>NW_022681460.1:50397330-60397330 GCF_009764315.1 Trachypithecus francoisi
CATGAGTTTTGGACTAGTGAGCTAAGGTGGGGCAAAGGTAAACAAAATAGGCAGATGATGCATATTAAAGATGCTATAAAGTTAACTTCAAAGTGTGTGCCATCACCACAGACTTCTGGAAAATGATAACCAACAGACCAGTTTTGCATGTAACTATCGTGGTTAGGAGGAAGTGCTTTTGAACCAAAGCTTTATATTGACATTATTTGAAACAGTCATAAATAGCAACAGGCTCTACAAGCAGCTGCTGTCTTCATGAATCAAACCACCTTTGCAGAAAGTGCTTTGTAGTCACTCAGCCAGTAAACTCTTACTGAGCATCTGTGATGTGACAGATGTTATTATATACCACGGCAGAAACAAAGGGACTCACACCCAGGAGCCCCTTAAAGAGATGAGATGAGAGAAAGAGCCATCAGTGATAAGTAAGCTAAAATATAACAAAGTTGCCTGGAATATAGGGTGTGTAGGGCAGCTACATTTGAAAAGTTAGACTGGGTCCAGAAGGTAAAAGCACTTGAAAACCAGACAATGAAGTAAAGGCTTTATTCTGTAAACAGTGCTGAACTACCTGATGGCTTTCAAACCAGACAGTACATCAGGAAGATCAATCTATTTGTAAAGTTAGAATGGATTAAAGGCTGCAGGAGAGACTCAGTAGCAGAAAATAACTGGACTCTTACTAAATTGAAGGCATAATGAAGTTTAGAAGTAGGATAGTGGTGGTTGGAATGCACAAGGGTAGATGGATGTCATACTGGTGAGGTGGAAGAAACAGTTTTCATATATTTATAACTGCCTCCCTGTCACTTCTTCCTCTAAAAGATTTACAGTAGTTTGCATCCAATTAACAATGCAAATAAATACAGATCAGAAAACTAAAAGAATGATAGTGTGATAAGAGAAACAATTGCTTTACAGAAACACACGTTCATAAAGTTCTGTATAATTGTTAAAATTGATTCATGATCAAGTACATGGACCTCATTGTCTAAAAGACAAGGAAGGAGTGAGAAAGAGAAAAGCTTTTCTTGGCATTTCACAATGAGAGAAATCTTTCCCTTCAGTATCCATATAAAGGATATTAAGTAAGATGGTACCTAGCATCCTTCTCGGCATCCCTGCAATATGTCCAACCAAGAGCTCTATGTGGCTGCATCTTATAGTGTCCCTTAAAGCAAGCTCAAATGTGATGACAGAGGACCCCTTAATGAGTGATCAGAGGTGGATTGATTGGAGCAGTAGGGCTCAAAGATGACTTCTCAGAGTTGCCCCTGGTATTTTAGAATGATTTCTCTACCCTTGTGCCTATAACCACATAATTTGTTTTTCGTTTTTAGTTTTTGTGAGTACATAGTAAGTGTATGTAGTAATAGAGTACATGAGGTATTTTGATACAGGCATACAATGTGTAATAATCACATCAGGGTAAATGGGGTATCTATCACCTCAAGCATTTATCCTTCCTTTGTGTTACAAACAATGCAATTATTTTCTTTTAGTTATTTTTTAATGTACAATAAATTAGTGTTGACTGTAGCCACCTGTTATGCTATCAAATACTAGGTCTTACTCATTCTATCTAACTGTATTTTTGTATCCATCAATATAACCATATTCTGCCAGGCTTTTTCCTCCTTGCCTGCTCCATGGTAATATCATCAGTAGCTTTGTTTGGTGCTACAAAGGAAAACAATTGAAAATACCCTCTTTTGCATTATTAATTTGTTATCCACGAGCTTAGTAAGATCATTAGTCTTTGGGGAGTATAGACACTATCAAAATAAAAGTTACATTTTCTCTTCTCTGCCATTAGATAAGAATTTGAATTGCCTTAAAAGGAAAATTCCAGCAATCAGAAAAATCTTTTGTATTTTGACAACTGAAAACAAAACTTGCCCAACTTGACTGTTACAAAGAGAAGCTGAAAAAAATGCCATGATCTTCAGCTTCCCTAAATGAGAGCATGTGCAATCACGCATGAAACACAAGACTCTTGATAAACTCGAGCCTTTCCTTGAGGCACAGGCCTCAGTTCCTCAGTTCTCCTGGGGATTTGCACAACAATTCTGGTTGTTTTGTCCTCGACCTTGGCTTCTCTTTGCTTGTGCCCAGAATGAAATCATTTCTTCCTCTGGGACCAATGCTAATAAAGCCAAAGCTTCTTGAACCTAGCCTGGTTCTGGATGGGTTTCATGGTTCATTAATCATGTGGGGTGATCCGAAATGATCAAAGTCAACATAGTAGTGGTCCTGAGATGCCTTGCTTAATTTTCACAGACTCAGTAGCACCCAAAGCCTTGGTTTCACAAGATAGAAGTATTAAGGCAAACATTTCCAGCCTTTGTTGGAGAGATGATTTGCATTCCACTGGTCAGATGTGAGGGGAACTTAGACATTTCTGCACCACACAGCACATTGGGAGATGGCTCCCAGCCTTCAGGCTGCCATTTTAAAAGACTTGGTGGCTTACACCTGTAATCCTGGCATTTTGGGAGGTTTAGGTGAGACAATCATTTGAGGCTAGGAGTTCAAAACCAGCTTAGGCGACACAGGGAGACCCCATCTTTACAAAAGCCAACAAAACAAACAAACAGACAAACAAACAAAAACCATCAAAGTGCCCAGGAAGGTGAATGCAATCAGGAAGTAGAGGCTAACTGGACCAGGGAGTGTTAGTTTTTACGAAAGCACTGCTAAAAAGGATGAGTAGAGGAGTGATATTCTTTTTTTTTTTTTTTTTTTTTTTGAGACGGAGTCTCGCTCTGTCGCCCAGGCTGGAGTGCAGTGGCCGGATCTCGGCTCACTGCAAGCTCTGCCTCCTGGGTTCACGCCATTCTCCTGCCTCAGCCTCTCGAGTAGCTGGGACTACAGGCGCCCGCCACCTCGCCCGGCTAGTTTTTTGTATTTTTTAGTAGAGACGGGGTTTCACCGTGTTAGCCAGGATGGTCTCGATCTCCTGACCTCGTGATCCGCCTGTCTCGGCCTCCCAAAGTGCTGGAATTACAGGCTTGAGCCACTGCGCCCGGCCGAGGAGTGATATTCTTATGCAACCACTAGATGGCAGAGTTTCTGCATTCTATTACCATTGGCAACACGAAATACTTGGGTTAGTGATGTTGCATTCTTTACATACCTGTAACTTTGAGGATGCTTTGTATTTTAAAAACTCGAACGAGCATAGCAAATTGTTTTCATTTCCCCATCCAACTTGGAATTTTGTGATCACGAAACTCATCTACTGAGAATTTAAAATTAGTCTCTGAGTGAGGAGTTGAGTGGATTCTCTACTCCTAACTCTCAGTCATTAGCCGTGTGACTTTGAACAATGAATATCTCTGGGCCTCCATGAACTCATCTGAAAAATGGTATGGTTGGCTCACTAGATTATCTCTAAGGGATCTTCCAACCCAGACATTCTCCTTTCATATTCGAGCCTGATAAATATGCTAGCTCCAAGTACCATCTATATAATTCCTTATAAATTATTATTCAGGAAACATCAACTGACATTCATATGCATAATTACAATACTGATACTTATTGAGAACCTACTATATGGCAGTACTAGGCTAAGCATTTTACAAGTTTTACCTAATTTAATTATCTTAACAATTTATCACTCCCATTTTGCAGCTAAAGAAAGTGAGGCTTAAAGAAGTAACTAGCTAAAGATCACATAGCTAATGGCCAGGCTGGTATGACTCTGATATCTGTGTGTATACATTGCTATTATTGATCCTTTATTCAGCTGATAAAAATATAAATTTGAAGACAACACTGCTTCTAAAGGAAAAACCCATTCTGTAAATCCAACATCCTTGGTTTCCCAAGGGAAATAGATTTTGGGGTTTTGTTTTATTTCTGGAGATGGGAGAGATTTACATGGCTCTATCTGCACACTGTCATTAGATGCCTCTTTGTGAGCCTGGGCTTCCAGTACCATATACATGGGTAACCAGCAGGCTCAACCCTGACAGTCAGTCACGTGGTTTCTCAGGAACAATGTCTCTTCAAATCTGCAATGAAGTGACTGAACCAGGTAACCACTAGGGGCCTTTTCAGGTCTAGCATTATCTGATGGTATGTGTCGGTAATCGAATATGGCATTTAATGTTAGCAGGAAAGAGGTTGCTCAGTAAATGGTTGCTGTCTACCATTTATCAGTTGCAGTAAAGAAACACTGTGCACACTATTAGTGCCGTTTGTTAGTGAATTAAATTTTCTCCTTCCTTTGTGGCCAGGAAACTTATGCGCTTTACAACCAATGCCTTAATTCAGAAGAGTGGTTCTATTATCTGGTGTCTTAAGTTCTCTTGAGGAAATAATTCAATTCAATGCAGGTGGAAGCACCTTTTGGTAACTTTGAAATCACAACTCTGAGGCTCAGTTGAACACAGTAATAATTCTTTGGATAGACAATAGATGGCAGTACAGCATCAATTTATAACTTATAAACTATAGTTAAACCTAAACTTTTTTGCTACTTTTTATTATTTTGGATGTACATTACTGTAAAACAAGAATTATTGAAGAAACTTATTTAACTTGCCTTATATTAGGCTACACATATTTAAATGCTTAAGGAACAACTTGGTGGAGTAGACCAACATTAGGAAAACTCGAAGTAGATTTATCAGGGCCACTTTCATGGCCTTTGGAGCGGCCCTAGCACTGTCAATCTTGAGAAAGTAAGAGATTCTCTTTTCTTTTTATTAAAGAGCACCTCGCCTGCCCCCGCCTGGCCCACTTCTTATATAAGCTCCAGGTCTCACAACTCTGGGATTTGTCTGAGAATAGGCATGTGGCTCTTTTAACTTGAAAAAGGGAAAACAGTCTTGCCATTATTAATTTTGCTATCAACTTAATCTCCAGGGAGGGGGCAATCCAGTTTTTAAAAGTAAGCCAAATAAAAAGGAAACATAATTGAATGAACTGGCAAATGTTCCACTTACTTCTAAGTCTGAGTAAAATCAAGTACCATACTTAACACTGAAACTTTCACTCTGGCAGTATAATATCTGTGCTTAAAAAAAAAAAAAAAAAAAAAAGGAAGTACAAAGGATTATAATTAGCAAATTAATAAATTATCCTCTGCTAAGACTGCAGACCAATATGATAGCATTTGGCGGTTGTTTTATGTTATTTATCCAAGAGGTTATTGTCATTTATAAATGACCACTTGTGACTATTCACAAAGCAAACTGTGCTTCCATTGGCACATAAATTTCTCATCAGGGAGCCAAGCTTAGCCTCTCTTATGACCACCTACACCCTACTCGTCAGGAGTAAAACTAAAATTAACCCTTTGGGTACAAAAGGAATAGAAAGAATGAATAAGACCCAGTATTTGATGGCACAACAGGGTGATTATGGTGATAATAATGTAATTGTACCTTTAAAAATAACTAAAAGAGTATGATTGGATTGTTTGTAACACAAAGGATAAATGCTTGAGGGGATGAAAACCCCATTCTCGATGATGTGATTATTATTCTTTGACTGCTTGTACCTCATAAATGTATATATATATACCTACTATGTACTCACAAAAACTAAAATAATAATAATGAAAAAATTACCCTTTGGAAAAGAAAAGTTAACAAACTTTCCAATTCGTCTTTCCTGTTGCAAACATTTATTAAGGTTGCCTTTTAGGCTAGGGAGACTTATCTATGTGTAGTTCCAGAGGTAACCATTATTCGGAATTGAAAATATTTCTGCCCATTTGATAAGCCCCTATGTCTACTAGACCTTAATATCCTTGAGGGCAGGGAGTGGAATTGTTCACCTTTGTGTGCTTTGATATATGACACATCATGGAAGATCTAGAAAATGCTGAAAGAATGAATGCTAGATAGTGTTACAAAGTTTCTTTAGGTCTTAGAGACCTCTTGGCACGATTTCAAGTGTATTGTTTCTGTGTATTAGTTTGTGAAGGTTGTGTTTCAGGAGACAAACTTGTCCAGTAAGCTTGCTAGGAGTAGAAGGCCTGTGACTGACTCTAGAGAGGAAGTAGAACACGCTCCTGGGACACCCTGAGTTTCCGGGACTGGGTGAGAAGCTGCCCTGAAGCAGAGCTCTGTTTATGAAGCCCTCTCAGCCCACACATCCCGTGACCTTGCCTCACCCCCAGCCAAGTCCTGGGGCAAACTGTGAAATCATGGCGTCTATGGCCAGGTGCACAACAGCATTGTCTGGGTCTGGGTCACGAGGAAAGGGAATTTAGCCAACACCCCATCATTCTCCTCCTGTCAAAGGGAAGCAGAGGTTACTATGTGTACCACACATACTCAGCAGTTCCTGTTTTAGAGAATGATGGTGAAGCAAGGGCCTTCCCTGGAATTGTCTGTGATAGTCCTCATCTCCTCTAGGTGAGGACTAGAGGAGTGGCACTGAAAAACTGTTAGTGCCATTTGTTAGTGAATTAAATTGAAAAACTAAGCCTTCCCCCAGGGCCATGTGTACCCTCCCATCTGCGAGATTGTGACCCAAGTATAGAGAACTGACTGTTGGATAGCACACTGTATCTACAAACCCCTCCATATCAGGAGGGCAGGCAGGTTCACAGGGTTCAACATGCTACGAGGCCCAAATTTTGAAAGTTCCTACTCTGATAGCTCAAATTCCATCTTAAATATGTGTCATCTCTACCTCTCCCAAAGTGTAGCAAGTGTGGGGAACTTATTTTAAGACAAAGCGAGGAAGAGGATAGAATGCACGTCGACATCCATTTTCTTCAGGTGCCTAATTTCTGCATGGTAGTGTCCTTCAGGTGTCAGCCTTAATGGGTTTGGTCTGGTGATCGGTTTAGTGCAGGAATGAAAAGAAGCCTGCTAGGTGGCTTCTAGAGGAGATTTCCCTCATTTCTAAGCAAGTTACACAGGAAGGAATTATCATACCTCTGTGTGACAGCTAGAACTGTAGCAATGACTGAAGTCAGTAGCAAAGGAATATACTGGTTAAACCAACTCAATCTACCCCTTTTGTTTCATATGTGATCATATATTTTGTTTTTTATCAGGCTTCTGTGAGTTGGACTGTTATTTGCAGGCAAAAGGATTCTATGTTTTAAGCAGGGATTGTATCACGAGCAAAATATATAGAAAAGGCTACTCTTGCCAGCTTTTAATTATGTAATACATAAGTATCTAGGAAGAAGAGCTAGGTCTTTTTTGGAGTGTCCGCCTCTGACAATACAAAGCTTAGGAAGCACATGTAGATTGCTTTCCTCTCTGTTGTCACTTGGAGTCAGTCAATGGGCACATGTGTTTTTCCAAAAAGGAAAAATATTAAGGGGAGCAGACTGCCTAACATTCATGGTTGACTTTTTACAATGTGTAAGTCCAGTCTATGGCCACACCACCCTGAATGCACCTGATCTTGTCTGATGTCGGAAGCTCAGCAGAGTCGGGCCTGGTTAGTACTTGAATGGCAGACAATGTGTTAAGTCCGCAGCGGTTGGAATAGTCTTCTCTTGTTTGCTGCTTTGTTTGTTCAAGCAGCCTTCTCTTGTTTGCTGCTTCTTTGGCATATTTGTGAGCAGAAGGACAAGGTGAACACTGTAACTTAGGGTCACTGGAACAATTCGTAAAAACAGGTCTTGATGTAAGACATATTCATGGTAAGATGATGACAGCATTTCAACTTTAAGGTATTTTTCAGTTGTTACTTAAATTCTCATGAGCTATATGTGTTTCTCTTTCCCTTAAAAATACTGTATTTATATTCCTAAGAAGATATTAGCCTCGCAGGTAGGAATGTGTTTTTATATGTGTTTATATATGGCGTAATATATTGTCTTTACTATACACAAGTATTACTTTCATAGTACAAAACTAAAGGAAAAACAAAAAGAAATATATTGCTGTTAATATACCTTTACATTTTATATAATGCAAACAATAATGGTTTAAAAAAAAATATGTACAGGGGCCAAGCACAGTGGCTTACGCCTGTAATCCTGGCACTTTGAGTTCAAGATTAGCCTGGCTAACATGGTGAAACCCCATCTCCACTGAAAATACAAAAAAATTAGCTGGGCATGGTGGCACATGCCTGTAATCCCAGCTGCCGAGGCAGGAGAATCACTTGAACCCGGGAGGTGGAGGTTTCAGTGAGCCAAAATCATGCCACTGTACTCCAGCCTGGCGACAGAGCGAGACTCTGTCTCAAAAAAAAAAAAAAAAAGTACACAATAGAGTTCCACAAATTATGCCAAATTCTCTGTCTCCCTTGCTGATATTACCAGATTGATTAGATCTTCCTGCCCCTCTAAAGTGTTAACGCTTTGCTCTATTCCTCTTTTTATCCTTGCAACATTGTAGAAATCCCACAAAAGCAGCTTCTGTTTCTTCTGTGAAATGCTGAGGTCTTGCATTTTTAGTTCTCTTTGTACTTTACTGGCATTCTTCATTCAAAGCTCTCATTCTGCTCTGGCATCCTTATTCCTGTGCTTATAAAATCTACCAAACCTTGGATCAGGTATGATGCTCAACTGCAGACAACAAACAACACCCAAGTCAAAATGGCTTGAAGAATAGGACATTTATTATCTAACACAATAATAACTCCAGAGATAGGTAATTCTGCTGCTCATTTCAATAAATCAAGAGATAGGTATTTCCGCTCTGCTTTTTCCTCAATCTAGTCTCCTTAGGCTAATCCCGCACATGGTCCCAAGATGTTCTATCATATTCGTCACATGCAGGCATGACCCTGGCCTGCAGGAAAGGGCAACTTTTTCTTCTTGTAGAAGACCTTTTCCCCCATTCCTTCAGCAGACGCCTCTCACATCTCATTGGTCAGGATTGCACCAGAGAAGTAGGGCAAAGTACGAACATTTTAGAGGGTTAGGGGGGTATCAATCAATGTGGTAATATCAGCAAGACAGATATGTATGGGCATTTACCTAAATCAATCACTGGTGAGGGGAACTGGACACCAGGATTAGAGCAATCCTGACTGACTACTGGGGCTGGAAACAGCTTCCTCTGAGGCATATGGAGGATGAATCGTTGAACAAATTTAGGATTTTTAGCAAAGGCAGTGTGTATGGGGGAGGTGGGAGGACAGTGGAGGGTTGATAAAGGAAATGGTTCTGGGGTGGGCAACCATCAGAGTCTATAAAACATTCTTTCTGCCTTTATTAGTGTCCATTCCTTTTGAATCTGATAAATATTATAATCCTAGGAATAGTTCCTTTTTCCTGGCACAGTCTAGATCGTGTCTCTAACTGGGATTCAGTTCCCACTTTATTTCCAGTGTTCAGGAAACTTACAAATTTCTTTTTGTTATTTCTTAAGAACCATGACATAGAAAAACCAGGAAATTGGAAAATGAAATTGGATTACTTTCATGCCAAAATCTGTCTATTCATCTAGTTATCTGTCTACCTCTGTCTATCTCTAATTTGTTTTCTGCATAGGATTTAAAAGAATTCAGTCAGGCACAGGGTGAAGTCATCCAGGTTGATTTATAAATGTGCTATGAGAACACCAGATTATCTACAACGCTGTGTAGGTTTTGAAGAATGATTCATTATTTGGGCTGACTGGAAATATATTAGTACATGGAGAAATATGCCTTTGGGTTTCTTGAGATTTTGGCATTGTTCATAGTGTATTGACATGACTGTGTTTCCATTCTTCGCAGAGCTTTGGAGCTAGTAGATGGAAGACATGTGGTTCGAGAGTCCCAGGAATTTCCACTGCACTGTGGGGATTCCCAGTTCTTCCACACCACCAGTGAGGCGCTTGGTTCCTTGCTTCTAGAGTCTGGAATATTTAAAAAGGTAATGCTTCCTTTCTCATGTTTGACTCCCGAGAATAAACCCTTCAAAGAGTTAAAGCACTGTAAGATAGCCTATCTAAGAAACACATACTTAAAAGTAATGGTATATATTATATATCATAAATTATATATATCATATATGTCATATATCATATGTAATATGTGTTCTATAATATGTATTCTGTAATTTTCTATATAATTATATTTAACAATATAACAATATAAAGTAACTTATATAATCTATTTTTATATAATTATTATATATATCATATATAACATTGTATATCAAAGCACCATGATAATACAGAATGAGCTTGGCTGGGCACGGTGGCTCACACCTGTAATCCCAGCACTTTGGGAGGCCGAGGCAGGCAGATCACTTGAGGTCAGGAGTTTGAGACCAGCCTGACCAACATGATGACACCCTGACTCTACTAAAAACAAACAAACAAAAATACAAAAAAATTAGCTGGGTGTGGTGGTGGGCACCTGTAATCGCATGTACTCAGGAGGCTGGGGCAGGAGAATTGCTTAAACCCAGGAGGTGGAGGTTGCATGAGCTGAGATCATGCCACTGCACTCCAGCCTGAGTGACAGAGTGAGACTATCTCAAAAAAAAAAAAAAAAAGAATGAGCTTAGTGAATGAACTTGACTCTGCTTTTTGCTGCCTTCAGGTGTCTTCCTCCTTCTTGTAGGTGCCTTTTGCCCACCTTTTTTTCTTTTATACAAACTGGGCTTTAACTCGAAGGCATACAGAGTAATGTGACATCAATATTTGGAATTAATTGTTCTTTCCTTTAAGAAGCATTTATGCTTTTTTCTACTGTAAGGCATTCTGAGTTATTTTATCAATAGTTACTTCTTAACATCTAGATGCTTGTACAGAAAGTTCTGACTTAATTATATTGCCTTAAAAGAAAAGTTTTCTCCAAGGTGGGAGATAGAGGAATGTACTTGTGTTAACTGTATTCCTTCACTTGTGGAAAGGTATTACTCATACACTTACTTGTCTGCAGGATGGGAAAGTAGAATGATATCTTTAGTCACAGGGTGAGTGAGAGCTAATTTCACTGCCAGGCCTGAAGGTTGTATAATACATTTCTTGTTATAACTTATTATAAGATCAATGAGGGTTAATAGCGAAATGTATTTGTCATGAAAGAAATGCTCTCCTCCATCCCAAAAGACATTTGCTTTAGTAACACCGTATATTAAGAGTTTAAAAAATTACTTCGTGTGAGATAGAAAGAGTTCTGGAGATTGGCTGCACAGCAATGTGAATGTACTTAAACTATTGTTAAGTGTAGTTAATATATTGATCTGTATAGTTCCATATAGTTAAAAATGGTTAAGATGGTAGATTTTGCTATGTGTATTTTACCACAATTAAAAAATGTTAAAGGTTACTTAGTGATGGAAAGCAGTAAAAAGGACATGAAGAGATTATTAGCTTATATTTAGAAAGTGAAAAAAGTAGGTAGTAAAATTCAGTGCAGAATGCTTTCTAAATCAAAATAGCATAATATCAGTAAGGGTACCAGAAATATAAAACATTTTATAAGATACTGAGTTTAAAAATCGAATTTAAATGTAAAAAATTAAGTAAACTGGCTTACTGTTCTTTATACTTACTTTCAAATTGGTTTCACATTTTATTCTTTTCTCTTTATAAGAAATAATTTATAACTGGAAAAAAAAAAAAAACCTGATAAACCCAGTCATTGATCCTAGCCAGAGTTTCAAGTTGTTTCCTATATTTGTCCTTTAGTAAGTATGCCTTTTATAATATAAAACAAAAATAATTATTTGAGCATAATGCAATTACATATCCTATAATATTTGCTGAAATCCAGGAAACAATTTGTGACAGTGTTCAGAATTGAGGCAAAAAATAAGTTCCATGATGTAGGTGGCAAGGAAGGGTCTGCTGTGGCCTCCTCCCTTGCAGAAAGCTCTGGGCATTGGGCTGCCCACAGGAGCAGCCCCAAGGTCAGGCCAAAGAGGTCAGGGAAGGGAGGAGGCCAGTTGGTATACCTGGGAGAGGCAGAGGCTTGAAGCCACAGATTAACTGGAATCCCAGTGTAGAGATGGAGCCAGAGCAGGGAGAAGAAGGGCAGGAACTTGAGAGAGCAAGGAGAGGCAGAGTGTGGTTCAGGCGACACTGTCTCTAAGTGTCACTGGAATGGGTTCAGCCAGGCACTGTGTCTACTCTCTACTCGCTGTACCACACCCGCCGCCTCAGAGAGGCTCAAAATCTCTACAACAGAAGAATTGGCTCTGGGATCCACTTATGATCTGCCTGTTGTCTCCCTCTCTCACCTTCTCCATCATCCCTTCTCCCCTCTCTCTTTTCACCCTTGCTCTCTTCATCTTTCTCCCTCTGCATATCATACCAGGGCTGGGAGGAGGCAAGAGGCAGTACAAACAGCCTTTCTCTTCCCCACTGATGTGTTTTAAACTCTGTCTCTTGAGATCATGGCTGAGAGGTTTACTGAACCATTAACTCAGAAGTGCAAGACCCCACCTACCCACCTACATACACACCCCACTACCACCACCCTGGCCAATATTACTGGGAAACAAATGTTGACTCTATTTAGATTCTGCATGGTTTAAATTGACAGTGAGTTCTAGGGTGCCAGGGGCACCTCCCGTACATTCTAAATTACCCTTCTCTTAATCCACTCTTCCCGGTGAACCTGAGCATTTCCTGCAAGATTCAGCAGATTTGCTGAGGGAATTATAACAAAGACCACCAATGACCTTCTTTCCCAGGCAGAATAAATTATATCTATTTATGCAAACTAACTCTCACATTTTTAATTTGTATTATAGCTAAGCAATTTACATTTTCCAAAACAACCAGAATTTACCCATTTCTGTAACTGTTCCAGATGTTCTGTTATTGTATTTGTTTATTATTTTTAACATGTTGTAACATTTCTTAAAGTTGGCAATACTATATTGAATCTTTCAATTAAATTAGAAAACATGCAGGTCCGAACCGAGTGCAGTGGTGTTTATAACTAATTGATCACAACCAGTTACAGATTTCTTTGTTCCTTCTCCACTCCCACTGCTTCACTTGACTAGCTTTAAGAAAAAGACATTTACTATACCTGCTTGCATAAACAAATACCGAGTTATAGTTACAAATACAATACTGCCTCTCAAATGTACATATATAACAACTACAGGAAAAAGTGTAACTACAAGTTAGAATATTGCTAGAATTTAAATCTGAAGTGAGAAAAATCATCAAGGATTGTATATTTATTTATACAAAACAAATTTTCCTTTAAACAATTGCATTAAATATTTAGTTGGCTTTAGCATAGAAGCTATGTTTATTTAAAATATTTATATTTCGAACAGACCATTTTTTCACATGAGAGAAAAGCATAAAAAAGTGGTATCATTAAATAGACATATTATGTATTATGTGACAAACATGAATTGGATAACTCTTTCTTTGCATATAAGAGTGAATTAACATTGTAGATTATTATGTGTTTTTGTATCTATTTTTATGTATCTACTTATATGTATTATATTATATTTCTGCTTAACTCATTTTGGAAATGAAAATGTCTTTATTCCACTATGTGGAGTTATTTCCAGGACATGAAGAGATACCCTTTATGAATTGAAGTGTTTATTTTTTTAAAAAAAGGAACAAGAATATTGAGTAATGTATTATTAATTAAAATATAATATCTTCAAAGAGAGCACTTGCCTTAATGAGAATTTCAATGATTTCCAGTATAAAAATATTTTAATCCCCCTTCAATTCTAATTACTTATTTTCATTTAGAAATTATATGTGACTATAGTGATTATAAATTAAATTGTCATATTTTCAATTATTCTGGCATCACATTCAAACAAGTAAAATGGAATAAACAGTAATTATTTTATTAATTCAAGCAAAAAAAATTCTTTTGCTTTAACCATTTGGATCTTTTCCTTCTTGGCAGCCTGAATAAAGCTGCTGTTTCCCATTTTCTACTAGTGCCTGTGTGTGCTTTTTAGGAAGAAAAATAAGCCTCTCCTTCCCCCTCAGAACAAAAGTAATTCTAGTCTATAGACTATTGCTGAATCACGGCTGCTCCTTTATAAGTCACTTGTCCGAATCTTAGTTCTTGGTGATGCTTGTCTGCCCCGTCATTCAGGAGATATCTGTGAATCTTTAATCTCACTCTTGAGATTGGGATGCTCCCAAATCATCCAAAACAGAGAAGTATCTGCTTTATTCTCAACTATCTCAGAGATGGTTCTAACCACAGTTGTTTCTGACAGCTTGTTTTGGTTTTGATTTTTGAGACAGAGTCTCACTCTGTCGCCCCGGCTGGAGTACAGTAGTGTGATCTTGGCTCATTGCAACCTCCGCCTCCCAGGTTCAAATGATTCTCCTGCCTCAGCCTCCCTAGTAGCTGGGATAACAGGCATGTGCCACCACGCCCAACTAGTTTTTTTGTATTCTTAGTAGTGATGGGGTTTCACCATATTGGCCAGGCTGATCTTGAACTCTTGACCTCAAGTAATCCACCTGCCTCAGCCTCCCAAAGTGCTGGGATTACAGGCGTGAGCCACCACACCAGGCCTTAACAGCATTTTTCATTGCCCAATTAATCTTATAATTGTAGAGGTAGTATGTTTGCCAATTTCTAGCCTGGTTATTCTAATTTAGTTAATAAGCAGAGCAATTCAGTTCAACAAACATTGGTTGAGGTAGCAGAGAGGAAAAAAACATTTTCTAATCCTTTCATTTTCCATGTTTCCCAGGTAGGTGGCCACTTTGAGAGGTGATCTATCCCTCTGTTTCATTTCTCTTCTCCCTCCTGTTATTTCCTTTTCTCTCTCTTTATACCTATTCCACAAAGGTTCACTGGTGTTTCTCTCAATGTCCAATCCCCAATCTCACCTTATTTCTTGAACTAAACCGAAGCCAAAATATAAAGTATTTAAGGGACCTCAGACTCACTGACCTCACCCCACACCTGCCCCATCACCTGGGCCACATGTCGTGACTCCTCCACTGTTGGGCTGGCCTAGGACATAATACATCAACATTATCACTGGGCGCCCACATTGTGTCTCAAGTCGCCTAGGCTGCTAATCTCACCGAGCACAGTTCTGAAATCATTCTACAAGAAGTAAGACCTCCCCAGATCTTGAAGTCCAACCCACAACCCTGAGACTAGGACATTTACTAACTGTTTTAGTCTATTTTCTGTTGCTTATTAAAGAATACCTAAAATGGAGTCATTTATAAGAAAAAGGAATTCATTTCTTATAATTCTGGAGGCTACATGTAAGGTCGAGGGACCACATCTGGTGAGAGCCTTCTTGCTGGTGGGGACTCACTACAGAGTCCCAGGGCAGTACAGAGTATTACTTGGAGAGGTGACTGAACATGCTAATGTGCTAGCTCAGGTCTCTGCCTTTTCTTTTAATGCCACCGGTTCCCCTCCCGTGATAATTTATTAACCCATTAACTCATTAGTTTATTAATCCACGAATGAATTAGTCCATTCGTAAGGGCAGAGTCCTCATGACCCAATCATCTCTTAAAGGCCCCACCTCTCAATATTGCCACATTGGGGTTTAAATTTCCACATGCGTTTCATAGGGGACAAATATTTAAGCCAAGGTTAGAACTTTTCCATAGTGACTTACTTAAAGGACTTACTAGTGTCATCCATCGGGACACCCCAGCACTTCTATTGGAATGTCATTTCAAATAACTTGTGCCATCTGGTGTGATTAGAGATTGCTGGGCCCTTGGACCTACTTTGTCCCAAATATCTGCTTTCATCAGCAGTCAGATCTTGCCATCAGGTCACCCCACCCCACTCTGGAACCTGTTCTATCCACGTGGGTAGATCTAGTACCTAGCTTAAATCTCTCCACCTGTCCATAGTGTCTGCATGGTAGGAGTCCCTCTGTGCTCTATCAGTGCTGATGTAAAAAGTCAAACACACCTAGGGGAAAAAATGGAAAATAGAGAGCAATGTATATAGCATGTTATATTTTGTGCAAAACAGTGGGGGGAATAGTGTGTGTATACATATATATATATGTAATGCATTAATAAACTATGGAAGTATACATTAAAAACTAATAATAATTATATGTGGTAAGGTGATAAGGGTGGGGAAAATAAATGTAGAAAACACAAGCCTTTTACTGTGTACTTTTTAATACTTTTATTTTTGAGCTATGTGAAAGTATTGCCTATGCAGAAATTTTCTGAAGATGGAGGAGTGGTTTAAGTTATATTGTGACTAAAGTTAAATTGAAATGGTTTAGATATCCATGTCTAATTTTTAATGATTTTCTGATGTGCTCTAAACTCTGCAAACAGTCCTGATTGCATTGTCAGAAGGCTACTGTTGTTTCCAAGTTACCTTACTGGGCCATTCTACTCTTTTTGCACAGACTCTGCCCCATGCCTACAAAGTCTTTCCATTTTTTGTACAGCTACAGTCTTCTACTCATCCCTTAAGATCCTGCTCAAACAGCTCGTTTTTTGTGATCTCTGCCCCAGGGAAGTTGTTTATTCTCCCCTGTATTGCCACTTACCTTGAATGCACCTTGAACTCAGTACTTATTGTACTGATTTACAAATCTCCTTCCTTGTCAGACTAGGAAGCCCTAAGGATCAGGCTGCATTTGTATGACTGGAACATTATTTATACATTTTTTCATGAATGAAATGCATATATTCATAGTTTTTTAAAAGTAGAAAATACTACTATAACAAATGCACAGCATTTCAGCTCTAGTATGAATTTTACTTTTGTTTAGACTTTCAAAGGTAGAGCAGGAAATCTCACCAAATACAAACACATAAGCCTGCTGTGTGCAGCAGAAAGAGAATAAGGTAGTTTCCAGAGCATGATACCACCCTTCTCCTCCCACACATGGGGCGTGGAGGTGCCGAGATGCAGGTGAACACAGAGCACAGTGGTGTAGGAAACAGTTCTTTGTCCCCAGAAAAATCTGATATTACTGAGTGCAACAAGAGCTGCCTTTCCGTACACACACAGGTGCACAAATTGGGCATTCTCCAGGCTGGAGGCTGTGGCTTTGGTATCCTAAGTATGGCATTACAGACTAGGACACTATATCTCATGGCACAGTGTATCTCATAAAAGCTAAATATCTTGTATTGTATGAAAAGGATTGGTTGCCTATGTATAGCCAGCTTTGGAAAAATCCAGGTTACCTATATTTATTTGTGATGTTTCCATTTGAAGGTATTATGGTCACCAGGATGTAACAGGAAAGCTCAGTCAGTGATGTGTTTTGCTTTCCACCACAAGTAATGTGTTGTCTTCTTTGAGGCACTGACTATGGGTGCTCTTTATTTACATATGTATAAATAAACATATAAATATACAGCAGCCAGTCCATTTCCTGTATTAACTCAAATTAGAAGGCTTTATCTGTTGTAGGGTGTTTTTAAAAAAGAGCATGGTAATATATTTGTTATTTTTCTTCTAAATATTATATTTGTTTGCTGCAAAAAAAAATTTCAAGAATACTGAAACACATAAAATAAAGACTTAAATTCTCTCCTTACCTTGAGAGGTAACTGTTTTGGTATGCCTCTCAGGGTGAGGAGAGAAGAAAGTCCAAAGTTTTTTTTTTGTTTTTTTTTTTTTACTAAGAAATCTTTGTGATCATCTTTCCATGTCAGTCTCTATAAAATGCCTCTTTAGAATTGCTGAGTAGTGTTCCATACGTATAATATGATGGATGTAGTATCACATAGTTTACCAATCTTTATTTGTGAACATTTGAGTTGCTTCTACATTTTTTTCTTTTATAAACAACAACATCTCTATGCTTTTTTTGGTCAGTTATTTTTGCGGGATAAATTCCCTAGAAGTGGAATTGTTGAATCAAAAGCTTGCATATTTTAAAATGTTATAGATACTATCAAATTGTCCATTGAAAAAAGGTTTATCAACTTACACTTCCAACAGCAAATATGTCTATTTTCCCACCACTTTATGAATGTTATATATAATAATTTTTTCATTTTGTCAACCTGTTGATACCTCATTATTTAAATTTGCAGTTCTTCAACTAAAAATGAGTCTGAGCTCTTTTATACGCTTATTGACCACTTGTATTTCTTCACTGAATTATCCTTTCATGTTCTTTGCTCATTCCTGTATTGGGTTACCTTGCTGAAGATATTGTGCTAAAGTAATAATCATTGGTATTCAGAGCTGATCAAAATTATATTTTTATATGGGACATTTTTACCTTCTTTGTAATTTTGTTTTTGAAAATATCTTAGTGTTCTGTTATCCAGTCAGGTTTAAATTTGTTGTGTGTTCATGGGAGTGGGGGATTGTGAGGGGGAAAAGCTGTAATGAAAAACCCAGAATGCTGCCCTGCTCTTACTCTAGAGGGGATATCCAGAGATGGGGAGCAAGAGTGGGACATTTGAAATCATGTTTTGTGGTCACTCATATGCAATGAAACTAAATGAAGTTCTCAGAAGAGTAACTGAAATGCTCTTCCCTCTCACTCACTCCAGTTCCGCTCCTGTGACTTTCAATCCCTTTGTTTTGTTGTTTTGTTTTATTTTGTTTTTTTCTTGAGACAGTCTTGCTCTGTCACCCAGGCTGGAGTACAGTGGCTAGGTCTTGGCTCACTGCAACCTCCGCCTCCCAGGTTCAAGTGATTCTCCTGCCGAGTAGCTGGGATTACAGGCACCTGCCACCACGCCCAGCTAATTTTTGTATTTTTAGTAGAGACAGGTTTTCACCATGTTGGCCAGGCTGGTCTTGAACTTCTGACCTCGTGATCCGCACCCCCCCCTCAGCCTCCCAAAGTGCTGGGATTACAGGCGTGAGCCACTGTGCTGGGCCTTCAATCCCTTTGTTAAAGTAACTTTCTTGCTCTTAACATGAAAAATATTTACAATTGCCTTTGATTTAAAGCATCAGGAACTGAAATCATTTTAAATTAAATCCTTTGGGATCCTAGTTCCAGCTCTGATCAAGACAGGTGCCTTTCCTCCAGGAATACTTGAGTGGTGATCACCCTGACCAGCTGCCCATCTTGACGTAAGGAATCGCTAATGATTCTAAACCATGGGGCAAATACAAAGCTTTATATAAGTGGTAATTACTGTTATTGTTCTCAGACGTCCTTACATTTCAAGCTGAGTTCCTTCCAGCAAATGTAGTACAGGAGAAAATTAAAGCTCTGGTGACATCATCCCTATAATAAAGAGGAGTCACTGGCCAGTGATGCTCATTTGTGTTCCTGAGGCCGAGACAGGATCATATCATCATTTTGGCTGGAGAGATGAAAACTTGGGGATTTGTCTTCTTTTGAGTTGTTATAGGGTCTTTCCTAATCGTGATAGAATATTTGTTTTGGTCAGAAACCCTCACTGGGGGAAATCCCATCTATTGCCAAGAAAAAAGGCCACTGGCTGCAGTGACTCATTTGGGACTATTAGTACCATATTGGGCTGCACATGTAGCTCCGGACACTCCAGCTCTCCTACGATACTTTCTGTTTTCTCTTGGGAAAAATCGGAAGGCTGATCCATCCAGAACCTCCATGGGGGGTTCAACCTGCTGTGGGTGTGGCTGTGGCAGGTGCAATGGATGTGCTAACAATCGCAGCAGGAACATTGACTCTCGGCATAGGCGTCCTGACTCCTGGAATAGACATGAAAATCCCAGAAACAGGTACTATGACCGGGATCTTGAGGTAAGTCCTTGCTGAGGAAATCCTTCTGAGTCATTGATTTGTCCAATATTTCTCTAGTGATGTTTGAGTATGAGGTATATGATTGTGAATCAGCATGTATTACTATTATGCAAGGTTAACTAAATATTTCAGTCTCATATATTTGAAAATATCCTGGCAACTATTAAGATACTCATTTAGCTATTTTTTTTTTCTGATTTTTTTTTTTTTTTTTTGGCGTGGAGGCGGGGGACGGAGTCTCCCTGTGTAGCTCAGGCTGGAGTGAGTGGCGCAGTCTCGGCTCACTGCAAGCTCCGCCTCCCGGGTTCACGCCATTCTCCCGCCTCAGCCTCCCGAGTAGCTTGGACTACAGGTGCCCGCCACACGCCCGGCTAATTTTTTGTATTTTTAGTAGAGACGGTGTTCAACGTGGTCTGGATCTCCTGACCTGGTGATCCGCCCGCCTCGGACTCCCAAAGCGCTGGGATTACAGGCGTGAGCCACGGCATCCGGCCTTTTCTGAGTCTTAAACAATGTTTTCACAATCGGTTAGAGTTTAACTAGCAAAGTAAGTAAAAGTAGTTCCTACTGGGTTATGTTCTCTGACACTTAGCCCTGTCTCACACCAAGTTTTTCAGAAACTCTAATGCTGGAGAGAGAAGCAAGCTACTTTATATTCTCTCAAAAGCCACTTTCCTTTGGTCTGGGCTCATTTGCAGCATACCAAGTTCTTATTTGAATCAGATGGTAATAAATCACATAAAGATGCTTTGAGAAGTGGAATAATTAGTTTAAGATTCTGCATCAACAGCGCATAATTGCTTTGTGTATGCTGGACTTGACAGGTGCTGTTGTTTTAAGATTGAGTGGTGAATCAAGGTCTTAACCCAGACTTTACTCATTATCCTCAATTCTCGTTTGTAAAAGCTAATGTGGACAGGCTCAGTGACTCACACCTGTGATCCCAGAGCTTTCTGAAGCCAAAGCGGGAGGATTGCTTGAGGCCAGGAGTTTGAGACCAGCCTGGGCAAGACCCTACGAAAGATCTCTACAAAAGATTTTAAGAATTAGCCAGGCAAGGTGGGCCATGCCTGTAGTCCTAGCTATTTGGGAGACTCAGGCGGGAGGATCTCTTGAGCCGGGGAGTTCAAGGTTCAGTCAGCTAGGATGGCACCGGTACACTCCAGCTTGGATGATAGGGAAAGACCCTGTCTCTAAAAAACAAAACAAGCCAGTGTGCTATTTTCGTATTAAATCTTCTGTGCTACTTTGTCAGGTGGAAGGTGGCCATCACCACCAGCCCGAACTCACCTTTGATGCTTGTTTTTCCTTCTCTTCTCTACTTGTAATAGTCTACATTTGCTTTGTTTTGCACATGATGCCTTTGAAGCTCTTGGATGGAATGTGTAGAATGTTTGTCACCCTGGTTTTGTAACGTGTTCTAGGAAAAAGCATGCCCTTTAAACTTATGATCTGTTCTTTATTTTCCCTCTCAGAATGCTGATTATCATATAACCCATAATTTAATGAAATAGGTAATTGATTTTAAATATATGTGTTTGTGTGTGTATAGATATGTGTGTGTGTATGAAGCACACCTTTGAAAAACATCTGAATGCTGAAGATGGAATAAAACATTTGATGTTGGCAGTTTGTTGAGCATAGCAGTCAGATAAAGCCTTTAGTTGTTTCTTGCATTTAAGACTGCAGGAAAGGGATTTAGTATTTTAATTATTCTGTTTATTCCCATGACTACTGATTTTACTGTCATTTTCTGTTAGTGGACCTTTGATGTAACTCTGCCATTGTGCCTGATGACTCTTTTAGAAGCTTTAGTCAAATACCAGCTATAGAGAGGCCAAAAAGTCACTGTGTATGGATTCAATGCCATGGCTAATTATTGGTTAATTATCAGTTACCAGTAGATGTTTTAAATAATTTTCAACCAGTCACATGAAAGAAAATCCCCATAAAAACGTAGGGAAAAACTAAAATGTGTGAGTGGAGGGCAAATGGGCAACTGTAACTTAAATGCTTAGAGCCTTTGTGACAACTTGTGGTTATAGGACTGCTCTCAATGTGACAAACACAACCAGCACGAACAGCTGCAAGGCAACCTGGGTCTTCTCCGTAAACACTGGACCTGTCAAATCAGATGCCCTGCTTGACTTCAAGGGAAGATCTTAGAAATCTAAAAGTTGGCCAGGCACAGTGGCTCATGCCTGTAATCCCAGCATTTTAGGAGGCTGAGGTGGGTAGATTACAAGGTCAGGAGTTCAAGACCAGCCTGACCAACATGGTAAAACCCATCTCTACTAAAAATACAAAAATTAGCCAGGCATGGTGGTGCACGCCTGTAATCCCAGCTACTCGGGAGGCTGAGGCAAGAGAATTGCTTGAACCCGGGAAGCAGAGGTTGCAGTGAGCCAAGATCGCACCACTGCATTCCAGCCTGGGCAACAGAGTGAGACTTGGTCTCAAAAAAAGAAAGAAAAAAAAAAAGAAATGTGAAAGAAATCTGAAAGTCGGCATGCTATTCATGGAATAAGATCCCTAAATAATGAGAAACTTTTTCCTATTTGATTTTGTTTCATTAGAATCTTAAAATGAACATTTTCCAACATAGAAAATGAGAGAATTAGGGACTGTTCTGAGCATTGATGCTATAACTTCTAATTTAAAGCATTTCCCTGGTGATGACAATACCATTAAAACCAGTGCAGAGGATTTCGCCCTTGGCTTTCTTTCTCTCATAACCTTTGCCTTAAATAACTAAAAAGATTATCAAAATACTTCTTCCAAGAATTAACTTCTAAGAGTTTAGAGAATTAAGTGATATTTCACCAAAATCTATGTGTTGATTCAAAGTATTGAATTTGTTCAGATATTTTATAAAATGACAGTATACATCATAAACATAAAAAATACCCTTAAAACATCTTCTTTGCTTTTCTATTTTATTTTAAAATGGCACTTATCCAAGCTGGCAATAGTAATCCAGTAAGTATCTGTGAATGCAAAAAATATACCCAATCAATATTTATTCATCTTTAAAACTCTGATTAAATATTACCCAGCTGGTATTGTCTGACATCTCTCATGTTCTCATGGAATTTTGTAGTGTCTCAAGTAATTTATCCATATTATTCAGAAATTACATCTCTTCTCCATGAGACCATTCACTTCTCCAGGGCGGGGAACGAACATCTTATTCATACCTATTACAGTGCCTGGCATATAGAAGGCTGTAAAACTGAAGTATAAAGCACTGAATATGGACAAAAGACCAGAGCCCTGATTTCAGCTCTTCTCCAGACAGCCTGTGATGTCTTGGGTTAGGTCATTCATCCTTTCTGGGCATCAGCTTTTGTATCTATAAAAGAGGGAATGGGAATGGGATTAGATAGTGCTCTGTGGAGCCCTAGGCATCCCTTTCAGGTACCTCAGGGCTGCAACAGGAGGAAGAAGGAAGCCGATGGGAGGAACTCAGGCTTGCAAGTTCCATGCCATGTCTTTATTCGGAGAAGCTCATCTCTATCTGTTTTGACAGATCACTGAATCTGTGTAGATTTCTTTGGAGTAAAATTTTGTACTCCAAACATTTGTTGTTTGTACTGCTGAAAAAAATCTTAAAAACAACTGGACTAGATTATGTATAATGTTATTCCACCTCTAGTATCTATGATTTTATGTAACCATTTTATTAATTCATCTCACTATTATGTTGCTTTTTAAAAGAAACTGTATCACATTGCTATCATTAACTTGTTATTTATACCCCGCCCTCTCAAATACAGGTCTGTTTTTGCTCTATTTTTACTTAGCCAGCTTGTCTTTTATATCTTGTAATTACTCTTTAAACCTGAGCAAGTTGCCCATCCCTATTGGATTTTCTCTGGTTTGTAGAATCACTCAAATTTAATGAATTGTTTTGAATTTTATTATTATCTCTCTGTGCATTAGCAACCTTAAATATCTAGATTCATCCCTTCCTTCCAGTCATTTGTAAAGTCACTGAATAAAATGATATTCAAGTTGAAATTACTGGGGGCATGGGTATTTGAACAAGTTAGTATTCTGACCTTCCTATGTTGCTAGCCGATCTTGCAAATGAGTTATCTTCTCTACCTTCATGTTTTTTAAAAAAATATATTTGAAATAGCAAATATTTTCAAGGTTACGAGTAAATATTCAATGGCTATCACCCAAAGTACTAAGTGCAGCCTCCCATGTTTTCACAGCATAACTAGTAATGAAGGAATTAGTAGGTGGATTACAGGAGAAACAGAAAGGAGCACCAGAAGGTCAAAGTATATAAATAAGGAAAGGGATTCAAGTACCCATGTGCTCAACATTCATTCAAAGCTCACTGAAAGTCCCTAGTGCTTCTGCAATTTTAATGCTAACATTCTGCCAGTGGCTTATCCTTTGTTCCTTATGTTTGGTACATGTGCTATTTATTTATTCACTTCATGCCTGTTAATGAGGTGCCTTGGGAGTTTCTTCTTTCAGCAAAAACGGAAGGGAATGAAAAGGGAATTGTTGGAAGTACATTAACTAACTTTGTTACATACGTTACCAACAACTTAATCTAAACCAAGCCTTTAGAAATGAAAAATAAACTAATTTTATTTACAAATAAAGAAAAAGATAGTGTATTTAGTTGCATTTAATACTGTGTTGTTCTGTCTTACAATTAGGAAAGGTATTAGAATCAAGGTACCAGTTGAGAACATAAGAGAACAAGTTAAGTAGAATGTGTTTGGCTACAGCGAATGGTACAGACAGGAACCTTCAGAAGTAGAAAGTTTTTAGGAATAAGTGTGGGGTAGAGCCCAATCTTTAAATTCAGACAAAGAAATTGCTGTAAGATTTTGAGCAAAGACATATTTGTGATAAATGAAATATTTCAGAGACAGGGCATTAGTATTTCTGATATGATGGAGGAGTTGGGTATAGAGAAATAAAAAGCTTTGAAAGCAGATGGGAACTGAAATCTCAGAAACCGACGGAGAGGCTGCTAAAACAGTATGGGCTTGTATTAAGATAGAGGCTGTTGAGTGGGATGAAGTCAGGAGATTTTATGATAAATTACATGTAGGAGCAAAAGTGGATAGAACAAAAAGATTTTAAGCTAGAAAAATGGTGTTCCTGATAACAGATGAAATTCTTGGCTGGGCACGGTGGCTTATGTCTATAATCCCAGCACTTTGGGATGCTGAGGCAGGAGAATTGCTTGAACTCAGGAGTTCGAGACCAGCATGAGCAACATGCTGATTTTGGAGAGACCTTGTCTCTCCAAAAAATAAAAAAATTAGCCTGATGTGGTGGTATATACCTGTGGTCCCAGCTACACAGGAGGCTGATGCAGGAGGATTGCTTGAGCCCAGAAAGTTGAGGCTGCAGTGAGCCCTGATCAGGCCACTGCACTCCAGCCTGGGTAACAGACCCTGTCTCAAAGAAAAGAAAAGAAAAGAAAAAGAGAGAAAGAAAGGGAAAATAAATTCTTCCTAAAGGGAACATGCTTGCAAGGACAAATCCATTTATTCTTTTAAGAAAACGTTGACTTTGAAGTAGTAACTTGAAAACCAGGTAGAACGTTTTAAAACTCCCAGAGAGCAGTACAGAGAAATATATTTAGAATATCATCAGAACAAATTAGAAAGAGAAGAATTTCAAAGCTTTTTCTCTTACTTTTTTTTTTGTAAATTAACATCAAAATTTATTTGCCAGCAAAATCTGACCTGAACTGATATGAGGTAATTTATTGCCTTTAATTGTCCCACTTAAACAGTTATACATTTTTGCTGCAGGAATAGTGACATTATGATATATGCATATAGTACTTTTCCAAAATCTGAACATTCCTACTTTTTAAGTACTTCTGGCCCCAGTGAGCTTTTCCACCAGGGATTGTGGTCCTGAAGTAAGTTTAGAGAAAGAGTGGCAGGGAGGGGTCTTACATGAGGGGGTCTTACAGAATCACCTATAACGCGGGGTCATCTGTAAGTGTTGAATAAATGATGAGAGTAGAATAAACGATTAAACTGAAAAACAGAGAAATACGATGCTCACACCAGTAGAAACTAAAGAGTAAAAGAGGAAATTCAAGAAATAGCTAATGAAGAGGATATTGTATTTGGCAAAAAGAAGGATATTGTTGAATCTGTCCAGCTCTTGACAGTTTCGGGAGTTGAGGAAGATAAGCGATAGGAACTAGAGCAGGAGCCTGAGATTTATGTACAGGTTGAAAGAGGGGCAAACCCTGGGAAGGGAAAGATTAACGGCTGTCAAAGGGGTAGCACAGTTAAGGGAAGGGCTGCATGCTAAGATGGCAGTTTCTTAGAAACTGGTGGGAAGTCATCAGGAAGTTGATGGCTGTCCAAAGACCCAGGATGAATTAAACAACATACATCTAAAATCCAGATGCAAAGTACTATTTGGCCATGACTGTCTTCTTATCTAACACAGTCTAAAATTTCCTAATCCACAAAAAATGTGAATTAGCCGGGCATGATGGCGTGTGCCTATAGTCTCAACTACTAGGGAGGCTGAGGTAGGAGGATCATTTGAATCCACTAGGTGGAGGCGGCAGTGAGCCATGATAGCGCCATTGCACTCCAGCCTGGGTGATAGACTGAGACCTTGTCCCAAAAAATAATAATAAAATCAAAAAGCGGCATCTTTTTACTCTCCCAGAAAACATGTAGATGTGATACATGAAATGCACATAAAAAATCATTTGTCGTTATCTTTCCCAATAATGTGCAAGTAGTGATTCTAGAACTGTCTAAAGACAAAACAACATTGTAAGGGTCTCCTAATCGGTCTCCTTGCCCCCTTCTTTTGTATTCTTACTCCCTATGCTTCTTCGTGCACAGAGCAGCCATCTTTTTATCTTTTTACAGAATAAATCAGATCCAACTATTCCTCTGCATGTAACTTTCCCAGGGCTTTCATATACTTGGAAGAGAGTGTTCCATCTCTCTGTGGGTTTACAGGCCCTGCATGGCCTGGCTCCTGCCCCTGCCCAACTCACTGGCCCTCTCTCCACCACTCACCCCTCACTCTGCCCCAGCCAAATGGGAGCAGTCACTTGAACATGCAGAACATTTTCTCGCCTTAGGAATGTGGTATTACCTGTTGGCTCCACCTAGAATGCACTTGCCCTTGTCCTCACAGAACTGATTGCTTCTTATTGGTCACGTCTTAGCTTAAAGTCACTTCTGTAGAAAAGCCGCTCAGATACGACTGCCTCAACCTACATGAGCATCTGTGGAGTACATATTACTGTACGATGTTTTCCTGCTTGTTTGTTGTTTTTCTCTTCTACAATATAAATTCCACAAAGCAGAGATTTTTGCCTCTTTTGTTCACTGCTGTATCCCTATTCCTACTACTATGTCTGGCATATGTTAGGTGCTTGGTAAATATTTCTTGAATGAAGAAATGTTTGTACCTTTTATTTTCAACTTAATTTCCTTAATAATTTTCTTTCTCAAGGACTACTTAATACTTAGTAAGTATTCAGGAGTTTGTTCAATTTTTTGATTTGGTTTGATTTATTGATTTCAGTTGACACAGTAAATAGAGAACATTGCTTCTCTTTTCTACAGTTTTGTAATCGTTGGTATGAACCATTCCTGGGCAGTCAAGTCCAAAACCTGTTTTGTTCCCTTGTACCACAATCTTCCCATCTACTGCCCCACTTAATGGCATTAAAAGAAAAAAAAAAAAAAAAAAAAAGCTTTCTTTGTAGCTATCTTACATAACAGAAAGTCATTATTTTTGTTAGGAAGCAGTTTTGTAACCAACAGCTTTGACAGCTCTGCCCCAAGGCCCATGAAGACTCAGTGTGATGGGAAGGCCTGGAAGGGTTACAGGCAGAGGAGTAGGAGATCTCATTTATGCTATGGGGCTGTCACTTGTGCCGACAAAGTAGAGGGCGGGGAGTGCAGTGCCTCTGCTGAGCATTCAGGCTGCCAGGCCAAGTCCTGACTTTTCCTCGGGGACAGGGCGCTTCCCTCCTCCCCTTGGTTCCTGAGGTGTAGGTGTAGTCACCCCTCTCCAGTCTGCCTGGCAGTAAGCTGGTAAACACAAGGTTCTGTGACACACATAGAAGAATTTAAAATAATTCTCAGAGCCAGGTGTGGTAGCTCATGCCTATAATCCCAACACATTGGGAGGCTGAGGAGGGAGGATCACTTGAGCCCCAGGAGGTCAAGGGTGCAATGAGCCGTGTTCACGCCACTGCACTCCAGCCTGTGCGACAGAGCGAGACCTTGTCTCAAAACAAAACGAACAACTCTCAGCCTATCCATGCCTTCACTGGACTGACTAAAAAATGGCTATACCTAAGAAGGAAAAGAAATGTACATGAAAAATCAGCCGAGCGTGGTGGTAGACACCTGTAATCCCAGCTACTCGGGAGGCTGAGATGGGGAATTGCTTGAACACAGGAGGCAGAGGTTGCAGTGAGCCGAGATCACACCACTGCATTCCAGCCTGGGTGAAAGAGCAAGGCTTCATCTCAAAAATATATATATATACACACAAACATATATATAAATAAAATGCTTCTGCACTATAAAAAGATGAGTCTAGAGCAGGAACACAAAAGCAAGTATATAATCATAAAAATGAAGTAAGGTAGAACTACTTAGACCACCTTTCTCAAAGTAATTGACACAGATGCTCTGTGTTCTAACACAATATAATTAATGTGTATCACTCTTAAAGGGCCACATCGCCTGCCTGTACCACGAAGCATCTTTAGAGTTGGCACGGTACAGTCATTAATTACAGGAGCCCCTGAGTTAGGTATCATTATCCCTGCTTTGCAAACGAGGAAAATCACAGCTGTTGGTGCCTAGACTCTAAGCAGTGTGTGGCTGGCCAGGCTCAATAAAGAATCCTGGAATTTCTGACCCTTGGCCTGAACTTGGGTTTCCTGCACTGTGGAGTCAGTATGAAGACAACCAAGTGGAAATAACCCAATACACATTGTTCTTGCAGTATTTCAGCCCCACCCTTGTAATTTTCTACATGAAAGGAGACTGCTCTCTGGCATGTTTGAGGGCTGGAGGAGATGGACTGTGGAGCACAAGGAGGAGGATGGCATGGTGAAATGGAAGGGAAATGCATTGCATGATTTCTGGTCTTTAGAGAGGCTACCTAAGCTTGGTTTCTTGAGAATGATTCTAGTTTGTAGGCTGAACATGCAACTTGGCCTTCCCTTCCAGAATGCTCCTGGTAAATCCCAGAAGAAAAGAGCAGACAAGTTTTATCTGTAAAGGAAGTACTCCGGCACAAGGATGTAAAGACCTATGAAAATAGAGCACATATACACCAATGTGTGGGTCTTGTTTGCAAGCATTTCAGAGGCAGCTGCCTAGTCTGCTGATAGTAATGCTGGTCTGGTTTCTCCTATTCAGGATCATATCTATTTTAGTCTCCTCTATAAATTATTCAAATAAGCCCAGAAGCCTTTCTGTATCAGATGGGTAAAGAAGTCGCTGGGGATTAATTTCCGAAACATTACACTCCAAGAAGAATCCTTTCAGGAGAGTGCTTGGTACAATTTTTTAAGTACAAGTTACTCTCCCAAGCAGACTGCAGCACTAATAACCAGGTGACAGGTGGAGTGTGGGTCATCCTGGAAGTGACGTGGCAGCCTCTGGGCTATGTCAGTTCTCCAAGCCTCCCCACCCCTAACCCCCATCCCCACCCCAAAGGGTGTTTTAGCTCTAAGCATTCTTTATACCAGACAGTTTTTTTAAAAAAATAGAAAGAAAAAGAAAAAGAAAAAAATTAAGAGTCTTATTTATTGTCATACTCTAGAAAAAAAGGAAAAGATGGAATATTTTACTCCCTATCTCTCATCTCTGGTCTTATTTAGGGAGATAAGTTTAATAGTAACTATGGAAACATTTCTTTCAACAGATTGAGCTGACCAGTGAAAACTTCACTGATTGAGATATATTTTTAAGCAAAACATACTTATTCTCTGAGCACGATGCATGTCAACATGGATTTAGCTTCCCTTTTGCAGAGAGAAAAATATCAGAGTATCCTATTAAAATTTTTGCAAATATAAACTGTTATCTGCTTTATGTTTTTAATGAGAAGCAGAACTTAGAAAAAAAAATTCCTATAGTATTTTTTCTTCACAAAGCTATTAGATAGGAACTGATTTTGTTGAATTTTTTCCTAAGTTAAATCTGAGACTCTCATGAACACAAAGTATATGTTTTTCATGGAAATGTAAATTAAATATTTTGGAGAATTGTATGTCTATAGATAAAGTATAATACTTGGCTATCTAGAACCTTGGGAAATGAATTATTCAAAACAGCTGAGTTTTACAGATGACACAGTGTTGACGAGTTGAACACTTTAAAATGTTTACCATTTTGAATAAAAACTATCTAAAGATGTGTTTGTTTATTTTCTATTTTTTAAAAAGCAAAGGATGCTAAACATTTTTTAGTTTTTTCTTGATGATGATTATTATTATAGAAAAAGCTTTTTATGGAATTATAGTAATGTTTATTGAGAGCTTATCGAAAAGTATATTCTGACCAGGCACACTGGCTCATGCCTATAATCCCAGCACTTTGGGGGGCCAAGGTGAGCGGATTGCTTGAGCCCAGGAATTTGAAACCAGCCTGGTCAACAAGGCAAAACTTCATTTCCACAAAACATTAAAAAAAAAAAAATTAACCGGGTATGGTGGCACGCACCTGTAGTCGCAGATACTCGGAAAGCCGAAGTGAGAGGATCACTTGAGCCTGGGAGGTGGAGGCTACTGTGAGCCAAGACTGTGCCACTGCACTCCAGCCTGGGCAATAGAATGAGACTCTGGCTCAAATTAAAAAAAAAAAAAAGTATATTCTGTTATTGCAGTAAATTATCACTTCTGTGTTATTTTTAATAGACTTTTTCTAAAGTTTCTCTCTTGTTACCTGTCATTTCTTACTTTTGTCAGCATGCACCTTTTCAAATCTTGAGGCATGATTAGTATTGTGTTTGGAAATTAGCTACCAGTGCTCATTAGACTGTTCTATAAAGGAGGAGTAAAATGGACTTGGAGTGAGACCAAAGATGCCCTCTCCAATTCTAACTATTCTTTTTCTTCTTAATTATTATAGAAACTTTGAAACATACACAAAATAGAGAGAATAGAATATAAACCACCACCTCACTCCACTTGACTTTCCATATCATCCAGTTTCAACAGCTACCAACTTCTGGACAATCTTGTTTCCTCTCTACCTCCCCAGCTCTTTCATCCCACATCACTCCATAATTGGATTAAAAGCCAGTTCCAGCATCAGTATGAACTGATGTTTAATTTAATATAGATGCAGATAGTTGAACATAGAAATATTGAGATATATTGGTCTATACAGTGGTTAGTATACACACATATATTTCCTTGCTCCCTCAGCTAAGAGGGCCTAGAAACAGTGATACTCTTAAAGAGACAACCCAGGTGATGGACACAACACAGTGAATCAAAAACAGGCGACAACGGGGGGAAAAAAGACATTATACACGATAGAGAGAATGCCACTAACAATATTCTGTGCCCCAGGGATGTTAACCACTGACCTAGGCGATCTCTGTTTTGCCATTCCTTTCTTGAATGGCAAGAATTTTAAATATGGTAGTATTCCTTATCTACTCTTAATGCCAAATCTAAACTATGAGAATAAGAGTAAGTCCTCTTTCTCAACTGTTTTCTTACTTCTGTGGCACATGACATAATTTTCTGGACATGTAATTTCAAGACATGTTGGTCTGTTGTCATCTGAGCTAACCGTGAAATAGACTTGTCCTACATAAACTGAGATAAACATGTATTTACTTACTCACCGGAATCCAATGCATAGAGTTTACATACGATTATATCTTTATAAGAAGAACACTACTTGCTTAGGTTGGAGAATATGACTACATTTGCCAAACTAAACTATGACTCAGAAACTAACTTAGAGTAGGATTGGAAAAACCAAAGAAACTGTATCTTGCTGATTACACAATGTATCTGTAGTCCTTTTTAAAAAACCGTATGTTCAGATATTGTCAACACTGACTGTTACACTTTTGACAGTGTGTTTTTAATGTAAACCATCTTGCTGTTAAAATATCAGCATTTTGCTGGGCATGGTGGCGTGTGTTACTCAGGAGGCTGAGATGGGAGGATGGCTTGAAGCCAAGAGTTCGAGGCTATGGTGAGCTATGATCCTGTGCTTATACCCCAGCTTCTGTGACAGACAGAGAAAGACCTCGTCTCTAAAATATAATAATAATAATCAGTATTTTGTTGGGAATTGTTATAGTACATAATAACCTGCAAATTTGTGTAATTATGTTTCTCTTTTTTATGTGCTTTCAGAAGAAACTTCTTTTAAAGGTTTAATTGATTTTTTAAGTCATAAAGGTTTTACTTTTTATTTAGTATTTTAAATATGGTAATTTATATGAAGAAGTGAAAAAGTGTAGCTTCGATATCTCCCTTAGATCCAGGCAAGAGTGTCCTCGCTTTTAAGAGGCCTATGTGTACTTCCTGTCTATCCCTCTGAGGGGAGAAGATGTGTCTCTTAGGCAAGAGAGGTGGCCAAGGGGAGGCTGTGTGCAGCAAATGTGTCCAGAGCTTGGATGTACAAACTGAGATGTCCATGGGCAGGCATAGGAGGCCACTTGTAGTGTGGAATGCACACAAGCGAGGGAAGAGAAGGAGGCAAACCTGAGTTTCAGTTCATTTTGAAGGTGTGTTTTTAAAGGCAAGAAATTAGAACACACTGTGTTTTTTAACTTGATTTGAAACTTTAAAATATTTAAACATATGGTATGTGAGCTTCCACTTATGTTCTTATTTCCCTTTTGCCACCAGTGTTGGGGGAAAACAGGTAGATTTTTTAAAAACAAAATAAAAAAGATTGGACTCACATGTTCCTAGTTTCTTAATTCTTTTAAACTTTTGATAAATACTCTGTAACGTTGTCTTTGAATTTAACCATTAATTATAGGTAAAAGATTCTACCTAAAGATATATTCCATAAACTTTTAGGTTTTTAGAATAAATATATAAAAATCACCTGAAGTGTTTTAAATGCCAGGTCTTCAAGGAGAATATGGGGGAGGAGAGGGATAACTACATAATCAGCTAACTGAAACTTACTTAATTGTTTATGTGTTTGAACCACAGAGGGCATATTTTTAGCCTAAGAAATGTCCCTTGCTCTAAATGAATGTATAAATTGAATGGGAGGGTAAGACAGATGTACGTGAAAAAATTAAAACAGAACAGCAAATATGAAATCAGTGTTACCGGTGATAAATGCTTTAAGAGAAGGATTTCAGTAAGCTTGGGTAGTCAGGGAGGCCTCCTGGGCTGGGCTTTGTCACGTGAATCAGAGTTGGATTGTCACAGGCAGATGAGGTGATATTTGGGAAGGAAAAGTCATGTGGGCAAAGACAAAGAGGCAGGAAAGTACTACGTGTTTTTGGGGAACTGTGGACATACTAATTTGGTTAGAGTGGATGGTCTGTGTGGGTACATAAAAGCAGGATGACTTGAAAGATACATAGTGCTGTCTCTGTTTAAGGCTTTGAGAGTTGGGGCTTTATCCTGAAAAAGTGGATAGTCACTGAAGGTGTCTGAGATACAGATGGTAGGATTAAATCTGTGATTTGGACAGAACAAACAAATGGCTTTGTTTAGATGAACTGGCAGGGGGAAACAAGAGGCAGGCAGACCGGGGGATTCCTGAGCTCATGAACCAGAGAAGAGGCCAAGGATCTGACATTTTAAAGAGAGACACATTTCCTCTTTCACAGAACTTAAAACTCTAGTGGTTTTCAGAGATACCACCAACAAATGTGAACAAATGATAGATGATGAGACAGAATAGAATAGAAAATGAGTACCTGTGTAAGTAGGATAAAAAGTAATGCACATTTACCGTTTGCCACACTCATATTTCATGTCCTCCTAGTGTTTGATGATGTTACTTCTCTAAATGAAGAAAGATAAGCACCACCCAACTCATATTTGAGGTAGATAATGTATATTTCCAAAATTCAACCTGTGGAATATAATTATCTTAACCTTGTCTGTACAGAGCACAGGGACATGTCTTCAGCCCCAGGTAACACAAGAACATGTTATTTTTTATATGAAGGTGTCACACGGGTGGGGTGAGCAGCATGGTAAAGTGGAGAAAGGCACCGGGCACTGGGCAGTCTATGAGTTTGTTCTCGGGATGATCCTTCTGACTGGGTCTAGGATCTGGGGCAACTCATTCATCCTTCTTGAACAGCCTCACTTAAGGAGATGAAATTCTATAAACGCCAAGGCCCTTTTCAGCTCTAACGTTCTATGATTATATAAGTTAGATCTACCACCAAAAAAGCATTTAATGGAATAGATTTCTAAATACACTTTGACTCATACTCTTTGGTTAAATTTCCTGGCAGCTGTGATACTAAGGGATGACACAGCTATGGGCTTATCTATGATTAATTCGTGGGAAACTTGAGGTGGAGTTTTTTTAATGCTGATTTTGTATCAAGGTTATTAGGTCATTTGGTATGTGAAATTATATTCCTCCTCCCCATGAATCACTATTAAAAGTAGGTTAGCTTATAGATATAAATTCAATAGATCATATTCTTTTTGTGAATTCTTTAAGGACTACCTATGAGGGACACAAAGTAAGACCAGTTCCCAATGTAGAACCACACACACCTTGGAAGAGACGAAGAAATAGTATGGCAAATTGGTTTAAAGCATAGATTTCAAAGTCACATCTGCTCAAGTTCAAATCCTAGCACTGCCACTTGACAGCTGTGTGGTCTTGGGCTAGTTGCTAAACCTTGCTGTGCTTCAGTTTACTCATCAGGTCACTGTGAGGATTAAATGTGCTTATTAGAGTAAAGTACTTAAAATACCAGCTACCATAAGTTTTTGGTATTGTTGTTGTTATTGGACCCCCAGAAAATATTTACTTAGGAAGGCAGCCTGGCATATAGAGCTATAGGCATAATTATGTGAACCCAACATTTCTTTTTCAAGATCAGTTCAGCTGTTTTGGTGATGTGTTTTGGTATTCGTCCCATTGTAATTCCAAAGCCACAAAGATGACGTTGTTTCAATCATTGTTTCATCCTATTTGCATTTTACTAAAGATAAATATATTAAATATTTACTCTGTATGGGGTACATACTTCTAAGGGGAAATGTTCTACAGAAAAGTACAGAAAGAGATTTAGAGGCAGAAGAGGAGGTTTAGAGACATGAAGGAAGTGGTTCTTGTGTTTGCTTTGTGCTTTCAGTAGATAGTGAATATCCATTTAAAGAATGTTTACTGGGGAGAAATTCTGCTGTAGTTCGAGGGACTAAAATGTCATGTTTAGCTGAAGTAATGCATCAGGGTTCTTAAGAATAGTTTTATTCAGTCTACATCATCTTAGATAACAAAATGAGGTTGGTCTTCAGCCCATAGTTAATGAATTACCTATTATTATTTCAAATTAGACTTCATGTATTTGAGCCTTAGAAAACTCCTAGCAAAACATCTCTCTCTGTTACCCCTGGTGATCTGAGCTGTGACCAAATAGCCAAAGAAGAAAAAAAAGGAGACCCATGGACATCGGTTCCGTTTGTGGCCCCATACTCTTCTTTCAAACTCTTGCCCTATTGGCAAATGACTTTCTACCCAGGTTTTCCTGAATTATCTCTCTGTTTCTCAGTCTGAGAAGGAACCATTTTTGTGGGGTTCATCAGAAGCGGGTGTGAAGGTTTTCTTCCTGTCTAAAGGATCTCGCACCATGGAAAGATCCGGAGCAGGGAACTGCGACTGCTTGGGAGGCATGTGCCAAGGCACCAGTTCCATTGCCACAGGGCAGGGAAAGCTCAGCAGAAGTTCCTGTCCCTGTACAAAGGAGGAGGGCACGGCTGTTGTTCTCCCTGGCAAGGAGCCAAATGTCAGTACAAGTGCCAGACTGTGCCCCTAAGCTGGGATGTGAGTGGGTAAGATCAGCTAGGGGAGGGATGTGGGTTTCCACCACTGCTCCTTTGGGTTTAGAAGATTTCAGGAGAATCCTTCATATCCTTCAACCCTGTTGGTTTAGATCTGCATACCACATAAAAGCTGTTCCATAATGAGGGTGCACAAAAATTAAAAAGATAATAATGAGTGTTTATGTATTATCCTTTTGTGTGAAGATTAGATCTATCTTATCTCTTCTTGTAAACCTTAATTCCAATTATGTTTGTAATCAAAGCCAGTTAAACTGTGGTTTGGGATAAGACTGATGATAGCTACAATCTAGAAACTGATGTACACACTGAATTATAAAATCTTGTGCTGAGAGTAATTGTCATGTGGGACAATGCCTGAAGGTTTGGGTTGTTCGTCTTATACATCTGCTAAAGACAGTGTGACATTTGGCAGCACACAAATCAATGGAAAGTGTGTCCACATCGAATGCATTTTGTATCCCAACATACCATTTTTACAGAACACATGTAAGTGCCACTTACCTTCTACTTTGAAAACCAACCACAGAGCTATAGATCAGGGGCTCCCGACCCCTGGGCCACAGACCAGTCCCAGTCCATGACCTGTTACGAACTGGGCCGCACAGCAGGAGGTGAGTGATGGGCACGCGAACAAAGCTGCATCTGTATTTACAGCCATTCCCACTTGCATTACCACCTGAGCTCCACCTCCTGTCAGATCGGCGGCGGCATTAGATTCTCATAGGAGCACAAACCCTGTTGTGAACTGTGCATGCCAGGGATCTAGATTGCATGCTCCTTAAGAGAATCTCATGTCTGATGAACTGCCAATGTCCATCACCCCTAGCTGGGACTGTCCAGTTGCAGGAAAAGAAGCTCAGGGCTTCCACGATTCTGAGTGGAATTATACAATGTGTAGCTTTTTGTGTCCGGCTTCTTTCACTTAGTATAATGTTTTCAAGGTTCTTCCATGTTGTAGCATGTATCAGTACTTTATTCCTTTTTATTGCCAAAAAATGCTACCTTTTATTCATTAGTTGATGAACATGTGGGTTGTTTCCATTTTTGACTGTTATGAATAATTCTGCTATGAACATGTATGTACAAGTTTTTGTATGGACATATTTTCAATTCTCTTGACTGTACATTTAAGAATGGAATTTCTGGGTGTCTTAGCTTGGGCTGCTATGGCAAAATACCATAGACTGAGTGGTTTATACAACAGACATTTATTTCTTACAGTCCCATCACAAGGGCACAACCCTCATGACCTATTCCAAACCTAATTACCTCCCAAAGACCCCACCTCCAAACAGCATCCCCCTGGGAGTTCAGCCTTCACTATAGGAATTTTGGAGTGACACAAACATTAGCTCATAAAACTGGAACATATGGTAATTCTACATTTAACATTCTGAGAAATGGCTAAACTGTTTTCCAAAGCGGCTACGTCATTTTACAATCCCACCAGTAATGTATAAGGGTTCCTTTTTCTCTGCATCCTCGCCAACACTTACTGTCTTTTTTATTTTAGCCATCCTAGTGGGTGTGAAATAGTATCCCATTGTGGTTTTGTCTTGCATTTCTGTAATGATTAGGGATATTGAGCATCTTTTTATATACTTGTTGGCTATTTGTGTATCTTCTTTGGAGAAATGTCTATTGAAAGTATTTGCTTATTTTTTTTTTTTTTTTTTTTGAGACGGAGTCTCACTCTGTTGCCCAGGCTGGAGTACAGTGGCACGATCTTGGCTCACTGCAAGCTCCGCCTCCTGGGTTCATGCCATTCTCCTGCCTCAGCCTCCCGAGTAGCTGGGACTACAGGCATCCGCCACCACACTCGGCTAGTGTTTGTTTTTGTTTTTTGTATTTTTTTAGTAGAGACAGGGTTTCACTGTGTTAGCCAGGATGGTCTCAATCTCCTGACGTCGTGATCTGCCCGTCTCGGCCTCCCAAAGTGCTGGGACTACAGGCTTGAGCCACCGCGCCCGGCTGCTTATTTTTAAATAGGGTTATCTGTATTTTAATTGCTGAACTGTCAAAGTTCTGTAAGCTAGACCCCTATCAGATATATGATTTGCAAATATTTTCCTCCATTCTGTGGATTCTCTTTGTATTTTCTTGAAAGTGTCCTTAGAAGCACAAAATTTTAATTTTGATGAAGTCTAGCTTATCTTTTTTTTTTCGGGTTGGTTGTACTTTAGGTGTCATAAGAAGCCGTTGCTAAATTCAAAGTCACAAAGGTTAAAACTGTTTTCTCCTGTTTTATTTATAGTTTTAGCCCTGTCATTTAGGTCTCTGATCCATTTTGAGTTATTTTTTGTATATGGGGTGAGATAGGGGCCACCACCATTTTTGCTAGAAATACGGTCTGTTTTCTCAGTGACATGATGCCAGGGAAGACATAATTGCAGAACTGATTGCCAAGACTTAAGTATGAAGTTCGTAAGCCCAGTGCTGTGTGGTTCTGGTTAGGCATAGTGTGATAGGGAAAAGTGATGCAGGCCATAGAAGGGCCTGGCTGGCCCTGTGACTAAGTTAGGATTGCACACTGCAGCCTGAAGTTAAGAGGATTTAGGTATTAAAAGAAATTTTGGCCCGAGCATGGTGGCTTACACCTGTAATCCCAGCACTTTGGTAGGCTGAGGCAGGCAGATCATGAGGTCAGGAGATTGAGACCATCCTGGCTAACACAGTGAAACCTCGTCTCTACTTAAAAAAAAAAAAAAATCAGCCAGGTATGGTGGCGTGCACCTGTAGTCCCAGTTACTCGGCAGGCTGAGGCAGGAGAATCGCTTGAACCTGGAGCGGGAGGTTGCAGTGAGCTGAAATCATGCCACTGCACTCCAGCCTGGGCAACAGAGCAAGACTCCATCTCAAAAAAAGAAAAAAAAAAAAAAAAGAAAAGAAAAGAAAAATTTGGCACCTCTGCACGGTAGCTCACGCCTATAATAGCACGTTGGAAGGCTGAGGTGGGTGGATCACTTGAGGCCAGGAGTTTGAAACAAGCCTGGCCAACATAACAAAGCCCTGTCTCTACTGAAAGTACAAAACTTGGCCAGAAAGGGTGATGCATGCCTGTAATCCAGCTGCTTGGAAGGCTGAGACATGAGAATTACTTGAACTGAGGAGGTGGAGGTTGCAGTGAGCTGAGATCACGTCACTGCACTCCAGCCTGGGTGACAGAGTGAGACTCTATCTTAAGAAAAGAAAAAATTGGCTGCTACAATGGAGGTGAAAGTTTAGCTTACTGTCATTCTCACAAACTAAATTTATAAAGAGAACAATTACCAACCCTTACCAGCCATAGAATTAGATCATGAGAGGGAGATAAGATGCACTTGACACCCCATTCTGGTCTTCACGGTGACTGACATCTCAGCCCTTCCTTTCCCTAATCTCATCTGCATCTCCTCTCTCTGAAAGAGAGGCAGAAGCCCTCTAGATATCTTTGCCTTCTCTCCTGGAGACCCTCTGTTTGTCCTTCCAGGTCCCTCTCCACACTTCTGCATCCTACTCTGTGTCCTAGATGGACTGCATCAACCAGCTGTCTCTCACTGATCATCAGGCTTCCTGTTGGGGGTCAAACAAAGGGAAGTCCTGGCAGGAGATAAGAAAGAGGGAGGGAAATGAGGCTGGGGTATTCATTCTCCTGGATCCCTCCCTCTGGGGCCACTGCAGGCCGGCCTATCCCTCAGGCCCATCAGGGTCCTCCCAGCACAGCCCTCTCTGTGCCTGTCCCGGGAGCTGCTCCCTCCTTGTCCTTCAGGCCTGTCATTAATCCTGGGGTAGGATGCTACCTGTGGGGGCTCCCCAAGTCTTGTGCATACATTTGCCCCTTTATTAGACTGTCATCAGATCAACACACTTCTGTACTTTCTTACAGGACCTGACTGATACACGTTCTCTCCCAGTCAGGTATTTATGTGCATGATACACCTCTCCCAGTCTCTCCCGGTTCCCAGTTATGTATGGAATAGGCCAGACTTTAAGCCTTTCACTTTAGAACAATTCTGAGAAATGCATTTATTTGCTCTTAAATGTTTTTGAAGTACCTATAATATATTTGAAACTACTACTATAGGCCAGGCATGATGGCTCACACCTGAAATCCTGGCACTTTGGGAATCTGAGACAGCTGGATAGCTTGAGCCCGGGAGTTCAAGACCAGCCGGGGTGATATGGTGAAACCCCATCTCTACAAAAAAAAAATACAAAAATTAGCTGGGTGTTGTGACACACTTGGGAGGCTGAGAGGTGGGAGAACTGCTTGAGCCCAGGGGGTTGAGGCTGCAGTGAGCCATCATCACACCACTTGCATTCCAGCCTGCGCAACAGAGCGAGACCATGTATGTATCAGAAAAGAAAAAAAAAAAAAAAAAAGGAAAGAAATGCCTATTATGAGCTCACTCTTTCAGACACTGAGGATTTAGGGTGAGCAAGATGAATAAAATCCTTGCTCTCAAGGAGCTTCCATTTGAATAGGAGATAGACAATAAACGAATAGCCACGCAGTCTATCATTCGTGACAGGTCCTAGAAGGAAAAATAGCACAGACTTAGGGAGTAGAAGATGATTATAGGATAGATACAATGCACGGACAGCCACCAAAGGCCTCTCTGAGGAGACTGACGTGAAGAATGAGCATGTGGATATGGAGGGGGGGCATGCAAAGGAAAGCAAGGTGTGACCGAAGGCCCTTGGCATCATAAAGAAGTGGTGAAGACACCATGGAAGCTGGGGGCGAGTGAATGAGGCAGAGAGTAGGAGGATTTGAAGGCAGAGAGGTAGGCAGGGGCCAGATCATGCAGAGGCTTGAGGATCATGGCAAGAGTTTTGATTTTCATTCTCAACATAATGGAAGCCATTGGGGAAATGTTAAGCCTAGGAGTGAGGAGCTCTAACTTTCAATTTGAAAAGAATCACCCTGGCTGCCATGTGTAGAACAGACTAAAGGGGCAAGCATTAAAGCAGAAAGAGTAGTTAGGGCAGAAGCAGTGGCCCAGGAATTGCAGGACAACAGATGGGTGCTCCGGCAGTCATCTTGGCCACTGCCTGCCTTCAGACAGAACCATTCATGTCACTAGGGAGAAAGCATCCCTAGAGAGCACCCAGTCTTGCCTCTTCCTCTGTGGCCTCAGACACATCTCCTAACCTCAAGGAGGCTGAGGATCTGATGTGTAAATGAATGTGATATGGTGTCTGTGGCATGGAAATATAGGGAGAGAGAGGCCCTCAGAAGATGGTGGGGTACCTCCAGGGGACAGCAGATATTGCATTGGGGGTGTGGGGGGAAGGTAAAAAAGAAAATTGATAAGTGGAAGATGAGCAAGAAGCTTGTGAGAGAAGTCGTGAGGGATCTCAGAGCCACAGAGTGGTTTGTGGTTGAGCAGCATGGTGGTGGCATCTAGCAATTCAGAAGGGTGGCTACGAACATGTGGAGTCCAACAGCCCTGGGCTTGGCATAATTCTGGGCACTACATAATTCTGCACCCTTGGGCAAGTTACTCACCTTCCCTGAACTTGCTTCCTCATTTCTAAAATGGGGCAACAATTTGTACCTCCACAGATTCAGTGAGCTTATGAATGTGAAGTGCTTAGCAAAACGTATGGGACCCAGTTAACCGTTAGGGTCACAGCTCATAAACTATAATACAAATATCTGTTATCTGGTGTCCCCCCAAGACTTCCAACCATGTGAGAGTACCCTTATTCCACATGCTAGGCAAAGCCAAAGTCCTCCCCTATCCCTGCCCCTGTCACCTTTGGCTCTGTCTCTCTCACCTGTTACCTTGCAGTCATGAGGCTAGTCTCCTTAATTCCCCCAAATCACCATAAAGTTAGTCTCCTTCATTTCCTCAAAGTACCACTACCTTAACGCAGTCATGTACAGTCAGCTTTTACTGAGGGCTTGACATAGTATGGTAGACAATTGAAAATTATATATTGGTCCCTGCTGTTGATAAAGTTTCCTCAGCTATTCCACATACTGGGAATTTCTCACTAGTCTTTAAGTTCCAACTTGTTGCTATTTCTAGAGACCAGTCTTCAATCCTCTAAATTCTCATTCTTTATTTTTTGAAGATCTCTACTTCCTACTCTGAGACTAATTTTAAATACATAAATGTTTAACAAAAATTTTCTGCTAAGCCAAGGGGCGTTTTATTTTAGGCCTGTATTCACTAAAATGCACAGAAGATTTTGAAACTATTATCTTTTTAGCATCATCAAATTCTTAGGTGTGGTTCTCTTAAATAGAGGACAGCAGTAGAGATTTATGCTGTCTCCTGCCACCTCCACTTCCTGCAGAAATGGATACAGTTAGTGTTTTGTTGCAAGAAGTAAAATTTCCTGCTAGTAAATAAGGCACCTGGGGTATCATTAGGGGAAAAAAAATCTAATGTTTACTGCATAGCCTGAAGATTCCCAAGAAGCAGGAAGCAGAGAACTGTAATATCAACATCTAAAAAGCTGGAGAGAGCAAAGCAAAGGACCTCTTGTCCTCTTCTGTAGCAAGAAAGCAGTCAACTTTTTCAAGAACCCAGAAGGAAATGCATATGCCTGCTGCCTTTGTTAGTGTACAAATGTGCTTCTCCCAATCTCTTCAATCTGCCTGCTGACTGCCGGATGAGTTCGAGCCATCCCCTTTGGGAGTCGCCTGTCTCAGCCGTTCCACTGGCACCTCCCTGAAGAGACGGTGCATTTTTCCATCTTCATTTTGCTTGTGCTCTTCTCTTTGCCTGGGAAGTTGATCCTTCCGTTTCTGCCTAAACCCTAGCCTGGGCCACCACTCTCACAGAGCCCCCTCTCTTTCTTCACAGTTGCTCTCTTTCTTCACATTTCTAAAATTCTTAGTTGATATGACTCATACAGATACATGCTGCTTTATTTTGTCATCAGGTGCCTATATTATGGCTCCCAGTGGATTAAAGTTCCTCAAATGCATAAACTAATCCTTATACTTTCTTTTAATTCTAAGTAAAATATACCAGAATATCTAGACCATAAAGAGTTTGAGTCCAGCCTAGGCAACATAGTGACACCCCATCTCTACAATATGGAAAAAAATATATTAGCTGGATGTGGTGATATATCCCTGTGGTTCCAGCCACGTGGGAGACTGAGGTGGGAGGATTGCTTGAGACCAGCAGTTCAAGCCTGCAGTGAGCTATGATGGAGCTACTGCACTCCAGCCTGGGCAACAGAGCAAGACCCTATTTCAAAAAAAAAGGGGGGGGGGATTTATTTTTCTATTTCTATGAATGTCATTGGCATTTTAATAGTGATTGCATTAAATCTGTAGATTGCTTTGGGTAGTATGACCATTTTAACAATATTATTTCTTCCAATCCAAGGACAAAAGATAGCTTTCCATTTCCACTTGTGTTCAATTTCTTTAATCAATGTTTTATAGTTTTCAGTGTAGAGATTTTTTACTTCCTTGGTTAAATTTATTCCTAGATATCTTAATTTTTTTGTAGCTATTATAAACAGAACTGTTTTCTTGATTTCTTTTCCAGATAACTTGCTGTTGGCATATATTAAATAGAAATGCTACTGATTTTTCTATGTTGATTTTGTGTTCCATGACTTTACTGAATTAGATACTCAGTTCTAACAGGTTTTTTGGTGGATTCATTAGGGTTTTCTAAATATAAGATCACATCATCTGTAAACAAGGACAATTTAGCTTCCTCCTTTCCAATTTAGATGTATTTTATTTCTTTCTCTTGTCTAATTGCTCTAGCTAGGACTTCACGTATTATGTTCAATAAGAGTGGTGAAAGTGGGCATCCTTGTCTTGTTTGTGATCACTGTTTCATACATTATGTCAATTGTGGGTTTGTCATATATGGCCTTTATTGTGTTGCAGTACATACCTTCTATATCTGATTTGTTGACAGTTTGTATCATGAAGGAATGTTAAATTTGTCAACTGCTTTTTCTAAATCTCTTGAAATGCTTTTTGTCTTTTTGTTAATGTGGTGTGTTACATTTATTGATTTGTGTGTGTTGAACTATCTTTGTATCCATGGGATGAATCCACTTGATCATAGTGGATGATTTTTTTTTTTTTTTTTTGAGACGGAGTCTCACTCTTTCACCCAGGCTGGAGTGCAGTGGCGTGATCTCGGCTTACTGCAAGCTCTGCCTCCCAGGTTCATGCCATTCTCCTGCCTCAGCCTCCCAAGTAGCTGGGACTACAGGCATCCACCACCACGCCTGGCTAATTTTTTGTATTTTTAGTAGAGACGGGGTTTCACCGTGTTAGCCAGGATAGTCTCAATCTCCTGACCTCGTGATCTGCTTGCCTCAGTCTCCCAAAGTGCTGGGATTACAGGCGTGAGCCACCGCGCCCGGCCATGGACCATATTTTTAATTACTGTTAAATCTGGTTTGCAAATACCTTGTTGAGAATTTTTGCATGTGCGTTCATTAGGGATTCTGACCTGTAGTTTACTTTTTTTTTCAGTGTTTTTGTCTGGTTTTGGAATCAAGGTAATGCTGCCCTCATTTCCTTTCTTCTACCCATTTTGGGTTTATTTTGTTCTGTTTTTCTAGTTCACTGGGGTACATGGTTAGGTTATTTATTAGAAATCTTTCTTCTTTTTTGTTGTGGGTGTTTATTGCTATGAACTTCCCTTTCAGAACCGCTTTTGCTGTGTTCCATGGGTTTTGATTTGATGTGCTTCCATCCTTATTTGTCTCAAGGAACTTTTAAATTTCCTTCTTAATTTCTTCATTGACCCATTGATTATCAAAGAACATGTTATTTAATTTTCATGTATTTATAAAATTTCCAGAGTTTTTCTTCTTGATTTCTAGTTTTATACCATTGTGGTCTGAAAAGATATTCTATCTTCTTAAATTTTTCAAGACTTGTTTTTTGGCTTAACATGTGATGATCTATCCTGAAGAGTATTCTATGTGTGGTTGAGAAGAATGTGTATTTTGCAGCTATTGGATGGAATGTTCTGTAAGTGTCTGTTAAGTCAATTCGGTCCATGACATAGTTTGTTGATTTTTTGTCTAGATGGTCTGTCCATTGTTGAAAATGTGGTGTTGAAGCCAGCTATGATTACTGTATTGCAATCTCTCCTTTAGAGCTAATAAACTTTGCTTTATATATTTGCTCTAGTATTGGATGTATATATATATTTACAATAGTTATAGCTTCTTGTTGACTCAATCCCTTTATCATTATAAAATGATCTTCTTTCCCTCCTTTCACAGATTTTGACTTAAAGTGTAATTTATCTGATATAAGTATGGTTACTCTTGTTCACTTTTGGTTTCCATTTGCATGGAATCTTTTTCCATCCTTTTACTTTCAGTGTATGTTTGCCTTTAATGATTAAGTTCATCTCTTATAGGCAACATATAGTTGGGTCTTATTTTTTATCCATTCAGTCACTGGAGAATTTAATCCATTTACATTCAAGATTATTATTGATAGGTAAGGACTTATTCCTGCCATTTTGTTAATTGATTTCTGTTTTTTTTTTTTTTGTAGATTGTTTATTCTTTTCTTTCTCTTTTTGTTGTTTACCTCTGTGACTTGGTGGTTTTCTGTAGTACCAACCTTTGTTTCCTTTCTCTTTCTTGTTTGTGTATCTATTGGAATTTGTGTGTGTGTGTGTGATTACCATGGGGTTAACAAAAAAAGTCTTGTAATTATAATAGACTATTTTAAGCTGTTAACAACTTAACTTTGGTTCCATACAAATACTCTAGGCTCCTCACTGACCTTTTTGCATTTTGGTTGCTTAATTTACATCTTTATCTTGTATGTGTTTTTTAGCCACTTATTATAGCTATTGATTTTTTTTTACCTTTTTGACTTTAAACCTTTATACCAGAGAACTGAAGAATTTACATGGTACCATTACAGCACTGGGGTATTCTGAGCATGGTTGTGGATTTACCTATATTGGTGAGTTTTGTACTTCCATGTGTTTTCTTAATATTAATTATCACCCATTTGTTTTCCTATTGTAAAATTCTTTTAAGCATTTTTTTGTAAGGCTGGTCTAGTGGTGATGAGTTCCCTCAGTTTTTGCTTGTCTGAGTTCTTTTATTTCTCTTCATTTCTGAAGAATAGCTCTTTTGCATATAGCATTTTTGGCTGACAGTTTTCTTTTCCCCCCAGAACTTTGAATATGTCATCCCATTCTCTCCTGGCCTGTAAGGTTTCTGCTGAGAAATCTGCTGATAGTCTAATAAAGATTCACTTATACGTAAGTTGATATTCTTCTCATGCAGCTTTTAGAATTCTCTCTTTGTCTTTGACTTCTGACAGTTTGATTATAATGTCCCCTGGAGAGAATTTTGAGGTGGAGGTGGGGGTTGTTGAATCTCATAGGAGACTTTTGAGCTTCCTGGATCTGGATGTCCATATCTCTCCCAAGATTTGGGAAATTTTCAGCTATTATTTTGTTAAACAGTTTTTCTTTGCCTTAGCTCCATTTCTTCATTCTATGACACTCCTATAATGCAAATGTTTGTTTGCTTAATGGTGCCCCATAAATCCCATAGGCTTTCTTCATTCTTTTTTATACTTAGTTTTTTTCTTTCACCTGAGTTATTTCAAAAGACCTGTCTTCAAGTTCAGAAATTATTTCTTCTGCTTTATCTAGTCTGTTGTTGAAGCTCTCAATGGTATTTTTTATTTTTGTTTATTTATTCCTCAACAGAAGCCACATTCACTGTATTTTTTATTCATTGTACTTTGTTCATTGAATTCTTCAGCTCCAAGATTTCTGTGTGGTTCTTTTTTATGATATCTATCTTTTTGTTGAATTTCTCATAGAGATCATGAATTGATTTCCTGCTTTCATTGAATTGTTTGTCTGTATTCTCTTATATTTCACTGAGTTTCCTTAAGATCATCATTTTGAATTCTTTTTCAGGGATGTCATAAATATCATTTTTGGGAGGATCTGTTAATGGTGACTTACTGTGTTTTGGGGGAGGTGTCATCTTTTCTTGCTTTTTGCTTCTGTGTCCCTACATTGGTATCTGTCCATCTGATAATACAGTTGCTTTTTCAATCTTATGGAGTAGCTTCTGTAGGAAGAGGCTTTTTCCTATATATGGGTGCTAGGGTGTTGGTTAGGAATGGTGCATTGACTTTGGTTCTGGATGAGTGGACTCAATAGTGTGGTCTTCATAAAGATTCTTCAGCTGTAATCCTTACCTGCAATGCCTGCGATTAGCTCAGTGTCCCAGACTGCAGTCTGACTGTGGTGGTATGGTTTTGAGGGGGTTGGGGCACTAAGCTGGTTGTTGGCTGGACATGTGCAGGTGTGGCAGGCCAGCAGATTATGTGGTGGGCTCTCCTTAATGGCATAGTCACCACTGTGCTATTTGTCAGATCTGGGTCAGGTGCGTATAGGTTAGGTAGCTGAGTCGCCATTCTCTCCAGTGGGGTAGGGTCCCCTCCAGGCTTGCTGTCAGGCCAGGGAAGACATACATGACCTTGTTGCTGCACAAGATCCCTTCCTGTGGTGCAGGGCCACCTCAAAGCTGGCTGTCAAACTAGGGGTGGGTAAATGGCCAACAGTTGTGCACAACTGTCTCTGGTGAGGTGGTGCTGGCTATAAGGACAAGGGCAAGCACATGTGGATAGCCACTGCTGGTAACCTTCTATGGTGGAGTGGTGCCACCTTGCCAGCTGTCAATCCTGGGACAGGTGCTTGCAGGCCAGAGGCTATACACGGCTCTCTTTGGTGGGGTGGACTGACTGTAGGCCAGCTGTCAGGCACGGGGGTGGGTGCCTGTGGGCCTGATATCTGCACATGAACTTCCCACTACTGCACAGGTAGCCTGTGTCCCTGGGTGATTAGGTACCTCATGGATTTGGGCATGGGTGTCCCAGTTGTTCCTTTAGGCCTAGGTTCTGGGTAGCTGGGGTATTGCAGGCACATGTAGGAATTTAGTGTAATGAAAGCAAGGTGTCAGGGATGGATTGGTGGAGGGCAGTACATACTCCAAATGTGGGTCCAGTTTCAAGATGGTGTTATGCTGTAGCAGCTTAGATACTGGGGGTGGGAGGTGTCAAGGGAGTTCTTATTCTGGGAAATGCAAATGTAGCTGTTTAGACTCCCAGCAACTGTTCACACTGGACGTAGGGCCTGTGAGGACTGGGGACCCTCCTGCGGCAATGGCTCCCGGAGTCTGTGGCAGTGTGGGGACTGCCAAGGATCTGCAGCTTACTTTTTCCCTTAAGAAGAGGTCTCTCCAGCTCTGACCTGATCCCAGCGAGGAGATAGTGTGGCAGAGGCAGGATTCCTTACTCCCCTTTCTAAGGAGCGAGCTGTCCTAGGCTTCTGTGATCCACAGGGGTTTTGTGGTTTTCCTGGTGCTCTCCAGCACATTTCCTCAGTCACTCCAGTCAGAATATAGCTATGTATTCATTGTTCGTTTCTTTGGTGTTAGGGGGATGAAAGCCAGGCAACTCTAGTTAGCCATCTTGCCGATGTCCCTCTCAGTGGGCCAAGGTCTTGATAAAATGTTGATTTGATTGTGTCATAAGACCAAAAATTGCTTCAAAATAGAAAAAAAAAAATCAAATTAATCACTATTTTTAATGTAAAAGTCTTTATATAATGTATATGAAAAGATAATTCCCTTGTCATTTTTTTGGTAGGTTGAAAATGAAAACATTTGCCGGGCACAGTGGCTCACACCTATAATCCCAGCACTTTGGGAGGCGGAGGCAGGTGGATCACCTGAGGTCAGGAGTTTGAGACCAGCCTGGCCAGCATGGTGAAACCCTGTCTCTACTAAAAATACAAAAACAAATTAGCCGAGGGTGGTAGTATGCACCTGTAGTCCCAGCTACTCAGGATGTTGAGACAGGAGAATCACTTGAACCCGGGAAGCGGAGGTTGCAGTGAGCCAAGAGCGCACTTCTGTACTCCAGCCTGGGTGACAGAGGGAGACTCTGTTTCAAAAAAAAAAAAAAAGAATTAATAATTGTTAATCGTTTTAGTTTGGCTGTAGTTTCTGTTGTTTGGAGTTGGTTTCAGTTCATTTTATTTTATCCAGAAATAAGAACATAAAATTATCCTCTGTAAATGATGCATTGAGTCTGTTCATTAATGTCTGGAGAAACAGAGATTAAATGCCTAAAATGTCTAACAAGTGCATAGGTGGAGAAACATAAAGAACTATGAGAAGATTTTGTCTTCTATGGAGAGACTTCTGACTCCAGCAGGGCATGAAAAGCCAACCGCAGAGGGGAGTCCTTAGTCTACATTACACTTGTCATTTCCCTCTCAGAATTTCTACCTACTGTTTAGTGAAATATGTCTGCAAAGGTGGAGTGATGTAATGCTGTTGGCTTCTTAAAAGAGCCAGGAGAATCCCTCCTTCACCCTGGTGTGAATGCAGGCTGTTTCCCCTGCATTTCTGCTTTGGGGAAGCAACAACTGTGCCATAACCATGTTTAAGCCAGGCTTGCCTGGCATAAGGTTTGCTAAAGGAATAAGGACAGAAAGAAAATTCTGTAGCTTAGTTTAGGGGGGAACATTTCACCAGGTAGGCTATGAAAGAGGAAGTAATCGAAACCCAATCAAATAGATTGAGGAGATTAAAATAAAGGATAGTGAATTAAATATTATATCTTTCAGAAATGTCATATTTTTTACACTCAGAAGATTTGTAGGGCCCTATGATCACTTTCTCTACATTTATTCACATGTGCATCATCTGTGACTCATAGCTGAAATATGTTTATATGAATTTTTTCCAATATGATATGGAAAAGCAGGGCTAGCAAATGTAGGAGGAACGTCAGGTAAGGCAATTTTGCTTTTCTTCACATTTAACCCAACCTCTGTGCTTTGCAGAAACTCAGTCATAGAGTCAAGAGCAGGAATACAGATTCACAGAAAGAATGAGCATGTGAGGAAAGTCCTCAAGCTAGAATTGACCCCTGGCAAATTTGGCTAAGGGGACAGAAAGTAGAAGGTGTGCCGAATTCCCATTCCCTTTCTCACACTCTGTGAAAAGGCCTGTTACTAATGATGAGCACCTGATCGTTTTTCAACTTGTACTTCAAAAAATGTGTCCTCATGACATAGTATAATAACTTGATTAAGGCTGGAAAGTAACTAAAACAGGCAGGTCTTCCTGTAATCGCTATGTGATATTAATTTAATGAAGCCTCCTCTTGCAAGAGAATTTCATTGGTTTATTTAAAAACAAAACTACAGGCTTGCTATATTTATTTCATTCGTTATGACCACAAAGCATTAGCCTTTTTTCGAACACTTTATTTAAACAAAATGATGAAATCCTCACAAGTCGTGTCAGAGCAGTTATTGCGTATGCTTATTAATGAAGGTCTCAGTACAAAGGCTCCTCAGCATGAGCCACCTGTGTGGAGGCTGCATGCAAAAGGACTGACTCCTGATCAAAACCTGGAAAATGCTGATGGAGGCTGAAGGCAGGTAGAAGTGTCTTTTGTCTTTTACAGGAAACATTGCCCTATAACAGAGTTAATAATGCCATTTACAAACTGGAACTTATATTTTTTCCTACCAAATTGTGATCTACTATGAGACTGACTTAGAGCTCAGATAAAGTATAGAGGCATAGCTTTGAGAGTGAAACCTACATGGTTTGTGGCCATTTCCACTTAGAAATATTAACCTTCCCCTAAGTTCAACATGACCCAAACTGGACTCCCTATCCTCTGACGGAGCTCTCCAGTGCTCTTCCAGGCCTCAAAACTCTGCATCATGGAGTTCCTTTGGATTCATCTCTCTTTCTCAGTGTCTGCTTTCCTTCAGTTCTTTCTTTTCCTCCCTCCATTTCCATATCTGGTGGTCACTTCAGGCCCCTTAGCACCTTACGTCTGAACTGCTGACTCTAGGTCCTCGTCCACTTGGGCCCACCAGGAGCTGCCATGCTTGTCTTTCTCCAACACTGCTGCAGATCATGTCGCCTCCCTGCTCAGAAACCTTAAAAGGCATCATATTTCCCATGACATCACCTCTAAGCTCTTGACTTGCCTCTCAAGGCTTTCCCCAAACGAGATCAATCATACTTACTCAACCTCCCATGTATCCATTCCACCAATCTTCTTCATGCCTCATAACTCCAGTTCATGCCCTGTACCTGGTGTCATTTGGTTGCCTTTCTTCAGTCGGTTCCCCTCACCCAGAATGCCTTTTCATGGCCCTCATCTTATTAAATCCATCCTTTAAGGCTAGTACTGTGTTATTCCTGTGGTCTTCTGACTGTACACCCTCACTAATCTCTTCCTCTTTGAACTCTTAAAGCATTACACATATCTCAACTACATACTTTAGCAGCTAATTATATGCCTGTCTGCACATCGGTGGTTGTTTTATAGACAAGCCTATAAGCTTCTAGATGTCAAAATAAGTCATATGTTCTCTATCCATTCCATACTGAGTACATGGTAGGTGCTATATAGAAGATACTAATTGTTTCGCATCTTTTCTGTGCAGGTTGCGTTAATAGAAGAATTCTTTTCATATTTTGTTTTCAATTACTTATAAAGTAATGGTACCAAACAAATGTTTATAATATAAATGATTGCTAGAGAATTAGATTAGTATTAGATTATAAGGGTTTTATCTGCTATCAGCCATAATACTTCTGAAGGAAGGAAGGAAGTGGGAGAGGGAGGGAGGGAGGAAGAGAAGAAGGAAGGAAGGAAGAGAAGAAGGAAGGAAGGAAGAGAAGAAGGAAGGAAGGAAGAGAAGAAGGAAGGAAGTGAAGAGAAGAAGGAAAGAAGGAAGAAAAGGAAGGAAGAGAAGAGAAGGAAGGAAGAGAAGAAGGAAGGAAGGAAGGAAAGGAGGAAAGGAAGGAAGAAAGGAAGGAAGGAAGGAAGGAAGGAAGGAAGGAAGGAAGGGAGGGAGGGAGGGAGGGAGGGAAGGAAGGACCCAGAGCTAGGGTGCTTGTATTTTAAGTATTTATTCAAACGCCACCTTCTCAACAAAGCACTACTTCTACGCAGGCCATCCATAAATGGTAGCTATTATCATATGGCACTAATCATATACATACCTGTAAATATTATAACAATATACCCTTGTATTGTCTTCACACATCCATCCTTCTTCCTTCCCTTTTACCCCAAATTGAGTTTCTTAATGTGAGACACCTGTCCTTTAATCCCTGAATCTGCAAAGCTGGCAACCAATAAACGCTTGTTGAATGAATAAATGAAATACAGGAGCCCTCATGTAACCATGAGTGTGACATACTGTAAATATAGTCATGGAGGCAAGTGACCATTGAGTCTTTTCACAAATTAACCTTTTTCTATTTTTAATTTTTTTTTTTTACTTTTAGGAGAGCCTAACTGTTCATCTATTCTATTTTTATCCTTTTACATAGACTTACATAGAAAATTACAGCTGAGTTTAGATCAGGAAAAAATGAATCATTTCTTGCCAAGCCTGGGGGATTTTGTAATATTTTTGTAAAATTAGATATCACTATCTTCTTTGTATAACCCTTCTGAAAAACAAAAACAATCTTTAAAAAATGGGCAAAAGACTTGAATGATATTTCTCCAAAGATAAACAAATGACTAACATGCATAAGAGAAGATGCTCAACATTATTAATCATTAGAGAAACAAAAATTAAAATCACAATAGGATATCACCTCACATCCATGAGGATGGCCACTATCAAAAAATAATAAGTTGGTGAAGATGTTGGGAAACTGGAACTCTCATGCACTGTTACTGGGAATATAAAATGGTACAGCTACTATAGGAAAGAGTATGGCAATTCCTCAAAAAGTTAAAACTAGAATTACCATATAATCTACCGGTCTCAGGGTGTATATATCCAATATTGAGAGCAGGATCTCAAAGAAATATTTACACACCCATGTTCACTGCAGCATTATTCATAATAGTCAAGAGAAGGAAAGAACCCAAATGTCCATCAACAGATAAATGGATAAAGAATATGTGCCATAATAAAAGGAACAAGATCATGTCCTTTGCAGGGACATGGATGGAGCTGGAAGCTGTTATCCTCAGCAAACTAATGCAGGAACAGGAAACCAAACACCACATGTTCTCATGTATAAGTGGGATGAGAACACATGAACACATGGTGGGGGAACAACACACGCTGGGGCCTGTCAGAGAGGGAGAGGGAGGGAGAGCATCAGAAAGAATAGCGAATGGATGCTGGGCTTAATACCTAGGTGATGGGTTGATCTGTGCAGCAAACCACCATGGCATACGTTTACTCATGTAACAAACCTGCACATCCTGCACATGTACCCTGGAACTTAAAATGAAAGTTAAAGGGGGAAAAAAAAAAGAATATGTGGCATATACATACAATGGGATATTATTCAGCCATAAAAAGAAAGAAGTAATGATACATATGCATACAACATAGATAACCTTGAAAACATTATGCTGTATGAAAGAAGCTGATCACCAAAAACAAATATTGTATGATTCTGCTTAGACGAGATACCTAAAGTAGTCAAACTCAGAGTCATAAAGTAGAATTGTGATTGCCAGGGGCTTGGGGTGGCAGGGGGTGGGCAGAGGAGAATGGGAGTTTCTGGATGATTATAGATTTCAGTTTTTCAAGATGAAAAAGTTCTGGAGATCTATTGTACAGCAATGTGCATATAGTTAACACTATAGAACTCTACACTTTAAAAATGGTTAAGATGGTACATTTTATGTTATGTACTTTCTACCACAGTTAAATTTTAAAAAAAAGAATAGCATTTCAAATGCATATTCACCATCACCAATACACTGACATGAGCCAGCAGATGCTTAATATATGTTTCTAATACTAGTGGTTATGATGAAAGAAACAGGAGAGCATTTTTTCCTGGTGTACATCAAAGACTTCAGTAATTAAGAGGTCTGATAGCAGTGTCATTATTTTGTGGAAGAATATAACTTGTTATCAAGTACTGAAAGCTTCTGACAAGACATATAGCAACTAGAAACTGTAGACTAAATGTTATGGTAATTTATAATTATTGAATTATATTGATAAATTTAGGTGTCCATTATTTAAGTATTATGAGGTGAACATAGTTTTTGCCTTTTCAATTATTATGTTGCATGCTTGGACACATTTTTGTAATGGCACATGGGATATAGTTTGTAGTGTATAATGTATACTTTTGTTTTAGAAAAAGTAAGTAAATAAAAGCTGGAATTAAAATAAAACAAAACAAAACACGGAGCATTAAAGAAAATTGGCCTTGTTCACCAGAGAAGGAAAATCAAAGATACCATATCCTTCTTTCTCTACCTACTTCCTGTCTACCTATAATCATATAATAAGATTTTTCATGCAATTTAATATATGCAGGGCAACTTTCTACAAACTACCTACTACTTCCTCTGTTGTCTTTTCAGCAATTTTGGTGTAGTGTCACACCCAAAAAAGGGCACACCTCTTTAACACTTTCAACTCTTGAATCAAACACACCCTTATTAAATGTGCTTTTCCCATAAACAGTCAGTGTCTGTCATTGAGCTCTGGGAGACAGCCGGCTCTGGCTCTAGGAGAGAGCAGCACTGCCAAAGGTGAGCTGATGAGAGCTCACCAGGGTGTGCTGGAAGGAGAAGGATGAGACAAGGGTATTTTGAGAAGTAAGAAGATTGATATGGTAATGCACACACGGCTACATTTTACTTCCCATATTCTCTTGGTGTATCTATAGAAAACAAAAAAGAAGCAACACCATGGTAAGAAACTAACTGAAGTTTTTTTCTTTTCATTGCCTAAAACTTTGTTTTGGACTTACATAGTATTATTAATAACATCGAGTAACTTCACAATGTATTTATTGTCTAAATCTGGCAGTTTTGATGGGGGGGCTCAAAAATCTGAAGCATTTTTGAATATATGGAGTATAGTGGGGGGGCTGACTACCCTTGGATACTTTAGCTTGAAGCAGAAATAAAAATGACCAGTATAGGATCTGCTACTGTCTGCGCTTTTCTAGGTTCTTTAAAATATTACAGGTAATCATTAACAAGCTACTCCTCATTGAATGTATTTGAGTTAGTTCCATAAGTCATTCTTACAATGTCTATTTTATAGGCCTGTTGTTGAGTGTACTGTAAATAACTTATTTAATCCATTTTTTCCTTGAGTTAAAAACAAAAAAAAAACCTTTTCCCCTTGTCCCATTTCCAAATTTCAAAGGCAAAATGATATTCCACTCCTTGGAAAAAGACAGTAGGGAAACAATTGTTTTGAGAGTAAGGATTGATTTTTATTTTTCTTAATGGTAGGCAAAGTTAGAACTCTACTACACATTCTTTTAAAATGTAGGTTATCTTTCAAATGTGTTCCCAGTGGGTGTTGACAGCCGTCTGTCCTCACCAGCCTGTCCCTATAACAAGTTATTATGTATTGCACATACTTTCCCCAAACAAGATTTTATTAGGACAAAAAATTTATTGGAGACACTTGGCTTCTTACAACCCTGCTATTTAAGAAGTGGTTGGGATTGAAATAAATTATAAGAAAAAGCAATCTTGTAAACTTTTAAGAAAAAGAAGTTTACATAAGACCTATTAAACTTTGCTTCACCAGTTTGCTCATAGAGGCATAAGTATAAAGCCCAGATTAAGTGTTGGGCATTATGGTCCTTCCTTTTCTTTGTTAATGCTTTAATACTTAACACTTTCCTTATCATTTGATATATTAAACACAATGGCTTAATAACTACACTGACAAATCATCTTTACACTAAGATATAAGCTCTTCATCTTCCCCTAGAAATCGTAACAGAATTTATACCTTGTGACTTAAAAAAAAAAAAAAAAAAAAAAACTTTTTGAAACGATTTGCCAAATTTTTTTAAATCTAGGTTTAAGAGCATCATGACTATAAACCTGCAAAAATAATTTTAAGTTTAATTGAAATTTCTGATATTTTGGTTAACCATCTTATTAGAGACTAATTGTAAATATCTAAAAATGTACTAAGCAGATTAACTATAGCCTATGTACATTGACAGGTAAACTCAGGATGGGGAGAACAGCAGGAGGAGGTGTTTTGGCCAGGCTGATCATTTTGAAGGTTGTTTCTCTCTTGAGTTTTTCTGTGATATAAGATAAAGGTACATGGGAAGTACTGCAGGTACTAACAGCATAGTGGCTAGTGAGACGACATTTTAATTTTCATTCGAAGTGTTGAAATGGGCAGGAACCTGCTGCCTGTGCCTCCAGGTGTAATCAGGACTAGAGCAGGGCAGAAGAGCCTGGCGCACAGGCTTGTCCACCTCAAGCCCATACAGGAGTGGTGTTTGTAAAACACAATCCAGATGCACAAGCCAAGGCAGAGAGAAGGCATCTGAGGCTCCCGCTGCCTGCCAGGAACACTGTAGTAAGAGGGTGATGAAATATTTCACTTTTCAAAACCGAAAGAGCAGGAAATTTCTCACCATTGGCCCACTCCTGACACATGCAGTCCTAACCCCTGCCACCCTCCCTACTCCCCATCACACCAGCCCAAGACAGAATCTAATGGAAGGGGTGAAGAATAAAACCAAATTCCATACGAGGGGAAATCAGGCCTGTTTTCCTGAGGGTAGAAAGGAATTGAGTGGGAAAAGACATTCGATGTTACATGAAAACCCTTACAAAGATACTTTTATGGAATATATTCACCCCAACGAGAGGAAGTGTGAACTGCTTCCAAGTTCAGCAGTTCGATGTGGCTTTTTGGGCTCTCCTAGAATTGTCCTTCATGGCCCCTACTCCTTGGTCTCCATGGTCTATTTCCTGTCTTTTACACCTGTCCCCCTTCCCCCTGCACTCCCTAGCAGCAGGCTCTGCTTCCAGCTCTTTCTGTGTCTGAGGGGACCAACCTTGTTCATCCCTGTTCATGTTTACATGTGTGTGTGCATGCATGTGTGTGTGTGTGATAGTCAAATACAGCCCAATGGAACAGAACAAGCAATAGAAGAAGAGAAACAGCACAAACATTACTATGCATCTGCTAGTCCCACCAGCTATGTGTGACTGTTGGCAAATCCCTTTTCACCCTGCAGTTTTTTCAAATGTGAAATGAAGATAACAATTATCACCTCACATGACTGCTATAAAGTACTTGGCACATGCAAGTTCTTAAGAAATGTCAGCTGAGGCTGGGCGCGGTGGCTCACGCCTGTAATCCCAGCACTTTGGGAGGCCAAGGCGGGCAGATTGCCTGAGCTCAGGAATTCAAGAGTGGCCTGGGCAACATGGTGAAACCCCGTCTCTACTAAAAATACAAAAAAATTAGCCGGGCGTGGTGGCAGGCGCCTGTAGTCCCAGCTACTCGGGAGGCTGAGGCACAAGAATCGCTTGAACCCAGGAGGCAGAGGTTGCAGTGAGCCAAGATCGCACCACTGCACTCCAAGTGAGACTCTGTCTTAAAAAAAAAAAAAAAAATCAGCAGAAATAAATCACAAAGAGGAGAAAATGAAAGGCCAACAGGTATATAAAACATAGTCAATGCCATTAGAAACCAAAGAAATGCAAGCTACCTAGTTTTGCAAAATATAGCTTACACTAGAAAACTGTATGAACATATAAATGCAGGGTATAATGACTAATTATAAAGCAAACACCTGTGTAACTAGATGTAATTCAGGAAATAGAATATTGCTGCCACCCCTTAAGTCTCCTGTTGGTCTCTCTGATCAGGTTTTGATCACAATCCCTAAAGACATAATCCAGAATGCCATAATCCTGAATGAGATTGTGATCCAATCCCATTAGGAATGTCTTATGGAAATAATTAATGATATGGGTAGAGATAAGCTAGGAATACATTTTCTGCAGCCTGTGATACATTAAAAATTATATAAATGAGCAACTGTAGCAATTGTGGTATATCAGCATAATGGAATTCAATGTGACCGTCAGAAATATTAATATAGCGCACACCTGTAATCCTAGCACTTTGGGAGGCTGAGGTGGGTGGATCACTTGAGGTCAGGAGTTCGAGACCAGCCTGGCCAACATGATGAATGTCCATCTCTACTAAAAATACAAAAATTATCCAGGCATGATGGCGCACACCTGTAATCCCAGCTACTCAGGGGGCTGAGGCAGGAGAATCACTTGAACTCGGGAGGCAGAGGTTGCAGTGAGCCAAGATCATGCCACTGTACTCCAGCCTGGGCAAAAAAGTGAGACTCCATCTCAAAAAAAAAATCAATATAGAGGTATATTTATTGGCATGAACTCAGTGAAAGAACAACATACCAAATAACATATACAAAATGATACTGTGTAATGCCCTGGGGAAAAATAAGTCAAGAAAAAAAATAGTAACAATTATATTTTGGGATGAAAAAATTAAGGACAATTTATATTTTTTCATTGTAGTTATTTATATATTCTGACTTTCAAATGTAAATATATTTTTTTTTGCATGTGTGTGTGTGTGTGTGTTTTTTTGAGATGGAGTCTCTCTGTCTCCCAGGCTGGAGTGCAGTGGCGTGATCTCGGCTCACCGTAACCTCCGCCTCCCGAGTTCAAGCAATTCTCCTGCCTCAGTCTCCCAAGTAGCTGGGATTACAAGTGCTGGCCACCTTGCCCGGCTAATTTTTTCTTTTTTTTTTTTTTTTAGTAGAAACGAGGTTTCACCATGTTGGCCAGGCTGGTCTCAAACTCCTGACCTCAGGTGACCCACCCACCTTGGCCTCCCAAAGTGCTGAGATTACAGGTGTGAGCCACCATGCCCAGCCTGTGTGTGTTTTTTTACTTAAAAATTTTTAAATTTAAATTTAAATGTTTACTTGACAAATAATTGTATATATGGGGTATAATGTGATGTTTTGATGTATACGTCATTGTATACGTTGTGTTGTATACATTGAAATTATTATATCCAGGTAATTAACATATCCATCACCTCAGATACTTATTTTTTGTAATGAGAACATTTAAAATCTATCCTTTTAGCAATTTTTAAATATATAATACATTAGTATTAACTATGATTACCATGCTGTGCGATGGATCTTGAAAACTTATTGCTCCTGTCTAACTGAAACTATATACCCTTTGACCAACATCTCTCCAAACTTCTCTCAACTCACAGCTTCTGGTAACCACTATTCTACTCTCTACTTCTATAAATTTGACTTTTTAAGATTCTAAATATAAGTGAGATCATGTGTTATTTATCCTTCTGTGTCTGGCTTATTTCACTTAGCACAGTGTCCTCCAGTTTCATCTATACTGTTCCCGAGCCAGGCACGGTGGCTCACGTCTGTAATCCAAACACTTTGGGAGGCCGAGGCGGGTGGATCACTTGAGGTTAGGAGTTCGAGACCAGCCTGGCCAACAGGGTGAAACCCTCTCTCTACTAATAACACAAAAAAATTAGCTGGGCATGGTGGCAAGTGCCTGTAGTCCCAGCTACTTGGGAGACTGAAACAGGAGAATCGCTTGAACCTAGGAGGCTGAGGTTGCAGTGAGCCAAGATCATGCCGCTGCACTCCAGCCTGGGTGACTGAGCGAGACTGTCTCAAAAAAAAAAAAAAAAAAAAAAAAAAAGAAAATATAGTGTTCCCAATGACAGAATTTCCTTCTTTTATAAGGCTGAATAATAGTCCACTGTGCATATATACCCCATTTGCTTTATCTGTTCATCCATTGATGGACACTTGGGTTGATTCCATATCTTGGCTATTGTGAATAATGCTGCAATGAACACAGCGGGGCAGATAGCTCTCCAACATACTGATTTCATTTCTTTTGGGTATGTACCCAGAAGCAGGATTGTTGGCAATTCTATTTTTGTTTTATTGAGGAAACTCCACACTATTCTCCATGATGGCTAAACTAATGTATATTTGCACCAACAGTGTATGAGAATTCCCTTTCTCCACATCCTCATCCACACTTCCCTGTCACCTTTTAGATCACAGCCATTCTAACAGGTGTGAAGGGATAGTTCACTGTAATTTTCATTTTCATTTCCCTGATGAATAGTGATGTTGAGCACTGAAAAAATAAACCTCTTGGTTATTGCATGTCTTCTTTTGTGAAATGCCAGTTCAGATCGTTTTTCCGTTTTTTGAATCAGATGGTTTGTTTTTGTTTGCTGTTGAGAGGTCTGAATTCCTTGTCTATTTTGGGTATTACTCCCTTATCCAATGGAGGATTTGCACATGTTTTCTCCCAGTCTGTAGGTTTTCTCTTTACTTTTTTGTTTCCCTTCCTGTGCAGAAGCTTTTCAGTTTGATACAATCCCATTTGTCTACTTTGTGCTTTTACTGCCTGTGCTTTTGGGTCAAAAGTGTATGTATTTCATGGTTTTCTTTGCCATTTCCCTTCTCTTCCCTAGAGATTGTATGAGGTGCTTTTACAAACATTTCCGTTGATCCTTAAAATAATCCAGAGGAGGAACATTTTAGAAACTAGATTTTGGGGAGTCATGTGAGAAAGAGAATAAGGCTAGAGACGGGCCTTTGTTTCTGTCTGAAAGTTGCTTCCTCAGGTTTGGTGATAGGTGATTGCCCCAAACCACTGTCCATTCCGTGACACACTGTTGTCTGACTCGTGATTGTTGATAGGCTGGAGGATAAAGGATTTCTGGAAAATATGTAAATTTGATAAATATTTAAGTGCCTATTGGTACCAAGTACTGATGAAGAGTTAGGGACACAGGTGAACAAAATAACATTCTTGTCCTCATGAAGCTTATGTTCTGTAAGCAGATACAGACAATAAAGAAATATACAAATATATATGCAATGTGGTTCAGGTAATATCAAGTGCTATGAAGAAAAATAAAGGAGAATAGATCATAGAAAGTGAGAGTGCTGTTTTACGTAGGGTGATTAAAAAGTGTTCACCCTGCCTAGTTTGCATATCCCCCATACCTTATGAGCTGCAAAAAAGAGATTAAAAAAAGACTAGACTTATATTGTTTTCTTTATTCTAGCCATGACACATTAAAGATGAGTGCTCATAAGCAATGATATGCCAAGTTCTGCAGACAAGTTAACTCTATTAGAAACCACATCTGATAAAGTTGTTATTTTCATCTCCTTCTCACCAAGTGAGAACTATGCATTCATTGTGTTATTTACTTAGATTCTATCATTTTAACTTGAGCAAAATATCAGCAAAATATTGCACTGTTAATCAAGCCAGCCATCACTGTCATAGGCCACTTTGTGCTTTTCAAAAGAAGTTCACATGTATCATTTCATATGAATTTCTCAATACCCTGTATGATAGATGCGCAACTTTTGAGAGGATAAATGATTTGATCCCATTTAGTAGTATTCCTGACTTCTGTTCATAAAAGTGTGAAATCTCCTTCTTAATTTGAAAAGTATTGATAGAAAGTCAACAATTGTCACTAGAAACTACAGGAAACTAAGACATTTCTAGGCAGTGTATATTAATTGGAAAGTAAAGATTGTTCCATTTTCTAGGAATAAATCCACTATTAAATCCACACTTAAAAACATGGCTAAACTGACCTGAAGTTATGAGGTCTCAAGGTCACTAGAAGCCTCAGAGCCAGCCTAGCTAGAGTCCGTGCTGTGTTGGAGAGGCTTGTCTGCTCCTCTTGTTCAACTCTATTTCTCTTCTGGGTCCCAGTCAGCCCCAGGGCCCCTGACTTGGCTGTAGCTGTGCCTGGTTGGTTCAGGCAGGCGGTATCAGTTGTTTCCAAGGGCCACTTCACCCTCTTCCCCACAACTTAATCCCCATCTCCCTCATCATATCATCTCTACATGGATGACCCAACTGAAGTTTAGTCCTTGGTTCTTTAGTACTTAGATTCTGAGACTCACCAGTGGCTTTTAAGTGTTTTAAAGTAACCATTCTTGATCTTTGACATGAATTATTGCACAAGTCATTCTTTCTAAATTGCATAAGGAATTTACTTTTTGGGTTACAAGTTAATAAAAAGGAACTAATTTGACTACTACAAGGAATACATTTCCATTTTCTAGTTTGGCTAAACTTTAATTAGGAACTAACTTGTCAGTAATTTGATTATGTGAATCAGGATATGCATACAATCCAGGAGGTAGAATAAGAAATACTTTTGCTGTAAATTTCAAACTCCTCTATCTCCTTTTAGTTACACATCATGCATAAGAAAAAAAAATCACCAAATTAGGATAATACGTCCCAACTATAAAGCAAATTATTTCAGCCGGATAGCTCTGTGAGAAAAAGAAAATGCTGGGGAGACTATTCAGAGTACAGGTAGAGAAACCTTCTGGGGTACTCGTTAGTCATAATTAGGCACACAGTAGAATTAGTCAGGATCCCAGCACAGGAAACACATAGCATGCTCAAGGTGTGTAATTAAGGAAAGTAGTGAAGGACTATTTACAAAGTGTGGGCAAGGTTTTAAGGAAGCCAAGAGGGGCTAAAAAAAACCTTAGGCTTCAGGGTTCTTCATTCACATGGCCTCTTCCAAGTCCCTCTCCTTACAATCTATAATCCAGAATTTTGTGTTCTTTGTCTTAAAGAAAACTCTCAAAATTACATGTGCCTCATGCCCCACAAAACTTCATTCTACCTCAAGCAATAGCTAATGAAGCCTTCCCAGCTGGCACCTGGTGAGATCCTTTCCCATCTTAGGCCTGAAGGAGCAAGAGGGGAAAGCAGCTTGGGAATGTGGGGAGAGAGAACAGCAGTGGAGGTGGGCTGCCTGGCAGAAGCCCTGGTCACACCCAGCCACACCCAGCCCAGAGCCCAACTAAGAGATGGAGAGATGAGCGGGGAAATCAGGGCCTCCCACTGGCTGAACCTAACCAAATCCTAAGGGCAAGAAAGTCAGTTTCTACCTTTCATCGTAACTGGGAGCCTGGGGCACAGACAAGGCTGAGGGAGGGTGAGCCTACAGAAAGATCCAGCACACTCTACCTATAGTTACCTGGATTCTAAAGACAGAATTCCATCACAAGAGAGGGCTCATTGGCTGTTTATGCTATCACATCCATTGCTGTACTGCATGGCCTAGGAGAAAGCATGTAGGCCATACCTTCATAACAGTGACACATTAATCATTCTAGTAAAGTCTTATTTTTCTAATGATACATTATAATTTCTAATGGGAAAAAATATTGAGCTACCTTTTAGAAAGCCTGATTTGTGTCTTAGAAAAAATAATTTGATTCTACAGGCCACGGGTTGCCTCTTTAAGGTGAGGAGAAAATTCTGGCACAACGTAGACGCTCAATAATTATCAGTGGAATGAATGAGTAAATGATCCTACAATTCAGACATTCCATGATCTTATCTTTTTTCTTCCTTTCTGATTGATCAAGTGTCAATGGCTTGAAACAATTAGGTTTCACTTTGTCTCTGTCAAAATATAAATGACTTAAAGACAATATCAACCCGAAACTGAGAGTCTGCTTTTTAAGAGAAGAAGAATGGGGAGAATGAGAGTTTAACTTTTATAATTGATGGCTTTTGTATTCAGTGATGCCTCTTTTTCAGGACACAGGTTAATCTGGAATTTAAAATGTCTGTCACTATTCTTTCACCCAATAGTGTGCCTTTGATTGTACCCAACAGGATGCTATTGTTGTTTGACCTGAAATGACAGCATTAGAAAAAACAAAAACAAAAAAGCAACCATTGAGGTGTAAGTAGAGAGGCATGTGTTACATGATGTTGAAATGACAGAGGAAAGATTTTTTAAGAAAAATAGCATCAGAGACGGGGTGGGCACTGGAAGTGGTGACAAATATTAGAAGCAGCATGGGGCAAGCAAACATTCCACCCTGGGAGACTGGGAGGAGTGACATTGGAGAAGAAGGTTCTGAAGCCCTAACATCAAGGAGTATTGGTTGTATCATATGAAATTGGACTGTAGATCAAAAATGGGTTGGACCATAGATAAAAAATGGTCAAATGTCGCAATTTCATATACCTTTTCATAAGAGACCTGCTTACTACTGGACAGTGTTATAGTCTGTGGGTCATTTCGTGTAAGCCTTAGTCTTCACTCCTTGTAATAGCCCTGGAAGAAATCACTATTGTAGCACAAATGTAATAACAGAGGTGCATAGTTCTGTCTCCAGAACCATAAAGAAGTAGCTAAATTATAATCTAGTATACTCTTAGAGAACTGAATCATATATAAGAGAAAAATATTTTAAAAGTTAAAATGAAAAGCTTCTGTGCTTAATAGATCAGAGTTCATTTACGTGAACATTTCTTTATTTTTTTTTTGTAGTGTGTGTGTGCATGTGTGTATTTAGAATGTGCTACATATATTATCCCAATTAATAACAAAAAGGAAAACACAAATGGAAAGGTGGGGAGGATAGTTAATTTATTTTTAATGCCTATTCTTAATCAATGTCTATGGTATCAGGGATCCATATGTGGATCCTCCCTTAAACTTAACTTCATCTGTGTGGTGTTTTTGATACTGAGATGATATTCTGCCATACACTTATCATGGGAAAATACAAGTTTAACTTTAATTCTAAAAGTCTTCAGAATGAATATCCTGGAAGTTATAAAAAAAAAATGATGTCTCATAAAAGTCTTTCTTTAAGATGGACTGGAGTGCAGTGGTGCAATCTCGGCTCACTGCAACCTCTACCTCCTGGGTTCAAGTGATCCTCCCGCATAGGATGACAGGCATGCACCATCTCACCTGGCTTTTTTTTTTTCTTTTTGAGACAGAGTATCACTCTGCCAGGCTGGAGTGCAGTGGCGCCATCTTAGCTCACCGCATCTTGGCTCACCTCCGCCTCCCAGGTTCAAACAATTCTCCTGCCTCAGCCTCCCAAGTAGCTGGGACTACAGACACGTGCCACCATGCCCGGCTAATTTTTTGTATTTTTAGTAGAGACGCGGTTTCATCATGTTAGCCAGGATGGTCTCGATCTCCTGACCTCGGGATCTGCCTACCTCAGCTTCCCAAAGTGCTGGGATTATAGGCGTGAGCCACCGCGCCCGGCCCAATTTTTGTATTTCTTAGTAGAGACAAGTTTCACCATGTTGGCCAGTCTGGTCTTGAATTTCTGACCTTAAGTGATCTGCCGGCCTCAGCCCCCCAAAGTTCTGGGATTACAGGCATGAACCACCATGCCTGGCCTTGGTTTTCTGTGTGTGTTTCTCCTTTTTCTCCTCCTTCCCTATTCCCCATCTTTGTTCTTTAGTTAGCTGTCACGAGTCTAAAGTCTTTCTTGCTTCTATTGAACAGAATTTTTAACCCCTATTTTAACTTTTAAAATTGAAGTGTAAAGTAGCTCAGATTCCTATATTTTTAAGCCACACAACACATGTTATTTTTTTTTTTAACAAAAAAACTACTCAGAAAAAAAAAAGTTGCTCTCTAGCGCAAACACACATATGCGTATGTTGTGAACAAGTAACATGGCCAATCCTATCATTTACAGTAATATCCAGTTGACTCATTCCTCATGTGGCTGAATTGAAGAGCTAAGGTATCTTTCAGAAATCAAAGTGAGAGCTCTTGGGGAATCAAAGTGTTTTTTTAAAAAAGTTATTTTTGTAAATTGATGACCACATTTTAGAAGGATGCCCAGGTGAGTACGTGTAACAAGATTTTGTTCCGCTTTCCTGAGTCAGATTTGGGCTGAGAGGCAGCAGTAAACCTGTGCACCAGTATCTCCATCAACACATGGAATCCTCACTCCGACAGAATAAAGCTGCCAAGTCTTGACCACACTAGGTTTTAGGCAGATAAGATTTTCATTCTGATTTGTTTGGAACGATGTTTCTAGCTGTCTCCAAGAGCATTGACAACTCCCTTTTTGAAAGGGAGGAGGGATGTTACTAATTCTTTAGTAGCAGCAAATACTTTATGTCCACCTCTAGCTGTGAGTCCCCCTGCTAGCTGTTGGGAAGGCAACAGGACATTTTTCTTGTTCTCAAGCAGCTTACATTCACTGGGGAATGGAAAGGTGGGAAACATAGGAAAACTTAGTATTTTTTTTTTGTAAGAAACATCACTTTACTTAAAATGTTATTAGATTTCTTTTCTTTTCTTTTCTCTTTTTTTTGAGATCAAATTTCACTCTTGTCACCCAGGCTGGAGTGAAATGGTGTGATCTCAGTTCACTGCAACCTCTGCCTCTCAGGTTCAAGCAATTCTCCTGCCTCAGCCTCCCGAGTAGCTGGGATTACAGGCACCCGCCACCAGGCCCGGCTAATTTTTGTATTTTTAGTAGAGACGGGGTTTCACCACATTGGCCAGGCTGGTCTCGAACTCCTGACCTCAGGTGATCCGCCCGCTTCGGCCTCCCAACGTGCTGGGATTACAGGTGTGAGTCACTGCGCCCAGCCTAGATTTCTTAAAGATGTAAATAGATTATAAACATAAAACAAATGTCAGTGACCCATAACTGTATTAAAATTTAAAAACTTAGTTTTTTCCCCATAGTTACTGTAAAAAGGAAAAACCTTTAGATAGTTAAATTTAGCAGAATTTATTTAAGCAAGGAAAAAAAGAAAAATTCATGATTCGGCCAGCTTCAGAACAAGAACCATTTCAAAAAAACTCTAACATTTACATTATCTCCTTAACCAATGGATAGCAAATGTTGCTAGGTAACATTTACGAAGTGGTACCTGCTGATAGCAGGCGCTGTCACACCAGGAAGGTTGAGAATCAGCCAACAGCACTGCAGCTAGTGCTGCCTGGGCCTCTACATGCTGCTGGAATACGATCTCGTGAATGGTTACATGTGCCCCTAATGAACTGCATTTCATATTAGCCAACAAGAACACTCTAAAGCCGGTCCTAGCACACAACCCGTGTGCTGCCTCTACAATAGTCCTGTTGTGGACTGCTCCATCCCAGTTGGACATGGATGATGCAAGGGTGCTAAGTGCAGGTTCTGCACTGTGAGGTGTGCAGGCTGCCTTAAGTAAGGTGGGCAGAAAATACACAGTAAAAAGGTACATACAAAGGAGGACCCGGGATTGCATGTGCTCTCAGAACACCCAGCCTGGGAACCCTCAGGAGCCTGCCCAGGCCTGTGGGAAAGCCAGAGGCAGAGGAATCTGAGGAAGCATGAAGAAGCGTGATGTTCGCTTGTGGCCTCTTTGCAAAACGCTCCCCTTCCTAGCAAATTATCACCAAACCTGGAAAGGTAGTGGGTCTGTGGCTTCCTATCCTATGTTTAAGACCCCAGACCCAAAGGCTCAAACCTAAGAAGGTGCCTCTCTGACAACTCCTGGGCCAGTTAGTTTTTTTGTTCTCCCTTTGCCTTAGTTTCCCCATGAACAATGGAAAGAAACAATCCCTGGTTGAAAAAGAAATATGTATTGTATTTAGGAAGCGGTGTTTCTCAAAGATGTGACTGAGGACTTTACTCAGGAGGCATGGGGCATTCTGAGCCCTGCTCAGATGGTCCTGTTTGGAGATATGATTCTGGATATCCACAGGGACCCGGTCCTGTGGAGAAGACTGCATTCCCCTATAAACGAGTCTATCATTTGAAATGACATGAGATCCCTCATTAAGAACTGCATAATGTGGCTGGGCACAGTGGCTCACATCTATAATCCCAGTACTTTGGAAGGCTGAGGCAGGAGGATCACTTGAGCCCAAGAGTTTGAGACCAGCCTTGATAACATGGTGAAACTCTCTACAAAAAAAGTTAAAAATTAGCTGGGCACGGTCGCACATGCCCATAGTCTCAGCTACTTGAGAGGCTGAGGTGGGAGGATCACTTGAGCCCAGGAGGTTGAGGCCTCAGTGAGCTGTGATCGTGCCACTGCACTCCAACCTGGTCAATACATCAAGACCCTGTGAAATGTGCACCCAAGACAGATGGATTGTACCACACAGTGCATTTCTATTCTTTATTTCCCAGGGGGAAAACTCTGTTTTTAAAGAGATTTTATGTTAACTTCATTTATTAATACCCATCTTAAATGTACAGTTTGATGAGTTTTGAAAGATACGTACTCATGTATAACCATCACTACAATCAAGATATAGAACTTTAACCCTCAACGTTCCTTTGTGCCTCTCCCCTGTTGCACCACCACCACTTGCCACCCACTGTCCCCATGCTCAGGCAACCACCGACCTACTTTCTATCATTATACATTAGATTTGCACTGTCTAGAATGTCATATAAATGTAACCATACAGTATGTAACGTTTGGAGTCTGACTGCTTCTCAAAAGCATTTGGCATCCATATCTTTACATGTTTCGGAACTCTGTTCCTTTTTTTATTGCTGAATAATACTCTGCTGTATAGATGTACCACAATCGGTTTATCTGTTCACAAGCTGTGTACAGCGACTTTGAGCTGTTTCCAGTTTTTAGCTATTATGAATGAATGAAGCCACTATGAACATTCATGTATTTTTAGGAAATTCAGCAGTCTGGCTGGTGAGAAACAGGCTGCCCCTCTGAGGGGAGGAGGAGTCAGGTAGTTGAGCCAAGTTGAAGAGCAAGCAACCAGTTTTGTAAAAAGCGTCTAATAGCCAAAAAAAAAAAAAAAAAAAAATTGTTTTAATGCCTATACTGAGCATAAAAAGGACTGCTGATCAAGCGTCTTTACTGCATGGGAAAAGCAGATTGCAACATCATTGGCAGGACAGAGTAATACATATACTTAGTTGTTTTATTTTGACAGGGAATGGAATTAAGCCAAGACTCAAACCTATTTTCCCTGGCTACTTCTTCAAGATACATTTGAAGGCCTGTCCAGACAGCAGAGACAAACAGCTCTATGTCAGAATCAGAAAGACTTTACCTGCGGTGGGACCTTGGACAGGGAGAAGTAACCTTGGCAAATGGGCATTAAAAAAAGACTACCTACCTAGCTGTTGGGAAGATAAAATGAAAGCGTGTGAATCACAAGGGCCTGACCCATGGGATACCTCAGTAAACATGTATTATGATTTAAAAATCTTGCCATACCTTTGACTTGTAAAATAATCCAAATGTTTCCTTAGGAAGTTACAATATTTTAATTTTTTCCCTTAAATCATACTTCGAATTCTTCCCATATTATTTATATAACCATTGAAGAATCGATTAATCAAACTCTGGTTAGATTTTAGAATAGTTTATGACCTCAGGTACAAGAGCTCCGAGCGGCTGCATCATTGGTTCATGGCAGCAGCAGCAGCTGTCTAGTCCCAAAGCGCCCACCAGGTGCTTCTAAGACCAGGAGAATCTTAGAACCTTGAGAGCAAATCTGGTTCATGAGCACTTCCTTGGGAGCTGACTCTGGGGGTGTGTGACCCGCAGTCTGTTCCTCTGGGCCGACTGTGGTTCTCAGGTGGCTGCAGAACCTCCGTGGCCTCTAAAAGGGACCCCTGTGGCGGAATGAAAGGAGCATGGGGTGGGCAGGAGGCGACTTGGATTTGAATTCTGACTTTACAGCTCTGACGCCTCTCCCCCCCGCCCCCCAACCTCAATTTTGTGTCTTTATGGGTTGGCTGAGCTTCCTTTCCTCATCTGTGTGGTAACAGCATGACCTCACTGGGCTGTAGCGGGGTTACACTATGTTACAGTACCAGGACTGTCTCAACAAATGCTTGTTGACCTGTTAATTTCATGCGTTATCTTTGCTATTTCCCATCGCCAAAGTCCATTTGCTGCATGTAACTCAAACACAATGGAGCTACTTCAAAGGGTGATTGGCAAACCTCCCGTAGTTGGTACTATCCTGAATGTTCCTCTTCCAGGAAAGGTGCGGCTCTTTCCTGCGTCGCCAGGACTCAAGCTGGCACCCGGGTTTTGAATGTAAGAGTTCATTCTTAAGAAATACAGGAGCCGCACGTTTGGCCTGGTTTCAGAGGAGTCCTTACGCAAATACTCTTCCCTCTCCTAGGAGCCAGGCTGGGCTCGCTGCCCCTGCTCCCTCCCTTTCCCAGGCTCGCCTCCTCCTCTTCCTGCCTACCTCTATGCACCGCACCTACCCAGTCCCCATTCTGGCGAACCCGACCCTGGTGTGCCATCGCGCCTATTGGCGGGTTTGCTTTTATTTGTTCTGCGCTCCCTCCCGCCTTCTGGTGCGGGCACCAGATGCTAGCCGTTTTGCTCCAGGCAATATACGAAGCCCAGGTTTTCCCCCTTACTGGGAGCGCTGCGGATCATTCGCAGGCGGCCTGGCACCCTCTCATGGGTGAGCCAGTCCCTGGGGCTCCAGCCGTGCGCCCCCGGAACCACACGAGTGGTAAGGAACGGGTCCCGGGGCTAAGTAGGCAGAGTCCCTCGCATCTTTCAGCCACGCCTCCTCGGCTCGAGGGGGCGGTGAGCAAAGGCGGTCACCCCTGCAACCTCGCCTGCTACCCCCACGCACTCCTCCGCGTTCACGTGGTAGGAACTCCCACAGGCAAAAGCCTTTCCGGTGCGCTCAGCAGCCGCGGGATCACTCGGGTGTTTGAACGCTCGCGCCCTCCTCCCATTGGAGCTCGGGCTAAGGCGGGGCCCAGGTGCTCGCTTCCTCCAAGCTTGCTTAAGGTTTTCTTGTTGCAAGTACTGTATGTTGAACCCGGGTGGCTTCTTACTGTTCTCGAGAAGAAGGCTGCTAGAACTGGTTTTTTTTCTTCGTCCTCCTTCCCGCCTACAAAAAGAAAGGGCGGTGTTTCGGGGAAAGTCCGCCTTAGGATACTTTAATGTGTTTACTGCTGCCCCATGGTCACACGCACGGCTGTTTATAAATTGCATCTTTATTGAGGAAGAAGGTAAAAAAGCTAGAGAGGGCAAGGAACTATTTGTTTTGTGATTATGTGATTATTTGGAGCGTTCAAATTTTCCTTTAAAAAACAAGAATTCAAAGAAAATGCTATTCTAATTAGTGCCAGAAACTTAAGGTGTTCAAGAAAAATTCAAAAGTAAAACCAGAGTTTATTTTGTTGGAATGAATGTAACATAAACATAACTTTATCATTTTCAATTAAAAACTCTGGTCTGTTATCATTTTGGCTGGTAGTTCTGTAATGTACGTCTAAGGGGAAAAACACCAGATTCTCATATGTTCCCTCCTCATCCCTTTTATTTTTCAGTCCAGAGCACAACCTCCAGAAGAGAACAGAAGGAAGCCAGTTTTGGGGAAACTTGGCACTCTATTCACTACAGGAAGGAGAAGGAACAGTAGAAACGGGCTAGAGAGTCCCACCAGATCAAATGCCAAACCACTGTCTCCCAAAGATGTGGTAGCCTCTTCTAATCTCCCAGAGAGAGAGAGTGAGAAGAGCAGATCTCAGAGCAGCCAGCTGAAGCAAGCGGACACGAGTGAGGAGGGCTCCCCCCGGGAGAATCCTCGGGAGGCAGAGGGCGAGCTCCCCGAGAGCGGTGGCCCCGCAGCCCCCCATGACGCCGAGCTGTCACCTCACTGGAACAGCAGTGAAGCGGCTGTGGCTGTGCAGCAGTGCCATGAAAATGATTCACCCCAATTAGAACCTCTGGAGGCAGAGGGAGAGCCTTTCCCAGATGCCACCACCGCTGCCAAGCAGCTGCATTCCTCGCAGGGAAATTCCTCCAGGCAAGAGAACGCAGAGACGCCCGCCCGCAGTACGGGGGAGGACGCTTCACCAGGTGCTGGCCACGAGCAGGAGGCTTTGCTGGGTGCGAGGGGTGTGCCGGGGTCGCCCACCCGGGAGCGGCCCAGGGGAGAACTAGGCGAGGCCCCTGACGGAGCCCCAGGTGTGTGTGCGGAAGAAGGCTCCCTGAGGCCCCGCGACGCCCGCATCCAGCCCCCCAAGGGCGCGTCTGCTCTGCCAGGTGAGCCTCTAGCCGAGGGTGCAGCGCACACGGCCAGCTCCGCGCAGGCAGACTGCACAGCCCAGCCCGGGGGTCGCGCCCACCCTACTAAGGTGCTAACTTTGGACATCTACTTGAGTAAGACTGAGGGGGCGCAAGTGGACGAGCCGGTCGTGATTACTCCCAGGGCGGAAGATTGCGGTGACTGGGACGACATGGAGAAGAAGTCGAGCGGCCGCAGGTCCGGGAGGCGGAGGAGGTCGCAGAAATCCACCGACTCCCCCAGCGCGGATGCCGAGCTCTCTGAGAGCGCGGCCAGGGACGACGCGGTGTTCGACGACGAAGTGGCGCCAAACGCGGCCAGCGACTCCTCCTCGGCGGAAAAGAAAGTGAAATCTCCGCGGGCCGCCCTCGACGGGGGCGTTGTCTCCTCTGCGAGCCCAGAGTCCAAGCCCGGCCCCGGCCCCAAAGGGCAGCTCCGAGGCGAGTCGGACCGGAGCAAACAGCCACCCCCGGCCTCGTCCCCCACCAAGAGGAAGGGCAGGAGCCGTGCCCTCGAGGCCGTGCCCGCCTCCCCCGCCAGCGGCCCGCGGGCTCCCGCCAAGGAGTCTCCACCAAAGAGGGTGCCAGATCCTGGCCCGGTCACCAAGGGCGCTGCGGCCGAGAGCGGGGAGGAGGCGGCCCGGGCCGTCCCCCGCGAGCTCCCGGTCAAGAGCAGCTCGCTGCTGCCGGAGATCAAGCCCGAGCACAAGAGGGGCCCCCTTCCCAACCACTTCGACGGCCGGGCAGAGGGAGGTCGAAGCAAAGAGCTGGGCAGAGCGGCCGGAGTGCCTGGAGCTTCCGACGCCGACGGCTTGAAGCCCAGGAACCATTTCGGCGTGGGCAAGTCGACGGTGACCACTAAAGTGACCCTGTAAGTAGCCGCGCAAGTCCCGGCTGAGTTGCTGTCCGCACATGTGCTGGGGGTCGGCTCTGAGAGGCTCGGGGTCTTTGCATTGTGGAAGAAATGTCTGGTCACTGAGCTTTCCCCTCCATGCTGAGCTTAAGATAGTGAAGGGCCAGTTTACACAGTCAAGGTTTAAGATGACACCCGTGGCAGCCTCCTCAGTTAGTTCCCTTTTTAACACAAGATTTAAGTTTAACGAATGTAAAAATAGGATTTTCCTTGAAGCTCAAAGTTTATGTAGATGAGAGATAAGACCTCACGACCTGACATGAGCTGATTCTATTCTTTTTTCAAAATGTACAAGGGTGTTCCAACGTGGGATGTTCTTAAAATACATGTGCTGTGAATTTCAAAATATGGAGCAAACAGTAACATGTTAAGTACGACCCAGTAGCTTTGACATGTGTGAGTTTTAAGAGAATTCACAGAACCTTTTATGGAACTCAGTGCATTTATTGGCAAAAAGTTTTAAACACACACACACACACACACAAGAAAAGTTCCTAATACAAGTATCTTGGTTGCTTCTTCCCCTTTATAATGTTAGGGAGTCTGGTGATACTTTTGGACCCAGGTTGAAAAGCAGTTTTCAGTTATTGAAATAAAGATCAATAATCATACAAAAGATTATTTGCTACAGGAAAGCAGCTGTGACAGGTGTGAGTTTAAGATGATTCCAAAACATTTTATGGAACGTAGTGCATTATTGGCCTAAGCCTTTTTCAAAAAGTCCCTAATTCATGTATCTTGGTTGCTTCTTCCTCTTTGTGCTGCATGAAAGCACAAAACAACTGTGACTACTTGCTGTTAAGTTTATTCATTTCACAAGTAATTTATTTAATACTTTCTGTGCAAGATACTGTGCTAGGCACTGTAGGGAAAAATCCCTATGACTCAGGATATTGCCCTGAAATTTTTATAGCCCCATCTGGCACACAAGAAGCACACAAATCAAATAACAATACGAGATGATATCTGGTGAAATTACCAAATGAATGTTACCATCTGTAAAGCCAGGGGAAGTGCTAGCAAGGAAGAAATCACTGCTGGTGCTTTGGAGGATCTGGCCCTTGTGCCTTGATCATAAATGCAATTCGTATAGGTGGACAGGATAGGCAAGGTACTCTGAAACTGGTAAGACCCTCCCTTCCCACACTTCTTCTCCCTTACCACTCCCACTTAGCACAGGTGAATAATGATTAAGTGCTTAAGTTTTTCCTCCATTCACATATTTGTTCAAAGAGTAGGTATTTTAACAATATTATCATTATAATTCTTGAACTTAATGGTTTCTTTCATTCTATTTGATTTCTTGGGTAAGTAAGCTTTAGAGGAACTCTGAGAGGGAAGTATGCTTAATGAATAACTTGACTACCTCACGAGCTGCCAACCAGGAGACCTTTGATATAGTCAGTGATTTATTCTGTAATGGTAGTTAGCAACAGAGAAATAAGCTGGGTGAATGATGCCTATTATTTATAGAAGACCAGTGTGATTGAATGCTAAAGCCTCCTAACTGTGAGCCTTAGAGAAACATTGCTGTGTACCTTATGAAGGATGGTTCACCTGTCTTCCAATCAGAAGACACCAGTAGAAAAACCAGAAATGTTACACTGTGAAAGAGTAGGCTAAACAAACAGGAAAGATGATCTTATAATGAAATTCTTCGTGTGCTGTTCTCTGTAATAGAACTAAACCAAATGTCTCTTTCTCAGTTCTGATTAATTTCTACCTAAAAATTTTCTTTACCAGACATTCAATGTATTTGTTTTGCATGGTGCCTTGCACATGGTCATTTGGCAAATTATTGACTTAAACATTAATAATTATTTCTAGTCCTTTGACCCATTTCTTTGTGACTGATGGTTTTTTCAGACCCTTTAATTCTTCCTATGACCGTATCGCAAGATGTTAATCAGATTATTCTTTAAAACAATTTGAGACTGAAGAGTTAGAAAAACTATTTCATATTCCCTGAAAAATAATGCCACTGAAGTAACATGTTTCTTTATGCTGTTAGAAAAATTATTCCTTCAAGTTCTCTACCAAGTGCTGAATGTTGAAATTCTTAAAATGGTATATGTAGAATGAGGAGAATTTTCCTCTTATAATAGAACTATGGCTTTTTGGACTCCAAATTATTTTCCCCTCTCTCATAATGAAGGCATTACAACATGAATTATAGGAGCCTTCCTTTTAATCAGTCTGAACTAGGTTAATTGTAGTGACTCTTGGTAGCACAACTTAATAGCACAGAAAGTTTGGTTGTAAAATTTATTTTGATCTTGGTGTAAATCTTTAATGTGCAGATATGTGTTTCCTGTCCTTAAGGTAGCCTGCTAACCTGTAGTGTTTCCTATTTACATCATAAGATACACTTCAACATATGAATTGAGTACCCTTCCTTGAACTGATTAGTGAGAATTTTTAAAAAGTATGTTCTCTGGTATGTGACCATCCCTCATTAACTGATAGCAAATCAAAGTTTTCTATTTCTAATCATCTCACTGGTTTCATAATTTGATCTTTAAGGAAATGCTTATAAATTAATTTTCCTTTTAAATTTAAGGTATGGGCCTGCAATAAGGGAACCTAAGTATCTTATGGAGATATTGGGGAAAGCAATGCCTGGGAGAAATTTATGAGCAGAGATCAAATTTATTTATTTATTTATTTATTTATTTATTTATTTATTTATTATTTATTTATTTATTTATTTATTTTTGAGACAGGGTCTCACTCTGTTACCCAGGTTGGAGTGCAGTGGCATGATCATGGCTCACTGTAGCCTCGACCTCCCTAGGCTCAGGTGATTCTCCCACCTCAGCCTCCCTAGTAGCAGCAACTACAGGTGCACCACCATGTCTGGCTAATTTTTGTATTTTTTTAGAGACAGGATTTTGCCATGTTCCCCAGGCTGGTCTCAAATTCCGGGATTCAAGCGATCCACCTGCCTCAGCCTCCCGAAATGCTAGGATTACAGGCATTAGACACTGATGCCAGCCTCAAATTTAGTATCAAATAAAATTTGAAAAAATTAAAATCTAAATTCTCAGTGCTGCTTTTGGAGAGGACTTGATGGTATCCAGCCCAGTTGTATTTTATCCAAAAGGATAAGGTGACTCACCAGCAGTCATACTGCCTGTCCCTTGTAGAAGCTCCTTAGGCCCAAGCTTCTTTTTTTTTTTTGAGACAGAGTCTCACTCTGTTGCCCAGGCTGGAGTATAGTGGCACAATCTTGGCTCACTGCAACCTCCACCTCCTGGGTTTAAGCAATTCTCCAGCCTCAGCCTCCCGAGTAGCTGGAATTACAGGCATGTGCCACCACACCTGACTAATTTTTGTATTTTTAGTAGAGACGGGGTTTCACCATGTTGGCCAGGCCAGTCTCGGAACTCCTGATCTCAAGTGATCCACCTGCTTTGGCCTCCCAAAATGTAGGGATTACAAGCATGAGCCACTGCACCTAGCCAGGCCCAAGCTTCATGAGGGCCAAGTCCATGAAGGAGAGGCAGCATGGGATTTCAGTGTCTCCACTTGTATGTTCTCATTATCAAAGTGGCCTCTAAAGTCTGTATCATGTTATGGATCTCATGATAATTCACTGACTTTAAATGATAAAGATGGAAAGAACCAGAGGAGCTCATCCAGGTGGGTATAGTCCAAGCTTATCTGAAGAAGTAGAATAGTTTAGTGGTTAGGAGCATGGCATCTGAAACCAGAGCACCTGGCTTCAAATTGTGGCCCTGTCACTTATTAGCTGCATAACCTCAGGCAAGTTCCTTCTTGACGCCTCAACTTCCTCAGCCAAAAATAGAATGTATAAAGTTGTATATGAATTAGGTGAGCCCGTTGAAGCATTTCTCAAGTTCTTGACAATCAGTGACTGTTAGTGGTTATGCTTTATCTCTCCCATTTTATAAACCACTAGACCAATGGTTTAGCCTTTTTTTTTTTTTTTTTTTTTTTTTTGAGACAGAGTCTTGCTTTGGCACCTAAGCTGGAGTGCAGTGGCATGACCATAGCTCACTGCAGCCTTGATCTTCTGGACTCAAGTTATCTCCCACCTCTGCCTTTGGAGTAGCTGGGACTACAGGCATGCACCACTTCACCTGGCTAATTTTTGTTTTGTTTTGTAGAGACTGGGTCTCAGTATGTTGCTCAGGCTGGTCTTGAACCCCTTAGCTGAAGCAATCCTCCCTCCTTCACCTCCCAAAGTGCTGGGAGATATAGATAGATAGATAGATAGATAGATAGATAGATAGATAGACAGATCTATATATGTAGATATATATAGATAGATATGTAGATATATAGATATCTATATAAATATATAGATATATATCTATAGATATATAGAGATAATATATAAATATATAGATATTTATATCTATAAATATATCTATATCTATCTATCTATCTATCTATCTATATGCTGTGGAACCCTTTCTTCTAAGAAAGTTTAAATAGGAGCAATAAATAAAACCGATACTGGGAGTGATTCTGGTTGAAAGGAGAGTGGACAGCCCCATCCCTGTCCCTACTTTCCCCAACTGTAGCCCTTGAAGAGAACCCCAGGGATTCCTTCAACTGTAAGTTGGGGGAAATAAAAACAACTCTGTTCTAAACCATCTCATTTTTTTAAAGATGAAGAAGGTACAGTCCAGAGAGGTAAAGTAACTTGACCAGGTTCACACAGATAATTAGCATAAAAGCCAGGACCAGAGCCAGAGAATGCCAAACAGAGCACATTTGTTTCTCTGAAAGAAAGCACTGTGTACATTCAAAGACTTATTATTTCCACTGGGGGTAACTATACCCAAGAAATGTGACAGAGAAAGGGGAGACTCTCTTGCCCAAGAAGTGATGACAAAACCAACAGCTGCATAATTGATAAGTAAATGATGGTACATCCATATGATGGACTTCCATGCAGCATTAAGACAGCTTTTCAAACAAATTTTTTGGTAATCTGAAAAATGTTAACTGTAAGGTTAAGTCATTTTATTTCTTGAAAAAGCAAGATATCAAATTATATGAACAGAATAATCTCAATTCTATTCAAAATATTATGCATCTAAAAAGATTAGAAATGTTTAAAAATGTTAACAGGGATATTCTCTGACTGGTAGGATTATCAGTGATTTTTAAATATTATTCAAAGTTGCTATAGTGAACACACTTATAATCAGAGAAAATCTTATGGGGGAAGGATGAGAGGAATAAAATATCCAAAGAGGTCAATAGTAGATGAATTTTTAAAATCTATCCTTTTGAGATAATACTTAAAAAGTTATGCTAAAATAAAAATATATAATTGATGTTGGAGTATGGGAACGCATTAAATATTTAAATTTCTTCTAATGTTCTTCAGGCCTTAAGATGTCTTCCAACTCTAGTGCCAAGCACTGTGCATACATGCTAGGTGCTCAATAAATTAGTTCATCCCTCATCCCTGGAGTTTCTTGGCTATATAATCTTCCGATCCCTCATATGCAAGCAAAACACCCATTAAAAATAGTTGATAGTGTACTTAGGACTATTTAAAAATAGTTTCATTGAAAAACAAATGTGGCAGAGAATGGTGGCTCATGCCTGTAATCCCAGCACTTGGGGAGGTCAAGATGGGAGGGTTGCTTGAAGCCAGGAGTTTGAGACACCAGTCTGGGTGACATAGACCCCATTCTACAAAAAATAAAAATAAAGAAATTAGTTGGGTGTGTGGTATGTGCCTGTAGTCCCAGCTACCTGAGAGGCTGAAGCAGGAAGATTGCCTGAGCCCAGGAGTTTCAGGCTGCAGCAATCTATGATCACACAGCTGTACTCCAGCCTTCGCGATAGAGCAAGACTTTGTCTTCAAAACACATGTGTGCACACACACACACACACACACACACACCACACTCCAAATGTTATATATCAGGGAGATGTTGGCTTTTCATAGTTTTATAATTAGTTGGTTTGTGTGTTCACTTTTTAAAACTAGGTCAATAACTTTATCTTCCTGCTTTTTCCTCACAGCCCTGCCAAGCCCAAACATGTGGAACTAAATCTTAAAACCCCTAAGAATCCTGACAGTTTGGGAAATGAGCACAATCCATTTAGCCAGCCAGTTCACAAAGGCAACACTGCCACCAAAATCTCCTTATTTGAAAACAAACGGGCAAACAGTAGCCCAAGACACACTGACATTCGAGGCACAAGGAACACTCCTGCCTCTAGTAAAACGTTTGTTGGGAGGGCGAAGTTGAATTTAGCCAAAAAAGCCAAAGAAATGGAGCAACCTGAAAAGAAAGTAATGCCAAACAGTCCCCAGAATGGTGTGCTGGTGAAGGAAACTGCTGTAGAAACCAAAGTTACTCTCTCGGAAGAAGAGATTCTACCAGCAACCGGAGGAATGAATGGAGACCCTTCTGAGAATCAAGCTCTTGGTCCTCAACCTAACCAAGATGATAAAGCAGATGTGCAAATAGATCCTGGCTGCCCTTCAGAACCAGTGGCTTCTGCTCTGATTCCTGTCAAAGATCATAAGCTCTTAGAGAAGGACTCAGAGGCTGCAGACAGCAAAAGACTTGTACTTGAAAATGTAACCAATGCAGCACAAGACATCCCCATCACTGTGGATACCAAAGATTTACCTCCAACAGCCATGCCAAAGCCACAGCATACATTTTCTGACTCACAGGCCCCTACTGAGTCATCTCCTGAGCCTTCTTTTTCACTGTCTGCACCCACTCCTGGGGATGTTGCCAAAGACACATGTGTTCAATCGCCCATAAGCAGTTTTCCGTGCACTGATCTAAGAGTGTCAGAAAATCATAAAGGATGTGTTTTGCCTGTGTCTCATCAGAACAATGAGAAAATGTCACTTTCAGAACTTGGAGGAGAGACAAACCCTCCTTTGTCCACAGAGCACAGTCCAGAAGCTGTGGGAAGTGAGTGTCCATCCAGAGTCCTCGTCCAGGTCAGGTCCTTCGTGCTCCCCGTGGAGAGCACCCAGGATGTGAGCTCCCAGGTCATCTCAGAGAGCTCTGAAGTTAGAGAAGTGCAGTTGCCAACTTGTCACAGTAATGAACCTGAAGTGGTTTCCGTTGCAAGTTGTGCTCCCCTACAAGAGGAAGTACTGGGCAATAAGAGCATGTCACCCGAACACTCTCATTGCACAGCAGAGCTCGCGGCAAAATCTGGCCCACAAGTCATGCCACCAGCATCAGAGAAAACTTTGCCTATTGAGGCTCAAAGTCAGGGCAACAGAACACCCCTGATGACTGAATCTAGTCCCACCAACTCTCCCAGCAGCGGAAATCACTTAGACACTCCTCAAAGGCCAGATCAGACTGTTAGACACGGCCGGAATAGTCCTGCCGGTCTTTTGAACATTTCTGCTGGTAGTGATGACAGTGTATTTGATTCTTCTTCTGATATGGAAAAATTCACTGAAATTATAAAACAGATGGATAGTGCAGTTTGTATGCCCATGAAAAGAAAGAAGGCCAGGATGCCAAACTCTCCTGCTCCTCACTTTGCCATGCCTCCTATTCACGAAGACCATTTAGAAAAGGTGTTTGATCCCAGTGTGTTTACCTTTGGTTTGGGGAAGAAGAAGGAAAGTCAGCCAGAAATGTCCCCGGCTTTACATTTGATGCAGAGCCTTGACACAAAATCCCAACTGAGACCCAAACGTGCATCTGCTGAACAGAGTGTCCTCTTCAAGTCCCTGCACACCAACACTAATGGGAACAGTGAGCCTCTGGTGATGCCAGAAATCAATGACAAAGAGAACAGGGACATCACAAGTGGTGGCATTAAGAGATCGAGACTAGAAAAAAGTGCACTTTTCTCAAGCTTGTTATCTTCCTTACCACAAGACAAAATCTTTTCTCCTTCTGTGACATCAGTCAACACTATGACCACGGCTTTCAGTACTTCTCAGAACGGTTCCCTATCTCAGTCTTCAGTGTCACAGCCCACGACTGAGGGTGCCCCGCCCTGTGGTTTGAACAAAGAACAGTCAAATCTACCCGACAACTCCTTAAAGGTCTTCAATTTCAACTCGTCAAGTACATCACACTCCAGTTTGAAAAGTCCAAGACACATGGAAAAATACCCACAAAAAGAGAAAACCAAAGAAGATAAAGAAGATCTGGATTCACGAAGCAACCTACACTTGCTGGAAACTAAATTTTCTGAATTTTCAAAACTGAAGAACAATGATATGGAAAAGGCTAATCATACTGAAAATGTTCTTAAATCAAACTTGCCAAACTGCGGAAACAGTGACACCGACTTCATGGGTCTTTTCAAATCAAGCCGGTATGACCCAAGCATTTCTTTTTCTGGAATGTCATTATCAGACACAATGGTAAGTAGCAATGTATTATTATTTATTTGGGGTATTTATAAAGCAAGGGAAGAGAGCGATGATGAGCAACTCCTGTTATTCTTTTAGAAATGGTTAAGCTCATGTGCTATAGTTTTTATTCATTCATCACACATTTGAAAACCTGCAATGTACAAGAGACTGTTAGAGGGCAAGAAAAAAATGTACTCAGAATCTTCACTGAAGGCCTCTGTAGTCTTGCAGGGAGATAAAGCTACAAATGTTTTAAGGCACATGATCTTTTTTTTTTTTTTTTTTGAGACAGTCTTGCTCTGTTGCCCAGGCTGGAGTGCAGTGATGCAATCTCAGCTCACTGCAACCTCTGCCTCCTGGGTTCAAGTGATTCTTCTGCCTCAGCTTCCCTAGTAGCAGGGAATACAGGTGCGTGCCACCACGCCTGGCTAATTTTTGTATTTTTAGTAAAGACTAAAAATACAAATACAGGGGTTTTACCATATTGGCCGAGCTGGTCTCGAACTCCTGACCTCGTGACCCATCTGCCTCGGCCTCCCAAAGTGTTGGGATTACCTGGTGTGAGCCATCTTGACTGGCTGGCACGTGATCTTTTAAGGCACATGTGAATTTATATGTTGTATTATGAAAGATACAGGTAAACTTTTGGAGTTCAGAGACAGACAAGATGCTTTTTCTTACCTATTCTAGGTAAAAATGCTCAGTGCCATACTTAGAATTCTGAAGATTTGTGAAACAGCTTCCTCTCTTTGGGAAGTCCTCAGCCAGGGAAACTTTTTCTTAATCCTTATCTCTGTGAGATTCACTCTTTGTTCCCATAGGTAGCAATAGGTATTTATCCTATGCAATTGAGAAAGTATTTTCTCTTTATTGGGAATTAGTTTTCATTAGGGAAATATTTTCTTCCCCTGCAAAGCTGTGGGGAGTAAAGAATTTTGGTTTTCATTGGATCTTAAATATTAGAGAGAAGACAGCAAAACATGATTTTGGGGAATAATTTTGATTTCTGCATCTTTTTTTATCTCTCTTCAGAAGATGTTTACTTTACTCAGTTTTTGATGTGAATTTGTGCCTTTTTGTTACCAAGCTTATTTAAGTTAAGGGAGGACTATGAGAAAGGAAGGTGGGATATGAGTTTAGTGATCAGCTCTGCCAGGCTAGAAGCCTTAGTGTGGCTTGCATTCTAGTGGTTCGTCCTGTGAACCCGGCTATCTGGCAAGTGTGGACTGCAATCCAGCCCAGTTTATCCAGGCAGAAAATACCTTGCACTTTTCCTGGTCTGTACAGGGTACTGCAGCATAGTTCAATGTATTATTTTGGCTTTTGCTACAGTCCTGTCAGAGAATGTGATGTTGCAAGCTCTTTCAAAATATATGGTTGGGTTTCCAGCAGAGGTGCAGATCCCTTTTTCATGTGATTTCATAAACTTTCGTAAAGTTCGGTTAAAGTTTGGTTTTCAGATGTTTGGTGTTAGGACCCTTTACATTTAAAAATGATTGAGAACCCCAATGAGCTTTTGTTTGTATGGGTTCTGCCTATCAGAAATGATTATATTAGAAATGATTGCTGAGAAAATTGTAAAACACCAGAACATACAAGTGCACACTGCAGCAGTGCTCAGAGCAACGATGCCATCACACATCATGGAGCCTTGTACTCCACTGGACATTTGAGAGAGAGATGAAAAAGGCAGATGACCTCTTCTTATTATGAAAATAGTTTTGATCTCATGGACTACCTGAAAGGATCTTGGAGACCCCTCAGTGGCCTCTGAACCACACTTTGAGAACCACTCCTATAAACAAATAAGACTGAATCAGCCTATGGTACCCAGAAATCATAAAATTCTTAACTGTTTCTCTCAAGCACAACATTTCCACTGGTCCACTTCCCATTCATTACTGCTTTGTTCTTTTTAATTGTTCTGAGATCACTTTCCTGATTTAACTACAGTCTGACAAAGCTGATAACAGAATATACAGTTTCCTTATAAAAATCAAGTCAAATGACATAAAAAGGAAAAATAAAATCTTTATACTTTTTCTAGGCCTTTTTGTGATTAAAAAATAATGGCCTTTCTTTAGGTCCTGGGCTTTTGTTGATTGGATAATTATTCAATCATGAAGGTTTTACCTGAATTTCGTTTTACATTTTAGGCTTTTTCTTCAGTTTCTCTACTTCTAGTGTATATATATGCATAAATAGGTATATACCATTTGGCTTCTGATAATGCTCTAGGGGGCCCTTATGGACTTTTTTTTTTTAAGAGACAGAATCTTGCTCTGTCACCCAAGCTAGAGTGCAGTGGCATGTTCTTGGCTCCCTGCAACCTCTCCGCCTTCCAGGTTCAAGCGATTTTCATGTCTCAGCCTCCCAAGTAGCTGAGATTATAAGTGAGCACCACCACATCCAGCTAATTTTTGTATTTTTAGTAGAGACAGTGTTCTGCCATGTTGGCCATGCTGGTCTCGAACTCCTGACCTCAGGTGATCTACCCACCTCGGCCTCCCAAAGTGCTGGGATTACAGGCTTGATCCACCGCACCCCAGCCTTTTGTGGTCTTCTGGGCATATCACACTCTGGTGTGATGCAAGAGCAGTCAGAGCAAAGGCAGTTCCTAAAATAGGCATCCTGGTCAGCATTGAAAGTAGTTCATGTTTTGTAATATTTTTACATATATAATTACTATTTTATTATCTTATGCATTTCTGGTTTTACTGGTCTTGTCAGATGGTCTTGAAAATGATTAGTTTTGGAAACATTAAAATGCATTTTGTCTATCAAAAAAGCAGGATTAGGCCAGGCTTGGTGGCTCACACCTATAATCCCAGCACTTTGGGAGGCCGAGGCAGGCGGATCAGGAGGTCAAGAGATCGAGACCATCCTAGCCAACATGGTGAAACCCCATCTCTACTAAAAGAAAAATACAAAAATTAGCTGGGCTGGTGGCATGCACCTGTAGTCCCAGCTACTCAGGAGGCTGAGGCAGGAGAAACGCTTGAACCCAGACGGAGGTTGCAGTGAGCCAAGATGACGCCATTGCACTCCAGCCTGGTGACAGAGTGAGACTCCATCTCAAAAGAAAAAAAGGGGGATTAAATATACTATGTGCAATGTACATTATGAAATATACCATATATACCATAAACACTTCTGTTTAGACTAGTGGTTGTTATATGATTATAGATTTACTATGAGAAAACAATATTTGTATGGATTCAGATAGGGTGTATATATGAACACAAAATTGATTCAGCTCTTTCTAGGTAAGCGATTAATATATTATAATTTCTCTTTATTTGATATGATACTGATATTATTTGAATTAGAATTTCTTAGCTGAGTTCTTATTCTGTGAACTGACAAGAAACATACGTGCCCTGAATTTTCTAGCATTGGTGGAAATAGCCTAGACATTTAAATTAGGAGAAATGGCAATGGCAAATTCAGGTAGAGGTGAAAAAACCTTAATTTAAAAGTATAAACTCAAAGAGTTTTAATACAACTTTAGCATCGATTAGAGTGGACGTTTCAAAATCAATACAGTGTGGGATAAGTGTGACCTACCTAGAGGATCATGGGTGGAAAAAGAAGATTGTTATGTGAAGTTGTAATTATTTGTTGTTTTTTTGTTCATCTGATTACAGACACTTAGAGGAAGTGTCCAAAATAAACTCAATCCCCGACCTGGAAAGGTAAGATTATTTTCTGTTTCTAGCCTTGATTCTATTTTGGTCTGATAGAGCATAACAAATTGTGCTACCACTTTCGTTTTCATGCAGGTAGTGATATATAGTGAACCTGATGTCTCCGAGAAGTGCATTGAAGTTTTCAGTGACATTCAGGATTGCAGTTCTTGGAGCCTCTCTCCAGTGATACTCATAAAAGTTGTTAGAGGATGGTAAGAATGGCACTTTAAGTTCCTGATGTCGAATGTTTGTCTTTTGCATGCTTAATTACCTTTTTAGTCCTCACTACTAGTTTAAAATTATGGCTTTAGCAATGGAAAGCACAGGAAATACTACTCATGGTAAGATAAGGGATTCATATCTTAACAATGTCATTTTAAATCATGTTTCTGATTATAGCAGTGATACATGTTTATGGGAGAAAAATCAGAACAGTACAGTAGAACAAGCTTCTTTTTCCCATGTTTCCCCATAATATTGCTTTGAACTAATCATAAATCAGGGCCCATAACATACTTTTGGTTGATGACCTTTAAATGAGGTTGATAAGAATTGCATTAGTCGTGTTGATAGACCAGAAAGGACTTTTAAAAAATCTATAAGGAAACTTGAGAACACGTAGGAAAAGGCAAAGTAAAGAAACAATAAGGAAAAAAAATCTATAAGGAAAAACAAAAACAATCTATAAAGGCATTTTTCTAATTTTTTAATGACAGTTCAGTGCAGCACTAACTTAAAATTTAATTTGCTTTCCAATATTTCCACAAAAGATTGTTTTGGTTAAGTAAAGAAACTAGTGAAAAAAAATATTTTGACAGTTTCTGAAATCATTTTATCAACTTCATTGCCTCTTGGAGACACACAGGAAGCTGAGTAGAGAAAGGCAGCTTAAAAAAAGAAATAGCTGATCTGGCATAATACTTATCTTTTGGTGCCTATTTGTAAACTTGTTTGAAATAAAGAGGGTAGACCTCTGGATGTTTATGGATTTGAAAATTCATAAGCTTTTCTTTTGGTCTCCATTTGATTAAATATGCAGCAGCTTTCCTGTTAGATTTCTAGGTATTTTTTCTTAATATTTTTTTCCTATGTATCCAACATAGTCATGAGAAAAACAAGTTTTGCTTTTATTCTTGCATTTGAAGACAAATGCTATTTTAATTGCTGGAGAATTGGCCACTAATATACAATATATAATAGTGGCAATTTTTTACATAAATTTTGTTTTTATAGAACAGTACTTTTTCCTTTCTTTTGCAGCTTTTGTTGGCTTCTTTTTCTTGAAAGCGTAAGCATTTACACTGCCATACGTTGACATGAGGTTTTTCTTTAGTGTTTGGCTGTTGTTCGGAAGAATATTGTTAAAATGCTTTCCATTACCATATCTATAGTCTTTTGTACCAACATATTCATTGATATGACTGTAATATGTAAGTTAAAATCTCTCTAAGAGAAATGTTTTCTACACATATGAAGAGACAAAACTACACATATGATGGCTCATGCCTGTAATTCCAGCACATTGGGAGGCTGAGGTGGGCAGATCACTTGAGACCAGGAGTTCAAGATCAGCAGGCCAACATGGGGAAACCCCGTCTCTACTAAAAATACAAAAATTAGCCCGGCTTGGTGGCACATTCCTGTAATCCCAGCTACTCGGGCAGCTGAGGCAGGAGAATTGCTTGAACCTGGGAGGTGGAGGTTGCAGTAAGCTGAGATCACACCACTGCACTCTAGCCTGGGCAACAGAGCAAGACTCTGTATCAAAAAAAAAAAAAAAAGAGAGACAGAAAAAAACAAAAAAAACTACAGTAAACATCCATTTATCTGACATATTATCATTTATAAGTCTCCACCACCTGACAATTACTTGGAACATTAGTAGCTCTATAGCGTCCAGATAGATAACTTCAAAGTTCTCTAAGATCCTGATATAGTTCATGAGTTATCAGAGACTTAATTATACCCAGTAAAATATTAGTGTTAGGGAGAGTTTAAGCTATTTTAATTGCTAGATAATTAGCCACTAATCTACTATATATATAATGGCAATTAGCCAGGATATTTGAGTAATCAAAGCCTCTCTCACCAAGACTGGCTAATGGTTTTGCTGTGTTTTATTTTTAGTTGGATTTTGTATGAGCAACCAAATTTTGAAGGGCACTCCATTCCCTTAGAAGAAGGAGAATTGGAACTCTCTGGTCTCTGGGGTATAGAAGACATTTTGGAAAGTCACGAGGAAGCAGAGTCTGATAAGCCAGTGGTGATTGGTTCCATCAGACATGTGGTCCAGGTAGGTTGCGGTAAATCTGGATTTTATTCAACAAATATTTATGGATTCGTACTTAAAGGGAAATGTTCATTTCACGAAATAAGTGATTGGGAAACATATTTGGTGCCTTATGGATGTATTTTCTGTATTTTAAGTTTACTTGTACACTTTAAAGAATTTAAAAAGAAATATAATTGGTTAGATAATTTTTCACAATAAACCCTTAAGGTAAATCTTTTATGCCTGTCCTTCTGTTCCCATCTTCCAAATATATTTTACCTGATAACTTGGTTTAAATGAGTTCTGCATCTATGAACAGATTTTTCATTTACTTAGTGTTTTTGTTTGCTGTATGAGTTGTGATTACTTTGAGTGGTTTATAGGAATTCTATTTTGGAAAAATAAATAATCCAAAAATAATTTGGTTGATCAACTCTAGAATTTCATGTGGATTTAACAAAATATTACTTGCTCTATTTGAGGCCACTTTATGGATGAGGTAAAATTTCTTGGTTTCTTGTTATTTGATGAGAAAAGTGTTGTCAGAGTCTTTCTTTGTGGCTCTTGGGATTTGATGATTCTTTACCTTAAAAATGCAATTAATGGTGTCTTCTAAGTAGAAAATTAAAATCCCAAGTTTTAATGGAGACGAGTGTCAAGATGCAATACAGAGAAAAGGAACATTCTGACGTGAGAATGAGTAAAGATGAGTAACAGTTTTGGCAGAGGAAAGCGTCGCCTACTTCCTGGGTCAACATTTCTGAGTAACTTAGGTGGTAATTGGTATGCTAAATGATTTATCTTGTATTTGTTTTAAGTATATAATATGAGAAGACTAAGTAAGACTTGAGAAACCCTATTTCAAAATGTCCTCATTAATGGAATATTTTGCCTAGAGTTTTTATTTACTGCTCAAATAATATTGGTAATAAAGCAATGTTTGAAAATATCATCTGATTCCCATCATGAAGTGCCCTCTCCCCCTTTATTTTTTGAATTTTCTACCCTTTGCTGGCCATATTCTAGTCTGCTTTTTCTGCAGTTGTAATCATAATACAGGGACAATGCTGTTCCACCTGTCTATCCTAACACTGTGGTTCTCAATCCTTTTTTTTCTCTTTATACCACTTTCCTGAAAATCACACTCCCCTTGGTAACATCTCTGGGATTGGAACTGAGGAAGGTATCAATCTGGTGGGGTGAGGATTTGGGTGCATTCAGGAAGATGGGGAAGGAAAACAAGATCTCTTGTTTTGTCTGATAGTAGCAGACTTACTGTAGCAAAAGCTTTTCATGTTACCACAGGTTTAGGGTTTAGCTGAATATCATATTCCATTGAAACAATGCATTATTTATTATTTAGTACATAAATGAGGTATCATTATTTATTTGTTATTTCTTCTTTCAGTGAATCTTAAGGTTGTTTCTAGTTTTTTACTGTTATAAGTAATGCCATGAGAATGTTGTTGTGCATTTAATAATTTATAATTTTCTTTTGAGATGGAGTCTTGCTCTGTCACCCAGGCTGGAGTGCAGTGGTGCAATCTCGGCTCACTGCAACTTCTGCCTCCTGGGGGTTCAAGTGATTCTCCTGCCTCAGCCTCCAGAGTAGCTGTGATTACAGGCACATGCCACAATGCCCGGCTAATTTTTGTGTTTTTAATAGAGATGGGGTTTTGCCATGTTGGCCAGGCTGCTCTTGAACGCCTGACCTCAGGTGATCTGCCCGCCTCGGCCTCCCAAAGGGCTGGGATTACAGGTGTGAGCCACTGCGCCCGGCCAGTAATTTATAATTTTCTAATTTGTTTCCTTGAGGTACATTTTTCTGAATGGTGCCATGTTAAAGGGTATGGTTATAGCTCCTGATATGTCATGGAATATATTGTCTTTACAGATCATGTGCATGGTTTCTTGAAACATAAACATAAGTCAGAGCATATATTTTAGAGGTTACCTTTTTAGTTCATTAGAGTTGTTCCTTTTGATAACATTTGAAAAGCCTCATCTGAGCTTATTCAGGTGTTAAAATTTCTTCTGTTGCTCAGTTTACCCAACTCAGCTGCACAGATGAGGCTCAATAAATATTCCATTAATGCTTAGGCACTCAACCAGGTGAGGCCTTTTGAAGACTGTTTGGACCACAGATATGCGGGGCATGGAACAATGACCAAAGTACAGAGATTTGTAAATCACTATGAATGTGTGCTTTTGCTTTTATGACTTAGATCAAACCAATATCATAAAGGTTTACTCAGTCAAGGAGAGTTACCACAAATCAACAGAGGGCTTTATGGACACAAAACAGTGGCTGAGGAAGACTCCAAGAGCAGCCATTCTACAGACTAAAGTCTCCGTGCTTGGATAATTATATCAGAGCAAAGGAACCAAAACCCCAAACCAAGGAGGGTCAAGTGAGGATGAGAAAAATAAATATATTCCAAAACTCAAATAAAATACGTTTCTGATGATCTTTGCTTGAATGCAACACTGAGTTATATAACTAAAGCAAGTGTATCTGCCCCAAAATAGGTGGATTATTAGTTCATGGATGGAAACAGGAAAGGACTAAAATGGCAGGAACTCTGTGAAATGTATTTGTATATTTAAAGCTCATTTTGATTAGTTGTAAGAAGAAGAAGAATGAGCTTACTAGAGAGTTAAATGCATGGTGCAATTCTTACTGTCTATGCATCTATATTTTTTCAGGATTACAGAGTTAGTCACATTGACTTATTTACTGAACCAGAAGGGTTAGGAATCCTAAGTTCCTACTTTGATGATACTGAAGAAATGCAGGGATTTGGTGTAATGCAGAAGACTTGTTCCATGAAAGTACATTGGGGCACGTAAGTATTTTTTTTCAAACACAATTTTAATGAAGTTTTTTTGTGAGTGTAGTACTGGAAAAAGGACTTAAGATACTCTGATTTGTCATCCTGTTATTTAATTATTAACTCTAAGGTATATTTTTGTAAGACACATAAAATTCTGGTTCTTTTGCACCTATGTTATGATTCATCTCTCTTAAAAATAATATAGATTTAATATAGGAAATGTTGGGGGAGGAATTGAATTTTTAATGTAAGGCTTTCCTTGTCACAGAGGAAGCTGATTTATTCAAAGCTGAGTAGCAGATTATATTTTCATGATGATTCAGAGGAGGTAATTCAAAGCACACGCCTCTGATATTTCTGCGGGGGGATGGAAGCCAGCACACATGGTACTTCCTTGAATATTTTCACACAATGCTGGTTCAAAGCCCCTAGGAGGTTGGTTTCACAAATCACAGGAAACAGCAAGAATATTTTGAAGGAAATGGGAATACCTCAGATAGGGGAGAAATGAGGATAGAAAGTACAGACTGCAATACTAAAGAATGTGGTCTCCAAGGTGAAGCACAAAGCCCCACGGCACGTGAAAGACATTCACTGAGATGCAGGAAAAAACACGAAAGCTTCTTTCTATTTGATTAAAGTCTCCACCTCTTAAGATTTTATTTTTGTATATGTTTTCTAATATGCATAATGTATTAGTTCAGTGGTAATGTATATAATTTATAAATATTCATATATTCAGAGAATGCTGAAATGTTTTTACTAATGGTTTATACAGTCAAAAAAGTTTACAGTCTGTCCCTAAAGTGGTATGGAGTATCTCCGCAGTGAACAATAAGGCACTCCTTAATCATGCTTTTTGCATTCTATTTATTACTAAAAGTCTCGGTTTGCCATTGTTCATATCTTAGAAAAATGATTTGATTGTGCAAAATGTAGGAATAGGATAAGTTACAGATCACAGAATCTGATTTTTGATCCTCAGAAATCAGAAACTAAAAACTTCTAGGCAACTTAACAGGAAGTGTGGCTATTGAGAATTGGTAGCAGCTATCCTTGAGTAGTTGGAAGGTGGTCATATAGAAGAGACATTAGACTTGCTCCCTGTTATTCCGTAGCAGGTCCCAGGAAAAACCAGTAGAAATTAGAGAGACGGATTTTGACTTGACCCAGGGAAGAACTTTCTGATGGTTAATACAGTTAAAATGGAAGTGGCTGCCTTGTTAGGTGGAGAGTTTCTCATCGCAAGGGGTATTCAAGTAGAGGATGGACAAGAATTTATCCAGGGCTTTGTAGGGGAAGGAAAGTATGAGTTAGATACCTCCTTTATGACAGTTTGTTCATTTATTTATTTACTTTTAACATTTTGAAATACAACACACCTAGAAAAAAGTTCACAGAAGGTAAATGTACACTTAAACAAATAAAGTGAGCACCCAAGTAGACACCACTTGAGCCAAGAACTGGAACATTACCAGCACTCCAGAAGCCCAAGGGTGTTCTTTCCCTATGGCAGCCCCTCTCAGAAAACAACCTCCCTCTCCCAGAAGAGTAAAAAAAATGGCAAGGGAAGACTATAGTGATGGTTCGTCAATATACAAAGGTGTAGTTATTAGGGCAGAATTTGGGGTGTAGAGAATAATGTTAATTTAAATATCTCCTCTTGATGTATAAAGTTATTTTCCAAGGGTAGTATACATTTTACTGCTTTTTAAATTATTTTTAATTGACACATAATAATTGCACATATTTATGGGGTACAATGTGATGTTTTGATACACGTGTACATTGCGTAATGATCAAATCAGGGAAATTAGCAAATCCATCACCTCAAACACGTGTTATTTCTTTGTGGTGAGATCATTCAGAATCCTCTCTTCTAGCTATTTTGAAATAATCAAAAATATTATTGTTAATCATAGTTACCCTACTGTGCAATAGAACACCAGAACTTATTCTATTGTATGTTTTTACCACATTTTCTTTATTTTTTCATCTGTTGATGGACACTCAGGCTGATTCTGTGTCTTGGCTATTATGAATAGTGCTGCAATAAACATGCATGTGCACGTATCCTTTGACATACTTGATTTCATTTCCTTTGGATATATACTCAGTAGTGAGATTGCAAGATCACACAGTAGTTCTAGTTTTAATTTTTTGAGGAGCCTCCATACTGTTTTCCATAATGGCTGTGCTAATTTATATTCCCATCAATAGTGTGGAAGAGTTCCCTTTGCTCCACATCCTCACCAACACTTGTTATATTGTGTCTTTTTGATAATAGCCTTTCTAACTGGAGTGAGGTGGTATCTCATTGTGGTTTTGATTTGCATTTCCCTGATCTTGAGTGATGTTGAATATTTTTTCATATACCTCTTGGCCATTTGTGTGTCTTCTTTAGAGAAATGTACTGCTTTTAGCATACATTTTGAGTTACATCAGTTGGTACCCTGTAGTCCTTAAAAGGCTCTGAAATTTTTAAAGGTGGTGAATTTAGAAGTAGAAATTAGGAAAGGCTTTTATTTCCTCTGCATACCCTGTCAAAATATGACAAGAAATTGGGACTTTAACAAATATAAACCCAAAAGAGTGTCTATGAGATGTACTAAGTATATTCAGTAAATCTGTTAATCAAGCATCTACCAAGTGCCAGGTGCTTTTGTAGTCACTGGGAATACAGCAGTGAAGACATAAAATGATGTTCCCACTCTCCTGGAGCTGTCAGTCTAGTAGGAATAAACAACACAAATACATATATAATGTGTCAGATGGCAAAGGCTACAAGAAACATAAATTACAGAGAGGGGCAGGTATGTTGCTATTTTAGATGGGGTGGCTAGTAAAGGACTCTGGTGACATTTTAGGCAGGGACTGGCAGGAAGTGAGGGAGTCTGCCCTGGAGCTAGCTGAGGGAAGAGGGGCAGGGAGCCAGTCCCAGAGAGGAAGCACACCATTTACAAAAGCCCTTCTGGGCATGCTTGGGCAATAGCTAAGAGGCCAAGGTGACTGAAGCTGGGTGGACTAGGAGGTTAGGATAGGAGAAGGCTCAGGTCACATCTGGCCTTTCAGGCCTCGGGGAGGAGGATTTAGATTTTCTCTAAGTGGCATGGAAAATCATTGGAGAATTTTGATCTAACTTGTGTTATTAACAGAAGGATCAGTCTGACTGTTCGTATAGAAAATAATCTACAAAGAGGCAAAGGTGGAAGCCAAGAAACCACGTAGGATGCACTCGCAATCATACAGCCAAGAATGGATGGTGGCTTAGACGTGCAATGGTGGTGGTGGGAAATGGTCAGACATTGGATGCATTTTGAAGGTAGAACTAACAGCATTTCTGACAGATTGTGTGTGGTGTATGAGGGGCCGAGACAGCCCAGGGTTTGGAACCCCAACACTTATTGAGACGGAGAAGACTTGGAGGAGCAGGATAGGAGAGAGTGAGACTCAGGAGCTCAGTTTTGGACAGGTTAAGGCTGAGATGCCAACTGCAAATTCAAGTAAGTGGGCAGGAAGGTGACTAGGTGTGTGAGGCTGGAGTTCAGGGGAGAGGCTGGAGGCATAAATTTAGGAGTCATTGACATAGAGAATGCATTTAAACCAGGCACAGGACATGGTCACAAAAGGGAGTGGGTGTAGTTAAGGGAAGAGAAGGCACTTTTGTATTTAAAGACTGGGAAGAAAAGTGGAAATCTAAGCAAAAGAAAATGCCTTCATCTCTTGCTGCCTTTAATTTTTTTACATGAAATAAGACTATACACTTTTTTTTAAAGAATTAATGTCAGGTTGAGAAACATCACTTTCCTTAGAAAAGAATGAAAAAGGCATCTGCTATCATATTTTAATCAGTGTCTGGAGGGTGCCATGACTCAGGCTTGGCTATGTTGAAGCACATTAAGCTACCTTAAATGATATTTCTTACCTTTCCAGTATGTTTAGTTTTGTCTCCTAGGTGGTAGTTACGAGCCTGTCACAGTGTACAATTTATGACAGGTTTGTGTCATGATGGGCATCTTTTTTTCTGGCTGTTCATTTCTGTTGTCATTAGGATAGTGGAACACTGCCTCGGATATTAATTCAAAGTGTGGGCTCGTTGAACTTGGTTGGTGAGCTTAGACTAAACCAGGTCATTAGTGCTTTTATAGATCTCAAAGGAAAGTCTCAAGGGGTTGAGAAGATGTAACTGATAGTAAGCACTCAAGCTCATTTTGCTTCTGCTGATGCACCAGTTCCCCTGAAGTGGGATAAGAAGTCTTTGCTGTGGAGGGAACTCCTGAGGAATCCATTAGGTGATTTATTCCAGGGCCCATTCACTCTAGATTAAGCTCTTCTACTCATATACAAAATAAGGGTATTACCTGTCTTGTCAAATTCTTATTTGAGGAGATGAGTAATTTCTAACTAAATTTGCCCTTCAGAGTCTGTTGAGAGTAATTTGTTTTTAAATCTTTCTTTTAAGCAGCTGGCTAATCCTAGCACCCATCCTCCCAGAAGTGAAAGTATATTGGGTTTTCTGGGGGCGGGGTGTGTGTGTGGGTGGAAGTGGGGGTTAGTATATTTATAACAAACAAAAGCAAAGAAGTTTAGAACTTCAAAGGGAGTATAAAGATGATCTGGCCCAACACCATCATTTGACTGAGGAAGACAAGCTTTAGTCACTTTCTCCAGACTAGAGTTAGCTGTTAGCAGAATGTGTACTAGAATGCAGGTGTTCTAAAGTCAAGGGACTTCTTTTTTAATGGACAAACATTATTTGATCATTTTTACTGTGTAATATTTGACATATACAGAAGAATATATGTATATATGTGAACTATGAAGCCCAATAATAAAACAATCCCCTGTGGACCCACCACCCAACTTACAACTTAGACCATTACCAACATTGCTACAGAACCTGGTGTAGCGCACCCTGGTTACACATGTAACCACACTCCTAAGATTACTCAGATTGATGGGTACATCTGTATGTATTTTTTTCATTGCTGTGTAATATTCACTGTATATTTCATTGTGGAATAAACTATATCAGAGCCCAATTTTTTATTATAAAAGTTTTCAAACATACAGAAAAGTAGGAAGAACAGTTCAGTGAACACCAGTGTACCATTCACTTTTACCCAATAACTGTTAACATTTTGCCATATTTGTGTTATCATTTTTCTGAGCACTTGAATGTACATTGGAGATATCATGACCCTTCATCCATATAGGATTCAGCCTGACTCTCTTTCTAATGATATTCTCCTGTATAACTATCATTATTACATCTGAGAAAATTCACAAGGTGTCCATGATAATATCTGTTCTATAGCCCACCACCAAATGTTCCTAATTGCTTCAGGAATGTCTTATAGATTTGCGTTTTCAAATCAGAATCCAATCAAGGTTCATACAATGCATTTGATTGTTCCGTCTCTTTAAGTCTCTTTTTAAAAATCTCTAAAATACCTCATCTTTGTTTCCCAAGCCACTAACTTTTAAAAAGATTTAGGCCAGCTGTCTTAGAGAGTGTGCCACATTCTAGGTTTGTCTGAGTATTCCCTCATGCTATTATTTAGCTTGTTCTTCTGTTGCCCGAATTTCCTATCTACTACGGCTTAGGTCCCGAGGTATGGTTAGGTTCAGGCCAAACAGTTTTGGCATGGATACTTTGTATAGGTAGCGCCATATATTTACGTTGCATCACAGCAGGTGGCACGTGCTAACTAGCTTGCCATTAGCAATACCAAGTGTGATTGCTTGGTTAAAGTGGTACCTCCTCCATCTTTCCATTGTAAAGGTTCATTTTCCCCTTTGACATTCACAGCCCCCTCTCTTGTGAATAACCTCAAAGTCAGTACATTCATACTTAATTTTTCAAGTATCCAGTTGGTTTCTGTGAATGGCCAATATTCATGGACAGCCATATCTAGGGAACAAAACTTAAGATCCATCTGGAAGTGCTGTTTTTGGTTTAAGAACAAGTGAACAAGATAAGACTGATTTTTCTTGTGTGACTCAAGGGGTATTTCTAAAAGAGTAATTAGACAAATATTTTTAATAAACAGATGGCCATTATTACTTTAACAATATTAATTTGTAGGTATACATTTGTCTGTTTAAGAAAATAAGCTTGGACTTTATAATCATACTGTTTGTTACGTACAACTATAAAGTTGTACTTTTTAATCTATATTGGCAAAAGCTTATGACCTAAGTGCATGGGAAAATAAAAGATTACCTTTAGAAACTGAAATAACACTGCCTGGAGATAGTTTCCCCCTCTCCTGATGGCCTCATAAATAATGTATCTTATTGGAACAGAATTGAGAAAAAGTGAATCATACTCTGTATATGAGTTTTCAAATTCCAAAGTCCACCCAACATTAATAAATGTCTGTTTGAATTACCCAGCAGGCCTTCAGCACTCATTTACTAAGGAAGAACTTTCAGAACAGCAGTCTTTTCAAATGCATTCATTTATGTGTTCAGTTTTTTCACAAATTCCCCTCTACCTAGAATGACTTTCCTCCATAAATGTTATGCAACTAAACCGCATGCTTCAACAAAAGTGAAATGTTTAGTATTAGATGAATAAATCCTCTTTGAACTCAAGCTATAGAAGGAAAAACTTAATGAAAAGGTTCTTTGGTAAGGATCATTTCAAAATCTCAGACCACTTGCTCATGAGCCATACATTCAGTTTATGAAAAATTAAGCTTTAAAGAAGTCAGACTTCGGAGCCTGCTTGGTACATACACATACCATAATGTGTTACAGAACTGCCATTATTTTGTTAGAGGAAAAAATCCATGGGTAGTGTGCCTGTGATAACTTTGAGCTCCAGAATACATGTAGTGTATCCTTGGCTGTCATGCTTTAAACATAAGGAAGTTTAAAGTACCCTATTCTTAGCCTCTGTTTTCTTGTGCTTTAGAAGCATTACAGTAGTATTTAAAAGATAAGCCTCTTTTTTTCCTTAAGGTCACTTTTTTTTTGAAGCATAACATTTGTACAAAAAGGTTCATAAACCCTAAATATATAAGCTGAGTGAATTTTCACAAAGTGAATACGCAAGCGCAATCACCACTCAGATCAAGAAAAAGAACATTCCCAGCATCGCAGAAACCCCTTTCATTTGTGCGTCTTCCTAGTCATCTTCACGCCCTCTACCCAGCAACCATCATCCTGACTTCTAACACTGTAGTTCTGACCTCTTACCCATATCCCACACCTGGCCTCCCAACATTCTTTCATGTGTGTGTTGTCAAATTATCAGTAGGAGCCTGGTTATAAATCACTGTATAATTAGAGAGTCTAGAGAAGTTACCAATTTATCCAGTGGAATCTTCAACAAAACCCATCGCCAAAAATGTGCCTTGGGCCAAAATTGGGAAGAAGAAAAAAGCAAAGAGGGAGGTGTCAGACCCATTTTGTTGGTAAAAGATTTCATTTAGAGCCACCCTCTTCTTGGCATGGTGTTCTGGGGAACACAACAACATGGTGGAGTACCACGGCTAGGACCTTTTAGCGAAACTAATCAAATTGGTGAGTGTAAGTGATCACTAAGAAGTCTATGTTTGTTTATGAAGTGGGTACATTAACCCCTCTCATAAAAAAACTCACTTCTTCAGCATCCTTACCTTCTTGGAACCCTTCCCAGGAACCAAGACATTTACAAGAAGACCTTGTAAACTTTAGAGACAGGGCTAATAGGCATGGTTTTCTGGTTTCCTGATTTCTGGCACGTTAGAGGAGGGTGGGGCTGCTGGTTCCCGACTGAAGCAGAAGCCACAGCTGACAAGCTGATAGAAGGGTGTGGTATTGAAGTCATAACAATCAGAACCAAGAACTCCAAAAGCTTTGCAGCCTGGGAACAAGCAGTCCCACAGACCTTCAGAGCCCCCGAGGACACCACTGTGCATTAAGTAATGCTCATAGTGATGATCCTGAGTAACTGTGAAAAGAGTAAACTGTGTTCAGTGCACTTCCTGTAATGAGAAAAATTGCCATCACCAAAATGATTAGGGCTGGGCATGGTGGCTCACACCTGTAATGCCAGCACTTTGGGAGGCCGAGGCTGAGGGATCACCTGAGGCCAGGAGTTCGAGACCAGCCTGGCCAACATGGTGAGACCCCCCCCCCAGTAAAAAAAATGCAAAATGCAAAACTTAGTCAGGTGCAGTGATGTGTGCCTGTACTCCTAGCTACTTGGAAGGCTGAGGCAGGAGAATCGTTTGAACCAGGAGGCAGAGGTTGCAGTGAGCCAAGAGCAAGCCACTGTACTCCAGCCTGGGCAACAGAGTAAGAGTCCGTCAAAAGAAAAAAAAAAAATTGATTAGGAACCTGGATCTGGAATCGGCTTGAATCATTCCAGCCTTTCATACTCACAGCTGTGTGGCCTTGGACAACTTACTTATCTATCAAACGGGGAACAACAGCATCTCTTCCTCATAGCATTGCTGTGAGGATTAGACGAAATTCTGAGTGGATTCCTTTTATGCTCTAGGGAGATGTTAGCTGTTACTAATGTTTGGCACCATGACAAATGATTAGGTGGAACTTAGGAGCAATTAATAATATAAATTAAAATAAGGGGACAAAGCCAGCCAAGGAGAAGAGTGCAAGATCAAGAAGAGGAGCATATAATGGCTTTATTTTTCCTTGAGTCTAGTGTGATTCTAACATCTACGTCCAGCCGTTCATTGTGTGGGTCCATATCCTCTCCTGTTCTTTTCCTCTCCAGACAGAAGGAAAAACTGAAACAAATGATGAGTTGGCTCCCTTTCTTTCCTTCCATGGTGGCTGTTTAGGTGGCTGATTTATGAAGAACCTGGATTTCAGGGTGTTCCTTTCATCCTGGAACCTGGTGAATACCCTGACTTGTCCTTCTGGGATACAGAAGCAGCGTACATTGGATCCATGCGGCCTCTGAAAATGGTAAAAATGAAATCCAAATGTTCTTGTGGTGATTCTTTGTCAGCTTGACATGGTAATTCACAGGGTGTGACTCTGTAGCAATAAAGCTGACTTTTAAGAAACAAATTTGTAGCAGATTGGACCTATTGCTCAATAGAAATTATGGAAACAGTAACTTGCTAGATGCTATAGATTGAAAAAAAAAAAAAAAAAAGCAGGTAAGACTATGTCCTTTGTCTTTAAGGCATTCTCAGCCATGCAGACCTGCAGATGGGTGCACAAAGCTCCAGCCCAGTGTAGGTTTAACAAGTGAGGAAAGTGAAGAATTAAACATTGGTGGAAAAACAGGACAAAGATATGTACAATTCCAAATTGTGGGTGATGTGACAGAAAAGGGGGATAATTAGGAAAGCTTCATGCTAAATTAAATTCAGTCTTAAAAAATTAGCAGGATGATTTTTTAGACGGAGCTGTTGGTGAATGCACTGCGTGAGCCAGGGTGCAGCCTGGGAGAGAGAGAGCAGGGCACGCTGAGGACCGGCTCGGCTGCCGTGACACGAGGCTGCGCTGGGTGGTGGCTTGGGGGTCACTGGGGCTGGACCAAATGAGTGTTGTCCTCCTGAGTATCTGCTGTGGAAGGAGCCTTGTGCTTCCTCTCCCTTGTCCCAGTGTCTTGCTTTGTTCTTTGTCTCTTCCACTAGACTGTCAGCTTTGGGAGGAAGCAGGCCACATCTGTCTTGTCCCCAGTGTTGAGTGCAGTGTGTGCTGCAGCATAGAAGTTGTTCCCTAAGTACCCGCGGCGAGATGAGGCTCCCATTACAAACATGTTTTTGAAACTGTACTTCGCACTTGGCTTCTGAGACAGTTTGAGACAAATTAAAAACTTAGAAAGACAATTTTTTTTTTTTAATCTTAATTGTACCCCTCCTCCCAAAGTATTTGGTTTAATTATCTGTATGTTGGCTGGTCTTAATGCAAATGATTTGGGCTTTTGTTTCTAAAATGAAACTCACTTTCAAAGAACAAAGTTTTGTTAGTTTTGTGAATGTATGAAAGAATTCATCCAGGTTTTAGGAGCAGTTTGTAATGATGATGAAAAATCTGCAAAGTCTATGGTGTTCGAACAGGATTACTTTTGAAAAGGTCATGTGCTTGGCTGTATAATCTCTGGGTTGCTGATAATATCAGCCACATTCCTTTTTTTTTTTTTTTTTGCTTCTTTTTTTCATAAAAGGTAAGGAAACCAACACATTCTTTTATAATTATAGTTCATTTGGTGCCTTTGAGCATCCTTAGCGGCACTTTTTTCAAAAGCTATTAAAGATACTAATTTTGAAAAAATCCAACTTTCCCATTGCTGATTTAAACTCTTGACCTATTTAATATTTTTGTGCAATATCTTTTTAATGTAACATCATTTCTCTGATTTTAGTGAGTTTGTTTGTAAATAGCTTTTTATTTTATAACAACCCCCCATAGACTCATCCTTTGGGATGTGTTAAATTTTATTTAACAGTTTATCTAGTTATTCCATGAGTCCTTCAGCTCTTATTATGTGAACTTCAACACGTAATAGTTTCGTAAGCCCTGGTTGCAAAATCAAATACCCGCAGGCGCCAGGCAGCAAATACAAATGGCTGAGAGTTGAACCGAAGGGAATGGTAGAGACGGCAACCCCGTGCCTGTTCTCAGCTGAAGGGTGATCTCAGGGCAGGATCGTTAAATGCAGAAGCCGAAGACAGCGGCCTGGGAGAATCTGGGTCCAGAGATGTCAGCCCTTGGAACTGCTTTTTCAAGAGAAGTATGGATTTTTATGAGAAATTTTCCAAGTTAAGAAAACTTATTAGGTCAAAAAACACTCCTACAATGCAGACCAGCTTATAGACTACCTGTGCGAGGCTCCGTTCTATCCTGCCTTCCTCGTGTGTTCATCTCTATTGTTGGTAATTTTAGAACTATCTCATGTAAGTTAAAACAAACCGGAACATAGTCACACTGAAATTCAATGGCTTACTATAAACTGCTATGGCTAATATGAAATGGTAATGTTTCAGTGAAAAACTACTTTTCTTACTATGTTACTGTTTTTTTCAGGGTGGCCGTAAAGTTGAATTCCCTACAGATCCAAAGGTAAAAATGTATATTAATTATTTAAACATATACACATATATATATATATATACTTAATGTTATTCCCACTTCATCTCTATGAAGATATCGCTTATGTGACTTCTCATATTAAACCTCTACCACACATAAATGCAGCCAAAGGAAGTTGCCAACTTACACGTGCCATCCTTCAGGGTAGAAGATGATGCTAATGGCACTGGTTACACTAAGAGTACATTTAGCCATGGCTCAAAAGGGTCATTGTTATATTAAGTTAACAATTTGCAATTGTATTTACTAATTGTAGGGCTTCTTGCTGCTTGCCAGTTAGCCAGGAAAAAACTTTTTCAAGACAAACTTTCCCTACTCCAAAATACCCTTTCTGCTATTCCCAATTCCCACATCGATGCCACATACTATAAATTTTTTCAATTTTCAATTTTAATTCAACTTTAGAACCCTCTGATTCCTTCTATGTTGTTCTAAATATCAGTTATATATATACATAATATATGTGTGTGGGGGGGTATATATTTATTTTATTTATATATATATATAAAAGTATGATTTTAAAACTGTTTGGAACCATGGCTTTGGGCTATACCACATTAGGAAAAAAAAAAAAAAGTTTGATTTTTTTTTTCCTGTTTTTTTCTTTTTACTATTTTATCAGATGCTGTTATTTATGGTTTTTTTTTTTTGGAGACCAGGCCTTGCTGTGTCACCCAGGCTGGTGTACAGTGGCACCATCATGGCTCACTGCAGTCTGGATTTCTCCAGCTCAAGCCATCCTATTGCCTCAGCCTCCTGAATAGCTGGGACTATAGGCATGTACCACCACACCCAACTTTTTCTCTTTTTAGCAGAGATGAGGTTTCGCCATATTGCCCAGGTTGGTCTCAAACTCCTGACCTCAAGTGATCCTCCTGCCTTGGCCTCCCAAAGTGCTGGAATTATTGGTGTGAGCCACTGTGTGTGGCATAGTTAATGTTTTAAAATATGATTAGAATATTTTATTTTATTTTATTTTATTTTATTTAGACAGAGTCTCACTCTGTTGCCCAGGCTGGAGTGCAGTGACACAATCTTGGCTCACTTAACCCTCTGACTCCTGGGTTCAAGCAGTTCTCCTGCCTCAGCCTCCTGAGTAGCTGAGATTATAGGCATGCATCACTATGCCCAGCTAATTTTTGTATTTTTAGTAAAGACGGGGTTTCACCATGTTGACCAGGCTGGTCTTGAACTCCTGAGCTCAAGTGGTCCACCTACCTCAGCCTCCCAAAGTGCTGGGATAACAGGCATGAACCACCGTGCCCAGCCAGATAATTTTAATTTGTGTTTCAGGACTTAGTGATATTAAATGACTGATTTAATGTTAAACTGTTGGGATACTTCTTACAAATTACTGGTATATCTCATTTCTATTGTAGGTAGTTGTTTATGAAAAGCCTTTCTTTGAAGGAAAATGTGTGGAACTAGAAACAGAAATGTGTAGTTTTGTCATGGAGGGAGGTGAAACAGAAGAGGCGACTGGAGGCGATCATTTGCCGTTTACGTCAGTGGGGTCTGTGAAAGTTCTCAGAGGCATGTAAGTACGTGGGTGACTTGTTAGGATTTCTTTTTTTTCCCTAAATATTACATAATAAACGTGTCCTTTCCCCCCTAAAAACAACATTCCTGATTCTATAGTGTGGTGAATTTTGACAGGTATGTCCACATTCTCCTCAGCCTATAGTGACTGGATTTAAGAAAGCAGTTTGAGGCCAGGCATGGTGGCTCACACCTGTAATCCCAACACTTTGGGAGAACGAGGCGGGCGGATCACCTGAGGTCAGGAGTTCAAGACCAGCCTGACCAACATGGAGAAACCCCGTGTCTACTAAAAATACAAAAGTAGCTGAGTGTGGTGGTGCATGCCTGTGATCCCAGCTACTTGGGAGGCTGAGGCAGGAGAATTGCTTGAACCCAGGAGGCAGAGGCTGCGGTGAGCCAAGATCGCACCATTGCACTCCAGCCTGGACAACGAGAGCAAAACTCCATCTCAAAAAAAAAAAAAAAAATAGTTTGAGGAACCATGGTGGGATCAGTCCACCAAGCAAGGCTGATACATTGGCCTATTCACGTTGATCAAATCTACAACCTTGCTTATTAGAATTATGCTCCAAGCTATTGAAGGGTTTGACAGTTCGCTTTCTAATTTTTGTATTTTTGCATTTTATAGATCTTACACCTTTCCCATAGAAGTGCACACTAAAATTGCTCTTGTAAATCGCTAATTATTCATAATATTTTTGCTACTATTTGAAGTGAGTTGATCCAGTTTTGCTTGCTGAGGTTCTTTTGAGTCAGCCCTTATTAAACACACACACATACACACCACTCACATACACACTCCCCTTCCCTTTTTTATACAAGTCTGATATATGTCTCTTAGGTTATTTTCTTGGGGCCATTCTGTTATTCTTCTAAATTTTAAAGAATTCCAGTGATAATAAAGCAGAAGTTCACGTCTAGCTTTCTAACTATTTGTATTTTTCAATGAAATTGATACGTACCTTGAAAAAATGTGAACATGTCTGAAAATGACTACTCCTCGTGTTCTTTGTGTTGCAGTTGGGTTGCGTATGAGAAGCCTGGATTTACAGGTCATCAGTATTTGCTAGAAGAAGGAGAATACAGGGACTGGAAAACCTGGGGAGGTTACAATGGAGAGCTTCAGTCTTTACGACCTATATTAGGTGTAAGTAAAGGACAAGCTAATGGCTAATACTTGGTCTTCTTTGGATAATAAATGGCTAGTTTTTGAATTTTGAATTTTTTTTCTCAATAGGATTTTTCAAATGCTCACATGATAATGTACAGTGAAAAAAACTTTGGATCCAAAGGTTCCAGTATTGATGTATTGGGAATTGTTGCTAATTTAAAGGAGACTGGATACGGAGTGAAGACACAGTCTATTAATGTACTGAGTGGAGTGTAAGTGAAATAATCCAATTGGAATTTTAAACATGGGTTTTACCTTGGTTTGTTTTAAACTGGTAAGAGCCTATGACAGAGTAGGCACTCGATACACAAATATCTCAACAGCTGAACATTAAAATCAGTCATGTAATAGTTGCTGTCATGATATTTTCGTTAACTCTCTTTAAAAATCTTTCTCATACTGTCTCTTCATTTTACGTTTGGGGTAGGCTTTGGGTATCATGCTAGAAATCTACAGATCTGCTTCCCTTGTCATTCTGCATGGAAAGATCATGAATTTTTTAACCGATGGAGATCAAATAATAATAATAATAGTAATGTAACATAAACCTGAGACTGGGTCAAAGTCCCATTAGATTTTCCTGTGGTCCTACACCTGTTTCAGTGTATTTCTTCACTATTTGTTTGACATAAAAATAATTGTTCTATGTACGTGGAGTTAGCAGTTGACTGTTTTATTAGTGGTAAAGCAAGTTTTTATTGAAAATGTTTAGTCAAGAGTATTTGGGATGAAGTGATTGCAAACCAAGCTACATTGGCTCAAGGGATTAAAATGGAACTTACTGGCTTAGGTAACTAAAAAGTCCTGGAGAAGATTTTGGTTCAGGCATGGCTGGATGCAAGGGATCAAACACGGTTATCAGAACTTGGTCTCTGTGTCTTGACTGGGCTTTTCTCTGTGTTAACTTGACTTTAGGTAGGCCCTTTGCATCTGGTGGCCTATGGCCACATCTGGCTGTTGTTCTCCTAACTCTTTTTTTTTTTTTTTTTTGAGGCAGAATTTCACTCTGTCACCCAGGCTGGAGTGCAGTGGCAACATCGCAGCTCACTGCAACCTCTGCTTTCTGGGCTTAAGCGATCCTCCTGCTTCAGCCTCCCAAGTAGTTGGGACCACAGATGCATGCCGCCAGGCCTGGCTAATTTTTGTATTTTTTTTTTAGAGACAGGGTTTTGCCATGTTGCCCAGGCTGGTCTCAAACTCCTGAGCTCAGGTGATCTACCCGCCTTGGCCTCCCAAAGTGCTGGGATTACCATGCCCGGCCCCAGCTCATTTCTTGCAGTGGAAAGAGCTTCTCTTTTCCTCACAAGTTCCATGTTTGACTTTGCTTTTCTAGGCTTGGGTCATGTGCACATACCTGAACCAATCACTGTAGCCACAGAGATGGTCACGTCTGGACTATGTGTCCATCTCCAGAGCTGAGATGTAGGGTCTATCCCATAGGAGCCACTTAGATATGATTATCAGAACTTCCCCAGGGACAGAAGTTCCTCAGGGACATCAGAAAGAGTGGGGAGATAGATGCCAGATGGGCAAAAACAGCAGATGGCTGTTACAGGGAGTTACATAATTATTATTATAATCCAGGCTAATGTCTATTCTAATTTGTTATAAGTGAGAGTATTCTTAAGTAGTTATATGAAATAATGTGACATTGGTTATATTGAAAGTGTTTGGTGTTAGGTTTTTGTTGTCATAGTGACATAAACTATTTGAATCATCCTAGCCTCAACCCCATTATAGCTCATGGGGCCTCCCACAATAGCCCTGGATATTTGAAATGTGTGTACAAGGTACTAAAAGTTGATGAACATGATTAATGTTTACTCTTAGTAAATAGAGTAAAAAAAAAAACCTTGTTTACCAAGTTCTTATCTAGGCCGTTGCATGTGCTGCACTGTGGCAGAGTATCAGTGATCTGATTTCTGGGTATTCCATTCTTAGCAGGAAATGCCTACTCTTGGGTCCTGTTCTGGAGCCTAACATTTTAGAATCAGTAGCCTGTTTACAAAAGCCGGAAGTCATCTGAAATACTGGTACAAGTTATCTGAAGTATTGCTGGGGCTCTGCAGTATTTTAGATTGCCTTTAAAGCTAATTATTTAGGAGGAAAACATAGTGACCAACTTAGTCTGGTGAAACATAAGTTGGTGAAACAGTTGTACATTTTGATATTCACCAGTTGTGCTGGTTCTATTAGTCAGAGCCCAGTCATCCACCCTGGCAGAGGAAGCAAAAGGATGCTGGCTAGAATGAATTCCCTTAGGCATTTTGTAGATGATGCTGTTAACACAGGTAGAATTATTGTGCCTTGAGCCAATCTCCTTTCCTTTTTACCCAGGCCTTGCTTACTTGAAATCAGTTTCCTTTATAAAGTGCTGCTATTATATGTTTCCATTTTTAGTCATTTCTAATTGCATTTCCTGGCTTAAGCTTTTTTTTCCGTCTGTAGCAGTTAAGTTTTGGTAGAAGGGGGAAGTTGAAGGGAGGTACATACACATACATGGACACCCCCCCCCACTTCCTTTGAAATTCTTTGCATATGGAAGGGCTTTTGTATTTACCAGAGTCAGCTGCTTCCTCATATTTTGTTCAATTTGTCATTTGACAGGTATTTATTGGGGTCTATTATGTGCAAAGCATTGTATTATGTCCTCAAAGAAATTACAGTATTTATGTAAAACATAATTATTGCTACAAAAGAGGTACACATCGAATGCTCCCACAGCAGACAGAGATTAATTTCCAGTCTGGACACAGGGAAGGAAGACTTTGTGGAGGAGGTGGCATTGGAGTTAGGCCTGTGGGATAGGATAGGAAGGCTGAGATGAGCCAAGATGATGGAGGAGGACTACCTAGTCACTTCTAACAGTTTCAAAGGAAAATTATTGTATTTTAATGGCTTTATTTTAATTGGCAATTAAGGATTTTAGCTTGTTCTTTATTTCTTAGTATGGCACACATTGTCAGAAAAAAACTCTTCTGAAGCTCTTGTTCCATGAAAGTATCTCCCAGGAGCGTCACCATCACATGGGTGATGCATCCCCTGGGTGGTAAACTCATTAGCCCTGACACAGAAAACAGCCTTCAGGAAGGATGCCCATAAAACCGGCAACTGAGGTTTTGAGGAACTGCATTTGATTTCTTACTGGAAATGTTGAAAGAAACTCCCTGCTTATCAGTTTCTAGTTCTATGCTATATTCTTACCCAGAGAGTGGAAACTGGGCTAGTTTTTTAAAACTAGGAGCAAAATGAAATATTTCTAGTATTCAGATAAAAACGAAAAGTGTTGTTGTTTTAAATTCTTTTTCCTTCGGCCTTTCACAGAAGGGCAGGTTTACCCTGCTGCCCTTCCTTATCTTCTGAGCAATTATTCCACCAGGCTGAGACCTGCTAGTACTTGTGTACATGCCTTTCCCCCATCTCCCCACCAGTCTTTAAACAGAGGAGTGTTGATTCATGTGTCCAGAATACATCCGGACAAGGACAGTGAGGGACTTTCTTAAGAGCCCCAGGTGTAAGTTGTAAGCAGACTCTTGGATCATAGAGCAGAGAATCTCAGATCTGGGTTTTGTGGTTTCTCCCCTCCCCCAGTGCGCCCGTGTTCATGGGTGATTCATCAGGTATCTTGGAGGGAAAACAACACTACTGTCAGTTCAAGTAACATCTTAATACATTGTTTTCCGGCTTCAGCTTCAGTGAATTAGAGATAGGCTTAGCTGGGTGTTGGGTATTTACTTACAAGTAGTTTAGTTTCATAGGAAAATGCAGTACCCATACTTGTTCGTAAAAAGAACAGAGTATTGGCTAAAGCTGCTTCCAGGGCTTGCTCAGTCTCTGCCTTCTCTCCTTGGCATTCAGACTCTCTCCTCACTGTCTTTTTTCCCTCCAAACCTTGAAGTCAAACAGAAAGGCCTTTAACCCTCTGATCTCTCTACTTGTTACCGACCCAGAGCCCTGCTGAGAACACTTTTTTCCATGTGACTCTTGTTCTTTAATTGTTCGTTGTTGTTTTTTTAAGTCCTAGTGTTTGTAAGGTAGATTTTCTTGATGTGCAGACACTCCTCCCACATAGCAGTGCTCTCTGCTCAGGCTTTCCTGTTGCTTCCCTTCATGCTGGGGGTAAAGCCTGAAGCCCTGTGGGCAGAGGCAGCACATGCGGGTACCCGTGTGCTGTACAGCATCACCTGGCCAGCCCAGGGACCTTGGCCCACTCCCCTACTGACACTTGAAAATACAAACTTTCATAAAGGTTAAGTGAATTCTTCAAAGTTATCTCAAAGTTAATGTCACTACCACAGGTGGAGCCAGGTCTCCTATCTCCTCACTTCTTAATGATCAGGAATAGGTTTTTAGGCCCGGAACCATGCTCACGCTGGTCATCCTAGAACTTTAGGAGGATGAGGCAGGTGGATCACTTGAAGTCAGGAGTTTGAGACCAGCCTGGCCAACATGGTGAAATCCTGACTCTACTAAAAAAATAAAAAATAATAATAATTAAAAAAGAATAGGTTTTAAAAATTGCTAGTGAGGTTCTGAAATCGGGGGGTGGTAGGGGACTGTATTTCCTGAAAGACTGAGTGATACGTACAGCAGCTTCTCCATTTGGATGGCCGGGACTGAGTGCACAGATGTTGGCTATCATTAGCTGTTTCTCACTGGAGATTTTGGCAGTGTTCTTTTTTTCCTTGATGGCTGTTCCTATTCTAGTAATGACTGTAGTTGAGTTTTTGTTTAAATCAGCCCTTTGGATAGTAAATTCATAATCTGCTTTAATTATAAAGTGTGTGGACTGTTTTAGACATGGTTTTCTAGAACAGTAAATGAAAGGGAACTTTCCAGGGCACATGACAGGTTGGGTCACAAAGCGAGGACAGCCTGGTAAGCCTCAGGATAGGTAGGTTCTGTCACATTCTGGCCAACAGTCGATTGTGTCACCCTGGACAAGTCATTTCCCATTCAAAACAAATACCAACACATAATTCCATGTGATGCTTCTTACCCATCTGTGGGCTTTGGAGGACAGAGATTTTGTCTTTTTCATCTTTGTATGTCTAGTGCCAGTCTAGTTCCTGGCACCTGGTAAATGCATGAACTTCCCTGTGTCTTAGGTTTTTCCCATCTGTAAAATGGGAACACCAATACCTCCCTAGAAGATTAAATGTGATAACAGATGTGGAAACATTTTGCAAAGTTCTGATCACTCTACATAATACCTACATAGATATTATTCCTTTAAGCTTTGAGAGGATCCTGAGAGTGATGAATTAATTGAGGAGATACTTGATGTCTTTAATGTAACAGTATTAAGTATCTCTTTAATATAACAGAACTGAAAAACCTTTTCCTTTCAAATACTTTATCTTTGGATAGGAAATAGCATCATTAAATTGGTTTTCTTGATTTTCCTCTGGGTGTAGATCACTTAGAAATAAAAAACATTCCAAAAGAGATTTATTTTTAGTATTTCTGTGAGTTTGCTCAATTTTATTTAATTATTACATATTTATGTGATGTTGGAAACAATATTTTAGTTCTGTTCTGCATTTTTTAAAGCATTTCTTCTGTTAACTTCTTTTTCAGTGTGGTTTGTTGTGTAATAGACACAACTTCCTAAGATCTTTCTGCAAAAATATTTTAAGGTTGAGGATGAAAGGATTTATGGATTGTTTATTAAAAGAACTGGTTCTTCTTGAAAGTCCTATTTGTTTTGTTTCCCCAGAATACAATTAGAAAAAAAGCACAGAGAAGTATTGCCTTCGTAGCTTTCTGAAGGAATAGTATTGGATAAGTGAGGACACCCAAAAGTTCATGTCAAGATACTCTTACGCTTACCGTTTCTTTTGCATTAAGTTTTTTTCATCTGTTATTTTAGATTCAGGGGGTACATGTGCAGGCTTGTTACATGGGTACATTGCATGATTTGGGGTACGGTTGAACCTGTCACCCAGGTAGTGAGCATAGTATGCAATAGGTAGTTTTTCAAACCCGCCTCCCTCCCGCCCCTTTTGTAGTCCCCAGTGCCTATTTCTTTTTTCATCTTTATGTCCATGCACAACCAATGTTTAGCTCCCATTTACGGGCAAGAACATGCTCATAAGTATATGTTCTTGCTCATAAGTATTTGGTGTTTGGTTTTCTGTTTGCGTTAATTCACTTAGGATAGTGGCCTCCAGCTGCATCCAGGTTGCTGCAAAGGACTTGATTTCATTCTTTTTTATGGCCGTATAGTATTCCATGGTTTATATGTACCACCTTTTCTTTATCCAATCCACCATTGATCAATGAACACCTAGGTTGATTCCACATCTTGATATTGTGAATAGTGCGGCAGTAAACAAGACACGTGCAAGTATCTTTTTGGTAGAATAATTCATTTTCCCCTGGGTATATACTCAGTCATGGGATTGCTGGGTGGAATACTAGTTCTATCTTTAGTTCTTTGAGAAATCTTCAAACTGCTTTCCACAGCAGCTAAACTCATTTCCATTCCCACCAGCAGTGTATAAGCATTTCCTTTTCTCTGCTGACTTACCATTTTGATTTGTCCTGTAGACAAACCCATCTGCTTCTAAAGGTTAATGGAGAATCAGAAAAATTAAAATTTCAATTAGCAAAACAAATGAAAGTTTCTGTATGATACATCGTTATCCCAATATGTGATCGTTTTATATGTAAAATATGAACTCCAACAAGTTATTGTTTTTGTTTCTTAGATGGGTAGCCTATGAAAATCCTGACTTCACAGGAGAACAGTATATACTGGATAAAGGATTCTATTCCAGTTTTGAGGACTGGGGAGGCAAAAATTGTAAGATCTCTTCTGTTCAACCTATATGTTTGGTAAGGAGTTATATTTTTGCATGAGAATATTTAACTGAATTCTGGATTTCCTTAATGTGTGTTACTGGTTCATGTAATAATAATTGCTGTGGAAAATATTCTGAGTTTATTTTTAGCAGTAATTGTTAATAATCTAGAAGAAAAAAACTTTTTCAATGTGTTTGTTCTATTCATTTCCTTTTCTCCTTCCTTTAAAAATTTTTAGGATTCTTTCACCGGCCCAAGGAGACGAAATCAGGTAACTTTAAAAATATTCTTTTATATTAATATATGAGGGGACTTCCACTGAAAAACTGAACTCATGTTTAAAATGTCAGACATTTGGGACCGGGTATGGTGACTCACGCCTGTAATCCCAGCATTTTGGGAGGCCAAGGTGGGCAAATCACTTGAGTTCAGGAGTTCAAGAGCAGCCTGACCAACATGGGGAAATCCTGTCTCTAGTAAAAAGACAAAAACGAGTGGGCATGGTGGCTTCTGTCTATAAGCTCAGCGACTCAGGAGGCTGAAGCAGGAGAACTGCTTGAACCCCAGGAGGCAGATGTTGGAGTGAGCCGAGATTGCGCCACTGCACTGCAGCCTGGGTGACACAGAGAAACTCTGTCTCAAAAAAAAAAAAAGAAAATCAGACATTTGTGACATTTTGTTAGTTTTACCCATTTTTATGCCTGAAACCATAATTGTATTTAAAAAATAAGATTTAAGTTTACTTTAATAGTTAATTGACAGTACTGACCCATGTCTAAATACTTCTTATAAAATGCTCTTATTGTATAAAGCTGAATTTTGTATCATTACATTGACTGAGAGTATACATTAATACATTGAGATTAATATTTCAAACAATAGCATCTAGTTATTGTGATGGTAAAATGAATTTTCATATTTGCTGTGTTGGCACTAGACATTTTATATGGTCTCGCTCAAGCTTTCTGAATGCTGATTCTTAACATCAACTGGAGTGCACATTTGTTATTTAAGCCTTTTAATGGACGTGTTCACAGAGCCATAATTATAGAGGAACAAACACCACTATAGCCTCCTTTATTGGCATTTACAGGATTCTGATAAGTCAGCAAGTATCTTCCATTGAGAAGGAAGGAAACTACACTATGTCTTTCCAAAATACTGTTTGTTGTTATTGTTAGAACTGATGAACAATGACTTCTGGCCACAATAAAGCTTTAAAATGCCCCACAGCTTCACAACAGGGTATTCTATAGAAAGTTACCTCTGTTGTTGCATTCTACTTTGATGTCTCTGAATTAAATAGTCATGAATGGTGCAGCTAACATGTTTCTAATTGATCATGAATGTAGACATGGAAAATTAAAGGATTTATAAAATTCACACCAGTTTACTGTAACAAAAGTTAACAGGTCATGTTTGGGTCATCATTTCAAAGGCTAAATTAGTTAATGTGTTTAGGAAAATAATTTTATGTGTTTCTGTTTACTTTTTCAAAGATTCACTTGTTTTCAGAACCACAGTTTCAAGGTCATAGTCAAAGTTTTGAAGAAACAACAAGTCAAATTGATGATTCATTTTCTACCAAGTCTTGCAGAGTTTCAGGAGGCAGGTAAGTAAAACAATGGCCTGGCAGAGCTGAATCACTGCAGTAAAACAGAATTCACACATCAGCAAGTATTTAGTGATGCCTGCTAGGTGCTTGGCACTATGTGAAACCACCATCTTAGTCCAATGGCATGCTTCGCAACATCTGAGTACCAGATGCCAGAGGACGCGGGCTTCTGGGTTGGTTGGAGAAGCTGAAGATCATCTCATTGTGTAATGGAATTCAGAGCAGGTTCTTTACTCTGTATGCCTTTCCATCATCTAGAAAGGGAGAGTTGGGCTCTAGGTAATCCAAGGTACCTCCCAAGGTGGATTGTTTTGACAGGTAGATAAGGACAGGATCTGTACTCTGCATTAACAGGAAGGTGGAAAGCGCATGCTGGGGTGGAACCAGTGGACACGCGGATCAGGGAGCCACTAGTCCGGCTTGCTGAGAGGGCTTTGTACTGGGAGGAGAGGCAAAGCTGAGCACACTGAGTTTAGATGGCTTCCATAGGAAACACAAGACGCAGGGCAAAGGCAATGGGCTCAAAGTGCCATGCTGAAACAATCCATGTACAAAAGTTTCATAGAGAGGGAAGAGCCCGACGTCAGGGAAACTCAGTCAGGAAAGCCTTGGAGCAATCTGTGCAAGAGGTGTTGAGGATGTAAGTCTCTTAATAATAGTAGTAATAGTGCCTTTAATCATGTGGTTCTTTATGGTTGGAACAATGCTATCCTATCCTTTAGTACTGCACAGCAGAAAAGCACTGACTTTGCATTCAAATACATAGACAGAAGCCGGGCGCAGCATCTCACGCCTACAATCCCAACACTTAGGGCCGAGGCAGGCAGATCACTTGAGGTCAGGAGATCGAGACTAGCCTGGCCATGATGGGGAAACCCCATCTCTACTAAAAATACAAAAATTAGCCGGATGTGGTGACACACCTGTAATCCCAGCTACTTGGGAGGCTGAGGCAGGAAAAATGCTTGAACCCAGGAGGCGGAGATTGCAGTAAGCTGAGATCACACCACTGCACCCTAGCCTGGGCAACAGAGCAAGACTCTGTCTCAGGAAAAAAAAAAAAAACCACACACACACATAGATGGACAGTAAAGCTTCCTAGTTTGTTGGACATACTGCTACCACATCCCCGCTCCTCTTTATCCCCTGCCTGTTTCATTTATTACCACCAGTCCTGTGCATGTTGAAAATTACCTGTCTCAGCTCACTAGAGTATTAACTTCAGGAAAGCAGGGACTTTGGTTCTCTGCTGTATCCCCAGCAATAGAAAAGTACCTGGCACACAATCCTCAAAAGGCATTTGTTGGGTTAAAAACAACAACAGAGCCGGGTGCGGTGGTTCACACCTGTAATCCCAGCACTTTGGGAGGCTGAGGTGGGCAGATCATGAGGTCAGGAGTTCGAGACCAGCCTAGCCAATATGGTGAAACCCCGTCTCTACTAAAACTACAAAAATTAGCTGGGTGTGGTGGCACACACCTGTAGTCCCAGCTACTCAGGAGGATGAGGCAGAAGAATCGCTTGAACTGGGAGGCGGAGGTTGCAGTGAGCCGAGGTCACGCCACTGCACTCCAGCCTGAGCGAGATTCCGTCCCCGCAGCCCCCAAGAAAAAGAAAAGAAAAAGAAAAAAAACCCCACAAACTTCGAGGGAAGCATGGCAAATCACCATTTTATGAATAATCTTGATACCAGAGAGGCTAAGTGACTTAAGTCACTATAGTATTTTGACTCCTGGCCCAGTGCAGAGGTATTAGAAATGAGGATAGAGGAGTGTGAGAGAAATTTTGGAAGGAAATCAATAGACCAAATCAATAGACCTTGGTGATTAACTAGTCACGAAGCTTGAGGAAGGATTATTCAAAGAGGACTTGAGGGCTTGAAGCTCCACTGGCTGGGCAAAAGGTGGCACCCATGAGAAGTGCAAGGAAGGCTGGAGGCTGGGGAAGTCAGAAAGAACATGGAGAAAGAAGTTTATTTCCCAAATGCAAAGTTAACTGTCTTATGAATATTAATTTGCCACAAGCAGAAATGCAATAAATAGATCCAAATATTTTTGAAGAAAGAACTCTGTTTGCCACAAGCATTGTGTTTATGTTATAGCAGGCTGCCTCTAAAAATCAGACTTCTTGAATAGGAGTACTCAAGTGGCACACTCTGTGCATGTGTGTGGTTTTTCCCATTGTAGCTGGGTTGTATATGATGGAGAAAATTTCACTGGTAATCAATACGTGCTGGAGGAAGGCCATTATCCTTGTCTGTCTGCAATGGGATGCCCGCCTGGAGCAACTTTCAAGTCTCTTCGTTTTATAGATGTTGTAAGTATATCATTGTGAATAGTGTTGCAGAAATGTATGCCTCACATAGCTGGTGGTCAGAGTGAGGTAACCAGCAGGTAGAACCTGCTCTTAAAGTAAGTTAAGGGCTTGGAGGTGGAACTGTCCATTTGCCTCTGTGTACATCTAGTTTATTGATTCTAACTGGTACCCATTTTCCACCACCCTCTTTTACTCACTTAATCCTCATATGCATATCCCTATGGACCTGTGTGGGAGTCTCTTGGGACTATTTATTAGGAGTAGAATTACTGGATTTCACATGTAAGAACAGGCAGTTTCATTCAGCACTGCCAGATCCCACCACTTGAGACTCCCACCAGCAGTACATGTGGGTTCCTGCTTCCCACATTGTTGCCATTACTGAATATTCTGTCGTGATAATTTTTGTCAACGTGATAGAATGAGCAGAAAGCATTATGTCGTGGTTGGGTTAATTTGTATTTCACTATTAGTGAGGCTGAGGCTGGTATCTCTCATTTATAATTTGCATTTTCTATTCAGCAAATTGTGTATTGTATCCTTTGCAATTTGGCTTCCTCTATCTTTGGTTGTTATTGTTGAAGAAATTTCTTAAAGGTTTTTAGTCTATTATTCTGTATTTTAGAGATTTGCAATCAAATGACTTCTCCCAGTTTGTCACTATGTGCTAATCCACATTATAGTGCCCTCTTTTGGACAGAAATCTTTCAGTTTGATGTAGTTGAAGCAATATTCAATAGAACAAAACTGCAAGATCATGTTCAAATATTCAAGTCTGGAAGTATCTGTAGTTTCCGAAATTTTTATTAGTTTTTGGTAACTGCTTTCTCATAAAAAGCTTTAAACACACGTGGTTGGTCCTTTTAGTTTGAAAGGTAGGAAGAACATATGTGAGCTGGTTTTCATCTCATCCCTGCCTGCCTGTTTAAATAGCAAAAATGCAGCTGAGACATGAAAATAGTAGCAGTGAAACATGAAATGAGGTAGTAAGATTCATTAGCTTACAAGTAATGAAATAAGACTTATTCTGCCTAGAATTCTAAAAGCTACCTACAAGTATATATTTGAAAATTTCAATCCTTCCCTCAACCAGAACTTGGCATATATGCTCACAACACTCTGAGGCTATAGATGACATCTTTTTATGTTTTAATTGTGAGGAAATGAATGTTTTACCCATATGAAGACTACATATCTTTGTGACTTAATAGTTCAAAATTATTTAGTTGCTTTTTAATACTAAAGTGTTTAGAACATTTTTGGGCATGCCATCTCAAAAGTGCAATCAAAGTGCAAAGTAGTAATACTACCATAATTTTTGTCTTCTTTCCTCCGTGTATGTTTTATATAAACTAATTCCTAGACCATACCAACTACTTCTACACATTAATATGCTCTGTTTACTGATAAGACAAAATCTTTTTTACATGTCAGGACACATCCACATAAATGAAGCAGTAAGGTACTACACCCTTTCCACAAACTTTAAGTAGGATAGGGAGAAAATTGTAATCCCACATGCTTTTTTTTTTTGAAATGGAGTCTCACCCAGTTGCCCAGTCTGGAGTGCAGTGGCGTGATCTTGACTCACTGCAGCCTCCATCTCCTGGGGTCAAGTGATTCTCTAGTCTCTCACTCAGCCTCCCAAGTAGCTGGGATTACAAGCATGCACCACCACCACGCTCGGCTAATTTTGTTGTTGTTGTTGTTTTGTTTTTTTTGTATTTTTAGTAGAGATGGGGTTTTGCCCTGTTGGCCAGGCTGATCTCAAACTCCTGATCTCAAGTGATCCGCCCACCTCGGCTTCCCAAAGGGCTGGGATGACAGGCATAAGCCACCGTGCCCGGCCTCCCACATGCTTTTTAATGCATCATTTATGATCTTAACAGTATTATCATTACAGATTAATGTAGAGTCAAAAGTGTCTATAATTTGAAAAAACAGGCATAAGCTGCCAACTTTTCATTTTGCAGAAAATCAGTGAATGTTTGTGCTGCTCTCCTCTTTAAAATGATTGACAGTTTGAACATACAGCTTCCATCCTGTTGTTTTCTTTCTCTCCTCCTGACAATGATTCCTACAGGAAAGTTTGGGAGCAGGAGTACACAGAATCATTGTCTTATTGATGAACTGAAAAAAAAAAAAAAAAAAGACATTTGAAAATACATACAAGAGGAAGGTCCCCTGATCAGGCAATACCACCGTACACTAAGCGACTAAACATCAGATGCCACAGCCCTCTGACCCTCCACATTTATGTCCATGACTTTCTAGCCCCTCCGTGTCCCACTGAAAATGGCTAAGTCAAAAATAAATGCCATCAGAAGTGCTGATATTCCCAGCATATACCCATTTCTCTGTGCCTGGACTTTTTTTTTTTTTCCTGTTTTACGAACTATTTATATTTACCTGCCTTCCTATGCAATGGAAAAACTAACTGCCCCTCTGTGCTTTCTCTGTAGCTTGGAGTATACAAACATCCGGGCTCCCTGGGAAAAGGAGTTTATGGAAAGGCCAAATCTGGCAGATTTTTTGTGCTTTGTCCTTGTAACAAGATGATTTTCACATAAGTTTGAATTATTAACAAAGATGAATAACTGAACATTGTTTTTGTTCCTCAACAGGAATTTTCTGAACCAACAATTATTCTCTTTGAAAGAGAAGACTTCAAAGGAAAAAAGATTGAACTTAATGCAGAAACCATTAATCTCCGATCCCTGGGATTCAACACGCAAATACGCTCTGTTCAGGTTATTGGTGGCATGTGAGTTACCTACTTGTTGACTCAATAAAATAGATCATTTTAAAAATCAAGTTTGGGCTGGGCACAGTGGCTCACGCCTATACTCCCAACACTTTAGGAGGCCGAGGTAGAAGGATCATTTGAATCCAGGGGTTCAAGAAAAGCCTGGACAACAAAGTGAGACCCCATCTCTACCAAAAATTTAAAAATTAGCCAGGTGTGGTGGCACATGCCTGTGGTCCCAGCTACACAGGAGGCTGAGGCCGAAGGATCACTTGAGCACAGTAGGTTGAGGCTGCAGTGAGCTGTGTTCACGCCACTGTACTCCAGTCTGAGTGACAGAGCAAGACCTCATCTTTAAAAAAAAAAATTGATCAGATTTCTGCCTCTCTTATATTACATTTCTCTTACTTTCTGTAAGGATTAATAATTATGTACCTTTCTAGAACACTTTCCCACTGGGAAAGTCATGTATAAAGCATCTTTTATTTCATAATCTAGATTTTTAGTTTATTTAAGGTAAGGACTTTGTCTTTAACATAGTCTAGCAAGTAAGAAAGAGCTGACTTTTCTTATCCCTTTAAAAAAAAAAGCAAGTCCTCTGATTTTGGAGCTCAGGGGCTGAGATTTTCTTTAGCTGGGAATGACTGGCAGATGTTCTACAAATGATTAAAGGTCAACTTGGAAAGATTTTTTTCCCTCAGCTTTGAATACTTTTGAAAAATATAAAAATGAATGAGTACCATCAATGTAATATATGTTTTTAAGGAAGTATTTTTCTTTTATTCACAAAAACAATAGGTATGGTCTACCTGTGTACAATAGATGTTGGGGTGGACTACATCTACTTAAAAAATAATCAGGACGGGCTGGGCGCAGTGGCTCCTGCCTGTAATCCCAGCACTTTGGGAAGCTGAGGTGGGTGGACCACCTGAGGTCAGGAGTTCAGGACCAGCCTGGCCAACATGGTGAAACCCTGTCTCTACTAAAAAATACAAAAATTAGCCAGGTGTGGTGGTGGGCACCTGTAACCCCAGCTACTCGGGAGACTGAGGCAGGAGAATCACTTGAACCCAGGAGGTGGAGGTTGCAGTGAGCTGAGATCACACCACTGCACTCCAGCCTGGGCAAGAAGAGTGAAACTCCATCTAAAAAAAAATTTTTTTAAATCACAGAAGCTGGGCTCAGTGACTCACGTCTGTAACCCCAGCACTTTGGGAGGTCAAGGTGGGCAGATTGCTGGAACCTAGCAGTTCCAGACAAGCCTGGGCAACATGTTGAAACCCTGTCTTTACTAAAAACACAAAAATTAGCCGGGTGTGGTGGTGTGCGCCTGTAGTCCCAGCTACTCAGGAGGCTGAGACAGGAGATCACTTGAGTCTGGGAAGTTGAGACTGCAGTGAGCTGTAATCATGCCACTGCCCTTCAGCCTGGGCAACAGAGTGAGACCTACCTGGAAAAAAAATTATAGAATATTAGGGTGGTAGAATTACGGGTGATTTTTTTGCAGCAGGTTTGAATATTTTGTTTTTATGATAAGATGACTAAAATGATAAAATTTTATCCAGAATTTAAGTTCCAGGATTAAAAGTAGAGTGCATTCTTCCTTGATGTAATATGCAAGAGAGGAGGGCGCTGGGCTGCTTCCACACCAGTCTGCACCTGAACCCATACTTCCTCAGGTGTGCAGCAGCAGCATCTGAGCAGAAGGGAATGAGTATCTTAGCAGTTTTTTAGATTTAACAAGGATTACTCTCATTGCAGACAAAACTTATTATTTAACCCTATTTAGCACCTACTAAGAGCTTTGGAAATATTAACTACTTAAACAACTTAAAGATCCATTATTACAGCTGAAGCTATTTTATGAATAGTTACCAGGAAGAACTGAGGAATCCACTAAAAGACAATATTTCATTGCTTTATGGAGGAAACAACTTACCTATTTCTTTTCAAGAATGGAACTTTTTGGCATAAGTACTCACATAGCAAAAATGTGCTATTTGTCAAGAAATTACTTAAGTGTTCTAGAAAAGATCTTCATTTTCCCCCCAATGTATGTTAAAAGTATATAGTTCAGTCTAGAAATGGAAAGCATTCTAAAAATAAATGTAATTGGGGTCCACTGTCAAATGAAAATTGCCACTTACTGTGGTTTTTGTTTTCAGATGGGTTACTTATGAATATGGCAATTACAGAGGGCGACAGTTCCTATTGTCACCCGCAGAAGTACCTAATTGGTATGAATTCAGCGGCTGTCGCCAAATAGGTTCTCTACGACCTTTTGTTCAGGTATTTTCTTCTTCTCCATGCTCTGTATAGACGCTTCTCTGAAATTTCTTTTTTGTAAATGCAATCCAACTTTTTATCCGATTTTTTAATTCACAGTTGATAATTGGCCTCACCCCATAAACTCCTTCCCCGCCCCAATAATCTGGGCTCAGTTTCTGGTGCTAAGAGGTGTGGCTGCTTCAGAATGCCATAAAACTGAACATCAAACGCAGTTATCCACCGGCAGGCACCCTGCCTCAGGCACTTTGACATTTTTGTCAAACTCTTCTCATTGAGAAAATCTAAAACCTCTGAGACTCTGGAGTATAGTAATTACCCTTAATCCATATCTCACTTTGGATTCTTCCTGATATTAATGCTCGTTCAGTGCTTCCAGCAGCACATCTTGTATGACAACTGCTGGGGTTTTTGTCTTCTAGAAGCGAATTTATTTCAGACTTCGAAACAAAGCAACAGGGTTATTCATGTCAACTAATGGAAACTTAGAGGATCTGAAGCTTCTGAGGATACAGGTCATGGAGGACGTTGGGGCCGATGATCAGATTTGGATCTATCAAGAAGGATGCATCAAATGCAGGGTGAGCTTCAGGATTCCATGGGGGCCTGTGATGCCTTTGCTAGGAGGTGACCATCCTTTCATAAGCTTTTGATCTTTTCTTCAAATAGATGCAATTTCACAATTCCTGGAGTACTTTCAGAAATGAATTTTTTTTCATGACAATATATCCTAGCTCTGATAGAACCAGTCTAGGAACTTAAAATGAAAGGTAAATATAGCACTGATCCAAGATAGAGTATTTACTTCTATGCTTGATTTTTATATAGTAGTAGAAAAAGGAAGTATTTTTCTTCCCTTTTTCCTTAACGTAACTGTTACAGAAACAAACTATAAGCTCCAGCCCTGTCAACAAAAATCACTCTTGGTTTGTTTCTGTTTTGGGGAAATCCAAAGAATAGGATCAAGGGTAAAGAGATCCCTCTGTGTACTACACAGTCCATTTCCTAAGTGTCATACGCTGTAAACTGGAAAATGGCCCGTCTCCCTCCTGCACCATTCCTGCTATTAACAGACACTTAAAAGCTGACTGTAGTAAGATTTTTATGAAAGAAGCTCATGTTTCTATGGTAGATAAAACTTTTTTATTCCTTGATTTTATGAGCTTGACCGTTGGCTCCTGATTTTCTTTAAAAAACAGAACAAAACAAAATAAAAAAAACAATCTGGTGCCCCATGAGTCAGCAGAAGGAACACAACCTTTCGAAAACTCGTTAATTGGGTCTGTTGTGCTGGAGGGGGAATTCTTTCAGTAAACAGAAGTACTGTTTGGACATGCACAGAAGAACTAGCAGGAGAAACAGAAGTAGTTGTAATATAGAAGCAAGAAAAGAAGCTTTCTGCCTTTGAATTGTCTTAAACAAGCCAAGAAAATGGTGCCTTTCAGCAGTTATTTCTAACAGACATTTCAGTGATGTTATTTAACAACTTTGAATTCAATAGGTCAATGAGAAAAAGTCTCCTAGATTATCAAGTGCTTTCATCTCAATATAGAATAATACACTTTATTTTATTTCAATTTTTTTTAGACAGAGTCTTGCCCTGTTGCCAGGCTGGAGTGCAGGGGCACGATCTCGGCTCACTTCAACCTCTACCTCCTGGGTTCATGCGATTCTCCTGCCTCAGCCTCTCGAGTAGCTGGGACTATAGGCACATTCCGCCACGCCCAGCTAACTTTTTTGTATTTTTAGTAGAGATGGGGTTTCTACCATGTTGGCCAGGATGGTCTCCATCTCCTGACCACGTGATCCACCTGCCTTGGCCTCCCAAAGGGCTGGGATTACAGGCGTGAGCCACTGCACCTGGCCTAGAATAATACACTTTTAACAGACATTTTTATAGAAACATTGTTTTGTTTTTGTGTTTGAGACAGTCTAGCTCTGTTGTCCAGGCTGGAGTGTAGTGATGCGATCACAGCTCACTGTAGCTTCGACCTGGGTTCAAGGGATCCTCCCACCTCAGCCACCTGAGTAGCTGGGGCCCTCAAGTGCATGCCACTACACCTGGCTAATTTTTAAAACTTTTCTGTAGAGATAGAGCTTCACAAGTGATCCTCCCATGTTGGCCTCCCAAAGTGTTGGGATTACAGTTGTGAGCCACTGCACCTGGCCAGTTATATTTGCTAATGGCAAGTGAACATGACTGTCCTACATTATTTATATAATAAGGGTAGACTCACTTCAGGGAAGGGCTCATAAAATCTTTGCATTGAAACACCCTCTGGTGAGCCTGCATTTTTCTCTTTTCATAGCTGGAAAGCATGCCTGTGTAGAAAATTGTAATTCTCATGAAGGAAACACAGATGCTAATAAATGCAATTCTGAATTTTAAAACGATAAAATGCCCTTTAGCCACCCAGTGCTACAAAATGAGAGGTGCAGTCATATACTGGAAGGTCAGGCCAAGCAGAGGTGGAGATGTCAGAGGGCGACATAGCTACAGAACCTGCCTGGGATCATGGTCACTTATGGCAGGGAAAAATATGATGGGCAATTTTAATGTTCTGAGGCTTTCACTACTAGTAAGATAGTCTTGCAAAGGGCAGAAGTCTTATGATGCACAAAAATTGAGATTTTTCCATCATTCGTGTCATCTGAAATAAAGGGCATAAATATTTATTGTCCGATTCTAGTTGGCTAAGAGTCGAACTGCCTCATGTGGGGTAAGTGAAGCTAGGAACTAAGATCATTTTAAAGATCAAGGTAACCAGAGAAACCACTGCTATGAGACTTACAGCTGGATACATATTTAAGCTATCTTGTCTTTTCCACCGAGCAGATAGCAGAAGACTGCTGCCTGACGATTGTGGGCAGCCTGGTAACATCCGGCTCCAAGCTAGGCCTGGCCCTGGACCAGAATGCTGACAGCCAGTTCTGGAGCTTGAAGTCCGATGGCAGGATTTATAGCAAGTTGAAGCCAAATTTAGTTTTAGATGTCAAAGGTAAGGGTCACTTCCCTTATTTTTATTGTAATGTGTATGTCTTTTAGTTAAGAAAAAATCTATCCATCACTTTTGAAAATGATGATGAATGTATTATTAGTAGTAACAGTAGAGAGCGCCTACTATGTGCCAGCTGCTGTGTTAACCACTTTCAGTACAGTGTCTCCTGTCATCATCATAGCCGCCCTACGAGGTCTACATTATCCCCTCTCCCTCTTCTCTTCTCCCCAGTTTTACAGACAAAAAAAAGGGAAGTTCAAAGAGGTTGGTCAGTTTAGCCACAATCTCACAGCTGTGTAACTGCTGAACCAGAATCTGGCCATAGGCTGACTTCAAACCATTTATTTTATTATATTAGACTAAAAATCACAAGCTGAAAGGCCATGATTGCACTTAGTTCAGTAGAGTTGATGATTCTCATGTATACACGTGACCTTTCATTGAAAAGATCTAAGATCTCAAAGGAATTAACACAGCCTAGAGGATTTCAATGCAATATGTGTTCAGTGAAGCTAATAAGGAGTGAATTGATGGTGCATGGGGGAAATAAATTTAGGGTGGTGGTCCTCAAACTTTATTTGCATCAGAATCACCTGGAGGGTGGGTTAAAATAGACTGTGGGGCCACATCCTCAGAGGCTGAGTCTGTAGGTCTGGGGTGGGGCCTGAGAATTCCTTTTCTAACAAGTTCCTAGGTGTTGCCAATGCTGCTGGTCTGAGGCCCACACCCGGAGAATCCCCGATGGTCATTTTAAAACAACGTAAGAAGGACCTAACCTCTGTGTGGGAACTCAGTGAACTAGTGTTGTTGCTATTGACAGGAGCAGACAGTGTTATACTCATGTCATCTGGGGTAATTCTGCTTTAAATTAATGAGCACTTTTTTATTCCCTATCAGGAAAGCACAATTGTTTTGTAAATTTAGCAAACTGGTGATAATGTAACTGTACTACATACTCCATTACTTTTTAAATTTTTTATGAGTATGTTACATACTCTATTTTAAATCATCACTACAAAATGACTCAATTTTACTTTAATCAGGGATTTAGGCCAATGCTCTCATTAAAGTTTAAGATGTAGGGGTAAAGAGCCAGGCGCGGTGGCTCATGCCTGTAATCCCAACACTTTGGGAGGCCGAGGTGGGCGGATCACGAGGTCAGGAGATCGAGACCATCCTGGCTAACTTGATGAAACCCCGTCTCTACTAAAAAACACAAAAAAATTAGCCAGGCATGGTGGTGGGCGCCTGTAGTCCCAGCTACTCGGGAGGCTGAGGCAGGAGAACCACGTCAACCCGGGAGGCAGAGGTTGCACTGAACTGAGATTGTGCCACTGCACTCCAGCCTGGGCGACAGAGCGAGACTTCGTCTAAAAAAAAACAAGTTGTAGGGGTAAAGAAAGCACTGCAATCTGATTTTTAAAAAGCGACTTTTATGGATAATGGAGAATGAACCTGGATATTTTCATCAGGGGCTTTGGTAGCTGTATGGGGAGCAAAAGTGGCTGTGGCACTTCTGGATGATCACCAGGTAGGTAGTTTGGCCAACCCACTTAAAACAATGGACGTAGAATCACACAGAATCTGAGAAGTTGGAAAGATGCTCAGAGGCAAACAATGCCTTTGCCTTCATTAAGGGGGCACTTAGGGAACACAAACTAAGCACTGCAACTACAGGCTGGATGGAGACCACAAAGATCATACAAAATGCAAGCAGTACCCTTGGATATAAGAAAATAAATGTAATATTCAGAAACTGAACAGTAACATATAGTACAGCTCCCTCATGTTACATGTGGTACAACAGATTTGTCAGTATGTAGACAGGTGAAATACTCATTTTATAGATGATCAACCTGAGGTTCAAACTAGTTAAGAATTACGCGCATCTCTCTTTATTCTTATTTTGATAAACTTTATTGCACTAGAGTGCTTCAGTGTTTACAAGAGTTTCAAAATCTCCAGAGACACCAAAGAAATGTGACTGAATTGGAAAAAATGGAGTTTTTGAGGCAATGTTAGAAAAAGTAGAGTATTAGTTCTCAAAGGAAATCTAACTAAACCTTCCCGTTTTTTACAAATGTGATCTGCTTCCTATGTCCAGGGTGGACGACACTGTAATCCTTAGCTAGAGCTTTCTTCTCTTATTCTTTCAACATGTATTCATGGGGTATACACTATGTGGCAGGCTCAGTGCTAGACATGGAGGGCCCCAGAGTGAAAAAAAAAAGCCACCTCCTTGGCTTCAGACAGCTTATGTTCTAGATGCACTAGGCACACAGGATGTCCCTGACTTGCTACATCAGCAGCGGACCAGAAGGAAGGACACCTGACTCCTTGTCTTGGCTCTGACATGAACAGTGGGACTCTACGTTTCTTAAGACTTCTTTTTAAAGTTCCAGAGCCCCTTCCTAAATGACACTATATAAATTACTCAAGAGCCTGTTGAGTAAGCATAATATCCTGTATATTTGTGAACTCTCAGTAGTACAGTAGCTACAACAGTCTTTTTTTTTTTTTGAGATGGAGTCTCGCTCTGTCACCCAGGCTGGAGTGCAATGACACGATCTTGGCTCACTGCAACCTCCGTCTCCTGGGTTCAAGCAATTCTCCTGCCTTAGCCTCCTGAGTAGCTGGGATTACAGGTGCCTGCCACCACACCCCGCTAGCTACAACAGTCTAATTCATTGTTAAACTGATTTTAATTTTCTCAGACTGGGAGAATGGTGCCATCTTGTGGACATGAGAAAGCAGCGCGGCACGTCCCACAACCCACGCAAAGGAAAATATTATAAACACTTCTTGTTGGTGCACTTAACTAGCAGACCATGATTTCCATTAGCTACAACTACTGAGCCACTTGTTATCTATTAAAATTGCCCTAAGAGTTATTAGATCACGCATCTGTCTTCTAGCTCATCTCCTTGTGTTTGGGAAATGAGTTCTTTTGGTAGACATTCATGTATTATTCCAGACCACATACCTTGTAACAGTGGAAGCTGATTCATGTTCACTTTAAAAAACATGAAGTCTGCACAATTTAAATACTTTCCAAAGGCAAGAGAATGAATCAAATTATTTCTCAAGAACTTTCTAGTCTTCATGATTCTAGTTGAATTTATATGAAAGTATTTTAAGACACCTTTAAAATACAAAAGATACTCTTAAAATACAAAAAGTATTTTAACATACAAAAAGTATTTTAACATACTATAATAATGAAGTATGAAAAGAAACATTGTGGCTTTAATACTTCCTGAAATTTCAGCGGAATATGCTGTGTGTGTCCCTGTCTGGGCAGAGTGAGGGTTTGCTGGTAGTGGCAACGCTTTTTCCCTACTGCTACAAACTTACACAAAAAGGCCTAAAGCGCCTTACCATTGTATTCTACAGTACATCTAGCCATACAGCTAGCTGTGTAGAGGCTGTAGATTATCAATGATGATAAATCAGTCTCACAAGAGACGATTTCCTTCCTCAACTATAATACCTAGATTTATTGTGTAAATTCTCAAACTTTTTCATATTTTGCTTCAAAGGTGAAAAGAATGTTTATTTCTTCTTGGTCCAAGGAGGAAGCATGCTTTCAATACCAGTCACTCCCTGCGTCAAAATGCACAGATTTTTACTTTGATGGGGTCTTTGTTGATATATCCTTGGTGCTGAGGTTTATGCTAAAAAAAGGATAAGTCATCTGAAGGGATCTTTATTCTACACTGGAAAAAAAAAATCAGATAACCCTTTTGTTAATGATACTTCTCCAAAGAAAGAAGCCATGAGGCTGTTTATAGCACTAAAGGATCTGAAACATCCAGTAAGCACCTCTGGAAAATCTTACAAACATTCTGGTAAAAGGGAGTTAGAGAGTTCATGATAATAGTTTTACAGTACAATGTACTCAGCATCTTAAATGCTATGAAGTTTTATCCAGCGAGTCCCCAGTAGTGACAATGCTACCCTGTCCCTTTGTGTACTTCCGGGTGTCATTCAAACCTTCCCTTTGACCTAATACAGCCTGTTTTCATTGTTCATGCAAATGCTGTTCCTCAATAACCATTCCTCCCACCTTTCCACTACTGCCAGGACTGCCTGCTCTTTCCTCACTGGTGTCTCGAATCCACCATCTCACCACCAAATATATGTTAGTCTCTTTACTCCTTTTCCCTTCTCTCGAGTTTTCCCAGTTCCCTTGAATTTCAGACATTGTAAGAGTGACTGTGGACTAGCTCCTAAGAACTGGGGTAGAAACAGGAGCCCATGAGGTGGGATGTCCTGTGTGAAGCTGCTGGTGCCCTGATGATGGGATCTGGACAGATTCACCTATGGCAGGTTGACCCTGTCATCCCACAGGGGCTCAGGCTTCCCTCCCTGCCTTGCCTCCCTGAGGCATGCCGTTCTATACCTTGTTTACTTGCTTACTTTTGCTGTACTGGTGTTGGGAAAATTGTGTCTACTATAGACCCTTCACCATGGGCACATTCATCTTTTATTATTTTGCTTTCTTTCTTTTAGGGGGCACACAGTATGATCAAAATCACATTATCCTCAACACTGTCAGCAAAGAGAAGTTTACACAAGTGTGGGAAGCCATGGTCCTATAAACCTGAACAAAGAAGGAAGAAGAATCTTCTGGAGGTCCTTCCAGTCACCTTATTTTTTAAAAAGGACAATGCTGATGGAAGATCCAACTGGAAAGTGGATCAACTCCTCCTTCACTGATTCTAAATTCAACCTTAAATCATGCTGCCATGACTCAGAGAACTTACTCATCGTTTCAAAAGACTATCATAGCTTTAAGCCAATAATTTGTCCTCCTTTCATTTCTTGCCTTTCATTTTTGGTAGCTGCTTAAACAGGTTGCCTAATTAGCAGCTTTTGGGTGATTTTTTAAAATGTTATACCAAGACTTCAAGACTGTGTACATTTTAAATTATTTCCAAAGATAGTGACAGGAGAGAACTGGAACAAATTTACCAACTTTGTGGGCCTACAAAGCCCTTACACTTTAAAGGGTAAGATAAAGGCTTAGGTTTGAAAGGTAGAGAACTGTTTAGCATCTGAGAAGAAATACTTTATTGGCCTGTAATTTTGGTTCTTGGCCTTAAACACTTTCTGGAACCTTAAAATATGCTGCATAGCACAGTGGGAAAGCCTTAGGTCTTCACACCTTTAAGGAACTCTAAACAAAATACTACTTTCCTTTAGTTCATATTAAAAACTAATGCAGTTTAAAAATTTCATGTCAAAGTATGGTAACAGTTGTTAGTAGGATTTGAATTATTATTTTTTGATTCAGGGTCTCACTCTGTCACCCAGGCTGGAGTGCAGTGGTGCAATCGTGGCTCACTGCAGCCTCTACCTCCCCAGGCTCAGGTGATCCTCCCACCTCAGCCTCCCAAGTAGCTAGGACTATAGGCACACACCACCAAGCCCAGCCAATTTTTGTTTTTTTGTAGAGATGGGGTTTCACCATGTTGCCCAGGCTGATGTCAAACTTCTGGGCTCAAGCAATCTGCTCGCCTCAGCCTCCCAAAATGCTGGGATTACAGGCCTGACCCACTGCGCCCAGCCAGGATTGGAATTATTTTAACTCATCCATGGGCTGCCCTAGAATGTCAAAAATGAGAGTGGTTTAATGCCTTTCTTATAGCTGCTACTGGAACACTATTATCATGACCTAATTTATGAGCCATCCTTACTCATCTACAAGTGCTGAAGCAATGTTATGTACATTTTTGCTAAACTCAGATTTGTTAGCCTAATTTCTTGCCCTTCTATCCACCTGCATCTGCACATGGCCTGCATGGGGCTGCCTCCCTGCAGTGTTCTATAGCCATGCTTCGGGGTACAGCTGTTGGTGGACAGCCTCAGGTCTTGGGGGCACTGTAGCCACTAAATGAGGTATGAAAGGCTCAAGAGGACAACCAGCAATTATCCCCAGAAAGTGAAGGAAAAGAGACCTTCAGGGATGTTGCTGGTCAAGTCTTGGAACTCATGATTTGACCGGAGTCAAATCAATCTTCCAGCAGTCTTGGAACCCTCAAGTGCAATAAGCATTTCAAGAATGCAAACATACTGCTTAACTACTGACAAGACACCGGCCCATACGCTGCTGTTCAAACTGGGTTCTAGCTTTGAAGAACAAAAGTGCTAAACATTTCCTTGAATATATTCTTCCTCTTTTTGTCCTCATCACTCAATACTGGTACTCTTATCACACGTAGAACAACTCGTTTCTTTTCCATCTATTCAAGTGTGTTTCTAATTCTAAAATGCTGATCTTCTCTGGAGTCTGTGGTAGGCAGTTCCGGTCATTGGAATAGTTTATCTTGTTTTAAAATATTATTGGCGCTTGTACAACAGCATCCAACGCATCTGTCTTGTTCCTAGATGTATAGCTTTGAATTTAGGCCTTTTGTGCATACCATTACAATATGGTGGGGTAAGACACTCTACAATAGCCTGTGCTGAGCTGATCTCTTAAATAAACTTGCTTCTGGTTAACTATGTTGATGAAATCTGAGAGTCCATTCAGTAGCCCTCATCTAACCCTTCAAAGAGAGTCAGCTAGCAGATTAGAAACAAATGTCTGATTAGGATGAAGCAGGTTTGAGGGGTGCTGGTTTAACAGCAAGAAAGTTTTGCTGACACTCTTTCCAAACTCCATGGTTTCTGAGTGGAAACGAGGATGAGTGAGGTCCCGGCTCAAGTATTTTACTCCCACTACCACCTGGGAGCCCTCCAGGAAAAGAGCTGAGGCTGCTCCAGATGGAATTCAAGAGCAGTTGGTATGTACACCTGGAAAATCAGACTTTTTTTTCTTTTGAAATAACTTGGTAGTAAGACCAGACCAGCAATTCTAGAGAAAAGCCTACATCTAACATACATGCTACCAAACGAGTGTCTAACAGGAATAAACCAAGCAGAAATCTCAAAACAGGTCTACATCAAAAGTTAAAGGAAGCATTTCAGGTGCAATACTGAGGATGAGTATATTAGGAAGTAAAAACACTTACCGTAAATGAATATTCAAAAGTGCACACTGCAATGGGTTGACTGGAGAGAGATCTAAATGTAAACATTTGACATCAAAGTGGCAAGCTTTGGGCTCCATTGAAAGGCTGCAATTTCCATGGAAAAGCCCTCAGAGAAGCATGTTTCCATTGCCGAAACAGGCCTAACCCTTATGCAAGACGTAAGGGTTTTGACAAGTTAGAAACTCTGCCCTCACTTTTCAATATTAAGAGCATAAACAAATGAATCACCAGCCAGATTTTTATATATGATACTAAGAGACTTAGATGTGGTGACCACATTATGGTGGAGGAACAAAAAAGGAAACCTTGGTCAGTTAGAACAGTGCTCAGTGATTAATTCAAGAAGGACCAGCTTTAAATTATCTCTTCATGCTGACATCCATCCATACACTGAAAGTTTTAGTATGGTACTTTAAGACGATCAAGCCCAGCACGGTGGTTCACGCCTGTAATCCCAACACTCTGGGAGACGGACGTGGTGGATCGCTTAAGCCCAGGAGTTTGAGACCAGCCTGGGTAACATGGCGAAACTCTCTACTAAAAATACAAAAAATTAGCTGGGTGTGGTGGTGCATACCTGTAGTCCTAGCTACTTCAGAGGCTGAAGCAGGAGAATCGCTTAAGGTCAAGGCTGCAATGAGCTGTGATTGTGCCACTGCACTCCAGCCTAGGTGACAGAGCAAGACCCTGTCTCAAAAACAAAAAAGACAATAAGGTAGTTTAAGCTAGTAAAATGGAAGGTGCCACAGCAACCTGCAAAAGCCAGTGTGAAAGAACAGCTTGAAAAAACCTAGAATTTTTACTGACTACAGACAAGTTCAAGTGCTGGTATTTTTATATCGATTACTGGCCAAAATGGTGTGCTTATTTTTTAAAGCTTGTATCATGGAATTTATAATCTAATCTGGAAAAAATGTTAGAAAGGGATGTCTAGAAAAAAATTTGGGCTCACAGGCACTCACCAAATAAGAACGCCAACAATCAGTAAACTGCATTTTTATTTAGACAACATTAATTACAGTCTTTCCTCGTGCGTGTCCTCTTTCCACCTTCAGGAAGGCTTCTGGAACTTTGGAAAAAGGAAAGGTTTGTTCAATAACTGGCCGGATCTGTAAAACATAAGAGGTTGACCAGTGGATAAAAAAGCCTACATCTTTCAAGGCAGATGACATTGGTAATTAGTTTCTTCACAGTGTCCCTCAAGCCACAGTCTCTCTTGAGTGTCTCTCCAGTGGACCCAGGTCAGGTTCTCACACGGGCCACGATGCTGCCTCCATTCCTGCCTCACTGCTACTTCTCTCTTTACGGCCCTTCCCACCCCACTGCCCAGTCTTACTTCTCCTCCATGCTGGTCTGTCACTCTCCTACTCAGAACCCTTCAACAGCTCCCACCCTGGCATTCGAAGACCGATAGCATCCTGAGCTCAGCCCTCATCCACATTCCACCCTTTCCCAAAACGGTCTACTTGTCATTTTCTTCACCTGGTATGTTTATGCCTCTGCTGGTACAAGTCAGTAAGCCCAGAAATCCTTCTCCTGTGAAAATTCTACTGCCCTTCCCGTCCACGTCTCACACTGTCTTTCCTCATGCCCCAGTTTGCAACATGTTGTCCCTTTCAACTACCACAGGAACCATGTTGCCTTCTTCACAGACTGTACTTGTTTACAGCTGAGTACCCATCTCAGTCACTCTGTGCTGTATGGTAAATAACAAAGAGAACATCCCAAGGTCCTTGCTGTATGTATCCATCTGGCCCCTTACAGAGAGTGTATGGAAATAGTGTGTGTGTGTGGTTTTTTTTTTTTTTTAATTTGTTAAGTGTTTGGCATATCTACCCAACCAGAGCATAAAGTACCTGTGGGACAGGGGACTAAGCCACTTTATTTGCATCCCCCACACCACCCAGCATAATGCTAAACATACAGTAGGAGCCTCATCAATGTCACTTAGGTGAAAGCTAATAAGGTAAGTGGGGGAAAAAGTATCTTATGTGAGCTTTCTGGGCTTCGAGAATATTTGGCCCAGGCTGGAGCTGCCCTGGCAGGCTTTGCTAAACAACGGTGCGCTGGTTACAATTTACAAGAAAGCCATTCCAGCCAGCTCATACATGTTTCAGTGCTGCTGGGTCTTTTCACTGTACTACAGTAATGCCAGCAACCTCCTTCTGAAACTAGGTCCCAGGTAACGTCCTCTCTCTGCATGCAAAAATCCAACTGAATTCTTCCTTTTCAAAACTTTAAGCAACAATCAACGGTTATCCACTGGGTATCTCAGTGGCCTGCCTCCTATAGCTCCACTGGCAGAGGTAAATTATCAGAAGGCATAAGCCAACTCATCCATTTTATAATGCCTTTCCTTTTACAAGAGGAAGAACTATTATTGTGACATTCAGCTGCATCTGAGGAACCTTCCTCCTGGATGAATTTCACAGCCCAGCCACCAGAAAAGCATCTTAGACTCCAAAAGTTCCCTTCTCCAAAGAGATGAAAATACTTTTGTACCCGCAAATCACAATAAGCTCATAATAAAAAGCAACAGCTGGCACCTACTGGCCTCACTATGTGCCAGGCACTGTTTTAGGGGCTCTCTAGATTTCATCTCATTTAATCCCCATAACCATTTTCTGGGGTAAATACTGTTATTCCCATTTTACAGATGAATAAATAAAGGCACAGAGTTAAATAAGTTGCCCAATGTCACACTTCTGATAAATGGCAAGTCAGGATTCAATTTGGTGCCATCATCTGCTATCACCACTATGCACTGAGCCTTTCCTATAGCATCTGCTGCTGTCTACACCTACCCCTAAAACCTAAAGGAAGGGAAAAGTTGCCAAGGACGGTAAGGATTTATTACAGTCTGCATGTCGGCCTGCCTGCCTTGTGCCAGCTGAGGACCTGGTCTCTAGACCTTGTGTCCACGCCACCAAGATGACAGATGTGTGGTACATGGGTGCCATCCACACCTATGGAGGACATCACTATTGCTGATCCCCTGCAAGCTGAGCATGACCTCAGAATCTTCACCACTGCAGCCACTATTAACTGCTCTGAGCTGGCTTGTGAGACGAGGCCTATTTGTCTTCCATTCTCTCCAAGAATAAGGCAGAGGACTGTGGTGAGTCCCACTTTGAGGCGGACTGCATCAATGTTGCCGAATGGAATGCATTAATGTTTCTTGGCCAAGCACAGTGGCTCACATCTATAATCCCAGCACTTTGGGAGGCCGAGGCGGGCTGATCACCTGAGGTCAGGAGTTTGAGACCAGCCTGGCCAACATGGTGAAATCCATCTCCACTAAAAATACAAAAATTAGCTGGATGGGTTGGTGTGTGCCTGTAATCCCAGCTACTCGTGAGGCTGAGAGGCATGAGAATTGTTTGAACCCGGGTGGTGGAGGTTGCGGTGAACTGAGATCGCGCCATTGCACTCCAACCTGGGCAACAGACCAAGACTCTGTCACCAAAACAAGCAAACAAAAAAAACAGTTGTTTCCTGTATGTCCCACATGAGACCTGCAACAATCACTCCCCCAAAGCCCCTGGGACACTGTTTTCAGGATGCTGTTTACCTAGAAAAGCAATCACCTGAATGCATGCTTAAAATGCAGAGTCCAAGGCCTCCCGTTAGAACAACTACATCAGCACCTGTAGGGGTGGGGCAGAAACAATGCTTCCCCAGTGATCTGCATGTACCCTAAAGTGGGACTCACCCAGCCCTCTGCCTTATTCTTGGGATCCCTAACTTGTACCATGCACATACCCATCCATTCCACAGACTGACAAAGTGTCCGCCTCCTAAGGCACTAATCCAAAACAGGCTGAACTCAATGTTCAATTCAGAGCTCTGACTGGGGACACAGATCCTGAACTGATGACACAGGGAGCTTACAGTTACTGCCCACTTTAATCTGGCTGGCCAGGCCTTTTGTGGCAAATAACCCGAGAGGGCTGACCACGGCATAATGAGTCATTCAGCAGTTCCCGTAAGTGACAATGGAGAAAAAGGTTTCCAATTGAAGGCCGGCAAATGCCACTGTTGGCTGAATCCGTAACAGCAAACAGAGATTAACTGGATAATGAGACAGTGTCTATGTACAGCCTCACATCAGACCTAGAATACTTGTTTGTTAAGGACAAAGGGATCAGAGTTAAAATCCAGAGGGGGGAAAGAAAGGTTACTCGCAGTGAAGTGGGGATGTTTATGTGATGACGCTGCTGTAGTCCACCTGGCACAGGGAGCCCTGTTATAAAGCGGGCAGGCTCAACAGCACGCTTCCCACTGTGCAGACACACAAGGCTCACAGCCGGCCAGGGGACGCTCACAGCAGCAGCCCTCATTCAGTTTTGGATTCATGTGTGGGGTGCTGATTGTGCCTCGCATCCCTGATACAAAAGCTGAACCAAGCCAAGCACCAACATTTGGCACCTGCTGCCTGACATGGCTTCTGTGAGAATGTAGGGATGATGGGAACCTCAACCTCTCTGGTGTGGCCTTGGAATATTGCTGCTTACCAGCCCCTGGGCAAGTCCTCCTTCCTGCTGAGGCAAAACCCTCTCTAATGCTTGAGGGGAAGACAGTACAGGAAACTGTAAGAGCATGAGGCTGCTGGTGGAGAAGGACACTGTCTAGGCAGCCATGGCAGCAGGCAGAGGTTTTCCCTCAATTCCCATTTTCCCAGTGAGAATCACAAAACAGTAGAGTTAACATATCTGAGTGTGCCTCTTTTGATAGATTAGGAAACTGAAGTGCAAGTGACTGCGTGGTAAGTGCAAGGTCAGAGCTGTCAACAGCAGAGCCAAAACAAGGACCCAGGAATCTGAATGTCGCTACTGCATGGGATGGATGTAATCTGGGAAGTCACAGTCTGTTCCACTTCTTTTCCTAGACCCTTGGCCTCTTCTTCCACCAGGCATAGAGGCTGCAGATCTCAGAGGGTGAGGTGTGTGAGGGGACGCTGACAGGTGACGAACACCAAGGAAGACCTAAGGGCTTCTGGTCTGAGTCCAAATCCACACACCTGTGGACAGGCACCAGGACCGCAGTTCCAGCACTACCTCCTGGACAGGTATGCCCCTGACCTCTGTGATAGGTTCAGTATTTCCAGGGTTGGGGTAAACAGGAAGAAGGGAACTTAAACTAAGTCTACCTTTAGATAAAAAGAAGACAAAAGGAAGAGGTGAATTTTGCTCTCAGTTGCTGTTTCTTGGAAACTTCCTGCCCCAGATGGCAAACTCAAGACTGGAAGATAGGGTGAGACAGGAGGGGGATGGCAGACGGGGGCACTCTCCAAGGGAGTAAATGTGCCATCTGGGAAAGCATCAACGACTTGTCCCCAGGTACCCCTAAAAAATGCACTTCCAACAGCCAGAAGGTGAGAAGAGAAACCCCATATAAATTTGCTCACAGAAACAATTTCCGTAGCATCAGGAAACTTCAGCAGCATTGAGGCCATGAGATCCATGAGCTACTTGCCACATCAGGCAAAGCAGCCCTCTTCCAGTGTGGTCCTAGGGATTCAGTCCCTCATCATTACATTCTTTCCACGGAGCAAACTCCAGTGGCAATAAGGAACTTAAGGTTTAGAATGTACTTCATTGCTAAACAACGGCCCAGCTATTCAAGACGGACCTGGGAAATCACCTACCTCAGAACTCATTACATTTTTCTCAAAAGCTGCAGTGTCCAATATGGTAGCCTCTAGACACGTGACTATTTACATTAATCAAAAGTAAGTAATTAAAATGAAAAAGTCAGTCTCTCAAGTTGCATTTGCTACATTTCAAGTGCTCAGTGGTGTAGTGGCCACCAAGTGAATACTGCAGACAGAGAACATTTCTATCACTGCACAACATTCCAAAGGACAGGCTGCTCGAAAGGTAACTGAGTGTGACCAACACACTTCTCCACCATCTAGTGGGTCAAGTAAGTGCTAGTGGGCCTTTAGTAAGTGTTCTGAATTGAACTCAAATATGGTGCATAGGAACTATTCTGATGCTGGCTAAAATCAATCAACTGAGAAATCTGTATCACTGCTCAACCAAGATGCTTGGCTGGCATCTCAGATTTTGAACATACCTGTGAACATTAAGCTCCTAACATCAGAAGGCTTACTAATTATATAAAGAATATATATGTGTAAATAAACATTCAAAAATATCTTCCTGGCCATGTGCAGTGGCTCACACCTATAATCTTAGCATTTTGGGAGGCCCAGGCAGGCAGATCGCTTGAGCTCAGGAGTTTGAGACCAGCCTGGGAAACATGGCAAAACCTTGTCTCTACAAAAAATACAAAAAATACAAAAAATGTAGCTGGTCAGGGGCATACCTGTCCAAGAGGTAGTGCTGGATAGTGCTACATGGGGGGCTGAGGTGGGACGATCACTTGAGCCCAGGAGGTCAAGGCTGCAGAGAGCTGAGATCACACCACTACACTCCAGCCTGGGTGACAAAGTGAGACCCTGTCTCAGGAAAAAAAAAAAAAAAAAAAAAAAAGATCGTCCTACCATGCTTGATTTCTAGCCATCTAGTTTCCCTCCTCAGGAGCAACCAAGATTTCTAGCTGCTCTCATATCCTTTTCAGGTATTTTATGTATTGTGATAGGCAGAATAATGGCCCCCAAAGATATTCACATCCTAATTCCCAAAATGTGTAAATATGGCACCTTACATGGCAAAAGAACTTTGCTGGTGTGATTAAGGATCCTGAGATGCAGAGATTATCCTGGATTATCCAAGTGGGCCCAGTGTAATCTCAGGGTCCTTACAAGAAGAAGGCAGGAGGGTTAGAGGTCCAAGATTAACAGAAGCAGAGGTTGGACTGATGTAGCCACAAGTCAAGGGAGATACAGCCTCTAAAAGCTGGAGAAGGCAAGGAAACAGATCCTCCCCTATAGCCTGCTTCCAGGAGGAATGCAGCCCTGCCCACACATCTGGACTTCTGACCAAAATCTTATTATTATAAGATAATAAATTTGTGTTGTCTTAAGTCACCACATTCATAGTAATTTGTTACAGCAATAAGAAACTAATACATGCATATATAAGCAAATATGTATAGATATTTTCCTTCAAAACACAGTTACACAGTCCTTTTTAGCAGCAGCTATCATCTGAAGACTGCCTCACCACCACCTCTTCTCAGTCCTGCAAGATACTGAGAAATACAAGATGGCAGAATAAAATACCAAGGATTGAAACTCTAGGTAACAATGTCTGGATGATTATTTAAGCAGAAAACAATGAAGGCTGTAGAAGGAACTGTCCTAAGGATCAAGAGACCTGGGCCCTGCCTATGTGACTTTGAGCACATCATTTAATTTCTTAGGGCCTCTGTCCCTTCAAATGTGACATCACAGCAGGATGGGGGATAAAGGGATGAAGACAGTAAACTGGACACGTGCAAGGCTTTCTTCTTTCCAGTCTATGAGTATGCTATTCAATGGCATATGCATGACCTGAATATAATTTGTGCTATATCTCCCCCCACCAAAAAGTAAGTGTGTTAAATAGTATGAAAATAGGAACTGTTTTTTGTGCTTAGGAGAAAATGCCAATAAACTGTAGGCACAAGGCACGTCAGTACCAACCCATTACGCTTAAGGGGCTAATTATAAATCATTCTTTTTGAGAATGCTCAGAACAGTGGTTTGCAAACTGATGTCTAGGAGCCCAGGGCTCCTTGGCTGTGTGGAGCAGCTGTGAGGAAACAGAACATTTGCAAGGGAGGTCACTCCCTGCCACACTTCACCAGCAGAGCAGCTCCTCCTCTGCCTATTCTGTAAACCGGAGCTTGGCCTGACTGGGTGTCAGTTAATTAACTACTAGTTTAAGATAAGGATCGGCAAACATTTTCTGTAAAGGGTTAAATAGTGAATGTTTTAGGCTTTGCAGGCTTCACATGGTCTAAGTTCTCTTCTTCTTCTTCATTTCTTTTTTTTTTTAACAAATCTTTAAAAATGTAAAAACCAGGCAGGTGCGGTGGCTCACGCCTGTAATCCCAGCACTTTTGGAGGCCAAGGTGGGTGGATCACAAGGTCAAGAGATTGAGACCATCCTGGCCAACATGGTGAAACCCTGTCTCTACTAAAAATACAAAAAATTAGCTGGGTGTGGTGGTGGGTGCCTGTAGTCCCAGCTACTTGGGAGGCTGAGACAGGAGAATCGCTTGAACCCAGGAGGTAGAGGTTGCAGTGAGCCGAGATTGTGCTACTGCACTCCAGCTTGGCGACAGAACAAGACTCTGTCTCAAAAACAAAAAGAAGTAAAAACCATTCGTGGCTCAGAGCACGTGCAAAAACAGGCCTTAGATTGAATGTGGCCCACAGGCTGTAGTTTGCCCACCACTTTATCTAAGATATAATGAAAATACCAGGTAACTTAAAATTCAAACTGAAATTGTGCCCAGATAGGATGAATATGGAGTCCTACAACACGCAATAAGCCTTCGTGACAACAGTCATGTGAAAACAATGCCTAAGACTGGATCTCCAGGAAAAACAGACTGTGAGATCCCCACATAGTTAGGAAATTTCAGCTCCTTTTCACTTTTGAGCCTGACAATGGTGAGCACATTAAAGGCAGGAAACCTTAATTCCAAAAACATTTACTGAGTGCTGCACTGGGAGAAAGCAAAGGTAGGGCTGGTGTTCATAAAGAAGGCAGAAGGACGATGCTATTAATGGATTGACAGAGAGTGCTCATTACTGTGGATATTAACTCGGTGGCTTCTCCGTTTTTACTGGGGCATGCAGGGCTAGTAAGCTGAATTTAGACTCCATCAGTAATACTCATTCATCCAGATTCTTTTTTTTTTTTTTCCCCTTCAGATGGGATTGCCCTGTGTTGCCCAGGCTGGTCTTGAACTCCTGGGCCCAAGCGATCCTCCCACCTCAAATTTTTAAGTAGCTGGGATCACAGGCATGAGCCACCACACCCAGCTCAGATATTAAGATAGTTTAAATCACAAGTAACCAGTAACCAGATCTTCTTCACATTCTTAAAAACAAGTCTCTAACGAGGTAAAATGGTTCAGAGGGTAAGATAATGAGTAAGTAAAGAGAGAAGGGGCCTAGAAGGTAGGCCACAGGAGAAATTCCAGACACTAAATATACATACTAGATTTTCAAAAGCTGTGTATTTTAATATCTATCAAAGGTCAAGCACAGTGGCTCATGTCTGTAATCCCAGCTCTTTGGCAGGCCAAGGCAGGTGGATCACTTGAGGTCAGGAGTTCGCGATCAGTTCGGCCAACACGGTGAAACCCTGTCTCTGCCAAAAACACAAAAATCATTCAGGTGTGGTGGCAGGCACCTGTAATCCCAGATACTCAGGAGGCTGAGGCAGGAGAATTGCTTGTACCCAGGAGGCGGAGGATGCAGTGAGATGAGATCACACCACTGCACTCCAGCCTTGGTGACAGAGCAAGACTCTGTCTCAAAAAAAAAAAAAAAAAAAAAAAACTATCAAAATTATAAATGCATATATCTTTTGACTCAGCAATTCCATTTCCATGAACAGAAATCGTTATATATACAATGAGGTACTAAACATAAATATTGGGTTATCCACTGAAGCAAAAGACTGAAATTCAACAAATTATGGTGTACCCATACAAATACTATGCAGCTGTTAAAAAAAGAATGAGAAAGCTTTTATATCCTGACATTAAACAAAGTTGAAGATGCGCTGTTAAAAAAAAAAAAAAGAGCAGGTTGCAGAACAGTATGTTATTCATTTGTGTTAGGAAAGAAAGAAGAGAAAGAGAGGAAAAAAAATATTTTTCCTGTTTTGATTGAGTATCTTTGGAATACCCAAGAAACTAGTAACACTGGCTGCATCTGACAAGCAGAATCTCAGTGACTGCGACATAGCAGTCAAAAGAAGATTTCTTGAAATAACTTTTTCCATTTTTAGGGTTTTTGAACCTTATGAATGTATTTTTTCAAAGTTCAAGTATTTTACAAGAGTTGGCTCTGTTATTTCACAGCTTTTCACCATCAGAAAACAACTGTAGCTCTTCTAACAGTTACCTGCTAATGAGAATCATGAAGGCTCAGCCAAAGCTTGGAAGAATTTAAATGTCCTCCGATTTAACAAATCTCTACTAACCACACAACACGTAAGTAAGATCTGTTGTGTTATTCTTTCCAACTTCCCAGGATAAAAAGGCAATGACCTCTCACATCCACACAGAAGCAGGGACACGACAAGAGAGCTGGCCTCATGGAGGCATCCAGTGCCACATACCAACTTCACAGTCCCAGAACCCCTCATTGACAGAAATGACACCCAAGCCCAAACAGCCCATGTAGGAGAGGAGAATCAAAGCACAAGGCACATTTGCTCACTCAACCTCCTTGGAGAATACTTCAAGGACATCCTTTTTTGTTGTTGTTTATCATGTCCTGTTTTAGCCATTACCAGTTATCTGCCAAATGTAATAGGTAGATATATACAAGTCACCTCTCATCTCTGTTGGGTAAACAGTAATTTCCAGGCAGAGAGAGAGTCACAATATTTTGAATACAGAAGAGCAGTGGTAAGCATGTGAACAGCCTGGAGCAGATATCAGGACAAACACAAACGTGGACTTCTGGAGGACAAAGACCTCTCTAATAATGGGGTTCCAACCACATGCAGCACTTACTTGATGATAATTCATTCTCTCCTTCCTAGAAATAAAATAAGCATTCTTGTGGGATATGGGAGAACCCTACAAAGAAGGAGTTACACAGTCACAATAACACTGAGCCCCTGCCCCTATCAGAACACACCAAAACTTAGAAGTCCACGAAAAGACACATAAGCCTGGAACCCAAATATCTGGGAAACAGTAACAGGCCATCCTCTTTCTTATATAGTTCCTTGGCTGTGAAAGAAGAAAAACCTTAAATACAGAAAAAGCAGCCATTAGTTCCCAAAAACATTCCTTTCCAAAATCGAAACGGAAAGATGAAATATGCCAGCAAAGGCCAAGGGCCAGAAGAAGAAAGCCCACCTCCAGGGGCTCTGTCCAAATGTCTCAGAGTGGTTCACACAATGCTAATGCTAGCCTGCTCTAACTCCATTCCCTGCCCACTGCAAAGCGACAAAGATAAGACAATGTATGCTGAAGTCCCAAATCAGCTTCAAGTACTAAGAACACAGCAGAAAGGTGGAGAGGGAAAAGCACAAGAGTGCTGGTTCCATTTCTGCAAGTTTCAGCATGCCCCTGTTTCTTGGTGAGTCGGCTTTCTCATCTGTAAAATGAGAATCAGCCTATCTATGATCTCACACAACCCTCTGGAAGTTCTCCATCCTATAATTCCATACAATCTCTCAATAACATAAAAAATGTCAGCACCAGAATACCACCTTCTCAGTTATCCCTCTGGAGATGGGAATGTCAGGGTGGTTTAGACCACATAAAAACCCAAATAAGCAGGTGGCAGCTGAGGAGGCTTTCAATCCCCAGAATCCCTGAAAGACCTTTTGACATCCAAAACAGGATGACCAGATGATAAGCAACAGTCGCTTTCCTACAGAGTCCACAGCAGGACAGACACTAGTAGGCAGAGTACACCAGCCAGTTGTCTTCACCCAAATCCCCATCAATCCTCACCCACCCTCGCCCTGGCCACTGACTGTCTCAGATAGACTATTTATTTGCCCTCAATTTTATTATACCCACCTAGAAATCAGGAGACCTGGGGACCTGATGAAATATTAGCAGCCCAATGTAGAGCACAGCTGTGCTCTGATCTAACCAAGTGTCTTTGGGGGAATCCTATAACCTCCCTGGGCCCGCCTCTTCATCTACTAAACCAAAGGGGTTTGACTAGATGAGAGAAGCTCTTGTACAGATGGAGCAGTCTGTGTCTACGCCTCCCATGGAGACAGAACCAAAGACACAGCATGTAAACTTGGCCGTGTAAGGCAGCACAAAGTCAGCTGGGCAGGTAGCTCTGTAGAGTCCCCACTGACGAAGCTCAGTGGGCAGGTCCACAGGAGGTGCTCTAGAAATACAAAGGCTTCCAATCCAGGTTTCCAGGTGCACTTACCTTTCCCGCATCCACCAGTTCTGCAATGTCATCTAAATATGGACCACTGGCCATGAAAAATGCCCAGCGATAATGGACTCCTTTCCAGAAATGCTAAAAAGAAGAAACAAAACATGTCAAATACAGAAAAACATAAAATCTGACTAAAAGCCGATTTAGGGAAAAGCATTTTCTGGATGACTACAACAAACTGACTTCTCATTCCATGCTGACAAAATGTGTGCACAGCCCCTTGGCACAATGACTGACAGAGAATGGATGCTCCATAAATGTTTAATAAATAACTGAACAAAGACATATCCACGTCACTTAGGCTCCTTCTCTAAACTGTGACTGAAGAACAAGTAAGCACAGGAAGGCTTTCCTTAAAATGACCATCTACATGGTTTTCCACAGTGGGTTTCCTCCCCGGGAGGAATCAGGGGCTGAGACCTCTAGGCTTTCCCTACTAAGGTTTGAATAAAGCCCAGAGGCACCAGAAAAGAGGTTTTCACCAAATTCAAAAATGTTTTGGGGACAATAAGTCACCAAAAGATGATCTTAGACAAGAAGCCCAATCACAATTTTTTTTTCCTGGTTCTGACAGGAATAAAGTGGCTTTAAAGGCAAAACAAGTGCAAAGTTCCTTATACATCATGGCTGAATCTTCCCTACGGTTATGGCAAATACAAAGCCATCTAATCTATTATGAGGCAATACCTCTCCAAATGAAGATGCGTAAAAATCTTACACCAAGAGGGCTCATGACCAGTCTATGGCCACTTATAATTGTTATTCTTTGTTTCTTTAATTGAGAGAGGGTCTTGCTATGTTGCCCAGGCTGGTTTTGAACTCCTGGTCTCAAGAATCCTCTCACCTCAGCCTCCCAAAGTGCTAGGATTACAGGCATGAGCCACTGTGCCTGGCTGTAACTGTTATTCTTTATGTCGAAGGTAGGGTGGGCCATTATGGAAACAGCAAATGAGCTGAGGTTCTCCATGATACATCAATGACCTGCCCAACCAAACTTTCATCAGATGGGAGCAATCTGAGGTAGCAGAGGGTCAGCCAGTACCACAGTGCTGTCCTCTCCACAACTACCCACAACTGTGAGGTGAGCTCAGACTTCTTTGCCATTGAGCTTACACTCAGTATGATATAAGCTACTACCCTGGCGTGAGGCTGGAAAATTCAGTGGAAACCCCATACCCCAGCACTTACTAGTTGCATTATTTTTGTTTTGTTTTAGTTATGTTATTTTTATCAGGCTACCTATTTCAGCCCATTTCCTGGCCTGTAGAATGGTGGTAGCACCACCTAGCTTGCAGGATTGTTGGAAGGATGAAATGAGAATGTATACAAAATGCCTCACACATAGAAAGTATTCTATCAATACTTGTCCAGTGCTAAAAGTGAAGCTTACTGAGGAAAGACTGAGACAATACCAATTCAGTTTAAGAATGTAGAAAGAAAGAAAAGCGGTTGCCTAGGCAAAGCTTCCCACTGGGTGTGCCAGGATGGCTTACTGGGTGAGTGATCCTATAGATTATCGTCCAACCCAGAAAACCTGTGAGAGTTAAAGGATTCATCATTAATAATTACCCTAGGACAACAGATGTAAAGAGAGTCAAGCATACTCTAGAATTGGTGTGATGAGATATTGACTCCCCGTAGCCTTCACAATAGCCAGGCAGAGCCAGGGCTGGTAGAAGTCTCCGGATAGGCTGGTCTTGGAGGAGCAGGGCTTGGTTTGTTCATCTCTATTACCCAAGGCAGCCTCAACGTGCTGTTCAAATACTATCATTTTCTATGTCTGTCATGGCATGAAAGATGTTGAGATGCACTGGTTTATGCAACTAACCTAAAAAGAAGAGGCCAGGCACAATGGCTCACACCTATAATCCCAACAGTTTGGGAGACCGAGGTGGGAGAATTGCTTGAGGCCAGGAGTTCAAGAGTAGCCTAGGCAACATAGCAAGACTCTGTCTCTACAAAACAAGAAAAAGAAAAAAGCTGTTTGAAGGATTATGTGGCTAAATGCCAGAAGCACTGAGAATGTCCCAAGCTTACTGTGGATCCAGTTAATGACAATCACAGAAGATCTGTTCAAATACTTTTCCCTAAGGTCTGGCTTCATAGACTATAATTAAAACATTCTGGTAATTGTTTAGGGTATTAAAGAAGGCACAAAAATGGTCACAACTGCCACCTCTATAACTCTTCACAGCATGTGGCTCTGTAAAGTGAAACTTTCGGTCTGTAACAGCAGAATTTTTATATTCTGCTACAAGAGGTCTGTGTTCCCCGCCGCCGCCCACCCAGGCCACTATAGGAAAGAAAGTAAATCAAAGCAGGCAGGAGAGTTAGAAGCATGACAATGAAGCTTTAACTGTGTGCACAATCAGAAAGACATTGAAAACTACTTAAAAGGTTTTCACATGAGATTACTACTATCGTCTTTCAAGTAGGAGGAAAAGAGAATGAAGATAGCTATGCCTGTTTTACTCTCCAAGGACAACTCTGAAGGTTAACTTGTAAGAGGTCTCACTGGAGTACAAACTGAAATCTGACAGAAAACTTAAACTTACATTTTAAAGCACTGGAAAATGTGGGTTTTGTGAAAGAGAAAGAAGAGAGAAAGGACAGCTAAGAGCCCTTTCTCTACCACAAAGTACCCTGTGGACACTGTTCCGGGCTACTGTCTGAATCAAATGAAAATAAAGGACACCACAGTGCAGGGCCTGGTTTGTTCATTTCTGTTACCAATAATATTTCATAAGAATTGAGTCGTGGTCTCCTCCATCATAGCTCTTTGTTACGACCTCTAAGTATTTAGTTAGTACACAGAATTCAAGAGACCAAAGTCCTAAGTTTCATCCCCATAAAAGATCCCAAATTAATATCTGGAATAAATAAAATGCTAAAGATAATTATCAAGTCAGTCATCTCACAAACATGAGTCAGTGTTGGTCAGACTGACACAGCTATTCACAGCCTTTTTACTACCAAGGAACTTTCTACTGCCTTGTTCCAGAGTCTCGAGTATTTTGTCTAATTTTAAAAAATAGAATCTTTTTTTTTTTTGAGACAAGCTTTTCCTCTGTTGCCCAGGCTGGAGTACAATGACACGATCACGGCTCACACCCTCTGTCTCCCACACTCAAACCATCCTCTGGCCTCAGCCTCCTGAGCAGCTGGAACTACAGGTATGCACCAACAGACCTGGCTAATTTTCTTATTGTTTTGTAGAGATAAACTCTCACTATGTTGCCCAGGCTGGTTTCAAACTCCTCAGGCTTAAGCAATCCTCCCATCTCCACCTCCCAAAATGATGGGATTACAGGCATAAAAGCCACCGTGCCCAGACTATCTTTATTTTTTCTATCATATATTCCCTTTTAACATCAATTCATATTTTAAACCAATGATCTATAATTACCACCAGTTTATCCCATGAAATTATAAAAGCCTCTCTCCCCACTGTGATGACAACAGGCTATGAGGTAAAGTGGAGAGCAGATGCTCAAGCTCCATTAGTCTTGTAACTGAGGCTCATCTGCCCTAGTCTCTAATGTCCACCACTCACCGAAGTGTGCAATTTGGGTGAGATGTATTCAGTTTTGAGCTTCATACAGCCCTGGTAAAAGTGGCCCTGTTTCAGAGTCAGGCTGACTAACCAAGTCCCAGAAACTCCCATCATGTCATTAATAGCTGGAGTTTCAAATTTACACGGAATATGCAGTGTTAGAACAAGTTGATACAATCCCAGCAAAGGCAAGAGTGGAGGCTTACTGAAGTAAAAGTACAACTTCTTTTACTCAGAGACTTCTAAATGTCTGAAAGCCCCAGTCTGGGAATCACTGGTCTATCCCAATACAATGAAAACAGCAACTGTAAGTTTTCATCTTTATATACAAGAGACTGTAAGTGTTAAGACATGAAACAGAGAGAGGGTCATCAGGCAGAGACAAGAAGGACGCACAGACAGTATATCAGATGTAATCAAGAGAGGCAATAAGTCATAATAAAGGCTAACATTTAATAAGGGCACTGTGCCATGTCTCTATATGGACTACTTCATTTGATCCTTACAACCATGTAGTAAGCTAGATCTATTATCAGCCTCATTTTACAGGGGAAGACATTGGGGCTTAGAGACCTTCAGTAACTTGCACAGGGTTACACAGCTACTAAGTAGAGGTCAGATTTTGAAGCCAGTCAGTGTGACTCCAGAGTCCATGCTTGCGGCCACTGTGCTATGCGGCCTCCAAGAGAAGAGAAACTGGCTAGGTGGCAAACCAATTTCTAGCAGCAGGAGGCTGCTTGCAGTCACCAACCAAGACCCTTCTTCCTACCTTTAATGCCTTCGAACCTACAGTGAATCCTGACTGCAACATGCCATCTGCTATGCCCAGTCGGTCCATGTTCAGGAGGAAAGGAGTCACTAAAGTCACATAGGTGGCTCCTGACCATTGCTTGAGAAAATCTGGAGCCCATGTTTCAGTGGATCCGCCAACATTATCAAGGATAAAATCAAACCTGGAGAGGAAGAACCAAATCAAAACATTGTTGTCAGGCTTTACACTGGACTCTGAGCCTCCTTCCCTTCCAGTACCAGTTGGCTTGGGTTTATTTCAGTGGCGAATCTTGCACTGTGCTGCACCTCTCGCCATCCTGCAGAGGGGTGGCTGCTTTGATGGAGACGGAAGGACATACCCACTCGCTGGATCTATGACTTTTCTGCAAGGTAAGTTGAATGTGACTAATTTTTGTCATAAAATCATTTCATTTTCTAGTACTTTAGAATGGCTTCAGCAAGTAGTTCTGAACAGAGAGTGATTCTGGTTCACTACAATGCACAGAATAGCGCCTCACAGCTAAAAAATTTTCCAGCCCAAAATGTCAATACTTGAGAAACTAAGGTTGCCAAGGTTGAGAAAGTCTGACTTAATTAAGCTTTGTAAAAAACTGCCAAGTTTTTCATTCGCTATGTTTAGTGCACATGGATACTTGAAAGTAGAGTATGAGATTTTCACCTACAAGAATGATTTGCTTTTATTCTCTCTACAGTCAGAAATGCTCATGGAAGCATCCTCTTCACCTTCTGGAATTTTCTATCATTTGGCTTCAGGTACAGCATCAGGACAATGCAAAAGGAGAAATGAACAGCCTGTTCTAACATGCCAAAAAAATTCAGTGATAATGGAATCCACAGGAACTAACAGATATATTCAACTTCTTACATCTAACCTAAAACTTCTGTAATCACTATATTCTACTGAAAGGGGGTAAAAACTTAATAAGCTTTTAAATACTTTTGAAAACAAAGATCTATATAGAGAATACATGCATATAAATTGAGCACATCAGTTGATGAATTCCTCTTTGGTAAATCTTTTCTCCCTTCCAAATTCATCTGGATGATGTCAAACATTAAAGTTCCTGAAACCAGCTTTGGCCAACTTTGTGGATCTTGAGTATTTTATAGAACCAAACTAAAGAAGGGCAAGGCCGGGCGCAGTGGCTCAGGCCTGTAATGTCAGGACTTTGGGAGGCCAAGATGGGTGGATCACCTGAGGTCGGGAGTTTGAGACCAGCCTGACCAACATGGAAAAACCCTGTCTCTACTAAAACTACAAAATTAGCCAGGCGTAGGATTACATGCCTGTAATCCTAACTACTCGGGAGGCCGAGGCAGGAGAATCGCTTGAACCTGGGAGGCAGAGGTTGTGGTGAGCCGAGGTCATGCCATTGCACTCCAGCCTGGGCAACAAGTGAAACTCTGTCTCAAAAGAAGAAGAAGAAGAAAAAAAAAAGGCAAATATAATCTAAGGATATGAAATGTGAAATGCAGGAGCATGATGACCTTAATAGATGACCATTCTTTTCACTAAAAAAGTGTCTACTTCATGTCCAAGTTTTGAATGAACAAATCTGAGGATACTTAAAGAAAACTTAAGGGCAGCCTGGTATTATAGAACAGGCATTGTCTGAGAAAGAAATCTGGAGACCAGGTTGTGAATCCAGCTCTCCCAACAAATCACTGGTGGCATGACCCCAAGTATGCAGAAACTCGTAACTCCTCTGCCCTTCACTTTCTCAACTACAGCATCATAGGGTTGGACTGAAGGATTTCAAAGCCCCTTCTTGCTATAAAACTCTAAGTTTCAAATACCTAAAAAGCTGCTATTTGGAAGGAGGAACATATTTATCCTAGGTAGACTGAGAGGTCAAACTCCAGGCAGAAATTACAAAGATCAATTTTAACTAAAGCTATCAAAGAAAAGAAGTAGTAATGGCTTGCATTTATAAGCCAGGAAGGTCCCCCTACTAGAAAAGTACAAGCGAAAGGAGCAAGATCACTTGCCAGGAAGACATGTCAAGGAGGGAAGCACAGCACCAGTTTGGGAGCCTAGACTGAATGTCCTCTAGCCTTCCGTCTCTCAAGTTCTCCTATTCTCTGGTGACAAATTCCAGACGTGTATAAAACCTAAGGTAGGCCAGGTGCGGTGGCTCATGCCTGTAATCCTAGCACTTTGGGAGACCAAGGCAGGCAGATCACTTGAGGCCAGGAGTACAAGACCAGCCTGGACAACATGGTGAAACTCCATCTCCACAAAAAAAAAAAAAATAGAAAAATTAGGCGGGTGTGGTGGTGAGTGTCTGTAATCCCAGCTACTCAGGAGGCTGAGGCACAAGAATCACTTGAACCCAGGAGGCGGAGGTTGCAGTGAACCAAGATAGCGCCATTGCACTCCAGCCTGGGCAATGGAGTGAGACTTCATCTCAAAAACAAAAAAAAAAACAAAAACGAAAAAACAAACAAAACAAAACCCCTTAAGGCAGACAGAGGGGAATGGGTAGGACTTGGCCCCGGTATCATGTTGCTACTCCTAGAAGCATCAGAAGATACAAGATCGGGCCGGGTGCGGTGGCTCACGCTTGTAATCCTAGCACTTTGGGAGGCCGAGACGGGTGGATCACGGGGTCAGGAGTTTGAGACCAGCCTGGCCAACATGGTGAAACCCCATCTCTACTAAAATTAGCCGGGCATGGTGGTGTGCGCCTGTAATCCCAGCTACTCAGGAGGCTGAAGCAGGAGAATCGCTTGAAACTGGAAGGCAGAGGTTGCAGTGAGCCGAGATCGTGCCACTGCACTCCAACCTGGGCGACAGAGTGCGTGCCCAAAGAGGCTCAGGCCCTAACACACAGACGAGAGGGTAGCTGACAAAATCTCTGAAAGGGACAATGTTAGTCCTTAAACATGCCAGGCATGTTCCTGACATGGGAGCTTTATGTTTGCTGTTCTTTCCAGCTGGAACAATTGTTCTCCTAGATTCCCTCAATAATTAAATATTATTAAGCACCTACCACATGCTACTACACTCTTCCAGATGGAGGGATACAGCAGGGAGCAACATCAAACACACACAAATCCCATTCATTTGGCTTGCTCACTAAAGCCTCCACTCAAATGTTGCTTCCTCAATGAGGTATTCTTTAACCTCCCTACCTATAACAGCCTCCTCCCTAGTCTATTCCCTTTCTTTTTTTTTTTTCAGAGCACCTAGCACTAAAACCGCCCAAACAAGAATGTAAGCTCCATGAAAGTGGGCATTTGTCTGGTTCACCACTGTAGCTGGTGTTTGGAACCCTGCCTGGCAACAGTAGAAGCTCCCTTAACAGTTGAAGGAATGATGAGTTGGCTGGCTGCTGCCGGGTGCACCGCCAAACTACTGTTGGAAGTTGGTGGCACTGGCTGAGAAAGGCTGGGTGGCGTCAGATGAGGACTCCCTTTTTCTCTTTTTTCTTTCTATTTAAAAATATACTTCTACTCATTGTGGGCAAGAGTAGTTGACTTCTGAAAAGTAATCAAAAAAGGGAAAACCTTTTAAACAGAAGCAGTAAAATAGCTTTCCAAATACTCCTCATTTGTGCTGTCAGCTTCAGCTTGGCTGGATAAAGGTCAGATGAATAAGCTGGAGTCACAGTCAGAATCAACACGACCCAAGAGAATTCCTGAATGCATTCCTGTTTGGTACCTCAGGCCAAACCACAGCCTGGCATTCAGACACACTGGGAACATCCACAGTGCTCCCATTACCAAAATTTAGGCTTACACTGTTTCTCTTAAGCCTTTGTTAAGCCAAAACACGGAAAGTATGTTTTGGGCTAATCATGTACTTCATGAACTACTCTATATTCTTCCTGTGGTGACAGATGCCACAAAAGGAACACATTTCCAATTTTTGTCTTCAGGCCTCTTACAAACCAGCATGTTAACTTCAAAATTAGCTAAGACTATGTAAGCAAAATAACTTCCTCAGTACCTATCCACATGCTGTTACCGTGTTGTATTAACATCTGGAATTAAAACAGAAGCCAACCTAAGTAACTTCTAATGACATGGAATGCTTTCATAGATCCTTCTCTAAGATTCCAACGTGATTGTAAAGCCACCAAACCATCTCAGACCTGCATAATCAACTGCCCTTGTTCCCATTCCCAGTGTGAACATTGTTCTAATACATACGGTTTTAAGGATTTCAACTGCTCTTCCACACTTCCAGATTTGTAATCAATTACATCATCTGCCCCAAGCTTCCTTACAAGTCCACTGGCATCTTGAGAGCAAACTGCTGTCACATGAGCATCCCATGCTTTCATTACCTGCCCCCCACAAAAAAGAACAGAATAAAAAAGGGAGAGATTAGAAAAACCGACTGCATTGAGAAAAAACAAATCACTGGCACCATGTATACATATATCGGACTAATCTCTAGAGAACTTTAAGTACGTCATCTTAACCAGAACTATAGGAATCCATCTGTCAGAGACTAGTAAAAATGATTAAACTTTTGTTCAGTAAAAAAATCCCAAGAAAGAGATCTCATTTTCCCTACATGAGACAGCCAGCCACCTTATTGTCATGAAGTTATAACTAATCCACTTAGAGAGGGACTCAGTGCCTCACCAGTAACAGAAAAGACAGGAGTTGAAAGCCTCAAATTTGCCAGGCATGGTGGCTCATGCCTGTAATCCCAGCACTTTGGAAGGCCGAGGCAGGTGGATCACCTGAGGTCAGGAGTTCGAGACTAACCTGGCCAACATGGTGAAACTACGCCTCTACTAAAAAATACAAAAAATTAGCTGGATATGGTAGCGGGCAGGCGCCTGTAATCCCAGCTGCTTAGGAGGCCGAGGCAGGAAAATCGCTTGAACCCAACAGCGGAGGTTGCAGTGAGCTGAGATAGGGCTATCGCACTCCAGCCTGGGAGACAAGAGTAAGACTTGGTCTCAGTGAAAAATGACTATTTAAAATGTATCCAGGCCGGGTGCGGTGGCTCAAGCCTGTAATCCCAGCACTTTGGGAGGCGGAGACGGGCGGATCACGAGGTCAGGAGATCGAGACCATCCTGGCTAACACTGTGAAACCCCGTCCCTACGAAAAAATACAAAAAACTAGCCGGGCGACGTGGCGGGCGCCTGTAGTCCCAGCTACTCGGGAGGCTGAGGCAGGAGAATGGCGTGAACCCGGGAGGCGGAGCTTGCAGTGAGCTGAGATCCGGTCACTGCACTTCAGCCCGGGCGACAGAGCGAGACTCCGTCTCAAAAAAAAAAAAAAAAAAAAATGTATCCAGAACATTAAAATGCCACATATCTTCATTTGCATCTCTAATAAGTGTTAACACAATATTGAATCAGAAAGTGTGTCAAAGTAACGAGCTATTAAGTAATAGGTAATATATGAAAAGGTTCTCTTAAAAAGAAGGGGAAGAGGCCGGGCGCGGTGGCTCAAGCCTGTAATCCCAGCACTTTGGGAGGCCGAGACGGGCGGATCACGAGGTCAGGAGATCGAGACCATCCTGGCTAACACGGTGAAACCCCGTCTCTACAAAAAATTACAAAAAACTAGCCGGGCGAGGTGGTGGGCGCCTGTAGTCCCAGCTACTCGGGAGGCTGAGGCGGGAGAATGGCGTAAACCCGGGAGGCGGAGCTTGCAGTGAGCTGAGATCCGGTCACTGCACTCCAGCCTGGGCGACAGAGCGAGACTCCGTCTCAAAAAAAAAAAAAAAAAAAGAAGGGGAAGAAACTATAATCATTTTTTCTTAAAAACTTGGATCAGGTCCTCTCCCTTGGAGTAAGAAAACCTAAATAAATGTTACCCAGGTTTTAAAATGCAGATGCCTTATATTTTAAAATAATAAAGAATAACTAGATTTAAATTAAAAGGAGAGCTAAATTCTAATGTTGTTCAGAATTAAGTATCCAGAAAGCATCCTGCTCCAAAATTGCTAAAATTCTTTTCTATAATGTTAATTTCATAGACTTAAAAGGGGGCTATTTTCAGCTAATTTGAGAATAGCCACTTGAAGTTAACGAAGAAACATTTGTGCAGATAATTATAGATCATAAGAGATCACTTGTTTTTTCAATCCTGTGCTAAGTATCAATTTCCTGAGCTTCCTTAATATAAGACACAAAGGCTCACTAGAATACAAGGGATCTGTGTTTGTCTCATTCACTATTGAATCCTCACTTCATGGCACACAAAGGTGCTCAGTAAATTTCTGTTAAATACAAAATATAAATAAAGAGTTTTTAACTTATTCATAATCGTACCCAATTTCTCACTTTTAAAAAGCAACACTGACCAAAGACTTATATATCCTGAAAAACTGTGGGGAATTGAAATATTTAGGAGTGATATGATATACAATTTATTGTTCATGGGCTGCAAACAGGACACTTGAGTGTAATGATACGTTGCTTTTCACAGCAAGTCCCAAATCAAATTCAAAGATGTGAAGAATATAACCCAAGATGAATAGCTCATTCATTGTGACCATCCTTTCTCTAATACTTATATTAAAAAAGAAACTATTGAGGAAAAAGAAAAGTATGTTCTAAGCACCTACATTTAATACATGTTTTTCTTTAAACAGTATTAAATCCTCAGGAAGAATTTGTCACATGTTGAAACAAGTTTTTTACCTCAAATTTCTAGTTTTTCCCCTCAAATTTTTAGTTTTTCCTTTCCCATTTAGAGCTATTTATTATCTTTGAACATTATGAAAATGTTTTAAAAACAGTTTTATTTAATAAAAATTTTTCATGTAATATAAAACACAACTATAGAAAACACCAGGTGTGGCCAGGTGTGGTGGCTCATGCCTGTAATCGCAGCACTTTGGGAGGCTGAGGTGGGTGGATCACTTGAGCTCAGGAGTCTGAGACCTGCCTAGGCAACATAGTGAGACCCCGTCTCTGCTAAAAATACAAAAAAATTAGCTGGGCCTGGTGGCACATGCCTGTGGTCCGAGCTACTCAGGAGGCTGAAGTGGGAGGATCACTTGAGCTGGCGGGGGAGGAGGTTGCAGTAAGCCAAGGTCGTACCACTGTACTCCAGCCTGGGTGACACAGTGAGATTCTGTCTCGAAAGAAAGAAAGAAAAAAAGAAAGAAAGAGAGAAAGATAGAAAGAAAAAAGGGAAGGGAAGGGGAGGGGAGGGGAGGAGAGGGGAGGGGAGGGGAGGGGAGGGGAGGGGAGGGGAGGGAAGGGGAGGGGAGGAGGAAGGAAGGAAGGAAACAGCTATAGGGTGAACACCACTCAGATAAAGCAGCAGCACACTGGAAGCCATTCCAAAAATTCTCCTATGTGCCCCAAACCACAGAAGCCCCTCCTACCCTTTCCCAAAATCATTATCTTGATTTTTATAGTAATCACCTCCTTGCATTTCAACAAGTTTTATCACCCAACAATGCATTCTCTAGATACTATAGTCTTGTGCATTCTTACAATGTGGTATCTTTTAAATCTCTTTTTTTATTATTTATTTTTGGGTTTTTGTGGTTTTTTATTTGAGACATAGTCTCATTCTGTTGCCCAGGCTGGAGTGCAGTGGCATGATCTCAGCTCACTGCAACCTCCACCTCCCAAGTTCAAGTGATTCTCCTGCCCTCAGCCTCCCGAGTAGCTGGCACTACAGGCATGTCACACCACACCTGGCTAATTTTTGTATTTTTAGTAGAGATGGGATTTCACCAGGTTGGTCAGGCTGGTCTTGAATTCCTGACCTCACGTGATCCACCTGCCTTGGCCTCCCAAAGTGCTGGGATTACAGGTGTGAGCCACTGTGCCCAGCCTTAAGTCTCTTTTAGATCATAAGCTCCTGTTCTATCCCTTTGCTTTCTTATAATTTATCTGTGGAAGAATCTAGGCCATTTGAGCTGTAGAGTTTCCCACAGTCTGGAATTTCTGACTGCACACCCACGGGACAGTTCCACACGTTGCTTTGTCCTCTGTATTTTCTGCAACTTGGCAGATGGATCTGGAGACTAGATCTGATTCCATTTCAATCCCTTTAGCAAAACTATGGACAGTGTCTGGCAAAACTAGAGGAGGCACATCATGTCTGCTTGAGGCTCTCTTTATTATCTTAGCAACTGTCAATGCTTAATACCTATATCTGCTTATTGGTGGTTGCGAAATAGTAATCTTCTAATTCTAATTCTTTTTATTTAAGTAGTTGGAATATTTTCTTTCTTTTTTTTTTTTTTTTTTTTTGGTGGGGGAATGGAGTCTCGCTCTGTCCCAGGCTAGAGTGCAGTGGTGTGATTTCTGCTCACTGCAATCTCTGCCTCCCAGGTTCAAGCAATTCTCCTGCCTTAGCCTCCCAAGTAGCTGGGATTATAGGTGCCCACCACCACGCCCGGCTAATTCTTGTGTAGAGACAGGGTTTCGCCATGTGGGCCAGGCTGGTCTCAAACTCTTGACCTCAGGTGATCTGCCCACCTCGGCATCCCAAAGTGCTGAGATTACAGGCATGAGCCACTGCATCCAGCCTGAATACTTTCACAAAATAACACTGCCCCTCATATCACTGCCCCTCACATATTATTTGGCCTGCTCAATTATACAGTTCATGTAGGAAAGACAAGACAAATGCTTAACTGTTTTTATCAGTTTATAAGATAATAAATTGGTTCCCTATCAAATTCCAAGTGAACTCTTTTGAAAAAAGTATCATGAACTCATGGATTTAAATATATTTAAAAGGTTTCAACTCATTGTAATGGTCATTATTATTACTGATGGTCAAATTGTTACATCTTTGGACATTTCTTCAAGTTAGCTCTTGAGTCTTTTGACATGACCTGACTAATCTTTGATAGCTTCCTTGCTATTTAATGTATTCCAGGTTAATTCTTATACATTTGTGCCCTAGATCTGAAATCAGCTACCTCTCTAAGAAGCCCTGCCTTGTTTTAGTGAGAAATGATATTTCAAGTGATGGCTTTACACATACACAAAATTCTCTTGAGTTCATATTGATACTTCCAATTCTAATTTGAGACTAATAAATCCCAGCACTTTGGGAGGCTGAGGCAGGAAGGTTGCTTGAGGCCAGGAATTCGAGACCAGCCCAGGCAACACAGCAAGACCCCATTGTTACAAAACCATGAAAAAATTAGCTGGACATGGTGGCATGTGCCTGTAGTTCCACCTACTTAGGAGTCTGAGGTGAGGATCACTGAGACCAGGAGGTTGAGGTTGTGGTAAGCTGTGATCATGTCACTGCATCTCAGCCTGGATGACAGAGCAAGACACTGCCTCAAAAACAATAACAACTATTGCACTATATTTACCTTGTCAGAGCATATGGCTGTTCCTATACTCTCTCCTTCTAAGCCCTCATTTAGTTTTGTTCTACAGGTAACTGCATTGAACATTTACCACTAGTCCTTAAAATGTCTTCATAGTCATTCCTAGTCAGAAGCTCATTATCTAGTAGATTGCTCAGAAAAGGATCAGAAGAACAATATTCCCCAAGTTCTTGATGTTGATAACAGTCTGTATGTGTCCATGATACCTGAAGGCCTGTTTTGTTGTATAAAAGATTCTTGGCGCACTCTTCCTTGAGTATCTTAAATATGTTACTCCATTTTTTTCTGCCAAAAGTGTTACTGACAAAAAGTCTCATGATAGTCTAATTTTATTTCTCTTATAAGTCACGTCATCTTTTTTTCTTATATGGACACATAAGTAGCACATGTGCTATTTTGTCTAGATTTCCAAAGGATCTTATTTCTTTTTTCTTTAAAGGCCAGTAATTTCACTATAATTTTTCTTCATATTTTTATTAGTAATTTTCCTTAGTGTTGCTCAATCTGGGTCCATGTCCTTAGAAAAGTAATGTGGTTATTCAATATGTAATTTCAAATCATTTAATTTCAGGACGCTAGGAAAGTTTCTTTGTTTCTTTAATCATTATTTTAGTATGGGTTCAGTTTCCTTGCTTTGGTTTTCCCCTGCGAGGACTCCTACCTAGTATCCATATATCAATTTTCTTTGCCTGTCATCAATATTTGGTACTTTCTCTTGAATCTGTTTTTATCTTTTTTTTTTTTTTTGAGATAGGTCTCATTCTGTCCAGGCTGAAGTGCAGTGGCATGATCACAGCTCACTGCAGCCTCGACCTCCTGGGCTCAAGTGATCCTCACACCTCAGCCTCTCCATAGCTGGAATTACAGGTATGAGCCACTATGCCCAGCTAATTTTTGTATTTTTATTAGAGACGAGGTTTTGCCATGTTGCCCAGGCTGGTCCTGAATCGCTGAGCTCAAGCAATCTGCCCTCCTCGGCCTCCCAAAGTGCTGAGATTACAGGGTGAGCCACTGTGCTCAGCCTATCTTTTTGTTTCTTTTGTAATTTAAATTTTTTTCTGCATTTTGTTTCTATTAAGGAAGCATTATGTGTTGTGTTTACTTGCTATTGAGTTCCTCTTAGTTTAGTCTTCTATTATTAAATGATTTTTTCATTCAGTTTTACTTTTTTCCTGAGTTTTTCCAATTCTGATTTATTTTGTTTTTTCACATTTTATATTATATTTTTAATATCTTTTAACTTGCTTTGAAATAGTAGGTGACATTTCAGGTTGTTTTGTAGGCATGTATTCTGATGTGCTTTAATTATAGCGTATGTTATTCTATACCTTATTTTCCCTTTCCTTATAATAGCTTTGTATGGGATTTAACCTTGATGCTTTTCTATTACTTTTTAATTTTATTAAAATTTTTTGTTGTGAAATATAATACATATAAAAGTATACAGACTATACATATACAGCTTAACACATTATTACAAAGCAGATATTATTATAACCATTATTCAAAATTAAGAACTAGAATACCACCTGTGCCCCTAAGCCTCCCAATTAAAACTTCCTCAACTCCCTTAAAAACGTAACTACTAACTACAATAACCCTTTTTGCCTTTTTTTTTTTTTAGGAGTTTTACTAAGTAGACACCCCCCTTAAACACTATTGCTTAGTTTCACCTGTTCTTGAATGTCATTAAATGGAACCATATAGGATGTACTCTTGCATCTGATTTCTTTTACTCAACATTCGGTTGTGATATTGATCCACTTCACTGTGTGCGATTATAGATTTTTCATGACTGTATAATATTCCAGTGTAAGAATATACCACAATTTACTTACTCATTTTACTGTTGATGGACATTTGGGTTTTTCTAGTTGGGGAATTTTAATAGGAATAGCCCTACTCTGAAATTCTGGGACACATCTTTTGGTAAACATGCTTATATATCTATCTATAGGTTATAATCCTAAAATAGGAACTCCTATGCGGTCCTTTTTTTTGTTTTTAAGAAATTTTACAATTTATATTCACATTTAATAGATGCCAAATGGTTAAGTGGCTATATCAATTTATACCCTAACTGTGTATGATATTTTTCTTCGCTTTTTGCCTCTCTCCCTCTTTTTCCTTTCTTCTATTTACTTATGCATTCAACTCATATTTACTGAGCCTCTGGATTGGATCCTGGTTATCAAATGATGAACTAAAAGAAGTTAAAAGTGTGCATCCCAGGAATCCTCGTCTCCTTCACCCAGTTCAGTCAACAAACAGACAGAAGCCCCCAGCACCATCTGGGTTCTCAAAAAGTCTAAGCTGGGTCTGGGGTGGTCTATAACACCCAAACCTGTCTCCTGAAAAGTAATGTGGCAGAGCCTCTGAGGCTACTCGCTGCCCCCTATTGGGGAAAAGGCTCTCTCCCCTCATCCTGAGAAAGGCTTAATCCAGCTCCCTCTTCTAGGAGCCAGTCAGTTACACATCTGACCACAATAGGAGCAGCCACTGGGGCCCATCATGTTCCTGGAGGCTTGGGGAACTTTTGTTTTGTTTTGTTTTATTTGAGGTAAAATTCATATACATCACCATTTTCACAATTTTAAAGTATTTAAAGTATACAGTAGTCTCTAGTACACTCACAATGTTGTGGAGCCATCACCACTAATTCCAGAATATTTTAATCGCCCCAAGAATAAGCCTCATGCTTATTAAGTAGTCGTTCCCCACTCCCTTCTCCATCCACCCCCAGTCCCTGACAACCACTAATCTGCTTTCTGTCTCTGTGGATTTGCCTATTCTAGACATATGATATAAATGGAATCATACAATATGTAGGACCTTTTGTTTCTGGATTTTTCTCACTTAACCATGTTTGGAAGATTCATCCATGTTGTATCATGCATCAATATTTTATTCTTTTTTATGGCTGAATAATATTCCATTGTATGTCTATACCACATTTTGTTTATCCATTCATCAACTGATAGACATTAGAGTTATTTCCACTTTTTTTCACTATTATGAATAATACTGCTATGAATATTCATAAATAAGATTAGGCTTAAATGTATGTTTCCATTTCTCTTGGGTATATACCTAAGGATGGAATTGGTGGGTCACATGGTAATTCTACGTTTAACATTTTGAGGACCCAACAAACTCTCCCACAATGTCTGCACCATTTTAACTTCCCACTAGCAATGAATGAGTGTTCCAATTTATTTATATCTTTGCTAACATTTTTTATTTTCTGTGTTTGCTTTTTATTATAAGACACAGTATCTCATTGTGGTTTGGATTTGCATTTCCCTAATGAATAAATATATTGACCATCCTTACATGGACTTACTGGCCACTTGTATATATTCTTTGGAGAAATGTCAATTCAAGTTCTTTGCTAATTAAAAATTGTGCTGTCTTTTTCTTGTTGAGTTATAAGAGTTCTTTATATATTCTGGATACTAGATTCTTATTAGATAAATGATATGCAAATATTTTCTTCCATTCCGTGGGTTGACTTTTCACTTTCTTGATAGTGCCCTTCAGCGTACAAAAGTTTTTTAATTTTGATGAAGTACAATTTACTTTTTTCTTTGGTTGCTTGTGCTTTGGGTGTCCTATCTAAAAATCTGTTGCCAAATCTACAATCATGAAGATTTTCTCTTATGTTTCCTTCTAAGACTTTTTTTTTTTTCCCTTTCCCTGCTTACTCTTCTAAGAGTTTTATGGTTTTAGTTCTTATGTTTAGATCTTTGATCTATTTTGAGGTTTTTTGTTTGTTTTTGTTTTTTGAGACAGAGTTTCACTCATCACCCAGGCTGGAGTGCATGATCTAGGCTCACTGAAACCTCCGCCTCCTGGGTTCAAGCAATTCTCCTGCCTCAGCCTCCTGAGTAACTGGAATTACAGGCACACACCACCATGTCCAACTAATTTTTGTATTTTTAGTAGAGACAGGGTTTCACCATGTTGGCCAGGCTGTTCTTGAACTCCTGACCTCAAGTGATCCACCCACCTTGGCCTCCCAAAGTGTAGGGATAACAGGTGTGAACCACCATGCCTGATCTTGAGGTTTTTTTTTTTTTTTTAATACGATGTGAGGTAGGGGCTCAACTTCATTCTTTTACATGTGGATATCTAGTTGTTCCAGCAGTATTTGCTGAAAGAACTATTCTTTTCCCCATTTAATGGTCTTGCCATTCTTGTCAGAATCAATTGACCACAAAGGTATGGGCTTATTTCTGGATGCTCAATTCTATTCCATTGATCTATAAGTCCACCCTTATGTTTTGATTACTGTAGCTCTGTAGTAAGTTTGAAATCAGCAAGTGTGAGTCCTCCAACTTTATTCTTTTTCAAGATTGTTCGGCTGTTTGGGGTCCCCTGTGATTCCATATGCCTTTTAGGATCCACTTGTCCATTTATGAAAAGCAAAAGAAAGCAGTTGGCATTTTGATAGGGATTGCACTGAATCTATAAATCACTTTGGGGGAGTATTGCCATCTTAACGGTATTTTGGCTACTGTATTTCTATATACATTTTAGAATCAGCTTACCAATTTCTACATTTTGCAGGCTTTTTAGCCTGCAACAATTTTGACAGGAAACTAGTATTGGTTTTTGACATTGGTTGTTTCCTACTAAATTGCTAACTTCCATCTACCCATGGCACTGCCCATGGTCTTCCTTCTTAAAAGCTTTCCTACATCTGTTATCAAGGACATCCACACACCCACTCATATTAAACTACTAGAAAGCTTAATGCTTCCTTCTACATTAGAATATTTTCCTTACAGTGAGCTATGATTGTGCCACTGCACTCCAGCCTGGATGACACAGCAAGACTCCATCTCTAAAAAATAATTTTTTTAATAAAAAAGAGAATATTTTCCTCTTACAGAACAAGCTGAAATTACAGTGCATTTACCAGATCTACCTTTCTCTCAGGTTTTAAGGAGAAATAATTTATCTTAATTTATAAATTCATGCAAACAAAATCCTCCTATTCACAAGATTAAAAAATGGTTTTACCTGTATAGCAAAAGTACCAACTCCGCCTGAAGCGCCTAAGATTAAAACACTGCAATGCAAAGGAAACCACAGTTAATGAGAATCTAAAGCAGATATAACTGGATAAATGTTTTCAACATATAACTGGTTGATGATAAAATGATAAATAATTCTAAAAGAAAATAAAGTTATTACACTTCCCAAGATATACTACACAAGGATTTTTATTTTAGGTTCACCAAGAAACTGTAGTTGCTTAAAATTAGACATTCTATGAGCTCTGTACCAAGAATATCAAATACCAAAAATACCAATAATTTGTTGGTTTAAGATAGCTCAGATGGTCCTTTGTAACATCTGCTTGTAATTTTTCCAGGCTAAAATTATTAGAGCTTCCTCTATGAGAGGGAGATTTGGGGCTCTTTTTAGTTGGTTATGCTTAGCTGTTCTCTAAGAAAAATCACATTCCTGACTACATTCTCACCAAAGCGAAATAAACATCTTTTGTTCAGACATGTCAAGTTCATCAACTTTCATAAATGAAAATCAATTCCCATCCTCGATATGGCTTCCTGTTAAAGCAGAGGAATGTGTCCAGCCAGCACAACCATCCTCATACTGCATGTTCTTACCATGTTAACTCACGATAGCCTTGAAGACCAAGGTGCTAAGCCTGGATCAGACAGGGCAGGAGGGATGGAGTGGGACAAGGGTGAAGGGGTGAGGAGTAGGGTAAGGGATGATGAACTCTCTGAAATTGTGAATTTCCTAAAATAACACGTAAAATTTGTGTGATTATGCATATGCTTATTGACAAGGAAGGGAATCTAGACCTATCATCCATTTCCCAAACAAGTGTGCAATCCAAAAGAGAATCACTGGTCAAAAAACTGCTTTCCATGCTCTTACATTTTATTCTTAAATTAAGGTAGAGCTTCAGAGAACTGCCTACTTGGACTAGATGGTTTCAAGTCCCAGAAAATTGTTTGCACTGTACTTCGGTGTCATGCTACTGATCAAGGTTGAGGAACATTATAAAAAGTGATTGTTTGATATCTGATACTGTATTAGCTAAGGGGATATTGTTGACAGAATTCACGAGAATTCTTTTTATGACAGCTTACAAAAAAACATTTTTCTGAACACTAAGTGGTGGTAGTATGTGTCCTATTTAACGTCACCATAAATTGAGTAACTGCTAGTGTGGGTCCCTACTGCCTTGGCTGCTGGAAAGTGCAGGAATTCTGCCACCTATCTCTAGCAAGTACACCAAGTCTTGGAACATGCACTCTATCTATAACCTTAACCCTAGTTTCATTTCATTTTTTTTTTTCTATCTTGCCCAAATCACAGAAGGCTGTTTGTCACCCTTATTTATAGCTTAAAAGTTACTACTAAAATTTCTGAGCCAGTTGTTCCCTTTGAAATTAAAACCATTCAATGTAATTAAGACAAGTCTCCTTGGAAATTGTGTTCCTTCTAGAAGGGTTTATAATTTCCAAAATTATAAAGACTAGAAGAAATTGTAAAGATCCTGTTGGGGCTCAGAGAGCAACACCCCAGAGTATGTCACTTTGACATGCTGAGTATTTTGAAGTAAAGAAGCAACCTCAGAACGAAGGTCTCTCTGACCTCTCACCATCCCGGCCACGATCTTTCATCCCTTTGTCTCTCCTCAAGTGCAAAGGGAGGATTTTTCTGAAGTTCCCTCAGAAGGAATGCTATTTTCTTGGGCCCCCTCCCTATAATCTCACCAAACACAGAAGATTAACTCACATGAAAGAAGACTAGGTGCCACACCCACAGCCCAGATGAATTTTGTCCTAGGCTACTGTCTGTTCTCTGGGCCCATTCATCTCCTCTCAAAATAATTTACTCTTCCTCTAAAACTGCCTACATACTCCTCTTCCCTCCACCCTATGAAGAGGGCATTTAGGCATCACCAATTTGGCCCTTCTTTGAGGTTCATACCTTGTGTGATTTCCATGCACCTGTACATTATTACCTGCCCAGGTCTGCTGCCACCAACACTGACAGTGACCCCGCCCCTCCAATAGTAGAGCTGCCACACAGCCACGCATGCAGTGCAGAGAGGACCAGTTCCCCCGGGGCCCACAACCACTACTGCTGGCCCTCATGCACACTGACCAGAGTCCTGAGGACTAGTCCACCCAAAGCCTGCCATCCACACCAGCAGCAGAAATGCTATGTAGCTGCATGTGTCACCTAGTGACCTGAGGACCAGACTGCCCAGAATCCCTAGGTCCAATAAAAGGGCCCAATAGGCTAAGCGCGGTGACTCACGCCCGTAATCCCAGCACATTGGGAGGCTGAGGCAGGCAGATCACGATGTCAAGAAATCGAGACCATTCTGGCCAACATGGTGAAACCCCGTCTCTACAAAAATGCAAAAATTAGCTGGGCTTGGTGGCGTACACCTGTAGTCTCAGGAGGCTGAGGCAGGAGAATCGCTTGAACCCAGGAGGTGGAGGTTGCAGGGAACTGAGATAGCACCATTGCACTCCAGCCTGGTGACAGAGTGAGATCCCGTCTTAAAAAAAAAGTGCCTAACAGCCTCCACAAACTACAGCGTAAGCCACTGAGAAATTCACAGACACCACTGATAGTGATCACAGCCAAAGAAATCATACAAAGACGCCGGGTGTGGTGGCTCATGCCTGTAATCCCAACACTTTGGGAGGCCGAGGCGGGAAGATCATGAGGTCAGGAGATCAAGACCATCCTGGCTAACCATCCTGGCTAACACGGTGAAATCTCGTCTCTACTAAAAAAATACAAAAAAAAGTAGCCAGGAGTGGTGGCAGGTGCCTGTAGTCCCAGCTACTCGGGAGGCTGAGGCAGGAGGATGGTGTGAACCTGGGAGGCAGAGGTTGCAGTGAGCTGAGATTGCGCCACTGCACTCCAGCCTGGGCGACAGAGCGAGACTCTGTCTCAAAAAAAAAAAAAAAGAAAAAAAAGAAATCATACAGAGACTACACTACTGTGCTCACCCAGGAACAAAGCCAAAGCACTCTACTCAAACAACACAATAGATACATCTACAGGAAAAAGTACTGGAAGTACTAGCCAGAGCAATTAGGGAAGAGAAAGAAATAAAAGGCATCCAAATTGGAAAAGAGGATGTCAAATTGTCCCTCTTTGCAGATGACATGATCTTACATATAGAAAAAACAAAAGACTCCACCAAAAACCTCTTAGAATTGATAAACAGATTCATTGAAGTAGCACAATACAAAATCAACATACAAAAATCAGTAGCAGCCCAGGGCAGTGGCTCATGCCTGTAATCCCAACACTTCGGGAGGCTGAGACAGGCAGATCGCTTGAGTCCAGGAGTTCAAGACCAGCCTGGCCAAGAAAGCAAAACCCATCTCTACTAAATACAAAAATTAGCTGGGCATGGTGGCACATGCCTGTAGTCCTAGCTATTTGGGAGGCTGAGGTGGAAGGATCACTTGAGCCCAGGAAGGCAGAGGTTGCAGTGAGCCAAGACCACGTACTGCCCTCCAGCCTGGGTGACAGAACAAAAACTATCTCCAAAAAGAAATTTTTTAAAATAAATAAATATAAATAAAAATTTAAAAATTAGTAGCATTTCTACATACCAACAATGAGCTAGCCATAAAAGAAATCAATTTTATTTACAATAACTACCAAAAAACCACTTAGGAATAAATTTAACCAAGGAGGTGAAAGATTTATATAATGAAAACTAGAAACACTGATAAAAGAAATCAAAAAAGGCTCGGCATGGTGGCTCACACCTCTAATCCCAGCACTTTGGGAGGCCAAGCAGGGGAGGATCGCTTGAGTTCAGGAGTTCAAGACCAGCCTATCTCAAAAAAAAATACATATAAATTAAATAAATAGAAGTGAACACAAAAAATGGACATCCCATGCTCATGGATTGGAAAAATAAATGTTGTTAAAATGACCAAACCACCCAAAGCAATCTACAGACTTAATTCGAGCCTTATCAAAATATCAATGACATTCTTCACAGAAATTTTTTTAAATCCTAAAATTTGCATGGAACCCCAAAAGACCCTGAATAACCAAAAGAATATGTGCAGAAATAAAAAAGCAGGAGGCATCACCCTACCTGACTTCAAACTATACCACAAAGCTACAGTAACCAAAACAACATGGTACTGGTATAAAAACAGACACATTGACCAATGGAACAGAATAAAGAACCCAGAAATAAATCCACCTATTTATAGTCAACTGATTTACGACAAAGGTAACAAGAACTTATGTTGGGGAGATAATAATTTCTTCAATAAATGGTGCTGGAAAAACTGGATATCCATATGCAGAAAAATGGAAACTAGATGCCCATCTCTCACCATATATAAAAACCCACTCAAAATGAATTAAAGACTTAAACATAAGACCTAAAACAAAACTATTAGAAGAAAGTATATGGGAATACAGGCAAAAATGATATAGGTAAGACTTCAAAAGCACAGGCAGCAAAAACATTTAATAGGACTATATCAAAATAAAAAGCTCTGTACAGCAAATGAAACAACCAATGAAGAGACAACCTGTAGAATGGGAGAAAGTATATTCAAACTATACAACCAACAAGGGACTACTACCCAGAATATATAAGGAACTCAAAAAACTCAACAACAACAAAAAATTAGTAATCCAATTAAAAACGTGCAAAGGATCTGAACAGACATTTATCAAAAAGAGAAAAATGATCAAACATAGGCAAAAAAATGGTGTACATCACTAATAATCAGGAAAATGCAAATTAAAACCACAATGAGGGCGGAGCAAGATGGCCGAATAGGAACTGCTCCAGTCTCCAACTCCCAGCGCGAGCGACACAGAAGACCAGTGATTTCTGTATTTTCAACTGAGGCAAACAGGGTCGTGAGTGGACCTCAAGCAATCTCCAACAGACCTATAGCTGAGGGTCCTGACTGTCAGAAGGAAAACTATCAAACAGGAAGGATACCTATACCAAAACCCCATCAGTACGTCACCATCATCAAAGACCAGAGACAGATAAAACCACAAAGATGGGGAAAAAGCAGGGCAGAAAAGCCGGAAATTCAAAAAATAAGAGCGCATCTCCCCCTGCAAAGGAGCGCAGCCCATCGCCAGCAACGGATCAAAGCTGGTCAGAGAATGACTTTGACGAGATGAGAGAAGAAGGCTTCAGTCCATCAAACTTCTCAGAGCTAAAGGAGGAATTACGTACCCAGCGCAAAGAAACTAAAAATCTTGAAAAAAGAGTGGAAGAATTGACAGCTAGACTAATTAATGCAGAGAAGGTCATAAACGAAATGACAGAGATGAAAACCATGACACGAGAAATACGTGACAAATGCACAAGCTTCAGTAACCGACTCGATCAACTGGAAGAAAGAGTATCAGCGATTGAGGATCAAATGAATGAAATGAAGCGAGAAGAGAAACCAAAAGAAAAAAGAAGAAAAAGAAATGAACAAAGCCTGCAAGAAGTATGGGATTATGTAAAAAGACCAAATCTACATCTGATTGGGGTGCCTGAAAGTGAGGGGGAAAATGGAACCAAGTTGGAAAACACTCTTCAAGATATCATCCAGGAGAACTTCCCCAACCTAGTAGAGCAGGCCAACATTCAAATTCAGGAAATACAGAGAACGCCACAAAGATACTCCTCCAGAAGAGCAACTCCAAGACACATAATTGCCAGATTCACCAAACTTGAAATGAAGGAAAAAATCTTAAGGGCAGCCAGAGAGAAAGGGCGGGTTACCCACAAAGGGAAGCCCATCAGACTAACAGCAGATCTCTCAGCAGAAACTCTACAAGCCAGAAGAGAGTGGGGGCCAATATTCAACGTTCTTAAAGAAAAGAATTTTAAACCCAGAATTTCATATCCAGCCAAACTAAGTTTCATAAGTGAAGGAGAAATAAAATCCTTTACAGATAAGCAAATGCTTAGAGATTTTGTCACCACCAGGCCTGCCTTACAAGAGACCCTGAAGGAAGCCCTAAACATGGAAAGGAACAACCGGTACCAGCCATTGCAAAAACATGCCAAAATGGAAAGACCATCGAGGCTAGGAAGAAACTGCATCAACTAACGAGCAAAATAACCAGTTAATATCATAATGGCAGGATCAAGTTCACACATAACAATATGAACCTTAAATGTTAATGGACTAAATGCTCCAATTAAAAGACACAGACTGGCAAACTGGATCAAGAGTCAAGACCCATCAGTCTGCTGTATTCAGGAGACCCATCTCACATGCAGAGACATACATAGGCTCAAAATAAGGGATGGAGGAAGATCTACCAAGCAAATGGAGAACAAAAAAAAGCAGGGGTTGCAATCCTAGTCTCTGATAAAACAGACTTTAAACCATCAAAGATCAAAAGAGACAAAGAAGGCCATTACATAATGGTAAAGGGATCAATTCAACAGGAAGAGCTAACTATCCTAAATATATACGCACCCAATACAGGAGCACCCAGATTCATAAAGCAAGTCCTTAGAGACTTACAAAGAGACTTAGACTCCCATACAATAATAACGGGAGACTTCAACACTCCACTGTCAACATTAGACAGATCAACGAGACAGAAAGTTAACAAGGATATCCAGGAATTGAACTCATCTCTGCACCAAGCAGACCTAATAGACATCTATAGAACTCTCCACCCCAAATCAACAGAATACACATTCTTCTCAGCACCACATCGCACTTATTCCAAAATTGACCACATAATTGGAAGTAAAGCACTCCTCAGCAAATGTAAAAGAACAGAAATTATAACAAACTGTCTCTCAGACCACAGTGCAATCAAACTAGAACTCAGGACTAAGAAACTCAATCAAAACCGCTCAACTACATGGAAACTGAACAACCTGCTCCTGAATGACTACTGGGTACATAACGAAATGAAGGCAGAAATAAAGATGTTCTTTGAAACCAATGAGAACAAAGATACAACATACCAGAATCTCTGGGACACATTTAAAGCAGTGTGTAGAGGGAAATTTATAGCACTAAATGCCCACAAGAGAAAGCAGGAAAGATCTAAAATTGACACTCTAACATCACAATTAAAAGAACTAGAGAGGCAAGAGCAAACACATTCAAAAGCTAGCAGAAGGCAAGAAATAACTAAGATCAGAGCAGAACTGAAGGAGATAGAAATACAAAAAACCCTCCAAAATATCAGTGAATCCAGGAGTTGGTTTTTTGAAAAGATCAACAAAATTGACAGACCGCTAGCAAAACTAATAAAGAAGAAAAGAGAGAGGAATCAAATAGACGTAATAAAAAATGATAAAGGGGATATCACCACCAACCCCACAGAAATACAAACTACCATCAGAGAATACTATAAACGCCTCTACGCAAATCAACTAGAAAATCTAGAAGAAATGGATAATTTCCTGGACACTTACACTCTCCCGAGACTAAACCAGGAAGAAGTTGAATCCCTGAATAGACCAATAGCAGGCTCTGAAATTGAGGCAACAATTAATAGCCTACCCACCAAAAAAAGTCCAGGACCAGATGGATTCACAGCTGAATTCTACCAGAGGTACAAGGAGGAGCTGGTACCATTCCTTCTGAAACTATTCCAATCAATAGAAAAAGAGGGAATCCTCCCTAACTCATTTGATGAGGCCAACATCATCCTGATACCAAAGCCTGGCAGAGACACAACAAAAAAAGAGAATTTTAGACCAATATCCCTGATGAACATCGATGCAAAAATCTTCAACAAAATACTGGCAAACCGGATTCAGCAGCACATCAAAAAGCTTATCCACCATGATCAAGTGGGCTTCATCCCTGGGATGCAAGGCTGGTTCAACATTCGCAAATCAATAAACGTAATCCAGCATATAAACAGAACCAAAGACAAGAACCACATGATTATCTCAATAGATGCAGAAAAGGCTTTTGACAAAATTCAACAGCCCTTCATGCTAAAAACGCTCAATAAATTTGGTATTGATGGAACGTATCTCAAAATAATAAGAGCTATTTATGACAAACCCACAGCTAATATCATACTGAATGGGCAAAAACTGGAAAAATTCCCTTTGAAAACTGGCACAAGACAGGGATGCCCTCTCTCACCACTCCTATTCAACATAGTGTTGGAAGTTCTGGCTAGGGCAATCAGGCAAGAGAAAGAAATCAAGGGTATCCAGTTAGGAAAAGAAGAAGTCAAATTGTCCCTGTTTGCAGATGACATGATGGTATATTTAGAAAACCCCATCGTCTCAGCCCAAAATCTCCTTAAGCTGATAAGCAACTTCAGCAAAGTCTCAGGATACAAAATTAATGTGCAAAAATCACAAGCATTCTTATACACCAGTAACAGACAAACAGAGAGCCAAATCAGGAATGAACTTCCATTCACAATTGCTTCAAAGAGAATAAAATACCTAGGAATCCAGCTTACAAGGGATATAAAGGACCTCTTCAAGGAGAACTACAAACCACTGCTCAGTGAAATCAAAGAGGACACAAACAAATGGAAGAACATACCATGCTCATGGATAGGAAGAATCAATATCGTGAAAATGGCCATACTGCCCAAGGTTATTTATAGATTCAATGCCATCCCCATCAAGCTACCAATGACTTTCTTCACAGAATTGGAAAAAACGGCTTTAAAGTTCATATGGAACCAAAAAAGAGCCCGCATTGCCAAGACAATCCTAAGTCAAAAGAACAAAGCTGGAGGCGTCACACTACCTGACTTCAAACTATACTACAAGGCTACAGTAACCAAAACAGCATGGTACTGGTACCAAAACAGAGAGATAGACCAATGGAACAGAACAGAGTCCTCAGAAATAACACCACACATCTACAGCCATCTAATCTTTGACAAACCTGAGAGAAACAAGAAATGGGGAAAGGATTCCCTACTCAATAAATGGTGCTGGGAAAATTGGCTAGCCATAAGTAGAAAGCTGAAACTGGATCCTTTCCTTACCCCTTATACGAAGATTAATTCAAGATGGATTAGAGACTTAAATGTTAGACCTAATACCATAAAAATCCTAGAAGAAAATCTAGGTAGTACCATTCAGGACATAGGCATGGGCAAGGACTTCATGTCTAAAACACCAAAAGCAATGGCAGCAAAAGCCAAAATTGACAAATGGGATCTCATTAAACTAAAGAGCTTCTGCACAGCAAAAGAAACTACCATCAGAGTGAACAGGCAACCTACAGAATGGGAGAAAATTTTTGCAACATACTCATCTGACAAAGGGCTAATATCCAGAATCTACAAAGAACTCAAACAAATATACAAGAAAAAAACAAACAACCCCATCAAAAAGTGGGCAAAGGATATGAACAGACATTTCTCAAAAGAAGACATTCATACAGCCAACAGACACATGAAAAAATGCTCATCATCACTGGCCATCAGAGAAATGCAAATCAAAACCACAATGAGATACCATCTCACACCAGTTAGATTGGCAATCATTAAGAAGTCAGGAAACAACAGGTGTTGGAGAGGATGTGGAGAAATAGGAACACTTTTACACTGTTGGTGGGATTGTAAACTAGTTCAACCATTATGGAAAACAGTATGGCAATTCCTCAAGGATCTAGAACTAAATGTACCATATGACCCAGCCATCCCACTACTGGGTATATACCCAAAGGATTATAAATTATTCTACTACAAAGACACATGCACACGTATGTTTATTGCGGCACTATTCACAATAGCAAAGACTTGGAATCAACCCAAATGTCCATCTGTGACAGACTGGATTAAGAAAATGTGGCACATATACACCATGGAATACTATGCAGCCATAAAAAAGGATGAGTTTGCGTCCTTTGTAGGGACATGGATGCAGCTGGAAACCATCATTCTTAGCAAACTATCACAAGAACAGAAAACCAAACACCGCATGTTCTCACTCATAGGTGGGAACTGAACAATGAGATCACTTGGACTCGGGAAGGGGAACATCACACAGTGGGGCCTATCATGGGGAGGGGGGAGGAGAGAGGGATTGCATTGGGGAGTTATACATGATATAAATGATGAATTGATGGGTGCTGACGAGTTGATGGGTGCAGCACACCAACATGGTATAAGTATACATATGTAACAAACCTGCACGTTATGCACATGTACCCTAGAACTTAAAGTATAATAAAAAAAAAAAAATAAAGACTGAATAATATTCCATTGTAAAAAAAAAACAAAAAAACAAAAAAACCACAATGCGATCTCTCACCCTAGTTAGAATGGCTATTACCAAAAAGACAAAAAGCAGGGCTTGCTTAGGCAGCACATATACTAAAATTGGAATGACACAAAGATAAGCATGGTCCCTGAGCAAGAATGACATGCAAATTTGTGAAGTGTTCCATATAGAAAAAAGACAAAAAATAAATAAATATTGGAAAAGATGCAGAGAAAAGGGGACTCTTACACATCTTTGGTGGGAATGTAAGTTAGTATAGCCAGTATGGAAAACAGTATGAAGCTTTCTCTAAAAGTAAAACTACCCTAAGATCCAGCAATCCTACCACTGAGTATTTATCCAGAGGAAGGAGAATCACTAATATCAAAGAGATATCTGCACTCCCATGTTTACTACAACACTGTTTGCAATAGCCAAGATATGGAATCAACGTAAATGTTCACTAACAGATAAACAGATAAAGAAAATGTGGTACATATACACAATGTAATACTATTCAGCCATAAAAAAGAAAGAATGAAATTCTGTCATTCATGGCAACAGGGATGAGCCTGGAGGACATTATGTTAAGTGAAATAAGTCAGGCACAAGAAGATAAATACCACGTTTTCACTCAAGGGAGAACTAGACAAGGTTGAGGTAACAGAAGCAGAGTAGAACTGTGGTGTATCCGTCGCTGAGAAGGGTAGCAGGGAGGGAAGAACAGGGTGAGGTCTCTCAACAAATACAAAATTACAGCTAGAGAGGAAGAATAAGTTCTAGTACTCTACAGCACTACAGGGTGAATATAATTAATAATAATTTATTGTATACTTTCAAAAAACTCAAAGAGGATTTTTAATGTTCCCAACACAAAGAAATAATCAATGTTTGACTTGAAGGATATGCTGATTGTTCTGATTTGACCATTACACATGGTATCCATGTACTGAAATATCACACTACATCCCACAAATGTGTACGATTATTACATATCAACTAATAGTAAAAGGAAATAAATAAATGTGTATAACTTTTCTCCTGTTAATCTATTCTCAGTTTATTTCAGCAGACTCAGTTATAGAACCTTCAGAGGGCAGAGGTAAAGTACCTTTTGCCCTGATAATTCAAACACAGCTTTAGTACTTCCTAAATGAGGGAAAAAAGTATGAAAAGTGCTTCACAAATACATCCAAAAATTAATTCCCCCAGAAATATTTCACCCTCTTACTTGTGTCCATTCTTACAGAAGTGTTACTAGTCAAATTCTCATTTAAGTTCCTCACAATGTATTACCTGCACACTACAACTTTTCCTCTCACTATTTCCTGAATGGAACTCTCTTCCTCTGAGACCCTGTTCCTCTCATTCTTCCCCCTACATTGCACACACACTGGCCCATTCCTCCAGACTCTAGAATGCTATAATTACTTGCTGAGGTCTCCCTTCCCTTGAAGGCCCAAGTCCCAGTTTTCCTCTACAATACCCTTAAAATAGCCTGGAACCTGTTATCTGTGCCACACATCCTACTTCCCAACCTATTATTCTGCAAGCTCGTAAGGTCAGAGACCTCATATTATGCCCTCCACTGGCCACAGTGCCCTGGATGCAGCAGATGCCTGATCAAAGTTTCTTGACTTTCAAAATCATCCATGGCCAGACGCAGTGGCTTACGCCTATAATCCAGCACTTTGGGAGGCTGAGGCAGGAGGATTGTTTGAGCCTGGGAGTTGAAGATCAGCCTGGGCAACATCATGAGATCACATCTCTACAAAAAATAAAAAATAAATTATCTAGGTATGGTGGTGCTGAGGTGGAAGGATGGCTTGAGCTCAGGAGTTTGAGGCTGCAGTGAGCTATGATTGTGCCACTGTACTCTAGCTTGGGTGACAGAGTGAGACCTCGTCTCTAAAAAAAGAAAAAAAGAAATCATCCAATCACCATTATGTCCTACAATCAAGGCAACAATTGCTACTACCTCAAGTGAGGGGATCGCCTGGCTACTTGAAAGACTGTATTAAAGTTTCTTCCACTAAAGAAAAGCTTGAAAATAATTTCTAATTCTCTCTGTGTGAATGCTGGATACTAAATATAATGGCTACTTCAGGATCCAACTGCCAAATACATCTCCGACCTCATTATTGTCAGCTCATCTCTTCCCCATAATTCTTGATCCAAAGACACTTCATTCCCTCAAATAAGAAAGCAAAACTGTTTCACAGCTGGGCTTAGCAGGAGTGGTTCTGCAATAGCAGCTTCAGTTCCTTGTGCTGCCACCTGATGGCGATCCCAAGCCAAAAGCAGCAAGGAGCAGGCCCAATGAATGAAGTGCTGTTAGCTTATAAAGAAGCACGAGGACTACGCATTTTGTGCAGGTTCAACCATATCTTTATTCAAAGTCCCCAAAAGGACAGTAGGTAAAATAAATTCTCCTTTTTTTGAGATGGAGTCTCGTTCTGTCAGCCAGGCTGGAGTGCAGTGGCACAATCTGGGCTTACTGCAACCTCTACCTCCCAGGTTCAAGTAATTCTCTTGACTCAGCCTCCCAAGTAGCTGGAACTACAGGTGCCCACCACCACACCTGGCTAATTTTTTGTGTGTGTATTTAGTAGAGACGGGGTTTCACCATGTTGGCCCGGCTGATCTCAAACTCCTGACCTCAGGTGATCCGCCCGCCTCAGCCTCCCAAAGTGCTAGGATTATAGGCGTGAGCCACCGCACCTGGTGGCAAAATAAATTTTCATGCCAACAATAAGCCGGTTGGTCTTCTAAGGTCTGAAGTCTTATGGCTGAACTAAATATTCTTGTTGTATTCGTCACAGCACGTTCAATGCAAAGGGAAGCTACTGCTGTTGCTGACCTCCCAGTGGCCCTTCGCTTAAGTCCTACACAGTGGGAATACTTTTTACCTAGCTTGCTGTAAAGGCCACATTATATATTCGAATCTCATTGAAGTAGAAGCCTATTTGTGATAGTGAAGAAATGTGTGCTGTATTTGTTGGTTTATATAAAGTGCACAGAAATACTCTACTTGAAAAAAGCACTGTTATTCAAAATTGCCAAAGTTTTTAATTGTATGCCTCCATTACTTCTTTTTTTTTTGGGACAGAGTCTTGCTCTGCCGCCCAGGCTGGGGTGCTGTGGCCGGATCTCAGCTCACTGCAAGCTCCGCCTCCCGGGTTCACGCCATTCTCCTGCCTCAGCCTCCCGAGTAGCTGGGACTACAGGCGCCCGCCACCTCGCCCGGCTAATTTTTTGTATTTTTTAGTAGAGACGGGGTTTCACCGTGTTAGCCAGGATGGTCTCTATCTCCTGACCTCGTGATCCGCCCGTCTCGGCCTCCCAAAGTGCTGGGATTACAGGCTTGAGCCACTGCGCCCGGCCCATTACTTCTTAAGAACACACACAGAGCCTCTTTGGAAGTCAGAGGGGATTGTACTAGTGACAGATATTTTTTAAATATGGGGAAAACATGAATAAGTATTATACTACTTAGGCATTCTTAAACCCTAAAATCTAACCTGCTCTGTCCTTTCTGCCTAATCTCCGAATTCTCCCTAAACATACATTAAGGCACCGAAGCAATGCTGGCTTCTTTCCCGTGACTGAGTCACTTTTTATTTGGCATTTGGGCACTCTACAATCACAGTTTTCAGTATTGTAATCTTATGAGGTAGGGCACCAACACCTTAGCTGCCTTACAAAAAAAAAAATGAAACATGCTACATAACTTAATCTGAATAAGCAGTAAAATACAGCTACAAAACAAATCAACCAAAGGAGACCAAGATAGCCTAGATTTGTGTGTCCTCTTCTTCTAAGACTCTGTAATTCATGTTGACATTCCCCAATTTACAGAAGAGTTTGTGTGTGAATTAAATGTTTAGAAAGTTAAACACATTTTCCCAAGAAAACAAAGCTATTTATATATCTTGGTAAGGTGGCCAGGGTAAGCCATTTATGAAGGTTAGTTAACCCATAATCGATGAAGAACTTTATACACAGGATAACAATGGCTTTGTTATCTGAAGTGTATTCAGAATTTCAACCGGGGTACTGGGAATGTATCCCCCCAAATGGGATAGGCAGTGGGAACCATCCCAAATAACTGGTTCCTTCAATCGTATGCAGAAGCAGATAGAGGGAAGAAATGCATGTGATGGGCTGGGCGTGGTGGCTCACACCTGTAATCCCAGCACTTTGGGAGGCCAAGGCAGGTGGATCACCTGAGACCAGGTGTTCAAGACCAGCCTGGCCAACATGGTGAAACCCATCTCTACTAAAAATACAAAAATTAGCCAGGCGTGGTGGTGGGCACCTGTAATCCCAGCTACTCCGGAGGCTGAGGCAGGAGAATGGCGTGAACCCGGGAGGTGGAGCTTGCAGTGAGCTGAGATCCAGCCACTGCACTCCAGCCTGGGCGACAGAGCGAGACTCCATCTCAAAAAAAAAAAAAAAAAACAAGGTTTGAAATGTACAAAGCCAGAAGCTAGTCTGTGGAAAATTCTTCCAATTAAAAAAATGTAAGAATTTACAAGACAACACTATATGGAAGAGGTTAACAACAAACTAGTTAATCACGATTGTCCATTAAAATGCAATCGTATTTTAGGCTTATTCACTACACAAGAAAACGTGAAATGCCTTGAAATCTGTAAACCAAAAATAAAATTCTAAGGCCCCAGCCATCTGAATGGACTCTTCTTCTTGGCCAAGGACATTGCCTGAAAATCTAGTTCTGCTCATGATGGGAGAGGAGGTTGCAGGCCTCATTATACCCCTGCAGCATTAACATCAACACAGACCTTCAATCTGCTAGGAAATATTTACAGTCTATTCTCTCTAAAGCCAGCTACTTGGAGGCTTCATCTGCATGACAAAACCTAGGTCTCTACAACCCCTTATCTGAACCCAGACATTCCATTCTACTTATAATAAATCTTTCAACCAACTGCCAATCAGAAATTTTTAAAATCTACCTATCACCTGGAAGCCCACCCCTCTTCAAGAGGTCTCACCCTTCAAGATCAGATCAATATAAATCTTATGTGTATTGATGGATGTCTTCCAAAAATATATAAAAGCAAGCTGTACCCTGACCACCTTGGGTGCATGCCATCCTGAGGCTGTGTCACGGGTGTGTCCTTAACCTTGGCAAAATAAACTTTCTAAATTGACTGAGACCTGTCTCAGATATTTTGGGTTCACAAATCTTATAGCTCATCTATAAAAGGAACTTGGAAGTTACTGTTCCAAATTTGACAACAATCTTACATTTTACTTGACACGAACAATAATGAGTAGTGCTGTGGGAGGTGAGAGAGCAGGGTTTATGAACAATGTCAGGTTTTGGCTTAGGGTAAACCACAATTAACTGACATTAGGATTACAGAGGAAGAGTTAGGGTGGTAGTTGGTAAGTCTTGTTTTGCTCAAGTTGAGTTTGAGATATAAAGAGAACATCTAACTGGAATTCAGTAAGAGGCTAGAGTTAGAAATACAGATCTGCAAGTTACCAAACTATAAGGAGAAGCTGGGAGTAGATGAGATAATCTTGGGAAACAAAAAGGAAGAATAGAGTGGAACACTGGGAAAACAGCACATTTAAAGGGCTGGAGGAAGAAGTGGGGGGTTCTAAAAATGACAAGAAATGGTCAACAAAAAAAAAGAAAAAAGTCTTAATGTCCCTGAAACCATACAAAAAGTAAGTATTTAGGAAGTGGTCAACAATGCCAGATACTTCAGAGAGGTCAAATTAAAATAAAAACTGAAAAATGTCTTTGGGCTCGGCAACTTAAGTCACTTAAGTTAGCTACGACCCCAGTGAGGGCAGGTGCAACGAAAGGCAAGGCTAGAAGCTAGATTACAGTCCACTGAAGAGTAAATGACTTTTAAAACTCACAAGATAGTTAACCCAGTCACTTAGAAAGCTCTTGTGTAAAACACAAATTTCCGGGAGTGAGGTTTCTGCTATTCTTTTAAGTGCCCCCCCACCACTCAGGACTCCCTGGAAAATAGACCCTGAAGCAAAGGAAGATTCATTTCCATCACACTGACCAAGCCAGAGCCTCCACTCTCACTCTCCTTGCCTCCTCAACTCCATACTTTGTTTATGCAAGAAAACAGCAGGTGTTTCTCTCTACTTCCCCTTACCCCACTAACAATACAACCCAGTCAGGTGCAAATCAAAACTCAAAGTCCAAAAGGGTAATGGGCTTGGGGAGTGGGAAGAAACAGGTGGTGGTGGGGTGAAGAAAAGGCCTTAGAATGCATTTGAAAGAAGAAGGCTGTCGTTTTAATATAAGCATATTGGTAGGGAGTAAACCCAATGTTTTTAAGTTTGGGCCTAATTCTATAATTCTATAACAGAATTAATCAGACGCCTAATTTATACTTACATGACAAAATTTTACTGCCATAAAGCCTAATACCAAAAAAAAAGTATTCCTAAATTCACCTCATTGAGTTGCAAGTATACACAATTTAAAAGTGAAATTTATTTTGTGAAGGAGGAACAGTTCAATTCCCAACTCTGTTGCCCAGGCTGGAGTGCAGTGGCACGATCTCAGCTCACTGTAACCTCCGCCTCCCAGGTTCAAGCAATCCTCCTGCCTCAGCCTCCTGAGTAGCTGGGACTACAGATGTGCAACACCACACCAAACACCTTTCAATACTTCTAGTCAAACACAGTGAAGTACAACTTTCCCGGCAAGACATGAATTTCAGGCAGAGCATGAAATATTCAAGTGTACCCATGACACTACCAATAAATAAAACCATCAAATCTTACTATATTCAAAAAATATCTGGTTGTAACAACTTTTTAAAAAAATTTCTACTTATTGGAGAGCCCTAAGTTATCTATGTGTTCCTACTGAACAAATTATGAAGAAACTACAGATGGACTGATAAAAAGGAAATAATTTTGACTTGACATTTTCTTTTTCTCTTTTTTTTGGTTTTGAGATGGAGTCTTCCTCTGTCAACAGGCTGGAGTACCGTAGTGGCACAGTCTCAGCTCACTACAACCTCCAACTCTGTGGTTCAAATGATTCTGCCTCAGCCTCCCAAGTAGCTTGAACTACAGGTGTGTGCCACCACATCTAGCTAATTTTTGTATTTTTAGTAGAGACGGGGTTTCACCATGTTGGCCAGGATGGTCTCGATCTCCTGACCTCGTGATCCACCCACCTCGGCCTCCCAAAGTGCTGCGATTACAGGTGTGAGCCACTGCGCCTGGCCTCACTTGACATTTTCTAACAGTATCAGCGTGTGGACAAAATGACAGTATTACATGACTCAAGAATCAACTATCTCCTTGGTTCACTGATACTCAGCTGCTGCAGAAAACTACAGAACAAAGGGGAAAAAAGGTAACATCATCGAACCCTTAGAAAGATTTTTCTGAATTTCAAATGAGCTGTTTGCCATAAAGAAATCCTACAAAATCTTCCAAGGTGCTGATAGGTGTTTTTGTCATTGTTAATTTTGGTTTTTCTTTAATTAACTGATTAGAAAAAAAAGACGAGGGGGGCGGAGCAAGATGGCCGAATAGGAACAGCTCCAGTCTCCAACTCCCAGCGCGAGCGACACAGAAGACCGGTGATTTCTGCATTTTCAACTGAGGTACTGGGGTCATCTCTCTAGGGAGTGCCGGACAATCGGTGCGGGTCAGCTGCTGCAGCCTGACCAGCGAGAGCTGAAGCAGGGCGAGGCATCGCCTCACCTGGAAGCGCAAGGGGGAAGGAAATCCCTTTTCCTAGCCAGGGGAACTGAGACACACAACACCTGGAAAATCGGGTAACTCCCACCCCAATACTGCGCTTTAAGGAAACAGGCACACCAGGAGAATATATCCCACACCTGGCCGGGAGGGTCCCACGCCCACGGAGCCTCCCTCACTGCTAACACAGCCGTCTGCGGCGATCTATCCGCAAGGCAGCAGCGAGGCTGGGGGAGGGGCGCCCGCCATTGCTGAGGCTTAAGTAGGTAAACAAAGCCGCTGGGAAGCTCGAACTGGGTGGAGCTCACAGCAGCTCAAGGAAGCCTGCCTGTCTCTGTAGACTCTACCGCTGCGGACAGCGCACAGCTGCAGTCCATTAGGGGAAAGAGCGGGGCCGCTGCAGACCCGAACGACTCTGTCTGACAGCTTTGGGGAGAGCCGTGGATCTCCTAACGCGGAGGTTGAGATCTGAGAACGGACAGACTGCCTGCTCAGGTGGGTCCCTGACCCCTGAGTAGCCTAGCTGGGAGACATCCCCCACTAGGGGCAGTCTGATACCCCACACCTCACAGGGTGGCGTCACCCCTGAGAGGAAACTTCCAAAGAAAGAATCAGACAGGTACACTCGCTGTTCAGCAATATTCTATCTTCGGCAACCTCTGCTGCTGATACCCAGGCAAACAGGGTCTGGAGTGGACCTCAAGCAATCTCTAACAGACCAACAGACAGTCCTTCTGACTGTCAGACGGAAAACTATCAAACAGGAAGGACACCTATACCAAAACCCCATCCGTACGTCACCATCATCAAAGTCCAGAGACAGATAAAACCACAAAGATGGGGAAGAAGCAGGGCAGAAAAGCTGGAAATTCAAAAAATAAGAGCGCATCTCCCCCTGCAAAGGAGCGCAGCCCATCGCCAGCAACGGATCAAAGCTGGTCAGAGAATGACTTTGACGAGATGAGAGAAGAAGGCTTCAGTCCATCAACCTCTCAGAGCTAAAGGAGGAATTACGTACCCAGCGCAAAGAAACTAAAAATCTTGAAAAAAAAGTGGAAGAATTGACAGCTAGACTACTTAATGCAGAGAACATCATAAACGAAATGACAGAGATGAAAACCATGACACGAGAAATACGTGACAATGCACAAGCTTCGGTAACCGACTCGATCAACTGGAGAAAGAGTATCAGCGATTGAGGATCAAATGAATGAAATGAAGCGAGAAGAGAAACCAAAAGAAAAAAGAAGAAAAAGAAATGAACAAAGCCTGCAAGAAGTATGGGATTATGTAAAAAGACCAAATCTACGTCTGATTGGGGTGCCTGAAAGTGAGGGGGAAAATGGAACCAAGTTGGAAAACACTCTTCAGGATATCATCCAGGAGAACTTCCCCAACCTAGTAGGGCAGGCCAACATTCAAATTCAGGAAATACAGAGAACGCCACAAAGATACTCCTCCAGAAGAGCAACTCCAAGACACATAATTGCCAGATTCACCAAAGTTGAAATGAAGGAAAAAATCTTAGGGCAGCCAGAGAGAAAGGTCGGGTTACCCACAAAGGGAAGCCCATCAGAATAACAGCAGACCTCTCGGCAGAAACTCTACAAGCCAGAAGAGAGTGGGGGCCAATATTCAACGTTCTTAAAGAAAAGAATTTTCAACCCAGAATTTCATATCCAGCCAAACTAAGCTTCATCAGTGAAGGAGAAATAAAATCCTTTACAGATAAGCAAATGCTTAGAGATTTTGTCACCACCAGGCCTGCCTTACAAGAGACCCTGAAGGAAGCCCTAAACATGGAAAGGAACAACCGGTACCAGCCATTGCAAAAACATGCCAAAATGGAAAGACCATCGAGGCTAGGAAGAAACTGCATCAACTAACGAGCAAAATAACCAGTTAATATCATAATGACAGGATCAAGTTCACACATAACAATATTAACCTTAAATGTAAATGGACTAAATGCTCCAATTAAAAGACACAGACTGGCAAACTGGATCAAGAGTCAAGACCCATCAGTCTGCTGTATTCAGGAGACCCATCTCACATGCAGAGACATACATAGGCTCAAAATAAAGGGATGGAGGAAGATCTACCAAGCAAATGGAGAACAAAAAAAGCAGGGGTTGCAATCCTAGTCTCTGATAAAACAGACTTTAAACCATCAAAGATCAAAAGAGACAAAGAAGGCCATTACATAATGGTAAAGGGATCAATTCAACAGGAAGAGCTAACTCTCCTAAATATATATGCACCCAATACAGGAGCACCCAGATTCATAAAGCAAGTCCTTAGAGACCTACAAAGAGACTTAGACTCCCATACAATAATAATGGGAGACTTCAACACTCCACTGTCAACATTAGACAGATCAACCAGACAGAAAGTTAACAAGGATATCCAGGAATTGAACTCATCTCTGCACCAAGCGGACCTAATAGACATCTATAGAACTCTCCACCCCAAATCAACAGAATATACATTCTTCTCAGCACCACATCGCACTTATTCCAAAATTGACCACATAATTGGAAGTAAAGCACTCCTCAGCAAATGTACAAGAACTGAAATTATAACAAACTGTCTCTCAGACCACAGTGCAATCAAACTAGAACTCAGGACTAAGAAACTCAATCAAAACCGCTCAACTACATGGAAACTGAACAACCTGCTCCTGAATGACTACTGGGTACATAACGAAATGAAAGCAGAAATAAAGATGTTCTTTGAAACCAATGAGAACAAAGATACAACATACCAGAATCTCTGGGACACATTTAAAGCAGTGTGTAGAGGGAAATTTATAGCACTAAATGCCCACAAGAGAAAGCAGGAGAGATCTAAAATTGACACTCTAACATCACAATTAAAAGAACTAGAGAGGCAAGAGCAAACACATTCAAAAGCTAGCAGAAGGCAAGAAATAACTAAGATCAGAGCAGAACTGAAGGAGATAGAGACACAAAAAACCCTCCAAAAAATCAATGAATCCAGGAGTTGGTTTTTTGAAAAGATCAACAAAATTGACAGACCGCTAGCTAGACTAATAAGAAGAAAAGAGAGAAGAATCAAATAGACGCAATAAAAATGATAAAGGGGATATCACCACCGACCCCACAGAAATACAAACAACCATCAGAGAATACTATAAATGCCTCTACGCAAATCAACTAGAAAATCTAGAAGAAATGGATAATTTCCTGGACACTTACACTCTTCCAAGACTAAACCAGGAAGAAGTTGAATCCCTGAATAGACCAATAGTAGGCTCTGAAATTGAGGCAACAATTAATAGCCTACCCACCAAAAAAAGTCCAGGACCAGATGGATTCACAGCTGAATTCTACCAGAGGTACAAGGAGGAGCTGGTACCATTCCTTCTGAAACTATTTCAATCAATAGAAAAAGAGGGAATCCTCCCTAACTCTTTTTATGAGGCCAACATCATCCTGATACCAAAGCCTGGCAGAGACACAACAAAAAAAGAGAATTTTAGACCAATATCCCTGATGAACATCGATGCAAAAATCCTCAATAAAATACTGGCAAACCGGATTCAGCAGCACATCAAAAAGCTTATCCACCATGATCAAGTGGGCTTCATCCCTGGGATGCAAGGCTGGTTCAACATTCGCAAATCAATAAACGTAATCCAGCATATAAACAGAACCAAAGACAAGAACCACATAATTATCTCAATAGATGCAGAAAAGGCTTTTGACAAAATTCAACAGCCCTTTATGCTAAAAATGCTCAATAAATTTGGTATTGATGGAACGTACCTCAAAATAATAAGAGCTATTTATGACAAACCCACAGCTAATATCATACTGAATGGGCAAAAACTGGAAAAATTCCCTTTGAAAACTGGCACAAGACAGGGATGCCCTCTCTCACCACTCCTATCAACATAGTGTTGGAAGTTCTGGCTAGGGCAATCAGGCAAGAGAAAGAAATCAAGGGTATCCAGTTAGGAAAAGAAGAAGTCAAATTGTCCCTGTTTGCAGATGACATGATTGTATATTTAGAAAACCCCATTGTCTCAGCCCAAAATCTCCTTAAGCTGATAAGCAACTTCAGCAAAGTCTCAGGATACAAAATTAATGTGCAAAAATCACAAGCATTCTTATACACCAGTAACAGACAAGCAGAGAGCCAAATCAGGAATGAACTTCCATTCACAATTGCTTCAAAGAGAATAAAATACCTAGGAATCCAGCTTACAAGGGATGTAAAGGACCTCTTCAAGGAGAACTACAAACCACTGCTCAGTGAAATCAAAGAGGACACAAACAAATGGAAGAACATACCATGCTCATGGATAGGAAGAATCAATATCGTGAAAATGGCCATACTGCCCAAGGTTATTTATAGATTAATGCCATCCCCATCAAGCTACCAATGACTTTCTTCACAGAATTGGAAAAAACTGCTTTAAAGTTCATATGGAACCAAAAAGAGCCCGCATTGCCAAGACAATCCTAAGTCAAAAGGACAAAGCTGGAGGCGTCACGCTACCTGACTTCAAACTATACTACAAGGCTACAGTAACCAAAACAGCATGGTACTGGTACCACAACAGAGATATAGACCAATGGAACAGAACAGAGTCCTCAGAAATAATACCACACATCTACAGCCATCTGATCTTTGACAAACCTGAGAGAAACAAGAAATGGGGAAAGGATTCCCTATTTAATAAATGGTGCTGGGAAAATTGGCTAGCCATAAGTAGAAAGCTGAAACTGGATCCTTTCCTTACCCCTTATACGAAAATTAATTCAAGATGGATTAGAGACTTAAATGTTAGACCTAATACCATAAAAACCCTAGAAGAAAATCTAGGTAGTACCATTCAGGACATAGGCATGGGCAAGGACTTCATGTCTAAAACACCAAAAGCAATGGCAGCAAAAGCAAAATTGACACATGGGATCTAATTAAACTAAAGAGCTTTTGCACAGCTAAAGAAACTACCATCAGAGTGAACAGGCAACCTACAGAATGGAAAAAATTTTTGCAACCTACTCATCTGACAAAGGGCTAATATCCAGAATCTACAAAGAACTCAAACAAATATACAAGAAAAAACAAACAACCCCATCAAAAAGTGGGGAAAGGATATGAACAGACATTTCTCAAAAGAAGACATCCATACAGCCAACAGACACATGAAAAAATGCTCGTCATCACTCGCCATCAGAGAAATGCAAATCAAAACTACAATGAGATACCATCTCACACCAGTTAGAATGGCAATCATTAAGAAGTCAGGAAACAACAGGTGTTGGAGAGGATGTGGAGAAATAGGAACACTTTTACACTGTTGGTGGGATTGTAAACTAGTTCAACCATTATGGAAAACAGTATGGCGTTTCCTCAAGGATCTAGAACTAGATGTACCATATGACCCAGCCATCCCACTACTGGTATATACCCAAAGGATTATAAATTACTCTACTACAAAGACACATGCACACGTATGTTTATTGCGGCACTATTCACAATAGCAAAGACTTGGAATCAACCCAAATGTCCATCTGTGACAGACTGGATTAAGAAAATGTGGCACATATACACCATGGAATACTATGCAGCCATAAAAAAGGATGAGTTTGCATCCTTTGTAGGGACATGGATGCAGCTGGAAACCATCATTCTTAGCAAACTATCACAAGAAGAAAACCAAACACCGCATGTTCTCACTCATAGGTGGGAACTGAACAATGAGATCACTTGGACTCGGGAAGGGGAACATCACACACTGGGGCCTATCATGGGGAGGGGGGAGGAGGAGGGATTGCATGGGGGAGTTATACATGATATAACGTCATGCACATGTACCCTAGAACTTAAAGTATAATAAAAAAAAAAAAAAAAAGAAAAAAAAGACGATTCATCTTTGATAACAAACACTGACCTGCTTTGTGCAGACTAAGGCATGCCTTAATGCCAATAGCTAACAGAAAAGGAACAGTTATTGCTTAGCATATTGAAGCCAAAATATGCTCCATCAATCACAATGAATAGTCAAATGGAAAATCCACTTTGGACACTGGAACTTCTGACTTTAGGTACAATAAAATCTCATTACAGAATTTCTTCATTAAAAGTATTTTTACAGTATTTTAAGGTGCTCACATCTCTCATGTGATTCTCACAAATAAACAGTTAAAAGAGGTAGGCCATTATTATAACCCATGTGTAGTAATTTCAGTAAACCGAAATTTCTGAGAGCAGCAAGTACCAAGTGCTATGTTCTGAATGTTTGTAATGTTTGTGTCCCACCAAAATTCATATGTTGAAATCCTAACCTCCAGGGTGATGGTATTAGGAGGTGGGGTGATTAGGTCATGCAAGCAGAACCCTCATGAATGGGATTCATGCTCTTATAAGAAAGAGAGACCCGGCCGGGCGCGGTGGCTCAAGCCTGTAATCCCAGCACTTTGGGAGGCCGAGACGGGCGGATCGCGAGGTCAGGAGATAGAGACCATCCTGGCTAACACAGTGAAACCCCGTCTCTACTAAAAACTACAAAAAACTAGCCGGGCAAGGTGGCGGCTCCTGTAGTCCCAGCTACCTGGGAGGCTGAGGCAGGAGAATGGTGTGAACCCGGAAGGCGGAGCTTGCAGTGAGCTGAGATCCGGCCACTGCACTCCAGCCTGGGTGACAGAGCGAGACTCTGTCTCAAAAAAAAAAAAAAAGAAGAGAGACCCCAGGGATAGCCTCACCCCTTCCAGAATATGAGGACAAGCGAGAAAGCACTGTTAAAGAACAGAAAGTCGGTCCTCACCAGACACAAAATCTGATGTCACCTTGAGCTCAGGCTTCCCAGCCTCCACAACTGTAAGAAATAAATTTCTCTTGTTTCTAAGCCACCAGTTTATGGTATTTTGTCATAATAGCCTGAACGGACTAAGACAGCGAGGTCTCACTGTGCTCACTGAGTCACTCAGGACAAATGCGTCCTACAGGTCACAACATGTGAATGCAGCATAAGTTCATGATGTGAATTACTGAGACTCTTTACAGTGGGTTTCATTCTAGATTGGTTAACATGGGGCTAAATCAATGAACAGACCCAACTCAATATAACATATCGTCACCTAATAAGGTCTAAAATTTTCCATTTCTCAAAGCTCTCCTCAAAACCTACATTGTCCTATACTCATAAACTCAGAGGAAACCACAAAGAGGCCATAAATAAATAGCATGTGGTCACCTGGTTAGTTAATGGCAGAATAAGACCCAGGGCTCCAACTTCCCAGTTCCAGGCCATTGTTGCTTAAACAGAAGATAACAGAGTACCAAAGAATTAGCCACAAAGCCAACAATAAACTGAGGACTCACACCAATGTCTCTGAGAAGAGACAGATCTCTGCCTCTAAATTTTTAAATTTTTTCTTATCTTCTAGATTGTTTTTTACAGTATATTAAAAGTAGGTCCAGAGAGCCCTGAACCAGTAAAAGAAGTGAGAGCTCTCTAACAATAGTGCACATATAGTCATGCAGGCATAGAAAACCTAATGTTTTTAAGGGAAAAAACAAAACAATAAAACAATGCTGTTGCAGAGTCTACAATTACAATACAGGTCTAAAAATCTTCAATAAGGTTTTCGCAAGGTTATTAGCTAAGAGAAACCATTAGAAAAATCTATGTGGTCAAAACTAATTTAATTTAAACAAAGTGTTGATCAAAATGGCAACTTCAAGAAAGATAAGCCACAATAGCTTAAAAAGTAAACAGCATTGACCTTTAGAATAAATATTTACCTTGAATTCTAAGATAAAGGGCAGCACCTCATTAGATGAATAGCTTTCATAAGCTTTCAAAAACACAGCTATTAAACTTTCATTAAATTTAATGCTCTATCACCCAACACATTAAATGTAAAGTGCAATGTTTCGTAACAACAGAACAGAATCACACAGACTTTAGTTATGTTACCAGCACAATCCTTAGTAATAAAAAAAAACCAGGTTATTTATTATAGTTTGACCTACAGCTCTTTCCTTCAATTGTTAAATGGTTCTTAGTGTGAAGTTTTCTCAACAAAAAACAAAATCATCATTTTTCTCTATGATGGCAACTTTCTAAAATACAAAGAACACCATAATCTCCTTGCTAACAATAGTAGCCACCATTTACTGAGTGCCTCCCATGTGCCATAAACTGTGTCACCAGTTTAATGTGCATTACCTCATTTAACCTTCAAAACAAAACTCATTAAAAAGTGAATGAGTGGGTCACCCAGCTGGAAAGCAACAGAATCCAGATACAAACTCAAGTACATCTGAGACATTTCTGGTCACCGTGTTGCTGCTAACCCAAATAAGCACACGCTCAAGGCACTGGGAAATTAGAATTCACCTAATGGATATTAGGCATTGAGACTGAGAGAACTTAAGAATATTCAATAGTTTTGCAGTCTCTTTATAGAAATATGCAAGTGTGAGAATAACTCCTGGGAGAGGTAGGGAAAAAACATTTTCACTTTGACATCATTCTTTAGAAACTGTATGGGATGATTCTTAACCTTTTTAGGAATTTGATTAAAAAAAAAGATATGGATCTTCTTCCTAAAGAATCACATGTAAAATTTTGCATTATTTTAGAAGGTTCAGACACCTAAAGTCCATTCCATCCACACATCTCAGTTAAAAAATTTCCAACTGATTGGGCTGAAAATCTACAGAATGAAGCTAAGAAAATGCAAACTGACACAAATAGAGTGCTTTGGAAATTGTTTTCAAATGTTAGTACAGCTCTGTTCATGTAAATGATACTAAATTTCAAAGCTCTAACAAATCTACTGCAAGGAACTCACAGAAGGAAAGAAAAGAAGTTTAGATGCTGCCACTGACTGATACACTTACCGTTTTCCTGTGCAATTCTTGTCATTCAGGCCACCAACTTTGTTTATGGCAGACCAGGCTGTGAGAGCCACATATGGCAAAGAGGCAGCTTGAGTATGAGTGAGTGATTTGGGTTTGTGAGAGACCTACATTTGAAGACAACAGTCAAAAATAAGCAATGACTTGCAAACCTCTGCACACAATTAAGCACATTTACCTTCACAGGAATCCAGCTGACCCTTGAACAACAGGGGTTTGAATTATGCAAGTCCACTTATATGTGGATTTCCTGCCTCTGCCACCTCTGAGACCAGCAAAACCAACCCCTCTTCTTCCTACTGTTCAGTCTTTCTAGTAACATGAAGACAACAAGGATGAAAATCTTTATGATGATCCACTTAATGAATAGTAAGTATACCTTTCTTTATGATTTTCTTAATAACATTTTTCCGAGCTTCCTTTATTGTAAGAATACAGTATATAATATACATAACATATTCTAGCTTCATTTATTATAAGAATACAGTATATAATATACATAACATATAAAATATGTGTTAGTTGACTTTTTTGAGACGGAGTCTTGCTCTGTCACCCAGGCTGGAGTGCAGTGGTGCAATCTCGGCTCACTGCAACCTCCGCCTCCCAGGTTTAAGTGATTCTCCTGCCTCAGTCTCCCAAGTAGCTGGGACTACAGGCAGCCCCCACCACGCCTGGCTAATTTTTGTATTTTTAGTAGAGACAGGGTTTCACCATATTGGCCAGGCTGGTCTCGAACTCCTGACCTTCTGATCCACCCACCTTGGCCTCCCAAAGTGCTGGGATTACAGGCGTGAGCCACTGCACCCGGTCTTAGTTGGCTTTTTATGTTATCAGTAACGCTTCTGGGTAACAGTAGGCTATTAGCAGTTAAGTTTTAGGGGAGTCAAAAGATGTAGGTGCATTTTCTACCCCACAGGGGTAGGTGCACCAACTCCTGCATTGTTCAGGTGTCAACTGTATTTTCATAGATAAATCTATAAAATTATTCCAGTTCAGTGTTTATTGCATACCTTACTCCAAGATTATCCTTAATAAATATTGTATAGCTCTATCTGTTGCATACCTTGGAGTAGGGTATGCACATGCTTACCCTACTCCAAGATTATCCTAACAAATATTGTAAAGAATAACTCTACCTGCCTCACAGATGTTCAATAATGTTACGTAGGCTACATTATCAGATATAACTACTTCATTGTTTATAAAAACTACTTTGTTGTTTATAACTACTTCATTGTTTATAAAAAGACCACATCAATATTCCCGTTTGTCTTGAAGTAAATCCAAATAAACCTTGAACTCTCAAAAACACATCCTAATTAGTTTCTGAGATCAGCTGTTTCCTTTACTCTCATTTTCTGGAAAGGAAATCTTTCTAGATTTTCTCTAATCTCAGTAACAACCTTTTTCCCCTTCCTGCCCTCCCTTCTATAGCCAATTTCCTCAATGTTAACCCCTTTCTCTCTATTCAATTTTTCGGTCTCCTGACTGCATTTGATTAGACTCCTGTTTTTAAAGTTATTCAAAACCGCTGGATATTTCCATGTCTCCATTGGTGACTAATCCACCCCCTCTACTGCCTATATCTGCTTTCAACTGTTTACCTAGGGTAAAACCAAGCAACACAGCAGGGTTCTAGGTCTCATTCCAAATCCCTGCTCCATGAGAGAAAAACAGCTGTGTTAGCAGGCAGTGTTACTGAATGGCATCAAATACTTTTTTAATCTCTCAAAAATTTCTATATTATCTCTTTATAAACTGCCCCATGAAACATAAACTAGATCTGAAAAACACCAATTATTTCAGAGATATTTGCCAGTCTTTGTTTAAACTTTCTAATGCATTTCATTCAAGTTGGTAGGTTACCTCATTCCCACTGACTACAACAAACTCTGAAAGAGTGCCTTGTTTCCAAGGAGGAACTGCAGCCCAGACCTGAAACACACACACACAGACAGCTTCATTAGAAACACAGGTATTTTCTGACCAAAGCTAAGCATGAAGGTGTTCCCTAATATACATCCTGTGCTGTGAAAAACACAGAAGTCAGCACTACACCAAGCAGGAGTGTTATTTTCATGATATAAATGTATTACTTAGTATGATTCTGGATTTATCAAGTCAAACCACACTGGAAGCAGATGCCAGTATATCCTGCTGCATTTACTACTACTTCGAGTACCAATAAGACCATAATCTCTGGGGTTTGAGTCCTGGCTGCACCACTTATTAGTTAGCAGACCTCTTTAGAGCTTTGCTTCCTCATCTGTAAACTGGGCCTAACTTTATCTACCTCAGAGGGACTAAATGACATATTTTATAAAAAGCAACCAGAACAGTGTCAGCTATGATTATGAACTATCATTTCTTGGCACAAAAGTTCAAAGTGACAAGTGATAGATGATTATACCAAACTTAAACTATTTTAAAGCCATCTCATCCATAAGGTAAAAATTGTCATTTAAAGGCCCTTTCAAGGAAAAAAATACCCTAATCCTACATATTTTAAAGTCTTGCATTTCTTAAGTACTAAATTTAGAAAACACAAACTCAAGTACAGTCAACATATTTCGGAACTGTTTGTGAAAAAATGTAACAACAGAACCAAAAAAGTGACAGTTCTAGTCAAAGTTCAGTACTTTTGTTGAAAACAAGAAAACAGGTCAACAGCATAGAATATACTTCTGAAACAGAATGAAATTTGCACATTTAGTAAAGGAATATGTGGGAGTTCAGTCAGGGTGGTGGGAAAAATTGTAAGAGGAAAAATTGTAAAGTTACAGGAAGTAGACACAAACCTACTTGGAAGGCTGGGGGTGTTGCACAGCTTCAGTAAAAGATTTGGCTGAAAGCAGCCTAATCCTCTTTACCTTGAGTTGATAGCAATAGAGCAAATAACTAGGGAATGTGGGGCAGTTTATCTAAATAGTTTGCTTACTCACATGGTCCTAAGACCAACCTTTGATCTTTCATGGGTGCATGATTGCTCCCTACTGGACGGTCGGCAATGTTAATTACCCTATAATGGTGTTTACTCGAGACCTTCATCATTTAATCCACACTAAATAAATGTGAACTTCCTCAGTTTATGGGGTGGATGCTGCAGATTCAGGGAGCAGAGGCCTGTTAGCCGCACTGACAGGCAAAATATCTGTGTCAGTGTACATCTCTCATCCATCGCTGGATCAGGGTCTATGGGTTGGACCCCTGCAGGAATAGTGGCATTCCCCAACTCACCTCATCTCCAGGCTTGAAGTATTTCACATCAAGCCCACATTCCATCACCACGCCAGAGACATCCCGACCCAGAGTCAGAGGAAATTCTTCTCCTTTGATTTTCATGTGTAAAGGATCACGCTTCATATTTAAAGCTTTAGCTCCATAACCACCTGTAAAATAAAAATACAATTTATCTGTTTCCTCCAAATGTAAGTATGAAATGCTTTTAAAACTACTACAGGGTTATAGTCCAGTACAATTTTAGGTCTTCAAGATGTAGATTATAAATCATTCTATTACAAAGACACATGCAAGTATATGTTCACTGCAATAGTATTCACAATAGCAAAGACATGGAATCAACCTAACTGCCCAACAATGATAGGCTGGATTAAAAAACTGTGGTACATACACACCACGGAATACTATGCAGTCACAAAAAGGAACAAGATCATGTTCTTTCCAGGGACATGGATGGAACTGGAGGCCATTATCCTTAGCAAACTAACACAGGAGCAGAAAACCAAATACCACGTTTTCACTTATAAGTGGGAGCTAAATGATGAGAACACATGGACACGTACAGGAGAACACTGGGGTTTTTCAGAGGGTGGAGGGTGGGAAGAGGAGGAGGATTAAGAAAAATAACTAGTGGGTATGAGGCTTAATACTTGGGAGATGAAATAATCTGTACAACAACCCCCATGACACAAGCTTACCTATGTAACAAACCTGCACTTGTACCCATGAACTTAAAAGCTTTTTTAAAAAGTAATCAACCTTATAATTTTTTGCCAATACATGGGAAAGCATAAAAAGATGGATTTATTTTCTTTAAAAAAAATTTACTTGGAAAGTGATAATCACTTATTAAACTAAAGCCACCATTGTTCAAAATATTTTTGAAATTCAAATTTTGAAATTGTCTTCAGAACTTTTAGTATTATCTTTTATACAGTTTTGCTTTGTTCTTTGAAGAGTATGTCTTTATTAACGTGTTCATTCAGGAACCTTTTTTTTCGTTTTTTTTTTTTTTTTTTTTTTAAGAGATGGAGTCCAGCTCTGTCACCCCGGCTGGAGTGCAGTGGGGTGATCTCGGCTCACTGCAAGCTCCATCTCCCGGGTTCACACCATTCTCCTGCCTCAGCTTCCTGAGTAGCTGGGACTACATGCGCCCATCACCACGCCCAGTTATCCTTTTTGTATTTTTAGTAGCGACGGGGTTTCATCGTATTAGCCAGTATGGTCTCAATCTCCTGACCTTGTGATCCACCTGCCTCAGCCTCCCAAAGTGCTGGGATTACAGGCGTAAGCCACAGCGCCCGGTCTATGAACTTTTTAAACAACAAAATATTTAGTGACAGGTCTGGTGAAGATAAACGTTTAAGCTGTTTGAAGTTAATAAATAAATAAGGCAAGAATATAAAGTATTTGATACTGACAATAGTTCATGAGTAATGATCCCCACATCCTTAAAAATATTTCCAGAACAACATCTTTGAAATAAATTGGAATAAATTCCTGAGTGAAGAAAAGCCACTTGGCTGCATCTGTTCTGACGTGTAAAATCAAGTTGTTTTATTATACATCTTTTTATTTATTTATTTAATTTTTTTTTGAGACAGGGTCTTGCTCTGTTGTCAGGCTGGAGTGCAGTCACGCAATCTCGGCTCATTGCAACCTCTGCCTCCCGGGTTCAAGTGATTCTCCTGCCTCAGCCTCCCAAGTAGCTGGGATTACAGGCACACACCACAGCCAGCTAATTTTTGTATTTTTAGTAGAGACAGCGTTTCACCATTTTGGCCAGGATAGTCTCAATCTCCTGACCTCACGATCCGCCCACCTCGGCCTCCCAGAGTGCTGGGAGTATAGGGAGCCACCATGCCTGGCCTATTTTATTTATTTTTTTAAGAGATGAAGCTTCACTCTGTTGCCCAAGTGCAGTGATGTGATCTTGGCTCACTGCAACCTCCACTTCCTGGGTTCAAGCCATTCTCATGCCTCAGCCTCTGGAGTAGCTGGGATTACAGGTGTGTGCTACAACGTCTGGCTAATTGTTGTAGAAACAGGGATTCGTCATGTTGGCCAGGCTGGTCTCAAACTCCTGGGCTCAAGCGATCCACCCACCTTGGCCTCCCAAAGTGCTGGGATTACAGGCATAAGCCACCGCACCTGGCCCATATCTTTTTATTTTTAAGAATATTTACAGGCCAGGTGCGGTGGCTCACACCTGTAATCCCAGGACTTTGGGAGACCAAGGTGGGAGGATTGCTTGAGTTCAGGAGTTCAAAACCAGCCTGGGTAATATAGCAAGGCCTCATCTCTACTAAAACTTTGAAAAATTAGCCAGGCATAGTGGTACATGCCTGTAGTCCCAGCTACTCAGGAGGCTGCTTGAGCCAAGGAGTTTGAGACTGCAGTGAGCCATGGTCACATCACTGCACTCCAGCCTGGGTGACAAAGCAAAGCTCTGTCTCAAAAAAAAAAAAAAAGAAGAAGAAGAAGAATATTTACATAAATATCAGCTAAACAAAACTGAAAACATTCTTTTAATTACAATTTTTTTTGTTCCAGTAAATTTGCTACTGTATAATAATCCAGAGTAATTTATTACATGGCTTCCACATATAATGACTTTTCTCAGACTCAAAAGTATCTGCTATTCTCTCTTCTGCTTGACATTTTTCTGAGAACATGTCTGCCATGTGAGGCTCTCCATGATAGGCACCCTGCCTACCTCTCCAGGGTCATGTACCGCTCACTCCCTGCCTCACAACGCATGCTCCAGTCACTAACCCGTTCTGTACATCTCCCCTTGCCCTGCACCCACTCCTATGGGCAATCCATTAGATCTTAGGAATGAGGAGAAAGCAGCAAAGGAGACTAAGGAGGCAGTTTAAAGACGTTCAATGCTGCTGACAGGAGAGACAGGTTTTCAAATAAGGTCCAAAACTGCTAAGAGGCTTTAAAACAAACAAACAAACAAACAAACAACCCTGGATCTAACAACATACAGACCTTTGGTAACCCTGCCAGGAGCAGCTGCTGTAGTGTGCTCTTGAGAGAATGGGAAATAAGGGACTGGAGACCATGAGAAGACTGAACTCTGTTTAAAATAGATTTGTTGTAAGGGGAGCAGAGAAATGGAACAGTAGCTCGAAGTGGCAACTAAGATGGACAGAGGACTTTTGAGTGGCTTTTTTTCCTTCTTCTTAAGAAAGGAGAAATAATAGCAAGTCTGTATGCTAATGGGGATGATCCAGTAGAAAAGAAAAGATTGAGGATGCAGGAGATAACTGCTGGAATGATATCCCAGAGTAGGTGAGAGGGGAGGGGATTAGAAACACAAGCTGAGGGCTGGCCTTCTGTGAAAGCAGTGACAGCCGATCCATACAGCAGGAGAGAAGGTAGAAGATACGGAGAGAGATGCTGACAGGCGGGTAGCTTGCATGAGTTGTGTTTCTAATAAAAAATCAAGACACATGGATCAAGTGTTTGAAAGGTGGGAAAGTTCCAGAAAATCTAAGCTGATGGCCATTATACCAACATTACACATTTGCCATCTGGCTAGTTAGGATTATACTCTGTCAGGGGGAAAAAAAAAAACAACTTCACCTGTAATATTCACAAAAGTCATGTGCTTCACTTTTCCTGTCTTACGAGCCTTTTCCACTGCTAAAGATAATTAAACAAATCTTCACTGAAACCTCTATGTGGTTTGAGCAACAGAAGTGGACATTTAGCCATGTCAAACTTTAGCTGCTGTTTAAGAGCTGCAGAAAGGTTTCAGTCCTCTTTGAGGTACAGAAACTGCAGCTCAAGGTTGTTTCTAGTTTTCTTGGTCCCCTGATATGCTAATGCATCAACTGAGTAGCCTTGGCTCACTGGTACTATCTAACAAGAGCCTGAACCCAGAATGTAGTCAGCTGGCAGTTAGTAATTGAGAACCTGTTTGGTGACACAGATGACTGAATGGGGCCCTTAAGTGTTCCATCCCATTGACAGGGGTTGCCACCTTGACTTGTTCAGAGAGTTGGGCCAATTTGAAAAATCTTAAATCTGTCATCAGTTTAAAGACGTTAAGCCCATCTAAAGACACCAAACTTTGTTGGTATGATGCTGTTGGCTGCATTTTTTTCCCCACGTAAAAATTCTTCATTTCTTTAGCCATTTCTATGATCTATTATTTTATGTCCAACAGTAGTGGCCATCTCCAGAAAAACAGCCAGCCTTCATCTCTCAAATAAAATAGACATGTCTCTTGCTTTCTTGTCAAGGGAAATAACTGCTTCCTACAGTTTACAATCTTCTACTCATTATTTTATTTCCCCAAGCTACTGTTTCAGATATCTTCTGCAACGACAATAACATATCCTCAAATGGAAGGAAAAAAAAAAAAAAAAGATGGTAACTTGCGAATAATATTACCCAATCAAGTCACAAAAAACTAAGATATTTCAAGACTACTATATAAAAGTGAAATGTTTTACAGTGTTAGATGATTAAACAGCAGCCAAGAAAAGTCTAGATACAGCTATTCTGTTTAAATGAAAATGTACATGGCATGAATTACGCATGTGCATTTAAAGAAATAAAAAGCTAACAGATCTAAATGAAGACAAAATGTAAAAATTACTCATGGATAAAATACTGCTAATTTAAGTTTGTTATCTTAAGTCAGAACAAAAAGATAAAAAGGCATAGAAATATTGGCTGAATGACAACTGCATATGTGAAGCACTGAAACAGGTTGACAAAGCATGGGATCTATCTTGAAAGAACTTACAATCAAAGGAAAAAACATGCTGATCATTGAGTAAAACTTACCACTAAAAGACATATCTTATAAAAAACTGAACTCTCTTCAAGCCTAATGTAAAAAGAATAAAGGAAAACGGCATGCTCAACTGGTAGTAGCAATTATTACTTCAAAACAAAGAATACAGATGTAGATTTCATGAGACAATCACAGTAAAGTCAATTCAATTCATTATTTTTATTTCTTTTTTCTTTTGAGACGGAGTCTCACTCTATCGCCAGGCTGAAGTGCAATGGCGTGTTCTTGGCTCACTACAACCTCCGCCTTCCAGGTTCAAGCGATTCTCCTGCCTCAGTCTCCCACCAACACAGTGAACCCCCCCCCCCCCCCCCCCCCAGTCTCTACTGAAAATTTAGCTGGGCGTGGCGGCGCATGTCTGTAGTCCCAGCTACTTGGGAGGCTGAGGCAGGAGAATCATTTGAACCCGGAAGGCGGAGGCTGCAGTGAACCAAGAACGCGCCATTACACTCCAGCCTGACAATAAAGCGAGATTCTGTCTCAAAAACAAACAAAAAACCCCACAAATTCTGAACTGACGAGGAAACGTAACTATACTTCCGAAGCCTGTGACGGATCTCAGAATACCACAAAGTTCCCCGGACAGAAATTTAGCTACAGAGATAGGCCTGGCGCAGTGACTCGTCTGTAATCCCAGCACTTTGGAAGGCCGAGGCAGGCGGATCACCTAAGGTCAGGAGTTGGAGAACAGCCTGACCAACATGGTGAAACCCCATCTTTACTAAAAATACAAAAAAATTTGCCTGGTGTGGTGGCACGCGCCTGTAATCCCAGCTACTCCGGAGGCTGAGGCAGGAGAAATTTTGCTTGAACCCAGGAGGCGGAGGTTACAGTGAGCAGGCCACTGCACTCCAGCCTGGGTGACAGAGATTCAGTCTCAAAAAAAAAAAGAAAAGAAAAGTTAGCTACAGACACAGTTCTCAAGTCTGAACTTACATATTTAAGGACGCATGAAAACAATCAAGCTTGTATTTTGTCAAGACAAATGGCCAGAAAGATACCCTGGCCATTGCAATTTCAAAAATTTTGGAAAAAATATTTGCAGAGGTATTGTTAAAAACCTAAATGATTCATTTGAGTTGACCAAAGAAGCGTAGTCAAATAATTTTTTTAAACTGCATACCTTATGAAATAGTGATTTTTTAAAAAAAGGCAACAATGTCTTTTGAAAACTTACTTCTCATATTAACGTCTATAGGATTTACACTGGCAGCGTGAACTTTGACAATGACTTCATTTGGATAGTGTATGATAGGTATCATCATGTTCTGGGTGAATCGAAGCACTTCATTCTTCCCATATTTATCTATCACCCAAGCAGGCATGACAGTGCTCCTTGGAGAGGTAGTACTAATCCTTCTAACTGAAGGCTTTTGGACAACTTTGCTTCTCCAGAAGCAAACAGCAGTGCATGCATTTCTTCTAAGTACATAAGTCTTCAGAAATTCCATTGTAAACACTGGTTGAACTGCTTGCTCAAATTCAAATACACTTGGACTGGATCAAACTCTCACCCCTGAATTAGGTCAAATTCTGCCAAACCACGGGCTAGTTTCAAAATTAAGCATGCAAAACGGAGCATTCGAAAATGAAGCTAATCTAATGGAGAAACTGAAAGAATATGGAACTTTTATTCTGCTCTTCGCATATGAAATACTCCAATTAACGTTCCAGTCAGTATTCTGTCCATTCTCCTCCCTCCCTTTCACCCTCTCCCCTTCCAAAAAAAAGGAGGGAATAAAAAAAGCAGGTGCGCAAACCCCCTAGGATCCCTGCCCTGTCCTGGGAGCCCTCGGCGGGACAAGCAGACACCGCTCGCGATCCAACGCCAGAGAATCAAACGCTTGCCGACTGCCGCCGCGACCCTGGCCCGGAATCTCCTTGCCTGCCCGCTCTCCTCAGCCGCCGGGGTGGCTTTGCGGCGCCGACCAATCGCCTGCAAAGATCATTTCCTCGGGCTGCAATTAAACCAATCCAAGTACTCGATGTTGAAGGGCTCAGTGACAATTAAAGATGGCTGCGTCCATGTACTATCACTAGCAACCGGTGACCTCTTTTTCCTCCTTGCCTGGCTCCTATGGTGGCAGGCAGGGCACGAGGACCATGCTGGGCCGGACCCTCCGAGAAGTGAGTGGAATTGGCCCGCTGAGGCCCCCGGGAGGGCGGAAGGTTCAGCGGACTTCGTTGACAAAGAGTCCCTGGGCCTTACCACGCATCTTGGCCCACCTCGCTGCCTTCTCTTGAACTGAGTAGGGGATAGGTACCTTTCGGTCCTTAAGATGTACTCGCCGTACCCATTCAGGAGTTAGGACCTTAGCTGGGAAATCTCTGCACCGCGGATCTGTGGGGTGGTGAATCGGCTTCTCACCATTAGACGTTTGTTCTGGTGTAGGTCGGGCAGCGGATGGTCTCGGAGTGGGCTTTGCCAGATAAAGGGGGCTTGCGGAGCCACTTCAGTCTCTCTTCTGTCCCCGACACATAGCTGCAGTTGTCGCTAAGAATCCCGGCGAAACTGTAGTTTGCAAAATTCAAACGAGTAATGTTTGGGTTTTTTCAAAGAATTCGTTGTCTAAGATTTACCAACCACTAAGATACCAGGGATTCCCTAACCCGTGTCTCCATTTCCTGGACGTCATGTTTGAACGACTAGGCTGTATTTGTGAACGCCTTCTGGGCAGTTCTTCTAAATGTCACATAAGCACCCTGAAATTCACTTTAATCAGTGAAGTAATCATTGTAACAGGACTTACCTCTCAACCCCCGTCTTAAAAAACAAAAGCTCTGGTATTTCTGAATTCTTAATAGTCTATTTTTAATGGCACAAATATCTCATTTGCCTTTAGATTCTTTCTCATCTTTCATATACAGTAAATCACTAAGCCCTGTTCATTCTGTCTTGCAGATATGGCTGGAATCTGCCCTCTCACGTTATGTCTGCTGTTAAGCTTTAATTCAGGTCTTTTTACTGCCTGGTTCACATCACTCAACCTTAGAACTGCCTGCAGGCCAGTTGCTATCAGAGTCACGTGAAGCACCTGTTAAAACTAAAGCTATATCCCACTCTAGACTTAATTACATCTGTGTGGTAGGTTGAGGAGTACGGTTTAATGGGGGCTTCAGGTGATTTCTGGTAAGAAGTAGGCGCTGAGGACCTAAACTGCCTTCCATCTTCCTTTTTATTGCACCCTAGAAGTTGTTTTGTTTGTTTGTTTCCCAGCTGGCAGCCTGGAATTATAATTATAGATAGCTGTAATATATAATAAGAACTTTAAATCCACAGGCTTTAAATAATAAATAATTCCTCCCCAAAATAATTATTATTTTACCATTTTAAATTGCATCGAATCAAATTTGTTCTTTAAAAAATAAATTAATAAGTGGACAACACCCAAAACTTGTTTTAAAATTAAATACAACCTATAAAAATATGGTATTTCCTTTTTCTGCCTTTTCCACTGGCAATCTAAGTAACAGAAAGAGACTCTAAAGAAAATATTTATTTTGGGGTAGCAATGCAATGGGAATATGTGTGATATAGTAAACTATGTGCCTACTCAAGGAAGTTGGGGCAAAGGATGTTTTTAAAGACAGAAAGAAAAAGATTACATAAATTATTTTGAATCAGTTATCCTTGGCCACAAAGATCAGTCACAAAGGTGGCATCAGTCCAAGATTGGATGGCCAGTTGCTGGACAGACATCCTTGCAGAAGTACTTGTGTGTGTGGAAGGTTGCAATGGCCTTTGTGTAAGGTTGTGTTTTTTGCAGTCTTATGATTGTTGTTTTTTAAAAAATTTTAATGGGTACATAGTAGTTGTACGTATTTATGGGGCACGTGAGATATTTTGATACAGGCATACAATGCATAGTAATCACATCAGAGTAAATGGTGTGTCCATCACCTCAAGCATTTATCATTTCTTTGTGTTACAAACATTCCAGTTATACTTTTTTAGTTATTTTTAAATGTACAATAAATTATTGTTGACTGTAATCACCCACTGTGCTATCAAATACTGTATCTTATTCATTCTGTCTATATTTTTGTACACATTACCCATCCCCACTTCCCACCCATACTACTACCCTTTCTAGCTTCTGGTAACCATCATTCTACTCTACCTCCACGAGATCAATTGTTTTAATTTTTAACTCCCACAAATAGGTGAGAACATGGGAAGTTTGTCTTTCTGTGCCTGGCTTATTTCACTTAACATAATGCCCTCCAGTTCCATCCATGTTGTTGCAAATGACAGGCTCTCATTCTTTTTATGGCTGAATAGTACTCCATTGTGTACATGTAGGACATTTTCTCTATCCATTCATCTGTTGATAGATACTTAGGTTGCTTTCAAATCTTGGCTATTGTGAATAGTGCTGCAATAAACATGAGAGAGCAGATATGTCTTTGCTATGTTGATTTTCTTTCTTTTAGGTGCGTATATACCTAGCAGTGAGATTGCTGGATCATATGGTTGTGCTATTTTTATTTATTTATTTTTAATTTTTTTTTAGAGACAGGGTCTCACTGTGTTGGCCAGGTTGGTCTTGAATTATTGGCCTCAAGCAATCCTCCTCCCTCAGCCTCCCAAAGTGCTAGGATTACAGGTGTGAGCCACTGTGGCCAACCAGTAGTTCTATTTTTAGGTTTTTGAGGAACCTCCATACTATTCTCCATAGTGGCTGTAGTAATTTACATTTCAACCAACTTTTCTCCATCCTCACCAGCATTCATTATTGCCTGTCTTTTGGAAGAAGCCATTTTAAGTGGAGTGAGATAATAACTCATTGTAGTTTTGATTTGCAGTTCTCTGATGATCAGTGATGTTGAGCACGTTTTCATATACCAGTTTGCCATTTATATGTCTTTCTTTTGAGAAATGTCTATTCCGATCTTTTGCCCATTTTTAATTTGATTATTGGATTTTTTTCCTGTTGAGTTTTTTGAACTCCTTATGTACTTCGGTTATCAATCCCTTGTCAGGTGGAATGTGATAGTTCTTATCAGGCATTGGTGCATGAGAACCCTCTCTTCTTGACCTTCCTTGACTCCATTTGTCAGGATTTTAACACAAGTGACTCTATTTTGATTTTGACAACTGTCATAGCTCCTTAAGTGCTACCTTTTTTAGTGCTACTTCTCTCTGGGTTCATTGAGTGAACCATAGTGAAAAACAACTTTTGCATCATGGGGGAGAAAGAACTATTCAGGAGAGCTGACCCAGGGGAAGACCCAGAGGTTGCCTTGGCATGATTACTTTTACTTAATCACTCCTTTAACAAACACCTATTAATGCCTAGCGTGCAAAACATTTGGTGGTTATTTCCCCAGCTCTAAAACTACCTTCTACTTTGTATTTTTTCCACTCACTGTACTGATGCCCTAAATTCTACCAATTAGAGATTAATTCATACAAATTATCTTTCAATTTAATTATATTTTAAATATGTACAGATGCCTGGGAAGGTTGAACAATTTGTTCACCCATTGTTGTAAATTATAACAGTTCAAATTTCTTCATAATACCTTAATTGAGATAATCAGTTGAAGAGGGGAAAATTTGCTGGGAATTGAATTAGGGAGAAGGGCTGGAAATGATGGAGGCAATTTGGGGGATGTGAGTGGGCTTATGGTAACAGGAGTCCTGGGATTAGGCACAAAAAAGAGGTAAAATGCCAAGTAGGTAAAATTCCTATTTGTAAATTTTACCCAGGTACATTCAGAAAGGGGGAGGAATCTCACTTTTGCCTTTGTCTTTTGTGGCATGATCCCAGTGTTTCTAGGAGCGAGGCACCAGGCTAATATTATTAATCCTAAAGTTTAAAGAAGGATATATTCATTTGGCTTCTTGGAGCTTCAACTTTAGAAAAACTAATCATTGCTCTATAGGGAAATCAATTCTAAATTTTAAACAACTGTTATTCATTCAACTAACATTTAGTGAGTACCTCTGTGTTCTAGCCACTGGGGGATAGCATTAAAGATGGACAGAAGCTCCTGCTTCCTGAAACCTAACATTTTTTTGTGCAAATGCAGCCATAAACACTTTTTTTTAAAAAAAGTAAAGGATATAATTTCAAGTAGTATAAGTACTGTGGAGAAAAATTAAGTAGATCATAGTATGATAACTAGTTGAGGGAGCTGGACATTTTAGCTAGAGTGGCCAGGGAAGATTTCTCTGACTGAGTGAATAATACTTAATAGAGACCAGAAGGATATGAAGGGGGAACACTGGGCAGATCTGAGAGAATAGCGTTCCAGGCAGATGGAACAGTAAGTACAAAGACCCTAAAACAAGAGCAAGCTTAACATGTTCGAGGAATAGCAAGAGGGCCAGCATGCCTGGAGAGAAGTGAATGAAGACAGCAATGAGAGAAGAGGTTAGGGAGACAGGTAGGAGCCAAATTGCAGAGAACCTTTGAGGCCACAGTAGGGAGTATGGATTTTATTCAAAGTGTAATGGGAATCTTCTGGAAAGTTTTGAATCTGTGGACATGATCTGAGTTAAAATTTTAAAAGCTCCTTCAGATGACTCTTAAGGGACCATGATCTATAGAAAAGCAAGTAATAAAGTACAAAGACTGACCGGGTGCAATGGCTCATGCCTTTAAACCCAGCACTTTCAGAAGCTGAGGCAGGCTGATTGTCTGAGCTCAGGAGTTCAAGACCAGACTGGGCAATGTGGCAAAACCCTGTCTTTACAAAAGACACAAAAATTAGCTGGGCATGGTGGCGCATGCCTTTAGTCCCAGCTGCTCAGGAGGCTGAGGTGGGAGGATCACTTGAGCCTGGGAAGTTGAGGCTGCAATGAGGCGAGATCACATCAGTGCACGCCAGGCTTGGCAACAGAGCAAGGCCCTGTCTCAAAAAAAAAAAAAAAAGCAAGAAAGCATTTTAGAAGCCTGTTGCATTGGCAAGAGATAGTGGGAGTGGATATTGTTTTTAAAGTTAGGGTTTGCAGATGTTTTGGATATGGGATTTGAGGGAAAGAGAAGAATCAAGGTTTTACTTAGGTTTTGGGCCAGGGCAGTTGGGGAAATGTAACATCAAGATGGGAAAACCTCTAAAGGGAACATGTTTGGAAGGGGAAGGTTATCAAAAGTTTTGTTTTGGATGTGTTAATTTTTAGATGCCTCCTAGATATCCAAGTGAAGATGTCACTTAAGCAGCTAGATAAAAGAGTTCAGAGCTCAGCAAAGAGGCTAGGTGAGAGATACACATTGGCCAGAGTATAGAGGTAATTAAACCTATAGGGCCAGATGAGATTACCTGGGAAGTTGGGTGTAAAAATAGAAGAAGACCTAAAATTCCAACATTTTGGAGGTCAACAATAGGAAGTAAAGCCAGCAAAAGAGACTTGAAAGAATGCCCAGTGAGACAGAAGAAAAAGCCAGGATGGCATGGTGTCCTGAACACAGAGAAGAAGTGTTTCAAGGAGGGAGTGGTCACTTGTGTTGAATGCTACTAAGGAGTACTATAAAATGAGGGCTGGTGCTGACCAGTGGGTTTAGGAATGTGGAGCTTGCTGGTGATCTTGACATGCAATTTCAAGAAGCAAGAAGGCAAAAGCATGAATGGACTATGTTAAAGAGAGGATGAGTACCTGTCACTGCTACACTCAGCCTTCAAGAGCTCTCCTGTACCTTCAGCATTTATCAAGGCAATTTTTTTTTTAAAGACCGTTCTTTTCTGGCCGGGCAAAGTGGCTCAGGCCTGTAATCCCAGCACTTCAGAAGGCTGAGGCAGGCAGATCACAAGGTCAGGAGTTCGACGGCGCGCACCTGTAATCCCAGCTACTCAGGAGGCTGAGGCAGGAGAATCGTTTGAACCGGGGAGGCGGAGGTTGCAGTGCGCCGAGATCGCACCACTGCACTCCAACCTGGACGACAGAGCGAGACTCCGTTTAAAAAAAAAAAAAAAAAAAAGGCCATTCTTTTCCTAAGTAAACCTCTAATGCTGTCTATTCAGTTAATTAAAATGTCTCCACTTCGTTACAGAGACAAAAATGCCAAAATGTCTTGCATAGAGAATAATTACACAGGTTGAACATCCCTAATCTGAAAATCTGAAATGCTCCAAAATCCAGAACTTTTTGAGCACCAACATGATTTTCAAAGGGCGTGTTCAAAGGAAATGCTCACTGGAGCATTTTAGACTTGAGATTTTTGGGTTAGGGATGCTCAACTGGAAAGTATATAGTACAGATAGAGGACTCCAAAGTCTGAAAATATCCGAAATCTAAACACTTCTTGTGCCAAGCATTTTGGATAAGGGATACTCACCCTGTAGTATAGTAAGTAGTTCAGCGCATGAGTGTTGGAAACAAGATCAGTCCTCAGTTGAATCCCAGCTCTGCTACCTTTTTTTTGTTTTTTTTAGACAGAGTCTCACTCTGTCGCCAGGGTGGAGTACAGTGGCGCAATCTTTTCTCACTGCAACCTCTGCCTCCCGGGTTCAAGCGATTCTCCTGCCTCAGCCTCCCAAGGAGCTGGAACTACAGATGCCCGCCACCACACCTAGCTAATTTTTGTATTTTTAGTAGAGACGGGGTTTCACCATGTTGGCCAGAATGGTCTTGATCTCTTGACCTTATGATTAGCCCGCCTTGGCCTCCCAAAGTGCTGGGATTACAGGCATGAGCCACCGCACCCAGCCAGCTCTGCTGCTTTTTAGTTATGCGACCTCAGGTGGGAACTTCAGTTTTTTTAAATCTGTAAATGGAGATAATAATAGCTTCTCAGTGTGGATGTAAAGATTAAATGATATATTAAGCACCGAGGACAATGCCTAGAACTAAGTACTACCTATTATTAACATTAATTTTGTTACAGGGACAAAATTACTAAATTATATGTATTTGCATTTTTCCCTTCCCTTACTTTCTAAGAAGAGTGGTTCCTGAGCAAGGTTTTGAAATTTTTCTAAGGAGGTATATTAATTGTCTATGGCTGCATAAAAAATTACCATAAACTTTGTGGCTTAAAGTAACATAATCTCAGGATCTCACAGTTTTCTGGGTCAGAAGTCTGGGCATGGAGTAACTGGGTTCTCTACTCAAGGTCTCACAAGGCTGAAATCCACGTGCTGTAGTTGTACTGCAAGGTATTGCTAGGGCTAGAGTTCCATCTGAGCTCCAGCCCTCTCGACCTCATTGGTTTTGGCAGAGTTCATTTCCTATGGTTGTGGAACTAAGGTCCCTTTTTCTTGCTGGCTGTGTGGATAGTAAAGTAAGTGAGCTGAGGGCTGGAGAAATGGGATGGCTGGAATTGACATTTTGGAGATCATACGGATGTTAGCAATGTTGTGTGTAGTCTGGGCAGTAACCAGGAGAGTTGGCAACTGGGGTGAGGTGAAGGAAAAGTTTGTGCGAAGTGAGGTCAAAGAACTGAAAAATCAGATGTTGGTGTACATAGACTTGAAATTTGACGTGAACAAGGGAGAGGATAGGAGCAATAGTAACGAAGATGACAGTGCGCTAGGTAACAAAATTGTCAATGAATGAAAAGTAATACCAGGGAGGCTATAGGTCAGCACACCAGGGAGTGTGGTGTCATCTCCCAAGGCATGTGCTTCGGGTGAGCAGGATGTTTGAGAGAAGAGAAGCATTGAGGAACAAGGAGATCATCTGTCCCGTCTCCCAGTCTGGACTCTGTGTTATGTGGTAGGTAGGCACTAAACAGGAGAAGCAGTGGCTGCCAGGGAAGGCCTAGTTTCCATTAGAGAAAAGATGTGCCAGAGAGAGAATTTTTTTTCTTTTAACAAAAACTTAACAGTTAACTCCATTTTATATTCAAATGTGACACCTGCAGTTTCGTCCCAGGGAACTGTACATGTGATATATATTTCCTGCTTCTTATGCTCAGTCCATTTAGCTGATTAGCATCTTCATTTTCACTTCTCTTTTCCAATTCCCTTATTGATTTTGTTTTTCTTAAATCTAGAGTTCCTAAAAATGGTCTCAATGAAAATCGGCACCATTTCCAGTGAATACTCCTAGACAATCTTATGTCTTGCCGTTCAATCACAATTGTAACACCTTAGCTTTTATCCTCAGACCAGTCTGGAAGCAGCTTGAGGATAGTACACATTAGGGGACTTGAGAGGAGTCAAGGAAGGAGAGAAAGTGGCAGATGCAGTTTTCCTCATTATTACAGCTTAGCCACGGGATGGACCTGCCTACATATGTTTGTCTCTCTAGCTCTGGGTTTTTGCTAGTTCTAACTCTCTTTCACCCAGCCTGCTAGCGTCTTTGTTCTTCCCATTCCATATACATGATATTAAAACACACTGCTCTCTTTTATTCCTTCTACCTTCTTTCTTCTAGAGGGTTTACATTTCTTTTCTTTTATTTATTTATTAATTTATTTATTTATTTTGAGACAAAGTTTCGCTCTTGTTGCCCAGGTTGGAGTGCAATGGCACGATCTTGGTTCGCTGCAACCTCCGCCTCCTAATTTCAAGCGATTCTCCTGCCTCGGTCTCCCGAGTAGCTGGGATTACAGGCATGTGCCACCACACCTGGCTAATTTTATATTTTTAGTAGAGACGGGGTTTCTCCACGTTGGTCAGTCTGGTCTCCAACTCCCAACCTCAGGTGATCTGTCTGCCTCGGCCTCTCAAAGTGCTGGGATTACAGGTGTGAGCCACCGCACCTGGCCAAGGGTTTACCTTTCATAAAAACCATTCGACAAACTCTCTCTTCTTGTTACTATAAAAGTCACTTACTTAAGTCAGACCTCGCTGCCCTCCCTATCCCTGCAACAGTCCATCAGCCTCCCCATGGAAGTCCTTTTCCTCTTGTTGGTGAGCATTAGGGATCCTCTTGATGACCTCTTCCCACTGCTTGTTGCATTTAAAACCCTCAGCCCCAAGAATGCCATTGCTTTGATGATTTACTCAGTAGCTGAGAGCAGATCATTTGGAGATTTTCCCCTCAAATGCAAACTTCTGTTTCTTGGTATATATGGGACACATGAAAATACTGTCACCTTGGAGGACAAACTAAGCTTCCAATAGAGTAGAGATAGAAATGGAGAAGACTGTATATTATGAAGTCATACTGTCCTTTACTATTTGTGTGACTTTGAACAAATCACTCCAGGTCTCTGAGCTTCAGTTTCTTCATCTGTCAAATGAGATAAACAGTACCTAACTTGTGTGACTATTTTTTTGTTTTGTTTTGTTTTGTTTTTTGACAGAGTCTGGCTCTGTCACCAGGCTGGAGTACAGTGGCACAATCTCAGCTCACTGCAACCTCCGCCTCCCAGGTTCAAGTGATTCTCCTGCCTCAGCCTCCCAAGTAGCTGGGACTACAGGCACACACCACCACACCTGGCAAATTTTTATATTTTTAGTAGAGATGGGGTTTCACCATGTTGACCAGGATGATCTTGATCTCCTGACCTCATGATCCGCCTGTCTCACCCTCCCAAAGTGCTGGGATTACAGGAGCGAGTCACTGCACCCAGCCAGTGTGGTTGCTTTAAGGGTTAAATGAAGTAATAACGCATGTAAAGCAACAGTGCTTGACTCTTAGAAAATACTTGGTAAATACTATTCCTTCCCCTATTCTCCTTTTCTCTCAGCTCCCATCTAATCCAATTATCTTTTCATAAAATCTCCAAAGTTTTGGTGTGATCTTTTACTTCTTGTTATTCATCCCTTTTATCTGATTAGTCAGTACATGTTATTATTACTTCCTACAGGAAATATTAGACACCCATGACTCCATCTCAGGCCCTACTTCCTGTCAATATACACTGGTATTCACTACTTCTCAGTCACTTTTGGTGTAGTTTTTTTTTTTTAACTCCTTCTTTACCAGCCTTCCTAATGTCTTCCCTAAAGACAGAATTTCAGAAAAGTTTGTTTTTAGTTTGTCTTTGAACCTGTATTTTATAAGCATTTCTCTCAATTCATAGTGTCTCTTACTTGAACTCCACAATAGGTATAAAGATCTTATTTAGAGAGCCATAAAAATCCTGCAATGCCTTGTCCAGTTCACTTCTCTTTTTTTCTCTCTGGACTGCCTGTGTTGCAGCTAAGCTACCCTCTGTACAGAATCTGCCTTCAGCCATCCTTCACCCATGCTGTGCCTCAACTCCCCCTGGACAGGATGGTTTACCTGACTTATTGCTGTTGTTTGTACAGCCTGATTTTAAAACCAAAAATTAGCTAAGGAGAAGAATGTCATGTCCTCCATCTCTCCTCAAGCTGATCAGTGCATCACCCTTCATCCACTACACTAAGTGTTAGAGGTAATAGGTTCTCTTGATTTTGAACCTAAGCCTCACTTTAAAATGTTATACTTAGCCATTCCATCACCCCTTACCCCCACCAACATAACATCTGAAACTTCTGCAGACTCAGTAAAAGGTTTTTGAATTGTATACACTATAGGTTTCTGCAGCACTGAAACAAGGCCAAATTACACCAACAGAGCTCTGTCAAAAATGTCTCTCTCTTATCAAGAAGACCAAGTTTCTAAATGCCTACATTACTGTGTCGGAAGAGGTGGCCTTAAAACAAGCTGAAGAATCAGAAAAGAGATATAAGAATGGTAAATTGCTTTTAACTATACTTAATTGTTATGTCTCCAGAGAAGGAGTTTAATTGGTTGTAGTAGTCTCCATTTGGCAAGTGAAGCTTTAAACATAAAACATAGCCTTATTTAAAGAACTTGCCATGAGGATAATAAAAATGAGGGTAATGGCTATGTGATGCTTTATAATGTCCAACTGTATTAATTTCTGCCATAAATTTGATTTCTGAAGAAGTATCTTTGCCAAAAACTAGTAGTTACTATAATAACATGTATTCATGTATCTTTATATTTTAAACTATCTCCTTTATCACTCTTTTGGCTTTTTCATGCAGGACAGTCACTTGGGGATTTAGATGGAATCCCTGTTGCAGTAAAAGACAACTTCAGCACGTCCGGCATTGAGACAACGTGTGCATCAAATATGCTGAAAGGTAAAGTTTAACTGATCAGAGCATTGATAATTTTGTAAAAATCGGTATTTTTCGCTTTAAGAATAATAAAGTACCAAGATAATTTCAGACTAATTGTATCTTTGAAGGAAATATTTAGAATATAATATCACCTTTTTTACTATTTGCTCTTTTAGAATGCAGAATTTTTCTTTAGAGGTAGGCCAGCTTAATGAATGCTATTTCAGAAGTTCTCAAAGATTCTATTAATATTTAGGAAGACTCAATAATTGCAAATCGGGTGCTTGCCTGTAGTCCCAGCTACTGGGGAGGCTGAGGTGGGAGAATCACTTGAGCTTAGGAGTTTGAGTCCAGCCTGGGCAACATAGTGAGACCCCATTTCTAAAAAATGAAATAAAAAAACTACTGTAAACCCACTATATAACCTCTACCTTCAGCTAATTGATAGCATGGGAATAAGTGTGAACTGGCTATCATCGATACCCTTCTCTTGGGGATGATGTGAGGATTCATTAACATCTACTGGCCAGTTATTTTTTATTTTCTGATTCCTCTCTTATAGCACAGTATGGCAATGTTTAGATTTATTCTTTAGAGTTCGGTCAAAAGAAAGCAGGTTTATCAAGATATTTGGATCCTAGGAAGAAACAGAAATAGAAAAAAGGTTATTCAGAGTACTATACGCTAAAAATAATATTCTATGAGGAATATGCCCCACCTTCCTCTAATATGCAGACTGTTGTTGTTCATTATTTTGGAATATATGCTACAGCTTTTCAATAGCCAGAGAAGATTTTAGTTGAAAATAAAGACCTATTTCTACTGGAAATACATAAAAATTACTGTGTGGTATAACATCATCTGAGAAGAAAAAGTCAAGTACAGTGAGCAAAATAGAGATTTATTATTTCAAAAATACTGGGTACATCTCTGACTATCATGCAATATTTTGTAGAACTGTTAAAGTCTGTTTTTAGATTATAAAAATAGTGAATGCACAGACTATCTTTGGAAAACATACATTTAACAGTAGAAAAAAAATTACTGGAAGAAAGTACAACTGATTATTTAAATTAGGAATAATTAAGGCATATCATTATGAATTGCTTAATTGCAGTTTAGACTTTTTTTTTCGTTTGTTTTTTTGTTTGTTTAAGACAGAGTCTTGCTCTGTCGCCCAGGGTGGAGTGCAGTGGCGCAGTCTTGGCTCACTGCAACTTCTGCCTCCTGGGTTCAAGTGATTCTCCTGTCTCACCTCCTGAGTAGCTGAGATTACAGGCATGTGCCACCACACCCAGCTAAATTTTATATTTTTAGTAGAGACAGGGTTTCTCCACATTGGCCAGGTTGGTCTCAAACTCCTGACCTCACGTGATCTGCCTGTCTTGGCCTCCCAAAGTGTTGGGATTACAGGCATGAGCCACCCCGCCCAGCCGACTCTTGTTTCTTACATATGATTTGCATGTTCACTGTTTTGTTTCCTGTAAAAAATAACTGGCCTTTTGGCAGGAATCACCATCATACAGTAATTCACCAAAATGATGAACACAAAGGGAAAGAGGAGAGGCACCAATACATGTTTTGTAGGCCTTTTAGAAAACAAGGAGTTGTTTGCCACATACATGCGAACCTGTAAGAAAGGTGATGTTGTAGACATCAAGGGAATGGGTACTGTTCAAAAAGGAATGCTCCACAAGTGTTACCATGGTGAAACTGGAGAGTCTACAGTGTTCCCCAGCATGCTGTCGGCATTGTTGTAAATAAACGGGCAAGATTCTTGCCAAGAGAATGAATATACATATTGACCACAGTAAGTACTGTAAGAGCTGAGATAGCTTTCTGAAATGCATTAAGGAAAATGATGAGAAAAAGAAGGAAGCCAAAGAGAAAGGTACCTGGGTTCAACTGAAGCGTCAGCCTGCTCCACCCGGAGAAGCACACTGTGTGAGAACCAATGGGAAGGTTCCTGAGCTGCTGGAGCCTATTCCCTGTGAATTCATGGCATAATAGGTATAAACAAAAGACGTCTGGACTGTAAAAAACAATAATAGTAACTAAATTTTTTTCAGGTTATATACCACCTTATAATGCTACAGTAGTTCAGAAGTTGTTGGATCAGGGAGCTCTACTAATGGGAAAAACAAATTTAGATGAGTTTGCTATGGGGTAAGTATGGGGTAAGTAAAATTGAAATCTTCTCTTGAGTTGCTTATATCTGTGCCTTTATTTTCTTTTTTGGGGGAAGGGGGGCGGTGGGGGGACGGAGTCTCGCTCTGTCGTCCAGGCTGGAGTGCAGTGGCGCGATCTCGGCTCACTGCAAGCCCCGCCTCCTGGGTTCACGCCATTCTCCTGCCTCAGCCTCCCAAGTAGCTGGGACTACAGGCTCCTGCCATCACGCCCGGCTAATTTTTTGTATTTTTAGTAGAGACTGGGTTTCACTGTGTTAGCCAGATGGTCTTGACCTCCTGACCTCGTGATCCACCCATCTCGGCCTCCCAAAGTGCTCGGATTACAGGCCTGAGCCACTGCGCCCGGCCTGTGCCTTTTTTCACTAAATGTAGTTACCTAAAAGGATTGAGGATCTAATGCCAGTTTCTTAGTCCCTCTGTGAGATTATGTTCAGTTGTTTAATAGATATATAGTCATCTCTAATTTTACTTTTAGTTTGTATTTCCCTGATGACTAATAATGTTAAACATCTTTTCATGTGTTTATTTTGCCATCCCTGTATCTTCATCAGTGAAGATAGCTGTTCAAATTCTTTGCCCATTTTTTGAAATTGGGTCATCTTATTATTGAGTTGTAAGAATTCTTTCTGGCTCACGCCTGTAATCCCAGCACTTTGGGAGGCCAAGGCAGGCAGATCACCCGAGGTAGGGAGTTGGAGGCCAACCTGACCAAAATGGAGAAACCCCGTCTCTACTAAAAACACAAAAATGGCCGGGTGCAGTGGCTCAAGCCTGTAATCCCAGCACTTTGGGAGGCTGAGTCGGGCGGATCACTAGGTCAGGAGATCAAGACCATCCTGGCTAACACGGTGAAACACCGTCTCTACTAAAACAATACAAAAAAATAGCCGGGCGTGGTGGCGGGCGCCTGTAGTCCCAGCTACTCAGGAGGCTGAGGCAGGAGAATGGCGTAAACCTGGCAGGCGGAGCTTGCAGTGAGCTGAGATCCGGCCACTGCACTCCAGCCTGGGCGACAGAGCGAGACTCCGTCTCAAAAAAAAAAAAAAAAAAAAAAAACACGAAAATTACCTGGGTATGGTGGCACATGCCTGTAATCCCAGCTACTGGGGAGGCTGAGGCGGGAGAATCGCTTGAACCGGGGAGGCAGAGGTTGCAGTGAGCCGAGATCGTGCCACTGCACTCCAGCCTGGGCAACAAGAACACAACTCCATCTCAGAAAAAAAATAAAGAAAAGAAAAGAATTCTTTCATATATTTTGGATTCAGACCCATTATCAGATAGATGCTGATTTGCAAATATTTTATTCAAGTCTCTGGTTTATCTTTTTATTCTCTGAACATGCCTTTCAAAGAGTAAAAGTTCTTATTTTGATAAAGTCCAGTTTATCAATTGTTCTCTTCCTTTTTTCTCTTCTTTTCGTTCTTTTTTTTTTTTTTTTTTTTGAGACAAAGTTTTGCTCTTGTCGTCCAGGCTGGAATGCAATGGTACGATCTCAGCTTGCTGCAACCTACGCCTCCCAGCTTCAAGCAATTCTCCTGACTCAGCCTCCCAGGTAGCTGGGACTACAGGCATGCCCCACTATGCCCAGCTAATTTTTGTATTTTTAGTAGAGATGGGGTTTCACCATGCTGGCCAGGCTGCTCTTGAACTCCTGACTTCAGGTGATCCACCTGCGTAGGCCTCCCGGGATTACAGGCGTGTAATCCATCGTGCCCGTCCTTCTTTTCTTTTTTCTTTTCTTCCTTTCATATAGACAGGGTCTCACTGGGTTGCCCAGGCTGTCTCAAACTCCTGGACTCGAACTGTGTTCCCAGCTTGGTCCAACAAAGTGTTAGGAGGCACAAGTAACTGTGCCTGGCCCATTTTTTCCTTTATTTTTTAAAGATGGGGTTTCACTATGTTACCCAGGCTGTTCTTGAACTCCTGGGGTCAAGTGATCCTCCGACCTCATACTTCCGAGGAGCTGGGACTGCAAGCACACATCACCTCACCTGGCTTAATTTTTTTCTTTTATGATGTGTGTATTTTTTTTTTTTTTTGAGACACAGTTGCGTTCCTGTTGCCGAGGCTGGGGTGCAATGGCACGATCTCGGCTCACTACAACCTCTGTCTCCCAGGTTCAAGCGATTCTCCTGCCTCAGCCTCCCGAGTAGCTGAGATTATAGGCATGCACCACCGGGCCCAGCTAGTTTTGTATTTTTAGTAGAGATGGGGTTTCACCATGTTGGCCAGGCTGGTCTCAAACTCCTGACCTCAGGTGATCTGCCTGCTTCGTCTCCCAAAGTGCTGGGATTACAGGCATAAGCAATCGTGCCTGGCCGAGAAATCTTTACCTAACAAAGGTCACAAAGACTTTTTTCCTAGAAGTTTTATTTTTAGCTCTTACATTTAGATCTGTGATTCACTTCGAATTAGATTTTCGTATATAGTATGAATAAAGTCCATTTATTAAACATATGGATGTCTGTTAACTCCAGCACTAATGATAAAAAAGATTATCCTTTTCTTGTTGAATGATCTTAGGTTTTTTTGTCAAAAATCGAGCACATTCATGTAGGTCTGTTTCTGGACTCTGTTGCATCTCTGTTTATTCCAATGTCACATCATCTTGATTATTACAGCTTTATAGTAAGCCTTGAAATTATGTAGTAAGAGTCTTCTAACTTTGTTCTTCTTTTTCAAAATCATTTTACATAATCTAGATTGTTATATTTTGATATGTTTTAGAATAAGCTTGCTAATTTCTACAAAGAAGTTTAATGGGATTCTGATTGTAATTGTGTTGAATTTATAGATTAACTTGGAAAGAATTGGCGTCATAATACATGTCTTCTCATCCATGAATACCATACCTAAATTTTTCCATTTAGTGAGATTTTGTTTTACTCAGGAATGTTTTTATGATTTCCTGCATATAAATCATACATATAATTGATTTATTCCCACATTTTATGTTTTTTTTTTTTTTTTTTTTTTGAGATGGAGTCTCGCTCTGTCGCCCGGGCTGGAGTGCAGTGGCCGGATCTCAGCTCACTGCAAGCTCCGCCTCCCGGGTTTATGCCATTCTCCTGCCTCAGCCTCCCGAGTAGCTGGGACTACAGGCACCCGCCACCTCGCCCGGCTAGTTTTTTTTGTGTTTTTTTAGTAGAGACGGGGTTTCACCGTGTTAGCCAGGATGGTCTTGATCCCCTGACCTCGTGATCCGCCCGTCTCGGCCTCCCAAAGTGCTGGGATTACAGGCTTGAGCCACCGCGCCCGGCCTTTATGTTCTTTTCTTTTCTTTTTTGAGATAGAATCTCACTCTGTCACCCAGGCTGGAGTGCAGTGGTGTGATCTCAGCTCACTGCAACCTCTGCCTCCTGGGTTTAAGAGATTCTCCTGCCTCAGCCTCCCAAGTAGCTGGGACTACAGGTGCCCACCACCACCCCCGGCTAATTTTTGTATTTTCAGTAGAGATGGGGTTTCACCATATTGGCCAGGCTGGTCTCAAACTCCTGACCTCAGGTGATCCGTCCATCTCGTCCTCCCAAAGTGCTGGGATTATAGGTGTGAACCACTGCCCTGGGCCATGTTTCTTAATGCTATAGAAAATTGTATTTTTTTCAGTTTCTAATTGTTTATTGCCAGTACATTGAAACATAATTGATTTTTCTATATTGACCTTTTATCCCATGACCTTGTTAAAGCTCACTTATTAGTTCTAGTTGATCTTTGTGGATTCTATAGAATATTTTATGTAGCAAGTTGTGTAGTCTACAAATAGAGTTCGTCTTATTTCTTCTTCTTGCCTTACTGCACCAGTTAGGGCCTTAGGTGCAATGTTGAATAGAAGTGGTCAGAGCAGATTTCCTTGCCTTGATCTTGATCTTAGGGAAAAGCAGTCTTTCACCAAAAGTACTTTATACTTACCCTTTTATGACACTTGTCACATTTGTAATATTTGCTTGGTCTTTGTTCTCTATTTCACAGAAACAAGAGTTCTTGTGTGTGTAGTTCAGAGTGGTAGCTCTTCGAATTCATTATATATATGTTGAATGCACTAATCCATGGGAGTAAATTTGAACGAAGGCTTTTAGGACATTGCCTTCATCAGCTGATCAAAATTAACATCACCAGTGAGGGTGAAGTGGACGTTATGTGCCTCCAGATGTAATTGTCTGAGGATACAATATCACCTATGTAATATTCCAGCTGAGAATGTATAACCTGACTCTACTAATGGGGAAACAAAAGATAAATCCAAAATGTGAACCAGTCTATTAAAATATCATATGAAAACAAAAAAGGGGTGTGAAAATCTTCCAGGATAAGAGATAAAGAAAGTAAAACCTAACATCATAAAACTTAAGAAAATTTAGGAGAGGTCGGGCCTGGTGGCTCACGCCTGTTATCTCAGCACTGTGGGAAACTGAGGCAGTTGAATTGCTTGAGGCCAGGAGTCCTAGACCAGCCTGGGCAACATAGTGAGACCCTGTCTCTACAGAAAAAAACAATTTAAAACGACAGGGAAAAATATTTGTGACCTAGAATTAGTCAAAGTTCTTTTAGATAGGACACATGAAGCACAAATCCACTTAAAAAATTGATAGACTTCATTAAGAACTAAAAAATTGATAGACTTCATTAAAATTAAGAACTTCTGTGCTTTGAAATATACTACTAAGAAAGTGAAAACGCCAGCCACAGACTGAGAGAAAAATATTTGCAAAACATGTATCTCAGAAAGAACTGATATCCAAAATACATAGAACATTTCCCACCTCAATAAGAAAATAAGAAAACAAGCAACTCTATTTTTAAAAAATGAACAATAGATTTAAGCAGACGTTTCATCAGAGATTAAAACATAGTTGACAAACACATGAAAAACTGCTTAATATCTTTGATCATTAGGGAAATTCAAAATTAAAATCACAATGAGCCTGGGCACAGTGGCTCACACCTGTAATCTCAGCACTTTTGGAGGCCAAGGTGTGGTAGTGGATGCCTGTAGTCCCAGCTACTCAAGAGGAACGAGAATCGCCTGAACCTGGATCACTAGAAACCAGCAGATGGAGCTTGCAGTGAGCCAAGATCTGCACCACTGCACTCCAGCCTGGGCAATAGAGTGACACTGTCTCAAAAAAAAAAAAAAAGAGACAATGATAATTAAATGGAAAACCTGACTCTAGATTTGACCCAGGAAGGGGATAAAATATCATAAAGTACATTATTATTATTAATTCTTTTTGTTTGTTTGTTTTGAGACAGAGTCTCGCTCTGTCGCCCAGGCTGGAGTGCAGTGGCACGATCTCGGCTCGCTGCAACCTCTGCCTCACAAGTTCACGCCATTCTCCTGCCTCAGCCTCCTGAGTAGCTGGGACTACAGGCGCTCGCCACCACGCCCGGCTAATTTTTTTATTTTTAGTAGAGATGGGGTTTCACCGTGTTAGACAGGATGGTCTTGATCTCCTGATCCCGTGATCTGCCCGCCTCGGTCTCCCAAAGTGCTGGGATTACAGGTGTGAGCCACCGCGCCCAGTAAAGTACATTATTGAATCAGTTGACAGAGTTGAATTATGTACAGCAGATTAGGTAAACGTATTGTATTGATATTAATGTTACTGAGATTGATAACTGTACTGTGACTGTATAACATGATATCCTTACTCTTAGGAAATATACACTCAAGTATTTAGGGATAAAGGGCTATGATATATATAAGTTGGACCCTTAAGATACCCTTAAGCTTCTATCATACTTTGTGTATATGTGTACATATGTACAAACTTACACAGAGCACACAAGTAGTAAAGCAAATGGGATAAAATGTTGACCGTAGGTACATCTGGGTAAGGGGTATAAAGTGCTTTATATGTTATTTTTATTTTTGCAATTTATCTGAGAATAAAATCATTTCAAAAATTTAAAAGAAAGTTATTAGCATTCCACTTGTAATGTTTTCCATAGAACGTCTGGTTAAGGGAGAGATTTCCTCAGAAGACTTAACGGAATATGACCCTTTTCAGCTGGAAGACCTTGATTCACAAGGGGGAATCATCTTCAGTCGAATTGGATGATCAAATGAGACAAAATCTTTTCTTAGCAGATTAGCTTTCTCTACTTTCTTCCACAAATGCTCTTCCTTCCCATCCTCCACAACTGTCAATTAATGAAAGCTACATGTGAGCAGGCTTCCCACCTTTTTCAATTCAAGCTACAGTGGGTTCTTAAATGCTCAATGAGTGTCAGAAGCAAATAATATACTCAGAAGTATTTGATGAAATTTTCACATAAAATGAAAGTTTTACTAAGGTATCTTGTTTCACTTCATCAGATCTGGGAGCACAGATGGTGTATTTGGACCAGTTAAAAACCCCTGGAGTTATTCAAAACAATATAGAGAAAAGAGGAAGCAGAATCCCCACAGCAAGAATGAAGATTCAGACTGGCTGATAACTGGAGGGAGCTCAGGTGGGAGTGCAGCTGCCGTATCGGCGTTCACATGCTACGCGTAAGATGCTTTTCTCTATCTGTATTTTAAAACCCACCCAAATACAAACAGTCATAAAGTGTATCCAGCAATAGAGTAGTTCATACCTTGGTATTTTTTCTTTTTAGTGAGCTGTATGTGTTCAAAGGTATATCAAAATTATATATTGTAGTTGCACTCAACTGTGCAGTACACTATGTGTATTTAATACTTTTAACTTTAATTTAAAATAACAAATTTTTCTCCTTGGTGTCTGGTTCTCTTAAAATACGATTTTGTGGATCTTGTAGAATAAAGCATTGAACATAAATGAACTTCATTTTTAAATAATTTCAGTGTGTGCTCACTGATTGTACAAATATTTAGGGACTAACATACAATGACTTTAGTTGAGTGCTGCTGAACTAAACTGTTAGTAATGTTTATCCTTCAGCAAGGTCAGACTTTTGAAAAAAAAAAGGAAAATAAAGAAAAGAAAAAATGCTAATATGTATTAATAAGATATTTTAAATAGTGTTTTCAGAAATCTGCAATTAAAAATGTACATCAGTAAGTAAAGTTTTCTCAAGCGTTAGGAATTTTTTTTATTGTTGTCATTGGAGTTATTTTATTTCAGTACTTTGTATTTTATTTTATTTTATTTATGTATTTTTATTTCTGTACTTGGCTCCTCCCTCCTCCCAGGTTTAGATGCTGATTCTGTTTATCTATCATACTTTGTATTTGGTAAGAATCCATTAATGATATTTTCAGTTCCATGTGTAAAGCATTTCTTAACTACCCAAAGAAAAGAAAGTAAATGTGGCCATTGCTTTATTTATCAGTCTCAATTTAATCAAAATGAATGTGTTTCTTTAGTAATAGTTTTATATTTTATCTCCCCTTAATTATCCATTAAAACTAAGTTCTTTCACACACATTACAATCCATAAATTATTTATATATTTTTAGAGCTATGGAGATGTGAGTTCTGCAGATTTTTTTTCAGTTTTCCTAAAATCTTATTAACAAGTAAAACCATTTCATTTGATCTCTGTGGAATTTTATAGCATTGCATTAATATTAATGTGAGTTATGACAAGTTAGGACTGCAGGATTAGGTGCTTTTTTTCTGTCCTCATCATCCCACTGAGTGTTCATCTTTCTGAATGTGCTTTGAGTAGATGGCATTTTGACACATAATTCCTATGGAAATGTAAGTTTTGCTTTTACACAGCCATCAGTGAATGCTAATAAGAAAATGTATCTTAAAATTGTGAAAGCAACAGTCTGATTTTGTAGCTTAACTTGACACTGTAAGGAAGGAAATATAATTTGCATTTTCTGTAGGGCACGAGTGCCATGTTATTGTTAGGAGCATTGTTCAGTCCAAAGCTTCACTTTAAATATAAGCAATAGAAGCACAGACCAAAAATAACTTCACATTGAATGTATCTCAAACTGTAAAGTGTTCTGCTTGTGTTTCCCCCTTTTTGATTTGTTTCTCCCTTTTTGATTTGTTTCTTTTGCAATAGTTTTAAAAACAGGAAGATTCCTGGAGTACTATGCAGCCACTGAAAAGAATGAGTTAGAGCACCATGCAATGACATGGAAAAATAACCAAGATAAATATATTAAGTGAAAAATAAGTTGCAGAATCCATTTCTGTTAAAAGTAACAATTGCATACATATATATGTCAGTCATTGCATAGAAGTACTGGATGTCTGCATGAATGCATATCAGAACTGGTAACAGTTATTGTGGGGGCTATGATTATAAGAGAAACCTTACTTTATACATCATATAGTTATATGATATCTTAATTTTTATAGTAGATATGTACTATTCTACAGCACAACTTTTGTTTTCCTGAAATGGTTTTTTAATTGTGGTAAAATGCACATAACATAAAATTTACCAGCTTAACCATTTTTAAATGTACAGTTCAAAAGTATTAAAAACATTGTGCAATCAGTCTTCAGAACACTTTTAATCTTGCAACGCTAAAACTGTGTACCCTTCAACCCTCCTCCAAGCCCTGGCTACTTTCTGTCTTATGAATCTGATTACTCTAGTTATCTCATGTACATAGTGTCATATATAGCATTTGTCTTTCTGTGACTGGCTCATTTCACTTAGCATAATGTCCTCCAGGTTAGTTTTCTTTTTTTTTAAAATAAGAACAACATAAACTCTGTAGGTAACTGGGTGAAGAAATGAACAGTCACTTTGTAGTTGAGTAATGCATGTATAAATAAGTGTGCAAAATTATTTGAAATGCACATTAATAAAAACTTTTTGGTTATCACACTAACAATTTTAAAAATTCCTAGTACTCAGTGATGGTACTGAAACTTTAAAACACAATCTGACTCACTGCAACTGGGAATATAAATTGGCATAATCTTTCTGACAAGTAATTGGACAGTATATATCAGAAATTTATGTGCACTAAGTCTATTTCTTGGAAGCTAGCCTAGAAAGTACTCACACATAAGCAAAAATTTATGTTCAGAGATTTTCATTACAAAGTTATTTATTAAATAGTTATTCTAGTTAGAAACAACGTAAGTGTTTAAGTAAATTATTATACATCTCTATCCATGATTTTAAATAGGGTGGGTAGCAAAGGGTTGTATCTGAATTTCTAGGAGGGGCATATTTAGTCTGTAAAATCATACTGTAAAATTGCCATTAACTTGATTTGTTTTCAATATCAACATCAGAGGAAAGTGCAAGATTTATATGTGTATTGAAAGGAGAATGGACTTTAAAATACCAGGAATCACCAATTTATATGATGGAATATTACATATACTTTACAGTTTCAGGAATTTTAATGACATAGTAAAAGGCTCATGTTAAAAAAGGGATGGAAACTCATGATTACAGAATTATCTCAACGATGAAAAAAATGCGTTTTTAAAAAAACTTGAAGTTAATATACCAAAATGTTAACATTGTTTTCCTCTGGGTATTGGAATATTGAGTACCTAAAGTTTTCTATACTTTTTGAATTCTCTGAGATGAACGTGTTACTTTTGTGTAATCAGAGGCAAATACAGTTTAAAAATATACAATTGAAAGGGTAGATTCCAAATATAATTAGAGATATATCATTCTTCTAAAGATAATTCCATTTAAATTCCAGGGCTTTAGGATCAGATACAGGAGGATCGACCAGAAATCCTGCTGCCCACTGTGGGCTTGTTGGTTTCAAACCAAGCTATGGCTTAGTTTCCCGTCATGGTCTCATTCCCCTGGTGAATTCGATGGATGTGCCAGGAATCTTAACCAGATGTGTGGATGATGCAGCAATTGTGTTGGGTATTTATATAGTTCTATATCATTTGCAACAGTTTCTCTATAAAACAATATATCTGCCATTCATAAGTATTGCTCCTTACAGGTGCACTGGCTGGACCTGACCCCAAGGACTCTACCACAGTACATGACCCTATTAATAAACCATTCATGCTTCCCAGTTTGGCAGATGTGAGCAAACTATGTATAGGAATTCCGAAGGTAACTTTTTCCTTTCATTACTTTATAGAAATACTGTCAAGTTCAAGAGAGAGCACAGACTTGGGAGGCGGATTGGGTGGGTTTGAATCTCTGCTCTGCCACTTTTATTAATCATATGAGTTGACTATGTGAGTTAATCTCTTTTAGCTCAATTTCCCCATCTGTAAAATGGGAATAATAAAAATATTGACTTAAGAGAGATTTGTGAGGATCGATTAGATGGTCATATTAAGTCTGCAAATTGTTTCTGTAATGGGCAAGATAGTAAATATTTTAGACTTTGTGGACCATACAGTCTTTATCATAACTACTTAACTCTGCCATTATAGTGAGAAAGCAGCCACAGGCAATATGTAAATGAAAAAGTGTGTCTCTGTTCTAATAAAACTTTTATTTTCAAAAAATCAGCTGGCTTGTCACATCTGGCCTATGGTCCATAGTTTGCCAATCCCTAATGTAAAGAAAGGACTTAGCCCAAAGCCATACCTTGCATAGTAATGCCTCAAAAAATGTTAACATCTTTATTGTTATTATTATTACTACTGCATCTATTACAGTAGCAATTGAGTAATGAATACATGAATGTTATAATGTTAAATTACTAACCTTTTAAAAATATTAAGGCTTGCAATATGTTACTGCTTTAAATCTTTTAGGGAGATAAGTTACCCTGCAGAATAATGAAGTTTCACAACCTCAGCACTGTTGGTGTTTGGGGCTGGTAATTGTTTGTTGTGGGAGATTGTCCTGTGCATTGTAAGATGTTTAGTAGCATCCCTGGCCTTTACCCCTACATGCAAGTAGTACCCCACCACCAAAACCACAACCCCACAACCAAAAATGTCTGCAGACATTGTCAAGTGTCTCCTGGTTAGGGAAAAGGAGACAAAAGTAACCCCCAGGTAAGACCACTGCTATAGAGAAATACTACTTTATTTAAAATCTTCCATTAAGGTAATATATGTAAGGCCAAGTGCAGTGGCTTACAACTGTAATCCCAGCACTTTGGGAAGCCAAGGCAGGAAGATCGCTTGAGATCAGGAGTTTGAGACCAGCCTGGGCAACATACAGAGACCCTATCTCTACAAAAAGTTAAAAAAAAAAAAAAAAAGGTGTGGGGTGTGGTGGCATGCATCTGTGGTCCTAGCTGTTTGGGAGGCTGAGGTGGGAGGATTGCTTGAGTCCAGGAGGTTGAGACTGCTGTGAGCCATGATTGCACCACTGCACTCCAGCCTGGGTGACAGAGCAAGACCCTGCCTCAAAAAAAAAAAAAAGGCAGTATCTGTGCCTTCTTTTAAGAATTTATTTATAGAGATCACAGGCTTTTAAACAGACCCAGTTTGAAATCCTAGACCCTCTACTTACCTGCTATTTAACATTAGGAAAGTAACTTCTTATGTCAAGATTTTTCATTAATAAAATGAAGGATTATAATACCTAGATCACAGGCTTGTTAAAAGCATGACATGAGAGAACCTTTGAAAATCATCTAACAGGGTACATGATACATGAGCAATTAGCATATATGCTGATATATACTGATATGCTGTTAGGTACCTGATACATAATGAGCATTTAACAAATATTTTCCCCAACTAGATCTCCAATCTTTAATGTTGTTATATCCAGATCATAGTATCTAGTACTATGCTTTGTCATACCATAAACTCTTAAATGGATTCAGTCTTTCTAGCTACCTACTAGCAATTTTATCATATTTTCTAATGTATTACCAAAGGTCCTGAAGTACAAATTTTTATAAAATCATCTATACAGATGAAGTACAAATTTTTATGAAATGATCTATACAGTTTCAATTTTGTATCTTGACTTTTTCCTGTAAGGAATATCTTGTACCAGAATTATCAAGTGAAGTACGGTCTCTTTGGTCCAAAGCTGCTGACCTCTTTGAGTCTGAGGGGGCCAAAGTACTTGAAGTATCCCTTCCTCACACCAGTTATTCAATTGTCTGCTACCATGTATTGTGCACATCGGAAGTGGCATCAAATATGGCAAGATTTGATGGGCTACAATATGGTAAGATGGCTGGGTTATTTTATTTTTAAGGTAGTTGTTGCAAACATTTGAAAAGTTCACTTATTAGTGACAAAATAGTTAATGCTTGAGATAATGTTAATGATTCAGAAAAGTTAATCAGTGAGTCATTTTTTACCTTTGTCATTTTAGACTTGTACTGACTATTTGTCATAAATACCTGTGTATGTTTGGTTTGCCTCTCAGGACTGTGAATAACTTGAAGGGATAGTATCTTGTTGTCGTATGCTCAATCCCACTAATGTAGTGCTTGATACATGGTAGGAGCTCAATAAATGTTTGAATGAATGAATGAGGGAGTGAACAAATGGAGTTTCTTTCTTGGTTCTTTTCTTCTCTCTCCATGATCAGTCAGTCAAAAGGCAGATAGGGAAAAGAAACCATTAAGGGCAACTCCCTAAACTTTAATATTGGTCACAAAAATGTGAATCTAAATTAGCTGAGCATGGTGCGGCATACCTGTAATCTAAGCTACTCAGGAGGCTGAGGTAGGAGAATCACTGACAAGGGAGGCAGAAGTTGTAGTGAGCTGAGATCACGCCACTGCACTCTAGCCTGGGTGACAGAGTGAGACTCCATCTCAAATAAATAAATAAATAAAGTGAATCTAGGCCTGGCTTTAGCCCAAACTTTACTGACTTTACTTCCTTTCAAGTAATATTTACCCTTATCTTATTTTCAGGTCACAGATGTGACATTGATGTGTCCACTGAAGCCATGTATGCTGCAACCAGACGAGAAGGGTTCAATGATGTGGTGAGAGGAAGAATTCTCTCAGGAAACTTTTTCTTATTAAAAGAGTAAGACAACTCATTTAGGAATTTTCTTCATTCTTGAACCATCAAGTAACATGTCTCTATCAGGTCTTATAAGTCAAGATATTTGGTAAAGAAACAAAATCTTTATGATTTGAATTAGAAAAGACCTGTTTATGGTACTTTTGGGTCCTGGTATTCAAAAACAAAAGAAATACTGGTACTTTAGCTAAACGATTGGTACAGATGACAGGCAGCCCTCCATATCTGTGGGGTTTGCAAGCTTGGATTCAACCAAACACAAATCAAAAATATTCAAAAAATAAAATAAAAGATAACATACAACAATAAAAAGTAATACAAATTAAAAAGCAATACAGTATAACAACTGTTTGCATCGCATTTACATTGTATTAGATGTTACAAGTAATCTAGGGATGATTTGAAACGTGCAGGAGGTGTGCATAGGTTTTATGCAAATACTACACCATTTTATATGAGACTTGAATATCCTCAGAGTTTGGTATCCAAAGGGGTCTTGGAACCAAACCCCCAACAGACACCAAGGGATGAGTGTAAGTAGGAAGCCATTAAGGATTTTAATCTCATTAAATGTCCCTTGGGTATTACCACATTGGTTTATTGCTGTTAGAGCCTTAAGCAGGGAGTTGTATTGTTTCTTGAAAATGTATTGAATCAACTTAGTTTTTCCTTATATTATGTATGTCTTTGCTCTAAGAAAGAATTCAAAATGACTATGACTCCTCCTTCAATTGTCTTCATTATGAGTTTATTCACGATCTTGTGAACAAGCCTCATCTTCCATACCACCACGTATGTCTAAGAGGACATGAGAAGTGTGAAAAAGCAAGATTGGTTGTTGTAATGCAGAACTTCATTACATGGAGTTTTTCTCCATGCCCTCAAGGACAGAAATCATTTTATTTATCTGTGCATCCTCTCAGGGCCGATAGTTAGAATTACTTTTTATTTTTGAGACAGGGTCTCACTCTATCACCAGGCTGGAGTGCAGTGGAGTGATCTCAGCTCACTGCAGCCTAAACCTCTTGGGCTTAAGTGATCCTACTACCTAAGCCTCCCTAGTAGCTGAAGCTACAAGCATGTACCACCATGCCCAGCTAATTTTTGTATTTTCTGTAGAGACGGGTTCCTGCCATGTTGCCCAGGCTGGTCTCCAACTCCTGGGTTCAAGCAGTCCGCCCACCTCAGCCTCCAAAGTGCAGGTGTTACAGGCATGAGCCACAATGCCAGGCCACGGGATTACTTTTTCTAAGAATACTATTTGAGGCTGGGCCCGGTGGCTCATGCCTGTAATCCCAGCACTTTGGAAGGCCGAGGTGGGCAGATCACCTGAGGTCAGGAGTTTGACCAACATGACGAAACATGATGACCAACATGACAAAACCCTATCTCTACTAAAAGTACAAAAATTAGCCGGGCGTGGTGGTAGGCATCTGTAATCCCAGCTACTCAGGAGGCTGAGGCAGGAGAATCACTTGAACCCAAGAGGCAGAGGTTGCAGTGAGCCAAGATAATGCCACTGCACTCCAGCCTGGGCAGCAGAGTGAAACTCCATCTCAAAAAAAAAAAAAGAAAAAAAAGAATACTATTTGATTATGTTCCAGATTAAAAGACTGTTACCATATTGACCAGATGCTTGTAATGAATTTGGAGTATGAAAAGAAAATGAAATATTGCTAAGAAATTTTCTAAGGGAAAACTCTTACTAAAGATGTTACTTTTGCCAAATATTACTGATTAGAAACATATTGTTTATCTCAGGGCACAAGTTGATGAATTATATAGGTCATTGTAACAGCATAAAAAGAAATTGAAGGAGAGGAGTCAGAAAGTATTTCTCATGATCACCATTTGGGGGTTCTGATAAAAGGAACCTGTAGAGACGGGTTCCTGCCATGGTATCCTAGCTCCTGAGTCAGTTCCAAGTTGGGTCAACTTGGGTGGACAAAGGTGATAGGAAAAATGGGATTTGGAATACTTTTTTTATTTTAAGAAGTCAACTTATGTGCCAGAAAGAGTTTATTTATTTATTTATTTATTTATTTATTTTATTTTTTATTTTTGAGATGGAGTCTCACTCTGTCACCCAGGCTGGAGTGCAGCGGCACAATCTTGGTCCACTGCAACCCCGCCTCCTGGGTTCAAACGATTCTTCTGCCTCAGCCTTCCGAGTAGCTGGGAGTACAGGTGCACACCACCATGCCTAGCTAATTTTTGTATTTTTAGTAGAGACAGGGTTTCAACATATTGGCCAGGCTGGTCTCGAACTCTTGACCTCATGATTCTGCCCGCCTCGGCCTCCCAAAGTGCTGGGATTACAGGCATGAGCCACCATGCCTGACCAGGAAGAGTTTATTTTTAATTGACATAAATATTACCTATATACCACATTTATATCTACCTTTTGCTATTTATCTTCTATTTGTCCCATCTGTTCTTTTTTTCTTTTAACCTTTTCTTCTGCTTTTTTTCTTTAAATAGTAATTTTTCTCTTAAAAAATGATCTAAAATGGGGAAAATAGTGTCATTTATATTTACCTATGTATTTAGTATTTCTAGTGCTTTTCTCTCTGCTCTAGAGATGTAAATTTCCATCTGGTATAATTTTGTTTTTACTTGAAGAACTTTCTTTAATATTTCTTGTAGTCCTGTTGGCAGTGAATTCTTTCAGCTTTGGTTTATATGTAAAACTCTTTATTTTGCTTTTAATTTTGAAAGATATTTTCTCTGGGTTAAAAAATATAGGTTAAGCTGGGCACAGGTGCACTCCTGTAGTTACAGCTACTCAGGTGGCTGAGGTGGGAGGATTGCTTGAGCCCAGGAGTGAGAACCTGCAGTGAGCTATAATCGCACCACTGTACTTAAGCCTGAGCGACAGAGTAAGAGCCCATCTCTTTAAAAAACAAACAAAAAAAACCATAGGTTGCTTCTTCTTTCTGTACTTTAAAGGTTTTGTTCCATTGTCTTCTGGCTTACATAGTTTCTGAGAAGTCTGTTGTCGTTCTTATGGTCATTCCTCTGTATGTAATGTATCTTTTTTTCCTCTGGCTGATTTTAAGATTTTTCTGTTTATCATTGGTTTTCAGGAATTTGACTGTGATGTGCCTTGGTGTGGTTCTCTGCATATTTCTTCTGCATAGGGATTTGTTAAGCAGCTTTGGTCAGTTGGGTTATAGTTTTAATCAAATTTGGAAAATGTTGGCTACTATTTTCTCAAATGTTTTTTCTGTCCTCCATCTGTCTGGGACTCTTTTCACACGTGTGTTAATCTGCCTGATGTTGTCCCACAGCTCACAGACACTACATTCTTTTTTTCCCCCAGTCTTTTTTCCTTCTCTACTTCTTTTTGGTTAGTTTCCATTACTGTTTTCAGAATCACTCATCTTTTTTTCTGTTATGTGGATTCTTTCCAGTATGTTTTTTATATATTGTATTTTTTTCTCTAGAAGTTCCATGTAGGTCTTCTTATCCCTTCAATTTCTTCATTATTTTATGTTTTCTTCTACCATCTTGAACATATAGAACATATTTAGGCTGAGTGCGGTGGCTCAGGCCTGTAATCTCAGCACTTTGGGAGGCCAAGGCGGGTGGATCACTTGAGGTCAAGAGTTTGAGACCAGCCTGGCCAACATGGCAAAACCTGTCTCTACTAAAAATACAAAAATTAGCTGGGTGGGGTGGCATATGCCTGTAATTCCAGCTATCGGGACACTGAGGTACAAGAATCACTTGAACCTGGGAGGCAGAGGTTGCAGTAACCCGAGATTGTGCCACTGCACCCCAGCCTGGGTGACGGAATGACCCAGGAGACTCTGTCTCCAAAAAAAATAAGAACGTGTTTATGGTAGCTTTTAATGTTCTTATGTACTCATTCCAACATATTTGCATCTGTTTGTATTAATGCTTTTTCCCTCTCTGGTTATGGGTCATATTTTTTGCTTCTTTTTATGTCTGTATATTGTGAATTTTACATTGTCATTTGCTAGACTTTTGTTATATTCCTTTAAACAGTGTTCAGCTTTTTCCCAGGGTGCAATGAAGTTGCTTGGAATTTGTTGGATCTTTTCAAGTCTTCTTTTAAAGCTTTGTGAAGATAAATCCAAAGCAGCCTTTAGTCCAGGGCTAATTTTACTTTACTTTGAGGTGTTGCTTTGATGTTACATATATTCAAGTCTTTTTGCTTTGGCTGTTAGAAACACAAACTATTTCCAGCCCTGTTTGAGCTCTAGGAATTGTTGGGTCCACTGCTTTTTGGGGATTGTTTCCCCAGCCTTGGGAATTTCTTCTCGTGCATTCATAGATCAGTACTCAGCCAAAGACTCAAGGAATCTCCCTGCAGATCTCTTGAGCTCTCTGTGCCACTCCCTCCTACTCAGTACCCTGCTTTGCAAATTCTAGCTGCCTTTGCCTCCTTGAACTTCAGATCTCTGTCTCTAACTTACCCCGCGCCCCCCATACTGTTTAGCTTCCTCTCTGGAATGAGGCCTGAAAACTGCCCCTAGGCATTAAGCTGGGGAAATCAAAGGGCATATCTCATTTTCTTTTCTTTTCTTTTTTTGGAGACAGGACCTCACTTGGTCACCCAAGCCGGAGTGCATTGGTGTGACCATGGCTCACTGGCAGCCTCGACCTCCCAGGCTCAAGCTCTTCTCAGCAACCCTCAACACTCCCCACCCCCCAGTGAAGCTAGGACTACTGCAGAATTTTCTGTAGAGACAGGATCTCCCTGTGTTGCCCAGGCTGGTCTTAAGCTCCTAGGCTCAAGGAATCCTCCGCGCTCCCCACTCGCATCCCCCACAGGCATGAGGGACCACACCTGGCCTGGCTTACGTCATTTGTTTCTCTTCTTCCCTCACAACTTTTTCTCCTTAATGTCTGTTGTCTAATGTCTGAAAATGGTCATTTCATATATTTTGTCCAGTTTTCTAGTTGTTTAACAAGGCAGGGTGTCTTAGTTTTTGTTTGTTTGTTTGTTTGTTTGTTTTTAATCCCCTATTCTGAGAAGCAGTCTTAGTTCATTTTTGCTGCTATAACAGAATGTCTGAGACTGGGTGATTTATAATGAATGGAGATTTACTGGCTCACAGTTCTGGAGGCTGGGAAGTCCAACACTGAGAAGCCAGCACCTGGTGAGGGCCTTCTTGCTATGTCCACACATGGCAGAAAGCAAGGGTGGGGAGAAAAAGAGGGAGAGAAAGGGAAAGCACATGGGGGCTGAACTTTCCCTCTTAGAATGGCACCAGTCCCACTCAAGAGTGGAGTTGTTATGGCCCAATCACCTCTTAAAGGCCCCATCTCTTAAGACTGTTACAGTGGCAATTAAATTTCAGCATGAGTTTTAGAGGGGGCAAACATTCAAACCATAACACAGGGTAAATTCCATCTCCGTTACTCCATCTTGGATGGAAGCAGTTCTTCTTCTGAGCCATATTTAAAGTAGGAAGAAATAAAGTAGAAAACAAGTATTTGTTCTTTTTTTTTTTCTTTTTTTTTTTTTTTTTTGAGACGGAGTCTTGCTCTGTTGCCAGGCCGGAGTGCAGTGGCGCAATCTTGGCTCACTGCATCCTCCACCTTCAAGCGATTCTCCTCCTGCCTCAGCCTCCATAGTAGCTGGGACTACAGGCGCCCACCACCATGCCTGGCTAATTTTTTTTGTATTTTTAGTAGAGTTAGGATTTCACCATGTTGGCCAGTCTGGTCTCAAACTCCTGACCTTGTGATCCACCCGCCTCAGCCTCCCAAATTGCTGGGATTACAGGCATGAGCCACCAGGCCCGGCCAGTATTTGTTCTTTATAAAATTCAGGTTTTGGACTGTGGTGTTTAAACCACTTAGTTGTTGTCAGTGTGTAAATTATATGTGATGCCTGCATTGGTCTCTCTGTAGACCTGGTGGTCAAATAAGAGTAAGGACCTATGATATTGCTGTACCACCCTTTTAGAGTAAAATATATTTCACATTTTTATCATATTTTATTTGGCCCTCAATAAAACTGGAGCAGGTATATCCATTTTTACCATTGTGGGAACTGAGGTTTAGAACAGTTAGTTCTTGCTAGCCTCTCCTAACAGTTTCAGAAGAATCCAAAGGATTTTTTTTTCCTTTTCTTAGTATCATTGACTTATGGTTGCTCCTATGTCTGCCCTTTTCTTTAGTCTTTTTAGTAAAATAAGCATTCTTGAATTTCACATTTCTACCCCTGGGCTATATCTATCCATAAAATACAAAATTCAAATACTGCGTAGTCTATTGCTGTCTGTTTTAGTAACCTTTAGAAAGTAATTTATTGCTATGTGCTTTACTCTCCTCACCAATGAATATTCTTGTTTAATGATAGTCCTGGAATTATTAATATTTTGAGATTATACATGTAGAATTGCATCTACTAGTGAATTCTGAATTCTGATTGATTAATTTATATATATAAGCTTTTAGAGTGGCAGCACAATGGAAGAGAATTCATTTTTATATGTTAAGAATCTTAGTGGTGCCTCCTCATAAAAGCCAAGAATCCAGTGGTTTTGTTTTTTTTTTTAAACAATGCCTAAACTCTTTATTTCACCAACCAGTATTTCTGATTTTCTTCCTGATGCAGGATTTTAAAACCTTAGAAGTCTATAAATACTGCATTCAGACTTTCCACATCAAGAGAAAGGGGCCCAGGGCAGAAGATGTCAGGCCCCAGGCTGTTTTGGGTGGGAAAAGTCGCAAAGATTTCTCAACAGTCTGTGTCAGTTTTCTAACTTAATCGAAACACCTTTAAGCTCTGCTTCATCCCCAAACTTTCCCCTGTGGCGTCTACGATAGAAAAACACTCCTCTCTCATATACACCCCACCACTGGGGAGCCCGGGGGAAGGGAATGGGCATTACACAGGCAAGCCAAACTTTTTATTCTAAGCTAGAAAATGGAAATCCAATGGTTCTTTATCAAGCCTAATGTAAGATAATTGATTAAAAGAAAAATATAAAAAATCCTTAAAAACGACACCCACTTTTTTCACACAGAAACTATGAAAATTATTTCGTCAAAGCACAGAAAGTGAGACGCCTCATTGCTAATGACTTTGTAAATGCTTTTAACTCTGGAGTAGATGTCTTGCTAACTCCCACCACCTTGAGTGAGGCAGTACCATACTTGGAGTTCATCAAAGAGGACAACAGAACCCGAAGTACTCAGGATGATATTTTTACACAAGCTGTAAATATGGCAGGTGAGGATTCCTCAGGAACATTCTGGTTTTCTTCAAATTCTTAGGCAGGTATTCTGGTCTTCAACTTAAGATTCTAGCTAGATGGTTCCCTAAAAGCAAAAGTCTATCCTTTTGGAATGCTTAGGAGTGTGTGTGTGTACATGTATTAGTCTGTTCTGACACTGCTATAAAGAAATAGCTGAGACTGGATAATTTATTTTAAAAAGGAGGTTTAATTGGCTCACAGCTCTGCAGGCTGTACAGGAAGCTGAGCACCTTCCGCTTCTGCGAATGCCTCAGGAAACTTAAATTCACAGTGGAAAGTGAAGGAGAAGCAGCCATGTCTTACATGGCCCAGCCCAAGCAAGAAAGGAAAGGGAAAGATGCTACACACTTTTAAAACAACCAAGTCTTGTAATAACTCATTCACTATCACAAGAACAGCACCAAGGGGAATGGTGTTAAGCCATTTATGAGAAACCGTCCCCATGATCTAGTCACCTTCCACTAGGCCCCACCTTCAACACTGGGGATTACAATTCAACATGAGATTTGGATGGGAACACAGATCCAAACCGTATCAGTACACGTGCATGCACTCTCACCACACACACACAAACACAACACACTTAGTAGTTTTTTTTTTTAACTTTTATTTCGGAAAATTTAAAACCCACAGAAAAGCTGAAAAAGTAGTATAATGAATGCTGATATGCCCTTCACCTGGATGTAATCTTGTTAACATTTTGCCTTATTTGCTTTGCCCTTCTCTTCCTCTTTCTACACACACACACTCACACGCACACACAACTTTGTTTTTACCTGAATCATTTGAAAGTTTCAGATGTCATGACACTTCACCCCTAAATTCTTTTGTACAAATCTTATAAGAATAAATTCTCTTACAGAACCACAATTCCATTGTCATACCTAAGAAAACTAACATGATTAATAATTCAAATGTAGTTTATATTCAAATTTTCTCAGTCCTACCAAAAATGTCTTTTGTAAGTTATCTTTCCTCCTGATATATTACATTAGTTTATGGTATCTTTTTAAAACCTAGAACAATCACCCCACCTCTCTTTTTGTTTAAAACCACATCAGGCTGTGCTGTAATTTTTGTTTCAATCATCAAACATAATGTAGAAAACTTAAGAGGAAAAGGAAAGTCTGTTACATTTACCTATACTTTTGCTTACTGTGTTCTTTCTTCCCTCCTGAAGTACCAAGATTCTTTATTTTGTCACTTCCATTTAGAGAAATTTCTTTGGCCTTTCTTTTAGGGTAGTTCTGCTGATGAAAAATTTATCATAGCTTTCCTTTTGAGAGTGTGTTGATTTCCCTTTGATTTTTAAAGGTTATTTTTGCTGGATGTAGAACTCTGGTTCAACAGTTCTTATCTTTAGCACTTAAAAAAATGTTAAGAGCCCAGTCCACTTGTGCTGTAGGATGTCCCATCCATAGTCAGGATTTGTCAGATTGCTTCCTCATGATTGGGTTGAGTTAAACATTTTTGGTAGAAATACTACATAATCTTCATGTCAGGAAACAGTTAGTATCAGTTTCCTGACTGATATCATTTTTGGAAACCAATTTGATCACTTGGCTAAGGAAGTAACTGCTAGATGTTCCTTTATAAAAAGGTACATTTTTCCTTTTATCATTTTTTAAGCAATTTCTGGGGTGAGGTTTTGAGACCATGTGAATATCCTATTTTCCAATAATCTTGAACCCAGTTTTAGCATTCATTGATTATCCTTGAAATATTAACTAGAGAATTACAACATTCTGGCTTTACTAATTCTGTCATTCCTTCTACATTTATTAGCTAGCAGTATTCTCTAAAGAAGAGTCTTCCTTTTTTTCTTTAATTCAATGTATTGTAAGCAATTACTGTCAGTATTGTTTTTGATGCTCAGATTGCCTTAAATTTGGCCAATAAGAGCCCCTTCAAGTTATATGTGTCCTTTAAAACTGTCCCCATTAATTTTTGAAAACTTGTTTCATGGTATAACAAGATGTTCTGGGATTTTGTACTTTCTCTGCCCAAACCTGGAATTAAAACTACCCTGAGCTAATTTCTCATCTAATAGATTGCCAAAAATTCAAAAACTGAACAACACAATCTGTTTGCAAGGCTATAGGTAGAAGTTCAAAATGGTACAACTTCTTTGCAGGGGAATTTTGCAATATCTAATTACATGTGCATTTGTCCTTTGATGAAGCAATCTCCTCTTCATCTAAGAAAATTTCAAAGATACCAAAAAAATACATACACAAGGTAATTCTCTGGGGCATTGTATAAAATAGCTAAATATTGAAAACAATCTAAATACTTCTAAATTATAGAAGACTGGTTTACTCAATTATGGTGAAACCAAGTAATGGAGTACTGTACAGCAATAAGAAATGAATGAAGAAAGTTTCTGTGAACTGATACAGAATGATTTCCAAGATATATTTTTAAGTAAACAAAACAGTTCAAAAGCATTATATAGCATAATATTTTTAGCTGTTTTTTAAACCTTAGCCTGTATTGTACTTAATTAGCACTGAAAAGTGGAAGAGGTCTCTGCTAATTAGAATGGAGAATTAATCACCTTCCTTCTTTTCCCAGGATTGCCAGCAGTGAGTATCCCTGTTGCACTCTCAAACCAAGGGTTACCAATAGGACTGCAGTTTATTGGACGTGCGTTTTGTGACCAGCAGCTTCTTACAGTAGCCAAATGGTTTGAAAAACAAGTACAGTTTCCTGTTATTCAACTTCAAGAACTCATGGATGATTGTTCAGCAGTCCTTGAAAATGAAAAGTTAGCCTCTGTCTCTCTAAAACAGTAAACATATCTTACAAATTAAAATGACTCTTAGGCCGGGTGCGGTGGCTGACACCTGTAATCCCAGCACTTTGGGAGGCCGAGGCGAGCAGATCATGAGGTCAGAAAAGATTGAGAACAGCCTGGTCAACATGGTGAAACCCCGTCAAGCCTGTAATCCCAGCACTTTGGGAGGCCGAGACGGGCGGATCACGAGGTCAGGAGATCCAGACCATCCTGGCCAATACGGTGAAACCCCGTCTCTACTAAAAAATACAAAAAAACTAGCCGGGCGAGGTGGCGGGCGCCTGTAGTCCCAGCTACTTGGGAGGCTGAGGCAGGAGAATGGCGTAAAACCCGGGGGGCGGAGCTTGCAGTGAGCTGAGATCTGGCCACTGCACTCCAGCCTGGGCGACAGAGCGAGACTCTGTCTCAAAAAAAAAAAAAAAAAAAAAATACAAAAATTAGCCAGGCTTAGTGGCGGTCGTCTGTAGTCCCAGCTACTCACAGGAGAATCACTTGAACCCCGGAGGCGGAGGTTGCAGTGAGCCGAGATCGTGCCACTGCACTCCAGCCTGGGTGACAAAGCAAGACTCTGTCTCAAAATAAATAAAATAAAATGACATTCAGAGATTCTAACATCTAGAGTCAAATGGTCTTGCTCAATTCCTGTAATTAGGTTTCTTGTTAATACAGTCATTCCATGGCATTACTTTTTAAAATGCCTATGACAATTAATAATAAATAATGTGTCAGCATTTAGTAAGCACCCACTAAGTGTACAATACTTCTACAATAACACAAGATACCTGTCCCTCAAAAACAATGCATTCTGCCATAATGTTCATTATAAAGAGTTTACAGTATATGATCAGTAAATGAACTCAGTGTAACATGGAGTTGTTCTGTTAAATAAGATTAGGGATAAACTTTTCAAAAAGTGTATATCTGTGTAACTAAAGCACTAACAAAAACAGAAACATGAATAGTCCTTCTAGAGGTAACCTGGATAGCCGAGGCAGGCAACTTATCATGTGGTGAAGGCCGCCTCAGGGGTTGTTAAAAATGCATAGAAACAATTGAATGGGATTATTGGCTTCTGAGTGCTGAGCAGAGCAGGTGGAAGAGGAACTCTGAGCACAGGAGGAAATGCAACCAGTCAGGGCCCAGAATCATGCAAATCTCGAGGGTATGCCTCTCTGGGGAGGAGCCCCAGGTGCAGGCACTCCTTTTATTTCCCTAAGAAAGAGCTGAAATGACTGAGAACTTTCCTTTTCTCCTTAGATTTACAATTTTACTTCTGCTATTCCAGAGTCTATACCTAGAAGCCAGAACCACTCCATGTTACACTGAGTTCATGCTCCTATTTACTGATCACAAATGAGCTCATTGATGTCACAGAAACATTTATCGTAACCTATAACAGACCATCACAGATTGGAAACTTGGAAGATAGCAGAGCATGGTATTAGAGAAGAAGGTTCCAAAACACAAGTAACATACACTGAAAAACGTGCAGATAATTTGTTGATGATGCCAAAGAGGGGATGCGCATGGCAAGACCTTGCCTTACCCCAGATTCTCTATATCTCACGGTTTCCTTTTCCTCTTGACTATCTTTACAAGTGTTTTTTTTTATTTGGGCCCCTTGAGCCCAGAGAGGTATTAATGGAGATCTGTACTCAATATTTGACAAAATCTAATGGAAACCATCCATTTACTCATGATAAGGCTTCATCGTTGGATTTCTGTGTCTTCACTAGAACACCATTGTCATCTCATATTGATCGGGTATTTTAATCCAGCACTTACATATTGTTGATAAATAAAAATAGCTGAATTGTTACTTAATAAATTCACTTTGTTTAGAAAGAAAAAATTCTTTTCTAAATATGACGTTCATGAAGAGAAAATAATGAGTCAGAATCATCTGCAGAATCACTAGAATGTTTCATCGTCACCTGTTAGTTTTCATAAACAGTTTTCTGTCCTTTCTAAGATCCTTCCGCTCCCAAATACTCAACCGGATTAACTTTACATAAAAGGTTTATGTACCAGGCTCAATAATACTCTTATAAATTTTGACTCTGAATCCCTGAAAGAGAAAGAAATCCATAAGAGAGAAAATTGCATTACTTTATAGCAAGAGGAAACCGTTTTAAGGTTCTTAATTACTCAGACACCACAACATCCTAGATGGAGGAAACCATTTTAGTTGAAGGAGAAAATATGATGTCAAAAGCAAGTAAATAAACCATTGCCCCAATCTGGTTTTTTTTTTTTTTTTTTTGAGACGGAGTTGAGGAGTGGAAAAATACTGAATATCAGAGGTCAGAAAAGTCAGGAAACTCCCCTTAATGCTAAAACAACAAGGTTATCTGAAAAGTCCCTAGCAGGGCAAGCGGCCGTTTGTGGTTTGGTCAAAGGGCGGGAACCAATGAACAACTGACTAATGTTTAACTCTAAATGTCAGCCAATTGTAAACCTACAATTGTAAAAACCCCCAGTGACTCTGTAACTTGCTGTAACTTGTTTGTGTCTGACTATAAAAGACAGCTGAACACCGAGCTCGGGGTCTCTCCCTAGGATCTGATATCTAGCTGGAGGGAACCGAGTTTGAACTCGAAATAAAGCGATCCCTGCCGCTTGGCTTTGTCTCTGGACTCTGGTGGTTGCTTTCGGGTCATCGCGGGTCTGGGCATTACAGAGTCTCGCTGTGTCGCCCAGGCTGGAGTGCAGTGGCGCGATCTCGGCCCACTGCAAGCTCCGCCTCCCGGGTTCATGCCATTCTCCCGCCTCAGCCTCAGCCTCCGAGTAGCTGGGACTACAGGCGCCCGCCACCACGCCCAGCTAAATTTTTGTATTTTTAGTAGAGACGGGGTTTCACCGTGTTAGCCGGGGTGGTTTCGATCTCCTGACCTCATGATCCACCCGCCTCGGCCTCCCAAAGTGCTGGGATTACAGGCTTGAGCCACCGCGGCCAGCGCCCCAATCTGTTTTTATGTAATGAATTTTTTTAAAAAAGAAAGAGAGATGGGCTCTCCCTATGTTGCCCAGGCTAGTCTCAAACTCCTGGGCTCAAGCATTCTGCCTCCCTCAGCCTCCCAAAGTGCTGAGATTGCAGACGTGAGCCACCACACCTGGCCAAAATAATATTCAATATTATATATTCAATATTTAATATTCAATTATTCAATATGCAATGATATTCCATATTATTTCAAATAATATTAATTCTCTTGTTCCTGTATCTCTACATGAGCTGCACTCATAATTTGAATCTGGAAATTAAAAAGTGAAACATTTACCATTCTCATATACTGATACCCAACTAGCATGAAATGATACCTAATTTGTTTTTCTTTCCTCTTCATTTTTACTCTTAATCTAGTAGGTCTCATTTTGCCAAGTCACTGTCTGGGAATTTAAGTGACAAATGCTTGCTTTGTCTCAACTAATTAAACTCTAAAATTGTTAGCAACAGAACTTCCAGAACAGAGTGTTTTTGAAAGGTGAAGATGTCTACACGTGTAAGATGAGTTCCTTGATAAGACCTGAAAGACCAAACCAAACAAAGCAAAGCAAAAGTTTGAATGACCGCATGTCAGAGTGAAAAAATGATGTGATCATAAAACATGGTGCCCTGCCACCACAGAGAGCCAAAGGAGCAAGTGGGAAAACCAGTGTTCCATAATAGCCCATGCTTAGCGTTACCAAGAAAAGCACTTGAAACCCAGGAGGCAGAATGTTCCCTTTGAGTGGCTGACACCAGGTCCTCTGTGATGACATCAAACTGGGCTGTTTAAAAAAGATGGTGTGGTATAGAAGAGGAGTGTGCAAAATGATGAAAAAGTGCTTATTCCTATTAGGAAATACCTGCACCTCCTAATGTAAATAAGTAACTTTAGGATTTTAAACAGAATCTGAAGGATAGTGAAAAGAAATAAGTAGGTACTAATAAGTAGACCTCGGGATTCAGCAAGCTGTGTGCCATACCTTATTCAAGTCAAAGCCAGAGAGTAAAATAATGGAATTTTAAAAATATCTCTTATTATAAATTTTCATTAACTACTTTAAATCCCCCTCCCTTTCTTTCTTTTTCTTTTATTTTTTATTTATTTATTTATTTATTTATTTATTTATTTATTTAGAGACAGTGTCTTGCCCTCACCCAGGCTGGAGTGCAGTGGCACAGTCTGCTCACTGCAGCCTTGACCTCCTGGGTCCAGGCAATCCTCCCTCTCACCTCAGTCTCCCAACTGTGGCACCAGGCCCAGCTAATTTTTTAAATTTTTGTAGAATCAGGGTCTGCCATGTTGCCCAGGCTGGTCCTGAACTCCTGGGCGCAAGCCATCTGCCCACCTTGGCCTCCCAAAGTGCTGGGATGACAGGAGTGAGCCACCGTTCCCAGCCTCCCTCCCTTTCTTCAAACATCTGGTTATCTGTACCAAGGCACAAGCCTAGGAAAAAACATATCCATTGTATTTAGAAGGACCCGGAGGAAGTTTAAAATAGAAGGCTTTCCTCTGTTATTTCATAACTTAAGCAATGTGTACACTAGAACATAAACCTGAAAATTTAATAAAGGCAAATAACAGGAAAAAAAAAAACACAGGCAACATTAAGTTAAAGCAATTATTACAGGATTTCAGAGGAGCTTTTTTATTTATTTTTCTTTGTACTTCAATAGAATTTAAACCCAAAAATATTTTAGGCAGTTTATTAAAAATATATTATTACAATTGTATAAAAGTAAATAGTTGAAATCTATGAAGTGATAATAAAAGTGGGGAAAAATAATAAAACCAGAAATAGATTAAAAACAAAAAATGCTTGTCAGAGTATCTATATAGATGCTTCATGTTGAATAGTATATGATATGGTGGGAAATTAACTTTCGTCGTGGGGTAAGGCCACCAGATTTAAAAATCAGACAAACCTGAACTGAATCTTGTTGCTGCCATTTCCGAGCCGTGTAACTTGTCTTGAGTTTCAGTATCCTGACCTGTAAAATAGGGATAATAACCACTCCATGGGGTGGTCAGAAGGATTAAATTTAAGTGACACACTAAAAGCACCTAGCATGATACCTGACAGAATAAGCATGCAATATTTTGTAGCTATAAATAAATGCATGCAACCATGAATTTAAGTCATTTTCTTATAGAGGCCTCACAGTAAACTTGTAGAGGCCACAATTTGGCATGTGGCCAAATTATAATTTACTGAAAGCTTATGCTAGAGACCAGCTATATACTGCCCTGATGATCTGGCTTCCTCTGAGAATAGAGTTTAAAATATCTAGAAGAACTAATAGACTACATTTTTTTTTTTTTTTTTAAATTTTTGAGACAGAGTCTTACTCTGTTGCCAGGCTGGGGTGCAGTGGCGGGGATCTCGGCTCACTGCAACCTCCGCCTCCCGGGTTCAAGCGATTCTCCTGCCTTAGCTTCCAAGTAGCTGGGACTGCAGGCACCCACCACCATGCCCAGCTAATTTTTGTATTTTTGGTAGACACGGGGTTTCACCATGTTGGCCAGGATGGTCTCAATCTCCTGACCTCGTGATCCACCCACCTTGGCCTCCCAAAGTGCTGGGATTACAGCCGTGCGCCACCGGTGCCCGGCCACTAGACTACGTATTTAAACAGCAATTTCCAGAGGCTTGGAGAGGTGGCTCATGCCCATAATCCCAGCACTTTAGAAGGCCGATGTAGGTGGATCACTTGAGTCCAGGAGTTTGAGACCAGCCTGGGCAACATGGTGAAACCCTGTCTCTACTAAAAATACAGAAAATGAGCTGGGCGTGGTGGTGCAGGTGTGTAATCAGGATCACTTGAGTCTGGGAGGTGGAGGTTACAATGAGCCGTGATGGCGCCACTGCACCTCAGCCTGAGCCAAAAAGTGAGATCTTGTCTCAAAAAAATTAAAATAAGCAATTTCCTTGAGTTTTTGATAAGGAATTGGCCATTCCACTGATCGAAAACCTGAAAGTCTTCGTGATGTGTGAACCAAATGAAGAACAGGGCTGACAGCTCTTTAAAGAATAAAGGTTCTGGGCCGGGTGCAGTGGCGCACGCCTGTAATCCCAGCACTTTGGGAGGCCGAGGCGGGCAGATCACGAGGTCAGGAGATCGAGACCATCCTGGCTAACACGGTGAAACCCCGTCTGTACTAAAAATACAATAAATTAGCCGGGTGTGGTAGCAGGCGCCTGTAGTACCAGCTACTCGGGAGGCTGAGGCAGGAGAATGGCGTGAACCCGGGAGGCAGAGGTTGGAGGAAGGCGGAGGTTGCAGTGAACCCAGATCGCGCCACTGCACTCCAGCCTGGGCGACAGAGTGAGACTCCGTCTCAAACAAAACAAAACAAAACAAAAAAAGAATGAAAGTTTCCCCAAAATGGCCAACCCATATTCCTATGGGGAAAGTGTTTGTGACATAACCAAATTCTTCCTCATAAAAAGCAGTTCCATTCTAACATATAGACATAATTCAGGCTCCAAAATAACTGTATCCTCAGTGCAATTCCTTTAACATGGGAAAAAATTTTAAGGTAAATGTTACCAGCAGCCAATTAGTACATTCCTCAGAGAAAATAAGTTAATGAAGGACCCATGAGGCATCTAATTGTAAGCAATTTCACTACTTGGTGAATCTTCCATAGTAAGTTAGTTGCAAAATGGACCTGTAGGTCAATGAATAATATGATAAAATTGGTGGCAGATATCTGCCAAAATGATAATCGGCAATTTTACCATAGTTCACTTAGCAGGGCCAATTGTCTATAGAGGTCAGTCATAGTTTAGAATACTTATCTTTCTGTTGTCTATGATAGCGGTGTATACATCTAAATTACCCAAAACTGCTTTCAAATAATAAACATACAAACTAAAAGGAAGTGAGGCTGGAATTCAGAGTTTGAAGACTTAGAATAACCAAGGATATTCTAATTCTAATACGGTACTCTATCAGAACAGTTCTATAGACAAGCATGTAAGAAAAAATCTATTTTTTTTTCAAATTATGTGCAAATTATCTTCTTAGCGAAAGCACTTCATTTCTCTGTGGAAATGGCCACTGGGATACTGGTAATTGGTGCAGGATTAAGATGGTGCTAATAGTAAAAGAAGTGAAGCACTATGAAGTGAAAATTAGAAGAACGTAGACCTTAATTGGATTAGAGGATAGGGGAGAATGGAGGGAAAGAAAAATTATTTTTATCCTATGAAATGTTCACAGCTGGAAGAATGGTATTACCATTCATATTAAATAAAAAGGGAAAGCGGCCGGGCGCGGTGGCTCAAGCCTGTAATCCCAGCACTTTGGGAGGCCGAGACGGGCAGATCACGAGGTCAGGAGATCGAGACCATCCTGGCTAATACGGTGAAACCCCGTCTCTACTAAAAAATACAAAAAAACTAGCCGGGCGAGGTGGTGGGTGCCTGTAGTCCCAGCTACTTGGGAGGCTGAGGCAGGAGAATGGTGTAAACCCGGGGGTCGGAGCTTGCAGTGAGCTGAGATCTGGCCACTGCACTCCAGCCTGGGCGGCAGAGCGAGACTCCGTCTCAAAAAAAAAAAAAAAAAAAAGGGAAAGCAACAATGATTTGTAGGGGCTGGAGAATTCTACAGCCAAATGAGAGGCCTAACAGGCAGAGGAAAAAAAGGCAACTAAGTTAGATGGAGTTTTGGGAGTCAGAGCATAAATAATGAAGTCTTTATATTTGGTTCCTTTTTTTCCCATGTTTTATTATTTTATTATTCTGCACCAATTACCTGGTATCCTAGTGGCCATTTCCACGGAGAAATGAAGCGCTACCACTAAGAAGATAATTTGTGCATAATTTAAAAAGAAATAGATTTTTCTTACATGCTTGTCTATAGAGTACTGTATTAGAATTAGAATATCCTTGGTTATTCTAAGTCTTCAAACTGAATTCCAGCCTCACTTCCTTTTAGTTTGTATGTTAATGACTTGAAACCAGTTTTGGATAATTTAGATGCATATACCCCTATCATGCATATATACAGCAGTGAACACCCACATACCCACTACCTATTTTAACAGGTTTTCTTTTTCTAATTACAAAGGTAATGCATGTTCTCTGTAAGAAAGGAGAAAAAGAAAAGCACTATAAGAGAAAAAAAAATCACTTGTCACCTCACCATCTGGTATGTATATTGTTAAAATCTTTAGACAAAATAAATATGTTGGAGTTCATCTAAGCAAAAAATGATTCATGAATCAAGAGCATTTGGAACCGGAAGAGGTTCTGAGAACTCTAAGTAGTAGCATGAGCAGTGAGCTTTTATAGGCTGAATACAGAAGCAAAGTAGAGAAATCATCTGATTGGCTACAGCTAGATATATTCCTTACTGGGGCGTGGTATGATGAGCCATTTGCCTTATTTGGGTATGGTCTGATCAGAGATCCCTAACCATATAACCAGTTGGTTGGTTGGCTGTTTGTGATTGGCTGAGGCTTTGTTTTTGTTTTTGTTTTGGGGCTGAGTTTTGTCTCTTGTTGCCCAGGTTGAAGTGCAATGGCATAATCTCGGCTCACCACAACCTCTGCCTCCCAGGTTCAAGAGATTCTTCTGCCTCAGCCTCCTGAGTAGCTGGGACTACAGGCACCTGCCACCACACCCAGCTATTTTTTCTATGTTTGGTAGAGATAGTGTTTCACCATGTTGGCCAGGTTGGTCTTGAACTTCTGACCTCAGGTGATCTGCCCACCTCGGCCTCCCAAAGTGCTGGGATTACAGGCGTGAGCCACCGTGTCTGGCCTTTTTATTATTATTATTATTTATTTAAATTAAATCAGTTACAAGAAATGTTTGCAAGTTAAGTTCCTGTGTGCTTATTTAAGAATTCTGGGTACAGAAGCAATCCCATGAAAATAGTTTCCTGCTTGTTTTGCTTAAATAATATGTATATGCTTATGTAATTATATGTATTTTATTAATAAAATTGGTGTGGCTGGGCGCTGTGGCTCATGCCTGTAATCCCAACACTTTGGGAGGCCAAGGCAAGTGGATCACAAGGTCAGGAGTTTGAGACCAGCCTGGCCAAGATGGTGAAACCCCGTCTCTACTAAAAATATAAAAATTAGCCAGGCTAATTTTTTTACAGTGGCGGGTGCCTGTAATCCCAACTACTCAGGAGACTGAGGCAGGAGAATCGCTTGAACCCGGCAGGTGGAGGTTGCAGTGAGCCAAGATCATGCCACTGCACTCCAGCCTGGGCAACAGAGCAAGACTCCATCTCAACAGCAACAACAACAACATTGGTGTTATACTTCACACGGTTATGCAGCCATCACCACTTGATTCCAGAACTTTCTCATTATTTCAACAAAGAAACTCTGTACCTATTAATAATCACTCCCCATTCCACTCCTCCCACCTCCTGGCAACCACAAACTTACTTTCTGTCTCTCTGGATTTGCCTGTTCTGAACATTTCATACAAATGGAATCATACAATATGTGACCTTTTGCATCAGGCTTCTTTACTCAGTACAGTGTTTTCAAGGTCTGTCTATGTTGGAGCATTTATCAATATTTCATTGCTTTTTATGACTAATATTCCAATGGGTAGCTACATTACATTTTGTTAACCCATCATTAATTGATGAACATTTGGGTTGTTCCCACTTTGTTGCCATTATGAATAATGCTGCTATGAGCATTCATGTACAAGTGTTTCTGTGAACATATTTTGATTTTGCATGGATGTATACATAGGTGTGGGATTGCTGGGTGCTATGGTGAGAATGTATCCCCCAAAAGTTCATGTTAGAAAGTTGGTCCCCAACACAGCAGTGTTGAGAGGTGGGACTTTAGGTAAGTGAGTAAGTCATGAGAATTCTGCCCTCATGAATAGATTAATTCACTCATAGATTAGTGGATTAATGGGTTAGTTATCACGAGAGTGGATCTGTTATAAAAACCTGTTTGGTCCTCTCACCATGTGATGCCCTGTCCCTCCTCAGCGCTCTATGGAGAGTCCTCACTGGCAAAAAGACCCTCACCAGATGTGATCCCTCAATCTTGGACTTTCCAGCCTCTAGAATTATAAGAAATAAATTTCTTTTCTTTGTAAATTACCCAGTGTGTGGTATTCAGTTATAGCAACAGAAACAGACTGAATCATAGGTAACTGTTTAACTTTTTGAGGAACTGCCAAACTCTTTTCCAAGGTGGCTGCACCATTTTACATTCCCACCAGCAATGCATGAGGGTTTCAGTTTCTTTACATCCTTGCCAACAATTTTTGTTTTCTCTTTTTGATTATTGCCATCTCAGTGAGTGTAAAGTGTATTTCATTGTGGTTTTGATTTGCACTTCTCTAACGACTAATGATATTGAGTATATTTTCATGTGCTTACTGATCATTTATATATATTCTTTGGAGGAGAAACTTCTATTCAAATCCTTTGCTCATTTTAAATTGAGTTATTCGTCTTTTTATTGTTGAGTTTAAAAGGTTTTTAAAGAAACACATATTTTAGATACAAGCCCCTTATCAGGTATATGATTTATAATTGTTTTCTCCCATTCCGTGAGTTGCCTTTTCACTTTCTTAATGCTTTTCTTAGGAGCAGGGAAGTGTTCCTTTTTTGTATTATTATTTTTTTGCCACACACTGTCAGGGGAAAAGTTTTTCAGTTTAATGAAGTCTAATTTATCTGTTTTTACTTTTGTGACTGTTGCCTTTGATATCATATATCACATTTATCTGTAATAATTGTCAGCAAATGATATGAGGAAGGGTCCTAAATTTTATTAAAAATACCACATAACCCAGTACCTGTCCACACTATTATTCTAGTCTAAATGCTTCTATATACTCACGTCTGATTTGGGGCCATTGTTGAAGCTTTGTTGGTTTGTTTTTGTTTGTTTGTTTGTTTGTTTGTTTTGAGACGGAGTCTCGCTCTGTCGCCCAGGCTGGAGCGCAGTGGCTGGATCTCAGCTCACTGCAAGCTCCGCCCCCAGGGTTTACGCCATTCTCCTGCCTCAGCCTCCCAAGTAGCTGGGACTACAGGCGCCCGCCACCTCGCCCGGCTAGGTTTTGTATTTTTTAGTAGAGACGGGGTTTCACCGTATTAGCTAGGATGGTTTCGATCTCCTGACCTTGTGATCCGCCCGTCTCGGCCTCCCAAAGTGCTGGGATTACAGGCTTGAGCCACCGCCCCCGGCCAGGTTTTTCTTAAGGTGAGCCCAAAGTAGCCTGATTATAACATTCAAAAGAAACAGTGATACCTTCAGTTTTGCTATTGCCCTACCTTTGTATAAACAAGTATCTTGCAGTCTAAAGCATGTATTCAATGTCTGTTAAATTGAATTAAATTGAAAACCAGTTTTAGGGAGGAGAAATGTGAATAATCATAGAGTAGCCAACACTGTGATCCAGCCTTGTTCACACTGTTTCCATTTCTGTTGAGGTCATCTCTGTTCTGAGCCAAAACTGCTCTTTCAACACTTTTTCTTTTTTGAGACAGAGTCTCACTCTGTCACTCAGGCTGGAGTGCAGTGGCGTGATCTCGGCTCACTATAACCTTTGCTGCCCAGATTCAAGCAATTCTCCTGCCTCAGCCTCCTGAGTAGCTGGGATTACAGGCACCTGCCTCCGTGCCCTGCTAATTTTCTTTTGTGTTTTTAGTAGAGACGGGCTTTCACCAACTTAGCCAGGCTGGTCTTGAACTCCTAGCCTCGTGATCCACCCGCCTCCGCCTCCCAAAGTGCTGGGATTACAGGCATGAGCCACCATGCCCAGCCTCAACACATTTTCAATACAATCATGGTAATCATTAGTTTTGTTTGGCAAATATTTCCAGTTCTCTCCAGTTTCAGACCCTCCTGTGGTTAGGTGGGATCTCGTGTTTAGTTCCAGCTAACGCATCGTAAGTGGAAGTGCCATGTGTCTGGGCCACAGTTTGCTAGGTTGGTATCTTCTAGGGTTTTCTTCTCCCTCCAGCAATGTTCAAAATGGTGGCTGCTCTATCAGCCCAAGTCACTGAGTGACTAAGTGTCAGAGAGCTCTGTCAACCTAATGGATGGGTAGCACAAGCAAAAAATAAAACTTTTTTTGATTTTGTTGTTTTAAGCTGTTGAATTTTGGGGCTAACATGGCCCATCCTGAGCAGTCTACCAGTCACTGTCTTTCCGACTTCTCTTCATTCACTGGTCTGCTTTTCAAAGCAACCCAATAGTACCATAGATAGTTGCTTTTTGTTTGTTGTTGTTGTTGTTGTTGTTTAAATAAACATAGAAATTGACCCTTCTGGCCTTAAAGCCTGAAACTTATATTTGTTTTATCTGAGTCCCTTTCTCAGGAACCACCTTCAGGCCTCTCAAAAAAAAGTTTCAAAGAACTGAAACTCTCCAGATCACTATATCCAGACAATGAGATTCCAGACGCCTCAGGACCCCTCATTCATTGTGGTTGTTTCCTTGCCCCTCCCTAGTTCCTATTTTCCTACACACTGTTACATTTCTTCCCTGCTATATAAACCTCTAGTTTTAGCTGGTAGGGTAGATGGATTTTAGACTCAGCTCCCACTTCCTTGGCTGCCGCACCCAATTAAAGCCTTCCTCATTGGCAGGACTCATTGTTTCAGTCATTGGCTTTCTGTGTGGCAAGCAGCAGGACCAAACCCCTGGTTTTTCAGTAACGCTGTCTTGAATGAGAGGTAAAGGGTTTCAGGTAGAACATGAAGAAATTGGCCTGGAAATGATTTCACAGTTGCATCCTCAGTCACTCTTCTCATATGCATGACAACTTCAACTACATTTTGAGAAAGCCCACCATCCATATATAGATGTTGTATGCTCCAGAACTGCCTGAGTGTCCAAAAAAGTGAAATGCCTGGGACATTAACATTTCCATAAAAGGTAAAAGAAACATGTAGTTAGTTACACTGAATAGGTAACAATTTACAGAGAAAAAGACAGTCTATGTTATGGGGCAAAACCTTCAACACAGTCTAGAAAGATCACTATAAAGAAATGTGAGATAAAGTCACCAAATTTCATAGTTATTTATCATTTTCAATCCATTCCATGGCCTTTTATGTTTCTATTTCATGGACTTTCACAAAAGCCTTGACATTCATGTTGTGTCCATTTCCCATATATGCTGAACTTTGAGGCCTCCGCAAACTCGTATAAGCTTTATAAGAAATTAATATTGTGTATATAAAATTTGACAAATTACTGTCTTAAAAATAAAACAACAACAACAACAAAAACAGTGTCCCACTCTGTCACCCAGACTAGAGAGTGCAGTGGTACAATCTCAGCCCACAGCAACCTCTGCCTCCTGGGCTCAAGTGATCCTCCCACCTCAGCCTCCCAAGTAGCTGGGACTACAGGCACATGCCACTGCGCCTGGCTAATTTTTTTTTTTGTATTTTTCATAGAGATGTTGTTGTTGTTGTTGTTGTTGTTGTTGTTTTTGCCATATTGCCTAGGCTGGTCTCAAATTCCTGGACTCGGGTGATCTGCCTGTCTCAGCCTCCTGAATTGCTGGAATTACAGGTGTGACACCGCACCTGGCCAAGTTGGTGTCTTGACGTAGAACTTTTATAATACTAAGGCTTAATAATCATGACTCAGATGTTATTAGAGAAAGAGAAATAATTAGCATAACATATCAAAGAGTTTCAATGTACATTGGGTTGTTTTTTGTTTTTGTTTTGACTAGATGATTAATTAAGGCTACTACAAAATTGACTTTGAAATCAGTCTATAAGCTAAATTGCACTGCACCATTATAGGCAGGTGACTTAAACATTAGTTGAAACTATCACTTTTATTTGTAGCATGTGCTATTTTTTATGAAAACTCTCACAGTGGCCAAAGACAAATGTAGTTTCAAAATATCCCAGACCAAATCATGATGTTGTATCAATGTTTGATCAAATGTCTATACCATATCTAAAGAGTAAACATTATAAATCAAAAAGAAAAATAATACTAAAATATTTACATATAGATCACTTGTTATCTTCTTTGTCTGAAATCCACATCTTCTCTTCCACTTTTCATCACAAATGCACACACACCACTTCTGTTGTCAATGCACCACTGCTTCCATAAAACTAAAAGACAAAAATAAATAGAAGTTATATTAATTGGAAGGAGAGAGGTAAAATGATCACCTCTGATTATACAGTCACATACCTGGAAAACCCAAGAGAATCAACTAAAAAGATACCACAAATAATAGAAGACTTGAATAAGGTGAGTGGGTACAAAACTAGTGTTCAGAAACCAATAGCCTTTTCTATATACAAACAGATCTGTTGGAACTGCACTGTGCAACACAGTAGCCGATAGCCTCATGTAGCAATTTAAATTAACTTAAAATCTGGTTCATTAATGACACTAGCCACATATCAAATCCTTAATAGTCACTTGAAATTTGGGGAGAAATACACATTCTGGAACTATTTTCCACAGACCACATTGGATAAGTATTAAAAGTCCGGAAATATTTGGAAAAAGAATAATCATGAGAAACAGCCCTATCAGATATTTAAAACACATTTTAAGGCCATAATAACTAAAATGTCTGCACTTACAAATACAAACAAAACAATAGAAATTTACTGTAACACATATACAAAGTTTGCTTACAAAGGGAGGCCTTTCAGCCCAGGCATGGTGGTTCACACCTGTAATCCCAGCACTTTGGGAAGCTGAGGCAGGTGGATTGCCTGAGGTCCAGAGTTCAAGACAAGCCTGGGCAACATGATGAAACTCAATCTCTACTAAAAATACAAAAATTAGCCAGGTGCGGTAGTACACACCTGTAGTCCCAGCTACTCAGGAGGCTGAGGCAGGAGAATCCCTTGAACCAGGAGGTGGAAGTTGCAGTGAGCCGAGATCATGTCACTGCAGTACAGCCTGGGTGACAGAACGAGACTCCGTCTCAAAAAAAAAAAAAAAAAAAAAAATAAGTCTTTCAAATCAGTAGTAAAAGATTAATGATTCCATAAATCATGTTAGGATAACTTGGTGGCTATCTAGAAAAGAATAAATTTGTATCCCTGTTTCACTTCTTATTCCAAAATAAATTTCAGCATAGCAAAGATTTAAACATAAGATGAAACTGTATTACAGCATTGCTTCATGTAGCAAAAGATTGGAAGCAATCTAAATGTCCTTTAATGGTTAAATACAGTATGATATATCCATTCCATGTAAGATGATTTTTCCATTGGGAAAGAAAATTAGCAGCTTTATTATTGTAGAAGAGTATATGTAGTAAGCTGCCGTGTGTGTAGAATCTATGTAGAGGTTTGTCCATGTAGGGAATACAGGAAATTAGTTTCCTCTGGAGGGGAAAACTAAGTAGCTTTGGGATGGGTGGAAGGAGACTTGGTTTTTACTGATGACTCTTTTGCACCATTGAATCTGTACTACATATATATAAATATATATATATATATACACACACACATACATATACATATATGAGTTAATGTTTTAAAATAAGTCACATAATTTATTATAAAAACCAAGGCCTGAAATTTATAAAAATATTGTATCTCCCTTACTTTAGTGTCACCTGCCCCAAGTTTATTTCGGTTCTTTACATAAGAGCTTCAAAAAGTCTATGGGCAGCAATTTCAGGCTCCATTGCAGTAAAGTCTTGTCTAGAAGGTTAGAATTTAACAATTTACTTAATAAGTGTTTAGCTAGTAATGGGGACATAATATTAATACCCTCAGTAAGTACTTACTCAAATGTAATGTTATATTATTTAAAGAAGACTTAACAGCAAACAAAAATAAGTACTTTGTTTTACAGCAAAAATGAAGGGCCAGTGGTCTCTAGTCATTCCATGATGTAAACATATAAATGGACTAAATCATGAGGTACTCAATGAGTTCAGAGAATTCTAATTAGAAGAGTGCTTCACAGACTGGAGCCAAGCTCTTCTCCAGTGCCTTCCCCAGCTCTCTGGTATCTATGGCACTGGATGCAACTGCCACCGTTAAGATGCTGCTAAGCACTGTTCACAACAGCAAAGATACGGAGTCAACCTGTGTTCAGTAGTGGACGAATGGATAAATGAAATGTGTATCTACACAATGGAATATTATTCAGCCATGAAAAATGAATAAAATCATATCATTTACAGCAATATGGATGGAACTGGAGGTCATTATGTTAAGTGAAATAAGCCAGGCACAGAAAGGCAAATATTACATGTTCTCACTCATATGTGAGAGCTAAAAAAGTTGATTTTACAAAGGTAGAGAGTAGAATAACAGATGCTAGAGACCAGGAGGGTGTGTGGGTGGGAGGGGGGATGAAGAGAAGTAGGTTAATAGGTAAAAACATACAGTTAGATAAAAGATATAAGTTCTGTTGTTCAACAGCTGAGTAGAGTGACTATAGTAAGTAACAATATATTGTATATTTCAAAGTAACTAAAAGAGAGAACTTGAATTGTTCCCAACACATAGAAATGATAAATATTCAAAATGATGACACCTCAAATACCCTGACTTGATCATTACACATTCTATGCATGTAACAAAATGTTGCATGTATCCCATAAATACGTAAAATATTATTTATCAGTTTTTTAAAAAGAGCCTGCTAAGCCTTGGGAGTCTCCTCCACCTCCCAAAACACTTCTATTTTGCTTTACAGTTTCTACACTTACACCAGGCATAACTTATATCTCATTTGCCAATAGAAATGGAATTGTCTAATTCTAAGATTAGCTGTTTGACAGCTCAATTTAAATCTTTTACAACGTACAGAGAGTTTTAATGGGCATTGATATGATGTTCTTGAAACTTGAAGAAATTATTCTAGAACAAGCTTATTGTCTGTGAAAGACTACCATAGAAAACCTTTGGTAGAAAAAATATCTGCTATGTAGCACAATTTAATATTTAGGCAATTTTTTTTTTTTTTTTTTTTTTAGACGGAGTCTTGCTCTGTCGCCAGGCTGGAGTGCAGTGGTGTGATCTCCGCTCACAGCAACCTCTGCCTCCTGGGTTCAAGCGATTCTCCTACCTCAGCCTCCCGAGTAGCTGGGACTAGAGGCACAAGCCACCACGCCCTGTTAATGTTTGTATTTTTGGTAGAGACAGGGTTTCACTGTGTTGGCCAGGATGGTCTGGGATCTCCTGACCTTGTGATCTGCTTGCCATGGCCTCCCAAAGTGCTGGGACCGAGCCTGGCCACAGTTTCTTTTTTATCAGCGGTTGTTTTGTTTTGGTTTTTTTTTGAGACTGAGTCTCACTCTGTTGCCCAGGCTGGGGTGCAGTGGCACCATCCTGGTTCACTGCACACTCCACCTCCCGGATTCACTCCTTTCTTCTGCCTCAGCCTCCCGAGTAGGTGGGACTACAGTCGCCCACCACCACACCCGGCTAATTTTTTTGAATTTGTAGTAGAGACGGGGTTTCACCCTGTTAGCCAGGATGATCTCCATCTGACCTCGTGATCCACCCATCTCGGCCTCCAAAAGTGCTGGGATTACAGGCGTGAGCCACCGCGCCCAGTCTATCAGCGATTGTTTTAAAATTCAAGACAACCAATTGAAACATAAGGAAATCTATTGATAATTAAATTTATTGTCCAGCATTTGTCGACAGATTTCATGGTAAAGCCCAGCCCCTCTGAGCCTGTTTACTCATCCATCAAATAGGGATAATAACATCTGCTCCATTGACACTGGAGAATTACCATGAGAACTGAAGACATGAAAGCAATTTGCAAGATGCCAAACAATTTTATCTTATTTTATTTTATTTTTTTGAGACAGGGTCTCACTACGTCACCTAGGCTGGAGTGCAGCAGCACAATCACAGATCACTGCAGCCTCAACCTGTCAACCTCCTGGGCTCCAGCAACCCTCCTGCCTCAGCCTCCTGAGTAGCTGGGACTGGAGGCTACTACAGGCATGTGCCACCACACCCAGCTAATTAAAAAACAAAAATTGTAAAGATGGAGTCTGGCTACATTGCCCAAGCTGGTCTCAAACTCCTGGGCTCATGCGATCTTCCCCGCTTAGCCTCCCAAATTGCTGGGATTGCAGGTATGAGTCACCGTGATCGGCCTACAATTTTAAATAGACCATTATCATTACTTGTTTTAAAAGAGGCAACCAGTCCCTTCTAAATACATCCAAATTGCCCAATTCATCTGTCTTCACTGACACTAGGGTTGCAGTGTTGAGCACTGACTTGGTAGTTTAATTTCCTGCCCAGGAAAATGAAAATGTAACAACTAGATGCAACCCAATCCCCTTCCCTGCCTTTCCTTCCCTCCCACGATTGATCCCTAGAGTCCTCCCTGGTCAACCTCCTGCCTGCCAGTCCGTCTCTTGAGTCTGCATGCTGAGCAACCCAATCCGTGATAATCTGGTACCAGAAATGGTCTGAGAAAGCAATGCTAAGATGGGATTTTGGAGCTCTGGCTGGCACTGAGAAGCCCATTGCCGGTTTTGGGAGAGGCACAGACAGCACAAGGCAATAGTGCAATTGTTAAAACTTTTACAGGCACGGTGGCTCACGCCTGTAATCCTACCACTTTGGGAAGCCAAGGCAGGCAAATCACCTGAGGTTGGAAGTTTGAGACCAGCCTGGCCAACATGGCAAAACCCTGTCTCTACTAAAAATACAAAAACAGCAAATTAGCTGGGCGTGATGGCACATGCCTGTAATCCTAGCTACTCCAGAGGCTGAGGCAGAAGAATCGCTTGAACCCAGGAGGCAGAGGTTGCAGTGAGCCGAGGTCACCCCACTGCACTCCACCCTGGGCAACAGAGCAAGACTTCATCTCAAAAAACAAAACAAAACCCCAGATTTCACTGGTGGTGGCAAATGTACTGGCTGGTACATTGTACCAGGCATTTGACCAGTGTAGAGGAAATAGTCATGAAAAGGATAGTAAAGGTGGCTATCGCTATGCTCACCCAGTGCTTCGGAAAAAGAAAACAAATAAGAGTGATTAATCAACTTTCAAAAGCTAAGAGTGGCAGCCAGAAGACCTCATCAAAATAAAATGATGAATCTCTTTTCTCCTGTCGCAGGGCTGCAGAGAAAGCTGAGGACCAGGCTCAGAACTTCTCATGAAGGTAGCTTTAAAGAAGGTTAATCTCTCAACCTAGGCAGGTTTGCTCTGCCAAGGTCAGGGCTCTGGTTGACAAAAAATAGGAGCCTGGCAGTAGGACGGGGGCATCTGGGTTGAGGCACCTACAGAACTGAGGTCCATCCCTCCCCTACTATGGGCTACTACTCCTCTCTTCTTGAAAACAATGCAGAGGCTGCTCCCCTGCATAACAACATGTGCCCCCCAGATCCATCCCATCTCCTATGCTGGCCACTAGGCCAATCCCTAGACTAGGTCACCACATAACTCAGCTGGGGAGGAAAAGGACTAGACACAAAAGAAATTGTAGGACCTGGTCAGCAAGTACAGGCAGGAGCCAGGGGAGAAGACATGGGACAGGATGTCCTAGGGTGCTGGATCAAGGCAGACAAAATGTTATTTTGAATAAGAAAGTGTTTATTGAGAGCACTCTTCTGGATTCAACCCTCTGGCAAGGCCCCAGGAGATGGTGCAAACAGGCTGTTAGGAAGCCAGGAAAAAGCAATGGTCCATGCTAAGTGTGACTGAAATGCCAGAATTGCCTTGGCAGATGGATCAGAAGGCTCACAGAAGTGGACACGCTAGAACAGAATAGATGTGCCATGTAAGGCATGGATGACTATGCTCTGCGGGAGAGTTCAGTCTACACAGTTCGCCAAGGGAATAAGGAACAGCTGCGGAGAGCGCACCAACATCTCTAAGGGTTCAGTGGTAGTTCTTCTCTTTTTTTAACAGGTAGGCCAGGACCCCCTGTTAAAAAAAAATTATTAAGAATTTCGGCCCGGCATGGTGGCTCACGCCTGTAATCCCAGCACTTTGGGAGGCTGAGGTGGGTGGATCACAAGGTCAGGAGATTGAGACCATCCTGGCTAACACGGTGAAACCCGGTCTCTACTAAAAATAGAAAAAATTAGCCAGGCGTGGTGGTGGGCGCCTATAGTCCCAGCTACTCACGAGGCTGAGGCAGGAGAATGGCGTGAACCTGGGAGGCGGAGCTTGCAGTGAGCGGAGATCATGCCACTGCACTCCAGCCTGGGCGACAGAGCGAGACTCCATCTCAAAAAAAAAAAGAAAGAAAAGAAAAAATTATTAAGAATTTCAAGAGGGTAACAGTCTGTCTTTACAGGACTGGGCTCACTGTGTAGCAATGAGGATGATAGGCCAGTTCCCACTCCCCTCTACACACACCCTCCATAGAGGCCAAGTGGGAGTACTTAACCATCATTAGCAGGTGGATGCAATTATTGTAACCACTGGCAGGGTGGAGTGGCAGCCAAGGGGCCTGACCTGCAGAGAGGTATGGAGATGGTTAACGAATATAATGTGCTTAGGGAAAAACACATGAGGAGACAAAAAGAGTACTACACGATCTGTACAAACACATCAACGATGGAGGGTCAGGACAGTCATTCCAATGAAAAGTCAGGATGTCTTGCCCAGTTTTCTGAACTGAGCCAGTTTTGGGTCCCAGAGCCCATCAATTGAAAGAGAGGCTGGGGCTGGGCGCAGTGGCTCACACCTGTAACCTCAACACTTTGGGAGGCCAAGGCGACTTGATCACCTGAGGTCAGGAATTGGAGACCAGCCTGACTAAACATAGTGAAACCCTGTCTCTACTAAAAATACAAAAACTTAACCAAGCGTGGTGGCATACCTGTAGTCCCACCTACTTGAGAGGCTGAGGCAGGAGAATCACTTGAATCCGAGAGGAAGAGGTTGCAGTGAGCCGACATCACACCTGCACTCCAGCCTGGGTGACAGAGCGAGACTCCGTCTCAAAAACAAACAAACGAACAAACAACAAAAGAAAGAAAGAGAGGCTGGGTGCCCAGGAAGGCACAAGTATTCGCAGTAATGATTTCCCGATTCTTCCTCAGAGAGGTGAATAGCCATTTAATTGGGTAACTTCACACTGGAGAAAGGGGACTATCCAAACATTCTGAGGACTGCTGGACACAGACTCCAGGTTGACAGTAATACCCAGAGACCTGAACCACCATCATGGGACTCTGTTAGAGCGGCGGCTTTGTGGATGTACGACGTGCGCAGCCACACAGGACTTCACATTTAGAAGGTTCTATGTGTGGTTTAATTATTGGTTTAATGCTCTACTGTTACCCTCTTGAAATTCTTAATAATTTTTTTAACAAGGGGTCCTGTATTTTCAGTTTGTGTTGGGCCCCTTTAAAATATATATGCAGTTGGTCATGGTGGGGAATATATGAGGGGCCTGGTAATAAATGGAGTTATGGCTCAGGTGTGGCTTACAGTGAATTCACTGGGTCTGTACACTCATCCATCGTCATTTCCTAGTCTCTGAATGTATGTTTGGAATAGGCATTCCTGGCAATTAACACAACCCCACACTGCTTCTTTGGCCAGTGGGGTAAGAGCTATCAGGGTGAATACGGCCAAGTGTAAAGCTCTGAAACTGGTACCCTCTTACACACACACACACACACAGACACACATGCAAAATAGTAAAGCAAAAACAATATTGCATCACAGAGGGTCTGGCAGAAATTAGTGCCACCTTTAAAAACTTAAAGAATACAGGGGTGGTAAACCCCATCATATCTCCGTTTAATTCACCATTTTGTCCCCTGCAAACAAACAAACAAAAACAATTTGAAGGGTAACTGTGGACTAAAAAGTAGCCCTGATTGCAGTTGTTGGGCCAAATGTGATATCTTTGCTAGAAATTTCACCATCTATCCAAACAACGCCTCTTTTTCTTTTAAGGTATATGAATCCCATATGAAAACATACATTGTATTTATGTGTTGGTGTAGAACAATTCTGCAGCCTTTCACCCTCTCTCATATTTTTTTTTTTGAGACAGAGTTTTGCTCTTGTTGCCCAGGCTGGAGTACAACGGCGTGATCTCTGCTCATTGTAACCTTCGCCTCCTGGGTTCAAGCAGTTCTCCTGCCTCAGCCTCCCGAGTAGCTGGGATTACAGGCATGTGCCACCACGCCCAGCTAATTTTTTGTATTTTTAGTAGAGACTGGGTTTCTCCATGTTGGTCAGACTGGTCTCAAACTCCTGACCTCAGGTAATCTGCCCACCTCAGCTTCCCAAAGTGCTGGGATTACAGGAATGAGCCGCCGGACCCGGTCCACCCTTTCTCATAGTTTAAGAGTACAGGCCTTTCATTCTGTAGGATGATCATCCACTTGGGTGTGTCCGGTGTTTCCCCACAGCCAGCGTAGAGTCATAGCTTCTTGGAAGGAATACTACAACAGGGATTCTGTGCTCTTTCTTAGCCCATCACATCAGGAATACAAGGCCAACCCATCCCACCACTGGTGATACTTCCCTTGATCACCTGGAGTCTGCCAGTTTTCTCGACTGTAAAGTCACCAGTCCTCCCTTTGCATTTGGTTGGTTATTTTGTGCAGAAATATTCTGAGATTATGCCAATACCTATTCCTCACCAAACTTCTACCTACCAGCCTTAGCATCCATTGATGACCTCATCTCTGTCAGCTACCACAGATTGTGCTGCCAAATGGTAATTAACTATTTCCATTATTCCTTCCACGATTATTAGGTGGCATTCTACTGAAAGGAAGTGCTTTCCCTTGCTCATATTTGTTTATATCATCATGGACTCATGGGTTTCTATTGTAATCAAGGTTTACAATTCTATACTCTTATTTATTTTTATGCTTAGATTGTCCTCCTTTGGCCAGGGGACACTGCTTCAAGCTGGCTTCTATGTTCTATCTCATCGCCTCATCATTCTTTGCACATTTTTACATTTTCTGACACAAGAGGATATTTCTGTGCCACCAGTCCAGTGGCGAATGCTATTTGGAAACCAAGCTGAGAAGGGAAGCTTCACTTAAAACATTTTTGAACTTTGCATCTGCTCCCCAATATTTCTGTTTTCTCTAAGTTCCTTCTTGTTTCTTTTTTTCTCTTCCATGCTGGAGCCTTTCTTTAAATGCTTGGCCATTCTTGGCTATTTGCATATGAGTGAGGCATTGAAAAGCCTGTAATTAGAAGATATGTGTGGAGAAGAGAGGGAGAGGTCATTGACTAGTAGATTTTATTTAGGGTTGAGGGTGATCTGGCCAGGACAATTCACTAAATTTGAGTGACAGTCAATTTTTTTTCTGCTAATGGCTCGGTCCATTTTTATCAGAAGAATCTTCCAGTCTCCTCCCTAAAAAGTAGGTACCTAGATGCCAGTGTTCTTAGAACTTGAGTTGAGCAAAGAACTAGGATCCCACACCTGTTTAGTAGGTTTCTATATAATGCCCACATTCAGTATGAAACTTTCACCCTCAGCTGTGCCTGGTGTCTTCAACCTTGGAGCCCCAAGATTCAGCCTTTTTAAAGAATGAATCTTTAAAGCAGAGGACATACAGAGTGTTCAACCTACCTCTTTTACAGATTTTTAACCAGTGCTGTTTTCTGCCTGGTGCCTCTAGTTTTTTATTTGGGGAGGTCGGAGGTGAGGGGAGTGGGGCATCCTTCGACCAGAGTAAGCCTGGTTCTAGACTTTTCCTGGGAATACATTTTGATTTTTCTTATTTCCCAAATCAGTGGTTCTCAGCCAGGGGCAATTTTACCCTCAGGAACATTTGGCAATAACTGGAGGTATTTTTGGTTGTCACAACTAGGGAGGGGTGCTACTGGCACCCCTCCTAGTTGTGGGTAGAGACCAGGGATGCTGCTACAGATGCCATCTGCAGTGAAACATTATATGGCTCAAAATGTCAATAGTGCCAAAGTTGAGAAACCTTGCCCTAAATCATTTAGTGCAAACACTTCCAGCTTCTAGTTTTTTTATGCTACTTCGTTTTTTTTCTTTTGTTCTCTTTGTTTTTGTGACTTTTAAAATCACATTGCCATTTAAAATTATTTAATGTCATTTAGGAGTTATTTCCAGAGGGAGTGATAGTAAGCATAATTGTCTAATTGGCATATTTAACCAGAACTCACAAGGTGGTATATGAATTCATATTTGCAAAAGTGTTTCAATTCCTGTCTCAAACACCGGCATAGACAAATGTTCAGTGTTAGGAAGAATGTGTTAACCCAGGAGTGAAACAGAAAGCAAGTAGAGTCGGCTAGAAATGGACTTTGTGTCTTGTGTAACATTTCCTACAATTGTTCTGAAGGTAAGCCGTTAATTTTTTTAAATTAAAAATGCAGAAATAAAAAGCTTCAGGCAACAATAGCGGCACATTCGCAGTCGAAATGTAAAAATACTTTTTAATTTTCACAGGGGCTGACCAGAATTTTTGTGAAGGACATTTGGCAATCCTCCTGCGCCTCCATACATTATGGGTCTTTTTTTAAAAAAATTTAATTTAATTTAATTTGTTTGAGACAGAGTCTCACTCTGCCACCCAGGCTGGAGTGCAGTGGTGTGATCTCAGCTCATAGCAGCCTCAACCTCCAGGGCTCAAGTAATCCTTCCACCTCAGCCCCCCACCACCCCAAGTAGCTGGGACTACAGGCACATACCACCATACCTGGCTAATTTTTGTATTTTTTGTAGAGACGGGGTTTCACCATGCTGCCCAGGCTGGTCATGAGCCACACATTATGTTTAAACTTACCATGCATGCCTAAGAGTCATTAGCATTTTCCATTGGTTGCTCTGGTCAATGGAGTTGGCTTAGGCTGAGACTAGAAAACACAGGACTTGCTGCATTTACACTGAATCTTAAGACAGGAACCTGGGAGGCCATCAGTAAAGAGGTTGGTAAGTAACTAAGTGTAAGAATACAGAATGGGAACTCTTTAGTTTGTACTCAGAGATTCCATTCCCTCCACACCATGGACTCGTCATTCTCTGAAAGTTCCGTGTGCCGACAGCGAGCATGCATTGGGCATATTAAGTGTTTTGGTCTTTTATTCTGGCACCTCATTTAAAAGTATAACACTTTCGGTAAGTCCTTGACAAATTAATAAACCCACTTATTTATTTAAATAAAATCAAAACTGTTTTCACAAAGTCTAAATAGAAATTGCTCTGGACTAGAAAACAGTTTTAAAATGATGTCATTCTTTTTTTTTTTGAGACAGAGTTTTGCTTTTGTTGCCCAGGCTGGAGTGCAAATGGCATGATCTTGGCTCACTGCAACCTCCACTGCCCACTTTCAAGAGATTCTCCTGCCTCAGCCTCCCGAGTAGCTGAGATTATAGGTGCCTGCCACCACGTTCAGCTAATTTTTCGTATTTTATTTATTTATTTATTTATTTGAGATGGAGTTTCCCTCTTGTTGCCCAAACTAGAGTGTAATGGCGTGATCTCGGCTCACTGCAGCCTCTGCCTCCCAGATTCAAGTTATTCTCCTGCCTCAACCTCCAAAGTAGCTGGGATTACAGGCATGTGCCGCCAAGCCTGGCTGATTTTTTGTGTTTTTAGTAAGACAGGGTTTCTCCATGTTGGTCAGGCTGGTCTCGAACTCCTGACCTCAGGTGATCTGCCAGCCTCGGCCTCCCAAAGTGCTGGGATTACAGGCATGAGCTACCACGCCAGGCTAAATGATGTAGTTTTATCATTGCTAGTTTTCCAATGGACTTAGGAAACTAATATATTCTTTATGAAGAAAAAGAAATCAAATTAAGTAAAAGAATCAATCGCTGTGCTAACAAGAATGACTTTTGCATACCTCTGCAAAATAAGCTCAGTGAGTTTATATGAAATCAAACATATGAAATATAAGTTAAAATAAAGCTTTGAGGAGTTTTTTGTTGTTGTTTGTTTTGTTTTGTTTTGTTTTTGAGATGGAGTCTCCCTCTGTTGCCAGGCTGGAGTGCAGTGGCATGATCTTGGCTCACTGCAAGCTCTGCCTCCTGGGTTCACACCATTCTCCTGCCTCAGCCTCCCGAGTAGCTGGGACTATGGTCATCCTCCACCATGCCCAGCTAAATTTTTGTATTTTTAGTAGAGACGGGGTTTCACCGTATTAGCCAGGATGGTCTCCATCTCCCAACTTTGTGAACCGCCCTCCTCGGCCTTCCAAAGTGCTGGGATTACAGGCATGAGCCCAGCCCCAAGGAGTAGTTTTTAAGTGTATTCTCTAAGATTTTTTTTTCTAATTTTAACTCAAGCCTTTTCTTATTTTTGGTCAATAAGGGTTTTTATAGTTAAGAAAATTATCCCTGTTAAAAGCTAAGTCTTTGGTTGAAAATCATACACATACTCTCCCAGTATCTCTGGATGTGTCCTTTCCCAAGGAAAACCTCTATGGTTCTCAAAAACACAATAGAAATACCTATATAAGGAAAACTTGATAAATTTACATATTCAATATTAAAGAATTGCTTCAATTATGTAAATAATTCCATTTGCTATTATTTGACGAGAAAAGTATTTAGGTAGCCTACAAAGGAAATGTAAGCCTCTCTTCATGATGGTGTTTATTACAGATAAAGTGCTTCTGAAACTAAATGATTTCAGTAGTCCTGGACGTAAAAGTAAAGGCAAAAACATACAATATCATTTCTTTCTGATGGCATTTCCCATTCTCGTAAAGAAAGCAAGTAAACACAATTGCATTTCAAATAAAGTATCTTGGTTGGCTAAGGTTAAATCAGGTTTTAAGCTATCAGGAAATTTCTTCCTTCGGAGAGATTAGAAGACCTACCTGTTTCTTCTGGTCATGAAACATAGAGCTCCAGCAACCCCAGCCATACAGAAGATATGTCTCCCAGAGCCACACTAAAGTCATCGCATCCAGTCACTCTCATCTAAGACATTGGTAGTTAAACATATTTTAATATGAGGCATTGATGAGCAAACTCACTGAATAAAGGTGATATTTCTACGCTGTCAAGTGCTAGTAGAGTAAATGAAAGACTAAAATAACAAATTGGAAATGCTCCTATCTTTGAAAAAAACCTTTTTATTATTAAGAATGTCAACCTCTTTGTTAAAAAATTACAAAGTGGCCGGGCGCGGTGGCTCAAGCCTGTAATCCCAGCACTTTGGGAGGCCGAGACGGGTGGATCACGAGGTCAGGAGATCGAGACCATCCTGGCTAACACGGTGAAACCCCGTCTCTACTTAAAAAATACAAAAAACTAGCCGGGTGAGGTGGCGGGCGCCTGTAGTCCCAGCTACTCCGGAGGCTGAGGCAGGAGAATGGCGTGAACCCGGTAGGCGGAGCTTGCAGTGAGCTGAGATCCGGCCACTGCACTCCAGCCTGGGCAACAGAGCCAGACACCGTCTCAAAAAAAAAAAAAAAAAAAAAATTACAAAGTGCAAGTAAATTAAAAGAAGAACCCTATAATCCCACCATCCAGAGGAAACATGGTTGATCTGTTTCTATAGCGTATATTCTTCTAGACTACTGAATAATCGTATGCACCTTGAAAAACTTACATAATATAGAAAACAAATCTTTTGCACAAGCAGCATCATATCCAGTCCTTTTAAAAGAATCTGGACTTTTAATTCCAGAGGTCCTGACATGATCTCTTTCCTTTGAAAAGCAAAGCCTGCCATCTGGCTTCTGCAGGTCATTAAAGGGTTTTTGTATCTTGGCAGGGGACTGCCAGCTAGTTGGGCTTTGGTGGCAAGTCCTGACCTGGCAAGTTGGCGGCATCACATGACAACTTGCTCCAGCCTCTCCTTTGTAATGAATTTGGTTTCTACTGCGACACAAGACATCCTTGGAGACTAAAACCTACAAGTGTGATGCATTCCTAGATTTGGAGAGAAACTATAGCTACCAAGCCCATTCTTTGTCCTAGATTCAGATGAAAACACTATAATGTGACCTCCCACGGGTTTTCCTCTGATAAACTTACAGAACTTCTGAAAAGATTACTAATAATTATTTCCTTGCCCCCTCCCACCCCTTGTCAAATGACTCTGAAATCTAATTTCTTTTCCTTCTGACAAACAGAAAAAGGAAAGCTATGGAAGTGCCCTGTACAATTCCCTCACCTGTTTACAGCCCATTCCTATTTCTTTTTTTTTTTTTTTTTTTTTTGAGACGGAGTCTCGCTCTGTCGCCCAGGCTGGAGTGCAGTGGCCGGATCTCAGCTCACTGCAAGCTCCGCCTCCTGGGTTTATGCCATTCTCTCGCCTCAGCCTCCCGAGTAGCTGGGACTACAGGCGCCCGCCACATCGCCCGGCTAATTTTTTGTATTTTTTTAGTAGAGACGGGGTTTCACCGTGTTAGCCAGGATGGTCTCGATCTCCTGACCTCGTGATCCACCCGTCTCGGCCTCCCAAAGTGCTGGGATTACAGGCTTGAGCCACCGCGCCCGGCCGCCCATTCCTATTTCAACAATCGTAGGAACTGGCAGAAAGAGAGGGTACAGGGAAGAAAGAGTGTTACTTGGCACCCAACGCAAGCAAACAAGACGTTGTGGATAAATTATGTCCTTCCAAAATGTGTATGTCAAAGGGCCTTTAAAGAGGTAATTAGGTGGCCGGGCACAGTGGCTCACGCCGGTAATCACAGCACTTTGGGAGGCCGAGGTGGGAGGATCACTTGGGCCCAGGAGTTTAAGACTAACTTGGACAACATCGTGAGATGCTGCCTCTATTTGTTTTTATTTTTAAAAAAGAGGTAATAGGTTAAACAAGGTCATTGCATGGGGCCCTAATGTAATCTGGCTGATATCCTTGTAAGAAAAGGGAGAGGCACCTGGGGTCTACACCTTCACTGTGTGAAGAGGCAGCAGGAGAGCAACCATGAGCAAGCCAAGGAGCGAGACCTGAGGGCAATCCAACTCTGCTGGGACCTTGATCTTGGACGTCCATCCTCCAGGACTGCAAGAAAATACATTTCTGTTGTTTAAGCCACGCAGTCTTTGATACTTTGTTCTGGCAGCCTGAGCAGATTAATACACAAGGCAAAAGAACACCTAAAACATTTCCCTAAAGAACTATCTAGACTTTCCCCTTGATAAATCTTCTCAGCCCAGCAACCTTACAAAGCGCACACACACACATACACACACACACACAAATGTATCTAAAGAAGTTCAGTAGCTTCCAAATGATTAAACTTAGAGCTTGACTATTTACAATCCTCGCTGTCTTCCAAAAGGTTACCTCTTAAAGGCTCTTGTCTGGTATGTGTGTATTCTTCCTTCTGGCTCTCCAGTCATGCTCTCTTGAGTCATTTCACAGCTCCCTAATTGGTTTTATGTTTTCCAAGTGCCAGTTTTCTGATAAAAGCTGTTTACAGCCTCACCACTTTTGGCAGAGGAGGTGGAGGGAGGTGGAGGGACTGTTGACAGAAGCTGTTTCTAAGAAACTCATCTCTTGTTTTCTGTTGATACAGTCTGTGATGGAAGAAGAGTCCTAAGGGACAAACTTAGGGAACAAAATATAAAATACGAAGCAGGGGAGTGATTCCTTGCAGGGTGATACTCACGCATCATTCAACAGCTGTGGATAGAACTCCTCTGTGCCAGGGCGGTAATAGGACCTCCCGTGGGGTTTCCTCAGTGATAAACCTATCCGAGTGCTAAAAAGATTATTAATAATTAAGTAACTGTTTCCTTGCCCCGCTCCTACCCCTTGTCAAATGACTCCAAAATCTAATTTCTTTTCCTTCTGATGAACAGAAAAAGGAAAGTTAATCTTGAAGCTCCCTGCACCATCCTCAAACCAGTTTATAGCTCATTCCTGTTTCAACAGTCCTAGGAACTGGCAGAAAGAGTGGGTGCAGGGGATCTAGCCATGAGGCGTTAGCCGTGAATGAGATAATGGTCTAGTTAAGTGTGATGTTTTAATTAATGAACCCCGAGACTAACACTGCTTTAAAACAAAACTGTGCATAAAAAAAATCTCACATTCTGAAGGCACCATAGAGACGTTTGGTGATTAGAATGAGGAAAGGAGGAGAGGGGATGGAATCTCTGGAGGGCTAAGAGGCAGGAGTGGAGTGAGGCAGTGGTTCCCTTAGTAGGCAGAGACAAGAGGAGGCAGGGGCTAAGGAAGAGGAAGGCTTGACCTTCTCTCAGCTGTAACTGCAGGGCAGGTCGCAGCTCAGCACAAATTCTGAATTTCTGGCATGACTTCCTCTGGTTAAAACGTTTTCTGACAATGAGATGTGAAGTGGGACCATGCTCTCTTGGTTAATTAACATGTAGCTGTGATGCCTTCCCTGTGACAGGTATGCCTTGCTGGTATCAGGCTCCGCCAGCCCTCTAGGGGAGAGAAGTAACTCTTGGAGGCAGGCCTAAGCTCTCTATTTCTCAGCCAGGAGAGAAAAGCACTGATGCATACACTGCAAGCCCCAGATGAGCAGTCACACTGAATACCACTCCCCCTACCCCCTCACCTACCTCAGATCTTCCCTTATACCCACCCCATACACCTGCACCATGGGACAGAGAGCAGCTCCCCAAACGGCACCCTGGATCGATCAAGCCCAGAGCTTGGGAAGTTTTCTAGATCTATACCTATGAAAGATAATCCGCCGATAGAAAACCAAGGGTTTTACCACTTCAGGAAACAGAGAAATAGAGGGAAAAAATAGATAGGAAAAGTACTACACTAGACAGTAAAAGAAAAAAATGACCATGGAAATGAACTTCCTATTAGAGGCCTGACTCAGGGCCTTTGTGACAGTTGGTATCTGCTCCTAAGCCTCCCAGTTTAAAAAACTGACAGGAGTTCAACAGGTAAATTTGACCTAGAGTTGAAGGAAGACATTATTCAAATTCCCAAAAGACAATGGCTTCCAGGGACACGTGGGGGGTTTCTGTTACTCCGTAGTTTGAACCTATACATCTTACAGTACAGGGGATATGATAGAACTCTCTTAGGTTTGAATAAACCCTCAGGTTCTATTTCTACCCCTCAAAACAACAGCCAGGCCAGTCTTTTTCACAATTCTCATGCTCATCTTGGCTGATCCTGGTGTGTTTTCTTTGCTTTGATTTTCACATGTACCATCTCCTGCAGCTAAGCTTCTGTGTTAACCTCCTGTCATTGTCTCTTTCATGGGCGTTCCAGTAAGCCACACCTCCTGAGACTCGTGCGCTTGTACAGTCTTCTCCTCTTGAGGCTGGGCTGGCCCTGTGCCTGTTTCAAGCAACGCATACAATGTGGTGAAAAGTATTTCTGGGATTCCCAAGTTCAGGCACCAAGATCTAGAAGCTTCTCCTCTTGTACTTGGGGGAAGCTGGCCACATTGTAAGAAGTTCGACTATCCTGAGACTGTCATGATGACAGAAAGCCCGAGCCAGCCAGGTGGAGATAACACGGAAAGAGAGATGCCTGGCCAGCTGTTACCTGATATGCCATCATGTAAGTAAAAAGGTCATCTTGGATGGCCCAGCTCATAGATGCCATGTACAGCAGAGGTGAGTCATTCCTGCCAAGTCCTGCCCAATTGCAGAATTGTGGGTAAATGAATAACTGCTATTGCTTTAAGCCACTGTGTTTTGGGATGAGTTGTTACATAGCCATTGAAAACCAAAACATCTCTCTCCACCAAGTCATTTCCATCACCTCCTTCAAGACGGAGGCCAAATCACCTACGGTGGAAACGTACCTGACAAACTTAATACAGCTCATCTTATTTTAGAATTTGATAGAGTTTGGATTATGCAGTTCTATGCCTGCTTTTGGTCAGTTTCATAGGTTTACCTATCCCTAAAATTAATAATGACAATGGCTAATGCTGAGCATCACGGATCAGGCACTATGGTTGGGAATACTATTATTCCTATTTTACAGAGGAGGAAACTGAGGCATTGAGAGGTTAAGCACCTTATCCAAAGGTGGTTCTGTATAAGTACCCTTCCCAATGTCCTTGTCCCTCTATTGCTTTAGTGATATGCACTCTGAACTTGAAGTGCTAAAAAGGAAGCTGATGTGGAGACAACAGCATGGCATCTGCTTTGCAGGCAAGAAGATGAAGGAAGAAGGAAAGAGATTAAACTAAGGGATGCAGAAATTGTAGTCCATCAGCTGGGCGCATTGGCTCATGCCTGTAAATCCAGCACTTTGGGAGGCCAAGGCAGGCAGATCACGAGATCAGGAGTTCCAGACCAGGCTGACCAACATGGCGAAACCCTGTCTCTATTAAAATTACAAAAATTAGCCAGACGTGGTGGTGCGTGCCTGTAATCCCAGCTACTCAGGAGGCTGAGGCAGGAGAATCGCTTGAACCCGGGAGGTGGAGGCTGCAGTGAGCCAAGATCGCACCATTGCACTCCAACCTGGGCGACAGAGCAAGACTATATCTCAAAAAAGAAAACGAAAAAAAGAAAGAAATTGTAGTACATCAGTGATGAGTACTGGAGCAGTAAGGTCATATAGGCTTGAGGGAATTGACTGGGCTGATTTTGTCATTTGTGGGTTTGGGATGAGATTCATATGAAGAGTGGCTCTACTTTGATTGGGATGCATGTGAGATGATCTGCTGCTTTTTATTTAGTTTTCGTAATATGCTTTCATTTGTACTAACTTGGGTGGGGTTCTCTCCATTGTCATGAAAAGATCTCTGACTAGGATCACCTCCAAAATGTCCTATCTAGATGACCAGAGGAGATGGCCATAAAATAAGACATTATAAAATATGTTTACTGGATATGCAGCTTTCTACCCAGTGAAACAGGTTTCCTGACAGATTTTATGTTAGGAGAGAAATGAAAGACTATGCCAGGAAACATGAAGTTCTTAGGAAATAATCTGGTTATAAACATATTTCCTTAATAGGATACAATTTGATTCTAACTCTCATTACCTTTTGACAAGAATAGTAAGACACTGATTGTTTAGTCAGTGATTCGTGAAGCTTTCGCAAATGTTCACAGCCCACTGGGGTACATAGAGCAGATGCTAACATCCATCCTCATTTTACTGACGGGACTGAACTAAAGGGCTTGGAGACTGCCCGAGACCACATGCGCAGTAAGTCAGAAGCTGGTGGGATCTTCGGGTTCCTGGATCAGTGCTCTCTCTACCACTGAGCATTATTCCATGCTGTCTTTTTCACTCATGTGGAGGTCAAGGAGATTTCTTTCTGACCGTACATATCTTCAGCTTCCATTAAAGCCTCTCTGTAGTACTAAGTGTTTTGAAGATAGACGTCGTTATTATATCATGGTCAGTTGGGGAGCTCTTCAAAATATAATGCTGATCGTGAAAAATATAATGCTCGTCATAAAGTCATTTGCCTGCAGATGTTTCCCTCTATGACCAAAAGTTTCAGTGCTCTGAGGGGCATTCTAAGTTTGAAACATTTTATGCAACCCACTTCTACCAACTTTATGAAGATTACTGGAACCTCCATTCTTACCACAAAGGTGGCCCTATAATCAAACTTTTTGACCTTCCTAACTGTGGCATAGCATTCAAATGGGACAACAGGGGAATCTTTATTCACTTCCTGTGGATATTATGAAACATTCTTTTGTAAGCCACAACTACCTTTTGCTCATAAAGTGGCAAGGTCAGTGTATTCCGTATACTGCCATCATTCCCCCGCCAAACCAAGAAGGCTATTCAATTTTTGTATTATTTTGAAATGGTTCAACTTCATAATCCTAATCTTGTGGTCTTTTATTAGTCGTACAAAGATGTTTTCAGCCCTGTAACAAGGAGGGGATCCGTTTAAGGAAGGAACTGTTATCATCCTTGCTTCAAAGTTAAACTATAAACTAAATTCCTCCCATGGTTAACCTGGCCTGTGCCCACGACTGAGCAAGGATAGCCAGCCTTTGAGGCTAGAAGCAAGATGGAGTTGGCCATGCTAGAGTTCTCTCGTTGTCATCATCTTTGCAAGGGCGGTTTCAATTCCATTTACAACTATTTTTAGCCATAAAGGAAAGCATTACTCCTGGAGCTAAGAGGCTAAAGGGACTGTGCTAGTCCTCTTGTGCTAGTCCTAACCTCTGCACAGTTGGCGTTTGAGGCCAGATAACTCTGTTGCAGGGACTCTTCTGTGCAATGCAGGATGTCAAGCAGCATCTCTGGCCCTACCCAGTAGATGCCAGTAGCACTCCCCATTCCCATCAACACACACACCAGTGTGAAAATGTCCCCTGGGGAGCAAATCTCTCCAGGTTGATATCTGCTGTGGTCAATACACGGAGCAAAAGGTCTGCAGGGAGCTTTCCTCTGCCATCTCCGTCTCTTGCAGGGCTTTCATGGAACTCTCTGCCAATCACTGAATCTTGGTTTACTTACAGTAATTCTATTCATGTAGCGTCCCAAAATAAAATATATTGAGCATTCACCAGATGACAGACTTTTTAGTGAGGACTTTCTACACATTGTTTCATTTAATCCTGACAATACCCTGAGTACAATTGTGAATGATCCCTCATTTCACTTTTTATTTTTATTTATTTTTAATTATTATTATTATTTTTTGAGACGAGTTTCGCTCTTGTTGCCCAGGCGGGAGTACAATGGCGCGATCTTGGCTCTCCACCCCGCGGGTTCAAGCGATTCTCCTGCCTCAGTCTCCTGAGTAGCTGGGATTACAGCCATGCACCACCATGCTTGGTTAATTTTTTCTATTTTTAGTAGAGGCGAGGTTTCACCATATTGGTCAGGCTGGTCTCAGACTCCCAACCTCAGGTGATCCACCGGCCTTGGCCTCCCAAAGTGCTGGGATTACAGGTGTGAACTACTGTGCCCAGCCTATTTATTTTTGAGACAAAATCTCGCTCTTGCTCTGTTGCCCAGGCTGGAGTGCAATGGCATGATCTCAGTTCACTGCAGCCTCTGCCTCCTGGGTTCAAGCAATTCTCCTGCCTCAGCCTCCCGAGTAGCTGGGATTACAGCTGTGTGCCATCACACCCAGCTAATTTTTGTAATTTTGGTAGAGACAGGGTTTCACCATGTTGGCCAGGCTGGTCTCAAAATCCTGACCTCAAGTGATCCACACTCGTCAGCCTCCCAAAGTGCTGGGATACAGGCATGAGCCACCGCGCCCAGCCGACCTCCCATTTTAAAAGGAGGAAACAGGCTTGGCAAGGTGAGGTGACTTGCCCTTGATCACCTAGAGAGTTGTTGGCAGAGCTAGGAATGCAGAGGCGGTGTCCAGAGCCACCCCTTGACCACAGAATGCCACTGTCCCTTTTCTGCAGACAGTGAAATGGTTAAGTTAGGATTCATAACAATCGGGCAAAACCAAAACAGACTTAGTGGGTTTCATGGGTTCTAAAAACTCTTTTAAGTCTGTGTCTGTCTCCTTTCACTGCAATGTTTTTATAAACACCAGGGGAGCAATAATCATTTGAGCAGTTAAATGGATTTAGGATGGTAAAAATCTATATTTTTTCAGTCTTGAAATTATATCGAATCATTTGCCATTCTCACTGGACTATGGCTCTCCAGCCCCTGCAGCTACCCCGCTTCTCTCCTGCTGCTCCTCAAGCCCCATTATCTGCACTTATAGTTTCCTTTTAATTTTCTAAACAAGATTGCATTTTATATTTCAGATATTACTCTAAGGAACAATATTGAGGAACTTCACGGGCAAAATACTAAGAAGGAAATCAAGTGAATCAGGAAGAGAAGAAAGAGAGTGGAAAAAGAAAACTGAAAATAAAAATATTTTCTAGACCCCTTGAAATAAAGCTTGAAAAACCACAGTGCTTTGCAAAATATCACATTCAATTGCTAGCTAAAAAAAAAAAAAACAAGATTCACTGGAAGTGCCATTGGGACAGCAGAGCAGCAGAGGGTGAGGAGGTTCTGTAAGGTCTCTGGCTGGTCTTGTAAACCACACCCCAGGGTGGGGCCAGGGTTTTTAGGCTCAGGCCTCTCTGATATGGTAGGCAGGTATGAAGAGAATCTTTTCAACTTTTTTTAACCATTAATCTTTCTCAATGCAGCAGGAGACCATGGGGGTCCTGGGTCTGGGGCTCTGCTTTTCTTCTGAAGCTGAGCCAGGTTCAGTATCAAGGAGTTGACATCAAGACACTAATTGTGAGGGAAAGGAAAGAACATCTTTAGGTAAGCCTACCTGCCCTGTGATTGCCTGTGATAGGGTTCAGGACACAATGGCCCCAAATTGGAGAAAATGGCAGAAGCAGGAAGGTCTCTCTCACCTTACCCTTGCCCTTCTCCCTTGAATCTTGATGAAGATACGAAATAAGGTTTGCCAAATTACCTGCTCTATTTATGACCTCCCTTGAAGCAGGTCATAAAGCCTTCATTCCCGAGATGCCCAACCCATACCCAGACCAAAGAAGCCTCCTTATTTCTGAAGACACAGGGACACAAAGAAGAATCTGAACAAACAGGCCTTACTACGCTTTCCCCAGTTAATTACCATGAGACATGGCCTTTTTCCATTCATACTTCTCCACAACCATCCACTTCTTCAACGACCTACACACAAAAAATACACAGGTTTAGTCCTTTCTTTGGGTCTTCATTCCTGAAGGCTGCTGTGCCACAGAAAATGTTAATGCTTTTCTCTTGTTATCTGTCTTTTGTTATAAATGCCTCAGTCACTAACCTAAGATGGAAAAGAAAAATATTTCTTTTTCTACTCCTAAGATCCACCCAGTGTGTTGCAGACCAAACCCAAAGCAATCCTGTTATCTGGGAGTTCATCTGTAATCTTCATTAGAACTAACATAGGAAATAGATAGATGTGAGTTGCTTACAGAATAAGATTAGAATAGGAAATCACATTTAAAATTTAAAAGCAATGGCTCTAAATGTGAGTTAACTCTAAATTAGAGTTAACAACGGCTCTAACCACGGTTCTCCGTATTCTTTTTCAAAACCAGGGCTCTGGTCCAGATCTTGTATTGCTTGAAGAAGATCCTAGGTACTACTTTTCCTGAAAGAAAGACATGGTCCTAAAGCCCTTCCAATCCACCTTTGTTCTTCTCTTACCTCATAAAATAGTGAGCATGAAATTATTTGAGGAAAAGCATTTAAGAATTTTTTTTTTTTTTTTTAGAGACAAGGTCTTGCTCTGTCACCCAGATTGGAGTGTAGTGGTGCGATCTCAGCTCACTGCAGCCTCAAACTCCTGGGCTCAAGCAATCCTCCCACCTCAGCCTCTTGAATAGTTGGGACTGCAGGCATGCCCCACCATGCCTGGCCAATTTTTAAATTTTTTTTGTAGAGACAAAGTCTCCCTATGTTTCCCAGGCTTGTCTTGAACTCCTGGGCTTAAGTGATCCTCCCACTTCAGCCTCCCAAAGTGCTAGGATTACAGGCATGAACCACCATGCCTGGCTGGGTATAAGAATGTCAATATGCTTAGGTGCAGATAGAGTTTAGTGTTTTTTCAAATGACAGATTGCAATCCTTTAAAGGTTAATAAAATCAATTTGGTAGGTTGCAAACAGCACTTTAAAAACAAAACAAATAAACAAACACACTAGAATCTGATGGTAGATTTGTCTTGTCTAAAGCCCTGTAGCGTGAGGCATATCCAGGAAAGGTCAACCCCGAGTCCCATCTGGAGGGGCATCCTCTCTAGGTCACCATTTGTCACAGTCAGTTTTAGGGGCTTGAGGAAATTTGATTTCCATTTCAGAAACTCACTAATCTAGTTGTGACCAACTCTTTTCCTACCAATCTAACCAAATTTGCTTATAAACAATCACACTGAGACCACAGCCTTCTTCCCCAGCATAGGTGCAGACGAAATAAAGAAGTTTAGAGCAGTTTTTTCTAATGTGGGCTCTCTTATAAAAGCCTGCTATGGTCAAATATTTGAGAGACACTCCCTACTATTATCTTCTCTTATAGATTCCCAGCCTATAAAAGAAGCCTATAAAAGAAGAGACCTATTTAACTATGTTTAACCTGTTATGTCCGAAACTTATTTGATTGTGGAGTAACCTCTCTTAACAATTCTACTACCCTAGCCTGAGCCCTTAGCCTGATAGCTACTCCCTTTTGGGCTGAATGCAGCTGCCTGCCTCTTAGCTTTGTGACTATTGTCACACAACATATGATCTTCCCTAAGCAGCCCATACCAGGTCCTCACCAATTTCTTGATGGAGTAGGAAGTAAGGTTTGCCAATTTACCTACTCTACAATTTGGGGACTTTAACCACTGCAGGCCCAATCATCACTCTCACTTCTTAGCTTTTATTTAAAGAGTAAGTTTATATTCTAAGTTGATTTCTACCACTGCTGTTTATGGAATTAAGTTGAATCCATTGGTGGTCAGCAGATCACTCTGGGTGAAGTCTGTTGGTTGCTTTTTACAGTATTTTATGTTCCTTCTCCTGTTGCTTCGTGTGGGTGCTGTGCTGTGAAGCGTGACAGAGCACCTGCCTGTGTGTTCACAGCGCCGTGAACTCAACCTTTCAGCCACTTTCTTTTTTTTTTCATGTTTAAATATGAGATAAGCTACGTTGGCCAGGGCATGTGGACTCTCCATGGAGTTTGCTAACGAACCAAATTTATATATCGTTGCAAAATAGTCAACACTCCAGTCTGTTAGAAACAGGTGCCAAGAGAGGAAATGTTTAATATTTTCCACGTGGCATGGGCTCTGTCAGACAATGTTTCCAACCAGAGTCTGTTTACGCAGTTAAATGATAGGTTCAGAGTCTTCCTTTTGCCTCAGGAGTCTGTCTGGTGGCTGGCTCGCAGCCAGCTTCTACACAATCCCCTCTCTCTGACCCTGCATCTTCAATGCCGCCATGCTGCTGAGCCGGCCGCTGCTTCTCGGTGAAAACCTAGTTCTAGCTCCCTCCAGAGTCAACTGGTTTGGCTATTTGAAAGCCGCTCTTTCAGCGAACCCTTGTCATTTCAGAAATGAACCCTGCTTTCCAGCACCTGGGCTGGACAGGGTTCTCCTGGCTTGCTAACTGCAGCAGCTGTTTTCTGTCCCCAGTAAGAGCCAGGGTGACATACCTACCCGCCCAGAGCCACCCTCGGCAGGAGACTCAGGGAGAAGTGCCCCCAGGGCCAAAGTAAGTAGTGCTATGGCCCAGACTTCCTCTTAGCCCATCCTGCTTCTTCCTCATTCCCTACTTCTCATTCTCTCTGTTTTAATTTCTACTTATTACTATTTTCTTCCCACATCTTCAAACAGCTCCCACCAAGGAAATAATGTCAGATGTGTTGCTTTTTTAACTGATGGGTTCTAATCATCATGTTACCAAATTCTGCACATCCCTGCCAAGTAAGGCTTGGCTCTCTAAAGGTTTAGTTTGTTCATTCTATCAATAAATATTGCCTCTAACTATCTACTAAATAGTTCCAGACTCTGTGTACCAGACACAATCCTCGCCCTTGTGCTAATAAGGAAGACAGATAATATGTGCTAATAAGGAAGACAGATAATAAACAAGCAAAACATATAATAAAGCAGTGACGGTGGGTTGGGGACAGGGGTGGGGCTAAGATTCTAGATGGGGTGGCCAGGGAAGGGGAAGGCCTCTCTGACAAAATGGTATCTGCAAGACCCTTAAAGAAGAGCCGGAGAGAGATATGTGGGGGAAGCACACTCCAGGTGATGGATTTCAGGACATATTTTCCCAAAGTATGAACCTTGGAATTAAAGAAAACAGCAGAAGCAGAAAAGTCACTCTCACCTTCCCCTCTTCTCGCCTGAAACAGGTCAAATGAAACCTAGGAAGGATTTTTCTGACTTTGCCCTGAAGCAGGTCATAAGACCCTTATTCAAGAGGTACCCTCCCTATACGCAGAGGAAAGGTACATCCTTATCTCTGAAGACCCAGGGACACAGAGAAAAATGTGAGCAAAGAACCATTGCTAAGTTTCCCCCAGGTTATTAGCATTAGATCATATTCCCTTTGTCCAATCATACTTCTCCATCAAACTGAGTATAAAAAATACACAGGTTTACCTGTTTCTTTGGGTCTTCATTTTCTTCTGAAGTCTCCCACGCCGTGTAAAACTTATATTACATACATTTTTATACTTTTCTCTTATTCATCTGTCTTCTATTATGGGGCCTCAGCTGTGAAGCTAAGATGGGAAGAAAAGATATTTATTTTCCTCTACATAGGTCTAGGGTCCAGCCTCTGCCAAGGTCCTGGGGTGGGAATACGCCTGAGAAGATTAGTGTGGAGGGGGTAGCAGGCTGCTGTGATGATTAAATGTACATGCCATGCCTGGCATATAGACAGCACTTAATAAGTGGTAGCTATAATTATGAGTCACTCATAAGTTGTTTATGGTTTGATTCATAGAAACAGGTGCATAATTGTCTGATCGGGTAGGCCCAAATCTGTTTCTTGGCTTCAAGAGGAGTGTTCAAGGCTGGGCACAGTGGCTCATGCCTGTAATCCCAGCACTTTGGGACACCAAGGTGGGTGGATCACCAGAGGTCAGGAGTTCACCATATGTGGCCAAAATGGTGAAAGCCTGTCTCTTTTAAAAATACAAAAATTAGTGATGCATGGTGGTGTGCACCTGTAGTCCCAGCTACTCGAGAGGCTGAGGCAGGAGCATTGCTTGAACCCAGGAGGCAGAGGTTTCAGTGAGCCAAGATCACACCACTGCACTCCAGCCTGGGCCACAGAGTGACACTCTGTCTCAAATAAGAAAAAAAAAAAAAAAAAAAAGAGAAGAGTTTTCAGCATGATCCCCGCATCCATCCCATCAACATTCCTAGTTTTTCTCCATCGGAAAGGTAATGAGGCCATTGCCCAAGCAAAAAAATACATTGATGAGAGGATTTCCTTTACCTACCTTGGGGCAGTCATTCTCAAAATGTGGTCCCTTAGGCATCAGCATCAGCGTCACCTGGGAGCTTGTTAGAAATGCAGATTCTCAAGCTGTACCCAGATCTACAGAATCAGAAACTCTGGAATGGGGCTCGGCTATCAGTGTTTAAAACACTGGGTGATTCTGATGTGTGCTAAACTTTAAGAACCACTGCCTAGAGTTTCTCTGTTCTCAAAGGCAGGGGTAGGTTTCATTAGGTCACTCAGTCATTTCCCTTGCCCTCTATGGAGCAGTTACTGAAACGCCAGGGGTTTGGTCTAGGTCCTGTTGCTCGCTGCACAGAAAGCCAATCTACTGAGAATTTCCAGGGAAGAAGGCTTTATTCAGGTGCTGTAGCCAAGGAGAATGGAAGATCAGTTTCAAATCTGTCTCCTCAGCTGACTAAAATTCACAGCCTATATAGCAGGGAAGAAATGTAACTAAGAGTGAGAAAACAGGAATGAGGGAGGGGATAAGGAAGAAGAGCTGATCCACAGGCAGCAGCTGGTCACAGTCATGATGGGCGAGGGGTCTGATGTTTCCCAGATGTGGTGAATGGGTAAGTTTCCGTTCCTTACCTCTATCTGAGAGGCCTAATGGCTGGTGTCCTGAGAAAAGAACTCAGGGTAGACAAATGTAAGCTTCTCAGGTTTTAAGATTGGGAGGGTCCATTTCTGTGTTTATTCAAAAGAAACCATAAACATAAGTTCTATGGAAGCAGTGGGCCCATTTGAAAACCATGTAATGAGAAGGACACTTTGTTCTTGTTGCTGTTATTTTAAGTTTCCCGAGATGCTCTGTGGTTCTGTATGGCTGTTACTCACCAGGATCTCTAGAGACAGCCCATCTCCCTCCCTCAACTGATGTCACCAAATTCTGAATGAAAACAACTCCAGGTAGGCTCTGAGACCCGCCCAGAGGATTTCCTCTATCCTGGTTACTTCCTCCAGCATTTGCAAAAATGGCACTGACCACCTTGGATAACTATTTTAATTGTTGTTATTATGGAATTTAAACAACAACAACAAACAACAAACTTTCAAAACCAGCTTCAGATTTTCAGACAAAACTTAGCATTCATTCCTTTCTCTGTCCCAGGATGATGTTATCTTGCTGTGTTATGTGAATCAGATAGAGCATGATGCTCCAGGAACCAGGGCCACTTCCAGTAACCTTTCCAGCATTGAGAGGCCAAGTGGCCTAACTTTTCCATAGGAAATGGTGCAGTTGACTTACAAAACAACCCTGCTGGTCCTGCATTGGAATGACTAGGGGAAGAGTAGTCTGGGGACAGAATGGAAAGGAGGGGTCTCTGGAAATCTGATTTATTGCTCCTTAGTTCAAACTCTTCTGGTAATTACTGTTGGTCTAAGCTGGCATTCTCAAAATTATCCCAAAATGTAATTACCTGGGGTTCTGTTTAAAATGTCAATTTTTGGGACTCCAAAACAAGTGCTTCTAATGCAAGTGGTCCTTCACATTTTCGGAAATATAGGAAAGATATGGCCTACATTTCTTAACTTCATAGAAAAAGGTTCTTCATGATGCAGGGGCTGCTACCTCTCTAGAACAATCTCTTACCAGTCTCCTTTTGCCATTTAGAATAATACTTGTTCTTATTTTTTGGTAGTCTTTTACATACTTTTTTTTTATTTTTTGTTTTTGTTTTTGTTTTTTGTTTTGAGACGGAGTCTCGCTGTGTCGCCCAGACTGGAGTGCAGTGGCGCGATCTCGGCTCACTGCAAGCTCCGCCTCCCAGGTTCCCGCCATTCTCCCGCCTCAGCCTCCGAGTAGCTGGGACTACAGGCGCCTGCCACCGCGCCCGGCTAGTTTTTTGTATTTTTTTAGTAGAGACGGGGTTTCACCGTGTTAGCCAGGAGGGTCTCGATCTCCTGACCTCGTGATCCACCCGCCTCGGCCTCCCAAAGTGCTGGGATTACAGCCTTGAGCCACCGCGCCCGGCCTATTTTATTTTACTTTAAGCTCTGGGATACATGTGCAGAATGTGCAGGTTTGTTACATAGGTATGTATGTGCCATGGTGGTTTGCTGCACCTATCAACCTGTCATCTAGGTTTTAAGCCCCAGGTGCATTAGATATTTTTCCTAATGTTCTTCTTCACCTTGCCTCCCATCACCCAACAGGCCCTCCCTGTGTGTTGTTCCCCTTCCTGTGTCCATGTGTTCTCTTTGTTCAACTCCCACTTATGAGTGAGAACATGCAGTGTTTGGTTTTCTGTTCCTGTGCTAGCTTGCTGAGGATGATAGCTTCCAGCTTCATCCATGTCCCTGCAAAGGACATGATCTCATTCTTTTTTATGGCTGTATAGTATTCCATGGTGGATATGTACCACATTTTCTTTATCCAGTCTATCATTGATGGACACTTGGGTTGGTTCCATGTCTTTGCTATTGTAAATAGTGTTGCAATAAATAAATGTGTGCATGTGTCTTTATAGTAGAATGATTATATTCCTTTGGGTATATACCCAGTAATGGGATTGCTGGGTCAAATGGTATTTCTGGTTCTCGATCCTTGAGGAATAACCACACTGTCTTCCACAATGGTTGAACTAATTTACATTCCCACCAAGAGTGTAAAAGTGTTCCTATTTCTCCAAATCCTTGCCAGCATCTGTCGTTTGCTGACTTTTTAATAATCACCATTCTGACTGGCATAAGTTGATATCTTATTGTGGTTTTGATTTGCATTTCTCTAATGATCAGTGATGATGAGCTTTTTTTCATATATTTGTTGGCCACATAAATGTCATCTTTTGAGAAGTGTCTGCTCATATCCTTTGCCCACTTTTTGATGGGGGCTTTTTTCTTGTAAATTTGTTTAAGTTCCTTGTAGATTCTGGATATTAGACCTTTTTCAGATAAGTAGATTGCAAAAATTTTCTCCCATTCTGTAAGTTACCTGTTCGCTCTATTTGCAAATGATATGATTCTATATTTAGAAAACCCCATCGTCTCAGCCCCAAAACTCCTTAAGCTGATAAGCAACTTAAGCAAAGTCTGAGGATTCAAAATCATTGTGCAAAAATCACAAGCGTTCCTATACACCAATAATAGACAAGCAGAGAGCTAAATCATGAATGAGCTCCCATTCACAATTGCTACAAAGAGAATCAAATACCTAGGAATACAGCTTACAAGGGATGTGAAGGACCTCTTCAAGGAGAACTACAAACCATTGCTCAAGGAAATAAGAGAAGACATAAACAAATGGAAAAACATTTTGTGCTCATGGATAGGAAGAATCAATATCATGAAAATGGCCATACTGCCCAAAGTAATTTATAGATTCAATGCTATTCCCATCAAATTATCATTGACATTCTTCACAGATTTAGAACAAAACTACTTAAAATTTCATATGGAACCAAAAAAGAACCCATATAACCAAGACAATCCGAAGCCAAAAAACCAAGCTGGAGGCATCATGCTACCTGACTTCAAACTATACTACAAGGCTACAGTAACCAAAACAGCATGGTACTGATACCAAAACAGACATATAGACCAATGGAACACAACAGAGACCTCAGAAATAACACTGCACATCTACCACCATCTGATCTTTGACAAACCTGATACACACACACACGTAGTTTCTTCTTAGAAATTTTATTAGAAACGTCTGCTAAAACTTATTTAAAATATTTTCAGCATCAATTTGATCATTTCTTAAAATTTAGGCTATTTATTTAGAGACAGGGTCTCACTCGGTCCCCAGGCTGGGTGCTGTGGTGTGATCATAGCTCACTGCAGCCTCAAACTCCTGGGCTAAAGCAATCGTCCTGCCTTAGCCTCCTGAGTAGTTGGGATTGTAGGCATGAGCCACTGATGTGTGTGTGTGCACGTGTATAGGTAGATAGATAAATAGATAGATAGATTATTTATACAGAGAAACGTTGCCATTCTCATTCCTCATCCTCTGTGTTAGCTTGATTTTTCACTGTTTTGTCATCAGTGATCTACAATTTCACAGTGATGCACTTTGGTGTTGGGTATTTTTTGTCCTTGATGCTTGGCTCGGGGTAGACACTCACTCTGTTCTGGGAAATTTGTTTGATAATTTTATTTCCCCTGTTTTCCCTTTCTAGAACTCCTTGTCATTCAAATATTGGACTTCCTCAACTGATTTGATTTTTGGATTTTATCTTTTCTCTCTTTATTTCTCTCTCTCTCTTTCTCTCTCTCTCTCTCTCTCTCTCTCTCTCTCTCTCTCTTTCTCCTTTCTTGGAGACTTCATCTTCCAACTAGGGTTACCAGATAAAACACAGGATACCTAGGCAAATTTGAATTTCAGACAAACTAAGTCTTACATGGGACACACTTATACAAAAAAGTTATTTGTTATTTTTATAAAATTCAAATTAAATGGAGAGTCTTGAACTTTTATTTGCTAAATTTGACAACACTTCTTTTTTTTTTCTTCTTTTTTTGAGATGGATTCTCACTCTGTTGCCCAGGCTGGAGTGCAGTAGCACAATCTCAGCTCACTGCAACCTCCAGCTCCTGGGTTCAAGCAATTCTCTTGCCTCAGCTGCCCTAGTAGCTGGGATTACAGGTGCACACCACCATGCCTGGCTAATTTTTGTATTTTTAATAGAGACAGTTTTTCACCATGTTAGGCAGGCTGGTCTCAAACTCCGGACTTCAAGTGATCCACCCACTTTGGCCTCCCAAAGTGCTTGGATTATAGGCATGAGCCACCATCTTCTGGCCAGTTTGACAAAAACTGCTAACTTTACTATTGAATTGTTCCTTTATGTGGTCCCTTTTTTAATCTCCAAATCTCTCAATTGTTCTCCAAATGTTCCATTGTAGTAGCCTCTTTTGTTTCTTGAATACAGTACCTTCTCTTTTCTCTCTAGAGAGACTGAGGGCTTTTAAGAAGCTTCCTTCTGGCTGGGAGTGGTGGCTTACACCTCTAACACCGGTACTTGGGAGACTGAGGCAGGTGGATAGCTTGAGCTCAGGAGCTCCAGGATCAGCCTGAGCAACATAGCAAAATAAATAAATAAAAGCTTCCTTCTGCTGCCACTTTCTCTGTCTCTCTCTCTCTTTCTTTTTTTTTTTTGTCTCTGCCTTTCATGTTAGATTTCCTCACATGTCTGGTGGTCCTTGGTTGTCTGCTCATATTTAAGAGTGATGCACTAAATGGCTATTTGGGAGTTGTTCAAAGATGTAGGTGAAACCTGTTCATTGACTGGGCTCTATCACTATCAGTTTCACAGGGGCCTTCTGTCAATATCTTTAGGTATTCTCTCTTTAGCTGGTCAGGTTCCCCAAGAGAAAACCTCTAATTTCCCTCCTGGAAGGGATAAGCACAACCGTTAGCATTCTGGGAGGTAAAGTCTGGATGAAGACTAGGGCCAAGCAGTCTCACTTGTCTGTAACTAATATCCTAATCCCCATTTTCAGCATGGGATCCCTGCCTCAGTGTGCCTGGTGTCTCTGAGTTCGGAATCCCTCTGGCTCAACCTCTTTAGAGAGTCTTGTATAAAGAGGTAGTAGAGGTCCCTTCATCCTGTGTAAGGCAAGGAAGGCGACCTGGGAGACTATTCCTTATGTAGATTTTAAATTAATTTTCCTGTTTTTCCACTCCTCTTAGATTCCTCATTTTCAGAGGTACTTGATTCTTCCAGTTCCTGAACATTTCTGGAGGCAAACTTACATCCGGCTTGGGTTTTGGCTTTCTATGATCTGCTAAGTCAGTTACCACTTGTACATATGTTTTCAAACTTGCAAAATTTTGTTGGTGTTGCTTCCTCTCCTTTTTGTCCTTCAAGTTTATGCCTCTCGAATCATTTTACTGCCATTTTATCAGAATTTTGGGAAAGAACAGTAGCAAATACTTCTGTGCACTACATGAAGCTTAACCAGAGGTGGTGGCTGGTATTTCGTTTAGAAACTTGCATCCATTCAGCCAGGCGCAGTGGCTCAAGCCTGTAATCCCAGCACTTTGGGAGGCTGAGACGGGAGAATCACGAGGTCAGGAACTTGAGACCATCCTGGCTAATACGGTGAAACCCCGTCTCTACTAAAAAAAAATACAAAAAACTAGCTGGGTGAGGTGGCGGGCGCCTGTAGTCGCAGCTACTCGGGAGGCTGAGGCAGGAGAATGGCGTAAACCCGGGAGGCAGAGCTTGCAGTGAGCTGAGATCCAGCCACTGCACTCCAGCCTGGGTGACAGAGCGAGACTCTGTCTCAAAAAAAAAAAAAAAAAAAAAAAGAAACTTGCATCCATTCATAAGTAAGATTACTTTATAATCTTCTATTCTTTTAATATCTTTTATCAGGCTTTTGTATTAAAGTTTGCTGGCTCACAAAGTAGTTATCTTTTCATCCTTTTCTATGGCCTGGAGTAATTTAAATAACATGGAATTATCTGTGTTAAAGGTTAGATAAAACATGGCTGTGAAGTCATCCAGTCCCCTCGTCTTCCCCTTTCCCTTCTTCTTTCCCATCCCCTTCCCCTTTTCCTTTCCCTTCCCCCTTCCTTTTCCCTTTCTTTCCCTTCAAGACTGGGTCTCACTGTATAGCGCAGGCTGGAGTGCAGTGGCACAATCACGGCTCACTCGGATTTGACTTCCCGGACTCCAGTGATCCTCCTGCCTCAACCTCCTGAGTAGTTGGGACCATAGGTACACGCCACCGTGCCCAGCTAATTTTTGTGTTTTTTGTAGAGATGGGGTTTCACCATGTTGTCCAGGCTGGTCTCAAACTCCTGGGCTCAAGCGATCTGCTTGCCTTGGGCTCCCAAAGTACTGAGATTACTATCATGAGCCACCGCACCTGGCCTTCTTTTTTCAATGGTAGATTTTTTAGTTGCATTTCCAGTCTCTTCTATGATAATTGATCTGTTCAAGTTTTCCACATTTCCTTGTATTCATTTTGTTAATTCATATTTTGCTAGAAAATCCTTCATTTTCATGAGGTTTTTATACTTGTTCCCCAAGTTTCTTATAGTAGTCTCTGATGATTCTGTTAGTCTTTATTTGAATTATATCTCCTTTCTCATTCTAATTCGTGCATATTTTTCTTCTCTTACTCCTTCTTCTTATCAGGCTCTTGAGGAATTTATCTATCTTATTAGTCTTTTTGAAGAGCCACATTTTGATTTATACTTTCTTTCTATATATTTTTTTGGTTTGCTTTCTATGTAAGTTTTTATCTTTGTTAATTTCCTTTTCCTTTTAGTTATTGCTCTTTTACTAGTATCTTAAGATGAATATTTAGTTTCTTTATTTCTCATCTTTCTTCCTAAAAAAATGTAAAGCTATAAACGTTCCTCTGAGTAAGCCTCTACTGTGGCTTGGTTTGGTATAAGTTATTCTTTTCTTTGCTTTAATAGTTTGTAATTTTCCTTTAAATTTTCTCTTTGATCCACCTGCTATCTAGTAGCACATTTTTCAATTTCCATGTCATTGAGAATCTTTAAGTTATATTATTTGTATCTCAATTCATTGAATTATGATCAGGTAATCTGTTAGATCTCACTTTTTAAAAATGTATTTTCTTTATGATCAAATACAGAATTTTTTTCTTTTCTTTTTAGTGTTTTTTTTTTCTTTTTAGTGTTTTTTTTTTCTTTTTAGTGTTTCATAAACACAGCGAAATATGATACTCTCTATTTGAGGGATATAATGTCTACATATAGCCATTAAGTCAATATTATTGTTTATCTATTAGACCTATTCACTCATGAGAGAATATTCTGAAGTCCCTCACCTTCACTGTACAGTTTTGTTGGGTTGTTGTTGCATTTCTGATTGTTTTTGCTTTAGGTTTGGCTTCTATATTGTTTGGTACCTAAAGGTTTTTCACTGTTATATTTTCTTTAATGATAGTATTACTTATATTATCATTACATAATAACGCCTTGTAGTGCTTTTCTTCTAAAATTCCACTATGCATTAACATTTCTACGTCTTTCTTTTTGTTTGCATTTGCCTACTCTTTGATTTTTCAGCCTTTTTTATTACTATATTTTAATTATGTTCCTTATATAAATAGGTTTTGCTTTTTTAATCCAGTGGAATAGTTTGTCTTTTAAAGAAAGAATTTAGTCTTCACATTTTGTGTGTGACTGATACAGTACTTGATTTTATTTCTTCCAACTTATTATTTTTTTTTTTTTAACTGAGACAAAGTCTCACTCTGTCACCCAGGCTGGAGTGCAGTAGCATGATCTCGGCTCACTGCAACCTCCACCTCCTGAGTTCAAGAAATTCTCCTGCCTCAGCCTCCCAAGTAGCTAGGATTACAGGCATGCACCACCACACCTGGCTAATTTCGTATTTTCAGTAGAGATGGGGTTTCACCATGTTGCCCAGTCTGGTCTCGAACTCCTGAGCTCAAGTGATACACCGGCCTCGGCCTCCCAAAGTGCTGGGATTACAGGTGGGAGCCACCGTGCCCAGCCCAACCTACATTTTCTGTAATTTATTTTTAGTGTTTTTTTCTTTCTTTCCCTTATATTAGTTTGCCTGAACAAATCACTCTTTCCTGGTTGCTTTCTGATACATACTTCTCTACCAGCATTTGAAAACAAGACACTATTATCCTCACCAATACTCATCTTTTACCCCACTGAGATGCTTCCGCTTCCTCGTGATCCCTTCACTTTAACAAGATGAGAGCTTTAGGATCATTTTACTTTCTCTCTCCTCCCCTCGTTAGACCCTTAGAATCTTATTTCTCCCTCTCCTTCCACCCACCAAAAGTTGCTATTTTCTCACTGAAGCTCCTATACGCACCCCTCCCCAACTCAGACACTCCTCTCCAAGCTTTAGTTTGCTGGGAGTGTGTTCTGCTTTTCCAACTGATTCTCCTGTCTCTGGCTGCTGGCCCATTTTAAATGGGGTGTTATTTTTTTATGGGCTCATAGGTCTCAGGGTGTGGCAGCTTATGTGTTCTAAGTGGTGGGAGCCCCACTCAGGGTGTGGCAGCTTATGTGTTCTAAGTGGTGGGAGCCCCACTCAGGGTGTGGCAGCTTATGTGTTCTAAGTGGTGGGAGCCCCACAGGTGGCAGAAGGTCCCCACAGACTGAATTGTAGAAGCTGCCAGCACCCTGCTAGTCACCTGCAGGAAACCTCCCAAACTTCTCACACTGCCCTAGCTTCCAGGTGGAGGACTCAGTCTCCCATTCAGCTCCTCCTTGGCCCCTTCAGCTAGGAAAACCCAGCACAGTCACACTAGGCTTGTGTTGACATTAGCCCTGACAGCCCCTCTCCACTTAGGATTGACTGCCTTCCCTTCTTCACCTTTGACATTATTCTCTAGGCACCTGCCCAGCCCACTGGAAGAAGGAAGCTTACAATTCTGTCTGCTTGGAACCCACCAAAGCCTGAGACCTCACTGGCACCCAGCCATCCACAGGAGTTAGCAGCTGTTTGAGTCCAGAGAGGAAGAACTTTTGGAGTGGGGGGTGGGAAAGATAGAAATTGCATCCAAATTATCACATTCCCAGAACCCTCTTTTGGCCCTGTAAATTATTTCCATAGCCATTGATCATTCAACAGCCTGGATGAAAAGAGTAGAGTTGGAATGAATAGCTACAGTCCTGGTTAACACCAGCTTGAATACAAGCTCATTCCACTCCCAAGTTTCAGGCTGGCCTATCTGGGAGACAAATGCCAACTACTGTGGTCCTACACATTTTTAGCACCAGTGCATGCAGAGATAAGAGAGAGTTACTACACTTTCACTATGAAAAAAAGCAATCGAAATGGCTTGGAGTAAAAATGTAAGTCTTTCCTAACCCTACTTTACCTGATAAGATATCCACCTGCATTGAGGAATCACTGCCAGTTTCCCCTCAGAAGGTGTAAAAATCAGGCTAGTTCTGGGAAGGAAGCTTGCGTGAGCAAATTATTAACCTAAATGGAATTAGGTTTCTGTTTCAATGAAGATTCCCATTAAGGCTGAAAGCAACACAGCGACTGCAGTGCAGCCATAACCACCCGCTGCCTGTGGGAAGATGTTCTTGAATTACACCTGGCTGTGCACCCCATTATCAATTCACAAAAGGTAGTAACTTGAGGTGGACCTTTGTGGTCACCATGTCCTTTAGCTGATGCCACAAAGGAATCCTGGCTTGGATGCAATCAATACTCTGAACATACATTACTCATGTATCAGCACATGACAAGAGGGTGACAGTGATTAATAAACTAATTATAACATGCTCTTTTCATCCCATAGTATGTGTCTTATTGAATATTCTTGTATTTTTATGTTTAGTTGCAATGGAAAGGGTATGGCAACTTTATTTTATTCAAACTGTGTCCATCAAGAAGGACAAATCCAGGTGTGTGTGTGGTTTTGTTTTTTTTTTTTTTTTTTGAGACGGAGTTTCGCTGCTCTTGCCCAGGCTAGAGTGCAATTGCTCGATCTTGGCTCACTGCAACCTTCGCCTCCTTGGTACAAGCAATTCTCCTGCCTCTCAGTCTCCTGAGTAGCTAGGATTATAAGTGTGCACTACCACACCTGGCTAATTTTTTTGTATTTTTAGTAGAGATGGGGTTTCACAGTGTTGGCCAGGCTGGTCTTGAACTCCTGACATCAGGTGATCCACCCACCTAGGCCTCCCAGAGTGTTGGGATTATAGGCATGAGCCACCATGCCCAGCCAAATCCGTGTTTTTATATCCCTGGGGCAGGCGTTGCCAGGGCCTGCCATACTGGGGCAAGCAGCTATTCCAGAGTCTTGGTCCTGTTTACCTATTTCAAGTCTGATGAAAATGTCAATTCTCCTCTTTTAAAAGACTTAGGAAAGAGGTCACACACTGGCAGCCTGTGAGCTGCTGCAGCCCTCAGATTTGTTTTGTATGAGCAGCAGGTTTTTTCATTGTGTGTGTGTGTGTGTGTGGTGTGTGTGTGTGTGTGTTTTAAATGAATTCACTGCCAGTCTTCAAAACAGCCCTCAGATTTGTTTTATATGAGCAGCAGGTTTTCTCATTGTCTGTGTGTGTGTGTGTGTGTGTGTTTAATGAATTCACAGTCAGTCTTAAAAACTCAGAAAATCTAACAGAAAAGTCTGGACTTCTAGTTTTTCTTGAAAAAAAGAAAAGATTGTCTGGCTACCCTAGGCCCAAATTCCCTCATGCTGACAAGTAGCAGGACTGAACAGCGACTATTCCTGCTCTTCCACTGGCCCCAGGCCCAGCACTTTTCTATTCTACACCCAGCAGCTTCTTTCCCTTTTATCACCTGGCTAGCTGCTGACTTGAGAGTACCATCAGGCAGAAATAGTCACCAGAAGACCACAGTTCCAGTCCCCACTGCACTGGGAAACCCTGGGCACCTACCATCACAATTTTCAGCCCTTCTTGCATATCAGGAAACTGGGAGCAGGGTGCTGAAGTGGCTTGCCCGAGGGCATTAGCCCAGTGTTCTTTCCAAAGCACCAGCGATGAGCAACCTAAATGCAGACAAAAGTGCTTCTGTTGCTCAGAGAAAAGGTAGGACACCGAGAGCTGAAGGGGTAGGGAGGAGGGTGCGGTGCAGGATGACTACCTCACTTGCCAAATGTGTCTGAAAGGACAATCTCCATTCTCTTCCTGTTTCCTCTATAGACAAATAATGTTCACCACTCCACTTCCTTGTTCCTCCACACCTGCTACTTTGGATTCAGAAGAGAAGTTCCAAGAATCCCTGAGTCCACAGCCTGACTCTGGTTTGCAGAACCTGTGTCCAGACCAGCCAGATGTGAATACAAAGGAAAGTGACACATCCTGGATCTCAACCCACTTCGTTGGGAAGTCTTCCTGATAAATTTAGAGATAACCCAAAGCCCTGGGGACTTCCTCTTGATTTGAATCTGCTCTACATCTGCTCCCTAGCCCCCACCCACAGCAGATGAAAACATCAACTCTGCAGAATTAATGGATATGGGAATCACCTGGGGACTTCTCGTTAAACTGCAAATCATGATTCAGAGGGTCTGGGGAGGGACCTGAGACTCTGCACTTCTAACAAGCTCGACCGGAGCTGGAGAACCTTCCGTCACTCCACCAATGCTCACCATCACTGCCATTCTCGCTCTTCTTTCTCGGGCCCTTGCCCGTTTTCTCCACCGTATCCTTCTTTTATCCTATTCTTTTCCTCTTTTCATCCTTCTTTTTTTCTTCCCAGCCATCTCACTATTCCTATATCCCTACTAACCCCCAAGACTCCTTCACTCAAAGATAAAGAAACTCCTGCCCTTTCTTCCTCCAGACACTCATCTCCCTCCCTCCTCTCCTCAGCTTTGTAGTGCCAGGAAAAGAAAGATCACCATTTAGTGACAATTTTGTGTGAAGCACTGTCCCAAGTGCATTACCCATATTGTTTAATTCTCACAACAACCCTGCAAAGTACACATTATTTCTGCCATTTTAGACATGAGAAAATTGAGACTTGGGATGGTTAAAGAAATCTTGTCCTTAACTAGGAAGTAGTGAGCTAAGATTAGAATTTAGATCCGTCTGAGACCAAAGTCTACAACTTTTATACTGCACCATGCTCATATAAGGTGAATAATCTAGAAAGCAGCTGGTAGGAGTGGCTTCAGCAAAAAGGAATGGAATACCACAAGCTTCACCCCATTTATGCATCCTGAACACTTCACTCCACTTTTGCTAAGTAGATGCCCTATGAGACAGCTTGACATACCAATAATGAGAGCTGTTTCAAGAATGCCCAGATTAAAATGATGGTTGGGACCTAAATAGCACAGTAGTAATATTAAAGCCCAGAATTGCCAATATGCTCAATTTTCAATATAACCTTTTATTATAAATTAAGATCCATAACTGTACACACAGAGTCTGTTACCAAAAAAGAAATTCCTTCCATTGGCCAATTATTCAACCACATGAAGTCTACCAAAGGACGGTGCCAAGCCTCCCATCAGTCCACACAGGATCCATCTTGGACGGATAGCCAGTTTCTTTCTCTGTCTCTAGTTTCTCTTCCTTGATTTCACCTCTAGGATCCCCTCACTCTCTTACTGTCCTTTGCCTTGTCCTCAAGATCCTACCAAGAGTCCTGGCTTCCCACCTGGGAGCATGTACCAGTTCTTCAAATCTTTGTGTGTTTCTGATACCTCAGACTACGGCATCTACAAGATAGACAAAGAGTTCTCTTGCTTATACTGGCCCTCTCCCTCCCTTGACTTTTATCCGATACACCAAAACAAAACAAAAAATTCCTTTTAAATTCTGTTAAAGATCCTGCAAGATGTGAAGGGAGGAGAAAAGGCAGGGGCTGCGTATGAGGAAAATTCCATCTTGACATACAAAAATATTAAAAATCTATATACTCAAAGGAGAAGTGAAGAATCAGACTTTTACGTGTGGAACAGACAGGGAAACTGGGAGCAATATGGTGTAGTCATCAGATGTGGATTCTAAATTCATCTCTGCTACTAACCAGCAGTGCAACCTTGGGTAAGCTGTGCATTTTTCTCAATACCAGTTTCTTCATCTTTAAAGTGTGGAGATTGGATTGAACAATTACTAAGATTCCTTTGATCTCTACCCTGCAGTGTCTTCTCTGGCACCTAAAATAAAATAAACCAGAAATTAATGAAAGAGTGAAAATAATATTGCTGTAACCAGAAACTTGGATACTTGATTGAGTCAGTGCATGAAAACAAGAAGGTAAAGAAACAATGATTAATAATGATAAATGAGTAATAATAAGAATAAAATACAAAAAAATTAAATAAAGACAAAAATGAACGAGCCTATAGTTTTGCTTTTTAAAAAGATGTTAAATTCCCTACCAAAGTGGCCATTCATTATCCATAGTTGTCAGTTACTGTAAAATACATTATTGGGACAATGTATATTCTATGCAGAAGTATATTGCCACTTAAAAACATTGTTTTCCAATAAAAGCACTGAGTTATAAGATCAACCAACATTTTTATTCTGAACTATGGTAGGTAGATAAGAAATAAAATTAGGTCAACATGAAAAATTTCCTTCATGGCAGGTTACGGAATTTAAAGTACGTGATATTTTCCCTCTTTGAAGTTGACATGTAATTATGTTTGCTTTATGCCAAGTTATCTGCCCCTAAATGTTCCAAACTGAAAAAGGGAAAACAAAGCCTGCCTGTAGCTGCCTCTTCCTTCATATACACACCAGGCCAAAAGACAGAATGGTTGGAGGCATGGTCTCTAAGTGTGTGATTTGGGGGAGGCCTACCCACCCTAAAAGTGTAAGGGCAAAAATGTATCTCTTTGTGTTTTGGAGCTGACTGGCTCAGTAAAACTTTGTAAGTCAGTCTGCACGTACACCACTTCCTCAGTCTTATAAGTGAGGACGTCCTCCTGCATCTGGCCCTTAGGAACCTGACCTCTCCTGATTGGTCATCACTTATTTTCTGGGAAGCAGCCTTCATTAGCCCAAACCCTTCCTGCAGAAGGATGCCCCAGCCTCTCTACTCAGGGGGTACCTTGGCCAGGAGAAACATTTTTGTGACGATGTTCTTCTCATTCTCTTCCTTCTGTAACCCCATCAGGTACCCATGGCCTCTATGCCAAAATCACAGGTGAAAAATATATTTTGATTATTTGGCCTAGATTCTCTCCAGGCCTGACTTTCATCTACCATTGAAAGGATTCTCCTTTATTAAATAAATATTACCTGAGAAAACCCAAGTTCCATTTGGGTCCGTCATGTTCCCAGATGAGGGAAGCAACAGGCATCAAGAAGTCCAGAACATTAGAATCCTTAAGTAGATCGAAAGACAAATTTGAAGGAAAATCTTACCTCTTACCACCCTCCACTAACCACTAGGGCTTATTTGTTTTTTACTCTTCATCAAGAACAATAAAAATAAAATATAGAGCTGGGCACAGTGGCTCACGCCTATAATCCCAGCACTTTGGAAAGCCGAGGTGGACAGATCACTGGAGGCCAGGAGTTCGAGATAAGCCTGACCAACATGGTGAAACCCCGTCTCTACTAAAAATACAAAAATTAGGCGGGTGTGGTGGTGTGCACCTGTAGTCCCATCCACGCGGGAGGCAGAGGCACAAGAATCGCTTGAACATAGGAAGCAGAGGTTGCAGTGAGCGGAGATCATGTCATTGCACTCCAGCCTAGGTGACAGAGCGAGACTCTGTCTCAAAAAAGAAAAAATATACATATATACAGCTGAAGATATGGGTTGCAAATTGACCTGAGCCAATTTATAACTTGAAACTGGGAGGCAGATGTTGCAGTGACCCAAATCACACCACTGCACTCCAGCCTGGGTGACAGAGTGAGGGTCTATCTCAAAAAAAAAAAAAAAAAAAAAAAAAAAAAAATATATATATATATATATATATATCTCCTTGCTCCCAGATGGTTCATTATGATGAAAGCTAGTCTTGGGCCAGTTTCTGACAAACTTACAAAGCTTTATTAGCAAGCAGGCCCCAAAATTATCATAGAACCCTTCTTCTAGTCTTGGCTTTAAGTCCCCCCACACTGAGATACTAACAAGCACCTTGCATGAGAAGGAGACAGATACCATGCTACTCTGACAGCAGCTCAGTCAGGCTTCTGGGAAGATCAGGCAGCAGAGCCCTTCATGCACGAGAAGGAGGCGGGGCCAGATGGGCCTCTGGACCTGGGGCACTGCTGCAAGGTGTATGGCTCATGGGCTTGCTGCAAAGGTGTTCTATTCCCAGGCAAGGATGGCGGGACCTAGTGCAATCTCTCCAACCTCATAGCTAGAAGACTATTAGTTTAGCCAATTAAAATTAGTTAAACACACCCTCTGCTGTAGATATCTATAACAATATTTATAAAGCTTACATAACCATTTGGAGATCATGGTTTCTTGACTAGGTTCTTGCAAATGCTATCCATGCCACCTAGAGTGATATTAGAGTTAATTTACACATAGGTATATCATAGTGTTTATGCAGAATTACTTTATTTTATTTATTTGTTTTGAGACGGAGTCTCCCTCTGTTGCCCAGGCTGGAGTGCAGTGGTGCCATCTTGGCTCACTGCAACCTCCACCTCCCAGGTTCAAGTGATTCTCCTGCCTCAGCCTCCCGAGTAGCTGGGATCACAGGTGTTCACCACCACACCCGGTGAATTTTTTGTATTTTTAGTAGAGACGGGGTTTCACCATGTTGGCCAGGCTGGTCTTGAACTCCTGACCTTAGGTAATCCACCCGCCTTGGCCTCCCAAAGTGCTGGGATTACAGGTGTGAGCCACTGTGCCAGCCCAGAATTATTTTAAATTAGCAGATATAACTTTCTGACATATCCTGCCTATAAATTTGACATCTTTGTACAACATGGTAACTATAGTTAATAACAATGTATTGTATTCTTGAAAATCACTAAGAGTAGATTTTAGGTGTTCTCACCACAAAAAAAGTATGTGAGATAATGCACATGCTAATTAGCTTAATTTAGCCATTTTACAATATATACGTATTTCAATACATTATGTTATATATGATAAATATATACAGTTCTATTTGTCAATTAAATATTAATTAATTTTTAAAACTGACATCTTAAACCACTCTATTATTCCAGTCTATCATATTGCTGGAGAAATTGTGGAAATATGCAAATAAGCACCAGGTGCGGTGGTTCAAGCCTTTATCCCAGCACTTTGGGAGGCCAAGGCCGGCGGATCACGAGGTCAGGAAATTGAGACCACTGTGAAACTCCGTCTCTACTAAAAAATACAAAAAAATTAGCTGGGCGTGGTGGCAGGCGCCTGTAGTCCCAGCTACTCAGGAGGCTGAGGCAGGAGAATGGCGAGAACCCAGGAGAGGGAGGTTGCAGTGAGCTGAAATCGCGCCACTGCACTCCAGTCTGGGCGACAGAGCGAGACTCCGTCTCAAAAAAAAAAAAAAATGCAAATAAAATAGTACAATTTTTGCTTTAGTTTGCCTCCCATCTCAATGTCCAGCCATTACAGAAAATGTGTTTGAATAGAGTGCAGAGAAAGGAAAGCATATGAAAACAAGGTGGCAAAAAGAAATGACCTGGGGCTGGGCGCAGTGGCTCATGCCTGTAATCCCAGCACTTTGGAAGGCTGAGGCGAGGGGATCACTTGAAGTCAGGAGCTCAAGATCAGCCTGGCCAATATGGTGAAATCCCATCTTTACTAAAAATACAAAAATTAGCTGGGCATGGTGGCGCATGCCTGTAGTCCCAGCTACTAGCGAGACTGAGACAGAAGAATTGCTTGAACCCAGGAGGCGGAGGTTGCAGTGAGCCGAGATCACACCACCGCACTCCAACTTGGGGGACAGAGCAAGACTCCATCTCAAAAAGAAAGAAAGAAAGAAAGAAAGAGAGAGAGAGAGAGAGAGGGAGGGAGGGAGGGAGGGAGGGAGGGAGGACCTGGGAACCTAAGGAGCTGTTTTAGCTTAATTAAATTATTTTAGCAGAGCAGAGTTTACTAAAAAGCAGGGTGAGGGATTGGACAAGGAAAGGGATGGAAGAAGATGTGGGTGGAGAACATTTTTCTCTACATGCATTCTCTCTGCAAAAGGAGCCTAAGCCCCCACACAGAGGAGAGATTTATTTTCCGGGCTTTGTAGGTTAGACACTGGCTTTATTAAGAGTGGCTCTTGGAGCCACTGCTCAGGTAAAGAACACAATGAAAGGGGCCATTGAGCAGAGCTGCTAGATCCATCCCTCCCCTGTTAATCAAAGGAACAAACTGAGTTATTTACCAGAGTCATTTACCTTGCAGATAACTCAGACCATGGTTCCCTGGGGCAGGACCATAACTCACTTGATCTATCACCCCGCCAACCCCCCACTGCGCCACTCCTGCTTTATCAGTTACAATAACTCATGCCTTGCCGCCTTCTACTCACTGTTGACATTTGCTTTGGGTAATCGATTAATAGATTAAAAGAGTGGCAACATTTTATTTAGCAAAACTTTCAGGAACACATTCATTCCTATTCCTCATTATTTTATTTAATTATCAGTTGATGGTGTTGAGCTTTCACCTATGCATAGAACGGAGAAGAGTGGGAAGAGCAGTGTAGAAAAGAAAAAGGAAACCTAGATTCTTGTCCCAGCTCTACCACTTACTGAATGTGTGACAACAGCCTGGTCCTTCTCTGAATTGAGACCAGACCAGGTGACTCTAAGGTCTCTTCTGGGACACTGCATCCATTCCTTCAACAACTATTCATTGAGCATCTCCTGCATGTGAAGTATTGCTCTAGGCTGTATCTGGAGAAAGCAGTAGTGAATAAAGGAGATGAAGTCCTTAGCCTTGGGGAACCCACATTCTAGGAGGGGAAGAAAAACAATAAATAAGAAAATAAATACAGGCCAGGTATGGTGACTCATACCTGTAATCCTAGCACTCCAGGAGGCCAAGGCAAGAGGCCAAAATTTGAGACCAGCCTGGGCAATGTAGCCAAACCCTATCTCTACAAAGAAGAAAAATAAAAAGGAAATAAAGACATAATATGTCACATTGTGTGATAACTGCTATGGAGGGAAATAAAGCAGAGTAAAGGGAATAGGGTCTGGTGCTATGTTGGATGAGAAGGAACGACCTCGCCAACAAGGGGGCATTTAATCAGAGACCAGGAAGAGTTGAAGGAGTGAACCATGTGTTCACTGGGTGAGGAGTATTCTAGCAGAGGGAATGGCAAGTTCAGAGCCCCTGAGGTGGGAATGTGCTCCACATGGTCAAGGAACAGCAAGGCAGCCGGTGTGGCTGGAGCAGAGTGAAGAGGGGAGAAGGGTGGGGATGGACTACAGGGCTTGTGGCTGGGGATGTGTAGGGCTTGCAGGCATGGAAGATCTTTGGTTTGAACTCTGAGGAACTTGGGAAACCACTGGAGAATTTTTGACCTGAGAACTGCAGTTTTCTGACTTTTATTGAAACAGAATCTCTCTGGCTACTGACTATAGAGATTAAAGTGTAGAAACAGATCAGAGATTGTGGTGGTTCAGATCAGGTTGGCAGTTTGTAGAGGGGGTAAAAAGTGGTCAGTTTCTGTTTCTGGATCTATCTTGAAAACAGAACCAACAGAGTTACGAGACAGAGGGGAGTCAAAGACAACTGCAGGAGTTTTACAATTGGAAGAGTGATGGCTTTTTTCTATTTGTTACTGAGGTGGGGAAGGGTGGATTAAGTTTAGCTTGTGACATGCCAAAAACAAGATGCTTATTAGCTGTCCAAGAGGAGATGTTTCATAGCCCATTGTATATATGAGTCTGAAATTCAAGAGGGGTTTGGAATACAGACATACAGTAGGCCCTGACGGTGTCTTGCCAGTCTCTATGTGGCACACCCTGGCAGTTACCTTCAGCTTGACAGATTGCTTCCGTACCTGTTGTTGCAGACACAGTTAAGGAAGCCTCCATGATTCCTGCCTCCAGACATTGTCACTTTCGGGTGATGCTTTCCCCATAAGTGTGGGACCTGTGACGCAAATGAAATAAAGGTGGTAAGATACATGTGATTATGTATACATGATTGCATGATTACATTCCATAGAAGGGTAGTGCCCACTATGCTAGTCTTTCTTTCTCTTGCTGACTATGCGGAAGCAAGTGGCCATGTTGGGCAGTCCCAAATGGCAAAGAACTGTGGGTGTCCTCTGGGAGCTGAGGGTGGTCTCTGGCGAACAATCAACAAAAATCTGAAGCTTTCAGTCCCATAACTACAAGGAACTGGATGCTGCCAACAATTGTGTGAGTGGAGAAGTAGATCCTGGAGACTTTCCCTGGTCATAGGGCTATTCCTGGCTAGTTCCCGGAGCACAGCAGAAGTGCAAGGGAGTTCATGTCCCCAGGAGCAACTTTTCACCAATGAGTAATAGGAATTGGTGGACGAATAACCCACCTTCTTCAGTCCTTGTTGGGACAAATCTGAGGTGTGCAGTAAAAGCCCAGGACAAATAGCTCAAAGGAACAGAAATTAGAGACTCAGAAGCAGAAGCAGACTTGAAGGAACACTTAATTATGACAAAGGTGGCACTGAAGCATAGTAGGAAAAGAGTGGTCATTTACATCAATGATGTTAAGTTAATAAGATAGTCATATGGGAAAAAGCAAAACTTGACCTCTACCTCTCACTGCATATACAAAAATCAATTCCAGGTGGATTGTAGATCTAAATCTGAAAGGTAAAATAATAAAGATTCTAGACAATAACATAAGAGAATAATTTATTATATTTTAAAATTTATTTTTAATAGCTGTATCTCTTTAGAGACAGGGTCTCACCCTGTCACCCAGGCTGTAATACAGTGGCATGATCATAGCTTACTGTAGCTTTGAATTCCCGAGCTCAAGCGATCCTCCTGCCTCAGCCACCTGAGTAGCTAGGACTATAGGTAGGTACCACCAAGCCCAGCTAATTAAACAATTTTTTTTTTTTTTTGTAGGGATGAGGGTCTCAGTATGTTGCCCAGGCTGGTCTTGAACTCCTGGCCTCAAGCAATCCTCCCACCTTGGCCTCCCAAACTGCTGGGATTACAGGCATAAGCCACTGAGCCAGGCCATAAGAGAATAATTTTACATCCTTAGGGGCAGGCAAAGATTTCTTAATCAGGAATTGTAAAGCACTAAATATAAAGCATACACTATGATAAAATAGTTTCACTCTGAGATACATACCTGAGAGAAATGAGTCCATTTGGTCACCAAAAGCCATGTACAAAAATGTTTTAGCAAGATAATTTGTAATGATTAAAAAATAGTAACAGCTCACATGCTCATCAGCGGTAGAACAAATAGACTAAGTATGTCCAGTCACACAATGGAACATTATTTGGTCCAGAAATGAACAAACAGCTGCCTCACACAACACTGATGACTCTCATGAGTCCCATATTGAGCAAAAGAAGCCCTTGGGGGAAGGGATGCAGAAGGAAACATGGAGAATTTCAGCTTTATCTAAGGTGTTGTCCTCATTTTGTAGAAAACTCATGTATGAAACAAAAGTGGAAAACTGCTAACATTTATGAAGCCTGGACAATGAGAACACAGGGGCTGTAGCATTCATTTTTGTACTTTTGGGGGTATTTTTAAAATGTGCAGCCTCCTCCAAAGACAGAAACAAGCTAAAGCGTGATACATGAGCTGAAGCAGTAAGGATGTCCCCAAGAAAGTCCAATTTTCTTCTCTACTAAAGCCCCTATGTTTTATACCACGCAGTTAAGTATCCAGTGACTGATTATCTTGCTTCATTGGTGTCTTCATTCTGGCTGCCATAACAAAATACCATAGACTGGGTGGCTTGAACAACAGAAACTTATTTCTCACAGTTTTAGAGGCTGGGAAGTTCAAGACCAAAGTGCCAGTAAGGCAGGTTTCATGCTGAGGCCCCTTCTCTTGACTTGCAAGCAGCCTCCTTCTCATTGTATGTTCGCATGACAATCTTCTTTGTGTGCTCACATGTGGAGAGAGAGAGAGAGAGAAAACAAGCTTCGATTTCTCTTCTTTTTTTGTTTTTCCTTTTGTTTTGTTTTGTTTTGGGGATGGAATTTCTCTCTTGTTGCCCAGGCTGGAGTGCAATGGCACGATCTCGGCTCACTGCAACCTCCGCTTCCCGGGTTCAAGAGATTCTCCTGCTTCAGCCTCCCAAGTAGCTGGGATTACAAGCGCCCACCCGCCACCATGTCCAGCTAATTTTTTGTATTTTTAGTAGAGACGGGGTTTCACCATGTTGGCCAGACTGGTCTCAAACTCTTGACCTCAGGTGATCCGCCCACCTCAGCCTCCAAAGTGCTGGGATTACAGGCGTAAGCCACCGCACTCAGCCTGATTTCTCTTCTTACAAGGGCCCTAATCCCCTACTAGGGCCCACCCTCATGACCCCATCTAGCCCTAATTACCTCCCAAAGGCCCCATCTTCAAATGCTATCACACTGGGGGTCAGTGCTTCAAAATGTGCATTTGCTGGGGGGACACATTCTATCCATAACAATTGGCTAATTGCTTCATGCTTATTATTCTTGCTATCCAAACTACACTGTAAATGCAGATCACAGACCGAGTAACAGGTCTCCAGTATTTCCTCTGGTTCTTGAGTGATTTATGGATTGATTGTCAGAAGTAAATTTGGTAATCTCAGACAAGACATGTAACACTCCCTGCCACATTTTGCCCATTCGTGTGAATTCTTTCCCGGGTACTTTTATATGCATACCTTAATTCCCCAAGGTTTTGCTGTAATAGGCCTCAATAAATATTTATTGAACAAATAAATGAATTTTAGGGGAGACCCATATACAGAGTCACATATTTTCCCCATATGGCAGATGCAAGGAATTTTAAGCTGCATCTCTTCTACTGGCTGTGGAACCTGGCAAAATACCAACATCTCCATAGAAGTAACACTTTAAAATGTTATTAGCTATATACACTTCAGTGTGAACAAAGAAACTGAAGCTAATTCCTGATATAAGCCATTTTGAGCTCTAGAAGTCTAAGGAAGGACAATTGTGAGGGACCAGAAGGGGAGGCTTGAAGGCACCAAAGAAAAATAATAGCTCCTTTGCAATTTTGCCTGAAGCTCCAGAATATTGGTAAGCAAAATACCAACAATCAGATTTCCTCTTGCTGTTCGTATTATTTCATGGCATTGATCTGAAAAACAGTCAATTATCACTAGAGCTCTTTCTACCTCCTTACTGTTGATTCCCTCAAAACATTTAGCCTGTGCCTATGTGATGTACTGTAAAAGTACCTGGCCCCATTCCCTTCAGTATTCAGCCTTTTGAGGGCCAGGGCTAGGAGCCTCCAGGCAGAAAGAAGGTAGAGCCAGAGAGCCCTTGAGGCTGCAAGCTGAGCCTCTGCTGAATCCCTGGAGAAGTTTGTCCTGGGGGTGGTGGCAATAAGGTAGGCATCTGTCAGGCCCTTGCCATCTCCACCCACAGCAATCCCTGGCAGCAGCACAGGCCTAACTGTGGGGCCCTGGGTTGGGCATTCTGTGGATAATGCAGGACTGCCAAGGGCCTGGAGAGGTAAGGGCCTCTCTCAATGCAAGTGGCTTCACTAGTCTGGACGAGAAACACAAAATCACAGGATCCCCATGACTGGTATATATTTGAGAAACTCACTTATAAAAAAGATGCCCCCCAGAGGACACGAACAGACACTTTACAAAAGAAGACTTACGTGCTGCCAACAAGTATATGAAAGAAAGCTCAACGTCATTGTCATGGGAGAAATGCAAATCAAAATCACAATGAGATACCATCTCACACCTGTTGGAATGTTAGGTCTTTATTAAAAAGTCAAAGAATAACATGCTGGCAAGGTTGCAGAGAAAAGCAAATGCTTATACACTGTTGGTGGGAGTGTAAATTTGTTCAGCCATTGTGGAAAGCAGTGTGGTGATTCCTCGAAGAGCTAAAAACAGAACTACCATTCAACCCAGCAATCCCATTCATTACTGGGTATATGCCAAAAGGAATATAAATCATTCTGCCATAAAGACATATGCACTCAAAAGTTTGTTGCAGCACTATTTATAATAGCTAAGACATAGAATCATCCTAAATGTCCACCAACGACAGATTGGATAAAGAAAATGTGGTACTTATACACACAACATGGAATACTATGAAGCTGTGAAAAAGAATGAGATCAGGTCTTTTGAAGGAACATGGATGGAGCTGGAGGTCGTTATCTTTAGCAAACTAATGCAGAAGCAGAAAACCAAATACCACATATTCTCACTTATAAGTGGGAGCTAAATGATGAAAACACATGGACGCATAGAGGGGAACAAAACATACTGGGGCCTATTTGAGGGTAGAATATGGAAGGAGGGAAAGGATCAGAAAAGATAACCATTGGGTACTAGGTTCAATACCTGGGTGACACGAGTTTACGTATGTAACAAGCCTGCCGTGTACCCTCAAACCTAAAATAAAAGTTTATGAAATCAAAAATAAAAATAAACAAGATGCCCCCAAGGGCATGGATTCTGTGGCTCCCCTCACACTTTAGAGGATTCAGGAATGATAAATACCAGTTACCCTCTCGGTTAATCAAGAGATTATTCATATTCCGACCTCAAATTGTTTAACCTGAATCTAATCATGAGGAATGAGGAAATAATCAGGCAAATTGAATTGGAAATAGGAAATTGAAGGATGTTCTGCAAACCAACCAGCCTGCCCACCCCAGCTAGTCATAGTCAGGGGATGGAACCATGATAGTTGACTTAGAAGTTGGAAATTATCTTGAGCTGTGGCCAGATCACCTTCCCCTTAGCTGGAGAGTGTTGGACCCCTAAACAGAACTGAGGTCCTGTTTGGCAGGGAAAAGGGACTGCCACCAGTCAACAACAGAAGGGTTGGGTCCAAGTCGAACAACATTGACATATTTGAGCAGGTGGAGAAGGAGGGAGGAAGTTAGGGGAAGCTTTATAAACAAAAATGCAAGGTAGCATGCAAGAATAGAAATGCATTCTACTGGGTTTGCATTCTTTACGTCATGAGGAACACAATCTAACAGAATGCAAAAATAGAAGTACAGGTAGAACATGGTGGCTCACGCCTACAATCCCAGCACTTTGGGAAGCCGAGGCAGGAGGATGGCTTGAAAGTTCGAGACCAGCCTGAGCAACAAAGTGAGAGTCCATCTCTACACAAAATCAAAAAGTTAGCCAGATGTGGTGGCATATGCCTATGGACCTGTGGTCCCAGCTACACAAGAGGCTGAGGCAGAAGGATCACTCGAGCCCAGGAGTTTGAGACCAGCCTGTGCAACAGAGTGAGGGCCCATCTCAAAAAAAACAAACAAAGAAGAAAGGAAGGAAGGGAGGGAGGGAGGGAGGGAAGGGAGGGAGGGAAAGAAAGAGAGAGAAAGAGAGAGAAAAGAAAGAAAGAAAAGGAAAGAAAGGAAAGAAAGAAAAGAAAAGAAAAGAAGAAAAGAAAAGAAAAAGTAAGTATAGTGCCTGGTGTCCAGTGAAACCAGTGAGATGATGGGCTGGACTAGAACTTATGACAGAAGTTCACAGGCGTGGAGGATAAATGGGAGAGACAGCTATGGAAAGCCTTGATGAGCAAGGAGAGTTCTTCTAATCAAATCCAAGGATACAGGACAGCCACCATGGGTCCCTTGGCAGTGGCTTGGTGAGTAGAGACCATTATTTTAAGAAATGCCAGTCTGAAATGAGCCAGCAATTTAAATATTTTTAAAAGTTCAAATACTGTTTTAATTTTATTTCTTCTCTCTGCAAGCCTGGGGCATAGAACCTGGAGACGTAGCCATTTCTCTTTAAAAGTGGTGCTGCCAAGCGAAGCAGGCCTGCCAGAGAATGCAACCTGCAATATAGAAGAAACTAGCACAGGCATTCTAGATTGTTCCAGTGGAAATGTAGCGTCTACTTGAATTTTGCTAAAGCAATGCCAAGTTTTTCTCTTTCAGTGAGTTTGAGTTTCTATGGGCTAGAGAAATCATTTTTCAACTCCTAAGCGTAATACCATCACTGCGAAACCAGCAGGAATTAAACTTCACTTCTCCTATTCCTCTCACTTTTTAAACTGTTTTACCGCAATTTACCTCCCGCAGGACACTTTGCCCTCTGAGCAACCGGAGATGCTAAGCTCAAGTCCACGTAGCGCTCCCCTGTGCCTTTTCTGATGACTGCAGGGCACAAGCTACTCCACTTCTCAGCCTTGGCTCATGGTTAATTAGCCACCAGGACTTAGTTTAGGGCCAAATTCAGCTCATATTGCAACCTTCTGGCTGCCAGGACAGAAACAAAGTTTGAAGGCTGTTCTGTCCAAACAATTTGCTCCACAGAGCAGATTAATTTCATACTGGCAAAATCCATACACTTAATAATTATCTAGACTGGGGGAAAAATACCAGTAAATCGATTGCCACATAAAATACAATTTAAAGAATAGAGCACAAAGAGAAGAAACCTGGGCGTGTTCAACCTTCACCTTCAATGGCTCCTTTTTGCCCTTAGTAAACCAATCAGCACGGGTAAACCAACCAACAGTAAACCAACCAAGCCCCTTGTAAGTCAGCCTCCTGCTGACACTCCCCTACCCATACCTACCCTATATAGCCGTCACACACAGGAAATCTCTTGCAGGTCAAAGGCCCCATGCTCTCTTGGGTCTCCATGCCTTTGCACGTGCTGCTCCCCCTGCCTGGTGCCTTCCTGCCTAGCTCACTGAATCATCCTTCAGAATGCAGTTCAGGGAGCATCTCTGCATGACATCCCTGACCATCATGTTGGCTGAAGTGCTTGTCTATGCCTTGCCATAGTCCCCGCCATGGCTGTATCTCATGAGTGCATTGATCTGTTTAGCTTCACACTAGGTTTAGCAGGGATCTATCTGGGCCTTTCATTCTTGTACCCTCAACCCAAGCCCTTGTTATCTATTCCAGGACTTCTGCAGGCACTTTCATAATAGGTCTTGATGCTTCCAATCAACATCTCCCCTCCCCAGTTCTTCCTTTTCACTGCCTCCAGAGTTGTATCTCTAAAACACTTCATTCCCCCTTTCTTCTGCTTACAAACCTTCTATTGTTCCCCATTGCCCCAACTCTGTGGCAAGCATTCAAGACTCTTGCCAACCTGATGCCAAATTTCTCCTTTGTTTTCTTCTTCTACCGTTTCAGGCCATAGATCCACGCCACAGTCAAGAGTTCCCCAAAGGGGCCACAAAATGTCTCTTTTCCACATTGGCTCATGAAGTTTTCTCCTTTTCCATACTTGATAGGCAAACTTCAATTGTAAGACCAGGTAAAACGTTACCAGTAAATAGCTCTCAACTCCTGAGCCAGAATTCATTGCTTCTGTAGGGGCTGGTAACTTGGTCTAGTTCTGCTCAGCTGCTCCTTTGTTGCAGACCGAGCCCCTGACCAGAAGCCTCAGCTGCTCCAGCAGATGGTGGCTAGAATTTTTTGAGTTGTTTTTAATCTGGTGCTCTGAGGCTGGGGTGAACCCAAGGAGCTGAAGCAGCAATGCCACCCCCCAACGCATCATATACACACACACGCACACACACCAGGCACACACATAACATGGACTTACAACATGCCATCATGTTGGCATGATGGGCAAGTTGTAAGGATGGGCCGGCAGGGCACCGTGACTCATGCCTATAATCCCAGCACTTTGGGAGGCCGAGGCAGGCAGATCACTTGAGGTCAAGGGTTTGAAACTAGCCTGACCAACATGGTGAAACCCTGTCTCTACTAAAAATACACACACAAAATAAATTAGCTGGGCATGGTGGTGGGCACCTATAATCCCAGCTACTCTGGAGGCTGAGGCAGGAAAATCGCTTGAGCCCAGGAGGCAGAGATTGCAGTGAGCCGAGATCGTGCCATTACACTCCAGCCTGGGTGACAGAGTGAGACTGTCTCAAAAAAAAAAAAAGAAAGAAAGAAAGAAAAAAAAGAAAAGTAAACCAAAAAAAAGGATGAGACTCTGTCTTGAGCACTGACCAGGTACTCCATTCCTCCTTGTCACTGGATTCTGTCCTGAACTCCATCCAATATGGCCAGGGGCACCTCCCTGGTGCCCTGTTACCTGCTTTGTCATGAACCCCATCTTGACCCCAAAGTGCCTCGGTCCACTGCAGGCAGCCTTCATGAATGCACCTTTCTATAACAGGATCCACTTAAATCTTCCTGAAGAGGGCACAGAAAAACAGGCTCTTAAAACCTGCATCAGAACTCTCCAACTCTTAACACAATCTGGTACGCAGTTTTCTCAGGCAGCCCATGCAGAGCGGGTACGTGTGGAGATGTGTATTATTCTAATCCTTCCAACACAGCTTCTCCAGACACGCCTTCCTAGGGCCAGTTCAGAGCAGGCTGGATGGACAGTGCAGTGTCTACCCTTGACGTGTAGTTCAGCTTACTCAGTGATGCTTCCTGCTGCATGTAGATGCCCACAGCTGATGGTGTTCCAAGGTGAGAAGGTGGGAGGGGAGCCAGATGCATGGTTTGCTACAGGTGCAGACAGTAGAGGTTTATAAGCAATAATAAAACCAAATAAAAGGTAATCTACTTTTTATGAAAAGCCCATGAACTGACAATTGCCCACAAATGGGCAATTCTACTTAATGGCTGTGATAAAACGCCTTCCTCACAAAGTAGGTTTTGGGTTTAAATTCTAAACAATTTCTGTGAGTTTTAATTAAATACATGTAAGCTTCAAATGAGCAAATTGTATTAGTTATCCATTGATATGCATTGTTCTCTACATGAAAGTGAATTTTGGAACTCCCTGTTAGTCGTACTGTCTCCTAATATACACAGTCTCACATGCACAGTCTCAGTGGCACCAGGATAAGCCCAGAAAGGTCAGAGTTTTTCTGGGTTTCCACCAAGGCCGTTGTTTATCCATCTCCTGGGTACTATATATGTCTGCCTTTACATAATGCAGTTGAAACAAAGAGAAAACAATGACTGTAAAGACAAAGAAATAGAACTTCAGTTGCTTCAATATTGCCATTCCACGTAACCACTTGTAGTTTTTTATTTGTATTTTTAAAAATGTAGCAGTGAAACAGAGCATGCACTTCAAGGTATGGTATTTTTTAAACTCTTTTAGAATGGAGGTTAAATTTATAGAACATAAAAATAACAATTTTAAAGTGTACATTCCATGGCATTTAGTAAATTAACAATGTTGTACAACCATCACCTCTGTCTAGTTGCAAAACTTTTCATCATTCCCAAAGGAGACTCCATACCCATTATGCAGAGTCACTCCCCGTTCCCCTCCATTTTTGGTTGCAAGTACAAATTTTAGTTCACACATGACATTTTTTACTAATTTTTAAATGCCTATATATATATATATATATACTTTTTTTTTTAAATTCGGTGTTTCTTTCTTGTTGCCCAGGCTGGAGTGCAATGGTGCAATCTCAGCTCACTGCAACCTCCACCTCCCACGTTCAAGAGATTCTCGTGCCTCAGCCTCCTGAGTAACTGGGATTACAGGCACCCACTACCATGCCTGCCTAATTTTTTTTTTTGTATTTTTAGTAGAGATGGGGTTTCACCATGTTAGCCAGGCTGGTCTCAAACTCCTGACCTCAGGGGATCTGCCCGCCTCAGACTCCCAAAGTGCTGGGATTACAGGTGTGAGCCACCATGCCTGGACATAATATATTTTTATTTTGAAATTTTCTTTATTATTATTTGTTATAAACTGTAATGTTATCTCAGACTACAACGAACATGTAGGTATAAGTCTTCCCTGTTTTCAAAAATCATATTAATGTTATAAAATATTTAATCTATTTCTTTTTATTTTACTATAATATTTATTTCACTTCTTTTTTCTTTTTTTCTGGCATAACAGTATATATGAAGTTCAATTTTTAACATTTACTGACTGTTTTTTTCCTGGACATTGTTATTATCTTTTCTATTTTTATGATTATTACTGAAGATAATTTTGTTGTATAGATGAAGATTGATAAAAACGAATTCACTCTGGGCATCAAACAAGCCAGATTCACACTGACCACAGCTGCAGAAATGTTGCTTGGTCCTTATTGGATCATCAGTCCTTTCATTGCTGTTTCTGCTCTGCAGTTGCAGTCACATAGCTTGCTGCCTCCTCCTCACTCTATAGTCATGCATGGGGAGTGTAGAGGAGGAAAAAACTTTTTTCCTCTTCCTCCTGGGTTCTTCAGCTGGGGACCTGCAAATGAGACTGACAAAAGACAGTCTAAAAAACAGGAGAAAAACAGACTTTATTAACATGTGTAATGCACATCCTCACAGAAGGAACTCAGTGATGAGCAAGTCAAAGGAATGGTTAGAGGTTGGGGCTTATATAACATCTTAACAAAGAACAATAAATTTGTAGAGAAGTGATGAGACAAAGGAAAGGATTTTAGGATTCCAACATGCTGTGGTTTCAACGTCCTTTCCAAGATTCATGTTGAAATTTATTGCAGGGCCAGGCATGGTGGCTCATGCCTGTAATCCCAGCACTTTGAGAGGCTGAGGTGGGAGCATCACTTGAGCCCAGGAGTTCAAGAGCAGCCTAGGCAACATAATAAGACCCCATCTCTAAAAATAATTTATTGCAGGATGTGGAGCTTTTAAGAAGTGATTAAGTCATGAAAGTTCGGCCCTCATGAATGGATTAATGCTGTTATCACAAGAGTAGGTTAGTTATTGAGAGTAGGTTCCTGATAAAAAGGATGAGTTTGGCCAGATTTCCTCTCTGTCTGTTTCATGGACTCACTTCCACCTTCCTCTCTTTAACCATGGAATGAGTATTGACAGATGCAGGTGCCATTCCCTTGGACTTCCCAGCCTCCAGAACTATGAGCCAAATAAATATCTTTTCTTTATAAATTATGCAATCTGCAGCTTCTGTTATAGCAGCAGGAAACAGACTAAGACACAAGGGCAGAAAACTGTGGGAAGATAAATATATGAGAGAAACTAATAGAAAGTCAGGATTGTCTTAGTAAGGTTTGTGGTATAGATTCCCCTCATGCTGTCACTGGGCTAATTTAAAAAAAAAGCCAGGTGCGGTGGCTCACACCTGTAATCACAGCACTTTGGGAGGCTGAGGCGGGCAGATCATGAGGTCAAGAGATCAAGACCATCCTGGCTAACATGGTGAAACCCTGTCTCTACTGAAAATACAAAGAAATTAGCTGGGCATGGTGGCGGGCACCTATAGTTCCAGTTACTCGGGAGGCTGAGGCAGGAGAATGGTGTGAACCCAGGAGGCAGAGCTTGCAGTGAGCCGAGATCACACCACTGCACTCCAGCCTGGGTGACAGAGCGAGACTCCATCTCACACAAAACAAACAAAAAAAAAAGTCTGGTGATTAAGCATCTAAGCCTACTTCTAGGCAAATGGTGGGAGAAGGAGAGTGTTTTTTTGGTGTCCGCTGTTTTCAATTGTCTTCAGCTTCAAATAATCCTTACACCAAAGTACAAATTTTAGGGTGGCATATTCTGATCCCCTACAGTAGCCATCTCTAGAACTAGCTCCACTCAGGAGAGACTGATGCTCCTTTAGCTTCTTCCCCTTCTCTGAGTCCCTTACTTCATAGGGAAGCCCAGTGTTTCCAGCTTTCACTGCCCCTCATTAGAAATAGGTTGGAGATCCCCTCCCAGAAAACTGGCTGGGGCAGGTGAACTCAGCACACACCCTGGGGGCACAGTTCACAGAGTGGAGCAAGCCCCAGCACATCCAGAAGATTTCACGGAGCTTCTTTTTTCAAACACTCTCCTTAGTAGACAGGCATGTCTAAAAATAAATGAAATTGGAAGTATTGCAAAATATTTTCTCTCGACAGGTATAACTGAATGATCTTGCCTCGCCAGAGGCGTGAGGACTTCCTAACCCTATCTCTATGGGTCTGGCATGTTTACACCCAGCAGCCCTTAGCCTTAGTGATGGGAGATTATTTGAGCCAGTTTGGCAATCTGGGTGCCCATTACTTGAGGACTATTTTTTTAGGTTTATGTATATGTTTTAGTATTAAAGAGAAGGCTGAGATAGTATCATCAATTATCTATCCCAATGAGCCCAAGAGGTGTGATAACCAAATTGGCTTAAAAGCTTTCATCTCCTCACTCTACATACAACATTGCCGAGAACCTCCCCATTAATTGAGGCTAATCCACAGAGAGGCTGATAAAGCTTTAGCTTTGGGGCTCCTCACTTGTACAAGCTTCTTCCAAAGCTCCATACCTAATTGTGTATTCATCATTTATGTTCTTTTTCTTAAACAGATCTGAGGGGAAAAAGAGCCAAACTATTTTTCTCCTCCTATACTCACACAACGTAGAACGTTTCTTTGATGAGATATTTCTCCACGTACCAAGCAATTCTCCAGCAGACACCAGCTGGATGTCCTCTAATTCAGTTTAATTCTGACACTGTCTACCTGGTGATAGTATCAGATCCCGCCAGTTAAGAGCTTGGTCCCACAAGTTTGCTCCTATCCCCAACTTCAGATGCCCATCAAAAGCCCCAGGTTGGGACCTGTGCTTCTGACCACCAGCTATAAATTGGGATTCCCACAACCCCCCCTTGGGTTTGATTTATTTGCCAGAGTGGTGAACAGAATTCAGGGAAACACTTTACTTATGTTTATCCATTTATTATAAATGATATCACGAAGGATACAGATGAACAGCCAGATGGAGGAGACACACAGGGCAAGGTATGTGGGAAGGGGCACAAAGTTCCCATGCCCTTTCCAAGCATGCCCTCCAGGTACCTCCACATGTTTTGTTATCCAAAAGCTCATCCAAGCCCTGTCCTTTTGGTTTGTTTTTTTTTTTTTTCATGGAGGAGTCATTATATAGACATAACTGATTAAATCATTGACCATCAGCGATCACCTGAACCTTCAGTCCCTCTCCCCAACCTGGACATTGGGGGCTGGAGCTGAAAGTCCCAATTCCCTAATCATGCCTTGGTCTTTTGGTGACCAGCTTCCATCCCACAGCTATCTAGGAGCTCCCAGCCACCAGTCATCTCATTTGCTTACAAAAAGACACTTATCTCTTTGGAGATTCCAAAGGTTTTAGGAGCCAGGTGTCAGGAACCAGTGGCAGGGACCAAATATGGTTTATTTATTATATCACAATATCGTAACAGGGTTCCCCAAATTATATAAACTTCAAGCCCCACAAATCCTAGATTGACCCCTTCTTCTACATACCCCTTTAATGGACCTGTGTGAGAATTTCTAAGGGACCTATGCCCCCTGAGTAGACACTTAATTTGATTAGCTAGTGCCAGATCGTTCTCCAACCTGTGCTCCCACCAGCAGCAGGAAAAGCTTATTCCCACACCTCTGCCAGCATTGGCATTCTCGAGCTCTCTAAATTCTCTATGCTAATAGCTGTGTAATAGCCTTACAGCCTTACACAGCCTTGAGTGATTGTGAATTGTCTGAATATGTCACACATTTTTCTTTTGGGATACTATCAGGAGTTCTTTATATATTCTAGATATTCATCCCCTTTGTCACTTTTAGACCTCATAATCTCTTCCCAATCTGTCATCATCTCTTCAGTTCAACTGCAATGTCACTTGTTCACAGAAATACTTAATTGTGATGTAATCCAATCTATCAATTTGCCTTGTGGCTTGTACTTTTGAAGTCTTGTTTAAGGATTTCTTTACCCCTTCCAGGTCGCAATGCTTTTCTCCTGTTAACCTTATGATCTTATCTTTCATATTTAGGTCTCTTGTCTGTTGGAAACTCCTTTATATGTGGGGTTAGATATGGATCCTACTTTAATTTTCTCTATCCTTTCTTTCTCTGCCTATTTTTCTATCACCATCTAGTAAACAATCCATCCACCCCCTAATTAAACTGTGGAGCCAACTCGACATTGTACGAAATTCACAGGCAAGTGCAGAGCTACCTGTGAACCGTCTATTCCACTCAACTGCCACATTCAAAACAACTTTGTAGGGTGTCTTGCTATCTGGTGGGCAATTTCCCCTCTTTATTGTACCATTTGATTTAGCTCCCTGTGGAACTTATTTTTTCCTACACATTTTATTTGTTTATTTTTAAAATATGGAATGCTTCACAAATTTGCATGCCATTTTTGCACAGAGGGCATGCTAATCTTCTCCATATCATTTCAATTTTAGTATAGGTGCTACCACGGTGAGAACCCCTACACATTTTAGAATAAGTATATCAAGTATCTATAAAAAAAATACAGCTAGGATTTTAACTGGGATTGCACTAGTTTTATAAGTTAATTTGGGGATATTTGACATCTTTCTAATTTAAGTCATGTCATCTAAGACCTGGCATGTCTGAGGGGAGAGAATTGTGAGAAGAGATTAAAATAGATATTAATGAATGTCTTGGAGACGGTCCCAAATTCTGTCCTTACCATTGGTCTTGCTTGAGTTTGGGGGGTGGGCAATAAAAACCCATTTTAGTCAAAGAAGAACTGGGTGCAGAGGGAACTATGCTTCACTTCCCTGGGTGTGAACCAGAGGCTCTGCAAGCATATAAGAGAAGCCCCCATCTGGTAAGGATTGAGTGAGAGGCCAAGGAAGTCAGTGTCTCAGAAGCCCCCGCAATACAGCAGGGGGAAGAAAAAGCAGCCAAGCATGCCCAAGCACCACAGGCTTGCAGAGCCAAAGGAACCTGGGAATATGTGGGCCTGGTGACGTGAGGCCATGGTGGATTTGGGCACAAGTGGTAGATGCCAGCGCATGACTAAGAGGACAAGATGTGCCAAGTTTCGGCTGAGTCAGTGCCAATGGAAGGCAGAGAATAGTGTGAGCCAGAAGCTCCCTCTCACCAGCGCCTGGGTGCTGCAGTGCCCTCTCTCTCTGCACAGGAACTGCGACAGCCTTCAGGGAGAAGATGACCTAGGAGGAGGGGAAAGATCCAGAAATTGACTATTGATTCAAGGAGTCGTGAGTTTTAAAGCAAAAGTTATCCTGAATGGATAGGTTCAGTTTTGTGGAAATAAATAGTCACATTTTATTTTTACCCCTGAGATATTGAACTATGGTGGTTATATAAATTTCATATCCACTATACAACTTTTAGTTTCTGCAGACTGGATTTCAGTAGTAGAATAAAATCTGTTGAGGAGGGACTTAGAGAAATAAATATGACGTAACTATAGTGAGGCAGGGAGAAATTGAGGCATAGGCCGGGCACAGTGGCTCACACTTGTAATCCCAGAAATTTGGGAGGCTGAGGTGGGCAGATCACTTGAGGTCAGGAGTTCAAGACCAGCCTGGCCAACATGGTGAAACCCCATCTGTACTAAAAATACAAAAATTTGCCGGGTGTGGTGGCGTACACCTATAATCCCAGCTACTTGGGAGGCTGAGGCAAGAAAATGGCTTGAACCCAGGAGACGGAGATTGCAGTGAGCCAAGATCATGCCACTGCACTCCAGCCTGGGTGACAGAGCGAGACTCTGTCTCAAAAAAATAAATTAAAAAAAAAAAAAAGGAAGAAAGAAATTGAGGCTTAAAGAAATCAAAGACTTTGCTTCTCATAAAAGTGAATTAATGGCAGTCAAATGTGGACAATTTTATCATTTCCAGGCCTCACTGTTTCTAAACTTAAACAAATACTTTGAAGGGATTCTGGAATAATCCTCCTGAGACCACAGCCCTACTCACAGAGCTCTTCTAGGTCGTGGAAGCTGACCTGCAGAAGGGGGAGCACTTCAGTGTGGCCACCTCTCTCCAGAGTAAAGTCATCACCACACAAGAAGTGTCCAGAGCATGGAGGCTGGCTGGGTTTCCTGCTGTTGCCTGGTGACACCCTGTCTCAAACAGGATGTGCAGCCCCTCGGGAGGTCAGGCATCCTGCAGCTGGTCTGGGAAGACCCCTAGTCCAGTGGGAAGAGATGGGTGTGGCTTTTATTTTAAGAGATGGGATCTTACTATGTTGCCCAGGCTGGTCTTAAACTCCAGTACCTCCCAAAGCATGGGGATTACAGGCGTGAGCCACAGCACCTAGCTTTGTGTGGCTTTTAAATATCCCTTGTTTATGGACTAAAATGCTCTCTAAAGAAAGGTAGATACTGCTTCTAAGATGCACTCCATTTTAGTTCTGGCATTGGAGGAGTTTGGAGTGTTTTCTGTGTACAACTCTCCCTGTACCTCTAGCACAAACAGACAATGAGCACCCTCTCTCCTACCCCTCACCAGCTCTAGGGAACCCACAGGCATGGAGGCAGGCCACTTCTCCTCTGAGGAGAGCCTCCTCCATCCCATGCAGTCTTTGGGCATCAGCTGCTGCCCCTGCTGTACTGGCCAAGGGGACCCCATCTTGTAATGGCCTCTGGTTGTAGAGTCCAGGCAGATCTCGCCTTCCAACCTAGACTTCTCTGAATTTGCTGGCCAGCCATCATCATCTTTTTCTCTACTTTGAAATGGAGGCTCAGGAACTTTGACTCTTTTTCCTTATCATTTGTAGGGGCCTGTCACAGAGCTGGCTCCATGGTGTTCTGTCCAGGGCTCTTGGCCACCATTGCTCTGCTGCTGTGGTACCATGAGGGACATGAAGCTTCACTAGGGCTCACAGTCACTCCAGAACTCACCCTGGGAAGGGAGACCCTAGTCTTTCCACCCTGGGAGCCCTGCATGTTGACCTGAGGCATCTATTCTACAGCCTGTTCCCCCAGCACTCAGCTAGGGTAGGAAGCAGGGACCCCAAACCTGCATCCATGTTCTCATCCTCTGATTTGATACAGCTCACAAGGCAAGGATGGTTTTTACGTTTTTAAATGGCTGAAAAGAAGAATAATAGTTTGGGACACATGAAAATTATATAAAATTCAAATTTCTGCATCCATAAACTTTTATTGGAACACAGTCATACTCATTCCTTCACATATTGTCTATGACTGCTTTTGTGCAACCACAGCACAGTGGAATACTTGCAGAGGAGACTATGAGGCCCATAAAAACCTGAAATATTTACTGTCCAGCCCTTTGCAGTAAAGGTTTGAGACCAACCCCTGGTCTAGGCTGAACTCTCCCTCTCCTGATAGCTGTGTATAGTCAAAGCTACTAGTGCTCCCAGAAAGGTGGGGAAAAGCAGATGAGACAACTTCTACCACCAGCCCAGCAGCTGCCAGAGTAGGGGCCGTGGCTTTTATCATTATTCTTAGGACCAGTACATATTTCTCTGATGGTAAATAATTGTCAGTAACTCCAAGTTCAAAAGTTATCTTCATAACCAAATTTATTTTTATATATCTTTGGAAGAAAAGGTTACTACTTCCTTGTCATAAGTTACTTTTTCACAATGTTATAAAAGAATGAATTGATGAAATAACTTCCAAGCAGGAAGATGATCTCACACCAGTTCTGGTTAATTTTTAACTCAGTCAGACAATTAGAACCACAAACTCAGGTGTTAAAAACACTGAGGACTGGCAGGGTGTGGTGACTCATGGCTATAATCCCAGCACTTTGGGAGGCCAAGGCGGGCAGATCCCGAGGTCAAGAGATCGAGACCATCTCAGCTAACACAGTAAAACCCCATCTCTACTAAAAATAGAAAAAAAATTAGCCAGGTGTGGTGGCCGGCGCCTGTAGTCCCAGCTACTCAGGAAGCTGAGGGAGGAGAATGGCATGAACCCAGGAGGCGGAGCTTACAGTGAGCCGAGATCGCGCCATTGCACTCCAGCCTGGGCGACAGAGCGAGACTCCATCTCAAAAAAACAAAACAAAACAAAACAACAACACTGAGGACATTATATTAAAATATTAATATAATGTCCTTAAGTAAGTGTATGAACTTGTCTGTTCCTTCGGGCTTTCAAAAATTCGTTTATTCAACTTTCATTTACTGAGAACTCATCACTTACCCTTACGATGCATTATATTAGGAGCAAAAAGCTCAAAGATATATGCCACCATCTCTGCACACAGAGAGAATCCAGTAAAGTAGGCGAGTTTTCTTGGTTATAAGGAGCAGACTTATCTAGGTTAGCTTAGGAGGGGGATGTTTTGTAAGAGCAAATATGGAACATTAATGGAGTTGGCCTTCCACGGAAGGCAGGAAGGGGCATTGGAAGGGAAAGGCCTCACTGCCCTGGTACTGAGGAGCCGCTCTGGCTCCAGGAGACTCCAGGGCTCTGTGGCAGGAGTTAGGGGGCCATGTCCACTGGCCTAGCTCAGTCTCCCCTGAGCTGCTTCTTTCCCTTGGCCTGAAACTCTTCTCTCCACCATCATTACAGCTTGCTCATAGTTTCAATATTTTGCAACGGGGGCTTCTTACAACCTGTTGTAGCTCCAATTCTTATCTTTTCATTTCAAAGCATCCTACCAAGTCCTTTTTTATTTTTTCTTGACCTTTCTTTGGTTAAATTTCCAAGGAAGAAATGGCGTTTAACCCAGCTTTTATGTGTGCATCAGGTTATGAGAAAAGTTGCTGACCAACCTATTGACTGCCTTTTTGCTAGGTGTCAACCCTGAACCAATCTGCTCTAGGGACAGGGTCATACACAGCAAAGTATCCTCACTTATAGCTGCTCCTTTGGACTGTCCCTAGCAAGGTTAGTGGGAATGACAGAAAATGTGAGTAACTTGTTTACCATGGAAATAAATACATATAAAATTAGCCCTATACTATGATAATACTATAAGTCAAATTCATTGGGCCAACATAGCTGCCCAGGTGGTAGGGAAAGAAACGAAACCAAAACCAGGTAGGATTAGAGCTGGGGAAAGCTCTTGTCAACAGGGTTAGCTCTTCCATGGGTAGTCAGGAGGGCAACACCCAGGGGAGTCAGCAGCTTCAGGCTGAGTATTGTATCCAAGGAGTTTCCTGGTAGTCAGCCATCAGGAAGGCATTGTAAGAATTAAAGAAAGAGGGAAGAAACACGAAGGGTGGCTTAACAGTTAACAGGTTTATTTTAAACCTTGGAGGGACTTCTGACCGAGTTAGTCAGAAGCCACACTCTCTTGCAGACTAAGAGTTTTTAAAGATTCAGAGTGGGAGAGTTTATAACAGGCTTGGACTGCTTCTGTGTCTCTTTGTTGTGCTTATCTGGGAGGGAGAATTGTGTGTCTTTTCCCATACATCTTTCTGCAGCTGCAGGCATATCCCCCCAGTCTGCCTTTAGCTTCCCTATCTTAGTGCACCTGAAAGGAAAGGAATGTGCTTATTAAGGCCCACTGTTTTACTGGGGCCCATTGTATGGGGGTGAAGTTTGGCAGTTATCCAAGAGACTTTCCTCCCATCTCTCTCTGTGCCCGTCTTATCTGTATTTTACTGTCTGCTCTTTCTGGCTGCTTGTAATGAGAAGACAAGTGATTTCCTTGAAATGCATGAGGATAGAAAGGGAGCTGGAACTTAAAGTGGCAGTGTTTGTCCGAGATGATGGTGTTCTGGTCCTGTCAGGCATAGTTCAGGGTGATGAGTTCCTTGAGAGCCAGTGACTGGCTGTACTGTACTAAGAGTAAGTTCCAGTCTGACAAGGAAGAGCAACCAAAGTTAGACAGGATCTCCAAGTTGTCTCAAGTTCGGAGAAAACCACTACTCCCAGTGGGAAACTGGAGGGCTAAGGAGACACCAAAAATAGAGGCTCCGTCTTACAGAATGCGCATAGTGTGTGGTGTGTGTATGTGCATGTGTGTGTAGGGGAAAACACTGATACAACTCTGAGGATATGTATCAGTCACAATAATACAAAAGATTCCTAGTGGTGCAGATAACTTGAGACCTTCACCTGCAACATGGCTAAGAGGCTATAGAAGACAGAAACTCAGAGGAGTAAGGATTCAGGGTAGTCATCACAGATGACTCTTCAGCTGACCTTAATATGTGTATTTATCAGAAACAAAGGGAGGGAGGTGAGGAACCTCGGTCAGTAGAATCAAAATGTTCTGGGCTCATCTGATGTCTTCCCCCTTGGGCCTGAAATCACCTACATAGCTAAGGAGGTTGTAAGAGAACCCAGAAGGTAAATTACTCCCAGTTACATCCCATAGACTGAGATCCACATGGGGAAGCCAGCTAGTAGACTGAATATCTCCTGAGGGTTGGTAAGAACATGCAAAGAAAAAAATTCTGTAGGGCTAAGTCACCCTTTTCTTCATTTTCAAGGAACAGGGCATCATGGGTCTTTTCATCATTCTTCAAAAGTCTGAGCTGCTTCTGTTGCTTCCATTGGTTCACCATGAAAAAATTTACTTAGGTGGTCACCCCAAGTGCTTTAACTGTCTTTATCTGGAGTCAACAGCAGAAGCTTGGCTAATTAACAAAATGATAAAAATCATAATGATAAATAATAAAAATGGCTTCTCATTGGTAAAATTAGTAATCAGTTAATTAACATGAAGGAAGTGAGAAATGGGCTTTTCCTGTTGAACCTAATGGTGTTCAAGACAAGTGGACTGGAGAAAGCATTAGGGACAGTCTCTGCTCTTACATAAGCTGGGTGTAAGATTTTGGCCAGCCCTTCACTTGTCATCTTTCTCAATGGCATAAGAAATGTGATTCTGACCTTGTCCTGTGTTCAGCTATGAATTCAGACGATTCAGTTACCTGGTGCAATTAAAGTCTGGTCTTTAGAATACTGCCCTGTCACTCTTAAGAGGCCCTTTCATGTAGAGTGTGGACAAAACACTGAAAAGGTCAGAGGTCTGGAAATTTGCCAAGCTTACAGAACCAGCTGTGTGAATGATTTTGAATCTTCTTACTAATAAATATGTATGTGTGCCAGCATTTGGCCTGAGATCTGCTTTCATTATAACATGATAGGAAGTAGGGTTATGAGATGAGGCTAATCAGATCCCACTACTTCTTGGCCAGGCTTGGGAACCTTAATGATGCAGAAAAGGGATTTCTATAGAGGCCAGGCACCACGATTCATTTGTCCACTTGGCAAATGTTTCTTACATAACTTCTATGTGCCAGGCATGTGCTCCTGTGTACCACACTGAGGGTACAGTGTTGCAAAGGGCAGACATGCTCCCCTCCCTCAAACAGCTTACAGACCAGGAGACAAGTGATCAAGCAAGTAATAACAACCAGTAGTGAGTAATATGGCAGGGAAATGCAGAGACACGGGGACACAGAGCAAATAGAATATCCATGGGTGGGAGGTTGACACAGTGCCTCCTTTCTGCTGAAAAAATTCAAGTGCTAGAACTTAACCACACACCACTGTACCAATGCTTGAAGGCTACTGGTGGGCCTGACCCTATTATAGAATTTACAGCTCAAGGACATTTTGAAATCCTGTGGTCATCCTCTTCCCATCAGCTTGGGGTCACGCGAACACCTGGTCCCCTCCTATTTTTATTCCAGAGGGCACTGAGGTTCAAATACACATGCTGCGGTTGGCAGATTTTATCCCCAGAGACCAAAGCATGAAGAGACTCCGTGACTTGCCCAAGGACATTTATTGAGTCAACAGCAGAAATGTGAAGAAAATTCCGTCACCCGACACTGGGGCCAGCTCCCCTTCCCTTGACACATCATCTAAGGGGGAAAATACTCTTCTGAAGTGTCAAATAACTCTGGTCTTTTGATGAGTGAGCAAGCTGGTGGGCAAATAATGAGAAAGGTGAGTGTTGAATTTCCCTTGACACAACCCTTTTGGAAAATGCAGTGGCAGATGCAAGAGGAATGTGACTTATGTTATAATGAAAACAAAAGTATTTTCAAATAGATTCAGAGGGCTAATAAACAGAAGGACTGGCTATGAGTGTCAGCCTAATGGAGAGCAGAGACAATGATCCTAGAGTTCTCAGCCAGGCAAGATGACTGCTCACAACACACAGCTTTTATACAGGGAGTGAGGGTACTTTTTCATCCTCTTAGTTACGGAAGAGAAAGGGAAAGGCACTCTTCAAACACAGATCACTTAAGAGTAGTCTCACTTGAGAAGCTAGTGACATGTGCTGATAAAATGACAGCCGCAGGATTCTTGTTGAGATGAGAAAACAACGCCTTTGGGGGTAGAGGATCTGTGAGTCACTCCCTCTGTGCCGAAGAAAGGGACTTGGGAGAAGCCTGACCTGAGTGCTATGGATCCACTGACCCCTCAGTCACACTAAATATCTATGAGAACCGTGAAGGAATGAGCTTCTACATTTCAGATTGTGAATTCTGAAAAGAACGAAATTCCTTACAGAAGTTTATCTTTATTTTCTATTAGGTAGAATTTCTAGAAGCTTCTTTAAAAATTGTGGCTTCCTTGGCCTTAAAGAGTGATAATAACTTTTCCCTCAGCATAATTCTGCCCCACCCTAAAACAGCACTGTGTCTGATTCCTATTCTTTGTCCCAGTGGCAGCACTTAGGATTAGGTTTCTCCAGTCTTCCTGTAATAAAACAAAACAACATTGAAATGAGTTTCTATGATGGCTACTTTTACGTGTCATTTTGACTGGGCCAAGGGTTTGCCCAGACAGCTGGTAAAACATTATTTTTGGGTGTGTCATGAGGGTGTTGAATTGGTAGCTGCATAAAGAACACTTGCCCTCACCAATGTGGGTGAGCACCATCCAACCCGTGGAGAGCCCAAGTAGCGTCAAAAGGTAGAGGAAGGGTGAATGTGCTCTCTCCTTGAGCTGAGGCATCTATCTTCTGGCCTCAGCCATCAGACCTATGTGTATATATCAGGCCTATGCATATCTCTCTATATATATCCTATATTTCAATCTATAGATCAATAGGATAGAGCTATATATCTGATATCTATATACAGGATATATACATCTATATATCCTATACCTATATATAGGATCCAACATATAGATCTATATATCCTATTGCTTCTGTTTCTCTTGAGGGCACTAATACAGCTTCTTTAGGATCTTTCTGTTTAAGAGAGAAAAGGAAGATGGCAAGGGAAAGATTTTCCTTTGACATTTAGTTCACTTGAAGGACTCTGTTTACTGAAACATTTCTATGGGCTTCATTCTATAAAGGCAACCATATACAATCTACCAATGTCAGTAGACACATAACATCCACACCCCCAGGCAATTTAAGATTAGAAAGCTCAGATCTGGTTGGCCTCGGTGTGCTCATTTGACTTTATTTTTTCTTCCTCATCTGCAAGATATTCAAGATTATTATGTCAATAGATAGATTGTATTGGGGAAGAAGAGATGTCATCAAAGTTGGACATCACTACATTTTTCCAGTTTTTCAAAGGTTTGTAACATGGAAACAAATCTCTCTAGACCACACTACACAAGAAGCCAATCCCCTTCATATGATAAACATTCCACTTGACAGGACAAATCCTTTCATTTTTTTCTGCAAGGAAATTCTATGAAAGAACCTGGAAGCCTGTTTACAGAGACTAGAGAAGAATAAGCTCTGTGAAGAGCTCTTTCCTGAGACCTGAACACCCAACTGTCTGCTGGACATCATTTTCTTAGACACCCCCAAATTCAACATGTCTAAAACAGAACCTATTGTCTCTTCTCCCCACCCCTCCAACCCTGCTCCACTGAAGTTGCTATCTCATTGATGCCACCATTTCCCACCCAGGTGTCCAAGCTGGAAACCAAGGAATCCTCCATGAGGCCTTTCTCTCACGTCCTCTCCACTATCCAGTAAGTTACTAAGTCCTGTTACTGCTGCTTCCTATATTTCTCCCATACTTATCCACTTCTCTTCATTCTCACTGCCTGCCCCTCCCCTGGCGGCGGCTCTAAGCATCTCTCATCTGGATCACTGCACCAGCCTCTTAATAGGGGGGCCCTACCTCCTGCCTTGCCCTCCGTCTGTTCCCTACATGCAGGGCGAGTGATCCTTCTAAAATGCAAATCTGATCCCGTCACTTTTCTGCTGAAGATCCTTCCGTCGCTCCCCACTGGGAATAAAGGTCAAACAATGCTCAGAAAGAACTTCTTTGTCTGAACTGGTTTATCTCTTCAAAGTCTTGACTAGCCACTCCTACTCTCTCCTACTCCATCCTTGAGCTGTGAAAACTTGCAGGTCCTAGATGAATCCGCCTTGCAGTCTGTCTCCTCTTGGCCTTTGCATACAGTAGCCTCCCAGCATGGAACACTCTTTACTCTCACTCTTCGCCTAAAAAACTGCTACTGGCCCTTCAGATCTCAGCTTAGAAGTCCCTTCTCAACTTAGCTTACATGCTCCCATAGCACAGACTGTATGTCCCATTTCAAAGCTCTTGCCTCACTTGGGAATGCAAATGTCTATTTACTTATTTGGCTGTATTCACTGCTAAAATATATGCTTCTTATATGACATGTTAGAAAAGGCAAAACTATAGTGACAGAAATCAGATCAGTGGTTGCCAGTGGCTGGGGGGAGGGTAGGAGATTGACTACCAGCAGCGCAAGCAATCTTTTCAGGGTGATGTAAATGTTCTCTATCTTGATCCTAGCAGTGGTTATACTACCCCGTGCATTTGTCAAAATGCATCAAACTTTACACTTAAAATGAGTGAATTTTATTGTATAGAAAGTATACCTCAATAAAGCTGACTTTAAGAAAAATTAATATATGATCCTCTAGGGCAGGTTTATACTTAGAACAATCCCTGGCTCATAATAAGTGCCTACAATAGGTAATTGTTAAACCAATGAATGGATAAACAAATGAATATTATTTCCTTTCCCCTATTGTTTTGTACAATTGGCATAAACTTATTTTTTTAAAGATGTGTTTAAAAAGTGCTCATTTATGATCTACCTTGTCATCCCATCAATGGAATCAAATTTCTTTCAGTGAAACATGTAAACGTAAGACCTGTGCGTGTCTTATGGGAGAAAATGTTTTCAGGATGAACTCAGAGGAGGAGAAAGCATTACAGTGGCACCAGACAGCAGTAGCTCTACTTGCCCTAGGCACGAAGAGGGTGAGAAATAAATGCTTCAGGAGATTGGCTAGCAGCAGTTCTGAGGCCTGCTGCCCTGAAGCTCCTTTTCTGCAGCTCCTGGCTGATCTAGGTTCTGGATGCATCATATCTTGAAGGCGCTGAGAATATCCACTTCCTATTCCTTAGCTGCATATATCTTCCTTCCCAGGGACTAGGTAGCTCAGGAAAAACAGAGTGGGAGCTCCTGCCCAGACCACCACGTGAATGCCTGGGTGCTGATGCAGAGAGACTAACTAGAGACAAGTAGCAGCTTTGGCCTGAGACATATTTGACCAGAGGCACAGGATGTACTTGCTTAACGGTAACCTAATACCAGGGTTAACCCTTGCCCAGCTGTTCCAGGTTAGGGGCCCTTTCTGCACTGACAGTCTTCTTCAAGAACAAAAGAATATTTTGAATTGGAAAAGATTAGCTTGCTCTTTCCTTCATTTTCAGTTGAGGAAACTGAGGTCAGAAAGGGTGAGAGACTTGGCTGGACTGTGACGAGATCGCTGGGGCTGGAACCTTGTTTCTGCACTTGAGGGCCAGCTGCCAGTAGCCTTCTCCCTGTACCACTCCCAGGTGGTTTGCTCACCCCAACGCACTGCAGTGTGGGGAAGGAGAGTGTGCTCTTCTTCACAACCCAGCAGGGATTAACACAGGCTACTTACCTGATTTTAGAAAGTACTTGGTGAATCAATATAATGAGTCTCAGAATTCAAATTTTCTCTCAGATTTTACTATTGAAAAAATGAAAAGAATAAAAAGTAAAAACAAATGGACCAATTTTTTAAAGATCACGCAAGTCATCACCCTTCCCACCTAATTGATCAACTCCCTTGGAAGGTGACGGCTTCTCTCCTACCTGTCTAAGCACACATAAATCACATCAAGTCCTCCATGTGGCTCAACACCGCCTCTTTTCCTCTCGCACACCTGGTGGAGACTGTTGAATGAATAAACAGACAACCTCATTTGTAAGTAGGTGGCTTGGAATCCAGAATGCATTTTCCAAAGGAAACGACGTCATAGGAGGGCTTGGGTTTCCTGGGCCTGCCCACAAAGCCTAATTAATCTATCACACTACTGAAAGGCTATATATTTTCAGTAGGAAATAAGGGGAAAAAGAAGTACAGTTACCATACCCGTTATAAAATAAACATAAAAACCCGAACAAGAAATGCTTGCCTAGGGCAGACCTTACCTCTACTATCCAGCTCCACTCAGAAGACGGAGCAGAGCCTGTCTCTTTCTCCTAAATGAGTGATCATGCCTCAAAATTAGTGCCTTCATTTACTAATAGCCGAATCTCTCTCTGACAGCTGCTCAGATTAACCAGGCATATATTACTTTCATCTTTAATAAACAGGCACTCTAGAGTCAGTGGCTGGTCTCCATGGCAACCAGATGAAGGTTTTCCGCTGATGTTGGGAGCAGAAAGGCAGAAGGAATAGATGCTGAGATGGCAGGGGAAGGTACGTATGGATTATAACGTACTGTCCTCCATTTCCTTACTGGTCCCAGGCTACCTCCCAGCAAGAATGGAGAGTGGCTGTTTCAACCTTCTACTGCACACAGAGGAAGAGGGGTCCTGATCAGTGCTATCAGTACCATGGGAAAGGGCTGGGTTACAGAGCTCAGCGCACACCAAGGCCTGCACTGCTAAGGAGCTACATGCAATTGCATCCAACTGGATTCTCATTTCCTGTGTGTGCCCGGCCCTGTGCTTCATGCTGCGGAGGTGGTTTACAGTAAGAGCATGTAGACTTGAGTGAGGAGAGGTGCCAACACATATCATGGGGAGGGCAGGAGGAGGTCCAGCCCCTGCCTCCCCAACCAGGAGCAGCTGCAGCTCACAGCACCATTTGCCCTCAAGCTAAGCCACACCTAGTTCTTGAGCTCTGGCTAGAATGACTTTAGCCTTGCCAATCTAGCAGCTGGTCAGGCTGAATCAAGCATTTTTTTTTTTTTGATAGTTCATGGATGCAGCATCATCCACTGGGGCCCTAACACCTGGAGACCCACAGAATTCCTGCCTTCCCTCAGCCATGACTGGTGGATTGACTTGGCCTGCATGACTGGGATCTGACTCACATTCCTAACCCAGGCTGGGGCCCTGACACCCTGCGTTTATCTTGCCTGCATCTTACCTCAGGCACCTGAACCTAGTTTCATATCCCTAGGCAGGTTCCTGCTCTAAGGGAATGGTCATCCGGAACCAACCTGACAAAAGCTTTCATTCTATTTCAGCTACTGTTTGCTGCTGGAACTGCCTGCCTCTGTGCCCCAGTAGGGGGACAGATTGCTGTGGGCCCTGAAGACTGGACCTTGGACCACTTGCACCTCCTCATGCCAAGGCCTGTCAACTTCTGGTACCAAATCTTCCTCATCCCTACAAACCAGGGATGCTGCCAAAATACCAGAAATCCTTATTCCTGAGACTGAGGTGGTATTTGAAATGGGTCTTGAAGGGTGGCCAGGATTTGGACAATAAAAGAGAGGACTTTCTCTGTCAGCACCAGGGTCCTTGATGAGAGTCATAGAGTGATGGTGTAATTCATTCAAATCTCTATTAGGTAACCCCAGCCTCCTGCCCCACTCAATAGGTAAGAGTACAGGTCATCCTGGTGGGTGGAATCAGCTCCTTCCAGGGCACCTGCTGCACAGACAGGAGTTCAGTCATGGCCTCCTCCTGGAGTTGGGTTATATAAATACAACCAATATCCTTCTAGGGTTCTTAAAGTGGAACTTTACAGCCAGATTCTGTAAAGAGAATTTATAACTAAAATGTACTAAACATATTCACTCATTATTCACAAAATCAATGAGGCTAGAGAAGCAGGGACCTGTCACAAAAGGCTCTTGTAGGACACATTAAGGAGCTTGGATTTTGTTTAAGGAGACAATGTTGAGCTACCAAACAATTTTAATCTAGGGAATAATGTGATCAGATGAGGTTTTAAGAAAATGCCTGGCCGGGCGCGGGGCTCACACCTGTAATTCCAGCACTTTGGGAGGCCGAGGCGGGTAGATCACCTGAGGTCAGGAGTTCAAGACCAGCCTGGCCAAGATGGTGAAACCCCGTCTCTACTGAAAATACAAAAAAGTTAGCTGGGTGTGGTGGCAGGTGCCTGTAATCCCAGCTACTCAGAAGGCTGAGGCAGGAGAATCACTTGAACCTGTGAGGCAAAGGCTGCAGTGAATCAAGATTGCATCGCTGCACTCTAGCCTGGGCAACCGAGTAAGACTCTGTCTAAAATAAAATTAAATTAAATTAAATTAAAAATTAAAAAAAAAGAAAATGTCTATGCTGTTGTAGGCATAGAGGTGGGAGTGAGGGTTTGGAGACTTGAAAGAAGAAGCCAAGAGGCCACTTCTGCCCAGTTGCTCCATGAGGGGTAAGGAGATTCCCAGACAGCAGACTCCTCCACTTGCCCCATCTGTTTTCATGGTGCTTTCTGTTGAACTCCCCATGCCTCTGCTGTGTCTCCTGCCTGCTCCCCCTTGGGTGCTTCCCTGTATTCCTTTTCTCCTGTACTTTTCCACTTGCACCCTACATCACTGTTTCCTGAGCTCACCTCTCCTTTTCCTACTCTCTGCTCTGGTATTCAACATGGAGGGTGGGGGTGGGGGGTGAGGAAAGCTGCTTGCTTTGCCCCAGGTAATTCTCTCATCCTCTCTGCCAGCTTTCAGGGGAAATACTGGTCCCAGAAGACAAACCCTTCCTCCTGTCCATTGGAAACAAGTAGGTTGATTTTTCCATCACAGGAGTGAAACAGCAAAGGCTGTTGGTTGCACCAGTGGATCCAGTGTCTACTAAGAGCTTACGACTCATTTCTATCCATTTAGTATGGTATACTCCAGAAGATTCTCTTGCCCCTCCCTTGACCCGAAATACCTCCTCTACTGGTGCCTGAAAGCCTACCATTAACCTAGTCATTCCTTTGTGTTAATCATTACTTTCTCCCAATGTTCTTCCTTTGAACATAAAAGCACTTCTAGAAGGGAAAAGATTTGCTTCCTAACGCCTCTATGCAAACAAAGAATGGAGGGGAAAGTGCCGAAGGTTTCAAACCTTCCCGATGGGATTGGAGTATAAATCTAATTTGACTAGGTGCAGAATTAACAAAATACATTGAAATTATAGAACTGCTGATGTCCATATAGTCATTTATCCATTTTTTAATCTTCTTCATTTAACTCTAACATACATGCAATAAAGTCTACAAGTCTACAAATCTTAAATGTACAGCTTAATACATTTTACATATGTATACACTCATGTAACCAAACTACCACCTAGATTAAATATATTTCCAGTGCCCCTAGAAGGCTCCTGCATTTCTTTCTAGTCAATACTCCTCCAAAAATAACCACTTTTCTGACTTCTGTTACCTAGAATAGTTTTGCCTATTCTTGAGCTTCATATAAATGGAGCCATGTGGAGCCCAGACTTTTTGACTCAATATAATATTTTTGAGATTCATGCATGTTGTTGCATATATCAGTCATCTGTCCTTTTCTATTATTGCTTAGTATTTACTACAATGTCTTAATCCATTTTTCTGTTGATAAATACTTGAGTTATTTCCAGTTTTGCAAAAAACTGTTTCCTATTTTGAATAAAGCTGCTGAAACATTCTTGTACAAGGTTTTGTGAACATATGCACTAATTTTCCTTGCAGATACACCTAGCGGTGGGATTCTTGTTTCATAGAGTAGACATGTACATAACTTTATTAAAAACCATCAAATAGATTTTCAAAGTGATTATATCTTTTTTCATTCCTACCAGCAAATGTGTGAAAGTTGTAGTCACTTCACATCGGGTCAGTCTTTTCAATTTTAGCTATTCTGGCAGAGAAAAATTTGCAGTACATTTGCTACGAGAGGTAAATTCCTGAGCTGGGGGTCCTTGGCAGGAGAATAGAGGCCTCCTATCAGTGATAGATGTGGAAATGCAGTTCTGATGAGTATTCATTTTGTTTCATCTTAATAACGAGAACTGTGGGGCTAGAAAGCTAGAGAAATGTTTTTTATCTTGTATCAGTACCAACTAAAAGAAAGCCAATTCTGGGGGTGGTGGGAGGGTGTAACCAGTGGAGAAAAGGGCTCATTTAGGCTAATTCTAAGATAACACTCCAGATGGGTGTTAAGACAATACTGCAGACCCATGTCTGACGATCCAGTCAGGAAGGGAGCTCAGACCAGGATACTCGGTTGCCAGTAACAGAGACTAGCCTGAGCTATTGGTGCAAAAGTAATTGCAGGTTTTGCCATTAAAAGTAATGTCTACTAAAAGTAGTAACGGCAAAACCCACAATTACTTTTGCACCAACCTAATAGCATGATCAAGTGGGAATGTACATAAGGATATTTGTGTACCCACAGAATTGACAGAGTTGAGAGCCAGGCCTAGAGATGAGCAGGAACCGAGGAGGATCCAGAAGGCCAGGAGCAGGCAGCTCAGTCACTGTGCTTCCCTGTTAACTGTTTCTGTTAGAAATTATAGAACCTTGTGTCACTTGTTCGAAGTTCAAAGATCCAGAAGCATTTATCAGATTTGTTTGAGCTTAGGCCGCATGCCCACCCTCAGGGCTGGAGGAAGCAGAATCTGTCCACTTCACAATCTTCCATCGTGGGGAGCAGGCGCCTGGATTTATACCCCACGAAGGCTGTATCCATGGGATAAGTAACTCCCCAAAAGAAATCACATGCCATCAGGAAGGAGGAATGGATGTTGAGTAGCCAAAGAAATGCCACATGTTCACTACAGGCCTGCCTTCAACAGCATTAAATACACACTATTGTGTTAATAGCTATGGGCGGATGAAAGGAAACTGGCCTGGGCCTATAGGGTGAGCAAGGAAAGGGAATTCGACAGCAACAATAAAGGCCTAGTCAATTTGCTCACGGCTTCTCAAATGGACTTGAATAAGATGTCTTCTTCTTCTTTTTTTTTCTGTCGCGCCCAGGCTGGAGTGCAGTGGCATGATCTCAGCTCACTGCAACCTCTCCGCCTCCTGGGTTCAAGCGATTCTCCTACCTCAGCCTTCCGAGTAGCTGGGACTACAGGCACGCACTACCACGCCCAGCTAATTTTTGTATTTTTTAAATAGAAATGGGGTTTCACCATGTTTGCCAGGATGGTCTCGATCTCCTGACCTCGTGACCCACCTGCCTCAGCCTCTCAAAGTGCTGGGATTACAGGTGTGAGCCACCACACCTGTTCGCACAAAATTTCTGAATTTGTCATTTTTGGCATGTCTGAGTCACTCTGGGATCCCCTTGCAGTGTGGTACAACCCTGTGTGAGGGGATCCTGGGTGGAGGTGGTGGGAGGTGGAGACGGTGGAACGGGGGGAAGATCACAGCTTAGGTATGGCACTCTTTTTCAGGTGTGAGCTTCTAAAGGCCTAAGCAAATGTCTGAGACTTGAGGACAAAAAGTATGGGTTTCAAAATACATAAATCAAAATACCTGAAAATACCTGTGATCCCAGCAATTTGGGAGGCTGAGGCAGGAGGATCACTTGGGGCTGGGAATTCAAGACCAGCCCAGGCAACATAGTGAGACCTCATCTCTACAAAAAATTTTTAAAATAGCCAAGGGTAGGCTGGGTGTGGTGGCTCACGCCTATAATCCCAGCACTTTGGGAGGCCGAGGCTGGCAGATCACCTGAGTTCGGGAGTTCAAGACCAGCCTGACGAACATGGAGAAACCACTGTCTCTACTAAAAATACAAAAAAAAAAAAAAATTAGCCAGGCATGGCGGTGCATGCCTGTAATCCCAGCTATTTGGGAGGCTGAGGCAAGAGAATCACTTGAACCTGGAAGGCGGAGGTTGCAGTGAGCTGAGATCACACCATTGTACCACGAAAAAAAGAAAAAAACAATAGCCAAGGGTGGTGGCACATACCTGTATTCCCAGCTACTTGGGAGGCTGAAGTAAGAGAATCACTTGAGCCCAGGAGGCCAAGGCTGCAGTGAGCCATGGTGCCACTGTACTGCAGCCTGGGCAACAAAGCAAGACTCCATTTCTAAAAAAAAAAAAAAAAAAAAAGATAAGAGAAAAGAAAATAGCAAATTCTAACTTTTAAAATGCTCCATTCAGCGTTTAGACACCCTTTCCCACTCTTAGGTGACACTCCTACCTCAGCTCACAGTTTCTCAGCCTACAGTCCACTATGCATTGTTCCAAATGACAAAGTCACCAGAAAAAAGAGACAGCACGGGCACAAGGGACCCGGTTCTCCACAAGTTGCCACATCTTGTTCTGCATCTGAAGCAAAGACTCAAAGTTTGCTCTAGAAAAGACAAAAAAAAGACAAAAGCCTTAATCGCATGGTTCAGAGATCTAGTTTTTGGATCCATTTTTTACTTGGAAGAGTTACTTCCACTGTTCAATGGGCATAACATAGCTTTATATCTGGAAAAATTATGAAAATGTCTGAGTTACCCAATATTGGGTCAGCCTGGACTTTTGGAGCATGCATTTTTCTGCAAAGGAAAGAAAACTGGTCTGGGTGTCACAAGACCTAAGTATAATCAAGGCTCTGTCATGAACTCACTACGTGACCTTAGGAAAATCACAACCTTTATTCTTCAATTTCCTCTTCTATAAGATGAAGGCAATTGACTAAATGGGCACTGAAGTTTGTTCCAGCTCCATGATCACTTAAATTCTTAAATAAAAGAAGAAAGAACCATGTTACTCTCTCTGACCCATCTTCCCTAAGGCACTGCAGAAGACCAAACACATAAAATAAAAAGTATTTCGATCCAAAAAACCATGCTCAATCTCCAAGTCTCCGCAGTCTGTGATTAGTAGAATCTATCTTGCCATAATTGAGCAAAGTAGTTCTAGGAAAAAATTATACTGAATTTTACTAAATGTGCTTTCATTTGAAACCAGAGCCTTCCTTGGTTAGCCAGACCACTAGGACTGACATACTGTACCGATTACATAATGGGAGCACCATCAATATCCTTCCATTTTAGGAGAATTGGCTTTTTAGCCATCAGTCTAGAGCCCGCTATAATTTATTTTCTTTGTGGTAAGCGGATAACATGTCTACATTAGTTAAATTACTTTAATATGTGGTTGCTTTAGGCTCAAAAATTCTGACCACTCTTTTCAAGGAAACATCAACCCGCGACATGTGGACTAAATCTCCATTTTTATTTCTTTGTTCATTTTTGGTTTTTTCAAATGACTTCATTTTTGTTGTGAATGCTAAATCAACTTAAATTTTGGATCTTACTAAAAAACTCTGATATTTGCGCTTGTCTTTTAACCAAATACGTTGCATCACTTTGCACCCCACCACTAGGCAACACAACTGTGATCAACTATAAATTGCTGGATGGTGAGTCCTTTATTCTGTCCACAGCAAGATAAACGACTTCCTTGCCTAACCAGCTTCTCAGGCAATAGTAATCTGAACTCCTCTCACTCTCCGTCCTTCTCAGAGGAAGCCAGTACAAGTCATGCTGCTGATCCACGTGAATGTAATTTGAGCAGTTGCAAAATGTGCAAACATATTATTAGCAATGTGTTTAAACAGCACCTTTCCCTTTGGTGTTCATAATCCTTTAAAGTTATAATATAATACTCCTTCCAGCTTCACTTGAAAATATATACAGCACAGCAAGAATTATATTTTTCAAGAAATGTTACTCTCTATTAGTTAGATTCTACTAATCACAGACTGCGGAGACTTGGAGATTGAGCATGGTTTTTTGGATTGAAATACTTTTTATTTTATGTGTTTGGTCTTCTGCAGTGCCTTAGGGAAGATGGGTCAGAGAGAGTAACATGGTTCTTTCTTCTTTTATTTAAGAATTTAAGTGATCATGGAGCTGGAACAAACTTCAGTGCCCATTTAGTCAAGAAATGTGATGGTTATGAATAAATAAAAATGATTTCTCATGCCTCACATGTATTTATTTATAGGATCTACATATCGCTTGCTTCTTTCAAAAAGAATATGAGGCAACTTACAAACTAGTATGTATAGCCCAATTCTAATAAGGATAAAACCAGGATGGGAGGTAGAAAAGCTCTTCCCAAACACCACAGGAAGACTTAAAGGAAAATGTGACAAATGTGATTACACAGAAATCTAAAAGTTCTGTGTTGCAAAGATCAAGCAGCAGAACAACAGATAAAGGATAATACCCACAACTGTGTAAAACTGCCTGTAAAATGGTTACGGTTGACCATAAAAGGCCAACCACTCAAATGTGTTGTGCAGAGAACATGATGATGAGGTCCAGAAGAAGAAATACAAATAATGAAAAGTCGTGTAATTCTAGCTCCTACAGAAGGCATTTCTTTCTTTCCCTTCCTTCCTTCCCTCCTTCCTTCCCTCCCTCCCTCCCTCCCTCCCTCCCCCCATCTCTCTCTCTCCTTCCTTCCTTCTTTCCTTCTTTCCTTCCTTCTTTCCTTCCTTCCTTCTTTCCTTCTTTCCTTCTTTCCTTCTTTCCTTCTTTCCTTCCTTCCTTCCTTCCTTCCTTCCTTCCTTCCTTCCTTCCTTCCTTCCTTCCTTTCTTTCGTCTTACTCTCTTGTCCAGGCTGGATGGAGTGCAGTGGCATGATCTCAGCTCACTGCAGCCTCTTCCTCCCAGCTTCAAGTGATTCTCCCACTTCAACCTCTCAAGTAGCTGAGGCTACAGTCGTGCACCACCACGCCCAGCTAATTTTTGTATTTTTAGTTGAGATGAGGTTTCACTGTGTTGGTCAAGCTGGTCTCTGACTCCTGATCTCATGTGATCCGCCCACCTTGGACTCCCAAAATGCTGGGATTACAGACGTGAGCCACCACACCCAGCCAGGGGTTTCAAATTAAAACAAGATGACAGTTTTCACTCAGCTGAGTGGCAAAAAATAAATAAATAAATAAATAAATAAAGCTGTGACATGTAGTTTTATATGAATCTTTTGGTTGTTTAAAAATTGTTAGTGCAAATGATGCTGCAGTGAACATCCTGGTACATATATTTCTTAGCAAATATGTACATATTCCTATAAAATAGGTTTCTAACAGCAAAATTGAATTAAAACTTATATGCAATTTAAAAATTGATACATACTGCCAGTTTTTTGTTTTGTTTTGTTTTGTTTTTGAGAGAGGGTCTCACTTTGTCACCCAGGCTGAAGTGCTGTGGCACCATCACGGCTCACAACATCCTCAACATCCTGGGCTCAAGCAATCTTCCCACTGCTCCCCACCCTCTGCACTGCCATGCCTGAGTAGCTGGGACTATAGGAGTGTGCCACCATGCCTGGGTAATTTTTTAAAAATTCTTTTTTTGTAGAGACAGTGTCTCACAGCATTGCCCAGGCTGGTCTCAAACTTCTGAGCTTGAGCCACCCTCCAGCTTTGGCCTCCTGAATGACAGTTATGAGCCACCATGCCTGGCCTAATACTGCCAATTTACTCTCCTAAAATATTGCCCTACATTACATTTACATCTGCAGAATATGTGTATGACCATTTCCCCCTAAACATGCAATTACTATATATCCCAGCAATTGTACTCTTGGGCATTTATCACAGGGGAAAAAAAAACTGCAACAACCTATTTTCACATAAAAACTGTACATAAATGTTCATAGCAAAACTTTATTTAATTTATAATGGCCAAAAATTGAAAACAATCCAGATGTTCTTGAAGGCTGGTTAAACAAACTGTGGTATATCCAAATCATGGAATACTACTGAGCAATAAAAAGGTGAAACACGTACCAACTTGGATGAATCCCCAAGAAATTATGCTGAGTGAAAAAGGCAATCCCAAAAGGTTACAAACCAAACCAAATCAAACTAAATGAATCCATTTATACAGCTTTTTTTTTTTTAATTTTTTGAGACAGATCCTCACTCTGTTGCCCAGGCTGGAGTGCAGTGGCACAATCTTGGCTCGCTGCAACCTCTGCCTCCCAGGTTCAAGCGATTCTTGTGCCTCAGCCTTCCAAGTATCTGGGATTACAGGCACACACCTCCACACCCGGCTAATTTTTGTAGTTTTAATAGAGATGGGGTTTCACCATGTTGGCCAGGCTGGTCTCAAACTCCTGGCCTCAAGTGATCCACTCGCCTCAGCCTCCCAAAGCATTGGGATTATGGGCATGAGCCACCATGCCAGGCCCTATTTATCTAATATTTCTGAAATGACCAAAGTATACAAATGGAGAACAGATGAGTGGTTGTCAGGGGTTAGAGATGTGGGGAAGGGGCAAGACAGAAGAGGATGTGGCCCTAAAAGGGTAACAGGACAAATTCTCCTGGTGAAGGAACTACTCTGTATTTTGACTATGATAGTCGATACATGAACCCACACTCAGGATACAATTGCATGGAACTAACACACACAAATAAGTACAGAGAAAACTGGAAAAGTTTGAAGAAGATTGATGGATTGTATCAACGTCAATATCATATCCTAGTTTTGGTATTGTTCCATAATTTTGCAAGAGAGTACCATGGGAGAAACTTGGTAAAAGGAACAGGGAATCTCTCTGTAACATTTTTAAAAAATACATATGGGGGTCTCTGTACATTGCCCAGGGTGGATTCAAACTCTTGGTCTCAAGCAATTGTCCCACATCATTAGGACTACAAGTATATGCCATCATGCTGTGCTAATCATTTCTTACAACTGCATGTGATCCTACCATTGTCTCAAAGTAAAAAGTTTAATTAAGATACATATATAAGGTGGATCTATATAACGTACTACGATGTGATGATATATTGTTCCGTGAGAAAAGCATGTCACAAAAAAATAGGAGCAGAGTGTGATTATATTTGTAATAAACAAAGCTGTATATCAGATTGTATGTGAGCAAATTAATAGAAAATGCTGATTATCTCTGGAGAAGAGAAAGGGAAAAGAAACAGTTTTTGCTCTATATTATTCTGTATTGTTGCAATGGTTTACAATCAACATGTCTTACTATCATGATTTCTAAAAATGTTTTCATTTTAAGGATAAATTAAATATGCCGATAATGGGTGGTTACAAATCTGTCTAGATTAAGGGGTAACGAGCAGTGTCTCAAGCGAGCTGGAATCAGGGAGTGGCAAGTTTCTGTAAAGAAAGCAGAAGGCTGTAGCAGGGGAGTGGAATCTGCGGCAGAACAGGGCTCTTGGGAGAGTATCCTTTGAAGAGTTTGAGGAAGGTATGTAAAGGGTTGAAGGTAAGAGGGAAGCCGGAAAGGTATGCTTTTTTGGGCTATCCAGTGGCGACAAAAATACAATATTGCTTTGGTTTTCTTTTGGGAGTGGAGGCAGAGAAGTGGTGGCTAGTATCTGGGGCTTTCTTTTGGTCCTTCCTACCATAATAGTCCTCAGGGAACAAACATGGGGGTTCAGCCAGTTACTGGGTATGTCTCCTTACACTATACAATCTAGGACAGAGGCCAGGTTTGGTGGCTCATATCTGTAATCCCAGCACTTAGGAGGCCAAGGCAAGAGGATCCTTTGAGTCCAGGAGTTCAAGACCAGCATAAGCAATATAGTAAGACCTTGTTTCTACAAAAAAGAAAAAATTAGCTGGGCATAGTGGTGCCTGCCTGTAGTCTCAGCTACTCAGGAGGCTGAGGTGGGAGGATCCCTTGAGCCCAGTGAGCTATGATCACACCAATGCACTTTAGCCTGAATGACACAGAAAGATCCTGTCTCAAAAAAAAAAAAAAAAAATATATATATATATATATATATATATATATATATATATATGGCAGGAAATTACATGGGTGGTTTCACTGAATTTATACAATTTCAACACAAATAACCATAGGCCATCATTGGCTCCAGGCTTTGAGCCAATCTAGCAGACTAAAAACACAACTTCCTGGTGCTTGAGCAACTTGTGAATCCTAGATGATGTCCCATGTCCATAAACTTAGCCTGATAGAGCCTTACAAAGTTTCCCCCTTCTGCTAACACCCCCAAAAACCTCCCCATTACATATTCTCCTCTGGCTCCCATTTGTCAAGATCTTGTAACTCTTTCCGTGGATAGTCTGTATCACCCTGGAGAAGGTCTTATATTTCTCTCTTTCTGGGCTATGTTGGAATCTAATTCTTGTTATAGAACCAGAGGCAAAAAGAAGAGATGGAGTGGGTCTGAGACTAGGCATCAGTTCCTGAGGCAACAGTTCCAGGTGTAGTCACTGAAAATTATTTTTTTCCAGAAAGAGGTCTTTGGGAAATTTAGGATTCAAATTTCTCATCCTCATCTATGTCCCACTAGTGCCTTTCATTAGTATTAGAGACCTGGCAAGGTTGAATCTTTAATTGCCACAGAAATTCTGCAACCCTTGCAATGAGGCCCAGGGCTTGACTGTGAACTGCAACAATAGATTGTTGTGATCCCCTCAGGGTTTCCATAGAGGCTTGACGCTACACACAAGTATTCTTCAACATATAGCTATAGCTCTTAATTTATCTTTTTGTCTATATATGCTCACCATAACTGTAAGACATAGCCAGCTGGCTCCATAATCTTTAAAATCACTACCTTTGACAGAACAATGAAGTGTCACTGCTATGGTTTGAATGTCCCCTCCAAAACTCATGTTGTAATTTAATTGCCATTGTGACAGTATTAAGAGGTGGGACTTTTAAGAGGTAATTAGATCATGAGGGCACCAACCTAATGAATGGATTAATGCAGTTATCACAGGAGTGGGTTAGTTATCTTGAAAATTTGGGCCGGGCGCAGTGGCTCAAGCCTGTAATCCCAGCACTTTGGGAGGCCGAGACGGGCGGATCACGAGGTCAGGAGATCGAGACCATCCTGGCTAACACGGTGAAACCCCGTCTCTACTAAAAAATACAAAAAACTAGCCGGGCGAGGTAGCGGGCGCCTGTAGTCCCAGCTATTCGGGAGGCTGAGGCAGGAGAATGGCGTAAACCCCGGAGGCGGAGTTTGCAGTGAGCTGAGATCCGGCCACTGCACTCCAGCCCGGGTGACAGAGCGAGACTCCGTCTCAAAAAAAAAAAAAAAAAAAAAAAAAAAGAAAATTTGGTTTCTTCTCCTGCCCTCTCTTGGGTGCCCTCTAATGCCTTCCAATTTGTTATGACACAGAAAGAAGGCCCTCACCAGATGCAGCCCTTTCAATCTTGGACTTTCCAGCCTCCAGAACCATAAGCCAGATAAACTTCTATTCTTTTTAAATTGCCTAGTCTGTGGTGTTCTGTTATGACAGGAAAGATGAATAAAAACAGCCACAGTCACTTGATCTCCCAGTGTCTTGTTATGGTATTATGATACATATATTGGTTTTCATCCCTAGTTCCTGGTTCCTAACTCCCATAGTCCTTTTATAATGTTGGAGCACTTTAGACCTCAGGAAACAGATCTCTCTCTCTCTGACCTTCTCCTCTCCTTCTTTCACCTGCCCAAGGCAAGACTCTAATCTGATTGTGGGTCAAAAAACCTTCATTCCAGAGAGAGTCCTGCCCCATACCCTAGAGGAAGGAATGGTACACAGAAAGACCAAGTCAAGTCTAAATAGATGGGCTTTGTTGAGTTTAGATAATGTACTTTTTGTCCAATCACATTTCTACACAGCTGTCAATCATGTCTATGTAATGAAGCCTCCATAAAAACCCAAGAGGACAGAGTTTGGAGAGCTACCAGATAGCTGAACACATGAAGCTTCCTGGAAAGCGGTGTGCCCAGGGAGGGCGTAGAAGCTCAATGTCCCTTCCCTCATACCTTGCCCTACACATCTTCTCACCTGTATCCTTTATAGTACCCTTTGTAATAAACTGGTAAGTGTGTTGTTTCCCTGAGTTCTGTGAGCCATTCCAGCAAATTAATGGAACCCAAAAGGGGTTTCTTGGGAACCTCAACTGGAAGCCAGTTATTCAGAAGTTTTGGAGGCCAGGACTTGTGGCCAGTATGTGGAGAGATGGGAGGCAAGTTGCAGTCTTGGAGACTGAGCCCTCAATCTGTGGAATCTGACACTATTTCCAGGTAGTGTCAGATTTAACTGGAAGACACCCAGCTGATGTCCACTGCTTGATATGTGAGGAACCCATCCCCTCCCACATTTGGTCATGGAAGTCTTCTGTACTGATTGTTGTGTTGTGGTGAGAGAGCAGAGGAGAAACCCAGCCTGATGGTTTTCTGAAATACTTGCCTTCCCCTTACTCTTCATCCATGCTATGACCACTGATAATGTGCATAATGCTACTGCATGCAGATTACTAGTATTCATGTTCATCCTTCAAACCTCGCCACTTCCCACATGGTTATCCTTCAGCTCCTCAAACATGATCAACCCAATCCCAAATCCCATTTTGAGGATCTATTTACTAGTAAAACTTCTAGTATCAGTCTCATTACCAGCAAGAAACAGGTGGTACATTCAAACTAGGATGATTGAAAGAGGGAGGTGTCTACAGTGGTGTAGATAGGGCACAGGGAAATCCCAAGGGAGAGGGTGATAAACCAAGAGCTAGCAGTGGAGCATAAAGAGAAGAGAGACAGTGACTTTCAGTCCAGAGACTCAGACAGCCTGTGGCAACCTCACAGAAACAGAGCTAAGGGAAAAATCACCTTGAATTCACTCTCTCCCTAATTTCCAGTCTCCTGCCAGGGATCCCCAGTGGCCAAACCCAGGGCAAAGCTACAGGCAAGGAAGCCAGTGGATGTAGTCAACCATGTCAGCCTCCTGGGTGGAGCGTTAATCTGGAGGGGAAAATGCAAAAATCTTAAACACATTAGGAAAGGCAGTGATGTTCTAAACAACCTTAGTATGAGGTGCTTGTGCAAAGCAGGTACTTACATGGCTCAGGAGATTGGAGGAAAGTCTGGACTGTTGTATAAATCTGAAAGCTCTCAGCATAGAGGCAAGGCCATATGAGTGATTGAGATGGATAAAGTAGCTAGGGTGAGAGAAGAGGATCTAAGGTTGAACCTGAGGAGTTCCAACAATGTAAAGGTCAGGTGGAAGAGGAAAAGCTGGCAAAGGGACAGAGAAAGAGAACCAGAGAGTGAGACAACCCAGGAGAGTGTGGTAGCTTGGATACCAAGAAAAATAGCTTTTTCCAAAAGAAGGGAGGGTCAACTTTGTTGAAGTAGGCTGAGAGATCATATAATACAAAGACTGAGGAGTACCCATGGGATTTCGGGCCATGGAGGTCACTGGGTCTTTCAACAAAAAAAGTTCTAATAGAGGAGTAGGGAAGGAAGCCAGCTGGAGGAGGCTGATAAGTAAACGGGCAACGAATAAGGGCAAACAATGACTATGCACAACTCTTCCAATCAGTTTAGGAGTGAAGGGGAGGAGAAAAACAGCAGAACTGAACAGAAAATTTGGAGTCCAGGAATAGAGTCTTTTAGAATGGGAGTGACTGGAGCATGTTTACATGCTGATGAAAACAGCCCATTAGAGAGGAATAATTCAAAGATAGAAAAAGGGGAGGATTTATAACGTACCTTTCCTAAGAAGGCTGGAATATATGGCATAAAAAGAGACTTGACCTTTGTAGGAGGACAGACATCAGTTCCATTTTGCCAGATGGGAAGAGCAAAGGATAGGCACAGAGGTGCAGGTTGGTTTATAGGAGCCGGTGGCAGGAAGTGAGGTAATTGCCACCAGAGGGCATCTATTTCCTCTGTGAAGTAAGAACAAAGACATCTGCTGAAGTGAGCAATGAGATGGGGGCTCAAAGCTTTGCGAAGTGGAGAAAGTTTAAAATGGTCATTTCAGAAATAGAAGGGTGAGGGACAAGAGGAGGACAGTGAGATTCCCTAGGGGTGAAGGATGTTTGAGAGTCAGGGAAGGTGGTGACTGGGTGCACGTTGTAGGCTGGGATATTTCTCTCTAGTCATGTTTGCTGCCTAGGGATAGAGACATAAAGAATAAAGTATGCAGTTGAGTTCTTCTAGGATTCCCCCCTGCCCAGGTGGATGTGATGGAAGGAAAAAATAGGCCAGTAAGTTTAGGGTATTGGCAAGACAATGACTGAGATAATGGACTATGGAGTTTAATGTGACTTCAAAGAGAAACAAGGGCAGAGTGGGTTAATGGATAAGGAAAAGTAGAGTAGCGGGGTCTAAGGACCTTGTGTGGTGAGGCACAGAGCAGGTGTGCAAGTGGACTGGAATGAGGGAGTTGTGGTCAGAGCAGGAGATTGAAGAAGTGACAAGATCCAGGTGCCACTGAGAGGTGGGTGCTGGAAGTGGTGAAGTAGATTAAGGCATTGAGATGCCAGAAGGTTGACTAGGTCATCCATGGGTACAGTAACACTTCTCCGGAGGATGACAGGGTTGAGGTGTGAGGGAATACTAGGAGCAAGAAGGGAAAGTCCTTGGGGAACAAGAAGGATTTTCCAGAGACCAGTGGACAAGAACAACACTACCTGAACTTCAGAGGAGCAGCCATTTTTACAAGAATGCTTGGGGATGCATTAGGGAATGAGGAGGCAGCCACACCCACATCCTAATCTTGGGTATGTAGGGTGTGGAAAAGGACTTAAGAGGGCTACAAGAAAGGCTGAGGCAGGAGAATGGCGTAAACCCGGGAGGCGGAGCTTGCAGTGAGCTGAGATCTGGCCACTGCACTCCAGTCCGGGCGACAGAGCGAGACTCCGCCTAAAAAAAAAAAAAAAAAAGAAAAGCAGTGCTCTCTGGGTAAAGAAGAGTTTTAATTCAGGCAAGGAGATGGAGGAGAAAATATCAGGGTTGAGATACCAAGATCTCCTGAGATAAGCTGAGGCAGCAGAAGTCACCAGGCAAAAAGAGGTGATGCTTCAACGTGAGTATGTTTGGGTCACAGCTTGTGAAAAGAATTGCCATTAAAATGATTTCCAAATCAGCGTCTGTCTCTAGAAAGTGCTATTCCTTTTTCAAAGATGCACACATACTCCCAACTCTAATTGTCCTTCACTTTCAGTGGTGGCCCTCTGCGTGTGTGCTCTGGCTCTAGAGAACAATGCCTACCCAGCACTATTTTCTCCATGCTCAGGGCTGTCCTTGGGCTTCTTTCGTTCTAGCTGCTGTTTGCTGAGTCTGGCATGATATTTACCTTCATCTCTTTATTTCCCAGTTTACCAAACACCATGGTTTTAAAAGAACCCCTCGCCCACCCCCATCACCACCACCAAGGATTGCTTTAGGCCAGTGTTCTCTGGATGGTTTTCTCTATGTCTCTGTCTCATCCCATCATTTGACCTTGACTTTGTATTGTCCTGCAGTGATTTTCTCTGTGCCATTTTACCTCTGCTTCACTTCTGCTTGGGTATCCACCCTCTGTTTTCACCCATTCTCGGTACCTCCAGAGCAATGTGGGGGTTAGTGGGTAGTGAGAGTGCCTCCAAGGTTAACAGGTGCACAGTAGTGTAACTGACATCTGCTATTTATAAAAGAGATGACATAGAACTAAACTCTCAGGTCTTTTATTTGCACCTTGGATGATGAAACAAATTCTGTAGTTAACATTAAGAAAAACAAGTCAACATGTAAACAGTAAAAGTGAATTTACCAACTTTTCCTTTTGCCTTCCCAGAAACTCTTTTTTTCTTTCACTGTGACTTGATTACTAATTCTAATCTAGAAACTAATTCTGGCAAATAGTGGCAGACACTTGTGATTATCCATTTGTCAAGATGATTACTAATTCTAATCTAGCATTCTATATTATTATTTTTCTCATTACCCAGGAAGTATACTCATACCACATAGTGGATAGGCCAACTAGAACACAAATCCAATCAGGTGTAAAAAATGTACTTTGGGCCCGGTGCGGTGGCTCACACCTGTAATCCCAGCACTTTGGGAGGCCAAGGTGGGAGGATTGCTTGAGCACAGGAGTTCGAGATTAGCCTAGGCAATACAGTGAGGCTTCATCTCTACCAAAAATTTTTTAAATTTACCTGGGTGTGGTGGCATGTGCCTGTGGTCCCAGCAACTCAGGAGGCTAAGGCAGAAGGATGGCTTGAGCTTGAGAAATTGAGACTGCAGTGAACCATAGTGGCACCACTGCACTCCAGTCTGGGTGACAGAGTAAGATATTGTCTCAAACAAAACAAAACAAAACAAAAGGTACTTAGCAAACTGGTTTCACTATGCAGCAGGATGGCTTAGTCGCGTAAGTTACTGCCATCTGAATATTTCCAACCAAAAATCTCCTCATAATTTTTAATTCATCAAATTCAGTGTTCTCTCTTTCATTTTGTTTTGTTATTATTGTTTTGGATTTTGTTGCTCCTTTTGTTAGAGCCCTCAATATTTTCTGGGTGGTTCTGTGACTGGATTGACTCTATCATTAGCACTATGTGTATTATTGTCTATCACCTGAAATACTTACAAATGGTCTCAAACACACCAGTTGCTGCCTATTAGAACATGCCTCATTTGAGGAACTGGAAGATTGTCTAATATTAGAGAAAGTCCCATGATACAGGCAATCAGGAATTACTAAATTCAAATCAAAGCTTCAATAGCAACTCAATGGGTTCATCATTTGCTCTTTAGCAACACAAAATAAATTAAGGCATAATTAACTGTTGCTAAGGGAGATTTACTCCTAAATTATCAAGCTATGTAACTCCAGAATCTCCCTAATATCAAAGGCCCATGTTAGGAAACTGTGTAGAAACACAGACTTGAAGGTACCCAACCAGTATCAGTTTTAAAATCTCATTGCTACTACCTGAGACAAGGTAAAAAATTACCTTTTTCCTTATAGGTACAACTTAATTTGGTTAAATCAGACTAAAGCGAAGGACTTACACTCCTTGATCAAGGGAAGAGTTTTCTTACTTTCTCTTTCTCCTGCTAGATATGACCAGGTATGCACATGTATACTTTACACTTGAAGGGAACTGACCTTAAGGTGAAACCTTTGACAAGAAGAGCGGGAAAGGGAAGGAAAGAGCAAGGGTCCATGTTGGCATCATTGAGCTTCTGAAATTAACCAGCTCCGGGTTTGTTCAGCCATCCAAGGATGGAACTCAACACTTTGTTTAGCCATTCAAGGTGCAACTTAAAAGTCCTGAGTTTAGTCCTAAAATTTCAGTTTTGTGAAATAACAAATTTCTTTATGTTTAAGTCAGTTTGATAAGTTGTTATGGTTGTGGTGATTGTTGTTGTTGTTACTTGCCACAGAAAGCATCAAAAGTGCCACAGGGACTTATTAGTTCCTGACCCATGTAACGAAGGGCCCCCACCAAGAATGTGTGCATCATTGCCGGGGTAAATCCTGCCAACTTTTTCTTCATTTCACTCAACCCGATTCTTGATAAGGGGCTGTCAATGCTTTGGGTTAGCTATACTCTAGCTCTTTTTTGCCTCATTTTCTCTAGCTCCCAGAAATCTATTCTCTAAATATACCTTTCCCTTTAAATAGAATTGAAGCTAAAATCAAATCAACCTAATACTTTCAAAATATTATGAAGCCCGTTTCAGGATGGCCTGAAGGAGGACTGTCAGATCCTTCAGTAGGAAAAATATACTCTAGACTTGTTTTCTGGAGTCAGCAAGACTCTGAGAAGAAACCTGTGGAATTTTTTCAGTGTCAGCACTGCCTCTGAATATCTGTACCCTCATCTCAGGCCCTATTATCCTTGCAGAAATTCTTGGTCCGTATATTACCTTATATCTTGTCAGTGAGTGGATGGGGCTGGATTTTGGGTCAGAGACATCTAAACGGCTGAAATAATTCCATTGGGAGTTTGCTGAGGTTACTGTTTTTGATCAAATTGGAAGATTCTCCAGCCAATATTTCTTTTTTTTTTTTTTTTTTGAGACAGCGTCTCACTCATCACCCAGGCTGGAGTACAGTGGTACAATCACAGCTCACTGCAGCCTTGACCTCCTGGGCTCAAGTGATCCTCCTGCCTCAGTCTCCTGGGTAGGTGGGACTACAAGTATGCACCACCATGCCCGGCTAATCTTTTAATTTTTGTGTAGAGACTGGGTCTTGCTATATTGCCCAGACTGGTCTCAAACTCCTGGGCTCAAGCAATCCTTCTATCTTGGCTTCCCAAAGTGCTGAGATTATAGGTATGAGCCATTGGGACTGGCTTTCCAGCCAATATTTCTTCGAATACTTTTTCTACTTCATTCTCTTTCTCCTCTCTTTCTGGAGCTCTAAATATATATATGTTAGATTGCTTGATATTATCCCACAGGATTTTTAGGCCCTATTCTTCTACTTACTCTAATCTTTTTTTTCACTCTGACTAAATAATATCCATTGACTTGTCTTCAAGTTCACTGATGATTTCTTATATATTTATTTATTATGTTTTTTGGGTTTTTTTTTTTGAGACAGAGCCTTGCCCTGTCACCCAGGCTGGAGTGCAGTGGCGTGATCTCAGCACACTGCAACTTCTGCCTACTTGGTTCAAGCAATTCTCCTGCCTCAACCTCCCGAGTAACTGGTATTACAGGTGCCTGCCACCATACCCAGCCAAATTTTGTATTTTTAGTAGAGATAGGGTTTCACTATGTTGGCCAGGCTGGTCTTGAAATCCTGACCTTAAGTGATCTGCCCACCTCTGCCTCCCAAAGTGCTGGAATTACAGGTGTGAACCACTACATCAGCCTCACTGATTTCTTGTTGTGTTCATTATGCTGTTAATTCCAAACTAATGCATTTTCAATGTCAGATATTGTATCTTTCAGTTTCAGGATTTCCATTCGGTTATTTTTTAAAGTTTCCATAGCTGTCTTAAAATTTTCCATCTCTTCACCTACTACAGATGTATTTTCCTATAGACTCTTTAACTTATTTATTATAGTTATTAAGTCTTTCATAATTCTAACATCTGGGTCACTTGTGAGTCTATGTTTATCGATTATTGTTTCTCTTCACTGTAGGTTACATTTTCCTGATTCTTTGAACAATTAGTAATTTTTAAAAATTGTATGCTGATAATTTTGGATGATATTAAAAAGACTTTGGAGCCTGCTATCTTCCTTAGAAAAAAGTTGACATTTGTTCTAGCAAGTGGTTCAATTACTAGCATAGTTTCTTGATCCTATGCAGTAATGCCATTCAATAGAACTTCCATGATGATAGAAATATTCTGTGGTCTGTGCAGTCCAGTATAATAGCCATTAACCACATGTGTCTACGAACATTTGAAATGTGGCTAGTGTGACTGAGGAACTATATTTTAAAATTTACTTCGTTTTAATTAAATGTGAAATACTATGTGTGCCTAGAGGTTACTATATTACATAATACAGCTGTGAAGAATTGGTTTTAGGCTTTGTCAGGGTGGGCCTATTTTGGTTTTGCCTTTATTCCTAGGGCATAGGCTTTAGTCCTGGTGAGTAATCATTACTCCTTGTGTGGTCTCAGTGGAAAGCCTTAGGTGTTCTCCAGAGCCCTCTAACTTGGTGAGAACTAAACCCTAAGCACCATCTGCTCAACGCAAGACAACACCCCCTTTTAGTCTTCCAGCTGTTATTTTTCCCTCAGCTCCTTGAACCTCACCCTGAGGCACAGTTTAGGAGTCAGGGAAGTTTGTACACAGATTTGGGAGCACCCCAATCTGAGACTCCCTCCTTTGTGAGATTCCCTCCTTCCCAATCTCCTGCTACTGTAGAAGCCCCAAATTTTAACCTCTAACTTTAGAAAGCTCAGTAGAACTGCCAGTTTCTGCTGAGCTCTACCTCTGTCCACTGCAGGAAATGGATAGTGCTATCAAAGGAAAACCTGATAAATGTGTATCTCGCCATATGTGATTTCCTTTTTCAAGGGTCATGTCTTCTTCAGTTTTTGTCTGCAGAACCAAACCATGTTGGCTGGTTTCAAGGACCTTCAAACAGGTTTTGTTGTTTTCATTGTGTTTTGGGTCCAGAATTTACCATTGTCTTTGGCAGAAGGGTTAGTTAGATGTAATTTACTTGGCCATTACTAGAAGCTAGAACTTATCTGAATGGCCAAAATTAGGCACTGAAATACTGAGTTTGATGGGAAAACTTGGCTACACTCTCCTCCACTGCCATGTCTATTTGCATCAGAAGGGGCTCAGTATTTGCTGAACAAATCCTGAAAGCTGAAAACTTTCTTGAAAGACTCATACTTTGAAGCATTATCAGTTATTCATAATTTAGAATGGAGAATCCTTTCCTGAAAGTGGGTTTTAATATGGGTTAATGAGAAAGAACAGGAGCTTCTTGGGTGTATCTGTCTTCTTCTTGCCAAGTGGCAGAAAATCTGCCATGATTTTTCCTTAAGTGAAAAGATAATTTATCAACCAGCTTAGGTTAAAATTCCACGGTAAGATTGACTCCAGGCATAGCTGGATTTAGGGCTCATATATAGTGTTATTAGAACACAGGTTTTTTTGCTTTTTTTGTTCTCAGCTTTGAGATCTGCCAATTGCATTGTTATAATTAATCCCAGCTTCCTGTGGCCACAAGAGGATGGTAGCAGCTTCAGCCACACATCTTCTCTGGTGCACATTATAGAGGGAAAAGTGAGACCCTCTTTCCTGGAAGTACCTGGAAAGATCTCACTGCCTCTCATGGGTTCCACCTGGGTCATGTTCCCATCCCTGAATTGGTCATGTGGTCATGAAATAGGATAAAATGATTGGTCCAGGTGTGATTCACATGCTCCACCCCACAGACTAAGAAGTGTCATTTCTTCGGATCCCCAAGGACTAAGAGGAGAGTGGGAGAAGTTCTCCTGATAAATATCTTGGTTCTTTGTTAGAGATATCCTGGGGCAGAAACAACAGAAGCTCACTAAAATGGGTACTGGAGGAGAATGGAACGAAGATGCATAGTGGGGGTTAAAAGCTTACACATTGGAGAAGCAGAGAACCTAAAAGAGAAATGCTGACTCTTTCCATTTTGCCCCTTGGCTCCAGGCTGCTGGAAGCAGGTGCTGGGCGGTATCACTGCTTCATGGTTAGCATGCTTGGGGACCTGCAGTGAGTGAAATCCATGAAATTTACACACTGCGGTGGTATCTTTAAAAGGTATCAGGTGGAGAATAGCTTTTAATGTGGAATCCAGACCTCCAATTAGAGGCTTATTCCACTTGCTAAATTTGGTTTGGGTTCAATGCCCACTGACCTCTTGTCCTAGAGAATTTCAACACCGGAATGAATATGCAGGAACAAATCCTCCTTTCCCCTGCCCTTTCTAATGGTACATAATCTCTATAGCATTAGAAATCTGAATTATTTTTCCAGATAAAATTGCCAGGCCCTTCTCTCAATTCTTTCTATTAGTGAGGAAGCAATCCAAGGAAAAAAGAAGCCAGTGCCAAGTGCAGCCATGCCCTGAATGTTCGCTCAGCTTAGGCAGCATCTGACCAGCATCCCCCATGGCTCCAAATCAACGAACAGCTTTTAGGGTAGGGAGAATTGCCTTTTATCTCTCCTTTCAGAATGCCAGAGAAAACATAGAGGACCCTAGAGACCAGTGGAAAATACCTTGGGAATCCCTAATTCACTCAGTCCTCATTGGTTGCTCCTAAGCACCTTCTAATTTAAAGTTTTGAGTAGCCTAAAGAAGGACTTCCCCTTATAACTAGGAGGACTCTCCCTGATTTTTAAACAATGTCTGCACTTTTTAGGGACTTACATTTTTCTCCAATAAACAGGCTTCACTCTTGCCACAAAAAACAAGCATGGGTGTGCAAATTTTAAGTATTAGCACCAAGCTTTTCCACCTTAGATAGCCTCTAGCTGACCAGTGACTAACTGGGAAGTCACTGCTCACAGGATCTCAGGCTTTCTCTGTCCCTACAAATAAATACTAATAAAATAGAAATACATTTTTAACCAATTTCAAAATGCAACAGGGCAGGTGCCTCCTGGAAGGAAAAAGTCCTGCAGCTCCCTTCATATTGCTATTCCCCATGTGATAAACCCCTAGTCCTTCCAGGAAATTATTCTGATCCTTGCTTGTTTCATGAAACGACCAGTTCCCTTCCCTGAGTTTCACTTTCCTGAGGAGCTGCTCTCTGGAAGGGCCAACTGTTCTGCATCCTGCACTGGGGACATTCGGGTGGGTTCCCACTCCCACTACCCACCTTGCTTCTTCACCTTCTCTGCTCTCCTACTGCCCTGAGGACACCTGCTGCTCACTGCATTCCCACTGTGTTTGTTTCCCCCATAAGATTACTGGCCAGGTGCTGTAATCTTTGGTTTGCTGGGCAATTGCCTTGGTGCAGTTGCTGTGACCTGCATTCTTGAAGAAGCAGACTTCTTCATTATTCATGATGGCCTGGAGGTCCAGTTACCAGCAGCGGTCCACCGCAGAGGCCAAACTGAAACTTGTTTAGCCAGTTTCCTTCTTTCCCTGGGCTGCTGCAAAACTGACACAAATGGACTAACAAAAACTCTGAGAGTTTCTGTGTTCCCAGGAATGAATCCCACCAGAACAAGCCTCGGTCTGTTGCTAAACTCTGATTCTCATTTCCTACCCCTCACCTCCCTTTGCTACAAAGCTATGGACCATCAAGTTTTAATGCAGTGTTGAGCTGTTGATTAAAACAGCATGTTATCTTCTGAATGTCAGACAACATATGACAATAAAGTAGGCATAAAATATCAGGAAAACAAATGTGCCCCTGCGTCTGCACTGGATGCAAACACAAAATGGCTGAACTTTAAAAGCTTCCATGTTCCTAAGAAGTCTTAGAGCATTAGAATTGATGATGGTGATTAGGTTGCTTTTCAGAGCAGCAAAATCTGTATAACTGAATCCCCATGGGTTTAGCCATTCTCAGCCCAGGCATATTAACTTGGCCCGCTGTGAGTCTGCTTGTATATACACACACGCAGTATTTAACCTTGAGTGCAGTGGGCCCCAAATTAAAACCATATTTTGTTAGCATCACATGTTCCAGCCGTGACAGTATTTATCAAAGGGGAAGCTGCTGGATTTATTGAAAGAAATGAACTTCGCCAGGGTCTGGCAGACTCGACCCCAGTAGGGAGTTGTTATTTTTACCCTCTGTGCCCAGCAGTGCTGTTGCTGTTGGCTCAAGGCTGTTTGCTCACTTTGGGCACAGTTTGCTACGGATCCCTCTCTGCTGGTCCAGTGTGCTTGCCTTCCAGCAGCCTGCACCTCGTGGGATGTCATCAGCTCCACCTCCATGTATTCTTCAAAACCTTGTTTATGTTCCCTTCTTTTCTGTGAAGTCTTTGCCACCTAAACCCAAGGTCACTTCTTCTTCCTCTGATCTCGCCAGTCTGGGTCCGAGAACAGCTGGTAGAAATGCAGATTCTCAGGCTCCGCCCCAGACATCCTGAATCTGCATGTTACCAAGATCCATGGGGGCATTCAAGGGCACATGGAAGTGTAAGAGGTTCTGCTCTGCCTCCACTTACCATCTCTACTAGGATCTCTCAGCAGGAGTCTTGCTACCCTGACAGGGGCTTTGGAAATGCAGAAATCGTTGGAAATCGTTTTTGGCTGTCATCGTGTTGAGTGGTGGGCAGGAGGACTACTAGCATCCACGAGTGGGGTTGATGCTGGACAGCCTGCGATGTACAGTACAGTCTCATATAGGGAAGAATTGGTTCATATGTCACACAACTTTCTAAAGAGCTGCCAGGCAGTCTGGTGGGTGAAAAACCTATTTTTAATTATTTGAGCTGGGAATCTAATTCCTGTTTACACACAAAGTTTTTTGTTTGTTTGTTTGTTTTTGAGATGGAGTGTGCTCTGTCACCCAGGCTGGAGTGCAGTGGCGTGATCTTGGCTCACTGCAAACTCTGCCTCCCAGGTTCACACCATTCTCCTGCCTCAGCCTCCCTAGCTGGGACTACAGGCACCTGCCACCATGCCTGGCTAATTTTTTTTGTATTTTTAGTAGATGCGGGGTTTCACCGTGTTAGCCAGGATGGTCTCAATCTTCTGGCCTTGTGATCCACCAGCCTCAGCCTCCCAAAGTGCTGGGATTACAGGCGTGAGCCACTGCACCCGGCTTGTCTTGTAATCTTGAATATATTTTTAAGAGACCATGAATCATCTGCCTACTAGTGAGAGGTGACAGTGTGCTGGCAGCCCTCGCTAGCTCGGCGCCTCCTCCGTCTCAGGATCCACTCTGGCAGCGCTTGAGGAGCCTTTCAGACTGCCACTGCACTGTGGGAGGCCCTCTTTGAGCTGGCCGAGGCCAGAGCTGGCTCCCTCTGCTTGCGGGAAGGTGTGGAGGGAGAGGCATGGGCAGGAACTGGGGCTGCACGCTGTGCTCACTGGTCAGCGCGAATTCTGGGTGGGCATGAGCTCGGCGGGCCTGCACTTGGAGCCGGCTAGTGCCACCAGCCCGGGCAATGAGGGGCTTAGCACCCGGGCCAGCATCTGTGGAGGGAGTGCCAGGTCCCCCAGCACTGCTGGCCCACCGGGGCCATGCTCGAATTCTTGCCGGGCCTCAGTCGCCTCCCCACGGGGCAGGGCTCGGGACCTACAGCCCACCATATCCAAGCTACCCCTGCCTTCTCCCTCCCCTCTCCCCCCTCCGCCTCTCCCTCCCCTTCCCCCTCCCCCCCACTGGCATATCCTTAGGGTGGGCCTGAGTTTTATAAGCTTGGTATTCTACTCACCACTTAGTTCAATGTAATGTACATTATCTTAGTCTGTTTGAACTGCTATAACAAAATACCACTGACTGAGTGGCTTAAACAACAAACATTTATTTCTCACCATTCTGGAGGCTGAGAAGCCTAAGGGGGTGCCAACAGATTCATTGTCTGGTGAGGGCCCTCTTCCTGGTTTGCAGATAGCTGCCTTTTCGCAGAGCCCTCACATGGCAGAGAGAGGGGGCTCTGGTCTCTTCTTCTTACAAGGGCATGAAGCCCATCATATGGGCCCCATCTCTCATGACCTAATCTAAACCTAAGTGCCTCCCAAAGGCCCCAAGTGCAAATATTATCACATTGGGAATTAGGACTTCAAAATATAAATTCTGGGTGAGGGCATAAACATTTAGTCCATAGCATACATATTGAGCAATAAGTAATCACATGACTATGTGAATACCACTCCATCCTCTCCCTGGCATTCCATTCCTCAAATGCTATTGCAAAACACTGACAGGCTGGCAACAAAGATCTTTAAGAAAGTTTGGTACTTTGTTACTCATGGGCCAGGCACAAAGCTCAACACATAAAGAATTTGGAAGTAGTCCCACCAGGGAAACAGAAACAAAATTCTGTGGGATTGTAGAGAAGGAAACAATTCCAACACAGACGAGTGTGGAGTGGCAAATGCATTCATGAGTTCCTTTCCTTACATTTGTTTTTATTTATTGGATCGCCCAGTATCTTCTTTGCCCCATTGAATGTACATTTCTTGAGAACCAGTCTCAAGTCCTCAAATTTCTTCATATTGCTGCCAAGCTTCAGTTTTGTGTCAAGCAAAATCTCTTCTGTTTCTTGGAACAAATTCCATAAGCACAGTCGTTTCAACTATATGTAATAAGATAATTGTGTGTGTGTGTGTGTGTGTGTGTGCGCGCGCGCGCACATAGGCTAAATTGGTCTAGTAGTCAGGGGATCCGTATTTTATAGTATTTTATTTTATTATTATTATTATTATTTGAGATGGTCTTGCTCTGTCGTCCAGGCTGGAGTGCAGTGATACGAACATGTCTCAGTGCAGCCTCAATGTGCTGGACTCAAGCAATCTTCCCACCTCAGTCTCCCAAGTAGCTGGGACTACAGGTGTGCACCACCATGCCTGGCTTTTTTTTTTTTTTTTTTTAATAGAGATGGGGGTCTTGCCATGTTGCTCAGGCTGGTCTCAAACTCCTAGGCTCAAGTGATCTTCCACCGTGCCCGGCCTGGATTTTAATCTGCTGTTAATTTGATGAGATCATTTCACCACACTGTGCCTCATTTTCTTCATCAGCAGAATAGAGATGATTGGCTAGAGTGATGGTTCCCAAACTTGTCTGTTTTGGGGGATATTTTTTAAAAATACATAGTTCACTGGGCTCTTCTCCAAATTTGGTGAAACAGACTTTGGGAATGGAACCCAGGTAACTAGATTTTAAATTATATCAGGTCATTCTGATGGGTGGCCACTTTGCTTTTCAAACTTCAATATGCCTACAAATCACGTGGGAAATTTGGTTAGGTGGCAGATTTTGATTTATCAGGTCTGAGTAGGATCTGAGAGGCTGCACTTTAACAAGCTCTCAGGTGATGCTGATGCTGTTGATCCATGAATCCACAATTTGAGTAGCCAGGAATAAAGCATTTTTAAGTCTTTCAGCTAAATATTCTCCATCTGCATCAACTGCTAGTGAGTAATCTTATACAAGATAACCCTTAAAATTGTCCATGTTTAGTGTAACATGACCTAGCTAAGTTAAATTGTCATGATAGAGTATGGAATCATTATTTATTTATTTATTTATTTATTTATTTATTTATTTATTTTAGAGATGGGGTCTCACTATGTTGCCCAGACTGGTCTCAAACTTCTGGGCTGAAGCAATCCTCCTGCCTTGGGCTCCCAGAGTGTTGGGATTACAGGTGTGAGCCATCACACCCAGCCTATTTTCTTCATTTACAAATTGTAAGTGATATTTGCACAACTACAAAAAAGAATGAAATTATGTCCTTTACAGCAACACAGATACAACTGGAGTCTATCATCCTAAGCAAATGAATGCAGGAATAGAAAACCAGACACTGATGTCCTCACTTGTAAGTGGGAGCTAAACATTGGGTACTCATGGACACAAAGATGGCAACAATAGACACTGAGGACTACTAGTGGGAGAAGGAAGGGAGGCCACAACGGTTGAAAAACTAACCATTGGGTACTATGCTAACTACCTGGCTGATGGGATCAATCATACCCTAAACCTCAGCATCACATAATATACACATGTCTGTTACCAAAATGCCAGAGGTTCAGTCTAGGTCCTGCTGCTTGCCACACAAAAAGCCAATCACTGAGACAAAGAGTATCGCCGGGGAACAAGGCTTTAATTCAGTGCTACAGCCCAGGAGATGGGAGACTAGTCTCAAATCCATTTCCCCCACTGACTAAAATGGAGAATTTATATAGCAGGGAAGAAATGAAGCTGTGTGTGGGAAAATAGGAATTCAAGAGGGGTAAGGAAGCAGGTGGCCAGTTAGATAGTCATGATAGGTGAGGGGCTCTTGTGTCTCAATGTCCAGATACCAAGATCTGGTAAGTTTTAGTTCCTTGCCACTATCTGGGAGGGCTAATTGTTGGTTTCCTGAGAAAGAAACTCAGATAAGACAAATGTAACTTTCTGAAGTTTTAAGACTGGGAGAATCAATTTCTATGTTTATTCAAAGAAACTGGAAACATCAATTCTATAGGACAATTGGGCTGGTTTTAGTCCTCCACCCCCCTTTCTATTTATCACTCCTTGATATGGTTTGGCTGTGTTCTCACCTCTCATCTTGAATTCCCACATGTTGTGGGAGGGACCCAGTGGGATATAATTAAATCATAAAGGCAAGTCTTTCCTGTGCTGCTCTCATGATAGTGAATAAGTCTCATGAAATCTGATGGGTATATAAAGAGGACTTTCCCTGCATAAGTTCTCTTTCTTTGCCTGCTGCCATCCATATAAGACATGACTTGCTCCTCCTTGCCTTCTGCCATGATCATGAGGCCTCCCCAGTCACGTGGAACTGTAAGTCCATTAAGCCTCTTTCTTTTGTAAATTGCTCAGTCTCTGGTATGTTTTAGCTGCAGTGTGAGAACGGACTAATACAGAAAATTGGTACCGATAGAGTGGGGAGCTGTTGAAAAGATACCCAAAAATATGGAAGTGACTTTGAAAAAATATGGAAGCGACTTTGGCAGGGGTTGGCACAGTTTGGAGAAGACAGGAAAATATGGGAAAGTTTGAAACTCCCTAGAGACTTGTTGAATGGCTTTGACCAAAATGCTGATGATATGGACAATGAAATCCAGGCTGAGGTAGTCTCAGATGGAGATGAGGAACTTGTTGGGAACTGAAGCAAAGGTGACTCTTGTTATGTTTTAGCAAAGAGACTGGAGGCATTTTGCCCCTGCCCTAGAGATTTGTGGAACTTTAAACTTGAGAGAGATGATTTAGGGTACCTGATGGAAGAAATTTATAAGCAGCAAAGTTTTCAAGAGGTGACTTGGGTACCGTTAAAGGCATTCGGTTTTATAAGGGAAGCAGAGCATAAAAGTTTGGAAAATTTGCAGCCTAACAATGTGATAGAAAAGAGAATTCCATTTCTGAGAAGAAAGTCAAGCCAGCTACAGAAATTTGCGTAAGTTACAAGGAGCCGAATGTTAATCCCCAAGGCAATGGGGAAAATGTCTCCAGGGCATGTTAGAGACCTTTGCAGCAGCCCCTCCCATCACAGACCTGGAGGTTTATGAGGAAAAAATGGTTTCACGGGCTGGGCCCAGGGTCTTTCTGCTGTGTGCATTCCAGGGACTTGGTGCCTGTATCCCAATTGCTCCAACCATGACTAAAAGGGGCCAAAGTACAGCTCGGGCCATGGCTTTGGAGGGTGCAAGCCCCAAGCCTTGGCAACTTCCACGTGGTGTTGAGCCTGCAAGTGCACAGAAGTCAAGAATAGAGGTTTGGGAACTTCTGCCTAGATTTCAGAAGATGTATGGAAATGTCTGGATTCCCAGGCAGTAGTTTGCTGCAGGGTTGGGGCCCTCATGGAGACCCTCTGCTAGGGCAGTATAGAAGGAAAATGTGGGGTTAGAGTCCCCACACAGAGTCCCTACTGGGGTACTGCCTAGTGGAGCTGTGAAAAGAGGGCCACCATCCTCCAGACCCAAGAATGGTAGATCCACTGACAGTTTGCATCATGTGCTTGGAAAAGCTGCAGACACTCAGTGCCAGCCCATGAAGGCAACGAGGAGGGAGGCTGTACCCCACAAAGCCCCAGGGGTGGAGCTGCCCAAGACCATGGGAACCCACCTCTTGCAAAGGAGTCAAGGAGTCAAAGGAGATCATTTTGAAACTTTAAGCTTCGACTGCCCCGCTGGATTTCAGACTTCTATGGGACTTGTAACCCCTTTGTTTTGGCCAATTTCTCCCATTTGGAATGGCTTTACTTACCCAATGCCTATACCCCTATTGTATCTAGGAAGTAACTAACTTGCTTTTGATTTTATAGGCTCATAAGTGGAAGGGACTTGCCTTGTCTCAGATGAGACTTTGGACTATGGACTTTGGAGTTAATGCTGAACTGAGTTAAGACTCTGGGGTAGTGCTAGAAAGACATGATTGCTTTTGAAATGTGAGGACGTGAGATTTGGGAGGGATCAGGTGCAGAATGATATGGTTTGGCTATGTCTCCACCCAAATCTCATTTGAATTCCCACATGTTGTGGAAGGGACCTGTGGGAAGTAACTGAATCATGGAGGCAAGTCTTTCCCGTGTTGTTCTTGTAATAGTGAATAAGCCTCATGAGATCTGATGGTTTTATAAAGAGAAGTTCCCCTGTACAAGTTCTCTCTCTTTGCCTGCTGCTATCCATGTATGACATGACTTGCTCCTCCTTGCCTTCTGCCATGAGTGTGAGGTCTCCCAGCCATGTGGAACTGTAAATCCATTAAACCTCTTTATTTTGTAAATTGCCCAGTCTCAGGTATGCCTTTATCAGCAGCGTGAAAACAGACCAGTACAGTTCTCCATCATGAGGAATCTGGTCACCAATCTTTTTGGCTGCTTCATACTGAGGAGGGACGTTGTGGGCAGCTTCATACCATGGGTGAACACTTGACCACCCAGGGAATCCAAGGTTAATATAATACTATAATTTTCTTCTGAAACACAATCTTTCTCCCCTGCCATTTCCCCCCCTCCACCAAAGACAAATCACTACAGGGCCATCTTTTATTGATACTACACAAACATTTTATAGCAAAAAAAAAAAAAAAAAAAAATTTATCCCAATATAGTCTCAGGTATTTTGCTATAGCAGAAAAGGCAGACTCAGGCATTTTGCCTGCTCACCTCTTATCTTCAGGTGAAAGGTATCAGGCATCTCCACCCCCACAGTCCTGTTGGCAGCACCCTAGCATACTCACAGGCAGGAAGCAGGAACTTAGGGGTGGCTTCCAGGGAAGAGAGGTATCATGATGAGAAACACTTGTAGGGCCTGAGCTGACCCAGGCATAAGAGGGAGGGAGAGAGCATCAGGCAGGAGAACCAATGTGAACACGAGAAACAGAGGAAGGTGGGACGAGCCCCTGGAAGAGAAGGGGACGCCACGATACCAGGCTCACCTCTGCCATTGAAGAGCTGCTTGGTGACTCCTCATAGTCTGCAAAGCAACCTCCTCATAATCTATAGCTCACCAAGTCAGACTACCAATTTAGGACATAAACAAGGCTGAGGAATTTTATCTTTCTTCCCGCAATTTAGGCACTCAGTCTCCCCCACAGACTTGTGCCTCTCGTGACAGCCACACTTAAGGACAGCAGCAGGCAGCTGGAGGATCATTCCCTCTGGCTGCTGCCCCAGCTGTATTTACCTCTGGGCATAGTGACTATCTAAGATCTGGAACAACCTGTAAGAACAGGGAACAGCCTTGACGTCTGAGAGAACATTACAGCTGGGGAAAGCTTGCTCCAGCAACTTGCCTCTCACTGAGTTCCCTTTGAACTCTTCATCACTTTTCCTGAAAAGGGAGGGAGCTGAGGAAAGGCATAGAAGTTGTTTGGGCTATTGAGGCCAGAGGAAAAGAGTTCCAGATTTAAATGATATCAATCCAGCTATAAACCACACGATCCGCTGAGTATCAACTGACATGCAGACACAAAAGTGAATGCTTGCTTAAACTAATGTGAGGGGAATGAAAATTATTCTGCTCTTACAGGAGCACTGCCTGGCTGAGCAGGCAGTCTGGGCCAGCCACACAGAGATTGATAGAAGGACTCCTGTCCCCATCTACTCACAGCAAATGAACTTGGCTCCTTTCTTAGGGCCCTCCAGGATACAGGCTCCCCATTGTGCTTTGAATGAAGTTTGTGCTGAATGGGGAAGAGGGAATTTTACATTTGCTTACGTTAGAAGGCAGTATAGCCAATGAGAGCCAAATAACCCAAGAATGTTGGCACTAGAAGGGACTTTAGGCCATTTAATTCACACTCATCATTTTAGACAGAGAAACTGAGAAAGAAGAAAGAAGAAGGAGATTTGTACAAATTCACTGGTAAATTCTCACAAAGTTGAGTCTAGAATCTAGCAGACGCTCAGACCCATCCTCCTCCCTTTCCCTGCTGCCTCCATGGAAAACGTGGTGGTTTTCCTGGCTTGTTGTGGTTCTCTGAAAGCCCTTGGATTATCAGAGCTCACATTCACCTAGGTGTATTTCCTCAACTCACCAGCTGGGGCTGAATGAGGCTCAAAGACCAGTGGGAAGAGTGCTTGCTGAAGGGTGCATGGTGGACTGAGAGAGAGGTACTATGAATTAGATTCATGACTTTACACTACCCACTTGAGAACTTCATTTTCAAATGTGCAATAAGAAACAGATGCTCTTACTACACCCAACTAATCATTCAGCATGTGTCAAGTCCAGTGAGGAGGGGAACAGGCGCAAACAAAACTCTTGAGGCACGCTTGGTTCTTTATCAGTAAGTCATGATCTCTCCATAAGAAAATCAGTCACGTCCTGTGGTTGGACACAAGTAGAGACTGTAGGTCCCCACCCCGATTAGCTTGCTACCAAGTGGAGCTGTGGCAATAAATGCAAGTCTCAGCTCAGACCACATTTCATTAAATGCAGGGATCTATGTTACATACCAGATTATACTAATCTTTAAAAACCTTGCTAAGAAGTTTTTGCGCTCTCTCTCTTGCACGCTGTCTCTCTCTCTCTCTCTCTCTCTCTCTCTCTCTCTCTCTCTCTCTCTCCTTGCAACCTCTGGCTCCCCCAGACAAAAAACAGCAGAAATGCCCAGGCAAGAGGGGGTTGCTGTCCCAGGCTCTGTCCTTTAAAGGGTCTCTTTCTGCCCCCTCCTAGGCACCCTCTTTCCACAGGTGATGAGTCACAGGCCCCAGGGAATGTGTCTGCACCTGTGACTCATCACCGGTGGAAGCCCATACCCCACCTAGACCACTCTTTGGTGCCCAGGATCCCAAGGGCCCTGAACCCACTTCAGCCTCTTCAGGGGGTCTGAGTCCTGAGGTCATCTGTCTCATGGCTGTCCTCATCCCTAGGCCACCAGGCAGCCATTTATAAAGAATGGGCTATGCAGACTGGGGTGTCTTTAATATGGTATGAGGGATGGAGCTGGGAGCAGACAGAGAACGGAGACACTGGGACAAGCAGATGGAACTCTGAGTCCAATAATTCTATATCCAAACTTGATATTCTAGGTCCCTCTGAATATATATTTTTCAAAGCAAGAAGATAGAATATGTTCTATATTATGGTTTCTTGGCTGGATTTATAGCTTTTAGATATTTAAACATATGCTATGTGGGTCTCCATTTGCACTCTTGCCCCAGCCTGCAAATGTTGGAGACAGGTTTTTGAAGCAAACACAAAGACCAGTTTCCAATGGTTAGGTGGTGGGGGGCAAGGGGTGACTGGTCTTATCCTTGGAGATGTCACACCAGTGGGCTCTAGACCCCTAGCCCTACACAGATGGCATAACTATTGGGCTTGATCATTTTTATCCCTTATTCATACAAGGCAATTAGTCCTATTAGATTACTCCTAACCAAACAAAAAAATCTGCTGGTTTGCCAAATCAACAATTACTTTTAACACTTTTGTGTGCAAATAAAGGAAACTCAGTTGTTGACACAGACTAGAGTTCACTTGTTTGTGTTATCCACTAATTAATCAACCCTAAAGAGTAAAAGCAGATTAGGATTAATCGGTTTACACACATATTCCATTACTTATGCTACAGTATTTAAAAATAATGACCACAAGGCCAGGCATGGTGGCTCACGCCTGTAATCCCAGCACTTTGGGAGGCCAAGGTGGGCAGATCACTTGAGACTGGGAGTTTGAGACCAGCCTGACCCACATGGAGACACCTCATCTCTACTAATAATACAAAATTAGAGGGGCGTGGTGGCACATGCCTGTAATCCCAGGTACTCAGGAGGCTGAGGCAGGTGAATCACTCGAACCCTGAAGGCAGAGGCTGAGATGAGCTGAGAATGCACCAGGGCACTCCAGCCTGGGCAATAAGAGCAAAACTCCATCTCAAAAATAATAATAATAATAATAATAATAATAATGACCACAAATACAGCATAGCAGCCAGCCTGCCAGAGTCCCCCTTTTGTTCCTAAACTGGACACATCTGGTGGCTGTTGGCAGCCGCTCTCAGGATGAGGAATCTACGAGGCCCCAGAAACCCAGAACAAAGGCTCCTCTCCCCTCCAGAAAGGGCACGCCAGCCCCTAGGATGACGTATTTCACCATTTCTGACAATCCTTCTTTAACCCAATAAGCCACATCCCCCAGGCCTATGCCCCGGTTTGGGGTTCTAAGGTACTTACTGCACAACATTTACATAAAATCATTCTTTTTTTCTGTGCCAGTGCTCCATATTAAGCAACTTCCCTTTACCTGCACTTACATTGCAGGACCTAAGAATTTTCTACCCACATCCACTTAGGGGCTTTCCATGGGCAGATTTGGCCATGACCCACCACATGCTGTTTTTGCAACTCTTTGCTGTGTTTACTCTTCATGCAAACTTGGGTTATTCCAATAATTGTTTTTTAGTAATTTGGAGAGTTATGGGAATGCAACATTGAGCCCAAAAGGCAAGATCAGAACTAAAACTTGTGACATTAAATATCCAAGAGTTCTATCCAAAATCTTCTAGAAAGTTAATGAGAACCCCAGGCAAATCAACTGGAAGAAAAATATTTACCATTTAGCATGAGACAGTTGCAGGTACAAACCTTAGTCTACAGAAATGTAGACAAGCTAATCAGTGGGTTCCATTCCAGTTCACCCAGGACACACAATACCACATTCAATAATTCCCTAATGAATATACAGTTCTTACTTTCTCTGTGACCCAGCTCACTCCCTGCAAGTCCCCAGAGACTGGGAACAGGGAATTTCAAGTGGAGCACCACATATTCTCCTAAATCTCTTGTATAAGTCAGAGTCCTTCCTTCATACACAAGGGCTTTAAAAATTCAAAAGCCAGGAAAATGGTCTTCTATATCTCTGACCCCTGTTGACCGTCCCTTCATTAAGGCAATGAGGACAGACTAACCTTGCTCAAAAAAGCAAGAAGTACTATGGGAGGCCGAGGCTAGGGGATCACCTGAGGTCAAGGATTCGAGACCAGCCTGGCGAACACGGCAAAACCCTGTCTCTACTGAAAACACAAACATTAGCTGGGTGTGGTGGCATATGCCTGTTATCCCAGCTACTTGGGAGGCTGAGGCAAGAGAATCACTTGAACCTGGGAGATGGAGGTTGCAGTGAGTGGAGATTGCGCCACTGCACTCCAGCCTGGGCAACACAGCGAGGTTCTGTCTCAAAATAAATAAATAAATAAATAAAAACAAAATAAAAAGAAGAGAAGTAGGTGAGAGGGTTAAGAAAGAAATACAGGAGGAAAAAACTATATAATACTTCAAAATTAATATCCAACCATAATACTAACAGAGTTTTGAATATATTTCCATATAGTCTGTTGATTTAAAAAACTTTCTTTAAGGGCCGGGCGCGGTGGCTCAAGCCTGTAATCCCAGCACTTTGGGAGGCTGAGACGGGCGGATCACGAGGTCAGGAGTTCGAGACCATCCTGGCTAACACGGTGAAACCCTGTCTCTACTAAAAAAATACAAAACAAAAAAAGCTAGCCGGGCGAGGTGGCTGGCGCCTGTAGTCCCAGCTACTTGGGAGGCTGAGGCAGGAGAATGGCGTGAACCCGGGAGGCGGAGCTTGCAGTGAGCTGAGATCCGGCCACTGCACTCCAGCCTGGGGGACAGAGCGAGACTCCATCTCAAAAAAAAAAAAAAAAAACTTTCTTTAAAATATAGATATGATTACAAGCCTCCAACAGTTTCAGTTCCCTACAAAGGAAGTATTAGAAAGATCCTCCTACATTTGGAAAATGAAGCGCTGGCACCACTGAGATATTTGTCTGGGAGACCTACTATTTGCATGGGCAGAGAAAACATTCACATGGAATATTCAACCACAAAAGCATCAGATCCTGGGAACAAAACTAACAATTTCCCAAACATTTCCAAAACATAGCTCTGACCTCTACTCCATCAAAAATTCTGATTTAATTTTAGGAGATCCTGCTCTATTTCTTAAATCAAATGTCCCCATCTCTCTTGCACCGTGAATGCTCTGAATCGACCAGTAAGACAAAAGCAACATTAAAACCAACAGTGAGGGCAGTTTCAGCATCACCTTGCTCTCCTCCAAGACATCTCCTAGTTACCTTGCTCCTATCTTGTTCTTATCATCCCACGGCTAGTGTAAGTAGCACAGATCCCATCTGCATTCCAGTTTTATGTGGTCCTGTTGTTTCTTCCTGTCTTCCATTAGCCTATAAGCTCTATTGTACAAGGTCTACACACTCACATCCATTGTACTGCCCATAACCATGTTGCACAATATTCTGCATACAGAGGGAACTTAATTTTTGCAGTTTGACTTCTGGGTCTCTATTCTGGCTCCTGGGTAATCATTTATCAGCAAACAAATTAGTTATCAGCGAAACAGCCATGGTTTCCAGAGTGAATCATTTGTATTTCCACTGCTGGAAAAACAATACATACCACTGTCCTTGCAGAGAGGCATGCGGTCAGAACGTCACGGGCAGATCTCACCTGAGAGTTTTGACACTTGTAACTCTGACCTGGAAAGGTGAATCAAGTTTTATTTTGATTCACGTGTGTTTCCAGGTTCCTTTAACCTAAATGCATAAAAATCAGAGAATGTGATCACCATAATATTGGCCACAACAGTGACAAAGATATACACATACAGTCACTGGCTGAACACCCACCAGCACGATTGCTGGAAACCAAGCCGCACCACACCTGCCGAAGAATCCAGGACCACCTACTCATTGCAGGCTCAGCAGCCGTGCCCACCTTTGTCCATCCCAGGTATGGCTCCCCCAGGTGCCAGGCTCCTTCTCTCTCTTCTAGAGGCTGCTGTTCCTGCCGATACCCAGCACCTGCCTCCTAGCTCTAAGCCTGTGGGGGCAGCCAGGACAGTCTTGCCTCTGGCCTCCCTTAGTCCCATACTTCCAGGTGAGTGGCTTTGCACGGCAGCCCGGCCCTGGGGAACTTTTCAAGGGAGTGGGCTTCTTTCCCTCCCTAACTCCCTTACCCCCACCCAACTCCACCCCATACTGACCCTTTACCATCACCAGTTGTTGCCTTGCCAGGTACTGGTGGAACACCTACATCTCTGCCTTTCACAGGGCTTGGACACACAGGCGTTGGAGTCAGATGGGCTGTATTTCCATTTTGAACCCCCTACACCAATTGCTTCTCTTTTCTGAACCTCAATTTTGTCATCCACAAAATGGAGATAGTATAATAATACCTGCCTTATGGTGGTGGTGTGAAAATTAAGCAGTAATGTCAACCATAATGATAACAGCTGTACTGACCAAGGGACTTCTGCATGCTGGGTGCCATGCAGTGTTTTGTACCTCTTCTTGAAGCCCAGCGTGGCATCTAGCCCAGAACAAGTAGTCAGCAGCTTCCTTCCCCCTCTTCTTCTTTCTTTTCTTCTCCCTCCTTCATTCCCTAAATCAAATAGAACCTGGAGGTACAGAATCTGGTCCCTTGTGGGGGCTTTTTCCTCTCTGCAGCATCTTCCCTTCTTCTACAGGCCATCTGAGAGAACCCAGACCCCTACCCCCAGACTCCCCACCCACCAGAAACAGGAGGCTTTTCACTCTCCTGTCCAAGTCCCCCACCCAACAGGGTAGCTCCATTTCTGTTTCCAGCCAGGTTTCCAAGCTCCAACCCCACGTTGGGGCTCTGCACCTGGTGTTCTGTTGCTCCGGGGAACACAGATGGCCAATAGCTAGAGACAACGCCAGCTCTGTGTTCTCCTGGACCACAGAATGTGCCCCTGAGAGTCCTTTCCTTCCACTTCAGCACACACGCAGGCCATTTGTGCCAGGAATGCTGCAAAACACTGACTGGACACAGATAATCAATGCTTAAGCATAATGGTCTCCAATGGAGCAGGAGAAGGTCAGGAACCAGCGGGGCATAGCCATCCCCACATCCTGGGGGAGACAGTCAAGAGGAAGGGCCCCTGAGGAAAGAGGGAGCTGCACCTTGCATCAGCGGAGGGGGTGAGTGGAACACCAAGATTTGCTGAACTTCAGGGGCCATCCTATTTTGGGCTAGCCTCTGAAGAACCTTTAGTAGATTTTGCCGCACTTGACCCTGGCTCTGGTGCACATGCCTCCATTGTCTCAGCAAGGCTGCTGAGCTCTCCCTCTCCCTCTGTTCCATTCTTGCTTACATAAGGCCCTGAACAGCATCTCTGAGTACTTTTTCATATGCACCAAATCTCATCCACAACACACTTCAGTAGTCATAGACCCTTTAAATCCTACTGTTAAAATCCATTTCCTTGCTTCTATGCCATTCCATTCCTTCCACCCTCTCCCAGTTGTTCTCAAAGGAAACCATGCATCAAACATTTGAGCCTCCCTCATCAGTTCTTACTCCAAGTCTCCAGGGCCATGTGACTGCCTATGATCTAATCTCCTATGGAGTCAATATAGAATTCAAACACTTGATCGACAGACCACAGAAACTGTGGCCTCCACTTTCTACCTTCTTGTCCTGGGCAGGGCTAGGCCTGGTCACTGAGACTCTCTCCTGCCTTCCACAGTAAAAAAAAGGACCACCCACAGCAGAGGCAAAGGCTTCAAGAACGTGCCCTGATGGACAGTACTTATCTCCCTCTGGCCAGGAGGACGGAAGCAGCAGAAATTCTCACTGCCTGATAAGAGGAGAAACAAAGTTGAATGTCTCCAGAAGGTTTGAAGTCAGAGAAATCATACGAATAAACAGACACTAAGCTCTGGTGCAGTCTAAGTGATTTATGTTCACTGTATCTTTACAATAATCCTGGGGGTTAAGTACTGTTACTATCCACTTCCAGAGTACACAAGTAAATAGTAGATGAGTAAATGGAGGCTCACAATGGCTCTATAACTGTCCCATGGTCACACAGGCCAAAGCACAGAGGAAAATGACAGATGCATCCCTTCCCTTTTGCTTTAGGAAGGGTGGTCCCCAGGGCCTCATCTGGAAGACAGAAAAAAGATAAAAAAGAGCTGGACTACTCAGCATAATAAAATGATGGAGGGTTGCCAAATTGGTCCTAGCACTTGAATAAAGAGGATGGTTATTGAAGAGAGAAGGGACTTTGCAGCAAAAAAGGAAGGAGGTTTTGGTACTTAAAAACTTAAAACAACCTGTTAGAAATTTGTAAGAGCTTGTCTAGTGTGACTTGGCATGTTTTTGTGCTGCGTTAAGTAGAACTGTAATTTTCTTCTACTACCCCAAATCTTCGGTGAAAGTCAGCCAGATGTGCCAACACTACCCACCATAACATTTGTGAATAGATGTAGGTATTGCTTGGATAACAAAAGAAGGGGCAAACTCCAGCACGGAGGAAGCAGTGTGGAGAGAGGACAGTGGCTTTGATGAGCAAACACTGGACCCAAGACCACCCTGGGCAACAGAGAATTGGGTCTGAGCAGGAATGGGAGGGAAGGCAGGCTCTGCAAATGCGAAGGCCCTGGAGAATCTTTGAAAATGTTGAGAGGAAGCATGATTCCCCATGTAATTTCAGACGGAGGCTTGAGCCATTTGATGTGGATATTAAAGAAAGTGTGACTTCCAGAAGGCTGAAGGTTTGGAACCCTTTGTTATACCTCTTGCAATTCTAACAACCACCCATGAGATAAAATTTATTTTCCCCTTTGTACAGATGAGAAAGCCCAAGTCATTTAAGAGGTGGATGTAGCCTAGAACCAAAAGACGGGGCCATGACAGATTGCATCTGTCCAGTCTGCTCTGAGAAAAGCTCTCCTGTGGAGCACTTCACCCTGCCGGCAAGCTCCGCCCACTCCTGCACAGAACTGCTCAGAAGTCCTTCTTCGTGCTGAATTTTGTATTCCACCCTATCCCCCATGTCACTGCAATCTAAACCTTTTCCTTAAGGACTTCAATGTTAGAAGTCCTGGCTCTGGCTCTGACTCTGACTCAGACAGCCTAGTTGAGTGACCTTCACATGACTGGGACTCAGTTTCCTTGTCTATAAAAATGGGTAATACCAACATCTATTTCATAAGAGTGTTGTAAGGATTAAACAGAAAAAAAAAAATGCAAAGCACCTAACATATTGTTAGTTTTCAAAAAATATTAATTCTATTACTATTATTGTTTCTCCTTGACTTAATGTCCTGTGTACTTTTAGCTTCCCTCAATGCTAACATCCAGTACAAAATCAGAACATTGATACTGGTGCAACCTACATATTTCATCAGTTTTACATGCTCTCATTTGTGTGTGTGTGTGTGTGTGTGTGTGTGCCTGCATCATTTTATCGCCTGTGTAGATGCGTGTGACCACCACCATGATCACGATACAGAATGGTTCTATCAGCACAGAGGTCCTTGTGCTTCCTCACCTCCTTTCTTGCCCCTCCTTTATCCTTGCCCCCCAAGGGGTGGCCCCAGGAGGTGTCTCAGAGAAATCTCGGACATGTTTTCCCACTCAAGCCTGCTTGAAATTGTTGCTTCCTGCAAGCCGCCAGGGAGGCCTGGGGCTGCCCCTTTGTCATCAGTCTCCTAAAGGCCTATGCCCTCCTTCCAGGATACCACCTCCACGTTCCCCCGAAGCCGAGACACATCAGGCATGCCGAATGGAGCTACAGTGTGCGTCATTTATACAGGATATTCTGTAAGAAATGGGGAGACTGTCCATTCTCCAGCTCTATGTCGCATTTGGCCACATGAGTCCCAAAGCAGATTGCATCTGCCCGAACCGTACGCCCCCTACCCATTCTGACTGCAGTTTCCTTGTCTTTGAAGGTCAGATCTAAACCCTGGGACTGGGCTGGGTTTAGCAAGACAGTGTCTTTCCTCCTAATCGCTAAACCTGTGTCCCCCTGGGGCCTCTGTTCAAAGCTTCTTCTTCTTCGTTTTTGTTTTTTTTTTTTTTTGAGATGGAGTCTCGCTCTGTCACCCAGGCTGGAGTGCAGTGGTGCGATCTTGTTCAAAGCTTCTACAGCACAATTTTGGTTTTCCTGGGTAAATAGATGCACAACGGGTTCACCACACATAAGCTCATCAGATAGACCAAGCTACATTGCAGGATCACAGTTTAGGCTTGGCTTGGGTGCCTGACTTCTCTCAGGATAAATTTGACAGCAGTAAAAAACAGATGAAATAGCCAACCTAAGCTCAGGAAGGAAGTCCTCAGGTTTGTAGGCTCATAATTTAATTCAAAATAAAAGTTTTACTGAGTCTAGCTTTGGTCAAAAATATTTGATTGTCTAAAGAAGGTAATTACCCTCTCTTATTCACCTAGCATCTAATATAAGATGTGTTCATGGTAAGTAACCTGTATCTCAGTATTTAAATTACAGAATAGCAAAGGGGAAATGTGACTTGGCTAGAGGAGGATTAACATCATCCAAAGATAGATAGACTTAAACCTCTTTGCAGGAGAGAATAGCATGTTTTAGGCAGTACAAGAAGAGTTGCATCATGTTAGGCAAAAGCATAATGTTGCTATTGTCTTTACTGGGAAGTTAAACATGGTTAAAAAGTGCGTGTGAATGCCAAGTTTACAAGGAATACACTGTGGTGGCTTTGTACCATAACAACTGAGCTTAACAGAAGCTATGTTTCCAAGAATTCCCTTCACTGTGTAGTTCTAGGTTATGGTTGGCCACAAGACACATTTTGCATCAGACTTGGAAGGTGGGCATGGAGTAGTGGCCATATTTCCTATGCCCTGAATGTAGCAACAGGGCAGCAGGTGCTGTGGCAGCCAGCAAACATCATCGCTGACGTGGTGTGCGTGCCCAGACCCACAGTTCCTCCAGCTGCTTCCAGATCTCCTCCATCTGTTTCTCTGAGTCCTGGGCCAGGTGCAAGTACAGCTCCATGGCAAAGGGCTCCAGCTTCTCCAGCAGGTCATGCAGAATTGAGGCTGGAGTGGATGGGAGAGAGATACATGGGTTCCAGTTAGTCTGTCTTCATGGTTTCTAATTGTCTTCGTGGGTTCCATTCCATCTTTGTGGTGTCGTGTTTGTCCCTGTTCTTATCCACACCCAGCTCCCATTCCAACTGTGTGTTTGTCTGACCCATAGGACTTCAGGTCAACAGTAGACACCAGAGGGGCAATGAGGGGAATAGATGGCCTCCCCCCAGCTCCCTTATGGCAAAGCTAGGACTCTGCCATCCATTTTTCTATATCACTTACACTGGTTCTGCATGTTTGATCAAACCCTGACTGATACAGAATTATGTATTGATTACTTCTCAGAGACACTATAACCAACCGAATTTGATATTTGTTGATTGAACAGAAGATCAAGTTTTAACTGCATATTGATTGAAGGGGTGAACGATGAGTAAGAAATTAAAATAACCTTTGGAGGTGCACAGAAATATGTATTCTCTGGCCTGAAAAACAAGTCCTAGGTGACTTTGACCTTCAATTCTTACACTCAAATATCCTGCCTATTCTTCAAATAGGAAGCATCTCTGTAAATGTCTAAGCATTTATTTATTCAACCAACTATGCATTGTTTTCCTCTCTGTCCTATGTATTACTCTACAACTGGACTCCAACACACACTGTCTGGTTCAAGAAAATCGCTGAGACATTTTCCTTCCTCCCTCCAGAGGCTTGATCCCAATCTCCTTTCACTTTTATTTTATTTCTCAAACTCCAGACTCTAAGTTCTGAAGACCTGACTCAAATCCCTGCCTTTGGGCCCTCTGGATTTCACATCTACCCATACACACCCTGGTATTTGATCCTCTGTCCTCCTTGTGGACTCTGGCTTCACTTGATCCTTTAGGCCCTGTCACCTCCCCTGATCTTGGCTGGAGCTTGCAGCCCCAGCTCCTACCAAAGTCATCGTCTGCGTTTGACTACCTGGATGGTGCTTCCCAGTGAGAAGGAGAATAGGTGACATCCAGACACCACTCCCTAGAGCCTGCAACTTGGTGGGGGAAGTGAGTTATACACAGAATACAAAATATGCATCAAAGAAGTTTGGAAAAAAGTATAATCCCTTTAACCCAACCCAAGGTCATCAGGAGAGTCTTCCTGGATTAGGTGACCTTTGGAGGGACTGGTAAAAATTTAACATAACCCCAGCTATATATAACCCCAGAAGAAGAGTTGGGAAGGAGGGGGAAATGCTAGGGATAATGGAAAAAGCCAAAGAATTGGAGCATGAGGTCTTGCAAAGACAAAATTCAGTTAAATCATTAAAAGAGTGCAGAGAAAACATTAGGAAATACAGACAAATTTCTATTTCCTGTCCAAAAAGAAGCAGGGAAACTATAACCACCACAAATAAGCCTCCAGTTTATCCATGTCTTAAAACTCATCATTCACAAACTGCTTGCTGGGGTGACAAACATCTGAACAGTGAATGAGAGGATGAGAGGAAAAACTGGATGATCATGAAATGTTAGTAAGTTGCCCCGAAATTAAGAGCGTACCATTTCCACAAGGCTGGGAGAGAAGTCCCAACTCTGAGGCTTTGGCAGCTCAGGGAAGCAGAGCACCTCTCTGGGACTCCACAAGTGCTCTTGGTGACTGAGCTGTGAACATTGCCCAAGAATGCATTTTTGAAAGTCATAGATAATACAAACAACTTCTCGAGTTAAACACACAGGGAAAAAATGACTGAAGATATGTCTGTTACAGATAAACATGCTGCCACATCTTTTTGACAGATTATGGCATTGGCGATTCTTCTAATAAAAAATTCAATTTGAAAGGCCACCAGCAAAATCACTGTTCCCTGTAAAAGACAATTCTAACTTCATTTCTACAAGACAAGTGTAGGCTTCTTAGGATTCTCTGGACAGGAGGATGGAACAAACCTGAAATATTTTGGGTTGTTCGTTTGTTTTTGAGATGGAGTCTTGCTCTGTCACCCGGGCTGGAGTGCAGTGGCACGATCTCCGCTTACTGTAACCTCCGCCTTCCAGGTTCAAGTGACTCTCCTGCCTCAGCCTCCCAAGTAGCTGGGATTACAGGCATGTGTCGCCATGCCTGGCTAATTTTTGTATTTTTAGTAGAGACAGGGTTTTGCCATGTTGGCCAGGCTGGTCTCGAACTCCTGACCTCAGGTGATCCACGTGCCTCATCCTCCCAAAGTGCTGGGATTACAGGTGTGAGCCACCATGCCCAGCCCCCAAACCTGACATATTCTAAAGCTCATCTAACAGATATTAGCTAGCCAATACAATTAGAATATATTCCACATGTCCTCATTATTTAAACAAACTCCAATTGGAAAATTTCTCACTCACAGTACTAAAACAGTTCCTCTTGGATTCATCAGGTTAATTAAATGACCCCTGAGGTGAACTGTGTCTAGACTTATTGTAGACCCATCCAAATTACCGTGATCTACTGCAGGACAGCCAAATCCTGATGCCATGAAATATAATACTGTACCTCTGAATGGAGCAAAGTAGAAAGCCTCGGAAAAGTGGGGAACACAGGAATATTTCTGGGGTATAACCTGTATAAAGGCAGGATCCAAATAATTCCGTCTCAAGATGGTAGTCAAGGAATACAGCCTGACACAAGAAAGAATTTCAAAGACTCAAATGATTTATTTTGAGATTCTTGGAAACCACAAAGAGAAGGCAAATATAGAGTGTACAGCAACACTTACGAATTTCCCTTTCTTCTGCACCCATTTCACTCATATGTGCTGCTTTTGTTCTGAGGTGTCCCTCGCCACAGTTCCCGGAGGGCTTTCTCTAGGCTGAGCTCCACACTTGCATTTTCCTCTCTTTACTTCCTCTCTTATGTCTACCCTTTCATTATAGTCGTTGATATCACCTCTCTCCCAGTGATAAAGGGAATAAAAACACTTCCTCTTTGGGAGAGGAAAGAAGGGAGGAAATTTGGCAGACCATCATAGCGTGAGTTTTTGGTTATCTGGGAAAGGGAGGAAGCCAGCAGACATTCCCATCTTTATTCCATTTAGCTCCCTCTCTGCCAGACAATGATAAGGAAACTTAATTTACACCAAAACCAGGGACAGGGAGCCCATTTCAGAGGCTCAAATGAATATACGGCCACACATTCCTAAAAAAAAAAAACTCATTTTTCAACCATCTTTTGTTGGTTGACATATAATTTCTTTATCACAAGAGAATAAGTATGAGATATTAAACAGCACATTTTTTGTTATTTTTTGTTTGTTTGCTTTTCGAGACGGAGTTTCACTCTCGTTGCCCAGGCTGGAGTGCAATGGCGCGATCTCGGTTTACTGCAACCTCCGCCTCCCGGCGGAGGGTTCAAGCAATTCTCCAGCCTCAGTCTCCCGAGTAACTAGGATTACAGGCGCCCGCCACCATGGCCCACTAATTTTTTTTTTTTTTTTGTATTTTTAGTAGAGACGGGGGTTTCACCATGTTAACCAGGCTGGTCTCAAACTCCTGACCCCAGGTGATCCACCCACATTGGCCTCCCAAAGTGCTGGGATTACAGGCAAGAGCCACTGTGCCCAGCAATAGCACATGTTTTAAAGTTAAGATGAGGCAACATAAAACTTGAATTAATAAATGTGACAAACAAAAATGACAATAAAATAATAAATTATAAATCCCAACATGAATACAATCATATTTCTTAATTTTGACAGTGTGAACAATAGACTTAGTGTTAGATCATTTGCAGCACGGTCAGATAAAAGAACTTTTCCCTCATGTAAAGACTACACCCTAACTCAGGCCTGGGAAAACATCATCTCATACAACCCTCATAAACCCCAATTAAGCCAGCTCTTAGGGCCACACCAGTGTTCCACCATCTATAAAGCCGGTTTTCATCTAAGTTTAATTTTAAAAAGCCAAAATGTTAAGTAAAATCTTGTTCTTGTACATCCACTCTGAGGTGGGTTCTTAGTGTCCTGACCCAGGATGTAGCTGGGATGGAGCAGGACTGCTTGAGGAAAGAGGGCTTCTGGGCTCACCTTTTCAGCTTGGCAGAAGCCTTGAAACCGGTGGAAGAAAGAGGCCTGGTAAGGAACTGGGGTTTGGAGCCCCTTCAAATTACTCAAAGCCAAAAAGGCGTACAGAGAGAGAAGCGCAAGAACCTAACCACCCGAAGTGGCATTTCTGGTGTGTGTTCAGGCAGCTTTTTTCATCTGTGTTTCCATAAAGACCTCTCTTGCATAAAACTCATCCAGGCCTCTGTGAACTGGTTGAACCAGGGCAAGATGCACAGTCTCTGGGACTGAGTGTAAGTAAACAAGATTCTCCCCTTACCTCACAAGCCTACCCCTACCCCAAAACCATTCAGCACAGCGGTATACTTTAAAGGCCCACAGCTCTCCCTAGCAAACAGACAAAGCTCTGCAGCCTTCAGATAGAGACTTCATCCTCAAGCCAGACAAGGACTTCGTCCTGGTGGGAAAGTGATGAGAAGGAGAAGAGGCAATAGTAATGTGTATACACCACACACACACACACACAGGTTACAGGTAGAGAACTCTAAAATTGCAGTGTGAAGTCTCTTGATATAGGCCACATTCTCTGGTCATCTGTTTATCCAAACAGAGTTCTACACTAGGGTCAAGAGAGTCTTTTTAAAATTATAGAGTACTGTGCTTTGCTAAATGGCATGATGGAATGAAGACAGCACTGGTGATGCTACTAATTATGCAGCTTGAGAAAGCTCTCACCTGCGCAGAGCTTCGGTTTCCTCATGTGAAAATTGGAGATGATAAAACCTAACTTATAGGATTTTCATGAATATTAAATAAAATAACACGTAAAAACAACTGACCAGAAATGGTAACAAGCAAGAGTAAAATTTGGAAAAAGGGTTTGCTTGATTCTAACAGATGTTCTCCAAAGGTGCAAAATTAGGTTGTTGAGAAAGGTGGTGTGTGGCTGGTTGATGCGAGGCTTTGAGACCGCCTGCCTGTAAAGTTTGATTTTGAAATCTCAGGCTCTTAGAAGCCTCTGTAAGAGGACGGGTAGTCACAAAGCCATATCTTATAGTGTGGTCTGCGAAGATGCCTGTAAAACACTCAAAGCTTATTGAAAATTCCCCTGCAGATCTCTTCTTCTGGATTCCTCCCCACCCCACACAATGAGCCACTACACACACATCCAAGGAAAACAAAGAGACAACTCTGAAGCCCTAAGGAGTGGCCCAGCTAGGCCAGTAGTTTTCCCCAGAGGGAAAATGTGCTTCCAGACACACTGGGCTGGAACTGACTAGAAACTGGACTATGTTGACTGAACAAGTTGAGAAAGATTTGCCTCTGGCTTTAATAAGTTATGACATCAGCTTTTGGCATTTAAAATATTCGGTTGTTTACCTTAAAAAGTCTCTTAAGGGTGGTCGTGGTGGCTCATGCCTGTAATCCGAGCACTTTGGGAGCTCGAGGTGGGTGGACCATCTGAGTTCAAGAGTTCGAGACCAGCCAACATAGTGAAGCCCCATCTCTACTAAAAATACAAAAATTAGCCAGGCGTGATGGCAGGCACCTGTAATCCCAGCTATTTGGGAGGCTGAGACAGGAGAATCGCTTGAACCCGGGAGGCAGCAGTTGCAGTGAGCTGAGATTGTACCACTGCACTCCAGCCTGACTGACAAGAGCGAAACTCCATCTCAAAAAAAAAAAAAAAGTCTCTTGCCATTAATTTCTTTTCTGGTTTGAATAAAATAGCCTTTTTCCAGATTGTATTAATTTGCAATAAAAGTATTCTGACCTCCATGCATTTTTCTTGTCTGTAAAATGAACCAAGACGCTGTTAAGCTTCCTTTGGGCTCTGAGAACTGTAGGGCTTGGGGACAAATAAACCAGGTGGCTAATTCTACTGAGGGCTTCACTGTCACCTGTGGTTTCTGCTCCTTCAAAGGAGTGAGGATTAACTGCTATTTAGACACAAGAATGCAAGGCTTTGATTATTTGGGTGTCTGTTTTCACAGGCATTGGACCTGACCCTGCAGCCGGGGAGCCCTGACTGGACCTCTCCTCTCATTTGAAAGTAGGCAGGCCTGGCTGACACCAGACACCACAGAGGTGTGGCCCCCACCAGACACGGCTACCATTAAACCCCATCTTGTTGCTCACGGGGTGTGTGGCCTTGGTTAACCACAAACCCGCCCAGATGCCTCACTGGCAGGCCAGCTGAAAGCTGTCATTTCTTATCCAGCCCCTAAGGGATAGGATTAGAAGAGTTGCCTAAAATGTAAGATGTTGCATTCCTAAAGCCCTGGCTGTAACCCAGGGGGACTCCAGGCAAGACGGCAGATCCCAGCGACTTCACTCCTAAATGAAACCAAAGTCACCTAGTATCCTTGGAGTGGCAAGACATGGAGAATGGCAAGTGAAACCAGAGCCTTCTTGGCAGTTAACTGAGGTGCTCTGAGCAGGTGGCAAGGGAAGAAAACCTTGGCTTTATTTAAAGGGGCAATTAAAGTTCAGGAAGGAAAGGAAGTGTTGTTATTCTTAATTTTTCACACTCTCCCTGACCCCAACCTCCATTCCACAAATAGCCCAGGATTGCACTTGCTGCCAGCAGAAGTATATAGATACCTCTGGAAAGCTATGAATGATTTACAAGCTGGGTCAATAATTAAGTTACCCGGGAATGTGTAGACATAACCAGCTTTAACTCTTTAAATCTCAGAAGACTTGCTCCCCAGCCTGGCAAGAAAATAATGGTTAGAAACCAAACAAAATCTCCACACAGATTTGAAATGCTTTGAGGTAGTAAAATGGTTCCATCCATTATTTGGGAAAAGCTGACGAGTAGATTGTGTTTCTCATCTTGGTCTGTGATTATTTCTAGGACAAAAGAAACATATTAAGTTGGTACAGAAGTAATTGCCATCTTTGCCATTGCTCTTAATGCAAAAACCACATTTACTTTTGCACCAGCCTAATGGTTTATGGATTCAAGTACCCAAACTCACAGCTTCGATTCCAGCTCTACTCTGGAGGGCCAGGTGATTTTGACGGGGGCCTCTCCCTGGAACTGGCTGTCCTCCCTCAAGGACCTCCTCAATGAAGATTTTAATCAATGGTGGATCCAGATCCTAAGGGGAAAAGCACCATTCACGTGGGGGAGGGGAGTTTGCTTGAGAGCAGTCCATTTGTTGGCTGATCTGTGGAAGGGACAGCCCAGTGGTCTATGCTAGTTAAGGGTTAAGCTAAAACCCTTGAAAGAGTTAGCAAGATGAGACTGTGCATATGTGCAAACTGGAGACATTCTGAGAAGAAAGTCGCTCAGGGCTTAAGAAGGGTTTTCATGTGGGGCAGGGCTGGAACTGAGCCTGGAAGGACTGGCGGGTGAGGAGCAGGACATCTCAGAGAGAGAGACGTCATTCCAACCACAAACCTGTACTGAGTCCTACCTTCCATGTCCAGACATGGGCTTGGTGCTGCAGGTACATGAGCCAGAGAGCATCAAACCTCTTATGGGCCGAATTATGTCTCCTCAAAATTCATATGTTGAAGCCCGAATCACCCAGTACCTCAGAATGTGACTGGATTTGGAGATAAGGCTTTAAAGAGGCGATGAAGTTAAAATGAGGCCTTTATGGTCGGCCCTAACCCAATCTAACTGGTGTGATCATAAGAGGAGATTTGGAGACACAAAGAGACACCAAAGGCCACCTGCAAGACAGAGAGAGAGGCCTCAGAAGAAGCCAAACCTGCTTCTTGAGGCTTAGATCTGAGACTACCCACCTCCAGAACTGCAAGAAAATTAATTTCTACTGTTAAAGTGCCCTGGTCTGTGGCATTTGTTATGGCAGCCTTAGCAGATTCATACAGTGTGCTTGCCCTCCGAGGGCTCCAGTGTGTTGAGGAGGCCAGACAACAAACAAACTCCTATGAAATCTATACATTCATGACAGCTGTGCAGGGCACTAGGAAGGACAAGGACAAGGTGTTTTGAGAGGATCTGAAGAACAAAATTGAAATACCCCTGGGTCCAGAATTCTCGCCTCGAGGAGAGGAGAGCAGGGAAGGCAGGCTGGCCCGAGCCACCACTGAAGAGGCAGGAAGTGAATGAAAATGGGAACACCAGATTGCAGAGCGCCTGGAAACAGGCAGGAGTATTCTTGCTGGATCTCCAAGGCAATGCGAAGCTATTTTAGGTTTCCAAGTGGAGGAACAGCCCAAGGAGAGCAATGCTTTAGGGAGCTCTTTCTTACAAGCATGTGCAGAAGGAGGCAGGCCTCAAGGCACAGCGAGAGGGGGTGCAGGTGGGAGGGCTGGACTGAGATGCTAGCAGGCGGGCAAAGTTGGGGAGGGGTTGCACGCAAAAAGCATTTTGAAGAAGAAAATGACAGGTCTTAGTGATTGATGGGAAACTCTTTTAAAATTGTCTTGTCCCTGAAGCAGCTATTTAGGGCTGTGGCTGACCTATAGGAAAGCCCCTGGTAGACCTGTCTCCAGAGTGAGGTGGTTGCCATGGCACCTAGATGTGTGCAAGAGGGATAAAGACCAAATGGCACGTTCATCTCATACCCTTCCTTTACAATCCCTTTGTGGGATACCAATGAGACACACAAAGCTTCCCGAATCTGCACGATGAATATCATCAGAAGGCATTTGATTACAGCTCTGAGACTCAGTAAGAAAGTAATACCTGGGTGATGTCCATAAAGCCATCTTGCGGATTTCTCTGTGACAGTCTTCTAACTTCTGGCTGCCTTTCAGCTGTTCACAGTCGGGGGTGGGAAGAGGAGGGGATGTGGGTAAAAGAACTTCCCATACTTGCCTGTGAAGGGACGTTAATGTCTGACTGACAGGAGTAGGACAGTGGTTGCTTGATCCAGCCCTCCTGCCTTCTGCTGGGAAGGAAACAAAAATATGGAAAACATGGGGGGCTAAAGTTCCAGAGCGCCTGCTGTCAGCTGAAGTCCATGGTCTTACAGAAGCAACAAGATAGTGGAAGCTGTGAATAGATCCTGCCCTGTCAGGTGCTGGATGAAGCTTGTTTCCAGTGTGAAGAGAGGGGACCTGGTCAGGAAACCATGATTTCATGAGCCAGACTTTACAACTGCAGCCAGCTACCAAGGCCAGAGCTCATGGTGAGTGGCAGACAGAGGAATACCAGCCCTTCATCTTATAGTGCTCCGCCAGGCTCATTTTCCATCCATCAGCAGCCAAGGGTTAACGTGGAGATCAGATTAGAGGCACTGCTCCCTAAGAGACTTACATTTGAAACACTAGGCAAAAACTGATACAGGCACATGTGGAAATAAAACACAGGGGAAAAGAGTAGAGCAAAAAAATCCTAGCATGGAGTTTGACTGAATGCATTATCAGGACACAGTATACTGACACTATTTGAGGAGAAGAGTATCTTTAAAGAGTAGACTGTTTTAGTAAATTATTTGTGCATGGCTGGTAGAATTCATTATTGTATTATTATTATTTTTTTAAGACAGGGTCTTGCTCTACTGCCCAGGCTGGAGTGCAGTGGTGCGATCACGGCTCGCTGCAGCCTTGATTTCCCAGGCTCAAACAATCCTCCCACCTCAGCCTCCTGAGTAACTGGGACAAGTGTGTACCACCACACCCTCCTAATTTTCGGTATTTTTTTTGTAGAGATGGGGTTTCACCATGTTGCCCACTTGAGCCCATCTCAAACTCCTGGGCTCAAATGATCCACCCGCCTTAGCCTCCCAAAGTGCTGAGATTATAGGTGTAAGCCACCACACCTGGTGCCATTATATTATTTTTTTAAAGTCTCTTTTAGAACTATAAGACTTCAAGATGCTCCATTTGCTCTAGATTGAAAAGCTGATAATGTTATTTTGTAATCAAAATGTGGTCTGAGGACCAGCTGCATTGGCACCTCCCAGGAGCCTGATACAATTTCAGAATCTCAGATCCAAACCCAGACCTGCTGAATCAGAATCTGCACTTGAATGAGATCCCTGGAAGCTTTGTATGCACATTAAAGTCTAAAAAGCACTGCCTTGCAGCAGGTTAGGCGAAAAGAAGAGCTGAGAAGGGTTGGGTAGTTAAGATCTGGCTAGTAATACTATAGCCAGCTCAGTGCCCACTTCTACTCGCTAGGCAACGGCCCCTATGGCCACAATAGGAAGGTTTAAATAGTAATGCAGGGTACAGAGAAACAGGGCCAGGCTTCTGCACGACTGAAAGAGCACAGGTGCCCCTCCCTCTTAGGTGCTTTCATACATTCTCAGCCTTTGTCCTTACAAGCCCAAGGCCCATATGAGTCTAGATAATGCCAAATAAGCCTAAGCAATAAAAAAAAAAAAAAAAAAATCTTTTTTTTCCCAATTAGCAAAGAGTAATGAGCACTTTCCAGAAATTGTACTTGGTAGTATATGTCACATAAGTAAATTTTCTTTTGTTTATTTTTCCAAAGAGGCTGCACCAGGACCATCCAAGATAATTACTTTGCTTTCAGTCTGGTTGAGCAGCAGTTGTTTATGGTACCCCATGACTTCTTCTGTAAGATCAGTGAGATGTAATATAACAAGAAAGGGATTTTGAGTGGACAAACCTGTGCCTGAATCCTGGCTTGGACCCTGGTTTGGATTCCTTATTTCCTGAAATTCAGATAGTAAACTCTAAAATGCTGAATGTTCATTACAATTAATTATTCATTATTTAGTGGAAGTACAGCAGCATGGCTTAGCCTGGCTTGACTAATAGCACCATTATTATGTCAAGGAGACTAAAGCTTTGAGAGATATAGCTCAATGTCATACAACTAGAAAGTGGCGGCGCCCAGACTGGTAGGTGGCAGGTCCATTGGCCTCAGGAGCCCAGAAGACAGTTCAACTTGATACCATTGCTTCCATGGACCCAAGGCCTTCCATGGGTCCAGTGCCTTCAACTCTGTCCCATAACTGATGCCGTCACAGTTTAAGACAGAATTGCAAGTGAGCCAGATTTACAAAAGGTATCTACATCTACAATTTATGTTGGGGCAGTCATCTGACTACCCTCATTTATCTTACTACCCTTCTGACTTCAAAAGTCATTGCTAATATTCTAAATTGTGGCCTGCTCAGTCTTTGCTCTCCTTTGCTTCTAAATAATTTTGTTTTTTCATGCTCAAAAAATCTAACTCTTCATGTCAACAAGAAAAATCTCAAAATGAGGTGGTAAAACAAACATACCACTGACTTTCAGACTATTAAATAACTAATCTTCTCCCTCAGTCTCCCTATTCCCCATCCCCCTCTCCCAGCTTTTTTCAAGTGCTCCCTCCCAGGCTGGAGAATAAGTATACTCCTAGCTTGGGTGAAACAGAGAAGGTAGAACCTGGAAGATTGAATAGATTTGAGTTAATACAACTTTCTCTCAAACAAAAGCATTTAAGAGTTCAGCAAAGGTTAGGCACGCAGAGAATGCTGCATTTCCTGGTATCTTCTGATTAGCTTTTAAGATAATTAATGGAGATGGGAGTATTATTGCTTGAACAACTACCGCATTCCTGGAGAGAAACAGGAAGGACAGAGCTGAGAATCCTGAGCATTAACCCCAATGGCTCACCAGCTTCTTTTGCATTTGTAAATTCCCTCTGTGGCTCTACTGACATCTAGATGACCCCAGGGTTAGGTGACAGGAAAGCTCCTAGCACTTCAGATGCATTACCTTCACTATACTTAACTTAACTTAACTTAACTATATACTTAACTTAACTTAACTATATACTTAACTATACTTCTTTTCTGGGAGAAAAATAGCCATACCCATTTTAGGAAGGAGGAAATTGCTACACACACACATCCCTTAAAACAATGTAATGTAGCAGCTGCTATAACTATGCCCATTTTGCGGATGACGAAACTGTGGTCTAGAGAGACTTAGCAATTTTTCCAATAGCACACAATAAATATTGGGGCTAGAATTAAACCCAAATCGGTCTGACTCCAGAGCTATCGTAAGAGGTAACATTTCTGCCTTATCCCACTTCCTTGTTTTGTATCTACAGTTCCATAATTGCAGGCCAGCAGAGAGATGCAAACATCATTACAACAAAAATGTTATATATGTCCCCAATAACCACTGGGCTTCTTTTTGATCATCTGACCGACCCAACAGCCAAGCAGTCACACCAGAATATTCAACCAACTCTGGCTTCTTTCTCTTTCCTCAGACTGTGAACTTCTGAAAAACGATCATATTTTTCCATTTTTATATCCCTCTCAATACTGCCACATTATAAGAGAGAAAAAATGGCACTTGCTGAATATATACTATAAGCTATGTCAGCTATGTAGCACAGAGACTGTCACTTACCCCTTCAACATTCCAACAAGCATCAGTAATCAATCATAGTGCTCTTCCCTGCTAAGGCCAGAAAGAGCCTCAGGATCCTTCTCAACATAATACTTTATTCAGCTACTATCAACCAATCAGAGTTGGTATACTAGGTGAAACCTATTTGCTCTTCCTTATCTAAATTGACTGGATACTTTCTCATGGTCCTTATGATAGGAGCATTCCTACCTAAGTTTCAGTTATAACACTACCCAGAGAAAGCAAAAGTCATCATAACACAAAAAAATTCACTAAAGGAACTGACCACTTTTCTATTTCATCTCTACTCTGCCACCTCTTCCTCCCTTTTAACACTAGCCATTACCCCTTCAGCAATAATGAGTTATGCTCTTTGTCAGCTGTTTTGCATAGTATACATGCACAAATGCAAATAATGGCAAATCTTGGGAAATATAAATTTTTTGTAAAGTAGGTGAAAGTGTTATTGGTAAACTGCTCAACTCAGACACTGGAAGCCATTGACAAATGAGAATCTGGGAAAGTTATACTAGTTAGCAACTGGAGAAGAGAAAATTCCAGGGTGATGACAAGATATGTGCTTCAAAAGAGATCATTTGAATATCAAAGGATTGAGTTGAACCCTTGGGAAAACTAATAAAGCTCTGGAATATTTTTGCAAAGAAATGACCTTGTTTATGAATGTACCATGAAAATCAAACACATGGTTAAAGATTGTACCATACCCCTGCATGAATTTGTCAAAAAACAATTATTCCAAGAGAAACAATCGAAACTCTAATAGTCAACATTTTTGGTTTGTTCAAAGAATCAGGGTAAGTTGTGACTATAATATATTTTAGTTTAATGGCTGGAGGGAAAAGTTATTGCCAAATAAGACAGAGGAGAAATTGGGCTTAGCTTCAGCTCACTCCCACTAGAGGACTGCCACTGATCACAAAACCCACACCACTACCTCTCTGATGCCATAATGTTCAACCATGCCTTTTACTTAAAGAATTCCATTTCCAAGCACAGTGGCTTACACCTGTAATCCCAGCACCTTGGGAGTCCAAGGCAGGAGGATTGCTTGAACCCAGGAGTTCAAGACCAGCCTAGGTAATATAGTGAGAGCTTGTCTCTACAAATAGAAACATTAGCTGGGCATGGTGGTGCACATGTGAGATCCCAACTACTCATTGCTTGAGCCCAGGAGGTTGAAGCTACAGTGAGCTGTGTTCACACCACTGCCCTCCAGCCTGGGTGACACAGCAAGACCCTGTCTCAAAAAGAAAAAGAAAAAGAAAAAAAAAATCCAGAAACTGGACTTAAGATAACCAAGGCTGTAGAGTGCCTCATCTTGGGAAGGAATGCTGAACAATTGATTTACAGCCTTGTTGCCACCAGCCAAACCACCAGGTGGCCCATTACTGAAGATAACCATCACAAACAGATAATGCTACCCTGCATGCCCCACCCCTCATGTGTTTTGCCCAGCTCAGCCCACATACCCCACCCCTGATGTCAATTCCTGCACTTTGCCTAATAAAAAAGCCCTATTGGCTCTTTTCAGGGGAGTCAGTCAGGGAATCTTTCTCTCTCTCTCTCACTGCCTCCCTTATGTTCAGGCACAAATTTCTATTGCATTAAGAGCCCAAGAACCCATGGTCAGTAACATATTCTTTGGGGGCTCATCCAGGATCACAGGATGTAGGGAGCCTTTCTCATCCCAAGGGGAAGACTTGTGAGCTGAGAGGACGGCTGGACAAGATCCCTTCACAGCTGACAAGCAGCTGCCTGAACTACTGACTCATTGTCATCGTGAGTCTTTCTCCAGCCTCCTGGACTTCCTTACCTTTCCATCAGGAAATGCTTTCCTCCTTTCCCTTCCCCCCCACCACCCCGCTCTCTCTTTTTCTCCTTCCCCCCGCCCCCCGCTCTCTCTTTTTCTCCTTTCCCCTTCTATCTTTTCTCTCACCCGGTTGCTTTGCCTCTCTTCTCCAAATCCTTACTGCTTTGGGTTGCCTGAATAACATCCCTGCAGGATGGATTAAAATGGTTGACTATGGGGTCTGATCAATCCTATGGGCATTGGAATGGATCACACCCCTCCTCTGGCCTAAGTTGGTTTGGGTTTGAGTACCAAGAAAAAATGTCTCTCTCTCTTTTCCTGTCTCTCTCTCTCTGGCACCCTGACCCCCTCTATTCAAAACCCATCATAATTTCACTTCCCTTTTTCACTTCTGGTGGGGAAGGGAGGCCTGTAATGTTTTAGCAGGTCTGTCTGTCTGTCTGAATGTGTAGTCCTGTCAGTTTGGGGAGACGGCCTCAGACAGGGTGCCAAGGATGTCCAGCTGGCCTTCAGGAAGGCACCAGTGACACCCAAATGTGACCATCAGTATAGGTTTCTTATTGTACAGTAAGAAAAGTTTAGAGCTCAAATGGTTAACCTGCAACTAAGTAGAGTAATTTGAGAGAATTTTGCCTATGTTCCCATAATGGAAAAGATTTTTTTGGTAACGTGGCTTGGCCCCCACAGCTATGTCACAGTGAGCAGGGTCACCAAAGTGACTCAGTGAAAGGAAACCCAAATTTCTGGCATAGTGACTAAAGAATTTCTTACCAGTCAGGCTTCTGACCTGTCTCTCTGCACAAACCAGTTGAATGAATGAGGAAAATTACTGTTTGTCTCCTCTGTAAAGTTTTGATTAATGGGAAAAAGGATTTGTCTGTGTCATTCTGTCATGGAAAGGGGTATTACAGGATAGAACACAGGCCTAGGACTTCCATAAACCCACTGTTTGAGGCTGCCCAGCAGACTGGTCAGTTATAAGCTTTATTGCAGGTCTCTGAAACAAAAACTGGATGAAGTTTCCTATTCATCTTGTTTTATGTCCTTGGGAACATGATATGACCATGTGGGGTATCCTTGGTCTTTGCCATCCAGAGAGTGAGAATTTTTGGAGTCATGTCAAAAATTGACATGGCTGGTCATAAAAGACCAGGATTCTGAGATTCATCAGCACACTGTTGGTCCAAATGTGTCAAGCTGTAGGGTGAGTTTTGTCTTAGGGGATTTTTCATCTTCTTTGATCTTATGCCCATTTCTGAGAGTGAATTCTTGGGGGTCATGGAGATGCCTCCTCTACCCTCTTTCTAGAAATACCTCTTGCTTATATGATTTTTAAAACCTGAAAAATTATCATTGGGCTTTAAAAGACTTTTGGAATGAGTCATTATAGGAATTAAGAACACCATTAAAAGAAAAGGGACTTTAGAGATATCTTATTCTCAACAATTTTTTAAGAAGTTTAAATTTTAAAAAAAGGCATAATAATGCCATGGTTAGCCTTAAAAATTATCTTAAACTTCAAAGATTGAAGAAACATTAGCACACAAATATGAGAAAGAACTAACACAAGGACTCTGACAACTCAAAAACCAGAGGGCCTTTTTTTCCTGCAAATGACTACACCACCTCTCCAGCAAGGGTCTAGCTGGGCTGAAACAGGTGAAATGCCAGAAATAGAATTAAGAATATGGAAAGGAATGAAGATCACTTAGATAAAGGAGTACCTTGAAACCCAATCCAACGAAGCTAACAATCACAGTAAAATGATACAGGAGCAGACAGAAAAAAATAGCTGGTACAGAAAAGAATGTAACCAACCTGATAGAGCTGAAAAAATACAAGAATTTCATAATGTAATCACAAGTATTAATAGCAGAATAGACCAAGCGGTGGTAAAAATCTCAGAGCTTGAAGACAGCTTTCTGAAATAAGACAGTCAGACTGAATAGAAAAAAAAAAAAAAAAGAGTGAAAAGGAAAAAGGAACAAACAAAACCTCTAAGAAATATAGAGTTATGTAAAGAGATCAAATATAGGGAGAGTGTAAGCAGCTTGGAAAACATATTTCAGGATATCATCAATGAGAACTTCCCCAATTTAGCTAGAGAGGCCAACATTCAAATTCAGAAAATGCAGAGAACCCCAGTAAAATACTTCACAAGAAGATCATTGCCAAGACACATAATCATCAGATTCTCCAAGGTCAAAATGAAAGAAAAAATATTAAAGGCAGCTAGAGAGAAAGATTAGGTCACCTACAAAGGGAAGCCCATCAGACTAGCAGTGGACCTTTCAGCAGAAACCAGAAGAGATTGGAGGCCAATATATAACATTCTTAAAACCCAACCCAAATTTTATATCCAACCAAACTAAACTTCAGAAGCAAAGAAGAATTAAGATCCTTTTCAGATAAACGCTGAGGGAATTTGTTACCACCAGACCTGCCTTACAAGAGCTCCTGAAAGAAGCTAAATATAGAAATGAAAGACTGTTATCAGCCACTACAAAAACACACTTGAGTGCACAGGCCAGTGACACTATAAAGCTGTCACACAAAGAAGTTTGCATAATAACCAGCTAACACGATGATGACAGGCTCAAATCCACACATATCAAAACTAACCTTGGATGTAAATGGGCTAATTAAAAGGTACAATGCCCCAATTAAAAGGCAGAGTGTCAAGCTAGATAAAGAACCAAGACCCAATGGTATGCTGTCTTCAAGAGACCCATCTCACATTCAATGATACACATAGGCTCAAAATAATGGAATGGAGAAAAATCTACCAAGTAAATGGAAAACAGAAAAAAGCAGGAGTTGCAATCCTAATTTCAGACAAAGAAGACTAAACCAACAAAAATTCAAAAAGACAAAGAGGGGCATTAATAATGGTAAAGGGTTAAATTCAACAAAGAAACCTAACTGTCCTAAACATATATGCATCCAACACAGGAGCACCCAGATTCATAAAGCAAGTTCTTAAAGACCTTCAAAAAGACTTAGACTTCCACATAATAATAGTGAGAGAATTTATTACCCCACGGACAATATTAGATCATTGAGACAGAAAGTTAACAAAGATATTCAGGACCTGAGCTCAGCACTGGATCTGCATTAGTCCGTTTTCACACTGCTGATAAAGACATACCTGAGACTGGGAAGAAAAAGAGGTTTAATTGGACTTAAGAGTTCCACATGGCTGGGGAGGCCTCAGAATCATGGTGGGAGGTAAAACGTGCTTCTTACATGGTGGCAGCAAGAAAAATAAGGAGGAAGCAAAAGTGGAAACCCCTGATAAACCCATAAGATGTCGTGAGACTTATTTACTATCACAAGAATAGCATGGGAAAGACTGACCCCCATGATTCAATTACCTCCCCTTGGGTCCCTCCCACAACATGTGGGAATTCTGGGAGATACAATTCAAGTTGAGATTTGAGTGGGGAAACAGCCAAACCATATCAGGATATCAGGATCAAAGGAATCTGATAGACGTCTACAGAAGTCTCCACCCAAAAGCAACAGAATATAAATTCTTCTCATTGTTACATGGCACATATGCTAAAATAAATCACATAAATGGACACAAAACACTCCTCAGCAAAGGCAAAAGTACTGAAATCATAACAACCACTGTATCAGACAAGTTGGATTGAATCTTAAATCCTTTCCAGGTTACAAGTCCCCAAGGTAATGTTTTCGAATTTTTCTTCCATTTTTCTGACTTCAACATAATAGAATTGCTACTGTCTTTTTCCCGAGGTCCAACGAGCTTAAACTTATTTCTGGTGGTACAGGTAAGAAGAATGTGTGCGAGTACCACTACCTTCCTTCTTTGTAGCTAAAGATGCTTTGAGTCTAACATTTGGATAGATTATGCTCACCATTAATGTTTGTTTTTCTTCTGTTACCATAGAAATACTTATTAAAAGTCTGTTTGCCTTATATTTCAAGCAACAGGAGACTCATTTTCCAGTCTATTCACTTAAATTCCAAATGGCATCTAATCTTTTCTTATAAGCATTATTAAACTGGGCATAAGCATTTTATTAATTATCACTGGATAGGATTTGATTTTTAAAATAATTTCTTATATTCAACCAGGGTGCAGACAGTTATAAACGTTTGTGTCTTCCAGGCTTCAACATTCCATGTCAAGCTGATAGTCATGCAAGGATTCCAAACCCTCCCATCCCAAGAAGAGCCAAGCCCCTATAAAACATTAAATCAAGAGATTTTTGTGGCCTCAAGGGTTGGGCGAGGACAACAACCCTGTTAAGCAGAAAGTAGCTCCAGAAGACTATACTGCTGCCTTTTTCCTTAAGAAGAAGGAGGATAAAATGTCTCAGTCGGGCATGAGACAGAGAGGCAGAACTTGGCTTCAGCTCACCCCCCACAGAGCATTCCTGCTGACCACAAACCCCACACCACTACATCACTGCTACCATAATGTTTAACCATACTTTTTACTTAAAGAATTCCGGGAACTGGCCTTAGAAGATAACCGTGGTTGTGAAGTGTCCCATCTCTGGAAGGAATGCTGAACAACTGATTTATAGCCTCGTTGCCACTGGCCAGACCACCAGGTAGTCCGTTACTCAAGACAATCATCACAACCAGATAATGCAGCTCTGCAAACTCCACCCCTCGTGTGCTTTGCCTAGCTCAGCCCACACACCCTGCCCCGTGTCAATTCCTGCATAATGCCTAATTAAAAAGCCATACTGGCTCTTTCTGGGGAGTCAGTCAAGGAATCCTCTCTCTCTCTGTCTCTCTTTCTCTCTGTCTTGTTGCCTCCCTTATGCCCAGGCATAAGCTCCAGTGAAGCTTTGTCTGGGAAATCTCTTTCAGCCTCATGTCAGTTTCTGTTGACTTGAGAGCCCAAGAATACATGGTGGGTAATACAAACACAACATGAAACTAAAGTTTTATTTTCCAAGACAAAGCCGCAATGGAACCTTTCCTCTCTGTTTCCTGAGACATGTTGTCTGCATTTTAAGAGGATACATGTGAGTAGCTGAGCCCCAGAACTACTCTTCCCCCGATAATGAGGACCTCCTATGCCTCCTTTATTTTTAGAGCCCCACGACCAGTTACATCATTTGGGCTTGATTTTATAGATGGAGAAACTGAGGCCCAGAGGACACATCCAGGGAGGGCATGACCCAGTGTTTTGCGCAGGTCAACTTGACTTCCACGGTCCAGTGCGGCCCTGTTAGCCGATTCCCAGCGGACTGATAACCATCTCTGGAATGAAGCAGGGAGTGACTGAATCAGGAAACCCATCAACAGTACTACCTACCCATCTACTTGGAAAAGAAGAGAAATTCTCACAAAGACAGCCCTGGGGGCACTCTTACTGCCCATCACATCACTGGATCCCCTGGCCCAGGGACACCTACATCTCTCTGTCAGTCTCTTCTCCAGGTTGGCTCCAACTCTCAGGGTCTTTTCAGGGCCCTGACCCTCCTGCTTCAGCCCCCCCAGTGAATGAGGCCTCTCCTCCTGGCCTGCTCCCTTCGCCCCACCTCCTCAGAATATCACTTTCCACTCTTTCAAATGAACCCAATCTGTGTCTGCTCCTGCCCAGCACCATCTTCTGCCAGGCAGTTGGTGCCTGAAACCAGCTCATGAGAGTTGCTAGCCCTGGAGAGACAAGTCCAGCACGTTGGCTGTACCCATAGCTCTGGCTTTTGTGATCTGACGCAGAGAAGCCAACGGAGGGAGGCAAGTCAGGCCAGAAGAAGTGGCCCTCATCTCCCAAAAGTGGGGAGGGGAGGCTAGGGGGAAGATTTGCCCAAGGCAGATCTTCACTTCTGCTTTCATATGGAATTTAAAATTAATTCAGGCCAGGCACGGTGGCTCACACCTGTAATCCCAGCACTTTGGGAGGCCGAGGCAGGTGGATCACAAGGTCAGGAGTTCAAGACCAGCCTGGCCAACATGGTGAAACCCCATCTCTACTCAAAATACAAAAATTAGCCAGGTATGCTAGCATGCGCCTGTAATTCCAGCTACTCAGGAGGCTGAGACAGGAGAATGGCTTGAACCCAGGAGAAGGAGGTTGTGGTGAGCCGAGATCGCACCACTGCACTCCAGCCTGGGTGATAGAACAAGACTCAATCAGAAAAAAAAAAAAAAAAAATTCGGGGTTTTGTTGTTGTTGTTGTTGTTGTTTAAGCAGAAAATAAATTCAGTCTGCCTGGCGTAGTGGCTCATGCCTGTAATCCCAACTCTCAGGGAGGCAGTGGCAGGAGGATAGCTTGAGTCCAGGAGTTCAAGACCTGCCTGGGCAATATAGCGAGACACCATTCTCCACAAAAAGGGGGCAGGGGGAGAAGATAAAGTCAGTCCAAACCTTTTTACAGATGAACTGACTGAAATTCACAGAATCAGTGATTTTCTCAGGTCACACAGCAAGTTGCAGCCAAGACATGGTCCCAGAGACCCTGAGGATAAGTCAATTTAACATTTTCTTAGTCATGCCCCTGACCTGAATGTATCCACATCTAATAAGGAACTAAATTCCTTAGTTCTCCAGAGATGCTAATGGGAGTGATGAGGCTGGGTCAGATTAATTTTGTATAAAATTGGCGGGGCACAGTGGCTCACCTCTGTAATCCCAACACTTGGGGAGGCTGAGGTGGGTGGATTACCTGAGCTCAAGAGTTCACGACCAGCCTGAGCAGCACAGTGAAACCCCGTCTCTACTAAAATACAAAAAATTAGCTGGGCGTGGCAGCATGTGCCTGTAGTTTCAGCTACTCAGGAGGCTGAGGCAGGAGAATTGCTTGAACCCGGGAGGCGAGGTTGCAGTGAGCAGAGATGGCGCCACTCCACTCCAGCCTGGCCGACAAAGCAAGACTCCGTCTCAAAAAAAAAAAAAAATTGTATAAAATTACCTACACAAACTTCACCAAGAATTCAAAGAAAGCCATGAATCCCATCTCCTGACCCATCACATTTTTTTTTTTAATCTGTCAGATCCCCAAAGAGATTAGGTAACTCTGGAGGATTCCTTCCAAAACTAGTTGGGGTAAGGAGTCAAAAGTCAGGAGGAGCCTTCTACGTGAGGGTTCTTGGGCATTGAGTCGGATGGAGTAGAGTGTGGCTCCATAACTTAGCAACTGTGTGACCATGGGCAGGTGAGCTAACCTCTCTGAGCCCCGATTACCCCAGTTGTAAAATGGAGATAATAGCCACCACACAGTGTTGTGGGATTTAAGTCAGCTAATGTGTGCGAAGTACCCAGAGTAAAATTCAAAGGCAGACTTCTTCCTAACCCACCTCACTAGGGCCTCATTTCTCCAAGCTTAGTTTAGTTCAGACTTTTTTTGTTTTTGGAGACTGAGTCTCACTCTGTTGTCCAGGCTGGAGTGCAGTGGCGCCATCACAGCTCACTGTAGCCTTGACCTGTCAGGCTCAGGTGATCCTCCTGTCTTAGCCTCCCGAGTAGCTGGGACCACAGACATGCATCATCACTCTCGGCTAATTTTTAAAAATTATTTGTAGAGATGGAGTCTCCTTATGTTGTCCAGGCTAGTCCCAAACTCCTGGGCTCAAGAGATCTGCCCACCTGGTCTCCCAAAGTGCTAGGTTTCCAAGTGCGAGCCACCACGCCCAGCAGTAGTCTAGAACGTTAGAGATGCGTCCTCTCCCCCGGTTGTAATGCTGCCAACTTGCAGTGGAAACTGCGATGCTGAAGGTAGGTAAGAGCAAGAGGCTGAAGGAGCCTGGCTGGGCTCCTGCTGCCCCTACCAACTATGTGCCTTAGTGATAGGCAGGGGCCGAGCCCTTCTGTGAACCCTGCAGGATGCTTTTCTTAAACTCTACTTCTTGTCCAGGCTGCCAAGCAGAACCTCTTAAGAGTCTCAGGCCCGAAGTCCCATTTCCAAATGGCCTCTGCTCTAAAGCCAGCTCCCACAAATCCCGTCACCACTGCTCAGCCAAGTGATCACATACCTGCCTCCAAAGCCAGGAAATGAGGCGCCTGGGTGAAACACATTCCAGGATTGAATGGCTATTTACAGTCAAACACAAGCGCAGCAGCCCAGGTAGGTAGGCTGGCGAAGTGAGGGGTGGGGCTGGAGGGAGAGAGGAGACACCAGGCGATAGCATTTCACTGGGACACAGACTGCTTTAAAAGGGCCCAGGCTTGGTGTCAGGAGCCCGGGTCTGTGTGCTTGGTTTTGTCACAATCTACCAACTGTCTGTTTCATTATCTGTAACAGGGTTTCTAAAAGGTTCTGAAAGTGTGGTCCAAGGATCCCTGGAGGAAGATTGCAAGGTCAAAACTACTTTCATAAGAATACTATGAGGACATTCGTAATTTTTTTTTTTTTTTCTGAGACAGTCTTGCTCTGTCACCCAGGCTAGAGTGCAGTGGCGCGATCTCGGCTCACTGCAACCTCCATCTCCCAGGTTCAAGCAATTCTCCTGCCTCAGCCTCCTGAGTAGCTGGGACTACAGGTGCATGCCAACATGCCTGACTAATTTTTGTATTTTCACTAGAGATGGGGTTTCACCATGTTGGTCAAGCTGGTCTCGAACTCCTGACCTCATGATCCGCCCTCCTCAGCCTCCCAAAGTGTTGGGATTACTGGCGTGAGCCACCATGCCCGGCCTGTTCTTTTTACTCTTAGTCTCTCACTAGTATCCAGTGGAATTTTCCAGAGGCAACGTGCTGCTCTGATGTCGTCAGTGCTCTGACAAATGATGGAATGTGTCTGTGTTTTCAAATTTTCTCAGCTTTAATTTCGAATATGGTAAAACTCAACCAATAGAACCTATATAAACTGAAGCTCTCTGGGGTCAGCAACAATTTGTAATAGCCAAAATGGGTCCTGGGACCAAGAGGCTGCTCTGATGAGGTCCTTACCCCTTGGCCCCCAGCCTCCTGGAGGAGCAGTGAACCTAGTAGAGGCCACGTGGTTCCTCTGCTGCCTGCAAAAAACCACCTGTTGTAATCAGTGTTCCATTTCCTTCGCCTCCTGAATGCTCCCTGCCAAGAAAGCACAAGCCTGGAGAAGGGAAGCTGGGTTACACTCAGGGAACTGCTTTCGGAGTTGGGGAGGGAAGGGTGGCCCAGTCAGCTCATCCACCAGCAGCCAAGTGAAGCATCAAGTGAAGGCAGGAGGAGGGGTCAGGAGGTGCCTTGCTATTTACATGTAGGCCACACGGTGAGTCAATCGCAGGCTCCTCACAAGCTCCTGGTTCTCTGGCAGCTATGAATTTGGAGGGCAGGGCCTTGGGATGAGCCTTAGTACAACATATTCCAAAGTCCCAGGCCTGGGGTTGCCCTACAGTCAGCCTTCCTTTTCTGCTCCATTTCTCTAACCTCTCTCTGCCAGCTTCCTCCACCATCCAGACCAGCACTGTCCAGTAGAAAGAGAATGGGAGCCACTCATGAGATTTCAAGTTTTCTAGCAGGCACATTTTTAAGAAATGGGTGAAATTAATTTTAATAACATACTTTATTTAACTCCATCTACCCAAAGTGTTATCATGTCAATATAGACAATTAATAGTGAAATATTTTACATTCTTTTTCGTATTAAATTTTTGAAATCCAGTGTGTATTTGAGATTTTCCATACATCTCAATTTGGACATTACATTTTCATTAGAAAAACGTGATCTGCGAGGTCAGGAGATCGAGACCATCCTGGCTTAACACCGTGAAACCCCATCTCTACTAAAAATACAAAAAGTTAGCCAGGCGTGGTGGCAGGTGTCTGTAGTCCCAGCTACTCAGGAGGCTGAGGCAGGAGAATGGCGTGAACCCGGGAGGCGGAGTCTGCAGTGAGCCAAGATCGCACCACTGCACTCCAGCCTGGGCAACAGAGCGAGACTCTGTCTCAAAAAAAAAGAAAAAAAAAAAAAAGAAAAACGTGATCTGACTATGGATGTTATGAAATTTATACCTGAAAAAGTAGATTCACACACCCAAGTTGTTCCAAGCATATTTAGAAGTGTTCCAATAACTGAATGAAGCACTTAGTTATCAATTATTAAATTTAAATTAATCTAATTAAATTTGAAATTTAGTTTATGGGTTGCAGTCGTCACATTTCAAGTGCTCAATAGCCACACGTGGCTACTAGCTAACATATATGCAGTGCATATCCAGACTGTTCTCTTTAAACCTTGCTCACTCTTTGTAGGTAGATGTGTTTTGAAGCTAAAATAAACATAGGAAAGCAACACATGTTCACTATTCAGAATCCAAACATTATAGAAACGTAAAAACTAGAATGTAATACATCCTGTCCTCCCACCCCTCATAAGCAACTAACAACTATTATCAACAATGTGGTGCACATTTTCTCACTTTTGTCTATATATACTTATATTCACTGTTATTAAAATAATGTTTATAAAAACAGGACAATTCTATTTATTCCTCCTATCACTTAAGCACCTCTGTATTATGTACAGTACTAACAGACTATAAAGTCTTGCCTACTGAGGCTCACAGTCAAGTAAGGCAAAAAGAAAGGAAAGAGAGAGAGAGAGAAAGCAAGCAAGCAAGCAGGGAGGGAGGGAAAGAGAGAGAGAGGAAGGAAGGAAGGAAGGAAGGAAGGAAGGAAGGAAGGAAGGAAGGAAGGAAGGAAAGAGAAAGAATCAGCATATAGGGTTATAAGCACTTTTAAGAAAGTTAAGGCTGGACGTGGTGGCTCATGCTGGTGCTTTGGGAGGCCGAGGTGAGAGGATCACTTGAGCTCAAGAGTTCAAGACCAGCCTGGGCAACATAGCAAGACCCATTCCTACAAGAATTTTTTAAAAATTAGATAGGCTGAGGTGGGAGGATCGCTTGAGCCCAAGAGTTTGAGACTGCAGCAAACTATGATCACACCACTACACTCCAGCCTGGGTGAGAGAGCGAGACCTTGTCTCAATTTTTTTTTAAGTTAAATAAGGAAATGAGTTGAACAGTGACTTGGAGATTACTAAGGAAAGGATGATGAACCTCTTAAAAGAGGCAACGTTTAGGCTGAAAGCCAGATGACAATAGGTAGCCAGACATGGAAATCTATGGAAGCAAGTGCAAAGGCCCTGAGGCAGCAACCACAAATGTGCTTTCACAACTGCTTTTTTCATTGAATACTATATATTTGGACTATTAGTCCAACAAGTATAGTGTCTAAGTGCACTATTACACTTTGTAAAGGCAACTAGTTTTTTCATACAGGTTTTCATACAGTAAAACCAAAAAAAAAAATTCAAACAAGACAAAACAGTGTACAACGAAAAGAAATTTTTCTCACCCAATTCCCCAGTCCACTGCCCAAGATACAACCTTATTATTTTGTATCATCTTCCAGAAAAATCTTTATGTGTATGTATGCATATACTTCATATATCTCACCTAATTTATACTAAGACCATATAATAAACATCATTCCACACCTTGCTTTTTTTTTTTTTTTTTTGAGATGGAGTCTTGCTCTATGGTCCAGGATGGAGATCACCTAAATGATCACCTAAATGGTCGTGCAGTGGCATGATCTCAGTTCACTGCAACCTCCACCTCCTGGGTTTTAAGCAGTTCTCTCCACCTCAGCCTCCCGAGCTGCTGGGATTACAGGCGCCTGCCACCATGCCCAGCTAATTTTTGTATTTTTAGTAGAGACAGGGTTTTGCCATTTTGGCCAGTCTGGTCTTGAACTCCTGACCTCAGGTGATCCACCTGCTTTGGCCTCCCAAAGTGCTGGGATTACAGGTGTGAGCCACAGTGCTCAGCCACTTTGCTTTTTTTCTTTTTTCTTTTTTGACAGATTAATTCATACATTATTTTGAATAGGTAATGCATATATATGTCACTAAATTTAAAATGAACAAATAAGTACACAATGAAAAGCAGGTCTCTCCTTTCTATCCTGTTCTACAGACACCAAGGTCCTCTCTCCCGAGGCGGGCACAGCCACCCTCTTCCTGTGATTTCTCTCCAAGGTGGTTGCTATCATCTGAATGCATGCATGCCCCCAAAATTCATATGTTGAAATTCTAACCAAATCTCTAAGTAATGATAGTGTTGGGAAATGGGCCCTTTGGGAAATGATTAAGTCATGAGGGTGGACCTCTCATGATTAAGATTAGTGCTCTTATAAAAGGGACCTGAAAGTGCTAGCTAGTGCCTTCGACCATATGAGGACCCAGTGATAAGGTGCCATCTATGAAGCAGGAAACAGGCCATCACCAGACATTGGATCTGTTGGCCCCTTGATCTTGGACTTCGTGACCTCCAGAATTCTGAGAAATAAATTTCTGTTGTTTATAAGCCACTTAGTTTTTGATATTTTGTTATAGCCTCCCAAATGGACTAAGACATGCAGACATACACATGTCTCTGTGTTTGCCACACAAATAGCAGTGCATTGTATACCTGACATCATCTGCCTCCAGCACCATATCCTGGCAGCTGCTCCTCATCACTGCCAATTCATTCCACAGTCCAATTAACCAGACTCCCATTGAAGGACACTGGGGTTGTCGCTCCATCTCTTGCTACTCACAGATGTGCTTCCATGACTATCCCTGTGCAGATGTCCTGTCACAAAGTATATGTCTACATCCTGCAGTATTTCCTCATGAGGGCAGGGGGAGTGCATAATGTATTTAGCCAACTCAATATTGAAAATCATTTAGGTGTTTTCCAATTTCTGTGTAACAAACATTGCTGCATGAACATCCTTATACATAAATCTCTTAGAATAATTCCATAAAAAGAAAGTGTTAGGTCAAAATGTGTTTGAATTTTAAATTTTCGTCAATATTGTCGATTTTCCTTCCAAAGAGCTTGCAGCAACTTACATCTCTCCCAACTGTGTTTAAGAGTGCCTCTTCCCCTGCGGCCTTGCCTAAAGTGCTTATTATAAAAACTGTGATCTTTGACAACCTAATATGTGAAAAATATTATCTTGCTGGTAAGTTTTAATTAGCATTTATTTAATTATTCGTGTGACTGGTCATTTTCTCCTTATGCTTATAAATCCTCTGTCTGCCTCTAGTTGTCCTTTGCCCTGTCCTTTTTCCTGTTGTGTTGTAGGTCCTTTTCTTATTGCGTTGCAAAACTTTTAAAAACATATTCGGTAAATTAGCTCTGTCTCCTATATATATGAGTTTATGTGTGTGTACATGTGAGAGGGTAGAGAAATAAAAATAAAATCCTAAGCCCCTCAACCAACTGAATGGATCCCTCTTGGCTATTGGGACACCCTTGAAAACTGAGTTCCCAGCCATGATGAGGTAGGAGATCAGAACAATTCATTCTACTCTGTCCCTCACCAACCACCATTAGGCTTCTTCCCTAAGTGTGAAACAGAAACCAGCCCTTTTGAAAGACTGGCTCCACAGCTGATACCAATCAGCTGCCTGATGCTGCCTCTTCCTTTTGGCGGTTTCAACACAAGTGACCAGCACTCTTTCCTGATAAGATACCACTGACCAAGGAGTGATTCTGGCCAGTCTACAGGGGCTGCACACAAAGGTTCTTCATGTCCTCTGCTTCACCTGTTGAAGTCAGAGGGCCAGAAACCCCACCCTCAGACCCATGAGGAGGCACGAAGCTCAATTACACATGTGCATGTTTCTCCTTTCATAAATATTCATGACTCCTCTGATAGCTTATTAATTATGTATATCCAGCCACCTCACTCAGCATAAATTGCCATTCCTGTTACCCCTCCCATGAAGTGCCTGTTACTGGCTTCTGACTGGAGGCTATGCTTCCCAGCCTGTCAGAATGGCCACCCTGCAATCTGCAAACCTTTAGGAGAAATGAAGCTCTCCTTTCCAAATTTATGAACCTTATCATTCTTTAGTTGATGATGTGTATAAAATATATTCCTTAGATTTTTATTTGTATTTTGGGCCAGGCATGGTGGCTCACACCCGTAATCCCAGCATTTTGGGAGGCCGAGGTGAGTGGATCACCTGAAGTCAGGAGTTGGAGACCAGCTTGGTCAACATGGTGAAATCCTATCTCTACTAAGCCTACAAAAATTAGGCCAGCATGGTGGTACATGCCTGTAGTCCCAGCCACTAGGGAGGCTGAGGCAGGAGGATCGCTTGAACCTGAGAGGCGGAGGTTGCAGTGAGCCAAGATCATTCCACTGCACTCTAGGCTGGGCAACAGAGTAAGTGACTCTGTCTCAAAGAAAAAAAAAAATTGTATTTGTATTTTGAATATCTCTGTGGTAATTCTTTGCTATGCAGAAATCTAAATTTTTTATGTAGTTAAACTTACTGGTCTTTTCTTTTGCAGCTTCTAATTTTGTCATAGATGAACTAAGAAAGTCATGATCCACTGAGATAATCAAATTATATAATTATTTCATGTTTATTTCTAATATTTTTAAAAATCATTTAACTATCTTACCCTTGTTAAATAAAAACTGTAAGAGGTATCAACCTCACAAAAGACACTAGAGAAAAATTATCTTTAAATATCTAGGGTTTACTCAGGAGTAGAAATAAGGGTTATAATCCAGAACACATGAAATGGCAAGCCACCAGTGCATTTGATGAGGGAAGCGTAAAGGGAGCTTTAATTAGCAAAAAGAGATTTACATATGCTGATTAGAAACAGAATTGATTGGTTCCAAAGATTCAAAGCCACAGTTGTTGCAGTCACTGGGCGAGTGCTCTTTTGAGAACATCTTATCTGAATTAATGCAATCCTAAAGAATGTCTAGTGGTAAACCTTATCAAAGCAGGAGATGCGTGAAGAATATGAAAGGGTTAGAAAGGCCTTGGAAACAGTTCTTATCTCAGACATGTAGGCATGAGCCTACTCTCCTTTGGGCCTTCCTGACCCTATTTTGTCTGGGTCTCACAGTGGTGATTTCATCCTAGCAGCTGCAACTTTCACAGAGACCATTGTTTTGGACTAAGCTCTTCTAATAGGCCCCAACCAATCAGACTAAAAATCAAAATGGTGCCACTTGTGCTCAGGTTCCACATCACTAAACCGAAACTGAGTTGTTCTCTGACCTTCTAAGAAATCAGGATAATTAAGTTCCCTCTGCTTTAATCCTTACCAAAAAACAAAAGGTAACCCGAAGTAATCGAATGTTAACCAATTGATTATTTCTCTATTGTTCTGTTTTTCTGTTCCTGCCTCCCAAGGAAAGTAATTTTGAAATGACCAATCTATGTTTTGTTCTTTTCTTCTGCTTTCTTCAGTCCTTTTCTGTCTATAAAATTAACCTCCTCTACTCAGCTCATTGGAACACTTTCTAGTTTATGGAAAGAAGAGTTGTTGGAGTTTAGAATCGCAATAAAGTCAGCTGAGATCTTTAAGTTCATCGTAACTTTGTTTTTTGACACATTTAAGTTTGCAGTCCAACTGGAATTTATTTTGACATAAGAAATTTTTTAAATGATACTTTTTTGTTTGTTTGTTTTTGAGACAGAGTCTCACTCTTGTCACCCACGCTGGAGTGCAGTAGCATGATCATGGCTCACTCTGTAGTCACAAACTCCCAGGTTCAAGCAATCCTCTCGCCACAGCCTCCTGGGTAGCTGGGACCATAGGCATGTGTCACCATGCCCTGCTAATTTTTGCATTTTTTGTAGAGACAGGGTTTCACCATGTTGCCCAGGCTGGCCTTGAGCTCCCGGGCTCAAGCAAGCTGCCTGTACCTGCCTCCCAAAGTGCTAGGATTACAGGCACAAGCCACCAAGCTCGGTGGAAAAAAATCAGTGATACACTTTTTTTTCAATGGAATAGTCATTTAAACCAACACCATTTATTGAATTATCTATCCCCCACTGATTTGAAGCAAGTTGTTTGTTTGTTCATCTGTTTGTTTGTTTGTTTGTGTTTTGAGACAGAGTCTCACTCTGTCGCCCGGGCTGAAGTGCAGTGGCATGATCTTGGCTCACTGCAACTTCCACCTCCCTGGTTCAAGTGATTCTCCTGCCTCAGCCTCCTGAGTACCTGGGATTACAGGTACGTACCACCATGCCTGGCTAATTTTTTATATTTTTACTAGAGATGGGGGTTTCATCATGTTGGCCAGGCTCGTCTAGAACTCCTGACCTCAGGTGATCCACCCACCTCGGCCTCCCAAAGTGCTGAGATTACAGAGGTGAACCACAGCACCAAGCCTAAAGCAAGCTTTGCCACAGCTCTAAGACAGCATCAACACTGGGGCCTAGAACCTGAGGCACAGCACACACTGCAACAGCCATGTGCCCCCCAGACGTGAAGCTGACCTCTTCCGAGGAACGTGTTAACATTCACGTCTGTGTTCCTGGTTAGGTCTCCTCCCTCTGAATGCGCAGTTACCTCGGGTGCCTATGTGTTCCTCCTAGTCAGTACTCCACACTACCAACCTAGAGGGGCTCCGGGTACTATTTGGCAGCCACAAATAAAACTCACCTCAGAAATGAGCATGGTTACTAATGTAAGAAAAGCAATATATACAACTTCCTTCACTAATTTTGAAGCAAAAACTCAAAGGAGAAGGAACTTGAAAGCATCATGAACAGACAATCAGCCAATCAACCAGGATAGAAAGCGAGAGCTGTGGGCTCTTGCTCCAGTTAACATGACTTTTGACAAGTCTTCTCCCCTCTTCAGGTTTTCCCTTTCTTACCTAGGGAGTATCAGAGTTACGCTAGAAAATCTCTAAGGTTCCTTGAGCAATAATAATAACTGAGATTCCAGAAGAGACTTGGAGCCTCTTTACAAGGTTTATTTCTCAATTCCCATGGAATCTTTGATGAGATCTCCTATTGACTTTCATGCCCCGAGGGTTCCTTAACTTTGCTTTGTTCTGGCAGCCTCAGATCAAGACTGTAGAAGGAAGCCTCTTGTTTGTGTTGTCATTAATTTCAAAAGCCGCTTCAAAAATTTCTCATGAAAGTAGCAGTCTCCCACCTTCCCGTGTCTTTCATCCTTTGAAAGAAACAGTACATTAAGATGGCCATCCCAGCCTTAATAAGGTTCTCATTTCAGCCAAGATGCTAGACACTGAGAGACACAAGCATGTGGTTTCTGCAGGGAATTTGACCCTTGTAAAAAAAAAAAAAGGAAATGCTGAGTCTATCTCTTAATAACGGGAAGAGGCTTCTTCTGAGGACCTTGGATGCAGCCTGCATGACCAAGGAATGGGTATAGAATGCAAAAAATCCAGGTTATGACTGTCTCCACCCTGAGGCAACAAAATCAGGAAGTTCTCAAATCAGTTATTTCACAATAAGTTTTGGGAATTTGGATCATGGGAAAGATTACTACCTGTTTGCTTGTTTTCAATAATTAGGATTGTTTTTAAGTGTACAGAAGTACACATCTAACACACAAAGCAGGCTGAAATTAGAAACCCAGAGCTTTATATTGATGAGTCTTGGCTAAGAGTGCATTTAAACAGAGGGCTGCACAGGAATTGTGGAGGAGGAAAGGAGATCATTAAACGCTATGAATTTTGATACGTGTGAGTTTCAGAGCAAGTGAAGATTCGCTGTATACATATTTGTTAGCACTTTACATTTTCAGAGAGAATAGAGAAGTGACAGAAAAAAATGAAAAGAACAGAGCCTCAACGTCTACAGGCTTTGCTATTAATAATTCAGTGGCATATTCTGGTGGTCCAAGAAGCTTCTGGATTCCATTTTGTGGTTATAGAAATCTAGCATGAAAAGATCTAATCGCTGTTCATTCATATTGCATAGGAAAAACCCTGAAAGGACTCATTTCAAATGCCAGCGGTGTTTCCCTCTGGGAAGAAGACAGGGGTGAATGAAAAAGAAAGAGAATAGAAACTTTCACTTTTTACTTTATTTCTATGTGTTTTATTTTATTTATTTTTAGTTTTTGTGGGTGCACAGCAGATATATATCTATATGGGGTACATGAGATTTTTTTGATACAGGCATGAAAGGCATAATAATCACATCATGGAGAATGGGGTGTCCATCCACTCAAGCATTTATTTGTTGTGTTACAAACATTTTGATTATACTCTTTTAGTTATTTTAAAATGTGTTATTGACTATAGTCGATAATAATTTTAGCCCTGTTGTGCTATCAGTTCTTCTTCATTCTTTCTAATGATTTTTTTTGTGTCCATTAACCATGCCTACTTCCCTCCCCATCCCCCACATACCCTTCCCAACCTCTGGTATCCATCCTTCTACTCTCTATCTTCCTGAATTCAATTGTTTTAATTTTTAGCTCCCACAAATAAGTGGGAACATGTGAACTTTGTCTTTCTGAGCCTGGCTTATTTCACTTAACATAATGACCTCTAGTTCCATCCATGTCATTTCAAATGACATGATCTCATTCTTTTTTACGGCTGAATACTACTTCATTGAGTATATGTACCACATTTTCTTTATCCATTCATCTGTTGATGGGCACTTAGTTTGCTTCCAAATTTTGGCTATTATGAATAGTGCTACAGTGAACATAGGAGTACAGATATCCCTTTGATATACTGATTTCCTTTCTTTGGGTATACATCTAGCAGTGGGATTGCTGGATCATAGGATAGCTCTATTTTTAGTTGTTTGAGAAACCTCCAAACTCTTCCCCATAGTGGTTGTACTGATTACAACGGTGTGCACCGTTGGTGCGAATGTAAATTTTAACTGGGGTGAGATAGTATTTAATTGTAGTTTTCATTTACATTTCTCTGATAATCAATGATGTTGAGCACCTTTTCATATACCTGTTTGCCATTTGTATGTCTTCTTTTAAGAAATGTCTATTCAAATCTTTTGTACATTTTAATCAAATTATTATATTTTTTTCTAAGCTTCTATATTTGGTTTGGTTATCTGCAACTTTACTGAATTTGTTTATTAGTTCTAACAGTTTTTTTGGTGGAGTCCTTAGGTTTTTCCAAATGTAAGATTATATCATCTGCAAACAAGGATAATTTGACTTCTTCCTTTCCAATTTGGATGCCTTTCCTAATATCTTTCCTTTTTTTGTGCATCCTCTTCAATTTCTTTCATCAGTGATTTATTGTTTTCATTGCAGACGTCTTTCACTTCTTTGGTTAAGTTAATTCCAAGGTATTTAATTTTATTTATAGGTATTGTAAATGAGATTCTTTTCTTGATTTTTTTTCAGATTGTTCACTGTTGGCATAGAGAAATGCTATGGATTTTTATATGTTTATTTTGTATCCTGCAACTTTACTGAATTTATTTATTAGTTCTAATAGTTTTTTGGTGGAGTCCTTAGGTTTTTCCAAATGTAAGGTTATATCATCTGCAAACAAGGACAATTTGACTTCTTCCTTTCCAATCTGGATGCCCTTTCTTTCTTTCTTTTGTCTGATTGCTCTAGCTAGGACTTCCAGTACTATGTTGAGTAACAGTGGGTAACAGTGGGCATCCTTGTCGTGTTCCAGATCTTAAAGGAAAGGCTTTCAGTTTTTCCGCATTCAACATGATATTAGCTGTGGGTCTGTCATTTATGGCTTTTATTATGTTGAGATATGTTCTTTCTGTACTTAGATTTTTTTAGGGTTTCTTTTTAAATCAAAAAGACATTAAATTTTATCAATTGCTTTTTTAGAATCAATTGAAAGGATCATGTGGTTTTTGTCCTCCATTCTGTTGATATGATGCGTCACATTGATTGATTTGCAAATGTTGAACCATCCTTGCTCCCCAGGATAAATCCCACTTGGTCATCATGAATGTTCTTCTTTTTTTTTTTTTTTTTTTTTTTTTTTTTTGAGACGGAGTCTCGCTGTGTCGCCCAGGCTGGAGTGCAGTGGCGCGATCTGGGCTCACTGCAAGCTCCGCCTCCCGGGTTCCCGCCATTCTCCCGCCTCAGCCTCCGAGTAGCTGGGACTACAGGCGCCCGCCACTGCGCCCGGCTAGTTTTTTGTATTTTTTAGTAGAGACGGGGTTTCACCGTGTTAGCCAGGAGGGTCTCGATCTCCTGACCTCGTGATCCGCCCGCCTCGGCCTCCCAAAGTGCTGGGATTACAGGCTTGAGCCACCGCGCCCGGCCATGAATGTTCTTCTTAATGTGTTATTGAATTTGGTTTGCTAGCATTTTGTTGAGGATTTTTGCATTAATATTCATCAGGGATAACAGCCTATAGTTTTCTTTTTTTGATGTGTCTTTGTCTGGTTTGGGATCAGGATAATACTGGCCTCATAGAATGAGTTTGGAAGTATTTCTTCCTCCTCTACTTTTCATAAGAGTTTGGGTAGGATTGGTATTCATTCTTTAAAGGTTTGGTAGGATTCAGCAATGGGGCCATCAGGTCACAGGCTTTGCTCTGAGACTTTTTGTTATGATTTCAATCTCATTACTTGTTTTTGGTCTGTTCAGGCTTTGAATTTCTTCATGGTTCAATCTTGGTAGGTTGTATGTGTCTAGCCATTTCTCCATTTCTTCTAGATTTTCCAATTTATTGGCATATAGTTGCTCATAGTAGCCACTAATGATCCTTTGAATTTCTGTAGTATCAGTTTTAGTGTCTTCTTTTTCATTTCTGTTTTTATTTATTTGGGTCTTCTCTCTCTTTTGCTCAGTCTGGCCAAATGTCAATTTTGTTTACCTTTTTAAAAAGCCAACTTTTCTTTTCATTGATCTTTTATATTGTTTCTTCATTTCTATTTCATTTATTTCTGCTCTGATCTTTATTATTTCTTTTCTTCAACTAATTTTGGGTTTAGTTTTCTCTTGCTTTTCCAGTTCTTTGAGATGCATTGTTAGGTTGTTTATTTGAAGTTTTTCTTCTTTTTTGTTGTAGGCACTTATAGCTATAAAATTCCCTCTTAGTACTGCTTTTGCTATATCCCATAGGTTTTGATAGTTGTGTTTCCATTATCATTTGTTTCAAAAATGTTTTCAATTTTCTTCATAATTTCTTCATTGACCCACTGTTATTCAGGAGCATATTGTTTAATTTCCATGTATTTGTATAGCTTCCAAAATTCCTCGTTATTGATTTCTAGTTTTATTCCATTGTGGTCAGAGAAGATGCCCTGGAACCACTTGAGAAAAACAGAAAACATACCACAGACTCCTCTTTTTGAGAGGAAACTCTGTCTTTCCTGATGGATCCCCAAGAATTCTAAGTGGACAGACATCTCTCAAGTCTAAAGCTTTACTCTCTTTTGCATTCAACTCCTTGATCTCTTTGGCCTTTAGATGCATACATATAGACATATGTATGTTATATGATGTATGTACATATGTGTATATATCTATACATTTTTGTATATTGTCTACATGGTTCCAAATTAACTTAAAGATAAATGAGTACTCATTAATTAAATAAATAAGCCCAAATATTTTTCAAGTTCACATGACTTGAATAAGTCTTTTGATTTATAAGACTAATTTAATATTGTTGGGTTGGTTTGTTTGTTTGAGACAGGGCCTTTCTCTGTCACCCAAGCTGGAGTGCAGTGTCTTGATCATGGCTCACTGTAGCCTCAATCTCCCAGGCTCAAGGAGTCCTCCCGCCTCAGCCTCCCAAGTAGCTGGGACCACAGGCATGCACCACCGCCTGGCATTTTTTATTTTTAATTTTTTTAAAATTATCTTTGTGTGTGTGTGTGTGTGGAGACAGGGTCTCAGTATGTTGCCAGGCTGGCCTTGAACTCCTGGGCTCAAGTAATCCTCCCACCTTGGCCTCTCAAAGTGCTGACATTACAGGTGTGAGACACCAGGCCCAGTCATATGTTTGCTTTAATAAAAATAACTGTCTTCTGTGCTATTAGCAAAATATAGGTGTATTTAACTTTAAGGTTTCTGCTTTTATGATACTTGTCTAACATACAGTAATATAAAATGGTTAATAGAGGATTTAACTTGAGATAATGGCTAGATTTGTCTAATGTCTCATAAAATCTTCCAAACGTCATTGTTAAAATTAAGCAAAATTTAAATTGTTAAAATAAAATAGATGTACATGAGATAAAAGTTTTAAAATGAAGTTTTTTTTTTGTTTTTTTTGTTTTTTTTTGAGGCAGAGTCTCGCTCTGTCGCCCGGACTGGAGTGCAGTGGCCAGATCTCAGCTCACTGCAAGCTCTGCCTCCCGGGTTTACGCCATTCTCCTGCCTCAGCCTCCCAAGTAGCTGGGACTACAGGCGCCCGCCACCTCGCCTGGCTAGTTTTTGTATTTTTAGTAGAGACGGGGTTTCACCGTGTTAGCCAGGATGGTCTCGATCTCCTGACCTCGTGATCCGCCCGTCTCGGCCTCCCAAAGTGCTGGGATTACAGGCTTGAGCCACCGCGCCCGGCCAAAAATGAAGTTTTTAATAATGATCATGTTTTCTAATATGTTTGCTTAAAAAGGTTTCTCAAATCTTTTTGGTAGCTATACGCTTAGAATTTTGCCAAGCAAAATTAAATGATGGATATTCATTAAATATCTAGAGTATTTCCAATAAGATCTAATGTTAAGCTATTAATTACTAAATATGGGTTTAAGCTTACATATTTTTGTTTGTTTGTTTTATGAGACAGAGTTTTCCTCTGTCACCCAGGGTGGAATGCAGTGGCATGATCTCAGCTCACTGCAACCCCCACCTCCCATGTTCAAGCAATTCTCCGGCCTCAGCCTCCCGGGTAGCTGGGACTACAGGCACATGCCACCATGCCCAGCTACTTTTTGTATTTTTAGTAGAGATGGTGTTTCACCATGTTAGCCAGGCTGGTCTCGAACTCCTGACCTCAAGTGATCTGCCTGCCTCAGCCTCCCAAAGTGCTGGGATTATAGACATGAGCTACCACCTTCAGCAGGCTTTTTATTTTGGAAAAACAAAAGATAGTTAGATCTGTTAGCAAATATGTTCTGCTCCACATTTTAAAATTGTTCCATTAGAAAGCCTGTGCTTCTAAAAATCATAAAATGTGTATTCATAAATTGTTATTATGTGACTGACAGTTAAAACTTGCTTACTTCTTGGGTTTTCACCATGAATGAAGGTTACTAAGAATTAAAATTCTGACTAGTGAAAGGAGATAAAAAGGGAAATAATTCTGTATACAGAGTATATAAGGAAAGTACGACGTTTTTTCAAGGAAAATATGAAGTATGATATGTTTTTACTTTAAAAAGTGATTTTGTGGCCGGGCGCGGTGGCTCAAGCCTGTAATCCCAGCACTTTGGGAGGCCGAGACGGGTGGATCACGAGGTCAGGAGATCGAGACCATCCTGGCTAACACCGTGAAACCCCGTCTCTACTAAAAAATACATAAAACTAGCCGGGCGAGGTGGCGGGCGCCTGTAGTCCCAGCTACTCGGGAGGCTGAGGCAGGAGAATGGCGTAAACCCGGGAGGCGGAGCTTGCAGTGAGCTGAGAGCCGGCCACTGCACTCCAGCCTGGGCGACAGAGCGAGACTCCGTCTCAAAAAAAAAAAAAAAAAAAAAAAAAAAAAAGTGATTTTGTGTAGTTTGCAAGTTATTTGAAAGTTGTTTCAGAATAAATAAAAGAATGGAAAAATGAGACAGATAAACTGAATGGATACAGAAAGTCGGGGGGAAAGAAAATGAGGGAAAATATTTTACAAGTGGTTATAGAAAGTTTATAGAAATCTTATGTTGTGTGGTAAAGCTAATTGTGATTAAATGGATTTGATAGATTTGTTTATAAGGTTTTATTGAAATTGTTTAGTGTTAATAATATAACTGATACAAAGGTAGAATTTGGTTTTCTTTTTTAAACAAGATTTTTATGTAATATTAACAAGAGACAACAAAAGACTTTGGTTCACCTTTTGAGTAAACTGAAAAAAAAAAAAAAGGGAAGACAGTTTGCTTCCTGCTGTCTTTATTAGATCTTTTGTTTGGAAAATTGAGTCTTCCCTCTATCAAAGAGTAATGTTTTTATTTTCTGACATCTTTTAGTAATCACTTGGCTAAATGAATACTTTTACTTTACAGTGATCTGTATTCTATTTTAATCAAGTGTTTTAAACTTTTGATACACTTCACAGCCTTCCCAAGATCAAATTTTGTATTCTAAATTAAGTGTTTTTTTACCTCAAACTAGGTTTTTGACATTCAACGGAAGGGCCCTTGGAAGTCCAAGAGAGATATATTAGTCTTATTTGGTATGTTAAATTGTACAGGAGACGTTGTCAAATAAAAAATGTTTAATCTTCTTTGAGTTATATGTATATAAATGTCTTTTTTTAATTTAAAAATAAAAAAATTGTGACGGGGTCTTGCTATATTGCCCAAGCGATCCTCCCACCTCAGCCTCCCAAAGTGCTGAGATCACAGGCATCAGCCACTGCACCCAACCTAAATGTATTATTTTACATGTGTTTAACATTGCATGAGGTTTTTGGTTTTGGTTTTTTTTTTTTTTTAACTTTGATAGACTTGCTTGATGCAGGGTTGCCACAAACCTTCAATCTGTAAAAAAATGCAGTATCTGTAAAGTGCAATAAAGTTAGGTGCAATAAAACAAGGTATGCCCGTATTTATTTTCTTTCTTTCTTTCTTTTTTTTTTTTTTTTTTTTTTGAGAAAGAGTCTTGCTCTCTCACCCAGGCTAGAATGCAGTGGCTCAATCATAGCTCACTGCAGTCTCCACTTCCTGGGCTCAAAGGATCCACCTTTGAGCCTCGGCATCCCAAAGTACTGGGATTACAGGCATGAGCCACTGAGCCAGGCCAAATTTTTGTATTTTCTGTAGAGAAGGGGCCTCACCATGTTGCCCAAGCTGGTCTAGAACTCCTAGGCTCAAAAAATCGTCCCATCTTGGCCTCTCAGAGTGCTGAGACTACAGGCATGAGCCACCATGCCTGGGTTTATTTTCTTTAAGTGTTTTTAAAACATTTCTCTAAAATAGAGACAGGGTCTCTCTATGTTGCTTAAGGCGGTCTTAAACTCTTGGCCTCAAATGATCCCCCTGCTTTGGCTTCGCAAATTGTTGGATTGCAGGTGTGAGCCATAACTCCTGGCCAAAAATGTTTTTACTTTTACTCTATTTTGTTTTAACTTTTTGTAGAGACAGGGTCCCACCATGTTTCCAAAGATGGTCTCGAACTCCTGTGCTCAAGGAATCCTCCTGCCCTGGCCTCCCAAAATGCTGGGATTACAGGCATGAGCCACCACAACTGACCCTAAAACATTTTTTAAAATCCACATTGAGTCATTATACTCAATGCATGGGGAGGAGGGTTTGACCAGACAAGATTGTCTCAGATTCTCTACCCAGAGCTTCTGGTCTCTGCTGAAGGCCATCCCTGTGGACTTGTCTACCAGCTCCTCTCCCCTATTTTTGTAGGGATGACTGTAAAGTTCCTTTGCTGACCTGCCCTTCAGGTTGTGGTATGAGTTGGGGGCCAGAAGGGCAGTGTGAAAGATTGTCCCAGTAGGCTGGCAGGGAGCTGGGAACGGTGAAAGACCCAAGGACAGCCGGTGAGGTCAGAATCAGAGACACCCGCATCTTTGCTGGGATTCTTCATCTCTGTCTTGAACCAGCCTCTAGAAAATGAAGGACTTTCAAGGTGAAAATTCCACCTTGTAGAATGAGGCAGCCTGTTGAGTGTACCAACTTAGCAGGCTAAGTGAGAACCCAGATGAGGAGGTGGGTCTGGGGGCGGGGGGAGTGGGGGCAATTGGGCTGTATTCACAGGAGGGATTCCCCTTCCAGGAGGCTGGAGAAGCTTAGGATGCAGCAGGTTTCTTGCTAAGAAATGCACCAGCATGGAGCATTTAGAGACGTTCAAGGTGACGAAAACGAGATAAATCTCCGACTCCAGCCCCCAGTGACTGTGGGTGACTGAGCAATATTCTCAGGGGCCCACTGTCCAGCCAATAGATGTTGATATTATTTTCAGTGCATTAAATCACTTTTCAAAATTCTGCATTCAGGTGGGGCACAGTGGCTCACGACTGTAATCTCAGCACTTTGGGAGGCCAAGGTGGGCAGATCACTTGAGCTCAGGAGTTCAAGACCAGCCTGGGCAACATGGTGAAACCCCATCTCTACAAAAAATACAAAAATCTAGCTGGGCATGGTGATACATGCTTGTAGTCCCAGCTACTCAGGAGGCTGAGGCAGGAGGATTGCTTGAGCCCAGGAGGTAGAGGTTGCAGTAAGCTGAGAAGGCACCACTGCACTCCAGGCTTGGCAACACTGCAGGACCCTGTTTCAAAAAAAATAATAATTAATTAATTAATTAATTAATTTAATAGAATAGAATAAAATAAAATAAAAATTCTGGGTTAAATTGTGCCCTTTATGCTGGGAAGGTGGGGGCAGAGGGGAATGGAAATTGCCTGGCTTAATTACATATAATTAAACTATGCCTTTCTCCCACCTCCCAAATAAAAGTGATATCAGTTATCATGCCACGAGCATCTTTGGATGTTTACAGCATGTACATTTTGCATGTACAAACACACAAAAAATTCTCCTCTGGGTTAGACTTTCCTGTGTTTATCCTCCCTTGACAACCCTGCTTCTTGTCTAAGTCCACCTCTGATTCCTACCTACTGCTTCCACCATCTTCAGCCTCAAATTCCACATCCAAACAATGAGCCTGGATAGTTTAGATAGCTTTGTACCTTGTTACCCTACTCCTCAGTGTCTTTTTTTTTTTTTTGTACAGAAATTTCCTGCATACCCTTTTCCCCACACTTGCAGAGCCTCTCCCCTTATGAACATTTCCCCGCCAGAATAGTCCATTTGTTAAAGCTGATGAATCTACATTGACACATCATCATCAAATCATCACCAAAGTCTATAGTTTGTTTGTTTGTTTTTCGACGGAGTTTTGCTCTTGTCGCCTAGGCTGGAGTGCATAATCTCGGCTCATCGCAACCTCTGCCTCCTGAGTTCAAGCGATTCTCCTGCCTCAGCCTCCCAAGTAGCTGGGACTACAGGCATGTGCCACCATGCCCGGCTAATTTTTGTATTTTTAGTAGAGACAGGGTTTCACCATCTCGGCCAGACTGGTCTCGAACTCCTGACCTCATGATCTACCCGCCTCGGCCTCCCAAAGTGCTGGGATTACAGGCATTGAGTCACCGCGCCCAGCCAGTCTACAGTTTACATTAGGGTTCACTCCTGGTGGTGTACATTCTACGGGTTTGAGAAAATGCGTAACAACATGTATTCACCATCACAGTATCATACAGAGGCATTTCACTGCCCTAAAAATGCTCTGTTCTCTGCCTATTAATTCCTCCATCCTTCCTACCTAACCCCTGGCAACCACTGATCTTTTTACTGTCTACATAGTTTTGCCTTTTCCAGAATGTCATATGGTTAATCGTACAGTGTATTGCCTGTTCACATTAGCTTCTTTTACTCAGTAATATGCATTTAAGCTTCTTCCATGTCTTTTTATGGCCTGACAGCTCAATTCTTTTTAGTACTAAATAACATGTCATTGTCTGCATGTACCACAATTTATGTATTCATTTATCAGCTGAAGGATATGTTGGTTGTTTCCAAGTTTTGGCAATTATGAATAAGATTGCTATAAATATTTATGTGCAAGTTTTTATGGAGACATAAGTTTTTCATTTCTTTGGGTAAATACCAAGAAGTGTGATTGCTGGATTGTATGGTAAGAGAAGACTTACTTTTGTAAGAAGCTGCCAAAATGACTTACAAAGTGGCTGGACCATTTTGCATTCCCACCAGCAGTGAACGAGAGTTCCTTTTGTTCCACATCCTTGCTATCATTTGGTGTTGTCAGTGTTCTGGATTTTGGCCATTCTAACAGGTGTGTGTTGATACCTCATAGTCGTTTTAGTTTGTAATTTCCTAATGATATATGATGTGGAGTTTCTTTTCCTATGTTTGTCATCTGTATACTTCTTTGATGAGGTGTCTCTTTAGGTCTGAAGTCCATTTTTTAATCAAATTGTTTGTTTTCTTTTTGTTGAGTTTTAAGACTTCTTTTTATATTTTGGATAACAGTCCTTTATCAGATACGTGTTTTGCAAATATTTTCTCCCAGTGTATGGCTTATCTTTTTATTCTCTTGACAGTGTCTTTCACAGAGCAAACAAATTTTTTTTTAATGAAGTTGAGTTTCTTGATTTTTTCTTCCTCAGTATCCTTTTAAAACTTAAATCTGAGGTTACAACCCTTTACTTCAACAACTTGTTCTTTAACAAAGACGGGAGCAGTGAGTACAGGGCTGTGGACCTCATCAGTGTCATCAAATTGATGACATTGACCAACTTTTTTCCTGGGTTTGGATTCTTAGAGATTTTTAGATTATCTCTCATAGAACTTCAGGAAATCCTTCCATAGAATACCTACCTCTAACTTCTGCCTCTTAAGAGAAAAAAGCAAAAATTGAATTAGCGTTTTATGTCCTTCATGATCTCCGTGGAACCCGTGCAGATCCTGAGGACTAAATGCGCAGACAAGGACACAGGCACAAGCTTTCCTGGCCCAGGGATGATGGGATGAATTTAACCTAAGTGAAAAATTAATTCTCAAACCTATCCTACCCTGCTAAGATTCACAATCCCATTTTTGCCCTGTCTGTCTGCTACATCCTATATAAGCAGCAATTTAACCAAAAACAGACTTGAAAATTAATTGTACATCATTCAAGTTAGCGAGATCTTCAGCCCCCCAATTCAGCATCATTGTCCTGGGCAACCAGGCTCGTGGCTCATCCATTTACCCAAATAGAATCAGCAATATCTTACCCTGGACGAATAGGTGGTAAAAAAAATGATTTTGCCCCTCCTTTTTGGTCCTTCTCAGGAAAGCTAAGTTGATTAAGAAGTAAAAGTTACCAGCTGGTAAGTATCTTGGATCTGTGTTTTGAAGCTGAGGTAATAAGCCTTTAGAACAAACTGTAAAATAAAGGACAAGGAGCAAATTCAAAAGGACTTTTGTGCAGATTCTTTCTTATCATTTCATGATATGGTTTTCACATCAGATATTTAACAGTTCATCAATCTGATTATAGTATCATTAGTCCCACTTTTAAGCCTTATTAGCCACTCTGGTCTCATTTCTTACAAAAATTAATTTTAGGTTTTTCTCAATTGAGACTAAATGTCAACCAAAATGTACTACATGAAAAGTCTTATTAACCTTATCATAATAACAACTTATGCTCCTTACACATTAAAGCACATAAGACATTTGCCTACAATGTGTGATTGAAATCCTTTTCTTACCAACCTTAAAAGAAAAGCAAAAGATGCTGGTACTGAATATGAATAAAACATTCTGTCAAGAGCTTTTTTGCAAATGCTGCTCTAATTCATGCAAAATCAAATTTATCTCCATTGGATTAAGTTTAACTGATTCAGATCCACATGGCTGACCAAGATGGGGTGTTAAATTCCTTCAAAAAATGGTAACTTCGGAAATATCCATTCAATTCCCATACTATTCTATTTGAACAGTCAAGTGCCCTTTGTGAATTAGCAATGAGATTTGACAGAACTGATTTTCCTTGAGAATTATGTGAGATGTTCTATTTTTAACCAGAAGCTAAAAAAGTGTGATGAGATCAATGCTTTAAATTAAGTCTGCCTAAAACCTCAAGAAAAAGTTCTCATCAAAGGAACCAACAAAATCGCAAAAATGAGGAGCAGAGTGGGGAAATCCTGGCTAAAATTCTTGATAGACAATAGTTGTCCTGTTATGCTTCTTTGCCAAGATAGTCAGGTGTCTCTGTGATGGCTTAAGAAAATAAAAGGAAAGGAAAGAAATGACAACACAACTTCCACACGAACAGCCAGAGACTAGAGGAAATCCCCAGTTACTGCAACTGAGCTAACTTCAGCATTTATATTCTGAACCACTTCTAGAAATGAAACCTTAAAGGCAAAACCTGAGATTTTAATCTGACAGGAAAGTGAATTGGAAACATCTTTAATTTACATTTTAGAAAATGAAGAAAAGCATGCAGAAAAAACTTGAAAGCCTTACAGCCCAGGAACCTAGAAATAATAACTGCTGTATTTCTAATATTGTAGATATTCCCAACCAGGTTTTGTTTTGTTTTGTTTTGTTATTTTATTTATTTTGTTTGAGGCAGGGTCTTGCTCTGTTGCCCAGGCTGCAGTACAGTGTCATGATCACAGCTCACTGTAGCCTTGAACTCCTGGGTTCAAGCCATCCTCCTGGCTCAGCCTCCCAAGTAGCTAGTACTATAAGTGTGCCACCACATCTGGCTACTTTTTAAATATTGTGGGGAGAAAAGGTCTTGCTTTTTTGCACAGGCTGGTCTTCAACTTGTGGGCTCAAGCGATCCTCCCACCTTGGCTTCCCAAAGTGATGGGATTATAGGCATGAGCCACTGCACATGGCCTGCTTATTTATTCTAGTGTAATTTTTCTTAAACCTTTGAGGAAAGTCATCACTCAATGATTATTCCAAGTTGGAAGCATTCAATGGCGCAGCACCATCAAAAAGCCCTGAAAAAGTCATTCTCTAGTCTGAAAAGAGAGCTGAAATAGCCTCTCCCTTAATAAAAAGTGCCTGTAATCCCAGCACTTTAGGAGGACAAGGCCTCAGGAGGATTGCCTGAGCCCAGGAGATAGAGACCAGCCTGAGCAATATGGCAAGACCCCGTCTACAAAAATCAAAGAAATTAACCAGCTATAGTGCCTGACAACTGTGGTCCCAGCTACTTGAGAGGCTAAGGCAGGAGGATCGCTTGAGCCCAGAAGGTCAAGCCTGCAGTGAGCCATGTTTGCACCACGGCACTCCAGCCCGGGCTACAGAGCAAAATCCTTTCTCAAAAAACAAAAAGGAAAAAAAAAATAATGATGATAATGATGATTTCCAGAGGAACTTCTGCAAGTAGGGAAAGCTAGCAGTACCTACAAGCCTCGATTCATCCTGTGTCCCCTTGCCTCCACCATGACCCAATACTCTACTGTTTATTGCTCTAATAAGCTGGAATTGGTAGAGTCTTGGGGAAACTTTAATAAGCATTAGAGAGAGTAGAAGGAAAATCAGCACAGAGAAGTGGAGGTATAGGCTGGTTTAGGAGATGCTGGCCTGATCTGCCCATAGACGGCTGTTCCCAGGCCTTGGTGTGGCCTTCTCTCAAATAGTAAGCCGTGGGCAGCCTCAGTTCCAAATGGAAGCCAATCATGAACATCATCAGCTCAGTCCTGGCAGGCCCCAGCTGCTCTTGCTTCCATTGCTTAACTTCTCTCCTCATTTCTCAGCTCCATGCCCTCCCTGGGCAACATTGCAGAGTAAACTCAAGATCCCCTTCAGCAACCTGGTCTCATGGTTCTGCCATAATAAATTTATTTACCCATAATAAATGGGTGGGATGACCCATTCTTTATGAATTGCTTTTCTGAAATTGGAGAGCTTCATAGGGATTAGAAAGAGGCCTCCTCTGGGCACACACAGCACTTGACACAGGTGTCCCCCCTCCTCCTGCTGAAAGCAGCCCTAGGACACAGGTTAACTAGTGGAGAGCAAGCTGGATCTCTATCCCACGAGCCTCTCAGCCTCAGGACTTTGTGCAGGTCATAAACCAAACAGTTGAGGCATTTGGGGGTCAGGGAACCTTCCTGGCGCCTCTGAAATTTCATCACAGGGGCAAGTGTCGTTTCCAGTCACCTAAGCGGACCTTGTTCTAGGCATCCCTGGACCAATATCATGGATTACCTTTGAGTTTTTTCTGTTACAAAACCCTTTATGGCAAACGTCGTTTCTTTTTGCCTAGTGTTTAGTTCTGGCTCCAAAGCAAGCTTGCTTTCATTTCTTTCACTTTGCACAATTTGGCAGAAAATGCTTTTCTCATTTGCTTCTTATCTGAAGACTTTTATCTTCTCACTTCCCCTTTCTTTTCTTCCTAGAAACTTCTTATCTCTTACCATCCCTGAATGTCCCCTCCAAGGTAAGGGAGTCAGCTCTCACTTTTGAGCATTTACTGAAAAGTTTCCATGCCACCTGGATGTGTCTCCTTGGGAGGGAGGTGCCTGGGGAAGGGGCTGGCTCCTTGGGGGACCAGTCAAGCCTCGGGCCTTTCCTGGGCAGGGGTCATGAGGACAGCCAACCTAAAGTAACTGGGTTTCTAGGAAAGCCTAGAGGCCCCAGAGAGTCCTTTCAGACAGTTCTCCACAGGTTACCATAGATATCAGGAAAATTTTTTTCAGCACTGATTTGCTTGAGCACTCTGTAAAATGCTGTTTTGAATTACAAATGAAGAAGAACATTTGTGTATACCTTACCAAACACAAATATTTAAAATGGCAAATAAAAGAGTTAAGATGATTTAGAAATTTTAATGACCTAAACAATGTAGTAGTACAGATTTGGTTGGGAGTTGGAGGACCATGGTAGATTAAGGTGAGAGAAAATACTGGGTGTTCAGTTGTTCTAAGATGTATAATGTTTTGCAAAGTATAATCAAATATAAAGTTGAAAGATTCCTTGGTATCTTTAAAACGTAAACTTTATACAAATCATGCAGAATGTTGTTATACTACCCTTCAAGTTATTTCTGGTATGTTTCACTTTACATAAATACCTACATTAAGCTTGACTTCTTGATTAGAAAGCAAAGAGAAAAGGGAGTGCGTTAAAGTGTTAACACAGGTGATATGGTCTGGCTCTGTGTCCCCACCCAAATTTGTAATCCCCACGTGTTGTGGGAGGGACCTCAAGGGAAGAGTTCAGATCATCAGGATGGTTCCCCCATGCTGTTCTCCTGATAGTGAGTTCGTTCTCATGAGGTCTGATGGTTTTATAAGGGGCTTTTCCCCACTTCACTTAGCATTTCTCTTTCTTGCAGCCATGTGAAGAAGGACATGTTTGCTTCCCTTTCTGCCATGATTGTAAGTTTCCTGAGGCCTTCCCAGCCACGTAGAACTGTGAGTCAATTAAACCTCTTTCCTTTATAAATTACCCAGTCTTGGATATTTCTTCCTAGCCACACGAAAATAGACTAATACAACTGGGCATCAAAAATTCAGGATCTGAAAAATTTGGGCATTAAGAGGAAAGGGGCAATATTACTTCCCACCAAAGCATTATACAAATCTTATTTTTAAATCTGCTAATACACATGAATTCCCTTTTGACAATTACATTACTTTTTTAAATCTAAACTATTTGTTATTAAAATGTACAAAAGACTTTTGGTAAAACATTTAGATGACAGGCAAAATGAATGAACCAAATAATTGGACAAATCTCATTGGTTTAACAAATGGTAACTAAAAACTAAAGTGCCAAAAGATTACATACAATATTATCCACTCCCTTTTCGTAACATTTAGGATAACTACAATAAAAATATACACTTTTTAGGAATACATGCAATAAAACTCTACGAAAAGGAAAGCAAGGGTATGAGGAACATGGGATTCAGGAGGAAGATGATCATGGGTGGGCAGAGGATGAGATAGCAGTGAGGGAACCAAGTAGTTAAATGTAAATTATTTTAAAGATCTTAGCTTTTGTTTTGAATGGTGGCTTCCCAGACACTAGCTGCAGTGTTAAAATGACTAACCCAGGAAATAAAGAAAAGGGAAAAGATGATATTGACGGTATCTAGAAATGTACAAATATTTAAAACATATTGAATTTCTAGTGTCCACTGCTGACAGTTTTCTATATATCTTTCCCCAATTTTTAATTTTGGCATTTTAAAGCATATCCTAATTCCCCAATTAAAAAGCAATAAACAGCACATGTGCCCAGAGAAAAGACTGTAAGTGAAGTCACTTGTGTTAACAGTGATCATAAGAAGAGGCTATTGCCTAAGTTACAGTATATATACAGTATACTAAAGTCTTTGGAAAGCATGGTCGCCTTAAGTCTTTCGAAAAAGACCTGAAAACTATGGGTGACGGCAACCCACAGCTTCCTCCTAACTCAATTCAGACTGCTCTCTGCCCTCAGAGCTGCTGGACAGATTAAGTCTTGAAGTTGTTTCTGTCTGACCTGAACTCCTAGGTTTAGAGTAGAGCAAGGCAGCGGGGCTGGTGAGGACAGAAGGCTCTTAACAAATCATCATCCACCTCCTCACCTTCAAGAAAATAACAGACTCTTCGGCATCCAGAATCCAGCAGAAGAGAGACTGAAGTTTTTCTTTTTGTAAGAGAACTGGGTATAATAAACAAATAAGTAAATAAATAACCTTTGTAGGTCTAGACCCCAAATGGGGAGAACATATTAATTCCTTGTTTAGTCTTTTCCTGGGACAAAGGTCCTACTCAGTCCTTTCTGATGGAGACCATGGTTCTCAGTCTAAGCAAGCTACCCCTTTTGCTTCTCCATAGAACAGACCACCAGCCTGCTTCCCAAACAGCCTACTTTCTCAATTGTATCTTAAGGAAGTCACGCATCTCACACCACAAGCTTGAGCTGCATATGGGGAAAGTGGGAAGGAAGTGGAGATGAAAGAGGAAATTACACCGCTAGCAGTTACAGATGACCCACTTAGATAGCATTGCCTAGGCCATTGGAATTCTGCACCATCCCCACTGCCCCTCTGCCTCCAACTGGGTTGCCACTATCTCTTCAATGAGCAATTACATTTAATTAACATTGCACCCCACATTTAGATTGTAGCGAATAGTGTGTCAGCAGACATTTAACAATTGGTTCTATGAAGAAAAAGCATTTGTAACATGTGTCTATTTCCATGGTGTAAATGCTCTCATGGTGGCCAGTTTCAAGCTGCCAACAAGATGTCACCAGATGCAGAGTTGGGAATTGATACCACAATCAGATCTTGTGAGCTGCATTGAGCTGGCTCCCTCACACCACTAAGTGTAATGCTTTCATTATAAGGTATTACTATTTTGGTAAGTGGATCTACAATTGGCCAATATTTTACAGTCATACCTCAGTTTCTTCATTGTTAAAAATGGTAAAATAAGAACCACTTCTCCAGATTATCATGATAGCCAAAGTGCAAAGCACATACAATTTTCAAATCTTGTCAGTCCTGGCTGGGTGCAGTGGCTAATGCCTATAATCCCAGCACTTTGAGAAAGTCAAGGTGGGAGGATATCTTGAGCCCAGGAGTTTAAGACCAGCCTAAGCAACATAGCAAGACCCTGTCTCTACAAAAAACTTTAAGAAATAACCAGCATGGTGACACATGCCTGTAGTCCCAGCTATTCGGAAGGCTGAGTTGGGAGGATTGTGTGAGCCCAAGAGTGTGAGGTCGCAGTGAGCTATGATCATGCCACTGCATGTCAGTCTGAGGAACAGAGGGAGACCTAGCATTTTGGGAGGCTGAGGCAGGAGTACAACTTGTGGTCAGGAGTTCAAGACCATCCTGGGCAACACAGTAAGATATCTGTCTCAAACAATAATAATAATAATTTAAAAATATATACATCAGGCTGGGTGTGGTGGCTCACACCTGTAATCCCAGCATTTTGGGAGGCCAAGGCGGGCAGATCACAAGGTCAGGAGATTGAGACCATCCTAGTTAACACGGTGAAACCTTGTCTCTACTAAAAATACAAAAAAATTAGCCAGGTGTGGTGGCAGGCGCCTGTAGTCCCAGCTACTTGGGAGGCTGAGGCAGGAAAATGGCATGAACCCAGGAGGTGGAGCTTGCAGTAAGCCAAGATCGTGCCACTGCATTCCAACCTGGGCAACAGAGTGAAACTCTGTCTCAAAAAAAAAAAAAAAACCCAAAAATTTCGCCAGGCATGGTGGCGCACGCCTGTAATCCTGGCTACTCAGGAGGCTGAGACAGGAAAGTCACTTGAACCAGGGAGGCAGAAGTTGCAGTGAGCCAAGATCATGCCATTGCACTCCAGCCTGGGCAACAAAAGCGAGGCTCTATCTAAAAAAAAAAAAAATGTGTATATATACACAGACACACATCAGTCCTGCTTCCCTCATCCTCTTGTCTTCTTATGTTATGCTTTCATTCCTGGAACCACTTTTGCAAAGATTGTAACAGTCAGAGGAATCTAGCATGGCTGACTCCATCTTGCTTCACAGCCTGGCTATCCTTGCTCATTCCTGGGCGTAAGCCAGGTTAACCATGGGAGGAATTTAGTTTATAGTTTAACTTTGAAGCAAGGATGCTAATAGTCCCTCCATAAAACTAATTCCCTTGGCCGGCTGTGGTGGCTCACACTTGTAATCCCAGCACTTTGTGAGGCTGAGGCAAGTGGCTTACCTGAGGTCAGGAGTTTGAGACCAGCCTGGCCATTATGGTGAAACCCCATCTCTACCAAAAAATAGAAAAATTAGTGGAGCGTCATGGCAGGTGCCTGTGATCCCAGCTACTCAGGAGGCTGAGGCAGGAGAATTACTTGAACCCAGGAGGCAGAGATTGCAGTGAGCTGAGATTGCACCACTGCACTTCAGCCTGGGTGACAGAGTAAGACCCTGTCTCAAAAAAAAAAGAAAAAAAAAAAACAGAAAAACTAATCCCCTCCTTGTTCAGAGACTGAAGCTACCTTTGTAAAGCTAATCAAAGACCACAAAATTAGGATTGTGGGAAGAGCCTGAATTCTGCTAAAATGTAGGCATAATTTCTATCATCCCTTACCGCTCAGAAGTCCTGAAGCCAGAGATCACAAAATCTGTGACTTCCCCAGTTGTTCCAATAGGTAATATCACTATTGTAGAACCTAAGGTTGGTCTTTGAGATGGTTTTCAGACTTTTGCATTCTGGCAACCAGCTGACCCCATCTGGACCAGTGATTCGTGACTCAACAAGTTCTGTGGTCCCCACCCAGAGGCAGACTCAGTGCATGAAGACCATTTTCCACACCTGTATGATTTCATCCCCAACTAGTCAGCAGCAGCCATTCTCTAGTCCCCTGCCCATCAAATTATCCATAAAAACCCTAGCCTCTGAGTTCTCGTGATTTGAGTAATAACTCCAGTCTTTCCAGTTGGTGAGCTCCACATTAATTAAACTCTTTCTCTACTGCACTAACATGGTGTCAGCAAATTGGTTTTGTCTGTGCAATGGGCAAGAAGAACCTGTTGGGCAATTACATTCCTCTTCCTCATTGTGAAGGCACAATCCCACCGGGGACACAAGCCCATGGAAGCAACACTTGGAATCCAGGAGATGGAGATGTGCTCCAGTCAAAAGCTGGTTGGAATGCTGAGAGGTTATTTTCTTATAGGAAGATGTTGGCAGACTCTATATGACATTGAGTTCTACACAGTGAATGAGTCTACCTGTAAAGGGTTCTGTTTGTGCTTGGTATTCCCCTTAATGATGCTCTTAAGGATCCTCATGGAAATAAGTAAGGGGTCTTCTCTGGTGACAGATTCTACACACCAGTGAGCTTCACACTGAGGGAGATTCTACAGCAAGACTGGCACCATCTTGCCCCACAGATACAATGTAGGTTAAGTAGATTTTGGTGGGATTTCTCCATTTCCTATGGAAGGCAGTTTTGTGCATTCCCAATTTCAAACCTATTTAACCCACGTTGAATTCAACCTGTTAATATTTGGGGGACTATAAATATATAAAGATACAAACCCCATGTTCAATGAAAATTATAGATTTAAGAATTCTTTCTCTACTCTTCCTCCTCCAATAATGAAGTTGTATCTCTTTTTCTTCATTGCCAAGTTTCTAGAAAGAGTGATGAACCCTTGCCTCCACCTCACTTGGTAGACCACACAGGCAGGTTTTCATTCTGTCTGCTTCCCTGACGTGGTTCTGGCTTTTGTAGTGTTTTTGTTGTTGTTGTTGTTGTTGTTTTGTTCTGTTTTTGGAGACAGGGTCTCACTTTGTCACCCAGACTGGAGTGCAGTGGTGCAATCTCAACTCACTGCAACCTCTGCCTCCCAGGCTCAAGAAATCCTCCAGCCTCAGCCTCCCAAGTAGCTGAGACTACAGGTGTGCACCATCACATCCAGCTAATTTTTAAATATTTTTTTGTAGAGACAGGGTTTCGCCATGTTGACCAGGCTGGTCTCGAACTCCAGAGCTCAAGCAATCCAACTGCCTCGGCCTCTCTAAGTGCTGGGATTACAGGCGTGAGTCACCGCGCCTGGCCTTTGTAGTGTTTTTTAATCCATATATTTATAAATTCTTTCATAATTCAAGCTCTGGAAGGACTGAAACTGTGTCTTCACCTTTGTAGACCTAGCACCGAGCACAGGCAGGCACATATAGAAGGTGTATATACCAGCAGCTACCGTTTGTTGAGCACTGTGCCAGACACTGTGCTATGAGCTTTATGTGTACTCAGTCTTTTAATCTGCACAATGGTTTTATGAGGCCAGGGCTTGCATTATCTCCATTGTGTAGATGGAGATACTGAGGCACAGGGAGGTTAAGAAGTTTGCCTTAGATTGCACATCTAGTAAGAGGCAGAACAGGGATTTGAACCTGGGCTGTCTGGATCTAGAGCCCACACTCTTACCATTTATATTCTATGGCCTAACAACTAATAGTGGTTAATCTTCATAAATAAAACTAAGAAGTTACTTTACAACATCTTAAAATCTTTACCATTAAAGATTTTTAATGATAAACAATGTAATCTGTGTAAATAAAACTAATATTTTGCACACAAAATCACTTCTAGAGCCCCAGGAAGGTCATCCTAATGCTGTAGATTTTCATCCTCTAAAGCAGCTGAAACATGAACCCACTGTCAGGGCAGCACAGGCAATGGGTACTAAGGAGCCACAGAGAAAATAACTTAGTGTTTCACCTTTGAGCCCCAAACCAAAAACCACAGGAGCAAACGTTTTGATGCACCACGATAAATTTGCAATGAAGCTCCTTCTTGCACGGGCCACTGTCATGAGTCAAATTGTCTACCCCCAAAAAAGATATGTTGAAGTTCTAACCTCCAGTAGTTCAAATGTGACCTAATTGGGGTCTTTACAGGCCTAATTGGAAAATAGGGTCTTTACAGACCTAACTGGAAAATGAGGTCATTAGATTGGGCCCTAGGCCAATATGACTGGTGTCTGTATAAAAAGAGGAAATTTGGACACAGAGGCAAACATGCACATAGGGAAGGAGAACACCCTGTGAAGGTGAAGGCAGCCAGTGCGGTGAGTATCTCTCCACAAGCCAAGGAATGCCAGAGAAGGCCAGCACCGGAAGTGAGGAGTGAGACACGGAACAGATTCCGCCTCACAGCCCTCAGAAGGAACCAACCCTGCCAACACCTTGATCTGACTTCCAGTCTCCAGAGCTATGAGACAATAAATTCCTGCTGGTTAAGCCCCCTCCCACCCCGCCCAGTTGGTGGTGGTACATTGTTATAGCCTCCTTAGGACATTAATCCAGCCACTCTTCGTAAATGTTCCTGGATGATTAGAAGCTGGATTGACATTGATGGTACATGATTCTTCTGATCCATAACAGGAGGCCAGTGAGGGAATAAAAAAGCAACAAAGGAGAGAGAAAGAATATAAATCCTTTGGGAGGCCGAGGCGGGCGGATCACAAGGTCAGGAGATCGAGACCATCCTGGCTAACACGGTGAAACCCCGTCTCTACTAAAAATGCAAAAAATTAGCCAGGCATGGCGGCGGGCGCCTGTAGTCCCAGCTACTTGGGAGGCTGAGGCAGGAGGATGGCGTGAACCCAGGAGGCAGAGCTTGCAGTGAGCCGAGATCACGCCACTGCACTGCACTCCAGCCTGGGTGACTTAGCGAGACTCCGACTCAAAAAAAAAGAGGAGTATAAATCACTGTGGGCTGAGGAGGGTTTCATAAGATCTCAGGCTTGACCTACCATCTTGAAAGGAGGATAAGATTGAGGCAAACAGAGGGAAGAAAATAGGAAGAGTGTCCAGTGTGATCAAGGGAGCAGACGGCGAGTGTGCATAATGCCTCAGAAACAGTTAAGTAGACCAACACAACCAAATACAAGGCTCTGGTGAAGAAGAATCTGGATGGCAATGGCTTACAGAAATGAAAACCTTAAAATATGGCATGATTCCATATGCCAGACGTCAATACAGAGTGCATATAAAACCATTTATTCATTCAACAAGTACTCTTGCATGCTTAGTGTGTTTGTGATACTATGCCAAGTGAGGGCATAATTCATGAAATCTCAAGGCAAACAGAATGCTGAGATTTCAGCCAAGCTTCATCTTTGATGACAGCAGCAGTCAATTTGACTTTGCAATGTTCAGCCGAGTGATTTCTTTAAATAGTCCTAGTACTGAACTCCTCTGAAAACTTTGAATAAGGAAACAAGGTTTCTTTTTTTTTTTTGAGACGGAGTCTCGCTCTGTGGCCCAGGCTGGAGTGCAGTGGCCGGATCTCAGCTCACCGCAAGCTCCGCCTCCCAGGTTTACACCATTCTCCTGCCTCAGCCTCCTGAGTAGCTGGGACTACAGGCGCCCACCACCTCGCCCAGCTAGCTTTTTGTATTTTTTAGTAGAAACGGGGTTTCACCATTTTAGCCAGGATGGTCTCGATCTCCTGACCTTGTGATCTGCCCGTCTCGGCCTCCCAAAGTGCTGGGATTACAGGCGTGAGCCACCGCGCCCGGCCAGGAAACAAGGTTTCTATTAAGGGACCCCAGATATGGGTATAAGAGGGTCACATAACTTTATAAACTTTATACAAGTACTAAACTAGAGTTACCATATCTAATACTATCATTTAGAGGACTTTGAAAGGAAATTGATATTTTCACTACAACCTTCCTGAAGTCCTCCTTCTGATGAAGAAAAACAGGGATGAAACCCAACTCTCTAAAAATATTTTTATAAAAAATTAATGGATGTCAATTTTCAGGTTGGAGGTTTATTAAATGTCTTCTTGTGTACTCTTCAATCTTTCCACAGTCACCGTCTGTTTTATTCAACTCATGACTGCCTAGCTATACTGCTAGTCTAATATTTACTTTACCGCTCATCAATATTTGCCACTTTTAGTAAATATTATGCCATTACACTACTTAAAGATTTATTAAGCAGTTAAAATTGAGTCTTTACCTCATTTAGTATTTACCTTTGAACAGACTGGGGACAGCATAAATAGCCATAGCCAAATTCAGAATTCTTATTTTTAGTGTAATTGGACCAAAAATCATCTGCACACCTGGAAAGGTGTTGACCAAAGCCTCAACAAAGGGGAAACCTGTTTATTAATGACCCCAACTCCAGACCTTTCTGGAAAAAACTAGGTAACCTTTAATTAAAATTACAAATAAACTTTTAATTAATCTTAAAGCATACACTGAGTTTGTCAGTAAACTCGCACCAACCTAATACTTTGAACGATTCCTCATATTCTACATTTCTTTTTCACTGGGTGAAATTCTGAAAATCCACTACTATTTCTCCTATAGCCACAGTGAGTCAGCTTCTGAGTGGCCAAAGGAAACTCATAGAAGGTGGAAAGGGGAGATAAGACTTGCTTCCTTGACACCAGTAAGTGCTTCAAATTCCACTGAGAAGGAAAGAAGGAAGGGGCACGAACCCCTGGTGAGTAGCCTGTGGACCTGTGATCTGAAGGTCATTCATTCTGCAAACGTTAATGAAGCAGCTACTATATGCTGGGCACAGTGCCAGGTGCTGAGGCTATGATTTTTGCATAAGACAGACTAGGTTCTTGTTGCCTTGGCGAGAGACAGAAAATAGCCAAATAAGCAAGAAAAAATTCAGAAGCTGATCATTCCAAGAAACGTTAAATAGAATGATTTGATAGACAGAGTTGACCGGTGCCTCTGAATTTCAGGTCAAGGAAAACCTCTCTGAGGAGGTGGCAGCTAAGTCTGAAAGATGGAAGGATCCAACCATGGGAAAATCAGGGAGAAGACCATTCCCAGCAGAGGATACAGTTAATGCAAAGGCCCTGAGGCAGGAAAGAACTTGGAGGCAGCTTCTGGAAATAAAAAGAAAGTCCATCCCCCTTCCCCCAGTGTGCACAACAATCATGTACTATGTTATAATGAGAAAAAATGTTACTTTGGGGGGGAAAGCTTCATCTCCTTTAACACTTGTGGACATCAATCTTAATGAAATTCTAAATGTAGAAAAAAAAACTTTGAGGCACAATGATATTCATAGCAGCATCATAATAGTGAAAAAACAGAAACCACCTAAACGTTCAACAACAGATGAGTGGTTATATAAATTGCAGCATATCCATTTTTTAGGGATTCTGTACTCAAAATTATTAAGACTTCTTTTCTATCTGGTCTTTTCTATTTTACAAATTCCCTTTAATGAACATGAATTACCTTTATGATTAAAAAAAAAAAAATGAGCTGGCCAGGTGCGGTGGCTCATGCCTATAATCCCAGCACTTTGGGAGGCCGAGGCAGACAGATCACGAAGTCAAGAGATTGAGACCATCCTGGCCAACATGGTGAAACCCTGTCTCTACCAAAGATACAAAAATTAGCTGGACCTGGTGGTGTGCACCTGTAGTCCCAGCTACTTGGGAGGCTGAGGCAGAAGAATCACTTGAACCCGGGAAGCAGAGGTTGCAGTGAGCAGATATCATGCCACTGCACTCCAGCCTGGGCAACAGAGTGAGACTCTGTCTCAGAAAAAAAAAAGTCAATAATGGCAGATTAGCATCCAAGATGGAGTTCCTTTAGCCTCCAGGCTAAAGGTGAGTCATGGCTGTGGGTGTAGAATCCAGAATCACAAGAAAACTAGGGTTTGAGTGGTATCACAGATCGGATTTCCTGGAAAACAGATTCTGAGAGAGAGATCTGCAAGTAGATAATTTGTTGGTGTTTTGGGTTGAATGGTACTCTCTCAAAAGATAGCTTTGTTAGAGTAGGCAGATAGCTAGACATGAGCAGGTGGGGGAGCCCCTGAGAAAAGGGAGGCCTGGAAAATCTCACACCCCAGAGATCACCCAAAACATGCGTAAGAGATGTGAGTAGAGAGGAGGGAAAATACCTTGGCAGAAAGGAATACCCCTTAAGACCCCAGTAATTGCTCACTCTTCAGTTCACCTGTCAGATTGTCACTAGCTACATGCTGTTAGGGCAAAGGAGAAATTCCAAAGAGAAATGCAGGCACAATAATGTTGACCACTGTACAGCATTCTTTGAGTGGCAGTACTGAGCAATGCAGCCATTACGTAGAATCCGTATCCAACACAGAACCCACACGCGTGCACCATTAGTAAGCGAGAGTCCCACAAGCCTGGGGTGGGAACTAGGTATGAAAAAGGCAGGGACTTAAGGCAGAAGCAGGAAAACTAGACAAAGGAAAAAGGCAGAGACTTAAGACAGAGGTGGGAACATCAAGAAAAAAACAAAAAATCAACATCATAAAAACCCAGCGCAGAGTTCTCGGGCTGCTGCTGGCTCACTCTCTTTCAGCAGCCTGCTCAGGCTTATCTTTCAGAGTGTCCTGGCTCTCTAAATAAACTCTCTGCTCTCTATCTTCCTTCAATAAATTCTCTTTTTTAAGTAAATTAGTTGCTTGGCAGAATTTTGTCTTCCAAGTAAGACTAAAAACCAAGGATCCTGAAACTGCCACTGCAAAATTATAACTGAGACAGTGAAAGAGATCTGACCTAAACAACTTCATCTTGATTCTAAGTTCCAAGCTGTCCATGTTCACTCCTGGGCATAGGCTGAACTAACTTTGGGAGGAACTTAGTTTATAGTTTAACTTTAAAACAAAGACAATAACAGCCTTTTCCCAAAACAAATCCCCTTCCTGCCTGGGGACTAGACTGCCTTGGTAGGACTAACAAATTATCTGAAGGATGAGAAATTATGGTTTAGGAGTCATACAGCTGGCGGTTACAAGAGTCTGGAGTCTGACCCACCTCAAATTGCTCCTTGGCGTAACATCACTATTGTAAAGCCTAAGGTCAGTGCCTGAGATATTTTGCAGGCTCTGCACATGATGGATCATCTGGTACCACCCACAATGATAAACTAGCTCATCTGGTCTTGTGGCCCTCACTCAGGAACTGACTCAGCACAAGAGGACAGCTTCCACTCCCTATGACTTCATCTCTGACCCAACCAATCAGCACTCCCGATTCACTGGCCCCCCCACCAGCGAATTATCCTTAAAAACTCTGATCCTTGAATGCTCCAGGAAACTGATTTGAGAAATAATAAAACTCCAGTCTCCTGCACAGTCACGTCTGCATGAATTACTCTTTCTCTATTGCAATTCCCTTGTTTTGACAATTCAGTTTTGTCTAGGCCATGGGCAAGGTGAACCTGTTGGGTGGCTATGATTCCCTTCTTCCTGGTAAGAGGTTGAAGTTCTAACTCCCATTCCTGTGAATGTGGCCTTATTTGGAAACAAGTTATTTGCAGATGTACTTAAGATGCATTCATACCAGGTTAGGGTGGGCTAACTGATATCCTGATAAGAAGGAAATGTGGATACAGACACATATACATGGGGGACATCTGTGACAATGCAGGCAGAGGTTAGAATGATAAATCTACAAGCCAAGAAACACTAAGACTTGCTGGAAACACGAGAAACTGGGAGACAGGCATGGAGAAGATTCTCCCCCAGAGTCTTCAGAGAGAGCAAGGCCCTGCCAGTGACTTGCTTTGAGACTTCTAACCTCCACAACTGTACTATAATGTTTCTGTTGTTTTAAGCCACCCAGCTTGTGATACTTTGCTAAGGCACCGTTAGAAAGGAAGAGTGTGGAGTCATGCTCCCAGGAACTACACATATTGAGGAGGGAGTGAGAGAAGCCAAACTAGGCAGAGGGAGAAGTTGAATAGTGATGCAGTTGGCAACAGTGGGTTCAGAACCCATATGAAGACCCTGTGGAAATGTCCCAAACGGAGGCAAGGGGCTCTTCTTCCTTCGGCATAGATCTGTCATTGGATGAGAGCTGTCCTTGAGGGAGGGGTGAAAACTTGGGTTGAGTGAGGCAGCTTCCTTCCACAGAGGCAAATTCTAGAGAGGGACTCAGCTGTGAGCCCAGCCATGAGCCATTCACCCACAGCCAACACCACTGCAGCTGGAGCTGGGAAAAGGTGAATGCCTATGGCCAGAAGGGAGAGCTGAGTGGCACACCCAGCACCCATGATCAGTGGCCATGTCATCTAAACTGGGGAAGGACTTCAGGGGCCTAGAAACAAGAGATCAACTGACTCTGGAGAGAGAATTGGAGGCAAGGGAGAGACAGGGTGATCAGAGAAGACAGATCTCACTCTGAAAGCATAAAGGGGTTTCAGAGACCTTTGATCCAATCTCACAACCCTACATGGGACTCTGTCCAAAACCAAGAAAAAAAAAGCAGTCTCTGTTGTGTTGAGTGACCCTCTTCCCTGGAGGATGGAATATACTTTCTTATTGTCAACCAACACCAGTCTTCCTATGACTCAGAGTTTTTCCCACCTTACCAAACTGTGCCTTTTTCACTCTGACACCCACCAATTCCCACTAGACAAAAATACTTGCTGCATTTTCTTTTTTGTAAGTTGCTCTGCAACTTTTTCCAACTACACACATTGTCTCCTGCCACCTTTCCCAAACTGTTGTTGAGGTTCATTGCTCAGGAGCACCAGAAAACATGCCTCCCTTCCTCTACATGGCAGCTTTTCAAATGCTTGCAGACAATTTTTCTATCCTCCCTAAATCTTCTTTTCTCCAGGCCAAACATCCTCAGGACTAGATAAACTCTTCCTGCCCTCTATACAATTCAGTTATACTAGGAGATTCCTTGATTGTCTTCCTGTGACATTGTTTCAAACATTTATTCAATCAGCATATATTTATTAGTCAGGTTCCTGATGTTATGGAATCTTTAGGGTGTTGCTTCTCTGGCTGAAAAAAGTGCTAGTGGCACTTTTGCCAAAGTTCTTTTCCCATGTCCAGGAAGAATGAGGTATGCAGACAAGTGGAGGGTGAGCAAGACAAAGAGGAACTTTATTAAGCATTAGAACAGCTCACAGGAGACCTGCAGTAGGGTAGTCCTCTCTGCAGCAGGTCATCCTGATGAGTGTTCAGTTCTCAGCAGAGAAGGTAGCTCCTCTCTGCAGCTGCTTATCCTGTTGTCTACAGCTCTCAGCAGAAAGGAGGCCCTGGAGAGGGTAGCTCCTCTCTGCAGCTGGTCATCCTGACGTCTCCCCTGCTCTGGCTGAGTCCAGGGTTTTTATGGTCTTCAAAACCATGCTGACTGATCCATGAGCAGCCATGGCCAGGCCCCAGAAAAAGCACCAAAAGTTCCCCTTCCATTCCCCAGGACTGGCAGCCTGGCCTCCAGGCTTCAGGCCTTCCCTGGCCTGAAGGTAGGGCTTCACTGATGATATGGTTTGGCTGTGCCCCACCCAAATCTCATCTTTTTTTTTTTTTTTTTTTTTTAGATGGAATCTCACTGTCACTCAGGCTGGAGTGCAGTGTGCAGTGGTACAGTATCAGCTCACTACAACCTCTGCCTCCCGGGTTCAAGCAATTCTCCTGCCTCAGCCTCCCAAGTAGCCAGGACTACAGGTGCCTGCCACCATGCCCAGCTAATTTTTTGTATTTTTATTAGAGACGGGTTTTCATCATATTGGTCAGACTGATCTAAAACTCCTGAAGTGAGGTGATCTGCCCACCTCAATCTCCCAAAGTTTTGGGATTATAGGTGTGAGCTGCTGTGCCCAGTCTCCAGATCTCATCTTGAATTTCCACATGTTGTGGGAGGGATCTGGTGGAAGGTAATTGAATCATGAGGGCAGGTCTTTCCTGTGTTGTTCTCATGACTGTGAATAAGTCTCATGAGATCTGATGGTGATCTGAAACTAATGACAGCTGGGGCTTTATCTTAGTAAGGTTTGTTTGTGTGGACCCGTCTTAGTGCCAATTTTCTGTCTCCAGTGATAGGGTTGTTCTTCTCTGATATGGGAAAGAGGAGGGGAAACACCTTCACTAAGGGAAATGTATGTCCTGCTTTTAGACAGAGAGGAAGAAGGCAAAAAGCTCTTTCTACATTGGCTGCTTCTCAGTTGCCTCCAGCTCAAAACAATCCTTATGGCAAACTGGCATAAGGGTGAAGTAGTATATTCGGAACTCGTTCAATATTTCAAGTCTGGGATAGTAAGGGGAATAGGAGAGGAAAGTCCCAGTTTCTGACTTGAAGCTAGGTAGGAAGTGGTGGGACTCACTAATGTAGAAAGAAAGGAAGTTGGTAGCAACAAGGAGTGGATGAGGTCAGAATAGGTGAAATAGAGAGTCAGAAAGCAAGAGCTGAAAGACTGTGCTTAGAGAGCATGATGCTGGAAGTGTATGAGCTGAAGCAGTCCTGAGTAACAGCAAGGTCCAGGATATGGCCACGATATCCAAGAAGATGAAACTGCTTGGAAATGAGCAGGTCTAGGGCCTGAGAGGTGCAGATGTTGGATGAACACAGAAGCTGCTCAAGATGTGGCCTCCATTCCTGGCATTACAGCTTTGCCTCCCCATAATTACACACAGCAAATGAGCCATCTCCCTCAACTTTGCCCATATGAACGATCTACGAACATTCCTTTCACATTACTTTTCAAGTTGCTGATAGAAATACTAAACAGGCCTGAGACAAATACTTACTTTGAATATGCTTGGAGAATTCCAAATATGCCTTGATGATTTTGAAGTATTTTGTTTTATATGGTTAGGGAGCAATGTCAAGATAATGTTTAATGTAGCCAGGCATGGTGGCACATGCCTGTACTCCCAACTACTCAGGAAGCTGAGGTGGAAGGATGCTTGAGTCCAGGAGTTTGAGGTTACAGTGACCTATGATCATGCCACTGCACTCCAGCCTGGGTGACAGAGCCAGACCCTGTCTCTAAAACATAAAAATAAAAAAGATAATGTTCTACGTATTCAGGGGACTAATGCCTCACTTCCAGTTATTTCCCACAACAGGTTGATTATAAGGCGTGGCAGAAGGGGAAGGGTCAGGTATTTATCTTGTGGTTTATTTCCTGGATTTTATAATGCATAGGTAAGTTATATCACCCCAAATTTACTGAGCCCAGGTCCCATTAATAACAAAAAGCTATATGTCTCCCATTAAGATATATGCAACATGCAAATATTGGGCTTTTCAGCCATTATGTTTCCTGTTGCACTTGGACCTGAAACCTCAACTTCCATATTCAAGCCTGGGATGATCAAGGGGGTGGAGGGGAGTATAGGGAGGTACAATGAAGGGGTGCTGCTGTTGGTAGACAGATTGAGATGGCAAGGAGCCTAGACAAATGAAGATAAATGGAGTCAGAAGACCTGGATTCTTGCCCAGGTCTGGCCCTTCTTAGCTCCATGAATATTGGGCAGGTCACTGAACATTGTCTACTAAGTAGGAGGTGTATTAGTTTACCATGCCTGGTTCAATAGGTTATCATGGGAACAAAGGTGGAACAATGAATGGGAAGGTGCTTTGTAAATATTCATTAGAGATGAGGAAAGAAGCTGTTGGGACTGTTTATGAGGGAAGAATCTGTTGGGTCTGCATTTCCAACCATCTGCAAGGCTTTGCTACAGATTAACTCACCTATCACTATGCATAATCCTTCCCATTGGCAAGATCCTTTGAAAACCGAGGGCTGTCTGCAGAGCCGCTTGATTCTGGTTATTGAGAAAAACTTTTCCTGCCAGTTCAACCTAAGCCTGGGCCATCCCTAAGCCCATTTTAGCACCAGGTGGCAGAAAATAAGAAAATCTGAATGTAAAATATCTTGAAGAATCATTTTACATTTCCTGGAAGTCTCAGGGCAAGGGGTTAGCCCAGAAAGAGGAATTACACTCCCATAACACACAGAGAAACACTCTCAAATCCTAGCTGGACAATCTTCTCCCCTAGGCCTGTCATGAAGACAGCTGCTCCCCAAAGTCCCTCTCATCTTGCCCCCACACTCTTGCCCCCTCCATCTCTGCTCCCACCTTTTACTGAACTTTTTCATCCTAATTTGGATACTTTTCTGATGTTTTTCTCCATCCACAACCCAAGCAGCCCAACAGCTCAGCTTTGTATGTGTATTAGAAGAAAATGATGAACCAGGCTCAGTGGCTCAAGCTTGTAATCCCAGCACTTTGAGGGGCCACGGCAGGCAGATGTCTTGAGGCCAGGAGTTCAAGACCAGCCTGGCCACCATGAAACGCCATCTCTACTAAAAATATAAAAATTAGTCGAGCGTGGTGGCACACACCTGTAATCCCAGCTACTCAGGAGGCTGAGGCAGGAGAATCGCTTGAACCCGGGAGGCAGAGGGAGGGAGCTGGCATTGCACCACTGCACTCTAGCCTGGGCAACTGAGGAAGACTCTGTCTCAGGAAAAAAAAAGAAACATAAATACTTAACTTGTTTTCCAGCTGCCTCTGCCATGGACACAGTTTTTCAGCTGCCTCTCCCCTGAAGCTGTGTATGTGCTGGGGCATGGCCTGAGGAGAGAAAGATCTTGAAGCCTTTGTCTCCCTCCCACTCTCCTTTAGATCCTGGGAAGTGCGTGCTAACACCAGAGAGCTGCCTGCTCTCAGGAGCTGGAGGCCCTTGGGTAGGCTGTAGGCCCCACTCTGTGGCCTACTGCCTTCCTTCTCTTCTCCTAATAACCACTGCTCAACAAGTTTGAGTCCCCAGGCAGGTACGGGGCTCATAAATTGTTCAGCAAAGGGTAGCTGTTAAGATGACTAATAGTGTGCCATGAGCTGTGGGGGCATTCAAGGGAAATATGACCCAACTGTGCCTTGGAGAAATTTAAAATCTATCAGTGTGGGTGGGTAGCGTTCCTTATATTCTGGTACTGACAGAACCTCAAATATGGACAGAACAAAGGTCCAGTCCTCTGCCTTTCAGCAGTAAAATGTCTTTAATTTACATATAAAGCCTTTGAGTCTTGGGCAAGTTAAGTCATTTTCTCAAGATCACACATTTGGCTGGGACAAGAACCACATCCTCTCCTAGACTTCTGGTTCTCCATAAGACAACATTCACGTGTTTTCTGTTCTTCAAAAAGTAGCAGTTGTCTTCTAAACTTGTCTGGTACAAAGTTGTGAAAATTGATCACTCTATTGTTTTGACTACCCTTACGATATTTGGGTCATTTCAGACTGAGGCTGCCTAAAATCCCAGAGCTGTGTCTCCAAGCCAGTGATAAACCAGATGGCAGAGGATGAATATTATTAGACTCCATTTATCCAGAAGAGGATAGTTATACCATTAAGAAGGAGGAGAAAAAATTAGTAAACAATGTAACAGCAACATGGCAACAGAGGAAACATTTTGAATGTATTAACAGCGTTTTCTTTTTTTAAAAAAAAATGTCACTGTGAAAAGGGGAAGAAGCAGGAAGTGGCCTTAAAAAATGTGAATACAAACACATGTTGATTAAGAGATATCGGTAGTTCCATGAAATAAATATAAAAGAAAAGCCAGATCAGGTTAACACTCTGCCACTTCAAGGAATTAGTGAAGATGAACATAACCTATCCTTCCTTTTGGTCTTTCTGGATCTCAGGCAGGCACTCTGTCTCCCATTCTCTCTCTCTCTCTCATACACACACGCGTGCACACAGATGAGTGGGATAAATACTGTCAATGCAGCACAAACCACCACCTTAAATCTCATAATCATTCTATTTCAAGGTTGCTCAAGTCTGACAGCTCTAACTACAACTCCAGAACTTCAGAAGTTTTATTTGAAGAGCTGTTCAAGTGCTATGTACTACAAAGGCTTCTGGGCTTTTCTCTTCCTTGCCTATAAACTCAGTTGAAAACTTCTTTTCTTCTTCCCCTAACTCCCTTAGAGGGCAATCTGTGATACCATTAGTAGTCCTAAGATGGTGAACACCAGACTGCTGTTCAATTGACCAGTAACTTAAATCCATTTAAGTTTAATGGTATAAACTAAACTGCTGGACTCCTGGGTGCTAGGAAACACTATAGAAATATGCCATATGGTTACTTAGAAAGATTCATGTTTGTGTTGGTCATACTTTCCCTGTCTCCCCTCATGGCATCCTTCTTCCCATACTCTTTTCAGATCTATCTTTTTGTTTTCTTTTGATTAATAGACTTATGTTTTGAGCAGTTTTAAGTTTTTCAGAAAAACTGAGTGGAAATTATGGGTTCCCATGCAACCCTCCCACAACCCCTTCCAGTTCCCTTAGTGCATTAGTGTGGGACATTTGTAATCATTCATAAGGCAATACTGAAACATTATTATTAACTAAAGTCCATAGGTCACATTAGGGCTCACTCTTTGTTGTTATACATTGTATGAATTTACACATACATACAATGGTGAATGGCACATATTCACCATTACAGTACTGATGTGGTTTGGATCTGTGTCCCCACCCAAATCTCATGTTGAATTATAATCCCTAATGCTGGAGGTGGAGCCTGGTGGGAGATGATTGGATCACAGGGGCCATTTCTAATGGTTTAGCACCATCCCCCTAATGCTGTTCTCATAATAGAGTTATCATGAGATCTGGTTGTTTAAAAGTGTATAGGCCCTCCATTCTCTTCCTCCTGTTCTGCTGTTGTAAGATGTGCCTGCTTCCGCTTTGCTTTCTGCCAAGATTGAAAGTTATCTGAGGCCTCTCCAGAAGCTGCTGTGCTTCCTGTACAGCCTGCAGAATTATGAGCAATTAAACTTCTCTTTGTAAATTACCCAGTCTCATGTATTTCTTTATAGCAGCGTGAGAAATACCTGAGATTGGGTAATTTATAAAGGAAAGAGGTTTAATTGGCCCACAATTCTGCAGGCTTTACAGGAAACATAGCAGTTTATAAAGGAAAGAGGTTTAATTGGCCCACAATTCTGCAGGCTTTACAAGAAACATAGCAGTTTCTGCTTCTGGGGAGGCCTCAGGAAACTTACAATCATAGTGGAAGGTAAGCAGAGAGCAGCACTTCACATGGCCAGAGAATGAGTAAGGGCAGGGTAGGGGGTGCTACACACTTTTAAACAACCAGATCTCATGAGCACTCACTCACTATGATGAGAGCAGCGCTAAGGGGGAAATCTGCCCCCATGATCCAATCACCTCCCACCAGGCCCCACCTCCAACACTGGGGATTACAATTGAGCATGAGATGTGGTTGGGGACACAGATCCAAACCATATCATCCCACCTCAAGCCCCTCCCAAATCTCATGTTCCTCTTACACTGCAAAATACAATTATGCCTTTCTAACAGTCCCTCAAAGTTTTAACTCATTCCAGCATTAACTCCAAAGTCCACCATCCAAAATCTCATCTGAGACAAGGTTAGTCCTGTCTGCCCATGAGCCTGTAAAATCAAAAACAAATTAGTTATTTCTAAGATACAATGGGGGTACAGGCACTGGGTAAATACTCCTGTTCCAAAAGGGAGAACTCAGACAAAAGAAAGGGACTACAGGCCCTATGCAAGTCCAAAATCCAGCAGGGCAGTCATTAAATCTTAGAGCTCCAAAATAATCTCCTTTGACTCCATGTCTCACATCTAAGGCACACTGGTATGAGGGAGGGGCTCCCAAGGCTTTGGGCAGCTCCACTCCTGGGTCTTGCAGGGTTCAGCCCCCACAGCTGCTCTCATGAGCTGGTGTTGAGTGTTTGTAATTTTTCCAGGTGTAGGGTGCAAACTGCTGGTCAATCTACCATTCTGGAGTCTGAAGGACGATGGCCCTCTTCTCACAGCTCCACTAGGCAGTGTCCTACTGGGAACTCTGTGCAGGGGCTCCAACCCCACATATCCCCTCTGCACTGCCCTAGTAGATGTCCTCTTTGAGGGCTCTGCCCCTGTAGCAGGTTTCTCCCTGGACATCCAGGCTTTTCCATACATCTTCTGAAATCTAGGCAGAGGCTCCCAAACCTCAAGTCTTGTATTCTGTGCACACACAGGCTTAACAACAGGTGGAAGCCATCAAGGCTTATGGCTTGCACCGTATGAATCAGTGGACTGAGATGTACCTTTGGGCTTTGAGCCCATCTGGAGCTAGAGCAGTTGGGATGCAGGGCTTCATGTCCTTGAGCCACATCTGGAGCTACAGCAATTGGGATACAGGGCTTCTTGTCCTGGGGCTGCACAGTGCAGCAAGGCCCTGGGCCTGGCTAGCCCATGAAACCATTATTTTCTTCTAGGCCTCTGGGCCTGTGATGGGAGAGACTGCAGTAAAGATCTCTGAAATACTTTTGAGGCATTTCCCTCATTGTCTTGGCTATCAGCATTTGCCTTCCTTTTAGTTAAGCAAATTTCTAAGTTATCTATTCTAGTTATTTCTAAGATACAATTCAAGCCGCCTGCTTGAATTCCTCCCCTGAAGGTGGGTTTTTTCTTTTATACCATATGGCTAGGCTGCAAATTTTCCAAACTTTTACAATCTGCTTCCATTTTAAATATAAGTTTCAGTTTCAGGTCATTTATTGCTCACACATATAAGCATGGGTTGTTACAGGCAGCCAGGCTGATTCTTGAACACTTTGCTGCTTAGAAATTTCTTCCACCAGGTACCCTAAATCATCATTCTCAAGTTCCAAGTTCCACAGATCCCTAGGACAGGGTCACAATGCCTCCAAGTCCTTTGCTAAGATATAACACATGTGACCTTTGCTCCAGTTCCCAATAAGTTCCTCATTTCCACCTGAGTCCTCCTCAGTCTGGACTTCATTGTCCATATCACTATTGGCACTTTGGTCACAACTATTCAACAGGTTCCAAATTTTCCCACGTATTCCTGTCTTCTTCTGAGCCTCCACACTCTTCCAACCTCTACCCATTATCCAATTCCAAAGTCACTTCCATATTTTCAGGTACCTTTATAGCAATGCTCCACTCCTCAGTTCCAACTTTCTGTATTAGTCCATTCTCACATTGCTATAAAGAAATACCTGAGACTGGGTAATTTATAAAGGAAAGAAGTTTAATTGGTCAGCAGCTCTCCATGCTATACAGGAAGCATTGTGGATTCTGCTTCTGAGGAGGACTTAGGAAACTTACAATCATGGTAGAAGGTAAAGAGAGAGCAGCACTTCACATGGCCAGAGAAGGAGCAAGAGAGAGAGAGGCAGGAGGTGCTACACCAGATGGTTTTGAACAACCAGCACTCACTCATTACGATGAGAGCAGCACTGGGGGGGAAATCCGCCCCCGTGATCCAATCACCCCCCACCAGGCCCCACCTCCAGCATAGGGGATTACAATTGAACATGAGATTTGGGTGGAGACACAGATCCAGATCATATCACTGCCCTAAAAATCCCATGTTCAAACTATTAATCCTTCCCTTCTTCCCTTCCCTCAAACTCCTAGAAACCACTGTTCTTTTTATTATCTCCATATTTCCACAATGTTATATATTAATCATTAAAATGATATAGTATGTAGCTGTAGCCTTTCAGATTGGCTTATTTTACCTAGCAATACGTATTTAAGGTTTATCCATGTCTTCTCATGGTTTGCTAGCTCATTGCATTTTAGTGCTAATATTCTACTGTATAGATGTACTACAGTTTGTTTACCCATTGACCTATTAAAAAACACCTTGGTTGCTTCCAAGTTTTGGCAATAAAGAATAAAGCATGTGCTGGTTTTGGTGGGGGCATGTTTTTAATTCATTTGGGAGTACCAAAGAGTACAATTGCTGGATCTTATGATAAGAGAATGTTTACTTTTTAAGAAACTGCCAAACTCTCTTCCAAAGTGGCTGTACCGTTTTGCATTCCTGCCAGTAATGAATGAGAGTTTCTGTTGCTCCACACTCTTGTCAGCTTTTGGTGTTGTTACTGTTTTGTATTTTACACCTTCTAGTAGGGTATAGCAGTATCCCATTTGTTTATTTGCCATTGGTATACAGGCACACCTCAGAGATATTGTGGGTTCAGTACCAACTGCCACAATAAAGTGAACATCTCCATAAAGCAAGTTGCATGAATTTTTTGGTCTCTCAGCACATATAAAAGTTATGTTTACACTGTATTATAAGTGTCTATTAAGTATGCAATAGAACTATGTATTTTTTAAAGTACATACCTTAATTTAAAAACATTGCTAAAAATGGTAACAATCATCTGAGACTTCAGTGAGTCATAATTTTGTTGCTGGTATAGGCTTTTACCTCAATGTTGGTAGTTGCTGACTGATCAGGGTGGTGGTTGCTAGAAGGTGGAGTGGCCCTGATATTTTAAAAAAGGAGAGAAAACTGAAGTTTGCCACATCGATTGACACTTCCTTTCACAAAAGATTTCTCTGTAGCATGCAAAGATGTCTGTTAGCATTTTACCCACAATAGAACTTCTTTCATCCTCTCCAACTGTGCTGCTGCTTTACTACCTACAATCATGTAATATTCTAAATTCTTTGTTATCATTTCAACAATGGTCACATCATCTTTACCAGGAGTAGATTCCATCTCAGAACAAAACAAAACAAACAAACACTTTCTTTGTTCATCCATAAGAAGCAATTCCTCATTCCTTCAAATTTGTTGATGAGATTGCAGCAATTCAGTCACATCTTCAGTCTCTACTTCTAATTCTAGTTCTCTGCCATTTCCACCACCATCTGCAGTGACTTCCTCCACTGATGTCTTGAACCCCACAAAGTCATCCTTGAGGACTGGAATCACCTTCTTCCAAACTCCCATTAATGTGGATATTTTTACCTCCTCCCATGAATCATGAATTTTCTTAATGGTATCTAGAACGATGAATCCTTTCCAGAAGGTTTTCAGTTTTTCTTTGCCCAGATCCACCAGAGGAATCACTGTCTGTAGCAGTGATAGCCTTACAAAATGTATTTCTTAAATAAACTTGAAAATCAAAATCACTCACTGATCCATAGGTTATGGAATGGATGTTGTATTAGCAGGTATAAAACAACATTAATCTCCTTGTATAGGTCTTGGGTGACTATGTACAAATTGTCAATGAGCAGAAATATTTCAAAAGAACTTTTCTTTTTTTTTTTTTTCTGAGTAGTAGGTCTTGATACTGGGCTTAAACATTCAGGAAACCATGCTGTAAACAGACGCATGATCATCCAGGATTTGTTATTTCATATATAGAGTATAAGCAGAGTCGATTTTGCAAGATTCTTTTTATTTTATTTTATTTTATTTTTTAATTGAGACAAGGTCTCGCTCTGTGACCCGGGCTGGAGTGCAGTGGCATGATCATAGCTCACTGCAACCTCGATCTCCCAGGCTCAGATGATACTCCTGCCTCAGCCTCCCAAGTAGCTGGGACTACAAGCATGTGCCACCATGCGCAACTAAAGATTTAGCATAATTCTTGAGGGCCCTAGGGTTTTCAGAATGGTCAATGAGCATTGGCTTCAACTTAGAGTGACCAGCCACATTAAAGTGATTAGCCCCTAACAAGAGAGTTAGCCTGTCCTTTAAAGCTTTGAAGCCAGGCATTGATTTCTCTCTAGCTATGAGAGTCATAGATGGCATCCTCTTCTAACAGAAGACTGTTCATCTACATTGAAAATCTGTTTAATGTAGCCACCTTCATCAATTATCTTAGCTAGGTTTTCTGTATAACTTAGTGTAGCTTCTCCATCAGCACTTGCTGCTTCACCTTGCACTTTGCAAAGACTATCAAACTGAGACACAAAGACATAAAGTGCGCACATGCTGTTGGAAAATTGAGGCCAATAGACTTGCTCAATGCAGGGTTGCCACAAACCTTCACTTTGGGGAAAAAAAAAATGCAGTATCTGTGAAGCCCAATAAAGTGAAGTGCAATAAAATAAAGTAAGCCTGTATTTTCCTTGGTGAGGTGTCTTTTTAGGTCTTTTGCCCATTTTGGATACCAGTACTTTATCAGATCTGTGTTATGCAAATATTTTATCCCATTCCGTGGCCTATTTATTAAATAAAATTATAGGACACTATTGTTTTATTTTCCTTTCTTCTTTATTCGTTTTTTTCTTTTCTTTTTTCTTTTTCTTTTTTTTTCCTTTTTCATGTCAAAAAGGTTTAGAGGGAGGCACATTGCACACACAATCATGAACACCCAATCATCACACTTATGAACTACGAAAGGAGAAGTCTACTGTTTTGGACTAAGCTCCTGTGCTAGGCCCCAACAGACCAGACTAAAAATCAAAATGGAGTCACTCATGCAGTGTTTCCAAGTTACTAAACTAAGTTGTTATCTAACCTTCAAGAAATCAGGAGAGATAACAGTCATTTTCCAAAACAGGCCAGTTTCAATCTTTAATTGGCATGATAATGATGATAAGTTCCCTCTGCTTTAATCTTTACACAGAAAGGGTAGCCAAAAGTAACTTGATGCTAACTCATCCATTATCTTTCTATTATTGTTTTGTTTCCTTGTCTCTGCCTTACAAGGAAAATAACTTTGCAATGACCAATCTGCTTTCTTCAGCCTTTTCTGTCTATAAAGCCAACCCCCACTGTCCAGCCCATTGGAACACTTACTCTGTTTTGTAGGATGAAGTATTTCCCGATTCTAGAATCACAATGTAAACCAAAAAGTATCTGAGACAAGTCACAATTAATTTAGGAGTTTATTTTGCCAAGGTTAAGGACGTGCCTGTGATACACCTCACGAGGTCCTGATGACATGTGGCCACAGTGGTTGGCTTGCAGCTTGATTTTATACATTTTTAAGGAGACATAAGACATCCATCAATACATGTAAGATGTACATTGGTTCAGTCCAGAAAGGTGTGACAACCGGAAGTGGGGGATCCCAGGTCATACGCAGATTCAAAGATTTTCTGACTGGCAGTTCATTCAGTTACTACTTAAAGATCTGAAATTTAAGCAGGGCGCGGTAGCTCACACCTGTAATCCCAGCACTTTGGGATGCCAAGGTGGGCGGATCACCTGAGGTCAGGAGTTCGAGACCAGCCTGGCCAACACGGTGACACCCCTTCTACTAAAAATACAAAAATTAGCCGTGTGTGTTGGTGGGTGCCTGTAATCCCAGCTACTCCAGAGTCTGAGGCAGGAGAATTGCTTGAACCCAGGAGGTGGAGGTTGCAGTGAGCCAAGATCACATCATTGCACTCCAGCCAGGCGACAAGAACGAAACTCAGTCTCAAAAAAAAAAAAAAAAAAAAATCTGGAATTTGTTTTAAAAAGGCATATCTGGGTTATGATAAGGGGTTGTGGAAACCAAGATTTTATGCAGTTGAAGCCTCCAAGTAGCAGGCTTCAGAGAGAATAGATTGTAAATGTTTCTTATCAGACTTAAAGTGCCTGTTCTGTCAGTCTTAGGGTCTGTGTTGATGTTAATTGTAATGAGGCATATCCAACTCCCCCTTCCCATCATGGCCTGAACTAGTTTTACAGCTTAACTTTGGAATAAGTTTTACAGGTTAACTTTGGCTGAGAGGAGGGGTCCATTCAAATGGTTGGGGGGCTTAGAATTTTATTTTTGGTTTACAGCCATAAAGCCAGCTCAGCTCATTAAACTACATTTGTTGTAATTTTCTGTTTTGATAGATACAAGATCTATTTATTCTTCTAAATTAAATGGCTTCTCTATCCTTTTTCCTCCCTGTTTTCTTGGAAAGGTCTTCTCTATTTCTGAAAACTGGAGAAAAGGAAGCCTCTGTATCGAAACTCTCAAGTGTCCTAGGAAGGAAATCAAGCAAACCAGAGTCCTGAAACAACCTGACAATTCCAGTTCTAAAGAGAATCGATTACTCACAGCTCTGGCACTGGGCCCAGAAATAGAAGTGCTCCAGCCTCTGCAAAGCCTAGAATGAAACACATAGGGGCAAAGGGGAAGACTTCCCTGAAAATGACTGATGAAAAATCAGATTAATCAGAGAAAACGCATTCAAATGTATTTATCATGGTTTTATGGGACAAAGGAGGCTTCAGAATGAAAACCCAAAGATATAGGGGAAACTGTTCGTTTTTATGCTTAGGTTCAACAAAGTATGGACAGCTGCGTAGAAATATGATTGAGCAAAAAGGATATGAGCTAATGGTAATAGACTCAGTAGGGAAACCCAGCAAAACATTTTCTTTCAGATTCTTCTTGGCCTCTGTGCAGGATTCCTGCCTTCTGGGTATGGGCAGGACCCTCTCTGGAATAGAGTTCTTATAACCTACAGTCAAACAAGGTAGATCAGATCATTTCTTTATTTCTTTTCTTTCTTTTTTTTTTTTTTTTGAGACAGGATCTTGCTGTGTTGCCCAGGCTGGAGTGCAAAGGCACAAGCACATGGCTCACTGCAACCTCCAATGCCTGGGCTCAAACAATCATCCTGCCTCAGTCTCCTGTCTCAGTCTCCTGCTAATATTTTATTTTTATTTTATTTTATTTAAGAGCAGAATGTCACTATGTTACCCAGGTTGGACTCGAACTCCTGACTTTGAGCGATCCTCCCGCCTTGGCCTCCCAAAGTGCTGGGATTACAGGCATGAGCCCCTGCACCTGGCTGAAATAATTTCTTTACGGCCAGTTTTTATACAAAAGGGCAGGGGAGCGGATATTAGAGTAATATGTTTTGGTCTTATGCTGGTTTTGGGGGAAAAGCAGTTCTGGTTTCTATGACCCCCCTTGGGGAAGAGGAATTCTACTTTCCATGGCTGGCCTTAGAGGAAAATGAGGGGCCAGAAACAGGAGGTCAGGAAAAGGTCAGAGAAAAACTTTTGCTTCTGAGGCCTTCGTTTTAAGATATCATTTTCTGAGTCCTAACAAGCATCATATAAGAATATGGAAACTGTAAGCAGATTTTAAACTCTCAGAGAGAAAGAGCTGCAAGCGCAAGGGTGGGTATAGTACTACTTAGTTGCCCATTTTCTTCATTCACAGGGCCTAAGAAACCTGTAGCTGAGAAGCTGCTGGACCAGCTGGTCCTCATCAGCCCATAAATACTGCATGCAAAAAGGATTAATAAATCAAATCTAAGCGAATTAAGAAGGGATATGACTAGATCTTACAATTTAGTTCATTATTTTCCAAATTGGCTCATCTCTGGATTGTATTAAAGAAATTGGTGGGCGGGGCGCGGTGGCTCAAGCCTGTAATCCCAGCACTTTGGGAGGCCGAGACGGGCGGATCACGAGGTCAGGAGATCGAGACCATCCTGGCTAACACGGTGAAACCCCGTCTCTACTAAAAATACAAAAACTAGCCGGGCGAGGTGGCGGGCGCCTGTAGTCCCAGCTACTCAGGAGGCTGAGGCAGGAGAATGGCGTAAACCCGGGAGGCGGAGCTTGAAGTGAGCTGAGATCCGGTCACTGCACTCCAGTCCGGGCGACAGAGCGAGACTCCGCCTCAAAAAAAAAAAAAGAAAAGAAAAAAGAAATTGGTGGTGTTATCTGACACATCCCAGACTACCAGAAGAGGGAACGTTGCAGCATTAACGACAATCACGTGTGCACATACGCAGGGAAGACTCAGAAAGACCAAGAAAGTACTTGAGGTAATGGAGACCCAAGACATGGTGATTCTAAAAGAGAAGCCTGCAGTCTTGTTCTAAACTGTACAGTCTCACTTTGTCGTGGTTACCCTGTGGAAACAGGACAGACTCCTTGGTAGGTTTTACTCATTTGTTGGCTTTTCCCTGTTGCCAAATATAGGTCTCAGGAAGTGCGTTTTGTTGCTGGCTTACTCTCAGTGCCTTTTTGAACCAGTCTCTATTAGGCACAGTAAAATAGAAGGAAATAGCCCCTATTACATTGTAATGAGTGGCCCCTATAAAATTAGCAATAATCAGCTGGTGGGGCAAAGCCATGAGGTTCATCTAGAGGGCAAATTGCTGCCTGCTATCCCCTACCCACATCATTCAAAATAAAATAAAACCATAAATAAATCTAGAAGAGTTCAAAAAATTCTGATATTTCTTATAACAACTACATCAACACTTTTGTATTTGTATGTAAAACAATGTATCTCTCTTTCTCTCTCTTCTTTCTCTCTCCTCTTTCTCTTTCTTTCTCTCTCTTTCTGTCTCTCTTTCTCTCTTTGTCTCTCTCTCTCTTTCTCTCTCTTTGTCTCTCCCTCTTTCTCTCTCTCTCTCTCTCTCTCTCTGCCTCAGTTGCTGGCGACCTCAACATGGGCTTGTAGCTAACTTCAAGGATCCCGGCTGGAAGGTCCCAGCTACATCCTGGGGTCCATTCCATAATTACCTAGAACGACCCAGTGCAGTCAGGTTATTAAAGAATGCTGAAGAAGACCCCTTATTGACAGACGTCAATAATTCTTAACTGTTTTTATCATCTGCCCCCACAATTTCTATCATAAGCTAAATAAATGTACTTTGGTGGCATGATATTTAGTATTATGCTAAAGGGGGAAGGGTATCTGAAACTCCTGTGGAGTTTTCTTTCCCTGTTACTAGATACTTCTTCCAGGTAACTGATGAATGAATCTGTTAAAACAGAACATTTGTTTCTATGAACAATAAATACTACTGAATTGTCACATGTTCTGACTTCTTTGCCATTTAACCAATAAAATGTGAAATTGCTTAAAGATAAATTTTTAGAAACTTTCAGGATTGGAAAACACTAATTTTCTTTTCTTCTTTTTCTTTTTTCTTTTTTTTTTTTTTTTGAGACAGCGTCTTACTCTGTCTCCCAGGCTGGAGTACAGTGGCACAATCTTAGCTCACTGCAACCTCTGCTTTCCAGGTTCAAGTGATTCTCCTGCCTCAGCCTACTGAATAGCTGGGATTACAGGCACCCACCACCATGCCCAGCTAATTTTTGTGTTTTTAATAGAGACAGGGTTTCACCATGTTGGTCAGGCTGGTCTCAAACTCCTGACCTCAGGTGATACGCCTGCCTCGGCCTCCCAAAGTGCTGGAATTACAGGCGGGAATACTAATTTTCTACCGGGCCTCAAGATTGTAATTTTTTTTTTTTTCTATGAAAATTTAACCTTTAAATTGCTTTTCAGGCTAATCTGACTTTGCTTTGTTTTCTCTTTCCTTCTGTTATCCTGTTTACAATTCTCCCAGCATGTAATGACAATTTTCTGTCATGGGAGTCATGAGCCACCTAGCACGTCAGGCCTCTCAGCCACCCAGCAAAGTGGGGCTCTCTCTTACTGCTGAGAACACAAATGTAAAACGCAGCTCCTGTTTGCACAGGAGGGAGTTACTCAAAGAAACGGGATAGAGTCGGTTCAGAAATGATCCTCTAGCATGACAGGCAGGTTTGTTCAAGTACCGCTCTGAGACTTCTGCCTAAGGCGTCTGTTTCAGGCAATCAGCACAATTTATCTGATTAGATTTAGAATGCAAGGTAACTTCTACCATCACAAATGGTCAATTCCAGATCTCTCACCTCGAGGAAAACCCCTTCAGGTTGCTGTCCATAAGGTTATAGAATATTTTTATGAGCGTCCCATTAACATTGTTGAAAAAGGGAGTGATTCTACCCAAAGCTGCGGGTGCCATAATCAGGCTAAGCCTACGATGACAAATCTCATTCTCATTTTCACCAATTTGCTCACTAAAATTCTGATTGCTGGCACAAAGTAATTACGTAGTGGAGGAGCTATTTATTACGGCTGACATTCTAATCAAGCAGCAACAGGGGGCTAATCGACCAGTGTTATTGGGTAAAGAATTACAAGTGGAAACAAAATTATAAATAAATGTCACACGACACTCACAGAACTTGAATATGCTAAAATTGATGACTAGGACCTGGTGATGCAATTAATTTTGATATAATGCCCAATACAGAGTGGCACTTATATTTCTAAATGCTGCATCTCCATGTGCTATGCCCGAAACAGAAAAATAGAAGGACTCAGAGCCCGAGGCACTAGACCCTTGTGCCTAACACATATCTCTTAGTCAATATCTCCCAAATCTTCTGGAATGCACCTGAAGGACACAAAAATGTAAACCACACTTAGAGGATAAAAGTGTTCTTTTTCATGCTGAGGAAGTGAAGAGTTGCTAAACAAATGCAAATTTCACCCTAAATGCCTGGACTAGCTGGCAAAGGTGATCATTTGGGCATTCATTCAAAGAAAATGTTTAGTGCTTCTAGAGGAAAGGTAACGTTTCAAAATAACCACCGCCCCCACCACAACGAAACCATCAAAATACAGTTTGTGTATAAAATGTTGACTCTTTTAATATGGATTTATGTTTTCACAAGTATTCAGTAGCTGTTCAAGTATAGCTCTAAAATTACTCCAACGGCCTTTTTTGCTGTCCCTTTTAAACCCCATCAAAGCAACTGAAACTCTGTATTTAATTTTTAAAAAGCATTCTAAAATGTCCAGGTTCTTAAACCCCAAAGGAAAACACAGCAAAGCTAAGTCCTTCACAAGCAGTAACAGAAATGATCTCATTATGCACCATTGTCCAAACACAGCCGCTCTTCAAATAGACCAGGCAGGGAAAGATCAAATGGAGGTGCTGGTTTCTATTTTATCTCTACCTAAAGGTTTTTCTCTTAAGCTGAAACTGAAGCTTATGCTTTTTACAGAGCTCAGTTGTTTTAAAAGGGAAAAAAAACACCTCAAAGAAATTACTTTAGAAGCTAAAAATTATGGTTTAAATAATGTTAACGCCATTGATAATAATTTGAAATACAAAATCAGCAATACAAAAAGACCCTTTAAATGTCCATACTAATTTCCCCCTCATCTTGGTTTCTTGGCTCCACAAGAACTCTGTTCACAGCAGTTGTTTTAGGAGAAAACAAACCTCTGTGCCACTTAACCCATTAGGAGGTAGTTAGTAATTTGTGTGCTTGATTCCATTCAATGAATACTTTGTAAGTCTATTAAGTGTTTGGGACAGATCAGTGGAAAAAAACAAAAGAATCACTGCCCTTATGGAGCTGGAATTCCAATGGGAGAAGGCAAATAGTAAACATTACAAAAAGTAAACTATATAGTATGTTTGAATTGTTGGAGCTCAGAAAACAATACCCCAAAGCAAAACCGCCATTGCAAAACTCTAACTGAGACAGTGAAAGAGATCTGACCTAACTCACTCCATCTTGTGTGCTCCAACCTGTCCTTATTCATTCCTGGCCATAGGCCAAACTAACTTTGGGGGGAAATTAGTTTATACTTTTTTTTTTTAATTTTTTTTTTTGAGACAGAGTCTCACTCTGTCACCCAGGCTGGAGTACAGTGGTGCCATCTCGGCTCACTGTAACCTCTGCCTCCAGGGTTCAAGCAATTCTCCTGCCTCAGCCTCCCGAGCAGCTGGGATTACAGGCGTGCACCACCACGCTTGGCTAACTTTTGTATTTTTGGTAGAGATGGGATTTCACTATGTTGGCCAGGCTTGTGGCAAACTCCTGACCTCAAGTGATGCCCTGCCTTGGCCTCCCAAAGTGCTGGGATTACAGGCATGAGTCACCGTGCCCAGCCGGAAATTAGTTTATACTTTAAAACAAAGATGATAACCCTTTCCCAAAACAAACTCCCTTCTTGCCTGGGGACTGACTTGCCATGGTAGGACTAACAAATTAGCCAAAAGATTAGAAATTATGGTTTAGGAGTCAGGCAGCAGGAGGTTCTGACCCTCCCCAAATTGCTCCTGGGAATAACGTCACTATCGTAAAGCCAAACATCAGTGCTTAAAATATTTTGCAGACCCTGCACATGATGGATCAGCTGGCACCACCCAGATCAATAAACTGGCTCACCTGGTCTTATGGACCCAACCCAGGAACTGACTCAGCACAAGAGGACAGTTTCCACTCCCTACGATTTCATCTCTGACTCAACTTATCAGCACTCCCGACTCACTGGCCCCCTACCCACCAAATTATCCTTGAAAACTCTGATCCCCGAATGCTCAGGGAGACTGATTTGAATAATAGCAAAACTCCAGTCTCCTGCACAGTCAGCTCTGTGTGAATTACTCTTTCTCTATCGCAGTTCCTGTGTCTTAATAAATCAGCTCTGTCTAGGCAGTGGGCAAGGTGAACCCATTGGACAGTTAACAAAAGCATGGTGCTTTGGAGAGCTGAATACTTGGAACCAAAGAAGATTGGAAGGCCTCAGAAGCAAGGTTTCTCTGGTCTTCTCCTGTCCTCCTGTCCTCTGCCTGTCTTTATCCTCCCAAAGCAAGTCATAGAAACCAGACGATTTCTCTTCCCCAAGGAGGGGTCATAGAAACTAGAACCTTTCTCCCCAAAAGCAAGTCATAAAACCTGGAAAGGTCACTCTCTCCCTTCTCCCTTAATGCCCTCACTCCAGAGGGGTCCTGTTCCATATCTAGGGGGAAGGAATGCTACACAGAGAGGTCAGGAAGAACCTGAACAGACAGACCTTGCTGCCCTGCCCTCTGTTTATAACCATTAGATCACACTCTTGTCCAATCACATTTCTCCCTGGGTCTTTGCGTTTTCATTTCTGAAGATTCCCATGTCATGTAAAACATATACACACACACACACACACACACACACACATATATATATATATACTTTTTTTTTTTTTTGAGATGGAGTTTCACTCTTGTTGCCCAGGCTGGAGTGCAATGGCACAATCTCAGCTCACCACAAACTCCGCCTCCCGGGTTCAAGCGATTCTCATGCCTCATCCTCCCGAGTAGCTAGGATTACAGGCATGTGCCACCACACCCAGCTAACTTTGTAATTTTGTATTTGAGATGGGGTTTCTCCATCTTGGCCAGGCTGGTCTCGAACTCCTGACCTCAGATGATCCGCCTGCCTCAGCCTCCCAAAGTGCTGGGATTATAGGCGTGAGCCACTGCACCTGGCCTAAACATGTTATATTTGTTAACCTGTCTTTTGTTACTTATAGTGTCAGCTGTGACCCTTACAATAGGTTGGGAAAGACATCACCCATTTCCACCTCTCCAAATGTGTTAGAGTGAACAAGTATTAAATAGAGTAGGCAGCACTGGAGGAGCTGAGGGGGTTGGCAGATTGGACATCTCACCCAAGAGCTTTCCAGACAGAGAGAGCTAGAGTGGATGCCAGGAGATAGGAGCATAGCTGGAATCATTGAGGAATGGCAAAAACCCATTGTGGCTGCAGCAGGCTGAGCAGGGCAGTGGTAGAGAGAAGCTCAGAAAGGTTAAGAAGGAGCCTTCAAGGATCCTGATTTTTCCTTCCTAAAGGCATATTGCCAAGATGGCTGTATCTTGAAAGGTGACACATCCCACTGAAGAGCCTTGGGTCCAGAATGCTTACCCCATGTCTTCAAATCACAGAAGATAATACACTGTTTACACTGTTTCATTTTTCTAACTTGTAGAAGTCACCCTGCAAATCTCCATTTATTGCCACTTACCATCCTTAACATTTAACTTGGAAATGCTTCCCAGCAATAGTTCTTTCTTTTTACTTGCAAAAAAAGATCTTCGTTGGGAACTTCCTGCCTTCAGATGAATGTTTTAAACTTTACCTTTCTGTTGGCTACAAAGTTGTTGGCTCTTAAAAATGGCATTTGCTTTTAGTTCAGACATAAAACTTTCTTCTCCAGCCTTTCATCACAGTTGTGAACCTTACCAACTAAGACATTGAAGGAGATCAGAACGTGCCATCCCAAAATACACCACTTTGTCTTTTTTTATTAGTATTTTATTTTTTATTACTATTTTTTATTTTATTTTTATTTTATTATTTTATTTTTTATTATTTTGAGCTGAAGGCAATTGAAAAACAAGTACTCTTTGCCCTTCCTCTTTCTGCCTAAAACCAGAGCATATGTTTCCCATGAGAAAAGTACGTTCCCAACACTGGGAAGATAACATTCTTATCACCAGAGATGAAAAGTTGAGTCTGCACAAGTTGAGTCTCACTTTGTGCCAAGGTGAGTCTGCACAAACACAGCTCATCTTCCATTAGTTTCCCCCAGACATTTCCGAGTCACATCCCACAATTTACTGCCCCAGAAGCTCAAACCTCTTTCTTTTCTAGTGACTTCCACACAACTTATCACTCTTTGCTAAAATAGTATATAAACTCATCACCGTTTGCTAAAATCGTGTATAAACTTACCACCCTTTGCTAAAATCGAATATAAACTTATCACCCTTTGCTAAAATAGTATATAAACCCTGAGTCTACCCACTTTTGGGGGGTTTTCACTTCTTTTCTATGAGGCCCCCATGCCATGTAAAAATACTAACATCAAATAAGATCTGTATGCTTTTTCTCCTGTTAATCTGCCTTTTGCCATTTTAATTCATAGGCTCAAGAGGGTAAAGGAAATGTTTTTCTTTCCCTACAATATTTTATCTCATTCCAAATCTTAGTCCCTCAATCCTCCACCTTCCACCCTACAGGCCTCTTTTCTGTGCCTTCTAGAAAGAAAAATTATTTTTCCATTGTTCAGAGGGAGGCTATCCCTCTTGTGGTTCATTTATACTCTTTGCCTCCTAACTTCTTTTCCCATTTTGGTCATTTCAAAATATCATTATCAGAAAAAGTTGGAGATAATATTTTATAAAATACATTTACCTACATTTGATAAAGTATCACTATTTCACCAAATCCCATTTTGTTTTTCTCCTACTGGGCACTTGGGAAACTACATTTTCCAGCTCATCTTGCAGTTTTACTGAGGCCATGTGACTCGGTACTGGCCAGTGGGGATGGGTGGAAATGACATAAACCACTCCCAGGTCTGAACATTAAAAAGAGATCATGCAGTCCCCATCCTCTCTTTGTTTTCCCTAACAATCTTGGAGGTCACATGTTGAGGTTACATCACAAGAAGATGGAACCTGGATCCCAGGGTCTCCAGAAAAATAATCCCCATTGGCCCACGCATGAATGAACTTTGGTTGTACCAAGCCATTGAAGCCACTGAATTTCAGAGTTATTTAGCTCTGTAACACAACCCAGAATATTCTATTATTATACTCTTATTTAATTTTTGTTCTGCTCCTCCATGCCCCCAAAAAATATTTCACAGCTGGAGAAGCCAGAGTCAGCAAAGCTACTAACCTGGCTAAGCTAGCACACCTAGTGAGTGAGCCACTCTTCGGTTCTCTCTGCATCATAACTACCCTGTTGCTAGTGCTCTTTTGTGTAAACTTTCTGTGTGGAAGAGGAAAAAGAGCTCCTAAGTTCTCAGCTAGGACCCTGTAGATTAGACTGACAAAAGACAGACTAACAGGAGAAAAACAAAGTTTATTAACACATCATATATATACATGGGAGGACCCAGAGATGAGTACTTAGTGTTTAGAACTTGGACACATACAGCATTTTAACAAAACAACAGGGCTGGGCGCGGTGTCTCATGCCTATAATCCAAGCTCTTTGGGAGGCCAAGATGAGTGGACCACAAGGTCAGGAGTTTGAAACCAGCCTGGCCAGCATGGTGAAACTCCATGTCTACTAAAAATACAAAAATTAGCCAGGCATGGTGGTGCATGCCTGTAGTCCCAACTACTCGGGAGGCTGAGGCAGTAGAATCACTTGAACCCAGGAGGTGGACGTTGTGGTGAGCCAAGATCACGCCACTGCACTCCAGCCTGGGTGACAGAGCAAGACTCTATCTCCAAAAAAAGAAAAGAAGAATTAAAAAAAATACATATGTAGAAAAGTGGCAAGACAAAGAAAGGGATTTTGAGCTTCTAGAGTGACAAATTGTGGGACGCTAAATGTGTGGGGGAAACTAATGGAAGATAAGGGATAGTTAGTCAGGTGAGTTATATAGCTTTTTCTGATCCCTTACCAATTTCTCTGGGCTGATAAAAGTCTACAGTTGTCTCTGGTGATTAACCTTTGTCCTTCCTTGGAGAGAAGAAAGGGAGACTATCTTTCCGAATTTATGTTCTGCTTTTAGGTAAACTGGGGTGGGGCCAGGGGGCGAAGAGTTTCTCCTATATTTGTTTCTTCTTAATTGCCTTCAGCTAAAAATAATCCTTAGGCTAAGGTGTCATATTCTGTTACCTTTCAGTAGTGGTCTACAACCCTCAGTGGACCATTCATCCCAAAGTATCATACACTTAATCTCTTCAAAAAGGTCATTTATTCTTATCTGCCACTACTTTGTTTAACATGTAATAAGGGCCAGGTGTGGTGGCTCACACCTGCAATCCCAGCACTTTGGGAGGCCAAGGTGGGCAAAGCACGAGGTCAAGAGTTCGAGACCAGCCTGACCAACATAGTGAAACCCCTATCTCTACTAAAAATACAAAAAATTAGCCAGGCATGGTGGCAGGCACCTCCCAGCTACTCGGGAAACTGAGGCAGGAGAATTGCTTGGACCCAGGAGGCGGAGGTTGGAGTGACCCAAGATCACGCCACTGCACTCCAGCCCTGGCAACAGTATGAGACGCTGTCTCAAAAATGAATAAATAAATAATTTTTTAAAAACATGCAATAAGAGACACACTGTAGCTATGAGGTCATGATGGGAGAGATCATAATCCTCTCTGATATTCAGCTTATAGAGCCAGAATAGCTCACAAGTTTCATGCTTCCAACCATGATGACTAAATAAACAAAAAGCCATGTACCACAACAAGGACTATAAAGAGAGACCAGAGCAAAATTCATCATGTACTATAATAGGTGGAAGCAAATAATCAGAATTCAGCTCTTTCTAGTATCATGTGGGTTAGAACCTCAAAGCCACCTCAACGTGTTGCAGCCACACTCCCATCTATAAATAATGATACCTCCCGAAAGACATAAGAAACATAACTATCCATTTACCTGTGTGTGTGTGTACCTGTCCAGGCTTTAGAGATACCTTTGTGCACTTCCTTATATCTATTCTTCCCTCTCTATGTAGAGGGCACCCAGTAATGAAAACCAGAAGCCTGAGCATCATCCCTGACTTACCCATTTCTTTCACCCAATATCAGGTCCAGTAATTCTTCCTCCAAAATAATCTTCATTCCAGGCTTTTTCTCTCCATCTTCAATACCAACTCATCTCTTTCCTGAGTTAATGGAGTATATTATTAACTGGTGTTCTGGCTTTCACCTGAAATCTCCACTAGCCCAATCTCCTCAGCAAAAGGAATCTAAAAACATAAGTCAGATCATGTCATCTCTTCACTTAAAACTATTTTTGGATTTTTGTTTTGTTTTGTTTTGTTTTTGAGACAGGGTCTTGCTCTGTTGCCCAGGCAAGAATGCAGTGGAGCAATCACAGCTCACTGCAGCTTCAACCTTCTGGGCTCAAACAATCCTCCTACCTCAACTGGGACCCCTAGCACACACTACCAAGGCCAGCTATTTTTTTTTTTTTTAAATAGAGACATGGTCTCACTATGTTGCTCAGGCTTTGTCCGTTCTCACATTGCTATAAAAAAACTACCTGACACTGGGTAATTTACAAGAAAAGAGGTTTGATTGGCTCACAATTCCACAGGCTGTATGGGAGTTACAGTTAGGGAGGCCTCAGGAAACTTACAATCATGGCAGAAGGTGAAGGGGAAGCTGGCATGTCCTACATGGCCAGAGCAGGAGGAAGAGAGTATGAAGTGGGATGGGGTGCTATACACTTTTAAACAACCAGATATCATGAGAGTTCAATCATGAGACAACACTAGGGGATGGTGCTAAACCATTAGAAATCACTCCCATAATCCAGCCACCTCCCATCAAGTCCCTCCCTCAACACTGGGGATTACAATTCAACGTGAGGTTTGGGTGGGGACACAGAGCCAAACCATATCAGGCTTCTACTTAAAATTTGTAAATGGTTTCTTGTTGCGCCTAGAATGGAATCCAAACTCTGTACAGTAGTCTCCAATATTCCATTTGACCTGGCCCTGCCTGTCTCTCTTGCCTCATCTCACAGAGTTTTCCTTACTCCCCCCTTTCCAATCACTGTCTCCTCAGCAGCTTTCTCTCATCTTTGCCTCTATATTTGTTCTTACCTGTGTCTGAAATGCTTTGCCCTGTCTCCCCTCATGGCCAACTTCTCATCCCTCAGGATTATATTTAGATGTCACCTCTCTAAGGTGGCCATCCTGACCACCATACCTGAAGAAGTTCCCTTACCCATTATTCTCTGTCATGGTATTCATTCTCTTCAGAAAACATATCAGTCTGTGCAGCCATAAAAAAGAATGGTTCATGTCCTTTGCAGGGACATGGATGAAGCTAGAAACCATCATTCTCAGTAAACCAACACCGGAACAGAAAACCAAACACCACATGTTCTCACTCATAAGTGGGAGTTGAACAATGAGAGCACATGGACACAGGGAGTGGAACAACATACACCGGGGCCTGTCGGGGTATGGGAGGAAAGGGGAGGGAGAGCATTAGGACAAATACCTAATGCATGCGGGGCTTAAAACCTAGGTGACAGGTTGATGGGTGCAGCAAACCACCTTGACACATGTATAGCTATGTAACAAACCTGCATGTTCAGCACATGTATCCCAGAACTTAAGGTAAAATTTTAAAAAATAATAAATAAATAAATAAATAAAAGAAAACTTATTAATCTGTAATGCTCTTATCCATCTTGTGTTTATTTGCCTACCTTCCCCACTGGAATGTAGCGTCCCTAAAGGTGAAATAACAATAATGAATACTTTCTTTGTTTTTTGAGACAGAGTCTTGCTGGAGTGCAATGGTGTGATCTCTGCTCACTGCAACCTCCACCTCCAGGGCTCAAGCAATTCTCCTGCCTCAGCCTCCCGAGTATCTGGGATTACAGGAACGCCCCACTATGCTCAGCTAATTCTTTTGTGTTTTTAGTGGAGACGGGGTTTCACTGTGTTGGCCAGGCTGGTCTTGAACTCCTGATCTCAGGTGATCCACCCACCTCGGCCTCCCGAAGTGCTGGGATTACAGGTGTAAGCCACCGTGCCTGGCAATAATGAATATTTTCTTTGTGCCAGATGCTGTGTTGAGCACAAATATAGCCTGCCAAGTATCTCCCGGAAACACCTTTTGCTTTTAATATCCAAACTTCGTAGAATGTATGTATCTCTCAATACAGAGTCCACTTGTTTATACAGTAGATATGATCCCAAAAGGTACCGGGAACACACATGTTATGATGTAGTCTTTAGATATTGGATGTTGCTGTTGCTAAGAGTGACCCTCAGAGCCTCATGCTCAGCATGAGTCATACTATGCTATGCACAGGTGATTGTCTTGAAAACACTTCCCAGTGCTTTCCATTTTGAGCCATTGTTCTGCCTAGAGCTGTACAATGAGTACCAGAAAAGTTGATAGCTTTAAAGAGAATTATGGAAAAGGAGTTAAAAAAATAAAAATAGTGATTACAATGGAAGATATGGTAATACACATAAAGCAACTGTTTTAATTTTCTGATGTTTAATGTTTTAAACGTTTCTAATATATAGGTGTGTGAGTGGGAGAAAACACTTTCTATAGCCTTCTTTTTTTTTTTTTTTTTTTGTTTAAAGACAGGATTTCCCTCTGTCACCCAGGCTGGAGTGCTGCAGCATGATCTCAACTCACGGCAACCTCCACTTCCTAGGCTCAAGCAATCCTCCTGCCTCAGCCTCCTGGGAAGCTGGGACTACAGGCACACACAACCACGCCTGGCTAATTTTTATATATTTTGTGGAGATGGGGTTTTGTTATGTTGCCCAGGCTGGTCTTGAACTCCTGAGCTCAAGTGATCCGCCCGCCTTGGCCTCTCAAAGTGCTAGGATTACAGGCATGAGCCACCGTGCCCAGCCTTCTGTAACCTTTTATGTTTATTGATTGAGGCCTACAAATTAAATTCACAAAAGACAGATTACCAAGAGAAGAGACCTATTTTTATTCAAGTAAGTATGTGGGAGGTCACAGAAAAATATGACTCAAAGAGGCAGTTAGAATTTGGGGCTTATATACATGTTAATAGGGAATAGAGAGGAGAAGGGAATACTTCTGGGAGAACAAATGAGTTTGCAGAAAAGGAAGGTAGAAAGAAGGGCACTTATAGAAATACGATGATTTTTTTGAAAGCTAAATGGTCCCTTAGAATAGATGAGAGATATGATAGTTTGTACCAATGTCTGCCCAGGTACAGGTGAAGAAGAAGAAGGAGACGGAGAAGGAGAAGGAGAAGGAGATTTGAGGACCAGCTTCTTGGCACACAGAAGGAAGATTAGAGTTGCTCTTGGAAAGGGAATTTATGACAATTGGGTTCTTTGGGGAGGCTCTGCTTTTAGGCATATAAGAGATTTCAGGAAATGAAATTCCTTCAGCTCAAAATAACTCTTATGCCAAAAGTGGCATTTTTGGGATGGCGTATCCTGATTCCCTTCAAGTGTCTTAGTGTCCTTTAGTTATGCTTTAGAAAATTGGTTGGGGATTTGGGGTTGATGTGTAATGTATTATAATTTTTTTTTTATTTTAGAGTAACATGAAATAGAGCCCAAATAGCACAAAATGTCTAATTTTCAGACATAGAGTGCTGATATTTCAAAAGAGATGCTGGTATTAACTCATTCCAAACAAATCTCTATTTTGTGTGATGGGTATTCTCATGCACCTTCCCTCTTTTCGTAAGGCATAGAAAGGTTAAGTAGCATGCCCAAGACCTAATGAAGTAGGTAATAGAGCTGGAACCTGAACGTAGACATTCTATATCTGAACACACTAGAGGAGACTCAACGCCGGGTGAGGTGGCTCATGGCTGTAATCCTAACATTTTGAGAGGCCAAGGAGGGTGGATCACCTGAGGTCAGGAGTTTGAGAACAACCCCATCTGTACTCAAAATACAAAAATTAGTTGGGTGTGGTGGTGGGCGCCTGTAATGCCAGCTACTCAAGAGGTTGAGGCAGGAGAATCACTTGAACCCAGGGCGGGTAGAAGTTGCAGTGAGCCGAGATCATGCCACTGCACTACAGCCTGGGTGACAGAACAAGAGTTGGTCTCAAAGAAGAAGAAGAAGAAGAAGAAGAAGAAGAAGAAGAAGAAGAAGGAGGAGGAGGAGGAGGAGGAGGAGGAGGAGGAGGAGGAGGAGGAGGAGGGGGGGGAGGAGGAGGAGGAGGAGGAGGAGGAGGAGAGGAGGCAGCAGCAGCGGAGGAAGAGTAAGAGGAAGAAGAAGAAGAAGGAAGAAGAGGAAGAGGAGAAGAGGAGGAGGAGAAGGAAAAGGAGAATAGGAGGAGGAGGAGAAGAAGGAGAAGAGGAAGAGGAGGAGGAGGAAGAAGAAGAAGAAGAAGAAGAAGAAGGAGGAGGAGGAGGAGGAGGAGGAGGAGGAGGAGAGGAGGCAGCAGCAGCGGAGGAAGAGGAAGAGGAAGAAGAAGAAGAAGGAAGAGGAGGAAGAGGAGAAGAGGAGGAGGAGAAGGAAAAGGAGAAGAGGAGAAGAAGAAGGAGAAGGAGAAGAGGAAGAGGAGGAAGAGGAGGAGGAAGAAGAAGAAGGAGGAGGAGGAGGAGGGGGAGGAGGGGGAGAAGAGGAAGAAGAAGAAGAAGGAGAAGGAGAAGAAGATTTGAGGGCCGGGTGCAGTGGCTCACACCTTTAATCCCAGCACTTTGGGTGGCCGAGGTGGGTGGATCGCTTGAGCTCAAGAGTCCAAGACCAGCCTGGGCAACATGGTGAAACACCATCTCTACTAAAAATGCAAAAAAATTAGCTGGGTGTGGTGGTGTGCGCCTGTAGTCTCAGCTAATGGGGAGGCTGAGGCGAGAGTTCTCCATACCCTGAGCCAGGGAGGCAGTGGTTGCAATGAGCCGAGATGGCACCACTGCACTCCAGCCTGGGTGACAGAGTGAGACCTCATCTGAAAAAAGAAAAAGGTTCTAGGTGCCTCTCCTAAGGAAAAGCCCACCTCCATCTCATGCACTGAGATGCCTGATATACCCCAATGCCTGACCGGGCTCAGCATATAGTATTAATAAATGATCAATTAATATCGATCCTGAACAAATGTATTAATGAATAGATGAATAAATATACACTAATTAAGTTTTGCCTTAATAACTGGCCTGTACTCTTCAAAAGTGTCAAGATCCTGAAGGAACTCCTCGATTGAAGAAAACCAAAATTAAATGCCACAAGCGATCCTAGATTGGATCCTTTTGCACTAAAGGATGCTATTGAGGCAACTGGCAAAACTTGAACAGAGACTTGGGATTAGATGGCAGTAACTGTGGTGGACTGACAATCCGCGTAAGTGATCTAAAGATTCCTTCAAAGTGAAAAAAATCTGAGCTACAACAAATGCAGAAAGACATCTTATCTGGCCTTTCCTTATGAGAGCTTTAGGAAGGTTAGCTGCCACAGCTCCTCCGCCTCCCGCACCTCCAATCTGAGACCTGACCTTGAGCACTGGCCATTCCAGAAGATTGTGTAAAATAGCCTCATCCAAACCTTCCATCTTTTGAAGCTGTAAACACCACTCGCTAGTAAGTAGGTCTACACACCCCTCTATCTAGCTGTTCTCTAGCTTCATCTGAAAACTCCTACATGTGTAAATAAACTTTTCTCTGGTTCATCTGTCTATTGTTAATTTGTGGGGGCCCCCATCATCCAAACCTAAGACAGTAGAGGAAAAAGTTTTTCCCAACACAATCTATCAGTGTTAATTTCCTGATGTTGATGGTTGTGTTATGGTTATTTAGGACAATGTTTTTGTTTATCAGGAAGAAACCTGCTTTCTGTGAACACATTTGCCATGAAGCCTATGGAATTTTTTGTTTGTTTGTTTTTGAGTTATGAGGTAAAGTCTGCACTCACTCGCAGAAGGAGATGAGCAAGTTCTATGGTAGTGGAGGAATGAGTACAGACAGCCATAAATATTAAGGCTAGTGGTCACACCTGTCAACAGAGGTAGAGTTGGTGGAACCCAGGAGCATTTCCTGCAGGCTCAGACGTCTGGACATCAAGTGCTAGCTGCCCCCATGTAGTAACAGCCAATTAGGAGAGGAGTCCAGGGTGAACTTTCAGGTGACTTCCTTATATCCCCACCTCTAATCATTGACATCACCGTCTGCACCCACTCTAGAGCCCACCTGAGCTGCCCGTAGTTAGGCTGTAATTGAAGAAACAGTCTTGTGTTGGTCATCAGTTGTCCCTAATAAAGTCCATTTGGGATGACTCCAAAGATGATTGCCACCAAAATGGAATTTTCCTTTCTTTTTCAAAAGGTTTGCTATCAAACACCTACCTGGGTTTTTTGGTTTTTTGTTTGTTTGTTTGCTTTTTGAGACGGAATCTTGCTCCGTCACGCAGGCTGGAGGACAGTGGCTGATCTGGGCTCACTGCAAGCTCCGCCTCCCGGGTTCACGCCATTCTCCTGCCTCAGCCCCTACTCCGAGTAGCTGAGACTACAGGCGCCCGCCACCACGCCTGGTTAATTTTTTTGTATTTTTTTTAGTAGAAACGGGGGTTTCACCGTGTTAGCCAGGATCTCCTGACCTCGTGATCCACCGGCCTCGGCCTCCCAAAGTGTTGGGATTACAGGCATGAGCCACCGCGCGCCGGCCACCTACCTGAGTTTTTCTCAGCATCAGCTGACAAGGAAGGTGCAGACCAGACCAAGTGTATAGCAGTCTGTTTTCCATGACAAATGTCTTCATTTGGGGAACAATTTAGATTCTTGGCTCTCTGACTTCCTGCTGACACTGAGATAAATGCTGCCAGTCTTGGAGACTTATTTTAATTCCATTTTATATATTAATTTGATGCAAAGACATCATTAACTCTTCCACCATACCTTTTTCTCTGGATACTTCCCTTAACTACCTGGGAATCTTGCTGATTCTCACAGATTAACGAGGGTAGCTCTAACTTTTGGTACACTTAAAAGGCCCAGTGGGGCTTCTTGTTTCTTCTTCACCTCTTAGTATCAGCCATAACTCCCTATGTTTATGTTCTATTTGTTGAGTATCACTTTAGGCTTTATTCTCACTGTGTGGAGGATTTTATCACCATGAATCGACCCAGTTACTATGCCCATTTAATTATATTGCCTAACTTTCTTCTTTGGATAAATCTTTCAAAATCTTAAGAAGGCATTTTAGAGAGTGATCAGACTGGTTTCCAGGGTTTTAATCTTCACACTGAAGAACTTTATTTAAAATGGGCATAGTTAAAAACAAAACAAGATCTAGACATAGAAAAATTATTGGAAGAAAATACATCAAAAAATTTTTTTAATTCCTATATGAGTTATATAATATTCATAAAGGAAAAATGCAATTACCTTGTTAAATAAAATGAATACAGAAATTACCTTTCTCTTCTAAAAATTTTATGTGTGTCTTTTGATCAATGTGAAAATAGAGTTGCCCTAGTTTGACACAATACTTTTTCCCCAAAAATAGCTATAAGGAATATTTCTCTGATACAAAACTTATTTCCTATTAACCCTCACTATTAAAAGAAGTGATGTGGTCCCATTGGGGAAAAAAAAATCCCTCACTAAACTAAGTTTTAAAAGAGTTGAATAAGAAAGAAAACTCTCCGTAGTGATCTTTCAGTACTTTTAAAACTTACAGATATACTCAAAACAATAGATAGCATAGTTTCTGTTAATAAAAGTCTCATCCTCCCACCTGTCCATCCAATCAACAGGTCACCCAATTCCTGATCTGCTGGGATCCTGGAGAAACCCTGGTGAACAAGACAGGCCATCTTTCCACTCTGAAGCAAGCAGGTACACTGCCTCAGTCAGTTCAGGCTGCGGTAACAGACTGCCATAGACCAGGCAGCCAATAGACAACAGAAAGTTATTGCTCACAGTTCTAGAGGCTGAGAAGTCCAAGATCAAGGCACCAGATTCAGTCTCTGGTGAAGGCTCACTTCCTAGTTCATAGATGGAAGATCAACTTCTTACTGTTAGCTTCTCATATGGACAAAGGGGCAAGGGACCTCTTGTGCAGGGGGAGGGTGATCTCTTTCATTTATTTTATTTATTTATTTATTTTGAGACAGAGTCTCACCCAGACACCCAGGTTGGAGTGCAATGCACCTGCCAGCATGCCCAGGTAATTTTTGTAGTTTTAATAGAGACAGAGTTTCACCACATTGGCCAGGCTGGTCTTGAACTCCTGACTTCAAGTGATTCACCTGCCTCAGCCTCCCAAAGTGCTGGGATCACAGGCATGAGCCACCACATCCATCCTGGGGGTCTCTTTTAAAAGAACGCTAATCCCTTTCATGTGTGCTCTGCCCACATGACCTAATCATCTTCCTAAGGCCCCACCTTCAAATACCATCACAGTGGGGATTAGGTTTTAACATATAAATTTAAATTTGGGTGGGAAAGACACACATGTAATCTACAGCCACTGTGAATGATTACAATTAATGGGTACATGGAACCCTGAGAGCAGAAAAGGGGCAGCTGGAAGTAGTGAACAGTCTTTTTGGACAATATCTTGATAAATTTACTTAGAATTTCTTATACTTTCATAATGTTTTTTAGCTGCAAATTTCCATATAACTCTCATTAGTTCCTTGTTTGGCTAGGGGAACAGATCCCTTTCATCACAGCCTTACTATTGGATACTGAAATTATCTGCTCCCTTCCCCTGGAGAGCTGAGACCATGTGTCCAATTCATCTAGTCCTTTCAGGGCCTGGCTCAAATCATATATTTAATAAATGTGTGATTGATACAGTTTGGATATTTGTCCTCACCCAAATCTCATGTTGAATTGTAATCCCCAGTGCTGGAGGTCTCAGGTATTTCTTTATAACAATGCAAGAACAGCATAATACAGAAAATTGGTACCAAGGAATGGGACATTGCTATAAAGATACATGAAAATGTGGAAGCAACTTTGGACCTGGGTAACAGGTAGAGGTTGAAAGAGTATGGAGGGCTCAGAAGAAGACAGTAACATGAGGGAAAGTTTGGAACTTCTTAGAGACTGATTAAATGGTTATAACCAAAATGCTGATAGTGAAATGGACAGTGAAGTCCAGGCTGAGGAGGTCTCAGGTGGAAATGATGAAATTATTGGGAACTGGGGCAAAGATTATATGTGTTATACCTTAGTGAAGAACTTAGCTGCTCTGTTCATGCCCTAGGGATCTGTGGAAGTTTGAATCTAAGAGTGATGAACCAGGGCATCTGGCAGAATAAAAGCACCAAAGTGTTCAAGATGTAGCCTGGCTGCTTCTAACAACCTAATTTCAGATGCAGGAGCAAAGCAATGACTTAAAATTGGAACTTATACTTAAACAGGAAGCAGAGCATAAAAGTTTGGAAAATTTGCAGCATAGCCATGTGGCAAAGAAAAACAAGTTTTTTTATGAGAGGAATTCAAGCAGGCTGTGGAACAACCACTTGCTAGAGATACTTGCATAAATAAAAGGGAGCCAAGTACTAATATCCAAGACAATGGGGAAAAGGCCTCACAGACATTTCAGAAATCTTCATGGCAGCCCCTCCAATCACAGGCCCTAGGGTCTAAGAGGGCTGAATGGTTGTGTGGGCCAGACCCAGAGTTCTACTGCCCTGTACAGCCTTGGGACAGTGCTCCCCACATCCAGGTCACTCCCTCTCAAGCTTGGGCTCAAAGGGGCCCGGTTACAGCTTAGGCTGCTACTTTGGAGGGCACAAGCCATAGGCCTTGGTGGCTTCCATGTGGTGTTAAGCCTATAGGTACACAGAATGCAAAGTGTTGGATTCTTGGCAGCTTCAGCCTAGATTTCAGAGGATGTACAGAAACGCCTGGGTGTTCAGGCAGAAGTCCGCTGCAGAGGTGGAGCTCTCACAGAGAACCTCTACCACAGCAGTGCAGAGGGGAAATGTGGGGTTGGGGGCCCCACACAGATTCCCCACTGGTGCACTGCATAGTGGAGCTATGAGAAGGGGGCCATTGTCCTCTAGACTTCAGAATGTAGAGCCACTGACAGCTTGCACCCTGTGCCTGGAATAGCCACAAGTGCTCCCCTCCAGCCTTTGAGAGCAGCTTTAGGGGCTAAACCCTGAAAAGCCACAGTAGTAGAGCTGTCCAAGGCCTTGGGAGCCCACCCTTCTTATCAGTATGCCCTGGATGTGGGACAAAGGAGATTATTTTGGAGCTTTAAGATTTAATAAGTACACTGCTGGATTTTAAACTTGTTTGGGGTATGTAGCCCCTCTCTTTTGGCCAATTTTCCCCTTTTAAAATGGGAATGTTTGCCCAATGCCTATACCCCCATTGTATCTTGGAAGTAACTAACTTGTTTTTTATTTTACAGGCTCGTGAGTAGAAGAGATTTGCCTGGTCTCAGGTGAAACTTTAGACTTTTAAGTTAATGCTGGAATGAGTTACAACTTTCAGGGACTATTGGGAAGGCATGATTGGATTTTGCAATGTAAGAAGGACATGAGATTTGAGAGGGGCCAGGGACAGAATGATATAGTTTGGATATTTTGCCCCATCCAAATTTGATATTGAATTGTAATCCCCAGTGCTAGAGGTGGGGCCTGGTGGGAGGTGTTTGGATCATGAGGGTAGATCCCCCATGGCTTGGTTTTGCTTTTGTGATAGTTCTCATGAGATCTGATCATTTAAAAGTGTGTAGCACCTGCCCCTCACTCTCACTTGCTTGCTCCTGCATTCCTCATGCAACATGCCTGCTCCACCTTTGCCTTCCACCATGACTGTGTTTCCTGAGGCCTTCCTAGAAGCTGAACAGATGCCAGCACCATGCTTTCTGAAAGCCTGCAAAACCATGAACCAAATAGCCCTCTTTCATTATAAATTATCCAGTCCCTGATATTTCTCTATAGCAATGCGAGAATGGCCTAATACAGTGGTGAATTGTTTTCTGATAGGTAACAGATGGGACATCCTTGCCTTCTACCGGGTACATGGAATTCACTCTGTGAATCTAAAAAATGACAAATCAGTGAAAATGATTATTCATTACTGGTAGAAAGTGGGGATTGGGGAACTTAAAGGTATTATTCTTAAATGCAAACATGTAAAATAGTTTACACTTATGTACTCTGTGAGCACTTCTCCTGATCTTATCCAGATAGTGGCTATAGTGGTGACCTGAGATGGCCCAGGCATGGTGAGAGCCTCAACAGATCAAGGGCCGCCACTCATCCACACATATGTATATAGGAAAACAAAATGTTTTAACATTGGTGTATTCATCAACTTGTCTGCTCCTTTCATTCACCAAAGAGGATCCCAACATTTCTGGTCCAACTTCCCTTCCTCCCAGCTACACCCAGCCTCTGAGGAGAGGCCACTCTGCACAGTTCCTCCTGGAGTTTATATGATAAGGAAGTCAAAGGAGGAGGAAGAGTTTTTAGAGAAGAAAAAAACCTTTTTTCCTCTACCCTCCTGGGTTCTCCAACTGGGGGCTTATAAATTAGACTGACAAAAGACAGATTAACAACAGAAGCCAAACAGAAGTTATATAAATGCATGCATCGAACATACACATGGGAGAACTCAGTGATGAGTAACTCAAAGGGGTGGTTGGAACTTCGGCTTATACAGTATCTTAACGAAAGAACAGTACATTTTTAGAGAAAGAACAAGACAAAGGAAAAGAACTTTTTGGGTTTCTAAAGGTGGAAAATTATAGAGAGGCAGATATCTGGGGGAACTAATGAAAGATAAAGACTAATTAGTAAGGCTTGTTATGTAGATTTTTCCTGTGCTCTCTCTGGGCTGAAAGGTCTAGAATTGTCTTCGGTCTATAACTTCTGTCTTTCCTGGGAGAGGGGAGGTAGGGCACCTTTCCAAATGTATGTCCTGCTTTTATAAAAATAGAGGGAGTGTAGAGCTTTTCTTGTATCTGGATCTTTTCTATTGCTTTTAACTCAAAATAATCCTTATGCCAACATGGCACATTTTGGGGTGGCGTATTCTGTTACTCTCCACGTTTAAAGAGATTTAGTCAAGCTACATCCTGAAGAGATCCCACAGCTGGGAGCCAACACACTGAGGCTGGGGAGAGAGTGTTTGAGGTAATGTAGTGACCAAAAAGAGGCTGTAAAATGTGGGTTATGACATGGCTTGTGGAACAAAAACACGGAACCTGAGAAGGGCTGCTAGGGAGTATGACAGTTTTCTTTATCACCTTGAAGAGACCTGAATGAAGAAAATAAGCACATATGTATCTATCCGTGTATCTATCTTCTTTGCCTTTTGGGACCACACTTATTGAAATGTGACATTTTTTTCCAGGACTGAATGCTGAAGTCACACACATACCTAGCACCTCTGCTCGGTTCTCATGAGAACTAATGTGTGTCTCCCACTCACTGTGTCCACGAATGAACTTCTGATCATCCTTCACAATCTGCTCTACCCACAGCCACCCCTTCTCAGATGATGGTAACTCCAGCAACTCCACCTTTCCAGACACTTAAGCCAAAACCCATGGTATTCTCCATGACATCTGCCTTCATTCCAACATCCAATTCATCAGGAAATCCTGTAGGCCATCCCTTGCAAATATATCCAGAATCTGACCACTTACCACCACCAGGACTCCTCCCTATGTGAGCCTCCATGATCTTGGGTAATAGTAATGGCCTCCCAACCTGCCTTCCTTGCATCCACCCTTGCCTTCCTACTACTATTCTCAATAGAGCAGCCAGAATGATATTTATAAAAATAAGTCAGCACATTTTCCTCCTAAGCTCAAAACACTGCAATAGTGTTCCTTTCTCTTAAGATAAAAGCCAACATCCTTTTAACAGCCTAGCAGGATATGTCTTTCCCCTCCATCTTACTTCATCTCCCTTGGGATGACTCCCCTTCAGCCACAATGGCTTCCTCAGTCTTTCACACCTTCACTGAGTATGCTTCAGCTTGGGGACTTAGGGACCATGGCTGTTTCCTCTGTTGAAATCCTTAATAGTCTCAAGGCTAACTTCCTCCTCTCCTTTGTAGGGCCTCAGAAAATCATACCCCAAAATGAAGCCCTCAGAAACAGCCTCAGAAACTAAAGAGTCTCTCTAACCTTCTCCTGCCCTCCTGTCCCTGGTCCCTCATCCTCCCCAAGACCAGCCAAAGAAGCTAGAATCCTTCTTCACCAAGGCAGGTCATAGAGACTGAACCCCTTTTCTCCAAAGCCAGCCATAAAACCTGAAAATAGCATTCTAACCGCCCCCCCCCCAACCTTTCTGTTTAAAAACTGGCCATACAGAAATGATCTCACCTACCTTGTTTGACTACAGGTCATAAGACCCCTATTCCAGAGAGGGCCCTGCCCCATACCCAAGTCAGGAATGCTACACAAAGAGGCCAAGAATAATCTGAACAGACAAGCCTTGCTGTTTCCCCACCCAGTCTATTACCATTAGGTCATACTTTTTTTGTCCAATCACATTTCTACACAGCTGTCCACACTTTGTTTGCACCTATACATAAACCTAGGCAGTTTCCCCATATCTTTGGGTCTTCATTCTGACGACTCCCATGTCACATAAAACTATGATCAAATAAATTTGTACGCCTTTTTTCCAATTAATCTGCCTTTTGTCAGTGATTTTCAATGAGTCTTCAGAGGGTGATGGGGAAGGTTTCCCTTTGCTCCTACACTTTCAAGTCTGCTCAAATATCACCTTCCTAATGAGACATACTGCTTTAAAATTTTGCCACTCTCTCAGCGAGGCGTGATGGCTCACACCTGTAATCCTAGCACATTGAGAAGCCAAGGTATGTGGATCACTTGAGGCCAGGAGTTTGAGACCAGCCTGGCCAACATGGTGAAACCCCCTCTCTACCAAAAATACAAAAATGAGCCTGGCGTGGTGGCAGGCCCTGTAATCCCAGCTACTCAGGAGACTGAGGCAAGAGAATCACTTCAACCTGGGAGACAGAGGAGGTTGTAATGAGCCGAGATCATACCACTGCACTCCAGCCTGGATGACAGAGCAAGACTCCATCTCAAAAATAAATAAATAAATAAATATTTATCACTCTCCTGTAAAACCCCCATTCTTGATCCCCTTTACCCTGCTCTATTATTTTTAACACCTACCACCTTATCAACGATGCTGATTGTTTAACCCAACCAGAGTGTAAGCTTCATGAGTCCACGAGGGCAGGTCTCTGTTTTGATCCCTACTATATTCCTATCACTTGGAATAGTGTCTAGCACAGTGTAACAGCTCAGTAATTATTTGATGAATGAATAAATAAATAAATAACTATAATTGGTTTATACCAACAAGCAATCAAGGATGGCGTCAAGGCTCAGGGACCTACCAGTGCCAGGACCAGCCATTGTGAGCTGGGCTGTGAGAAGCTAGTTTTACCCCACGACAGATGCCAGCTGGGGTTCACAGTCAAGCTCCAGAGCACCTGACACACAGACTTTTATCTTCATTATTAATCTGCTTTGCAGCAGGACAAAGGCAAGGACATTAAAGTTGATACAATTCAATGACAACTCCTACAGCATCGGTGCTTCTCTTTGTTCGATGGCTGGAAATGCAGCAGGTCCCAAGCTCTAGGCCAGATGACGGCGGTGGATGGTTTCAACAAAAATCTTGGATATATGTGATAATTCACTTGTGGACACGCTTTATAAATTCCTTTCAGGAGGTCTGAGTGCTGAAGCAACTGGTCTCCAACACAGTATCTGGCAGCAGTAGGCAAGATGGAAAGGAAAGCCAGGGGGAACCTCAGGGGTCTCTTCATCTTTTCTGGGAAGAGATGTTTACCTCTGCACTCTCAAGGTAAGAACAAACAATGTTTACCCCCTTCACCCTGAATCAGGAACAAATGTACCTAACGCTGCAGTTACAGGGCCTCACCAGGAGCTGAAACTCAGCCCTGAAAATGAGTGCTGTGAGAACTGTGAGAAAGACGAATCAATAAGCTCTGGGGCTGGGTGGTGTGTGAGGGGGGTGCTGCACACATAATCAGAAAATTGAGCTTTTCTCAGCTTTGAACTTAATATACCTGAGGGGAATCATGATAGAACACAGGACACATTTCACTGAGTGGTCCTAGGAACAGCACAGTTAATTCTACTTGCTTGTGTTTTGTGTGCTCTGTGTGTGTGTGTGTGTGTGTGTGTGTGTGTGAGTGTTATGTATGAAAGCATAAGCCAGGTGTGTTGGCTCACACCTGTAATCCAAGCACTTTGGGAAGTTGAGGTGGGAGGATCACTTGAGCCTAGGAGTTTGAGACCAGCCTGAGCAACATATAAGGAGACCCCATTTCTACAACAAATAAATAAATAAAATTAGCCAGATACGGTGGTGCACGCCTGTGGCCCCAGCTACTCAGGAGGCTGAGGTGGGAGGATTGCTTGAACCCGGGAGGCAGAGGCTGCAATGGGCTATGATCGCGCCACTGCACTCCAGTCTGGGTGACAGAGCAAGACCCTGATCCCCCCCAAAAAAAAAGAAAAAGAAAAAAAAAGAAAAAAAGGATGAATGTGCATATATAATACATATATAATATATATTTGTAAAGGAAAATTGCTATTTTTCAACATAATCAAGTGTTGTGAATTGAATTATGGCCACCCTCACACCACACACCAAAAACATTTATGTGTTGAACTTCTAACCCTGTGTACCTCAGAATGTGACCTGATTTAGAGATAGGATCCTTACAGAGGTAAGAAGTTAAAATGAGGTCATCAGAGCAGGCCCAAATCCAATATGACCGATTTCCTTATAAAAAGATGATACTTAGACTCTGGCATACATAGAGGGAAGATGACGTGAAGAGACACAGGGAGAAGGTGGCCATGCACACACCAATGACAGAGACCTGGAACAGATCCTTCCCTCATAGCCCACAGAAGGAACAAGCCCTGCCAATACCTTGATCTCAGGCTTCTACCTTCAGAACAGTGAGACAACACATTTCTGTTATGGAAGCCACCCAGTCATAGCACTTTGTTATGGCAGCCCTAGGAAACTGAGATCAAGAAAAGTACATTCCACTGTGTAGTTAGTACGATAATCTCTCCTCGGCTTACTTCATTGCTATTTAAAAATTCACTTTGACCTGATCTTTCAGGTTATGTAGCAATGGGCCATGGTGGGCACCGCCAAAGCCCGAAATACCGATTTCAGCGTTCAGCATGTTACAAAAGGCTGTCATTCACCAGGAGAGCTTGTTCGCATTACCTATGGCTGCCTTCACTCATCCTCCATTTCCCTTTCAACCAGGACTTTCACTCAAAACTTAGAAAACTTATCAATGCCTCCAACATCCCCCACCCCTGCCCCATCCCTCCTCCCCAAGTCTCCCTTGAAAAATAGCTTGACTAGTGATTCCTTTTGGTGAAACCAGATTACTCTTTCTCAATTCTCCCTGAACCATAAATTCATGCCTTTCGGGGTGGGCCTTCCACAGCCCATTCCACAGCAGATTTATTGCCCACTCCATCTCCCTTTTGCACTACTTTATCTGCTGTACTTTAATTGGGTAATAAAACTCTGTGTGCCACCCAGAAAAATTCCAGAGCAAGCAATCAGCAGGGACATTCTCTCAGCAGCCAATTTCTAATTATTTATTCAAGCCCAAAGCCTAATTTCACCCCTGAGTGTGGTGGTTCTGAGCTGCTGCACTCGCTGAGTAGAGCCAGAGCCAGAGCATGGTAGGGGTAAGTGGCCAACACTGAAGCGCATCCCTGGACAGGAGACTGTCTCTGAGGCAGGATGGTGTGAATGTATGGGAGGGGCTCTTCTCTGTGTTTAGGCAAATAGGAGAATTGCCTTGGGGCTTTCCTTGATCAGGTCCCATGTTACTCAGAAATGAGACTGCCACAGTGAATAAGGGAGTGTCCTCTACTAGGTCATGCTTAAGCTACCAACTACCAGAACAACTGGATAGACATCTGTTCCGTTTCATTCTATTCGTTTAGATGGAATGTACACAAGATAAATTTACACAGGATAAATACCATCTAAATAAAAACATTATTATAAAAATAAGTATATTAAAATATTAGGATAGACTGGACACAATGGCTCATGCCTGTAATCCCAGCCCTTTGGGAGGCCAAGGCAGGAGAATCACTTGGGGACAGGAGAATCACTTGAAGCCAGGAGATCAAGACCAGCCTGGGCAATATGGCGAGACCCCATCTCTACAAAAAAAATAAATAAATAAAAAATTATTTTTAATTAGCTAAGTGCTGCGGCTGCACCTACGGTCCCAGGAACTCTTGAGACTTAGGCAGGAGGACCACTTGAACTCAGGAGGTCGAGGCTGCAGTGAGCCATTATCACAACACTGCACTCCAGCCTAGGGGACAGAGCAAGACTCTGTCTCAAGAAAAAAAAAAGATTAGGTCTTTCTAACTACAGCACAAAATCCAAAAATCTTAAAAGAAAAGATTAACAAATTTAACTATATACAAAATTTAGAAATTCTAGGCCAGGAACAGTGGCTCACACCTATAATCCCAGCACTTTGGAAGGCCAAGGCAGGAGGATCACTTGAGGTCAGGAATTCAAGACCAGCCTGCCCAACATGGTGAAATCCCCTTTCTACTAAAAATACAAAAATTGGTCAGGTGTGGTGGCATGCACCTGTAATCCCAGTTACTCGGGAGACTAAGGCAAGAGAATTGCTTGAACCTAGGAGACAGAGGTTGCAGTGAGTGAGCCCAGATAGCACCACTGCACTCCAGTTTGGGCAACAGAGCGAGACTCTGTCTCCAAAAATAAAAAATAAATAAATAAAAATAAAAATTTAAAAATTCTAAAACACACATTCTCCCCCCAAAACATTATGAACAAAGTCAGAAGATAAATGATAGATTGGCAAAAATCAAATCAATAAGAAATATTAACAACCCAATAGAAAAAGGTACAGACATTTAAAAAGGGGTTTATTAAAGGGAAACAATGACTAGCTCTTTAAAATTTTTTAAAAGCCCATTATAAAGAAATGAAAATGAAAATTACAAGGAAATAGCATTTTTCACTTATCAGGCTGCAAAAACCCAATCTCATACATTGTTGGTGGGAGTATAAATTGGTTCAATTTCTGTGAGAAACAATTTAGCACTATCCAAAGTACAAATACACATGTCTTTTGATCCTAGGAATTTGTATTCCAGATATGTTCACACATGGGAAATAACACATTGTATAGGTTTATTTATGAGACATTGTCCAGAATAGCCAGATTGGAAAAAACCTAAATGTCTATCAAAAGGGAACTGATTTGATCAACTGCAATAAATACTTACAATGCAATCATCTTTAGCTGCAATAAAAGAATAAACAGGGTCTTAATGAATCAATATAAGAAATCACACATACAAATACCAAAACACATAACACCCACGTGGGTAAGGCAGACAGCCACATATGTAGAAAAAGTGAGGGAGAATTAAATATGTCTTTATGACTTACTTATTCATAAAAAAATCTAAAAGGACAAACAAGAAAGAAATAATATAGAGCTGGATCTAAAATAGTTGTTAACAAAAAAGAAAAAAGAAAGAACAGTGGCTACTTGTTGGGGATAGGAACTGAATGATGATGGATAGGTGGGAGAGAATCTTTTTGTTTTATGCCCTTTTGTACTTTTTGGTGTTTGAACTATGTGAATATGTTACCTATGTAAAAAACTAAATTTCTGTGAAGAATTTCACAGATAGGGTGAGAAAGACAGAGAACTCAGAGACTGATCATATACGTAGTGTGGTTTCCTGGCAACCAAATCTCACCAAACCTCATTACCTCCCTCCAGAGCCTATCATGGTGATGACAGCCACAGGAGGTGAGGGTAGAGAGAGGAGAAGAGGGAAAGGGGGGGGTACTTATTTAATCTGACCCCACCGTCCATGTAGTTCTGCTTTTGATACTACTGTCAAATGGAATTATACACACAACATTATTGTCAAAGGAAATTAAACACAAAATATTATGGTTGTATGCATGAAAGTGTTTATGGCTAAATTTTGTAACTCTGTTTTGTCATTTTCTATGTGTAAAAATATGCCAGTAGCCTAAAACAAAGGAAACAGGCTTTTATTTAATGGCCTCTTTGGAGTTCTAAGAACACCTACCCATGGATCTTTTGTCACATTTCCCTTTGTTCGTAAAACTTCCTCCTGAGTGTTGACTCTAATCAAATTTCACCGGAACACAAATATGACATGGGGCACTCACAGAAACCTCACCAGGAGCTGCACTCCCCTAGGAGGCCCCGTCCCTCTAGTTGCAGCTCAGGGAAATAAACAGAGGCCAGACGCTGCTTGCCCAAGGTATACGTGCTGCTTCTTAGTGATTCAATATTCAACAGCTATTTGGTGCAGCACTGCTTGGTAGGTATTTTAACACACTGTCAACTGAAGAATCATGAGGTTCACAAATTTGGAAAGGAGAGCTTTATTTATCATAAAGGGTTGCAGTTTGCAGGGTGACTGTTCAAACAGGCTGGGAAGTGTAGCTTCCAGTCAGAAGCCAGAAACAGCACTTCAAGGGAGGAGTAAAGGAAACAGGAATTTATGCTGAGCAGGGTGGCCAAATATACATATTGAGTAAACTATAAGATGAGTCATGAATAGTTATGAAAGGAGAAACACAAGCCTGTGCAACTGAACTTCATGCTCTTCATGGATCCAAGGGTGGAGTTTTGGTCCTTCTAATGTCAAAAGGTGAAGCAGAGGTCACGAAGGTATTCAGTCCATATCATCTGTAGACTGGCCAGGACCACTCCACAGGCAGTGTTCTCTTCTCAGGAAGGCAGGCTTATCAGTGTGTCAAAACCACAAAAAGGCAGGGGTAGTGTCAGGGAGTTGGATGATATCCACAGTGGAGGCTTTCAAAAGGGTTGGTTTCTGTTTAACCTTTAGGGAAGAAAGACTAACGGCAGTTATCAAGGGAGGGGGTATAATGAGGCATATCTGACCTCCCATCCCATCATGGCCAGGAACTCAGGTTTCAAGGTTTCTTTGGGGTCCCCTTGGCCAAGATGGGGTTCATTCAGTCAGTTGGGGGGGCTTAGATTTTATTTTTCTCAGTATTGAGAATCTTACCCATAGGGCTTTCTGAGGCAAAGCTTCTCCATTTTGGTTCCAATGTTAGTTATTAATGAAAGGTAAGAGATGGGAATTTGTTAGCAAAGAAAGGAAATTTGATGTCTTTTAAAAACAAAACATGGCTTGAAGAAAGAATAACAAAATCAGAATTCCCCTGGGAAACTCACTCCCATTGGCATATATACTGTTTATTTAGGGTGTCGCACAACATAAAGAGGATTTAGCACCTGGCAGGAAAGACTGAGTGTTCCAAAGACGGAGTAAACATAAGATCCTATAAAGAATTGCTAGTGAAAGACTCCATCTGCTTTCTTTGGCTAGAGTGACTGGTCACAAGGCACTTTTGAAGCATGATTTTGAGTAGAAGAAGCCATATTAATGTACTGTTTGGTTTGGGGAAGGAGACCCAGGCCAGAGAAGAGGGGTTCAGCAAGTTCCAGGAGATGAGGGCAGAAACCCAGGAACTACACCATTCCACCCAGGGCTCTGAAAACTTGGTAGAAGAAGCCCTCCATACTAACATGCACCAAGGCCCCAGCTCGCCTGCCCCAGCAATGCCAGCATCACCCTCCCTGCCCACCCGCTCTCTCACCTCGGCACTCTTACCAGGTTCTAGCACTGCTGCCTTGATGACTACAGAGCTTCCAGCGGCCATCACAACAAAACCACAATCATTTAGCACCTAAGATGCAGAGCCTTGACCTTGGGGAGTCACAGAGATTAAAATAAGAGATACAGGATGCAAGGAAATGCCCACTGGGGTTTACTCCTCTTGGGCTGCTCAAGTCCTGAGGTCTTCATAAAAGCAAGTTACTATGAAGATGGGAGACACCCACTGTCTGGTCTTGATTGTCCTCATGGGCCTCTGGGGTGGAAGATGAGCCTTTAAAGGGGCCAAGTGCACAGCATGAGGAAGAGAGTTTTAAGTGTTATACTGTGGGAGGAAAAGGCTGAACAGAAATCCAAAAGGCTCATCTAAGTACTATATTGAAAGAAAGTGAGAAAGCATAGGTCAGGGACCAGGAACAAGTAAGGCCTTGGGAACTTTCTGGAACCTTTCTAATTTCCTCATGTTTGCTTCTTCTATCATCTTCCTAGTATACTTTCTGGTAGCACAACCTTTTCAAAATGCTTAAAGCAAAAAGATCTGTGTGTTTGCGTTGAGAGCAACAGTTAATCATGTGCTGGGGCAGCCTGAAAGGAGAAGGAAAACCTGAGGAACAGGGTGAGTCGGAAAGCTTTGGACAGGACACATAGTTGTCATAGAAGGAAGGAGAAGCAGCTGGGCCTGTTAGGTGACCCAGAAACTTAGTAATAAAGGAGTGGTTTCTCTAAAGTTTTTATTTTTGTGCCCTTCTACAGTTTTTGTGTATTTCTATGTAACCTATTTTTTGTTTATAATCTACTTTATTCCATAAAATATTTAAGTAGTCTATAGGATATAAGAAATATATTTAATAAAATATAAAGTCAAAAACATGCAAAATGTTTTAAAAGGTTATGACCAGGAGAGAATTAGAACAAATGTTTGCATAAGGCCCTACTCTGTCACTACACAGAGGCTCAGATTTGCCTCTGAACTTCCAGGTGCCTGAGACAGAACAGAAATCAGATAGGTTACTGGAATCTCATTGTTCACCAAAAGACAAACAAACAATTGCTAAGGTAAAGTAAAAAATACTTATAGGACTTCACAGAGTGGTTGAAAACAAAAAGTGACACCTCCACATTATCATCAAGAGGAAAGTTCATGAAGTTGTCTCTTACATGCTAAGAGGATGACTCCAAGACGTAATTCAGCGTTTCGGTGGGAACCCTCCCCTCTTCACCTAACTAGAAAGCAGCAGAGCCAGATTTGAAACACAAGTCCTGTGACCTCAGCTCCTGTTTGCTTTGTACCTCCTTTCACCTAGCTATTTCCTACTTCTCTTGCAGTCTCAATTTAAACTGCACTTCCTGAAAAAGACCTTTCTGACCCTTGACTGGACTAGGTGCCTGTTAGGTTCTCAGCACCCTGGGCTTCCCTAGCTTTCACACATCACATTCTTTGTTCTCATTTGTTTTGTGTCTGTCTTTACCAACATAATGAAAGCTCATGACAGGAGGGACCATCTGGTCATCTTTTTTTTTTTTTTTTTTTTTGAGTCTCTCTCTGTCACCAGGCTGGAGTGCAGTGACACGATCTCAACTCATTGCAACCTCCGCCTCCCGGGTTCAAGTAATTCTCCTGCCTCAGCCTCCCCCGAGTACCTGGGACTACAGGCACGTGCCACCATGCCCAGTTTTCTTTTTGTATTTTTAGTCTTGATGGGGTTTCGCCATGTTGGCCAGGATGGTCTTGATCTCCTGATCTTGTGATCCGCCCACCTCAGCCTCTCAAAGTGCTGGGATTACAGTTGTGAGCCACAGCGCCCGGCCTTTTTTTTTTTTTTCTTTTCGTGAGAGGGAGCTTCACTTTTGTTGCCCAGGCTGGAGTGCAATGGCGTGATCTAGGCTCACTGCAACCTCTGCCTACTGGGCTCAAGTGATTCTCCTGCCTCAGCCTCCTGAGTAGCTGGGATTACAGGCACCCGCCACCACGTCTGGCTGATTTTTTTTATTTTTAGTAGAGATGTGGTTTCACCATGTTGACCATGGCTGGTCTCAAACTCCTGACCTCAGGTGGTCTGACCACCTCGGCCTCCCAAAGTGCTGGGATTACAGGCGTGAGTCACCGTGCCCGGCCCATCTGGTCATCTTAATAGATGCCAAAGTCCAAATTACAGACTCATGCCTGTGATTCCAGCACTCTCAGAGGCCAAGGCAGGAGGATCGTAGAACTCAGGAGTCCAAGACCACCCTGGGCAACATAGAGAGACCCTGTCTCTTAAAATATATATATATTTATATCTTTATATATATATATGTAAAGAAAGAAATAGATGCTGAAAAAGCACTTACAAAATTCAATGCCCATCATGATGAAATCCCTCAGGACACTAGAACTAGAAATCAACTTCCTCAACTTGACAAAATACATCTGAGAAAAACTTATCATTGATATTAATATCATAGTTAATGGTGAAAGACTAAATGCTTCCTCCTGAAGATCAGCAAGAACGTCCATTCTAACCACTTCTATTCAACATTGTACCAGAGGTCCTAGCCCATGAAATAAGGCAAGAAAAAAGAAATAAAAGACACCCAGATTGAAAAGAAAAAAAATAACACTGCCTTTATCACAGATAACATGATTATCAATGTAGAATGTCTTGAGATTGATTTTTTAAAATCTGTGCCTATTAGTACATATAGCAAATATGAAAGACACAAGGTTAATACATAAAAATTAACTATATTTCTATAGAATAGTAATGAACAATTTAAAAATGAGTTAAAAAGCAATAGAGTAAAATAACATAAGAAATGTGAAATACTTATGGATACATTTAAGAAAGTGTATGTGCAAGACATATAAACTGAAAACTTCAAAACACTTCTGTGAGAAATTAAGAACGATCTAAACATATGGAGAGGCATTCCTTATTCATGGATTGGAAGACTCAATATTATTAAGATATCAGTTTCTCCCAAATGGATCTATAGATTCAAAACAATCCCAAATAAAATTCCAGAAAATTTTTTGTAGAACTTGACAAGCTGATTTTAAAACTTATGTGGAAATACAAACGACATAGAATAGGCAAACAATTTTGAAAAAGAATGGTTGAAAGACTTATACACTACCTGATTTCAAGATTTATTATAGGCCAGGAGCAGAGGCTCATGCCTGTAATCCCAGCATTTTGGAAGGTCAAGGCAGGAAGATCACTTGAGCTCAGGAGTTTGAGTCCAGCCTGGGCAACAGAGTGAGACCCTGTCTCAAACAAAGAGAAAGAAATAGAACCACAGATAACGTATGTAGTTAATTGACTTTCAGCAAAGATGCCAGTTTAATTCAGTGGAGAAAGAATCTTGTCAATAAGTGGTATTAGAATAATTGGATGATCATTTGGGAAAAAAGAAACCTGGACTTTTACCTCAAACCATATAAAAAAAAATAATAACTAAAACAGATCATAGACCAAAATGTAAAAGCTACAACCATAAAACAACTAGAAGAAAACAGAGGATGAAATCTGTGTTCTTGGCTAGGGTTTTCGGCTTGGCTTTTGTGTCATATTTTCTGCGTTCTTGGCTAGGGTCTTTGGCTTGCCTTTTGTGTCATATTTCTTAAATATGACACAAAACTACTTAGTGGGTACCCAGCAGATGACATTATCTGAGCCAGTGGGGAGAACACTCAGTCCTTTCTGAGTTCCTTTCATTCTTCCTCTACTTGTAAAATAGAATCTGACAGTTCTTCCTCATACTTGCCTCCTTCTCTTTCCTTTTCCACACTGTCTCTTGGAATGAAAAAAAAAAAAAAAAACGGTGACACAAAAGGAGAGGGCAGGGAGAACAATTGTCATTGTTTTCCTCTTTACCTCCTGCTTCATTCTCTGATACTAATTTCATAAAGGAGTATTTGAGAGTGTGGGGTGGGAAATGAAGGTCCTGTGTGATCGTTAGGGCATGTACTAAGTTCTTAAAATGGTACTAAATTCAGGCCAGGTGCGACGGCTCACACCTGTAATCCCAGCACTTTGGGAGACCAAGGCGGGCAGATCACGAGGTCTAGGAGATCGAGACCATCCTGGCTAACATGGTGAAACCCCGTCTCTACTAAAAATGCAAAAAATTAGCCAGGTGAGGTGACGGGCACCTGTAGTCCCAGCTACTTGGGAGGCTGAGGCAGGAGAATGGCGTGAATCTGGGAGACGGAGCTTGCAGTGAGCTGAGATCCGGCCACTGCACTCCAGACTGGGCAACAGAGCGAGAATCCATCTCAAAAAAAAAAAAAAAAAAGATACTAAATTCAGTATTTCCATAATATGACTGTGATGGCTACTTTTATGCATCATCTTTCTGGCCACTGGATTCCCAGATGTTTGATTACACATTGTTCTGGCTGTCTCTGTGAGGGTGTTTCTGGATGGCATCCACATTTGAATTAGTAAAATGAATAAAACAAATTGCCCTTATCAACGTAGGTGGGCCTCACCCAACCTGTTGAAAGCCTAAATAGAACAAAAGGAACAGTAAGGGAGAGTTCATTCTCTCTACCTGATGATCTTTAAGCTGGGACGTTGATCCTCTTCTGCCTTCAGACTTGCACTCAGACTGGAACTTACAACATCTGCTCTCTTAGTTCTCAGGCCTTCGGACACTGGCTAGAACTATACCATCATTTTTACTGGGCCTCCACCTTATGACTACAGATCTTTGGGATTTCTTAGTCTCCATAATCACCTGAGCCGGTTCCTTAATTCTTTATAATAAATATCTTTTTATATAATACATATATATGATATGTATACATAGAATATATATAATATGTGATATGTAGAGAATATATATTTAGGTATATAATATATGTATATAATAGATAAAATAGTATAGATGAATATATAATATGTTTATATAATGTATTATATATGAATATATATTATATAGAGAGAATATAGAATATCTAGAATATACCATATATTCTATATATACATATATTCAATATATACATATGGAAAACTAGAGTTGGAAAACTCTAATACAATGACTCAAATGTATACAAATCAAATCAACTCCAAACAAGACTAAGTGTAAGCATATTTTGTTCCAGGCTTTGTAGTTCTCCATACGGAGCTGTGGGACTTGGCTCTGCTTTGATTTCTTACCCCTAATCTTTAGCAAAATGTTGAACGAGAAACTGGAGGTGTCTAAATGAGCTGCACGTTCATCCCCATCTCTCTCATCACAAATCCATTCCATCAACTCCCCACAGCGTAAAATCCTCATAACAGTTAATCCTCTTCAGCCCAAAGAGAATCTCATGATCCATATGTAAAATACAGTCTCATTCTGTTTTTCTTTTCCCTGTTTAATTACTCACTTCATTTAGTTTTATTTTGCTCTTTCTCATTGGGAAAAGACAACTTTGTATTTGGATAAATTAGTCTGAGGTCTAATGATAAAGGAAAACATTTCTCTTTGACATTTATTACCATGATGAAAATTCCCAAATGTGCCCCAACCCATTAATATTTATTTCTTATTACAAACAAGCTCAGATCTTTTCTCTCATTAAGCACCTAAGATAATCCCATTTTCCTGCCTAAATAATTCCTGTTGGTTTTCTGTTTAAGCCATTGCTGAGAGAAGCAGCTGCCAGTATCAAAAGGAAACAGGTGGCCTTGGGAACATGCTTGCTCAGAGGAGTCGGCGTGTGTGGTTCAAGGCAACTCTATTGCATTACTCTCAGCTGCTACATGTTGTACATTTTCACAGGTTTTGTGTTTTTGTCTTTTTTTTCCCCAGGATGTCCTTTCCCACCATTTCAGAATCCATCACAGCTGATTCCAGTTCGTGGCATCGTTCTTCCAACCTGGAAGTGCCTCCTGGTGTTTTTCCTAATGGGAACTACTAATGGTGTTCCTTTCCAGCACTACGTTTTGACAACCAAATGAAAGCAGTGTCCATGAGATGTGAAAATACTTCTTTTCAGAGGCCTCTAAGCCACTTCATCTGGCACATCACACCTCCTCTGCCCATATGAAGGAACGGGAAAGATTCCATTTTCTCATCCCACAAAACATTACACAAAAACTCCAAGGCTATGCGGGCCTATGTAATGTAGTCAATCATTTTCTTTCCTTTCCTCTTTATTTTTTCTTAATGTCTGCTCACATCTACTTCAGTTGTGGACTTGTTCTATTACGAAGCCTTCCTTTTTTTAATATAAGGATTTGATATACATTATACTTTGGAAATGAAAGAACTTCTGTGTAAAATGAAAATTAACTGAGAGTAATACTTGTTTCTCACCCAACTAATGTGGTTTAGTAGATTTTGTGCCACTACAGGATTTTCTACCATAAATCCTGTCACTCTAGACTGGCTTTCTGGCAAAGTCTAAACAATTAATGACATTTAATGTATTGTAGCTCACATGGACACGTTAGGGATTGCCACCAGTTTGAGAAATGGTTATAAATTAAGTTTATCTAATGTGACAGTTGCTTTCAATAACCACTCATTTCCCACTGTTTACATTGGCTGCTAGTTCCCAAATATGATCCAGACATGGTTGGTGGTAATTAGCAAAATCTGTTAGCCATTTTGTATTTTTTATGTAATTCTTTATCTCAAGGCAGTTTCTTTCCTGTCAGAAAAAGAGCATGACAATCCTAGGCATCATGAAATCCAGTGTCTCCATTTTACAGAGGGCTACTGAGGCTGGAGGACGTTTTAATGTTGAATAATCAAGTAAAGATGGCACCATAACATCTGTGCACAGCCTTAACCATTTTCTTTCATCTGATCTTCACAAAAATCCCATGAAGTTGTGCAGGATCTGGATTTTTTTTAATCTCATGAAGTAGGTAAGATGACTGCTATCATCACCCTTATTAGTTAGGGCAAAGGCTGAGCTACTATATTGAGACTAACAATACAATGGCTTAAAGAGCAAAGAAATGTATTGTTCATTCCCATAACAGTGTTGAGGTGAATGGTCAAGTTTGAGGACACAGTTCTGCTCCACACAGTCATTCAGGGACTCTGATTCCTCCTGTTGTGCAGCTCCGCCATTCTCTCAGGTATTTTTATGGTCTCAAACCCCTGGGCTCAGGGATTCACCCACTTGACCTCCCAAAGGGTCAGGATTATAGGGATGAGCCATTGTGCCTAACCAGGACATAACTTTAAAAGAAGGCTGGGTGCAGTGGCTTATGCCTGTAATCCCAGCACTTGGGGAGGCCAAGGAAAGTGGATCGCTTGAGCCCAGGAGTTGAAGACCAGCCTGGGCAACATGGTAAAAACCCCATCTCTATAGAAAAATGCAAAAATTATTCGGATATGGTGGTGTGTGCCTATGGTCCCAGCTACTCAGGAGGCTGGGGTGGGAGGATCTTTTGAGCCCAGGAGTTGGGGACTGCAGTGAGCAAAATTGCACCACTGCACTCCTGCCTGGGCAGCAAAGGAGGAGGAGGAAGGAAGAAGAAGAAGAAGAAGAAGAAGGAGAAGGAGAAGGAGAAGGAGAAGAGGAGGAGGGGGAGGAAGTGGAAGGGGAGGGGGAAGGGGAAGGAGGAGGAGGAGGAGGAGGAGGAGGAAAAGGGATGTGAAAGAAAAAAGCAAAGAAGGTGAGAGAAGGGTTTTCCATACTACCTCTCTCACCTTTCCAAATGCCTACTGTAAAAGCATTGCCTTTTGTCCAGCATTTTTCTCATCAAAAAATTAACTAAGTGTCTTCTACTGTATTAGCTGTTATATCCAGCTAAAGGTATGAACATCAGCTAAAGCAGACTTTAAATTAGAGTGCTTGGAAGCATTAGCTGCCAGGTGTTTCACCAGCTGACAAACAGGGATGATTTCAAAATCAATGTCAATAATTTCCAGTCATTTCCTTAAAAATTGCTTTCCATCTACACATTGCATAGTGTTCTGGAAAGTGGTGTGTTGTGTTTCACTCTGTTCTGTTCTGCCAGCAAAACCCTGAAACCTGCATCCTGCTCATCTACGAGGGCTGTTTAATTTGATGTGACTATCTGCATGTCCTTGAGTTTGGGCTCTCCTCCTAACCCAGGCTAACTGCCTGCTCCATCCCCAAGGATCCTGCTCTCCTTCCACCATCATTACCTTCTTTGTACCTTCTTTGTTACCCAAATTAATTTCTTTTTTTTCTTTTTTTTTCAAAAAAAAAAAAAAAAAAGCAGTCTCACTCTCTCACCCAGGCTGGAGTGTAATAGCCTGATCATGGCTCACTGCAGCCTCGACCTCCCCAGGCTGAGGTGATCCTCCCACGTCAGTCTCCTGAGTGAATTTTTTTTTGAGACGGAGTTTCACTCTTATTGCCCAGGCTGGAGTGCAGTGGCAAAATCTCAGCTCACTGCAATCTCCGCCTCCCAGGTTCAAGCAATTCTCCTGCCTCAGCCTCCCAAGTAGCTGGGATTACAGGTGCCCACCACCGTGCCTGGCTACTTTTTGTATTTTTAGTAGAGATGGGGTTTCACCATGTTGGCCAGGCTGATCTCGAACTCCTGACCTCAGGTGATCCACCCACCTCAGCCTCCCAAAGTGCTGGGATTACAGGCATGAGCCACCACGCCTGGCTTTTTTGTTTTGTTTTGTTTTGTTTTGGAGAGATGAGGTTTTACTACGTTGCCAAGCTGGTCTCAAACTTCCAGGCTTAAGCAGTACACCTACCTCAGCTTCCCCAAGTGCTGGAGTTACCAGGTGTGAACCACTGCACCTGGCCTTATGCACTTTAGAAATTCGTTTTGGGGCTGGTCACAATAGTTCATGCCTGGTAACCCCAGAACTTTGGGAGGCCAAGGCAGGCAGATTCCTTGAGTTCAGGAGTTCAAGACCAGCCTGGGCAACATAGCAAGACCTTGTCTCTACAAAAAATACAAAAATTAGCCAGGCATGGTGGCACAACTGTAGTCTGAGCTACTTGGGAGGCTGAAGTGGGAAGATCACCTCAGCCTGGGGAGGTCGAGGCTGCAGTGAGCCATGATCAGGCTACTGCACTCCAGCCTGGGCAACAAAGTGAGACCCTGTCTCCAAAACACAAACAAACAAAAAACAAGAATCTCTAGGGTGTTTTTTTTTTTTTTCAAAGAATGTTACCGCTTATGATAAAATACCTGGTGTTCGTTCACCTTTTTCTTATAATTGTAGACTGTCAAAATTGGAATAGAACTCAGAGTTTTTACTCTTTCCGCAGTAGCCCCTCAAGTTAAACAAGTCCAGTGATAGGGAATTCGCTGCTTTCCAACACAGCCCAGTTCCTCTTCATAACACACTGATTTTTATTAGTCTTTCCGTCACTGGGCTTTTATTAGTCTTCTCTGTACCTACTCTGATTAATTAGTTGGAACTATACAAAAAGAAGGTTTATCCTCTTAGTCTTCTCCCCACACACAAAGTAGAAGACTTTTTCAAGATTAAGTAGATATTTCAAAATATACTTACTAGCATAATCCAAAGTAGTATAATGTCCAATGAGTCTAAAAATAACAAAAGTGTATGTGTGCATCGCTGTGTGTGTGTAAAACCAAGTTTAGGTGATTTTTACTGGACTTTATTTTTTAATATTAATAATAGTATTGAATGATTCAAAAATGAAAAAAAATTAAAAGGCCATATAGTGAGAAATCTTCTCCTTATTTCTGTCATTCATCCATATAATTCTTCCCATCTCCCCTTTAAACAGGGAGGCACCATTACTAGTTTCTTGTGTCCTTCCAGAGAATTTTTATACAAACAGATAAAAATATATATTATGCTCCCTTCTTAAATAACCATAAACATATCATGCACGGTTTTTTAAGAAGAAGTGATTCTTTTTTACAGATACATAATATTCCGTAATACAGATATGCCCTAAGAGATTTAGCCAATCCACTATTAGTGGACACATATGTCATGTCCTATTTCTACTGTTATAAAATGTGCAACAATAACTAACATTGTATAGACATTTTGCATATGCCCAGTGATACCTATAGACTAAGCTCTTTAAAGTGAGTTGTTGCATCAAAAAAGACATGCATTTCAAATTTTGATTGGTATTGCCAAGTTGCCCTCCATAAATGTTGTATCAATTTACATTTCACCAACAATATAAAGGAAGGCCTTGTCAACCCAGTGTTTTATCAAATATCTGGATTTTTGCCTATCTGATGTGCAAAAATGGTATTTAAATATAAATTTGTGTGTCTCTTATTATGAATGATGTAGAACATTTCTTTTAAAATATTTAACAACAATTTGTATTTCCTTTGCTGTGAATTCTAGACACTGTCCCACCTTTCTTCTGAGTGCGTGTTTACTTTTCTTATTGATTCATAGAAATCAATATGTTAAGGAGGTGTTTCTATTATCTGTGACATGAGTTGCAAATATTTTTTCCAGCTTATCATTTGTCTCCTGACTTGAATCTATCATTTTAAAATAATTTTAAGAAAATTTTGCCCTATTTTGATGTATTAAAATAATTTTCTATGTTCTTTTCTAGTCTTGTTATTATTTACTCTTTTTTTAAAAATCACCTTCGAGCTTTTTAAAGAAGTGTGAGGTATGGGTACAAATGTATTTTCTTCCAGAGAGCTACTCTGTTGTCCCTAATAATGATGATTATATCTCTTCTGTTAAGGGAGGAGACCATCCCTCATATTGTCTTATGCCCAACTTCTGCCTCCAAATAAAGAAGTAAAAACTAAAAAGCAGAAATGAAATCCACAGGCAGACAGCCCGGCGCCGCGCTCTGAGCCTCGTTAAAGATTGACCCCTGACCTAACCGGTTATGTTATCTATAGATTCCAGACATTGTATGGAAAAGCATTGTGAAAATCCCTGTCCTGTTCTGTTCCGTTCTGATTACTGGTGCATGCAGCCCCCAGTCACGTACTCCCTGCTTGCTCAATCGATCACAACCCTCTCACGCAGACCCCCTTAGAGTTGTAAGCCGTCATAAGGGACAGGAATTGCTCACCCGGGGAGCTCGGTTCTTGAAGACGTGAGTGTTGCCGAAGCTCCCAGCCGAATAAAACCCTTCCTTCTTTAACTCGCTGTCTGAGGGGTTTTGTCTGCAGCTTGTCCTGCTACACTGTGAACTTTATTTAAACTATTATAACGTAGAACAAGGGCAGATGAACTACGTTATGAGGGACAAATTTGACCGATAGTTTGTCTTTACACACAGTGTTACTGGAATATAGCTTGCCCATTTGTTTATGTCTTGTTAGGCTGCTTTTGCACTACATGAGGCAGAGTTGAGTAGTTGCAAGAGACAGTTTGGTCTGCAAAGCCTGAAATATTTAACTTTCTGGCTCTTTACAGGGAAAGTTTGCTAACTCCTAGTACAGAAGAAGAACAAGGAGAAGAGGAGGAGGAAAAAGAGAAAGAAAAAGAATGGAGGAGAAGAAGGAAAAAGGGAGGAATAGCGCAGGGAGGAAAAGAAAGAAGGGAAAAGAAGAAGACATTCTGAAAATAAATTGGATTCTCTTGGCACAAATGTGTGGAGAAAAAAAAAATATTCCTTAGGAGAAAAAAATGAACTGAGATGGTGGGTTTATTTTCCTCTTTTAATAGTCTTCTCCCTTGGTAGGGCCTGAGGTGATTTGTTTTGGTTTTATATTATGCTGTGATCCACTTCATAAAGCCCACAAATCTCTCATCATTTTTTCTGCCAGGCTAGGCCAGACGTCTCTACAGAGGTTCCAAGTCTCATGCTTGTTCATGTATTTAATGAGGTGTAGGATGGTCTCAGGGGACCCCTTGGAATGTGGGAAACGAGTTCCTTTTTTCAAAACACATCCCTTTAGGGGTACTACCACCTTTCAAATCTCCTTCTGTCTTTTCGGACTGACAAGAAACCCTTCTAAACTGGCTTTTTAAAATTATTTTTTAAATCTGTTGTAACAAGACCCCCAAAATGTTTTTCCCAGAAAGTACAGTGTTTCTTCCTTCTACATATCCAACAAAGGATTTCCCATTCCAGTGTCACAGTGGGTTCCACCAGCATTTTAATGATCCAGCTGTTTTCCCTTTTCTGATACACTGCAGTTTTCTACAAGTTACTGAATAATCTCATTAAGCCCTTCCAATCAGCTTGAGCATGCTTCACCTTCTTTTGAGGCAGCTGAAAAGTACCCATTATTAAAAGGCAAAAATTCTTCTAACTGCATGAAGGAAAAGACTGCAAAAGGAAGTGCAGGATAAAGATTTTTTTTTTTTTTTTTTTTTGAGACGGAGTCTCGCTCTGTCGCCCAGGCTGGAGTGCAGTGGCCGGATCTCAGCTCACTGCAAGCTCCGCCTCCCGGGTTTACGCCATTCTCTCGCCTCAGCCTCCCAAGTAGCTGGGACTACAGGCGCCCGCCACCTCGCCCGGCTAGGTTTTGTATTTTTTAGTAGAGACGGGGTTTCACCGTGTTAGCCAGGATGGTCTCGATCTCCTGACCTCGTGATCCGCCCGTCTCGGCCTCCCAAAGTGCTGGGATTACAAAGATATTTTTATATCATAGCCACACTACACTGAAAAAGCCTAAAATACCTCACAAATATTTAATTTACTTTTTATTATCATTATTTCAGAGTTATGTTCAATTCTAAACTCCAAAATTTAGGAGGCGTGTGGAGAACTTAAACTGTCCATACATTACTAAAATACTAGCAATAAACATCATATATGAAGAACGCATATTTTTCAAAACATCTTTACATACACTATTCTATTTGATTCTCAGGACAATCAAATGGATATGACTATATCCATTTCACAGAGAAAGAAACTGAGTGACAGGTAATTTATCTCATTTTTATTTAAATTTATTTATTCATTTTTATATAGTTGATGAATTCACATTATTCAAAATTCCAAAAGTACATAAAGGTGTATGGCGAAAAAAATTCCCCTCCACTTCTCACCTCTATCCACCCAATTTCCCTTCCTAGAAGAAACTGCTATTTCTTATTTCTAATAAATATCCTCCTGGAGATATTGTATGCTTAGTACAGATGGCTATACATGATTTTTCTTCTTTTTATATAATATCTTAATATAGTCATTGTTCTGAACCCAGCTTGTTTAAACTTAATATATCCTGGAGATCTTTCATATGAGTATATAGTGAATTTCCACTTTGTTTATGGCTTCTTAATATTTGATTGTATAAACTTATACCTTATTTAAACAGTCTTATATTGATGTATTTTTTTTCTTTTAAGAGGCAGGGTCTCACTCTGTCATCCAGGCTGGAGTGCAGTTGTGTGATCGTAGCTCACTGCAGCACCAAACCCCTGGGCTCAAGGAATCCTCCCATCTCAGCCTCCTGAGCAGGTGGAACTGTAGGCAGGTGCCACCATGCCCAGCTAATTTTTAAAAATGTTTTGTAGAGATGAGGTATTGCTATGTTTCCCAGGCTTGTCTCAAGTGATCCTGCCACCTTGACCTCCCAAAGTTCTGGGATTACAGGTGTAGGCCACCATGCCAGCCTGTTGAATCATTTCTGTGTTGGAGTTGTAGGGTCAAAAAATATGTGCATTTAAAATTTTGAGAAGTATTGTGAAATTGTCTCCAAGATTAGATAGAGATTTTAGGTGACATAGCCAAGACTGAATAGCTAATTTTTAATGGATATAAAGTTACAGCAAATGTTTTTTAACCAGTAAAATAGGGATGTGAAGAATGGCATAATTGCATATTTTAGGGGCCACTAATCCTTTGCAAAATAGATTTAACTGAAGCATCTGCAAGAGAAGAGAGGAGTTACCCCTCTTGCTGATTCCATTGTTCTTCATTGCCTTCTGTATTTTGTTCCCTGAACCCTAGGGCCAAGTGATGAATTAACTTCAGCAGGCCTAGATGAGTTTATCTCCCGTCAGCCCCTCCTTGTCATAGACTACTAAGATATGGGCTCCTCTGCCTGCACCGAAAAGTTGAAGTCTTAACGTCATCTACCTCAATAAAATAGAAGGCTAAGAAGAGAAGGGGAATGAATTGATGAAGACTTATTAAAAAGGTCATCAACATACTCTACTGGCAAGTTATACCTCTGTACAATGCTTGCCGCGCCTGATAAGCCGCTGTCCATGGTGCTGACAACATCCCTATGGCCTGAGGCATGATTGCTTTTCCTATTTCTAGGGCGTTAGGAATCTTATACAAACTCTCCTAGGCATTCTGAACCAGGGGAGAAAGGAGGAAACAAAGGGAAACAAGAGGGGCAAAGGGACAAGGGCTACTTAGAGAGGCAGAATATTTGCGAGGTTGGATACAGAAGAGAGATTTGTCTAGGACTGGTATTGTTTACAAATCATCATAGATACTAGCATATAATTCTGCCCCCTTCATGATGGGAAGAGGGTCATATGTACTTTGCTTTATGCTTTCCATTTGTTATATGCATATTCCCTGAGGATTTAAAGAAAAATACGGTTATAAAAAGGACGATGGAAAGAGTTATGTGGAATTCCTTGAGTGGACAATTTTAGGAATAAGATGGATTGCCATCTGCCTGAGCCGGTTTAACTGTAATCCTGCCAAAGGCTGGAAGTAGACAGGATAACCTCATGAGACCCTCACAATATTTGAAGTTAGGACTTCAATGAAAACATTCATCCTACTCTTGCTCTTTATCTCTGTTTGAGCTTCAGCGCACACTGGATTTAAACTAAAGTAACATCACAGGCTATACTGATTATTTTGTCTTATCTAAAGTCAGTTGCCTTCAAATGTTGTCTTAATACACACGAGAAGTTAATAACTTTTTCAACCTGTCACTTTTTTCCCTAGCAGCACAAGAAGATAATACAGAATGTGAATTCAATAAATTCCGTTTACTCCTCAGTGCTGTGCTGGAACCAAACAATCTTCCATTCACACGATTAAGTCTGAAAAATATTTATATTTTGGCATAAAAAAAGAAACATTTGAATTTATATAAAGTTTAAGTATAAAAATATAACTGCGGGCCAGGCATAGTGGCTCATGCCTGTCATCCCATCACTTTGGGAGGCTAAGGTGGGTGGATCACCTGAGGTCAGGAGTTCGAGACCAACCTGACCAACATGACAAAACCCCGTCCCTACTAAAAATACGAGAATTAGCTGGGCGTGGTGGCACATGCCTGTAGCCCCAGCTACTCGGGAGGCTGAGGCAGGAGAATCGCTTGAACCCAGGAGGCGGAGGTTGCAGTGAGCTGAGATTGCACCACTGCACTCCAGCCTGGGCAACAGAGAAAGACTCTTTGCCAAAAAAAAACAAACAAACAAACAAAAAAACAAATAAGACCTGTATTTACATTTTTTATACTTGGTTTTGTTTTTATTTTTTAAATGGTGGATTTTCAAATTGCAGAGAACATATAATATTGGAGATTAGGCCAGAGATTTCATAAGTTCTAGAATGTATCTGTCAATATTTTAAATGGCCTCATTGGCAATGCAGTTGGCTTTGTAGGCCTGGCTGTTATTATAATTACTGCTGCTGGCTGGGCGCGGTGGCTCAAGCCTGTAATCCCAGCACTTTGGGAGGCCGAGACGGGCGGATCACGAGGTCAGGAGATCGAGACCATCCTGGCTAACACTGTGAAACCCCGTCTCTACTAAAAAATACAAAAAACTAGCCGGGCGAGGTGGCGGGCGCCTGTAGTCCCAGCTACTCGGGAGGTTGAGGCAGGAGAATGGTGTGAACCCAGGAGGCGGAGCTTGCAGTGAGCTGAGATCCGGCCACTGCACTCCAGCCCGGGCGACAGAGTGAGACTCCGTCTCAAAAAATAAAAAAATAAAAAAATAAAAAATAATTACTGCTGCTATAGGGATACATAGGTTTCAAGTTGTCTGGGCTTGGGGTGCACTTATCTATGAGCAATCAAAGCAACATCCAGATGTCAGGTCACCAGACATAGTCCTCAGAGGCCCCTATTAGTGTATCCGCCTTCACATAGGGTGAGATCTACCCACAGGTCATGGGGAAGGGAATCTCTTCTCCCCAAGGGTTATCTAATTCTGCCTGTGGGCACTGACTCATAACGCATCTGATATTCTAAGCTTAAGGACTGTCTTCACATTCTATTAAATTTCTCTATTTCAGAGCTGTGACTTAGCTCCAATGTAAAATCCATAGGAGAAAAAGAAACATTTAAGGAAAATGGTATTATCCTTTCTTAAAGATCATTGGTTCTCAACATTTTTTCCTTACATGCAGCTAACAGAACGACCATCTCTCATTATACTGCAGTGATTCTCCACCAAAGTCTGAGTGGGAATGGCAGAAGGGCAAGTCCCTTTCTGCTCTACCCAGGGAGGCTTATCAAAATGGGGGAAGGGTGAACTCTATAAAGCTCCCCAATTTCCAATATGTCCTCCTGGCTTGATAGCTTCCATATGTCCTTTCTTCATCTTTTCTCTGCACCAGAAGGCTAACAAGCACCACCAGACTCCCTGTGCCTACCCTTAGCTTCTAGTTGAATTCAGTCAAGGAAAAGTACCAGCAAGAGATCAGAGGGAGTGGGTGGAAAGTTAAAGGTATTTATTTCCTTGGCTCTCTGTGGGGGTACCACAGGCTGGATTCATCTCTTGACTAAAAGTCACTACTCCTGTCCAAGAGCGTTCCCTGCTAAGTCTCTGTCTCCAAGTTCTCTTCTGGTGATGGCATCTTCTCTTTATCCCTTTCAAACCTAGAAGGGTAACAGTATCCGTTGTTACTAGCCCCACAGAACTGCACAATTCCTTATGGTTTCCCTGCATCCTACATATATCTTTGTAAAGAGTCCCTTTATCAACTCAAATTACCTTCTCTTTTCTGCAAGGATCCTCACTAATACAATCTCCATCTCCCATCCCTCTCAGAGCACAAAACAAAACAAAAAACCTTACTCTGTAAAATCTAAATACTACAATCTAGGCTTTTGTTGAAGAAAAATACATAAATTACCTATATGAATAATATTTATCTATCTTTCAGAAACCACGGTTAAATATGTGGCTCAATATTTCTTGTATAATTAACTACATGATAGTTTTTCAAGTTAAATATTTTTAAAACTTAAAATATTTTATCCCAAGGAACTTATCTCTCTGTTTGCAAATAATGAGAATTCTCTAGTTTATAGCCTATAACCTATGCCATCATAGCTTGACTACGAGGAAGCTTGCAGAGAAATTTATACATAAGTCAGAGTAAAACATTAGCTTAGATTTTGCTCTACTTATTTCTCTTCCTTCAATATAGAATTTAATGTTCTATTTTCATTTTAATGGTCATATTAAACATGTCTTTAATTCCAACTGTTTTGAAGTTAGAAAGTCCATATGTCACACATAAATGCTTGTTATACTTCTTAATGATTATTCATTGTGTTCCCAGTTATATTGATGTGGAACATTTTTTTTTCCAAGCCAAACTGTATCCAGCTTTATTAAAGATACTTTCCATAAACAATCATGGTATTTCAGGCAGGACATGGGCAGACAATCATTAACAGTATACAACTTTCAAACTCCCTTCTTCAATGGATTACCAAAAATCAGAAAGCCACTATAAAAACCAATGAAGTCTTCATCTGACGCTCTGAACAGGGAAAGTTTAGAGTGAGGGTCGACATTTCACATTTAGCATGTTTTTGACAACTTTTCACAAGCCAACCCTGACTTTCAGAAAGTGAAATGAAAATGGCAGAATTTATCTGAAGATCCTCAATCTAGAAATGGAACCGCTGTCCCTTTTGACAGATGCCATCTCAGCAGCATCACTGGAAAGTCCAGATTGCCTGACACACTGGTAAGCAATGACTGGGGGTCAGGTCCCAACAGATGTCTGGGCTTAAGGGAGTTAAGTCTATGCTGAAAAATAGAAAGAGAGAAGAGGACATAAAAACGAATTTGTTTTTCCATACCACGAGGCTTTTGTGCCAAGAGGCCACGTGTGTCAAAGTCAGGGAATCCCTCCTCCTGGGAGCCAAGAGGAAGTCTCTCAAAACCAGAAGGGAAAGGTGTTTTCCCGACATCAATCCAGCTTCAGAGACATTCTGTTAGTGACATATGCCCCTTCCCCCAAAAACAACAATGAGGTGTTCTGTATGCTAACAACATAATTTAAAAAAAAAAAAAGTAAAACAAAATTCTGCATTTTTACAAAACTTGATAAAAATAGTATTTCAAACTGTACAGTCACCATAAGTACACAGTTATCAAAAATCCACACACTTCACTTGGCCTCTCCAAAACCTTCTGCTTTCTGTGCCTGGTCTGTTTTGGCATCTCCATTTTCTGCAGGGTTATTCCTCTCCTTGCCAGCATCAGCTTTTCCCTTCTTCCCTTTGGGTACCTTCTCTCCCTTCTTTGCAGGGGCCTTTTTAGGCTTGGGCTCTGGTTTTGGAGAAGCAGGTTTAGCAGACAGCCTCGCGGATCTTCTCTGTGGTTCGTCCTTCCCTTTGGCTTTATCTCCTTTAGCATCCCCTTCAACCTTTCTCTTGGGCATGCTGGCGGTGACAGTGGTGGGACACAGGCGCTGGATGCAGGATACAGTGCTGAGCAGGCTTGGTCGGTCCAGGAGTCATTCTAGCCTCTTCTTCTTCCAATATGGGACTTTTTTTTACACTTGAAAAAAGACTCAGCAATAAGGCTCTTCCTATAAGCAAACACTCTAGTCAAAAATTTTCTTTGAAAAAGAAGTCTAAATCGAAATGAAATAGGCATGTCAGTCAAACATTTGTACCCACACCTCTGATTAATTGAAGTTTTTGTTTCTTCATTAACCATCCATTTTTAATTTTTTAAAAGCACACTAACTTAAAAAGCTGTTTCTAGGCCACATGCAGTGGCTCACGCCTGTAATTCCAGCACTTTGGGAGGCTAAGCCAGGCGGATCATCTGAGGTCAGGAGTTCGAGACCAGTCGGGCCAACATGGTGAAACCCTGTCTCCACTAAAAATACAAAAATTAGCCGACCATGATGGTGGCTGCCTGTGAACCCAGCTACTCAGGAGGCTGAGGCAGGAGAATCGCTTGAACCTGGGAGGCGGAGTTTGCAGTGAACCGAGATTGCGCCACTGCACTCCACCCTGGGCGACAGAGTGAGACTCTGTCTCAAAAAAAAAAAAAAAAAAAAAAAGCTGTTTATAGTGTCCAAACAATATAAGCCTACTACTTTATGGTAGAAACCTAACCTGATGATCATGAAAACTTAATAAGAACTTTCACATTTCCCTTGTTACTTTTAAAAATCAGATACAAAAAGTCACCTATAAGAGCCTTCTTAATGAAAACATCAATAGTGTCAAACTGATGACTCTTTAACTGTAACACACTCATTTCCTGGAACATCCTCACCCTTGACACTGGGTGGGCATATGGTATATATTCCATAAATGCTTACTGAATTGAGAAAGGAAATTTACATACTTGTATTGAGAAGTGTTTTCAGAAAATGCAACCCTAAAAAACCCATCCTTTAAGTGATTTACATTGCATTTCTGATTACACTTTTTTTGTTTTTGTTTTTGTTTTGTTTTGAGATGCAGTTTCGCTCTTGTTGCCCAGGCTGGAGTGTAATGGCTCAATCTCGGCTCACCACAACCTCCAACTCCCAGGTTCAAGCGATCCTTCTGCCTCAGCCTCCCGAGTAGCTGGGATTACAGGTGTGCGCCATGATGCCCAGCTAATTTTGTATTTTCAGTAGAGACAGGGTTTCTCCATGTTGGTCAGGCTGTTCTGGAACTCCCGACCTCATATGATCCACCCACTTCGGCGTCCCAAAGTGCTGGGATTACAGGCATGAGGCACCGGGCTCGGCCTCTTCCACTTTTCTTATTTCAGCACTGCCGCTGAATTTCCATCCTCCCATCTGAGAGCATGTGTTCCTGTTTCTTTAGTTGCTTCATAGGGCCTTTACCATTCCTTCTCCTACTTGTAATAGAGCTAACAATTGAGGTAGTTTGGCCAGGCACAGTGGCTCATCCCTGTAATCCCAACACTCTGGGAAGCCAAGGAGGGCAGATCACTTGAGGTCAGGAGTTCGAGACCAGCCTGGCCAACATGGTGAAACCCCATCTCCACTAAAAATACAAAAATTGGCAGATGTGATGATGCGTGCCTGTAGTCCCAGCTACTCAGGAGGCTGACGCAGGAGAATTGCTTGAACCTGAGAGGCAGAGGATGTAGTGAGCCGAGATTGTGCCGAGCACTCCAGCCTGGGTGACAGAGCAAGACTTTGAGACTTCAGCTAAAAAAAAAAAAAAAAAAAACCCAAAAAACATTGAGCTAGTTAGAGATACAAACATCCAGAATCAGGATGTATCAGTCACACCATCTCCTCTTCACCATCTCGTACAGTACTCCCCTGAGAAGATACTTGCTTATATATATATTGTTTTTAAACTCTGATTTTGGCTTCACTGGCTTACTAACTTCATCTTCTGTGGATGATTTTCTTAAGATACTATGTATTTTTTAAAAAGTGTTTGTTGGCCAGGCCAGTGGCTCCCACCTGTAATCCCAGCATTTTGGGAGGCTGAGGCGGGTGGATCACGTGAGGTCGGGAGTTCGAGACCAGTCTGACCAACATGGAGAAACCCCATCTCTACTAAAAATACAAAATAAGCCAGGCATCATGGCGCATGCCTGTAATCCCAGCTACTCAGGAGGCTGAGGCAGGAGGATCGCTTGAACCCGGGAGGTGGAGGTTGTGGTGAGCTGAGATCACGCCATTGCACTTCAGCCTAGGCAAGAAGAGCAAAACTCCGTCTCAAAAAAAAAAAGTTTGTTGATTAACAGTTTGTTAAAATCATAAATGTAATGTAAGTCACTTAAAGGATGGATTTTTTTAGGGATGCATTTTCTGAAAACACTTCTTAATACGTGTATATAAATTTCCTTTCTCAATTCAGTAAGCATTTAGAGACCATCCTGGCCAACATGGTGAAACCCTGTCTCTATTAAAAATACAAAAAAAAATTAGCTCAGCATGCTGGCGTGTGCCTGTAGTCCCAGCTACTCGGGAGGCTGAGATGGGAGAATCGCTTGAACTGGGGAGGTGGAGTTTTCAGTGAGCCGAGCTCTCACCACTGCACTCCAACCTGGTAACAGAGTGAGACTCCATCTCAAAAAAAAAAAAAAAAAAAACTGGAAGATCGGCTGGGCACGGTGGCTCACACCTGTAATCCCAGCACTTTGGGAGGCTGAGGCAGATGGATTACCTGAGGTCAGAAGTTTAAGACCAGCCTAGCCAACATGGTGAAACCCCATCTCTACTAAAAGTAGAGAAATTAGCTGGGCGTGGTGGTGGGCACCTGTAGTCTTGGCTACTCAGGAGGCTGAGGCAGGAGAATTGCTTGAACCCAGGAGGCAGAGGTTGCAGTGAGCCAGGATTATGCCACTGCACTCCAGCCTGGGCAACATAGTGAGACTCTGTCTCATAAAAAAGAAAAAAAAAGTCAGAGACAAATATGTACCCTTTATAAACAGGCAAAAACTAAACAATATGTGATTAAATTATTGAGAACAGCAGGGGAATTATTATTACAAAATACAGATAGTGGTAAATACAGATAGTAATACAAACATGATTCACTGCAGCCTCAACCTCCTGGGCTCAAGCAATCCTCCCACCTCAGCCTTCCACGTAGCTGGGACTACAGGCGCATGCCACCACATCTGGCCAATTTTTTAATTTTTGGTAGAGACAGGTGTCAACATATTGCCAAGGCTGGTGTTGAACTCTTGGACTCAAGCGATCCTCCCACCTCCACCTTTCAAAGTGCTGGGATTACAGACACGAGCCACTGTGCCCGGCCTCATGCTGCACTTTCTAACTATGCTGGTGATAATAATAATGTTAGTAATGAGGATGATGATAAAAATGACTAGCATGTGCTCCATGTTCACAATATCCCACTCACAGGTCTACATGCTCTAGACTCACAGCAAGCCCTGTGCTGTTACCTAGTGTGCCTTACATTACCTAACTAGTAACTGGTGGAGTGGAGATTCTGACAAAGGAAGTCTCACTCCAGAGCACATGTTCTTAATCACAGCACTCTGTTCTTCTGGACACTCTTGTATTAATTTTCTGAGCCTGCAATAACAAACTACCACTGACTTAGTGGCTTTAAAACAACAGAAATTTATTCTGTCACAGTTACAGAGGCTAAAAATACAAAATCCAGCAGGGCCATGCTCTCTCCAGGGGCTGTAAGGGAAAATTCTTCCTCGCCTCTTCCAGCTGCTGGTAGGTTCTTTGGCATTTCTTTATTTTTTTTCCTTTGAGACGGAGTCTTTCACTGTTGCCCAGGCTGGAGTGCAATGGTGTAATCTCTGTTCACTGCAGCCTCCACTTCTCGGGTTCAAGTGATTCTCCTGCCTCAGCCTCCCAAGTAGCTGGGATTACAGGTGCCTGCCACCATGCCTGGTTAATTTTTTGTTGTTGTATTTTTAGTAGAGACGGGGTTTCACCATGTTGGCCAGGCTGGTCTCGAACTCCTGGCCTCAGGAGATCCGCCCGCCTCAGCCTCCCAAAGTGCAGGGATTACAGGCATGAGCCACTGCGCCCGGCCTGCCCTGCCATTTCTGCTTAGGCTGTGGCTGCATCATTTCAACCTCTGCCTCTGTCTCCACATGGCCTTCTGTGTGTGTCTAATCTCCGTGTGTCTCACCCTTGTCACTGGACTTGGGACTCCTCTGGATAACCTAAGACAAGTTACACTTCTCAAAAAACCTTAACTTGCCAGATGTGGTAGCTCATGCCTGTAATCCTAGCACTTTGGGAGGCCGAGGCAAGAGGATCGTTTGAGCTCAGGAGTTCGAGACCAGCCTGGGCAACACATGGAAACCCTGTCTCTACAAAAAAATACAACAGTTAGCCAGGCACCGTGGCTCACATCTATGGTCCCAGCTACTTGGGGGACTGGGACAAGAGGATCGCTTGAGCCTGGAGGGTGGAGATTACAATGAGTGGAGATTGTGCCACTGCACTCCAGCCTGGGTGACAAACTGAGTCCCTGTCTCAAAAAAAAAAAAAAAAAATCCTTAACGTAAACACCTTTTCTTGTCATAAGAGGTACTATCCACTCTTTTACCATATAAGTATATTTACATGTTCTGGGCATTCGGATGTGGACATATCTTTTGGGAACCACCATTCAACACATAAAACTATAAAAAATCAACTGACTTTTGGATATTCCATATAAACCCAGCAAACTGGCTGTATTTTCCTATCAGCGCCAATAAATGTCTGTTGATTCTTTTAAGTTTTCATTCTAGTCAATCACGTCATCTGTGAATTCGCTAAAACTGCTTTTTTTGTGTGTGGAGATTCTGTATTTTATTGTGCATGCTACCCTATTATCATAATTGTCATCACAAACAACAAAAGTTTAGTGAGTGTTTACTTGGTAAAAATCACCGTATTCGATAATATGGGGATCAAAAGGATGAAAAGGACATAGTCTTTGCCCTCTCAAAAGCATAATAATTGAGATATGGTTCATATACATGAAAAAAATCACTATTAAGCAAAAGGGAACAAGGTTGCAATTCCCTTTGCAGTGTGAGTCTTCACTTAAAAGAACTGCTTTTCAGTCAGGTGTGGTGGCTCATGCCTATAATCCCAGCACTTTGAGAGGCCAAGGCCGGCGGATCACCTGAGGTCAGGCGTTCGAGACCAGCCTGGCCAACATGGAGAAACCCCGTCTCTTCTAAAAATACCAAATTAGACAGGCATGGTGGCACATGCCTGTAATCCCAGCTACTTGGGAGGCTGAGGCAGTAGAATCACTTGAACCCGGGAGGCAGAGGTTGCGGTGAGCTGAGATTGGGCCATTGCATTCCAGCCTAGGTAATAAGAGCAAAAGTCTGTCTCAGAAAAAAAAAGAATTGCTTTTCTTCTGCCTCAATACATGAGCATGCTGCATTACTCCACATGGGCTATTTCGTCAGGACTCCCTACTCTCCCTCTCCTCTTTTTTTTCTCTCCCTTGTTTTGGACATGTCCAGTCTGTGGTCTGAACTCATATTATTAGAAGTCAATGGAAAAGGAAAAGCAAAGCAGGAGAAGCTTGCAGCAGAACAGCAGAGTGAGCAACAGCTATCATTATTCTCTCTACCTGGCAGGGCTTCTTGCCTCTTACATAAAACAGAGATTACTGAGGTTGCAAAAGACTCTGAAATCTTGCTAGGTGTAGTGGTCCATACCTATAATCTCAGCACTTTGGGAGACTGAGGCAGGGAGGAGCATTTGAGTGCAAGAGTTCAAAACCAGCCTGGGCAACATAGTGAGATCCCATCTGTATCAAAAAAATTTAAAAATTATATGGATGTGGTGGTGTGTACCTATAGTCCCAGCTACTCAGGAGGCTGCGTTGGGAGGATTGCTTGAGCCCAAGAGGTCGAGGCTGTAATGAGCTGTGATGGTCCAACTGTATTTTAGCCTAGGTGACAAAGTAAGACACCATCTCAAAAAAAAGAAGACTAAAAAACAAAAAAAAAATCTGAAATCTTTCCCAGAAGCTGATTGCCATGCTGAGAATTCTGCAGGAACATAAGACAAATAAATAACATTGATTTTTTTACCCATGAAAAGAGCAAAAGATTAAGAAAATTAATAAAAGAAAATGTGACCATAAAATTTGGATTAAGGAGATATTTTTAGCCTTTCAGTTGTTCTCAGACAATTTTGGAGTAGCTTTAATTTAGCTAATCCTTGGATGGATTACTACATAAAAAATTTTAAGTGGTTTACAGAATAGGGTGTCCAATACAATCTATTTTTGACAAAAAGAAATAGATAGGCACAAAAAGGAATGTCAGCTGTCAGCTGCTATCCCAAGTGCTATGATTTTAGTTTTTACGTTCTTCTTCTATAGTAACTGCATTTTCTATATTGAATATATATTACTTTAATAATTTTTAAAATACAACGTTTAGTCGAATTTAAAAATACGTCAACATATGGCCATTGTGCCCATGTCATGCACTGTATAGAAATTATATTAGGCCAGGTGCAGTGGCTCACACCTATAATCCCAGTACTTTGGGAGGTCGAAGTGGGCAGATCACCTGAGGTCAGAAGTTCGAGACCACCCCGGCCAACATGGTGAAACCCTGTCTCTACTAAAAATACAAAAGTTAGCCGGGTGTGGTGGCATAAGCTTATAATCCCAGCTACTCAGGAGGCCGAGGCAGGGGAATTGCTTGAACTCAGAAGCAAAGGTTACAGTGAGCCGAGATCGTGCCATTGCATTCCAGCCTGGGCAACAAGAGCGAGACTCCGTCTCAAAAAAAAAAGAAAGCATATTTACCACACAATGTCACACCTGTGAACCAGCAGGAGAGAGACCCAGAACTGGGGAGATGGAGGATAAGGTCAATCTCTGAAATAGAAAATAGTAGAATTCCTTTAAAATAACATCCATACAGAAAGATCATTGGCCAGTTCTTTTGGTGGGACCAAATTAGCTCCCAAGTTGTTTCTTGAATTATAGGAAGTTATATCTCAGGAAGACATGGACTGAAAAAGAGCTCAGACAAGGATTAGAAGAGGGGACACCTTGGCCACTCCCGTGCTTTCCTAAGCTTGCATTATTAGTTCTATTTCAACGACAGTTTCTTCCCAGTCACTTATCCAAGGATCAGGTGGATGTTTTCATTAAATTAGAAAGCATAACCCATGAATCCACTAAACTGGGCTCACATTAGCTACAAGTGGTCAAAATGCACTGAGGGGCTACAGGAGGGTGCCACCCACCCCCCTCTGAGTTGAGGGCTCTCCGACAGCACACCTGACACAGGCACCATGGCCCTCAGTTGTACTAGAAGGATCATATATCTAGTACAATTCACAGGGGTGAGTGACAGGAGTCAAAACAAACTTTGAATATTAGCAAAGCAGAATTTACATGTTTAGATAAAATAAATATAATTAGATATTTTAGTATCTTCTTACCGTGCTCCAAAGAAGTGTCAGGGGCCCCACGCTCACACCCCACTTTGGAGAATGCCGGTGAAGAGTAGGAACGGAGGCAAACATTTCAAAACTTCAGATAAACGTTTACATAATCCCATCAGCTACTCCATGGGGTAGATCAGGACAGTCTCACTGAAAATGAAGGTTCATAGAAGGAAAGAAAATTGCCACATTCCCATAATTAACCAGGGCACAGTTGAAATCCCAAATGTCCCTGCCTAACCCTCCATCCTGGGTCCCATCACACAGGAGGTCCCTGCCAGGTGGGTTGGCCCAGGCAGACTTTGCCTGTGAGGAAGCCCCGAACTGGGTAAACTGCAGGGCAGAAGGCAGGAGCAGACGGAAAGCAACAGGAAGGAGCAGTTGCTGGCTTGGGGAAATGAAGAGTTTGTGGAGATGAAGGGGAAGTCCGAGTTTCAGTTATCAGCGAGCCTGCAGGAGGAAGTGCCCAGCACACAACGAGAAACCAGTAGTCAGGTCAGGTATGCAGATATAGAAGTGGGAGTCATCTGGGTGGAGGTTAAAACCAAAGACATGTAAGAGAAACCTGGGCCGGGCACGGTGGCTCATGCCTGTAATCCCAGCATTTTGGGAGGCCGAGGCGGGCGGATTACCTGAGCTCAGGAGTTCGTGACCAGCCTGGGCAACACAGTGAAACTCCATCTCTACTAAAATACAAAAAATTAGCTGGGCATGACAGCATGCACCTGTAGTCCCAGCTACTTGGGAGGCTGAGGCAGGAGAATTGCTTGAACCAGGGAGACGGAGGTTGCAGTGAGCCGAGATCACGCCACTGCACCCCAGCCTGGGTGACAGAGCAAACTCCATCTCAAAAAAAAAAAAAAAAAACTAAAATTAGCTGGGCATGGTGGCACATGCCTGTAATCCCAGCTACTTGAGAGGCTGAGGCAGGAGAATTGCTTGAATCCGGGAGGCGGAGGTTGCAGCGAGCCGAGATCATGACACTGCACTCTAGTCTGGGCAACAGAACAAGACTGTCTCCAAAAAAAAAAAAAGAAACATGAAGAGAGAAGGGAGATGGAGGGAGCCAACAAAGACACATTTCTGTGTAACATGGAGTCACTCACAGTTGCAATAAATCCCCAAAACTAAAACTGGTCTCCAAAACTAAAATAATAGGTCACGCATGAGCACACACATAACATAACTCCAACAGAATTAGCCACAACAAATGCATAAATGTAATTATTCATTCAGCCTCCCCACACAAATCTTATCATTGCTGAATTTTTATCACATACCTAAAAAAATGAAATACTCAGTAGTGAAAGGTGATCAGTAGCAAAATGATTACCTATAACAGCACTAAATTAAACAAAATTCTAAAAAACAATAGCAGCAAATGAAACGCTGAATGATTAGTCATTTTAGGACCACATGCCTTTGCAGATTGAAATTTTTCACAACAGAAGGAGAGCCTGTTTTTTTTTCTCAACTAAACAGCAAAACCCATGGATTTTCTGCTTCTCCAGTGAGAGGGTGCTGACCTGGCAGCTGATCCAACAGATCTGAACTGAGGGAGCCATTTACCCACTGCAGAAGGATGTGTTGGCTTTCTTAGGTTATGTGACCACTCCTAATCAGAGACACCAGACAAATTCAGAGTTTTAGAAGACACGGAGTTTTGGCTTTAAATTTGCGGAGCCTTTAAGGAGATTCTGGAGGGTCATCCTAGCGGACTCGGGATGTTCCGAATTTTTTGGAACTTACCTTTGTTTATTATCCCAACTCTCAATTGGAGTCACAGCAAATATGAATTGAAGGCACCCAACTCTTTTCCTATTGTGATGCCTGAAATGCCACTATTTTAGAGTTTCCTTTTGGTTCTGGAGACTTGCTTGTTGAAACGTTGCACCTTAATTACATATTACTGTTCATCTGAACTTAGTGAGAGGAAGATCTGGTGGAAAGAATTCCTATGGGACTTCAACATTAGGCAGCCACCCAAAAGTGGTAAACGAAAGAGAGATGGCAAGATGAATCCTGAAGGGAAAGCTAAGAGAGCCTCATAGCAAACTTTCCTACTTACAGTTTTCCTTGAGTCTGGATAATCACTCTAGCTAATGGATTCACCTCTAGCTTATACCTGTTCCAAACTATCACTTCTTAGTAGATCAGATAGACTTCTTGGTAAAGACTCAAATGGGGAGAGGTGCTGACAGGGCTGGAGAAGGCAGTAGTTCTTGCAGCAGAGCTGAAAATAATGCAGTCTCACTAAGCCAGGGGAGACCTCAGACAGCCAACAACACTTGTATCTGTGTTGGCTTCTGTGGCTTCCTTTTAAATGAAATGAATGGATTAGTCCTTCTCCTTTCTGTCTCTCTTCCTGATTCTGAGCATCTAATGAAGAAATGAACATGGCTAGGAACTGACTGGCTTTGTGCTAAATCCTGAGGTCCCTAAGGGATCTTTGAGGCACAGAACCCACCTCCACCAATGGTGGCTTTTGAGAGGTTTGATTCAGTTACCAGGTATTTAGGAGAATCTCACTAAAACCAGGAATTCTGTGTCATATTATACACTGTTGTAAGTGCTCTGTAATTTGCTGGAAATTGTGTCAGCACTGAAAGTTAATTGCCAGATGTTTGGATAGTAAATACAGATACTGCTGAATAACACAAATATGTGCTTTCCCAAATAAGTTTGATTTGCTGAAATGCATGCGCCAGTCTCTAAATAACCTAGAAAACTAGATGATGTATGGTAAAATTTAACAACCAATGAAAGGAGACATAATAAGTAAGTACTCTTGAAGATTCATAATCAAAATTCCTTTTGTTATCTAGTCAAACAAGAAGAAATCCTAGATTCTGGTTGCTACTTTCAAAGGTTTATTATGAACTCACAGGAGGCTACTTGCTACTGTGGAAAGGACATCAGCTTGGTGTTTAATCAGATACCAAATGCCTGCTCTGTGACATACTGACTGTGTGACTTTGGGCAAGTTATTTAACTTTTCTGAACATCAGTTTTCATCTATAGAATGGGTTGTTGAGAAGACTGATAGAAAATGTAGTTGAGGTACCTAACAGTGACCTCACCTAGTGGGTACTTGCTACAGACTGAATGTTGGTGTCCACCTCCCAAATTCATATCTTGAAGCTCTAATCTCCAATGTAGTGGTATTTGGAAATAAGGCCTTTGGACGATAATTAAATTATGAAGGTGGAGCCCACATGAATGGAATTAGTGACCTTATAAGAAGAGATCCGAGATTTATGTTTTCTCTCTGCCAGGTGAGGACACAGCAAAAAGGCAGCTGTCCGCACAATAAGCCAAGAACTGAATCTGTCCACACCTTAATCCTGAACTTCCCAGCCTCTAGAACTGTAAGAAATAAATTTCTGTTGTTTAACACCCAGTCTATGATATGTTTGTGATAGTAGTCTGAACTAAGACAGTACTGTATAATAATAGTGCAATAGGACAATATTTTTTGAAGTCTTAACTGATTTTTTTCCCAAGGATTCTCTTACCATTTGACTTTTGGTCCCAATCAGTCAAGCAGATCATTATATAAGGAGTATGAGGGCAGAAGGCAGAGAAAAAAGGTATAACTCCTCAGCTTTTGAATTTCAAAGGTCGAGGCTTTGAAGAAAGGGAATGAACAGATAAGAGATTTGGGTGGTTATAGGATAAATAAGGAAGAGTTACCCTTCACCTCAGACCAAAAAGATTCCCTGAGGTAGGGGGAGGAGCCTACCATTGAATGCTGGAGTTGTGCGGGACTGAGAAAAGAAAAGGGAGTGCAGAAAGTCTGTGTAAGGAGCAGTTAGGTCCCCTGGACACTCTCACTGCCTCCCATGCCAGGCTAGGCAACCTCTACTCCCAAACTCTGGCAAAAGTGAAAGGTCTATTAATCTCTGCAGGGTTGGGACATGAAAGGTTTAAGCATGGCAGGTACAGGTACACAAAGGTAGGGGTAACAGACTATAAGGAAATGAGGATTTAATGAAAGTTGGAGTTCCTCAAGGATCTAGAACTAGAAATACCATTTGACCCAGCCATCCCATTACTGGGTATATACCCAAAGGATTATAAATCATGCTGCTATAAAGACACACGCACACATATGTTTATTGTGGCACTATTCACAATAGCAAAGACTTGGAACCAACCCAAATGTCCATCAGTGACAGACTGGATTAAGAAAATGTGGCACATATACACCATGGAATACTATGCAGCCATAAAAAAGGCTGAGTTCGTGTCCTTTGTAGGGACATGGATGCGGCTGGAAACCACCATTCTCAGCAAACTATCGCAAGAACAGAAAACCAAACACCACATGTTCTCACTCATAGGTGGGAACTGAACAATGAGAACACTTGGACACAGGAAGGGGAACATCACACACCAGGGCCTGTTGTGGGATGGGGGGAGGGGGGAGGGATAGCATTAGGAGATATACCTAATGTAAATGACGAGTTAATGGGTGCAGCACACCAACATGGCTCATGTATACATATGTAACAAACCTGCACGTGGTGCACATGTACCCTAGAACTTAAAGTATAATTTTAAAAAAGAAAAAGAAAAAGAAAGTGGGAGTTTCGAATGAGTCTTCTACCCCTCTTTCCCCTCTGGCAATCGAAACATTGACAGCCAGACATATACTCCCAGGGAGAAAATGAGAGGGTACCTTTCTGTGGAAACTGACCAAGTCAAGAAAAACACCTACAGATACTGACATTTGGGATTTCTCAAAAAAAAAAAAAAAAAGTTCGTTTACTGGCTTCTCTCTCTACAGTGAATTCCACCAGTCAATGAGTTCTTTCTTCCCCTCTCTGACAAACACCTAGAACTTCTGATCAGCTTTTTGAGTACTTGTGTCTTGGCTGTCCAAGAATTATCAGACATTTGAAGAGGACCACTAACAGGAAGAAAAAGAGCAAAACAAAGAAATAGAATTAAAGGATCTTAGAGAAAACAGGTAACACAGTATGTATTTATTAATTTTTAAAAAACACTGGCTAGCTGTGGTGGCTCACACTCATAATTCTAGCACTTTGGGAGGCCAAGGTGAAAGGATTGCTTGAGCTCAGGAGTTCAAGACTGGCCTGGGCAACATAGTGAGACTCCATCTCTACAAAAATTAAAAAAAAAAAAAAAATTCCACCAGTCATGATGACGCATACCTGTAGTCCCAGCTACTTGGGAGGCTGAGGTGGGAGGATTGCTTGAGCCCAGGGGGTTGAGGCTACAGTGAGCTGTGATTATGCCACTGTACTCCAACCTAAGTAACAAGGCAAGATGCTGTCTCAAAAATATATAAAAATTTCAGATTAGGGGCATGAGGCTGACACATGGTAGATGCTGTGCTGTTCGAGTTTCTACACATGGAGATGGTAGCAGAGCTGTGGGATCACAAACCCAGAGCTATGGGACAGAAGATAAGCCTGTTGATCCTGGAGAGCATGGATTTCTGTGTGAGCCAGGTTCTAGGCAAGAGACTGCCCCTGGAGATGCTCATCTCAGGGAGGAGCTGGGTGTCCTCAAATTCATATGCAAAAATCTGTGGGCGGCTGTGTTCCAACAGATGGACAGCCTGTGTACCAATCACCAAGGGACCTACTTTTTTCAGGACAACAGCTTCCACTCCTCATCCCAATGATCTTGGGCCTGCAGTATCTGGAGGAAGCACCCAAGTTCCTGGATTCACTTGTGGCCTCCTGCATGGCACCCTCAGTACCCTGGGCATACAGAGTTTGGTCACTCTCTCCGTGGCAACCCTGACCACCTGTAAGTTTCCACTGATAATCTGGAAATCCTGAGGGCCCCAGTTCCCCACCCCCACTGAGCCTCACAGCTGCTTCTGGCCCTCGACCCCTCTGGAGACAGAAGATCCCTTTGCCCAGGGACCCTGGGCCTGCTGCTTTTGGGGGTGGTCTTGGGGCTGATACTGGGGATCCCAGCCTCTAGGGGTCACATGTATTCAGGAAGTGAGTATCAAAGAGAGGTGGGAGCACCATGGGAAGCAAAGAGATACCAACTAGAGTTGGGACTGGAGTGGAGAATTCTCACATTGGGCACAATACCCTGCATGGCAGATGCTCACTAAAGGTTCTACATATGGGAAAAATTTCAAAACATTATTATACATATCCTCAGAGAAACAAGAAATATAATTCATCCATAAAACAAGAACACAATGCTATGGAAAAAGAACACTCTGAAAACAATAAATAGCTCCAGGAAATTTAAAATATGATTGCCAAATTGAAAAGACATTAATTAACAAATTAGAAAATAGGCATGGCGAGGTGCCTCACGCCTGTAATCCCAGCATTTTGGGAGGCCATGGCGGGTGGATCAGCTGATATCAGGAGTTCGAGACCAGCCTGGCCAACATGGTGAAACCCCATCTCTACTAAAACTACAAAAATTAGCCGGGCATGGTGGTGGGCACCTGTAATCCCAGCTACTCGGGCGGCTGAGGCAGAAGAATCACTTGAACTGAGAAGGCAGAGGTTGCAATGAGCCAGGATGGCGCCACTGCACTCCATCCTGGGTGACAGAGTGAGATTCCATCGAGGGGGGGAGAGAGAGAGAGAGAGAGAGAGAGAGAGAGAGGAGAGAGAGAGAGAGAGAGAGAGAGAAAATAAAGTTTAACCCATTTTCCAGGAATAATGAGAAATATGAAAAAAGATAAGAAAATTAGAGGGTTAGAGGGTTAATCAAAGAGGTCTACAATCCAACTAATAGAAATCCAGAAAAGGGAAGAAACTAAAGGGAAGAATTTATTAAAGGAATAACAATGTTTATCAGAATTAAAACAGTTCACAAATTAGCCAGGTGCAGTGGTGCACATCTGTAGTCCCAGCTACTTGGTAGGTTGAGGCAGGGATTGCTGGAACCTGGGAGTCTGAGATTACAGCGAGCAATGATTATACCACTGCACTCCAGTCTGGGCAACAGAACCCTGTCTCTAAATAAAAATAGCCGGGTGTAGTGGCTCACACCTGTAATCCCAGCACTTTGAGAAGCCAAGGCAGGTGGATCACAAGGTCAAGAGATCGAGACCAGCCTGGCCAACATGGTGAAACCCCGTCCCTACTAAAAATACAAAAATCACCCACGTGTGGTAGTGGGTGCCTGTAGTCCCAGCTACTCAGGAGGCTGACGCAGGAGAATCACTTGAACCCGACAGGCAGAGGTTGCAGTGACCCGAGATTGCGCCACTGCACTCCAGCCTGGCAACAGAGCGAGACTATGTCACAAAAAAAGAAAAAAAAAGAAAGAAAGAAAATAATAAAATAAAATAGTTTACAATTGATGCACTCATGGCAAGGTATAAAAACCTTTCGATTGATCTTTCCCTGCCGCCGTCAAGTTGCGCGGAGTCGGAGGCTTGGGTGCCTTCAAGATTCAGCTTCACCCGTAACCCAACGCCATGGCCGAGGAAGGCATTGCTGCTGGAGGGGTAATGGACGTTAATACTGCTTTACAAGAGGTGCTGAAGACCGCCCTCATTCACGAAGGCCTAGCTCGTGGAATTCGCAAAGCTGCCAAAGCCTTAGACAAGGGCCAAGCCCATCTTTGTGTGCTTGCGTCCAACTGTAATGAGCCTCTGTATGTCAAGTTGGTGGAGGCCCTTTGTGCTGAACACCAAATCAACCTAATTAAGGTTCATGACAACAAGAAGCTAAAGGAATGGGAAGGGCTCTGTAAAACTGACAGAGGGGAAACCCCATACAGTTGTTGGTTGCAGTTGTGTAGTAGTTAAGGACTATGGCAAGGAGTCTCAGGCCAAGGATGTCATCAAAGAGTACTTCAAATGCAAGAAATGAAGAAATAAATCTTTGGCTCACACATCCAAAAAAAAAAAAAACCTTTCGATCATTAAGGTTAACTAGAAGCAGTTAACCGTCAAACAAAAATGTGGGAATAAATTATTTGTGGCCACATCAAAATAAAGGGCTACTTTCCCTAAAATATAAAGAGCTCCTATAAACAATAAGAGAAAGATTAACAACCTAATAGAAAAATTGGCAAAACTTTACATAAAAGGAATTTTAAATGGTTCTTAAAATATGAAAAGGTGACCAGCTGTACTCATAATGAGAGAAATACAAATTAAATCTCACAGACCCCTTTTTCACTTGTAAGATTAACAAATATAAAAATATATAATGTCTGGGCCGGGCGTGGTGGCTCACGCCTGTAATCCCAGCACTCTGGGAGGCTGAGGCGGGTGGATCACAAGGTCAGTAGATGGAGACCATCCTGGCTAACATGGTAAAATCCTGTCTCTGCTAAAAAAAAATACAAAAAACTAGCCGGGCGTGGTAGCAGGTGCCTGTAGTCCCAGCTACTCAGAAGGCTGAGGCAGGAGAATGGCGTGAACCCGAGAGGCAGAGCTTGTAGTGAGTGCAGATCGCGCCACCGCACTTCAGCCTGGGTGACAAAGCAAGACGCTGTCTCAAATATATATATATATATATATATATATATATATACACACACACACACATATACACACACACATATATGTATACACACACACATATACACACACATGGATAAAGATTAAAAACAACCCATATAGTAGAAGACAAATTAGATACATTATAGTATATCTATAAACTGGCATAATGTACAAGAACAAAAAAAAGAATAAGGTTTATGTACTTAGTTTGTGAACTAAAATGGAAAACATTTTAGTTTAAAAAACAAGGCTGGTCGCAGTGGCTCAAACCTATAATCCCAGCACTTTGGGAGGCCAAGGTGGGTGGATCACCTGAGGTCGGGAGTTCAAGACCAGCCTGATCAACATGAAGAAACCCCATCTCTACTAAAAATACAAAATTAGAAGGGTGTGGTGGCACATGCCTGTAATCCCAGCTACTGGGGAGGCTGAGGCAGGAGAATCACTTGAACCTGGGAGGCAGAGGTTGCAGTGAGCTGAGATCACGCCACTGAACTCCAGCCCGGACGACAGTGCAAGACTCCATCTCAAAAAAATAAATAAATAAATAATAACAAAATAAAGGCCGGGCGCGGTGGCTCAAGCCTGTAATCCCAGCACTTTGGGAGGCCGAGACGGGCGGATCACGAGGTCAGGAGATCGAGACCATCCTGGCTAACACGGTGAAACCCCGTCTCTACTAAAAATACAAAAACTAGCCGGGCGAGGTGGCGGGCGCCTGTAGTCCCAGCTACTCGGGAGGCTGAGGCAGGAGAATGGCGTAAACCTGGGAGACGGAGCTTGCAGTGAGCTGAGATCCGGCCACTGCACTCCAGTCCGGGCGACAGAGCGAGACTCCGCCTCAAAAAAAAAAAAAAAAAAAAAAAAAAAACAAAATAAAATAACAAAAAGCTGCTAGTCACAAAGGAAATAAAATGCATGAAACACTTACAAATTAGCTAAATGAGTAATATGCAAATTAAATAAGAAAAACTATAAAACATCAAGGAACACTGAAGAAAATATAAGTGAAGAGAAATGCCGTGCTCACACCAGCATACTGCATGGCTATTTTTGTTGCATTGTTACTGTCATTTCACCACCGCCCCAACATCCTGGCTACTGATTTCCCTTCTCTAGGTTCCCCACCATGTGCAGGCTTGTAGCAACTGTCACTCCAAGCATCCTCCAGGCAAGGAGTAGATGAGCTACCCAAAGGAGGACCATTGAATTCTTTTTCCGAATCTGAAATTCAAGCAAAATACCTGAAAGCTGAAAAGCTGGAGGAGCTAAGAATGTAAGTGGAGTTGAGTTCAGCTGCTTCAAGTCCAACAGCTGCTTCAATTTTCCCATTCCCACATCTAGTTCTTCAGCTTTTCTTCACATCTCTGAGCTACTCCAAATCCTTTCAGAAAATCCTTTCTTTCAACTTTTCCTTTAAGTCAGCTGTCTTAGTTTAGGCTGCTATAACGAGTAACCATAGACTGGGTGGCTTAAACAACAGAAATTCATTTCTCACAATTCTTGAGGCTGGGAGCCCCAGGTCAAGGTGCCTGGCAGATTCCTTGCCTGATGAGAACACTAATCACCTCTCAAAGGCCCCGCCTCCTCATGCCATCATATTGGGGATTTAGGATTCAACATATGAATGAATTTGAGGGAAACACAAACATTCAGTCCATAGCATCAGCCAAAATCTCTTTCTGATTTTTTCAACTAAAGAACCGTGACCAAATGAAATAGAAAAACACGGTATTATAAAGATGTCAATTATCTCTAAATTAATCTATAATTCAATGCAATAAAAATAAAAATCATAGCAGAAATGGAAGAAAATGGTGTTAAAATTCATCTTGCAAAGTAGTACTCAACTTGGTTACACATTTAGAATCATCTGGGGAGCTATTAAAACTCTGTTCCCATACTGTACCCCTAGCAATTAAACTGGGACTTCTGGGAGTGGGGTGAGGTTATCAGCATTTATTAACATTCCCTGAGTGATTCCAATGTGCAGCCAAGGTTGAGAACTACTGCGCTGGAAGAACAAACATGTGAAAACAATAGGGAATTTTAGGAAGGAAAGAAAAATGAACAGATTTGTCCTATCAGCCACTGAAAGAGATGATAAAGCTACAGTAAGTAAAGCAGTGTAGTACTAGCACAAGAAATGACAGACAAATCAATATAACAAAATATATAGTTCAAAAAATGGTCAGGCACAGTGGCTGTAATCCCAGCACTTTGGGAGGCTGAGACGGGCAGATCACCTGAGGTCAGGAGTTCGAGACCAGCCTGGCCAACTTGGTAAAACCCCATCTCTACTGAAAATACAAAAATTAGCTGGGCATGGTGGTGGGTCGCCTGTAATCCCAGCTACTCAGGAGACTGAGGCAGGAGAATCACTTGAACCTGGGAGGCAGAGGTTGCAGTGAGCCGAGATCACACCATTGCACTCCAGCCTGGGTGATAAGAGTGAAACTCTGTCTCAAAAAACAAAAACAAACAAACAAAAAATTTCAAATCAGTGGAGAAAATATGGACCAAGTAAATAATGTTGTGAAAACTAGCTAAATATTTGGAAAAATAAAGCCATTAAGATAAATTCTGGATGAATCAAATGTTAAAATAAGAAAATTAAAACTACAAAAGAGTGTTGCTTTTGCCTGTATGGCATATATTCATCCTTCTTTTGGTAATAGTACCCCAGTTTTCCTTGGGAAACCACTTATTTGCAATTTTCAATTCATTTAATTAAAGATTGAGATAAAAAGATGAAAAGATATTAACCCTTATTAGAAACTAAAGAACACAATAAAAACAATGAGATATCAGTTGTCGCCCATCTTGCTGGCAAAAAAAAAAAAATTAATTAATAATACCTGCCCTTGTTGGGGTAGCGTTGTGTGTGAGGATTAGAAACCCTCAAAGTAGGTGGGGAGCAGTGGCCCACGCCTGTAATCCCAACCCTTTGGAAGCTGAGGCAGGCAGATTGCATAAGGTCAGGAGTTCAAGACCAGCCTGGCCAATATGGTGAAACCTTGTCTCTACTGAAAATACAAAAAAATAATTAACCAGGCATGGTGGCATGTACCTGTAGTCCCAGCTACTCAAGAGGCTGAGACATGAGGATTGATTGAGCCAGGTAGGTGGAGATTTCAGTGAGCTGAGATCCCACCACCGCACTTCAGCTTGCGTGACAGAGCAAGACTCTGTCTCGAAAGAAAGAAAGAAAGAAAGAAAGAAAGAAAGAAGGAAGGAAGAAGGAAGGAAGGAAGGAAGGAAGGAAGGAAGGAAGGAAGGAAGGAAGGAAGGAAGGAAGAAACCCTCAAAGTATAAATAGCAATAAATATTGTAAATGTATATCCTTCAATCCAGCAATTCAACTTTTAGTAACATAATACAAGCTGACCATAAGCCACAATCACAAAGATGTACAGGCAGGATCTTATTCATCATAGATTTGTTTTCACAGTAAAAAGCTAAAAACAAGCTAAACATCTCTCAAGAAGATAAAATATACCTGTATATGTGTTGACATTAAAGATTTCCATGGCTCTTTACACTCATTAGGGTGGCTATTATTTTAAAAAAGTAAGTGTTGGTGAGGATGTGGAAAACTGGAACCCCTGTGTACTGTTAGTGGGAATGTAAATGGTGCAGTTTCTATGGAAAACAGTATGGCAGTTCCCTAAAAAATTAAACACTGTGCCGGGCGCGGTGGCTCACGCCTGTAATCCCAGGCCAAGGATTTGGGAGGCTGAGGTGGGCGGATCATGAGGTCAGGAGTTCGAGACCAGCCTAGCCAACATGGTGAAACCCCGTCTCTATTAAAAATACAAAAATTAGCTGGGCATGGTGGCAGGCGCCTGTAATCCCAACTACTTAGGAAACTGAGTCCACATCTGGGTATAGACCCAAAACTCACAGGAGGGACTAGAACAGATATTTGTATACCCATGTTAACAGCAGCATTATTTACAATAGCCAAAAAATGGACGCAACCCAAGTCCACATCAATGGATGACTAGATAAACAAATATGGCATATACACACAATGGAATGTCATTCAGCCTTAGGAAGGATATTGGCCAGGCACAGTGGCTCACGCCTGTAATCCCAGCACTCTGGGAGGCCAAAGTAGGCAGATCACCTGAGGTCAGGAGTTCAAGATCAGCCTGGCCACGGTGAAACCCCGTCTCTACCAAAAATACAAAAAATCAGCTAGGTGTGGTGGTGCGCACCTGTAATCTCAGCTACTCGTGAGGCTGAGGCAGGAGAATCCCTTGAACCTGGGAGGTGGAGGTTGCAGTGAGTCGAGATCGCACCATTGTACTCCTACCTGGGCAACGAGAACGAAACTCCATCTCATAAAAAAAGGAAGGATATTCTGACACATGCTGCAATGTGAATGAGCCCCGAGGACATCATGCTAAGGAAATAAGTCAGTCACAAAAAGGACAAATATGATTCTACTTATATGAGATACCATAGTAGTCAAATTCACAGAGACAGAAAGTAGAGTGGTGTTTGCCAGGGACCAGGGCAATGGGGGCTGGGTGTGCAATGAGGAGGGAGCATTAGTGTTTAGTGGGTACAGTTTCAGCCTTGTAAGATAAAAAGTTCTAGAGATGAATGACGGTGATGATGGCAGACCAATGTAAATGCCACAGAACTGTACACTTAAAAATACAAGATGGGGCAGGGCATAGTGGCTCATGCCTGTAATCCCAGCACTTTGGGAGGCTGAGATGGGCAGACCACTTGAGGCCAGGAGTTCGAGATCGGCCTGGCCAACATGGCGAAACTCTGTCTCTACTAACAATATAAACATTAGCCAGGCGTGGTGGCACGCACCTGTAATCCCAGCTACTCAGGAGGCTGAGGCAGGAGAATCACTTGAACCTTGGAAGTGAAGGTTGTGGTGAGCCGAAATTGAACCATTGCACTCCAGTCTGGGCAACAAGAGCAAAACTCTGTCTTAAAAAAAAAAAAAAAAAAGGCCGTATGTGGTTCACGCCTGTAATCCCAGCAGTTTGGGAGGCTGAGGCGGGTGGATCACTTCAGGTCAGGAGTTCGAGAGCAGCCTGACCAACATGGTGAAACCCCATCTTTACTAAAAATATAAAAATTAGCGGGGAGTGGTGGCTCATGCCTGTAATCCCAGCTATTAGGGAGGCTGAGGCAGGAGAATCACTTGAACCCAGGAGGCAGAGGATGTGGTGAGCCGAGATCGTTCCATAGCACTCCAGACTGGGCAACAAGAGTAAAATTGCTTCTAAAAAAAAGGGCAGGGGGGCGCTGAGCGCGGTGGCTCACGCCTGTAATCTCAGCACTTTGGGAGGCCAAGGTGGGTGAATCACGGGGTCAGGATTCGAGACGAGCCTGGCCAACATGGTGAAACCCCGTCTCTACTAAAAATACAAAAATTAGCCAGGCACAGTGGCAGGCGCCTGTAATCCCAGCTACTGGGGAGGCTGAGACAGGTGAATCAGTTGAAACTGGGAGGCAGAGTTTGCAGTGAGCCAAGATTGCATCACTGCACTCTAACCTGGGTGACAGAGCAAGACTCTATCTCAAAAAAAAAAAAAAATACAAGATAGGGCCAAGCACGGTGGCTCACACCTGTAATTCCAGCACTTTGGGAGGCTGAGGTGGGCAAATCACTTGAGGCCAGGAGTTTGAGACCAGCCTGGTCAACATGATGAAACTCTTGTCTCTACTAAAAATACAAAAATTAGCCAGACATGGCGGCATGTGCCTGTAATCCCAGCTACTCAGGAGGCTGAGGCAGGAGAATCACTTGAACCCAGGAGGCGGAGGTTACAGTGAGCCGAGATCACACTACTGCACTCCAGCCTGGGTGACGGAGTGAGATTTCATCTCAAAAAGAAAACGAAGTTGGTAAATTTTACGTTACGTATATTTTACACCACAATAAAAACTTTTCTGTGAAAAGCAGCTTTATTTATGTATTTTCATTTCAATATTTCTCTTTATCATTGTTGTCTGAGAAATTTGCTTCTATGGTGAGTTATTTGAGAATGACTCCAAAACACAAATTTTGAGAATGTGAAGCAAAATTTTCTAGATGTCATTTTTCACAGTTGCTTTTATAGTTTGTGATCATCACTCATTTTTATTTGTAACTAATTTTTATTAAGTAGGAAGAGTTTAAGGGAGAAAAAGAGTATATAAAGTCAACCACAAATGCAATCATGGGAAATCAGGTGATAACATTACATCTTAAGTTACAAGTCACTTCTTTGTGGGGTAATTTTCCATATTGGAATTTTGTTCTACATTTTCTCAGCAGCTCCATTTCATTCCCAGAAGCCACTCAGAAAGAATCTACTGGCCCAGTCATGCATGCTGAGGACCTATAATATGAGAGAATTCCCTTGGCTAGCCAAGAACTCTTAACTAGAGATGATCTGGCTTCTTTCTCAGGGCTGGAACAAAAGAGTGAAAATATTTCCACTCAAAATAGGAACTGCAATCTAGAAGAAATCCTGTTCCTTTTCTTTTAAAATAAGGACACAAGCAGAAATATGAAATGGAACTTTGGATTACCTTATGCTGTGGTTGTAAGAAAGGAATTGCAGCATATAAAAAACAAAATCTTAAGCAGCAGCAGACTACACTGCATGTACTTTATTTTAAAATTGTCTCTAGTGCAGCTGCTGAGCATAGAACGTGATCCAGATAAAAGGGAAATAACACCAACTTCTTGTCAGAAAATTCAAACACAAAACCATCTGAAAGCAGGTAAATGCCTTCCCTTAGGCTGAGCGCAATGACTCACACCTTTAATACCAGCACTTTGGGAGGCCAAGGCAGGTGGATCACCTGAGGGCAGGAGTTCGAGACCAGCCTGACCAACATGGCGAAACCCCATCTCTACTAAAAATACGAAAATTAGCTGGGCATGGTGGTACACGCCTGTAGTCCCAGCTACTCAGGAGGCTGAGGCAGGAGAATCGCTTGAACCTGGCGAGGCAGAGGTTGCAGTGAGCCGAGATAGTGCCACTTCACTCCAGCCTGTGCGACAGAGCAAAATTATGTCTCAAAAAAAAAAAACAAAACAAAAAAGGTAATGCCTTCCCTTTATGTCCATGTAAATATGAACTGAGGTTGATAGACACAAGAGTGCCATTATGAATGCAAGACAGGACCTTATGCAATTTGATCCAAGGAACTAGCCAACCTTGATATAAAGGTCCACACTTACAACCAAACTCAGTGAAGTTGTTCAAAGGCATTACCAAAAGAATAGGAAAATTCATGGTACTGAAAACAGTTATGACTGACTGCTCTCTGACCACTTGTGCTTCTGTTCCAATATAAAGTCACTCTTTTCAGGGACTTCACACCATCTGTTTCTGAGATTTGTTTAGACTAGTTTTGCAGATTTTATACCAAAGGTGCATAAAAGTGTCGTTGTTTAACTCTGACATTTGGTAAGAGATTTCTTGGGGCATGATATATTCATATTTCTGAGGTTTTAAAATTATTATTATCATTCCTTTTTCTTTTTTTTTTTTTTTTTTTGAGAGTGGTTCTTGCTCTGTCACTCAGGCTAGAGTGCAGTGGTGCAATCATAGCTCACTGCAGCCTGGACCTCGTGGACTCAAGCAACCCTCCCTGCTTAGCCTCCTCAGTAGCGAGGACTGCAGGTGCACACCACTACACCTAGCTAATTTTTTTTTTTTTTTAATTTTTAGAGATCTCACTATATTGGCCAGGCTGGTCTCAAACTCCCGGGCTCAAGCAATCCTCCTACCTCAGCCTCCCAAGATGCTGGGATTACAGGTGTGAGACACTGCACCCAGCTTAAAATTATTTTTAAACGCTACACAGAAGTACCACATCACGTAAATACTACTAGAGGTCTGCCTAGTCTCAGTTGCAGGTGACTTTGTTCATTCTAGTCATTCCACTATACCTGGGCATGTATTTAGAACTGAAATCGCATACTGCACCTAGTCATGCCAATTCTTCTTGAGAAACCTCAGAAATCTATTTAACAGCCATCTGGAGGTTCAGTCAAGGCAACGCCAATCAGCCGGTTGACTACACAATCAGTTCTTACCATCTAGTGTAACTGGAAATGAGCACACCCCCACGGCCTGGCAACTCCATGTCTAGGTACAAACACTGTAAAATATATGCACAATGAGACACTTACTAGGAGGGCCATTGCAACAGTGTTTGTAGGATCATAATTGGAAAGAAACCTAAAAGTTTTCCAGCAGAAAATTAGAAATATAAATTGTGGTGCAATTATGTAATTGTGGATATAATAGAATACTCATAGGAGTTAAAATAAATAAATTACTGTATGTACTAGCTTAGCATAAATTGGGTACATATCAAATTATTTATAATAGTTGCTTCTTCTTTTTTTTTTTTTTTGAGACGGAGTCTCACTCTGTTGCCCAGGATGGAGGGCAGTGGCACAATCTCAGCTCACCACAACCTCTGCCTCCCGGGTTCAAGCGATTCTTCTGCCTCCCGGGTTCAAGCTATTCTCCCGAGTAGCGGGGACTACAGGTGCATGCCTCCATGTTCGGCTAATTTGTTGCATTTTTAGTAGAGATGGGGTTTCACCATGTTTACCAGGATGGTCTTGATCTCCTGACTTCGTGATCTGCCCGCCTTGGCCTCCTAAAGTTCTGGGATTACAGGCGTGAGCCACTGCACCTGGTCTGCATGTGGTATTTCTAAAAACATATTAAACTGAAGCAAACATGACAAAACACCAACATTTGTTCATCCTGATTATGAAAGCCCAGGTTATTATACTAACGCATGTACTTTTCTATATTCTCCTTTCCCCCACCACACCAAAAAATATATCTAGTATTTACATTTTAGGGAGTTTTTGCTTATTGGTTGGTTGGTTGGTTGGTTGGTGGTTTTTGCTTTTCTCTCTATTGGAAACCACAAATCTTTTTACTAAAATCCCTCAACACAAACCTAATCACTTAAGGATCCAACTTAAAATCCTTGACAATTTCTCTTGGTCATTTGAAGTTTGTTTTTTTTTAGGAAGTTGCTTTAAGACGTCAGGATATAAATGTATGCTATAATTATTTTTAAAGACCTTTCTGAATAATATTGTAATGAAAAGACCAGGCACAGTGGCTTATGCCTGTAATCCCAGCACTTTGGGAGACGGAGGCGGGCAGGTCACGAGGTCAGGAGTTCGAGACCAGCCTGGCCAACATGGTGAAACCCCCGTCTCTACTTAAAAAAAAGGGTATATATATAAAGTGTGTGTGCATATATGTATGTATATATATATATATAAATTAGCCAGGCATGGTGGCAGGCACCTGTAATCCCAGCTACTTGGGAGGCTGAGGCAGGAGAATTGCTTGAACCCGGGAGGCAGAGGTTGCAGTGAGCCAAGATCATACCACTGCACTCCAGCCTGATCAACAGAGTGAGACTCCATCCCAAAAAAAAAATTATAATAAATAAAATTAACATAAAATTAAACTAAAAGTCCTCCATGATAAATTCCAAGTCTGGCTTCTCAGGCCCATATTCTCAATGAGAAGCTAGTGGGTTTTAGGATGGGCTGTTCCACTGTAGACCATGGTTTGGTGTGTATCATACTGGTGATAAATCAGCCAGGAATTCCATCAAAGAATTTGTAATACTCCCAGTCTAACTCAGGCAGGAGCCAGCTACAGGCTGCACTAAGCCATAGTGGCTTAAACAGGCCCCTGAGGCTCACTGGGAGCCTGTCCCCAAATGCAAACTCCACTCAGGACCACTGCCTTTATCCTAGGGATAAAGAAAGGGATCGGAGGCCCAGCGTGGGGGCTCAAGCCTATAATCCCAGCACTTTGGGAGGCCAAAGTGGGCAGATCACTTGAGGTCACGAGTTCGAGACCAGCCTGGCCAACATGGTGAAACCCCATCTCTACTAAAATACAAAAATTAGCAGGGCTTGGTGGCAGGCACCTGTACTCCCAGCTACTGAGGAGGCTGAGGCAGGAGAATCACTTGAACACAGGAGGCGGAGGTTGCAGTGAGCCAAGATCACACCTCTGCACTCCAGCCTGGGTGACAAAGTGAGACGCTGTCTCAAAAAAAAAAAAAAAAAGAGGGATCAGAAAAGATTGTGAGAAGGTGAAGTAGGGGGTTTAGATGGTCCCCTGCCTCTTGTATTTAACTTTGATCATTGGGATGAGTACAGTCCCTATAACAGGCAGGACCCTGGCCCAGCACACTGGCTCACATCTGTAATCCCAGCACTTTGGGAGGCCGAGGCGGGTGGATCACAAGGTCAGGAGTTCAAGACCAATCTGGCCAAGATGGTGAAACCCCATCTCTACCAAAAATACAAATACTAGCCGGGCACCTGTAATCCCAGCTACTCGGGAGGCTGAGGCAGGAGAATCACTTGAACCCAGGAAGCAGAGGTTGCATTGAGCCAAGATCACACTACCGCACTCCAGCCTGGATGACAGAGAGAGACTCCATCTCAAAAAAAAAAAAAAAAAAGAGGGGTCAGAGAAGATGTGAGAAGCTAAAGTAGGGGCTTAAAGGTCCCGTGTCTATTGTATTTAACTTTGAGCCTTGGGACGAATACAGTCCCTTTAACAAGCAGGACCCTGCAAACAGATGGCACCCCAAAAGGTATAACTGAGGAGAGCCAAGTGACAGAATTCCTTGCAAAAATGTTGGCAGGAATAGGGGAACCAATAAGGGAACTAGTAGGGGAACCAATATGTTCAGCAACTTTGAAAAGCCCTGGTCTCCCTCAGGTTCCAGGACAGTACTGGAATTGGAAGAGAGGGACCCTCCTACAGGAACTGTGGACACAGAAGAAGGCAGCCCCTACCAAAGTGAAGCCCAGTTGCTGAGGAGGTAAAATACCCCAAGCCTCTCTTTCCACCCTCTAATCTCCAGCCAGTGCTTCCCATTAACTGACCCAGCCAGTAGCCAGAGGCCAAAGGAGTCCGAGGCAGGCAATTAGTGTCATGGGACAGACAGCAGGACAGAGAAAGGCAGGGAGTGACTAATGGAAGCCAAGCAGAACATGAACCATCACATTTTCCTCTCAGAGAAAACAGAAAGACAAGGTCATCTTATATGCAAATGGCATAGCTTTATTGCCAATAAATACAAATGGCAGAGAAAATGGCTGAAGATCAAACATTCTCAGCCCCAAATTCGTGTTTTGTAGATGTTAATTGATAACTTACAGAGCAGATTGTCTCGAGGAAGGCCTGGTTACTTAGGAAACTATTTGAAATAATCTTAGGCATGGTGGCTCACGCCTGTAATCTCAGCACTTTTGGAAGTCAAAGTGGGAGGATCACTTGAGCCCAGGAATTCAACACCAGGCTGGGCAACATAGTGATACCCCTTCTCTACAAAAGACTAAAAAATTAGCTGGGCATGGTGGCACTTGCCTGTAGTCCCAGCTACTTGGGAGGCTGAAGTGGAAGGATCCCTTAATCCAGGGACTGCAGTGAGCCAAGACTGAGCCACTGCACTCCAGCCTGGGCAACAGAGGGAGACCCTTTCTCCAAAAAATATAAAAATTTTATTTTTGAAAGTATACTGCAAGTTAAATTACTTAAAGTTGGGCATTCTATTGATCACATACTCCATATGTTAGATAGAGATAGCATATATAGATACATAGAACATATTTTATAGAGAGAATATGTATAGGATATGTTTTATGTGTTATATATAATGTTCTATACATCAAAGTATTAATGACTATACATGAGTAATTGCTAATATCTTTTTCACAAAATTTTCTAACTAAAATAACTGCACACTGGTGGGAATGGAAATTGCTAACACACTTCTGGTAGATAGTAGGGCAATGTATATCACAAGCTTTAAAAATGTGCACACTACTTTGGGAGGCTGAGGCGGATAGATCACGAGGTCAGGAGATCGAGACCATCCTGGCTAACATGGTAAACTCCATCTCTACTAAAAAAATACAAAAAACTAGCCTGGCGTGGTGGCAGGTGCCTGCAGTCCCAGCTACTCGGGAGGCTGAAGCAGGAGAATGGCGTGAACCCGGGAGGCGGAGCTTGCAGTGAGCCGAGATCGCGCCACTGTACTCCAGCCTGGGCAACAGAGCGAGACTCCGTCTCAAAAAGAAAAAAAAAAATGTGCACACTAAAAAAAAAAATTTTTTTTTTAAGTAGAGACTGTGTTTTGCCATGTTACCCAGGCTGGTCTCAAACTCTTGGACTCAAGGGACCCACTCGCCTCAGCCTCCCAAAGTACTAGAACTACAGGCATGAGCCACCACACCCAGCCTAAAAATTATTTTTAAATAATTATGCCCAGTGTAGGCATGGGCTGTTCACTATCCATGAGCTGGCTCCTTTATGGTCATGATATGATGTCAGCTTCACCCTGGACTTGATTAGGTGCCAAAGCTTATGCGCTTGCTCTTAACAGCAAACGGAAGAGCCAAACTCCAAGATCTTGTCAAAGAGAATCCCTCAAACTCTCACAAAGGAAATGCTAGTGCAGTGGCCAACAGCAAGGAGCCACCCAACACGGGCTTCTCAGGGTGACCCTGGGCAAGCGACCCAATGTCTTTCAGTTTCCACACCTGTAGAAAAAAGATCGTGATGCTCAAGGCACTGATTCCATAAAAATGTTGTGAGTATTAAGTGAGCAAATACATGTAAAAACCCTGAGAATAGTGACTGGTATGTGGTGTTTGCCATTATAATTTTCTGTTCAACCCTTATCAAAAGGCTAAATTATAAGAAATAATATTCATGGAAAATGTTGTCCGTGTATTCCTCTAAATAATCAGGGTTCTTCCTATACATATTCAATTTTAGAGCTGCATATTTGGTTAGCACTATTTTAGCTGCTAGTAATATTGCTTCTGCTTAAGTATTTGCTGTGTCACTTGTCTTCATGAAAATTATAAAATCTGACTGCTGCCGTCATTGTAGGGATGGTGCCAATAACAGCGCTCACATTTCACCTGGAAGCCCCTTCATCAGGACCCATATGAGAATCTTTCCTCAGACCTCAGCACTTCTGGGTTAGTGGTGTGTTTTTAATGCAAAGGCGGTTTAGCTTCTGTTTCTAATCATAGGCCTTCCCTCCCATCAGCTATAGCAGTTATTCAGGACCCTGTCGCAAACATCCTTGAATCCTACCCATGAACTGATGGATTTTTTTCTACCTTTACCTGTCCTCTACCTCAAATTCCTAATCTATTTGTAACCTGTTGCTTAATGCATATTTTTATAAGTTAACTGAAAATACTTTGGAGGGCAGGAATGAGACAGAACATGAAAGTAAATAAGTAAGCAATAAGTAAATATAAAACCAAATGCATGCTGATAACACATAGCGGTAACATGAAGCTACACAGGAAACCCCGTTTGCTGATTGCAGTCATAGTCGTGTCTCAACAAGGGTTGTGTCACTGGTTGTCTTGCCCCACCAAACAGTTCAAAGTTGTTGCAGTCTCATTTAAGATGAAGAGCAACTACCAATGAGGCAGTCAGTTGTGCTAATATATCACCAGGGGACATTTTTCCAAGTCTTCATAAAAAACGGTAAATGGCACATATGACAACCAGGTAACAGAACAAATGGATATGATGAATGCCCAGGATCTCCTAGAATAATGACAAGGAATTTACATCAATTTTTATAGGCTCAACTTGGGAGCACTGAGCCCAATTTTTCATGGATGAGACAGCAAGGTCACCAAAGCTCACAGGAAGAAAACATTTTAATTCATGGAATTTTGTTTTTAATTTGTAAGGAATCTTAGTATTTTAAAGCTGGAGACCAGTCACAAGGGCTAACACCTGTAATCCCAGCACTTTGGGAGGCTGAGGCAGGTGGATCACTTGAGATCAGGAGTTCGAGATCCAGCCTGGCCAACATGGCGAAACCCCATCTCTACTAAAAATACAAAAATTAGGCCGGGCGCGGTGGCTCAAGCCTGTAATCCCAGCACTTTGGGAGGCCGAGACGGGCAGATCACGAGATCAGGAGATCGAGACCATCCTGGCTAACACGGTGAAACCCCGTCTCTACTAAAAACTACAAAAAACTAGCCGGGCAACGTGGCGGCGCCTGTAGTCCCAGCTACCCGGGAGGCTGAGACAGGAGAATGGCGTGAACCCGGGAGGCGGAGCTTGCAGTGAGCTGAGATCCGGCCACAGCACTCCAGCCTGGGTGACAGAGCGAGACTCCGTCTCAAAAAAAAAAAAATACAAAAATTAGCCAGGTGTGGTGGCATGTGCATGTAGCCCCAGCTACTCAGGAGGCTGAGGCACAAGAATCGCTTGAACTGAGGAGGCGGAAGCTGCAGTGAGCTGAGATCACACCACTGCACTCTAGCCTGAGTGACAGAACAAGATCCTGTCTTGATGAAAAAATAAAACTAAAAGTACCTCCAAAAAATGCAATCCTCTGGAAGTCCAAAGATGCTTTCAGGGGCCATGCAGCAAGTTGGTAGACCCAGGGCTGGGATTGGGATTCCCTGACAATGATGCCTTAGGCACTGGACACAGACAACTGTAGCATGAATCCATGTGTCCATTCAACCACACCCTCCTGTGGTGGTAACCACACTTTCTAATCTGCGGTACCACTTTACTCATCTTCCAGTTAAAGCTGAATGTTCTATCTGCACAACTTAAGTATTTATTCCTCAGCTTGAGGGAGCACAGTGTGCCTGTGGCTCAGAAGGAAGGGGTGCCCTCTGTGCCTTAGGAAGGAGATTACTGTGGACACAGAGCAGAGGCACTTCAATGCCATTTTTGATTGGGTAGAAATCCAGATAATAGACTGGAGGAAAATGACCTCACTTACCTCTAAGCACAACCCTGATGTGTGTACCCCTACTAGGCACAAGGATTTGAAGCCAAGGGTCTGAACCATGTCTGAATCAACAATCCCTGCCAGCTCATTGGTATGAGAGGAGAGGTAACCCTGCCCACACCCACCTGGGCTTCTCAATGTGGCTGCACTTTAGAATCATCTAGGGAACTTTTAAAACCACCGATTAAGGCAACTTTAGTTAACAATAGTTTATTGTATATTTTCAAATACAGTCCTGTGCTGCGTAATAACGTTTCAGTCAATGACAGACTGCATGTATGACGGTGGTCCCACACGATATAAGATGGGATTTTTACTGTGCCTTTCCTATGTTTAGATACACACGTATTTCCCAATGTACTACAACTGCCTTTCAGTGCAGAAGCATGCTGGAAAGGTTCGTAGCCTAGGAGCAACGGACTACTGCATATAGCCCAGATGTATAATAGGCTATACCATCTAACTTTGTGTAGATACACCCTGTGGTGTTCACACAACAAAGAAATTGGCTTACAATTCATTTCTCAGAACAGATCCCTGTTGTTAAGCAACACATGACTGTGGCTAGAAGAGAGGATTTTTCTTCTGTTTTGTTATTTTGGGTTGTTCGTATTTGTAGGTTTTTTTTTTTTTTTTTTTGAGACGGAGTCTCGCTCTATCTCCCAGGCTGGAGTAGAGTGGCCGGATCTCAGCTCACTGCAAGCTCTCCCTCCCGGGTTTACGCTATTCTCCTGCCTCAGCCTCCCCAGTAGCTGAGATTACAGGTGCCTGCCACCTCGCCCGGCTAGTTTTTTTTTGTATTTTTTAGTAGAGACGGGGTTTCACCATGTTAGCCAGGATGGTCTCGATCTCCTGACCTCGTGATCCGCCCGTCTCGGCCTCCCAAAGTGCTGGGATTACAGGCTTGAGCCACCGCGCCCGGCCTGTAGGTTTTTTTGAGACAGGTTCTGGCTCTGTTGCCTAGGCTGGAGTACAATGGTGCAATCTCAGCTCACTGCAACGTCTGTTTCCTGGGCTCAAGTGATCCTCTCACCTCAGCCTTACAAGTAGCTGGGACTGTAGGCATACACCATCACATCCGGCTATTTTTTGTATTTTTAGTAGAAATAGGGTCTCACCATGTTGCCCAGGCTAGTCTTGAACTCCTGACCTCAAGCAATCCTCCTGCTTCGGCCTCCCAAAGTGCTGGGATTACTGGTGTGAGCCACCACATCTGGCCTAGAGGAGAGTATTTTGAATATTCCCAACACAAAGAAATGATCAATTTTGAGGTGATGGATATACTAATTACCCTGATTTGATCATTACACATTGTGCATATGAATCAAAATATCACACTGAACCCCTAAATATGTACAACTGTTATGTGTCAATCAATTTAAAAACAAAAACAAAAAACTACAGATGACTGAGCTCCACCCCGACCAACTAAATCAGAGTCTCCTAGGTGGGTAGAGGTGGCAGACATCACTATTTTAAAAAAGCTTCCCGGGCTGGGTGCGGTGGCTCACGCCTGTAATCCCAACATTTTGGGAGGCCGAGGCAGGTAGATCACGAGGTCAGGAGATCCAGACCATCCTGGCTAACACAGTGAAACTCTGTCTCTACTAAAAATACAAAAAAATTAGCTGGGCGTGGTGGCACACAGCTGTAGTCCCAGCTGCTAAGGAGGCTGAGGCAGGAGAATCGCTTGAACCTGGGAGGCGGAGGTTGCAGTGAGCTGAGATTGTGCCACTGCACTCCAGCCTGGGCGACAGAGTGAGACTCCATCTCAAAAAAAAAAAAAAAAGAAAACTTCCCAAGACCAGGGAGGGTGGCTCAGGCCTGTAATCCTAGAACTTTAGGAGGCCAAGGCAGAGGGATCACTGTAGCACAGGAGTTCAAGACCAGCCTGGCCAACATGGCGAGACTTCATCTCTACAAAAAAAAAAAAAAATTCTAATAACTGGATGTGGTGGCCCACGCCTGCAGTCCCAGCTACTTGAGTGGCTGAGGTAGGAGGATCACTTGAGTCTGGGAGGCTGAGGCTGCAGAGGGCCATGTTCCCGTCTCTGCACTCCAGCCTGAGGGACAAAGCCAGACTCTGTCAAAAAAAAAAAAAAAACTTCCCAAGTGATTCTAATATGTGGTTGGGGTTGAGAACCACTACTATAGATGGACCAGGAGGCTGCCTACCTAAAGAAGGCTGAGCAGCCCTAAGAGGCCAGCCTGCTTAGAAATAGTCCCCACCATCCTCTCAGACTTCCCCCATGACCTCATACAGTATCCAAGGTCTGCCCTCCCCTCCACCAGTTACCGTGGTGCTAAGTTACCCTGGTATTAAGATATTACTGTTGGCTGTTTTACTTCTCAACATTAATTGAGCACCTACTCTTAGTCATACACCAAGAACCCAGAAATGAATGTGACACAGCTCCTGCTTTCAAGGAGCTCACAATCAGGGCAACATAATTTTTACACAGCAATAGAAAATAATGTGCTGGCCAACATTTATGAACACGCACAATGTACCAGACTCTAAGATCTCGTGTATTACCTCATTTAATTCTCCCAACAACCTTATAAGATAGGTACCATTACTGTCAAGCCCATTTTACAGACAGGATTCCTGGGCTGTAGAGAATTTATGTAACTGCCTGAAGTCCTTTAGTACTAGTTGGGCTGGGAGCCAAACTGAGGCAGCCTGGCTCTAGCGTCCACACCTTTCCGCCACACTGAGCGGATAAGGGAATGTACTAAAAGTCACAGAGGCATGAAAAGATGTTGATTCAAAGAATGGTGAGCAATTCAGGGTGGCCAGCCATAGGGCTGAAATTTTGTGTTTGGGTCAAATTATGAAAGGCCTTACAGGCCGTGAACAGGGGGTTCTGTTCTGTCTCCTCTAGACAAAGGGTAGCCCGCCAAAGTTTTGCATTCTTTTTTCATCTTTTTAATTTTTATTTTAGATTCAGAGAGTATACGTGCAGTTTCGTTATAAAGGTATATTATGTGATGCTGAGGTTTGGGCTTCTAATGACCCCATCGCCCAAGCAGTGAGCATAGTACCCAATAGGAAATTTTTCAAGCCTTCATGTCCTCCCTCCCTCGCCACTTTTCAGATCCCCAGTGTTCATTGCTCCCATCTTTGTGTCCATGTGTACCCAATGTTTAACTCCCACTTATAACTGAAAACATGCGGTATTTGGTTTTCTGTTTCTGCATTAATTCGCTTAGGAAAATGGCCTCCAGTGGTGCTACAAAGAATATGATTTCATTCTTTTTCATGACTGTGTGGTTTTCCGTGGTGTATATGAACCACAGTTTCTTTACCCAATCTACCATTAATGGAAACCAGGGTTGATTCCATGTCTTTGCGATTGTGAATAGTGCCACAATGAACATACAAGTGTAGGTGTCTTTTTGGTAAAACAATTTATTTTTCTTTGAATATTGCCAGCCAAAGTTTTAAATCAAGGAACAAAGTGAGCAGATCTACATTTCAAAAGATACAGGTGAGAATAACCACAGGATGGAGAGATGGGGACAGAGAGGTGCAACTGGGACAGAAGATGCAAGTTAGAGGAAAGCAGTGGGGTGCAGGGAGAAGAAAGGCAGGACACCTAGATACTTCCGACTTTGAAATGACAGGATTTCGTGGCTGACTGGAGAGGGAGAGAGAAGAGGAAGGCAGCTCCCAGGCCTGTAATGAAAGCGACTTAACAAGTGAGTGTTCTGGATAGAAAAGGAGTCGGTCTGTGGAGGAAGGTAATGAGCTCACTTCTGGACATGTTAGATTTCCACAAGCCCTACCATCTGCCAGTTAGTTGCTAAGAGGCATGACAGTTAAGTCACTTCAGATCCTTTGGGCTCACAGAGATATTTCTTTGCAAAATCGTAAATGTGGATACTTCCTAAAGTTTCTTAGAAATGCATTGATTTTAGTTTAGATGCAATTTGAAGAGAAACTGAGAAGGAACCCATGATGGTGATTTTGTTGTTTCAAAAAGTGCCACCCTACCAAAATTAGAAAAAAAATACTCTTTTATACTGAGTGAGGAATCCAAAGATAACCAAGCCAACCCCAAATGAGGCCTATGAGACATGAAAAACACAACTTTTCAGTTAACTAAATATTTGAGTTCTATTTTAAGGACAGTGGTGGCATTGGGTGTGTGTCTTTAGAATGTTTCATTCTAAATAGATTTTGTTCATCTTCCCTTTATGGATAATACTTCAGCTAGATTTTTGTTTTTACATTGTTTGCTTTTATCTTCTAAGGCTAAAATGTGTTGAAGAGACACTCATACAATGGATACTCATTACTCAATTTAGCCATAAATCATATGACTAGTATTTAAGTGTGAATATTATTAAAAATATAACCTCAGAATGGAATTCTGATAAATAAAATAACCCAAATGAGTTTAAAACCATTTTCAAAGACAAGTGGAAAAAAAGTTATTAATTTTCTCCTCTGTGAGGACTGATCATTATTTTGTTTGTTTTAAGACGGAGTTTCACTCTTATCGTTCAGGCTGGAGTGCAATGGTGCCATCTCGGCTCACTGCAACCTCTGCCTCCTGGGTTCAAGTGATTCTCCTGTCTCAGCCTCCCTAGTAGCTGCGATTACAGGCACCCACTACCATGCCCAACTAATTTTTGTATTTTTAGTAGAGATGGGGTTTCATCATATTGGCCAGGCTGGTCTCAAACTCCTGACCTCAGGTGATCCACCCACCTCAGCCTCACAAAGTGCTGGGATTACAGGCATGAACCAGCCAACCCTGCCGATCATTACTTTGTAAGATATTCACCCAATTTTTTTGTTGCTTATATGATAATGATCCAGCATTGGCATGATGGTGACTTTTAGGATTTCAAAGCAAAGCCTTGCCAATTATCTGTAGACAACGCCTCTTCTTGGAGAAACAGTTTCTGGCTTGCTACTGTGCTTTAGTGAGACTGACTCCTTAACCATGGGCTACCATGGGACCTGAGCTGCCCATCATGATCTGGTGGGTTAGACAAAATGATGTCTAACCCACCAGATCATAAAGTTGGGTGTGCACAGCAGCACTCATTGTCAAATGAAAGTGATATATACAAGACTGGCTCAGCCAGGCGAGGTGGCTCAAGCCTGTAATCCCAGCACTTTGGGAGGCTGAGACGGGCGGATCACGAGGTCAGGAGATCGAGACCATCCTGGCTAACACGGTGAAACCCCGTCTCTACTAAAAACTACAAAAAACTAGCCGGGCGAGGTGGCGGCGCCTATAGTCCCAGCTACCCGGGAGGCTGAGGCAGGAGAATGGCGTGAACCCAGGAGGCAGAGCTTGCAGTGAGCTGAGATCCGGCCACAGCACTCCAGCCTGGGTGACAGAGCGAGACTCCGTCTCAAAAAAAAAAAAAAAAGACTGGCTCAAGCAGGCCCTAAAGACAAGAGTAAATTATATGAGGAAGGGGACCAGATGCCCATGGTCCCTACTCCTGCTATGTGACCTTCTCTCTCCCAGCCTGTACCTCTTTCCTCATGGAGAGTTCCTTATGATCAGTTGATTGAGAAAGACAAAACTTGAGTCTGATTTATAGAAAAAATTTGGGTCTGCTTTGTAGAAAGTACTGCACAATACACAGGATCTACCTAAAAGTGAAGAGCTGCAGCTCTACAAACCCCTCAAGGACATCCCTGAAGGACAGTGGTGAAGAGAAATACCCCTAGTGGACAGAATTACAAGCAGTGCACTTGGTTGTTCATTTTGCTTGAAAGGAGAAATGGCCAGAGATATGAATCTGGCATTCAGGCTATGACCCATGAGTTGGCTGAATGGAACTGGAAGAGACATAACTGGAAAGTTTGTAACAAGAAGATATAGGGAAGAGATGCAAGGATAGAGGTATATAGGCAAACAATGTGAAGATATTTGTGTCTCATGTGAATGCTCATTAAAGTGTGACCTCAGTAGAGGATTTTAATAATCAAGCGGATCGGAGGACCCATTCTGTGGATATCAATCAACCTCTTTCTCCAGCCATTCTTGTCATTGTCCAGTGGGCTCATGGTGGCAGAAGCCCAGCAGCATAGACTTCCATTCACCACAGCCAACCGGGCTACAACCACTGGGGAGTGCCTAACCTGCTGCTGCAGAGACCAACACTGAGTCTCCTCTGTGGCACCACTCCCCAGGGTAGTCAGCCAGCTATGTGGTGGAAGGTTGATTACATTGGACTTCTTCCATCATGGAAGGGGCAGCATTTGTTCTTAGTAAAATAGACACTTATTCAGAATATGAATTTGCCTTTCTTGCATACAGTGCTTCTGCCAAAACTACCATTCGTGGACTTATAGAATGGTTACCACCATCATGGTAATCCACACAGCACTGCTTCTGACCAGAGAACTCACTTCATAGCCGATGACATGTGCTGATGGCCCATGGTGATGGAATGTACTGATCTTAGTATAGTGTGTTCCTCATAAAGCCACTGATGTGACGGAACAGAGGAATGGCATTTTGGAAACAAGTTACAGGACCAACTAGATGGCAATACCTTGCAGGACTGGGGCAGTGTCCTCCAGGAAGCTATATATGGTCTAAATATGGTGCTGTTTCTCCCATAGCCAGGTTTGCAGGCTCAGGAATCAAGGAGTGGAAATTTAGTGACACCACTTACCATTACCCCTAGTGATTCACTAACAAAATTGTTACTACTTTAACCTCTGCTGGTCTAGAAGAATGCTTCCAACCTGGAAACACAGCAATGATCCCACTGAACTGGAAGTTAAGACTGCCATCCAATCACTTTGGGCTCCTCAAGCCTCTGCATCAAAAGGCAAAGAAGGGCTGGGCATGGTGGCTGACGCCTGTAGTCCCAGCACTTTGGGAGGCCGAGGCAGGTGGATCACCTGAGGTTGAGAGTTCAAGACCAGCCCAATCAACATAGAGAAACCCCGTCTCTACTAAAAACACAAAATTAGCCTGGCATGGTGGCACATGCCTGTAATCCCAGCTACTCATGAGGCTGAGGCAGGAGAATGACTTGAACTCTGTAGGTGGAGGTTGCGGTGAGCCGAGATTGCGCCATTGCACTCCAGCCTGGGCAACAAGAGTGAAACTCCGTTTCAAAAAACAAAAAAAGGCAAAGAAGGGAGTTACTGTACTATTGAAGTGATTAATTCTGATTACCATGGGGAAATTGGGTTGCTACTATACAGTGGAAGTTAAGGAAAAGTATGTTTGAAATACAGATGCCTTAGGGCATCTCTTAGTACTACTATGGCCTGTCGCTAAAGTCAGTGGGAGGCCGGGCACAGTGGCTCACGCCTGTAATCCTAGCACTTTGGGAGGCTGAGGCACGGAGATTACTTGAAGTCAGGAGTTTGAGACCAGCCTGGCCTACATGGTAAAACCCTGTCTCTTAGCTGAGCATGGTGGTGCGTGCCTGTAGTCCCAGCTACTTGGGAGGGTGAGGCACGAGAATTGCTTTAACCAGGCCGGGCGAGGTGGCTCAAGCCTGTAATCCCAGCACTTTGGGAGGCTGAGACGGGCGGATCACGAGGTCAGGAGATCGAGACCATCCTGGCTAACACGGTGAAACCCCGTCTCTACGAAAAAATACAAAAAACTAGCCAGGCGAGGTGGCAGGCACCTGTAGTCCCAGCTACTCGGGAGGCTGAGGCAGGAGAATGGCGTGAACCCGGGAGGCAGAGCTTGCGATAAGCTGAGATCCGGCCACTGCACTCCAACCCGGGCAACAGAGCGAGACTCCATCTCCAAAAAAAAAAAAGAGAATTGCTTTAACCCAAAAGGTAGAGGTTGCAGTGAGCTGAGATCATGCCACTTCACTCCAGCCTGGGCGACAAAGCAAAGCAAGACTCTGTCTCCAAAAATAAAATAAAATACAATCAATGGGAAACCACAATAAAATTCAAGCAAAGATTTGGTTCACCATGCCAGGCTTAGAAGCATGACCAGCTGAGATGTTTACTGACAGCCAAGTTAATACGGAATTGATAATGGAAGAAGGTAACTGCAAAACCAGCTACAGCCACATGACCCATTGTAGAAATGAGAATTGTAATAGTTATGTTTCTTCCTCATGTTTGTGTGTGTGTATATATAGGTACACATAGATGATCGATAGATAGATAGATAGATAGATAGATAGACAGACAGATACCTAGATCATCTAAGGGGGTCTTATTCCATCAATCGAAAGACCCTAAAAGCAGAACTGAAGTTCATTGAAGAAAGTGTACTTGCAAGACCAGGCACGGTGACTCATGTCTGTAATTCCAGCACTTTGGGAGGCCAAGGCAGGTGGATCACCTGAGGTCGGGAGTTCGAGACCAGCCTGACCAATATGGAGAAACCCCATCTCTACTAAAACTAAAAAATTAGTCAGATGTGGTGGCGCGTGCCTGTAATCCCAGCTACTCGGGAGACTGAGGCAGGAGAATCGCTTGATCCCAGGAGGCAGAGGTTGCAGTGAGCCAAGATGGTGCCATTGCACTCCAACCTAGGCAACAAAAGCGAAACTCTGTTTCAAAAAAGAAGGAAAGGAATGGAGAGGAGAGGAGAGGAGAGGGGAGGGGAGGGGAGGGGAGGGAGGGGAGGGAGGGGAGGGGAAAGAAAGAAGGAAAGAAGGGAGGAAGGGAAGGGAGGGAGGGAGGGAGGAAGGAAGGAAGGAAGGAAGGAAACTTGTAGACTACAACTTCCACATACTCCCAAGTTCCAGCCTGCCTTTCCAGGTTGTCCCTCAGTCACCTCGGAACGCACTTGAAGGGCCTCAGAGGAACTCAGGGGCGTGAAAGGAGCATATGGAAGTGACAATTTAGATGACCAAAGAGGGCCAAGCATGGTGGCTTGTAATCCCAGCACTTTGGGAGGCCTGTGATCCCAGTACTTTGGGAGGCCAACGCAGGAGGATCACTTGAGCCCAGAAGTCCAAGACCAGCCTGGACAACATAGTAAGACCCATCTCATAGACAGACAGATGTTAGATAGATAGGTAGATAGATAGATAGATAGATAGATAGATAACCAAAAGGATCTGTGGACCTGTAGATAGGGGAAAAATTGCTGCAGGCTCGTGGACTTGGCACATGCTGTTCCTTCTACCAGGGAATTTTCCTCAGATCCTCCTACAATTGTCTTGTCATTTGGATCTCAGTTTAAATGTCCAAGATCACACTACTGCACTCCAGCCTGGGCAACACAGTAAAACTCTGTCTCAAAAAAAAAAAAAAAAAAAAAAAAGGAAAGAAAGAAAAAGAAAAATACTGAGGTATATCCCTATGGTTTAAATTAACAGACTTGGGGCCAGGAGTGGTGGCTCATGCCTGTAATCCCAACACTTTGGGAGGACAAGGCAGGAAGATCACTAGAGCCCAGGAGTTCACGACCAGCCTGGACAACATGGTAAAACCCTGTCTCTCCAAAAAAAATCCCAAAAATTTGTTAATTATTTTTAAAAATTTTAACAGGCTCATAGAACCATGATTACCCACAAAGTATTCCTCATACTGGAAAAACTTAAAATGCAAGATTGCTCTTTCAGCCATTTCTTTCTTTTTATTTACAGTTTGTGTTCAATGCAAATCAATTCCATAACATAAGAAGTTACTATGAATCAAAGCATAAATACACAAACACAATATACAATCCAAAATAGATGTACAGCATTCTGGAATAAAGCAGAAGAGTGTTCATTCACACACACAGTAGCTTCAGATGTGTTCAATCTGTTTGTTTCCATGTAGTTTTCTAAAGATGGAAAAAAATGACTTTGGTCATCAAGACTACTGTGGCCATATTAGATTCCTGGAACATCTAAGCATCAGTGTGTGACCATGCGAACAAAAGACTTCGGGGAGTGTCTATTTTTAAAAAGGTTTCTGTGTGTCGAGGCAGTTGTAACATATTTACTGCAGAATCAAGCCCACTTTTAGGCTTAGGACCAGGTTCTAACTATCTAAAAATATTGACTGATAACAAAAAGTGTTCCAAATGTGGCTATTCTGATCCATAACTGTTTAAAGAAAAAAAAGTATATACAGAAAGAGTATAAAAGTTTTTGTGAATTTAATGCAAATTAGCTTCCAGTCTTCACTTCCCAAATACTTGATTTACGGTTTTGATTCCTTTACATTTTTGCCTTTTTAATTTCAAGATTTGCAATTTTGCCTTCAAAACAGATCATTTTTTTAAATTGTAAAAAGTATTCAACATATGCAGATATAAAAAGCATGTTGACAGCTGGGTGCGGGGTCTCAAGCCTATAATCCCAGCACTTTGGGAGACCAAGCCAGGTGGATCACCTGAGGTCAGGAGTTCGAAACCAGCCCGGGCAACATGGTGAAACCCTGTCTCCAGTAAAATTACAAAAATTAGCCAGGCATGGTGGCAGATGCCTGTAATCCCAGCTACTTGGGAGGCTGAGGCAGGAGAATTGCTTGAGCCCAGGAGGCAGAGGGTGCACTGAGCTGAGATCACGTCACTGCACTCCAGCCTGGGCAACAAAGTGAGACTCCATCTAAAAAATAATAATAATAATAATAAGTATTTTGAAATTAATCGCGGTCAATAGAATTCTACTGTTTGGAATCTGTTTAGCTAAATGAATGTAGTGCTCTTGTTGAATGGAAATAGATGATAGGAGATGCCTACCATTTGACTCTATATGGATAATCAAAAGTTGCTCAGAATGCTTGGACCTGGGGGTAGATTCTCATTCATCATTGCCCTGGCACATGTCCATTACTACGTAAAAAGTCAAATGCAATGTCAAATCCAAAGCCTCAAGAGGAAAGTGAGTTCAGTTCCCAAGAGAACAGCAATAGTTCAACAATGTAAAATTTCATCTAGAGTATATAAGCATTAAATTAGTGCTGTCAAAACAATACATTGAGGAATTACAGTTAACACCTGGAAGTTCCTTCTAATGTACATATAAACAGAATCATGGAAGCTTTCTATATTACCTGTTTTATGACCTTATAGAATTAATGAACCAAATGAAAACTGAATCTCCATTCCACAATCACACCCTTTATTACTACTCTTATTTTCAAGGTAGGATTAAGCGTCCATATTTCTTAAACCACATTCAAGGAAATCATGTCTTAAGCTATTTTGGATGTTGCCTCTCCTTCATCTTGTACATGAAACACCAGCAGATTTAACATTGGCATCTATCATCTAGTCAAACCTCTCACATGTTCTTCAAGCAGATCAAATTTGGGATTCTCAACATTTTCTGTGTTAATAAAAGGTGTGGAATTAGTAGATTCAATGAAGACCTGTTTTTCCTTGCCAAGACGCCATTTGGATTGGGTTTAGAAGATGGGGAAGTTTAGAAGATGTTTCTTGGCCTGAGTCTCTTAACAGTAGAGATGTAGAAGAGAGAGTGAGACCACGAAGAGACTGGCTGTTGACTGCAGGGCACCACCAACCGCCTTGGTGGTGGTATTAGCTGGATTTGGGGTAGTCGAAGTATTCTGGGAGGAGGTACTTGAAAGTGGTGTAGAAGTCGCTCCAGTGGAATAAATCTAAAATACATAAAAAGTTACATGGATAAATTTCCACATCACAGCTACCTCCGCATACTCTAATATAAAATTAAAGTAGGTGATATATTCTTAGATTGCTCTCTTACCATTGTTCTTACCCAACATCATTAAATTCTAAATTCTTGCTCAGCCCACCAAGGTCATTCTCTTTAGTTTCAAAACAAACTACCTAGAGATGCCTCAAAAATGCCAAGTGGCAACAAGAACAAAAAAGTTATTCAATAACTATAACTCTTGTTTTTATTTCTTTGCAAAGGAAAAAAGGACCAAGTTAACTAATTCGGTTTCCAAGATTATATTGACTTAATGGCATTGCAATAAGGTCTATTTTCCCAGAAAGGGAGAGATTTTAAAGTTGCACAAAAAAATGGGGATTTTTAAATATTGTAACTGAGACTTATGGAACTAGAATTAATTGGGTCAGTGTCTATCCTGGATTTGCTGGGTAACTTTCACATACTCATTTAATATAGCCTTGGAAACTTAGCCTTTTCCTTAAGGGGGAACTACAGTCTTATCTTCTCCCTTGAAATTTGAAATAATTCTTCTAAAAAATGGCCACAATATTTGTTTTAAATTGAAAGAGAAAATGAGTCTTTCCTTTAGGGCAGAATGACTTTAAGAAAACACCATGAGGTCGGAACGATTTCACAAAAGACAACGAGAGGGTATGGTGTTAAGTTTCACCAGCAGCAGCCTCACTGGTCACTAAGTTCAGTGCTGTGGCCAAGAACCAAGGTTCTCCCAGTGTCCCAGCGTCTGAGTGGCATCATTCACCACTGATTTTTCAAGCCACGAAATGCACAGTCCAGTAGGGCACGTGATAATCTCTCCTTTGTCATGGAACAAAGGCAGATCGGAGTTTTCAGCCCTCACTGCAAGGGAGGGTTTACAAGGGCTTCTGATTACAGGCGGGAGGGAGGACGTGGCACCAGGCGAGAGTCTGGGCCCCATGTACATTTGGCTGCCTATTAATCCAAAGATAAAGCCCTCCTACATCAGCACCAGCTCCTTTTGTTGTAAAATCCATAAGGTCATTAAACAAATATTGACTACAGAAATGTACAAATTCTATCCAAAATAGATTAGTGACAACAACAAAAAAATCTGTATCAAGTCAAATTTATTTATTGGGCACCTACTGTGTGCAAGATTTAGTGTGTCCCATCAGGAAACGGCACTCCCAATAAAGAAAAGCATTAATATGGTAATTTACTTAAAACAGGGTGCCTGTTTTGGATACCTTGTTTGGGATCTCTGAAAGTAATCTGTTCTTTATTCATACAATTAGTTTTAGTGCAGCAGGTGATATTTTCTTTTTAAAACCCGGTGTATCAATCTGAGGATCTAAAGATCCTCTATACCAACAAAAATTTATGTTTATTAAACTGACACTAAACAAAATTTTCTCTCCCAAGCTAGATTTATTCGCATTATTAAAACTTCTCACTTACAATGTTGGAGGAAAAAATCTGGTGGGAGAGAAGATGGGGCGGGGAGTGGAGGGGGCCGATTTCTCGCGGCCGCGCCCCTCCCCCATCAAAGAATTGAGGAAGGCTTGGGAGCGCAGCGGACTGGGAGAAGACAATAGCGTACGGTTACCCGGCCCGCGGTGGGGAAGAGCGCTCCACATTTTCAGGCTGCACTCCCAGGTGAGCCTAGATGTTCGATGTCTGGGGACGGAGGACCCAGCGCGCCCAACTTTTGGGGGAGAAGCCCCAAAGACAGTCCTCTATTAACCCCAACCGAAGGCGCTGGAGCGCCATCACTCCCATCCTCCAAACCCGAACTGCCCCAGACAAACGTACCTTCTTCGCCCCCGCCCCCGCTAGGGTCTCCCCGGCCCAGCCCCCGGTCTCCCTCGCCGGCACCGTGCATCCATCCACCCTCGAGGCAGCTATGCGCGGTCCCCGGTACCCGCACCCCGGGCGAGATTCCCCGGATAGAGGGTCTGGGGAGAAGGCGCTGGTAGCGGCGACCCGGACAAAGCCTGGCGGGGACTCGGGACAGAATCGTCCCACCATGCTGCCTCCCCAGAACTAGCCAATCTGGGCTAAAATAACATGGGGATCCTAAGATGACAAGCAATGGACGTGAAAGATTGCCTCGCAGAGAGCGCAGCGTCAGGAGAGGGTCCCCGCCTCGGCTCCAGCGCCGAACCTCCCGGGATTGGGATTTAAAAAGAGCCAGATAGCCGTAGCTTCTCCGGGATCCCCAATCCAACTCCGAGGGTGGAGGATGGGCGTGAGCAGCCCTCCCCGAAAGGGACGGTCGCCTCTCTTTGTGTAGAGCTCGGGGAGCGCGAAGACACTCGTAGTGGGAAGCGGGTCCTCAGGGGACCCAGCGACGACGTCGCCCGGGAGCCTGAGCTCTCCAGGCGCTAATCCCTGCGGGCACCTCGGGCCTCTGGGTGAAAGTGGGAAGCAGGCACCTGGCCGCCTGGGAAGGGACAGCGTGCAACCTGGGGTGGGGCAGAGTCCTCTCAGCCCGCGCGCGGAGCTGCATTGTTCCCAGGGCCGTGGGACCGGAGGGGGCAGCACGCAAGGGAGTGGAAAAATGGGGTCCACATGGCCCTCTCCCCTGGTCAGCTAAGCAAGATTCTCTCCCGGTCCCTGTCTGTGGCCCGAAGTAGGGACGCAGGACGGTCCCCCGGGACCTGGTCCATCTCCCCCGCCCCCACCCCGGGCACGGCCCTCGAGCCCCGCCGGGCGCCAGGGCCTCACCTGCGTGGGTAGCAGCAATGCCAGCAGCAGCAGCCCCAGCCCAAGCCTGGCCACCATTGCTCTGCCCATGTCCCCTCCGTCGGTGCGCTGCGCGTCTCGCTGGATGCTGGGTGCCTGAAGAACCTCTGGCTCCGGGCGGGCGCAGGCAAGGTGGGGAGCGCGGCGAGCCAGCGGGACCTTATATACCAGGACAGCCACAATAGCCGTGACGTGGCGCCGCCCGCCCACCCCGGCTCCCCTCCGCCGCCGCCCGCCGCCTCCCAGCCTTCCCCGCCCTGCTCTGGGCTCCCCGCGCCCCCTCCCCCGCCGCCGCCACCGCCACCGCCACCGCCGCTGCCGGTCCGGCCCGCGAGGTAGCCCCCCGGGCGGGCGCCGCCGCAGGTGGGCGGACGCCGCCGGCTGCTGTTACCCGGCTGGTTTCCCCGCGCCGGCTCCGGGCTGCGGGCAGGCTGGCACAGGCGCCCAGCGACTCCACACAGGACCCGGGGCACACACGCGAGCCACACACGCCGCGCTGGGGGCCGGGCCCAAGTTTCCTTTGTTTCCCGGGACCTGCCATCTTACCCCCCAAAAGAAAAGTCCGCGCCTCCGCCGCGGCGGGGCAGCAGCTGGTCCTGGAGCAAGTGCGTTGCCACCCAGACTGCAAAATGTGCCCCGGAGACCCGAGAGGGGCTGCGAATTCCAGTGCGACCCGCATGGGGCGCGGGCGCCGGGGCTCCTCGGGCGGGGTTATCTCTCGGCCCGCCGCAGAGGAAAGGGGAACGCAGCGGGCGTGGCGGGGACGCGGGCCGGACGCTCACCCTGGCCGACTGGATCCGGGCGCCGCCTAGCGCGAACCCTTCCCTGCTGGTCGGCGCGTCTCGCAGGCGGTGCCCGGGTCCGGAGCGATCTGCGCGCTCGGCCCCGCGGCCGCGCCCTCCCCGAAGTCCTTGCTTTGTTTTGTGAGCGCCTCGTGTCAGCCAGGCGCAGCTAGCTCACAGGGGCGTCCCGGGTCCGCATCCTCCTGGGAGCTGGGGAGCCGCTCGCTGGGCGCTGACCCGCTGCCGGACGCTGCAAACTACAGGGTTTCGGTCCCCCGCACTCCTGCCTGCGGCGGGCGAGGAGACTGCCCGCCCTGAGGGGATCCCCTCCGCGGCCCTGAAGCCCCTACCGCCCACCCGGAGCGGCTCTGCTCCCTGGTTCTATTCAGGGGGCAGGAGCCTCCCCTCTTGGCGGTACCATTACAATTCATCGTCCCTCTCGAATTCCTGGGGATACACTTTTTCAGTCTCTGTTGCCCGTCATTCGTTTAAAGAGCAAAACCGTTCGGGTTAAAGGCATTTACTTATCCGTAGTTGCCATTAGGCAATTTAATGAACTGGCACAAAGAGGAGATTCGTCATTACTCTTTAGATTTTGGTGGAATACTTTTTTCCTATCCATCTTGTGAAAACTTTCAAGCACACAATAAAAGTTGAAGTAATTTTACTGGTGGAGTATTTTGAGTTTAAATTTTAATTGCAAGACTTAATATTTTTATTGAAGGTTTAGCCCAAGTGTTTTTCAGTCTTTAAAGCAAACAGCAGAGACCAAACCTAGTATGGTTGAAAATTTGTTTAAATTTCACTTTTGCAGAACACTCTCGTTAGCATTTTTGGTTCAACTTTTAATTGCAAGACTTGATCTTTTTATTTAAGGTTTAGCCCAAGCATTTTTCAGTCTTTAAAGCAAACCACAGAGTAGGAAGATTCTAAACTTGTTTAAATTTCACTTTTTCAGAACAGTCTCATTAAAACAAAGTAAGTTTCAGGGAAGCAAAGCGACAATGAAATCTGCAATGGATCTGTTGACTGAATAGTGACTGAATCGGTTTGTGCCTTGAAGGTCAGTCACTTTAGCTCAGTAACTTTCCAAGCACGTTTAAGATGTGCTTGGGAACACAAGAATTTCTGTCGAGCACAAGTGGACTTTCCTGTTTAACAGGGTACCACATTATATAGAAATACTTTGGCCGGGCCTGGTGGCTCACGCCTGTAATTCCAGCACTTCAGGAGGCTGAGGCGGGCGGATCACCTGAGGTCAGGAGTTCGAGACAAACCTGACCAACATGGTGAAACTCCGTCTCTACTAAAAATACAAAATTAGCCATGCATGGTTGCTTATACCTTGCAATCCCAGCTACTTGGGAGGCTGAGGCAGGAGAATAGCTTGAACCTGAGAGGTGGAGGTTGCAGTGAGCGAGATCAGGCCATTGCACTCCAGCCTGGGCAACAAGAGCAAAACTCTGAATGAATGAAAGAAAGAGAGAGAGAGAGGGAGGGAGGGAGGGAATGAAGGAGGGAGGGAGGGGAGGAAAGGAAGAAAAAGAAAAGGAAGAAAGAAAGAATAAATACTCTGGCCCAGCTTCTCCATTCCTTTTCCGGGTGAAAATATAGACTGTTTGTGACTCAGGAGTGCCGGGTTCCAAGGCAGGGAGCATAGTATGTCCTCCACAAGCTGCTTGTTGAACTAACTAGTGATATTCCTAGAATAAGACAGCCTCTAAAGACAGACTGCCAGAGTTCAAACCGTGGCTCTGCTAATTTTGCTGGAGACAAAAAGCCTCAGTTCCTTCATCTATAAAATGGAGATAATAACATCATTACTAATTAGTTATTAAAGAGTTATTGTATATATTAGTGTTAGAATACTGCCTGCCTCAGAGTAGTAGCTCTCACTTAATATTTACTCTTCCACTGAAGGTGCCAGGAACTAGAAGGTAATTACCTTCTCTACCGCTGTGTGATACGTGAAAGAATATCAGTCTCCGGCCGGGCGCGGTGGCTCAAGCCTGTAATCCTAGCACTTTGGGAGGCCGAGACGGGCGGATCACGAGGTCAGGAGATCGAGACCATCCTGGCTAACTTGGTGAAACCCCGTCTCTACTAAAAATACAAAAAACTAGCCGGGCGAGGTGGCCGGCGCCTGTAGTCCCAGCTACTCGGGAGGCTGAGGCAGGAGAATGACGTGAACCCGGGAGGCGGAGCTTGCAGTGAGCTGAGATCCGGCCACTGCACTCCAGCCTGGGCGGCAGAGCGAGACTCCGCCTCAAAAAAAAAAAAAAAAGAATATCAGTCTCCAAATAATTCCTAAAACTGGCAAGGCACTTGGGGTCTGCGCTTTGTGAACCATTTCATCACCAACTAACAAGACTGGATAATTCACAGAGCAAAGCCCTTCACCTCTGCCCAGGAGCTCCCCCTGGGCATCCTACTGGAGGTGTTGCCCAGGTCTTTGACAACTGGAGGCCCAACCCAGGTAAGAAACTCCTCTACAGATCTCCACCCTACCCTGTTTCCTGTACAGCTAGAAACTCAAGAAAACTGCCTGATGTTTCCTTTGCAGTTCTTTTGGTTTGTGATTCTTTCTTCCTATTATTCATCTGCTTCTCCTGGTTTTTCGTAGTTTTTTGCTAATAAAAACTGAGCCATGGCTGGGCGCGGTGGCTCACGCCTATAATCCTAGCACTTTGGGAGGCCGAGGCAGGCAGATCACACGGTCAAGAGATCGAGACCATCCTAGCTAACATGATGAAACCCTGTCTCTACTAAAAATACAAAAAAATTAGCTGGGCATGGTGGCACACACCTGTAGTCCCAGTTACTCAGGAGGCGGAGAGGCAGGAGAATCACTGAAACCCAGGAGGCGGAGGTTGCAGTGAACCGAGATTGCACCACTGTACTCCAGCCTGGGCGACAGAGAGAGACTCTGTCTCAAAAAACAAAACAAAACAAAACTTAGCCAGTAATAACTCATGCCGCTAAACCAAATTGAGACTCTTACCAGTTATCCTGAACTTTTTGTTGAGACACATAGCCAATTTGCATTTTGTAGAGAAAGTGTGGCATAGAATGATTTTGAAACAGATTGATTGCATAAATTGATGTATGTGTGAAAAGTTATACCTTTCAGTTTTCATAGCTTTCATAAGGTAGTATGAAAAACTCCCTCATTTGATGCTGGTTCTCTTCTGAGGTATACTGAGGGAGGACCAATGCTTACAATTTCTTTTTTTTTTTTTTATTTTATTTTGGAGACGAAGTCTCGCTCTTGTTTCCCAGGCTGGAGTGCAGTGGCACAAACTTGGCTCACTGCAGCCTCTGTCTCCTGGGTTCAAGCGATTCTCCTGCCTCAGCCTCCTGAGTAGCTGGGATTACAGGCACCTGCCACCATGCCTGGCTAATTTTTGTATTTTTTTAGTAGAGACAGAGTTTCACCATGTTGGCCAGGCTGGTCTCGAACTCCTGGCCTCAGGTGATCCGCCTGCCTCAGCTTCCCAAAATACTGGGATTACATGTGTGAGCCACCATGCCCGGACAATGCCTACAATTTCTTTCTTTTTTTTTTTTTTTGAGACGGAGTCTCGCTCTGTCGCCAGGGCTGGAGTGCAGTGACCGGATCTCAGCTCACTGCAAGCTCCGCCTCCCGGGTTTACGCCATTCTCCTGCCTCAGCCTCCCGAGTAGCTGGGACTACAGGCACCAGCCACCTCCCCTGGCTAGCTTTTTGTATTTTTTAGTAGAGACGGGGTTTCACCGTGTTAGCCAGGATGGTCTCGAACTCCTGACCTCGTGATCCGCCAGTCTCGGCCTCCCAAAGTGCTGGAATTACAGGCTTGAGCCACCGCGCCCGGCCAATGCCTACAATTTCTAAGTGCAGACCTCAGACCAGACTGGTACAGAACATGGTAGATTCTGGGGTCAGACCTGGATTTGAATCCTGCACCACCACTTTCTCTTTTTTTTTTTTTTTTAAACAGGGTCTCACTCCATTACCCAGGATGGAGTGCAGTGGCTCACTGCAACCTTCACCTCCCTGGTTCAAGCCATTCTCCTGCCTTAACCTCCCAAAAGGCTATATCTTGTGTACCCAATATCCATTGCACCTGGCATGCAATCAGTATTTGCTGGTTGAATGGACTAATATTAAGGAAACAGGTTCATTTGCTTTTTAAGATAAAATAATAAATCCTGTTTCTAGAGGAACAGAAGACTCAGGGGTTACCTAGTTGACATTGTTAGCACTTTTTGGCAAAATAGGCATGAAATATAATGTGAATCCAATAAAGGTGTTCCTTCTGTGCTTTATAGCACAAATAGGGACTGGAATAACCAAATCTTTAATTCAAATTCTATTCTACAACATGATGCTATTCTTAGTTGTGTTCATAATACTTTTTTTTTTTTTTTTTTTTTGAGACGGAGTCTCACTCTGTCGCCCAGGCTGTAGTGCAGTGGTGTGATCTGGGTTCACTGCAACCTTTGCCTTCCGAGTTCAAGTGATTCTCCTGCCTCAGCCTCCTGAGTAGCTGGGACTACAGGCGCCCGCCACCACACCTGGCTAATTTTTGTATCTTTAGTAGAGGGAGTTCCACCATGTTGGTCAGACTGGTCTGGAACACCTGACTTCGTGATCTGCCCACCTCGGCCTCCCAAAGGGGCGTGAGCCACTGCACCCAGCCCTCTTATTCCCTCTTAATTCCGTGCCACCCTGCACTTGGTTGGCACTGAATATTTCCATTTATCCTGGTCTTTTAGTCGAGATTCGTGCTTCACTGCCAACCATGAGAAGGCAGTAAAGGTAATAAAGTGAGTTTGCATTTCTGACTGATGAGGTCCTAGGTCCAGTAGCTGCAGTATGTTGAATCAGCTGGTGGCGTCCCAGCCGGACTCTCTGTGTGTACATGCTGCCCCCTGCTGGCCACTGGGACCCTACGGGCTCACTGTCAGGAAGACAAAAACAACTCTTGTGCTGAATGTAAAAAGCCCTGCATTTTGGAATCCTTATAAAGCTAATAAACCACGATGATTTTCTTTGACTATTAGTTCTTTTTTCCCCCTGTAGAGTCACTCAAATTATCTTAAGCCTCATTGAGACCAGAAAACCAATGTAAAGACAAATAATTGTGACTGTTTTCAGATGCAAATTGAATAATAGGATGCTTACCTCTAAGTATCCTGTGGTGTTTGAAATAAAATAAAGAAGCAACTCTTAATCTCTTTGGCCAGAATTTAAATTCGGTGTCTCCCTTGTGTTGGCAAGGATGTAAGAAAAATCTTTCTCATCGATGCTGATGGGATTATGGAAAGGAATTTGACATATCTCAGTATTAAAAATGCACATTCTCCTTATTTTAAGAATTTAACCTGGCCAAGCACAGTGGCTCACGCCTGTAATCCTAGCACTTTGGGAGGGCGAGGCGGGCAGATCACCTGAGGTCAGGAGTTCGAGACCAGCCTGGCCAACATGGTGAAACCCTGTCTCTACTAAACATACAAAAATTAGCCAGGCATGGTGGCACATGCCTGTAATCCCAGCTACTTGGGAGGCTGAGACAGGAGAATTGCTTGAACCCAAGAGGCAGAGGTTGCAGTGGGCCGAGATCGTGCCACTGCACTCCAGCCTGGGTGACAGAGATGAGACTCCATCACAAAAAAAAAAAAAAAAAAAAAGAATTTAACCTACAGATAAACTTCTACAAATGCAGAATAACATATGTTCAGGGATTTGTTGCAGCCCAGTTATATCATGAAATATTATGAAGTCATTAAAAATAAAGGAACATAATCTATACTATGGGGAAATCCAAGATAAATTCTTCAGTGAAAAAAGCAAGATACATAGCAGTGTGTACAGTAAGGTACTTTGTGTTTAAAAAACCAAAACTGGCCGGGGCTGGCTCACACCTGTAATCCCAGCACTTTAGGAGGCTGAGGCAAGAGGATTGCTAGAGCTCAGGAGTGTGAGGCGGCAGTGACCTAAGGTGGTACCACTGCACTCTGGCCTGGGCACAGAACGAGATCTTGTCTCAAAAAATAAATAAATAATAAATTTTAAGAATAAAAAACAAAAACAGAAGCCTGACAGAGAAAATATTTCCAAAAAGATAACACAAGAAATTGTCTTGACCACTGAGGAGAGAAACTGTGTGGCCAGGGCAGAAGCGAATGAGATGCGTTTTTCATTACGTTAGCTTGTACCATCACTCATTCACAAATAAAGGAATTTAAATAAGTTAAGAAGTCAATATATTCTGTGTCCTTTACCTTCCCAACTCCCACAAAGCAAATAGGTGGAAAGGAACTCTCTCCAGCCCCCGGGGCCTCAGAATCGCCCTCCTCCTCATCAGGAGCCCTCCTTCCATCACTGGCGAGTTCTCAAGCAGAAATATGAGTTTGCCTCAATTCATCCAGCCTATGACAACTGTGAGACCAAATTCTCTCAGTCCAGATGGCACACACAAAAAATCTTTCAGTAAAAGTGAAGAAAAATGAAGAACCCAGCTGCAGAAAAAATCATGAGAAATCATTTGGCATCGCATCAGTTTCCACATTTTGTTCTTCCTTCCGGAGCCTCAAGTTATAAAGTCTATGGGGGAAGAAAGCTTCTGGTGGGCAGAGTTTGCCTCAGAGAATGGCCTGAGTTGGGTGGGCTCACCCCATAAAAAGGACCTTTCTAAGACCCCCCTTCCAACCCTGTGCAGGAGGCAGAGTCCAGGCTTAATTGGGGTAATTAAGTTCTAGCAGAAGTGAAATCCCACTTCTACCTCCTAGAAAAGAGTCTTCAGACCACAGAAGTGCTACATCGTTTGCCATTTGCAGGCAGACCCTGACTGATTCTTTGCTGGGAAATAATGAAATTGGAAAGTATATGTATATTTTATACCCATATACTTTTTTTTTTTTTTTTTTTTGAGATGGAGTCTCGCTCTGTTGTCCAGGCTGGAGTGCAGTGGCTCGATCTCGGGTCACTGCAACCTTCGCCTCCCAGGTTCAAGCAGTTCTCCTGCCTCCGCCTACCGAGTAGCTGGGACTACCTGCACATGCCACCACCACGCCCGGCTCATACCCGGCTAATTTTTTTTTTGTATTTTTAGTAGGGACAGGGTTTCATCGTGTTAGCCAGGATGGTCTCGAACTGCTGACCTCATGATCCACCCGCCTCGGCCTCCAAAAGTGCTGGGATTACAGACGTGAGCCACCGTGCCAGGCCTCACAATGGTATACTTAATGAAATGTTACATTGAACTTGAAACAGCGATCACATTTTCAGACTTCATGAAATCCTTTTTAAATCTGTTAACATACTTGTTCCAAGATTCCTCTCAATAATATCGAAAGCAGATGCTGGCTGACATCTTATTCAATATAGTTTTAAGATGTCACTCTGAGGAAAAAGCATTCTGTAATAGTCAGCCAATAAAAGGAGAGCACATGAATTTAATTAGCTAGGTTGAATAAGGACTTCTCTGTTGTGAACCACATATTTGTATGTAGATCTCAGAGTTAAAAAAGAAAAACCTTGGCCAGGCATGGTGACTCGCGCCTCTCATCCCAGCACTTTGGGAGGCCAAGGCAAGGAGGAGCACTGGAGGCCAGGAATTTGAGACCAGCCTTGGGAACATAGCAAGACCCTGTCTCCACTTTTATAAAAGAAAAAACTTTATATATATATGTTTTGTGTTTTTTTGTTTGTTGCTTTTTTTTTTTTTTTGAGGTGTCTCGCTCTGTCTCCCAGGCTGGAGTGCAATGGCACCATCTTGGCTCACTGCAACCTCCACCTCCCAGGCTCAAGCAATTCTCCTGCCTCAGCCTCCCAAGTAGCTGGGTTTACAGGCACCTGCCACCACACCCGACTGATTTTTTTGTATTTTTAATAGAGACAGGGTTTCGCCATGTTGGCCAGGCTGGTCTTGAACTCCTGACCTCAGGTGATCCACTCACCTCAGCCTCCTAAAGTGCTGGGATTACAGGCGTGAGCCACCATGCCCAGCCTTCAGTGTTCTTTTGTATATTTTTTATTGTTCATATTATAAAAGTAATACACGTGCAGTATAGAAAAATTTGGTCTGGGTGTAGTGGCTTACACCTGTAATCTGAGTACTTTAGGGGGCCAATGCAGGAGGACTCCTTGAGCCTGGAAGTTCAATACCAGCCTGGATAACATAAGTAGGCCCTATCTCTATGAAAAAATTTTTAAAATAGCTGGGTTGGTCCCACATGCCTGTAGTTGGGAGGCTGAGGCAGGAGGATCACTTGAGCACAGGATGTTGAGGCTGCAGTGAGCAGTGATTGTGCCACAGCACTCCAGCCTGGGTGACAGAGTGAGACCTTGTCTCAAAAGAAAAAGGAAAAAAAGAAAAAAAAAATTGGAAAATGCAGAAAAGCATAATAAAAATATTAAAATTAAAATATTAAAATTACCCATAGACAGGTCTGGGATGGTAGCTTATGCCTGTAATTCTAACACTTTGGGATGCCCAGGTGGGAAGATTGTTTAAGCCCAGGAGTTCAAGACCAGCCTGGGCAACATAGCAAGACCCCTATCTGGAGTAAAATAAATAAATAAATAAGGATAAATTTTTAAAAAATAAAATGACCCACAGCCCACGAATCAGAGGCAATCACTAATAACATTTTAAAATATATTCTTTTCGCATATATATAGAGAAAGAGAGTTTGCTTGTTTGTTTTGCTGAAGTAGGAGCAAATGTATATATATTCTTTTCGCATATATATAGAGAAAGAGAGTTTGCTTGTTTGTTTTGCTGAAGTAGGAGCAAATGTTATTTTTATTTTATTTTTTTGAGACAGTGTCTCACTTTGTCACCCAGGCTAAAGTACAGTGGTGTAATCTCAGCTCACTGCAGCCTCAACCTCCTGGGTTCAAGCTATCCTCCTGCCTCAGCCCCCCAAGTAGCTGGGACTATAGGCGTGCACTACCACACCCAGCTAATTTTTTTTTTTTTTTTTGTGGAGACAGGGTTTCACCATGTTGCTCAGGCTGGTCTTGAACTCCTGAACTCAGGCGATCTGAGCAATCTGTCTGCCTTGGCCTCCCAAAGCACTGAGCTTATAGGCATGAGCCACCGAGCCAGGCCTATAAAGTTTTCTATCTTGCTTTTTTTTTTTTTTACGTAATAGAAAACATTAAAAAAATTAATCACAAAATTAGTGGTCACATTCCTACAAAGTTAACGAAATATCTGGGATGACTTATGCAGGTGGTCAGCCAGGATTTCTGCAATATCCAGATCCAACCAGATCCTGGCTTCAGTTTGAGGCCCCTGGTGGCATTTATCTGCACCACATATCAATGGAGGTGATTCTGGGTTCAGGGTTGACAGGACCTTCAGGACCGCAGTGGCAAGGCTTGGAATCTCTTGGAGCTAGGAGAACCCTGGGGCAGAACTCCCTGCTTCCTTGCTTTTGAGAAGGGATTTCTGTTTTCCCCAACTCTCCTTGTCCTCTTTCTGCATTCCCCACATCCTAGAAGGTAAGAGTTTTCTTTAGTGCATCTCATTAGAGAAGGGGATCTGGTGAGGATGGTAGCCAATCTGAATTTGCATTATCTTAGGAAAAAGTTTTTGCCAGGTTTTACTGTATTTTTATTGGTCATTACATGTTTTCTAAAAACACTTTATAATGACTATACAATATTTTTTCTATTTGGACAGTTGCTCTTATTGTAAATAATCCCATAAGAAACACTGTTATACACATGTTTTGCTTTTGCTTCTGGTTATTTTCCTAGAATACATTTCTAAGGTCGAGGCTGCAGTGAGGCAAGATTGCACCACTGTGCTTCAGCCTGTCTCAAAAAAGTAAAATAAAAATCCTGTCTCAAAAAATTCTGTCTCAAAAAAATAAAATAAAAATTAATAGGGCAGGCACAGTGGCTCACACCTGTAATCCTAGCACTTTGGGAGGGCTACGCAGGCAGATCCCTAAGGTCAGAAGTTCAAGACCAGCCTGGCCAACATGGTGAAACCCCATCTCTACTAAAAATACAAAAATCAGCTCGGCGTGATGGTGTGTGCCTGTAATCCCAGCTACTCAGGAGGCTGAGGCAGGAGAATAGCTTGAACTTGAGAGGCAGAGGTTTCAGTGAGCTGAGACTGCACCACTGTACTCCAGCCTGGGCAATAGAGTGAGACTTTGTCTCAAAAAAAAATTAATTGAATAAAAATAATAATAATACATAAATTAGAAAATGTCATGTACATTGAAAGTGTGGGTCTTGATGTAAACTGCCAGATTGTCCTCCAGAAATGTACACTCACAACAGCAGTGTGGAAGATTGTCTAATTCACAAACCTTTGCTAACTATGAGAATTATAATGCAAAATATATTTTTTTAATTTCATAGAAGAAAAAGATTCCATTTTTATATTTATTTATTTTGAGACGGGTCTCGTTTTGTCACCCAGGCTGGAGTGCAGTGGTGTGATAAAGATTTCATTTTTAATGTATTTTTACTTTCAATGAGATTAACCTTTTTTCCAGATATTTATTTGCCATTTGGATTCTCCTTTTATGAATTAAATTGTTCGTTATACATTTTGCCCATCTGTAGGAGTGACACATGTCAGAGTGCACTCAGGGTGAGGAGAAACTAGACCCAGGTGTCTCTTGGTTAGATCAATAGAGCCTAATCATCTGAAGGATGTAGAATCAAGTCACTGCAGTCAGGCTGCAAAGCAGACAGAGATGCAGTCTTTTCCAGGACAGTCCGAACACGTTTCCAGGTCCTGAAATTTTCACTGGGCACATGATAAAATCTACATGCATGAAGGTGAGATCAGAAGATCTAGAGGTCTGCTGGTCTCTCTATAACCAGTCTTACGTACATAGGCTAAAACTGTTCTGCATGTAAACTCCTCTGAATATATACTGGAACTTGGCTGGGCCAGGAACACCTCTTCAGTTTTGAAATTTTATAATACACAGTGTGACCACAGAATATGGTACCCTGAAACATGAACTCAGTCCTCTTAATCACATTTTTTTTTTTTTTTTTTTAGTTTTTTAAATGCTGTATTCTGGGTTTTTTATATATATATTTTATTTCATTTTATTTTTTGAGACAAAGTCTAACTTTGTCGCCCAGGCTGGAGTGCAGTAGCCCAGGCATGGCTCACTGCAACCTCCGCCTCCTGGGCTCTAGTGATCCTCCCACCTCAGCCTCCCGAGTGGCTGACTACAGGCATGCGCGACTACACAGGGCTGATTTTTGTATTTTTTGTAAAGATGGAGTTTCACTACGTTGGCCAGGCTGGTCTCAAACTCCTGAGCTCAATGGATCCACCCACCCCAGCCTCCCGAAGTGCTGAGACCCCATGTGTGAGCCACGGGCTCCTGGCCTTTAATTACCTTCAATAAATATGTTTGTCAGAGCTGGGTCCGTGGCTCATGCCAGTAATCCCAGTGCTTTGGTGAGCCAAGGTTGGATGATTGCTTGAGCTCAGAAGTTTGAGACCAGCTTGGAAAAGACAGCAAAACTTCTTTCCTACTACAAATAAAAGTTTAAAAAAATTTTTAATTAGCCAAGGCCAGGCGCGGTGGCTCACGCCTGTAATCCCAGCACTTTGGGAGGCTGAGGCGGATGGATCACGAGGCCAAGAGATCAAAACCATCCTGGCCAACATGGTGAAACCCTGCCTTAACTAAAATGCAAAAACTTAGCCGGACATGGTGGTGTATGCCTGTAGTCCCAGCTACTCGAGAGGCTGAGGCAGTGGAATCTCTTGAACCCAGGAGGTGGAGGTAGCAGTGAGTTGAGATCGCACCACTGCACTCCAGCCTGGGCGACAGAGCAAAACTCCGTCCCAAAAGAAAAAAAAAAAAATTACCCAGATGTGGGAGAGTGTGCTTGTAGTCCCAGCTACTTGAGAGGCTGATGTGGGAGGATCACTGGCGCCCAGAAGGTCAAGGCTGCAGTGAGCCATGATTGAGCAACTGCACTCCAACCTCAGCAACAGAGCGAGACTGTCTCAAAAAACAAAACACAATGGAACAAAACAAAAACCCATGTTAGTGGACACTGGGGATGGCTTGAGGGAGGAGGAAAAGGAGGGGTGGGGGTTAGAAGGCTACCTATGGGATAATAGGCTCACTACCTTGGTGACAGGATAATTTGTATGCCAATCCTCAGCAACAAGCAGTTTACCCAGTTTAACAAACCTGCCCACCTATCCCCTGAACCTAATCTTAAAATAGAAAAGAAAAAAAAAAAATGTTTGAAATCCACTGGCTAGGAGGCAAAAAAGAAAAGGATAAAAATAAGTAAATAAAAAGAAAAGAAAAACAAAACATGTGGCCAGGCACAGTGGCTCACGCCTGTAATCCTAGCACTTTGGGAGGCCGAGGCAGGTGGATCACCTGAGGTCAGGAGTTCGAAACCAGCCTGGCCAACATGGTGAAATCCCATCTGTACTAAATATACAAAATTAGCCAGGTGCATTGGTGCGTGCCTATAATCCCAGCTACTTGGAAGGCTGAGGCAGGAGAATTGCCTAAACCTCGGAAGTGGAGGTTACAGTGAGCCGAGATTGCGCCATTGCACTCCAGCCTGGGCAACAAGAGCAAAATTCTGTCTCAAAAAAAAAAAAAAAAAAGGGGGGCCGGGCGCGGTGGCTCAAGCTTGTAATCCCAGCACTTTGGGAGGCCGAGACGGGCGGATCACGAGGTCAGGAGATCGAGACCATCCTGGCTAACACGGTGAAACCCCGTCTCTACTAAAAAAAAAAATACAAAAAACTAGCCGGGCGAGGCGGCGGGCGCCTGTAGTCCCAGCTACTCGGGGAGGCTGAGGCAGGAGAATGGCGTAAACCCGGGAGGCGGAGCTTGCAGTGAGCTGAGATCCGGCCACTGCACTCCAGCCTGGGCGACAGAGCGAGACTCCGTCTCAAAAAAAAAAAAAAAAAAAAAGGAACGTGTTCATGAGAGATCCACCTGAGTGAGGATCTTGCACACCTGACTGTCCAGAGTCAAATTAAGAGTGAAGACTACCAAACAGTGCCCAGCGTGCCAATCTCCAAGGGGCCTGAAAGCACCGCTAGAAATAATATGAAGGCAGTATTTTCTTTAAAATTCTTCTTTCTTGAGAATTCTATATGTGGTGTGAAGGAATGTTTGATACACACTTGGGAAAGTACTTGGATGAAGTAATATCAAACAGCATTGTTTTGTGGTTACTTGTTTTGTTTTGCTGGCTAAATTGCTTGAGACAATAGAGAAGATACTGAGTGGCGTTGCTGCTGGAAGTTCCTTACTCTTCCCTAAACTTCTCAAACTCTCCTCTAAAGAAAGGTACAGGCGAGGCGTGGTGGCTCATGCCTGCAATCCCGGCACTTTAGGAGGCTGTGGTGGGCAGATTACCTGAGGTCAGGAGTTCCAGAACAGCCTAGCCAACATGGTGAAACGCTGTCTCTACTAAAACTACAAAAATTAGCCGGGCTTGGTGTGCACCTGTAATCCCAGCTACTCTGAAGGCTGAGGCAGGAGAATTGCTTGAACCCAGAAGGCAGAGGTTGCAGTGAGCCGAGATTGCACCATTGCACTTCAGCCTGGATGATACAGTGAGACTCCATCTCAAAAAGAGAAAGAAAGAAAAGGAAGGAAGGAAGGAAGGAAGGAAGGAAGGAAGGAAGGAAGGAAGGAAGGAAGGAAGGAAGGAAGATTGATTTTAAAATGCTGGTTTAAATTTAAAGGCACAACAACTAGTTACCCTTCCCTGAGCACCCAAATGTCTCAGTTAAAGTTATTCTCAACACTTTTTTTCTGTCCTAACACACTGGAGGCTTGTAGCAACCCACATTAGCATCAGTTGCTTTGGACAGCAGCAATTGCCAGGGGATTGGGGTAGTGGGGTCCTGTGCGAAAGAGTCCTCTAGAGTTCAGAGTCACTAGTCATGCCACTACAACTTTATTAATTAGCCACAAAGGATTTAATGTAAGTTGTGGAGCATTAATCAGTAAAAGGCAAACATATGACAATGCATAAACAAATAATTCAAAATAATTAGCATTTATTCCCTGAATGTGTAGCTGCTGTAGCAAATAAGGAAATTCAAAATATCATGCTTAATTTGCGATTTTTTTTTCCCCTTTTATTGCATCTGCCACCTGCTGTTAATCTGAAACAAATTAAACCCTGAAAGTGGTATCCAAAAGTAAGAAGACTGCAGATTTCACCTTTGGGCGAAAGATTAAACAACAGCTTCACCCAACTTAAAAAGGAGTGAAACATTCTTTTCCAGAAGTGGTAGAGTATTTTCTGTTTGCATAGCATGCCCTAGTAAGTGAGAGGTGATGCTAAGGATGCAATTGCCAACTCCCTTTAGTATGCTGGGTTACATAAGCTACATGAAATTCTTGTCTCCTTGGAGATCTATACCAATGTTGCCAATAGAAATACAATGCAAACCACAGATTTTACATTTTAAATTTTCAGCCGGGCACCAGGCCTCATGCCTGTAATCCCACCTCTTTGGGAGGTCGAGGTGGGCAAATCACCTGAGCTCAGGCATCCCAGACCAGCCTGGGCAACATGGTGAAACCCCATCTCTACAAAAAAAAAATTAAAAATAAAAAAATTAGCCGGGCTTGGTGGTGGGTGCCTGTAATCCCAGCTACTGAGGAGGCTGAGACAGGAGAATTGCTTGAACCAGGGTTGTGGAGGTTGCAGTGAGCCGAGATCGTGCCATTGCACTCCAACCTGGGCAACAGAGCAAGACTCTGTCTCAAAGATAAATAAATAAGTAAATTTTAAATTTTCTAGTAGCCACATAAAAAAGTAAAAAGAAATAGATAAAATTAAGTCTGATAAAATATTGTATTTAACTCAAATATTAAAAATATTATTTCAACAAGTCATCAATATTAATTATTGATGAGATAGTTTACATTCTTTTTTGGTACAACATTAGTTAGCTATTGCAGTATATAATAAATTAATACAGGCCGGGCGCGATGGCTCAAGCCTGTAATCCCAGCACTTTGGGAGGCCGAGGCGGGTGGATCACGAGGTCAGGAGATGGAGAACCTCCTGGCTAACACGGTGAAACCCCGTCTCTACTAAAAAAAAAATACAAAAAACTAGCCGGGCGCGGTGGCGGGCGCCTGTAGTCCCAGCTACTTGAAGGCTGAGGCGGGAGAATGGCGGGAACCCGGGAGGCGGAGCTTGCAGTGAGCCGAGATCGCGCCACTGCACTCCAGCCTGGGCGACAGAGCGAGACTCCGTCTCAAAAAAAAAATAATAATAACAATAATAATAATAATAAATTAATACAAACTTAGCAGCTTATCTCACAGTTTCTGTGGGTCAGGAATCAGGATAGAGCTTAGCTCAGTCCTCTGTGTAAGAGTCTCTCAAAAGGCTGCAATCAAGGTGTCAGCCAGGGCTGAGGTCTCATCTGAGGCTTAACTAGAGAAGGATCCACTTCCAAGTTTGCATGGTTGTTGGCAGGATTCAGTTTCCCTGGTGACTGTCAGCTGGAAGCCACTCTCAGTTCTCCTCCATGTGGGCCTTTCTATGTGGTGAATTAGCTCATGGAAGCCAGCAAGGGATAAATCAATAGAGTCTGCACTGGGCATGGTGGCTCACACCTGTAATCCCAACACTTTGGAAGGCCAAGGCAGGAGGATCACTTGAGCCCAGCAGTTTGAGACCAGCCTGGGTAACATAGGGAGAGCTTGTTTCTACAAATTATTTAAAAAGTGGGCACAGTGGCACACTCTTGTAGTCCCAGGTACTCAGGAGGCTGAGGTGGGATGATCGATTGAGCCCAGGAATTCAAGACTACAGTGAGCTGTGATTGCACCACAGCACACCAGCCTGGGTGACAAAGTGAGACTCTTCAAAACAGAGTTTTGAAACTCTGTCTCAAAAAAAAAAAAAAAATTAGCCAGGCATGGTAGCATGTGCCTGTAGTCTCAGCTACTGTGGGGGCTGATATGGGAAGATCACTTCAACCCAGGAGGCAGAGGTTGCAATGAACTGCGATCATGCTACTGTACTCCAGTCTGGGGGACAGAGTGAGAACCTGTCTCAAAAAAAAAAAGGCTAAGCACAGTGGCTCACGCCTATAATCCCAGTACTTTGGGAGGCCGGTGGGGGGGGCGCGAATCACAAGGTCAGGAGTTCGAGACCAGCCTGGCCAACATGGTGAAACCCCATCTCTACTAAAAATACAAAAAATTAGCTGGGTATACTGGTGGGCACCTGTAATCCCAGCTACTCAGGAGGCTGAGTCAGGAGAATCACTTGAACCTGGGAGGCGGAGGTTGCAGTGAGCCGAGATCGCGCCACTGCACTCCAGCCCAGGTGACAGAATGAGATTCCATCTCAAAAAAAAAAAAAAAGAATAAATAAAAATAAAATATAAACATTTTTTTAAAATGTTTTTTAAAACGAGAAAGTTTTCTAACAAGATGGAAGCTACAGTAATGTAACATAATCATTTTTTCTAACAAGATGGAAGCTACAATCATATGTAACATAATCATGAAAGTGACATCCCATCATCTTTGTCATATTCTACTGATTAGAAGCAAATCGCCATTCCTGCCCACACTCGGGAAGGAGATTCCACAGAGGTGTGAATACCGGAAGGCAGGAATTACTGGGAGTCATTTTAGAGTCTGTCTAATACACATATTAATCTTTGAGATCTACAGTTCTGTGTGTTCTCCATTTACAACATATCTCAAGTCAGAGCAGCCCCATTTCAAGTACTCAATAGCCACTGGCTAGTGGCTGCCATATTGAACAGTGTTACTCTGTATCATCCAAACCCAGAGATCTGGGGAATTACAAACACCAAACACTAGTGTTAGCAATCATGTGTCTCTATAAAGAATTCAATCTCAAAAGAACTAGAAGCATAAAGGTATGGTAGGTTAAGAACATTTTATTATTTATTTTTGTTGTTGTTATTGTTTGTTTTTGTTTTTTTTTTGAGACAGAGTCTTGCTCTGTTGCCCAGGCTGGAGTACAGTGGCGCTATCTCAGCTCACTGCAAGCTCCACCTCCCGGGTTCACGCCCTTCTCCTGCCTCAGCCTCCTGAGGAGCTGGGACTACAGGTGCCCGCTACCACGCCCGGCTAATTTTTTGTATTTTTAGTAGAGATGGGGTTTCACTGTGTTAGCCAGGATGGTCTCGATCTCCTGACCTGGTGATCCGCCCACCTCGGCCTCCCAAAGTGCTGGGATTACAGGCGTGAGCCACCACGCCCAGCCTATTGTTTGTTTTATTTTTTGAAACAGCATCTCCCTCTGTCAGCCAGGTTGGAGTGCAGTGACACGAGCTTGGCTCACTGCAACCTCCACCTCCCAGGCTCAAGTGATCCTCCCTCCTCAGCCTCCCAAGTAGCTAGAACTACAGACATGTACCACCATACCTGGTGAATTTTTGTATTTTTTGCAGAGACGGAGTCTCTCTATATTTCTCAGGCTTGTCTTGAACTCCTGGGCTCAAGAGATCCACCTGTTTGGGCATCCCAAAGTGCTAAAATTACAGATGTGAGCCACCGAACCAAGCCTTGTCATCTCTAATAGATAAAGAATGTATTGCTATTATTTTATTTTTATTTATTTTTGAGATGGAGTCTCCCTCCCGTCACACAGGCTGGAGTGCAGTGGCACAGTCTCGGCTCACTGCAACCTCCACCTCCCGGATTAAAGCTATTCTCATTCTTCAGGCTCCCGAGTAGCTGGGATTACAGACATGCACAACTACATCCGGCTAATTTTTGTATTTTTAGTAGACACAGGGTTTCACCATGTTGGCCAGGTTGATCTCAAACTCCCAACCTCAGGTGATCTATCCACCTTGGCCTCCCAAGGTGCTAGGATTACAGGCATGAGCCACCACACCTGGCCAGTATTATTTTAAATCTGGATCCAAGCAGAGGCTGGAAAATGGGCTTTGCATTTATTTTCACAATTCTACTTTATACTTTCCCTGACTTAATGGGCAAGTCCTGTAGGCTGAGAGAAATAGTTAAATAAAGGCCATTTACTGAAAGGTCGGGTGACTGTAACATCAGAGGGCTCCCAGGAAGACATCTTGGTAAATACTCTTACACCTTTCCTTTTGACTCATAGCAGGACCACTCTAGGCCAGTCAACAGAAAGAATTGATCCTTTTCCCTGCATGCCATTTTACCAGTAACAGGAGGCTCAGAGCAGGGACACAGATGGGGATATTTTCCAAGCAATTCTCCAGTTTCCCACTTGACTGATTATGTGAGAAACCCCTGTGGAGGGAGGATCTGCCCCCTGAGCATGACTGGCAGTCTGAAGAGGAGTCTGCAGATGGACCTCATTCCTCACTAAAACCTGAGCTTCCCCCCGAAGCCAGTGGCTCACTCCAGTTCTTCCCAGCTCTTCCTGTACCATCCCAAACTCAATTCAAGTATTGGCTGGGTGCAGTGGCTCACACCTATAATCCCAATATTTTAGGAGGCTAAGGCGGGCAGATTGCTTAAGCCCAGGAGTTCAAAACTAGCCTGGGCAACATGGCAAAACTCCATCTCTATTTAAAAAGAATAAATAAATAAAATTAAAAATTAAAAATTAAAAAAAAGCAAGTATTAATTACATATACAGGTCTGCACTTGCTTCCATTGTCCACAAGACATATTCATGTCTCTCTTCTCATGCTTTCTCCTGTCACCTCTCTAAGGACAGCCCAAAAACCTGTGCCAGCTTCTCATTGGAATTTCCAGCTCCACGTCACCACCTGCCTCCTGGATGTTTCTCTCTGATATTCCCCTTTCATCCTTGGCTCAACATTCTCTAACAGCAAGTGTCCCCTTTCCTTTCATAAACATGCTGCTTTTCCTATTTTAGTTGTTCAAGCATTGAATGTTGCAGTGTCTTAATCCTCATGCATCTTTGCTTCTGTTTGCGGTCTTTTTTTTTTTTTTTGAGGCAAAGTCTCGCTCTGTCACCCAGGCTGGAGTGCAGTGGCGCAATCTTGGCTCACTGCAAACTCCACCTCCTGGGTTCAACCGATTCTCCTATCTCAGCCTCCCAAGTAGTTGGGATTACAGGTGAGCACCACCAGGTCTGGCTAATTTTTGTATTTTTAGTAGTGACATGGTTTCACCATGTTGACCAGGCTGATCTCAAACTCTTGACCTCAGGTGATCTGCCCACCTTGGCCTCCCAAAGTGCTCGGATTACAGATGTGAGCCACCACAGCCTGCAATCTTTTTTTTTTTTTTTTTAGATGGAGTCTCGCTCTGTCGCCCAGGTTGGAGTGCAGTGGCGCAATCTCTGCTCACTGCAAACTCCACCTCCTGGGTTCACACCATTCTCCTGCCTCAGCCTCCCAAGTAGCTGGGACTACAGGTGCCTGCCACCACGCCCGGCTAATTTTTTATATTTTTAGTAGAGACGAGGTTTCACCGTGTTAGTCAGGATGGTCTCGATCTCCTGACCTCATGATCCACCCGCCTCAACCTCCCAAAGTGTTGGGATTACAGACGTGAGCCACCGTACCTGGCTGCAGTCATTTTTTAAATAGTTCTTTTCTGTTGTCTTAGACTTCAATTATTATTCTATCATATTTTAATTTTTTTTTTTTTTTTGAGACAGGGTCTTGCTCTGTCACAAGGGCTAGAGTGCAGTGGCGTGATCACAGCTCATTGCAGCCTCAACTTCCCAGGCACAAGCAATCCTCCCATCTGAGCCTCCCAAGTACCTGGGACCACAGGCATGTGCCACTATGCCTGGTGAATTTTTTTTTTTTTTTTTTCCTGAAGAGATAGGGTCTCCTATGTTGCCCAGGCTGGTTTTGAACTCCTGGACTCAAGTATTCCTCCCATGTCAGCTTCCTGAAATGCTGGGATTATAGGCATGAGCCAGCTCAGCCAGGCTTATTTGAATACTTTCACAGTTGCTTCCTAACATGTCTCTCAACCTCTCATTCCTCCTTAAAAACATATGTTCTGGCCAGGCATGGTGGCTCCCGCCTGTAATTCTACCACTTTGGGAGGTCAAGGCAGGAAGATCACTTGAATCCATTAGTTCAAGACCAACCTGGGCAACATAATGAGACCTCGACCAGACATGGTGGCTCATGCCTGTAGTCCCAGCTACTTGGGAGGCTGAGATGCGAGGACTGCTTGAGCTCAGGAGATCAAGGCTGCAGTGAGCTCTGATTGTGCCACTGCACTTCAGCCGGGGGGACAAAACAACCTGTCTCAAAACAATAACAATAAAACAAAACAAAACAAACAAACGTAAAAACCATATATTCCAAATGAACAAGGCTACCTTGTCTTTTTTTTTTTTTTGAGACAGAGTCTTGTTCTGTCGCCCAGGCTGGAGTGCAGTGGCGCTATCTCGGCTTACTGCAAGCTCTGCCTCCCGGGTTCACGCCATTCTCCTGCCTCAGCCTCCCGAGTAGCTGGGACTACAGGCGCCCGCCACCACACCTGGCTAATTTTTTTGTATTTTTAGTAGAGACGTGGTTTCAACTGGTTAGCCAGGATGGTCTCTATCTCCTGACCTCATGATCTGCCCGCCTCAGCCTCCCAAAGTGCTGGGATTACAGGCATGAGCCACCATGCCCGGCCGTCTTTTTTTTTTTTTAATAGTGATATTTATTCACTCCTCCATTCCAAAATACTCAGTGGCTCTCCATTGTCTTTGTGGTAGTTCTTAATCCTAGACACATTTCAGAATCACTCATGGCACTCGTTTTAAACATAGGATCCAAGACCAAACATCAAATCCACTGGCAAAGACTGCTAATTGCCCCTTGTCCTCCAATATTTGCTTTTCCTTTCTTCCATAATGATAAAACTCTCAATCTTTAAGGGAAGAAACTGCCACCCTGAAAAGACTACATTTCCCAGCATCCTTTGTAGCAAGGTATAGCTATGTATCTAAGGTCTGGCCAACTGGAGATAAACAGAAATGGTCTTTGCAAAGAAATTTTTTTATCCCCTTTTCTTTTTCCTACTAGCTAAAATGCAGATGTGATGACTGAAGCTGCGGTAGCAATTTTGGACCATAAGATCATGGCAGAAGAAAAAGGTAGGATCTTTGATGATTGTGGAGCTGCCATATTCGCTTTGACCTGCCAACATTTACATAAGGAGGAAACAGACTTCTTTCTTGTTTAAGCCACTTTTACTTTGGGATTTCTGCCATGAACAGCCAAACTTAATCCTAACTTGCCTAATTCACACCATTCTCCTGCCTCAACCTCCCGAGTAGCTGGGACTACAGGTGCCCGCCACCACGCTCTGCTAATTTTTGTATTTTTAGTAGAGACAGGGTTTCTGTCCCTGTAATCCAGGATGGTCTCAAACTCCTGACCTCATGATCCACCCGCCTGGGCCTCCCAAAGTGCTGGGATTACAGGCGTGAGCCACCACGCCCGGCAGTGATGCCCTTTTTCAATGCTGCCCAGGTAAGTAGTTCCAAAATGCAAATCTGATCATTTCATTGCTCTGTTTAAAATCCTTCAGGGTAGGCCAGACGTGGTGGCTGACGCCTGTAATCCCAGCACTTTGGGAGGCTGAGGCGGGCGAATCATGAGGTCAGAAGATCGAGACCATCCTGGCTAACATGGTGAAACCCTGTCTCTACTAAAAAAATACAAAAAAAGTAGCCGGGCATGGTGGTGGGCACCTGTAGTCCCAGCTACTTGGGAGGCTGAGGCAGGAGAATGGCATGAACCTGGGAGGCAGAGCTTGCAGTGAGCAGAGATCGCACCACTGCACTCCAGCCCGGGCAACAGAGCGAGACTCCATCGCAAAAAAAAAACAAACCTTGAGGGTATATGGTGGGGATATCTTTCCAGATAACAATAATTCAAGCATACCCTGAGAATGACCCTATGTTCTCTCTCTTTATTTTTTTGAGACAAAGTCTCACTCTGTCACCTAGGCTGGAGTGCAATGGTGTGATCTCAGCTCACTGCAACCTCCACTTCCCAGGATCAAGTGATTCTCCTGCCTCAGCCTCCCGTGTAGCCAGGACTACAGGTGCACACCACCGCATCCAGCTAATTTTTGTATTTTTGGTAGAGATTGGGTTTCACCATGTTGCCCAGGCTAGTCTCGAATGAGACCAGAGCCAGGTGATCTGCCTGCCTTAGCTTCCTGAAGTGCTGGGATGACAGGTGTGAGCCACAGTACCAGGCCTTTTTTATTTTTATTTTTATTTATTTATTTATTGAGACAGGGGTCTTACTATGTTTCCCAGGCTACTCTTGAACTCCTGGGCTCAAATAATCCTCCTGCCTCAGCCTCCTAAAGTGCTAAGATTGCAGGCGTGAGCTACCATGCACGGCCGACCCTATGTTCTTTGGTGAATATTTGTTCACTGTTCTGAGCTATGGACTCTGGGAAAGGCCAACCTGGATGTTTATGCCATACTTATGAAGGTATGAAGGCTCAGAGCAGGGACACAGATGGGGGCATGAAGAACACCTGGACCCTGGCCTCGTTCCTTGGAACACAAGTCATACAAGAAACCAATGGCCTAGGCTGGGCACAGTGGCTTACGGCTGTAATCCCAGCACTTTGGGAAGCCGAGGCAGGTGGATCACTTGAGGTCAGGAGTTCGAGACCAGCCTGGCCAACATGGTGAAATCCCCTCTCTACTAAAAAAATACAAAAATTAGTCGGGCATGGTGGCATGTGCCTATAGTCCCAGCTACTAGGGAGACTGAGGCATGAGAATCATTTGAGCCCAGGAGGCAGAGGTTACAGTGAGCCAAGATGGCACCATTGTGCTCCAGCCTGTGAGACAGAGTAAGACTCCTTCTCAAAAAGAGAAAAAAATAAATAAACCGATGGCCTTTGTCTTAAGCTACGTGGAGGTTGCTAAGTAGAGGTTACTGTATGGGAGTTCCTACTAACCTGCATGCTTTCCACAAAAGGCAGTGGAACTCCTGTCCAGCCTGCCACTCTTGGATACTCCATACGTAAGTTCCCTGAATAAACTCTATGTCTTTTTTGTTGTTGTTGTTGTTTATACGGAGTTTCACTGTTGTTGCCCCGGTTGGAGTGCAATGGCACAATCTCGGCTCACTGCAACCTCTGCCTCCTGGGTTCAAGAGATTCTCCTACCTCAGCCCCTTGAGTAGCTGGGATTATGGGCGTGCGCCACCACGCCCAGCTAATTTTGTATTTTTTTTTTTTTTTTTTGAGATGGAATCTCACTCTGTGGCCCAGGGTGGAGTGCAGTGGCCGGATCTCAGCTCACTGCAAGCTCCGCCTCCCGGGTTTACGCCATTCTCCTGCCTCAGCCTCCCGAGTAGCTGGGACTACAGGTGCCCGCCACCACGCCTGGCTAATTTTTTGTATTTTTTAGTAGAGATGGGGTTTCACCATGTTAGCCGGATGGTCTCGATCTCCTGACCTCGTGATCCGCTTGTTTCAGCCTCCCAAAGTGCTGGGATTACAAACTTGAGCCACCGCACCCAGCCAATTTTGTATTTTTAATAGAGACGGGGTTGACGGGGTTTCTCCATGTTGATCAGGCTGGTCTCAAACTCCCGGTCTCAGGTGATCTTCCCCTCTCAGCATCCCAAAGTGCTGGGATTACAAGCGTGAGCCACTGCACCCGGCCTAAACTCTATGCCTTATGCACTGTCTCCAGGTCTTTTCTTCAGTCTCTCGGTGACTGTGCCTTCCCAGTTTGCCCATTTGGGGGCCCAGCACAACACAAGGAAGAACACAAACCAAGATCTTTCTTTGCTTGGATGACTCCTGTGCATTTCTCAGGACCCAGATTAGTGTCATCTCCTTGGAAAGCCATCCCTTACCCTTCAGCCTTGGTTAGGGCCATTCTGAAGTGTCTGCCCCTGCATCCCCCAAGTCCCCAAGCTTTCCTCTGTCATTGTACATGTAACAGGGATTGCAGCTTTTTCCTCACCAGCTGAGCTCCTTAAAGAAGGGAACCACGGCCGGGCGCGGTGGCTCAAGCCTGTAATCCCAGCACTTTGGGAGGCCGAGATGGGCGGATCACGAGGTCAGGAGATCGAGACCATCCTGGCTAACACGGTGAAACCCCGTCTCTACTAAAAAATACAAAAAAAACTAGCCGGGCGAGGTGGCGGGCGCCTGTAGTCCCAGATACTCGGGAGGCTGAGGCAGGAGAATGGCGTAAACCCGGGAGGCGGAGCTTGCAGTGAGCTGAGATCCGGCCACTGCACTCCAGCCCAGGCGACAGAGCGAGACTCCGTCTCAAAAAAAAAAAAAAAAAAAAAAAGAAGGGAACCACATCATGTTCATCTTCCTTTCCCCAGTGCCTAGTAAAGTGCCTAGTTCATAATAAGTACTCAGCAAATGAATTTCTACACAGGAACCACCAGAATCCAAGCACAATGAGAGGAAGGCCTCCTTTTACTCTAACTCTGCCTATTCACTTTACCTTGAATTTAACATCTAGGCTAAGAGCCATTTTACATCTCAACAGAAACAGCAATCTTAGAAAATATCTTCAAGTAACTCTTAAATTAGGATACTATTAAGCCTCCTGGCTAATCTTAGAGCCCTTGGATGGTGGTTTTTTTATTTATATAATCAGTTTCTAAAACACATCTTCACTCACTAATAAACTGAAATGTATGTGGGTCATTTTTCTGAAATTTGTGTTTTATTCTAACTGTATATGAAGACTTTGATTTGGTTGTACATGGGAATTTAGTCTTTCCACTATGGTGGTAATTTTTTATTTGTCTTAGAGCCTCAGATGTGGCCACCCTGGGTACAATAGGGCATATCATTTCTGTTTCTCCTATAACCTACAGGACCAAGCAAACCTGAGCTCAGATTTCAGCTCAACCACTTCCACCACAGACTTGCCTTTCTGAGCCTCCTGTAAAATGAAAATGATCATATTTATTCTGGAGTCTGTAATAGGATGTGAACATGGAAGTCCTTTCTGTCTCCATTTCAATCGAAGCTCAAAGACCTTCAACAAAACAAGTTCTCCGGTTCCAAAGTGAGGTGCCAAGCGCCCCCTGCAGGAACTGCAGAGCAAAGGCGCTTTCTGCTCACCCCAGTCCAGTGAGAGGTGCTTTTAGGGGAATACTGGGAGAGACAACACTTATCTCTTAGAGCTTACTGGAAGAAGAAAAGAGAATGAGAAATTTAAAGGTCAAGGCTGTGGCAGAGCAGGAAAGGGGCTGCATCATGGGCAGCCTGCCCATCCTCCAGCGTCAGCCAGAGACACTCAGCTCTATGTTCCAGACATGGGCTCCCAGGAGAGCTGTCTGGGGTTGCATTTTGAAAGGCCCCCAACCTGAGGTGACATTATGCCATGGGCAAGTCAGCCTTAGCAGGGGCTGGAGGCGTTCCACAGAGCAGAAAGGGGGAGTCGGGGGTGTGTGGGGGGCGTCAAAAGCAAGGCAGCAGCATTGTGCCAGTCGGGGCTGTTGCCACACTGGGGGCAGAGGAAAGCTTCCTCTCCACCCACTGAAGGTTTGCAGAACATAAACTGACGAAACGCAGATAAACAGGAGAAAAAGGCATACGAAATTTACTTAACGTGCATAGAAGAAAATCACAGGACTGTGATTACCCAGTAACCCAATGAGGCCCACCTGCTTATATTCTTCTCCGTGGGGAAAGAGAGACAGGGGTTGTAGGAGTAAATGATTTCCAGAGGAAATGAATGAGCCAAAGAACAATGGCTGGGGACAAAGTTCCTTTGAGGACTGGGGAAGGCATCAGGAAGGTGAGGGGTGGACTATCACTGTGAACAAGCGTTGTCTTTTTTTTTTTTTTTTTTGAGACAGTCTCACCCTGTCATCCAGGCTGGAGTGCAGTGGCATGATCTCGGCTCACTGCAACCTCCACCTCCCGGGTTCACGCCATTCTCCTGCCTCAGGCTCCCCAGTAGCACCTCCCCAGGTGCGTGCCACAATGCCCGGCCAATGTTTGTATTTCTAGTAGAGACAGGGTTTCACCATGTTGGCCAGGCTGGTCTCGAACTCCTGACCTCAGATGATCCACCTGCCTCAGCCTCCCAAAGTGCTGGGATTACGCACACACGTGAACCACCACATGGGCTGTCAATGTTGTCTTATTACGCAGATAAAGTGTCCCAGGTAATCTCTCAGGGCTGCTGTCAGAAGAATAGTTAAAAGCTCCACCTTGTTCGGTGGCTCACCCCTGCAATCCCAGCACTTTCGGAGGCCAAGGCCGGTGCATCACAAGGTCAGGAGTTTGAAACCAGCCTGGCCAAGATGGTGAAATCCCGTCTCTACTAAAAATACAAAAATGAGCCAGGCACGTGTAATCCCAGCTACTTGGGAGGCTGAGGCAGGAGAATCGCTTCAACCCAGGAGGCAGAGGTTGCAGTGAGCTGAGATTGCGCCACTGCACACTCTAGCCTGGGCAACAGAGCAAGTCTCCATCTCCAAAAAAAAAAAAAAAATGAGTAATAATTTAAAATTTACATAATAAAATACAAATAGATGAAAAGTCTATCTGGGTGACTCCCAGTCTCTTCTCTTCTCTAGTGGTTGATCGTTCCTGGTTATCTGATGAGATTCCTAGGGAGAAGGGTCTTAAGACAACTGCATTTATTTTGGAAAGAAGCTTTGTTAGTCAGATAAGGAAATTCCAGAGAGAGTTCCTGGGAAAGAAAGAGGATCAAAGAGACAGAAAGGCTGGGAAAAGTCAGAGAGGGACCTTGATTCTGAGGCTTATTTCTGAGGCCTTTCAATTTCAAGAAGTAAACCCCACGAGTTTGAAAGAGTTGGCTTAATCTTCTCAGTGTACATAATCAAATATGTACATAATTATATATGTCCATAATCATATAAATTCAGTGTACATAAGCATATAAAGTTATGAAAGTTGTTGTCCCCTACTGTTTCCCAGAAAATCCCTGACTCGGATATGGGAAGAACTTGCATTCATTGTGCCTCAGTGCAGGCCTTAGACAACTGTCTGTCCCATCACACACCAAGGCCTGCACGGACATTTCTGGCCCTGCTGAAATGGAATAAAGAAACTCCCCGCCAGGCGCAGTGCCTCATGCCTGTAATCCCAGCACTTTGGACGCCTGTAATCCCAGCACTTTGGGAGGCTGAGGCAGGCAAATTATAAAGTCAAGAAATCGAGACCATTCTAGCCAACATGGTGAAATCCCGTCTCTACTAAAAATACCAAAATTAGCTGGGTGTGGTGGCGCACACCTGTAGTCCCATCTACCCAGGAGCCTGAGGCAGGGGAATCACTTGAACCGGGAGGTGGAGGTTGCAATGAGCCGAGATCTTGCCACTGCACTCCAGCCTGGTGACAGAGCGAGACTCCATCTCAAAAAAAGAAACCCATTGTCTAAATCTTAATCAGTGAACAACAGTCAGATGACATATAAGATTGACAAAATATTCTTTGAAACTTGGCTGAGTGTGGTGGCTCACAACTTTAATCCCAACAGTTTGGGAGGCCAAGGCAGGAGGATTGTTTGGGCCTAGAAGCTGGAGACCAGCCTAGGCAACATGGCAAGACTGTCTCTAAAATAAACAAACAAACAAATAAATAAGCAAAATAATATTATTTGAACCAGGGTGAAGAAATGATAGTGCCTAATTTGATTCTATATGATAACAAAGTAATGGGAAGGATAGTGTAGTTACAAAAATGTCTTTGTTCATAATAAAAATGTCATTAAATGGCCAGGTGCGGTGGCTCACACCTGTAATCCCAGCACTTTGGGAGGCCAAGGCAGGCAGATCACCTGAGGTCAGGAGTTCAAGACCAGTCTGCCCAGCATGGTGAAACCACATCTCTACAAAAATACAAAAACTAGCCGGACGTGGTGGCACGCACCTGTAATCCCAGCTACTCGGGAGGCTGAGGCAGGAGAATTGCTTCAACCCAGGAGGCAGAGGTTGCAGTGAGCCAAGACTATGCCATTGCACTCCAGCCTGGGTGACAGAGCGAGACTCCATTTCAAAAAATAAAAATAAATTTTAAAAAATTAAAATGTCATTAAATTCTTGCAGTAGAAAGAGACACACGCACATGATCTTTAAAATTGTGTAATACAACGAGTATCATGATGGCATGACACCATCACTCTGCCCCCATTGAGTACTCACCTTTTACCAAACAATTCTAAGAAACTAAGATTTTATTTATCACCTGGAACTTGGGCAATACATTTATAATAAACCAAATTCCAGACCCATAGTATAGGCAAATCCACACTGCTTTAGACCCACCCAAGCAGGGCCTTTCTCTGAGCTTTCACACCTGTGCCACTAGAGAGCCAATGCACCTGTCAGAGGCATTTAAACCAGAGCAAATCCATTTTGAAATAGACCTGGGTAAAATAAGGCTACGACCTACCTGGCTGCATTCACAAAGGGTTAGGCATTCTAACTTACAGGATGAGAGAGGAAGTCAGCACAAAATACAGGTCAGCACAAAACACTGGCCAGGTGCAGTGGCTCATGCCTGTAATCCCAGCACTTTTGGAGGCCAAGGCGGGCGGATCATTTGAGGTCGGGAGTTCAAGACCAATCTGGCCAACATGGTGAAACCGCATCTCTACTAAAAATACAAAAAAAATGAGCTGGGCGTTGGTGGCACATTCCTGTAATCCCAGCTACTCGGAAGGCTGAGGCAGGAAACTTGCTTGAACCTGGGAGGTGGGGGTTGCAGTGAGCCGAGATCGCGCCACTGCACTCCAGCCTGGGCAACAGGGCGAGACTCTGTCTCAAAATAATAATAATAATAATAATAATAGGCAAGGACGCTTGACCCGCCTTGGGTTAGAGGCCCGACTTAGGAAAGTTAGAATCCCTTCTAAGATTTAGGGAGTTAAAAGTCCCTCTCAGTAAAGCACCTCTCGGTAAAGTCCCTTTCGGCTAAGAACGGGTTTGGCACTATGGGATGTTAACTGCCCTTCTCTTTGAATTAATTTGTCTTGCCCTTTTTGGTGATGGCTGTGGGTGACAGGATTAGGTATGTACAGGATCGTGGGACATGGGGAGCTTTTTCCTTCCTAAAAGGAGAAACTTGAGAGCTGATAGGACTGCTGGAAAAGATCCCTTCACAGCCAACAAGTGGCCGCCTGAACTTACCAGTGTCGCTGCAAGGGGTAGGTCTTTATCTGGCCTCACTGAGTGTCTCGCCTTCCCCATTCGACCTCAGGCAATGCTTTCCTCTTTCTGTCTCTGTGCAAACTGATTGAATAATGATACAAAAATCACTGTTTATCTCCTGTAAAGTTGTTTTTTTAGGGTTTTTTTGGGGGGTGGGTGGTTTTAGACGGAGTTTCATTCTTGTTGCCCAGACTGGAGTGCAATGGCGCAATCTTGGCTCACCACAACCTCCTCCTCCCAGGTCCAAGCAACTCTCCTGCCTCAGCCTCCGAAGCATCTGGGATTACAGGCACCCACCACCATGCCTGAATAATTTTTTGTATTTTTAGTAGAGATGGGGTTTCGCCATGTTGGCCAGGCTGGTCTCGAACACCTGACCACAGGTGATCTGCCCACCTTGGCCTCCCAAAGTGCTGGGATTACAGGTGTGAGACACCGCACCCAGTCTGTAAAGTTTTTTGTTTGTAGGTCGGACGTGGTGGCTCACACCTGTAATCCCAGCACTTTGGGAGGCCAAGGTGGGCCAATCACCTGAGGTCAGGAGTTTGAGACCAGCCTGGCCAACATGGCAAAACTCCATCTCTACTAAAAACACAAAAATTAGCTGGGCCCATGGTGCGCACTGTAATGCAGCTACCTGGGAGGCTGAGGCAGGAGAATCGCTTGACCCAGGAGGCAGAGGTTGCGGTGAGCAGAGATCGCACCGCTGCACTCCAGCCTGGGCGACAGAGGGAGACTGTCAAAAAAAAAAAAAAAAAGTTTTTTGTTTGCTTTTTTATTTTGAGACAGAGTCTCGCTCTGTCACCCAGGCTGGAGTGCAGCGGTGCAATCTTGGCTTACCACAACCTCCGCTTCCTGGGTTCAACCAATTCTCCTGTCTCAGCCTCCAGAGTAGCTGTGATCACAGGCGCGTGCCTCTACTCCAGGCTAATTTTTGTATTTTTAGTAGAAACAGGCTTTCACCATGTTGCCAGGCTGGTCTTGAAGCCCTGACCTCAGGTGATCTGCCCACCTTGGCCTCCCAAAGTGCTGGGATTACAGGCATGAGCCACCGCACCCGGCCTATCTCCTGTAAAGTTTTAATTAATCAGAAAAAAAATTTGTGAAGCCAGTCTTAAGCTGTAGTGAATCTAGTGTGCTTCGTGTGTCTTTCTGTATTGTTCTGTCATAATGAGGGGTACGTTAGGATAGAACACAGGCTTTTAGGATACCTGTAAGCCTACTTTTCAAGATGGCCTAGCACACTGGTCAGTTACAAAGGTTGCTGCAGGTCCCCCCAAAAAATGGATGAGGTTTCCTTCTTGTCTTGTATGTCCTTGGGAGCTTGATCCTCTAGCCATGTGGCCACACTTTCTCTTTTCCCAATGGCGGCCTGGGTTCAGGGTTCAATTCCCAGCTTAGGGGATGAGTCATTTATCTTCTGTCTGTGTATTTATATGTATTGTGTGTGTGATGTTTATATATGAAAGAACTTAACTAATTGATTTTAAAATAATAAGAGCTTAAATCAAATATTTTGTCAGAAAAGTAAAAAGTATAATGTCTTCTAGTTCATGTGACTTAAATAATCTTTGGGAAATAAAGAGAGTTTTAAATATTATTGATAAAATAAAAATATCAGCCGGGCACGGTGGCTCACACATATAATTTCAGCACTTTGGGAGGGCGAGGCGGGTGAATCAGCTGAGGTCAGGAGTTCAAGATCAGCCTGGCCAACATGGTGATACCCCGTCTCTACTAAAAATACAAAAATTAGCTGGGCATGGTGGCAGGCACCTGTAATCCAACCTACTCAGGAGGCTGAGGCAGGAGACTTGCTTGAACCTGGAAGGCAGAGGTTGAGTGAGCCGAGATCGCGCCACTGTACTCCAGCCTGGGTGACAGAGCAAGACTCCATCTCAAAAAAAAAAAAAAGTGGCCGGGTGTGGTGGCTCAAGCCTGTAATCCCAGCACTTTGGGAGGCCGAGACGGGCGGATCACGAGGTCAGGAGATCGAGACCATCCTGGCTAACACGGTGAAACCCGTCTCTACTAAAAAATACAAAAAACTAGCCGGGCGAGGTGGCGGGCGCCTGTAGTCCCAGCTACTCCGGAGGCTGAGGCAGGAGAACGGCATAAACCTGGGAGGTGGAGCTTGCAGTGAGCTGAAAACTGGCCACTGCACTCCAGCCCGGGTGACAAAGCGAGACTCCGTCTCAAAAAAAAAAAAAAAAAAAAAGTAAGCATTTGGTCTAAATTATGCAAGTCAGATATTAAGTTTACTAAATGCTTTAAGGTCATAAACTGCTCCTTTGTCTTTTGAAAATTGTTCAATTTACCTACTTTGGAGTATTAGATTCTAGATAAAGACTGGGATATGTGGAATTAGCCATGTCCCCTAGCTATGCAAAGAAAGTTATAAAAAAAAGAGATTTTAAGGCCAGGTGTGGTGGCTCACACTCATAATCCCAGCACTTTGGGAAGCCGAGGAGGGTGGATTACTTGAGGTCAGGAATTTTAGATTAGCTGGCCAACATGGCAAAACCCCATCTCTACTAAAACTGCAAAAATGAGCCAGGAGTGGTGTTGGGCACCTGTAATCTCAGCTACTCAGGAGGCTGAGGCAGGAGAATCACTTGAACCTGGGAGGTGGAAGTTGTAGTGAGCCAAGATCGGGCCACTGCACTCCAGCCTGGGTGATAGAGTGAGACTCTGTCTCAAAAAAAAAAAAAAAAAAGAAGAGATTTTATATAAGAAAGGAGGTTGTATGGTAAATACTTGTCCTAAAGTAAAATGACCGGTTGCTTTAAAAAAAAAAAAAAAAGAATTTATGCAAGAAATGTAGAATTTAAATGTTCCTGGGTCTCCTAAATGCTTCATAAAATGCCATTAGGACTCTTAACTGTACAACTTTCCTGCTTTATAGCTAGATAAAGCCTGGGACACATGAAGTTAGACAATGAAAAGAGTCAGACCTTATCTGCACTTCTGTCTGCTGTCAGAGGCTCCATACCTAGCACATAATTAAGATTCTGAATTCGACTGGCGCGGTGGCTCACTCCTGTAATCCCAGCACTTTGGGAGTCTAAGGCAGGTGGATCACGAGGTCAAGAGATCGAGACCATCCTGGCCAACATGGTGAAACCCTGTCTCTACTAAAAACACAAAAATTAGCTGGGCGTGATGGTGCACACCTGTAGTCCTAGCTACTCGGGAGACTGAGGCAGGAGAATTGCTTGAACCCAGGAGGCTGAGGTTGCAGTGAGCCGAGATTGAGCTACTGCACTCCAGCCTGGCGACGGAGCCAGACTCCATCTAAAAAAAAAAAATTCTGAACTTACCAAGGTTTTCACCAAAAGTAAAAGTTGCTAAGAGTTAACAGTGTAACATATATTTGGGACTAGTAAAAAAACAGTTATACGTGCAAGATGTGTAAAAAAAGTGAAATGTGGCCAGCACGGTGGCTCACGCCTGTAATCCCAGCACTTTGGGAGGCCGAGGCGGGTGGATCCCCTGAGGTCAGGAGTTCAAGACCAGCCTCAACATGGAGAAGCCCAATCTCTAATAAAAATACAAAATTAGCCGGGCGTGGTGGTGCATGCTTGTAATCCCAGCTACTCAGGAGGCTTGAACCTGGAGAACTGCTTGAACCTGGGAGGCAGAGGTTGCGGTGAGCTGAGATCTGGCCACTGCACTCCAGCTTGGGCAACAAGAGCGAAACTCCATCTCAAAAAAAAAAAAAAAAAAAGTGAAATGTGTTTTTGGTAAAAGATAAGTCATGGGAATGTTGAATTTTTTTTTCTTTTTTTTTGCCTAGATTAAAGGGTTAAAGAATTGTTTTGAGTGAGATAGGAAAAATCTAAAGGTTTAAACAAGTTATGGAAGATTTGTGAAAAAAAAATTAATTGTAAAAAAGTTCTGTGTGAACACATTGGCTAAAATTAAAGGGTATTCAGTTTTTCTGTAAATTAAACATTGGAATAAAAGCACAACAGATTTTTCTTAGGCAAAACCTGCCTATGATCTGCTCTTTAATAAAAGTTGTAAAGGGTTATAAAAGGCTATGAAAATCTTACCTTGTGGTCAAACTAAATAAAATTGGCTACATTTATCTATAAGGTTTTATCAAGAATTGCATTTTACATCAAGAATGCATTAATGCAACAGTGACATTTGGCTTATTTAGTATAAAAATCATACAGGAAGCATTATCAAATATGAAATGGTGTTTTGCTTACTTGGGGCTGTATTTGTGTAAGTGTGTTATTAGTATGTGTTGCAAAATTATAAAAAAAAACTCCTATAATTCCAATATGACTTAGTGTATGTTATTAATAATTATAATTGTTATGTGAAATTGTTGTATACCACAAAAGTGAGCACAATTTCTCAGTAACTTGTGACTGTAATAGTGGCTGTCCTAGGACTTTTTGTCATCCACAGTCAATTGTTGTCTTGTTTTAATCCTCTCTAGAAGGTGGTTTATAATAAACTACAGGACTTTGACAGATACTCTTTTTTTTTTTTTTTTTTTTTAATTTGAGATGGAGTTTCACTCTTGTTGCCCAGGCTGGAGTGCAGTGGCACAATCTCAGCTCACCACAACCTCCGCTCCCTGGGTTCAAGCAATTCTCCTGCCTCAGCCTCCTGAGTGGCTGGGATTACAGGCATATACCACCACGCCCGTCTAATTTTGTATTCAGTAGACACGGGGTTTCTCCATGTTGGTCAGGCTGGTCTCGAACTCCCGACCTCAGATGATCCACCCACCTGGGCCTCCCAAAGTGCTGGGATTACAAGCGTGAGCCACTGCGCCCAGCTGACAGATATTCTTAAATGCAAGTTTCTGATAACTTTGGAAATTGTAACATTAGAATAGAGGAAAAAAACTTCCAAGACTCATGGAGAGCTGAAATGTTCATGAATATCAATCAATTTAACTGCATGAACTAAACTGAAGAAGTCAAAAGTAATTTTTTTAACTTTGCTTAAAACGTTGCTGATCCTTTGTTTTTTCAGAGTCAAGGAAACTTTTGAGCTATTTACAGCTTTTTTTTTTTCTTTTTTTTTTTTTTTTTTTTTTGAGGCGGAGTCTCGCTCTGTCGCTCGGACTGGAGTGCAGTGGCCAGATCTCAGCTCACTGCAAGCTCCGCCTCCCAGGTTTACGCCATTCTCCTGCCTCAGGCTCCCGAGTAGCTGGGACTACAGGCGCCCGCCACCTCGCCCGGCTAGTTTTTGTATTTTTAGTAGAGACGGGGTTTCACCGTGTTAGCCAGGATGGTCTCGATCTCCTGACCTCGTGATCCGCCCGTCTCGGCCTCCCAAAGTGCTGGGATTACAGGCTTGAGCCACCGCGCCCGGCCTATTTACAGCTTTTAACAATTGAGTAAAGTATACTCCTGTGGGCCAGTCGCGGTGGCTTATGCATATAATCCCAGCATTTTGGGAGGCTGCGGTGGGTAGATCACGAGGTCAGGAGTTCGAGACCAGCCTGACCAATATGGTAAATCCCCGTCTCTACTAAAAATACAAAAATTAGCCAGGCGTGGTGGCACACGCCTGTAATCCCAGCTACTTGGGAGGCTGAAGCAGGAGAATCGCTTGAACCCAGGAGGCAGAGGTTGTACACGCCATTGCACTCCAGCCTGGGCAACAAGAAAGAAACTCTGTCTCAAAAAAAAAAAAAAAAAAAATTAACTGGAGGCCGGGCATGGTGGCTCAGGCCTGTAATCACAGTACTTTGGGAGACTGAGGTTGGCAGATCAATTGAGCTCAGGAGTTCTAGACCAGCCTGGCCAACAAGGTGAAACCCCGTCTCTACTAAAACTACAAAAATTAGCTGGTCATGATGGCACACACCTGTAATCCCAGCTATTCAAGAGGCTGAGGCACGGGAATCACTTGAACCCGGGAGGTGGAGGTTGCAGTGAGCCAAGATTGCTCCACTTCACTCCAGCCTAGGCAACACAGCGAGACTCTGTCTCAAAAAAAAAAAAAAAAAAAAATTAACCAGGCTTGGTAGTGGCACTTGTAGTGCCAGCTACTTAGGAGTCTGAGATGGGAGAATCGCTTGAGCCTGGGAGTTCAAGACTGCAATGAGCCATAGTTTTACTATTGCACTCCAGGCTGGGTGATAGAGTAAGACCCTGTCTCAAAAACCTAAATAAATAAAAATAAATTTACTTTTTATATTGTCTATTTTAATATATATTTTAAATGAAAACCTATTTAGCCTGAGCCCAAGAAGCGGAGGTTGAGTTGACATTGTGCCACTGCACTTCAGCCTGGGCAATGAAGCAAGACCTTGTCCCAAAAAAAAAAAAAAAAGAAAAAGAAAACCTACCCAACTAATATTTGGATACAATTATATGTTCTTTGTTTCTGTTTTTTTTTTTTTTTTTTTTTTTTGAGGTGGAGTCTCGCTCTATCGCCCAGGCTGGAGTGCAGTGGCCGGATCTCAGCTCACTGCAAGCTCCGCCTCCCGGGTTTACGCCATTCTCCTGCCTCAGCCTCCCGAGTAGCTGGGACTACAGGCGCCCGCCACCTCGCCCGGCTAGTTTTTTTTTGTATTTTTTTAGTAGAGACGGGGTTTCACGGTGTTAGCCAGGATGGTCTTGATCTCCTGACCTCGTGATCCACCCGTCTCGGCCTCCCAAAGTGCTGGGATTACAGGCTTGAGCCACCGCGCCCGGCCTTTTTTTTTTTTTTTTTCTTGAGACGGAGTTTTGCTCTGTCGCCCAGACTGGAGTGCAGTGGCACAACCTCAGGTAACTGCAACCTCCGCCTCCCTGGTTCAAGTGATTCTCCTGCCTCAGCCTCCCGAGTAGCTGGGATTACAGGTGTGCCACCACGCCTGGCTAATTTTTGTGTTTTTAGTAGAGATGGGGTTTCACCATATTGGTCAGGCTGGTCTTGAACTCCTGACCTCGTGATCTGCCTGCCTTGGCCTCCTGTAGTGCTGGGATTACAGGCATGAGCCACCGCGCCCAGCATGTTCCTTGTTTCTTTGTTTCTTTAGGTCATTGCCAAAAATATTGATTATAACAACATAATGATTCTGCAGAAGTGAAGGTAAGAAAAATAAATTTATGAAAACAGGCTGGGCGCAGTGACTTAGGCCTATAATCCCAGCACTTTGGGAGGCCAAGGCAGGTGGATCACCTGAGGTCAGGAGTTCAAGACCAGCCTGGCCAACATGGTGAAGCCCTGTCTCTACTAAAAATACAAAAAATTAGCCAGGCGTGATGGCCGGTGCCTGTAATCCCAACTACTCAGGAGGCTGAGGGAGGAGAATCGCTTGAATCTGGGAGGCAGAGGTTGCAGTGAGCTGAGATGGCACCATTGCATTCCAGCCTGGGCACCAAGAGTGAAACTCTGTCTCAAAAAAAAAATTACAAAAACATATATGAGCTATGTATGTCTTTTTGTTTCATCCAGACATCAGTAGCCCATTAACAGAATGCTCAGACATATAGGCAATAATAATTAGATTTAATAATATCAGATAGTTCAGCAAATTTCTGTCAATAAAAGCCATCATTTTATTTATTTATTTATTTATTTATTTAGAGACAGAGTCTTGCTCTGTTGCCCAGGCTGGAGTGCAGTGGCGCCATGTCAGCTCAGTGCAACTTCTGCTCCCCCAAGTTTAAGCAATTCTCCTGCCTTAGCCTCCCAAGTAGCTGAGATTACAGGCGCACACCACCCCACCCAGCTAATTTTTGTATTTTTAATAGAAACGGCATTTTGCCATGTTGGCCAGGGTGGTCTCAAACTCCTGACCTCAAGTGATCCGCCCACCTGGGTCTCCCAATGTGCTGGGACTACAGGCATAAGCCACTGCGCCCAGCCAAAGCCATAGTTTTAAACACGTTTTAGGCCTGGTGCTGTGGCTCACACCTGTAATCCCAACACTTTAGGAGGCTCAAAAGAGAGAATCACTTGAGGCCAGGAGGTCAAGACCAGCCTGGACAACATAGCAAAATCCTGTCTCTACAAAAAATTTTAAAATAAACCAGGCATGGTGGAGTGTGTCTGTAATTCCAGCTACTCAGGAGGCTGAGACAGGAGAATCACTTGAGCCCAGGAGTTAGAGGCTGCAGTAAGCTGTGATCATGCACGGCACCCCAGCCTGGGTGACAGAGCCAGACCCTCTCTCTTACAAAAAAAAAAAAGTTAACACATTCTATTTTGTTATTATAAAGTGGCTTTTAAAAGTTTTTTTGTTTGGTTTGGTTTGGGAGGGAGTGTTTTGTTAAATTTTGAGACACTCACTCTGTCAGCCAGGCTGAAGTGCAGCGGCTGCACTACACTCTGCTCACTGCAACTTCCGTCTCTCCGGTTTAAGCGATTCTTGTGCCTCAGCCACCCGAGTAGCTGGGATGACAGGTGCACACTAGCACGCCCAGCTAATTTTTGTATTTTTAGTAGAGACAGGGTTTCACGTTGTTGGCCAGGCTGGTCTCGAACTCCTGACCTCAAGTGATCCACCCATCTCAGCCTCCCAAAGTGCTGGGATTATAGGCATGAGCCACCATGCCTGGCCCATCATAAAGTTATATTTATCAATTTACAAGGACAAATTATATTTTAACAGCTGTTAACTTGATTTATAGTATTTACATACTTGGAATGTGCCTCCATTTTTATGCTTGCCCTAAATATTAGTGACCTAGAATGAATTAGGTGCCTGTTATTAATCCATCAGAATTAAAAGCAATACCTGTCTGACACAGTTACTCACAACTGAAATCTCTGCAATCATTCAGAAATAAGAGATGCCCTTTTCAAAAAGAAGGCCAGGCGTGGTGGCTCATGCCCAAAATCCCAGCACTTTGGGAAGTCAAGGCAGAAGGAGCTGAGATCGTGTCACTGCACTCTAGCCCGGGTGACACAGAGAGACTCTGTCTCAAAATACATGTATGTGTGTGTGTGTGTGCAATTACTTTTGCACCTACATGCTATATGCTTACATATATATATACACACACAGACACAATCTATATGCGCACATATAGATACATAGTTATATGTTATATCAGCAGTCCCCAACCTTTTTGGCACCAGGGACCAGGTTCCTGAAAGACGATTTTTCCACAGCGTTGGGGATCATTTTGGGATGAAACTGTTCGACCTCAGAACATCAGGCATTAGTGAGAGTCTCATAAGGAGCGCTAACCTAGATCCCTCGCATGCGCAGTTCACGATAGTTTGCACTCCCACGAGAATCTCATGCCTCCGCTGATCTGACAGGAAGCAGAGCTCAGGCAGTAATGCTCACTCACCCACGGCTCACCTCCTGCTGTGCAGCTCAGTTCCTAACAGGCCACAGAGCAGTTCATGTCTATGGCCCAGGGATTGGGGACTCCTGTGTTATATAGACGTGTTGATGTGTTTTCTCATTGCCACCCCACTTCACCCCACACAGAAGTGCAGCAAGGGCAGCCTGGTGAGCAGTGGCTGCTGCCAGCAACATGATCCAGGGCAAATATCTAAAAAGTCTTTCAACTGATTCCAGTTACCTGGCCAGGGACCCTGGTGGAGAGTGTGCCAGCCAAGAGCATGCCTGTGACAGCTTTTTCCTCAGAGCCTCACAGCCCCCTAGCAGGACACTCATTTTGCTGCCAAAACTTCTCAAAGGCTATTCTGCTAAATAGCATCATCATTTCCTGTCAAGAAAGAAGAAAATCTGGCCAGGTACGGTTGTTCACACCTGTAATCCCAACACTTTGGGAGGCCAAGGTGGGTGGATCATGAGGTCAGAAGTTCGAGACCAGACTGGCCAACAGGGCGAAACTCCATCTCTACCAAAAATACAAAAATTAGCCGGGCATGGTGGTGCACGCCTGTAGTCCCAGCTACTCAGGAGGCTGAGGAAGGAGAATCGCTTGAACCTGGGAGGTGGAGGTTGCCGTGAGCTGAGATCATGCCGCTGTACTCCAATCTGCACAACAGGAGCAAGACTCCATTTCAAAAAAAAAAAAAAAAAGGCTTATTTCCTGCTAAGACTTAACCTGCTTATCAAAAGTTCAACATTCTTTTTGTTTGTTTGTTTTGTTTTTGTGCGTGCCACCATGCTAGGCTTATTTATTTATTTATTTATTTATTTTTGAGACAGAGTCTCACTCGGTCGCCCAGGCTGGAGTGCAGTGGCAGGATCTCGGCTCACTGCAAGCTCTGCCTCCTGGGTTCACGTCATTCTCCTGCCTCAGCCTCCCGAGTAGCTGGGACCACAGGCGCCCACGAAGACGCCCGCCTAATATTTATTTTCTTTTTTTTTTTGTATTTTTAGTAAAGACGGGGTTTCACCGCGTTAGCCAGGATGGTCTCGATCTCCTGACCTCGTGATCCGCCCGCCTTGGCCTCCCAAAGTGCTGGGATTACAGGTGTGAGCCACTGTGCCTGGCCAAAAGTTTAACATTCTGATTGCCTTCAGAGGCTTTACAAAAAAAAGGAAGGAAGAAAGGAAGAAGGAAGGAAGTGAAAAGGAAAGGGAAAGGGAAGACTGGAAAAAAGTTAGTAGCCTTGAGTTTTAAGTTGTCAACATAAGACACAACTACTTTAATTTTCTCCATTTTTTTCTTTCTCTTATCAGAAAAGGGAGTTTTCATGACCATGACCTAGGATTTGCTTCTAATTATACAAGGTTGAGTCATAGGTTAAAAATGCTTGGCCAGGCACGGCGTCTCACACCTGTAATCCCAGCACTTTGGGAGGCTGAGGCGGCAGATTGCTTGAGTTCAGGAGTCTGAGACCAGCTTGGGCAACATGGCAAGAACCCGTCTCTACAAAAAAAATACAAAAATTAGCCAGGTGTGGTGACACACTTGTAATCCCAGCTACTTGGGAGACTGAGGCAGGAGGATCAATTGTGCCCAGAAGGTAGAGGCTACAGTGAACCATGATTGCACCACTGCACTCTAGCCTGGGCAACAGAGGGAGACCATGTCTCAAAAATAAAGACATAAAAACATGGTTGAAGGCTGGTGCAGTGCCTCATGCCTATAATCCCAGCACCTTGGGAGGCAGAGGCGAGCAGATGACTTGAGCCCAGGAGTTCAAAACTAGCCTGGGCAAAATGATGAAACCTCATCTCTACAAAAAAACTTTTTAAAATTAACCAGGCATGGTGGGGTCACACCTGTAGTTCCATCTACTTGGGAGGCTGAGGTGGGAGGATCACTTGAGTCCAGGATGTCAATGCTGCGGAGAGCCATGGTCTTGCTACTGCACTCCAGCCTGGGTGACAGAGCCAGACCCTGTCACAAAAAAATAAAATAGGCCAGGTGCGGTGGCTCATACCTGTAATCCCAGCACTTTGGGAGGCTGAGGCGGGTGGATCATTTGAGGTCAGGAGTTCGAGACCAGCCTGACCAACATAGTGAAACCCCATATCTACTAAAAATACAAAAATTAGCTGGGCATGGTGGTACACACCTGTAATCCCAGCTACTCGGGAGGCTGAGGCAGGAGAATTGTTTGAACTCAGGAGGCGGAGGTTGCAGTGAGCCAAGATCATACCATTATACTCCAGCCTGGGCAACAAAGTGAGACTGTCTCAAAAATAAATAAATAAATAAATAAATAAATAAATAATAAAATAATACAGTGAAATAAAAATGGTCAAAGATCAGCAATTTCATATTGTTCAACCTAGTATAAATACACATGATATATAAATGAATGCAATCCTTCCTCATTCTTCTGGATCTTCATAACACTAACAGACAAAAAAAAAAATCTCCCAAGTTGCCTAGTTACCTGTACTATATACACCCAAATATGGATCTTAGAAATTGTGGAATAGCAGAGAGTGAATGGTGGCAAGGGCAATACTCATGGAAAATTAGAACAAATTATAGATTCCAGCCTTGACTATAATTGCACAAAACATGAAAAGCTGCCCTTGACAACATTCCAAATCACATGGCTCAAAGAGCCAAAAATACTTCTGGCCAAAGAGCTCTTCCTTTTCATTTTACTAGTAAGCTATAATTTTTAGTTCATCCTTCAAGGGAGGGTAGAGAACAAGTTAAAAGTACGTTTATGAAGAAAACTGCCGTTTTCCTTGATACACTCCTTGCTACTTAAGTAAATATCTTGGAGCTGGGACTGTTTATCTTCATTGTTCGTGTTTTGGGTCACTTGCTTCACTACTTTTTATTGGCATTGTCTTATCCTTATTGATTCTAAGATCCTTATAACAGGGAACATTATTAGGTTTGGACAACTTTGAGGAAATGAACCACAACTAAAATATGCAATAGGTTTACTTTACCTAATGGGTAGGAGGAAGGATGTGAGCAGTATCTCCTGCAGGTTCTTCACTTCCTAAAGTGATTATCATAGTCATATACAGTTAGTAAGTGCTAACAAATTTAGTTTACTTGCCATAAACCACTATACACCAGCAATCTCAACTGTGGGCTAAACAATAGTATTGGAAACACTTGTGGGGTATAGTTTAAGTGGTCCTTAGAGGGAAATATTTAGTCTTCAGTGTTTGTATTGAAAAATTAAAAATAAGGCCAGGTGCTGTGGCTCATGCCTATAATACCAGCTACTAGGAAGGCTGAGGCAGGAGGATCACTTGAGGCCAGGAGTTTGAGACAAGCCTGGGCAATATGGCAAAACCCCATCTTTAGAAAAACAACAAAATGTTTTAATAAAAAATATAATCAAGGCCTGGCACAGTGGCTCATGCCTGTAATCCTAGCAATTTGGGAGGTGGAGGCAGGAGGATTGCTTGATCACAGGAGTTTGAGACCAGCCTGGGCAACATGGCAAGAACCTGTCTCTACAAAAAATACCAAAAAAATGTAGCTGGGTATGGTGGCACTCACCTGTAGTTCCTGCTACTTGGGGAGCTGAGGTGGGAGGATAGTTTGAGCCCAGGAGCTTGAAGCTGCAGTGAGTCAAGATTGTGCTACTGTACTCCAGCCTGGGTGACAAACTGAAACCTTGTCTCAAATACATATATATAATGAAGCCACTGCACTCCAGCCTGGGTGACAGAGCATGACTCTGTTTATAAAAATATATATTTTAAAAATTACAAATAAGAAAATTGATCAACTCAGCATCCAGCTAAAGAAATTAGAAAAGCACAACAAAATAAACTGAATGACAGTAAAATGAGAGGCTGGGTGTGGTGGCTCATGACTGCAATCTGCGTGCGGCCTCATATTGACTATATATATATAAAATCTGCACCTGGCCACAGATTTCTTTAATATAAGTTTTATATCCCATAGGAGATTTCATTAAAAAATTAAGACCTTGGCCCAGCACAGTGGCTCACACCTGCAATCCCAGCACTTTGGGAGGCCAAGGCAGGTGGATCACTTCAAGTCAGGACTTTGAGACCATCCTAGCCAACAGAGTGAAACCCTGTCTCTACTAAAATACAAAATTAGCCAGGCATGGTGGCAGGCACCTGTAATTCCAGCTATTCAGCAGGCTGATGCAGGAGAATCCCTTGAACCTGGGAGGCAGAGGTTGCAGTGAGTTGAGATCCGTGCCATTGCACCCCAGCCTGGGCAACAGAGAGCTCCATCTCAAAACAAACAAACAAAAAAAATTAAGACCTGAAGAAAAGAAAAGGGTAATCGCAGGGCATGGTGGATCACGCCTGTAATCCCAGCACTTTGGGAGGCCGAGGCGGGCGGATCACGAGGTCACAAGATCGAGACCATCCTGGCTAACACGGTGAAACCCGGTCTCTACTAAAAATACAAAAAATTAGCCACGCGTGGTGGCAGGCACCTGTAGTCCCACCTACTCAGGAGGCTGAAGCAGGAGAATGGCATGAACCCGAGAGGCAGAGCCTGCAGTGAGCCAATATCCTGCCACTGCACTCCAGCCTGGGCGACAGAGCGACACTCCGTCTCAAAAAAAAAAAAAAAAAAGGAAAGAAAAGGGTAAACCCGTGTACTTTTTATTTTTTTGGTTTTGTTGTTCTTGTTATTATTGTTTTTTGAGACAGGGTCTCACTCTGCCACACAGGCTGGAGTGCAGTGGCACAATTTCAACTCACCACAGCTTTGACCTCCAGGGCTCAAACAATCCTCCTGCCTTAGCCTCCCTAATAGCTGGGACTACAGGCACACGCCACCAGACCTGGCTAATTTTTTAACTTTTTATAGAGATGGGGTCTTGCTAGGTTGCCCGGGCTGATCTCAAACTCCTGGGCTCAAGTGACCCTCCCACCTTGGTCTCCCAAAGGGCTGAGATTACAGGCATGAGCCACCATGCCCAGCCAACCTGTGTAGGTTATATGCTAGATTTGATACATAAATTGACCATAATGAATAGACTAAGAGGGTGTGATGTAATGGTAACACGCTGGGGGCAAATTTAGCAAGGCCTCTTTTTTGGTGGTTGTTGGTGGTGGTTTTTTGTTTTTTGTTTTTTAAGGTGGAGTCTTCTGTCACCCAGGCTAGAGTGCAGTGGCATGCTCTCAGCTCACTGCAACTTCTGCCTCCCAAGTTTGAGCAGTTCTCCCGCCTCAGCCTCCAGAGTAGCTGGGATTACAGACACATGCCACCATGCCCAGCTAATTTTTTATATTTTTTTTTAGTAGAGATAGGGTTTCACCATGTTGGCCAGGCTGGTCTTGAACTCCTGACCTCAAGTGATCCATCCACCTTGGGCTTCCAAAGGGCTGGAATTACAGGCAAGAGCCACTGAGCCCAGCCACAAGGCCTCTTTGTTCAGCATCTTCTCTGTGTCCCTGTGTCTTCAGAAATAAGGATGTTCCTTTCCTCTGGATTTTATTTTTATTTATTTTTTATTTATTGTCAGATGGAGTCTCACTCTGTCACCCAGGCTGAAGTGCATTGGCACAATTTCGGCTCACTGCAACCTCTGCCTCCCAGGTTCAAGCAATTCTCCTGCCTCAGCCTCCAGAGTAGCTGGGACTACAGGTGCGCACCACCATGCCTGGCTAATTTTTGTATTTTTAGTAGAGATGGGGTTTTGCCAAGTTGGCCAGGCTGATCTCGGCTCGCTGCAACCTCCACGTTCCGGGTTCATGCCATTCTCCTGCCTCAGCCTCCCGAGTAGCTGGGACTACAGGCATCCACCACCAAGTCCGGCTAATTTTTTTGTATTTTTAGTAGAGACGGGGTTTCACCATGTTAGTCAGGATGGTCTCGATCTCCTGACCTCATGATCCGCCCGCCTCAGGTCCCAAAGTGCTGAGATTACAGGCGTGAGCCACCATATTTAGCATTTTTTAAATTTTAAGACGTATTTTCCCTGTTGTTGCCCAGGCTGGAGTGCAATGGCGCCATCTTGACTCACTGAAACCTTTGCCTCCCGGGTTCAAGGAATCCTCCTGCCTCGGCCTCCCAAGTAGCTGGGATTATAGGTGCCCGCCACCACACCCAGCTAATATTTGTATTTTTAGTAGAGACGGGGGTTTCACTATGTTGGTCAGGCTGGTCTCGAACTCCTGACCTCAGGCAATCTACCCACCTCGGCCTCCCAAAGTGCTGGGATTACAGGTGTGAGCCACCGTGCCTGGCTAATTTTTGAATTTTTAGTGGAGACAGGGTTTCACCATGTTGGTCAGGCTGTTCTCGAACTCCTGACCTCGTGATCTGCCCACCTTGGCCTCCCAAAATGCTGGGATTACAGGCGTGAGCCACCGTGCCTGGTCGGAAATTCTTTCTTTAGTGTCTGGTTCATTTTATTATTTCTCAAAAGGGCTGTTTTCACAGATCTACTGTAAGGGCTACTTTCACAGGTCTTTTTTGGTTTCGGTTTTGGTTTTTTCCCCATCTAATCACCTATTGCATGCAGGTAGGCTGGACAAACAGATGTGGCTCAATCAATCCTTTAAATAGTTTTCTCTTTTCTTTTTTTTTTGTAATGGAGGATCTTGCATACAGCTCACTGAAGCCTTGACGTCCTGGGCTCAAGCAATCCTCCTGCCTCAGCCTCCCAAGTAGCTGGGACTACAGATGCACGCCACCATGCCTGGCTAATTTTATTATTTTTTTTTAGAGACAGGGTCTCACTATGTTCAGGCTGGTCTCAAACTCCTGGGCTCGAGTGATCCTCTTACCTACGTCAGCCTCCCAAAGTACTGGCACTACAGGTATGAGCCACCATACCCAGCTCTTCTGTTCTAAGAAATGTTAAACATCGTTATTACTTTGTAGATTTTTAAAACATTGATAGGTGCCAGGCATGGTGGCTCATGCCTGTAATCCCAGCACTTTGGGAAGCTGAGGCAGGCGGATCACCTGAAGTCAGGAACTGGAGAATAGCCTGGCCAACGTGGTGAAACCCTGTCTCTACTAAAAACACAAAAATTAGCTGGACATGGTGGCGGGCACCTGTAATCCCAGCTACTCAGGAGGCTGAGGCAGAAGAATTGCTTGAACCCAGGAGGCAGAGGTTGCAGTGAGCTGAGATTGGGCCACTACACTCCAGCCTTGGCAACAGGGTGAGACTCCATCTCAAAAAGTAAAATAAAATGAAACAAATATAAATAAGAACATTGGTGGGGTCAGGTCTGGTGGCTAATGCCTGTAATTCCAGCACTTTGGGAGGTCAAGGTGGGCAGATCACCTGAGGGTGGGAGTTTGAGATCATCCTGGCTAACATGGTGAAACCCTGTCTCTACAAAAAATACCACAATTAGAGGGCTGAGGTGGGAGGATTGCTTAAGCCAGGGATTTTGAGGCTACAGTAAGCCAAGATGGCGCAACTGTATTCCAGCCTGGGTGACAGAGCAAGACCCTGTCTCAAAAAAAAATTAAATAAATAATTACACTGATGGAAAATCAGGTTGTTTTCATTTTTTAGTATCATACAAATAAAGCTGCAGTGAATATCTCTGTACGTGTAGATTTATTCTATTCTCAACTCTTATTTATTCAGAACCTCCTATATGCTAGTCACAGTTCTAGGCATTGGATACAGCAGTATATTAAACATGCTTTTTACCCTGATAGGGCTCACATTCTAGTGGGAGTAGACAGAAGAGTTAAATGCGTGGAAAATATATTAGATGGTGATTAGTGTTGTGAAGAAAAATTGAAACATTTTAGGACATTTAATTTAATAATTTTTTTAGGCTGAATCTAAAATATTCTCTTGCCCAGTCTGGTCTCAAACTCCTGGGTTCAAGCAATCCTCCTGCCTCAGAGTCCTGAGTAGCGGGGACTAGAGGCACATGCCATCACGTAGGGGGTTAATTTAAAATAGTATAATTAAGAGAATGCCTCACTGAGAAAGTGACATTTGTGTGAAAACCTGAAGGAAGTATGGAAACAAATCATGTGGTCAGCTGAGGGAAGAGGATTCCAGATGGAGGGAAGAAGGTGTGCAAAAGCCCTAAGGCAAGACATCATCTGAGGTTTCCAGGGACCTCATCCAGGAATGGCAAGGAGGCGAGTATGGCTGGACCCAGAGAGGGAGGAGGAAGGTGGTGGGAGATGAGGTCAGCAGTGTAGCTGAGGGTTCAGCAATGTAGATGAGGTCAGATGCAGAAGGCCTCACAGGTCATTGAAAGGATTTTGGCTTTAACTGTAACATAAGGTGGGTAGCCTGGGAGGATTTTGGGGTTTGTTTTTTGTTTTTGTTTTTTCTGAGACGGAGTCTCGCTCTGTCAGCCAGGCTGGAGTGCAGAGGCGCTATCTCAGCTCAATGCAACCTCTGCCTCCAAGGTTCAAGTTATTCTTCTGCCTCAGCCTCCTGAGTAGCTGGGATTACAGGCACACACCACCACGCCCGGCTAATTTTTGTATTTTTAGTAGAGATAGGGTTTCACTATGTTGGTCAGGCTGGTCTCAAACTCATGTCCTCATGATCCACCCACCTCAACCTCCCAAGGTGCTAGGGTTACAGGTATGAGCCACCATGCCCAGCCCAGGAGGGTTTTAAGTAGAGTAATGACAGTATGTGATTTGTGATTTAATAGGATCACTCTGGTTATTGTCCTGAGGATAGCCTGAAGAAAGGTAAGCGGCCAGGTGTGGTGGCTCACACCTGTAATCCCAGAACTTTGGGAGGCTGAGACTGGTGGATGACCTGAGGTCAGGAGTTCAAGACCAGCCTGACCAACATGGTAAAACCCCATCTCTACTAAAAATACAAAAATTAGCCAGGTGTGGTAGTGCGCACCTCTAATCCCAGCTGAGACAGAAAGGGAGAAATTGAGGGTATCTCTAAGATATCTGACCTAAGTAATAGGAAGGGTGGAATTTCCTTAACAGTTATTTCCTTAATTGAAATAAGGAATGCTGTGGGAGGAACGCATTTGGGTGTGGGGATGAGACTGGGATCTGGGTTTTGGTCCTATCAAGTTTGAGATTTCCATTAGATATCCAAGTGAAGATGTTAAGTGGGCAGTTGGAGTCTTGAATGCAAGAGAATGATCTCGGCTGGCAATACAAATTTGAGGATTGTCCACATGTAGATAATATGTAAAGCCACGAAATTGTTGGAGATCGACTGGGGAACTAGGATAGATAAAAAGGAAAAAGATTAGAGGTCTAAGCCTGGGGCACTTACTCTTTGGCATTCTAAGGATGTAATGAAAAAACGCAGGCTGGGAGTGGTGGCTCACACCTGTAATCCCAGCACTTTGAGGCGAGTGGATCACTTGAGGTCAGGAGTTTGAGACAAGCCTGGCCAATATGGTGAAACCCTATCTTTACTAAAATACAAAAAAAAAAAAAATTAGCCAGGCGTGGTGGCGGGCGCCTGTAGTCCCAGCTACTGGGGAGGCTAAGGCAGGAGAACAGCGTGAACCCGGGAGGCGGAGCTTACAGTGAGCCGAGATCCCACCACTGCACTCCAGCCTGGGCAACAGAGCCAGACTCCATCTCAAAAAAAAAAAAAAAAAAAAAATACAAAAATTAGCCGGGCATGGTGGTGCGTACCTGTAGTCCCAACTACCAAGGAGGCTGAGGCAGGAGAAACACTTGAACCCAGGAGTGGAGGTTGCAGTGAGCAGAGACCATGCCATTGCACTCCAACCTGGGGGCCAGAGCGAGACGCATTCTCAAAAACAAAAACAAAACAAAACAAAACCAAAAAAAGTAAAAACAGGGAAGAAGATTAAGTGGCAAATGAGGTAGGTGAAACCAATGTGGTATCTTACAACTCAAGTAAGTTGAGGAATGAGACCAGACCTTTGGATTTACATTGTGGAGGTCATCTGTGACTTTGACTAGAAGTTTTGTTAGAATGTTGCAGGGTGACGTCTTGTTGGGTGTATGAGTCAGAGTTCTCCAAAGACAGACCCAATAAGAGAGGGATGGATGGATGGATGGATGGATGGATGGATGGGAGGGAAAGGGGAATTGGCTCACGTGTAAATTGCATTATTCTTGAAAAGATGTTCCCTGAAACTGCAAGTTCTGACGTATTTGCACATTTTTCTGGAAACAACGCCTATATCTCTCGGAGATGTTAAAAGGGGGCAGGCTCGGTGGCTCACACCTGTAATTTCAGCACTTTAGGAGGCTGAGGCCGGAAGATCGCTTCACTTGATTCCCAGCCTGGGCAACATGGCGAAACACCATCTCTACAAACAAAACAAAACAAAAATTAGCAGGCCGTGGTGGCGCACACCTGGAGTCCTATCTACCGGGGAGACTCAGATGGGGAGAATAGCTTGAGCCTGGGTAGCAGAGGTTGCAGTGAGCCGAGATCGCACCAGGCAACAGAGTGAGACCCTGTCTAAAAAAAAAATTTTTGCCGGGCGCGGTGGCTCAAGCCTGTAATCCCAGCACTTTGGGAGGCCGAGACGGGCAGATCACGAGGTCAGGAGATCGAGACCATCCTGGCTAATACGGTGAAACCTCGTCTCTACTAAAAAAATACAAAAAACTAGCCGGGCGCGGTGGCGGGCGCCTGTAGTCCCAGCTACTCGGGAGGCTGAGGCAGGAGAATGGCGTAAACCCGGGAGGCGGAGCTTGCAGTGAGCTGAGATCCGGCCACTGCACTCCAGCCTGGGCGACAGAGCGAGATTCCGTCTCAAAAATAAAAATAAAAATAAAAAATAAAAATAAAAAAAAATTTTTTTTTCAAAGGGGTTAGTGGCCCCAGAGAAAGGATCACTTCATTAATAATTAAGATGCTTAGCCGGTCATGGTGGTTCACGCCTGTAGTCCCAGCTACTCGTGAGACAGAGGAACGAGAATCGCTTGAACCCAGGAGGCGGAGGTTGCAGTGAGCTGAGATTACGCCACTGCACTCCAGCCTGGGCAACAGAGTGAGACTCGATTTCAACAACAACAACAAAAATAAAAAATAAAAAAGAATTAAGATGAGCTCTCTTTGGTCAGGCGGCGCTGGTTTCTTCGCTGGGCTCGCCTGCGGTTGTGCCCCGAGCCTACTTCCCGCTCAGTCCTCCGAGAGGCGACTTCCAGCAGGGGTCGCCGCTTCGCTGCCGCCCTGGCCTCGCGCCCCGCCCGACCCGCTCTCACTGCGCCGGCGCCGGCGGAAGGGGCGGGGCGCAGGTAGGGGTGGCCTGGAGGCCTGCAGTCCGCGCGGCCGCGGGGAGGGACGAGAGGGCCTGACGTACAGGTGAGTGCGCCTCTGCTGGTGCGCCGCGCCGGGCCCCCTGTCCGCGCCCCCGGTCACTTCGCCCTGGCGCCCCGCCCACGCTCCAGCCGGGTCTCCCCATGAGTGTCCCGTATTCTGCCAGCCTCGGGACGCCCCGCGAGCCCAGGGCTGCGCAGGGGCTGCGGTAATTGAGCGCGGCGAAGACTTCCGTTCCTGCGTCCGATCGCTCCTGCTGGCTCCGAATGCAGATTGCGAACCCAGGAACGCAGTTGTCCATTTCCTTTGACCTTGGGGACCCAGGAAGGTGCACTGCCCGTGGGGGCGGGGAGGGAGCTAGAGGAACCCGACCCTGTCTTAGCCCGCAGCCTCCGAGGTCTCCAAGTAAAGGGAAGGATCTTTAGCTGTATTAGACTTTAAAGCGTTTAGACCAGTTTTTCCATCTTACGGAGCGGTGAACGGGCTCAGGAATGTGGAGCGTTTCCTGGCGTTAAGCAGGTCAAAGTCAGCGCTGCTTTTCTTACAGACACTGCTTTTCTTACAGTCTTTGGTTAGTTCAGATTGTATACCTCTCCTGAAGATGTCACCCAGAACCTCCTATGAGCTTCTGCCGTGATCATTCCTCCACTCACCCCACACCAACGCCAAAGAGATCTTTTAAAATGAACTTCTATCAGGTCAATTCCCAGGGCCCATCATTGCGTGTTCTTTTCCTGATTCATTCGAATGCACCCGTTCTGATCCATTTTTATTCCACAGTGGGGTGTTGTTTTGTCGTTTTTTAAGACAGTAGCTCTGTCACCAAGGCTAGAATACAGTGGTGTGAACTCTGCTCATTGCAGCCTCCCCCTCCCAGGTTCAAGCGATTGTTCCGCCTCAGCCTCCCAAGTAGCTGTGACTACAGGTGTGCGCCACCACGCGTGGCTAATTTTTGTGTTTTTAGTAGAGACGAGGTTTCACCATGTTGGCCAAGCTGGTCTCGAACTCCTGGCCTCAAATGATCCGCCCGCCTCGCCCTCCCAAAGTGCTGGAATTACAGGCGTGAGCCACTGCGTCTGGCCTATTTTTATTTTAGATCTCACTGTGTTGCCCAGGCTGATCTCAAGCTCTTGGACACAAGTGATTCTCCTGCCTTTGCCTCCCAAAGTGCTGGGATTATAGGCGTGAGCCACCTGCCTGACCTCATTTGCCCTCTCAATCCCCCTTACCCTGTTCCAGTTTCTTCCCCTAGAGCATTAACCACCAGCTATCATGTAATTTACACGGTGTTTTTTGTGTGTGTGTACCTGTTTCCCCTACTAGAATATAAACTCTACAAGAGTAGGAATCTTCATCCATATGTTTTTCCTCTGCTGAATTTCTACTGCCCAAATTAGTGCTTGGCACATGGTGAGTGCTTAATTAAGGGAGGAGGCCAGTGTTGCTGAAGCTGAATTTGCAAGAGTCAGATTGCAGATGAGGTTGGAGAGGAAATGGGGGCTGAGGGAGCACCAGATCCTGTAGAGCCTTTAGAACATGGTAGAGACTTTGCTTTTCTCTGAGTGCTTTTGTAGGGATTTGAGGAAAGGAGTGACATCGTATGAATGACTTTATTATGTACCTACATGGAGGTGTCAAATAGGCAGTTAGATATTGTGTTGCAGGTCCCCAGGTTCATTGATTCACTAAGAGGACTCAAAAGACTCAGCATATAGTCATACTCACAGCTGTGATTTGTTATAGCAAAAGGATACAAAGCAAAATAAGCAAAGGGAAAAGATGCATGGGACAAAGTCTGGAGGAAACCAGGTGCAGTCTTCTAAGAGTCCTCTCCTAGTGGAGTCACATGGGGTATGCTTAATTCTTGCAGCATCAAATTATGACAAGACGTGAGAGATCTCTATCAGGAAAGCTCATAGAGCTCATTTTTCCAATAAAAAGTCACATAGGCACTGTCTGCCTAGAGTGTGCCAAAATTTCAGCTGCCCCAGAAAAACGCAGGTGTTCAGAATCACATCGTACAGTTTCAGCACAGTGAGCCGCTCTTATCCAGATGGGAATTGTGGGAACCCTCATGAAGTTCAAGTTCCCAGACACTAGCCATGGGCCAACTATGCAAGCAGGCATTCTAAGGATAGCAGTCTCAGGCCTGTTATATTAATTCTTTTCTGCACAGATGTACGAGTCTGGAATTTGGGAGAAAGTCCTGGAATGGGAATATAGATTAGGGTGTGGTTGGCATATAGGTGGTATTTAAAGCCGCAGAAAAGATTGGTGTCTTTTTTTTTTTTTTTTTTGAGGCGGAGTCTCGCTCTGTCGCCCGGACTGGAGTGCAGTGGCTGGATCTCAGCTCACTGCAAGCTCCGCCTCCCGGGTTTACGCCATTCTCCTGCCTCAGCCTCCCGAGTAGCTGGGACTACAGGCGCCCGCCGCCTCGCCCGGCTAGTTTTTGTATTTTTAGTAGAGACGGGGTTTCACCGTGTTAGCCAGGATGGTCTCGATCTCCTGACCTCGTGATCCGCCCGTCTCAGCCTTCCAAAGTGCTGGGATTACAGGCTTGAGCCACCGCGCCCGGCCAAGATTGGTGTCTTGATAATGCATTTGTAAGAATTAATTGGGTACACTTAAGAGGTGAGCTGGATAAAGTGAATGTATAAGAGAAGAGGACCAAAGATAGAGGCCTGGGCCCCTCCAACTTTAAGATATCAGGGAGGGCCAGGCACAGTGGCTCAGGCCTGTAATCCTAGCACTTTGGGAGGCTGAGGTGGGTGGGTCACTTGAGGTCAGGATTTCCAAACCAGCCTGGCCAACATGGTGAAACCCTGTCTCTACTAAAAATATAAAAATTAGCCAGGTGTGGTGGTAGGCGCCCGTAATCTCAGCTACTTTGGAGGCTGAGGTGGGAGAATATGGCCTGAACCCAGGAGGCAGAGGTTGCAGTGAGCCAAGATCGCACCACTACACTCCAGCCTGGGCAACAGAGGAAGACCATGTCTCAAAAAGAAAAGAAAAAAGATGTCAGGGAGAAGAGAAGGACGCAGCAAAGGAGTCTCCTTTTTTTTGGCGGGGGGGAGGGGGGAGATAGAGTTTTGCGCTTGTTGCCCAGTCTGGAGTGCAATGGCCTTGGCTCACTGCAGCCTCCGCCTCCCAGATTCAAGTGATTCTCTTGCCTCAACCTCCTGAGTAGCTGGGATTACAGGTGCCCGCCATCGTGCCTGGCTAATTTTTTTTTTTTTTTTTTTGAGACGTTGTCTCACTCTTGTTGCCCAGGCTGGAGTGCAATGGCGCAATCTTGGCTCACTGCAACCTCCACCTCCCGGGTTCAAGCGATTCTCGTGCCTCATCCTCCCGAGTAGCTGGGATTACAGGCACGTGCCACCAGGCTCAGCTAATTTTTGTATTAGTAGTAGAGACAGGGTTTCTCCATGTTGGTCAGGCTGATCTCGAACTCCCAACCTAAGGTGATCCACTCGCCTTGGCCTCCCAAAGTGCTGGGATTACAGGTGTGAGCCACCGTGCCCGGCCAGCAAAGGAGTCTTGAGAAGCAGCAGCCACAGGAGAGATAGGAAGAAAACCAAGAGTGAGGTGTCTTGGAGACCAAGTGAAGAAGAGAGGCGTAATCAGTTTTTTCCAGTGCTGCTGAGAAGTCAGTTAAGATGAGGACTGACATGACCTTTTGGATTTAGAAAATGAAAGGAGTGGAGTTGAAGAGAGTTAGACAACCATTTTGAGGAGTTTTATGGTAAAGGGGCAAGAAAAGTGTTGGTATCTGGGGATTGTGGAGGCAAGAGGTTTGTGTCATTGATTGCTTTTGAATGAGAGAAAAGTAACAGCATCCTGTCCTTTACTATAGCCACCCCCACATTGACTCATTTCCTCACATATGCCAAGTGCCTGGCTAGGCCCTGGTATAAAACACGCAGTCCTTGTCGTCAGGGAACTGCCATTTAAGTGGAATGTGGGCAAGTAAACTGCCTGCCAGGGCACACGTGAAAGCATGTCCAGGGGAGGCTGAACCCTGCACCAGCTGGAGCTCAGAGCAAGAATGCCTGAGCTGGGCGTGGTGGATCACACCTGTAATTCTAGCACTTTGGGAGACTGAGGCAGGCAGATCACAAGGTTAGGAGTTCGAGATGAGGCTGGCCAACGTTGTGAAACCCATCTCCACTAAAAATACAAAAATTAGCTGGGCGTGGTGGCCCGTGCCTGTAGTCCCAGCTACTGGGGAGGCTGAGGCAGGAGAATCGCTTGAACCCAGGAGGCGGAGGTTGCAGTAAGCTGAGATTATGCTACTGAACTCCAGCCCAGACGACAGTGCAAGACTCCATCTCAAAAAAAAAAAAAAGCCTGAGTATCCTTGAATGCTCATCCTCATTCATCCTTGAATGAGAGAAAAAATAACAGCATGCCAATGGAATAGTCCATTATCAAGCAAAAAAATTACTGTTGTAACGTGATGTTTCCCCATGGCTCAGTTTCAGGCCACCTTTGCCCTTTGCTCACAGAACTCTGTAGGCATCCTTGCTCTGCGCTCCAGCTGGTGCAGGGTTCAGCCTCCCCTGGGCCTGCTTTCACATGTGTGCCATGGCAGGCAGTTTACTTGCCCACATTCCACTTAAACGGCAGTTCCCAGATGACAAGGACTGTGTGTTTTCTACCAAGGCCTACCCAGGCACTTGGCATATGTGAGCAAATGAGTGATTGTGGGGGTGGCTGTAGTCATGGGCAGGATGCTCATTTCATTTCTAGAAATTGAATCTGCCACCATTCACTGGTTTTGGTATGTCCTGAGCAGAGGAGTGAAGAACAGGGCACTGTGTAGGCCCTATCACTACCCTTAGAGTTTGGGAGATAATTTGTGACTTAATTCGAAAGTAACAAAAAAAATGTATAGTGTTGGTGCAACCAGAGTATGGAAAAGGGTCTGTGGAGCATGGCTGGGTAGAGGAGGATGTGGCTTGTGTGGAGTGCGGAGGAAGAGGAGACCATGACAAAAGGACGGGAACTTCTCAGTAGTAGATTTTTTTTTTTTCCAAATGCGCTGTAAGGAACCCAGATTCTCCAGTGCTGCTTCGGTTGGAGAGGAGCTGGGTGCCTGGTTAGTTCTTTTCTCTGGCACCCCCACTTTCAACTCAGGGCTCCCTTGAACAGTTTCGAAGTCCTGAGGCAGGGCCGGGCACGGTGGCTCATGCCTGTAATCCCAGCACTTTGGGTGATTGAGGTGAGCGGATCACAAGGTCAGGAGATCAAGACCATCTTGACTAACACGATGAAACCATGTCTCTACTAAAGACACAAAAAATTAGCCGGGCGTGGTAGTGGGTGCCTGTAGTCCCAGCTACTTGGGCGGCTGAGGCAGGAGAATGGCGTGAACCTGGGAGGCGGAGCTTGCAGTGAGCCGAGATCGCACCACTGCGCTGCAGCCTGGGCGACAGAACGAGACTCCGTCTCAAAATAATAGTAACAAAGTTCTGAGGCAGAATCTGGGTCCTCCCTTGTGACCCTGAGTGCCCACTGCTGACAACTACAAATGGTCGTCATCTCCAGCAAGAATTAGGTTAATGTGTTTCCTCAGTTTTATGTTTTTAATGAATTTTATCTAAGCTTCCAACATCTACCACTGTTTGCCTGCTAGAAAGTTAAGCTGATCACAGTGACAGGTAGTGAGTAGCTAATAAACACAAGGGAATTCGTGGCTTGACATTTTGGTATGTTTGTTGAGTTTACAAATGCATCTGATTCTAAATGGTTATTTTCTGCTAGGAAAGGTTTCCTAATGCAGGTAGATGTAACTCTACTTGTGACGTCGGCAGAGAGCCACATCATATCTAGGCATTCCTCAAAGTAAACAACGGTACGGTAAAAACTAGGACTCTTTTCAAAGGCAGGAAGAGGGTAAAAAAGATACTAAAAATAAATAAAAATAAAAATAGGACTTATGGATGGGGAATGTGGGCACCTGGGGTCTGACACAGAAACAGGACTTCTACCCCTAGCCATGGGTACTTCCCTCCCCTAGGTGTCTCCTCTTAGGATTTCTTCTAAGTTGGGGCAACAGTTCCTCCCACTCTTCTGTCCCTGAAAACTATCTGTTCTTTCTGGTATTGCACTAGTTGGTGAGTTTTTATTCCAGAAAAAAAATAAGAAAATAGATGTCTGGCCGGGCGCGGTGGCTCAAGCCTGTAATCCCAGCACTTTGGGAGGCCGAGACGGGCGGATCACGAGGTCAGGAGATCGAGACCATCCTGGGTAATACGGTGAAACCCCGTCTCTACTAAAGAATACAAAAAACTAGCCGGGCGATGAGGCAGGCGCCTGTAGTCCCAGCTACTTGGGAGGCGGAGGCAGGAGAATGGCGTGAACCTGGGAGGCGGAGCTTGCAGTGAGCTGAGATCCGGCCACCGCACTCCAGCCTGGGCGACAGAGCCAGACTCCGTCTCAAAAAAAAAAAAAAAAAGAAAAAATAAAAAGAAAATAGATGTCAGGGTGTAGAAGAAAGAGCACTTAACTTGGAGTTGGAAGACTGATGGACAGTTCAGAATGGTAGTAATGAGTCTAGGCTTTGGAGCTCGGATGCCTAGATTTGAATAGTGTCTGTGTGACCCTATAGCTGAGATGGGCTTGTTGCAAGGAATAAATGAGTTCACGTGTAGAGCAATGCCTGGCCCACAGTAAAAACAATGAGCCTTAAGAAGACTTGACCAGGCCGGGCGCGGTGGCTCAAGCCTGTAATCCCAGCACTTTGGGAGGCCGAGACGGGCGGATCACGAGGTCAGGAGATCGAGACCATCCTGGCGAACACAGTGAAACCCCATCTCTACTAAAAATACAAAAAAAAAAAAAAAAAAAAAAAAGAAGACTTGACCAGCCGGGCGTGGTGGCTCACGCCTGTAATCCTAGCACTTTGGGAGGCCGAGGCGGGTGGATCACCTTAGGTCAGGAGTTCAAGACCAGCCTGGGCCACGTAGTGAAACCCTGTCACTACAAAAATACAAAACTGAGCCGGGCACAGCGGCACATGCCTGTAATTGCAGCTACTTGGGAGGCTGAGACACGAGAATCACTTGAACCCAGGAGGTGGAGGCTGCAGTGAGCCAAGATTGCACCTCTGTACTCCAGCCTGGGCAACAGAGTAAGACTCCATCTCATTTACTAGCTGTGCCACTTAGCTTATTCTTAAATTGCTTCAGCTTTTGTTTGTACTCATCTGCAAAATGAGGGAATTGCACAAAGTCATCCCGCAGAGGCTGCTTTTTTTTTTCTTCTTCTTGTTTTTGAGACAGAGTTTCACTCTTGTTGCCCAGGCTGGAGTGTAATGGCACAATCTCAGCTCACCACAACCTCTGCCTCCCAGGTTCAAGCAGTTCTTCTGCCGCAGCCTCCCAAATTGCTGGGATTACAGGCACGCGCCACCACACCCGGCTAATCTTGTATTTTTAGTAGAGACAGGGTTTCTCCGTGTTAGCCAGGCTGGTCTCAAACTCCCAACCTCAGGTGATCTGCCCACCTCGGCATCCCAGAGTGCTGGGATCACAGGCATGAGCCGCCAAAGTAAAACTTTTAATAATGACTCTAGGACTTAGGACCAACACAGACTTCCTGGGGATGATGTTAGAGAGCTCTGGCCACCTATGGCTAAACCTTCCTGTGTGTTTTGGGTGGCTGGGAGAGTATGAGAGGCTGTGCTTATGAGTTAATAATTTTTCTTCAGATTTTACATTGTGAAGGATATATGCCAAAATCTTACAATGGTTAATGTGGAGTGGACTAGGGCTGGTTTTAATTTTCTTTTTTTGAGATGGAGTTTCACTCTTGTCGCCCAGGCTGGAGTGCAATGGCACAATCTTGGCTCACTGCAACCTCCACCTCCTGGGTTCAATTTGGGAGTAGCTAGCTCCATGTTTTTGAGTGGGCCATAATCAGAGGTATCAATCTTAAGGTACAATCTAGGCACAAAGGAAAGTCATTTGCAGACTCACAGTACAAGGATGTTGATCATATGGAAACCCTTCCCTCATTACCAAATCATGGTCTCTAAAACCTTCTTGATATACTTGCAGAGGTGGGGGTGGGGGTGAGTCTGCCACCATCATAAGATGGTTTCTGCTACATTTGAGGTAACTGTAGGAATTGATTGCCCTCTGACATGTCACAAGCACTTGTCACAATTCCCTAGTTTGTGGGTCTCTAGACTCCTTCCTTGTCTGCTAGCTAATGCCTCTGTTAAACGTGGGGAAGGAGATGTAAAAGGAGTTAAAATGCAGGTCTGTCCAGTTTGCTCACCCTTACCTCTGATTTGCTAGGGCTGGAGGTTGAAATAAAGTTTAGAGATTCACTCTGGATTTCATGAAGTCATGATCTGGTGTCCTTCCTTGGCAAAGTCAATGTTGTAAGGATATAATGTATGTCAGTCAACAGTCTTTCTCTCCAAATTTTCCTTTAAAAAACAAAAACAAAAACAGGCCGGGCACAGTGGCTCACGCCTATAATCCCAGCACTTGGGGAGGCCAAGGCAGGCAGATCACCTGAGGTCGGGAGTTTGAGACCACCTTGACCACCATGGAGAAACCCTGTTTCTACTAAAAATACAAAATTAGCTGGGCATGGTTATGCATGCCTGTAATTCCAGCTACTGGGGAGGCTGAGGCAGGAGAATAGCTTGAGAGATTGTGGTGAGCCGAGATGGTGCCATTGCACTCCAGCCTGGGCAACAAGAGCGAAACTCCATCTCAAAAAAAAAAAAATTGAAAATTGAAAAAACCAAAAATAATTGAGAACTATTGTTAGTATTTTTTTAGAAGCAGTCAGTACCCAAAGCTAATTTGGGGGAGGGAGAAGAGTAGAACCAGTGCTTTCACATATACTAGTATCACATTGGACCTTCCTGACAATCCTATGAGCTAATCACATTAGTTGCAGCTAGAAGATTCACTATGCTGTGATATATGGCCCCTGGTACATGCAGATTGATACGACTTTTTTTTTTAATTTTGAGATGTGGTTTCTTGTTGCCTGGGCTGGAGTATAATGGCGTGATCTCGGCGCACTGCAGCCTCCGCCTCCCAAGTTCAAGCGATTCTCCTGCCTCAGCCTCCTGCGTAGCTCGGATTACAGGTGCCTGCCACCACGCCTGGCTAATTTTTGTATTTTTGGTAGAGATGGGGTTTCGCCATGTTGGCCAGGCTGGTCTTGTACTCCTGACCTCTCTGCCCACCTCAGCCTCCCAAAGTGCTGGGATTACAGGCGTGAGCCACCGCGCCAGGCCCGATAGGACTTTTTAGGGGCGCATACGTATAGTACTAGACAAAGTGTTCATAGTGCATATGGTTTATGTTGTAAGAACGTCATGACATTGCACTTGTGAGATAAAACTGATTTATTATCTGTTTCAGATTATAAGCGCCATGGCTATGGCTAGTGTTAAATTGCTTGCTGGTGTTTTAAGAAAGCCAGATGCCTGGATTGGACTCTGGGGTGTTCTCCGAGGGACACCTGCGTCATACAAACTCTGTACTTCCTGGAATCGATACTTGTATTTTTCTAGTACCAAGTTACGTGCACCAAATTATAAAACACTTTTTTATAATATTTTCTCACTGAGACTCCCAGGACTTTTACTATCTCCAGAATATATTTTTCCTTTTTCCATAAGACTCAAAAGTAATATAAGCTCTACAAAATCTACTAAAAAGTCTCTGCATAAAGTAGATGAAGAGGACTCTGATGAAGAAAGCGATCATGACGAGATGAGTGAGCAGGAAGAGGAGCTTGAGGATGACCCTACTGTAGTCAAAGACTATAAAGACCTGGAAAAAGCAGTGCAGTCTTTTCGGTATGATGTTGTCTTGAAGACGGGGCTAGATATTGGGAGAAAGTGAGTATGATACACATTTCATTATAAACTCACTCGTAGTCGTGTTATTTTAATGTAGCATTCCAAATCACTTGGCCCATATTATGGTGAAGAATAACCACAATAAAAGGACCTTTATAGGTAACCTGTTTCAATTATTTCATTTTATAGATGAGCAAACTGATTTCCAAAGAAGTCAAGTGACTGCCTGGAAATCCCATGTGCCATATTAGAAAATTTGAATCTAAGACACAGTTGACTGTAAGATGAACCATTGATTTAATAACAGCTGCTTGAGGAGACAATGAATCACCATATTAGATGTATGTAGCAAGCATAAAATGCACCGGGATATTTCACAAATGCTATAATGTGAAACAGTACCTCGGCTGGGCACGGTGGCTCATGCCTGTAATCCCAGCAGTTTGGGAGGCCGAGCTGCGTGGATCACAAGGTCAGGAGTTCAAGACCAGCCTGGCCAATATGGTGAAACTCTGTCTCTACTAAAAATACAAAAATTAGCCAGGCGAGATGGCAGGCGCCTGTAGTCCCAGCTACTTGGGAGGCTGAGGCAGGAGAATTGCTTGAACCTGGGAGGCAGAGGTTACAGTGAGCCAAGGTTGTGCCACTGCACTCCAGCCTGGGCAACAGAGCAAGACTCCATCTGGGAAAAAAAAAGGTACCTCTTAGAATTAACAGCATGATGTATAATAAGATGATGGTTAAGAATGCAGGCTTTGGCCAGGCACCGTGGCTCATGCCTGTAATCCCAGCACTTTGGGAGGCTGAGGCAGGCAGATCACAAGGTCAGGAGATCGAGACCGTCCTGGCTAGTACGGTGAAACCCAGTCTCTACTAAAAATACAAAAAATTAGCTGGATGTGGTGACGGGCGCCTGTACTCGCAGCTGCTCAGGAGGCTGAGACAGGAGAATGGCATGAACCCAGAGGTAGAGCTTGCAGTGACCTGAGATAGCGCTACTGCACTCCAGCCTGGGTGACAGAGTGAGACTCCGTCTCAAAAAAAAAAAAAAAAAGCCAGGCACGGTGGCTCAAGCCTGTAATCCCGGCACTTTGGGAGGCCGAGACGGGCGGATCACGAGGTCAGGAGATCAAGACCATCCTGGCTAACCCGGTGAAACCCCGTCTCTACTAAAAAATACAAAAAACTAGCCAGGCGAGGTGGCAGGCCCCTGTAGTCCCAGCTACTCGGGAGGCTGAGGCAGGAGAATGGCGTAAACCGAGGAGGCAAAGCTTGCAGTGAGCTGAGATCTGGCCACTGCACTCCAGCCTGGGCGACAGAGTGAGACTCCGTCTCAAAAAAAAACAGAATGTGGGCTTTGGAGCCAGATTACTGGGGTTTCAGTCCTGGTTCTGTGTAACCTTGGGTTAGTTACTTAAACTTTCTGAGCCTCAGTTTTCTCATCTGTAAAATGAAGATGATAGAACCTAGTTTAGAGAGTGGTTGCTAGGATTGAGTGCGTATATATCTATGTCAAGCACTTATAACAGTGTCTGGCACATAGTAGGTACTCAATATATGTGGGCTGTTTTGAAGAAAATACCACATATGTTCATGTATAATAGAGGTATTGAGTCTAACTTTTCAGATTTCTTTTTTTTTTTTTTGGAGACAGAGTCTCGCTCTGTCACCCCAGCTGGAGTGCAGTGGCGTGATCTCGGCTCACTGCAAGCTCCACCTCCTGGATTCACGCCATTCTCCTGCCTCAGCCTCGCAAGTAGTTGGGACTACAGGCGCCTGCCACCACGCTCAGCTAATGTTTTGTATTTTTTTAATAGAGACAGGGTTTCACTGTGTTAGCCAGGATGGTCTCGATCTTGTGACCTCATGATCCGCCCGCCTTGGCCTCCCAAAGTGCTGGGATTACAGGCGTGAGCCACTGCGCCCAGCAAAGATTTCTTTAGTATTCTGATTCCCTCTCTGCTAGATTAATTATATAAGAATAGTGGCCTTCATTGTTCATTTATTCCCTTAGGAATGATTGCATGCATATTGTATACAGTGTAAGAATTGTGATATGAATAAATGCAGAAAAACATCTTGTGTAATTTGTACCTTTATGACCTAATGTAATGTCATAGTTTAATTTTTTAATCCTTAAAGCTTAAGAGATTTCATAAAAAGGGCTGGGCGTGGTGGCTCACGCCTGTAATCCCAGCATTTTGAGAGGCCGAGGCAGGGGATCACAAAGTCAGGTGATCAATACCATCCTGGCTAACACAGTGAAACCCCGTCTCTACTAAAAATAGAAAAAATTGGCTGGGCGCGGTGGTGGGTGCCTGAAGTTCCAGTTACTCAGGAGGCTGAGGCAGGATAATGATGTGAATCTGGGAGGCGGAGCTTGCAGGGAGCCAAAATCGCGCCACCTCACTCCAGCCTGGGCGACAGAGCGAGACTTCGTCTCCGGAAAAAAAAAAAAGAGATTCATAAAAATGAGCCAGCCCATAGGCCCCGCCCTTGGCGTTCTGATTAGGGTGCCATTAGAGAATGTTCTCTAAACTCTGGCAAACTAATAAGGAGGCATCTCCTCTCCCAGAGTAGAAACTGCTGCTGTTATTATTAAGCCGAGCTCCACATGTTAGTCCCCTGGAATCAGATCATCAAAAAGAAAGAGTGTACTGATTTTTAGCTGCTTCCTCCCTTGGTCTTGTTGCAGTGACTTAAGTTCAGAGAGAACAGCAGCTGTCAGATTGGAATTTCCCCAGCCTCAGTACAAACTGGCAGAGGGTTTCTTAATAGCCTTGCCATACACATGGTGTCTGGTTTTTCTCTCAGTGTACAGAGCAGGTATCTGAGGGGAAGGCAGTGCCCACTCACTTTGGCTGTCGTGAATCACCAGAGCTACAGCCTGGCCATGTGATCTCTGCACTGGGAGTCAGGTGGAGTACCCCAGGCCCTTGTCCAGAACGGAGCTTGGCATGTATGCTAAAACCTCTCTTAAGGCTCCATCCAATTAACTGCCCAAGAGCACTAGCAAATCTTTGCAGCAGTTCGACATCTATTTAGAAATGCCTTTTGGTCTCCCTGTTTTAGATACACACCAGAGCAGGTGACTTTCCGTTTCCCAGGACTCAAAATGGAGACTGTGGAGAATCACTGTCAGAGTAAACATTAATGGAGGGCTGGGCGCGGTGGCTCACGCCTATAATCCCAGCACTTTGGGAGACCGAGGCGGGCGGATCACGAGGTCAGGAGATCGAGACCATCCTGACTAACACGGTGAAACCCCGTCTCTACTAAAAATAAAAAATAAAAAAAATTAGCCTGGTGTGGTGGCAGGCACCTGTATTCCCAGCTACTTGGGAGGCTGAGGCAGGAGAATGGTGTGAACCTGTTAGGCAGAGCTTGCAGTGAGCCAAGACCGCACCACTGCACTCCAGCCTAGGCGATGGAGCAAGAATCTGTCTCAAAAATAATAATAATAATGGCAAGTGTTTCTCTCAAACTTGGATAGTTGATGCTTGAACAGTGTGGGGGTTAGAGGTGCCAACCCCCATGTGGTTGAAATGCCACATATAACTTTTTTTGACGCTTAACTACTGATATAGCCTACTGTTGACCGAAGGCCTTACTGATACACAGTTAAAATAAAGTAAGCTCGAGAAAAGAAAATGTTACTAAGAAAAGCATAAGGAAGTGAAAATATATATACTATTTATTAAGTGGGAGTGGATCATCATGAAGGTCTTCATCCTGGCGGAGGAGGAGGAGGCGTGGACTTGCCCTCAGGGGTGGCAGAGGCTAAAGGAAATCCACATATAAGTGGATCTGCACAGTTTGGGCCCGTGCTGGCCAAGGGTCACCTGAGATTCTTTTGAGTATATTTCTATATTTTAAAGCACTTTACCCTTAAAAAAATAGATACAAGGCCGGGCACAGTGTTTCATGCCTGTAATCATAGCACTTTGGGAGGCCAAGGTGGGCGGATCACAAGGTCAGGAGTTCAAGACCAGCCTGGCCAACAGAGTGAAACCCTGTCTCTACTTAAAATACAAAAGTTAGGCATGTTGGTGTGTGCCTGTAGTCCCAGCTACTGGGAGGCTGAGGCAGGAGTTTCACTTGAAACCGGGAGGTGGAGGTTGCAGTGAACCAAGACCACACCACCACATTCCAGCTTGGGCAACAAAGTGAGACTTTGTCTCAAAAAACAACAGAAAAATAGATTTGAGGGTACAAGTGCCATTTTGTTACATGGATATATTGCCTGGTGATGAAGTCTGGGCTTGAGTGTACCCATCACCCAAATTGTGTACATTGTTGCTTTTTTTTTTTTTTGTAGCAAAGTGGAAGAGGCATTCTACAAAGGTGAACTCAGGCTGAATGAGGAAAAATTATGGAAGAAAAGCAGAACGGTGAGATACTAACCTAAAATGACAGCCAGATGTTTTCATCACTTACTCTGCTAGTAACTCAATTAATGTTGCCCCAAATTTTCCCTCTGGCTCCTCTTCCTTCTCTGAGGTCCTCTGTGGTCCTCCAGCTCAAGCTGGTGGGAATCAGCTACAGGCTTCAGACACAGGCACTTTCACTTTTGCAGCCTTAATGACCTTCTGATGAAGCTTCTCCCTTTTAAAATTTTAGAATACGTCACTGTTCGAACTGGCAGAAATCCATTAATTAAACTTCCAGGTCATTAATGTTAGCCCTCATGGAATCCACATAATCAGATTTCAAAGAAACATTTCATCCACGTAGAGTTGTTCTTTGGCCAGTGGTATCTGAGCAGATGTGTAGTTCTGTACAGCTTAGCAGTACCCAGTGAGTGCTTGCTGGATGCACAGCTTTGTGTGCAGAGCAGCTATAAAAAATGATGTGTTCTGTATTTTCTGACAAGTCCATATCAATACTGTTGTTAAGTGAAAGTCAGTTACAAGAAAATGTGTTTCCAGTCTCCACTTTTCTAACAATAAATCATATATAAAAAATCACAGTGGCTCATGCTTGTAATCCCAGCACTTTGGGAGCTGAGGCCTGCGGATCACTTGAGCCCAGGAGTTCAAGACAAGCCTGGGCAGCATGGCAAAGCTCTATTTCTACAAAAAAACAAAAACTTAGCCAGTCGTGGTGGCGGGCGCTTGACCCAGCTACTTGGGAGGCTGAGATGGGAGGATTACTTGAGCCTGGGAGGTCAAGGCTGCAGTGAGTCATAATCATGCCAATGCACTCCAGTTTGGGTGACAGAGTGAGACCCTGTCTCAAAAAAAAAAAAAGACCGGGTGCAGTGGCTCAAGCCTATAATCCCAGCACTTTGGGAGGCCGAGACGGGCGAATCACGAGGTCAGGAGATCGAGACCATCCTGGCTAACACGGTGAAACCCCGTCTCTACTAAAAATACAAAAAAAAAAAAAAAAAAAAATAGCCGGGCGAGGTGGTGGGCGCCTGTAGTCCCAGCTACTCGGGAGGCAGAGGCAGGAGAATGGCGTGAACCCGGGAGGCGGAGCTTGCAGTGAACTGAGATCCGGCCACTGCACTCCAGCCCAGGCGACAGAGCAAGACTTCGTCTCAAAAAAAAAAATTCTGTCCGGACCCAGTGGCTCACGCCTGTAATCCCAGCACTTTGGGAGGCCGAGGCAGGCGGATCACAAGGTCAGGAGATCGAGACCATCCTGGCTAGCATGGTGAAACCCATCTCTACTAAAAATACAAAAAAAAAAATTAGCTGGGCATGGTGGCGGGCGCCTATAGTCCCGGCTACTCAGGAGGCTGAGGCAGGAGAATGGCATGAACCCAGAAGACAGAGCTTGCAGTGAGCTGAGGTGGCGCCACTGCACTCCAGGCTGGGCGACAGAGTGAGACTCTATCTCAAAAAAAAAAAATTCTGTTAGAAAATATGTTTTTGTAAAAGTAAATTACATATATATACACATCTGGAATTAAAATGTTGCTATTACTAGTATTTATCTTTAAGTGAAGCATTATGGATTATGTTAATTTTCTTCATGCTTTTTATTTTCTGAATTTTTTTACCATGCGTATGTATCACTTTCATAATTGGAAAAAACAATACTGGTAATAAAAGTTAACAAAACACAATAAAAAGGTATGACAGAGACCCTTAAAAAGTGTGGAAGACACAAGACATGTGAGGTGTTGGAAGACATAATCTAACTCCGTGTTCAGGGAACAAAGGTTCCAGAGAAGTTAGACGTACTTTGGAGATTGTTTTGATTTCATCTTTCATATTTCAAAATATCCCTGGGGTTGGAGGATCCAAGCTACATCCGGTTGCCCTAGGACATGGGACATTGAGGCTGTCAGCTGTGCATTTGGGTGAGCACTGAGGCTTCCTGCAGTCCTTGCTAACTGGGATCATGCAGGTTCTTGCAGCTCTGTGGGCAGAAGGAGGGAAAAGTCCCCCATGCTGTCTCAGCCCCCAAGTCCCAAGGCACTGGTGATGCCCCTGACTTGAACCAGCAGGCTGGGACTGTGGCTGTTAGCTCTTGCTCAGTGAGCTGCATGCAGTCATAAACCCTTCTCATCTCTGAATTGCTTTTTCCTCCTTTAGCCTGCCCTCCTTCTAAGCTGCAGTGTTCCAAAAACAAGATGTGTTCTTGGAGTAAAGGATGATTACTCCCTGAAAACCCTGTCACTGTGCTGGGGCCTCATTTACAAACCCCACTAGACTATTTTCTCCCCCCACCATTTTGTGATGTTGTTAACTACAGCCTAATTGCTGCTGCTTCATTCTGCCTTGGGTGTTCTGTTGTCTCAGCTGCCTTCCAGGTTTCTTGTGAGGGTCAGCAAAGGAAGGGGGCATTATTAACACTCAGCTGTCTTGTTACTAGGAGGTCTGGTAGCCATAGAAACTGCAGCTAACTGGATATTTGAAATGTAGATATTTGGAACAGCCCCTAATCCCAGCCAGTTTTGCTTTGTGCCTGCGGAGGGACAGGGCCATGGAGGGGAATAAAGAATGCCTCGCCTTCCCTGGTCTGCTCTGTGGAGCCAGTGCCTGGCTGCTGACCCCAAAGGGTCAGGTGCTTGTCTGATGCTGCAGCTCTAACCTTTGCTGCCTGCAATTGAGCAAAGCTTTTCTTTGAGCTGAAAACCAGGTGACAGCCAGGGTGTAGTAGGTGTTGGGTAATTGTTGATTAAACAGTGGCTGTGTGGTGCCCAAGGATGGGGAGTGAATCCTTCCTAAACTCATCTCTTCCTGGGATCAGCTGGGTAAAGGAGGAACACCCCTTCTCTGCGCTACAAGGAAGCCCCAAAGGGATTCATTCCTTAGCCACATACTAGCCTACTCTTTAGAGAGGCAGACATCATGCACAATATCTCTATGAAAGGATATACATAAAGAGTATCCTTTTCTTTGTATATCTTCTTTTCTTTTTCCTTTTCCTTTTTATTTTTATTTTATTTTGGGGACAGGATCTTGCTCGGTTTCCCAGGCTGGAGTGCAGTGGTGCAGCCACAGCTCGTTGCAGTCTTGACTTCTGGGCTCAAGTGATCTTCCCACCTCAGCCTCCCGAGTAGCTGGTATGACAGGCACACCACCATGTCTGGCTATTTTTTTATTTTTTATAGAGACAGGATCTCACTGTGTGGTCCAGGCTGGTCTTGAACTCCTGACCTCAAGTGATCCGCCCACCTTGGCCTCCCAAAGTGCTGAGATTACAGACATGAGACACCACACCTGGCCTATATACCTTTTCTTCGTATACCCTTTTGTATCTTCTAAATTTTGTATCGCATGCATATATTACTTATTGAAAATGAATTGTAGACCGAGTGCAGTGGCTCACACCTGTAATCCCAGCACTTTGGGAGGCCAAGGCCGGCAGAACACTTGAGACCAGGAATTCAAGACCAGTCTGGCCAACATGATGAAACCCCGTCTCTACTAAAAAAAACAGAAAGTTGGCCGGGCGCGGTGGCTCAAGCCTGTAATCCCAGCACTTTGGGAGGCCGAGACGGGCGGATCATGAGGTCAGGAGATCGAGACCATCCTGGCTAACACGGTGAAGCCACGTCTCTACTAAAAAATACAAAAAAAAACTAGCCGGGCGAGGTGGCGGGCGCCTGTAGTCCCAGCTACACGGGAGGCTGAGGCAGGAGAATGGCGTGAACCCGGGAGGCGGAGCTTGCAGTGAGCTGACATTCGGCCACTGCTCAAAAAAAAAAAAAAAAAGTTACCTGGGCATGGTGGCAGGCTCCTTGTAATTCCAGCTATTCAGGAGGCTGAGGCAGGAGAATCGCTTGACTCCAAGAGGCGGAGCTTACAGTGAGCCAAGATTGCGCCACTGCATTCCAGCCTGGGTAATAGAGCGAGACTCCGTCTCAAAAAAAAAAAAAAAATTTTAGCTGAGCAAGGTGGTGCTTGTCTGTAGTCCCAGCCACTTGGGAAGCTGAGGAAGGAGTATCGTTGAGCCCAGGAGTTTGAGGCTGCAGTGCACTGTGATTGTGCCTATGAATAACCATTGCATTCCAGCCTGAGCAACATGTGAGACCTCATCTCTATAAACACTTTAAAAATCATAGTAATTTGAATGAAATAAGGTTATGCCACGGCCGGGCGCGGTGGCTCAAGCCTGTAATCCCAGCACTTTGGGAGGCCGAGACGGGCGGATCACGAGGTCAGGAGATCGAGACCCTCCTGGCTAACACGGTGAAACCCCGTCTCTACTAAAAATACAAAAACTAGCCGGGCGAGGTGGCGGGCGCCTGTAGTCCCAGCTACTCGGGAGGCTGAGGCAGGAGAATGGCGTAAACCCAGGAGGTGGAGCTTGCAGTGAGCTGAGATCCGGCCACTGCACTCCAGTCCGGGCGACAGAGCGAGACTCCGCCTCAAAAAAAAAAAAAAAAAAAAAAAGGTTATGCCAAAAAGGTAAAGCAGAGTTCCCAAGCCTTGTATTTTTTTTTGAGACAGAGTCTTGCTCTTGTTGCCCAGGCTGGAGTGCAATGGCATGATCTCGACTCACTGCCTCCCAGATTCAAGCGATTCTCTTGCCTCAGCTTCCCGAGTATCTGGGATTACAGGCACTTGCCATCATGCCCCGTTAATTTTTGTATTTTTAGTAGAGACGGAGTTTCACCATGTTGGCCAGGCTGGTCTTGAACTCCTGACCTTGTGATCCACCCTCCTTAGCCTCCCAAAGTGCTGGGATTACAGGCATGAGCCACCGCGCCCGGCCTGTATTTCTAGACAGATAAAAATCTAGACAGATGTTTTAAAATGTCCACACAGGCTGAAGTAGTCATTTTCAAAAATTGAACCTAGGGCCGGAAGAAACAGTCGTGACCATAGCAGTGGTATGAGCTTTTCTGCTTCACAGCCCACGGGAGAGGCTGAGAAGGAGGAGAGGGAGTTAATGGTTTAAAATCTGCCCTGTGTGAGTTTTATATCCACCTACTGTGGGCTTCCTGGTTTGGCCCGTATAGTGTTGTGGCAGGCAGGTGTGCATGCCCATGTTGTGGACTTGACTGTTGGGCCTGCAGAGGTCTTGAGTGGGTGGGAGAATAGACATGGGCTTGTTCTGGTGAGGTTGAAAGGTCTCACAGTCTGAAGTTGTGTCTGCCTTAGAGAACATTAATTGTAAAATAAAAGTCAGCATTTGACACCATACTTCTTAAACAGAAGCCCTCTAGTAACCTTCTAAATGGCCATATGTGCCCACTGCTGTCAGTGGTCCACACTTGGGCTTGCCCACCCGCTACTGGAAGCAGTGGTGAGGGGTATGAGATGGCTCCCAGTCATCCCTGGCTTGTGTTTTAGTAGAAGCAGCAGCATGTGGCAGCTGGGTCTGTTTGGCCCTTCTTTTTTTGGGGGGGGGACAGAGTTTTGCTCTTGTTGCCCAGGCTGGAGTGCAATGGTGCCATCTTGGCTTACCACAACCTCCGCCTCCCGGGTTCAAGCGATTCTCCTGCCTCAGCCTCCCAATCCCAAGTAGCTGGGATTATAGGTGTGCACCACCACGCTCAGCTAATTTTTTATTTCTAGTAGAGACGGGGTTTCACTATTTTGGTCAGGCCAGTCTCGAACTCTTGACCACGAGTGATCCACCCACCTTGGCCTCCCAAAGTGCTGGGATTACAGGTGTGAGCCACCGTGCTCGGCCCTGTTTGGCCCTTCTTGAGTGTCTGGAAAGATCCCTTGAGATCCTGAGCTGCCTAGACCAGGTATCGGTCTTGGGCTGTCCATACCTTCAGCACAGACCAGTGTCCTAGACCTGGGAGCTGACAACTGCCCCAGGGTATGCATTGCACTGTCTCAACTGAAGCTGCTTTCTGTGCAAAAATGGGTTTGACCTCAGCCTTTTAACCCATTGAATCAGATCCAACTCTGCCTTCTGTGGCATTCTACCTTCGTGAGTTGAGGCAAGCATTGCACTGGAAATTGTCTTCCTAATGCATGTAGTAATTACTGTGCACACAGTCTCTAAGACTGCCCCCACTTTCTTTGTCTTTTGCCAGTGTTACCAAGATAAATGTGTCCATTCAAATCTTTTCTTAAGTCACCCAGTAGATGTGATTATTTGAGTTACTGTGCACAGGGACGAGCCACAGCCCGCCAGTTGTCTAGTTCTGAAGGAAGGACACTGGCTGATACTGAGGCCCTCATATTTGAGGCACCTTCCCTTTCTTTCTTTTTTTTTTTTGAGACGGAGTCTCCTGCTGTCGCCCAGGCTGGCATGCAGTGGCACGATCTCAGCTCACTGTAACCTCGGCTTCCCAGGTTCAAGCGATTTTCCTGCCACAGCCTCCCAAGTATCTGGGGTCACAGGCACCCACCACCACACCCAGCTAATTTTTGTATTTTTATTAGAGATGAGGTTTCACCATGTTGGCCAGGCTGGTCTTGAACTCCTGACCTCAGGTGATCCGCCCAGCTTGGCCTCCCAAAGTGCTGGGATTACAGGCATGAGCCACCGCACCTGGCCGAGGCACCCTCCCTTTCACGTTGAGGCACTGGGGATAGGTGACAGTGACCGAGGTCAGGGCCTTTTCTCACCTGCCCCTCCTCTGGGTCGTGCTCATGTGGTGAAAAGTCAAAGCAGCCGTGTTTGCATTGGCCTGGATTTCCTGAAGTGTAACCAAGCCTCCGTTTTCTTTTAATTTGCAGGTGAAAGTGGGAGATACATTGGATCTTCTCATTGGAGAGGATAAAGAAGCAGGAACAGAGACAGTTATGCGGATTCTCTTGAAAAAAGTGTTTGAAGAGAAGACTGAAAGTGAAAAATACAGAGTGGTGTTACGGCGGTGGAAAAGTTTAAAGTTGCCTAAGAAGAGAACATCTAAATAAATGGATTGCTTTTTAGCAATAAAGCTGCTTTCTAGTGGTAGAGGAAGGGGTCACCTGAAAAAGAGGACATTTTTATTAAAATAAAGTTCTCTTAGCGTTTGTGGAATCTGCTGAGCCATTTTGTGGAAACTAGGATCCATATCTGGAGACACTTCCCAAGGCCTGCCTCACCCCCACCCCTCCCCACCTTGATCCATGCTCCTCTGACCTCGTCGTGTGAGAACCCCTTTGCCAGAGTGAGACGTGTGCAGAGTGAACTAAGCCCCAGAGGCTTTTAATGGCTTGCCTGCTGTTTCCCACATAAACTACCTCAGGAGTCATTATAAAATAAACAGGCCTTGTTGTCTCTTAGTGTTTTTATTTAAAATTTTCCCTGTCCAGCGGGGCCAGTTTCCCAGGTTCAGGTTTCTTTAGACAAAACCAAGCAAAGTCAAGGGTACTTTCAGATGTTAGGGGATAACCTCTGGGAGACCCCTCTCTCCCCTGCCCTTCCGAATTACCAGTGGCGGGGGGGCCTTAGTTCCCTTCAGTTTGTCTTCACAAGTCTGGATGAATAAAGTTTTTCCAGCTAATTTCAAACCAGCTAGTTAGAGCCCATTTGAAATTACTAGTTTAGGGCAGGGGTCCATCAACGAAGGCAGCCAAAGACTTGTGTTTCTATAGCCCTTGAGCCAAGAATGGTTTTTACAGCACACATGCATGCACACACACACACAGCCAGAGACTTCTGTGGCCCACAAAGCCTAAAATATTTACTTCAAAAAAAAAATAAACCTTTTGGCTGGGCACAGTGGCTTACACCTGCTAACTCGGCATTTTGGGAGGCCAAGGCAGGTGAATCACTTAATCCCAGGAGTTTGAGATCAGCCTGGGGGCAACATAGACTTCATCTCTCTCAAAAAAAAAAAAAGACATTTTTGTAGAGCGGGGGTTCTTGCTCTGTTGCCCAGGCTGTCTCCCAACTCCTGGGCTCAGGTGACTGTCTCACTTTGGCTTCCTAAAGTGCTGGGATTACAGGCATGAGCCACTGTACCTGGCCAAAGCCTAAAATATTTACTACCTACCCCTTTACAGAAAAAGTTTTTTGACCCCTAGTTTAGGGTAATCAGTAAGGGTTTAATTTTCGGGTGAAAGTAAACATACCTGTTTTATCAATGAAGAGAATAAAACCAATTCTAATTCTCAAAAAGTGTCATAAAATGAAGGCTTACCAGAGTAGTGTGGTGGGGTAGACAATGTATATCATCTAAGAAAGGACCTATGGATGAATAATCCAGGCTATAGATTCCCAGGAGCTGTTTGCTGGCACTTGGAGAGGTTACCTCCAATAAGAGACTTGCTAGATTATGGCACATGAAAAAGACTGGCTGGCCCAGGCACAATGGCTCACACCTGTAATCCCAACACTTTGGGAAGCTGAGGCTTGAGGTCAGGAATTTGAGACCAGCCTGGCCAACACGGTGAAACCCCATCTCTACTAAAAATACAAAAATTAGCTGGGCATGGTGGCAGGCACCTGTAATCCCAACTACTCAGGAGGCTAAGGCAGGAGAGAATCGCTCGAACCTGGGAGGCAGAGTTTGCAGTGAGCAGACATCGTGCCCCTGCACTCCAGCCTGGGCAACAAGAGCAAGACTCCATCTCCAAAAAAAGAAAAAAAGACCCTGTATCTGGGCTCTTATTTGTCCCCCAGGAATTCCTGAGAATCCTTAACTGGCAGTGAAGAGACACTTCTGTAGCCCAAAGCAGTGGAATGTTTGGGCTCATGTGTCTGGAACTGTTAACCAGCTTGTTTTTCTTTTTCTTTTTAATTTTTTTTTTTTTTTTTTTTTTTTGAGATGGACTCTTGCTCTGTCACCAGGCTGGAGTGCAGTGGCGTGATCTCGGCTCACTGCAACCTCCGCCTCCCAGGTTCAAATGATTCTCCTGCCTCAGCCTCCCGAGTAGCTGGGATTACAGGTGCCCGCCACCACACACAGCTATTTTTTTTGTATTTTAAGTAGAGATGGGGTTTAACCATGTTGGTCAGGCTGATCTTGAACTCCTGACCTCATGATCCGCCCGCCTCAGCCTCCCAAAGTGCTGGGATACAGGCGTGAGCCACTACGCTCAGCTGTAAAGAGATTATTTTTTAACATGAACTGCTCATAACTTTTTTTTCCTTTTTTTTTTTTTTGAGATGCAGTCTCTCTGTCACCCAGGCTGGAGTGCAGTGGCACGATCTCAGCTCACTGCAACCTCTGCCTCTCGGGTTCAAGCGATTCTTCTGCCTCAGCCTCCTGAGTAGCTGGGACTACAGGTGTGCACCACTACGCCCAGCTAATTTTTGTATTTTTAGTAGAGATGGGGTTTCACCATGTTTGTCAGGCTGGTCTTGAACTCCTGACCTCGTGATCCACCCGCCTCAGCCTCCCAAAGTGCTGGGATTACAGGCGTGAGCCACCAAGCCCAGCATAACATCTTTCTTATATGCACAAGCCTCACAGCCCGCTGCTTCTGCCTTTTGGTAGCTGCTACCTCCCAATCTATAGCTTGGAATTTCTGGAAGGGCACTGAAACTGAATGTGGCTTTCCAAATTTACTGTTCCTCTCAAAGACACACTGTGCTGGCCCTGTTTTTGTTTGTTTGTTTGTTTTTGTAAAGTTTTTTGTTCAACATTATTGCTAACAGATTGGGTAAATATATTATCAAAAGTAGGATGGTCCTGAAGGCATGGATCCCGATAAACTTTTTTTTTTTTTTTTTTGAGATTGAGTCTTGCTCTGTTGCCATGGCTGGAATGCAATGGTACAATCTCAGCTCGCTGCACCCTCTGCCTCCTGGGTTCAAGCGATTCTCCTGCCTCAGCCTCCCGAGTAGCTGCAATTACAGATGTCTGCCACCACGCCTGGCTAATTTTTTGTATTTTTAGTAGAAACAGGGTTTCGCCATGTTGGCCAGCCTGGTTTGGAACTCCTGGCCTCATGTGATCTACCCACCTTGGCCTCCCAAAGTGCTAGGATTATAGTCATGAGCCACGACGCCTGGCCAATGGGACTTTATTCTTAAAGTTGGTGAGACTTTCCCTAAGGCAGACAAGTGAAGTCCTAAAGACCATAGTCAAGGTCAGACCATAGGTGTCTAAAATGGAGAATTTCTGTTTAGAGGTCAAGTAAGGACTCGCTTCTGGAGTCTCACTCAGAGGAGTCACTATTAGACGCTTCTTCATAGAATGCATGGAGAATTTTTGTTAGGATTGTAGGAGAAATCCCTTAATATATATATATATTTTTTTTTTTTTGCTTTTTTGTTTTTGTAACCCTTATTTTACTTAAATCCTTTAATTCTTGATTCTAAGACAGACAAATGAAAGGTGAGGCTGAAATGATAGTGGCCAACTCTTTGGATGTAAGCAATGCAATCAGTATTAACTACCTGACAAGAAGGTAACCCATCGCCAGGGCCTTCCTTACCTATGCTGAAGTATATGCCTCTTTATGCATGGAACTGTGCCTGGGTGAAGATTTCAGCTTGTCAAAACCAAGGAGGAGAGGCATGTCGAATACCCTGTGTCAGAAAGAGCACAAGCTACACCAGAAACACCAGGGCTCTTGAATTCCGCTGTCAGCACTCACAGCACACTTAGCAACTATATATCAGTCTCTGGAGAAACAGGAGTCCGGAAACGCTGCAGTCCCTGCAGGTATGCCTCAGGCCAGAGCCCAGCCTTATTCCATCTGCATGGCCTCAGCTGTCTGCACTGTGAGGAGAAGCCAAGCTTCCCAGTCTGGTTCTATCCTTGTACATCTTGAAAATTGGCTTCAGGCAACAGATGTCAGGTTTTGTGCTGTTTACTACCAGAACCTTCTCTTCGGCCGGGCGCGGTGGCTCAAGCCTGTAATCCCAGCACTTTGGGAGGCCGAGACGGGCGGATCACGAGGTCAGGAGATCGAGACCATCCTGGCTAACACGGTGAAACCCCGTCTCTACTAAAAAAAATACAAAAAATTAGCCGGGCGAGATGGCGGGCGCCTGTAGTCCCAGCTACACGGGAGGCTGAGGCAGGAGAATGGCATAAACCCAGGAGGCGGAGCTTGCAGTGAGCTGAGATCCGGCCACTGCACTCCATCCTGGGCGACAGAGCGAGACTCCGTCGCAAAAAAAAAAAAAAAAAAAAAGAACCTTCTCTTCAAGCTCAAATGGGCTTTATTTATTTATTTATTTATTTATTTATTTATTTATTTATTGAGAGAAGTCTCGCTCTTGTCCCCCAGGCTTGAGTGCAATGGCTGGATCTCAGCTCACTCTTACCTCTGCCTCCCAGGTTCAAACGATTCTCCTGCCTCTGCCTCCCAAGTAGCTGGGATTAAGGCGCCTGCCACCATGCCTGGCTAATTTTTGTATTTTTTTAGTATAGACGGGGTTTCACCACGTTGGCCAGGCTGGTCTCGAACTCCTGACCTCAGGTGATCCACCCGCCTCGGCCTCCCAAAGTGCTGGGATTACAGGCATGAGCTACCAGGCCTGGCCAACTTCTTAACTATCAACTCACGAGGCTGGGACTTGTTAGAATTATGGATCACTGCCCAGCAGATAGCTGGTCCTCCAAATATATTTGCTGAATGAATCAACTGCCTTAGAGGCAGAGATATTCTTACTGCATTCCTTAGTCTATTTTCTGTGGCATTGAAAGGTTTCCTGGTTTTAGGGGGATTGGTTTTTACCTTTTGTTTTTTGAGACAGAGATTCCATCTTGTTGCCCAGTCTGGAGTGCAATGGCACAATCTGGGCTCACTGCAACCTCCACCTCCCAGGTTCAAGCGATTCTCCTGCCTCAGCCTCCCAAGTAGCTGGGATTATAGGCCCCTGCCACCACGCCCAGATAATTTTTTGTATTTTTAGTAGAGATGAGGTTTCACTATGTTGGCCAGGCTGGTCTCGAACTCCTGATCTCAGGTAATCCACCTGCCTCAGCCTCCCAAAGTTCTGGGATTACAGGCGTGAGTCCCTGCACGCGGCCAGTTTCCTGGGTTATACTCTCTCACTAGGGCGATCCAGAAGCCCAGAAATAGTGGACAGTCAGCAAAACCCCAAGTTAAATCACAGGAACCACTCGGCAGAGACACAGAGAAATGGATTTACGTGGCACAGCTACATACGTGGCAGCACAGGAATGAAGAGCACAAACTTTGGAGTCAGCCTGGCCTCCGTTAGAAGCCCCAGCTCTGCCAGCTATTTGACCTTGGCCAAGATACTTAACTCTGGAAGCATCCATTTCCCCATGTGTAAAATGGATTTCTGTAAGGATTAGATGAAATGACATACATCAAGTTCCCAGCATATCCCTGGACCAACACAGGTGCTCAAAAATGGGAGCTATTATTAGAAACAGAACTCTGATTTCAGGACCTGTGGTCACTTCCGAATCCACAGGAGTCACACTGTAGGAGCTCCTGGAAGGACAGGCTATAGCATTACATGCTCTCAATCTCTATTAGGGACACGGTTCACCATCAGGAATACAACGACTGTTTAGAAGAACAAATGAATTCTTATTCCTTAAAATCAATAGACAGCCTTCCCTGTGAAGAAACGTTCTGTCAAGTGCTGTATGTGGCCAGTGCCCATAAGCCCTGATGCTGAAGCATTAGTAAACCAGCCTCTTCCCACCGGCCTGAAAGCTAAGATTTAGTTTCCTAAACTAAAGATTTAGTTAAAGCAGCAGTCAGCTTTATTTGAATACAACAGGAAACCACGTATTTCAGCTCAGATCTATAGCTAATACCTAGGAAAATGCTAACCTTTCAGTTTCTCTACCACACACAGCACATTTTGGGAAGATACCTATAGTGTCTTGGTCCTCCCCTGTGGTTGCAAGACCAGCATCACCAGCATCACCTGAGAACTTGTTAGAAATGCAAATTCTTGGGCCCCACCCCAGACCTACTGTATCAGAACCTCTGCGGGTGGTTCACAGCAATCTGTTTTAACTTGTTCCTTGGTGATTCTGATGCAGGTAAACTCAGACCCACTGCAGTAGTGGATGCCGACAGAATCCCACCTAAACCCCTTTACCAGAGCACCTACGCCCTGGCTGCTGAGGGCTGGCTGCTAACCACCACCGCGGCGCCTCTGGAGCCTTGTCCTGGCCAAAGGGACAGGAACACTACCCTTTTCCCAGGGAAGACCTTGAACAATGACCCACCAGCCCCTTTGCCTCAACCAGAACTAATTCTGCCATACAATTCACGTTGCAGGGCTTCCTTGCGGAGGAGAGTGTGGCTAGACTGCATCGGAAACCACAATCTTGGTTCTCGCTTTCCCCGGTTCTCTTCCTTTCCTGAGTCTCCTGAGAGCATGCCCTCAATTAATGGCCTGCCTAAGAATCTCAGTCTCAGCCTCTGCTCCTAGGGAACCTGATCCACAGCAGTTACTTTCACATTCTTAAAAAAAAAAAAAGTTTACAATTGCTGTAATTATTTAGAATTAGCTTAATTCTATTATTTTATTTTATTTAGAGACAGAGTCTCGCTCTGTCACCTAGGCTGGAGTGCAGTGGCGTGATCTCAGCTCACTGCAACCTCCATCTCCTGGGTTCAAGCAATTCTCCTGACTCAGCCTCCTCAGTAGCTGGGATTACAGGTGCACGCCACCATGCCCAGATAATTTTTTTGTGTTCTTTTGTTTCAGTTTTTGAGACAAGGTCTTACTCTCTCGCCCAGGCTGGAGTGCAGTGGCGCCATTTCGGCTCACTGCAACCTCTGCCTCCCGGGTTCAAGTGATTCTCCTGCCTCAGCCTCCTGAGTAGCTGGGACTACAGGCACACGCCACCACGCCCAGCTAATTTTTGTATTTTTAGTAGAGGTGGGGTTTCATCATGTTGGCCAAGCTGGTCTCCACTCTGACTCCTGACCGCAGGTGATCCACCCACCTAGGCCTCCTAAAGTGCTGGGATGACAGGCGTGAACCGCTGCACCCACCCTAATTCTATTATTTACATTCATTAGCTCCCAAGGCTCTGTCATTGGAGCTTAATTCTAAAACCAGCCCTCCTGTATCTAAGATCAGACAAACTGGGGCTTAGAGGATGGGAGTGATAGACACCACAGCTGACTTGCAGTTGTTTTAGGATCTGAGTCTTGTGCATTTTGACCTGGGTATGATGGAAATCAGAGGTCAACTTGGGCTCAAATCCCGCCACCACCATTTTCCAGTTGTGTGAACTTGAGCAAGAAATCAACTTCTCTCCTTACCACAAAACTGAGTTAATAACAGTGACCACAACAATGAGTTTTTATGAGAAGCAAATGAGATAATGTAGACACCATTTGCGTCCCTAGCTTTCTCACTCGTTAACAAGGCATAATTATGGTACTTACCTCACAAGACTTTTGAAAGGGTAACACGTTGCCCACGTTCCGTTCTCAGCAGTGTCTGGCACATAAAATATACTCAATGAATGTTGGTGCCATTCCAGTCAGAAGCAATGCCTGTTCTTTCCTTTCTCCACCGCTGGCCAGATACTCCAATTTTTTCTTTCTTTCTTTGAGATGGAGTCTCACTGTCGCCCAGGCTGGAGTGCAGTGGTGTGATCTCGGCTCACTGCAACCTCCACCTCCCGTGTGCAAGCAGTTCTCCTGCCTCAGCCTCCTAAGTAGCTGGGACCACAGGTGCTCGCCACCACACTCAGCCAATTTTGGTATTTTTAGCAGAGATGGGGTTTCACCATGGTGGCCAGGATGGTCTCAAACCCCTGACCTCAAGTGATCTGCCCGCCTCGGCCTCCCAAAGTGCTGGGATTACAGGCATGAGCCACCGCGCCAGCTCAGATATTCCAGATTTATCTGAAAGCTCCTTAGAGTCCACTGCATTTCACCATTCCAGTGGTCATGATAATCTGGTGTTGAGTTCTTATTTCTGAGAACTGGATCTTTTTTTTTTTTTTTGAGACGGAGTCTGGCTCTGCCGCCCAGGCTGGAGTGCAGTGGCCGGATCTCAGCTCACTGCAAGCTCCGCCTCCCGGGTTCACGCCATTCTCCTGCCTCAGCCTCCCGAGTAGCTGGGACTACAGGCGCCCGCCACCTCGCCCGGCTAATTTTTTTGTATTTTTTAGTAGAGACGGGGTTTCACCGTGTTAGCCAGGATGGTCTCGATCTCCTGACCTCGTGATCCGCCCGTCTCGGCCTCCCAAAGTGCTGGGATTACAGGCTTGAGCCACCGCGCCCGGCCGTGAGAACTGGATCTTACAAGTGTACTCTTGCTGACTGAAACACCGTGAACGTTCTTTTTGGAAGAAAACAAAGATACGGTCAGAGGAGTCTCAAAGAATTTAGCTTTTCCTCACTTCTTTTTTAAACTAGCTAGTGGATTTAGCATTTGGAGGTTCAGGCCCAGCCCCCAACCAAGGCACACCTGCTGAGAAGGCTTACAGCACAGATGTACTGGTTGTATAGATTTCAGGGTTATCAAATAAGCAAACACTCACTGTAGTAAGTGTTCCAATCATGAGCCACAAACTACTTTATATCTTGTGATCCCTGGGCCAAAGAGGTGTCTCTGACATCTTGAGACAGAATTTTAAATATATATATATATATATATTTTTTTTTTTTTTTTTTCTTGAGACAAGTTTCTGTTGCCCAGGCCGGAGTGCAATGGCATGATCTCAGCTCACTGCAACTTCGCCTCCCGTATCCAAGCGATTCTCCCACCTCAGCCTCCCGAGTAGCTGAGATTACAGACATGCGCCACCACATCTGGCTAATTTTTATAGTTTTAGTAGAGACAGGGTTTCACCATGTTGGCCTGGCTGGTCTCAAACTCCTGACCTCAGGTGATCCACCCACCTTGGCCTCCCAAAGTGTTAGGATTACAGGTGTTAGCCAACGTGCCTGGTCTAATTATTACTATAAAATATTAAGTTAATGATTTATAATTAGCCAAAGAGAAGAGAAGGTGAGGGAAAACATACGTCCTTTTTTTTTACAAATAATACATGAGGCCAGGCACAGTGGCTCACACCTGTAATCTCAATACTTTGGGGGGCTGAGGTGGGAGGATTACTTGAGGCCAGTGGTTTGAAACCAGTCTGGGTAACATGGTGAGGTCACATATCTACCATAATAAAACTAGCCAGGCATGGTAGTGTGGGCCTGTAGTCTCAGCTACTTAGGAGGCTATGGCAGGAAAATCACTTGAGCCCAGGAAGTCAAGGCTGCAGTGAGCCACGATTATACCACTACACTCTAGCAGGGCTAGGGTCGGGGGGAACTAAAAGTGATCCAAAGTGAAAAAAAAAGGGGGGGTTAAATGAAAATGAAACTCTGTTGGCTTTGCAGGACTGGCCTGGCACCTGACCAGGAAAGGTTAAAAAAGGTCAAATAAGCCTCCCACTGCATGGCCAGGAAGTGGTTTGTGGAGGAATGGTTTGGAGGATTTATCTGGCAATTTCTTATTCATTCAGCTGTGGCCAAACTGAAATCCTGTGAGCGGCACCACTGACACCTAGCGTATGGAAGCCCCAGAAGCTGAAATCCCCCGGAACATTCACGTTCTCCCCGGGAGGCGGGTGAGGAGGCCACGCAGAAAGACAAATAGACCAAGACATGTCTGAGATACCAGTGCTCTAAGAAAATAACATGTTACGAGACCGTGTTTTTCTATTTTTATAACATTTTATATAACTCATAAAACAGTGTTTGTATAAAAATTCACACAAAGTTGCTAGAGAGCATACAATTTCCAAAAATGTCCTGGGTTTTAGTTACATTCAGTTTCCTAAGGATGCACTCCAATCTATGGTAAAATGCAGACATGATGCGAGATTTCATTATCTTTGGTAAAACTATTCTCATTATTTTGCTCCTCACAGTATTAACTCTGATATCCACTTTGTGCAGGGTCTGCTATTACTAGGATGTCAGAAAAACATTAAGGCTGGATCTACAAGAGGCAAGCATTTCCAAACAGCAGTAATAGCCCCTCGGCCCCCACCCCCACTTCACATATCTGTACAGTCTATCTACACAGCCAGGCAGGGTGCGAGCTCACGACCTCCACTCGGGAGTCTTGAGATCCCCTCTCGACTGGGCAAGAAGCAAACATTTGGGGGGAACGTTGGAAACGGAGGCCATCTCTAAATGAACCCAGTGGTCATGCTGTGGTGTGGTCAGACCAGTGACTTTTACCAACTAAATAGCCAATCCATTCACCACTAAGTAGATCCCATTGGCTGGTTGGTTGATGAATGCTGCTGATGTGGTTCTCCCTAACCACAAACATAAAAGGAAAGGAAGGTTTGGAGCCAACACTGAAAGGGGAGGGGCACGCTAGCGCAAATGACACCAGACACGACTTTATTCCCTGTCGAACATTTGCTGTCATACAGACACAGCCAAGGTGAACTGAAGTAGGATGTGAACACTCAATACATTCATGACTATCTTCATACATTCTTTAAAAATTTAGAGAAACCGATGAAGACTACCACCTACTGTGACTTACTAGTTCATTCAACATCAAAACGTGTCTGTGCTAATTTTTTAGTCCTTGGGATACAAGGCCAAGAAAAAAAAAAAAAATTCAAAATACAAACAACTAAAAACCAAAGAATTTAGAAGGGGCGGGTGGGGGAAGGAAAAGGATTGCCAACAGGTTTCATGGAACACATTAAATTTTGAAAAAATAAGTATTTTGTACTTCTATTGCTTCATGTAAAAAATTTAAAATAAGAAAATGCCCACCGGAGTCATCTGTATGGATGGAGAAGTGAGGACAGCATACAGACAGGGCAAGGGCCTGCAGGCATTTCCTGACCACATCCCGAGAGATGGGAAGAGTTCCCAGGTGTCCACTTCTCTTCACAGAAAGGGACTGTAAGATTCTGGGGGAAGATGCCCTACACATGAAAGGTATTAAGAAAATCACTGAAATATGGTTTCTAAAAATTGAACATGCTCTGGGTTACAAAGAGGCATATTTAATTCCTAGAACCTATTGATTTCTCTAACATGGGTAGATGGGCGTTTCAAAAAAATTATTAATAAATGATTGTGCTTCTAAAGTTGCAGGGTCAACATTCCACCCTCTAGAAAGCAGGGCAATTCATGGCTTGGAGTCCTCTTGTCTACATCCTAGAAACCAGAACAAATTCCATGGGACCTCCCCCCTCCAGCGCCCAACAACCAGCGGTGGGTGGGGGAGATGGCGGGAGAGGGCCACAGCTGTCTTTGGGTAGGGTGCGTGTGTGTGCATGCTGTGTACATGTGCTGGAAAGACTAAGGCATAGAGAAGGGCCCAAGCGAGGGGGGAAAGTGAGTCTCCTGAATGCTCCAGTCCCTCCTTTCCAGGCACAAAGAAGTTGAACTTGTTATTCGTTTAGGCCCCCTTCATCTCACTTCAGCTTTTAGTAAGCAGTGTGTGTGTGCATGAGTAGCTGTGTGTGACAGAGAGTCATTCAGTCCCTGTGCCTTTCTAAATCTGTTTGCAGTCACAACAGAAATAATCTGTAAATGACACTTAGGAGCACATTTACTAGTTAGATCAGCAACTTAACATTGCTTAAAATTCTGTATTTTAAAAAATGCTCCTGGTCACAGGCAAAATTATGTCATACAGCCACTGGAACTGAAGTCCTTATCAGCTGAATGAAGAAAATTCAGATTGTTTCTATTATCTCTGCATTTTAAAGTAGTAAAATATTAAGCCATCCCACAGGGGTTCTATTACTACCCTGTGTGATTCAATTAATTTTCCAGGACTCTGGTATGACGTATTGTTTGCATTTGACTGTTTCCTTTTCCTCTTAGGCATTTGGCCCCCGAGAGTTAGGTAGGTAAAAGGATCATTTTAAAGGATTTTGCCTGTCAGGGAACTTCCCAGTTGGTGCTCCTGGAGAGCATGCAGCTGGCCTGCAGGAGCCTGACATTCCCAGTCAGGAGGGAACGAAGACATGTGCCCCCCAAGGCAGGGGGTAGCCAGGTATAGGACAGCAGGACCTTCTAGAGAGTCCAAGAGGAAAGTTCTGAGTGGACTCTGGGAAGGGACATGTGTGCCCCATCTGAGACGCCCTGTGTCCTTCCAATGCCTGGTATCCCCAAGAGGGGCCCAGACCTGGGCCCGCCCTGAGAAACGAGGAAGTAGTGCTGCCTGGAGGAGCTAACACTGAGGTCTGGGGAAGTCACCACAGAGCTCCTGGTACCTGGATTTTGTACACACACACACACAGAAGAGTAAACAGTTCATGGTGAGCTCAAAGAGGCCCACCCTTAAATCTAACAAGAAGCCAAAAGCCCCTGCACTGTTTTCCAAGGAAACATGTCTACTCCCTCCAACCAGCAACGATGTATGGAGAGGGAATGGGGGCAGTGGAAGGACACGGCTCAGATGGAGACACTGCAAACGTGTTTCCACGGCTGTCTACATTCATATCATCATCATCATCCAGTGTTCTCGCCTACAGAGTGACACAACATTCTACCAACACGCCTGAAGCACAGGCCAAGCTGAACGGAAGCCTTCCCAGGCACCAGAGCAGAAGGGAAAACTTGCACATGGTCGTAAAGGACTTCATACTATTCCATCCCCTCTACTGCCATCCAAGGGGCATCTTGACTCTTCCAAAATCAGATGTAAAAGACAAGGTCAGTAAAATCAGTATCCATGCCACCTGAAGCTATGATTAGCCACTGTGCACGAACATGGCACTTTTAAAGAGGTTTTTTTCTAAGTAAAATGGCCCCCAAAGAGCCCAATTACTTTTTTAAGGGTTTCTTTTTAATTAAAAAAATGGGTAAAAATGGAAGATGTAAAATACGGGAAGAGGGGCAAGAGAGTTGCTGGGTTTGCATTTTAAGCTGTAAGGGACTGGGGAGGGCACAGCCAGGGAGAGAGGACCCCTACCCTCTGGTTCCTGCCCTCACAGCTTGCTCTCCCCACACTCAGGCTGCCCCGCCGGGTCACACAGGACAGAAGTTGTAAGTACAAGAGACCAAACTCAAGGCTTCTTTCTTGCGGTTGGGTGGGTGTTTACGTGTGCAAATGTAGTAAGCCACTCCCCACGGACATAAGGTGCCTGTCTGTGGATGCCATAAGCGTGCTCCCAAGTATTGCTCAGTCCCAGGGGTGCCCATCGCTCAGCCTCTCGTGACCCCGAATCTCTGGGCAGGCCACAGGCCTTCACTTCTCCACTTTCTTCGCTTTCTTGAGGATGTCACATTTTTTCCTGTTGGGGCGGCGGCACCTCTCATCGATGCTGGGGATACATTCGTAGTGCCACACCTCCTCCATCTTCTCCACCGGGTAGACGGCTTCCACGTAGTGGCGGATGAGCCGCAGCCGCGTGGGGTCCAGCTGCTTCTTGTTGCAAGCCCCGGAATGGTTGTACTGCAGCCGGAGGTTCTCGGCGGTGAAGAGTTCGGGAAACAGGCGGACGAGGAGCCGGGCGGCAAAGTTGCCCACGGAGAGGCTCTGCTGCACGATCTCACGCACCTCCTTGTCAGACAGCAGGTAGGGAGAAGGCACCGGGAAGTCAGGCGAGGGGACCACCAGTTCGTCCAAGGGGATCTTGCAAAAGTCCTTGCTGCTCCTCTCGGGGGGCAGTGGGGGCCCCTCAAACTCCTCCCGGAACCTCTCGGGGTTGATTGCATAGCTGGTCAGGTCTCTGCACTCAGGGCCTGGCACGTGGACCTTGCGCTGCTGCTGGTAGGAGCGCCTCTGCTCCGTGTCCCGGCGCCGGCAGCGCTCATCCAGTTTGCCCACGAACTCCAGGGTCCAGACGCGATCGTTTTTGGCGCGCGGGTAGAGCAGCTGCACGTAGTGGCGGATGAGCTTGATGCGGGACGGATCCAGCTGCTTCTTGCCCAGGGAGCCGCTGCAGTTGTACTGCTTGCGCAGGTTCTCGTGCGTGAAGAGCTCCGGGAACAGGTGCACCAGCAGGCGCGAGGCGAAGTTGCCGATGGACAGGCTGCTCTCGTAGATGCTGCGCAGCTGCTCCTTGCTGAGCAGGCAGTCGGCACCGGGTACCTCGAAGTCGGGCTGGGGGATCTCTAACTTGTCGAAGTCGATGGGCACCAGCCAGATCTTCTTGGAGCGGCGGCCCGGCCGCTCACCCTCGAAGCTGTCCTCCACCTTGACCACTGAGATGTCGTCGGGCAGACTGGAGGAGTCATAGCAGTCATCGCGCGGGGCGTCACCTTCACTGCCCGCGTCCAGCCCTAGGCCCTCGAGCTCGTCGTTGATGCGCTGGGCGCACTGCTGCAGCCAGGCCTCCTCCTCCTGCATGTCGGGGAAGTAGATCTCTGTGTAGTTGCGAATGATCTGGAGCCGCTGCGGGTCCAGCTCCTGCTTTCCACCATCCCCGTAGCAGCTGTACTGTTCAGCCAGCTTGCGGTGGTCGAAAAGCTCGGGGAAAAGCCGGTGGAGGAGGAAGACTGCAAACTCGCCTGGTGAGGAGGCTTCATCCAGGAACTCAGTGAGGTCCTGCGTGTCCACCACGTGGTCTGAGGCGATGGTGCTGCTCCGGTCCAGAGACAGGGCCTCCTCCTGGTCTTTGTTGTCCAGGAAGTGGCCGGGGTCCACCTGCTCTGCCTCAAAGAAGCTGGCGACCTGGCCACTGGGCTGGCTGTCCTCCATTTCCCGCTGGGCCCAGAAGCGGCTGAAGAAGTCGTTCAGCTGGGGCAGGCACTCGGCCTGCCACACGGCCGTGTCCTTCACCGAGGGGTAGTAGACCTCCACATAGTTGCGGATGAGCTGCAGGTGCAGCGACTCCAGCTTGCGCTTCGCCGCAAAGCCACAGGCACTGCAGCCTCGGGAGAAGTCCACGTCGCTGAAGAGCTCGGGGAAGAGCTGCACCAGCAGGCGGCAGGCCAGGTCCCCCCCCGACAGGCTCTGGTCCACGATCTGCTTGAGCTCCGCAGCTGTGAGCTGGTACTCAGGGGGCGGCTGGAATTTGGCCACCATCTCAGTGGGACTCACCTGCTTCTTGATGCGACTCACCTCCAGGGAGAGCAGGTCCACCTTGCTGTGCAGCTGGGACATGTTGGATGTGAGGGTGTTGAGCATGTAGAACATTTTCTGGATCAGGAAGTAGATGTTGGGGTCACTGTCAGTACCTGCCCCGGTGCTGCCAGAGTCCCGCTTCTGTGGCTCATTCAGGAGCCGCAGCGCCGAGGGGCTGTTGCTGGCGTTTGCCTTCTCGAAGAGCTCGTACATGTTTAGCAGGTCCCCTGAGGGAGGGTTCTTCTTCTCCATGATCTTGTGCGAGATGCCATACAGAGGCTTCTTGTAGGAAGGGGTAGTGGCATCGTTGCAGGGCTCCTCCTCTCCTGGCCACACAGAGCCCAGGCTCCTGCCCCTGCTGGCCTGCTCGCCATTGCCTTGGCAGGGCGAGCTGTTCTCACGGTTCCGCATGCCTGCTAGGAGAGCCTGCAAAACAAAAATCATTTCCCAGAGTGTTAGGAGGGTGCTATGGTTTATGACACTAAACAAGCGTCTGCGTGGCACACGGAGGGGCCAAGGTCAACCTTGGGAGCATGTGAGAAACTGATTCCTCACCCTGAATCACTCTGTCATCCAAGGATGCACCACTGATACAAACCTGCATCTCCACCACCCCAAACCCGCTGCTCTCCCCACTCCCCGAGAAAAGACTCTGGCTGGGCCCAGGGAGGCTTTGTGCTCTTGCAGGACACCAGCACTGGACTTCCTGCCCATCAGAGGGCTGACACTGATGTTGGCAATACCGGGTAAGAACTCTGCAAGAAACAGGACGGAGAGCACAGGAAGGCGACGGGCTTGTGCAGCTCCTGGCCACAGACAGGTCACCTCATGGACCCATGCCTTGGTCTGCTCTCAGGAAGGGAAAGAGATTCCTACCTATGGTAGCTCCCAAAGGCAGCAGTGTGTCCTTTCAGCCTGCAGCCTTTGGGAGAGCAGGCATGCCTTCTCAGGAAGGCTCCTCTGAGATGCATGGTAGGGGCACATGAGAACTGCGCTGTGGAGAGCAGCTGTCTGATGCCAACTCCACCACTGCCTGAAATCACATCTTAGACCAGAAAAGGCCGGCCCAGAACTCTCTGGCCTATGCAACTGTGAGACAGTAGAAACAACCCCCCGCTTCTGAAAAATCAACAAGTATATAAACTGTGTTATATTCATACAATGGAATATTACTCAGCAATAAGATATTAATTATTGATACAGTACACAAATTACTCATGATAAATCTCAAAATAAATCACAAAAAAGAGGCCACAGTGTATGATTCAATTTGTGTATATACAATTCTAGAAAACACAAGCTTGCCTATCATGACAGAAGGCAGACAGTCATTGCCTAGGGATGGCAGGGAAAATTCGATGGGACACGGAGAATGACACGGAGAACGTCAGTGGGTTGATGGATGTTTATCATCATGACTGTGGCTATGGGTTCACTGGTAGACACATGTGTCAAAACGTATCAAATTGTATACCTTAAATATGTATCATTCATTGTATTTCAGCCATAATCTAACAAGCCTGTTTTTGACAAATGTTGAATTTGACCCAGACACTTATGGAAATGTGTATTTGAGTTTTAGGAAAGCAGATGAGCTAGTCAGTGAGCACTGGTGGGTGTTGGAGGAGCAGGGAGCTTTTGCTCCCCCTGACAGGCATGTGCCTTGGGCAACTGGGACAAGAACAAACGGCATCCTGGGGTGCTTCTCTCCATGCTTGGGAAGAGTACAGGTGGCTCGGACCGGCCTAGTCCAGCGCTTAAGCTCTAGTGTACACACTGAATCACCTGGGGTCTTGCTGGAATGCAGAGTGTGAAGCCTGGGCCTGCATCTCTAACAAGTTCCTGGGTGCTGTGGCTGCTGTCCATCCTCTCTGAGTAGCCAGGGCCTGGCAGTCAGTGTTTGCTCTCAGCTTATCTCATCTGGGCAGATAAGGGTTATTAGAAAGTTTTCAGGTAACTAATGCCAGCATAAAACAGGGCAAGAGGTGTTTTTCTCTGCAGCCTCAACCAATGTAGGGAAAAGAGACAACCTCAAGAAGTGAGGCTTCATACAGCAAGTGAGCAATATGGGGCTGAGAATAGGTAGATACAGGGGGAATAGAAACCAGGAGTCCAAATAAACAGAAAACTTTTACCCTTCTGAACCTTCCATGTGTTCTTTTTCATTTAATTAATGAACGGCTGGGCGTGGTGGCTCACGCCTGTAATCCCAGCACTTTGGGAAGCCAAGATGGGTGGATCTCCTGAACGCAGAAGTTCTGCCAGCCTGGGCAACATGGTGAAACACTGTCTCTACTAAAAAAATACAAAAAAATTAGCCAGGCGCGGTAGTGTGCACCTGTAGTCCCAGTTACTTGGGAGGCTGAAGTAGGAGGATAACTTGAGCCTGGGAGATGGAGGCTGCAGTGAGCTAAGATCTTGCCACTGCACCCCAGCCTGGGTGACACAGTGAGACCCCATTTCAATAATAATTAATGAATTACTTCCTAGACTCTCTCTTTTGGATAATAGAATAATCTGACTCATATTAGAGAAATGTTAATTCTTCTCTTGTGCCCCCATGAGGACAACCATGCAAAAGAAAAACTACTCCTTTAGAGTGACCTTATAAAGGGACTCATAAGTACATTAGTTATCATAGAGCTGGCCAATATTGCCTTCAGGGTTTGTGTGTATATATATACACACACACTCATATATATATATATATATGAGCAAATGGTCAATGGCAACTGGCCCTCGTGGCCCCCACTCCCCACCCCTCCCCTCTACAGCACTCCCCAGAAGCAGAGGATCAAGGACATACCAGAGTGGAGGCAGCCTGTCAGGGGTGGCCTGCCATCTGCCCCACTCCCTCTGGGGTCTCCTTGCCGAGCTGTCCCCATCCCCATCAAACTGCATGATGGTTGTGGGATGGGACCATGTTGTTCCTGAGTCTATCCCCAGTGCCTGGCAAAGTGCCCAGGGTACAAAAGAGGTCAATGAATTTAGGTCAACCACACATGTGGATAAAGCAGGGCAAAGTGTTCCACCATTCTCAAATACATGCTTAAGAAAAGTGAGGCCAGGTACAGTGGCTCACACCTGTAATCCCAGTCGTCTGGGAGGCTAAGGCAGGGGATCTCAAGCCCAGGAGTTCAAGACCAGCCTGGGCAACATGGTGAAACCCCATCTCTACAAAAATAAGCTAGGAGTGGTGGTGTGTGCCTGTAGTCTCAGCTACTCCAGAGGCTGAGGTAGGAGGACTGCTTCAGCCTGGGAGGTTGAGGCTTCGTGAGCTGAGATCACGCCACTGTACTCCAGCCTGGGCAACAGAGCAAGACCCTGTCTCAGAAAGAAAAAAAAAAAAAGAAAAAAAAAGAAAAGGAAGCTGTTCTGATAAGAGCAGTGGCAGAGAGGTATGAAGGTATGGCTAAGAACTCAGCTCAATCAGCAAGCATACTTGTTTGTAACCTTATAAGCCTCACCTTCCTGTGTATAACTCAGGGTAAATCATGGTACCTGTCCCACAGGGTGGTTGTGAAGATTTAATGAGACAGTGCACATACAGCACTGAGTCTGTCTGAATCACAGTAAGTGCTTAATAAATATTTATGGCCAGGCGCGGTAGCTCATGCCTGTAATCCCAGCACTTTGGGAGGCCGAGGCGGTTGGATCACTTGAGGTCAGGAGTTTGAAACTAGCCTGGCCAACATGGTGAAACCCCATCTCTACTAAAAATACAAAATTAGTTGGGTGTGGTGGCACATGCCTGTAATCCTAGCTACTTGGGAGGCTAAGGCAGGAGAACTGCTTGAACCTGGGAGACGGAGGTTGCAGTGAGCCAAGATTGTGCCACAGCACTCTAGCCTGGGAAACAAGAACTCTGTCTCAAAAATAAATAAATAAAAATTTATTATTACAATATGATGTATTATTACGTAATGCTATTCCCAAGCCATGGCAGAGGTAGTTCTGTAGGGGACTATTATTAAGGGAGTTGTAACGACACTCGCAACCCGTACACTGAGAAGGACTTTCCCACAGTGCTTCAGGGTAAGTCGCGCATGGAAGGCACTTCTTAGAGTCTATTTGTCCTAAAGGCTGGGAATTTAAGCCCTTTATGTTTCTTCTGTTCTGCTATCTGGCATTATTTGTTTAAAAAAAAAGAAAGAAAACATATACACACATCAGAAAGGAAGGGGTGGAGATAACTGACAACCTTTACCCCAGTGCAGTGTTTCAAATTGTAGGTTAGCAGATGATAACTGATTCTGGTGGATCATGACCAACATAAGAAGAGGGAGAGGCCGGGCATGGTGGCTCACGCCTGTAATCCCAGCACTTTGAGAGGCGGAGGCGAGCAGATCACGAGGTCAGGAGATTGAGACCATCCTGGTTAATGCAGTGAAACTCCATATCTACTAAAAACACAAAAAATTAGCTGGGAGTGGTAGCACACGCCTGTAGTCCCAGCTACTCGGGAGGCTGAGGCAGGAGAATCACTTGAACCTGGGAGGCGGAGATCACAGTGCGCCGAGATGGCACCACCACACTCCAGCCTGGGCAACAGAGCATGTCAAAAAAAAAAAAAAAAGAAGAGGGAGGGATTAGTCACTAGGCAGGCTTAGGTGGGAGGATCACTTGAGTCTTGGAGGTGGAGATTGCACTGAGCTGTGACTGCACCACTGCACCACAGCACCACAGCTTGGGCAACAGAGTGAGACCCTGTCTCCAAAAAAAAAAAAAAAGAGGGAGGGAATGAGGAAATAAGAAAGCAAAAAGAATAGAAAAATATCAAAGTGTACTGCACAAAGTAAATCAATTTAGGAGTTTTGCTTCATTACTATGTGTATGTCTACACATTTATTTACAAATTCATACATGTAAGTTGTATTGATCTATAAGGTGATTTATAAGCGTGGGTCACTGTGGAAAACCACTGCCCTAACAAACTCAAAGTGCCTTACTTGCTAATTCCTGTAGAATGTAAAGTAAAAGTTTTGGCAATTTATTCACTATTAAATTCTATTACACTAAAATAATTTTAGAGGTCCCACAGACTATAAGATTACTATAAGGTTTACCAATAGAGAGAAATTTGGGTTTGAAGTACTAACAATTACAAATCATAACTATATTAGGAGTGATTTTAGAAAAGGAGGCTTTCCTTTAAAGCAAGGCTCCATTAGCGCATTTAAAATAGAATTTCCTACAGAAAGAGATCATCAGAAACTTACATAGCATCCAACAAGAGTACATGTTCTAGAGGGAGACTTGCCCTAATTAATACCCAGGGGAGAAATGAGTACAGGGAAGTTTCTGGTGAATTACTTGAATACCAACAACACACACAAGATTTGACTCCCCCACATTCCTACAGCAGGCGGGAGGCAAGAGTACGTTGAAACTGGGAAACCCCCCATAACTCTCAATATTCAGCCTCATTAATACAAACATTTCCGTTTCCGCCAAGCATGTTAGAAACACTGCCGTCAATAGAAACATTTTTGGCTACATTGCTTGAATAAAAAATGTCAGTGTCCCAGTAGAGGGCAATATTCACTCCCAGAAACCTTGGGTACACAATTCAACACAGAACACAACACAAGCACTGAAGAGAAGGTTCTTAGATATTCCCACACTGGTGTCCTGTCAGCTCAGTGCTCCAATTAATTCCACAAATGCTGCCAAGGCGGCAATGGGCTGGCTGCATTTGTGGCTGATGATAAAATCTCGGCTCAGCTGTCTAGGAGTATCAAGAAATCTTTAAATCTGTGCTACTTGGCACTGGGTAGGACTGGCTGACACGTTTCCAATTCTCTGAGGCTCGTCTTCCAACCATATGGGAACTCTGCTGTACAGCTCAGGCTCTGCAATGCCAGCGTCTAGCCCGGATCTTGATCAGGGCGTTTCATTCAACCACCAGCATCCCAAAACTCAACAACCACCAGAATGCCCAAATCTCTCAGCTGGACAATCTGACTGAACAAAAAGAAGCTGATGTTGGGTTGCAAGTGAGGAGTAAATAGACTATTTAGGGAGATTCCAGGTGTCCATGCCCAGTGACATCCCAGGGAGTGTCACCCTGGAGATGCTCCAAGTACTAGACGTCTTCATTGGGACCCCAAATCCAAGAGCGGTCACTGAATTTAGTTAATGAATAAGTGGCTCAAAAGTGCCCTGAGAGGCAGCACCCTGGAACACACAGAAAGCAGCAGAGCTTGGGGAAGCAGGGAGGCTATGTGAAACAGTAGTCAGGAGGACTGGGGTTGGCACCTCCCTCCTGGAATCACAGTCGCAAGAATGATGTACCACTTTCATTTTCTTTTTCTTTTTTTGAGATGGAGTCTTGCTCTGTCGCCCGGACTGGAGTGCAGTGACCGGATCTCAGCTCACTGCAAGCTCCGCCTCCCGGGTTTCCGCCATTCTCCTGCCTCAGCCTCCTGAGTAGCTGGGACTACAGGCGCCCGCCACCTCGCCCGGCTAGCTTTTTGTATTTTTTAGTAGAGACGGGGTTTCACCGTGTTAGCCAGGATGGTCTCAAACTCCTGACCTCGTGATCCGCCCATCTCGGCCTCCCAAAGTGCTGGGATTACAGGCTTGAGCCACCGCGCCCGGCCCTACTTTCATTTTCTTTTTTTTTTTTTTGAGACGGAGTCTTGCTCTGCCGCCCAGGCTGGAGTGCAGTGGCCGGGTCTCAGCTCACTGCAAGCTCCGCCTCCTGGGTTTACGCCATTCTCCTGCCTCAGCCTCCCAAGCAGCTGGGACTACAGGCGCCTGCCATGTCGCCCGGCTAGTTTTTTCTGTATTTTTTAGTAGAGACGGGGTTTCACCATGTTAGCCAGGATGGTCTCGATCTCCTGACCTCGTGATCCGCCCGTCTCGGCCTCCCAAAGTGCTGGGATTACAGGCTTGAGCCACCGCGCCCGGCCCTACTTTCATTTTCTTTTTTTTTTTTTTTTTTTTTTTTTTTGAGACGGAGTCTCGCTCTGTCGCCCAGGCTGGAGTGCAGTGGCCGGATCTCAGCTCACTGCAAGCTCCGCCTCCTGGGTTTACGCCATTCTCTCGCCTCAGCCTCCCGAGTAGCTGGGACTACAGGTGCCCGCCATCTCGCCCGGCTAATTTTTTGTATTTTTTTTTAGTAGAGACGGGGTTTCACCGTGTTAGCCAGGATGGGCTCGATCTCCTGACCTCGTGATCCGCCCGTCTCGGCCTCCCAAAGTGCTGGGATTACAGGCTTGAGCCACCGCGCCCGGCCCCCTACTTTCATTTTCAACAGAATTATTTTCATCATCATCATCAAATTTTTTCTTTGACACAGGATCTCACTTTTGTTGCCCAGGCTGGAGTGCAGTGGTGTGATCTTGGCTCACTGCAAGCTTCACCACCGCCCCCCAACCCCCTGGGGTTAAGTTATCCTCCCACCACAGCCTTCCGAGTAGTTGGGACCACAGGTGCACACCACCATGGTCAGTTAATTTTTTTTTTTGTATTTGTATTTTTATTTTTTATTATTTTTTTTTTTGAGACGGAGTCTCGCTCTGTCACCCGGGCTGGAGTGCAGTGGCCGGATCTCAGCTCACTGCAAGCTCCGCCTCCCGGGTTTACGCCATTCTCCTGCCTCAGCCTCCCGAGTAGCTGGGACTACAGGCGCCCGCCACCTCGCCCGGCTATTATTTTTGTATTTTTAGTAGAGACCCTGCACTTATTTTCTGTCCTGGGTATTAACTAGGGCAGGTCTCCCTCTAGAACATGTACTCTTGTTGCACAGCATATGAGTTTCTAATGATCTCTTTCTGCACAAAATCCTATTTTAAATGTGCTCCCCATGTTGTCCAGGCTGGTCTAGAACTCTTGAGCTCCAGCAATCTGCCCACCTTGGCTTCTCAAAGTGTTGGAATTACAGGTGTGAGCCACCACACTTGGCCAAAACAATTTTTTTTTTAAAAATTAAGTAAGAGACAGGGTTGCACTAAGTTGCCTGTGTTTACAGGTGTGATCCCACTACTGATGAGCAGGGGAGTTCTGACCTGGGCCGGTTCACCCTCCTCAGGCAACCCAGTGGTAACCCTCACCAAGTTCAGCATTAATACAGTGACCTCCCAGGATCAAGCCAGACACAATCTCTGCTCTCGTGGCTCTTACTCTGCAGGTCATCCTTCTGCTGCCAACACTATATGGTAAGGGTGAAGGATGAGCTAAGATGGCTGAAGAAACAAGATTCTGGGGGAGATAAAGCAACTATAATGAAGGGAAAAGAGGAAGACCAGAAGACCTAGCAAGACACGAGTGCACCTAAGGCTTCTTATGCATCTTACAAATATCCCGGTATCCCACCAGCATGATGTTTGAGTGCCCAGTTCGGAATCACGCAGGCTTGGTAGTGCTAACTTCTCTGACCCTCATGAAAACGGGAATGTACCTATCTGCGATACTTGTTGAGAGACTTAAGAATCCTCAGCTCACACCACAGTAACTGACACTCACAAGGTGTTCCATGCATTTGCACTGCATGAGATGGCATTTCCATTTTCTTAATGAAAAACAAACCACAATGACATTTTAGAATTTAAAAAAAATAAACAAAAAACCCCGGGAGAACAAAGCTAACCTCTGCCTGGCATACGGCTCTTGAACACTGCCCCACTTCTGTGAACAAAAAGATGATTACCAATAAAAACTTTGGCTTCGCACCTCCCACATCTGCTATATTTGGCTACGAAGCCCTCTCCAACAGAGGTGCCAAATAAGTCTTTATACAGCCCTTTGTTAGATTTTTTGAGGGAGGTTTCTTCTTCTAAGCATTGTACTAAATGTCACTCATAAAACAAGCTGTCAACATTGATAGATGCCTGCCTGTGACGTGCATCAGGGCTCCCCACTTTGCCCTCCTGCCCTTTCCTTGGGGCAGGGGAGAGAAGACAGGAGATAGTTTATGTCCTGAGTAGATGGTGCCCAGGCCTGGGTGTCCTCAAGGGCATCAGGTGACCTCCCTTGATGGTGTCATGCTGATTTCGTTCTGATAAATGTAGAGGGAGGCAGCTGAATGCTGGTCATGGGGTTGAGGGCTGGAGATGGGAGCTCAGAGGCAGTAAACAAACATTTCTTTTTTCTTTCTTTCTTTTTTTTTTTGTAGACAGAGTCTTGCTCTGTCACCCAGGCTGGAGTGCAGTGGCGCAATCTCGGCTCACTGCAAGCTTCACCTCCCGAGTTCACGCCATTCTCCTGCCTCAGCCTCCCGAGTAGCTGGGACTACAGGCGCCTGCCACCACGCCCGGCTAATTTTTTGTATTTTTTAGTAGAGATGGGGTTTCACCGTGTTAGCCAGGATGGTCTCGATCTCCTGACCTTGTGACCGCCCACTTCGGCCTCCCAAAGTGCTGGGATTACAGGCATGAGCCACTGTGCTCGGCCCAGTAAATAAACATTTCTAAAGGCTGACATGGAGCATGCCCCGTGCTGTGTCCTCATGTGGGCGATCTCAGTGATCCACAACAGCCCAGCGAGGCGGGCAGTGTCACCCCTTGTGACGGTGGAAGAACCTGAGTCTTGGTGATCTGCCCCTAGTCTGACCCAACTCTCTTGCTTGTTCTGGTATTTTAGCATGCTGGTAGTGATATGGGAGGGGGCTATGGAATTGCTGGGTAGAGAAGGGTGCGTCCCTGAGCTAGGGCTCCACCCTCAGGCCTGTGCCCACGGACCTAGGTGAGGATAGGCACTCCTGCCTTCGCACCCAAATGTTGCATTTTCCAAGACCACCCTGGCCTGCCACGCCCCCGTTTCTATCCTGTGCCTATAGAAATCCCCAAGACCCTAGCAGGCAGGCACACAAACGGCTGAATGTCGAGAGGAGGGGATCAGTGGAAGAAGATACGAGCAGCTGGATGTCTACAGAAACACACAGGTGGAAGAACACACAACTGGGTGGACGTCGACAGGACGTCAGGAGCACACTGACAGGCACAAGCATGATGGCAGGTCACTGACCGGCAGAACAATGTGGAGTTTGGCCGAGGAAGCAGGATGAGGGCCAAATCAGAACCACCAGCTGGTCCAGAGAATCATGAAAAAATAAAATAGTGATTGCTTTTCTTTTTTGAGATGAAGTCTCAGGAGTCTCGCTCTGTCACCCAGGCTGGAGTGTAGTGGTGTGATCTTGGCTCACTACAACCTCTTCTTCCTGGGTTCAAGCGATTCTCCTGCCTCAGCCTTCCAAGTAGCTGGGATTACAGGTATGCACCACCACACCGGGCTAATTTTTGTGTTTTTAGCAGACACAGGTTTCGCCATGTTGGTTAGGCTGGTCTGGAAGTCCTGACCTCAGGTGATCCGCCTGCCTCAGCCTCCCAAAGTGCTGGGATTACAGGCGTGAGCAACCACGCGCAGCCTAGTGGTTGCTTTAAACTACTAGGTTCTGGAGTAGTTCTGTGCTACATAACATAACATAGCACAAGTGAACTGATACGCTAAACTTTCTCTTCCATGTCCTGAACTCTGGCTTTACTTGAAAACTTGAAGTGAGTTTGCAGAACTGATCACAAACAGAAATGTAATGTGACACAGAAAAATATTTTTGGGTGTTCCTTTAGGTGATCACAAACAGAAATGTAATGTGACACAGAGAAAAATATTTTTGGGGGTTCCTTTGGGAAATTAACATACTGCTTGTCAAACTTCTCATCATTTCCAGCGTAACCTCTAGGAATCTAACCTACAGAAACACTCATACAGTCACTGTGTTGACGTATGGGGATGTTTTCCCAGCATTACTTGTAATAATATAAAATTGGAAAACATCTAAATGTCAATCACAAAGGAAAAGGATAATAAAGTAAAACTGTCTTGTAGCTTTCATCTGCCACAGCAGATCACAGATCAGATTTGTGGGTTTTCATCTAGTTATTACTTACTGCACTAGAAACTGCCATCCATGCATGAAACTTGCCAGATCACAAGGTATGCAGCAAGTGGCAGGGTGAGGCAGTCAGAGTCGAGGGTGGAATATTTCTAATTATTCCTTTATTAAAAATTATCAACCAGGCACGATGGTTCATGCCTGTAATCTCGGCACTTTGGGAGGCTGAGGCGAGAGGAATGCTTGAGCCCAGGAGTTCCAGACCAGCCTGGGCAACATGGCCAAACCCCAAGTATACAAAAAAAAATGACCCCAGAAAACAAAATTACCTGGGTGTGGTGGTGCGTGCCTGCAGTCCCAGATATTTGGGAGGCTGAGGTGGGAAGATCCACTGAGCCCAGGGGGTTGAGGCTGCAGTGAGCCGTGGTCACATCACTGCACTCACCCTGGGTGATAGAGTAAGACCGTGCCTCAAAAAAAATACTCATAGATATTTAAAAAAAAAAAAAAAATCAACATTGTCTTCTGGACATTATAGATTTTTTTAAATGTCTCATTTAACTATTAATTATGATGCTCAAAAACTAGAAGCAACCCAAAATGTCTGTCAGCTGATGAATGGATAAACAAAAGGTGGTGAGGCTGGGCTCTGTGGCTCACGCCTGTAATCCCAACACTCTGGGAGGCTGAGGCGGGAGATCCCTTGAGGCTAGGAGTTTGAGACCAGACTTGGCAAGACAGTGAGACCCTATCTTGAAAAAAAAAAAAAAAACAAAAACAAAAAAGGATCTATACAATGGAATATTATTTGGCCATGGAAGAAGATGAAGGGCTTCAGGTTTCTGGTCCAGCATGGAAGGAGCCTGAAAGTCAGCCCTCCATCCTAACTATAAGGAAAAAGCTGAACAAACTGAAAAAATCAACACGTTTTCTTAGACCCATAAGACTGGTAAGGTCACAGGGCAAACCACTGCCCCCAGACTTGGCAAAACAGACGGGTGAATACAGAGACTCCCAGCTTACCATAGCAGACACCCGAGAGCAGACTTCCACAGGAACCAGGGCGAGGGCAGGGAAACATGAACTGCAACTGGGGAGCCGCTGGAGACGCAGTGTGGACAAGTCTGAGAGTTAAAATCTCCAGGGGTACCCAATCAGCACGGGTCCCACACTTTTGTGGGTTCCACTGAGAGGTAAAGCCAGCTGGGCTTCTGGGTCGGGTGGGGACTTGGAGAACTTTTCTGTCTAGCTAGAGGATTGTAAACACACCAATCAGCACTCTGTGTCTAGCTAAAGGATTGTAAATGCACCAACCACCACTCTGTACAAACACACCAATCAGCACTCTGTGTCTAGCTAAAGGATTGTAAATGCACCAACCACCACTCTGTACAAACGCACCAATCAGCACTCTGTGTCTAGCTAAAGGATTGTAAATGCACCAATCAACACTGTACAAATGCACCAATCAGTGCTCTGTGTCTAGCTAAAGGACTGTAAATGCACCAATGAGCACTCTGTAAAAATGCACCAATCAGCGCTCCGTCTAGCTAAAGGATTATAAACGCACCAATCAGCACTCTGTAGAATGGACCAATCAGCGCTCTGTAAAATGGACCAATCAGCGGGACATGGGCAGGTCCAAATAAGGGAATAAAAGCTGGCCACCCGAGCCAGCAGCAGCAACCCACTCAAGTCCTCTTCCATGCTGTGGAAGCTTGATTATTTTGCTCTTCACAATAAACCTTGCTGCTGCTTATTCTTTGGGTCCGCACTACCTTTATGAGCTGTAACACTCACCAAAAGGGTCTGCGGCTTCATTCCTGAAGTCAGCGAGACCATGAACCCACCAGGAGGAACAAACAACTCTGGACGTGCCACCTTTAAGAGCTGTACTCGGCCGGGCGCGGTGGCTCAAGCCTGTAATCCCAGCACTTTGGGAGGCCGAGATGGGTGGATCACGAGGTCAGGAGATCGAGACCATCCTGGCTAACACGGTGAAACCCCGTCTCTACTAAAAATACAAAAACTAGCTGGGCGAGGTGGCGGGCGCCTGTAGTCCCAGCTACTCGGGAGGCTGAGGCAGGAGAATGGCGTAAACCCGGAGGCGGAGCTTGCAGTGAGCTGAGATCCGGCCACTGCACTCCAGTCCGGGAGACAGAGCGAGACTCCGCCTCAAAAAAAAAAAAAAAAAAAAAAAAAAAAAAGCTGTACTCACTGTGAAGGTCCACAGCTTCACTTGTGAAGTCAGCGAGGCCATGAACCCACAAACCCCCCAGAAGGAATAAACTCCCGACATATCTGAGCATCTGAAGGAACAAACTCCGGACACACCATCTTTAAGAGCTGTAAACACTCACCGCAAGTGTCCGCAGCTTCATTCCTGAAGTCAGCGAGACCAAGAACCCACCAGAAGGAATAAATTCTGGATATACTACCTCCAAGAACCCTACCAGGTTCTCACAGTGAATATTAGAGGAAAATCCCCTTCTACTTCTGGCAGGTGGAGAGGAAAGGGAACCAATTTGAAATATCAAAGCATTCTCTTTTCTTTTTCTTTATTCTTTTTTATGTTTTTTGAGACAGAGTCTTGCTCTGTCACCCAGGCTGGTGGGCAGTGGCATGATCTCAGCTCACTGCAAGCTCCGCCTCCCGGGTTCACACCATTCTCCTGCCTCAGCCTCCTGAGTAGCTGGGACTATAGGCGCCCGCCACCTCGCCCGGCTAATTTTTTTTTGTATTTTTAGTAGAGACAGGGTTTCACTGTGTTAGCCAAGATGGTCTCGAGCTCCTGACCTTGTGATCCACCCGCCTGCGCCTCTCAAAGTGCTGGGATTACAGGCGTGAGCCACCGCGCCAGACCGCCTTCTCTTTTCTTAAGGCTTACCCTCAGGAGAACTATTTAATGTGAGCTAAACCTGCAGGGGTTTTATCAGAGCCTAACTGACAGGAAGGGAGATACCCAGCTCCAGCTCCAGCCTTCTACCTGGAGGAAAAGAAACACCTAACATCAGCCCACTTGACTCATCCTGTCCCACTTAAGAGAGGAACGGAGGAACAAAGAAGTCCAAGTGAAGTTCACAGTCCAGAGATCCAGGGCTGCTAAAAGACTGAGACCTGGCCAGGCACACGCTGGTAATGCCAGCACCCCAGGAGGCTGAGGCAGGCAGATCACCAGGTCAAGAGATGGAGACCATCCTGGTCAACGTGGTAAAACCCTCTCTCTACTAAAAATACAAAAACTAGCTGTGCATGGTGGCGTGCACTTGTATAGTCCTAGCTACTTGGGAGGCTGAGGCAGGAGAATTGCTTGAACCCGGGAGGTGGAGGTTGCAGTGAGCGGAGATCACATCACTGCACTCCAGCCTGGAGACAGAGCAAGACTCAGTCTAAAAAAAAAAAAAAACGGAGACCAAATCCAGGACTGGAGAATGCTGCTCTCTCCCTTCCTTCCTCTCCTCCAACATTACTGAAGGACTATTCACAGGAGTTCCTTGTACTCAGGATACCATGTCTGCTTATTAAGAAAAAACTGGCTGGGCATGGTGGCTTTTGCCTGTAATCCCAGCACTTTGGGAAGCCAAGGTGGGCAGATCACAAGGTCAAGAGATTGAAACCATCCTGGTCAACACAGTAAAACCCTGTCTCTACTAAAACTACAAAAATTAGCTGGGCATGGTGGTGTGCGCCTGTAGCCACAGCTACTAGGGAGGCTGAGGCAGGAGAATTGCTTAAACCCGGGAGGCGGAGGTTGCAGTGAGCCGAGATCATGCCACTGTACTCCAGCCTGGGTGACAGAGCAAGACTCCATCTCAAAAAACAAGAAAGAAAAAACCCTACAAGGCTGGGCCAATAATCCCAGCACTTTCAGAGGCGAGGCGGGTGGATCACTTGAGGTCAGGAGTTTGAGACCAGCCTGGTCAACATGGCAAAACCCCATCTCTACTACAAATACAAAAATCAGTGAATGCCTGTAATCGTAACTACTTGGGAGGCTGAGGCAGGAGAACCACTTGAATCTGGAGGTGGAGGTTGCAGTGAGCAGAGACAGCACCACTGCACTCCAGCCTGGGTAAGAAAGCAAGACTCTATCTCAAAAAAAAAAAAAAAGGGAAAAGAAAAAACTACAAGGCATACTAAGACCAAACCAGACTCACAGGTGGTAGGGATGCTGGAATTATCAAACAGAGAATGTGAAACAACTATGATTAATATGCCAAGGACTCTAATGGCTAAAGTAGACAACATGCAAGAATAGATGGTCGGCTGGTTGCAAGCACTTTGGGAGGCCGAGGCGGGCGGATCATGAGGTCAGGAGTTTGAGACCAGCCCGATCAACATGGTGAAACCCCATCTCTACTAAACATACAAAAATTAGCTGGACATGGTGGCACACACCTGTAATCCCAGCTACTCAGGAGGCTGAGGCAGGAGAATCACTTGAATCTGGGAGGTAGAGGTTGCAGTGAGCTGAGATCGTGCCACTGCACACTCCACAGCCTGGGTGACAGAGCAAGATTCCATCTCAAACAAACAAAAACAAAAACAAAAACAGATGGTCAAGGGACACACAAATGAAATACCTTTTTTTTTTTTTTTTTAGAGACAGGGTCTTGCTATGTTGCTCAGGCTGGTCTTAAACTCTGGGCTCAAGCGATCCTCCCGCCTCAGCCTCCCAAAGTGCTGGGATTACAAACATGAGTCACCACACTCGGCCTGAAATTCTAAGAAATGATAAAAAAGAAATTCTAGGTATAAAAAAAAACACTGTAATAGAAATGAAGAGTCCTTTTTTTTTTTGTTTAGAGACAGGTTCTTGCTTTGCCCCCTCCCGGCTGAAATACAGTGGTGCAATCTTGGCTCACTGCAGCCTCAAACTACTGGCCTCAAGCAATCCTCCTGCCTCAGCCTCCTAAGTAGCTAGCTAGGACTATAGGCATGTGCCACTACACCCAGCTAGAAGAATCCTTTTGATGGGTTTTTTGGTAGGCTGGACATGGCTGAAAAAAGAAATCTCTGAGTTTGAGGATATCTTAATAGATACCTCAAAAACAGAAAAGCAAAGAGAAAAAGGACTGGAAAAATTGAACAGACTGACCAAGAACTGTGGGACAACTACAAAAAGTGTTACAAAGGGTGGTACATATACACCATGGGAATACATGGAAAGACAGAAAGGAATAGAAGAAATATTTGAAACTACAATGACTGAGAATGTCCCCAAATTAAGGTAAGATACCAAACCACAGATCTAAGATGTTCAGAGAATAGCAAACATGATACATGAAAAACAAAACAAAACAAAACAAAACAATCCACTATACCTAGGCATATTGTTTTCAAACTATAGAAAATCAAAGATAAAAAAAAAATCCTGAAAGAAGTAAGGTGGGGAACAAAACACTTTACCTATAGAGGAGCAAAGATAAGAATTACACTGACATTCTCCTTAGAAACTGTGCAAGCAAGAAGGAAGGGGACTGACATTCAAATGCAGTAAAGTGGCAGGATGCAAAAGCAACATACAAAAACCAGGAGTATTTCTATGTGCTGAAATTGAACAATCTGAAAAAGAAATCAAGAAAGTAATATAATTTACGATAGCTACACATAAAAATAAATTATCTAGGAATTAATTTAACCAAAGAAGTGAAAGATCTCGGCCAGGCGCAGTGGCTCATGCCTGTAATCTTACCACTTTGGGAGGCTGAGGCTGGCTGATCATCTGAGGTCAGGAGCTGGAGACCAGCCTGGCCAACATGGCGAAACCTGGTCTCTACTAAAAATACAAAAATTAGCCGGCCGTGATGGCGGGTGCCTGTAATCCCAGCTACTTGAGAGGCTGAGGCAGGAGAATCACTTGAACCTGGGAGGTGAGGTTGCCAAGATTGCCCCATTGCACAGCAGCTTGGGCAAAAGAGTGAGACTCTGTCTCAAAAAAAAAAAAAAAAAAGTGAAATATCTCTACAATGAAAATGGTAAAACATTCATGTGAGAAACTGAAGAAGACACAAAAAAAGGAATGATATTCCACATTCATGATTCGAAAAATCAATATTGTTAAAGTGAAATATTATCCACACTACCAAAAGCCAACTAAAGATTTTATTTTTTTTTTCACGCCTGTAATCCCAGCACTTTGGAAGGCCTAGGCGGGTGGATCACAATGTCAGGAGACTGAGACCATTCTGGCTAACACGGTGAAACCCCGTCTTTACTAAAAATACAAAAACAAACTAGCCGGGCATGGTGGCAGGGGCCTGTAGTCCCAGCTACTCAGGAGGCTGAGGCAGGAGAATGGTGTGAACCCGGGAGGCGGAACTTGCAATGAGCTGAGATTGTGCCACTGCACTCCAGCCTGGGCGACAGAGCGAGACTCCGTCTCAAAAAAAAAAAAAAAAGGATTTTATTTTTTTTGAGACACAGCCTCGCTGTGTCACCCAGGATAAAGCGCAGTGATAGGATCTCGGCTGACTGCAACCTCCACCTCCCAGGTTCAAGCGATTCTCCTGCCTCAGCCTCCCGAGTAGCTGGGACTACAGGCACGCGCTACTGTGCACAGCTAATTTTTGTATTTTTAGTAGAAATGGGGTTTCACCATGTTGGCCAGGCTGGTCTCGAACTCCTGACCTCAAATGATTCACTCACCTCAGCCTCCCAAAGTGCTGGGATTACAGGCGTGAGCCACTGCACCCGGCTACCAATTACAGATTTAATACAATCCCTATCAAAATTCCAGTGATATTCTTCACAGAAACAGAAAAAATAATCCTAAAACTTATATGGAAGCACCAAAGACCCAGAATATCCAAAGCTATCCTAGAACACACCTGAAGGAATCACATTACCTGATTTTAAATTATACTACAGAGGCCAGGTATGCTGACTCATGTTTGTAATCCCAGCATTTTGGGAGGCCAAGGCAGGCAGATTGCTTGAGGTCACGAGTTCGAGCTCATCCTGGCCAACATGAAGAAACCTTGTCTCTAATAAAAATACAAAACTTAGCTGGGTGTGGTAGCACATGTCTGTAATTTCAGCTTCTGGGGAGGCTGAGGCACGAGAATCACTTGAACCTGGGAGGTGGAGGTTGCATTCAGCCAAGACTGCGCCACTGTACTCCAGTTTGGGCGACAGAGCAAGGCTCTGTCTCAAATAAATAAATAAATAAAATAAATTAGGGAGCTTGTTGCCAGAAATGTTCAAAGGACTTCTTCAGCGAGAAAGAAAATGACAGAGGTCAGAAACATGAATCTACATAAAGAAAGAAAGTGCATCAGGGAAGGAATCACTGAAGGTAAAATAAAAACTTTATATTTGCCGGGCGCGGTGGCTCAAGCCTGTAATCCCAGCACTTTGGGAGGCCGAGACGGGCGGATCACGAGGTCAGGAGATCGAGACCATCCTGGCTAACACAGTGAAACCCCGTCTCTACTAAAAATACAAAAAACTAGCCGGGCGAGATGGCGGGCGCCTGTAGTCCCAGCTACTTGGGAGGCTGAGGCAGGAGAATGGCGTGAACCCGGGAGGCGGAGCTTGCAGTGAGCTGAGATCCGGCCACTGCACTCCAGCCGGGCGACAGAGCGAGACTCCGCCTCAAAAAAAAAAAAAAAAAAAAAACTTTATATTTGTTACTTTGAGAACTCTTTGTTCAAAATAATAACAGCAACAATGCAGTCAAGTATATATGCTCGCACGCGCGTGTACACGCACTTATATATAAATGAATGACAGCAATAACACAAGGGAGAAGAGGGAGGAATTTGGACTCTTTCATTATAAGGTACTCACACCACTCCTGAAGTGGTAAGTTATTTGAACATGTACTTGGACTAGTTGTAAATATATGTTGCAAACTTGAGGGCAACCATTAAAAAAAAAGAAAAAAATATTTAAGAAAAAAGTATAATTAACATGCTAAAAAAAAGAGAAAATTAGGCCAGGTACAGTGGCTCATGCCTGTAATCCTAGCATGTTGGAAGGCAGAGGCAGTGGATCACCTGAAGTCAGGAGCTCGAGATCAGCCTGGCCAACATGGCAAAACCCTGTCTCTACTAAAAAGACAAAAATTAGCCAAGCATGGTGGTGGGCGCCTGTAATCCCAGCTCCTCAGTAGGCTGAGGCAGGGTAATTGCTTGAACTTGGAAGGCAGAGGTTACAGTGAGCCAAGACTGCACCACTACACCCCTGCCTGGGTGACAGAGTGAGACCCCATCTCAAAAAAAGAAAAGAAAGAAAATGAAAACTCAATTTACCAAAATTTGTGAAATGCAGCAAAAAGAGTTGTTAAAGGAAAATTTATAGTATTGAAAGCATATAATAGAAAAGATCTAAAAATCATCTAAGCTTTTACCTGAGAAAACTAGAAAAGCAAATTAAATCCAAGGTAAGCAGAAGAAAAGAAACAATAAAAATTAGTGTAGAAATCAATGAAATTGCAAATGGGAAATCAACAGATAAAAAAATCAATGAAACCAAAATCTGTTTCTCTGAAAAGATCAGTAAAATCCATATACCTCTAGCAGGCTAACTTAGAGGGAGAAAGAGGACACAAATTAATAATATCAGAAATGAGAGATCCCACTACAGACCCCATGGGCATTGAAAGGATGATAAAGGAACACTATGACCAATTCTATGTCCACAAATTTGATAACCTAGAGGAAAGACACTAATTCCTTAAAAGACACAATCTTCTAGAACTCATGGAAGAAGAGACATTCCGAATAGGGCTTTATCTATTAAAGAAATTGAATCAGTAACTAATAGCCTTCCAGAATACAAAGTACCAGGCCCAAATGGGTTCAAAGGTGAATTTTATCAAACATTTAAGGGAAAAATGATATAATTTCTCTACAGTCTCAGAAAACAGAAGCAGAGAAACTACTTCCTAACTCACTCTATGAGGCCAGCATTACCTTAATACCAAAACCAGACTAAGACATCACAAGAAAAAAAGCTACAGATATTTCTCATGAACACAGATGCAAAACCCTCAGTAAAACATTAGCAGGAGACTGATTTGAGTAATAATTCTGTCTCCCACGTGACCAGCCTCATGTTTAAAAAAATTGAGGCCAGGCATGGTGGCTCATGCCTGCAATCCTAGCACTTCAGGAGGCAGAGGTGGGCGGACTGCCTGAGCTCAGGAGTTGGAGACCAGCCTGGGCAACATGGTGAAACCCATCTCTACTAAAATACAAAAAATTAGCCGGGTGTGGTAGTGGGTGCCTATAGTCTCAGCTACTTGGGAGGCTGAGGCAGGAGAACTGCTTGAACCTGGGAGGCGGAGCTTGCAGACAGCCAAGATTGCACCACTGCACTCCAGCCTAGGCAACAGAGTGAGACTCTGTCTCCAAAAAAAAACTGATTTTATACACCATGACCAACTTAGATTTATCCTAGACATGCAAAGGGGTTCATCATTTAAAAATCAGTTAATGTAATCTACCACAGCAACAGGGTAAGACATGATCATGTCAATAAATATAGAAAAAGCACTTCACAAAATCCAACACCATTCATAACAAAAACTCTCAGTAAATTAGGACTAAAGGGAAACTTCCTCATCTTGAAAAAGAACACCTACAAAAATCCCACAGCTAATATCATACTTAATGGTTAGAAACCAGAAGGTTTCCCATTAAGATCAGGCACAAAGCAAGGATGTCTCCCTCTCCTCATTCCTTTTCAATATTGTACTGAAGGTCTCATCTAATGCAATAAGAAAAGAAAATGAAGTAAAAGGTATACTGATTGGGAAGGAAGAAATAAAACTGTCTTTCTTTGCATATGACATGATTGTCTGTGTAGAACACCCAAAAGAATCAACCAAAAACCAACTGGAACTAATAAGCAATTATAGGAAGGTTATAGTATACAAGGTTACTATACAAAAGTCAATTTTATTTCCTATACATCAGCAATAAACAAGTAGAATTTAAAATTAAAAACACAATACCATTTATATCAGGTCTCCAAAAACATGAAATACTTACTTATAAACCTAACAAAATACATATGTATACAAGATGTAGATGAGGGAAAGTACAAAACTGGTGAAAGTAATTAAAAAATTAAATAAATGGAGAGACATTCCATGCTCATAGAGAGGCAGACTCAGTATTTTCGAGATGTCAGTTCTTCCCACTTTGACCTATAGATTCAATATGATCCAAATCAAAATCCCAGCAAGCTATTTTGCTGATATCAATAAACTAGTTCTAAAATTTACATGGACAGACAAAAGCCCAGAATAGCCAACACAATAGTGAAAGAAAAGAACACAGTGAAAAGACGGATACTGTACTACCTGACTTCAACATTTACCAAAAAGCTACAGTAATTAAGACAGGGTGGTACTGGGGCAAGAATAAATGGATCAACACAACAGAATAGAGAGCCCAGAAGTAGAACTGCATAAAGACAGTCAACGGAAGCAATACAATGGAACACAGACGGTCTTTTCAACATATGTTACAGGACCAAACTGGACATCCACATGCAGATATGTCCATCTAGACATAGTCCTTACACCCTTCACAAAAATCAACTCAAAATGGATCACAAACCTAAATGTAAAATGAAAAACTATAAAACACCTAGAAGGTAACATCCGAGAAAATCTAGATGACCTTGGGTTTGGCAGTAACTTTTTAGATATGACAGCAAAGCCACAGTCTATGAAAGAATTAATAAACTGGACTTCATTAAAAGGAAACATTTCTGCTCCACAAGATACTGCCAAAAAGAATGAAAAGACAAGCCACAGGCTGAGAGAAAATATTTGCAAAAGACATATCTGATAAAGGACTGTTAATCAAAATATACAAAGAACTCTTAAAATTCAACAATAAGAACAAAACCCAATTTAAAAATGGGCCAGCCAGGTGTGGTGGCTCAAGCCTGTAATCTCAGCACTTTCAAAGGCTTGAGGCCACAGGGTTACTTGAGCCCAGGAGCTTGAGCCCGGACAACACAGCAAGATGCTATCTCTATAAAATAAAAATTAAAATGGGCCAAAAATCTTAATAGCCACTTCACCAAAAAAGCTACACTGCTGGCAAATAAGCATATAAAAAGATTCTCCACATCATATGTTGTCGGGGAAGCACAAATTAAGAGAACAACAGCCGGGTGTGGTGGCTCACGCCTGTAATCCCAGCACTTTGGAGGCTAAGGGGGGGTGGATCACCTGAGGTTGGGAGTTCAAGACCAGCCTCACCAACATAGAGAAACCCTGTCTCTGCTAAAAACACAAAAGTAGCCAGGTGTGGTGACGCGTGCCTGTAATTCCAGTTACTCCAGAGGCTGAAGCAGGAGAATCGCTTGAACCCAGCAGGCGGAGGTTGAGGTGAGCCGAGATTGCACCATGGCACTCCAGCCTGGGCAACAAGAGCAAAACTCCGTCTCAAAAATAAATAAATAAATAAATAAAACGACCAAAAAACTCCCATCTCTACAAAAAATTTAAAAGTTAGCCAGGCATGGTGCTGGCATGCCTGTACTCCCAGCTACTTGGGAGTCTGAAAGAGGAGGATCCCTTGAGCCCAGGGGTTTGAGATTAGTGAGCTGACGTGTCACTGCTTTTTTTTTTTTGGAGACAGGGTCTCACTCTGTCACCCAGGCTGGACTGCAGTGACACAACCATGGCTCATGGCAGCCCTGACCTCCCAGGCTCAGGTGATCCTCCCACTGCAGCCTCCCGAGTAGCTGGGACTACAGGTGTGTGCCACCACGCCTGGTTAATTATTTTGTAGAGACATGGTTTTGCCACATTGGCCAGGCTGGTCTGGAACTCCTGGACTCGAGCAATCCACCCACCTCAGCCTCCTAAGGTGCAGGGAATACAGGTGCACCTAGCACACCTAGCTATGCCACTGCTTTTACACTCCACCCTGGCAGCAGAGAGACCGTGTCTCAAACAACAACAACAACATAAAAACACAACCACTGGGTACAGTGGCTCATGCCTGTAATCCCAACACTTTAGGAGGCTGAGGCAAGGGGATCGCTTGAGGCCAGGAGGTTGAGAATAGCCTGGGCAACATGGTGAGACCACCCCCATCTCTACAAAAAAATTTTTTTTAAAAACTAAACAAACAAACAAAAAGCCAAGATACGACCACATAGCTATTATACTGGCCAAAATCCAGGACACTCACAACAGCAAATGCTTTCGAGGATGTGGAACAAGAGGAACTTGTTAGTTGGACTGTAAAATGGTCCAGCCACTTTGGAAGGCAGTTTGGTAGTTTTTTACCAAACTAAACATAATCACACTCCTTGGTGTTTATCCAAAGGAGCTAAAAACTTATGTCCACAAGAAAACCTATACATGGATGTTTATAGCAGCATTATTCATAATTGCTAAAACTTGGAAGCATCCAAGCATCCAGGATGTCCTTTAGTAGGTAAATGAATAAATAAACTCTGATACATCCAGGCAATGGAATATAATTCAGTGCTAAAAGAAAATGAGCTATCAAGCCATGAAAAGACATGGAGGAAACTCAAATGCATATTGCTAAGTGTAACAAACCAATCTAAAAAGTCTACATATTGTATGATTCCAACTTCATGACATTCTGGAAAAGGTAAAAGTATGGAGATAGTAAAGAGATCAGTGGTTGCTGGGGGTTATGTGGGAGGGAAGGATGAATAGACAGAGCATAACAGATTTTTAGGATAGCGAAACTACTCTGTATGACACTACAAATGCAAACCCACAGACAATACAAGCAAGAGTGAGCCCTAATGTAAACTACTGACTTTGGGCAATAATGTGTCAATGGGGGATCATCAGCTCTAACAAATGTATCAATCTGGTATAGAATGTTGACAATGGGGGAGGTTATACACATGTAGGGGTAAGGAAGTATATGGGAAATCTGTATCTTTTGCTCAATTTTTCTGTGAACCTAAAACTGCTCTATAAAATAAAGTCTGTTAAAACAAAAAGAAATGAAGTACTGACACATAGATGATGAACCTTGAAAACATTATGCTAAGAAGTCAGACACAAATGGCCACAGAATATATGATTACATTACATGAAATGCCTAGAATTGGCCAGGCGTAGTGACTCCCGCCTGTAATCCCAGCACTTTGGAAGGCTGAGGCAGGTGAATTACTTGAGGTCAGGAGTTTGAGGTCAGCCTGGCCAACATAGTGAAACCCTATCTCTACTAAAAATACAAAAATTAGCCAGGTGTGGTGGTGCCTGCCTGTAATCCCAGCAACTTGGGAAGCTGAGGCAGGAGAATTGCTTAAACAAGGAGGCAGAGGTTGCAGTGAGTTAAGCTCATGCCACTTCACTCCAAGCCTGGGCCACACAGCAAAACTCCATCCATCCATCAATCAATCAATCAATTAAAAATAAAAATGAAATGCCCACAATAGGCAAATCCTTAGAAAGTACATTAGTGATTGTCAGGAGCTGGAAAAGTAGGGAATGAGGAGCTACTGCTAATGGGCAGGGACTCTTTGTAAGGTTATAAAAATGTCCTAAAATTGCATAACTCTGTGAATATACTAAATACCATTAAACTAGTGCTGGGCGCGGTGGCTCACACCTGTAATCCCAGAACTTTGGGAGGCCAAGGCCAGCAGACCACTGGAGGTCAGGAGTTCGAGACCAGCCTGGACCAACATGGTAAAATCCCATCTCTACAAAAAATAAAAAATCAGCCAGGCGTGGTGGTCCACGCGTGTAATCCCAGCTGCTCAGGAGGCTGAGGCGGGAGAATCGCTTGAGCACAGGAGGCAGACGTTGCAGTGAGCTGAGATTGTGCCACTGCATTCCAGCCTGGGTGACAGAGTGAGACTCTGTCTCAGACAAAAAAATAATAATAATAAACCCACACATTAAACTATGTAACTTAAATTGGTGAAAGGCATAGTATGTGAATTATATCTTAATAAAGTTGTTTTGGGCCCAGTGCAGTGGCTCACACCTGTAATCCCAGCACTTTGGGAGGCTGAGGCAGGCGGATCACCTAAGGTTGGGAGTTCAAGACCAGCTGACCAAAATGAAGAAACCCCATCTCTACTAAAAATACAAAAATTAGCCGGGTGTGGTGCCGCACACTTGTAATCCCAGCTACTCAGGAGGCTGAGGCAGGAGAATCGCTTGAACTCGGGAGGCGGAGGTTGCGGTGAGCCAAGATTGCGTCATTGCACTTCAGCCTGGCCAACAAGAGTGAGACTCCGTCTCAAAGAAAAAAAAATTTTTTTTAACCCAAATAAATTAGAGAAACAAAGTCATTTAAAAAAGAAAAGCCATCCAGACCAGAATAAAGGGTTAGCACAAAAAAAAAAAAAAAAAAAAGAATAAATAAGATAGTAAATAAAGTATCACTCATCTCCAAGCACAGTGGCTCATGTCTGTAATACCAGCACTTTGGGAGGTCAAGGCGGGCAGATCACCTGAGGTCGGGAGCTCAAGACCAGCTTGGCCAACATGGAGAAACTCCATCTCTACTAAAAATACAAAATTAGCTGGGCGTGGTGGCGCATGCCTGTAATCTCAGCTTCTCGGGAGGCTGTGGCAGGAGAATCACTTGAACCCAGGAGGCAGAGGTTGCAGTGAGCTGAGACTGTGCCACTGTACTCCAGCCTGGGCAAGAAGAGCAAAACTCCATCTCAAAAAACAAAACAAAACAAAACAAAAACCAACAAGCCTATCACTCAATGTTGCATGATGTGGAATGTAGGTCCTCACTATAAACATGTACATTTAAATCTTGGTTAAAATCTTAGTCTCATCATTATGCAAATTAAAGCCTCACCAAATCCCTAAAATATATAACTTCCCAATTTGTTTGGATCTGCCCTAACATCCAACGGGAGAAATAAAACAAACCAATTAAACAAAGAGTTGGCTGTGCACTATGGCTCACACCTGTAATTCTACACTTTGGGAGGCCAAGTCAGGAGGATCACTCGAGGCCAGCAGCTCAAGATCAGCCTGGGCAACATAGTGAGAGCCAGTCTCTATTTAAATAAATGAATGATCGATTTAATTTAGGAAAAGACCTGACCTCCAGCTAATGCCCCACTTTTTGCAAGAATCAGCTACTATGTCAAGTGTGGTAGGCTTACGTTAACTGTCCTCCTTATCAGCAAGCCCCTGCTTTCCCCCACAAAGCACAGCAAGTAACGTAAAAGCAGCTGCAATGTGAAGGCTCCCTTTACCCACCAGGAATCCAAACACAAACAAGAATTCCAGTTGAAGACAGACACCTTCGAGAAACTGAAGCCAGAGATGGGACAGCTTAAATGAAACCTTCCCATGCCCAAGGGTTCAGCAGTTGCTGGGATGCCAAAAGAAGAGGGAGATTCAGCATGGAATCAGAGAGGGTTAGAGCCCAAGCAAAGAGTGACAGTGGCCGGGCCCTCACCTCGGGGATCAGCCGCCTCCTCTTCACACCAGGGACAGAGTCTAGCAGGCCATCGCTGACCAGCTGCTTTCGTTTGCTGGAGTCCTGCAGGGCAGCGAGGACGCTGTCCACAGAGTGCTTCTCCGAAGTCCTGGAATTCACGGAGCAGTCCAGAGCAGCATCTTCGGCCTCTGTCTCCACTTTCACAGTGATACTTTTTAGAACTGTGTCAGAGAAGAAATAGGGCTCAGTGGGAAAAACCAGGGCTGCTCAGAAATCAGCAGGGTTCTCCGAGCAGCAGGGTGTCTGTGGGCCGCTCTCTGACACCAGCGTTCAGATAATGATGTCTAGTCATAACAAACCTGCGCTTTCCAACAATGCAATCTTTATCTCACCGCGCTAGTGCTATACAATAAAGCCATGTTCCAAGAGCATGTAGTTCAAATTGGTTTAAACATATTTTTGGGGAGGGAAGGCAGTGGAAGGAGAGAACTAAAATATTATCTTTTTGTGCTTTAAAAAAGTAACTTTTAAAAAGAGACACAAGGTGCTTATAACAAGTGTGTGGGTGGAGGGGGATGGGAACCGGATAACAAGTGTGTGGGTGGAGGGGGATGGGAACCGGGTAACAAGTGTGAGGGTGGAGGGGACTTTTCACTATATAACTTTGTATATTTTTGGACCATGTGAATGTATGACCTAATCAAAAGTATTCAGTTAAAAACATTTTCTAAAAAGGGCATTTTTTTTTTTTTTTACCTTCTTCTACATCTTCGGTGAATTCAGTTGAGTTCATCTTCTATTCCACTAAATAAAAAGACAAAGACAATGTATTGACTTATTGCTTGATTTATTTCTTAGTTTTCTCTACCCACAGAAAATCCTCTTACCCTCCCAACCCCGGCTCTAGGTAATAGAGCAGCACAGCACTGTGGAAGCATATGTCCTCATAATCTCGTCTGCAGACACTCAGGAGCTGCCAGACCTTGTGCATCCCTGCTGGGAGCTCTTCTCCAAGACTTTATGTGAGCAGAACATGTCTTATAGCATCCACTGACAGCCACTTACTGAGCCATGGGAACATGACTGAACAAATCAAGTCTTAAAAAAGACCCCAATTTTAATTATCTCTTTTAAGTCCATGCTTATAAATTCCAGCCACGCAACAAAGAGGCTGAAGGATGGGGGTTATGGATCCTGAAATCTTAGGACTTCAGGTCATCAAGAGAACTGTGCTGCTCATGACATGAAGGTGGCTACTAGCCACAACTGGCTACTGAAGACTCAAAATGTGGTTAGTCCAAGGGAGATGTGCTGTAAGTATAAAATACACACCAAATCTCAGACTTAGCTTAATAACAGAAATGCATGCCGGGCGCGGTGGCTCAAGCCTGTAATCCCAGCACTTTGGGAGGCCGAGACGGGCGGATCACGAGGTCAGGAGATCGAGACCATCCTGGCTAACATGGTGAAACCCCGTCTCTACTAAAAAATACATAAAACTAGCCGGGCGAGGTGGCGGGCGCCTGTAGTCCCAGCTACCCGGAAGGCTGAGGCAGGAGAATGGCGTAAACCCGGGAGGCGGAGCTTGCAGTGAGCTGAGATCCGGCCACTGCACTCCAGCCTGGGTGACAGAGCCAGACTCCGTCTCAAAAAAAAAAAAAACAGAAATGCAAAATATCTCACTAATAATTCTTTTTTGTTTTTTAGAGGAAAGGTCTCACTCTTGTTACCCTGGCTGGAGTGCAGTAGCACTATCATCGCTCATTGCAGCCTCTGATTCCTGGCTTCAAGCAATCCTCCTGCCTCAGCCTCTGGAATGGCTAGCACTACAGGGATCACATGCCTCCACACACAGCTAATTTAAGGACATTTTTTTGTAGAGATGGGGTTTCACTATATTGACCAGGCTGATCTTGAACTCCTCAAGCGATCCTTCCACCTTGGCCTCCCAACTTGGCACCTCCACTGCCCCAACTGGAATGGAACTGACACCATGAAGCAATCCCATGAAGCTGGGATTACACGTGTGAGCCACTGTGCCCAGACCTAATAATTGTTTTATACTGATTACATGTTGATATAATATTTTGGACTTACTGGGCTAAACACAATACTTTATTTCATTTATTTATTTATGAAACAGTCTTGCTCTGTCACCAGGCTGGAGTGCAGTGGCACAATCTTGGCTCACTGCAACCTCCCCCTCCTGGGTTCAAGTGATTCTCCTGCCTCAGCCTCCCGGGTAGCTGGGACTACAGGCACGCACCACTATGCCCAGCTAATTTTTTGTATATTTAGTAGAGACGGAGTTTCACCATATTGGCAAGGATGGTCTTGATCTCTTTGACCTCGTGATCCACCCACCTCAGCCTCTCAAAGTGCTAGGATTACAGGTGTGATCCACCGTGCCTGGCCAATACAATACTGTATTAAAACTAATTTTATCTGCTTTTTAAAACGTGGCTACTAGAAAATTTAAAATTACATATGTGGGTCACATTATATTACTTAGTAGATAGTGTTAGCATAGCCCTTCCTTCAGAAGCAACAAAGAGAAAAAGGTGTTGTGGATTTTTTTTGTTGTTTTTTTGAGATAGTCTCGCTCTGTCACCCAGGCTGGAGTGCAGTGGCGTGATCTCGGCTCACTGCAACCTCCGCCTCCCAGGTTCAAGTGCTTCTCCTGCCTCAATCTCCCAAGTAGATGGGACTACAGGCGCATGCCACCACTCCCAGCAAATTTTTTGTATTTTTAGGAGAGACGGGGTTTCATCATGTTAGCCAGGATGGTCTCAGTCTCCTGACCTCGTGATCCACCCACCTCAGCCTCCCAAAGTGCTGGGATTTGAGGTGTGAGCCACTGCACCCAGCGGTGCTGTGGATTTTTAAGTGTAGGGCTTTGGAGCTCCACACAGTCTGGTCCAAACAGACCAGGTGAGGGAATTAAGCAAGAAAGGGGGACAGTGCTTTGTTCCAGGCTGCAGGATCTGAAGCAGAACCTGCCCCTGCTCCCACTGCCCCAACTGGAATGGAACTGACACCATGAAGCAAAGTACCACTAAAACAAAACAAACAAAATTATCACTAAGTCTTTGAGATCCCCTGAATACCATGACAGCATGTACATAAATAGTACAAGATACAAAGGTAGTAACATTTGGAGAAGAATATACATTGCAACCTTTAATGTTGACACTGGGGAGTTGTGATCCCCACAACTGATTAAGCTGACTACAAACATAGAGTTCTCATTTTGGTTGAGGATGACTGGAGAGCAGGACCAAGAAGTATCTCTTAAGAAATTTCTGGGCCGGGCGCGGTGGCTCAAGCCTGTAATCCCAGCACTTTGGGAGGCCGAGACGGGCGGATCACGAGGTCAGGAGATCGAGACCATCCTGGCTAACATGGTGAAACCCCGTCTCTACTAAAAATACAAAAAACTAGCCGGCGACATGGCGGGCGCCTGTAGTCCCAGCTGCTTGGGAGGCTGAGGCAGGAGAATGGCGTAAACCCAGGAGGCGGAGCTTGCAGTGAGCTGAGACCCGGCCACTGCACTCCAGCCTGGGCGGCAGAGCGAGACTCCGTCTCAAAAAAAAAAAAAAAAAAAAAAAAAAAAGAAATTTCTGGCCAGGAATGGTGGCTCATGCCTGTAATCCCAGCACTTTGGGAGGCCAAGGTGGGCGGATCACCTGGGGTCAGAAGTTCAACACCAGCCTGACCAACATGGTGAAATCCCATCTCTACTAAAAATACAAAAATTAGCTAGGCACAGCGGCGCACGCCTATAGTCCCAGCTACTGAGGCAGGAGAATTGCTTGAACCCGAGAGGCAGAGGTTACAGTGAGCCCAGATCGCGCCACTATACTCCAGCCTGGGCAACTGAGTGACTCTGTCTCAAAAAAAAAAAAAAAAGGGCCGGGCGCGGTGGCTTAAGCCTGTAATCCCAGCACTTTGGGAGGCCGAGACGGGCAGATCACGAGGTCAGGAGATCGAGACCATCCTGGCTAATACGGTGAAACCCTGTCTCTACTTAAAAATACAAAAAACTGCCGGGCGCGGTGGCTCAAGCCTGTAATCCCAGCACTTTGGGAGGCCGAGACGGGCGGATCACGAGGTCAGGAGATCGAGACCATCCTGGCTAATACGGTGAAACCCTGTCTCTACTGAAAAATACAAAAAAAAACTAGCCGGGCGACAAGGCAGGCGCCTGTAGTCCCAGCTACTCGGAGGCTGAGGCAGGAGAATGGCGTAAACCCGGAGGTGGAGCTTGCAGTGAGCTGAGATCCGCCACTGCACTCCAGCCTGGGTGGCAGAGCGAGACTCCGTCTCAAAAAAAAAAAAAAAAAAAATACAAAAAACTGGCCGGGCGCGGTGGCTCAAGCCTATAATCCCAGCACTTTGGGAGGCCGAGACGGGCGGATCATGAGGTCAGGAGATCGAGACCATCCTGGCTAACACGGTGAAACCCCGTCTCTACTAAAAATACAAAAACTAGCGGGCGAGGTGGCGGGCGTCTGTAGTCCCAGCTACTCGGGAGGCTGAGGCAGGAGAATGGCGTAAACCCGGGAGGCGGAGCTTGCAGTGAGCTGAGATCCGGCCACTGCACTCCAGTCCGGGTGACAGAGCGAGACTCCGCCTCAAAAAAAAAAAAAAAAAAATACAAAAAACTAGCCGGGCGACGAGGTGGGCGCCTGTAGTCCCAGCTACTCGGGAGGCTGAGGCAGGAGAATGGCGTAAACCCAGGAGGCGGAGCTTGCAGTGAGCTGAGATCTGGCCACTGCACTCCAGCCTGGGTGGCAGAGCAAGACTCCGTCTCAAAAAAAAAAAAAGAAAGAAACTCTGTAAAGCCATCTAAAATGTTCAGTGAAACATTCAAGGAGTAGCCACAGAATGGTGTGTGTTTGACATACAGTACCTGTTTTAGATGGGTGAATGGGGCGGGGATGGCAGCAAGAGGGAGAGTGTGTCTGGGTGATCCATGAGCACAATCATCACTGCAAAGGTTACTAATAATGGCAACACATACAGTGCTTATGATGTGAAGCACTATTCTCAGTGCAAGAACAGTGCACAATAGTGCAAGACAGGCGCAATTCTTTTCATCCCTGTATTGCTAATTTTCAGAGGAATGAGAAAAGCAAAATGAGATTTATTTGAAACTGAAAATAATTCCTACTCATCAAGCCATCTCCTACCTGAAAAAACATTACATACAGTGTGATATTGACAGAAAACAAATAATAAGTCAACTTCAAGGGTCTGAGAACTATTTTACCAGAGGCAAATTTTAGTGGAAAATTTTAAATTTTTCCACTGTATTTAAAGGAACTATACCTCGCTTTGGATCACCATCATCTGAGCTGGGTGTCTCTGAGCGGCTAGGAAGGCTGGACAATGCCAGGCAGAAATTCAAGACCGGATTCCCAGCCTGGTAGGAGGTCTCTCAAGGAAACACACTGCAGGTCACCTGAATGCCCCTGCCCTTGGAAACTGCCATGGTCACATAACCCATTCCTGCCAATCAAGGGAGTTCTGAGATACAGAACAGATGGGGAGAAACGATGGCTGTCAGAGATGGGCATACTGTACAAAACAAATTACATTTGGCAAGGCAGAGAGGGAGGGGACGGCGGTTGGTTTATCTGGGGAGGAAAAGGGTCACAGTGAAAGAAAAATTGCAGAGTCAAAGATTGTGGTAAGCAGAAAGCATTAAAAGGTTGGGCAAATACTAGAACAAAACAAAACAGGCATCGATGAAAGAACGTAGCAGACGGGGCCACGGGTGGTGAGAAGGGCAGTATATTTATCTGCCATTATATTCGCCCAACCATGTGTCTCTGGCAGGCCCATCACATAGGGAGCAGTGCAGGGCGGGAGTCCACGCTGCCGCATGGAGTCTGCTGGGAATGTGGCGTGGTGAGCAGAAAGCCTACTTTCTGTTTTTTTTATTTTTCCTTGTTTCCAGTGGGGTTGGAAGGAGGCTATTTTCTGAACCACCACCATGTGACCCTACAGCAGGCAATTTGGCCTCTGAATTCTGAGCCCCTAGAAAGTGATGAAGGAAGAGCACAATCTCAGCTACCTGTAGTGGGCAGAGACCCCAGAGGGCTCATGCAGCTGAGGTAGGAGGAAGGGGTACTGGTGCGGCTGCCTGGGCATTCAAGACACCGAGTGCCTGTGCTTTGGAAAACACTTCCGTGTCCATTTATAGACTAGTGACAGATGCTAGGTTAGCCCAGAAGTAGCCCAGAACACAGCATGGTGGGCCCCTTCCCTCCAGGCTAGCAAATCAGCCTCCCTTATTAAGAAGCTGGGGAATTTCCCATTTGCAAGGCCTGGAAACCTCGCACCTGCCCCTGGCTTGCACAGTGGGAGTGAGGTGAGCATCCCCTGTAACATCTGCAGCCCACCAACTTCACACCAGGCACTGGGCTGGCCACTGCATGTGTGCCTGTGCCTCACCCTGAGCTATTTTAGTTCCAATTTCAACAAATAGAGAAACCCAGGACAGGTAACTCCTCCAGTGTTACATCGCTGAGTGGCAGAACCTGGATTCAAATCCAGTCTTTCTGTGCCTTCCCTCAGCCAGCCAGGGAGGAAATAATAGAGTCTTCATTCTTTTGTTAAGCTTCTTCTGATGAACCATGGGCCTGTTTCCAGACTTGAGTCCCTCTATCCAACAGCACCAGGAAACCAAGTCTCCTTCTGCCTCCCTTAGGACTCTGGAAAGCCAGTCTGCTCCGAGGGTAGAACAGACTCCACCCCACAATACAGAAAAGCTTCTACAAGAGAGACATGTAGCCACTCCCTTCATCCCCAGCTGCCGCAGGGACAGCACATCAACAATGTCACAGCTGGGCAGAAAGGGGATGGGGAGCACATTGCTACCTCCATTTCCTGGTCACCTGCCCAGATGAGGGTCACAAGCTCTGCTCCTCCTGGGTGGACACCCAGCACCCAGATGCCTAGCATGCCACAGACATTCCTCTCGCCTGCCTGACTACAGGCTATGTAGGCGCTGCCACAACTACCCAACGACAGCAGCACCTGCCTCCTAAAGGCTGCTGTGAGCATTCCCTTTGCCTCCTGGACTCTGCAGAACTTCTCATTCTGACATTCTCTCACTTTCAAAACGCTCTCATGCCTCCCACTACACACCTCAAATTATGGGACAGTCAACACACCTGCACGTTCCCCAAAATCAACTTTCTCCCCAAGGGATGTCTCTTCTACGTCCCTCAGACAGCTGAGCTAAGCCTAGGAAAAAATAAAAAGAAAAAGAGGCCAGGCACGGTGTCTCACACCTGTAATCCCAGCACTTTGGGAGGTCAAGGCGGGTGGATCACCTGAGGATGGGAATTGAAGACCAGCCCGACCAACACGGAGAAACCACATCTCTACTAAAAATACAAAATTAGCTGGGCGTGGTGGCGCGTGCCTGTAATCCCAGCCACTCAGGAGGCTGAGGCAGGAGAATCGCTTGAACCCGGGAGGCCTGGGCAGTAAGAGCGAAACTCCATCTCAAAAAAAAAAAAAAAGAAAGAAAAAGAAAAACAGAAAGGAAAGGCTGGGTGCAGTGGCTCACATCTGTAATCCCAGCACTATGGGAGGCCAAGGCAGGTGGATCACGAGGTCAGGAGATCCAGAACATCCTGGCTAACACAGTGAAACCTGTCTCTACTTAAAAAAAAAAAAAAAAAAATCAGCCGGGCGTGGTGGTGGGTGCCAGTAGTCCCAGCTACTCGGGAGGCTGAGGCAGGAGAATGGCGTGAACCCAGGAGGCAGAGCTTGCAGTGAGCTGAGATCGCATCACTGCACTCCAGCCTGGGCAACAGAGTAAGACTCTGTCTCAAAAAAGAAAGAAAAGAAAAAAACGAAAAAGAAAGAAGAAAAAGAGAGAAGCCCTGACCAAGCCAAGGGAAAGTTTAAACAAAAGAAGGAGACGTGTGTCCATGAGACCCATGCAGCTTGCAGCTGCCTGGAGTTAAAATGCCGCAGTTTTCAAGACGTGAGAGAGCAACTCCCAAACAAGACCAATCTCTGGTGGTTAATTTAATAAGTGAAAATGCTTCTGTGTTTTTCTTAAACAAATAGCCTAGGAAGCCCCAGGCAAAATGACTGTCATTGGTACAAAAAGGTTTTAAATGTTGCAGAGCTCACAGGAATATATATATATAATTTTATTTAAATGCCTACTAGTCTCTGTCCTGCAGAGAGAGATAGGCACTGTTCCATCTTCCATTCAGGGCACATGGGTGAGGAAAGATTAGTAGGTCATCAGAAAAGCCTTCAGTTTACAAAAAGCACAAAAAGGAGGATAATCCCAAATGTTCAGAAATAACAAGATGCTTTAACCACTCAAATATCAAATTACAATGGATAAGTTGTTTAAGTTGGCTACATAAATCCAGTAACTTGCAGGGCTTAGGGCTACTTCTATGCTTCATGCTGCAATCCGGATGAATCTGAATCCTGACTACCAGCATGCACTTGCCTTGACTGGAAGGGACACTGTGGAGGGAAGAAAGGCTGTGAAGAAAGGCAAGGAAAAGGCAGAGAAGTGAGAACCATTCACTGCTGCTTAGGAAGAACCACATCACAAAGAGATGGAAAAGCTGGAAAGAGTTACACATTACAGGACACTTCACCTTTTTAGAGTTCATTTTAAGAGGGAAGACACATTATGTGGCTTTTCCCCATTTTTTATCAGGTAATATAGTCATGTCTTAATATCCTGGGGGTTGGTTCCAAGACTCCCAATGACACCCAAATCCGCAGATATTCAAGTTCCTGATAAAAAAAAAAAAAAAATAGTGTAATATTTGCATGTAACCTATGTACATCCTCCTGTATACTTTAAATCATCTCCAGATTACTTATAATAATACAGTGTAAGTGGTATGTAAATAGTGGTTATATTGTATAGCTTTTTCTTGGTGTAATTTTTTATTGGTTTTTCTTTTGGATTTTTTTTTTTTCAAGATGGGTTCTGTCACCTAGGCTGGAGTGCAGTGGTACGATCGTGGCTTGCTATAGCCTTAACCTCCTGGGCTCAAGGCATCCTCCCACCTCAGCCTCCCAAGTAGCTGGGACCACAGGCATGTGCCACCACACACAGCTAATTTTTTATTTTGTAGAGACAGGCCTCCCTGCATTGCCCAAGCTGCTCTCAAACTCTGGGGCTCAAGCAGTTAACCCACCTCGACCTCCCAAAGTGCTGGGATTAGAGGCGTGAGCCACTGTGTCCAGCTCCAGCTTTTGGAGTATTTTCTACCTGCAGTTGGATGAACCTGTAGATGTGGCGGGGCCGACTGTACATCCACACAGAATAAAAATCAGCAAACACAAAAGGATATTAGGTTAAACAGTCCCCTGTCGGCTGGGCGCAGTGGCTCACACCTGTAATCCCAGCACTCTGGGAGGCCGAGCCAGGCGGATCATGAGGTCAAGAGATGGAGACCATCCTGGCCAACATGGTGAAACCCCATCTCTACTAAAAATACAAAAATTAGCTGGGCATGGAGGCACCCGCCTGTAGTCCCAGCTACTCAGGAGGCTGAGGCAGGAGAATCGCTTGAACCTGGGAGGCAGAGGTTGCAGTGAGCCAAGATCGTGCCACTGCACTCCAATCTGGGCAGCAGAGAAAGACTCCGTCACAAAAAAGAAAAAAAAAAAAAGAGAACTGGGATGGGAGATGACATGGTCATCTAAGCAGGGGGCAGTTGATCAGGATCACTGGCCTTTTCCCTGCCAAGTCCATAGATTTCCAAAAGGACATTCTCTAGTGCACCCACAGGTGCTGGGAGTGGCCCAGGGTACCTTTCTATCAAGTTCTTTGAACAGTCGGTTGCTGTGGAGAGAGCAGACAGACCTGGTCTTTTGTGACAGTAGCGTAAGCCTAATCAGAGCTGCCAGAGGCCTGCGGGCCGGGGAGTCACACAGGACAAGCGGCAGGCCCAGAAATGGGAAGTACTTGGGCTTCCTGCAACCTGGAGGTTCAAATTCCAGCCAGCTGACTCCGGATTTTACCCTGCTAGATCAGAGATGTCCTCGCCACTGGGCTGAGGTGCCAGTCCGAGAAGACCTGGCCCCAGCAGCCCTGACCTCATGTCACTCAGGGGCAAATACCCGTTGCCCCTAAGAGCTGTTTCCAGGTGTAAACTGAAGCAAACTCTCACTACCGGAAGATTCCCTAGAGAATGTGGGCCCCAGAACAGGAATGTGATTGGAATCTGAGACAATGGGGATGGTGGCTGTGTGGCCCCTACCACACACAGAAGGTAAAGTGGAGAGAATATGCTCAGTCATTAACAAAACAAACTCAAGGATTTAAAAAATTTAACCAAGACCTAAACCTTACTTCAGTCTTTTCACAATTGCCATATGTCTGATTTGATTTCAAGGAACCTCTCTGCTACAGGTGACACTGACTTCTAAAAATTAAACCTAGAAGACAGTGACGGTAGTTATATTCGTGTGGCACAGGCTCCGCATTCTAAATGTTATGTATGTCAACGCACACAGTCCCCACAAGCACTGCTTCTTGTGCAGATAGGGAATGGGCGGGGGGGGGGGGCGCGGTGCATTTGTGCCAGCCGATGGATGCTGCCAAGACCAAGGAGCAGGAAGGGCCTTCCCGGCATAAGAGCTTCATTCCAGCCCTCCAAGGAAGCTGGGACTGAGGAATGGGCCATGATCTCCCGGCTTTCTTTCCCTCTTCCTGCTAACTGTGAGCGGGGAGCAGGTGCATGAGCAAGTCAATTAGCCAGATGGGCCAGCCTGTGACCAAGGCAGGAACTAGTGCAGGTGACCCCCCTAAAAATGGAATTGTCCACTAAACTTTGGTCAGATGGAACTGCATGAAACCCTGGCTTTCAATCCAGGTTTTTCATTTTTTTTTTTTTTTCCCAGAGATGGGGGTCTTGCTCTGTTACCCAGGCAGAGTTCAGTAGTATGATCAGAGCTCACTGTAGTCTTGAACTCCTGTGCTCCAGCTCCTGTAATAGGAGCTGGACACATCTACCTCACCTCATCAAGTTTTTGTGAAAATTACAAAGGAGAAAGTGTCTGACACATAGCACTGAATGTTACCTATTATAAAACTGCTTCTTTTTTTTTTAAGGAAAAGATGTTTAAAGTGCATTTTATTTTTTTATTTTTTCGAGACAAAGTCTCATTCTGTCACCCAGGCTGGAGTGCAGTGGCACGATCTTGGCTCACTGCAAGCTTTGCCTCCTGGGTTCCTCCTGCCTCAGCCTCCCAAGTAGCTGGGATTACAGGCATGCGCCACCATGCCTGATTAATTCCTGTATTTTCAGTAGAGACAGGGTTTTACCATGTTGGCCAGGCTGGCCTTGAACTCCTGGCCTCAAGTGACCCACCCGCCTCGGCCTCCCAAAGTTCTGGGATTACAGGTGTGAGCCACCCTGCCCAGCCTAAAGTATATCTTAATAGTGAATTTTTAAGAACTGCAAATTAAATAAAATGGCTTAAAAGATTAAAAAGATTTAGTAAGTTTTCTTTCCAATGAAACATAGAAACTGGAGGGAGGGGGATGAAACCAAATAAAACGCTCTCCCTGAGGACAGGAAGAATGTTCCCATGCCATCTACTTTGGTGCCGTGGGTCTCTGGGTTCACAGGACCAGCTGGGAGCCTCGAGGCTCTCAGGACCCAGCCCCCTTGGCAGTGGCATTCTGCCCAAGGGATTTGCAGGACATGTTCGCAATTTGTTTTTATTTTTAGGCACATCTGCAAATGCAGTTTGAAAAATACCAGTCCTCATAAAACCAGGGCAATTTTCCTCTGAGTTTTTCTAAAGCTGTAATTGTAGCTGCCTTCCTTATTCAGTCAGAGCACAACCTCATCTTCCAGCATGCAGCCAAGCACAGCCGCACAACCCTGCCTGAGCGCCTGTGATTTGGTATCTTAATCTTTGGTCACTTGGGTCTTCTGAGTCTTGAGTAAATGTGCCATCTTCCCCAGCTAAGAAGTTCCACTTACATTCTCCCGAACCTCATGGAGGGCTACCTTCTCACATGGCTCACAGGAGACTCTGCTTATTAACCTTGGTATGCAGAAGCTGAGGCTCAAGGTGGAAGGAGGGACCGCACGTTCCAGCATCCAACCATGTGACCGACTACACAACAGTGACTAATTTTCCTAGGAGGTATAAGCTGAGTTTCCGCTGCACTTCCCATTTTTTCAAGTGTTTTATCTTGTGATCACACAAGCTAATTAGGGTTTACTGCACCTCCAATCCTAAGCAAGCCTCAGTCCTTCCCTTCTGTCAGCTCCACGCTCAAACCAACAGCCCGGGACATACCAGAAAAGGCCAGCAAGTAACTTATTCAACGGAGCAATCAATGCCCTGATACTGATGCAACTATGTTTCACTAGTCAGAGATAACTGAAAATCAGACAAAAGGAGAGGTGGTCACAGGTAGAAAAAAAAATTAAGAGGGCTGATTGATTTGAGACAGAATCTCTGTTGCCCAAGCTGGAGTGCAGCGGTGCGACCTCGGCTCTCTGCAACTCTGCATCCTGGGTTCAAGCAATTCTCCTGTCTCAGCCTCCCGAGTAGCTGGGAATACAGGCATATGCCACCACACCTGGTCAATTTTTGTATTTTTCAGTAGAGATGGGGTTTCAGCCATGTTGACCAGGCTGGTCTCGAACTCCTGGCCTCAAGAGATCCAGCCACTTCAGCCTCCCAAAGTGCTGGGATTACAGGTATGAGCCACCACACAAAGCCAAAAGGGCTGACTTTAAATACAGGTTTCAACTTGGATTAAAAATTATGGGGGGAGAGGTGGGGATTTGGGCATGGTGGCTCTTGCCTGTAATCCCATCACTTTGGGAGGCTGGGGTTGAGAGATCAGCCTGGCCAACATGACAAAACCCTGTCTCTACTAAAAACACAAAAATTAGATGGGTATGGTGGTGTGGGCCTGTAATCTCAGCTATTTAGGAGGCTGAGGCAGGAGAATCCTCGAACCTGGGAGGTGGAGGGTCCACTGAGCAGAGATAGTGCCACTGCACTCCAGCCTGGGTGACAGAGCAAGACTGTCTCAAAAAAAAAAAAGAAAGAAAAAAAAAATTGAGGTGGGGCAGGCATAGCAGCTCACACCTGTAATCTCAGCCAAAGGCAGGTGGAACACTTGACTCCAGGAGTTTGAGACCAGCCTGGGCAATATGGTGAATCCCATCTCTATAAAAAAACACAAAAAATTGCTGGCACGGTGGCTCACGCCTATAGCCCCAGCACTATGGGAGGCCGACGATGGCATATCACTTGCGGTCAGGAGACCAGCCTGGCCAACATGGTGAAACCCGACACGTCTCTATTAAAAATACAAAAATAGCCAGGTGTAGTGGCGGACACCTGAAATCCCAGCTACCAGGGAGGCTGAGGCAGGAGAATTGCTTGAACCCGGGAGGCGGTGGTTGCAGTGAGCTGGGATCATGCCATTGCACTACACCCTGGGCAACAAGGGCAAAACTCTGTCTCAAAAAAATTAGCCAGATGTGGTGGCACAGGCCTATAGTTCCAGCCACCTGGGAGGCTGACGTGGAAGGATCATTTGAGCCCAGGAGGTTGAAGCTGCAGTGAGCTGTGATCGTGTCACTGCACTCCATCCTGGGTGACAGAGTGAGACCCTGACTCAAAAAAAAAAGGAAGCTGGGCACGGTGGTGTGCACCCATAGTCCCAGCTATTCAAGAGGTTCAGGGGGAAGCATTGCTTGAGCCTAGGAGTTCAGGATCAGCCTGGTCAACACAGCCAGACCCTGTCTTACAAAAAAATGGAGGGACAGCATGGTATCAGGTGACCTGCTGAGAAAACTTCAGCTCTAAAACAACAGTTTGTAGAAGTGGTTTTCATATGAAATTTACAGACTAACATGCCAAGCATTCACTGCCACTCTTAAAATAGCCCCTCTCATGTTTAACACTCTGAAGGCTGACACTGGCATGGAGAGCTCTTAGTTTGGCATGTGTGGGGAACTTGCGGCAGCTAATCCCAGAAACCACAAGAGCTCTGGGTTGAAACAATGACGTTGCAAGAAATACTGATGTGGCCGGGCGCGGTGGCTCAAGCCTGTAATCCCAGCACTTTGGGAGGCCGAGACGGGCGGATCACGAGGTCAGGAGATCGAGACCATCCTGGCTAACACGGTGAAACCCCGTCTCTACTAAAAATACAAAAACTAGCCGGGCGAGGTGGCGGGCGCCTGTAGTCCCAGCTACTCGGGAGGCTGAGGCAGGAGAATGGCGTAAACCCGGGAGGCGGAGCTTGCAGTGAGCTGAGATCCGGCCACTGCGCTCCAGCCTGGGCGACAGAGCGAGACTCCGTCTCAAAAAAAAAAAAAAAAAAAAAAAAAGAAATACTGATGTGGCCGGGCGCCGTGGCTCAAGCCTGTAATCCCAGCACTTTGGGAGGCCGAGACGGGTGGATCACGAGGTCAGGAGATCGAGACCATCCTGGCCTACACGGTGAACCCCGTCTCTACTAAAAATACAAAAACTAGCCGGGCGAGATGGCGGGCGCCTGTAGTCCCAGCTACTCTGGAGGCTGAGGCAGGAGAATGGCGTAAACCCGGGAGGGGGAGCTTGCAGTGAGCCGAGATCGCGCCACTGCACTCCAGCCTGGGTGACAGAGCGAGACTGCGTCTCAAAAAAATAAAATAAAATAAATAAAATAAAATAAAAAATAAAAAAAAAAAAGAAATACTGATGTATCAGAAGCGGGAGAAGAACATTATCAAATTTGGAGAAGGAAAGAGACTGTCAGAGCAAGGTGATACAAAGCACCAAAAAAATCAGTTTTTAGCACATTTTTGTGGGTGTGACTTTATTTCTTTTTCTTTTCTTTTTGAGACAGAGTCTTGCTCTGTCACCCAGGCTGGAGTGCAGTATGGCACAATGTCGGCTCACTGCAGCCTCCTCCTCCCAGGTTCAAGCAATTTTCCTGCTTCAGCCTCCCGAGTAGGTAGGATTAGCCACCACCACACCTGGCTAATTTTTGTATTTTTAGTAGAGACGGGGTTTCACCATGTTGGCCAGGCTGGTCTGGAACTCCTGACATCAGGTGATCCACCTGTCTCGGCCTCCCAAAGTGCTGGGATTACAGGTGTGAGCCACTGCACCCAGATATTTAAGTTTCATTTTAAAAATTTATCCCAGTCAGGTGGTGGCTCACACCTGCAATTCCAGCACTTTGGGAGGCCGACACATGTAGATCACTTGAGCTCAGGAGTTCGAGACCAGCCTGGCCAACATGGTGAAACCCCGTATCTACTAAACACATAAAAAATTAGCCAGGTGTGGTGGCGCATACCTGTAGTCCCAGCTACTTGAGAGGCTGAGGTGGGAGGATCGCTTGAGCCTGGGAGTCAGTGGTTGCAATGGGTCGAGATTGTGCCACTGCACTCCAGGTTGGGTGAAAGAGAGAGAACCTGCCTCAAAAATTCCCAGAGTAAAACTGACTCTCTGGGAGTGTATCGTTCTATGAAAGATAACACATGTAGGCTAGGCGTGGTGGCCCAAGCCTGTAATCTCAGCACTTTGGGAGGCCGAGGTGGGCAGATCACCTAAGGTCAGGAGTTTGAGACCAGCCTGGCCAACATGGTGAAACCCCGTCTCTACTAAAAATACAAAAATTAGCCGGGTATGGTAGTGCATGCCTGTGATCCCAGTTACTTGGGAGGGTGAAGCAGGAGAATCACTTGAACCCAGGAGGCGGAGGATGCACTGAGCTGAGGTTGTGCCACTGCATTCTAGCCTGGGTGACACAGCGAGACTCAATCTCAGATAAAAAAAAAAAAGAGAGAGAAAGATAACATATGTACACATCCCTATAAACACCACTAAAAGGATACAGAATAGGTTTCTTATTCCAAAGATTAATTCTACAATTAATTCCCCAAGCTTACCTTAGCCAATGATGGGAACAATGCAATTAGGTTAGCAACCAAAACCTATCACTTAACACCCAAATTAGACGGGCGTGGTGGCACGCACCTGTAATCCCAGTTACTTGGGAGGCTGAGGCAGGAGAATCACTTGAACCCAGGAGACAGAGGTTGTGGTGAGCCAAGATCATGCCACTGCACTCCAGCCTGGGCAACAGAGTGAGACTCTGTCTCAAAAAAAAAAAAAAAAAAAAAAAAAAAGCACCAGGAAAAACACACTACATCCCAGCCTCCAATATACAAACACCACATCATTTTTGCTGGTTGACTAGCGGACCTTCACACTTAATGTTTCTACATTATACAATTTGAGGTATTTAAACTTTTCATCATGGTGTCAGTACAATTCATACAAACATGCTGTTTAGTTTCTCATTGCTTCCAGGGGCTTTCTAGGCAGTGCTAAAAAGTAGCAGGTGACACATTAATATAGGATATTTTCACCTAATCAAACCTGTGTCAGGACTCACTCCAATTTTTCTCTTTGTAATTAATATTAGACATTCTGCTATGCTTTTGTTCACACAGGGGTGCTTAGGAGCCAAGAAAGTACCCAAAGGGAGAGGATGTAAAGAAAATGTGTCAATACGGCACCTTTTAATTGTTGGGATGCTGACTGTCTCGTCTGCCAGTTCCTAACTTGCTGGGCATGGGGAAGGTGGGTGGAATCACATAAAACTTTGTTATATTAGTTCTTCAGCAAGAAGATGGCATCGCTGGTAACAAAAAAAAAAAAAAGGCTGGGCACGGTGGCCCACAGCTGTAATCCCAGCACTTTGGAAGGCTGAGGCTGGCGAATGACCTGAGATTGGGAGTTCGAGACTAGCCTGACCAACATGGAGAAATCTCGTCTCTACTAAAACTATAAAACTAGCCCAGCATGGTGGTGCGTGCCTGTAATCCCAGTTACTTGGGAGGCTGAGGCAGGAGAATCACTTGAACCCAGGAGGCGTAAGTTGCGGTGAGCCAAGATGGTGCCATTACACTTCAGCCTGGGCAACAAGTGCGAAACTCTGTCTCAAGGGGGAAAAAAAAAAAAAAAAAAAAAAGCCTGGCGTGGTGGCTCACGCCTGTAATCCCAACACTTTGGGAGGCGAGCAGATCATGAGGTCAGGAGATCGAGACTATCCTGGCTAACACGGTGAAACCCCGTCTCTACCAAAAATACAAAAAATTAGCCAGGCATGGTGGCACACGCCTGTAGTCCCAGCTACTTGGGAGGCTGTGGCAGGAGAATCCCTTGAACCTCCGAGGTGGAGGTTGCAGTGAGCCAAGATCACACCACTGCATTCCAGCCTGGCGACAGGGCGAGACTCGTCTCAAAAAAAAAAAAAACATGTTCCTGCCGGGCACGGTGGCTGATGCCTGTGATCCCAACACTTTGGGAGGTCAGGCAGGCAGATCACCTGACGTCGGGAAACCAGCCTGGGCAACATGGTGAAACTCCGTCTCTACCACAAATATAAAAATTAGCAAGGCATGGTGGCACATGGCCTGTAATCCCAGCTACTCGGGAGGCTGAAGCAGGAAAATCACTTGAACCCTGGAGGCGGAGGTTGCAGTGAGCCGAGATAGAGCCACTGCACTCCAGCCCGGGTGACAGAGCGAGACTTAGTCTCAAAAACAAACAAACAAAAACTCATTTTCCATGACAGGAGATTTTTGTGACAGATTTCAAGGGCCACACAGACACCAGCTAACCCAGCAGCAACTGGCTGCTCTGGCTCCACCTTTCTTCTAGAATCCAAGAGGCTCTCTCCATTCATTTAGGAAATATGCACTGAGCGCCTACTGTTATGAGACACTGGGTCAGACGCTGGGGATGTGAAACTGTGAGGGAGATAAAAAATCTTGCCCAAGTCCCAGTACCGAGGGAAGCTTGACAGGCTCTTGTGGTATAAAGCCAAAATCTAGGGATGAATGGTTTTAAAAAAAGAGAAAAACGGACTCCAAGTGTGGAAGTGGGGAGCAAGTAACAACAGCACGTCCTCCGTCCCGGCCGTTTATATACCTGGCTAGCCTGAAGGACTCACTTCCTTACCTCAGTTTCCTGCAACCGTAGCTTTCTGGCACTATACCACGGTGCCCTGTGGCATGTTTAATATTTGTATTTAACCATTCAAAAGTTACTTTAACGAGAGGAATTGCACATTTCCAACTCCAGTGAGTAACCTTGTTCCTCCCGGCCCTCTTGTCGAGTTAGCCTTTACGCGCAGAATTCTTCCAGGTAGACCACCTGAGCACTCAACAAAACTTTTCTCTCTGTAAAAACACCTTGTTTAAAATATCTACATAGGGAGACGTAGGTACACAAGCACACAAGGGTCTCCAAATCGGTGGTGCACACCTCACGGATAAGACGAGGGCAAAGCATGCGTGGGAAACCACGTTTATCATAAAGGGAAAGGGGTGGTCACGAGGAGCCACGAGCGCCCCGGGCTTTAGCTTTGCGGCCGGCCGGCCAGGCCTCGCGCCAGCCCGGGTGCACACCCAAGGCGCCGGGCCCGCCTCCAGCTCCCAGGCAGCGGGAACCGCGAACCGCCGTGGAACGGCCGGGAAGGGAGCGCTGCGCCCCCTGGCGGCGGGGCCCATCCCTCCACTCCCGGCCGCCGCCGCCGCGGGCCGGCCTCACTCCATTTGCAGCCTCCGGAGGCTTCGTTCCTCCGAGCGGCGGCTCTCCCGGCCTCCCGCTCGCCGCCCGGCATCTCCCTCCAGTCCCCGCCCCCTGCTCCAGCTCCGACACCCCCTTCCACACGCCGAGCAGTGCCCCGCCACAGCCCCGCCGAGTGCCAGCGCCAAGCTGCCGCGAGCCCGGCAGAGCCTTCCGGCCGCCCCGGCCGCTCCATCGCGGCGCCCGGCGGGGGTGCGGGGCCGGCGCGCGGAGCGAGTGGGGCGGGCGGCGGCGGCGGCGCGGACGGTTCCACCGCGCGAAACCCCCGTCCCCGCGCGGCGCGCGTGCTCCCCGGAACGCCATGGAGTCGCCGCGTTCCGAGCGGGCACAAAGGGGCGCGCAGCACAATGGGCGCGGCGAGCCCGTGGGCGCCCGGCGCCCGCTCCGGTGGCTCGGCCCGCGCGGGGGTGGGCGCTACTACCGGCGGGCGCGCAAGAGCAGCCCCCCTCCGCGTCCCCTCCCCTGCTCCCGCCCCCACCCCGGCATGGATGTTGCAGCCACTCTCCCGGCCGCTCGCCCCGGAGCCGCCAACGCTGCCGCCGCCGCGCGGCCGGCTTGATCCGCCCCGCACTTACCTGGGACGCGAGTTCTGTACTTTGCCGGGCGGGCCCGCGCCGAGTTTGGGCGCCACGTGGGGGGAGGGCGCGGGGCCGGGGAGTGGGAGCCGCGCGCGGAGGGCCTGGCCGGGGCGGCCCGGGGAGGCGCTGGGGGCGGCGGGCGGGCGAGCGCCGTGTATTTTCCCCTCTCTTTGTGTGTGTCCGTGCGCTGCGCTCTCGCGTGACGTGACGGGACTCCGTGTGTCATTTCCGCACAAGGACACAGGAGCCCCCGCTGCAGTGGAACCACAACCCCTCCGCCCCCACCCCCGGCCCGCCCCTCCCCCTCAGCGGGGCACACGCGGGACCGGCGGCGGCGGCGCTCGGGCGTGAACGGCCGCGGCAGGGAGCTCGGGCGCGCACTCCGGGGACCCAGGCGGCCCGGCGCGCTCGGCGGGCGCAGTCGCTCCACGTGGGCCCACGCTGGCTGCCCGGGGCGGGGGCGGCGGCCGCACACCCACGGCGCGGCGGGCGGGCGCCGCGAACAATGTCCCCTGTACCCCATGTGTCCTCCCACCGCGAGTCCGTCCTCGGAAACGTGGTTTCTCAGACCCGAGAGTTTGGCCCCAAACGCCTCTTTTTCTACTTTTTTCCCCTTGCGGGACGGCGACTGTGCGGAGCTTCTCCCGCCTCGCGCCCACGCCTCTCCCGCATTTTTGGCTTTTGGGCCGCTGCCCAGGCCCCCGAAGCCGGTCTTCCCGCGCCGCGACCGGCACAAAGACCTTGGGGTGCGAGGGCCCGGGTGGCTTCTGCGGCCCCGCGGGGCGGCATGGAGTCCGGCGGGACGCGGGAGAGCGACCCTGGCGCTGGGAAAAGCTGGCTCTGGCCACTCCCCCTGCACGGTGGCCGCCCTCTGTTGTGAGCCTGGGAGCTAAAATCTTGCCTGCTACTTGCAACCCGAAGTTCTGGGGGGTGAGGCTGCCGAGCGAGAGCTTCGGAAGCGCCCGCGCTCACAGACACACACCCCACAAACACAAACCCACGGGCTGTCTGCGCCGAGCGCCTAAAATAGAAAAACACGAGTCACCAACTCAATAAAGGCTCATTCTGTCTACTCCTAACTCTTGGACTGTAGATTCCCAGTTGATAAATATGAAATCTACCCCTCGGGTATTTTCTCAAGTCTCAGTGGCTGGGTGGGGGAGGGGGAGGTGCTGGGTGAGAGTCAGGGAAGCCCAATTCAACAGTTTAGCCACGTTTGTATTTTAGGCAAACAATGAGAATGTAAATTTAAGAAAAATCCTTTAATTTGCCGATCAAAGAAAGTATAAAAAGAAAAATGCAAATGATCCCATCTGCTGCTCACAGCTGACTGGTTGCAAGGGAGGACCATGTGGCACGGCCCTGCGCGGGCAGTGAATAGGTAGAATAGATTTTTTAAAGAAGGCATATGTTGGCTCCTTGCTGCCCAGTCGCGGCGAGGGTTTGAATTAACGTATAGTTTGGGATTACCGTACCCTCCTCCAGACCACTCCAATTGGGAATTTAGTAATTATGCAACTTCCTCCCCTTCGGGCTTGAAATCAAAAGGCACAGGGTTAAGTTTGAGGAACTACGTGGAACATTCTCGAGCTGTATTTGGATTGCTGGTTTAGAGAAGTCAGTACTAATTGCTATGCAAAATTAAGCCAGCAGCTTGAAAAACCAAGCCCTGCATCCAGGGGGTGCTTTTATAGAAGAATCTATACGTGCTCAGTGTCATTCAAAACAGGATGATGAAAAGAATGGGGCCGAGATAGCAGCCCTTCAAATTCAAAAGACTTAGGTCGCCCTATCTACATTTAAAATAGGGCGGAGGGAGGCAGGGAGGAGGACCGCTTGGGGGAGAATGGTTAATTTATACATTCTCAGAAGACTGAGGGGAGGCACTTCGATTTCTGCAGGGAACTTGACTTTTACACTTGCACATTAAATAACACGTACGGCACAGTACATCGCTTGACTTAGTTAACAGATACACCAGTTTTATTCTCACCTTCAATTTAATGTGACAGTTATAATTAGAATTTTTAAAGTAGAAGTTGCATTTCATTAGTTCTGTTTTCTAGGATTTCCCAGTAGAAGAGTTAGAATAGTTAAGTAGCACTTAAGCACATTTTGCATTTAAACCACTTTGCTGTGGTGCTTTAAGAATGTAAAACGACCTTGTTAAATTTTTGGAAAGAGGACTAGATGAAATGTATGTAGTGAGGGGATATATATTTAACCAATCTTTCACAGTGACTCAGGTTTTTAAGTTTTTAAGGAGAAATTAATAAAACAATAGAAATTAACATTTCTCTGTTCATATTGCTTGAAACAAAAGATTTCTGTCAAATACAATAATTGTACTCCTGCAGTTGACTTTTCAAAACAACTTTCAGGAAACTCAGACTGACCTTGAATATTATTGTAAAAGTATGTATCTTATATTTGCATAAATGGATCTATCTACTTAACAAAGTAAGTGGCTTGTTTCAAATAAGTTATTAATAGAAATAGAAGTCATTGCTATCCAAGAAAGGAAATCACCTACCTTCAAATGGGTTTCTATGTGATTTTCTTTTTTATATGGAGAAGGAAAATAATGCATAAAGGTGAAAAGTGTATTGGAATAGTTGTATATAATTTTGGAAACTTCAAGACATAATAGTTCTGAAAGTGCAGTAACAGTTCATGGTTCATATAGATGTGTGTATAAAAACCCTGAAAAATAACAACCTGCTTTTTAGAGGTCTGCTCAATTTGAAATTGCTTAATTAAAAAATGCGTTTTTCAAGATTTCAAATTAGAGCTGCTGCCATTGATCTAGTCAACTCATTTTCAATTGTACCTGAGTAAAATGTAGCAGGGGGAAAATTGGCTACTTGACCATATAAAACACTGAGACACTAAATGTAAAAACTCAAATGGAAAATTGCATGGCGTTTAATGAAGATTGGGCTATAAAATGTAAATATATATAATTAAGAGTGGCAGACAGACAGACATTAGGTTTCAGATATCTTAACTGTTACTCTGAAGGCTTTTGATTGCTAAAATATATTTATAGTTGCCAAGACAATATTTAGTAGGACTTTTTTTCATAAAGACTTAAAACAACGCAACAGATTTCACTGTTACTTGTGAGACATTTCCACTTTATTTCTTGCCTGCTGGATGTATAATTTTGCCAAGTCTTCAACTTCAAACAGAAGAGTAGCTGCCAGATCCAGATTCTGTGAATACTCACAACAGAAAAGTAAGAGGGTGAAAAAAAGAGGGGCATGAAAGATTGTACTAACTTTATTAAATAGGACCTACAGAAAGACATACCTCAATGGTTAACCCGTGTGCTGAAAAAAACAACTACCTTTTTTTTTTTTTTTGAGGCGGAGTCTCGCTCTGTCGCCCAGGCTGGAGTGCAGTGGTGTGATCTCCGCTCACTGCAACCTCCGACTCCCTAGTTCAAGCGATTCTCCTGCCTCAGCCTCCCGAGTAGCTGGGATTACAGGCACGAGCCACCATGCCCAGCTAATTTTTGTATTTTTAGTACAGACGGGGTTTCACCATGTTGGCCAGGATGGTCTGGATCTCCTGATCTTGTGATCCAACTGCCTCAGCCTCCCAAAGTGCTGGGATTATAGGCGTGAGCCACCACGCCCGGCCAACAACTATCTTTGTTGGAATCTGGAGCAGGTAAGTGACACACCATGACCCAACATGAAAAAAATGAAGTTTCGCATGAAAAGTTACAGATAATTTGTGCTGGACATTTTCCTTATGTGTAGAAGAACTATTTAATAATTTATAGCAGCTTGAGATTGTAAACACACAATACAGCCATCAGGATCTGATTTTTGTTGAATATCTGGTTTGCACAATAGGATTCTGCAAAAAGAAACATGAGGGAGAGTGAAAACTGCTGCAGCCCCACTCTCAATTTCAAGCCCTTGAGAAAACAAATGGCAATCTCAACTGTAGCTCATTCTGAGCCCACACTGCTGGCTGGAGGCACTGTAGCCACTAGGGCCCCCGCACCCAGAGGGGTGCCCAAGGGCCTGTACTTAGGCCTTCCCCAACTGATCACACAGCTGCAGGGACAGGCAGGAAGCAGGGAGCAAGTGTTGGCTGGCTTCCCAGCCAATCAGAGCTCATTAAAAATGAAGAAAAAGGAGACACATACTGCTCTTGCAATTGACCGATGTTTTAAAAATTACTGTATGCTGTGGAGTGTGGTGGCTCAAGCCTGTAATCCCAATACTTTGGGAGTCCCAGGCAAGAGGACTACTTGAGCACGGGAGTTTGAGACCAGCCTGGTCAACATAATGCGACCCTGTCTCTACAAAAAATCAAAAAATGGCCAGGCGCAGTGGCTCACACCTGTAACCCCAGCACTTTGGGAGGCTGAGACAGGTGGATCACCTGAGGTCAGGGGTTCAAGACCAGCCTGGCCAACACGGTGAAACCCTGTCTCTACTAAAAATACAAAAATTAGCCGGGCGGAGTGGTAGGGTAAACCCAGCTACTTAGGAGGCTGAGGCAGGTGATTCTCTTGAACCCGGGAGGTAGAGGTTGCAGTGAGCTGAGATCGCACTACTGCACTCCAGCCTGGGCGACCAGAGCAAGACTCCGTCTCAAAAAAAAAAAAAAAAATCAAAAAATTAGGTGTGGTGGCACATGCCTATAGTCCTAGCTACTCGGGAGGCTGAGAAGGGAGGATTGCTTGAGCCCAGGAGTTTGAGGCTCCAGTCAGCCATGATAGAACTGCACTCCAGCCTGGATGACAGAGAAAGACCCTATCTCAGAAAAACAAAATAAAGACTCTAAATGATAGGATATATGTTAAGATTAGTCTTATTCGGGCTGGGCGTGGTGGCTCACACCTGTATTCCCAGCACTTTGGGAGGCCGAGGCGGGCAGATCATCTGAGGTTGGGAGTTCGAGACCAGCCTGACCAACATGGAGAAACCCCATCTCTACTGAAAATACAAAATTAGCCAGGCATGGTGGCACATGCCTGTAATCCCAGCTACTCGGGAGGCTGAGGCAGGAGAATAGCTTGAACCAGAGAGGTGGAGGTTGCAGTGAGCCAAGATCGTGCCATTGAACTCCAGCTTGGGCAACAAGAGCGAAACTCCATCTCAGAAAAAAAAAAAAAAAGTCTACAGAGACAAGTATGTTCATTGCAGGATCATTTGTGATAGCAAAGAAATCAGAGAGAACTTGGAAAGTAGTTAAAAATACCTTCCATGATATACTATGTAAGCTTTTTAAAAAAATACAGGATCTCACTCTATCACCCAGGCTAGTGTGCAGTGGTGTGATCATGGCTCACTGCAGCCTCTAACTCCAGAGCTCAAGCCATCTTCCCACCTCACCCTCTCAAGTAGCTGAGACTACAAGGCCAAACCACCATGCCGGACTCATTTTTTTTTTTTTTCTTTTTGTAGAGACAAGGTCTTGCTGTGTTGCCCAGGCTGGTCTCAAATCCTGGGCTCAAGTGATCCTCCTTGCCTTGGCCTCTCACAGTGCTGGGATTACAGGTGTGAGCCATCATGCATGCCCTGTAAACTTTAGAAAGAGGAAAGGGAGGTGCTCTTTTTTATGGATATGGAAGAATGTTGATGACATGTTGTTGAGTAAAAGAAGAAAATGACAGATTTTTTTTTTTTTGAGACAGAGTCTCCCTCTGTCGCCAGGCTGGAGTGCAGTGGCGCCATCTCGGCTCACTGCAACTTCTGCCTCCTGGATTCAAGCGATTCTCCTGCCTCAACTTCCCAAGTAGCTGGAACTACAGGCACATGCTACCAAGCCCAGCTAATTTTTGTATTTTTAATACAGACGGGTTTTTACCATTTTGGCCAGAGTGGTCTCGATCTCTTGACCTCGTGATCTGCCCGCCTTGGCCTCCCAAGGTGCTGGGATTACAGGTGAACCACCATGCCCGGCCAACAGATTTATATATAGTGTAATCTCATTTTTGTCAAGAAGAAAATCATGTATGTATCTGGGTTGTGAATAGAAAAGGTCCGGCAGGCCGGGCATAGTGGCTCAAGCCTGTAATCTCAGTACTTTGGGAGGCCATGGCAGGGGGATCACTTGAGCTCAGGAGTTCCAGACCAGCCTGAGTAACATAGTGAGACCCTGTGTCAAAAAGAAAAAAAAAATGTTCTGGGAAATACAGAGGTAATAGAGGTGACCCCTGAGGTATATCAGATAGAGACAAGAGAGGGACTTTTTCACCTTATACATATGTGTGATGTTTGATTGTTTCCCCCACAATGAGTATCTGTGCTTTCGCAGCCCTTTCCCCTCACGCAGACTAAAAACAGGCATTACCATGGCCTAAAGAGAAGTCACCCTGGAGGAGCTAAGTTATGCTTAGCTGGTGTGAGAGCCTAGACTTACACACGTCGCCAATCCCTCACTTTCTCTACATCTTTTTATGGCTTAAAAAAAAGGAAGAGAAGAAATCCTGGTAAAAATGACCCCAAAGTAAATATGGCATTTGGTTACAGAATCCAAAGCCTCTTTTTTTCAAGCTGCTGAACTGTCAACATGGTATTTTAAGAGGTCGCTATGAATATATGTAAGGATTTCCCTCTAATCATTGCACATGAGGGCCTGAGAAATAGCAGGTGTCAACTGTCTGGATCTACCGCTTAAGGAAACTGGTGCAAAAAGAAAGTGTGGCTTACTCAAGGCTATTGGGCTTTAGAATTGTTTTTGGGTTCCACTCTCTAAATTATTACTAGCAAAGGTCAAATAGGCAAAAAAAAAAAAAAAAAAAAAAAATCAGAAACCATCAAGGGTTGAAATCTACAAGGTCTGTGCTTCACAGAATTGTATTCATTTAAATTATCAGGCCCTGCCCTCAACCTCACCCTTTAGTCCTTAGGCTGCTTAAGTCCCTTCCTCAAGAGGCCACATGCGTCCCAAGCCTGGGATGGAGGCCCTGTGATGCACCCCCATGGCAGCTTGCTCTGTCCGTGGAGACTTTTATGAACTGAGTTGGTTCCCCTCTAAATTCGTATTTGAAGTCCTAACCCCGAGTACACTTTGGAATGAGAATATGTGAAGATAAGGCCCTTAGCAGGTAACTGAGGTTAATTGAAGTCAAGGGTGGGGCTTTAATCTGATAGGGCTGTCATCCTTATAAGAAGAGGAAGAGGCCGGGCGCAGTAGCTCACTCCTGTCCCACTTTGGGCAACTGAGGGAGCCGGCGGATCACTTAGGTCAGGAATTTGAGACCAGCCTGGACAACATGGCAAAACCTCATCTCTACTAAAAATACAAAAATTAGCTGGGCATGGTGGTGGGTGCCTGTAATCCCAACTACTTGGGAGACTGAGGCAGGAGAATCACTTGAACCTGAGAGGAGGTTGCAGTGAGCCAAGATCGCGCCACTGCACCCCAGTTTGGGCAACAGAGAGACTTCGTCTCAAAAAAAAAAAAAAAAAGAGAGAGGCAGAGGGAGGTGGCTCACACCTGTAATCCCAACACTTTGGGAGGCGGAGGCGGGTGATCACCTTAGGTCAGGAGTTCGAGACCAGCCTGGCCAACATGGTGAAACCCCATCTCTACTAAAAATACAAAAAATTCGCTGGGCGTGGTGGTGCATGCCTGTAGTCCCAGCTACTCAGGAGGCTGAGATACATGAGAATCGCTTGAACCCAGGAGGCAGAGGTTGCAGTGAGCGGAGATCATGCCACTGCACTCCACCCTGGGTAACAGAGTGAGACTGTGTCTCAAAAAAAAAGGAAGCAAGACTAGAGACTAGTAGTGCGTGTGCACAGAGGAAAGGCCGCGTGAGGACACAGCGAGAAGGCGGCCACCTGCAAGCCAAGGAGAGAGGCCTCAGGAGAGACCAAACCTGTCAGCACCTTGAACTTCCAGCCTCCAGAACTGTGAGAAAAATTCACATTACCTAGGAAGCTGACTCAGAAAGAAAAAATTCGATTGTCTAAGCCACCCAGTTGTATTTTATAACAGCCCAAGCAGACTACTAGAGACCCTACTCACAAGCAGCTGTAATTGCCTTTTTCTTTGTCTATTTCCCTAGCTAGAATGTAAACTCCTGGAGGGCAGGACCATGTCTGATCACTATACCTCCAAGTGCCTAGCACTGTGCCTGGGACATAGTCAACTCTCAACAAATACTTGCTGAAAGAATACCTGAGTTGTTAGACACCAATGTTCCATTCCCTTTCCTTTTTGTATAGATAAAAAACTAAAGGGTTAAAGGTTGAGAACAAAACCATCCCTAAATGAATGGTGCCTTCTGGAATTGTCCCTGCATCACACATACTGTTATAAGGGAATGATCCAAAGGCAGGCAGCTAATTCATGGCAGGCCCACACTACACTCACCCTGTAGTAACAATAATAAGAAGAATATCACATAGCCATAAAGTACTCTTTAGCCTTCCTCTTTCCATAGTTGCCTTGGTCTTCTTGGGCTGCCATAACAAAATACCATAGGCTGGATGGACTGAGCAAGAGAAATTTATTTTCTCACAGTTCTGGAGTCTCAAGTCCAAGATCAGGGTGCCAGCATGGTCTGTTTCTAGTGAGGGCTGTTTTCCTGGTTTGCAAATGGCGGCCTTCTTGCTCTGATCTTCCCCACTCTAGCATCCCTGGGGGCAGAAGCAGGCTACTCTGTTATCTCTTCTTATGACGGGCTTTAATCCCATCATGAGAGCCCTATCTTTATAATCTCATCGAATCCTAATTACCGCCCAAAGCTGTAACTCCAAATACCATCACACTGGAGAATAGGGGGAACATATGAAGGACACAATCATTTAGTCCGTAAAAATAGTGTTTTCAAATTTTGGTTTCCTGTTTGCCCTTGATGACAGGCCTGAGAGAGGTGGAACAGGTCCACCCCATTTTTACACAGATGACAACAATAAATGTCCAGAGAGATTACATGGTTTGTAATTCATTCCTTCATTTAACATATAATTATTGCAAGCTTAATATGTGCCAGGCACTGCAGGATTCTGCCTTACCTTTTGTTTAGTTTTTTTATTTTATTTTATTTTATTTGAGACGGAGTCTCGCTCTGTTGCACAGGCTGGAGTGTGGTAGCACGATCTCGGTTCACTGCAACCTGGCCTCCCGGGTTCAAGCAATTCTCCTACATCAAACTCCTGAGTAGCTGGGACTATAGGTGTGCACCACCGTGCCCGGCTCATTTTTGTATTTTTAGTAGAGACGGGGGTTTCATCATATTGGCCAGACTGGTTTCGTTGTTTTTTTTGTTTGTTTTGAGATGGAGTACTGCTCTGTCACCCAGGCTGGAGTGCAGTGGCGCCATCTTGGCTCACGGCAAGCTCTGCCTCCTGGATTCATGCCACTCTCCTGCCTCAGCCCCCCAAGTGACTGGGACTACAGGTGCCTGCCACCATGCCTGGCTAATTTTTTGTATTTTTAGTAGAAATGGGGTTTCACCATGTTAGCCAGGATGGTCTTGATCTCCTGACCTTGTGATCTGCCCGCCTCGGCCTCCCACAGTGCTGGGATTACAGGCATAAGCCACCGCGACCAGCCTGGCCAGACTGGTTTCGAACTCCTGACCTCATGATCTGCCCGTCTTGGCCTCCCAAAGTGCTGGGATTACAGGCATGAGCCACTGCACCCGGCCTCTGCCTTCCTTTTTTTTTCCCCTAAAGAAAGTGACTACCAGCCGGGCACAGTGGCTCATGCCTGTAATCCCAGCACTTTGGGAAGCCGAGGTGGGCAGATCACCTGATATCAGGAGTTCAAGACCAGCTGGACAACATGGTGAAACCCCGTCTCTACTAAAAATACAAAAATTAGGCCGGGTGCGGTGGCTTACACCTGTAATTCCAGCACTTTGGGAGGCCGAGGTGGGCGGATCACGAGGTCAGGAGATCGAGACCATCCTGGCTATCATGGTGAAACCCCGTCTCTACTAAAATTAAATACAAAAAATTAGCCGGGCGTGGTGGCAGGTGCCTCTAGTCCTAGTTACTTGGGAGGCTGAGGCAGGAGAATGGCTTGAACCCGGGAGGCAGAGCTTGCAGTGAGCTGAGCTCGCACCACTGCACTCCAGCCTGGGCGACTGAGCGAGACTCCCTCTCAAAAAAAAAAAACAAAAAACAAAAGTTAGCCGCGCATAGTGGTGGGTGACTGTAATCGCAGTTACTCGGGAGGCTGAGGCAGGAGAATCGCTTGTACCCAGGAGGCGGAGCTTGCAGAGAGCCCAGATCATGCCACTGCACTCCAGCCTGGGCGACAGAGCGAGACTCCGCCTCAAAAAGAAAAGAAAAAAAGGGAATGTGACTACAACCTGGGCAACATGGCAAAACACCGTTTCTACAAAAAATACAGGAATTAGCTGGGTGTGGTGGCCTGAGCCTGTAGTCCCAGCTACTCAGGAGGCTGAGGTAGGAGAATCAGTTGAGTCTGGTAGATTGATGCTGCAGTGAGCTGTGATTGTGCCACTGCACTCCAGGCCGGGCAACAGAGCCAGACTGTCTCAGAAGAAAACAAGAATGTGACTAATGTAACTTTGCTGCTCCTTGTGGACTTGGCCATTTGCATTCATTTTTTCCTCCCTCTAGCTCTGTTGTCCTGCAGACAGCAGGCAGTGGCAAATGCTATTGCACTTGTTAGCCTTGCAGTGCAGGAGGTATGAAGTCACACAGATGCGGATTTGAATCCAGGCTCCAGCATGTACTAAGTAGGTGACCTTAGGATAAACTACTTAAGCTTTTAGTTTCCATTTCCTCATTCACACCATGGGGCAACCCCATCCTACAGCGTAGTTTTATACGAGTCACTTCTGGTTAGTACTGTTACAGTGGCTGGCATAAGGTTAGTTCAATAAAGGGTAGCTGTTATTTATATTGGTCATGAATGAGGCAAGTGAAATGTTGAAATAATTAGCCCAGACACATTAAAAGAGTTTTGATTATTTTTTTCTATTCATACAAAACAATACCAAAAACCAACCCAAAACTATGCTTCTAATTTAGCAGCAAAAGCACAAAGGTTCACATGAGCAGCCTCAGTGCTTTCTGGAAGACACCTGTAGAGGACCACTTGACATTCACACTCCACCTGAAAAGTGACACAAATACTGCTCTATAATTCTGAAACATGTCTAAAACGTGATGGTCCTTAAGCCACATTCTCCGCACCCCCCGCCCTGCCCCTTAAGGAAAGGCGTGATGAGTCCTGTCCTTCTCTAGGACAGGTTCTAGTAGCCTGCATCACATGTGCACATTGGTGACCCTAGATCCCTGGGCTAAACAACCAGGTCAGTGGAAAGCAGAGGCAGTGTGTGCAAGTCTCGGTTCATAGATCTGTGTGTATGAAATAGCTATTTTTATAATTTACTTGCTATTTTGAGTCCTATCCTTTTGGAGTCCTCCCCAACCCCAGGGACTTCCAGGGGCCTCTGCCCTCCGGGCATCTGTCCACTGGGGTTCTTGCAGAGCCATCCATCACTGGCTCACCATGCCCTGCAGGCAGCAGCTCTGCCATGCCCAACCAGGGACAAGGTCATCTCTTTGCAAGGCTGCCTAGAGCAGGGATATGTGATGCAAATGCCTGCAGGGAGCAGGCAAGGAGAGCTCATAAGTGAACCACGCAGTTTGCCTCCTAAATACGTGAGAACACTCTTCACCTTTACAAAGAAATACGCTAGCTCCGTGTTTCAACGTGAGCCATCTTTAGTCTCTCTTTTGTTTCCCTGTTTATGGGAAAAATCTTGGGTAAAGAGGGACATTCCTCTATTGCCTAGAAAACAGCAGTGCCAGTGTTGTGAATGGCAACTAATCTTTGGCCTCAGCGTAGGGACACAGCAGGGACTGATGGACACTGTGACAAGCTGAAGCACCCACTCCTTCTCCAGTGCAGGCAGCCATTTGATGCCGTGATGGACTGAACCCAGTATGGCCAAATTTACCAATTCTTCAAGAGAAGACAAAATCTGAATTTTTATGTGAAATTGCCTAGTTTTTAAATCCTGAATGACTGAAATTCACATGGCCAAACAAAGCCCAGCTGCAGGTCAGATCCAGCCTAAAGTAACTCGTTTGTGACTTGGGACCTGGCTGCGGCCCTCAGCCACATCTCCAGGAACAGTCCTGCCTGCTAGCCAGGTCTCCGGAAAGCCCACCACCTGCTCAGCCCACCACCCCACCCAGAAACCTTCTGCTTTTGCCTATGGCTCAAATACTTTCCCTGCTGGGATTTAAGCTTTTAGAAACAAAAGCTTGGGGGAGAAAAATAAGCTTGAGCTTATTTCAGCTTTCTGCCCCATCTCATCCCTTCACTAAAAAAATAAACACAGATTGGAAGTATCTGGTCGGAGGCAGGAAAGGGAAAGGGGAAAATACCAGAACAAAAGTATAGATTAATACCTCAGGCTGGGCGTGGTGGCTCACTCCTGTAATCCCAGCACTTTGGGAGGCCGAGGCAGGTGGATCACTTGAGGTCAGGAGTTCAAAATCAGCCTGACCAACATGGTGAAACCCCGTCTCTAGTAAAAAAAATACAAAATTAGCCAGGCGTGGTGGCACACACCTGTAATCCCAGCTACTTGGGAGGCTGAAGCAGGAGAATTGCTTGAACCCGGGAGGCGGAGGTTGCAGTGAGCTGAAACCACACCATTGCACTCCAGCCTGAGCAACAAGAGCAAAACTCCATCTCAAAAAAAAAAAAAAAACCAAAAAAATTATCCTGCTCCACATACTTACTGAACATATTTGATCTGAGATTATTTACGAAAATATTGTAGTAAGGAAATCCCAATTGAGCCAAATAATCAAAAACATTCAATTTTTACAGTAAAATATATGTATCTAACACAGCATCTTCCCTTTTTATTTTTTATATTTCTTAAGGGTCAGGATCTCTGTCATCCACACTGGAGTGATTATAGCTCACTGTAGCCTCAAACTCCTGGGCTCAAGCAACCCTTGTGCCTAAGTCTCCTGAAGTGCTGGGATTACGGGCATGAGCCACCACACCAGGTCACCACTATCTTAATAATATATTAGAATGTTCACTTTTACTAGCATAGTACCTTGTTTATTGATTCTGCCAGGGGCAATTTCTAAATTGAATAATAAGGTTTTTGAAAAAATGTTATAAATTTAATACACCAAGAGGAGTTTAGCACCTTGAAGGTTTATCTGCTGAGTTAATAATAAACATATGATACTAGTTATTACTGAGCCATTACTGATTTAAAGGACTAAGGCAATACAACCCCTATGCTCTGGGAAGATGATAAATTTGGGAGCAGAAAGTTCAAGTTCAAATTACCTTTGTTTCATCATTTTCTTCGGTGGTGGGAGAGAGATTCTGGTCTCAGTGTGATACTGATTTAGGTGGTCAGGAGTGGGGCAAGAATATTAGAAATCCACCAGATGAAAATCCTTCAAATAAACGACCTTATTACCCCCTGACGTATATAATCAGCATGGAGAAAACAGGAATAATTGCCCCGTGCAACCCGAGTGTGTGAGTTTGAGGGCAGGGGGACAGAGGAATTCAATAACCAATAACCCACATGTACCTACTTTTTCCCTCTGAATATTTTACATTAGAAATGACAGAAGTGCCAGGTGCGGTGGCTCACGCCTGTAATCCCAGCACTTTGGGAGGCCGAGGTGGGTAGATCACAAGGTCAGGAGATTGAGACCATCCTGACTAACACGGTGAAACCCCGTCTCTACTAAAAACTACAAAAAACTAGCCGGGCGAGGTGGCGGCGCCTGTAGTCCCAGCTACTCGGGAGGCTGAGACAGGAGAATGGCGTGAACCCGGGAGGCGGAGCTTGCAGTGAGCTGAGATCCGGCCACAGCACTCCAGCCTGGGTGACAGCGCGAGACTCCGTCTCAAAAAAAAAAAAAAAAAAAAAAAAAAAAAAAAAAAAAAAAGAGACCATCCTGGCCAACACGGTGAAACCCCGTCTCTACCAAAAATACAAAAATATTAGCTGGGCGTGGTGGTGGGTGCCTGTAGTCCCAGGTACTCGGGAGAATACCAAGAATGGTGTGAACCCAGGAGGTGGAGCTTGCAGTGAACTGAGATGGTGCCACTGCACTCCAGCCTGGGTGACACAGCAAGACTCCGTCTCAAAAAAAAAAAAAAAAATGACAGAAGATTTGGGTTCCTTTCCCCCAATAAAATGAAAATCATGTTTTAGAAGAAAGTAATAGAATCAGCAGAAACCAGTGGCATATGTGTGGTGAAATTCATAGCGAGTATTGGGACAGACATGGCACATATGTTTTGATCCTCTAAGACTCAAACATTTGGTATTTCTTGAATTATCTTTGTGGACATAATGAAGTTTTCAAATGGCATATATAACAAAATATATTACAAACTGACAGCCAATGATTTAATAACATTTAATATTAAAACAATTAAGACACATAAAATGTACAGCATCTATAGCCTGCAAATTCTTCTGGGGATATTATGATCCCAGCTTCATTAAATAAACGTTATACTTATGGAAGCTGCATTTATTAGGCCTTGACATTACATAAGTAAGTAAATTACTTCAGGTATCAAAGGGTTCTCTACTCTAGGCTGGAATAAGTGAATGTGCTTTCCCAATGCCTATGTTCTCAGATAATTTTTGCAGTGATGGAATTCGGCTCATATCAGCAGTAGAGAGAGGTGAGCAAGACCACTTAGTACCTAAATATAGGGCTGAGAATTCATGCAGCTGGCAGGAGAAGATGAGACCTCTTTGGAAGATGGCTCGGGTAGCTTTAATGTGGAAAAAGCTTCCAAAATTAAAAATGTTTAGTCATTGTAGGTACAAAATCAACAAAATAATAATGAAAGAAAAAAACACGGGGCCAGGCGCAGTGGCTCACGCCTGTAATCCCAGCACTTTGGGAGGCCAAGGCGGGCAGATCACAAGGTCAAGAGATCGAGACCATCCTGGCCAACATGGTGAAACCCTGTTTCTACTAAAAATACAAAAATTAGCTGGGCATGGTGGCATGCACCTGTAGTCCCAACTACTCGGGAGGCTGAGGCAGAAGAATTGCTTGAACCTGGGAGGAAGACGTTGCAGTGAGCCAAGATTGCGTCCCTGCACTCCCGCCTGGCGACAGAGTGAAACTTGGTCTCAAACAAACAAACAAACATGTATTGAGCACCTCTGATTGAAAGCCTTGAGTCCTCGGCCGGGCGCGGTGGCTCAAGCCTGTAATCCCAGCACTTTGGGAGGCCGAGATGGGCGGATCACGAGGTCAGGAGATCGAGACCATCCTGGCTAACACGGTGAAACCCCGTCTCTACTAAAAAAATACAAAAAATTAGCCAGGCGAGATGGCGGGCGCCTGTAGTCCCAGCTACTCGGGAGGCTGAGGCGAGAGAATGGCGTAAACCCGGGAGGCGGAGCTTGCAGTGAGCTGAGATCCGGCCACTGCACTCCAGCCTGGGCGACAGAGCGAGACTCCGTCTCAAAAAAAAAAAAAAAAAAAAAAAAAAAAAGAAGGCCGGGCGCGGTGGCTCAAGCCTGTAATCCCAGCACTTTGGGAGGCCGAGACGGGCGGATCACGAGGTCGGGAGATCGAGACCATCCTGGCTAACACAGTGAAACCCCGTCTCTACTAAAAAATACAAAAACTAGTCGGGCGAGGTGGCGGGCGCCTGTAGTCCCAGCTACTCGGGAGGCTGAGGCGAGAGAATGGCATAAACCCGGGAGGCGGAGCTTGCAGTGAGCTGAGCTCTGGCCACTGCACTCCAGTCCGGGCGACAGAGCGAGACTCCGCCTCAAAAAAAAAGAAAAAAGAAAAAAAAAAAAAAAGAAAAGAAAAAAGAAAGCCTTGAGTCCTTTGGGGACTAAGAAACGGAAAAGCAAGGTCCCTGTCCTCATAGAGCCATTGTCTAACCGAGGAATCAATCGTGAACACCGAAACTGTGATGTAAAGCAGAAAGAAGAGGCCCACAGTGCGGGGAGCATGGAGCTCCAAGAGATCAGGAAGATTCCATGGAGGAGGGGCTGAGCAGGATTCTCACCCATGAAGGCTGGGCGAAGGGCACTCTGGGCAGAGAAAATTGCGGGCAGCAGCTGAGGCAGGAAACTGCAGGCCATATTTGGAAAACTATAAATAGCCCTTCTGAGTGAAAAACAGAGAGCACTGAAGTTAGAGGGAGGGCAGAAGTAACAGGTAAGGCCAGAGAGACAGGTGGTGAACAGATTGAGGCCTTCTTCCAGTTTGAGCCACACATCTTCTGAAACCTGGCAATCAGCCTGGTGTTTGACTATTTCATCGACTACACTTGTGACCACTGGCAGCCACAAACCAAGAAGACCCTGATCCAAGAACTGGAGCTCTGCTGCTCTCCACAAGTGCTCGTCTCTCAGACTGCTTATCTCAGACTCAGTGACACAGTGGTAACCTGGAATTGGGAAGATGCCAGGAAGAGGGATAGGGACAGAAACATAGAAATGTAACCAGTAACTGACCACTGCCCTCTACAGTCTTATACCCCCACATGGCTTCCAAGAAGCCCGGTTTTTAGCTGTTGGGGGGAATGCCTAATGATACTAGAGCAGGGCCACATGTTTGTGGAGGCAAAGGAGAAACTGCCTTAACACAGCAAGGAATTTAACAAGGAATAAAACAAATGAAGAATTCTGATCCTGCTGGGTAACAAGAGATCATCCACAAGAGGCAACTGTTAATTTAAAATGTCATGGCACTGCTGAGGGCGGTGGCTCACGCCTGTAATCCCAGCACTTTGGGAGGCCAAGGTGGGTGGATCATGAGGTCAGGAGATTGAGACCATCCTGGCTAACACAGTGAAACCCCGTCTCTACTAAAAAATATAAAAAATTAGCCAGGCATGTTGGCAGGTACTTGTAGTCCCAGCTACTCGGGAGGCTGAGGCAGGAGAATGGCGTGAACCTGGGAGGCGGAGCTTGCAGTGAGCCGAGATCGCACCACTGCACTCCAGCCTGGGTGACAGAGCGAGATTCCATCTCAAAATAAATAAATAAATAAATAAAATTTCATGGCCTTGATGCAATAGGGCTAATAGCCTCTGGATGGATTTCTCACCTTTGCACGTTTTCCCTTTTTTTTTTTTTCTGTTTGAATTTCAATTAGTCTTAGCCTAACAGTGGCTTTCTTTCTTTTTTTTTTTTTTTGAGACAGGGTCTTGCTCTGTCGCCCGGGCTGGAGTGCAGTGGCGTAATCTTGGCTCACTGCAACCTCTGTCTCCTGGGTTTAAGTGATTCTCCTGCCTCAGCCTCCTGAGTAGCTGGGACTACAGGGGTGTGCCATCACGCCCAGCTAATTTTTGTATTTTTAGTAGAGATGGGGTTTCACCATGTTGGCCAGGCTGGTCTCGAACCCCTGCCCTCAAGTGATCCACCTGCCTCAGCTCTCAAAGTGTTGGCCACTGTACTCGACCCAATAATGGCTTTTTATAGCCAACCAAAACACTTGGAATACACAAAAGCTCTAAAATAAAAAATACAGTGCTACTATATTGTAAGCATTCAAGAGATCCTTGATAAGCACATAAAACCCCATGATAATGCCCTCATCAAAAATATGATTTCATTTTATTTATTTTTGAGACAGTGTCTTGCTCTGTCACCCAGGCTGGAGTATGGTGACGTGATCATGGCTCACTGCAACTTCAACCTCCTGGGCTCAAGTGATACTCCCACCTCGGCCTCCTGAGTAGCTGGGACTATAGGCACACACCACCATGGCTGGCTAATTTTTTTGATCTTTTGTACAGACAGAGTCTCACTGTGTTGCCCAGGCTGGTCTTGAACCCCTAGGTTCAAGTGATACCCCTGCCTTGGCCTTTCAAAGTGCTGGGATTACAGGCATGAGCTACTGTATCCGGCCAAAAATAAAATTTGTTTTTTTTCTTTTGAGATGGAGTCTCGCTCTGTCGCCAGGCTGGAGTGCAGTGGTGCAATCTCGGCTCCCTGCAACCTCCACCTCCTGGGTTCAAGTGATTCTCCTGCTTCAGCCTCCCCAGTAGCTACAGGTGCCCACCATCATGCCTGGCTAATTTTTGTATTTTTTTTTTTTTTTTTTTTTTTTTTTGAGACGGAGTCTCGCTCTGCCGCCCAGGCTGGAGTGCAGTGGCCGGGTCTCAGCTCACTGCAAGCTCCGCCTCCTGGGTTTACGCCATTCTCCTGCCTCAGCCTCCCAAGCAGCTGGGACTACAGGCGCCCGCCATGTCGCCCGGCTAGTTTTTTTGTATTTTTTAGTAGAGACGGGGTTTCACCATGTTAGCCAGGATGGTCTCGATCTCCTGACCTCGTGATCCGCCCGTCTCGGCCTCCCAAAGTGCTGGGATTACAGGCTTGAGCCACCGCGCCCGGCCTAATTTTTGTATTTTTAGTAGAGACAGGGTTTCACCATGTTGGCCAGGCTGGTCTCGAACTCCTCATCTCAGGTGATCTGCCCCACCTTGGCCTCCCAAAGTGCTGGGATTACAGGCGTGAGCCACTGTGCCTGGCCAAAAATATAATTTTAGATGTGATGCAGAATTGACAACTGGCTCCCATTCCCTGCCTAGCCCCTAAACAGGGCGGGTAGAGGGAGGTCTTAAGAGTGGAGGCCAACGCTGTAAAGGTGGGGAAAAGGCATGTGAACTTGTTTCAGAGAGAGAAGAGGTGAGGGGTAAATCTCATCCTAATTATTCTCCCAGCTGAATTTGGCCAACTAACTGGGACATTTCCCGAATCGTTAATGTTATCCTGCAGCTTCTGCACTCAGAATTGTCCCCCGTAGCCCTGGCGCGGTGGCTCACGCCTGTAATCCCAACACTTTGGGAGGCTGAGGAGAGCGGATCACAAGGTCAGGAGTTCAAGACCAGCCTGGCCAATATGGTGAAACCTTGTCTCTACTAAAAATATAAAATGACCTGGGCATGGTGGTGCGTGTCTGTAGTCCTAGCTACTCTGGAGGCTGAGACTGAAGAATCGCTTGAACTGGGTAGGCGGAGGTTGCAGTGAGCCGAGATCGCGCCATTGCACTCCAGCCTGGTGACAGAGCAAAACTGTCAAAAACAACAACAAAATTCAAAAACAACAACAAAAAAAGAAAACAGGATTTTTAGCCGGGCGTGGTGGCTCATGCCTATAATCCCAGCACTTTGGGAGGCCGAGGCGGGTGGATCACCTGAGGTCGGGAGTTCGAGACGAGGCTGACCAATATGGAGAAACCCCGTCTCTACTAAAAAAAAAATACAAAATTAACCGGGCATGATGGTGCATGCCTGTAAACCCAGCTATTCAGGAGGCTGAGGCAGGAGAATCTCTTGAACCTGGGAGGCGGAGGTTGCAGTGAGCTGAGATCATGCCATTGCATTCCAGGTTGAATAACAGGAGTGAAATTACGTCTCCCTCCCCACCCCACCCCCAAAAAAAGATTGTCCCCAATAATATTTAACTTGGGGCCGACCACTACCACCAGGTGGCATCAGATCACAACTGAGTCTGACATGAATTTATTTAAAATTTTTTTGGTAGAGATAGGGTATTGCTATGCTGCCCAGGCTGGTCTCAGACTCCTGGGCTCAAGCGATCCACCCGCCTCAGTCTCCCAAAGTGCTGAGATTACAAGCCTGAGCTGCTGTGCCTGGCCTGGCATGAATTTAGATAGGGCGGTTAACTCCCAAATTCCTCACAGCTAGCTAGACTGACCCACAATGGTCATTTTGTTGTTAACCCTGCAAGAAATTGTAACCTTCCACTTCATATGACTGATTTATTTGGATCTCAGTTATAATTACAATTACAATAGGATTTACTGTATTAATTTATAACCAATAATTGATGAAAGTACTCTCTTAGTAAACTAAAGGCCAAAGAACATTAAATTAGACATTGCGCTAATTATTTTGTGCTAATTATACATATATTATATATATAATATGTATATATACACACACACACACAGAGTGCTCGCTTTGGCAGCACATATACTAAAACTTGAATGATGCAGAGATTAGCATGGCCCCTGCACAAGGATGACACTTTTATTTAACTTGGCAAAAAAAAAAAAAAAAATTCAGAAAACCAATACACACACATCCCTCATAGCTTGAGTTTATTTATTTTTTGAGACAGGGTCTTACTCTGTCACCCAGACTGGAGTGCAGTGGTGCAATCTTGGCTCATTGCAACCTCCACCTCCCAGGCTCAAGCAATTCTCCTACCTCAGCCTCCCGAGTAGCTGGGATTACAGACATGCACCACTACTGCCTGGCTAATTTTTTTTTCTATTTTTAGTAGAGACGGGGTTTCACCATGTTGGCCAGGCTGGTCTCAAACTCCTGACCCCAAATGATCCACACTGCTCGGCCTCCCAAACTGTTGGTATTACAGGCATGAGCCACTGCACTCAGCCGAGTTTATTATATTACTGAAATTTTCAGGCTGGGCATGGTAGCTCACACCTGTATGTAATACCAGCACTTTGGGAGGCTGAGACTGGAGGACCACCTGAGCCCAGGAGTTTAAGACCTGCCTGGACAATAAAGTGGGACCCCATCTCTACCAAAATTACACAAATTAGTTGGGCATGGGCGTGCGTGCCTGTAGTCCCAGCTACTCAGGAGGCTGAGGTGTGAGGGTTGCCTGAGCCCAAGAGGTCAAGGCTGTAGTGAGCTATGATCATGCCATTGCACTTTAGCCTGAGCAACAGAGTAAGATCCTGTCTCGAAAAAACCCAAAAGAGACAAAGTAAAAATGAAGACCGGGCATGGTGGCTCACATGTGTAATCCTAGCACTTCGGGAGGCTGAGGTGAGAAGATTGCTTTAGCCCAGAAATTTGAGACCAGCCTGGGCAACATGTCGAAACCTCTTCTCTACAAAAACTTATAAAAATTAGCTGGGTGTGGTGGTGTGTGCCTGTAGTCCCAGCTACTCGGGAGGCTGAGGTGGGAGGATTGCTTGAGACTGGGAGGTCGCGGCTGCAGTGAGCTGTGATCACACCACTCGCTGTACTCCAGCTTGGGAGACAGACTCATACCCTGTCTCAAAACAAAAACAAAAACAAACAAACAAACAAACAAAAACAGGAAAAGATGGAAAAAGGTACGAGAAAAAAGTGAACTGGGGTGGGCGTGGTCGTTCAGGCCTGTAATCCCAGCACTTTGGGAGGGCAAGGCGGGTGGATCACTTGAGGCCAGGAGTTTGAGACCAGCCTGGCCAACATGGTGAAACCCTGTCTCTACCAAAAATACAAAAAAAAAAAAAAATTTAGCCGGACATGGTGGCACACGTCTGTAGTCTCAGCTACTCAGGAGGCTGAGGCAGGAGAATTTCTCGAACTCGGGAGACAGAGGTTGTAGTGAGCTGAGATCACACCACTGCACTCCAGCCTGGGTGACAGACTGAGACTCCATCTCAGGAAATACAGTGGAAGGAGTTAGTAAAATTTACCACTGGTAGCTGGGCACAGTGGCTCACACCTGTAATCCCAGCTCTTAAGGAGGCAGAGCCAGGAGGATAGCTTGAGCCTGGGAGTTTGAGACTTGCCTGGGCAATATAGTAAGACCCTATTCTCCACAAAAATAAAAAAAAAGAAAAAAGAAAAAGAAAAAAACCTTACCTCTGGTAAAACTAGTTCTTGGACCCTTCAAGGTGACTTATTATTTGTTTTCTGTCAATATCACCCTGTGTGTTATGTTTTTCAGGTAGGAGATGGCTTGGTGAGTAGGAATTATTTTCAGTTTCAAATAAATCTCATTTTGCTTTTCATTCCTCTGAAAATTAACAATACAGGGATGAAAAGAATTGTGCCTGTCTTGCACTATTGTGCACTGTTCTTGCACTGAGAATAGTGCTTCACGTCACAAGCACCGTATGTGTTGCCATTATTAGTAACCTTTGCAGTGATAATTGTGCTAATGGATCACCCAGATACACTCTCCCTCTTGCTGCCATCCCCGCCCCATTCACCCATCTAAAACAGGTACTGTATGTCAAACACACACTGTTCTGTGGCTACTCCTTGAATGTTTCACTGAACATTTTAGATGGCTTCACGCTTACAGAGTTTCTTTTTTTTGAGACAGTCTCAGTCTGTTGCCCAGGCTAGACAGCTCCCAAGTAGCTGGGACTACAGGTGCACGTCACCAGAGTGAGACTCCATCTTAAATAATAATAATAATAATAAAAGTGACCCAAAAGAAAGGGGGAAGAGGCCGGGTGCGGTGGCTCATACTTGCAATCCCAGCACATTGGGATGCTGAAGGGAGGATCACATGAGGCCAAGAGTTTGAGACCAGCCTGGCCAATATGGAAAAACCCTGTTTCTACTAAAAATACAAAAATTAGCCAGGTGTGGTGGCGCATGCCTGTAATCCCAGCTACTCGAGTTACTGAGGCATGAGAATCTCTTGAACCTGGAGGTGGAGGTTGCAGTGAGCTGAGACTGCGCCACTGCACTCCAGCCTGGGTAACATAGCAAGACCCTGTCTCAAGAAAAAAAAAAGAATTGAGGAAGAATCTTAGTATTTGACAATATGGAATATAAGAGAAAAAATATATAATAAGGGAAAAGAAGCGTGTTACACGCTGATGAATGATAGAGCAAGAAGCAACTGAAAAAAATTGCAGGAATAGATATATCAGGTTAAAAGATTTTAACATATACTTTTCAGAAATTGATAAATTGGAATTACAATTGTAAGTGACCATGCCCAGCTCAATTTTTCTCTTTTTGTCTTTATTTACTTATTTATTTTGAGACAGGGTCCCACTCTGTTGCCCAGACTGGAGTGCAGTGGTGCAATCTCAGCTCACTGCAACCTCTGCCTCTCAGGATCAAGCAATCCTTCGACCCCAGCCTCCCAAGTAGCTGGAACTACCGGCAGGCACCACCATGGCTGGCTAATTTTTGCATTCTTTTGTAGAGACGAAGTTTTGCATGTTTCCAGTCTTGAATTCCTGGGCTCAAGTGATCTACCTGCCTCGGCCTCCCAAAGTGCTAGGATTACAGGCATGGGCCACTGCACCTGGCCTGTCTTTCTGATTTAAATTTCTCTTTGAGATAATCTTATTATTGGATCTGTTTAATCCAGTCTGAGAGTCTGTTTTCTAATTGGTGAATTTAATTAATTTTTTATTTATTATAATTCATTATAAGTACTTATTTCTGCCCTTTTAAATTCCATATTTGTCATTTACTACAGGTCTTGGTCTGTTTTGTGTTGCTATAACAGAATAAGGCTGGGTAATTTATCAAGAGGTTTATTTGGCTCAGGATTCTGGTGGCCGGAAGGTTCACGATTGGGTAGCTGCATCTGGTGAAGGCCTTAGGCTGCTTCCACTCATGGTGGAAAGAGGAAGGGGAATGAGAGTGTGCAAAGAAATCACAAGGCAAGAGAGAAAGCAAGGGAGAGAAACCGAGGAAGCTAGACTCTTAACAACCCACTCTCTGGAAAACTAACTCATTCCTGCAAGTGTGAGAATGAGCTCCTGGGAGAGCATTAATCCATTCATGAGAAATCCACCCCCATGACCCAAACACTTCCCACTAGGCCCCACCTCCCAACACTGCCACATTGGGAATCAAATTTCTTTCTTTCTTTCTTTCTTTCTTTCTTTTTTTTTTTTGAGGCAGAGTCTTGCTCTTGTAGCCCAGGATGGAGTACAATGGCCTGATCTCAGCCCACTGCAACCTTTGCCTCCCGGGTTCAAGCGATTCTCCTGCCTCAGCCTCCCGAGTAGCTGGGATTACAGGCACCTACCACCATGCCCAGCTAATTTTTTTGTATTTTTATTAGAGACGGGGTTTCACTATGTTGGCCAGGCTGGTCTCGAACTCCTGAGCTCAGACAATTCACCTGCCTTGGCATCCCAAAGTGCTGGGATTACAGGCGTGAGCCACTGTGCCCAGCTGGGAATCAAATTTCAACATGAGTTTTGGTAGGGACACACCATATCCAAACCATAGCACTACACATTTTTCTTTTCCCCTTTCTTCTTTGCATTGGATTGTTGCTTTTATTGTTGTTGTTGGCTTAAATGTTAAACATTCCAGTATGCCTGGAACCTGTCTTACGTCGAAGTTCATGTGTGTCTGCTGAATCACTCCAGGAATTATTATCTTTTTTTTTTTTTGAGATGGAGTCTTACTCTGTCACCAAAGTTGGAGTGCAGTGGCATAATCTCAGCTCACTGCAACCTCCGCCTCCCAGGTTCAAGTGATTCTCCTGCCTCAGTCCCAAGTAACTGGGACTACTGACATGTGCCACCATGCCTGGCTAATTTTTTGTATTTTTAGTAGAGACGGGGTTTCACCACATTGGCCAGACTGGTCTTGAACTCCTGACCTCAAGTGATGCCTCCCAAAGTGCTGGGATTACAGGCATGAGCCACTGCGCCCGGCCCACACCAGGAATTAGATGTCAAAATGTATCATCGACTCCAGTGGATCTAAAACAGGGTGTGTGTGTGAGAATTACCTGAAAATTCTGAAAAATGTAGATTCCTGGACCCCACTTTCAGAGACTCCAGTTCAGTAGGTCTGGATACAGCCCTTATTCTAATGCAAGCCCTTGATTTTGATACAAATGGTTCATAGACCATATTGTGCAAATACTATTCTAATACAACCTCTTCACTTTTTTTTTGTTTTTTGAGGCGGAGTTTCGCTCTTGTTGCCCAGGCTGGAGTGCAATGGCGCGATCTTGGCTCACTGCAACCTTTGCCTCCTGGGTTCAAGCGATTCTCCTGCCTCAGCCTCCCAAGTAGCTGGGATTACAGGCATGTGCCACCATGCTTAGCTAGTTTTGTATTTTTAGTAGAGATGGGGTTTCTCCATGTTGGCCAGGCTGGTCTCCAACTCCCACCCTCAGCTGATCCACCCGCCTCGGCCTGCCAAAGTGCTGGGATTATAGGCGTGAGCCACCGTGCCCAGCCCTGTCTTCTATGTTCAAAGAAAGACTCTAGACCTATTTTATAACCTGTATTCTTCTGATTAGAGTTTGCAAACCAGAGTTCCTTTACTATTTACAAGCAAGTAAAATAGTTTACTTGCTTGCTTCATTTTTATAAAAACACATTTCCTTTAACAGCATTTATCGAATGGCACCCTCTGTGATACGTACAGTGATTGGTGCCTTCAGGCAGTTAGCAGCTATTCTTTTTTTTTTTTTTTTGAGACGGAGTCTCGCTCTGTCACCCAGGCTGGAGTGATCTCGGCTCACTGCAAGCTCCGCCTCCCAGGCTCAAGTGATTCTTGTGCTTCAGCCTCCCAAGTAGCTGGAACTACAGGCGCACGCCACCACGCCCAGCTAATTTCTGTATTTTTTGTAGGGACGGGGTTTTACCATGTTGGCCAGGCTGGCCTCAAAATCCTGGCCTCAAGCGATCCACCTACCTCCCAAAGTGCTGGGATTACACGTGTGAGCCACCACGCCCAGCCAAGAAGCTAGGATTTGAACCCAGATCTGTTTATTCTGTTGGTTATCTCCCACTGTTTTCAAAGAGAATCCAATCCCAAGAAGCCCACAGTATAGTGGGAGAGACACAAATAATCTGATTGTATGGTTTACCTTTGTATCCAAGGCAGTGCTATGCACATAGTAGTAACTCTTAATAAATATCAATGAAAAGAAGGCATGAACTTATCCTGGTTTCTTTCTTCTTTTTGTTTTTTTTTGTTTGTTTGTTTATTTTGTTTTTTTAGACAAGAGTCTCACTCTGTCACACAGGCTGGAGTGCAGTGGCGTGATCTCGGCTCACTACAACCTCCGCCTACAGCCTCCCAAGTAGTTGGGGCTACAGGCACATGCCACCATGCCCGGCTAATTTTTGTTTGTATTTTTAGTAGAGATGGGGTTTCACTGTGTTAGCCAGGATGGTCTCCATCTCCTGACCTAGTGATCCGCCCGCCTTGGCCTCCTGAAGTGCTGGGATTATAGGCGTGAGCCACCGCGCCCGGCCTCTTATTTTTCTATTGATGGTTTCTAAGTCAGGGGAATCACAATCTGGTAAGATAAAGCAGCAAAGAGGATTGTTAAGGAAACACAAATTTGGAGACAAAATAGAAAGAGCCTACGTCACACAGTGATTTTCTTCCTCTGCACAGCTACTGTAACAGGTCATCAGTCATTTTGCAAAAATGTCCATTATACACCAGGGCTATTTTCATTTTGTATGCTTTATCTTTCTAATGTATTTAATAAAAAGCCATTAAGGAATACAAAAATATAATTTTAGTATTATTTTCTCCTTCCTGTACTCAGTTTTATAATGCTGATGTTGAACATAATGGAGCAAGCAACTATATGTAACTGTAGACATTATTGCTAGGAATTTGCATATGAAATACACACCTTTTACTGCCTTTAGTTGGCTTTGTTAACCAGGTTATAAACAGTACAGCTGACACACCAGAAATGGAAAGCACTTTTTGATGAGCACAGGCTATGAATGCAAGAAGTGTTCAAACACAGTGTTTAATTTGGAAAGCTTTCATCAGAACTAGCTAAAGGGGAAAGTGGTTTATTTCCTAATCATAGCCTTGCTTAAGAATTCAATCATATAGAAAGACTTATGGAAAAGCTTTCTAAAAACAGACATTTATGCTACAATTTGGGTAAACAAGTGATACATCTAGTTTATAAACATATGTTGATGGTGTTGGTGGTCACTTTTAAGAAAATTGAACTTTGCAAAGTCGAGGTGGGTGGATCACAAGGTCAGGAGATCAAGACCATCCTGACCAACGTGGTGAAACCCCGTCTCTACTAAAAATACAGAATTTAGTCGGGCGTGGGGGCATGCGCTTGTAGTCCCAGCTACTAGGGAGGCTGTGGCAGGAGAATTGCTTGAAACCGGGAGGTGGAGGCTGCAGTGAGCCGAGATTGTGCCACTGCACTCCAGCCTGGACGACAGAGGGAGACTCCGTTTCAATTAAAAAAAAAAAAGAAAGAAAGAAAAAGAAAATTGAGCAGTTTAGATTAAATAATTTCCCTCTGTATATATGTGGAGAGGCAAAGGAAGTCATAGGACTAAGATATAAAATTGGTAAGTGCAGTTTATATTTACACCACTTTGAAAAGAGAAAGCTCATACTATGTCATTTTGCTGAAATCACATACCGGAATTTGAAATTTTGAAAACTATTTGAAGAACTTTATTGAGCTAGAACAAAAAGATGCCATTCATTTTGACTGCATGAACATAAAAATTATCATGAATAGAGCAGTATTTTTGCTGGTATTTTATATTGCTGGAGGGCAAAAATTCAATAAATGTTACTATGCAGGCTGTTTCAATCATTATAAGGTATGGGCACAAAGGCTGGTGATGACTTTTGTAAATGACAAATATAAAATTTGCAGAAATCATTATATTTTTATAGGATGCAATAATTGGGTTTTCAAGCATTTGTTGTTGTTGTTGTTGTTGTTGTTGCTGTGGCTGTGAAGCAACTATGACACAGATTTAATGCTGCTACTCATCCAGATGACAGTAGAGGTGAGGGGACTAGGGACACTTTTTTCTTCCCACACATTTGTTTTTAGCCATCTATATTTGCCTCAGTGTCCTGATACCATGGCGATAACTTAGCAACAGCTAGATACAAATTAAGGTAATCTGTCATACCAGCCTTTGATCATCAAAAGTTGGGAGGTAGGACACTCGGAAGGAAAAATATAGATGTTAATGGTTTAAGAAAAAAGAAGCTTGATCTCTCTACTACCTGCTCTTGTCCATTTCTTCACCTCACTTTCTTTCTTTCTTTCTTTCTTTTTTTTTTTTTTGAGACGGAGTCTGGCTCTGTCGCCCATGCTGGAGTGCAGTGGCCGGATCTCAGCTCACTGCAAGCTCCACCTCCCGGGTTTACGCCATTCTCCTGCCTCAGCCTCCCGAGTAGCTGGGAGTACAGGCGCCCGCCACCTCGCCCGGCTAGTTTTTTGTATTTTTTAGTAGAGATGAGGTTTCAACGTGTTAGCCAGGATGGTCTCGATCTCCTGACCTCGTGATCCGCCCATCTCGGCCTCCCAAAGTGCTGAGATTACAGGCTTGAGCCACCGCGCCCGGCCCTTCACCTCACTTTCATATATATCTGAAAAAAAAGATGAGAATCTAAAAAAATTCCCAACCAACCCCAGTGTTAAAATTAATTAGATAAAACAAAATTTAAAGCTTTCTTAAATAGGGGAAAAACAATACACGTTAACCTTTCTTGAATAAGAACTAATGATCACAAAGGTACATAAAAAGTGCAGTGGCATGGTCTTGGCTCACTGAAACCTCTACCTCCTGGGTTTAAGCGATTCTCCTGTGTCAGCCTCCCGAGTAGCTGGGATTACAGGCACACGCCACCATGCCAGCTAATTTTTGTATTTTTAGTAGAGATGGGGTTTCACCATGTTGGCCAGGCTGGTCTCGAACTCCTGACCTCAGGTCATCATCCAGCCTCGGCCTCCCAAAGTGTTGGGATTACAGGCGTGAGCCACCATGCCCGGCCCATAAAAAGTATTTTGCAAAGACATTTCAAAGGGATTTTTCCATACTAATGGACATTCAATTTTTGTTGATGGTTGTTAGGAGGACAAAGTTACATAAAATATAAATACCTTTGAACTAGCAGACTTGTATGACATAATGGATTCTGCCATTTTAAAAGTCAACATATTATATAATGCCTTTCACTATCTTCATCATAATTTATATGCAAATCAGAGAAAGTAAAATAATATAAAAGGAAGAATATAACATTTGGAAAGTAAATAAAATCTTGGTTTTCAGGGCTATTGATTTTATTTCAAATACTTACCTATAAAATGGTAAAATACAGCCAGGCGTGGTGGCTCACGCTTGTAATCCCAGCACTTTGGGAGGGCGAGGTGGGTGGATCACTTGAAGACAGGAGTTCAAGACCAGCCTGGCCAACATGGTGAAACCCCGTCTCTACTACTTGAACAGAGATGGCTGCCTAACTTGTGTGCCGGCTCAGGTATGTGAATAGTGGCTCCCTGGAGTGCTGTGTTGAAGATTCTGAAGCTGAGTGCAGGGGCCCACGCCTACAATCCCAGCATTTTCGGAGGCCAAGGGGGGATGCTTGAGCCCAGGAGTTTGAGACCAGCCTGGGTGCCATAGGGAGACCCTCCATCTCAAATAAATAAAAAAATAAAGAGAGGATTCTGAGGGTTGGTAGGAAAAGGGCTGTGAATGATGAGTAAATGTCTGCTAGGACTGGGAGGGAAACTAGAGGGTAAAAGACTTGTTAAGTGAAATGGTGGGGGCGATGGCTAGGAAGGAGGGTGAGCCCAGAGCACCCAAATATACTTCAAATTTGTTTTGTCTTACATTTGATATTAAAATGAATGTGAATCTTATGTTCAACTCCATAATATATGTTTGGAATGCCATAAAAGTTTTGAAAAATCATTTGTAGGCCGGGCGCGGTGGCTCAAGCCTGTAATCCCAGCACTTTGGGAGGCCGAGACGGGCGGATCACGAGGTCAGGAGATCGAGACCATCCTGGCTAACACGGTGAAACCCCGTCTCTACTAAAAAAATACAAAAAATTAGCCGGGCGAGATGGCGGGCGCCTGTAGTCCCAGCTACTCGGGAGGCTGAGGCGAGAGAATGGCGTAAAACCCGGGAGGCGGAGCTTGCAGTGAGCTGAGATCCGGCCACTGCACTCCAGCCTGGGCGACACAGCGAGACTCCGTCTCAACAAAAAAAAAAAAAAAAAAAAAAAAAAAAAAAAGAAAAATCATTTGTAGTTAAAGTACCTAATTTTAACTTTGTGGAAGAAAAATGTTGCTAGACAATGCACACGCCCCTTTTGTGGCCTCCACAGCACCTGGCAGGCTGCTGCATATCCTTAGGGTCTCTAGACCCCATTTAGTGAAGCCCACACCTAGGGAATCACAGAAATAAAAATGTTTACATCTGTGTATGATAATGTAAGTTTCAGAGTTTCAGAGAAGTAACTCTTTTTTTTTTTTTTGGAGATGGGGTCTTGCTCTGTCACCCAGGCTGGAGTGCAGTGACACAATCTTGGCTCACTGCAGCCTCTGCCTCCCAGCTCAAGTGATTATCCTGCTTCAGCCTCCTGAGTAGCTGGGACTACCGGCACGTGCCACCACACCTGGCTAATTTTTGTATTTTTAGTAGAGACAGGGTTTCATCATGTTGGCCAGGCTGGTCTCGAACTCCTGACCTCAGGTGATCCGGCTGCCTTGGCCTCCCAAAGTGCTGGGATTACAGGTGTGAGCCACTGTGCCTGGCCCAGAGAAGTAACTGGATTGTCAATGGCAGAGCTGGGATGTGAAGAGTGCAACTCCCACCCATTATGTTTTGTTTTGTTTTTAGAGATGGGGTCTCATGTTGCCCAGGCAGATCTTGAACTGCCTCAATTGATCCTCCCACCGTGGCCCCCTAAAATGTTGGGATCACAGGCATGAGTCACCATGCCTGGCCAGAGCCTAATTTCTTAACAGAGACTGTCTATATTCTTCCAAAGTCCAGTACCAGGGTTCCTTGAGATTCAGGATTTGGCATTATTAATGATCTGAAAAAGGACTTTGTGGCCACAGAGGACCATATAGTAACTATTAAGTTGGCAATTTCAGTATTGTTTTTAAAAATAACAACACAGTTTCTGTTCGGGGTGATGAAAAAGTTTTAGAAACAGATAGTGATGATGGTTGCACAACAGTGTGAATGTACTTAATGCCACTGAATTGTACACTTAAAATAACAAAAAATGATCATTTATGCTATATATATTTTACACAATAAAAAAAGTAAAAGAGTAAAAAATGATGGATTGGCAGTCTTTGAGCCTACTCTGGCTTGGGAGGCTGCCTTAAAAAAAAAGAAAAAAAAAGATGGATCATGGAAAATTAGATTAAGGTAACAATTTTTCAAAATTTGATCTATATATTGAATATAATCCCTACCAAAATCCCAAAATACCAGCAGGTTCCTTTTTTTTTTTTTTTGTAGAAATTGACAAGATTGACAAGCTGATCCCCAATTTTTTTTTTTTTTTGAGACGGAGTCTGGCTCTGTCGCCCGGGCTGGAGTGCAGTGGCCGGATCTCAGCTCACTGCAAGCTCCGCCTCCCAGGTTTACGCCATTCTCCTGCCTCAGCCTCCAGAGTAGCTGGGACTACAGGCGCCCGCCACCTCGCCCGGCTAGTTTTTTGTATTTTTTAGTAGAGACGGGGTTTCACAGTGTTAGCCAGGATGGTCTCGATCTCCTGACCTCGTGATCCACCCGTCTTGGCCTCCCAAAGTGCTGGGATTACAGGCTTGAGCCACCGCGCCCGGCCCCAAAATTTTTATGGAACTGCAAAGAATCCAAACTAGCCAAAACAATCTTGAAAAAATTCTCTAGTGGGAGATCTGAGTAAGACTGATAGATTTTATCAATGTCAACATCCTGGTTGGAATATCACATTACAGTTTTGCAAGATGTTACCATTGGGTGAAACTGTAAAGGGTACTGTATTATTTCTTTCGTCATCTTCTTTTTTTTTTCTTTGAAACAGAGTCTTGCTCTGTTGCCCAGGTGGGAGTGCCTCAGCCTCAGCCTCCAGAGTAGCTGGGATTATAGGCATGCACCACCAAGCCCCGCTAATTTTTGTATTTAAGTAGAGACCAGGTTTCACCATGTTGGTCAGGCTGGTCTCAAACTCCTGACCTCAAGTGATCCTCCTGCCTCAGCCTCCCAAAGTGTTGACATTACAGGCGTGAGCCACTGCGTCCGGCCTTTTTTTTTTTTTTTTGAGACAGGGATTTACTCCGTCGTTCAGGCTGGAGTGCAGTGGTGTGATCTTGGCTCACTGCAACTTCTGCCTCCCAGTTTCAAGCGATTCTTCTGCCTCAGCCTCCCGAGTAGCTGGGATTATAGGTATGCACCATCATGCCTGGCTAATTTTTGCATTTTTAGTAGAGATGGCGTTTCACCATGTTGGCCAGGCTGGTTTTGAACTCCTGACCTCAAGTGATCCAGCACGCCTGGCTGGACTACAGGCAATTTCTAAAACATTAAACATAAATGTATCATATGACCCAGCAATCTTACTCCTGGAGATCTACTCAAGAGAAATAAAAACATTTGTCTGCACAAAGACTTGAATGTTCACACCAGCATTATTCAGAATAGGTAAAAGAAGCAATCCACATGCCAATCAACTGGCCAATATATCTTATATCCGTACAATGGAATACTATTTAGCAATAAAAAGGAAGGAAATAATGATACATGCCACAACACGGATAAAACTCAAATACATTATGCTAAGTGATAGAAAACTAGATGCAAAAGACTACATATTCTATAATTCTATTTATAGATAATGTCCAGAAAAGACAAATCTATAGAGACAGAGGGTAGATTGGTGGCTGAACAGAATTAAAGGTGGGAGTAGGGGTTGACTACAAAGGGACACAAAGGATCTTTTTCTTTTCTTTTTAATTTTTATTTTTTTAGAGATGGGATCTCACTATGTTGCCCAAGCTGGTCTTGAACTCCTGAACCCAAGTGATCCTCCCATCTTGGCCTCCTAAAGTGCTGGAATTACAGGCGTAAGCCACCATGCCTGGTCTCTTTTTGTTTTGAAACTGGATTGTGGTGATACATGCACAACTTTGTAAATTTATCAAAACATTGAATTGTACAATTAAAATAGGTGAATTTTATGGTGTATAAATTATACTTCAATACAGCTTTTTTTTTTTTTTTTTTGAGATGGAGTCTCACTCTGTCGCCCTGGCTGGAGTGCAGTGGTGCAATCTTGGCTTACTGCAAGCTCCGCCTCCCAGGTTCACGCCATTCTCCTGCCTCAGCCTCCGGAGTAGCTGGGACTACAGGCGCCCGCCACCATGCCCGGCTAATTTCTTTGTATATTTTAGTAAGGATGGGGTTTCACTGTGTTAGCCAGGATGGTCTCGATCTCCTGACCTCGTGATCCGCCCACCTCGGCCTCCCAAAGTGCTGGGATTACAGGTGTGAGCCACCGTGCCCGGCCCTAATACAGCTATTTTTAAAAAATAATGCAATTAAAGCAATTCTAATCCTCAAAAAAATAGGAAGAAAGGAAAGAAAATCATGGTGTAGAACTGCCTAAATAACTAGAAATTAGGAAGCTCACAACAAATTGGTCATACTCTATATACATCAGTGGATTTAAGTTAGGAATATTCTTCTATCTGTAGTGGCCTTAAACCTAGCCCTTCAGAGCTCTGATGCAAGGTGGGGTGAGCTAAAGGATGGGTACATTCCACTATCAGTTCTGGCCTCTTACCAGGTGACACCTCTTGTTAAATCACCTTTAGAAGTCTATAATCTCCCTAATGGAAAGCCAGGACCCATTCTGAAAGAATAAAACAGTTAATATAAGGGATCAGGACTGAAGGCGGGAGAAGAGAAAGGGAAATGATTATCTTGTTAGAGTGCTTTGTGTTTTTAAAAGACAGTGCAAATAACTTTATTATTAATAAAACACAATTAACAATAATGGAAACTATTAATAATAATAAAATGTGCCCCTCAATTCAATTCAAGCCTTTATCATTAAAAAAAAAAAAAAAAAAAAAAAATGGCAACATTGGGTAGGCCAGGTGTGGTGGCTCCTGCCTGTAATCCAGCACTTTGGGAGGCAGAGGTGGGAGGATAGCTTGAGGTCAGGAGTTTTAGATGAGACTGGCCAACATGGTGAAACCCTGTTTCTACTAAAAATACAAAAAATTAGGCAGTCATGGTGATTCACACCTGTAATCCTAGCTACTCAGGAGGCTGAGGCAGGAGAATCACTTGAACCTGGGAGGCGGAAGTTGCAGTGAGCCGAGATCCTGGCAGTACACTCCAACCTGGGTGACAGAGCAAGACTCCATCTCAAAAATAAAAATAAAAATAAATTACAGGGCCGGGCGCGGTGGCTCAAGCCTGTAATCCCAGCACTTTGGGAGGCCGAGATGGGCGGATCACGAGGTCAGGAGATCGAGACCGTCCTGGCTAACAAGGTGAAACCTCGTCTCTACTAAAATAATACAAAAAAAAAAAAAACTAGCCGGGCGAGGTGGCGGGCGCCTGTAGTCCCAGCTAATCGGGAGGCTGAAGCGGGAGAATGGCGTAAACCCGGGAGGCGGAGCTTGCAGTGAGCCGAAATCCAGCCACTGCACTCCAGCCTGGGCGACAGAGCGAGACTCCATCTCAAAAATAAAAATAAAAATAAAAATAAAAATAAAAATAAAAATAAATTACAGGGCCGGGCGCGGTGGCTCAAGCCTGTAATCCCAGCACTTTGGGAGGCCGAGATGGGCGGATCACGAGGTCAGGAGATCGAGACCGTCCTGGCTAACAAGGTGAAACCTCGTCTCTACTAAAATAATACAAAAAAAAAAAAACTAGCCGGGCGAGGTGGCGGGCGCCTGTAGTCCCAGCTAATCGGGAGGCTGAAGCGGGAGAATGGCGTAAACCCGGGAGGCGGAGCTTGCAGTGAGCCGAAATCCAGCCACTGCACTCCAGCCTGGGCGACAGAGCGAGACTCCCATCTCAAAAAAAAAAAAAAAAAAAAAAAATAAAAAAATAAAAAAAATAAATAAATAAATTACAGGCTGGGTGTGGTGGCTTACACCTGTAATCCCAGCATTTTGAGAGGCTGAGGCGGAGGATCATTTGAAAGGTCAGGACTTCGAGACTAGCCTGACCAACATGGTGAAACTCTGTCTCTACTTAAAAAAAAAAAAAAAAAAGTTAGCCAGACGTGGTGGCGCATGCCTGTAATCCCAGCTACTTGGGGGGCTGAGACACTAGAATCACTTGAACCTGGGAGGCAGAGGTTGCAGTGAGCCGAGATTGTGCCACTGCACTCCAGTCTGGGTGACAGAATGAGACTGTGTCTCAAAATAATAATAATAATAATAATGAAAATAAAAATTACAATGCTGGCAGGGCCCAGAGGCTCATGGCTATATTCCCAGTGCTTTGGGAAGCTGAGGCAGGAGGATTGCTTGAAGTCAGGAATTCAAGACCAGCCTGGGCAACAAAGTAAGACCCTGTCTCTACAAAAAAATAAAAATAAAAAAATTAGCTGGGCAGGGTGGTTTATGCTTGTACTTCTAGCTACTCCGAAGTTATTCAGCTACATCAAATGAATTAAAAACAAGCCAACTCAATCGATCACTGACTGTGCTTTGGTGAAGGTGTGGCAAGTCTTCTCCAGATTGAGAAAAAGTCCTTACAGATTCTAAAGACAATTTTTGGAGTTTCTATTCGTCATAACAACAGGATTTCAAAGTGTGAAAACAAAGGAATAGGCAGGAAAGGATCTTCCTAAAACTTAATAACTCCAGGAAGGCGTCTGAAAAGAGTTTTCTGAAAAGCAAGGTTCTCCTTATTATTGATGAACCTGCTGATTAGCTGGAGTCTTACAAAAAAAAAAAGTAGCTGGGCACAGTGACTCACACCTGTAATCCCAGCACTTTGGGAGGCCGAGGTGGGTGGATCACGAAGTCAGGAGTTCGAAACCAGCCTGGTCAACATGGTGAAACTCTGTCTCTACTATGAGTTTCTTCACAGAATTGGAAAAAACTGCTTTAAAGTTCATATGGAACCAAAAAAGAGCCCGCATTGCCAAGACAATCCTAAGTCAAAAGGACAAAGCTGGAGGCGTCACGCTACCTGACTTCAAACTATACTACAAGGCTACAGTAACCAAAACAGCATGGTACTGGTACCAAAACAGAGATATAGACCAATGGAACAGAACAGAGTCCTCAGAAATAATACCACACATCTACAGCCATCTGATCTTTGACAAACCTGAGAGAAACAAGAAATGGGGAAAGGATTCCCTATTTAATAAATGGTGCTGGGAAAATGGCTAGCCATAAGTAGAAAGCTGAAACTGGATCCTTTCCTTACTCCTTATACGAAGATTAATTCAAGATGGATTAGAGACTTAAATGTTAGACCTAATACCATAAAAACCCTAGAAGAAAATCTAGGTAGTACCATTCAGGACATAGGCATGGGCAAGGACTTCATGTCTAAAACACCAAAAGCAACGGCAGCAAAAGCCAAAATTGACAAATGGGATCTAATTAAACTAAAGAGCTTCTGCACAGCAAAAGAAACTACCATCAGAGTGAACAGGCAACCTACAGAATGGGAGAAAAGTTTTGGAATCTACTCATCTGACAAAGGGCTAATATCCAGAATCTACAAATAACTCAAACAAATTTACAAGAAAAAAACAACCCCATCAAAAAGTGGGCAAAGGATATGAATAGACATTTCTCAAAAGAAGACATTCATACAGCCAACAGACACATGAAAAAATGCTCATCATCACTGGCCATCAGAGAAACGCAAATCAAAACCACAATGAGATACCATCTCACACCAGTTAGAATGGCAATCATTAAAAAGTCAGGAAACAACAGGTGCTGGAGAGGATGTGGAGAAATAGGAACACTTTTACACTGTTGGTGGGACTGTAAACTAGTTCAACCATTATGGAAAACAGTATGGCGATACCTCAAGGATCTAGAACTAGATGTACCATATGACCCAGCCATCCCACTACTGGGTATATACCCAAAGGATTATAAATCATGCTGCTATAAAGACACATGCACACGTATATTTATTGCGGCACTATTCACAATAGCAAAGACTTGGAATCAACCCAAATGTCCATCTGTGACAGACTGGACTAAGAAAATGTGGCACATATACACCATGGAATACTATGCAGCCATGAAAAAGGATGAGTTTGCATCCTTTGTAGGGACATGGATGCAGCTGGAAACCATCATTCTTAGCAAACTATCACAAGAAGAGAAAACCAAACACCGCATGTTCTCACTCATAGGTGGGAACTGAACAATGAGATCACTTGGACTCAGGAAGGGGAACATCACACACCGGGGCCTATCATGGGGAGGGGGGAGGGGGGAGGGATTGCATTGGGAGTTATACCTGATATAAATGATGAATTGATGGGTGCTGACGAGTTGATGGGTGCAGTACACCAACATGGCACAAGTATACATATGTAACAAACCTGCACATTATGCACATGTGCCCTATAACTTAAAGTATAAAAAATAAAATAAAATAAAATAAAATAAAAATTAGCTGGGCATGGTGGCACATGCCTGTAATCCCAGCTACTCGGGTGGCTGAGGCAGGGGAATCTCCTGAACCCAGGAGACAGAGGTTGCAGTGAGCTGAGATCGCACCATTGCACTCCAACCTGGGCGACAGGGTGAGACTCCATTTCAAAAAAAAAAGTATATATATGTGCGTGTATATATAGTGTATATATATACACATATGTATGTGTGTGTGTATATATATACACTTTGGCTGCAATTTTGTTGACTAAACACAAGTTCCCCTTAGGGCAGAAAGGAAGGATAAAAGTGGAAAACAATAGAAATGTATTTATCCCCACTAAACTGTACACTTAAAAATGGTAAACCTGGCGTGGTGGCACATTTCTCTAACTCCAGCTCCTTGGGAGGCTGAGGCAGAAGAATTGCTTGAACCCAGGAGGTGGAGGTTGCAGTGAGCCAAGATCACACTACTGCACTCCAGCCTGGGCAACAAGAGTGAAACTCTGTCTCAGAAAAAAAAAAAAAAAAAGGTAAATTTATATGTACATTTTACCAAAATTAAAAAAAGATATCACAAGAAAACTCAAAAAACAAAAACCACAAGCTCCCAAGCCTGCTCATTCATTTTATTTATTTATTTTTTTGAGACAGAGTCTCACTTTGTCGCCCAGGCTGGAGTGCAGTGGTGTGATCTCAGCTCACTGCAACCTCCACCCCTGGGTTCAAGCGATTCTCCTGCCTCAGCCTCCCGAGTAGCTGGGACTACAGGGACACGCCACCACGCCTGGTAATTTTTGTATTTTTAGTAGAGACGGGGTTTCACCACGTTGGCCTGGTGGATCTCAAACTCCTGACCTCAGGTGATGCGCCCGCCTTGGTCTCCCAAAGTGCTGAGATTATAGGTGTGAGCCATCACACCTGACCTAAAACCTGCTTATTTAAAAACACCTTTGGTATAGTCATTTGTCAAGTTTTGAAAGGAGATCATTGAGGATTATTCAGGTTACCTTCTGGTTACTGGAGTTCGATGTGAGCAGAAAAAAGTCCTACACCTTTTTGGAACATTTTGCATTAATGTATACGTCTTTTAGCCCAAGTTTGTAGGTGTCACCCACATCTTGGGCCACAGAATAATATTGTCATAGATAAGATAAAGTTACAGACACTGGAGAATGAAACCCTGGACCAGGCAAACAATGTCACTGATCATTTATTTTTAGGTGTGACTGGATAGCCACATTATATAAGCAAGAGAACCCAAGATAATTTGGTGTTATCAAGTAAAATATACAAGGTTGGCTGGGCATGATGGCTTTGGGAGGCTGAGGCAGGCGGATCACGAGGTCAGAAGATTGAGACCATCCTGGCTAACACAGTGAAACCCCATCTCTACTAAAAAATACAAAAAAATTAGCCAGGCGTGGTGGTGGGTGCCTGTAGTCTCAGCTACCCGGGAGGCTGAGGCTGGAAAATAGTGTGAACCTGGGAGCAGGAGCTTGCAGTGAGCCGAGACTGTGCCACTGCACTCCAGCCTGGGCAACAGAGCAAGACTCTGTCTCAAAAAACAAACAAACAAACAAACAAACAACAAAAAAACCCCAAAAAACAAAAAACAAAAAAATTTACAAGGTTAATGCGTTTAATGATAGTCATAATCTGTATCTTCCTTCAAAGTAATGATGAATGGTAAACAGCTCACTATCTAATGAATAATTGATATTGTTCTTTTTTTTTGTTCTTTTTGAGATGGAGTCTTGCTCTTTCGCCCAGGCTGGAGTGCAGTTGCACAATCTCGGCTCACTGTAAGCTCTGCCTCCCAGGTTCACACCATCGTCCTGCCTCACTCAGCCTCCCAAGTAGCTGGGACTACAGGTGCCTGCCACCACGCCTGGCTAATTTTTTTTTTTTGTATTTTTAGTAGAGACGGGGTTTCACCACGTTGGCCTGGTGGATCTCAAACTCCTGACCTCAGGTGATGCGCCCGCCTTGGTCTCCCAAAGTGCTGAGATTATAGGTGTGAGCCATCACACCTGACCTAAAACCTGCTTATTTAAAAACACCTTTGGTATAGTCATTTGTCAAGTTTTGAAAGGAGATCATTGAGGATTATTCAGGTTACCTTCTGGTTACTGGAGTTCGATGTGAGCAGAAAAAAGTCCTACACCTTTTTGGAACATTTTGCATTAATGTATACGTCTTTTAGCCCAAGTTTGTAGGTGTCACCCACATCTTGGGCCACAGAATAATATTGTCATAGATAAGATAAAGTTACAGACACTGGAGAATGAAACCCTGGACCAGGCAAACAATGTCACTGATCATTTATTTTTAGGTGTGACTGGATAGCCACATTATATAAGCAAGAGAACCCAAGATAATTTGGTGTTATCAAGTAAAATATACAAGGTTGGCTGGGCATGATGGCTTTGGGAGGCTGAGGCAGGCGGATCACGAGGTCAGAAGATTGAGACCATCCTGGCTAACACAGTGAAACCCCATCTCTACTAAAAAATACAAAAAAATTAGCCAGGCGTGGTGGTGGGTGCCTGTAGTCTCAGCTACCCGGGAGGCTGAGGCTGGAAAATAGTGTGAACCTGGGAGCAGGAGCTTGCAGTGAGCCGAGACTGTGCCACTGCACTCCAGCCTGGGCAACAGAGCAAGACTCTGTCTCAAAAAACAAACAAACAAACAAACAAACAACAAAAAAACCCCAAAAAACAAAAAACAAAAAAATTTACAAGGTTAATGCGTTTAATGATAGTCATAATCTGTATCTTCCTTCAAAGTAATGATGAATGGTAAACAGCTCACTATCTAATGAATAATTGATATTGTTCTTTTTTTTTGTTCTTTTTGAGATGGAGTCTTGCTCTTTCGCCCAGGCTGGAGTGCAGTTGCACAATCTCGGCTCACTGTAAGCTCTGCCTCCCAGGTTCACACCATCGTCCTGCCTCACTCAGCCTCCCAAGTAGCTGGGACTACAGGTGCCTGCCACCACGCCTGGCTAATTTTTTTTTTTTTGTATTTTTAGTAGAGACGGGGTTTCACCGTGTTAGCCAGGATGGTCTCGATCTCCTGACCTTGTGATCCACCCAACTCGGCCTCCCAAAGTGCTGGGATTACGGGCATGAACACTGCACCCGGCTGTTCTTTTTTTTTTGAGAGGAGTCTCGCTCTGTAGCTCAGGCTGGAGTGCAGTGGCACGATCTCTACTCACTGCAACCTCTGCCTCCTGGGTTCCAGCAAGTCTCCTGCCTCAGCCTCCTGAGTAGCCTGCCATGCCACCGTGCCTGGCTAATTTTTTATATTTTTAGTAGAGAAGGGGTTTCACCATATTGGCCCGGCTGGTCTTGAACTCCTGACCTCGTGATCCACCTGCCTCGGCCTCCCAAAGTGCTAGGATTACAGGTGTGAGCCACCACGTCTGGCTTGATATTGTTCTTATGTCAGAGAACAATTTTTCTTAGTTGGAGAATTTAAAAGAAGAGGACTTAGTGGGCCAGGAAACTGCTTTGTCAAACTGTTTCTGGGGAGCCAGAATTGAAACGTTTAGAAAAGTATGGCTCTAGGGGTGGGAATAAGAAAGAGTAGTCAGAGAAGAGAAGAAGACTCTGAACTGGCCGGGCATGGTGGCTCACACCTGTAATGCCAGCACTCTGGGAGGAGTTTGAGACCAGCCTGGCCAATGTGGTGAACTCCATCTCTACTAAAAATGCAAAAAGTTAGCTGGGCGTGGTGGCAGGTGCCTGTAATCCCAGCTACTTGGGAGGCAGAGGTAGGAGAATTGCTTGAACCCAGGAGATGGAGGTTGCAGTAAGCCGAGATTGTGCCACTGCACTGCAGCTTGGGTGACAAAGCAAGACTCTGTCTCAGAAAGAAAAAAAAAAGAAGACTCTGAACTGAGGTGGTCACAGGCACCCAGGGACAGGCTGCAACATGAAATGCTACACAGCAAGCGCAGGGCAGAGTGCAGGGTCACCGCTAGAGCTGCTCACAAATTCCAGTGAGGACACCAGCAGTGAATTTTGTTTTTTGGTTTTTGAGATGGAGTTTTGCTCTTGTTGCCTAGACTATAGCGCAATAGCCTGATCTCAGCTCACTGCAACCTCCACCCCCCAGGTTCCAGCCATTCTCCTGCCTCAGCCTCCCAGGTAGCTGAGATTACAGGTATGAGCCACCATGCCTGGCTAATTTTGTATTTTTAGTAGAGATGAGGTTTCTTCATGTTGGTCAGGTTGGTCTCGAACTCCTGACCTCAGGTGATCCGCCCGCCTCAGCTTCCTAAAGTGCTGGGGTTACAGGTGTGAGCCACCACACCTGGCAGCTGTGAACTTTTGAGAAGGCTTATCAGTAGAGCAGTGCAGCAAGAGGCCTGATGCATTTGTTCAGCAAGTATTCTTTGCGTACCTAAAATGTGGTGCTGTTCTAGATAATGGGGACCTGCTAGTGAATGACCGATTGTAGGAGGTAAGGAGTTAGTAGACTGTAAGAAGGTTTGCTGGTGAAGCTGGGGGAAAAAATGGAGGTGGAAGGATAAACAGGGTGAAGTAAGAAGTTTTATTTTAGGTACAAGGAAAACTGAACACATTCGCAGCCAGCAGAAGAGACACTGAAGATTCAAGAATAGAGACATGAAGGAGACAGGAGGCAACAGACTTGAAATCTTTGGGGGAAAGAAAAAAAAAAAAGAAAGAAGAAGGAAAGAAAGAGGCACTACTTGGAAACCCTCAGGTGGGAGGTGTGGTGGAAGGACAAACCAGTCAATCAGAGGTAATTTTCTCTGCCAGCTTCTGCATCTGTAAATGGGGGATAATACCTACTTCCTAAAGTGTTTGTGAGGGTTAAAACAAGTGAGTAGATTTAAGGCCTCTAGCAGAGTGCCTGGGACATGAAAGCCTGCACTAATGTAGCCTTTAGTACACTTTTTTTTTTTTTTGAAAGGGAGTTGTGCTCTTGTTGCCCAGGTTGGAGAGCAATGGCACAATCTTGCCTCACCACAACCTCTGCCTCCCGGGTTCAAGAGATTCTCCTGCCTCAGCCTCCAGAGTAGCTGGGATTACAGGCGTGCACCACCATGCCCAGCTAATTTTGTATTTTTAGTAGAGATGAGGTTTCTCCATGTTGGTCAGGCTGGCCTCAAACTCCTGACCTCATGTGATCTGCCCGCCTCCACCTCCCAAAGTGCTGGGATCGCAGGTGTGAGCCATGGCGCCTGGCCAAGTATACTTAACAAAGAAGAAATGAACAGGAGGAGAGTGCAGGTGAGTTCATGGGCCTGGAGTGAGTAGTGAGTGAGGTTTGCAGGAGCCAACTGGCAATGTCGGGGGTACTGGGCAGAGGAAAGCAGGACAATGGCTAATGAATGAATTCTTCCCTCTAGCAGGAAACTGGGGATGGGGAAAGCTGGAGAGGGGGCCAAGGAGACATTCTGGAGCCATTAATTCTCCTTATTGCCTCCATTAGCCACACCCAGGCATTAGCAGGCTGAGAGGTGTGATTGAGGAATGTCTCAGTGCCCCAAATTTCTCCTTAGGGATTGTCTGAAACTATAAGAACTTCATATGTGCTAAGAAATAAATATCCCTGAAGAAGGGGCAGGGAGAAAGGCTATCGGTCTTGTATTTTGGAGTGAACTAGCCAACTTGTTAGGTTCTGTAAAAGCCTGCCAGGATGCTGAGGAAGTGAGAATTCTGCTAAGTGGGGCCTGAGGAAGGAGGCCAGCCACCCCTGTAGGGGAGGCAGAGCTCTGTCACTCAACAGGCAGCAGGGGGTTACTGCTCCCAGGGATCCAGGAGCCAGGGAGTCAGGATGGCAAGGTACAGGAGATGCGATAAAGGACACGAGAGCAGCTGGGAAGATGACACGGAGGTAGGAAAGGTCCCGAAGAAAGCAGCAAGGCAGGTGTTGAGACAGAAAAGTCCAGGGTTACATGTCATACCAAGGAGAGCTGTAATCCTTTAGGTCATGCAGAGGCAGCTTGGCAGGAAGCTTGCCATTAAGCTCTCGGCATTCCTTCAAGGCCTCTCTTTGGGTTTCACCTTCCCTCCTCCCTGAACCTCACATAGCATCTTTGCTATTTAGACAGTCAAGAATAGTAAACTTCCAGAAAATGAAACAAACCTGGAAAGACTTTCATAATTATCTTGTTTAATCTCTTTTTTTTTTCCCCACAGTTGGCTTTCAGGTCAACTTTTGAATCTCATTTTACAGATGAGAAAATTGAGGCTCAGAGGGAAGTGACTTGTGCAAGGTCATACAGCAACCCAGATGCTAACGCAGAATGAGAGGCACCCTAGGATCCTGCCTGGTGCCCTGCAGTGCCCGACCATCTGCTTAGCAAAATGTACCGTTTGCTGGAGTTCCTGCACATCCAACCAGCACACCGAATGCAAAGCATTACTCTTCTTTGTGGAAGTTAATGATTAAAACCTAGTCTGATCTAAAGCATCTTATCCATGGTTACTAATTAAGCCAGTTTCAGTGAAAGAAGGCATTTCAAACAGAAGAGTGTTCTCTTAAGCTAAATCTATAGGCCTTAAATTATAGTGGCATAAACTGTACAATTACAATATTTCAAGTACACTTAAAATATTTTATAATACATTAACCTCTGTAGCTTTACATTTTCTCTTCATTGCATGCCACATGTTGGGCCCTGATAAAATGATTTTGTAACTTTTGGGGGAGGGCTTTAACTAAAATAACTTCATTTAGTGTTTGAGTGAACTAGGTAATAAAATCTGTTTGCTGTGTTCGCTGTCTCCAGATAGGGCTGTAATTACACCACATGAGGAAGAAAGGTAGCTGAGTTTCAATCTAGATCATTTATGTAAACTCAGCCTTCTTGTCAACGGTGTTCTCAAATTGCATGAGTGCAAACCTCAAAAATCATCTCCTATGAACCACACAGAGACAGTGTCTGATTGCAGGCCTGTCAGATTGCTTATATTCTCTCTGTAATTGGATGTCTGTGGTTCAAGACCAAAATTTGACATTCTGAGGTTAAAAGAACACTCTCACCAATGAATTCTCTAGTACAAAAATTCTGTTTCTGAAAACTCGTAAAAATTAAAGTATTCCTTAAACCAAAGTATTACAAATGAATACATTTCACTTGAAAAAAGCTCCTTTTTCCTTAAAAAAAAAAAAAAAAAAATTTGGTTCTTTGAAATATGTTTGAAAAAAAAAAATGATTTTCAAGAAAGAAAAACAGACTATTCCTAATATAACTAATTTAACATTTGATAACATTTTAATCTCCTACTTCAAATATTTGGCAACTTTTCAGCAATTTCTCCAAAAAGACATTATAAAAACCATAAAGCACAAAGTATATTCATACTACATTATAAATCCAGAGACATGGGGCCAGGCGCAGTGGCTCACACCTGTAATCTCAGCACTTTGGGAGGCCAAGGCAGGTGGATCACCTGAGGTCAGCAGTTCGAGACCGGCCTGGCCAACACAGTGAAACCCCATCTCTACTAAAAATACAAAATTAGCCAGGCGTGGTGGCAGGCGCCTGTGATTCCAGCTACTCGGGAGGCTGAGACAGGTGAATCGCTTGAACCCAGAAAGCGGAGGCTGCAGTGAGCCAAAACTGCGCCATTGCACTCCAGCCTGGGCAACAAGAGCAAAACTCCATCTAAAAAAAAAAAAAAAAAAAAATCCACAGACATAATTGCAAGACAACAAATAACACATATTTTTCTTAATCCATTGAACTACTCTCCATTATGACAAATTGGTCACTACTTTTTGATTTGACAGTCCGCCCTGGTTGGTATTGAGAGCGTTTCTCTTGACACCTGCAGCTTCCAGCTTGCTTTGTCCTCTCTAGAAGGAAAACCACAGGCCACCGCCCTGGCGCCATCCCCGGCTCGGTCCAATCAATAAGGACTTATTTCCTGTCCATTTGCTGAGGTCACAGGAGCGAATCTCATTAATTATTTCTGTGACTGCAGCCTCAAGTGTGCTTCTGGCGTGACAAGTGAAAACTGCTTGACCTTTTTTTCTTCTAATTTTGTTTGTAGCAGTTCCAAAAAGCAAGCAGAACTCATTTAGCAATGTGATAAAAGGAAGGAAAAATGCATATGTTTTAAAAGTCATTAATGCTTCATGAAAGCTCTCCCATCACCTCATTCCCTAGGATTTTCAGCTAACAATAGTGTCTTTTTAATTTGATGTCATGAAAATCTGGTCACAGCAAACACAATGTTTTCTAAAGCAGATCTGGCCTCCGAGGGAGGAAAGCTCTCCAGGGCCTCCAGTGCCTTGTTTCCATGGTAACGACACAGGTCAATAGCTGAAGTCACACCTTTGCCAGCTTTGATTCTTTCTCGCAACTGTTAAGAAACAAATGCACGATGAAGTCAGTTTTAAAGGTACACTGTAAGCACCGCAATTAAATTGGGGAGGGGGGATGGAAAACAAAGAAAGGGAGAAATAGTATAGATGGAGTATTTGTTACGTTATTTTCTGGAAAGAGGACATAATTTCCCAATGATCTTCAGGCACTCATTCCCTAAGGCTGCTTGGTGCCTGTGCTCCAGAGCAGCACAATAGGTTCCAATCAGCCTAATTACACCTCCTCCTGACTCCCATCCCTTAATATCTTGAAATGTGCCATGCTGGGGGATGGCAGTAAGAAGGCGGAGGGCATTTACATCTCTGGCATTTTGAATTCAGCAGGCTGATATTCTTCCCTTTTATCTTTTTTTTAAAGAGATGGAGTCTCGCTCTGTCGGCCCAGGATGGAGTGCAGTGGTGTGATCTTGGCTCACTGCAACCTCCACCTCCCGGGTTCAAGCAATTCTCCTGCCTTAGCTTCCTAAGTAGCTGGGACTACAGGCATGCACCACCACACCCAGATAATTTTGTATCTTTAGTAGAGACAGGGTTTTGCCATGTTGGCCAGGCTGGTCTCGAACTCCTGACCTCAAGTGATCCGCCTGCCTAGGCTGCTCAGAGTGCTGGGATTACAGGCGTGAGCCACTGCACCTGGCCAGCAGCCTGCTATTCTTACGTGAGGAAGGCTTCACTACTATCTTAGTTAATAACTTTTTTTAACACTATATGTTGACACACTAGTCCATATGAAAATTCAAGAAAGACACATAGTATTAGATCTGAATGCTATTTTTTTTTTTTTTTTTTTTTTTGAGGTGGAGTCGCACTCTGTTGCCAGGCTGGAGTGCAGTGGCATGATCTCGGCTCTCAGCAACCTTCGTCTCCTGGGTTCAAGCGACTATCCTGCCTCAGCCTCCTAAGTAGCTGGGACTACAGGTACGTGCCACCACGCCCAGCTAATTTTTATATTTTTGTATTTTTGCTAGAAAAGGGGTTTCGCCATGTTGGCCAGGCTGGTCTAGATCTCTTGACCTCGTGATCCCCCTGCCTCCGCCTCCCAAAGGGCTGGGATTACAGGCATGAGCCACCGTGCCTGGTCTTTTTGTTTTGTTTTGTTTGTTTTTTTTTGAGACAAAGTTTCACTCTGTTGCCCAGGCTGGAGTGCAGTGGCATGATCTTGTCTCACTGCAACCTCCACCTCCCGGATTCAAGCAATTCTCCTGCCTCAGCCACCTGAGTAGCTGGGATTACAGGCGCCTGCCACCACACTTGGCTAATTTTTGTATTTTTGTAGAGACGAGGTTTTGCTGTGTTGGCCAAGCTGGTCTCTGTCTCCAGACCTCAGGCAATTCGCCTGCCTCAGCCTTCCAAAATGCTAGGATTACAGGCATGAGCCACTGCGCCTGTCCTGAATGCTACATTTTTAAAACTCAAAGCTTTTGTTTAGCTGGGAAGAATGAACTAAAACTCCCTTTGCAAAGAATAATGTCGGCTGGGCACAGTGGCTCATGCCTGTAATTCCAACACTTGGGAGGTTGAGACAGGAGGACTGCTTGAGCCCAGGAGTTCTAGACCAGCTTGGGCTACATAGTGAGACCCCGTCTCTATAAAAAATAAAAATATTAGCCAAGCATGGTGGTGCACAACTGGAGTCCCAGTTATGTAGAGGGCTATGGTGGAAGGATCACTTGAGCCCAGGAGGTAAAGGCTGCAATGAGCCATCACTACACCACTGCACCACTCTAGCCTGAGCACTGGAGAAAGACCTTGTCTCAAAAAATAAATAAATAAATAAAAAGGCTGGGTGCAGTGGCTCACACCTATAATCCCAGCACTTTGGGAGGCTGAGACGGGCAGATCACCTGAGGTCAGGAGTTTGAGACCAGCCTGGCCAACATGGTGAAACCCCATCTCTACCAAAAATATAAAATTAGCCAGGTGTGGTGGCGGGCGCCTGTAATCCCAGCTACTCGGGAGGCTGTGGCAGAAGAATCATTTGAACTTGGGAGGCGGAGGTTGTGGTGAGCCAAGATTGTGCCATTGCACTCCAGTCTACGCAATAAGAGTGAAACTCCATCTCAAAAAAGAAAAAAAAGAATGAATTGCTGACAAATGAAGATGACTTTCAGTTCTCTTTGATGATGAAAAAGGACCAATACAACGATTACACTTTAAGCTGAAAAAGACACACAGAATTAATTATTTGGTCGGCTCACTTTCCACTGCTCCGTTGCCATCTTCTCTTTCTTAGCAAATGCCTCAAATGTCTGGCTAATTCTTTTTACTTTTTGAGACAGAGTCTCACTCTATCACCCAGGCTGGAGTGCAGTGGCGCAATCTCGGCTCACTGCAAGCTCTGCCTCCTGGGTTCACGCCATTCTCCTGCCTCAGCCTCCCAAGTAGCTGCGACTACAGGCACCTGCCACCACGCCCGGCTAATTTTTTGTATTTTTAGTAGAGATGGGGTTTCACCGTGTTAGCCAGGATGGTCTCGATCTCCTCACCTTGTGATCCGCCTGCCTCGGCCTCCCAAAGTGCTGGGATTACAGGCATGAGCCACTGTGCCCAGCCATGTCTGGCTAATTATCTAAGTCAGAAACCCAGAAGTCTTCATTCCCCACATCTGGTTAGGCACAGGGGCAGTCCCAGGGTTGCTTATTCACAACTGAACTTTCTGGCTCCCAGAGATTGGGTGTAGCCAGGTGACAAGTTCTGGTCTATGAGTTGTGAATGGGGATGCCACTTTGGGGCTGCAGCATTTAACTGTCCTGTGAGTCCCTATAGAGCTTTCCCTCTTGCATAGCTACCAGCCCACACTGGAGATGCTCCTTGGCCTGGATCCCTGAGTGACTGTAATGAGCACCACAGTGCCTTGCCCATCTGCGGCAGCGGAGATTGTGAGATTATCTGTAGCCATTTTGACTGATACAGTCAATGAATCCTAGTCTTTCCATCTCTTCAGAGTTCTCAAGTTTATCCTCTACTCCTCATTCCCATTGCCAATACATTAGTTCAGGCCATCATCATCTCTCGCCTCAGTTAATTTTTGCAATCACTTTCTAAAGAGTCTTCCCACCACCCGTTCTGCACTCCTGGACTCTATCTACTATGCTGCCAAGGAGAGCTTAATAAAATGCAAAGACCATCTTGCTTAAACCCTTCCAATAGCCTTAAGAGAAAAGTCTAAGCTCTTTCACGAGGCATTTAAGTCCCTTGCCAAGCTAGCTCTTGCTTGGCCTCACTTTTTCTACCCTTTCTCTCCTTTATTTATTTATGTATTTTTTAAGACAGGGTCTTGCTCTGTCACCTAGGCTGGAATGCAGTGGTGTGATCTCAGCTCACTGCAACTTCCAGTTCCCCAGCTCAAGTGATCTTTCCACCCTAGCATCCCGGGTAGCTGAGATGACAGGCACACACCACCATGCTTGTTTAATTTAAAAAACTTTTTGTAGAGATGAAGTCTCACTATATTGCCCAAGCTAATCTCCAATTCCTGGGCTCAAGAGATCCTCCGGCCTCAGCCTCCCAAACCTTCTCCCCTTTAATTATAGGTGGGGAACCAACTGCAGTTCTCAGAGGTAACCTGGTCTACCATCTCCCCCTGGGGCTGTCCTCCCCTACCCCAACAAGCTCTTCAAATTCCACCTGGGTAGAATGCACTCAGCTAGGATGATGGCCCTAAGGAGCTAGTTGCCCCTCTTCTTCTGGGCACCTGGAGTACCCCCTGTGCACCATGACCAACATGGTTTCACCATGTTGGTCAGGCTGGTCTCGAACTCCTGACCTCAGGTGATCTGGCTGCCTCAGCCTCCCAAAGTGTTGGGATTACAGGCGTGAGCCACTGCACTCGACTTCGTGTTGTATTTTAATTCTCCATTCACTTATCTATGACAACATGAGACTTCAAGCTCCTTACTGTATAATGCATGAAACATGAATGAATAAAATAAATAAGCTGATTTATTCTTCTAATTATACAGTCAAGAGAATAGAGGTCCAGAGAAACTCAGTGACTCAAGATCATAGATGGAGGCAGGCAGAGTAGAGATCAGAGGCCAGGTATTCTTTTTTTTTTCTTTCCCGAGACGGAGTCTTACTCTGTTGCCCAGGCTGGAGAGCAGTGGCGTGATCTTGGCTCACTGCAACCTCCACCTCCCGCATTCAAGCAATTCTCTGCCTCAGCTTCCCGAGTAGCTGGGATTATAGGCACCTGCCACCATGCCTGGATAATTTTTTTATTTTTAGTGGAGATGGGGTTTCACCATCTTGGCCAGGCTGGTCTTGAACTCCTGACTTCAGGAGATCTGCCCACCTCAGCCTCCCAAAGTGCTGGGGTTATAGGTGTAAGCCACTGCGCCCGGCCAGGGGCCAGGTTTTCTAATGCCTTGTCCAGTGGCACTTAATACTAAACTCCATCAGATTCCCAGCACTCCACAAATACTTCCACACTGCATATAGCCTTTGGGAACTGTTCTAGCCTAGGTTTCCTTGGTCTCTTGCCAATCACTGAATGCATGAAGGCACTAAAATGGTGCTGGGTATCAGAGGCAGCCGGATTCAAACTCCCATCCTAGCTTTATAATCTTACGGAAACCATTTAACTGTTTTCTTCTCTTTCTTTTTTTTTTTTTGAGATGGAGATTCACTCTTGTCGCCTGGACTGGAGTGCAATGGTGCCATCTCGACTCACTGCAACCTCCACCTCCTGGGTTCAAGCAATTCTCCTGTCTCAGCCTCCCAAGTAGCGGGATTGTAGGTGCCCGCCGCCACACTCAGCCAATTTTTATATTTTTAGTAGAGACTGGGTTTCACCACATTGGTCAGGCTGGTCTTGAACTCCTGACCTCAGGTGATCTGCCCACCTCAGCCTCCCAAAGTGCTGGGATTACAGGCATGAGCCACTGTGCCCGGCCTTAACTGTTTTCAGTTCTAAGTGGGGATAATACAAGTCCCTTGTCGGACTGTTGCGGGGACTACATAACACTGCACAGAGTGCCTGACAGTGCCTAAGTCACAATAGATGTTCAGATGACTTAGTTTCCCTTCATCAAGCCATTAGCCATTACCAAGAAAGTCATCCTACCCACCAAGACCAAGTTTATTTTGGCTTGATATACAATAACCTCAAAGCTAGCTGGACTTGGATCAGAGGAGTCTTAAGGGAAGGAAGGAAGGAAAGAAGGAAGGAAGGAGGCAGGCAGGCAGGCAGGCAGGCGGGAGGGACAAGGAAGGGAGGGAGGGAGGGAGGGAGGGAGGGAGGAAGGAAGGAAGAAAGGAAAGAAGGGAGGGAGGGAGGAAGAGAGGGAGAAAAAGAAAGCAACCTGCCCTATTTTCTTTCCTTCTTTTTTTTTTTTTTGAGATGGAATCTTGCTCTGTTGCCCAGGCTGGAGTGCAGTGGCACGATCTCGGCTCACTGCAAGCTCCTCCTCCCGGGTTCAAGCCATTCTCCTGCCTCAGCCTCCCAAGTAGCTGGGACTACAGGCATGTGTCACCACACCCGGCTAATTTTTTGTATTGTTTTAGTAGAGGCAGGGTTTCACCTTGTTAGCCAGGATGGTTCTCGATCTCCTGACCTTGCGATCCACCCGCCTCGGCCTCCCAAAGTGCTGGGATTACAAGCGTGAGCCACCGCACTGGGCCAAGCTCCCCTGTTTTCATTATCTCTTGTCCAAATCTATATTAGGCAGGCCAACATTCTCCTCCTATTCTAGACTTCTAGGTTGGCACCTTTAGGTATGTAAATGTCTGCATGACTAGATTAGATGTTTAATTTATGAGTATTAACTGAGTATTTATTCTTTGTAAAGAGTAGAATAAGCCTTCTTTGCTTTGTGGATCAAGAGTTAATCAAGGGATTGCTGGGTGCAGTGGCTCACTCCTGTAACCCCAGCACTTTGGGAGGCCTAGGAGGGTGGATCACTTGAGGTCAGGAGTTCGAGACCAGCCTGGCCAATATGTAAAACTCCATCTCTACTAAAAATACAAAAATTAGCTGGGTGTGGGGCTGTGCACCTGTAGTCGCAGCTACTTGAGAGGCTGAGGCAGGAGAATTGCTTGAACCCAGGAAGCGGAATTTACAGTGAGCCCAAGTCGCGCCATTGCAATCCAGCCTGAGCGCTGCAGTGAGACTCCGTCTCAAAAAACAAAACAAAACAAAAACAAACAAACAAACAAAAAAAATCCCCACAAAAAAACAAGAGTTAATTAAGGGTAAACTGTGAAAAGCAGCAAAACCAGGGCACAAATATAGGACTATAGCTATTGAGAGAAATGAGAGATCAACTTTAACTGAAGGAGATTCCAGAAGGCCTTCCTCTGTCACCCAGACTGGAGTGCAGTGGCAGATAATGGCTCACTGTAGCCTCTACCTCCTGTGCACAAGCAATCCTCCCATCTCAGCCCCTAAGTACCTGGGACTACAGGGACCTGCCACCACACCCAGCTAATTTAAATTTATTTTTTTTTTTTGTAGAGACACGGTCTCACTATATTGCCCAGACTGGTTTTAAACCCCTGGCCTCAAGTGATCCTCCTGCCCCTTGCCTCCCAAAGTGCTGGGATTACAGGCATGTGTCACCTTGGCCAGTCGACGTCTTGTAAATGCTGATAAATAGATACGGGCTTGGGAGTAGCAAGGAAATTGTAGGGAAAGAAAACTGCTTGAGCAAAGGCACGAAGGGGGCCAAAGTGTGCCGAGTGTCCAGGGAATGAAAACAGGTCAGTATGAAACAGCTTGCTGGAGTGTCAAGGAACTCAGGAAGGCTCTGAAAACCAGTCTAAGATTTTTTTTTTTTTTCCTGAGACTGAGCCTTGCTCTGTCACTCAGGCTGGAGTGCAGCAGCACAATCTCAGCTGACTGCAACCTCTGTCTCTCGGGTTCAAGTGATTCTCCTGCCTCAGTCTCCTGAGTAGCTGGGACTATAGGCGTCTGCTACCATGCCCTGCTATTTTATTTTATTTTTTTTGAGGTGGAGTCTCACTCTTGTTGCCCAGGCTGGAGTGCAATGGTGCTATCTCGGCTCACCGCAACCTCCGCCTCCCGGGTTCAAGTGATTCTCCTGCCTCAGCCTCCTGAGTAGCTAGGATTACAGGCATGCGCCACCACACCTGGCTAATTTTGTATTTTTAGTAGAGATTGGGTTTCTCCATGTTGGTCAGGCTGGTCTCGAACTCCCGACCTCAGGTGATTCGCCCGCCTCGGCCTCTGAAAGTGCTGGGATCACAGGTGTGAGCCAACACGCATGGCCAATTTTTGTATTTTTTTTTTTTTTTTGAGGCGGAGTCTCACTCTGTCGCCTGGACTGGAGTGCAGTGGCTGGATCTCAGCTCACTGCAAGCTCCGCCTCCCAGGTTTATGCCATTCTCCTGCCTCAGCCTCCTGAGTAGCTGGGACTACAGGCGCCCGCCACCTCGCCCGGCTAGTTTTTTGTATTTTTTAGTAGAGACGGGGTTTCACAGTGTTAGCCAGGATGGTCTCGAACTCTTGACCTCGTGATCCGCCCGTCTCGGCCTCCCAAAGTGCTGCGATTACAGGCTTGAGCCACCGCGCCTGGCCAATTTTTGTATTTTTTTAAGTAGAGATAGGTTTTCACAATTTTGGTTAGGTTGATCTCAAACTCCTGACCTCAAGTGATCTGTCCACCTCGGCCTCCCAAAGTGCTGGGATTACAGGTGTGAGCCACCACTCCCAGCCTAGGCTAAGAAATTTGTACTTTAAAAAATTGTTCGGCCGGGCGCGGTGGCTCAAGCCTGTAATCCCAGCACTTTGGGAGGCCGAGACGGGCGGATCACAAGGTCAGGAGATCGAGACCATCCTGGCTAACACAGTGAAACCCCGTCTCTACTAAAAAATACAAAAAACTAGCCAGACGAGGTGGCGGGCGCCTGTAGTCCCAGCTACTAGGGAGGCTGAGGCAGGAGAATGCTGTGAACCTGGGAGGCGGAGTTTGCAGTGAGCTGAGATCCGGCCACTGCACTCCAGCCTGGGGGACAGAGCAAGACTCCGTCTAAAAAATAAATAAATAAAAATAAAAAATTGTTCAATATTTTATTATAAATTATTTTCAAAGTACAGAAAACCTGAACCATGGCCCTAGGCTGAATTTGACCCTGTGTTCTCATAAATGAAGTTTTGCTGGGGAATAACCACATCCATTCATATGAGCATTGTCCATGGCTCCTTTTGTGTTATAAAGGCAGAGTTGCATAGTTGCATAGTTGCCCGAGAGGCTGTATGGCCCGCAAAGTGTAAAATATTTACAGTTTGGCCTTTACAGAAAAAGTCTGTTGACTCAAGTACTAGTGCTATGAATGACCATAGATTCTCTACTTAGATTCAACAATCACAACAATTATTAGTATTTTGTCATTTTTGTTCTATCTATATGTGTCTGTGTGTGTGTTTTCTGATCCATTTGAAAGTAAACTGCAGGTAGTGATATGCTAGTAAATTAGTTTTCTTGGGGGACAAAAGTCTACATTTGCAGATTTTTGTGGTATAAATACTCCCATTATGGCTGATTTCAAGCTGCCAAGGGTGGTGGAGTCACACAATTCTTGAAGATTTAACAATAGCCTGTGAGTCATTAGGACTTGGTTTGGGCACATCATTGGCTGCAGGATGCTTCACCCTTGTTTTGATATGCATCTCTTAAGAACATTGTCCTACATAAACACAATACTATTGTCACAGCTAGGAAAGCTAACTAGAAAAACTAATTACAGAATTCCCAGCCGGGCGTGGTGGCTCACGCCTGTAATCCCAGCACTTGGGAGGCCATGAGGGTGGATCACTCGAGGCCAGGAGTTCGAGACCAGCCTGGTCAACATGGTGAAACTCCATCTCTACTAAAAACAAAAATTAGCCAGGTGTGGTGGCGTGCACCTGTAATCCCAGCTACTTGGGAGACTGAGGCAGGAGTATTGCTTGAACACGAGAGGTGGAGGTGGCAGTAAGCCAAAATCATGCGACTGCACTCCAGCCTGGGTGACAGAGTAAGTGAGATTGTCTCAAAAAAAAAAAAAAGAGAGCATTTCCTATTTATTTTTCGTTTGTTCCTCAAGTTTCTAATTTTTAAAAATTTACACATTTTCTTTTTATTTTGTTGAGAAGTCCCAATTTTTTTTTTTTTTGAGATGGAGTCTTGCTCTGCCACCCAGGCTTGAGTGCAGTGGTGCAATCTCAGCTCTGCACCTCTGCCTCCTGGGTTCAAGCGATTCTTCCGCCTCAGCCTCCCGAGTAGCTGAGATTATAGGCACATGCCACCGCACCCAGCTAATTTATATATTTTTAGTAGAGTTGGGGTTTCACCATGTTGACCAGGATGGTCTCAAACTCCTGACCTCAACAGATCCGTCTTCCTTGGCCTCCCAAAGTGCTGGGATTATAGGCATGAGCCACTGTGCCTAGCCCTGATAATTCACTAATATTATCTAATATTTAGTCCAGGTGTAAATTTCTCTAATTGGTTCCAAAATGGCTTTTATTTAACCATATTTTTAAACTATGATAAATCCCAGTTCATAAATTACATTTGTTTGTTATGACACTTTAATCTTTTTTTCCGCTATGACATTGTCATTTTGAAAGACCAGCTTGCACTCCAGAATGTTTTACATTTTACGTTCCCCTGACTATTTCATTTAGTTTGTTCTCTATGAACTTTATTCAGCCAGGCTCAACTGAATATCTGATGGTAGCTAATAGGTATTTAATACTATGATAAAAGGGTAATTCAGATTAGGGCAAAAGAGCAACCAGGAGGACATTACTGAAAGTTACACAGTCCTAGAAGATTTAATTTCTCATACCCAATGATTATTTTACTCTAGTCAATACTCAACTCCAGACTTGGGCTCACAGGGCTTTGCATACCAAGGAACCTGATAGCTTCCATGTGTAAAATGCCCACCAGTAATGACTTAACAGTAATATAATCCTTCATGAAAGGTATTATTCCTCACTGACATCTATAAACTCTCCTGCCAGCTAAACATAAACTATTGACTCAAAGGAAATCCTTTAGTTGTAATAAACCATAAATGAAACTCATTTTTACTGCAAACTAGAATGGGCAATAGGTTTATTTTGGTAAGAATGATCTTGCTCTTCTTCTTTTTTTTTTTTTTTGAGATGGAGTCTTGCTCTGTCGCCCAGGCTGGAGTGCAGTGGCCGGATCTCAGCTCACTACAATCTCCGCCTCGCGGGTTCACGCCATTCTCCTGCCTCAGCCTCCCGAGCAGCTGGGACTACAGGCGCTCGCCACCTCGCCCGGCTAGTTTTTTGCATTTTTAGTAGAGATGGGGTTTCACCGTGTTAGCCAGGATGCTCTCGATCTCCTGACCTTGTGATCCACCCGTCTCGGCCTCCCAAAGTGCTGGATTACAGGCTTGAGCCACTGCGCCCGGCCTTCTTTTTTTTTTTTTTTTTTTGAGACAGTCTTGCTCTGTCACCCAGGCTGGAGTGCAGTGGCACAATTTCAGTTCACTGCAGCCTCAGCGATTCTCCTGCCTCAGCCTCCTGGGTAGGTGGGATTACAGGCGCGTGCCACCACACCCAGCTAATTTTTGTATTTTTAGTAGGGACAGGGTTTCACCATGTTGGCCAGGCTGGTCTTGAACTCCTGACCTCAGGTGATACGTCCGCCTCGGCTTCCCAAAGTGTTGGGATTACAGGTGTGAGCCATCACGCCCGCTGATCTTGTTACTTTTAAATAAATGTGACAACAGATACATTAAGCTGGGGTTCCTAAACTTGCCTGGCCATAGCCTCATGTGGTGAACTTTAAAATGCAGAAGCTTGGGCCTCTAGCCCTGGAGATAGAGTCTATGAGGACTGAAAAAAAGGGTTCTTAGGTCATTCCAATGATTAGCCAGATTTGGGAGTACCTACTCATTTAGGCATGTATTTTGAGTCGCTATATTTTAAGACAGTTGTGTTGGGTTTATACATATATATAAAATTTTTTTTTTTTTTCCAAAACAGCCTCACTCTGACACCCAGGCTGGAGTGCACTGGCACAAACTCGGCTCAGTGCAACCTCCGCCTACTGGGTTCAAGCGATTCTCTTGCCTTAGCCTCCCAGGTAGCTGGGATTACAGGCATGTGCCATGATGCCTGGCTAATTTTTGCATTTTTAGTAGAGATGAGATTTCACCATATTGGCCAGGCTGGTGTCAAACTCCTGACCTCAAGCGATCCTCTCACCTCGGCCTCCCAAAGTGCTGGGATTACAGGCATAAGCCACCACGCCTGGCCATATTTATACTATTCTAACCATACTTTCAGCTGGTTGTCTTTGCAACAATCAAATTAAAACCAACAAGCCTTTATTGGACACCTATATAACCTAGGCATTTGGTATATGCTGGAAATACAGAGAGGAACACAGTTACTGCCTCCCAGGACCACCTGTTAGGTAGTAACAGGCCTGTACAACAGAGAGGGTTAAGTAGAACAATGAAGGAATGGACCCATGACCTTAGTTCTTTTTTGTTCTTTTTTTAAATAAGCCTTTATTTTGGAGACAGGGTCTCATTCTGTCACCTAGGCTGAAGTGCAGTGGCAAGATCATAGTTCACTGTAGCCTCAACCTCCTGGGCTAGAGCCATCCTCCCACTTTAGCCTCCTGAGGAGCTGGGACTACAGGCACATGCCACCATGCCTGGCTAATTTTTGTAGAGATGGGTTTTGCCATGTTGCCCAGAGGCTGATCTTAAACTCCTGGGATCAAATGATCCTCCTGCCTCAGCCTCCCAAAGTGCTGGGATAACAGGTGTGAACTATCACAACCAGCCATGACCTTGGTTCTAACAGCCATAGATAAAAGATTACAATTTTTTTTTTTTTTTTTTTTTTTTTGAGACGGAGTCTGGCTCAGTTGCCCGGGCTGGAGTGCAGAGGCCGGATCTCAGCTCACTGCAAGCTCCGCCTCCTGGGTTTATGCCATTCTCCTGCCTCAGCCTCCCAAGTAGCTGGGACTACAGGCGCCTGCCACCTCGCCCGGCTAGTTTTTTGTATTTTTTAGTAGAGACGGGGTTTCACCATGTTAGCCAGGATGGTCTTGATCTCCTGACCTCGTAATCCACCCGTCTCGGCCTCCCAAAGTGCTGGGATTACAGGCTTGAGCCACCGCGCCCGGCCAAGACCACAATTTTTTTAACGTCCTTTTTTTACTTTTTGAGACAGAGTCTCACTCCATCCCCTAGGCTGGAGTGCAGTGGTGTGATCAAGGCTCACTACAGCCTCAAATTCCAGCCTCAAGCAATCTTCCCACCTCAGCCTTCTGAGTAGCTAGGACTACAGGCATGCATCACCATGCCTGGCTAATTTTATTTATTTTTATTTTGTGGACATGAGCATGGGGGGTGGTCTCACCATGTTGCCCAGGCTGGTCTTGAATTCCTGGCCTTAAGTGATCTTTCCATCTCGGCCTCCCAAAGAGCTGGGATTACAGGCGTGAGGCACTGCACTCAGCCTAAAAAAGGCATTTCCATTCCTGCCTTCATCTACATTTTGAATGGGCAAAGTTCAAGCTGATGCATAGACAGAACTTTCCAAATCTTCAAGCCTTTATGGCTTGAAGATCACTGTAGTCATAAACAGCACAATAAATATGAAAGGTGAATTAACAGTCAGTGTTTAATTTCTCTGATATAGCACTTTAGGGCACTAATATAATTACATCTCTAATTAAGTCAACTAAATAATTGTATAAGTGCAGTATCACCTGAAATGAATTAAGTCCAAATCCCCTGCTAGGGGATCCAATTAAAGATACTAACAAAGAGAGAAGAGGATACAAAGTACTTAAAATTAAGTGCATTATTATTTAACATTTATTAAACACCTTTTGAATGATACATGTTGCTCTTATATAAAAGACCCTCTTGAGAAAATCATCGATGTCTCTGAAAACTATGTCGTTCAAAAGTTCTAAAAGTTCTGTGAAAATATTAAAGAGAAGGCCCTGGCATGGGGTCTGAGTAGTCTTAGGAGAAGTGGAGGCAGCAGCCACTTCCACCCAAGGAAACTAGAGAAAGACTTTAAGACTTAGGAGAGGCCAGGAATGGTGGCTCACACCTGTAATCCTAGCACTTTGGGAGGCTAAGGCAGGAGGATTGCTTGAGCCCAGGAGTTTGAGACAAGCCTGGGCAACACAGCAAGACCCCATTAAAAAAAAAAAAAAGACAAAAAAGAAAAGACTTAAGAGAAACCCCAAGTACAATCTTACCTTCCCACCTTATTTAGCAGGAGAGGATACTGGGATGAGAGAGGCTAAGTGATGCAGACAAGAGTCCAAAGTGAGTTTATGAAACAGCCTGTTTCATTGCTGTACATCCAGAGCTCTCCCACTCTATAGCACTGGAAAAGGTTTGGAGATAAACTGTAAGTTTTCTTTCGCCCAACTAAGCAAAGGGATTTGGCTTTTGTTTAGCCTCTGGTTGTCCTTCCTTTTCTAAGACTACCCATGTCCCCATTTTAAACATAATATAATACTCTAAGACAAGTAACTGTGTAGCACCCCAGTAAGCCCTTTCTCACTCACTGTGCCTGGCACTACTATCAGGCGTTGCTCTTCTGCTGCAGCCTCTCTGTCTTCCTCCTCACTCTGGATACCCAGCCCCCAGCCTAGAGCACCTTTACACCTTTACAAAGGCATCCACTCACTTCCTTCCTGCTCTGGCATGGAATGTACATAACATCCTTCCCAGCTACTGAAGACTGTGAGGAATCTCAGAGATAGGAGATTCAACTGACTCATGTCTTCAAACATAGGACAAAATAGTGTCCTATTTTGTATAGGCACAGTGGCTCCTGCCTATAATCTCAGTACTTTGGGAGACTGAGGCAGGTGCATCACTTGAGATCAGGAGTTCAAGATCAGCCTGACCAACATGGTGAAACCTCATCTCTACTAAAAAAATACAAAATTAGCCAGGCGTGGTGGTGCATGCCTGTCATCCCAGCTACTTGGGAGGCTGAGGCAGGAGAATCACTTGAACCTGACAGGCAGAGGTTGCAGTGAGCCAAGATCGTGCCATTGCACTTCAGCCAGGGTAACGAGAGTGAAACTCCGTCTCAAAGCACATAAATAAATAATAATTTTAAAGAAGAGGACAAAGGAGCATTCTGAAACACAGACCAGTGAATTTATGGAGAATTTATGGCAAAACTTCAAAAAGGGTTATTAAATGGTTTGTGGGCTCTAGAAAAAAAGGCAATGGTGGTGGTGGCCCCAGGATAAGTGGGTCATAATGAGCAAGTCACAATAAAACACACACACACACACCCACCACACTTTTTTCTTCTTCTTTTTTTAAAAAATGTGGTCACTTGGCTGATAGCTTCAGAAACAGGATAGAGTGGCTGAGCACAGGGGCTCATGTCTGAAATCTCAGCACTTTGGGAGTCCGAGGCAGGCGGATCACGAGGTCAGGAGTTTGAGACCAACCTGGCCAACATGGTGAAACCCCTTCCCTACTAAAAATACAAAAATTAGCCGGGCATGGTGGTGCGCGCCTGTAGTCTCAGCTACTGGGGAGGCTGAGGTGGGAGAATTGCTTGAACCCGGGAGGCGGAAGTTGCAGGGAGCTGAGATTGCGCCACTGCACTCCAACCTGGCAACAGACTGAGACTCTGTCTCAAAAAAAAAAAAAAAAGATAGAGTAACTTTGGATTTTTGAAGTTTAGTCCTTCAATAAAAAGGCAGAGAAATGGGGTACAGGTCACAGTATGGTAATATAGATTTGAACATGTAAAATAATTATTCCTAGAAAATGTTTAGTAGTGGATTTATATTGAACAGGAAAACAGGCCGGGCGCGGTGGCTCACAGCTGTAATCCCAGCACTTTGGGAGGCCGAGGCAGGCAGATCATGAGGTCATGAGATCAAGACCATCCTGGCTAACATGGTGAAACTCCGTCTCTACTAAAAATACAAAAATTAGCTGGGCATGGTGGCGTGCACCTGTAGTCCCAGCTACTTGGGAGGCTGAGGCAGGAGAATCGCTTGAACCTGGGAAGCAGAGGTTGCAGTGAGCCAAGATCGAGCCACTGCACTCCAGCCTGGTGATGGAGTGAGACTCTATCTCAAAAAAAACCAAAAAACAAAAAACAAAAAAAACAAAACAAACAAACAAAAAAACGCTTAGAAGAAAACAATCTCTAGTGTCATGCTACCAGAACTTAATGCTTGGTTTCTTCTTCTTATCACATTTCTATCCATTACTTGAATGAAGATGAAGAAGAAATGCATATTAAATTTTAATTTTCGGCCGGGCGCGGTGGCTCAAGCCTGTAATCCCAGCACTTTGGGAGGCCGAGACGGGCGGATCACGAGGTCAGAAGATCGAGACCATCCTGGCTAACACGGTGAAACCCCGTCTCTACTAAAAAATACAAAAAACTAGCCGGGCGAGGTGGTGGGCGCCTGTAGTCCCAGCTACTCGGGAGGCTGAGACAGGAGAATGGCGTGAACCCAGGAGGCGGAGATTGCAGTGAGCTGAGATCCGGCCACTGCACTCCAGCCTGGGCGACAGAGCAAGACTCCATCTCAAAAAAAAAAAAAAAAAAAAAAATTTTTAATTTTCAGATGTCACACAGCCAAGAGAGATAGGTAACACATGGATAGTATCAAAATTTTAATGGTTTTGATATGTTGAACAAAAGACTTATAGTAGCCAGTAAAACCTAACAGGGATAATTATATAGTTGTATATTTAGGTTTCAAAAATTAATTGTAAAAGTATAAGCTGCAGTTTGGCAGTGACTCATGAAAAATGTTGAGAATCTTTGATAATCACATTTTTGCTATCAGCCAAGGCTGTGATGTAGGTACAAAAAAATGCAAATGCAAACTTTGGCAGCATCAGCAGGTGTACGTGTCCAAAACACAGGCAGGAATGGTCTCACAGCACACTGACGGTCAACTTATGTTTAGAAAACTATGCTCAGTCCTGGGGGCCATGAGTCAAGAGGGGCACTGGCATGATAGACTGGGTCCAGTATTAGGATGAAGAAGGATTTGGAAACATGTCACCTAAGGAATGTTTAACCTGGAGGAAGGGAGGATACAAAAGCCATCTTCAAATATCTAAAGCAATTAAATAGAAGAAGGAACAGTCCTGTTCTATGTGCTTCAGGGGACAGAACAAACAGCAACAAGGTAAAGTTTCTGGGAAGAAGATTTCACTTATAAATAAGAAAAGAACCTTCAAATGACTAGAGTTGTCTAACAACAGAATGATTATTTTTGACAAGCTGTAAGTTCCCTATTATTGGAAGTCCTCAGTGACTGGATGACCACATGTAGGAGAAAATATGACTGAAACTCTTCGCCAGTGTGAAAGGTGGGAAGAAGCTGCCTCCAAAGGTCTACCCAAGCCCAAGATTCTAGCTGACAGTGCTTAACTGAAAGGTCTTGACAGCTTCTGAGTGGCAAGATTTGGTACAAAAGGAAAAGCTACAATTTTCTAATACAATAAACTGTGAAATGTATTGCAAACAACATAAAAGCATTTCTTTTTACTCAGAGTTAGAAATTATTTGCAAGAGTCTATAGGAAAAAAATTCATCGATCTCAATTAAACATCTTAATCGGACAAAACTAGAAAGAGACAAAGAGAATTTTAAATAAATTTCTCAATCATATGAAATTTATATGCAAAAATACAGTAAGAATGGTAGTGTTTCCCCATATTAGAAAAACAATAGGCCGGGCGCGGTGGCTCAAGCCTGTAATCCCAGCACTTTGGGAGGCCGAGACGGGTGGATCACGAGGTCAGGAGATCGAGACCCTCCTGGCGAACATGGTGAAACCCCGTCTCTACTAAAAATACAAAAAACTAGCCGGGCGAGGTGGCGGGCGCCTGTGGTCCCAGCTACTCGGGAGGCTGAGGCAGGAGAATGGCGTGAACCCGGGAGGCGGAGCTTGCAGTGAGCTGAGATCCGGCCACTGCACTCCAGACCGGGCGACAGAGCAAGACTCCGTCTCAAAAAAAAAAAAAAAAAAAAAAAAAGAAAAACAATAATAATAACAGCAATGGCAATAAAGACAATCTCATATATAGTGCTTACTGTGTGCCCAGCACTGTTCTAAGATCTCTCTCTTGGCCAGGTGTGGTGGCTCACGCCAGAAATCCCAGCACTTTGGGAGGCCAAGGCAGGTGGATCACGAGGTCAGGAGTTTGAGACCAGCCTGGCCAACATGGTGAAACCTCATCTCTACTAAAAATACAAAAATTAGCCAGGCATGGTGGCACACACCTGTAATCCCAGCTACTTGGGAGGCTGAGGCAGGAGAATTGCTTGAACCTGGGAGGTGGATGTTGCAGTGAATTGAGATCACGCCACTGCACTCCAGCCTGGGCAACAGAGTGAGACTCCATCTTGGAAAAAAAAAAAAAAAAAACTCTCTCTTGCTCTATCTGTCTATCTGTATCTATATCTATATCTATCTTCTACCCTCACAATAGCCCTATGAGGTAGATACCACTATTATTTTCATTTTATAAAGGAACAAATTTAGGTGAGAGCAAGTTGTCCAAAGTAACACAGAAGACAGGTGCTAGAGTCAAGATTCAGAGTTCTTGTTCTTAACCAATATGCTATAGTCCCTTTCTTTCACTCCTAGACAAACTAGAAAGCATTACAATTTCATCTGAGAACATAACACATACCTCTATCGCTAATGTCCTTTGCACGCCTATGTACAAGGACAGATTTTTTAAAAGATACATATCACAGATTAGAAAAAAAATACATCGTCAAATAGCTTATGATAAAGCCATATTTATAGAGATTGCAGAAAATTGAAGCCATAATTTAATTATGTACCTCTACTGCAACGCATATATATTTTCCACCAACCTAAAAATGCCATATGGTTGTAGAACAAGTGTCAGTAGAAATTGGAGGTAGAAATTTTCCACATTTTCTGCTAAGAAAAAGGTCATGCATATCTCGATTGATTAAGTATACTCTTCTGGTCATACTTTTTTTTTTCTTTAAACCTAAAGGCACTGAGCAAGATAGGTATTATCACATCCACCACTGAGTCACAAAACAAAACTAGTATATTTTTACTTAAATCCTTAACTAACAAAAACTTATTTTTATTAAAATTATCAACCAAAGGCACTGACTGCAGTAGTGGCATTTGTGGTTTCATGCAGTGACAGTACCAAATATTGCCCCAGGTTATTTTCACTGTTTTTATTTATTTATTTATTATTTACTTATTTATTTTTTTGAGACAGAGTCTCATTCTGTTACCCAGGCTGGAGTGCAATGGCACAATCTTGGCTCACTGCAACCTCCACCTCTTGGGTTCAAGTGATTCTTCTGCCTCAGCCTCACCAGTAGCTAGGATTATAGGTAAGTGCCATCACACTCAGCTAATTTTTGTATTTTTAGTAGAGATGGGGTTTCACCATGTTGGCCAGGCTGATCTCAAACTCCTGACCTCAGGTGATCCGCCCACCTCGGCCTCCCAAAGTACTGGGATTACAGGTTGAGCCCCCGTGCCCAGCCAAAACATGTCTGTTTTTGAAAAATGAATTCCCAAATCATACTGACTATTTAAAATGTATTCTATTCCCCCTTAACACACACACACACACACACACACACACACACACACACACTCTATAAAAGCATGTTTGGTATGGTTTTTCTTGCGCTCTCCTCCACGTTTATCAATGTTACTGTTTTCTAATTTAAAACTATATGGCTACTATGCTTAGTCTGGATGGTGTGCAGTCTCCTGTTGGGAGTGAGACTTCAGTGCTTATTTCAAGGCTCAACCTCTCTGCTAAGTACATTTGTGAGTTCACGCTGTGGCCTGCCATCCACAAAGAGCTGAACACAACCCAACAGCTCATTTCATACAAATTATCATAACTGAACAGATATAACCATACTACTGTATATGTATAAATACTCCTGAACCATATGGTAGGGATAAATTTATATGATATAAAATATATCTACATCATATAAACATGTTTATATGGTTTAGAGGTATTTATACATAGTTTAAATAATTTTACAGGTACACTTAAAATTGACCTAATTGTTGACAGTGTGGCAGAGAAGAACTGAGACAAAGTAGTGTTTGCTATGTCAAGGAGTGAAGGTCAATTTGGATGACAGAGTGAGATCCTGTCTCAAAAAAAAAAAAAAAAACTGCAGTTCAGGGTATGAGCAGACATGCCTGCTCTCAAAATGTAATTAGAGACAAAATGGACAATGTAATTTCTTTTTCTATTTTCTTCACATGTGTCTGCTGAGACATGGAACATAATTCTTTTTTTTTTTTTTTTTTGGAGGTGGTCTCACTTTCTCAAACAGGTTGTAGGGCACTGGTACGATCTTGGCTCACTGCAAACTCTACCTCTCAGGTTCAAGTGATTCTTGTGCCTCAGCCTCCCGAGTAGCTGAGATTACAGGCATGTGCCACTGCGCCGGGCTAATTTTTGTATTTTTAGTAGAGATGGGGTTTTGCCATGTTGGCCAGGCTGGTCTCAAACTCAAACTCGTGACCTTAGGTGATCTGTCCACCTCGGCTTCCCAAACTGCTGAGATTACAGGCATGAGCCACCATGCGCAGACTGTAATTCTTACTTTATAAACTTGCATCAACCTTTGATAGGTTTGGCATTTGAGGTTAGTAATATGGAATTATATTACATTTAGGATTAATTTCACAGGAAAAGCAATCACTGCTTCTTGGTTATCATGTCTTCCAAAAGAATATTTGGTGATTTATAAATAATCATGGATTTATCCATATTCTGATTCAAAGTTAATTTTTAATTTTAGTATCATATTCCAAAGAGAAACTTAATTCTACACATTGAAATTCAAAAAGCAAAACTGGGACTGTAAAGCTTTTTAGCAAACTCTGTAATAGAAATTCAACAAGCAAAACATGTCATAGGCTGTAGACTGCAGCAATGAGCCACTCTTGCCTGTAGCTTTTTTAGGAGTGAATCAATAAATAGTAAGCTCTGTAATCTCATGACAAATACTAAGCTGGTTATTTAATTAAAAAGAATACTGTGGGAAGAGAGCATTCATATCACGTAGGAATCAAATAGTCCTGAGGGTATTTGAGGAATATATAAACTACGTAAGAGTGAGTTTAGGTTTCTGTTATTTTACTTGGCTCCCTATCTTACTTATAAATTTCTTATATCCTTCTCACGTTCCAATTTTCATGTGCTTTAGTATTTGGATGCTGACACCTAGGGACCACTTGCCCCAAACTACCACCATCATCATCCATATGATCCTAGATTCCTAGAATCCTAAAATACATCCTGATGTAAGGTGAGTTTAAAACACATTTATAATTTCACCAGAAAGCACCTCAAACGACAGAGCAATTCTATCTACATTAATTAATGAAATAAATGTAGGCTTCAGCCACGTCTTCTAGGTAGGTTGCATCAGTCTGGGGGTCAGTGTATGAGGTGAAGAATGTATATTTACTCTGTGCCATGTGAGTGTAATCATATCTGTAAGATTAACAGCTCTTCCAAATGTAGGAGGTCTCTATGTTATGGTGTTATGGAAGGTGTATTTGTTAATTTAGATAGTGCCTCTCTCAAGAGAATGATGATCAGAATTTGTTTTACATGGTTATTATCTATAAAACATTTTTTTTTGAAAAGTAAAGCATGCTTATCAGCTTAAAGTCACAATAATTATTACACTGGTTCAGCAAACATAAATCCTAGCACAGTCATTTATTAGACAATCACATTTCTGAGACCAGAGTATGTTAGATTATAGACTAATGCACACCATTTTCTGGATGCTTGCAAGATCAGAGCCTGAATACAACAACTTTTTGTATGTCTAAAGCACCTTGAGAAGCTGTATGGTGGTAAAGAAAACACATTGCTACTGGGCGAAGTGGCTCACATCTGTAATCCCAGCACTTTGGGAGGCTGAAGTGGGCAGATCACTTGAGGACAGGAGTTCGAGGCCAGTTTGGCCAACGTAGTGAAACCCTGTTTCTTAAAAAAAAAAAAGAACAACAAAAGAGAATACACACTGTGAAGTCAGCAGACCTGAGTAGAATCTTGACCCTGTGAAATAATTACTGTGTGAACCCTTAGATTATTCGAGCTCTTCTCTGTAAAATGAGGGGATTCACAGATTTTGATAGAACCATTTGATTAAGGTGCTTAGTGTGTGTCTTAAACAGTGCATGCTGCAAAGCACGCATACAGTGGCATGCATCTTAAAGAAAGTAAAGCACATAGAAAGGTCTACCTATTTTTCTGACAGCTGCACACAAATCTTAGGAATCAAAGATACAGGTTAGCATAATCTTCTTAGATCTAGGATAGAGAGAGCTTCCACAGGGGGCACCATTGCGCTACACACTAATCAATCTTCAGAGGTACAGCTTTGGTTTTATTATGATTTAGTTAAGTTCTTTCTGGGGTTTTTTTGTTTGTTTGTTTTTGTTTTTAAATGGAGTCTCACACTGTTGCCCGGGCTGGAGTGCAGTGGCGTGATCTCAGCTCACTGCAGTCTCTGCCTCCTGGGTTCAAGCAATTCTTCTGCCTCAGCCTCCTGAATAGCTGGGATTATAGACGCCCACCATCACGACTGGCTAATTTTTGCATTTTTAGTAGAGACGGGGTTTCACCATGTTGGCCAGGCTGGTCTCGAACTCCTGACCTTGTGATTCACCCGCCTCAGCCTTCTTACAGGCATGAGCCACCATGCCCGGCCTTAGTTAAGATCTTTCATCAAGCCAGAATGTCAAGGACTTAGGGGAAAAGGACAGAATCAACTCACCTACAATCCTTAGTAACACTTCACACTTCACTGAGCTACGCTGCAGGTCCCATGATCTCTACTGTTACCTAAGTACTTTTGTTTGAAAACTGAGGGACATAGCCACCTGGTTATTTCAGGAAAGATGGTTAAGTACATTATCAGGCATCAATACTCCGTCTGATGTGGTAAGTGGGGAGGCTGAGTAGTGCTTGGAGACACTGCATAGGAAATATGGAGGAATGGCTTCAGATGTACCAGCTTAATCAACTATAGCTTTCTGATGGCTCAGAACAGCTTCAAATCACAAAAATTCTTAATTCAACACAAAATCCGACAGCAGGATTAGTGTATGACTGTGGAAATATGAATCTAGGTAATGATGTCTTCTAACTTACTAAAACTATGTTCAGTATCTATACAGAGGTGCCTCTCTTTTCACTCAAAAACCATAATTTTGGGAAACCCATGCCTCTCCACTATATTTTATGACAAGGAAAGAGTTAGTATTCCTTTCAGATCCACTTTAAAACAGTTTTAATGGACTAAACAGGCTTTTCTATAGGGACAGAGGGCTCTATCTTCGACATAAAGAAATACAGGCTCTCCCTGTGCACAGGTGGCTCCTGACACCACAAACTGGGAGCAATAATTGAATCCAGCTATCCCACAGTGCAGAGCATTCACCCGCAGAGCCAGCCTGAAGGGCATTTCTAGTTAGCTTTCCAGATTAAGACTCAAAAGATTACCCCAACTGAATCTCTGCCTCAACCCAGGGGGTGCGAGGCATTGAGGATGTAACCATTTGATTAAAAATATACTTGGGGGGAAATAAGAGGAACAAAGGTGGAATTAAATATTCCTTATGAATTAGAAGAACAGAGGTTAGGCACAAACATGTGCAGCATCTTGGGTCATCATTCATTCCAACAGTCAGTCAACAAATATTTGTTGGGTAACTATCCTGCACCAGGTTCTGTAGTAGGCCTTCACGGTGCAATGGTGAGCAAACTCAAGACACCATTCCATGCTTACCGTCAAGAACTGGTCTTCATCAACAATCTATGCCTGACTTAGCTTCCTGATAAATATTAGATATTATGTAGATATGTAATTTTTAGGGGTCAGTAGTACAAAATGGTAAATTTAAGAGTGGGAGAGACTGCTCCACTAAATATTGTTATGAGCTAAATAATTTAAAATTTTACATATATCATTTTATTTATTTATTTATTTATTTATTTATTTTGGAGATGGAGTCTCACTCTGTCTCCCAGTCTGGAATGCAGTGGTGCGATCACTGCAACCTCCGCCTCCCGGGTTCAAGCGATTCTCCTGCCTCAGCCTCCTGAGTAGCTGCGATTACAGGCATGCACCATGACACCTGGCTAACTTCTGTATTTTTAGTAGAGGTGGGGTTTCACCACGTTGGTCAGGCTGATCTTGAACTCCTGACCTCAGGTGATCCACCTGCCTTGGCCTCCCAAAGTGCTGGGATTATAGGCATGAGCCACCGCACCTAGCCACAAATAACATTTTAAACCAAGCAGCAATAAACTAGGAATATAGAATCTGAAGAAAAATAAAAGGTTTATAACTGCCTATATTAAATTAGTATCTATAGTACTTGGGGCCCGGCGCAGTGGCTCACGCCTGTAATCCCAGCATTTTGGGAGGCTGAGGCGGGTGATCACCTGAGGTCAGGAGTTCAAGATCAGCCTGGCCAACATGGTGAAACCCCATCTCTACTAAAAATACAAAATTTAGCCTGGTGTGGCAGTGGGCGCCTGTAATCTCAGCTACTCAGGAGGCTGAGGTAGGAGAATCGCTTGAACCCAGGAGGCGGAGGTTGTAGTAAGTTGAGATTGTGCCACTGCACTCCAGCCGTGGCGAGACAAGAGTGAAACTCTGTCTCAAAAAAAAAAAAAAAAGAAAAAAAAATGATGGATGATTGGGCACAGTGGCTCACACCTGTAATCCCAGCACTTTGGAAGGCTGAGGCAGATGGATCACCTGAGGTCAGGAGTTTGAGACCAGCCTGGCCAACATGGTGAAACCCCATCTCTGGAAAAAATACAAAAATTAGCCAGGCATGGTGGCGCACACCTGTAATCTAAGCTACTCAGGATGCTGAGGCAGGAGAATCGCTTGAATCCGGGAGGTGGAGGCTGCAGTGAGGCGAGATTGTGCCACTGCACTCCAGCCTGGGAGACAGAGCAAGACTCTGTCTCAAAAAAAAAAAAAAAAAATTATTTGGGCTAACAACTGAGAGGGTGGCATGTCATATGATGTCATAAAGATGTTTATCATTAAAATCATTTAATAATTTTATTCATAATACACAAGGGAATAGAGATTATGATCATTAAATCTGCTGATGCCACTGAGGTGTGTGGGATTGCTACACCTCAGAGAACAAGAATCTAATTTTAAAATAACATTAAGAAATTAGAGGAACAGATAATCAAAGGAAGATGATAGTCACTGGGGACAAATGCAAAATAATACACTCAAAGAGTTAAGGAGAAAAAAGACTAGCTTGATGATAGGAATGAATAATGTACAGAAGGCAAATGTTTTGCAAAAAGACCAAGGCTAATAATAAGGTGCAACTCCGGTTTAAGATACTATTGCATGTGTGATTATTAATTAATTAATTAATTAATTATTTGAGATGGAGTCTCGCTCTATTGCCCGGGCTGGAGTGCAGTGGTGCGATCTCAGCTCACTGCAACCTCCACCTTCTGGGTTCAGGCAATTCTCTTGCCTCAGCCTCCTGAGTAGCTGGGACTATAGGTATGTGCCACCACACCAGGCTAATTTTTGTATCTGTAGTAGAAACGGGGTTTTGCCATGTTGGCCAGGCTGGTCTTGATCTCCTGACCTCAAGTGATCTGCCCACCTTGGTTTCCCAAAGTGCTAGGATTACAGGCATAAACCACCACACCCAGCTTATAATTTATTTTTGATATAACGTTTCACACGGTACAAAAGCTTCTATGGTTTACTAGAAACAGAAACTCATCAATGATCATTTTTCCATCATTAATAATTGCAATTTGAAGGAGATATGAAATCAAAGCAGTAGTTGCAAAAACTGACAAACTAATTGTTTTGAAAAACAGATTAAAGAGAATCTACTCCCTATTGCTACAAAGAAAAACAGTAGTCTGAAATGTAATTGCCAAGAGAAAAATAACTGGTTTAATCTGGTTTTAAGGAAATGAGGAATGGGGGATTTGAAATTTTTGGACAGGGGCTAGTCATGGTGGCTCATACCTGTAATCCCAGCACATTGGGAGGCCAAGGTGGGAGGATCACTTGACCCCAGGAGTTTGAGACCTGCCCAGGTAACATAGTCATACCTCTTCTCTACAAAAAAATTTAAAAATTAGCCGGGTGTGGTGGCATGCACCTGTAGTCTCTGATACTTGTAAAGCTGAGGCAGGAGGATCACTTGAGCCCAGGAGGTCAACACTGCAGTGAGCCATAATCATACCACTGCACTCCAGCCTGGGTGACAGAGCAAGACTGTCTCAAAAAAAAAAAGTTATATAGTTGCATCCACATCATTATGGTATTTTGATTTGGATTTTTTTCTTTAAATTCTACTGTAAACATCTTATCTAATTATATCACAAGTCCTTTATGGAACAAGATAGGAGAGAGCAATGCCAATGGCTCCACAGTCTGTATAGTTATCACTAAAGTAGAAATCCTAAATGTTAAGACATCTTTGGCTGGGCGTGGTGGCTCATGCATAAAATCTTAGTACTCTGGGAGGCCGAGGTGGGTGGATAACCTGAGGTCAGGAGTTCAAGACCAGCCTAGCTAAAATGGTGAAACCCTGTCTCTACTAAAAATATAAAAAATAGCCAGGCATGGTGGCAGGCGCCTGTAATCCCAGCTACTCTGGAGGCTGAGGCAAGAGAATCACTTGAGCTGGGGGCAGTGGCTCACGCCTGTAATCTCAGCACTTTGGGAGGCTGAGGCAGGCAGATCACGAGGTCAGGAGTTTGAGACCAACCTGGCCAACATGGTGAAACTCTGCCTCTAAAAATGCAAAAATTAGCTGGGCGCAGTGGTGCACACCCGTAGTCCCAGATACTCGGGAGGCTGAGGCAGGAGAATTGCTTGAACCCGGGAAGCGGAGGTTGCAGGGAGCCAAGATCGCACCACTGGACTCTAGCCTGGGCAACAGAGTGAGACTCCATCTCAAACAAAAACAAAAACAAAAACAAAAAAAAACAAAAACAGAGAGAGAATCACTTGAACCTGGGAGGTGGAGGTTGCAGTGAGCCAAGATTGTGCCACTGCACTCCAGCCTGGGCAACGAGAGCTAAACTCTCAAAACAAAACAAAACAAAAACAAAAACAAAAACAAAAAAGAAAAGAAAAAAGATATCTTTGCAGGAGGCTAGAGAAAATGAGAGATTTAGTGCATTCAGTGATGCTGCATGGAATATTTTGCCAAAAAAGAGCTAATGTAAAGTCCCAGGGTAGGAGATGCAGCATCTACCCAAGAAAGGGGTACAGGAAAGAGAAAACACAGCAACATCTGTTTTCTAAATGTGTCAATGTGAAAAAGTCTCAGAGCCAGTTTGCTAGGGTCATGGGAAGGAACTAGCAGCAAAAATTGACTACCAAAAATAAATAAATAAATAAATAAATAAACAAACAAACGAATAAAGGAATCTGGCTTTGTCAGTAAAGAAAGAACAATAATATATACAAACAATTTCTACATTCAAGGTTCAAAAAAGAAAATTCTGGACTCAATATGCAGAAAAATGGCTGAAGCATCTATCTATAAGAAGAAGACATGACTAAAAGGGCAAACCTTGGAAAGGAGAATCATGACATGAGAAGAAAGACTTTTTCTTTTTAAAGGGAAGTAATGATATGTGATCATGCAAATGCAAATGTCTGTGGACACTACTGTTTGCTGGTGGGAAGAGAATTTTAATGTGTGCCCTATGCAAATGCATTTTATAATAAAACAAATGTGCAAGGACTTCTGGGGGTGAGGAGGACAGAGTAGAGCAGCAGCTGCTAAATGGTGATGCCTGAGAGGCATGGGAGGATAGAGCCAGAACGTGCCACTCTGGAACCCTGAGCAAATTCTAGCAGGGAGGACAAGTCAAAAACCCTACCCTTATAAAAAAATCTCTTACATTTGACAGAGAACCAGATGGCTAATGAATTAATATCTGAAAGATTTTTTTTTTTTTTAACCAAGTGCTTAACTATGAGCAATTATTTCTCTGTGCTTAGAATGATCCTCATAAGAGGACATTAAAAAAAAAAACAGCAAAAAACTCCCTTTTCTGTGCTGAGTCATAGGACAAATGATATGAAATGCACAATAAAGCCTAGAGAAAGGCCAGTGCAGAGACAATGCACCTGTAGTCGCAGCTACTTGGGAGGTGGAGATGGGAGGATCTCTTGAGCCCAGGAGTTCAAGGCTGTAGAGTACTATAATGGGCTCGTGAATAGTCACTACACTCTAGCCTGGACAACATACTGAGAGGAGAAGAAGGAGAAGGAGAAGGAGGAGGAAGAGGAGGAGAACGAGGAGGAGAAGGAGAAGGAGGAGAAGAAGGAGAAGGAGGAGAAGGAGGAGGAGGAGGAGAAGAAAGAAGAAGAAGGAGGAGGAGGAGGAGGAGGAGAAGGAGAACTACTACAGATAAATATAATGCAAGCTATTATAAACCATTTAGTGTCTTTGTGTCAAAATGAGCACGAATGTCAAAGCTCATTTATGGCACAGTCCTAGGCACTGGTGAAAGAATGAACAGAAGGCAGTCTCTACAGTGCTGAACAGTCTGGTTTTGACCAACTGATGGTTATTCATATCTATATATCTGAAGCAATTATTAAAAAGAAACTGGGGAAAAGTCTGTGTCTCTGTGATAGAGATATTTAAACAAGCCATTTTGAAAATGTTAAAAAATTAAAATTGTAGAAAGTCGAACCATAGGTGCCATGTTTTGCCTGAAGTGGTAAAAATACCATCTGCCTCAGTCTTTTAGCAGCATGCTTATTTCAAGTAGCAGTAGGCTAAACTACAGGCATACGCTCAGCTCCAGCTGGGGAAAATACACAGACGTTTGTCGATGTTTTTCTAAGCAAGAGTAGTCAACATATTCGTTTTCTTTTAGATATATATATTAGTTACCATAGCAAACCAAACGTGAATGTGGTCCGAGAGCCTTCTCCACCAGTCCCAACACATCTCCAAGATTCCTACAATTCAATAGGTGGCACTCTTCCCTCTAGCACTGAGCTGAAGAGGCTCTGCCTAACCTTGAGGCCAGAAGCCTAAGGAGCTGGAACAGTCTGAGAGATGCGCACCCGGGGCTGCAGGACAGTCACTGGAATTAAGATCCCCACAGCATTGTGCACTGGAGCAAAAGTGTTAGCTTCCTGGTCACACTTCACTTCTGGTAATTACATTCCATCTAATACAACTTCTGCAGTTTTAACTCGGTAAGATATTCCTTGATTTTCCATCTTGAAACTACTAAGGTAGGATTGCCTTACACAGTTAAACAGCTTCCATCTTTGCCCACTGCCCAGGTGGGTGAGTTTCAGCAATGAGGAGAGTGACTTCCAGTGCTGTGTTAACTACTTTAAGAGACAGGGAGAGATTTAATGAATTAATAGTAGTCAAGTGCTTTGATATCTTAGGATGGAAGGTACTACAGCCATGTAAAGCATTCATATCCAGGCTCTATCACAACAGGAACTCAATTAAAAAGTAATTCAATTTCTATCTGAGTGTCTGTGTACAGACCACTATTTTGCTGAATGCAACACACATTTTGAAGGTCCAGTTGAGAATGATTTTGAAATGATCACCTCTTCCACACTCTCCCCTGCTTCCTCACCATCTGAAACTGACAAAATAATTTCGGTGCGTGATGGAAATAATTATATACAGTTTTTTTTTGGACTCTTTATTATTTTATTTTAAGTTCTGGGATACATGTGCAGTAGGTACAGGTCTGTTACACAGGTATGCATGTGCCATGGTGGTTTGTGCACCTATTGACCTGCCCTCTAAGTTCCCTCCTTTCGCTCCCCTCCACCCCCCAACAGGCCCTGGTGTGTGATGTTCCCCTCCCTGTGTCCTTTTGTTCTCATTGTTCAACTCCCACTTATGAGTGAGAACATGCGGTGTTTGGTTTTCTGTTCCTGTGCTGGTTTGCTGAGGATGATGGCTTCCAGCTTCATCCATATCCCTGCAAAGGACATGATCTCATTCCTTTTTATGGCTGCACACTTTCTTAATATCTGACTTTTCAGACAAAATTTGGCTTTTGAGTTTACAAATACCTATCACTTGGAAATAAAGAAATTTTCAGCAAGAAATGAATTTCACAATAGTCTCCTGAAATGGCTGCTGAGTTTTTCAAATACCATTTTAAAATAACCCCTACCAGGGGAACCCTAAGCCACTAAGAACAATGCCTATATTAGCCTGAACATCACGACCACAAAAAGCAGAGCACACAAAGAGGAGGAGTAGACCTTAGGTCATGGGATGCATTGCCGAGTAGTCTATAACACACTGCATAAGGGATAACACTGCAGACATCTCCCTAAGACTTAGTAGAGAAAGATATAATCTTTCTTCTTTATGTTACTTGGGTTTAAGTCTGTGTAAGGATGACAGGTCTGGATTAGATTCAAGCTATGTCTTTAAATATCAGAATAGCACTACGTATTCAAGGAGGGGTGGGTTTCTATTTACTGGCATGAGAAATACTATTACTGGGCACTTGAAAAGGCAACCTTAGGCAACTTTGGGATGGAATGCATTACACAGTCAATACACTCTTAAGGCTGGGTGCCGTGGCTCACACCTGTAATTCTAACACTTTGGGAGGCCGAGGCGGGTGGATCACCTGAGGTCAGGAGTTGGAGACCAGCCTGACCAACATGGAGAAACCCAGTCTCTACTAAAAATACAAAAATTAGCTGGGTGTGGTGGCGCACGCCTATAAACCCAGCTACTCAGGAGGCTGAGGCAGGAGATTGCTTGAACCCAGGAGGCGGAGGTTGCAGTGAGCCAAGATCGTGCCATTGCACTCCAGCCTGGGCAACAAGAGCGAAACTCCATCTCAAAAAACAAACAAATAAACAAACAAAAACTTAAAATGGCTAATTTGAGTCTACAGTCCTTGATCCCAAACCTCTGCTAACCTCCTGTACATCTCCTAACATAACATGAACGTAATACTTGTGCACACATATTTGTCAAGCACTCCTGTGTAAGCCTGTGCTAGGGAGGGTGATGCAACCATGAGCAAGGCCACCAAAGCCCCTGCCTTTAGATCTTTTACATGCTATTGGAAGAAGAAATAAACATGCACTTAAACAAAAATTATAATTTTATGTTATGATAAATGTTAAGGAGGAAAAAACAGAGCAAAGGTGGAGTGGCTGCTTTAGATAGAAAAGCTGGAGTCAAGGGAGCTTGTGATGGCAAACCCTGGCAGTTGTGTTCATGGTGGTTGTCTTGGCACTAGCATAGTGCCTCAAATACATTAAACATCAAATAAAGGCTGGGTGCGGTGGCTCATGCCTGGAATCCTGGCACTTTGGGAGGCTGAGGCAGGCAGGTTGCTTTGAGTTTAGGAGTTTGAGACCAGCCTGGGCAATGTGGTGAAACCCGTCTCTACAAAAAATACAAAAATTAGCTGGGCATTGGTGGCTTGCACCTGTAATTCTAGCTACTCGGGAGGCTGAGGCTGGAGAATCACTTGACCCTGGGAAGCCGAAGCTGCAGCAAGCTGAGATCGTGCCGCTGCACTCCAACTTGGGAGACAGAGTGAGACCCTGTCTCAAAAAAAATAAAAAAGTAAATTTAAAAATATATTAAATAAATGTTGGTTGGGTGAAGGAGTGTGTCTGGACCTCAGGATAAGAATGTCTCCTCCCGGGCCGGGCGCGGTGGCTCAAGCCTGTAATCCCAGCACTTTGGGAGGCCGAGACGGGTGGATCATGAGGTCAGGAGATCGAGACCATCCTGGCTAACACGGTGAAACCCCGTCTCTACTAAAAAATACAAAAAAACTAGCCGGGCGAGGTGGCGGGCACCTGTAGTCCCAGCTGCCCCAGAGGCTGAGGCAGGAGAATAGCGTGAACCCGGGAGGCGGAGCTTGCAGTGAGCTGAGATCCGGCCACTGCACTCCAGCCTGGGCGACGGAGCAAGACTCCGTCTCAAAAAAAAGAAAAAAAAAAAAAGAATGTCTCCTCCCAGATTTAGAATGGGCTTAGGGAATAGAACAGCACTACTCTAAACTGCTCATTTTGTACTGAGGAAACTAACGAAAGACCAAAGAGATGAAGTGAACAATTTGGTTTGCATGTTTTCTCCCCTCCAAATATCATGTTGAAAAGTGACCTCCATTGTTGGAAGTGGGCCTAGTGGGAGGTGTTTGGGTCATGGGATTGGATCCCTCATGAATGGCTTAGCGCCATGCCCTTGGTGACAAGTGAGTTCTCACTCAGTGAGTCCATGCACAATCTGGTTGTTCAAAAGTGTGTGGCACCTCCCCTCTCTTGTCATGTGACATGCCCAATACCCTTTGCCATGCGCCATGATTCTAAGCTCACCAGAAGCATCACCAGAAGTAGATGTCAGCACTATGCTTCTCATATGCCTGCAGGACCATAAGCTAATTAAATCTCTTTTCTTTTTTATTTTTTTTGAGACAGGGTCTCACTCCCACTCCCGTTGCCCAGGCTGGCATACAGTGGTGCAATCACAGCTCACTGCAGCCTCAACTTCCTGGGGTCAGGTAATCCTCCACCTCAGGGTCCTGAGTAGCCAGGACTACAGGTGTGCACCACCATACCTAGCTATTTTTTTTATATTTTTAGGAGGGAGTGCAGTGACACAATCTCAGCTGACTGCAACCTCTGCCTCTCAGGCTCAAGCAATCCTCCCACCTCAGCCTCCTGAGTAGCTGGGACTATGAGTGTGCACCAACATATCTGGCTAATTTTTGTACTTTTTTAGAGACAGGATTTTGCCATATTGCCCAGGCTGGTCTTGAAGTCCTGAGCTCAAGTGCTCCTGCCTTGGCTTCCCAAGCCAGCCATATATTTGGCCACTATACCCAGCCATATATTTCTTTTCTTTTTTGTTTTTTTTTTAGACAGACTCTTGCTCTGTTGTCCAGGCTGGAGTGCAAAGACATGACCTTGGCTCATTGCAACCTGTGCCACTGGGGTTCATGCAATTCTCCTGCCTCAGCCTCCCGAGTAGCTGGGATTACAGGCACATGCCACCACACCCGGCTAATGTTTGTGTTTTTAGTATGGACGGGGTTTCACCATGTTGATCAGGCTGGTCTCAAACTCCTGACCTCAGGTGATCCACCCCCATGGCCTCCCAAAGTGCTGGGATTACAGATGTGAGCCACCGTGCCCGGTCCCAGCCAGGTATTTCTTTATTGCACTGCAAGAACAGACTAACACAGTGACTATTACCAGATTTTGCAGTGAGTTGGTGGCAGAGCCATTGCTTGGTCCAGGGGTGCTCTTATCTGTGCACCACATTTTTCTCTTTGCCATTTTCCAATGGAAATCTCTTCCATTGTCAAGTGCTTCTGTGATAAGAAACCCTAGAGGCATTCTTTGAGTCATAAAAAAAGCATCACCAGTCTGGGTAACAGCAAGACCTCGTTTCTAAAAATCATAATAATAAACAAATAAAAAAAAATAGCCGGGTGTGGTGACACATATCTGTAGTCCCAGTTACTCGGGAGTCTGAGGCAAGAGGATCATTTGAGCCCAGGAGTGGGAGGCTGCAGTAAGCTATGATTGTGCCACTGCACTCCAGCCTGAGTGACAGAGTGAAACCCTATCTCTAAAAAAAAAATAAAACAAAATAAACATCAGTGTTCAATTGTCACTCTTTTCCCTTACTCTTCCCCTTTTTTATTCATATGTTAGTTTTCTGTCACTACCACAGTAAAAATCCCAGTCTTTATCTTCAAACTAGTTTACTACAACTTTCCTAAGCAATCTTCTTAACCCTGCTGATATCTGCAAACTGTGTCAAACGCTTTCCTTTCCTCTCTGCCTTGAGACCCAATGCCCTATCCCTGATTTTCTCCTGCAGCAGGCTGCTTCTCCCCCACTTACTGCATGTGTTTTCTATTTTCTTACTCATGGCCTCTGTTCACTGGCTTACTTGCTCATTCACTTACTAAGTGTCAAGTACTGCGTTGGGTACCAGATATACAAAGAGAAAAAAGAAACTGTCTCTGCCCTCCAAGAGCTCACAGTCTAGGATCTGTCTCATAAATTGATCATTATAATATAACAGAGTAAGAGCAGTGACTGAGAAATGCATAGTGTATTGAGGAACTGAGGAAAGCACCTAACCCAGCCTGGGGAACCACAGAGGATTTGCCATAGGAGACAATCCTAAATTAAGCTTCATTGGATGAGCAGAGGGAGCCAGATAAAGAGGGCAGGGTATTCTAAGCAGAGGGGACAGCATGAGTGAAGGCGCAGAGAACAGAAGCAGTATGCTTTATGAAACTTGGTGCTGCTGCAGGACCGTGGGAGATGAAGCTGCAGGGTCTCTTTAGGGGAGAGATCACACAGCCCTGTATATGCCAACCCAGCAAGCTATGAATGTGCCAGATAGACAACATGGAGCAATGAAGGGTTTTGAGCTGGAGAGGGAAACTGACAGATTGGTGGTTTACATGGCCACTCTGGCTGGTAAAGATCTGTGGGGACAAAAGAGAGGCAGTGGAGAATGAGCAGTAGGTTTTTCAGTGGTTCAGATGAAGACTACGAACACGAGGAATGGAAGAGAGACCAAGAGGAAGAGTTGGAGTCAAGAAAATGTAGGCTATAAAACTGGTATGACTTGGTCATGGAACACGAGGTGGGGAGTAGGAGCGGTTTCTTACATGAGAAGTTTCTCACATGGTTGACTGGTGGAATGACAGTGCTAATCACAGGAGAGAAGATAAGAAAAAAGGCTCAGAGGTCTAGCACCAAGGACTGCAACCTTCCTAATGCAATATATGGACTCTGGGTGATAACGATGCACCAATGTAGACTCATCAATTTTTTTCTTTGAGACAGGGTCTCACTCTGTCACCCGGGCTGGAGTGCAGTAGTATGATCTCAGCTCACTGACCCGTCTGCTCCCAGGCTTAAGCAATCCTCCCACCTCAGCCTCCCAGGTAGCTGCAACCACAGGTGCTCATCACCATACCCAGCTAATTTTTACATTGTTTTGTACAGACAGGGTTTCGCCATGTTATCCAGGCTGGTCTTGAACTTCTGGGCTCAAGTGGTCCTCCCACCTCAGCCTCCCAAAATGCTGGGATTAGAGATATGAGCCAACGCACCTGGCCTTATACTCATCAATTAAACTCAACAAAACAATGTGCTGCTCTGGTGTGGGATGCTGATAGTGAGGGAGGCTGCATGTGTGTGGGGTTAGGGGCTATAGAAACTCTACTTTTCACTAACTTTTGCTGTCAACCTGAAACTGCTGTAAAATATGAAGTCATTAAACAACAGCAACAGAAAGGCCAGAGATGTCAGAAAAGATGTTTAGTTTAGTTTAAGATGCACTGGGCTCTTATGCCTATGGGAGACCCAACAGGGTAAGTCCACAGCCTGCGTTTGGGTATATGATGAGGCTCAAGTACACATCTAAGACAGAGTGACAAATATGGAAGCCCTTGGTTTAGAGGTGCTCCTATTATCTAGTTTTTCTTGAAGAAGGCGAAAGTATGTGAGGCAGATAAAAGGAGAGACTGTCCCAACATCCCTCATGGGAGGAAGAGAAAGGACTTGACAGCCTCTGAGACTCCAAAAGCTGCAGTCTTAGACCCCAGGGAAAGGCCCAGGGAAAAAGTCGTTCAAAGAAGAGGTAGTGAAGGAAAAAAAATCCTTTGCTGGGGAGAAAAGACCTCAGACAGACTCCAAAAAAGCCAGAGACCAAGTTCTTTGCTGCCCCTAGTAAATCTGTGAGAAAAGTTTCCCACACTCTCCCCAAAATGGCCCCCAAACCCCAAAACCAAAGTATCCCAGTCAACCTAAATTCAGTGATTCAAATGGAAGGAAACATCAGAGCTACCCAAAGAGCTTTTTAGAAGCTTTGCAACCTTCTCCAAGTGGGAGACCTGGACTTACAGATTTTTAAAAACCTCCATAGGTAATTCTGACATATGTTCCTGGGTATAAGAACCAGTGGTTCAAAGTAAATCTATTTTTTAATTGTCAAAAAAAAAAAAAAAAGAGAGAGAGAGACTTTATTTTCAGCAAGGAAAGGAGAGTAAAGGCGGGGGCCATGGGTGTGCCCCACTAGGCTGCCAGGAGAGTGCAAGGTTCCGGGTCAGCTCTGGAGAGGCCCTTGAGGGTTTTGGTTGTCCCATGGCAAACAGAACCCTTCCGGGTCGTGTTTCTCCTTCCCTGTCTTTGGAGTGCAGGTGTGCTCACATCCTGGATTGCTGCATAAATCAGATGGTTGACATGTTCTTTTAGCCAAGCAGCTGTACACATGCCATATACCTGCTAAATGTTCCATTTGTCCCTGAGGGGAAAACAGAACGTGATCTAAGTGTGTTCCTAGGCCTGTACTGATGCACTGAAATCTGACCTCCCGCAGCAGTTTTTAACCAGAGCTGTGTGTCAGAATTATCTGTGGAGACATTTTCAAACCACTCTAGCCTGCTCCTGTACCTCTCTCTCCATCAGGGGATTCTGTTCTTGGTGAAAGAGGGTCTGATGCGGTGGTACCTAGGCACGTGTGTTTTCAAAAGTTCCACAGGTGATGTGAGAACTCTTGCTTTTGGGAGTTCAAGTCTGTCCTGTAAGGTGCTTTCCAGGTATTATCTGATGGCCAAAAAGGTTGTCTTCCATCCACAGGCCATAGGCATCTTTCAACAACGGCTAGTGATTTTACTGTTTTATTTTTCCTCATCACACTTACTGACACTTGACATTACGTTATTTATTTAGCCCTTTATTTAGTTATCGATTTTCCCCACTAGAATTGTAAATATTCTGAAAGGAAAGACTTCATCTAGTTCACCGTTGTATTCTCAATACAATATCTGGAATGAAACAGGTACTCAATAATAAATAGACTTCTTGTTGAATGAACCTTATTCCATGTGCTATTGCCTGTTTCTTAACAGGAAATGTCCCTCAGTTCTCAGTGTGATAATTCTCTTTTGACCTTTCAAATATAAACGAAAACCAAACACCAAATTGAAATGTGTAAAATAGTACAGTATGTATAAAATTTGCCTACCTTAGCATAGTCCAATCTTCCTTTTTCTTGAGCCTACAAAAGAAGAGGGGAAAATTAATTTGTTACTTCTCTAAAAGTTTAGTGCTTCTATAATTTTTGTTCTCAAAGAATAGAACTCAGCTTCTCTTCCCCCTTTCCCTCTCTCGATTTAATATACATATTGAACTATATATTATAATCCATGTAAATTGCAAGCATATAGAAAAGTTAAATGAACAGTTCACTGAGTACGCATAGACATTCTATCTAGATCTGGCAGGAGTGGATGTCACAAGTCTTCACGTCACATGCTTCAGCACGTATCTTATACACATGCGGCATCTCATACGTCACCCCATGACCACAATCAAAATTAATGAACTCACAATAATGCCAGATCATCTAACACAAATCTATATTCAAATTTCTCCAACTTTTCCAAGAATATCTTGTATAGCTTTTTTCCGGCAAAACCAGAATTAATCAAGATTTACACATTGCATTCTGGTTTTTATGTCTCTTTTGTTGCCTTTTATTATTATTATAGTTTCTTCTTTTTTGCCTAGACTAGTCTCTCCCCATTTTTCACAGAATGAAAATAAAAGCCATTAGCTTATTTTCATAAAAACCATTGACTTTTTGAGAAGACAAGGATAGTTGTTTCATAAAATTCCTTTTTCTTCTTTCTTCATTGCATCATTTAACTTGTTTCTGTTTTGCTTGTAAACTGAAAGCTGGGTCTGGAGAAGCCTGCTAAGATTTAGATTAAACATTTTTGGCAAAAATACTTTATGTGGAAATATTACACACTCCATCAATTCAGGAGGCACAAAATGTCAGGCTGTTCCACTCTTAGTAATGCTCTAAATTTGGCTGGGTGTGGTGGCTCATGCCTGTAATCCCAACACTTTGGGAGGCCAAGGCAGGCAGATCACCTGAGGTCAGGAGTTTGAGACAGCCTGGCCAACATGGTGAAACCCCATCTCTACTAAAAATACAAAAATTAGCCAGGCGTGATGGCAGGTGCCTGTAATTCCAGCTACTCAGAAGGCCGAGGAGACAGAAAAATCGCTTGAACCCAGAAGGCAGAGACTGCAGTGGGCCAAGATTGCGCCACTGCGCTCCAGCCTGAGTGACAGAGCAAGACTCTGTCTCAAAAAGAAAAAAATCTTAACATAACAATCAGGGTTAGTTTTTGCTGGCAGGTCAATTTGTGTTCTACAGACGTCAGGATAAAATTTCTCCTGCCACATCTGCATAGAACAAGAGTCTTCCAACTTACAAATGGGTTAGATCTCTAGACCATTTTGCTCCTGAGTCCAAATTTACATTATACAGGTAATTAACATAGGCAGATTACTTCCATGAGAGAAAAAAAAAGTTCATAATATTGGTCCTAAAGCTGGGCACAATGGCTCACATGTGTAATCCCAGCACTTTGGGAGGCTGAGGCAAGAGGATCACTTGAGCCCAGGAGTTCAATACCAGTCCTGGCAACACAGTGAGACTCCATCTCCACAAAAAATAAAAAAATTAGCTGGGTGTGGTGGTATGTGCCTGTAGTCCTAGCTACTCAGGAGGCTGAGGTGAGAGGATTGTGTGAGCCTGGGGGGTTGAAGCTGTAGTGAGCCATAGTTGCACCACTACATTCCAACCTGGGTGACAGACTGAGATCCTGTCTCAAAAAAAAAAAAAAAAAAAAAATTGGTCCTGACCCTTCTTGCTGCTATAGAATCCTTTAAAAATTTATCTGAAGATGACTGCATTTTGTTTTTTTTTTCTTTTGGAGACAGAGTCTTGCTCTGTCCTCCAGGCTGGAGTGCAGTGGTGTATCTTGGCTCACTGCAAACTCTACTTCCCGGGTTCAAGCAATTCTCCTGTCTCAGCCTCCTCAGTAGCTGGGATTACAGGCACCCACCACCATGCCCAGCTAATTTTTGTATTTTTAGTAGAAACAAAGGTTTCACCATGTTGGCCAGGCTGGTCCCGAACTCCTGACCTCATGTGATCCACCCACCTCAGCTTCCCAACGTGCTGGGATTACAGGTGTGAACCACTGCGCCCAGCCCTCTTCTTATTTTCATAGTAAGAAACTTATAAGGGCCGGGCGCAGTGGCCCAAGCCTGTAAATCCAGCACTTTGGGAGGCCAAGACGGGCGGATCACAAGGTCAGGAGATCGAGACCATCCTGGCTAACACGGTGAAACCCCGTCTCTACTAAAAAATACAAAAAACTAGCCGGGTGAGGTGGCAGGCACCTGTAGTCCCAGCTACTCGGGAGGCTGAGGCAGGAGAATGGCATAAACCTGGGAGGTGGAGCTTGCAGTGAGCTGAGATCCGGCCACTGCATTCCAGCCTGGGTGACAGAGCGATTTGTCTCAAAAAAAAAAAAAAAAGAAACTTATAAAACACTGTTCACACGTAGCTGCTGTTGGCACCATCACAAACCACTCTAAAATTGTGATTAAACATTTTCATTGAAACAAAAGGCCTCTGCAACCAATCTACTATAAAAAAGAATAAGGTCTTCAGTCTGCTTTTCGAAGGTTTTTAGTGTTCTAGGATTTTCAGTGAACTAAGAGTTTGAACTTAGTACCAAGATGCATTGTACCAACAGGAATATGAGTGAGTTCTTAAAGAAATTTTTAAATCCAAGCTATTAGTCTCTCTGCTTAGGTATTTTATATTTATTTGTTTGTGTTTTTATGGGCATCTTTTCCCAAAATAGTTTTATCTACACTGAAAATCCCACCACAGTAACTTCTGCAGAAGTGGTAAGGAAACCCTGAACACATCTGTATCGCTCACTTATGACCTAGCTACTCACTTTGATATTGTCCAAATATGGACTGGCCTTGATCTTATGAATAGTCCACAGATGACTTGTGACCAAAATTTCAGCAGCAGCACTTTCCCAACATGCTTAGTCTTTCAGTTCTCAAACTCGCAGCTGACTCTTGAATTCATTTAGGTGAATGGACATTTGACATTGAGGCTGATCCTGTGCTCACAAGTTTTCCACTTTTTCCACTGGCCATCCTTTTCCTTGTCTCTTGCTGACTACTATGAATTGCTCAGGCGCAGCACTTTTCAAATGACACTAGGATATTTTGAAATATACATTTGGTCATAGCCCACTTTTCTGGCACACAACTCCTAAAATCTTCAGAAACTCGCCAAGTGATGCCTTTTTGTACGAGCTGACTGATGGCTGGAAACTCCTGACTTCAGGATGGGGACTGGTCATGGCAAAGACCAAGGCAGGATTAGAAGGTTTGAGCTTTCAGCCCACCCCCAAACTTCTGGGGAGGGGAGAGGGGCTGAAGGTTAAGTTAATCACCAATGGCCAATAGCTTAATCAATCATACCTATGCAATGAAGCTTCCATAAAAACCCAAAGAGACAGATTTTGGAGAACTTCTGGGGAGTTGAACACATGGAGGTTTCTATATAGTGGTGCACTGGAGAGGAAATGGAAACCCCACGCCCCTTCCCACATGTCTTAACTTATGCATCTACTCATCTGTGTCCTTTGTAATAGTCTTTAAATAAACTGGTAAGTATAAGTGTTTCTGTTCCAAAATTCACATAGCTATCAAAAAGAAAGTGTTTCCCTGAGTTCTGGGAGTTGCTCTAGCAAATTAACTGAACCCAAGGAAGTGGTCGTGGGATCCTCACTTTATAGCCGGTCATTATAGCCAGTCAATCAGAAGCACAGGTAACCTGGAGCTTGTGAATGGCATCTGAAGGCAGTGGTGGGGTAAGGGGTGGGTGCAGTCTTGAGCGCTCAACCTGTAGGATCTGATGCTATCTCCAGGTAGATAGTGTCAAAATATGGTATGTGCCTGTTGTCCCAGCTACTTGGGAGGCTGAGGTGAGAAGATTGCTTAAGGTCAGGAGTTTGAGGCTGCAGCGAGCTATGATTGTGCCTGTGAGTATCACTCCACTCCAGCCTAGGCAACAAAGTGAGACTCCCATTTCAAAAAAAAAAAAAAAAGCGTCGGAATAGAAGTAAGTTAGAGACACTCAGCTGGTGTCAGCTTGCTGAAGTGATCGCTTGCTTGTTGATGGGGAGAAATCCTCGCATGTTGGGTCACAGAAGTGTCCTGTGTTGACTATTGTTGAGACTGTATAAAACACTTTTGAGTGTGTTTTCTTCCACTCACAGAGGCACAAACTGGGAGTTCTAGAGAATTGTTCCTGTGGTCAAACAACTCAACCCTGAGCACATCTGTCATTTCCTCACTGTCAATGTTGCCTCTCTTCTAATCATCTCCTCTTCATGTTCTCTCAATATTCTCATCGTCCAGTGCTTATCATGTAGTGGTTAAGAGTGTCGAAAGTAGCATTTGTTTAAAGTTAGAAAGTTGAACTTCTGTAGTCGAAGACTGAAAGGCAAACCATGGAGAAACTATGACTGACAGTAACTTAGGGGTGGAATTTTCCTTTTGACTGCATTGAGCCACTTCTCACTCTGTCTCAAAAAAATTCAGCAGATAAGAAGACTGAATATAATGTTCTTTACTGATAAGGACATCTAGAGTAGGCCTATCACAAATTTCTGTAAAACCATTTTTCTTTTCTTTTTTTTTTTGAGACGGAGTCTCGCTCTGTCACCTGGGCTGGAGTGCAGTGGCCAGATCTCAGCTCACTGCAAGCTCCGCCTCCCGGGTTCACGCCATTCTCCTGCCTCAGCCTCCCGAGTAGCTGGGACTACAGGCACCCGCCACCTCGCCCGGCTAGTTTTTTGTATTTTTTTAGTAGAGACGGGGTTTCACCGTGTTAGCCAGGATGGTCTCGATCTCCTGACCTCGTGATCCGCCCGCCTCGGCCTCCCAAAGTGCTGGGATTACAGGCTTGAGCCACCGCGCCCGGCTTTTTTTTTTTTTTTTGAGACGGAGTTTCGTGCTGTCGCCCAGGCTGGAGTGCAGTGGCCGGATCTCAGCTCACTGCAAGCTCCGCCTCCCGGGTTTACGCCATTCTCCTGCCTTAGCCTCCCGAGTAGTTGGGACTTCAGGCGCCCGCCACCTCGCCCGGCTAGTTTTTTGTATTTTTTAGTAGAGACGGGGTTTCACCGTGTTAGCCAGGATGGTCTCGATCTCCTGACCTCGTGATCCGCCCGTCTGGACAGGCCGGGCGCGGTGGCTCAAGCCTGTAATCCCAGCACTTTGGGAGGCCGAGACGGGCGGATCACGAGGTCAGGAGATCGAGACCATCCTGGCTAACACGGTGAAACCCCGTCTCTACTAAAAATACAAAAAACTACCCGGGCGAGGTGGCAGGCGCCAGCTACTCGGGAAGCTGAGGCAAGGAGAATGGCGTAAAACCCGGGAGGCGGAGCTTGCAGTGAGCTGAGATCCGGCCACGGCACTCCAGCCCGGGCGACAGAGCAAGACTCCGTCTCAAAAAAAAAAAAAAAAAAAATTCTTCCCATCCCGTACTTTGTTTATAGACTAATCATCTTAGAAAATGCTAGTACTTTGAAGTACCTGTGCTTAATCACAACTTATTTTCAAACCTCAAACTCACTTTACTTTGTTTTCTTAGCTTGGCCACTACCCTGTCACCCAGTAGGGATACATTGTTGGGGATGACGGCAGAGAAACTCCATGGACATAATCTAGATCTGCTCAACACCGGCTCTACAATGTTTTGAAAGCTGAGAGAGTAGAAGCCTACATAAAATGACACCACCATTACCAGTCATTATAATCTGAACATGCAACTATTGATATGTCTCACCCAAATGTCCTTTTCATTTTGTCACAACAAACATTCTAGCTCTGTGAAATCATTTTACTCTTGATCACCTTAGCTTGCACATAAAAGTATCATTTTAGGAAAAAACTCTGGTAAATATTTAAACTTTTATAGGTATATAATACATATATTATATGTATGTGTGTATACACACACACACACACACACATATTTTCAGCTGATATATGGGTATAATATCTACATATGCCAAACGTACCTGACAATAGACATTCTGATATGATGTTTTCTCACAAAAAGCTTTAGAGCTTATAAAAATATAGTGACCAGGAATGGTGGCTCACGCATTCGGAGACCAAGGCAGGCAGATCACTTGAACACAAGAGTTTGAGATCAACTTGGGCAACATGGCAAGAAACCTGTCTCTACAAACAACAACAACAACAACAGCAAAAATCAGCCAGGCATGGTGGCGTACACCTGTAGTCCCAGCAACTTAGGAGGCTGAGGTGGGCAAATTGATTGAGTCCAGGAGGTCGAGGCTACAGTGAGCTGTGATTGCGCCACTGCACTCCAGCCTGGGTGACAGAATGAGACCCTGCCTCAAAAAATAAATTAATTAAAATATATCAAGTTAGATACAAATAAATGATGATTTAGATTCCTACATAAATATTTCTCATTAAACACTATCTTTATTCTTTTTGTAAAATAGTTAATTTGGGAGGAGTGATAGCTTCTATTATACCTCTTGGTTGCTCATTCATTTAACAAATATTCATTGAGCATCTACTATGAGTCAGGCACTGCTTAGGCACTACAGGCACAGGCATGAACAGAACAGATCAAAATGTGTGACCTCTTGAAATTTATCTTCTAGGAGGTTACAAAGTATTGTGATTGACTGATTGTTTGATTGGTTGATGAAACAGGGTCTTACTCTGTCACCCAGGCTCAGTGCAGTGCTGTAATCACAGTTCACTGCAGCCTCAACCTCTCATATTCAAGCGATCCTCCTGCCTCAGCCTCCTAAGTAGCTGGGGCTACAGTTATGTACCACCACGCCTGGTTAATTTTTAATTTGTTATAGGGACGGGGTCTCACTATGTTGCTCAGGCTGGTCTCAAACTCCTGGATGCAAGTGATCATCCTGCCTTGGCCTCCCAAAGTGCTGGGATTACAGGCGTGAGCCACTGCACCTAGCTATACAATACTGTTTTAGACATGCTTCGCCTATAATCTCCCAAGCTCCATGAAAGCAGGGAAATTTTCTCTTGCTCACAACTGTATCCCAAGTTGAGATCACTGTCTGAGTGAATGAATAAATGGATGAAGCTTTTCTTTATATGTACTGGTTATGTACTATTTAGGAAATTTTATGACAGGAAAAACGAATTTTACTTACTCCTAGTTCTAGGAAAGCAGGATGTTTTTGGTTGTGAGCTAGTATGTAGGTAATGTAGAGCCCTTAGCTGATGTCTTATACATAATTTTTTACCCATATTGAACAATGGCATATTTTCATTTTCTCACCCACCTTCTATTTATAAATAAAGAAGGGAATCTAAGCTTCCATCTGTAGAAAACAAATTCAACAATTTCATGAAAATTAAACAACAGGCTGGGCGCAGTGGCTCACGCCTGTAATCCCAGCTCTCAGGGAGGCAGAGGCGGGAGGATAGCTTGAGCCCAGGAGTTCGAGACCTGCCTGGGTAATACAGCGAGACCCCGTTCTCCACAAAAAGGAAAAAAAAAAAAAAAAAAAAAAAAAAAAAAAAAAGAAAATTAAATAACAAAAGGCTAGGACAGAGAAGAATTAGTATAATTAAGTGCTTCAAACATAAAAGCAATGCGTCTAACATAGATCTCCAGAGAGATTTCAAGACATACACCTCAAAATTTCAGGTATTAAAGGCCTTGTCTACTGATTACAGCAAGAGGTCTAAGATCTTAATTGTGAACACTTCAAGAGGCATTGTGACCTGGGAAGATGGATGTTGGGAGCCAGAAAATATGGTTTCTAGTCCTTTATTGGTTAATACCTTGAATAATTTTTACATTTTCATATAGGCCTTCATTTCTTGATCTGTAGAGCATCAGACCAGACCAGAACTTCCTAGATGCTGGGCTCTCACAAATGCTGGGCTGGATGTATTGGAATCACCTGGGTAGCTTGTGAAAAATGCATATTCTCCATAGCCTACCCCTGAGATTCTGATTTGTTTGCAGATCATTGGTCTGGCCTATATCTAATGTCTTTTTCAATTTGTGCTTCTATGTGCATCAGGGTTTACTTAAAAGGCTGAAAGAGAACAACTATGTAAACTTCATAAGTCTCAAGGAGAATGGAGTACTGCAATTTTTCCCTTTTTGTTCTGACATCTGCCACTTCTCATGTGTATTTCTAGCAGAGCAAGATATTATTATTATTATTATTAAGATGGAGTCTCACTCTGTTCCCCAGGCTGGAGTAGAATGGCATGATTTTGGCTCACTGCAACCTCCGCCTCCCGGGTTCAAGCGATTCTCCTACCTTAGCCTCCTTAGTAGCTAGGATTATAGGTGCCCACCACCATGCCTGGATAATTTTTGTGTTTTTAGTAGCAATGGGGTTTTGTCATGTTAGCCAGGGTAGTCTCGAACTCCTGACCTCAGGTGATCCACCCACCTCAGCCTCCCAAAGTGCTGGGATTACAGGCGTGAGCCACCGCGGCCAGCCAGAGCAAGATATTATTAAGATAACTTTCTCATAGGGGCCCAAAATAGGCTGATATAAAATAAATGGAATCTATATTTCAACAGCCAGCAGTCCTGAACCTCTTCCTGCCACACTGTTCGTCCCCAGAAGCTGCTGTAAATTCTACCATACACAGCAATTCCCTGAGGGCTTCATTACCAGGGTCTTTAAAAGGGATTCACTCATCTTTTTGCCTCCTGTAGGTGTGCTTCTTGTCAATCCAGGTCAAGAGAAAAGAAAGTAATTTTTTCCCAATCTTTAGCAGTTCACAGAGAATGTGTGGTTTGAACCTTGTTTTATCTTTTAAAAATGTGAAAATAGACAAGATAGTGTGCCTGTGCTCATGACACTGGAGGTCTCCTTGGACAGCTACAGTGAACACTGTAAAACAATATTCCATACAAAAGCAAAAAATAAAAAATAAAAAAGCCAGCATTATGATTGAGAGGATGCACAAAGGAATTAATTCCAAAGGTTTATATACTACTCTCTGCAGACTAAAGGCAGACAGATTCCCTGTTGGTAAGTAATGGATGTACAATGTGGTCTTTTACTTTAAGAAACAAACGTTTTTTTATAAGTCAGGTAACAAAGAAGGATTGGATGACATAAATGAACTGTTTCCAATTTCTAACTACTGTTATCTGGACTTGAAACCTGGATATGGGGACACCTTTTTCTAAAAGCAGAAAACTAATATTCCACATCAGGGAGTTCAGAAATTGCTAGAGACTAATCATCTCTACTTATCGGGTTATTCTTCCCAAATGTTACAGGCTATATTTTAGAATAACTGTCATTTTTAAAGATTTTCTTTTTAAATCTTTTTAAAACTTCAAGGAAAACTTCCCCCACAAACTTTTTTTTTTTTTTTTTGAGACGTAGTTTCCCTCTGTCACCCAGGCTAGAGTGCAGTGGCGTGGTCTCGGCTCACTGCAAGCTCTGCCTCCTGGGTTTAAGTGATTCTCCTGCGTCAGCCTCCCAAGTAGCTGGGATTACAGGCACCTGCCACCACACCCGGCTAATTTTTTGTATTTTTAGTAGAGACAGGGTTTCACTATGTTGGCCACCTGGTTGCAAACTCCTGACCTCGTGATCCGCCCGCCTCAGCCTCCCAAAGCGCTGGGATTACATGGAAAGAGCCACCACACTCGGCTCCCACAAACTTTTTGGTTGAAAGAATACAGTGAACACTCTTGCCCTCCACTTAGACTCACCAGTTGCTAACACCTTACCACTTCTGTTTTCCCTCTTTCTCTCCATGACCATTTATTATTTGAGAGTAAGTTTTAGAAATCACGATGTTCACCCCTAGATACTTCAGCATTTGTCCCTAAGAACACTGACATTTACTATAATAATTATTTATTTGTTTGTCTGACAGAGTCTCCCTCTGTTGCCCAGGCTAGAGTGCAGTGGCACAATCATGGTCCACTGTAGCCTTGACCTGGACTCAAGAGATTCTCTAGCCTCAGCCTCTTGAATAGTTGGGATTACAGGTACATGCCACCACACCTGGCTACTTTTAAAAGTTTTTAGTAGGGATGGGGATCTTGCTATGTTGTCTGGGAGGGTCTTGAATTCCTGGCCTCAAGCAATCCTCCCACATTGGCCTCCGAAAGTGCTGGGATTACAGGCATGAGCCACCACACCCAGCCCTATAATGTTATTTAAAATACAGTTCAGGCTGGCCATCTCTGAAAAAAACACAAAAACAAAAACAAACAAACAACAACAAAAACAACAACAACAAAAAACAGTATGGGGATAACAGAAAGAAGGGTCACAAATCAGAAATCTACTATATCTGCTAGCCCTGAAGTTAGAGCAGCCCACTGAGTATTGGTTTGGTAGAAGCTGCTGCTGGGCTGTCTAGTTACAGAGCTGGAAAGACAGCAGAATATAAAGGAACAAGGCAGGCCTTTTCTCTGCTATCTTGGTCATTCTCTTTTTTTTTTTTTTTTTGAGACAGAGTCTTGCTCTGTCGCCCGGGCTGGAGTGCAGTGGCCGGATCTCAGCTCACTGCAAGCTCCGCCTCCCGGGTTTACGCCATTCTCCTGCCTCAGCCTCCCGAGTAGCTGGGACTACAGGCGCCCGCCACCTCGCCCGGCTAGTTTTTTTTTTGTATTTTTTAGTAGAGACGGGGTTTCACCGTGTTAGCCAGGATGGTCTCAATCTCCTGACCTCGTGATCCGCCCGTCTCGGCCTCCCAAAGTGCTGGGATTACAGGCTTGAGCCACCGCGCCCGGCCCCAAACATGAAATTTTAAATCGCACAGTGTGACCAGGAAAAAAAATCTACTCAGGTCTCAGAAAGGCCATGAGTAAAGAAATCAGGCTAACAGTAGAATTTAGTTGCTTCCTCCAGCAGCAAGTTCCCAAGGCAATGGTCATCAACCTTGATGGAGTACTTCAAACTCACCATGTCAAGAAACTAAGTTAAACCAGTCTTTCCACTTAACTTTCCTATTTCTATTAATGGCTTAATTTTTTCTGTTATCCTAGTCCAAAACCCTTGTTTTAGCCCCTGACTCTCCCTCCCCAGTCCACACCTGTTAGCCTCTCCCTATCAGATCAGTTTTCTAGTCCTACACATTTTCTCTGAAGTGAGTTTTACGTTTAACCTCCTTATCTTCCCATTCTCATTGCCAACAATCTGATTAGGCTTTTCTCTTGCACTTATCAATGGGTTTTCAAAAACTTACTAATTGATCTCTTTGCTTTTAGTATCTTTTAGTACCTTTCATCCTGTATAATATAGCCAGATTTACCTCCCTCACAGCTCAGACCTTGATAATATCTGGCTCAAAAACTTTAAATGTCTGCTTCATGACTTCATCATCAAGTTGATTTTCCATAGGCAAACATTCCTTTGCCCGTCTTTAAAAAATTTAGGTAAAATTTATATAACACAAAATTAATCATTTTAACCGTTTAAAAAAGTATAATTCAGTGGCATTTAGTACATTCACAATGTTGTGCAATCATCACCACTAACAAGTTCCAAACATTTTTATTACCCCAGAAGGAAACCTGTACCTATTACACAGTCTCTCCCCCTTCCCCTTTCCCCAATCCCAGGCAACCACCAGTCTTTTTTCTGTCTCTATGATTTGCCTACTCTGGATGTTTCACATAAATGGAATCATATGATAGGTGGCCTTTTGCATCTGGCTTCTTTCACTTATTATAATTTTTTTTTTTTTTTTGAGACAGAGACTCACTCTGTCCCCAGGCTGGAGTGCAGTGGCACGATCTTGGCTCACTGCAACCTCCGCCTCCCAGGTTCAAGCAATTCTCCTGCCTCAGCCTCCCGAGTAGCTGGGACTACGGGTACCCATTACCACGCCTAGCTAATTTTTGTATTTTTAGTAGAGACGGGGTTTCACCATGTTGACCAGGATGGTCTCGATCTCCTGACCTTGTGATCTGCCCGCCTCGGCCTCCCAAAGTGCTGGGATTACAGGTGTGAGCCACCACACCCAGCTTATAATATAACGTTTTAAAGGCCCATGAATGTTACAGCATGTATCAATACCTCATTGCTTTCCGTGGCTGAGTAATATTCCATTGTATGGGTACACCACATTTTGTTTATCCATTTATCAGTTGATGGACACTGGGTTATTTCTACCCTTTGGATATTGTAAATATTGCTGATCTGAACATTCATGTACATATTTTTATATAAGCCACTCTTTTAAATATAGTTATTAGTATTTCAGAGCAATTCTTCACCTGTCACTGATATCGCCCTATGTTTTTCACATTCCATCCAAATTAAAACACTTTTTTTTCTTGGACTACACTGCATGCCTGCATATGTATCACTTTTTCACAGTTTCCTTTGCCTAGGAAGCCCCCCATTCTCATCTTTGCTATCAAATCTTCTTTAAGGACTATCTCACATATTATTATTATTATTATTATTATTTTTTTTTTTTTTTTTGAGACGGAGTCTTGCTCTGTCGCCCGGTCTGGAGTGCAGTGGCCGGATCTCAGCTCACTGCAAGCTCCGCCTCCCGGGTTCACGCCATTCTCCTGCCTCAGCCTCCCGAGTAGCTGGGACCACAGGCGCCCGCCACCTCGCCCGGCTAGTTTTTTGTATTTTTAGTAGAGACGGGGTTTCACCGTGTTAGCCAGGATGGTCTCGATCTCCTGACCTCGTGATCCGCCCGTCTCGGCCTCCCAAAGTGCTGGGATTACAGGCTTGAGCCACCGCGCCCGGCAAGACTATCTCACATATTATTAATACTGACTTCATAAACCTCTTTCTTGACTTTTCCAACTGAATTTCAATTGTCTTTCCTCTATGCTCCCCAAGTGGCATGAATTACAGTATTCCTTACATTTATATATTTATGTATTTCTCTTATCCCCTCTCTACAAGACCATAGACAACCTTTAGGCAACTTATTGCTGTATCTCCTGTAGTCAAGCACTTTATTTCCTTAAGTGCAACAGAAAGTCTTAAGAAATATTTTATTTTAGGAGATATCTAGAGCCATTTCATAGTATTTGTGGTCATGCATATAGTCCTTTCAAATGCCTACACTGTATGCCTTCTATGATAGAGGATGATATTAATATTATTCCTCTTGAAACCACTAAAAATGCCTTAAAGAACTAGAAGAGTATCACACGTGGTATTAATGAAGAATCTGCATGTGCATTTTCTCTTTTGTTTAAGAATATGCATGTGTTATTTTCACGCACACCAGTCTTACCTAGCAGTTTTTGTTTTACTTTCTGAATAAGGAGTAATAGTAAGCTATCTAGGGACAAGTGAGTTACAGCTTAGCAATGGTAATTTGTAGTACACTTAAGGTATTTTATGGCTGGTTATGACAGTGTCAGAATGTCACAAGCCCAAGTGACATTTCAGTACTATTAGGAATAGCCAAGAAAATCTAACCATAATTCTTATTTCTTCAGGTGACTTATAATGGCAGCAGAAAACTAGAAGGATCATTAAAAATAAAGCTTGCTGACATGCAATAGCCCCTGGACTCCCTGAGAGAGTCAGAGCTCTGTGGTGCTCTGAAGGATTCTACTTTCTTTTCTTAGGAATCAAAATGAGATAACTGAGTAATGACTTCACCTCCCCAGGGTGAATAACCCATTCACTAACAGTATTTTTTCCTGATCATTATTTTTCAGCAGTTACAAATTTAAATTTAAAATTAAGGCAAGGAGAGAGCTGTAGAATTTAGTATGGAGAAAAAGCTCAGCAAATGTTTTTCAGCTGTTTCCGGTCTTAACTGACTTTTGTGAAAGAGTGTGGTTGTGTGCATGTGTGTCAACATGCACATGCATCCATAGGCCTACAGTTGTGATGGAAGAGGGCCAGTTAATCCTAAGATTTTTCAGGAGAAAGGAGTTGCTGGAGAAGAGGTGGTACAGCCTGATAAGGAAAATTCCAGAGGTGCCCTTGCTCCTAGCTTCACAATGGTGCTGAACGGGCACTGGGAGTATGTCACCTCCCGGCTTCCTTGTCTAGTCAATAATTCTCACTCTTTCCAAGCAGGAAATCAAAAGGGCAGATAAGACACAAACAGGCCTGGGCAGAGTAAAGAAGTAATTTTAAATGTGGTAATAAAAAAATCACAGGTGACTTCCATCACTGAGAGCAAGATTTCTCTATTTCTCAGTGTTAAAACTTGTATAAGTTTCTTTTTTTTTTTTTTTGAGAGAGTCTCACTCTGTCACCCAGGCTGGAGTGCACTGGTGCGAACTTGGCTCACTGCAACCTCTGCCTCCTGGGCTCAAGTGATTCTCCTGTCTCAGCCTCCTGAGTAGCTGGGATTACAGGCATGCGCCACCATGCCCCGCTATTTTATATATATATATATATATATTTTTGAGATGGAGTCTTGCTCTGTCGCCCGGGCTGGAGTGCAGTGGCCGGATCTCAGCTCACTGCAAGCTCCGCCTCCCGGGTTCACGCCATTCTCCTGCCTCAGCCTCCCGAGTAGCTGGGACTACAGGCGCCCGCCACCTCGCCCGGCTAGTTTTTTGTATTTTTAGTAGAGACGGGGTTTCATCGGGTTAGCCAGGATGGTCTTGATCTCCTGACCTCATGATCCGCCCGTCTCGGCCTCCCAAAGTGCTGGGATTACAGGCTTGAGCCACCGCGCCCGGCCTATTTTTTATATTTTTATTAGAGAACAGGTTTCACCATGTTGGACAGGCTGGTCTGGAACTGCTGACCTCAAGTGATCCACCCACCTCAGCCTCCCAAAGTGCTGGGATTACAGGCGAGAGCCACCATTCGCAGCCTGTTTCTAATAGAGATAAATATTTCTCTTATAACACATCTCGTCTAAGAGACCTATTTCTTAGATTTATTTGAGAGCTGAAAGGGACTTTGGAAAAGATCTAGTTTAAGGCCATCAATTTACAGAAAAGAATAATGAGGATATGAGAGAATGTGATTAAGTTTACATAGATGCTAGCAGAGTCCAAATTAGAATCTAGACCAGGACTATCCAATCTTTTTGCTTCCCTGGACCACACTGGAAGAAGAATTGTCTTGGGCCACACATAAAACACATAAACACTAATGGTAGGTGAGAGCTAAAAAAAAAAAAATTGCAAAAAAACCTTCATAATGTTTTAAGAAAGTTTACGAATTTGTGTTGGGCCACTTTCAAAGCTGCTCTGGGCTGCATGTGGCCCACAAGGGCTGGACAATCTTGATCTAGACCTTCCAAATCCTGGTCTTCTGTGAGCCATTTCTGTTATACCAACTTAACTGTATTTAACAAAACTGGTCTGCCACCAGTTTCACCCTGCAAGACCACACCACACTCACTTTTTGACAAATATTAATTGGGTAATTACTCCAAGTAAGCCACTGCGGCAGGTACTATGGGTAATTCAAAGATGAATTTGCTAGTATCGTTAAGGATCTTGCAATCAAATTCAAAACTGAAGGAGAGGACTGTGGGGGAGGGAAGGAAAGGATCACAAAGATATCCAGGAGGGTAAATAACATGAAAAAATCAGAAAGAGAACTAATTTCAGGATTAATAAGCAACCTCCTTGAGATTTAGGGTGGAATGTCCCTCCTAGGTGTTATGCAAATTGTGTTTCCTCTCTCTGACCAGGAGGCAACAAGATCATTATCTTATAAAGCTTTAAATAAACATGAACATTACAATTTAGAAGATTAAAAATAAACTCAGTAAAGTGTCTTTTGTGCGTGCGTGTGTGTGTGTGTGTGTGTGTGTGTGTGTGTGTGAGACAGAGTCTCCCTCTGCTGCCCAGGATGGAGTGCAGTGGTACGATCAGCTCACTGCAACCTCCGCCTCCAGGGTTCAAGCAATTCTCAGACCTCAGCCTCCTCAGTAGCTGGGATTACAGGCCCGGGCCACCATGCCCAGCTAATTTTTGTATTTTTAATAGAGATGGGGTTTTGCCATGTTGGCCGGGCTGGTCTCAAACTCCTGACCTCAAGTGATCTGTCCACCTTGACTTCCCAAAGTGCTGGGATTACAGGCATGAGCCACTATGCCCGGCCATAATTTTTATTTTTTAAAACTTGTTAATTGGCTGGGCGCGGTGGCTCAAGCCTGTAATCCCAGCACTTTGGGAGGCCGAGACGGGCGGATCACGAGATCAGGAGATCGAGACCATCCTGGCTAACACGGTGAAACCCCGTCTCTACTAAAAAAATACAAGAAAACTAGCCAGGCGATGTGGCGGGCGCCTGTAGTCCCAGTTACTCGGGAGGCTGAGGCAGGAGAATGGCGTAAACCCGGGAGGCGGAGCTTGCAGTGAGCCGAGATCGTGCCACTGTACTCCAGCCTGGGCGACAGAGCGAGACTCCGTCTCAAAAAACAAAAACAAAAACAAAAACAAAAAACTTGTTAATTTTCTTACCTCTGTTTTCAGTTTTCTCTTTCTTTGACTTTTTTTTTTTTTTGAGACAGAGTTTCATTCTTGCTGCCCAGGCTGGAGTGCAGTGGTGCAATCTTGGCTCAATGCAACCTCTGCCTCCTGGGTTCAAGCAGTTCTCCTGCCTCAGCCTCCTGAGTAGCAGGGATTAGAGACGTGAGTTACCAAGCACGGCTAATTTTTGTATTTAGTAGAGACGGGGTTTCACCATGTTGGTCAGGCTGGTCTCGAACTCCAGACCTCAGGTGATCCACCTGCCTTGGCCTCCCAAAGTGCTGGGATTACAGGTGTAAACCACCGTGTCTGGCCTTCAAAAAAAAAAAAAGACAGTCTCACTGTGTCACTCAGGCTGGAGTGAAGTGGCTCAATCTTGCCTCACTGCAACCTCTACCTCCCATGTTCAAGTGATTCTTGTGCCTCAGCCACCTGAGAAGCTGGGATTACAGACGTGCACCACCACACCCAGCTATTTTTTGTATTTTCAGTAGAGACAGGGTTTTACCATGTTGGCCAGGCTGGTCTTGACTTTCTGACCTCAAGTGATCCACCCACCTCACAAAGTGCTCAGATTACTGGGATTACAGACATGAGCCACCACACCTAGCCTGTGACTCCTTTTTTTTTTTTTTTTTTGAGACAGAGTTTAGCTCTTGTTTCTCAGTCTAGAGTGCAACGGTGCAATCTCGCTCACTCCAGCCTCTGCCTTATAGGTGTGCACCACCACGCCTGGCTAATTTTGGTATTTTTAGTAGAGACAGCATTTCACCACGTTGGCCAGGCTGGTCTCGAACTCCTGACCTCAGGTGATCCACCTGCCTTGGCCTCCCAGAGTGTTGGGATTATAGATGTGAGCCACTGTGCCTGGCCTGGCTGTGACTCTTAATAGATATAAGGTTTTCTGAAAGAGTCCTTAGTTTTCTTTCTTTTTTTCTCTTTTTAAGACACCATTTTTTTGGTCCAATTTTCTGGGAGATTTTTTCATTTGTATCTTCCATTCTTCTGATTAAAAAATTCTGCAATCATATTTTTATACTTTATAATTCTAATTTTTATTCTTGAATTGTCCTTTTTAATGTATCATCTATTATTCTACCATGGATTTAATATCCTTCCTTGTCAAGTATATTGATTATAGTGCTTTGAAAAACATCTGCCTTTGCTTGCATTGTCTCTATTTCCTCTAAGTTCTCTTTTTATCAGTTTGTTTTTGACTTGCTGTTTTGTGGAAGCAGCTTTTCTCAAATGCCCAGTGGTCCTCTTTTCCTATTCTGCTTCAGAGTAAGGCAGCGGATATTCTGGGCACTTAGATCCTCTGAGGCTTGTCAAATGGTGGGTCTTGCTGTGGAGGACTGCTCAGGGATATGGCATGTTTACTGAGGAGGCCCCAAATATCCACGTCTGCAGGGCTTTTCTCCTGAGTTTGACAGTTTTTTCAGAAAGAAATCCTCAGTTTTCTACTTGGTGAATATGAGGAATTTTAAGCATTTTGAGAATCAATAAGGGTTGGGAGAAAGGAAATCGTCTTTCAGAATGCAGATACTCAGGCTCTCAGCCTTTTTTTTTTTTTTTTAATTTCAAAAACTTTAATTTTGTAGAGATGAGGTCTCACTATGTTGCTGGTCTTGAACTCAAGAGCTGAAGTGATCCTCCCGCCTTGGCATTTTAAAGTGCTGGGATTATAGGCATGAGCCACTGTGCCCACCTATCCTCTCTCCTTTAAGGATGGTAGTAGCTACCTCTACCCTCAGCTGTGCCTGGTTTCTCTGTCCAGAGCCTCAGATTAACCCAACCAATTACAGCCATGAAGTTAAATAAATTCCAAGAGGCTTTGGCTAAAAAGACAAGAAGTTTTGCACTAGAGTTTCTGAATTAAAAGAAAATCAAAAAAGTTCCCTCTCATCTGCCAAAATGAGAAATTTACCCAATTCAAGCCCCTTTACCCCTCCCACTTCGCCATGCTTTTTTTTTTTTTTCCCTTTGATAATGCCTCAGTACAAGTATTCAGGGTCCAAGTTTGTTTTAAAATAACCCAATGAGCTGACAGACGGAGCTCCTGGAATTCTGCAGCTTGTGCGAGAGTCCACAGATGGGAAATTGCAGTCAGTTATAGGGTGGTGCTATTACCATAGCCCAATTTTTGAAAGCCTTTAGAAAAAAAAAGTCATCTGAGTTAATTAGCATTCACCACAGGCACTAGTTTTGTGTTGCAGTATTCTAAGAACTCAGATAATAGAAAAATTCAGTACTGCAATCTCTAACTTTAATATTTTATCTCTTAAAAATGAAGATTACAAAGAAAGAATTTTACCTGTTACATGAATATGCCTAAGGCTCATCTATAGCCTTATATCAGCAAGAAATACCAATTATGTTCTAAAATCCACTAATTACTAATGGTACCTAAAACAGGAGTAATTTCATTTTACCTCTCCGATCTGTTTAATCCACAAATCTCTTCCAAGAAATTCCTGATGTAAGACTACAGGAGCTGAGTTTAGATTAAAAGTCATGGAGTCACTGGTCTTTTCTTTAATAAAAGGCTGGACATCAGAATTTATCTACAAGAAGAAGTTAAATGAGTAAATTAGTGAAATGTATATACACTAGTATGTTTTAGTTATATTCAGAAAGTACCAGTTAATGCAGTGAATTATGAAGTTTAAGGAATGCAGTTATTAGATATACTTTAGGCCAGGCGCGGTGGCTCAAGCCTGTAATCCCAGCACTTTGGGAGGCCGAGACGGGCGGATCACGAGGTCAGGAGATCGAGACCATCCTGGCTAACACGGTGAAACCCCGTCTCTACTAAAAATACAAAAAAAACTAGCCGGGCGAGGTGGCGGGCGCCTGTAGTCCCAGCTACTCGGGAGGCTGAGGCAGGAGAATGGCGTGAACCCGGGAGGCGGAGCTTGCAGTGAGCTGAGATCTGGCCACTGCACTCCAGCCGGGCGACAGAACGAGACTCCGTCTCAAAAAAAAAAAAAAAAAAAGATATACTTTAATAAACAAAATAATATTTCAGGCTGGGTGCAGTGGCTCAAGCCTGTAATCTCAGCACTTTGGGAGGCTGGGGTGGGTGGATCATCTGAGATCAGGAGTTCGAGACCAACCTGGTCAAAATGGTGAAGCCCCCACCTCTACTAAAAAAACAAAAATTAGCCGGGTGTGGTGGCACACATATTCCAGCTACTTGGGAGGCTGAAGCAGGAGAAATGCTCGAACCCAGGAGACAGAGGTTGCAATGAGCCGAGATCATGCCATTGCACTCCAGCCTGGGCGAGAGCGAAACTCTGTCTCAAAAAAAAAAAAAAAGAAAGAAAGAAAAAAGGATATTTCAGATGATTAACAATAACCTGTAAAATTCTCCAAATAACCTGTAAAATTCTCCAGAATCATTCCCTAACACATTCCATTTTTAGTGGGTGGCAGTCTTTATTTTACTTTTTAAGTCAAAGGAAAATATTTAGATAAAGATTTAATAAATAGAATTGCTTAATAAACTGATCTAAGATTAAATAAAATATGCAAAAAGCTCATCTGGAGATATTATATATGTATATATTCCCTTCCTTATGAACTATTTAAGTAACATCTGAAAAGTATATATTAAATTAAATTTAAAATTATATATATAGAGAGAGGTAATAACACAGCAGCTAATTTTGGGATATTTTAGATTTCATATGCCCATTCAAATAATTAGATATTAAAATTAAAGCTTTCAATTTGATTCACTATATTTCTGAATTTTATTAACTTCTCATAACATGTTTTATATAAAGAGCTATAAGGGGCCAGGCGTGCTGGCTCACGCCTGTAATCCCAGCACTTTGGGAGGCCAAGGCAAGCAGATCACGAAGTCAGGAATTCCAGACCAGCCTGACCAACATGGTGAAACCTTGTCTCTACTAAAAATTAAAAAATTAGCCAGGCGTGGTGGCGTGCGCCTGTAATCCCAGCTACTCGGAGGCTGAGGCAGGAGAATTGCTTGAACCCGGGAGGCAGAGGTTGTACTGCAGTGAGCTGAGATTGCACCACTGCACTCCAGCCTGGGTGACAGAGCGAGACTCCGTCTCAAAAAAAAAAAAAAAAAAAGCTATAAGGGAACTGTAATAAAAATGACAAATATTCTTCCATTATGTGAATATATTCCAGTCTGCAAATATGTTATTTAATAATATGTAAGAGTTCTCTCAAGAACCCTTTCAGGTGGTAAGAAAAGACAAACATCACAAAACTGGTTCAAGTAAGCTGTGGCTTTCTGTAAGAAATGCACAATACTTACCAATTATACTGTTTACATTACATAACAATCATCCAGGGCTGACAGATTTGAACCACACAATAAGCATTTTTGAAATATAAAAGCAGCTTATTAAATAGCAAAAGCTTTCTTGTGTATCACTGTAGCTATTTAAGTACTGAAAAAAGATAAAGGGTGTGCAAAATACCTTATGACTCATGGCCATGTGCTTCCCATACTGAAATGCCATATCCTGAACCTCAGCATCATGCTTTGCTAATTCCATTGCAGCTTGGCAGCTCTTTGCTAGTAAGGCACCATGGGAGAGAAAAGTCTGCTCCTTCCAAGTCGATATTCCAATATCATCTGTGATATAACTTTCCTAAAAATGTAACAAAAGCCAAGATAAAAAAGACTTTAGGAGTAATTTAATTGTTTCTGTTTTTGAAGAACAAAAAAGTTAAGAAATGAACTATTCAAAAACACTCAAGCTATTGGAACAAGATAGATGCCTAACCTCAGCTCTACCTGCAAAGAATGTGGAGGGGAAACTGCTTTTTTACGGTAATAGGGGGAAAGTTAAAGAAATGTTAAAGCAAATTTTATTCTAAGCTAGGGAATTTCTATTACAGGATAAGGGAAAAAGTAGAAAGACTTCAAACTCACTCCCTTCTATAGTCATATCAGTTCTTAAGTGCTGGTATTAAGCACAAGAGGCCTATTGCATTTAATTTATGTGAAAATGTCAAGGGTATATGGAAGGAACTACATTTTCTTGGAAATAATTAAATAGAAAAATAAGGCTGGGCGTGGTGGCTCATGTCTATAGTCCAAGCGCTTTGGGAGGCCAAAGCAGGAGGATTGCTTGAGGCCAGGAGTTCGAGACCAGCCTGGGCAACATAGCAAGACTCTACAAAAAATAGGAAAAAAAGCCAGACAAAGTGGTGTGCCCTTGTAATCCTGACTACTCAGGAGGCTGAGGCAGGAAGATCACTTGAGCCCAGTTCAAGATTATAAGTAAGCTATGATGCACTACAGCCAGGATGACAGAACAAGACCCTGTCTGTCTGTCTGTCTGTCTCTTTCTCTCCTTCTCTTTTTATTTGAGACAGGGTCTTGTTCTGTCACCCAAGCTGGAGTGTAGTGGCATGATCATGGCAGCCTTGACCTCCTGGGCTCAAGCGATCCTTCCATCTCAGCCTCCCAAGTAGCTGGGACCACAAGCATGCAACACCACTCCCAGTTAACTTTTTGTACTTTTTGTAGACACAGAGTTTCTCTATGTTGCCCAGGCTGGTCTTGAACTCCTGAGCTCAAGTGATCTGCCTGCCTTGACCTCCCAAAGTGCTGGGATTACAGGCATAAGCCACCGCACACAGTTACTTTTTTTTTTTTTTTTTTTAGTAGAGACAGGATTTCATCATGTTGGCCAGGCTGGTCTTGAACTCCTGGTCTCAGGTAATCCGCCTGCCTTGGCCTCCCAAAGTGCTGGAATTACAGGCATAAGCCACTGTGCCAAGCCTACCCTGTATCTTAAAAAAAGAAAAAGGGTGGGCGTGGTGGCTCACGCCTGTAATCCCAGCACTTTGGGAGGCCAAGGTGGGTGGATCATGAGGTCAGGAGTTCAAGACTAGCCTAGTCAACATGGTGAAACCCTGTCTCTACTAAAAATACAAAAACTAGCCGGGCGTCCTGGCAGGCACCTGTAATCCCAGCTACTTGAGAGGCTGAGGCAGAAGAATCACTTGAACCCGGGCGGGAGGTTGCAGTGAGCTGAGATCGCACCACTGCATTCCAGCCTGGACAAAAGAGCAAGACTGTCTCAAAATAAAGAAACAGAGCAAAAGAAAGAAAAATCAGAGAAGGTGTAATCTGTTATAATGCAGGATGATTATTATAGTGTTCATGAAAGTTTATTCTCATAAGAAACAAGGTGTAAAAGAGGATATAATGTATAAATAAATATATACACATCTACCACCTCTAAACCAGTGCTGTCCAACGGAAGTATAATGTGAACCACATGTGCAATGTAAAATTTTCTAGTGGCTACATAAAAAAAAGTGGAAACAGGTGACAATCTTAATGACATATCTATCCCAATATATCCAAATATCATTTTAAACATATAATCAATATAAAAATTATTACTGAGCTATTTTATACTCTTTTTTTATACTAAGTTTTCAAAATCACTGTGCATTTTACACTTACAACACCTTACTAGCCACAATTTAAGTGCTCAGCATTGGACAGTATGGCTCTGAGGAAAGGAATGCTGAAGCAAACATGTAAAACAATGTTCATTTTATGGCATTTATTTGAAACATCAAACTAACTGGAATCTAGCCAGAAGGATTAATTAACTCAAACACTTTTCTTCCTGCTCCTGATCCTATAATCCTTTCTCTTTCCACAATTGCTTGGAGACAAAAAATATTAAGGAAAAAAGTGGTCATCAAAAGGTCAGCTGAAATAGAGCCCCCTCCTCTTCTGCCATGTTGAGGGGAATCTTCAGTCCACTGGTCAAATCAAATTATCAGCTTAATTTCATGCAGTGTTTTTGAGATGGGGTCTTCCTATGTTGCCCAAGCTGGTCTCAAACTCCTGAACTCAAGCAATCCTCCGACCTCAGCCTTCCAAGTAACTGGGATCACAGGTGTGTGCCACCATGCCCAACATCACCTTAATTTTATTAAATATTGGAATAACAAAAAAAAATTCCACTTACGGCACTGGCTGCAAATATACAACACAGCATTGGGTAATGACAGAAAAGCCACATAGGAGAGAAACAGTGCATAATGTTAAGACCTTCTTTACAAAACATTAGCTATAAATTGTAACATACTTAATTTTATAAATCTGAGAATGTATTTTAAAATGTGACTATATATATTAATAAACCTAAGAAAAACCACATTATCTCTCCATATATACTGCAGAAGTATTTGACAAAATTCAACTCCTATTCTTGATAAGAAAAAATGTCCTGAATCAAATAGGAAGAGCTGGGTGCAGTGGCTCACACCTGTAATCGTAGTAACTCAGGAGGCTGAAGTGGGATGATTACTTGAACCCAGGAGTTCAAGCCTGCAGTGGGCCATAATCATGCCACTGCTCTACAGCCTGGATGACACAGTGAGAACCCTAACTCTAAAAAATAAAAAAATAGCAACTGATATATATTTTTTTAATGTGATGGGGTGTGTGTGTGTATCAGCCCAAAAGTCAGCAAATATTTTATGGGGAAACATGAGCCTTTCTCACTAATGTCAGGAGTAAGACAGAGATGCACACAACACCACTGATATTTACAATGTAATAGAAGAGACAAGAGAAAGGCAGATGCATATAAATTAGAAAAGATGAGTTTAACTCTTACTGTTTGAAGGCAATATAACTGCATATTGGGAAAATCAAGAGACTCAACTAAAAAACTACTACAAACAAGAAGATAATTCAGTAAGGTAGCAGTGTCTAAAATTAATAATTTATAATTAACATAATAAATTGTATTAACCATAGCTTTCATACATAAAAACTAATTAGTAAGTGTTATAATCAGCAAGTGTTATAAATAGGGTCTTTTCTTTCATTATGAATACAAAAATAAAGATTAAAAAACTGGGAATAAGGCCAGGAATGGTGGCGCATACCTGTAATTCCAGCACTTTGGGAGGCAGAGGTGGGCAGACTACTTGAGTTTAGAAGTTAGAGACCAGCCTGAGCAACATGGTGAAATCCTGTCTCTACCAAAAATACAAAAATTAGTTGGGTATGGTGTCTTGGCGCCTGTAGTCCCAGCTACTTGGGAGGCTGAGGCAGGAGAATCACGTGAGCCTGGGAAGCAGAGGCTGCAGTGAGCTAAGATTGCTCCACTGCACTCCAGCCTGGGCAACAAAGGGAGACCCTGTCAAAAAAAAACAAAAAACAAACAAGCAAACAAAAAAAACAACAAAGAAAAAAACCTAGGAATAAGGTCAGGTGAGGTGACTCATGTCTGTAATCCCAGTACTTTGGGAGGGTGAGGGGAGTGGATCACCTGAGGTCAAGAGTTCAAGACCAGTCTGACTAACATGGTGAAACCCCGTCTCTACTAAAAATACAAAAATTAGCTGGGTAAGGTGAAGTACTCCTGTAGTACCAGCTACCTGGGAGGCTGAGGTGGGAGGATCACTTGAACCAGGGAGGCAGAGGTTGCAGTGAGCTGAGATCGCACCACTGCACTCTAGCCTGGGCAACAGAGCCAGACTCCATCTCAAAGAAAACCAGAAAAAAAAAAAAAAAAAAAAAAAAAAAAAAAACACCAAAAACCAAAAACCAAAACCTGGGAATAAGCTTAGAAATGTGCAAAACTGAATGAAGAAAATGTAAAATACTACTGCAGGAACAAAGATAACTTGAATGTATATAAAGACATATCATGTTCAAAGATAGTAAGATCCAACCTCATAAGTTACTCCAATAAAACTAACAATACCTTTTCCCCCTGACACTGGGCAAACTGAAGTTCATATGGGAAAAATAAGCAAAGCAGAGCAGCCAGGAAAATCTTGAAAAAGAAGAGCAATGTATGTGTGTGTGTTGCAGGAGGGGTGGAGAGGGAGAGCAAATTTTGTCTAAGCCTTACCAGATACTATAACATACTGTAAAATCTCAGAAATTTAAAAAATATGTACTTTTTAGGTAGAGAGACAGACTAGGGAACAAAATAGAAAGTCCAGAAAGCAACCAAACTATATATAGGGATTTGCTATATTTTAGGAAGAAGTTGAACTTTTCAGTAAATGGTGCTGGTACAACTAAATAGCTATCTGGAAAAAATAAAATCTGAGCTGCATTTCGTACCATTTACCAGGATAAACTCCAAATGGCAAAAACAGCAAAACAACCACAAAACCACAGGCAATGTTAGGAGACACAGGACAATGAGGAAAACAACTTATATTTCCTATCACAGATATGCTCACCGTTTCTGCAAATATGTCTATATCCTAATCCCTGAAAGCTGTGAATGTTACCTTACATGGCAAAAGGGACTCTGCAGATGTAATTAAATTCAGGATTCTGAAATGAGGGGATTACTCTGGTTTAACTGGATGGGCTCAATGTAATTGCAGCAGTCCTTATAAGAGGGAGTCAAAATCAGAGTCATAAAAGGTAATTTAATGACAGGAGAGAGAAATTTGAAGATGAGAGATGGGGCCATGAGCCAAGGAATGAACATGGAAATTAGAGAAAGCAAGGAAATGGATTTTCCCCTAGAACTCCAGGAAGAATACAAGTCTGTAAACATCTTGATTTAGTGACTTCTGACCAATAAAAAAAAAAATTCCCAGTTTCCCTCTTCGTGATGGTAAGGCTGTGACCAAATAGGCTTCTCAAATATGGCTGGTGGAAGTGGAAACTAGCTGGAAACTCCACAGTCTCTATCAAAATTATAAGTGAATTTGCCCTGTGACTCAGGAATCCCATGTCCAGGAATTAATCCTACAGATAAACCTACATACATGTGAAATGAAATATGTACAAAGTGTGAAAGTTGATCGTAGAAACTGGGTCAATCTTGTCACACCTGACTAAAACAGAGTTGAGAAGTCACAGGATTTGGGAAAAAGGACTTAGAACACAACATTGCTCCAAAACTGTAAGTCTCTGCAAGCCTGGCTGCTCAAGCTGCCTGCTATAATCTGAAATCAGTTTTATTTAATAGTTGCTGAAATAACTTGCTGCAACTCTAAGACTAATTTTACCCACCACTATCACTCACTAATCAAAATCTGCCAACTCCCCAGAACCTTACTAGTGCTGATGAACTTTCTCAAAGAGCAATAGTAACATTTCTCCTTTTTATAAAACCTCCAACCTTCTCTTTGTTCTTCAGACATACTAAAGACCATTTGGTCTGTGTGTACACCCTGAATTGCAATTCTCTCCTCAAGTAAACTGTTAAATTTAGAGATCTGGCTCTCTCTATATTTTATTTGACTTTGACAAAGGTTACATACAGTCTATTGTTCACCCAGCTGCCAGGGTGACCCTTCAAAAACATAAACCAGAATTACAATGGCCTCCAGCTGTTTCAAACACTCTAGGCATCACCTCCTGAAGGCCTTTGCATTTGCTGTTCCGCAGATACACTCTCTAGACGTTTGCATGGCTAGATTTCTCCTTGCTTTTGGGTGTGTACTCAAACTTCAACTCATCTTTAATAGTCTACCTCCCTCCCCCATTATTTCCTATATCTTTACCTTGCTTTAAATCTTTCTTCCTTGATACTACTGGACCACTCATATACTTATTTGTTAAAGGACTTACTGTCTGTCTCCTTTACCAGACTATAAGCTCCATGAAAGCAAGGACTTGGTTTGGCCTCTGCTGCACAATCAGCATCTAATATAGTATCTTAGGTGGGTAATAAATATTAGTTGAATTTTTTTGTCTGTCTTTTGGTATCGCTCTCCCTCTTTTGTACCTTCCTCTATCTTTCCTAACTTGGTCAGAATAAAGAACTGAAATAATTCTCCTTTAGGCTGGGTGTGGTAGCTCACACCTATAATCCCAGCACTTTGGGAGGCCAAGGCAGCCGGACCAGCTGAGGTCAGGAGTTTGAGACCAGCCTGGCCAACATGGTGAAACCCTGTCTCTACTAAAAATGCAAACATTAGCTGGGCGTGGTGGCAGGTGCCTGTAATCCCAGCTATTCAGGAGGCTGAGGCAGGAGAATCACTTGAACCCAGGAGGCGGAGGTTGCAGTGAGCCGACATCATGCCACTGCACTCCAGCCTGGGGGACAAGAGCGAAACTCTGTCTCAAAATAAATAAATAAATAAATAAATAAAAATAAAACAAAAACAAAAACTAATTAAAATAAAAATTCTCCTTTAATGCCTCTCTACTGCTCATAGAATCAAGAAAAACTCTATAGCATAGCATTCAAGGCATTCCCTTTTATAGTACCAAGCAATACTTCTAGTCTCATCTCCTACACAAAATATCCCCTTTGAGGCCTGCATTTAACACACAGGGGAAGTTGCTGTTTCTTGAATAAAATATGTATTTTCGCACTTGTGTATTTTATTTATTTATTTTTGTGATGGAGTCTCGCTCTGTCACCCAGGCTGGAGTGCGGTGGCACAATCTCGGCTCACTGCAAACTCCGCCTCCCAGGTTCAAGCAATTCTCCTGCCTCAGTCTCCCGAGTAGCTGGGACTACAGGCGCACACCACTACACCTGGCTAATTTTTGTATTTTTAGTAGAGACAAGTTTCGCTTAGTAGAGACGAGTTTCGCTATGTTGGCCAGGGTGATCTCAAACTCCTGACCTCAGGTGATCCACCCGCCTTGGCCTCTCAAAGTGCTGGGATTACAGGCATGAGCCATTGCGCCTGGCCTACTTGTGTGAACTTTAATCCAAATATCACTTCTTTGAGGAGCACTCTCAAATACTACCACAAATCTTTTCCTCTTTTTTTTTTTGAGACGGAGTCTCGCTCTGTCGCCCAGGCTGGAGTGCAGAGGCCGGATCTCAGCTCACTGCAAGCTCCGCCTCCCGGGTTTATGCCATTCTCCTGCCTCAGCCTCCCGAGTAGCTGGGACTACAGGCGCCCACCACCTCGCCCGGCTAGTTTTTTGCATTTTTTTTTAGTAGAGACGGGGTTTCACCGGGTTAGCCAGGATGGTCTCGATTTCCTGACCTCGTGATCCGCCCGTCTCGGCCTCCCAAAGTGCTGGGATTACAGGCTTGAGCCACCGCGCCCGGCCTCTTTTCCTCTTTAGACTAGTATTATCTTATTTATATTACGATACAGCAGTTAATTCTCTCTGAACTGTATGATTTCTTATGTATTTGTTTCCTTGATGGTTAGATCTGGTACTAGTCACTTTTATATTTTTTAATCACTTAGGCCATCTTCAAGTTTCAACAAGTATTTGCTAAATGAATAGTACCCGTTTATCTGTTGCATTATTAAGTAGATGTATGCATGTGTTTTAAATTTTAAAAGCTAATGGGTAGATATGGCCATATAATGACATGCTATTCAGCAATAAAAAGGAATTACTGACACATGCTATGCCATGGATGAACTTCGAAAACATGCTAAGTAGAAGAAGCCAGACACAAGAGACCACATATTTTGTATAATTCCATCAATGTGAAATAAAGATTAGTGATTGCCTGGGGCTGAGGGTAGGAACTGTAAATGGGCATGAGGGACCTTATAGGGGTGTGTGTGAAAATGTTCTAAAAATGATTTATATGACTGTATCACTTGATAAAAATTACTAAAAATCAGTGAATCGTAGGCTTGAAATGGGTGAATTTTATGACATAAAATATACCTCAATAAAGCTGTTAAGAAAGAAAAAAGCTAATGAGCATAATATTTTACATTTCTTGGTCTCAAATTTAAATTAATATTTAAAAAAATTTATGACTTTCAATTAACTGTGGTTTGCATATCATCCTTATTTATTTTTGCAAGAAAACCCATTTATTAAGGTTCTGTTATGGTTCAGGCTTTCTGCAAAGCAATATAGATATCAAGATTAATAAATAGCCTGTCCTCAAGAAGCTCACAGTCCAGGGATAGAATGTATATATATCAATATATAGATATAACTGTATAGATACAGATATCTATATATAGAATGTACAGATAATTCTATTTCAGAATAATTGCAATATCTCTAAAATCAAAGATTCAGTTTTGTTCATTACATATTTCTTACTGTGATTAAGACTTTTTATTATTCATCATTTCTACATTTTAAATTATTCAAGTAATACACGATCACTGAAAAAAAAATTAGAAAATTCAGTTAACCAAGAAACAATTAATTTATGTCCCCTGAAATCTACTACCATAAGTTAATTGGACCACAAATTAACTGTTCCTAAGTTAATCAGACATTTTATTCCCTAAACATTATTACCTTTTATGAATTTGGTTACTAATGAAACAAAATTCCTCCATTCATTTCCATCAACTTGCCGTGTATACACTAAGAGAGCATGCTCTATTATAAAGGAAAAGTTAATATAAATTGTAAAATGTCAAGAAACTAGTATGATAACCACATCCAAACCAGTACCTTCAGATACCAGATATACAGAATTGTGAAACGAATGCATGTAGTCAGAGTAAATGAGATTTAGATATAATGGTATCAGGCTGGCATGGGGGCTCACGCCTGTAATCCCAGCACCACTTTGGGAGGCCGAGGAGGGTGGATCACGAGGTCAGGAGATCGAGACCATCCTGGCAAGGTCTCAGTGAAACCCTGTCTCTACTAAAAGTACAAAAAATTAGCTGGGCGTGGTGGTGGGCGCCTGTAGTCCCAGCTACTCAGAGGCTGAGGAAGGAGAATGGCGTGAACCCGGGAGGCGGAGGTGGTAGTGAGCTGAGACCGTGCCACTGAACTCCAGCCTGGGCGACAGAGCGAGACTCTGTCTCAAAAAAAAAGATATACCTATATCATCAACTTACATATGTGCAATTTTTACTAAGGCTTATTATATAGAAAAGGAGGATACATTCAGTGAATATTTACTTTTGATGGGATTTCCTTTTTTTTTTCCTGAAAGGTGATAGATGTCAAGATACTTGTCCAATGACTATCAGAGAGAAGCACATTCATTCTTTTTAAATGTAGGCCTCACTGTCACATGACCTTTTTGCTGAAGTAAGGCTGGTTAAAAAAAAAACGGAAACTTGCAAGATGATGCTTGCTTGAGATCGTGGTACTGGTGGTTTTGCTCAGACATATGTTGCTCTGCTACTTTATTGCTGCGAGAGATACTTTGAGTTGCTTTTCTAATGGTGGTGATACATTTGTACATACCTACTCACATGAGACCAAACTGCACTTATAACAGTAGCTGCTCAGGATTAAAGGTCTGGTCCATGGTTACAGAACAAAGGCGAACTAATTGGCCTGGGAAGGTTTCAAAGTCCCAGCAAGAATCTGCCAAGCCAAAGTGCTACCTTTCATATAATCAGAAAAGAAGAGCTGGAAACAAAGAAGCTAGCTGCCTGTGAAGTTAAAAGTACTTTTTTAAAAAGTATGCAGATGTTGCCTCTTTTTATGCTTATGACTTCAGATTCATATTCTGGGCCACTCTCTTTATAAATACAACCTAAATTTGGGTTGGATGAGACACCAGATCTCTCTAATGACCCATTTCACCATGTTAAATGTTTCCTTTGAATTAGTCTTTTCAATTATCTTGAGAAACTAGACAGCCAAAAGTTTACATATCTTATCATTATTATTATTTTAAAAAAGGTCAAGTATAGAAAAATTTCAACAAATCTCCACATTTGGGAATCAGAAAAAAGCAAGGAAAAGAATGCAATCTAATGTCTCCTGGGAGCTAACTATGTGATGACACTTTTATGTTCTTTATTACAACAGCCCTCAGAAATATTAATTATCATTATTCCCATTTAATAGGTAAGGAGGGCATGGTAGCTCACACCTGTAATCCCAGCACTTTGGGAGGCCAAGGTGGGTGGATCACTTGAGGTCAGGAGCTTGAGACCATTCTGGCCAAAATGGTGAAACCCCATCTCTACTAAAAATACAAAAAATTAGCTGGGCATGGTGGCAGTGCCTGTAATCACAGCTACTCAGGAGGCTGAGGCAGGAGAATCACTTGAACTTAGGAGGCAGAGGTTGCAATGAACTGAGATGGTGCCACTGCACTCCAGCCTGGGTGACAGAGCAAGATTCTGTCTCAAAAAAAAAAAAGGTAAGGAGATTTCAAGAATGTATTTTGACCAAGATTAGACCATAGTATGTGGCAGACATGAGTCTCAGAAGTATAGCAATTGTATTCCATTTTCTTAGCACATAACAGAATACATGCAATACTTAATATATCTTATGGTTTAAAAGCAGGTTGTAGACTGGGTATGGTGGCTTATACCTGTAATCTCAGCACGTTGGGAGGCCAAGGTGTGAGGACAGCTTAAGCCTAAAATGTCAAGAGCAGCCTGGGCAACAAAGTGACACCCTGTCTCTACAAAAAAAAATTTTTTTTTTTTGAGACAGAGTATCACCCCGTCACCCAGGCTGGAGTGCAATGGTGCAATCTCAGCTCATTGCAACCTCTGCCTCCTGGGTTCAAGTGATCCTCCTGCCTTAGCCTCCTGAGTAGCTGGGATTACAGGTGCGTGCCACACACCCAGCTAATTTTTTGTATCTTTAGCAGAGGCCAGGATGGTCTCGAACTCCTGACCTCATGATCCGCCCACCTCGGCCTCCCAAAGTGCTGGAATTATGGGTGTGAACCACCACGCTCAGCCTCTACAAAAAATTTTTTAAAAATTGGTCAGGCATGGTAGCTCATGTCTATAATCCTGGCACTTTGGGAGGCTGAGATGGGCAGAGGACCTGAGCTCAGGAGTTTGAGACCAGCCTGGGCAACATGGTGAAACTTTGTCTCTACCAAAAATACAAAAAACAAGCCAGATATGGTGGCATGTGCCTGAGGTCCCAGCTGCTCGGGAGGCTGAGGTGGGAAGACTGCTTGAGCCTGGGAGGTGGGGGTTGCAGTGAGCTGAGATCACGCCACCGCACTCCAGGATGGGTGACAGAGTGAGACTCCATCTCAAAAAAAAAAAAAAAATTAGTCGGGCATGGTGGTACATGCTTGTGGTTCCAGCCACACATGGTAGGCTGAGGTGGGGAGATTGCTTGAGTCCAGGAGGTCAAGGCTGCAGTGAGACATGTTCAGGCCACTGCACTTTAGCCTGGGCAGCAGAGTAAAACCCTGTCTCAGGAAAAAAAAAAAAAAAAGTAGATTGTATTTAAGAGTGACTGACATCTATGTACCCCCCCACCCCCCGCCAACCAAAAGCATTTAAACTTGTAAATCAAGCCCTTTAATACTATCCATTGAAGAGATCCAAGAGTCTAGAGTGGCGGGTCCCCAACCTCTAGGCTATGAACTGGTACTAATTCTGTGGCCTCTTAGGAACTGCGCTGCACAGCAAGAGGTGAGTGGTGGGTTAGCGAGCATTACTGCCTGAGCTCCACCTCGTCAGATCAGCAGGGGCATTCAGATTCTCACAGTAGTGTGAACCCCGTTGTGAATTGCGCATACCAGGGATCTAGGCTGCCTGCTCCATAATGCCTGATGATCCAAAGTAGAACAGTTTCATCCCGAAACCATCCCCATGCGTTGAGTGCTGTGTTCTAGGTGTGCAAGGATGAGGTAAAATGGGGATTGAGAAGCAAGAACAATGTGAGCTGCTCAAAAAGCGAAACAAGATCATTCTTTATTGTGGACAGGACAGTTGCTCATCCAGGATCCATTTCTCTCTCCTCTCCCTACTTACTAATAAAACCGTAATTTTCTTCAGTATTCACTGCTCCTGCTAATGATTAACTTAGGAAAGGATATATCATCCAATTCTAGCCTAAGAGATATGAGGGAATTCCACCACTGAGCTCCTAGGGAAGACCCACGTAGAAGTGGGAGTTGTTTCCTCTAGATGTTGCCCTGTCTTGATAGGACATGCCGAGGGCTATTGTAGCCAAACTGCTCCCAGGCTGATGATGAAGACAACAGTAAGGAAGGCAGAGCACGGACAGAGAGGGCTTCGATAGCACTGAGTTGTCATGGTAAACTACCCTGGATGCCTGACTACCTCTGCAAGTTCAGTTAGAGGAAAATATCTACCTTCACTTTTACGTTTATTTAATAGGGTTTTCCATTTTTTTGCTGCTGAAAGCATTCCAATGAATTTACTCCGAGATGAAAAAATGGTTATACTATATGAAGTCTAGATATGCCAACATTAACAACTACTAGAACATGTAAGTATTTCCTTAGGATGGTATATTAGTTATCTATTGCTGCAAAACAAACTAGCATCTTAAAACAACTGACATTTATGATTTCACAGTTTCCGAGGGTCAGGAATCCAGGAATGGCTCAGCTGGCTGGTTCTGGCTCATGGTTTCTTGTGAGGTTGCAGTCATGCTGTTGGCTAGGGCTACAGTCACATGAAGGGGTCGAAGAATCAGCTCCAAGCTCAAATGGTTGTCGGCAGTAGGCTTTAGTTCTTGCCACACAGGCCACTCACTTGCTATGGCAGCTGGCTTCCCTACAGCAAGTGATCCAAGAGAATAAGGACACACCCAAAAAGGAAGAAAGAAGGAAGCTTTCTTCTTTTATATATATATATATTTATTTAAAAAATATATATTTAATATATATATATTTAAATATTAAATATATATATTTTGAGACAGAGTGTTGCTCTGTTGCCCAGGCTGGAGTGCAGTGGCATGATCTTGGGCTCACTGCAACCTCTGCCTTCTGGGTTCAAGCGATTCTCCTGCCTTGGCCTCCTGAACAGCTGGGATTACAGGCGCGCGCCACCACACCCGGCTAATTTTTGTATCACCATGTTGGTCGGGCTGGTCTTGAACTCCTGACCTTGTGATCTGCCCACCTCGGCCTCCCAAAGTGCTGGGATTACAAGTGTTAGCCACCGTGCCTGGCCTTCTTCACTATATTTTATAATCTAATCTTGGAAGTAACATACCATTGCTTCTACTCTATATTATTGGTCACACAGATCAACTCTAGTACAATGTAGGAAGGGTTTGCACAAGGCGTACAAGGAGGTGGGGCTAGTTGGGGGTGATCTTGGTGGCTGGCTACCATAGATGAAGTCTGTGATTAGAATTATTGGGGTCAGGCCGGGCGCGGTGGCTCAAGCCTGTAATCCCAGCACTTTGGGAGGCCGAGACGGGCGGATCACGAGGTCAGGAGATCGAGACCATCCTGGCTAACACGGTGAAACCCCGTCTCTACTAAAAAAAAATACAAAAAACTAGCCGGGCGAGGTGGTGGGCGCGTAGTCCCAGCTACTCGGGAGGCTGAGGCAGGAGAATGGCGTAAACCCGGGAGGCAGAGCTTGCAGTGAGCTGAGATCTGGCCACTGCACTCCAGCCTGGGCGACAGAGTGAGACTCTGTCTCAAAAAAAAAAAAAAAAATTATTGAGGTCAACAGATCTGAATATACAAAAATCTCTTAAAACATTCTTTCAAATTGTTTTCTAGAAAAATTCTTTTGATCTGCACGCTAACCAGCCAAGTTTGAGACTATCTTGCCGTTAAGTAGAATTACTGTCTTACTTTTCAGATAAAAAGTGACACTTCATTTAAACTTGGGAAGACATTTCATTTATTAGCCATTTGTTCTTCCTCAATTTATTCATTTATTAAAGATTCACTGAGTATAAAAAAAAAGACTGACTATCTTCTATGTGCAAGGTAAGTACTCATGCCAATGAGCAAAACCAGAGAGTTCTTGTTCTCATAGTTATTACAGTCTAATGGGGAAGCCAAACAATTGGATAACCACACAAAGAAATATAATTATAAACTGAGATACTTCTGAGGGGGGAAAATGAACATACTTCTATGACCACATGGAATAAAAGAACTTGGCTGAGACTGGGGTTTCTGGAGATGGCTTCCCTGAGGACATGACACTTGAGCTGACATAGGAAAGACAAATAAGGGGTAAATAGTGAAGGAGATGGAAAAGTGTGTTCCAGTCTGCAAGGATTGCCCAAACAGAGGAGGATGTCTGTGGATCAGAAATCAGGGCTGATACGCAGACAGTGAAGGTGAGAATGGTACAAGGTGAGGTTGGAGGGACAGACTGAGGTCAGACTGTGTAAGTGTTTTTTGGATCACTTTCAGGATTTTGGACTTTTTTTTTTTTTTTTGAGATGGAGTCTCACTGTTGTCCAGGCTGTAGTGCAGTGTCGCAATCTCAGCTCACTGCAACCTCCACCTTCCAGGTTCAAGCGATTCTCTTGCCTCAGCCTCCCAAATAGCTGGGATTACAGGCATGCACCACCATGCTCAGCTAATTTTTTGTTTTTTTAGTAGAGACGGGGTTTCACCATGTTGGCCAGGCTGGTCTCAAACTCATAACGTCAAGTGATCCACCCACCTTGGCTTCCCAAAGTGCTGGGATTACATGCATGAGCCATGGCTCCTCGCCAGCTTTGGACTTTTTTTCTAAGAGTAATGGGATGTCACTGGGAGCAGAAATGGAGACAAAGCATCATCAGATTGGCATTTTGAGATTTCTGGTAGTGTGGAGAACAGACTAAGGAATGGGAGGAGTGTATACAGGGAGGTGAAGGAGGAGGTTACTTGGAGTAGCTTAGGCAAGAGATGATGGTATCTTGGATTGTGTAAAAGGGCAGGTAGGTTCTAACTCCAGGGTGAGCAGGCATGGGGTAAAGCCAGACTGTAGCCTGGGTCACTGATGGTAGGGGAGTGAGGGAGTGCTCCTACCTATTGTAATGTGAATGTACGTGTCCCTGAAGAATTTATATGTTGAAGCCCTAATCCCTAGTGTGGCTGTTTTTGGAGCATAGAAGTGATTAAGTTTAGATGAAGTCATAAGGGTGGGGCCTGTGATCCAATAGGATTAGTGTCCTCATCCAGCATCCTTAATTATTTTTAGACACCAAAGAGCTTGCTCACAGCCTCTCTCCCTTGTGAGGACACAGCAGGAAGTAGCTATTTGCAAGCCAGGAAGAGGGCTCTCACTAGAAACTGAATTGGCTGGAACCTTCATCTTGGACTTACTTCTAGCCCCCAGAACTGTGAGAAAATAAATTTCTGTTGTTTATGGCAGTCTAAGCAGACCTAATACAACTACCTTCTTTATACAGTTTAGGGTTCGATCAGTGATGTTTTGAAAACATATTTTTACTGTTTGGAGGAATAGTATAGCCTGGTCTTAACAACCATCATGTTAACATATTGCCTTACATTTTGTTGAAAAGATCCATATTCCAGTTATCTATTTCTGCATAATAAACCAACCCAAAACATAGTGTCATAACACAACCACCATTTTATTATGCCCACAGATTCTGTGGGTCAGGAATTTCAAAGGGGCACTTTGAAGACAGCTTCTCTCTGTTCTGTGATGTCTGGGGCTTCAGTTGGGAAGACCAGAAAAGCTGGGAATAATTCAAAGGGCAGGGGATGATTCCACTGCCTGAAGGATGGAACAGCTGAGTTCCAAGGAACCCACTTCCAATAAGATGGCTTATTCACTCATATGTCAACTAGGCCACTGGGACTGATGATTAGAGCACCTACTCATGGTGTTTCCATGTGGCTTCTCACCGCATGGTGGCTGGGTTCCAAGAAGGAGCAGATGCAGGGACTGTTCCAAGGTAGTGAGCATTCAGAGAGATCCCTTTACAACCTAGTCTGAGAAGCCACACAGTGTCAGTTCTACTGACTCTATTGGTTGAGGGGCTCACAAGTCCACTAAGGTTTAAGTAGAAGGAGTATGAGGGATGGGAGGTTAACAGGACAGTCAAAGAATTTCCAGCCTTTTTTTTTTTTTTTTGAGATGGAATCTTGCTCTGTCCCCCAGGCTGGAATGCAGTGGTGCAATCTCGGCTCACTGCAACCTCTGCCTCCGGGGTTCAAGTGATTCTCCTGCCTCAGCCTCCTGAGTAGCCGGGATTACAGGAGCATGCTACCACGCCCAGCTACGTTTTTCTGTATTTTTAGTAGAGACGTGGTTTCACCTTATTGGTCAGGCTGGTCATGAACTCCTGATCTCATGATCCACCGGCCTCGGCCTCCCAAAGTGCTGGGATTGCAGGCTTGAGCCACCGCACCTGGCCCAGCCGAGCCCAACCTTTTTTTAACTACATTTTTTTTTTTTTTTTTTTGAGACAGAGTCTCGCCTTGTTGCCCAGAGGCATGATCTCAGCTCACTGCAATCTCTGCCTCCTGGGTTCAAGGGAATCTCCTGCCTCAGCCTCTCAAGTTGCTTGGATTACAGGTGCCCACCACCACACCTGGCTAATGTTTTAAATATTTTTGGTACAGACCAATATTTTATCATGTTGGCCAGGTTGGTCTCAAGCTCCTGACCTCAAGTGATCTGCCTGCCCTGGCCTCCCAAAGTGCTGGGATTACAGGTGTAAGCCACTGCGCCTGTTTTTGTTTGTTTGTTTGTTTGTTTGTTTGAGACAGAGTCTCACTCTGTCACCCAGGCTGGAGTGCAGTGGCATGATCTCGTTTCACTGCAACCTCCGCCTCCCAGGTTCAAGCGATTCTCGTGCCTCAGCCTCCCGAGTAGCTGGGATTACAGGTGTGTGCCACCACACTCAGCTAATTTTTGTATTTTTAGTAAAGGCAGGGTTTCACCATGTTGGCCAGGCTGGTCTTGAACTCCCGACCAAGTGATCTGCCTGCCTCAGCCTCCCAAAGTGCTGGGATTACAGGCTTGAGCCACTGCATTGGGCCGAGAGTCTACTTTTAAAGACAGTGCATCAAAGAGAAATTCCTTCTCTGCTCCCTCCCAGTTATGCTTCTGGCAAAGGTGGTGATATGGAAGAGTAAGGCGGGCACCAGGTGAATCTGGTAAGGAGCAGAAGTATTAAGGATGACTCACAAGTTTTTGACTTGAAAATCTGAATGAATAGTGATGTTTTTTATGAAAATAAAGAACAATGGGATGGCTTTGAAGGGAAAGATCATATATGTGGTCTTAGATGTCCTGAGTCTGAGATGCCTATGAGAACTCCAAGTGGAGATGTTGAGAAAACAGTTAAATATTTACTTCAGAGCCCAGCAGTGACCCAGGATGGAGATAAAATTAGGACTCACCAGCCTATAGACAGATGGTAATTGAAGGCTTGGGTTTCATTTTCTGAATGGCTTACTCTTGTCCTTTGATCAGAATGGTATTCTATTAAACACTTTACATGCCTAATAGTGATGTTTCATCTCTCAGGCAAATAAACTGCCTTTTAAGATATTTTGCTGTGATAATTGTAAGTAACCTAGAGTGCCTCCAAATGGTGTACAAATTCAATTTAGACATTTAACAAATAAAAACATTCACCAACTAGATCCACTCTAAATTTGAGGGTCTACTTAATCAAAAGGGCCACTATACATACTAAGCGTTCTTAGTCACCAACAGTTTCTCTGCCTTCTCAATATCTATATCAACTTTCACTTTACCACTTTGCATATTTAATACTTCTATATTTGATTTCTAACATGTATACTTCACAAAACATTTGCTACTTTGATTTTTTTAATGAAAAAAAAAAATTGCTAGGCCAGGTACGGCGGCTCAAACCTGAAATCCCAGCACTTTGGAAGGCCGAGGTGGGCGGATCACCTGAGGCCAGGAGTTTGAGACCAGCCTGGCCAATATGGTGAAACCCCATCTCTACTAAAAATACAAAAAATTAGCTGGGCGTGGTGGCAAGCAACTATAATCCCAGCTACTTGGGAGGCTGAGGCAAGAGAATCTCTTGAACCCAGGAGGCAGAGGCTGCAGTGAGCCGAGATTGTGCCACTACACTCCAGCCTGGGCAATAAGAGCGAAACTCCATCTCAAAAAAAAAAAATTGCTTCCCATCAGGGAATCAAACCCTGGTCTCCCACAAGGCAGGCAGGGACACTCATCACTATACAAAAGAGGATATTTGCTACTTTTAAATCTCCTTTAAATAAAAACATTTTGAGGATTAAAAAATACAAATATATATAGTACTATTTATTTATTTATTTTTTTGAGACAGAGTCTTGCTCTGTCACCCAGGCTGGCATGCAATGACACAATCTTGGCTCACTGCAACCTCCGACTCCTGGGCTCAAGTGACCCTCCTGCCTCAGCCTCCAAAGTAGCTGGGACTACAGGTGTGCAGCCATCATGCCTGGCTAATTTTTGTATTTTTGGTAGAGACAGGGTTTTGCCATGCGGCCCAGGCTGGTCTTGAACTCCTGGCCTCAGGGGATCTGCCCACCTCGGTCTCCCAAAGTGCTGGGATTACAGGCATGAGCCACTGCACCCAGCCTATAGTACTATTTCTTTTTCTTTTCTTTTTTATTGAGATGGGAGTCTTGTTCTTTTGCCCAGACTGGAGTGCAATGGCACGATCTCGGCTCACTGCAACCTCCGCCTTCTGGGTTCAAGAGATTCTACTGCCTTAGCCTCCCGACTAGCTGGGATTACAGGCATCTGCCACCACACATGGCTAATTTTTGTATTTTTAGTAGAGATGGGGTTTCTTCATGTCAGCCAGGCTGGTCTCGAACTCCTGACCTCAGGTGATCTGCCTGCCTTGGCCTCCCAAAGTGCTGGGATTACATGCATGAGCCACCATGCCCCAGCCAGCACTATTTCTTTTTTCTTTCTTTTTTTTTGAGTTGGAGTCTTATTCTATTGCCCAGACTGGAATGCAATGATACGATGTTGGCTGACTGCAACCTCTGCCTCCCAGGTTCAAGTGATTCTCCTGCCTCAGACTCCTGAGTAGCTGGTATTATAGGCGTGTACCACCACACCTGGCTAATTTTTGTATTTTTTTTTTTATTATTATTTTTTAGACAGAGTCTTGCTGTGTTGCCCATGCTGGAGTGCAGTGGCACGATCTCGGCTCACTGCAAGCTCCGCCTCCTGGGTTCACACCATTCTCCTGCCTCAGCCTCCCGAGTAGCTGGGACTACAGGCGCCCACCACCATGCCTGGCTAAGTTTTTTGTAATTTTAGTAGAGACAGGGTTTCACTGTGTTAGTCAGGATGGTCTCGATCTCCTGATCTCATGATCCGCCCGCCTCGGCCTCCCAAAGTGCTGGGATTACAGGTGTGAGCCCCTGTGCCTGGCCTTTCTTTGTATTTTTAATAGAGACAGGGTTTTACCATGCTGGCCAGGCTGGTCTCGAACTCCTGACCTCGAGATCCGCCCGCCTTGGCCTCCCAAAGTGCTGGGATTACAGGTGTGAGCCACCGTGCCCGGCCACCAGTATTATTTCTTAAGTGTGGCTGTGGGTGCCTTGTTTTATTTTTATCCTTCACACTGTAGATATCTACCACATACATTATATGTTTGATACATTTCATAACTAAAACAACCATTTTAAACTACTCTCACGGCGGGGCATGGTGGCTCATGCCTGTAATCCCAGCACTGTGGGAGGCTGAGGTGGGTGGATCACTTGAGGTCAGGAGTTCAAGACCAGCCTGGCCAACATGGTGAAACCTCGTCTCTACTGAAAATACAAAAATTACCGGGCGTGGTAGTGCATGCCTGTAATCCTGGCTACTCGGGAGGCTGAGGCATGAGAATTGCTTGAGACTGGGAGGCAGAGGTTGCAGTGAGTGGAGATTGCACCACTGCACTCCAGCCTGGGCAACACAGGGTGACTCTGTCTCAAAATAAATAAATAAGTAAATAAAACAAACAAACAAACTCCTCTCAATAGTCTTTAAATCTGAATAAATTCAATATTTTTATTTGCATCAAACAATTTATGACTGTGGTTATGTTATAAAAAAGGATGCCAGTAAAATTAAAGGTGTTTATTATCACCACTAGCATCTTCAAAGTCTTTATTTGTGAGTGATAGAAGCTGGAACAGACGCCCAGCAGACAATAAAACATGACATGACATGTTTTATTAGCCCATTAATACATGCCTTGGGTACAATGTGAGGGACATGTTGTGAGTAAATTGACCAATGAAATATACCTCAGAGTATCTTAATGCTTTTATACAGCACTCATTGTTTTACTTTTAAATCTCTCAGAATATACACTTTTTTAAAAAACAGCTTTTACATGTATATATACTTGAGACATTTTTAACTCCAAGGAAAAAAAAAAAACTTTTTTCCTTTTTTTTTTTTTTTTTTTTTGAGACGTTGTCTTCCTCTGTTACCCAGGCTGGAGTGCAACGGCGTGACCTCAGCTCACTGCAACCTCACCTCTGAGGTTCAAGCAATTCTCCCGCCTCAGCCTCCAGAGTAGCTGGGATTACAGGAGCGCATCACCACGCCCGGCTAATTTTTGTATTTTTAGTAGAGACGGGGCTTCACCATGTAGGCCAGGCTGGTCTCAAACTCCTGACCTCAGGTGATCCACCTGCCTTGGCCTCCCAAAGTGCTGGGATTACAGGTATGAGCGACTGCGCCCGGCCTCACTTTTCCTGTTTCTAATCTACAAAATAAAACTTTCAATTTAAACCCCCTTCTACTTTGGTAGGGTCTATTAGCTTCTTTGAACTCAAACTCACTGATTCCCTCTGTCTAGTTGACCTCCCCTGCCCACCTTCATCCATTTTTATGGCAACAGTCTCAAAGCCCTGATCTTCCATTGCTATTATTCCATGCTTCTGTATGCATACAGGTACAATAATGTCTACATATGAACACTATAGTCCTCCCTGGCTGCTGGAGGATCAACTATCATCAGGAACTATACGGTAACTATCTGGACCAGGAAGTTCATGACCAACTGACTACTTCAGTGGAAATACAAATGGTCATTGATGTGCTTTATCCTTGGAGGGCAACAGTACCTGAGGCAGAAATTTGGGAAAAATTCACCAAAATGTACAAAATCTCACTGGATGCTATATTTGTATTTGGATTCAGAGCTCACATTGGTGGCGGCAAGAAAACTGGCTCTGGCATGATTTACGACTCGCTGGATTGTGCAAAGAAACGTGAACCCAGATATGGACTTGAAAGATATAACCTGTCTGAGAAGAAAAAGACCTCAAGAAACAAAAAAGCTGAGCAAGAACAGAATGAAGTCAGTCAGGGAGACTGCAAAGGTCGAAGTTGGTGCTGGCAAAAAGAAGGAGTAAAGATTTTGCAATGACTTTGTGGTGATCCTGCAAATTAAATCACCACAAACTACAAAACTGAAGGGGGGAAAAAAAAAGCCCCTGTAAGGTGCTTCATGAACAGCCCTTGACATGGCTTTCCTGAAACTCCAAGTACCAAATCTTTGCCCTCCCTAGCCTGGGAAGGATTGACATTCCAGTTACTAAATGGTTCCTAAGCCTAGAGGGTAGGGCTTAGGTCCTCAGGCTAGAAGCCTCCAGTTAAACTCTTCAAACCAGCTCCCTAATCTCACGCTTGGCCTAGACCACCAGTTCCCCACAAATCTCTTAATCCATCTGACTCCAGTGTACTATTGGTAAAGGTGCCCCCAAACTCAGGGCTTCAAACAACAGTCATTTGTTATTGCTCAGTGTCTTTGGATCAGCTGGGATTCAGCTCATCTAGACTGGTACCTCTGCCTCTCACTGCACGTCTCCAGGTTGGCTGCACAGGCTCTGCTCCAAGTGTCTCTCACTCTTCCTGGACCGGCAGACTAGCCAGGGCACGTTTCTCTCATGGTGACGACACAGGCCCGAGAGAGCCTCTTACTGGTCAAAGCAATTGGGCCCAGAGTTAAAGGACAGGTAAGTACCCCCTGCCCATAGTGGGAGGACATTACAGTGACATGGCAAAGGGCATGAATGTGTACATAAGTTATCTACTGCTGCGAAAAAAATCTCCCCAAATTTAGCGGTTTAAAGTAAGAGTAAACATTTATCTTCTCACAATTTCTGTAGGTTAAGAATTCAGGAGGTGGGGCACGGTGGCTCATGCCTGTAATCCTAGCACATTGGGAGGCCAAGGCATGAAGATCCCTTGAACCTAGGAGTTTGAGACCAGCCTGGGCAAGATGGTAAGACCCCATCTCTATTTAAAGTAAAAAAAAATTTTTTAAATAATTCAGGAATGGCTAAACTGGGCTGTTTCAGCTTGGGGCCTCTCATGACAGACTAGAAATGCTATTTTCTGCAAAGAGACAGAAATGAACCTGTACAAATACCCTATACTCCTAATTATTATCAATTACTTTTTAAACTATATTTTTGTGCAATGCAGTAAGTTTCATGTGGAAATGCTGTTTAGGAGGGGCTTAGCATCAAAATAAAAGACTGTGATATGCAAAGAACAGGTTAAAAGACGCTAGATGTTGACTCAGTTCCACAAAATACACAGTAAGACAGTAATAAAACAGGAGACATCAATTGTAAATCACTTAATACATTGAAAGGTAGGATGCCTGCTGAACTCCTGGGCCCTTGTCCTATACTTGTTTCCACTGCCAACAATCGTGTCTGTTGCTTCACACCTGTTTTTATTTCAACGCTCCTCCAGCTGGTCTCTCTGCTTCTAATTTCTTTGGCTTCCAATTTATCCTATTCACAGTTTCTACAATCATCTTTATCAAAGATCTTACTGTGTAAGACCCTATGGTTATTTGCTACTGCTTACTATTTTAAATCCAAATTCCTCAATAAAAATGTTCAAGATCTATCCACTGACTTATTTCTCCCTTTAAAAATTATCACCTGGCTGGTCGCAGTGGCTCACGCCTGTAATCCTGGCACTTTGGGAGGCCGAGGCGGGTGGATCCACTGAGGTCAGGAGTTAGAGACCAGCCTGACCAACATGGTCAAACCCCATCTCTACTAAAAATACAAAAATTAGCTGGGCGTGGTGGTGAGTGCCTGTAATCCCAGCTATTCAGGGGGCTGAGGCATGAGAATTGCTTGAACCCAGGAGGCGGAGGTTGCAGTGTGCCAAGATTGTGCCATTGCACTGCAGCCTGGGCAACAAGAGCGAAACTCTATCTCAAAAAAAAAAAAAAAATCACCTTTCCTTAGTAAAGCCCCAGTTCTAGCTCCCATTGTACCTTTGTCTCTACCTCAGCTCTCAAGACCCACGTGCCTGATTTGTCTAGCACAGCTGCTAGCACATAATAGGTACTCAACATTTGTTGAATGAGCAGTCCTAGAGTAATAACTACAACAGAGTAATAGCTAAAACAGAATGATAGGTTTCTTTCCTTAGTTAGATGTAGCTGAACCTGTGTCCAAAGCACCTTTATGTTTCTATTACATATATTTTAATAACACCTGTCTGCCCCTCTGAAATTGAACTATTGCAGCCTCAAACTCCTGGCTCAAGTGATTCTCCCACCTCCGCCTCCCCAGAAACTCTTCTATTCATCCACCATGCTCCACCTAGGTGGGCCTTCCTTCTATTCCTTGGACAGATTAAGGCAATTCCTTCCTCAGACCTTTGCAGGAGTTGCTTCCTCTTCCTGGAATGTTTTTTTCCACCAACATAGTTGGCTGCTTTTTGTCACTGAGATCTCAACTTACATGTTATTTCCTAAAACAGGCCTTCCATGAACATCAAATCTAAAGCAAGTCCTTCAATACTTCACTCTCATTTCTCCTTGTTGAGTTATCTCCTATACAGTTACTGCTTCCAGTTATTTCTCTTGTTCATCTATTCAGGTGATTTCTTATTTACAGTTGGCCTCTCCTCTGAGATGTGAGCTCCATGGGGGCAAAGATGTCTTATTCACTGAGCACTTGTATTTCCAGTGCCTGCCACACAGCAGATGCTCAAAAGACACATTAAATGAATAAATAAACAAATCTGACTTCCCAGTTAATGCTGAATGACAATTTCTTGATCCCAACAAACTTCAATAGTTTCTTTCTTTTTCTTTTTTTTTTGAGACAGGGTCTTGCTCTGTCGCCCAGGCTGGAGTGCAGTGGCGCGATCTCTATTCACTGCAGCGTCGATCCCCTGGGCTCAGCCTCCCAAGGAGCCACAGGCATGTACCACCATATCTACCTAGTTAAAAATTTTTTTTTTGTACAGACAGTCTCAACATGTTGCCCAGACTGGTCTCAAACTCCTGGGCTCAAGCAATCTTCCTGCCTTGGCCTCCTACAGTGCTGGGATTACAGGTGTGAGCCACTGTGCTTGGTCCAATAGTTTCTATTGATTCATTTCTACTGTATCTTCTAAGGACTCAGCTTTAAAATTACATCTTCCAAGAAGCTCAAACATTTTGAATTCTTAATGCTGCACTTTCTCCTACATATATGGTCTCTTCCTTACAATTTTACATGTGGTCTTATGGGAAAATTGCTCTCCTGTGGCTTCATGTGCATGTATTTCCTCTGACCTGTAAGCACCATCAGATCCTTGAGGGTTGGTCTGTGCTCTTTATTGCTTTGTTTTGAATGTTCCAATAGTACTCAATATGCTACCCTTCACACAGCAGAAATTCAATACAAGATCACTAATATACACTTTACCAAAACTGCCTAATATAGCTCTATGGGTACTATAGGATTCATGATAACAAGCAATTTAATTAGAATCCAGTGAGAGGGCAGGAGTGGTGGCTCACACCTGTAATCTCAGTGCTTTGGGAGGCTGAGGTGGGAGGATCACTTGAGGCCAGGAGTTCCAGACCAGCCTGAGAAACAAAGGGAGACCCTGCCTTTACAAAAAAAATTTAAAAAATTAGGCAGGCGTGGTGGTGTACAATTGTAGTCCTGGCTTCTTGGGAGACTGAGGTGGGAGGATCCCTTAAGCCCAGGAGTTTGAGGCTGTAGTGAGCTATGATTGCATCACTGCACTCTGGCCTGGGTGACAGAGTGAGACCCTGTCTCTAAATTAATAAATATAAATGTAAAAAAAAAAAAAATAAAGACTCCAATGAGAAACAATTAATCTAGAATTTCCAGAGCCTAGCGTGGTGGCACACGCCTGTAGTCCCAGCTACTTGGGAGGTTGAGACAAGAGGACTGCTTGAGGCTAGGAGTTCAAGACCAGCCTGGGCAACATAGGGAGATTCTGTCTCTAAAAAACATAAAAATAAAAATCAGTATCTGTAGCATTAGTAATTAAACAATGAAAAACTCAGAACATAATATATTTTTTCTTTTGGTGTTACTTGGGAAGAAACAGTGTCAAATTCAAAGTCCAATTACAGTAAAGCCTGGTAGATAATCACTCCAACTTCCTTTCCATATTCTTCAATTCTCCATTCTATTTTTTATTTTATTTTTTTACTCTTTTTTTTTTTTTTTGAGACGGAGTCTCGCTCTGTCGCCCGGACTGGAGTGCAGTGGCCAGATCTCAGCTCACTGCAAGCTCTGCCTCCTGGGTTTACGCCATTCTCCTGCCTCAGCCTCCCGAGTAGCTGGGACTACAGGCGCCAGCCACCTCGCCCGGCTAGTTTTTGTATTTTTAGTAGAGACGGGGTTTCAGCGTATTAGCCAGGATGGTCTCGATCTCCTGACCTCGTGATCCGCCCGTCTCGGCCTCCCAAAGTGCTGGGATTACAGGCTTGAGCCACCGCGCCCGGCCTCTTTTTTTCTTTTTGAGACGGAGTCTCACTTTGTTGCCCAGGCTGGAGTGCAATGGTACCATCTCAGCTCACTGCAACCTCTGCCTCCTGAGTTCCAGCGATTCTCCTGCCTCAGCCTCCTGGGTAGCTGGGACTATAGGCGTGTGCTACCATGCCCAGCTAATTTTGTATTTTTAGTAGAGACAGTGTTTCACCATGTTGGCCAGGCTGGTCTCTAACTCCTGACCTTAGGTGATCCACCCATCTCTGCCTCCCAAAGTGCTGGGATTACAGGCGTAAGCCACCAGGCCCGGCTCTGTTTTTATCTTACTAGATTTTTTTTTTTTGTCTACCTAAAAATATTTGCCTATCAGTCTACAAAGATGAATTCCCAAATCACCTTTCTGGAGCTCTTTACTCTTTCATCTGGAGATTCTGCCAGCACCTCAACATTAATTTGACCTCAGCTAAACTTATCTGCTTCTCTCTAAAACCAATCTTTGGCTGGCAACTATATAATCAAGTTTTCTGGTCAATTAGATGCAAAACATTGGTGTCATTTTTTATTTCTTATTCCCACGGCCAATGTACCCAATAGACACACTAGACATGCACTTAGGGTACCAGCAATGCAATAGCACCATAAAATTTATAGGAGGGAAATGCTATATTTGTTATTTATTTTATTTTATTTTTTCAAGACGGAGTCTCGCTCTATCACCCAGGCTGGAGTGCAGTGGTGCAATCTCAGCTCACTGCAAGCTCCGCCTCCCAGGTTCACACCATTCTCCTGCCTCAGCCTCCCAAGTAGCTGGGACTACCGGCACTCGCCACCATGCCCAGCTAATCTTTTTGTATTTTTAGTACAGACGGGTTTTCACCGTGTTAGCCAGGATGGTCTTGATCTCCTGACCTGGTGATCCACCCGCCTCGGCCTCCCAAGGTGCTGGGATTACAGGCGTGAGCCACTGTGCCTGGCCTTATTTTTATAAAAGTCATTATAATATAAATTTTTTAAAGTCCTGAAAATTATGGAGCAAAAGGGATGAGGTTTTCTTTCTTGCTTGAAAGAGCTAAAAACTGAAAAAAATATATGAAACAAAAGTTATAAGCCATTTGAAATCAGGCAACAAAAGACAGTGACACCTGAGAAATGGGAAATAAACGAGATGAGTTTCATAATTGTTCCAGCTTCTGCCTGGAGAGAATGCCAGGACGCAGAGGAAACTAACAGTACCTTTGAGTTGAAAAGGTGAACCTGGATGTCTAGAGAAGCTGAAGGGGTTAATTAGGGGCTAGGGTTCATAGGGCAGAGTACACAAGAAGAGAGAGCTGCAGAGAGAGCTCTGAAGGTAAACACAGATCCTCCCTAAAGTCTTCAGCCGAGTATTACCAATGCATCGGTACAAAGAAACTACTAAAGTCTGGAGAAAGAATCACCCAGAAGGAACAGCAGAAACAATCCCTAGAGATCACACAGGGCTGGGAATAATTCCTATTCCACAAGTCAGAGTAAAAAAACTCAAAATTCACAGGGCATCAGTAAAGAACTCAGAAAGGTCTTGCTTTAATAGTGAAAAAAATTCGCCTTAGACTAAATGCTATTCCAGTCCTGCCTAATAAAGCTTAAAAGTAACACCTGAAAGAATCAAACTGTTGTCAGTAACTTAACTACATTCAAGAAGAAAGTTCAAGAATATTTATAGTGATACAAAACTATCTAGTATCCAACAAAATAAATTTCACAATGTCTGGCACCCACCCAAAAATAACCAAGTTGCAAAAAAATAGGGAAATACAACCCATAATGAGGAAAAAAAAACCATTCAGTTGAAACCAACCCAGGAAATGACACAGATGATATAATTAGTAGACAGGGATATTAAAACAGTTTTCATAACTATATTCCATATGCCAAGGAGCTAGAAGAAACACTGAGCATATTAAGTAGAAACACAGAACATGTAAACTGGTCTGCCTGAATGCACACCAACTGAAATTATCCAAAATGGAACACAAATACTAAAAAAGAAGAAGAATCAGTGACTTGGGACAAGTTAAAGCAGCCTACTATATAACTGAGGTCCCTATAAAAGGGGAGAAAAGGAAAGCCAGAAAAAAAATTGAAGATATAATAACTTTTTCCCCAAGTTTTATGAAAACTATAAACTCACAGAACCAAGAAGCCCAATGAATCCCAACCAAAAGAAATATGAAAAAAAGAAAATGAAAGTCATGATGATCTATTTATGACTACAGGAACAAAGATAAAGACGGCAGTGGCTTTCCTGTTGAAAATAATAAAAGCAAGAAAACAATGGAGCAACATCTTTAAAAATACTGAAGGAAAACTAAATTGTCAACCTAGAACTCTATATCCAGTGAACATATGTTTCAGACACACAAAAGCTAAAAGAGTTCATTAGTGGCTGGACGCAGTGGCTTACACCTGAAATCCCAGCTACTCAGAAGGCTGAGGCAGGAGAATTGTTTGAACCCAGGAGGAGGAGGTTGCAGTGAGCCGAGACTGTGCCATTGCACTCCAGCCTGGGCAACAGGGAGAGACTCTGTCTCGGAAAAAAAAAAAAAAAAAATTACTATTAGACCTGTCTTACAAGCAAGGTTAAAAGAAATCTTTCAGGAAGAAGGAAAGAAGGAAAAAAGGAAAATAATACATTCTGGCATTACAGATCTTCTACCATGTGTTATAAACACCTACTTTTGCAATATTACTTTTCAGTATTCCTTTACTCCTATGTGAAGGAAGCCCTGATCTCAAATATGCTTTCTTTCCATTCATCATGCTATTTCCTCTACCTGGAATGCCATATATCTCCATCTATAGACATCTTCCCAATCTTTAATGTCCATCTCAAATATAACATTTTTTAAAATGTCCTTTCTGATTCCCCATCCAGATGTGGCTTCTTGTTCACATTATCCTCCTGCTATTTTTCTTAATGGGAAAAACTCATTTGGCTCTTTTTACTGTATTTTAGATGGTAGCACAGGGCTTTGCAGGTAGAAGACAATCCTTAACTTCCTAGTGGACTGAATTATCTTTTTTTTTTTTTTTTTTGAGACAAGGTCTTGTTCTGTTACCCAGGCTGAAGTGTAGTGGCATATACATGGCTCACTGCAGCCTCAACCTCCTGGGCTTAAGCAATCCTTCTGTCTCAGCCTCCCAAGTAGTTGGGACTACAGGCATACCACTATGTCTGGTTAATGTTTTAATTTTTGTAGAGATGGGTTCTTGCCATGTTGCATAAGCTGGTCTCAAACTCCTTGGCTCAAGTGATTGCCCTTCCTTGGCCTCCCAAATTGCTAGGATTACAGATATCAGCCACCACTCCTGGCCTCTTTCATTTATTTATGAGACAGAGTTTTGCTTTTGTTGCCCAGACTGGAGTACAATGGCGTGATCTTGGCTCACTGCAACCTACGTCTCCCAGGTACAAGCGATTCTCCCGCCTCAGCCTTCCAAGTAACTGGGATTACAGGCACACGCCACCACACCCAGCTAATTTTGTATTTTTAGTAGAGATGAGGTTTCACCATGTTGGCCAGGATGGTTTCGAACTCCTGACCTCAGGTGATCCTCCTGCCTCGGCCTCCCAAAGTGCTGGGATTACAGGCATGAGCCACTGCACCCGGCCCTGGCCTCTTATTTTTATACTTTACTTGAAAGCTGCCTGAGAGTGAAAGGAAGATAAGCATAAAGAAAAACAAATGGGCCAGGCACAGTGGCTTACACCTTAATCCCAGCACTTTAGGAGGTCAAGGCGGGCAGGTCACCTGAGGGCAGGAGTTTGAGACCAGCCTGGCCAACATACACTATAACCTCACCTCTAATAAAAAAAAAAACAACAAGGTGTTGTGGTGCATGCCTGTAGTCCCAGCTACTTGGGAAGCTGAGGCAAGTGAATCGCTTGAAGCCGGGAGGCGGTGGTTGCAGTGAGTCAAGATCGCACCACTGCACTCCAACCTGGGCTACAGAGAAAGACTCCATCTCTCAGGAAAAAAAAAAAAGAAAAGAAAAGAAATGGACAGAAGAACAGAAGTTATCTTGCCCCACAAAAACATAATAATATTCATCATTAAAATCCACTGACTGATACTGAAAGTATTAATATAATCTGTGCTTGAAAAAAATAGACTGGATCTTTGCAACTCAAGTCACTTGTTAAAACCAGTTATTTCCCAAGAGAACTGGATTCTCTTTTAAAACCCTCTCACTTTCCTGAGACTGAGGCCAAGCCAATAAGAGCTGAACCTCTGGAGACAGGAAAGAGGTGTCTTGTTCCCCATCTCAACACCAACATGAGTCAGAGACACTGCCTTTGCAGAGGACCTTGATTAAATTCCCCAGGAAGGATCAGGAGTGGGTGGAAAATAAACAATAAAGAATCAGAAAATGAGTGTGTTCGGGATCTCCAAACCACCCCCAGGTTTGATGATTTGTTAGGATGACAGATGTTATTCAGCATATAGTCAAATTCATCGTAATGACTTTTTTACAGTGAAAGGATACAAAGCAAAACCACTAAAAAGAGAAAGCCCCATAGGGTGAAGTCTGGAAGAAACCACGTGTAAACTTCCAAGAATCCTCTCTCAGTGGACTCGAGTGTGCTTAATTCCTCCAAGAATGAGCTGTGATAACATGTATGAAATATTGTTTACCATGGAGATTTACTGGAGACTGACTTAGTGGTGAGGGTTTTTATTAGGGCTGGTCATGTACGCATTTTCTGCCTAGCATGTAGCAAGATTCCAGACTCCTAGAAGGAAAGCAGGTATTCAGTATAAACTATATTGTCTGCAAACAGTTAAGGCACTGTGAGCCATTCTTATCATTTGGAGGATGGTAGGAACACTCCTAAAATTCAACTTCTCTAATGCTAGCCAAAGATCAACCTTATAAGCAGGTTTTTCTCAGGACAGTAATCCTTTTCTGAACAGAGGTATACTGAAAATACTCTTCTTGATTCAAGAATCTCACTTTCAGGAATTTTTTTTGTTAGCAAATAGGTTGAAATTGAGCAAAGTTATATACACTAAGATGTTATCACAATATTGTTTAATTTAGTAAAGAAAATTGGAAACAGGCCAGGCACTGTGGCTCATGCCTGAATCCCAGCACTTGGGAGGCTGAGGTGGGAGGATCATTTGAGGTTAGAGGTTTGAGACCAGCCTGGCCAACATGGTGAAACCCCGTCTCCACTAAAAATACAAAAAGTAGTCGGGCATGGTGGTACAAACCTGTAATCCTAGCTACTCGGGAGGCTGAGGCAGGAGAATCTCTTGAGCCCAGGTGGCAGAGGTTGCAGTGAGCCAAGATCATACCACTGCACTCCAGCCTGGGTGACAGAGAGAGACTCCATCTCAAAAAAAACCAAAAACCAAAAAACAAACGAAAAATTAGAAACAAAGTAAATGCCCCCAAAATGTGAAATGGTTCAGTAAATTACAGTATAACAATGTGAAGAAATATTAAACAATCATCAAAATTACATTTTTGAAGACTTTTAATGACAAAAATGATTATGTTGGGAAGTAAATCAATATGCAAAGTGTTATATGCAGTAACAACTCAAAACAACTCAATACAGAATAAAATCTAGAAAGAAATATACTAAAACATAATCATGATTCATTTCTGAGAGATGGTTTTATAAAATAATTTTTATTTTTCTCTTGACCTTTTTCTGTTTTCAATTATTATTTAATAAACATGTACTCTACCTTTTTTTTTTTGTTTTGAGACAGAGTCTCACTCTGTTGCCCAGGCTGGAGTGCAGTGGTGCGATTTCAGCTCACTGCAAGCTGCGCCTCCCAGGTTCAAGCGATTCACCTGCCTCAGCCTCCCAAGTAGCTGGCATTACAGGTGTGTGCCACTACGCCCAGCTAATTTTTGTATTTTTAGTAGAGACAGGGTTTCACCATGTTGGCCAGGCTAGTCTCGAACTCCTGACCTCAAGTGATCTGCCCGCCTCAGCTTCCCAAAGTGCTGGAATTACAGGCGTGAGTCACCGTGCCCGGCCTACTTTTCTAATTGGAAGATAAGTTAAAATGATAAGACAATTAGATTTTAGATATATAGGTTTGTGAATCCAAAGTCAATTTTGTAAAATGTAAAATATTTAGTGAGTACAGTAAGTAACATGAGTATAACATATAAAACAGTTTAACTGGTGAACTCTTGACCATGTAAAACGCAATTTTCCAGCTGAGCATGGCGGCTCACATCTGTAATCCCAGCACTTTGGGAGGTTGAGGAGGGAGTGTAGCTTGAAGCCAGGAGTTCAAGACCAGCTTGGGCAGTATGGTGAGACCCTGTCTCTACAAAAGCTTTAAAAAATTAGCCAGGTGTGGTGGTAGGCTACTGTGGTCCCAGCTACTCCGAAGGCAAGGATTGCTTGAGCCCAGTAGTTCAAGGTTTCAGTGAGTGAGGATCACACCACTGCCCTCCCATCTGTGTGACAGAGTGAGACCCGACCTCTTTTTTTTTTTTTTTTTTTTTTTTGAGACAGGAGTCTCGCTCTGTCCAGGCTGGAGTGCAGTGGCTCAATCTCAGCTCACTGCAACCTCCACCTCCCAGGTTCAAGCGATCCTCCTGCCTTGGCCTCCTGAGTAGCTGGGATTACAGACGCGCACCACCAAACGCAGCTTTTTTTTGTATTTTTAGTAGAGACGGGGTTTCGCCATGTTGACCTGGCTGGTCTCGAACTCCTGACCTCAGGTGATCAGCCCGCCTCCACCTCCCAAAGTGCTGGGATTACAGGCATGAGCCACCGCACCTGGCCGAGACCCTACCTCTTAAAAAAAAAATTAAAAAAAAAAACAAACAATTTTTTTATTTCAAATGCTTCTTTCTTCAATTAGCTAACATTTAAAATGCAGAGAGGGAGATATATTTTCTTATAAACACTACAGAAATCAGAATGGCTAATTTTTATTATAATGAAGAAATGGTTCACAAACTAGCCAATGCAAAAATGAAAATATATTTCAACGGCTAGAACAAAGGATGAATTTCCTAAGCTATTTTATATGTTTATATAACTGTAATTCAACTTAGTACATTACTAAGTATGAGTAAGTAACAGCACTTTGAGAGACTGAGGACGTGTCGCTTGAGGCCAGGAGTTCAAGACCAGCCTGGCCAACATGGCAAAACCTCATCTCTACTGAAAATACAAAAATTAGTGAGGCATGGTGGTGTGCGCCTGTAGTCCCAATTACTTGCGAGGCTGAGGCACAGGAATCGTTTGAACCGGGTAGGCAGAGGTTACAGTAAGCTTAGATCGCACCACTGCACTCTGGCCTGGGCAACAGAGCGAGACTCTGTAAAAAAAAAAAAAGTGGCCGGGCGCAGTGGCTCAAGCCTGTAATTCCAGCACTTTGGGAGGCCGAGGCGGGCGGATCACAAGGTCAGGAGATCGAGACCATCCTGGCTAACACGGTGAAACCCCGTCTCTACTAAAAAGTACAAAAAACTAGCCGGGCGAGGTGGCGGGCGCCTGTAGTCCCAGCTACCCCGGAGGCTGAGGCAGGAGAATGGCGTAAACCCAGGAGGCGGAGCTTGCAGTGAGCTGAGATCCGGCCACTGCACTCCAGCTTGGGCGACAGAGCGAGACTCCGTCTCAAAAAAAAAAAAAAAAAAAAAAAAAAGTATTAGTAATATAAGTAATTAAGTTTTCACAGCTTTAAGGAGAATTAGGTAATTGCTCTACAAACCTCTTCTTCTTCTTCTCTTTTCTTTTTGAGACAGAGTCTTGCTCTGTCCCCAGCCTGGAGTGCAGTGGCGGGATCTTGGCTCACTGCAAGGCTCACTGCAAGCTCCGCCTCCGGGGTTCACGCCATTCTTTTGCCTCAGCCTCCGAGTAGCTGGGACTACAGGCGCCTACCACCACGCCAAGCTAATTTTTTGTATTTTTAGTAGAGACAGGGTTTCACCGTGTTAGCCAGGACGGTCCCGATCTCCTGACATTGCGATCCAACTGCCTCAGCCTCCCAAAGTGCTGGGATTACAGGCATGAACCACCGCGCTCAGCTGCTCTATAAACTTCTTTTGGAGAAGGTGACTTCTAATATATCCAGTTTCAATTCCCTTCCATTTGTTGTTATGCATCTACCTTAGTCACATATATGCTACTTAACAGAAAGTTATTTTCCTGCTACCCAGGATCTTCACCACTGCATTAAGCTGCCATATAGAAAACAGACTGCTATTGTATCCTCTTACCCCTAGAGAGATGAAATGGTTTGCAGCTTCTTTTAAATCACAAAGCAATTCTTTTGTGTACTAAATTGGCCCAAGGCTACGGAGGTTGTGCAACAGAGATCCACAGAGGCAGCCTCTCTTTCCACATGACCTCCACTTGTGGCTGCTTCCCAGTCCTGCCAGAACATGAAAACTTTGAAAGCACTCCATGTGGAGGCAGTGCTCTCTCTGGCATCTGAAGTACTTCTTGGGCTGTTAGAAAAACCAAATTCTGAAGAGAGCTATTGCAATGGTAAGCACACTCAGGAAAAAAAGCAAGAATTTTTCTGGTTAGGAAGGGAAATGTAGTTAACCTAAATTGGACCTGAGGCACAAATGGAGGCATCAAGAAGCACTCCCACTACTACAGTTCAACCATGCATTTTTGTTTCCTTTCTTTTAAAAAAAAATTATTATTTTTTAAGAGACAGGGTCTTGCTGTGTCACCCAGGTTGAAGTGCAGTGGTGCGATCACAGTTTATTGTAACCTCAAACTCCTGGGTTCCAGTAATCCGACTGCTCACCTCAGCATCCTGAGCAGGCATGGGCCACCATGCCCAGCTAATTATTTTATTTTTTGTAAAAATGGGGTCTTCCCATGTTGCCCAGGCTGGTCTTAAACTCCTGGCCCCAAGGGATCCTCCTACCTCGGCCTCCTAAAGTGCTGGGATTATAGGCTTAAGCCACCACGCCATCCTGTTTCCATTATGAAAAAAGAATGGCTCTTTAAATGGTTTGGCTATTTTCAGAAATGTAACTGCTTAAAAAAGGGCTATGAGGAGGTGGCAGGGAAAGAGGACAGATGAATGAAGCACTGCTATAGAGTCTCTTTAATAAAATGTAGCTAATAAAGGTAGCATTCCTCTGAATCTCTGTATTTAAATAAATAAAGTCAGCAATTGTTGCTTGCTAAGTGGTGGTTCAAGTACAATCAACAGCCCTTTAAAGACTTTCTTGCAGTTGGGCGCGGTGGCTCACGCCTATAATCTCAGCACTTTGGGAGGCCGAGGCAGGTGGATCACAAGGTCAGGAGATTGAGACCATCCTGGCTAACACAGTGACAGTGAAACCCCGTCTCTACTAAAAATACAAAAAATTAGCCAGGCGTGGGCATGGTGGCGGGTGCCTGTAGTCCCAGCTACTTGAGAGGCTGAGGCAGGAGAATGGTGTGAACCCAGGAGGCCGAGATTGCAGTGAGCTGAGATTGCGCCACTGCACTCCAGCCTGGGTGACAGAGCAAGACTCTGTCTCAAAAAAGACTTTGTTGCTTCTTCTTTTCTCTTTTTCGGGAAGAAACACAATAAAAATATGAGAAAAAGCATGGGACTTAGAGTCAAGAAAAACCTGGGTTCATTATGAACTGTGAAACATGTTAATATATTAACAAACAATTTTCAGACACTATGCTTTCCTGCCATTTGTTATGTTTGAATTTCAGGCTTTTCCTCTGTAAATGGGAATACCAACAAATGTCATCCTTTTCATAGGTGATTGTGTACAAAGAAAGTATAAGCAAACTGTAAAGGGCTATCTAAGTATTAATTGTTGCTGTTAGGTCTCCCTGACATAAAAAGTACTTAAAACATGGTCACATAATTATTAATGAACTGAGCTAATTATAGTGGACAAATGGTAAGAGTAGATAAATTAAGAACCTTAAAACCAACACTTTCATGTAAACAATAACACTTTCATGTAAAAATTAACATATTTAATTGTAAAATATAAACATCTTATATGGAACTAAGTTGAACACCCTGAAAATATCCCAAGGGAAAACAGTGTCTCAACATCCAGAACGGGTCACTATAATTATCATATAGTGGGATCTCAGATATGGCAGATAGATGCTATCAAATCAGGTTTCACTAAAGTACAGATGATATGGGAGGGGGGACGGGGAAGTGCTGGGTAGCTGGGTAGAGAAAGGCAGGTCCCTGGCTGGGGCTCCACTCCTACAGACCTAGGTGAGGACACGCACTCCCGCTTTTGTGCCTAAATGTTGCATTTTCCAAGACCACTCTGGTCTGCCATGACCCCAATCCTGGTCCGGGCACGGTGGCTCACACCTGTAATCCCAGCACTTTGGGAGGCCGAGGTGGGCCTATCACCTGAGGTCAGGAGGTCGAGACCAGCCCGATCAACATGGAGAAACCCTGTCTCTACTAAAAATACAAAATTAGCCAGGCGTGGTGGCACATGCCTGTAATCCCAGCTACTTGGGAGGCTGAGGCAGGAGAATAGCTTGAACCCAGGAGGTAGAGGTTGTGGTGAGCTGAGATCGTGCCATTGCACTCCAGCTTGGGCAACAAGAGCGAAACTCTGTCTCAAAAAAAAAAAAAAAATGAGTCTGGGCTCTTGACTTCAAATCCCTGAGAGGTAACAAGTTGTGTGTCCTTGGGAAAATTACTCAACCTTTTCTCAATCCCAGTATTCACATCTGTAAAATGGGGATAGCAGTAGTACCTATCTCTCAGGATTTCTGTGAAGATTAAATGAAGAAACACAGGCAAATCACTTACTACAGGGTTATTTGCTTAGCTATTGTCATCTTCATCATACTATCTATACAAGGTAACTTTCTACAAGTGGAACTAGACTAGTAGTCACCCATTTTACAATCAGATATTAACCTTCATCCACAGTAGTGAACTTGCATGCCTTTGAAAGGTCCACTGTGGTCATCCATCCTGTGAGGTCTCTGCATACCAATATGCTGCTTAGGTGAGGCTAGATGTGCCTACTAGGAACTGCAGTTATTTGAACCAAATGTTAGCAGATGTCCAAAGTGCAATTCTTCACATTCTACTAACCAGTCTCTGAACCACCCAGAGTCCCTGGGTTATACTTCTAAATTTTAAATTTCTTTTCTTTTTTTGAGGCGGAGTCTCGCTCTGTCGCCCAGGCTGGAGTGCAGTGGCACGATCTCGGCTCACTGCAAGCTCTACCTCCCAGGTTCAAGCCATTCTCCTGCCTCAGCCTCCCGAGGAGCTGGGACTATAGGCGCCTGCCACCACGCCTGGCTAATTTTTTGTATTTTTAGTAGAGATGGGGTTTCACCGTGTGAGCCAGGATGGTCTCGATCTCCTGACCTCGTGATCCACCCACCTTGGCCTCCCAAAGTGCTGGGATTACAGGCTTGAGCCACCGCGCCCGGCCAAAATTTTAAATTTCTTATCCAAGTTGCTCATGCCCTATGTTTCACTTCTAGTAAAATTTATCTTTCTTTTTTCAAGTGAAAATGTCAAAAAGCTTAAGATGTGCATACATGCATACCTTTTCTAATTTGAAGTGAGTGAAATCTTCCTAATACAGAAGCTAAAGAACTTAGAATAATGAAACACTAAGATAGGAGCCCCTTATAATAGTATGTACCATGTTAAATGATGGTGGTGGTCAATGAAGCAATTACTTCACATCTAATATCCTACCGAAATGAAATAACTGCATTTTAAGGAAATAAAACCTAACCTTTCTTGAGATGTCCTGCTAAATGAGTCAAAAAAAATCTTAATTCTAGACCTATAAAATTAATCAAAATAATCCAGCTGTGCAATCATCCTACTTCTTATCATAAAGAATCTAATAATGCAGTAAATTCTGGGTCTTACATATAAAAGACATCCCCATCCCACCTCCTCAACAGTCATCTTCTTAGGATCAAGGTCCACTCCTCTGTGACATGGAAGGACCCTTCCTCTGGGGAAAGGATGGGCTCAGTTGCCTCAGCACAAGCTGCTCCTCCAGCCTGCCTGCCTGTGACACTACTACCTGCTAGCCAGAAGCATCCCAGTGTCTATTGGGCTGCTGCAGATTGAACAGACTGTGAATCCAGCCAGAGGATAAGAGGTTGTTTTAATTGGCTAAGTCTGCTATGTACTAAGCGTATGGCCATGAATTTGTAGCCAAAACACTAATCTAAAAAAAAAAAAAAAAAAAAGCCATGTACAATTTAAACACAAAACAAGAATGACATTTTCATTATTCTAGTTTTACCACGAGGGCTTATAACATAACATTTTATGACTCTGAAATCCTTTACCTTTGAAGTAGAATTTTCGTGATATACTCCTTGTATCAAGTCCATAAGAGCACTTGCTAAAAGTTCCACAACCTAAAAAGCAAGAAGAAAAATTAAAAAAAAAAAAATTTAAATATATCTCCATTGTTACCTCAGAATGCTTCAGAAGGCTCAGTGGCAAGGCAGAATCTGTGCTTGACAGAAAAAATCTTGTGCTATGCACTAAGATCTCAGCAAATGGCACTGCCCACCTGGATATTAAAGCTGTGATCCAATTTTTTTCAGTCATAATTCAAGCCAAAAAAAATCTTATAAGCATAGCATTTAACTAATATACATGAAAATCGAGTAATAGCCATTTTGAACATAAACTACATTTCAGATAACTAATGAAATCTTAACTCAATTTATTTTCTGCATGTTTATTTCTGTCAGGTGGATATTTTTTCAGTACTCCCATTCTGGGAGCAATTACAATGCTAATTTTCATACTACAGGAAAAAAAAGCAAAAGCAAAAGAATGGCTAACCTTTCAAATATGTTCATTCTGTTGCACTTAAAATGCACTGTGGATATATTTACTGTGGGGCCCCTGGGTCAAATGTACCATAAACACTGAAAATTTTTACAGAACTGCAATACTGAAATCATATTCATCAAACCTGTATTATTTTTCAAGGCTCAGACTTTTTTTTTTTTTTAATCAAGTGAAATCAAAAGCTTTGAACTTGTTCCAGGATGTAAAACAAGCAGAAAACAGTAAATGGTCTCTTTGGAACTACTGTACAATTTAGAGTAGTTTGCATAAAGCATCTTAATTTGAGAGGATAAAATAGTGGTATTTATGATAATGTTCAATGCAGCCATTTCAAATAAGAATTCCTCAAGGCAACCCCATCCGCTTCTTACAAGTCTTAATATCTTGTATATTTAACTTCCTATGTTATGCAGTCCTGTATCAGATTTCCACTCTTTGCTTCCGAAAATTCAGCTCCATTCTGATTGAATTAAAGGATTTTGTTTCAGCTTTTATCATTCTTGTAATTGAAGACATTATTAAGCCAAAGAATACAGACCCAAACAACAAGATACTTCAATCTCAGGTACCCTGGGTTTAATAAACATTTTCTTAGAGGCAAATGATATTAATTTGTAGAAAGACTTGCTTTAACATTTTAACACATGAGCATTTATCTCCAAGTTTATATATTTACATTTATACTATGTAATATACACAGAACTGCTGATAGGAAATTTTTGCTGATTGAAGGCATATATTTTTCCTAGCTCTTTACAGATGGGTTAATTTGTAAGGCACATACAAAGTCTTTTTTTTTTTTTTTTAAATCACATTGTCCTTTAGGTAACCAAATGCTTAAGAAATATTGTAGCAATATGAGCTGCAGAGGAACTGGAAGGACAATGATCCCACAGTGTTACCACATGAGTTGAGTTATTTAAGTGGGGAAGAGAGAAAAATGAATGGATTTTTTTTTCCCCTGAAGGTATCAGATAAGCCCCATTCCCAAATCCAGGAGGACTGAGTATCGCCAATAGGTCTATGAAAGACTGTAACTAAACGCACAGCATCAGATTGGATTACAGTTTACACAAGCAACATCCCAAGATCCCCCTGATGGCTGGACACATAATACAGATCAATCACTCACTAAGAAATGTTATGGTTTTGAAACAGTTTGAGCTCTGAGACCAGCACTGGTAACGTGAAGAGGGATTTACAAAGAGAAAGTCTGACACTAAATGTCAAAATGATGGTATGAACTTTAACCACAGTGTTCCTTTACTTCCCTGAAACTCCAGACCAGGCAGAAGCAACAAGAACATTTTGTTCTCTGACTCTTTTTCTCATTGAGTAAACCTGTGCTTACAAGTTCATAATTTATAAACGACCTGTACTTACAAATGGGTATACTCACTTGAACAGAATACACCTCCATAGCCAATGACAACCCATTAAGGAAAAAGCTTTAGATTTCTTTGAGTTAACAAGCTGAGGAAGGAAAGAGATTATAAAAAGCAAGAGTAGCCTAAGAAGTTGAAACTGTTCCAGATAAGGGTGACTTACCCAGTGCATATGTCCATCTCTTTCCATTGCCTGAAATGTTTATTTATTTTTTATTTTTTTATTTATTTATTTTTTTGAGACGGAGTCTCGCTCTGTCCACCAGGCTGGAGTGCAGTGGCGCTATCTCGGCTCACTGCAAGCTTCGCCTCCCGGGTTCCCGCCATTCTCCTGCCTCAGCCTCCCGAGTAGCTGGGACTACAGGCGCCCGCCATGGCTCCCGGCTTTTTTTTGTATTTTTAGTAGAGACGGGGTTTCACCGTGGTCTCGATCTCCTGACCTTGTGATCCGCCCGCCTCGGCCTCCCAAAGTGCTGGGATTACAGGCGTGAGCCACCGCGCCCGGCCGAAATGTTTATTCTTAAAATTATACCAAAGAAAGACGTGTTTAAGTATCACCCTTCCTTAAAACTGCAAATATTTCTAGAAAGACCACAAGGCTACCAGCCACTCACAATTTAGTAAGCTCATTTAATAATCTTAACTTTTTTTTTGCTTATTACCCCAGACATTCACCTGTTTAGATACTGCTATACTTATATTTAAGAAAACACTCGGTTAATAACATTTTTCCCCCTCACATTCTTGAGGAATGACATGTTCAGGCAATTCAAAGTGCTGGCAGGAATAATGGCAGCCAAAGGAGAATCCAGAGGCCTAAAAGCCAGACCTCTTGGGGCTGAGAGCTGAAGTCCTGGTGCTCTAGATAAATGCAACCTTGAGAAAGATTCCAGGACTTTTGTTTCTCAGGCCCATGGGGCAAGCAAACACTTTCTACTAGGGGAAGAAAAAAAAAAGGGGTTAAAAGAGCCTCAATATGAGCTATCTTGGGAAGCCCAACAGATTAGGGAACTGTTAAAAAAAAAAAAAAGCAGAATACTAGCAGCCAGAGAATCTAGATTCTATTCCAAAGTCTACTAATAATTTGATTGTAAGATTTGGGCAAATCAATTTTCTTCAACTCAATGCAATGAATTGTAATAAGGGGAGTTGGAAAAGATGATTCCTTAAGGTCTCTTCCAGCCCTACAATTCTAAGCTTTTACAAATACAAGTCTTATTATTTATAATTAGGCAAGTAAACTTGAAAACTGCTTTTCTGTAAATTTTGATGGAACATCTTTGTTCATGTAATTCATTTTTATCTCTTGTCTTCACATGAACCTTTCCCTCTATCTGAATTCTACTGGCTAATTTCTTTGTGAAACTTTTTGTACCAAATCCCCCTTGGTTTCAATACCTAGAATTATAATAAAACACTTCCCATTTTTCAAAACCACTGTGACTGGTAGAGCACCCCATCAGCTGACAAAGTCCTACTTGAGTCAATTAAAGGCAACACTGCTGAACTCTGATTCCTGAAGGGCTCTAATGCTTGGAAACGATTTACACATACTGGATTCTGAATGACATCAGGCTTAACTGCCAAGTTGCATCAAACAAATAATGGTACTAAGTTGGCCATATTGCGAGTATCTCTGAAAAGTAAATATGTAGAGCATTTAGAAGAGAATTTGGAACATGTTTCAGTGAGTGTTAACTTACTCTTCTTCCATACCGCCCTATTATCATGCTATATTCAGTACAATTCTGGAGTAGATGAACAGCGTAGTATGGAGACTAAGATTATGGTGTTTTTTTAATTGTGTGCCTAAATATTTTGGAAGAAAGTGAGTTTTAGTTCAACAACAAAACCCAGAACACATGCAAAGACCATTTTAACCAAAATCAGGGACCTCTGAAACACTGACTTGCTGCATCCTGAAATATTGTTTTAGATTATACAACAGTCAGCATCGATGTTAAACAGTTTAGCCATTTGGAGAACAATTTAACAGGAGATAACTTTCTGCATTTCTGGTGATTGCGAGAATAGCAGCATTGCTTACCTACACATGCAAATTAAAAAATGCTCTTCTCTTCAGTGTGGCTCATATGTTGAAATGTGACTCTACAGCAAAGCCATACACTATCCTTCAATTTCCAGTGAACCCGAAGTGGCAACCATTCCTAATGTCAGTGTCATGAACTGGCTTCTCCTGCCACCTCCCTTGTTTTGGCTACTGGGCAGAATGCTGCAGCATAGGACAGTAAATGGACAGTGCATGTCTAGTTGCTATTCTCAAACAAATTGTTGATCCCTCCCACTTCAATAACCACTGTCGCACCCAAGTTAAGGAACAGACAGTATCCAGGTGTATCTGAACCTTAACAAAATTATAGATCTGACATAATTAACCTTTGTAATGAATTTCTTAAATGGTTAATTTACAGGACAAATTTCAGCAATCTCAGGGGAATATGTAATTGCTTCATTCTTTATCTTTTGGCAAGGGTAACTACAATTCAATGATTTTTTACACTGAAAAACCAAGATGATGAATACCCTCACAAAGGGTATTGTGATGACTATGCCCTGAGCTATAATACATTCTCATCATAAAAAACAGAAATTGAGAGGAGTAGGGGATGGTAAGACAAAAATCCTGACCAAAAGAAAAAAATCCTCGCATTGCTATCCAAAGATGTCTGTAACATATTCTTAAGGAAAAAAAGCTATTTACAAAATAGAAGTAGTATAAAAGGCATTTTAAAAACAAAAATGAGGTCAATCTATGGGTTTATAGACACAAGAGAAAAAAGTCTGAAAGGAGAGACAACAACATAATAATGATAATGTATAAATGATAGATTTTGGATGATTTTTAATTTAAAAGATTGTTTTCTTCAGCCTTTCTGCTTAAATTTATAATTGCTAAGTTTATAACAGCTTACATATACACTATTTCCCTCTTTCTATTGTATTGCATTCCACTATTTCCCTCTTTTTATTGTATTGCTTTTATAATTAAATAAAACAATAAACCTATTTCCTTGGGAAGGTGTGGGGCGGGGGGAGACCTCAAGCTAAGCTATGTCCACAAATTGATTTATGGAATATAACACTCAATAGTTTTTGGATTAGAAAAAATAGGATCAGTAAGTGGTAGTAAGCATTCCGTGTAGACAAGTCATGCCTTTATCAATAAATGGGATTCAGAAGTACTGTCAGCATTTGACAGGCAGAATAGACTCAATAGAGTCGTAGATGTTTGACTAGTACAGCAGACCACTCTAATTTGAGCAAAGGAGCGCCTATCCTAAATTAAAATACAAGTACTCTTTTTTTTTTTTGGAGATGGAGTCTCACTCTGTCGCCCAGGAGGAAGTGCAGTGGCACAATCTCGGCTCACTGCAACTTCTAGGTCTCCCAGGCTCAAGGGATTCTCCTGCCTCAGCCTCCCGGGTAGCTGGGACTACAGGTGCCTGCCACTATGCCCGGCTAATTTTTGTATTTTTAGTAGAGACAGGGTTTCACCATGTTGGCCAGGCTGGTCTCAAACTCCTGACCTTTTGATCCACCCGCCTCGGCCTCCCAAAGTGCTGGGATTACAGGCATGAGCCACCGCACCCGGCCACAAGTGAATCTTTAGAAAAAAATGTAAACTATAAACTAACATGGCTCAATTAAAGCTCAAGTCAGCATAATATGAATTGATGTTATAAGGTAGTACAGTTGCATTTTAATTCACTTGAAAAAGGTTGCTTTATAACTTAATTTGCTTGGTATATAAAAACTGTGAAGGCCATTACAGATTTGTAATCTTCTTTCAAAAATTTGTCCTCAGAGGGTGATTTTAATGACGGATTTACTACAGTGTGGAATGACAAAACAACATGTCATCCATCACTCTGTTTGGAGGTGAGTAACACAGTGCCCCTCAGCCTTTACTACTTTTAGCTGCTAGCAAACAAAACAGTCATGTGTGTTCATGTGTGTGCACGTGCATCTGCAGTGCTGATGGCATTAACTACGCACAACTTTACTGTGCTCTTTCCTCCACCCCGAGGAACAAACAGCAACGCATGAAGTAGTAGCAAAGGTAAAACAGTCTTGGGAAAGAATGAATTTTCATATACATCTTGGGAGGAACAAAAGATAGATTTAGTCTCTTTTGAAAGAGCTTTGGAATTTGAAGGGATATTGTCAAAATTCCTTTTTAAGCCACAAAAACTCTTACCAGTGAAAATATCTTACAGAAAAATACTGAGAGGGTGCTGAATAGGCTGATAAAGGTAACCAGAGCAGGTGGTATCACTCTTTACTTCATAAAAATGAAGCACAAACTATTTGTGAGATGCATATAAAGATGGAAAGATTTACATTGCCAAGGTAAGGTACAGAGGGACTAAAGAGTGGCGCCCTCCCATAGTGACCAGTAATAATGTCTAACATTTGTAAAGTACTTTATCATTTACAAATGGATTTAAGCAAACCGTCTCATTCCAGGTGGATTTGGTCCCCAGTGCTCAGCCAGAGCTTCCAGGCTGGCAGCCTCAGTGGAGAAACGACTTCTGAAGAACACAGGGCACAGCAGCAGTGGCCAAATGAGGGGTGAATGTACTCACCCACCACCTGGGCATGAACTACCCAGATGAGCTCTACTCTGCATGCTGATTAAAATAAATGAGCACTTTGATAAAGCCATTGCTAAAGTCTCTGAAAGGATGGCTCTCTCCACTTCTTCCTATCAAACTGGGACTGGGTTTAATGTAGACAATGATGAAGGGGCTGTTGGAATAAGCACACCAACTCATAGGAGTTCTGGAGGAAGCTTCTAACTCAGCTTTTTGAAGGGAGCCTTTTCAGTACTGCCAAATGTGTAAGGCTTTGCTTATTTGTGGGAGGGATGGCAATCTGTTCTAGTGAGCTGGAAGTTCTTTCTGGCTAAGCGGGTAGCGAAGAGAGAGAAATGGCACTCCCAACAGGACAGGTGCAGCAAAAACTAAGCAAATTGATAATCTTAATTTTTAATTTAGAACAGCTGATACATTGGTTTATAAACTACCGGTAACATTTGTCAAAAAGGTTTCAGGAAAATTTAGTGAACTAAACAGAAGTATAAAATTGCAACTGAGGCTGGATGCAGTGGCTCACGCCTGTAATCTCAGCACTTTGAGAGGCTGAGGTGGGAGGATCACTTGAGCCCAGGAGTTCAAGACCAGCCTGGGGAATATAGTGAGATACCCATCTCAACAAAAAATGAATGAAAGTTTTATTTTAAAAATCACAACTAATATAACTCGAAAGAAATAGGCCACAAATTCTGGAAAATGGCTTAAATATGAAGTTTGAGATATAATTTGACATTGGCTGGTGGATGCATTTCATGAATAGTCTGATAGCCTACTATGTGCCTGGTACGCTACTAATGAAACTAGTCTCGTTAGGCCACAGTTACACATGAGGCACTACCAAAAAGATCTACGTCATAATTCCTTTATTCAATTAATACAAATGTTTGTGGTTTATTTTATTTTATTATTTTTTGAGATGGAGTCTCGCTTTGTCACCCAGGCTGGAGTGCAGTGACTTGATCTTGGCACACTGCAACCTCTGCCTCCCGGGTTCCAGCTATTCTCCTGCCTCAGCCTCCCGAGTAGCTGGGATTACAGGCACCCGCCACCACGCCTGGCTAATTTTTGTATTTTTTAGTAGAGACGGGGTTTCACCATATTGGCCAGGCTGGTCTTGAACTCCTGATCTCATGATCCACCCGCCTGGGCCTCCCAAAGTACTGGGATTACAGGAGTGAGCCACTGCGTCTGGCCATGTTTGTTGTTTAAATACCACTCAGGGACTATGTCTAAACAAGTCTAATACATAACTTTTACATTTACTTTCTTTGCAGTGTTTTTAAATTATAGTTGTTCTTTTTAAAGGATACACTGTCTAGATAAATAACTTCATAAAGATAAAGGCCAATTATTTGTCTTTGATCACTCAGAAGGTTAATATGTAAGTTGCAAGACCTTGGGCCAACCATGTCACTTCTTTGCCCCTCAGTTTGCTTATCTAGATAAGAGGTTTCTGTGTTTTATCAACAATAAGTCCTATGATTAGAAATATTTAATGTGCAGCTATATACATTTTTAATTTGCAATTGTGAGATACAGTAAAAAAATATAGAATTTTTTTAGCTACAATAAAAGAATAATAAAAAAACTGATTTTACTTTTGAATAAAGGTGCATGGTTTTGGACTACTGTTTCTTATTAAGCAATGCCAAACAGTCATTTATTGATCACTGACTCATTTATTTGTTTAAACAACAATTAGGTTCCTGAAAAAGTAGCAGACAATTTAAAGTGCTTAAGATGAAAATTCTCAGCGAGGTGTGGTAGCTCATGCCTGTAATACCAACACTTTGTGAGGCCAAGGTGGGAGGATCACTTGAGGCCAGGAGTTGTGAGACCAGCCTGGGCAAAACACTGAGACCCCATCTCTATGAAGAAATTTTCTTTTTTTTTCTTTCTTTCTTTTTTTTTTTTGAGATGGAGTCTCGCTCTGTCTCCTAGACTGGACTGCAGTGGGATGATCATGGCTCACTGCAACCTCTGCCTCCCAGGTTCAAGTGATTCTCCTGCCTCAGCCTCCTGAGTAGCTGAGATAACAGGCGTCCACCACCACGCCTGGCTAATTTTTTGTATTTTTAGTAGAGACGGGGTTTCACCATGTTGGTCAGGCTGGTCTCAAATGCCTGGCCTTGTGATCTGCCTGCCTTGGCCTCCCAAAGTGGCAGGATTACAGACGTGAGCCACTGCGCTGCGTTGAAAAATAATTTTTTTGAAAGATAAAAATTTTCATAATAAAGAAAAAGGAGATGTTTTCCAGTAGGTTTTTTAAAAAGTTGGTTGTGTCAAGTATTTTGCATTGCATTATAAAAACTATAATAAATAGTTGCTGAGAATTGAATACTTGGCCATGAAACAAACAACGTAAAACTGATTATCACACAGCAGTTAGTTGCTTTATTTTCCACCTTCCCCAATACGGGAATTGCTGAATATGAAGTCTTGTACTCAGGATATACCATTCTCAGTATGTTCTTTACCTAGCGGCACTGCCACATGTTCTTCTGACAGAATTCTGAGAGAATTATGCTTGCCATTTTAGTGTTGGGCCCATTTTTTTTCAATGTGGCTGATGAGCTCCATTTTGCTTTCACTGCTTCTTCATCTGGAGACCCTCTCAGTGATGCCAACTGAAAGGCTGTTGTTGGCTAGCACACTGCCTTGTATTAGTGGCTTTCAATACACATTGTGACATAGTATAAATACATGTGCATATATAAAACTAAATTTTTTTTTGAGACGGAGTCTCGCTCTGTCACCGAGGCTTGAGTGCAGTGGCGTGATCTCGGCTCACTCCAACTGCTACGTCCCAGGTTCAAGCGATTCTCCTGCCTCAGCCTCCTGAGTAGCTGGGATTACAGGTGCCCACTACCACGCCCAGCTAATTTTTGATTTTTGTATTTCTAGTAGAGACGGGGTTTCACCATGTTGGCCAGGCTGGTCTAGAACTCCTGATTTTGTATTCCCAAAGTGCTGGGAATACAGCTGTGAGCTGCATGAGCTACCATGCCCGGCCAAAACTAAATTAAAACTTTCATTATGTAATTTTCTATTGTATTCTACTATTTTTTTTGTAATTTTAAATTTCTTTTATTATTATTATTATTATTATTATACTTTAAGTTCTAGGGTACATGTGCACAACGTGCAGGTTTATTACATATGTATACATGTGCCATGTTGGTGTGCTGCACACATTAACTCATCATTTACATTAGGTATATCTCCTAATGCTATCCCTCCCCCCGCCCCCCTCCCCACAATAGGCCCCAGTGTGCGATGTTCCCCTTCCTGTGTCCAAGTGATCTCACTGTTCAATTCCCACCTATAAGTGAGAATTTTTTCTTTTTTTTGATACGGAGTCTCATTCTGCTGCCCAGGCTGAAGTGCAGTGGTGTGATCTCGGCTCACCACCACCTCGGCCTTCTGGGTTCAAACAATTCTCCTGCCTCAGCCTCCCGAGTAGCTGGGATTACAGACATTGCTACCACGCTAATTTTGCATTTTTAGTAGAGATGTGGTTTTGCCATGTTGGCCAGGCTGGTCTCAAAATCCCAACCTCAGGTGATCCACCCGCCTCAGCCTCCCAAAGTGCTGGGATTACAGGCGTGAGCCACCACGCCAGGCCCTATGGCTTGAACCTGGGAATCGTTTGAACCCAGGAGGCGGAGGTTGTGGTGAGCTGAGATCGTGCCATTGCACTCCAGCCTGGGCAACGAGAGTGAAACTCTGTCTCAAAAAAAAAAAAAAAGTATTGATAGTGATTCACTAAATTGATTTTACCACTCCCCAATGAAAAGGATGTGATCTGTGGTTTGAAACATTATTCACCATCATGCAGATATATGTCATGTATGGCTCACACCTTGTTGGTCCTTGTAATTACACACAAGGTCTCCCAAATTTTTGATGCAGTTTAAACACTGTTATTCTAAAATATATTTTTAGAGGTATTTATTTATCACTTTTTACCAAAAACATGTAATGAACTGAAGGTAAACAGAGAGGCAGGATAAAACAGAATCATTCTTGGGTACTATGGAGTGTTAGGGTGCATTTCAATCTTGTAGGTTTATATCAGTGACGCTGATGCTTAGCTTCGTTTTTGTTTTGCTTTTGTTTTCTGAGACAAAGTCTCACTCTGTCACCCAGGCTGGAGTGCAGTGGTGCCATCTCGGCTCACTGAAACCTCGCCCTCCTGGGTTCAAGCAATTCTCCTGTTTCAGCCTCCCAAGTAGCTGGGGCTACAGGTGCATGCGACCATGCCTGGCTAATTTTTGTATTTTTAGTAGACACAGGTTTTCACTGTGTTGCCCAGGCTGGTCTCGAACTCCTGACCTCAGGTGATCCACCCACTTCATTCTCCCAAAGTGCTGGGATTACAGGTGTGAGCCACTGAACACTGCCTGATGCTTACCTTGGAGCCTACTAGATTCCTGAAAACAAATTGGCTTAGATAATATTTGGTCAAAGAACCAAAAATTTCAGTAATTTCCTAGGAGTCACAGATACATCTTGCCAATTCCAGGGCTGCCATATCTTTTGGGTAACATAGTTCACTTTCCAGCTCAAGCAGCTCCTCTTCAAATTGGGCCACACTAAAAGGCAGGAGTTTGTAATTCAGAGACATCCCAAGGTTTGTACTCTAAAGGCAGGCACAGAAATAAAATCTGATTCATGTGCATTAAAATCCATGCATTTTGACTAAAGCTGTAATTGTATTTCTTCCAAATAACTCTGAAGCTCTTTAAAATCCACAAATCAATGGAATTCTAAAAATAACTGACACTACTAGTACTGTTGTCTAAAAAATTAGGTAATCTTTTTTTCCTTCCTTCAAATATTCAAATAATCAGGTAGAAATTTGGGGGCCAGGCAAAGTGACTCATGCCTCTAATTCCAGCACTTGGGAGGCTGAGGCAGGAGAACCTCCTGAGCCCAAGAGTTCGAGACCAGCCTGGGCAACATAGGGAGATCCTGTTCCAAAAATAAATAAATAAATTAATTAATTAACAATAATAGAAGAGGCCGGGCGTGGTGGCTCACACCTGTAATCAGCACTTTGGGAGGCCCAGGCAGGTGAATCACTTGAGGACAAGAGTTGGAGACCAGCCTGGCCAACATGGCAAAACCTCATCTCTATCAAAAATACAAAAATTAGCTGGGTGTGGCAGTGGGCGACTGTAGTCCCAGCTACTTAGGAGGCTGAGGCAGGAGAATCTCTAGAACCTTGGAAGTGGAGGTTGCAGTGAGCCAAGATCACGCCACTACACTCCAGCCTGGGTGACAGAGCAAGACTCTGTCTCAAAATAAAATAAAATAAAATAAAATAAGATAAAATAAATATAATATAATAAATATAATAAAATAACATAAATCTGGGATTGGCCGCATTGTACCCTTGGATCAAATAATGGATACCCTGGGCCAGGCACAGTGGTTTATGCCTATAATCCCAACACTTTGGGGGCTGAGGTGGGAGGATAGCTTGAGGTCAGGAGTTTGAGACCAGCCTGGACACCACAGAGAGACTCTGTCTCTACAAAAACTTAAAAAAATTAACCAGGCATGGTGTTCTGCACTGTAGTGCCAGCTACTCAGGAGGCTAAGTTGGGAGGATTACCTGAGCCTGTGAGTTCGAGTTTACAGTGAGTGACAGTAGCCCTATTGCACTCCAGCCTGGGGTACAGAGTAAGACCCTGTCTTTTCAAAATAATTATAAAAATAAATAATAATAATGGATATACTTGGGTTAGATATACTCCAATCTATAAAGATATACATACAATTGGCTTCTTTTATTTTTTTCCCCAGAGACAGGATCTCTATCACCCAGGCTGGAGTGCAGTGGCAGTCTTGGCTCACCACAGCCTCCACCCACCAGGTTCAAGCAATTCTTGTGTCTTGACCTCCCAAGTAGCTGGGATTACAGGTATGCGTCACCACACCCAGGTAATTTTTGTATTTTTAGTAGATACGGAGTTTTGCTATATTGGCCAGGCTGGTCTTAAACTCCTGGCCTCAAGTGATCTGTCCACCTTGGCCTCCCAAAGTGTTGCGATTAGGAGTGTGAGCTACTGTGCCTGTCCCAGTTGGGTTTTTTTTTTTTTGAGACGGAGTCTTGCTCTGTCGCCCGGGCTGGAGTGCAATGGCCGGATCTCAGCTCACTGCAAGCTCCGCCTCCCGGGTTGACGCCATTCTCCTGCCTCAGCCTCCCGAGTAGCTGGGACTACAGGCGCCTGCCACCTCGCCCGGCTAGTTTTTTTGTATTTTTAGTAGAGACGGGGTTTCACCGGGTTGGCCAGGATGGTCTCGATCTCCTGACCTCGTGATCCGCCCATCTCGGCCTCCCAAAGTGCTGGGATTACAGGCTTGAGCCACCGCGCCCGGCTCCCAATTGGGTTTTAAATTGGTATTTCTCATGCTTCATGCAACGCACACAAAATTTTTTTTTTGAATTAACAATACTGTTTTAATGTGTGACTTACTTGTGTAAATCACAACTGTTTCAATATAAATGTGAATTATCACTTTGCTCAATCGATATTATCAGAAATTTACATTTGTACATTACCTTATAGCTTTTAAAGTACTTGAACAAATTAAGCCATATAAAATTTTCACTAATTTGGGGTACTGCTTTAGATTGCTGAAATACGCACAAAAATCTTTAGCTCTCTGATGTTTATGTAAGATATTGGGTTCTCTGTTACTTTCCTGACTTTATTAACAGTTTTCCTTGATTATAATCATTTTGTTTTTCTTCATATGTCATGCCATTTTCAGGATCGGGTTATAAGATGCAAGTTTAGACTCTTTCCTACAACATCTACAACATTTGGAACCGTAGAATATTGGAACCAGCAAGGATCTAAGAGATGGACATGATGCTGCTTTTATTTTTTTAGAAAACTAAAAAAAAAAAAAAAAAGTTGCTTTTGCTTGTAAGTTGCTAATTTACAATGTTTCACTGGTCACAGTGGCTCACGCCTGTAATCCCAGCACTTTGGCAGGCTGAGGCAGGCGGATCACCTGAGGTCAGGAGTTCAAGACCAGCCATAGCCAATATGGCAAAACTCCGTCTCTACTAGAAATACAAAAATTAGCTGGATATGGTAGTGGGTGCCTATAATCCCAGCTACTTGGGAGGCTGAGGCAGGAGAATCACTTGAACCTGAGAGACAAAGGTTGCAGTGAGCTGAGATAGTGCCACAGCACTCCAGCCTGGGCAACAATGAGACTCCGTCTCAAAATAAATAAATAAATAAATAAATAAATAAAAGTTTCATGAAGCCCCTCCCCTATCAATGTTTATATTGAAATACGTATTCCAATATTTAGAAACTAATAACTATTTAAGATACCATAAATTCCAGGATTGGTAACTGCAAAATTGTTGGCAAAAATATATCATGGTTCTTTGTTGGTCTGTTAGGTTTCTACTTTAGTAAAGCATGAGGATTTTGCAGTCAGATTGCCTGGATTTAGACAGCAGCTCTACCACTTACTAGCAGTGTTACCTTGAGGGAAATTACTTATCCTATCCCTGTACCTCAGGAGACATTAAATGGGTTAATATAGATAAAGCACTTAAAACGGTGCCTACCATATAGTAAGCCCTCAAAAATATAAATTGTTATTTCTAAAATATTTGATGGTAATTTTAATGAAGATTAAATTTTCTACACTATAAAGTTTCTAATTTCATTGATAAAAATGGGGTATTAAGATATCAGATAGTCTGAAATAATAGATGGATGAATGAATGATCTGAATTTGGAATTCTGAGAGGTAAAATGAGGAGTTCAATGTTAAATGGCTTATCGGGGGATTAAAAAGAAACAAAAGAAAAAACGAGGCCAGGCGTGGTGGCTCATGCCAGAAATCCCACCATTTTGGGAGGCCGAGGCAGGCGGATCACCTGAGGTCAGGAGTTCAAGACCAGCCTGGGCAACATGGTGAAACCCGACTTCTACTAAAAATACAAAAAAAATTTAAAAAACATTACCTAGGCATCGTGGCACATGCCTTTAATCCCAGCTACCTGGGAGGTTGAGACAGAAGAATCTCTTGAACCCGGGAGGCGGAGGTTGCAATGAGCCGATATCGTGCCATTGCACTCCAGCCTGGGCGACAGAGCAAGACTCCATCTCAATAAATAAATAAATAAATAAATAAAAATAAAGAGAAAAAAAGTCAAGGCTAGGAATTCCGTCCACAGACTTCTACTTTATGGTTCTTTCCACTACTCTTTGCAGCTTTACAAGTCATCTCTAGGAATGTAAAATACATAAGTGCTATGTAGCTCAACATATTATGAAAATATAAGTGATCCACAAGAGTGTAGTTAAAACTGTTATTAGCGAACAGTTACTCTGATATTCTAAACAGGGAAACTATCCTTTAAAAACCAAAGACTTGACTTGCAATGTAGTTTTGGTATTTCCCAGTTTCTGCCTGACTTTGCACCCTGAAAATGGCCCCAGAACAATGACAATTAAGTAACAGGGATGACCACAAACAATTTAATGAATTTTCCAGAATGCTTAAAAAGAAACTTGCTTGGCACAGCCATACTTTCCAACGAACCCACTTTAAAGTTTTCACAGTTTACAATATCGGAAATGACCTCAGGGTCAGGCATTTGTCAGTTAATGACCTGTTGGGCTAATGGCCTTCAGCTTTGCCTTGGGCACATAAGTCTTCCAGTAGGTCATTAGCTGCCAGAAAAGGGCTCTTCCCAATCACTATTGCTAAATAAATAAAATTTGCTCCTGGGCTAAGACCCTATAAACTAACTTTGGCTTAGACTAAGTAAATTTTTTGTTGCGTATTTACAACTTTAAGAATTTAAGAAAATGATGGAAATGCTAAAACCAAAATTACATTAACATGACTGAGCTATATGTGGCTATCCATGAGAAAAGTAGTCACATAGACTCTTTTGGATAAGCTTAAATTTTCTTTTGCTTATGGTATTCAAATTCAGTTGAACCTCACACCATGGCTGGCCATGAGAGACAGAAATATATTGACTATCGCAATATTATATATAATACATTTAGCAACCTTGATTTTCGTAAATCCCATTTCCTACCTTCCAGAAGTAAAATTAATTAAATCAGCCTTCCCCCTCCATTTTCATGGACATAAATTGCTAGTTCTTCAAAGCCAGAGCAAGAAAAAAAATCTATTTTCAAGGTTGAGTTATTCAGTACTCTTCTTTTCCCTTTCTAATGATCTCACCTGAGGAACTTTCTGAGTTAGGAGTTTGCTAAGTACTGGGTGGATGGACAGCTGATTCCTGCCTTTGCATCTGCAGCTGCCTGACTCAGTATCTCTTCTCTGTCTATCCTTTCTTCACTACAGCAGGCTTGTACACTGTGTCTCTTTCTGTCCCTACCCAAATCTCATGTTGAACTGTAATCCCCAATGCAGGAGGTGGGGCCTGGTGGGAGGTGTTTGGATCATGGGGGCAGATCCCTTACGGCTTGGTGCTGTCTTCACAATAGTGAGTGAGGTCTTGGGAGATCTGGTAGTTTAAAAGTGTGTGGCACCTCCTTCCCGTTGCTCCTGCTTTCACCATGTGACGTCCCTGGTCCCACTCTGCCTTCTGCCATGATTGTAAACTTCCTAAGGCCTTCCTAGAAGCGGAGGAGGTGCCAGCACCACGCTTCCTGTAAAGTCTGAAGAACCATAAGCCAATTAAACCTGTTTTCTTTACAAAATTACCCAGTCTCAGGTATTTCCCTCCCTCCCTTCTCCTTCTTCTTCTTCTTCTTCTTTCTCTCTTTCTTTCTTTCTGATAGAGTTTCACTCTTTCACCCAGGCTGCAGTGTAGTGGTGCAATCTCAGTTCACTGCAATCTCCGCTTTCTGGGTTCAAGCAATTCTCCTGCCTCAGCCTCTCAAGTAGCTTGGATTATAGGTGCCTGCCACCATGCCCAGCAATTTTTTGTATTTTTAGTAGAGATGGGGTTTTGGCATGTTGGCCAGGCTGCTCTCGAACCCCTGACCTCAGGTGATCCACCTGCCTGGGCCTCCCAAAGTGCTAGAATTACAAGTGTGAACCACCGTGCCCAGCCCGTCTCAGGTATTTCTTTATTGCAATGCAAGAACAGCCTAACACACTGTTCACAACTCCGTTAATTTCACCTCAGGTAATCTCTAAAGTGTATATACATCCTCTTCAACCTTCATACTCCAGTCTTCTATTCTTTCTCCTTTTACTTATTATTTCAGAAAAAACTGCCACTCACCTTCTTGACTTATACTTTCTCCTTTCAAGAAGATATAAACCAAGGATCTTCAAGTCGAGAAACATCAGAGGAAAGAATGATTTCTCTCGTGCTACGAAAAAGGAAAACTGTGAGCCAGGCGAGATGGCTCACACCTGTAATCCCAGCATTTGGGGAGGCCAAGGCAAGCGGATCATGAGGTCAGGAGATCAAGACTATCCTGGCTAACACAGTGAAACCCAATCTCTATTAAAAATACAAAAATTAGCTGGGCATGGTGGCATATGCCCGTAGTCCCAGCTACTTGAGAGGCTGAGGTAGGAGAATCGCTTGAACCCGGGAGGCAGAGGTTGTAGTGAGCCAGGATTGTGCCACTGCAACTCCAGCCTGGGTGACAGAATGAGATTCTGTCTCAAAAAAAAAAAAAAAAAGGAAACTTGGCTGGGCACAGTGGCTTAACACCTGTAATTCAAACACTTGGGGAGGCCAAGATGGGAGGATCATTTGAGCCCAGGAGTTCAGCACCAGCCTGGGCAAGATAGTGAGACCTTGTCTCGATTACAAAAAATAAATAAAAATAATTTTAAAAAATTAAAAAAGGGGCCGGGCACGGTGGCTCAAGCCTGTAATCCCAGCACTTTGGGAGGCCGAGACGGGTGGATCACGAGGTCAGGAGATCGAGACCATCCTGGCTAACATGGTGAAACCCCGTCTCTACTAAAAATACAAAAAACTAGCCGGGCGACGTGGCGGGCGCCTGTAGTCCCAGCTACTCGGGAGGCTGAGGCAGGAGGATGGCGTGAACCCGGGAGGCGGAGCTTGCAGTGAGCTGAGATCCGGCCACTGCACTCCAGCCTGGGCGGCAGAGCGAGACTCCGTCTCAAAAAAAAAAAAAAAAAAAAAAAAATTAAAAAAGGAATATTAGAAATGAAATATGCATTAAAAAAGTGTCTACCCTCATCCTCTTATTAAACCAAATTTCCCTTTATATGTCAACATTTAAAAATGATTTAACAAATATTTCTTGTTCAGTTTGTTTTCCTATTTTGTTTATTTGCTGGTATTATAGAATGCAGATTTTTTTTTCTTTTTTTTTTTTTTCTGAGACGGAGTCTCGCTCTGTCGCCCAGGCTGGAGTGCAGTGGCCGGATCTCAGCTCACTGCAAGCTCCGCCTCCCGGGTTTACGCCATCCTCCTGCCTCAGCCTCCAGAGTAGCTGGGACTACAGGCACCCACCACCTCGCCCGGCTAGTTTTTTGTATTTTTTAGTAGAGACGGGGTTTCACCGTGTTAGTCAGGATGGTCTCAATCTCCTGACCTCGTGATCCGCCCGTCTCGGCCTCCCAAAGTGCTGGGATTACAGGCTTGAGCCACCGTGCCCGGCCTTTTTTTTTCTTTTTAAAAAGGTTGTCCTTGGCCGGGCGTGGTGGTTTATGCCCGTAATCTCAGCACTTTGGGAGGCGGAGGTGGGTGAATCACCTGAGGTGTGGAGTTAAAGACCAGCCTGGCCAACATGGCAAAACCCCGTCTCTACCAAAAATACAAAAATTAGCCGGGCGTGGTGGCAGGCACCTGTAATCCCAGCTACTCGGGAGGCTGAGACAGAAGAATCGCTTGAGCCCGGGGGGCAGAGGTTGCAGTGAGCCGAGACTGAACCACTGCACTCCAGCCTGGGTGACAGAGCAAGATTGAGAAAAAAAAAAAAAAAAAAGGTGTCTTTGAATGCCAGGCACATGGAAGAAACATGTAAGCTGCTCTTGCTCCTTTTCCTTGTTGTCAGGTTTCCGGTTTGATACTCAGAGAAATGTCAATTTCACCTGATGGCATTTAACCTTCCTATGCCAAAAAGCTACTACGTTCCATTGTCTTGTGGCTTCAAAATGGGCCAAGTTCCAGGTTTTAATATTATTTAAAATTCATCTTATTTCTAGTATAATTTGCACACACTAATCATTTATTACTTTCACTTTAAAGACGGAGGAAGCATGATCAGAAAACGGATACTGTCTCTGTTTAACATGTGACTATAATAGCAAATAAGAAAAAAAGTACAGAAGCTAATTTTGGGATTCTTAAATAATTTTATGATGCCATTTTGACTTTTCTGTTTAATTGATATGGAGACAGTCTCTTTTGCTGTTATACTGTATGACATCCCACTTGCCACCTTCTGCATCCCTTTACCCTAGTCATGCAAATCTACACTTGAGTGGGTTACATGTATAAAAAATATTAACCTTGAGTGTCAAACTAAAAAGCCTAAAAGATATTAAATAATTTCCACAAGTAAAATAGTGCAAGCAAAACCATGAACACTATCATAATAATGCCTATTTTAAATGCATAAGACAGGGAAAAACTTAATACATGTTTTTAGGTTTCAATTTAACATGAATTTGGAAGTAAAATTAATACAACAGATAAGACAAACACAAATAGACAATAGTGTCTTTATTAAACTATATAGATGGTGTAAAAGGAGATTTATATGCATAAATTGAGCATATTTGTACAAACAAAACACTTCATTGTAAACAACATATTTATGCCTTTAGGAAAACAAAGTTAACATAAGGAAATACATCAGCTATGTAAAGAGTACATCTGTGCCACTGGTTATCCAGAAGTGTAAATCACTAATGCTTAATAGAACAACCTCCAGAAATGACAACATGACAATGCTCTTGGGTGTTTAGACAAGATACAGGCTGACTCACAGTCTCCAATCTGATATATAGCAATAGGTCCATTAAATTAAAATGACTGCAAAGAAAAAAAATAACGTGATAAATTCCATTCTTTAAATACTAGGCTTATCATTATATATGTAAAGTAAAAGACTGTTTTCAAAAACAAGATGACAGGTAGTAATCCACACAGTCTTATTTGCACTGTGGCTTAATCCTAAATACAAACCCAGTCTAAATAAATACAAAGACCAGAGGAAGCCTGTTAATGGCCAGCTAGATTTCAAAATTATAGTACTTCTCCATTTCATGATTTCCTTTGCAATTAGTCAGCATGTCTCACTGATAGCTTGCTGCTCAAACACTAGAATTTTAGATTCTGGCATGACCACATCACTACAGCAACCAGTGATGTTCTACATGGACACAATATAGAGCAACTTATCCCAATGGAATCAGGAAATGTATGATTTAAAAAGAGGCATTCTGAGGTCTTTTAGTCCAGGTCTTTATACAGTGAAGTACTAAAATAAAAAGTTGCCCTTATGTTACATAATTGAAAATGAATGAAAACCCAAGCATTAATTTTTAAATTCACTCTTGAATTAAAAATCTTGTTAATCTGCATTTATGTGACTACAGCTATAATGATAAGAAGACAATTACCAGAGGATTAATAAGCCAATTTCTATACTTGGAGATATTTAAAAATCTAAGTGTTACCTACGGCAATTACCTTGAAGACCCCTAATACCTTCAGGGAAAAGCCAAAGGGAAAATAATTGACTCTGCTAATTTTACCCTTGGCAATTATAAAACAGCTCTGAATTTCATTTGACTGCAGAACCCTTCATCTAATGGCTGCCCCATGAGAAGTACAGAGATAAACACATCATATAGAAATTCAGACAAGAATCGAGTAGCACAAGACAATGACAAATTGGTAGAATGAATAAGTCATAAAAAATTAAAGTTGCTACAATATGCCAACTTTAATTACCAAGTTAAATATACATCCTCAAAGAAAAAGCAGGCTGTCACTGTGAAAAAAACAGTGACATATTATAAACAGAAATTCTGTATTAAGTTTTGCCTGTTTCCTCTTGCTGTGGTACCTATTTATGTTGCTATTGTTGACAAATTTTCTTTCTTATAAAAGAAAACTAAAACATCATTAAATAGAATCTAACTTTACCAAGACATTAACCATATGTAGAGATAAGAAAACTTGGCCGGACGTGGTGGCTCACGCCTGTAATCCTAGCCCCTTGGGAGGCTGAGGTGGGTGGATCACCTGAGGTTAGGAGTCCAAGACCAGCCTGCCCAACATAGCAAAACCCCATCTACTAAAAATACAAAAAATTAGCCGGGTGTGGTGGTGGGCGCCTGTAATCCCAGCTACTTGGGAGGCTGAGGCAGGAGAATCACTTGAACCCAAGAGGCGGAGGTTGCAGTGAGCCAAGATCGCACCACTGCACTCCAGCCTGGGTGACAAGAGCGAAACTCTGTCTCAAAAAAAAAAAAAAAAAAAAGTTTTAATACAATACTACTCCAAAGAAATATTTTTTTTTTTTTTTGAGGCAGAGTCTCGCTCTGTCGCCCGGACTGGAGTGCAGTGGCCGGATCTCAGCTCACTGCAAGCTCCGCCTCCCGGGTTCACGCCATTCTCCTGCCTCAGCCTCCCGAGTAGCTGGGACTACAGGCGCCCGCCACCTCGCCCGGCTAGTTTTTTTTTTGTATTTTTAGTAGAGACGGGGTTTCACTGTGTTAGCCAGGATGGTCTCGATCTCCTGACCTCGTGATCCACCCGTCTTGGCCTCCCAAAGTGCTGGGATTACAGGCTTGAGCCACCGCGCCCGGCCCAAAGAAATATTTATTGCCACCTCCTCCTTCCAAAAAACCCATAGTTACTATAATACTTAATCAACTTAAGCTTCTGGGAGCTCATTTGATAAAATAAGTCCTCTTCTGAGATGTAACTTCCCTTTCCTTAAATTATTCTGATGAAAATATTGCCAAGTATTTAAATGAAAGAAACTGGCTCTGAATATGGGAGATTTGCTTTATCAAAGGGAATTCCTGACTTTCAAGAACTTTAGTAATTCACAGTCTCCTCAGTTTAAAATACTGTTCACCTGATTTGAAAATCATCTATTATGATTAAAAGAGAGATACTAAAAGCCTTGATTTGAAGATCAATTACAGACCCTGGGCATGGTTCTTAAGGTCTTTCACAAAAAGTGAACCCCTAAGGCTTATTACTATTATTATTATTATTATTATTTTGAAATTGACCTGGTAGAGCCTTCAATGACCCTTTGAAGAACAAGGTGCAAAAGATTCACATTTGATATTAACAGGAGGGCTGCACAGAATAAAGCCTTCAATTCAACATACAACTATCAAATTCAGAAAAAAACATACCATATCCTAAAAAGGAAAAAATTCCTCACCAGAGAAAGGTGGATAAAATGCAAATTTAAAGGTGTAAACCTGTGTAGAGACCATGAAGGCATGGGGCTCACTGAAGGGGAAGGAAATACCAGATCATTCTTATTTCAAGAAGCTTCAGGCTGAATAGTTGCTTGGATATGCTAAGTTTTTCTTTTTCTTTTTGTAAATCAAGTAGTGCTACTGAAATCCAGTGCCTAATGGAGCAGATGGTGGAGGTCTTAGACTCTGGAACATTTATAGTGATGCTTCTGAATGCAAAACACCAAGAGTGGATTTCACAGGCTGTGAATCTGATTTGATTTTGATGAGAGTAAAGCTTCCATTTTCACTGTACTTGAACCATATTGAAAAAAAGCATGTGTGACTGACACAAGCTAGCTAAGAAAAAGGAACATGTTAAATACCAGTCCCATAAAGGGAAGCAGTTTAAACAAGTGATTATTTGTTTGTATCGTTTAACATGAATTTGTTACCACCATTTTAACCTTATGTAAGATTTCATCAGAATAGTTCAAAGTTAAAGCAAATGATTACAGAAAACAAATAGAAATTTGTCTAAAGGCAATGAGTCTCGGTTTTCTAAGATGGGGACCATACCGAGGCAAATTACCAAAATGTGGACCTAGGTACTATCAAGCAATAGGTTCAAAATATCTCCTCCCCTCAGCTTTGTAGGTCTAACCCATGAACGGCCAGCCTGTGAAGCTAGAGCTGGTCATGTGCAGCTCAAGGTGTCCAGACACTATGTCTGACCTGCACTTTATGAGGCCTCTTTCTTCTCCAAACAAGGGCTAAGTTTTATCACAGACCACTGCAAATATGATGAAAAGGAAAGATGGATGATACAGTCCGTGAGTCCCGGGGCAAAGAACCACTCACCTTCCGTTAACATGTGAATTCCAGTGAAGGAGAGAATTTAGTGGGACCCATGGAAGTATACTATATGCATAAAGGAGAGAGAAATTTGACACGAAATAAAATAGAATTGGAGAGAGACATCAGATTCTCCCTCTCTCTCCTTTTTTTTTTTTTTTTTGAGACGGGCTCTATTGCCCAGGCTAGAGAAACAGTGGTGCATTCATAGCTCAATGCAGCCTCCAACTCCTAGGCTCAAGCAATCCTGCCACCTCAGCCTGCTAAGTAGCTAGGACTAACGGCATGCACCACCATGCCTGCCTTTTTTTTTTTTTTTTTTTCCTGTAGAGACAGGGTCTTGCTATGTTGCCCAGGCTGGTCTCCAACTCCTGGGCTCCAGCTATCCTCTCACCTCCATCTCCCAAAGTACTGGGATGATAGGTGTCAGTTACCATGCCTGACCAAGATTCTCTAATAGTCTGCTTAATAGGATCAATTCATTTTTTACTTTAGCTTTTTAAAAAATATGAATATAAATTAGATATTAAAGGTACCATACTACTTTCTCCCTTAAATTCAGCAGGTCTACCTCATATGTGCTAGCCAAAAATGCAAACACATGATAAGAAGGTAGGGCAGAATGTTACTTGCCTTCTAGTATCTGTTATCTGTATCTTCCAGATTTTTGGCTGGATCCATGATGATCTACAATAAAAATTACATTTTTTTTTTTTTTTTTTGAGACGGAGTCTCGCTATCACCCAGGCTGGAGTGCAGTAGCCGGATCTCAGCTCACCGCAAGCTCCGCCTCCCGGGTTCACGCCATTCTCCTGCCTCAGCCTCCGGAGTAGCTGAGACTACAGGCGCCCGCCACGTCGCCCGGCTAGTTTTTTGTATATTTTTTAGTAGAGACGGGGTTTCACCGTGTTAGCCAGGATGGTCTCGATCTCCTGACCTCGTGATCCACCCGTCTCGGCCTCCCAAAGTGCTGGGATTACAGGCTTGAGCCACCGCGCCCGGCCAAAAATTACATTTTCTAGCTTCCCTTACAGCTAGGTATGGCTATATAATTAAATTCTGGTCAACAGGATGTAAGCAGAAAAATCTCATATAACTTATGAGAAAGGTCTTTAAAGTGTGAATACTATATAATTTATCATGCAAACTGGGACACAAGGGTAAAAAGAAGCGCTGAAACAACTAAAATTTTATACTTTTTGAAATATGTATTTATAACAGCTGATTTTATTAGATTGGTGGACTCAACTGGTTCTATTCAAAAACTATTTTCAAAAATAAAATGTCAAAAGCAATAAAGATAACATACATGCGCATATAATAAAACAATAATTTCTTTATACTGATTATCTGAATATTTAAAAATAACGAGAATTATTATTGATGTATATTTCCATGGTTTAATCCATTTCTTAGCCATATCTATCTCTAATATTGTGTCATTGGCATTTTTCTGAAGAATGTGTTCATTAAAATATGGTATTTAAAAATAAACCTGCCCGCAATATTCTTCACAGTTGCAGTTTATAGTTAATTCGTTTGGAATTATTGATACTTTCAATTATGGAGAAAATTCTCTTTCTACACATTCTAAGTTACCTGATAAGTTCAGAGTAAATTTGCTAAATGGAGGACAGAATTCTAATTTTAAAAATATTGAACAGTTTAAATATTTCAGTTTAAATATTTTTAGAGGCACTTTCTTTTTGCTTCCATCAGAGTATCTTACTTTAACAGATCTTTTTTTTTTTTTTTTTTTTCAGATGGAGTTTTGCTCTTGTTGCCCAGGCTGGAGTGCAATGGTGCAATCTCAGCTCACTGCAACCTCCGTCTCCTCGGTTCAAGCGATTCTCCTGCCTCAGCCTCCTGAGCAGCTGGGATTACAGGCATGTGCTACCATGCCCTGCTAATTTCAGGGTTTCGCCATGTTGGTCAGGCTGGTCTCGAACTCCCGACCTCAGGTGATCCGCCCGCCTCGGCCCCCCAAAGTGCTGGGATTATAGGCGTGAGCCACTGCTCCCGGCCTAACAAATATTTTTATAAGACAAAACTTATCAAATAAGTTGTTTCTATGATTCTTTTCAATGTTTTGCCAAATTTAGATGCTGCAAAATCTAGGCCTTCTCAATCTCATTTCGTGTGTGTGCGCGCGCGTGCAATTTATTCAAAGTAGGAGCACCACCAAGATTCTTCCTGCAAGGTGAGACATTTCAAATCGCAACTACAGAACTGAAAATTTTAATCTTGTATATCGTTTGAGTTCTTACTGTCTATATCATTCCTTCTTTGCTTTTGTAGGGAAAAATTCTAATGGAAGCTTTGTTTTGTTTTCATTAATTGTAATTCCCTAGAAGTCTCATGTAGTGTTGTGTTTATCGAATACTTGATTTAAGAGTCTCAATTGATGTTGAACAAAATGCTGCCAATTATTATTGTTATTGTTATTATTATTATTATTATTTTTTTGAGACAGAGTTTCACCCTGTCACCCAGGCTGGAGGTACAGTGGCATGATCTTGGCTCACTGAAACCTCCAACTTCTGGGTTCAAGTGATTCTCGTGCCTCAGACTCCTGAGTAGCTGGAATTACAGGCATGCACCACCACACCTGGCTAATTTTTGTATTTTCAGTAGAAACAGGGTTTCACTGTGTTGGCCAGGCTGGTCTCAAACTCCTGACCTCAAGGGATCCGCCTGCCTTGGCCTCCCAAAGTGCTGGAAATACAGGCGTGAGCCACCGCACCCAAATGCCACCAAACTTTTGATGACCCATTTAGAATAAAGTTCAATACCACTGTTGGGGGCACAGACTGATTTATAAAGATTTCTAAAATCTGATCAACGACAGACAATAAAAAGAAAAGGCACATACTGCTCTGTTGAAGTGTATTTTTTTTTTTTTTTTTTGAGACAGAGTTTCGCTCCTGTTGCCCAGGCTAGAGTGCAATGGCGTGATCTCGGCTCACTGCTACCTCCACCACCCGGGTTCAAGTGATTCTCATGCCTCAGCCTCCCAAGTAGCTGGGATTACACACATGTGCCACCATGCTCAGCTAATGTTTTTTGCATTTTTAGTAGAGACGGGATTTCACCATCTTGGTCAGACTGGTCTCGAACTCCTGATCTCAGGTGATCCACCCGCCTCAGCCTCCCAAAGTGCTGGGATTATAGGCATGAGCCACCGCGCCCGGTCTGAAGTGTATTTTTCATCTGACATCAGCTACAACTCCCAAATCTTACAGTTCAGTGACTGTGACTATTCAGATATTTATAAATTTTGATGTAACAATAGCTTCTACTAAAATAGAAGACTTTTGGTGCTTGTTTAGATGTAATAATCAATTGTGTGCCACAACCAATGCCAACTACTCCACAGGTTGCTTAATGTAGTAAAAAAACATTGTTTTTAACACAACACTGTGCTTCACCAAAATTTGCACTTCTATTGTTACTATAAACTAATAATTTTATTTTCTATATTGAACTTTTATTTATTTATTTTTTGAGACAGAGTCTCACTTTGTCGCTGAGGCTGGAGTGCAGTGGCACAATCTCGGCTCACTGTAAGCTCTGCCTCCCGGGTTCACGCCATTCTCCTGCCTCAGCCTCCCAAGTAGCTGGGACTACAGGTGCCCACCACCACGCCCAGCTAATTTTTTGTATTTTTAGTAGAGACGGGGTTTCACCATGTTAGCCAGGATGGTCTACAGCTTGTGATCTCGTGATCCGCCTGCGTCAGCCTCCCAAAGTGCGGGGATTACAGGCTTGAGCCACCGCGCCGGGTCTTTCTATATTGAACTTTTAAACTGAACTTCCAGTCTCACTCATAAAGGCTTTATGTTTAACAGAATACACTTCCAAAAGCTTTACCTTAATCCCATGAATGAATGGAAAGAAAAAAATGAAACCATTTGTAGAACTAACTTAAATGATGTACTTATTTGAAATACCTGATGACACTGAACTGAAACTGGAATTATTTAACTGCTTTCATAGTTCTTCTGACAATGAAACAAAAGAACTATTGCTTCCCTTTTCCTATATACACATAAACATTGTAGTCGACAATTAGTGAAATCACTTAGAATAGTCATTTCTCTAAATATAAGTTGTGTTGCAGAGTGGTATGGATATATACCTTCTGCAGCTGCATAAAGTAAATCCTGATACTTCTTCAACAGACGTTACTCTTCTTGTTTTCATGTGGTCAGTGATACCACTATGGCCTCTACAGTGGTTAGTAAATGTCAACAAACATTTTTTTCAAGTTATTAATATACATTCCTTATTAATTTTCTTAAGAAAAAAATCAATACTTAAAAAATGAAACACATACTTTTAGTTTTTTCAGTTTACTGCTGCCAAAAAGATTTACTGCAAAAACTAAGTGTTGCCAAGCAATAAAATAGTTATAGATTTACACTGTACAAGCAAGTGTGCTCAGTCTATGCTACACTTGCTCCCTAGCAGAGCTGATCAGCCTTGATTTCCCATATATATTTTACAGACACCCAGACCTATAATTTACTGTTTCCCACTGAACTTATCAACTGGTACCTGGTGGCTTTGTGACTCTTGCAGGTCACGCATGGGCTACAGTACAATTGGGTGACACACTACACAGCCAGCTGGGGCAGCAGCATCAAAACTTCTCCCACCACCTGATATAGGAAAGAGTTAGCTGCCCCTAGACATTTGTGTCTGAGTGCACCTTACTGTATTAGCAATTGCCCTGCATTCTGTCTTTGATTGGGAAGTGTTAGTTGTGCCTGAAAGGGTTGGGAAAAGAGATGTTATTTCTGGTATCTTTCAGATTTCCTAACAACTTAAAATGAAGCTGGGCACAGTGGCTCATGCCTGTAATCCCAGCACTTTGGGAGGCCAACACAGGAGGATTTCTTGAGCCCAGGAGTTCAAGACCAGCCTGGGCAACATGGTGAAAGGCAAAAACCCATCTATGAAAAAAAAATACAAAAAATTAGCCGGGTGTGGTTGTATGCACCTGTGGTCCCAGCTACTTGGGACACTGAGGTAGGAGGATCGCTTTAATCAGGGAGGGTGAGGCTACAGTGATCGCACCACTGCACTCCAGCCTAGGTGACAGAGTAAGACCCTGTTTCAAAAAAGAAAAAAAAGGAAAAAAGGACAACTGATAATGAGAACTCTCCCCACTGTGTAAGGGTCTCACAATACTATTATAATACACTACACAAAAACAAACACAGAGGCTGGAAGTACTAAGTGGGGATCTACCAAACTCATCCCAACTTATTCTAATATAATTATTAGTAATAATTCTCTGTTAAAAAATGAAAAATCCAGGACAAATGCTAAATCAGATGAGATCCCAGGATGGCTGGCTTACACTGGGACTCTGCTTTAGCAAACTAGGATGTACACTGATCCAACCTTCAAGGGAAGGAGACCTGCCCTTTTACGTCCTTCCTCCTTCTATTGACTGGAGGGAGGCCATAATGGCAACTGCCTCAGGCCATGATGTGGTAAGATAAGGATGGCAGAACCGTAAGATAGAAGGAGTCTGGATCCCTGACTTTGCAGAATCACTATACCAACTTTTGACTGCCTACTCCTAGGTGATTTTACATGAGAAAAAAAAATAAATTCCGATCTTATAGGGCACTGTTACCTTATAATCAAACCTAATCCTAACTGATATAACAAGAAATACCTCTATAACCCTTCCAGAAAGCAGGTTGGCAATATGTATCAAGAATACTAAAAATGTGGCCAGGTGTGGTGGCCTTAATCCTTGTAGTGGCTGGGATTAATCTCATACCTTAATCCCAGCACTTTGAGAGGTTGAGGTCCGAGGATCGTTTGAGGCCAGGAGTTCAAGACAAGCCTGGAAAACACAGTGAGACTCTGTCTCCACAAAAAATTTTTAAAACTTAGCCAGGCATAGTGGTGCCTGTAGCTGCTACTCAGGAGGCTAAGGTAAGAGATGGCTTGAGCCCAGGAGTTTGAGGCTGAAGTAAGCTATGACTATGCTACTGCACTTTATTTTTTTATTTTTATTTTTTATTTTTTTTGAGACGGAGTCTCACTCTGTCGCCCAGGCTGGAGTGTGGTGGCGCGATCTCAGCTCACTGCAACCTCCCAGGCTGGAGTGCAGTGGCTCAATCTTGGCTCACTGCAACCTCTACCTCCCGGGTTCAAGAGATTCTCCTGCCTCAGCCTCCCGAGTAGCTGGGATTACAGGCGTGCGCCACAACGCCCAGCTCATTTTTTATTTTTAGTAGAGATGGGGTTTCACCATGTTGGCCAGGCTGGTCTCGAACTCCTGACCTCAGGTGATCCACCCTCCTTGGCCTCCCAAAGTGCTGGGATTATGGGAGTGAGCCATTGCACCCGGCCTTTAGCCTGGGTGATAGAGTGAGACCATGTCTCTATAACAAAAGGAAAAACAAAACAAAAACACTAAAAATGTTTAGCCCTTTGAACCACTTCTAGGTCTTTATCTTAAAGAAATAATCTGGAATAGGGAAAATTGATATGCAAAGATCTTTACTGAAGATCTACTTATGATAGTAAAAATAAGAAGCAACCTCAATGTCCAACAATGAGGAATTTGTTAAATAAGAGGTATTATATCTAAGTGACTGGATATTATAAAAAAAAGTTATAACCATGGGAACATGCTCACATCATAATATTAAGTAAGAAAAAATAGGCAGGATTTAAAAAACCTTATACATAGCAAGTTCTCATATATATTACAAAAAAATTTACTTATATAAAGGCATTAATGAACAACAAAAAAAGACTACAAGGAAATACATGAAGATATAAACCAGCAGTGATTATCTCTGGATAGTGGGATTATAGGTAATATTTACTTATATTTTCTTTGAAGATTTAACCCTATTCTACAATTAATAATTTCATCCATAATCAGAAAAAAAAATTACTTTCAAAACTCATTCCTAGCATTTACACTTTGCCTGGTACTAACACTGCCATCATCATGTTCATCACAGTTTTACTGAGTATGTACATGAGGGGAGTTGGCGCAGGAGGACACACAGACCTGTGGCTCCAGCAGCCAACTAATTGCTGCCTGAAGCTATTCAGGTACAACCAAACCCTGCCCATTTTTACCTTGGTGTTCTGTAGCAAAGCAAGTCCATTGCAGGCATTTGCTAGAAGAAAGTCTCCACTCAGGATAGCAATTTTATTTCCAAATTGCATGTCTTTCAGTGGACCATCAGATGATTGCAACTCATTTAAATTTACTATCCCACGATGTACAAGGAGAGCAGTATGAATAAGCTCTGTGATCTCTGCCAAACTTCTTTGACTAAAACATAAAGGTAAGATTTGTTAGAGTATCAAGAATACCATTTTATCATTAATGTCTGATTTCAGTTTTCAACAATAAAATATTCCATAGGTTGCCACCCACTTTTTTTGGGGGGGGGATTATATCTTTCTAATGAAGCTTTAAATAGAGGCCTCTCTACTGAGCAGTTTGGGATCTGTAAGAAGATCTTGACACCTTCCTTCTCTGTAATACTCCTCACTCTTCCCCACAAGTCACTAGGATATCCCAGATAGAAGATGGCCAGTGGAGGGCCACCCTCCACAGCTCCATTTAGATATTGTGCTCTCAGTATACTTTCTTCATGCTTGTAACTTCAAGATTTCTGAGACTCCTTAGTAGTGTCTAATGGAATTCCAATTTAAGTGAGAATATAATCTGTGCCAGATACTAGTCTAAGGGCATTATGTACATTCTCTCTCACTCTCTTTTTTTTTTGATGGGGTCTCACGCTGTCACCCAGGTTTGAGTGCAGTGGTGCAATCTCAGCTCACTGTAACTTCCACCTCCCAGGCTCAAATAATCTTCCCACTTCAGCGTCCCGAGTAGCTGGGACTACTTGGTTTGTGACACCAAGCGTGGCTAACTTTTGTATTTTTGGTAGAGACAGGGTTTTGCCATTTGCCCAGGCTGGTCTTGAACTCCCGAGCTCAGGTGATCTACCTGCCTCAGACTCCAAAGTGTGGGGATAAAAGGTGTGAGACACTGCTCCTAGCCACATTATCTCAATCATAAATGCAAAGCTATGGGGTTTACAGAGATGAATACAATATGGTTTCGTCCTTCAAGGACTTTTTAACTTTCAGACTAAGAATGAAGACAAAAACCTACAGTAGCAAATAATATAGAGAAGGCCCCTGAGGAGCTTATAGTATAGAACTGTATTACATGGCAATTTCAGCAGATGTTTGTTCCTTTTTTATATTTTTCTGTAGTTTGTATATTTTGTACCATGATAAAAGTATTACTTTTATATTCAGAAAAAAAATCAACAGGTAATTTACTAAAAATTTAAACATTACCACAACTTCATGATAGGTATTATTAACCTCTTTTAATAGGTGAAAAAATTGTGCACACAAGTAAAATGACTTTCCCAAGAGTACACCGTAATGTAGATCTGAAAATCTGCTGGTATCTGCTACAAATGGCCCCATGTGAGTCACGTCTTTTGGTTTCCAAGGTCCTGCATGATCCCCTTCCACGCCTGGCCATGTGACTTGCTTTGGCCAATAGGACATCAACAAACAGTATACAAGGAAGCCTGATAAGTGCCCTATGCAACTGATAAGCTTTTCGTAGTCACAGGAATTGCATGACCCCAAGCAGAAGAACCCTCAGGTCAATCCACAGAATGGTAGTGTGCTTCAAGTCACTAAATTGTATGGGTGATTTGCTATGTAGCAACAGATATCTGAAACAGAAATGGTATATCTAGAAGTGGAGTGTTTGCTTTGAGTCAGAAAAATGAGACTGGGAGGCAAAGGCTTAAGGAATGGCAAACTCTTAGTGGAAGCTGGAAAGCTACTCAGCTACAAGTATAAACTATATCTTACTAGAAAGGGAAAATAGGCCAGGTGCAGTGGCTCATGCCTGTAATCCCAGCACTTTGGGAGGTCCAGGTAGTAGGACTGCTTGAGGCCAGGAGTTCAACATCAGTCCAGGCAACATAGTGAGACCCCATCTCTACAAAAAATTTAAAAATGAAAATTAGCTGGGTGAGGGGGTGCACGCCTGTAGTCCCAGTTACTTGGGAGGCTGAGGTGGGACAATCACCTGAGCTCAGGAGTTCAAAGTTACAGTGAACTGATGGCACTATTGCGCTCTAGCCTAGGCACAGAGTGAGACTCTATCTCAAAAAAAAAAGAAAAAAAAAAAAAAGGAAAGAAAAGAAAAGGAAGCTCAGAAGGCAGAACCAAGAACAATGGAGAAGAGTGGATTCGAGAATCATTTCCAGGGAACAGAACTGAGACCTAATCAAGAAACATTCCTTGCTCCAAGATAGAGTAGGTGGCCCAGATATGTGCCCAGCTGGATTTCAGAATTGCTACAGATTAGTGACTGCTATGTACCTCCCATTTCTCTCTCTTTTTAATGAAACTGACAACTGTGGTTATCTTCTTTCTGATTCACTATTGTATGTTGGATAGACGGTGGTGTCTGGGTGGGGGGTGGGTAGATAATTTGTTCTTTTATTTCCTAGGTCCCTGATTGAAGAGGGGCTGTACCCATGGAACCATATTCATATGGAGACCTAACAGAAATTATGAGATCAGGGACTCTGAGCTTGATGTCATAAAATGGATGAGACTGGGGTCTTAGGAGGTGGTATGTTTTGCATATGGAAGGAATGTGAAACATTGGGGCCAGAGGGCAAACAGTGGCAGAGTGTTACACCAAGTTACACTTATCAGTCACACCCTCTGATATCCAAGCCATGTATAATCTCCTTGATTGATGCTGAGTTTGACCATGTGACTTGTTTGGTCAATGGGACATCAGCAAAAGAGGGACAAACAGGCTTGATAAGTGTTTTTGCATTGGGGTTTACCCTCGTGGAATGCTAACCCGAGACTACAAGTTAAGAAACCTAATCTAGCCTCTTTGAGAATGAAAGGCAACATGGAGAAAGGCCCAGCTGTCCTAGTCAAGCTCAGCCCCCTGCACATTTACCAGGTAAACACAGCCACATAAATAAATACAGGAGAAACCAGCAAAGGAACAGTCCAGCCAAACAACAGAATTATGAGAAATAAATTGGTTACTGTTTTAAGCCACCAAGGTTTGGAGTAGCTTGTTACACAATAGACAACTAACAGAGACTCCAAACCCCAATCTATTTCTACTAGATTAGGCTGCCTCCCACATGTGCCCTTGAAAGAGTCTATCTTTCCTTTTTTTCTGTAGACCTCATCTGTGTCATAAAAGCTTTAGAAAAGTTTCCTTGAAGATGCTAAATTTGAGAGGGGCCTGGAAAGGCAAGTAAGATTTCCATAGCTGGAGAAAAAGGGCAAAACAAGAGCAGGGCTTGAGAACTCCAGAATAAGAAAGAACACGAATCATGACATAGAGAAGGCCAGAGTTGAAAATGTGACCAAAGGTTGAAGAGATCAGTTTGGCTACAGTAAAGGGACTATGTGGGTAAGTGAGAGATAGGAATTTTGGAGCTTGGTTATAGCAGGTGAAATGGTCATATTTTATTACACAGGCAATCTTTTGAGATGAAAGGATGATATATATTTTTTAATAATTTAGGAAGAAGATTCCAAAGGTGATATATAGAAAAACCTTAAATAAGTATCTAGGGAAAGTAGGGATATGGGATGGGGGAGCTATTACAAAGGTCCAAGGAAGATGCAACAAAAGGCCTTGACCTAGGACAACTGCCTTAGACATGGAGAGAAATAAACATAAAATAATCAGGCCAGGTAATCAGGCTCATGCCTGTAATCCTTGCACTTTGGGAGGCCAAGGCGGGTGCATCACCTGAGGTAAGGAGTTCGAAACCAGCCTGGCCAACATGATGAAACCCTGTCTCTACTAAAAATAGAAAAATTAGCCAGGCATGGTGGTGGGCGTCTGACTAATTTTTGGGAGCTACTTGGGAAGCTGAGGCAGGAGAATCACTTGAACCCAGAAGGCGGAGGCTGCAGTGAGCTGAGATTGTGCTACTGCACTCTAGCCTGGGTGACAGAGCAAGATTCCATCTCAAAATTAAATAAATAAATAAATATAAAATCATCAAATAATATATGAGAGTCTTCTCTCAAAAAAAACCAGACTGGCTTAACAGTTATAATAATCACATAAAGATACAATTAAAAGAACCAAACAACTTGGCATTATCAAATGCCAAGGAAAATCTCATGTCTAATTGATTTCCTTTGTTAAAAAAAATTAAGAGACTATGTAAAGATGACCCAGTAGACATATTGTACTTGATTACAAATTTGGGGAGTAGAGAAAGGAAATTAATCAGTGAGTCAAACAGTATCTAAGAGTAAATTCATGGTTTAGATTAAAATCTCATTATATCCCAAAGAAAATCACTAAGAATGGAGGCTTAAAAGACAGTTGAAAAGTTAACAGAAGACATTTTTTAAAAATAGAACATTTAAAATTGCCTTTTAAAAAATGACTAAAAGAAAGGAATAAAATTGTATTTTATTACTACCCTGCAAATGATTTCTAGTTTATAAAACCATTCACTGAAAAAAGTCCATATTGTCACATCTCACAAAAATCACACAATGAGATTATGGGAAAGCATAAAAGTAAAAAGGGTTAAGCATTTGGACAAGTTTTTCATGCAGTTCAGCTTATGAAAGAAAGCAGTAACCAGCTAAGCAAAAAGTGGTGTTTTGGATTACTCAAAGGATGAAAATGAGTGATTTTGACATCTATAGTCATAAAACAGCATTCATTAAAAAAACAGCAACTTTTAAATGCCACATGGCCAGAAACAACAAAAACAATGGTATACAATAATAAAAGTGAAAGCCCATCATTTTTACAGTGTCTGCCATTTAAAAAAACCTTTCATTTATATGATCTACTTGTGATTCTAATTACAGAGGTCTGCAGAGGTTAAATACTTGATCAAGAACACTGAGTTTATAAAAGGCAAAGCTGGATGGCCGGGCGCGGTGGCTCAAGCCTGTAATCCCAGCACTTTGGGAGGCCGAGACGGGCGGATCACGAGGTCAGGAGATCGAGACCATCCTGGCCAACACAATGAAACCCCGTCTCTACTAAAAATACAAAAAAATCTAGCTGAGCGACGTGGCAGGCGCCTGTAGTCCCAGCTACTTGGGAGGCTGAGGCAGGAGAATGGCGTGAACCCGGGAGGTGGAGCTTGCAGTGAGCTGAGATCTGGCCACTGCACTCCAGCCCGGGCGACAGAGCAAGACTCCGTCTCAAAAAAAAAAAAAAATAAAATAAATAAAAGGCAAAGCTAGAACTCAGAGTCACCTTATCCTAGTAACAAATGACAATTTAAAATGTTTAGCTGGGCACAGTGGCTCACGCCTGTAATCCCAGCACTTTGGGAGGCTGAGGCAGGAGCCTCAGGAGTTCGAGAGCAGCCTGGCCAACATGGTGAAACCCCGTCTCTACTAAAAATACAAAAATTAGCTGGACATGGTGGCGCATGCCTGTAATCCCAGCTACTTGGAGGCTGAGGCAGGAGAATCGTTTGAACCGGGGAGGTGGAGGTTGCAGTGAGCCGAGATCGCACCACTGCACTCCAGCCTGGGCAACAGAGTGAGACTCTGTCTCAAACTAAAACTAAAAATAAAAATAAAATAAAATGTTTATTTACCTAAGGAATAGTAGCTGGTTGGGGAGGGGGAATAAGCCGAAGTTACCAATGTTACCATCACAATATATGCCACAAATCTGTCCAATTTTTATCCCTAGTTTTGAAGCAACAGGGAAGGGAATGTTGCTAGGAAAAAAGTATATTAAGAACGAGCTTAATTCTTTTTGTTTACAGTAACTGGGGAAGGTCAAGTTGTTTGAATTCATCAGAATGAAATCAATAGTTTTAGCCTAATCAGGAATCTGGATAACAGTTCTACTTCTGCTTATTACATAAGACAATTCATGGGCAAATCCCTTAAACTCAGACCCTTGGTCTTCTTGTCCCTGAAAGGAGGGGGACTGGAGAAACACATCCCTTCCAGTCCCCAAATTATAAGATTCAGGGATTTTTAAAAAAGAGTTACCTAAACTGGCAGTTAATAGTTAAAAAGATTTAAAAAATACCTACTTTTCTATAGGAAATAGGAGTGAAATGACTAGTCTTTAAATCTATCCTGTAATTTCACTATCTAGTACTGTGCTCTCAGATTCTAAGATTTTATCACCAGATAAGTAACTCTGGATCATATTTTACGAGTCCAATTTAGTATATGTCAGAGAAGCAGTGACAGTATGAAAAAATTTGAGAAAATTTTCTTCTGCTGATCTTATTCCTATTTTAGTTACCCAAAGCAATCTATTAAACTTTCAATGCACTGGATTTTTAAAAAATTATCTTAAATAAAAGTCTTCATGCCAATTTATGTACATATATTTCAGTACTCTTGAATACTTCTCATGCTCTTTTTTTTTTTTTTTTTTTGAGACGGAGTTTCGCTGTCGCCCAGACTGGAGTGTAGTAACGTGATCTCGGCTCACTGCAACCTTTGCCTCCCAGAATCAAGTGATTCTCGTGCATCAGCCTCCTGAGTAGCTGGGATTACAGGCATGTGCCATGATGTCCAGCTAAGTTTTTTGTATTTTTGGTAGAGACAGGGTTTCACCATGTTGGCCAGGCTGGTCTTGAACTAATGACCTTAAGTGATTTGCCCACCTCGGCCTCCCAAAGTGCCGGGATTACAGGCCTGAGCCACCACGCCGGGCCCTCATGCTAACTCTTGATTATAAAATAGTCACAAATAAATACAACTTATGTTAAGCAATCAGAGTAAGAAAGTAATTACCATATTGAAAGATTAATCAATGTTTTTATAAGATTTTTTCATCAAATCACTTTCTTTCCATTATATGTTAAAAAACTTCATCTGCTTTTGATCTGTCCATTTTCCTCCAAAGCTTCTCAAATTTTTTTAGCATCCTAAGCTTCAGAAATCAGGGTGGCAGACATTGCTATTAATATTTGCCTATCCATTCTTTCCTGTGTTTGCGCCACTGCACTCCAGCCTGGGCAACAGATACCCTGTCTCAAAAAACAAACAAACAAAAAACCCAAATTGTTACTTATAATAACTTGAACTCTCTTCAAATGTATTGCATTTAAGTTGATGTTAAAATAGAAGAGTTAATTGTGTTTTGCCACACAGACAAGGGAGATAAAAGACGATGGAGCCTGCATTCTCTCTATCTTCCTTCCCTCCCTTTATTCTTTTTGAGAGGTTAAAAAATTTCAGAAAAGTATATACCCTTGAGTACATTTGGAGTGGCAATGGTCCTCACTTAAAAAACTTACCACCTCATGATCCCCTTCAGCTAGATGTGATCATGTGACACAGTCTGGCCAATTAAATGTAAGCACTAGTCTACCAGGTGGGGTTTCTGAGAAATCTACTGAGTTCCTGATATAAGGGAACAGATTCAGTTGGTGTATACCTTTGACATTTTGGGCTTACCCATGTTCCCTGTCTGGAATATGGCCCAGCTGCCTGGAGGCACAGTAGAGACTTAACGATCCTAAAGAGGGCTCCCAACCCTCTAAACCTCCTAAAGAGTGTTGGGGGCCCTCCTAAAGGTTTAACCCTCTTTAAGCATGGTAGAGCAAAAAGAACTTTGAGCCCCTACTGACTTCTTTGAGGGCTGCATCAGCTCTGATGTGTCCACCTCTAGACTTCTTGTTATCTGAGATAAACACTGCACTCTTTCAAGCCACTGTTTGTTAGAGTCTTGTTGCCACTGTTTGTTAGAGTCTTGTTGTAAGTCTTGTTACAGTCTTGTTATATGGAGCCAAATACATTCTTAAAAGATATAGTCAATAAAAATTGTGACAATAAAAATAATAGACATCTCATGTTCATAAGTCTGCACTCTGGTTTCATTTACCTAATATTATCTCTCAGAGACAGTCCTGTATCATTCAGAAGTAGAGGATCTCCTTTTACTATTTAACATCTCTGCTGAGGTTCACTATATGAAAGTACCATACAACTTTTGGGGCTAAAGGGTTTGTGATCAATATATTTTTGTTTAAAGACTTTTTAATAATCAGCCCACATGTAACTTCTTTAACTTTCCCAGAATTAACTCTTTCTTCTGTATGTGAAAGCCTTTGAATATGGCTCAGTCATGTATCAAATTGGACTGTAATTATTTCTTTAGCTATCTCTCTCCCTGCCACCCCCTTCCCTCACTATACGGTAAATTATACTACTCTACTTCCCTGGGCTGCCTATAAATATTTGTTAAATAAACAGCTCTTTACTTAGCAATTAATTTTATTTATTTATTTTTAATTTCTTTTTTTTTTTTTTTTTTGAGACAGGGTCTCGCTCTATCACCCAGGCTGGAGTGTAGTGGTGTGACCTAAACTCACTGAAACCCCCACCCCCTGGGTTTAAGAAATTCTCCTGCCTCAGCCTCCCTAGTATGTAGGATTACAGGCATGTGCCACCATGCCCGGCTAATTTTCGTATTTTTAGTAGAGACGGGGTTTTGCGATGTTGGCCAGGCTGGTCTCGAACCCCTGACCTCAGGTGATCCGCCCGCCTCGGCCTCCCAAAGTGCTGGGATTAGAGGTGTGAGCCACCGCACCCAGCCACCATTAATTTTTAAAGGCTATAGGGCATCGCTATCATTCTTAGTTTCAAAAGGGAAGGAATGACAAACTAAAAAGTAGGGTTTATAGAATCAGAGTTGGAAGTGACCCCAGAGGTCGGTTAGTCTCTATGTATCCCCCTACAGGGATTAGTGATAACTACTTCACAGGAGCCATGTCAGCTGATGAACAGTTTTTATTTTTAGAAACAGGGTCTCACTCGGTAGCCCAGGCTGGAGTACAGTGGCGTCACCACGGCTCCCTTTAACCTCAAACTCCCAGGCTCAAGTGATCCTCCTGTCTCAGCTTTCTGAGTAGCCAGGACTACAGGCACATACCACCATACTTGGCTGCTTTTTTAAAAATTATTTTTTTGGGCCAGGCGCGGTGGCTCATGCCTGTAATCCCAGCACTTTGGGGGGCCAAGGCGAGTGGATCACGAAGTCAGGAGATCGAGGCCATCCTGGCCAACACGGTGAAACCTCGTCTCTACTAAAAAAAAATACAAAAATTTAGCTGGGCGTGGTGGTGAGTGCCTGTAGTCCCAGCTACTCAGGAGGCTGAGGTAGGAGAATGGCGTGAACCCAGGAGGGGGAGCCTGCAGTGAGCTGAGATCCTGCCACTGCACTTCTGCCTGGGCAACAGAACAAGATTCCTTCTCAAAAAAAAAAAAAAAAAAAAATTTTTTTTTTGTAGAGACAGGGGTCTCCCTATGTTGCCCAGGCTGGTCTCGAACTCCTAAGCTGAAGCAATCCTTCCACCTCAGCCTCCCAAAGTTCTAGGAAAACAGCTGTGAGCCATCGCACCCAGACTGATCAACAAACAGTTTGGCTGGGTGTGGTGGCTCACACCTGTAATCCCAACACTTTAGGAGGCCAAGGTCGGGGGGATTGCTTCGCCCGGGAGTTCAAGATCAGCCTGGGCAACACAGGGAGACCTCATCTCAATGAAAAACGAAACGAAAAAAATTACCCAGGTATGGTGGTGTGTGCCTGTGATTCTAAGCTACTTGGGAGGCTGAGGCAGGAGGACTGCTTGAGCCCAGGAAGTTGAGGCTGCAGTGGGCTCTGTTTGCAACACTGCACTCCAGCCTGGGTGACAGAGTGAGACCCTGTCTCAAAAAAAAGAAAAAAGAAAAAAACCCCACCAAAACCGTTCCTTATAATAACCTGAAATCTCTTCAAATGTTCTGAATTTAAGTTGATGTTAAAATAGGAGAAGAATTGGCTGGGCGCAGTGGCTCATGCCTGTAATTCCAGCACTTTAGGAGGCTGAGATGGGCCGATCACTGGAGGTCGGGAGTTCGAGACCAGCCTGACCAACATGGAGAAACCCTGCCTCTACTAAAAATACAAAACTAGCTGGGCGTCATGTTGCACATCTGTGATCCCAGCTACTGGGGAGGCTGAGGCAAGAGAATTGCTTGAACCCGGGAGGTGAAGGTTACAGTGAGCTGAGATCGTGCCATCACACTCCAGCCTGGAGGACAAGAGCAAGACTTTGTCTCCATAAATAAATAAATAAATAAATAAATAAGTTGTTAACCATGGCTAACCTTGTTTTAGCTACACCCTTCATTCCTCTTTCAGACTTTGAAGTAAATGCCAGATATGTCACTTCATCTGAATATTCTTTGAAAATACTATTTTTAAAAGTGCCTAATAGTGATTATGGCTACTACTTACACTAAATTACTTTGAGACAATTACTGTATGTTGAACACTATATAAAAACATTTTTGCAAGAATAACTCAATCAACAGGTTAATAAATAAAATAATATACAACTCACAACAGCTCTCTGAGGTAAGCTTTATTATCTCTTCTGTACAGAAGGCAGCTAGGCTGACAGGCTAAGTAACTTGTTCAAGTTCACACAGCTAGTTAACTGCAAAACTGGACTCAAGCCCAGGACTCTGGTTCTAAAGCCTGGGCTCTCTGCATATCAACAGAAAACTAATAAATATCCCAAACACAACATGTGCAAATTCAAGGTCTTTCTAAAAATATTAAAATGATAGGCGAGAGTCATTCATTTAAAGTCATTTTACTTGAATCCTAAAATTTGTTTTTAAAATTGAAAAACTGATTTTTATGTTCATATGGGTAAAATTGAAAATTACAAAAAAACACAAGTTGGAAAAAATAAAGAGGCCTGCCATTCTAGATTTTAAATCTTACTATAAAGCTACTGCAGTTTTTAAAAGTATAGTATGGCTGGGCGTGGAGGCTCACATCTGTAATCCCAGAAGTTTGGGAGGCTGAGGCAGGAGGATCGCTTCAGCCTAGGAGTTTGAGACAAGCCCGGGGAACATAATAAGACCCCATCTTCAAGAAGAAGAAGAAAAAATTATGATAATATCACAGGAACAGACTAATAGATTAGTGAAACGGAATCCAGAGAGAGATTCAAATGCAAATGAATAATTACTTATTTATGATAAAGATAACAATTCAAATCATTAGGGAAAAGATGGATTATTCTTACAAATGGTATTTGGGCAACTGTCTATCAATTATGAGGAAAAAATGTTAGATCCCTATCTTACATCATAGATAAAAACATATTTAAATGGACTAACCATCTAACTGTGAAAAGCAACACTATAAATTTAGGAAAACATTCTTATGGACATGGGCTAAGAAAGTTTTGCAAGACAGAATAGGAACTCAGGAAGCTACAAAGAAAACAAAGGATAGGGGGCTGGCCACAGTGGCTCACGCCTGTAATCCCAGTACTTTGGGAGGCCGAGGTGAGTGGATCACCTGAGGTCAGGAGTTTGAGACCAGTCTGATCAACATGGCGAAACCCCGTCTCTACTAAAAAAATACAGAAATTAGCTGATTGTGGTGGCAGGTGCCTGTAATCCCAGCTACTCAGGAGGCTCAGGTGGGAGACTGAACCCAGGAGTCAGAGGTTGCAGTGAGCAGAGATTACGCTATTGCACTCCAACCTGGCCGATCAGCAAAACTTCGTCGCCAAAAAAAAAAAAAAAAAAAAAAAGAAAAGAAAAGGAAAGAAAAGAAAACAAAGGATAAATTTGAGGAGTTAAAATAAATAAAAAAGTTTAACACTAAAATATACCATAGGTTGGGCGTAGTGGCTCACGCCTATAATCCCAGCACTTTGGGAGGCCGAGGTGGGCGGATCACTTGAGGTCAGGAGTTCGAGACCAGCCTGGCCAACATGGTGAAATCCCACCTCTACTAAAAAAATACAGAAATTAGCTGATTATGATGGCAGGTGCCTGTAACCCCAGCTACTCAGGAGGCTGAGGCTGGAGAATCGCTTGAACCTGAGAGGCAGAGGTTGCAGTGAGCCGAGATCGCACTACTGCACTCCAGCCTGGTTGACAGAGGAGACTCCATCTCAAAAAAAAAATAAAATAAAATATACCATAAAAATAATGAGGCAAATACAGACTTGAAGTATTTGCAATAAATACAATAAACAAAAGGTTTATATTCAAAATATATGTGAAGCTTATCCAAATTAATAAGTTAAAGAAACAATAGCAACATGGGAAAAGATACAAAGAGGTAATTCCAGAAGAAATACAAATGGCCAAAAACTATGTAAAATGATGCTCACCCTCAGTAATAATTTAGAAAGGAGTGGCCAGGTACGGTGGCTCACGCCTGTAATCCCAGCACTTTGAGAGGCCGAGGCAGGCGGATCACAAGGTCAAAAGATCGAGACCACCCGGGCCAACATGGTGAAACCCCGTTTCTACTAAAAATAGAAAAAATTAGCTGAGCATGGTGGTGCGTGCCTGTACTCCCAGCTACTTGGGAGGCTGAGGCACGAGAATAGCTTGAACCTGGGAGGTGGAGGTTGCAGTGAGCTGAGAATGCGCCCCTGCACTCCAGCCTGGTGACAGAGCAAGACTCCGTCTAAAAAAACAAAACAAAACAAAACAAAATAAGGAAAGTATTACAACAACAATGAAATAACATTTTTAGTTCATTGACTTTGCAAAAATGAAAAAGATCAAGAAGATACAGTTTTGTTTAAAGTAGAAATAGGGGTCTCACACTGATGCTGCAAGAGCCAAATAAAGCCCACAGATATACTATTTGGCAAAGAGCATTTCCAAAACAAAATTGAATTAGAAAGCCTTTGGAGCCACACTCCTCAGCTTGCCACAGTTTCCACCACTTCCTTTACCTTTCCTTGACATTTACTTGAACAGCCTGACCCTTGAAGGTAGCCACTCACAGTGAAATTTTCCCTGAATATACTACTGTATTGGACCTTAAGTTGGTACAATCACTTAGAAAAGTATGGTATCTAAAAAAAATAAAAAAATATGCATACCCCTTGACCTATGATACTCTACTGAAATAGTATAATTTTATATACCCATATAAACTTTTTTTTAATTAAAAATTTTTATTTTGGCCAGGCGTGGTGGCTCATGCCTGTAATCCCAGCACTTTGGGAGGCCGAGGAAGGCGGATCACGAGGTCAGGAGATCGAGACTATCCTGGCTAACATGGTGAAACCCTGTCTCTACTAAAAAATACAAAAAAATTAGCCAGGCGTGGGGCGGGCGCCTATAGTCCCAGCTACTTGAGAGGCTGAGGCAAGAGAATGGCATGAACCCGGGAGGTGGAGCTTGCAGTGAGCCGAGATTGTGCCACTGCACTCCAGCCTGGGTGACAGAGCGAGACTACGTCTCAAAAAAAAAAAAAAAAGAAAAAGAAAAAAAAAATTTTATTTTTATTTTTTGAGATGGAGTTTCACGGCTGGAGTGCCGTGGTGTAAACTCGGCTCACTGCAACCTTTGCTTCTTGGGTTCAAGCAATTCTCCTGCCTCAGCCTCCCAAGTAGCTGAGGTTACAGGCATGTGCCACCACACCTGGCTAATTTTTGTATTTTTAGAAGAGACAGGGTTTCACCATGTTGGTCAGGCTGGTCTTGAACTCCTGACCTCTGGTGATCCACCCACCTTGGCCTCTCAAAGTGTTGGGATTACAGGTATGAGCCATTGTACCTGGCCCAAATTTTTAGTTTATTTAAAAATTAGAGATGGGTGAGGTGGTGTGCGCCTACAGTCCCAGCTATTAGGGAGGCTGAGGTGGGAGGATTGCTTGAACCCAGGAGTTCAAGGCTGCAGGGAGCTAGCATTGCACCACTGCATTCCAGCCTGAGTGACAGGGTGAGATCCTGTCCTCTAAAAAAACAAAACACAATGAAATAAGAATAAAAATTAGAGATGGGGTTTTCCTATGTCAGCAGGCTGGTCTCCAACTCCTGGCCTGAAGTAATCCTCCCACCTCGGTTTCTAAAAGTGCTGGGATTACTGGCAGGAGCCATGACATGTCCGTCCAACATGTTTGTTTTTAATAGCATACATTACATAGTTTGGTAACACCAAATAATTAGAAACAATCTAAATGTCCATTAATGTAGTACAATACTAAGTAGAAATTAAAAAGAATGTGGTAGATCCAAATCTACTCCTTCAAAAGTTGGTAAGTGCAAAAAAACATGAGGGCTGGTATTTTTGTCTGTTTTTTCCATTATTCTATCTCCATTGTGTAGTTCAGTGCCTGGTAGGCCCTCAAGTCTTTGTTGTATGAATGAATGAAGAAGGAGCACCAGTTGATTTTTGGAGAAAAAGGAAAAACAATGAGAAGGAAGAATAGTGGACAGGCAGGGAGCAGGAAATGCAGATGCTGAGATTATGAACTTTTTAATAGCCTTTTTTGTTTTTGGACGTTTAAACAGATTCAGATTTGGAGGTAAGTAGGGATATTCATTGGACAGTAGCAGACAAGCCCATCTAATACAGAGAGAAACACAGATGAGATTGGACTTGTGACTGAAGAGGGCCTTGAATAGAGCAAGCAAGGAGTTTAGGTTTTTCTAGAGCAGTATGGGGTAATTAAGGAGGAGCTGGACAATATGAAGATGCCGGGATGAAATTTTTTTTTTTTTTTGAGACAGAGTCTTGCTCTGTCACCCAGGCTGGAGTGTAGTTGCACAATCTCGGCTCACTACAACCTCTGCCTCCCGGGTTCAAGCAATTCTCCTGCCTCAGCCTCTCGAGTAGCTGGGATTACAGGTGCCTGCCACCATGCCCTCCTAATTTTTGTATTTTTAGTAGAGACAGGGTTTCACCATGTTGGCCAGGCTGGTCTCGAACTGCTCAACTCACCTCTCAGGTGATCTGCCCACCTCAGCCTCCCAAAGTGCTGGGATTACAAGCGTGAGCCACTGCACCTGGCCGAAAATGGTATTTTAAGAAATGGAGGCCGGGCGTGGTGGCTCACGCCTGTAATCCCAGCACTTGGGGAGGCCGAGGCGGGTGGATCACCTGAGGTCAGCAGTTTCAGACCAGCCTGGCCAACATGGTGAAACCCTGTATCTACTAAAAATACAATAATTAGAAGGGCATGGTGGCAGGCACCTGTAATCCCAGCTACTCGGGAGGCTGAGGCAGGAGAATTGCTTGAACCCAGGAGGCAGAAGTTGTAGTGAGCCAAGATCGTGCCACTGCACTCCAGCCTGGGTGACAGAGCGAGACTCTTGTCTCAAAAAAAAAAAAAAAGAAAAGAAAAAGAAAAAAAGAAATGGAGGCCAGGTGAAGTGGCTCATGCCTATAATCCAAGCACTTTGGGAGGACAAGGTGGGTGGATTGCTCAAGCCTAGGAGTTTGAGAACAGCCTGGGCAACATGGTGAAACTATCTCTAGAAAAAATACAAAAATTAGCTGGACATGGTGGTGTGCCCTTGTCCTAGCTACTCAGGAGGTTTGAAGTGGGAGGATCACTTGAGCCTAGGATGTCAAGGCTGCAGTCAGCCGAGATCATGCCACTGCACTCTACCCTGGGATTCAGAATGAAACCCCATCTCAAAAACAAAACAAAAAGAAATGGAATATGCCAGTATAATCCAGGATGCACAGCATGGGGAGAGATGACTATGTCAAGAAGATCAGGCTACCACAGCATGATTTCAGAGAACTCTAGTTGCAAAGAGCCTATGAGGCCAAGTAGTGCAAGCTCATTAGGGAAAGTCATTCAGCTTCTCCTGGGCTCAAGCAATCCTCCTGCTTCAGCCTGCCAAGTAGCTGGGACTATAGGTGCACACCACTAAGCCTGGCTAAATTTTTTTAAAAATGTTTTTTGTAGAGACAGGGTTTCACTTTGTTGCCCAGTCCAGGCTCAAACTCCTGGCCTTAAGCCTTGGCCCATGATTACAGGGGTGAGGCACCATGCCTGGTCCTATTTTAGTATTTCCAGTGACAAGGAGCCTATGACTTCATGAGGAAACCTATTCTGTTAAAACGGTTTTGTAAGAAGTTTATTTCTTTACACTACAATTTGCCAAACTGTAACTATCACAAAGTTGTTTCTATTTTTCTAATAATTTAGGAGTGACACGATTAGAATGTGAACTCTAAGGTGACAATGGAGATATATGGGGAGTGATATAAAATAATCTAATGGAAGAATTGCAGTATTGCTTGCTGTGTGACTAAATATGGAGGACAAATGAAAGATACTTTTAAGATGTGAGGCTGGAGTGGTAACAAGGTAAGCAGGAAAATGAAACCACTGCTTTTCTGCTCAAAATCGTCCAGTGGTCCCTATCTCACTTAATTTCTTAATTTGGTAAAAGCTAGTCCCTATAATGTACTCCAAGTCTAATACAATCTGCCACAATTCCCCCCTCTCCACTTCATTCCCTCCGCTTTTCCCCCTCACTCACTCTCTTCTGTGACAATAGCTTCTTTGTTATTCCTTAAACATGCCAAGCCTATTTTTGCCTCAGGGCCTTTGCCCTTTCCTCTGTCTGGACCGCACTTGCCTTATGTATCTATAAGGCTTAGTCATTCACGAGCTTGAGGTCTCTGCAAAAGAGCACCTCTCTATACCTAAGGCCTTCCCGGGCACGCTATTTACAGTAGCAACCCTCTCATCCCCGTAAGCATTTTCGATCCCTGCCTCCTGCTTTTTTTCTCCTCTATAGCTCTTACTGCCATGTGACATACTAGCTTTTTTCCCCCTGCTTGTTTGTGTTTTATTTCTATCCTGACAGTCTCAAAGAACAGGGCAAATAATCGGGGTGGGAGCAAATGGAGAAAGAGATAAAAGCAAAAATTCCTAAAACATACTTAAATAATATCAAGCTCAAACAGTTAAAAAAAAAAAAAAAAAAGCATATGAGCTCTAATGAAAAGGAAAAGTATACACACTTTTGTAAACCCACGCCAGGTAAAAGAACCTTTCATGATGATAACCTTTAACTAATTATAAGTGCCAAATATTAATTTTTTATAAGTAGACTTAGAGTCCTAAGAGTCATTCAATTTTAGTTGTGGTAATTAGAGAAACATAAGGATTTTCCTATTTTATCGTTTATTCATGCTGATAAATTAAAATGGAATTTTGCACTTGGGGTTGGCCATGAGTACATCATTCAAAATTCATCTTATTTCACTTTTAAATTTTGAAAGGAGAATTCTGATTTTATTTTCTAAAAAAAATTTTTGGAGACAGGGTCTCATTCCACCACCTAGGCTGGAGTGCAGTAGTGTTATCATAGTTCAATGTGACCTCAAACTCCTGGGCTCAAGGAAGCCTCCGACTTCAACCTCCTCAGTAGCTGGGATTACAGGTGCACACCACCACATCCAGCTAATTTTTAGTTTTCTTTTTTTAGTAGAGACAGGGGGTCTCACAATGTTGCCTAGGCTGGTCTTGAACTACTAGCCTCAAGTGATTCTCCCACCTTGGTCTTCCAGAGTGCTGGAATTACAGGTATGAGTCACCATGCCCAGCCTAGAATTCTATTTTTAAAAATAGGGTAGGAAAATGAAAAATCTCAACCATGAGAGGCAAAGTGCCAGCTGGGCACAGTGGCTCATGCCTGTAATCCCAACACTTTGGGAGGCCAAGGTGGGAGGACTACTTGAGTCCAAGAGTTTGAGAGTAGCCTGGGCAACATAGAGAGACCCCATTTCTATTAAAAAAAAAAAAGAAAAGAAAAGAAAAGAAAAAAGAGAAATGCCAAGGCTGTAGGCTGTAATAAAGATGATGTCGAGGGGCGGAACAAGATGGCCGAATAGGAACAGCTCCAGTCTCCAACTCCCAGCGCGAGCGACACAGAAGACCGGTGATTTCTGCATTTTCAACTGAGACTCCACCTCTGGGGACAGGGCACAGCTAAAAAACAACAGGGGAAGCAGCAGAGGCCTGTGCAGATGCGAACGAGTCTGTCTGACAGCTTTGAAGAGAGCAGTGGATCTCCCAACACGGAGGTTGAGATCTGAGAAGGGACAGACTGCCTGCTCAAGTGGGTCCCTGATCCCTGAGTAGCCTAACTGGGAGACATCCCCCACTAGGGGCAGTCTGACACCCCACACCTCACAGGGTGGAGTACACCCCTGAGAGGAAGCTTCCAAAGTAAGAATCAGACAGGTACACTCGCTGTTCAGCAATATTCTATCTTCGGCAACCTCTGCTGCTGATACCCAGGCAAACAGGGTCTGGAGTGGACCTCAAGCAATCTCCAACAGACCTAGAGCTGAGGGTCCTGACTATCAGAAGGAAAACTATCAAACAGGAAGGACACCTATACCAAAACCCCATCAGTACGTCAACATCATCAAAGACCAGAGACAGATAAAAACCACAAAGATGGGGAAAAAGCAGGGCAGAAAAGCTGGAAATTCAAAAAATAAGAGCGCATCTCCCCCTGCAAAGGAGCGCAGCCCATCGCCAGCAACGGATCAAAGCTGGTCAGAGAATGACTTTGACGAGATGAGAGAAGAAGGCTTCAGTCCATCAAACTTCTCAGAGCTAAAGGAGGAATTATGTACCCAGCGCAAAGAAACTAAAAATCTTGAAAAAAGAGTGGGAGGACTGACAGCTAGACTAATTAATGCAGAGAAGGTCATAAACGAAATGACAGAGATGAAAACCATGACACGAGAAATACGTGACAAATGCACAAGCTTCAGTAACCGACTCGATCAACTGGAAGAAAGAGTATCAGCGATTGAGGATCAAATGAATGAAATGAAGCGAGAAGAGAAACCAAAAGAAAAAAGAAAAAGAAATGAACAAAGCCTGCAAGAAGTATGGGATTATGTAAAAAGACCAAATCTACGTCTGATTGGGGTGCCTGAAAGTGAGGGGGAAAATGGAACCAAGTTGGAAAACACTCTTCAGGATATCATCCAGGAGAACTTCCCCAACCTAGTAGGGCAGGCCAACATTCAAATTCAGGAAATACAGAGAATGCCACAAAGATACTCCTCCAGAAGAGCAACTCCAAGACACATAATTGCCAGATTCACCAAAGTTGAAATGAAGGAAAAAATTTTTTTTTTTTTTTTTTTTTTTTTTTTTGAGGCGGAGTCTTGCTCTGTTGCCCGGACTGGAGTGTAGTGGCGGATCTCAGCTCACTGCAAGCTCCCCCTCCCGGGTTTACGCCATTCTCCAGCCTCAGCCTCCCGAGTAGCTGGGACTACAGGCGCCCGCCATCTCGCCCGGCTAGTTTTTGTATTTTTAGTAGAGACGGGGTTTCACCGTGTTAGCCAGGATGGTCTCCATCTCCTGACCTCGCGATCCGCCCGTCTCGGCCTCCCAAAGTGCTGGGATTACAGGCTTGAGCCACCGCGCCCGGCCGGAGGAAAAAATCTTAAGGGCAGCCAGAGAGAAAGGTTGGGTTACCCACAAAGGGAAGCCCATCAGACTAATAGCAGATCTCTCGGCAGAAACTCTACAAGCCAGAAGAGAGTGGGGGCCAATATTCAATGTTCTTAAAGAAAAGAATCTTAAACCCAGAATTTCATATACAGCCAAACTAAATTTCATAAGTGAAGGAGAAATAAAATCCTTTACAGATAAGCAAATGCTTAGAGATTTTGTCACCACCAGGCTTGCCTTACAAGAGACCTTGAAGGAAGCCCTAAACATGGAAAGGAACAACCGGTACCAGCCATTGCAAAACCATGCCAAAATGTAAAGACCATCGAGGCTAGGAAGAAACTGCATCAACTAACGAGCAAAATAACCAGTTAATATCATAATAGCAGGATCAAGTTCACACATAACAATATTTACCTTAAATGTAAATGGACTAAATGCTCCAATTAAAAGACACAGACTGGCAAACTGGATAAAGAGTCAAGACCCATCAGTCTGCTGTATTCAGAAGACCCATCTCACATGCAGAGACATACATAGGCTCAAAATAAAGGGATGGAGGAAGATCTACCAAGCAAATGGAGAACAAAAAAAAGCAGGGGTTGCAATCCTAGTCTCTGATAAAACAGACTTTAAACCATCAAAGATCAAAAGAGACAAAGAAGGCCATTACATAATGGTAAAGGGATCAATTCAACAGGAAGAGCTAACTATCCTAAATATATATGCACCCAATACAGGAGCACCTAGATTCATAAAGCAAGTCCTTAGAGACTTACAAAGAGACTTAGACTCCCATACAATAATAATGGGAGACTTCAACACTCCACTGTCAACATTAGACAGATCAACGAGACAGAAAGTTAATAAGGATATCCAGGAATTGAACTCATCTCTGCACCAAGTGGACCTAATAGACATCTATAGAACTCTCCACCCCAAATCAACAGAATATACATTCTTCTCAGCACCACATCGCACTTATTCCAAAATTGACCACATAATTGGAAGTAAAGCACTCCTCAGCAAATGTAAAAGAACAGAAATTATAACAAACTGTCTCTCAGACCACAGTGCAATCAAACTAGAGCTCAGGACTAAGAAACTCAATCAAAACCGCTCAATTACATGGAAACTGAACAACCTGCTCCTGAATGACTACTGGGTACATAACGAAATGAAAGCAGAAATAAAGATGTTCTTTGAAACCAATGAGAACAAAGATACAACATACCAGAATCTCTGGGACACATTTAAAGCAGTGTGTAGAGGGAAATTTATAGCACTCAATGCCCACAAGAGAAAGCAGGAAAGATCTAAAATTGACACTCTAACATCACAATTAAAAGAACTAGAGAGGCAAGAGCAAACACGTTCAAAAGCTAGCAGAAGGCAAGAAATGACTAAGATCAGAGCAGAACTGAAGGAGATAGAGACACAAAAAACCCTCCAAAAAATCAATGAATCCAGGAGTTGGGTTTTTGAAAAGATCAACAAAATTGACAGACCGCTAGCAAGACTAATAAAGAAGAAAAGAGAGAGGAATCAAATAGATGCAATAAAAAATGATAAAGGGGATATCACCACCGACCCCACAGAAATACAAACTACCATCAGAGAATACTATAAACACCTCTACGCAAATCAACTAGAAAATCTAGAAGAAATGGATAATTTCCTGGACACTTACACTCTTCCAAGACTAAACCAGGAAGAAGTTGAATCCCTGAATAGACCAATAGCAGGCTCTGAAATTGAGGCAACAATCAATAGCCTACCCACCAAAAAAAGTCCAGGACCAGATGGATTCACAGCTGAATTCTACCAGAGGTACAAGGAGGAGCTGGTACCATTCCTTCTGAAACTATTCCAATCAATAGAAAAAGAGGGAATCCTCCCTAACTCATTTTATGAGGCCAACATCATCCTGATACCAAAGCCTGGCAGAGACACAACAAAAAAAGAGAATTTTAGACCAATATCCCTGATGAACATCGATGCAAAAATCCTCAATAAAATACTGGCAAACCGGATTCAGCAGCACATCAAAAAGCTTATCCACCATGATCAAGTGGGCTTCATCCCTGGGATGCAAGGCTGGTTCAACATTCGCAAATCAATAAACGTAATCCAGCATAGAAACAGAACCAAAGACAAGAACCACATGATTATCTCAATAGATGCAGAAAAGGCTTTTGACAAAATTCAATAGCCCTTCATGCAAAAACGCTCAATAAATTCGGTATTGATGGAACGTACCTCAAAATAATAAGGGCTATTTATGACAAACCCACAGCTAATATCATACTGAATGGGCAAAAACTGGAAAAATTCCCTTTGAAAACTGGCACAAGACAGGGATGCCCTCTCTCACCACTCCTATTCAACATAGTGTTGGAAGTTCTGGCTAGGGCAATCAGGCAAGAGAAAGAAATCAAGGGTATTCAGTTAGGAAAAGAAGTCAAATTGTCCCTGTTTGCAGATGACATGATTGTATATTTAGAAAACTCCATTGTCTCAGCCCAGAATCTCCTTAAGCTGATAAGAAACTTCAGCAAAGTCTCAGGATACAAAATTAATGTGCAAAAATCACAAGCATTCTTATACACAGTAACAGACAAACAGAGAGCCAAATCAGGAATGAACTTCCATTCACAATTGCTTCAAAGAGAATAAAATACCTAGGAATCCAACTTACAAGGGATGTCAAGGACCTCTTCAAGGAGAACTACAAACCACTGCTCAGTGAAATCAAAGAGGACACAAACAAATGGAAGAACATACCATGCTCATGGATAGGAAGAATCAATATCGTGAAAATGGCCATACTGCCCAAGGTGATTTATAGATTCAATGCCATCCCCATCAAGCTACCAATGAGTTTCTTCACAGAATTGGAAAAAACTGCTTTAAAGTTCATATGGAACCAAAAAAGAGCCCGCATTGTCAAGACAATCCTAAGTCAAAAGGACAAAGCTGGAGGCGTCATGCTACCTGACTTCAAACTATACTACAAGGCTACAGTAACCAAAACAGCATGGTCCTGGTACCACAACAGAGATATAGACCAATGGAACAGAACAGAGTCCTCAGAAATAATACCACACATCTACAGCCATCTGATCTTTGACAAACCTGAGAGAAACAAGAAATGGGGAAAGGATTCCCTATTAATAAATGGTGCTGGGAAAATTGGCTAGCCATAAGTAGAAAGCTGAAACTGGATCCTTTCCTTACTCCTTATACGAAGATTAATTCAAGATGGATTAGAGATTTAAATGTTAGACCTAATACCATAAAAACCCTAGAAGAAAATCTAGGTAGTACCATTCAGGACATAGGCATGGGCAAGGACTTCATGTCTAAAACACCAAAAGCAACGGCAGCAAAAGCCAAAATTGACAAATGGGATCTAATTAAACTAAAGAGCTTCTGCACAGCAAAAGAAACTACCATCAGAGTGAACAGGCAACCTACAGAATGGGAGAAAAGTTTTGGAATCTACTCATCTGACAAAGGGCTAATATCCAGAATCTACAAATAACTCAAACAAATTTACAAGAAAAAAACAACCCCATCAAAAAGTGGGCAAAGGATATGAACAGACATTTCTCAAAAGAAGACATTCATACAGCCAACAGACACATGAAAAAATGCTCATCATCACTGGCCATCAGAGAAATGCAAATCAAAACCACAATGAGATACCATCTCACACCAGTTAGAATGGCAATCATTAAGAAGTCAGGAAACAACAGGTGTTGGAGAGGATGTGGAGAAATAGGAACACTTTTACACTGTTGGTGGGATTGTAAACTAGTTCAACCATTATGGAAAACAGTATGGCAATTCCTCAAGGATCTAGAACTAGATGTACCATATGACCCAGCCATCCCACTACTGGGTATATACCCAAAGGATTATAAATTATTCTACTGCAAAGACACATGCACACGTATGTTTATTGCGGCACTATTCACAATAGCAAAGACTTGGAATCAACCCAAATGTCCATCTGTGACAGACTGGATTAAGAAAATGTGGCACATATACACCATGGAATACTATGCAGCCATAAAAAAGGATGAGTTTGTGTCCTTTGTAGGGACATGGATGCAGCTGGAAACCATCATTCTTAGCAAACTATCACAAGAACAGAAAACCAACACCGCATGTTCTCACTCATAGGTGGGAACTGAACAATGAGATCACTTGGACTCGGGACGGGGAACATCACACACTGGGGCCTATCATGGGGAGGGGGGAGGGGGGAGGGATTGCATTGGGGAGTTATACATGATATAAATGATGAATTGATGGGTGCTGACGAGTTGATGGGTGCAGCACACCAACATGGCACAAGTATACATATGTAACAAACCTGCACGTTATGCACATGTACCCTAGAACTTGAAGTATAAAATAATAATAATAATAATAATAATAATAATAAAGATGATGTCCAAGTAGTGATCAAGTTACAGGTTCAAGGGTTGGAAAAAATGACTAGGACTTACTTCCAGCTCTGAGCACACACACTAAGCAATTGCTAAGGGTACTGAGAGCTCTGTGTCTCTTTCAGAAAAGCTCATGCACCATTCTAAGTTAGAGCATACAGAAAAGAAGCAGAAAATAAAAAGTCTTTGCAGCTGGTCTCAGTTCAAAGAGATTAGATACTTCAGTCTATGTTAGAATCTTGCATGCCATGAAAACACAAGGTCCAAAAGTGAAGAAAAACAAATATAAAGACAAAAATCTTTTAAGTAGTACTTCAATTAAAAAAAAAAAAAACCTTTAAAACAAAATTCTCCCATATTCAGTGCTGTAATTTAGAACTACTGGTACTTTTGCAGAAATATAATTTTAAAATAATCACAGCTTAACACAAAGCCTTGCATTTGTTTCCTCCCCTCTTGATTTATTTCCAAAAAAGAAAACTCAGTATTGATGAGTTCTGTAATTAACTCCCTCCATACCTGCCAGCCAATCTACAAAGAAGTAAGCTGCCTTTGGTGGTGGTAGTCATACTTGAAAGAGCAGAGGGATGTTGGGACTCAGCAAGGAGTCACCATATTTTTCACTAGAAATTAGCCAACTGAAAAGAAATTTGTATTGCATGGTCTCTTTATGCATGAGCATAATAAAGCTCTGCTTAGTGATCAATGAACACACCTATGAGAGTACTTTAATAAAGCATAACCAAGCCAGGTGACTTACTATATTTAAGAACCTTTTTCTAAATGTTGTTTTGAATAACTCAGACATACACTTGACACTGTCAACATCCTGCAGGTCAACCAGATGCTTACGAGGAGGAGGAGGCGCAGCTAACTAATAATCTCTGGTTTCTAGAAACAGTTATGTGGGGCTCTTATCTGCCAGAGAAGCAGAGAGAAAGCCTAGCTAGGCATCCTCATCTAGGTTTCTAAAAGTACTTTGGGGTTTGCGTGTCACAAAAGGGGTTAAAAATACTTGAGACTACCAAAAAAGCCTAACAAGACATCTCGGTGCGGCGGCTGTCACTGTCAGGGCAGCCCTTGGAGGGAATACCCGTATCAATTCGGTTTATCAGATGGACAGCTGATCAACATTAAACAGACTTGCTCTGGGCAGACTGAGCTGAGCTTCCTGACATGAATTCCAATGAGAGCCCTCTGTACTCTACCACTGAGCTCTGCCATTTTTTACTATTGCAGTTCCCTGGACATATGGGAATCCCTAGTGATGAGCACATAAAGCTGCCTCTAACTCAAGTGACGGCTCATTTCCCCCGGCTGAAGGCAGACATTAATATCCTGAGGAGATCAGACCTGCCTCTCTGACCCCCATCTACCGAAGCAAAACGACTGTCCTATTTCTTCATTTAACAAGCTTTTAATGAAGAAAACCCAAACCCCCTCTCTGACTGCAGCATAGTTCTACATAAAAAGGTTATACAAATACATCACATTCTGTGTCAAAGTTTTCCAAAATATCTGTCCCCCTCCCCACTGGAGAGCAGATTCTGTCACTTGCCCTCCCATAGTGCTCATGCTTTCTGCCGCAGTACAGGAGTTCAGTTCTCTGCTCTGATAATTATGAATTGTATCCATGGCAGGTGGAGGATTAAAGAACTGATTACAAAGAGCACACTGGAGTTTCCATTTTCATTACAAACCCCTTTCTTCGAGGGTTCCTCATTTAGCTATGAAAACTGCTTCAGGCACAACCCGACTGGGAGAAATGACAGTCCACTGACAACCCAGATAGTAAACCAGAAAATGCTGCTGAGCAAAATCAGAATATAAGAAAGCTAAAAATATTTGGTGAACTGGAGTGGGCATACATACTTTGATTTTAGAAGGGGTAGAAGAAAAGATGTGTGACAGTAAATGAAGACGACAAGCAGACTTTTACCTGTGAATACTGGAGACTGGATCAAAATAAGGGAGATCTCAATCATTAAAGCTTAGTGCCAGGACCAATGCCAACTGCCAGGCATTGAGTTCTGAATTGCTTCACAAGAGGCTGAGGTTTGGGTTTTCTCTCCTTTAGAGAGCAAGTAGGGGTTAGGAAAAATGTGAAGGCTGCATGCTAAATGGGGCACAGTAAGCACTGCAGGAGGGAAATGTCATTCTGCAAAGACCTCTCCAGCTAAATAACAAGAGGCAGTGATGGACTAAAGAAGGAATCTTGGCAGGCTTCATTTAGGCCATCAAATGTATCTGAGGCTGGGAAATGTGAAGGTAAGGTGGGAATAAAGGGGCAAATATCTGTTTCCAATGAAAAAGGGTGTCAGGGCATAGTCTATACAGTGAGAAGCTTAAAATTAGATTGCATGCTGTGCTACCTAACCAACGTAGTTATCTAGAGACACAAGAACAAATCCTAAATGTCCCCCCAAATACTTCACCAAGTATTTTCATGTATAAAAGTTAAGAAATTCCCCAGAATTTTTTTTTAATTAAAAAAAATTTTTTTAGACACAGGGTCTTGCTGTATTGTCCAGGCTGGTTTTAAACTACTGGCCTCAAGTGGTCCTCCTGCCTGAGCCTCCTGAGTAGCTAGGACTACACTAGGCTTCCCCTGCATGTTTAAATCATAGACAATAGGTGCCTTCAGCAGGTACTAAGTGTACAGCTTAATGTATAACTCATAACATACTATGTCCCAGATATTCTGAGTTTTAAAATATAGTATCTCATTTAATCTTCATCAAGTATAGTTATTAGCCCTATTTTACAGATAAGAAAATGGAAATTCAGATATATTAACTCATTTGCCCAGGGCCTTATGACTAATAAGCAATGGGGCTAGATTTGGATTAAAATACTTTTGCTGAGATAAAATATAATTCATCTGCTAACAAACCTCATGGCCCCCCTAATTTTCTTTGTATAATGGAATAATTGTGGCTAGCATCTACAATCTGTCACTAGACACAGGAATTCTGTTTTCTCTTTTTTTGAGATGGAATCTTGCTCTGTCACCCAGGCTGGAGTGAAGTGGTGTGATCTTGGCTCACTGCAACCTCCACCCCACTGGGGTTGAAGCGATTCTCCTGCCTCAGCTTCCTGAGTAGCTGGGACTACAGGTGCCTGCCACCGCACCTGGCTAATTTTTTGTATTTTTAGTAGAGATGGGGTTTCACCATGTTAGCCAGGATGGTCTCGATCTCCTGACCTCATGATCCACCCGCCTTGGCCTCCCAAAGTGCTGGGATTACAGGCATGAGCCACCGCGCCCAGCTGGCTAAGTGCTTTATATAAACTGTTTTATTTAATACCTCCAACAACCTGATAAAGAGAGAATCATTAAGATTTGATATGGAGATAACTTAGGTTTAGAGAGGTCAAGTTATTTGCCTAATGTCACTCCAAGAGTGACCAGCACAGCCAGTGTGACCTGTGAATCCACGCTCCTTCCATTTCACCAAATTGCCAGGTAAATGTTGGGATGGGAAGAAGATGGGGGTGTGGAGAAGGAGAAAGTTTGATTGGCGGATCACTCTACAGCAATAAATGGTATTTTATTCCTTGACCTTATGAAAAGCTAGAAGGGAGTGACATTGGAATAATTTTTTTAGAGGAAAAAAAATGACAACAGGTACATAAGAGATTATATATCTTTTTGGTAAACAGTCTGATGTTCACCATCACCAACACCACCACCATCATCCTATGGGAATATTATGCATCTCCATACTCTTAAACTCAAGTAAGGGCATGTGAATTGCTTTTGTCAATGAGAAGTGAGTTAAAATGTCATTTCTAAGCAGAAGCTTTAAGAGCTGGGTTGTGGTTCACCTGGTCTCTTTTCTGACATGAGACCAGCAATGTTCCAAATGGAGGGCTGCTCCATTGGCCTTGATCTAGGAGTAAGGATGATATGGATATGACACCTGAATAACAAGTGGACCTTTATTTGGTGAGTCATTGGGACTTCAGGGTCATCTGCACTGCAGCATAACTTAGCTTACCCTAACACATGGTGAGAATAGTCCCGAGACTTTCCTTTGTCTAGAATGAAAGATCGTGTGTACTGTGTGTATGACAGAGCTGGCATTGTGTACTAAGAGAGCAAGGCATTTATATGATGCCTATGAAGCATGAGTATGAAAGAAGTCAAAAATGAAATATTTATTTTTCTCACAGCCTTACATCTCTTTATTTTTGTATATAATGATTTAAAACACTGGACTCAATCGGGCATGGTGGCTCATGCCTGTAATCCCAGCACTTTGGGAGGCTGAGGCAGGTGGATCACTTGAGGTCAGGAGTTTGAGACCAGCCTGGCCAATACAGCGAAACCCAGTCTCTACTAAATATGCAAAAAATTAGTTGGGCATGGTGGCAGGAGCCTGTAATCCCAGCTACTAGGGAGGCTGAGGCAGGAGAATCACTTGAATCCAGGAGGCGGAGGTTGCAATGAGCTGAGATTGTGCCATTACACTCCAGCCTGGGCAACAAGAGTGAAACTCCATCTCAAAAAAATAAATAAAATAAAATAAAAATAAAACACTGAACTCAATTCATCCTTTACCCAAAATAGAGTACTGCATACTTAGTAAACATTCCATAAATACTTTTTGCATTGTTTTTGAATAATGCCTGGTTTAAAAAAATGTTATTCAACACTATACCTTATCACAAATTTGAAACTAGAGAAAAATAGGAAAATGAAACATTCAGTGGTGTTGTAAGAGAAGTGGAAATTCCAAGAAAAATTATTTTTCCCTCAGTGCTTGACTGCCACCATTTGCAAAGCACTGCATAGAGAGTAAACAATTACAATGGTCTAGCTCTGGGAAGGGAATTAACAGAACATCAGATGGGCACTGCAGCAGGGGCCTCCAACATGGGCACAGACAAAGGAATACACACCATCCTAACCAGTGGATGACATGGGGGTAGTGACATTTAAAAGACCAGTGTTTCCCAGAAAGGTTTTCCAAATCTGTCAGTCTCAGATTTAATGTTTATGCTGCAGTAAATATTAATTGCTTTTTTCATAATTCTCTATTAAAAGTGCTCTTAGGAGGGATACAATATCCATCCTTTCCTAGAAAAAATACTCCCAGAAGTATCTGGAAAACATATAAACAGTATTTGTGGAGGTGGGAGTGAAGCTTTTTTTTTGCTTTTTTTTGAGACAGAGTCTTGCTCTCTTGCTCTTATCACCCAGGCTGGGGTGCAGCGGCACGATCTCGGCTCACTGCAACTTCCGCCTCCCAGGTTCAAGCGATTCTCCTGCCTCAGCCTCCCAAGTAGCTGGGGTCACAGGTGCCCACCACCACACCCGGCTAATTTTTGTTTTTTTTTTTTTTGAGACAGAGTCTTGCCCTATCGCCCAGGCTGGAGTGCAGTGGCGTGATCTCGGCTCGCTGCAAGCTCCGCCTCCCGGGTTCAGGCCATTCCCCTGCCTCAGCCTCCCGAGTACCTGGGACTACAGGCACCTGGAACAACGCCCGGCTAATTTTTTGTATTTTTAGTAGAGGCGGGGTTTCACCGTGTTAGCCAGGACGGTCTCGATCTCCTGACCTCTTGATCCGCCTGCCTCAGCCTCCCAAAGTGCTGGGATTACAGGCCTGAGCCACCGCACCCGGCCCCTTTTGTATTTTTAGTAGAGACAGGGTTTTGCCATGTTGGCCAGGCTGGTCTAGAACTCCTGGCCTCGGGATCTGCCCGCCTCAGCCTCCCAAAGTGCTGGGATTACAGGTGTGAGCCCCTGTGCCTGGCCGGGAGTGAATTTAAGGATCATAAAAGGATGAAGCTGAGATGAAGATTACATTGGAAACAAATTTTTATTTATTTATTTATTTGACAGAGTCTCCCTCTGTCGCCCAGGCTGGAGTGCAATAACACAATCTCCGCTCACTGCAACCTACACCTCCCAGGTTCTAGCGACTCTTGTACCTCGGACACCCGAGTAGCTGGGATTATAGTCGTGTGGGTTAATTTTTGTATTTTTAGTAGAGATGGGGTTTCGCCATGTTGGCCAGGCTGGTCTTGAACTCCTGGCCTCAAGTGATCCTCTTCCTTGGCCTCCCAAAGTCTTGAGATTACAGGTGTGAGCCACTGCCCCCGTCGGAAACAAAATTTTAAAAAACAAATCATAAATAAAATCAGTATGATGTGAAAAAGATATGAGAAGGAAAAGCAGGACAGTGCATTCAGTTATTATTCCAAAGCAGACTACAAATTATATGAATCTCCTATTGAGAAGAAGTAGCAGAAAGTGAAAGAAAGGTAAGAAATGAAAAGAAACAAACACATATAGTTGGCCATTGGTATTGGTGGGTTCTGCATTCCTGGATTCAACCAACCACCGATCAAAAATACTTGTACTGAACATGAGCAGACTTTTTCCTAGTCATCATTCCCTAAATAATCTAGTATAACAACTATTTACATAGCATCTACATTTTACTAGGTATTATAAGTAATCTGAAGATGATATGAAGCATACAAGAGGATGCACAGTGGTTATATGCAAATATAACCATTTTATATCAGAGACTATACTATTTTATATCAGGGACTCGACCATCCAAGGGAGATCCTGGGACCAAGATCCATGAATATTGAGGGCAGCTGTATATATACCTATATACATAGTGTAGCTTTATATACATACATGTGTGCATATATATGTGTGTGTATATATAGGCATATGTATTTGTACAGATACATACATACATACATAGTTGGCAAGGTTTTAGTAAAGAGCTTGAAATCCATAAGACCTAAATGTTCTCATGCTAAGAGGTGACCTGATCTCCCATGGGATCTGAATTGCAGTAAAAAGAAATGAGCACTCTTCTGTAGCAAATGAAGTTCACAAGAAACATATACCAAATAGGACCGGGCATGGTGGCTCACATCTGTAATCCTAGCACTTTGGGAGGCTGAGGTAGGTGAATTGCCTGAGCTCGGGAGTTTGAGACCATCCTGGGCAACATGGCAAAACCTCATTTCTACTAAAAATACAAAAATTAGCTGGTGTGATGGCACAGGCCGGTAATCCCAGCTATTAATTCTTATGGGGCTGAGGTGGGAGGATCACCTGAACCTGGGAGGTTGAAGCTGCAGTGAGCTGAGATCGTACCACTACATTCCAGTCTGGGTGACAAAGTGAGACCCTGTCTCAAAAAATAAAAAATAAAAAAAGAAACAAACATATACCAAATAAAGAATTAAAAGACAAAAAAAAAAAAAAAACCCTCTCAGAACATTTTTTGAGATCCCAAATTCAAATTCCAGTTGTGTCTTTTTTAATACACTCACAGATGAGCATTATCACATTCAAAGCAGAGAGCCGCAGTGGTCTTGCATCCAACCCAGGCATCTCACTATCCTTATTTTGCTAGATTAGCAGGATACTAAAAGTTTAAAAATGTTTTTAAAAATATGCTAGTTTCTAAAGGAACCTGAAAATCCAGGAGACAACGCTAGCTATTCCTGTGAACCTCTAGAGGATCTGCACCTGCTCTTCAAGCAACAACCATGAGGAAAGTAACTAGAATCATAGATCCCCATGGCCCTCCCTTGTCATATTTTTCTATTTACTGTTCTCTTACCCCCTTTCACACTCACTGCACCCCCTCCATGCCGCTGTACTACAGTAGCTCCCCTTACCAAGAGCTTCTATGGAGAATGTGGCTTCCCGGAAATATTAACGCCCCATCGTATAGGAGTTTATCTAAGGGAAACCCCACCTTCACTGCCCACACCCATATGCCCCGCAACTGCTGTAACTCTGCCACTCTTTGCATGCATGCAAATACTCATTATTGGACAGGAAAAATTATTAATCCTAGTTGTCCTGGGGGCTTGGAGCCACTGTCTGCTGGACCTTACTTCACCCATACTGGTATGTCTGATGGGGGTGGAGTTCAAGATCAGGCAAGATAAAAACACATAAACAAAGTAATCTCCCAGCTGACCTGGGTACATAGCACCCTTAACCCCTACAAAGGACTAGACCTCTCAAAGCTACATGAAACCCTCCGTACCCATACTCACCTGGTAAGCCTATTTAATACCACCCTCACTGGGCTTCATGAAGCCTTGGCCCAAAACCCTACTAACTGTTGGATGTGCCTCTTCCTGCACTTCAGGCCTACATGTCAATCTCTGTATCTTTACCCTCCTTGTTAAGTTTGTCTCTTCCAGAATCAAAGCTGTAAAACTACATGTGTTCTTCAAATGGAGCCTCAGATGCAGTCCATGACTAAGATCTACCGCGGACCCCTGGACTGGCCTGCTAGTTCATGCTCCGATGTTGATGACACTGAAGGCACCCCTCCTGAGGAAATCTCAACTGCACAACCCCTACTATGCCCCAATTCAGCAGGAAGCAGTTAGAGTGGTCGTTGGCCAACCTCCCCAACAGCACTTGGGTTTTCCTGTTGAGAGGGGGGACTGAGAGACAGGACTAGCTGGATTTCCTAGGCCAACTAAGAATTCCTAAGCCTAGCTGGGGAAGGAGACCGCACCCACCTTTAGACACGGGGCGTGTAACTCAGCTCACACCCAACCCATCAGGTAGTAAAAGGGCTCACTAAAATACCAATTAGGCTAAAAGGAGGAGGTAAAGAAATAGTCAAATCATCTATTGCCCGAGAGCACAGGGGGACGGACAATGATCGGGATATAAACCCAGGCATTTGAGCCAGATGGGTAACCCCCTTTGGGTTCCTTCCCGGTGTATGGGAGCTCTGTTTTAACTCTATTAAATCTCGCAACTGCAAAAAAAAAAAAAAAAATACACTGGTTTCCAGTGTATGTATACACACACACACGTGCATAAACACATATTCACACATATGTACACATATATACATGTATGTGTTTTACAGCAATTTAAGGTCGGCATGGGCATATCATTTATTCATTAACTCCCCAACAGAAAACTACAGACATTTACTATTCACAGCAGGGAGTCCTATAAAGATTCCCTGAGTCTTTTAATCATCTTTTAATCTTCCTGTACCACTTTCCTATGAAACAGAAATTTGTAGATAGCACACTTGTTTCATTTGAAATAAGCACTCATGGATTTTCATCCCAGTGAACACACATTAAGTCCACATTACAATTAAGTAAAGTGATAAAATTTGAAAGAATGTATGAAGATAGCTTTTTAGGGTATATAAATTGTGATTTGCAGACTTTTTCATTACTTTATGTGTATATATTACTCCTTTCCTTGGAAGGCAGTGGTAACCTTTTGAACATTTCTATAGTTTTTGTGGATCTAAACAAAAAGACACACTAAAGAAGAAGTGTGAAATTAAGAATTGCCTGGTGTGTGCAGTGTGATTACAGAGTAATAAAGTTTGTTTTCTGGTGAATAAACTATGTATTTCCCATTCAAAGTAACTTGCTTGAAAGTTATATTAATATACGAATACCTAAAGTGCTAAAAACACTTTAGCATTTTTTGAAATAATTTACAGTTCATTTGTAAAAACAAAAAACAAGCATTATTTTCAGACACCTACTGTAGCTGTCATTTATATACTTTGGAGAACATATATGTTGGTGGGTATCTTATCACAGATTGTAATATTTTTTCAGTAAAAGTATGTTGACATTATTTTATATTGTTGCTATTTATAATTAGTTTCATTAAAAACTCCAAACACTTGAAAAGGTAAAATGAAAATTTAAAAAAAATAGTCCAGGTTGGGTTTGGTGGCTCACATCTGTAATCTCAGTACTTTGGGAGGCCGAGGCGGGCAGATCACGAGGTCAGGAGTTCGAGACCACCTTGACCAACATGGTGAAACCCTGTCTCTACTAAAATTATAAAAATTAGCCAGGCATGGTGGTCTGCACCTGTAATCTCAGCGGGCTGAGGCAGGAGAATGGCTTGAACCTGGGAGGCAGAGGTTGCAGTGAGCCGAGATTGTGCCACTGCACTCCAGCCTAGGTGACAGTGAGACTCCATCTCAAAAAAAAAAAAAGTTCTAATGACTCTATATGGGCTTAAGGTTTATTTTTTAGGTAATAAAAAATGTTCTGAAATTAGTAGTGATAGTTGCATGACTCTGTAAATATACTAAAATTTATTGACTTGTATTCTTAAAAATGGGTGAAATTTATATGTAAATTATTTCTCAATAAAACTGTTCTTTAGAAAAGAAAAGTTAGCCTTCAATGAGACTATTCACAATTTTTATAGGCGGATCTGAAGTCTGAAAATAATTTATCATGCAGGGTAATAAGAATATTTTGTAGGATCTGATTGTTTAAAAAGATACTTGGAAATGTCATTTCATTTTAAACATTCCGCCCCCCCACCGCTTTCTTTTTTTGAGACAGAGAATCTTACACTGTTACACAGGCTGGAGTGGTACAGTAGTGTGATCATAGCTTACTGCAGTCTGAAATTCCTGGGCTCAAGGGATCCTCCTACCTCAGCCTCCTGAATAGTTGGGACCACAGGTGCATGCCATCATGCCTGGCTAATTTTTTTATAGAGATGAGGTCTCCCTATGTTGCCAAGGCTGGTTTCAAACTTCTGGCCGCAAACCATCCTCCTGCTTTGTGGCCTTTCTAAATGTTGAGATTACAGGCATAAGACTCAGAGACTGGCTTAAATCTTTCCTCTATTTAACATTCAGATTGTATGTCTTTTCCTCTCTTGGATAATATTGCCTATAAAGACTTACGGAGTCTTTAAAAACCGTCACAATTATTGAATGGCCTACTTTAAAAATATCATATAAGTCATATGAACTTTAAAAAATATCATATAAGCCTGTAAAAAAATTAAAATAATATAAAAGTATATCAATATGATAGCAGTCAACTGCATGTAGCTACTAAGCCCTTAAAACATCATAGCTGGTTTGAATTCAGAAGGGCTGTAAATACTTACAAAAAAAAAAAAGACTTTGAAAAGATCTCAATAATAAGTGCTTTACACTGATTACATGTTAAAATGATATTTTCATTTAAAATTATTACAATCAATTTCATTTGTTTCCTTTTACATTTTTAGTGTGGCTAGTAGCAGATTAAAATTATACTTCTAAGTCCATTTTCTGTTTCTAAACTGAATATCACAGACTGAGTAATTTATAAAGAATAGTTCATGGTTCTGGAGGCTGGGAAATCCAAGGTTGAGATGTTGGCATATGGTGAGGACCTTTGTGCTGGGTCATTCTATCACAGAAGGGCAAGGGAGTGAGTACTAAAGAGGGAAAGGACAATGGGCTTGGCTCCCTTTACAACATCCCGGCCGGGCGCGGTGGCTCAAGCCTGTAATCCCAGCACTTTGGGAGGCCGAGACGGGCGGATCACGAGGTCAGGAGATCGAGACCATCCTGGCTAACACGGTGAAACCCCGTCTCTACTTAAAAATACAAAAAATTAGCCAGGCGAGGTGGCGGGCGCCTGTAGTCCCAGCTACTCGGGAGGCTGAGGCAGGAGAATGGCGTAAACCCGGGAGGCGGAGCTTGCAGTGAGCTGAGATCCGGCCACTGCACTCCAGTCCGGGCGACAGAGCGAGACTCCGCCTCAAAAAAACAAAAAAACAAAAAAAATACAACATCCCACTCCCTCAATAGTGACAATAAACCATTCATGAGGGCTCCATGATTCAATCACCTCTCATCGGCCCCATCTCCTAACACTGCTACACTGGGGAACAAGTTTCAGAATGAGTTTTGGAGGAGACAAAAGGCGTAATCATAGCAATTTCTTTGGACAGAGATACAGTGTCTCCTCTGGGTCCCCACTAGGTTCATCATCCTTCCACTCTATTTCCTTCCCCAGAAGTTACCTCTTTTATAGCTTAGCATATTTTCTTTCAGATTTTTGCTATATGTTTTTAACATATGTTTATAAACATATAGCAAATGCTATGCATTTATAACCATGGGACAAATGCTATGCATTTTCCTGTAAAAATGTGTTCACACTATACATATGGTACTATAACTTGCTTTATTCACTTAATATAGTTGAAGGCTTTTCTATGTCACAAAATATGGAACCACCTAATTCTTTTTAATGATGGGTATTTATTTATAGTATGGATGTACCACAATATTCTCCAGACCCCACTAATAAATATTTAGGTCATTTCCTATTCTCTATTATTGTAAACACTGCTGCAGTGAACATCTTCATACGTATATCCATGTGCATATATAGGTATTTCTGTAGGACATATCTGTACAAGTGAAATTACAGGATCAAAGAATATGACATTTAAAACTGTGTTAGATAACTCCTAAATGAGTTATTTTACTTTCAAAGCAAAAAGAGAAAGAAACCATTTGTTTTTTGACCATCTACAACTTCTCCATAAGTCTCTGAAATAATAGGGACATAAACTTCATGTCCAGGATTCAGAAAAGAAAAACAAATGTAACTTATGCCCTGACATCCGCCCAGACTTAGCCATTGATTATTATGGTGGGCACCTTCTTTTATTTTTTGAGACGGAGTCTCTCTCTGTCGCCCAGGCTGGTGCAGTGGCGTGATCCCAGCTCACTGCAAGCTCCGCCTCCCGGGTTCACGCCATTCTCCTGCCTCAGCCTCCCGAGTAGCTGGGACCACAGGCGCCCGCCACCACGCCCGGCTAATTTTTTGTATTTTTAGTAGAGATGGGGTTTCACCATGCTAGCCAGGATGGTCTCGATCTCCTGACCTCGAGATTCACCCACCTTGGCCTCCCAAAGTGCTAGGATTACAGGTGTGAGCCACCGCGCCCGGCCTGGTGGGCACCTTCTTGAGGCACCATGATAATGATTCCCTTTTTTCTTGAAATGCTTCCTCTCCCTCTCCCACTGAGATCATACAGTGGATAGTAGCTGCCATGTCTGTTCTATGTGATCCTCAGTCTCCCCAACCCTGGTTGAGTGACCCAGAGCTAAGCCACAGGCCCAACTAAGGGCCCTTAGCTTCTTTCTCCAGGGAATCTGAAATTCAGGGTTATCTGGGAATTGCCAGAGGCAAATGCTCCAGAGCTACATTTACAAACTTCAGTTATTTACTTATCACTTTTTGTCATTTCTGCATATTCCGCATGTACTCTTATATACGTAATGCTTTTCTTGAGATTTTACCTTTAAGTCCTTTCTTAGGATATTTATCTATGTATAGAGACACCACATAGCACAGAACTTAAAAGAGCAGATTCTAGAGCCAGGTTGCCTAGATTCACATCCCAGCTATGTCACTTAATAGCTGTATGAGTTAGATCAATGTGCTCAGCCACTCTCAGTGCCCCGTCTTTTCATCTGTAAAATGGTGGCAACAATAGCACGTGTCAAAGTGTCATGGGGGTTAAATTACTGTATATACAGTCTTTAGAACAGTAACTTCAATAGTAAGTGCTTACTAAATATTAACTAATACTGATTTTAAATCAACTCATCTTTCTATTTAAATAAATCTTTAGAGAAAAATTGACATACCAACTATCTGGTAAGTATAGCTCAAGAGTGAGCCACCCACAAAGCAGCAATACCTGAACCTGTGGTGACAGGGAGTCATCCATCATACTATCACAGGCATTCCTGTGGGGAAATTCTGGGCTTGGCACAGACCACAGAGTCCTCCGGACTTCTGGATGCTTCTCTTGGTGGCGGGCAATCCTTTCCTGCCCCTCCAGTCCCCTCTTTACCCCCCAGCCCTGACCAGTCATTGAAATTCCTTTTATAAACCTGTGAAAAATCACTGATTTAGACTTTCGGTAGAGCAGAAAGGTCTACTGAATAACTTAGTCTCACAGGTTTTAGATATTAGAACTATTATCCAGGTGCCCTAACTCCCAGACAATGCTTCTACAATCAATAAATTTTTTCATCAGCAAATTTTTTTTTTTTTTTTTTTTTTGAGACGCAGTCTCGCTCTGTTGCCCAGGCTGGAATGCAGTGGCGTGATCTCGACTCACTGCAAGCTCCGCCTCCTGGGTTCACGCCATTCTCCTGCCTCAGCCTCCCAAACAGCTGGGACTACAGGCGCCCACCACCATGCCCGGCTAATTTTTTGTATTTTTAGTAGAGATGGGGTTTCACTGTGTTAGCCAGGATGGTCTCGATCTCCTGACCTCGTGATCCGCCCGCCTTGGCCTCCCAAAGTGTTGGGATTACAGGCGTGAGCCACTGTGCCTGGCCTTTTTTCCCCCCATATTAACACTATACCTTCTTGAAAAGAAAATTGCAAAATATCTCAAGTAATGTCAATGATTGGATCAAGGACAGCTCTAGAGGGGAGGCAAGTGTGGCTTCTGAGTCCCGGTCCCCCTCCAGCACTTGGTCATTCTCCACTTCAGGTATCTATGGCTCTCTTGCTCTTACCTTGCCTCCCCACATCAGAACCTTTCTCTGGGAAGAACCGTAAGTCATTTATGCTTTAGGGTGAGTTTAAGTTCATCTAAATGAAACATTTTGTTATAAGAAAGCTCTGATTTTGAATCCTGGCTTCAGATTTTATCACATCTAGAATCTTACAAGTTATTTCATCCTCCAAAGCCTTGATTTCCTCATTTCTAAATGGGGTTAACAATGGTTATTTCATAGAACTGTTGTAAGGAGGAAATTCCATTCATTATGCAAGAAACGGGGATTCATGTAATGTCAAGTATCTACTGGGCAGCAGACATGGTCTATTCCTAATTACACCAGTTACTTAGAGGTGTGGACAGATAACGAATGTCTTCTTTCTTTCCTTTTCTAGACAAGTGGGCCTAATTCTCCAGCTTTATTTATTAATTGAAGAAAAAGTTAAGTACCTCTTACATGCAAGGTACCCCAGCGCACTGGGAATACAGAGTAGATTAAAAGTTGGTTCGGGGCCTTAACATTATATTTAGACCTTCCTAAGCTAGATCCAAATTTAAGACTCTTTTCAGAATAGAAGAATATTGAGGATACCCATCATCTAACCTGGTACCTCATTTTACAGTCGTAGAAATCACTGCCTGGAAATTCGAAGTACTTTGTTCAGTGTTATACAGATACTTACCCAAAGAGGACAAGTACCCCAAGGCCACAGGGGTAGACAGAAGTACAATCCTTATCTTTGAATCTTTTTTCTAACTCATGATGCCCACCCACAGAAGCTGACAAAACAATTTAAGCATAAGTTTTCTGTTTGTAAGTGATATGGTTTAGCTGTGTCCCCACCTAAATTCATCTTGAATTCTCATGTGTTGTGGGAGGGACCTGGTAGGAGGTAACTGAATCATGGGAGCAGGTCTTTCCTGTGCTGTTCTCGTGATAGTGAATAAGTCTCATAAGACCTGAAGGTTTTGAAATATGGGAGACTCTCTGCACAAGCTCTCTCTTTGCCTGCTGCCATCAATGTAAGATGCAACTTTCTCCTCCTTGCCTTCTGCCATGATTGTGAGGCTTCCCCAGTCACGTGAAACTGTAAGTTCAATCCAACCTCTTTCCTTTGTAAATTGCCCAGGCTTGGGTATGTCTTTATCAGCAGCATGAAAACGGACTAACACAGTAAATTTCTCAAAAAAATTGTTTAATGACAAAATAAAACCAGACAGCACTGAATAATCAGATCCTTTTACAATGTTGGAAGGCATATGTTCCAGAAATTATAATTTATTGGTGGTCCTTCAGATATAGTATGCAGATATATCATTATACAAGGTTTTTTTTAAAAATCAAACTAATATTTGACAAGCAATTTTAAAAGTCAATTAACACCAACTATTAGGTATAAAACAAAGATGATTAGAGATTAATTTTATAATCAAATTAGTGAAGTCTGCCTTTTTCTGCACAATAAACAGAAACAGTGACATCTGAAAATGCCCCTTTCACCTCAGAAAATTTGTTGTTTGCAAAATATGTTCAGTTTTCAAATCTTCGTTTCAGATCCCAAATAGTTGTAAGCATAAGGATCTGATTTTCTTTTTTTTTTTTTTAGACGGAGTCTCGCTCTGTCACCCAGGCTGGAGTGCAGTGGCGCGATCTCGGCTCACTGCAAGCTCCGCCTCCCGGGTTCACGCGATTCTCCTGCCTCAGCCTCCGAGTAGCTGGGACTACAGGCGCCCGCCACCTCGCCCGGCTAGGTGTTTTTTTTTTGTATTTTTTAGTAGAGACAGGGTTTCACCGCGTTAGCCAGGATGGTCTCGATCTCCTGACCTCGTGATCCGCCCGCCTCGGCCTCTCAAAGTGCTGGGATTATAGGCTTGAGCCACCGCGCCCGGCCAAGCATCTGATTTTCACAGAGACCTCTAAGACCACATTACTTTTGGTTGTACCTTCTTCTCTCACACACTTATCTTTCTCTTTTCCTGTGTCTGCCCATGACTTCTCATTCTGGCATTCTGGATATAGTGCTCATCTCCACTTTTGGAAGAGGCAGGTAATATGGCTTACTGAAGTATGCACACATTTTGTGAACATGCGTTTTTAACAAATAACTAATAAAATGTACTTTAGAAGGATGTCCAAATGTGCACATGGTTCTGCCAACCTCATTATTTTCTGAGCACCTGTGATGTGCTTGCTGATGCCTTTACGCCATAAACACAATCAGAATCCTTCTCAAGGACCTTAAAGCCTGGCATGGATAAAAATAATAATAATCAGAAACAGAGATATCTGAAAATGTCCCCTGTTCATCTCAGAGAATACATGAACTTTTTTACAAAGGGATAGAACTATGCATTCAAATCAGCAAACATTTTATTCACACTTTCAACGGAAATATGAGGTAACAGCTCTAAAAATTTTGATTCAAATAACTAAACAGGGTACTTGAAGCTCATCTGATATACCTCCCACTCATAGAAGGGGCACGTCTACTTTTTAAGACTTTAAAAAAAAATAGGCAGTTGAGAGGGTGGCTGTTTACATTATTGTGCTTATTCTGACCAAACTGTGCAATGTCTTTATAATTTTCCAAGTAACCTGACCTTTTCCTACTTCTTGTGGGTATTACATTACCTTTAATGCCTTTATATATTTCCACATTTAATCATCTTGGCATGTTGCTACCATTATTTTCTTCCCTATTCACTGGTCTAGTTAATTTCTGTGTCCACAGTAGGATTCTTTTTTAAAAAGGAAGCCAGCTTCCTTTTACCACTCTGCATTCTTAAGACTTTCTTCCAATCAAGTTCAATAACTTAAAGAGTAATCTAAGCCAACAGTAATTATTTTAAAAATACTGATGACTCCTCTCTTTACAAATGAGCATATATGTAAGCAAGCTTTAAAAATAGTAAGGCTATAAGGAATAAGATACATGTGAAATATCTGAGTAGAAGCCACCAATTTCCCCCTTTAGAGGCCTTCCTGAGAGCTGATGATACCAAATGGTTCACAAACCTATTAAGAAGTCAAAGATGAGCAGAATGTACTAAGAATGGAGAAAGAGTCATTTAACGGGCACTCAATTCAGATTACATATAAGCACCATTACAACAAGCTAAAACATATTCACCTTTATCTATCTATGTATTTCATGACTACGTGAAATAGCCTACTCCTGGGTTAATTAATGAAAAAACAAACTTTAAAAAACTAAATATTTTGATTATTTGTAACTTAAAAGAGAACAGGTAAAAACTGAAAGAACTGTTAACCCAGATTATCTGATTATCATTATTATCAACAAAATTATTTATGGAGTGTGTATTATGTGTTAGACCCTAGAAATATAAAGTATAAAAAGCATTTTTCTTTTATCAATAACTATGTATCAAGGTGTGAGTATGTATTCTTTCTCTAAAGGTAGCTTACGACATGGTTTGTGCCCTGAGGGTTCATAGTTTAGTTGGAGATACAATACAATGACATGAAAAGATTTAACAAGAAAATTATATAGCACATAAGTGTAAACTGAATGCCACAATCTATAACTGCTGTAGGGGTACACAATTATGATCACTGAGGATTTGGGGGGAGGAATGGGAAGACTCCAAAGAAGGGGTGACAGCAAAATTGTACTTCTCTTAGATAAGGAGCACTTTAGATTACTGAGTGCAAGGATGTTGCTGCTACACACCCACCCCACTCTCCATGCCATGCATAGGTGCCACCACAGTGTGCTGGGGGGCTCCAGTCAGCTTGCTGCTGCTGCTGGTCCCATCAGGGCTCACTGCCCCTGCCAGACAATGAATAGAGTCGACAGCTGCCACGGAGTGGTATAAAAATGGCTGCATCCAGATGACTGAAACTGGAATAGAGGCGGAGCACAGATTTAGGACAAAGGCTTGGGTGTCTCCTCCAGACAGGGTTTGAGGGAAAAAGAAATGAGAACAATACAAAGAAGGAGAAAAGTCCAGGAACATCCTTCATCTTCTAGCCACAGCCCCAAATGATTTGGATAAATTAAGGAGAACAAAATAAATGAATTTCGAAAAAGTCATTTTCACACAGAGACAAAAGAAAGTTTTACTTAAATTACACTACCAAAGAAATATGAGTTAACAGTTGGTCTTAGATATCACTGAAGAATATTCACTGCCAGTTAATTATCAGAATGTCAAAGTCATTATACTTCCTAATTTCATCTGCACACTTTCATCCAAACACAGTGCCTTGCTGTGGTCTAAAACAGAGGCCTACATATTAATCAGAGTGGCCTTACATAGTTAACTCAGTTTGAAGAGAGCAGAGAAGTTAACTTAGCCCTTTGTCTTCATTCTCATTCTGAAGAAAAGAATGCAGTCAAGATTTCTAATAAGAGGTGATACAGACAACACTCTGGCAAGCCCTCTCAAAAGATAAAAATATACCCATTTGGCTTCCCTAGGTCTTAAGTTTAAGTAATAATTTAGATGGCTCCTAATTGAATGGTCCTTCCATTGTGCAGATTTTGACCTACCTTAAGCCTTATCTATGAAAAAGACTGAGCCAGGAGTCCTGAGGGCAAGGAGTGCTGGTGAAGCCCTGGTGCCCACAATGCAGGAAGGGAAGGATGCTGGGGTGTGCCACAGGTGGCTTACGGTAGGCGGCTGTCATTGTGAATCCTTGATAACACATGCAATTCCATTTCTCTGTATTTCTACAAAGTCCTTACATGATTATTCTAATTGTATTATTAATGGCATATCTTAAGTTGTTATATGGCACTACCCATAGTTGGATATTTATAATGTTAAATTATGAATTACAAACATTTCTTCATATAATATTTTACTTAAGTACTAAAGTAAGAAAATCTAGAATAACGTACTATATTTGTCTGCTTGGATTGCCATAACAAAATACCACAGGCTGTGTGGCTTAAACAGACATTTATTTTCTCACAGATTTGGAGGCTAGAAATCCAAGATAAAAGTGTCAGCAAATTCAGGCTGGGCACGGTGGCTCAAGCCTGTAATCCCAGCACCTTGGGAGGCCGAGGCGGGCAGATCACGACATCAGCAGATCGAGACCATCCTGGCTAACACAGTGAAACCCCATCTCTACTAAATATACAGAAAATTAGCCGGGCGTGGTGGCGGGCGCCTGTAGTCCCAGCTATTCGGGAGGCTGAGGCAGGAGAATGGCGTGAACCCGGGAGGCGGAGCTTACAGTGAGTGGAGATTGCGCCACTGCACTCCAGCCTGGTCAACACAGCGAGACTCCCATCACAAGCAAAAAAAAAAAAAAAAAAGTGTCAGCAAATTCAGTTTCTGGTGAGGGCTCTCTTCTTGGCTTGCAGACAGCTGCTTTCTCGCTGTGTCCTAACTCGGCCCTTCCTCTGTGTGCACATGGTGAGAGAGCTCTCTGCTGTCTCTTCCTCTTCTTTTAAGGACAACAGTCCTATTAGATAAGGGCCCAGCCTTAGGACCTCATTTAACCTTAATTACCTCCCTAGATGCTCTATTCCCAAATTTGGTCACACCAGGGTTAAGCACTTTAACATACAAATTTTGGGGGACACAGATTCAGTTCGTAACACCTACCCGCAATAGCTATATATGGTTTTTACAGTTTGAGAACATATCAAGTCAAAAGAATTGCAATTGTTGGGGCTCAGAGAATGATACCCCAAAGTATGATGTTTCAGCATGCTGAACACTTCAGATTTAAAGGAAATTGGAAGGCCTCAAAAACCTCAAAACCAAGGACTTTCTAACCTTCCGTTGTTTCTCCTCTCCCAAGCACAGTTAGAGGCTCTCTCTGGAAGTTCCCTTATCTGAATGAAGAAAACTTCTAAAAGAAATGCAATTGGCCGGGTGCGGTGGCTCATGCCTGTAATCCCAGCACTTTGGGAGGCCGAGATGGGCGGATCACGAGATCAGGAGACAGAGATCCTGGCTAACACGGTGGAACCCTGTCTCTACTGAAAAATACAAAAAAATTAGCCGGGCGTGGTGGCGGGCGCCTGTAGTCCCAGCTACTTGGAGGCTGAGGCGTGAACCCAGGAGACAGAGCTTGCACTGAGCAGAGATCATGCCACTGCACCTCCAGCCTAGGTGACAGAGCAAGACTCCATCTCAAAAAAAAAGGAAATGCAATTGTCTTAAGGCTCCCACTCCCTGAGAATCTAGAAAAACAACCAGGAAAGATTCACTGCCAAAAAAGAGAAAAGAGCCCGGCGCGGTGGCTCAAGCCTGTAATCCCAGCACTTTGGGAGGCCAAGAGGGGCGGATCACGAGGTCAGGAGATCAAGACCATCCTGGCTAACACGGTGAAACCCTGTCTCTACTAAAAAATACAAAAAACTAGCCGGGCGAGGTGGCGGGCGCCTGTAGTCCCAGCTACTCAGGAGGCTGAGGCAGGAGAATGGCGTAAACCCGGGAGGCGGAGCTTGCAGTGAGCTGAGATCTGGCCACTGTACTCCACCCTGGGCGACAGAGCGAGACACTGTCTCATAAAAAAAAAAAAGAGAGAGAAAGAGAAAAGAAAGACTAAAGGTAATCACCATGGCCAGAGAGACTTTTCATCTATTCTTCTGAGGGCAGCTCTGAGGGATTACCTGGGATGCTTTATCTGCATATTAAGACAATCTTAGTTCACCATTAATTTCTGCCCCTCACTTTCCTATAACTGGTTGTCCTTCCATCCCATTCAGCATCCAAAGAGAATCATTTGCAAACCACTGTTTTGTCTTTGAGCCCATTCATTCCCCTCAAAATCATTTACTACCACTTTAAAATTGACTATAGACCCCCAGCTACCTTCCTTTCTATGAAGAGGGTATTTAAGCCTCAACATCTGGCCCTGAGTCTCAAATGTGCAGGACTCTCAGGTCCATGTGCTCATTAATACATTTGTGTGCTTTTTCCCTGTTAATTTGTTTATTGTCAGTTTATCTATGCAGGCTTGAACCTTCAGAGGGGAAGGAGAAACTCTCTTAGCCCCTACACATTAAACTCAGTCCATTTTGTATTTTGTACATAATACATAAGCTTTTTTTTTTTTTTTTTTTTTGAGATGACGTCTCATTCTGTCACCCAGGTTGGAGTGCAGTGGCGCAATCTTGGCTCACTGCAACCTCCGCCTCCTGGGTTCAAGCGATTCTCCTGCCTCAGCCTCCTGAGTAGCTGGGACAACAGGCACACACTACCACACCCAGCTAATTTTTGTATTTTTAGCAGAGATGGAGTTTCATCATGTTGGCCAGGATGGTCTTGATCTCCTGACTTCGTGATCCACCTGCTTTGGCCTCCCAAAATGCCACCACATCCAGCCTTTTGTTTTTGAGACAAGGTCTTGCTCTGTCACTCAGGGTGGAGTGCAGTGGTGCAATCATGGCTCACTGCAGCCTTGATCTCCCAGGCTTAAGTAATCCTCCCACCTCAGCCTCCCAAGTAGCTGGGACTACAAGTATGTGCCATCACGCCTGGTTAATTTTTTATTTTTTGTACAGATAGGGGTTTCATTGTGTTGCCCAGGCTAGTCTTGAACTCCTGGGCTCAAGTGATCCTCCTGATTCAGCCTCCTAAAGTGCTGCAATTATAGGCGTGAGCTACGACACCCAGACTTCAATCAGCACATTTTAATATTTTGGTTTTTTCTCCTCTAAAGGACAATTTTGATAGGATCTGGGGTAAAAGATGAAGATACAGTATAATCCTTGAAGAGTCTATAATCTGATTATGAGGAAAAATAAAAGCAGATAATATCAATAAAGTATGGTAAATGTATTGTAGTTATTGAGAATATGAATTTGGAGTAAGAAAGACCTGGTTGAAATCTTAGATCTGCAACTTTATGGCTCTGTAGATCTCGGCTAAATAATTTAACATTTCTAAGCTTGACTGTCCTTACCAATATGAAGAGGCTGTCACTACTGACTTTTTAGGATTGTTTTGAGACATAAATGAGATAACATGTGTAAAGTGTTTTCAGCACAATGCCCTAACACATAGTCTGTATTCAGTACACCGTAATTATTACTACTATCACCACTAATGTTTGTATACACTTATGCACAGTGTGCTAAGGGAGTCCAGAAAGCGTACTTAGGTTGGCCTGGGATTAGGGAAGGTTTCCTGGAGAAACAGAGAGCAGAACTGTATCTTAAGTGAGGTAAGAGTCAGATGAAGAAAGGTACGAACAATATCCCATGCAGAGGAAATAGCACAGTGCATGCAGAATACTGCCAGTATTTGGCATTTGCTGGCAGGTCTAGTGCAAGAATAGCTATTCCTTACTTTCTCCCTTCCTTGGTATCCCACAGCACTATTGCATCTTCCTTCCCTGGTTTGCCATCCATCCTCCCCAGAAATACCCTTGCTACCCCGATAGCTATGTTGGATTTGTCCTTTAAGGACAATTCAATCCTTTGTAGGTAGACCAGGCCTCTCTAGAACCCTACCAGAACATATTCTTTCCCTCTGCCTTATGAACATGAGGAGAAATGACCTGCAGAGGTAGTATAGCTAAGCTAAGAGTACGGGTTCTGGAGTTAAACTTTCTGGTTCAAACCTTGGCCCCACTACTATGTCACTTTGAGGAAATTACTTCATCTCTGTGTGCTTCAGTTTTCCCCATTTGTTAAATGGGGATGATAACAGCACTTATCTCTTATTATGAGGTTGTTGTGAGGATTCAGCGAGCTGATGCATGTAAGAAAACTGAAGCAGGGCCTGGCTGTTAATAGCTATTAGCTAGCATTACCTAACAAGATTAAAAATCTGTGCTTCATGGACAGGACATACTTGAGAAAATAAAGAATGCCTCAGATTAGAAATGTGGTCACCTGTGGAGGGTAGAGGGAAGAAGGGAGGATAAAAGAGGAAAGAGAAGAAAACTAGTATTTACTGATTACCTACTAGGGGCCAAAAGTATTGCATTAAGTGCTTTATACATGTTTTTCATCTGATCCTTACAACAGCTGTGGTAAATAGATGGTATTTTCCCCATTTTTATACATGAGTATCCTGGCCCTCAGAGAGATAACAAAATTTGCCTAGACAAATAGGACCAGAATTGAAAACTATGGGTAGGCGAGTAGCAGAGTCATGTTCTTCCAACAGCTACTTCTCTTCACCTCCCTGGGACTCCATTCTCTTAGTTTGAAAACTATATCAGACTTCACATTGCTAAGAAGAAATCTGGGAGCTGCCTAATTTTTTACATGATTTTCTAGGCCTGCTCCAGGAAATATAAACGTGTGCTTACATTCTAATTTTATATCCTATACTGAGAATTTAACAAAAATAATGAATTGCAGCATATAAACTAAGAGTATACTTCCTTGTTCAGAAGTTCAGAATATATTACAATTACACAGTGACAATAAAAATAATTTTTAGAACTCCAATTCTATATTTTCAGAAATTATAATTGACTAGGCTTAAATTTGTTTTATTTTATTTAACTTTATTTACTGAGACAGAGTCTTGTTCTGTTGTCCAAGCTGGAGTGCAGTGGCATGATCTTGGCTAATTGTAACCTCTGCCTCCTGGGTTCAAGCAATTCTCCTGCCTCAGCCTCCTGAGTAGCTAGGACTACAGGCATGAGCCACCACACCCAGCTAACTTTTGTATTTTTAGTAGAGATGGGATTTCTTTTTTTTTTTTTGAGATGGAGTCTTGCTCTGTCGCCTGGTCTGGAGTGCAGTGGCCGGATCTCAGCTCACTGCAAGCTCCGCCTCCCGGGTTTACGCCATTCTCCTGCCTCAGCCTCCCGAGTAGCTGGGACCACAGGCGCCCGCCACCTCGCCCGGCTAGTTTTTTGTATTTTTAGTAGAGACGGGGTTTCACCATGTTAGCCAGGATGGTCTCGATCTCCTGACCTCGTGATCCGCCCGTCTCGGCCTCCCAAAGTGCTGGGATTACAGGCTTGAGCCACCGCGCCCGGCCTTTTTTTTCTTTTTTTGAGACAGAGTCTTGCTCTGTCGGCCAGGCTGGAGTGCAGTGGCACGATCTCAGCTCACTGCAACCTCTGCCTCCTGGGCTCAAGCAATTCTCCTGCCTCAGCTTCTCGAGTAGCTGGGATTACAGGGGTGTGCCACCACGCCCAGCTAATTTTTGTATTTTTAGTAGAGATGGGGTTTCACCATATTGGCCAGGCTGGTCTTGAACTCCTGACTTCAAGTGATCCACCCGCCTCAGCCTCCCAAAGTACCAGAGATTACAGGCGTGAGCCACCACACCCGGCCCTACATTTGTTTTACAATATGAAGTAGGACCCAATTTAATCTTTAATTTACATTTCTTCCAGCCTAAATATTATGTAATGTATTTTGTGGGTTTTTAATATCCTTAAAATGGTTCATATTTCCTACTAATTTGAGTAAGGTATCCTCTTTTGTTTCCTATGAAATAACATAATATTCTTAAAATGAAAATAAAGTTAGGGAAAACAAAGTTAAAGAAAACCATGAGGTCATGTTTGTAATTCTAGCACTTTGGGAGGCTGAGGCTGAAAGACTGCTGGAGGACAGGCGGGCGTTGAAGACCAGCCTGGGCAACACAGCAAGATCCTGTTCTGGGCATGGAGGTAGCACCTGTAGTCCCAGCTACTAGAGAGGCTGAGGTGGGAGGATCACTGGAATCTAAGAGTCCAAGGTTGCAGTGAACTATGAGTGCTCCACTGTACTCTAGCCTAGGTGACAGATCCTGTCTCTCTAAACAGAAGAAAATACTATAGTATTATGGATGTTATATATGTAGAAGGAGCTTTTTCATATTGTCAATTCTTTGCCAATGGAGATGCTTCACACACACATACATACACACACACACACACACACACACACATTTTGTCACATGTTGACTCTTATAACTGATAAAAGAGCACCAATCCTTCAGGGAAGCTTCAAATACTCTATGACAAGAAGCTGGGGGTAGCGGCAGTAAGAAAGCAGATAATCTTCTATACAGACATTTTATATACATATATACTTTTTTTAACCTAAAAATATATTTTTTTTTCTTTAATTACAGTTTCCCATATAACCATTAGTGGGCTCCAGCGATGCAAGCCATATTTATTAGAGGCAGCATGTCAAATAGGGGTTGATGATTACAGTCTCTATCAATACATATTATGCCAGACGGTAATGAGCCATCCACAAAGGGCTAGCTATCCAAAATAATCATGCTGCTTTCCAGAGAAATGTCGAAGAGGTTATGGTTTATTACACAGTGCTCATTAGATATACAGTGGCAGCATTAGCAATTTTTCCTTCATTTGCGTCTCATTTAAGGATCTGCCCCCACAAGCATAGTCAAATTAGTACACAAGGTTAAAACCATTATGCCCTGAAAAAATTAAGTTGCATTTTATTTTACAGTAATGGTGGATCAAAGGTCCTTGGAATCTATTATTTGCAGAACCATTATCTAACACAGAATATTAACAAAAGGGAAAAGAAAGGCAATGCCCTGCCAGCATGGCTTGGACAGGAACAAAGGCAGACTGTTTGAAATAAGCAAATACCATGTTACTTAATTAAGTAGCCCTATAAAAACTATTTTTAAAATAACACTAAGGTTGTGACATCAACTGACAAAAGTCACAAAATTAAAGTTAATGAAGTACCAACCTATACTTTAAAATGTCTTGTTTACATTAACTTATTTTTAAACATTTTAATACTGTCATTGTATATAATTTTTTAATAAATTTACCAATTGCTATAAATACTTATTTTCTTAAAAGGATAACCCATTTTCTTTTTTTTACAGCAAACTCACATTTATCAATATTTACTAAAATAGAATTTGCATATATAACTATTATAACCAGAAAGATGTGATCAAGAAGGCAGATCTTAGAATAAGTTACAAAAATTTAAATAAATATTGCAAATAACAGGTATTTAATGGATTTTGCCAAATCAGCAGATAACTGGTTAACAGCATCTGAATTACCGGCAGGATAAACATTTGTAGCAAAGAGATCTTCTGAGAGATTTCTAAAGTCCTGATTGGACTACTGTTAATAAAATATTAAAATTCATTACAGTTAGAAAGATAATATTCCAAATGTACTTTCCCCACATTTTTATTAACAGACCTCAGTTGTAGTGATTATTCAAGGATCCCTTCCTTTCATTTAATGAACATTTATTGAATGCTGCCATGTCAGACCCTGTGATAGAATCTGAGAATTCATTAAAAAGAAAAAAAAAAGAAAGAAAGAAAAGCATATCTCTATACTTGAGAAGCTCATGGCCAGGTCAGTGAAGGATTTGGACAGGAAAACAAATGATTTGAATCTTGGGCAGTAATTGCTGTCCCAGAAGAAAATACAGCTTGCCAACGGAGCCCAGATGAAGAGGACCTAATTGAAATCTTGATGAAGTAAGGTGAGGATTTACCCAGGGAAGTAACAGCTAAAGTGAGAATTCTACCCAATGAGAACTGTAGGGGAGAAATACACTGGGAAGGTGGGCAAACAAGAGAGAGAAGGCTGGGGTGGGATCATTTACCTCAGATTATCACAATATACAATTTCAGAAATCTTTTAAAAATGCTCTTCCTAATTAGAAGAAAACATTTTGAAGTTGGATTGATGGACTTTATGAAATAAAATCAGCAAGAAAGTTCCAGAACAGTTTAGATCATGTTAAAAAAATTAAAAGTACGTTATAGAAAAAATTCCCTTGTCAGGTCCACATATGGTCAAATCTCAGAGTGAATAAATATATTATCCATGTAATGTTAACTATAAGTCTGATTGAATAACTTGCCATGACCAAATTTTGAATTTTCATTGGTTATTCTTCTTAACCTTTACCTCCACATGAATGAGGTAAGCATCCTTGTCTCCTTCCCCTTAAACTGACAAAAGGATGAGCTATATATAACAGCATCACTTTAATTTTTCTACTATCTTTTATGTCTAATATGTGTGTCTACTCTCAAAACATCTGTAAAATATAATAAACTTTTATAGAGCAGAGGACAGATTGGTTTAATTCTTTTGTTATGGCATCCAGTATAGCTCAGGTGTAATCAGATACTTACAAAAGCTTGCCTTTTTTTTTTTTTTAATGTAAATGTCATTATGTTTTAGTACAGCTATTATATATGGCTATGGTCTACAATATGGCAGATTCCTGAATGGATTTTTAGGTGGTTTTGAGGCATTTAGAGTAGCATCATCATAGCATGATAGTAATACTCATTTTCCTCTTTTAGTATAACAGATTTCCTTTTTTCATGTGAATATTGGGCCTTTTTAAAGAGGCCCTATATATCTACTCTGATTTAGCTTTTTAAGTGACTGCCGTTCTCCCTTCCTCAACAGTGTTTTAATTCAACAGTATTTAACCTACCAACATTTTTCATTTAATGAACAAAAAATGTATAGACTCCAAAGATTTTTTAAAAAACAAAACATAAACTACATCTATAGCTTTGTGCATATTGTGTACATAAAACTTTGTATATATGGTTGCAGCATTATTCCTGGCTTTGAATTTTGCTTTTCTTCTATCAGAAAAAGCTTCTGGTAACCAGAAGTCACAAAAGGTACAGATAATCATAAGATGTCAACCATAATACAAAAACAAGTTACGTTGTTGAACTGCAGAAAAAGAAAAAGCAACTAGGCCCCATGCTGGTCACTACTGCTCTAAGTTCATTTCAGTACTACATGTAATTATGAATCTCAAGGAACAAACCAAGAACGAGCCTGCTGAGGGTGGAGACAGAGGCGTATGGCCAGCCTCTCCTCCAGGGCACCCAGCAGCTCTGTCAGAGCAGCCATTTTGTCAGTGTGTCTCTTTCCACTGCTCTAAAATCTTCAGTTTATTCATTTGCTCTCACCTCTGCCTTATTCCAGAGGGTTTAAATGGTTTAGGTATTATTAGCTGATGTTCAATAACAGAAAAAAAGCACAACCAGATGTGGAGGAAACATGAGACAAAGGTGTGACAAGAGATGAAGTGTGATAAACTGAGAGGGCACAAAATGGGAGAAGGCCAGGGAGAGACCCAGAGTGATGAGGGAATAGTATGAACTACAGACTTTAATGTAGCCCCCAGACATAAAGGCTTCTTCTGTATATGATGAGCCTATTTTATCTCAAAATGTAAAGCTGTCTGAATTTTATGTTTGATGACCATGTGTTCTGCAAAGATAGCATATAGATTATAACTGTGCCTGATCTCCCAGTTTTAGGAAAAAAGTGGAATTCTGTCCCTGGACACCATCAGGGCTTTGAGTTACATCTCCAACTCCTTATTCTATGGATAAAAATAAAAGGTCCCAATATAATATTCATAATTTATAACAATAACATGCAGATCACCTTTTACTGTTTGAAAATGGTGGCAAATTAGTAATGGTCACCATTTCTACAGCAAAATATAATGTGAGCACTTTACTGTTTGATGGTACTGTTAGATTAGTGGTCCCCAGTTGGGGGTACCCAGATATTTAAGGGTTATTTACAGTACATAACAAGTTATTCACAGGTGAGTAATTTTCCCTTTCCAAAATGTCTAAGGAAAGCAATGTGTTCCCCCTTCCCCCCGACAAAGTAACATCTGTTAACAAAAATTTGAATTTTCTTTAATTTTGTACTCATTAATAAGATGTGACAGTGGTTATCTTGTGGTCAACAGAAGCTCAGATTGGCACTTACAAGCGTATGTAACAAAATGGAAAATCAAGCAATGATGATTTTATATATAAAGTGTCTGGCAGAGACTCTTTTTTAAACACGGGTGGGAGAATAACAAAAGGAATCCTGAGCAGTAAGGAGGTGGGGAGGTTATCACAACAAAGTCTATATTGGCTAATTTCCCTCCACTTTTCCTTGACCGCTCCGCTTCTTTCACCAAGGCAGTCTAAGAGGAAGTAGCTATCTACTTCAACAACAGCTCAAACAGGAGACCAGAAGAGGTCAGCGGAGAGCAGCACTAGGCACCCATCCTCCCACCCAGAGGGCTGAGCTCCAGAAGATCCCAGGTCTCTGTTTACCCAAAAAAGCAGCAGCTATGAAAACAGAACAAATTGTTATGTTCAATTTTTTACTTTGACACCGTGAGAGATGACTGTAAATGTGTTGTAATGGTTAGCTTAAAAAAAAAAAAAGATCTGAAGTAGAAAATGAAAACATTTTCCTTATATACCAAAAAGTTCCTTGAAGAGGACAATGACAATAAAAATAATGCCTTGATATTGACATAATCTTATTTTCTCTGAGATAGCAATCCATTATTTCTTAAAAACATGAGTTGCAGGTGCACAAAAATTCCCATTTAAATATACTCAGTTTATTGGCCGGGCACAGTGGCTCACGCCTGTAATCTCGGCACTTTGGGAGGCCAAGGTGGGTGGATTGCCTGAACTCAGGAGTTCAAAACCAGCCTAGGCAACATGGTGAAACCTCGTCTCTACTAAAAATACTAAAAATTAGCCGGGCCTTGTGGCAGGCGCCTGTAATCCCAGCTACTTGGGAGGCTGAGGCAGGAGAATCACTTGAACCCAGGAGGCACAGGTTGCAGTGAGCCGAGATCATGCCACTGCACTCCAGCCTGGGTGACAGAGCGAGACTATGTTTACTATATATATATATATATATATTTATACATATATATACATATATACACACACACATACACACTACACACACACTCATTATCCAATTATTTGCACTATGGAGAAAAGAATGTGCAATTACTAAGAACTGGTCAAGTACTACAGAGTCCCTGGTTTCTAAATTAATTCTAAAATCAGAAAGTGGAAAAATTAAACATGTTTTTTGAATGTTTTAAATATTTAAATATAAATGTTTCTTCTCTTATACCTTCAGGGGGGGTAAACTAAACAGAAAGTTTTCCACTACTCCCCACATTTAAAGCTGAAGAATTAGAAGGAAAAAACATTATATAAACTTTTAAACACCAGCTGTAGTGTTTTTACTTGCCTTCCTCAGAACTTCCTTCATTGAAGGTACAGTACCTAAAAACCAGCTTTAGCTACTTTCCCATGCAAACAGACGTCATGATCTGGGGTGTACTGATTGAGTATAAACTTGTAGTAGTGTATCAGGCACAGAAAGAACGGCAATCACAAAAGACAACGTGGTACCTGACATTAGGGGCCTTCTGAATTTAATAAGGGTATCAATAAAATTAGAAAATGCTAAGGAAAGATCTAAAATGGGTGAATATATTCAACAGATAACAGAGAGGTCCAAGTTACCTTGCCTACCCCTCTAATTGTTTTTGAGGAAGATCAACTTTCAGCCAAAGTGCTGCAGACAATATAAAACAAAATTTACATAAAGTACCTTTGAAAATAACAAGTTGCCTATAAACCGCTGCAGTCATGTCAGTAACAAAGGTTTTGCAAAGTTAAACCCCTAAATTGAATTAAACCCTAATAATTTTGTATTATTACATTTTAATTCCCTGACAATTCTGATTTTTCAGTTTACTGTATTTGTTAAATTTAAATTGGTCTGGCCTATCTATAGAGAGATAAAAAGTAAATCCCTATTTTTTAAAGTTCTAAGTTGAATGGTATAAAATTAAATAGAGAAATGCATTTTAAGTGCAAAGTATCCTTCCACTGTTGCCAGAAAACAAGTAACAAAGAGGAGTTAAGTAATTTAACAGCCATATTTTCTCACTCGCCTTCATTGGGAACACAGTCGTTTGCATGGCATAATAAGCTGTAAATTATAAACATTTTTACACAGCCTGCTGCAAAGAAAAGTCTGCCAGCTTTCTACTATATTGGATAGTGTTCAAGTGATTAACTATAGCTTTGGAAAAAGGGGGTGGAAACTTGTTTTGCGTCGCAGTTTGTTGGTTCTATGTACAGCCTCAAAAAATCCATTACATCATTATTTGCAACAAATATGTAAGTAATTGTAATAGAGTAATAGAAGCTCCATATTACTACAGGATACAAATTACCCATGGACAACAGAAAATCTTGTAGGTGCATAATCATTCAAGTATTTCCTTGAAATGGTGTCTCTAATGAGTATGAATGTAATGGTTTTCAAAAATAACAAAATTTGCAGCACTGAGCATTTCAGGACTAATGACAAATGAAATACACTTTACTCTTTGTCTACAGGGAAAGCCCATCAGACAGAATATCTGCTTAGGGCACAAGTCTATTTTAAAAAAAGGTTCCTGTGTCAAAGAAAATACATAAATATCTGTATTTCACAACATATAAAGAACAAATGTGTGAAAGGAAACATGCAGTAATAGAGATAATGGCCTGCAAACATAAACGTTTTTATGTTTAAATTGTATAGAGCCCCACCAAAATCCACATTCAACCCATTAGGAAAATTTTGTCTCAATAAATCGACAATAATACATGGAGCACTTGAGTGCCCACCATAGTGCTGGGGCTTTGGAGGTCAAAGAAAAAGTCTGTAACCTGATTTCTGTCCACTATATAATTCCACACCACAAACCTTAGAACATAAAGATTTGTGCTCAGTGCTGAAGATGTCAAGATGACTAAGAAAGTATATGTAAGGCACCCTAATTCATAGGTTGTCTACGGTAATTAGAAAGAGCATGAATTCTATGGTCAAATGGGATTTGAAACTCAGCTCTGTGATTTTCTTACACTATGAACTTGAGCACGTTATTAAATTTCTCTAAGCCTGTTTCCCAAGAAAAGCAATTTCTTAACCAATGTTAAGCGTTATATAAATGCACTAATATAAATAAAGAATACGGAACAGTAGCAGACTTACAGAAATCTCTATATGTTAGCTATAGTAATAATTATATTTCTATATTTATTATAGTCAGCTTTGCACATAGCAGGTGTTCAATAATGTTGAATGAATGAATGAATGAGCAAAGGAACAAATCTAGCAGAGAGATAAGATAAATATACAGATTACTATAAAATAGATGAGAAGTGCCTCAAAGGTACAAAATGTAATAGAGGCTTCAGTGGTGGGAGAGGTGATAGGTTGGAAGACAATTAAGATACAGGCCCTGACTTCTAGAGGGTACTGTTTAGTAAGAAAACATATACATAAATCAGTCATTACAAAACAATGTGTTAAGTGTTTCAAGATTTCACAGAACCTTCCCTCTATATTCTAGTTCTAATTACACCATGGCTTTTCCTGGAGTGTCCAAATCCTACATGTTCATGAGTAGATATGCTTAACTTCTGTAAGCCACAAACTGAGGAGCTGAGAGGTGGGACCAGTGCTCAATGCTCCCCTTGTTTCCTCCTCATCTTGGTGAAAACCACTGTTTCTTTGAAACCAGCTCTACTTCCACCATCACTCCTCTTCTCTGTGCCTCTAATTTATTGAGGTCTCAGTTTTGTTGTTCTGGTGGACTTCTATCACGTGAATTGCCCACCCTATAGTTTTTCAATCTACTCAATTCAACCACCTCCACTGTATTCTGTCAAACCCACTTTAAGGCACAACTGGAACATAACCATTCAGAACTGTTCCACTTTTGAAATCTCCACTTGGATATCCAACTTTCCATCTACAACCTACTGTCTTTTCAGCTCTCTCATTGCATTACCACTTCCACCCCTGCAATCTGATTCATCATGACCTCCAGTCCCTTGATCACTACTTTCTCTCTAGTTTTGGGCTCCCTCAACCTCACTTCCTACCTGATGGGGCCTAAACAATCACTTTAGATCAACCTACAGTCTTGCATATACCCTCTTCTTGATGACAAAGAAAAACATTGATCATGCTTTTATCTTCCTCACATCTACTCTAGGGCTGTTAGGAATTGCCAGTTGCTATGTTAAGGAATTTGTATTTAATCCTGTAGAGAATGCAATTGAAGAATTAAGGATATTTTACTTCACTTAAAGACTTGAGGCCCAGGCCAGGTGTGGTGGCTCACGTATGCAATCCCAGCACTTTGGGAGGCCAAGGCAGGCCGATCACTTGAGGCCAGGAGTTTGAGCCCAGCCTGACCAACAGTGAAATCCCGTTTCCACTAAAAATACAAAAAAATTGCTGGACATTAAGGCACACACCTGTAATCCCGGTTACTTGAGAGACTGAGGCACAAGAATAGCTTGAACCTGGGAGGTGGAGGTTGCAGTGAGCTGTGATCGGGCCACTGTACTCAAGCCTGGGTGACAGTGCAAGACTCTGTCTCAAAAGAAAAAGCAAACAAACAAAACAACAACAACAACAACAAAACTTGAGGCTGGGTGTGGTGGTTCATGCCTGTAATCCCAGCACTTTGGAGACCCAGGTGGGTGGCTCACTTGAGCCCAGGAGTCTGAGAAAGGCCTGGGCACCAAGGCAAAAACGCCTCTCTACAAAAAATACAAAAACGTTAGCCAGGCGTGGTACGTGCACCTGTAGTCTCAGCTACTCATCTGAGCCCGGGACATTGAAGCTGCAGTGAGCCTTGATCATTCCACTGCACTCCAGCCTGGGCAACAGGGGGAGACCCTGTCTCAAAAAACAAAAGACAAAAACCTTGAGAAGAGGAGGGAATGATGGAAATCGTAACAACAGAAAAGGGAGACTCAAGAGTCCAGTAACTACAGAGAGGGAGGATGCCAGGATTAGAGATAACCAATCACAGAATCTGCCCTCTTTGCCTCTATTACCAACACCACACCCATTTTCAGGAGTGAGAAGGAAAGTCCAAGAGCACAGTGAGGAAGATATTTCTCAGGCACTAAGCCACCTACAAATGTCAGCTCTCACCTATCATTGTATGTGAGGGGTGTTAAAGATTACTTACCTTTAGTTAAACAAGGAGTTTATCAGTGGACATGGGTGGATTGTGAACCCAATGGTAAATGTGGAAATAGCTCTAGTAGTTAAGTTCTAGCAAGAGTTTTAGAAAGGAAATACATCAACAGCAAGTGTCAGGAAGACTCTAGATGCATACACTATTTCCTTACCTTCTCATTGGAGGTCAAAGACTATTTCTTACTCATATTTGCATTTCTTTCAGTGTCCAGTGCTGCGCCTTATAGAGACAGAGGGTGGTCAGGATGACTTATACTGGACCATAGGATAGTTGAACCTAGCTAGATGTGTACCCTGTTAGTTAAGCTCCTGGTTTGAAGCCCATTATTGCCCCTACTGTACAGATGAGTAATTTCAAAGAGTGATTAAGTAACTTTCTTAAGGTCAATAGCTAATCAATTGCAGAAGTGAGACAAGAACTCAGATCTCTGGCCCTTCATCTGTGCCTTTATTATAACACACTGTTTACCACTGAGATGCCTTCTGTTTGAGTTCAAAGTATCACCATTAAGTCATGAAGCTACTAAGCTGACTCTGCCAATAAAATTATCATTTTAAGTGATCTGCACAACTTCTATCACATGATGAATGCCCAAAATTAAGCACTGTTTAAAATGTAGAATTAGACACTGGACAGTGCCTTTAACTTTGGCTACTTACCAGTCAACATATAGTCCTTCTTTAAGGAAAGGATTTAAAAATGTTTTTACCATTAACAAAAACAATTTATACAGCTTGTATTTTGCTGTGCTAGATTAGGCAGGCTAATCTATATCATGTTATTTACATATAATAAACTAACTCAGTTGAATAGATTAGTAGGTGAGCCCACCTACTTTTTGTGGTTAATTACACTGTTTTGTAAGAGGCTGATCCTATTTTGTGTTTTTCCAAAAGCTCTGGTGAAATAATGACTTCTGACGTACAGTATGTTAAACATAAAGAGTCTTCCCTTTTCTTGCTCAACATATAATTGCTGCATTTGTGCATGCTGTGTAAGTTGAACATAACAATAAAAACTTAATGAAGAAAATAAGTGCTGGTTGTAATGAATTAGTAATATTACTAGATTTGTATCTGGAGTTTACATTTACTGTTGTAAGTAGAATACAATCAATAGGAATATGTAATCAAATTGCACATGCTTTCATTTCTTGAGATCTCTCTGAAAAGGGAGCTGAGATATCTTTAGGAAATTATTTTCAAAAGCCTACACAAATTCAATTATTCTGCATAATCATTTAAAATCACTGTCAAGCATTTCTCATTTTTAAGGTTCTTGTAGTACAAAAAGATACATGTCTTAAATAGGCTTTTATTGCTTTACAAGTATGAAATATAACTTTTTCATTTTTAAATTTAGTTTTACAAAATAACATGAATAGGTTGTTTATTAAAAAACTGAAATACTACAAATAAAGTCACCTTTAGACTATTCCCTTATATCTGTTTCCAAACCTCTCCAACCCCTTCCTTCTTCAACCACTGTTATCAGCAGATAAGTAAGGTTCCTTTCAGACTCTTTGTTTGCATTCACATGTTATCTTAAAAACAAAACAAAACCATAACTGATTTTTTAAATGCTACATATTTCAGTATTACTTATTTCATGTTTATATAATTGACCCTAAATAAATAACATGATCAACATGTTCCGCCTTAAGCCTAATTTCTTAAGATATTTTTTGACTTGATTGGTCCCCAAGGGAAATACAGTTTGTTAATTTTGCTTGGCATTTTTAAGTGCTAGACGAATTCTAATGTGTGGAATGAAGGTGAGGATTGATAGATAGTCACAGCCTATTGTTACTATAATTAGAAGTCATCAGATGCTAATTAGTACCATATTAAAGTGATAAATTATGAACTACAATATTTGCAGCTGAGACCAAGTTCAATTCCCTAAATTTAAAGGTTTATAGAAAAAAAAACTGGCCTCTTTCACAGCTTTTTATATTCTCCACTTCTCTCCTTAAGATTATTTCACACAGTCCTCCAACTATTCTATCACTTCCTCTAACACCACACTAAGCATAACCAATTTTCACTCAGAGGAGAAATTAATGTTAAGATCTGTAATTTGATTTTAAGATGTTTTCTAGATTTAACTTATGTTTATGATGCTTTTGGTGATAAGTTCTTGATGCCCAACAATTACCTCAGTACGTACAGGTGCTTCTTGACTTACAATGGGGTTATGTCCTGATAAACCCATTAAAAGTTGGAAAATTTTAAGTTGCACCATGGTAAGCCAGGACTACCTGCATATCATTAATTTAACCTTAATCAATTGAATACACCGCATAGAGTGAAGAATTAGCACAAATGCCAAGAAATTGATGGTGTCCATTTGAACAGATGGCAAATTTTAAAAAGCTAAAGCTAATCTAAACATAGCATTTTACTTCATTCCTGCATTTAACAAAAATAATTTTTTAATAGTTTATTATTTTTATTTATAGTTTATGCATTTTCACAGGATATTTCATCTGGTCAAAGAGGCCAAAGGAAGAAAGTTCAGGTCAGCCCAGGGACTCCAAAGCCCTCATTCTAATTACAGGATAGGGTTTCTAAGCTAACTACCTGTTCATGTCTTTTGTCCATGTTTGTGTTATAATTTTCTTCTTCTTCCTGATTTATAAGATTTTCAACTGCTTTGTAGGTTACAACTTGGCTTTTGGTCATGTATGTTGTAAATATTTTTGTAATATGGGCTTTGTCTTTTGACTTCATGGGAATTTTTTCCACTGAAGAGTTGTTTTATGCAAATATATTAATCTTTTTGTTTATAGTGTATGAGTTTTGGAACTTTTTCATAAAGCCCTCCCTGCTCTAAGATAAATACTACCACTACTAGTGACAATAATTCAGCCATGATCAAATAGTCATTGCTATCTATATGCTAGAAATATGCTAAATGCTGGGGTAATATGGATAAAATACCCCAAATTATCTGAACCATGGTTTTTTCTTTTTTTCTTTTTTCTTTTTTTTTTTTTTGAGACAGAGTCTTGCTCTGTCGCCCAGGTTGGAGTACAGTGGCACAATCTTGGCTCATTGCAACTTCCGTCTCCTGGGTTGAAGCGATTCTCCTGCCTCAGCCTCCCGAGTAGCTGGGACTTACAGGCATGTACCACCATGCCTGGGTAAGTTGTTTTTTTTTTTTTTTTTTTGGTATTTTTAGTAGAGACGGGGTTTTGCCATGTTGGCCAGGCTGGTCTCAAATTCCTGACCTCAAGTGATCCACCCATCTTGGCCTCCCAAAGTATTGGGATTACACGCATAAGCTACTGCACCCGGCCCAATCATCTGAACTATGTTTAAAAGCACATAGAGGACACAGTCTTCTCTTATCAGCATTACAAATAAATACAGAAAATGGTCGGTTATGATTTTCTTCTTATTTGCCAACTCACCTGCCACCCCAGAAGTCATATAGGTAATAAGATAAAAGTAGTTGTTTTGGCTGGGCACAGTGGCTCACGCCTGTAATCCCAGCACTTTGGGAGGCCAAGGAGGGCAGATCACTTGAGGCCAGGAGTTCAAGACCAGCCTGGCCAACATGGTGAAACCCGAGTGTCTCTACTAAAAATAGAAAAATTAGCCAGGCGTGGTGATGCACACCTGTAATCCCAGCTACTCAGGAGACTGAGGCAGGAGAATCGTTTGAACCTGGGAGGTGGAGGTTGCAGTAAGCCGAGATCATGTCACTGCACTACATTCCGGGAGAGAGAGCAGGGCTCTGTCTCCAAAAAAAAACAAAAAAACAAAAAAAAGTGGCTGTTTTACAAGTAGAATTGGTATGCTTTAAAATCTGTCAGTATCTATTATGTATCCTGGCAAACAGAGCATCTAAAAGGAAGAAATGCCAACGATCACTTTACTTCTCATTCAATTACTCATTTAATGTTTTTTCGTTCTTGCATATTCTACTTATACCTGAATTGATCTCTAGTAAACAGATTAGAGACAGAGCAAGGTTGGTAAAAAGAAGGTGGCAACACTTCTATAAATGAATAAGTGTGTCCCAGGACACTGCAGATCTTTAATTCAATTTAGTGTTTTTTCCTCAGATTGGCAGGTGTGTCTCGTGGTTGGATGCGGTCCAGTGAGTCCCTATTCTGCAATTCTGATGCAGTGGGAACATCATCACTGCACTGGTCCCCAGCAGCAGCATATTCTCTGCTCTCTCCTGCTTAGTGGAAATGGAGTTAAGGGTAACACAAACTCAGGAGAGTCTAAAACCTATCAGTAAAACTTCAAGACTTACAGATACCAGAATGGAAGCTGCAGATAACAGAGGTGGGTAAAGAAAGTGTAGTAAAAAAAGGAATCGGTTGACATATGAAGGGAAAATAAAATAAACTTTTGATGAGACTTAAAAAATTTCCCTGAACAGGGCCGGGAGCAGAGGCTCACGCCTGTAATCCTAGCACTTTGGGAGGCTGAGGCGAGTGGATCACGAAGTCAAGAGATTGAGACCATCCTGGCCAACATAGTGAAACCCAGTCTCTGCTAAAAATACCAAAAAATTAGCTGGATATGGTAGCACATGCCTGTAGTCCCAGCTACTCGGAAGGCTAAGGCAGGAAAATCACTTGAACTCGGCAGGCAGAGGTTGCAGTGAGCCAAGATTGCATCACTGCACTCCAGCCTGGTGACAAAGTGAGACTCCGTCTCAAAAAAAAAAAAAAAAAAAATTTCCCTGGACATTCTGCAACACCTTTTAAATGTTGTGTTATATTTTGGTATTTGTGTGGGTGTATGCTATTCCACTAACACTTTTCCTTTTTTTTGAAATGGAGTCTCGCTCTGTCGCCCAGGCTGGGGTGCAGTGGTGCGAACCTGGCTCACTGCAACCTCCGCCTCCCAGGTTCAAGCAATTCTCTGCCGGAGCCTCCTGAGTAGCAGGAATTACAGGTGCCCACCACCATGCCTAGCTAATTTTTTTGTATTTTTAGTAGAGATGGGGTTTCACAATCTTGGCCAGGCTGGTCTTGAACTCCTGACCTCGTGGTCCACCCACCTCAGCCTCTCAAAGTGCTGGGATTACAGGCATGAGCCATGGCGCCTGACCAATACTTTTCTTTTCCTTCTTTAAATATATTATATTGCTTCACATAATAACTAGCTTAAAAATCAAGATTATTTCATGAAGAGTGCTTTAGAAAGTCTGATTATAGCTCACATCCTGAACTACAGGTTGTAAAGGACATAATAAACTGCCATCCCTTTAAGTCACGGTCCATGTTAAACTACTCTGTAAGACTTACACTGTAAAACATGTGTTTCAAATGTTTGTTTCAGTCTAAAACACTTATGTTATACAGAAGATCCAGTCATCCAGATAGAGATTTAAATGAATACTATGTTCAAGGCATTGGTGAGCTATAAAGGTATACAAAGCTAAGTGCCTACTCTGAAGGAGTGGGAAATCTAATAAAGGCCATGAAGCAGCACGACTGGGGTCTGGAATGGCAATAAGAAACCACATTTGTGAAGCATATTCTATGTATGAGGCACTGTTCTAAGGGTTCTTGATGTATTAACTTATTTAATCCACCTGATAGACATATGAGGCACAGAGAGGTTATCTAACTTGTCTGGGGTCACACAGCTAGTAAGTGATGAAACAAGAATTTGAACCCAGACAATTTATAACCAATATATATATTTCTTCCTCTACTTGACTACTTAATATGGGACCTTAGAAAGTTACTTCGCCTTTCTGAGTCTCAGTTTTCTCATTGGTGAAACAGTTATTTCTTTTCTTTTCTTTTTTATTTTAGTAGAGATGGGGTTTCACCATGTTGGCCAGGCTGGTCTCGAACTCCTGACCTCAAATGATCCGCCCACCTCAGCCTCCCAAAGTGCTGGGTTTACAGGTGTGAGCCACCATGCCCAGCCTGAAACTGTTATTTCTGCCTCACAGAGTTCTCATTAGGATTCAAAGTTAGGCATGCTGATATAGAGAAACATTTACCCAACTTTTGCAGCTTTCCACAAGGTGTACTACTACTGACAGGGGCCAATGGGTTCTGTAGTCAAATGACTGGGAAACAATATCTCAGAGTCATGATACATAAATCTGTACCTAACTCCTGAGAATTCTTAAATGAAGGAATCTTTCTAACTCTGTTTAACCTGGCATGCCCACACTTATTTGATCCCAGAACCCTTTGTCTCACTGAACACCTAGTTACAACTTTAGCTCTGGAAGAGAAATTGGTAAATGCTGACAAGAAAAAGGCACGAAATCAAAGGACCCAATGGGTTCAAGTCTGGTTCAGCCAATTTTTAACTACTTGCTATGGGCAACAGCTCCATTGCCTCTCCAAGTCTCTGCTTTCCCTCTCAGCTTTTGCCTAGACTACTTCAATAATTCTCTGGCTGACTCTCTTATCTTGGACCTCACCTCTCAGGGTCACCTTCTAAGCATCAGCTAATTACGTTCCATAGCACAGATACAGTAACGTGACCCCTTTTGCGTAAACACCTTTGTGATAATTGCTAAGAATAAGAGCAAACACTTACAGAATGCTTACTATGCCATGCATTATTCTACTCACTTGTTTAATTCTGAAAACATTCTGTGAAGTACCCACTGAGGCGCGGCTACTAGGTGGGGCAGTCAGCTTCCAGATTCCAAGTCCACTCTGCTGTCTCTTGAACTCCCCACAATTTCTCCAGGATATCACCCTAATTCCTCAGGCCCTTCACAGTCTGACTTCAACCTTTCCTTTCCACCTCATCTTCATTCCCTACTTCTCATATATGAGTTTCTAGGGCTGTGAGGCTGGCCTGTAGATGGCTGCCTTCAGTTCACAGGGCATTCACCCTGTATATGAATATCTGTGTCCAAATTTCCCCTTTTTATAAGGATGCCAGTTATATTGAATTAGGGCCCATTCTAATTACCTCATTTTGATTTGATTAGCTCTATAAAGATCCTTTCTCCTAATAAGGTCACGTTGTGAGGTACTAGGGTGTTAGGACTTCAACACATGAATTTTGGGAGGATAAAATTCAATCCATAATACCTGCATATTGGCCAGGCGCAGTGGCTCAAGCCTGTAATCCCAGCACTTTGGGAGGCCGAGACGGGCGGATCACGAGGTCAGCAGATCGAGACCATCCTGGCTAACCTAGTGAAACCCCATCTCTACTAAAAACTACAAAAAAAAAACTAGCTGGGCGAGGTGGTGGGTGCCTGTGGTCCCAGCTACTCGGGAGGTTGAGGCAGGAGAATGGCGTGAACCCGGGAGGCGGAGCTTGCAGTGAGCTGAGATCCGGCCTCTGCGCTCCAGCCTGGGCAACAGAGCGAGACTCCATCTCAAAAATAAATAAATAAATAAATAAATACCTGCATACATAATAAAGCTAGTCTCTTTTCCATAAATTCATACAATCATGTAACAGTTACGTACTGAGTGCCTATTAATTACAATGTTGGTACTGTTCTGGGCCCTGCTAGGTACTTCTCTACCCCACAAAGATGTGGGGTATAGAAGCTGGGTACAGTGGCGGGCACCTGTAATCCCAGCTACTCGGGAGGCTGAGGCAGGAGAACTGCTTGAACCTGGGAGGCAGTGGCTTCAGTGAGCCAAGACTGCGTCACTTCACTCCAGCCTGGGTGATAGAGCGAGACTCTGTCTCAAAAAAAAAAAAAAAAGGAAAAAGGTAACATTTGCTGTTGTCAACAGAGAAACCCTAAAATTTAAGTGGCTTAACAAATCAGTTTTTCTTCTCATACATCTATTCTGTATGGATGTTCCTGATGGGCAGGTGACTTTCTTTCAAGAGTGATTCAGGGACACAGGCAACTTGCATCTTGAATGGCTCACTTCCCAGATCATCTGCTTACAGAGTATTACAAATGCAACATTTTTATGGCCAGGAAATAGTAAATATCACTTCTACTCCTACTCTATTGGCTAGATCTCAGTCACATGGCCAGTCAACTGCATGGGAAGCTGAGAAATGTAGTCCAGCCGGGTACTCGAGAAGAAAAGAAAATGCGTTTGGCATACTTGTTTCAGTCTCTTCTACCAGTTAAGAAGGTCTGGGAAACTTCAGGAAATGAAAGTAGAGTGCAAATATGTTCAGTCTGTGGCCTGCTTTTAACTACTAGTTAGAAGAGAAGAGTGAGTCAGTTCTTGGTAACACAACCAAGAAAGCAGAACTATCAGCCAAAATATTCACGTGAATTTCTGTAAACTTAATAATCATATCATGAGAAAAATCTATACTTTTTAATATTATACATTATATATTGTAATCAACTATCTTTTGTACACAAAATAAAAATATGTTATTACTAATAGAATGGGAAGTTGTAAACATTTTCTTGATTGTGGCTAGTGATAATTGTAAATTTAGTAATACTTTTTTGACTGGCTTTGCAACCAATTTTTTAAAAGTCAAGGTTAGTGGAATAAGCCTAAATAAAGCTCACAGTCTTGTTGGCAAAAGGCTATGGTGAACGTTTATGGTACATTTTTATAAATGTGGCTTTCCTGCCTGATTTTCAAAATGTAGTTATTACATTTTAGTCTAAATTCTGCCTCTCCTGGCTGTTATTAGTTCACTAGACATCCACAGCACCAATTATATCCTTAGGCGAAACAAAAGAGATCACCTAACTCCCATTTGGTCCTCCAGGTAATTTACTCAGGTCCCATTGTCTGACATCAAAGTCAAGTTTATGAGAGAAAAAATACCAACAAGGTAAATCCCAGTAGTTTGGAGGTGAATTAAAAAGCTCCCAAATCAGTACTTCCCTCAAATGTTAAATAATTCACTGTGGCATTAGAGATACAAGCCTCCAGCAAAAGTTACACTTGAACAATTAAGGAAGCAAGAGCTAAACAAATGACTTCGGGGTAGAGAAACAAATTCATGGTTTCTCAGAGTACTATACCAAATTACTTTTTCACATTAACAAGTGTGTAAAACACCCAAACACCCCAATAACTTACTAAATGAAGTTTGATTACAGAAAATAGCCTGGGTTTACATGCCAGGATTATTCCCTAAATGTAACTGTGGATTTTGTACACTTGAGTATAAAGCCCATTTATGTTATTTGGAAAGGTTTCATGTTCACAGTGTACACCTACTCTTTTCCAAATTTCTTTTAGTCAACTTGGTTGGATTACAATGACCATCTACCAACATGTTATGTGAAGGACCAAAAGCAATGAAATTGTTTCCTAAAGGCTAGATAAGAACTTAGAAACACAAAGTTAGATCACAGTGCACCATGTGCATACAGATTAATAGTTCCTGCTGAGTAGAAAGAGTATATACACTTTGAGATAAAAATGGGATTTCAATCCCAACTGTATCACTTTCTAGCTAAAATATTTCAGATCAGTCTTAACCTGAGTATTAGTAATCTCTTCCGTAAAATGGGAATAATTTACTTATGTAACAAATATTTATTGAATATTTACTATGTATCAAGTAGTATTTTGCAAGGATTATTTTAGGATTAGAGATAAAAAAAATAGTAGGTGCTCACTATCTATACGTGTAGCTATCCAAATGTACAAGCAGATGACTAATAAGAAAGGGTCAAAGTCAGCAATCTGAAAATCAATGGAATTCCTAACCAAAAACAGAAATACACGGGATACAAGGCAATGTGAGGTCCATTTGCTTTCCAGGGACTAACAGGTAATTAGTACTCATTCTAAATTTTTATATATTTTCTCTAGTTCTCTCAACTAAATTTAGCCAAGAGTTTTCTACAAAACTTATAAGGTAAACTTTTTTTTGTTTTTTTTTTTGAGACAGGGTCTCATTCTGTTGCTCAGGCTGGAGTGCAATGGTGCGATCTTAGCTCACTGCAACCTCTGCCTCCAAGGCTCAAGAGATCCTTCCACCTCATCTTCCTGAATAGCTGGGACTACAGGCACATGGTGGCATTTTTTATATTTTTTGTAGAGACGGGGTTTCTCCATGTTGCCCAGGCTGGTCTTGAACTCCTGGACTCACATTATCCATGTGCCTCAGCCTCCCAAAGTGCTGGGATTATGGGCATGAGCCACCAAGCCCGGCCTCTAAGGTAAACTTTTGAGCTCTAATTCAAGCAGGTTTTGGGGAAGGATGTAGATGTACTAAAGATGTGACAAAGAGTTTTCCATTTAAAAGTTTTTAAAGATATGCTTACAAGATGACTTTTTAAAAACATACTAATTTAATGCTAGTCTGATCTATAACTGAAATACACACATATTTTGAAATAGACTAGAAAGGTAGAATGGAATCAAGAAAAAAAAAAACAACAATGAGGTTTGGAGGGAAGATGAGAACTATAGTTAGAGCTTCAGCTCTCCCCATTACAAGCTGTGTCACCAGAAAAAGCCTCAAAATTTTTGAATCTGTTTTCTTGAGTAAAATAAGCTTAACAACTCTTACTATGGCATTATTATAAGAACCAAATGGAATAGCTGTCATAAAAATGCTTAGTAACCTAAAAGCACTAAACAAATATAAACCATTTCAGAGTGAATAGGTGATCACAAGATATCCCTTATAGTGAAGGGTATTTGTATGAACGAATGGTAAAAGGTTTACAGAAAATTATATTGGCTGGAGGAATGGGCATTTGGAGTCACAACAGTAATCTTTTTGCTTGCTTGCTAATGAGGAAGCATCATTGAATTTCCGGCTGGCAAGCAACAGTAATCCCTAAATATTATGGAACAGAAAACATTTATGGACAAGACCACTAGAAATAAAATTTTTTTTAAAAATCTATTTTTAAAGTAAATCAACAAGGTCAATTAGCCATAAGTCAAAGTTCCTAGAAATGCTTCTTTTTGTGAGGAAAATTTCCTTATCACCTATATTGTTAGGGTGGTTTTAATTTCATATGCCAAAGTCTAACTGTTGATTGTTACACCTATATAGGCTTTTAATACAATGCCAAGCATATTGCTAGAATTAAATAAAATTATTGCTGACATACTGTTACTAAAAATATACCCAGTGATTTTTTTAAACAAAACTGAAAATTTTATTTTATATGCAGCAAAAAATGAGTAATACATATTTATAAATTTGTTTTTCAATCTAAATGCGTGAGATGTAAAAATTTTTTATTCCAATAACCAGTAAAAAAGTAGACTATAGCTCTTAAAATGATAGCAGCATCAATCTTTATACAATGAGGTATTATTTTATCTTATTTTATTTTGAGATAGAGTCTTGCTATCACCCAGGCCGGAGTGCAGTGACACGATCACGGCTTACTGCAGGCTCAACCTCCCTGGCCTCAAGCAATCCTCCTGCTTTAGTCTCCTGAGTATCAGAGACTACAGGAACATGCCACCACAACTAGCTAATTTTTAAATTTTTTGTAGAGATGAGGTCTCACCTGTTGTCCAGGCTGGTCTCAAACTCTTGGCCTCAAGTGATCCATCAGCCTTGGCCTCCCAAAGTGCTAGAATTATAGGTGTGAGCCACTGTGCCTGGCCAACAAGGTATCATTTTGAGTAGATTTAAAAATCATAAATCCTGAACTAAGTGGCACAGAGCTCTCCACAGAGACACAATAATACATCATAAGGTGAGGGAGAAGTGATGAACAGAAAATTTTAAATGCCCAAGGTAGAAATGAAAGTATTTCACACAAATGTGTGAAGAAATTTACCAGAGTTATGTGTAGAGCTGGCCAAGACTATCACTCACTACAAACAATAAAAATCCATTTTTAACCTTATATTTTAATCTATCTTTGAATCAGAGAATGACAAAGAATGGTGATTTTCACTGACCTCTGTCCAGTAAAAGAAAACACGATGTAGAGAGCAATGTCAAATGACTAAATTCTTCTTACCATGAGTAGATCCCACTGACCATGTCATAGTTCTGACATGAAGTGTTCACGCTGCTGGGCCCAGCTGCTTTAGAGATAAGGAGCACCACCAAGCCCCTCAACTGGAGGCTATTCCGGCTGTCATGTACAAGCCCCCTGACAACAAGTAAAGAAGGAAGAGGATTAATACACCCTCACAAGATCATCAGATAACTTAGAAAACTGCTACAAAGATGCCCACACTTCTAAAACTGGACAATGAGACTGACTGAAAAGAAACGGGGTCAGGGAGGAAAATTAATGTGAGGATGCCATGAGTTCAGGAAACAACTAGAGAAATCTATGGCTGGGTTGTTGTTGTTGTTGTATTTTTTGAGACAGGATTTTGCTCTGTCATCCAGGCTGAGTGCAGTGGCACAATCTCAACTCACTACAGCCTCGACCTCCTGGTCCTAAGTGATCCTCCCACCTCAGTCTCCCTAGTAGCTGGAACTATAGGCGTGTGCCACAATGCTCAGCTAATTAAAAAAAAAAAAAAAAGAGTCAGAGTCTTGCTATGTTGCCCAGGCTGGTCTTGAACTCCTGGACACAAGCAATCCTTTGGGAGGCCTTAGCCTCCAAAGTGCTGGGATTATAGGCGTGAGCCACCATGCCCAGCCCATGGCTAGTTTTAAAAGTGACAATCTCGCTGGTGGCAGTGGCTCACGTCTGTAATCCCAGTGCTGTGGGAGGCCAAGGTGATCAGATGAGTCTAGGAGCTCGAGACCAGCCCATACAAGATGGTGAAACCCTGTCTCTACAAAAAATAGAAAAATAAGCTAGGCATGGTGGCATGTGCCTGTAGTCTCAGCTATTCAGGAGGCTGACGAGGGAGAATCACTTGAGGCCAGGGTTGGGGGGGTGCTGAGGCTGCAGTGAGCCATGATGGCGCCACTGCACTCCAGGTGGGGAGACGGATTGAGACTCTGTTTCAAAAAAAAAAAAAAAAGTGACAATCTCACATTTGAGGCTTGCTCTTTCCTCTGTCTGGGTCTCCCCACTGTCTATACCCTATCTCACAATCTTAATCATTTGCTCTGGTAACAAGAAGAACCCATAGTCTTAAACTGTTTGTGACAGTTGACAGAAAATGACAATCACATTGCTTGGATGAAGTGATACTATTTGGTGATGGTGGTGATAAACAGGAGTAGTAAAAAATGATTTGTTTTCACAGGTAGAGAAGAAGCTCAGAGAATGAAAGGATTAAACCAAATTCAAAAGACTCAGAAATTTATTTGGTAAGTAAATGAAAGTGAATGCCATAGCAAAAATGTTGCCATTTCTTATTACTTACAAGCATTATAATTCTAGGCAACAACAAGGCTTTAACTTAGAATGTGGCATATCATTTGCCATGAGGACTGAACTTTTATAATTTCTGCTATACCTGAAGCTAGAAATACTTCCCAGGAATACATTTTCTTTTTAAAGTATTATAAATGGTTGCCATACAAGAACTAAATGGCATCATTTTAAAAAATTAGAAAACTATGGGCAATATATTACAGTAAAGTCATATTCAGAATAATGCTCATGAACACTAATCAAATAGATTACAGCATACATAAATAATATACAAGTACAGTTTTTGAATGTTGTAAGAAAATATTAAAAATCAGTGTTATAATACTTGACTGAATTATCAAGGCTTCCTTGTTGAGTTTTTGAACAAAGAATCAATTTAAATTAATTAAGGTAACATAACCAAAAAAAATGAGTTAGTCCATTACTTAAGAAAAATTTTGGTTGGGTACGGCGGCTCATGCTTGTAATCCCAGCACTCTGGGGGCCTGAGGGGGGTGGATCACCTGAGGTCAGGGGTTCGAGACCAGCCCAGCCAACATGGCGAAACCCCATCTCTACTAAAAATACAAAAATTAGCCAGGCGTGGTGGCGGGCACCTGTAATCTCAACTACTCAGGGGGCTGAGGCAGGAGAATTACTTGAATCCAGGAGATGGAGGTTGCAGTAAATTGAGATCGAGCCACTGCACTCCCAGTTTGGGTGACAGAGCGAGACTCTGTCTCCAAAAAAAAAAAAAGAAAAGAAAAAGGAAAATCTTTGCCCCTCCAGCCTCCCAACAGAAATTCTTAAAAGGGCCCCCTTTCACCTTTCATTAGTTTCAAAATAAGACAAATCATTAGGTTCTCTGCAAAGTAACAGCTGTAGTTTTCTCTGCTTATATTTTGTTCTTAACCAAGTAGGCAATCTTCAGCAAGTTAAAAGGGTTTTAACTGATTTTTAAAAAGAAATTCTAATTTCCTAGGAAAAGGAAGTTAAAGTAATACAGTTACATCACAACAGAAACAAATAATCATCAGAAATGTCCCAAACTCTTTACTGTCATGTAACAATTTGCTTAAATCCTATGACCCTGAATTTTAGGGAGGTTGGGAGGCATCCTATTATGGAACACGAAAATGTAAAAGAAGAGCTTTAAAAAATTTTTTTTGCTAGAATTACAACTTTTAACTTAGGCTACTAGATTCTTATTTATGTATTACCTACAGTGAATCTTTATTCTTTCTTTCTTTTACAATAAAGAGAAGGTCTAAATTGGCTTTCAATTCTAGAAAAGGAAGAGAAAGAGGGGTGTGTGTGTGTGTGTGTGTGTGTGTGTATGTGTGTGTTTGGGGCTGGGCCTGGTCAGCGATTAAGGATATGATACAGCAAGAACTCTAAGAGGCGAACCTTGAGACAAGTCTGACCAAATCACACAGATTAAATAGCCCTGACAACAGTTTTAACAATATCTTCAAACTTCTCAGAAACAGGACCTTTCACATACAACACACACAAAAACTAATAATAATAATAGCAGTAGCAAACACGTATATTGTGCTTTATATATTGCTTTCTATATGTCAGGAACTGTTCTACATGTTTTACTATATATTAACTAAATTAATTCACAACTCTAAGAGGAGGGTACAACAATTATCCTGATTTTACAGATGGGGAATGAGGCACACAGAGAAATCAAGTAACTTGTCTAAGGTACCATACCTGATAGGTGGTAGAACCATGAGAGAGCCAGGATTTGATCCCAGGCCAACAGGCTCTAGAGTCTACATACACTTTTAAACATTATGCTATGTAGTGATGCTCCATCTGCTTCCTTTGTACAAAACCATTTGCTACATCAAATTAGAACAGTTGGCTTTAGAACCAGACAAGCCTAGGTCTGAAAAAGTCTTCTGTTATTCACTAGCCGTGTGTGTGACTCTAAGGCTATGACCTCCTGTATAAAATAAGGGTAACGATGTCTACTTTTCATAGTCATTGTATGGAAGAGACAACATAGGCCAAAGTACATAACACTGTGGAAGTACACGGTCGGTGATCAAGCAGTCAGTAAATTACATTCTCTTTCCTTGTTACTTTTTTTGTGATCTATTTTTTCTCCACTCTTATATTTTCTTTCTTCTACTCTCTTTCTCCTTGTAACTCTCAAAAAGTCTTCCCCACTCTACTCTCATATATACTCTCCTATGTTATTTACTTTTCTACCTCCCCAAGTAACAAAAGTTAAGGAATTCTTCCCACCCCCCCCCCAATCATTATTATCCTTATCTCAATGATAATAATGAAACACCCCTTTCAGAATGCATTACTGAAAAGGTCAGGAAAAGAAGCTGTAATGAACTGGGTGACAAAAATTAAGAGAACATTCAGAAAAGTACACCTTCTGACCATTAATTTTCACATAAGTCAGTGGTTTAACAATCTGGAGGATAGACTAACAGCTTGAGCAAATTAAACAACTATTTCCAAAACACCATTTCTTTAAATTCACTTCATTAATATTCCTAAAAAAAAGTACTGAAATAAGTGGATAATGCCTACACTCAAAATTTAGCTCACAACCAAAAGAGAATACAAAATTTTGCTTCTGAGCAAAACAAAAACAAAAACAAACAAACAAAAAAACCCATGGAATTCTAAACTTACAGAGATAATATGTTTAATGTAGCACAGGTCATATTTCATCTGGAACACTCTAATTTTTTCTCAGTGCTTCTCTTAAGGGACCCTGACAAGCTGTAGCATAACCAGAAAATAGTGAAATCACATGCCACCACATCTATGAATGCCTGCTTAGAACATGGTAAAGTTGGTGTTCTCGAACTTATTCAGTCAAAAGTGTACTGAATGCTCACTACACGCCAGGCTTGGTGCTAAACAGACAGTGGAGAATATGATGAGGAGCACTGTTAAGATGTGGCCTCTCTTCTTGTGCATAGCAGTGTGGATTTAAAAATCACAGTAAAATGTGGCATGAATTGTTTTAGGGGAAGAATAAGGGCTGTGGGAGCACATAGAAGAAGCAACTAACACAACTCACAGGATGTCAAAGAGACTTCCACAAAATCTAAAGGATGAAACGGATGTAGCCAGGGGATCTGGGGCAGGGGTGAAAGTGTTCTGAAGAGAGAAGCAGTTATGTGTGGAGGTCTGAAGGAAAGAGAGGAGGACACAGTTGTTTCTAGAGCCAATGTGGCAGGAACACAGTACGTAAAGGAAGAACTGAGGGAAATAAATCTGGAGGGGCACAGGAGAGTTGTCTGTTCTTTTAAAAGGGTTCCCTATGGAGAGGAGATAGATCTACTAAGTATTAATTTTTTTTCTTTCAGAGACAGGGTCTTGCTATATTGACCAGGCTACTTTTGAACTCTTGGCCTCAAGTCATCTTCCGGCCTGGCCTCCCAAAGTGCTGGGATTACAGGGGTGAACCATTGAGCCAGGCGGTAAGTATTACTTTAGAGACCGATGCTAATGGACAGAAACTATAACAGGCCAATTTTGGCTCAAAATAAAGAAATAAAAACAGAGCAACCTCTGGTAATGCTGAGCTGCTTGTTACTAGAGATGTTTAAGAAGCTGCACGGACTCTGACATAACACATTAGAGAGAAGCCTGGAATATGTGACATCTGAGGTTGTTTTCTTACTCTGTGATTCTATATGGCCTCACTTTACTACATTTAATTATCTAATACTCCACAATATATACAAAAATCGAAAAAGCCTTGTCATTAAAGTGTCATAAATGAAAGCAATATTTGGTATTTTATAACCTTTATCATTAAAGTTCTACAGAATTGGGTTTTTAAAGCTAATGAACAAAAACATCATTCATTTATTCAATCATTCATTAAATTAATAAGACTGGACACCTTCTATGCATCAAATATTGTGCTAGGGTTGGATGCAATGGTGAGCAAAACCAGGCGTAGAGCTTGCAGAGCTTACGGTCTAATGGAAGAGACTGGTAATAACAAACGAATCATGAGGAACTGTAAAACTACTCCGGTAATGGCCGGGCGCGGTGGCTCAAGCCTGTAATCCCAGCACTTTGGGAGGCCGAGATGGGCGGATCATGAGGTCGGGAGATCGAGACCATCCTGGCTAACACGATGAAACCCTGTCTCTACTAAAAAATACAAAAAACTAGCTGGCCGAGGTGGTGGGCGCCTGTAGTCCCAGCTAGTCGGTAGCCTGAGGCAGGAGAATGGCGTAAACCGGAAGGCGGAGCTTGCAGTGAGCTGAGATCCGGTCACTGCACTCCAGCCTGGGCTACTGAGCAAGACTCCGTCTCAAAAAAAAAAAAAAAAAAAAACTACTCTGGTAATAGATGCTACAAGGGAAAAAGAGCAAGAGTGCCATGAGAGCTTAGAATAGGGAAAATAACTTTGCAGGAAAGTCAGTCTTCCTTGAGGAAGTGATGACTGAGTTGATATCCTTGAGGAAGTGATGACTGAGTTGATATCCAAAGCAAGAAAAGGGGGTGTGACAAGGAAACAGGTAAGGGGGGTATATCTGCCGCACAAGGAGGGGCATATGCAAGGCTGAGAGCATTGTATGAAATGAAATTGGTAGCAGGCAGGAACTAGACCACCCAGGATGAACAGGCCATAAGAGGTTTGCTCTTTATCCAAAGAGCAATGCAAAGGTGCTGCGGTATTTTATTAAGCAGCCAGTGACATAATCAGATATTTTAGAAAACGAAATGAAACAAAATCATTTATCATCAGTGTAGAAAATGACTTGGGTACACAAGAGAGGAGGAAAACAAGGGAGTATGAGGAACCCAATTAGGAGACTTTTTTAATAGTCAATAATAAAAGAAAAGAGGGTAGCTTGATGGACAAACTAGAGATGTACCAAACCTAAAATAATATTTTGATTCAACTCAAAACGATGTTGCATACTACGTAGTCCTGGAAAATTAGCTAATGTATGCATATCACTAATTTTAAATAATATTACTCTAAATATGTTTGTAAGCTGAATTTTAGTTCGGGAGACCTTGGCCTCCTTTAAAGTTCTTCTCTAGATCTATAACAGATGAAGAGTAAACACTAATAACACTAACATTCTAAAAGCTAAACAATTTCATGGAAATAAGGATTTAGTAGGTAAAACTTTGGGCAAGTCAGCTGTGTCTTCTCACACTGTACTTTAGATGGCTGACTGCAGTACTGCATCATATCCTTCCACAGCTACTAACAAATTTATCTTCCTTCATCCAATCCTGTATCTCAGATCCTCAAATCACCACTATAGCACTTTTCTATTTATCCTCTTAAATTCCACTTCAACACATATGAAGGGTATACAAAGAAATAAGAGCTGTAAGAAAAGAGCTATAATAGTAGATTCAAAACATGGTTAAATTGAATAATACAAGGAACAGATAACAAACAAAAAAATCAGTGCACTGCTAGTTGCTAGAGGTGTCCCTCACAGTAGAGGCAGCATTCAGATTGAGCCTGAAAGATGGTCAAATTTCCCTAAGTAGGGAACAGAAGCAGGAGAGGGGATGGGAATGGAGTTATGGGAATAGAAAGAAGGGCATTTTGGGTGAAAGAAATAGATAAGCAGGGACAAGAAGGTGGAAGAACACAGAACCGGTTCAGGAGCTGTGGGGCTACCAATTTGGGCAATGTGTGAAGGAAAATAAGTACAGGAAAACAGACAATCTAGAGAGTGAAGGGGCTTGAAAGTCAGGTTTAGAGTCTGGACTTAATTCTGCAGGAAATCTGGAGGCATAAGTGGTTTGTCTGCAAGGGAGAAATGTAATTAGAGCTAAAGACTAAAACTGTTACTCTGAGCCTAATCCTGTTACTCTGGCAGGCGCTATGTTGCGTACAGTGGAAAGGAGAAGGAAGATTAGTTAGGAGGAGCCTCTTCCAGTAGTCCAGGTGGGAGATAATGAGGGCCTAAATGAGGGTAGTGGCAATAGTGATGGGGAAGAAAAGCTGAATGATGGCAGTAGCATGGAGGTGGAAAAGGCTAGTGTGGCCAGCTGATGGGATGAGGAAGACATTGGGGAGGGATCAGAAAGCAAAGGAAAGGTAAGGGATGAACGTAAGATTCCAACCTGTTTGCTGGAGGTGATAATGCTACCGTTAGTAGGGACTGGAAAGAAGGAGGAGAACTAATGAGGAATGAATGAGTTCAGTTTTGGACATGTTAACTTTGAATGCAAGAAGGAATTCCAGATGGAGATGCCCAGCAGGCAGCTGGAAATGCTGTGCCTATAGAGTTGGGAAGCATCTTCATAGAAGTGATGGCTGAAGCAGTAGGAACTGATAGATGAGCTTTTAGGGAAAAGAGAAAAGAAAAGAAGGGAAGAGAAAAGAAGGGAAGGGATGGGAATCTTGGAGAATTCCTACACTTAAAGGAATGAGATGAGTAACCAACATGAAGAAATACATTCTATCTACAAACAAATAAAAGGTCTCCACAGACATGGATAATGAAGTATGTATACACATACACAATGGAGGCAGAGAACTACAACAGTACAATGCACAGAAACCAGCGCCAGTAGTTGTAAGCTTCTTCCATGGGCTTTTATGGACTTACTATAAACCTCTAGTTTGGCACTTAACACAGAGTAATAAAAATGGTAACAATATAACAACAACGATAACATACTATAATGCCAGGCATCTGCTGTTTTACATGCATATGCTCTAATTCTCACAAAACCCATGCAAGGTAACTAGTAATATCCCTTCACAAATGAGGAAAATTAGCATGGAAGCTCAAAAAAGTTTAGTAATTACTACTCACAATAGTCAATTAGTAACGGAGGTGCCAAGATTTAAACATAATTGGACTCCAATGCACAGAATTGCTTATGCTTTGAGGCCTTGGTATTTAATTATTTGTTCAAAGGACTCCCCGGCAAGGTTGTGAGACCCTTGAAGGCACTCAGTCCTCTTTGGATGCCCTGCACCCAGCAGAGTAACTGATACAGAATAGTTCTAAAAAAAAAATTAAAGATGAGACAATGAATAGCTTCAAGGAGTAGGCCAGCCAACTCTCCGTCTTACACATCTCCCCAAAACAGACCTACTACTATTCTCAACTTTCCTCATTTCTCCTCCTGTTATCAATGAATTTGCCACATCCAACCATTCAGCTCTGACTGGTTCCTCTTCCTCTTGAGTTCCTTTTCCTAAATTGTACTAAGTTCTTTAAAAGTGACAGGCATGCACAAGAAAAGCCCCAACACATTCTAAAAAACATGCTGAGATTTGTTATTTTGATGTTGTATTTTAAAAATTACTGTATATAAAAAGTATGCCATATCAAAGGGTCTATTTAAGTTTTAGAGAAAACTCAACATATTAAATATATATTTAATATAAATATTTATGTGTTTTGTTTCTTCATTTAGGAGAACTGACTGAATTCACTGCTGCATCAGTGCCTGTGAAAGAAAGCTGCCCTCACTCTGAACAGAAGATAAGGGTATTTCCAGACAGAGAATTGAAGTGGAAAGACAGAATTGGGGCATAAAAGAAAAATTTTGAGATTTATGAATAAGAGTTCAAAATTCTAACTTCTATCAGCAATCCAAATTATAATTTTTTGATAAATTTATAATCAAATATTAATGAAACAGCTTCACCACCACCAAGGGACCATCATCCTTGAGTAAGTTCAACATACCCCAAAGTAAAACTGAGTAGGAAAGAATCACCTTGAGGGCAAGGAACCCCTTTCAATGTTAAAACCTAGAGATATAGACTGAGTGGTACGATTTTATTTTATTTTTTAATTTATTTTCTTTTTTAATGGAGATGGCAATGTTGCCCAGGCTGGTCTCAAACTCCTGGGCTTAAGTGATCCTCCCGCCTTGGCCTTCCAAAGTGCTGGGATTACAGGTGTGAGCCACCACACCCAGCCTTACTATTTTATTACCCCACTTTCCATAAATCCAGTTCCAATAAGTCTATTCAGAAAATGTAAGCACAAAAGATGGATGTCAAATTCTAACATATATGAAGTGCATTGATCGATAAGATTCCTATTAATGCTTATGACTGTGACCCCTAGTTAAATTTGTTTTTTAAATTTAGATGCAGACAATTGAAACAAAAGAATTGACTATAATATGCACAGTTTCTGCCAAAGAATTATAGGAATACTTTAATCTTTTCTATTCCTTTTTAAAATGCTGACTGCAACCTGCTAAATTGATTTGTGACCCACTAATAAGGGACAACTGTAGTTTTTTTGAAAAATAGTGTTTTAAGTTACAGTATATATTAGTTAAAAGAACTGAAAACATAATGTAAAAATAAACAAGAATAGAATCATCACGTTTTAAAAGCAGAAAATCTGTCCATACACTAGCACAAATTCAGTGTTGCAACAAAACATTAACATTTATTTAATGACATGGGAAAATACTAAAAATGTTAAATAAAAGAATACAAAACTGTATACATCATATGATCTCAATTATGTTTCAAAATATACACACATATATACATATAAATGAGGCCAAGGACAAAAACTAGAAATAAATATGGCAAAAGGTTAACATTTTAAACCTGGTGTCATTGTGTAGGTGTTCAGTACACAAAGTATTCTTGCACTTTTCTGTGTGCTTGAAATAGTGTTTAAAAATGAAAAGAAAAACAGGATAAGAAGAAAATACTACCAAATGGTAACAAGTGTTATCCAACAAATTTCTTGATTAAGGGTGATCTATTTCTTAAGTTGCACATAAGAGCACAGATCTCTTTTTAAGACTGGAGAAAAAGGCCGGGCGCGGTGGCTCAAGCCTGTAATCCCAGCACTTTGGGAGGCCAAGACGGGCGGATCACGAGGTCAGGAGATCGAGACCATCCTGGCTAACACGGTTAAACCCCGTCTCTACTAAAAAACACAAAAAACTAGCCGGGCGAGGTGGCGGGCGCCTGTAGTCCCAGCTACTCAGGAGGCTGAGGCAGGAGAATGGCGTGAACCCGGGAGGCGGAGCTTGCAGTGAGCTGAGATCCGGCCACTGCACTCCAGCCCGGGCGACAGAGCGAGACTCCGTCTCAAAAAAAAAAAAACAAAAACAAAACATATAGTTAGCAATTTGATGACAGTAATATTACTCAGTTATAAAAGAAAAAAATTAACACTCATGAAAATTGTTTTTTTAAAGCATTGTAATTTTAGAGAGACTAAAAACAGTCTGCATGTCATAGATTTTTATATAAAATTAGCAGAAGAACTAGAGGTTAATTTCCATGGACAAAATGACCCAAAATGTATTATTACTGCCATATCTATTCTAAGACTAAACTGTCCCAGACTTGAAACAACTTTAGGGCCTGAGGTGACCAGCCTTTAGAATCCAGGAGCTGTGGCAGTCATTGACATGGCTCGAGGGCCACACACGCATCCCACCTGCATTAAATCCTCGAGGGACAGCAGGGCCAAGGAACTGCCTCACCAAAGCCCCCCCAAAGCTGCAATTAGGCTTGATGAGCATGTGGCAGAAGACAGGTGCCTGGAAGAAAAGGAAGGAAGAGAGAAGAGAAAGTAGAATGGGGGTAGGGTCCAGGGGTTGTTGAGCAGGGAGGAAATCAAGCTAGGAGCTTTTCAGAAATGGTTACTGACCACCAGTTCTATACTAAAATACAACTGAAATTAAAAAGAAGTATAAAATGTCATGAACAATCATGTTTGCGGCAAGATGTGGCTAGTCACCCTGGAATTAAATATACCACTGGAAAAACAACAACAAAGATTTCCCCCACTGAAATGATAACTAAAGATGTAAAAATACAAATGGAATAAAATAAGGCCATTTAAGAAGTAATATTTAGTCTCACTGAAAACTCTCAAAATGATCTCATACAGTAATTTTTACATCTAGGCCCCTTTGGTTCACATTTTAAAAATCAACTTAGTGTTGAAGCAAGGGGGTAGAAAAATTGAATGCAGGAATACAGGCATCATTACACTACACAGCACACAAGGCTCACACCACCACTCAAGCAGTGACACTGGCTAAGAGCTAATGTGCTATGAATTACACCTCCCACTACCACAGTCCGTCTGTGCGGAGAATAAATCAACCGAACGTGAATGAGTATTCCCTTAGCACTCAGTGCTTTCCTCAACTTGCAGTTCCAGTTTCAATAGAATCTGCCATTCAAATGCAAGAGAACTGCTCACTTTAAAAGTTTATAATTTTTTATGGTTTTACTCATCTAGTATGTAGGCATGTTTTTATCAAAAAGAATGTTTCAATGTTAAGTAATCCATATTTAGTGTATGGAATATCAGTCCTATTAGCTGATAATGGAATCACATCAATTGTGCAAAAGTTAGAATATTTGTACTTGAACAAGTTGAAAGAGATAAAGGTAGATGATCATTCAATTGACAATTACTCATAACATTATGAAGAGGCTAAAGCCAAATGTAAAAAATACAACAGCAGATGGACGAAGCCAGTAAAAATCAGGAAGTTGGGGGAAAACGATGAAATACTTTATAGAGTAACAGATAATATCTCAAGGGCAAATTAGAGGGGAGGAGGGAGAGCAAAGTGAAATACATCATAGATTTTTAGTAGGAAAAATATGTTTAAAAATGAATGGAAAAACATCCAAAATGTAAAACTGTATTATTGCAACACGATGGTTCAGAAGTTCAAAAATTTTTGGAAAATCTCGTTTACTTTTCCAGAATCAACATTGAATTCAAGGTAGAGGAAACCAAGGCATGAGGAAATCGGAAGTGACAGTGATGGCAGAACACCCATTTCATGTGTTCATCTTCCACAGAAAAATTTCCACCAGAGAAAAGATTCCATGACTGGCTGCCTAGGTTCGAACCTATTAGCTCTCATAATCACAAACGTGCCACCCAATTAACATTAAGACCTTACAGATATTTAAAATGGCCACCAACAGAGCTAGCAAAGAGGATTACTATAATAGTTGCATCTCTCAAATTATTTATGTCCATAGGAAAATATAATTTGATTTTTAAAAGTTACACTTACATGGCACTTAATGAATAGAATGGCACCTAGTGAGTGAAAAGATATGTACTTGGAATAAATTACATACAGGTTATTCTAGCCAATTAAGCCTCAGAGAACAATATTTCCTCTATCCTAGCAGGAAGAAATGTCTCATTTACCAAACTGCCAGGAAGCTGCAGGGGCAAATGTCTCATTAACCATGGTATTCTTAAGCGTTCTCAGGTGCCATCTCATCTAACCTGACAACTGTCTGTGAGGTGGTGGTTATCCCCATTTTTTTGATCAGTATACTGAGGCTCATAGGAATAATTTATTTTTTCCATATCTATTATTTGATATACTACATATTTATAGCACATAATTTATTTTGATTATTCTTCTTCCTTGACTAGAATATAGTAATCATGTTACAGCATATTTACTTGTCTACAGTTGTATCTCTGGTGCTTAGAACAGTGCCTGGTACACAGGACATTAAATAAATACTTGTTTAGTGATTAACACCACATCCTGCCTAAAATTATTTAATGTATACCCAATAAGTGAGAGACCTGGGGTCCAATTCAGGTGTCTATCTTTAAAGCCATGTTCCCCCAAACTGGAAAGATAATGATTATGGCAGAATTAAAATATGAAAAGTAGAAAGGAACCATAAATTAGAATTAGAGTTTTAAAAGTGCCTTATAGGTAAAAAGTGTGAAATATATTTAAAAATATTTTTCTCCTGAACATTTCCTTGAATCTTCTCTTGCTTATAAGTCTGGTGTATTGACAGAGTTCAACCAGCAGAGGTGTGCAGGCTCCTCCTTTATAGGCATGTTCAACAAGGCTCCCAGGCAGCACAGAACAGAGGGTTGGCAGCTCATGAACACAGGACCAAAGGAAGCCCTGAGTGGCACCCGTTCCCACAGAGGCTGGGAAAAGTCTGCAGTACAGTGAAAGTGCTGTCCAGGTTAAAACAAAAACAAAACCTCACAGACTGCAGGAATAGCCAGGGACTTGCTTACACCCAAGGAGTCTTACATGGAAATGAGGGCCTGCATGGGCCCAGCTTGTAGCATATGGCCCTGTGCCCTTCTGGTGGTCTATGACAGCTGATCCTTTAAAATAGTCAACTTCCCTACAATATCCTAAAATTATATTTTCTTTTTTTTTTTTTGAGACGGAGTCTCGCTCTATTGCCTAGGCTAGAGTGCAGTGGCACGGTCTCGGCTCTCCACCTCCTGGGTTCAAGAGATTCTCCTGCCTCAGCCTCCCGAACAGCTGGGATTACAGGTGCCTGCCATCAGGCATGGCTAATTTTCTGTATTTTTAGTTGCCGGGCATCAGCTGAAAATTACAGCCTTTACTTCACTAAAAAAGTAATAGGAGATAAGTCATTGATCCCCTCCAACCCCCTAAATAAGACAACGGAATTTCTGGATATCTATCTGCCTATGCTTTCGACAGACTTTTTTCGGGGGTAAGGTGATGATCAACAGGGGTGGCAGAATAGAGAGTATGCTAATGTTTTTATAGGATACTCTATGAGCTATGCACTTTCACATGCACACAACAACTCTGAAGAAGGTACTGTGGTCATCTCCATCTTACAGGTGAGGCTTAGAGACAGGTTAGCCTCTTGGCCAATGTCAAAAGCAAGTGAAAGAATCAGAATTCAAAATCAGGACAATTTGACTCCAAAGCTGCTACCTTAGTTACTAAGTTATTTGTTCGAGTTCTTTGGTTCTCAGGAACAAATAATGTTGAGTCATGGCTATTACTCCAATGTGAAAGGGCAGATGGAACTTAGGAGTGAAACAAACAGGCTAGGTTTTGTTTATTATTGGTACAGGCTAAAAAGCCTTTAAACAATCACTGGAATATTAAACTAAAATCAAACAGCCATGGTTAATAGTTTTAAACCCAAATAAAAAATTTAATATCTACATTTATTTCAATGTGTTGACCTGTAGCACAATGTTCACTTCATGTTTCTAAACTGAAATGTTTCCATTGGTACAAAGGCCATATTATAACAACAGACAAATAATAAATAGTCCAAGCTTCTAAATACTGCTAATGGATACACCAGTGACTCAATGTTGGCCACTTTATCCCAGAAAAGTAAAAGCATCAAGCTCAAATGACTTAATTAGCGAATATCTATTGCAGGCAGTGCTCTTAGCACTTTTTTTTTTTTTTTTTTAAACTTACTCACTTAAACGTCACACAAGCTTGTACAGTACTACTGTTATCCTAATTTTACAGATGGGGAAACAGACACAAAGAAGTAATAAGTGGTAGAGCCATGATTTTTAACCCAGGGATTAGGATTCTAGAACCTTCAGCTTTTCCCATCCTTCCTTTTTGCAGACAATCTCAAACTTACAGAAAAGTTACAAGCACAAAGAATTCTTCTTTTCCTGAAGCATTTAAGAGTCAGTTGCTATCTTGGCACCTCATAACCATGGAATACTTTAGGGTATATAAATTACAAAAAAGAACATACCCCTAGGCTGGGCATGGTGGCTCATGCCTGTAATCCCAGCACTTTGGGAGGCCGAGGCAGATGGATCACCTGAAGTCAGGAGTTCGAGATCAGCCTGGCCAGCATGGCGAAACCCTATCTCTACTAAAAACACAAAAATTAGCTGGGCATGGTGACAGACACCTGTAATCCCAGATACTTGGGAGGCTGAGGCAGGAGAATAGCTTGAACCTGGGAGGAGGCGGTTGTGGTGAGCCGAGATCGTGCCACTGCACTCCACCCTGGGTGACAAGAGTGAAACTCCATCTCAAAAACAAACAAACAAAAGAACATTCCCCTAATAACCACAATACAACCATCAAAATAATTAACAGGAATACATTACCACCATATAACTCTCAGATCCAATTCAAGTTTCACCAATTATTCAAATAATGTCCTTTATAACAAAAGGATCCAGTTCAGAATCATACATTGCATTACTTGCCACGCCTCTTCGCCTCTTCGGCTTCCTTTAATCTGGAACAGTTTCTTAGTTATTCCCTGACCTTCATGGCTCGACAATTTTGAAAATTACAGGCCAGTTATTTTGTAGAAGTTCTCTCAGTGTGGATTTGTTTGATGTTTCTCTGTGATTAGATTTAGGTTATACATTTCAGGCAGGAAGATCATAGATAGAAACGATGTTGTATTCTTCCCACCTCAATTTCAGTTTGTTCCATGACAGCCGATTTTCACTTTGGCCATCTGAGTGAGGTGATGTCTACCAGCCTTCTCTACAGCAAAGTTACACTTTCCCCCTTTATAATTAGTAATGTTTTGTGAAGAGGCACTTTGAAACTATATTAATACCTCATTCATCACATACGAGAGCAGAATAAACACTGGTGGGTACTTATAACAAGTTGCCTGTCTTGATCCAATATGGCATCATTAGCTCAATAAAAACAAAACAAATCAAAAAATAAATTGGGAAGATAAAAATGTATTTCTGTAGAGATAATGTAAATTTTCTTAAATGAATAAATATAAAGAGAACTTATGAAGATTAGCTGATAAGCAAACGATTCAACAGTGAAAGTTTCAGGCCAGGTTCAGCGGCTCATTTACTATAATCCCAGCACTTTGGGAGGCTGAGGGAGAAGGCCAGGATTTGGAGACCAGCCTGGGCAAAATAGTGAGATCTCATCTCTACAAAAATAAAAATATATGTGAAAATTAGCTGGGCATGGTGGCACATGCCTGTCATCCCAACTACTAGGGAGGCTGAGGTGGGAAGACTGCTTGAGCCCAGGAGTTCCAGGATGCAGTGAGCTATGATCACACCACTGTGCTCCAGCCTGGGTGACAGAGCAGCACCCTGTCTCAAAAAAATAAACAAACAAACAGTGAAAGTTTCAATATTTCAGACAGTCATTATCTTTCCCCTGGAAAAAAAAAAAAGTTCCACATTTAGTGAAATAATAAAGGCCACAAATACAGATTTTGCTTTAAATGGTGGCTTTTACAAAGATGATGCAAAATAAATAAGGTCTTGGATTAAGCAAAGGGGGAGAAACTAGGAATTATACATAAATTAATTTAAATAAAGTCAAAAATTGTTTCTACTACATTAAAGGTAAAAAAAAAAATTGGTAAAAGTAATGGGAAAAAAGTAATTACTCTCTTCACATTGCCAATATAGTTCCAAACATTATGAAATTGAGGACAATGAGAAAAAGATGAAACCTTTGTCTCTGAGCACATCTGTCCAAAATGTAATAAATTTCAGATACGAATAACAGATATTCGTATGCCCAAATGTAGACAATGACTTCTCTTGGTATAAAGTTCTAAGACGGCTTTGTTAGCAAGAGATGTATTGTCTGTATCATCTTGATATCAAAAGTTCTGCTCTTCCCCAAGAGTAGCCAGACCAATACTAAATTTAAGGATTGGGTGAATATTTAATATTTCAGGATTATTTTGTTTTTATTACTTGTGTATGGGTAGAAAATAGCAAATTATCAACAGATTATTTAGGCCTATCAAGATGCTTGACTATTTAGAACATAGTCCTCATCTTCAAATATTCTGTACTTAAATCAATGCCTTGTGAATGGTTCTAACTTGCATATTACTCAAGAGCTGAAAAGTTCTCTATAATACATAATATAAGCACAATCCCCACTGTATACACTGGTTCCCACTCAATCTGGTTTCAAATACTGTGATATAAATACTGTGCAAACTACTGCCTACATAAAACATAGTTAAAATTTCAGTGTAATTATTTTGCACAGTTATTTAAGTATATCTGAAAAGTCTAATATTCTCATACTTCCAAAAAAGCTATTATTCTCTATGTCTGCATTCTCCCAAAATGTTCTTTTAACTAATCATATAGTGAGATCCAGTAATTTCCTACCAAATAGCATTAACACAGCCACATATTGATATACATTTCTGAAACAATCTACCAGATGATGGAAAAATATTCTCATATTTTTGTGAAATTTTAGGAAAATGAGCTAGTAAGACTTTTTGATAAAGAAACTTCATGAACAGAAGCTTAATTAACTTTATCAATTCAGAGACCTGAATTTTACAATATCAGAATTTTAAAATGCTGCTAAGAAATGTATTTAGTATTGAAGTAAACCATCATAAGAAAATTTCACAAAAATACGTCATGTTTTTCAAAAAAAACAGAAGATTAACAATAACTGTTAAGTTAGTATTGCTATTATGAGTTTATCTTTAAAATATTCTTTAACTTTACAAGGATGGACCATGACTGACCATCTTCTAATGTTTCAACATAACAGAAAAAGGTTCACACAAACTTAACCATGCTAAATATTCCTATACAAGTCAGCAATAGAAAAAAACAGAATAAGCTGAGTTTGGCATTTATGGATGAATACATGCAAAGAGTACGGACTTCCTCCCTTTTTTTATATATTGAACTCAGTAGAAGATTCTAAAATTCTATTTAAAAATCTCTTTTATGAATATGTAATTTTAGTATAACTTAATTACCCCATTTGTTTCATTATGCTGCAAAACAGTTTTCAAACTCCTGGATATAAGAGGGCTTTCATAATACATAGGTTCAGCTTTTGATATACCAATAACTGGACAAAGCAGGAGAGGGTAGTTGGTATTCGAAAACATGGTGATGGGGAGTCACACATGAACAGCAAGAGGTGATGTACAAACTATTTCTACTAGAAAAAAATTAAACTGGCTGGTTCATACAGAGAAGTGGTTTTTAACTCGAGTGATTTTACCTTTCCCCTTTCCCACTAGGGGGCTTTGGCAATGTCTAGGGATATTTTTGGTTGTCACACCTTGGGGGTGGAGGGGTACTAGTGCCATCTAGAAGGCAGAGGCCAGGGTTGCTTTTGAACATCTTATAATATACGTGATAGGCCTCCCCCTCCCTCACAAAGTGTCAAGGTTGACAAACTCTGATTCAGAGAATCTATGTGTATTTGCAAGACTTACCCCCATAGGATTATAATAAAGCCTAAATATAAACATTTAGCATATAAAATGCTAACTATACTCCCTGTCACATACTATGTGCTCAGTATGCGCTAGTTATTACTATTATCAGAATTACTATTGTTATCCATATAGTCAATGCTTTTTGGCTTTAGTGAAAGCTGGAACAGATGCAATCCTATGTCATCTGCCCACTGTAAATACATCAAGAATAACTTTTAAGACATTGAAAAAAAAGTTTTTTTAAAGACTATGGCAAAAAGCTTTTTGAATGTCTATACAGACACTAGGTTTGTATAAACAACACATGTGGATGTACACAATCATTTTAGATTAGGAAAAATTTATTCTAGATTAGCAAGAATAACAATAAAGCATATATTTTAGTTCTTTCTTCCCTAGGCAAGATTCCCAGAAATAGCAAGTGATTTTATTTACAGTTATTACAGCAAAGTATTTTTTAATAGCCACACTTTAAAAAGTCATAACCATCCTATTTAAAGCTTAAAGCCAGTTACTCTCCTTCTGTAATTTTTCTCATATTAGCTAATATGACAGCAATAACTAAACATGGTAAGCCATTGGTATTACATTACAACTGCCTTTCCTCTCCAGATATCATGTTATTATATGTTACCTCTTCAGCCTTCTTTTGCTTGTTACATCAATAAAAAGTTTTTCTGAAGAAGCAAAGTCTTTACTTAGAAAAAGATAGGTGGCACCCCTCAATAGGATAGCATTAACAGTTTCTTCCCAGTTCTCGAAAGTGCCAAAGATTCTCAAATTAAGAACTTCTCAATTAAATTCATGAAATCCTGAGGCAAAATATCAGCCTAGATATAAACGAATTTTAACAGAGAAATGACTTTTAGAAAATCACTGGAAAATTTAAAATGTATTTTTCTATTCTTTTTCTCAGGGAAAAGCTTATGACTTTAAAAGGTTGGAGAATTTAAGCAAACACTCAGTGGTTTTGGAAATGTAGTTTCCATGGCAACCAACATGGTCTTCTTTATATAGCATTATAAACAGATGGTAAAGAGTGGTCATGTTTGTTTCTCTGCCAGTATATCAATAAAACTACTATCATACTGTATTGAATACACTTGAACTATTTAATGAATTTAATATACTAACCGCAAGATGTACTAATTTAGACTGATGTAACGAACTTTTTTTTCTTTTAAATAAACACATGAAGATCTTGAACAGTGAAGTCACTATACTTCATATACTCAATAGTCTACCTTGGCAAGACTTTGTATAAATGTTTTCTCAGCACTTGCCATGCAGGGCATATAACCACAAATATTAATCTGACAAGGAGAACATAATAGATTGAAATAATAAAAGTGAAACCGTGTTTGAAATTATATTCCTTTGCCATCTTTTCTTAAAGAACAAATGAGAAATTATGAAACAGGAAGAATTTCTTTACAATAAATGATAAGATATAAAACAAAGGGCAAAATTGTTGTTTAAAAATCAGACTCCATTCCATGTACGTAGCAGCAGCTTTCACAAATACAGGTACTCTGAATTCCACTGTTTTAACTGCGGTAACTTGCTAGGTACTATTTGCTTAAAAACTAAAAGAAGCCAAGAAACTATAAATGTGATTAGTCTGGCAGTGAAGTTTGAAGAGCCAATTCCTGCATGTATTATCAGCACATGTGAAGCAGCGACCCTGTATCTTTGGAAGGAAGTCAGTCAGTCAGTCAGAAGGGGCTGTATAGGAGGCTGGGGCTCCCCAGGGAAACTGGCAATCTTCTTCATAGGCTCATCTTAGAGGCGTTGATCTATTTTCCAAGCTAGCTTGAGGAATGCTTACCTTAAAAAAAGCTGGGTCAATACTTACTATTTTAAATTATATATGTAGCCATTTTTATTATACCTGCAAAATAATATTTGGTAAATGCTATTTGTCCTACATTCTCCCTTTTATAAAGTCCTGTTTCCACGCACCTATCCCTAAATTTGCTAATTTTTAGCACTTATAAATTTTTTCTATGCTGCTGCTTCTTTTTTTTTTTTTTTGAGACGGAGTTCCGCTCTGTCACCAGGCTGGCAGGAGTGCGGTGGCACGATTTTGGCTCACTGCAACCTCCGCCTCCTGGGTTCAAGCAATTCTCCTGCCTCAGCCTCCCCAGTAGCTGGGATTACAGGCATGTGCCACCACGACCAGCTAATTTTTGTATTTTTAGTAGAGACGGGGTTTCACCATGGTCTCGATCTCTTGACCTTGTGATCCGCCCGCCTCAGCTTCCCAAAGTGCTACGATTACAGGCGTGAGCCATCGCGCCCGACCCTTTCTATGCTTATTATACCAAAGTAAGTTAATTAGAAGTGAGATACTTCATTGTGTGTAACAATCCATGATGGAAATACAGAAAACGGATATGCATATTTTTAAAAGGTGTGAATTTGGGTGATATAAGGTACATATGGTTTAATTGAAAAACAAAAATTTTCAATTGAAACATTTTAAGACTGGCAAAGACTGTACTAGATTTATATTTGACTCAACAATGGAAAAATGTCTGCTAAATTATGTATTTTAGATAAACTACTGTCACTTCCAGCCTACCAAAAATTGCTACCATAATACAATTTTTGAAAACTACTTAAACCTGGAAAACCTAGGAAATAATCTTTCTCATAGAGGCAAGAGTCTCCAATCAAACTCACCACCCCAAAAAAGAATGTCTGAGTGATTCCACAACCAGAGGCCCTTTTTTTTGAGGGTTTTCAATTTGTCTTCTTCTATGGTACTTGCAGCATGGAAAACTATCTAGAAACTGGTAGCTCTTAGTTTAGCTTAACTTTTCTCGGAGGTACCTGTCTAACAGAGATTCTCAGTCCTGGCTGCAAAACAGAATTACCTGAAGAGCTTTAAATATAACAATAGTCATATTACACCATATGCCAACTTAGGCAGGATTTCTGGGAGTGGGGCCACAACATCCTTCATGCGTGACTCTAATGTGCAGCCAGGGTTTTAAAAACACCAGAGAGACTGTGAATTGTTTCTCTTTATCCCTGATGAGGAAGAGATCTCAAGTCACCACTTTGATGTCTACAGGACACACAATTCAGTGTTAGATTTCCTTTTCATTATAGAGAGGCACAAGGCTGAAGAAAAAGGTACTATTATACTCCATTATTTGGTATAGTAAATTGTATTGGAAAGGAGTTCAACAAAATACCAGACTGAGGTATGAAAAAACTTTCCCCATGAACTATTCCAAATAATGCCTACCTGTTGGCCAGATTACCATTATTAGGAAGACTTGTGAACAGTGAATTTACTTTCACTCCTTTTGGGAAGCACTCAGTGTTTATCTGAGCTGGTTATGATGTATTCTCCACATTGAACAAAATAAATGCTTTCTGGGTTTCCAATGTACTTAGATATTCTGACGAATGGACTGAAATAATTAGCATTGTAATTCTCACTTACTATTTCATGGACATCATACTCTCTTTTACAAGAATGGCCTTAAAACCTATCACCAACATTAATGAAAATTCAGGTGTTTGGAGAAGGCGAAGCTCCAGAGGTAAAGAGGACACCTTCCACCTTTTTCTGTAGCACACATTCAAAAAATTGTTAAAAATCTATTAATATACTGTCTCCTAAAAAGGATAAAAATGAATGTCATAGATCATAAATGTCATTTCAAGCCACATATTCATAACAAAATTCTACCATATAGACAAATAATATCTGGTAGACTGTGGTAATAGTTCTTTATCAATATGGTTTTCTCCTTTCAAATTATTTGCAAGATCAATGACTTATTTGCTTGATATGAAATAGTAAAGAGAAATAAAATAATAAACTTTCCAAACTGTCAGTGATATAAAACATTAAGAGCATACAGTTAAATAATCTCAGAGAATAAACCATGACAATACTAGAATCTTAGAATTGGTTTCCACATTTTTGGTTTGTTTTCTTACATTTCTACAGGCTACTAAAATTTCCGCAAGTCATTTATTCTTTCGTTGAGAAACTTTATTTGGCTATTTGTGTGTCTGGTGCTATTAACTCATCATAATTTTACATCAATCCTCATAACATGATTGAGGTTTAATTCTAAAAAAATTCAGAACACAAAAAACCGGAAAAAATATCACTCTAATGCATTTTGGAACAAACAGCCTATTAAAGAGAATAAGTGTGTCTGGCAGAATTCTAGAGATGACAGAAAACGAGGAAACAACATTTCTTAATGTTATTTAAATATGCACACAGGAGACAGGGAGATGTGCTAGGACACAGCATCACAGGAACTCTAGTCTTCCTGCACATAAAATAGGGCTTCATTAACAATAAAGGAACAGGTGTCTTGGGACCCATTTATACAGGCTATTAACTATTATGAGCTGCTGGTATCCAAATTTATTTTAGTACTAGGCAACTGATTAAAAATAAATACAAATTTAAATTCCATCTATTAGCATGAGAAAGCAATGCCTAGATTTCCAGAGTCTAATTTAATATAAAGGTATTTTTCTATGGTCCTGATCACAGGAGGATACTTAAGTTTATATACAGTATTTTCTAAATCTCAAAATAAAAGCCTTCATATTAAACATTATTTGAATGTAAAAAAAAGTTGATGACCTTTTGTCTTGACCTCACAATACCAAACAAGCTTTATTTACTAAGAACTAAATTTTTATTCAAATGTAAACAAATAATGACACAAACATGCGTCCATCTTTTAAAAAGTAGGGGAGAAAATCAAACATACCAACCTCCAGCTCTAAATTCAGTCATTCCACTACATTTTATACTACTTATTTTGAAAAACATGAGTGGCAACAGCTATTCTCTGGCAATTTTTTACTGTTTCATCTATAAACAATGATAAAGAATTTAAATTTTTGAACTATTTGAGGAATCTTTACATCTCATTAAAAGATATTTAGAATGCTAGAGTTGGAACTGCAGCAGAGATAATCTTGTCCATCACACTTTTTTACAGAACAAGAAAATAAGGCACAAAAAGGCTAAGTAATTTAGCCAAGGTAAACATAGCAATATTTTAACCACATAAATGGTCAAAATACTATTACACTATAAAATCAGTATAATACAGGTTGAGCATCCCTAATCTGAAAATTCAAAATCCAAAATGTTTCACAGTCCAAAAGTTTTTGAGTGCTAAAAAAATGCTGCTAAGTGGAAAATTCTATACCTGACCTCGTGTGACAGGTTGCAGTCAAAATGCAGTAAAAAATCTGTTTCATGCACAAAATTATTAAAAATACTGTGTGAAATTACCTTTGGGCTATGTGCATAAGGAAACAAATGAATTTCATGTTTAGACTTGGGTCCCATCCCCAAGATATCTCATTATATATGCAAATATTGCAAAATTCAAAAAAATCTAAAATCCAAAACACATCCGGTGCCAAGCATTTTGGTTAAGAGATACTCAACCGGTACTACCTATCTTCCAAGCTTGTTCTGAAAATTAAACAGTGCAACCTATTTTGGATGTTATTTGAAACTGCTATATTCATCTATGTCTAGTTAAAAACAATTTTTGGTTTATTCACTTATATAATGTTCTTATAGTGACATTTTTTCCACTTATTCCAGAAGTGTTAGGTGATTATTCTATGCTTTTTGTGCCATATTCTTTTTTTTCTTTTTTTTCTTTTTTGAGACGGAGTCTCGCTCTGTCGCCCAAACTGGAGTGCAGTGCCGGATCTCAGCTCACTGCAAGCTCCGCCTTTCGGGTTCACGCCATTCTCCTGCCTCAGCCTCCCAAGTAGCTGGGACTACAGGCTCCCGCCACCTCGCCCGGCTAGTTTTTTGTATTTTTCAGTAGAGACGGGGTTTCGCCAGATTAGCCAGGATGGTCTCGATCTCCTGACCTTGTGATCCGCCCGTCTCGGCCTCCCAAAGTGCTGGGATTACAGGCTTGAGCCACCGCGCCTGGTCTTTTTGTGCCATATTCTATGGAGAATAAAGATAGTACAACATTTGATCTATATCCATAAGTAGCCAGTAAAAGCCACTGCAGAAATGAAATGATGAAAAATTTGAGACTGAGGAGAAAGCCAAGGATAGAACCATAATTCTTAAAAATATGGCAGTATTTTAAATGAAAATAATAAGGCCAGGGTTTCTCAATCTTGGCACTAATGGCATTTTGAACTGGATCTCTGTCGGGAGGGGCTGTGCATTGCAGGCTATTCAGCAGCATCCCTAACCTTTACTCACTAGACACCAACAGCGGGTCCCCAGTTGTAATAGCCAAAAATGTCTCTGGATATTGACAAATGTCCCCAGGAGGGCAAAACTGCCCCGGTTGAAAAAAATCACAAGAAAAGGCAGACTACTATCTTTTGATTTTCAAACTATGATACATACTTAACATCACCTAGAGGCAAAGCAAATCAGGAGCTTTAGTATTCTTGCTTTTTTTTTTTAGATGGAGTTTTGCTCTCATTGCCCAGGTTGGAGTACAGTGGCGTCATCTCGGCTCACTGCAACCTCCGCCTCCTGGGTTCAAGCGATTCTCCCGCCTCAGTCTCCTGAGTAGCTGGGATTACAGGCACGTGCCACCACGCCCAGATAATTTTTTGTATTTTTAGTAGAGACAGGGCTTCATCATGTTGGCCAGGCTGGTCTCAAACTCCTGACCTCAGGTGATCCACCTGCCTCAGCCTCACAAAGTGCTGGGATTATAGGTGTAAGCTACCACGCCCAGCCAGTATTCTCTTAAAGATTACTTCAAATCTAGCCAGGAGCAGTGTCTCACGCCTGTAATGCCAGTACTTTGGGAGGCTGAGGCGGGTGGATCACTTGAGGCCAGGAGTTCGAGACCAGCCTTGCCAACATGGTGAAACCCCCGTCCTCACTAAAAATACAAAAAATTAGCTGGGTGTGGTGGCACACACCTGTAATCCCAGCTACTTGGGAGGCTGAGGCATGAGAATTGCTTGGGCCAGAAAGGCAGAGGTTGCAGTGAGCTAGATTGTGCCACTGCACTCCAGCCTGGGTGACAGAGCAAAAGAATGTGCTAAAAAAAAAGAGAGAGAGATAACTTCAGATATAAGGCATCAAGCATTATAATTCTTGAGTACAGTAATAAAATCACATATTCAATAACAAGGTATGGCTTTGGTTTTGATTTTGTGGTTTTCTGCCACTAACTCCTGAAAAGTCCAAAGAAATATGAAAAGTCCTGGAGGCAGGGGGCAGTTCTTGATCCTGAGGAGAGATGGGGATCTTTCATATTAAGGTTTCTCAAATTAGAAATTGCTCTCCCTCTTGCCCAAGAAACCCTTGGTACATCCTTTCCTATTCTTTCAAAATATAACATGTCACTTTGCTCACACATAAATTGCAATCAAGTACAATTCCAGGCTGGTGTCCCAGCAACAAGCCATTCAGTCCATGTTTCACCCATTCAGTGACCTAGGAGCATTAAAACTACATGGTTTGTTTTGTTCTCGGTATATAAATTTTGTGGGCAAAAAATTGTCATAAAACCACCTCAAATTTCACACTTTCCAAAGATCTCAAGAATTATGAAGGTTTATTATACTGGAGATTGCTAAAATGTTAGATCAAGGAGCAAATAACTGAGGCGGCAAGCAAATATTAGGTCTATATAATATATGAAGAGGAAGAGCTGACCTCCTCTGTCTCATGCATCTTCCTCTGTATTCTCTCTTCTCTAGCCTTCACACCTGCTGAAGTATAAAATTGAACAACTGCTTGGTAATAGCAGTATCTCATTAAAAATGTGGTGCCTAGAGTCTGTGGAAGTACTCTAGAAAAAGGCACTAAGAGAGAAAAGATGGAAAGGAATATTTGAGAACTAGTGACTAAACATGAGTTGGCTTGAGATCAACTTTAAAAAGAAGTAGGCCCACCAGAGGCACAGTCCATGAGACAGGCTTGCCATTAGAACCTTCTCTGCTTCTAGGAGCCTACAAGCTCTGCGTTAAAACCAAACAAAAAAATCAGACTGGATAATTGATGAATTTCGGAATCATAATCACCAAGAGGACAGTGTTGCTCATTTTGGTTTTGCCTTCACTTGAAAAGTAACCAAGTAGTCTCGATTTCTCATACTCAACAAACTTTTGTTTCTTCAACATTGTGAAAGAAGAGAGTGGTCTGTGTTTTCACAAAGGGATGCCTACAGGCTGAAAAGTTCTGTTATTACTGTTTTGTTTTGACTATATGTATAGTGATATCTCCAACATTAGAAATTTGGACATAATTTGTTAAATCTGAATTTACATACTGGGCAGTATTTCCTTTAACAAAGTCTAATTGGAACAGCATTTTATGGTACATGAAAATTTAATTGCAAATGTTAGCAATACAGAGAAGTCTGATTTATATAGAAGACAGCTTATTTTTAGTTGGAAAAAACTGCAATGCCAAACTATTTTGCATTTAATGCTATAATTTGCATATATTATAATATTCATGATATATGATAAGTACCCAAATCCTATTTGGAAAACCTTCATTGTGAAAAAAATTAGAATTTTAACAAAATAGTGTTTCATATTTTGAAGAATGTTCTCATTTTAAAAAAGTAAACATATCAATTTGATAAAAGATATTAAACCTATTACTAATAAATTCAAGTTCTTGTGATATTTCTTGAATAATTCTAAATACTGAAGGCAAACACCAGATATATCCAATAAATTTCTAAATTTATATAATCAGCACCCTGCATTTTAAGTACATACTTCAGACATTTCACACAGGTACAGGGTTAATTTAACCAACCATTCTTTCATTATAACAGGCAACGTGCTGCCACAAACTACAGAGGAAGAGAGCTCTGAAATAATTGATGCTCTCTGACCCATTTCATTTTTCAATTTGTGTTTCAAGGAAAACTTTAGGGCTGACATTTTCTACTTGACCCTACAAATGTCTTTTCTCCCCACTTGGGCAAAAAATTCATCCATATTTTTATACAATTAAACTACCCCCCTACCACTCCTGCCCTAAAATATTACCAATTAAGGCCATCATTTCTCAACATAAAACATAGGATCACACATTAACACTATCCAAATCACTGGTGCTTTAAAAATGTACAGATAGAGACTTCCAATTATCATGATGGAATGAGGTGGTTGACAAATACTCCCTCAAAATGCAACTATAAAGCTGAAAATAGTCACAAGCAGTAATTTGAGCACTCTGCAATTCAACCACTTCATGAGAACTACTGAACTTCAGAGAAGAACAATACGAGTTTAAGACATCCTTGCCAGGGGCTGCTCCCACCTCCATCCCCTTGCTTTATCAGCACAATAGTTGTATCAATGCAGGGCAGGCTGTGAAAACAGGCTGTCAAAGCTTTGTCACCCTTGCCAGAGGAGGCTCACTTGATTTTGAAAACTGTACTTGATTTTGAGGACTGTTAGTTAAAAGTACTGATGGCCTCTGGCATCACAAGCCTGAATAAGCAAACCTGATGGGGGCAGGCAGCAGACAAACTAGCCAAATATTTAAGAGGGAATTCCATCAACCATAGGGAGTTTGACCCCACATATTTAGGGTTGACCAGGCTGTGTGTATTGCCACAGAGAGGGCCAATATATCCCTGGCTGACGGAGCCTGCAGGCATGTGCAGGTGGGACATGAGATATTCCAAAAGGAAATAAAACTCAGAGCAGCCTGAAGTTTGAACGTGCTCCCAAACTCACACACAGATCCATCAGGAAAGACTGGAAGTCTCACTGTCTCAACATGTTTCAGCATAACTTCTGACCCGGGAGGCAGAGGTTGCAGTGAGCCAAGATTGCACCACTGCACTCCAGCCTGGGTGACAGAGCGAGACTCCGTGTCAAAACAAAAACAAAACAAAACAAAAAAAAACTAAGGCATCTACAATAAAAAATACTAGAATTAATACATGAATTTAACAAGCTCTCAGGATATATGATTGATATATTAAAAATCTTTTGTACTTCAGGCCGGGCGCGGTGGCTCACACCTGTAATCCCAGCACTTTGGGAGGCCGAGGAGGGTGGATCATGAGGTCAAGAGATCGAGACCATCTTGACCAACATGGCGAAATGCCGTCTCTACTGAAAATACAAAAATTAGCTGGGCGTAGTGGTACGCGCCTGTAGCCCCAGCTACTCGGGAGGCTGAGGCAGGAGAATTGCTTGAACCCAGGAGGCAGAAGTTGCAGTGAGACAAGATCGGGCCACTGAACTCCAGCCTGGTGACAGAGCGACACTCGTCTCAAAAAAAAAAAAAAAAAAAAAAAAAAAAAAAATATATATATATATATATAAATACACACATACACACACACAATATATACTATAGTGTATATACAGTATTTCTATATATCAGCAACAAATAATCAAAAAATCAATTCACAATAACATCATAAAGAATAAAACACTCAGGAATAAACTTAAAACAAGTGTACAAGTTGATGCTGAAAACCACCAAACTTTACTGAAATAAAGAAGATCTAAATAAACTGAAAGACATTTCATTTTTACAGGTTGGAAGACTCAGTATTGTTAAGATGTCAGTTCTCCACAATTGATATATAGATTCAACACAATCCTTATCAAAATCCCAGAAGACTTTTAACAGAAATTGGTAATGTGGGCCAGTCACAGTGGCTCACACTTGTAATCCCACCACTTTAGGAGGGCAAAGCAGGACGATTGCTTGAGCTTGGGAGTTCAAGACTAGCCTGGGCAACATAGCAAGACCCCATTCTCTACAAAAAACATACCAGGCATCACAGGCACATACCGGTGGTCCCAGAAGGCTGCAGTGAGATGTGACCATGTCACTGCAAGTCCAGCCTGGACAAAAGAGCAAGACTCTCCCTGTCTCAAAAAAAGAAACTGATAAGGTGATTATAAATTTAAGTAAACATGCAAAGTGCATAGAATAGGCAACACTACCTTGAAAACAAAGAACAAAATTAGAGAACTTGTACTACTACCTGAATTTACTATAAAGCTATAGTAATTAAAGTAGTGTAGTATTGGTATAATGCTAGGCATAGAGATCAATGGAACAGAGTTTTGAGTACAGAAATAAATCCTTACATTTATAGTCAATTAATTTTTGATAAAAGTGCCAAGACAATTCAACGCAAGAAAGGGTCATATCAACCAATGGTGCTGGGGCAACTGAATATCCATATGTTTATTTTTAAAAAACACAACAGGCTGGGTGAAGTGGCTCACGCCTGTAATCCTAGCACTTTGGGAGGCCAAGGTGGGCGGATCACGAGGACAGGAGTTCGAGACTAGCCTGGCCAACATGGTGAAACTCCACCTCTACTAAAAATACAAAAATAGCCGGGCATGGTGGTGTGTGCCTGTAATCCCAGCTACTCAGGAGGCTGAGGCAGGGGAATCGCTTGAACCTGGGAGGTGGAATTTGCAGTGAGCTTAGATCGTACCACTGCCCTCCAGCCTGGGCAATAGAGTGAGACTCCATCTCAAAAAATAATAATAAAATTTAAAAACCAAAAAAGAAAAAAGAACAATGTAGACTCTTATCTCATATAAAAAATTAACTTAAATCAATCAGTCCTTAGAGCTGAAATTATAAATCTTCTAGAAAAAACCATAGGAGCATATCTTCATGACCTTTCTCAACCTCACCATTACAGAGAATTCTTTGTTGTAAGGGATTGTCCCATCCATAAAAGGACGTTTAACAGTATCCCTGGCTCCTACTCACTAGGTGCCAGTACCAATCTCCACACACAGCTGTGAAAATAAAAAATCATTTCAGGCCAGGTGCAGTGGCTCCACCTGTAATACCGGAACTTTGGGAGGCCAAGGCAGAAGAATCGCTTGAACCCAGGAGTTTGAGACCAACCTGGGTACCACAGTGAGACTCTGTCTCTACAAATAAAAAAATTAGCTGGGTATGGGTGGTGTATGTCTGTGGTCCCAGTTACTTGGGGGGCTGAGGTGAGAGGATCACTCGAGCCCAGGAGGTCAGGGCTGCAGTTTCTTTTGTATATCTCACTCCAGCTTGGGTGACAGAGTAAGATGCTATTTCACGAAGAAAAAAAAAGAAGAAAGTACAGAAAGAAACCTAAAAGACCTTCAACATGAGAAACAGTTTTCCCAACTCTGAAAAACGAACAACAGCCTTGAACTTCTGAGTTGTGGAACCCCAAAAGAGATGAAATGATAAAAAAAAGCAAAAGAGACCTTTGAGAATATCATCTCACTGTTAGTAGCTACAGTTCTGGATTATACTCAAGAGTTTTGGCAGGTTTGCTAACACTTTACCGATCATCATTCAGGAGTTTTAGCACAAATTACTGGCAAGGTCTCGAGTAATTCAGAGAATATTCACCAGTCATTATTAGGATATGTTTCAGTGAAAGCATCAGCAACTCTTTATTGAATCATTTATGCAAGATCACCTTCAAAAGTGATCCCCATTTGAAGAAAAAAAGACTATGCAACAATCTAAATACACTACCAGATTGTGACTTCTACAAAGAATTTCACCAAACAAAGCTTCTTGATCTGCAGTTTCCATTGTATTCCATAACATCAGCAAAATTAAAGAATCTGCAAAAATAGTGTGCTATGGTTTACAATGCTGAATTTTAAGCCTGCTATTTAAGCATAACTGGAGTGTATTTCAAAGATAAGGATCTAGTCTCCAGTTCAAAATCAGAGCTATCCTCCTTTTTTATCTTTTAAAATATAGATATAGTGAATGATTTCAGAAAATGTCAACCTGCCGGGCGCAGTGGCTTATGCCTATAAACCCCAGTACTTTGGGAGGCTGAGGCGGGCAGATCACGAGGTCAGAAGTTTAAGACCAGCCTGACCAACATGGTGAAACTCCATCTCTACTAAAAATACAAAAATTAGCCAGGCGTGGTGGGCACCTGTAATCCCAGCTACTCAGGAGGCTGAGGCAGGAGAATCGCTTGAACCCAGGAGACAGAGGTTACAGTGAGCAGAGATCACACCACTGTTCTCCAGTCTGGGCGACAAGAGCAAAACTCTGTCTCAGAGAAAAAAAAAAAAGTCAACCACTGGAAGCCAGAGTACCAAAATATGAGATATTACTGTAAAACATCATTAAGAAAGGTCTGTTTGTAAGTTATCATAGTTATTCAACTCAAGGAAGTGGACAAACTTCTTTTCACCAAAGGATTGGAGTACTCGAAATTCAGGTATATGGGAAAAGGAAATTGAATATTTTAGATTTTCCTTCTAACTCCTATATAAGAAGAAATCGAAGACTAAACTGAATATAGCAAGATTAAAGGACAGTCTCAAGTGGCAACTTGAGACTATCTGCAGGTTACATTCTCATGTTTTCATTTATTTCAACTGACATCTTCCCTTACAATCTACTAAACAATGATTGTAGTTCATTTTTCAAAGTAAATGTCAAATGCTTCCTGGCATGTTGAATTAGGTCACTTCAGAGTGAAAATACTCTGATGGAATACAAAATTGACAACTATAACATTAGTAAGAATTAGTAAGAATGAAGACAGACAGACAGCTCCAAGACCAAGAAAAACCTGGCTGGGTCTTAAAGCATTGTCGAGTCTAGGACACCTTAGATGCCAGTTCCTTGAATTAATTTACAAATTAACTAAATTAAATAATTTGTCAAAGGCTGTAACAAGAAGGGAAAAGGCCTAATAGCTGTTGAGTTCCTATTCTAATGCTGGCATGTGCTAGGAATATGTATTATCTCATGTAATCTTTATAATCACCCTGAAAGAGGGTATTTTTCCCAACTTAGAGGTAAAGAACCTGATATTCAGAAGAATTAAGGAACTTGCTTATAGTCAAACCACGGCAAAATTCAAACCAAGAAACTAGACTCTTGTTTTTCCTTTTATATCTCAGTGTAATCATTTTACACAATAGAGATTTTATGTTTTAAAAGATTCAATTAAGGAGAAAGTAATAACCATTTATTATTTCCTGATGTTATGGACTTCTATTCTAGCAGGTAGTCAAGGAGGGTAGTCACCAAACTGTGGGCTGGAAGCAAGGTACCCAGGCAAAGATTTTATTTAGCAGGTACCAGTTTTCTTTATTTATTTTTTTTCACCCTGGTTTTTGGTTTCTCTCTCACTGTTGTACACTGGTAGTTTAAAAAACTACGTTCAATAAAAATGAGTAAATCAGAAGACTCTGAAGTATAGCTATTCTAAGAATTTCCAGGCACATTGTATTTAGGACAAATTCAGAGGAACTCCACTTAGTCTGGGAAGTAGGAGGAAAAGGGGTTAAAGCATGTTTTGTCAGTATCATATAATTCTTGTCAAATCTTAGTCCTTCCATATTAGAGAGTTAAAAAATATTGATGTTAGGTTCTAATAAAATAAGTAAATTTAAAACAGAATGCGAATTACCACTTTCAAAGTCTAGGTCTCAAATTTTCATGTTTCTCAATGTATACAGGTAATTGCAGAAGAGTGCCCAAACTAAACCTACACACTTGACTTTTATTTTTGCCTGACAAGTCTAGACAGAGTTTTGCTCTGTTGCCAGGCTGGAGTGCAGTGGTGTGATCTCAGCTCACTACAACCTCCAATTCCTGAGTGCAAGTGATTCTCCTGCCTCAGCCTCCCAAATAGCTGGGACTACAGGCGTGCGCCACCATGCCCAGCTAATCTTTGTATTTTTAGTAGAGACGGGGTTTCCCCATGTTGGACTGGATGGTCTCGGTCTCTTGACTTCGTTATCCGCCCACCTTGGACTCCCAAAGTGCTGAGATTACAAGCGTGAGCCACTGCGCCCGGCCTAATAATCCTTTTTAAAAGTATGTTAATACTGAATAATTTCTTAGTCTATGAGGCAGAGTAAAAATCGGCCTCCAAAAGTTTAAAAAAAAAGCTAACTTAAGAAAATACGTTTAGCTTAAAAAATAATTTTACCTCTCATAATATTTTATACGATTATGATTAATATTACCTATAAACAGGAAACAACGTATTAAATTTATACCTTAGGACTTGTTCTGAATCTAGAGACAGACTGTAGTCTTATCTTGTTCTCCACTGTTGCTTCTATTCTCACACATTCCTCCAGGAATTCTCAAACTGGGCCTATCTATTTTTTCTACAAAAGTGCCATCAATAACTTTTACCTAAAGCTGAAGGGAGAAAGAAGTACCCCTTTTTCTTCTCCCTTGAACCACCTGCTAACTAATGTCTCTCTACAAGTACCAGACTGAAATTAACTCCCACCTTCTCTCTGCCACAGCCTATAGTTTAAAGCACAGAAGCTATGGTCCTGGTAATCAACCACATCTCCTGCTTTTTCTCACTCTGGATGATGGATGAAGTATAACAGAGGTTCCAGCATGGCCCTCTGCTCCATTTCCAAAACTGGATTACTACTGAGGACAACAAAGAAACACCTCTGGGCCGGGCGCGGTGGCTCAAGCCTGTAATCCCAGCACTTTGGGAGGCCGAGACGGGCGGATCACGAGGTCAGGAGATCGAGACCATCCTGGCTAACATGGTGAAACCCCGTCTCTACTAAAAAAAAAAAAAACAAAAAGCTAGCCGCGCGAGGTGGCGGGCGCCTGTAGTCCCAGCTACTCGGGAGGCTGAGACAGGAGAATGGCGTAAACCCGGGAGGTGGAGCTTGCAGTGAGCTGAGATCCGGCCACTGCACTCCAGCCTGGGCGACAGAGCGAGACTCCGTCTCAAAAAAAAAAAAAAAAAAAAAAAAAAAAGAAACACCTCTGTCACCCAGGCTGGAGTGCAGTGGCGCGATCTCGGCTCACTGCAAGCTCCGCCTCCTGGGTTCACGCCATTCTCCTGCCTCAGTAGCTGAGACGGAGTTTCACGGTGTTAGCCAGGATGGTCTCGATCTCTGTCCGTCTCGGCCTCCCAAACTGCTGGGATTACAGGCGTTAGCCACTGCGCCCAGCCAATCTTTTTTTTTTTTTAAATATCAGTAATATCAGTAATAGGAAGATATCTAGAAAGTCCCCAAATATTTGAAAATTAAACACAAATTTCCACATAATCCATGGCACAAAGAGGCTGTCAGAGGGAAATCAGAAAATTTTATAAATTGAATGAAGGTAAATAAAATATAACAATCAAAATAACAAAATTTCAGGAATGCAGAAATTTGTAGTATTAAATGCTTATATTAGAAAAGAAAGATTTCAAATCAAAGATTTGATTTTTCATTTTAAGAAACCAGAAAAAGAGCAAAATAAACCCTAAAAGAAGCAGAAGGAAAAATAAAGATCAAAGCAAAAATCAATAAAACAGAAAACAAAAGAGAAAACCAATGAAACAGAAACAAATCTTCTAAAAAGATATATAAAACAAATACACTTCTAGCCAAAATGACTAAGAAATAAAGAAAGAAGACACAAATTAGAAACATCAGCAATGAAAGATAGGACCCTGCTGCATACCCCACATACTTCGAAAAGACAATAAAAGCATATTACAAAGAACTTTATAACCATACATTCAATAACTTAGATGGGATGAACAAATTCCTTGAAAAACACAAACTATGAAAGTTCATGCAAGAAGAAGTAAAAAAAAAAAACTAAAACAGTCCAGCCCAGAGGTCTTCACTGGTGAATTCTATCGAATATTTATGGAAGAACTCACACCAGCAGCTCTTTCAGAAAACAGAAGAAAGCACTACCTATCTCATTTTATGAGGCCAGCATTACCTTGATACTAAAATCAGACGACAACCCTGAGACTAAAACCAGAAAGACACATTACATGAAAATTATTAAACAATATCCCCTATGATATCAGATGCACAAATCCTCAAAAATATTAACAAATTATATCCAGCAATATATAAGAAGAATAATACACCATGACCAAGTACAGTTATACTAAGAACACAAGGTTGGCATAACATTTGTATGAAGAAATTTGTATAAAGCAAAATCATACAATCATCTCAACAGATACAGAAAAAGCATTTGACAAAATTCAACATCCATTTATGATAAAAGAGAGTGCACTGGTAAAAGAAGGAAGCTTCCTCAACCTAACAAAAACCCTATAGCCAATATCATACTTAATTGTGAAAAAACTAATTTTCCCCCTAACATTTGGAACAAGGCAGACATCCACTTCCACCACCACTATTCAATATCATACTAGATGTTTCAGCAGGTATAACAAAATAAGAAAAAAAGACACACAGGCTGAAAATGAAAAAATGAAGCTTTATACTTACAAATGTCATGATTATCTATGTAGAAAATCAGAAATAATCTATTAAAACCTGTTAAAACCAATAAATGCGTTTAGCAAGGTTGTATGACACAAGGCTGTATTTCTATGTGCTAGCAATAGACAATTGGAAACTGAAAATTTAAACTTAAAATAGCATTGAAGGCTGGGCATGGTGGCTCACACCTGTAATCCCAGCACTTTGGGAGGCCAAGGTGGGTGGCCCACCTCAGGTCAGGAGTTCGAGACCAGCCTGGCCAATATAATGAAATCCGTTCTCTACTAAAAATACAAAAATTAGCCAGACATGGTGGCAGGCACCCGTAATCCCAGCTACTGAAGGGGCTGAGGCAAGAGAATAGTTTGAACCTGGGAGGCGGAGGTTGCAATGAGCTGATATCGCACCACTGCACTCCAGCCTGGGCAACAGAGCATTTACCTCAACAATAAAAAAATGCGCTGTGTAGAAAGATCCTCTACTGAAATTTGTCTATTTTTCTCATGATTAGACTGGGGTTATGAGTTTCTGGAAGGAAGAACACAGAAGTAATGTGCCATTTTCATCATATCATACTGAAGGTACATAAAATCACCATGATTTAGCTCTGCTGATGTTGGCTGAGGTAGTGTTCATCAAGTTTCTTCACTGTAAAGTTACTCCCCCACCATTAACACACATACTCTTGGAAGGAAGTCACTATGCTCAACCCATACTAAGGAGTCCCAGGGAAGTTATGCTCCCTGTCCTTAGGATAGGGCATCTATATAAATTATTTGGAGTTCTTTGGCATGGAAGATTTGTTTCTTTCCTTCTCTTTATTATTTATTCAATCATTTATATCAGCGTGGAGTCATGGATATTAATAATATGCTTTGAGTATTTAAAACTTATAAAATAATTTCTGGCTTTATTGCATTTTGATCAGGTCGTATAACATAGTATTTCTGTATTATAACACTTATCTGATGTTTACTTTTGTTACCTGACATACAATCAAGTTTTGTAAACATTTCATGTGCACTTGAGAAAACGATGTATTTTCTATTATCAGAACTTCAAGTTTGACATGTGTACAGACCTACCTATTTGGCTGTGTTGTTTAGGCCTTCTCTATCCTTGTTGATTTTTGTCTGTCTTATCTTATACTGACAGTGGTGAGTTAAAGTCTCCCATTATTAATTAGCATGCTTATGTCTCTTTGTATCTCTTGTATTTTTTGCTTTATAAATGTGGTTGCTGTGTTATGTGCTGTTAAATACACATAACTGTTATCTTTATTTTGAACTGAAGTGTGTTCTTCCTCATGCTTAATGCATCTTTAGTTCTACTTTGGTATCAGAATAATAACTACTGCTTTCTATGTGTTTTTCCATTTTTCTGGTATTCTTTCATTCATGTCTTTATTTTTAGCTTTTTAATTCATGTTGTTTTAGGCATATATTTTCCATACAGCATGAAGTTTATTTTACTGGCCAAATTGAAAATGCTTTTTGTTAACAGGTGGAGTTAGGGCTATTCATAATTATTGATAATGATTAATATATTTGGTCTCAACATATTATACATATTATGTACAATATATTTTTCTGCTATCTTCTTTCTCTATTATCAGTTTTTTTGAATTTTAAAAATTTCTCTTATATTTAGAAATATATTTTTCTTCTGTTTTAGTGAATTTGTGCTTTACTGTAAATAGACCTCTAGTGTAAGGATTTACGTTTAACTGTCTAGGAGTTGGGCTGTGTTTAATGTTTGCTGTAGCTGTAGGTATCAGAGACTTCAGTTTCCTCTTGTGTCCCTGTTTTTGCCTCCCCTATTCTCTTTGGGTTTCCCTAGAAACTCCTTCTTAAATAGGGTCTGCGTCTTACAGCTCTCTCAGCTGTAATCTACTCTTAATTTACTGGAGCTCTGTTGATGTGGTAGGAAGGTATTGTGGAAGGGAAGCAATCTATAGTCCTATAATTAAATCTCAGTATTGTTAGTGTTTGTGATTCCCTGGGTTCTGACCTTCAGAAGAGTTTCTCAGTCTTTTCCCCCTCCCTTTTTTTTTTTTTTTTTTTTTGAGACGGAGTCTCGCTCTGTCGCCCAGGCTGGAGTGCAGTGGCCGGATCTCAGCTCACTGCAAGCTCCGCCTCCCGGGTTTACGCCATTCTCCTGCCTCAGCCTCCTGAGTAGCTGGGACTACAGGCGCCCGCCATCTCGCCCGGCTAATTTTTTGTATTTTTTTAGTAGAGGCGGGGTTTCACCGTGCTAGCCAGGATGGTCTCGATCTCCTGACCTCGTGATCCGCCCGTCTCGGCCTCCCAAAGTGCTGGGATTACAGGCTTGAGCCACCGCGCCCGGCCTCCCCCTCCCTTTATGTTAGACGGAAAGGCCATGGTGGGGTAAATTGTCTAATTTCCCTCTTCCTAGGTCAGATAAGGGTCTGGTAGTTTCCTTTGAGGGCTGGCCTTCGTTACTGAGAACACTCTGAGAGCACTTCAAAGTGGATCATTTTCCTTTCCCCTTGCCAAAAGCATGAGGGGATTTTTCCCAGATGTTCAACTTTGAAAGGTGGTAGTATCCAGCCTGGGGGTAAAACTTTCATGAAAGTGTGGGGGCCTCCTTAGTTTTTAACTCTCAAGTTATCCAGATTTAGTCTCCAGACACTAGTCAATTATCATCCAAGTAATCCTGACAGTTCTTGCAGCTTATGTTCCCAGTTAGCTATGATTCTTTGTATTCACCTTTCTCTCTAATTTTCAGAGCAGCAGTTTCCCCTGATATCTCAATTATCTGATAAATCTATTAAGAGTTACTGATTTTCAGTTTTTCATTTTTTTCCTTATTGTAGGAATGGGAGTGACAGCTTCCAAACTTTTTACATGTGAGAGAAGAAACTGGAAATTACAAAAGATACAGATTTACTTTTCTACTATTTCTTTCTTTCCTCAAAAGTAGTTAATAATCCGAATTAAAGAATGGAATATGCTAGAAGAAGTAAAAGGAAACTACAAAGGTTTATTTTAGTGTGGGGGAAAGCAGAAATCATTAGACTGTGTCATCCCCTCATTTCCATTATCAGTCTACCCTATCTACTTCTAAAATGTAAGCTCCCTAATAACAGGAGCCGCGTTTCCCTTGGCCAGCTGCATCCCTAGTGCATAAAACACCATATGGCACATAGTAGGTATTTAATAAATATTTGTTAGATGAATTAACCAGGTAATAAGGTGTTTTTCTTGACTCTAACCTCCATAATGATAAGACTGGAAAGGAGCCAAATCCAGCCCATCTTTCATGTTTTTGCATTCATCATCAATTGAGACAGAAAATAGTTTTAAATCAAAGAGCTTGTATGTTAAATGCTATTAAATACTCAGTAACAACAGAATTTCTTCATGGCAACAGAAAACTGCCTCATCCTCTTGATCATTTTGGAAGAGATTTTTTTTAAACCTCGTTCATAGCTATGTTCCATCTTCTTAAGATGCTGCTTATGTTTATTTACTGTATCCAAGGAATTGAAGAATTAAATTCATTAGGTGTTGTTTAAACAAGACACGAAGTATAGTCAAAGGCATAATTTAATATTTTGGAACATTTGGCACAGTCAAAAACCAAGTAGACTCCTGATTAGATATGCTGTGATCCAGTTTCATGAAATTCAACTAGAATGCTTTTACTATGAAATAACTTTTGCAGCTGAACTTTTTGGCTTCCATATCAGGATGTCAACATATCCTTTAATATATTTCATCCTACTTATAAATATTTCACTATAATTATAGCATTTTATTAATTAATTTTCCAACATATAAGCCAGTATTGGTAACATGCAAGTCAGTATGTTAAGATAAAAAGAGCTTATTGCAAATTTTTTACAGCTACAGGTGATTGTTTCAGAGGTTTAACACTAGCTGCACAGTTTATACAAATTATTCGCAAAGGAAGACAGCAGAGAACTTACTAGAAGCTAATGTTGAAAAGATTTCAAATATAACTAGTTGAGAAATTTGAACTTTATTCTGAAAATAATGGGGAGCCTCTGAAGAATTTCAATCAGGAAAACATGGATTATATTTATGTTTCACAAAGATTATTTTATTTAATTCCCTTCACTGCACTATTTTTTAAAACTTATTTACTGTGTTTTCTCCAACTAAAATATAAGGTCCACAAGACTACAGCACATATCTGTCTGTGTATTCACTGTTATATCCCCTACACCTATTTTATAATGTCAGGTGTGGGAGGTAAACAAAAACGGCTGAAAAGCTAATACTTTTTTCTTTCCTTTTTTTTTGGCTGTGAACCACCACCACCACCACCATAATAATTAAAGTCTTGAACCCAATAATTGTTAGTGAGGGCACAAATTAGTACACTCTGAAAATATTAAAGAGCAAGAATTAAACACCAGTGACCAAAAGGATATGGGCAATGGGGAAAAGTAAAAGCAAGCATCATTTACGGTATTTCAAAAATTACCATAAAGCCAAAGCAATAAAGACAGTATAATAATGGCATAAAGGACAAACAGATTAATAGAACAGATTTGAGACTCCAGAAATAAAAAAAACTTATATTTGGTTGGGCGCAATGGCTCATGCCTACAATTTTAGCACTTTGGAAGACCAAGAATAGGAGGATCACTTGAGCCCAGGAGTTCAACACTAGCCTGGACAACATAGTGAGACTCCCTCTCTACAAAAAATAAAAAATTAGCTGGGCATGGTAGCACTCGCCTGTAGTCCCTACTACTTGGGAGCCTGCAGTGAGAGGATCATTTCAGCTCAGGATGTCGAGGCTACACTGAGCCATGACTGCACCACTGTATCCCATCCTGAATGACAAAGCAAGACTCTATCTTCAAAACAAAAAACAAAAAAACCTTAAATTTATGGTCAGTTGATTTTTGACAAGGATGCAGAATTCAATCAACGGGGAAAATAATATTTCCAATAAATGGTATCGGGACAACTGGGTGGCCACATGCAAAAAAATAAAGTTGGACCCTTACCTCATACCATATACAAAAATTAATTCAAAACAGGGCCGGGTGCAGTGGCTCACACCTGTAATCCCAACACTTTGGGAGGCTGAAGCAGGCAGATCATTTGAGGCCAGAAGTTCGAGACCAGCCTGGCCAACATGGTAAAACCCCCATCTTTACTAAAAAAAAAAATTCGCCAGGCATGGTGGCGTGCACCTGTAATCCCAGCTACTCGGGAGGCCAAGGCAGGAGAATCATTTGAACCCAGGAGGCGGAGGCTGCAGTGAGCGGAGATCACACCACTGTACTCCAGCCTGGGTGACAGAGTGAGATTCCATCTCAAAAAAAAAAAAAAAAAAAAAAACAATTCAAAATAGATCATAAATCTAAATGTAAGAATGAAAACTATAAATGCTATTTTCTATATAAAAGTAAATCTTCATAAGCTTGGATTAAGATGCTCTTAGACACAACATGAGAAACAAAAGAAAAAATAGATAAAGTGGACTTCATCAAAATTAAAAATTTTTGTGTATCAAAGGACACCATCAAGAAGGTGAAAAAACCATCCACAGAATGGGAGAAAATATTTGCAAACCATGCATCTGAGAAGGGACTTGTATCTAGAGACAAATAAAGAACTCTTTCAACTCAACAATAAAAAGAAAAATAACCCAGTTAAAAAATGGGCAAAGATATACAAATGGCCAATAAGGACATGAAAAGATGTCAATGTCATAAGCCATTAAAGAAAAGCAAATCGAGACGGGCGGATCACGAGGTCAGGAGATCGAGACCATCCTGGCTAATACGGTGAAACCCCGTCTCTACTAAAAAATACAAAAAACTAGCCGGGCGACGAGGCGGGCGCCTGTAGTCCCAGCTACTCGGGAGGCTGAGACAGGAGAATGGCGTGAACCCGGGAGGCGGAGCTTGCAGTGAGCTGAGAGCCGGCCACTGCACTCCGCACTCCAGCCTGGGTGGCAGAGCAAGACTCCGTCTCAAAAAAAAAAAAAAAAAAAAAAAAGAAAAGCAAATCAAAGCCACAATGACACCAATTTACACCCATTAGGAGGGCTAAAATGAAAAAGACCAACAATAGCAATTGCTGATGAAGATGTGGAGAAATGGAACCTTCATTCATTAACGGGATTTTAAAATCATACAGCCAGTTTTGAAAAGTTTAAAAAGGTAAAACAAAGTTACTATGTGACTCCTACATATACAGTTCTACTCCTACATATACACCAAAGAGAAATGAAAACATATGTTCACACGAGAACTTGTAAACTAATGCAACAGAAGCATTTTCACAATAGCCCCAAAGTAGAACCAATCCAAATATCCATTAGCTAATCAACTGTTACACAAAATGTGGCATATATTCACACAGTAGAATATTATTTTGTAATAAAAAGAAATGAAGTACGACATAGATGAACCCTGAAGATATTACACAAAGTGAAAGAAGCCAGGCACAAATGGACAAATATTCTACAATTTCATGTATATGAAACATCCAGAGTAGGCAAATCCATAAAGACAGAACTAGGGGTAGTGGGTAAATAGGTGGTGATAATTATAGGTACCGGGTTTTTTTTGAGGGGAGTGGTAGAAATGTCCTAAAATTAGGTAGTGGTAATGGTTGCACAACTCTGTAAATATACTAAACCCCACTAAACTGGCTGGGAGCGGTGGCTCACGCCTGTAATCCCAGCACTTTGTGAGGCTGAGGTGATTGGTTCACCAGAGGTCAGGAGTTCGAGACCAGTCTGACCAACATGGTGAAACCTTGTTTCTATTAAAAATACAAAAATTAGCAGGGCATGGTGGCAGGCGCCTGTAATCTCAGCTATTCAGGAGGCTAAGGCGGGAGAATCGCTGGAACCCAGGAGGCAGAGGTTGCAGTGAGCCGAGATCACGCTATTGTACTCCAGCCCAGCTGACAAAAGCAAGACTCTATCTCAAAACCAAAAAAAAAAAAAAAAATCCACTAAACTGTATACTTAAAGAGGGTGAATTTTATGGTATGTAAATTGTATTTAAATAAAATTGTTATTAATATTAACGCACATACACTCACACTCACACAACTTGTAGACTTTTGAATAGATCATTCTCCCCCTTGGTGCTTTCCATTTGACTGATGCAAAATTCTCAATTTCCACAAATAAAAACATAAAAACTCTCCAAAATCTATATAGGTCTGAAAGTTAATTTAAGGAATTATTAGAATATAAACTCCTTGAAGCCTACAAAAATATCACAGTTCTACTTCCCTTCTTCATACTATTTTATACACAGTAAATGCTCAATAAATGTCTGCTCAAATGAATCTTCAAAAAGAGACTAGGGAGCTTAAATGTTCAGAAAGAAGTACTTTTATAGCAAGGCTTTCCAGATGAATACGGACCTCTGAATTTCATCTCTTTATTTAGTCTTTGGCCAGTTTCTTTAGGAAGAGAGATCTGAGAAATCTTTAGAACATGACCCTAACATAGGAGATACTATAATTAACCTTCCTGCATTTTTAAATTAAAAACATCCTTCCGCCTATAGTCCCAGGTACTCAGAAGGCTGAGGCAGGAAAACTGCTTGAGTCCAGGAGTTTGAATCCAGCCTGTGTAACATAGCAAGATCCCTGTCTCTTAAAAAAAAAAAAAAAAAAAAAAATTCTTCATACAGAAATCCTTTATAGCAGAGTTAATACAAAACACAGAAAACATCTTGTTATCCTCTTGGATCAGGGAATGAGGTACTCAAGTTAGTATCAATTGACTACCTACATATTAGCACTTATTAAATGAATTGGAACAAAATCACAACAAATGCAGTTGGTCATAATCTTTCATGGATAAATCAGAAAACATCTGGATATGTTACATTGCCTTAGGGTTATTGTTATAATCAACTATCATTATTTACTATGTTGGACTGTTCTTGCCCTTGTACTCAGTAAGGAAGTTTCAGTTGAAGTAATACTAGGCAGACCAACTTTTACCGTAGGACATTAAAACCAAGAGAACTGACAGCTCAAGCCTAAAAGCTGAACATCTTTCTTTTTTTCTTTTAAATAAAATAGGCAATTCACCACTAAATCAAGACAGGAAACAAAGAAACAAACAAAATAGCTGAACAAGTAGGAAACGGCATTTAAGAATCCTTACAGAGGGGAGGGGTCAAAAGAGGAGTTTCATATAGCCCTTCGAATATGAAACGTTTCATTTCTGGTGGTATGTAAAAAGTTGAGGAAGAGAAGCAACTGCAAATACTGGTTTGATGAAGACACAGAAAGAGAAAAGTCCCTTTGGGCCTTTCAATGGCTTTCTTGTGTCTATGCCAAGAAACAGACAACCACACTAGGCCAAGCACATGTGGATGCAGAGGCACAATGTTCCTTTAGGTGTAGGTGCACAGGAGCAATTTTATGTAGCCTGGATCTTTCATCAAATTTGTTTCCAGGTCCTGCAAAGTTTACCTTTAAGAAAGCATGATTATACATGAGCAAAAATACATGGCCCAAAATATGTGTCAGGCCTGCTTACTGGAACAAGGGATATAATTCCCTGAAAAATACAGTAACATGTCTATAGAAAAATCCTACGTAGGATGTAAAGATCTTACAAATTAACTGTTAGTAAACAGAATTTCTGCCTTGGAACTTCATTAACTATGTTAAATGAAGGTAAGTTTAACCTCCCTTTCCTCATCCTCTTTATTCTCTAGCGTGTCCTCTAAAAAAGCATCTTTGAGAAAGGAAGCTACAAATTTTGGTCTTTAAAAATCAACTCAAACACATTTTTAAAAACTAAGATTGCATTAATTATTTAATAGTTATGTATATTCACTGGGCAAAGAATCTGGCACTGAAAACAATGATCCACTTTTCTTCTGGGTTCCTATATATAGGAATCAAAGTAATTTACAAAGATTTGTACAATGAGGAACAGTGGACTCAAAAATCCAAACTTTGTGATATTAAAAAGTAACTTCATGTTTATTAGATGTAAATAGTTTTTCATTGTATATGTCATTTTTTAAAAAATCAAAACAAAAATTGACAATTTGATACTATATTTAAGTGTTACCTGAACATGTCACAGAACAATGTTCTAAGGCTCACAGCAGGATTAGGCTTACATTGAAATCACTGATATTATTTGCTAATTATTCATCTCAGGATAAAATCTAATCTGACCATTCATGTCATAAAACCACAGTCCATAGAGTTGGAAGGTATTCAAGAACTCACTAGTGCAATCTCCTCATTTTACAAAAGAACAAAGTAGTGCCAATGGAAGTTAAATAATTTGCCCCAAATGCCCAGTGATCTCAGGATTAGGGTACACTAGACTGCAAGCTATACTACTTTATCAATGAAGCTAACTAAATCCCATTTGACCAGAAAGAAGTATTTCCCAAAGGCTTAATCAATTTTGTTCTTTCATCAGAGTTTGGAGGAAAATATAAAGATCATCTAACAATCACTTTTGGTAATATGAAAAACCTTCAAAATATTTCCCTAGTACATAAAACAATGCAAAATTAAAGAAACCATAAAAGTCCAAAGCTAGGGGTTGACCCAGCTATCTTTCTCCAATAGGAACAAGATGTACAAGAATATTACATCCAAGTTTGACTCAAGGAAAGGAAAATCACTTACAGAGCAACAGAAAAACTTAATCCACAAGCTGCTTCCGTCTCAAATAAGTTTGACAGGTTTCTCCATTTTTCCACCAACCTGTTGCACTCTGCTTTGGTATTCTAAACATTGTGGACCACACATTCCCAAGGAGGGTCTGACTTGACCTACTTAGACCTTTACATCTGGAAAGTTCATTGTTCCCCAGCTTCTCCTTACCACCCGTGAAGGAGACCAGAAAGATTGGTTGACTGTTCTTGGAGATGAGATGACAGGCCTGCAGATGCACCTGTAGCATCTGACCTGCCAGTAGAATCTTCACTTGCATGACTAAAGCAGCAGCTTAGATTTCCAGAAATATTAGCAGTTTTCATTTAAACTTTCTCTAGAGACCCTGGGCAGATGACATGAATGAACTGCTCAAAAACTTCCTCAGCAAACCTTTAACTCTCATTTTTGCTGACACCATTATTTTTTTAGGAATAAGGGAGAGAAATTAAAGAAAAAGAAGGAAAGAAAAATCTTAAAGAAAGAAAAGCAGTATTTGCTGTGTAAGGGCAGTTACCCAAGGCTAATATGCAGTGTGTCAAAGGTATAACTGAAATATCTTAACCTGTAATCCAAATCCAAAGAATAAACATGAACATTAAAATAATACTGAGGCATAAAGGTCTGAGGGATAACAGATATCCACAGTTATTCTGCAGGAAGACCCACAGACTAAGTTGGCTTTCCAGACCTACTGACCATCCCTAGAGGCTTCAACTGTGAGTCTGGTAGAAAATTGTATTAGAAGTTGCAATGATTTCATTTTCTCCATCTCTTGAGATGCTAGGAAAGGTCCAAATTACACTCTGAGTGCTGGACCACATGTTATAAAAATGTACAAAATTACTTGTGATGTCACTGAAGAAAGTTAGTGGACAACTAGGAGAAGAATGGCATCAAAATAAGTAAACTCTTAAAGAGATTGGCATGCATTACATGATTCTCAATCCTATTTAATCAATTAAATTATTTCAGTATAATTACCTATTTCCTTAGACAACCATTATTTAAATTAGATGATCTAAAACCATGCTAATGGGGAAAACCCTACCAATTGAAAAAGAAAGAAAAGAAAATCCTAGACTTAATTTCCTTACCACGACAGTCACAATGCATAAGAAGAGAAGAAATAATATGTCAACAATATGTAATCTTAATAGAGCACAAGTTTATCATCCAGCCCAGGACACTACTGAAAATGAAAGAGGACACTATTAAAAATTATATCAGGCAAAGATGCAGAACAGGAACTCTCATTCACTGCTGATGGATATGAAAAATGTTAATAGCCACTTCAGAAGACAGTTTGGCAGTTTCTTATAAAATTAGACATAGACTCAAGTACAACCTAATAATTCTCCTACGTATTCAAGTGAATTGAAAATGTACATTCATGTAAAAATGTGTATGTGAATTTTTATGGCAGCTTTATTCATAATCAAAGAACTGGAAGCAACCACACATCATTTAAAAGAAGAATGGGTAAACAAACTGTGGTATATCCATACAATGTAATATTATGCAGTGACAACGAGGAATAACCTACTGATTCACACAACGAGATGGCTAAATCTTAAATGTATTTTGCTAAGTGAAAAAAGATCTGACAGATTACATACTGTATGATTCCACTCATACTGTATGATTTCATTCATATAATAATCTGGAAATGGCTAAATTAAAGGAATAGAAAACAGATCAATGGTTGCCAGAGTTGGAAGAGTAGAGAGTGGCTTACTACAAAGGGGAATACAAGGGAACTTTCAGGGTGATGGAACTATTTTGTATAGTACTGGGGTAGTGAATATATGACATTGGGTATTTGGCAAAACCCAAAGAACTTTACAACATGAAACATGAACTTTTTAATGTATAAAAAGTTTAAAAAATCAGCCAACAGGTTGGCATTCCCAGGATGGAATGTAGATTGTGAAAAAGAACCTAATTCTATTATAAATGTATGACAGTATCTCTGAGGTGGTACAGGAAAAAAAAAAAAAAAAAGGAGCGGACCTAAGTAACTTTGGAAAATAATATTTTGACTGTAAACAGTACGGCTAGAGGCAAATGAACTTTTACATGAATACTCTTTCCTACTTGGTAAAGTTGTTTCAGATGGGGGTACGAGTTAACATTTCTGAAACTGCTTTACATGTATACTACAGTCGAACAAACAGGTAAATAGATGCTATATCATAGAAGCCAGATTATCTGTTGGAAAGTTACTGATAAACTAAGGGGGAAGGCTAGAAGGAATCCTATTGGATTGGAGACAGAATTATCAACATGAATTCATGTTTAACTAATGTAGATACACAAATAGAGAAACATGTATATACATGAATTAGTATACATACATTTCCTTACTCTCTCTGTTGAGAGGGCCTAGAAATAGGAATGTCCAGAAGCAATGATCATTTCCACAACCCAGATAATAGTTTCTAAATACCATTATTCAATTATAAACAAAAACAAACAGACAAAAAACCATAGCTCCTTGGAGAAATGGCTATTTCTATGATAGGGTTGGGAAAATACAAGATGAGCCAAAGTATCTCTAGTACCAGAAAATAAGGACGTGTTCAACAAAAAGATGGGGTTATGTCAAAGTGAAAGAGCTCCCAATGGCCAAAGCGCGGAACCATTTGAACCACAAAATAACATGTTAATGGATTATAACTCAAAGTATAAATAAACATCCATGAGTCCATATTGATACAGATAAATGGGGAGAAAAGACAGATATTCCTTGCAGAAAAATTCCAATTAATTTACATAGATACCCTCCAAGAGCTTAACTTACCCCTTTGAGTGTGGGCTAGACTTAGTGACTCACTTCCAAAGAACAGAGGATAAGGTATGGGGATAACATTACAGTAGAGAAATCTGCCAGACACTACCTTGGCCAGATGATCAAGATTAACATCAACAGTGATAAGTCATAACGTAAAATGTAGTCCTGAAATGATGTGAAAAGAAGGGCAATTCATCTCTGTAGTAAGTATCATTCTGAAAAACCGTAACTCCAGTCTACACAAGAAAACATCAGGCAAACCTAAACTAAGGGACACTCCACAAAATAGTTGACCAATACTCCTCAAAACTGTTAAAAGTCATGAAAAAGAAAGAAAGACTGATAAACTGTCACAGAAAAGGGGAAACTAAAGAGATATGACATCTAAACGTAATGTGATATACTGGATTGGATCCTGGAATAGAAAAAGGACATTAATGGAAAAGCTGCTAAGATCTGAATAAAGTCTGGAGTTTAATTAATAGTAATGTACCACTGTTGATTTTTTAGTTTTGACAAATGTAACCTGATTATATAAGATGTTAATAGGGAAAACCAGGTGAGGGTATAAGGTATAAAGGAACTCTCCATAATATCTTTGCAACTCTTCCATAAATCTAACATTATTCCAAATAAAAAAGTATATTAAGTATGTGCCAAGAAAATAGATATAAGCCAGAACCATCCTGGAAACACCATGACATTATGCTCATCTGATGTATGACCCAAGTCTACTTTTGCTCTTAATATCCTTTAAGTGTTAACAATCTAGAGAATAATTGAATTTGTGTGATTTAGTAATAAATGAAAAATCCAACTGGATTCTATCATAGCTACCTTTTTTAAACTTTTTTTGGAATTTCTAGTTCCATAAAATACAAAATAATGATTCAAATAAGGTTCCTTGAACTGATGGGGGCAGGAGGGGAAATGCAGGAGATGATTTGTGATTAAAAGACTTTTTAATACTTAGAACTACCTTTTTGCTCAAATTTTGTATTTAGGGCCTAAGTATTTTATTCTTATGGAAGAGATAACAACATGGCTATTGGAAAAGAAACCCCATCTAACTCTTAAGATCAGTGGTGAACCAGGAGGCCCACAACACTGTATCTACAGCTCATGAGAGATAAGAAAAAAAGAGTTTTTTAAAAATACCACATGCAATGATAAGAGGGAATAAAGATAGGCAGTGAAAACTGACAAACCTCCTTCTATCCTGGTTAGTAAGAAATAAATGATATTTTTAAATTAACTCTTTATATAACTCTGTCTACTGTAGCTATGAGCTCCTGCTGCCAGAAATAGTTTGTATTCCAAGCAGGGGATGGGGGATTACAAAGCAGGTACAGAAATCATTTGAAAGCAAAGATTTTTCTTGATGCTTTACCCCATTCAATAGCTGTATGAGGAGGGCAAATGTTTTAGAAAGTTATAGGTACTTCTAGTATACTAAAATGGTATAAATATGTATTATATTTCCTTTGTGGAGGGCAGCAAACTAGAATTACTGCCAAAGTTACTTTGCAGTATGTCTAATGTATCAACACATATTATAACTCAACCTATTGCCCTTAGTTTGCCTATAAAATCCATTTCATTCATTCATGTATTAAATAAATACCTACTTTATGTTTCTTATGTGTCAGCACTTTTTGAATGCTTCATAGATTTTGAAAAAAAATGATACATGCTCATTATTTTAAGATTCAAGCAAGACAAACAAGTACCAAAATAAAAGGGGGAAAAATCACCCTACAACCTCCTACCTAGAATTTAACACTTGGTGAAAAACAATCTAGACATCTCTCTTTGCCAGGTACATTAATAAGTATTTTATAAAGAGGATTTTAGCTTATTACTAATGGGAAACATTTCTTTATTTAAAAAAAGATTAAACTTGACGTTTATAACAATATTAATCCTAGACTCTTCTATTATTAAAAATGACCTGAGAATTCAGGCCAATAATGCTTCACCAGAAACATACCTAATAGAACCTTTCTCTAATTAAAAGTGGACCCTAGATGAAAATAAACACAGGTATACATGCTTTAACATCGGCCAAGTATAACTTTGCTTGTATGTAAAGAAGCTAATTGGGCAGCAGCTCTGCCTGTATACTGAAGTAAATTTCAATTGGCTGCCTATTTTGACTTAGCCCATAGAAAATAAAACGATCAGATACTGCTTGCAGCAGTAAACGGTAACAGCTTTAAAATTTTTAAAAAAACATTCTTTAAAAGGGGGTATACAACAAGTTGCATGTTTTTCTTGATCTTTAGTTCCATGTTCATCTTTAAAATTCTTTAAAAAATTTTTTTCAGTCATTTTCTTATTAGATACAATTTTAAAGTAACTTGGGTGTGACTCATTAGCTTAAATCTGACAGAGAAAAATGACTACACATAAGAATTTCACAGCATCTGAACTTTTAATGCAGAAACAATGTCAAATAATTTTTCATAAGGAAAGAGCAAACATTACTCTCTTCTAACTGGTAGGTAATTTCCTCCTCTTCCTTTTAGTCTCAGTTCATCAGTATCGATATAGATGACTTGTTGGGCCCCCTGAATTCCATCCTGGCCTCCTTCAACGTTCCCTTCAATTTACTCTAGTGTCAGAAGCAAAGGCAAACTTTGGATTGACCCCAGAACAGTTATACCCAGACTTCAAGCTTGGCACTCACCTTCTTGAAACTTAGCCTGTTTTGATTCCTCTCTTATTGTCTCATTTCCAATACAGTGTCCTTTATACCGAACTGGGGACTGCCCATGCCTCTACCTATCCTTCTCAATATCATTTATGATACTGATGAGTCTACTGATCTTTTTAAAAAACAGCACTTGGGTTTATTCATTTTTCTCTATATTTTGTCTTTTATTTCACTGATTCTGCTCTATATTACTGCCTTCCTTTACATTAGGTTTAATTTGCTCTTCTTTTCTCGCTTATTCAGGTAGAAGCTTAGATTATTATTGTAAAGCAATTAATTTTCCTCTAGTATTGCTTTACCTGCATCCTACAAATTGACATGTTGTTTTTTCATTTTCATTCACAATATTTTCTAATTTTCCATAAAATTTCTTATTTTACCTATGAGTTATTTAGAAGACTGCTGTTTAATTTCTAAATATTTGGGAATTTTCCAGATATCTGTTATAGTGAATCTTAATTTAATTCTGTTTTCAGTCACGGAATATATTCTGTGATTTCAGAACTTTTAAATTATTGAGACTTTAAAAAAAAATCACCCAGCATATGGTCAATCTAAGTGAAGTTCTATGTGCACTTCAAAAAAAGAATGTTTTCTCTGTACTTGTTTGGAGGCATGTTCCATAAATGTCAATTAGGTCAATTTGGTTGATAGTGCTGTTCAGTCTTCCAAATCCCTATGAATTTTATGTATACTTGTTCTATCAATTGTTAAGAGAGAAATGCTAAAATCTCCTACTATAACTATGGATTTGTCTATTTCAGTTGTCAGTTTTTGCTCCATGTACTTCAAAGTTATTATTATGTACATCTGTGCACATTAATAAAGCTTGTATCTTCTTGATGAATTGACTCTTTCATCACTTTTATTAGGGTGGTGCAAAAGTAACTGCAGTTTTTGCGATTGAAAGTAATGGCAAAAGCTGCAATTTCTTTTGCACCAACATAATGCATGTTTCTTTTTAACCCTTGTAATATTCTTTGCTCTGAAGTCTGATTTGAGATTAATATAGCTATTTCAGCTTTCTTGCTATTTGTTTGATACATATTTTTCTATCTCTTTGGTCTTTATGTTTAAAGCAAGTTTCTTATAGACAGCCAAGAGTTTCTTGCTTTCATATGTAGCCTGAAAATCTTTGCTTTTTATCTGGAAGATTTAAACCACTTAGAGTTAACTTAATTACTGATGAGACTAGGTTTAAATCTACTATCTTACTATTTGTTTTCTATTTGTTCTCTCTTCTTTTTTTTCTCATTTCCTGGCTTCTTCTGGACTATTTTTTAGTTTTCCATGTTATCTTCTCTATTTGGTTATTTTTCAAGTGGTTCTTCTAGGATTTGAAGAATACATCTTTTACTTACTGTATTAGTCCATTCCCTGCGTTGCTATGAAGAAATGCCTGGGACTGGGTAATTTATAAGAAAAGTGGTTTAACTGGCTCATGGTTCTGCAGACTGTACAGGAAGCATAACACCAGCATCTGCTTCTGGAGAGGGCTCTGGAAGCTTACAATCATGGCAGAAGGCAAAGCAGGAGCTTGTTCATCACATGGCAAAAGCAGAAGCAGGGGAGGGAAGAGGTGTCACACAATTTTAAACAACCAGCTCTCATGAGAACTCACTACCATGAGGACAGTACCGAGATCAAGATAACCCACCCATTCAAGATAAACCAACCCCATGATCCAGTCACCTCCTACCAGGTCACATCTCCAATACTGAGGATTACAATTGAACATGGGATTTGGGTGGGGCCACAGATCCAAATCATGTCACTTATCAAGGTCTACTTTCAAATTATAGTGTAACCTTTTCTGTAAAATGTACTAACCTTTCAACAATATACATTCATTATTCCTCTCCTACCCTTTATCTTGCTTTCATACATTTTACTACCTCATATGTTATATGCCCCACAATATGTTGCTGAGTTTTTGTTTTAAATAGTTAATTATCCTTAAATTTTTAAATGAGGAACAAAAACTCTGTTATATTTACTCACATATTGAGCATTTCCAAAATGCTTCATTCTTCTGTGTAGCTCAGTTTCCATTAGGTATCATTTCCCTTCTTTCTGAAGAACAATGTTTAACATTTCTCATACTGGTGATCTGCTAGTGATGACTCTCTCAGCTTTGATTTGTCAAAAAAGTATTTCACCTCTATTTATGAAAGATATTTTTAATGGATATAGTAATCTAAGTTGGCAGCTTTTTTTCCCCTCTCAACACTTTAAAGATGTCATTCTATTATCTTTTGACTTTTATAGTTTCTGATATGTCTTTTTTTTTTTTTTTTTTTTTTTTGAGGCGGAGTCTCGCTCTGTCGCCCGGACTGGAGTGCAGTGGCCGGATCTCAGCTCACTGCAAGCTCCGCCTCCCGGGTTTATGCCATTCTCCTGCCTCAGCCTCCCGAGTAGCTGGGACTACAGGCGCCCGCCATCTCGCCCGGCTAGTTTTTGTATTTTTAGTAGAGACGGGGTTTCACCGTGTTAGCCAGGATGGTCTCGATCTCCTGACCTCGTGATCCGCCCGTCTCGGCCTCCCAAAGTGCTGGGATTACAGGCTTGAGCCACCGCGCCCGGCCTCTGATATGTCTTGATAAGCATACCTTTATTCCTCTTTATTTAATAGGCCTATTTTTTAATCTACCTGAATTTAAGATTTTTCTCTTTATCAGCTATTTTCAGCAATTTGATTATGATGTATCCTGGTGTTGGTTTTCTTTACGGTTATCCTGTTTGTGGCCTATTGAGCTTCTTAGATCTGGAAGTTTATGCTTTCCATCACATATGAAAATTTTTAGAACATTATTACTTTATTTTTCTGCACCCACCTTCTGGTGTTCCAATTACTCATATTTTAAACCATTTGATATTGGCCTAAATATTAATGAAGCTTTGTAAATTTTTGCAGTCTTCTCTCTATGCTTCATATTCTGCATAGTAATTTTTAATATAATTGATCTTTTCTTCTGCAGTATCTAACTTGTCTGTAATTTATATAAGTGAAATTCATTAAATATACTCTATATTTCATCTTTGTAAGTTCCACTTGGCTCTTTATATTTTCCAATTCTCTACTTATGTTGATGTTTTGCTTTAATTACTTGAACATATTGAATACATTTATTGTAGCTGTTTCAACATTCTTGTCTGTCTGCTGATTCTATTATTTCTGTTTTGGGGTCTGTTTCTATTGATTGGTTTTACTTTTGATTTTTGAGCTATGTTTCTCTGTCTCTTGACATGTCTAGTAATTCTTTCACTGTATGCCAAGTAGTTGATTTTATGTTGCTGAGTGTTAGATTCTGCTATGTTTGTTTAAAGAGGATTAGACTTTGTTCTAACAGACAGTTAAATTACATCTGAACCAATTTGATTCTATGTGGAGTTTCTGTTTATGGGGGGTCTAGAATAGTCTTTATTCTAGAACTAATTTATTCCCACTACAAAGGTGTGACCCTTCTAATATCTCCCCCAAAGAACCCAAGTATTCTGTGAGTGTTTTTCACTCTGGCTAATGGCAACTCAAATGATTCCTGGTCCTGTATGTGCTCTGGGAATTGTTCAGCTCCTCAGTAACTTTTTCTTAGAAGTGATTTTTGCACAACTCCATGGAATTTCACCTTACCCATTCGTAGGACTCAAAGGGACTCCTAAACAGATTATCTAGAACTTTTTTTTTTTCCATAGCTCCCTCCTGTCTGGTACATCACCTTGCACATCCTAGTTACCAAGACTTGCCCATCCTTTAATCTATGTCTCAAACCATTCAGCAATACCACAGGTGCTGTTTGGATTTCCCTTCCCTGCACCAAGATCTGGAAGTTGCCTCCAGGCAGAAAGCCAAGACAATCATAGTTCTCTTTTTTGTTTCCTTTCTCTCAGGAATCACAGTGTTATGTTACCTGCTGTCCCATATATGAAGACAGTTGTTTCAGGTATACTGCACAGTTTTTCAGTTGTTTATAGAGAAATGGCAATTCTAGATCCTGTATTTCCTCATAGCTAAAAGCAAAGTCCTTTCTCATAATATTTAATTGTGTGTCAAATGCTATATATAAAATAACTGTAGAGACTATAGTTGAAGTTATTTGCCACAGAGGATTTGCCCTTTCTTTTTTTCCTCTTCTTTTTTCTTTGTTTTGAGGCACGGACAGGGTCTTGCTCTGTTACCCAGGCTGGAGTGCAGTGGTGCAATCATAGCTCACTACAACCTCAAACTCCTGGGCTCAAGGAAATCTCTCATCTCAGACTCCTGAGTAGCTAAGATTACAGCACACACCAACAGGCCCGGCTAATTTTTTATTTTTATTTTTATAGAGACAAGAGTCTCAAGATGTTACCCAGGCTGGTCCTGAACTCCAAGCTCAAGTGATCCTCCCACCTTAGTCTCTCAAAGTGTTGGGGTTACTTAAAGGTGTGAGCCACTGAGCCTATCCTGGCCCTTTCCTCTGTTAGGCAGAAAGGAACTGAGCTAGGATGGGACTGGAATGAAGCTTTAGTTAGATTCTGCTCACTTCTCTTTTCAAATATCTCAAGGGTGAAACTGTCAGTTGCCTGTGCAGGCTCCTTCCTCTAGATTAGTAGTTCTCAAAGTATGGTCTATGGATCCCCAGGGGTCCGGAGAATTTTTTTTTTTTTTTGCCGGGGGCGGGGGGTGGGGAGCATGAAATAAAAACTGTAATATAATACTAACATTATTTGCTCTTCTGTGTTAACACTAGCACTAATGGTGCAAAAGTAATGGGAGGTAAAACTGTTGGAGCCTTAGCATGAATCAAGGCAGTAGCACGAAACATACATTTATCGTTTTCAGTGCCATACACCCACAGTAAGAAAAAATACCAATTTTACTTAATGTCCTTGATGAACCAGTACAAATGGTGAAATTTATTAACTTTTGACCTGTGAGTACATGTCTTTTTTATAATTCAAATTACAAAATGAGAAGTATATATAAAGCATTTCTGCTATATACCAAAATACAGTCCTTGTCTCAAGGAAAAGCGCTTGTGTGATACTTTTGAGTTGCAAGCTGAACTAGCTGGTTTGGTTTTGTTTTCCATGAAACACCATTTTTACTTGAAAGAACAATGAATAGACAAATTATGATCTTTCAACTTGAATATTTAGTAGGTGTTTCCTCTAAAATAAATGCAGTAAGAAAAATAACAGTATTTGTTGCCAAAAATAAAAATCGAGCTTTCAGGCAGAAATTAGAATTGTGGAAAACTTGTATCAGCCACTATAACCTTGACAGCTTTTCAATACATAATGACTTTTTCTAATGAGATCAGTGGTGATACTAATAAATGTGGTATTTTTAAATATTACATAATAAAACGTCAATGTTTGGAAGAGAAGCATACCTCAGTAAATCAACATTTCCAAATGACCATGGTACAAAATTATGGACGGGTAAAAAAAAAAACCATTCAAAATACAAAACAGAATAACACATTTTAATGTAATAAAGTTCAAAAAGTGCATTGACATGGTTTCAGATTCCACACTGCAACTAACCTTTAAGAAACTACCACCTGTCAACTTCGGGGATAAGATCAAAAAAGAATATTCACAATTGCCAGGCGCGGTGGCTCAAGCCTGTAATCCCAGCACTTTGGGAGGCCGAGACGGGCGGATCACGAGGTCAGGAGATCGAGACCATCCTGGCTAACACTGTGAAACCCCGTCTCTACTAAAAAAATACAAAAAATTAGCCGGGCGAGATGGCGGGCGCCTGTAGTCCCAGCTACTCGGGAGGCTGAGGCGAGAGAATGGCGTAAACCCGGGAGGCGGAGCTTGCAATGAGCTGAGATCGGCCACTGCACTCCAGCCTGGGCGACAGAGCGAGACTCCGTCTCAAAAAAAAAAAAAAAAACACAGTCATGCCTTTCCAACAGTCCCCCAAAGACTTAGCTCATTCCAGCATTAAACAAAAAGTCCAAGTCCAAAGTTTCATCGGAGACAAGGCAAGTCCCTTCCGCCTATAAGCCTATAAAGTCAAAAGCAAGTTGGTTACTCCCTAGACACAATGGGGGTATAGGCATTGGGTAAATACACCCGTTCCATATGTGAGAAACTGGCCAAAACAAAGAGGCTACAGGCCCCATGCAAGTCCGAAATCCAACAAGGCAGTAATTAAACCTTAAAGTTCCAAAATAACCTCCTTTGACTCCATGTCTCATATCCAGGTCACGCTGATACAAGAGGTGGGCTCCCACAGTCTTGGGCAACTCAGCCCCTGTGGCTTTGCAGAGTACAGCCTCCCTCCCAGTTGCTCAGCTGGCACTGAGTGCCTGAGGCTTTTCCAGGCACATGGTGCAAGCTGTTGGTGGATCTACCATTCTGGGGTCTAGAGGATGGTGACTCTCTTCCCGCAGCTCCATTAGGCAGTGCCCCAGTGGGGACTTTGGGTGGTGGCTCTGACCCCATATTTCCCTTCTTCTGCAGCAAATTTCTGCCTGGACATCCAGGTGTTTCCATACATCCTCTGAAATCTAGGCAGATATTCCCAAATCTCAGTTCTTGTTTTCTGCACACCCACATGACCAACACCACATGGAAGCTGCCAAGACTTGGGGCCTGCACCCTCTGAAGCCACAGCCTGAGCTGTACCTTGGCCCCTTTTAGCCATGGCTGGAGTGGCTGGGATGCAGGGCACCAGCTCCACCAAGTCCAGCAGCTGCACACAGCGGGGAGCCCTGGGCCAGGCTCAGGAAACCATTTTTCCCTCCTAGGCCATAGGCCTGTGATGGGAGGCACTCTCCAGAAGGTCTCTGACATGCCCTGGAGACATTTTCCCCATTGTTTTGGCAATTAGCATTTGGCTCCTCATTACTTATCCAAATTTCTGCTGTGGGCTTGAATTTCTCCTCAGAAAATGGGATTTTCTACAGCATTATCAGGCTGCACTTTTTTCAAACTTTTATGCTCTGCTTCCTCTTGAATGCTTTGCTGCTTAGAAATTTCTTCCACCACATAGATACCCTAAATCAACTCTCTCAAGTTCAAAGTTCCATACATCTCTAGGGTAGCGCAAAATACCAGTCTCTTTGCTAAAGCACAACAAAGTCACCTTTGGTCCAGTTCCCAACAAGCTCCTCATCTCCATCTAAGACCATCTCAGAGCGGACTTTACTGTCCATATCACTATCAGCATTTTGGTCAAAGCTATTCAACAAGTCTCTAGGAAGTTCCAAATTTTGCCACAACTTCTTGTCTTCTTCTGGGTCCTCCAAGCTGTTCTGATCTCTGCCTATTACCCAGTTCTAAAGTCGCTTCCACATTTAAGGATTATCTTTACAGCAGCCCCTCCTTCTACCCAGTACCAATTCACTGTATTAGTCCATTCTGGCTAGTAAAGACATATCTGAGACTGGATAATTTATAAAGAAAAACAGGCCGGGCGCGGTGGCTCAAGCCTGTAATCCCAGCACTTTGGGAGGCCGAGACGGGCGGATCACGAGGTCAGGAGATCGAGACCATCCTGGCTAATATGGTGAAACCCCGTCTCTACTAAAAATACAAAAACTAGCCGGGCGAGGTGGCGGGCGCCTGTAGTCCCAGCTACTCGGGAGGCTGAGGCAGGAGAATGGCGGAAACCCGGAAGGCGGAGCTTGCAGTGAGCTGAGATCCGGCCACTGCACTCCAGTCCGGGCGACAGAGCGAGACTCCGCCTCAAAAAAAAAAAAAGAAAAAAAAAAAAAGAAAAACAAAGTTGAACAGACTCACAGTTCCACATGGCTGGGAAGGACTCACAATCATGGCAGAAAGCAAATGAGGAGCAAAGGCACATCTTACATAGTGGCAGGCAAGACAGCATGTACAGGGGAACTGCCATTTATAAAACCATCAGATCTTGTGAAAACTCACTCACTATCATGAGAACAGCATGGAGGTAACCGCCTCCATGATTCAATTACCTTCCCACTGGGTCCCTCCTATGACATGTGGGGATTATAGGAACTACAGTTCAAGATGAGATTTGGGTAGGGACATAGCCAAACCATATTACATAGATATTCCCGAGGGAGAGAAAAAAGAAAAAAGTCTGGAAAACCTTTTTAAAGAAATAATTCATGAAAACTTCCCTATTCTAAAAGAGATGTAGACATCCAGATATAAGAGGCTCAACAAATTCCAAGCAAATACATTGCAAGAAGGACCTCACTTCATCACAGTCATCAGACTGTCTAATATTAATGTGAAGACGAAAATCCTAAAATCAGCAAGAGAAACTATCTAGTCACTTATAAAGAAAACCCCATCAGAGTAACAGCAAACTTCTGAGCAGAAACGTTACAAGGCAGAAGAGATTGGGATTCTAATTTCAAAATGCTTAAAGAAAAAACAAAAAACCGTCAACTACAAATTTTATATCCTGCAGGAATAAATTTCATAAGTGAAGGAGAAACAAAGTCTTTCCTAGACAAGCAAATGCTGTAGGTAGGAATTCATCACCACTAGACTGGTAGCATAAGAAATGCTTAAAGAAGTCCTAAACATGGAAACGAAAGGTTGATACTTGCCATCATAAAAACACGTGTAAGTTTAAAACTCACAGGTCTTATAAAACAATTACAAAAAGGAGGAAGAGAAATTAAATAGGAACACAACAGAACACAAAACCAAAAACAGAAAAAAAGAAAAACAAAGGATCTACAAAGCAACTAGATAACAATCAATATCATGACAGGAAAAAAACCTCACATATCAATATTAACCTTGAATGTAAATGCATTAAATGCTCCACTTAAAAGATATAGAATGGTGGAATAGATAAAACAACCTGAACCAATTATATGCTGCTGACAAAAATTCACCTTACTAGAAATGGGTACAATGTAAACTTTACAGGTGATGGTTATACCAAAAACCTAGACTTTAGCACTATGCAATATATCCATGTATCAAAACTGTATCTGTACCTCCTACATTAATACAAAATTTTAAAAATTTAATAAAATAAAATCAGCAAACTATTGATCTATCTCAGCTTTATCAATTTATCAGAATCTGCCTTTGACTTTCCCACCTCTCTTCTATTAATAATATAGTCAGGTATAAGCAATCAGTCAGGTATCCTACCTAAACACACCCAAATGCAAGTAATAAAAGTAACTTTTATGGCTATATCAAAAATTATAAAATGTATTGAAATTGTTTCCAAATGTTACTATTTAACTTTTTTAGATGATCAAAAAAGACACAATTTTCTTACTGTTTTATTCCTTCCTTACTCTACAGCTCACTTACCTGAGTGGTATGGAATTAAGTTAACTGTTTCCAATAGCTTTGCAGGGAAGCCTTTTTATACTCTTAATCATAGTAAGATCATCTTTATCAAGCACTTTCTGATATACAATCTTATTTAATTACAAATTCTAAATGTATTTTCATCCATTTTTGCTTCTACTACCAACCTGATGATAAAAAGTATGTTTTGGATGGTAGAATATGGGAGTCAGATGAAACCCAAAATATCATCTACTCCAAACTCTTCCTTTCATAACTGAGACTAGTGATACAGCTTAAAGTCATACAGCTAGTTAGCAAATGACATAGCTGAGACCAGAAAGCTAACTAAGCCCTTCAGCTATCTAGCTAGCTATATCAAGAAGGTCTAACTCACAAGAGAAGAACCATAATTGAGATAGAACCAAGCTGGAAATCACTATACTCTTAAAGTTAAGCAGGTGAGGTGGGTAGAATAATATTCATAAACAGCTTCACTAATGTTTAAAGGAAGCAGAATTGCTTTGGGTTCACAGATATCAAAAGTCATGCTGACATGTAAATCTCCAGGGGAGATTAGAGAGGAAGAACAACAAGAAGTCAATGAGGACAATGAATTTGCTCTGCTCTCCTATTTAGCCACTGACTGGGGGTTGGGGAGTGTAGTGTAGTCAAAAGGTTAGGGTTTTGGTCCATCGAGAGATGAACAGATAAAATGTGGTATAGCCATATAATGTAACATTATTCAGCAATACAAAGGAATGAAATTCTGATACATGCTACAACATGGATGAACCTTGAAAACATTATGCTAAGTAAGTCAGAAACAAAGAACAAACATTGTATGATTCTGCTTACAAGTGGTATATAGAACAGACAAATTCATAGAGACAGAAATAGAATAGAGGTTACCAGGTACAGGGAAAGGAGCATATGAGGAGTTACTGTTTCTATTTGTGATCATAAAAAAGTTCTGAAAATTAATAGTGGTGATGGTTGCAAAACAATGTGAATGTACTTAACACCAGTGAATCATACATATAAACATGGTTAACATGGTGAATTTTATGTTATGTATATTTTACCGTAACTTTTTAAATGCAAAAAAAAAAACACGAGAGTTTTGGAGGTGTAATTTGTTTTCTATGCCACTTACCAACTTGTTAGCAATGGGTTATTTTTCCTTAAAAACTCTTCTTAAGAAAAATATAAATTCAAACACTTTACCACAGGTGACGTATTTTTATAATTTTAGAAGAATTATAGGAAGCTCCAGAAAACAGTCCTGGGGGTAAAACAAATCCTGATTGGGTAGCACATATTACTAGTAGGTCTTTTTTTTTTTTTTTTTTTTTTTGAGATGGAGTCTCGCTCTGTTGCCCAGGCTGGAGCGCAACGCCACGGTCTTGGCTCACTGCAATCTCTGCCTCCTGGGTTCAAGCAATTCTCCTGCCTCAGCCTCCCAAGTAGCTGGAATTACAGGTGCCTGCCACCATGCCTGGCTAATTTTTGTATTTTTGGCAGAAATGGGGTTTCACCATGTTGGCCAGGCTGGTCTCGAACTCCTGACTTCGTGATCCACCTGCCTAGGCCTCCCAAAGCGCTGGGATTACAAGTGTGAGCCACCACAACCAGCCAGGTCTTTCATTTATTTATTTTTTTTAATTTTTAATTAATTTATTTTTTGAGACAAGAGTCTCACTCTGTCATCCAGGCTGGAGTGCAGCGGCATGATCTTGGCTCTGTCTCCTGGGTTCAAATGATTCTCCTGCCTCAGCCTCCCAAGTAGCTGGGATTACAGATGTGTGCCACCATGCCCAGCTAATTTTTGTATTTTTAGTAGAGACAAGGTTTCACCATGTTGGCCAGGCTGGTCTTGAATGCCTGACCCCAAGTGATCCACTCGCCTCAGCCACCCAAAGTGCTGGGATTACAGGTGTGAGCCACCACACCTGGCCTTACTAGCAGTTCTTATTAAATGTTTATTTAACAATCCTATACTTATTTCTACAAGACATCCATTGCTATTGAAAAAAATCTAATTTATCTGGAGAGAAAACAAGGACTCCCTTTGGTGTCCCAAGGACATGCCATAGGGATTGGAGTCCTCCGAGACTCTAACTGCATCAGCTCCCTACCCGTCTATGCCAGGGGTAACAATCTCAAATGCTTAAAGAAGCCAGAGCCAGACAAGGAATATAAATGAATGAAGCAACAGGAACAAATCTGGCAAGCAAAAAATGAAAGCTGTGGCAACCTGGAATGCTTCTGCTACACCTACAGAAGCATTGTCAATTGATGCCATGTGGGAACGCTATTTTTTCATTGTTACCATGCCTTCTGAATTTTCAAAAGAGGCTAGAAATTCAGATTTTTCAACAAACTCTAAAAGCTGAGCAAAATGAATCAGAGAACCCTAAATACTCTACAAGCCTCCGGTCTGTGCTTTTTGCTCCATGCACACTCCAAGCTACGAAGGAAAATGACAGGAAACAATACTTCCTAGTTATCCGTATCTCATTTTGGATCTAAGGACTCCAATTCCCTGAGAGCAAGGCAGCAGGTGGCATTCAAATCACGTAAAATAAATAAGTCAAAGGCATAAACTGAAAAGGCAATTTTCTTAATATCTACTTAACATATAAAAAGTTAAACCTGACACTTAAAGTACATGTTAATATAACCTACCAACTTTCAAAACGTCAGGAACTCAGATGAGTCCATGGTAACTGCAGAACACTGGAAGAAAATATTAAACAGCAAGAATATAATTTTTAAAACTCTTTGAAGCCACCCTAAAAATCACATGATTCACAACAAACCTGTTCCCTATGCCATGATATGAAATGTCTGTTGAATCATCTTGGATTCCATCGTTTTGATTTTTATAACTTTGGTTGATATAACAGATATGGATCTGTAATTCTATATATTAATTTCCCAAATTCCAATAGAAAATCTCTGTTTGAAACTGCCTACCTACTTGATTTTTTTTTTAATTAGGGAAATATTACTGGAAAAGAGGAGAAAATATTTTGGCAAAAAGCTGCTTTCTTACAGTTTGACTTAGATACAGAAGTCAAGAACAGTAGAGGAGTGAAGCTATTTTTCTTTTTCCCTTGTCACAAAAAGACTAGCTACTTCCCTCCAAAGGTGATCTATTTCTGGACAAGGACAGTCAGAATTCTTACTTAAACTTAACCCAGTTAATGTATTCACCATCAATATAATCTCCTTCTACTAAAACCAAAACAATATATAGCAGGATTTTTTAACTAACATTATGTGCTTATGTGCTAGACACTGAGCTAAACTCATGTAATCCTCACTATCCTACGAAACAGGTACTTCTATCTGCAAAGTAGACGTGGTTCCTGCCCTCAGAAGGCTATTTTCTAATGGGAGGGGCAGACATTAAACATTCTTAATAAAGAATGTACCACTGCATTTATGACCACAGTTAGAAAGGAGATGAACAAGGTGCTACCAATGTACGTGAAAGGAAAATATGACCTTACCTGGGGAGGTATCTCTGTGGAAATAACATTCTATACAGATCAAAGGATAAGCAAGTTTTAATTAGGCAAAGTCTCCAGGCAGAGAGAAGGGTATGAGAGAAGGTCTTGTGATGGAGTTTGAGTTAGAGACAGAAAAAGCAAATGTGGCCAACACAGGGAGAATAAGAGGAAGCATGTTGAACGAATAGGCCATCCAGGGCTTCACCATCTACATTAAAAGTCTCCAAGCCATTCACATTAAAAGTCTCCAAGAGCAATAGAATGTGCTGAAGTTGGAAAAAGGGGAAGAGGATGATCGGAATTATGGGAATTTTAATGCATTTTTTAAACTGAAAGAACCTAAAAGAAGAAGGTACTGTCTATTGTCTCACTCCCACCATGTCAATATCTATCTGATTTTCTCTGGCCCCACTGGTTATCAATCTTAGTCTTACATAGTACCTTTATCCTGGTATGAATCCACAGGTGCAAGTGTGCGTGGACACACATCGCGCGCACACGTGCACACACACTCACCCTTTCCTCCTTTCTTACACAAAACATAGCATGTTATATGTAGTGTCCTCTAGCCTGGTTTTTTTTTTTTTTTTTTTTTGAGACAGAGTCTTACTCTGTTGCCTAGGCTGGAGTGCAGTGGCACAACCTCAGCCCACTGCAACCTCTGCCTCCCAGGTTCAGGTGATTCTCCTGCTTCGGCCTCCCAAATAGCTGGGATTACAGGCACGTGCCACCACGTCCAGCTAATTTTTGTATTTTTAGTAAACATGGGGCTTCACCATGTTGGCCAGGCTGGTCTCAAGCTCCTAACCTCAGGTGATCCACCTGCTTCAGCCTCCCAAAGTGCTGGGATTACAGGCACTAATTGCAGGCACTAATGCCTGGGCATCTACCCTGTTTTTTTTCACTTAGTATATCTATTCTTTCTTTTGTTTCCAATTGCACAGCATTCCACGGTTTGATATATCTACCATAGGTTATTTTATTATTATTATTATTGTCATTATTACTATTATTTTGAGGCAGAGTCTTATGCTGCCCAGGCTAGAGTGCAGTGGCACGATCTCGGCTCACTGCAACCTCCGCCCCCTGGGTTTAAGCAATTCTCCTGCCTCAGCCTCCCAAGTATCTGGGATTGCAGGCACGTGCCACCACGCCTGGCTGATTTTTTTATTTTTTAGTAGAGACAGAGTTTTGCTACGTTGGCCAGGCTAGTCTCGAACTCCTGACCTCAAGTGATCTGCCCACCTCGGCCCCCAAAGTGCTGGGATTACAGGCGTGAGCCACTGCGCCTGGCCTACCATGGGTTATTTAACGAGTCTCGTGGATGAGAAGAAAAAGTCTACCCAACTGCTACTGGATTTTGCTGTTACAGACAACCTTGTAAGTGAGGTTGCTGGGTCAAATGGTAAATGCATTTGTACTTTTGACAGATATGGCTAGATTCTGCACTCCTACCAACAATGTATGACATCATTTATGAAAACTGGACAACCAAATGAGTTACCAAACTTTTGAGTTTTTACCAATGTGACAGGTAGAAAACTATCTTACTGTAGTTTTAATTTGCATTTCTTTTTTATTTTAGGTAAGGTTACACATCCCATCACATGTTTAAGAGCCATCTATACAGTTGGCCCTCCATATTTGTGGGTTCTGCATCCATGGATTCGACCAACCACAGATCAAAAATATTCAGAAAAAAAATAGATGGTTGTGTCAGTACCAGATATGTACAGACTTCTTTCTTGCCATTATTCCCTAAACAACTCAGTTTTACAACGATTTAAATAGCACTTACACTGTATTAGTTATTATAGGTAATCTTGGAGATAACTTCACGTACACAGGAGGATGTGCAAAGGTTATACACAAATACTACTTCATTTTATATAAGGGAATTGAGCATCTATGTTTGTTAGTACTGGGGGGTGAGGGGTTTCTAGAACCAATCCCTCACTGACACTGAGGAATAACTGTTCTTCTTTTTCTTTCTTTTTTTTTTTTTTTTTTTTGAGATGGAGTTTCACTCTTGTTGCTCAAGCTGGAGCCATTTTGGCTCACTGCAACCTCCACCTCCCAGGTTCAAGTGATTCTCCTGCCTCAGCCTCCTGAGTAGCTAGGATTACAGGCACACGCCACCATGCCTGGCTATTTTTTTTTTTGTATTTTTAGTAGAAACGGGCTTTTACCATGTTAGCAGGCTGGTCTCAAACTCCTGATTTCAGGTGATCCACCTGCCTCAACCTCCCAAAGTGCTGGGATTACAGGCGTGAGCCACTTTTTTTTTCTGTCAAACTATCTGTTCATGTCCTTTGCTCATGTTTGTTTGTTTGTTTTTGTTTTTGTTTTTGAGATGGAGACTCACTCTGTCACCCAGGCTGCAGCGCAGTGGTGTGATCTCAGCTGACTGCAATCTCCACCTCTGGGTTCAAGGGATTCTCCTGCCTCAACCTCCTGAGTAGCTGGAAGTACAGGCACCCACCACCATGCCCAGCTAATTTTTTGTATTTTTAGTAGAGAGGAGGTTTCATCATGTTGGCCAGACTGGTCTTGAACTTTTGACCTCAGGTGATCCACCCACCTCAGCCTCCCGAAGTGCTGGGATTACAGGTGTGAAACACTGTGCCCAGACCTTTGTCCATTTTTCTATAATGTTTTCATGAGCATGTGCTCACTCTCTCTCTCTCCATTTATATATCTGTCAGCAACGTAAGTGTAAATTGTTTTAAAATCTGTGTTTCTCTTTTGATTTTCCTTATGGCAGTTTTTGATCACAAAGATTTTTAAACGCAAAATTACCGATCTTTTGACTTCCAGATTTTGAGTCATAATTTTAGAAAGGCTTTATAATTCTAAGGTTATAATTAAATTCTCCTCTGGTTTCATTTTTTTATATTTAAATCTCTGACCCATGTAAAATGTATCTGAGTATACAATATAAGGGACCTAATGTTCTCTTTTTCCAGGTGGCTTCAAAGTTGTACCAATACCATTTATTAGAGTCCATCCTTACTCCCACTGATATAAGATACTGCTTTTTACCATATCCTAGGTTGTTATATTTTCTAATCTATTTCTGAATTTTAATTTCTGCCCTATTAGGCTATCTATTCATGCACCAAATACCTTACTTTAATTGAAGCTTTATCTTATGTTTTAATATCAGGAAGGTCTAGTCTTCATTCTTCTTTCAAGATTTTTCAGACTTCTTCTCTTTCATAGTTTTTCAGAATTTAGTTTATTATAGTTTTTTAGTATTTTTTATTAGGATCACTTCAATTTGTAAATTAAGTAAGAAAGAATTGACCCTTTATGATGAGTCTCAATTTCCCAATTAAGAACATGGTATGAGGGCTAGGTGTGGTGGCTCACACCTGTAATCCCAGCACTTTTGGGAGACCAAGGCAAGAGGATTGTTGAGGTCAGAAGTTTGGTACCAGCCTGAGCAACACAGCAAGACTCTACAAAAAATAAAAAATTTAGCCAGGCGTGGTGGTACATGCCTATAGTCCCAGATACTTGGGAGGCTGAGGAGGGAGAATTCCTTAAGCTAGGGAGATCAGGGCTGCAATGAGCTATGATTATGCCACTGTACTTTACCTGGGTGACACAGCTAGACCCTCTCTCTAAAGAAAAACAAAGAACATGGTATGTTTTTCTATACATTCATGTCTACTTTTGTGTTCTTCAGGAATGTAAAGAGTGGACTGAAAAGAAGATAGGTAGATGAGGTTAGGCTAGGGCAGACTGTTTGTGGGAACTGAAGAATATGTATGGGATAAATTGGAGACAGAATAGAGTGAAGAGAGTGATTCAACATTTAATCACCTGGATAGGCCTGCCACAGAGGCAGAAAATGAATTGCTAGAAAGTTAGAAAGAAAACAAAAAGAAAAGTATTTTTTAAGAAAAAAGAAACTGTCAACAGTACAATTAAGATGAAGACTAAAATAAATCCATTAGGTTTAGTGATATGGAAGTCATCAGTGATCTCAGTAAGATCTATTTTGGGAGAATTATGTGGCTGGAAGCCACAACATGATGGAAGCCAAAGTGGGACTTACATTCTAGCATGGCCAAAAAGGGCTAACTGGCTCTAATTTGTTTCTAAAAGGGTCTTCCTAAAGGTCAAAATGCCACTAATTTCAGAGTATAACTGTATAGTAATCATTCCTAAAATGGAGTTCAAACACACTCTCAGAAGGAGGTTCTTGAATAATTCACACAAAGAATGCACAGATCCAGAAAATACTGCCAATACAAGGAAATATCAGGAACCAGACTAGGAAGTAACAGCTAGACAGCCAAGGGAGTGGCAAACATGAAGTACATTTTCTCCAAAGCAAACTAGGCTATAACTTCAGAAAAGGATTTGGCTTGGCATTAGCCCCTGCAAGTATACATACATTCTTAAGCACAGCCAGAGAGCCAGATAAAATAGGTGGCTGCCTAAACTGGATGCCAAAATAAGGCTCTAGCTGCTCAGAAATACTTCCTTCTGCATCTCATCAAGATACCCTTTTCTCCTTCTCTCAATCTGAATTCGAAATCCTAATTGTAGTTTCTCTTTTGAGATAGTACCAACAGAAGCATATGGGCTTCCCCAGTAGGAAAGTAAAGGTACTTAAGGTATCCCCTAATCCTTGTTAACATTCACAAAAAGGATAACACAGAGCATTTAGCCAAAAGAGACAGCAAGAGGGGTTAGGAAACAGAGGCATCAATTAAAGTAGTGACAATACATTGATCTGAGCCAAACTGGGGCTGAACATACTAAAAGGAGAATGTCCCATTGGAAATTCCAGAAACCTGGGACTGTGCGAAGGTAGAGAATCACAGGTAATGGGGCATGGCACTCAAGGGGCATAATCATAGAATCTCAACTCAATGAGTGAGGTTTAGATGTAATCTAGTTCAGAGAATTAGAAAGGTGATATTATAATATTCACAATTTTACCACTCATATTTGAACCAAATAAAACTAGGAATCTCCAATGGAAGTAATTAACAGAGCACATCATAGATTAAAATTTTTTTTTAAATTTTAGTTCCTTCAGAATTCTTTAGGACAGAAAGAACTCCTAAGCCCACCTAAGCTGATGTGCATGCCCAAACCAATTTCCAATGTGGAAAAATAGTGAAATATACCAATATCTTTTTACCTCCAATTTTAACACAATTTGGAACAAAAAAATTTCTTTTTGGTTAATCATAGCACTAAAATGCAGAAGTTCCAGGTCCCTTCTACTATTTACCAGATACACGATTATAGGCACATTTATTGAGACAGCATTATACCAAAAGTACTAGTAAGGCCTCTTCTAGGTGTAAGATCCTTGTTCATAAAAAACAGATACTCTCAGATCAGGATTACTGTCTCCTTTGGTTGCTAGGACACTAAGCAGAATCAGTAGATTCAACTAAAATCATTGAAAACGAGGTAGAGGAGAAGGAAAAAAGGGTGTCTGAAATACAGATGGCAATTAACAACTCATTTATTATGGCTCCATCTAGAAGGTTGGTTATATATTTAAGTTGTTCTACGGTTTTGTATCCCTACACCTACACCTTAGCTCCACTCCAATGTCCACCTGAAGTCATATTCAAAAAGATTTGCATCAACTGGGAAAATGTAATGCTTCCAACTTCCAAATTACTCTGTGGAACTAGTGCCACAGGTTGTTCATTCTGCTATCAGTCTTAAGTGATGGAATTAGGAAAAGGTACTGTTATCAGAGAACTGCATTCACTTAGTAAAATGTACTCCCAGGTATCAATTCTCTGCAGGAGGCCGTTTCAGAAGAAAAGAACAGGGGTTGGCTAGCTGGTTTCTTAGTTTAATTTATACACCTTCTTTCTACAACCAGAGGGAAGTAACAGAGGATATTAAAGGATGTGATAGCTATTCCTGAGGGCAATGTTTATATTTTTTTTTATAGAATTAGAATTGTGCTAGTTCTTACCAGGGTAGCAGGGATCAAATTATGTATTAGTAAATTTTGCTGGAAACTTTATTCTATTTACTGTTATTCGGGGGAAACGTATTTTATTCCTATGGTAAAATGACAGAACTCTGTTCCCAGGCATGTGTCTAATCCTTTTTTTTCAAGAAAAAAAATTTGTAAGCACAGTATTCCAACTTACAGCAGGCACGATGGGGATGCATGAGCCAGAGAAGATGGGAAACAAACAGGAAAGAGACTCGGCACAGACACTTGAGGGTAATAAATATGCTAGCAGTCCAGAAGATGAACAGTTCATGTTGTTTATGATTACAGGCTGATTATTCCTCTAAGTGCAAAGGCTATCCAATCAGTCATATCCGGGTTGATTTGTTAGCAAGGTACTTTCACCAGATAATAAATTAGAATGTAATTAAAAGTGTATTCCACCTGTTTATCATTGACTAAGATAGCTTACTATAATTCTCAATTATCTGCATGAACACACAACATGACAGCATGGTAAGTAAACCTTCTGGCAAAGGGCAACAAACATCTTAGGACTATGCTAAAATTGCTAGATTTCTTCTCCAGCCCTTTAAAAAAACCCGTTTCCAATTTTGATAAAGTATGTAGGCCGGGCGCGGTGGCTCAAGCCTGTAATCCCAGCACTTTGGGAGGCCGAGACGGGTGGATCACAAGGTCAGGACATCGAGACCATCCTGGCGAACACGGTGAAACCCCGTCTCTACTAAAAAAAATACAAAAAACTAGCCGGGCGAGGTGGCGGGCGCCTGTAGTCCCAGCTACTTGGGAGGCTGAGGCAGGAGAATGGCGTAAGCCCGGGAGGCGGAGCTTGCAGTGAGCTGAGATCCGGCCACTGCACTCCAGCCTGGGCGACAGAGCTAGACTCCGTCTCAAAAAAAAAAAAAAAAAAAGTATGTAAATAGAACAAATTAATTTGGCATTTGCTTTGGTCGAGTAAGTCACAGAGCTAGATCTAGACTCACAAGTCCCTCAACTTCTTAGCTTGCTAGCAATTTGCTAAAGGCAGAGACTAAACTATTAAAGAAATAAAACAGAACTGGGTATTTACCACAGACCTTCATTAGGTAGGAAAAACTTAACTGTAGAGAAAATAGAAGAACTACAAAAAAAAAAAAAAGATGTCAACATGTAAATTTAAAAATTGGATTTCAAAAAGCACTTATCTGGGCAGGTGCAGTGGCTCATGCCTGTATTCCTAGCACTTTGGGAGGTGGAGGCGGGGGGATTGCTTGAGCCCAGAAGTTTGAGGCCAGCCTGGGCAACACAGCAAGACCCCCATCTCTATGTAATTTTTATAAAAAATAAACATTTTTTTAAAAAAGCACTTACAGCATATAAGACAATAATTTCACTATATAATGTCTCCCAAGGATTAATAAGAAACAACTAAGACCACAAAACATATGTAAACAAGACAAAGATAAACAAATAAATAGAAACATAATGTTCAAATAAATTACATGTAACTCAGGGTAACTTTTTTCAACTGATTAGCAAAAATCTTTTTAAAATGATAATGACCAATATTGGCAAAGATATAGTCATACTGCTACTTTCATACATGCTGATAATGTTGCAAACTGGTTAGAACTGAACTCCTCAAAAATGCAATCTGGCAGTGAATTTAAACACTAAAAAATGTTTATAATTTTAGCTCAGTACATCCACATCCACATAGGAATCTATCTAATAAACAAAAATAATGGCCAGGTATGGTGGCTCACACCTGTAATCCCAGAACTTGGGGAGGCCAAGGCAGGTGGATCACTTGAGGTGAGGAGTTTGAGACCAGCCTAGCCAACATGGTGAAACCCCATCTCTACTAAAAACACAAAAAATTAGCTGGGCATGGTGGTGCAGCCTGTAGTCCCAGCTACTCGGGAGGCTGAAGCAGGAGAATCGCTTGAACCCAGGAGGCAGAGGTTGCGGTTAAGCTGAGATCATGCTATTGCACTCCAGCCTGGGCAACAGAGTGAGATCCTATTTAAAAAAAAAAAAAAATACACACACACACACATATACGTATCACAGCTTGATCTATCAATAATAAGAATCCAAAACAACATAAATATTCAACAGGGTAAAGGTATGTGTAATACAAAACAATAAAATATATAATCATGGATACAACACTATATAGCAATTTAAAGTGACAGTTAAGAAGATTGAGTGGAAAAGGATAGAAAATCATATTTACCATGATTATATTTAAATAAAAATATACCTATCAAAATAGACTAGGAAGGAAAATATCAAAGTGACAATCATTGTGTTAGGGTAGTATGGCAGGCTGAATAATTGGCCTTCAAAGATATCCCCATCCTCAACCCCAGAACCAGTGCATGTTACTTTATGTGATAAGAAGAACTTTGCAGGTATGATTAAGTTAAAGATCTCAAGATGGGAAGATTATCCTGGATGGACCCAAAATAACTACAGGGGTCCTCAAAAGAGGAAGGCAGGGGGGTCAGATTGAGAGATGTGAGGACAGAAGCAGAGGAAAGAGTGATGAGGTACAAGTCAAAGGATGCAGGCAGCCTCTAGTGGTTGAAAAAGGCAAGGAATAGATTCCACCTAGAATCTCCAGAAGGAACACAGCTATGCCTGCAGCCTTATTTTAGCCCCATAAGACCATTTCGGATTTCTGACCTCCAGAACACGAGTTAATAAACTTGTAATGAAGTTGTGTTGTTTTGGTTGTGGTGGCTCACACCTGTAATCCCAGCACTTTGGGAGGCCAAGGCAGGTGGATCATTTGAGGTCAGGAGTTCAAGACCATCATGGCCAACATGGTGATACCCCGTCTCTACTAAAAATACAAAAAAAATTAGCCAGATGTGGTGGCGGGCACCTGTAGTCCCAGCTACTCGGGAGGCTGAGGCAGGAGAATCGCTTGAACCTGGGAGGAGGTGGTCGCAGTAAGCTGAGATCGCGCCACTGCACTCCAACCTGGGCAACACAGCAAGACTCTATCTCAAAAAAAACAAACAAACAACAAAATAAAAATAAAGGTGTGTTGTTTTTAGCCACTAGATTTGTGATCATTTGTTACAGCAGCAATAGGAAACTAATATAGATGGTGAGACTGACCTTTCTAAACTTTCTGTAATATTTCATATCAATTCTATTGTTGCATGCTAATTTTAAAAACTAGTTAAAATTTAAGTCTAGATGAAAACATATTTTGCTTCAGTGGTTCTCAACTCTAGTTGTATATTAGCATCAAGTAGTTAGCTTAAAAAAAAAAAAAAAACAAAGAGTACAAATGCAAATGTCATGCCTCTCCCGTCCCCAGAGATTTTGATTTTTTTGTTAGGCTCAAATATCAGAGGGTTTTTTTTTTTTTAAACTCACATGCTAATGTGCAGTCAGGGTTGAGAACCACTGCTCTAGTATAGCAACTCATAAATGACAAGTTTCCCTAGGCCAAAGCAAAAATGAATATCAATCTAAAACCACATTTGTCTAAAAAATGCTGCAAATGAAAACACTCAGTGATAGTCTATATTAGCTTAAATTTAGCACTTAGAGTTGCATCCCAGTTTAACTGACTTTTTCAAAGGAAGAGAAAAAATAAAATTCTTTATTTTACTTCTTCTGTGTTTTTTACTTGTGGCATTTAAAAGACTTCAGAGATACAGTGCTCCAAGAAAAAGGTCCTTATTAGGATCTACATTCAAATCAAAGCAATATAAGAGAATTGTGTTTCCTTTGCTTACCTACTGACAACTGACCTTATTATAATACTACTAAAATTATGTAAGATATTTAGTCTTTGAATTTTTACAGTATGTTTTAGAAATGGTATAGAGTAGCCAAGAGAAGGAATCTGTCAAATTCTCTGATAATGTGTTCTTTAGAGTCACATTTTCCCTTTACTGTATTTTCCAGGTATCAAACTTGTAAACACACACACACACACACACACACACACACACTTCAGTATGTTTGTGAACAAATGTATAACTTAAAGTTTCCAAATGTGAGATTCTAAGCTATAGAGAAACTACTGACAGTCTTATGCATCTCTTGGTTAACTTAGCATCACCTCATATTCTTTCAGCAGCAGAATACACATATGAAAAACATCGTTATCAACCAAGTGTGTCCAAAGATTGATCTCCATAGCAACTGTAACTCTGCCACATGTAGTGTATAAGGCATCAGAGTTAACACCACATGCACACAAAGTGTTGGTATTATGTAGTCCAGACTGGTTGCTGTAGAAACCTAAACCGAAGTCCCTGACAACAGTGGATAAAATGAAAACAACAACAGAAGGGTCCTTGAGAACTTACCCATCTACTCTTCTGCTTTCAAGCAAAGTCATCCTAAACGCTCTATTGATATCATTTATACTTAAACTGATAGCACTAAAGGAAAATTTTATACAAAATAGTTTTAAATGATGTTATGTCTTTAGGAATCACTTCCTATTCCCTAAAAATTCTCCTTCCCACCCTCTGCTCAACTGGATGTTCAGAAGCTCACTCCAACAAAGTACTGTCACCTTCTTCTAGCCTCAGCCAGAACTAGTCCCACAAAGACAAGTTGGAGAGGTGCTAGTCTTTTGCTGCAACTACCACAACTATGACAGATATAGACAAGCTTATTCTAAAACAATTTGCAAAAGAAGAAAAATAGGAAGAATCCCTCTGCCTGATGTTGTCTCACTACATTGCTATCATAATCAAGACAGTACAGTATTGGCAGAAGAAAAGACAAAGAGACCAGTGGAACAGAGAATCCAGAAGTGGATAAATACAAATACACCAACTGATTTTTCACAGAGGTATGAAAGTAGTTCAATGGAGGGAAAATAGTCTTTTCAACAAATCATGCTGGAACAACTGGACATCCATGGGTAAAACCAAAAAATAAAATAGAAGCCTGACTTAAAACTCACACCACATACAAAGATCAATGCAAAAAGGATCATGGATTTATGTACAATGTGAACCACAGAACCATAAAACTTTTAGAAGAGAACATAGGAGAACATCTTTGGGATCTAGGGCTAAGAAAATAGTTCTCAGACATCATATCAAAAACCCAATCTATTAAAAAAAAATACCAATAACTGGATGTCATCAAAATTTAAAACTTTTACTCTGCGAAAAAACTCCATTAACAAGATAAAAAGATGAGCCACATACTAGAAGAAAATATTTGCAAATTTCATATCCAAAGGACTTCTATCCAGAACATGTAAAGAATTCTCTAAACTCTGCAGTAAGGAAACAAGCAATCTATTTGGAAATAGGCAAAAAGACTTGAATAGTCGTCTTACCAATGAGGATATAAGGATGGTAAATCAGCACATGAAAAGATGTTTGACATCATTAGTCATTAAGGAAATTATAGCCAAGATGAGATATTACTACACGTCTATTAGAATGGCTAAAATAAAAAATACTGACAATACCAAATGCTAACAAAGGATATGGAGAAACTAGATTTCTCATACCTTGCCAGTGGAAATGTAAAATAGTACAGCTACTCTGGAAAACAATTTGGCAATTTCTTATGAAATGGAACATACACTTACCATACAACCCAACAATCATACTCCCAAGCTTTTATCTTAAAGAAACAAAAACATGTTCACATAATAACCTATACATGAATGTTCAGAGCAGCTTTATTTGTAACAGCCCAAACCAGAAACAACCCAAATGTTGTTTATGGTAAATGGATATATAAACTATGGTACATTCATACAATGAAATATTAATTAGCAGTAAAAGGGAACAAACTACTGGTATATACAACTTAGGTGGATCACAAGGACATTACGCTGAGTGAAAACGGTCGATCTCAAAAGGTTACAAAATATGACTCCATTTCTATAACATTTCAAAAGACAAAAACATAAAGATGAACAGATCAGGGAATGCTCAAGGTTAGGAAAGGAGGAAAATTCCTAGTGATAGAATAATCCTATATCTTGATGATGGTAGTTACAACAATCTATATACGTGATAAAATTTCACAGAAAACACATACACACACACACACACACACACACATGAATGCATGTAAAAATGAGTGAAATCCAAATAAGGTTTGTAATTTAGTTGGCAGTACTGTACCAATGCCAATTTCCTGGTTTAAATACTGTTCTATATTTACGCAAGATGTTACCACTGGGTAAAGCTGGACGATGGCTAAAAGGACCTCTCTGTACACTTTTTATAACTTCCTGTAAGTCTATAACTATTTCAAAAGAAAAAGGTTAAAAAAAACTTGTCAGCAAAAACCTATACACTTTTAAAAGTAAAAAAAAAAAAAACTTAAAACATTTGACAAAAAGACATGAAGAGCTCTTCTATGTCAATAGGAGACAGTGCAGCTAAAAATAAGGAAAGAGTATAACTAGGCAACTCAACAAAGAAGTAAAATTGGCCAAAAACATAACAAAAAAGACTCAATCTCATTAATATTCAAATACTAATATTAGTATTAATATTTAACATACAAGAAGACTTTTATAACATCTCTCAAGCTGGCAAAAATTATCAATATCCAAGGTTAAGAAGAACAAGGAAAAACAGGCACTCCCACATACCATGGACAGAAATTAATGTATGAAAATATTTCCAAGAGAAGATATTCATACCCTTAATCCCAAAAAGTCATTATTTAGGAAGGTATCCTAAGGAAATAATCAAACAAGTGTGCAATGGCATACATGCAAATTCCATCACAGTACTATCTATAATAGTGAAGAATTTAGGAGAAAACCTTTCCAAAAAAAGAGGTTAATTAACTGTATTATGGAATATTCATTATAATGAAATATCATGTAGTCATTAAAATTATGTTTATTAATTTTAAAAGTAATTTTCTATATACTGCTAAGAGAGAAAAGTAACAAAAATATACACATGTGATAAAGCTATTTTTATGGCCATGCAGGCTATACACCAAAATATTAACACTAGGTATCTCTGAGTAATAAGATTAGAGTACCTTTTCTTTATACATTTCTGTATTGTCCGACGGGAGCATGTTTTATACAAAAATAAAATTAATTTTCAATTTTTAAATTAAACAATACATACTAAGCTAATGAGGGTTCTTTTAACTGGAGATGTCATATATTACGATACTAAAGGCACTACATGATTTTTTTTACTTCAATAGAAAAAATAAAACTACCCTGCCTGATACCCTGATTTTTCTTTATGACTCCTCCAGGTTCCTGAAAAGATATCATTCATTTTTAGTTTAAAAACAAACAAAACAAACAGAAAAGGCCTGACCAGGGTGGCTTTAAAGAAAAAATCCATGCAACCCAAGGACTATGTACGCCCTCTCATCATGAAGTTGATAATCTCTGCATCTCTGTTATATCTAGTTGCAAATGACAATGAGCATTGTTTTAGGTATTAGTAAACTGTTCATTTATTAATAACATACTGACAAGTGTACTCTCCATATGTCATAAAAGAAAGCTGGATAGCAAAAAGGGAAAAGAGAACAAAATGACAAGAATGATAGTAATATCTTCTTTAATGTGATCTTGGGAAAAATAGAATCATTTCAGTTCTGAGGATAAGGAAGAAGGACAGCATATAGGAAATAAGTTCTCTTTACATTGGTAACTTGTATCAAGATCAGAATCTCTGAAAGCTTATCTGATGGTCTGTGGTAAACAAGGTTTTATTGTTCAGTTGGAAAATAAAGTTTCCCCAGCAGAGACACATGGCTTCTTTGTCTGTTATTTCCCTCAGTCAAATACTTGAAATGTCCAAGTTTAATAATAAAATATTGTTGCTCTCATAGTGAATTTCCTGGATTATATCACTTTCCCTAAGCCCTTCCAGCATTTAAATAAGTTTTTTGTTTTTGTTTTACAGACCTGAATTAAGAGGACTTAACAATATGCTGAAATCATCAAGAGGTTTTCTTAGGCTCATTAAGTTAAAATTATCCCACATGATTAACTGCTGATTTTGACTCAAAAGTAACATAATACTACCTCTCCTCTTCCTGACTTCCACACTTGGCATTCTAGGTAAAAGGAAGAGCAGAAACAACTTCTTCCTGTTTTCCATCTATACAATTCTACCCATTTCCAGCAGCTTCTTATAATTTTTCTTCTTCCATAAAGCCTTTGGTTTACCCAGCCCACAGTGATCTACCCTGAAGTCCTGTAGCACTTAAACTCTTCATTTAGCAATGACTAACAATTATGATCATTTTTATCTTCCATCATTATTTGCTCTTTTTTTTTTTTTTTTTTTTTGAGACAGGGTCTCACTCTGTCACCCAGGCTGGAGTACAGTGGCGCAATCATGGCTCGCTGCAGGCTTGACCTCCTGGGCCCAAGTGATCCTCCCATGACAGCCTCCCAAGTAACTGGGACCACGGGCGAGCACTACGACATCCGGCTAATTTCTTTAACTTTTTATTTTTGTAGAGATGGGATCTCCCTATGTTGCCAGGCTGGTATCAAACTCCTGGGCTCAAGTGATCCACCCCCCTCAGTCTCCCAAAGTGCTGGTATTCAGGCATAAGCCACCACACCGGGCCTTGTATCATTACTTAAACTGCATCATTATTTACATCTGGTTTCCTCAAGAATACTCTAAGTTCTCTTACAGGAACCTTTTTTACCTCAACATATCCCTTATTATGCTTTAATACACAGTAGTGAATCAATAAACATTTGTTGATCAGCTACAACACAAGTATACCTTTCAGCTCCACTCTTTGATACTCACTTTTTTTCAACACTTAGCTATTACTTCTCCTACCTATCCTTTGTCTTACTTACAAGGACAAAACCACAAAGGAGAGGCTGAAGATAGAGGCTGTGAAGGGCATTGCTTTCTCTTTGTCTTCCTGCAGCAAAAGTTATTTAAAACGTGAAAAGAGAATAAAATGAAATGTATATCTTTGGTATACATCTTTCAAAGTGAAACGACCATCATCTAATAAGAAATTAGAGACCTCACTGGAGAATATGCTAAGGGAAAATCCAAGGGAATAATACTCATGGATTAATGAACTGATTCCTTCTCAAAGGATATGAACAACTCCATCAGTCTTCAATATTGTTTGGCTGTGTCCCCACCCAAATTTCATCTTGAATTGTAATTCCCACAATTCCCATGTGTCGTGGGAGGAACCAAGTGGGAGGTGATTGAATCATGGGGTGGGTCTTTCCTGCACAGTTCTTGTGATAGTGAATAAGTCTGATGAGATCTGATGGTTTTTAAAAAGGGAGTTTCCTTGTACGAGCTCTCTTTCTTTGCCTGCCACCATCCATGTATGATGTGACTTGCTCCTCATTGCCTTTCACCATGATTGTGAGTCCTCCCCAGCCATGTGGAACTGTAAGTCCATTAAACCTCTTTTTCTTCCCAGTCTTGGGTATGTTTTATCAGCAGTGTAAAAACAGACATACAAAAAAATAAATTGGCACCAGTAGAGTGGGGCATTGCTGAATGGATACCTGAAAATGTGAAAGTAACTTTGGAACTGGGTAAAAGGCAGAGGCCGGAACAGTTCGGAGGGCTAAGAAGACAGGAAAATGTGAGAAAGTCTGGAACTTCCTAGAGACTTGTTGAATGGCTTTGACAAAAATGCTGATAGTGATATGAACAATAAGATCCAGGCTGAGGTGGTCTCAGATGGAGATGAGGAACTTGTTGGGAACTACAGCAAAGGTCATTCTTGTTACGTTTTAGCAAAGAGACTAAAGACTTGTGGAACTGTGAACTACAGAGAGATGATTTAGGGTATCTTGCGGAAAGAATTTCTAAGCAGCAAAGCATTCAAGGGATGACTTGGGTGCTATTAAAGGGATTCAGTTTTAAAAGGCAAACAGGGCATAAAAGTTTAGAAAATTTGCAGCCTGACAATGCAATGGAAAAGAAAATCCCATTTTCTGAGAAGAAATTCAAGCTGCAGAAATTTGCATATGTAACAAGGAGCCAAATGTTAATCACCAGGACAATGGGAAAAATGTCTCCAGGGCATATCAGAGACCTTTCCTGCAGCCCCTCCCATCACAGACCTGGAGGTTTAGGAGGAAAAAATGATTTTGTGGACCTGGCCCAGGGTCCCTCTGCTGTGTAGTCTAGGGACTTGGTGCCCTGCGTCCCAGCCACTCCAGCCATGGCTGAAAGGGGCCAACATAAAGCTCGAGCCATGGCTTCAGAGGGTGCAAGCCCCAAGTTTTGGCAGCTTCCACATGGTGTTGAGCCTGTGAGTGCACAGAAGTCAAGAATTGGGGTTTGGGAACCTCTGCCTAGATTTCAGAGGATGTATGGAAATGCCTGGATGCCTAGGCAGAAGTTTGCTATAGGGGCGGGGCCCTCATAGAGAACCTCTGCTAGGACACTGCAGAAGGGAAATATAGGGTTGGAGCCTCCACAAAGAGTCCTACTGGGGCACCGCTTAGTGTAGCTGTGAGAAGAGGGCCACTGTTCTTCAGACCCCAGAATGGTAGATCCACTGACAGCTTGTACCATGCACCTGGAAAAGCTGCAACCACTCAACACCAGCCCATGAAAGCAGCCAAGAGGGTGGCTGTACTCTGCAAAGCCACAGGGGCAGAGCTGCCCAAGACCATAGGAGCCCACCCTTTGTATCAGTGTGACCTGAATGCAAGACATGGAGTCAAAGGAGATCATTTTGCAGCTTTATGATTTGACTGCCCTGCTGGATTTCAGACTTGCAAGAGGCCTGTAGCCCGTTTGTTTTGGCCAATTTCTCCCATTTGGAACAGCTGTATTTGCCCAATACCTGTACCCACATTGTATCTAGGAAGTAACTTTCTTTTGATTTTACAGGTTCATATGTGGAAGTGACTTGAGATGAGTTATTGGACTGTGGGCTTTTGAGTTAATGCTGAAATGAGTTAAGATTTTGTGGGACTGCTGGAAAGGCATAATTGGTTTTGAAATGTGAGGACATGAGATTTGGGAGGGACCAGGGGCAGAATGATATGGTTTGGCTGTGTCTCCACCCTAATCTCATCTTGAATGCTAACTTCCATAATTCCCATGTGTTGTGGGAGGAACCCAATGGCAGGTGATTGAATTATGGGGATGGGTCTTTCCTGTGCTCTTCTTGTGATAGTGAATGAGTCTCATGAGATCTGATGGTTTTAAAAACGGGAGTTTCCCTGCACAATCTCTTTTTGCCTGCTGCCACCCATGTAGGCTATCCACAAACCATTTTTCTGTGACTTGCTCCTCCCTGTCTAACACCATGATCATGAGGCCTCCCTAATCATGTGGAACTGTAAGTCCATTACACCAGTTTTTCTTACCAGTCTCAGGTATATCTTTATCAGCAGCGTGAAAATTGACTAATATAGTCTTGTCCCTGATACTCCCAAAATTGTACTCATGATTTGAGAGAGTCTTTATGAAATCAAACATATATTTACCAATCATGAATTCTATCTATCCAAAAGGACATTTAAGTACCAGAAAAGAGTTTTATAATTAGAAATCCATTCTTTTAAGAATAGTTATATTGGCCGGGCGCGGTGGCTCAAGCCTGTAATCCCAGCACTTTGGGAGGCCAAGACGGGCGGATCACAAGGTCAGGAGATCGAGACCATCCTGGCTAATACGGTGAAACCCCGTCTCTACTAAAGAATACAAAAAACTAGCCGGGCGAGGAGGCGGGCGCCTGTAGTCCCAGCTACTTGGGAGGCGGAGGCAGGAGAATGGCATAAACCTGGGAGGCGGAGCTTGCAGTGAGCTGAGATCCGGCCATCGCACTCCAGCCTGGGCGACAGAGCCAGACTCCGTCTCAAAAAAAAAAAAAAAAAAGAATAGTTATATTACCTAAATAATTCCAGATATTTTGTTTTGGTTTTTGGTTAAGGGGTGGGAGCAGGCGGGCAGAAACCAAAATGAGAACTCTCCCTATTGTTTGCCATTCCATCTTAAATAAGCCCTTTCTTATATTGCCAGAGGTTTCTTATATTTTTGGAGGTTCCAGAATTTAAGCTTATGACACTCATTTGTAATGCATATGAGTGTTTAGATTGCATTGTTACTTTAAAAAAAAGGTTTGTGGATAGCCTACATCTACATTATTTCTACAAATCCCAACCATATCAAACTGGAGTTGCTTCCTGCATTTATAATGAATTTTCCAACAATATGAGGCCCTATTTAGAGACAGCTGTTTTTGAGAGAGGAATAAATTTTGGAATGACAAATTTCACATTTTTTACAGAGGTTGTGCACCTACTGATTAGAATTTGTTCTGAAATTCTATCTACATCTATAATGTTTAAAATTAATATATTTTCATAGTATACATAAGATACAGTCAACATTTTCTGAACTATTCCAATTACTCACTAGTACACTGCAGAGACTCATAAGGAATTTTATATTGTCCTTCACTGTCTTTAAGGTGCAAGCCAATCCTATGGAAGATTTCAAAATAAAAGGATGCAACAGCATTTTGTAGTAACCCATTTCTAACAACTGGTATAGCTTGGAAAAGCTTCCACACTTATTTTTAACCAGCACTGCAACAATTTAATTGTATTCTTTTGTGCTCTGTTTTTAGAAAAAGTTGATCACTATTTTCAACCATGATGTTCTATATTATGAAGAATGATATGCAAGATGAATGCCAAGACTAAGGCAAAGGTCAGGACAGGGTAAAACTCTCTGATTAGGCAAAGTTTTACTCCACTCCTTCCAATTTTATAAGTACTTATTGAAGGCTTTCTGTATCAAGTATATGCTGGGCAACAGAAACATAAAAGAGAAAATCAGACCAGATGCAGTGGCTCATACCTGTAATCCCAGTACTTTGGGAGGTTGAGGCAGGAGGATCAATTGAAGTCAGGAGTTCAAGACCATCCTTGGCAATATAGTGAGATTCCCCAGTCTTTACAAAAAGATTTTTTTTTTTAATTACCTGGGTGTAGTAGTGTACGCCTATAGTCCCAGCTACTCCAGAGGCTGAGGTGGGAGTACTGGTTGAGCTGAGGAGTCTGAGGCTGCAGTGAGCTGTGACTATGCTACTGCACTCCAACCGGGGCAACAGAGTGAGATTCCTGTCATTCAATCATTCATAATTAAGTAAACAGAAAGTCATCTCTTTCAAAAAGTTTGCAGTCATGGAAACACTTATACCTAAATTACAGGTCCAGGCCAGTTCATCCATGAAGTAGCAACTACAACTGAAACACACCAAATTGTGTTGAACATATGCCCAGTCTAAAGGATGCAGCCACAACCTGACACCAGCACTCCCATGCTATGGGAGAATTCAAGCTCGGTGGTATCACAGCTTCCGATTTTCTGAGAAGACGGAAACACTGAGGAATGAACATTTAACCTAGAGAAATCAGGGAATGCTTAGCAAAAGAGCTAACATTTGAATAGAGTTCTATAAAGGTTACACAGAGTATACTAGGTGTGAATGCAGATGGCTTATTTCCTGTGGCTACAGCTTAGGGTGGAAAGTGGGGAGTGGCAAGATAAGCAACTAGAGAGGAAAGAAGCCATGCAAAGCTAAACTCTGCACAGAACATGAGAACCCACTGAAGAAGTTACTCTATAATACAATATACAAAAGCAGAATTTATCTGTCTGCAGAAAACTCTACCAAACTCCCATACAGTGAGATTTCAAGGTTTGGTAGACATATAAAGAGGCAGGTATCTTGCTTTTCATAAAGCTAGACTGGACATTACTGTATCTAAACACTCTTTGGCCTCTAACTAAATCTAAATGCCTGTATGGTTCCAGTAGCAGCAGTGGCTACATAAACACATAGCAGCCATGACAAAGAATACACTAAACCCAGGCTGGGCACAGTGTGGCTCACACCTGTAATCCCAGCACTTTGGGAGTCCAAGGTGGGAGGATCACCTGAGGTCGGGAGTTTGAGACCAGCCTGACCAACATGGAGAAATCCTTTTCTACTAAAAATACAAAATGAGCCGGGCATGGTGACACGTGCCTGTAATCCCAGTTACTCGGGAGGCCGAGGCAGGAGAATCGCATGAAACCGGGAGGCGGAGGTTGTAGTGAGCCAAGATCACCCCATTGCACTCCAGCCTGGGCAACAAGAGCAAAACTGGCCGGGCGCGGTGGCTCAAGCCTGTAATCCCAGCACTTTGGGAGGCCGAGACGGGCGGATCATGAGGTCAGGAGATCGAGACCCTCCTGGCTAATACAGTGAAACCCCGTCTCTACTAAAAATACAAAAACTAGCCGGGCGAGGTGGCGGGCGCCTGTAGTCCCAGCTACTCGGGAGGCTGAGGCAGGAGAATGGCGTAAACCCGGGAGGCGGAGCTTGCAGTGAGCTGAGATCCGGCCACTGCACTCCAGCCTGGGCGACAGAGCGAGACTCCGCCTCAAAAAAAAAAAAAAAAAAAAAAAACAAGAGCAAAACTCCATCTCAAAAAAAAAAAAAAAAAAAGGAATATACCAAACCCAGAAAGAAAGATTTTGGGAGATCTATCATCTCCAAATGTCTCCCCTTTACTCTTGGCAAGGGTAATACCTTATTCATTGCTAAAATGACTTAGCGTATATGAGACCTCTTGACATATATTATTCTCACCCACCTAAGACACCTTCAGCTCCCTATTTTCTATTTTGTGGGGATTTATAACTCACATATCCGCTGTAGCAATTGTATTCATATTTTGAACTCTTTTTTACATATTAAACCACTTTAACTTCAAGTTCTAAAATCTAGGCCAGGCACAGTGGCTCATGCCTGTAATCCCAACACTTTGGGAGGCCAAGGCAGGTGGATCACTCGAAGCCAAGAGGTCAAGACCAGCCTGGCAAACACGGAGAAACTCTGTCTCTACTAAAAATACAAAAAGTAGCCGGGCGTGGTAGCTTGCATCTGTAATCTCAGCTACTCAGGAGGCTGAGGCACAATAATTACTCAGACCCGGGAGGTAGAGGTTGCAGTGAGCCAAGATCATGGCCTGCACTCCAGCCTGGGTGACAGAACAAGATGCTATCTCAAAAAAAATAAAAATTAAAAAAAAAATTTAATCCCAGCACTTCGGGTGGCCCAAAGCAAGTGGATCACCTGAGGTCAGGAGTTCGAGTCCAGCCGGGCCAACATGGTGAAACCCCATCTCTACTAAAAATACAAAAATTAGTTGAGCGTGGTAGTGGGCGCCTGTAATCCCAGCTACTCAGGAGGCTGAGGTTGGAGAACTGCTTGAACCTGGGAGGCAGAGGTTGCAGTGAGCCGAGACTGCGCCATTGCACTCCAGCTTGGGAGACAAGAGTGAAACTCCATCTCAAAAACAAACAAACAAACAAAAAAAGGTTCTAAAATCTAATTCAGGGCCACATGTTAACCAGCACCAGTAATTTCTTCATCTTCCTAATCCTCCTAACCCATTAGTCAATCTTATTTTACTGTTATTCATTAAGGAAAAATATAATGAGCTCTAATAAAAAATTAATCAATATTTTGCTCCAGAAAGGATGATTAGTTTTGCCAAGGAAATCTGCTATTCTCCAGGTAGGAAGGAGGAAAGAAAATCATGTTGGTCACCTAAGCCCTTCACTCAGTGAGTCTCACAACAAGATAGGGTATTATTATTCCCCTTTTCACTAATGAGAAAACTGAAGTTCTGAGTAGTTAACTTGCTCAAATAGCAGGTAGCAAATGACATACGTCTTGGCTAAAGCCAGACCTCTTTGGAAGCCACAGCTTCTACAACTATCTTCTTCCCACTATTCCATATAGCTTTAACTGTCACCCTTTTTTTTTCTTTTCTTTTTATCTTGAGACAGGGTCTCACTCTGTTGTCTAGGCTGGAGCGCAGTAGCACAATCATGGCTCACTACAGCCTCCACTTCCCGGGCTTAAGTTATCCTACCATCTCAGCCTCCTGAGTTGGGACCACAGGTGCATGCCACCATGCCCGGCTAATTTTGTATTTTTAGTAGAGACAAGATCTTGCCACATTTCCCAGGCTGATTTTGAACTCTGGGCTCATGCGAACCTGCTGCTTTGGACTCTCAAAGTGCTGGGATTACAGGCGCGAGCCACCACACCCCACCCACTGTTATTATTTCTAATAATCATAATACTGCATTTCTATCTTATATTTGTACAGTACAGCATACCTTTCAAATCATTTTCATCTATAATATTTCTGTGGGTTCCTAAAACTATTTTTCAAGAAAACTTAGGCAAAGAAAAAAAAAAGATGGCTAGCCTAAGATTACAGAGAAATGATTACTGAGCAAAAATAAGAGTTAATAACAGTAGCTATATTTATTGAACACTTAAACTAAACATTTTACAATCTATTGTCTCATGTAATCCTCATTACAATTCTGTGAGACAACAATGACAACACTATCATCTCTTTTACAGATGAGATAACGAGGCTTAAGGAATTCTATAGTTCACATAGCTAGGAAACGGCAGTATTGCAATTGAAATTCAGGTACTGGGAGGCTCACAAATCTATGTTCTTATCTCTAGCGTCACACAGAACTGCCTCCCTAAACTGCAGTGCTCTTTATAGAATATTATGCATTTACTATAATTAAGTTAAACTAAAATTAGTTAGAATTGTGAACTGAAATTACTGTCAGTCTGATTTCCAAACCCACTACTGAATGAAAGTGGTGGAAGCAGCAAACAGGTGGCAGCATAATATTTAGCAAGAGTTTAAAAGAAATTTTTCACCGGGTAATCAACACATGGATAATCAAAAACACAATATAATTTGGGGGGAAAGTAAACCATCAAGATCTCAGGATTATCCTCTTCAAATCAAGTGACATTACCCTGATCATTTAACAAATGAGCCCCCTATTCAAACATACATTCAAAAGCAAAAACATTCTATTTTTCCTTTTATTTTTAGTTGACGCATAATTTATGGGATACAGATTGATATTTCTCAATACATGCATACAACATGCAATGATCAAGTCAGGGTAATTAGCATAACCATCACCTTAAGCATTTCTTTGGGTAGTGAACATTCAAAAACCCTCTTTTGCCAGGTGCAGTGGCTCATGCCTGCAATCCAAGCACTGTGGGAGGCCAAGGTGGGGCGGATCACTTGAGGCCAGGAGTTTGAAAACAGCCTAGCCGACAAAATACAAAAATACAAAAATACAAAAATTAGCTGGGCGTGGTGGTGCACACCTGGGGCTGAGGCAAGAGAATCGCTTGAACCCAGGGGGTGGAGGTTGCAGTGAGCCAGGATTGTGCCACTGCACTCCAGCCTGGGCGACTAAGGGAGACACTGTTTCAACCAAACAAACAAAAATCCTCTCTTTGGCCGGGTGCGGTGGCTCAAGCCTGTAATCCCAGCACTTTGGGAGGCCGAGACGGGCAGATCACAAGGTCAGGAGATCGAGATCATCCTGGCTAACCCGGTGAAACCCCGTCTCTATTAAAAAATACAAAAAACTAGCCGGGCAAGGTGGTGGGGGCGCCTTATAGTCCCAGCTACTCGGGAGGCTGAGGCAGGCGAATGGCGTGAACCCGAAAGGCGGAGCTTGCAGTGAGCTGAGATCCGACCACTGCACTCCAGTTTGGGCGACAGAGCGAGACTCCGTCTCAAAAAAAAAAAAAAAAAAAAATCCTCTCTTCTAGCTTTTTGAAAATATACACTAAATTACTGTTAACCATATTCACCCTACAGTGCCACAGACACTAGAACTTATTCTTCCCCTCTAGTTGTAATCTCTCCCTATCCTTCCCTCCTCTCTACCTTTCCCTACCCCCCAAATAACCACAATTCTAATTATTTGAGCTCAGTTTTTTCCTTAGCTCCCACATATAACTGAGGACATGTGGTATTTACCTTTCTGTTCTGACTTATTTCACAACATAATGTCCTCCGGGAAAAACATTATTTTTTTAACTCATCTTATGAAATAGTAAAAATCATTCAGGATGGAAAAGGTCCACCCCAGTTTTTTCCTGTGTTGACCAGGTATACTCATATTCAACAGTATTTTTAAAGTTATGTTAAAATGTTCATACTACCCAAAAGCAATCTATAGATTCAATGCAACGTTCTTCACAGAAAGAAACAAACAAATAAAAATCCTAAAATTTATATGGAACCACAAAAGACCCGAATAGCCAAAGCCATCCCGATCAAAAGGACAAAATAGGAGGAATCACATTACTGGCTTCAAATTATACTACAGAGTTATTGTAACCAAAACAGCATGGTACTGGCATAAAAACAGACACATTAACCAATGGAACAGAATAGAGAACCCAGAAATAAATTCATATATCTACAGTGAACTCACTGTTCAACAAAGGTGCCAAGAACATGCACTGGGGAAAGGATAGTCTCTTTAATAAAGTAGTGCTGGGAAAACTGGACATCCATATGCAGAAGAATGAAACCAGACTTTTATCTCTCACTATACACAAAAATCAAATAAAAATGGATTAAAGACTTAAATCTAAGATTTCAAACTATGCAACTACTAAAAGAAAACATTGGGCATACTCTCCAGGACACTTGCCTGGGCAAAGACTTGTTAAATAATGCCCCCAAAAGTACAGGCAACCAAAGCAGAACTGGACAAATGGGATCCCATCAAATGAAAAAGCTTTTGCAAAGAAAAGGAAATAGTCAACAAAGTGAAAAGACAACCCACAGAACGGTAGAAAATATTTGCAAACTCTATTCATCTGGCAAATGATTAATAACAAGAATATATAAGGGGCTCAAACAACTTGAAAAAGAATCAAATAATTTGATCTTAAAGTGGGCAAAAGAAGACATACAAATGGCAAACAGGTATATGAAAAGGTGCTCAACATCACTGATCATCAGAGAAATAAATGCAAATCAAAACTACAATGAGATATCATCTCACCCCAGTTAAAATGGCTTTCATCCAAAAGACGCAATAATGAATGCTGGTGAGGATATAGTGAAAAGAGAACTCTCATATACGATTAGTGGGCATGTAAATTAGTACAACCATTATGGAAAACAGTATGCAGGTTACTCAAAAACTAAAAATAGAGCTACTTTGTGATCCAGCAATCCCCCTGCGGGGTATATGCCCAAGAGAAAGGAAATCAGTATATTGAAGAGATAGCTGTACTCCCATGTTTACTGCAGCACTATTCACAATAGTCAAGATGTAGAAGCAACCAAAGTGTCCATCAACAGATGAGTGCATAAAGAAAATGTAGTACATATACACAATGGAGTATTATTCAGTCAGAAAATAGAATGAGATGCTGTCATTTGCAACAACATAAATGGAACTGGAGGACATGATGTTAAGTGAAATAAACCAGGCACAGAAAGACAAACTTCACATATTCTTACTCACTTGTGGGAGCTAAAAATTAAAACAATTGAACTCATGGAAACAGAGTAGAATGATAGTTACCAGAGGCTGGGAAGCATAGTGACAGGTGGGTAGTGGGGATGGTTAATGAGTACAAAAACATAGTTAGAATGAATAAAATCTAGTATTTGATAGCACAACAGTGAGATTACATTTAACAAATGTTTACTGTACATTTTAAAATAATTAAAAGAGTATAATTAAAAGAGTATAAAAGAGTATAAAACTGGAATGTATGTAACACGAAGAAATAATAGATGCTTGAGGTAACACATACCCCATTTACCCTGATGTGATTACTAGGCAATGTATGCACGTATCAAAATACCTCCATATATATATAAGTGTATATATGTGTGTGTGTGTGTATACACCTCTATATTTACTCCATAAATACACACACCTACTATGTACTCATAAAAAAATTTTTTAAAGCTCAAGAGTACAAGACAAACGAAAAGTCAGTTTGATTAGGGCTGGGCACAGTGGCTCATGTCTGTAATCTCAGTACTACGAGAGGCCAAGGCAGGAGGATCAGTCGAGCCCAGGAGTTCAAGACCAGCCTGAGCAACACAGCAAGATCCCATCTCTAAAAAAATAAAATAAAATATTAGCCCAGTGTAGTGTTATACATCTGTAGTCCTAGCTACACGGGAGGCTGAGGTGGGAGGATCACTTGAGAACAGGAGTTCAATACTGCAGTAAGCTATGATCATGCCACCATACTGCAGCCTACGTGGCAGAACAATATACTGCCTCAAAACACACACACACACACACACACACACACGATTAATATGAGCTCCTTTTTGTGTACTCATAAAATTGTACCATGCATACTCCATTGTCATATAGTCATACTTGATTTTAATCATGGTCACTACAGAATAAAAAGTATGTGAGAAAATAAATATTTTAAAATAATCAAAAATGCTTTCAGCGAAAGCTTTATATATACTAGAGTAGTAGTCCTGTGAAACTAAATGCATTCCTTTTAAAAACACAGGTGCCTAAAAGGAATAGCCTAAAGTTAGAGAGAGATGTTAAAGAAGGTAGATTTGTGAAGGTATTAATGTTCTGAAGATAAATTTCATTTATTTGGTAATATCAGCAATTTAACAGACAGAAATCTCTTGTCATAAAGCCCCTGTAATTATTGAACACTATCAACAGCTTGTTCATGCAAATTATCACTGTTTCAAAAATTCAAAACATGACTGCTAAGTTTTTAGGGTATTCATTAGACCTATCTCTAGCCTAAAAATAAAATATTTTTAATTTGCTAAAAAAAAATCTTTGGAGCAAATGAAATAATATTGCAAGCAGACTCCAGGAGAATAATACCTTTTTAAAGTTATTTTAAAACATTTGTTGAAACAAAGTTACAGAATACAAAAATAGAAAAAAAAGTTAAAAGGTTTTGAAGAGCCTTTGGTGAGTCATAGGAAGAAAAGCAAATCCAGCTGCACTCCATAAACTACAGATTTATATTTAGAACTTCCAAGAAATATTAAATCAGAAAAAACTATCTGAAGGGTTAACATCTAGTACCCATTTTTAAAATCTACTCTAGGATAGCTACTTTTGGGAAAACATTCATTAAACTCTTCTTCAAACCACAAACACAGACGGATTTTTTTGGTAACTAATGGGCCTCTAAGGTGTTTTTAGAAAATGGAGACAAATCTTGGTCCTAGAGAATAAAGAAGGGACAATTATAGAATACAGGATTGATGAAAAGCAGCTGACAATACAGTAGTAATGAGCAACATGAGAACAGAAATTAGCTGAATCCAAAATTGTTATCTAAACCAAAGAAATTATTACAGTACTTAAAAACCTACAACCAATGTATCCTCATTAATTGGGCTCAAAATGAAGAACACAGATCAGTTAGAATTCTTCAACCTTAAATAATGTATGTACTCTTTTTAAAGGTAAAAATTCAGTTATTGGGTACTGCCTTAAATAATTTTATTAAAATATTATTTAAATATGTACACTTGTAAAAGTGATAAACTCTAATTGGTTATAGTTCTTATGTAACTAAAAGGAGAGGTTTGTTAAAGGATACAAAATTTCAGTTAGATGGGAGGAGTAAATTCTAGTGTTCTTTAGCACTGTAGGATGACTGTAGTTAACAATAATGTATTACACAGTTTCAAATAGCTAGGAAGGTAAGAATGTTCCCAACACAAAGAAGTGATAAATGTTTGAAATGATAGACATGCTAATTACACTGATCTGATCATCATACATTATTTGTATCAAAACATCACTATGTACCCCATGAATATGTACCGTTATTATTTGTCAATTTAAAAAATAAAGTACAAATTGAAAACAAAATTTATTCAAATTGGCATTAATTTACTATGACAGATGATGGTACTTGACTGATACTAAATTGCTACTCCCAATATGAAATTGGTGCTGACTGCCTCATTGTAGGCTTTTTTTTTCTTTCTTTTGAGACAGTCTTTCTCTGTCACTCAGGCTGGAGGAATGCAGTGGCATGCTCAAAGCTCACTGCACCCTTGAACTCCTGGCCTCAAGCCATCCTCCCACCTCAGCCTCCTGAGCAGTTGAGATTATAGGTGTATGCCATCACACTGGTAACTCTTTGAAATAAGGGAAGACTATCATGAAAATGCATTCTCTCACCAGTTTTCTCTATTCAAATTAAAGTTGTGAGGCCAGGTGCGGTGGCTCACACCTGTAATCCCAGCACTTTTGGAGACCAAAGTGGGCAGATCACTTGAGGCCAGAAGTCTAAGACCAGCAGCCTGGCCAACATGGCGAAACCCTGTCTCTACTAAAAATACAAAAATTAACCAGGAAAGGTGGTACACACCTGTAGTCCCAGCTACTCGGGAGGCTGAGGTACAAGAATTGCTTGAGCCTGAGAGGCAGAGGCTATAGTAAGCCAAGATCGCACCACTGCACTCCAGCCTAGGAGACAGAATGAGACCCTGTCTCAAAAAAAAAAAAAAATTTACAGTCATGCCTTGTTATACGTGGGGGATTGGTTCTAGGACCTCCTCATTTCCACATATACCAAAATTTATGCACACTGAAGACCCAAAATCAGCCCTGTGGGAGCCTGTGTATTATGAAAAGTTGGCTCTCCCTGCACACGAGCTTCACATTCCCCTATGCCCTACCTCTCTGGTTGAAAAAAATCTGTGTGTATGCAGGGCGCAGTGACTCACGCCTGTAATCCCAGCACTTTGGGAGGCCGAGGCAGGTGGATCATGAGGTCAGGAGAACGAGACCATCCTGGCTAATACGGTGAAACCCCGTCTCTACTAAAAATACAAAAAATTAGCCAGGTATGGTGGCGGGCGCCTGTAGTCCCAGCTATTTGGGAGGCTGAGGCAGAAGAATGGCGTGAACCCGGGAGGCAGAGCTTGCAGTGAGCCCAGATTGCGCCACTGCACTCCAGCCTGGGCGACAGAGCGAGACTCCATCTCAAAAAAAAAAAAAAAAAAGGAAAAAATGTGTGTATAAGTAGATCTGCACAGTTCGAACCCATTTTGTTCAAAGGTCAACATTATATGGAATTGTTATTCATGTAACATACTGCTCTTGTATCTCCTGATAGAGGCCAGAAGATTCTTTCACTCTCAACACAGGAAACAGGTTGGTGAAAAGCACACTACAAACATTACTAATCACTTTACTGGCTCTAGTTTCTAGGGCTAAGGATTTCTGTGAGAAGGACTGCTACTGAAATGGACTCCTTGAACTCAGAAAGCAATGAGAGGCACCCAGGGAAAGGTCAAGTCCAGGTGGTAGCAGTTAACTGACAGAAATGAAGTGGGCATGGTGATCCTAACAGGCAGCAAGGTGGATATGGAATATTAGGTCATCTCAAGCTTTGTTGTGATAGGCAGAAATCCCTGTCTATATTTAATAGACTCAATAAATCAACAGCAACCCACGTAGATCTGTTTTTATTTTTCTATTTTTATTTTTTGAGATGGAGTCTCGCTCTATCACCCAGGCTGGAGTGCAATGGCATGATCTCAGCTTACCGAAACTTACACCTCCAGGGTTCAAGCGATTCTCCTGCTTCAGCCTCCCGAGTAGCTGGGATTACAAGCATGTGTCACCATGCCTGGCTAATTTTTATTTTTTTCTTTGTATTTTTAGTAGAGACAAGGTTTCGCATGTAGGCCAGGCTGGTCTTGAACTCTTGATCTGAAGCAATCCACCCGCCTTGGCCTCCAAAAGTGCTGGGATTTTAGGCGTGAGCCACCATGCCTGGTCTGTTTTGATTTAAATAACCAAAAATGAACAAGTAACTCCAGGTCTAGTGAACCTGTCTGACCCACTACAGTACAGTCAGGAACTCTCACCCAAATTCGAGACCCACAGCTCCTTGAATGAAGGGGAGGCCAAATCCCTTTTGGAAGGTTTTATTTCCCCTCAGTGGATCTCTGGCCATTTACCCAGGTAATCATGAGCTGGCAAAAGGGAAATACCCAAACCTCTCCAGGATTATTACATACTGGCTTTGAGCTAACATTAATTCTTAGGAATTAAGAATACCACAGGTTCATCAGTTGGATTGACAATTTATGAGGCTCATGTATAGGAGATGAAATTCTAATTTAATCTCTTCTCACAGCAGTCATCATGACAAAGCCCAAACACATCTAGTTTTCAGATGTACCAAATACTGCCCACAATGACTCCCTGGTTCAGAAGGAAGGACTATTATGGTAAGAGGTATAAAGTGGAAGATCATCAAATTCCTTCTCCTTATGAAAATTATTGCATTTCTAAGGGGGAGGTTTTCCAAAACTTGTAAAGGAATCGTGAAATGTTATTATGAGACAAAGATATATTGCAAGTAGGCATACAGCCCTCCTCCCTCCACTTTCTTCCTGTACAGAGAATTGAAAAGATGTGTCCACTTAAAATGATGTTGTATTTAACCTGGAAAAGCTGCAATGAATACAGGTATTGAAACAAGGCCATGGCAATTTCAGCAAGCAACTGAAGTAACTATTTCTTTCTGAAAAACAGCTCCTGGCTTGCTACTAGACTCCAGTGAAAACAGTATAGAACATTAAGTGACCATGCAACCTAGCTGCCCATCATGAGTTGTTATTGGATGCATTTAACTCTAAATTCCAGCAAGTCCAAAATGGGTTGTGAAGGCACAATTAAATTGCATATCAGATCACTTACATTCCTTACAACCATACTCCTGCTACATGCCACCTCTCCCTCAAACTGCACCTATGGTTCATGAGGAGTGCCCTATGACCAGCAAGCTTGCAGGGGGGAAAATGCCTCTCCCTGGTTAAAGAAAGACCTGAACATTATGTTACAGTTGCAAGTGTACCACTGCTGCATAACAACTCCATTCAGGGGTGATTCTGAGAATGAGCTGAGAGAAGAGAGCCTCCCTGTGAGAAGTACTTAGAGTGGTACATATCATTGTTCACTTTACTTGAAAATAGGTAGCCTGAGGTCAGTATCTATATGGTAATTTCTGGCAGGTCCAATAGACTGGCTGAATGATCAGGACTGGGGAGGAGCATATTTGGATGACTAGTGACAAGGTAGTTTGGGAAAGGGATATTTAGATACATTTCTGGGAATGGGACCAGCACCTGAGAATATCTGTGCTCCATGTGACTGCTCAGCTAAATTTACCATTTAGCCCCCAGGTTGAAGAATGTAAGAACCAAGAAGAGGATACTAAGTATATGGACAAGGTGACTGTTATTGAAAGAGGTGAGCCATTTTCCTTGCCTAGTCAATTCAGTACTTGGCTAAGTGGTAGTGGTGACAGGGACGGTGGCTATACATGTGCTCAACAACAGGGATTTCCTCCCACCAAGGCTGAGCTGGTGGTCTCACTGCTAAGTGTCCCCATATGGTACACTCCTCCAGTTGAGCCATCTCCCTCATAAGGGATGGATTCCAGTGATCCTTTTCATCCTAGAGAGGTCAGTAATTTGTCCTTTTCAGAAGAGATATTTATTCTGTATCTGGATGTGATTTACCTGTCATGCTGCTACCAACACTACCATCTGTGGACTTACCTGCACGCTAGTGTGATATTCCACTTAGTGCCACTGATGAATAAAATCACTTCCCAACAAAAGCAAGGCAATTGGCTGGTAACCAAGGGCTTCTTTGATCTTAACATGTACTCTTTGCATCATTCGGAGGCAGCAGGCTCACACAATGGTGAAATAGCCTATGACAACATAGACAAGGTTCCAGCTAGGAGCTATTGCTATAGAACACAGCTTATGAGCCAAACCAGCACTTTTCCAGCTGGGTACTGGACATGGCACTTCTCACAACTCCAGCTAATGACCTCTCAAAGTTGTTCCTTCCCTAAGACTGGGAGCTACTAAAGGTTTTGTGCCCAGGGAAAGAATGCTTCCACCAGGAGATGTAAAAATGGTGCCTCTGAGCTGGAAGCTGAGACTGCTACCTGGCTCATCATGTCAGAAAAAGCAAATGAGAGGCTTATATATCAGCTACGAAGAGAGTATCTGAATACTGTATACAGGGGGAACCAGAATGAGTACAGGTGGAATGTAAGAAATGCTCTGGAGTGCATCATAATAAACTACAATGAAAGACTATTTCAAGTCTATCTAAGCTGGGCCGCCAATGGCTTAGAATGAAGAAGGTATGACAACCCATCAGGCAAAAGGACCCCACCCAGTTGAAGTCATGGCCATAATCTAAATTCTTTATTTGGTGGGTATATTAGATAGGATCCAGTATTACTGATTGTGACATGAAAATCAAAATAACATTTTAAGCAGTAAGAAGTGTATTCCTTTCTCATGTAAAAAGAAGTCTGGAAATGGGCAATACAAAACTGTGTTGGAAGTTCCACAAGGATATTATGTTCTTTCCTACTCTCCAGCCCACCATCCGTAAAATGTGGCACTCAAAAATGGCTTCTAGAGCTCCAGCCACTACATCAGCACTCAAAGCAGCAAGATAAAAGAAGGGAGAATGAAGGGTAGGCCCCTCTCTTTGAGGAGGCTTTCTAGAAATTCAAATGCTTCTACCAACATTTCTTTTGGCCAGAAATTCAACACAGTCACACCCAGCAGTAAGACAGGCTAAGAAATGTATACCTGAATAAATTCAGGGTTCTCTCACCAGTGGAAAGGGAAGATGAAAATTGAGAAAGGCTGCCGCCAGTCTCTGCCATAGCGTGTCCATGGTTTTTGGCGTTTCCTCTACCTCATTATTTCCTCTGCACTCTTAATGATGGTAGTGGGTAAATTTGCCATTTAGCCCACAGGTTGAAGAATGTAAGAATTAGATCACAAAATGAGCAGACTGAACACAACTCAGAGGTCCTAGACACAACAATAACTTATCTTTTTTGTGGACATAGTCAGAATGACTAATTTCCTCATTTAAGGTGGAAATTCTTTTAAATTATCCATACAGTAAGAAAGGGGGCAGGAGGCAGTAAATTCAAGGTCAGGGTGCCCTGCTCAGAATCCATTCCCCTTTTGGCCTGTAACACATTTCACTTTTCAATTACAGAAATTCTTTTCCCTTATTCTCTGAAGTCTAAGCAGGCATGAAATACAGTAGCTTACTTCCCAATTGACCACAGGGGTGGCCAACACCCAAGCATGCTCAAACCTAGTACACCATTCACCCATGAAGGAAATGATCTATTTGGCAAGAAAGGCGAAAGAGACTCCTCTCACGGGACTTTGAATCTTGAGGAGCCATCCAAGGATAAAAGGCAGCCTGAGCCAAAACTTCCTGACAGCAGTGATATAGTCTAGAGAAACTGTCTGTAAATTCCTGCCCTAGAGTTTCCCCAGTTCTCATTCTTCCTACGGCCTGATTAGCTCCTCCTTGCCTAAGTAATCCAAAATCAATTTCTTGGCTAGGCATGGTGGCTCAGGCCTGTAATCCGAACACTCTGGGAGGCCAAAGCAGGCAGGTCACCCGAGATCAGGAGTTCAAGACCAGCCTGACCAACATGGTAAGACCCTATCTCTACTAAAAATACAAAAATTAGCCAGGCATGATGGCGCATGCCTGTAATCCCAGCTACTCAGGAGGCTGAGGCAGGAGAATCACTTGAACTCGGGAGGCAGAGGTTGCACTGAGCTGAGATCACACCACTGCACTCCAGCCTGGGCAACAGAGCAAGACTCCATCTCAAAAACAAAACAAAACAAAACAAAACCCCCCAAAAAAGCAATTTCTTTGCTTGCAACTAAACAGTGCTGAGATAATTCCATACTTCCTCCCTATGGGAGGAAAACTTTCCTCAGAAACCCCTATGGCTTTAAATCTCACCGATATTGAGTACTTTCAATTCTAACCTTAGTGTCTACCTCCCGTAGGAGGACCTAACCCATTCCTAACTTCAGTTTGGACATTTCCACTTGTTGCAAACACTTCACGTTCAACAGGTCTACAAAACTTTCCCCTACACTCTACACCCAACATACTTCTGCTAGTATCTCAACATACTCAATTGCTCAGCTTATTCTTCTGTTCTTTCACTCTCACAATTATCAAGTCTGCAATTACCAACCTCACTTCACGAATGTAGCTTGAATCCAGTCTTTCCACTTCATCTCCATCACTACTGCCTAAGTTTATAATTCACCATCATCATTCCTCTATCTGCAATAACATCACAATTTTCAATGTTCAGATCATCTCATTGAGACCTTTTGCCACTCTATTCTTTATGTCTTCATTTTATTTGGAAACATTTTATCCTAACATATGTAACAATTTATTGCACTTTGTGTTTTACATGTCTATTTCCCTTATTTGAATATAAATCCTGAGGAGGGGAAGGGAGCGGGGGATGTAGGTCAGTGTCTGGTGGTGTTTACCCGACTAACAAGCATAGTACTTGGCCATTAGAGAACACACTTAACTAGCTGCTGAAAGAAGAAATGAATAAACCATAGCAGTCTTCTGCCAGGCTTTCCTGCCTCTAGCTTTTCTTTTCTGCAATTCGCAACCACCACAGCTGCCAAAGTCAGCTTTCAAAAAGGCACATCTGCTCAGGTCTCTCTACTACTTAACCTTTAAGGTCTCCACTGACCTCAGGATAAAATTAGATCATCTTAATATGACATACAAAACTCAAAATCTGGCCACAACCTTTCTTTTGCTTTTTAAATAAATTTTATTTCATTCATAGAAGCTTTATTCACAGTAGCCAAAAATAGAAGCAACCTATATATTCATTTACGCTAAATAAACAAATTGCTCCATATCCATTCAATGGAATATCTTTCAGCAATAAAAAAATATATATAGTTGGTTCATGTATCTTGTCTAGTTTTCTATTTGTTTACAGTGAAAGGGCAAGTTGAGCATCAGATACTCTATCATGGCAGAAGCAGATATTTCCAGCCTATCTCTTTTGCCTCATCCCATCCCACTACTGTGTGGTGCATGCAGTCTACACCACACTACAATTTTTCCTAACTTTGCCGAGCAATTTATTATGTCTTAATTTCTTTTCCTGCCTCAGTCATCTCTTTTTCATGCCACCTGACCTGACTCATATCCTACTTCATCTCTGGTAGTCTTCCATTTTCTCTAGGGAGAGAGATCTTTTTCTCCCTCTACGTTTCTACAGCATATTGTTCACTACAGCATTTATCTCAAGGTACTCTGTGTATGTCTCCCCATGAAAATGAATTTCTAATAATAATGATAATTGCTGGCCGGGCGCGGTGGCTCAAGCCTGTAATCCCAGCACTTTGGGAGGCCGAGACGGGCGGATCACGAGGTCAGGAGATCGAGACCATCCTGGCTAACACGGTGAAACCCCATCTCTACTAAAAATACAAAAACTAGCCGGGCGAGGTGGCGGGCGCCTGTAGTCCCAGCTACTTGGGAGGCTGAGGCAGGAGAATGGCGTAAACCCGGGAGGTGGAGCTTGCAGTGAGCTGAGATCTGGCCACTGCACTCCAGTCCAGGCGACAAAGCGAGACTCCGCCTAAAAAAAAAAAAAAAAAAAAATGATAATTGCTAATATTTGGGTACTTGCTACATGCCAGGTACTGTTCTAAGCACTTTACCTATATTAAATCATTAAATCTTCATAAAACTCTACGACACAGCTACTATTATTTATTTATTTTTGAGATAAGATCTCACTCTGTCACCCAGGCTGGAGTACAGTGGCACAACTACGGCTCACTGCAGTCTCAACTCCCAGGCTCAAGTGATCCTCTCACTTTAGCCTTCCAAGTAGCTGGGACCACAGGCATACACCACCACACCTAACTCATTTTTAATTTTTTTTTTTTTAATAGATGGGATCCTACTGTGTTGCCCACGCAGGTCTTGAACTCCTGAGCTTCAGCAATCCTTCCACCTTAGCCTCCCAAAGTGCTGGAATTACAGGTTTGAGCCACTGTACCTAGCCACCAGGTTCTATTTTTATCCTTGATTTACAGATGAAGAAACTAAGGCACAGAGAAGTTAGGTAAATTGCCTAAGATCTCATCGCTTGACAGTGGTAGAGGCAGGATGTGAACTCAAAGAGTCTGATTCCAGAGCTCATGCTTACTATACTGTCTCTCATAAATTCCTGGACGGCAGCAACTGGGTCTTATTCTTGTTTGTACACCCATCCCCAGAGCACCTCAAATATTTGTGGAATGAATTAAAATTTATAATTTTCTCCTAGTCATCCAAGAAAAAGTTCTTCATAAGTAATGTAAGTTTTCAGTCAGTAATTATAGAACTGAATCTAGAAAGGGTCTTTCATAAACATGGAAAAGACTAAAATTAAATTTCTAATAATAAATTCATAGAGCTCTGAAGAATTTTACCATGCAGAAAGTAGTGAACTGAGGAACATAAAGTCCCTACAAAGGAATCAACACACCCTAAGAGAAGAGACTAAATGTCATAATTTGTCTCCAATAACTACATACTAAATTAATCCTATCCATTTAAATCTGAAATTGAGAGCATAGTGTTTTGAAGGCAAAAGCAAAAAGACAGAGTATTTAAACAAAAATTTAATCCTAAAAGCCAAATCTGTCAAGAGTAATCAATGAAAATAAATAAAGCCTTATTACTCAAAGTATCAGCTATGTTTTAGAAACAACAAAAGTCTAACCAATTCTCTATTGGAAAAGTATTGGTCATTGCCTGTGAAACAACTAAAAGTACTTAAATTTTAGTGATTTATACAGAAATTTAGGTAATTAAAATTTATATATAACTTTATATAAATTATATGTTATATATATATTCCACAAGTGGATAATTATATTTAGTTAGGGAAACAGTAATAAAACCATTGGGTAGAAGTTGTGTTGAGAGGAAGGGGACAGTTGATGCATGTTGTTACCTTCAGTTTCTCCCATTCTACCAAATTATGTCACATACCTGGGCCATTCCACATATCACTGTTCAGCTTGGACAAGTCCACTATCCCTCATCCAAAGTCCTTGAAACCAAACCAAATGTCTTTGAGAATTCAAAATTTTTCTGATTTTAGGAAGGTGCATTTTACCCAACACAGCAGCAGGAACTGGGCAGCATCCTGTAATCAAAAGCCTTAATATTTCTGCATCAAATGCATAAATATTCATATTAAATAGGATAAACAAAGACTATAAATAGCCTCACATCAGTTCAGATCAGATTTATAAGTCTAAAAAAAAAATTCTGTTTTCTGAGCTTTTCAGATTTTTAAATTGTGGAAAAAGGATTACAGACTTATACTACTTATACTATTACATTGCATTCAACCTGGTTTATTCTCTGCTTGAGAACTGACAACGGCTTCCTTACCCGCTACATTCAGATACAATATTAATTTCCAGACTAGTCTGGAATTGGCAACATTACTGGAAATCATCTAGTCAAACTCCTTACTTCATTGCTTAGGAAACTAAAGCCCAAAGAGATAAAATGACTTGCCTGGGGATCACACAGTTAAGTACTGACAGAGATGAAACTACAACACACACATCTCTGTCTCCCAGATCTTCTTTCTCTTTCTCTGTCTCTGCTTGTGTGTGTGTGTGTGTGTGTGTCTCTCTCTCTCTGGATTTGAAGTGCTTTTTTAAGGCTTTTCAAAATAAGAAATAATTGGCCAGGTGCGGTGGCTCATGCCTGTAATCCCAGCACTTTGAGAGGCCAAGGTGGGTGGATCACGAGGTCAAGAGATCAAAACCAATATGGTGAAACCCCGTCTCTACTAAAAATACAAAAATTAGCTGGGCATGGTGGTGCACACCTGTAATCCCAGCTACTAGGGAGGCTGAGGCAGGAGAATTGCTTGAACCTGGGAGGTGGAGGTTGCATTGAGCCGAGATTGCGCCACTGCACTCCAGCCTGGCAACGAAGCAAGACTCTGTCTGAGAAAAAAAAAAAGAAATAATTACATACAAACACAAAGTTGCAAAAACACTACAGAGTCCTACATACCCTTCACTCAATGGTGTAATCGTGTAATAGCTATAGAACACTAAAACCAAAAAATTGATATTGATAGATTGTTAACTACAGACCTTATTCCATTTTCAGCATCTTTTAACCTGCATTTATTCTTTGTGTAGGTGTACAGAGTTCTTTACAACTGTATTAGTCTGTTCTCACATTGCTATAAGGACATACCCAAGACTGGGTAATCAAAAAGAGGCTTAATTGATTCACAGTTCCAAATGGCTGGGGAGGCCTCAGGAAACTTACAATCATGGCCAAAAGCACCTCTTCACAGGGCGGCAGAAGAGAGAATGAGTGCCAGTAGGGGAAATGCCAGATGTTTATAAAACCATCAGATCTCATGAGAACTCACTCACTATCATGAGAACAGCCCCGATGATTAAATTATCTCCCACCAGTTTCCTCCCATGACACATAGGAATTATGGGGATTACAATTCAAATTGAGATTTAGGTGGGGACATTCTGACCCTGGCCCCTCCCAAATCTCATGTGCCCACATTTCAAAATGCAATCATGCCCCCTCAAAGTCTTAACTTATTCCAGCATTAACCCAAAAGTCCAAGTCCAAAGTTTCACGTGAGACAAGGCAAGTCCCTTCTGCCTATGAGCCTATAAAATCAAAAGCAAGTGCGTTACTACCTAGACACATCTCTCTGAGGCTACAGGCACTGGGTAAAGACATCTATTCCAAATGGTATAAATTGGCCAAAACAAAGGGGCTATAGGCCCCATGCAAGTCCAGAATCCAATAGGGCAGTCATTAAACCTTAAAGTTCCAAAATGATCTCCTTTGATTCCATGTCTCACATTCATGTCACGCTGACACAAGAGGTGGGCTCCCACAGTCTTGGGAAACTCTGCCCCTGTGGCTTTGCAAGGAACAGCCCCTCTCCTGGCTGCTTTCACAGCTAGCATTGACTGTCTGAGGCTTTTCCAGGCACATGGTGTAAGCTGTAGGTGGATCTACCATTCTGGGGTCTGAAGGATGTTGGCTCTCTTTTCACAGCTCCACTAGGCAGTATCCCAGTGGGAACTCTGTGTGGGGGCTCCAACCCTACATTTCCCTTCTGCACTGCCCTAATAGAGGTTCTCCATGAGGGCTCCACCCCTGCAGCAGACTTCTGCCTAGATATCCAGGAATTTCCATACATTCTCTGAAATCTAGGCAGAGATTTCCAAACCTCAATTAATACCTTCTACACACCACAAGCTCAACACCACATGGAAGCTGCCAAGGCTTGGGGCTTGTACCCTCTGAAGCAACAGCCTGAGCTGTACCTTGGCCCCTTTTAGCCATGGCTGAAGCTGCTGAGATGCAGGGCACCAAGTCCAGAGGCTGCATACAGCAGGAGCGGCTGGATCTGGTCCAGGAAACCATTTTTCTCTCTCAGGCCGCCAGGCCTATGATGGGAGGAGCTGCCGAGAAGGTCTCTGACATATCCTGAAGACATTTTCCCCATTGTCTTGGCAATTAGCATTTGGTTCCTCACTACTTATGTAAATTTCTGCAGCCTGCTTGAATTTCTCCTCAGAAAATGAGATTTTCTTTTCTATTGCAACATCAGGGTTGCAAATTTTCTAAACTTTTATGTTCTGTCACTTCTTGAATGCTTTGCTGCTTAAAAATTTCTTCCACTAGATATCCTAAATCATCTCTCTCAAGTTTAAAGTTCCACAGATCTCTAGGGCAAGGGCAAAAAGCCACCAGTCTCTTTGCTAAAGCATAGCAAGAATGATCTTCACTCCAGTTCCCAAAAAGTTTCTCATTTCCATCTAAGACAACCTCAGCCTGGATTTCATTGTCCATATCACTATCAGCATTTTGTCAAAGCCATTCAACAAGTCTCTAGGAAGTTCCAAACTTTCCCACGTCTTCTTCTGAGCTCTCCAAACTGTTCCAACCTCTGCCTGTTATCCAGCTGCAAAGTCGCTTCCACGTTTTCAGGTATCTTTACAGCAACACCCAACTCTCTGCGGTACCAACTTACAGTATTAGTCTGTTCTCACATTGCTCTAAGGAGATGCCCCAAACTGGGTAACTTACAGAGAAAAGAGATTTATTGATCCAGAGTTCCGCATCATGGCAGAAGGCAACTCTTCACAAGACGCCAGGAGAGAGAATGAGTGCCATCAGGGGAAATGCCAGATGCTTATAAAACCATCAGCTCTTGTGAGAAGTCATTCACTATCACAAAAACAGCCTGGGGGAAATTGCCCCCATGATTTGATTACCACCCACTGAGTCCCTCCCACATGGGGATTATGGGGATTACAATTCAAGAGGAGATTTGGGTGGGGATACAGCCAAACCATATCAGCAACTTTATCCCATGTATAAATTCACGCACCCACCACCACAAGAGTCCCAACTGTTCTACCACAATATTCCTCTTTGTATTTACACTCCTCCCTATTCCCCACATTGTTCCTGACTCCAGAAAATACTTACTGTTCTCCATCTCCAGTTCTGTCATTTTGAAAATGATATAAATGTTATATAAATGGAATCAGACAATATATAAACTTTTGAGATAGACATTTTAAAAAATTGGGTAAAATTTACATAAAATTTATCATCTTAACCATTTTTAAGTGTACAGCTCAGTAGCATTAAGTATATTCACAGTGTTGTACAACCAATCTCCAGAACTTCTTATCTTGCAAAACTGAAATCCTGTAACTATTAAACAACTCTCCATTTTCCCCTTCTTCCAGTCCCTGGAGACCAGTCTGTTTCTACACACTGTTTCTCTAAATGTGACTATTCTAGACACTTTATATAAGTGGAATCACACAGTATTTGTCCTTTTGTGACTGGCTTATTTCACCTAGCATAATGTCCTCCATATTTCACTTAGCATAATGTCCTCCAGGTTCATCCATATTATGACACATGTGCAACCTCAAACACATGGGCTCAAACAATCTTCCCACTTCAGCCTCTAGAGCAGCTGTCTAGCTAATTTATTTTTAGGAGCCACCATGTCTAGTTAATTTATTTTTTTATAGAGATGGGGTCTCACTATGTTGCCCAAGCTGGTCTCAGACTCCTGGCCTCAAGTGATCCTCCCACCTCAGCTTCCCAAAGTGTTGGGATTACAGGCATGAGCCACTGTGCCTGCGCCCTCCTTCTTTTTTAAGGCTGAATAATATTCCATAGTAATGTATACCACATTTGTTAATCCATTCAACCATCAGTGGACAACTGGGTTGCTTCTACCTCTTGGCTACTGTGACTACTGCTGCTATGAACATGGGTATACAAATATCTCTTTGAGACACTGCTTTCAATTCTTTTGGAAACAGATCCAGAAGCAGAATTGTTGGATCATATGGTAATTCTATTTTTAATTTTTTGATGAATGAGATAGACTTTTTTCACTCAGAATAATTCCTCTGAGATTCACCCAAGTTGTTGTGTGTATCAATGGTTCATTTCTTTTTATTGTTGGGTAGCATTTCATTGTTCTGTATGTACCACAGTTTGTTCAACCACTCACTAGGACATCTGGGCTGTTTCCAGTTGGGAAATAATTAAAGACAAAATTAAAACAGTATAACAAACAGTATACATGTAGAGGATAAATTAAAGAAAGGAAAACTTTGAATGTAAGGGAAAGAATGTTGAGGAATCAATTCACAATGACCAACTACAAAATTCCAACATGAGACAGAAAATGGTGGGAACCATGATACTGAAGAAATAACACACAAAATCATCCCAAAATAAAGGATATAGGATTAAGTTAAGAAGGCCCTCATTCTTCACTCCAAAAACCATCAAGGTGAAATTTTGGAACATCATTCTAAAGAAAGGATTTTTCCTCTAGAAAGAACACACAGTCCTATCCAAGCTGTGGAAGGAAAATGGCATCAATACAAGAAACTTAACTGCAAAGGAGAAATATATATATGTAGGATTTTCTACCTATAATTCTATAGGTTATGGCAGTCTATTACAAATAAAGCTGCCACAAACATTTGTGTATAGGTTTTGGTATGGACATAAGTTTTTATTTCTCTGGGATAAATGCTCAGGAGTCTGATTGCTGGGCTATATGGTAAGTGTATGTTTAAACTGATTGATCAATCAAGTGATTGATTGATTGATTGGTTGAGACAGGGTCTGACTCTGTCACCCACGCTGAAGTGCAGTGGCACCATCATGGCTCACTGCAGCCTCCAATTTCCGTGCTCAAGTGATCCTCTTACTTCAACCTCCCAAGTAGCTGGGACCACAGGCATGCACCACCACACCCAACTAATTTTTTATATATTTTGTAGAGACAGCATTTTGCCACATTGCCCAGGCTGGTCTTGAACTCCTGGACTCAAGTGATCTGCCTGCTTCAGCTTCCCAAAGTGCTGGGATTACAGGTGTGAGCCACTGTGCCCAGTCGTATGTTTAATTTTATAAGAAACTGCTATGCTGTTTTCCAGAGGGGCTGAACCATTTTACATTCCCATCAGCAATGTATGAGAAATCTAGTTTCTCTGCATTGTTACTAGAATTACACATTATATTTTTTATTTTAGCCATTCTAACTGGTACATAGTAGTATCCCATTGTTGGTAGAAGAGCTGAGGCAGGACTGGCTTGTCTGTCATAATGTAAAAGAGTCTTGGAAGATGTCCAGGGTCCAGGGTCTAAAACCCCTCGTAGCCTCTGGAATGTGCACAGACTTGTTGGTTCCTTGCCCCTTTCTTGTAAACATGTCCTCCATTATCTCAAGCAGCAGAGCATATTCTATATGCATCAAAGGAAATGCTAAACCATCACAGCTACACTTAATGCACCACTACCTTTCTACCCCCACGTCCCCATGCCCTCACCTGTTTACCCTCATGTCCTCAGCACCTGCTTCTTTGTTTGTTCACCAATAAATAGGGTGGGCTCCCAGAGTTCGGGGCCTTTGCAGCCTCCAATCTAGCGCTGGCCCCCTGGACCCACTTCATGCACTCTTAACTTGTCTTTTCTGATTCCTTTGACCCCGCCAGACTTTGTAGCCCCCACAGCCTGGTGTTGGGCCTGATCACCCCAACATCCCATCGTGATTTTAATTTGCATTTCCCAAATGGCTAGTAATGTTGAACATCTTTTCATATGCTTACTTGCTATCTTTATAGGTTTTTCTTTTAGCCCATTTTTCTTTTCTTTCTTCTTCTTATTTTTTTGTTTATTAAGTGACAAAGTCTTGCTCTGTTGCCGAGGCTAGAGTGCAGTGGTACAATCATAGCTCGCTGGGAAACAAAGCAAGACTCTGCCTCAAAAAAAGAAAAATAAAAAACAAAAAAATACAGCTGCTTAATCCATGATTTTAGTTATAATTTACAATAATCATTACCTGCTTAACCTCTGGATCAAATGCCTGCTCCTTTGCTGAAATACCTGTGTACAGTGTATACACATATATATACAGATATAGATCCACACCCCAAACGTTTCTTTATTGGCTGTCTATGAGTTTAGGCTACTTAAATAATGTGCAACACATTATCGTAGGTAAATAGAATAAAATTATATGCAGATTAGCTCTTTCTTTTCTTACAAAATATAGCAATTCATACCTACTATGACAACTTTGCAAAAACTTACTTATTCTGTGCCTTTCCAATTTTGTCACTGTACTGTAGTACTACAAGGCAGGTTAGGCAACAATTAGGAAAGTTTTAGAACCATTAGTCTTACAAACTTTCATCTAGGGTGCCTCTGGTGTCCTCTGAAGAGATATTCTCCAAACCCTCATCTGATGTTCTTCCAACTAAGTAGATGAACTACAGTTCTCATAATATACACATTAATAAGGCTCTTTTTAGCTCCACCCTTTTCACTTCTGTGCTTTATTATGGACTACAATACTCACAATGCAATACTACAGCCCCTATCATTGACACTATCATTCCCATCAAACACAAAGAAACCTCCTACTGGATTACCAAAAACTAAGAAACCTGGGCCAGGCGCAGTGGCTCACACCTGTAATTCCAACACTTTGGGAGGCCAAGGTGGGCAGATCATGAGGTCAAGAGCTTGAGACCATTGTGGCCAACATGGTGAAACTCCTTCTCTACTAAAAATACAAAAATTAGGTGGATGTGGTGGCGTGTGCCTGCAATCCCAGCTACTCGGGAGGCTGAGGCAGGAGAATCGCTTGAACCAGGGAGCCAGAGGTTGCAGTGAGCTGAGATCACGCCACTGCACTCCAGACTGGCAATAGAGCAAGACTCCATCTCAAAAAAAAAAAATTAAGAAATCTCTTAGTTCTCATGTTATGAGAACTAGGAGTAACCTGAACTCAGAAGTTGTTTATGAGAGTATAAACTGGTACATTCACTTTAGAAAGCATTCTAAAGATAAGCATGTGCACATTCAACAATTACACTCCTGTTTTTATATCCTCATGACATGAGCACCAAAAGATAGGCAAACATATTTATAACAGCATTTTTCATAATACCAAGAAATGCAACAACCCAAATGTTAATTACAAGATGACTGTGAGGCCCAGCGCAGTGGCTCACGCCTATAATCCCAGCACTTTGGGAGGCTGAGGTGGGTGGATCACGAGGTCAGGAGTTCGAGACCAGCCTGGCCAACATGGTGAAACTCTGTCTCTACTAAAAATACAAAAATTAGCCAGGCATGGTGGCAGGCGCCTGACGAATTTTTGAGAGCTACTTGGGAGGCTGAGACAGGAGAATTACTTGAACCTGGGAGGCGAAGTTGCAGTGAGCCAAGACTGTGCCACTGCACTCTAGCCTGGGCAACAAGAGTGAAACTCTGTCTCAAAATAAATAAATAAACAAATAAAAGATGACTGTGGTATATTCACACAACAGAATTTCATACACCAGTGAAAATCTAATGAACTACAGTCATGACCATGAACACATCACACGGATGAATCTCAGAAACCATGAATTTTAAAAAGGAAGTTGCGTAAGGCCATATACAATAAACTATCATATTTGTACACTGCAAAGAAACCAGTAAAATGAAACATTATTATTTAGAAAAATGACAATGTAAATTTACTTATTTCATTTTGAGACAGGGTCTCTTGCCCAGACAGGAGTGCAGTGGCATAATCACGGCTCACAACAGCCCTGACCGCCCAGCTCAAGCAATCGCAATTCTCCCAAGTAGCTGGGACTACAGATGTGCACCCCCACGCCCAACTAATTTATTTTATTTTTTATAGAGATAGGGTTTTGCTATGCTGCCCAGGCTGGTCTCGAACTCCTGAGCTCAAGTGATCTTTCTACTTTTCCTCCCAAAGTGCTGGGATCACAGACATGAGCCACCACACAGGACCCATGGTAATTTTGAAAAGGAAAAACGTTTAAAAACAGTTTAGTGGGAGTTAGGGAGATGGACTGAGGAGTACACATTTAGCTTCAACAGGACTGATAAAGTTATAGTTCTTAAGTTGGGTAATAGTAGGCTTATTCGTTTCAGTAAGCTTTAAACATATGTGTGTGTGTATGTGTTTTGAGTGTGTATCATCTAGAATCTCTGGAACACTAACATTCCAGCTAGTCATAAGGTGATGTTCCTGATAACTAGGAACAATGCCAAGGAATAAAATCACTTTATTACTACTATTTAATAACTTCTGTGGTAAGAAAATGACAGGTACCTCAAAAAATTAAAGCAAGGGGTGGGTAAGAGAAGTGAGTGTGGCTAAAAAAGAGCAACATGAGGAATATTTATAGTGCTGAATATGTTCTTTATCTTAACTGTATCAACATAAATACCCTGCTTATGATATTACACCATCCTTTAAAAAGATGTTACCATTGGGAGAAACAGGGTTAGGTGTATATTAGATATCTTTGTGTTATTTCTTCCAACTGCATGTAAATCTACAACTACTTCAAAATAGAAGTTTACTTTTGCCGGGCGCGGTGGCTCAAGCCTGTAATCCCAGCACTTTGGGAGGCCGAGACGGGCGGATCACGAGGTCAGGAGATCGAGACCATCCTGGCTAACACGGTGAAACCCCGTCTCTACTAAAAATACAAAAACTAGCCGGGCGAGGTGGCGGGCGCCTGTAGTCCCAGCTACTCAGGAGGCTGAGGCAGAAGAATGGCGTAAACCCGGGAGGCGGAGCTTGCAGTGAGCTGAGATCTGGCCACTGCACTCCAGTCCGGGCGACAGAGCGAGACTCCGCCTCAAAAAAAAAAAAAAAAAAAAGAAGTTTACTTTTAAAAAACAACAACAGAAACAGGTCCTTTTAGTCCTGGATTTCTCCACCTTGGCACTATTGACATTTTGCAGCACCTAATTATTTCTTGTGGGTCTGTCCTAGGAATTGAAGGGTAGCATCCCTGGCCTCTATCCACTAAATGCCAGTAATGCCAGTAATGTGCCTCCATTTGTGACAACCAAAAATGTCTCCATACATGCCAAATGTCCCCAGGGTGGGAAAATTGCCCCAGTTGAGAACCAGTGCTCTAGTCATAAAAGCCAAGAGATATGAAAATGTTCCTAATTGAAGAAGATGAAAGAGATAGAACAACTAAATGCAATACTTGATTCTGGACTGAATCCTGTCCTGGAGGGTAAAGAATGCTATAAAGAACACTATTAGGCCAATTAACAAAATTGAAATTAAACGGTAGATTAAATAAAAGTATTGTATCAATATTAAATATACTTAAGTTGGTAACTGTAGTGTACTTATGTAGGAGATTACCGCTATGCTTAGGAAATACATACTGAAGTATTTAGGGGAAAAGGATCATGATGTATGCAATCTACCACCAAATGATTCAGAAAAAAATATATAGAAAGATATATACACGTGAATAGTATATATGTGTATGTATTTAATGAATATATTGACGTATATAGACATATATATCTACATAGTAGGTGAACTGATTAAAGAGTATGCAAGTGTGTTCTTTGAACTGTATTATTTTTGTAACTTCGCTGTACGTTTAAACTAATTACATATCAGAAGTTGTGGGGTTTTTTTAAGCGGAAGAAAAAAAAAAAACTTGGCCGGGCACGGTGGCTCACGCCTGTAATCCCAGCACTTTGGGAGGCCGAGGCCAGTGGATCACGAGGTCAGGAGATCGAGACCATCCCGGCTAACACGGTGAAACCCCGTCTCTACTAAGAACACAAAAACAAAATTAGCCGGGCGTGGTGGCGGGCACCTGTAGTCCCAGCTACTCCAACCTGGGTGACAGAGCGAGACTCCGTCTCAAAACAAACAAACAAACAAAAACAAAAACAACAACAACCAGAAAAAAAAAAAACTTTATAAATCCTAAAGGCAGGTTTCACAGCAGTAGTACAGCATAAGCGATAAATATCCCAAGAAGATAATGACTACTAACGGGACAAATTCCTACTTCAACCCCAAGACATTCGTTGGAAATAATTATCTACCTTCAGCCTCTCTCTCTCTCTCCTTCCCTACTTTCTGGAGGTGACCCCCTGAACAGTGCAGGACAGAAAATTAATCTATCCCATTAAAATAAAAACAATAATTTAAAAAAACCCATCTCTAGGAAGTGACTCAATAAACATACATCCCCGCTTGATTTCTCCACAAATCGCTGAGGCATCTTCATCCTCAACAATTAAGAAGCAAAATCGCGGAAAGCATACAGTGTTTCAAAGAAAACCACTTATCCACTCAGCTGAGCAAGAACGTTAAGTGGACTAGAGAAGAGACAACATAGAATGTCTAGGAGGACTGAGTAAAAAGGAAGGGCTAAAAAGAGATAAACCAGGAGCCAGTCTGAGAGAGGTAGAATGCGTGTGCTCGCCAGAAAAAAAGTATTCCAATGAGTGCGAGTGTGTCAGCGGGAGAGGGGTAGCTCACCTGGCTGTGGTAAGCAGAGGGTGCTGAGTGCCCACCAGCTTCTGCACCTGCATAGCGATGTTGCTGAGCTCGTCGCTCAGCAGGCAGCGAAGGCTCATGAAGGACGTGGGGTACCCCACGATCTTCTCCGCCTCTGACACTACCTGATTCCAGTGGGCTGGGGACTTGGAGGACTGACCACGCCAAGAGCCCACCGAGGAGATGGTGTCGAGGGACGGGGACCACCACAGGCGACGCGGGGAACCCGAGGCTCCGAGATAACGGGGCAAGTGTAACAGCAGCTGCCGAAGGTTCATGGTTTGAGTCTGGAAGGGTCTGGGACCTGGGAGTATCCAGAGGTGGCGCGGGAAACAACCCGGGGTCAGAGGAGGAACTTGCAGTAACTAAAAGGAAGCGGCAAATTCTTGACCCTCAGAGGAGGGTGGCTTCCTGGAGCAGTGACCAGAAACGAACTTTAACCGCTGCTTTCTGCGGCCCAGTTTGGGCAAACAACAGCCCCAGCTCAGCACTGCCCCCGGCCACCCGGGGTAGAAACCACAGCCACTGCCTATGCGGAGGACGCCATATTGGAGGCATGGAATGCGGCCCTGCCGTAAAGACGGAGACGGGTTGTTAAGAATGCTCTCCACTTTACGGCGTACCCGAGAACGCCCCCGAAGGGGCGGTGCTTTGGAGGTGAACCCGGGAAGGCGAGGCTCAGCTCCTCCCACCCCTCCTCTCTGGGCCAGCGAAGGTCGCCGGTGACAGGGCTCAGTTGTTGGGGGCGAGTGGTCCCTCTGCACACGGCGTGTGGGCCGAGTCTGGATTCATTAGAGTCCCCGGCGCCCAGCACTGAGTGGCATGCATAAGTATTGGTGTCACGAACAAGGGTCAGACCCCGGCTCGACCGCAAGGAAGGGCGTCGGGCGGAGGGCAGAGGCACCAGTTCCTCCCGGAAGCCTTTCGTCGCTATTGCCACCAGCCCCTGGAAGTGGCCGTGGCAGGGCGTGAAGGCGGCCCTTCGGGCTGCATGCCTCCTGGAGCTGGGGCCACGGCTCAGTGGTGGAACGCCTAGTCGGGGCGTGGGGCTGAGCCCTCCTGCCCTCACGGCCCAACCAGACGAAAGGTGGCGTGGTGCGGCGGAAAGGGATCCCAAGGAAAGTCCTCGGATCCAGCTTCGAATTACCGGCCTGCTCTCTGAGCCCTGGGAGAAGCAGCGGTGCCTCCTTCCCGAGGGTGCGGAGAGGAAGAATGAAACGGTGCCTGCTCCCTGCTTCTTACCTTCCTCTTTATGCCTAGCCTGAGCTCAACTCCAGGATTCAAGACTATCGCTGACTGGAATGCTTTTCACATACTAGTTCATGTATTTATTTAATCCTCAGAACAGCCTCATTAAGTAGATAATATTAGTATTCTCCGTGTTTTGTATGAGGAAACTAAGGTGCAGTGGAGTCGTGTAAGTTGCCTAAGAGCACACTACACAGGGATGTGAGCCCAGACAATCTGGTTTCAGAATCCGTATTCTAACCAAAAGATTACACTGTCTAAATAATAGGCTCCCATCCACTCTTTTCTCCTTATTGCTGAGAGGAAACAACCATGTGATTATCTTTTCAGTAATGCTGCGTTTTTGTTTTTTTTTTTCAAATGTGTCTAGGATCTTACCTCCTTTCTTATCACCTAAAACAGGTGTTAACCGTTCTTAATAAAGGATATATTATCCATTTTTTACACTTTTAAAAATAGCTTGTAAAACTCTAAAACTTTCAAAATCCTTCCAAATTCATGGTATTTTATTTTTATTTTTTATTTGTTTTTTGAGATGGGTCTTGCTCTGTCGCCCAGGCTGGAGTGCAGGGGCGTGATCTCAGCTCACTGCAACATCTGCCTCCCAGGTTCAAGCAATTCTTGTGCCTCAGCCTCCCAAGTGGCTGGAACTACAGGCGCCCGCCACCATGCCTGGCTAACTTTTGTATTTTTAGTAGAGACAGGGTTTCACCATGTTGACCAAGCTGGTCTCAAACTCCTGACTTCGGGTGATCCGCCCACTTCGGCATCCCAAAGTGCTGGGATTACAGGTGTGAGCTACCGTGCCCGGCCTGTCAGTATTTTTTAAATGAGCATCATGCATAATACTGTACCAGCCTCTTGAGCTACAAATAAAAATTGGGACTTAAAAACAGAGTAGTTGTTCACTTTGCAAAACAAGATGATTTTTTCTACAAAAGATTTAGCTTCGGCCGGGCGCGGTGGCTCAAGCCTGTAATCCCAGCACTTTGGGAGGCCAAGACGGGCGGATCACGAGGTCAGGAGATCGAGACCATCCTGCTAACACGGTGAAACCCCGTCTCTACTAAAAATACAAAAAAAAAAAAACTAGCCGGGCGAGGTGGCGGGCGCCTGTAGTCCCAGCTACTCGGGAGGCTGAGGCAGGAGAACGGCGTAAACCCAGGAGGCAGAGCTTGCAGTGAGCTGAGATCCGGCCACTGCACTCCAGTTCGGGCGACAGAGTGAGACTCCGCCTCAAAAAAAAAAAAAAAAAAAAAAAAAAAAAAAAAAAAAAAAGATTTAGCTTCATACTCTTCCTTTGGCAAGTTTTCCTTGTGATTTAAATTTTTTATTTTTTTACAAAAATTCAGTTTAGGTATAACTTTTCAGGGGCACATTTTATTTAACGTGAATGGTGATTGTAAGTATTAAACACAGTCTATGCCCTCAAAGTAAGTAAGCTGAAGTTTGAAAATAATTCCTGTGAAAGAGATAAACTCTTGGCAACAAAATTCAGGTCTGTTAGGAGATGAAAATAAATATGGAGAGTGAGATACTTTACCATTCCAGGAGATGAAAATAAATATGGAGAGTGAGATACTTTACCATTCCAAAAAGTTCCAAGGCCAGAGCTTCTGGGTTATCCAAGGTGAAAGAAGTCATGAAAATACAAAGAGAGATAGAGACTAATGTGATATATTGTGCACCTGAGGCTGTTTCTTCAGCCTCATGGTACCTTAAGGGTAACGTTTCACGCAATTTCCTCAGTAGCAATTCACAGCATGTACTTTAATTTCTCCACAGAAACCAAGTGCATTATTCTCTGGTCATACTCTATTAACCAAGTTTTTGATTATTCATGGGACTTTGGGTCCCATTTACTTTAAATAATCAGCACTTTCCTTTATACTTACAGTTAAAAGGTTGCGTTATACTTAATGATAATCAGTTTTTAGAAGGTTAAAATAGTATTTGTTCTTTAATCTCCCAGATAAATATGTTATTCCTTAGAGTCTTTATGATTAAACAAATTTCTGAATTGCTAGTGACTTTTGGAGGAACAGGGAGGGGGAGTATCTGTGATTCTGCCCTTCCTCTGCCACTGATAATAGTTATTTTAAGGATGTCTGTGAATGTGTGCATAAAGAAAGAATACAACAGGATTTCTCAGCCTTGACATTATTGGCGTTTTGGACCAGATAATTCTTTGCTGGGGGAAGTGGGGGCAGTCCTGAGTATTGTACGGTGTTGAGTAGCATTCCTGACCTCTACCTACTAGATGTTAGCAGCACCCCTTTGCAAGTTGTGACAACCAGGTATGTCTCCAAACATTACCAAATGTCTGTCCCCTGGAGTGCAGAATTGCCCACTGGGAAATAGGAGATGCTGAAAGAAAAAAACAGTGTCCATCCATGACATTTACTCCTACAAAGCAGCAGAAGAGGTAGTCCTGAGTGTGAGTAGCCCTGCAGGTTAGAGAGTGGTCACTCCACAATCTATGGAAACTTTCAGCCACACTCAGGGACTTCCCCTTGGCATCAGAGTTGTTTTGGAGACAGTAAGCTGACCAAAAATGATCACAGTTCCTCCTCTACGTTTTTCAGGATTCTGAAGCTTATACCAGTAGAACTTACTTACTGGCAACTCTGCATTCTACTGACCTTAAAAAGAAGTAAGGTCATATTTGATGTCCTTTTCTTTGGCTGGAAACCCAAGCCAACCTTGGAAAATACAAGGTCTTAACAATGATAGTGATGCTGTGGGCGTTGGTATTTCCACGATTAGGTGAGTGAAAATAGAGATATTGCAGCCACCCTCCTTCTGTCGCCCTCAATAAAATCACCTATTGTTTACCCTGAGAGAGTTCTTCCAAAGGCAGATGAAAGCATCGTGGTATATCTTGGGCCAAGATGATAAAAGGAGGCAAAAATCCAAAAGTTTGACCACCTACTTGGTTAGCAGGCTATGGAGATGCCACATAGTGCCATTGAGAATGCAAAATGGTACACGGCAGCTATGGAAGGGAATTTGATAATCCCTAGCAAAATTACATATATATTGCCCTCTGCCCTAGAAACCCACTTCTAGGAAAATATCCCAAAATATAAAATGACTTAAGCACAAGGTTATTCATTGCAGTATTATTTGTAATACCAAAAGATTGGAAACAATCCAGATAACCCCAAGTAAGAGTTGGCTGAACAAACTCGAGTAAATCTACACAGTGAAACTATGCAACTGTGAAAAAGAATGAGGGCCATTTCTTTACACCAAGGTGAAATGATCTTCAGAATATATATTAGTGTAAAAAGAAAAAACCCAAAGTGCAGAACAGTAGATATGCTTTTTTGTGTAAGATAGCTAAGCTACAAATGCATATTTGCATATATTTGGAATAGGAGGAAAAGTGGAGGAGACAGGCATGGAAGCTAGACTACTCTGAATATACCTTGGCTATATAGTTTTGATTTTAGAATCATGTATGTGTTTTACATTTTCAAATAATTTCAAATCCAAAAGAAAATTATAATTCCTAAAATTTGAAAACAAATAAGCTAAGTGTATATTAAGTTGGTGGCATAACCATACCAAGTAAACACTTTAATTACTTTAGAAAATATTGTTTTCAGCCACGTGCAGTGGCTCAAGCCTGTAATCGCAGCACTTTGGGAGGCTGAGACGGGTGGATCACAAGGTCAGGAGATTGAGACCATCCTGGCTAACATGGTGAAACCCCGTCTCTACTAAAAAAAAATGCAAAACACTAGCCGGGCGTGGTGGCGGGCGCCTGTAGTCCCAGCTACTCGGGAGGCTGAGGCAGGAGAATGCCGTGAACCTGGGAGGCGGAGCTTGCAGTGAACTGAGATCCAGCCACTGCACTCCAGCCTGGGTGACAGAGCGAGACTCCATCTCAAAAAAAAAAAAAAAAAGAAAAGAAAAGATTGTTTTCACTGTACAATCGTAATAGAATATATGCTCAGGATAAATAGAACTACAAGGATATCTTAAGCTTTAGTCAATAATCTTATTGCTGGTTGAAATACAGATAGTATTATAGTACTTTCAAACTATTCTTGTATATTATAGGTAAAAACAATACTAGAGTTTTTAGGAACAGGGATTTTCAGAGTAAGTAGAATGGATGTAAAATTAAAGTTGAATTAGAATATGAACTTATGATTCTTTTCTTTTAAAAAAAGTATTTCTTATATCCCAGTAAGAATTATTAGGGGAAAAAAAGAAGCATTTTACTTCCTGTGTCCCTTGGAAAGGCCTAGAAGTAATGACAATCTTGTAGTAATAAGCACCTTTAGCATTCACATTTTTTTTTTTTTGAGACAGAGTCTTGCTCTGTCACCTAGGCTGGAGTGCAGTGGTGCAATTTCAGCTCACCACAACCTCCACCTCCTGAGTTCAAGCGATTCTCATGCCTCAGCCGCCCAAGTAGCTGGGACTACCGGTGTATGCCACCACACCCAGCTAGTTTTTTATATTTTTAGTAGAGACAAGATTTTGCCATGTTGGCCAGACTGGTCTCGAACTCCTGAGCTCAGGTGATCCACCTGCCTCAACCTCCCAAAGTGCTGGGATTACAGGCGTGAGCCACGATGCCCGGCCACATTTTACTTTCAAAAACCATCATTTCCTTTGAAAAGAAATGAGGCTCTTTGGAGGAATGGCAGATTTTTGTCTGGGGTAAGACATGTATATGATGAACCTTGAACATCTTGTGCCAGAAATCAAGAAAGCTATTAAAAGTCCAAAAGGACAGGTCAAAGGCACAAAGGGATCAGCATAAAGGAGCTCCCACTGGCTGAGAAGAGGACAATCTGAGCACCCAAAAAAGTAAGAACTACAACTAATTGGAATTCATTGATTACATATAAATCGATGAGTTTATTATTACATATAACTGGGACAACATTCTGAATATTTGCAATGTCAAGAAAGAACTGAGCATTTATCCTTCCTTTCCTGTGTGAATTATATTTTGTGATGTCTTAGCCTGGCTTACCCCCTTGAAAGTTGAACCTGAGACAAGGGCTTACTTTTTAGGTAGTTTATTTTGGACAGTGATCTCAGGAAGCAGAAATGGATGACTAGGGAGAGTGAAACAGAGAGAGTCAGTACAAGGGTGTTATCTAGTTTGTCATCACTGTGGGCAATGAGGCCTTGAGCCATGTAGAATATACTTCATAACTGTCAGCTTGATGCAAGATAGCAGTTATTTATCAGCTCCTTTCTCCCATTGGTCCAAGTTTCCTCCTTGGGGCCTGAGCCCCCTCATACTTCTAAGCTGTCATGTGTGAGTGCTAGGCAAATGTCCCTCCTTTGTAGTGTCAGAGGAACTCAGGGACAGAAAATGAGATGTATGTGATGCAGATGAGGAGAGGTGCTCTCAGGTTACACCTGCAGGAAGCAGGTTGCTGCATCAATGGCCTTAGTAAAAGGTGGGCTGAGAGGATGTGAAACTGGGAACAAGCCACTTCTAATGGGGTAACCAGATGTCCCAGATCGATGAAGGAAAGTTCTACTTTATAAAAATAATTACATCAAATAAAAGAGAAGTGATAGAATCAGGAAATCACCATTTTATAATTCCTCATGAATTAGTTGATTTAGGCAACAATTATCAAAATGTGAGGCTGATGGGGAACCCTGAAATGAAGGTCTCAGGCTAACACCACTTGCAACTATTAACCAATCTCAGTGTTACTATGAGTGGGGAGTCTACCCATATGTGCCTCCTCCTGTGGTGCTTTATGAAGTACATACCACCACCTAAGAAATATTTTAGCCTAAACAGTTGAATCTAAATCTCATCAAGTCTTCAGGACTAACAGAAACATAGGAGAGGTAGAAATAAGTAAAATGGCATCACAAGGAAGCCAATGGACAAATCCAGCCTGTGGGATAGTATGCAAGCCAACTGCCTGAGTCTCTTCAATAGGACAAGGGAGCAAGAAGGGAGTAAAGGGACTCTCCTAGATTGAAATTTTTTTTTTTTTTTTTTGACAGAGTCTCGCTGTGTCGCCCAGGCTGGAGTGCACTGGCCGGATCTGAGCTCACTGCAAGCTCCGCCTCCCGGGTTTATGCCATTCTCCTGCCTCAGCCTCCCAAGTAGCTGGGACTACAGGCGCCCGCCACCACACCCGGCTAGTTTTTTGTATTTTTTTAGTAGAAACAGGGTTTCACAGGGTTAGCCAGGATGGTCTCGATCTCCTGACCTCATGATCCACCCTTCTCGACCTCCCAAAGTGCTGGGATTACAGGCTTAATGTACCGCGCCTGGCTGATTGAAAGATTTTAAGAGGTAAAGCAAACCAAGTGTAATGTGTAGACCTTGTTTGGATTCTCATTCTAATTAACTGTTAAATATAAGTTTTGAGACACTCAAATAAATTTGAATATAGTTTTGATATACTAGATATTGCAAAAGACTTGTTAATTTTACATGTGAGTCTATAAGAAAATGTTCATATTTTAAAGTGATGGATACTAATGTATATAGGGATAAAATAAGAGTGCCAGGAATTTGCTTTAAGACACTTCAGGAAGGGAAAAATAGATGAAAGAAGTATGTTAAAATCTAAAAAGTTGTTCTAGATTATGGGCATATGGTATTCATTATACTTTTCTATTGTGTGTATTTTTGAATATTTTCATAATGAAAAAATTTAAAAGACAAATAAATATCCTCATCACTATTCTACAAATGGAAATAAGTCAAATGATTTGCCCCAAATCGTAAAGCTGGAAAGTGGTAGAGCCAGAATTAAAGCTAACTCATCTCATTCATTCCCCTATGTTCTGTCACCTTCAAAACTAAATGCACCTTGGCCGAGCACAGTAAATCACACCTGTAATCCCAGCACTTTGGGAGGCCAAGGTGGGCAGATCACGAGGTCAGGAGATCGAGACCATCCTGGCTAGCACAGTGAAACTCCATCTCTACTAAAAATACAAAAAATTAGCCGGGCGTGGTGGTGGGTGACTACAGGTCCTAGCTACTTGGGGGCTGAGGCAGGAGAATGCCGTGAACCCGGGAGGCAGAGCTTGCAGTGAGCTGAGATTGTGCCACTGCACTCCAGCCTGGGCGACAGAGCGAGACTCCGTCTCAAACAAAACAAAACAAAACAAAAAAACCTAAATGCACTTTGTTTATTTATTCACTTATTTTCCAACCTCAAGTATACATAATTGCTTCTTTTTTTTTTTTTTTTGAGACGGAGTCTCGCTCTGTCGCCCGGGCTGGAGTGCAGTGGCCGGATCTCAGCTCACTGCAAGCTCTGCCTCCCAGGTTTATGCCATTCTCCTGCCTCAGCCTCCCGAGTAGCTGGGACTACAGGCGCCCGCCTCCTCGCCCGGCTAGTTTTTTGTATTTTTTAGTAGAGACGGGGTTTCACAGTGTTAGCCAGGATGGTCTCGATCTCCTGACCTCGTGATCCGCCCGTCTCGGCCTCCCAAAGTGCTGGGATTACAGGCTTGAGCCACCGCGCCCGGCCCATAATTGCTTCTTGACAAAATTTCATCATTGGTCCATGCATTGTTCTTTTTGATTGTATCATGGTGGTAGCCAGACTCCAAGATGGTGCCCAATGATCCCTGCCTCCTGATAGTCACATCCTGAGTCCCCTTCCACATTGTTCCAGGGTTGGTTTGTGTGATCAGTAGCATCTAGCAGAAATGATGGCATGTCACTTCTGATATTAGCTTTATAAAAGACATTGTGGCTTCCATCTTGGGCATTTTTTTACACATTCTTTCTCTCTTGCTCTCTCTCTCTCTCTCCTTGCTCTGCACGGAAACCATCTCAGGAGTAGCCCTGTAGTGAGGAACTGAGCCTCATACCAATAGCCACATGAATGAGCCTTCTTGAAAATGGATTCTCTAGCTCCTTCAGAGACTGCATCTGTGATTGACAGCTTCACGATTACCTCCTGAGAGACCCTGAGCCAAAAGCACCCAGAGTCCTGACCCTAGAAACTATGTGAAATAACAAATATTTAAGTTGCTAAATTATTAGGTGACTTATTATGCTGCAGTAAATTACTGATATAATTATCTATTAATCTTTTTATAATTTAATACATAAAGTGAACCTGCCACTAACACAAGAACTAGAATATTGATCATAGCTTACTTCTATCTATGTGACCTTTCTCTATCCCTTTCCCCTTACTTACCAAACTAAAGTTACCTTTATCCTGAATTTTGTATTTGTCATTCCCATCGCTTTTCAAAAATATAATTTAATAATATATGTATTCCTAAAATATGTCATTTAACAGTGGTTTGTTAGTTTTAAGTTAAAAGTGAAGTTTCATGCTAGATGTAATTTTCTGTGGCCTTTTAAATTTATTCAACATTATTTTGCTGAGATTCACCCAAATCATACATACATAGTGGCAGTTCATTTGTTTTGACTGTTGTATAGTATCCATTGTGTGACTATACTACTCTTTATCCACTCTCCTGTCAGTGGACATTGGGATTGCTCTGGGGTGTTTTCTATTACAACAATGCTGCCATGAACAGGTTTACAAATGCCTCCAGGTGCACATGGCAAGGATTTATATCTAGCATTGGAATTACTTGGTTGTAGAGTATATGAATGAGCCAAACAGCTTTCCAAAGTGGCCACACCAATTTATGCTTCCACCAGCCATTTATGAGAGATCCTCTCATCACTTGATATTGGCAGATTTCTTAAAATTTCTACACAAATGGGTATAAAACAGAATCTCATTATGGTGTAGATATGCATTTCCCTTATCACTAGGAAGATGCCTGAATGCACTTTCCATATTGTAGATTAGACCTCAAATATGGTGTGGGAAGGTACAACGAATTCTTTATTACAATTGTTCTCTTTGGTTTAATTTTTAGGTCTTCCCATCTCAGATCCTCCCTCCTCATATCACAATAGTCCTTTCTCGCCATTTCCTTTAATGTTCTGAGTGTTTGACCTTAGAACAACTGTAGTTAGGGAGGAAATGGACCAAGACCTACTCTCCTTTTTTCTAATTTCTCTCCCTACAGGGCAGCAGTGTGGAATTGACTTCTGGAATTGACTAGTGGTGCTGCTAGTTAATTTCACACTAGGATTAGCTCAACAGGGGAAGAAGTTGATCCTTTTCTTTTACAAAGGCTCTTTCTGGGGGACTATTTTCTTTTAGAAACTTAGAATGAAAAGAAAAATCTGCTGAGAAGGTTTTTACTTGAATGTAGACAGTATTATAAAATAGCCATCTAGGTTCTAAACCTCTGTCCTGAATTAACTGTATGATCAGAGGCTAGTTACTGAACACCCTGAGTTTAAATTACTCATTTGTAAAACAAAAATCGACAATCTCTTGAGTCCATTTAAGTGCCAAAATGTTTTTATTCCATGAACAAAATTAGCTAGTAAACTGACTTGTTCCTTAAGGTAATTTCATCTTCTCCACTTACTTGCTTCCTACCAACCTAATTGATCTTGGCATTAACACAGGTTAAAACTTGAGGCCCCAGGCTGGTCATGGTGGCTTCTGCCTGTAATTCCAGCACTTTGGGAGGCCAAGGCAGGAGGATCACTTGAAGCCAGGAGTTCAAGACCAGCCTGGATAACAAAGTGAGATCCTGTCTCTACAAAAAAATTACACACACACACACACACACACACACACACACACACACACACGTGATTTCAGACAGGGCCCTGTCATGCTTCTTGAATCAATATGTTTGCCACTGCATCCCCAGAACTAATACTGTATCTGCCAAAGAATAGGCACCACATAAATATTTGTTGGTCAGCTGAATGAATAATGAATGAACAAGCTAGGTCTTTATGCTCCATTCCAGTTTTTCCTCCACCATCATACTCAAAATCAGAAGTTACTTGAGTTGTACTTTACTTATAATGAGACAATCAGGAAGCACAGAGTAGAGAATGTCTCCAATACTGCAAGTCTAGCTGGCTCTCCTTTACTATTTAAATGTTTCTCATGAATAGCAAAGTAACCAAACCCAGTTGATCTCTGGGCCTGAGGACCAGGTATCAGTATTTTTCAAATACTCTCCAGGAGGTTCTAATACACAGCCGGTTGAGAATCACTATTTTGGAAAAAAATAAAACACTCTACTCTTTATTTCTGTTACTTTTTGTTGGCTTTCTCTTTTTTTTTTTTTTTTTTTTTGAGACAGAGTCTTGCTCTGCCGCCCAGGCTGGAGTGCAGTGGCCGGCTCTCAGCTCACTGCAAGCTCCGCCTCCCGGGCTCAGGCCATTCTCCTGTCTCAGCCTCCCGAGTAGCTGGGACTACAGGCGCCCGCCTCGTCGCCCGGCTAGTTTTTTGTATTTTTTAGGAGAGACGGGGTTTCACCGTATTAGCCAGGATGGTCTCGATCTCCTGACCTCGTGATCCGCCCGTCTCGGCCTCCCAAAGTGCTGGGATTACAGGCTTGAGCCACCGCGCCCGGCCTTGTTGGCTTTCTCTCTTTCTTGTTTCTGCATTTCTTTCTTTGCTCCTTTCTCCTTTATTTTTAAAGAAATATTGGTCAGACTCCATTTTCTAGGGTTCTAGAGAAATTCTGGTAGATCTGTATATAGAAAACTCTGTTGCATAGAAGGTATAGATAGGTAATATCAGGTAACAGGGAGGGATGAAGACATACAGCATTTATTACATGTATATGGACTGATAACTTCAAATTATAGAGTTGTCAAGGCATCTTGTCAGTAACCGCTGCCCTAGAGTAATAAATATAACCCCTAAATTATATGACAGTATTCCCTTTGTCTTAAAATATAATTTCCTCCAAATTGGAAAGTGTTTCATTCAGGTGAAAGTGTTTCTATGGGTGAAAAAAATAAATCAGTTTTGTCAATTCTAAGAAATCATTTTTCAAAAATTCAGTGAAAAAACTCATGTTTTCTCTGTTCGAGGCATTCTGTTCATAAGTTCAATGACCAATTCAGTTAAGTCAATTTGAAGCCCCATATAGACTCACCCTAATTTCGTTCTAGAAATAGCTATTAACAGTCCCCCCAAATTAAACTCACATATTCAAAGACTATTATGATGTGGCCATAGGTAAATGGAGCTTTAAAAACTATTTCTTAGGCTGGGCACGGTGGCTCATGCCTGTAATCCCAGCACTTTGGGAAGCCAAGGCGGGCTGATCACCTGAGGTCAAGAGTTTGAGACCAGCCTGACCAACATGGAGAAACCCCATCTCTACTAAAAATACAAAATTAGCCAGGCGTGGTGGCACATGCTTGTAATCCCAGCTACTCAGGAGGCTGAGGCAGGAGAACCACTTGAACCCGGGAGGCGGAGGTTTTGGTGAACTGAGATCGTGCCATTGCACCCCAATCTGGGCAACAAGAGCAAAACTCCGTCTCAAAACTAAAAATAATAAAAATAATAAAAAAGACAATAAAAGCTATTTCATATAAAGCAATGTATCAGAAATGAGAGAGAGAGAGAGAAACTCCTTTATTAACATTGGCAATATGGCAGTATGGAAGCAGTGATATCAACTGGCTAGGCTGCAAAGAATTTGCAAAAGACCTTTTGAGAAAATCAGGTAACTAGGGCAATTTATGTAAGGTCATTGCCCAGAAGCTGACACTCACATAAAATAGATGTCATTGTCAGCTACTACAGTATCAGAGCTGTTTCTCAAAATTATCCTGGTTTAAATCAAGCAGAAGAGCTTACTCTAATGTTTTCTGTTCTTTGAAATCATGCCATAAATAAACATCTGTAATAAATATGTCTGAACATTAAAGGGCTAGTATGACTGTGTTGGGAGTAATAGATTTGAAGTGCATGACAAAATAAAAGGAATATGCTGATGTCAAAGGGAGTAAGAGTTGCTTTATTTTTCTAAGGATAAAAGACATTGGGTCCCCAAAGTCTAAACAAAGAACAGCTCTACAAAAGATGCTCTTCCCATGGATAGTGACAGAGCTCAGTGACTAAGGGATCAGACATGGGAGACAGATGCCCTGTGTTTGAGTCCCAGCTTTGCTGTTAACCAACAGTACAATGTTGGGCAAATTATGCAACTTCTCAGTACTGTCGTTTTCTTATTGGGAAGATCAGCAATACCCATGGCAATGGGTAATTTTGAAGAGTAGCCTGAGTTCATAAATTATGATCAGTGCCTGGCACATAGTAAGTTTATAACATGAACCCTTATTATTCTCCACTTTTCAAGGAAAAGTTCTCCTAACTTCAAATCAATAATAATTTTAAAAAGCTATAAAGTGTTTTTACTTCTTATGCTTTTAGGAATGTAGCTCTTTTTAATTCTAGAACAAATCGTATAAGACAATTGGCTGGGCACAGTGGCTCACATCTGTAATTCCAAACACTTTGGGAGGCCGAGGTGGGCAGATCACAAGGTCAGGAGTTTGAGACCAGCCTGGCCAATATGGTGAAACCCCATCTCTACTAAAAATACAAAAGTTAGCCAGGCACAGTGGCACGCACCTGTAGTCCCAGCTACTCCCGAGGCTGAGGCAGGAGAATTGCTTGAACCCAGGAGGCAGAGGTTGCAGTGAGCCGAGATTACACCACTGCACTCCAGCCTGAACGACAGAGCGAAACTCTGGCTCATTAAGAAACTAAAAAAATAAGACAATTGAAATGCTGTATTGCTCACGAATATTATGATGATGTTGTTTTAAGGAAGTTTGTGGTTGTAATGCTTAAAACTTATTTTAGAGAGAAATGTATTCACTATTGAAAACACTTTTTGAATTAGACTTCTCTTAGAGTGACCTCTTTGTAGCATTTTTTAATGGATTGTTTTTTCTTTTTACTTTTTATTATAGAAGTTTTCAAGCTTCACACAAAAGTAGAAAAAATAGGATAATGAGCCCCTATGTACTTATTATCCAGTTTTGGTAATTATCAACATTTTGCATTTCCATTCACCAATATGTTGAATCAAATCTAAGATACCACAATGTTTTATTTGTAAATATTTCAGAATTTATAATAAAGACTTCCTTTTACAAAAAAGTAACATCACGCCTGTAATGCCAGCACTTTGGGAGGCCAAGGTGGGTGGATCACCTGAGGTCAGGAGTTCAAGACCAGCCTGGCTAACATGGGAAAACCCTGCCTCTACTAAAAATACAAAAATTAGCTGGGTCTGGTGTCAGGCACCTGTAATCCCAGCTACCCGGGAGGCTGAGGCACAAGAATCGCTTGAACCCGGGAGGCGGAGGTTGCAGTGAGCCTAGACTGTGCACTGCACTCTAGCCTGGGTCACAGAGTAAGCCTCTGTCTCAAAAAAAAAAAAAAAAAAAGTGACGACCATACAGTTGCACGTAAAAAATTATCAAAATCCTTAATATTCAAATTGTTTTAAAAATACCTTTCTATAGTTGATTTCCTTAAATCAAGATCCAAAGCTTTTAGTTTATATTTTGGAAGCTATTTCAGCTTTATACTTATTCTAAAGGCAAATGAATGACTACAGCTGCAACTTGAAATTGAAATCATTATAATAAGAGAGAAAGCTAGAGTGAGAAACAGGAGTCTAACAATAGGTTTGGGTTTTATCTATAATACTGACCTAGGGTTATAATATATGATGTTAGATTCTTTTGCTACTGCAATAAGAAGAAAAATAATTTTTCTAAAGTACTGTGGTGTAAGAAGCATAGAGAGTTCGAAAATAGCCTGTCTGTGGGCATTGCAAGCCCCTGAAGTTGCATGATCTGGTCAACATCTCAGTCTTTGAAAGTCTTCTGGGTGTAGCTCCTACTTCTCTATTCCATACTCTCTCTTTTCCTCCTTATAAATATTTCCAAAGGACTTGTCTGTGACATTTGGACCTTGGTTCTCCTATTTTACAGTCATGCTTCAGTATTTTTTTCTTTCTCTTCAGGACTCCTTGCATACCTCTTCAGACCTGAACCTAATGTTTTTATTGGACTTCATTGTTTTTACGGTTGCTTTAATATGACTGCCACTGCAGCCCTCAGGTATTCTTACAAAAAGACACTTAATTAATTACTTTATAGGTTACTAATAATTATCAGAATATATGATGTTTCCCTTTCGATGTAGGTGGGTAGGAAATAAGTAGCAAAGGTAGTATTTAAATAGAGAAAATGTTAATATGTTTATATTGGGGAGATTCTAAAAATAAATAAACACACTACCTCTGTGAAGTCCTATGACATACCCTCTTACGGCTATGAAAGCTAATGAGAAAATCATCTTTATTGATTAGGATCTCAAAATAGAGTATTTTATCTTGTCTACTTCTTTTCCTCAGGTTCCATTTATTATCATAAAATCACCACTGCTATTGTTCTCTTTGTAGCAGTCCAGTTTATTAAAACTGTGTAGAGTGATAGTTAAGAGCCTAGCCTCTGAAATCAGCTTGGATTCAAATCCCAGCTTCATTACTTCCTACCTGTGTTTTTGGGAAAATCATTTAGTCTTTTCTGTGGTTTGGTTTCTTCATCTGTTAAATGGGTGTAATATACCTACATACCTACCATATTATATATTTGATTACAGTTTGGCAAATATTCACTCTTATCTTCCTTGGGGTAGAGTATTTTTTCCTCCCTGTCAATGTTACTCTTGGTCATGGGATGTAGGTAGAAGTGACGGTGTGCCAGTTCCAACCCAGGCATCATGTGTTTCCATTTGTACGCTTACACTCCTACCGACACCATGAGAAGAATACGCTCCAGGTAGCTGTTTGTCCTGAATGATAAGAGACATATGGAGCAGATCTGCTTCCACACACACCCTGTAGCCAAATCTACCCTGCTCACAGCTGGAAGCAGAGGTGTGCAGCAGAGCTCAGCCTAACTCACCCAAACAATATTTGCCCTGCAGACTGATAAAAAAGATCATAACTGTTGCTGTAAGTTACTGGGTTTTTGGGTGGCTTGTTACAAAGTGTTATTGCAGCAATAGCTAACAAACACATAAAATTATTACAAGGATCAAATGAGATAATTTATGTAAATAATTTAGCATAGTGCTAGCCATATAGTCATGCTCAATTCGGGTTGCTATTATTATAATATTATCATTATTATTTTATTTTTCTCCATAAAAAAACTAAGTTATATACTGTGGCTAACTAATTACACAGTGTTAGGTCCTCTACAGTAAGCAAGAGTCTGAGTTGGCTTCCACACAGCTCTTGGTATTGACTATAGATGGTACTGAATCTGGCAGATGTGGACAACTCTCTAACTCTGCCTGTGGCTCATGTGGTTCTACCCCCTTTATCCTTCACCCTATTCAATATCTTATCTAGTTTGTGGATGTGAAAAATTGTCTCACAAGCATGCATCCAAATATTTTATCTTACGTTTATGCCAGTGGCTATCAAACTCCGTGTTTGCTATATTTATTCTCTAATTTCCCCAAATAGAAGACTCGTGTGTAGCTATACAGTTTATGAAGGGTGAAAGAAAGAGGAGGAAGTCCTTTGAGATGTAAGTCAAGAAATTAATTATATGAGGTAGTAGGAGGGCAGAGACAGATAAGAAGTAATGATAAGTCACAACTAACCTTTTTCTTAAGTTTAAACTGAGTTTGCTATATAGATTTTAGTTTCCATTACAGTTAATACGTGGGGTTACATTGTTACATTCAATGTGTTAAAAAGGAAATGTGTTTATCAAAAAGACTGTTACTAAAAATATGAACTCCACATCATCATGTACGTAATATCAAGTGAACAAATATTTTGGGGGGCACCTGCTATGTATCTTGTAGTGAGACATGATGACACAATACATACTATATTTTATTGATTCTGAAACACACATTTGTTCATATTTTAATGTCTCTGAAATCAAGATGTAGCTGGGACTATGGGCATGTACCACTATGCCCAGCAGAAGTGTAATTTTTCTTGTTTTTGCAAAGTGAGGCAGTTATTATGCAATGGGCTCTATTATCCAAAATATTCATTCCTTCACCTCCTGCCCATGTTCAATTAGATACCAATTTCTATAGGTTCTGTCTATAAGACAACTCTCAGATAAAGAATTCCTCCCAACCACTACTGTACTAGACTAAGCAATCATTTATTACCTCTTGGACTACTGCAAATCCCTCTTACGTAATTTATTATATCTGATCTCCCTTTCTGCCTTTTATCTGTGGTCAGGGTGATTATCCTATCTCACATTAATGATCATATCACACCTATATTTAAAAAGACACAGTAGGGCCACATGGTGGCTCACACCTGTAATCCCAGTACTTTGGGAGGCTGAGGCAGGTGGATCACTTGAGCCCAGGAATTCAAGACCAGTTTTGGCAACATGGCAAAACCCTGTCCCTACAAAAAATACAAAAATTAGCTGGGCGGGGTGGCACTACTCCTGAGTAGTCTCAGCTACTCAGGAGACTGAGGTGGGATGTTCACTTGAGCCTGGGAGGTAGAGGTTGCCATAAGCTATGATTGCATCACTGCACTCCAGCCTGGGCAACAGAGGGAGACCTTGTCTAAAAAAAAAAAAAAAAAAAAAAAAGGTGGCTTCAAGGACTCCCAGAAAAAAGTACATGCTTTAGCATAATATTCAAGACCACTGACAATCTGGTCTTATCCTACCTTCGAAGTGACCTCATAGCCACCTTTAATACATTCATCCCAGCATACTGAATTATTCACTCTTCCCTTAATTCTATTTGTACTTTCACATCTTGACACCTTTGTTTATATTATTCTTTCTGCCTAGAATGCTCCTCCCCCCTCCTCCCTTACCTGACAATATCCTACCCATCATCCCTCAAGGCCCAGCTCAGATGGTCACTGCTTCTATCCCTCCCTCAGGATTAGTCATCTGCTTTGCTTAAGCCCCACCTCACTTTTCTTTTTACTTTTATTTTATTTTATTTTATTTTTTTGAGACCGGGTCTCACTCTTGTTGCTCAACCTGGAGTGCAATGATGCAATCTTGGCTCACCGCAACCTCTACCTCCCAGGCTCAAGCAATCATCCCATCTGCCCTTCAGGTAGCTGGGGCTACAGGCGTGTGCATGCACCATACCCAAGTGATTTTTGTATTTTTTGTAGAGGCAGGGCTTCACCATGTTACCGAGGCTGGTCTCAAACTTCTGGGCTGAAGTGATCTCCCCACCTCGGCCTCCCAAATTGTTGGGAATACAGGCACGAGCTGCTGTGCCTGGCCTTCCACCTGACTTTTAAAACATCTTTATCATTTATGTTTATGTTCACAGTGCCTGCTAATGTGCTTGTATTTAGTGGGTTCCAAATAAAATGTTTATTAAATATTTATAGTGCAGCTACTTGGGAGGCTGAGGTGGGGTACTTTCTTGAGCCCAGGCATTTAATGCTGCAATGAGCCAAGATCATGCCGCTGAACTCCAGCGTGGGTGACAGGGCAAGACCCTATCTCTAAAAAAACAAAGTTTGTTTAATAGAGAAAATTTATATCCTCCACTTTTATGCATATAGATGAAGACAGCAAAAGGCAAATTCACAACCGAAGTTTGGTTAATGAAATGTATATGGAACATATACCCTAGGATATAAACACATTTAGCACAGTCCACACTCACTGTACTTTACAACCACACATTGTGGCATTAATAAATCTGAGCATTACAAAATCTTCACAATCTAAATATTTTAGAGTATATGTCCCACCTCCTAGAAGCCACCACTAAACACCATGGTGCCCCACTAGCTGCCCAAGATGCTCTTTTTTCATCTCAGGGTTGCACAGACCTGGGTGGGAGAGTCCACTGCCAGGTGTTAGGGACTTTGCTCCATAGGCCTACAGGTTGGGAGAGCAAGATTCGAAATCTTTGTCTTTCACAGTGGAAGGTAAGTTTATATATCCCAACAAGACCACACTCAGTGAGGAATTCCTCCAAAGGTAAAAGCCCAAAGGAGTGTTACAATGTTTTCTCAGACTACTCACTGTAGCCACTTTATAGCAATTCATTCTATTATGAAAGTGAATGCAGGTCTGTAAAATAATTTTGAAAGGGCAGGCAAAGATCAAATTTTGCAAACATTAAGTACTCCAAATCAAAACATGACTGATCCGAAAATTCATCCTGTGGATGTACTGGCAATCTTTAAATGCAAACTTTGAAAGGCAAATTTGGTAACCTGCATACTAAATGTCAATTAATTAGAATGTTTAGGCCACATGTAGTGGCTCAGGCCTGTAATCCCAGCACTTTGGGAGGCCAAGGCAGGCAAATTGCATGAGTCCAGGAGTTCAAGATCAGCCTGGGTGACATGGCAAAACCCTGTTTCTATAAAAAATACAAAAATTAGCTGGGCGTGGTGGGGCATACCTGTGGTCCCAGCTACTCAGAAAGCTGAGGCAGGGAAATCACTTGAGCCTAGGAGGTCGAGGCTGCAGTGAGCCAAGATCGTACCACTGTACTCCAGCCTGGATGACAAAGTGAGACCCCGTCTCAAAAGCAAACAAAGGAATGTTTAGGAAATTGAATGTTCTTATTATATTTCTAACTGGTTGTGATTAAGCTGTTAAAAAGATCCACCAACATTTATATTTCAGATCTTGCCACTAAAATTTTTGCCATGATCCTGGCTCATTGCAGCATTAAATGCCTGGGCTCAAGAAAGTACCCCACCTCAGCCTCCCAAGTAGCTGCACTATAAATATTTAATAAACATTTTATTTGGAACCCACTAAATACAAGCACATTAGCAGGCACTGTGAACATAAACATAAATGATAAAGATGTTTTAAAAGTCAGGTGGAAGGCCAGGCACAGCAGCTCGTGCCTGTATTCCCAACAATTTGGGAGGCCGAGGTGGGGAGATCACTTCAGCCCAGAAGTTTGAGACCAGCCTCGGTAACATGGTGAAGCCCTGCCTCTACAAAAAATACAAAAATCACTTGGGTATGGTGCATGCACACGCCTGTAGCCCCAGCTACCTGAAGGGCAGATGGGATGATTGCTTGAGCCTGGGAGGTAGAGGTTGCGGTGAGCCAAGATTGCATCATTGCACTCCAGGTTGAGCAACAAGAGTGAGACCCGGTCTCAAAAAAAATAAAATAAAATAAAATAAAAGTAAAAAGAAAAGTGAGGTGGGGCTTAAGCAAAGCAGATGACTAATCCTGAGGGAGGGATAGAAGCAGTGACCATCTGAGCTGGGCCTTGAGGGATGATGGGTAGGATATTGTCAGGTAAGGGAGGAGGGGGGAGGAGCATTCTAGGCAGAAAGAATAATATAAACAAAGGTGTCAAGATGTGAAAGTACAAATAGAATTAAGGGAAGAGTGGGCCGGGCGCGGTGGCTCAAGCCTGTAATCCCAGCACTTTGGGAGGCCGAGACGGGCGGATCACGAGGTCAGGAGATCGAGACCATCCTGGCTAACACGGTGAAACCCCGTCTCTACTAAAAATACAAAAAAATTAGCTGGGCGAGGTGGCGGTCGCCTGTAGTCCCAGCTACTCTGGAGGCTGAGGCAGGAGAATGGCGTGAACCCGGGAGGCGGAGCTTGCAGTGAGCTGAGATCCGGCCACTGCACTCCAGCCTGGGGGCAGAGCGAGACTCTGTCTCAAAAAAAAAAAAAAAAAAAAAAAAGAATTAAGGGAAGAGTGAATAATTCAGTATGCTGGGATGAATGTATTAAAGGTGGCTATGAGGTCACTTGGAAAGTAGAATAAAACCAGATTGTCAGTGGTCTTGAATATTATGCTAAAAGAGCATGTACTTTTTTTCTGGGAGTCCTTGAAACCTCTTTTCTTTTTCTCTTCTCTTTTCTCTTTTCTTTTCTTTTTGCTGCAAAAGCAGAGATGGCCATACCTTAGACAGAGTCTTCCTGTGGCCTGATCTTCTGAACTCCTGGCTCCTGCCTGTTTCCCAAGCTTCCCCAAGCCTCCCTCAGCCTCCTGGGACCTATGAGCTCTGCTTCTCCACACTCCCTTCCCCCTTCTTCCAGTGTCATTTTTTTAGACAGTTAGAGTTTATTACTGTAATTTGCAAGCAAGAACCCTGACTGATACTATCAGTACTGCAAGGGAGCAGAGAGTTCTGGACCTGGAGTCAGATTGCTGGGCCACTTACTAAATGTGTATCTTCCAGCAAATGCTTGATCTCTTTAACCCTCCATTTCCTCATCTGTAAAATGGGAGCAAAACCAATAATTGTGTCATAGGGTTCTTGTGAGGATTTAATAAAATAATCTCTATGAAGTATTTAGCACAATCCCTGGTACATAAGGAAGCATTCGATAAATAGTAGCTTTTGTTATTACTAAAATTCTTTGTAATGTCCATGTGTTCAGTCCACAAAACTCTGTTGCTCACTACATGAAAAGAGCACCCCTGTGCACACTGTGTTCAGTGTTGCACTTCATTTTTTCCCAAGGGGTTTAGTTTGTTTTGCTTCATTTTCCAGTTTACGACTTCAGTGCCTTCCCACACTATATATCCTGAGACTTTCTTCCAGGCACAGCTTCTGGTCACTCTATCTCTATTTTCTCTCTTCATTTTTACTGTACCAGCTCTCCTCCACCTCCAGGCCACCAAAAGGTGATCAGCTGCAGGCGGAGAGGACAAAATTGGTTGAAGCAAGTCCTTTTTCTGCATCTGGTATGCCGGGTTAGCAGCTTTAATGAAAATTTGAAAAACGAAACAAAACAAATGCACAGTCTGTATCCTAAAACTTATTATGGAACCCTTAATTTATCTACTTAGCTTTTGATGGATTTTTTTTCTTCTATTGAAATGTATAATGACCTCTCATAGTTAAACTGCAGAATCTTTTCCACTCAACTTCTTCCCTCTGGGATGTAATAAATAGACAACTTATGGCCCAACAGCACATTGGAGACAAATTTTCTGTGATAGAAAAATGTTTTTTACTACACATAATGTTTCTCAAAGGAGGTAGGTCAAAACATAGATATCAATCCTCTATAACCATTTACTGAATATCATATTTGGTTTGAGAATATTAAAATGTAGTATGTTACTTTTCAAAGGTTGAGCATATTGCTATGGCTATTTTAATTTCTGTAACAGTTAGATGTAAATTAGAATAAAGAAGAAACTAAAATTATTTACCACCTCTGCATGCTTTATTTTCCAAAAAAAAAAGTGATAAAAAGGCTCAGCAGAGTAGTATAGGTAAAAGCATCTCTCACCTGTGTGGGAATTGGCAGACTGGGGCTTCTGGCCTAGATGGGCTACCTCCCGAGTATAACCCTGTGCTCAGCCTCACTTCCCTAAGGTGTGAAATAGGGACAATAACATCCTCAGTGTTGGTTGTGACAAATCAATAACATAATGTATGCAAAATACTTGGCTCATAGAAGGAATTCAATACCCAATAATTGATGTTGTAGCTTAACAAAGGATTGTCAGAGATTTAATAATTTTAATATTTGATTATCTAAAGGAAATATGATTTTATCTAAAAGGAATATTATTTTAAGTCTACACTAGTATCTATATAAATCAAAGAGAAGTATTATGATTTCATCAGTGGATATTATCAAGGAAGGCAGTGGCAACTCAAGATAACTCAGACACTGTTAAGTTTTATATTTGCTATAATTTTAATAATTACTGAAAAATGTTCTCTTTCAGTTGGTCCTGGTATAGTATTTCTTTGGGGACACAACTCCAAATAAACTATTTTTGTTTGGATACTATTTATACATTAAATAATTAGGCAGACGATGCCTCAAATCTACCTGAGTCAGAAAACTCCATTTTAAAAAATTAGTAAAAGCAAGTTTGAGTCACAAGGTAAATATATGTATGAACTATAAGTATCAATGTAAAAACCTCAGGTATTTACTAAACATAAGCTTCTTTATTTCTGTATACCTGAATTGAATCTCTGTTACATAAGACTACTATGCTAAGAGGCAGAAGTGAAATCTCCATATAATCTCAGTTGATTTGGACTTCTCTTGTCCACCTCCTAGTGCCTTTATCAGGCTGGCATCTACATGGGGGGTATGGGGTGGAGGGCATTTACTCCACAGCCTCAGTCCTCTCTCCAGCTGGCATCCTCCGAGATAGAAGTCCTCGTGGAGTCTCTGATCAAACATTTTGGGTGCAGGGCTACTCTGCTTCTGCAGTCTCTCAAAGCCACAGCTCTTTTACTCTCTGCTGCACATGAAACATACACATTACGGTAGGTGGAACATACTTATGGCCACCCCAGGACCTTCTGCCCAGGCTCCTCCATATGCTATGCCTACCCCACTGTGCCTGCCTGTACCATGTTGGGTTGGTCTACTATATAAGGCTCACTGCTGTTCCAGGCTCCATCTCAGAAGGGAGACAGAATCACCCCTTCTCTCTACCCTCTGCTTTCAGATTTCCTCAAACCCATTCCTGTTTCTCCCCCCACCCCTGGGCACTGGGACCAGGTCGGAAATCTAACGTCTAAGCTCTTTTGCTCATTTGCTCCTTCCTTCTCCCAACCCCACAGAATCATGATCTCTTTCTGGACTGGGAAAATTCCCTTTGGCATATCATTCCTTTTCCTAAACCTACATTTGTGGTCAACTTTATAATCTGAATCCTTCAGGTCACCAAGTGTTGACACTCAAAATCTAGGCCTTTCAGGCTGTTCTATCTATGGAATCGCCATTCTTTTATTCCTTCACTTTCTTAATAAGCTTGCTTTCACTTTGAAAAAAAAAATCTAGACTTTTCAAACTTGAAGAAAAATGTTTTCTTTCAAACCATTGTTTCTGTCTTGAATTTCACATTTCCATTTTAAAACCCAAAATCAGGCCGGGTGCGGTGGCTCACGCCTGTAATCCCAGCACTTTGGGAGGCCGAGGTGGGCAGATGACGAGGTCAGGAGATCGAGACCATCCTGGTTAACACAGTGAAACTCCGTCTCTACTAAAAATATTTTAAAAAACTAGCTGGGCATAGTGGCAGGCGCCTGTGGTCCCAGCTACTAGGGAGGCTGAGGCAGGAGACTGGCATGAACCCGGGAGGCGGAGCTTGCAGTGAGCTGAGACCACCGCACTCCAGCCTGGGTGACAGAGCGAGACTCCGTCTCAAACACAAACAAACAGAAAACCCCAAAATTATGGGCAACTCATGCTTTTCTGTGAATTTCTTTTTCTTTTCTTTCCTTCCTTCCTTCCTTCCTTCCTTCCTTCCTTCCTTCCTTCCATCTCTCTCTCTCTCTCTCTCTATTTTTCTGAGACAGGGTCTCAGTCTCTCACCCAGGCTGGAGCACAGTGGCCCGATCATGGCACACTGCTGCCTCGACCTCCTGGGCTCAAGCAATCCTCCTACCTCAGCCTCCCAAGTGGCTGGGACCACAGGTGCATGCCATCATGCCCCACTGATTTTTTTTGTTTGTTTGTTTTTTGTAGAGACAGGGTCTCACTATGTTGCCTGGACTGGTCTTGAACTCCCTGGGCTCAAGTGATCCACCTCCCTCAGCTTCCCAAAGTACTGGGATAACAGATATGCAACTGGGGCTGTGAATTTCTTCTGTAACATCCTCACCCTGAAGCAACGGATGCCACATCTAATTTGAATAAATGAGTGTGTGAAATAGAAAGGAATTAGTGGGTACAAACAAAATACTTCTTAATACATCAAATACATTATCTCACCACAAGTGGAAGTTTCCTTACACTTTAGTTTCTCCTTAGTTGCCTGACCTAAATTATTTTTTAGTTAATGACTTGGGAGACTTACTATACAAATGGACAGACCATGCATGACAAGAGAACTCTGATCTACAACCTCTGCAGCAACAAGTCAGAGAAGCCAAACCACCATCTCTGGCTTCAATCAGAATGGTTAGGACTTGGTCAATGCCTGCCAGCTTCTTAATTTCTTACTGCCACCTCCATACCCTCTCCCTCTGCACCCACCACCCTTCCAACTCAAGACCAACTGTCGAACTCCAAATATCTCCAAATATGCTCCCCAAACCAATCACATAAGATGCACTGCTTCTAGTTGCCTCTCCTTTTGGATAGCCTTCCTCAGCTTCTCCAGGCCAGCAACATCCAATCAAAGCACACTTGAAGCCTTTCTTGTTTTTACACTGTGAAGCTTTCCCTCTCCCAGAGATGCATTTGAATCTCTGTCAAATGCAAGTGATGGTGGCTGTCTCCCTTACTCTAAATAAATAGCCTTTGTTCTCATTTGGGTGGTCATTTATTTCCACACACTTAATACACATAAAGCTGTTATATTCTAGACATGCACACTGATAGTTGAGCTTTTTTGTTTTTTTGTTTTTTTTAGCACAGATATTTGCAGTAAATACATACTGGGCTTTGATTTCTCTTTTAATGGATAAAAATTAAAAGTTATAACTTGAAATGACTTTTTCCTTAAATTTATAGGTATTGGTATACTTCCCTCAATGGATACAGTTGGAATGTTCTTGGAAGGGTATATTGAAATCTCATTTTTATAAATTAAAATGATTACCTTTTGGCAAATTACTATTAAGAGACCCTATTAGATATTAATTTCAAAATGAAGAATATTGATTATGCAGGCAATTAGTTCTCATGTGTCAGGTTTCCTTAAATTGGTATACCTCTGTATCAGTTCATACATATAAACCTAAGTAAAAGTAAAATAATAATGATCCTCAGAAAAGTAAATAATATACACTCGTTTATAGAAATTTGTGCTGTTTTTTTTTTTGAGACGGCATCTCACTCTGTCGCCGGGGCTGGAGTGCAGTGGCTGGATCTCAGCTCACTGCACGCTCCGCCTCCCGGGTTCACGCCATTCTCCTGCCTCAGCCTCCCGAGTAGCTGGGACTACAGGCGCCCGCCACCTCGCCCGGCTAGTTTTTTTGTATTTTTTTAGTAGAGACGGGGTTTCACAGTGTTAGCCAGGATGGTCTCGATCTCTTGACCTCGTGATCCACCCGTCTCGGCCTCCCAAAGTGCTGGGATTACAGGCTTGAGCCACCGCGCCCGGCCTGTGCTGTTTTTTAGTTTACTTTAGTAGACATTATGTGGCCACAACACAACAGCCCAAAATATAAATTACTGTTCTTATTTAACAAATAAAGAAATGAAGATTAAGGCAAAATGCTTGAGACTTCACTAGTATAGAGTGAAGCCCCTCAATCTCCTGCAAAAAACCTGGAGTTGGCTTGAAGCGACTGGCCACGGAGTTTTTGTTGTTGTTGTTTGTTTTGTTTTGTTTTCAGACACAGTCCTCCTCTGTTGCCCAGGCTTAAGTGCAGTGGTGTGGTCTCAGTCACTGCAACCTCTGTCTCTTGGGTTCAAGCGATTCTCCTGCCTCAGCCCCGCAAGGAGCTGGGACTACAAGCATGCACCACCATGCCCAGCTTTTTGTATTATTTTAGTAGAGATGGGGGTTTCAACATGTTGGCCAGGCTGGTCTTGAACTCCTGACCTCAAGTCATCTGCCCAACTCAGCCTCCCAAAGTGCTGGGATTACAGGTGTGAGCCACCACACCTGGACCCAGGGAGCTTCTTTTACCCCTGTGAGTGAAGGAGAGGCCCCATCCTTCTGGGAGGGTGGTGATCTTCATTTTGCATGGCAAAGGGGGCCAAGATGTTCTTGGAACAGCAAGGAGGGTAGGGAATCCCACTTAGATGTGTGCCCAGCTGGGTCAAGCTGGGGTTTAATGACAGAGCTAATGATGGCCAGATGACCCACACATACAAATAGTGCAAAGGAAGGTGTCTTTCCACTGTGCATTTGTCCACAGTGCACTTAAAATCCTGAGCACTTACCATGACCTGCAGCCTTCATGGAATCCGGCCTCTGCATTCCTCGTTCACTCCTTCTCCTGCCACTCTTCTCATTCTCTACATTCCAGATACCTTTCAACTTCTCAAACATGCTGAGCATATCCATTCTTCAGCTCCTTTAAAATTCTGACCAGAACACTTTTCTCTGGGATTCTAAAATCTCTGAATGGATAGTTCCTTCTCATCTTCCCTGTTTCAGGGCAGATTTCTCCTCAGAAAAGTCTTTCATGATCATTTAAAGCAGACTCTGCCAATATACCCACCTTCTATCACATTGTCCTTTTATGTTAACTGTCTGGATTTAAAATTCTCTTCTTTGCTACTTGCTTGCTTGTTTACTGTCCCCTTTCCAGACTGTAAGCTTCAAGAAATTTGGGAACTTGTCTGTCATATTTGCTGCTGGATCCCAAGCACCCAGAATAGCGGGACCTCAGTATATATCTGTTGAATAAATGAATGAATAAATCATGACCCTCAATTGAGAATATGATGTCAGATATGTACTCACTCTCCAGAAAAAAAAGTGCACTGAAAAAAGTGCATTTTAGGAAGTTTCAGAGCCTTGGAAGCTCATCTATAGACACCTGGTTAAAATCTGGCATCAGGCCGGGCGCGGTGGCTCAAGCCTGTAATCCCAGCACTTTGGGAGGCCGAGGCGAGCGGATCACGAGGTCAGGAGATTGAGACACTCCTGGCTAACACGGTGAAACCCCGTCTCTACTAAAAATACAAAAAACTAGCCGGGCGCCTGTAGTCCCAGCTACTCGGAGGCTGAGGCGGGAGAATGGCGGGAACCTGGGAGGCGGAGCTTGCAGTGAGCCGAGATCGCACCACTGCACTCCAGCCTGGGCGACACAGCGAGACTCCGTCTCAAAAAAAAAAAAAAAAAATCTGGCATTATTGTTGTGCTCTTTCATAATGTTATTTTTGAAATTGATTCTAGAATCTGTTCTTTGCAATAAAACATTCACATGAATATCAAAAGTATGTTTTAGATGCAATAGAACAAATCACAGACCAAGAACTCCTCGTTGGTTTTGAATAAAACAGACTCCCAATATTTATACTAATTTATATTTATATTTAATTTGTATTAATGGGTCCTAATGACATGGCCATATTTTAATGAACTGAAGATGCCTTTGTGGTACAAACATGACGTGTTTACCCATATCCAGTTCTCCTCTCCTTTGTGAGACTTGGAAGGATTAAAATTCCTAGCTTCCTTTGCAGTTGGGCAGAGCCATGTGACTAATTCTAGCCAATGGATTAGAGGAAAAAGTGACATGTCACTGCAAGGTTGTAGCATTTAATTGCTGGTGGGAGATCCTCCAGGGCTCTATCTTCCTCTAGAGTAGTGACCGTGGAAGCACAGTTGATACTGAAGCACAGTACCAAGCCATTGCATGGAGAATAGTTGCTGTGGAGAGTCATGCAGATCTTCACCTGACTTTGAGCAACCTTTAAGTTCCTGAGGTTTTCTGATGATTTGTTATAGAAATACAACCCAATGGAGCCTAACACACCATTGCTTGGGAAAAGTACTGCCAGGCGCGGTGGCTCACACCTGTAATCCCAGCACTTTGGGAGGCTGAGGCGGGCAGATCATGAAGTCAGGGGATCAAGACCATCCTGACTAATAGGGTGAAATCTTGTCTCTACCAAAAATACAAAAAATTATCTGGGTGTGGTGGCACGTGCCTGTAATCCCAGCTACTCGGGAGGCTGAGGCAGGAGAACTGCTTGAACCCAGGAGGTGGAGATTGCGGTGAGCCAAGATCGCGCCACTGCACTCCAGTCTTGATGACAGAGCAAGACTCTGTCTCAAAAAAAAAAAAAAAGTACTGATATTTTATATACCATTGAGAAATAAAATGCCATTTATAATTGTAAGAGTTCAGAGTTCAGTGTAAGATGCATTACAATCTTATAGATGTTAAATGGGAAAAAGTGGGCCTTAGATTAGATAAAATACAGATTGTTAAAGCAATTCAAGGCTGGGCGCGGTGGCTCAAGCCTGTAATCCCAGCACTTTGGGAGGCCGAGACGGGCGGATCATGAGGTCAGGAGATCGAGACCATCCTGGCTAACACGGTGAAACCCCGTCTCTACTAAAAAAATACAAAAAAAAACTAGCCGGGCGAGGTGGCGGGCGCCTGTAGTCCCAGCTACTCGGGAGGCTGAGGCAGGAGAATGGCGTAAACCTGGGAGGCGGAGCTTGCAGTGAGCTGAGATCCGGCCACTGCGCTCCAGCCTGGGCCACAGAGCGAGACTCCGTCTCAAAAAAAACAAAACAAAACAAAAAACAACAACAAAAAAAAGAAATTCAGAAAAGGAGATTAACATAGTGTCAAGAGCTCCAAACCTAGAGTTGGACAGAAAGTTATGGATTCAAATCCTAATATTTAATGGCTTTTTTCTCTCTCTCTTTTTGAGATGGAGTCTTGCTCTGTCACTCAGGCTAGAGTGCAATGGCACAGTCTAGGCTCACTGCAACCTCCACCTCCCGGGGTTCGAGTGATTCTCCCGCCTTAGCCTCCTGAGTAGCTAGGACTACAGGTACGTGCCACCACACCCGGCTTATTTTTGTATTTTTAGTAGAGATGGGGTTTCACCATGTTGGCCAGGCTGGTTTCAAACCCTGACCTCAAATGATCTGTCTGCCTTATCCTCCCAAAGTGCTGGGATTACGGGCCTGAGCCACCACGACCGGCCAACAACTTTTCTCTTAATAGCTTATACAAACCTTAGTTTCCTCATCTGTGAAATGGGGGCATAATAGTAGAAACAGCCTCATAGAGTTTTGTGATTATTAAATGAAGATAATTACTATAATGTATTCAGCATAGTAATTATTTCACATATTTTAATCCCCATATTTGGTTAAATCACAGAGCTTTTCAAGATAAACATTAATTTCAAACAATAATACAGGAAAACTTTTTAAGTTTGTTATTATGTCATACTAATCAATCAGCTAGTGTTTATTAATTCCTCACCAGGCATGAGGACTAGGTCTTTGAGTTAAGTGTTCTTGGAGACAACAAAGAAACAAATGTGGAGGTTGGAGGCCTGAGGCAGACCGCCCTGGGGTCTTCCCATCCTCTCTCTAATGTGTTTTCTAGGTGAATCAGGGTAGAATGATGATCAAGACTAGCCTTGGAGAGTAAAAGAAGTCACAAAATTGTACCTGAGGAATGTATGAAAGATCAGTCCTGCACCCATCTTGATGACTAGCGGGGTAATAGAGGGTAAATTGAGGATTAATTGCATGTCTGGAGCCCTGGGTAATATGTGTGGGTATATATATAGAGAGAAAGCACACAGGAGAGTGCTAGTGGTTGGGGAGCAAAAGGATACCTCACTGGAGCAGAAGTGGGCTCTTCTGTAATACATATGATGTATTGTTCCTACCTGTGTAGTTATACTCTTGTGGATTATGAAGTTATTCAGGGAACACTATTTAACTCATGGTATATCTAAATTCGTAAAGCATCATCTGTTGTTATTATTGCCTTCGTCTACAGTACATGTGAAGAAACCTAGGGTCATTAAAAAGTGTAACAATCATCATTACTTCTGAAGTTCATTCTAGACTAAAAGTTTTCCTAATATATACTTTATGAGCCTTCTTTCTGTCACCAAAGATGTGCATTGTGGATTTCAATACAATGTCCTCACCTCAGTTTTCTGAAGGACATATGCTTGTGAAGGAACAGGTGCCTGTTCAATGTTATTTTTATTAAATGCCTGAACCATCACAGATTAAGTAATTTTCTTTAAAGGAAGTATAGCTGCCTCTAAATATAACTCTGGGCTACAGTTCACCTTTTCTGTTTATTTTATTCTCAACTTGTGAAACTGTATCTTAGGACTTGGGGTATATAACTTGTTATTTGATATCAGTTGCTCAACAGTGGATCAATTGTAATGCTCCTGGCACCAAAGGAAACAGGGGGCTTAAATATGTTTACAGAAGACAAAAGGCTTATTTTTGCGTAGTTTACAACATATGTTTCCACAGTTTTAAATATTAAAAAGCCCCCCCCCCCAAAGTTTTTTCACTAGTTCCCTCATTAAAGACTAACAGGATCAAACAGAGAAAACAACTCTACAACCCACATATTATTTATCAGATGTTTTGGATGAAATTCAGATTTAAAAAACCAAAAGGCTCTCTCTTCCTCTCCCTCTCCCAGCAAGAGCATTAGGGAGATACTCCCCACTGCAAAATACACCCACTCACACACTGGCGAATGTTGCACTATCATTCCAGGAGCGGGGGGAAAGTTGCTGCGACAGCCTTAGGCTCCTCTCCGCGTTACTGGGTCGTCGTACGTGCGCTGTGGGCTGCTGCGGGGTTTGAGACCTGGCCAGAGGACTCGCGGCTCACGACCTGAGTGTACCTGGATAAGTTCTCAGAGGCTACTAGGAACATCGCAAATACAGGACGCCTGTACTGCAAAGCTCTCCCTAAAACCTCATCAGTCCTCCTCTCTTGACTCTTCGTTGTCCCAGGAATTTTAACTTTTCCTCGGCGCAAGTGTTTCTCCTGCGGACCCCTTGCAGGCGCAAAGCCTGGCTCGCTCTGGCCTCCTCGCTTGCCCAGGATCCAGGCAGCCACGCGGAGCATGGTGCAGCTTCCCCTCGCTTGCCCCGGACGGTGAAGAGAAGAAATCAGGAGGGAGGAGGTACTCAGCCCTCCTGGGTGCACTCCCAGATGTTTTTAAGTTGGCCTTTATGAAAAACAAAATGATGCTAAAATGCAAAATAGGCAACGTGGAGGTACTCAGCTCTCCTGCGTACACGCCCAAATATCTCTAATTTGACGTTTACGAAACAGTGCTAAAATGCAAATTAGGCTTTGTAATACCCAGAATGAGCCTTGTTTGACAGGCCAAACTGAGATTTAATGGAAAGCTTACTCATATCCCCACACAGAATTCATTCTTTTAGGAACTTAAAAAAAATTGTGTAATTTTAAGTTCCACCACTGTCATAACGAACACTCCACAGTAATACGCAGTGGAACAATGGACACCCCCCATATCGCATTGTGTCAGGTAATTATGAAGTGTCGCGGCGCGGGAAAGAGAAGCTGGGAACGTCAATTTGTCCTCTGCAGCGTGTGGGAGCGCTCAGAGCCGCGCGTCTCCCAGAAACATCATCCAACCGTCACCCCCAATGCCTCAACCCAGGGACAGGGGCAGACTCAATCAGACCTCGGCCCCAGGCGTGGCAGGAGAGGGCCAAAGAGGGGACGTGTGAGCGCAGAGGGAGCGAGCACCGCTCCATGGAGGGCAGGCGCTAGCTTGGAAGTCGGGAGGAGAAAGTGCAACCGGGCGGGGAGGGGAGGATCCCACCAGGGTGTGGCGAGGGCGCCCGGACTCCGGGTGAGCGGGACCCTACGCGGGACCGTGCGCTCCCAGAAGCTCCCACTCAGCCCAACCTTTTGGGCGAAACCCAGGGCAGCCAGATAAGGGTGCAGGCGGGGTCACGCGTAAAGCTGTTGCTTTGAAGCAGGGCATAAGTGAGAAAGAGATAAAGAGAGAAGGAACAAGGGGAAAAAGAAATCAAGGGGCTGAAGGCCGAGATGTCCTACTTCTAAGTGGTTCTGTGAGAGGCAAAAGCTTCATTGCCAGCGCAGTCCGAGGCAGTGCCGCGTGGAGGACCGGCCGGGTCGGGCGCGGGGACCTCTCCAAGGGGTCTCCAGCCTCCGCGCACTCTGCGGTGGCCCCTGGAGGGGGAAACTCTATCCTGGCAGCTCAGTGGGGGGAAGCGCGTCGGGGCTGTGGTTTCCTTCCCCCGAGACCCCAGCGCTGCACCCTCGAGGCGGCAGGCTCAGTCAACCCTCCCCGGGGGACGGCAGCCCTCTAGCCAGGCGACCTCAGGTCTCGCGCCCTCCCACCGCTCAACCTCCTCGCTTCACCCCCATTCATTCTTCCTCAGCGGCTCCTAGGACGGGCTCAAAAACCAACTCCACACGCAACCCAGCCCACGTCGCAGAGCTGAGGAGTAGGGCTGGGTTCGGAGCGCGCGCCGGCGCCCCCGGCGCGCGGCTGGGAGTTAGCGGCCGCGGGGGGCGCCGCGAGCCGCCCGTGCCCGCCGCGGATGAACAGGAGGCCGCGAGCAGCCCCCGAAGCCGCGCAGCATCCGCGTATCCAGTGACGGTGGAAGCCACGCCCGCTCCAGAGCCGGGGGGCTGTCCTCGCCCCCCCACCTTTCCCCTCCCTCCGACCCCCTCCCGGCCGCGCTCCCTCCCCTCCTCCCGCGCCAGCCCCCGGCCCGCCCCCGGCTCGGCTCGCGGGAGGCGCTGGGCACTGGGGCTGGCGCGCTCTCCCGGGCTCACACACAGCCGCGCACGCACGCCCGGGGCGGCTTTCCGCGCCGGCCCTCGCTCCCCGCGCCCATGCGGACGGACAGAGCGACGGAAGATGGCTGACGACTCCACGGGGCCCCGAGGATGCGGCCCGGCGGCGGCGGCGGCGGCGGGAGCGGCAGCGGCAGCGAGAGCGGCAGGGGCAGCGGCAGCAGCGGCGGCGTTGGCTGCGGCGGCGGCGGCGGCGGCGGTGGCAGCAGCAGGAGCCGAAGCGGCGGCGGCGGCATCCCCGAGACTCTTCGAACTACCCTTCCCCGTGACAGCCACTGACGTCCTCCGCCGCTAGAAGAGACCCCGCTTCTCGGCGCCCGCCCGCCCTCCCCCTCGCGGCCCGGCCCGGCCCCGCCAGCACCGCTACCTCCGCCAGCCTCGCCACCATCAGCACCACCTCCACCGCCGCCGCCGCCGCCACCACCACCGCCGCCGGCGGCGGCAGCAGCCATTTCATCTCCACAGAAACCAGACACAAAAACATGGCAGAAATGGAGAAAGAAGGGAGACCTCCGGAAAATAAACGGAGCAGGAAGCCGGCTCACCCAGTGAAAAGGGAGATCAATGAGGAGATGAAGGTATTTTTGGATCTCGGGGGCCAGGGAGACTGAGCTCTTTCTTGCGCCCGCTCCCCGTGGGCCGTGGTATGGATCTGGGGGGTACCGGGGCGCGCTTGTCAGTTTCTGTAGGATGCCCAGAACGGCTCCGCGCCTCCAGGTGTAAAGCAGAGGCCAACTCGCGGGCTGCATCCCCGAAATTGTTGCCAACCTCAGATTTGATGAGGGGGGACCACATACTATTTAACCTTAGGAACCCCAGGTTGGCACGGGCGCGTTTCAGAGCGAGGGCACCGGGGACCCGAGCGGCAGTGGGCAGGGGAAGAGGCTTTCCCAGTGGACGGTGCAGTTTCTGCCCCCCTTTTTGGGAATCATTCTCAGGTTCCCTCCAAAGTTAGGAGCCACCTGGCCGGGGCACCCCGGAGAGAGCTCTGTTCCACCCCTCTCCCCCAGCTCACCCTCCTGCTCCTCAATCCCGCTTCCCCCCAACCAACCAGCTGCGACGGCGTGAAGAGCCCGTCAGTGCCCGGCGAGCTGCGGCCCGAGAGGCGCGGGTCTGGGCACGGTCCTGACCGCTCGCCTCGCCCACCCCCGCCCGCTCCTCGCCACTGGCAGCCTCCGCCTCTCGCTCGCCTCTGCCTGCCTCACTTCCCAGCGAAGCAGACCCCGGCCAGCCCCGCTGGAGGACAGCTGTCTGAGGGCGGCCTTTGCAGGGCGCCTGCCCATTGTTCGCGAAGGCCGGCCCCGAGTCCTCTCGGCAAGGCCGGGCTCCCCGCCAGGCCAGCGGTGCACCAGAGGTGGAGAGCACAGTAGCCTGGCGCTCCAGCTGTTCGCGTTAGAGCGATTGCACAAGAGCACTGCTCGACTCCGGACCCTCTCGTTGCCCCCCAGCCCCTTATTTTCCATGAAGTTGCGGCTTTTGCCTGGGCGAGGGTTTTATTCTGTGTTGATTTCACGAGTCTCTATTGATTTAAAACAATTTTTCTGCGAGCCATCAAAAAGTAGCAGGTTTGCATTTTGCGGTCTTCTTGGTGTTCCCCATCTTCTGCATGAAATCCTTAATACTACCAGGTGGCTAAATACTACTACATTTTCTATCATAGCTCACGCTTAGCAGGGGACACATGGATATATATCATATATGTATGTGTACCTAGGTGCATATGCTTAGCTTTATTTTCCTCTCGGAAATGTCAGAAGCAACCTAAATATCAGAATTAGGGGTTTTATTACTGGATAAGGAACTTAGTACCTGGAAGCTAGAGGTGCAGCATGAGTCCAACGGAGAGTTACGGGAGATTTGCCTTGAAAATCAATACCATTTCTTATGATGGAAACCACCGTTGATTCCAATGATGGACAGTTATATATATTTTTAAGACCAGTAGAAGTTGTTGTTTTTTGATAGGAACAAAATTTAAACAGTCCATAATAACCATGCTTCTTCACTTACCCTTGCCTCCTGTCCTGCATTTCCAGATTACTTTTGCATTTCATTTTAGGTTGGGGGTGGGGAAAGGGGAGAGAGGTGAAAGCCACTAGGAAATCGCAACGAGCTCTGGCCCTTTAAAACACTGCCTAATGTGATGTATATGGATGGCAGCTTTTAAGTTTCATAGGTTCTAGAATTACAAATTAGCTAATTTTAATCAAAACATGTGAAATGTTATCCCGGCTGGATATAAAGGCTGACTGTGCTCGATGCTTGGGGCTCTCGTTGTTGATTTTGGCTGCAGGCGCACTCCGTGGTTTGGGAGATAGTTGTCCTTCTACAGTATAACAGATGTTTGTCTGAACTGGTGAGGAAGAAACAAAAACAACATTGTGTGAAGGGGAAAAATTACACAATTTTTAGCCGATGCTGCAGGACTAAGTATGGAATTAACCTTGGTGCACAGAATTTCCTCTTTTTAAAATGTTATTTTCCTTCCAAATCACCACCCACTATTTGAAGTTTTAATCCTCACCCTTTCAATCCAGAGTATTATTAAATAAGAAGTTTTACACAGCAAATAATTCAATTGTCTGTAGGATCAAATTCAATTGTCTGCTTTGGACCAAAGTAAAATACCCCTAACCAAAATTTTTAGTCATGTTCAAGTATACCATGCCCGAGATCTAGTGGAATTGTTTAGGTGCATTCTTCTAATATAACAGCACCAAAAGTCCTCACTTAAAAAGTGGTTTCTCAAAGTTAAAAGGTGGAAAGGTTATTTTGAACTCCTTAATATCTTTCTGTTTTTAATATTAATAATTACATCAACAAAACCCCTCCCCAAACATCATGGTACTATTACTCCTCTAGCTCCCCGAACCTAAGTGTAGAGTAACATAACAAGTTGGTTGCCCTGTATATAGTTGTGTGCAACAAAATGTCACCAAGAACACAATGTAGCCTTGTGCAGCTTCATATCGGTGCCGCTGGAGCTGCCTGGCTGTGTTTGCCTTCATCTGAACGGCTTTCATCTGGACCAGTGTAAACTAAGCCCTGGTAAGTAATCACTGCCCGGCAGAAAGAAAGGAATGTATACAGCTAGCATGGCCTAAGCTGTAAAAACGGAAACCTGAGCCCCCACCTCGGATCACATATCAAGGCTTGAAGGTAGGGGAAATGAAAGGGGGAAAGAGGAGAGAGCAAATGAAAAAGTCAGCCTGGGAAGTGGAGGATCAGGAGGAGGCCCTCCTTAGGGAGATTTGGCTCAGGGATTAGGGAATTTTATCGTGGTGTACAGTGACCTACTCAGGTTTCAACACTGGTTGGATTGAGTTGCTTCTCTGTGAGCTGAAAGAAAAAGGACTGGTGTGTATGTGATTTTTTTTTTCCCCCTTCGGGTAATAGAAAGGACATTGGTACAAGTGTCTATTTTAAGTACAGCAAATGCAGGGCACTGAGAATGAGCAACAAACTTGCCTCATCATAGAGACTTCCTTCAAGATTTCCTAATTGAGATAGTCACATATTTATTTTAAAATGGCTGGAGAAGACAAACTGGCCGAGGTTTAGCTGACACCAGTAATGGCATTGAAGAGTGTCTTCATGTGGCTGAGAGCTAATGCTGATTGCTGTTTCACTAGATCAGATATTGAGTTACATTTTCGTTATCACTGGTTTAATGTACATGGCAGTTGTAACAAATTTAAATTTGATACAATAGAATTTTGTGTATGAAAAGTACATGACTTGGCATAGCTTGCTTGTAGTGTACTCCCTGAAAATATCTTCAAGTAGAAATGTTTCTCTCACTATGACCTTTACAATGTTTCTTTATCTTTCCTTTTCTTCTTCCCTTATCCTGGTTTTTCCTGATTAAAAAGATTGGTTGTACTAATGTACTTACAATTAGTATGCCTTATTTAATTAGTGGCTAGTAGAGAGAGTTTTTAAAAATCAGACAGCAATACAGTGTATATGTTTCTAAAGTGAATATCGTGATTGTATCTAATGTAATATGTCTCAGGTATATTGTTAGCTCACATGTATCATAATAAATGAATGTCAGGAGGGAATTCTGACATATGGAAAGGTTAATTAGTTTCAGGAGTTCATCCAGAACATAGTAGATATAATATAGAAACTAACTTCTACTAGTGGATGTGTAAGCGTAAATGTATATATAAGGTAAATATTATTGCACTTAAGGATATGTGTTTTGTGCACATATCTTTTGTGATCGGTAGCTACCAAACAACAATACAACTCAAAATATCCAAACTATGAGTAGAGATTATGAGTCCAATTTTTGTCTTTTAAAATTCTTTGACAAAACCAGCATGATTAGATCAAGCATTCTGTGCTGGAAACTTTCCTAAACAAACCATAATTAATTTACTTACAACGTTTAACTTCTTTATCAATTGCTAAACTACAGGAGAATCTGTGTTAAATGTCAGAGATGCTTCTTTGCTGAAGAAGTTTTCTGTCTATAAATATTCTCAGTAAGTAATTTGTACCTAAAATTACGCTTCAGTCCTGATGCCTACAATTTGAGTCAGGCACATCTGTTAGAGTTTAGTAGTAAACTTACCACAAGATTTTCTAGTTTGTTTTCTGATGGTCTCGATTTGGCATTAAAAATAACCTGTGTCAATTGCATAGACAATAAAGCAAGTTGCAGAGCCGAGCTGGTGAGATAAATAGCTTGATTTTAAGAGAGAGAGAGAAATCAGAGCGTGGATTGGAAAAGTCAGCATGTTTAAGTTTGAAATTGGCTCATTATTAAAACAGGTATATTTTAAGTTTTGCTGTTGAAACTCTCCTGGTGTCAGAAGCATAATTCTCAGGAACTTAGAAAGTGGACTTAGGACCCCAGATCCCACTGTGGCATTCACAAATTATGTTAGATTCCCCCTCTAAGCAGTGGCCTCAGGTGTGCCACGTGGCAGGGATGGGGACTAATGTTAGTGGGCATATAGTCCTGGCCTCTTGGGAGCAGGTATAAGATGTTCCTGAGCCTTCAGCCTTGTGCTCACTTGTTCTGCCAAAGCCTTCAAGCTAAACCCGTAAAAGATTGTCCTGTGAGAGCTTGGAGGGTTATGTATTATGGTCTGTTCAAACCAGGGGTTTTCTGGGAAGAGTCTCTTTCTCCATCCATGATCTGGTGTGATGTACAGTAGAGCATCATTCTCTAAACTTACTTATACAACTCGCAGGTTCCAGAGACGAGGAAATGGAAAGGAACCACTCCACTTCCTCTTGAATCTGAAATAAACATTTGAACTAGAAGAAAATGAGTCTGACAGACTCATTCCCTTCTGCGTTTCCTGCCTCTGTGCTTGCCAAGCACTGCTCTGAGAAGCCAAGCCCTACTCTCCTTGTGTGAAAGACAGACTTACAGAAACCAAGAGGTAACAGAATTTTTAAAGGAAAGTAAAAAACAGGGCCTCAAAAAAGGGCAAATATTAGCGAGCACAGTGGCTCTCTAAAAGGGAGAGTTCTAGGAAAGGGTAGTCTCTTGTTAGGGTAACCAAACTTTTTATATCTTATATAAAATTCTCTTTTATTTACTGAGTCTTTATACTTAACAAAATTATTAGAAGTAGTAGAAGGTATATCATCAAAATCCTTAAAGTCTAAAACTTCCTCTTGCGGAATGTGAATTTAGCCACACTTGTCCTATCAAGCTGATAAGATTATTGAATATGTTCCTAAAGGAGAGGGGATATTACAAGTTAAAAGAGGAAGGAAAAAAACACAGAAGACTTTGTTTTTGATAGTGCCCCTTGAAGCATGTAAACAGACCTGAAAGCATGTGGTAAGTGAGATTTGCTGAATGTATATTTTAGGATCTGTGGACCAATTGGGTGTTAATATCTCTTATATAACCAAAGGCCTGTGGAACTCTGTGCTGCATTAAGGCTAGTGACTTTGGCACAGACAGCAAAACAATGTAACAAGTCTTGGTGATTTTTAAAGGCAGTTCTGCAGCTGTGAAAGGACACAGCTGCACACAGCTGTACACCTGCCATGCCTGCCACAGTGTTAGTCTGAGGGCTGGTATTCACAATTTCACAGCATTTGTTTGACCCTTTTAGGACATTTGATGTCCTGGCAGCAGATTAAAATGTGGGGACATGATTGTCTGCTCTGTATCACGACGAGACAATAAAACACTATACATTTTATATGCAGAACCACATGATTTTGGTTTCATATGCCAATTATATAGCCATCCAATTTAGGATATATCAATAAGAGAGTAAGACTTTCTTTTCCAGCCTGTTCCAGGCCAGAGTTGGGTATTAGTGTTAATGATGTGTCCTCTGCATTAAAATCATTGTGTTGTGGCAAAGAACAATTCTGCAGAATGAACCAAAATGGAGCATAGGACTATCTTCAAAGAATTTCAAGCTTGAAAGCTGTAGTTCAGGTAAAAACAGCAGAGTTCAGTATGTAAAGTCTGCACTGAGAGTGGGAATCTGGCCACCCTTACTGTTTCATGCACATTGATGACCCGCTAGTGGGTCATCTGTGGGGAGTGGCTCGTCCTAACTATGCCGTTGGATCCAGTGGGATCATAAATGAGGAAGTACTTTGTAATCTGCAAAGGGCTCTTCAGATATTTCTTTTGCACTATTTAAATTTTATGTCATGACCTTTTTCTTGGCAAAACCATAAAATAGAACTGATCCACTGGGTTTGTGTTAAGAAAGACAGCTCAGACTCAGCCCTGGGCCAGGCCTGAGAATAGAGCTAGAAACTGACTTCTATCGGGTTCAGTTCCTGCTTCACTCTGGAACTTGAACAAGGCTTCTGCCTGTCTTCTGCAGATTCCCTTTCTTTATCTCTATTAATGAGTCCAATGATGCTTAATAGATATCTACCCCAGAAGTATGTCAGAGCATATGGAGATGGAAAGGGAGATAAACTGTTTTCCAGAAATAACCATCATTCCACTATTCATAACCTTAACTAGCAGAGGTAGTAGCATTTTTTCCCCCATGCTTTTGAAATTGTTTGGAATTGGGAGTTTCTTTTTCCTATGAAAGCATTTCTCATGTGCTCCACTTTCTTGGATAATGGGTGTCAGAATGTTTTGAAGTTAAGTAATGTAACCGACAAATCCTTTTTGTTGTCATTAGGACTGTGACTATAGCTGATGTAGTTGTCTGTGACTGAGACTATATGTTAATTTTTAATTAAAACTAGCTTTTTATTTTTATGAAAATAATACATGGACATGACAAAAATAGTAGAGTAGACAATAGAAATAAGCAAAAAGAAAAACAAAGCCTGTAATTTTCCCACCCAGACACAATTACTGTCAACATTTTGATTTATGTCTTTTCATGTCCTTTCTCTATATATGATATATAGTTTTTATAAAAAAAAACTCATACTGTACTAACCTTCCTTTTAAAACTTAATATACTGTTAATAGCTTTTCATGGCAATAAAAATTTATCTACAGTATATATTTTAGTGGCAAAATAGTATTCCATTATATGCCCAAACTATAATTTATTTAACTAGGATTCCTATTGTTTGGCATTTAGTTTGTTTCTAAGAAAACAACACTGAGATAAACATTCCTGAAACATGCATATTCCCATGGCTGTTTTCCTAGGATAGTTTCAACAGTCCCTAGAAGTAAAATTGCTAAGTCAAAGGGTATGTACAATTTTAAGGCTTTTAATGCACAGAGTCAAATTACTCTTTCTTACAGTTGTAGCAATTTAAATTCTCAATAGCATGAGAGTGCTTACTAATACTACATATTATAATTTTTAAGCTTTTACATACTTATTTTTAAAATCAGGTTTTCCTGAGTTTTATTTGATCGTTTGTCTGTAACTATGCATTTAAATAAATATTTGTGACTGGATTAAGTGCTAAGCATTATGTTAGGTGAGGCATAAAATGAAATTAAAGGTTCCTGCCCTCAGGTAACTTACATTGAATTTGAAATAGATGACATATTTTACTAGAACTGGGACTTGCAGTGAAAATGGGAATTATGTTTATGGGAAGGGGAAGGGCATGACTTGCCCCTCACTGGGTGAGTGACTGGGGCCTCTTTGAATACTTCCTGCTGTCTTGGGTAGAATACAAATTTGAAAGCACATTGACATTCAGTTTTGCAAGGCCTGGTATGAAAAAATCAGTATCTATGTTTTAAAATCTACTTGTTGTTTTCAAAATAAATAAAATCACCAGTTCTTTTTGAAGATTTTGAAGTACTTGTGTTTCAGAGGTATTTTGAGAATTTGTAATTACTGCTATTTTCAAAGTGTTTTGAAGTCAACTCTTTATTATTTACCTGGTAAAATGTTCAATCAAAAATCACGTAATGTCATTCACAGCTCCTCAGAAAGGAAAAAAAATCACGTAGGTTGAACTTTGACATTTGTACAGTACTTCCAGTTGAATAAGGAAGGTGTTTGATGAATATCCTGGCAGTTAAGATCCAACAAAAATGATTTTGCTGGTATAGGAAGAACTCAGGAGGAGTAAAGAAATAGTAAAATTTCCTTTCCACCTGTCTTTCTGTGACCTTTTTGTTTTTGTTTTTATTTTAATTATCAGAAGAGATCATGCTTTCAGACTAAATGTTAGGATTGTCTTTTTTCCTTATGAACCCCTGGAAGTGAGAGAGGAGAATTGGAGAGGGAAGGAAAGAGGCAGAGAAATTAGGTATTAGAAGTACAAAGCAGTTAGAGTTAGATGTAGTATCAAAACATTGTAAAATGAGGAGATTCCATTTTAATTGTGAATCTTGAGCACCCCTGTTAAGGAAAGTAGAGGTCAATGATCACATCCAAAAGCAAGCAAAGTCTCAACGTAAGTAGATATGCCCTATTTAGAAATCTCTTTATATATGATATTGACATCCTCTTGCATGATATCTTTGCAGCTCTTCGATTGGTCCGGGAGGTAGCTTCTTTGGAATTGCGGACACATTGGGAAGTACAGAATTTATAATAGAAAGAGACTTGGCTTAAGAATTAGAAAATACGTATTTTAGTTTTGACTTTACTAGATCTCTCATGCCTGTCTTTTACCTTCTTGATGCTCTAATTTTCTGTCGTAAAAAGAAGATGTCATATAGGTTCACCAAAAGTTTATTGTGGAAATCAAATATCTAACACATAGGGTTATTGAAAAGATCAGGAGAATTAAGAGATATAGAAACACTGTAAAGTGCTATAAGACTATTAGACATTATTATAATTACAGTGACCTATTTTCCAAATCCAAATTGGACCACATGGTTTGAGAGATTATTTTTGTGTCACTTCCAAGGTCAAGAAGCAGTCTGCAAAATGTAGTTCAAATGCCAAAATACTGAAATCTCTGGCACATTTTGATGATATATGGGAGCAATGATAAAATATTTGAAATAGTGACTCAGTAAAATTCATGAGGTATGATCACTGTAATTATGAAATTTCTTTGCAAAAGGTTTTTTTTTATTTTATTTCTTATATAAGTAGAAGTTCTTTGATTTCACAGAATCCTAAAACTGGGAGGGACTCTTAACAAGAAACTCTGCTTCATTTCCTGCCCTAGGTCTCCAGGAGAAATGCTGGGTAAAGATTTTGGGGGAGGCAGATTTCATAACCTGCCTTAGTTCAGTGGCTTGTTTTATTACTGAACATCCTTATCTCAAACATCTCTCTGCATTTTAACTACTATTACCTTTATTATTTTTCATATATATATGTATATATAAAAGAAACTTAGGAAGTGAATAAGTTTTTAAATAGGAAATTCCTTTTTAAGGGATAATAATACAAAAATAATGCTGAAAAGTAACTGTTGTAATTCTCTGCTAGAAAGACTTGAAAATCTTTGTAGGTCATAAACATTAAATTCATGTCTCAGAACATATTGTTTCTTCAGGCACGGTAGCTCACACCTGTAATCCCAGCACTTTGGGAGGCTGAAGCAGGTGGATCACTTGAGGTCAGGAGTTTGAGACCAGCCTGGCCAACATGGTGAACCCTGTCTCTACAAAAATAGAAAAATTAGCCGGGCATGGTGGCTCGCGCCTGTACTCCCACCTACTTGGGAGGCTGAGGCACTTGAGCCCAGGAGGTGGAGGTTGCAGTGAACCAGGATTTGTGCCACTGCACTCCAGTTTGGCCCACAGAGTGAGACACTGTCTAAAAAAAAAAAAAAAAAAGGAAAAGGAAAAAGAATATGTTTCTTGGATGATAACATTAAAAATGTATTTTATTTACTTTGGTTTAGCACCATAATGAACTATGACATCTAGCATCAAACTTCACCTTGAAATTTAAAATTAAAAATTTTTGATTCCTTGGAGTCCTTTGACTTCATACAATAGTGTATACAACAGAAGTAATAGTCATTTCTTGTAACCGTACTACAAAAAACTTTGGTGATCATTTTCTCTTTCATCTTGCCCCTTTCGTGAAAGCTTTGAGATTTATGGCTTGAAGTTATATAAACCTTTGTTTTCTGCTTTTGTAGCAGTATATCAAAACATTAAGGTGTTTATTTTTATTTTCCATGACAATAAAGGGAATGTTTTAGAGTTTATTTACCCTGACATTTATAGTAACTTGAAAATCATGGAATAGATCAAGTTCATATTGATTGTTCCATGAAGCCTCTGACTTTTCAGCACAAACCATAAACTAAACTAATGCAGTTTTATTTATTTATTTATTTATTTTTGTTGTTGTTGTTGTTGAGACGGAGTCTCGCTCTGTGGCCCAGGCTGGAGTGCAGTGGCTGGATCTCAGCTCACTGCAAGCTCCGCCTCCCAGGTTTACGCCATTCTTCTGCCTCAGCCTCCCAAGTAGCTGGGACTACAGGCGCCCGCCACCTCGCCCGGCTAGTTTTTTTGTATTTTTTTTAGTAGAGACCGGGTTTCACTGTGTTAGCCAGGATGGTCTCGATCTCCTGACCTCGTGATCCGCCCGTCTCAGCCTCCGAAAGTGCTGGGATCACAGGCTTGAGCCACCGCGCCCGGCTGATGCAGTTTTGATGCTCAAATAATGTGAATTTGGTGTTAATATTCCAGCTGAGGTTTCAGTTTTTACCCAAATGTCTAAAACTTCTGGATCCCATTCCTGGAACTGGTTCTGAAAGGCTGAATGGCTTTGCAGCTGGACTAAAACAAATCTATATCCTTGGCTAGGGGGTTGCTCCATGAATTATGCATTCGCAGCCTTTGTGTGACTTCAGAGGCTAGACAGAAACAGGAGAAAGTGGCACCCATAGATGACCGGTCTATAAAACTGGATATAGTCACTAGGATATATGCAAAAGATATTCCGTCTTGGCACAGTTTTCTTAGAGATTGGGGCAAATGGCACACAGACCAATCGGATGGCTTGCATTTGGCTTTTAATGCTGTTGGGAATTGGTTTTTTGATGAAAAATATAAGCCTCATCCTTGGAGATTTCTGCTGCCAGACCACTGATAGAGGACCTATATTTGTTTGCCTAGGGATTGTCATTCTCAAGCCAGGCTCTCATCTCAGTGAAAGAAATTAGGTGTTGGGGAGACTGATGCCTCATTAAAGGGATCTCTTGATTTAGTGGGGCAGCGTTCAACCCAATCCTCCTCAGTGATATTCCTAAAGTTGCTGAACTTATTATTCATATTAATCATATTTTTGTGCATTCATGAAAAGTATGTCTATTTAATGTGGACACTACCAGCCATCAGAGAGAATAAATGCCTCACTGAAGCTTGATATGACTGACTGTTGGCCTTGCGAATGGTAACACTGAGTCAATCTGGCTAGTTTTTCCTAATGGTTAATACACTGTACCATCACAGATTGACCCAGTTGGAGTTCACAGCTTAAGTGGGTACTAAAGCAAAAAACCTAGCATTCTATGGGTAGTTTGAAATGCCAGGTTTGTTTTTGTGGAGTCAGTAGTGTAATGTCTTTTATTTTTTGTGCAACCCCTGCTGAAATTTAAAGTCGTGAAATTCAAGAAAACATGGAACTCACACGTTGAGACTGTGCACACTCTGGCTTAGCCTTGGTGCTTTGTTTCAGGTATATAAATTATATATCGCAGTGTAATTCAGAAATGACAGCTTCTCAGAAGGATAATAAAAGATTCTTTGAGCCACAAAGAAGGTTAGAATATATAGTTTTTCTAGCTCAGCTTAGGAAGCTCGTGGTTCCCTGCCAGATAGGAATGTTTAAGGCACACACAAGCACTAAGGTCATTAACACACGGAGTCTTACATCTTGTTTCCAGATATAGCAATTAATAAGGTACTAAGATATAGTCACTTTAAGATATTAAATCTGTCCAATTATACTTACTGTTTTCAAAGTATGATATCCATAACAACAGCAACAGTGATATTATCTTACATTTATGTATTGATTTATAGTTCATAAAATGTTTTCATACAGTATCCCAAATCTGGGCTGGCTAGTAACTTTAAAGTTATTTGGCACTTTTATGTTATTTGTCAGAAGACAGTCTTAGTGACCTTTGATTTTATGGAGAAAGAACCTGTCACTAATGAAATTTATAAAGCAACTTATGCATTGATTTTTTTTTTTTTTTATTTCTTTTTAGATGGAGCCTTGCTCTGTTGCCCAGGCTAGAGTGCAGTGGTGTGATCTCAGCTCACTGCAACCTCTGCCTCCCAGGTTCAAGCGATTCTCCTGCCTCAGCCTCCTGAGTAGCTGGGATTAAAAGTGTGTGCCACCAGGGCATTTTTTGGTAGACATGGGGTTTCACCATGTTGCCCAGGCTGGTCTTGAACTCTTGATCTCAAGTGATCTGTCCGCCTCAGCCTTCCAAAGTGCTGGGATTACAGGCGTGAGCCACCGTGCCTGGCCTGATTTTTGAAAAAAAATCTTGCAGAAGGAAAAAAATAAAAAAGAAAGACCCTTGTAACCTATTGTAATCTAGCTTTCTGTATGGTATTGTTAACAATTGTGAAATTTTTCTTTGTTGAAATTTGGCTTTATCTGCGATAAGAGTTATGTTAAGAAAACAACACCTAAATCAGAAAGCAATTTTAGAACCACAAAAGGTTGTTTTCATTTTCAAAATCTTTTCTTAGCTGTTTTTGTGATTCACCTTTCAATATTTTTGTATTGATGTTAGAGATAGACTTTAGAGACTAATATGCTAAAATATGACTTCCTATTCACAGGCAAAACTAACACATGTAGTACCTTATTATCTTATCTTTAAATTACAAATATCTGAAGCCCTGTCATAATTGAATGCATCATCCTAAGATTTAAAAACATTATTGTTTTTGAACATGATTTGAAAAATGAACACCACACTAGGGGAAGTGAGGCAGGGCAGCAAAGAAATGGAGAGGACAAGCAGAATTCAATTTATGCATTCTTTTCAAGTAGTTATTGATTATAGAAATAAGTAGTAGCCTATGCTTCTTTTTCAGAACTTTGCAGAAAACACCATGAATGAACTCCTTGGCTGGTATGGCTATGATAAGGTTGAATTAAAAGATGGTGAAGATATTGAATTCAGGAGCTACCCTACAGATGGGGAGAGCCGGCAGCACATTTCTGTTCTCAAAGGTAATGACATTTAATGTCCTTTTGTTCATGCAAAGAAGGATTAACTATCTCAACCTGCCAGAATTGAGTTGCTTTGGGACTCATTTTGTTGATTATGCCAATGGTTGATTTAAACATACATCCCCAGTAGTGCTTTCCCATAAACAGAATTCTGCAGAAATATAAAAGAACAACATAAAACAAAAAGAGACACAACTTAATCTCCCAGCTATGGGAGAACTAGACAGGGACTAGTGGCCTAAGTGCCATGGTCCTGCATACAGATTTAAAGAAAGGGACAATGTTTGCTAACTAGAGTTTCCTGATGCCTTTGATAGATATCAGTTGTTGGGGACTGGGGCTTCTGTTAAGTGAAATGTTAGGTTTAGATCTTCAGACTGCTAGAGAGATTCACTGTTAGTTTGGTAATCCTCCTTCCTTTTTTTTTTCAGTGGGAACTCTAAATGGTAGTACTATTTTTGTTTTGCTTGATGTTTTCATTCTTTCCCTGCCCCCACACACTTGAATAGGGTAAAAAGAGGAGTAAGAGAGTGGTAAATGATTAGAGCCTATATTACTCTTTAAGAATTTTTTAATCAAAGCCCAGCTAAAGAGTGAAAATTACAGAGCCTTGGCAGAGCTGAATTAACACCGATTCTACCAGTGGGTAGCAGTGCCAGATATCTCATGGGGGAAGTCTGTATGAATACTGAATTTGTGAACCTAAATTAGGAATGAGAGCTTGCTTGTCAAAGAAGAGAAGTATGTGAAGAAGCAACCCATTTAAGGAATTTTAATAAAATGTGGATAAAACAAATTGTACATCATCACTGGCAATTTGATCAATATTTGCGTTGCATTCAAAATCTGTTGGCATAAACTACCTGTTCAAACATTTTATTTCCAGTCTTTAAGATAGAGCTTTCCCTTCATATATGCCAAGCAAGGAAATGTAATTGAGCTGTCCTGCAGGCAAGTGGAATTGAATGTACATGACACATTTTATGTTAAGCTTACTATGAAATTGTACACATCATGCTACAGAGATAATATCATCAATTTCACTGTAAATGAAAAATGCAAGTCATGAGTTTGTATTCTGTAAACTAATAGCTCATATAATACTTGGCCTAGGTAATAATCTTTGCTTCTGGGGAACATACAGCATGCCAGGATATGCTATAGAAGGAAAAAGTTGTTTACCATGGTTGAGGTTTTTGTTCATTTGTTTTTTTAAGTGATTCACATGCAAGGATACGATGTACAAAGCTCATATCATTGTAAGTTTTAAAAATTTTTATTTTTGTTATTTTTTAAAGGGTATTATCAATACCTTGTGAAGCATCAGTTTTCTTCCCTGCTTCTTTCTCATTGGTTCATGTGATTATATTATGATATAAGTTTATAATACAGTGGTACCTAGTTACAATGCTGGAGGGCATGTTTTAGGCTTTCTCCGATAGCCAGAGAGCTATGTTTGCTGTATATCATGTTGTACATGGAAAAAAAGGTTAATTGCCTCTTACTTTTCTTTTCTTTCTTTCTTTTTTTCTTTTTTTTGAGACAGTCTTGCTCTGTCACCTAAGCTGGCGTGCAGTGGCGCAATCTCAGTTCACTGCAACCTCCGCCTCCTGGGTTCAAGCGATTCTTGTGCCTCAACCTCCCAAGTAGCTGGCATTACAGGCGTGTGCCACCATGCCTGGCTGATTTTTGTGTTTTTAGTAGAGAGGGGGGTCTTACCATGTTAGCCAGGCTGGTTTCAAACTCCTGGCATTGAGTGATTTGCCTGCCTTGGCCTCCTGAAGTGCTGGGATGACAGGCCTGAGCCATAGTGCCTGGCCACCTCTCAGTTTTGTTTTGTTTTGTTTTTGTTTTTTGAGATGGAGTCTCACTCTGTCACCCAGGCTGGAGTGCAGTAGCATGATCTCAGCTCACTGCAACCTCTGCCTCCCAGATTCAAGTGATTCTCTTACCTTAGCCTCCCGAATAGCTGGGACTACAGGCACACATCACCATGCCTGGCTAATTTTTTTTTATTTTTAGTAGAGACGGGGTTTCACCATGTTGGCCAGGCTGATTTTGAACTCCTGACCTCAGGTGATCCATCCTCCTTGTCCTCCCAAAGTACTGGGATTACAGGCGTGAGCCACCTCGCCCAGCCACCACCTCTCAATTTTCTGTGGAATTTTACAGTGCTAAAATTTATCACCATGATTCAACTGGAATATTAGCTATCATAGTGGAACAAATTATAAAGGAACCCATTGGAAATTTATGGTAACCAGACTAAAATGTTCCTGGATGAACTGTGGAGTTCTAGTACATTATTTAAAGATTTGCAAGAAAAAATTTCTTTGGTTCATGGCCATTTTACTTGAGAAAATTAGGAAAAATTTAATTCTACTGCATTACATTCTTTGGTCATGTTGAATATGACTTTTTTCTTTTGCAGAAAATTCTTTGCCAAAACCAAAATTACCTGAGGACAGTGTTATTTCACCATACAATATAAACACAGGCTATTCAGGGCTTGCCACTGGAAATGGACTCAGTGACTCACCTGCAGGGTCAAAGGATCATGGCAATGTGCCCATTATTGTACCTTTAATTCCACCACCTTTCATAAAGCCACCAGCAGGTAAGTTACTACTGGTGTTTTCAGTGATAACAATTCATAGAAAGTTGTTTTAACTATCTTATGAATAATTATAAAATGCCCAAGTTAGCTTTGGTAGAGGCTGTCTTAGGGACCTTATAGGTAAGAAATGTTGATACAGGCATTACTTAGAGTATTATTGTTATATTAGGAAAATTTCCTTACCTACTACTACTTAGGCTATAAACTTTCAGCTGACAATAAACCTTTTCTACCACTGACTACAAAACAATGTTATTTTTTTTCTCTGAAGTCATCTGTTTAAAATGAGAAAAAAAACATAAAATGGTTTTTAAAAATAAGATATAGACAATGACTGTTTAGCAAGAAAAAAGTAACCATGGTTGGCCTGTAATCCCTGCACTTTGGGAGGCCAAGGTGGGTGGATCACCTGAGATCAGGAGTTTGAGACCAGCCTGGCCAACATGATGAAACCCTGTCTCTACTAAAAATACAAAAAAATTAGTATTTTGGGATTAGCTAGTAATCCCAGCTACTCCGGAGGCCAAGGCAGAAGGATTGCTTGAACCTGGGAGGCAGAGGTTGCAGTGATCCGATATCGCGCCACTGCACTCCAACCTGGGCAACAAGAGCAACACTCCGTCTCAACAAAAAGAAAAAGTAACCACGGTTGAACTGGGTGGTGCATAAAGAGGGCCACCTCTCCTCTGAGGTCTCCTGAGGAGAGGGATAGTTTTATAAAAGAGCATGTGGCAGGCTTGTTCTTCAACATGCCTTCCTTGAAATCTATTAGAGAAACCACCTAGATTAAGCTTGTCCAACCTGTGGCCCAACACAAATTTGTAAACTTTCTTAAAACATTTTACAAGTTTTTTTTTGAGATTTAATTTTTTTTTTTTTTCCGAGACGGAGTTTCACTCTTCTCGCCCAGGCTGGAGTGCAGTGGTGCTTTCTTGGCTCACTGCAACCTCTGCCTCCAGAGTTGAAGTGATTCTCCTTCCTCAGCCTCTCGAGTAGCTGGGATTACAGCTGCTCACCACCGCGACTGGCTAATTTTTGTATTTTTAGTAGAGACAGGGTTTCACCATGTTGGCCAGGCTGGTCTTGAACTCCTGACCTCAGGTGATTCACCCGCCTCGGCCTCCCAAAGTGCTGGAATTACAGGTGTGAGCCACCATGCCGGGCCCTAAAACAATTTTTTAATCTCATCAGCTGTCGTTAATGTTAATGTATTTTATGTGTGGCCCAAGACAAGATAATTCTTCTTCTAATGTGGCCCAGGGAAGCCCAAATGTTGGACACCCCTGAAGATTATGTATCTTCTCCACACAGAGTTCTTTCTAATTCCTGGAAACCTCTCTGAGAGCTTTTCTCGTTTCTTTTCTTTTTTTAATGGAAATCTTTCGCTTGTATGAAAATGTAATTCATTCTTTTATATTTCCAGAAAATTAGATGGCAGTGTATTAGATCTAGATGGCAGTGGGCTGAGTGTTATGTGATATTGCAAGCTGGGCTATAGGTATGTTTCACACGGAGAAGTTAAATAATATTGTATCTGGCTCGCTGTAAAATGTTGGAATCATCCTAGAGTGTTTAATTTTAACGCTGGTTATTTTTCTGTGTGTTGAACAATGATAAAACTGAGTTTCAACAGCAGTACTTATTATAACATACTAAAGCTAATGTTTGTGTTTTTATTAGGGAAGATAGGTATTTGGTTATGCTTCCATAAACAGTGAAGAAATTTGTAGATATAAGTTCCTGGGCTTATGTTATAGATATACTTACACTGTATTCTAAGTGTTACTCTCATTTTCCTTCATGGTTCCTGCTACATTCTTTCTTTGGTCTGCTACAGTTTAGCAGTAAAAATGTCCCTTCAGCCTGGCATGGTGGCTCACGCCTATAATCTCAGCACTTTGGGAGGCCAAGGCGGGTGGATCACCAGAGGTCAGGAGTTCAAGACTAGCCTGGCCAACGTGGAGAAACCCTGTCTCTACTAAAACTGCAAAAATTAACCGGGCATGTTGACGGGCACCTGTAATCCCAGCTACTCGGGAGGCTGATGTAGGAGAATTGCTTGAGCCCAGGAGGTGGAGGCTACAGTGAGCTGAGATCATGCCACTGCACTCCAGCCTGGGCGACAGAGTAAGACTCCGTCTCAAAAAAAAAAAAAAAAGGCCTTTCATATTGAGGTCTTAGATAGGTCATTAAAATCCATTTACCTGTCAAAATCACTTGTAATTGTATTTGTCTACTAATTACTAATGTAATTGGTGTATCATATAAAGTTTGCCTTATTAATGCCCCTATTCTTCTTTGGTTGATTGTTTTGTGATACAGAGGGGTCCATATTTATTTCCCAAGGACCAAAGACATATTTTACATAGGCCAAGTGGGAAAAAAAGGGTAACTAATTTTGTAAATGTACAGTTTATGTTTGAATATATGCCCAGTGGCTTAGGGGAGGGGAGATGATGATGAGGGTATCAATAAGGTAGTATGAGTAAATGACAATTACGTGGGGTTCAGATTCAGACAGATTGGGTTCAAATCTAGGCCTTGTCACATACCACCTCTGTGAACGCGGACAAGTTACATAAGCTCTCTTCCCTTCAGTTTTCTCATCTGTAGAATGGGGATCCCAGCCCTACCTCATGTGGTTGTTGTCAAGATGAGATAAGAAAATGTATGTAAGGCTGGGCGTGGTGGCTCATGCCTGTAATCCCAGTACTTTGGGAGGCCAAGGTGGGTGGATCACCTGAGATCGGGAGTTCGAGACCAGCCTAACCAACATGGAGAAACCCCGTTTCTACTAAAAGTACAAAATTAGCCTGGTGTGGTGGCACATGCCTGTAATCCCAGCTACTAGGGAGGCTGAGGTAGGAGAATCGCTTGAACCTGGGAGGCGGAGGCTGCGGTGAGCCGAGATCGCGCCATTGCATTCCAGCCTGGGCAAGAAGAGCGAAACTCCATCTCTAAAAGAAAATGTATGTAAAGCCCTTAGCATAGTGCCTGCCACACAAAACCAGACCTTTTTTCTTTTTTTCTGCCCTAGAGTTATCATGCAAATAAATTGTGCATAAGAAGGTGTGCATCCAAATGCAAATTGATCTCTAAGATTTATTTGAGCAAGGCAAACAGCTTTAGAAATTAGCATAGCTGAGGCTAACATAAGTCTGGCATGCCAAAAAACCTGCCCTGGAGTTTCCTGGTGAGCCAGCCACGTGGAATTTAAGCACACAGCTCCTATTTAACTCTAATTCCACATCAGATCAGGAAATAAATATGTGAAGGGACAGAGGCCAAAAATTGAGCCTTGAGAGTCTTAGATGTAGGAACTCTGAGGAATTAGAAGCCAGAGTAACTGAACACCAGTGGTTTTATTGGTTTAGTGCTGTCTTCCATGGAATTCCAAGGCGCTCATCTGTTGAAAATAAAATGTAGGGAAGGACATGTTTAATTTTCTGTCTTTGCTCTCAACTTTGATTCTGTCCTACTCAAGGGTTCTATATGACAAGACAAAGATACAAAAAGATTCTCTACTTTTAAGGAGCTTATTCTCTTAGTTACCAAGCAGGAACTTACGGGGAATGAATTTTGATTTAGTCATACTATCTAGGGCAGGGGTCTGCAAACCTTTTCTGTAAAGGGTCAGATAGTATTTTAGACTTTTTAGACCATACTGTCTCTATCACAACTGCCGAGCTCTTCTGTTGTAGCAGAAAGGTAGCTATAGATAATACAGAAATAAATGGGCGTGGCTGTGTTCCAATAAAGCTTTATTTACAAAAAAGACAGTGGGCAGGGTTTGGCCCGGGGTATAATTTGCTGCTTGTGCTAGGGTAAGATTAGCCAAAGTCTCCTGATAGCAGGAAGGTGACTAGAGTTTTTCAAAGAGTCAGACTGTGGACTTTGCTGAGGTGCACTATGTAATATTTCAAGAAAGGAAGTACAAGGGCAGGAAAATAGTGAGTTTTCAGGGTGTTTGGTGAGCTCTGCCACAATATTTGTTGAATAAATGAATGAATGACTGATATTCAACTCTTATTGCACATACATAAGCATTTCACTGAGAAAATACTAATGTTTTGTCTGGATTAGTCCCAACCTGTTTGACCTTGACCACAGCTTCCTTGATAGTGAAATGAGGATTCCATCAGTCTTAATTATCCATGGCTAAAGTCAACAAATTATCCAAAACTTCCATCTAGTGAATCATTTTAACTCTTCCATTGCTAAAACTTTTACCAGAGTTGTGATTCAAGGTAATTGAGTTGAGATATGCTCTCAGTTTTCTAGCTGTATGTAGGTTAATGCGGCATTCCTGTGGGGAAACCAATAAAGGGTACAGTGGCTAGGAGCAAAAGGCCCCTTGATAATCAGCCCTTGGATAATTTAGAGTTGACTGTATCATGCAAGTTCACCTCTCCATAGAGGGAAGATGAGGATCACGTGTATGCTTTGGATTCCTGTGTTAGTGTTCCAATTATTGTAAACTGGCTATGTGAAAATGCTAATAATACCTTTTATTTTATTAAATTTTTTAGACTTTATGAAATTTATTTACATTGATTATTTTATTTAATTTGGTCTTCATATAACTCTGGGAAATAGCATATTAGATATTGAATTTAAAGAGCTGAAGTTCAAACAGGGTTAAATGGCTTTTTCTTTTTTTTTTTTTTTTTGAGGCGGAGTCTCGCTCTGTCACCCAGACTGGAGTGCAGTGGCCAGATCTCAGCTCACTGCAAGCTCCGCCTCCCGGGTTTACGCCATTCTCCTGCCTCAGCCTCCCGAGTAGCTGGGACTACAGGCGCCCGCCACCTCGCCCGGCTAGTTTTTGTATTTTTAGTAGAGACGGGGTTTCACCGTGTTAGCCAGGATGGTCTCGATCTCCTGACCTCGTGATCTGCCCGTCTCGGCCTCCCAAAGTGCTGGGATTACAGGCTTGAGCCACCACACCCGGCCGGCTTTTTCAAGGTCACATGGCTTCTAAGTACTTGAGCCAAGACTAGTACTGAGGTCTTCTGACTCCTAATCCAAAATTCTTTTTAATGTAAGTTGCCTTTTAGCATATTCCTACAAAATGTCCCTAGATTGTATCAGAATAATAATGCCTATTAATATACTACTTCCAGATACCCCAATGACAGGACATACACTCTTTTCCTGCTAAAAGTTACTTTTTCAAGTCCACATTTTTGGGGATACTCGATGAGTTCTTCCCTAACCCTGAGAATCTGTGGTTCTATAAATGTGGATGGCCCAGTAGGGGTAAAATCCTAGCTTTTTTTTTACAATTCTTGCCATCATGAGGCGAGTTGCTTCTCTTTGGGGGTACCAGAGGGCTCCATCCAGTCAGGCACTGTTTCCCAAGCATGTGTTTCATGTGCTGGGGCAGGCTTACCACTGGATCCCATCCATGTCTTGGCAGCCAGTGGGCCCAGTGGAATACTCATGATTGGGAACACGGTGATACTGCATTCACTTGGATTTCCACTCTCCTTTCTCACAGCTGCATACAGAATTGTGGGTGTAGCTTACCTCTGGGCCTGGAGAACTGCTCTTCTGGCCCTGCCTTCCCTTTTCTCTGGAGAAGGGGAGCTCCCGTGTCTTGGTGGTTACCACAGCATTGACCCTGCTCTGGCCACACGTGTGCATTCATCTTCCAACTCTGTGCTGCCTTTCCCCCAACAGAGACAGCCTCTGGCCCTTGGTATAGTTTGTGACATCACAGGCATTACTATGGTAACAGATGTGTTATAAACACAGGATAATAGCTTTGCTTTTGCTTTCCCCATCCCCCGCCCCCATGCAGTGAAGGGAATCACCATGATCCTTAAATAATAATCACAGACTTTTTTACAGACTCTAGGAAATGAACAGAATAAGGCTTTGACATATAGGCAAGCCATGAAGAAAACTGTTATAAGAATATTAGAAAATAATAAAAAGTATTCAACACTTTCTTTTTGTGCAAACATGTCTTTATTCTTTCAGTCTGAACAAATGTAAAAACCTCCTTTGCTAATTTAAAAAATCACATCATGAACATAATCTGAAGTGGCAAAAAATATATCAGAGAGAATTTTGAAAGTTAACTTAGGTTAATTAAACTGTAACTTTGCTGTAATTCATCTCATGTTAGAGACTTTAGTATGGGTTCAACCCTTTGAGACTTCATTCGAAGGTGATCATGTAAGCCCTGTAAAGGGCTTATACATGGATTGTAAGAACTGTGCTGTAGTGAGTCTTCATGAAGATATTTGGCCTTCTCTGATTTTAATTGAGCATTAAATTTGGTCCCCTCCAAGTTTGATGATTGAGGTAAAGCACTCAGAAGGGATTTTGAATACACATCTTTGTCAAAGGCCTTATAATGGTCTTCACTGCTTTACAAGTGTAGTAGCCCTTGGCTGCATTGACTGGCCATCAGTTTTCTGGATGGTAGGGCAGGTTTGGGTCTCCCCACCTTGTCAACTTCTGGTCAAAGTAGTCAGGGTAGACCCTGGCCCAGCTGAGACTCAAACCAGGACTTTTTCCCCTCTAGTTTCGGGTTTGCTCCATGACAACATTTTGCTCCCAAGAATTTTTTTTTAAATTAATAAAACTTTCAGTGTGATTGTTTTTGTTCACGAGGAAAAATGAAATGAAGCAACTTTTTCTAGTGAGAGCTTTCCTGCTGCAGAAAACACTGTATACCTAGAAAACCACATTTTAGATCTGAGTCTTTTGACAGGTTTTCCCAGAGGCTTGCAACTTGCGTATTCCAAGTCCGGAATCCCTGTAAATCTCTGAATACTTTAAAATGAAATGAAATGTGAAAAAAAGAGGGAATATACTTCTCTTTATGTATTTATGTGGCAGTCTTCAATGAAATGTCTTTTACCTCAAATGATAAGTGCCCTTATTCTTATTTCTTACCATGTTCGCACATTTGAAGTAAAAGGAAGAGCCTGTCCACACGGCCCACACAGGTTTGTGTGGAGTAAGATAAGATCAATCCCCTAAAACCAGCTTGATTTCTTGTGTGCAGAAATGTCTTGTCTTTCTTTGAAAACAATAACCATTTCCTGTCCTCCAGGATGGTTTGCTTTTCAGTTAGTTTTCCAAATTTGAGTTCCATTATAGTCAGGGAAATATGATATATTTTTTCAGACAAATCTTGAAATTCCTAAGGGGTTATAAGAACTGGGCTCTAAGGAACCATTAGCTTAACGGAGAATATGGAAACAGTCACGTGATCTGCTAACCTCTATGTAAATAGCTGAGTAACCCACAGTTAATAAGCATGTTACTTTTTGGCTTTTATACTCTGACATGGAGTTGTACTTGCAGGGAAATGGGAATGAGAATGTGGTTTGCATTATGGTCATTATTTATTTTATCTGTTATTCAATATTCTTGGGGCTTGCATATGATGATGTGTTCCAAATAGCCATTGAGAAAACAGGATTTAATCAAAATTGCTTTGGACTTTATTTGTCCAACGTTTAAAATATGATTATTAAATAAAATTACCTAGAGTTAATGGGATTGGGATGACTTACTATTTATGAACCAGTTGCAATTCTCAAAAAAGAAAGAAAGAAAGAAAAAGAGTTCACTGAACCCTCAGTTTTCCCAGTCACTTAGGATAAGGACAGGAGGAATTAATGATGAATGGCAGAAATATGAGTACTTAATAATGTAATGATATAATCTCATCATAGCTAATAGTTTCTGAGCATGTATTATGCGTTGTGCTAATAGATTTATATCATTTAATTTTCACAACTCTATGTGGATGCTATTATTAACCTTGTTTTACAGATGAGAAAACTGAGGCCCAGAAAAGTTGAGCAACTTGCCTGAGGTTACACAGATACTGAGTGGCAGAGCTGATATTTGAACCTATACATTATGTCTCCTTAGCCTATATCCTTAACCACTGGATTATCCAAAACACTATGCCAGTATTTCAGTCAGTTAAGTATTTACTGAATGTTCCTTACATTGTACTAGACAATACAGATGTATGTCATCATCCTTGACTACCAAGAACTTAATAGTACTGTTGGCATATGATCAAAACATCATTCTAGTTTGACCTTGGAATGTATAATATAATTTTAGTTGCATATGGAGGGTCGATGGTAAGACTACAAGGGTAATTAAAGTGGAGTAGCAAAAAGTCTATAGGCAGATAATCAATAACTGTTATATTTATACAGTTGAGGGGAAATGGCACCTGAAACTTAATATAGGCTAGAAGATAGTAATTTAAAATTCAAAGTGATAAAAAAAGATCCAAAATGAAACCTGAAAATATTAGCTACTATGATATAGGTCCTGGTTTATTGTTCTCTTTACGGTTAAGGGTTCTTGAAAATGTATAAGGCATATTTTAGTGTGTTCTGTCATTTTTAATGCCAGATGAAATGTATAATTTGAATGGTAGCATGATGTGGTGAAGACTGCCAGAGCAAGAACCAAGAGACCTGGGTTACTAATGCCAGCTCTGCCATTTATCGGCCTTGTAATCTTGAATAAGGTAGTTTCTCTAAGCGTTAGTTTCCTTGTCTGCAAAGTGATGTGGTTAGCTTAGGTCATGTGTTACTTCCCTATATTTATAAAATCCTTATTTTGTGACTTGTATGGTTAGTTGCTCTCCTGATTTTATGATTTGAGAGGGTATGTTTTAATATGCTTTAATATGTACTTGTTAATTGAACAGATATAGAGCAAACTGCGTATATGTATAGTTATAGCAGCCAGAAGTCTGATGAAAGATTTATGCTGCTTAGGACCACTTTTAATGATTGTTACTTTTTACTTTGAACAAATAGTGAATGAAATAATAAGATTTAACATTTTTTAAGATAACAAGTGCTAGAAAATATGAAATGTGAGTAAATAAAAGGGTTCATATGCTATTAGAACTAATCATTTTGATGTTATGCATAGTGATTACTAGAATAATTCCGAGTTTCTTTGACAGAGACATCACATTAGTTTAACTTACCAAAAGAGACAGAAGAAATAGAAAACTGGAGTAGTCCTATATCTATTAAAGAAATAAAATAATTGAATCTTTTCTACAAAGAATATTCCAGACATAGATGGCTTCAATGGTAAATTCTATGAAACATTTAAGAAAAACAACAACAACAACAAAACCAAAACAACAACAACAAAAAAGAAATTGGAGAAACTTTTTCAGAGAATAGGAGAAGAAATAAATGCTTAGACTTATTTTATGATCTCAGCATAACATTGATCACATTACATGCCAAGGGCATTGTAAGTAGGGAAAACAATAATTTAATGTAATTTTATTACATTTAAATTGAAAACCTCTGGCGGGGCGTGGTGGCTCTCACCTGTAATCCTAGCACTTTGGGAGGCCAAGGTGGGGGGATCACTTGAACTCAGGAGTTTGAGACTGGCCTGGGCAACATGGCAAAATCCTGTCTCTACTAAAAATACAAAAATAAGCTAGGCATGGTGGTACATACCTGTAGTCCCAGCTACTTGGGAGGCTGAGGCATGAGAATTGCTTGAACCTGGGAGGTGGAGGTTGTAGTAAGCCAAGATTACAACATTGCACTCCAGCCTGTGTGACAGCGAGACTCTGTCTCAAAAAAAAAGGAAAACTTCTGTTCATCATGAACATTGATGCAAAAATGCTGAGCAAAATTATAGCAGACCAAAGCCAATGATATATACAAAATGTTAATACATATGACTATTTAGATTTTTTTTTTCTAGGAATGCAAGGTTGGTTTGAATTTTAAAAATCAGTCAATATAATTAACAAAGTAAAACCTCTGTTAAAGTAAAACCATTAACAGAATAAAGTAATAGCTGCAGCAGCAATTTTGATAAAATTTAGCACTATAAATGATTAAAAAACCTTTTGGCAAAGGAGGAATAGAATGGAACTTCCTTAATCTGTCCAAAGGTATCCACAGAACACTCCACAGCCAATATTATACTTAATAGTGAAGTATTGAAAACTTTCCTTTTGATACCAAGAATGAGATTAAGATGACCATTATTGGCCAGGCACAGTGGTTCATGCCTGTAATACTAGTACTTTAGGAGGCCGAGGCGGGCAGATCACTTGATGACAGGAGTTCGAGAACAGCCCAGCCTTCAGGGCAAAACCCAGTCTGTACTAAAAGTACAAAAATTAGTAGGGTGTGGTGGTGTGCTCCTGTAATCCCGACTACTCCGGAGGGTGAGGTGAGAGAATTACTGGAACCCAGGAGGCAGAGGTTGCAGTGAGTAGAGGTTGTGGTGAGCTGGGATTGCACTATTGTACTCCAGCCTGGGCAACAGAGTGAGACTCTGTCTCAGGAAAAAAAAAAAGAAAAAAGAAAAGAAAGACCAGTATCTCCCACTTCTATTCAATTTTGTACTGGTATTAACAGACAATTATTTAATAAGGAAATAAAAAGAAGTAGGAAACTCAAGATTTGTAAGATGGAAATTCTATTTTGTATAGACCTCCCTACAGTCAATCTGCAGGTTAACTATTATAATTCACGACTCAATTTATCAAAGTCTCTAAACACTGTCAATATCTGCAAATCAATTATATCTCTATATTCCAGCCATAAAAATTTCAAAAATGAACCTTAAAATGTAATTTAAAATGGTATTAGACACATCAAATACCCAGGAAAATAATCTCACAAAATATGTATAAGATTGTTACACAGAGAATCATAAACATTGCTGAGAGAAATTAAAGAAGACCTAAATGAATAGAGGGACATGCCATGTTTATCGATTAGAGACTAAATATTGTAAAGAGGAAGATTCCTCCCAAATTGGATCTATATATTTAAATCTAATTCTGATAAAAATCCTGCGTAAAATTTTGTGGAAATTAAAAAGTTGTTTTTAAAAATGTATATGGAGATGCACAGGAGCAAGAATAGTTCAATCTTGAAGAAAAAAATAAAATTGGAAGACTTATACTCTTAGATATCAAGATTTATTATCAGGACAGAATAATTATGATAGTAGGCAAGGATGCAAGGATATGTGTATAAACAATTACAGCAAGAGTCCAGAAACAAATCTAAATTGATACTTGACTATGATAAATATATTAGTTAGCTCAGGCTGACATAAAATACCATAGACTGGGTAGCTTAAACAACCAAAATTATTTTCTCACAGTTCTGGGGACTGGAAATCAAGATCAGAGTACCAGCAGGGTCAATGTCTGGTGAAGGCTGTCTCCTTGGAGTGTAGATCACTGCCTTATTACTACGTCCTCATGTGGTGAAGGGGGAGAGAGAGAGAGAGCAGGCTCTCTGCTGTCTCTTCTCATAAGGGCACTAATCCCACTGGACAAGGGCCCCATCCTCATGATCTCATTTAACACTAATTATCTTCCAAAGGCATCATCTCCAATTGCCATCATATTGGTGGTTAGAGCTTCAACATGTGAATTTGGGGGACACACAAACATTCAGTCTATAATGACAAAGATGACATGGTAGAGCAGTGGAGAAAGGATGGTCTTTTCAATAAATATGTTTATGGAAAAAAATGTATGTTGATTCTCTACTTCACGTCATTCATGAAAAGTTCTACATGAATTGTTGATCTAAATGTGACAGGTAAAACAATAGAGCTTCTAGGGAATACCTGGGGGAATATATTTATGATCTTGAATACACCAATATTTCTTAAACTACATACATAAAGCACTAACCATAATGGAAAAAGTTAATTAAATATAATAAAATTAAGAATGTTTGTTGATTTTAAAAAATCTTTCCGGTTGCTTGGTGGATATAATGTGTGTTATTCCAGTGATGGATACACTAAAGGCCTTGACTTCACCACAGTGCAATGTATCAATGTTGTTAAATTGTACTCATATCCCATGAATTTATACAAATAAAAAAAGAAAAAAAATCTTTCAAAAGAATGAAAAAGCAAATCACTGAGTACCAGATGTTAGTAATGCATTTCCCTATAAAAGACGCATATTGACGATGTATAAAGAACCTCTGTAAATAAAAATAAAACAGCTCAATAGAAAAATGGGCAAAAAATGTAAACAGGCCCTTCATCAAAGAAAATATCCAAGTTATCAATAAACATGAAAAGTTTTTCAATCTCATTACTCATTAGGGACATCAGATTTGAAATCATAGTGAGACCCCAGTAAACACATGAGAATGGCACAAATGAAGAAGATTGACAATACCAAGTTTGAAAAGGATATGGAACAACTGGTACTCTCATGCATAGCTGCTGAGAGAGTAAATACATATAACCACTATTGAAGGCTGATTGGCAATATCTAGGAATGCTGAACATACACATATGCAATAATTTATACAATTAAGTATTCTTGAAAATGTATAAGGCAATAATTCTGTCTTAGGTATGTTCTCAACACAAATGTGTACATATGTGAGCCAAAGGCACATAAAATAATCTTCATAACATTTATTCATAATAGGTAAAAACTGGGAACAACCCAAATGTTCACCAGCAATCATTAACATACACTTGGGATTCCTTAGATGGGCTTAGGTGGGTATGTGTAGGTCCTGAAGTTGACTGTGAAATTGTGTATATATCATATGTGCACAATTTAGGAAAGGCTGGTATTTTTTTTTTTTCCTCAAAAAGATCCTTGTCTCAAAAAACGCTAAGAATTCCTGCCTGCATACGAGATCTAGATTTCCATCGTTTTTAAGAAAATTTTAAACTCCTCCTAATTTAAGCAACTAAGCCCTAGAATGTAATTTAACTTTTTAATCCTATATTTAGTCTGTACATAGCTTTCTCAAATCATGTAGAATATTTAAAATCTCATCATTCCTTATTAAGGAATTATCACCAAGTGAAATATAAATGTATCATGGTGAAGCCTAAAAATTAAGTTACAGGCATAAGGCATAAATATACCCCTCTGTGGTCTACTTTAGAGCTGCATTTGATATGGTGTAAAGTGGAGAGTAATTAGGGGACACTGAATGAGTGACAAAAGTAGAATATACAATATCTCTATACCAGTGGTTCTTATCAGGGGGTGACTTGGCCCCCAGGGGACATTTGGTGATATTGAGAGACGTTTTTGGTTGTCACAGCTGGGAGAAGGGGTACTAATGGCATCTAGTGGGTAGAGGCCAGATATGGTGCTAAATGTCTTGCAATGTACGGGACAGCCTACACAAATTATCCAGCTGAAAATATGAACAATGCTGTGCTTTAGAAACCAGGCTCCACAGTGATGACAGGTCTGTGTGTGGGACACCTCTTGTGTTCCTCTTCAAATCCTCTTGACCCCACGTGTTACTCCCATGATTGCTGTAACACTTTGACCGGCTTGGGCTTGTGCATTCTGAAAGTTACTTGCCTTGCACCTGTGGCATATGTCTCTCGCTTCCTGCTCTGGGACTTCTCTGACATAGCAGCATGGGCATCCCATGTGGATCCTTTTGGCGTTCGCTTACACATTTGCAAACCGGCAGTGTAGGGGATTAACATACTATATCATCAGGGCATGAGAGTTGAATAGAGTTTTCCTTCTTTTGTCCCCTGGGTCGATAGTTATGAAATGTTTTCATGAACTCCAAAGAATTACCTCTGCAATTGAACACCAGTCTTCGTTAGCAGTGGCCGACTCAATAGCACATCCTTCTGCTGGCTCTTTCTTCTCCCTAGGTTCATTTCTCTTGTCCCTCACTCCTACTTCCTGGCATCACATGCCCAATAAAGCACCTACATGCAAGTCTTTGACTCAAATTCTGTTTTCTGGGAAACCCAGGATAAAATACCATGTATATGGAAGTCCACAGTGAAAGACCAGAAATTAATGGAAGAAAATATAAAAAAGTTAAAATTTTATGAGTATTTGTCTTTTTCCCTTTAAAGTCCAGCATTAACATATAATGAAAGAGTAAAAAGAGAGCACCAGATTCTCAGTGGCACAATAATGGAGCACTCAGAAAGGGCCATTTCTAAAATTGTCCTGTCTGCCAAAGAATTTTCTAAGCCTCTTATGATGGGGTAAGGAAAAACAGTGGTGGCTACACAGAAAGAGAAGAAACAAAGAAACTAAGTCAGAAGTTCGAGTGAAAGAGGAAAGAAAAAAGAATATCCTTTGCCTCAACTCCTTTAAATGGATTGTGTTATTGTGAGAGCTTTAGAATGCTAGAATTTTACTTAGAAGAAACCTAGAATATCATTTAATTAAATGTTCTCTTTTACGGAAGAGGAAATGAGGTCTAGAGAGGTTAAATGACCTTCTCAAGGTCACTCTGTTGCCTTAATGGCAGAACCAGGACCAGAACTCACTTCTGAAATAGGGACACAATCTAATCATGGATTCTGAATCATGTACTTCTGTGATTCTAGAACTTCTCTTGACATTCTCTAAACTCTTTCTGGAGTTATGACCTAGCTAGGATAATACTTTCAGGATACCCTGAAATGTCAGCTGTGCCTTTCCTTTCTTGTTAGAGGGTGGCCATGTTTCTAGCATTTCTTGTTATTCTAGGGACAGTCCCAGTGCTGACTTCTCAAAGTTCCTGTTAAATGGAGAAAACTTAATTGATTAACTTGACCAAGGAGAGTGGTAATAATGATCCCATTCTGTTTTAGGGCTTTTCACTGGTGTTTCCCTCTAAGACAACTTTGTTCTCAAAGGCAGTGCCCTTGGCTTCCTCCCACTATTCCCCCACTGGGTATCCAACATCCAAGGTGCACCTAGTAAGGATGCTTTTCTTCTCCTTGTGCTGAGGCCCCAGGTCAAATATTTTATTCTAGTGAGCAAGACAGATATGCTCCTGTCTTACCTGGCTCACAGTCTGGTGGAAGAGATAGACGTTAAAACACACACACAAACAAAAACAAAAACAAAAAACAACTCAATGAAGTCTGATAATTACCAAGTCCAGAGTGCTGTGGGATCTGACCAGGTTTGGGGTCAGGGAAGGTCTCCCTAGGATGAGGTTTAAGATAAGGTACAAAGGACTGAATTCATCAGTAGGACTAAACTGGCAAAGGAATTTAGGGTTGTGAGGGAGGAAGCAGCTCATGTAAACGCTGAGTGGAGGGAGGACCTCAAGGAAGTGAAAGAAGCCAGAATCCAGAAAGCAGGTGAGAGGCTGATGTGGTCTTAGAAGCCATGGAGGCCATGCCAGGAGTGCCACTTTCTTCTTGAGGGCAGTGGATGCCACTGAAGGGTTTTGAGCAGGTGAGAGCAGTGGTCATATTTGTGTTTCAGAAAAATTTTCTAGATGCAGAATGGAGAGAAGGAACTACATGACAGTGAGTTCGGAGGCTGCTTGTAGTATGGGCAAGAGATATTGGTGGCTTCACTGGGATTGAGAGCAACAAATTCCATGAAGATAAGGCACCTAGAACAGTGCTTCACATATAAGTAGACTTGATAAGCATTCATCGAATGAATGAATGATTGGGTGTAGTATGAAAACTTTTTTTTTTTTTTTTTTGCGGCAAGGTCTCATTTTGGAGTCGAGTGGTGCCATCACGGCTCACCACAGCCTTGACCTCCCTGAGCTCAGGTGATCCACCCACCTCTGCCTCTTCAGTATCTGGGACTATAGGCATGCACCATCATGCCCAGCTAATTTTTGTATTTTTTGTAGAGATGGTGTTTCGCTATATGTTGCCCAGGCTGGTCTCAAACTCCTGGGCCCAAGCAGTCCACATGCCTTGGCCCCACAAAGTGCTGGGATTACAAGCATGAGCCACCACACCCAGCTATTTAAAAATGTTTAGGAGGATCTGGTGATTAATCAGAATGTGGGCCGGGCGCGGTGGCTCAAGCCTGTAATCCCAGCACTTTGGGAGGCCGAGACGGGTGGATCGCGAGGTCAGGAGATCGAGACCATCCTGGCTAACACGGCGAAACCCTGTCTCTACTAAAAAAATAGAAAAAACTAGCCGGGCGAGGTGGCGGGCGCCTGTAGTCCCAGCTACTCGGGAGGCTGAGGCAGGAGAATGGCGTAAACCCGGGAGGCGGAGCTTGCAGTGAGCTGAGATCCGGCCACTGCACTCCAGCCTGGGCGACTGCGAGACTCCTTCTCAAAAAAAAAAAAATTAGAATGTGGCAGGTGAGAGGGAGGGAAGAGGCAGGAAAGATGCTGGGTTTCTGCCATCAGGTAACTGGGTAGATAATAGGGCCAGGAACTGAGGTGGGAAACACAGTGAAGGGGACTGGAAATGGAGAGGGATGTGTATGCAGCTGTGGACTTGACTTACTAAGATGTCTGGGAGGCAGTTGGACATAGTAGCTCACGAAAGATAATTGTGTTGATTTGGGAAATGTCATATTATGGATGGTAACTGGAGTCACAAGAATACATAGTGCAGCTCAAGAGGGATACGTTAAGAGAAGAGAGTGCACTGAAGGATTTCTTGTTAGTGTTGCTCTCTACTTTTCCTATAGCAGGAGTATTTTGGCATGCTGTGTCTCATTACATTCCAGAATAGGGATTGGCATGGGGCCCCTTCAGAGAGTCCCTCAACCAATCTTTGCTCTAAGAAATCTAAATAAATATTTAAAGGTGGGAAGAGTGAAGAGTGAAGTAAATTATTTTGTTGAAATGTTCTAGTAGGTTCATCTTGGTTCTTTTAACACATTTAGTTGAGTGCAGTTCTGCATACCCTTCAGCCTACTGAACTTGACTTTCTGGATGTGACTGCAATTCAGGGCACCGAGGGAAGAAAAGGGGCTGAGGAGGAGAACAAGCAGTGCTGTCTGTGAGTGCTTAGTCCCTCCCAGGTGTCCCCTTGACACCCAGTCTCTAGCCTGTCAATTTGCCTCCCCTAGGAGGTGGCCCCACGTGGCCTGCTGCTTGGCAGGACTGGCTGGAGCACCGAGGAGGCACTTGGCTTGCTCTTCTGTCACGATGGGCTGCTTGTGCTCCCCTCCAGTGGAAATGCTAACGCCCTCCCTTCTACAGTCACCAAGACATCTGGCTCCTGTGACCTCTCATGGTGATGGAGCCCTGGGAACAGGACAGGCTTGTCCTTGACGATTTTCTCCTGCACGTTGACATTTTACACTAGGGGCAGCCATGGGAGGCTCCTTGAGGCCTTGTTAGTGTCCATGCATGTCTTGTTAGTCAGTGTATTTCCAGCCCCTCATACAGTGCCTGGCATGAAATTGAGTAAAGAAATGAATCGTCTGTCTACCTCTGGGGAGATTTGTCAACCACTGTGGGACCCATTAAGTGTAATTATTGGGACAGTCAGATCTCAGAAGGGGAAATGAGCCCTTCAGTTAAAGAGCAGATGACAGAAATGCTTTTCTTGTTTTGAGGTCCTGTATAAAGCAGCTTGATCTTTTAGTCTTTATATGCTGCCACCACTTTTGTATCTCTTTGAAGATGGTGCCCCTCTAGGCAGGGCAAGGCCTCAGAATTGGTTTTCTATGAGTGGTGGGTTTACTGGAGCACACTTTTTGATCTGACTCCCTTGTTCCTCGTCACAGCATTCATTTGTGAACTAGATGCTGAGTAGACTTCAGCCATCTAGGAGAGAGAAGTTTAGCGGACAGCAAATCCATGATTGCAGCATCTTTGTCCCAGAACATCTTAAATTGCTCAGAGGTTCAGATTGAGGGCCCAGGGATGGGGATACGATTTTACTTGAGCATCCTGTCTATGGCAGCCACCCAGTGAACATGAGCTATTCGGTCTGTATTACTCTCTCTTTGTCTTGTTGTTGATTTCTCCCATTTTCTCTGTAGGGCTTTATAGGAAAAGGATTGCCTTCTCTGTATTTGATGCGAGTAACAGACACCATGGGACTTTGTGGACCATGGGTGTCTTTAATCAATCTGAACGTGCATATTGAGGACTAGTAGGTGTTGGTCAGCGTGCCCAGTACTGGCCACATGGCTGCAGGCCTTGTCTTTCTGCCCAGTGCAGGCAAAGGAGGCTCCTGGCAACTGAGGATATAATTGTGGGCAAAAGACAAGAAACCTTCCTGATAATTAATGACCCACATGGAAATGCTCATGCCTCAGTGCTGATGTAGGGCAGTGGAGCAGCACATTCCAGGAAGCTTCCTCAGATGTCCAGTCTTGGGAATTCTCTGTGAAAAGACATGTCCACTGTTAAATTTGTGAAATATGGCTCCCTCTGTCTCCTTTTCAAAGATTCTTAATTGTACGTTAGTGGAACCAGAATGTCCTGCTGTAAAAAGCCTGTTGTTTAACTTTGTGTAGCCTGCTGTTTTCCATTCATATTTAATCATGGAAGTCTTTTTTAAAAATCACATCCACGTAAGTACCCTATGGGCTTAGTGTTCTGTGGAATGTGCTTTGGTAAGTGTTGCATACAGGACTCTGGGTTTTCCTTACTCTAAAGCTCTACCTTTTTCCTTTCCTATTCCAGTTTCTTAGGGTGAGTACATAGGAAAGACAGACTCCACAGTGAACACTGAGAAGCAGAGGCGAGGTTATCAAAAAAACTTAGAAGAAGAAGCTGCTTCACTGGCAAGTCAGTGAAATTATGGGGAAATACTCAAATTAATGTCAGGGAGCTGGAGGCACATGTGCTTAGTAGTGTCATATTAAATAATCCAAGTTCAGCATGGTATTCAAGAGATAATTACAATTTTGTGACTTTATGAGTCTCTCCTTTTGCTCTCCTTCTTTATTGGAGTACGGGAGAATAAATGAGGAAGGGACATTGACTGTAAAGCAACTTCATTTTGTTTGAATTTGACTCTGGAGTCAACTTCCCCAAGAATGCTGTGGACTTTTCCCTGGCCTGCTTTGACTAGAAACATGGGAAGATGAATACTATGAAATTTCAGTTATTTCAGGGTTGGCAACATTTCTACATTTTGATAATTGATTTCATCTCATTCTTAAATCTGTCCTCTTCATTTCCACTGTCACCCTATAGGTTTAGGACTTCATCCCTTTTCCTCTGCAGCCATTTATTCATCTGTCCATTTATTCCTTCATGTAGCGTGAGCGCTGCTCTGTGCAAGGCACTGAACACACAAGACAGAATGAGACATGGACCCTGCTCTCACTTTGCTTACTGAGGCGTCTAGATGTGGAACTGGATTCTAGTCTCTCCAAATTCTGATCCGTCCTGTTACTCCTGTTGGAATAACATTTCTTAACACATCTCTGATCCTGTCATGTTTTCCCCCGCCCCCAGACGGAGTTTCGCTCTTGTTGCCTGGGCTGGAGTGCAATGGCACCATCTTGGCTCACTGCAACCTCCACCTCCCAGGTTCAAGCGATTCTTCTGCCTCAGCCTCCCAAGTAGCTGGGATTACAGGCAACTGCCACTGTGTCTGGCTAATTTTTTTTTTGTATTTTTAGTAGAGACAGGGTTTTACCACATTGGCCAGGCTGTTCTCGAACTCCTGACCTCAAGTGATCCACCCACTTCATCCTCCCAAAGTGCTGGGATTAAGGTGTGAGCCACCGTGCCCGGTCTGTCATGTTCTGTTGAGAAACATTTGGGAGCTTCCTATTACCTGTGGAATAAAGACGAGCTGCTTCCCTCCCGCTATGGCAAAATGACATCCATGAGACTCCTTGTTCAGGCCCTATCAGCTCCTGTCTAATCTACTTTTCCCTTCACACAAGCTTGGTCAACTGGATGACTGCAGGATTCTTGCCCACTTCAAGCCTGTCTGCCACTCTCTGGCTCCTGCAGTTCCTCTGTCCTTTCTCTCCTCTTTAACTCTCCCACCTTCCAAATCCTTCAAGACCCAACCCAAATGCTGTGCTCTCTGGAATGGCTCTCACAACTGTCCAAAACTCTCTCTTACTGCATTCTGCCTGTCATAAGATGAGCCACACACTTCAGGTCCTATCCAGCTCACATGTAAACACGTAATTCTTTCTGGAATCACATCCTTTGTATCTATATCTGTGTCTATGTCAGTCTTCATAATATGAATATAAATAATTTAAACTTGGGTAGAATGTTCCATTAGAAAATTGAAAATTAATTTTAAAGTCTGTCATTTTTCTGTAATTTTGTGTAATACATGCTCATTCCTTTTACTTATTGGAACCAATTTTTAATTTATGCATAGAATATTTAGATTTTACTTTGGGGTTAAATACTACTATGTTTAGAAAGGAGTGGACTATTTAAATTCTTGAAATAACTTCAAATCTATTTTCCAAAGAAAATTAGGGATAATTTTAGATACTACAAAGACTCATGTAATATTATGGACCTTTATCATTTAATTGCCTTATCCGTTTAAGGAGAACTAAATTCAATAAAATTTTATTATTTCAGACACCACTCTTTGGGAATTCTTGATAGTTCAGTTACCAAAGTGGCAGACATTTTTAGTTGTTGCTCTGATACTTTTTAAATGAGCAAACTTCTCAGGCACTTAGGAAGATCCACCCATGTGTGGATAGTTAATGTAATAATTACAAAGAATTCCCATCTATTAATTACAGAATATCTGGCAGTGCAGTGATATATTTGGCAACATCTTGTCAACTATTAATTCAAGTTAAGTACTTTTTTAAAAGAATAGCTGTAAGTGAGGCTTTTATTAATTTTAATGGCTTTACTCTTAAATAATCTAAGTTAGTGAAATTTAACCAATTACTGGGTTCTTTGTATTCAAGGATAGTGGTTCTACAGATGTCATCCACAGGAGGGGATGTGATTGAAGAGACTAGTGCCTGGTCACTGGGCCTCTCCAGATTGCATACAGCTGACACCTACCCTTTTCTTGTGGTTCTAATTGCCACTCGTTCTAAGGAAGGCTCATTTACATATAGAATGTGCATATTTAATCTTATTTGATCCTCACCGAAGCTATAGTTAGGGTGGGCATTACCAGTCCTTGATCGACTTACTCTTGTCACACACAACTAGAAGGGGCAATATTAGTATTTTCAGCAAAGTCCTCTGTCTTCATCTCTGTGCGTCACCACACTGTCTTTCAAATAGTAGCAACTTAGATTTGCAAATCAATGTGCATCTACTACCTCATTTGCTTATAAAAAGTCACCCCCTTGAGATTGTCCTAAGTGGATCTGCCTGTTGCTTTTCTTTTCTGGTAATCCTTGGCTATATGCCATTGTCTACTGTGTTTCATATTCATACTTAAAAGGCACTCTGAACGTATTTGACATATTCTACAGTGTCATCACCCTTTCCACGTCGCCTTCCTTTGGCTGCCCTCAGGTTGCTCTAGCTCTTTCCAAGGCTAGAGATTAGCTAAGTAATATGTCCCAACTCTCCCATCTTTGCCTCTCTACCTTTCTCATTGGAACCCTATCCTCAGCCCTTCTTTCCAATCCTTGTAAAAACATATTCTTCAGAAAGAATCATTCATTTCAAAGCATAAATCATTATTTACAAGTATATATTGAGCCTCCTTGCTTTCAGGGAATTTGTGTTTTAATGGCTCATAAGAAACATTTAACCAAAGAAATGACCTTCTAGTGGCAGAATTTAATCTTAGTGAGCAGCTGAAGGATAATTTTTTGAAGCTAGGATATTCTTATTGGCACCCTTGAAATTACAGAGGTAGGGGGTCTCCCATTTCAACACATGGAAAGCCGGTCGTATCCATGTCCTGCTGTGATCCCTACTCCTTAGAAAAGAAAAGGCTGGCAAGAGTATTGCTTGCCTGTGGGTAGAATAACTGCTTCTTGAGATCCACATATTATTGGGCCTGTCTTATCATTTAATGTTTAAGTAGCACTTGCTGGTGCAAGTTATACAGAGTGTTTGCAGCAATTCCATGTCTCACAGTCATAAAGAAGTAAAGGCTTGCGCTGTGGGCCTTTAACTTGTTTTTTAAAAATCAATAAACAAATACTGATTAACACTTCAGCTGTCTCCTCCAAGACATTTTGACCTTTTTGATTTCATTTTCTTTGTGTATTGTTGTGTTACTGAGCAATGTGCTGTGTAAGTTGCAAAATCTGTGACAGCTTTTAGTCCTTTTTGTGGAGAGAGGTCTGTGAGGATGGTTTATAATCTTACTGCTTAGAAAAGCCGTGGTCTCTAAGGTGTAGTGGTCAAGAGCTTGGGCTCTGGAATCAGATGGCCTGGTCCTCAGTAAGGCTCTAATATGTATTCATTGTGTGATTAGGAGCAAATTACTTAACATATAAACTCACTTTCCCCATTTGCACAATGGAGATTAATGTTAGTACCTGCCTGGTTGGTGGTCGTTGTGAAAAATATTAAATAACGTTGAAATGAGCCATGCACTGTGTGGGCACCTACTAAGTACTGTTAACAATCATTATGTTCTTTGTGGTTTAGTGGTCCCAGTTTTCTCTGGGTCTCCTTGTATGTTCACTCCTAGAACACAGGGGATTGTACAGAAGCTCCTGGTGGGCTCTATAGAAACTTTAACTTAGATTGCCTTAAAGTCTTTGGAATTGAATTATTTCAAAAAGGAATTTCTTTCTTCACAGAAGCTATAGAGAAAGCAAACTTTAGTTTCTTGTCTGTTTTCCAGGCCTTTACTTTATTCTGTTCTTAAATATAGCTGCTGCAACAAGTAGATTGACACAGTGCAGCCCAGCCATGGGCCATTTCATGTCATTTCATGGCATGGGGAACACACAGGAGTCTCCTCAGGCTGCTTTGTAACTTCTCTCAAATATAATCCAGGTCTTTCATTGATTATCTGGATGTGTGCATTCTAGGAACTGTTGGAGGAGATAGATGTCCCAGCAAATACTTTTGGAATTTCCCCTCAGTCTTGGACTCCCATGAAAGTTACAAAGGGGTGGTAAATCTACAGTTTAATTGCCTGGAGTCCATTAATGCCCTACTGATTTTCTTTGGGTGCTGGTCAGGTAAGTTAGTATACATGTTTATAGCCAATTTAAATGCCCCAAGAAGATCGCTGACCAATGGCCATCCTTATTTTTGAAAGTCACCAGATAAGGCAATTTCTCAAACAACTTCAGCAGGGCATTCCGGAAATGGCTTGATCTCATACTTCTCTGTACTGTGATAGATAAATACAATTTTGATTTTATCTTGGAGTAGTTAATTTGAATTTCTGGGATGTAAAGTAGAAAAATGTTCTATAGCTCTTTAAACATTAGATTGGAAAGAAAATGCCTTAAACATTCTGTTTAATTAAATTCTAAAGAGGTGGTACAAATTTTTCATGATTAATTGAAATATGCATATTTTGACTGATACGTATTTATATGATATTGTATGAAAATTTTATTATGTTATACAAAGCGTTCTCTGTGGGAATGTGATTTAATGCTGTAAACATTTCACATTTGTCAGTGCATTGTTTATTATAAAAATGCACAGGCTGATGGCTGTAAGATAATGTAATGTAAAAATCTGTTACATGAATCTTCTCTGAGGTAATCTCAAGTCTCTAATGGCACAGACCGTTAGCCAAAATGTAAGATAGGTAATTAGGTTTTCCCTAGCTTGAAGAAATATTTTTTTAAATAGAAAAAAATTTAAAGCAGATCACGTTAGAAAAGTTAAAGTGCTGAAACCTTCTATTTTGCCATTGTAAAGCCTGCATTTCATTTCCATGTTTCAGGTAGAAAGAGATGCAGATGTTGAGGTGGACTGCTCCCTTTGGCTTTAACCACTTGAGAAGTGTTCACTTTTCTAGGGGTGTAGTCATAAGATAGGGACACCATCTCATGTCTGGTGACAGAGTTTTGAACTATAGTTTGACTGACAATATTAATTTAGATAATCACAGTTCTTTATTAGTTTCTAAAATGTATTACTAATATAAATGACTTTTATTAATCTAGAATGCCTGAAATATCGGAAAATGTTTTTAAAATTTTTTGAATAACCCAATTATCAGACTGTTCTTTGGATCATTAGCTGCTGATAACAGTTTAATACTAGAAAAGGAGAAATCTAATGGGCTTTTTCCAAAGCATATACCTTTATGAAATAGAGTTGCATGAAAAACTGCTGGGAACGTCGACTTATTTAACAAGGCAGATGCTAACCATCATTCTAGAAGTCTTTCCAGCTGCCAGATATAAAAGTGCACAATTTATTTGGTCTCATCTCATATTGTTGCTTTGTAGTAAGAATGATTTGTAAGAAATAATCTGTTTTAAAATTCTACCTTTTTGTTCATTTATTTGTTAGGTCCATTGTAAGAAAGTATTCTTGCCTCCCTTTAAAAAATGACAAGTGGGTCTGTCTGGTGATGATGGACTGAAGCTTGAGAAAGACCCCGGAGCTGCCCTTTGGCCTCAAGCATCATTCCTCCAGGCCAGGCCCAAGCTGCACGCTAAGCGCCTGGCCTTATGAATAGCTTTGCACTCTGTTCTTTCTTATGTCAGTGTTGGTCCATTATAGCTGAAGATCTAGGACTTAAATAATTTTATGCTTTGTTTCCCAAATCAGATTATTTAAAGGAAGAAATAATGAGGGGGATCTAATGCATGTTCTAAAATGGCTCCTTGGGAAGTGGGGTCTCCTCTTTAAACTGTGAGGCCAGGTGATTTCCCGCATAAATTTTTTTTCCTTACAGATTTCACCAGAATCAAGCTTACTGCCAGTGGATCATTTATGAGAATTCTGCTGTATCTTCTTTTTCAGGAATTTAAGATTTTAAAGCATCTTATCAATTGAGAAAAATAGAAACTATTAGTTGCTATCTAGTTTAGTAAAGACAGGTGATTATTTTAAAATATATGCTCTTTCTAATCTAAGAAAACTCCTCCATACACTAAGGTAAATTATAAAACTTTGCTAATTTTTCATACCATGTAAAATGTTCATATGTAGAGAGATGCCATGTTAGAGACCATGTAAAATATAAATAAAAGCTTACTTTTATTTATTTTTAAATTTTTTTTGTTAAGGATATTCCTGAAATATCAAAAAGCTTGCTTTGAACAGAGCAAATTATTAAATATAGTAATTGTTTGATATTTGAATTTGTATTATGCCATTTAAAGAAAGTTATCAAAAATGTTTGACATCAAAGGTCATTTTTTATACTATCTCATTTGATAACAATAGATCACAATATGTAATTTGTGAAATACAAAAAGGTCATTAGAATGGCAATATTTATTCCATTGAGGTAAATAAAACGCTGCACATAGTTCTGAGTGGTGATGCTCAGGGGGAAAAAAAGCCGTATCACTGCACTACAAATTAGTTTGCTTCTAATTTTGCAGGCTGATGACCACACTGCCTCAAACCAAATCTTTTCCCTGGAAATGAAATGATTGCATGACAGACTCTATGAACCCTGAATATGTCAACACTCGTGGACCAGGCCTTGCTTAGCAATTAGTCTTTGGGGGATTTTATCCAGAAATCAGACAACACTATACTAGTGCTTGGTGGGGATTTTGTGATTACCATTCATGTATGGAGCATGAGTGTGGGATAATAATAATAATAAAAATTCCATAAAGGAAGAGAGATGTGGCAGTGAGTCTCACACACACACACACACACACTGTCAATTGGTAGGACAGAGAAAACTCAAGATGTAGCAAAAGCTGTTAAGAGGCAACAAGGAAGTATTACCTAGGTGTCTACTTAAAGTTTCCTTTTATTCATCCCTACCCACCCCTCAGAGAGGCCAGTTTCTCCCAGACCTGAATATCACCATCATAATTTTTGTCATAACTTCTGACTACCCGCACTGTGATTTACTGAATATATTTTACTAATTGACTCACTTTAAAATCCTTTCTTTGTTTTAAGCAGTAGTATTTGTGATATCAAGGGCTCATTATGCTAGTTAAATTTGTTTTCTTCTCATACAAAGGAAAAGAAATACAATTTACATAGTGGAAATGTTTGCCAACCACCTAAATTCATTCTGAAGAACCCCATGACATGACATGACATGAGAGGCCGGGAGGACCACCAATCTGGCTGAGAATGATCTGACATTTCCATTACCATCCCTCCATCCAGGGCCCATGAACCACATCACATGGAGGAGAATTTCAATCAGGCCTGCATCTCCCTTAGGACACCAGCGCCGGAAGGCTGCATTGTCAGAGTCTGTTCAGCGAGCCAGGCTTGGCCCTTTCCATTGCCAGAATCTGGCCGCGCACATCTTTCCTTTTTTGACTAAGAGCATTGCTTGGGAATTATTACATTGCAAGAGTAAACAATAGCACATATCATTTAACAGTAATAGGGAACATGCCATGGTTGAACCTGGCGCCTGGTCAAGGTTCACATGAGGGTGTTCCATTTGTAAGTTAGCACCCTACAAATTGTCCCACCCAGTGCAGATCCTGCAGGCTTTCACAGGACCTTTGAAGAAACAGGTTATTTTACAAGCTTCATTATTACTGGGGCTGGTTTAACTAGGCAGATGAAGCTTTTTTTTTTTTTTTTTAACTAGGCTAGGAAGCCCTAGGAGCCCTTGTGGCTCTGCCATCATGCTCTAGTTTTTAAGTAAATGTCTTTTGGAAACTTAGGAGCCAAAAAAAGAGAAAGAGAGAGAGAAAGAAAAAGCACTTCTCCAAGGTCCAGAAACTAAAATCAGGCCTGGGTAGCTCTGTCAGGTTCAGGGTGTGTCTAAATTTGAAGGGATGTTTGCTTCTGATATGAACATTTTTCTTATACTTTTATTATAGAAGATGATGTGTCAAATGTACAAATAATGTGTGCCTGGTGCCAGAAAGTGGGAATCAAGCGCTATTCCCTGAGTATGGGAAGTGAGGTGAAAAGCTTCTGCAGCGAGAAGTGCTTTGCGGCCTGCCGACGAGCCTACTTCAAGAGAAATAAGGTAAGAGCACCGGAGAGAGAGGCGGCCCCCCGCAGGCCTCACCAGCCCACACGCGCATGTGCCACGTAGCTTCTAGCGGAAAACACTGCGCACCTTTTACTTTTATATTTTTATTCTTTCTGTTTTGTTGATTCCCCTTTTGTGTCATGCTTAACCTTTTGGAATAAGGAATCCCCTTCTAATGTGTTTCTCTTGGCTTAGTGTTTGTGTTCTGAGAGGGTGAATGAATCTGATGAGGACACCGTGATCACAGCTGGTATCCTCATGGCCAGTGTCTTTCCAGCAGTAGAGTGCAGACTGCACTCTGAGTCCATGAAAGATAAGTGGTAGATATTCCTTATAAAAGCCAAGTAATTAGCCACAAAAGCATGGCCAGAAAGTTTTAGCCCACTTAGTTTAATTCTTGTACCCAGTGGAAATACTGCTATTGCTCTTTTCAAAATCTGGCCCACGAGTTCTTGTCAAGAAAAATGTTAAGTCTCTCTTGACATCTTACGTTAAAACTGATTGATATTGAGAAAAAAATGAAATCATGTATACATGAAACAACATTGCTCACACAGCCAAGCATTTGTGAGAAGCATGGTGGGTAAACACAGGAACAGCCATCATTAGAATTTTTTTTTGTTTTGTTTTAAAGACATCCCAGGTCTGAAAATGTCCTTTTTGAATAGTGTTAGCCACCATGGATGGGAAATGGAATGCATGGTATTTTTACGATCACACACACATGCACACAACTATTTTCTGAATCCTTAAAGAACTGCTGTAGCCTTTGCCACCAACTACTGAGGTGACTTGCTAGTCCTCAATTATTTTCCATTGATAAGTAAAGCTTCCTTAATTCAAAAAATCTTTACTAAAATTGTCCACATTTTGTTGTTTCCATTTCTATAATACAAGATCCAAATCTGTTCTTTCTTGAAGCAAACAATTATTATTTTTCTAAAAGTGTGATATTTGCAATCCCGAAATGCTAATTATGGGCTCACTGCATTGCAAGAAGCACTGTTGCAGCAAATTATCTCCTGCAAATTTGGGTCACATTCATTCTGCCAAAAAACATAATGCCGAAAGAATTAGGCTGCAGAATTCAGCGGGGTGGAATTTTAGTAGCAGTCTCTAAGAGTTAGGCTCATAATCTTCACTGGAACAGAGAGGCAAGTAAGGAAATTGTTTGGAATTCTTCTGGGACTGTCAGCAGTCAAGTTCACTTTCCCCTGGGGGGAGCCAGTGAATCTGGGGAGGAGGGTGGGAAGAAAATGGGAGACACGTTTTGTTTTAATATAGGGGGATTAAAATGATCTCCGAGACCCTGGGGCTCCCGTTTTGAATGCTGAGCACTGGAGTAACAACCCCAGCAGTGGGCCCAGTGCTTTCTTCTTCAAAGCCCTACTTACCACAACAAAATACTTTGCATTCCATCGCAGAAGATGGCTATAGAACAGGGCTTTTTGTCTTTCTATAATTCTGAAGGTTATAGGTCCGAATCTTGATGGGCTGCCTGTAGGGACTAAAATCAAGCAAGATGGATTTGTCACAATCCTGGTGATATATACTATATTTTGCAGACTATTTTATAGTGAGCCTTTGAAGAAAGGCACCTGATTCCATTTGGAAAAACACTCCAGAATACCATATCTATATCTGTGTTGTTTGCATCATTATAAAGTTTAAGGTCAAACTGAATTTAAGCTTTCATAGTGTACATTTTTGAAAAACGGATAACTGGGAGCCAGAATAGGAGTTAGCATTTGGAATACTTACAGCAGGTAAAGTCAGCAGTGGGAGGAAGCCCATCACATTTCACTTTCTACCAAGAGTTACTGGGGTATGTCTTTGAACATCTTGCTAAACCTGGAAGTTGCAGTGGTTTGGTGTTTAGCCAGTGACTTTGCCAGCTGATCTCAGTTGTCTATTAGTGTACAAACAATTCCTGCCTTCTCTGTAGTCTTCATCCTTCCTTATATGTCCCAAAGTTCTGACATGCTATGCCTTCTTGTGTGTTTTTTCTTCCCAAATAGAGAAATAAACTAGTCATATCACTTGCTGGCTTTTTTTTTTTTTTTTTAAATTTTAAAGAGTGTTATCTCTGTTACAATATTATATTGTATTACAATAAACATGTACAGCTGCTGCATTTCTGTTAACTGATAGGATTTTGTGGTCATTTTATTTAGGGCTTGGGTTTCCTAATGGATTGTATTAGATACCAGTCTCCATCCTGCCATTTCTAAGAACTGCTTGTAATAAGCCCCTGGGTGTTCCGTACTGAAGACAATAGCAAATAGCTACTTCTCTTCTTGTATCATTTAACAAAGTCCTTAGTCCTTGTTAATTAATTATGGACTTTCTTAATCTTAGAAAAAGGGCAAAATTCTTCCCATTCCTACATAACAGATTTTTTTTCTGGCTAAATTCTACCTTTTTTAAGTATTGAGAAGTGAATAGGAAACAGAGTGAATAATGTGTGTGTGCAGAACAGAATTTTGCCTTAGGTATAGTGTAGACTTAAAAAAAACATAAAATTAACTGTGCTGTAAATTATGCTTTATAATGACAGCCCGCTTCTTGCTGGATAGCATGCTGGGATCTAAAAATGGTCTCCAAGTTGAACCCAAATTGCATGCATAACTTTACAAAGAAAAATCCTAGTAGAAAAGGTAGCTAATTAGGAGCAGTATTCAGCTGACCTCTGTTTTGTGTCTGAGCAACACCTGCATTTGTGAATGTAAATTGGACAGCTGTGCTTGTGGTCTCTGTGCGTTTCTCTTCACACACGCTTGGGTGGAGAGTCAGGAATTGATTTGCTGCTAAAAACACGGACAAAAATAACCCAACTCTCAAAATGATGGCCCACTGAAAATGGGCTCTTTAAATTTCATTTGGCTGTCAGTTCTTCATTTCTCTTTGGGTTTCTCTGTCTGTTTAATGGGGTGGGTTGAAAGTGTCACATACATGTCTCACAGATTGTCACTATGCAATAAGGTGGGATGGATTGAAGCCAGGTTAACCTATATAGTATGTAGGTTATATTTTTAACTGAATTTAAATTTTTATTTGAAGAGTTGTCTGGATTGCTACAAATATTAGGCTTTCTTCAAAATACTTCTGCTCAACACTGCCAGGAGAGGACCATGAATCACAGCTGTATTCACTTAAGGACTCTAACTACTAGTTTACACATTTCAGAATGCTGGCTTAAGAAATGGATAGTGTTAATTCATAATATATTTTGTAGGATCCTTATCCCTGAAGGCTTATTTGCTGGCTTAAAATTTTTGAAACAGTGGGTAAGAAAAATACTTGTGTAGTCTGTGGGCAATGTATGACGATGGGATGTAAATCTCATTATTTCATGTATTAGAGACTTTTCAGGGAACTAATAGCTCACTCTTTTCCCACCCCGTTTTTGGACCTGAGAGCATTTCTGTCCTTGTGATTCACCTAGGAACTGGAAAGTTGCAGAGACTCCTTAGTGATTTTGCACTCTTGTAGAAACATTTAGTTCAATTTGCTAACACCAGTTTTACTTTGCATAGTAATACACACTTAAAAATTCTCTTCCCTAAGGGAGTAATGTCTTGTAACCATTATCCCTCTAAAAAGGAGTAACAAACAAGACCACAAATGTTAGTCACTTCCAAATGGCCTGTGTTTGATCTCTTTCCTTTTACATGGGAAATATCTTATTGTCCAAACTAATATCCAAAAATCAGGAAGGAAATCAAAAGTCAAGACAAATGGCCACTGCAGGCAATGTAAAGGATGATTGTTTACTTTTCTTGTTCAGATCTCAAGTTTTTAGTGTTCTTTATTGGATTAGGAATGTTGATAATTTACAAGTAAACACAAATTCCTAAGAGCACCAAAGTTTTGCTTCCTTGTTTTAGTTTTTCTTATAATTTGAAAGGCCGGGTGCCATGGCTCATGCCTGTAATCCCAGCACTTTGGGAGGTGGAGGTAGCAGGATTGTTTGAGCCCAGGAGTTTAAGACCAGCCTAGGCAATAGAGTGAGACCCTGTCTACAAAACATGCAAAAATTAGCTGGGTGTGATGGTGCTCACCTGTAGTCCCAGTTACTCAGGAGGCTGAGGTGGGAGGATTGCTTAGCCCAGGAGGCTGGGGCTGCAGTGAGCCATGACTGGTCCATTGTACTCCTGCCTGGGCAACAAAGCAAGACCCTATCTCAAAAAAAAAAAAAAAAGATCGAAATACTTCTTCAATAGCATAATATTGTTGTTCCCCAGCAGTCCATAGTGAGAAGAAACCAATGTGGCTCAGAGATGAGGACAAGGATGCATTAAAAAGAAAAAGATGATATAGACAGAAGCAACATTTGCAAATGATGCCATTAAGATTTCCTAACAATCATTATAATAATAACATAAATATTCAAGGAGGAGAATATTGTATTATTAGCACTTCTTTTACTTTCAAACTATATTCTTGGTTGTACAGTGATCTTTTCTTAGAAGAGATTTCTTTTGAAAGAACCCATCTCTAATTAGCATGTATCATCATGTTATTTGGAGTCTATTTTATTTAGACATAGTCTATTTGTCTTTTTATTACAGTTGAATATATCCTGGGAAAGATTTCTCAGTTTCAGACTTAATTATAGAACCAAGTAGTGTAGAAGAAATGTGTAACAAATGCCATGTTAATCTAGTGATTAACCTGTCTACTCTTTTTCCTTTAAATACCTGCGAGATTTAATTTGCAAAATGGCTATCATTCTTGAAGGCTTGGAGAAGGACATTAAGAAATTACTTGCAATTAATGTCCCCTGACCACCTGAAGCTCAGGCCACAGACTTGCTTTTGCCAGTTGCTTGCAAATATCCTTGGTCCACAAGTAAATGCACCCGGGGAGCCCCAGGGTTCTTCCTGTGGATTCCCCTTGGTTTTGACAGCCACCAGTGAGCCTCCTGGATCTGTCCAGCTGCACCCTGGCCTGCAGGATGATTGTTTGATTTTGCAGTGTCCCTTAGTACTGTGCTATAAGCCTGTCCACTGCCTCATGTGTATAATGGCTTCTCCTCCCAGGGATTTAGTCTGCAGGCTAGTGGCTGAGCTCCCTTTCGGTCATAGCAAACAGAGGTGTTCTCAGAAAGCTCTGGAGAAAGAACAACAAATTCAAGTGTTTCTTATTCTCTTCTATTTTGAAATACAGAATGGAATATTGGTGAGCTGCTGCAAATGAGAGGCTGGAGAAAGCAATCACAGAGGAGGGGTAAATGTCAGTCCTTGGAAACACATTTGGGAGTAGGGTTAGAGCAGGAAAGTTCTGGCTAGTGAAGTAAAGTGTAGATCCATATAAAGTTTGACATACAAGCTCTTGAGGAGAGCCAGAAAGTGTTCCAAGGCAGAGGTTCTGCAGACAGAGTGGGACAGAGTACTCTAGAAAGCCATCAGAGGCTTGGGGAGAGGCATGTGACCTCATGTTCACCAAAACACTTGAAAACCACTTGAGAAACTCTGGTCTAAGGGATACCTGGAACACAGCATGGGACAAGTGGGTTTGTACTGAAAGGAACAGCAACCACTTCTAGTTTTTAGTGAGCCACATGTTGGGAGACTATGAAGGAAACAGCAATAATTCTAACCCATTAGCCAGAATGGACATCTGTTTCTGAAGAACATTAGATATTTTAGATTAAATGTGAAGAGCTGATCAAAACTCTAAATAGCTTCAAGCCCCAGTCTGTGTTCAACATTTTTCAGTGAACGGAAGGAAGAGAGAGAATTTTTCGTAAATCAGAATCCGGTCACCCGGGGATCAGTACCCAGGGCTATTGACGTATATGTTGGAATGTTAATTTTCAGACATAGCACATCTCTGGCCATCCTCCTGGTGACGGCTAGTGCTGTTCACTGAAATCAAGTTTTTTCTCATCTGAACTGCCGGTAATTATCCAATCCATCTAAAAGGCACGCTCCCTTTTAACATTAACCACAGTGTCAGATTGCATCAGCCACATTGTGTTCTGGTGACTGCTTCTGCAGAGTGATGAATGTGCGTGTTTGGAGTTCATAGTCCGACTGTCTGTTTGGGCAGTGGGCAGTTCAGTGAAACAAATGATCAGGAAAGGATCTATTTATTTGGGACGAACATTCTCCTTATCGATCCAGTCACTTACATTTCCTGCTCTCTCACCTTGCCACTAACAGTGTTCAGCTTTATCTGAACAATGAACATTTAAAGAATTATCTTAACAGGTCATTTTGATGTGATTCTCTGATCATAAGCTGCATTCAGCACAGAGTTCCTCTTTGTGCCTGACTTAAAAAGGAAGGTGTTGTGAGACCTTATTAATAAAAACCAGAGGAGGGAGAAGGTTCTGAGAGTGCTTAGTGAACTGTCCTGAGAAACCAAGAGATAATGATTATTCATTTTCCTGGAATAGTAGTTATACTCTGTTGATTCAGTGCTTTGTTAAAAATGTTAAGTATCTGAATAAGTGCATGCATAAAAGGCCAGGTGGCTTGCCTTGAGACATTTTAAGGTAGTAGATTGAGTCCTGAATTTTTCTCATACACCTTTGCAATGTCTGGTCACAATGCCTAGTATACTCGAGAGGCCCCATGGGGGATCCAAGCTATAGATATGCTTGTGGTTATTTTAATTTCTCCTCCATTTCAGTATCTCTGGATAGCTTTTGTACACATAAGCAGAAGTGTGAACTGGCCAAGCCATGTGTAATTCTTTGTTCCTTGGGCTCTTTGCTCTTTGTTTATATTATCACAGATTAGAATGAAATAAAGAAAATCTTGCTACAAATGGTCACTTAATTTCTGTCCTAGCAGTTGAGACTGAGAATGGGAAATTCCCTGTGTTACAATCCACTCTTAGGGTGGCTGTGCACACAGTGGAATCTAATGTCTACTGACAGACTGCCTTTGGAGGTTACAAACATCAGTCTATTGCATTCTCTGTAAACACAGGCTGTGGGCCAGAGCTGGACTCTACTACAAGCTCTGTGAGGCAGATCAATGGTTTAATGAATCCATAAAGATGCTTGAACTCTGCTGCAATTTACTGAGCACTCTAGTTAAATGAAACTCCTGTAGTCTTTAACAAAGATAGCGATAATCGATGGTGGGGGATGGAAGTCCATGTCCAGCAGTCACAACCTCCCAGAATTTGTGTTGTCTCATTGCTAACAGAGGGTTAGTCACATTCAGGCTCTGAGGCTCACTGTGTCTATGTTGATATTTGCTCAATGTTTGAGAGCTGAATTTGGCCCAGAGATGACATAATCTTAGTAATGTTGCTTCTGCGAGGACTATTTTTAAACTATGGAATATTATTTAAAATAAATTTCTTTAAAGTGACAAGATTAAGCTCAAGAATTATATTTGTTCTAACAGGTAGTGTCTTTGTAAGTCATCCCCATGATGAAAAGTAAATAGCGGAATAAAATCCATTCCTGATTAAGTCCTCAAAATGTCAAATTGCATAGTGTTGGAGAGCCCTGATTAATTTTTCCATGGTAAAATATTCCTCATTAGTTTGCTATGGTTGAGAGTTAACCACTCCTATTATAAATTCAGACATTAATGTATTTTCTGCTTAATTCATCTTCGAATAGAGGAAAATATAGTGAGTAGATATGAATTTTTTACTTCCAAATGTGCTTTGGAAACATTATACTGATTTATGAGAGAGCTTTGGAGGCATGTAGTCTAATTCCTTCATAAATATGTTGAAATGTATTTAAAAGTATTTAACCACCTTTGATTGTAGAAAAACAAGTGCCTTGACTTTGAAATGATTATTTTTCCACAGAAATAGTAGAAGTTATGACATAATTCAAAGATTTTGCATCTGATTTTTGTCACAGAAACTTAAACTTTCTTAATGTTTAACTTTCTTGATTAGCTAATTAGCATTAATTAATCCCACTCCAATAACTATATTTTGGAGGTTCCATGGGTAATAGGAATTTTGAGATATTATGACTGCTTATTTTCACTGGCCTTTTGCCAAACATTCCATGATAAAGCAGTGATTTTTATATGGATCTCATAAATGATATATTATCTTGTAATCTGTTTTGATAGAATGATTTCATACTATTTAAAATATGGTGAGCGTTTTTATGACCACACATCTAAATCTTTGATATAAGGAGAATCTTTGAAGGACGTGACACTTTCTGTGATACTCTGTAGGATTGTATGTTTCATAAGTGGAGCAATATAAATTGATATCAAAGAAAAAGGGGAGTTTGCCCGATAGGAAATAAATACCTCCCTACAGCTTTTTGTTTGTTTTTAGCCACACTTAAAAGAAATCTTGTTATTTAATCATCCATTCATTCTTTAAAAAATAAAATAAAAAGATATATTGAGCCCGTGTACGACACTAAGCGTGTTTTACTCTTGGTGGATAGACTTTTGAACAAGAGAAAAAGTCCCTGTCTTAAAGGGACTTACACTCTGGCAGGGGAGATAGATGATATATACAGTCTTAAAAATATCTTTGTAATATAATTTCAGGTAGGAAAAAGTGCAATGAAAAAAAAGCAGACTGAGGGAGAGGCTCGTGAGGGGCTGCTGTTTTATGTCTGAGGACCACAGGAGTTATTTTTGAGGAGGTGACGTATGCTGGGGACAGAAGGAAGTGACGGAGCTAGCTGTGTGTGAGGAGCTGGCAGCAGAGTGTCCTGTGGAGAAGGGGGAGTAAGTGAGAAACAGAGGTCCTAAGGCAGGAACAGTCTTGGCATTTTTGAATAGCAGCAAGAAGTACAGATGTCTGGAGCGGAATGATCAAGGTGGTGAGAAGCCAAATGACGTAGGCTGGAGAGGCAGTAGTTTGGAGTTCATTCTAAGTGTGATAGCAGCTATTGGAAGCTGTTGAGCAGGATGGGTGATATGATCTGATTTTTGTTGTTGATTGGGCCTCTGTGAAGGAAGTAACACGTTTAGGATCCCGTATGCAAGGGGGATTTGGAGAGTAAGAAAGGCAACAGCATTCGCATCAAAGTTGGGTGTGTCTGGCAATAGAAAACTAAAAATATCTTATTCACTGAATTATTCATTAGTAGTTATGAAACATTTCCCAGTAGCAAAAGTGTGTTGAACCAATTTAGTTTTGTGTGTGTGTGTTTTGTTTTTTTTGTGTTTTGTGTTTTTTTGGGGGGCAAGGTGTGGGAGGAAAGGCATCAGGGAGGGATACTGTTCGGTAAGTGTTCTGACACAGCAATTTTCTTTCTATAGGGCAGGTGGGGCTTGTCTCCAATCTGGTAGAGAGGTTAGGGCCTCAGAAGGCAAACTCCATACAGAATCTAACTCTTGCTCTGGGAGACCTACAGCATCCACGGACCTTCTCAAGCTCTAGCCTTAGAGGTAGCATTATGGTAAAGAGATGGTAGTCTTGAAGGGACCATCTTTGGGTAAAGGGATTATTTTGAAGTCTGTTTTATTCTGAGAGTGGGTATAGTTTGGTGATTACTTGTAGGGTGTGTCAGGATTTTTAATACAAGTAACAGAAGACCTCAACAATAAAAGACATCATTTGGAGTTATAAAGTCCCAAGCTAGTATATACTTTGGGGCAGGTTGATTCAGCAGCACAGTGGTCTTATCACGGTCCCATTTCTTTCCATCTCTGTATTCTTCCATATAGAGTGTTGGCCACATTCCATGGCAAGCTCACCAGTGGTTATGGGACAGCTGCTAGCAGCAATCAGGGCTACACACTTTCTTGTTGACATGCTCTGGAATGAGTGTCTCTGTCCTAGCATTCCAAAAAAGAGTCTTGAAATTCATACTCGTTGTCTGTGCTTGCATTACATGCTCATACCTGAACTGGGGGGCTATGACGAGAGAGAGCAATGGAATGTCTAGCATGAGCCAATCAGGGCTTCCCTCTGAAATTCAGGTTGAGCTCATTTTCCTCTGAAGCCCATGGGCAGCATGGGGAGGGGTAGCTACCAGAATGAAAGTCAGGGAACTGTTAGGGAGGGGACCAGAGTGATGGCTGATGGGAGATGCCAGCAAATGCCCACAAGAGAGAAAGAGAGATGATTTCCTGAGGTTATTTCATGAAGCTGAATTCTTTACACAATGGATGTGTCATGCCTGTCTACTCTTGACATGTGGGAGAAATAATCCAAAGTGGATTGAAAGATAAAAATGTGGTTAGCATTTATCATAGGATCCTTAGATAAACCACCTCTTCTACCCAGCACCAGCTGTTTTGAGAAACCTGAGTATTAGAACACTGGCTGTAGTATCAGGACTGATGTGATCACTGTTTCCGCCCTTTTTGGACTTTAGAACATGAGATTGCACAGAACTAAAACAAAGGGATTGTGGCTAGCTGTTATCCCCATTTGTGAAGAGGAACAGTGGTGCCATTACAGCAGCAGATAGCCCAGAATGTAGTTTCCTCAGTGTAAGTGGCCTAGGAGAGGCTGGCCAAGGGCTGTATTGGATGTGGGGAGCTAGATGCTTTGAAGTAGAAGTCTGATGGGATGAGGCTGCTGTTACCCATCAAGAGTTAGCTGGTCCAGCTCAGAGTCGCTGCCGCCATGACTAGTCAGTCGCAGGGGATTCAGCAGCTGCTGCTGGCCAAGAAGTGGGCAGCCGAGAAGGTGTCTGAGGCCCTCAAAGGAAAGAACCGAAGGCTGAAGCAGGCCAAAGAAGAAGCTCAGGCTGAAATTGAACAGTACCGCCTGCAGAGGGAGAAAGAATTCAAGGCCAAGGAAGATTCGGCACTGGGATCCCATAGCAGTTGCAGCACTGAAGTGGAGAAGGAGACCCAGGAGAAGATGACCATCCTCCAGACCTACTTCCGGCAGAACAGGGATGAAATCTTGGATAACCTCTTGGCTTTTGTCTGTGACATTTGGCCGGAAATCCATGAAAACTACCGCATAAATGGATAGAAGAAGAGAGAGCACCTGTTTGTGGAGTGGCATTTTAGATGCCCTCATGAATATGAAACTTTAGCACAGCTCTAGTTATATTCTTATGAAATGGCATTAAATTATTTCCATATATTATATAGTAGGTCCTTCTACTTTTTGGACAGTAGCAAATCTAGCTTTTTTGTACAGACTTAGAAATTACCTAAAGATTTCATCTTTTTACCTCATATTTCTTAGGAGTTTAGTGGGTATATGTTGTCTTTTTTTCCTATGCCTTTTGGCTCAAGCAACATGCATATCACTGTTGACTTTTTCTTTCTTAGATCTAGTTAAAAAAAAAAAAAACCACATAACCATTGTTTTAAGAAAGGAAGGGATTAAATATTTTTTTTTCCCCTAATACTTTCTTGAAGGTCAGGGGCTTTATTTATGTAAAAGTGGTAACTAGTTCTTTGTAACCTGTCTGAAGCAGCAGCGAGCCTTAACGTAGTCCGTTCTTACTAATGGTTAGAACAGTGAATACTAGTGGAATTATTTGGGCTGCTTTTAGTTTCTCTTAATCAAAATTACGAGATGATAGAATTCAAGAACTTGTTACATGTTATTGCTTGGTGTATCAGTAATCATTTAAAAGTAAAGACTCTGTCATGCAAAAAAAAAAAAAAAGGAAAAAAACAGCTGGTTCACACATTGAAGCTACTTTCTTTGTGGCTGAAAACTGTGTCTGCTAAACAGAAGGAAAAGAGAAGTGTTCAGAAGAATTGCGATACAGTCTGAGGCTAAATGCTTCAAGTTCAGGTGGCCAAAGGAGTAGAAGTATTGAAGATTGCAGCTTTCACCATTATTAATTATTTATTTATTCATTCAACAAATATTTGTTGAACAGTAACTATGGGAGTTGCAGTGGCCAGCAAAACCTGGTCCTTGCCCTCATGAATCTTATAGTCCATTGAGGGACAGAAGTTTATTTAAATAATAACACAAATGTGAAATTGTCACTGTGGCAAGTGCCTTGATAGTATTGGGCACAGTCCCATGAGAACCTTTTTCAGGGTGAGTTGACTTGTCAGAAGATCTTGAAGCTTCCCTGAGTAAGTGGGACTAGCACTGAAATCTGAAGGATAAAGAGGTGTGAAGTAAGGAAAGAGAGAAGGAAGAGCTTATTAGGCTGAGGACACCGCAGTGTGATTTCTAATTTTGGCATTGATTTGCTCTTTCTTTGCTAATTTCGTGTTCTTTATGGAGGAATGGTCCTTTACCCACAAACAAGAAAACAATTGAGCAATCAGATATTCCCTGGAATGATAACCCTATTCATCCATTTGTTTGCTAATTCATTCCTTCCTTCCTTCTTTCCTTCCTTCCTTCCTTCCTTCCTTCCTTCTTTGTTTCTTTCTTTCTTTTCCCTCCCTCCCTCCCTCCCTCCCTCCCTCCCTCCCTCCCTCCTTCCTTCCTTCCTTCCTCCTTCCTTCCTTCTTCCTTCCTTCCTTCAAATCCTTGGGGATTCGTTGCTTGCCTGCTGGCCTCTGCCTGCTCTGACTTTTTGATCAGCTTCATGGACTATAGAGTTAGCACATTAATACTACATCACTTCAGAGAGTATACAGCTTGTAACTCTTGAAGATAGAAGCATTTTATAAATACATCATAATACTGTAATAATCACAATGATAATTATAAGAGCTTAAGTGTTTTTAACTATCAAATGTACTAGAAAAGCAACAATGACAACAGAGAAAAGATTGTGCAAAAACGCACTGATTTGAGAGAGGAGAATAGTGTAATTACTGTCTGATGAATGTGGTTGAAAGATAAATGAGGTAACTCACTTTTTGCTGGAAAGAGCCACAGAAAGGGCAGATACCCTCATCCCCACTAGGTGTGGTGAAGAGATGTAGTTTTGTTATATATAGAGAGAACTACATAGTTATGTTAACATTAATGCAAGGGCAGACAGAAAGTATGGGTAATGATGAATTCCAGGACAGAGAACTGCTGATTGACACTCAGGTCCCTACGCAAGACAATTGTGATAAAATGGAAACAGAACAGCATGTTTGCTGGCAAAGCAACAGAGGGTGATTTTTGTGGTGCAGTGGTGTGGCGGGAAGGAAGGGATTCTCCTCCCTTTCTTTGTATTCTTTGTTTCAGCCTCGCGTCTAATTTTAGTACCTAAAATCATGATGACAACTCTATAGAAATGTAGTGACAAATAAATAGGCAGGTGAGTAATTCAGATTTTATCTTCCTGGGTCTTACCTGGGTGATATGGACATGGATATTCCTAATGAGAGGAATCTGAATCTCTCTTCAGAATGCCAAATGGGAGAGATGACCCTTATAAGGCTACCCACACCTTTTCTTGCCTCAGGTAACTGTGAACCCGGGACTTCCAGTTCAGCTGGAGTCAGCAGCCCCTCTCCAGTTCTAGTAGCTCCTGAAAGCCACAAATAATGACAGTCATTTCCAAAAGAGGCTGATTTTAAAACTGTGCTGAAAATGGCTAACAGCAGGCTGAAGGTTAAAGTAAAAAACTTAAAAACCATAAAATCTGCCTGGAGGCTATTTAAGCAAACTGTTTTAGAGGCACAGATGGTTCATATACCTCTGAGCCAAAAACAAAAAGGAAAAAGGGGACAGTAAAGCTGGCGTGATTAAGCAGACAAGTATGAAAGTTTTATTAGTACTAAAAAGGCATCCTTTAGAAAGTAAAAGAATCTGTCTCAGGAAATTCGGAAGACATATTAAAGACCAATGGGAAATGGAGAGGGCACACAGATGACATTTCGGAAAGCAACCAAAGATAGTGAAGACACACAATGTACGTATGGACATTGGATGTCAGAAGCTGTGCTCTAAGGACCTTAGGAAGCAGTGTAAGAGAAAGATACCGTATATGGACAGTTGGGAGTAGCTTCCCTGTCCTGTATCTGTGATGTAGAGCAGGTTTTATAAGGATTTTGTGCAACTTAAACAGTGGTTTGAATCTCCAAGGAAAATCAGTTGAAGCAAATTTGAGAAGCTTAAGCGCCATAAATCAGAGGGTCCAAAACATATGAAGGAAATAAAGTACGATGTTGCTGATAGCATTAAAAATAGCACTTATACTTGAGAGTGGAGAAGTCACTGGGGTACAAGGGCATCCAGCTTCTCTCGAGGGTCCGCTTTGCTGCATCCTGGATGCAGTCCTCCAAGTATCTTCCCATAAGCATGCAGGTACCTGCACTCATGTGCACACAGAAAGCCTCTGGATTTGAGATGGGTGAGTGTCCATTATCAAAATTTTGAGAAAAGCCAGACTCTAAGGAATGACAGAATAGTACAAAGTTTGCAGGGTCACTATATGAGGAGCCTCCTTTGAGAGAAAAAAAAACAAAAACCAAAAAACAGTATTTATGTCTTGAGTTAGCATTTGATACAAACCTAAATAAAAATGACCAAATATAGCCTTGCAAAAAAGTAAGGTAAGTTGTTTGGATTTTCAAAAATCCATGTAATTCATTTAGAGTTTGGCTGACTCCCCCCGAAGAGACCCTTGAAGAACATAAACAACTGAAGACAAGAAATAAGGCCCAGCCTTGGATTAAGAACCTGGGGAAGGAGTGAATGATATTCCTCAGAGTAGAGAAATTAATAGTGTACCATCCCAGGGGTTTATATTAGGAGTAGTGTCCCTTGGTAATACTGATGGCTTATTTGGCAGTAGATGACAGGAAGGAGGGAGCATTTCCTACTTTCTCTTAGTTGCTTTCATTTGAAAAACCACAGAGAATTACCCTGTCCCCAAAAAGAAACCCTTACAAATATATACATATAATGAGGTAACCTGACATCAGATGCAATTCCATTCACTCAGCCATCAGCGAGCACAAGGGAACAAAACGTTTTAATCCTCACGTCCCTGATATGGGCTGACTCTCAGCATCCCCAGAGAGGAGAACTTGGTCCCATCTGTAGGGGGCTCATTGTGTTGCCTGCCTAGAGTAAAAAAATTAACGTTTAAATGTTTGACTACATTAAAGACAATTTTTTAAAGCAGACAAAAGTACGTCAAACAATATGCTGATAATCAAGCTATGTCCCTTCTCACAGGAAACGTGTAGTTCATTCTTCTTGAACCTGATTTTTATAAAAGGCTAATGCTGAACTTTAAAAGAGTTGACACAGAGGATTAAATGTATTTTTATTATACTGCAGGCTATACAAATATAGGATACAAAAGCCTGAAAAGGTATATTGTTGAGGACAAAAGAACTAATAATAAAACTAAAGAATTGATAAATGTAAATGTAATCAAAGTGTATTCAGTCTCTTAACACTCAGGGGTAACCTTTGCAGTTGGCCACAATGGGGAAAGACTGGATCAGACTCTATGGCAGATGGTTTAATATGTAGTGCATATATTAATCCATGGAGGCAGCCCTGGAAATGCAAGCAGGTTGTTAATGATCACAGATAGCAGTTGTGAGCTGTTCCTGGTCTTGCAGTTAGGTGTTCAGATGTCATGCTTCGGGGTCCAAGTTGATGGGTTTCTAGGTTGGGAAAACATTTACCCCCTTCTATTGCACTGCACAGCTGATAAGGCATGCTTCAGGGAAGGAGTGATTTAGACTATTGCAGGTGAATGGAAGGGAGAGAAGGTAGACTTACAACCCAGTCCCATGATTTAGTTTGATGACTTCTTACTTCTAGTTAAAGTGGTACCATTGAGAGCTCATTGAGTATGAGGGATTTGTGAATCAAATGTAAAGGGAGCAGACACCACTGCTGTAAATCCAATAGAACTTCAAATCTGACATCAAGTCAATACTGCTTACCAACAACAACAAAAGGAATCCCCAATCTCATGGCCTACTGGCATCAGAGAAAACCATGTACGAATGACATAATTTTCTTTTTCTGTGTTTTTTTTTTTTTTTTGAGAGTCTTGCTCTGTCGCTCAGACTGGAGTGCAGTGGCGCGATCTCGGCTCACTGCAAGCTCCACCTCCCAGGTTCACGCCGTTCTCCTGCCTCAGCCTCCCAAGTAGCTGGGACTACGGGTGCCCGCCACCATACTCGGCTAATTTTTTGTATTTTTAGTAGAGCCGGGGTTTCACCATGTTAGCCAGGATGGTCTTGATCTCCTGACCTCGTGATCCACCTGCCTCGGCCTCCCAAAGTGCTGGGATTACAGGCGTGAACCACCACGCCCGGCCAACCAATAATATACTTTTCAACTTTCTTTATCATGAATTATTTAATAAGTAGAAAAGAATATTGACCTCCCAGATTTCAGCACATTCAAAGTTGACTTAAAGAGTGAATTAAGGGCTAGGTGCAAAGGCTCACATCTGTAACACCAGCACTTTGGGAGGCTGAGGTGGGAGGATCACTTGAGGCCAGGAGTTCATGACCAGCCCGGACAACATAGCAAGACCCTGTTCTACAAAATATAAAAAAAAAAATTAGCCAGGTGTGGTGGTGCACACTTGTCATCTCAGCTACTAGGGAGGCTGAGGGAGAATTCCTTGAGCCAGGAGTTTGAGGTTGCAGTGAGCTGTGATTGTGCTACTGCACTCCAGCCTGGGTGACAGAGCAAGACCTTATTTTCTAAAAAACAAATAAAAAAATTAAAAAGTTGAATTAAAAACAGATAAACCGGCCAGGCACGGTGGCTTATGCCTGTAATCCCAGCACTTTGGGAGGCCAAGGCGGGCGGATCACGAGGTCAGGAGATCGAGATCTTCCTGGCTAACATGGTTAAAGCCTGTCTCTACTAAAAATACAAAAAAAATTAGCCGGGCATGTTGGCAGGCGCCTGTAGTCCCAGCTACTCAGGAAGCTGAGGCAGGAGAATGGCGTGAACCCGGGAGGCAGAGCTTGCAGTGAGCCAAGATCGCACCACTGCACTCCAGTCTTGGCAACAGAGTGAGACTCCGTCTCAAAAATAAAAATAAAACAAAACAAACAAAAAAAAACAGGTAAATACAGATAATTAATTATAAAGAGGCATACTCCCAAGCCCTATACTGGGGTGGAGCTCATAGAAATCATTTGTATTATTGAAGCACAAATTGATTATAGAAGCTTAAATCAAGACAACCAGAATTAAATAGAAACTCAGGAAAAAAAAAAAAAACCCTAGATGCCTTATGGTGTTTCATTTAGGGTGTCATTTTGTATTAAATGCGATGAAAGAAGAAAGTTAAAGTGCCCCAAAGTAAATGGAGTTAGAACTTTATATTTCCATTTCCCCAAAAGTACAACTCCCCTCCTCATTCAAGCCCTTTTGCTCATTTTTTTGCATTTCTAATGTAGTCATTTAGTACTTAGTAAATATCAGTTAATTTTAAATTTTTTATGATCATATAATTCAGCTCTGGATAGGGAGATGTTTGATGTTCCATGGCCTAGATATTTGGCTAAATGTTTGATCAGGGGCAAGTAATGGTGATGTAGACCTCAATGTCCTTCTCCATATGTGTGCAGGGAGATGGGGTGATGTACTGGAGAAAACCTGTGTCAAAACAACCATGATAGTTAACTCCTATCACCTGCACTCTGTAGGGATGTCCAGGGACCTGGTAAGCTATGGTCATGTTACTCTAACCCAGCAGTGCATGGGAGGAGACATGGAGAGATGGGCCTTACTCATTCCTGGGCAGCCTGGCACCCATGGGGTCCCTCCTCTCTACACCTGAAAGGCCAGTGGGGACAGGAAGGAAGTTGGCAGCTTTCATTTTGGTCTTGAGTCCTGAAGCTGAAATAATCCTTTCTGTCACTCAGCCCCCTTGCAGGGCAGCTGCTGACAGGAACAGTTGACCCACACTCAGCTTGGACCAGGATACTGGAATAGTGTGGGCAGTGAAAGGCTGGAGAGAAGCATAAGAATGCGTATTTGGGTACAGACTGGTGTCTGTAAAACAAGCACATGAATCAGCAACTCAGTGAGGTCCTCAGAGGATGGAACTTGTCTCAGGGCTGGGTGCTGTGGAAATTAGACATCTGAGACGTGGTTTCTGCTCAGAAGAGTGTCTGTTTGAGCGTGTGAATTTTTCTGTGCTTGTGTGGAAGTTGACCTCACGCCACACATTTATTCACTTACGCATTTATTTAACAAGCAATATTGAACATCCGCAGCATGAAGGGCATTGTTCTGTGGCTGGGGATACAAAGACAGATAAAGAGAGGTCCTTGCCTCTGAGGCTCTCACAGTTGAATGGGGAGAGCAACCAGTAAACAAATGACATGATGTGAGGCGTGCTGGAACCGATGCGGGTAAGAAGAACCTGGGCACCACAGGGTGACTTACCCAGCCCAAAGGCCAGGCTCTATGCATGAGTGAGCACATGCTAATTTAGAGACCAAAATATAGATTCAGGAAATGGAATGGATAGAAAAAAGGACGGCGAGGCTCACAAAGGATGTGAGTCAGGAATGAGAGTGCCACATGTCACACATTAAAAAGCAAATGCATAACCCTTACTGTCATTCCCTTGTTGTGCTTTAACATTTTAAAATATCACAGACTTTGTAGGAATGCTTGAAACAATACTACATAACTTAAACAATGGATTTTTGACATCATTTTGCCCTTGGGATGTTTTATGAAGAAGTATTCAGGAGATAAAGGAGGCAAAGAAGCAGAGAATCTAACAGACAGGGCTCAGGGCTCATGGATAAAGTAATGCAGAGACTGACAGACACGTGAAGAGTTTAATATGTGTCTGCACATTTCCTGAATTGTGCAAACTTAAAGTGATGATAGAAAACTTCTCCAACATCCTCCTCCTACGGCCGAGAAAACTGTGGCCCTGAGAAGTTAAGTGACTTGCAGGGGCCACACATCTAGTCAGGGGTGGATACCACAACAGACACATCAGCTCTGATGAAGTTTCTGAAGTCAGTAACAAGAGGAGGCTGTAATTGCAGTTGCCTGAAGAACAATAGAAACTGGTCTCCTTCATGATTAGAATATCAGTGTTTAGTAAGTGTACATACAAACTTCGTAAAATGGCGTAGTATGCTATTTTTCAAGCTTTTGTTTACTATGAACCAGTAGTAAGAAATTTGTTTTATAATTTGGTACGCACATACACAAACTCATAACCAGTTTCATGGAATCTAAGTCACTTTGATGATGGCGTTTTCTTGATTTTACCAGAAGGTATCAGTGAAGATTTTCATACAATTATGTCACAGCTGCAACCTGGCTAAAAACAGGGGTAAAATGAATTGTGATTTCAGAAGCGTTAAAATGTGAATAATATCTGGAGTTTAGAATACACAAAACAGGGCATATGTATTTAAAACTAAAATAAAAATTTTGTGAAATAATACAGTACTTATTTTCCTAGGTGATGCACTCTGATATTTTCTGTTTTATTTTATTTAAAAAATTGTTGATTGGGGCTGGGTCCAGTGGCTCATGCCTGTAATCCCAGCACTTTGGGAGACTGAAGCAGGTGAATCACTTGAGGTCAGAAGTTCGAGACCAGCCTCAACAATATGGTGAAACCTCGTCTCTACTAAATATACAAAAATTAGCTGGGCATGGTGGCGCATGCCTGTAATCCCAGCTACTCGGGAGGCTGAGGCAGGAGAATCACTTGAACCCAGGAGGTGGAGGTTTTAGTGAGCTGAGATCACACCACTGTACTTCAGCCTGGGCGTCAGAGCAAGACTCTGTCTCAAAAAAAAAAAAAAAAAATTGTTGATTGGGACTTACTGATGAGCTGAGAAGCTTGAAAATAATAGGTAAATAGGTATATTTGTATGAAATGTCATTATCATGGTAGGTTGGGAGCCTTCAGTTTCTCACCATTGGATAGATTCTCCTTGACCTTAACTCTGCAATTTCACCAAGTTAAACCAAGCTATGATCAGTTATTCTAAACTTTCATTGTGGGCTCTCTTAGCAGTGTTATATTTATCACTTAAAATGGCCAGTGGCTGCTCCATTTATAATTTAAGTATGCATTTGTCTTGATGGAGAACTGCAGGTGATGTGTGTATTGATCGGATAGTAAAAGGAATGCTCACATTTTAAGCTGTGCTATATGAAGCTCTTGTATCGGGTGAAAATGAAGCAAAGGAAGGCAGAGGCAAGTTGGTGGGGAGAGGCAAGGGTGGGAAAGCCAGGGGAGTGGAGGAAGACCAGACAATGAGGAGGGGATAGACTCTCACCATGTTTGGCCTGGTCTTCTCCATTCCACAGTCAAATGAGATGAGGCCCAGGCCTGTTCCACATAGCTGTGTTGTTAACCATGGCATGAGACACATCCTTCACAAGGATTGGCCAACATCAGGGGAGTTGATGAGAGAACATCTTGGCTACCAAATAGAAAGAGTGGCTGACTCTATTTTAAAGTCAGCCACTGGTCAGGGGTGATGGTATGTACCTGTAGTTCTAGTTACTTAGGAGGCTGAGGCAGGAGGGTCACTTGAACCCAGGAGTTAGAAGCTACAGTGAGCTATGATCACACCACTGTACTCCAGCCTGGGTGACAGCATGAGACCCTGTCTCTAGAATAAATAAATACATAAATAGTAGACTGATGAAGACATGATAGCTAAGGCTTCCCCGTTTAAATAGTTTGGTACTTTAAAGCCAGATTAGAGATGGGATGGGTGTGGAGTGGAGAATAAACCTGAGAACTTATTCATGTAACCAAACACCACCTGTCCCCCAGAAACCTATTGAAATAAATAAATAAATAAATAAGAAAAAGAAAACTCTCTGAGCTGGGAGTTCTTAACTGTTTGAATCATGGCCTTCTTTGATAATATGAAGAAAGCTTCAGATTGGAGTCTCTCTCCATGGAATACACATGCACAGAGAATTTCACACATAATTTCTTGGGGTCTGTGGACTTTCTGAAATCCACTCATGGGCTTATTATTTTTTATTTTTATTTATTTTATTTTATTTTTTTGAGACAGAGTCTCACTGTGTCACTCAGGCCTGAGTGCATTGGCACGATCTCGGCTCACTGCAACCTCTGACCCCTGGGCTCAAGTGATTCTCCTGCCTCAGTGTCCCAAGTAACTGGGACTGCAGGTGCACGCCACTACACCCGGTTAATTTTTTTTTTTTTTGAGATGGAATCTTCCTCTGTCACCCAGGCTAGAGTGCAGTGGTCTCTGCTTACTGCAACCTCCACCTCCTGGGTTCAAGCAATTCTCTGCCTCAGCCTCCTGAGTAGCTGGGATTACAGGTACCCACCACCACGCCTGGCTAAGTTTTTTGTATTTTTAGTAGAAACGGGGTTTCACCATCTTGGCCAGGTTGGTCTTGAACTCTTGACCTTGTGATCCACCCACCTCGGCCTCCCAAAGTACTGGGATTACAGGTGTGAGCCACTGTGCCTGGCCAGTTTTTTTGTATTTTTAGTAGAGACGAGGTTTTGCTGTGTTGGTCAGACTGGTCTTGAACTCCTGGTCTCAGGTCATCTGCCTGCCTCAAGCGTGGGCTTTTTGAATTCAGGTTTAGGGTCCTATCTGATGTAACATGCATTGGACATGGGAGAATTCAGCTCCCATCTTCTCTTCTACAAACAAGGTTTCTTCCCTTAAGCCAGAGATGGAAGATGGAAAGTTTTCTGACACATGCAGCCTAGAATGGAGGTTGGGGCAGGTGGAGGTGAGCTGTAAATCCACCAGTCTGAGGGACAGTGTGGCCAGACTGGGTTTTGACTTGTACTGCCTGGTGTGTCTCCCAGCAGATTTTTTGAGTAACCCTCCATTAATAAACTTTACAGTATTAAGGAAAAGGGCATTTGGCCTGCGAGCTAGAGATGATGCTCCTTCCAGGATGCAGGCCTTGAGAAATAAGTGACAGAGTTTTTCTACAGTTTGTCCAATACTTAGAGCAGTCCCAGACCTCTCAAAATGGATGACTTTAAAGTCACAAAACTGGTGATGTTAAGGAGAGATTCTTCCATTTGCATTACAGAGGCTTGATGGATGTGGGGAAGCTCTAGTCGTGGTAAGCTGTTGGATTAAACAGTCTTGCTGCCTGGATGTCCTGTCAGATGCAGCGTAATACTTAACAGAACTCCTTACTCCTTGCCACCTCTGAAAGGAATTTAAACTGTCAGCCCATTAAGTGTTCATTTCTAATGTGAAATTTCTAGATGAAGGCAATTTAGCTTAATTTACCAAGACACCTCTTCATGTCTGGGAGGACTGCTGGGGGAAGTAGAGCTGGAATCCATTGGAGCCACCTCTCTGCAGAAGTCTAGAACACAAGTGACACAGAGTGGCTTTGGTGGGTCATTATGGCATTTGTCAAGGAAAAGCAACATTGCCCTCTAACTGACTCTCACTTCTGTTCTGGAAAAAAGGCATCATCATTCATGCCACCATCCCAATAGACATGGGAAGCAATTTCTCTTCAGATTTTGAGAGCGTCTGAGCATTGACTGTTGTTTCTACAGAGGCCTGGGATGGGGCATGGGAGGTGGTAGAGAAACTATTACTCTGTGAGCCTGGCTGGGTCTGCAGATGGAAGGCCCTGTTCAAGTACAGCAGCATCCTTGTGCTGCAGTTAGTGGTTTTACATTTTTAAAAATCCCCTTCTGAGGGAAATCTGTGATTACATTTTTTTCTCTGCACAGGTGCTAGAATGCATTGCGCAAATACAAACATCCCACTTCATGAGAAAATTTGGAAGTCATTTTCCTTCCATCTGTCTGAAGTAGACTGTGCTCTAAAACTGGCCATCCACCCACCCGTTCTCCCACGCACCTTCTCGGTGACAGGAGGAGATGGCATTGTAAGAGAATGAAAAAAAAAAAAAAAGATAAACCCTGCAAGGCATTTGAAAGGATGGCTTATTAGTATCAGTTGGACAGCTATGAATAACACATGATAGCTTCTGGGGCGGCATATTATTCATAGAAGAGTCGCCTTAATTCTCCTTCTCTCCTCTTTCCCATTCCACTGTCCCTTTATTACAGATACTCTTCTCCATCAAATTCTCACATCCTTGCCAAACCTGAGTATTTTTTGATCACAGATCATTTTCATATGTCCACAGTGAGTTCTCACCCACGTAGGTAGGTAAGCAATGTTCCTTCAGAAAAGGGAGGCAGTGCCTGTTTCCAGAGGACGGTGCAGCTGTAAGCGCCTTGTACTCCAACAATCAGAGGCCCAGCAGGGCACCTTCCAAGCGCAGCTGCACGGCTCTCCAAGGCACTGCGCCCTACGTGCAGATTCCAAGCTACATTTAACACAATTGCCCATCAGCACTTAGGAAGCAGTTACCACAGAAACCCAGCAGAGACCAATTAGTCACATGATTAAATTAATTAAAATAACCCAGGGCATCTGCCATCTTGCCTGTTTCTGCCACGGATAGCGCATGACCCAGACAGAACCGCAATTGGTTAGCAATAGTGTTGTGTCTCCTAATCCTAGAATTGTCTTCTTACCATGAAAGCGGGTTCTCCTGACTGGCTTTCGTCTCCTGAAGAACTCTCTTGGGTTGTTTTGGAAGACAATTCCTCCCTATAAACTAGGAAGGATCAAATTTACAAAACATCAGACTTAATAAACAATGGGATTTGCTATGTTAGGGGTAAGAGGATTTGGAAACATTTTCCGGTTGCACAGTTGAAGACTTTTAGAGATTTTTAAAAATGAGGACATTAACAATGCATGCCAGAGGGTGCTCTGTAATATGCATTTACACTTGACCTGAGAATTCTGTGGCAAGTTGCAGAAACCAGATCATGGCTCTCCTTGTTAATGTAATAGGGATGTTATAAAGGGCACAGGCAGCCTGTGTTGGAAGATGGTTCCAGTCAAGGGTGGTGTCTAATGATCCCATTCAGTGGTTTGTCATGTGTAAAAAGCAGAAATGCACACTCTGAAGCAAACCCAGTAAATCAGTGCTTTGTCCTTGATATGCTGAATGACCTAATAATGGCCTCTCTGAAATCTGCATGTAGTCAAAGGTTTTCTATTATACCAGTGCTATACTTCCATGCACATACACAAATCAGCTTACCTGAAATCTCATAATGCTCACAGCAGCATGATTTCCATCACCTCAGACACTTTCTAGGGACCTATCTGATCCATCACACCTGAAACCAAATCACTGAATACAATTTGGAGGTATCCAACGAGGTAATAGTATGGTTTCCCAATGCTCTTTCTTTGTGAATTGGCTTGACAAAATGGCATGAATTAATTATATAGTTTGACTACATTAATGTTTGCCTAACAAAGCAAGTGGCACAACCTGGTCTATAAGCCTTGACTCTGAGACAGGGGGATCATGGTTATACACGAATAAGAGGTAGCATGGAAACCATCAGCTTGGGCAGGTCTTTCAGCCGCTGTAGACATTGGGCCAGTCCGAACCTTCCTTTTGCCTGGGTGAAACAGATTCTAGTCAAACCTCAGAACAGGTGTGTCCATCTGGCAGTTCCCAACATCAGGTGACTGATAAAAGAGAACCATGTGGTGATTGGATCCAAACTAAAACTGTGATCTAACATATATAATGAGCCTCAAAGGAAATTAATTGATAGTATATCATCAATAGCAGTAATAATAATAATAATATACATTTATATCACATTTTATAATTGATAAGACATTCATATACCTCCAGACTTCAACTTAATCTCTCCTTTCTGATCTTTACCAATTCTTATATTTGGGAACTATATTGTGTGTGTACTTGGTATACTTATTTTGTTGGTGTTGCAAGTGACCATTTTGTGAATAAAATAAATGTAATATGACTGCAAAAAGAACTAAAACTGAGGTGTAGGAAATATATTTCACATTTAGAGATTTTTTCCTTTGAAATCAAGATAAAATGAAAACATATAAAACTTCCTTTGTATAAGTAATTAGTGAATACCTCTGATAGAAGTGATTTGAAAAGCAAAGATATATTTTAAATATATCATAAGGCTAAATATGAGTGCTTTTGTAGGCTTGCTTTGTACAAGCAGAAATTTGTTTTTGCTATCTCTATATGAAATTGTTCTGAAACTATTAAAAATTATGGAAGATATAGCCATTTGGAAACTTAATGGCTACTCTTTCAAGAATGACAAAATTAATCAAAAATCAAAGTATATCTGATGGCCTTTAGCTGTATATCAGACTTGGTCAATATAAACCAAATGTTCGGAAAGTTACTATAGAGTGTTTCAGCAGATGGAAAGAGTGCCAAGTAGTGGATTTGAAACAGAGATTTCACTTTTTTTGGCCCCATTTTGTGTAGATGATACTTGATTATTCATGAATTGAGCTCTCACACCAACACAAGGGATTTCCTGTCACCATCATTATTCTAAAACCTGGCTGCTAAGAAAAACTTTGAGGCTGAGTGACTGAGGTTGGTTATGGAGCAGGTTACTGGTTGATTATGTATGTTCTGTGATTTTTTAGGTTTATCCTTTGTGTCATTCAACTTTTCCCATTCTACCAAGGAGGATGAGCAGAAGATGATTCTGCATAATTTATGGATAATTTCTCTTGTCTTTCTGCCTCCATTCTCACATGTTATATTGACATTCATTGTATCTAGAATGCAAAATTTAAACATTTTAGACTTAGAATGTTGATTCATGAGGTTAATCCTGACATGCTTCTGAGACTGACATCATGAAAAAAAATTACAAAGTTAAATTTCTACGAAATGTATGATTATAAGATGTAGGCTGTATTGATTTTTAGCCTTTTCATTTGATCTTCCTTGCAAATCTTGATTCTCAGGACTTACTGATATACTTAGATTGTCTGAGAAATCAACTTCAAATGAGAGAACATAAAATACTTTGGAAATGAGTTTGTGTTTCTACTCTTTTCATAAAGATCTAGTTCTTTTTTTTTTCCTCCAAGACAGAGTCTTGTTCTGTCACCCAGGCTAGAGTGCAGTAGCACGATCATGGCTCACTGCAACTTCCGTCTCCTGGGTTCAAGCAATTCTTCTGCCTCAGCCTCCTGAGTAGCTGGAATTATTGGTGCCTGCCACCACACCCGGCTAATTTTTTTATTTTTAGTAGAGACAGGGTTTCACCATGTTGGCCAGGCTGGTCTCGAACTCCTGACCTCGTGATCAACCCGCCTCGGCCTCCCAAAGTGCTGGGATTACAGGTGTGAACCACCATGCTCAGCCTAAAGATCTAGTTCTTGAATAGCAAAGAGGCAGGGCGATTTATGTAACTGCTCTGTCATAAATCCTTTCTAGAATGAGGCAGGGAAGGTACAGGTAAATTAATAAAATATAAATATATTTTATATAATGAAATATAAAATAATTAAAACTGCAGAATACCATGGGTAGCATTTTAGTTCTCATATGTTAATTCATAAGATACTAGAGAGATCAGAAAAAATTTAAAAATTATTCTAGTGATATTAAAAAGTGAGCACTTTTTATTTTATTTAACAACTAGCTATATAGATTAGCAGTTCCCATCCTCTCTAAATGCTTTATAACTTCTTTTGTTTTTCATAGCATATACTACTACTAGATATCGTATATCTTTTATAGATTTTAATTTGTCTATTGCCTGTGTTTTTCATTATAATAAAAACCCCATGAAGACAGGGATTTTGTCTGTCTTGTTTACCACTACATCTCCAGTGTTTGAAACTTCATCTGCCATATGAAAATGTCTTGATAAGTATTCACTGAATGAATGGATAAACTATTTCTGAACCAAATGATGAACTGAATAAACTAGGACTGGCTTTTTGAAATGAAGAACATTGAAAGGAATGTTAATTTGTTTACCAAATAAGATTAAATTTTTTTTTTTTTTTTTAAAGCTGGCTTATAAACTAGTAGATTTCCTCATCTGTACTGTCAAGTGTTGGGTGTATTTTCTTTTCTTTTTTTGTTTTGTTTACTTCCCACACTACACCTATGTAAAGGGTGCATTTTTTGAACCTGGGAACCCGTATAGAAGATGTGGAGGCTGTACAAGTAAAGGCTACACTAGTTGACCGGCATATTTTTCTCCCTTCAATATACACATCCTTTAGTACAAAGTATGTAAAGGGAACAGAGATGAAAAAATTAAGATGAAATTTATTTAAACTAAGAAAACAATAGAAACAGGCATGAAGTAAGAAAAAGAGGAGATACTGAGAACTACCATGTTCACCTAGTCCTGTCAAGAATAAATGGATCCACAGTCAGAGGATCCTTAATCTCCTGATCATCCATCCACATGGCTTTATCAGGGAATCATGGGTTATGCAAAACCTTTGCAGATTAACTAATCAATCTTCCTAAATTTGTCATGGTAGGAGTAATTATCTTATTCTCAGTCACAGTCGTAATTGTCACGTGAAACCTCTTATTTTGTGTTGTGTGAGAGAATATGGATTTGTATGAAATTTGGGTGACATATAGATCTGATTAGTTTCTTTAATACACATGTGGTTTGTACCGTGCGGCAAACATAGACTCTTATAATCTAAAGTAGGAATCTCAGTCATCAGTCCCTCAGTGACTTGCAATAGACATGTCAGTTTCTCCTCTTAAAAGAAACTGTGTTCAGTGCACTGCATAGAACTGAGTTATGACTTTATTCAGGGGGCCACAGTGGGGGAGAGGGTGGCCTGATGTCCCGGTGTCTATCAGAGGGAGCCCAGAAAAAGATAGAAAATGACTAATTCAAAATGACCCTTTCACAGTTAAAATAATGCTATGTGCCCTAGAATAACCATTCTTTTCTCTCCTCTAGTTTGTCTGGTGGTTTCTACTTAGCAGCTTCCTGCCTTCACCTTACCAATCTGTTTTTAAAAAACAGGATTTCAGGAGCCTTACCTATCCTTCCCCAGCCCAAGAGGTGTTCAGATATGCTTCATGCAGCTCTCTCCTGGGTCTCCTGTGTAGACCCTGGTAGTAAAGATAGGAGTAGCCCTGGAAGGATTTGAGAATTTTCATAGGGGTCTATTACAGGACAGTGTGAAGCCAGGGTGAGAAGTCAGCAAAGTGTGACTCTTGAGGTCCACCTGCTCCCTCTCCAGGGTCTCACCTCTGTCCACCCAATGAGGGATTCCTTTTTCTCTGGATTCTCTCCTTCAAGTACCAGACTCTCCAGGCCCACCCTCCTTTTCCCCAAAACCTGAGCACTGGAGCCTTCCTGACCCCTAACAGGTAGCATCCTCTTCATACACCTGTGGATACTCACGGTTTCTCCCATTTTTAAAGTTTTCACTATATTAGATACTGGGCTAAGCATTTTATGTTGTTTAAGCTTCATAATGCCCTGATGACAAAGATGTTAGTGTCCGCATTTTACAGGGGAGGCAACTGAGACTCAGAGAACTTAACCTACTCACTCAGACAGTCCAGGAGTGACCGGGCTGGGAATGGACTCAAGTCTCTTTCCCCACCAGACTGTGGAGGTGGGTATACATGGCCATGTTCACGGCCTCTGTTCTGTTCTGCTTCTCATCTTGTTTCCTATTGACGCAACTGAAATCGCTGGAAAAGCCCAACCACCTTTTCAGGCTTTTTTTCTTGAGAGACTGAGATGTGTGCTTCCAGCTGGGAAGCAGCAGTGAGACCATTGTCAATAATATACTCGCTTTCAGTTTCATAAACACTTCGGATGCATGCCCTTTCTTCTGCAAAGGTCTGTCTCGGGGGGTATCTGACCCATCAGGGAGAGATGCCAATTAAATCCGCATGGAATCAGAACATACTCAAATCAGGACTGTGCCAAACCTATCAGCGTAATGATTCTGGGTATCGTCAAAGTCTTGGGAGTATCTGAGGTGGTAGATGGATGTTAAGGTGAATGCTTCTTAATGTCTTGAGACATTTCAGCTAAACTTGTACTGGAAAACATTACAGAAGGGGAAGCAAGGCATATGTAGTTCATGGGGTTTCTTTAAATTAAAAAAAATCCAGCTAAATATTTCATCATTCTCTGGAGAGAAATTAGACTTAGGAGAGGGGAGTTTTACAGCTAGATGTGTGGACAATTTCTCCAACCATAGCCCTTTAATGGGAATTATTTTCCATAGCCTTTCATTTCCTTAGATATTCTGTGCTTGCATAGATGGTTCCAAAAACCCCTGCCCCGACTGAGGAGGCTTTCTCCATGAAGTTGAGGCGACAAGTCGGTCTGGGCTTGACTGGGCTGGGCTGGGCTGGGCCATTTCTCTGGGAGGAGGTGCTTTCTCTTTTGTAGTTCTGTGCTTGTGCACAGCTGCCTGATGGGAGCTCTGAATATAATAAAGGAGCTTAGCTGGTCAGATTCCTTGTCAGGTGAAGAAGCCTTTTGTTTCTGTTTAGTTTTCTGAAACAAGACAAATTATGATATTTTCTGTTAATTTCTTTCCTTAATGAGTTTCATTAAAATCAAAGCTTCCGGAAGACTGAGCCTTGACAGCTGTCTAAGGGCTGTTTCATTTACTGGGGGCTGCTTAGATGGAATAATTATTACAGCTTGATAGTTTAAAAGGAAGTAAGAACAACAGAAAGAAATAGATCCCTTGAATGGTGTGTCACACATTTTTATTTCTTTCTGTGTGTGAGATTCTGTGGTGTTCAAAAGAGATCACAAAAATCGTGTATCCTTTGAACTAAAATATTACTACATCATCACACACTTGCTTCTTAGTGGCTCCCTGGTTCTTTTTTTTTTTTTTTTTTTTTTTTTTTTCTGAGACAGGGTCTCCCTGGCTGGAGTGCAGTGGTGCAATTTTGGCTCACTGCAACCTCCACTTCCTGGGTTCAAGTGATTCTCGTGCCTCAGCATCCTGGGTAGCTGGAGTTACAGGTGCATGCCACCATGCCCAACTCATTTTTATATTTTTAGTAGAGATGGGGTTTTGCCATGTTGGCCAGGCTGGTCTCAAACTCCTAATCTTAAGTGATCTGGTGCCTGGGCCTCCCAAAGTGCTGGAATTACAGGTGTAAGCCTCTGTGCCTGGCCTCCCTGGTTCTTAAATAGTGAATTTTACTTAATGATGGTATATTATAAGGAAGCCTTTTAGAGGTTAAAAAAATTGTCTTTAGACCCTGGAAAGCCATCTGGTGCATGGGGCCATGAGGTCTTGATGAGACTATGGACGGCAGCATATTTCATGTTATGTTGACCAAGTAGTATGGTTAGCACAATCACTTGTCTTCCTCAGATAATTTTTATATGCCAGTTGGCATAATAAAAGAGACTTTAAATTCATGACCGGAATTCCATGTTTTGTAATAAAATCAGAAGTGTTTTTGTTTTGGGGCAAACAGTTATTTTCTTGTCACCTTCTGCAAAGTAGAAGTGACAAAGTATGACTGAGACATGTTGAGATGCTGAGATCCCTTGAGGAAGGGACTGAACATTGTGAGATGGGTAACGTGAGGGACAAATCTAAAGAATTCTCAAAAAGGAAACTAAAATAACATCAAAATGATGGAAAAATTGATAAAGTGAAATATACTGCTGTACATGAAACGGGATGATGTCTCAGAATTTTCAGGAAGAAAAAAATAAGAAGGGATGGATGAAGTAAGAGAAGTAAAAATCTTAATAATCGTTGAAGCTGTGTATTGAGAAATTGGAAATTCACCATTATCTCTATTTTTGCATATATTTTACAAATTCATAATACAAATTTTGAGAGTAATAAAATGGTAATAGAAACATGGCAGGAGGATTGCTTGAGCCCAGGAGTTTGAGACCAGCCTGGGCAAGAAACTGAGACCCTATCTCTACAAAAAAATTTAAAAATTAGCTGTGCATGATGGTGAATGCCTATAGTCCCAGCTACTTGGGATACTTAGGTGGGAAGATTGCTTGAGTCCAGGAGGTCAAGGCTGCAGTGTGCCATTATCATACCAGTGCACTCCAGCCTGGGCGACAGGGTGAGACCCAATCGCAAAAAAAGAAGAAAAATAAGAATAATAGATTGTAGGAGTTTGATGGGTCAAAATAATTTCACAAGAAAAACTTTATGTTATTTGAGAAAAACATTTGTACCATTGGGAAATTTATATCATTTGATTGATAAATTTTTATGATTAGGAAATTTACATACTTGAGAAAAAATAATGAGATGCAACTCTAATTATTCTGAGAATTCTGATTTTCTCAGCAGATAAATTTATCGATTTAAGAGATCTTAAAACTCTGTATTTTAGGGAAGGATTTCTAGGAGCAGATCTAAAATTTCACAAGGGACGCATCATTAGTAAAAATAAGTTTAGTGGCTCATGTGAGGTAAAGGAAAGATATAAATAGTGAGAAATGGACCACTGAAAAGAATAAGCATTTTCATTGTTCCTTTTTTATTGCTATTGGAAATAAAAAACAAACAAAAAAAACTTACAATAGACAATAGGGCGTCTCTCAGTGATTCTCCAGTATGTCTGGAAAAGCAAAGGACAGCCTTTCCACATGACTTTGGCCTGAGGGGATGCAGCCTCATAGCCACATTTCCCATGAATGTAGTGCTTCAGGAAAGCACAGTGAGGCCCTCACAGCTTGAGACAGAGTGGACCAGCACCAGCTACTGGGAGGAGCCAGCTGGCCGTGGCAGCCCTTGATAGCATCTAGTAGGGTTGCAGAGCCTCTCTGGAACACTTCCAAAGGCAGGAACTAGTATCCATTTTTGTACAGCTCTACTTAGTGATGGAGTTGGGTGGGTAGTCTAAGTTTCCTTCAAATTCTGAGATTCTATGATTATATAAGACAAAGAGAAATGGAAACATTTGGATGCAAAATAGGTATGTCTGTGAATGTGACAATGCACACCCAAATGTGCGCGCGTTTCCCTATAAAGGAAGACGTATCCATATTGTGAGCTGTAGGCTGGCTGCCCACCAAGTAGCAGACTGAATGTAATCTGGCCCTTCTATTTCTTAAAGCTTTTAATACTAAGGAGCCTGGTCTCTCTCAAGAACTCCTCATTAAAGTATAAAACACTCTCCCGTAGTTGCAACGCTAGGAAGGTGCTCTCCTTCCATAAAGTCTATCACTATCTTATGGAAATCTCTCCCCCAGGAGGTCACTGAGCCCAGAGCTGCAGCTGTGTTTTAATAAGGGCTGGATAATTTTATGACCAATAACATTTGTCGTTACACATGCTACAAGAAGGTTAATCAAATCTCAGCCTTCAGGGCATAATCTGCGTTCCCACAGGAATTTTCTTCCAGAATTCCGTGTTTGGCTGGGGAGGCTTATTTCCCTCCTCATATGTTAGTTGTTGACCATAGCTCTGTGATTCTGGATTTGTGCTTGTTTCTCTTACGATCACTAGAATATTTCAGTAATAAAACTATCTAAGAGCACAAACCTGAGTGGCGTGGCTCAGAGTTTCCCAGCTCTCAGAGCTCTTGCTTTCAGGCTGTTACTTTATTTTTCAGCTTGAAACTTCTGTGAGACTGGAGTATTCAATCTATCTGTTTCATTTGCCTTGGGGAGCCAAAGTTTAAGGCAACTTGCAGACCTGAGATACCAAATATTTTTCCAGCGTTTCTCTGTTGCTTAGGAAACCCATAAACTGGTTCAAACATCTCACTTGGGGAAATATTGAAGTGACATTTAACTCAGAAACAAACTGCCTTTGGTTTGCTAAAGAAAACAGCATCACTGCCTGAAAGGGCAGCAGATCAAAATAAAGAGGGCAAGAGGGAAACAAGAGATGGCTATTGAGAGCTGAAGCTGGGTTGGCTGTAACACAAATTGTGAGATTGTTGATGTTTTTCCTTTGGTTTGGAGTGTATGGCTAGATCAGTCTATAGTATTTCAACTCACGCAGTGATGAAGGAGTAGTCTGTTTGTCATTTAAAGGGTCAAGAGATGGCCAAGAAATCATCTGCTCAGGACTCAGTGATATTTAATGAAGCAGAAGAGGTGACATGGACAATCAGAAATAAGACATAGTTGCCCATGGGTTCCAGAGTCTCTGCTAAGTCCCATTGAGTTCTTCTTCTCCATCTGCCGTAGAATCTGTCTGCATAAGGCTGCCCCTGCAGGTTCAGTCAGACCAAGGTCAGATTGCCTCAGAGACTCCCTCATGGTAGAATTCTATGTTGCTCCACCCCTTCGTGGAATCCAGTACAAGGCAGACGCGAAGGATCGGACCCAGATTGCATGATAGGTGGATGGAATGGGTGGGGGGCGGGTGGAGAGAGAGGGAGAGAGACCTAAAGCTGACCAAGGGCAGCTACTAGAGAAGGTGTCGAGCAACCCATGACACACTCTGTTGCAAGAAGATGTACGGCTTCAATCCAATTTCCTCCTTCAGTAATATAAACTAGAATACACTAAGAGACTGCAGCAGGTGAGAATGGGAGCTGAACTGAGAGGACACAATGTTGAGAGGCGCTGAGATACCACTTCCCATATGGTCATCTGAGTAGGAAGTGACTTGCACCTCCGGAATGAGATAGGTGTGGGATGGGTGGGTAGAGCCTCAGGAGAGGAGGAAGAGTCCTAGGGAGTGACAAGACTCTATTAAATTGGAGAATATGCACCTAATCTATAGGCAATAGTGCAGAGCCAGAAGGACTGAAAAATCAAAATGAACCTAAAAGTCATCTGAGTATCCAGATTAATTGACCAGTTTCAGGAACGTCCAGATCTGTAACTGGGAACACTATGGGAAACACAAAAGGAAATTGGAGTGGGAAGGCATCCTGGCTCATCCCGCGCCTCCTGTGCAGGGAAAGCAGTTGAAGCCATGTTCTCCAGTTGCTTCAAGCATAATGTTGTACTTTCCCCCAGTGGGTTTCAGCTCAGTTTGTGTCAGCTTATGTGTACAAACAGATTTTTAAAATTTGTCCCTTGCTAAGGGAGCTGACATCTGCCACTCTCAGAAATTAGAAATGACAGACACCCCAAAGGGTGAAAGGCTGTGAACTAATCGGCTGATTTTTCGTCAAAAATAGAATCTACTCCAACTCCACTATTAACTGAACAGACAGCATTGTCTAATCTGTGCATTTAGTGGTGATTTCAGGTGATGAAGGAAAATGGGCAACTTAGTTCTGTTTAAACCAAAACCCTTCTCATTCATGTGTTTCCCTTTCTTAGATTTAATGCAGTGCCCAGTCTACCTGGCTCAGCAGGTGATGGTGGGTTGTGGATGAGATATTTGATTGTTTCAAAATCCTTATGTTTGTTCACCCTTTGAGGCTCTTTTCCTCTATAGGATCCCATTCCCCTCTCCCCAAGGGGGAGAAAGAAAATAAGCATCAAGACTTTAGAAAGGGAAGGGAGTGGAGTGAAGTTGAAGACAGAAGATGTTACTGTGTATTTTAGCTAGGCTCTTCAGGAAAGGGGGCTGGAATTGGAAGCAGAACGCAGTGAGAACTGAGGCAGCTTTGGGCTTGGCTTCTCTCCACCTTTCCTTCTCTCACGGTATCTCTGATTTTCTCTGGCTGTCTGCTCCATGTTTTTCTCGCCGTCGACCAGACCAGATTTCTTTGCATCCCTATAGCTCCTGGTCTTCATCACTTCAACACATACAAATCCATCACGGCCTCTGCAGCGCCTCTCAACACTGTGTCCTCTCAGTTCAGCTCCCATTCTCACCTGCTGCAGTCTCTTAGTGTATTCTAGTTTACATTCCTGAAGGAGGACATTGGATTGAAACCGTACATCTTCTTGCAACAGAGTGTGTTATGGGTTGCTTGACATCTTCTCTAGTAGCTGCCCTTGGGTCATGTGCCCAACCTTGGTCCAGTCAACTCAGACTAGAGCATGTGATATAAAACCATGGCTACACAGTCCCTGAGAAGGGGGTGTGTCAGGCAGATACCTGCAGTGATCTCTCTGCACAACATTTGTTACAGACATTTAGTGTGACATAGAAGTTCACTACACAGCATTTATTGAGCACGTGTATCAAGCACTATGCTGGACATCAAGGGTGATCAAAAGTGCTGAGTCTTTCATGTTTTAGAAGGACTCACTTTTTCCTGCATTTCTTATTTATATAGTAAAGAAGGAAGGAAAAAATGACCATGACTAGAAGTAGAAAAGAAATAGCAAGAAGCACGTTGGGAAGACAGACAGATTTGTGGTTCCGATCTAAAATCCAGAACACATTTTCTTCCTCTTCAGTCTTGCTCCTTGAGTGTGGAATTAAAAGAGGGACATATCTTTAAAAATTATTTAAAATCCTTATTGAAATCTTACCTACGGTACTCAACTAAAATCCCATGTCCTTCTAACCACTCTAGCCTGTGAGGATGGCTATATTTCACTGCCTTGGCTAGCAGGGCACATATTTAAACCAGCATCTGCCACTTATTTACTTTATTTTCCATTAATGTGTATATACCTAATCTTAACCAAGCGGAAAATTCCCTGAGAGAAGGCACCAGCGCTCGTGTGTGTCTTTCCTGTAATTCCCATAGTTGGTATTCTGTGAGATAAAGTGAAATGAATTCAGAATACTGGAAGAAGTTCCTCTAGAAGAGACTTGGCTCCTGATTGAATATGCTTTGTATTAAAATGAAATCCAATTCCAGAATTTTGTGTGTAAAATATGTAGGAATTTTGATGATACAAAATAAAATAATAGTACTTGAAATGCCTTAGAATACAGACTTTAGGAAGTCATATCTTGATCTGATAAGGACATAGCTTAGAAAGCAGCTGCTCATACCTGGGTGAGCCATAATGCTAAGGTATGTCTTTGCTCTGGGAGGCCTGGAACAAAGGGAATTTCCAAGGAGAACTAGAAAAGGGACTCTGAGAGTAGCCCAGAGAATCTCCCCAGCTCCACCTTTTCTGGCCCCAGAGTAGGTAGGTGTGTGGAAGGGGCAGTATTTAAGCTCAACTGGCTGTTTCCCTTGTAACCTTGTTAAAAGGTCCATTTTAAGAACCTGGGACTTTATCCAAGTATGTAATATGTCTTTCCCTTAGGTTTTTACATACTGCTTAGAAATCTCCATTAAGAATTTCAGCTGTATCAGTAACAATGATCACACACTATTGTTAATAGATAGGGTTAAATGATGAGAGTAATTTCCAATTATTGACTTCATTGTATTTTCATATATTTCAACTCATTAAGAAAAAAAAGCAACCATAAAAACAAAACAAAGAAAAATAAACCTGGAAAATGCTAGTGCTCAACAGTGGGAAACACGGTCAGGTTGCCTGTGGAGTCCTTACAAAACACAATTTTAAAAATATGTATTTTATTGTTTTTAGAAATTTGACAAACTAAAGCCATATTGAAGATGAACAGTGGACTCAAATGAGCCAAAGCATGCCTCAGACAACTCTAAGCTTCCCACCAGTTTGGGGCTAACTCCCATTACTCCAAACTTTTGTGAGAGTATATGATTCTAAATAGCATGGAAACTAGATCACAAGTTCTACACACAGAATAAATTAGGGTGGGAGCAGCATGCATGTCAGCATTATTAAGCCTGCTACTCCTCTACTACCTCTGACGTTGCACCGTACGAAAGGGTTAGGAGGGAAGAGATGTGTTGAATGAGAAGGAGCTGCCAATCGATAGGGACGCTAGCGGGTATTGTGGTGGATACCTTCTGCCCTTTTCCTTGGGTACTCTAACTCTGTATCTTATGAAGAATCCTGTATTATAATTCTTATTCTGTGCCTTCGGTCAGATCGCCTGGCTACCTCTTGGTTTCTTCATTTGTGAAGCAAGAAGATGTTATCACTCTCAGCAGGCTGAAACAGACTGAGAGAAACCTTCATGCATTGACCCCGATAAAACTGGCTTTATTAACACAATCTTTAAACTCCCATACTTTGTTATTAACGCATGTAAGGCTAATAAAAAAGAAAGAAAGATCTGTGATTGGAAGTGAGAAAGGATGTTTATACTACTCTCCTTATCTGGAGAACAGTTGTTTTAAAAGACTTATTTTAAAAATCATTATTTGGGGGGCAGGTAAAGGAAGAGTGGGAAAAGAAGAAAGGTCAGAACAATCCATCACTTTGCCCCTTTAATATCCAAAATATACAAGGAGATCTGAATCCTAAGCAGTATCAGATTTTGCTTTTAGAAACACTTAGGAAGTGAAAATGATGCCAGTGACTCTCTAAGGGCAGCAGCATCCCGTTGCAGAACAGTAGGCTGAAGACTTCAGGGTAAGAAGACAAAAATAACGATTTCATCACTATCCGCTACCAAGGCAAATCTGAGAAATTTTGCTGAAATTGTTTTTCCATATAAATTTCAAACGTTCTGAAAAATAAAGCACCAGTGGGTACAGGCAGAGGTTTCCCAGAGGGCATAGTGCATGTGGAAAGGAAGCCCATTCATTGGACCTGAAACCACAGGATGAAGGGGGATGAAATAAAGGCTGGCTGAGAGTCCCCACCTTCCAGAGCTGCCTTTGTTGCAATGAGTGTGAAGCACACGCCTCAACTTTTCGTTACTTTGGCTTTTTTTGGCTAGTGTTGCATCTTATAAGTCACAGTCTAGCTTCTCCTGTCCGTATTTTTACTGCACAGAAGGTTTCCCAATTTGCAAGCGTTTGCAGCACGGCTGGGCCCGGAGATAAAACAGAATGTGTATGTAGTACAGTATGCATTCAACTGATGCACAAGATTCTTTCCACCATATGTGCAAAGTAGTGTGCTTTTCACTCGAGGTGCCCCTGCCAAAATTGCCAGGAGCACATGAATAAGTGAAGGAGAGACGCCCTGTGTGTAATGCAGCTCCAGGCCTCACCCCACCTGGGAAGGAGACCCATGCATTCTGCAGCCACCTGCATTCTTGCCCCCCTTTTCAGCCCATCTCTCACATTGTTTTCTGCTTACCTTTATACAGCTCGAACTTCATCCTTCTCCCTCAACTGGGGCCCGTGATGCTAGCCATTGTGAAGGGCAGGTGTAGGGTCTCAGTTGCCCTTCCAGGAAGAGAGAAGCAAGGGTAGTGAGCACTTATGCTAATGAGGATAACAAGACGGGTTAAACAGTCATCAGTTTCTGAGGTATACCACTGGAGGAGAGCTAGTTGGTGTTTTTTCCTTCCCTTTACACATTTATTGTCCTTCGTCTCCTGCAAAGTGTAGCTTACCAGGCATTTTTATTGGAAAGTAATATTGGTCTGGTCTTTGAGGGTAAATCTTCCAGTGGAACGTCTTTCATGATGAGATTTATTTCATGGTAAGTTTTAAAAAAGAGTGAAGGATATGAAAGAATTGTACTTTCCACTCACCTCTTTGGATCTGTCTTAATCTCCTTGTATCTTTTAGTCTGAATCAATCAGTCTAGGGAATTTTTACCTTGATATTCACTGCCTAAAAATTGAATCACCACCTTCCTTGGCTTTACTGAAAATGTGATGTTGGTTTGAAAGCATACAGTATTTTTGACTCAAAGTTGTCAGTAGGACACACAACTCAGAATCTTTTGTTGAGTTTTAACTATTGGTGTTACATGGTGGTTACAGCCACGCTCTCATTCTACCAAGTGTGGGTAACAAGTACGAGCCCTGCTTTGTGGATGGGAAACCAAGCCATGGGGCAGCCACTTCCTTTCACCTGTCCTTTCATTCTTTCAGCCACCAGTCTGGGAGGTAGGGCTCTTCCACCCACGGGCCCTGCAACAGGGTATGCCTGGCAGAGAGGAGACATTGGTCCACGTTTGGTGAAGATCTACATTAAGTGTAATAGCAGTGCTATCATAATCCATTGTAAATAGGTCAATATCTCAGCTTTCTTCCTTGACTTTATTTGAGTTACTTGCAAGCTTTCTCCCTCAACATATTAACAACCTTTGGGCCAATAAAAATGCAATTTTTGTGCTTATGGTTTTCATGAATGCAAAGGGATTTGCTGTCCTTGACAGTATTCATCTAGAACCTAGAACAACGCAAGACTCTGTAGGCTGCTTGCTTCTACCACACCTCTCCTGATCAGTGGATCTGGGGAATTCCTTGCCTGGTGAGGGTACACTTGGAGTGTCGGGGCTGTTTGGACTTTGGCATTGTTCTTTGTTACCATGGGGTCTGGTGGAAGATGATGTATATCACAGAGGAAAGATATAGGATAAATATGGCAGATAATGCCCTGTTCACGTGGACATCTGGGTGGCCAGAGAGACAGTTGTGCCAGTGGGTGCTTGGTGACAGGTGAGGATGATGTGTTCTGGAAAAGTCAAGGAAAGGAAGTGGTGGGGATGATGTTGAGTTGCCCAGAAAACCTGGCTAACCATTCGTTTGTGTCCCTGTTGGAATCTCCATTACTGAAGGGCAGGGGCCAAAGGAGAAATGTCCCGTATTTTATCAAATTCAGTGTAGAGCAGCAAAGGCTTCTCGCAGCCCTGGAGAGCATCCTTGGCTGAGGAGAAGCCCAGACAGAGCCTCCCCCTAACGCCTGAGCTTTGGATGACACATCATCACTTTGCAGTGGTGGCAACAGTCGCACTGGAGCTTGATTCTCATTCATTTGGTAATTGGTTATTTCAACACAAACTGTGACTAAGGAACATGATTACACACCTGTCAGCCATATGATGGGGAAGAGAGCTGTCTGTGAGCAGAGGAAGAGGCCTCGTTTCTGCCGGGGTCTCCGTGGAGTCTTTTCCATCAAAGATGTCATTTTTCATTTTAACCTCGAAACAAGACATATTATAGCTACTGCCTTGTCTGTATCATTTATAGGAATCGCTGCCACAGATGGTAATCTAAACTAATACAATTTCATTTTGATTATATCTTCGTAGGCATCGGATTCTAGTGCACAGGAAGGCAGGATGTAATAGAAAGAAACAAATGAGCATAAACATTATGTGGTACCTGTGGAGCAGCTTCCTGTGACGAGGCAAGGGACAAGGAGAAATAGCAATTAAGATGTTTTGTACAAGGAGGACATTTTGCTGTAAGATGAAATAAATCAGTAAAATAAAAGACAGCTTTTTCAGGTTGCACAGCTGACTCAGGGAGGGGAGTTCTCATTTATGCAGAAGAAATTACCAGGTGATGGAGAATCATGTCTAAGGATTATAAATAAGAGATGATGTTTCAGAAAGATAAGGGTGGACACATTTAAACAAAATCAAACCCCGAAGACAGCAGTTTTGAACTGAATTCTAAAATGAAGCAGGACCTAATAACTCTGGCAACACTTAGTTAAAATGAAAAGCCCTAGCCTTTCGAATAAGAAAATAAGAGCTGCAAATTTGCACACGTTCTTTTTTTTTTTTTTTTTTTTAAGGCAGAGTTTCGCTGTATCACCCAGGGTGGAGTGCAGTGGCGTGATCTCAGCTCACTGCAACCTCTGCCTCCTGGGCTCAAGCGATTCTTGTGTCTCAACCTCTGGAGTAGCTGGGACTACAGGTGCCCATCACAATGCCCGGCTAATTTTTGTATTTTTAATAGAGACAGGATTTTGCCATGTTGCCCAGGATGTTCTCAAACTCCTGAGTTCAAGCTATCCACCCACCTCAGCTTCCTGAAGTGCTGGGATTATAGGCATGAGCTACTGTGACTGGCCTTAATTTGCACACTTTCTGGAAATGGGGAGCCAAATATCAGATTGTTCAGAAAAATCTCCCTCTCGTTTATCTTTTCTGCTCCTCTCCCTCTTTGGTGAGGTTACTCAGTGTGTGGATTTCAATGTATGTGTGCCCAAGCTCTGCTGAGCACTGAGCATATAAATCAGCAAATGATAAAGGTGTCCTCTGTTACTGATTTAGAAACAAAGTTTATATAGGGTGAAGTTAGTACCTGGAAAATAAGGAATTGAAAGAGGTGACATAAATGGTAATCAAGGGAAATAACACCAAAATCTTTTTTTTTTTTTTGAGACAGAGTCTCGCTCTGTCGCCCAGACTGGAGTGCAGTGGCTGGATCTCAGCTCACTGCAAACTCCGCCTCCCGGGTTTACGCCATTCTCCTGCCTCAGCCTCCCAAGTAGCTGGGACTACAGGCGCCCGCCACCTCGCCCGGCTAGTTCTTTTGGTATTTTTTAGTAGAGACGGGGTTTCATCGGGTTAGCCAGGATGGTCTCAATCTCCTGACCTCGTGATCCGCCCGTCTTGGCCTCCCAAAGTGCTGGGATTACAGGCTTGAGCCACCGCAGCCGGCCCCAAAATCTTAGTTTGAGTTATTTGGCAGAGGTGTGGTGAAGGCCATGGAATTCAACATACTGCAGTGCCCATGAATCCTGGGCTGCTCACGTGGGAGCCCCTTGGCGAGTGTGGAAAGTTTGTTGACCGAGATGCTGCTCTGGACATACCAGGAGTAAAGAGATACAAAGGAAACAAAACAATGCCTTTTTTTACAGGGAGCGAAATGGATAGTCAGATGGCCAAAGAGAGATAGAAGTGGTCGTTAAGTACTGATTGTGTCCAGATTGTGTAGAGGGTTAGGATCCTGATTAGTGGGTGTGTTTGTGCATTTCTAAAATTCCTCCAGCCTTTGGCAGTGTCTTCTGATTGGCATTTGCAGTGGGTGCAGTGGATGCTGGGCATACCCTTATAGTTGCATGCAATTTAATTTTAATCAAGACTTTAATGATAAGAAAAGATAGTGAGTTCCTATTGCTTTCTTGCCAGCTGAGGTTTTCTTTTTTTCTCCGGAAAAGGAAGCAGATTTGTGAAATTTAAATAGCTGTCATGTATTGAGTACTTATTCTGTGCCAGGCATTGTGTGACGGATTGTCTCATTTAATCCTTGCAACAAATTTCTGAAATGGATGTTGTGGACCCCATTTTGCTGATGTTTAGGTTCCTCTTTTCCCCATCACTGGTGGCACCAGGAATCAAACTCGGGTTGGAGTGGCACCACCTGGCTGTCCTCACCCCTTTCTGTACTGATGTCCTCAACTTAGTGGCACATGGGGTGCTCAGCCCTTGAGAATTTGCTCTCACTTTTTCTTGCTTTTTACTTCCTTAAAATTCTTGCCTGCTAACAAGAGTATTTTCTACTTCTTGCCTTTCGTAGTTTACTTTTATTTACCGCTATAAAATTGTAATTATTTAAACATCTAAGTTTTAAACAGGATATGAATATAAGATCTTTGACACTCCAGATTGTATATGAATAGAGCTTTCAAGGGACCATTTGCTCTATTGTTATCATTGAACTTAAAAAATTAAAATGTATTGAGCTGAATACCATTCATTTTAGGTGCTTGATTATTCAGTTGTCTACTACTGCCCGGCACACAGTAGATGCTCAATAAGTGAAGATCAGATGACTAAGTGAGTGAATGGAGACCTAAGGAAAACATTACTTAAGTGCCCTTGCCCCACTGTCTGCATTCTGTGGGGCCACAATGACACATATAGTGCTTTGGTATAGATATAGAGTATTGCATCCTACAGTTTATGGAACCAGTCAAAACATTTTTATAACTCAAAGGCAAAAAGTCTTTTATCCCTTAAGACAAAGAAATGACTGAAATTTCTTTATTATACTAGGATACTTGACTGTATGTAAACACTGCCTGTTTTTATTAAGAAGGAAAGGCTGATATCAATAATCTTATGAAATGATCATTCTTATTCCCCTTTTACTATTTTCCACATCAAAGAATAACAATTTTCTATTCTGTGATTAGGCAAGAACCGTAGGAAGAGGTTTATGAATCTAGAATCCCATGTCCTTGAGAACATGTCTCAGTTTGTCTAGGAACCTGAGAAAAGATTTGAGCTCACTCTCACTTTGATTATGGGATCACTAAAGATCCCTTAATCTTTCATTTGTGGGATGTGCACATGAAACTGGAATTTAAGAGATTTCAAAATGAGTGAGCCCTCTGGTGAGAAGTCTGTCAGCTTCAGGGATGTCTCCTTCCCCATCTCTGTGCAGGGTTTCTCATGCTGACTCACAGGACCCCACTGGCACCACTCCTATTTCATCTGCAGCCACCATCGTCCCATCCTTGCCTCATCTTGGTCCCATACCCCAAGTCTAGAATACATGGAGAGGCCACCCCGCCGATACTGGGCTTAGGGTTTGGGTCTGCTCAGCCTTTGGCTGTGTTCCTCAACCTATGAGATTGGCTCTCAGGTTCCCCCGTGAGGTGCCAGCTCCCTCACCATCCCTCCGTTTGAGCTGCATTGGACACCAATAATTCACCATGAAGGGGAGAGACCAGAGGGCGTGTTCCCTCTCACCCACAAGGACCTGCAAGGATGTGAGGGTTTGAGCCACGACTTCTCTGCCTTCTAGTAATCCCTGCAGTTTCTGTCACTCATCGTCACCGTGCTGCTTCTGCCAACTGTGCTCCTGGGGCACACAAGCAGTGTGGCATGGGGGTTGAGATCTGCGCCTGGTGTCATGACACCTGCATTTAGAGCCCAGCTTTGCCTTTTATGGGCTCTTTGGTCTTAGACAAGTTGCTTAACTTCTCTACAGGTCAGTTTCTACACTGGCAAAATGGAGGTGGTGAGTAATAGGGACTTTCTAAAGGTTTAGGAAGCTTTAATGAGCCAAAGTCTGTAAAATGCTTAGCACGGGGTCCGGCACAGAACAATCATTAAATCTTATTATCATTGTCAAAGTGGCTTCTATATTGAATTTTCTTCCTTTGTTCCTGATGACAGTTCTATGAAGTAGTCACTGAGTTGGAAGGTTCTGGAATTGGTGGTGCCCTCCCCAGTGGGGTCCAGCCTTCATACAGTGGGGTTTCTAGTCATCTCTGAGATGCCATCTAGAGTAACTCTGGGTGGTGGAGAGATCAGGGTGCAGAGGAACTGGACAGCTTGGAAATTTTGGTAACTAGAAAGGTTCAGTGAGGGAGGCAATGGAGCAAACAGAAGGGGTGGGGCTGCTCACTGTGCAAGGCAGAACCACGTATTATTGTTCTCAGTTTATACTAAGAAGGGAGAGGATGTGGAAACCCAGGTCACTTTTTGTCTTTCTTCACCTGGGCTTTGACCCCAAAATACGCCTCCTGGAAATGTGATAATAAGAAGAAGAAGAAGAAGAAGAAAAAGAGAGGGTGACAGAGGAGCAAGAATTAACTAAAGTTGTCATCCAGAAATGAACTTTAACTTGATACTCAGCTGTTGGTTTCAACAGGCGTGTCCCTAAACCCCAGTCAAATTCTGCTGAAATGATTATCCCCTATTTAAGCATACCACAATCCCACCTTTTATTACCTCAATTCATCATCTGCAGAATGGCTGGGGTTTAAAACAAAGACTCCAGAGAGTATCATTGGAGCAAAGGTCATTATTTATGAAGCCTCTTTGCCTTCATTGGTCCTGGGTTTGGAAGCAGAGTAATTCAGATATTTTTCTTCCTTAAGTCTGATAGCACCTCCGTTAACAGGTCAGGTGGCACATGGATCATATTTGGAGCTGTCAGGAGGACCATCCTGCTCAGAATCATGTTTGAACTTCACAGTCTGAAAGACCAGGGATGTGTTACCTTATCTTCTTCCTTTGCCTATATCCACTGGCAGAAGTCGCAGTATTGCTGCATATCTGTCAGAACATTTATGTGGCTAGCGCATAGTAAAAGTCAGGATTCTATCCTGGTTCTAGGCTTTCTCCTTCATGTTCAGGCTGATTTTAGATCTTTACATATATTGTATAATACTCATACTTCTTCCTAAAGAAATCTTATCTTTAAGACAAATTATATTTTGGACAACATTATGCAATGCTGACTGTAACACTGTCCCAGGCCAGAGCAGTGACCAGGGTGGGATACTTTCCTATGTCTGTCCAGAATAAAGACCAGAGTGGCAGGACCAAGGCCATACCCATGGAGGACAGTCAGCTCCAGCCAGGCCGAGTACACAGATCAGAGGGCCCAGGGCAGGGCCAGAGTCAGGGTGAGGGTAGTGAGCTGGGAACAGTATGGAAGTGGGCTCAAGCTGAAGCTGTAGGGAATGAGTGGCGAGAGTGCAGGGTGATGGCTGGGAACGGCTTTGAAGCATCTGCAGGCCTGCCTTGCTGGTTGGTGGGCATCTAGGGGATGAGGTGAACTGAGGCTTAGCATATGGACTGGCCAGAACAGATGTAGGCAACCCTGGTTGTACCCAGACCCTGATTATAGCATTTCTGTGGTTGCTGGTGGGAGAAAAGAAAGTTAAGTTGATCTGAGTGCTGAGCTCTTGTTACAAATAACAATTGTGACGTCATGTCTTTGACAAGTATTGCTGTTAGTAGAGAATTTATAGTCCTTGACCTCAGGATTAGTAACTAATTCATGGACACCATTTGTTTCAATTTGTGACTCATAGCTATCCATGACTACCCTCACCAGCATATGCCCTGTGAGTTATTTCTTCCAGAAGCAGTGAGAGATGTGCACTGATTCATCTGCATCCTTTCACATGTTTTCTGGTGTCTGTCTCCCCTTTGCCAAGACCTGTACACATGTGACATGGCAGGTCATGACGAAGGGTGTGTTCTGTGACAGTGACACAGAGCATTCTAACTCACTCAGGGCAGTGACCTAAGCCTCTTGCTTTGTGCTCCCACCAACTTGAGCTAATCAGCCATTGACCTGCTCAGGGCTGCATTATTATACTTCTGTCTCTGTTATTCCTAGGAATGGAGGGTGTTGTGGATGAAGCAGAGGCTGGCCAGCTGGCTTTTGGTGCTCCACCCCCTCACCCCCCAAAACAATCACCACAATCTGGGCAGGTTTCTTGACAAGGCACATCCAGGGACTCAGTTTCATTGATTGGTCCAGGGATATCCACTGCCTTGATGAACTGACTCATGTTGACCAAAGTCACAATCTGCATTCATATACCAAGTGCCAGAAATACAGGAGACAAGATAACATGAATGCCCCTTGTAGTCTGTACAGCATCACCTACAGGATTAAAAAAAATTGTATCATAATATTGATGATGTTTTTAGAAGTCCACAAAGGAGATTGCTAAAGGACCTGCAGAACTGAGTGAGTTTGGTAGGACATGTCTTTTCTGGTATTGAGAGACCTAGGTGTCATACTTAATGATCTGAGGTTTATTTAATAAGAATCAGATTAAAGAAGTTGGTTTGGCCGGGCGCAGTGGCTCAACCCTGTAATCCCAGCACTTTGGGAGGCCAAGGTGGGCGGATCACGAAGTCAGGAGATCAAGACCATCCTGGCTAACACAGTGAAACTCCGTCTCTACTAAAAATAGAAAAAAGTTAGCCAGATGTGGTGGCGGGCGCCTGTAGTCCCAGCTACTCAGGAGGCTGAGGCAAGAGAATGGCGTGAACTGGGGAGGCGAAGCTTGCAGTGAGCTGAGATGGCACCACTGCACTCCAGCCTGGGGGACAGAGTGAGAGTCTCTCAAAAAAAAAAAAAAAAAAAAGTTGGTGTTGAAGATGTTGAAGTACCATCTTCTGCAGGCTTCACGAGAGACCTACTGACGCTGCTTCTGAAGCTGCAAGGAACCCTTTTCTTGGGCTCTTTGCAGACTGCCTCTTCCCCTTCCCCTGCACCCTCCTCCCCCATTTTCCCCACCTCCCCACCCCCCGATTCTGTTATATTTGTCATTAAACACTCTCTTTTCCTAATTTTCTTGGTATATTCAATCTTGGAGTGCTAAAACCAAAGAAATTTGGAAACTTCCCTTAGTAACATGTTTTTAAAACGTAATGACACCGTGTTTTCAAGTTATTGTACACGATTTACCTTTGCCATCAGCACGCAGGTGGGAGATCATCAGTGTGTAGAATGGGGATTCTGGAACCAGACTGCCTGGGTCTGAATCCTGGTTCTACCACTTGGTAACCATGTGAGTTTGTGTGAACTCCATAACATCTCCGTGCCCCAGCTTCTTCATATGTGAAATGGAGATAATGATAGTACCTACTTCATAAGTCATTTTTTTTCCTTGATATATGTATGGGTGTGTGCATTAAATGAGTTGATACATATAAAGCACTTAGGATGATGTCTGGTGCATACATGAAAAGCTGTAGAACTGTTAGCCGTTATTATCAATCCCGGATAATAACCAGAACAGCATCTTAATCTGGTTAGTATTGTGTTTTTTAATCCCATTCGAGGCCAGGTTATTTCTGGGCGAGGCATCCTATAGATAGTGAATCTCCTCTGTAACATCTGGATCCTTTTCTAGCCTTACAGACAGGGTCCTGGAGTTCCCTTCTAGCCCTTGTCTGTTTCACATTTTCTCTGATTTCTCAGGTCCATCATGAGGTCTGCATATAATCATATGAGCCCAACCCCCTTCTGCCTAGTGATTTCAGAGAAAAGGAATAAAAGGACTACCTGAAATGCCTAGATTAGGTCTATTAATTAAGCATTTTGTGGGTGCCAACCAGTAGCAAAGTGGAATCATTTGTGTTTCCCTTCCTTTTGTTTCCCCTCACTGTGTCCCTGGGTAATAGATGCAAATGACTAGTGAAAAGCCAAAAGGCAGGCAGTGGGCAGAGGAGGAAAGTAGGGGAAGGGGAAGGAGCCTGGATAATCCAGTGTCGATTAAGCTTCCGGAGTAATCAGCTTCCAGAGTAATCAGAAGCTGCCTGGGGCTTGAGGTGGCGTGGCCTTAGCAGAGAGTGAAAAAGAAGGGAGCTGCGTGCCTCTAGCTGCTGGGCCTTACCTATAGATGCTGTGATATAACAATTCGTACCAAACAAAGACACTCAGGTGACCTGAGAAAGAGCCCTGCAAGATAAATGCAAAAGGGTCACCTGTCCAATAAAGGAAAAATAAATTTAAAAATAAAAAGTAAAAACAGACATTTTCAGAACTGCTTAAGCAACTGCTCTGATTATTCCAGACACAGTTGTAATGTGCTGGGATGAACATGATATATTTTAGTTCATGTGGAAGCTGTATTTCAGGCTGATGTAGAATCTGTTGCCATAACTGTCATGCAATCCATTAGGGCCCCCGAGTAAAGGCAGCCATTAATCAGGCACAAGATCAGCCCCATAGCCTCACATGCGTGCGGCTCTGAGGGGCTCTGACCTGACATCATTTAAGGAGATGCTCATGGAGGCCATAAACATGATTCGATTCCCATTATCTTCATGTTGCATATTTGTTACCATTATTCTTTGAAGACTCCAAATTGGATATTAAAAATTTATGATATATATAAAGATTTGCATGATGTGAAAAAATAGCTGCAGCAAATAAGTCCATCTCATCCATCAGAGGTGTGTGAGCTGTCAGAGGAGCCTGAAGAGGTATGGAGAAGGCCTGTCAGTTAGCCAGTTAAGGAGGATGGAGAATTAGGAGGGCCTTCTCTGGGCAAACAGCTTCTCCTACAGCCTACACGCTAAATGGGAATTTAAATACCTTTGGTTAAAAGAACAAAGTAAAACAGCACCACTGCAGAAATCCCCATAGACAATCGACAGGCAGATGAAAGGAAAGGCAAGGGATCCTGATGCAGACATTAGTAGTAATGTGAATGGAGCAGATGCCTGGGTCCAGAGATGGATGTTTCTGGGTTACTGGCATATCTCCAGAGCAGAGAGCCTGATGCCAGGTGGGAGCCCTGTGTCCAGGAGAAAGCCCTCCACCCAAGCTGCATGCACACATAATTTTGTTTGAGAACCATGCAACTCTCTACAATCTGTTCAGTGACTTGAATATTTGCATATAAATAACTCGTACTTAAGGGATATCCATTCATAGAGGTAAGCAGTTCAGAGTAGAGAAAAACAGAACACTCCAGGCCTTGGCTTAAGGAAGAGTGAGAGCTAATGAAACCATTCGATATATATTTACAGGATTGTTTGTTATATAAGAGACTTCATACATAATGCATGGTCTCTACCTTCAAGGAGTTTCCAGTCTGGTAGAGGAGATAAGACATGGATGGTAACCAAGGAGTCTCAGACAGACCTGGGACTCTAGGAGAAGGTGAGATATCAGAAACAGGGAACAAGGTGCCCAGTTGTTTAATCTAATCAAGGAATGGACTTTTGAGGGTGAGAATTTGTTGGGCAAAGACCAGAGGATCAATCCAGCAGGGATGTGGAGGAGAGAAGCATGTAGGGCGAAAAGATGATTGGCCAAAGTCTAAATTGAGTGCAAGATCTTCTGTGAGCCCAAGACCCTGGTATCTAACCAAGTAGGAGGAACAGATGTTAGACAGAAGTGCACCGAATAGTTGGTGAAGGTCTAGGTGTGAGGAAGGTGTGATCAGATAGCTCTAGGAGAGCCCTGCTGAGACTTGGGTATGGAGAAGATTCCTCAGGTTCAGAGGCAGAACACTCAACTGGTAGGGACTGGAGGGCAAGGCTGAATATCCAGCCATAGCGTTAAAGGATAGAAACCCATTCATTTATTCATTTGCTCACTCGGTCATTTATGGAACCCTTATAGTATGCCAGGCACTAATCCAGGATCTGGACATTTGAAGCTGGACAGAACGCAGTTTCCACACTCAAGGACCTCTTTGATTAGTGGGAGAGGCAGACATACACATGGTCATAATGCAATGCAATAAATTGGTGTGGAATGTAAATACATACAGGGACAGAGGGTGCAGAGCTTAGGTGAGGACCAAGAGGAAGAGTCACCAATGACTTCCTAAAGGAGCTGCGGTCTGAACGAAGGCTTAAAGGACACATAAGGGTCTGCCAGCAGAAGGAGAGATGGAATCTAGTTCCATCAGAAAGAATGGGGTTAAAGGATAGGAGACCCAGTAGAAGGGCACTGAGAATTGAGACCCGAGGAGCTGGGCCACTGAGATGAGCTCAACAGTGCAGAAACTCCAGGGGAGGCAGGGAGCTACTCTGAAGACCTCCCTATGTTGTTCCCATCAGAGGCAGGGGTGGCTGAACAGAGGTCCCAGGTGTCTGTCCCCTGCAGGACAAAAGAAACAGCACTGACCTTTAGTTCAAGTTCACAAAGACATTCACAGCACACTGAAAGGCAGTGTGTGATAGCTGCTGTTTATTTCTGAGCTTCCTCAAGAGAACGTGTGTATGCATTTGAGAAAGGGAGGCTAAACCAGAAATGAGATTTCAGAAAATGAAATTCCATGCATTTTCAGAGCAGTGTCCCCATGCTTTTACTTTGAATTTCGAAAGGAAATTCTATTATTTCTGGTTCCAACAATTAGTTATAAAATATAAAATCTATGTCCCCTATTTTCTCCTCTCCAATTATTCAACTATACACTTATTCTCACAACTTTGAGTTGCACTGTTTTTGGTGTTCTTAAGTCCGGTAACAGTGCCACATGTGTGAGCTGACATGTACTGCCTCTGCTGCAGCATAGGAGGGCTAAGCTTGGAAACTCTGCTGTGCTCTCCCCAGCCCTGATTCCAGGCAGAACCTTTGCTTGTTTTCAAAAGAAATCCTGAGATCACAGTGACACAGAAGTGTAAACTCCTATTCATCACAGGGAGGTATTAACTCTGAAGCCTAATTATCTTTCCACTTAAATGGCAATATTGTTAACCTTTTCATGGAGTCAGAAACATCACACTTCTCTGGGATAGGCAAGTGGAGCTATTTCTAGAATGTGTTCCACCTTTTCTAAAGGTGTTCTCCAGAGGAAGAAGAACACCGAGCTTGCTCCAACACGCACATGGCACCATGACTTTGTCCCAGAGGAAGCAGTGAATTCTTTAAAGAACTAAAGTTTGCCGTATTGCAAGAATCAAAATAAGAGAAGTGAATTGGTGCTGATTCAGAGGGAAAGAGAGGTGAATACAAAGTTTGTTTAAACCAGAGGTTTTTGAAGTAGAGAGGCAATTACTGTAAATTTCTCATATCATCTAATATTTATCTAAATGTTAGGCAAACCATGAAAATGGATACACAACTGTCAGCAAGACAGGGAAATTGCTTGCAGTTTAACTGAAGGATTTTTGTTTCTGTTATGGCAAAAAAAAAAATGAAGTTTCCTTTGAATAATAGGTCAAAAATGCACCTTTGTTCTGACAATCACATTTGTAGTAAAATGCAAAAAAATAGTCCCCCATTTGCTTTTCCCTGCAGTTGGCATAAATATCTAGCACATTAGTCAGAATAAAACTGTTGAAAATAAGACACAAGGAGAGAGTTAGTTCATCATGAAGTGCCTTGATGTGCCTTCTTTCAGAACTTGTCACTCTGGAAAAAAGTCAGACGTGAACACAATTCTTTGGCCCCAGTGGATATCTAGAGCCGACAGTGGGGTGGTCTACTCTCGACAGGCAATTAAAGAATGCATTGTCTGCAGAGGATTTAAGAACAATAATAAAACCAGCCAAAAGTTGGTCTGCTTTATATTATTACCATGAGTCAGTGATTCTGAACAATTTTAGTGTTCACATATTCCTCCCTGAAGGAGTCATTGGTGTCATATGTCCACCCTCCTTGTTAAGTCATTGTCTGGCACCCCAAGTGGGGGCAGATGTAGAATATATTAAATATATTAAAGCCTCTGATTTTGGCCGGGCGCGGTGGCTCAAGCCTGTAATCCCAGCACTTTGGGAGGCCGAGACGGGCGGATCACGAGGTCAGGAGATCGAGACCATCCTGGCTAACACGGTGAAACCCCGTCTCTACTAAAAAAATACAAAAAATTAGCCGGGCGAGATGGCGGGCGCCTGTAGTCCCAGCTACTCGGGAGGCTGAGGCGAGAGAATGGCGTAAACCCGGGAGGCGGAGCTTGCAGTGAGCTGAGATCCGGCCACTGCACTCCAGCCTGGGCGACAGAGCGAGACTCCATCTCAAAAAAAAAAAAAAAGCCTCTGATTTTAATGTATAAGAGGTTGTAAAACAGTATGAACTGATTCTCTATGTAGGGTAAGGAAGGTCCTATGGATTTTGTCTAACATTGCCACCAAGTTCTGTGAATGATCCAGCTCATTCTTACAGATCACTTACTGGGCATCGGGCAGTGGCTGGGCTGAAGATACAGTGGTAGAAGATCAGACTCCATCCTTGCCCTTAGGAAGCTTGTAGGCTAGTGGGGGAGACAAAAATCACACCAGTGATTCCAAGGTTACAACCATGTTGAGTCTAAGAAGGATCACAGAGAAGATATTTGCCTTGGATAGAGAGGTTTAGGAAGGCCTTTTTAAGGAAGCAGTACGGTAGTTCTTCCAAGATTATTGGTCATACCAGAAACTAAGAAACAAACAAATAATGATAATTTTTGCCCACAAGCAACTAGTTGTGTAATCTCTTAAATCTTTTTTTCTTGAGACAGGGTCTTGCTCTGTTGCCCATGCTGGAGCGTGGTGGTGTGATCATAGCTCACTGTAACCTCGAATTACTGGGCTCAAGCAATCCTCCTGCCTCAGCCTCCCAAGTAGCTAGGACTACAGGTGCATGCCACTACACCTGGCTAATTTTTTGTTTTGTTTTGTTTTGGTAGAGATGGGGTCTCCCTGTGTTGCCCAGGCTTTTTGAATATTTAGAGTAAGATCTACCATAGGGACTACATCCCAGAGGTAGAGTGTTCCTTATCCAAAATGCTTGGAAACAGAAGTGTGTGGGATTTTGGAATATTTGCATTGTATATGCTTACTGGTCGAGCATGCTAAATCTGAAAATTCAAAACATGAAATGCTCCAATGAGCATTTCCTTTGAGCATCATGTTGGCATTCAAAAAGTTTTGTATTTTGGGGCGTGTTGGATTTCAGATTTTTGAATCAGGGTTGCTCAACCTGTATATCCCCCTCTCATAGCACAGTGGTTCACTCCAGTGCCTGGGACTGGAGTGGTTAGAGAACATTCTGGCAGCTATGCCAAGGGCCTCCCTTTGATAGCTGTAGACACTCCCCTTATATCAGCAGTTCTCCCCCTTCCTTGGTACATTACAATCACCTGAGAGCTTTCTAAAAACCACCTGTGTCCAGGCCCCAATTAAAGCAGAATCTTAGAAAGGGAGGGGGGTCAGATACCAATATGTTAAACAAGCCAAAAACAAACAAACAAACCACCCCAGATGATTCTAATATGCAGCTGGGGTAGAGAATTCCTGCCTTAGATGAATGCACTGAATTCCACTTATTCCTGTCATAGTAATTTAAAATTACACATTAAAAACTTCACAATGCAAAGGGGATTACAGTGGTGAGAAGTGTGCGTGAGTTCTTATGTGTGCACACAAATACACGTGAAGGTGATGGTTCGAGAACTCCTTGTACTTTGCGTGCTTTTCATTTCTGTGGCATGTGGTGGAAACATGGCAAATGGCTGAAGGATAGAATTTCTTGGACTCTGGAGTCAGGGTGGGTGTTAGAGGACAGGCCATTCCCAGAGCCATGGAAGTTTGATGCAGAGGTGAACACAATAGTTCAATAAAAAAGCAAGTTTCTAGCCTTCTCTCTCCACTTCCAAATCTCTTCAATCCGCCTCTCCTTTCTCTTCCACTGCTACTTTCTTTAACCTCATAAATTATGTGGCTTTATATGAAGTCTATAGCCCCTTTGAGGAAGCACATTCAAATCTTAGATAATGGGATTTTTTTTTTTTTTTTTTGTCCTTTAAACACACAAAAAACATTGTGTGCACCTTACGTGTAAGTGGAATGAATGTATTTTTGCCACTAATGTTGAAAATATCCCTAGGCATCTGGTGTGTATGAATGTGTATACATAGTACATGCATAATAAACACATTCCACCTTATGAATATTTATATACAAGATACATATATATTGAATATAGACATACATATGTAAATAGTAGCCCTTGAAAACTATATGCAAAGTGTGTTTCCAAGCATATGTATCATAGTGCATCAGGAATATAATAAAGCTACTACCAAGTTTAGCATATTTTGAGGTGGCATTTTCTACAGAGTTGTTTATGGTAGGGTCTACTTACTATCCACGTATGCGTTTTTTGCATCACTTAAATGTTTGCTAAATATCAACTAAAAGCAAGGCACTGGGCATGGCAGAATAAGAAAGATGAAATTGTTGCAGTCCCTGCCTTTAAGAGACCTGTACCTCATAGAGTGGCTTAACATTTTGTTATGAAGAGTCTAATATTGTCACTGCCCATTGGCATCTTCCTGCTTTCTTACAACTGCCTTTCATTTATGTATGCCACTGCTACCTTTGCCAGTTGGGTTTTAAAATGCGACCCATTTGAGCTATATTAATTTAAACCCTGGCATAGCTGCAAAGTTGTTCCGATGCAGTCAGAAGATGCATTGATCTCAGTGCCTTGTCAGCCACTGGACATGAACAACAATTAAACTTTTTTCTCTGTCACATATAGCCAATCCTATAACTGCATTTTTATTTTAGTCTGATTTAGTAGGGAAAAAAGGTACAACAAAAAGGCACCAAGCCCCAGGGATGTTGATAAATCTCAAAAGTGAACCAAAAGAGAGCAGTCTCTTCTCCCCACAAACTTCTTGTAACCTAAATATTACTGACCATGACATTGCACTTCCAAGTTCCATCTAGTTCCCTCCCTGGGCTAGGTAGCAGAAGCTTTCTTAAATACAAGCAATACATTCTAAAATGTACAAAATATGGGTCTCTTTTTAAAATGACAAGACCCAGTATAGCCAGGGAGCTCTGAGTGACACTCATCAGGGCAGATTTTACTCCATTAAAGGAGAAACAATACATAAGCGTTGTCATCTCTGCCACAGTGTATGCTCATTGTTTTCTCCCCCCTCAATCCATACATAACAACAGGTAGTTCTCAGCTGTTCCCTTGGTGCCAGACATACATTTTATCTAAAGAGACAGCAGACAGAACTACCTGCTGCTTCCTGTGCGGCTCTCCCTGTGTTTCTCTCCTTTTTCCTACTTCACTAGGGCTTTTAAAAATCAGCTGGCAGGGAGCCAGGAGCTCATCATTTTAATGCAGTGTAAAATGGAATATGCATAATTATATGCAAGCCATATGTGAGGGAGACAGCTCAGCTGTGAATTTCAGGAGGCCAGGAAAGAGAGAGCAGTTAGGGCTAAGATGAGATGAGAGCAGAGCGGAGTGCAAGTGTCACCCAAATGAATGGTTTAATGAGTGTGCTGCAGACACGCCCCCTTTCACCTACCTCTGCCTTCTCTCCCACTCCAAACCAGAAACTGGTGGAGATTAGAAAGAAGACTGTATGCAAGTGGTATTGCTAATGGGTTCTGTTAATGTCTCCATTTAAACTTCAGCTTTCTTAATTAACAGCGTAGATCAAAATAACCAGTAACTTTTTAATGCAGCTTTTAAATTAAGTCTATTTTTTTTTTACTGCATTTAATTGAAGAATCATGGTTCTTACCAGATCATCGCTCCTTTTAGATCTTTATTTAAAATTGGAGGGGAATCAGTTTATCTCTAATAGTATTACAATGCAAAATATAATTATGCAGATTGCTTTTCTTATGGCCTTGCTATTAGAATTTTTTAAAAGTGCATTATCTAGAGATTGCTTAAGCATGCCAAAAAGTTTAAACACGTATGTATGTCATATAATCCTAAATGTGCAATGAACAATGTGCACTGAAAAACTAAGGTGGTGGTAATTGCCAACAAAATTATTTGATTTTGGTTTGCTTGATATTGTTTTAAATATTACACCACAATGAATTTGCATGTTCAAACTAAACAATGTAAAGAAGAATAAATCCCAAATTTTGATACCTAAAAGGCGTACTGCGTATTTAAACAAACTTCTTAATATTGTTGTTATTTCTGGATTCCCGTTTGTTGAATGATCTGAGCTGTTATGCTTTTAGCTTTTTTTCTTCCATTATTTGTAAGTCCCTAAATAGGCCATTATATTTCCCTTCAGGCTAGAGATGAAGATGGACATGCTGAAAATTTTCCCCAGCAGCACTATGCTAAGGAAACTCCAAGGCTTGCCTTCAAGAATAACTGCGAACTACTTGTAAGAATAACATACTTACAACAAGTCTAGAATGTTACTTTAGCACAGTGAAAACAGTTTTTGAAAGGGTTTGTTCATGATTACATAATTTATGAAATATTATAGTTTTCTGTATAGAGTTCTAAATGCTAATTCTGATATCACTGAATATTAATTTTAAGATCTCAAATTGTTTGCACATTTTTTATATCTGATTATAGAGCTTGAATGGCCCTGTCTTTATTAGCTTGTTTTGTTTAGTAGTTTATTAGCAGCCACTTGGAGAATGGCTAGTAAAGTTAAAAATATAGAGAAAGACAGTTGATATATGTAGCTTGGGAAAAAACGACCTCACCCTCACCCCTCCTCCTACGTCCTCATTGTACACTATTTTAGGAGACGACATGGTAATATTTTGTTCTGCTAGGGAAGATAGCAGAGTTGACACGCAGTACTCCCTTTAGAATTCAAGTATTCCTCCACTCTCTTGCCAAACTTAATCGTCTCTCCTATGCAGAAGGAGTCAAAGCAGTGACAGGGTGCGGGGATGTTTACAAGTCGTGAGAGGGAGGATATCAGCTGTGACATTGAGACTCTGTTCCAATGCAGGGTTAATTTGCTGTTCATTTTAGCATTTACAGCCAGACAAGATGAAAAGCAAGCAGGAATGCCTATTATATTTCTATTAAATGAATCTGTTGGGACCTAATGTTCTTGATTAGCTTTTGAAAATGAGGGCTCTGCAATGCATTTTCTGTTTACCTAAAGTAAACAGAGAATGAATTGTCATTTATTTAGAGATTCAAACACTCCTTTTGAAAATGAAGCTTTATGAGGGATCTAGCTATGTTGTCCCTAAATGTTCTTTTCTTTTCACTTGCATTAGTATATGTGCTGCCGAAGCAAGCACCTTTTCACTTGCATTAAAGCAAAACATTTGTTCCAACTAAATGAAAACACTGAAAGAGAATGAGGATGCTCAGTTGTTACATTTTGAGGTAGTCTAATTTCTGTTTAGTTTTTTGGCCGAATATAGTACAGCTCTGCCAGGTCTCTGCATTAGGAAATCCCACATGTAACAGTCTTTGGATTTAGCTCTGATACCAACTGTTCATTAAAAACAAAGTGTCCAAAGAGCAGGAGAAGAGACAAAAATACAGTTCTTACCCATTCTAGCCGCAGTAGCTACATGTTGACAGCAAGAACCTCCTTTTCCCCCTCCACAGTCTGCACAGTTACAATTGCACTACTCATTCTGTGTGTGTAGTCCCTTGACCAACAAATCCACAGGCAAATTTGCTGCTTATAAATGTAATTTTTTTTTCTGAAAATTTAACTTACCTTATATTTTATCTTAGGACTCTTAAACTTCCAGGACTGCTAGCATTACCTATTTATTCTGAGGAAACCCTTTTTGTTCATTTTGGTTTTAATGTTTGTCTCTCTAACCATGATTATTCAGCAGAAGACCACAGAGGCTCTTATGCTGTGTTTTGGTATCAGAATGCTTTGGGGTAGCTTACTTCTTTTTAGAGACATTGGTAAAAGTAACATGCCATATTTAATTTTTGTCTGTTTGTTAGAAAAATGAACATGTTTGAGTCCTGGTTGTGGTCAGTTTATGCTGGAGGAAGCAAAACATATATGTGAACATCGTTTTTAGCTGTCTTTAGGGAAAGTAGATGTTTTGTCATTGCTGTGCTTAAACACATTGTTGTGTTGGCAGTAGTTTTGAGCAATTTGGTACAATCTTTGTCCTGCTAGTCAGTGTTAGAAATGCTTTATTTTGGTCAGTATACTTTCCTGTGATAAAAGAAAAGGAATAAAAAGAAAACATAAGTAAGCTTGTTTCTCCAAGGAGAATTTTAATTTTTTTCAGCTGTAAGAAAAGTGATGGTGTTTGGCTGGTTATGAAGCCCTGAGAAGTTATGCTTCTATATGAAAAAGACTTGTTCATTCATAAGAAAGAAATAGGAAATCCTTGGAGTTTTCTTAGTGCAGCTTAGAGCAGATTTTTAAAGAATCTGTCAGAGAAGATTGCAAGCTCCACTCCAAAGTGCTTTTTTAGCTGAAGGGTGGTTCTGCCATCCTCTTGCATGGATTGCTGCAAGAGCAGTAGCCAGTTTAGAAAGTGTGGGAGCTCTGGAGAAAGCACTGAGGCACAGGGTACTTCTGGGCCCCCAGATGATCAGGAGCACATGGCTGGAAGACTAGTCCTCTGTGCCACAGACACTGACAGAAAGTGCCCTGACCAGGTAGATGGGACGTTGCCTTGACTTTATTACTGACTCTCTAATGTCTCTGCCTGCTCCCCACCCCCACATGACTGCTTCTTGGAAGAGGGAGGAATATTAAGTAACTTAAACAAAAGCAAAGCAAAATCGATGCCCGGAATACACAAGTATGTGTAATCAGAAGGCACTGACAAACAAAGCATTGGCTGATAGAAAAATCTGCTATGCAACTGTAGATTTCCTGTAGGGTATTGATTTTTCCATTTAAATCCCAAACTGTGATGTGTGCCTTCACACTTAATGTACAACACAGATGACTAGATATTTAGCTTTGTGGCCAAGATCCTTTAGCTGGTGACTGTGCAGCAGTTTCCTTATGCTTTTTATTAATTTTGAAAATGAAAGGCTGTCAAGATGAGTGACATTAGATAAAACGAGTACTATTTGATATGTTACAATTCCCTGTGGCCCCACCTACCTCTTCATAGATAGGCATGTACACTTGCGCGCGCGCGCGCACACACACACACACACACACACACACACACACTGGTGTTTTGCTGGCATATCTAAGTTTATGACTAAAGAAAACTTTTAATAAAAGAAAATGTAGGAATTTTATATCATGTTAACACTATAGCAGCCTGGTTTACAAGAGCCTGGAAAAGGGAACATTTAGAGCCAGCCATGGGTGAAACTAGCCCTTGCCCCAAATTCCAACTCCATTCTTGGTCCCTTTATCATTACTGCTTCTTTCTTCTGGGACTGGAAGGCTTCTCATTTCCTCGATTCAAATGCTACTATCTCTGGCGAGAGGTAGGTTCAGAGCTAGAATGAGGAGGACCATAAGCATGTTATGAGCTCACTTTTTCTCCTCAGCCATGACTTTCTCAATTTTTGAAAGCCCACTGAGAGTAAGACCTTGCAGAAATATAGCATGAGCTGGGTCATTGGAGGGGAAAGACCTGTAGTGAGAAGAAGAGGAACACTGAGAGGGTTTTGAGAAGGAACTGAAGACCCCTGAGCCTACTCCCCGAGTTTTCAAAAGATCAGTCCAGAGAACATCCCTGTGTTCAGGAAGAAGGTCAAAATATAACCAAAGAATAACAGCAACTGATGGAGTATTATGTGATTGGAAAAAAGCCAGGCTTAGGAAGTTTGAAAGGGGAAGTAAGAGCAAAGAAACTCAGGGGGGTAAAATCAGCCTCTCTCCCTCAGTTTCAGATTCCTGAGTCATTACCTAGACAACGTCTGAATTCCTTTGGCTTTTCCTGAGGCTGTTAGGGGTGAGGGCTTTGCAGAGGGAAAGAGAGGGAGCTCACAACTGGGAGGTGAAATAAAAATAGCATCGGGGAAGAATTCTTCCTGGTCACTTACAATGCCAGTGTAGGGAGAATATGAAAACTACTTTAGTTTTGTGGCTGTGTGATCAGAAGTGATGAGGAGAAGAGATGCTTAGGCTATTCTTCTGTGGGCTGATTTTTCCATTTCATTTCCTTGTGGATGTAGACAGGTGGATTATAAGAGTTGCATGTAGGCCTTAGGCAGTAGAAATACCCCGTGCTAATCCAGTGCTCAGTAAACATAACATTATTGAGCATCTTCTATGTACAAGGCATTGTACTAGACCGTGCAGGTAGGGACACAACATAGAAAAAGACATAGTCCCTTCCCTAAAGGAGCATGCAATTCAGTAGGAGAAATAAGGCACATACAGTATCATAGACATAAAAAATGTGGGTTCTCAGGTCTCGCCCCAGCTAGACTTTATACCCTGTCATCTTGGTGGTATAGCTAAGGATCACAGGCACAAAGGCTTAACATTTATTGTAACATATCTGATAACACATCATACTTTTGGATCCCTGTTTCACCCCCTTGGATCTCTCTGAGCTTCAGATCTTTTGTAAAATGTGATAATAAAAGGAGATAACTTCAGAGCATATCATAAGGATGGAAAGTGATGACATATATAAAGAGCCAGGCACATAGTAAACACTCAGTATATATTAGCTGCTGTTATTATCATCATCTTATAGTCATGATTGTTATTGCATAATGAGCTGTGCCCCAAAAGAACACTAGCAAAGTTCTTGGAGTACAGAGGAGGAAGAGATTGTTTCTGTATGCAGTCATTAAAAACTTAACAAGGGAAAATACCTTTGATCTAGGCCTTTCATGGATTGGATTTAGATCGTTGCCAGAAAGTGTAAGGGAAGGGGGTGTTCCCAGCAGAGGAAAATAGCCCAGGCATGGAGGTAGGAAAGTATGGGCCAGGTGCACCGCACACAGGTTAGTATCTAGGCTGGCCAAGTGTAGGGTACCCGAAGGCTAAGGAGTGAACAGGCAGGCAGTCCCATATGCAGGGGTCTCAATAACGGACACTATCCTATTGAGTCTGGGTTTTAGTAATTCTGCTTCATGGGAATTCCTAGCACTTCTGTGGATTAAAAACATTATTATGGAAAATTTCTAAGTATACAGAATTAAAGTAGTAGGAGTCATATAATGACCCCCCCATGTACCTTTCACCTAGCTTCAACAATTGTCAACTCAGGACTAATCATGCTTCATTTTCCTTCCCTGCATCCCCCTCCCCCAACCCGCTTTTTTTTTTTTTTTTTTTGCTGTACTATTCTGAAGTATGTATTCTTTTGTGAGGGACAGATTTGGTTTTTTAGTGTTTGGGGTTTTTTTTTCCTTTTGTAAAATCTTTAGGATCCCTCTTCTCTGGCTAGAAAGAATCCATTGATACTGATGAAACTAGGAATCAGAGCTTTGGGACAATGCATACATAAAACAAATCACTCTTGGTTATATATTGTGCTTTTCTTTCCCTGCTCAACACAACCTTGGTAAAGCTTGGCCAATCAGACCCAGTTTTAAAAGCCCTTGAAGTGTAAGACATCACAGTGTCAGTGATGACTTGAACTTTCTTTACTCTCAGGCCCCTGGTTCTAAGTGTATTTATTTAAAAACAAAATCAGATGTCTTTGCAACCCAGCCCAACTCACCAGTACATGTTAGCTTCTCACAGTCATGAGGGGAAATTCTGGATGGCTGCCATATATTAGCCATTGCTAGAACTTTTCTGCTAGATCATGAAGATATAACAAGGACCCCTGAAAGGTGATAGAAACTGTCCTATTTCATTTGAAACTTAATAGGTGTCTCAGAATGGGTGCAATTGACTAAAGACCCTCCCCCTAATGCTGTTGGTCTAATGAAAGTCAGATTTATGCCCCAGCTCAACATGAATTTACATACTATTGCTTTGATGTTACAGCTGAGCAGCACAGGCACTGAAAATTAAAATCATGATGGCACACATTGGAACTCATATCACATCAAACAAAACATCATATGATATATGCATGCATTGTATACTATATACCAGTTTCCTGAAATAGTCACTGCAATAGCCCTACAGGTATAAAATAACCAGAAAATCCCAGGGGACTGGCTGCTGTCTAGAGAAATAGCCTGTCTCACCATTTTTTTTTTTCCCCAGCCATCTTCCAGATCCCTTTTGTTTGTGGTTATTCCTGTATTTCCATAGTTTTCTAAACTATCTTGGAAAAACAGAACTTTCCAGAAATAAAAGTCACAATCTTAGACTAAGCAAGAGGCAGTTCTGATAGAGGTGGCATAATTATGCTCTCTGCAAGACCATCTAGACTTTAATACAGGCAGAAGGGATGGATTCCACTTGAGTCGTATTTCATCTGCACATTCCCCTGTTCCCATCTGTGCTGGTGTTTCACCTTCTTCTTCAGCTGTGTCTGCCACTTCCCTCTCACTCTTCAGCCTCTTGGTTCCCATTTCTGCCATAGTCTTGTTGTTCAGGTCCTTTCACTTTTCTTATATAAAGACCCTCTTGACCACAGTTGACCATCTCCCCTCCTTTCCCGTGCATGCAAACCCTATTTTACCTCTCTTTGTAATTCCGTTATTTGAGAGAAAATCCACATGAGGGAAGGCTAGAGTTGCTCAGCTTCTGCTCTGATATAGGGGCCTTATTGGGGGATGGAGTCTTGATTTGGCAGGCTCTCCTTTCCAGAGCATGGGGGATCTTTGCCCTTCAGATTTCAGAGCAATTGCATACAAATGTCAGAGGTATAATGGTTTGGTTTTCATGCTGGCTTCTCACACAGTCCATCACAGTGATTCTTGGAGCCAGAGGGAGGTATGAAAGACTGTGTGTTCTCCAAGGGAGGCACTGTGGTCTGGTGGATAAGAGTGAGAGTCCCAATCCTTTCTCTGCAGATGTGCTAGCTGTGCACCCTGGGCAAGTTTCTCACCCTCCTGAGCCTCAGCATCTTTATCAATATGGCGAGGATAAATACACACCTGCCTTCCTCAGGGTTGTTTTCAGCAGTCGATAAGATCATGTATATGAAGCATTTAGTATACCTAGCACCTAATAAAAGCTCAACAACCAGTAGTCTTATTACTAACAAAATGGAGCTAGAAGGATACATTAGTTTAAACAAAATCTTGAGGCAGATGCTGGGAGTACCTGTCTTTATTCTTCAGCTTGAGTCTCCTCCCAATTTGTTTGGATAAAAACTGAAATGTAATATTTTTAATTTGGGTAAAAGAACTTCTGAGAAAGGGTTGAACATCTATCCACTTGCCTTTTTATGCCCCGGGAACTAGAGGTACTTGTTGGTGGCATCGCAAATGTTGCTGACTTATGAAGTACTGCAATATCTGAATACCTTTTCAGAGGATAATCTAAAATTTCCAAAAAATAGTATAGTATTGCAGTGAAGAACTTGGACTCTTAAGCCAGATTATTTTGTTCATATTCAGAAATCTCCTCCACTCCACCCACTGGCTGTGTAGCAAATCACTGAATCTCTGTGTGTCTGCGTCCTGATGTGTGAAATGAGGACGATAGTAGCTATTGGGTAGGGTTGGCCTGGGGTCTAAGTGATGACTACCTGTAAGGTGCTTAGAATGGTATTTGGTAAACAACTGGCACTCAATCAGTGTTGCTGTGATTGTGATTATGATTATGATGATTTATTCTAAGGTTGCTTGCTTTCCAGTACATCATAGACTACAACTTGACCAAATTTACTAGCGATGGAGTACCTGAAAGTTTTACATATGCATATTTGCATGAAAACCCCACAAAATTTCCTTTTGAACAATGAAGGGGACAGCACAAAGATAATTCTTAGCACTAAGCTTATAAAAAAAAGACTCAAGAAAAACTCTCTACATGGTCCCAGACCTCTTCATTCTGCCTAACCATTTAATAGGAAAAATTTTAATGTTAAAATATGCAACTAAGAACATAAATGCAAAGCGAAGGAAAAAGATGTAATTTACAAGAGCCATATCTGCCATAGAAAATGGATGTACCTCTGATACTGTGCTAAGGGAAGGAGACAAGAAATCCACCTTTGTGAGGCACCTCCAGTGAATGAGCGCTGTGATCTGTCTGTATAGACCCCTTTTAAGGCCCTTTATTCTCACTGTAACTTTTCTCAGTAGATATTGTTGTTTCCATTTTAGAAGTGGGGAAATTAAAATGCAGAGATGGGATACTCCTTGCCCTGGGTGAGGGCAGGAGGCCCAGTGAGCAGGCACAGAGCTGGAGCTTGACCCACATCTCTGACCACACACCCATGCTTGTGCTCAGGCCAACACATGCCGCTGCCTTCTCAGGGTAGGGGCCAGGTCTTACACATTTTTACATTCCAGGATCAGAGAAGGAGTGCAGTCTATGATTGTGGAAGGAAGGGATTAAGAAATTAATTCAAAATGACTCTTTCTAGTTTCTTTATAGTAACAATTCTTTGGTAGAATTCTGAAGCCAGAAAGAACATTTATGGGGAATGTTAGGAAGGGCAGTTTATTCAGAAAGTCATGGCAATGTTTGCGGATTCCCAGTGCATAATAAATTGTGGGGAACAGAGCCAAGGTGTATAGTTTTTAATTTGGTAGACTTGGGACATTAAAAGAACAGCTGTAGACTCTAGAAAATATATTTCTCAATGTGATATAAACATTCAAGTGTCTTTTTAAAAATCTGACTGCTATAGATTTTGATACTTTTTTTTTTTAGGATCACTAAGGCCTTTTAAAAAAATCTTGAAGTATTTTGGTTTGTTAGGGTTGTATTCCTTAGAGTGAATGGATCTATTTCTTTTGAGATTTCTGGCCATAAGATAGCATATGGGAGTCAGTCACATTCTCCTTTATTGTTTTAATTACTAGAACTGAACAATTACCTAAAATATCAAAGAGAATTCACCTCCAGTGGCTTCAAGGAAACTATAGATCATATATCAAGCAAAACCAGGAAATCAGATAGGATATCAGTTATCAATATTAAAATGTACCAGTAACCAGCCAGAACTAATATTAATCATATTCAGTCATGTGCTTAGTTTATGGTTAGAAGAACAAGCTAATGAAAGTCAAGTCTTGAGAGGAAAAGGGAAAGGGTATAAAAAATATTTGAAGTGGAGAAGAATGACATATGTGAATAATAAGAGAGGCAAGAAATTAGGGATGAGAGGACTGGTAAGGGAATTTTAAAAGAGAAGAAGGAAGATAGCAGCCCATGGTTAAGCTTCGAATGAGCAGGTTCAGGAAAACAACATTCTTCAAAATAATGTATTTCATTGCATTTTGGCTTAAAATATTTTTCCTAATTGTATTTTTTGCATGCTTCCTACTCTTTTGGTCTCTTCCTGGAGAGCTACGTGCTACCAGGAACTAAGACTTTTGCTAGAGAACAGTAGGCATTCTCTTTTAATTCCAGATGAGTCTACCCTGGCCGAGAGCTTTGTGTGTCAAGAGCCTTGTCTCTCTCGTTCGTTGCTGGATCCCTGAGAACCACGCTTAGCTCACACCATTTTTCATGAATTCTGAGATGCACTTTCCCCGCTAACATTTTAATATCTCAGAAATGGGAGTCATATATTACAATCGATGACCTGTCATTGTTTAATTGCCAGTGTGTGTGTGTGTGTGTGTATGTTTTCCTGGTGGCATTAAAATAATGGCATTGTAACAGCCAATGGTGATATAGATTCAAGGAACCATGGAGGTGGACACTTAAGAATTGTTTGTTGAATGAATGTATGCAATCACATATCTCCCTGGTTCTAGTTCAGGTAAAAATGAAATTCTTATGAGTTGGTTCTGGATTGTATGTCTGCCACCAGTGAGGCGGGGTGGAGGTTGGCCTCTGGCTATCTTGACTGAGCATCTTAATGCTGTTCACTTTTCCTTGAGTGGAACTGATAGATGGCTTGTTCATTCTTGCAAGTGAAATGTTAAATCAATTAAGACATACCCCAGATAAACTGAGTTTAAAATAAGAAACTTTACTTTTGCCTTAATTTTCCAGAAAATTGCTTTTTGTTCTATTTTGGATTACATATCCATCAATATTTCTCTTGAAAATTCATGGAGATACATTGGTAGATGAGCAATAATCTCTTTCTCTGTCTCTCTCAATAAAACAAGCTATAGATTTCATTAGGATAAAGTATGTTTCTATAGATTAGGATGCCCTTATCCATCACCACCACCGCCACCATCTGTTAGAGAGCTTCCCAACCTACAGAAGAGACAAAGTATGTATAGGTATATTATCTGTACTTTAGAATTTCATAATCTGCGTTCAGTATATCAAATTGTGTAGGAGAAGTTATGCCTCAAACTTAACCATGTGAAGTACTCTCCTGTTTTTTGGTGTTCTGATCTCATTTTAGTTTGGTTTCCTTTGAATGGAAAATTTGAACCTGATTTTGATATTGGAGCAGGATGTGCTATTCATTTCTCTATGTGACCAGGGAGGGGAAAAGAAACACATGAATATTTTTAAATGGCAAAGCCTGAGATGGGAAGGGAGGCAATATTTGAATATTGAACATGTGCTAGGATAAGGCTTTCACCTAAAAAGTGTTCAGATATTAAGGTATGTGAAATATTTGGGGCCCTTCATTAAATAGCTATTTCAATAAGTGATGCTTTTAAGTTCCAAATTGTCTGGTAATTGTGTAAAGACACTCCCAGTGAAACACCATTTTTGGCTTAGGGAAGTATTTATGTACTTACCAGATAGCTTGAATTTTGAAAATGTGCAACGTTATTGCATAGATACACATATAAAATACAATATATGAGGGCAGATTTATATATCCGATGTAGAAATGTGGGTATTTATATATAGGAAAAGGAAAATAAACAAGCATTACTGAAGTATTTGTGAGTTTATGGCATTTAACTCATCTCAAACATTTATGCAGTATTTTTTCTATACTAATTTAATGTTTATATATGAATACATAAAAATAAACAACATGGAAAAATTAAGTTGTAATGGAATTTTTATTTTCATTTTTCCTTAGCTTCATGCATTTTGATTTTTAAACAATGTTCTGACTGTCATCAGATCAGCCAAGTTGAAAATTGAGCTGCATCAGTGGAGACAGCCGGTCTTGATAATTCAAACCAAAAAAAGACCTTTTCTCGAGGGATATATTCTCCCTGGTTTATTTGGTCTGAGTTGTTTCTCATAGCTCTAATTTATTCTTTTGTATACACTGCATGAAGACAATGTCTGTAGAGATTTAAAGCCTTAAAAAAAATCTGGGTATTTAATGTCATGGACGCATCTCAAAAAGTGGAATTCACATGAGAGCAGGTGGTTATGGGGTGTGTGTGTGTTACCCCGATTTTGAAGACATTTGTCTTTCAATCGACATGCATTTATTAGATATCTACTGTCTCCCCAGAGCTGGGCTTAAAAATCATGTGTTGCAGTGCAAACAAAGTATAATGTAAAATGTTCATCCTTCTCATAAGAAGTTTACGAATTTGGGCTAGACAAAGAGAACTTTAAAAAAAAGTTTACAAACTATGCTTATGTGAACAGTGTACCTCCGGTGTACAATAAAGTGCCAGATGGGGTAGCATGGTGATTAGACAATGGAAATACATATTAAAATATGTATGTGTGCAATAAGGAAGTAAAGTCCGTTTAATAGGGAAGAAATGATGGCCTGGAGTCATCAGGAATAGGTCCGTGGAAGAGATGAAGGTTGGGCTGGCCCTTGGAGGGTGGGTAGTAGTGGAAGGGAATCCCAGAGAAAGAGAAGATGTGGAATGATGATGAGGAGGGTGCACATCATGCATATGGGGGCCAGTTGGGAGACTGCCTGCCTGCACTGGCATCATTCTGTGAGTGGTGAGAATAAAATTAATTCAGTAGGTTGTGGTCAGATAATAAAAACAGTAACAGCCAAACAGCTAATTTTACATTTGGTGTTTTGGCTATAGGGATCTCTGTTAGGTACCTGAGCCGGGAAGTACTATTATGAAAGCACTGCTTTCATGGGTTGGAGGAGGGGAGCAGGGAGACTTCTAGAAGGCGGTTAGAACAGTCCAGGCACCCTGTGATGAGGACAAAGACTTCTAACAGCTGGAAAGGCAAGAAAGTGACTCTGCAAATGACTGTCCAAAAATATTGGTCATCAAGTTTTTATGATCATCTTAATATAAATAACTGGCAAAGATTTCATCTCAAGCCAATTTTCCTGTAAATTTAGATTTTGGATAACAGTCTTAAGTAGCTAGTTCTGTGCGGTGGGAAAAACAAGATCAAAGTAGAAGCAAGAAACTGAAGTTTAAAAATATTTGTGATCCGTAGTGATTCAGGGATCAGTACGATTTAAACTATAAAAATGCAAAATAGGAACGAAAGATTCTTAAATGTGGACAGAGTCTCTAGTACGAGGAATGCAACAACCCCTTCCCCCTGAAAATAGCATAGAGACCATGTAGTGTGTATGCCCTAGAATCACTTCCTGGCTGTGTGGGTTACCGGCTTTGTGGCCTTGGGATGGTCAGTTTCTGCATCTGTAAAACAGAAAGAATAACTGTATGTGCCATTTAGGGTTGCTGTAAAAGCTAATTGAGATAATAAATGTAGTATGCTTGTCATTTAGTAAGTGCTCAATAAAATGTAATTAATAAAGAGAAATCCTTTTGTACTCAACTTTTAAGAGAAAGAAGGAAATACTAACAAATAAAAGTCATATGAGTAGTCCGAATCCATTTTTTAAAAATGAACCATCTTATGATATACAGCTTTCAATCATATGGATTTAGCTTATTCTTTACACTTTGCACATGTATAGGACTCTAGACAGAGAACTGGTATTTATCCAGTAATAATCCTAAATATTGTCAAGATCTTCATCAAAGAAAAAACATTTTATTTAATTTGCTGGGTTTATAAAGGTAGAACATTTGATTAACATAAGATGATTTTTGAGGAAAAAAAAAGGAGGTTGCTGATCTCCCAAATTAAATTTATTAAAATCCCACATTTCTTAATTACCCGACCATTTAAAATCCTGACTTTCTTTTGGAAGTGAACACAAGCACCCACTTTTTGGGGTCATCTTTTTTGTTTATATGCTGATAAGTTTCAGAATATATCAATTAGGTACTTTTATTGATTTGATAAATCAGTTTTCCTTTGTTCTGGCTTAGATGTCTGGAATACATTTGGGACTTGTTTCAGTTGTAAAAATGAACAAACAAAGAAACAAAAATCCACAAGAATGTGGGCAAAATGTCATTTAGTCAAAACTCAAGAGCATCTCCCCTTGATTAGAGCTCCTCTTTGAAATAGTTGGGCTGCCCATACACAGATTAACAAGGTCATGTTCAAGATTAAAATGAGCTATGGGACAATAAGCTGCCTATTATGGTAAGAAAACATGCAAACAGATATTGAGACCTAATGTCTTTCCTCTATCCTGGCTTTTTTCTTTCTGAACCTAATATACCTATTTTGTCTGATTTAGTTTTAGCTTTAGTTATGCTTTCTAAAATTACAATGTGTGTGAGGATTGGAATTTTTCTCTTCCAACAGGAATTAGGGTCTGTGTGAAATGCCTTTCCTCCTACGGGGATGGGAAGAGCCACATACCTCCCTACGTGTTGTGCCTGGTCAGGGCTGCAGTGTGGAGCCTCTCACAGGGCCCATGATGTGAATATGCCTCCAGGATGCAGTGGCCCTGCAGCCTTGCTGCTAGGAGGCTGGTTCTCACTTCATTCCAGTGTTAGCCCCTGCAAACAATGACAATACAAGGATTACTTTTTAGATGATGAAACTAACCATGCAAAGTTAATGTTTAGATTTTGAAGTACAGGTTTAAGAAATATATATGTGGTTGAATCTACTGTTAAAAAAAAAAAAGACCAAAATTCATGGGTTTACATTTTAAGTTTTCTATTGCAAGAAAGAAATGACGACTGTTAAGGACACTGATGGTTGGAGCTGAAGCCTGAGGAAAAGAGCCTTGGAATCAGTTCTCCTTCAGTATCAGCTGCCATAATCATCAGCTCTTTGGTTTATCCTGGCCAAGATATTTAGTTTCCATAAATTAGAGAACTTTATGCAAGTGCCATATACCATCATGTTTACCACAGAATCCACGTCATCAATGCCATCTATCTAGTCAACAAGCTTTTATTGGGTACCTACTATGTGCAGGGCACAAAATCATTTTGGAAGGGCGTGAAATGAACTCGATTTTTACAGATCTCTACCCCTCATTTTTACAAGATCATTATATACTTACTTTATATTATTATTTAGAGTTATATTGTTAAATTATATAATGTATATGAAATAATCTTAATAAAGCCTTTGAATAGACACTCAAGAAATATTGGCTGTATGAATGAATGAACAAACCATACCGGCGTGGCTCTCTATTGGCAATTTTCCCCAGTCGGCTCAGACTCCAAGGTCTCTCCTGTGTCTAGGGAGTTGTCAGGAATGTCTAGAATGTGGCAGCATTGGCTCAGCTGAGTTCCTCTCTGACATTATTTCTGAGTTGTGGCGTTTCTTGGGCAGAATGAATAGAAGCAGAAGCTGTGGCAGCCACCTATGGGCTCTGACAGCTCTCTGTGGCCCCGTCCCTAAACTACGGCATATCTCGTCGTCTCCCCATACCCCAATAGCCCAGGTTTGTTTCCCAATAAGAGTAGGACCTAGAAAGAATTTTCTCCAATTTGCTCTCAACTCCCCATATTCACGTGTATGTTTGAATTGAGCTGCTAGAGAAGGTATCAAATATTGTAGAAAGACATTAGTTTTAAAAATAAGTGTTTGTCATCTTTTTGAAACTGTTTAGATTAAATTTTAAATGCAAGAAACACTTTGGAAATTACTTTGGAAACACAACTCCATTCCTAAATTTAAGTGTCACATTTGCCCTGGCTGGTCTACCAGGGCAGGCCAGTGCCTCCAGAGCCTCTTCCCCCTTCTGTCTCTTTCTTTCTCTGTGTGTGATTTCCACACAGAATGTCAGTGGGTCCAATATATAGTTGTCTCTGGAACCCCCATTCCGCTAAATTGACCCCATAGAATAATCATACTTCTTTTTGAAATGGAACTATGCAAAGTCTTGAATTTTATTACAGAATTTAATACCAATAATTACTTAAAATTTAATGAATTTCACTACTGACTTAATTGCTTTTGAGTAGTTCCACTTAATTTATTAAAGAGAAGCAAGGACATATTCATTTAATGAGCAGCAGAAGTCTTGCCCTCACATCTGCCTACATTCTCTTTTCAATTAATCAATTATAGTCCAATGGTGTGTAATTACACATTAAGAAAGTTATTGGATAGCTCAGCATGCCTGTCCCAGGAGGCTCATGAATACACTACTATAACACACCTGTAATGACCTGTGCTCAGATCTGCAAATTATACTCATTGCTCTCTCTCTTTCTCTTTTTTTCCTAAATTAAGATGAGAGCAATTTCCATTAACTTTTTGAGTCACATGTAGTTCAAGTGATATAGAGAAAGGGTAAAAGAAAGACTGAAACAAAAGTAAAACTGGAAGAAAAAGATTTGATCTGCAGTTGTAAGTAATCTGCCTTTTGAAATTAGCTTCCTGAGACTCAGTCCTGATTGGAGAACTGTTGCAATGTTTCAGAGGAGCAGGGGTTGTCTATCCGAACAGTGTCTCCTGAATCATACCAAATACTTGAGAAAATCAGACCAGCTTTATTTGAACTCAAATAGTGACTTGCTTCTCAGCTTCCTTCAATCTCCTGATGAGAGAAATAGGAAAACAGGAAAACCTTTTGAAATCACATTCAAGCAAATTTGCTTGGCTTGTTTCAAATCAAACCAAAGTCTGGAACTGATCCCCATGCAGGAGCGCTAAGCCTCTGCATAGCAACTAAGCCACGTTAAAAAAAAAAAAAAAGGAAAGAAAGGAAAGAAAGGAAGGAAGGAAGGAGAATCCACTAGAAAGGCAACACAAAGAGCAAATTTTACTTCATTAATGTCCTAAAGCCTCAGGTTAGTGAAGGGGTCTATTCCAGTTATGTCCTGATTTATGCTAAACCAGTAAAACTCAACAAGAACCTCTTAATCCAAGTTACGTAGTCAGAGACATTCTAAAGGCCTAAACCAACCAAGCGATTTTGAGCAAAATAAGCTTTTGATGTCTGCACAACTCAAAACTCAAGAAGCAATCTGTTGACATTTTCAGCAAATGCTAACTTAGTCTGAGGCAGAGGCAGCAGTGGGCTTCTTCACAGTATTCTTCTGGGTAAAGTGATTCTTCTCCCATTCCCTTGCCCTTCCGCCCAACAAAAAAACCTCTGCTTCCATTATCTGTTTACTGAGGTACTGACAGGGCAGATCTACTGTGATTAATGGCTGTCCATCAGAATAGAAAGAAGGATACATTGATACTCAGCTAGCAGATGCTCATGAACATGCAAATGAATGTGGTAAGCCTTCTTGGTCAGGAAGGATTTGCTTTGTTGATGTTTTAAACTCTGCAGCCAATTTTGGGCATTTTGTGTGCTGTTTTCCCTGCTACGGCCACTGGCCATGGACACTCTGCTGACACTTGGGCAAAGCCTGCCTCCCAGTGTGCCTTCTGGGGATGCCCTGAATGGAGAATGGGTGTCAGTGGCAGAGGCACCCCGTGTACTTTCAAGGTGTGTCCTTTCCTGGCACTCCTGGCCTGTCGGGACAGATGTATCTGCCCAAGGGGCTGTCTTCCTGTGTGGGCTACGTTTGTGGCATCTCATGGGGCTCCATGGGGTTGAATTGTAAATAGTGGCCACCACATAAAACATGCCATCTGTACCCCTGTGGGTAGTAGGATGGAACACAAAAAAGATTTATTCCAGGAATATGAACTGATGTTTACAGACATGCCAGGACTGACTTTTGAAACACAGTGGAAAACTGTCTCAAAAGCAGCTTAAGTACCATGTAATGGAAGACCCCCAAAAAGTACTTTGGGGGCATGAAGGAAACCTGTATGCTCAGAGAGATGCACTAAGCTAGCATATCCACGGCAGGCCCCTTTTCCCTGAAATGTGAGATACCATGAGGTCTCATCATGAGTTTCTGAGAAAGTAGGGCTATACTCAGGGTGCCTGTGGCTCTCATGCTTTGGGGACCTAGAGTTCCCCAAATCCCCAGCCCCTGCAATGATATTCAGAAAATGAAGGGGAAGGAAATAACTTTGGACTGAGCAATTGGATCTCCATGGGAAAGTTTTCTTATCTTCTGACTGGGACTTAGGGCTGTATTGGGGGCATCCTTTGTTGGTGGCATTATATTCACAGGCAGACATGGGCACCTTGGCTATCATGTGATGACCATATGTCCCAAGATTTGCACACCCTTTTCTGTTTCACCTATAGTGTCTGTTTTCATAAATCATTGGTCTTCAAATGAGTTCAGGTGGCCCAGCATTTGGAAATGTGCCAGTCTTTTGAGAATGCTGTGAATTATTGACATATTTAATTCCCATTGTGTGAACTGAGAGTAATTTTTGCCATCTTTAATATGGTTATGAAATAAAAGTCATAAACAAGAGCCAACAGGTTCACAAATCTATAATCAAGCTGTCTAAGCAGGCTGGACTGTTTGTGGTGTTCTATTAGTATTCCTTTGCCACTTGCTTGTTGGTTTTGTCATCTGTGAATGCTTGTTAGCAGATACAGTAGCCTTGGTCTGTGAGATAAATCCTTGCCTAGTGAATTTGGGCAATTCTTGTTTATGCATGCTGTGGTTATTGTCTTGTGATGTAATTTTGTTTCACTGCTCATCCTGTTCTAGAGGCCTGGCCACTCCTCTTATGAAGAGTGGCTCCTGCCCCCACCCCCTAATCCCCCCACACCCTCTATCCCACTCTACTCCTACCCCACCTCTACCCACATCCCATCCCCACCACCCCCCTCCTTATTACCTGTCTCCCCTCCCACCTCCTTCTCTTTGGAAGCTAAGAAGGTGAGGTCGGGGACAGGCGGGCTCCCTGAACCTTTACTGCAATATGCCTATGAGGGCACCTCCAGTGACGTGGCATAATAACACCCTTCAAGTTGGCCCTGAAGCGGGATGAGGTTTCTGGACCCAGACCTGCACATTGTGTCAGCACCTTGGAGCCTGTGAATCTCTCATCAGGCAGTGGCATGTGTGTGTCCTCATGGGTGCGTGCATGTACATGCAGCAAGTTTCGCTGAAGATTCAAGTTAGTGAAGGGCATTTATGTCACAGCACTGTGAAAAATTTAAAATTAAATATGACATTTCAGTTCATAAAAATTCTTTGGCCATCTGGTCCCTGGAATTTCTCCCTGGCCTCACTTCCCTTCAGGTCCCTGTCACCTGTCAGTCTGCTCAGAGCCCTCTTCCTCTTCCCCCCTCCACTCTGCATGTTCATCCCCCATGCTCAAATTTCCCTCAAGTTCTGATGCTGAACAGATTAGTTGTCAACCAGACAGCCTTTGTGCTTCCTGTATTCTCTGGATACATTTCCCTTTTGTTCTCATATTTTATATACATACTACAATATCTCTTTTTCAAAGTCCCAGTGGGAATAGAGCAAGTCAAAGGAAGGCTGACACTTGTACCACAATATTAAAGACCAGGCAACCCTATCTCCAGGCCCCCGTGGGGCCAGCAAGCTGAAGTGGGGGACCCAAGAGGTGCTGTGGTTCAGGGGCCTTGGCCCCTTAACTGCCCTGATCCTAATAAAGATTATGGCTTCTAATTAAAGGAAGGAAAATATGTAGGCGAAAAACAAATTTGCTAAATCAGTGCGTTAACATTTCTTTCCAATGGTCTGGGAGAAGAGAGATTTGAGTGCAGTAGCAGCTTCAGCTGATCCAGTTTACCCACAGTGTGTCCTCAGAAGCTGAGTTTGGGACCCACTGTCTCTGCTGTCTGAGAATGTCCCAGGAAGCATGAATCTTCAGCATTCTGGTGTGACTCCCAGACTGCCTCTGGCTCCAGGAACAAAACCCACACCTTTCCTCAGACCCTGTGCCCTTGTTCAAAATTCACAAAATACATCTCTCATGGCTGTGGCCCGATCTTTCATGTCCAAGTTGTCTGTAGCCTCTCACTGTTGAAGATGTGGCCCACCCACCGGCAGTGGGGACATTGCCTGGGCCACTGTTAAGAATACAGAATCCCAGGTCCCACCCAGACCTCCTGAATCTGAGCTGCATTTTGATGAGATCGCTACAGCATTCTTGTGCACACCAAAGTTGGAGATGCTCTAGGCTAGGGGGTGATGATTTTTAGCCTGTAAATTTAGGACAGCTTCAGTGAACTCCTTATCAATATAGGACATATACCCACTACACATTCACACACCCCCAAACTCCTTCATAGCCATTTAGAAACATATTGTGTACATCAGATAGGCTCCTTTTTTTTTTTTTTTTTTTTGAAATGGAGTCTCGTTCTGTCTCCCAGGCTGGAGTGTAGCGGCGCGATCTCAGCTCACTACAGCCTCTCCCTCCTGGGTTCAAGCAATTCTCCTGCCTCAGCCTTCCGAGTAGCTGGGATTACAGGCACGCACCATCACACCCAGCTAATTTTTGTATTTTTAGTAGAGACAAGGTTTCACCATGTTGGCCAGGCTGGTCTCGAACTCCTGACCTCAGGTGATCCACCCTCCTTGGCCTCCCAAAGTGCTAGGATTACATGTGTAAGCCACTGCCCCTGGCCCCTAGATGGAACTTTTATCCACAGCTGAGAGAATGTCTTGCTGGAATCCCAAAAAGTAACAGGTTGGGGTGGGTGGCAGTGGGGGTGCAGCAGGGATGCAGCATTCAAGGGAATGCAGCTCCCCAGGAAGTTCAGCTCTCTTCTTCACTGCTTCTAGATATTTGATGTCTGAGCTTCAGGGCTCCAGCTGAGGGAGAAAAGGCGAGGCAGCTAATAACTATCTAAATCCCAAACTGCCTTTGTGTGCTTGTAATTTGGGCTCTATTGTTTAATCTCTGAAAGGAAAAGAGGGGCTTCCTACCTTGAAGGTCTGGGTGGGGGATGGGATCCCCTCTTCCTCCCACCTTGCTTTCTGCCTACAGGAGCAGGAGAGGCTGGGCTTGGCTGGCCTCCCTCTGCTCAGGCAGATGAATGTGCACTGTGAGGAGAGGTAGCCAGGGGGTAACCCCAGCCTCCGCCCCACAACTTCAAAGGAACTGCCTATAGTGATGTCCAACTTGGAGCTTATCACCACCCCCATCCCTTGAACAGGTCAGGGAGCTTTGTGCCTGGTAGACTCCTTGGCCTTGGGTTTCGCCTATTGTTGGGAGAGAATCTGCCCTGAGAAAGGAAACTGGGAAGAGGGTGTGTGTGGCAAAGCACTGGGGCTGGTGAGCATTTGACCTTAAGTCCAGTCCCAGGGACGTGCTCTGGGTGATGTTATTGATATGGCTCACGTACATTTTCCAGGACACCTGGTTTTAAATGTTCTGCCTGTTGTCACACTATAAATCATGGAGAGGACTTGGGGCTCCAGCTACACATCCCAGTCTGCCTTACATACCCCACCCACAGCAGAACAAACATTGGTCAGATAATGTGTCCTGATTCTTTTCAGGCAATTGGTGACAATTTGTTGCACAACAGGAAGTGGACAGTAACTTAAAGGATCATGTCTGTAGCCACCTGGAATTTCTGGGACAGGCCCAACATGAAATATTCTGGTCTGTTATCATTCAACTCCCAAGGAACACTGGTGCGCCTCCAGCTGGCCCCTCGTGCTTTGCTGCTGATGTCAAATGCTGGCATTGTTGCAGAAAAAAATTGAGTTAATGAATATAATTTTTTTCCATTTAAGAGTTTCTCTCCTACTTTTTCTTACACATTTGGCACCTGGTACCTATTGTAGCAAGCATATGCTAGCACTTATCAAACTGAATAAGCAATAGGAAAAAATGAGCACTGCTGAACTCAGAAAGAGCTGATCATGTGTAGTTCAGCAGCCTTTTGTGTGCATGTGAGCAGTATGTGGCTTGAGGTTGGGTTTTCTTGATTATGCACATGCAATATAATCAGTATAATTGTATTTTGGGAGTATAACATTGTTTTCAGTTCAAATATAGAATTAACCATATCAGCATCTCATGGGGTTCCATAGGGAACTTTGCCCCTTACCAGGTATGAGACACACTGTGTCAATCCAGGATCTTGATGGCTGCTGGAGCTATGGGCCTCTTTACAGGGCCAGCTCTAGAGAGACGTGAGTTGGTTTGTAGCCATGAATGTGCTGTGATCTGAGAGGCTACTCAAGTGGAAAGGATGGGCTACCCACTCACACAATATTCCACTATTAGAGGTTACTTTCTTTGGGTTGTGAATGCCATCTAAGGTAAGAGCCTTATGATGACTGACACTTTGAGTTTCATTTGCCTGGGACTGGGGTCCTGAAGGAAGGATAGATAACCAGCAAGGAGACAGAGAGATGAAGAAGGTGGACAAACATCTTCCATCTTATACATTATGGTTTCGTTCAGAACTGGGCTTGTCTCTCCTTTGACCACTGGTAGGGCAAAATGCTGCCAGTGATTTGGTTGGAATTTGTGTGTTATTGTTTCCCCTCACCTCCGAGTTTCCTCGATGGTGATGTATGGACTGGGGCATGATGAATGAGATGAGAAAAATGCAGGGGGTGGGGGGGGTGCTGGATGTATACTTTATGTGGAGGTGCGAGGTCCTGGTCCTTTCTTGGGAAGGATTCTCTTTTCTTTCTGACTTGATGTCTTTTATAGTTGCATGGTATTAGAATGTCTTTTTTCTTTTCCTTAAAACAATGAAATGAAGTACTATTTTTGAGATTTCAAAAATAAGGCAGCAGTAATTTAGAGGACTGACATAGGATGGTAAGTTTAAAAGCTATTTTTTAGCTTTTGCTGATTATGGAATCTAAAGCCAGGTAAATGCTGCATGCTGCATCATGCCCAGTGACCTGGCTGTAGAAATCGACATCTCTTTTAAAATGAAAGGTTCAATTATGTTTCCAAGTATTCTCCATCTGATACTACATGCAAGGTCCTCAGGAGATGAGTTAAGAGACAGATACGACAGGAACTGAAGAGACAACAGAAATTATAGTGACTTGTGCTTTGAGCAAGGCAAAAAGTATCAAAGAGGGGTCCCAAGGAGGAACAGATCACATCCTGTTGGGGAGAGAGAATCAAGTGAGTCTGTTCGATTTGGCATCAGAAAGCCCCTTAGCCTGACACAGAAACAAGAGACATCCGTCACTTTTGATCTATTCTTTAACACCACTCCCCCGCCCCAAACCACCACTACCAAAGGAAAATCTAGGGAGTATCAGCAAATATGTTCCCAGCTATTCACACCCTATTTGATACTTTCAGTTAATGACAATGAGGCCAGATTGTATCACTTAGATCCATGATCTCAGCAGGCTTTTGATCACACACCTCATCAGTAAAAATAATTTTTGAGCATATGCCCACACTCTTTACTTATTTGTAAATTGTATAGATGTACTATTGTAGTATCTTTATATAATTATAAGTTCTCACACAAATAGAAATGATTAATAGTAACTATAAATAGGCATTCTAATATTTTCTTCCCTTCAGTGAATGATCTTTGTATCCCCTGGGATACCCCACCCCCAACTTGAAGACCACCACTTCAGAGAGGTATGTATAGGCTGTCAAAGGAGACAGGATTTTATAATAATAGCTCTTATAGACAAGAAAAGCCCCAGGTTGTATACTCTCAGGCTACACTTCCTGCTCCTGAGCAAATCCCAAGAATGAATTGGTGTCTATGGATAGTAGAGAGAAATTACAGAACAGCCATGGAGCACAATGCAGAAATTCTTTGTCTTAAGTCAACTCATAGTGTAGAATTTGTACTTAACACGTCAGTAACTGATACATTTCCCAGGACTTCCTGCTTGATCTTGAGGGGCTGAGGTAGTAAGTGGTGTTGGCAGCCCTGGTGAGAGGGTAATCTTGTTGCCTAGCTCCATTATGCATAAGGAGTCCTAAATATTAGGAAGAGGACAGAGGTTCCAGGAAGGCCTGCTGACGAAGCGCTACTCCCACCAGACCATCACTGGCCCTAGGGGAGTGCTAAAGTGGGAGCAAAGCACTAAGTCAGGACTGGGCAATGGGGTCATGATCTTAAAGTGCTACCCAAGTGTTGCCAGCTCCTAGTCATCTGGTGCTCTTTATTTTTTTATTTTTTATTTTTGAGACGGAGTCTCGCTCTGTCGCCCAGGCTGGAGTGCAGTGGCTTGATCTCGGCTCACTGCAAGCTCCGCCTCCCGGGTTCACGCCATTCTCCTGCCTCAGCCTCCCAAGTAGCTGGGACTACAGGCACTGACCACCACGCCCGGCTAATTTTTTGCATTTTTAGTAGAGACGGGGTTTCACCATGTTAGCCAGGATGGTCTCGATCTCCTGACCTCGTGATCCACCCGCCTCGGCCTCCCAAAGTGTTGGGATTACAGGCGTGAGCCACCGCGCCCGGCCGTATCTGGTGCTCTTTAACCCATTCCTGACTGAGGATTTCCAGTTCTACGAGGACCTCTCTTCCCACTCTAAATACACATATCCAGTGTCCTTAAGACAAGTTGGGACCCACATAGGGCCCACTTCATAGGAGCTCATTTACAACCACCTCTTCTTAGTCACATCTTATCCAGTTGAAGGCCACCTGTACTGCCACATAGGTTGTAAACTCTGGGGAAAACTGAGAAAACACTTGACACGTCCACAGACTTCTATCAATCATGCATCAGATGTCAGGCACCTGGGAGGAACTGTGAGTAGAAGGGGAATGAGATGGATTCTTCCCTTTCCACAGTGCCCATTCGGTCCAGAGCTCTCTGGGGTCTCCCTGAGCAAGACAGCCCACCCAGGGCTGCAGAGCTGGCTGTCTTCCTTTCTGGGGATCTCTCTGGACTGTCTCCTGTAAGATGTTTCATGACCAGAATCATTGCTAGCTCCTGAAGAGGAGGGTATATCAGAGGGGAATGGTCCACAGAGGCAGCAGGGAGTGAGACGCAGTGATCTGGGAAAGAAGAGACACAGTAGGTCTGAGCAGCCCAGGGATCCACATGCTAATGTATGGCCTTTGCTCGAAAGGTCCTCGCAGGTGCCACATGGCTACCATGCAAACCCTTGGGAGGCTCAGCCCATGCAGAATAGTTGAATCAGAATCCCCAAGGGATTCTGGGAGCCTGAGGAGAAGCTCTTCAAGTGATTTGAATGTGTTATAAAGCTCTTGAGCATTTCAAAGCATTCAGGTCTTGTTCCAGACATGATTGTTTGGCTGGTTCTGAACATACCTAAAGCAGTAATACCATTTGCTCCAACCACATGCCCACCCCCTCCCCATCTTTCTCTTTCTGTGTGCATGCTCGCGCGCGCGCACACGCACACACACACACCCCCATGGAATTAATGAAGGCAATTGAATACTTGCCTTGAGAAGAGTTGAACATTTGTTTCACTGGTAATTTTTAAATAAATGCATCATTACCATAGTTACCATTTGTAGAGTATGAATTTAATACCTGGAAAACAAAATGATTCTGGCAGGCTGGAGAGAGCAGGCTGTTTGCTCGGCAGGTGCTTCCCAGTGGGGCCCAAACCCAGAAGACTTGCTGTCCAGTTGTGCTTTCCACCCTGCCCAGCCAACCCCATCAGCCTCCGTTCCTTTACTTCTGAAGGTCGTATGGTTCTGCCCCTTGTAGCTGCCCCGGTTCCCTCTTCACTAAAGGCTTCAGAGGCGGAGGCCTGTGCTAATAACTGAGAACCGACATGAAGCCTTTGTGGGACTGTCTGAGCCTGGGGTGTTTATTATCCTTCTGAATGGCGTTCTCCCAGAGAGGGGAAGAAAGGGGGGGCCCCGGCAGAGCCAAAGAACAGTCATCTTTCAGAAAGAAAGAAAAAGGCCAGCAACAGCAACAAAAACTTCCTGCAGATGTGGAATTTGAAGGAATCCAGAGAAAGCAAGCCTATTTTTAGCAGGAGTAAGAGTGCAAACCATGATAGACGCCACAGGCTGCTGTCACTAACATTTGACTATAAGCAACATTTTCATATTTAAACATGACAGCCCTGCAAATTGAAAAGAACCAACACTATCTGCTTGCTGAGTAGAAGCTATCACTTTCCCCCCATCCCAGTAGGAGAACCGGCTGTATGTGCTGTCTGGCCAGGCCAGCATTGGACTCACCCGTGTTGTTGCCATGACTATTTACATGTCAGCCGCTGATGTCAGGGTACGCAATTGTGGTGACACGGTTCCTGTTCTTTCCGGTCCAGAATCTGTGCAGTGTTACCTCTATAGAGAAAATGTCCAGCAGACTTTGCTCCATTCAGCATGTATGTGTAGAAATACAACAGTCAAATGAGCAGGAATAAAAATAGATTAAATTTGAAGGAGCTAACTAATTCCATCAGGAAAACTGGTGAACTTGAGGTGAACTCAAGAACGTGAAAAAAAGAGAATCCCAGAAACATGAGCTCTGGAGCAGTTTACCAGACCGCAAATGAGACATATGCGTTACATCCTCTATACCTTTCATGAATATCTTGCCCAGATCAATATCAGGAGGGCTGGCACACAAGTTCTTTTGAAATTTTAAGCAGCAAGCATTTTTCTAAGTCCTATTAGAAAATAATTTACTGTTAGCATAGTGAGATTGTGAGATTGGACAATTTGGGGCAAGATTTCTGAGGACAAGGCCTGGAGGCTGACTTCTCCACTGCCCATTCTGACTTGCACCTGTTCCCACTCTGCTTGAGTAGACGTTAATTATTGGCATTCCAAATGGTCAACAGTGGCTCAACACTGAGTGAGAAGAAAAGGCAGAAGAAAACCAAAGGGCAGAACTGATAGCTTCAGGTCAGCCTGAGTGCAGAATGACAAACTCAGCTGTTTTGATTATTTCCAGCTTGTCGACCTTGCTATACATGCACAGAAGTTTGAACTTTTCTAGATAATCAGCACAACAAAGCAAGATGAGAAGAGAGTTTGAAGGGTTTGTTTAGCCTCCTCTTTGTAGACTTAGAGCAGCAGTTTCAAAATTCAGTTCCAGCAGCATCAGGTCACCTGGGAACATGTTAGAAATGCAGATTCTTGTGCCCCACCCAGGCCTACTGAACCAGAAACTGGGGAGGGGGCCCCAGGAATCTGTGGGCTAATTTTTAAAAATATTGTAGTTATATATATAACATAGCATTTTCTATTTTAACTGTACAATTCAGTGACATTCACAGTGTTTTACAGCCATCACCACTATCTGTTTCCAAAACTTTTTCATCACCCCAAACAGAACCTTTGTAATTATTAAGCAGTAATTCCTCACTCCCTCCAATCCCCAGCCCCAGATAACCTCTCATCTGCTTCTGCCCTATGAATTTGTCTATTCTAGATGTTTCATACAAGTGGAATTATGTGGCCTTTTTAGTCTGGTTTATTTTGCCTAGCAGAATGTTTTCAATGTTCATACATGTTTTAGTATATAGCAATGCTTCACTACTTTTTATGGCTGAATAATATTCCATTGTATGGCTGTACCATGTTTTGTTTATCCATTCATCTGTTGATGATGCTTGTGTTGTTTCCACCCTTTGGCTATTGTGAATAATGCTGAAATGAACACTGGCATACAAATACCAGCAGTGTGTCTTTTAACAAGCTCTCCAGGTGACTCTGATGCATACTGAAGTTTGAGAAGCCCTGAAGTTTCCAGAGACCAAGGGCTGTTTTTATGCAGGAACTCAGAATGCTAGGTGGAGTCTGTGTGCCCTACTGCAGCTTCCTGCATCCCAGCTAGGGGTCAAGGCTATAGCCACTTAATCTTATTTCTGCTGCCAACATCAACATTTAGTTTCTCGAAGGTCCTAAGACTAGACTCAGGAGAAAAATGCCTTTCTGGATTAAGGGTTCTCTTTGACCTCATTTCAAGGTGATGTTTCAAAATATTTCAAAGGGATGGCAGAAAAACATTTATTAAAAATACATAGCCATTCAGTTGTTTTTGACTAGACTGTCTGGACTCAGATGTTTTATGTTACTCCGTGATTACCTTGATATTAGGTATAGGAATGACTTACTCTACTTTTATGTAGAGAAATCAGGTCTGTTTTCTGAGAATTATAGAAGTAGTGAGTGAGAGGAAAAGGAGAAAGAAAAAATTGTTTGTTATAAGTTCACAGATACTTGGTTTACATTTGATTATTATTGTATAAGAATTTCCAGGTTCAAAGACCTTCTTAACTAATTCCTTCATGTGCAGAAAGGTTAAATGATTTTCTTGCAGTTTTACAGCTAGGAAATGACAAAGTCAGGATTAGAATCCAGGTCTAAGTCCGAAGTTGCTGAATAAATCAATTTATACTGGCTTCTAGAAGCTTAAAATAGTATGCCTTTTGGAGATATTTGGATTTTTAACAGGGGACTCCTGGATACATAATATTTTAACCTGAAGAAATCCGCCTTCAAAGGTAGAATATGATACCTAAGGCAGAGGAAGGGGAGGCCTTTTCAACAATCACAAAATCATCCATGTAATCTGCAAGCTCAGCTCTAGCAATCTCTGAGGTGCAGGTTCAGAAGCGTGTTGTGTTTCTTCTTGTGTCACATGTTAAGAATGAAATGGAGGCGTAAGGCGGAGCAGCCTGGCCCATGATGGTCTGGATATTATGATGCCTTAAGTACAGTAGGAGTAGGGCAGGTGCAGTGACTCATGCCTATAATCCCAGCACTTTGGGAGGCTGAGGCGAGAGGATCACTTGAGGCCAAGAAGTAGAGGCCATGGGCAATATAGCGAGATCCCATCCCTACAAACAAATTAAAAATGAGTTGGGTATGGTGCACACCTGTGGTCCCAGCTACTTGCAAGGCTGCAGCAGGAGGATCCTTTGATCCCAGTAGGTTGAAGCAGCTTGAATGATAGAGTGAGACCCCATCTCTTAAAAAATATGTATACAAAAGGACAGTAGGAATAATTGAGGATATTACCCCGGGACAAAAAGGCCAGGGAGCACGTGACACTGTTGCCAGGTTTATGAAGGGCTGCCATATGGAGGAGGATGTTGTGCTAAGTACCTTTGAGAGAGAGAGGGCCAGGCCCATGGGTAGGGTTTGCAAGAAGGCAGTTCTCTTCTCAGTATCGGAGTCTGCTAATAAGAGTAGGATAAACACTTTTATAAAGTAGTGAGTTCCCCATTGGCAGAAGCATCACAGTAGACTCAGATGAGCAGCCAAGCATATGGCAGCAGGGCTGCCTGCATGGATTGGAAAGTGCGATGAAATGACCCCTGGTGCCAGTGATCAACTCCAAGGTGTTATGACCCTGAGGTTTCACAAATTGCTGGATTGTTATTTGCTCAATGCAAAACTGGTATCAAAAGGGAATTTGGTATTGATCTATTGTGTTAGCTGTTTTAAAATATGCCCCTCCTTGTAAAATATCACTAAGCATCATTGACGTAAATTTCTGAAATATTTAGAGTTAATTACTGTTTGGGGATTTGTTTCCTCCTGGTTATAAATTCAGTGGGAACATCATTTTGAATGTTTCCTGATAACTGTGTACTGCTCTGACCTACTGGCGTCTCTCTTTTTATGCTGATAATTAGAGAACTCAAAATGGAGCCACTCCCTGAGTAAGGACCTTGGGTTCTCACAAAGCAGGAGAGATCCAGCTGGAGCCTGCGGCACCCGTGGGGACTGTTTGTGTTATTCTTTATATTTCATGCAGCCACATTAGTGAGGTTTGAGGATTTGGGTGGTCGGCATGATCATGGTCTTCAGACATTTGAAGGACATAAACACAGAGGAAGGAAGGAATTTATTTAGCTCGAAACAAAGGGTATAATTAGGGTAGGAGTAATGAAATAAAATTAAGGAAAGAAAGATTTAGACTGAATATTAGTGGGGTACTTCCAAGCAATAGATTTATTAAGCTTTTAGGTATTTTCTAGGGATTATTACTCTGTTTTCCAAGTCACTTGGAAATCAGAGGGATAAAGGCTGAGATAATCTTGAGGAAACGACAGCCTTTGGGTATGGGGCACAGTGAGAGGGCTTCACTTCGTCCCTCACCTGCCCCTAGTCTGTCTTATAAATGTAGAAAGCTCAGTGGGCAATCCCCTTCTGAATTACTTCTGTTTACCTATAGCATGTGCTTGGTGTTTTGTTCAGACCAGGAATTATTCAAAGGGTGGTGTGTTCCCCAAGGGAAAAATCTGATTGTGCGAATGTGGGGAGAGTTCCTACCTGCCCTGGGGTTGGGCAGGCTGATTTCTGCTTGTTATTCCTGCCTCTGAAGGGCAGGAAGAGGAGGCAAAATTAAATCAATTCCAGTTATGGACGGGAAAGGATTTTGAAACTGTAGGTTAAAAGAAGATGACTAGTTAGAGACCAGCCTGGGCAACAGAGTGAGACCTTGTCTCTACAAAAAATTTAAAAATTATTCAGGCATGATGGTGTATACCTGGAGTCCCAGCTACTCAAGAGGCTGGGGTCGGAGCATCACTTGAGCCCAGGAGATCAAGGCTGCGGCGAGCTAGGATCACACCACGGCGCTCCAGCCTGGGGTGACAGGGCGAGAGTCTGTCTCTGGGCAAAAAAAAAAGGAAAGAAAAGAAAAAAGGATGCCTGCTCATTGAGGAAGTGGGTGGAGGGGGAGCGAGCTTCAGCCATTGTGGAGTCTCTAATAAATCGGGAGCTTTTCTTTCCCTTTGGAGCCTTTCCTGTGCACTCTTGGGATCTACTTGTGATTTTCAAAGTCTAATATAGCCAACTCTCCCATGGGGAAGGAGACACTCAGCTTCCTGGGACCACCAGTCACAGCTTTAGGACTTCAGCTTTCCTGGACCAGCCCTGACTGCACCATGCATTGCCTAGATGGTATGCACGGACCCAGGCTTCCTTCTGAGACTAAGAACAGATATTTGCATTGAGGTATTTTGCATATGCCATTGATAGCACTGAAAAGTAAAACAATAGAACAATATACTAATATCTGGGAAGATTTTCTTGGGACTTTCAGTGCATCTAACTTCCTTTCTGGTCACAGGGGTAGGCAGCTGGGGACTCTTCTATTACTGGGGTAGCTTCCTTGTAATTTTCCACTTTGAATCCTACATCTTTTTGTATTAAGTTAAATGGTGTTTTGCTCTTTAAAATAACCTTGTAATATGGCTGGTCTGCACTGCTCGCTTTGTCTTAAAAGGGAATAAAATTCTTAAATTGAAACCAAATCAGAGAGGGTTTTATGGTGCTCTCTGCGAGAGGCCGAGCGCGGATTCCGGTCTGATGATTACTTTGACTGAGGAAACAGTGGGGGCTGTAATCTCCGAAGCAGCAGCGGACACTCGAAGCAACGGTTCCCCCAATCCTTTGATTTAGACAGCCCTTGGCTGTCTTGCCTGGCCTAGAATCCCTATTCCATTGAAGTCTGGCCTCAGGCTGTCTTCTTGGGCAGTGCCATTTGCATCCAGGCGTGGGGAGGGCCTCTGTGTCCTCAGGGTGCTGTGTGTTTGTGGCCAGAGAGGATGAAGGGGCAGCAGAACCTCGGAGCAGCAGACAGGGGCTCCCGGGGAGTTGCTGGGCTGCTGCTTTGAGCGTCTGCCGGGGATGATGAAATGGGAGGAGGCAGGGAAGGCTCCACAGCAGCAGGGTTCACCCGTGCACCTGAAGTCCTAACGGCGTGTGGGTATGGTATAAAACAGGTGATCTCTTAATGAGGTTTTGATGTGTGCTCTGGCTTTTGAATTTTATGCTGGAGTGTCACCGCAGTGTGGGGTAATCTCCAAGGAAACCCTCATATACCTTTGACATCCATTTTCTAACCCTGCTTCTGAAGAGGGCAGCGTGCCCCAGTGATCTTAAGGGGCATTATAAAACTCTCGAGATAAGATTAATTTGGATTCTTGCTAATTTGAAAAGTCAGTGTAGTCATGAGGAATGTGTGAGTGTGCTGAAAAAAAATGGAACAAGCCACCTTCTAAAAGGCAGGGTAATTATTGTGCAGGGTTGGGTTGAACAGAGGGTTTGTGTTGCGTTTACTGTTGGTGATCATCAAAGATGTCTTAAGCTAAAAACACAGTTGTCTATCTCAGTGTGACTCCCGTTTACTGCGTATCAAGCTGCAGGAAGTCCAGCTGATGTAAATAGATTAATATTTAAAAAGTAATACAGAAGAATGAGGTTCCAAACATGTAATGTTTAATTATTGAAAACCCGTAATGGAATTCCAATCCAAACTCATCTCTCACATCTCACTAGTGTTCAGCAAAGAAGCTCAATTAGCTGGGGAGCCTGCCCACCCCACAGCTTGATTTGACCATTCCAGGGCCAAGCCCATGCTCTCTGTTAAAGTGCCTGGCAACACAGATATGGGCAGCTTGGGTTGTTATATGCGTCCCTTTTTTTTTTTTTTTGAGACGCGGTCTGTCTCTGTCGCACAGGCTGGAGTGCAGTGGCTCAATCTTGGCTCACTGCAACATCTACCTCCTGGGTTCAAGCAGTTCTCCTGCCTCAGCCTCCTAAGTAGCTGAGACTACAGGCGCCTGTCACCACGCCCAGCTAATTTCTTGTATTTATAGTAGAAATGGGATTTCACCATGTTGGCCAGGCTGGTCTTGAACTCCTGACCTCAGGTGATGCGCCTGCCTTGGCCTCCTAAAATGCTAGGATTACAGGTGTGAGCCACCATGCTCGGCCCTTATGCCTTCTTATTAGGTAATTGTTGCAGCCCTTTTTAGTAGAATTAATGGGTAAATGACTGTACAGTGTGAACAGGACAATAGAGGAGAATTTGAGTAACTTCTAACTGGTACAACTCGGGAAAGTTAGGTGACCTTCCAGAAATCACAGTATTAAGGGCGTGCATAGTTCCTTTGGGTTTATCAGGCCGTGAAGTATGTGTCTGGTTAGAAGAGTTTACTTAGTCTAGGGGTAGCTGATCACCCACTCTCCTCTGGAGACCATAGTTCTTTGGCCCTTTAGGACATATGTGTCACTCACTCTGGATAAGGCTGAATTTGCACAGAGGCCTGTGGCAGAGAGTGGCCAAAGGAAGAGGTAAAATGCTCAACATGACTGGAGTAAACCCTCATCCGTAGACCAATGGGATTTAGTTCAAAATCAGTGTGCCAGAAAGGCTGAAGTAGTTTTCTTGATTTTATGTTTTTATTTAGCATGACAGTTAAGGACAGCCCTTTATGTATAAATACAAAAATAGCGATATGCCATTTGTTGTTGTTTGGTTTTAAGTGCACGTGAAGAGGCTGCTCAGTTGTGGCTCCTTTCTCATGTAATGCTGAGGAATTCATCTGTCATGCAGAAAATGCACCTGTGTGACCTAACATGCTCTTGAGGGGAGCCTCGGGGTTTGGAAGGTCACACCATAGGTACTGGTATTCATGACATCCTGTCGGGCTTGTGGGCTGCGTGGGGTAACTAGAACTGAGAGGACAGAAATTGAGTTTGTAGTGACTGCTGAAGCTGAAACCACAAGATGAAATGTAATAGGGTCTAGGCCTCGGTGAGCACAGGAAGCTGATTAGAGGTGAGTCGGTGGGGAGCACTGAGGCCAAGAAAAGTGCCACAAGGGGACAAGTAACCTTGATTTCTGGACAGAGCCTGTTAACATGCAGAGGGGCCCATGTGTAGGAATCACTTTCACCTTCTCCTGCAGTTCAGTTACAACTGGTAGTTGCATCCTGAACCCTTATCATGTGCAGGATGGGGTTCTGGGGTATAAAGGTGCCATGAGATCCAGGCCCAGTACCACAAAAGAAAGCTTTAATTAAAGAAAACGTGATAAGGCTTAGGTTTCCTGGCCCCATGTTAGGCATCCAAGTGATTAAGGTAGCATTTTTTGAAGAAAAAAAATTTCCTATAGGAGCCTACTTTAAAAGTAAGAGTTCTGTTTTTGAAAAGCTGGGGAAACTCTGGATGAATTAAGTTAAGCATGTTTCTTTTCTGCAGATCTCCTCAAAGGCTTAGGCATGGCAGCATGCACTGAGACTCCAAAGAAGAGCATAGAATATGCAATATTTCCCAAGCTTATTGGGCCATGGGATCCTTTTTGAGGGGCAGAGCATTCATTGGTGGAGCTAGTGCTTCTCAGCACACACTTGAGGAAATAGAGAGTTGGGGCATACTGGTCAGTGGTAGAGTCAGTGGCGGCAGGGTAGGGGGGGCAGTTGGAATGGGTTTAGGAATAGACAAGAACCTGAGAGAGTATTCATGTTTCCTTCCTATGGAGACTCTCAGAAATAGTAGTGCAGGTGTATGCAGGCTTCTATAAGAGGCTGTCCTGGTGTAAACGTTATGCTTTTGCACCTGCAGAAGACAAGACCTCCCAGCCCTTGGATTTGAGTTGGTCCACCCAGACTGAGGCTGTCCTGGGTACCCCACACCCATAGCAAGATACAGGGTCATTAACCACCGGGAGGGAGTATTATAGGATTAGTTAAGGACCTTGAAGTCGTTGTCCCTTCCTAGATTTTCCTCATTTTTTTAGCAGAGAGTAATACCTGGAAGGTTATGGTAAGGATTAAATCTGAGAAAGTCTGTGAACCTGGGTGAGACTTTTGGTCTTCCTAAAGTTAAGGAAGCTTGCCATAAAGAAGCCCAGGAAAATCAGGAAGATGGGAATAACCATTGCCGCTCATCCTTGTGGTGCCTGGGCAATTGTTCTGGCAACGAATGGTCCCACAGTGCTAATAACTGGGCCACTGGACTGCCTTACTGCTCCCAAGGAGCAGGCATCCTTCCTTCTTGATTTAGCATGTGGCCGTTAAAGATTTGCAATTCCCTGCAGCTTGACTTCTACTCCAACCACTTCCAGCTCCCTTCTCTCCACTTTCTAACTTGTGACCCATGCTTCCCTGGAGTTTCTGCACATTGCCTCTCTCCTCTGTGGGCCTCTGGCTTCATTCCCATGACCACTCTCTCCACCACTATTTAGTCTCTTGGCGTTATATTGATTCCAGACTTCCCAAATGAGAACATCTAATTGGTTCATTGAGTTACTCTGTCCCTTTTAGGCAGAGCCCACACCAACATCTTGAGGTGTCTTTGGGTCCAGGCAGCTACAGCCAATGAGACAGCAGGGCCATGACCACAGCAGGACCAGCATCTCATGGGCTCTGTTCTGATACAGAAGTAGCACACAGTTGTTTTTGTCCTCCTCTTTCTTCCCTCTCCTGTCCCTGCCCACTTTTGGAACATGCCAGTCTGTATCAAAGGCATGCCTATAGCAGGAAATACCCAGTAACACCTTTTATTTCACTCTTAGATACTAACCACTGAAAGAAAGGCCCGCCTCATATATTTAGAGCATCTGCCATATTTCTTTTTTCTGTGTCTCACTAGATCCAGGGCATGTTATGCAGGCTGTTTGAATTAGGCAACTCTGTTATGCTCATTTCTCCTCTTACCCAGGAGCCAAGAGTCCAGTTGTACGAAGGGTAAGATGGCAGTACAGTCTTTTTCTGCATCTCATTTCCTCCTTCAGAGTAGGCCAAAGAATGATGTCATTAGTCATACAGAGTTTAGGAAATGGGGATTTCTACCCAAATACTGACAACTGATATGTAATTGTTGCTAGTCTTAATTTACTTAGCTGTAAAATAAGCTGCTTGTCTGGTGGCTGCTTGTCTCTTTACAGATTTGTGGTGAGTGATAATGTGATAGTACTATTGAGCCACTTGAATTTATTGGAAGAAAGGAGCTACATAAATAACAGGTGTGTTTAAATATATATGAATACATATCTGTGTCCCGGATTGTCTTGGTTCACACCATTTAACCGTTCAGGCATTTGGCCTGGATGAGGAGATTCAGCTGGGCTAACCCAGGATTTGCTGATGAGGATGGAGTTGTAAGAGGGATCCTTAGTGGAGAATCCAGCATTTGTGGAGTATTGGTTTTCAACCAGGTAGTTAGCACAGCAGGATGGCTAAATTCACAGAACAAAGACAGAAGAGAACTAGGCAAACCGACAGTCCACAAACAGGAAATAAGCTTTTCAGAGACAAAGGAACCATTGTGGAGATCCAAAGAAATCAGAAGCAGTCCAGCACATCCCTCCCAGGTATCTAGGAAATTGTCACTAAGCAGTCACTCTCACACAGTTTTTAATTAACTAAAAAAGACGATAGGCAACCCAAATTATTCCTTCTCCCCAAGTTCGTGAGCCCAACACACGGGGCGTTTTGAATTTGCAGCATTATATACCAGATGCCATAAATGTCACATTTGTATGTGATGGAGCATAAGGGATTCCATTGGTAACTCTGGCCCGGGTGACTGGTGCTGGCCTGAAGCTGAGCCTAGGGCTAAAACATCCATAGTGAGCTTTACGACCACAGCCTGGCCCGAAAACCTCCTCATTATTGCAATTATATTGCTGTCAAACACTCCACAAACCATTAGAAGCATAGTAAAGAATTTGGGGTCAAGTGTTTTGCTGGTTTGGGTTTCTGGGTTTTATTTTTGCAGTGTGCTTTTTACTTTGAAGTACACATCAGAGGAAAATTTGTAGTAGGGTATTTTTCTCCTTCTCTTTTTTAAAATAACAGATTAACAGAATAAAGGGTAAGAGTAGAGTATAGGTAAAACAGTTCGCCCTGTTTTTCTAAATAGGAAAATGTGTTACCTTACATTTGTAATAATACATGAAAACATGTGTATTTATGCGGCACTTTTTATTTTTTAGAATGCTTCCATTTGCACTATTTGTTTTGATCTTCCCAGCAGCTCTTGAAGGTAGGCGGGGTGCCAGAGGGCACAGGGGCAGGACCCAAAGTTGCAGAGTGGGCAGCACGTGGGTCTTCTGAGCCAAATGGAGTCAAAACCTGAGGCACTGATTGAAAATTGGGAAGAATGTATTTACAGATTTAAGAGTCTAATCAAGAAAACTTTCAAATGCTAGATGGCGAGCAGAGGCAACAACTATCCCAATAAACTTGAAAACTGGACATGATGAAGGCAGCTGGGATGATACAAGGAGAGATGGGATTGTGGAGAAGAGCCAGTTCTTCTCAAGAGTAAACAAGGACATTAGCAGGAACAAACAATTGACTTCCAGAGTCTCTCTGCCAGTGCAGAGAATGGGAAGGACTAAGTTGCCCTGGCTTGTGGGCACAAAAAGGTAAAAACAGTCTCAGAGATCCCACTGAGACTTGGCAGTGTCTTATGCCTAGACTAGAGCTAATACAGAGAACTAAAATATAAAATGACATACCCCACAGACATATCTAATAGGTAAAATGCTTGAAAATATATCCTTGTATAGCAGTTGACACTCTTGAGGAGGAAATGCAAGACAGGAATTTTAGGAAAATAAAAGGAAGCATCAAAAGAATAATTTGGGGATATTTAGTACAAAATATAGAGCAGACATTTAAAATTTACATTAATTAGCAAAGAAGCAGGATATGGGATAATTTATCTTGATATCTACTAAAAATAGTATTCTCTTCAAAACAGAGCAGTTAATAATCCCCCCCATGCCTTGTGGAGAGTTCTGAGAAGGTGGAGGAGCAGTGAAGGAATCCTACTTTGACCACCATCTGATTAATCTAGGGGAGAGCTACTTGGAATGTGGCTGGAGTGGGGAAGTGGCACTATCTTGGAATATGTGATAGCAGAGCGGAAGAATGCTGGATATGATCAGCCACATTCCCTGGAGTTTAGAAAAGCAGATTTTTTTTGAAGTGCCAAGGAAAGGTGGATTTGGTCTCACAATCAGAGGCTCAGTACAGTTTGGGGAGTTATTTGAGGCTTTGTGTAAAGTTCTGAAAATGAAGTTATATCAGGAAGGCTGGGCTGCAAAAGGAGCTGAACCCTTGGGGGAATGCCCAAGTTAATAAAAGGAGCTAGTAACACTATGTTCATAGAAGGAAAAAGAAGTAGAAGTGGATAGATCAGTGTTTAGAGCAAGTCGTGTGATATTTAACAAAAGAGGATGAGAAGGCAGGGGTCAGCAAATTTTATTTGTTTTCTGTTGTCTCCATAAAGAGAATGTTCTCTACACTGCAAGGAGTAGGGAATACCATAAAGAAGGGGACCAGTCCCAAGTCAGGGTGAGAGAGAGAGAGAGGCAGAGAACACCTGCTATGCTAAGCAAATTAGATCTTCCAGCTCACAAAAGGAAATTGGTAGATGATTTCATATCTACGTTTGGTTAATCTTTGCTCTGTAAAAAATACCAAAACAGACAAATGTTGACCAAAGTTTTAAAATTGGGAAAGGGTTTCTGATTTCTGAAGCTCTAGATGAGTAGTTTGATGGCTTACTCTCAAAAGACCTTGAATATATTATTAAAGAAATAGTTGATGAGCACTTAGAAGAAAAAGGTTTCGGCTGACCAGAAACTCAGAATGAAGTAGGCAGCATAGTAGAGTGAAAAAAGGATGGGTTCAAAGTTCTGGATCTGAATCCTGGCTCCACTATTTGTAGGCTGAGAGCGTTTAGGGAAACCACATCAACTCTGAATCTTTGCTTTCTCATTTTTAAGTAAAATGGGGAAAACAGTAGCTCCTTTACAAGTTTGTTGCCAGAAATAAGAGAGATAAGTGAAAGGCTCAAGCTTGGAATATAACGAATAGTCAATAAATGTTTGTTTTTAAAAAGCAATGACCTTGGGTAAGCATATGCACACAGTAAAGAATAAAAAAATACATATAAAAAGCAAAGACCTAACAGTGGGACATGACTGCTGAAAAGCACATGCATTCTTGGGTGGCATTAGCAGAGGTATAGTGTTTTACATGAGGGAGGGAGAATTCCACTGGACTCTATGCTAGTTAGGCTACTGCATTCCATTCTGGGCTCTGCCCTTTAAGAGGGGCATTAACAAGGTGAAGTATATTCCTGGGTCAATGGCAGCTGGTCTCACTATAATGTCCCTAGGAGGACAGATAGCATAGAAGGGCCCTGGGAACTTGTGCCCTGGGAACTGGATGCTGGAACTGGGGATGTTTAAAAATAACAATCTGGAGCAAATATGATGACTCCTTTTAATTTTTTCAAAGATTGAGATTTGGAAGAGGAGTTGATCTGTGTTGGGAGACCTGGCAAACAGTAGGTAGAAGTGACAGGGAGGTGGAGTGGTTAAACTTTCTAGTAATCAATGCTGCTTGACAACAAAATAGACTGCCTCAACTATATTGCATAGAGACCTGCAGTTATATTGCAATCCTCTTTAGCAAGCCACCAGGAAAATTGGTGCAAAGGAGAAAGATCGCTGTGTTATGAATCACTCTTTTGGCTGTGTAGATGGGTATGAATGTTTGTCTCTGTCACAGGAAGTATGGATGTCACCTGGAAAACGACCTATGTGTAGAAGGAAACCCAAGCTTGCTGTGGGAGATAGGTTGGGTTTGACCTGTGAAGTTCCTTAGAGTTCTAAATGTCAGTGATTCTGGAATTTCGAAACAGAAAGTTATTATCAAATATTAGTCACCTATCTTAATCCTGTAATTTGTAGTAAAATGCAAAAAAACCCTTGAGATAGTGGAGCAGTATGAGTTTTGAAGCCAGACAGATTTAACTTAGAATCTGGATCTGCCATTTCTTATCTGCATAGGTAATCTTGAGCAAGTTATTTAACCTTTCTAACCCCCAGTTATCTATATGATAAGGTATTTGTGGAGATTCAGTGAGGCAATTCATGTAGCATGCTCAGCATGGGTACTAGAGCTTAAATAATGCTACCTATTGTTACTAGTGTATAATTTATTAGTATTACATCAAATTGGGGCTTGCAGTAGTCACAATAATAAAAGCCATGACTTTCATTAGAGTGTCCTGGAGATATTTGAGGACTGGGCAGAAATGGACACCAGGGTCTGAGTTGGGCAACCTAGAGTGCCTACAGGTAGGTTCAGGCTATGGCCCAGGGTGCAGAAGATGTGCGAGAGACTGTCAGAAGAGAACTGAATGAAGCAATGCAAGTAAAGCCCATAGCCAGGTGCCTGGCAGAGCCCAAGCAATCAATATGTAGTTGGTGAGTGGATGAGATGTCAGTAGGAGCAGCTGTGGACTTTTGAAAAGCAGCCAGAGAGTGGACTAAGGTAGTGGACACAATGAGGGATTATCAGAGGTGCCATTCGTTCTGCCCAGCAGTGCCCTTGACCTCGGCCACCTGCACACAACGTAAGCTTGGCCCTGTGGTGTTTCAGGGGTACCACCCATCACCGGGGCGAGATACAGCCCAGGGAATGAGGAGGCTGGAAGGCAGATTCAAAGTCCCTGGGTGGGGGTCAGGGGGACTGCTTCAGATACCACTGATAGTAACAGCAGTCCTTCCAAAAAGTCCTCTTACTGATGTCTGATTAGTTGTGTTGTGGAACTATAACCACATATTTTAGAATATGATTTTTGCCATTTTCTAAAAAAGGTTTGCAGGAAGGAAGAAATGAGGGGTGTGACCACAGACAGAAGCTGGGCAACTAGCACACTTCACTTTTTAACACATTAGTTTGATGGGTTTCTCTTATATACAAGTACAACCCAAAGTCCTTCCCTGCAACTTTTCTTAAACTTTTATAGCCACAAATGATGAAACTTCAAATATTCAAATATTCATTAGAAAACAGGAAGAAAAACAATAAATGACACAAAAGAGAGCCAAATATATACTTGAAAAACAAAAAGTTACAGTAAACAAGGTAAATACACATCTGAAAAAAGATTCAGATAATACATTTTTTAAAAAGAGGAGTCACAGTATTGGGTTAGAAGAACAAAGGGAAATTTGACATTGAGATAGTAGATATTAAGGATAATTTTTTGCTAAAAACTGTTAGTTGCATTTTAACCTTTAGAACAAATCTGTTGATAGAGGAGAGTGTGTGCTAATTTTTCCACTGATTGTTAATAGACAGATTTTGAACTCCACAAGGGCAGGTGTACTAAGTCTCTCCTGCCCTGTTCCACAGCCCATTGTCTTCTGGAGCGCAGCGCAGTATTTATTTCAGAATGAATAAAAGTGTTACAAATAGAAGATCGGTTTTCTCTTAAGCTTCAGTGTGAAGCAGAGATGCTTGAATGAAAACAAAACAAAAACTTGCGCCTCCAGTTTCTTGGGGCAGATTCTACCTCGTATGAGGGCAGGAGCTGCATTTTACTCATGTCCCAGGTTCCTAGCACAATACCTCACCCATGATAAATGATTTTCTGAATAAATGTTCACTTTTCAGTGAGTAAAGTGGATTATGTGATGGCAAATTTTTCAGGGCAGAGAGTAGTTATAATACCTGGAGCTGATAAAATGGGCATGGGACGGCCTGGCAATGGGAGATGGGCTAGGACGTTGCTTCCTTCTTAGGAGGCACATTTTCCATGTCTGTAGTTCCCTCCCAGTTTCCTTTCTTTCTCACATGTTTCCTGGGCAGGGTGGTCACTGTGGATGATCTCCTTTTCCAGCTGAGCACCTGAGGCTCGGAGGGGTTAAATGCCTGGCTCCACCAGGAGCTGGAGGTTGGAGGAGAGGACAAGATGATCACCAAGGTTCCATTCAGGGCTTAATTTCACTGCTTTGAGATTTCTTAGGTGATTTCTGTGCCCTCTCAGGACCAAATAACTGGAAAAGAAAGAGGCAGGCATTTGGTACCAGGCAGATCAGGTTTTTTGATGTATGATTGAATTTTTTAGTTTCCATCTGGATGACTTGTATTGTGAAGGTGTAAGATGCATTCATCCAGCTTAAATGAAGCAGAGAATTTTATCATGGTATATTAATACTCTTAAGCAACCTAAAACATCAGTGCAAAGAGAAAAATCATCTTCTGAATCATGTGTTTGGCTGTCAGGGTGGGCCTGCAGTCACTGAATACAGGCCAGGATTCCATCTCTTGCATTGGCAGTAGAATCAGAGACTTGGGTCTGTAATAAGCCACTTGGTAAAGCTCATTGAGATCCTGAAAACCAAGCCCATCTCTGCTAGAGCTCATGGCACATGAGAAAGAGAAGGAATGATCTGCTCCTGTGACCTGGGTCAAGATTTCTAGAACCCAGCTTAAAATTTATAAGATAAGTAGAACTTGAGTCATGGTATAAAGTTCCTACAGGTCTGTTTTCTTTTTCTTTTTTTTTTTTTTGAGACGGAGTCTCGCTCTGTCACCCAGGCTGGAGTGCAGTGGCCGGATCTCAGCTCACTGCAAGCTCCGCCTCCCAGGTTTACGCCATTCTCCTGCCTCAGCCTCCCGAGTAGCTGGGACTACAGGCGCCCGCCACCTCGCCCGGCTAGTTTTTTTTTTTTTTTTTGTATTTTTTAGTAGAGACGAGGTTTAACTGTGTTAGCCAGGATGGTCTCGATCTCCTGACCTCGTGATCCGCCCATCTCAGCCTCCCAAAGTGCTGGGATTACAGGCTTGAGCCACCGCGTCTGTTTTATAATGAGCCCAGGTCTGTTTTCTAATGAGATTTTTCACTTCTAACAAAGATGTGCTTTAGCCTCTCCTTGAGCTCCAAATCTTATTTAAGAGAGAGAGGGCTAGAGCAAGCTAGAGAACGAGAATGAATAAAATACAAAGCAAAAGAAACAAACAAACAAAAAATAAACCCAAATAAAAAGAACTATGTAGCAAACACCAGCATGTTGGAATCTAAACCTGCAGAAAGTTTCTTATTTTGAAAATGAACTTCTTCATGCATTTGTTTTTATTGTATAAGAGCCCTTGCTGTTTCTACTTTAAATTCCTCTCTCAATTCCGTATGGCTTTGCATGTCTATGACTAGGTCATCTTTTTCCTTCCTTCACTCAAATCCAGCTCTGCAAGAAAAACTTGGAATGGTGAGCTTAGTGTTGGTGTGCCCTTCCCCACTTTGTGAGGGCTCTTCCCTCAAGTGAACATTCTACCATGGCAGGGTGGGGTCATCCAGTCTTAAAAGGCACCTGATACTGTGGCTTCTGGCCTTTCCTTTGGAAGATAGTTCTGCCATATAATGAGTCAAGCAGATCGTCCATCAGCTCTGTTTTTTAATAAAATATGCATAGCACAGTTTATGGCTTCCACTATTCAAACAGCAGTTGAGCCGAAGAGGAATGATTCATTTTAATGGTTCTAACGCTCATTTCTAAGCAGCCATGTCGCTTTATCAAGCTTTTGCCTGAATTAGAAAATGACTGGCCTTGGAAAAAGAAGAGGGCTCAGCAGGAGTTGAATAGAGGCTTTTCAGGATGGTGGGCAGCTGGGATGCACATAGAATTGTGGGCTGGTTCCTTGTCCCTACAGACAGCTCCTCTGTTAGCCCTGGGACAGAGCCTCCTAGGGAGCAAGGTAGGGGCTGGTATCTGTGAGGTGTAGCATGAGTTTGCCCAGAGAGAAACGTGCCGTTTTATCTCACAGGCTCATAGGAAGGCAGTGGATGAAAATCTCCCTTTCCCTCTTCATGCAGCCATAGAAGCATCCTCCCCATAAAACACATGTAAAACATGTGGGACAGGCTGAGGATTGAAAATATATACTCTGTAACAAGCTTAGTGATATGCCTAGCAAATAATCATTAGCTCCATTTTACAGATAAAGAAACTGAGGCTGAGATTTTCATAAGGTTGCACTGCTAATAAGGAATGAAGCCCAGATTCATGCCAACATCTTTTGATTCTAAATCCCATGTGATTTCCATAGCCTCTTTTGCCACTCAGGGACACTGAACTAGGGCCCTGCTGGTGGCAGTGCCTAGACCCAAAGGAACAGTTGATGCTGGAACGACGGCACTCCAGGGTAGGGCTGGGAGCAAGTGCTCAGGTGGGTCAGTCTGAGGCCCTCAGCTCATGCTGTGAGGTGACTGTGCATAGGCAGAGCAGACACCAAAGCCTTCAAAACACTGAGCACCCCTGCCCACGTCCTTCCATCCTCCTTTTTTTTTTTTTTTTTTTCTTGAGACGGAGTCTCACTCTGTCGCCCAGGCTGGAGGCTGGAGTCACTGCAAGCTCCACCTCCCGGGTTCACGCCATTCTCCTGCCCAAGCAGCTGGGACTACAGGCGCCCGCCGCCACGCCCGGCTAATTTTTTGTATTTTTAGTAGAGACGGGGTTTCACCGTGTTAGCCAGGATGGTCTTGATCTTCTGACCTTGTGATCCGCCTACCTCAGCCTCCCAAAGTGCTGGGATTACAGGCGTGAGCCACCGCGCCCGACATCCATCCTCCTTTGCTTCACTTGAATGAGCTCATGATTTTTGAGCTGGCCTAGACTACAAGATCAGTGCCACAGTCAACATGCCAAGGCCCAGAGAACCTCCCTCTTATGATAAGCTACAGTTTTGCTTAAGGAGCTATAACTTCTGGGCTGTTACGTAGGAGATATATTAGTAGACAGTCAGATGAAGTGGAAAGCACGTGAAGATTTTTTGTTTTATTTTTCAAATTGTTGATGGCATTCACAGAGGTGCTAATATCTTTTTTTTTCTTTTTTAACTGTTCCGTTGCTACAAACATCTTTGCCCAATTAAAGATTTCAGCAAAAGGGTTTCTTAATTAAATATTGCCTGATGCCAGATTATCACTCAGAAGGCAGTGGTGGATTCCATTAAAGGCTGAACTTTACTCCCACAGCTAACAGCTGATTAATGTGTTAATTACGAACCCTGTCCCCCTCCCCCAGTTGCCTGAGTTTTGTCTTAAGCCCAGAAGAACCTGTATATTGTGCCCATGTGGGTAACCTTATGGCATACTTTGGCCTTGACTTTGACGTTTATATAAAAATAAAGGCTCAGTTGCCAACATGAATTCAGCTTTCTCTCTTTCCGGGGAAATACAAGATGGAAAGAGTTATAGGAACCACAAGTCCTGCCTTTCGGCTTTCTTATATCAGGAACAAGTGATATATCTGCTGAGGCAGTGTCTTTGGAGCAGTTGAGCGGTGTAGGTTGCCACACATTTATTTCACAGGAAAGGAGTGAATCCATCAGGCCACTGAGCTTAAAAGTACTACCCTGGCAGTCAGCCACCCAAATATAAAAATATAAATACTCTAAATGGACTAAAGGAAATGTTCATTCTGTTGTTTAGAACTGGACGCATCCCAGGAAGGTAAATTTAATCTTTTTGAGGACTGCTGTTATAGGGTTGAATGGAATATGCATTTGTTTATCTCCTTTGTGATCTTTTTGTCTTCCTGGTGATACATTATGTATTTGTGATACGAAGCATTTCAGCTGTCTCGCTCAATGGCGTTGCATTTGCTGATTGTTGGGTCCCCAGATTGGCATCGTTAAACAGCTTCAGCCTCTGTCCAATCTGGGACCTGTTAGTGAGAGAAGTGGAACCAAAGAGGCCAGATTCCAACAGAAACAAAGCCGGGGTGAAATTATGGGGAAATCATTCCAGAGCTCAGTGCGTAAATCCCTGCACTTCTTAATCTTTATCTTTTAAAATATCTGAAGGAATTTTGGTACTCCTTGGCATAATGAGGAAAAAATGATTCCTCAAAAAGTTAAAAAGTGAAATAAAATGTAAAGCTGTCAATGAAAGAAGGGAAGAATAACCCACCACCCCACAATTCAGAAAACCAGAGTTTGAGACACATGCTGTGTTTCCTGGATATGCAAATGTTATTTTATTAAAGAGAGAGGGATATAGTATATATTTTCATCTAACTACCACATCTTATGTAATCAGTTCAGGCTCTTATGATGAAATCTTTAATTACTAGAAGTGTGTCATTAGTTAGATGTAGAATGAATGATAGTACCGTGTTTTATTGCCTCACATGATATAGCCATTTGTGCCATAAATTCATTGACCTCATCTTAAATGATGAGTCCTGTAAGACAGACTTGATTCATTATTTCTTAAGTGACAGTTTTTTCCTCTAATAATTTTTTGCTTCATCAGAAAGATTGCTTTTGTGTATTTTTAGATCAGTATTTTAGCTCAGTATTCTGAATTGAAATTTAATAAGGCAAGGACACACACACACTCTCTCTCTCTTTCTCTCTGTTTCTCTGTCTCTCTCTCTCTCTCTCACGTTACCCAAAACAAGATAGTCAGGAACTGTCACACTTTGGGATGCTGCCGAAAATCAAGCAGCTAACTGTAGGCCTTTGCTTTAATGGGAAAGTTTGATGAAATAGGATTTTGCTTCTAACGTTGATGTCTGTAATTCTTTTTATGTCAAAATAGATGAGATATGGTGGAGAATTCTCATTTGACAACTGAGATTGATCTATGAGCATTCCTTATTCATCAATGGATTACGGAAAGTGAAGGAAAGGAAGGGAGAACATATAAATTATATTTAGATTATTATTATTTTTTACTCCATTTGAAAATATTTATTTGGCTTGAGGAAACAGGAATCCTTTGGAGGCAAATAATTCAATCTGGCAATTTAAAAACCAATTAAGGATTTCAGAAAACTCTTCTCCCTTATGGCTAAAAAATAAGATCCAAAAAAATATGCCAGAAAATGGGTATATTATTTTAATTAGTTTAATTCATTGATAATTTTTTTTAGTCAATGATTAAAGAAGCTATTTTTGATCCTTCACTTCAAGCTTGTAAATTTGCACTTCAGGCTTTCTATGGATGCCTAATATTGAAACATAAGCAGGTGGTTTTATTTCATAGTGGAATTTAAGTGCCACATCATTATACATTAATTTTATTTAAATGATCAGGTTTATAAAACAATAACTTACATGCATCATGTTTCTAATACTTGTTTACTTAACCTTTATATGAAAAATTTGAGGGTCTGATGGATTCTGTGGGTCTCTTCTCATCAGAGGCAATTCTGCACTTTTTTGTAAACTGGGCATCTCGACAATTATGATAAAAACTTCCCTTAATTCAGGAGTAACATGAAACACTATAGTGAAACACAGGAGTATATTAGCATTGAATTTTTTTTACCACTTTAATAATTGCAACAGTTTTGGAAGCTAAATTGAAAGAATGCCTTTCTAATTAATCATCAAAGGTAACTCAGCAGTTTCCTCACTCTCCAAAATTTTTTGCAAGAAGTAGTTTGAAAGGGCAATTTGATGAGACTAAACAAAACACGAATGTGTGCCAATAAGTATCTTACTCAGTCTCACACCATCAAGTTTATTACCTGCAAATATCAGTGGGAAAAAAGTGAGAAGGAAAAGAGTGGATTTACACATACAGACCCACATCTGCCACGTGCATGTTCACCCATGATCACATACCAGCATGCCACCACTGTTTACAATCAAGGAAAGCTGAGAGTTAAATGAGATGAGTAATCAAATGCCCAGCATATGTTGTTTTTGCATTGTTTATGTGACCAATCATTATTAAAATTTGTCATCTTTTAATTATATCAGTTTATGATAGTTTTTTAAAAAAACCAACACACACCAACAACAGAACAACAGACAGCCTCTTCAACAAAAACAGGGTCTCATTTAGAACAATATTGGAACCAGTGCTTTATTGGGGGAGAGACTCAAATTCAATAGACTTACCATTGCACTGTTTCACAATTCTTTCTTTGCTACTATATATGGCTTAAGTGCTGAGAAAATGGCCAAAAAAAAAAAAGGAAAAAAAGAAAAAAGATTGTGTGTGTAAAACTCTGTCAAAAAAAAGTAAGGCACTGAAAGAACTATTGAAAATTTTGACATCTGTTTATCTGTTTATAGCTATGGCAAGATTACTCATATTAATTCTTGTTTAAAATGCCATATGAAGGAAAGACATTTGTGCAAACAAGAGTCATATTTGAATTGTAGATCATGTCTTCACCATCTGTGAGAGCTGATGGTGTTGCAAAATTAATGTGTTAATGAAATCACAATAATTTCTCCAAAGTAATGGGTTCTGAAGCTGAGAATGAGTATTTTTTGAACTTTGATGTCTAGTGATTTCCAATTGGGAGAAGCTCTCAGCCTTTAATTAGTTCTGCAGCCCAACTTTAAAATAAATTTGGTGATGTCTTTCTTTTGCCAGGAGTAGATCTGAAGGGGGGAAAAAGCCATAACAACTTTTGGAAAGTGTTCTCTGGTGTTTGAAAAGTTGTTAAATAAGACTGCCTGCCAAGAAATGTCACCAAAAATTCTGACTACTGAGAGAGAGTGGGCAAACAGCTCAAAAAATAATTCTAGCTTGCTGCAACATCACAGGTTGGGAATAGCTAAACCTCACACAGACTTCATGATTAATTCCAAGTTTCTCCTTGGAAGCCAGACATAATGATGTTCAGCGCTTTGTGTTATTGGTTAACACAGTACACCCTTTCCAACTGCATTATCAAACATAGTCAACAGTGTAAAGTGACTTCACATGAGGAGAATTGTAAGGGGTAATATTTCAAGCCCATTGAACTTTCTGGAGAACATTTCCCTCCAAAACTCTTTAGGTTTGCATTTACAATGAGCCTTTCTGACAAGTGAAAATGTGTGGGCAGGTACATTGGACAGGTATATATATTCCCTTTTCTCAGAACCGTCTTTAAGTCATGCTTAAAGGGGACAACACAATTTCTTTAAGAAGAAAGAATAGGAGGTTGTGATAATTGGTATTCTGAAGGGCTCATATTTATAAAGCCAACCCATCATTTTACAAACATTTCAGAATTTTACCTTTTAGAAGGAAACAGTTCTGCCGGTTTGAGAAGTGCTGGTAAAGTCTAAAAGAACGTTTATGTGAAACACGAAACGTCATCTACCCAGGTAAATTGCTTGTCTTACCTGTTGTGGTTTTTTATTACTGTGTTGTAGGTATGTGACTGGTGTAAGCACATAAGACACACAAAAGAATACCTGGATTTTGGGGACGGGGAAAGAAGGCTTCAGTTCTGCAGTGCAAAATGTCTCAATCAATACAAAATGGACATTTTCTACAAAGAGACCCAGGCCAATCTTCCAGCTGGGCTATGCAGCACATTACACCCTCCCATGGAAAATAAAGCAGAAGGCACCGGGGTGCAGCTGCTCACTCCAGACTCTTGGAATATCCCGCTAACAGATGCTCGGAGGAAGGCCCCCTCCCCGGTGGCTACAGCTGGCCAAAGCCAGGGCCCTGGCCCGTCGGCGTCCACCACCGTCTCTCCATCTGACACTGCCAACTGCTCTGTCACTAAAATCCCCACGCCAGTGCCCAAGTCCATCCCCATCAGCGAGACTCCAAATATCCCTCCTGTCTCCGTCCAGCCACCTGCTAGCATCGGGCCTCCCCTTGGCGTCCCGCCTCGCAGCCCTCCCATGGTGATGACCAACCGCGGCCCAGTGCCGCTGCCCATCTTCATGGAGCAGCAGATCATGCAGCAGATACGCCCACCCTTCATCCGCGGGCCACCGCACCACGCCTCCAACCCCAACAGTCCCCTGTCCAACCCCATGCTTCCCGGTATCGGGCCCCCGCCCGGCGGCCCCAGGAACCTGGGCCCCACTTCCAGCCCCATGCACCGGCCCATGCTATCGCCCCACATCCACCCCCCGAGCACCCCCACCATGCCCGGGAACCCCCCAGGCCTGCTGCCCCCGCCGCCCCCGGGCGCCCCGCTGCCGAGTCTTCCCTTCCCGCCGGTGAGCATGATGCCAAATGGTCCGATGCCGGTACCCCAGATGATGAATTTCGGGTTGCCGTCACTCGCCCCGCTGGTGCCGCCCCCGACCCTGCTCGTGCCATACCCCGTGATCGTGCCCCTACCGGTGCCCATCCCCATCCCCATCCCTATCCCTCACGTCAACGACTCCAAGCCCCCCAACGGGTTCTCCAGCAACGGGGAGAACTTCATTCCGAGCGCCCCTGGCGACTCCGCGGCGGCGGGCGGCAAGCCAGGCGGACACTCCCTGTCCCCGCGGGACTCCAAGCAGGGCTCGTCCAAGTCTGCGGACTCGCCCCCTGGCTGCTCGGGCCAGGCCCTGAGCCTGGCACCCACGCCCGCGGAGCATGGCCGGAGCGAGGTGGTGGACCTGACGCGGCGAGCCGGCAGCCCCGCGGGCCCCCCGGGCGCGGGCGGCCAGCTCGGCTTCCCAGGCGTGCTGCAGGGCCCGCAGGACGGCGTCATCGACCTGACCGTGGGCCACCGGGCCCGGCTGCACAACGTGATCCACCGCGCGCTGCACGCGCACGTCAAGGCGGAGCGCGAGCCGGGCGCCGCGGAGCGCAGGACCTGCGGCGGCTGCAGGGACGGCCACTGCAGCCCGCCCGCCGCCGGCGACCCGGGCCCGGGCGCCCCGGCGGGCCCCGAGGCGGCTGCGGCCTGCAACGTCATCGTGAACGGCACGCGCGGCGCCACCGCCGAGGGCGCTAAGAGCGCGGAGCCGCCTCCCGAGCAGCCGCCACCGCCACCGCCGCCCGCGCCCCCCAAGAAGCTGCTGTCGCCTGAGGAGCCGGTGGTGAGCGAGCTAGAGTCGGTCAAGGAGAACAACTGTGCTTCCAACTGCCACCTGGACGGGGAGGCGGCCAAAAAGCTGATGGGCGAGGAGGCCCTGGCGGGGGGCGACAAGTCAGACCCGAACCTTAATAACCCCGCGGACGAGGACCATGCCTATGCTCTGCGGATGCTGCCCAAGACCGGCTGCGTGATCCAGCCTGTGCCAAAACCCGCGGAGAAGGCTGCTATGGCGCCGTGCATCATTTCCTCGCCCATGCTCAGCGCCGGGCCCGAGGACCTGGAGCCGCCGCTCAAAAGGAGGTGCCTCCGAATTAGAAATCAGAATAAGTAAAAGGTTTGTATGTCCGCCGGGCGCTCCTCCGCACCAGCCAGTGCACCTCCCTTACTTCTGACAAGGCAGAGGCGAGAGTTGTAATAATAGTCATGATTTTACCGTGTGTGTTTTATATTGCACCCGGTATGGTCACGCTATCAACATTCTGAGCCAGCAGCTCTGATGCTGAGTTGTTCAGTAGCATCATTCCCATTTTACAGCCGAGGAAACTGAGTCACAGCGTGTGAGTGCCAAGCCCCAGGTCACTTACTTGAGGGGAGAGCTCAGTCTCGAACCTGTCATGAAATACTCTCTCTGTTTAATTACACGTTTATTATCATGCTCATCTCCGTAAATCACCCTGTTGGAGAAGTGAAGGATAGGGGGAGGAAGAAGAGATTAACTTGGGACACCTAAATGTGCGATCATGAGGTTGCAGGGCAGTAGTGAAATGTCTAGTAAATCCATGAGCTGGGCCACCTCCTAAATAGAGTTGGTTGGCTCAGTGGCAGAATGTCACCAGCTTTTCTTGATAAGGACGGGATTCCATTTGTAAAGTGAGAATGCAGCCTAACTCTTACATGCATATGTCAACTGAACCCAGGCTGCTAAGTCCTATTTACCTGGCAGGGTGTCTTTCCTGTTCATGGGGTCTCCTTCCTGAAGTTTGGCACCAAGCAGCATTGACGCCTCAAGCGTCACTGACCAGCTTTGCTCTCTCCCCCTTTTGGGGCCCAGCGGCTCAGCTGATGAGTTGCTCACCTTTGTAGGTAATGGGAGGCTTCGATAGGGAAGAGGGTGGCATTGCTAAAGTGAGTGACACTGCACATCTCTGACCTCGTAGACTCCTGCTTAATGCCAAGTGAGCTGCTGAGAGTGAGTTAAAATGTTCAGCATTGGAAAGGGAAACTAACGTGTGCCTGTGACAGGCAGAGGTGGCCTCATTTGCTCCTCCTGCCAATGCTGGTGGAGTAGGCATCATCTGTATCTCACCAAGGAGGTAGATGAAGCTTAGAGACTGTGCCCAAAGCAGAGCTGGTACATGGGGAAGCAGTATTCAACTCAGGCCTGTTGGACACAGCCCAAGCTCTCTCCTCTATCCAAGTGGGTGTCAAACAGGCCAAAATTCAGTTGAGTTTATTAACTTCTTATGGAGAGGAAGAGGAGAGATGAGCATTTATCAAGCACCTAACTTGTACACTGCTCCTTCCAGGGACTGGGGAGATACAAAGGCAAATATGGTGGCGTGCCCCCATCTGGTGGGAGTGCAAACTGGAAGGAAGCGGGGCCAGGAGAGTGGATCTCATAAGATGAATAATTGCTCACATTTGTATTCAGGCTGTCTTCTAAGTGTTTTTCAGTAGTATTTATTTGGATCTGGATCCATAGGACAATTATTGTCTTCATTTTATTGATGAGGAAACCAAGACAGAGACATTAAAGTAACTTGCCCAAGATTTGACCAAATTAGCAGAGTTGAGATTCAAATCCAGGCTGTCTGACTCCAGAGCTGCATTTTTTTAAAAACCACTGTAAGAGAATAGGCTAATTCGTTTCTTTATTACTCTACATACTAAAATTGTTTTACCCACCTCAGTGGGTAAAACAACTCTCAGGTGTCGTAGGGGAAAGTTTCTTAAAAAAAACAAACAAAAACTGAGTCTACCTCCTAACTTCTCTAAGTGTTCAAACAGTTGAATTCTTGTTTCTGCAGCACCAACAAGCCTACATTACCAACCCATTACTCCACAGTGGGAAATACAAACGTGGAGCATATAGCACTTGCTGTGGTGTGTCCAGTCCATGGTTTCTAAGTTGGGCCTTTAGCATAGCCAGGAGATTGCTTGGGAAGCACAGACCAGAGCAAGGAGACTTGTAGGTTGTGGAAGAAAGGTTTCTCAGCCACCATCGTTTGAGGCTTCCTTTTCCTCTGATGGCTTTGCCAGTAGAGGAAGAATACTAAAAATGAGTTCACCATTCCTTCTTGATTTTACATCTACAAGTTCTGCTGCCTGAAGACAGATGGCCTCAGCCTTCTCACAGTCACCTCAATTGAAAATGCCCCTGATTTCTTCACGAGAGTAATTTAATCTGGTTGACAAAGCTGTGAGTAATGGGAAGGTGTGTGACAAAAAAAGTGACGGCCTTCAGAAAGTCAGAAAGCATTGGGAATTGTCAGTTTAAACACATTCTAATATCACTCATTCAGGTGAGGCTGAAAGAAGAATGGGAGGGTGAGAGATTTTACTATTATACCATCACTGGAGTGAGAAGAGACCAGGTCAAGAATAGTGACACTAACGTATGAGTAGCATGAGACCAAAAGAACATAAAAACATAAAATATACGATGGCTATTTGGATGATATATGTTTCTGAATAAAGAATCAGTCTTGTATGTGGACCAGAATCATTAAAAATATTAACCTGGCTCCAGCCAATTTCAGAAGATGTAGTGATGAAATTGCCCACTACCTCTTGAGACTGAAGAGTTCTTTCAATGATGGGTCCCCCAAGAAATTACAGCTTTTCTTTAAAATCAGAAATACTCAGGCTTTGTCAGCTATGAAAGGGTTACAAGGCAAGTGATTTAAGATGGGAGAAAAACCACCTCTCCTCCACTAAATCACATTTCCTCTTGCCCTCGGAAGTTCCGTGTCACCTCACAGCACAGTCTCAACCTACCATAACTTACTCACATTCGCTGGCCCTTCCTGGTTTATTTATTTATTATTTTTTGAGACGAGTCTCACTCTGTTGCCCAGGCTGGAGTGCAGTGGCGCGACCTTGGCTCACTGCAACCTCTGCTGCCCAAGTTCAAGTGATTCTCCTGCCTCAGCCTCCTGAGTAGCTGGGACTGTAGCCACACACCATGATGCCCAGCTAACCTTTGTATTTTTATTAGAGATGGGGTTTCGCCATGTTGCCAGGTTGGTCTCCAAATCCTGACCTCAAGTGATCCACCCACCTCGGCCTCCCAAAGTGCTGGGATTACAGGCGTGAGCCACCACACCCGGCCCCTTCCTGTTTTTTTGTGCACATGTGGTGCTGTTTTTCTTCTATGCCTTCAGAAACCCAGACCATTCATATGGTTGGGGAAACTGGAAATGTATCCACTAAATGAAGGACTGTATGACTTTTGTGCTCTGATGCTGAACACTGGTGACAAGTTAAAAGCTGAAGTGGAAAGCATTACAAACCAAAAGCGAAACTCAGGCTGAGATATGGTGGGTGAGGTGCAGGTGAGTGATTTCTCCATGTGCTTGTTGGTGATTCATTATATATTATTTCTCATATATATTCATTATATATTATATAGGATAATCTGTCAACTTCGGTCAGCATCTTCGTTCTTCTCCCTATGTCTGCCTTTTTCATATGGTAGTACTATTTTATTATTTTTATTTTATTTTATTTACTATTTTTTGAGACAGAGTCTTGCTCTGTTGCCCAGGCTGGAGTGCAGTGGTGTGATCTAGGCTCACTGCAACCTCTGCCTCCTGGGTTGAAGCAATTCTCCTGCCTCAGCCTCCAGAGTAGCTGGGATTACAGGCATGTGCCACCATGCCCAGCTGATTTTTTATATTTTTGGTAGAGATGGGGTTTCACTATGTTAGCTAGGCTGGTCCCAAACTCCTGACCTAAAGTGATCTGCCCACCTTGGTCTCCCAAAGTGCTGGGATTACAGGCATGAGCTGCCGCGCTCGGTCTGTATAGTACTGTTTTAAAAAATCATTTAAAATAGATCAAAAGCAGACCAAAGTATCTAGAAAATAGCAACCCAGGCAGCTACAGTTGTCTTCAAGGAAGTCTTATTTGCTAGTTCTTTGTAAATTACAGGGTTTTTTCCCCATTTGGAAATTATTCTTTTCCTGGTTACCTGCCTTTATGCATTCTTGTGTGTTGATATGATTACAAATTATTTCAGTGGGCAGCTATTTTCCCCAGATGCAGAACTAATTAAGTTTAGTTGAAGATTTTAAAAGGTTGTAAACTTCCTTTAATCTTCAACTTTTGAGACTCCAAATGCCAGTTCTGTAGCTTCTGTAAGCTGGAAAAAATATCCCCCCAAATAATAAGGAAAGCAATGTACAAACATTTTCCAAACTATTCTATCCACAAAGAATTCCATTTATAAATGGAATACTCCCTTCTTTGTCTTTGCCTAGGAGCTTGAGGGATAGCTGTTTGTATTTGTACATTTTCTGAATTTCTACAGTTTACACTTGTTTATGGTACATTGGGGAGTTCAGAGTAACCATTTGCAAATGTTTGAAGATATTCAAAAGAAAATATTCCCCCTCCTCAGTTTTCCAGGGAAATGACATAGACTCTTTAAGTAAAATAATCAATGGAAAAAATGTGTACGAGGAGTAACCCTTTCATCATCACTTTTTCCATTCTCAAGGAGCAACAGGTCCATACAGCTTTCCACCTTTGTGGCTCCCAAATTTCTAAGTTTCAAAAACCAGAAAGAAAATATGAGACCCCTTTTCCTGGTCCCAATTTCCTGATACTACTGCAGGCTCAGCAGGGGAGACTTGACTTCTTATTTTCTCAGGGAAAGCTGGAGGAGGCACCTGTAGTTTGGCTTTTGGAGTTTAGTTATTAGTCTGGTCATGGAGCCACAGTCCTAAAACAACTGTTCCAAGGCAAGGAGTTCGCTTCATTGGGGAAGCCAAAAGGGTGGAGGTCACAAGTAACTTTTTTGCCAATTTAGTTTCTCAAACTGAGAAGTTCAAGAGAGGAGGCTATCTGGGAGGATGTTGGGAAGTCAGTCCATACATTCAAAACAATACTATAGGTGCCTACTTTTAAAACAAGGAAAAGAAGGAAAACTGAGAGTGACAAGAGGAAATCAGTATGAATGGGATGTGCTCAGATTCTGTGTCAGACTTGCGCTATCTAATGGTCCAGGACTTGACTATTGGGAATGTTAATTGGTGACAATCCCTAAGTTAAGGGTTAGCTTGTCTGTTAGGATGCAGTTGGCACATATAGTTCTAGGTAGAGGTACTTCAAAGAGCCAGAAAGAAGACACCAGGTCTGTGCCATGGACACATGTGAGTGGGGAGGACCTGGGAGTGTGCTTCCTGTGATCATTTCAGACTTGTAGAGGAAAGTTTTCTGAAATAAATGGTGTCAAGATTGGCCTTAGACATGTTCCATTCAATGCTGCCGGGACCATGTTAACCCTTATAACCAGGGACTTGGAGGGAAGGTTTTAATGTACCGGCATCCAACTTTTAGATATGATGTCAATCAGGTTATGATGGAATATGAGATGTCATCTGTGACTGGATATTTATTACTTTCAGACATACCCATAACCTTCCATCTTCAGCAGGACTGGGACTAGAGTGAAGCAAAGGAAGTGCTTAGGGCAGAGACTTTGAGGAGGCACCCACTCAGGATCGTGCTAGTGCAGCAATGGTCCTGGCTCTGTCTCCAGATCCATATGGCAGCTCCCTAAAGCTGGTCTCCTGGCCCCCTGGACTCGTCCATGCAACTCTCCCTGAAATTTCATGGAAAGTTTTGTGTGCCTATGCACAGAGGCATTTTCATGGAAGAAGAGGTCCATAGATTTTGGCTCCAGAAAAAGTATGCTCTATATCTGAAGGATTATCTTACCTTGTTATGGAGCAATATCTGAGTTGAAATTTTCCTTGTTTCTCTGAGGAAGCCGAATTAGTGGAAAGTTTCTCTTAAAACTTAGAATACATTGTTCGGCAGTTTCTGCTGTGGACCTCATATTGCAGAATCAAAGTTGGAGCTACATCATGTAGCACTTGCCTCAGTAAGATTGCCTTAGTGACACATTGCAAGGGGTTATAGACTTTTCTTCAAGTTACCATTTCCCACAAGGGCCTGTGATGAAAGAAGAAAAGAGAAGCAAGAAAAGAAATAAGCTAGATACTTCCCCAGCACTTGGACTTTCAAAATTTATATGTTATAGGGAGACACTGTTCTTCTGTGGAAATATCTTCTACCCTGCCACTGAGGCCAAGAAAGCAAAATGGCCAGAGTCAGAGAGGTGGACAGGTCGGTGAACACCAGGGCATTGATGTGGCAGTGTCTGGGAGTGCTGCCCATGCTCCCTAGCTCCCCAGTTTGCCTCTTTACTTGGAGAGACTGCACTTGGAAAGAGAGATGCGTTCGGCCAGCTATTAACCAGCTGTGCCCAGGAGGGCACTGGAAATCAGCTCCCTGACTGGTTTCCAATGAGTCACTCCCTCACCGGCCTAAGCTGCTGCCTGTACACCATGTTCAATCATTTACACCTACCTTCATGCAGACAAGTGCTGCAGAGGGGCAGAGATGTCTGAGGACCAAAATACACTGCACCGTAGAACACTTACCTCATGTTGTGGAACACTGACCCCCACCCGAACGCCCCACCTTTTCCAGACTTTCCTGTCTAAGATATCGTGCCAAAGGGACAGGGGTGGCCATGCTGTTTTCTTTCACCATGTCCTACACATCTTATTTTGTATCCTTCAGTCGTCATTTTAAGTACATAGCACTTTCTATGTGGATGGATGTTAAGTCAATACATTCTGCATGTGTAACTTTTTCTTAGTGCCTCAAAGGGCATAAACGAAATTCATTCAGAGAAAGAAATAAATTAGCTTTAGAAAATAAACAGTTTAGCACTGGCATCGTTTAATAGGGTCCCATTCTCAAGGAAATGGGGTAAATGCCATTTCAGACACCAGCTCTAAATACTAACTGCAGAGAACTCTTCTCCAGATTTCTGGATTTCCACAGCACAGAAAAAAAAAAAAAAATAGGGTGGGATCAGGATTGGGAACATGAGACCATCAACAAGGAGGGGAAGTACACACACATGCGCGAAACTTATTTCAAGGGTCATCGAAAAGATTCTAGTGAAAATGACTGGAGCAAAAGCAAATGACAATAACAAAAACTTGGAATTATTCTCTAATGCTTTAAAATAGTCCCGAGTGTACTACATAGTTTTCAATTGGAAAACAGTCCAGTTACCTAACTTTGCCACTCCTTGAACTGAATTATGATCATAAGCAAAAAATGCTTGTGCAATTGTACTGTGTTGCCCAGATGTACAGCCCTGAGTAGAGAGATGGGGGCAGAGCAGATCTGGCTTTCCAGGTAGCCAAGGGGTCAGGGCTGGGGCAAATCAAAGCTTCCAGTGTTCCCAGCCTCATTCCCATCCAGATATTTGGCTGCACCAGCACTAGTTGTCTAGTCATTTTCCCCTCTGAACCTCTGGTTTGTTGTCTGTCTTTGGTATAGTAAGCTGTGTTTTGTTTTGGGTAGAAAGGGAAGTAAGAATGCAACTGATAGTATTTAAAGAACAAAAGGGAGAAATGTTTCATGGATTCATTTGATATGGAACATTGACCTAACATCCCCCCCCCCAAAAAAAAAACAACTAAAAAGTAGATCTTTCCCTCATTTGCATGGCTTATTTCCCCAGACGTGTTTTTGGTATTGAAAATGAATGGTATTCCCATACAACATGTGTCTCAATTTGTAATGATATCCTCCTTGCAGCTGGCTTAGTTCTGCAAGTGTTTCTAAAATGTTACTGTCTTAAATTTGAACAAACCTACAATAACAAATTATCTAGAAGCAAAGTGGCTAAACGGCATTTGGTGAGAGAAGGGGAAACCCTATATTTCATCCTTCAACTCTTGTTTTAGAAATTCAGACTGTAACATGATCTTTTTCTAAAGAAATCTACACACGCACACTTTAAAAATTGTGCAGATTGGGTGTTGTGGGAGCAAGAATGATCAGGTTTAAGTTTCTCTGCAAAGCTCTGCATCCCATCAACAAGCCCTTTTGATATTTTAAACCCATATTTAGAGTAATTTCAAGATATTTGGAGCACATGTGGTTAAATGTAAAACTTTGTCATTATAATGTGTTAGATGCTTATACTTTAAATATTTATAAGCTTTTTTTTTTTTTTTTTGAGACGGAGTTTCACTCTGTTGCCAGACTGGAGTGCAGTGGCGTGATCTCGGCTCACTGCAACCTCTGCCTCCTGGGTTCAAGCGATTCTCCTGCCTCAGCCTCCCAAGTGACTGGGACTATAGGCATGCGCCACCACGTCCAGCTAATTTTTTTGTATTTTTAGTAGAGGTGGTTTTTCACCATGTTGGCCAGGATGGTCTCCATCTCCTGACCTCATGATCCACCCGTCTAGGCCTCCCAAAGTGCTGGGATTACAGGTATGAGCCACCATGCCCGGCCTTTATAAGCAGCTTTTAAGTACTTTACCCAAAAGCTTTCTCCCACTAGAATACTATAATTGAGTGGTATCTGAGCATCATTATAGAAGATACAAGATGAAGTCACTGCAGCATGCATTCACATTCTTCTTGCTTTTCTGGTTTTAATTCAAATGTCATTTTTAGTAGAATCAGCTTATTTTATTATTTTTAAAATGTATTATAAAGTCATAAACAAGATTGGTTGTCTGTGATTTAAAACAAAGAAATTCCCCAGCACTCAAAGGTTAAAGTGTTCTAACTTGAACTGTATTGAGTCCCACGCATGAGCATGGTGGTTCACTCCTGTAATCCCAGCACTTTGAGAGGCCAAGGCGGGTGGATCAGACTTAGGTCAGGAGTTCGAGACCAGCCTGGCCAACATGGGGAAACCCTGTCTTTACTAAAAATACAAAAAATTAGCTGGACATGATGGGTGTAGCTGTAGTCCCAGCTACTCGGGAGGCTGAGGCATGAGAACAGCTTGAACCTGGGAGGCAGAGGTTGCAGTGAGCTGAATTCGTGCCACTGCACTCCAGCCTGGGCGACACAGTGAGACTCCATCTCAAAACAAAAAAAACAAACAAAAAACTTCCTGTTAGAGCGTTGGATCTCAATCTGTGTCCACATGAACTTAAAGTGTCATATTGTTCCTCTGAAATGTCTTAGGGACAATTTATTGGTGGTTGGATCGAATTCTTTACTATTTACCTTCAGCCATCTTGGAAGTTAAGACATAGGATCCTGTCTTTATCATAGGTAGCCTGTTTGTGCACTTAATATGAAAAAGAGGAGGGGGAAACCCTTTTTCCAAACACAGAATCCATTTAAGCTTTGGAGGTTATAAATTTCAAAGTGATCACAGGCCCCTGGGGCTCACACTCTTTTATGGCTGGCAAAATACAACTTTCTGGTAAGAACGGGGAAAAGAAGGCTTTAAAAGGCTCATAAACTTGCTTGGACATCTAATAGCTCTTACCAAACAGTATTCTCATGAGTTAAGTGTAAATGAGTCAGAAACATATAGATCAACTTTCTTTTAAAATACACATGGGTTTAAAAATTAAGGCCGAAGTGCTTGGCAAAATAAGTTTTGGTTTTATCCAAACCCAAATGTTGAAAAAATAGTTCTAAGATTTGCCAAACCAAAAATACATGCAGGTCTCTTCAATCCTCCCATTAAATAAGATGGCATCATAAACATGGGACTTAGTGGCTATTTTCATGATCCCCCAAGGTTTAGGCAACATGAACCTTAAATATTGATTGAAAGACTATGAAAAATTTTTGGTGGAAAAACATTATAACCCTGCAAATGAAGATGAGGGCCACTGGTTTAGGGTTTGAATCCTGATTTTGACAGCGCTTCTCACTGTCTGGTCAGGTGATCAACTTGTCCTTTGTCTTAGCTCTGGGTGTGTGTGTGTGGCCTATGCATAGCAATAATAATGTTTAAAATCCTATTTTGGATTTTATAAATCCTAAATTTATGCTTAATTCATATATTACAATCTGCAAAACTTAATAACTCCTCATCATATCCAAACAGAGGAAAGCAGTCCCCTTTTGCTGAGTCATAGTTCAGAGATAGTCTTCATTTATTTCCCTAGAGAGTAAAACATAGCCATTTTGCACTAACAGTATCTATTGCTGACTTTGCTCAGGTCTGTGTTATTAAAAGGAGAGAGAGAGGGAAAGAGAGAAAAGAAAAAAAAGTGGGGGAGGATGTGTGGCAGGAGTCTTTGACTTGATTTGAGGAACTAATAACCTACTGAGAGACAAACAACAACAACAAAAAGATAACCAAGGTCACTTTTACAAGCAACATGCAGAACCTGCAAACTGATTTGACACTGCAGACAGTAGACTTCAGCAAGAGCAGGGACGTGTCCAGTTCACTTATTGTTGTAACCAAGTGCCTGCACAGGGGCAGGAGGAATGAGCACACAAGTATTCAGTGATCATGTGAATGAAAGCGTCTCTGTAGAGGAACAGCTAATGAAGTTGCCTTGATGGAGTGCCTTCAGGTCAATGAATTCTGAATTCTGAACCTGAAGAGGGACGTGGGCTGGTGATCAGGGGTGGAGGAATGAGGGGTGAAGTAGCATGTTAAAGGGCACAGACACAGAAAAGAGCAAGCTGTGTTAGGGATGACCTTCCAGTTCACTTGGTTGGAACAAAGGACTTGACCACAGAGAGTGAGAAGCATGAGGCTGGAGGAGAGTGGGAAGGTGGTAGAACAGGAGGTTGGGGAATTTATTCTCAATACATTGGGCAACGTCACTGTGGCCTCAAGCACAAGAATGACAAGATGAAATCTGTGTTTGAGGAAAATTACTTGAGCAGCTGTTCATAGTCTGAAAGACTGGCATTGCTAAAGCTGATGGTTGCATTCTGATGGCAGGCTAATTGCCAACAGTTGATTCTAAACATTGTAGAACGTCATCGCTGGAGTGTGAGGGACATGTGCTGCCAGATCTATGGGTTAAGTTTGGAAAGCCATTGTCTCTGGACAGTGAGAAGAACTTTCTTTGTGCTGAGTGGGCCTAAGGAAATGTCACAGTGCCCAGTGGAAGGAAATCTCACAATCAACAGACGATTCCAGGGTCTAAAGAAAGAGGATGCTGGCTGGGCTCCAGATGGCCATGGAAACAGAGGCCCCACCCTTCTGACCAACCAGCAGCTCTGAGCCTTAAGCCAGCAGGGAAGGGCAGATGTGGGCTGCTGTTTCATGAGTGCACAGGCAGGCCCTGGCTCTTGGAACAGCGGACTTCACGGATGCGGAATGTGGAGATTGCACAGCGATGCCTAGACTGTCTGTCCTTGGACTGAAGGGCGGTAGAAAGGCTCAGGAGGCTTGTTCTATATTCCTTAGACACCTCTGGAGATTTTCTCAGAATCAGAATCAGAATCAGATCCTCCCATGGCCTGCAGCTACTTTTAAGAAAGTTTGATAACCTTTTTGGAGATGTCTTTTTCTCTTTTTTGACTTTCCAGGCTGTAAACCTTCAGAAGCTTCCACATGTGGTGCCAGTGGGCTCCTGGTGGTGAAGGAAGGTGGCAGTGTGATTTAGTGGAAAAGAACATCTGCTCTGGAGTTGGGCCAGCTTGGGTTCATATCTCAGCTGAGACACTTACCAGGTGAGGGAGAAAGGGACTTCACCTCTCTGAGCCTCAGTCTCTATGTCATGAGTACTAAGATTGCTGTAAGAGGTAAGGAAATGTATAAAGGGTGGCTCATCACAGATGCCCTAAAATGGCAGTTGCCATCCTGTTAGAAAGGTTTCATTGCCTAAGGAAAGAGCTTGGGACTGGAGTGAGACCTGCCTGGGTTTGAAAACTGGCTGTGTCACTTACCAGCTGTGAGGATTTGGACAAGTTTTATAACCTCTCTGGGCCTGCATTTTCTCATTAAATAATTATAATAGCTAATATTTATTGAGCACTTTCTACATGTAGGCAGTGTTTTAAATGCTACATACCAACAATGCATGAGACTTAGCATTATTAAGCCCATTTTGCAGATGAAGAGACTGAGACATGGAGAGGTTAAGTATGCCACCCAGAGTCATGTGGCCAGTAAATATAGGATTGCTGAGATATGACTGGCAGCCTGGTTCCAGAGTTTCCATGCAAAACCACTGTCCATGGCTTATGTATAAAAAATGAAGATAATAACTCCTACTTTGTGCAGTTATCAGCTCCAATGTAAATAACAAGTTAAAATGTCCGGGAGCTACCTGGCTCATAGTAGATGCTTATTACAAAAATTGTCATTTTTTGTAATTTCTGCAGCCCAGAACTTCTTCCCTTGAATGTGTAATGGAAAATAATGAAACACTTCCACGTTGTCAACCTCAGAGGTTAGGGAAACCATTCCAGAAATTCTCATAAAATCTCTGGTTCCACTTTTACAAGTCGAGACTGCAACAAAGTGAGCGAGTGCCCAAGGTCACAGGGTGGCGCAGCCAGGATTAGAACCCGAGTCCTCATCTGCCTTTCCTCTCGGTGGGACATGGGATCCGACCGCAGCTGCTTCAGTTACATGCCTTGTGCCAAGCACCAGAGTCATATTTTTGCCACCCACGGCATGGCTTCCTCACATCAGGAAGCCAATTCCAGAGAGAAAATAGGTTGTGCCTGAACATCTAGGGTTGAGGGGCTAAAGGGTTGCAGAAAAGCAGTTATTAACCACACTCTCCATCATTTTTGTTGTTGGGGGAGAATCAGTATTCTAGCACTTACGTTTTGCAATGGCATTTCTACTAAGATGAAGCTTTCTCCCTCCCTCTCTCTGCTAATAGGCTGGTCATAAAGAATGAATCAAGTGTGGAGAAGACTGCTTTCCCAGACCTCATCTAAATCCTAAAATCTGCTGTTGACCCACAGGTCAAAGCTACTTGCCACATGAAGCTGCTTTTATCTCTGTATTCTTTCTCTTTCACCTAGAATGCCTCTGTTCATATAACATAGAGAACTAACGCACGTAATCTTAACACAGTAAACATCTGGGTTTTTTGTCACAGGCATAATTTTTGGAAGGCCGCAGTCTTGAGAGTCAATGTGGTAGAAATCAGAACAGGACAGGGACCCTGGCCTTTCTACTGACCCCTTGAATGAATCTGAGTCTCTGAATTCATCTAGGACGTGGCATCTCCCACTTTAACAGGGACACAGTGACACCTGCTTCTGTAGTCACAGTGGGGAGAGGGGAGCAGAGCTGTGGGCCAGGAGCCTGCTTAGTTCCATGAACTGACATCAGCTAGTTCGTGTGTTGGATGAGACTTGATGAAAATGTGCTTTTTTTTTTTTCTTACGAAATAAGAAGTTGAGAGTTCTTTTTTTCAGAGTTCTTGTTTGCAAAGGCAGGGTGTTAGGCCATGTATGTCTCTAAGGCACCATAGAGCTCTGACATTGTGACACTACCCCCCTCCACCCTACTGTCAGGGCAAAGAAGGGGGGAGACGGAACATAGACTAGGGGTCAGCACTCCCAGTGGGAGGGGGAGACTGGACTTTGGGGTTCTAGAAGCTGGACTTACATCCACCTTTTCTTATTTCTAGCAACCCTTCCTGGCAAAGTTCTTCATCTGTAAAATGGAGATAGTAATAAATATTTCAGTAGCATTGCTGTTTGCTTCCAAGTGAAATAAGTATATAAAAATGCCTGATGCTGTATTTGGCATAAATTAGGTGTGCAATAAAATGTGACTCCTAGCCTGGGCACAGTGGCTCATCCCTGTAATCTCAGGACTTTGGAAGACTGAGGTAGGAGGATCATGAGCCCAGGAGTTTGAGACCCCATTTCTACAAAAAATTTAAAAATTAGCTGGGCGTTGTGGTGCATGCCTGTAGAACCAGCTACTCAGGAGGCTGAGGCCCAGGAGTTTGATGCTGCAGTGAGCTATGATCATGCAGCTGCCCTCCAGCCTGGGTGACAGAGCAAGACCCTGCCCGCCCCCACTACCAAAAAAAAAAAAAAAGTCAGGAGCCATGGCTCATGCCTGTAATCCCAGCACTTTGCAAGGCCTAGAGGCCAAGGCGGGAGGATCACTTGAGCCCAAGAATTTGAGACCAGTCTGGGCAACTCAGGGAGACTCCATTTCTACAAAAAATTAGAAAAATTTAGCCAGACTTGGTGGTGCATGCCTGTGGTCCCAGCTACTTGGGAGGCTGAGATTACTTGAGCCCAAGAGGTTGAGGCTGCAGTGAGCCATGATGGCACCACTGCACTCCAACCTGGGTGACAGAGCAAGACCCTGTCTCAAAAAATAAAAAAAAAAAAGGAAAGAAAGAAAAAAAGAAAACTCCTTTCATTGAAGACGTAAACCACAATAGGAAGTACTTAGTTCTGAAAGCCAGGGCATAGGACCTAGGCTCCTGTTCAAAATTTCCTGCAGAACATTAGCTCTATCATGTAATTCTTCTTTATTCTATTTTTCTTTTTTGGGGAGTGAACAGAGCCATCTGCTATAGTGTGTTTGTTAAAAAAAAGAAAGAAAAAAGAAAAGTACACTGTTAGTCATGAATCCCTCCATGGTTTTGGAAGAGGGCCTGCCAGAGACCAGGTCATTTGGTTTGCTTAAACTTGCAGGTTCCAAAAAGAACTTAAAGAGAATCCATTGTCCAGGGTGAAGATAAGGACTCACTTAAGTGAATGAACAAGAGGGGGCTTCATAGTTCTGGGTTTTTTGCCCCTCAGAAACTTTTAGAGGTCAGCAAGAAATAGCAATGACCGCTTGTAAGAAAAAACAGACCGTTGTCTCCTAACCCATGGAACCAGCAAAGGAAAACAACATTTTCATTTGTAAAACAAAGACTTAAAGATAGAGTTATCCCAGGAGGGAGTCTTATATGGTTGTAATTTTTACTGATTAATAAGTAAAATAAGGGATATAGCTAAAGGAAAAAGTTATTTAAAAATTAAAGAAATCCCAGCACTTTGGGAGGCCGAGACGGGCGGATCACGAGGTCAGGAGATCGAGACCATCCTGGCGAACACGGTGAAACCCCGTCTCTACTAAAAAATACAAAAAACTAGCCGGGCGAGGTAGCGGGCGCCTGTAGTCCCAGCTACTCGGGAGGCTGAGGCAGGAGAATGGCGTAAACCCGGGAGGCGGAGCTTGCAGTGAGCTGAGATCCGGCCACTGCACTCCAGCCTGGGCGACAGAGCGAGACTCCGCCTCAAAAAAAAAAAAAAAAAAAAAAAAATTAAAGAAAACAAGGCCTTATAATTGGTTAATTTTAATTTTAATTTTAGTACTCAGGAACCTTAGCTTCACAGAGTCATAGGGTGAGTAGCATCACGGTGATGAAGCTGAAATTCAGACCAGAGCCTAACACTGAGCTAAGATGAAACTCACCCTTGGCTCCCATACCCTCTCCTTACCACGAGCTACAGACTCGAAAGGAGAAGGAATGTTTTTCAGTTGCAGGCATATCTCACTTTATCATGCTTCACTTTATTGTGCTTCACAAATATTGCCTTTGTACAGGTGGAAGGTTTGTGGCAACCCTGTCAAGTCAATGCCATTTTTCCAACAGCATGTTCTCACTTTATGTCTCTGTGTCACATTTTGGTAATTCTCACAATGTTTCAAACATTTTCATCATCATATCTGCTATGGTAATTTGTGACCAGTTATCTTTGATGTTACTATTGTCATTGTTTTGGGACACCATGAACTGTACCCATGTAAGAGGTGAACTTAGTCAATAAACATTGGGTATGTTCTGACTGCTCCACCAACTGGCTGTTCCCCCATCTTTCTCCTTCTCCTTGGGCCTCCCTATTTCCTGAGATACAAGATTGAAACTAGTCCAGTTAGTAACCCTATAATGGCCTCTAAATGTTTAAGTGAAAGGAGGAGACGCATGTCTCTCATTTTGAATCAAAAGCGAGAAATGATTAAACTTAGTGAGGAAGGCATATTGAAAGCCAAGACAGGCCAAAAGCTAGGCTTCTTGTGCCAATCAAGTTGTGAATGCAAGGAAAAAGTTCTTGAAGGAAACTAAAATTGGTACTCCATGGCTAGGCATAATGGCTCAAACCTGTAATAATCCCAGCACTTTGGGAGGCTGAGGCTAATGCATCGCTTGAGCCCAGGAGTTCAAGATCAGCCTGGGAAACATGGCAAAACCCTGTCTCTACAAAAAATATGAAAAATCAGCTGGGTGTGATGGTGCACACCTGTAGTCCCAATTGTTCAGGAGGCTGAGGTGGGAGGAACACCTGAGCCCGGGAAGTTGAGGCTGCCGTGAGCTGTGATCATGCCACTGTACTCCAGCCTGAGTGAGTGAGATATTGTCTCTAAATAATAAAGTGCTACTCCAGTGAACACACAAATGATAAGAAAGCAAAACAGCCTTATTGCTGATATAGGGAAAATTTGAGTGGTCTGGATGGAAGATCAAACTGACCACAATATTTCCTTAATCCAAAACTTAATCCAGAGCAAGGCCCTAACTCTCTTCATCAGTGAAGGCTGAGAGAGGGGAGGAAGTTGCAGAAAAAGATTTTCAAGCTAGCAGAAGTTGGTTCATGAACTTAAAAGAAAGAAGCTGTCTCCATAACATCAAAATGCAAGGAGAAGCAGCAAGTGCTGACGTAGAAGCTGTAGCAAACTACTCAGAAGATCTAGCTAAGATCATTGATGAAGGTGACTACACTAGACAACAGATTTTCAATATAGATAAAACAGCTTTATATTGAAAGAAGATGCCAACTAGGACTTTCGTAGATAGAGAGGAGTCAATGCCTGACTTGAAGCTTCAAAGGACAGGCTGACTCTCTTGGTAGGGGCTAATGCTGCCGGTGACCTTAAGTGGAAGCCAGTGTTCACTTACCGTTCTGAAAATCCTAGGGCCTTTAAGAATTATGCTAAATCTACTCTGCTTGAGCTCTATCAGTGGAACAACGAAGCCTGGGTGACAGCACATCTGTTGATACCATGGTTTACTGAATATTTTAAACCCACTGTTGAGACCCACTGCTCAGGAAAAAATAATCCTTTCAAAACATTACTGCTTATTGACAATATACTTGGTCATCCAAGAGCTCTGATGGAGCGGTACAAAGAAATTAATTGTTTTCATGCCTGCTAACACAACATTCATTCTGCAGCCCATGGATCAAGGAGGAATTTTGACTTCCAAGTGTTATCATTTAAGAGATATACTTCATAAGGCCCTAGCTGCCATTGATAGTGATGCCTCTAACAGATTTGGGCAAAAGTACATTGAAAATCTTCTGGAAAAGATTCGCTCTTCTAGATGCCATTAAGAACATTTGTGATTCACAAAGAAGAGGTCAATATATCAACATTAACAGGAGTTTGGAAGGAGTTGATTCCAACACTCATGGATGACTTTGAAGGTTCAAGATTTCAGTGGAGGAAGTAACTGCAGATATGATGGAAATAGCAAGAGAATTACAAGGGGAACCTAAATATGTGGCTGAATTGCTGCAATCTTATGATCAAACTTGAACAGATGAGGAGTTGCTTCTTATGAATGAACAAAGAAATTGGCTTCTAGAGAGAGAATCTGCTCCTGGTAAAGATGCTGTGAACAATGTTAAATTACAACAAAGGATTTAGAATATTCCATAAACTTAGTTGATAAAACAGCAGCAGGGATTGACTACAGTTTTGAAAGAGTTCTATTGTGGGTAAAATGTTATCAAAGAGCATAGCATGACACAGAGAAATCCTTTGTGAAAGGAAGAATCAACCAATGTGGCAAACTTTAATGTTGTCTTATTTTAAGAAATTGCCACAGCCACCCTAGCCTTTGGCAATCACCACCCTGCTTAGTCAGCAGCCATCAGTATCAAGGCAAGACTCTCCACCACTACAAAGGTTATGGTTCGCTGAAGGCTCAGATGATTGATAGCATTTTTTTTTTACAAAGTATTTTAAATTAAGAAATGTGCATTGTTTTTTAGACATAATGCTACTGCACGTTTAATAGACTACCGTATAGTATAACATAACTTTTATGTGCACTGGGAAACCCCAAAAAATGCATGTGACTTGCTTTATTGCGATACTCACTTTATTGCAGTGGTCTAGAACCAAACCTGCAGTATCTCCCACCTTATGCCTGTGTCTTCATCAGCTAATGAACTGTAAGAAAAGAGATGCCATCCTCTTCAAAAATGAAAGCAATTTGTATCCTGCTAAAAGCCATTTAAAAACTCTTCATGAAGCAATGGTTGATGGAGGAGAGAAGGAATCATGTTTTGGCAAAAACCTTCCTTCCTGGGATGGGTTTCGTGTGGGGACCACTATCTGGCATCGCGCTCAGAGTTTATCAGCTGGTGCAGGCGGCTCTGTTCATTGACCGCAGGGCTCTACCCTTGTGAGTGTACCAGAATAGCTGCGGCTACCTGAGAGCAATCCAGTCCTCAGGGACTCGTTATTGTCCCAGATAAACAGCGTTGCCGCAGCCAGCACTAATGGCTGTATTTAACTGTGATAAGTGATGGGCAGACGTGCCCGAGTGAGTGGATCTCTGCTAGGTCCTGGGTAATTGGACAAAGGCAAGCTGGCTGGCAGCAGGCATTTCTTGCACATCACAGAATTGATGCCACAGGGTTTTAGACTCCTGGGGATAAATATGACAGACATGGGGAGCTTGCCTTCTAAATGAGGAAGACAGGACAGACCTACTGGATTCTGATTATGCTAATTACAAAAGTATTTGAGGAAGGAAATAATACAAGTTTAGAAAATGGGTTAGATTAATAGAGGCAGGCTTCCTGATAGAGGTGGAATCTGCCACCACAAAAGGGCTAGTTTGGAAATGTTGGGATGTAGAATAAGACAGACATTTTTCTTTGGACACACATTTACTTTTGGGAATGGTTGCCTGGAAGTTTTATGAAATGCTGCAAGTGTAAGTTTTAGGCTATAAAGGTCAAAGAAGTAAAGGTGAGAGTGGCCATATTTTGACAGTTTCAACATTGAGAGAATGTATTAGGCACAGTTTTGCTCTCTATAGTTCTCTGGAAAATTTTGTGTTATAAAGGAAGATGAGTATCTAGATCACATTCTTGGCCATGCTTCCCTGATGAAACAGAAAAGTGACTCACCAGGTGGACAGAGAGTCTCTCAATGCATTTGGTGTGCAGTTACAATTCCATGAAGAGAAATATTTCATTCCTCTGGCCAAAAGGGGCAGGCAGGCCTGGAATTCTGAAGATAGCTGGTCATACATGCCCGGTGGAGACCATGCCTTGTGGTGCCAGCGTGTATGTATGGTACATCCATAGTACATGTATGATACATATATGGCATAAGAAATGGGCTTATTTGTACAATTGTGTGTGTCTGATGCTCCATGTAGCAGGGGTGGATTATCCTGCCTTCAGACAAATGCCCAATTCAGAGGAAAACCCAAGTGTGAGGCACAAGTATGGCCACTTCCCCAGAATCCCCTGCTTTAAGGGGTATTCCACAAACCTCTGCCATAGGGGTGTGTGTGTGTGTGTGTGTGTGTGTGCTGAGAGAAGGAGACCCTTTCTGAAATTTTGGAGTTCAGGGTCCGAAGTTCATGGGCTTCCTTATATACTGGTAACAGATTAAAATCCAGTTGTTCAAGTTTATAATTCTACATATTTGATACTGGCTTTTGTTGAAAGATTCCACAATCTCAGCATATGAGAAATGGGAGACTTAATACTAACGCTCACCCAGGCCCCCACTGCACAGAGGAAGAAGAATCGAGGCTCTGAGGGAGGGTGGCTGGGGACACAGTGGAAGAATCGAGGGTCTGAAGAAGGGTGGCTGAGGAACATGGAGGAGGAATCAGGGCTCTGAGGGAGGGTGGCTGAGGAACATGAAGGAGGAATCGAGGCTCTGAGGGAGGGTGGCTGAGGAACATGGAGGAGGAATCAGGGCTCTGAGGGAGGGTGGCTGAGGAACATGAAGGAGGAATCGAGGCTCTGAGGGAGGGTGGCTGAAGAACATGGAGAAGGAATCAGGGCTCTGAGGGAGGGTGGCTGAGGAACATGAAGGAGGAATCGAGGCTCTGAGGGAGGGTGGCTGAAGAACATGGAGAAGGAATCAGGGCTCTGAGGGAGGGTGGCTGAGGAACATGGAGGAGGAATCAGGGCTCTGAGGGAGGGTGGCTGAGGAACATAGAAGAATCGAGGCTCTCAGGGAGGTTGCCTGAGGAACATGGATGAGAAATCGAGGCTCTGAGGGAGGGTGGCTGAGGAACATAGTAGAAGAATCGAGGCTCTGGGGGAGGGTGGCTGAGGAGCATGGATGAGAAATCGAGGCTCTGAGGGAGGGTGGCTGAGGAACATAGTAGAAGAATCGAGGCTCTGGGGGAGGGTGACTAAGGAACATGGAGGAGGAATCGAGGCTCTGAGGGAGGGTGGCTGAGGAACACAGCAGAAGAATTGAGGCTCTGGGGGAGGGTGGCTGAGGAACAGGTCCGAGGTCACACAGCCAGTTAGAGGCATTTGGACTATAACTTGGGTCTCTGTTTCACTTACTGTAGTAATTTCCCCTTTGCACAGATGAAGACATTTAGACATGGAGGACAGTGTTTTTGTAAGATCTTCTGCTTGGCAAGGGCAAAATCGAACCAGCTCCAGACTCTGGAACTTCCTGCCATGATCACTTTCTAAAAATCCCAAGCTTGTTTCCTCCCCACTCTGTTAGATTTCATACCTTGCATACCAAGAAATATCAGAAAAGTGAAGCCCAGCTTGGTTCTTCGTTTTCATCGATTCCAGAGTCTTTTCCTGTGTCACCAACAAGGGGGCTGCCCTGAACCAGCCAGAGCCAGAAGGACAAATGAGGGTGCCTTCAATACCACCCCTCCTCAAATGTTATCAGCAGAGAGGGACTTGTACTGCCACCATCTGGCCTTTGTAGGTGTCCCAGACACGGCAAGTATGTGGTGAGAGGGAAGGAAACAGCACAAATTGTCTACTTTACCATTCTCTTAAAATAAGCTTCGTGTGAGCAAGCTTTTCAGAGCAGCAGGACTAGGGCTGCGAAAAATAGAGTGTGGTGCAGCTGCACCCTTTAGAACTTTGGGGGAAAACACATATTATTTACCAGACAATAATAGATACCAGAGAATAATAATGATTATTATAGTGTTTGGGATGGCAAATGCTGTAGTTAAGGTTCCAGAATGGCTCCTATTATAAATCCCGTTTTCCCGAGTCTCTTGTGAAAGCCTGGAAATTTTCTTTAAGTAGGCTGATGCTGTCCATGTTTGGTCTTTGTCCAAAGGTGATTTAAATATAAAGAAATTTACTGGAGAAATATTCCTTTTTTAAAATAGTGATTGCATTAAAGAAAAAAACTACATTATTTAAAAAAGCAGTTGCAGCATTCTTAAGTAAGCAATTCAAAATGGTGGTGTTTCCCAGTTACTGGAGGAAAATGTTAACCACTCTCCCTTCTCCCTTTTAAAGAAAGACTTTGGAGGCCCCTCTCACTACAAGATTCAGTCACTCTTGGTTCCAGGCCCAGAGGTGGGGATGGCTTCCCTCCCTCCACAGCAACTTCCAGGCTGTGCTTGCTAAATGCAAAAGAATTGTCCCCAGAAGAAGTGACCCCGGTGTCTTTGGATCCACTTGTCATCTCTGCAGCTCCTCAATTTTTTGTGGTCTCACATTTGATGGTGGATCTTGGTGCTTTTGTTTTTGTATCCCTTCTCTCCATTGTCACTTATTTGAAAGAAAGAGAGAGAGAGAGAGAGACAGAGAGAAAGACAGACAGTCAAATATGAACTCTTTATTCAGAAATAAATATCCACATTTCCAAATCTGACCGTGCCAAATGAAAAGGTTTCCATGGCCTTGTAATTCCACCCCCATTACATATTTGTGGTGTTTTGCATTTTCACTTTGGTTATTTAATATACATATTAAGTACACACAGATCTGGTGATTTAATGTGATTGGGGGAACTCAGGCATTTCCTGTCGTGCACAGTGAAACTTTCAAACCTTGTTTTTGGCTGCTGCTGATTATTGTTGCCATTAACACCAGGATTTGGATAGCAGGGTTCAAAGCACAAGCTTCCACTTAGTCCTCCCAATGGGCATTTGACCTCCTCTTGCTCTTGCTAAATTCGTGTTACAAACACTCCAAGCAAGCTTCCAGGTCGCTTTGTGGCTCCATTTCTTCACTATAAAATGAGGAATGGGTACTGTATTATCTCTGGGGTCCCTTCAAGTCCTACATTCTATCACCTCTCTGGAGTTATTTGCTCATTGTTCTAAGAATAATCTCAACAGTTGTAAAGATGTTTACAAGTCCTCTGTCACCACCTCACCTTAGCCAAATTTTACCCATTCACATTTCTGATGGCCTCATTTATTGGCAGGAAGAAAAGGTGCTGTTTTGGGGCATGGCAGAAGAGAGCCGCCTGACCCACTCACGTGATCAAAGTGTGTCGAGCGCCCACAGCGGGCCAGACTCTGAGCTAGGAGTTGGGTGTAGAGACACGAGCAAAACGGACAAACCCCTGACCTCTGGTTCTTTACCGTGCATTGGCTGACTTCTAAGTGGCTGCTCCCGGGAGTGACTGAGTGGCCTCAGGAAGCTGTATTTCAAACCAAGCGACTGGCAGCAAATGAAAGAAGCCTGCAGGGATAAAGAGGCAGAGCCTCATGTCTCGGTGAATGTTGGGATGAGCCTTCCCCAGAAACTAACTTTCCTGGTGGAAAATCCTGTTCAGAGCCTCTGCCCTGGGACCCCAAGGCTCTTGGTTGGTTTATTTTCTTCCAGTCCAGTGCTACTGTTTGTTTTGGATGTGAAGACATGTGAATGGCTCACCTTTTACAGGCAAGACCCACACACGGAGAAAAGCAGGCATTTCTTCCAGCTTAGTTGCCTTTGTGGGAAACTTCTGAAGATAGGTAGATGTGTCCATGGTAATTTTCCACTTGCCAAAAAGTGAATCTATTGGCCCTCTTTTCAGCAAATACCAGAGCTGAGACATAGGGTTACAGGCGTGAGCTCTGGAGCTCCAGGGTCCCCCGTGACCTTGCCTGGCTTTGGAGTGACCTTGGGTGACTCAAAAGGCCTCCTGCTAGGGCTGGGCACAGTGGTTCACGCCTGTAATCCCAGCACTTTGGGAGCCCAAGGTGGGTGGATCACTTGAGGCTGGGAGTTCAAGACTAGGCCTGGCCAACATGGTGAAATCCTGGTCTCTACTAAAAATACAAAAATTAGCTGGGCATGGTGGTGCATACCTGTAATCCCAGCTACTTGGGAGGCTGAGGCAGGAGAATCCCTTGAAACTGGGAGGCAGAGATTGCAGTGAGCCAGTTGCGCCACTGCACTCCAGCTTGGGCAACAGAGCGAGACCCTGTCTCAAAAAAAAAAAAAAAGAAAAGAAAAGAAAAAAGCCTCCTGCTGGTTAAGCATGCAGTCATGTGGAGGGGGAAGGGTTGCTGGGTTGCAAAGGATGCTGTGGTCTTTGGGTGAGGGCGTGGTACACCCTGCTCATTATGGTATTCCAAAAAACGACTTGAGTTTCATTTCCTCACACAAAGCTGGCAGGGCTGACCTGAGCAGACCGTGAATGAAACTCCTGTTGAAATCACGCTGTGCTGCAGCGGTTCTGGGGCTCATCCTAGGTCTGCCCTGGTGGCTGGAGAGTGCGCTGCTGTCTGATTCATGCCTGGGTTCTCCCCAGCTGGGCGGAGGGAGGGGATCGGTCCAGTGGATTCTGACAGGCCCTTCTGCTCTTTTTCCAGGAATGCTCACTCACAGGGTACGCTCACGGAGAGAGGGCGCAGAGCAAACCATGTCACGCCATCCAATGACACCAGCTGGTCAGCTCACCACCCCCTCTGGCTCAAACTCAAGCAAATAAAGCCGCTTCCTGTCATTAAGCATCTCAGAGGAAGCAGCCCTCCCTCGATGGCCTCTAGCCCAGAGAAGCCCGCGCGTCTTGGACCCACCAAGCAGGCCCAGCCTTCCTGCTGCCACCATCTCTGCTTCTCCCCAGAGGAACTTAGGGATTTCACTCCTGGCTTTTAAAAAAAATGAAATACCAACAAGCCACAAGGACCAATGTAGGTATTCTCCCCGCCCCGTCTTCAAGGCTCAGCGGCTGAGGCTGGAAGATGATATGGATTGGAACACAAAAAATCTTTTTTTAATCTTTTTAAAAACTGCTGTGGTTTTGCTGCTACACTAAGAATTGTGATTTGCATTGTACGGTTTTGGACCTATACTGTTCACGTTTTGATGGCGGAGAGGGGTGGTCCTGGAGGCCCAACGCTTCAGAGTCATCTCTGTCCTGCCCGGGATGCACTTTTAAATGAAGAGTTAGAATATTTTATTGGCTAATATACTTTTCTTGTTATTTTTACAAAGGCCACCTTTATCCTTTTTGATGCCATATTTTCAGTGTTACACTTTTATGGCTTTTAATTTTCGATTTGACAGATGTAAGAAGCAGCATGAATAGTTTATACTGTGGTTTTTCAGAGACTGAATGCCAAGAGAACTCGGTAAATGTTTATTCTTCTCAGCTTTCTCTTTAAATTCCCCTAAATAGCACCCCATTTGGGAACAGAGCAAGAGTGTTGAACTGAAGACCAAAATGCCCTCAAGGTGTAAAATAATCTGAGGAGGAATATTTGCTGGGCGTCAGGAAAGACTCGGATGAAATTTCAACCCTGATGGTTTTCGGTGATCCAGGAAGTCAGTGAGACAATCTCTCTATACGCAGAGCCCTTTCATGATAATTAGAATGGTATGGACAAACCAATGAAAACAAGAGGGAAAGTGAGAAAGATCACCCATGATTCTGTTTCACTGTTTGCTTTCTCCTGTCATGGTTAAGAGAAATGTGCAATTCAATCCTCAATCAGTGGGTGGAGGATAACAGGGTAGATTCACTTGTGTGCACTTGTACAGTTGTAGCTGCGAGTCCAGAAGTCCTCTAGAGCATGTGTACTGGCACTGAGTTGGTGAGACAGTTGTGGAGTATCCCATTCTGATGAGTACAGAAAAACAAAAGAAAAAAGAAAAAAAAAGAAAAGAAGAGAAAAAATTAAGAAAAAAATCAAAAAAGGAAGAAAACTAAAAAAAAAAAAAAAAAATCAAATCACCTTGTGATTCAGTGTATCTGTTTACTAACTCAAATAAAGCAATTGTTCCCTCTGGAGGGGTCCAGGTTCCCCTGCCCCACAAGACCGTGGAGCCTCAGCAGGAGGGGTGGCGAGTCGCGGGTGGGCAGGGCCAGGACGGTGTGGCACCAGCCTTGAAGCGCCACGGCCCGAGGATGCGGTGTACATACTGTATTTCTAGATTCTCCTTTGTACAGAGTCACTTCACAAGTCAAGCTACTGTTTTACAGGTGCTCCTTATTTATTAGAGCTGTGAGAGCTTGGGGGACACACCTGGCGAGCAAGCTCGCTTTTTAAAAATGAAATTTGGGGGCAGGGGAAGGGGAGGTGGGAGGGAGGGGAAGCGAGCAAGCCTGGGGAGAGATTTATAAAAGTAAACGAAAGAAAAACTTCCAGCAACAAATTAAAAAATAATAACAAATAAACCCCAGCACAAAACCCACCCAGGCAGGAAGAAGCCGTCCCTCCTCTGGGGCCGTATTTTTCTGCTGGGTCACAACATTCTCCTCTCCCTGACTGGTGTCAGATTCATCAAACAAAAAATAAATCTCAAAGAAAAAAAAATGCACTTACATGTGCTTATTTGGCTTTTCTCATTATTATGACTACTGTTGTTATTTTATTTTATTTTTGTTACAGAGGTGTTCATTTTTCTCCCCCTGGGAAACATTTTAAAAAATAGAACTAAGGAGTTTTAAAAGATGGTAAGCTACAGGGATAGCACTGTCTCTTCCTGACCTGCTAGACCACGCTTGTCTGCAGACAAGAGCACACTCCATCCGCTCCAGGACCTGCTTCCCAACCATGCCCATCGCTGACCGCACACAGTGTGTGGGAAGTGAGTGCTTAGGCCTGTAGACCCAGGTGTGGGGTCCCTTCCAAGTGTTTTTCAAGTCCTGATCTTTTTTGGCTCCAAGAGTTCAGGCCTAAGGTTCAAGAAGCACCATCAAATGGAGGCAAACATGCTCCACGGGTTGCACTCACATTCACACACCATCTCATCCCACTGACTAGAGACTTTTATTTCAGCCTTCTGTGAATGGGGTGGGTCCGTTTGGCTCTGTGGTACCTGAGTTAAATATCAGAAAGTTCCTAAGGTGGAAAGTATGCTAATAGCTGGTTCTAGTCATTGTAAATCTAGTTCCGTTCTCTTGTTCTACATATGAAAAAACAGAAGCCTAGAAAAGCAACTCAACCTGTTCAGAGTACCACACTTAGTTGATTTCTCTTCTCAAAAAATGAATGCTCATTAACATCTGAGGCACCATGAGCAGTTCCCTCAAAGAGACCATCCTGTGGATTCCGGAGACCTGATTTCCTTCTCCCTTGGAGCCCGAGAGAATCTTGGAGGCTTCCTGGTGCAGGATTATATTTATGGCGGTGACTCCGTCTGAACACTGCCGAGGCAAGCCCCGCCAAGGCCGTGCCAGTGGCCGAGGCACCTGGCTGTGGTTGTCCTGATAGCGTTATTCATCTGGACCTGGCCATGGAGACAGTCATCCAGGATATTGATTTTGCTTTTGTCTGTAGTCCAAGATTGTCAAGCAAACATTTTGACCCTTTTGGAAACAAAAGGTACCTTTGTTCCAGCATAGAAAGATTCTGTGGCATCTCATAAGCCATCAGCACCCCTTTTCCTCCTCTTCCTTCTCATGATCTTACTGCTGTCTGAATGCACAATTCTCTTGGGATATCAAAACCATATATAAAGATAAATAGAAACAATAATGTATGTAAGCATGAGTACATGTTGAGTGTTTGCATATTAGTCTCATTGAATCTTCACAATAACCTTCTTTATGGGAGGGGCCTTTATTTTCCCTTTATTACACAGGAAGAAGCAGGAGCTCAGCAGTTTAGTAATCACCCAAGGTCACAGGGCTAGTGAGTTGCTGAATGGGATTCAAGCCTGGAGGCTTGGTGCCAGTACCCCGACCCTACCTCCAGTGTAGAGAAAAACTGTTGACATCTTCATGAAGAGTCTTTGACTTCCTGTAAATGTGTGGCAGTGATTCTGTTTTTTTCAAAAGTGGTCCTCATTTTAAACCAAGCCAGAAGATTGTGTGTTAATGGTGAGTGCACGCCTCGCCTTTACTGGATGCGGGGACTTGCAGAGGACATTCTGCTTTCTGAAAAGTAAGTCAGACAGGATTTTCCTTGGTGGTTATCAACCCCCTACGGAACACAAAGCCCTATGCCTGATGCTGAGGGGAGGCCAGAGAGGAAGAAAACTCACAGTCCTTGCCCTAGTGGTTTATACTTGATGGGAAGACAGGGCTGTGGAAAAGATGGACCACTTCTTGGTCTCACTAGGATGCTCTCTCAGTGTTTTCCAGGGTTTATGTAATCACGTGTTTGGAGCCTGGATTCATAACTTTGCAAAGCTGCCCTCCCCTTGCAGGTAGGTGCTCCCCTGATAAGGGATGGGCAGCTTGAGTCACAAGTAGACCTATAAGTGCCAGGCCATGCCACCCAGATGGCACAACCAAAAGCCAGACTGAGGCGCAGGTGCACAGGCACTCAAGACTCTGGTGAACTCCTTTCCCTCCTCAGCCACCCCATGTACCCCAAGGGCCAGATGCTTAGCCTCCTTTAATAGCTTCAATAGGGACCCTCCCTGAGACATGTAATACCTCCTTGCAGCTTTTCAGTGATTCCTGTAGCCTACTAAGTCAAAGTCAAGGGCAGGGTATAACACGCAAAGCCTCCCCCTCTGCCGGCTCTGGCCTTTGCTGCCTCCCAGCCCAGTCCACTCCCACTCCCTTGTCACCAGCCTCGCCCACATGCCACCTGCCTAGGATTAGGAGCTGGTTCCTGATGCCCCTGCTCTCTCTCCCTCCTGTGCCTTTGCACATGGGATGTCTGTCCTTCCTCTTCCCTGGGCAATTTCTGCAGCCCACCTGCTCAGATGAGGTCTTTTCCGGGAAGCTGCATGGACCAGCTCCTCCCCTCCCCTGTTGGGGCAGGCACTCCCTCTGTGCTGACCTCCCCCCTGGTGCAGATCATACTCAGCTTTTCCAGCCGCTCATCTGTCTGTGCACTTTACCAGTCTGCACAGTCCTTGAGGAGGGGAATTATGCCTTATTTGCCTCTCATCTCCTGAGCACATGCACAGCCCCTGGAAGGCCCTCATTGTCATTATTTATTTTAAAAACTAACAAGGCATCTCCTTCGAGGATCAGTTTACATGCCACCCCTCCATGAAGCCAAACTTGAATCCCTGAGGGGCAATTAATTGCTTCTCCCTTGGGCTTCCATGACCCACGTTTAAATGGACAGAGGCCACTTCTGGCACTGTGCTGATCAGTCTTCCCATATTGCCAGGCTCATTGGAGGGATGCACTGTGGCCCTCTTCACTTTGCATCTTTGAAGAGCTACTCACTGCCCTTGGAACTGAAAGTGTTGGCTGAGTTGAACCAATTTTATGCTACTAGCCTAATGACAGAGGAAGACAATAAGACCCTGGAAATCAGAGCAGTTGTGCAGCAAACACAGAAAGACTCCTGAGTTTCATTTTGTGTTTCTAGTCCTTGAGGGAGGTGCCAGTGCTACTCCCAAGGCAGCCAGTGAGCCAGCACACTTTGGGCTTCTGAATGCAAGGCCAGGGCCAAGTGCTGGGAGCAACACAAATGGGATAAGACTCAGCCAATGCCCTTGCATTTGTGCTGAATGCTGATTCCAGGTCATGCAACTGTTACGCGTTTTGCCAAAAGTGCCTTCCAGATGAGATAATTCCTTGACCTTGAACACATTTATAGATGGAAAGATAGTCTTCAGTACCCAGAAAATGCCTCTTCTTCTATCTCTCAACTGTGGGTGGGAAGAACAGTTGCCACCTGTGTATGTCATTCTTCTAGTGAAGGGGGACTTTGGCTGGGAGGTGGCTCCCAGCCATTAGGTGCTTATTCTGTGCAGGGCCCTGTGCTAAGGGCTTTCCTGACAGTCACTTATGTACTTCTCACGTCAGCCCAGTGAGGGACTGATAGTATCATCATCCCCATCTCACAGCCAAAGAAACTGAGGCATGAAGACAAAGGGGTTTTCTGTCCAAGGTGTTATAAATAGTAAGAGGCAGGACCCAGGAGTGGGCTCCAGGGCTGAGCTGCCTCGCTATGGCCTGAGGCGCTTGGCAGTTGAGGCCATAGGGCAGAGTTCAGATTGTTTAGTTGGTGCCTAAACCAACTAAATGAGATCAAGACATCTTTGACTATCATATTAGGTTTGGAGAAAAAAAAAAATGACTGCTACTTCTCCTGACACCTGGTTTTGGACAAGATCTAAAATAGGACTGTCAAGGTATCTGTAGGTAACATTTGAAGGAGAGGGGCTGGGGGCCTGTGTCATAGCTCAGAGAAGGGAAGGAGCGAGGACACTTTGGCATATGTGTTAAATTTCCTGGGGCAGGGAGCAGAGGGCAAGTGAGCCAGGGGCATTTTCCACTTCCCATTGTTCCAATTTTTTGAACTGCACACCAGGCTCCCCCTGCCTCGCACTTGCTTAGATGGGACGGTGAACAGAAGCACCAGTAGAGCTGCCGGGGCCGCACCGACTGTGACCCATGTGGGGTCATTTTGCATAGGGTGCAGGAATCCAAGCCCCATGGTCACTTTTGGGCTATGCCTCAGATCCCCAGTTGACCAGTTGAAAGACTGGATGAAAGGACAGACATGCTGAGAAACTCCATGTGTCAGGCACCACAACATTCACCCAGACTGTCTCAGGCAGATCTCACAAAACCACGTGCTACAGGCAGTGAGATCCTCATTTCTGGATGAGGAAAATACAATCCAGGAAGGTTAAGTGGTCTGCTCAGCCACTCAGCTAGGACATGATAGAGCCCAGATTTGAACCCACTGCCCCCAAGGGCAGTCTGTGCTCTTGACGGATGCAGAAATACCAGCATCAACTCAGCTCATAACTCAGTTTGGATCTCAAGCAGCCAGTGTGATGCATGTCTGATGATGCCATTCCATCTTGCTACAGACCTCAGGCAACAGTTGATGCTCTCCTTCCTCATCTGTTCCTCACATGCAGATTTGGGCCAAATCAACAGACAGTGAACTCCTACAAGAAGGAGTAGACACCACTGTTAATTGTAATGTACATTTCTTCAGGGACTGCTAAATGTCGTTTAGTTGAATTACTTCATTTATACCTCACAACAACCCTGTGAGGTCAGTACTAGTATTCCTGTTTTACTGATGAGGAAACTGAGCACACAGTTGTGGCACAGCCTGGAACTATACTTGGGGAGTGTGAGCTCAGAGCCCGCATTTCACTGCACACTCCCATTTGGGCCTTTCTCTTGTGGATGGATGCATGTCTGCATGCTGTGTACATGAGAACAAAGCCAGTTTATTGAATACCTCATTTCACTTTCACACGTGTCAGTTCATCTTGGAGAACATCAACCTTGGAAGTGACATAGAGGAACGTAACAGTGATTCTCATCTCTTGAGTTACAGAAAAAGTCAATTGCCCATCTCCTTTTTACCTAACAAACTTCCCATAAATTCCCATCCTCTATGAGAACTCTGTGTAAACATTGCTGCTTCTGAATCTAATAAGAATGCTCAAGGAGATCCACTCTGTGGCCCTTTACTGTTCTTATTTCCCCTCCTCTGCTTTCCTCTAACCAGCCCTGGAGCTCCTGAAAGCAAGGGCCAGGGTAAGGCATCTTTGCCCTCTGCATGGACAGGCGGAGTTGTTTGGTGTCTAGCTCCCTAGCTGCTGTGCCTCTCATCCACTGATGGAGCAGTATCAGTTGAGTTACTTGAATCTTCTCCATGTCCTCTGTGTTCTTCAAAACCCCCTTTCCTATTTCCTGCTCTGGGCTTCCCTCCGGATCTTCTGCAGTTAAAACTGTTGGGGTGTACTGGTGTTCTGAGCAGCAGGCGAGGGGCCACCGCCTCTCCAGCTGTGTGGACACGGCTGGCTCACAGGACGGCATGTAAGGGTCTCAGCTGGAAGTCACTAGGTCTCAGGGATAACAGGAAAAACCTCTCATTATTTCCAGTCTCCTATGTCTCATGCAAACAATCGCATTCCATTTTAATGTTTCATGTAAAATAATTTCTGGTGTTGGAAATACTTGAAAAAAACACTTTTTAGGAAAGGCTAGGTTGTGAGTGAGTGAGCTCTGGAAGGCTCACTCACACAGAAAGGCATGCCTTTGACATTGGTAAAGAAAAGGAAGGTAGAGACTGAAACATTTTAGCCAGAACCTTCAGACTATGTGTTTGTTTTTATTCTTCTTTCTAGGTTTACTTAAACAAAAGAGAAGGCTTGGTACAAAGTAAAAACAATGAAAACAATGGTGGAAAGGAAAAAAGAAGAGTTTTATAAAACAGCAGGACCGTACCTAAGCCCTTGAATTTCACACTCCCCAGCATGACTGAACCCCACCCAACACCAAGACCTCCCTTCTCAGTCTCCACCACAAGGCTCACAGTATCTCCTTCGCACACAGTGGCTGGATTAGGGCTTGGACCGAAGGCCAGGAATGCAATAAGATACTTTTATACTTATTGATCCTTTGAAAAAGAGTTTGTTTTCATGAAACTTTAATTCACTTTTTTCCCCCCTTTTTTTAGCTTTTTAGCCTAACTGCTACACATTTTCTCCCTGTTCTTTGTGAAATGCTAATCCAGCCCAGGGTTTTCGTTTTCCGGGTGTAACTTTTCAGAAATTGTATATCTGCATAGCAACCCCGCAAGGGCTGCCTATGTCACGGTATCACATGTCAGAAAGATGAAAAGGACTCCAAATCTAAGCTCTCCACAAACTTGGCCCTCCGATTCTGGACCAGAGAGCTTCTTGGCCTTAATATAAATGGCAGGAGAGATATTTCAGGGCCAGAAAGGTGCAAACTTTTATCTTGTTGATGACAGAAAACGACATATGACCTCAGCTCAGCTCGGTGGGGACGATCAAACCAGAAACAAAGGCCGTATTTTTCTCTGCTCTTGTCCCTGCCGTCAGCTTCCAAGTGCAACCTGAGCCTGGATTCCGAACCCAGTGTCCAGATTAGAGATTGTTGACTCAGATTTAGTGGTGAAACGTGAGCTGCACTCTGTTGATGGCAAGCCTTGAAGAAGCAAGTTTACTTAAGCCAAGAGAGAGATTGTATGTCAGACCAGAGCCTGGCTTTTCTTTATCACAAACTTCCTGATCTGCCTCTGTTTTAATAGTTTCCACCACCACCACCAAGAGCCAGAGAGTGAGACAGAGAGACATAGAGAGAGAGGAAGCACCCCTCTCAGTTCCATCTCTTCAGTGTTATAAATCAGGAAATTAACAAGTGTGTAACTGGCCTTTGCCACAGTCAAAGACAATGAGCCTTTTGTGTTTCTAACTGGGGGCCGGCACTTAACATAATCAATGAAGAGCTCTACTCAGAAGGGATGAAAAATGGAGGCTTGATCTGGCCATTTAAAGGATCTTTCCTAATACTCAGGCACATGGCTTTTATGAGATGCAAACACGGCTTAGAACCTTGCCTTTGGTCTGAAGGCGGGTCATTAAGAGAAATCATTACATTGCTTTCCCTGTCTCTGTCTCTCTCTCCGTTTTTCTTTGGCTCCCTCCTGGCTTTTCCTTGGCTTCTGATTCCATCCCTCTTTTAGATTCTCTGTGCCTTCAGTAATTTATGTGCAAGATATTTTCCCAACCTCCAAATGTTTTTCCATTTGGCAAACCATGTCCCGAAGCCTCCACACAATGTAACTGTAGAGTTCATTTATGCTAGAAAACATAAGCTTGGTTAATGGACAAGCCTAAGTGGCCAATGGCAGTGACCCTGTGGGCCTGGGCTGTCATAGACTGATCCTCGGGGCCGCCCCTGGGGATGCAGTGGAGGTGGGTGTCAGAAAGGAGTGTCTTTTCCAGGTTGCCACAGATGCTTGGCTTCGACCCTCCTTGTCTCCAAAAGGGAAAGAATTCCTTCCAAGCCCCTTTCTCGTATAGTTTTTGGAAGCTTCAGGGCACCATATGGAGAATCATTTCATGATCCTCCTGATGGCTTTTACGTGAGCAGCTATAAATTGGATGGTTTCCTTCAGGTCTGATATCCTGCAGTACCTGCCATGGATTGTCAGGAAAGTCACTGAATATGTTAGTCCTGTGCCGTTCTTTGGGAGAAAGAAGGCCCAGACCCTCCTGGGAGGGACCACTGTTACTTTGAGAAATGAAAACTAGAGAAGCGGGTAGGGTGGCACGTGGTGAAAAAGCCTGGAAGCTCAGGAGGGTCATGTGCCCCAGTGAATTTTTCATTCCAAAATCTTAGATTAGGACGAAGGCAGAAGTTGAGGCTGGTGCCTCTTCTCAAATGCCATGCTCATTGGCTTCTCCCTTGAGGCTCTTAATAAGCCTGGCTGGTCTGGGCCACTCTGTGAGATAAAGATGAGGTTAATGGGCTGGGTTTATGTCCAGGCGCTCACAGGGTATAACTAGACAGCATTTGGCTTCTGAAATATGAGCTCTATTCATTGAGTAACTGGCACTTTTTCTTTCTAAACAGTTGCAATGATATAATGCAACTCTCTCCATTTTACTTCTTTAAAAGGTGCCACGTGAAAGGATTTCTCAACTCTTGATCCAGGCATCTGTTGATTTAATAAGCAAATCAAAAGCAAAGAGCCATCCCCATAAGAAAAAGGCTTTAGGTGAGTTTTTTAAGGGGACTTATTTTGCTTAGACACTTATCTGAATTCCTTTGACCCTATACATCCGAGCCAGCAGGGCAGAGGTTGGTTAGTGTATTCTACTGGGCCACCCATGTATGAGGAATGGAGCCCTTCAACTGTTTCCCAAGCATCTCTGAAAAAAAAAGTCACAATAATCAGAGTACTGAAGACTGATTGGCTCTGGGAACTCATTCACTCAGGTGTATTTTTAGGCTTTTGTTTATCTGTCTTGATTGATAAAGTAATTATCAAAATGCATTAGAAAATAATAGCCAACTGGTGAGAAATGGAACAGTTGGAGGCAGCGCGGCAATGGAGGAAAGCATCTCAGACTCCCTCAGACTTTCCAGAGAAACTCTGGGAAAATCCATCTTCTCTTTTCCTTTCTCCTCTGTGCAGCTGAGCAGGGCTCTGGCTTGATAAAGCCCATCTCCCACCCCACCACATCACAGAGTAACTCATTAACTCCCCCAGAAAGGCGGCCCGAGTCCTCCTTTCCCTCTCCTCACCTTTCCTCCATCCCTCTCCACTCTGAAGTCTGCTGCAGGCCAACCAGAACCCCAGCAGATGTTTGTGTTTTATGAGCCAAATGGGAGCCTGAAGGATCAACCAAATACCAGCCCCACTGAGAGGGGAACAAGGCCATCTAACATGAGGAACACAGAAGGCCGCTCATCCAGCAGGGCTGGGGCTTCCAGGGAGCAGAAGGAGGGTTGAATAATTAGCTGGCACAGCCTAGTGTTGGCCCATTGTTCTGTCCTTCTGAAGAGCTCACAGAGGCCTTTAATGGGGGCTCAGAGAGGTTGGAGAGGCCCTCTGTGAGTCCACCTCCCTGGCTGGCCGTCCTGGCCAGGATGGCCTTCTCTCATGCCAGAGCACCATGTGGCACCCTGACCATGGCTCCTGGCACAGGAACGACCAGGAGGCTACCGTGGAACCAACTTAGAAGTGCCGTGCTGCTCAATAGCCATCCCTGCCTCCACACCGCTGTAGGGCCACGGAAGAATGGACGGGGTGGGTGTGCAGATGGAAGACCAAAGTTTCCCTCTCAGCCCTGCTACTTCCTGCCGTGTGCTGCTGGCCGTGTTGGTCTTTAACGTCTCCAAGGCTCAGTTTCTCTCTCAGTGATACAGAGATGATGAGACCTACTCTTGCGGTTGCTTCCAAGGTTAGATGATAGCAAGTGTGCTGGCTCTGGGCCTGTTTGCTCTAAGATCCATTTCTCAACTTTCACTGCTCTCCTCCGCATGGCAGGGCCCTCACGCTGGCTGTATTCAGCCAATGGGAGACGGGATTTCTCTCCCTCAGCCACCTTCCTTGGTTCCCTCTGGAAAGCTCTTAGGAACTGCAGCTCCCATGAAGTCTTCTTATGTTTGTTCCTTCAACCTCAGGGTTTTCTCACTGACCCCTGCCCAGCTTCTCAGCTCTCCATCACTGTGGATCCCCCTTCCCGTCCTTGCACTCCCCTGGCTGCAAGGGCCTGAGGTGCTGTTTTCCTGGTTGGGCCTTGGTTGATGAGAGTATGTGAACATGTAAACGTGTTGCACACCAAGACAGAGACAGACCTGCTGAAGACCCCAGTCCATAAAGCAGAAGGGGGACGGTGCAGCTCACCTGGGTCTTCCCACCCTGAGCATCACAACCTGGAGCTTAACCATAGGTCAGGGTGATCTATCTGAAACCATTCCCTGAGGGGTTCTTCAGCTTGGGCCTTTAGACAAACAGAAAAATGGAATAGGAAGTACGTATGGTTTTTTTAAAATCATATATTAGTTTCACTAAAAATATGGATAAAAAACATGCAGTGGGCTTCTGGTATGCCTTCCATTTATTCTTTACTTTAAGGAAAAAAAAAAGAGATGGGGGTTCTCACTCTGTCACCTAGGTTGGAGTGCAGTGGCACAGTAATAGCTCACTGCAACCTCAAACTCCCGAGCTCAAGTGATTCTCCTACTTCAGCCTCCTGAGTACCTGATGAGAGGTGACAACGTGCTAGCAGCCCTCTCAGCGCCTCCTCGGCCTCGGGGTCCACTCTCGCAGCACTTGAGGAGCCCTTCAGCCCACCACTGCACTGTGGGAGCCCCTCTCTGGGGTGGCCGATACCAGAACCGGCTCCTCTGCTTGCGGTGAGGTGTGGAGGGAGAGGCCTAGGCGGGAACCCGGGCTGCGCGCGCGGGCGCTCACAGTCCAGCGGGAGTTCCGGTGGGCGCTGGCGCGGGCGTGGGCCCTGTGGGCCCAACACTCAGAGTGGCTGGCCGGCGCCGCCAGCCCAGAGCAGTGAGGGGCTTAGCACCCAGGCCAGCAACTGCGGTGGGTGCGCCGGGTCCCCCAGCCGAGCCGGCCCGCTGGCGCTGCGCTGGAGTTCTCGCCGCGCCTCAGCTGCTTCCCCGCGGGGCAGGGCTTGGGACCCGCAGTCCACCATGCCCGAACTTCCCACTGCGTGGTGGGCCCCTGCGCTGCCAGAGCCTCCCGGACAAGAGCCTGCCCCTGCTCTGCCGCGCTGGGTCCCGCCGACTACCCAGGGCCTGAGAAGTGCGGGTGCACGGCGCGGGACTGGCGAGCAGTCCCGCCCACGGCCCCGGTGCGGGATCCACTGGGTAAAGCCTGCTGGACATGTGAGTCTGGTGGGGACTTAGAGAGCTTTTATTCTGGCTGAGGGATTGTAGATACACCAATCAGCACTCTGTGTCTAGCTCAGGGTTTGCAAATTGGTGCTCTGTATCTAGCTAACCTAGTGGGGACTTTGAGAACTTTCGTGCTTAGCACTCGGTGTCTAGCTAAAAGATTGTTGTAATCGCACAATTCAGCACTCTGTCAAAACGAGCCAATCAGCTCTCTGTAAAATGGACCAATCAGCACTCTGTAAAATAGACCAATCAGCTCTCTGTAAAATGGACCAATCAACAGGATGTGGGTGGGATCAGACAAGCGAATAAACGCAGGCTCCCCGAGCCAGCAGTGGCAAGGTGTTTGGGTTTCTTTCCACGCTGTGGAGGTGTTGTTTTTCTCGCTCTTTGTAATAAATTTTGCTGCTGCTCATTGGGTTCACGTTGCTTTTATGATCGGTAACATTTACATGAAAGTCTGTAGCTTCACTTCTGAAACCAGCAATATTGCAAACCCACTGGGAAAAACGAACAACTACAGACGTGCTGACTTTAAGAGCTGTTAACACTCACTGGGAAAGTCTGCAGTTTCACTTCTGACAGCGAGACCACGAACCCACCAGAAGGAGAAAGCTCCAGACACATCTGAATGTCTGAAGGAATAAACTCCGGACACACGATCTTTAAGAACTATAATGCTCACTGTGAGGGTCTATGGCCTCATGCTTGAAGTCAGTGAAACCAAGAACCCACCAATTCCGCACACACTGGGACTACAGGCCTGTGCCACCACACCTGAATAATGGAAGAAAACCTTATTTGGTTGGGCGTGGTGGCTCATGTCTATAATCCCAGCACCTTGGGGGGCCGAGGCGGGCGGATCAGGAGGTCAGGAGCTCTAGACCATCTTGGCTAACATAGTGAGACCCCGTCTCTACTAAAAATATGAAAAAATTAGCCGCGCGTGGTGGCGGGAGCCTGTAGTCCCAGCTGCTAGGGCGGCTGAGGTGGGAGAATGGCGTGAACCAGGGAGATGGAACTTGCAGGGAGCCGAGATGGCGCCACTGCACTCCAGCCTGAGTGACAAAGCGAGACTCCGTCTCAAAAAAAGAAAAAAAAAAATCCAAAAAATTAGCTGCGTGTGGTGACATATGCTTGTAATCCCAGCTATTTAGGAGCCTGAGGCACCAGAATTGCTTGAGCCTGGGACGCAGAAGTTGTAGTGAAACTGTCTTGAAAAAACAAGAAACACCTTTTTTTTTTTTTTTTTTTAAAGGAAAACGTCTCACTATGTTGCCCAGGCTGCACTCCTTGCTATGGAACCTATAGGCAATGTCTGGTGTGTCTGGACTCTCCTCCTAGGTTCTACTGACCTTGTCTGTGTCTCCTATTATTCCTGTTCCATACAAAGTTGCATTTTCTTGGGTTTTTTTGTTTTGTTTTGTTTTGTTTTTTACTGATTCCCTGTTTTAGTGCGTGTATGGGAAGAGTTGTCTCCTCGGGTGCCACTGAGGAAAGCTTTTTCCATCAAGCTGCCTGCTGTGCGTGTTGCCTGGGCTTTGCCTACCCCTGGTGCTGCATCTCCCTGTATTCTATCTTCTGGTTCTGCTGTGCTGTGGGGGCGGGGACGCTCGTACTCCTTTTGGCAGGAAGAGTCACTTCCACATTGAGGTCAGAATTGAAAATGGCTTTCCCCATAGGGCAGAGGGATGGAGGCCTATACTTCCTGTGTAGTGTAATTAATCGCTGCCCCTTCCCTGCCTGCAGCCGTCCAGGCTCAGAGCCGGCCATGATTAACCATTTCCTGCCCAACTTTGTGAAGGCTATGAAAGACTTGTGTGAACTTTAGCGTGCTTCCTTTCTACAAGTTCGCTGTTAATCTCGTGTAGACCATCCCTCGGGTTAGGGAGCTCTCTGTGCTGGGCTGGCTTTGGCCATGTGGGGAGAACTCAGTGCCCAAGAGGCTCCACGGAGCAGAAAAGCCTAAGTCCAGAGGAAGAGGGGCAGAAGCTGAGGAAGCGAGGATGGCAGGGCCCTGCTAAGGGAGCAAATTGTCTGTCTTTCTCACCTCCTTCCCATTCCCATGGCTATGTCATCTGAAACGGACAGGGCTCAAAAGAAGGCTTCTCTTCTCCCTTCTGGCTGATTTTCATGTCATCTGAAGGTACAGTGAGTAAACAACATGACCTCACAGATGACGTTTGGAAGTCTTTAGGTCCTGCAACTTCGGAGCTGTCCCTTTCTCACATGTGGGTAAGCCATGACATTTGAGAGCTGGAAAGGACAGGATTGTTTGTATTGTTCAATGCCATCATTTTTGCACATGAGGGAAGTGAGGTATAGAGAAAGGCGGAGTGACTTGCCTAGTGGCAGATAGCTCGTGAGTAGCGGGATCAAGATGGGAGTCTGGGTCTTCATGAACTCTCCAAATGCTTCTTTCAGCAGTCACTTTGGAATTAGAACCAACTAAAGTGTTTGCTGCCTTGATGTGGGGTGTGAGTTGTGTTCCACGGACACAAAACTCAGTGGATTAATGGTGTGCTGGTACATGTTTAACTGTGGGCTCTCTGAAGGGAAAAAGCATGATTATCCATATATACATAAGTTTATTACACATTTTGCTGTTATGAAAGATGTGGAATATGTAATTTTTAAATAATGATAAAATATATAACACTGTTATAAATTCCATAGAACCAATAGATGCTCACAGAATGCTGTTGTTTATTTTTATTGAATTCTTGTAACTACCTCGTTGCAATTGCTGAATGAGTGTAGTTCTGATATAAATGTTGAATGATATTTTCTTGTATGTTAATGTATTAGACAAAAGTGAAACCACAAAGATGTAAGTTGAAACCTCACTCATTCATCAATGACATGAGTGACTTATTTTCTAAATTAGATAATAGTTTTCAAATACTGGGAGAATATTTCCTCAAATTTTCATTTTATTCACAATGTAACAGCCACAGACATGGCACTTTTTTGAGTTTAATCTTCATTATGAACATTCCTCATTACTTTAAGTCTAGACAAGCAACAAAACAAAATATCAAGACCTGATTCCTAGCACTTGCCAATTTACATCCATGGTGTAAATATTCTCACCATGACAGATTTCAAGCTAACACTGTGATGTCACAGAACTCAGCAAGGCATGTGTAGCCACATATTGTTATATAATTTTCTACTATGCAGATATAATAGATGTAACTAACCTCAAGAGAATAGATGATAATATAATGTAGTAAAATAATGGAAACATGTTCTTAGCATTTATTACCTTTGCTTTTAATATAACTTAAGTGTGTATAATTTTAACTTTTAATAATGTCTATACTTAACAGCTTCTCAGAAAATTTCTGAAAATTTAGAATCAGCTCTTGTGAGCTGATAAAAGCAACCTCCAGCGCGTCACTAGCAGAAGATGAATGGGATAGTGCTTAGCCTGGTTTTACTCTTCTCAGTGTATACCCAAGGCCACTAGGCCACTAGACTGAGGAGGCCAGGATGATGGCTATTTGAGTAAGAAGGCATGGGCCGAACTCATGCTGAGGGATAGGGGTAAATTTAAGAACAAGAAGTAGATCCCATATAGTAGGTAACTAAAGATAATTCCAGGTACAGTTTCCAAATACTACAGAAGATAGATAGTTTTAAATATCACACAGTCAAGAAAATTGAAAGGAAACGAGGGGAGAAGAAGAAAGAAATAAGAAGGAAAAAAACTGAGTAAATAGTAAATGCCTTTTACTAAAAACATAATTTGCTAACACAGAACAGACCTGCTTTTGTGGAAGCTCCCTGACCCATCGCTCCCACAGCCTCCCACAGACGTGCTGTGGTGGACATGGAGCGGGGCCTCTTGGGCATTCCCTGTTTGAGGACCTGACCTCTTACTTCTTTGGAAGGAGAAGATGAGATTACCAGAGCTTTGGATCCATTTTTGGATCAAATGAAAACCGCAGGCTAATCCTTAATGCATCCCTCTCCTCTTACAGATGCTGGCCTCACCCTAGGGGCGGGGCATCAGATGCCTCACAGGCCCAGCCCCAGGAGGAGGCTGAAAGTCACATGCTGCTCCTGAGGTCTGGGACGGCCCCTCCTTCCCCCTCAGCAGAACTCGGTGCCCTGGGGAACCCACTTTTCCTGACTCAACTCCAGTACCACCTCCTCTGTGAAGCTGCCTAGTTGTTTTCTGTTGCTATAACTGCATACCTGAAACTAGGTAATTTATAAAGCAAAAAATATATATATTTCTGACAGTTCTGGAGGCTGGGAAGTCCAAGGTCTAGGAGCACATCTGGTGAGGGCCCGCTTGCTGGTGGGGCCTCTCTGCAGAGTCCTGAGGCAGCCCAGGGCATCACACGGAGAGGAGCCTCATCAGAGAGAGCCAACCTGGCCTTTTGTAACAGACTGGCTCTTGGGATAACTGACCCACTCCTGTGACGATGACCATTAGTCCATTCACGAGGGCAGAGCACTTACCACCCAGTCAGCTCTCAAAGGCAACACCTCACACTGCTATTACATTGGGACATGAATTTCAACATGACTTTTGAGGGGACAAACATTGAAATGGTAGCAGAAGAGATGATGCCCCGAGGTAGTCACCCACTGTCTCCTCCTTTTCCTTACAGCATTTTTTGTAAGTTACTGTACCTTTTTATTCACTTGTCTATGTTCTCAACAAGACTGTGGGCTCTTCAAGAGAAAAGACCTCTTGTCAGTGCCTGGTGCATAATAGGTCTCAATAGATCTTAGACCCTGCATCACTTTAATGATTCTCAAATATGTGTGCATAAAAATTACTTGAAGAATAGGTTAAAATGCAGATCCCCAGACCTCAGATTAGTGCTCTTATAATCTGCATCTTTTAATAAGACTGTGTGATTCTGAGGCATTCATGTTCCCAAACCACACTTTGAGAAATACAAATTTGTTCAAACATTTCATTTTATAAGTGGGGAAACAGAGGGCTGGAGATTAATTAACAGAGGGCTGCTTTCAGACTCTTGACTACTCAATGTAATGGGAGATCCTGGTGCTTTCAGATAGAACTATCTTAAATTTTTATTAATCTAAATTCACCACAGCCGCACTGATGATCATTGTTTGGAATATTAACAATGCCTTGAACTGAAATCATTGAATCCCACATTTTAAAATAATAACAAGGCTTAACAGGGTGGCTCACACCTGTAATCCTAGCAGTTTAGGAGGCCGAGGTGGGCAGATCACTTGAGGTCAAGAGTTGAAGACCTGCCTGGCCAACATGGTGAAACCCCATCTCTACAAAAAATACAAAAATTAGCCGGGCATGGTGGCTCGCATCTGTAATCCCAGCTGTCAGGAGGCTAAGGTGGGAGGATCACTTGAGCCTGGGAGGCAGAGGTTGCAGTGAGCCGAGATTGTGCCACTGCACTCCAGCCTGGACGACAGAGCCAGGTCTTATCTCAAAAAAATTTTTTTTTAGTTAAAAAAAAATAGTAACAAGACTCTCTACTATTGAGTTAGATCCCTTTACTCAAAGGGTAGGCGTGCAGACACGGGGCACCCTCTCCCACTGCTGCCATTAGTGTCTCTTTAGAATTTGAATTGTTTTTCCACTGACAACAGAACAAGTCCCTCGGGTGATTTACACCTCCAAGGTGTCATTTGCCTCAATGGCTGTCCCTGGAGGCTGTTTGCCACAACCTCTATTTCCAGCAGGGTGTCCTCTGACCCCTCTGACGCCCACACTTTATGGTGGCAGATATAGGGCCCCAAAGTAGAACAGTGTTCAGGCGTCTGGCTCATGCCTGTTTTTATGAGCAAATCCTTATTTCACCTGTCAGTCTTTTGGTGAGCATTGTGTGTGCTGGTTCCTGCCTTGAGCAGCAGGTGCCACCTAGAGGTCCCTGTGACTGCCACCATGGCTTGGCAGGGGCTGGGCAGCCCGGGTCCTGAGGAAACTCAGCGAACATCCACTGAGGGTCACACAGGCCCCTAAGCAGCCCTAACACTGAGCCTCCCTGAAGCCCTGGGTTTCCCAGGAGGGGGCTGTCGGGGAACCCGGGAAGAACAATAGGAGGTGGGCCTGATTCCTAGCACTCAGCCACCTTGCTTGACGTTAATTCTGAGAGGAAATGGGCAAGAACTCTGTTTGCCGGCCACAAGGTGTCAGCAGCGGGCTGACCAGGGGATGGCTCTGCGAGCAGACCCGGGAGGAGCTGCGGCACGCAGAGAGGGTGTTGCTGGTTGCTCTTTGAAGTTCCTAGCTTGCAGAGACTGCTTTTCTTATTAGTGGGGACCTGATGATTACGTTACCAAAAGACCCCTCTCCGCCTTGCCTGCGGACCAGCCACATGCCTCTCTCTGCTTTCAGATGGGTAAAATTGCCGCCTCCGGACATCTCAACCAAGCCTGAACTGCGGCTTGAAGAGCTGGATGCAGGTGGAGATTTGGGGATAACACCACAGAAAGCAATGATGTAGGAGGTGTGCGAAGACGGAATAGTTCAGGACACTCCTTTTCTTTTTTTTTTTTTTTTTTTTTTTTTTTGAGACGGAGTCTCGCTCTGTCGCCCAGGCTGGAGTGTAGTGGCACAATCTCGGCTCACTGCAAGCTCCGCCTCCCGGGTTCCCGCCATTCTCCCGCCTCAGCCTCCGAGTAGCTGGGACTACAGGCGCCCACCACCGCGCCCGGCTAGTTTTTTGTATTTTTTTTTAGTAGAGACGGGGTTTCACCGTGTTAGCCGGGAGGGTCTCGATCTCCTGACCTCGTGATCCACCCATCTCGGCCTCCCAAAGTGCTAGGATTACAGGCTTGAGCCACCGCGCCCGGCCAACACTCCTTTTCAAAAACTTAGATGTGAGTTCTGGCCTGCCTACGCGCTAGGTGTGAATTTGAAGTCTGGGTTTGCACCCCCATCTGTAAAATAGCATGTTCCCCGTCTTTCAGATGACGATATCCACAGGGTTCTTACGTGGGTCAAATGAGGTCAAATAATTTGCAAACTATGAGGTACTATACACACATGGGTGCGATTGCTGGGGCTCATCTTTTGACCCAAGCTGTGTCCTAGAGCTTCCTTCTGACTAGAGGAACAGATACTGAAGCACAAAGGGGTGGCTGACTCTTCCGAGCGGGTCATGTGGAGTCTCCGTGTGAGCTGCCAGCCATCAAGTTCTGATCCAGCCTGATAGAATCATCTTCCAACTAGATTCTTCCTGGATGCCTTTGCATGGCTCGTGTCCAACTGGAAAGCTGGCAGTGGATGCTCGCTCTTGCCTCTTCAATGAGCCTGCTTTTCCATACTGGAAGAAAAGATGAAACACACGTTTCAGAATGTTTTTCCTGTTGGACACTATCCCCCCTGGAGTGATGGAGAAAAATATTAGATGAAGTCAGGGGATAACTGAGTAACATACTGATTTAGAAACTCATGGAATCAAATGAAAGTGTTTTTTCCACTGGTGGGGTTATTATATGCTGGCTGGACAGGTCCCAGAGAGGAAAAGGCTTTGATCCCTGAGCAATATAAGTTAGCAGGAAACAATATTCTCCATTGCTCTGCTTAAAAAAAAAAAATAGAACTCACCTGGGTTTGAAATTCATCCCACTCATCACCTTTGGAGTGAGTGCGGACTGTCGCACAGGCCCCATCATGCTGGGATGATGGCAAAGAAGAGATGAGGCTGTTGCTACTGGTCATTGCTCTGTGGAGCTTTTCATGTGGCCTGTTTCCTGGTGGAAATAAACTACCTGGAAAGTATATTATGAAAAACTCTGATGGGATTTTGATTGTAATTTTACTGTTTATATTAATTTGTGGAAAAGTGTCATCTTTGTGTTATAAAGTTTTCCCGTCCATGAACATGGTGTATCTTTCCATTTATTCGATTTCTTTTTTATACCTTTCAAAGAAGCCTTTTAATTTCTGTATAAAGGCCTTGGGCATCTTATGTCAGGTTGATTCCTAGATAAATTATAGCTTTTTCATGCTATTGTAATGGAATCTTTAAAAATATTTACATTTTCTGATTGTTGCTGTTGTGTAGGTAAATGTATGTGTGTGTGTGTGTGTGTGAGTGTGTGTATGTGGGTGTTGATAGAAATTGACTGAAGCCTTATCAGTTCTAATGGTTTGTTTATTGTTTTGGATTTTCTTTGTAAACAATCATATTGAATAATGCACGTTTCAGCTTTTCCTTTTTAATCCTGATACATTTTTTTTCTTTGTTTTGTTACAGTGTCAGTTAGCATCTTGAGGTTCATCCTTCTTCTTGTCCTGACTTCAAGGGAAATTTTTTGGCATAAATGTTTTATTTTTAAGTAATTTTAAATTTATTTTAAAAACTTGCAAAGATAGTACTTAGGGTTGCCATAGACTCCTCACCCAGTCTCCTCCTCTGCTAACAGTTACAGAACATGGTACCCATGTCAAAACTAAGAAACCAAAACTGATACATCAATATTCACTAAACTCTAGAGTTTTTTAAGATTTCACTAGTGCTTCTGCTAATGTCCCTTTTTCTGTCCCAGGATCCCACCTGGGATACCCCATTCTATTTAGTCGTCATGTCTTAGTCTCCCCTGGTCTACGACAATTTTTCCTTCTTTCTTTTTCATGACCTTGACAGTTTTGAGACATATTGGTTAGGTATTTTATAGAATGTTTCTCAATTTTGAGTTTGCCTGATGTTTTCCTCATGAATAGAATGGGTTTATGGTGTTTTGGGAATAATATCAGGGCAGTGTCCTTCTTACCATGTTGTATCCAAGAATACATGCTGTCAACATGAAGCATCATTGGTGAAGTTGACCTAGGTCACCTAACTAAGGCAATGTTTGCCAGAGTTTTCCGTAGTAAAGTTACCTCCCCTATGCCCTTTCCATTCTCAATCCAACCCATCCTCAAGTGGGAGAAGGGGGAAAGGGGAGAGGGATTGTATTAGTCTATTCTCACACTGCTATGAAGAAATACCCAAGACTGGGTAGTTTATAAAGAAAAGAGGTGTAATGGGCTCGCAGTTCTGCATGACTGGGGAGGCCTCAGAAAACTTACAATCACATGGCAGAAGGCACCTCTTCACAGGGTGGCAGGATGGAGTGAGTGCTGAGCAAAGGGGGAAAAGCCCCTCATAAAACCATCAGATCTTGTGAGAACTCACTATCACAAGAACAGCATGGGGGTAATTACTCCCATGTTTCAGTTACCTACACTGGGTCCCTCCCACTACACGTAGGGATTATGGAAACTTCAGTTCAATATGAGATTTGGGTGGGACACAGCCAAACCATATCAGTGAGGATTAAGTTTCACCTCTTAGAGGATGGAGTATATTCATATACTATATTATCTGGAATCCTTCTGCAAGAAAGACTTGTCTTTCCTATTTATCAGTCCGTTTGCTTATTCAATCATTTATTTACATCAGTATGGACTCATACATTTTCTTATACTCTGGCTTATAGTATGTTATTTATTTTCTTGTTCAAACTGTTCCAGTTTGGGCATTGGAGCTCTTTTGGGTTGGCTCGGTGTCCCTTTGACATGCCCCTATATTTTTATTTTTTGGCATATTCTTACTTTCTGGTTATATAACAAGATCCACACTCATTTTATATTTTTCTCTGCCCTAGCCCTAGAATCAGCCGTTTCTCCAAGGAGATCTGGTTCCTTTTATTGGAGAATGGAATTTGGAAACCAAGATCTGGGTGATGTGTACGCTCCTTACAACTGGGATCTCACTGTTTCTAGTCTTCTCAGCAGACAGAACTAAGAATATATGTATATGTACTAGCCCATGTATGCACATACCTATAATTATGTCTGAATCTATACATTTGTATCTTTATTAATCTCAACATGAGCTCATACTGATGTTTCCGATTGTAATCCAGTATGACATGGTTCGTTCTAGACTTCCTCCTTTATTAACTGTAGTTTTCCTGTCTAACAGGAAGAAACCTAGCTTCCACCATCCACCATCTGCTTACTTAGAAAGAGAGTAGTTTTAATGTTCTATCGTTAAGTTTGATGAAGATTTTTGTTAGCTATGCTTACCAGGTTAAGGAGGTTTCCTTCTATTGCTATTTTGTTTTAAAAAATTAACCTTGAATTATTAAGTCATATATTTTAGTCAACTGTCTATTGAGGTGATAATATAACATGTCAAAATGACAATATGAAATGTTAAATTATTTGTATCCCTGGGTCAAATCCAACTTGGTCATAGAACTCTTTTTTATTAGATTGAGGTGCATGAATTTGCTGTCTTTTTGTACATCAAAAATTGGCAACCAAATACATTGCTGAATTGTGTTTGCTAGTGATTTGTTTAGGATGTTTGTGTATATGTTCATAAGAGATTAGTTTATTATTTTCCTGTCACTCACTGTTCTTACTGCCCCTGAAATACAAGAGCTTGCTCTTAAGAAGTCAGGATATCTTTTAATTATCACTAGGCAAGGTTATAAGCATGAAGGTTATTGCCTTTAGAAAGAAAGGAGATGAGTAAAAGAACAGAGAAACAAGGAGAGGGAGGGGTGACGGAACTGGAGAGGAGGAGGAGGAGTTTTGGCTAGTTCCAGATGAACCCTCACCCCCACTTGGCCTACCATACAGCTGCAAGTAGCTCTGTCATCTTACTCTAGAGGACCTCCCCTCACCTCACATTCAATTCACACACATCCTTAGAATGGGGCAGGAGAAGACAAACTTCACTGGAGATGCATCCGTACTGTTTCCTTAACAGACCTGAGGCAGAATAAGAGCTCGTGTCCTATGTGCATTGGGGTGGACTTTTGTTTTTGTTTGCCCAGCCTTCCTTTCTTCTCTCCTCAGATGACAGCACACTTTATTCCTTTAGAGAATTGCTCCTCTATGCCTGTGTCCTACATTCTGATGAGGCCTCCATCCCTGTACCCTGCCCCATCCCCCAGCTACAAAAATGGGCACATGGCCCAGGCTTGGCCAATTATTCCCTGGCTTTAATGACTGGTCCTCATGGTGGACAGGAGGCTCAAGTTGGTCTAATGAGTTCCTCCAAGACGGTGAATGCGCTCCCCTTTCTTTCCTTGCAGATCCTGAGCTGGAGGAAGGTAAGTCTGGAACTGCCTACTGCCAGTTTTCCTTTCTTTGGTCCTACCCTCTGAACAGAGTTGTTTGAAGAAAAACGGAATGAGATCAACACAAAGAGAGAAGCTGAGATGCAAACTGTAGGTATACTTTGAGTCTCCAGATCCACCCTATTCATTCCAATTAGATAAGCTATAAATAACTCCCCTTTTCTGCTTAAACTACTTTGAGTTGGGCCTCCTCACAGATTTGTGGTGAAATCTACTGAATCATGTCAGGACTGAGGGAGTTTGTGCTGCCTCTGTGTTCTCAGTTTACTAATCTCACCTACAGGGTGACACAGCTGTGACTGTTGGTAGTGATGGCTCAAACCAGCTATCCTCATTCACTGGTGGGCAGGAAGTAGATGGGACCCCTTAAAAGAGACCCCAGCCCAGTTAGTATAAAGAAACTTCAAGGTTCTCTGCTATGATAGTGATGAACACCTCAAATGATGGAAAGTGGCACTGTAAAATCAGCACACGTGGGAGGGGGTGTATAGACGTTATTTATTGCCTGTTGAGCTTAGAAAAGGGTAGTATCTTAAAGGGGGTTCTCCGTCAAAATAAGCCATTGTAGCTGAGAGTTATTTAATAAGGGAATAGGGAAGGGAGGTCTACTTTTCAGTAAGAGAGAGCCTTGTTTGCACATTGATGTCCCTGTCCTTCTACGCACCAGAAGGGCAGTCACGGTGGAGGACAGCTGGATTTAATGTCCAAGTGTACATGCTCTATGCAGGAAAATGATGTGACCTAACAAAGGCTGGGGCATATGTTCAGTGAACAAAATGATGATTTCAGTTTATTTTTTCTTGTGATACATAATGGCTTTAAAGACCATTTCCGCACAAGGTTAACAGAAAAGTTGCATGATTTCTCTAAGGCCAAAGAACAAATGTTTTCTTTGTTTGTGTTTTTGTTAAGAGGGAGTCTCTGTCTATCGCCCAGGCTGGAGTGCAATGGCGTGATCTCGGCTCACTGCAACCTCCGCCTCCTGGTTACAAGCAACTCTCCTGCCTCAGCCTCCCAAGTAGCTGGGATTATAGGTGTGCACCACCACTCTCAGTTAATTTTCCTATTTTTAGTAGAGACAGGGTTTCACTGTGTTGGCCAGGCTGGTCTTGAACTCTTGACCTCAGGTGATCTACCCACTTTGGCCTCCCAAACTGCTGGGATTACAGGTGTGAGCCACTGCACTCAGCCTTAAAGAACAAAGTTTTAAAGAAATATCTTAATTTTTCTGATAAAAAAGTACAAGCAATTCTTTTAAAATGCCAAAAAAATTAAGAAAACAGCGATCGGACGGGCGCGGTGGCTCAAGCCTGTAATCCCAGCACTTTGGGAGGCCGAGACGGGCGGATTACGAGGTCAGGAGATCGAGACCATCCTGGCTAACACGGTGAAACCCCGTCTCTACTAAAAATACAAAAACTAGCCGGGTGAGGAGGCGGGCGCCTGTAGTCCCAGCTACTCAGGAGGCTGAGGCAGGAGAATGGCGTAAACCCGGGAGGCGGAGCTTGCAGTGAGCTGAGATCTGGCCACTGCACTCCAGTCCGGGCGACAGAGCGAGACTCCGCCTCAAAAAAAAAAAAAAAAAAGAAAACAGCGATCATTTAAAATTCTATCACTCAGAGATAAGCACTATTTATATTTTGGTGTATTTCTCCCAGATATATTTCTATCAAATGGCAAGCTTAGAAGCTGACTCCAGACCAGAATTAGGGTCTTGTGATGCCTTTTATTTGTTTTTTATTTATTATGACATTTAAAAATATAATTATAGAAAATAATGTGATAAAATCCATGGACCTAAAGCCCACATATGACAAAACTTAGCATTTACTCTGTTTACTTTGGATGACTTCGTTTTAATAAACACAATACTGCAGATTGTTTGATCCCTCACGCCCACCCCACACTCTTCCCTGATCCCATTTTTCTTCCCTGGTGTTAACCATAATCCTGAAGTTGGGAGTATCTTTCTGTGTTATGGTTCTCTAAAGAAAAAGAACTGATAAGACATATATATATTTACAGAGGTGCAGAAAAAAAAAGGAGTAAGGTCCTTCTTCCTCTACTCTTTGTTCTATTCAGGCACTTAATGGATTGGGTGGTGCCCACCTGCATTGGAGAGAACGATCTGATTCAAGTGCTGATCTCATCTGGAAACACTGGCACAGACACACCCAGAAATCATGTTTAATCTGGGCATCCCATGGCCCAGTCAAGTTGACATGTAAAATTAACCATCACACTTTTTCTCGTGTGGTTTTGTTGTTGTTGTTTTTAGAGACAGGTTCTTACTCTGTTTTCCAGGTTGGAGTGCAGTCATGCAATCATGGCTCACTGCAGCCTTGAACTCCTAGGCTCAAGCGATCCTCTTGCCTCATCCTCTCGAGGAGCTGGGACCACAAGTATGCGCTACCACATGCAGCTAATTTTTAAAACGTTTTTTGTAGAGACAAGGCCTTGCTATGTCACCCTAGCTGGTCTCAAGCTCTTAGCCTGTCTCATACATGTTTTTATATTTTTCTATGTATGTATGCATACTTAAACAATATAAAGTATCATTTTTTGCTTTTAAAAAATTTTTAAACAAATTATATTAATATGTGTGTCTTCTTCTAAAACTTTCTTTTTTTTTTTTTTTGAGGCGGAGTCTCGCTCTGTCGCCCGGACTGAAGTGCAGTGGCCAGATCTCAGCTCACTGCAAGCTCCGCCTCCCAGGTTTACGCCATTCTCCTGCCTCAGCCTCCCGAGTAGCTAGGACTACAGGCACCCGCCACCTCACCCGGCTAGTTTTTTTTTGTATTTTTAGTAGAGACGGGGTTTCACCGTGTTAGCCAGGATGGTCTCGATCTCCTGACCTCGTGATCCGCCCATCTCGGCCTCCCAAAGTGCTGGGATTACAGGCTTGAGCCACCGCACCCGGCCCTAAAACTTTCTTTTTTGCACTCACCTTTATATCTCTGACATTTATTCATGCGATGCATCTATATCATTTAGTTACTGTATACTACCATTGAATGAATATATCAGAGTTCATTTATCCATTCCTTTATGAATACACTTTTAGGTTGTTCTTTATTTTGCTATTTCAAACAGTGTTACCATGGACATATTTGTCCTCACCTTGTGAACACCTGTGAGAATTTTTGGAGGTGGAATTTTGAGGTGGGAGTACAGGCGCATCTTCAACTTTTTGTTAAATGTTGCCACACTGTTTTCTAAAACAGTTGTATACTCTGCAGTGAATGCAGGTTATGGCCACAAGATCGACAGATTCTCCTTGGTTTTTGGCTGGAGCAGCTCTCACTACCACTTGTGCTGTTGTTTTGGAGCCAGTTGGCCACTGTGGCCTCCACTGTTGCCATGAAACAGCAGCCTGCTTGTAAGCATAAAGTCACAGTGCTCATGGTAGAGTGTTTGTAAAGGTGGCTGCAATGACCCCTTTCATTGCTGTGTGCATGCCCCATTACAGTATGCCTATTCTACTCCCATCAAGATGTCTATTTGCCTTCTCCTTGAATCTGGGCTGGCCTTGTAACTTCTTTGACCAACAGAATGTGTAGAAATGACCTTGTGTGACTTCTGAGTCTCAGCTTCAAGACATCTTGCAGCCTCTTGTCTCCTCATCTTGGAATGCAATGCTGCTGTGTCAGAAAGCCTCCAAGAGGGTGAATGATCATATGAAGAGAAGCAACCATGAAGGATGACCATATGACAAAGTGATGCCATCAGGAAGTACCAACCGCCCAACATGTCACTGTGGCCATCTTGGACCATTCAGCCCCAAGTAAGCCACTAGATGACTACAGCCATGTAAGTAACCCCTGGAAAGATCAACAGAAGAACCACTAAGCTAAGCCCAGTCCCTATTGCTTGCCTGTAGTATTGTAAGCAAATAAAATGGTTGTTGTTTTCAGTCATTGAGTTTTGGGAGTGGTTTGTTCCACAGCAATAGATAGCTGATGCAATGCCTATCCTCACTTCCTGTGCCATAGATCTCTTGCCTCTCATTTGCTGGCATGGGACTTTCCTTTTACTATGGAGATTCAAGATACTATGGGATCCATTTGGTATTCATACACACACAAATCCAGGAATGGTAACTAGCAAACTATGATCAATTGGAGATGGGAATTGGAGGAAAATCCTTCTGTCCGCCTCTCCTGAGAGGTACTATTTGAGGGTGGATAGTCCCATATGGTCTCTCTAAAGACATCCTGCAGGACTGAATCAGTTTCTCATTAAGCTGTGGCCAGCTTGGTAATGCACTTTATTTATTTATTTTGAGACAGGGTCTCACCCTGTCTCCCAGGCTGGAGTGCAGTGGTAGAATCTTGGCTCACTACAACCTCTGCCTCCTGGGTTCAAGTGACTCTCATGCCTCAGCCTCTCAAGTAGCTGGGATTACAGGCATGTGCCACCACACCCGGCTAATTTTTGTATTTTTAGTAGAAACAGGGCTCCTCCATGTTGGCCAGGCTGGTCTCAAACTCCTGGGGCCTCAAGTGATCTGCCTGCCTCAGCCTCTCAAAGTGCTGGGATTGCAGGTATAAGCCACCACACCTGACCAGTAACGCACTTTATATTTGCTAACTCTCTTTCTCTGTTTATCTCTTTTCTTCACTCCTGCTTTCCTGGAATTTCATTCCCCCCAAAAGCCTTAGCATATAAGATTTGCTCAGTCTCTATTTTCTAGGGAACCTGGAAAAAGATAGTTTCAAGAGTGGCCTTAGAAAGCAGACCTTCAAGATGGGATATGGAGTTGAACTGCCCACTAGTCTAAAGGTAGAGGGCCCCCATTGCTGGTGGTAAGTGTACTGGTAACAACCCCTGATGTGCGTTGGTTTCACTATCACCAAGGCTTTTGCCTGTAGTTAATTGTGATGAAGTACAGGTAGAAGATGAGGCATTCAGAGATGCCAATAGTTTCTAAATTGCTGTACATTAAGATCATGGGGAGAGCTTTAAAAAAAATCCCCTTGCCTAGGTTTCACCCCAAACTAATTAAATCAAAATATCTATGGGTGAAAGCCAGGTGACAGTAAGTATGTTTTTAAAAAAATCTCCAGGTGATTCTTATATGCAGCAAATTTGGGAACCACTGGGATATGCATTGACTATGGCTCTTCATTGGTAGAATGTGGTGATCATAATTATAAGGATTGTAGTAGGTACAAGCTGCTTTTGATGACATTGGAATGCCTGACAAAAAAATTCAAAACAGCTTGTTGCCAACTTAGAGCATTCTGGGAAAGCCAGAGGGCCTCTATGGCAGCCCCTAACTTCTGCATCTATAGAACAAACTACTGAAAATCAGACCCAGGATCTGATAATAATAGTAGCAGAGCTGCAAAGCCTACTGAATTTGCATGGTTGGGTCTCCTATGTCAAATTCACAGTTCTAAAGGTGAAAGAGTGGTACCCTGAGACTAGGGATAGGAACAGTATGTTGGAAGTGCGTAAGAATCTCCAGCCACCAATTCTCTGTAATTCTCCAGGTCAGCAGAAGCAGGCCTCTCTTATTTAATACGTGAAAACAGCTTCCCTTTGCTTGAAGATGATATAAAGACTTCCTCTGAAGCCTCACAAGATGGTGTATATACTCTTCAAGATCTTCCTAACCCCCACTTCCAACCCCCGCTGCCTCTAGCCCATTAGCTAGGGTCAGGTCTCAGCATAGCCAAATGAGGAACTATAGTCCCTGCCTCAGGATGGAAGTGCTGCATGCCAAGGCATTGCAGGACCTGGTTAGTCTGTTGGCAGAAACAACAGGAACACGTGTGAAAGTGGATTTTGGGAGGATGGACAGAGGAAGATGGACTATAAGGTTGGCTATGAAAGACTTCATTGGCATGGGTCTCACACCTGTGCCTCAGGATTCAATGTTCTAACAAGGATGTTAAGCCTAATAGTTTGCTTGAAATTTAGATACAATGATAGTCTACAGTAAAGGATGGACAAGTCCACTGCTACTGCACATGGCATATACAGGTATATCTGCTTGCTGAGAAGGTGTTTTATCCATGGCTTTCTTCATGTGGCCAAAATAAAATCTCTGTCCATTTTTGTTCTTGGGGTATCAGTAGCTTTTCAGAGGCTTATATCCTGAGTCCCTCAAAGAAGTAAAAGGGGTCCACCTAGATGGAGGAATGGGCCTGTTAGAATCCATTCTTGCCTAGAGCAGAGGCTTGATCACATTTTTGTCTTCTGGATAGGTTTTCTGCAAATACCTAAGGCATGCGTACATGCTGGAGGTGTTTTGGGAAACCAACATTGGCATTAAATTAGAAAAAGAGTGGCGAAGGGACTTCTAACCATCTGACTGTCATCAGGATCCACGTAACTCCCTAGGTTTGACCCCTTCTCCATCTGTGATCACCAGGGGCAGAGCTGAACATTATGCAGGTCATCAGTGAAGCTAATGGTCACTGATTTGGGAAGTGATCAACTCATTTAAATAATCTAGTCTCCAGGTTTTTCCCTTGTCCCTCTGCCAACTGCCTTTTAGATCTCTTGATAGCCAGGAGCTCCTCTGTCAGAAGGTAAGTAGGAATGTCCAGTGGAGGTGAGGCTCAAAGCAGCCTCATCCTGGCCCACCTGCTCCCAGGAGGGCTGGTCAGGCAAAAGGTGAAGGAAGTGAAGAAGAAGGAGAATGTATCCTTTCCTTAACCTTGAGTTTCCTCGTCTGAAGTTTAGGTTTGCCTGTGCATTGATTTACCCCACCCTCCATGTCCATTCTTATAGATGGTAACCATAACAGCACTATTATCAGCTAAACTTCATATGTACAATGGCAGAGATAACGAGATGCTCACCAATCCTGTTTTTTTCTGCCTGCATACCCAGGAAGACAATTATATTTTTCAGCTTCCCTTGTACTTAGATGGGGTTTGGATCAATGCAGATAGAGTGATGTATGCAGTTTGCAGGCTTGGTATAATTCCCTCTGCGCAATCCTTCTTCTCTCTCTTTTCCTCCCATGGCAACTGCAGAGGACACATGTTGAGGATTGTAATGTTACAAGATGGAAAGAGATTAGATCCCTGGGTCTCTTCTTCAAGGAGAACCCTTGGACCCACATCGGGCTGTGGTATAAATGAAATACAAGTATTATGTTAAGCCCTTGGTATTTTGGGTTGTTACACTAGCCTTGCTTTACTTATCATGACTAATACAAGTTACAAATGCTTATTCTGTGACAGATATTAGACATGCATGACCTCATTAAATGCTTAGAACAATCCTATGAGATAAGCCGACTACTAGCACCCCTGTTTTACAAGTGAGGATGCAAAGATGTGGAATAACTTGTCCAAAGACTCACAGCTAGGAAGTAACAGGGTCAGGAATCAAATTCTTATAGTCTGGCTCCAAAATCCCCATGCTTGGGCTTCCTGCTGTGTTCATTACTGGGAACTGACTACTACGGGATCCTGTGAATGAGGCAGATCATAGCAAGAGGATTATAAAAGAAAAGTTATAAGAGATACTAAAATATTATCTTTGTCACAGTGACTCCAATTTTTTAGGGCTAGGCGCAACTCTAAGTTGTGCACCCCATACACCTCACTACAGGAGTAAGGTAGTCTCAGTGAAAGACATTTTGTCTTTCTTTCCTCTCCTTGTCCTATCCAGTCCCATGCGCAGTAGGCTGGAGGGTGGCCTAGCCTACTCTACTTCCTCTTAGATGTGTGAATCTGGGCAGGAGGTTAACTGAGTAACCAAGTGAGGACCAGTTCAGAAGGGAAAGCTGGCCTGAATCTTGATCCAGAAAGGGAAGCCCTGTGAATGAGTTCGTTTTCACACTGCTGATAAAGACATATCCGAAAAGATGGCCGAATAAGAACAGCTCCAGTCTCCAACTCCCAGCGCGAGCGACACAGAAGACCGGTGATTTCTGCATTTTCAACTGAGGTACTGGGGTCATCTCTCTAGGGAGTGCCGGACAATCGGTGCTGGTCAGCTGCTGCAGCCTGACCAGCGTGAGCTGAAGTAGGGCGAGGCATCGCCTCACCTGGAAGCGCAAGGGGGAAGGAAATCCGTTTTCCTAGCCAGGGGAACTGAGACACACAACACCTGGAAAATCGGGTAACTCCCACCCCAATACTGCGCTTTAAGGAAACAGGCACACCAGGAGAATATATCCCACACCTGGCCGGAGGGTCCCACGCCCACGGAGCCTCCCTCACTGCTAACACAGCAGTCTGCGGCGATCGATCCGCAAGGCAGCAGCGAGGCTGGGGGAGGGGCGCCCGCCATTGCTGAGGCTTAAGTAGGTAAACAAAGCCGCTGGGAAGCTCGAACTGGGTGGAGCTCACAGCAGCTCAAGGAAGCCTGCCTGTCTCTGTAGACTCTACCTCTGCGGACAGCGCACAGCTGCAGTCCAATAGGGAAAGCAGCGGGGGCCGGTGCAGACGCGAACGACTCTGTCTGACAGCTTTGGGGAGAGCCGTGGATCTCCTAACGCGGAGGTTGAGATCTGAGAACGGACAGACTGCCTGCTCAGGTGGGTCCCTGACCCCTGAGTAGCCTAGCTGGGAGACATCCCCCACTAGGGGCAGTCTGACACCCCACACCTCACAGGGTGGAGTCACCCCTGAGAGGAACTTCCAAAGAAGAATCAGACAGGTACACTCGCTGTTCAGCAATATTCTATCTTCTGCAACCTCTGCTGCTGATACCCAGGCAAACAGGGTCTGGAGTGGACCTCAAGCAATCTCCAACAGACCAACAGACAGTCCTTCTGACTGTCAGACGGAAAACTATCAAACAGGAAGGACACCTATACCAAAACCCCATCAGTACGTCACCATCATCAAAGACTAGAGACAGATAAAACCACAAAGATGGGGAAGAAGCAGGGCAGAAAAGCTGGAAATTCAAAAAATAAGAGCACATCTCCCCCTGGAAAGGAGCGTAGCCCATCGCCAGCAACGGATCAAAGCTGGTCAGAGAATGACTTTGACGAGATGAGAGAAGAAGGCTTCAGTCCATCAAACCTCTCAGAGCTAAAGAAGGAATTACGTACCCGGCGCAAAGAAACTAAAAATCTTGAAAAAAGAGTGGAAGAATTGACAGCTAGACTAATTAATGCAGAGAAGATCATAAACGAAATGACAGAGATGAAAACCATGACACGAGAAATACGTGACAAATGCACAAGCTTCAGTAACCGACTCGATCAACTGGAAGAAAGAGTATCAGCGATTGAGGATCAAATGAATGAAATGAAGCGAGAAGAGAAACCAAAAGAAAAAAGAAGAAAAAGAAATGAACAAAGCCTGCAAGAAGTATGGAATTATGTAAAAAGACCAAATCTACGTCTGATTGGGGTGCCTGAAAGTGAGGGGGAAAATGGAACCAAGTTGGAAAACACTCTTCAGGATATCATCCAGGAGAACTTCCCCAACCTAGTAGGGCAGGCCAACATTCAAATTCAGGAAATACAGAGAACGCCACAAAGATACTCCTCCAGAAGAGCAACTCCAAGACACATAATTGCCAGATTCACCAAAGTTGAAATGAAGGAAAAAATCTTAAGGGCAGCCAGAGAGAAAGGTCGGGTTACCCACAAAGGGAAGCCCATCAGACTAACAGCAGATCTCTCGGCAGAAACTCTACAAGCCAGAAGAGAGTGGGGACCAATATTCAACGTTCTTAAAGAAAAGAATTTTCAACCCAGAATTTCATATCCAGCCAAACTAAGTTTCATAAGTGAAGGAGAAATAAAATCCTTTACAGATAAGCAAATGCTTAGAGATTTTGTCACCACCAGGCCTGCCTTACAAGAGACCCTGAAGGAAGCCCTAAACATGGAAAGGAACAACCGGTACCAGCCATTGCAAAAACATGCCAAAATGTAAAGACCATTGAGGCTAGGAAGAAACTGCATCAACTAACGAGCAAAATAACCAGTTAATATCATAATGACAGGATCAAGTTCACACATAACAATATTAACCTTAAATGTAAATGGACTAAATGCTCCAATTAAAAGACACAGACTGGCAAACTGGATCAAGAGTCAAGACCCATCAGTCTGCTGTATTCAGGAGACCCATCTCACATGCAGAGACATACATAGGCTCAAAATAAGGGATGGAGGAAGATCTACCAAGCAAATGGAGAACAAAAAAAAGCAGGGGTTGCAATCCTAGTCTCTGATAAAACAGACTTTAAACCATCAAGATCAAAAGAGACAAAGAAGGCCATTACATAATGGTAAAGGGATCAATTCAACAGGAAGAGCTAACTCTCCTAATATATATGCACCCAATACAGGAGCACCCGGATTCATAAAGCAAGTCCTTAGAGACCTACAAAGAGACTTAGACTCCCATACAATAATAATGGGAGACTTCAACACTCCACTGTCAACATTAGACAGATCAACGAGACAGAAAGTTAACAAGGATATCCAGGAATTGAACTCATCTCTGCACCAAGCGGACCTAATAGACATCTATAGAACTCTCCACCCCAAATCAACAGAATATACATTCTTCTCAGCACCACATCACACTTATTCCAAAATTGACCACACAATTGGAAGTAAAGCACTCCTCAGCAAATGTACAAGAACAGAAATTATAACAAACTGTCTCTCAGACCACAGTGCAATCAAACTAGAACTCAGGACTAAGAAACTCAATCAAAACCGCTCAACTACATGGAAACTGAACAACCTGCTCCTGAATGACTACTGGGTACATAACGAAATGAAAGCAGAAATAAAGATGTTCTTTGAAACCAATGAGAACAAAGATACAACATACCAGAATCTCTGGGACACATTTAAAGCAGTGTGTAGAGGGAAATTTATAGCACTAAATGCCCACAAGAGAAAGCAGAAAGATCTAGAATTGACACTCTAACATCACAATTAAAAGAACTAGAGAGGCAAGAGCAAACACATTCAAAAGCTAGCAGAAGGCAAGAAATAACTAAGATCAGAGCAGAACTGAAGGAGATAGAGACACAAAAAACCCTCCAAAAAATCAATGAATCCAGGAGTTGGTTTTTTGAAAAGATCAACAAAATTGACAGACCGCTAGCTAGACTAACAAAGAAGAAAAGAGAGAGGAATCAAATAGACGCAATAAAAAATGATAAAGGGGATATCACCACCGACCCCACAGAAATACAAACAACCATCAGAGAATACTATAAATGCCTCTATGCAAATCAACTAGAAAATCTAGAAGAAATGGATAATTTCCTGGACACTTACACTCTTCCAAGACTAAACCAGGAAGAAGTTGAATCCCTGAATAGACCAATAGCAGGCTCTGAAATTGAGGCAACAATTAATAGCCTACCCACCAAAAAAAGTCCAGGACCAGATGGATTCACAGCTGAATTCTACCAGAGGTACAAGGAGGAGCTGGTACCATTCCTTCTGAAACTATTCCAATCAATAGAAAAAGAGGGAATCCTCCCTAACTCATTTTATGAGGCCAACATCATCCTGATACCAAAGCCTGGCAGAGACACAACAAAAAAAGAGAATTTTAGACCAATATCCCTGATGAACATCGATGCAAAAATTCTCAATAAAATACTGGCAAACCGGATCCAGCAGCACATCAAAAAGCTTATCCACCATGATCAAGTGGGCTTCATCCCTGGGATGCAAGGCTGGTTCAACATTCGCAAATCCATAAACGTAATCCAGCATATAAACAGAACCAAAGACAAGAACCACATGATTATCTCAATAGATGCAGAAAAGGCTTTTGACAAAATTCAACAGCCCTTTATGCTAAAAACGCTCAATAAATTCGGTATTGATGGAACGTACCTCAAAATAATAAGAGCTATTTATGACAAACCCACAGCTAATATCATACTGAATGGGCAAAAACTGGAAAAATTCCCTTTGAAAACTGGCACAAGACAGGGATGCCCTCTCTCACCACTCCTATTCAACATAGTGTTGGAAGTTCTGGCTAGGGCAATCAGGCAAGAGAAAGAAATCAAGGGTATCCAGTTAGGAAAAGAAGAAGTCAAATTGTCCCTGTTTGCAGATGACATGATGGTATATTTAGAAAACCCCATCGTCTCAGCCCAAAATCTCCTTAAGCTGATAAGCAACTTCAGCAAAGTCTCAGGATACAAAATTAATGTGCAAAAATCACAAGCATTCTTATACACCAGTAACAGACAAGCAGAGAGCCAAATCAGGAATGAACTTCCATTCACAATTGCTTCAAAGAGAATAAAATACCTAGGAATCCAGCTTACAAGGGATGTAAAGGACCTCTTCAAGGAGAACTACAAACCACTGCTCAGTGAAATCAAAGAGGACACAAACAAATGGAAGAACATACCATGCTCATGGATAGGAAGAATCAATATCGTGAAAATGGCCATACTGCCCAAGGTTATTTATAGATTCAATGCCATCCCCATCAAGCTACCAATGACTTTCTTCACAGAATTGGAAAAAACTGCTTTAAAGTTCATATGGAACCAAAAAAGAGCCCACATTGCCAAGACAATCCTAAGTCAAAAGGACAAAGCTGGAGGCATCACGCTATCTGACTTCAAACTATACTACAAGGCTACAGTAACCAAAACAGCATGGTACTGGTACCACAACAGAGATATAGACCAATGGAACAGAACAGAGTCCTCAGAAATAATACCACACATCTACAGCCATCTGATCTTTGACAAACCTGAGAGAAACAAGAAATGGGGAAAGGATTCCCTATTTAATAAATGGTGCTGGGAAAATTGGCTAGCCATAAGTAGAAAGCTGAAACTGGATCCTTTCCTTACCCCTTATACGAAAATTAATTCAAGATGGATTAGAGACTTAAATGTTAGACCTAATACCATAAAAACCCTAGAAGAAAATCTAGGTAGTACCATTCAGGACATAGGCATGGGCAAGGACTTCATGTCTAAAACACCAAAAGCAACGGCAGCAAAAGCCAAAATTGGCAAATGGGATCTCATTAAACTAAAGAGCTTTTGCACAGCAAAAGAAACTACCATCAGAGTGAACAGGCAACCTACAGAATGGGAGAAAATTTTTGCAACCTACTCATCTGACAAAGGGCTAATATCCAGAATCTACAAAGAACTCAAACAAATATACAAGAAAAAAACAAACAACCCCATCAAAAAGTGGGGAAAGGATATGAACAGACATTTCTCAAAAGAAGACATCCATACAGCCAACAGACACATGCAAAAATGCTCATCATCACTCGCCATCAGAGAAATGCAAATCAAAACCACAATGAGATACCATCTCACACCAGTTAGAATGGCAATCATTAAGAAGTCAGGAAACAACAGGTGTTGGAGAGGATGTGGAGAAATAGGAACACTTTTACACTGTTGGTGGGATTGTAAACTAGTTCAACCATTATGGAAATCAGTATGACAATTCCTCAAGGATCTAGAACTAGATGTACCATATGACCCAGCCATCCCACTACTGGGTATATACCCAAGGATTATAAATTACTCTACTACAAAGACACATGCACACGTATGTTTATTGCGGCACTATTCACAATAGCAAAGACTTGGAATCAACCCAAATGTCCATCTGTGACAGACTGGATTAAGAAAATGTGGCACATATACACCATGGAATACTATGCAGCCATAAAAAAGGATGAGTTTGCGTCCTTTGTAGGGACATGGATGCAGCTGGAAACCATCATTCTTAGCAAACTATCACAAGAAGAGAAAACCAAACACCGCATGTTCTCACTCATAGGTGGGAACTGAACAATGAGATCACTTGGACTCGGGAAGGGGAACATCACACACTGGGGCCTATCATGGGGAGGGGGGAGGAGGGAGGGATTGCATTGGGGAGTTATACATGATATAAACGTTATGCACATGTACCCTAGAACTTAAAGTATAATAAATAAATAAATAAAAATTATTATATCCTTATGTTATCATTTTTGATAACATTTCTTATATTGGGTTTAACCATCTTGGCAATAATTTCTAAGCCAATTAATTATATACGCCAGCAGAGTTCAATTTGATTTAGTTGTATATTCAATTCCCTTTGACCGTGGTGGAACTGGGAATAAACTGTAATCCAATTTTAAGTACAAATAATGAAATGAATTGGGCTTGTGAATGAAATCTTCTCATTGGCAATGCCAGGAGGTCAATTAAGTAGTTTTACAGTATTTCTGTGAATGAAAATGCATCTCCAATTGTGTGATAAATATTTGCTGTATAGGACTGAAAACACTGTTGATTTTATTAGTCTTTCAGTTAGTCTGGAGTAGATATTTTTATTAGATTTACAGAAACCACTATGTATTTTTGAAAGTAACATTTCTTAATATGAATTTGATGTGGAAGACTATCATCTCTTCTACTCGACCAAAATAAAACTCTTTGGAGACACTTAAAAAAAAAAAAAAGACATATCCGAGACATAATTTGTAAAGGAAAGAGGTTTAATGGACTCACAGTTCCACATGGCTGGGGAGACCTCACAATCATGATGGAAGGCAAGGAGGAGCAAGTCATATCTTACCGGGATGGTGGCAGGCAAAAAGAGAGAGCTTGTGCAGGGAAACTCTTCTTTATAAAACCATCAGATCTCATGAGACTTATTCACTCTCATGAGAACAGCACGGGAAAGACCCACCCCCATGATTCGATTACCTACCACCGGGTCCCTCCCACAACATGTGGGAATTGTGGGAGCTACAATTCAAGATGAGATTTGGGTGGGGATACAGCCAAACCATATCACCCTGCCTCGCCCTTTCCTGGTGACTTCTCTCATCCTTCCTGGGAACTTACCTAGTCTCTAATCACCGGATAGAGAACATTCTGTTTGTCCCACTGGCCCAGACTCCTGGAACTGGTGAGTCCTCAGTGACACTGGGAGTTGGAGAAAGGAAGAAACGGTTGGGGGCTTTTGTTTGTTATCTTCTTCCATTCTCACTTATAAAAGCTACTACTGATTATTATGTTCGTGTTTCAGGTGAACAAGCTAAGGCTTAGAGAGGATGTCACTTGCCCAAAGTCATGGGACTTGGAAGATAAAATAGAGTCTGAACACTGGTCTCCCTGGCTGCAAAGTTCCTTCTTTCAGGATTCTCTTGGTAGGGCTTGTTTCTTAGTGAAAGTAATCAGCTTTCTAGTGACCATTTGGAACCTCCTCACTCTTATAAATAAATATATTTAATTTTCTGGAATATGAATGTCATCATTCACCATTATTTCCCTTCTGCTTTGGCTGCCCTCCATACTTTTTAATTGTTCAAGGACAAGTCATTTCTTTGTGGGCTCTGAGTGCTGCCCTGTAAATTCAACTTACTTTCTGTGGATAACAGTGAAAGGCAAAATTGGCCAAGTCTAGACTACTAATAGCCCACCCATCTCAGGGAGTCTTATGACCTTTTGTGGAGGTGATTAATAAGAAACAGATATTTTGGGGTTCTGCACAGAGCTTGAAGGTCCATCCTCTTGCTGGGGAATAAGAGGAAGTGATAATATATTTATTCTGTGCCCTGCCAGTTTGAAACAAGGGCAGGAGTATCTAGATAATTCTTTTTTTTTAATTTTTTGAGACAGAGTCTCACTTTGTCACCCAGGCTGGAGTGTAGTGGTGTGATCTCGGCTCACTGCAACCTCTGCCTCACGGATTCAAGAGATTCTCCTGCCTCAGCCTCCCAAGTAGCTGGGACTACAGGCACCTGCTAGCACGCCAAGCTAATTTTTTTTTTTTTTTTGTATTTTTAGTAGAGATGGGGTTTCACTATGTTGGCCAGGCTAGTCTGGAACTCCTGACCTCATGATCCGCCTGCCTCAGTCTCCCAAAGTGCTGGGATTACAGGTGTGAGCCACTGCACCTGGCCGTGTCTAGGTAATTCTACACTCACCTTGCCTGTACTCTCTGGATAATAAAACGAGTTTAGCCGGTGATGATGATGATGATGATGATGATGATGATGATGATGATAATGACTCTGGATAAATTGAATTTACAGGGCAGCACTCAGAACCCACAAAGAAATGACTTGTCCCTGAACAATGAAAAAGTATGGAGGGCAGCCAAAGTAGAAGGGAAATAATGGTGAATGATGACATTCATATCACCTGCAGGTGATATGGGATTATTGGAAGGACAGAATGACAGATCTGAAAGGGACCCCAAAAACCACTGGCTTCCAAGACAATTTTTACAACAGTGGATTCCTTTCTTCAAACATAATCATACACTCCAACATATGAAGTAGATCAAAGTGGAGCAGTTCTAGATGACAGGGAGCAGGAGGCTGAGGCCTGGTCTGTCCCCCCAACCCTCAGGGACCCTCAGAACACAACTTCAAAAGCCAGGTCTCATTCAATACCTTTGTTTTACAGATGAGGAAACAGAGGCCCAGTCTGTGAAGTTACTCAGCAGAAACCTCCAAAAATGCACGAGGGTGGGAGGCTGAGGTGTCAGGGGGTTTCAGAACAGTCTTTCCCTCTTTTGGGTACAATTCTTGAAGGCCATCAGGCCAGGTGTGCTTTCCCCCTCGGTGGCTCTCAGCTGTGACGGGGCAGAGGCACCTGAGAGTGTCTGGCAGGACTGTCACTTGTGAGTCAGGAAGAGCAGAGCCTGGAATTGCTCAGTCTGATGTTGGAGTGGCCATGGTGGCCTCTTCTTTGAGGACCCAAACCCATTGGAAATGGGATTAGTCTCCCCTCCATTCTCATCAACCACACTAAGGAGAATCAAGTCCTCTCAAGGCTGGACTACCCAGCCTCTGTCCTCATGGAAGCACCCAGGCCTCCCACACAGGAGCTCCTGCCAGCCCCTCAGGGGTGCCTGAGCTGTCCTCACGCACTCACCTTCCCCGTCAGGTGCGCACAGTGCAGGGTCATTGAGAAATCAGTCAGATGTTATGCCTGAAGCACCCAGTGCCTGGCCTGGCCCCCAGGAGGATGCGGCCTTGGTCTTCCTTCTCCTAATGCTTTCAGCCAGAGTTGGAAAACCGCTTTCCCAGGCCCTGAGTTTCCTAAGGCCCTGCCCAGGATTTTCCTGCAAGCTCCGATTGCACTCTGCTGGTCCGGTTAAAACCCCTAACGGGGAGCTGGTTCATATCATGAAAGCTGCTTTTTAGAGGGGACACCGCCCAGCTGCATAATCAAATATTAGAAGTCCAAATGAGAAATCACAGCTTGGAATGAGGTCTAGAGGCTTGACCAGCTTTTCAAGTCATAAATCATACTCATTCTCCAAAAAGGGTGGGTCATGAGGACCTCTAGGCACCTCAACATGAGCTGTTGCAAACAGCAATGGTAGTGTGAGCCACGGAGTAGAAAGCCAGTGAACAACCCATCAGGCTCAAAGCTCCCCACCCGCGGGAGAGATTCTGTGTCATCAAATGGGGGTAATGGAACCCCAGAGCCCTTTGTCCCGGCCCTTCCCTGATGCCCTGGCCTCCCCGCTAGCTTCCACACCAGCACGATGCAGACAAAGACCCACTGGGGATTTTCAGCGCTTTTACTGGATGCCTCTTTAAAGTGTCTAATTTTAATGAAGAAATCTTTCATCTGCCATCCTGTTTCCAGGAGACAGGTTTGGAAGGAATTTTCACAAGTCACTAAGGCCCCTTGGAAATGTGTTTTTTGGTGGAAAATGTAAGGCTGTAAGACATGCACAGAGATGTTCTCACTGGGGGCGGGAGTGGAGGAGGCAAGGGGAAGAAATAAAACACCAAGAAAAAAACGCTTCAAGAGCCAAGTGGAGGAAGGATGCAGAGGTGCAACCGAAAGGGGAAAAGTGTTTGGGAATATATAAAGAATAAGTCAGCCAGAAAACACAGAGTCTCTCCCTGGGGAAATTACATGCAGCTCTTAAAAAATGCTACGGACTGGAAAGTGCATGGGAGGGGTGGGCGAGAGGGGTGGGGTGAGGGGAGAGAAAGGGCGGGAAGGAAAATGTCATCAACAACTGGAATGAGGTAGAGACAGTACATGCACACAGAAAACATGCCAGAAAAAAAAAAATACCCTCAAGTTCCTCCCCTCTGCAGCTTTCTGAGCCAAAAAGAAAAAATAAAGGCAACAACGGCTGAACTGGAGAGATGATGGAGATGGAAGAGCAGGTCTGCAGGGTCACGCAGCTGTGAGTGCAGTGGATGTGCTTAGACACAGCCCTGCCCCTCTGGAGGTGATGTCGGCTAGAAAGCCTCCCTTGCATACCCTCCTGGTTTCCAGATGCCTTTCTCCCAAGAACCTCCTGTCCTGTATTTTTCACCAAGGGAGCAGCTTCCCTTGCCCGTCGCCCCACCCCCCCACCCCCGCCACTCCCTCCACCCAACTCCCGGACTGCAAGGAGCTCCCACAGCACTTCCTGTCCACTGCATGACACTCTCAACATTATGCCACATGGGACAATAGTCCATCGTGGTGGGAGGTCAAGGCTGATGCCAACGAGTTCAGCAAAACCTGAGACTTCACGGAGGTTCCTGGGCCCCACGGGGAAAGGGATAGGTGAATATGCATAAACTCACGCAGAGGAAATTTGGCCACTGATGCTATGGAATTTAAACACAAACATGAGTCAAGGGGTGGAGCGGGGAGGGGTGAGAGAGTGTTGAGACAAAATTCATAGACTATTCCATGATGAAACGGCAAGTGAGAATCACAGGGGTTAATGGAGATGGTTTTGTTAAAAGAGAGGGGCCCTCCCCCCATCACTAAATCACTGGACAAGGCTGATGAGCAGAGCCACCTAGGGTTGGCGGTGACTTGAGTTAGGCTTTTACAAGCCTGTGAATTTACTCTTGGTGGCCATGACAGGGTATCTCCTGAAGCTAATGATGAAAAAAGGTGTGTTTTCCTACCTCTTTAGGATACACAGTCCAAACCAGCACCAAATAACTGAGGAGTTTGGCAGGGGGACAGGCTTACATGACTTTGAAATTTCTGAATGAAAAATATCGTCCTGAATTACACACAAGAGACATTTCCCATGTGCTTCTGTTTACCCTGTTTCTGCTAACGAGATATTACTTATAAATGTAAAATGTTAAGGATGTTGTCTTCAGCCTGGAGAGAAAGAAAGTGTAATTTGCGGCTTTTGCTCAAAGTGATAACCTTATTAAGTAATGGGATTCGCTGATTAACTGCTACTAACAAAACATTGTTGCCAAACCTGATAGTCTGAAACCTTCAACAGAGCTGCTGTCAGAACCACTTCTCCATCCCACCAACCCTGGGGGATTTTACAGAGATATTTCTCATTTAAATAACCCTCATCTTTCAGTATTTTTTATTGCTTCCACTAATAGGTTAACAATAAGTTAGGAGCCACTCCTAAATGGATATCGAATCAACCTTGGTGAAGAGTTCAAGGAGAAAAGCAATTCTACTTAAAAAATGATTTTTTAATGAAAGGGGTAATGGGAAAATGTGCGAGTTCATTGAGCACTAGAATGAATGGAAGTTCTTAGTCAGAGATCAGAAGGCAGGATCTGCCCATGCTCAACATATGTGATGGCACTTTAAATTCCTAGAATGGAGCAATATCTCTTTCACAGTGATTCACATAGTATGTGGGAAATTCTCTTTTCCGGTAACTTGCCTAAGAACATCAACTCCATTCTGTTCTTAAGAAATACTTTACTACTTAGATAATCAGGAGAGAGACCCCTGAGGTAGGTCATCTTGGTCTTAGCTATATATCTCCTATAATTCCTCTCTTCCCTACAGAGCCCCGATGAGTCCCACCAGCTCAGGACTCTCAAGGTCATGAATCTAGTCATAAACGGCCCGTTCTGCAGCTAAGTCATAGATCCAGGGGCTATTAGAGCGGGCCAGGGTGGGGCTGCGGAACGTGGACCTTGTCTAGTCCAACTCCCTGGGGTCTGGAAAGGTGAACTGACTTGCCCAAAGCCGTCATCTGGTCAGTGAGAAAGCCAGAACTAAAATCTGGGCTTGTGGCTTCTGGTCCAGTCTGTCTTCTGGCTTGTGAGGAACAGGGAGTGAGGGGGGCAGTGTGGGTACATAGGCACATTCCCATGTGCACACACCTGTACATCAACTTTGAGCCTCACTCTGCTCATTAACTGCTGATCCCGTCTCTCCATGATGTCTAATCATCCACATGGCACAACTGTTTTCCCAGGGCAAGATGCTTCCCTCCTTTTTTTTTTTGAGATGGAGTTGAACTCTGTGGCCCAGGCTGGAGTGCAATGGCACGATCTCAGCTCACTGCAACCTACGCTTCCTGGGTTCAAGCATTCTCCTACCTCAGCCTCCCGAGTAGCTGAGACTACAGGCATGCACCACCACGCCCAGCTAATTTTTGTATCCTTAGTAGAGATGGGGTTTCACTGTGTTGGTCAGGATGGTCTCGATCTCTTGACCTCATGATCTGCCTGCCTCGGCCTCCCAAAGTGCTAGGATTACAGGTATGAACCACCGTGCCTGGCTGCTTCTCTCCTTCTTTTCCAGGCCTGAAAGTGTTCAGGTGTTCAGGTGGCCAAATCCGTGTTCAGATTTGACAGAAAAAATATAACATTTATGTCAGGATTTCTTCATCTTGGATAATTTATAGGTAGGATACTATTGTTTGTACAACTATAATGAGAAAAAACTAGTAAAAGAAGCTGGGTGTTGAGAGCTTGTGTCTAACTATTGGAGGAGAGCAGACTCAGAGAAGGAACCCTTAAATCCAGGTAAGTGAGGGCACTTGGAGGTGTATTTACTTGTGTTGGCTAGAGACTTAGACTTCCTGGATGTATGAGAGAGGTCATTCAGTGTGGACCCGTGCTGGGGGAGAGAGGACGGATATGAGCTTGGTAATCATTTTGTTCAAGGCGGGGCAAGTAGCAAGATTAAAATTCTCAGTCTATTAAGTTGTAAGCAAACCAAGGGCAGATGATGAGAGACGGCTTTGGAGGCCTGCACCCCAACACTCCCCAAGACTGGCCTTCCTTGCTGGCCTCACCCAGCCATCGAGGACACTGTTATGGGAGGATTACCTCCTTTAACCCCCTGAATTGCTTTCATTGAGAACTGTGTTTTCTTTGCCAATGATCATTGCTAAGCATTAGGGACAGGGTAGAGGCCTCTGGGTAGGAAATCGGCAGGTCAGGATTGGGGCTGGATCAAAATCCAGAAGGAATCGTGACCCTCAAACTAGAGCCACAATCAACCAACAGGAGTAGACTACCCTGGAGTAGGACTCCAGATTCTGCAGACACTGTCTGAGGGCCTTTGACAAGCACTGTAATTTATTTTAATCCTCTCACTAACAGAGAAGGGAGGCCCTCTCGTCTCTGGTTACTGACCAAGAAGGAGACTGTGTTAGCCATTCTTGCATGGGTATAAAGAAATACCCGAGACTAGGTCATTTATGAAGAAAACAGGTCTAATTTGCTCACTGTTTTGCAGGCTGTACAGAAGCATGGCGCTGACTTCTGCTCAGCTTCTGGGGAGGCCTCAGGGAGCTTCTACTCTTGGCAGAAGGTAAAGAGGGAGCTTGCACATCACATAGCAGGAGCAGGAGCAAGAGAGGGCGGGAGGTGCCATACACTTTTAAGCAATCAGACCTTGTGTGAACTCACTCACCACTCAGGGGATGGCGCTCATCCATTCATGAAGGATCCACCCCCATGACCCAAACACTTCCCACCAGACCCCACCTCCAACACTGGGGATTACATTTCAACATAAGATTTGGTGGGGACAGAGTTTCAAACCATATCAGTGACCCTAGAGGAGAGACTGGCCCAAGATGACCCTGGGTGGACACTCCCCTCGGGTCTCTGATCAAATCTCACATTTCTTCCCTGCACCAGACCACCCCTTTGTGATCATAGGAAGGTCAGGGGGACACAGTAAGCTTCTTAGAGAACCCTGGACTCCTGTAATGAGTCTCTCCAGGCCGAGTGCAGTGGCTCGCACTTATAATCCCAGCACTTTGGGAAGCTGAGGAGGGCGGATTGCTTGAACCTGGGAGTTTGAGACCAGCTTGGGCAACATGGCAAAACCTTGTCTCTATAAAAAATACACAGCTTAGCCAGGCATGGTGGTGTGCACCTGTAGACCTAGCTACACAGGAGGCTGAGGCACAAGGATTCCTTGAGCCCAGGAGGTTGAAGCTGCAGGGAACTGTGATTACACCACTGCACTCCAGCCTGGGCGACAGAGTGAGACCCTGTCTCAAAAAAAAAAAAAAAAATTCCCTCCTGAACTAGTGTGGGACCTGGGCTGGCTGTCCTGAGGTACAGCAGGTCTCCAGGTGATGGGGGCCTTCCAGGCAGCAGCGAATCAGCCTCTGTGGCTTCAGTTGTCTATGGGCCACCTTGAAAAAGCTTATCCTTGCTCTCTACCTATGGGAACCAGTCCTAATGAAATAGTAATCAACATAGAGAAGTTGATCAGATAAAACATATACATGCTCACATAAATTTTATTCTTTATTTAAAGTACAGAAATACTTTTTACAGCATGAACAGAAAGTACTACATTGTGTTGAAATCTTAAGATTTAGAAATCTCACTGCATCATACCCAGGCCCATGATGCACTGTACTAGAAAAATATACTGTATCAAAAATGAAAACAAACAAACAAAAACCACCCCAAACTATTAAAATCATTAAGGCCAGTAGTGGTTGTTTAATGAAATTGTACATACCTGACTGTGGTGTACATACCAATCACTGTTTAAGAGAATACATTAAAAACAGAAAAATTGACCTCTAAATAATGAACTAATTGCCTCCCTGCAAAAGTTAAAAACAATAACAGGCTTTGAAAGATTCAAAGCACATTTTGATGTAGTGTCTTATATATAATGGTCAATTTATGAAAACACTGTATGATAAAAATAAGTACATCCAACTCACTCCTAAGTAACACGCTATACTTACAGCCTGTTTATGACAAATGAGAGATCGTAAATATATGCAGTAAGAATACATGTGTGTTTATACTCAGATAATGTATATGTATGCACAGTATGTGATGAAATTAAACTAGAGGAGAAATAATGTTAATAAACTCTACATTTTGAGGCACATGGGGAATAAAATTCATGTTGTTTCTAAGTTATAGACAGAGCATCTTTTTTTTCCCTATCTCGGTACCTTAGTGTAATGCCGATTTGCATTTAACCTAGTTATCTTATGTTTGCATGCTTTGCAAACTGAATTACAGAACCAAATTGCCTATTACAATTTCCCATTATGTAACACAATTACATAGGAACACTTTGAGGTGAGAGGATTGTCCCAGTATTAGGAAACACTGATTCCAGCATGCTTGCAAAGAGCAAAGATTAAGGAGGGGCCCTTTCCCCAGGTAACAGGGTTTACTGCTGTTTCTCTCCAATGTAAATGCCACTCACCATTACAATGAGCTATATTCACTAATGTTTAGTCTGCAAAATTAGATCCACTGGTTTTGTTTTGTTTTTAAAGAAGCTAGGACCTAAAACGACACCATTTCCTAAGCCGAAAGCTTCTCTCTCCCCAAGCACTTCCAAGTAAAACATGGAGTTGAACTAATGTTCCAAGATTCCATTACGTTCATAAGAAATGAAAGCACAATGAATTTTCATACAATTAGAATATCTGCAGTACATACGCCGAGTCCTTCTTGCACACGTGCCTCAGCACAAGCAAATGACGTGCAAACTTTCACTGATGACCTTTCTCTTTAGTTTGCAAACCCAATCATAGAAACACACATGAACATGTGCACACACCCCCTCTAAAAATCCTTGATTAGAAGGGAGGAAAGACTGTCTCGGTAGAGAAGAGGGAAGTAGTCAACCCTGTTTCTATCTTACCGGGATGAGGAGATGACCTGTTTGCACCCTTGGTTTCTGATTGTTTCATAGTGTGCAAATAAATAAGACGTTTTACCAGGGAAAAGGTGTGGCTGCCGCTCTCCCAGATGGGGCGAGATCGGGAAGCCTCCCAAGTGGGTATATGGGATAGAAAAGTAGCATAAAGAGGTGGAAACATGAGATTAACTAAGGCTGAGTTGAAAGAAAGATTCTGAAAATAAACCCGTCAACTTACAAAACAAAAGACATAACATTTCAATCATCATCATTCTACCTCATGAGCTTGGGAACACGGATTTCACTAACTCATGGGCCCTCATTGGTTGGCAGGAGTCTTGTTGTATAATGACAGCCTAGTGTAGCTAGTAAAACACACCTTTTGGCCCCATGAAGGGAGAAGCTTCATGATGTTACAGTCATACTTCAGTAACAAAAAGTTTTCACTGTTAGTGAAAAAAATAGCAGCAAGACAATTATGATAAAATGATTTTATTCAATCAGTTTATTTAGTTTTCTTGCATGTGAATAGAATGAAAAGCAAATTTATCCACAAATGTATGTGAAGTATGAAATGTTTATGTGAATGAAATTACTTCTAAGTATATACAGTAGAGAAATAATCTAATCAACAGATATCTATAACATGGAAATATTTGCTCTGTAAAGCAAATGATACTTCATATTTTCTTGAGGATAAAATGAGAGGAGCTCTTTTTTTAAATCCCCAAGTGATCAAAGATATAGCCAGAAGATGACAGAAAATTAAACAATATGGCTTAGAACACAATGGATAATAAAATAAATCAAAGTCCCTCAAACTCTCTCACACTTGGACAGAAATACTTTCAGTTCCTGAGGAGGAAACACGTTTGACTTCTAGAAAGACCTCGAGGTACGCAATTGTGCTGGAGAAAGGCCAGGAATGGAAACTTTTTTCCCCAGAGCTATGCTGCCTTTCTCCTTCCTCTAAACCACATTTTCTTTTGGGAAATATGTCATCATCTTTCCCTACTCAGACACAAGCCACTTAATATTGCATATGTCTCAGTAGTCTCGTAAACGTCCAAAAACAATACCACACCCCAGAAATGCTTCTGATGTCATCACCGTCCTTCGTTTTTCATGCTGGTTGGACCCTCCTCACTTACACACGAGGCTCTGGCCTGGCTTTGGCCATGAGGCTGTACAGTCATTGCTAACTGGGTCTGGACAATGCTCTGTGTTCTATAAAGAACTTTGGCATTATCTGAATTGCTGCTGGATGTCAGAGTGACTCCGTGCAGGTTGCAGGATGGCGGGAGAAGCAGCTTGTGGCTCTCAAGAGGTACATCGAATTGGCACCAGGTCACTTAACCTTCAGGGCTGAATGAAGAGGGACAGCTAGTGAGAAGGGCATTGTGCTTCATGAAGATTCAAGAGGCGCCTCAGTGGGACATCAGGGTGAGTCACCGAATGAAACATTCAGAAGGGCGGAGACTGTCCTTCCCAACCTCAGGCATCGAGCTGAGAGGGTTAGACCTTGAGAAATAGAACAAGTGGAGATTGGGCAGGAAGCGGGACAGAGTCAAGAAATGCTGTGGGTGGGTGACAACTGGACAGAGGTCAGAACTGCTGGGCTAGGGAGAACAGAGTTAGCTTACTCTTATTTCTTTCTCTACCCCATCTCTATCCCCAAAGGCATTTGAGCTAGTGGAATGGCGAAAGACAAAAAAGAAAACAAACCAACAAAAAAACATGGAGTCAGGAAGAAATAATAGAATGAAAAGTAAAAACGAGTGGGAAAGAATGGCCAAGTTGTGCTTACATGGCCTTGAGAAGTTATGGGCCCATGAGAGAAGAGGATCAAAAAATATCTAGATGAGGTTGCAAAGGAGGAGAGGCAGAAACCAGCAGACATGAAAAAGAAGAGAGAGGAGTCAAGAGCCTATAACTACTATGGCAGCACAGCCCCACTGGCCTTGGCCAAAGTAACTGAGCTGGAAATGCTTTTAAAGGTCATCTGGATGACTCCCCTCCTTTTCCAGATGAGGAGCTGGAGGTACGGGGGGAGATGACTTGGAGAGCTTGTTTCTTGTACACTGTGCCATGCTCTGCCCCCCAAAGAGCAATGTGGAACCCACGGAGCAGAAGGTTCTACACTGGAGGGGAGCTGTCCAGGTGTCCCGCAAGACCTCTTTTTCCCAACTGTAGGATTCTAGGATTCTACGTGTGAGGGTGGTCTCTGTATGTTCGCAAACACTCACAATATCCTCAGCTTACCATGCCTAAGGATATAGCAGTAACATTACTTTAAAATGAATATGTTGAATGTTATACATCCAAATACTGTTGTCCTTCAAAGTAGTCCATACATTGCTGCTCCTTATTTTAACACCTGCCTAATATATTTAAGTTAACCAGTGAATTGTGGCTGTTATTGTTCAAACTGTTTGTACCAAGTAAGAAAACACACAAGGAAAAGACAAACGCATGTGTGTGAAAACACATGATTTGAAACCTGAAACTGATTACCCATGTCATGTACCAGGCATGAGCCCAGTGGCTTTGGCTTTCTCCAAAAAGAAAAAAGAAAATCCACCCTCAAGGGATGATGATGGGTTTCCAACAACACTTTAAAAAGAATGTAGTTGAGGATGCTACATTTATGGTAGAGGTGGCCTTCAGTCATACATCATTGCTGTAAAGCGACATCTAGTTAGGCGCCATTATTTCGTAATGAGCTGTTTGGAGAAGCAAGGCTTCGGGTGTATTCCAAAGTTGGAGCCAACAGAAGAGGTTGATGTTGGCCTGTGCAAGCGCCTAGTGCATGGAACTGACTCTAAGGCTCAGACCATGTGGTCAAGCCCCAGAGCAGGGTAGGGTGGGAAGACAGCTGAGGTATAAGTGGTCTGTGTGGTATATGTAGACCCTTCAAATGGAAAGTTGCTGCTGGCCCCACACTGTCTGGCATCACTGTTTAATCACCCGTGGCTCTACCTGCCATCTTTTCCTCTGCAGGAAATAGAGCCCAATGTTAAGCATGGGGAGAACCTCCGGGCTCCTTATGTAGGATTTTAAGAGCGCAGATCTGGGGCCTCTCTTGTGAAAGCACAGTGAAGAAAAGCAAATCCTCCTCTGAAAGTGTGCTTTTGCCCAGAACTGCTTCTAAGTCGGGGGCATTTCCTGAAGCCTCAGAGAGTCACAGCGAGTGTTCTCTCCAGGCCGGCATCTTGGTGAGGCCCATGTGTGATAACACCACCAAAACCACAAAGGAATTTACCATGGGAAGTGTCCCAGCAGTTGCTTATTAGCATTAGAACAATTACACCAAGTCTATTGTTAGCAGACTTGTTTTCATTATCCTTATCTGGTGGCAGTAAATAACAGCGATTCTCTTTCAAGCAAATACTAGATTTCCAAAAATCCAGCTTCCAATTGTCTGTGCAGGGATCATCTTGGATTAGGATAACCGTTGGAGTGGATAACACCCCAGAAGCAGAGGTGCCCAGCGCTCTTCATGCAGGAGCAGAGCGGGACACACAGGAGCTGCCTGCAGGTGGAGGGGAGTGATGCTGCTGGGTTTGACATCACAGAATGGAAACAAGAAGGTTTGTTCCCCTGCATGTCTGACCATCTGCTGGACCATCCCCAGGGTTCTCAGTGTGGCCCTCTCATGCCACAGGGGAGGGATGGGGCACATGGCAAGGCAACAGGAGAGCCTGGCAGGTGCTCAGTTCTTAGAATGTTTATGACCAAAAAAAAAAAAAAAAAAAAACAGACCCATGGACAGGTTTGCACCCCTCTCCTTAAAAAAAGATTGCAGTTTTTAAAAAAATCACCTACTCTTTCGCAATTCCATGTCTTGTTATCTGAGGTTTTAAAAAAAAGTGAGTCCAATCCCCTTCCCCTCTGTCCCCAGTGGAGAAGAGCTGAGAAGTGACCCCTTCAGCACAGAGGTCAGACAGTGCCTGCTGACCGCTTACACATATGAAAACCTGGCTGTTTCTTTAGAACAAGAGCAGACTATTTCCATCTTTCGAGAACTTCTGACAATGACTACATTTCAGTCCCTGGTCACCTATGGGCATCTCCAATTATCTTCAGAGATTTGACAAAATTCTCCTAAAACCATCTCAAAAATTATTTTAAAAGAATTTTAATTAAAAAAATAAGAAATATTCTGTACAGCACATAGATACAAAAATAGGTTATTGCAGGATGAAGGGTTGGGGCTGTTAGAATCGCTGCATTCATTGTTTTCCTAAGAAACTTATGGTGTAGGCCTCCCTCTCTCACTGGTTTCCTTCTCCAGTAAACCAGCCCTAGTCCCATACTCCTTCCCAATGTATTTAATATAGTTGGTAGCAGCCCTGCTGCAGGGAAATGGTGGGAGCTCCGTGTACTCTCTGGTAGGTGCTAAATGCCCACAAGACAATTGTTCCCCTGCTGTGGGCTCCCCAGCAAGGCGTCTCCCCAGAGTCACCTGGAGCCCAGGCTTGGCACATACAATCATCCTCCTGAGGGGGCAGGCCCAGAGTCCCAGTACAGCCCTGGTCACCCGGCTTCCTCAAGGGCACACCCTAGTAGAATAAGAGGGGACACTTAGTAGTAGCAACCAGACCACAGTGGGTTCTGCCTCCATATTGCAAACCAAGCAAAGGCAATGGCTCATACACTCCCAAGCACTCACTTTCTAAGGCTCTTCCAACTACAGTGTCAGGAAACACACACACACACAGACAAGACCCACGGCTTTCACCTAAAGTCTTCGCACAGGGAATAATGTGATTCATGAAATATTTAAAAGGCCTTAGGCAATAGAATTGTCTCTTGATTTTTTTTTTTTTTCAGTGTTTAACAGACAAGTGTAATTGGAAATGTTTGGAGCATGAACACAGGCACACACACATACACACTCTAATTTGGAATTATGCAAAACGATATCATTATTCACTACAACCTGAAGCAAAGCTACTGCAATGGAATAACAAGTACCATATCTATACAAGTGAGAGGCCCTCAAGTCGGCTCTCATTTGGACAAGGGTGACCCACGTGGCCTAACCCTTTAAGGTCTGTTTAGAGGAAATGGCCTGGTGTGTTTTACATTTGTGAAGCTATTTAGCCTCCTGGTTTGACAAGATTTTTGAGAGGGGTGAAAATTAATTATAATTGCAGTATTGCTACAATAATTTAGTTGGCTAATTGCATTTCAGTGCAGAAGCAGTCAAGGAAGATTTTCCTCCCCAGGTTATTCTCTGATGTGGCAGCATTTATTTTAAGAGTAATGAGATTTTTAAAAAGTCAAACCTTAAATATCATGGCTTCAGCAATCTGTCCTGCTTAAAGTTTAATGCGAAATGAGACAGCACCTCCGTGAGAGCAGTTCCACGTGAACATGGATCCAGTTTTCTCCGAGACTTGAAATGAGAACCTATCTCTCCCCTGAAAACTACTCGAGGGATCTCTGTGACATTGTTTGGGGCTGATTTTTATTTGAAAGCACCAATGTTTGTGACTCTGTTGTGAGGGAGGCACTGATGAGGGTGGGTAGGAAGTTTTGAAAACTTAATACTGGAAGTCACTACATGAGGTATCTGTTCATGGAAGAGGTACCACAAGTATCGGAAGATTGAGAAAAAAAAGATGAGTGAAAAACTTGGATTGTTGTGGGATTTTTCTGGATCTCATTGTTTTCGCACTGGCAGTTCTAAATACATAACCTATCCATGGCTGTTTTGAGGGAAATGTATCTAACTCCAGACCAGCAGTGAGCACTTACCATTAATAAACTCTTGAGAGACAGGCCCTATCACCTTAAAATCTTGAAGACTCTGCCCCAAGGCCTGATTCAAGGTACTTTTCTCAGGTGCTGAACCTGTCAGAGGCGTTTGAACCAGAGCAACTCCATCTTGAATAGAAGCTGGCAAAATGAGGCTGAAACCTACTGGGCTGCATTCCCAGATGGCTAAGGCATTCTGAGTCACAGGATTAGACAGGAGGTCAGCACAAAAGATACAGGTCATAAAGACCTTCTGAGAAAACAGGCTGCAGTAAAGAAGTTGACTAAAACCCACCAAAACCAAGATGGCAACGAGAGTGACCTCTGGTTGTCCTCACTGCTATACCACCGCCAGTGCCGCGACAGTTTACAAATGCCATGGCAATGTCAGGAAGTTACCCTATATGATCTAAAAGGAGGAGGCATGAATAATCTCCCCTTGTTTAGCATATTATCAAGAAATAATCATAAAAATGGGTAACCGGCAGCCCTCAGAGCTGCTCTGACTATGGGGTAGTCGTTCTTTCATTCCTTTACTTTCTTAATAAACTTGCTTTCACTTTACTCTGTGGACACGCCCTGAATTCTTTCTTGCACGAGATCCAAGCGCCCTTTCTTGAGGTCTGGATCGGGAGCCCCTTCCTGTAACAAAACCATCAGACATCAAGCTCTTCCACACTCTAGCTCAATTCAGTGAGCAAGTTTAGTACATCCTCCTCCTCCCCTTCTCTGCTATGCTCTCAGTCCAGCCACCATTTGTGTGTCTGAAAAGGAGGCTACGATGTGCTTTCTCAAATACAGCACATCAAAGCGGGTCTAACGGCATGACATGGACTATTTCTTATGGCCTTCATCTGGATTCTAACTATATAGAGGGTCACTATGCAGATCTACCCAGGGCTGCCCTCAAGATTATGCAATTCATGTTCTGCACAACAGCAGCTGATCAAGGGGTGAGGAGGTTGAGCTCCCACCCTGCTCCACTTGCCAGCTGAGACCCCTGCTCAGGTTGTATCCCAGAGAAAGGGGTGCCTTTTCTGATTCACCATTGGGCCAAGGGAGGCCCTGAGTCATCCCTAACCCTCTCCCTCCCAGAAATTCCAAAATCTAATGTTCATCTCCTCATCTCTAACACTGTTGATGTCCTTTTAAGGAAGAGATTATGCACATGGCAAAGGCGAATTCATTTTGAAGATATGTTTTCTGCTCAGTGTGAAGAAGAAGAGACAGGGAGGGAAACAGAGAAAAGGGAAGGATAAAATGAATGGTGGAGAAGTTGTCCCTCTGCCTAATAAATTGTGGATTCATTGTCCTTCTCCGGACACAGCTGCAAAGGGGCAGAAAATCAATTTTTTCTATTACTCCACGGTGAGGAAGGAAAACCTATCTGTAAATTGAATTAAACCCCATAATAGCATGTCTGTGTATTTGCTGAGGACTAGAAAAATTAGCCACAGATACAACTACATAACCCAGCAATGTAACTAGAAATCAACACTCTCCCATTTCAAAGCTTCGTTGAGACATTTTCTTTTCCTTTTTTAAAGAAACACCCATGGCTAAATGTCACTAAGATTCTTCGGCATGCCAACACTTCAACACCTCAGTGAGGACTCTGGAAGAGAAGGAACTCCAAAGTCCCATCTGGGTAGAGCGTGCTTCCAAATTCTTGCCTTTGCTAGTTGAGTATCAGTCAGTCAGTCAATAATGATTGGATACGAACTAGACCTCTCTAGCTGATGGTTTCTTCCCAAGTCACAATCTGTGGTGCTAATTGTGGAATAAATCCCCTGTTTCTGTGTGGGCTAGATCTTGTTCACAGACACCGTAACCCATCCACGCAGTACTGAATAATCTTGCTACTGCAGTCAGTGAGGGTCCTGAAATTTCATTAGCAGTCTGCCCTCTAGCGGAGCAACACAGTACTTCAGATTTTCTAGGAACAGAAAAGTTTGTTTGTTTGTTTGTTTTCCTTTTCTTTCATGGAGCAAAATAATTCAAGTTTTCCAGATAGTGCAAGGTGAGGCAGTCATCTTCAGAAGTCAGCTTCCAGAGCTGAGGCAAACAAGGCTCACACGGATAGGTCCCCAGGTCAGAGTTAGAGGCAGATGGTGCTGAGGTGGGTGTCCCTGCGGAGACTGCAGGGACAAAGGTCCTTCTTTCATCCTTTGAACCCTCCAGAACTTTCCTTGGACATAAGCATTCAGTTCCCCACTCTCTCATTATGCAAATAGCACCCACTTTAAGAGAAATCAGCATAACAGGGAGGTTAAAAATCAGAGGCTTTTGTAATTTTTTGGCAAATTATTAACACAGAGGAGCCTTTCAAAAAGGTCCACGTTAAATTCTTTAAAAGGCAAAGATTCACAAGTTTTATAAAAAGACCACGTCTTTGTGGCTGTTAATTTTAAGAGGAGAGTCTATTTTGTGATGTTGGTGGGATGTTGGTAAGGCAGAAGATAATCTTGAGATCTGTTGTTTTGGGTTTCGCTTCTGTCTTTTTTAAAAAGTCAGAACTTGGCTTGCTTCAGTTTGTCAATGTGGTAGCAGAGTTTTAGTGCAGGTCCCAGCTTCAGGCCCAGGTACTTCATGACCATGTCACTCTTCAGCAACAGCAGAGCATTGCCATCAATCTCCTGGTGGGATAGGATCAGAAGAAAGAAAACCCAGAAGATGGTCAGAGTCATCAAACAGTGGCTAAGGTTAAGGTATGGCCAGGGGATGTGCTCAGGGCATATGGATTGATTTAGGCAGCATATTCTCTTGGTCCTGGGGCAAGATCTTTTAAAATATTAAAGCAAACAAATACTGTGTTCTCCTCTCCCCATCATCTCCCTGTAGTCATCTGACACACAGGATGTTTCATATTCCTGCCTTCCCCTCATAGAAGGAATCAAACACAACCCCATGTGTGTCCCCATATCCCACTTAGGAAGTTTATCTCCTCATCCAACCTTGGCTAAAGGGGCAAGAAGTGTCATCCATTAGACACTGAAACTAGAGGGTCTTTCCATTCCAAACCTCCACTTATTGCCCTCATTTCTCATTTCTTTTCTTGGTAGGCCCACCTACCTTTAGCTGATGACAAAACTACTCATTCCACCCAACGGAGGATTTCAGATGTGTTTAGCCCTGTCTGTTCCACTAGATGGACTACACTAAAGAATGCACCTGCTTCATCTCATGGTTCAGCACAAAGAACTACTAAGGGGATGATCCAGTCCTTTGCGGTTGTCATTGGTCATTGAAAATGGTCACCCTCCAGAATGCATGCTGAGTTCATGAACCTAGCAAGGCTGGGCTTCCATGGTCACCTTTAGTGCTATTTTCAGGTCACTGGAGACAAAGGGTAGAAATCTGAGGTGCTCAGGCGGGGAGAGGAGACATAGTTACAGGACTCATGTAACGGTGCCAGGGTCACCAGCCCTCTCATTCATCTGCCCCGCCAACCAGTATGGATGGAGCACCCACTCTGTGTCACTCATTCTCCATGTCTTTGGCAACATGGCAGTGGGCAAGGCTTACCTGTGGGTCGCTCCCAGGAGCCTCATTTCCTACTGTCTTTTATTTCCCTCACCTCCTGGACTCCCACCGTCTCCTCCCACCCCAGAAGACAGCCAGACTCCCCCCGCCCAAATCTGTCCAAGCATAACCCACTCTGTGGTTCCTGGTCTCAAAGCCCCATTGTTAGGTGAGGCCAACATGTGCCTAATAAAAGACGAGTGCTGAGTTAGATGAGAATCCTCCTCAGATTGGAGAGCATGATTTCTGTGACAGAATCACCAAATAAAGTGAGAAACAGGAAACAAAAATAATGGTCACTGTGGAAGGCGGAATAACGCTCCTTCCCCTCCATGCACGATGTCTGGATTCTAGTCCCCAAACCTGTGAATGTCAAGTTAGATGGCAAAGGGGAATTAAGTTTGCAGGTGGGATTAAGCTTGCTAATCAGCTGACTTTAAAATAGGGAGATTATCCCAGATTATGGGGCCAGGTGGGTGGGGAGGGGGCGGCTGTGTAATCACAAAACTCCTTAAACATGGAAGAGGACATCAGCAGTGACAACCAGGGATGGCAGCCCAAGCAGTCAAACAGGCCTCAGCTTGATGTTACAGGCTTTAAAGATGATGGCAGAGGGACAGGAGCCAAGGACTGATGGTGGATCTAGAAGCCGGAAAAGACAACCAAGCGGATTCTCCTAGAACCTCCAGAAGGAAAGGCAGCCTTGCTGGCTGAGACCAGTGAGACCCATGCCAGGCTCCTGAACCCCAGAGCGGTTAGACAGAGAATGTGGATTGTGTGAGGCCACTATGTTGGTGGTAATCTGTTACAGCACGATACAGAATGAGCACAGTGCCAGGCATGGCAGCTCACGCCTGTCATCCCAGCACTTTGGGATGAGACCAGCCTGGCCAATATGGTGAAACCCTGTCTCGACTAAAAATACAAAAATTAGCCAGGCATGGTGGCGGGCGCCTGTAATCCCAGCTGCTCGGGAGACTGAGGCACAAGAATTGCTTGAACTGGGGAGGCAGAGGCTGCAGTGAGCCAAGATTGAGATTGCACCACTGCATTCCGGCCTGAGTGACAGAGTGAGACTCTGTCTCAAACAAAAACAAAATGAGTATAGTAAGCCTAGCAGGTAAATTACTGATTCTTATCTTTAAAAAAAAAATCACCATCTCCCTATATTTTAGCATATCTCAAAATCATCATAATGCTCTCTGCTCAGTGAAGGCTGTCTGAGCCAGGAACCGTGCTGAACACCTTTTGTGCATTTTCTAATTAATCCTTGAAGTGGTTTAGGAACAGGCACTACTGTGGCTTGCCTGGGATGTCGTAGGTGTGCTGTCAATATTTGTTGTATGCACAGACGGCTGGATGGGCAGGAAGCAGGCACTCCTGATGAAGGCCAACACGAGAGAACAGATGGGGCAAATATTCCTTTAAAAACAAATTAAGTGGTCGTTCTGCTCTGAGGAGCCTGTGGTTGTACCTGTCCCTCTCATCTCTGGCTCCCTTGAGGGTGCCCCTAGGGCTTAGTTTAGAGCCCCCCCGCCACCTCCCCTGGCAGCATCCCGCAGCTGCCTGGACCTCACTCTCCTTCCATGCCTGCTTCCCCCATCCCCCCAAGGTCAAACCCACCACTCGCATACGTGCTTTCTGAAGAGCTCCACGTGAGGCCCCAGAGCCTGTGGGTCAGCGTCCTTCACAAACCACACCACATCCTCCACAGTCCAGGCGGAGGGGTTCCTGCTCCGTGGCCGCCTGGCATCCTGCGCATCCTGAGAAGGGCTTGAGGCTGGATGGGGTACAGAGAGGGAGACCGTGAGCCAGTGGGACAGGGCTAACCTGGTGCTGCCTGCCCCCACCTAGCCTGGAAGGGGGGTCCTTAGTGCCCATGAGTCCAAGGAGCTGACCCAAGTGACCTCCTGTCACAGGGAAAGACTGTGAGTGGCAGCTCTATCAGTAGCCCAGAGCACGGAAGGCCACTCCTAGGTACATTACCCTCCCCATCTATGCCAAAGCTCTCTGCTCTCCCAGAAGAAGAAGCGCAAGACAGTGGATTCCCTTCATTAGGCTGGAATTCCCACCCGAGTTGGAGTTTTCAAGACTCTCCCGCTCAGTTCTCTCTCAGCGGGCCCAGGGCCTCCTGAGCCTGGGTACCTGGTGACCAGGGCAAGTGTGCTAAGATGAGTGTGCAAATGAGCCTCATCACATCAGTGAGGCCAGTGACTTGGGTCCTTTCTGCCTCCTTGGCCTTCACACTGAGATGATAGAGGCATGACAGAATTGAGGTAGCTTTTGGTTCTCATTCACAGTCTCTGCAGAAAGCAAGTCTGCAGCAGCATCCTCAGAGCCATCCCTGGTCACACATGCAGAAAGAGGATGTCCCCTCACTCACTGCCTCAGGTACACACTGAGTCTTTGCATGGCCCTCTGGGGCTGTCAGAGCATTTGCCTGGGTCTCCCCCACTACACTGTGAACTCCCTGACCACAAAGGGCCTAACCTGTGCCTGGTCCATAGCTGGTCCCTGGGAAATGGTTGCATAGGGTATTTCCCATGCAGCAGGTGAAAAGGCTCAGGGCAGTGAAGGAGGAAGACAGCAATGAATTCAATGGCTGGCAATACTTAGGGGTTGATTTTGGTGTGTGTATGTCCCAAACTAATTAATCCTCTTTCCCTACAGCCAGCTCCTCTTCCTATCTCCCCCATTTTGGGAACCCACCTCTTCCTCCTCCCCTTTTTGTGCTTCCCACATTTAATTATTCTGAAGCTCTTGGGAGAATGCCTCTGATGCTGGTGTCCTCTCTTCCAACCCTGCTATCCCAGTCCCAGAGCCTGCCACCTAACCCCCTGCCACGTGTTCCTAATGGGTATTTTTGGGCCATGTCCTATTCTTCCTACTGCCTACAACTACCGCTGCCTCATGTTCTCCCTAAGACCCATCTCCCCATGGGTCCCCCTTACCAACACACTGAGTCCTCATTCTACCTCAAGGTCAAGGGCTCTCTTGGTCTTAATATTTTTCTTTCTTAATGAAGGGGGAGAAGAGCTTTGGTGCCAGAGAGACGTAGGGACAGATCCTGGAGTTGCCGCTTGCTGGTGATTGGACCAGGATGTAGCTCATGTGTGAAATGGCCATGCTTTCTAGGGGCAGGTGTGAGGACAGAGATGGGACAGTGCCCTGCCCCGAGTCTGACCTATGTCAAGTGCTCCACCAAGGGCAGGAGCCTCCCTCCCTTCCCTACAGCCCTCATCTCCTGTGCACCACCTGTCTGTCTGGGTACACTTGTTGTGACCGACCGGATGTCTCCCCAGCTTCCTTCCTCTGCCTGTGGCTGCTGCTTTGGCTTCAACCTAGAAGGCATTTACCCTCTCTCCTTCCCACTCATGTTCCACCTGATGCCTTCATGAACAGAAATGTTCTGTACGTCCTGCAGCCTGCACGTCGCCTTCCTACCCCTTTATTTTATTGTATTTTATTTATTTATTTTTTGAGACAGAGTTTCACTCTTGTTGCCCAGGCTGGAGTGCAGTGGCGTGATCTCTGCTCACTACAACCTCCACCTCCCAGGTTCAAGCAATTCTCCTGCCTCAGCCTCCCAAGGAGCTGAGATTAGAGGCGCCCACCACCACGCCCAGCTAATTCCTGTATTTTAGTGGAGACGGGCTTTCACCATGTTGGTCAGGCTGGCTGGGAACTCCTGACCTCAGGTGATCCACCCATCTTGGCCTCCCAAAGTGCTGGGATTACAGGTGTAAGCCACAGCACCCAGCCTCCTACCCCTTTATTCCTACATCTTTATTTGTTCATCTGTCTCTTAATGTGCTTTCACATTCCGCTTTGTAGTACAATTATTTATGAACTTCTCTATAACCTCTAGTTAGATTTTAATTTCCTAAGGATTCCTCCCACTCACTCCACAAACATTGACTGAGAACCTTCTCTGTACCAGGTGCTGGGTGAAGTGTTTGGTGAAAAATACAAATGTGATCCTTTCATGACAGGGGCTATAATCATTGACTCCTCCATGGTTCAGAGTACATATACAGTCATGTACCGCCTAAGGACGGTGGTCCCATAAGATGATAATGATTCTAGTCCCTATCGCCTAGTGATTTGTGTTGCAATTTCCTACAGTATTCAGTACAGTAACATGCTGTACAGGTTTGTAGCCTAAAAGCAATAGGCTATGCCACACTGCCTAGGTGTATAGTAGACTATACTATCTAGGTTTGTGCAAGTACAACCTATGATTTTCACACAACATTGAAATCACCTAAGGATGCGTTTCCCAGAATGTATCCCATTGAGTGATGCATGACTGTGTTTATAAATATGGGCTTGATAAATGTGAGATGAATCAATATACTCTGTAGACACAGTCTAGGTAACTTATACAAAAGCCTGTGTGTGTAATCTTTACTTCTATTTTAAGGCTAGAAAAGAGTCAAGTATCTGAACAATGAATTCTGTAGAATTCCTACAGAATTCTAGTTAGAGGTTGAGAAGGCTTCACTTTATTTCCCTTCTTTAGATCTCAGGGCACAGTGGCTTTCTGCTGTCTCTCTCTCCTTCCTCTTTTTAATGTGCCTGAGACGTGCATGTTGCTCCATTAGCACTGAGGAAAATACAGCATCACATTTCTGCGTCTGTCCTAAACACGTAATGGTTTGGCTGATAATTGGATTGACTTTGAGATTTTCCCTGCCTCTTCCTCATGGGACCTGGAAGGGTCCCATAAGGTGGTTTGGCATGGGGCATTTTTCTGGGAATCTGTTAATGCACCCTGGAGCCATCTGAATGCTGATCCATGCTTATTAAAGATGATTTCACTCCATTTAAAGACATCTGCACTCAACATGGGGACGAGGAATCATGGAAATCACACTGCCTTTGGATCCCGCCCCATCAGAACATCGGCGTTAATCAGGGTGATAATAGATGCTCTGATTACAAAGGCTGGAAGTCTTCAGTGCCAAGAATAATTTTAGAGTGATCAGAGCAGAGGTCAAATCTAATTTCCTGCATTTGACAGGAAGGGGAGGAAAACCCAGACCAATTAACAGGATCATTCACAGGAACCTACAGTCCTTTGAGCTAGGTCAGGGATCTCCAAAAACAGTGTTGAAGGGCTGAGCCAGGTGGCTGGTTTGTCTTCAAGGAGAAGGCTCTCAGGGCAATTGCTGTGGAAGGAAAGAGATATCTGAGATGGCAAAGTGGGCTCTGTTCCTGGTACCTGGTGCTTGCTGTGGGCACTTTTCACTTTTCCAGGATGGAGCGGAGGCAGCAGGGGCCTGGCTCGGGCATGTTTCTTAGGGGACCTTTTAGTCATACAAGACAGAGGGCAGCAGGCAGCCTAAGTCACACCTTGGGAGCTGCTCCTGATCCAAAGCACATAGATTTGCTTTAGAAAGGAAGACAAATGGAACTTTCCAGTGGCAGGTTTGCAGAGCCTCACAGTGGTCTGTGCTCACAAAAATGATAAATACACTAGCCACTCCCTCTCCAGCTGTGGTGAAGATGTTAGGAAGACAGATGGGTGGAGCCTGCTGCAGCTGGGGCAGGCAGATGTGATAGGTCAACAGTAAGACATGATGGATGTGGAAAAGTCTTGCTCCTAAGCAGACAGAGCATGCCAAGAAGTACTGGCCAGACAACTTGGTGAGCAGGCAGAGTTCTCCAACCAGGAGGACATTGTGCTTGGTCTTGTCATTCCCTGGGGGCTGCCAGAGGCATGTGAAAAGTGAAACTCAGTTATGAATGGATTAAATATGCTTGTTTCTAAAGCTGAACTCACACTTACCAGAGCAAGGATGACTACGAGTCAGTGTTTCAAAGCAATCCCGATTTTCACAGCACAGGTACTTGCATACTCTCTGTGAATCTCTCTCTGCCTTACACATGCCCATGAGCACATCCATACATACGTAATTTCCTTTCACTCATTCATAATTCAGGAGAAACTCTTTAGCTAACAACAGAGTCATGTGGAGGAGCGGAATGAGCAGCGAGCTGGGAGTCAGAAACCCCTGCCACCCACCAGCCATGTGATCAACTCTCTGCTTCTCTGCTGTAAAATAAAAAGGCTTGATCTCTAAGCCCCTGCCAGCCCCTTATAACGCTGTGTAACCCCTCCCACCTCAGGCTGTTCACACGAAGGGAGTCACCTCCTCCCACAGCTGAAGGCTGCATCAGTGTGTCCACATGCAAAACACAAGTGCAGCCATGGCCAGGCTTCCTGTCCCTCCCGGGCTCTGATCATTCTCTACGGACCTCATTGTTTTCATCCATAAATTGTGAATATTATTTTTTGCTTCTTAAGAATATTTTAAGAATCAAGAGAATGTGGCTCAGGGCTGGAGGCTGACCTTAAGAATCTCAAAGACAGGAAGGTCATTGTCTCCAACAGGGACCCCTGTGTCCTCAGGCTGCCTGTGAGCTGCCCAGGCCCTCTTGGTTTCTGGCAGCTGCAGCTGGGTTGGGAGGGCCGGGGTTGGTGAGGGGCAGGGGAGGGGGATCTATTCTCGGCATCTCCAAGTGACCTGCTCCCGCTAGATGCTTCCTTTCTAGATACAATGCCATATCAAATGTGTGAGGTGCCCAGGCTAGCCCACAATTATGGCAAAATTATGTGGCTTGAAACAGTGCTGTTTTTCATTATTTCTATCTGTTGCCCAGGCTGGAGTGTAGTAGGGTGATCTTGGCTCACTGCAACCTCTGCCTCCCAGGTCCAAGTGATTCTCCTGCCTCAGCCTCCCGAGTAGCTGGGATTATAGGCAAGCGCCACTCACTCTATCTAGTTTTCAAGATGCCATGAGGTGACAGAGATGAGAGGGAAGAGAGCCCACCCAATCCTTAGAGTTTAATCAGATTTTTCTTTTAATTATTTGAGACCAGCTGGCCTGCCTGTGTGAGGAGGGAGCGTGTCTCTAGAAACAAGGAGAGACGGTGGGCTTGAAGCCAAGCTGAGCTGAGCTAGATTCCTTCTTGGCCACCAGAAGACACTGTGACCTCCTGGCAAGCACTGTGACGTTTGCTGGGAAGCCTCCAGCTACCCCTCGTCCCCACTGACCCTCCCTGGTTGTCTTTCTTCCTGCTTATTCCAGCCAGCTCCACTGTCCCTTCTCTGGGAAGCCTTTCCTGACTCCTAAGGGTAGGCTCAGCCCCTCCCTCCCCATCTGATTCTCCCACAGCATCCACACTTTTCCCTGACAGCAATCATCACAACTGTAATGAAATTTGTGTAATAATTTGTTGACATTTGTCTCCCTGGAGTTGCAAACCCTCAGAGAACAGGGCCAGTGTCCATCTTATTCACAGCTCTGTCCTCAGATGTGAGAAGAGCCCCCGGCACACTGTGCCCAGGAAGTCTCTGCTGGCTAGGACCAACCAAACCCTGAATCTTCGTTGCCTCCTCTATAAAACACCTTGCTGAGCTGTTGCAAGGATTAAATGGCATAATGTTGTAAAGCATTAAACAGGATTACTCATTAGGTCGTTACTGTTCTTCTTATGATGATGATGTCATTCCATAAGTGGTCAGTAGATTTGTTTTCCTAAATCCCAGGGCCACCAGCTCACTCCCCGGTTCAGAAATGTCTGGCTTACAGTTACTGCAGAGCAAAGTCCCATCTGCTTGACATGGATCCCAAACTTCCCAGCATGGTTTCCCTAGTGTCCCTGCACAAACCCTTTTTTTTTTTTTTAGATGAAGTCTCGCTCTGTCACCCAGGCTGGAGTGCAGTCGCGTGATCTCGGCTCATTGCAATCTCCACCTCCCGGGTTCAAGTGATTCTCGAACCTCAGCCTCCCGAGTAGCTGGGATTACCTTCATGTGCCACCACACTCAGCTAATTTTTGTATTTTTTAGTAGGGACAGGTTTCACCATGTTGACTGGACTGGTCTTGAACTCCTGACCTCAGATGATCCACCCACCTCTGCCTCCCAAAGTGCTGGGATTACAGGTGTGAGCCACTGCACCCAGCCCTGCACAAACTCTTTAATTAATGAGCTCTTGCCATGTTTTGTCCACTTCACCTCCTCACATAGAATGCTGTTTTCACTCTTCTTTTTCTAGCTAAATTGTCTCCATCCCTCACCCAATGCCAGGCCCTATCAAATAAAAATCCAACCACAGGAAGCATTTGGGTTGTAATAGCACTATCAGATTGACTTCATTTCTTGATTCTGAATCTTGGACCTAGTTGTGGTTGGGAATTCTACAGTGTGTCTTGTTAAATGCCCAAGTCAGGAAGCTTTTGTTATCCAAAACCTCTTTATAGCTCTTGGTGATTATATATTGGATGAGAGACAAGGAAGAGCTCTCAAACTTTCACCAGAGCATCAGCAGACACCAGGAAAATGGGCCCTGTGAATACAACCCCTCAGAGCCCACTGGCAGCAGAGATAGATGTGATAGACCACGACTGCAGGAAGCCAAAGGTAAGTACCGCCAGAGAGAGAAGGCCGAGGAGTTTGTCATGTCATCAATACCCACCCTTCTGCCTGCAGCCTCATGCAGTTTTCTGGCTTCTGTGGTTTTAAACCATTTTGATTAGTACCATGGGGAAAAGGCCATTTCTAAGTCTCTTCCATGGTTTATGACTTGGATCAAACTCTCTTAAAGAGGTATGGTTTTTTCGATGACAACTGCTTTTACTTGGGATGGAACTTCAGAGCAATATTGAACAGTCATTTGGGTAGGAGGGTGGGGTATGGGGGGATCCACAGTGGGCACCAGGCTGACAGTTAGGTGAGAAATGGGTGAGGACGCTGGTGGTTTCTCTCCCACTTTAACATCCTGCCACTCAAGTCAGCACGGTTTTTATCTCCATCGTTTCCAAACATTTTTAGCTGTACAAATTTTGTTTAGGCAAAGCACATATAGAACCCCACTCTGCAAATGTGAAAAGGCCCTGCTTCAAGAGAGGGAGGGCACCTGGAGTCCTGTCTGCTCTTGTTCCGTCTTCTCCACCTCTTAGAACCTTGAAAGTCATCAGGCATGATTTGAAAACCCCTGGGGTTGTTTTGAAAGACACAAGCTTTGGAGACCATTGAAGTCAGATCCTGGCTCAACACTTGATTTCCCTTCTCTTGAACCTCTTTTTCTTTTCCTTTAAATCAAATATACTGATATCTTTTTATAAATATTAAATCCGAAACATATAACTTATAATAAACCATGAACAATGTGTGGAAAGTGTCTGGCCTCCTTGAATGTAGGTGTTCAATAAATAACAGTTTGATACAGGCCTCAAACAAGCCCCCCTTTGCCGGGGCTGTGGGGGGCTCAAATATGAATAAGAGACTTCACAAAGCTGAGGGTCTGTTCCCTTCTCTAGGACGCGTTAGAGTAAGAACTACAGATGAGGAAACAAAGTGCCGTGGGAGGGAAAAGGAGGGAGTGAGCATTTCTGATCCGACTTCCCATTGCCTACTCAGCGTTATTTTGCACTTCTTCCTCTGTAATAGCAGCCCTAATTTCCATCTGGAATCACAGTTGCTGGGAATGAAAACCACATTTCCCAGCATCCCTTGCAGCAAGTGGCCATGTGACTAAACTTTGGTCAATGAAATGTAAGCAGAAATGGAAACCTCTTTCAGAGACACTGGTGCTATCCTTCCTTCCATCTTCTCCCCACCCACTTCCTCTGTCTCACTGCTGAGAATGTGCCTGTCTGACTGGCTGTTTCTGGTACCTGCAGTTATAATTAGCACCCTGAAGAAGGCACTGGTTAAAAGAAATCCTTGGGGAATTAAAGTGTTAATAGACATACAAAGGATGAATAATTTCATTTTTCTTCAATGTATCACAAAGGCTCAACAGTGAACTGTAACTGATACATCATGTAGCAGGTTTTCTCTAAAGAGGTTAGGTGGCTTTGTGATTTTAAACATCCCACAGTCTCATGGTGGGGGTCCTGCTGATTATGGACAACTGGATTTCAGGGTCTCGGGCAAAGTTCTCTCTAATATTTCTTTCTTTCTTTCTTTCTTTTTTGAGACAGAGCCTAGCTCTGTTACCCAGGCTGGAGTGCAGTGGCGCAATCTCTGCTCACTGCAACCTCCACCTCCCAGGTTCAAGTGATTCTCTTGCCTCAGCCTCCCAAGTAACTGGTATTACAGGCATGCACCACCACGCCCAGCTCATTTTTGTATATTTAGTAGAGACAGGGTTTCACCATGTTGGTCAGGCTGGTCTCGAACTCCTGATCTCAAGTGATCCGCCCACCTTGGCCTCCCAAAGTGGTGGGATTACAGGCATGAGCCACCATGCCTGGCTGGTTCTAATACCTCTAAGTTATTAAAAAGACAGCCAGTATTCAGGGTACAGTTATTGATGTTCTTGGGATGAAAGGCAGCAGGCACTGGTGGACTCTGTTTCTCTGATCTCATCCCAGACCCTGAGAGGCAGAAGGGTCTGAGCTAGGGGACCTCTCCTGGGGTGCAACTAGGCTCCAGTAGAGGGGCCTTCTCAGAGCTAGAGCCTGAGGAAGGGTCTGGGCTGCCCCTTGGCCAGTTGTCTGGCAAGATTACTCAGACTGTCAGGGCCTGATTCCAGGATGATATGAGTTAGCTCTGTGTCCCCATCCAAATCTCACCTTGAATTGTAATAATCCCCATGTGTCAAGGATGGAGCCAGGTGGAGATAATTGAATCATGGTGTCGGTTTTCCCCATACTGTTCCTGTGGTAGTGAGTAAGTCTCATGACATCTGATGGTCTTATAAAGGGGAGTTCCCCTGCACAAGCCCTCTTACCTGTCACCATGTAAGACTTGGCTTTGCTCCTCCTTGCCTTCTGCCATGATTGTGAGGCCTCCCCAGCCATGTGGAACTATGAGTCCATTAAACCTCTTTCCTTTATAAATTACCCAGTCTCAGGTATGTCTTTATTAGCAGCGTGAGAACAAACTCATACACAGGAGAACAAAGGGCTGGGATGGGGATGAAAGTAAAGGACAGGAGGACATCCTAGGGCTCAACTTGAAGGAGGCATGAGGGGCTGGGGGAAGGAAGCTATGCTGAGGCCATCTGAAGAGCCCTGGATTCCCTGGCCCTGGGTCACCAGTTGGACTGAACAGGGCAGACTGTTGTCGAGTGAGTGATAGTTCTCTCCAACCAAATCATGCCTCCCTCTTACTGCTGGAAATCCTGCATTTAAGACATAGGACTGAAATTGTACCAACGTGCATGGGAGAGAGTAAATATCTCCTTTTTAAAAAGTGGGACACTCTGGGATGATGAGTCAATTCAATCAGCATGGTGTCCTGTGATCACCACCCTGAGAAAAGGGGAATCGGGCTGAGGAGAAGAGGATGAGAGAAAGAGACATTTAAACGCCAGAGGGACATAAGGATGAGTGTTTTGACAAGACAAGGGGACACCATGAGGACACAGACATGACGCATGTTTATTGAACACCTACCACATGCCAGATATTATGCTAACACTGGGGACAAACCTATGAAATCAAGGCTGCCCCTGGATTACTTTACAGTGTTGGTTTGTGCCAGATCATGTCCCTTTCTCTTGTTCTTAGGAATCAGATGGAACAATGTTGCTCTCCTTTGGAAAACAGGGCTCTGCTCACTTAATCTGCCTGGCTTATGGTCCTGTGTGATAGTGTTGGAAAGTGGCCTGCAGGGTATCTCTACATTTGACAAGAGCTGCCGTGGAGACAGAATCTGTGCTTTACCCCTCAACAGCTCTCCAGCAAGGGGCCCCTTCTCACCTCCTTGGCCAGGGGAAGCTGGTCAGGGCCACACTCATCTGGGTTGGATGAGGCTCTTGGAAGGGAATGTGTGGAGGGTCTTGAATCATACAAAATAGCTCATGTGTGCAGCTTGTTGGGGTCACTGGTGGAAGGGTCCTGGGCTCAGGGGAGAAATGTGGCTTGCCACAGAAGAGAGCCTGCCCACTGAGGGGCTACAGGGTGGCAAGATGAAGACTCCCAGACTCCTTGGCCTGGGGCCTTCTTTCGTCAGCAGTTCTCAGCTGTGGAGCTGATGGGCTGTGATCTGTTAAGGGATGTGTTAAAAAGATCTATGCTGTAACTACTAACATTTATTGAGCTCTTATTACAACCTAATCCTCATACTAAATGCATGTATGAACTCATTTAATCCTCCCAACAATCCTATGAGGCAGGTGCTGCCATTATTATTGTTGCAATTGTATAGGTGAGAAAACCGAAGCACAGGTAAGTTAAGACTTGCAAAAGGCAGGCAGGAAGCAGCAGATCCAGCATCTCAGCCCTGGCTGTCTGGCTGAAGTCCCAGTGATTACCTACTATACTCTATGGCCTTTATGCACTATCAAAATACTGAAGCTTGAAAATTATTTTTTAAAACATCAATCAGAAGGGCCTTCAAGCTATTACTTTAATCCTTTATCCTTTATAGTGAGTCTGTAGATCTCAGTCCAACAAGCTTTCTTTAGTGGACAAGACAGAAGTGGCATTACAACCAGCACTGGGGGAATTCTGCCTACCTCTGCCTCTGCCCACGTATTAGTATGCTGAAAGTGACACCTGCTATGCAAGAGACAATTCTTTACCAAGGTCTGGTTCTCCTTTTTCCTGGGCAGAGCTAACCTACAGCTCCCAGGGTCCCTTATAGTTAAGTGTGGCAAAATGACCAGCTTTTGCTAATGAGATGTGAGTGGAAGTAATGAGCATCACTCTCAGACTGCAGGGAAGTGCTTGTACCTTCTCCATCCCTTCTTTCCCTTTCTAGTCCCCAAATGCATGGAGCCTGAAGGCTGTAGAGGGTGGCAGAGCCACAAAATAGATGGAGCCTGTGTCCCTAAATTGAGATGCATCCATGAATCAGGAACATTCGCCTTCGGCTCTTGAACAAAAATTTCTATGGTATTTGAGCCTATGTACATTTTGGAGTCTATGTATCCTGTGGCCTAGCCTACCCTAATACATGGTTTTCTTTGCTTACCAAAGGTTGAGTCTGGCTGTTTTTGAGAACCTCAAGAATCCATGAAAGGGCTTGTGGAAATTTCTGATCTCCCAGCAGTCCCATGTTTAAACAGCCACACTCCCCCTTCCCCAGGTGCTGTACTCCCCGGGTGAGGGCAAGGGATGCTGTGTCAGCGGGAATCTGATGCATGCATTACATTACCACATCTGTTTCCTTCAAGAGAGGTTGCATTTCTCTTGGGACTGGAGGCTGGGGGCCTCAGCCCAGGTGCCGAGGGGCCACCAGAAGACATGGGGCTGGTGCGGGGACCACCAGCGGTGGCAGCAGGACCTCCCCCAAGGTGGCTGTCTCCAGAGTTCTGCCTCTTGCAGTACAGCGAGGAGGAGGGGGGCAAGGAGCCCCTGTGGTTAAAGGTGGAGGCGGAGGGGTCCATACCGTAGCGGTTCATGCCCACGGGGTTCACCAGGTACTCTTCAGTGGTGACTGTCTTGGCTAAGCAAGAAGGCAGTACAGAGAAGCAGATATCAGAGAGCAGTTCAGGAAGCTACCAGACCATCCGTCTTGGCAAACCCTGTCCTGCCAACACAGTCCCCAGTATCTGTGAGGATGGAGAGAGGAGAAATTAATCCCACAACATAATTCCAAATAGCATACCTGTCAGCAGGCTGAGAGCTGCCTCGCCCGCAGGAGCATATTGGATTAGGAATTAGGAGGTGTGCTCCTCCATGCTTAGAGGAAAATTGATATTTTGGCCATTGATGACTTAAGAATAAGCCCAAATCGGGCCAGGTATGGTGGCTCCCGCCTGTAATCCCTAAACTTTGGGAGGCCTAGACAGGTGGATCACCTGAGGTTAGGAGTTCAAGACCAGTCTGGCCAACATGATGAAACTCCGTCTCTATTAAAAATACAAAAAATTAGCCAGATGTGGTGGCAGGCACCTGTAATCCCAGCTACTCGGGAGGCTCAGGCAGGAGAATCGCTTGAACCTGGGAGGCGGAGGTTGCAGAGCAAAACTCCACCTCAAAAAAAGAAAAAAGAAAAGAATAAGCCCAGATCAAAGACCTTCTTCCACAGTGGCTCTGCCCTCACAGTCTCTGCTGGCTTCTCAGAATCTCCCTGTACTCCCTGCTCTTGCTCGCCCACCAGGACAGCTCCCCTCACCTGGCACAGGACTCCTGGGAGAGATCAAGCAAGAGTCACAATGTTCCAGAGTCAGGAGAGATGACTGTGTGGCCTGGGTGGTGGCCCAGGTGCCACAGTGCTTTCTCCCCACACCTTTAGTCCTGATACACATGAGGGAGGCCGTCCTCCTCCACGGCTAATAAGCAGCGACGCAAGTGTCAATCTGGACAGCCCCTCAATCCTCCCCAAGCCCTTCACAGGAGAGCTAAAGAGCCAAGCTAGAGTGCAGCGGGGGAGAGGACTTAGAAAGTCTGCCAACCTCATCATCAGTGCCTCTTAGGTAAACCAGGACTTACTGTATTTTTTTTTTTTTTTTTTTGAGATGGAGTTTCAATCAATCAGTCTGTCACCCAGGCTGGAGTGCAGTGGTGCGATCTCGGCTCACTGCAACCACCACCTCTCGGGTTTAAGTGATTTTCCTGCTTCAGACTCCCAAGAGTAGCTGGAACCACCATGCCCGGCTACTTTTTGTATTTTTAGTAGAGATGGGGTTTCACCATGTTGGCCACGCTGGTCTCGAACTCCTGACCTCAAGTGATCCATCTGCCTCGGCCTCCCAAAGTGCTGGGATTATAGTCCTATACTTTTAAATCTCAACATTGAGCCTGTTGAACTCCCTGTGAGCTATACCTGTGGCCAAATGGTGGGTTTTTTGTTTGTTTTATTATTTTTACATGGAGTTTTTTTTTTGGGGGGGTGGGGGAAGTCCAGAGAAATTATGGTGATAGAAAGAAGGAAACTATTCTAGTCCCTCCCACCAGGACAAGATCATGTCTACCTATCCCCAGCAATAATTATCTGTATATTAGACACCATCAAAACAGATCTTGGTATGCCCACAGAAAATGCAATCAGCAAAAAAACAAAGCAAAACAACAGCAACAAAAACCAATGGATCCTCCATGATTGGCAATGAAAAACAAACTTGAGGCCACAAGATCAGATGCCTTCTCCATGCATGGATTCTTCCATAATGTAGGCATTGAAGATTAAGACTTGATTTTATTAGGGGAGCTAGCAGATCTTCTCTTAGTTGGGGATGGATGTGGAGCTTGACTGGAAATAAAAGTCTTTGCAGATGGGATACAGCTAAAGTAGTGGTTAGAGGTAAATTTAGAGCTGTAAATACTTCTGTTAAAGGAAGAAAGATCTCAAATGAATAGCCTAATTTATCATAAGACACTGGAAAAAAAACTTAAAGCAAAGAAGGAAATAAAGATTTGAGCAAAAATTATTTCAATAGAGAATTTTAAAAAACAATAGAAGAAATCAATAAAACCAAAAGCTCCTTCTTTGGAAAAAGAATCCACAAAATTGCAAGCCTTTAGCTAGATTGACAAAAAATAAAAATAAAAAATAAAGAAGGAAAGAGAGAGGATTCAAATTACTAGAATCATAAATGAAAACCTGAAATTACTACCAACCTTACAGAAATTGAAAAAGATTAAGAAATACAGATGGATGCTCTTTGCTTACAATAGGGTTATATCCCAACAAATTTATCATAAGTTAAAAATATCATAAGTTGAAAATGCATTTAGCATACCTAATCTACCACACATTATAGCTTAGCCTACCTGACCTCAAACATGCTCAGAACACTTACATTAGCCTAGAGTTGGACAAAATCATCTAACACAAAGCCAATTTTACGATAAAGTATTGAATATCTCATGTAATTTACTGAATACTTACTGAAAGTGAAAAACAGAATTGTTGTATAGATACTTGAAGTGTGGTTTTCACTGAATGTGTATCACTTTCACACCATCGTAAAGTGAAAAATCATTAAGTCAAATCATCTTAAGTAGGGAACCATCTGTTCTATAAACAATTTTATGCCAGTAAATTAGATAACTTAGATAAAATGAGCAAACCACTAAAACTGACTCAAGAAGAAAAAGACAATCTGAGTAGACCTGTAAGAAGTAAAAGGATTGAATTAGTAATCAGAAAACTACCCACAAAGAAAGCCCGAGCCTGGATAACTTCATGGTTGAATTCTACCAAACATTTAAAGAAAAAATAATACTAATTCTTTACAAATTCTTCCGAAAAATAGAAGGGGGTGGAATACTTCACGACTTCTATGGCAAATACTTCTACGAAGACAGGATTACCCTTATACCAAAACCAGACAGACACATCATAAGAAAACTACAGACCAATATCTGTTATTCACATGAATGCAGAAATCCTCAACAAAAACTGGCAAAACTGAACCCAGCAATGTATGAAAAGACATATACACCATGACCAACTAGGATTTATCCCAGGAATGCAAGCCTGATTTAACATTCACAAATCAATTAACGTAATACACCATATGGATAGAATAATAAAACGGAGATCACACAATCACCTTAACAGATGCAGAAAACATTTGACAAAATCCAATACGCTTTTATGATAAAATCACTCAACAAACTAGGGATAGAAGGGAATTTCCTCAATCCGACAAAGGGTATCTGCAAAAAAACTATAGGTAACATCATGGCTAATGGTCAAAGACTGGATGCTGTCCCCCAAGATCAGAAACAAAAAGAGATGGTCCATTCCAGCTACTTCTATTAACATTGTACTAGAGGTTCCAGCCAGAGCAGTTACGTTAAGGAAAAGAAAAGCCATCTAGATTAGGAAGGAAGAAGTGAAACTATCTCTGGTGTGTACGAAATCTTAAGGAATCCACTTAAAACACTGTTGGAACTAATAAATAGTTCAGCAAGGTTGAAGGATACAAGATCAATGTGCAAAAATCAATTGTATTTCTACACATTTGCAATTAACAGTTAGAAAATAAAATTGAGAATAATTCCATTTATAATAGTATGAAAAAGAATAAAATAAAATACTAAGGAATATAACAAAAGTTCAAACAAACTCTGAAAACTACAAAACATTGTTGAAAGAAATTAAAGAAGATATAACTAAATGGAAAAAAATCTCATGTTCATAGATCAGAAGGCTTATTTTCAGGATGGCAGTTCCCCTCAAATTTATCTATAGATTCAGCACAATCCCTGTCAGAATCTTCACTGATTTCTCTGTGAGAAAATAACAAGCTAATTCCAGAACTCATATGGAATTGCAAGGGACACAGAATAGCCAAAGCCATCATGAAAAACAAAAACAAAGTAGAAGGCTCACACTTCCTGATTCCAAATTTAGTACAAAGCAACAATAATCAAGACAATGTGGGAGCTCATTATGTTAAATGAAATAAGCCAGGCACAGAAAGACAAATATCACATGTTCTCACCGATATGTGGGAGCTAAAAAAGTGGATCTCATGAAGATAGGGAGTAGATTGGTGGTTACCAGAAGCCAGGAAGGGCAGAGGTCAGTGGGGATGAAGAGAAGTTGATTAAAGGTACAAATATATGGTTTTACAGAAGAAATAAGACCTAAGAGTTTGAGAAATCACTTGAATGACTATAGTTTACAACAATCTATTAAACATTTCAAAATAGCTAGAAGAGAATAATTCAAATGGTTATACCATCAAGACAAATATTTAAGGCGATGGATGTCCCAAGTACACTAATTTGATGTTTACAAATTATATGAATGTATCAAAAGATCACATGTACCCTAAAACTACATACATCTATTACGCATTGATTTAAAAAATTGTTTTAAAAAAATAAAGCCAATGCCATTGGAGAGGGAAAAAAGACAGTGTGGTTCTGGCATTTGGATGGGTATACAGATGAATGAAACAGAATTCAGAGTCCAGAAACAAATCCATGTGTATATGTTCAGCTGATTTCCACAAGGGTGCCAAGACCATTCAATGGAAGAAAGAAGTCTTTTTAGCAAATGGTGCTAGGACAACTGGATATCCACATGTAAAAGACTAAAGCAAAACCCTTACTCACACCATATATAAAAATTAACTCAAAATGAATAAAAAACATAAATTTAAGAGCAAAAACTATAAAACCCTTAGAAAGAAACATAGGGGGTAAATCTTTGTGATCTTGGATTTGGCAAAATATTCTTAGATTTGACACCAAAAACACAAGCAATAAAATAATAAAATAAATTAGACTTCATCAAAATTAAAAACTTTTGCACTTTTGCACTGGGCACGGTGGATCATGCCTGTAATCCCAGCACTTTGGGAGGCAGAGGTGGGTGGATCACATGAGGAGTTCGACACTCCTTGGCCAACATAGTGAAACCCCGTCTCTACTAAAAACACAAAAATTAGCTGGGCGTGGTGATGCGAGCCTGTAATCCCAGCTACTTGGGAGGCTGAGGCATGAGAATTGCTTGAACCTGGGGGGCAGAGGTTGCAGTGAGCCAAGATCACGCCACTGCACTCCAGCCTGGGCAATGGAGCAAGATCTGGTCTCAAAACAAACAAACAAACAAACAAACAAACAAAAACACCATCAAGAAAGTGAAAAGACAACTCACAAATTGGGGGAAAATACCTGAAAATTATATACTTGATCAGGGACTTGTATATCTTGTAAAATGGACTAGACTTACACAACTAACCTGTATAAGGGACTAGACTGTATTAAGAATTATTCTAGCTTGGATGGGTGCGGTGGCTCATGCCTGTAATACCAACACTTTGGGAGGCTGATGCAGGTGGATCACGAGGTCAGGAGATCGAGACCATCCTGGCTAACACGGTGAAACCCCGTCTCTACTAAAAATACAAAATTTAGCTGGGCGTGGTGGTGGGCGCCTGTAGTCCCAGCTACTCAGGAGGCTGAGGCAGGAGAATGGCATGAACCCGGGAGGCGGAGCTTGCAGTGAGCCGAGATGGCACCACTGCACTCCAGGCTGGGCGACAGAGCGAGACTTTGTCTCAAAAGAATTTAAAAAAGAAGAATTATTCTAGTTCAATAAAAAGTAAAAAGACAACCTGATTTTAAAATGAATAAAGGACTTGAATAAACATTTCTTTAAAAAGATATACAAGTGGCCAGTAGGCACATGAAAGCTGATCCACATCATGAGTTGAATCAAATCAAAACCACAATGAGTCACCACTTCACACCCACTAGGAAGGTGATAATCAAAGAGTCAGATAAGAAGTGTTGGTGATACCCTAGAGAAATTAGAACCCCCACACTCTGCTGGTGGGAATAGAAAATGGTTCAACCGCTTTGGGAAACAGCCTGGTACTTCCTCAAATGCTTAAAGCAGAATTATCGTAAGAACCAGCAATTATACTCCTAGGTATGTACTAAAAAGAAACGAAAACAAATGTCTACATAAAAATCTGTGAATGAATGTTTACAGCAGCATTATTCATAATAGCTAAAAAGTGGAAGAAACTCAAGTGGCTTTCAATGAATGAATGAATTTTTAAAATGTTTTATATCCATACAACAAAATATTATTTGTGCATGAAAAGGAATGAAGTACTGATACCTGTTACAGTGTGAATGGTCCTTGAAACACTACGCGAAGTAAAAGAATCCAGCCACAAAAGACCACATGTCAAATGATTCTATTTATATAAAATGTCCAGGAAAGGCAAATCTGTACAGACAGAAAGTAGATTCGTGGTTGCTTAGGGATTGGGGTTGGGGTATGGGGGTGGGTGATAGCTAAAGGGTATGTGGGAAGTTTCTTTAAGTTGATAAAAGTATTCTGCAATTGACTGTGCTGATAGCTGCGCATAGCTATATACTAAAAGTCACTGAATGGGACCTTAAATGGTGGATTGTATGATATACGAATTATATCTCAATAAAGATTTTTCTTAAAAAAAGACATTTGCAGAAGTTCAGTGCTTTTCAGATGAGGCTATGAACATATTCTCAAGAATTATATGCAGTCAGGTGTAACAAACACCACATTGGCCACCAGGACACACATAACCTAAGCAGCCGAAGGGTATGCATGCCCTGTGCCGAATGCTGTGCCGCTAATGAAGTGCTGCGAGATGTCTTCAGGATGCTGGAATGCTACCTTTTTGCCTGGATGGTCTCACTGCATCTCCTCCCTCTGGTTCAGAAGCCATCAGAAGGCAGATTCTAAAAAGGAGCTGGCTATGGAGCTATATACTAGGCTGCTTTCTGAATGGAGTGAGGGAAAGGAAAACTCACGTGTTCTGAGCATTAACTTTCTACTATCTACAATCTAAAGCTAGTAAGCAGTAAGGCTGCCATTACATTCCTTTCGCTAGAAAGTTCTCATAGTCTGGGATACCAATCCTTTTTGTGTCCCACATGTCAGGTGCTTACATGCAGTATCTGGCATGATGCCTGGAATAGAGGAAGTGCTTGATAAATATTTATTGAGTAAACATTTGAGCCAATGGTAGCTGTAAGGCTGCCGTTACACAGAAGACTCATTAAAATTGATATTATAAAGAGCTTACATATAAATTCTTTATGTAGATTTGTGATAAACAATGAAAAAAGATTTAATAAAAACAGTATCCTGTTTACGAAATACTTTAAGTCTAAATTAAATATGCCTACATAGTTCTGATAGTCTAAGGTAGAGAATGCAGATAATTCACTGATTGGCACTATAGTCGGAAAATACAAATGCAGATGGCAGATCCCTTATCCACAAAGTGTGGTAATGGGGAACAAGGGAACATGCACTGAATGGGTTTAAAAACTGTTGACGGTGGCCAGGCACAGTGGCTCACACCTGTAATACCAGCACTTTGGGAGGCCAAGGTGGGCAGATCACCGGAGGTCAGGAGTTCGAGACCAGTCTGGCCAACATGGTGAAAACCATCTCAACTAAAAATACAAAATTAGCTGAGCGTTGTGGCGGGCACCTGTAATCCCAGCTACTTGGGAGGCTGAGGCAGTAAAATCCCTTGAACCCAGGAGGTGAAGGTTGCAGTGAGCCAAGATCACGCCACTGTACTTCAGCCTGGGCAACAAGAGCAAAACTCCATCTCAAAAATAAATAAATAAATAAATAAATAAATAAATAAATAAATAAATAAATAAATATAAACTACTGATGCCCATGGGTGAGACCAAAGGTAATAAAAGCTAACCTCTGGGCTATGATCCAAATGAATTAATCAGAAGGGGAAACAGGCTTCGGAGGGCATCAAGCAATACCTTCTACCCAGGCAAAGGATGTGCTGGTGGTTCCAAAGTCTGCCCAGGTAGACGACTGTCAAGACAAATCACCAAGCCCCAGCTGTGGCTCTGCAAAGTGGCTGCGAGTGAACAGCACGTTCAGATGCACACACTGCAGTGGCTTCCAGAATTGATAAAATGGATCTGTTCAAACCCGATTGAAACTGCATTTTCCTCACTTTTCTATAGAGGGGTTTTCTGACACATCATGGCTAAGCACAAAAGTGACAGATGCATTGATGGCCCTCATCATTTGGTGGCAGGAAGGAAGAGGACATTCACAAGCACCCGGCCCAGCATTTCCCTAAATGTTAAATGCGTCCCACTGGCGGGACAGGGAACCACATGGATGTATTCACTACCTAGGATTGCAGAAACTAACAAACCGGATGGTTTAAAACAACAGAAATTTATTCTGCCATAGTTCTGGAGTCTACCAGTCTGAAATCAAGGTGTCCACAGGACCCAGCTCCCTCTCAGGACTCTAGGGGAGAATCCCTCCTGGCCTCTCTCTAGCCTCCGCTGGTGGCCAACAATCTTTGGAGTTCCTTGGTTGGAGACACAGTGCTCCAATCTCCACTGTGATGGAGCACTGTGTCTGTGGCCACAGACACCACTGTGGTGTTCTCCCTGTGTGTCACAATCTGTGTCCAAATTTCCTTCTTCTAAAGACACCAGTCATGGGATTAGAGCCCTAATTCAGTATGACTTCCCTTTAACTTGAGTACATCTGCAAAGATCCTATTTCCAAATAAGATCCCATATCCAAAAAAGATTCCAGATACCCTAGAATTTGAACATACACAATTCAGCCTACAACAATTAGTAAATTTTTTTTATTGTCATGTATTTCAGTGTACATCCATGACATACAATTAGCACATCAAACAATGATTTCACTGACATAGGATGAATGCTTAAGCTGACTAATTGCTAAGGTTAAAAGAGTTAATGTAAAGGAATATCTTGAGTAGACAGTTCTATAAGTGTTACTCAGACACAGTAGAAATTGTGAAGGTAGTAAATTAATATTTGGAATGCATTGAGCTAGCCCCAACCTATCTCTTCAGGCAGGGTGTTGTCTAGAAAAGAAACGACAGTAGATAACTGAGTCTCTTATTTGAAAGCTTCCCCAAAGAGATTTTACAATCTCCTTCAGAGTGAGGCCATTGTGCTATGAATCTCGTTGCCTAAAATTTCCTCCTTACATCTAGCCTAAATCCCTCTTGCTTCAGTTAAAACACAAGACTGCTGGACATATACTCTTTATACTATCCAACACGTTAGGTCATCCAACATGCAGGCAGATGAATTCTAGGTATGCAGAACTTCTAGGAGTTTAAGAATTCAACTGAACTGTGATATATGCTTGTTACCTAAATCCAATATTTAAAGTTAGTAAAAAGAAAGGACCAAGTCTGTACTTGGAGAGGGAACCCCCACTTTTCAAGCGCCTTTGTGGCTGACTGGTGAGCAAACACAAGATGGGGCCAGCCGACCTGTTGGAGGATCTAACTCCCGCACACAGACTTCTGGCAGACCGCAGTCACAGGTGAAGGCACTCATGGTCTTTTCCTCCTGTGTCTGTACAAAATCCTTTTCCACCTGAAAGAAGCTGTCTTGTCACCCTGGCACCACTCATCAACAAGAGGCTCCCACCCAGCCTATGTGAGGCCATTTAATTGCAGTGGAGAATGCCAGCTAAACAAAGCAAGGTAAATGAGTGACTTTTTACACACTTCTGTAACCCTCTGTGTCCAGCCAAGAGACTAATGTTGCCATTTAAGAATAGTTAAATCTTTTCCTCCAGAAAAAAAGAACAATCTGCCTTTTGCACAGTCACAAGAGCATGCTTAAATAGAAAGGAAAACGCACATGTGGCCCGATCAAAGAAATCTGCCACATTTTCAAGGTTTAGTGTCCTGGGAGCTTTCAGGACAGACTGATGGTCCTTTTTCACCATCTCTAAACCTGCTTGTGGACTATGGTTCCCTCCAGCCACTGTGTATTAAGCCTATTAGTGAGGCCAAAGAACACTCTAGAGGCGTGTAAACCCAGTCAAGCCTCAAGGGATACCTGTTTGCAGAAGAATCTGAACTGTGCCTAAGTCTTCTGGTTTAGGGAACAAAGCTTCAGGGTTCTGAGTCCAGAGTGTGTGGATTCCTCCCTGGCTCCCTGCCCACTGCTGAAGCCTGGGGTAGAGATGGGGTTGGGGAATGACCTGTATTCATGGCTTCTAGGACACTCCGGTGCAGCCCATTTCTGCTGCAGGCCCGGAGGGTCAGGTGTGAGCCCCTGGAATACAGAGAACCTCCAAAGAGAGAAGCAGAAAGAGAAAGAGGTGCAGGAGAAAGCCACGAGCCAGAGAGAGAAAGAGAAAGTCCCAAAGCAGAGTGGCAGGGAGGGGGAAAACAGACCTTGTGTATAAAACTATAGATGCTCCTGACCAAGTGTCAGCTCTCTCCTCACTTAGGACATAAGACCTAACTACTTACAGCCCAGTGGGCTCGGACTATTGATTTTATTTTTAAAAATTAAACTGGCATTTCACTTGGATTCGCTAACCAAATGAAGTCCTGAAACACAATTCCACTATGTAAAATTATTCTCACATAATACCTGTTCAGGCAATAAGAACCAAAACATCTAGTCTTAGACACTACTCTTTGTCATTGCTAAACAGTTCTGTCTGTCTTTCTCTCTCTCTCTCACCTCCCACTTCCCACATCAGTCTTCCCAGTTGAGGGAGCAGCTGCAGAGTGAGTGCTTTCCACAATCAGCACGGCCACCTTCCTCCAGACTGGGAGCCCTGGCCTTGCTCAGGATCGATCGCCTGACCCCTTTGCAGGTCTGCCCGGCCCCGCCGGCTACACACACCCTGCCCAGGCTATGGTCAGTGTCCTGCGGGCTCCGCGTGTGAATGGTTTGGCTCGGCTTGCTGACAGAGAAGACAGCATCAGAGATCCCCAGCCCTGAAACCCAGACCGGAAAGGGCAGGAGTGCAGCTGGCAGATTTGTAGAGCTGTGGAGCAGCTACCCCTCTTTGCTTAGCCAGATGCCATCACCTAGAGAGTTCAGGATAAGGAGACCTGCAAGGAGAGGGGCAGGAGGGAGAAAGCGCAGGAAGCAGTAGCAGGTGCTTGTGCCAGCTGCACCTCTTTTACTCAGAGCCCAGACACAGGTGCTTCCGTGCCTACCTTGGTGGTTGTGTCTCCGCCACCCGGCAGCCTCTCCCGCTCTCCTCTGGGGGACCGCCGGTTTCCAGCACGTGCTTGGTGCTGTGGGATGCAGAGGGGCCTTCTGCTGTGAATCTCTAAGGGACTTCCTGGTGACCGAAACCGAAGGTTTCCTCCCCTGCATGCAGCCTTTCACTGAGGCTCCTGTGGAGGTTTGCAGATTTTCTTTTCTCAAACTCAGTCCCGCCCCTTGTTCTTGCAGATAAGGGAGTTTTCCCTTAGGGCCCTCTGTGGCCTCCTGGCCCAGCGTTTCTGGTTCAAAGGGCACAGGGCCGTACTACCTATGAGGCTGAGCATTCATTCGCTTCAATTAAATTTTCCATTAACTCAGTCTCTGGCCAGTATGGATTTTTTCTCTAAGGTTGTCTCTGCAGTTCAGATCACTCAGCCCTGAGAATCAACCTTATGACTCCCCTCTGGTCCATTTAAGTACATTTCTATTTTTTCTCCCCTAATGAGATGCGCAGCAAACAACCAACCATAATTTTAATGCCTGACACCTGAACTTCTTTAATCCTCTCAGATGTTTCCGGTTTGCTTAAGACTTTGTTCTAAGCCTAGGCGTTGATTTCCTCCTTTGGAAATTTTGACCAAAGGCATTTTTGACCAAAGTCATCTGTTTGGGATAATGAGTGCCCTTTCTGTGCTCTCAGGAGGAGAGCAGGTTCCATACCACCCTCCGTGCGATCTTGCAGCTTTGCCAAACCTCCACGCCAAGCTTATGAGAATTCCCGAGACCTGGGGGAGGTGAAGTGGGTGGGACTTCCTGTGGTCACGCTGTTTCCTCCACAGCCCCCACACTTTTTTGGTCTTTTGTAGAACCTTGGGGAAATTAAAAGTGGTCCTTAATCAGAAAAATGCTGAAGTTCCTGGAATAGAGGACACCTTGTAAGTTTCCTTTCTAAATGGACAGCTCAACTTTGAGAGAGGTTCATAGCACTCCTAGCATTGCTCACTCTAGTGGAGCAAGTTGCTGTGCTGTGAGATGCTCTGCAAAGGGACCCATCTGGCAACAAACCAACAGCTCAAGGGAAACCGAGTCCTGCTGACAACCGTGTGAAAAAGCTGGAAAAGTGGATCCTACCCTAGTTGAGGTCTGAGATGCAGCCTTGTGAGAGATTCAGAACCAGAGGGTCTGTGGTCCAGGCTACACCTGGCCCCCTGACCCACAGAAGCTGTGAGACCGTAAGTGTTATTTTAAGCCCCTAAGTGTTGGGGGTAATTTATTACACAGCAAAAGATAACTGATGTGGACAGAAAAAGGGAAGCTATTTCATTCCTCTTGATTCTGCATGTCCAGATTGGAAGTTGTCATTATTAACTCAGCAGTAGCTAGGATATATCTGGTACAGAATATCTGCCCACTTCTCTGCCAGGGAGTTTATGTTTGTTTGTTGTAGTTTTTTTAGCAAAGGATTTGTTGCTTATGAATGAAACCCAGAAAGCAGCCACTATTAGGAGAGAGTTCATGAAGTTCATCTTAGAAGCCTACTGGTTTCACTTTGGGAGGCCGAGATGGGTGGATCGCGAGGTCAGGAGATCGAGACCAACCTAGCTAACACGGCGAAACCCCGTCTCTACTAAAAAATACAAAAAACTAGCCGGGCGAATTGGCGGGCGCCTGTAGTCCCAGCTACTTGGGAGGCTGAGGCAGGAGAATGGCGTAAACCCGGGAGGCGGAGCTTGCAGTGAGCTGAGATCCGGCCACTGCACTCCAGCCTGGGCTACAGAGCGAGACTCCGTCTCAAAAAAAAAAAAAAAAAAAAAAAAAAAAAGAAGCCTACTGGTTTCCCAAGCTGCTTCAGCTCCTCTTGGCATGGTTTGCCATTCTAACCCTAGTTCTCATGCATGGACAACAGATAATGGTGGGGTAGTCTGCAGAGAGTAGTGCCTTAGGGTCCGCCACGGGGGCTCAGGGTTGCAGTCCAGGGGAACAACCAAAAGGGGTCTCTAACACAACCAGTGTAGGTCCTGGAGGCCTCGAATGGCTGCATCTCACATACCCTGTCCCTTTGTTTCCACCAGTCCTTGTGCTTCCACTATTCTGAGGTGTAAATCAGAGAACTTGGTTTCCAACCCCTTGGATCTATTTAGATGCCTGGCCCATCCCCCAGACCTACTCTTCTGTCAGAGGCAGGAGCCTCTTTGGACAGGTTCACCAGAAACACAGAACGTCTTCTGCAGTGGACACAAACACAACTGTTTGACAGAGAGACCGGGAGACCCCCCGCCATCTGGCCAGTTCTAATGGCTAACGGAGAATCGAGGAGGGGGGGTGCCACATGAAGGACTGTTCGCCTCTTGGAACACAGGAGATTTCCAGTCGATTTTGTCATTTGAAGAGAGGGCATAGGGTAGAGGTAGGGGTGTCTTTCAGAGGATTCCTGGGGTCAGCCTTCTAGGAAGAAGGAGTCCATTTGACCTCTTTTTTTCAGGCTGTTTTTCTCCTCCACACCCCTAAACAGTAGAAAGTCTATAAAGGGTTTACTGCCAGCATCATTCTGCTCCTCAAGTCTCAGGTGCTGGCATCTTTAATCCACAAAATAATTTGTGATTTAGGCAAGAAGAGTGTTCACTTCTTTTTTTGTTTGTTTGAATACAGTTACTTTCTACCAAAATTTTATCAAAGGGGTCAACATGACTCAATATTATAATAGTTCATATTGAGGATAACTTGGGCAATTAAAACAACTTAATTGGAACATTCGCTCACTGGTTAATAGTTATTGCGTAAATAACTTCCTCAGTATCTACAGGACATGAAAGAGAACCTGAGCCTTACAATGCAAAGGGATCCAATCAATTGCTAGACATAGTAGAGAATCCATTTTAAATTCTATGAAATGCAGGCTTTTCTCTGGAGGCCCTTTCTTTAAAAAATAGATTATATTGTTCCCTTTTAGTTCAATATTTTAAAATAGGTACAGATATCATAATTTAATGAAAGATATCACTGAAAATATAATAAAGCTTTTCCTAAATGAACTTACATAGGCACACAGAGAGAATTAGGATGAGGAATCCTGCCCTGGAGAACACTCTTTATTCCATGGTGTAAGGGTTCTAGCTTGGCCTCTATGGCCCTAAGTGTCAGGAAAAATATGAAGGCTTTTGTATTTTCTACAAAACTTGTGGACCCTTTTTAGTTTGTTGTTGTTGTTGTTGTTTTTGAGAAGGAATCATGCTCTGTCACCTAGGCTGGAGTGCAGTGGCACGATGTTGGCTCACTGCAACCTCCACCTCCTGGGTTCAAGTGGTTCTCCTGCCTCAGCCTCCTGAGTAGCTGGGATTACAGGCATCCACCACCACACCCGGCTAAGTTTTGTGTTTTTAGTAGAGACAGGGTTTCACCATGTTGGCCAGGCTGGTCTTGAACTCCTGACCTCAAGCAATCCACCTGCCTTGGCCTCACAAAGTGCTAGGATTACAGGCATGAGTCACCGCACTCGGCCTCAATACTTTTTCAACCTTTTCATCAAAACTTTCTACAAGTATTCTTAAGACCAGAGCTTGTCAATAGTTTATTCTCCTTCCAAATGACCCCCTTTCTAATGCTCATCTTGAGAATGAGACAACTCATTTGTCCATGTGGCCCTTGGTTGTGACAGAACAAACACAGCTCCACAATGCTCCAGTCATGTGGCCTGCACTGGGACACAAGCAAATGCAAAGGCATCTGCAGGAACTCACCTCCCTTCATTCCTTTCCTTTCTTTCTGTTTTTGCGGGAGAGGGGATTCCAGCTCTGTTTTTTTTTTTTTTTCTTCATTTTTTTAATTGTGGTAAAATACATATCACATAAAATCTTGGCTGGACACAGTGGCTCACTCCTGTAATCCCAGCACTTTGAGAGGCTGAGGCAGGTGAATTGCTTGAGCTGAGGAGTTCGAGACCAGCCTGGCCAACACGGCAAAACCCCGTCTCTACTAAAAACACAAAAATTAGCCAGGCGCGGTGGTGGGCGCCTGTAATCCCAGCTACGTGGTAGGCTAAGGCAGGAGAATCACGTGAACCCTGGAGGTGGAGGTTGCAGTGAGCTGAGATCGTGCCACTGTACACCAGCCTAGGTGACAGAACAAAACCTTGTCTCAAAAAAAAAAAAAAATTACCATCTTTACGATTTCTAAGCATATAGCTCAGTGATATTAAATACATTTAAAATGTTGCATAACCATCACCAGCATCTATCTCCATAACTTGTCTTGTAAAACTGAAACTCTTTACCCACTAATCAAGAACTTCCCCTTTCTTTTCTTTTTCTACCATCATTCCACATACTAATTCAAACAACAGATCAAACTCTGACACTGTCTGGTGGAGTAGGTACTCGTGTGGGTTTTGTAGATATGAGGAAATTCTCCAGGCAGCTGGAATGATGGGCTCTGCCTGCCCCGTGGTTGTCATCCAGCCCTGATGTAGCCAGAGCACAAGGACATGGGGAAAACATCCCGAGTGGGAAAGGCAGGAAACCCAGGAGGAGAAGAGAATTGATCTTCCTAGAGTGTAATTTCCTCCTTGATTTTGCAAAATGAGGGCTGGGTTTTGTTCTGTTCTTTCACATCTTTGCTGGAAGAAACACAGGTGTACCACAAGCCCCTTGTGGACATCTATTGTGTGCAGTCCGCCCTCTGAGCTGAGAAACAGGGACGCACACCCCACCCAGCCAGTGCTGGATAACAGGCCTTATGGACAGCAGGACTGGAGAGGAAAAGCAAAGAGCCGGGGATGAGAAGACCTGCTCTCAGTTTCCTCCCTGCTGCTATCTTGCTGTGTGTGTGGCTCTGAACAAGTGACCTGGGCCCTGTGCACCTCACTGCATTACAAACAGGGGAGCTCGGTACTATCTGCCAACTGACTAAATGGATGGGTCCATGTAATGAAACTCATGCCTCTTGATGAACCCTGTTCCCTTTTAAAAATAAATGATCTTTCGTAAAGATAGACATTCTCCATATAGTTATTCTCTGTAATGTTATTCTATTAGATAAATGTGTAGTTAGGCAAGGAAGCAGGTTTGATTTCTCAATGCTGAGTGTATAGGTTCAACCGTAACGGAACACTGTGAGTGACTATTACTGGGAGGGTGTTCTGGTGCCTGCTCAAAGACCACCAGCCAAGGAAGGAAACAGTAAACCTCAAGAATAAATGTCCGTTCTCATCTTCCACCCCCTGCCATCTGTATATGAAAGAAGCTACTCAACAAAAGTAAACAATCTGTCCCCATTATGCTAAACCTTCAAAAGGCAGGAAACCAGCTACTAAATTAGATCTTGCAGAAGAGTTCAACTCTCACATTTGTGGTTTCCAAAGATCTCCTACTCTTGGTAAGCAGACAATTTGTTCTGTCGTGTTGCATAGAATTCAAGTCAGTAGGTATTTACTGCATATTTGCTGTGTTTCAGGCTCTGCTGGGGACCCCCAGGCCTATCTAGCAGGAAGATGAGATCTGGACGCAGAGTCCTGCAATATAAAGCAGAATCAAATGCCATTGTGGACGTGGAAATAAGGATCTGGGGAGAACAGAGGGACATCTTCTTGGGGTTGGGGAAGGTTGAAAGGGCACCAGAGACCATGCTTCAGGTGCTTGCCGGCCATAGGGAGAAATTTGTTTGTTTATTTGTCATCATTCTTTCCTATCTTTCACCCTCTTCCCCAGATATGCAAGCCTTGTCTTTCTCCTCTGGATTTACACAAGTGCCACCTCAATCCAACCACTCTGCTCTTCATGCCCTTCTCTTCCTTTCCAGCCCACGAAACACCTCTACTGGACATTGGATCATCTTCAGGGGCAACACTTATAGGAGAGAAGAACCATCTTAGCACAGACAGACTTACTGTGCTGAAAACTTCAAATAAGTTTCTCTGTGTGAGCAGGGCTCTGCCAGCTCACCCACACTCTATCACTCAGAGTGTGGTCCCCACCCTATCAGCTGCACCAGTATCAGCAGCACCAGTACCACTTGGGCACCTGTCAAAAGGCAGACTGTCTTGTGGAATGATAGACAATGCAGGCTTGTAATGGTGAGCAGGTGGAAGGGAAGAGGAGAATTATGTAATGGGTACAATGTACATTATCTGGGTGACAGGTGCCCTAAAAGCCCTACCTTCAGCATTGTGCAATCTATGCATGTAACAAAATTACATTTGTACCCCACAAACTTGTACAAATACAAAATTGAATTTAACTTAATTAAATTTTTTTCAAAAAAGAAATGCAGGCTTTCAGGGCCCACCCCAACTTTACTGAATCAAAATCTGAATTTTAGCAACATGCTCAGGTGGTCTCTGCACATTAAAGTTTGAGAAGCACTAGCTAAAGCATATTTATACTCAGGTCTTTTTAAATGTTAACACTCAAAGGCAAGATAATATTTTCCCCATGGTCATCTCATGACTTCTGACAGAGCCACCAATGTTATCAAATCCATCTTTCTGCCTCCATTCTCCTAAAGCGCTCAGGGAGCTGTGTTACTTCCTCAAGCACAAACCACATTCAGATGTCAGCTAATAAAATTGGAAGGAAATAACTAAGTTCCTGGTCTCAAGCCAAGAACTCTAACCTCCAGGCTGAATTCAGGCAGCAGGGAAGCCTGAAGGCTGATTTTCCCTAAGCACAGGAAAAAGATCATTTGAAAAGGGAGTTTATAACTTCGGGAGGCCGAGGAGGTCGAGACCAGCCTGGGCAACATGTCGAAATCCCGTCTCTACTAAAAATACAAAAATTAGCCAGGTGTGGTGGCGCACACCTGTAATCCCAGCTACTTTGGAGGCTGAGGCTAGAGAATTGCTCGAACCTGGGAAGTGGAGGTTGCAGTGAGCCGAGTTCACACCACTGCACTCCAGCCTGGGCAACAGAGCCAGACACCATCTCAAAAAAAAAAAAAAAAAGTGAGAGTTTATATTTCAAAGGTCTGAGGAAGAGATGTGGAAGAAGCCCTCCCTCTTCTTCAGGGGAAGAGGTCTTGCTTCTAATACAGCCACTTTGTCTTGGTGTCCATACCTTCACCTCTGGGACGCCCTTGCTAATGCTTTGAGGGTAACCTGCCCTCCTGCTGTCCAGGGCTGTTCTCTGCCACCTCCAGCCCGGAACTGTCAGCCTGTAAGGGACCAGGGAGGACATCTTGCTCCTACTCCTCCGGGTGGCCAACATTCCCACTAATGACCCTAACAAGTCACACATATCTGTCACCAACAATGGGGAGATCATTATCACCTACCTCCCAAGCAGCCCCTTCAAGTTCTGAGTGTCTTTGACATTTCAAAGCTCTTTACAATGTCAACTTCACCTGACTCCTAAGGGAACTATCTTCCGAGAGTTCCATCTGCTTATTTAACTGCCAAGTTCTCTACCTGGGAGAGTGTTCCTTAAATCTATGCTTCTCTAACGTGTCTTCAAAACACCTGGGGATCTGTTGTTTGAAAGTCTGGGAGGGCCACTGAGTTTTTTGCCTTTGGTGGGTGATAGCAATGCCCCTGACCAGAGTTTGAGGGACAAGACCTTATTTAGTCTCAGTTCTGTTCTTCAGGACCACAGAGAACAAAGCCACCTGACCTGCTGTCATACATGGAACATAAAATCATATCTTTCCCAAATCTTCTCTTTCTTCTTCCAAAAACATCCCAGTTCCTTCCATAATTCCTTAGCTGTCATGGCTTTGCATCTTGTTATCATCTGATTAACTGTCTTCTGGAAATTTTCCAGTGAGTGTTAACAAGCCCTTTAGGTGCATGACACCAATCCTGGAACTCTTCAACTTGAACAGAGCAACCCTGTGGCCAAGTAGAACCAGGCATTGTCCGGATTCAGATAAGCCCATGACCTTACAATCTTGTTCAGGAACAATGTGGTCCTATGGATGTATGGAGCCTCAAATTAAAAAAAAAAAAAACCTCCACCCTTCCCTCATACAAATGCATATGCCTTTCTTATCACAATGGTGAGAAAATGGATGATAAACTAATTCATCCTCTAACATACTAGTAACTTAACATGTTGTTTAAAGGAACTTTGACAAGGTGATCTTAAAGAGACAACATCTTACTCTAAAGGCAAACTCCCTAATGGTGTCATTGTAGGACTGGGAAAGACCTGTAGGGTGAGGGTACTGCTCAGAGCATACCATGCCATCCCTGCTTCCTCCACTTTCCCCAAGGCTCCCTGACAAACAAAATTCACAGCACTCAGCTCTGCTGAGAAATCAGTGCCACAAGGTTGGATAATTTAGAGCAATTTATTTTTTCAAAGTAGTTATGAGCTGGGAAAGGGCTCAAGAGAACAACTGGGGTCATTACTTCCAAGCCTCCCAGCTGACTGGGAGGAAAATTAGCTTTCAACTGGAGACATCAGCTTCTAGGAAGGAAGGCTGTCATCCTCCTGGAATAAAATGTTAAAAGGAAACTATTTTAGGTTAAATTTTAGCTGAGCTGCAAGACAATAGACACCATATACCACAGTAAAGTGTGAGACCACCCTGCGGGTCTTGCAAAAAGAGACGGTGGAAAGCCAGTTTTACACCAATAGATGACTACCCACAACCATCCTGCAAACGAGGTTGTAGAGGCAGAGAAACAGGTTAACTAGAAGAGAAATTTTGGAGAAAACGATCCAGTGTATGGCTTCAGTGTGAACACATGAATAGCTTGAGATCTGTCCTCTGGAGCTTAAGAGACAAGCTCTAAAAGATGGCTGTTGGCTGGCAGAGCAAAGGAGAGGTGTCTGCAGGGATCAACCAATACATCCAGAATTTGTTTGGTCAGAGGATGTGTGAGTGCTTCTCAAGGACCAGATGTGGGCCATCAGAAGACATAGATCTGCAGCAGGATCATCTTAGATCCTTTTCACAGGACAGTGTGGAGGCGCGAGAGGGCTTCAGCTGAATCTAGAGATTTACCCCCAGAGGCTTTGGACTGTGGAAAGAATTGTAAATGACCAGCTAGAGAAGAGTTGCATTTGTCCATGCCAATGCAAGTGCAGGTGAGAGATGGTAGGGTCACCAAAGAACACACAGGATGAAAAAGCCCACAGGATGAAGAATCAGCTTTAAACATCAGTTAGAAGCAGAGAGCATAATGCCAACTCATAGCAAGATTCATCACATACAAACTCCCCTATCTCTTGTGTCTCCTCCTTCCCCCATCCACTGTGAAGGGTTCCACCATCAAGGTTAGCAAGCTATGGGAGGAGGCAATAACATAAGGGGGAAGGTTGGGAGAGAAGCCAACCGTGCCCTTCCTTATTGCTGCAGGCAACTGGCCTGAAGCAAGCCTGAGCTGAGCGTGGGGCAGTCATTATGTCTTTGAGTGAAACTGAAAGTTCCAAGGCAGACTTCAAGTTCCAAACTGGTGGCATAGAATCTAGCTGGCTTCACTCCCCATCACAGAAAATCAAAAACAAATATACAGCACTGAGATTATAACCAGAAATATCCCAGAACTCAAATATGAAGAGGAGACAGTGCTTGGGGCCACAGAGAAGTGAAAAAACTCTGAGCAGAGGGTAAGAGAATCTGACTTCCACGTTCACATCCCTCCCTCCATCTGCTTAGCACCAAGCATGCAAAAAAATTTCTCCCAATTCACTGTTTCTACACTGGAAAAAGTGAGATCAAGGTAGACAACCAGCTTTCACACCATCTTGGTTTCCATGGCAGGGGGCCTGTCCTTGCCTTAATCCATAGGAAGCATTGAGAGTGCCCGAAGGGAGAAATATCCCCGAGGACAGCCAAAGACAAAGCAGGGAGGTGGAATTACCATCCCCAGCCCTGGAAACTCTGCTTAGTTACTTGCCCAAGGGAGATTTCAAATCAGTGTGGCTGTGAAGCAGTACCACATAGTAGGAGGTTTGCCCACAGATCCTCTGGGCACTCCCCCCAGCCAGCCTTCCCACACTGCTGGTATATACCTTTTTGGGACCTCCTGCATTTGGAAAAGGCAGTGCTTCCATCATTCACTAGAGCTAAGGCAAACCTGGGCTTAAGTTGCCATGTAGAGCCAAAAAATGAAAGACAGTGACCTAGCAGTAAAGAACCTATATATATATATATATATATATATATATAATATATATATATATCCAATAAAAGCCAAATAAGTCAGAGAAGACTGAAATAAATATTCCTTCAATGCAAAGACATAGACATATCCACAAGAAACAACGGCCAACAGGAAACCGTGATCTCCCCAAATGGGCAAGGCAAGGGATCAGAAACTGACCCTAATAAGATGGTAATATGTGAGCTCTCTGACCAAGAATTCAAAATAGTAGTTTTAAGGAAACTCACTGATCTCCAAGATAACACAGAAAAGCAATTCAGAAATATATCAGAGAAATTTAACAAAGAGATTGAAATAATTACAAAAATCAAACAGAAATATTCCAACTAAGAAATACATTGGCTGAACTAAAAAATTTATTAGAGACTCTCAATAGTGAAGTAGATCAAGCAAAGGAAATAATTAGTGACCTCGAAGATAGATTATTTGGAAATACGGTCAAAAGAGAAAAAAGGAAAAGGGATGAGAATCAATGAAGATCACTTACAGGATACACAAAATTACCTCAAAAGACAAAATCTAAGAATTATTAGTGTTCAAGAGGGAGTCGAGCAAGAACAAGGGGTAGGGAGCTCACTTAAATAAATAATATTCCAAAACATGAGAAGGATCTAAATATCCATGTATAGGAAGGGCAGAGAACACCAAACAGATTTTAACAAATAAAACTACCCCAAGGCATACATTATAATCATCAAACTCTCAAAGGCCAAGGACAAAGAGAGAATCCTAAAAGCAGCAACAAAAAAGAAGCAAATGACATTTGAAGGAACCCCAATTCATCTGGCAACAGACTTCTCAATGGAAACCATATAGGCCAGGAGGGAATGGAACAGCATTTTCAATGTACTAAAAGAAAAAAAAAACTGTTATCCAACACTATTGTATCAAGCAGTTATCCTTCAAATATGAAGGGTAAATAAAGTTTCTCCCAGACAAACAAAAGCAGACAGAATTCACCACCATCATAGGCATCTTACAAGAAATGCTAAAGGGAGTTTTTCAATGTGAAAGAAAAAAACACTACAGGTACAAAGCCTTTTGGTACCATTACATACACGGACAAACCCAGAACACTCTAATACTGTAACTGCTGTGTCTAATCCACTTATAAAGCTAGTATGAAGCCCAAAAGACAAAGCTATCAAAAGCAATAATAGCTAGAACAATCTCTTAAGAGATAGGTAATATCAAAACATATAAATAGAGGCAATTAAAAGTCAAAATGTAGAGGGGATGGAGTTAAAAGGCAGGATTGTTTTTTCATTTTTTCCTTGCTTCTATTCTTGTCTGTGTGATCTAAAATAAGTTGTAATTTCTTTAAAATAACTTTTTATATCTGTAGCATATTTTTTATAAGCTGCATGGCAACCACATGTAAAAACCTATAATAGATTCACTAAGAATAAAGTTCAATTATCACCCTGACCTGGACATATCTATTATTGACTAGAGAACATTTTGTAACCTGAAAGGAGCCAGAAAAGCCAATATTTGTCCTGAATTTCATCCGTAGTCGGGGAAGAACTAGTCCCACAGGATACACTTAGAGGACAATGGGAGACGTGGGTTATGTTGCTTTATGATGATGTCCCATGGGTCATTGTGTGTTCCATGTAACAATGAGGCAAGCATCTGAGAAGTAAAATCACACGATTCTACTTTTCTCATTGCAACACTCACTAGAAGATAAATAGCTTAAGAATATGTTTGTGAGTCAGCTAGGGTTTACAGGCGAGGCCAGATTGAAAGACTGTCAGAACCAGAAGAACGTTCTGTATCAGCAACTCTAACCTCTCATTTACCGATAGGAAACCTAGGCCCAGAGAGAGATGAGACTTCTCCAAGCTCACATATATAGAGACATCAAGAAAAACATAAAAGTAAATAGCATCTGCTCACACCAACCATATTTAATTAGGTGCCTTCCTTTGTAGAGGCCAAATTTCTTCCTGTTTCCCAGGACTCAGAGAGATAAAAGCAAAATTGTAGGAAAGATTTCGATAGTATGCAAGAAAAGCTATGCTGAGAATCTAAATTTATCCTTTCCTGCTGTCCCCTTGAGTTGGAGACATAGCCTCTCTTATGATAAGTATCCTTTGGTTGAATGTGCTAAACCTGTCTGTGAGCACATACCTGCAGATGTATCTGGTTTTTATTATTTGTAACAGTTACTCTATTTCTCAAAAACTTTCCTAAGCTCATGCATTTGACTTATCCAAGGCAGGGTTTCACACAGTGCTTGAAACAGAAGAGGGTTCACCAATGTTTGCAGACTAACATAATAACTGGATTCCAGTTGTAATGCCTGTGTGCTTTTCATATACCAACAACTCTGTGTTCAGAGACAGACAAAAGGCAACATTTCTACCCATCCCTGAGATTCACCTTCACCTCTTTGCAGACCTATAACTCAGGACTGCTCAGCAGAGAAGGAGCACCTCCTATTGGCATCTAGCCCCTTGGGTAGACAACACTGTGTCATGTATGCCCGTGTGGCCTTGCTACCCTCCCTAAGGGCCACTTTTCCATCCTGAGCTACTCTGTGGCTAATGGTACAAACAGGTGCTCAACCCCTAGGCCACTTTCCATCTTGTGACGAGAAAGGAACGCTAACCTTTGCTGGAAGGCATATTTAATATATGGCCCAGTCAAATCCCTGCAATAATAGACACTTCGTTGCACCTTTAATTCATATGGCTAGGCATCTGAGACTCCCAGGCAGGACCAACATCATTAATTCTACAGCCCTAGTTCCTTAGTTTTGTAGTCCTGCAACTACTCAACAATGACAAATGCCCAGAGTTTCAACTAGAAGAGAGTAAAGAAACTTATTTGTTATATATGATGTGATGTGGTCTCGTTGTCTAAATTCTAATAACATAGACCTAAAAGTTATAATGTCAGCTCTTCATAGCTGGAGGGACCACTTCCCTCTGCAGCCTAGGGTGGGGACTGTCCAGGCACCCCTTTGTCCCAGCCAGCTTTAAATGCTTCCCAGGCACCCAGACAGGCAGCCCATGGGGCTCCAGTGGCAGAATTCCCAGGACCTACAATGGCTACCTCCGTAGTGGAAGAGCAGAGACATCTGGGACAGGCAGGTGTCCCTGCAGGTGGGGTAAGCAGGACGAGGCCTACCTGATTCCATCCTTCCTTCCTCTTTCTCTTGAACTTTCTCAGAGGCACTGCAGCCCCTGGGAAAGGGCTGGTGGCTGAAGAGGTCGTCGCACAGGAGGCTTCGGCACAGCTTGGCAAGGAAGCGGAGGACATAGCCGACGCTGTTCACCACAGGCAGGCTCCGCAGGTGCTGTTTGCCATCAAAGGAAGCTGAGACTGGAAAATCAGAGAGAAGGCAGCTTAGAGCCGGGCACTGGAGGAAACCTCAAGTCAATTGGCCCTGGTGAGGATTTTTTGTTTGTTCATTTTTGTTTTGCTGCTAAGCAGGCTGTATTTGCATTTCACCTGTTTGTTCACAATGTCCTGTTTCTGGTCATGATCCCACCAGGGAGACCACATTGCATTTAGTTGTCACGTCTCCTTCATCTCCTTGATCTGACTGTTTCTCAGTCTTGCCTTGTTTTTCATCACTCTAACAGCTTTGAAGGGTACTGCTCAAGGTAAAATGTCCCTCCGTTTGGATTTGTCTGTTTTTCTCATGATTAGACTAGGGTTATGGGTTCTTTGGGACCACAGAGGTGAAGTACCCTTTCTATTACATCACATCAGGGGATAAAACTGGAGGAGGGCTGTGACCATGGAAGAAGGGATTTCTCTGACTCTGAAGGATCTTGAATAACAAGACATGCCCTGAGATGGAGTTGAAACCATGATGTTTCCCCACTGCCCTGCATGGTGGTAAGTGCTATGAAAAAGGAATGGAGCAGAGTACAGAAGTACAAAGAGGCCAGGTGTGGTGGCTCACGCCTGGAATCCCAGCATTTGGGAGGCAGGTGGATCGCATGAGCTCAGGAGTTCAAGACCAGCCTAGGTAACATAGTGAGGCCTTCATCTCTACAAAAAATTGTAAAAAATTAGCCAGACTTGGTGGCATGCTCCTGTAGTCCCAGCCACTTGCAGGGCTGAGGTCAGAAGATTGCTTGAGCCCGGAAGATGGAGGCTGCAGTGAGCCGTGATAGTGCCACCGCACTCTAGCCTAGGCGACAGAGTGAGACCCTGTCTCAAAATAAATAAATAAATAAATAAGCAAACAGAGAGTGACAAGGGCTGATATATTAGACAAGGGGTCAGAAAAGGATTCTTTGATACAGTGGCATTTGAGTAGAACCTAAAGGACATCCATGAGGTCATCTCGGCCAGAACAGAACGGGGAACAAGAGAGAAATAACCAAGAGATTAAAGAGGTAGCCAGGGCCAGGTCACACAGGGCCTGTGGGATTTTGTAAGGACTTGGGCTTTTACTTGGAGTGACATGGGAGACATTGGAGGCTTTAGGGCAGAGGAGGGGCATGATCTGACTTAGATTTTTAAAGAACCAGAGAGGTTTGCTGTGGGTGGTGAAAGGTGGTTGGACTCTGGATATATTTTGAAGTGGAGCAAAAAATATTTTGAAGTGGAGAAAAACAAAACAAAACAAAACAAACAAAAAAACCCACAAAGGGTTGGAAGTGGGAAGTGGGAGAAGGAGAAAAGCCAAGATGAGGATCAGAAATCCAGTCTTCTTACCCAGGCGTGGAATCATCCTCTCCTTGAGCCCTGAGAGAGGCTTTCAGCTCACAGGCTCATAAAGGCCCTAGGAGTCCAGCAGACCTAGGACAGACCCTGGCCACACCCGCTGTTCCCAGGCCTGAGTATGGCTGCTTCCTCTGCAGAAAGACACCCATGGCCTCCTCGTGCAACCTAACCCAGGCCTTACCTGACACCATCTCGCCACCGTAGCCCTGCTTGACCAGAGAGAAGACCAGCTTCTGCTGGTGGGCGCAGTCGATGCAAGCTTGGACCGCCTGCTGCAGCACGGCCGAGGGCCGCTCAGGCCCGAAATGCTCCGGGAGCTGCTGCACCTTCCTCCTCTCCAGGTAGGGCCCCGCATTGGCCTGCTTGTTGATGTAGAGGCAGACTGCGGAGACAGAGGCCACAAAGCCCTCGGCATCAGGCACGCATCAGGCCAGCTGGAGGCTTCTGTGTACATGGGGGATGCCTCAGCCACGCCCCTTTGGCCCTGGCCTTGGGAAAGCTGGAAAGGGCAAAGTGGGGTGGATTCTTCCCAACTTAAGAAGTAAAAGAGGCAAAAGAGTTAGACACCCCAAGTGCCAGGGCCTGAACTCGGGGACTTTCTTGGTTGGAAACAGTTGGATAGGTGGGTCCACTCTGATCTACTGAAATCTGAATTAAAGACCATTATGGTGGCGCACATGGACCGTGTGTATACCGGTATTTCCATGCTGGGAAAGTACACAAACAAAACCTCCTCTACCTCCTCCAAAGGAGCTGTCAAGCTATAGACATTTTTCGCCATTTCTTTGTTAACTGTCTACGAACAAAAAAATCAAGATGACACTGATCACTACAGAGACTATGTATTCAACAAAGCTCTACAGACAGTGCTAGTTACAATCTCAGAGAAAATAAACATTCAACAACCCATTTAGGTGGACCCAGTCAATGGTCTCCACACTTTTAGGGTAATAGACCCCACTGATAAAAAATTGGGGGGCACATGTCCCAAACCATGTTTATTTATTTATAGGTTATATACATTCTTAACTGTATTAATGTATTGTGTGAATTTTTTACAGGAAAGTATCTAATTTATATAATATAATATTATATAAATGTTGTTTATATAATATTATATACAAACATAAAAATGTTAGAATGTCTACAAAACTGGTTTTCATATATGATAGACTTCAGTAAATGAAGTGGAGCCTTTATGAATTTTGCAATTAAAGAGGAAAAGAAATATAAATCCTTTTTTAGCCCAAAGATTTTGTACAGAGAAGATTGCCCAAAGAGTTAGTTATCATCAGTAAAATTAGTTCGGTCTGTTGGGTGAGGGATTCAGACCTGGTTTATACAAGTTCAACTTCATTCTATTCCATGACAATGAATAAATTCCAACCCCCAACTACCTATACCAGCTGTAATTTGGTAACAGTTGCCAAATTGGTCAGCCTGTCTTTGGACTGTTTGCTTAAAGATTTTTTATTGTCCCAGACATCAGGTCAGACTCCTTAATAAGTGAAGGGTGCCCTGGCCGACCTCTTGAGAAAAAAGTACCCAAAACTTGGAAATAAGACCCAAAAGTTATTTCCTTCACTTTCAATGACATTGTACAGCATTGTCTAATAAGCATTGTATACATTGTAAAACGTATCCAAGAAATAGAAATTGTAAAAGGATGAGATAAGATGAATAGGAATAGTAGGTGTTACATTGTCTTCCATACATTAATGACCCCTCTTGTGTATCTGCCCTCTCACTCCCCATCATCCTCCCATAAGCGTCTTACCTTAGAGGCCACTGGTGCAAAGGAGTGTTGAAGAGGGACTTTAAGAGGAGACCAATGGCATTTTGGAAAGACTAAGTAGTAACAGCAAAGGTGAAGAAATAGTATTTTTTTTGTTTTTTTTTTTTTTAGCACCTACTATAGTCTCAAGACAAGCATGTGGGTTGGGTGGTATTATTACTGCTTTACTAATGAAGAAACTGAGGCTTAAAGAAGTTAGATGACTGCTCAAAAACTGTAGCCAGTGATGTAACAGGAATTTGGATCAAGTCTTTTGGAAGACAGTCTGGTAGAGTCCAGGTCTCATCCCAGGTGATAAGAAAAATCTAACTAATAAGAGACCTTCATGCAGGCACTATGCTATGCCCTACAAAGAAAGCTTGAACAAAATGAAGCAGTCCCTGCCTTCACAGAGCATACGTCCCGGTGGGGGAAGCTGGCCTATTCAGATCATCCCATGAGCTGATGTGAGACCATGTGAAACTGTGGCTGTGAGAAACACGGGGAGGGGCTAGGAGAGCCCATCTGGGGGACCCTGGCAGGAAAGTTCGTGAGAACTTTCTAGAACAAAGTATGCCTGATCTGAGATGTAAGGGAAGAATAGGGTGGCCCGAAGGGATGATCACTCCAGATGGAGGGAGAGAATATGCTAAGACCCTGTTGCCAGTCCTGGGCACTGAGAGAAGAGCAGTGGGGTGAACCACAGGGTGGAGCCTGCAGGGCCTTGTCGGCCAGATTAACAAGTCTGGGCTTCATCTAAAAGCAACAGGAAGGACTGAAGGGATTTAAACGGGATAGGAGAGGGGCTGGGGTTGTGACATAGGGGGATTCTCTGTGTGTGTGTGTTTGTGTGCGTGTGTGTGTATGCGCGCACGCATGTGTGTGTGTGTGTGTGAGAGAGAGAGAGAGACACCATCAGATTGTCATTACTATTATGATAAAACTGTCAGTTGGTGGATGCCCTACCAGAGACAGAGATTGGGATACCTGCTACCCTGACTGGGTTGGAGGGTAGTGTGTCAGACTAAGGGAGAATGGGATCCTTAGGAAATCTGGAAGAGCAAACACAGGGACCAGAGCACTGTTTAAGGTGAGCAAGCTTAGATCAGTGCAACGGATCAGTGGAACCTGGCTCTGAAAAGAAACATCTGGCCACTCTGTGTCCCCCTGCCATCCACCTCCCTCCAACCAAAGCAACCACCTACACCCAAGCTGCACTGAAAACCAAGTTTTAAATAATCCAAGCTGTGGGACATGTAAACTGGTGCTCTCAGAGACTCTGGTCATCCTGTCTGCTGCCTGGCAAACACACTAAATCCCTAATTTGAGGCATCTCAGCAACAACTCTTTAATCTACAAAGCAACGATTAGATGGTGGCTGCCCTGTTCTCTACAGACCATCACAGCCTTGGAGTTCATTCTGCTGACCTACCTGTGAGAGCCTGTGGGGCCACCAAGCTGGGGACCGTGGCTGCGTCCTGAGGGATGGAGCTGAGGTCAGGCTCTGGGGTACTCCGTGGAGGTGAGAGGGCTAAGGGAGTCATGAGAACCCGAGACTTGATCTGGAAGAGAGAGCCCATTTGGTCAATGAGAATCTGGCAATGTTCTCTACACCCTTCCAGATTCTGTCCTAGACGGCAGTTAACCGTTGCTGCTCGATTATGCTTCCATGCCTTTCCATCCTGCAGCTTCAGGGCCTGAGTTGCAGATTCAAGTTCATGCTCAGGATTCATATTTGGGCTCACACTCAGAGATCACCTCTCATCCCACCCTTACAGAGGAGCCACCCAGGAAATGACAGTGTCAGGCAGTGAGTGCAGGAGCACACAGAGGTGCAAAGAGTTGGCATCCATGAACTCTTTGAGTGCAAATGCAGGATAGGAGAGTTTCCAGCCTGCACCCCTGTGTTCCCTAGAATCCTGTGGACAGGGCTTTCCCTGTAACCACCCAGCCAGAGACCAACCCTGAAGCTCTCGTCACTCTCTCCCAAGCTCTCTGCTCACAAAAATCACTGGATTCTGCTGGAAAAGAGAGCAGGAGCCATTCCTCCAAGAGGCTGAGATACTGCTGTGTTTATTTCCTGCAGCATAGTGACAAAACTAGCCCGGATGTGGACATGAGAATGAGCAGCGGCCACCTTGATGATTTCACTTGAAACCACAAAGGTGGACTTGAAATTTGCTCTTATGGAGTAAGGGGAAGATGAATAGTTGACGACTGGTTGATATCCATATTAACAAGTTACTCTTTATATCAAGACTAGTACAGAGACAAGCTTTTAATCTTAGCTCTCTACCCAAAAATAATGAAGAAAGTCAGTCATGTCCCTGTCTTCACCTCTGACCTATATCTAGTCCTCACTCCAGACCAATTAAGTCAGTCTCTGGAAGTGAGACTTGCACATCCGGAGTGTTTAAAGATGTTGAGATTCTAATACACATTTAAGTTTGGGGACCCTTGCCCAACACCAAAGCTTTTCAGTTTTTGCAATCAGCCTTCTAGAGGGTCTTGTTGAAATGCAGATTCTGGCCAGGCGCAGTGGCTCAAGCCTGTAATCCCACCACTTTGGGAGGCCGAGACGGGCGGATCACGAGGTCAGGAGATCCAGACTATACTGGCTAACACGGTGAAACCCCGTCTCTATTAAAAAATACAAAAAACTAGCCAGGCGAGGTGGCGGGTGCCTGTAGTCCCAGCTACTCGAGAGGCTGAGACAGGAGAATTATGTAAACCCGGGAGGCGGAGCTTGCAGTGAGCTGAGATTCGGTCACTGCACTCCAGCCTGGGTGACAGAGCGAGACTCCGTCTCAAAAAAAAAAAAAAAAAAGAAATGCAGATTCTGATTCAGGAGTTCTGGGCTAGGACAGGAAATTCTGCATTTCTAATGAGCTCCCAGGTATCACTGATGCTGCTGGTCCATGGACCACACTTTAAGTAGCAAGGTTGTATGTCTTACTGTTAACATGTGTGCAGTCCTCATCTATATCTTCACTTTCTTCCTGGATTTTTAGGATAGAATACTAATAATAGTCATGGAGAAATAGTATTTGAACTGCTACTTCCCCAGTCATTCTATATTCACTCATTTATTCATTCAACGAATATATATTGAGAACCTATTTCATGCCCAACACTCTTACAGCTGCTAAGGAAACAGCAGAAGTAAAGCGCACAAAAATCTTTGGCCTCATGGAACTGATATTCTGTTAGGGGGAGACAGACAATAAACAGAATAAATGGGTAAATGATATAGTAGATTAGATGTTAATAAAAGCTGATGATGAAAATAAGAAGGGAAGGGGCATGAGAAGTGCAATTGAGTTGTACTTTAGGCTGACATTTTAAAATAAGGTGGTTGAGGCATTTCTTGGGTAAAATTGCAGCCAAGATTTGAAGGAGGTGAGGGAGCAAGTCATACAGTGTCTAGGGAAAGAATATTCCAGGCAATGTCAATATCAAGCCCCAAGGTTCTGAGGCAGGAGTATGCCTGAAGGGTTTGTGCAACTGTAGGTGGGCCAGAGGGAGATTGGAGAGGAAATAAAGTCAGATTGGGCAGGACTTTGCAGGACACCATCAGTCTTTTAGCTATTACTCTTGAGCTCTTTTGAGCAGGGAAACAATAGGATCTAAACTAACATCTTAACAATCAATCATTCTCCTTCCTTCCTTCCTTCTTTCCTTCTTTCCTTTCCTTCTTTCCTTCTTCTTTCCTTCTTTCCTTCTTTCCTTCTTTCCTTCTTTCCTTCTTTCCTTTCTTTCTTTCTTTCTTTTCTTTTTTCTTTCTTTCTTTCTTTCTTTCTTTCTTTCTTTCTTTTTTGAGACAGAGTTTCGCTTTTGTTGCCCAGGGTGGAGTGCAATAGCGCGATCTCAGCTCACCACAACCTCCGCCTCCCAGGTTCAAATGATTCTCCTGCCTCAGCCTCCCGAGTAGCTGGGATTACAGGTGCCTGCCACCACACCTAGCTAATTTTTATATTTTCAGTAGAGACAGACTTTCACCATGTTGGCCAGGCTGATCTTGAACTCCTGACCTCATGATCCGCCCGCCTTGGCCTCCCAAAATGCTGGGATTACAAGTGTGAGCCACTCCCCCAGTCAACAGTCTTTCTGACTGTGGTCTTGAGAAGAGACTGAAAGAAGCAAAAGTGGGAGGACCACTAACCTACAGTAGCTGAGAGATGACAGTGGGTTGGATTGCGGTGATAGCAGTGGTGGTGATGAGAAGTAGACAGATCCTGGACATGTTTTGAAGGTGGAACCAACAAAATTTACCAACACATTGAATGTGGTATATGAGAGAAAGAAGAAAGTCAAAGATGACTTCAAGCATTGACACCAGGAGGGCTCTAGGTGGAGTAAGATTTTTTGTTGTTGTTGTTTGCTTTGGAGGGAAAGAGGATAGAGTGGAGGGGGCTAGAGAAGATCAGGGGTGAGTTTTGGGCGTGTCAAGTTTAAGATACTTGCTAGACGTCAAAGTGGAGATATTACTAGACAGTTGCATCTGGTAGAGTATAGGGTTCTGGGGGAGAACCTAAATGAAGACGTATGTTTGGAAATCATCAATATAGAGTTGGTATGTCAGACCATAAAAATGGAAGAGATCATCAGAGAAGTGAGTGCAGATGGAGAAGAGAAGGATCCAAACACTGAGCCTGCAAGATTCCAACACAAAGAGCCTGGAGAAATGAGAAAGGAACAAGCAAAAGAAATCAGGAAAGAGCACCCAATGGGGTAGAAAAAAAACTGGGAGAGGGTGGTAGTGTGGGAGTGAACGGAGAGGCTCTTTCAAGGAGGAGGTAGTGGTTAACCATGCTAAATGCTCTGATTAGACAAGAAAGACTAGGAGTGGCCATAAGATTTAGCAATTTATTAACAAGAAAGGTGGTGGCACAGTGAGTTGAACTGGAATAAGAAGAAATCTTTGCCCTCATGGAACTGACATTCTAATGGCCGGCGGGGGCGGGGAGACAATAAATGAATAAATAAGTATATGATATAGTATGTTAGAAGGTGATAAGAGGCAATGGTGAAAATAAAGAAGCAAAGGGCATGGGAAATGCAATTGAGGAGTTATACTTTGAGTTGAGATTTTAAAATAGGGTAGCTCCTGATTGGGAAAACGGAAAGAGAGGCACTGGGGTCAGTAAGTAAAGTCAACTCTTTCAAGGAGTTTTGTCAAAAAAGGGAGCAGAGAACTAGCCATAGCAAAGGAACAAAGTGGGATTAGAAGATTTTTTTGCCCCACAATGAGAGATACCACCTTGCTGGTAGCTATTAAGATAGCTACTATAAAAAATAAAATAAAATAACAAAATGAAAACCCCCCAGAAAATAGTAAATGTTGGCAAGAATGTGGAGAAACTGTAATCCTTGTGCACTGTTGGTGGAAATGTAAAATGGTGCTGCCACTGTGGAAAAGAGTATGGCAGTTTTTCAAAAAAATTAGAAATAAAATTACCATATGACCCAGCAATTCCATTTCTGAGTATATACCCCCCAAAATTGAAACTAGAGTCTCCAAGAGATAGTTCACATCCACGTTCATGGCAACACTATTTACAATAGCCAAAAGTCAAATGCATAGAGATGGAAAGTAGAATGGTAGTTGCCAGGAATTGGGGGAAGGTGGGAATGGGGAGTTACTGCTTAGTGGGTAGTTTTAATTTTGCAAGATGAAAATGTTCTGGAGACTGATTGCACAACAATGTGAATATACTTAACACCATTGAGTTTTATGGCAAACTCAATAATGGTAAATTTTACGTGTTTTTTAGCAAAATTTTAAAAATTAATTTTAAGGATTCTTTGTTTTTTGTTTTTGAGATGGGAGAAAAAATAGTGTTTTAATGCTGATTAAAATAATCCAGTAGAGAGAGAAAAGTTGATTGTACAGAAGATTGTGTGGAGAACTGCTAGCATGAAAGGGCTTTGAGTAGGTGAGAGGGTAGGAGTGCATGAGGGAGGCCGTGGCCTAAGAGGAAACACATACTTTCCATCTATTGCAACAAGAAGGAAGATAGAATATAGAGGTTTGAATGCTGGGGTGGGTGGATGTGGAGGTGGGAGCTTGCAGAAGGTTTCTTCCCTTGGCTTCCAATTTCCCCGAGATATGGAAGCTGAGTGGGAGGACAGAGGAGGTGGGTGTGGTCATGAACTGGGAGAGTAGGAGGGCTGGGGAATGGAGCACGGCTGCTGAGCAGCATTGAGTGGGCACTGGGATGTGCAGAAATGAGTGTGATATGAGATCAGTCAACAGCAAGCACATTGGCTGCACAGTGCTAAATGGGTGCTGAATTTGAGGCTCTCAAGGGAACCTCTATATTAATCAGAAACTATAATTAACAATAGAGATTTCATCTTATTCTGAGTGTGACATTTCAAAATTAAAGGACATATCCTGTAGGAATACACTGCTAAATATTATAAACATAATTTAAAAGAAACCTCAGTCACGGGAATGGGAGATCATAAACCTGCTTTGACTCAGTGACTCTGACTTTGGTGTGACTTCCTCATCTGCCAAGTGTCATGAGGGTATCTATGGAGGCCATGCACCAAGGGTCCCCTGACTGCTTTTCCAGGAATGATATCCCACTTTCCATGTCTTGTGACGGAGAGGCTGGTGGTGACAGAGTTCCTGAGGACTTCAGGCAGTGACTTCTGGGATAATCCTGGCTAAATCCTCCTTCACAAGCTTAAAGCCCCCAACTCCCAACACAGAGATAATAGCTCACTGGGGAAAAATGGAATTGGCAAATTTTTTCCTCTACGGTCTTTAAGGAAATCACACAAAGATATTTGTGATTCTTCCCTAGAAAAATGACGATGATGATGATGACTAAAACATAAATATCCAGACACTGTTTACTGTTCATATAAACTTCCTAATGACTTTAACATCTAATGTTTTCTCACCATTCTAATATTTATTAGAGGCCAGGCGTATTGGCTCACACCTGCAATCCCAGCACTTTGGGAGGCCAAGACGGGAGGATTGCTTGAGCTCTGGAGACCAGGCTGGGCAACATAGTGAGACCTCGTTAACACTAAAAATTAAAAAAATTAGCCAGGCATGGTGGCATGTGCCTGTTGTTCCAGCTATTTGGGAGGCTGAGGCAGGAGGATTGCTTGAACCCAGGAGATCAAGGCTGCAGTGATCTATGATCATGCCACTACACTCCAGCCTGGGCAACAGAGACAGACCCTGTCTCAAAAAAAAAAAAAAAAATTACTAGAGAGGAATCCATTCATTGAACCCACCTCAAATGAAGTAATGGAATTATAATTGGCTGCTATTTCTGTCCATTTCTGCCCAAGTGAAGTTACAGGGATTAGATTAAATCACCTAATTGCAAGGACACCTTCTGTATTCATCCAATCTGTAAAACAACTGCTAGACCTTTTGAATGAAAGAAAAAGTCACAAGCAACTATGGGTAGTATATGGCTTTTTAAAAATATCCTTTGCTAGATAATAAATCACTAGCAGAAATACCCTTTTGACTTAGCATTCAGAAATTTCAATCTCATTGCTTAATATAAAGAATAAAAAGTAGCCTAGTGTAGAAAAGGGAGTCACCTATGATTTTAGAAAAGTCCTGAAATCGAAGAGCACAGATATGAGCCCCTGGCTAGAAACATTGCTGTGGTGTGATGAGGGGCCCAGTCCATCAGCACAAACCTCTCCCCGGTGGCATGGGGGGCTCCCTGTCTGTTGCAACCTATCCAACCTCTTCTCTGGCAGGGCATTTGTCTTTGTTGTTGTTGCCTTAGGTTTCTAAAAAAAGAAAAAATGCTGTCTATTTTGTTTTTTAAATGGACAAAATAAAACAGAGTGCTGATACAGTGGTTTCTAACACCATTCTTTAATATACGGAACAAAAACTCCTTGCAGACATGGCTGATTTTAGGACTAGGGTAGGGAATATACAAGGGGAGCCTAGATCATCTTGTAATGCCAGAAAGTAAGACAATACTAAGGAAACAAAACACGCACAATGGTGGGGATTGGTTACAGGGACACAGGTGCCAACTGAAAGAGCTCCCAATGGCCAAATTCGGACCAAGAGGAACAACAAATAAATAATGCAGTAATGGATTATAACTCAAAGTATGAAATAAATATTCATGAATCCACACAGACATAAATAGGTGGTTGACTCAGTAAATAAAAGGGAAAGAACAAACGACTCTCACAGGCATAAAAATTTCAAATTTATGTAGACATCCCACCCTCAAGTAGGTGAAACATAACTCCCTACTCCTTACGAATGGGCTGTGCACAGTGAGTACTTCCAAAGAGTACAGTATGGAAATGGAGGGGAAATGTAACTTTACAATGGAGAAACTTGATAAATAAGACTTCAACCACATGATTGAGGTCAACATCATCAGTGATAAGTCATGTCACTAGCATGTACTCTCACGATATGATGAAAATGCCACGTTACCTCTGGGATCTTTTTCCCCAAGCCCCCTAACCTTAGTCTAATCATGAGAAAAACATTAGACAAACCGAAATTGCAAAGCATTTTACAAAGTACCCAACCAGTACTCCTCAAAACTGCCAAAGTCATTACAAAAGGAAATTCTGAGCAACTTTCCCAGCCCAGAGGAGCTTAAGGAAACACGACAACTAAATGTTATGTAGTATCTTGGACGGAAATCTGGAACAGAATAGAATAGGGAAAAGCTAATTAAATCAGAGTAAAATATTGACTTTATCTAATAATGAAGTATTATGATGGGTTCAGTAGTTGTGACAAACATACCACAGTCATATGAGATGTTAACAGTGAGGGGAAACCAGGTGCGGGGTACGTGAGAATTCTCTGTTTTATCTCTGCAACACTTCTGTAAACTGAAAACTATTCTAAAATAGTGTTTGTTTTCAAAATATTAAAAACAGGATGTGGCAGAGTAAACTGGGTAAATGGAGAGGAGGAGAGAAAAGAGGCCTCTTCCTGGCAGCAAGAACTGGAAGGAGCTTACTGCGCAGGACGCCATGCTCTGACATACAGGAGCTAATCCTGGGCGTTCAAAGCCAACATCCCTGCCCAAGTGCAAGTACAGTTGCCACATTTACGTGAGATTCAAAACCTCAACCCAGCAGGTGTGGTGACCCCTCATCCAAGGCAGGGTCTGTGCTTTGCCTCATTAGAGAATACTGCTGGGACAAAGCGACAGGGCAAAGTGTCCCAACCAGCTGGAGTCTCCACCAGAGGGACTGAGGAACCTGGAATCAGCTCATATTTCTTCTCCATTTATAGAACCAAAATATGGGCCTGGGGAATTTCTGACTCCAGCTGTCATTTAAGGGAGGACCTTCTCTAAGACATTTGCTAGAACACCACTGGAAAGAATTGGGAGGGGATTTGGGGGGAAACTGAGATGTGCGGCCAAGAGGACACTAAAGGGGAGAGGGTCAGTTGATGTAAAACTCAAGGATTTTTCTAGAAACCTCTGGCTTTGGCAGTAACAGAAATGCTAGCTAAACATTGTTTGACAGACTGGCAGCAAGAGGTGGATAATCTGAGGATGGAGAGTGTGGCTGAGGAAGGATGAGGATGTACAGAGGCTGCTGGCACATTCGCAGAGGGTAAGCCAACAAAGCAAAATTTTAAAATGTGTTTAGGGCACATGCAAAGGGATGCCAGCTTTGGATCTGGATTGAATGTCCAGCGTGGCCTCTAGCTGACTCTGACGCTCAGTATTTAGGCACTCAGGGCCTGCCTTTCCTCGTCTATAAAGATAATAGCCCTCACACAGGGATGTAGTAGGAATTAAATGCAGAAGTTTACATAATGCAAAGTGAGAACTCAATAAACGTTAATTGTCATTATTGGTGTTAGTATTATTGTTACTTTTAGAAATTCCAGAAATGCAAATAAGTCCCAAGTTTCTTGTTCATGCAGTGATGGCAGGAGGAGGAAACTGCCCATCCTTCCTGGAACCCATCTACATTTTCCATGCTTATCTCCTGGGATCACATCTTCAGAAATCTCTGCAAAACCACCCTTTTTCCTCACACCTCGCAGATGATCCCCTCTGCAAATCACGCTTCCAATCCATCTTGAAATGGTTCCTAAGTGTTGCTTATGTAATAGCTATCCTTTCCAAGTGGCATCATTTAAGCCAAATCTAAAAAGGAAAAACAATAATTCATTCAATCAGACAGACATTTATTCAACAAAAACTTCTTGAGCACCTACTATGTGCCAGGAACTGTTCTAGGTGCTGAAGATTCAGCTATGAATAGGGAAGATAAACTTCTTGTTCTCGATGAGAGCAACTACATGACCAGGATAGGCCTATAAAGGGGTGACATTTAAGTCAGGATCCGAGTGGCTAGAGGTAGCCTGTTGTGACTGGAGAAAGCTTTCCAGGCAGACAAAACAGCTTGTGCAAACATTCTAAAGCTTCGCTTCTTCAAGAAACCAGAATGGTTGGAACTGTGGGCAAGCATCAGAATGGTGCAAGGTGAGGTCAAGCTAGGTGGTTAGGACGAGATAATGGCAGATTTCTTTTTTTTTTCCTTTTTTCCTTTTTTATTAATTTTTTTGTTATACTTTAAGTTCTAGGGTACATGTGCATAACGTGCAGGTTTGTTACATATGTACACTTGTGCCATGTTGGTGTGCTGCACCTATCAACTCGTCAGCACCCATCAATTCATCATTTATATCAGGTATAACTCCCAATGCACTCCCTCCCCCCTCCCCCCTCCCCATGATAGGCCCCGATGTGTGATGTTCCCCTTCCCGAGTCCAAGTGATGTCATTGTTCAGTCCCCACCTGTGAGTGAGAACATGCGGTGTTTGGTTTTCTGTTCTTGTGATAGTTTGCTAAGAATGATGGTTTCCAGCTGCATCCATGTCCCTACAAAGGATGCAAACTCATCCTTTTTTATGGCTGCATAGTATTCCATGGTGTATATGTGCCACATTTTCTTAATCCAGTCTGTCACAGATGGACATTTGGGTTGATTCCAAGTCTTTGCTATTGTGAATAGTGCCGCAATAAACATACGTGTGCATGTGTCTTTATAGCAGCATGATTTATAATCCTTTGGGTATATACCCAGTAGTGGGATGGCTGGGTCATATGGTACATCTAGTTCTAGATCCTTGAGGAATCGCCATACTGTTTTCCATAATGGTTGAACGAGTTTACAATCCCACCAACAGTGTAAAAGTGTTCCTATTTCACCACATCCTCTCCAGCACCTGTTGTTTCCTGACACAGAACAGAGTCCTCAGAAATAATACCACACATCTACAGCCATCTGATCTTTGATAAACCTGAGAGAAACAAGAAATGGGGAAAGGATTCCCTATTTAATAAATGGTGCTGGGAAAATTGGCTAGCCATAAGTAGAAAGCTGAAACTGGATCCTTTCCTTACTCCTTATACGAAAATTAATTCAAGATGGATTAGAGACTTAAATGTTAGACCTAATACCATAAAAACCCTAGAAGAAAATCTAGGTAGTACCATTCAGGACATAGGCATGGGCAAGGACTTCATGTCTAAAACACCAAAAGCAACGGCAGCAAAAGCCAAAATTGACAAATGGGATCTAATTAAACTAAAGAGCTTCTGCACAGCAAAAGAAACTACCATCAGAGTGAACAGGCAACCTACAGAATGGGAGAAAATTTTTGCAATCTACTCATCTGACAAAGGGCTAATATCCAGAATCTACAAATAACTCAAACAAATTTACAAGAAAAAAACAAACAACCCCATCAAAAAGTGGGCAAAGGATATGAACAGACATTTCTCAAAAGAAGACATTCATACAGCCAACAGACACATGAAAAAATGCTCAGCATCACTGGCCATCAGAGAAATGCAAATCAAAACCACAATGAGATACCATCTCACACCAGTTAGATAATGGCAGTTTTCTAAGTTGGTGTTATGCATTGAATTGTGTCTCTCTAAAAAGACATATGTTTAAGTTCTAATCCCCTATACCTGCAAATATTGGTTTTATGTAGACATAGGGTCTTTGCAGACGTAATCAAGTTAAAATGAGTGCATACTGCATTAGGGTTAGTCTTAACCCAACGACTGTTGTGCTTATAAGAAGAAAAAAACTTGATACAGACACAGACACCTGTTTGGAGAGAATGCTATGTGACAACAGAGGCAGAGACTGGAGTAATGTGTTGACAGCCAAGGAACAGCAGGATTGTCGGCAACCACTAGAAGTTAGGAAGAGGCAAGAAAGGACCCTCCCCTGGAGTCTTCAGAGAGAGAGCATGGCCCTATTGACAGCCTGATTTCAGGCTTCTAGCCTCCAGAAAGGATGTTTCAAGCCACCCAGTTGGTAGTACTTTGTTACAGCAGCCCTAAGGAAACAAATACAGTCAGGGTAACAAGTTTGGATTTTATTCTATGAGTGATGGAAATAATCACAGGATTTTAAGCAGGGAAACACATAAGCTATTTTCATTTTATAAAAAATAAATATGGTGCTAGGCCCAGTGGCTCACATCAGAATCTCTGAGTGCTGTTATCCTAGAAGGCTGAAGCAAGAGGGTCACTTGAGCTCACGAGTTCAAGACCAGTCTGGACAAAATGGCAAAACTCTGTCTCTACAAAAAATACAAAAAAAAACTGGCCAAGTGTAGTGGAATGCACCTTAGTCCCAGCTACTTAGGAGGCTGAGGTGGGAAGATGGTTTGAGCCTGGGAGGCAGAGGTTGCAGTGAGCCGAGATTGCACCACTGCACTCCAGCCTGGGAGCAGAGTCAGACCCTGTCTCAAAATAAATAAATACATAAATAAGGCTGCTGTTAGGCAGAATGGATGGGGAAGTGGAGGCAAAGTGCAGAAAAGAACACTGCTAAGGAGGTATCACGTTGTCTAGCTGAGAGACACTGGTGGCTAAACTAGGGTGGAAGTAGGGAAGTGGAAATAATTGATTGGATTTAGGGTGTACTTTGAGATGGAACTGAAGTGACAGGTGACAGAAAGCACAAAATCTAGGAAAATGGCTACATCTATTCACAAAATATTTGCTGTAATAGTACATTTTTATTATGTTATAAAACATCAGCATTTATTTACTTATTGCTGATTTGGTTAACTTACTAACTAGACTTATCATTGGGCAATAATACTGACTTTGTCTCTATGTTTCAAAACATTCCTTCTCTAATACTAAAGTAATAAACCTTCAGAATGGTACAGTAAAATTTCTGTGTAGAACTTTGGGAGAGGCATGAAGAAAAGGAAATAATCCATAATTCCTCATCAGGGAAATGGACATAATTTCAGTCAACTACGCATTGCCACCGCACTGCAGAGCAGTGGCAAGAATACAGGTCTTAGAGATAACAACTGACATTCTAGTCCTGGTTCTGCTGCCAACTCACATGGGACTCTGAGCAACTCACTTAGCTCCTCTAAGCTTCATCTTCCAAAGCCATTAAATGGGTTACAGTTGTTCGTTTCTAAGCTTTTCCCAACTCATAATGTCGTGTGTGCAACTTTCATTAGATTATTTTTGAAAACATTAAAGAATTTGTGTCAAAACCAGTGTTAGTGCCATATTTGGAATGTTAATGTAGCATTCTAAATTCTTTGAAGTCCTGTTTCTGGTAAGATGGAAAACTGGTTGTTAGGATCAATTGAAACTACTACAAATAATGAATAAATGCAAAAATGATTAAAAGTGTAGAGGAACTGACATATATAAAGAATAACCAGGCCAACATATAGGTGTAATCTGGACCATGGGCATTGCTATGAAGCCCAGGGCTCACCCTAAGAGCTACAACCTGGGCCGGGCGCGGTGGCTCAAGCCTGTAATCCTAGCACTTTGGGAGGCCGAGACGGGCAGATCACGAGGTCAGGAGATCAAGACCATCCTGGCTAACACAGTGAAACCCCGTCTCTACTAAAAAATACCAAAAAACTAGCCGGGCGAGGTGGCGGGCGCCTGTAATCCCAGCTACTCGGGAGGCTGAGGCAGGAGAATGGCGTGAACCCAGGAGGCAGAGCTTGCAGTGAGCTGAGATCCGGCCACTGCACTCCACTCCAGCCTGGGCGACAGAGCAAGACTCCGCCTCAAAAAAAAAAAAAAAAAAAAAAAAAGAGCTACAACCTCAGGATAAGGGCACACCAGCTGTAGACTTGTCCCATCTTCTCCCACCCCTATCTGGCTACAAGAAAAGTTGCCTTGACACTGAGGGAGGGGATTTGCAGAATCTCTGAGAAGATGTTACCAGAAGCCAGACCTCACATAGATTTGCATCCCAAATTCACAGAACTTGGGTGATCAAGAAAACTTCAGGCTATGAATTTAGTTAAAAAATTACCCAATATGACAGTGTCTCAGGTGACTGGAAAGGCAAAAGAAAACACATCATCTCTGGAGAAAGGTTTCAAAGAAGTCTCAAAGATAATTTTTCAAGGTTAATGAATAACAGTCCAAAATACCCAAGCATACAAGGAAGCAAATGACTAAAGAAAGAATAAGCAATAAAAACACACAACAATAAAACCCCCAAAATATTAAAATATTTCAATTATCGAACTTAGATTATAAAAACAACTATGATACTATGTATAAAGATATAAAGGACAAGCTTGAAAATATATCTGGGGAATAAAAGATGATTTTAAAAACACAGTAAATTTGAAAAAGAAGCAAATTGAATTTTTATAAGTGGGAAATACAGTAACTAAAATTAAGGGGTAAATGGATAGACTTAACAGCATTGTAAACATAGCTAAAGAGAAAATTAATGAGCTTGAAGGTATGTCAGAAGAAATTACCCAGAAAGCAGCACAGAAACCAATAGATGAAAACTAGAGAAAAGAGGTTAAAAGACATGGAGAATATGAAAAGTTTGAAGCATTAGAGTTTCAGAAGAAAATAATATGGAAAATGGAAAAGAGATTATATTTGAAGAGATAATAGCAGAGAATTTTCCAGAACTGATGAAAGATTTCAACACACAGATTCAGGAAGCTCAGCAAATCCTAAATAGGATAAATAAAATATAATTCCACACGTCAACACAATGAAGTGAAATTATAAAACACCAAAGACATAGAGAAAAATCTTAAAATTAGATTAAAAATGCAGATTACTTTTCAAGAAACACCCAAATAAGCTAGAAAAGTAGTTGAGTTCTCTATGACAATGAACCCCAGAATATAAATATAATATCTTTGGTTTTTTTTTTTTTAGACAAAGTCTTGCTCTGTCACCCATGCTGGAGTGCAGTGGTGCAATCTTGGCTTACTGCAACTACCGCTTCCTGGGTTCAAGTGCTTCTCCTGCCTCAGTCTCCCAAGTTGCTTGGATTACAGGCAGGTGCCATGCCAAGCGAATTTTCATATTCATCATGTTGGCCAGGCTGGTCTTGAACACCTAACCTCAAGTGATCTGCCCGCCTTGGCTTTCCAAAGTGCTAGGATTACAGGCATCAGCCACCGCACCCAGCGAAATATAATATCTTCTATGTTCTTCAAGGGAATAACTGACAATCTAGACTTCTACACCCAGAAAAAAAAAAGTCTTTTTTTTTTTTCAAAAGTGAAGGTAAAATAAAGATACTTCCAAACAACGAAAACTGAGAGTTTATCACTAGAGGACCTATATTAGAGGAGCTGCTTTTCATTTTACTTCAGGCAAAATGAAAGAAACCCAGGTGGAAGGTCTGATATGCAAAAATAAAGAATTTTTTAGAAGTGGTAAATAATTAGGTGAATTTAAGTGAAAATGACTGTGTAGAACAATAATAATGATGACTGGATGGGCTAAAAAAGAAAAAATTAAAATGTATGGCAACAATAATATATAAGTGTGGGGGGCAGAATATAAATGGAATTAAAGTATACTACGGTCCTTGTATTATTCAGGAAGAAGCAAAAGTATGGTTAACTTTAGACAACTCTAATATATAAGCATGCTTAATTTTTAGAGTAACCGTTAATACAACAGAAAACAGAATGCTTGACCGCCAATGAATGGGAAAGAAAAAACCAAATAATAAAAAGTAACCCAAAAGAAGGCAGAAAAGACAGATAAAAGGAATATATAGACTACAAAAAAAAAAAATCAGTATAGATTTAAGCCCAAATTTATTGGTAATTTTTAAAAACATAAATGGACTAAACATCTAATTAAAAGACAAAGATTGTCATATTAGATGTTATAGGTTGAAATGTGTCCCTCAAAAACATATTGAAATCTCAACCCTCAGTACCTGTAAATGTGACCTTATTTGAAAATACAGTCTTTGCAGATGGTCGAGTTAAGATGAGGTCATAAGTCTGGGTCTTAATCCAGTGTGACTTGTATCCTTATACAAAATGGAAATATGGATGGAGAGGCAGACACACACAGATGGAAGATGATGGGAAGACATGGGGAGTAAGCTATCTACAAGCCAAGGAAAGCCTGACACTATCAGAAGCTGGGAGAGAGACATGGAACAGATTCTTCCTTACAGACTCAGAAAGAACCAACACTACCTACACCTTGATATGAACTTGTAGCTTCCAAAACTCTGAGACAATAAATGTCTGTTGTTTAAGTCACCTAGTTTGTTGCGTTTTGTTACATCAGCCCTAGAAAATAAATGCACTCAATTTTTTTGTGTATGTGTCAAGGTCTCACTCTGTCACTCAAGCTATAGTGCAGTGGCACGATCATGACTTACTTCAGCTTTGAGTTCCTGGGCTCAAGCAATCCTTCCACCTTAGTCTCCCAAGTAGCTGGGACTACAGTTGTGCACCATCACAGTTGGCTAATTTATTTATTTTTTGTAGAGGCAGGGTCGTGCTATGTTGCCCAGGCTGGTCTCGAACTCTTAGGCTCAAGTGATCCTGCTGCCTAGCCTCCCAAAGTGCTGGAATTACAAGCATGAGCTACGATCCCCAGCCTAGATTTTTGCTTTTTTGATTATGTTCCCCTTCCTTTCCTTCCTTTGTGTTATGGACTGAATGTTTGTGTCCCTCCAAAATTCATATGTTGAAGTACTAACTCCCAGTGTGAAGGTATTTGGAGGTGGAGCCTTTGGGAGGTAATTAGGTTTAGATGAGGTCATGATGGTGGGCCCCATGAAGAGATTCACATTCTTTTTTTGTATGTTTTTGAGACAGAGGCTGTCACACAGGCTGGAGTGCAGTGGCACCATCCCGGCTCACTGCAACCTCCATCTCCCAGGTTTAAGCAATTCTCCTGCCTCAGCCTCCCACGTAGCTTGGATTACAGGAACCCGCCATCATACTAGGCTAATTTTTGTATTAGTAGAGACAGGGTTTCACCGTATTGGCAAGGCTAGTCTCAAATGCCTGACCTCAAGTGATCTGCCTGCCTCAGCCTTCCAAAGTGCTGGGGCTACAGAGGTGAGCCACCACGCCCAGCCGCATTGTCTGAATTTTTAAAATCAGAATTAGAAAAACAGGATAAAGAGAAAAATAAGCAATGAATGGATGATTCTTATTTTCTGGAAGTTTCTACTGAAACTTCCTGGCCAGGATTGGTGTTCTTAAAAGAAGAGGAAGAGAGGTCAGAGTGCTCGCTCTCTCCACCATGTGAGGACACAGTAAAAAGGCAGCCGTTGCCAAGACAGCCCTCACCAGAACTGAATCCTGCTGCACCTTGATCTTGGACTTTACAGCCTCCAGAACAATGACAAAATTATTTTCTATATTGAAGCCACCTAGGCTATGGTATTTTGGTACGGCAGCCCGAGCTGACTAAGACAACTCCCTACCTCTATTTAAGGAAGACTAGCTTTGTCCATGTCCCTGCCCATAGCTTTTTCCCTGTAGACACATTTCTCCTTGGAACTCACATTCTTTCTTCATACAAAACTCCCTTGGGGTTCTGAGGAGATGCTGCAGGAGAGCAAAGTTAGAAAAAATTGAATAACTCACCATGTTTAACCTCAAACTTTAGTCTAAAAACTTGCCTGCTGGAAATGCAAATTGGTTCCAATAACAAGAAGCTTGTGGCCAGTGACCTAATTTCATTCCTAGGAGTCAGCCCGTAACTGGGTCTACTCATACCTTTTTCCTTCTGCACTTGGGGGAGATATTAAACACCCAAGAGATGGAAGGGCTGGTACTGTTTGGCCTTGAGGTCAGCTTTGGTCAATTCCGGGATTCTAATTAAATAATCATTGCACTAACACTTTCTTAGGAAAGTAAAATTACCCAAATAGAATAGATTGCCTTCATCACAGTGAAAGCAGAAGGAGATGCTTGGAGGTGGGAGTGGAATGGCCTACCCTTTCTTGTGCCTTTCAGAGATGCAAATGAGGTAGGATAGGATTCGGATGCTGGAGCTTTCTCCCACCAACTCTTTGTTGGGTTCAGATGCTGGTCTGTATCCAGAGAGGGGCTGAGACTGGTGAGGAGGTGGAGAGGGCTCCTGCTCTGCCTGAGGTGGGAAGGAATGGTTTCATTTCCTCCTCACCGAAGGAACCCAAGAGAGGAGAGAGTGAAGCTGGTATTCCATGGGTACCAGGAGAGAGAAGGAAGAAAAAGAAAAACAAAAAAATACTATCTGATTCAGTTTCACTGTGTCCCCATCCAAATCTCATCTTGAATTGTAGCTCCCATAATTCCCACGTGCTGAGGAGGGACCCAGTGGGAGATAATTGAATCATGGGGGTGATTTTTCCCATACTGTTCTCATGGTAGTGAATAAGTCCCACCAGATCCAATGGTTTTTAAGGGGAAACCCCTTTTGCTTGGCTCTCATTCTCTCTTGTCTCCCGCCATATAGGACATACCTTTTGCCTTCCACCATGACTCTGAGGCCTCCCTGGTCACGTGGAACTCTGAGTCCATTAAACCTCTTTTTCTTTATAAATTACCCAGTCCCAGATATCTCTTTATCAGCTGCATGAAAACAGACTAATATACTGTCCTTAAATAAAGGAGAATTCAGAAAAACACCTATCCATGAGAATCATTTAACGGAAGCTGTCCACTATGGCCTGCAACCCTAACAATCTTTAGTAGAAACCACACATTTCAAGAACTGCTTGGTGTGACTGGGTTTCTTACAGAAACTGGTGAGGGGGTCAAGTTCTGTACATTAGTGGCAATGGGATCAAAACCATCAGCCCAGCTGATGAGAGCGGGGACATGGACGATCCAGGTACTAGCATCCTGAGCCCAGCAGAACTCTGATCAGCCAGGAGCTGAAGCCACCTTGTACTAGTCCATGAGAGAGGATTGTTACATCTTCAGGAGTACTGCAAGTGGATTGTTAAACACAGCCCTTATTAAAAATTATGAGGTGGAGCTTGCAGTGAGCTGAGATTGTGCCACTGCACTCCAGTCTGGGCAACAGAGTGAGACTCTGTCTCAAAAAAATTTTTAAAATAAAAATTACAGTATATACACTTACAAGTTAATAAAGTTTGTAGGGAGTCTCTGAACCTACTCTGGCTCAGGAGGCTGCCCCATTCACAAATCGTTTTTTACTTAGTGAAACTAAAGAAACAAATAAATAAAAAGTTTGTTAAAAATAAAAGTAATAAATACTGACAACTCATCACTTTCTAATTTTACGACTGCATCTGTATTTCCAAGGGTTTGCTGCTGTACATCTTTTCCCAAATCCACATTCAGGGACATCACATTGGTGGCTCAATATTGGTCATGAAGGGAATATTTACACCTTAGAATCTATAAAATGCTGTGAATTAAAGCTGGGCTTATCATTATGTTGATTTATAGACTTTAAGAAGTGATGGAGAAAATTCTAAAAATGCCGATTAAACTTAAAAGCATGTCATGTCTATATGTTACACTGTGAATAGCACAAAAATCTTGAATTATTTTTTGTCTTCAAAAACTGTTATCCAGTCCAGGCATGGTGGCACATGCCTGTAGTCCCAGCTGCTTGGGAGGCTGAGGCAGAAGGACTACTTGAGGCCAAGAGTTCAAGGTTAGCCGGGTGCAGTCCTCACACCTGTAATCCTAGCACTTTGGGAGGCCCAAGTGGGGGGATCACCTGAGGTCAGGAGTTCGAGACCAGCCTGGCCAACATGGTGAAACCCTGTCTCTACTAAAAATACAAAAATTAGCCAGGTGTGGTGGTGCACGCCTGTAATCCCAGCTACTCAGGAGGCCGAGGCAGGAGAATTGCTTGAACCCAGGAGGCGGAGGTTGCAGTGAGCCGAGATTGTGCCACTGCACTCCAGCCTGTGCGAGAGTGTGAGACTCTGTGTCAAAAAAAAAAAAAAAAAGAGTTCAAGGTTGCAGTGAGCTATGATCTCACTCCTGAATAACCACTGCACTCCAGCCTGGGCAACATAGCATAATTAAACCCTATCAAAATGAAAAACAAAAACAAAACTATTATCGAATTTAGTAAGGAAGTCATTTGCAGTCTTCACTAACAAGGAAAACTCTGACATACGACCTCACTGTTTATGCTCATTTTGCTTTTAACATGAGAGAACTAACATTCATGTCAGAGCTACGCTCAGAGTGCCGGCTGTACAAAATTTACCAGCCTACCACTGCCTGACATCCACCACTGAGCCTCACCCCTGACCCCTGTTCCAGCCCTGGGTGCATGGGCACTGGGGGGTAGGCAACAGAAGACACAGGAGAGACAGTCCCTACCCTAGGTGCTGCACAATGTTCAACCCAAGGAAATGGCCCCCGCCTTGTGACTGTGTCATCATTTCCCCTACAGACCACAGGCGGCAATCCATACCTACCATCAGCAAGAGAGGGACCCTGGGAAGAGGCACAGGAATGGTACTAGGTAGCCACTCTTCCCATCTGTACTACTAAGCTATCTTTTTTTCTTTTTTTGAGACAGTCTCACCCTGTCATCAGGCTGGAGTGCAGTGGTGCGATCTTGGCTCACTGCGACCTTCGACTCCCTGGTTCAAGTGATTCTCCTGCCTCAGCCTCTCCTGACATGAGTAGCTAGGATTACTGACACGAGCCACCAGGCCCAGCTAATTTTTGTATTTTTAGTAGAGACAGGGTTTCACCATGTTGTCCAGGATGGTCTCGATCTCCTGACCTCATGATCCACCCACCTCAGCCTCCCAAAGTGCTGAGATTACAGGCATGGACCACCACGCCTGGCCTATTAAGCTATCTTTAATGTCTGTAATACAACTCCAAGCAATACAACATCTGGACTGCCATAGAACCAGTGATGCCAATTCAACAGTTCTAATGAAAACATGTTTAGAAAGAGGCTTTAAACAAATGTTGAGACAAACAAACAAAAACCCTTTCTACTTAAATTTGAATATTCTCTTACTTGAGATTTTTGTGAACTTGACTCTTTTGTTACACAGGGCGAAGAACACCTACTTTTTTGGAAAAAAAAATAAGGAAGAGAGAACAAAACAATCCAAAGTACTGAAGGATTACAAAACATTGCATTTACTCATAGTAATTAGAAAATTACTTTATCAAGTGAATTTTCCAGTTAACTGAAGCCTGTCCTTTAGGTACTCAACAGAAGCTGCTAGCTGTTCCCAAATACCCATTCTCCTTTCTTCCTTTAATAATGGACTTCCTGAATTTTAGCTGATCACTCGGTAATGAGCACTGCATTTTCTAGCTTGCCTTGGAGCTATGGGTGGCCGAGTGACTAACTGCTGGCCTGGGGAATGCAAATTGTAACCGATGTGCGAGTTCGAAAGTTGAGTCCTTCCAGGAGACAGGCGTGCCCTCTGCTAGCTCTGTGTTCCCATTGTGTTGTCTAAAACAGTGGGACAGTGGGACCTGGAGCAGCCATATTAGACCAGGAGGTAGAAACTGTGTGTTAACAATGGAAGACCTGGCTGGGCCTGGTGGCTCACACCTGTAACCCCAGCGCTTTGGGAGGCTGAGGCAAGAGGATCTCTTGAGCCCAGGCATTCAAGACCAGTCTGGGGAACTCGGTGAGACTTCATCTGTACAAAAAAAAAAAAAAAAAGTAAGGCATAGTGGCATGCATCTGTATTCCCCACAGCTCAATTGCTTGACCCGGGAAGGTCGAGGCTACAGTGAGCTGTGATAGTGCCACTGCACTCCAGCCTAGGTGACAAGCAACAATACAGGAACAGCCCGGGTCCCCACCCCATGGAGCCATCATACCAGCCTTCCCACACTTTAACATGAGGGAGAAATTAGTTTCTTTTTTCTTTAAAGCCACTATTATTTGGCCCTTGTAACAGCAGCTGAATTTGTATCCCGAATGACACAATGACCCACATTTTAAGTCATTTTGTTGTTAACATTTCAAGGATGCTATCCTTTCTAGAACACGCCACACCTTTCTTAACTCATTAAACAGAGCAGACAGAACATCATTTACTCTTTTTTAACTTGAGAAGCCTAATTGCTATTCTGAACAATAATACAAGGCGATGGCTGAGGAGGGGAGGGCTGCTGCCTCCTGTGGGCTTGGTTCATTTATGCCTAAGTCTTGCAGTTTTTCTGCAGTTCTTTCCTCTCACTCTCAAACTATCAAGGATCAAATAAGAAATACACATAAAATGCTTCCACCTGGAACCTCAAACGTAAAAGTATTCAATAAATATTTTGTTTGATTATGATTGCTATTAGTATTATTATTACTTTGTATTGGGGACAAACAGCTATTTTTCAAAACCCAGCACTTGTTTCTTCTGCTTAAATAAAAATCTCATCCAGGAAGACACAGAAGATTGAAATCCCACTATTAGAGTCATTATAACCAGCTGCCTCAACAGAATGGAAACTACGATTTGTTCTTAGTGCAGCACCTCTCTGTTTCTTTAAAAATACCTTGGTGGTCTTTTTGGTCATGAAATGTGAGGAAAATCTACCTATTGATCTTGGGGAGTCTCTGAACTAAGGACCTCAACCAATAGCAGATGTTTCAAATGGAGAGGTAAATGCTCTCTTTGATAATGAACAAGGCTATTTTCATGGTAGTCAGAGTGTGGCTCTTCATAGAACATACGATGTTCAGAGGTTTTGCTTTCTTTGACCAGGGCAAGAAGCGGGCAGTAGCACCATAAAATGTGATACTCTTCCAGCTGTGAGCCTGCCCCAGCCATGTGGCTGCAAGCCTGGGGCCAAGAGGGAGATGGCCAGATGGGCCCTGGGAGGGGGCCTGAACTATGAACTCTAGAGCATTGATACCTGACCGCCAGTGTAACCCTCCCTTATCTGCCTGCAATTCACTCATGTTATCCTCAAGACTCAAGAAGCAGTTAAGTGTCACAGCCTGTGTTACACGTTCTTGGGTCTTGAAGGGAGGTCTTGGACAACAGAGAGTTCCCACATGTGCACAGAGGTGATTGACAGAGCAGCTGGGGCAGCACCAGGCAAGAAGTGACAAATGTCAGCCAGTATAGACTTGTTACATGGTCAACACAATGAAGCGTCCTCCGAATCTCCTGGAGAAGAGCCTGCCAAAGGCTCAGAAACATACTATTTCATTATGATGCTATTATTAACATCAATATATCATTGTAATAATGTTATTGATATGATAAAATTATGTTATATCTTATTTTATAAGATTGATATTATTGTATTTTTCTCTCTTGTTAGTATATTATCATCTCATTACAAAAGTAATTATTATTCTCCCAGTGTCCAGCTGTGTATAGAGTCTTCTCCCCCAAAATACCTTCCCCTTCAAATCTAAGGCTACTAACCAGCTGTAATTGAGCTTGCAAGAAACATGTTAAACAAAAAATGTAAACAAATTCTGATGGAAGGCCTGGAAGCGTTTTCTTAGCAATGAAATACAAGATCTTTAAAAGTTAGACCAAGTAATATCTTACTTTGCTTGGTCAGGATTTTTTTTTAACAACTTCTGGCTCCCCAACTGTGTCCCAGATAGTTAAAATTGTCAAATTAGTGGCCATTTGGCAAATGGAGTGAAACTGTACAATTTCTGAGCTGGCTTCTTCACAATTAAAGTCCTGTCATTAATGGTAAAATGGGGTGTCCAGGTCTAGGAAACTGTCAAAATAAAACTGGGGAGATTAATAGGTTGCCAATTTTATTTTGCCAACTAAGAACATTTTTTAAAATTACTAAATCCTATTAACATACAACATTAATAAAACAAAACATTTTACCACCAAGATAATAGGAAGCAGATATTTCAGAATAAAGGGTCATCATTTAAGAGGAATCATTTGAACTTTATGAAGACTTTCAAATGGCTGTTGTTTTTCTTTTTTTTTTTTTATTTATTTTATTTTTTTTTTTTTTTATTTTTTTATTTTTTTTTATTATACTTTAAGTTCTAGGGTACATGTGCATGACTTTTATATCATGTATAACTCCCCAATGCAATCCCTCCCTCCTCCCCCCTCCCCAGGATAGGCCCCAGTGTGTGATGTTCCCCTTCCCGAGTCCAAGTGATCTCATTGTTCAGTTCCCACCTATGAGTGAGAACATGCGGTGTTTGGTTTTCTCTTCTTGTGATAGTTTGCTAAGAATGATGGTTTCCAGCTGCATCCATGTCCCTACAAAGGATGCAAACTCATCCTTTTTTATGGCTGCATAGTATTCCATGGTGTATATGTGCCACATTTTCTTAATCCAGTCTGTCACAGATGGACATTTGGGTTGATTCCAAGTCTTTGCTATTGTGAATAGTGCCGCAATAAACATACGTGTGCATGTGTCTTTGTAGTAGAGTAATTTATAATCCTTTGGGTATATACCCAGTAGTGGGATGGCTGGGTCATATGGTACATCTAGTTCTAGATCCTTGAGGAATCGCCATACTGTTTTCCATAATGGTTGAACTAGTTTACAATCCCACCAACAGTGTAAAAGTGTTCCTATTTCTCCACATCCTCTCCAACACCTGTTGTTTCCTGACTTCTTAATGATTGCCATTCTAACTGGTGTGAGATGGTATCTCATTGTAGTTTTGATTTGCATTTCTCTGATGGCGAGTGATGATGAGCATTTTTTCATGTGTCTGTTGGCTGTATGGATGTCTTCTTTTGAGAAATGTCTGTTCATATCCTTTCCCCACTTTTTGATGGGGTTGTTTGTTTTTTTCTTGTATATTTGTTTGAGTTCTTTGTAGATTCTGGATATTAGCCCTTTGTCAGATGAGTAGGTTGCAAAAATTTTCTCCATTCTGTAGGTTGCCTGTTCACTCTGATGGTAGTTTCTTTAGCTGTGCAAAAGCTCTTTAGTTTAATTAGATCCCATGTGTCAATTTTTGCTTTTGCTGCCGTTGCTTTTGGTGTTTTAGACATGAAGTCCTTGCCCATGCCTATGTCCTGAATGGTACTACCTAGATTTTCTTCTAGGGTTTTTATGGTATTAGGTCTAACATTTAAGTCTCTAATCCATCTTGAATTAATTTTCGTATAAGGGGTAAGGAAAGGATCCAGTTTCAGCTTTCTACTTATGGCTAGCCAATTTTCCCAGCACCATTTATTAAATAGGGAATCCTTTCCCCATTTCTTGTTTCTCTCAGGTTTGTCAAAGATCAGATGGCTGTAGATGTGTGGTATTATTTCTGAGGACTCTGTTCTGTTCCATTGGTCTATATCTCTGTTGTGGTACCAGTACCATGCTGTTTTGGTTACTGTAGCCTTGTAGTATAGTTTGAAGTCAGGTAGCGTGACGCCTCCAGCTTTGTCCTTTTGACTTAGGATTGTCTTGGCAATGCGGGCTCTTTTTTGGTTCCATATGAACTTTAAAGCAGTTTTTTTCCAATTCTGTGAAGAAAGTCATTGGTAGCTTGATGGGGATGGCATTGAATCTATAACTAACCTTGGGCAGTATGGCCATTTTCACGATATTGATTCTTCCTATCCATGAGCATGGTATGTTCTTCCATTTGTTTGTGTCCTCTTTGATTTCACTGAGCAGTGGTTTGTAGTTCTCCTTGAAGAGGTCCTTTACATCCCTTGTAAGCTGGATTCCTAGGTATTTTATTCTCTTTGAAGCAATTGTGAATGGAAGTTCATTCCTGGTTTGGCTCTCTGCTTGTCTGTTACTGGTGTATAAGAATGCTTGTGATTTTTGCACATTAATTTTGTATCCTGAGACTTTGCTGAAGTTGCTTATCAGCTTAAGGAGATTTTGGGCTGAGACGATGGGGTTTTCTAAATACAATCATGTCATCTGCAAACAGGGACAATTTGACTTCTTCTTTTCCTAACTGGATACCCTTGATTTCTTTCTCTTGCCTGATTGCCCTAGCCAGAACTTCCAACACTGTGTTGAATAGGAGTGGTGAGAGAGGGCATCCCTGTCTTGTGCCAGTTTTCAAAGGGAATTTTTCCAGTTTTTGCCCATTCAGTATGATATTAGCTGTGGGTTTGTCATAAATAGCTCTTATTATTTTGAGGTACGTTCCATTAATACCAAATTTATTGAGCGTTTTTAGCATAAAGGGCTGTTGAATTTTGTCAAAAGCCTTTTCTGCATCTATTGAGATAATTATGTGTTCTTGTCTTTGGTTCTGTTTATATGCTGGATTACGTTTATGGATTTGCGAATGTTGAACCAGCCTTGCATCCCAGGGATGAAGCCCACTTGATCATGGTGGATAAGCTTTTTGATGTGCTGCTGAATCCGGTTTGCCAGTATTTTATTGAGGATTTTTGCATCGATGTTCATCAGGGATATTGGTCTAAAATTCTCTTTTTTTGTTGTGTCTCTGCCAGGCTTTGGTATCAGGATGATGTTGGCCTCATAAAAGAGTTAGGGAGGATTCCCTCTTTTTCTATTGATTGAAATAGTTTCAGAAGGAATGGTACCAGCTCCTCCTTGTACCTCTGGTAGAATTCAGCTGTGAATCCATCTGGTCCAGGACTTTTTTTGGTGGGTAGGCTATTAATTGTTGCCTCAATTTCAGAGCCTGCTATTGGTCTATTCAGGGATTCAACTTCTTCCTGGTTTAGTCTTGGGAGAGTGTAAGTGTCCAGGAAATTATCCATTTCTTCTAGATTTTCTAGTTGATTTGCGTAGAGGCATTTATAGTATTCTCTGATGGTTGTTTGTATTTCTGTGTGGTCGGTGGTGATATCCCCTTTATCATTTTTTATTGCGTCTATTTGATTCTCTCTCTTTTCTTCTTTATTAGTCTAGCTAGCGGTCTGTCAATTTTGTTGATCTTTTCAAAAAACCAACTCCTGGATTCATTGATTTTTTGGAGGGTTTTTTGTGTCTCTATCTCCTTCAGTTCTGCTCTGATCTTAGTTATTTCTTGCCTTCTGCTAGCTTTTGAATGTGTTTGCTCTTGCCTCTCTAGTTCTTTTAATTGTGATGTTAGAGTGTCAATTTTAGATCTCTCCTGCTTTCTCTTGTGGGCATTTAGTGCTATAAATTTCCCTCTACACACTGCTTTAAATGTGTCCCAGAGATTCTGGTATGTTGTATCTTTGTTCTCATTGGTTTCAAAGAACATCTTTATTTCTGCTTTCATTTCGTTATGTACCCAGTAGTCATTCAGGAGCAGGTTATTCAGTTTCCATGTAGTTGAGCGGTTTTGATTGAGTTTCTTAGTCCTGAGTTCTAGTTTGATTGCACTGTGGTCTGAGAGACAGTTTGTTATAATTTCAGTTCTTGTACATTTGCTGAGGAGTGCTTTACTTCCAATTATGTGGTCAATTTTGGAATAAGTGCGATGTGGTGCTGAGAAGAATGTATATTCTGTTGATTTGGGGTGGAGAGTTCTATAGATGTCTATTAGGTCTGCTTGGTGCAGAGATGAGTTCAATTCCTGGATATCCTTGTTAACTTTCTGTCTCGTTGATCTGTCTAATGTTGACAGTGGAGTGTTGAAGTCTCCCATTATTATTGTATGGGAGTCTAAGTCTCTTTGTAGGTCTCTAAGGACTTGCTTTATGAATCTGGGTGCTCCTGTATTGGGTGCATATATATTTAGGAGACTTAGCTCTTCCTGTTGAATTGATCCCTTTACCATTATGTAATGGCCTTCTTTGTCTCTTTTGATCTTTGATGGTTTAAAGTCTGTTTTATCAGAGACTAGGATTGCAACCCCTGCTTTTTTTTTGTTCTCCATTTGCTTGGTAGATCTTCCTCCATCCCTTTATTTTGAGCCTATGTATGTCTCTGCATGTGAGATGGGTCTCCTGAATACAGCAGACTGATGGGTCTTGACTCTTGATCCAGTTTGCCAGTCTGTGTCTTTTAATTGGAGCATTTAGTCCATTGACATTTAAGGTTAATATTGTTATGTGTGAACTTGATCCTGTCATTATGATATTAACTGGTTATTTTGCTCGTTAGTTGATGCAGTTTCTTCTTAGCCTCGATGGTCTTTACATTTTGGCATGTTTTTGCAATGGCTGGTACCGGTTGTTCCTTTCCATGTTTAGGGCTTCCTTCAGGGTCTCTTGTAAGGCAGGCCTGGTGGTGACAAAATCTCTAAGCATTTGCTTATCTGTAAAGGATTTTATTTCTCCTTCACTGATGAAGCTTAGTTTGGCTGGATATGAAATTCTCGGTTGAAAATTCTTTTCTTTAAGAACGTTGAATATTGGCCCCCACTCTCTTCTGGCTTGTAGAGTTTCTGCCGAGAGGTCTGCTGTTATTCTGATGGGCTTCCCTTTGTGGGTAACCCGACCTTTCTCTCTGGCTGCCCTTAAGATTTTTTCCTTCATTTCAACTTTGGTGAATCTGGCAATTATGTGTCTTGGAGTTGCTCTTCTGGAGGAGTATCTTGTGGCGTTCTCTGTATTTCCTGAATTTGAATGTTGGCCTGCCCTACTAGGTTGGGGAAGTTCTCCTGGATGATATCCTGAAGAGTGTTTTCCAACTTGGTTCCATTTTCCCCCTCACTTTCAGGCACCCCAATCAGACGTAGATTTGGTCTTTTTACATAATCCCATACTTCTTGCAGGCTTTGTTCATTTCTTTTTCTTCTTTTTTCTTTTGGTTTCTCTTCTCGCTTCATTTCATTCATTTGATCCTCAATCGCTGATACTCTTTCCTCCAGTTGATCGAGTCGGTTACCGAAGCTTGTGCATTTGTCACGTATTTCTCGTGTCATGGTTTTCATCTCTGTCATTTCGTTTATGATCTTCTCTGCATTAATTAGTCTAGCTGTCAATTCTTCCACTTTTTTTTCAAGATTTTTAGTTTCTTTGCGCTGGGTACGTAATTCCTCCTTTAGCTCTGAGAGGTTTGATGGACTGAAGCCTTCTTCTCTCATCTCGTCAAAGTCATTCTCTGACCAGCTTTGATCCGTTGCTGGCAATGGGCTGCGCTCCTTTGCAGGGGGAGATGCGCTCTTATTTTTTGAATTTCCAGCTTTTCTGCCCTGCTTCTTCCCCATCTTTGTGGTTTTATCTGTCTCTGGACTTTGATGATGGTGACGTACTGATGGGGTTTTGGTATAGGTGTCCTTCCTGTTTGATAGTTTTCCGTCTGACAGTCAGAAGGACTGTCTGTTGGTCTGTTAGAGATTGCTTGAGGTCCACTCCAGACCCTGTTTGCCTGGGTATCAGCAGCAGAGGTTGCTGAAGATAGAATATTGCTGAACAGCGAGTGTGCCTGTCTGATTCTTTCTTTGGAAGTTTCCTCTCAGGGGTGACGCCACCTTGTGACGTGTGGGGTATCAGACTGCCCCTAGTGGGGGATGTCTCCCAGCTAGGCTACTCAGGGGTCAGGGACCCACCTGAGCAGGCAGTCTGTCCGTTCTCAGATCTCAACCTCCGCGTTAGGAGATCCACGGCTCTCCCCGGCTGTTGTTTTTCTTATGTCACCATGGATGGGTGAGAATTTCATGCAGATTGGCACCTGGTTTGGAACTATTATTCTAGAACATTAAGCCCATATCTTGGGAAGCTGTCTGGGAGTTGTTGGCCTAAAATTATTTTCATACATTTTCCTAAATATATGGGAAGTGGATTCAAGGAAGAGTGGTGGTCTACTTCCCATAAGAGAAATTCTATGAGGAAATGGGGAGAGACTGCCTGCTTTGGGCAGAGCCCTGTATTATCAGCCAACCAACCCCAAAGATTTCTTTCTGATCTGAGTTGTCTCTGAGTGTCACTAGCACTAGAAACTACCCTTTTGAGGAGACAGGAAAATTGTGAAATCAGGTTCATTTCATGGAATGAATTTTCCATTCTTCCTGGCCCGGGGAATGCTGAGTCTGTTGGTAATTTTCATTCTTGGGTCACAGCCCCCAGGAGAGTAGGAGAAAGGCCAAATAGGAGAGAGAAGTCTTCAGTATGTTTCTTCAGATCCTGGATTTACTCCCCGGATCTATAAACAGAAAGGCCGCCCTGCTCCAGCCCTCCAGATGCAATTCCCAGAAGCCAACAACTGCACAGGTAGCTGAGTGGGTGAGACTGGTGCTACCCCAGTTTCAGAGACAGTTCTAAAGCTGGCATGCACATGAAAGAAAGGAGATTCTTGTTGTTAGAAAAACAACCAGTGAGAGAAAACTTTACTTCATGAGATAGCTGAGTAAAAGCTTCTTTTACTAAAACCAATGACCCCAAAATAACTTTGAGGAGCCTTCCTCCCACCTACTGATTTTATTTTCCAGCATTTGGAAGAACTATGGAGAACCAAAGGGATAAAGGTTGAATTCATTACCAACTCTTCCAGAAGCTCTTTCTACTGACCTGAAATAATTTCCATATATTTTCCTAAATATATGGGAGTTAATTGCCAATTTGTATTCTGGTTTCAGTATTCAGGTCTCAAGATGGAAACATAAGCCTTTATTTCACGAAAAATAGATGAAGGAAAACTTCTGAAGCTCATTTTCTAATGCCCGAAAGGTTTGTGAAGAACAAGTGTAACATTTTTTTCCTCTCTAGTAGCCTATTCAAAAACATCTTGGAGAAGCAGCCCTCCCTTGGGTTTGAGCTGGTTTATGATTGTGGTTACATCAGAGGATTTATTCTCCACCCCAGCCTGTCCAAATCACTGCTAATTCTTAAAAGGGTCACGGGAATATAGTTTTGCCTGATAAGCCTCCTTGTAGCCAAACTTGATGTCAGCACCAACTTGATGTTAGACATGGGAAACTAAGAATTAACACGCTGAATTTTCATTATGACTCTCTATGTTGCGGTTCTGTTTGGAAAGACTTTCCCATGTCCTTTGACACTGCCCTGCTCGCGTTATTAATTTAAATGTCTCAGGAACATCATCTGCTCCTGCTAAAATAAATGACAAATGAGTTCTGGAAAGTGGCTTCAAGATTTACCCTAGTAGGAACAGTCAGGGGAAAGCTCAGTGTCTGAAACACTAATTTAGATGCAAGGTTTAATAATGTGTGTTTAGCGATGACCCTAAAATCTGCTCGCTCACAACTTTCCCCATCTGGTGTAATTTGCTTTCTCCACTTGGAAAAATGCACACGACAGCATGCATTATGTGCCGTGTTGTAACAATGAGACCTCGTCCATCACATGCTTCACCAAGGGAGGCTTATTTCTCATCCTGTCTCTACCAAGCTCCCAACCTCTAGTGGCATTTTGCAGTGCAGGTCTGACCAAGTACCCATGCCCCAGCCCATTACCACTTTGGAGAAGGAGATGATGGAGCCGTACCTTGTACCCGGGTTTCCGCCCTCTTTTCTTTGGGATCTTCACTGCTGGTAAAGAGCCAGCTGAAGCAGAATAAAGGTTATGAACTGCCATCTTCATAGGTGTGGAGTGAAGTGAGGGTCGGCCTCGCTTTCTCCCCGGGATCCTCTGAGACTGCATTTCTGCTGGTGCCAGTCTTACAGAATGAGGTGACAAATCGCTCACAGGCAGAAGAGGTGCTAAGAATTAGTCCAGACACAAAGCAAAACAAAAACAGAAGTGTTTGTTTGGTTTGCAAGGCAAACATGATTCTATTTGGTGATTTTGGTGATACCTACCACTTATTGGAGGGGAAGACCAAATATGAAGGAGCTAGGTACCACTAGATGCATTTACTATGCTGTTGGGGCTCTGTGGGAAGTTAACTGGTGTAATTTCAAGGATGTTGAATTTCCATGGGGCAAGTGAAGTGGGAAGATACTGGCTAGGCAAAGAAAACAATAGTTTCCCAGCTCCAAACACAGCTGATAATGTCACCAGCAACAAAATGACTTTGTGTCTCAGTTTCCTCAGTTAGTTCAACTTTGAACTATTGTAACAATAATATTAAATAAACAAAGCCACTCTCTCATGTTCACTTGTATCTCTTTGGCTGAGTTATAAATTGTCATGACCTCTTTTTCTCTTGAAAGAAATTTAAATGTATCAAATCAATTGTATGAAAGTTGACAATGTCCCTCTATCAAAATGTGGACAGAGATTTACATACAGATATGTTCATTTTAGCATGATTTAGAATTGCAAAATTAAAATGGATGCAACCCAAACAATAAACAATAAGAGAATATGTAATACATCTGCAGAATAAAACAATCAACTAGTTAAAAGCCTTTAATGACACTTTTTGAATAGCATGATGTTGAATAAAAAAAGCATCACACATTAAAATGACCTCAACTATGCAAAAAATGTGTATGGTAAAAAAAGTGGAAAGAGACATGCTAAAATGCCACCAAGGAAAAGATGGCAGGACTATGGGTAATTGTTCAACATGTACAATCCTTTGTACAGATACCCTACATACTACAATAATCTTAGCATGGCACTAAAAATATAAATAATAAGGCCAGACACGCCAGGCACACTGGCTCATGCCTGTAATCCCAGCACTTTGGGAAGCTGAGGCTGGTAGATCACTTGAGCCTAGGAGTTTGAGACTAGCCTGGACAACATAGCGAAACCCCATCTCTACTAAGAATACAAAAATTAGCCGGGCATGGTTGCCCACACCTGTAATCCCAGCTCCTTGGGAGGCTGAGGCAGGAGAATTGCTTAAACCAGGGAGGCAGAGGTTGCAGTGAGCTGAGATCGCACCACTACATACCAGCCTGGGTGGCAGAGCAAGGTTGTCTCAAAAATAAATAAATAAATAAATAAATAAATAAACTTCTCAGGTAGAATTAATTGCCTAAACCTTGAAGCAAGAGGCAGTCAATCAAACTTGACTCAAACAACATAGTGGTCTCATGAGCTCAGGGATCAGACTTCCTGTAATGTTCAGGAATGTGATGAATGAGGCAGAACTTTAGACTTTGATTGGGGATGATAAAATTCATTTTTAAGGATTAGTGGTACCTTACAGTGGAAATGAGAGGCTTCTGCCCAAAAGCCTGTAGAAGGAGATGGGGAAGATGATGGACACAGTCCCTACACCCTGGCCTGGGCCTTGTCTACAAGGACAAGATCGCTCTGCTCAGCACAGAAAATATAAAATAGTGGAAGTTCTTAAAAACATGATGGGAAATATTGGGTATCCTTTATAGATTTAAGGTCACTTTGTTAATTTTCTGAATATGAACAGTATTCTATCAATAATCTTGATTGTTCTTGGAAATATCATAGGTAGTAAATAGAATTTTAAAGTATAAATTTATTTATTTTTTTGTATTTTTTTGTATTTTTTTTGTATTTTTATAAATTTATTTATTGAATGCACTGTTAAATAGAAAACAGTGCACTGTTAGACAGATAGACAAGGTGTTTGGGATATGAATTTTTTTTTTTCTGTTCTTGTGAGTTTAAGAAAAATACTCGATCTCATTGATTCTAAGAAGCATATTTTTCATACATTAACATCTCTGAAATCAGGGTGCACCCTACAGTGTGTCAGAATTCCATAGGGAACATTTTTTTTTCTATCTTAGTAGTACATAATATAATGACAGGTGATATAACTAAAGGTATCTTAGAGTCAATCAGTTAGGATGAGGGACTATAAGCTCATTAACATGTAAACAAAAAAAATCACCCTACTTCTAGACTTAATGCCTATACTCCACAGTGCCAATAAATATCCGAAATATTTGTTTTCCAAAAAGAGGCTACTAAAAACATTGAAGAACCACCAAATTTATTGAATAAGATTTTCACTATGTGAAAGTTGATCTGAGTCTAATTTTGAACTATTCTCATCAAGTTTCTGCGTCTTCCTTATTATCTCTATAGACTTTAAACTCAGGAATTATTTTTTTCCTAGTTTAGGACATGCTTCTCTACTTCACTACTTTGTCTTTACTGAGGAGTAAAGACAACTTATCCACTAACATCAATATCCAAAGTCAACAAGAGAAAAACCATGATCAGGCTGGGCACGGTGGCTCACACCTGTAATCCCAGCACATTGGGAGGCCGAGGTGGGTGGATCACCTGAGGTCAGGAGTTCGAAACCAGCCTGGCCAACAGGCTGGTAAAATCCAAAAATAAGCCAAGTATGGTGGCATGGACTTGTAGTGCCAGCTATTTGGGAGGGTGATGTTCGAGAACCTCTTGAGCCCAGGAGGCAGAGGTAGCAGTGAGCCAAGATCATACCACTGCACTCTGGCCTGGGAGACAGAGTGAGACCCTATTTCAAAAAAAAAAAAAAGAAAGGAAGAAAGGAAGAAGAAAAGAAAAGGAAAGAAAAAAGAAAGAAAGAGAGAGAGAGAGAAAAAAAAGAAAAAGAAAGAAGAAAGAAAGAAAGAGAAAAAAGAAAGAAAGAGAAAAAAAGAAAACCCACAATTAGAGAAGGCATCACATCTCTTTTCTCTCTTGAAGGATAAATTGACTGCAGTTCTTCCCTGGTGAGTTGTAATGCTCTGAGATGCTTCCTCACAAACTCTCCTAATAAATAGGGTTTGAAGAGTAAAAGGGGGGTAACCAATGAACTAGCCCAATATCCTAAGAATTTTTATCATTCAAGTTAAACTTTTTACAAAAATTCCTCAATAACTCAATTTTTTTTGGAAAAAACGTCCTCTTTTAAGCTGGGTTTTCCATTGTTCTGCTTCCCTGTCGCTCTTGTGAGGGAAAAACAGGACTTGGGTTGCTTTCTACTTCTTGCCTTCCACAGCAGCACACTCATTCTAGAGAGCATGAAGGAGCTTTCCAGGCAACTACATCTCAGAAATACATTTTACGCTAATGGAGCAACAATAAACTGGGATTGGTGGAATGCTAGGTACCGCAGAAACTGGGGAGATATTTGGAGCTAGGAAGTCTTCCCACAGTCTTTTCAATTCAGGAAGATATTCTTCCCTAACTGCTTGTTGCAAGTAAGTACAATTTTAAGGAACAAGTGAGAAGACTCTTAAAAATTGAAGAGGTCATTTTAACCACAGGGGATTCTCTAAATGTCTCCTTGATATAAATTTAAGGGGTTTAGAGGAAAGCATTTTTAAAGTGGCTTTTCAATAACAGAGCCAGACACTTTGGAAAAGATGATAGCAAAAGTGCAGGTACCCCAAAATATCCCTTTCCAAAACTAAGACATGAACAAAAAAAGTAAAAATAACAAAGCTCAATACTGAAAATAAGGAAGAGTCTCAGACTTGGAATGCAATGGAAATAAGACCAATGAGATTTTTAAAAGGGAGAACATGGCTGCGGCTAATGAGCAGTGAAAATTCATGTTTAAAGAAAAGCTCAAAAGTAATTTCAAAACAAAAATACTCAAAGGTATATTAATAGACTGTCTTCCAGAATGAAGAGGCCCTCTGAGTCTTAAGAAAATTTATTTCAAAAATTGTCTGGGTGGGGTGGCTCACACCCGTAATCCCAGCACTTTGGGAGGCCGAAGTGAGCGGATCACCTGAGGTCAGGAGTTCGAGACCAGCCTGGCCAACATGGGGAAACCCCATCTCTACCAAAAATACAAAAAATTAGCTGGGCACAGTGGCAGGTGCCTGTAATCCCAACTACTAGGGAGGCTGAGGCAGGTTGCAGTGAGCTAAGATCATGCCACTGCACTCCAGCCTGGGTGTGACAGAGTGAGACTCCATCTCAAAAAACGAAAGAAAAGGAAAAAGAAAGAACACAAATTTATTTAAAATGAACAATAACAAATTAACACTCATAGGAAAACATCTATAAGCATCTTGGCAGGATAAACAGGTCATTTACTGTGGTAAGAATAAACAGGCAAGTTCACTTCAGCACCATCAGCCAGAAGATAATGGAGTCATCATGGTAGCATTTTTTTCCAGTTATTTATGGTTGTTGACACACTTGCACCCACCACAGGGCCTTTGCATTTGCAGTTCCCTTTGCCTGGAATGCTCTTTCTTCCCCCTCTGGTCCATGCCTCTCCTTCCTCAGTTAACTCAAGGAAGCTTTCTCTGACCCCACTAGGGTTTCCTGAGCTTAGAGTTCCTCAACTGAGACACAAACCCACTGCATGTGCAGTATCTACCATGGAGCTTGGACAGGGGGAGCCCATGGGAACATGAAGCTTATGTGACTTGCTGTGCCGCTGACCTAGGAGCTATCTGTCTTCTGCCATCATCCGTGACACCAAGGCCAGCTAATTTGTTTGCTGTCAGAGAGGGTAAAATCTCAGACCCTTCACAGTTCTTCATATAGATTTCATAAGAAGTAGAAAGATTCCAATGAAAGAAATAATATGTCTTAAAATTTTGCTAATGTCCTTAAATAAGATTTGAATGAATAAGATTATTTTATTTTGGGACAGATGGGTATTTTTAAAATATAATTTTCACCTAAACTATTCTACAAATTAAATGCAATCACATTAAAACTCCAAACTGACTTTAGAAAAAGAAGGGCAAAACAAAGTCCAGTGAGGAAGATTTGCCCTCCTAGTTATTATAATGTAGTATAAAACTCCAACAATGGGCCGGGTGCGGTGGCTCAAGCCTATAATCCCAGCACTTTGGGAGTCTGAGACAGGCGGATCACGAGGTCAGGAGATCGAGACCATCCTGGCTAACACGGTGAAACCCCGTCTCTACTAAAAAATACAAAAAACTAGCCAGGCGAGGTGGCGGGCGCCTGTAATCCCAGCTACTCGGGAGGCTGAGGCAGGAGAATGGCGTAAACCCGGGAGGCAGAGCTTGCAGTGAGCTGAGATCCGGCCACTGCGCCACAGCCTGGGCGACAGAGCGAGACTCTGTCTCAAAAAAAAAAAAAAAAACTCCAACAATGGTAGCAGTATGGTATAGGAGTAGCAACTGGGTCAATGGAAAAGTTAGTGCAGAAATTAAATGTATCTTAAATTTCCATTAAAAATTTAGGAACATTTCACATCAAGACAGGAAAGCACAATAAATGATTTATGGACAACTGGCATTTAGAAACAAATAAAATTTTACCTATATTTTAACAAAATATTTTTAGAAATTTCCAACACTTAAATGTACATTAAAAAAAAGAAACATTAAAAAGTACTAAAGACAATATAAGTCAACATCTGTATGTTCTTGGAATGGGAATGAGCTTTCTAAGTACTGGATATTAGAAAACTTGGGAAGCAGAACTAGAAAGACTGATAGACATGACCACGTAAAACTCAAATACTTTCATAAAGCAAATGTAAAATCATAAAAAGATTGAAAATAAAGGTAAGGAAACTATTTGCTACATATGGGAACAACAAAAGATTAATACAAAGAACTCCTTCAGATTGGTTGGTGCAGAAGTAGTCAGTTTTTACCATTGAAACTAATGGCAAAAACCGCAGTTACTTTTGCACCAACCCAATAAACGTGAAACTCACTCCCCCAACACATACAACAGAAAAATGGGCAAAGGATACAAAAAGACAAGAAGGAAAGAAGGAAGGAAGGAAAGAGGTGGATTCTTACAAGGAAAGATTCTGCACTTTATTGCCAACTCTCCCAAAAAGTAAATTGAGGTATCATTTGTCGATTGCCAGACTGATAAATGTGAAAAACCCTGACAATACTCATGTTGGTGAGGGGCTGATGCAACGGGCACTCTCATTGATTGTTGGCAAGGGTACAAATTGGCTAGCCTTTCTGGAGGACAATTAGAAAACCAGTAAAAATTTACACAGTCACACCTCCTAATCCAACTGTATCACTCCTGAGGATTTATCCTAAAAGAAGAATCTGAGAAGTGCACAAAGATATATGGCCAAGGATATTCTTTAAAGCATTCTTCATAATAGTGAAATACTGAGAGCAATAAAAATGTCCCTCAAAACAACCGTGGTTTAGCACATCATTTCACATTCCTAAAATGAAATATTTGTGTGTATCTATGTACATATGCATGCATATATGAAGATTGCAAAATAGCATATATACTTTGATTCTCTACATACATTTTATATAGATAGATAAAGATAAATCTGCACATGTTTAAGCATAAAAAGGTCTGGGAAAAGTAATCATCAAAATGCTAATGACAATTGTGTCTGGGCAGGAAAATACTAGAAGATGCTCTTTCTATCCTGTTTGTACCCTTTTGCATTGTCAGAATTTTTTTTTTTTTTTTTTTTGAGATGGAGTCTCATTGTGTTGCCAGGCTGGAGTGCAGTGGCACAATCTCGGCTCACCACAACCTCCGCCTCTTGGGTTCAAGCAATTCTCCTGCCTCAGCCTCCCAAATAGCTAGGATTACAGGCGCTGGCCATCATGCCTGGCTAATTTTTGTATTTTCACTAGAGACAGGGTTTCACCATGTTTACCAGACTGGTCTTGAACTCCTGACCTCGTGATCTGCCCGCCTCGGCCTCCCAAAGTGCTGGGATTATAGGCGTGAACTGCCACACCCAGTCTCATTGTTTGAATTTTTAAAATCAGAATTAGAAAAATAGGATAAAGAGAAAAATAAACAATGAATGGATAATTCTTATTTTCTGAAAGTTTCTACTGAAAATTTTTGCTTCCTGGAGTGGCCTTTTGTTTTCTTGTTTTCTAACCGTTTTTGTTCTTGAGCCACAGCACTTCAGTGGCCACTATGTTAACGCTGCAAACAAAAGTAACAAAAAGGCAAAAAGGTCTTTATCAATCAGCAAAAATATCAGAAAAGGTTGTTCCAGAGCTAAGAAGCACATCCATAAACAGAAGACGGACAGGGGTGTTTCACTGGACCCAGGAAGAAGCAGCTTGCCACTGTCACCCTCCTTGACACATTTCCCCCTCCTTGACACCACCTCCCCACAGGTGGCAACTAAGCCACTGTCCTTTTCCTAGATTCCCCATCTCCAAAGACCTTCAAAGACCTCAAATGCTGTCCAAATATATTCTATCCATAGATACATAATTTAACACATCCAAATATATAAATCAGACCGGGTACAGTGGCTCACACCTGTCATCCCAGCACTTTGGGAGGCTGAGGCAGGTGGATCACTTGAGGTCAGGAGTTCGAGACCAGCCTGGCCAACATGGTGAAAATCCCATCTCTAATAAAAATACAAAAATTCGCCAGGCATAGTAGCATATGCCTGTAGTCCCAGCTACTTGGGACGTTGAAGCACAAGAATCACTTGAATCCGGGAGATCACGCCACTGCACTCCAGTCTGGACAACAGAGTGAGCAAGACTCCATCTCAAACAAAACAAAACAAACAAACAAATATATACACACACACACACACACACACATATATATAGAGAGAGAGAGAGAGAGAGAGAGAGAACACGCAGGATCCTGGAGGGATATATGAAACCTCTGAATTTTTCTGCTTTCAATTGTGGACTTCAGTGCAGTGAATACTACCTCAGTTCAGGTCAGATTTGAAAGCCATCTTGAAGCACAGTGCTTTAGTAGTCATTAAAAGAGTCTGTCCCTAAAACAGCCTAGTCATCAAGTCTCTAAGTCTCCAAGTTATAGCCTTTAAACAGTTGTCAAATCCTGGCCTGGAATATTAAATCAAGTGATTTTCCACTGGCTTCTTAAGTCTCCCTCTTCTTATCAAGCCAAGACTTGGCTAGAAATACTGCAATGGAAAGCGAGAGTAACTAAGATCTGTTCTGTTAATTTGGAATGACATTTTACATGTTAGCTTTGCAAATCTAATACATATCAACCAAGGTCCTGGCAAATCATGCTTCATCAAGATAAAGATCAAGAAATGACCAAATCCAAAGCATGCTCCAATCCCATGGAGACGCTGAGTCATCCAAGAGTTAGTCTGAGGCATGTATTCATGTATTTACTCATTCATTTACTAATTTGTCTAACAGATTTTTGTTGAATAGACAGTGAGGCTCAAACACTATGCTTAGGTACTTGGATGCCAAATAAAAGTAAGACACATCCCAGCTGGGAGCGGTGGCTCACGCCTGTAATCCCAGCACTATGGGAGGCAAAGGTGGGTGGATCACGAGGTCAGGAGATCAAGACCATCCTGGCTAACACGGTGAAACTCTGTCTCTACTAAAAATGCAAAAAGTTAGCCCGGGGTGGTGGCAGGCGCCTGTAGTCCCAGCTACTCATTCGGGACGCTGAGGCAGGAGAATGGAGGGAACCCGGGAGGCAGAGCTTGCAGTGAGCCCAGATGGTGTTACTGCACTCCAGCCTGGGTGACATAGCGAGACTCCATCTCAAAATAAATAAATAAATAAGACACATCCCCTCAGATAGTCACTGTCTACAGAGAAGCAAACAAGCAAAGAGGTCATAATAATATGCAAGACAGGTGGTCTAACAGGTTTTGTATGAAATGCTGTGAGAACGCCAAGGAGGAGGGAGATCAATTCTTTTAGAAAGGTTAGGAAGGGTAGAAGCAGATGACATCAGAGCTAGGATTTTCCCTGGCAGAGAAGAGCAAGATAAAGGTACAGGGCTGGTGATGATGCAGGGATGTTTGGTGGTACGTGGAGAAAGGGTAAGCCAGCCCAACTGGAAGCAGGATCAATGGCTTCTGTTATTTCTACAAGAAGTGAAAGGAGGTAGCTATAAGGATGCCTACCCTCTGCTGGACTCTAAGTTGTTTCCTTCTATTAACTGCATGGAGTGTGTTCCTGACCTTGGGGTAATGTTCTTTCTCACTGTCATTTTGAAAACACAACCCTATCCTCTCTTATTCTGGGGCGCCATGTTGGCCTCACCGTGAGCCAGTGTCTCCAGTGTCATCCTTCTGCCAGCAGTTTCAGCCTAATGCTCGTGTGTCTGCAGGCTGCTTCGGGCTGCCTGTGAGGTGGTTCCCAAGGATCAAAATGCACTTGGGCATCTGTCTAAAATTCCACCATTTCCAGGGTGGCTCAAACTCTCCTGCTTTGGAGGCCTTTCCTCGTCCACACACTGGTCTCTCAACTCCTTTACCACCCATTGCCTGCACTTTCAGTTTCATCAAGCACTGATTACATGATGGCTTATACAGTTTTCCCTTTGTTTTGCACACATAAATGATATCTGTACCTCCCTGGAGGCCAGGGGCCATGTTTCACATGTCACTCTGCTCCTCACAGCCCCTGGTACAGTATTGTACCCACAAAGCACACCTGGCACCTATGGCAACCTGTTCACCATGGAGTCTAGCCATCTCACTAAGGCTGATGGCCCACAGCTGGAGTCAGAGGTACCTTTGTATTTTAAATCTTTGAATAGAAATACATCAGTATAACAGAATGCCTTTGATAGAACGAAACCTTTATACCATAAGAAGAATAGGGCTACCAATATAATCTGTTAAACTGAAAAAAAACAAATTCCTTTACACACATTTTCCTCCAATTCTGATACTAAAATTTGACCAACAGAAGTTAAAGCCAAGACTCACGTGTACTCATTCTTAGCATCAAATTTTTCCCTCGGATACTATTCTCCACCATAAATAAATCCAGGAGGCTGAGTGTGGTGACTCATGCCTGTATTCCCAGCAGTTTTGGAGGCCAAAGCAGGCGAATCGCTTGAATCCAGGAGTTTGAGACCAGCTGGACAAAATGGTGAGACTCTGTCTCTACAAAAAATACAAAAATTAGCCGAGCGTGGTGGCACACATCTGTGGTCCCAGAGAGTTGGGATGCTAAGGTGGGAGGATTGCCTGAGCCCGGGAAGTTGAGGCTGCTGTGAGCCAAGATCTTGTCACCGCACTCCAGCCTAGGTGACAGAGTGAGGCCCAGCCTCCAGTAATAATAATAATAATAATAATAACACTTAAAAAAATGAAACCAGGACTCCTCAGAGATGACTGATTTCATATCTTGGGGATAGAGAAGAGTTGGCATTAGCTTGTAACATATTATTATTACCAGAACAAAGATAATTTTGAGAATATCAGGGGATGGTGCTAAGAGGACAAAGAAGCAACTTGTAACAATTTATGAATCAATAACAATAACCATAGCAATGTAGTCAATTGACATAAATTGTTTGTGATAGGCAATGGGTTTTTTTGTTTGTTTGTTTGTTTTATTTAAAAGACTTAGATAAGGTGCACCAGACTATGGTTGTACTTGTTTTAACCCAAAAGAAGGGTGAATACAATAAAATGTGATCTAGGTGATTTTAGTAAGCATAGGAGAGCATATGTGTAGGTATCTTGTTCTGTTGAGTACTGATATGCACCTGTCTTTACCTGTCTAAATAGAGAAAGTTAGAGTTTGAGGGCAGCTGGACAACATGGTGAGACCCTGTCTCTACAAAAAATACAAAAATTAGCAACAAAAATTAGAAACAAACCCAGTTTCTAAATACAAAGAAACTGAAAGTCAACCAGCTTGTCCTGAAAAAATAGGAATTGACTCAGGAACAAAAAGACCAGCTAGTCAATCTCAGTTGTCCCACCTGATAAGCAGGCCAAAAGAGGTTCACCAAGCCGGGCGTAGTGGTTCATGCTTGTAATCCCAGCACTTTGGGAGGCTGAGGCGGGTGGATTGCTTGAGGTCAGGAGTTCAAGACCAGACTGAGCAATAGGGCATAACCCCACGTCTACCGAAAATACAAAAATTAGCCTAGTATGGTGGTGTGTGCCTGTGTTCCCAGCTATTCAGGAGGCTGAAGTAGGAGGATTGCTGGAGCCTGGAAAGTTGATGCCGCCATAAGCCATGATTGTGCCACTGCCATAAGTCGTTACTGTGCCACTGTACTCCAGCCTGGGCAACAGAATAAGACGCTGTCTAAAAAGAAAGAAAGAAAGAAAGAAAGAAAGAGAGAGAGAGAGAGAGAGAGAGAGAGAAAGAAAGAAAGAAAGAAAGAAAGAAGAAAGAAAGAAAGAGAAAGAAAGAAGAAGAAAGAAAGGAAGGAAGGAAGGAAGGAAAGAAAGAAAGAAAGAAAGAAAGAAAGAAAGAAAGAAAGAAAGAAAAAGACAGGAAGAAAGAAAGAAAGGAAGGAAAAAAGAGATTCAACAGAACGTTCAAGGGTGATAAATCCACCAAATATCTTTCTGGGAGTTGCAATGTGCGAACTTGTTTCTTCAGCCTGTGGTAGATGAAGCTTCTAAATGTGTCTTGTAAGTATAAGGAGACCAAGGCTCATGTACCTCCTTCTCCAGATGTAGAACTCTCAACTCTGTTGTTGGATGGGGTACAAGGAGCTCCCTAGGTCCTTGTAATGGGCCCTCGGCTGTGAGAGAAGACTCTGAAAGCCTGTCAAATCCATTCCACCCTTGGCTAAACCTGTCAAAGCTATCACCATTCTCAAATGCTAGAACCTTCCCTGTCCCCAAGAGGGGTACAACGGCCAGAGTGACAGAAAGCCAAGATTCATATATTTAAGGATAAGGAGGAAAGATAAATGAAGTAAGAACGGAGAATATGCACAGTGAAGTGGAAAAAACACCCATTCCAGCCAGCAGGATTCAGAAACACTTTAGAACATTTGAAAGCATGAGTAATAGGCATGCCGCAGAGGTAGGAAAAGTTGGGCTCAGCTGTACCCTAAATCTATGTATTCTCTGGGGCCCACTAGTCTCCTCGGTTGGCACAGGAAGAAGAGGAAAGACTGCTTCTAACTCCAGTCCGGCCATCAGGCCTGCTTGTTGGGGCTGCTCCTGAGAAGGTGACCTCAAGGGAGCATGAGAAGGGAGGGATCCAATCCCAGGGGACTGAGTGTGCCCCACCTCCCTGTTTCAGATGTCCATCCCTTCTTTTTAAATCAAGTCTGTCACATTAACAGGCCTTACCTGGCACTGGGGAGATTGCATGTGGGGCCCTGGACTGTTTCTCTCAGCTGCATTTCTTACTCTTCTCCTGCTCTTCTCTGCACCAAAGCAGGTGTTGTTCCCCTAATTCCTGTGACTGTCAGCTGCTGGATAAGTTTGCCTGATGGGAGGTGCTGGTCTGAGTTTGCCTGATGGGAGGTGCTGGTCTGAGTTTGCCTGATGGGAGGTGCTGGTCTGAGTTTGCCTGATGGGAGGTGCTGGTCTGAGTTTGCCTGATGGGAGGTGCTGGTCTGAGTTTGCCTGATGGGAGGTGCTGGTCTGAGTTTGCCTGATGGGAGGTGCTGGTCTGAGTTTGCTGATGGGAGGTGCTGGTCTGAGTTTGCCTGATGGGAGGTGCTGGTCTGAGTTTGCCTGATGGGAGGTGCTGGTCTGAGTTTGCCTGATGGGAGGTGCTGGTCTGAGTTTGGAGACAGAAGTTGGGATGAGTGAAGCCCATCTTTGGTGAAATCCCCATCTTTGCTTGGCTAGGTCTCTGCTAGAAACTGCTCCTCCGCTATGGCTCCAGCTCCCTCTGAACAGGCCCAGACGGTACCAAGCTCTGCTGGGTGACCTGGTCCTCGTTTCTGTCCTGCCACCTCCTGCCCCTGCCCCTCAAGCTTAGGGGTAGTTGCAGCTGCAGGGACAGTGGCTGAGTGCCCAGTCTCTTGTTTTGGCTTATCACTGTGCGACCGTTTCCTGCATTAAATAATCAATGCCTTAAATACTAAAGAGATTTCCTAGTTAGACCCCAACAGACAGATGTGAAAAGGACAGCATCTGCCTGCCCTTGAGACAGGCCAGTTTGTGACCGGGCAGAATGGGAAAACTTGTAAGAAAGGGAATTTCCTGTCTTTCCTATTATTTTAAAGGATGGGATCTGTCTCTCTGTGGCCACACCTGGAGATACACCTGCAGGCAAAACCCATAAGTCAAGAGAAGGGATTCAGAGGACAGGGAAGATGCAATGTTCTCTGCCATTGATGTGGTCAGCAGAACCATGGATAAAAGAAATGAGAGAGAATGACCTTTAAGATAAATGTTGAAATTTACACCCTGGCATGTATAGCATGTTATCATCCACTGGGTAAAGAAGATGCACATAAGCATTTCACATCTATACGTGCATGTATGCTTATGGATGCATAAGATACCACCAGAAGCATTTTTACAATAGTAGCAATTGTCTCTTGCTGTGGTGGGGAGAGGAACTAGGGTCCTAAGGACTGGAGAGAGAGGAAGGGTTTTTTTTCTCTGCATACTCTTTTTTAACTTTTGAATGTTGTGTATTTTTAAAAAATTAAAATGATCCAATAAAGTCAATCTAAATGAGTGAGTGGCTCTGATATCCTCAGCTTTTGATCAGCCAGGGCCAGCTGCCCTAGTACATGGGAGGTGAAATGAGTCAGGTACCCCGGACCCTGAAAAGGCTCCAAATCACAAGCCCCCATGTGGGGGCTGCACTCATCACAGCCCATAGTGTGTGCATTTACCGTGACTGGGATCCTAATCACCCCAGTGGTTTGGCTGAGCAGACCAGCAACCATTTCAGTAGGTGTTTATGGCACATGAGGTATAGGACTAGGTACGAGTGAACATGACCCTGGACTTACGGGGCCGGACTTTAGTGCTGGCTCTACTCCTAGCTAGCTGAGACAGAGACAAGTCACTTCACCATTCTGGGCCTCGGCCCCATACTGTACAGGTTCAGATCTCTCAACTCCCTGTTAAACAAAGCTGACAGACACGCCTAGTCTGTCAGCTTTGCTTGACAAGGAGTTGAGAGCTCCAAAATCCTTTATTTATTTATAACAGATGCTTTATTTATTTATTTTCTTTATTTTATTTTCTAATTTTCTTTTTTGTATCTTCCTGGTACAGAGTTGTATTTGGGTCAAGGAGTGCATTCTTTTTCTATGAGTAGGACTTTAAACAAACCCTTTAAGGGCTCAGTTTCTCCCTTACACAGCAAAAGCAAGAAGAGGACCAACTCCCTGTGTCCCTTGTCCTAGAGGACAACACAAAACCCAAAGGAACAAGATGACTGTGATCCGAGTGCTGTTGCACCCCACTGCTGAGGAGCTGATCTCAGGCTGCAGCGGAGCAGTTTCTAGCCTGCAGCTGTACCCTTAGATGGGGTGAGGCAGAAAGCCTCACATCTCCTCACACCCAGAAGGCAGTGAGAAACGTCTAGTGACAGCCTCCCAGGTGGATAGGGAGTTGAGTGGCCAATGGCCTTGTAGTAGCACCTCCCAAGCCTCTCACATTCTCATGCTCCAAGAGGGTCACAGGTCTCTCTTGCAGGACTGAGATCAGCTGTGGTCCAGCCTTGCCTACATGGCCCATGTGGAGATGTGCAAGGTCACTGGGGTGCTGTGGTGGAACCTGTCCTCTGCACTCCCCTCCTGACTTGGAGAAGCTAAACAGCTAGTAAGGGAGAGGAGACATTTGTACATGATATGGCAGGAGGACAGTTCTGAAGCAACTGGTATCTCATGGATAATGACTTAAGAGCCCAGGATGCTCAGAAAAAAAGAGGTCCTACGAGGCTGAGGTTTTCCGGGGCCACAAAACAGCCAAGGGAAAGGCAGAGCCTGGGGCACACCCTGCCTGACAGCTCCTCCGCACCTCATCTTCACTAGCTCCTTGCAGTCTGGTACTCCAAGGGGGATTGGGTGCTCCCCTTTTGGTACCGACCCTAGAGGACCCCTAGGACACCTAAGCTGAAGACTCCCCTGTGTGCAGTCCTGCAGTCCCACTTCCCCTACTCCTAGCTCATTCCAGAAGGCTTTCATTATTATTTCCAAGTCCAGGAAAGTCTTCTGGAATAATGAAACTGACCTGCTTCTAATCTGAATCAAAGCTACAATGAGAACTCAAGTGAGTTGGATCACAGCAGGTCTCAGACGTTTCTAATTTGGGGCCCCCACTCACAGTTTTGTCTAAGTCTGGAGTCAAAGAAGTGGCATCTCTTGTTCCTTGCTCAGGAAGAGGGAGCTTATCCTCTCTCCCACCAGTGTCAGTTTCTGCCTGAAATGTGAGTCGTTTTCCCCTGGCTAGATGAAAAGGAGCCACCTACAAAAATTTGTGTTTCTCAAGGAAGTGGCTTTCCAGAGGCTCCTCCCCCACAGTCCTGCCTGGAAATTGCTACCTGGACAGAATCTTTCTATTCTACATCCTTCCTTGTGGCTGTAATTGACCCATTTCTATCACAGCACCTAAAACATTTTATTCCATTCATTGGCATCCTTGCCTCTCTGTCCTAATACGCTTGAGCTCCTTGGAGAAGGCTCTGTGTCTTCTTCCATGTATCCCCATCTCGTTCAGTGTCTGGCACATCTTAAGGATTGACAAATATTTATTGAATAAATGATGCATGAACAGATGAATGGATGATCAGTGTCCCAGCCCTCTTCCAGGACTCCTCCTACTTCTTAGCACTGAGGCAGCAGAGTCCAGTCCAGGGTACTTGCCTTTTGTTTTTAGTAGTGGCCACCAGGCTCAGAAATTTACCTAAAGAGGACTCAGCAACCACTTTCCAACAATAAGGCCACTCCAATAAGAAGCAGAGCATCCCATGCTGCCAAGACGGGTCTTCACCTACTTCATCTCTTTTAATTTTCACAATGGTTTTGAGATAAGCATTACTGTCCTTGGATTTCCAGATGAGGAGCTAAGGCCCAGAGAGGTTACATGAGATCACCCATTAGTGGGCAGAGGGTAGATTTCACCCCAGAGCTCTCTGCATAACTCCCTACAGCTGTCTCCCTGTGTCAGCCCTGGACAGAATTCAGAGGGCTGGCAACAGAGCTCGCTGGGGGACAGGAGAGAAATCTGACCCTTCAGGCCACTTCTCCATGTCTCAATAGGATATAAAGAAATGAGACTGATACAATATGAAAGCTTGGATGGTATAAAGTAGCCCAGTCAAGTCTCTGGGCATGAAATAATTGGATGAATAGAACAACACAATTATTTAGTGCCTACAGAGCTGATCCAAGTTTTTTTGGAAGATTGCTGAAGAGTGGTTGTGGGCAGCAGTAAGACAGCAATTGCTGCGAGACATTTGTCTCCGCTAAGGAGGCAGCAGCTGTGACTGTCACTCAGCCTCGGCACTCACATCCCACAGTGTAAGGAAAGTCACCTTAGAATGCAGCTACACGCACACGTATATGTATTTTTGCAAACCACTATTTCCTGTTTTGTTCTCTATTTATACTTTACATTTAGTTTTGAGAAAGCGCCGGTGGTTTGGTGTTTGAGTTGTTTCTAGTTCAATCTTTATCTGTAAAGCAAATTCTCTTTTCAAGATGATTTTTTGTAATATAAACCAACTGTATAGCTAGATTCCTTTCAAATACTTTACTAATAAAAATTCTTACAACTTCAACAATAAAGCAACAAGATTCAAATAACACAAATCTCAACTCTCCAAGTCGGCACCTCGCCAAGCAGGAATCCATTCACCAGTCTTGCCGAGGCTGGGCGGCGGGGTGGGGGCGGGGGGGTTGTGAATTCCTCAAGGAATTCCAATACGGACATTTTCACACAGGTTTTCAGGCACATAGATGCTCATCCTGAAGTACAGAAATGTGTAACTATGATACCTTCGTTATGATACTCTTTGGAAAACATTGAGGTATCCAAAGCACTTTGTTACTGCTATATAATGACATATAGCAACTCAATATTTGCCCTCCAAGAACTGTCTAAGAAAGACACCACCTCGGACCCAGGGTAACAATCAGCAGAAAATAAACATGAAAACAACACCAGAACCAATGCCTTCACCTCTTGTGCAGGTCAAGGAAAGATGCATCTAGAGGTAAAAGGCAAGAGCGAGTGCACAGTTATCGTGAAATGGATTTTGTTTCTCCACATTTGGTAGCTGAAAGCTGTGCTTCCCGGATAGACAAGGACCATGTTTCTACAAGGACCAGGAAAGCTGGCTTTGCATTGCAGTGGACAGTAAGCAGAACAGCAGAGTGACTCTTGGGTATCAGTGTCCAACCCTGTCAAATGGAGACTTCAGTACTTGCCAGGGCCATGTCACCAGGCTGCCATAAGGACTCATGAGAAAAGGACCATGAGATCCCATCATAATCGGTAAACCCTGTATGATATAAATTACTATTCTTCCTGGGTAATTATTTTCTTTTGTTCTCTTTGCAGAAAACAGACAGCCAACAGAAACTCTATTTTCCAACCATCTTGTTTGCAGTATCCCTAAAGACAACGTAAACCAGAGCATTTCTTTTTATTTGCCAAGCAAAAGGAATAAACGCATCCAGACAATGTCACATTCCTCATCTTTTCCTACAGAGCATCACATTAGTCCTGTCTCCCGTCTTGATGATGCCCACCTCATGGGGGTGAAGCTGCTACTGACACCCTGGCATTAGGAAGGATTTTAGAGCTCTCCAGAGAGCTGTGAGCCAAGGAGGAAAGCTAGGGTGTTGGGTGCCTGACACTGTCACCATCATTGTCGGTATGTACAGTCACTACACACTGGTTTATTCTCCCCTCTTATATCACAAAGAAAAAGCCCAGGTACTTCAAATACTAGGAATGTAAAACGTCTCCAGGTCTGAGAATAGAATGGGTGAAAGGGTGGGAGCAAGGAGCATAGGAAAGCTCCCCCAGTGTGTGTTTCCCTAACTTACAGGAAAGAAGACAAAATGCAGCCTAATTTGCTTCTGGTCAGCAAGGATCACAAAGGCTTCTCGGCTGTCCTGATAGGCACAGTCCCAGCACTGCTCCAGCAGGGACACTGTGGGCAGGTCACTACTTCTCAGGCCCGTGTCCCCCAGTGGCCACGCTTACACAGCCTATTGTTTCCGCAGGCTTCACAAGTACTGCAAGACCAAGGTCAAAAGCAAATTCTTAACCTTCAAAGGGAAGCACTGGCCAGAAGCAGACTATTCTCTTTCTCTCCTCAATCATCCCTTCAATCATTTGACAGTATTTTCTGGGGACCTACAGTGGCCAGACATTGTAGAGCACAGGGATGTGAAGTTGAACCCAGAACGATCCCTTCCTTGGATGTTCGTGGGTAGATGGGAGGGAAGCGGAGCACCTCTGGTCGTCACATCTCCTCTGAGTCCCAGCCCATCCTGCCTCCCCACTCCCCCGTATAAACACGGGTCCCCTTACAGGCGGGTCCCTCTGGCATGTTGTGGTGTGCAGACAGTGCACAGCTGAATTCCCTATGTCCTGCATCATTGACACACAGCTTCTCCATCGCAGTCTCCCAGAATCGCTCTGAGCCTAGGATACATGGGCAGGTCACGCAGGAAGAAACAGCCACCACACACACTTAGTCCAGACAAGGACAGTGGCCAATAATCACAAAGACAGAATCTCTGGAGACCAGACCTGGCCCACAGCAAAACCACCAGATTCATCTTTGAGTTGTCCCTGAACAACCCCTCTTTCCCTCAGAGCACCACACCTGTGGAAGGGAGGATTCCACAGCCTTGGTGGCCTCTCCCCTCACACTCATGTCCCCTGGGCTGTGGGCACTGATCCTGACACACACCTCTGCACAGAGGGCCCAGCTCACAGGACCAGCAAAGCAACAAATAGTGGGTGAATAAATAAATGAATTAATAAAACGTACATACATGCATATATTATTTTATTAAATTCTCACTACAAACCTTTAAGGCAAATAGTATTATATACTCCTACTGTATAGATGGAGAGTCTGTCAAATCTATACAGATGACAACTCAGAAAGGCTCCAGATCTTGCCAAAAGTTGCACAAGTCCAGTCTAGTCCAGTCTCTCAGCACTGGCACCTGGTCAACGATAGGTTAGCTGCTGAAAGATCCAAGAAGTTTCATCTCCCAGCGCTTCTGTTTCTAGCTGGAGGTGGGTGGGAGATGTTGCATTTTACCAGCTGACTTCTTAAGACCAAAAAGTCAGGAAGCCTTGCAATCACCCTGAGACAAGTCAACCGTAGTATTACCACGGATGGTATCTTGCATGGTGAAAATCTATGTGACCTCTTGGGGCTTTGCATATGGTGAATCCCCAGCCAGTACAGTTTGATTGACTCACAGAAAGAGAGAGAGAGAGCAATACAATGATACAGTTGAGGACTTCCACTTCTTAGTTGCAAAAAGAAAGGTCAGAAAAGGAAAAGTAACAACACTTTTGTCCGGCTCTCTCCCTCTCAGGGGTTAGCCAGCAAACAGGGGCTTACCGGATTATTTTCTAGGTCTTCTCCCCTTCTCAAAGGTCTCCTGGGGCCATGCAACAGCTGTAAGTCAATTCTTAATTAGCTCTCACAGTTTACCTTTTGAAAATCCATATCTGTATGAATATTTATTGGACGCTTACTAAATGCAAGACATTTGTCCCAGGCCCTGAAGATACAAAGGGATGTCAAACAACTTTGCAAACAGAAAGGCACACACAGCATCAGGAGTGGCCAGACCGGGACAACCATCCACATCTACTGCAGGAACCAAGAAGGAAAGTCCCACAAAAGTCAAAGCACCAAACAGGCCAGGCATGGTGGCTCATGCCTGTAATCCCAGCACTTTGGGAGGCTGAGGTGGGTGGACCCCCTGAGGTCAGGAGTTCGAGACCAGCCTGGCCAACATGGTGAAACCCCATCTCTACTAAAAATACAAAAATTAGCCAGGCATGGTGGTGCATGCCTGTAGTCCCAGCTACTCAGGAGGCTGAGGCAGGAGAATTGCTTGAATCCAGGAGGCAGAGGTTGCAGTGAGTGGAGATTGTGCCACTGCACTACAGCCTGGGCAACAGAGCAAGACTCCATCTTAAAAAAAAAAAGCACTGAACAAGTCCAGGGTCACTAAAAACAAAGGCAACAGGGATGTGTCATTAGGTTAACTCTTAATTTCCAGAGCAAGAGGAACAGGGATGGAATTAGCCTACTGATTAAAGTATACTGGAGAGTTAGCAAGTGACAAGGAGACTCCCGAAATGCCTCAGGACTATTTAGTTTCAGTTTAGCACAGAAAGGGGAAGGGTCTCAAACTGGAGGTGGCAGACACATACTAAGACATGGGTCTGCAGCTCATCACTTTAATGAGCCCAAATCTCTCTCAGTGCAGACAAAGCTCAAACTCGAATGCAGCAGTTTACAGATAGAGTCTCAGAGTGGCCGCTGGAAAATGTTTGAGAAACCCAGGAAAGAAGAGAAGTATTGGAAGAGCAGAGAGGGGCACATTTTATCCCAATTTCCAAAAGAGGTTGGATTTGGGATGTGAATAATCAGAGAACTGATTATTAAACAAGCTAGTAACACTTATTAAAGAATGTGGTAATTACTGATATTGGAACATTGGCTCCCTAAGAGCAAATTACTGTACTTTAAAGTTTAAGGCTTCAGGCTGGGCACAGTGGCTCATGCCTGTAATCCCAGCACTTTGTGAGGCCAAGGCAGAAAGATCACTTGAGCCCTGGAGTTCGGGACCAGCCTGGGCAACATGGCAAAACCCCATCTGTACTTAAAATACAAAAATTAGCTGAGCATGGTGGCATGTGCCTGTAGTCCCAGTCCCAGCTACTCGGGAGACTGAGGCAGGAGGATCTCTTGAGCCCAAGGAGGTAGAGGATGCAGTAAGCCGTTGATCTAACCACTGCATTCCAGCCTGGGCGACAGAGTGAGACCCCATCTCAAAAACAAGCAAACAAAAACAAATAAAGTTTAAAGCTTCACCTAACTAGATTTACTTTGCGGGAAGGGGAGGGGGACAAATAGGTGGGAAATCAGAGGACTGCTATAACCATGCGCCATCTTGATTGTAAAGTATTTGATAACATTTCCCGAGATTATTTCATGGATCAGATAGGAACATGTGAGCAGAAGGATAATACTATTATTATCCTTAATATCATAACTAATGAGACACCACCCAGGATCCTGGTTGTGTGATTGATGACAGCACCAATCTGCAGATGATCTCCAGTGGCATGCCACAGGTCTCTAGTTTTAGTTCTATTCTATCCAATAACATGAATGAAAATTTGGAAGGCAGATTTATCATCAGATAAGCAAACAACATAAGTTTGAAAGGGATGGCTAATGCTACAGATTTCAGGATTGCAATTCAAAAAATTTTAGTTAGGTAGACCAAATCAATCAGATGAAAACTTTAAAAGATAAAAAGGGGCCGGGCGCAGTGGCTTATGCCTGTAATCCCAGCACTTTAGGAGGCCGAGGCAGGCAGATCACGAGGTCAGCAGTTTGAGACCAGCCTGGCCAACATGGTGAAACACCATCTCCACTAAAAATACAAAAAAATTAGCTGGGTGTGGTGGCGTGTGCCTGCAGTGCCTGTACTCAGGAGGCTGAGGCAGGAGAATCACTAGAACCTGGGAGGCAGAGGTTGCAGTGAGTCGAGATTGCGCCACTGCATTCCAGCCTGGTGACAGAGCGAGACTCTGTCTCAAAAAAAAAAAAAAAGATAAAAAGGATAAAATATCACCCCCAAATGTACCAAAGAGACTTGACAGGAAAGGCTTGCTATGTGAAAAAGATTTGGGAATATTGCTAATGACAAACCTCACTTAGATTTTGGCGTGGGTCATTTTATCAAAAAGCTAATGGGAATATAGGTTGTATAGGATCCAGATCAAGGGAAACAATAACCGATTATCTACGATATCTGGAGTTTTCCACTTTCAAGAACTAAAACAAATATTGAATCCAAAAGGAGGAAAGAGAAAGGTATATAGAACTTTCATCTGGGGAACAGTAAATAACTGACGGGAGTTAGCTTGGACAGAGACGGCTGATTCCATGTGGCAGCACAAGGTGGAGGCACAATGTGGTCAGCAGCCCCCAAAAATGACCCCCAAAGATCCCCATCTCCTGTGTAGCCCTCTCTCCCCCTGTATGAAGGGTGAGAGTATCCAACTATGAAATCATTAATTCAGAGGATGATTACTCAGAGTTCTTGCTGTCTAAGACCCGGTCTAACTTTAAAACGGGAAAGCAGTAATTAATATTCTTTCTTACCTCAGCAGCAACAAGAGCTAAATGAGATACCAGGCATCACAGCCAGTGGGTATTTAGTCTACAAACAGGAAGCCCCAGCATGCACGTGAAACACAGAACCAATAACTGGGAAGGGTACAGGACAAACAAATGCTCAAAACAAGCTGAACACCTGCAGAACAGGACATGTGGGTTCATCCTCACTCTTCTAGAAGTGTGTATTTCTCAGTGTGAATCCCAATGGAATCCTGTTCTTTCTGCTTTCATTCATTCTGTCACTCCTTTATAGGGTGAGAGTTGCTCTTTTCTTCCTGAGGCAGATCTCAAACTCTAAGAAGCCCAATTTGGTAAGGACATTAGAGCCTATTGAGATAACAAGGCAGCCGGGGGCGGTGACCCACGCCTGTAATCCCAGCACTTTGAGAGGCTGAGGTGGGTGGATCGCTTGAGCCCTGGAATTTAAGACCAGCCTGGGCAACATGATGAAACCCCATCTCTACCAAAATACAAAATAGCCAAGCATAGTGGCATGCACCTGTGGTACCAGCTACTCGGGAGGCTGAGGTGAGAGGATTGCTTGAGCCTGGGAGGTTTCAGTGAGCCAAGATCACACCACTGCACTCTAGCCTGGGCAACAGAGTGTGAGACCCTGTCTCAAAACAAAACAAAACCAAAAAAAAAGAAAAAACAGAATCCCGGCGGGCGGAGCAAGATGGCCGAATAGGAACAGCTCCAGTCTCCAACTCCCAGCGCGAGCGACACAGAAGACCGGTGATTTCTGCATTTTCAACTGAGGTACTGGGGTCATCTCTCTAGGGAGTGCCGGACAATTGGTGCTGGTCAGCTGCTGCAGCCTGACCAGCAAGAGCTGAAGCAGGGTGAGGCATCGCCTCACCTGGAAGCGCAAGGGGGAAGGAAATCCGTTTTCCTAGCCAGGGGAACTGAGACACACAACACCTGGAAAATCGGGTAACTCCCACCCCAATACTGCGCTTTAAGGAAACAGGCACACCAGGAGAATATATCCCACACCTGGCCGGGAGGGTCCCATGCCCACGGAGCCTCCCTCACTACTAACACAGCAGTCTGCGGCGATCGATCCGCAAGGCAGCAGCGAGGCTGGGGGAGGGGCGCCCGCCATTGCTGAGGCTTAAGTAGGTAAACAAAGCCGCTGGGAAGCTCGAACTGGGTGGAGCTCACAGCAGCTCAAGGAAGCCTGCCTGTCTCTGTAGACTCTACCTCTGCGGACAGTGCACAGCTGCAGTCCAATAGGGGAAAGAGCGGGGGCCGGTGCAGACGCGAATGACTCTGTCTGACAGCTTTGGGGAGAGCCGTGGATCTCGTAACGCAGAGGTTGAGATCTGAGAACGGACAGACTGCCTGCTCAGGTGGGTCCCTGACCCCTGAGTAGCCTAGCTAGGAGACATCCCCCACTAGGGGCAGTCTGACACCCCACACCTCACAGGGTGGAGTCACCCCGAGAGGAAACTTCCAAAGAAAGAATCAGACAGGTACACTCGCTGTTCAGCAATATTCTATCTTCGGCAACCTCTGCTGCTGATACCCAGGCAAACAGGGTCTGGAGTGGACCTCAAGCAATCTCCAACAGACCAACAGACAGTCCTTCTGACTGTCAGACGGAAAACTATCAACAGGAAGGACACCTATACCAAAACCCCATCAGTACGTCACCATCATCAAAGACCAGAGACAGATAAAACCACAAAGATGGGGAAGAAGCAGGGCAGAAAAGCTGGAAATTCAAAAAATAAGAGCGCATCTCCCCCTGCAAAGGAGCGCAGCCCATCACCAACAACGGATCAAAGCTGGTCAGAGAATGACTTTGACGAGATGAGAGAAGAAGGCTTCAGTCCATCAAACTCTCAGAGCTAAAGGAGGAATTACGTACCCAGTGCAAAGAAACTAAAAATCTTGAAAAAAGAGTGGAAGAATGACAGCTAGACTAATTAATGCAGAGAAGATCATAAACGAAATGACAGAGATGAAAACCATGACACGAGAAATACGTGACAAATGCACAAGCTTCAGTAACCGACTCGATCAACTGGAAGAAAGAGTATCAGCGATTGAGGATCAAATGAATGAAATGAAGCGAGAAGAGAAACCAAAAGAAAAAAGAAGAAAAAGAAATGAACAAAGCCTGCAAGAAGTATGGGATTATGTAAAAAGACCAAATCTACGTCTGATTGGGGTGCCTGAAAGTGAGGGGGAAAATGGAACCAAGTTGGAAAACACTCTTCAGGATATCATCCAGGAGAACTTCCCCAACCTAGTAGGGCAGGCCAACATTCAAATTCAGGAAATACAGAGAACGCCACAAAGATACTCCTCCAGAAGAGCAACTCCAAGACACATAATTGCCAGATTCACCAAAGTTGAAATGAAGGAAAAAATCTTAAGGGCAGCCAGAGAGAAAGGTCGGGTTACCCACAAAGGGAAGCCCATCAGAATAACAGCAGACCTCTCGGCAGAAACTCTACAAGCCAGAAGAGAGTGGGGGCCAGTATTCAACGTTCTTAAAGAAAAGAATTTTCAACCCAGAAGTTCATATCCAGCCAAACTAAGCTTCATCAGTGAAGGAGAAATAAAATCCTTTACAGATAAGCAAATGCTTAGAGATTTTGTCACCACCAGGCCTGCCTTACAAGAGACCCTGAAGGAAGCCCTAAACATGGAAAGGAACAACCGGTACCAGCCATTGCAAAAACATGCCAAAATGTAAAGACCATCGAGGCTAGGAAGAAACTGCATCAACTAACAGCAAAATAACCAGTTAATATCATAATGACAGGATCAAGTTCACACATAACAATATTAACCTTAAATGTAAATGGACTAAATGCTCCAATTAAAAGACACAGACTGGCAAACTGGATCAAGAGTCAAGACCCATCAGTCTGCTGTATTCAGGAGACCCATCTCACATGCAGAGACATACATAGGCTCAAAATAAAGGGATGGAGGAAGATCTACCAAGCAAATGGAGAACAAAAAAAAGCAGGGGTTGCAATCCTAGTCTCTGATAAAACAGACTTTAAACCATCAAAGATCAAAAGAGACAAAGAAGGCCATTATATAATGGTAAAGGGATCAATTCAACAGGAAGAGCTAACTCTCCTAAATATATATGCACCCAATACAGGAGCACCCAGATTCATAAAGCAAGTCCTTAGAGACCTACAAAGAGACTTAGACTCCCATACAATAATAATGGGAGACTTCAACACTCCACTGTCAACATTAGACAGATCAACGAGACAGAAAGTTAACAAGGATATCCAGGAATTGAACTCATCTCTGCACCAAGCGGACCTAATAGACATCTATAGAACTCTCCACCCCAAATCAACAGAATATACATTCTTCTCAGCACCACATCGCACTTATTCCAAAATTGACCACACAATTGGAAGTAAAGCACTCCTCAGCAAATGTACAAGAGCAGAAATTATAACAAACTGTCTCTCAGACCACAGTGCAATCAAACTAGAACTCAGGACTAAGAAACTCATTCAAAACCGCTCAACTACATGGAAACTGAACAACCTGCTCCTGAATGACTACTGGGTACATAACGAAATGAAAGCAGAAATAAAGATGTTCTTTGAAACCAATGAGAACAAAGATACAACATACCAGAATCTCTGGGACACATTTAAAGCAGTGTGTAGAGGGAAATTTATAGCACTAAATGCCCACAAGAGAAAGCAGGAAAGACCTAAAATTGACACTCTAACATCACAATTAAAAGAACTAGAGAGGCAAGAGCAAACACATTCAAAAGCTAGCAGAAGGCAAGAAATAACTAAGATCAGAGCAGAACTGAAGGAGATAGAGACACAAAAAACCCTCCAAAAAATCAATGAATCCAGGAGTTGGTTTTTTGAAAAGATCAACAAAATTGACAGACCGCTAGCTAGACTAATAAAGAAGAAAAGAGAGAGGAATCAAATAGACGCGATAAAAAATGATAAAGGGGATATCACCACCGACCACACAGAAATACAAACAACCATCAGAGAATACTATAAATGCCTCTACGCAAATAAACTAGAAAATCTAGAAGAAATGGATAATTTCCTGGACACTTACACTCTCCCAAGACTAAACCAGGAAGAAGTTGAATCCCTAAATAGACCAATAGCAGGCTCTGAAATTGAGGCAACAATTAATAGCCTACCCACCAAGAAAAGTCCAGGACCAGATGGATTCACAGCTGAATTCTACCAGAGGTACAAGGGGAGCTGGTACCATTCCTTCTGAAACTATTCCAATCAATAGAAAAAGAGGGAATCCTCCCTAACTCATTTTATGAGGCCAACATCATCCTGATACCAAAGCCTGGCAGAGACACAACAAAAAAAGAGAATTTTAGACCAATATCCCTGATGAACATCGATGCAAAAATTCTCAATAAAATACTGGCAAACCGGATCCAGCAGCACATCAAAAAGCTTATCCACCATGATCAAGTGGGCTTCATCCCTGGGATGCAAGGCTGGTTCAACATTCGCAAATCCATAAACGTAATCCAGCATATAAACAGAACCAAAGACAAGAACCACATGATTATCTCAATAGATGCAGAAAAGGCTTTTGACAAAATTCAACAGCCCTTTATGCTAAAAACGCTCAATAAATTCGGTATTGATGGAACGTACCTCAAAATAATAAGAGCTATTTATGACAAACCCACAGCTAATATCATACTGAATGGGCAAAAACTGGAAAAATCCCTTTGAAAACTGGCACAAGACAGGGATGCCCTCTCTCATCACTCCTATTCAACATAGTGTTGGAAGTTCTGGCTAGGGCAATCAGGCAAGAGAAAGAAATCAAGGGTATCCAGTTAGGAAAAGAAGAAGTCAATTGTCCCTGTTTGCAGATGACATGATGGTATATTTGGAAAACCCCATCGTCTCAGCCCAAAATCTCCTTAAGCTGATAAGCAACTTCAGCAAAGTCTCAGGATACAAAATTAATGTGCAAAAATCACAAGCATTCTTATACACCAGTAACAGACAAGCAGAGAGCCAAATCAGGAATGAACTTCCATTCACAATTGCTTCAAAGAGAATAAAATACCTAGGAATCCAGCTTACAAGGGATGTAAAGGACCTCTTCAAGGAGAACTACAAACCACTGCTCAGTGAAATCAAAGAGGACACAAACAAATGGAAGAACATACCATGCTCATGGATAGGAAGAATCAATATCGTGAAAATGGCCATACTGCCCAAGGTTAGTTATAGATTCAATGCCATCCCCATCAAGCTACCAATGACTTTCTTCACAGAATTGGAAAAAACTGCTTTAAAGTTCATATGGAACCAAAAAAGAGCCCGCATTGCCAAGACAATCCTAAGTCAAAAGGACAAAGCTGGAGGCGTCACGCTACCTGACTTCAAACTATACTACAAGGCTACAGTAACCAAAACAGCATGGTACTGGTACCACAACAGAGATATAGACCAATGGAACAGAACAGAGTCCTCAGAAATAATACCACACATCTACAGCCATCTGATCTTTGATAAACCTGAGAGAAACAAGAAATGGGGAAAGGATTCCCTATTCAATAAATGGTGCTGGGAAAATTGGCTAGCCATAAGTAGAAAGCTGAAACTGGATCCTTTCCTTACCCCTTATACGAAAATTAATTCAAGATGGATTAGAGACTTAAATGTTAGACCTAATACCATAAAAACCCTAGAAGAAAATCTAGGTAGTACCATTCAGGACATAGGCATGGGCAAGGACTTCATGTCTAAAACACCAAAAGCAACGGCAGCAAAAGCCAAAATTGACACATGGGATCTAATTAAACTAAAGAGCTTTTGCACAGCTAAAGAAACTACCATCAGAGTGAACAGGCAACCTACAGAATGGGAGAAAATTTTTGCAACCTACTCATCTGACAAAGGGCTAATATCCAGAATCTACAAAGAACTCAAACAAATATACAAGAAAAAAACAAACAACCCCATCAAAAAGTGGGGAAGGATATGAACAGACATTTCTCAAAAGAAGACATCCATACAGCCAACAGACACATGAAAAAATGCTCATCATCACTCGCCATCAGAGAAATGCAAATCAAAACCACAATGAGATACCATCTCACACCAGTTAGAATGGCAATCATTAAGAAGTCAGGAAACAACAGGTGTTGGAGAGGATGTGGAGAAATAGGAACACTTTTACACTGTTGGTGGGATTGTAAACTAGTTCAACCATTATGGAAAACAGTATGGCGATTCCTCAAGGATCTAGAACTAGATGTACCATATGACCCAGCCATCCCACTACTGGGTATATACCCAAAGGATTATAAATTACTCTACTACAAAGACACATGCACACGTATGTTTATTGCGGCACTATTCACAATAGCAAAGACTTGGAATCAACCCAAATGTCCATCTGTGACAGACTGGATTAAGAAAATGTGGCACATATACACCATGGAATACTATGCAGCCATAAAAAGGATGAGTTTGCGTCCTTTGTAGGGACATGGATGCAGCTGGAAACCATCATTCTTAGCAAACTATCACAAGAAGAGAAAACCAAACACCGCATGTTCTCACTCATAGGTGGGAACTGAACAATGAGATCACTTGGACTCGGGAAGGGGAACATCACACACTGGGGCCTATCGTGGGGAGGGGGGAGGAGGGAGGGATTGCACTGGGGAGTTATACATGATATAAACGTCATGCACATGTACCCTAGAACTTAAAGTATAATAAAATAAAAAATAAAAAAAATAAAAATAAAAAAAATTTAAAAAAATTTAAAAAAAATAAAAGAAATTAAAAATAAATAAATAAAAGAATTCTTAAGACACACACACACACAAAAAAAAGAAAAAACAAACAAGCAAACAAACTACAACAACAACAATAAGAAGGTCAGTGTAGAAAAAGAAAAATATCTTCTTCATCCCAACCATCAATCTCTCTTATTATGGTCTTCTTACCAGTCTCTTGTGATATTTTGTAACAAGTTTTCAAAAAGTATCTTTGCTATGGACCCAAGGGGCAGAGGTAGTCAGTTAAGATGAAACCAAAAGATGTGATCACAGCAGAGCGACGGTTACAAAGAAGGTGCTCAATAAATGCTTATTGAATTGGTTTGCACTGGATTGGATTGAATTAAACAGATTAAAATGGAAATGCTTAGGATGAGGCATTTAATAAACTTTCATCTAATTGAACTGGGCTGGCAAAATAAATCATGATAAATTCATATCCTGGAACATAATTTCCTCCTTTAGAAACAGTCATTCCCTAGTCCCAAAGCAGCCTGGAGGGGCACATTCAGGCTTCTCTATGTACTAACAAGGAAACGTCTTCAGAATGTATTAGTCTGGTGGAAAACACCAGTAAGATGTAGCCAATGAGGATGTACAGTTATTTCACTTGTATGTTATCCAAACTGCATACAAGAAACAACATATTATGTGTATATGTATGTATATGTGTGTGTGTCTCTCTGCATATATAATTTTTAGAGCACATTTTGTTCAGTGTATTGATTTAAATCTACCTGAGTGTGCCAGGCAGATGGTTGAATACACACTTCGATAACCTAGCTGAGTAGTATATGTGTTAGTTTCCTAACGCTATCATAATGACCACAAACTTGGTGGCTTGGAACAACAGAAATTTATTCTCTCACATGCCAGAAGTCTAAAATCAAGGTGCCAGCAGGATTCATTCCTTCTTGGGGCACTGAGGGAGGCTCTGAGAATCTGTTTCCTGTCCCTTTCCTAGCCTCTGGTATTTGGCCAGCAGCTACATCACTCCAGTCCCTTCCTCCATGGCCTCATGACCTTATTCCCTCTCTCTGTGTCTCTGTATTGCCACACAGCCTTCTTATCATGACACTAGTCATTGGATTTACAGCCCACCATAATTTATGATCTCACTTTAACCAATTATGTCAGCAAAGGTTCCATTTCCAAATAAGTTCACCTTCTGAGGTTCTAGGTGGACATGAATATTGATGCATACTGTAAATAGTATACATCAACCTTTCAATTGGGGAAAATGCTGCCTTTTATCTTATTAGGTATAGTGTTGTGCTAATTAACTCATAAATTTAAAACAGTCTTTTGCTATCATTTAAAAGTATTTTTCTTGCTATATCCTCGGGGAAGATGAAGAAAATCTGATAGCCCTTCTTGTAATATTGCCTTTTTTTTTTTACCTTCCTGCTAATTTGTGCAACTAAAGTTTTCCCTGTAAATTTAGATTTTTTTCCAATTTAAAATATTTTTCTTAATTGCAGTATAATTTACCTACAGTCAATTTCACGGGTCTTAAAAGTACAGTTTGAGTTTTGAGTTTTGACAAATGTCAAATGAGTTACACCAATGTAACTCATTCCCTAATCAAAATACAGAACATTTTCATCCCCTTAGAAAGATTCTTTTTTTTTTTTTTTGAGACAGAGTCTTGCCCTGTCACCCAGGCTGGAGTGCAGTGGCGTGATCTCGGCTCACTGCAACCTCCTCCTCCTGGGTTCAAGTGATTCTCCTGCCTCAGCCTCCCGAGTAGCTGAGGTTACAGGCGCTCACTACCACGCCCGGCTAATTTTTTGTATCTTTAGTAGAGATGGTGTTTCACCATGTTGGCCATGCTGGTCTCAAACTGCTCACCTCATGATCCACCCACCTTGGCCTCCCAAAGTGCTGGAATTAGAGGCTTGAGCCACCGCGCCCAGCCAGAAAGATTCTTTATGCCTCTTCCCTGTCAGTCCTACTCTTCCAAAGACAGATACTATTCTATCACCATAGATTAGTTTTATCCATTCCTAAGTTTTATATAAATAGAATCATATAATATATACACTTTTGCATCTGGCTTCGTTGGCTCATAATTATATTTGTAAGTATACCAGCAGTTCATTTCTTTTTATTGCTCAATAGTAGACCGTTTTATGTGAATATGCCACAATCTGTTAATTCATTCACCTGTTGATGGACTTTCTATTGTTTCCAGTTTTTAACTATTTTGAAAAATATCTGCCAGAAACATTTCTCTACAAGTCTTTTGTGGACATATGTTTTTATTTTCCTGGATAATTACCTGGAAGTGGAATTGTTGGTTCATAGGGTAGGTTATGTTTAACTTTATAAAGTACTGCCAATTTTCCAATGGTTATACCATTTTCACCCCCAGCAATGTAAGAGAGGGCCAGTTGCTCCATATCCTGATGGAAATTGGAGCTGTCAGTCTTTCATTTTAGCAATTCTAGTGGGTGGAATTTAATTTGCAATTCCTGGATTATTAGAGATGCTGAGCCCCTTTTTATGTGTATATTGGCCATTTACACATCTTCTGTTTGAAATGGCTGTTCAAGTTTTTGCCCAAATTTTATGGGGCTGTTTGCGTCTTACTTTATTGAGCTGTAGGAGTTCTTTATATATTCTAGAGACAAGTCCCATGACAAATATAAGTACTGCAAACCTCTCTCCCAGTCTGTGGCTTATCTATTCACTTTCTAAATACTGTCTTTTAATAAGCAAAAGTTTTAAATGTTTGAAGTTCAATATAGCAACCTTTTGTTTTACGATTAGTGGTTTCTCTGCCCCTTCTAAGAAATGTTTCCCACCCCAAGATCATGAAGATATTCTCTTGTGTTTTCTTCTAATTTTTTGTGGTTGTACTTATCACAGTATAAAACCTATGATTCGTGTTAATTATCGTGTGTGATGTGATACAAGGTGGAGGGTTCACTCTTTCCCCATATGGATATAGAATCATCCCAACATCATTTGTTGGAAAGGCATTTTTCTCCTCATTGAATTCCTTTGGCACCTTTGTCAAGATAGATGAGTCGCATTAATCTATTTCTGAACTCTTGATTCTGTTTTATTGATGTTTTTGCTTATCCTTATGCCAATTCCAAACTCTCTTGGTTACTATAACTTTATAGTAAGTCTTGAAATTATGTAGTATAAATTCTCCAACTTTATGTTCCTTTTTCAAGATTATTTTGTAATTTACATTTGAATTTCCATATAAGTGTGAAAAACTTGCTGGCATTTTAATTAGGAATGCATTGAATTCAATTTGGAAAGAATTGAAAATTTAACAATATTGAGTCTTACAATCCATACATAATGGTATATCTCTTCATTTACTTAAGACTTCTTGAGTTTGTCTTAGAAACACATGTGCAGTTTTTGGTGTAGATGTCTTGCACATTTTGTTAAATTAATCACTAGGTCTATTTGGGTTTTTGATGTTATTGTGAGTAGTACTTTTATTTCATTTTCCACTTAATTGTTGCTTTCACACAGAAATACAATTGATTTTTGTACAATGACTTTGTATCCTAGCAGTAAACTACTTCTAAGTGACCATATATAGTAAGGCTTTCTGTACATTCCTTTAGATTTACTATATACACAATCACATCATTTGTGAATTATAAATCATACTTCTTTGCAATCATTTTGCCTTTTAATTTTTTAAATTTCTTTTCTTGCCTTGTTACAGTGGTTGGAAATCCAGGATATGCTGAAAATAAATGGTGAGAAAGGACATCCATGCTTGTTCCTGATTTTAGGTTAAATTTAAAAAATTTTTAAAGTATGATGCTATCTTTAGGTATTCATAGATGCTCTTCATCAAATTGAGAAAGTTTCCTCTGTTCTTAGTATCCTAAGAGGTTTTTCTAAATCATGAATGGACATTAAATTTTGCAAATGCATTGTCTACATCTATTGAGATGATCATATAATTTCTATCATTTATTCTGTTATCATGGAGAATTACACTGATGGATTTAGAATGCTAAACAAGCTTGCATTCCTGAAGTAAATTCCAGTAGATTATGACATGCTATCCATTGCATGAATTGATGAATTTTATTTGCTAATAATTTCTTAAGGATTTTTGCATCTACTTGCATAAAGGATGTTGGTTTACAATTTTCTTTTCTTGTACTATCCTTGTCAAGTTTGATGACAGGATTATGGTGGCCTCAAAGCAACAACAAAGAAATAAGAAGTGTTTCTTCTGTCTCTGTTTCCTCAAAGAGCATATATAACATCTATTATTTCTCCCTCAAGTATTTGATAGAATTCACACAGAAGTCATCTGAGTCTAAAAGTCTTTTTATGGAAAAGTTTTTAATTACAAATTCATTTTTTTTAGTATAGAAGGTTTTTCTGGTTTTCTATTTCATCTTATGTCAGATTTGGTCAGTTGGGTTTTTCAAACAATTTGTTGTGAGTTTATTAACATAAATTGTTTATAATACTTCCTAATTATTATTTTAATATTCTTAGTGATGTAGATATGCCTCCTCCTCTTTCATTCCTCTGCTGGTAATCTGCATTTTTCTTTCTTTTTCTTGATCAATTTTGCTTGGTGTTATCAATCTTGTTTATTGATCTGTTCAAAGAACTTTTGATTTGCCAATGTTTCTCTATTGTCTGATTTTTAGTCTATTGATTTTTGCCCTTAATTTGATTGCTTCCTTTTTTCTACTTTGGACTTAATTTATTCCTCTTTCTCTAGCTTCTTAAGGTGGAAGCCTAAATAATTATTTTAGATCTTTTTCCTTTTCTAATATGAATATTTAAACACAAATTCCCCTCTTCTCGCTACTTTAGTCACATTCAACAAATTTTAGTATGCTGAGCTTTCTTTTCTGTTTTTATCAGTTCAAAATATTTTCTAATTTTCCTGGTGATTTCTTCCTTAACCCAAGGGTTATTTGGTAGTCTGTTTTAATTTCTACATATTTGGGGTTTCCCTGATGTTTCTGCTATTGACTTCTAAAATACTCTGTATGATCTCAGTCCCTTGAAATGTATTGAGACTTGTTTTATGGCCCAGCTTATTGTCTACGTTGGTGAATGTTCCGTGTGCATTTGAAAAGAATGTGTATTCTGTAGTTGTATAGTGTTCTATAAATACCTATCAGTTAAGTTAGTCAATAGTGCTTTTCAAATCCTCTATACCCAGGTAAATATTTCAGTTGTTCCAGCAGTTGCTAAAAGTGCAGTGTTAAAATCTGCAACCGTAATTGTGAAATTGTCTATTTGTCCCTTTATTTCTGTATGTTTTTGCTACATGTATTTTGAAGCTCTGTTATTATAGTACAAATACATTAAGAGTTTCATGTCTTCTTGATGGTTGGACTCTTTTATTATTATGAGTGTCCCTCATTATTTCTGATAAAACTGCTTGTCTTTGAGTCTACTTTGTATGATATTGCTATGGTAACTTCATCTTTCTTATGATAAATGTTTGCTCAGTATCTTTTATTGATCTCTTACTTGTAACCTACCTGCAATTTTGTATAAAAAGTCTGTCTCTTGTAGCCAACATAGTTGGATCTTGTTTTTGTTATTCAGTCTGATAATCTCTGCCTTTTAATATAAGTGTTTGCTCCATTTATATTTTATGTAGTTATTGATAGATGATAGACTTGAGTTTAAGTCTACCATCTTTCTATTTGCTTTTGTCCTTTTTTTCTCTTTTCCTGCTTTCTTTTGAATTAATTTTTTTTATAATTTATTTTCATCTCTGCTTTTTGCCTATACATCATTGCTTTCTTTCTTGGCTCAAGTTCACTTATACTTTGTTCTTCAGTGGCTAATCTGTTGCTAAACCCATCCAGTGATTTTTATGTCTTATATTGTATTTTTCAGTGTTAGAATTTCAATTTCTACTTGCTTTTATCTTTAGAGTTTCCATTTCTTTTCTAAAATATCCATCTCTTTTCTTTAAATTATTTAACATATTTAAAATAGTTGTTTTAAAGTCCATTATCTGATAATTGCAATATCTAGGTCCACTGTGGATATGTTCCTTTTTTTTTTTTTCTAGTATTGAATCCACAGTGGGAATGTGGTTTTTTGTTTTTGTTTTGTTTTGTTGTTTTGAGATGGGGGGAGTCTCAATTTGTTCCCCAAGCTGGTCTTGAACTCCTGGGTTCAAGCCATTCTCCCTCCTCAGCCTCCCAAGTAGCTGAAATAGACTATAGGCACACACACCACTGCCCTCAGCATGGATATGCTCCTGTTGTCTATATTTTTCTTGACCATGGGTAACATTTTCCTCTTCTTTACATGTCTAATTAAACAAAAATTAAACTCCAAAAAATGTGTTAAACAGTAGATTTTTTTGCTTGATTTGGTTTCTTTCCCAGAGTCGCAAACCCTTTTCTCTATCTAGGGGCTATTCAAATTTGCCTACAATTGAGTCATGCTAGTGCCAAGCGCAGCTTTATTTAGATTGAGTTCACCTGTCCTTTGCCCAATACCCAACCAGTCTCATCTATTTTTTGTTTACCTTTGAATTCCACTCCTGTGAGAGTCCCAGGATGCAAAAACCAGAAGAATGTAGGAAAAGATGTGATTTTTATCTGCCTATTAGCCTCTCCTTCAGTGGCCCTTTCTCAGCAAAATTCAGAAAGGGGAGGTCTGGGGTCTTTTAAAAATGAATTTGTGTTTTTTTGTGTATGTGTTTTGTGCCACTTAAGAATTTATTGCTTTTCAGCAACAAATCCATCTTTCTTTCCCCTCTCTGTGATACTGGGGCTCAATTCTGCAGACATTACTGCTTTGCCAGTTGGCTTAATGTTAGGTCCTGTCAATAGAGGGCATTGGAGCCACATTGCAAATCTGGAGGAGGCAAAAATGGCTTTTTCTTCTTCCAATGTTCTATTTTTCTACTTGGTGGCAAGGAAATCAATAAGCAAGGGTCCTGGCAGTGTGAAAGAGAGGAGGGCAGTTATTTGGTTTAGCAGCAAGTGCTCCCCAGTATCAGTCAACTTGCCCTGTCCACGGACAGTAGTCTGAATCTCAACCTCCCCTCTTCTGGGTTTCTGAGTTCCTTCATCATTTACTTTTCTTTCAGCTTTCAGAGTAGTTACTGCTCTCTGCATTACACTTAGAGTTTTTTATATTAAAACTTCCCTATTCCAATTGCCGATGTGGTTTATGTCTTCTGACTGAATCTGAGGGTCCTTCGGATTCCAGTCCCTTCTAGTAGCACATGCTGTTATGTAAAGCCCACATGGTTTCTCCTCGTGAATTCTCTGTCTATGGTAAGCCCACTCTTCCATTGCAGACCCAGGTCACATTCTCATTGTTCTCCAGACAGCACTATCTTTATACACACAATTCCCGACTCCCATAATCCCTTTCCCACCTCCCTTTTCTGACTAGGTACATACAAAGTCATCCTCCCAGATGGCTCAGAGGGCATCTCCTTGGCGAGACTCCAGTCCTCCATCCACCTATGCCTGCCTACCCGCCCCCCGCCCCAGGTATGGAACTTATAACTCTGCTAATCCTAGGAAGAGCTCATTTCTCTCCAGAATAGAGTCCATCAAGAGTTTTTTGTGTCCATTTCTTTTCACTGGTCTCATAGAAAAGTATGGTTTTAATTTCTCCAGGTTTTTCTTGGGGCTTCCCAAGACCAAACGTCTTTCACATCCTTCTACATCCCAACTGGAAGCAGAAGCTTCTAGGTATTCTTGCATATGCAAAGAAAATTCCTGGAAGGATATGTTGCTCACAGGGCTTATGACTGAGAAATGTGGAATAGGGGTTAGCACATGGAGGGTGTAGAAAGAAATTCTGACTTTTGGCTACAGTCTTCATTATTCATTTCTTTTTTTTTTTTTCTGAGGCGAAGCGTTGCTCTGTCGCCCAGGCTGGATCTTGGCTCATTGCAACCTCCGCCTCCTGGGTTCAAGCGATTCTCCTGCGTCAGCCTCCTTAGTAGCTGAGATTACAGACACCCACCACCACACCCGGCTATTTTTTTTTTTTTTGTATTTTTAGTAGGGACGGGGTTTCGCCATGTTAGCCAGGATGGTCTTGATTTCCTAGCCTCATGATCTGCCCGCCTCGGCCTCCCAAAGTGCTGGGATTACAGGCATGTGCCACCACGCCCAGCCTTTTCATTTCTTTACTCAACAAATATTTCTCAAGTGCCTCCTATGTGCCAATGTTCTGGCCACTGAGGATGCAGTACGAGCAACAACAAAACGTCACTGTTCTCAGGAACTCATATTTGTGAGAGACAGACAATAAACAACCAAATGATATACAGCAAGTCAGGTGATGATAAATATTACAAGAATAAATTAGATTAAGGGGGATAGAGCATGATGGCAGTGGGCATGTTATTTGACATTGATGGTCTCGGTCTCACTAAGGTATATTTGAGCACAGACTTTTAAGAAACTTAAAGCTATGGGCATATGGGAGTGAAGAACATTCCAGGCAGAGAAACCAGCAAGTGCAAAAGTCCTGTGGTGGACAGTTTGAAGACAGTCAGGGGGCCAGGGTAGTGGGTGCAGAGTGATAGAGGGAAGGAGGGGTAGGAAATGGGGTGGGAGAGAAGTGGGGGCGGAGTACAGAGTGTCTTGCAGGCCACTTAAGAGCATTGGCTCTTTTTCTGAGCAAGATGTGGAGTCACTGGGCATTTCTGAGCTGAGCAGAAATGTGATCTGACTCATTTTAAAAGGCTCACTCTAGCTGCTAGATGGAGAGCACAGCTTTGTGAATTCTGTACTAATTTACTAATTTGCATTTTAAACATGAACATGTGTGTGTGTGTGTGTGTGTGTGTGTGCGCGCGCGCGCACAACTTATGTAACTCAAAAATATAATTAAAGAAAAAGGTCTGCTACAAAATAAGCCCTGGCAGGATGCCCATAGTTACTGGAGGCCAGGCCCCAAGGCCAGGTGCCCATGGGAAGGCAAGATGGGATCCAGGGTTCCACTTCTTAATTTTAATTTCAGCCTTTCAGATGCAGGGTGCCCAAAGGAGAGTCTGGAGGGGCCAGGAGAGAATGTGGGCCAGAATCAAATTGCAATATGTTGCAATTTGCATTCCAAGTACATCTAATTTTCAGAATCAAAACACAATATTTTATACCTATGTGTATATATGTACACACACACACACACACACCTATTTAATTTTTAAAATTGGCTTAGCTCTCCAAACATCGTCGCCTAGCAGAGAATATTATCCAGTAGTCCCTTTTTTAAAAATCTCTGGAAAGGATAAAGTGTGGCAGCCAGGGCTGGGCTCACCTGTAAACCCAGCACATTGAGAGGCCAAAGCGGAAGGATTGCTTGAGCCTAGGAGTTTGAGACCAGCCTGGGCAACACAGTGAGACTACAAAAATGAAAAAATTAGCCAGGCATGATGGTGTGACCCTGTGGTCCCAGCTACTTGGGAGGCTGAGGCAGGAGGCTCTCTCGAGGCCTGGAGCTCAAGGCTGCAATGAGCTGTGTTCGCACCACTGTACTCCAGCTTGAGCAACAGAGTGAGACCCTGTCTTGAAACTAAACAAAGTGGCAGCCAGAGCCCGAATGAGGGCTTTACACAGTCCATCAACTCAGCTCATCCTCACAATAAGCCTGTGCTGCGGGCTTTCCTACCTATTTTGCAGGTGTGGAAATCATGGCTATAGGAAGCAAAAAGAGAAATCAGTAGGCTTGAGGGAGGAAGTGAGTACCGGAGAGTTAGGGGTGTGGAGCCGGCATGGCGTGACTGTCGAGGGTGGTGCCATCAAAACCACATGGCCCCCAAATCTGAAATGTTCTCTATTTGGCCCTTTATAGAAAATGTTTGCTAACCCCTCTGCTACACCATCAGCTCCATGAAGGCTAGGCTCACACTCTACTTATCTTTTATTCTAAGACAGTGCCTAAAATATAGGGATAACAAAGTCTAAATGAATAAATGAGAAATCATCAGATACCATCTTTTGTAGCAGCATGCTTATTCTCACGAATTGTGAGGAGGACTGAGATTGTGGCCTTTTGAAAACATCATATCCTTCCATTTTCATACCCCCATTTAAATGAAAGTGAAGAATGGCAGCCACTGCTGAAATACTTCATACACCTGAACTCCTGACACTGGCCTGATTTTATGGGCCCTGATGTTTCTGTTACGTGAAAGCTGTCAAACTATACTTGAAAACCCCAATTATGCCCAGACTCAGCCAAAGCCACATTTTCAACTTGATTCTGTGTTTTTAGAACTATAAATCTTCCAACTTAGATCAATGAAGAGTGACGTAAAGTTGTACATATGTGGTGAGCTGTTTTATAGGCCCTCAGATCTAAGAGCACAAAGCAGCTGTAATACTGGCAATGAGGCCTGATGAAAAACCAGCCTGGTTCTGAAATACAATATCCCTAATTATAATAAGAACAATGGCATTGAAATCTGACAGACATTACCTCCAAGGAGAGCTGGATGGATCGGGGTCACAGAACCTGTGAGCCGAGGGATTGTCATGGAGGTCATGATTATGAGTTCTTGAGTCATATATCCCCATCAAGCTCAGAGAAGTGGCTAAGGAGACACCACTTCTCTTCTCTTCTTTCCTCATTTAATAAGATAGGATTTACCACAGGGCCAGGTGATGCCGTAGAGGCACCTGTGCCAACTGCCTTCTACTTTTGCCACACAACAAGGGTCCAGAAAGCTTCCAACTTAAGAGTCCCTTCTCAACTCAAGGACAATCAAAACAGAGATTCCCCCCCTAATAAACAATGAGCAAGGGCTCAGTCTGACAATCCATATTATATTCAGAGTGTTCAGTACATGCTCATCTGCTCCTCATAGCAACCTGTACAGGCTTCCTGGAGGAGGTGATCCTTGAAGGGCAGGAAGCCCACTTCTGACCCTTTGGACACTGATCTGACTTTGTGTCTCTGCACATCAGGATGAATTGTTCCATGTGCCTTGCCTACCATTGATGCTTAATAATTATGTGTCAGGCTCACTAATTAACAAATATAAATAACGCCACCAACCGGTTTCTTCTTCTCCACTGGCATGGTGAGCTCTATCAACCACTACCCAGAGCATAGTGGGGATTCTGCTCCTTAATGCTGGCCTCTGGTGGGCCCACTATTCTGCACTGGGCCTTCCAGGACTTAGCATTGGGCCTCCAAAGCTGGCACTGGACCATCACAGAAGTGACTGGCTTTGATTATTTAGTCCCCAACCCAGCCTGGCATTGGGCCCCTTACCTCCAAATAATCTCGCCATCTCCCACTGGAGCTCCTACTCCCAGCCCCAGGACTCATGGTGAAAGAGGTGAGGGTGGAGGTTTAGTGTGGATGGACACGGTCATTCCCAAAGCTGCATCACTGACCCATGGGCAGCTGCCATCTGTTTCTCTAGATTCTTGGCTGTTTGCCCATGTGGTGCCTGCAGCTGGGCAGAGCTTCAGGCCCCACCTCATGGGAATGAACCACCTGCCCGCTGGCAGAGTTGGCTCCCTCCACCCTGGGCTCAGGTGCTCCTGTGCATGAAATAGTTGGCAGCACCAGGGTAGGGAGAGGAGGGAAATTTAAATGAGTCTTAAGAGACTGGAAAAATAATTTGATGAAATATTCCTGTTTTTTTTTTTTTTTTGACTTAATACCCATAAATTTCAGAGGCCATGTGTGCTAACAGCTTTTGATTTATGATGCCTTTGTTGTTCCATTGTATTTAAGCCAGATGATGAAAAGGTAGCAAGAGTAAAAAGACCCTTTTACAAAATGCTTTGGGATCCATCATGGTGTCAAGCCATTTCTGTCAAACTTTGCCACCACTTTGTTAAAACAAGGGCTCTGGGCGCTGACAGCTGAGTAGCTAATTGCTGTTGGATGCCAGCCCACCAGGTATCTTTCTCCTCCCCTCAGAAATTTTGCACTGCCTCCCCCAGGTCCCTTCCTCTAGCAAGACCTTTTAATGGCCGCTGAGGGCCAGGAGGGAAGTTCGCCTTGGGTAAACTTTGAGGGGCCAGGTCTTATCTAGCTGCCACAGCACAGAGATATTCCCAGGACCTCTAATTAAAATGCCTGCAGTCCAACCAATATGCTCCTGTTTCATTGATCAGGGGTTACAAAGCTCCCAGCAAATGTTGAACACAAATTAACAAAACGCTGTGTCAGCCTTTCTTGTCCCATTACAAAGTTATTGTCATATTTATTAGCACAATTCCCTGTAGGACACTGGTAGAAATATCTAAAAAGTGAGTTAAGCACGCTCCTCGGCTATATGGGGAAAATGCTCTGCCATTTCCCTGCGGAGCACATAAACTTTGTTTGCAATTTGTGCTCACAGCAACTCCCAGCCGAAGACAATCCATTCCTGTTCTTGCACGGAAAGGGGGCTACATTCTCTCAAACTGTAATTATCTTCCATTCATGCTACTGTAAAATGACTAGGTTGTTGCCACTGCTTTTATTTCAAAGAACAGTTCTATTATCCGTTTAAAAAATTTAACAACCTACAACACTTCCATGAATTAATTACAGTCTGAGGGGATCATAAACACAAACTTCACTGATCACGTTGTTCTAAATCACATTAGCCTAATTGCTTGATATTCGGAATTGAGTTGACTTTTGCACATCTCGCTCAATTACGCCCCACCCTTTGTGTCTGTCTGACTGCCTGCTTCTGCAACTCCTCTGCAGGGGATGGGATGTATTTTCCCCAGAGTCAGAGGAAAGCCAAAGAGGAAGAAAACCTCTTTGGAATGTTTCACAAGGAAGGAAAGATATGTTACTATGACAACTTGTTCTTGGCAACCACGATGACATACACCCCAAAACCTTCCGTCTTCCTCCTTGCCCATCAGAAAGATACTATCAAATCATGCAGCAAACACTATATATAAAGATGGCACCAAGGCAGTCTGTGTGGAGAGCCGGGGTCCCAGGGGTGAGGTAAAGAGTGCTCGTTTGTTTTTTGTTTTTGTTTTTTGTTTTTTTCCCTGTAGAGATGGGGTCTCACCATGTTGCCCAAGCTGGTCTCAAACTCCTGGCCTCAAGCAATCCTCCCACCTCGGCCTCCCAAAGTACTGGGATTACAAGCATGAACCACTGTGCCCAGCCTAGAGTGCTGTCTTGAAGGACACACAGAACTTCATCACATGGAGAAGTGAGAAAAGAGAACTCCAGGACACGGGAAGAGAAAACGGAAAAAACGCAGAGGCTTTGAGAATGTTCAGGGAAGGGCAAAAGGCTCATGTGGCCTTTTTCATTTCTATTTTTGTGTATGTTTTATAATGTGCATAATGCATTAGTATACTAGTATGTAGTTAATCTTTCAACATACATAAATATACATATGTTGGGGATGTGTACTCAAGAATATTTTAATAATTAAATAATTATAAATAATATATATGTGCATTGGGATGACTTAATGGAGAACACAGGCAAAACATTTGGCAACCATCAGTGTGAGCAGTGGAATCTATCTGAGATTATTAAGCACTAGGGTGAGTAGATCAGTGCTGTGGTTTGAATGATAGTGTCCCCTCCAAAATTCATGTTGAAACTTAACTCACAATGCAACAGTATTTAGAGGCGTGGCTTCTGGGAGATAATTAAGTCATGAGAGCAGATCCCTTAGTGCCCTTATCAAAGGGCTTGAGGTTGAAGGGAGCACTCTCTTGCCCTTCCATCCCTTCTGCCATGTGAGGACACTGCATTTGTCCCCTCTAGAGGATGCAGCAACAAGGCACTGTCTTGTAAGCAGACAGCAGCCCTTTCAGCCACCAGTCCTGCTGGCACCTCGGTCTTGGACTTCCCAGCCTTCAGAACCTTGAGAAATCAATTTCTGTTGTTTATAAATTACCCAGCCTAGTGTATTTTTTCATAGCAATACAAATGGACTAAGATGATCAGAACTGCATCTTATAAAGATAAACTTAGTGCAATGTGTGAAGTGGGTTAAAGGGAGGAGAAAATATAGGCAGAGAAGCAGGGCATGAGGCCAATCGTGGTGGTCCCTGTGAAAGGTGCTAATGAAAGCCTGAGGAAGGGCCACCAAGGGGTGGATGGAGAAAGGGAGAATGCAGAAAACTTTTTTGAAAGGAACATCCATCAGGACCTATTTCCCAATTGGAGGGCACAGGGTGAGGAGAGTTTGGGATTCTAAAACTGTTATCTTGGATAGCTGGGGAAGCAGTGATACCTTTAATGAAGACAGAATAAAGGAGCAGGGGAAGATATGGGGAAGGGAGCAATGATGAGTCCAGTTTTGGAAACGTTGAGTTCAGGATGCCTGTAGAACAGGTAGGTGGAGATGTCCATTAAAACAGTTGAAATTCAAAACCAGAATGCAGGTAGGCTAGTCGAGAAAGCCATCAAGTGCCTAACCCCTCACATAATTATTCACTGCCCTCTCTCTCTCCATTGACAGCCATAATCCCAGCATTTGGGGAGACTGAGGTGGGAGGATTGCCTGTTTTTACTGATTGCATTTTGTGTTTCCTGGTGTTCTCTACATTCATTGAGCCCTCTGAAAAACCCATGGGTGTCTATGCCAGGCACTGTGCTCACGTGGTCAGGGGGAGGGGGCAGTTAGCAAACAGAGAGAGGCTGACTGCTTGTGGGCAGATAGCGAAGAGCCCTGGTGCTGGCCACTGTGAGCATCAGCCTCTGTTCTGGAGGCTCGCACAACCTTGAGAGGTGTGAAGAAGAGGAGTCTGTGGCTATCAGGTAAGAAGCCCAACTCCAAGTGTGCCCAGGCTCGCTCTTCTCACTGTGGCCCTCCCCACACTGCCTGCCATACTGGGTGGGACCCAGAGTTGCCTGGAAATCTTCAGTCAAGGGGCATCAAGTGACATGTGGATAGAGAATGTCACCAGCAAAGCCCCAGGAAAATCACTGGTCCTAGGCAGGTTTGTTTGCTGGTGCCTCCTCTCATCGCTTGGGATATACTTTGTGAACTTGCACCGCTGTGGGCAGGAAGACGGCAGGGAGGGGCACTGAGTGGGAGCCAGAAAGAAAGAGACAGGTGGAGATTCCAGTTCTTCTTTAAAAGGGATCTGGAGACAGATGTCTTCTCTGCCCTGGGGAAGAGTTGAAACCTTCCTAAAGTCCTTTGGCTATCTGGAATGAGTGCAGCAGGAATGTGAGTGGCCTAAAATTTAAAGAAATTGTAGGTGTTTGGTAAGTAATAATAGGCCATTATGAAACACATTTACCATTGATCGCTTCTAGGGAAATAGATTAAACTGTCAGATGAAATCTTAAACACTATTATAAACTGAGTTTGTCCCCCCAACCCCAAAAATCATGTATTGAAGTCATAACTCCCAGTGTGAAATGTAATTGGAGATAGAGCTAGGTTCTCTTTTTATAGAGATGGGGGTCTTACTATGTTTCCCAGGCTGGTCTACTCCTGGGCTCAAGCAATCCTCCCACCTCATCCTCCCGGAGTGCTGGGATTACACCTGTGAACCACCACTCCCTGCCTGGAGATAGAGCTTTTAAAGAGATACTTAAGCCTAAATGCGGTATTATAATAAGGATGGGGCCCTAATCCAATAGAGCTGGTGTCTTTATAAGAAAAGGAAGAGACATCAGGAGTGGAAGCATAAGGAGGAAAGGCTGTATGAGGACAGTGAGAAGGCAGCCACGTACAAGGCAAGGAGAGAGGCCTCAGAGAAACAAGAGCCACTGGCACCTTGATCTTGGACTTCTAGCTTTGTTAGAAAATGAATGTTTGCTGTGTAAGCCACCCCGTCTGCAGGATTTTGTTATGGCAGCCCTAGCAAACTGATACAGCACTATAAATACATTTTCTTCTTTAACACAGGAGCCAGATCACTGTTTCCATCCTATTAATATATAGTCAAAATAAATACAACTTGTTTTTGTGAACTTGCCTGCTTTCTTGATTGCATTTTGTGGTTCCTAGTGTTCTTCATATAACTTTCTGAATCAGCCTACCCCTACTCCTCTCTCCAGCCCTACCACATCTTGTCTTTATAAGCGGTGGGTGCTTCCATTCCTGTCTCAGACAGCAGAAGACAGAGTGACAGCAATAACAGGTATACTGATTTGCAGCACTTTGTGTAAGCTGAGGGCTGCCCAAAATGCCCCCATCAAAAGGCATCAGCCTAAAGGGGAAAAAATGTGTCTTCAACCCCTCTGAAGCTCCCCTCAATGATTTTCTGTTCTGCAATGACATTTCCAGTCAAATAGGCCAAAGAGGTAAAACTGCTGACCTAAAGACTTTTTCTTCTGCTTCCGGGGGCAGTCTGGACACAAATTCACAGAGTGGACAGTGGGGAAGTGAAATTGATGGTGCCAAACAGCATCATCTAAACAAGCAGAACCCAGAGGGGGACATGAAAACGTCCAGCTTCCTTAATGGTTGTGAGACATGGACCGGTCATAGCGTCTATGATGTCATATTTTAACCATCCCATCTGAATTGTTGAGCAGTTTCGTCTGTGTCATCACTGAGCCAGACTTAACATTAAATAGTGAGAGAGGGTTTCCAACAATCTTGACTTCCAGGGCAGACGTTCTCTCACTAGAGGACCAAGTTTGTGTGACATGTGATCCTGTGTGGGAGCCAGCAGGGAGCCTTAACTGCAGATCTACAGGCAGCTGAGGCACTGACGATAAACACAGTGGCCAGTGGTGGATTGCCGGGAAACTCCCTCTCCCTGGAGGGCAGCTGGAATTCTGCAGGGTGGCTCAATTATCCCCAGAATTAATCACGACCAGGGACAGTCTCTAAAAGATGCTCTGAAAATGAAAGATAACCTTCCCAGGAGACATTATGGAAAACAGTCAGAGGATCACAGTCCCCGTAGATGAACTGAACAATACCACCAGGGTTTCATCTCCAAACCCTCCATACCAGAGACGGGGACAGTCTAGAGCTCAAAGCAGTGCTTACCAAGCTTCAGACCTGGGGTGCAACCTTTGTAATATTTGTCATGTCCGATACCTCCTCTGATGTTTAGTTTTATGTGTCAGTTAGATTGGGCCGTGGGTGCCCTGGTATTTGGTTAAACATTATTCCAAGTGTTTCTGTGAGGGGGTTTTTGGAAGAGATTAACGTTTGAATTGGTGACCTGAGTAAAGCAGATGGCAACCCACAGTGAATCCACCCAATCCACCGAAGACCTGAAAAGAACAAAAAGGCTGGCCCTCCATGGGGGAAGAGGGACCTCCCCCTGCCTGACTGCCTTCCAGCAGGGACATTTTCCTTTCCGCCTTTAGACTCAAACTAAAACATGAGCTCTTCTTGGGTCTCATGGCTTTTGAACTGAACTATACCATAGACTCCCCTGCATCTCCAGCTTCTAATCACAGATCTGGGGACTTCTCGACCTCCATAATCATTTGACCAACTCCCAGTAGTAGAGCTCTTTACACACAGACACACACACACATGCACACACACACCCTATTGGTTCTGTTTCTCTGGAGAAGCCTAACTAGTACACCTCCTGCATTCCTAATATTTACTAAATCTTTAAATGGCCTATTTAAATGAATACATTTTAATGAAACTTTATATCACACTAATAAATTCAAATCACATGTTTATTGTTAAAAACATAAATATAGGCTAGGCAAGATGGCTCATGCTTATAATCCCAGCACTTTGGAAGGTGGAGGCAGGAGGATGGCTTGAATTCAGGAGTTCGAGACCAGCCTGGCAACATGAAGAAACCCTGTCTCTACCAAAAATACAAAAAATTAGCTCCGGGTGGTGGTGGGCGTCTATAGTCTCAGTTACTCAGGAGGCCGAGGTGGGAGGATGGCTTGAGCCTGGGAGGCAGAGGCTGCAGTGAGCTGAGATTGTGCCACTACACTGTAGCCTGGGTGACAGAGTGAGACTCCATCTCTAAAAAGATTATATATATATGTATATGTACATATGTAAACCAACTGTAAAATTAAATGCACATTAAAATAACAGTGCCCACTGAAAACACACTTCAGATGGTGTGACTGGATACATTTTGAAGGTGGAGGTGGGGAATGGTTTACAGAATGGTCATGGAACAAAACTTCTCTCTCTCATTTCAATCTCTACCAAATGGAGGTCAACTATATTTTATAGTGAATCTTTGCCTACTTTTTCGGCAGGAAGATCATTCTTTCTTAGGCATCAAAAATAAGGCACAATACAACAGAAAGAATGCCATGACTACATGCTGCGGTTATCAGTCGCTGCATTAAGTACAAGTTCAAACTTGGTAGCTTCTCATAGCTCACCATTTTGTGAGTCAGGAATTCAGAGAGGCTTGCCTGGGCAGTTTGTCTGTGGTCTGTGTGGCAGCAGCTGGGGTGGCTGGGACTTGGTAGTCCACATCCAGGATGGGTTCTTCACTCATGTGTCTGATCCCTCCATGTCTCTGCCTCTTTCTCTCTCTGTCTCTTCCTCCAGAGCCTCTCTGTGTGCCTTTGGCTTCTCACCACATGGCAGCCTCCGGGCAGTGGTGCCCAGGGCAGTCCCGTGGTGACTGAGGGTTCCAAGAGCTAGCATCCAAAGACCCAGTAGAGCTGCAAGGCTCCATGTATCCATCCTTCCACCAATCCCAAGAGCCAAGCAACACATGCCAGTCAAGGAGAGGGGGAGTTAAACCTCACATCTCCATGGAAGGAATGTCAAAGAATTTGTAGCCATCTTTATTCCCTTACCTCGTTCTTATGTATTGAACAAGGAGAAAGTCCTCAGAATGGGGTTTCAACAGCATGGATTAAAAAGTTCACTGTGGAGCCACTTAATTCAAGTGGCAAGTCAGACTGGAAAAAAGGTGTGAGTTTTAGAGTCAGACACACCTGAATTTGAGACCCAGTTATACCACTTAACAGGTGATCTTGGTACATCTGTTTAAGCTCACTGAATCCCTGCCTTTTGGTCTGTGGCATGGAAAGGTGATATGTTTCTGGGCTGTTGTGTGGATACCCACAATGCCTGCAACATCACAGCCCCTCGGTAAGTGTGAATACCATCACAGTCCCTCAGAAAGTGTTAATCATTTTAAGCCAACCTACAGAATAGTGAAGATTTTACAAAGGTGTTTGTTTGTTGCTTGTTTGTTTGTTTTTAAGACAGGATCTCACTCTGTCACCCAGGCTGGAGTGCAACGGCACAATCTTGGCCCACTGCAACCTCCACCTCCCAGGTTCAAGCGATTCTCAGGACTCAGCCTCCCAAGTAGCTGGGATTACAGGTGTGCGCCACCACACCTGGTTAATTTTTGTATTTTTAGTAGAGACGAGGTTTTGCCATGTTGGCCAGGCTGGTCTCGAATCCTGGCCTCAGTGATCCGCCACCCTTGGCCTCCCTAAGTGATGGGATTACAAGCGTGAGCCACCGTGCCAGGCAGTACAAAGGTGCTTTCTAAAACACCATATGTATGATAAAGCCTATGCAGAATCTGAAGGAGGCTGACACGTGATAGAAAGGGTCTTATGAAAACTACAGTCCTCAGAAGAAATTCACTAGCAAGCATCTTCCTAGAATGTTAAGGGCACCCCAAAGTTCCTCCCATGATCTCTGAAAGGGCTCTGCACAGTGATCATGCAGGAAACTGGCAAAACAGAACCATCTTTTTTCTAAGCCTTAATTAATCAGAGTGCTTGGGGAGGCAGGAGAAAGTAAAATGAGTGGCTGCTCTGATCCACAAGTGCTGAACAGTGATGGTAACAGCTTCTGCAGAGGGGCATTTCGGAAATGTGTGGGTGATGGTTGTATCTGATACAATGCTGGGGGCAGAGTGGGCATTCCTGCCACTTACGGGGCAGAGACCAGGGATGCTGGGTGTCCCTCCATGGATGGAGCAGTCCCACACAATGAAAGCATTGTCTCGTCGTATAGAAATACCCTGCTTTTCTGAACCTGGGACTAACATATTTTACAAATAAGCAATAGGTATTTCTGCTCAGCTGTAATAGACACTTTACACTTTCTTTTCCAGGAATGCCATTAGTACATAAATCAAAGGAAAACTGTTTATTTTCTTCAGAATTCCAACAGTTGTGTATCATTTTGGAAGATCACACTATCCGCAGCAGCTCATGTTATCTGAGTCACCAATCCCACTCCTCTGACTTAGACTGCATTGGAGGGGCGGCCTGACCTGAGCTTTTGGGGGCAGGTGTCAGCCCCCGATCACTTGGTTCTGTTGCCCAGAGGCAGGTGCATGCGTTGGAAGTAATTAGCAAATACTTTGCCTCATTCTTCTTTATATTTTGGTTATGACATTATATTAACTTTTCGTGAAACTTATGGGTGTGAGTGAGTTATATTATCCAGGAATTTCACCTCAGAATTGTAAACCAGGTGCTTGGATATATTTGCAATAAAAATGGGGGGTGGGTCTGATAGGCCTAAGAGCTCACTGCTTTAAAAGCAATTTTCCATAGATCAAAAATGCCTTTCCAAGTGGAAACACCAGGGAATCATTTCCTTTCTGGAACCTGCCGGACCTGGAGTGGCCCTGCCAGGCCAAGCAGGAGAGGCTGGCGCTCAGCATGAAAGAGCTCTTTCTCTTCAACCCTCACAGGTGAAAAGACGGATGCCCCGGCCACTGCTCAAACCAGAGGAGGCAAGACTCACAGACTCCTAGGGCCGTGTGGCCCTCAGTAAGTTAGTTATGTATAATATAAGCCTCAGTTTCCCCATCTGTATGTTGGCGGTAAAATCAGTCCCTCCTGTATTGACTTCCTGTGTGGATCAAACACGGTAAGTAAGATAAAGCATGTTTCATGCTTCCCTCCACATCCCTGAGCACATAATGCTCAATTGATGCAAATGTGTATGATCATCCATACAGCATTTATGCTTTACAAAGCCCTTTTCCACATACTGTTTCCTTTGAACCATTCAGCAGTGGGGACTGACAGGAAGAACATCTCCAGGGAGGACAGGAGGCTCAGGGATGCCATGATACTCGCCCTAGGTCACATTGGTGGCCATGAAACTGGCTTTTCTGAATTGGAATACATGCGGCTCCATTTAGACGGATTCTGTGCAGCTCTGAAGACACAAGTAGGCTCTCAGAGGAGGAAGAAGGTACTGGAGAAGAAAGGTAGGAAACTGCTAACAACTGGGGCTTCCTAACAATGGAAGGATAGAGTCTTGTGCTGTCTGCCTCCTTCTGAGACATTAGCGGGAAGTTTGGGCCTTGACCTGGGAGAGAGGCCTTGAAACCCATTCAGTCTAAGAATCCAGGATTCACTTCGAGATCACTTCTCAGAGTAGAGATTTTTGCTTTTAACTCTTTCCTTGAATGTTAGAGGTTTTTCCCTCAAACGTATTGTTTTAGTTGTCATTTTAACTTTTCCACAGAGGAGTGAACTAGCTGGAAAATGGTCCGGGACTTCAGTGGCACCACGATTTCAGCATAAAGTTTCCTTACTCTGTTTTAAATCTGCACTCTCAGGGATGAGAAAGAAAACCCCTGAAACTGATGTTCAGTTCACAAAGTACACACGCAGAATACAGGAAATCTCTGCCAAAACGTGGCCTGAGTTTGCTTAACTTTGTCCCGGAAGTTCCATAACCTGTGTTATCTGCTGTTAAAAATTTACAGGGACCAGCTGGGTCTTTGGTCCAATGGAATTTTTTGTTTTCTTCAGGCATGAAAATGTCAAATATAGTCATAAAAACAATGACCTAACCTGTGCCCAGAAATATGTTTTCTAAACAATTACACTTCCAGTTAATCTCACACTACCGTGGAGCCAAGCCAATAAATAAGAACTCAATTTCTCACCATTTGACCTGAACAGAGATTTGGGCTGCTTCCAGGGAAATACATATTAGACAAACCTTTCTGAATGTACCTTTTGGTAGGCCAGGTGCAATGGCTCACGCCTTCATCCTAGCACTTTGGGAGGCCAAGGTGGGCAGATCACCTAACGTCAGGAGCTCGAGACCAGCCTGGCCAACATGGTGAAATCCTGTCTCTACCAAAAATACAAAAATTAGCTGGGTGTGGTGGTGGGCACCTGTAATCCCAGCTACTTGGGAGGCTGAGGCAGGAATCTCTTGAACCTGGGAGGCAGAGGCTGCAATGAGCTGAGATCGCACCACTGTACTCCAGCCTGGGTGACAGAGGAAGACTTCATCTCAAAAAAAACAGGAAAAAAAATCACTCGATGTACTTTTTTCTTATTCTACTGTCAGATCACTTTTAGTTGCTTTATTCTTCTTTACTGGGTTCATGCCAAATGACTTCTAACTAAAAGAGAGGGCCCTAGAAAGAAAGAACCAATCCTCTATACCATCATATCATTGGTCCCCACATATTCTCACACATATCACCTCCCAAATCGAGTACTAACTTCACATCCCTGGAGAGAGTTTATTATACTCACCTGGTCTCATTAAAGCAACACACAGTTGTACAGTTTCTCACTGTGGAACCAATTAACCATTTCCACATCAGGCACCAACACAACCCCACCATGCCGTTTGCCCTCTTTATTTATGTTAAGTCTCTGGTACTAGTTATGTTAAGACACTCAAAACAAGAGCTATGTTTTCACACCGTGGGTGGTGATTTCGAGCATTAGAACCAGCTTTTCCCCCCACTGTTTCTATGCTTTGTAATTTGCATACCAAAATTTAACGCTATCTACAGCTTTCCACTTGAAGTTTTTTTGCAAATGAAGTCTTAAAAGTGATATAGTCGAATATGCTTGGGCACCTTTGGCATCTGAAAGGGAGAATTTCCAATACAAGGGGCAGTGCGCAGATGGCTGCTGGGTTGACTCCTAAGTCTCAAGGCAAACTCCCCCAGCACAGGCCACAATGGCAACAGCATGAACCAAATCTTGCTTGAATCCAACAAATGACCACAGATTTCTCATGACTGAAAAAATGACAGAAATCTATTCCCACAGTGGAATTCTTTACTGATCAATAAACCCAACACATTGTGCAACATTTGTGAGTTATTCTTTTTGGAATCAACAGCATGTCTTAATAGCTAATTATTTGATAAAGCCTTGACATCACCAAAATTTCCCAATAATGAGGGCACTAAATCCTAAAGAACTGTGAAGGAAAGAGGTCAGCATCTTCTTTGGAAGGTCACAAAGAATGAGAATGATTCTTATAGTCCTATAATCACTCAGAAATGGTTAGGCCCAAAGGAATTAAGTTACATGACCCCAAATCCTGTCTCCAAAACCAAAAGCATGAATGCCCTGAAATAGACTTTCGCCTTGTGTTTTTCTCTCTGATTCTTCCTTTGCTCATTCACCAAGGCAGACTCCTTGTCAAAACAGGATTAAAATCCCGAGGCCAGCCCCAGGCCAACTTGAAGCTGCATCCAAGGCAGAGCCTTAGACATGGTAGCTCCAAGTGTTTCATGGGCCTGGTGAGAGGGGCAGGCCCTGGCTCTAGACACCAGGAAAAAAACATACTCCTTAGTGTTCAACCCTGGTTTTCTTATCAGAGCAATGATGTCCCAGGATGACCTGTGGACAAAAGAGGACAGGAGAAGAGAAAATCTTTTCTTCAATTCAAAAGAAAAGGCCCCTATGGTCTATGAGCTGAGAGCGTACTCATAGCTATCACTGAATCCTTTCTGAACTGCACCGGGGATGTGAGAGGGAGAGTGAAGGTCAAGTGCTCGGTTGGAAGGGAGAAGGAACAGGCTCCCTTCTCTTTGTTTTATCCCACTGCCTCTTTGCTCCATACCACTTTCCCTTGGCTGGATTTAGACCCAGCCAAGGCAATTCTTTGCCTTGTTCCCAAGTTGAGTACTCATCTTCATGGGAGGCTGCACATTTCTTTAGGATTACTTTCAGGCCATATGGTTCTGTTTTGAAACAATGAGGGCTTCTCTGTAATGATCAGCACAGGGAGAGGAAAAGGGCAAGGGCTTTGGTTACCAAATATTCAGCTCCCCAAAGTTAAGTCACCATCACGGGGCTAAGCAGACAACATCACCACCTTCAAAGCACAGTGTTGACACTATTTTTTCCTGGTATACTAATTTTCTCATAATAGCCTGCTCCACTCCTCTGCTTCTGTCTTGTGTGTTTTCTGGAAAAAGTAAGACCACTCCTCAGCCCAGCCAATTTCTCAAAAGACTAAGACAGCCTGGCTGCAGAAATGTTCAATCATTCTTGAAAATCAGCAATGGTGAGTTGCATTTATCTGATCAAAAAATGCAACTGCCGAAAAAAAAAAAGCACATCTGCCTCCCCACAAATGAAAATTTAGGCAGCATGTGTCTGAGTTTGTGGCAGAGTAAAGAGGAGTTTATATGGTTTCTTATCACTGGGCTAAAACACAACTAGTAAAACTAGTATAGTGATAGTCACTCCTGGGAAACATGCAATGTGGCTGTCAAAATCTGCTCCCATTACTTCAGAGTGTCAAATGGACTCAATGGAATGACTTTTCAGCTTAATACAAAGTGAGAACTGCCACAGGGTAGTAAATTCCTTTCTGTCCTAAAATAGTAGCCCAAGAAATAATCATCCCAAGAAGCAAGAGGTGTTTTATCTCCTCCGCAGTAGCAAAGGGCTTCTCCGGATTGCTAAGTGCTGATTTATTCCAGAATGCACAATTGTGGCTTGCTGCTGGTCTCCACCCCATCTGCCTGAAGGCAGGGATGTGCTTGTCTGTGTCAGAACTGCCTGCTTAACCCAGCAGGAAGCCTTGTCACCGGTATCCAGCCGTGGCCACGTCTCTTGGCTGAAAGAAGCAGGAGCCCAGCAATGCTAACATTTGAAAGATCCAGAGGGAAGACAGGAGGCTGACTTTTGAAGGCATCCATCACCACTTGCCTTCCAGATGCTATACCCAAATAGCAGTGTCCCTCCTGAGGCTGTCCCTGAATGCCACCCACCAGTGACCAGCAGCACTGGGAGGGGTGTGTGTGTGTGTGTGTGTGTGCATGTGTGTGCATGTGTGCGTGTGCATGTCTGAGAAGGGCTGTTGTGGGGAAGGCTGCTCTGCAATGCTGAATGCTCCTGGCTGTGCCTCTTCAGACATTAATATATGCAGGTCAGAAGAAGCTAAATTCCAAGCCTCTGTAAGCATGTCCAAAATGGCCCTCTGCCCAAAGCGCCTCTTCAAGTCTCAATCTAAAGATCAGCATTTGACAAACCACGGGTGAGAGTTTGCAAAAACAGGGAGTGAGCCCTTGCCAGAACTGAAACCAAGATGAGTGCAACAACAATGAAAAGCTTAGAACCCACTGGCTGGCAGCCAAGGCATTCAGACTTGGTATGGGCGTATCAATGGGCGAATCAACAAATGCAGGGTTCGCCACGGCAATGTACAGCAGAGACTCTAGTAGAGATTTACAGCAGACTGGAGTACTGCGCTCTTGCAAATGCAGAAGTTGGGGGTGGGGAAAGGTAGAAAAGAAAAAAAAGAAGAAAGATAAAGTGACATATTCAAATGCAATTCAAACATTCCAAGCTACTCTTTTGACCTCAGAAATTTTACCATGATTTGGGTGAGCCTAATGGTCTGTGGACCACGTTGGAAAATGTCACAATAGATGTTTGAATTAAAATCCAGTAGGTTTGCCAAAAGACCAATTGTTAAAAATTGGCAGCATTCCAGAGAACTTACTAGGCTGCGTACTGCCCCGGGGCTGAGAGAACTGCTAATTCCAGGGAAAGTTAATTATCACCTTATTGATAAAAGGGTAATTTTTAAAGCTTGTGGTGTGGCTTTTGTGACTCATTAATTAAAATTTAGAGTAATTTACTAGATACCCTGGTGGCTTCTGTTACATTATATCTGTACCAAGCTGTTTAATGTCTCTCCCAGGGGCTATTTTTAATCCCCCTCATCTCGCCTCACCTGTCTGCTTTTGAAGGCAATGAAAACATTAAAAAACGTGTAAATCTAAAATTAGCCTTTCGAGAGATTGCAGAATGAAGAAAGAAGATGTCCAAGGAGGCATGTTTTAAAAGTTCCTTCTTAGAAACGTCAAATTTGCCCACCAAAAGAAAGAAGCTTATGTGATCACACCAAAGGCAACTGCTTTCACAAACTTCATCCGCAAAATGTTAGACAAGATTTTATGCTCCATGATCATTAGATTAAAAGAGGGTCTTTTCTCATCTCCTTTCCCTTCTTTCCCATTCCATCCCCAAATACAATCTGAGGGCTCAGGGGAAGAATGACACTGGAGATGCTTGCTATCCTAAGGCTCCCAGCCCAATGAGGGGTAGCATCGCCTCCCGCAGTCTTTGGGACTTGCGGAGTGAGATGGGCACATCCCAGCTCCCTGGTATCTGCCCATGTGATATTGAGGTTTCCAAGCGCAGGGACTTGGGGAGGAAAATTGTCCCGCAGATCCCTAACAGGGCCCTGTAAGTGCCTTTCAAGCTCCAGCCACCACCTCTGCCTGGACCCAAAGTTCTCTAAGGTGCCTGTCATAAAGGATGCGTGGGCACGTGTGTGATGTGTCCTCAGGCCACACAAAATTGTAAACAGACCCATGAAGCACTCTAACGTTTCAGCCTCCAGATTCCCAGAAAGGTTATTCCTCTCTGAGCATTCCTTGTTATGATTTCAGGGAACTTCAGTTAAGTTTCCTTAAACGTATTGAAATGAAGTATTTGAGATCCAAAATTGAGATTAAAAATACACAAACAACAGAGGTGATTTTCTCATCATTTCAAATTTTAAAAATTAAAAAACTGTTTGTACTTTAGGGTAGTGCTTGAATTTTTTAATAGGAAATGTTACTGAATATTTTTTAAAGTCAATATTGTTTTGAACTCTCATTGTAAAAGTTCTTGCAGCAAGTGACAGTATTTGGGTCTGGCTTGTTTTCTGTAGGCTGAACTGCTTGCCTTACCTGCCGCTTGCTAGAGGAGATAGCCTTTCACCCTCGCCCCCAGGAGTCGAGAACCAGAAAGTGAAACTGCTTCTGCTGGTTTCCCTGACCTCGAAAACACACCATCAAAAGCAAAGAAATGATGAAAAGCAACTTACTCTTGTTTCTCTTACTGTTTTCTTGTCTTTCCATTACCGTTCATTTACTCTTTTCTTTTTTTTGCAGCAAGATAAAAGTAATTTGGGGGGCACAGGGAAGAAATGTAAACACGTTAAACATGAAAGAACTGGATTTTTGTGGGATTTGCACTTTTGTTATAATTCCACAAATGAAGCAAACTGATGAATTTACCAAAATATTTCAGAGCTCATCTGCATACACAATTTAAAAAGCTAAAGAAAACACATTCGTATTTTTTTAAAATCAGTCAAAAAGCCTGTTTAAAGGTTCAAGATTGTGCAGCCACCAACTTCCCTAAAACTGAAGATTCTACGTTAACATTTTATTTGAGTTTAGACGATCACACAGTACCGATTTTCCAGGTAATCTTCACCTAGCTGCTGTTGCTCAAATAGCCCCTCATTTTTTCAGACTCGTTCTACCAAGCAACACAAAAAATGCTCCACAGAAATTTTATAACCCCCAGATAGTTGAACACACTAAGAATTCCTTTATAGTTATTTTTACATTTTTATGCTTTCACTCCAGATATTCTATTTTGCTTTAAAAAAAAAAAAAGTGGAGAAAAAAACGCAGCTATATTCCTTATTCTTCAAAAATGGTTCCTCTGGTTGAAAAGAAAGAAAAACAGCATACAACAGAACACCCCGATTCTGAAGTGCCTGGATTACTTTCTCAAGTACTGTAGTGTCTGAGATCAGTAAAAAACCACTTTCTCAGAAAGCCACTGATTGTCTAACCCTTGTGAGTACCGTCATGGAATCTAGAGGCAACGCGAGGAGACACCTCTCATTCACGATCACAGATAGTGGAAAGAACTTTGACTCAAGCACCTCAACTCAGCAAAACAGCTCAGCAGCCTGCACCCTGGCCTCATCCACTGCTCCTGTCCAGCCAGCAAGCAACCTGGAAAGGACCCCTCATGCTCTGGGAGGAGCACATGGAAGCTGGTTCAAATCACAGCACTCCACCTGGGAGGGAGGTGATTCTGAGCTTGGGAAAACTGCTGCTAATACTCCATAGTCACCAGTTTTTTCCCCCAAAAATGAATTAAAACCAGAAACTAGCAATAAATATTATTCTTATTTATGCCTGATAAATTAGGAAATACCAGCACAAAGACATGTACAATAGTCTACCGGGGATATTTGAAATCAAATTAAATTTAAAAAAAAAAACACTTTTACATGTTCATAACATACCAATTTTAATAACCAAATTTTAGGCAAACATTTTTATCCCAAGACATACTACAATTTTTTTAAATTAAAAAGCAAAACAAAGCAAAATTATCGTGAAGGGAAAAAAAATAACTAACCGGTTACTTGAGTTCACATTTGGAAAAAAATAACTTTCTAGGTATTTAAATGCAGAGTTAAAGAGTAATGAACATGTATATAGCCCAAATTTATAAACTATGTAATTCAGTGTTACATTTTCCCCTCTGAGATCTGGTTAACAAATCAAATGCTGTACTTTGCATATGAGGAACTAAAGTTTACCTACTGGACTCAGTGGTTTTAGTGCAGGACACTCCTGTGCGTTGCCATAGAGGTAGGCATGCAACCCAGAAAAACTAAAACAGGTAACCTGTCATGCTGACAGTTACAAGAGAAAGATCCCGTGTCAACGGCACGCCTCCAATTGTGCATCTCCCTTACCTACAGCTTGTTCACCAGAGCCCTGAGCAGGTTGTTTACCAGGTCGGGAGTGTTGACTCAGAAGACAGATGACTTTCAGCACATGCAAACCGAGTACTGCAAAAGCTATCTTCCACCCGTGTTAGTAGCTCACAGTTAGTCTCCAGCAGCCCTGTGCTCCAGCTGCAAACATCTCATTAGACTAATGCATTCAGCACAGGCAGAAAACTCGATTTACCATAGCTACAGCAATGAATTTCCATTACGATGACAGCTTCAACCACATCATGTCCGGAAAACCAGCCAACCACTGGCTTTTAAAGAACACACACATTTTACATGCAGAAAATGAGGCCTGTGTGTGTGTGTGTGGTGTGTGTGTGTGTGTTTCGTATTTCCTTCCTCTTAGCAGCCCAACTAAGAGAAATGTGCAGTGTAGCTTTTTGTCGATATGAGCTGCAAGGTAATGACACTTCTGCTTCTTTGGTAGTTACGTCCTTGTAGTAACCTGAATTATGTCACAATGGTTAGAATGGGTGTTTCCAACATTTCAGTTTTCATTACCCCTCCTCTGTTGCCATAGAAACCAGACTGTAACATCATCTCTTTGTCCCAATCCTGCAGCAGTGTGGGCCAACACCAGGCTTATAAGACACTGGTGATCTGAGAGAGTGAATGTTTGACTTTGAACAAATAAAACAAAAAGAAATATTACAACAGCATCATTGTTCAGGAGAGCCTGTGTGATTCCCAGAGCAGTGTGCCTATCCAGGTGTGTGCACACACCATGTTTGTACACATTAACTCAGCGGCTGCCCACAACACATGTGTACAGTTCATTAAAGCTAGCCCTGACTTTGGCTCCAGACCTGTATGTGTGTGTGTGTAAGCACCTCTACCCACCTCAACATGGTGGGACCTGCACAGGATAGAAACAGAGAAAGGGTGATCACTCATTCCCATGCCCCAGTGCATTTTCTGCAGGAAATCAATTTATGCTGGCGAAGGGACCTTTTCTTTTCCTTCCTATTTGTAAAGTGGAGCAGGGCTCCCCATTGCCTATTTCATCCACTCTGGGATATTGGCATATTCACAGGTATTTCCTACAAGATGAAACATCCATTCTACGAACATGTGGCTTACTCGTAGGGATGAGCAGCAAACAAATTTAGCTGGGACTAAATATCAACCAGGGCTAATTAAGGTTTAGGCCACAACCTGGCCAGTTACTGAGAGTGAAAAAAACTGCAATTAACAACTTGAGGTTTCTCTGAATATATGTGCAGAGCACATTAAAAGTACGTAAGAAATCTCTCCTCTGAAATTTATTATGAAAATATAAAAAACTGTTTTAAGTCAAAGCCTTGTAATTAATTGAGCAAGAAGTAGTTCACTACTTTAGTTCATCAAATTTTGTTGTTTTGTGTTGGAAAAGGCAGGTTTGGTAGTTTGCCTTTTCATTTCATATAAATTGATTTCACTAAAGAAGAAGGAGGAAGAGGAGAAGAAAAGAAAATAAGATGGATGGGCCAGGTGCGATGGCTCATGCCTGTAATCCCAGCACTTTGGGAGGCCGAGGCAGACGGATCACTTGAGGTCAGGAGTTTGAGACCAGCCTGACCAACATGGAGAAACCTTATCGCTACTAAAAATACAAAAATTAGCCAGGCTTGGTGGTGCATGCCTGTAATTCCAGCTACTTGGGAGGCTGAGGCAGGAGAATCACTTGAACCTGGGAGGCGGAGGTTGCAGTGAGCTGAGATCACGCCACTGCACTCCAGCCTGGGTGACAGGGCGAAACTCCATCAAAAATGGAAGGAAGGAAGGAAGGAAGGAAGGAAGGGGGAAGGAACGAAGGAAGGAAGGAAGGAGGGAGGGAGGGAGGGAGGGAAGGAAGGAAGGAAGGAAGGAAGGAAGGAAGGAAAAAAAGAAAGGAAAACAAAAGAAGAAAAAAGAAAAGAAAAGAAAGACGACGGATGATTTAAATTTGGATAGCATCTCTGTCCCAGCTGCAGTGGTTATTATACTCACGCCCATGGCCTCATACATGCCACACTACATTGAACTTGAAGCACCTGGAATGGGCTGAGATATTAGACCAGTTTTCACTCTAAAATGTTTCTTAGGATAAAAAAAAAAATGTTTCTTAAGTAATCAGAAATATTCTCCAAGTCCTGTAACAGAAGAAAAAGGGTCGGCAGAATCTACCCAAAAGAAAGGAGTTGCTGGTTTTCCTCCCCAGCTCTGTGAGCGTTTCTCACTCAGATCCTTGGGCCCAACCTCCTTGCCTCCTCCCAGATGGGCTACCATTGTCCTTGTCCTCAAGGTGGGTGCATGGGGGAAGCAGCCACTGTCATCTAACAGGCCAACTTGGTAATAAAGTCTACAAGTGAAATCAACAAAAGCTGGATTGCTTGGGCGCGGTGGCTCAGGCCTGTAATCCCAGCACTTTAGAAGGCCGAGGCGGGCAGATCACGAGGTCAGGAGATGGAGACCATCCTGGCAAACACGGTGAAACCCCATCTCTACTAAAAATATAAAAAATTAGCCGAGCGTGGTGGCGGGCGCCTGTAGTCCCAGCTACTCTGGAGGCTGAGGCGGGAGAATGGCGTGAACCCGGGAGGCGGAGCTTGTAGTAAGCTGAGATTGCGCCACTGCACTCCAGTCTGCGCGACAGAGCGATACCCCGTCTCAAAAAATATATATGTGTATATATATACATTTTACATATATATTTAGGTAAATAACATCTATTTACTAAAATATATTATTCAAAATATTTGACATTTAATTAATAAATTATTCATTTAAATTATGTAATTTAATAAATTTAATGAATATGTAAATATATTTATTTAAAGATATCTATATTTTTATTTAAATATATATTTACATTTTTATTTAAATATATATTTATGTTTTTTACTTAAATGTGTATTATATTTTTATTTAAATGTATATTTATAATTTTTATTTAAATATATCTATATATACACACATTTATTTTTTTACATATATATATACTTACTGGGATTTCTTTCTTAATACAACCAGGAACATAGCCTTTAATAACTTAAATCAATATTTTTTAAAATCCTAAATGTTTTTAATTCCAAGAAAAATTTAAGTTAAACATGGAAGAGAAAAGAAATTTGATGATATAACTGGTATTAGCTGAGGGGTCTGTTAAGAAAAGTGACCGCTCTGACCTAGCATCTCTCTAAATCTTGTACATCCCTGTCCCATGAAAAGGGTGCTTAGGTTGTGCCACGCTGTTAATTTTCTTTGGTGCTGTGGTTACATTTCTGTCTCAGACCACAAGCAGCATGTTTCCCTCTCTCCACACAAGTGCTACTGGGCTGGTGGTTAGCAGGAGGCAACCAGAGGGAGCAAGTTAAGTTGGGGGACTCCCAAATGCAAATCTACTTAGAGTAGCCTCCATTTGAAGAGTAATCCTTCTGTCAGCTGCTGTTAAAGACATCCTTCACGTTGAAAATGGCCTTTGCCCTAAAGAGTTGTGTTTTCCAACACGAGCATCAGATCGAGAGGACTCTGTCTTGGACTGGCAGTCAGTGCTACTGCCAAAACAACCTTTGTTATAATAATGATAACTAATGTTTACTGAAGAATTACGTGTGAAACCCTTCTCATTTTGTATCCCATTTACGACAATCCTATGAAGTAGGTATTATGATACTATCCCCATCTTATATATAAGGAAACTGAGACTTAGGGATGTTAAATAACTTGCCCAAGGACACACAGCTTAGAAGTGGGTAGATACAGGTCTGACCCAGGCAGTCTGTGCCCAAAGACACTCTAATTCATCATTCCACCTCATGGTTCCTGGCACTTCCCCTTGTTCCAGCCCTACCACTAACCCAATGACATGGGTAAAATCATTGACTGTCTATAACACGGGAGAAGGAAACAAGGGACTAGATCATCTTTGTGGTCACTTATGTCTCTGACATTTCACAATCCTGAGAACTGCTTTATCTCTAACTCAAAGCATCGGTCTGCTGGAACAGTACGATGCTTTGGGTTGGAGGAGTGCTTACTTGTGATTATGGATATGGCCATGATTACAAAGGGGCAAAAAGTACCCTTTCTCTCATTAGGATAAGACCTAGTAAACTAGAGCTTTGGACATCAATTTGCAGCAAAGGTAGGGTGGAGAGAGCATGGAGACAGAACAGGAAGAAAAGCTAAGATTCCATTCCTGTAGTAAGGAAGGGAGAACAGCCTCCCACACTCAAGAGGCCCCACAGCTTTCCTTCCACCTCATTCAACACAAGTTTGAGAACCTTAGGGGCTATGGAAGGTATAAGGCTTGTGATTACCATTTTGCACCAAATGGCTAATCTAATTAGTCAGACTACATAAGAGTGGGTGCTAGATCTCTTGACTCCCCAGTCTATCACTTCTTCAACCCAAAGACCTGCCTTCCATGGGGCCAGATCTTTGCTTCAACTGCTCAAGCAGCGATCTTTTAAAGTTAAAGATAAAACTGTTCTTTGTAGTGAAGATAAACAAAAAACAACCTAAATCACAGAATACACAAAGCACCCCCAAAAAGATTGTCATAGAAGAACATGGAATTAAACTTTTAAAATGTTCTCAATAAATGTTTGCTAAAATACTGCAGTTTACAAAATAATATGTGGGATAGAATTTTATTTTGAAAAAACTAATGATTTGCAAAATATAAGAGATGTTACGAGCAATGATTCTTCCCAGAACTTTGGGAGGCTGCACTGAGAGAATCGCTTGAGTCTAGGAGTTCAAGACCAACCTGGGCAACATGGGAGACCTTGTTGCTACAAAAAGTTAGAAAGAAAAAAATTAACCAGGCATGGTGGTGCATGCCTGTAGTCCCAGCTACTCGGTAGGCTGAGGTGGGAGGAATGCTTGAGCAGTGGGGAGGGCGAAGCTGCAGTGAGCTGTGATGGTGCCACTGCACTCCAGGTTGTGAGACAGAGCAAGACCCTGCCTAAAAAAAACAAAAAAGAAAGAAAAAATAGTAATGATTCCTTGGTGATACAATTTTTACCTTTGTAATATTTTTCTTTTATATTTTCTGCACAAGAACACCCATTTCTTTTGTGATAATCAAAAGTGGTGTGAATTCTCGTAAGTGGGAGTTGAACAATGAGAACACACAGACACAGGGGGAATGTCACACACCAGGGCCTGTCGAGGGGTGGGGAGCAAGGGTGGGGAGAGCATTAGGACAAATACCCAATGCATGTGGGGCTTAAAACCTAGATGACAGGTTGACAGGTGCAGCGAACCACCATGGCACATGTATACCTGTGTAACAAACCTGCACGTTCTGCACATGTATCCCAGAACTTAAAGTAAAATAAATAAATAAATAAATATTAGTTTTATTTTTAAAAAACTAGTATGAATTAATTGATTGGTAACAGAATTTTTCCTTGTCATACTGGCAAGCATATTTGATAATGGTTCTCATAAATGTTAAGTCTCAAGTTTCATCATTAAAATAAAACTAAAAGCTTTGTCAGCCCAGTGGCTGTAGGTTAGCCAGTGCCCTGAGTCTGAAACCTGCTCCCACATCCTCCATGACGGGCTTCACCATCACGAATATTTCTGGAGCCCATGCGGGGTGCTTAGTGCAGCCAATACAAAAATTAGGGACATATTCCCTATCCTTCCCCACTCAAGGGACCCTGCCATCAACAGGGTCCTCTCAGAGCTGATAATACTCTGTCTGTCTTATTTTTAGTCAAGCCATGTGCTAAAGACTTAGGAAGTTGGTGATTGAGTCAAGTAAAAAACACTCTCATCCAAGGAAAGAATGACTCACTCAAATTCTCTTGGGCCCAAAACATGGCTCCTCTCAGACAGGGCCTCCTGTCTTTGTGGCTCTGGGCCTGTGACCCTGGCTAATATTCAAGGACTGACTGAGTGGAAACATTTGTCTCAAGGTCTGACAGTTTTGATGGGAGCACAGCCCAGAGACCCTTATCCCAGGGGCTGTGTCTGGTAAGGGGCTGGATGGTAAGGGCAGGTGGCTGACAGCTGGGAGAACTGAGAGGGACAACATCAGGGATTTTTCTTTGGTCACTAGGCTTATGTTAATTCCAAGATGGCAGGGAATAGGTCTTCTCCACTGTAACTCCAGCATGTAGTGCACAGCCTAGTCTGTAGTAGGAAATCAACAAATAATTATTACTGAATGAATGAAAGAAACTAGAAGTTAAAGTGGGAGATCTCATCTTAATCTATGTTAGTACAGGCTTTTAGAACTGATTCCTTTCTCCCACAGAAGTGATTGATGTCAGATGTTTGTTATCAGAAAAAAACATCATTCATTAAAATTCAAAGGAAGACTTCCCTTTACTCTTTGTTCCTTTGTTCTATTAAAATGTTATCTCTTTGTGATCATTTCTGCTTTGAGTTGTACTTCTTGGTAACAAATGAGCTTTAATTCAAATGGGTGATCTCCAAGCACTAGGTTTCTCTTTCCTGCCTGCGATATTTCCCCGAAGTTAGATAGGAGAAACAAACCCAGAGTGCCCTCAGTACTCTGCCTGGAGTACTCAGAAGCTTCTAGAACTAGCAAATGTGAGTCTCAGTCAAACCTCTATGTGTGCTCCAAAGAGCCAGAACGACAGACTTCAAATAAAGTAACGAGTACCTGCAATTTCAGCTGATAACAGTTACTGCTTCTGGGCTCAATTTGTATGGCAAAGGGGTATAACGCGGAAAGGCAAGAGATGAGGGGAGTTGGATAGAGAGGCCCATCAAAGAGAGACTCTACATTTTTAAAAGTTCATGTAGAAGATAGTTTTGGGGGATTGCCTGCAGTTTCTAGAATAAAGACGTTGATCACCTGAGGTTCCATCTCCCTTTATTTGAGGGAAGATCTCCAAGATGGGTTTCTTAGTAACAAAAAAGCAAGAATACAACCATTGTCCTTAGAATAAAACTTGAATCTGAATACAGATGATGCAGTCTGAAATTTTCGTGCTCAAAAAAAAAAGAAAAAAAAGAAAAAAAAAACACACAACTCATTGGTGAATAAAAAGCAACTGGTTGATCAATTCATCTTAAGGACAGCCAACTTCAGTGTGGACCATATCTATGATAAGCCCACATGAACTAGAAGTGAACCTAGAGGCTGGGACTGGAGAATAGAGGAGGAAAGAAGAGGGAAGTAAGTTTGCAAGTAATAGTAAAAACAGCTCAAACTGGCTTTTTTTTTTTTAAATGAAGGACATTCAGCCAGGTGCAGTGGCTTATGCCTGTAGTCCCAGCACGTTGGGAGTCGAAAGCGGGCAGATTACTTGCAGTCAGGAGTTCAAGACCACCCTGGCCAAAGTGGCAAAACCCATCTCTACTAAAAATAGAAAAGTTAGGCCAGGCGCGGTGGCTCACGCCTGTAATACCAGCACTTTGGGAGGCCGAGGCGGGGAGGATCACGAGGTCAGGAGATCTAAACCATCCTGGCTAACATGGTGAAACTCCGTCTCTACTAAAACATACACACACACACACAATTAGCCAGGCATGGTGGCACACGCCTGTAGTCCCAGCTGCTCGGGAGGCTCAGGCAGGAGAATGGCCTGAACCTGGGAGGCGGGGCTTGCAGTGAGCCGAGGTCGCGCCACTGCACTCCAGCCTGGGCGACAGAGGGAGACTCCGTCTCAAAAAAAAAAAAAAAAGAAAGAAAAGAAAAGAAAAATTAACCCAGGGCGGTGGTGCATGCCTGTAGTCCCAGCTACTCGGGAGGCTGAGGCATGAGAATCATTTGAACACGAGAGGCAGAGGTTGCAGTGAGCCGAGATTGTGCCACTGCACTCCTGCCTGGGCGATAGAGAGAGACCCCATCTCAAAAAATACAAATAAAAATAAAAATAAAGGGTATTCAGTGGCAGGGAGTCCAATGAGCTTAGACAAGGGTGACCCAACAGTTGGTCAACAACGTCACCAAAGATCTGGTCTGAATCATCTTATGCCTGGCTTCCCTCATGGTCACAGTTCTGTTGCCAGCTGCTTCCAGGCCACATGCTTCCCCCTTTCCCACCCAGCACAAGGGAGAGCCTCTCCAGGTAACTTCCACAGAGGAGCAAGGAAGCCTCTTTCCTAGAACTTCTGGTTAACATCCCCCTCATCTCATTGGCTGGAACTGGGCCCCATCCCATTCCAAAGACTGCCACTCGGAAATGCTGATTGGCTTAATTTCACCTTTGAAACTGGCGGGACCCTCTGCTTTCCTCCAGGCACTGGAGCTGTCTGGGGAGAAATGGACACCTGAATGACAATTGCAGGGCTCTTACTCAGTACAAGGCAAGAGAAATTGGTGCTAAAGGCCAAAATCAGCAAGAAGCAACTGACTAGTAGAAGGTGGGGCGGAGGAGACCAGGAAGAAGAGAGGCCACAGGGAAGGGGAGAGGATAGGGTGCTGTGCACTGCACATGTGACCTCCTGCCCTCTCAGACACCAATCTTTAGGAAGAGCCACAGAAATGAGGAAATGCTTGCTATGGTTGAAGTTCTTGCAGAAACTCGTGAAGAGGCTGAGGTTTGTATCCTGGGTTGATGCGGGTGAAACCACATCAGCATATGAGAAGCCAGGGGCCAGGACCAAAAAGATTATGAAAGTGAGTCTAGGAAAGGAGGCCACTGTGCCGGGAGGACTCTGGACTTAACTGGGATGCGAACATTGGGATATAAGAGGCAGAAAGGCAGCTGCTTGACAAAGGAGCCGCAGCCATGTAAGTCGGGCATATAGTTAGCCGAATTCTATCCTTTCTTACAAGGTGAGTGACCTTCTAGAAAGGAAGGCTTGACTGGATATTGACATTCTCAAGACGGATTGTTTAAGACTGAATAACTTAGTCCTTAAGAGAAGTGCTGTGCACTACTCAGACCGCCTTATCTGGCTCTACGGCCACACTGTGTGTGTTGTTGGGTAGGGGTGAAGAGCAGGGCCCTATCTGAATCAGAAAATTGGTGGGAGGGCCCGTTCTCTCTGCTTGAACCCTGTGGAGGCTGCAGGCAAGCACTGGGGACCTAGCCATGGGGTAGCTGGAGGAGCTGGTGAGTGGGTTCTGCAAGGCTGACGAGCTCAGGGGACCTGAGGACTGTCTGGACTGCTTGCTTGCAGCAGTAACAGGACGTGGCAGCACCATCTGGGAATGGATCCTTGGACTGACCTACCAGCGACCAAAACCAGCAAAGACCCCTTTGGACTAAGTATGGAACTCAGAGAGCTTGGAGGACTCTCCAGAGAGGAAGTCCAGGCTTCCCCCAATTTTTGTGAGAAAGGGTCCAGCTCAGAGTTATATTAATATGATATTCATACTAAAAGGAATGGGAATAGCAAAATCTGAAAATTAAAATAAAATGTTTTACAAGAAATGTACAAGTTGGATGGGAAGCTCACTGGCTCAGTGCAGGGATTCTGGCTTGACCATGTCCATGACCTCAGTCCAGAAGCTCAACCCCAGCATGCTTCAGCTCCTCATGCCTGAAACAGGGATGCTAAGACTGGTGTGTAAGTTAAATGAGTTACGCTGCATATGATGTAAAGTTGTTGGAATAGTGCCTGGCACATATATGAGGGGTCATAATAAGGAAAAGGGAATTTAAGTGGCATAAATACACTATGACAAATGGAAGGAAAAGGGAATAAAAGCAACAAAATTGTAGAAGCTGCAAAGTGGATGAACAAGAGGTAACTGACCTGGCAGGCCCAAGAAACTGGGCCTTTTTATTCTCAAAAAAGCACACAGTTCACACCATAGAACCCAGAAAGTCTCTTAAACTGGAAGTCCCAGGAATCCCCAAAAGCAGAAGTTGGGAGGACTGAAAACAAGACTGAATCTCCTTCCCAACCCTGTGCTGCTTGTGACAGCCCCTTAACCCTGACAGAATGAAGGTTTACTCTGATCTCAAGGACACAGGCACAGCTGAAGGGAGAGATGCTACACTGAAAACAGAATTCAAAGAAAGTTCACCTCCTCAGCAGAGATCCACATCCCCTGGCTCTCTCACTGCCAGACTGTTTGCAAGGAGGCAATCCACCCAGATGACACGTTGGAAAACTCTGAGAAACCGACCAGCTCACAAGAAAAGACTTATACACACTGAAGTGGGGTTCAGATGGGGCAGCCCAGCAAGATGCCCTCCCAGTGAAGCCGACCAGTGACGATATGCATTCTAGAGTCCTCACTAAGTGTGAGCCTCTGCTATGAAAGACAGAGACCAAAACCAACAAACAGGAAGGAAAAGAATTTGGAGCCAGGCACAGTGGCTCATACTTGTAATCCCAGCACTTTGGGAGGCTGAGGCAGGCAGATCTCTTGAGCCCAGGAGTTCAAGACCAGCCTAGGCAACATGGCGAAACGTGTCTCTAGAAAATATACAAAAATTAGCCAGACATGGTGGCAGGCACCTGTAGTCCCAGCTACCCGGGAGGCTGAGGTGGGCAGATGGCCAGGAAGTCAAGGCTGCAGTGAGCTGTGAACATGCCGCTGCACTCCAGCCTGGGAGACAGACTCTGTCTGAAAAAAAAAAAAAAAAAAAAAAAAGGAATTTGGAAAAAGGCAAATTTCAGGGAGAAAAAAAATTTATTTAATTATGACTAATATCTTAAAAGACAAAATATAATATATTGCATCAATGGCATAAGAATAGATTGCTGTATTAAAAAGGACATTAGGCTGGGCTCAGTGGCTTACGGCCTGTAATCCCAGCACTTTGGGAGGCCAAGGCGGGTAGATTACTTGAGTCCAGGAATTCAAGACCAGCTTGGACAACATGGTGAAACCCTGTCTCTACTAAAGTACAAACATTAGCTGGGAGTGGTGGCATGTGCCTGTAGTCCCAGTTATTCAGGAGGCTGAGATGGGAGGATTGTTTGCACCCGGGAGGTAGAGGTTGCAGTGAGCCAAGATCATGCTACCCCACTCCAGCCCTGGTGACAGAGGGAGACCCTGTCTCAAAAATAAATAAATAATTAAAAATAAAATGAAAAAAATAAAAAGGACATTACAAGATAAAAGGGAATCCTTGGAATTAAAAATACGACACTAAGCTGAGGTACGGTGACTCATGCTTATAATCTCAGAACTTTGGGAGGCCAAAACAGGAGGACTACTTGAGCCCAGGAGTTCAAGACCAGCCTGGGAAACATAGCAAGACCTTGTCTCTACTAAAAATCAAAAAAAGTATCCGGGCATGGTGGCATGCACCTGTAGTTTCAGCTACTTGCTGGAGAGGGGCGGGCAAGGTGGGGTGCACTGAGATGGGATGATCGCTTGAACCCGGAAGTTGAGGCTGTAGTGAGCTGGGACTCCAGCCTGGGTAACAGGGCAAGATCTCATCTCAAAACAAACAAACAAAAAAAAATGAATGCAGAAAAAAAACAAATTATTAGAAGGATAGAAGAATAGAAGATAGTGTCAAGGAAAAATCTAAAAGAAGGAAAATAGAAAAACTTCAAGGATCAATACAGGAGATGTATGTATGGCAGGTCAGGACCTCCTGAGGTGTCCACAGAAGTGAGATTTATGTCCTGCCTGGACTTCATCCTCCTATAAGTCTATTTCAGCCAGTTTGTGGTTGTATTTCGATGTCTCCTCGAGGGAACGGGGCTGGAGTATCCTGCTCTGCCATTTTGCTGACATGAATAATCTAAAGTACATTTTGATGGCAGCAATTTTTGTTCCTGTGACTTTTTTTCCTTTTGTGAAAACTGTTAATGTTCTCATGCTTTAAGATGTATTTAGAAGAACAGAATAAATTTCTTAAAAAAAATTTATACATCCTGTTAAGAAACCAGGCTGGTTTGAAAAAGTATGTTAATTGGAGTTCTATTGCATTCTCATTTAAAAATACTTGAATAGGAGAAGCACTCCAAAGACATACAGAGGGGCTCAGGAGCCGGCACAGGGGAGCCCTTGGGTCAGAGAGGAACTAAGTCTCTTTACTCTCAGAGCTTTCTGTCTCTCCTACCCAGAGGCCACATAATTCACAACTCAGCTAATAAAACTCAACCTTAGGTGCCATGCCATTCAGACCTCAAGTCCAATGTCCAGATACTAAATCTCTCACCACAAGGCCTGGGGTCTTTTCAACCCAGAACTTATCAACTCCATGGGGCATCCTCACTGACTCTGGGCTTCCCAAGCAATGCCCTGGTCACAGCATACAGAATTGTTCACCGCCTAGTTCAGGGATGAGGGTGGCCCTCCCACTAATAATTTTTTATTTTCCAGGCAACTGTGGTGACACCTCAAACAGGTAATGCATCTCTTAATTAATATTTGAATACAACCAATATTATATGAATACCAATTCATATAAAACAAAACATAATTCATATTGTGTTACATAAGCTCCCATTTCTCAAAAAAAAAAAAAAACAAAATAAAATAAATCAGGACCACATATTCCAGGGCTCACTTAGAATCTCTCTACATTTAGCTATTTCCTTTTGTACGTGTCTTGTTAAATCCTATACGTCTCGGAAGTAGCCTGGATATAAATGCCACAGTCATCCCAGCCAATGTCACATACTCCTCCTTTTTCAGCTAGGATATGATCTAAGGCCACAAAATTTTAGAGTACTACATTTCTCAAAGCCATCATTCTTATGATCCATTTCCAGTCTCTCGTGTGGCCTTTGTCCCTGCATACATTTGGAATTGTATATCCATACTGTTCCAGAGCTTATCCTGAGTTCCTGATTCTCAGTCTTGTTCTCCCCACCACCACTATCTCTCGGGGAGACATCAGATATCCATACATGGCACATATATCCAGTAGGTAGAATTCGGAGCAGGCCACCATTCTTGACCTATTACCAAGTCTACCTTGTAGGATCTGCATTGAGAGGCAATGGTATGGAACCATTAGGAACCATCATGGTGTTCCAACAACATCTTCCACCTCCTCCTGGGCTCATGAAATGTGTATATCCTGAACAAGGGAGTAGCCTTACAACAGTGCATGTCTTAGTGTGTTTGGGGGATTGGGAAGCCAGTCATGAGTTTTAAGTGCTTAGATTTTAGGCATTATGGTCCCTGATCCCAGATGTGTGAAAGTTACTAAGCCGAATGTACTTTCAATCACTTCACCTTCACCTCGAGTACAGGGTTTTGGTTGTCCCCCAACACCCATAATGGCAGGTGCCTTTCCTGCCATTTCCTCTTCATTTATGATATTTATGAGGTTTTCCACTGGAGACAGGTCACTCAACAGCCTAACTGGTGGCCTGTGGCTCTTGCCTGGTTTGACAACAGACACCATGATAGCCCATCCCTCAGGGATTCTGGAGTGAGGGGTCTTTTTCCGACTCTACGGAAGGCTATTTTCCCTAAGCATTTGTTGAGTATAGATCAACTGTCAGTGGTCCTGAGTGCTCTAGGAGTGCCACAACCCTGCCTACTGGGTTCTGATTAAATTACACCTCCAGTTGCAACTGACCCTCTACATAGGACAAGCTATTTGGCTTACATTATATTCCAATTGGTATGATAGCCCAGTGTGCCCCAGAGTAACCTCACCATTATTATTATTTTCTTTTCTTTCTTTTTTTTTTTTTTTTTGAGATGGAGTTTTGCTCTGTTGCCCACGCTGGAGTGCAGTGGCACAGTCTCAGCTCACTGCAATCCCTGCCTCCCAGGTTGAAGCGATTCTCCTACCTCAGCCTCCCGAGTATTTGGGATTACAGGCACGTGCCACCACATCCAGCTAATTTTTGTATTCACCATGTTGGCCAGGCTGGTCTTGAACTCCTGACCTCAGGTGATCCGCCCACCTTGGCCTCCCAAAGTACTGGGATTACAGGTGTGAGTCACTGCACCTGGCTGACCTTACCATTATTAAGAAGGTAGTAGGGGCTTCCTTAAATTTCTCTTCACAGGTAACGGCTGTGGCTCTCCAAAGCCCCAGAGTAAAAACTAACCATCCCTTTCTCCCCAGGCAGCAAACACCAGGGATTGCAAAGGAAACCAGATGCCCAGCTCTGGATGGGGCTTTCGTGAAGCACAAGCACAGGAACTTGAGCCGCATTGACAGGCGCACTGTCAGGCCAGCCTTCCGGCCTCCCCCAGTGTCCCTGAAGGCCTGATTCAAGAGTGTCTGAAACGGGCACATAAATCTAAATCATCACCCTCATAGGTCAGTCAATAGGAGTGATTCATTCTAACGTAATGGCGAGAGGAATTCCAGAATGACATTGATACTCCATGATATGCAATGGACCTAGAGAGTTGCCCATCCTTGAGGTATCTCCCCAGACGGAAAAATCAAACAAGAAGGTAAGGCAATGCTTGAACATAACAGGAGTTACATTTCTGAGGAATGGTTTGGGGTTAAATTTGTGATAGATGCTTAGAAAACCAAACAACAAGAAATAGAGACACATGCAAATATTAATAATTGCATATGAAAAAATAATCACTAAAGATTGATTTCACTAAAAATTATTCTGTAATTTTATTGGGAGGATGAAGGGAAGAAGGGTAGAATGAGGCATTCAAGAGTTAAGCCCTCATCTTCCAAAGTAGAAAGTTAACGAACTATGTCTACAACAAAAAATAGTCCAGAAATAGCAGTATATGCTGGTTAATTGAAATTTGGAGGCAAAGCCAGGTGCAGTGACTCATGCCTGTAATTTCAGCACTTTGGGAGGCCAAGGAAGGAGGATCGCTCGAGGCCAGCAGTTCAAGACCAGCCTGGGCAACAAGGTGCAACCCTATGTCTACAAAAATACAAAAATGAGCTGGGCATGGTGAAATATGCCTGTAGTCTCAGCTATTCGGGAAGTTGAAGAAGGCAAATCACCTGAGCCCTGGAAAGTCAAGGCAGCAGTGAGCCATGATCATACCACTCCAGCCTGGGTGACAAAGACAGACCCTGTTAAAAGAAAAGAAGACAGAGAGAGAGAGAAGAAGAAGAAAGAAAAAAGAAAAAGAAAGAAGAAAGAAGAAAGAAAGAAAGAAAGAAAGAAAGAAGAAAGAAAGAAAGAAAGAAGGAAGGTAAAGAAAGAAAGAAGGGAGGGAGGGAGAGAAGGAAGGAAGGAAAAGAAGAAAGAAGGAAGGAAAGAAAGAGAAAGAGAGAGAAGAAAGAAGGAAAGAAAAGAAAGAAAGAGAAAAAGGGAGGGAGGGAGGGAGTGAAGAAAAAGAAAAGAATAGGAAAGAAAAGAAATTTACAGGCAAATATCAGAAGAATCAACTAAAAACATGATTGCCATTAGAAAGTAGAGATGGAGGAACAGAGAACAACTATGTCTGATAAAAATCTTATAGAATGATTTGCTTTTTAAATCTCCTTATTGATAAAGCTAAACACATACACAACTGATTTTTAAGAATTAAATTAAAATTTTTAAGCATCCTCATTAAAAAATGTGGAAGACACAAAAAAGTAGAAAAAGAGAAAATCATTGGTTCTCTACTCCTGAGAGTGAGGGAGCTCACAAGTACTATAAATATGACTTTTTAAAAAATTCTTTTTTGTAAAGATGGGATCTTCCTATGCTGCCCAGGCTTGTCTCAATTCCTGAGATCAAGTAATCCTTCTGTCTCAGCCTTCCAAAGTGTTGGGATTACAGGTGTGAGTCATCACACCCATCCAAATATGACTTTTTAAATATCTAAGTTGTAATTTTTAAAATATATAATAAAATTTAATCCCAAATTAAAATAAAAATTATAAACACAATTTTAAAAATAAACTGAATTTGACTGCTTTTTACTCACAATAAAAATTTGTTATTACATATGCTTTATGAAAATCCCTAATCATGGCTCTGTAGTTGGATATTATAATTTTTTTATTGGACTGTTTCTATTGTAAACAGAGATCCAAGGAAGAGTACGGTGCCTAAAACAGTGGCTGCAACATGGTGGGAACTCAATAAATGTTTGTGAAATGATAAATGAGTGAATGAGAAATCCTAATTCATTAAACACTTGTGAGCATCTAATATCCTACCTTCAGGGCTCAAGTTCATTGAACGCATAGACTGCGCCATATTAATGATTGGGCTCTGGTCTGGGATAAATGATCGGTGACCCACCAGGTGCCTGGCACACACCTATCACAGACAGGGATTCCATAATAAATACGACACTTTTTGAGCTATCGAACATATTATATCTCACAGATTCCTGAGTAGAGTGTCCTTCTAACCTATGTTTCTAGCTGAAACAGGGAATCTTCATTCACTTATTCAACAAGTATGCAGTGAATGCCTTCTGAGTGCCAGGCACCGTTCTAGGCTTAGTGTACGAAACACACCCAAATCTCTAGCCTCATAGAGCTTAATTTCTACTATAGGGAGAGATAATAAACAGCACAAATAAGTAAAATATGCATGTGTTACATAGTGATAACTGCTACAGAGAAAAAGTAAGTAGCAAACAGGGACAGGGAATGTCAGAAATGTGATGAGGGGGAGAAGAGTTGCAATTAAAATTAGTTGCCAAAGTCCCATGCAGGTGAAGGTGCATTCAGATCTGAAGGCAGCAAGGGAGGAGCCATCTGAACCCATGCTGCTCCGAGGCAATGCAGAGTGGGAAGGGGTGAGGTGGTATCCACCTGCTCTGTGACCCCTCATCTACCATGCATGGCAGAGCAAGCTACTCAACCTCTCTCTGGAGCCCTCAGAGTGGGAGTAACACTAACTCCTAGAATACATAATAGTACATGAAGATTCCAGAGACTGAATTTTTTTTGCTATCCTCTGTGATTTTTGTGATTCATCAGAGAAACATCTCTCCCCACCTACCTACTCAATCCCCAAACACCATCTCCCTCCTCTCAACCATCATCTTGCATCATACGGTATAAAATGAAGGGTCATTGGTATTGACTGACAGCAGTAACTTATAAACTGCTAAAAAAAAAAAAAAATGAGTTAACTGGGAGAGGTGGGATGCACCTGTAATTCCAGCTGCTCAGGAGGCTGAGGTGGGAGGATGGCTTGAGGCCAGGAGTTCAAGACCAGCCTGGCCAACACTGCAAGACCTCATAAATAAATAAATAAATATAGTGGAGTTGTAGTCATCACCTTTCTAATAGGTTAACTTTCTTCCCCATTTTATTCTAAAGTGGTTTCAAGTTGTAAATCAGCCAAGTACCACTACCCAGAGGTTCCACATGCCAGACACTGTGCCAGCACTGGGGAAACAGCTTCTTCCGTCATGCACCGCCAGCTCACAGCTAGAAGTGAAAACACTCCTTTACAGCTGAGCTGTGAAGCCGGACTGCCTGGACTCCAACCCAGGCAGTAATGTGGCAGATTACTTAATCTCTGCGTGCTTTCATTCCCACATCTGTAAAATGGGGATCAAAATCGATTGGCTGTATGAATTATATAGACAAATACATGCAAAGTGCTTAGAACAGGACCTGGTGTATCATAAGCACTCAACAAATGTCAGCTTTAAAAATGATACAAATAGAATATAGTATTTTAAAAAACATGTTCTACATCTAGTTTCACAGAGATCCTGGGTAGGAGAGGGCCGATACCTCCAAGTCTGACGTGTGTAATTGGATAAAATCCTCCTCCTCTACACACCACTATTTGCATGCACTGATTTTCATAGAGACTTGGGGCTCTTGTGGGAAGAGGTAGGAAGGTTTTTCTCATTTTAATAGTATTGATGTAGGCCTTTTATTATTTCCTTCCTTCTGCTTGCTTTGGGTTTACTTGCTCTTCTTTCTCTAGTTTCTTATGGTAGGAGCTTAGTTTATTGATTAGAGACATTTCTTCTTTTCTAATATAAGCATTTAATACCATAAATTTTCCTCTAAAGCACTGCCTCAGTTGTAATTCACAGATTAGATATAATTTGTTTTTATTTTGTTTACAGTATTTTTTTCATTTGCCTTGAGGCTTTCCTTTTGGCTCATGGATTATATGGAAGTGTGTTGTTTAATTTCCAAATATTTGGGGATTTTCCAAATATCTTACTTACTGATTTCTAGCTTAATTCCATTATGCTCCGGGCACATACTTTATAAAATTTCCAGTTTTTAAAGTGTTTTAAGATTTTCTTTATGGTTCAAAATATGTTCTACCTTGGTAAAAAGTCTACGTAGAAGATAAAAAATTATGTATTCTGTTGCTGAGTAGAGTATTGTATACATGTCAGTTAGGTCAAGTTGGTTGATGTTATCCAGAGTACACTGGCACAATCTTGGCTCACTACAACATTTGCCTTCCACATTCAAGCAATTCTCTTGCCTCAGCCTCCCAAGTAGCTGGGATTACAGGTGTGTACCACCACACCCAGCTAATTTTTGTATTTTGAGATGGGGTTTTGCCATGTTGGCCTAGGCTGGTCTCAAACTCCTGATCTCAAGTGATCTGCCCACATCAGCCTCCCAAAGTCCTGGGATTATAGGCATAAGCCACCATAGGCCTGGTCTTTTGTGATTTTCTGTCTACTCTTTCTTTCAACCATTGAGAGAGGAATGTTGGAATCTCCATCTGTAAATGTGAATTTGTCTCTTTCTCTTTTCCATTCTAGCAGTTTTTGCTTCATGTTTTTTTAAGCACTGATGTTAGGTATGTACACACTTGTTATGTCTTCTTGGAGAGTTGACCCTTTTCTTATTATGTAACATTACTATTCCTGATAATATTTCTTATTCGGAAGTGTACTTTACCAGATATTAATATAATAAGCTGCTCTGGCTTTCTTGTGGTTAATGTTTACATGGTGTTTATTTTTCGTTCTCCTTATAATAAATATGTATTTTTATATTTAATGTGAGACAATATATAATTGCCTAATATGCATGCAATCAAAACACCAAAAGGAGAAGAGCGATTGAGAAGAAATATTGGAAGAACAAATGGCCAAGATTTTTTCCAAAATTCATGACAGATACCAAACCACAGATCTAAGAAGCTCAGAAACATCAAGCGAAACACAAAAACAAACGATTGATCAAAAATGTCCTACCTAGGTCTATCATTTTCAAACTGCTGAAAGTAGAAGACAGGAAATCCCAAAGATAGCGAGAGAAAAAAGGCATATTATATTTTTGGGGAAAGGCAGGAGACTCCCAAAGAGTGATCAGAAACATTGTTCCAGTGCCCCTTTAAAGGTCATCAACCTGAAATTTAAAAACAAATCTAGAATTGACTTCACCAAACTTAGAGCAACCTATTTTGCACCAATCTGAAAACTTTCAGTAAAGTACCCTTTGACCACCAGAAATTCCAAAGCAGAGGGAAGTGCCTTATTCAAAATCACCCAGGAAAACAACTCCCACACACGCAAGTACAATTCTGTCGCCCGCCCACGTCTTCATCAACCTGCCTGCTCTGCCCACTGGCCCTGCCGGTAACATCTGTGCTGTATCGCCCACAGGCCCTGCGGAGTGGGGACTGCAGCAGAGCACTGCCCCCAGAGACGACATTCAACTTTGGGGGAGAAGGAGATTGAACATGTTTCCAGGCAGGGATAACCCACCCAAACTTTCAGAAACCAATTAGAGGGTATAGGTAGGGGCTTTACCACACACTGGTGTTCACAGAATTAGGGAGATCCTAATAAAGAGATGGGAAGGTTGGCCAGTGCTGCTGCCAATGTACTGTTGGCCAGCTTTGGAAAATGCACTGTGCTTTCTCCACACTGAGAGGGAGGGAGAGGGAGAGAGAGAGAGAGAAGCAAAACAAAACAAAAACAATGGGGAAATCTTTTTAAAGTTTAAAGGCAAAGAGAAAAATAATGACGGCAAATTGGGTGGGAGATGTCGTCAAGGATACAGTATGAAAAGACATAACAAAATGATTATGTACTTGCTACAGGAAAGCTAGATGCTAGACAGAGAAAAATTTAAAAATAAAATGTAAACTATGCAACAAATCTATTAAATGATGGGAAATAGACATGAATTTGTGTAAGAGAAAGGGAGACGATGAGTTTGACAGCAAGAAAACTCAATGGGATATTTGTTGTGGAGGGAGGGTGCCAAGGAGGGAAGGCAGAAAAGGGGTGCTGGTCCCCAAGTACAGAAATAGAATGGTCTTGTATCACAATCTCTTTTTACCTTAAATGTATTAAGAAAAAATTACTAATGCATTTACAATGTATCAGAAGCCAATGATTCAAATGCTCTGCAGTTGGGCACAGTGACTTATGCCTGTAATCCGAACACGCTGGAAGGCCGAGGCTGGAGGATCGCTTGAGCCCAGGAGTTGGAGATCAGCCTGGGCAACATAGTGAGAACCTGTCTCTGCATAATATTTTTAAAATTTGCTGGACGTGGTAGCACGGGCCTGTAGTCCCACTACTTGGGAGGCTAAGGCAGGAGGATCGCTTGAAGCCAAGAGTTCGAGATCACAGTGAGCCTATATCCCCAGTGGGGAAGGCAGGCAGCTTTCCCTCACTGCAGTCAATTCCCTACCCCATTTGTCCTCATGCCAAATTTTGTACCTCTAACGCTCAATATATATTTTAGGGAGACTAAGAAATCATATCCCTGACTGAGTGTGATGGCTCATAACTGTAATCCCAACACTTTAGGAGGCCAAGCTCAGAGGATTGCTTGAGGCCAGGAGTTCGAGACCACCCTGGGCAATATAGTAAGACCTCGACTCAACAACAACAACAAAATGTATAATTATAAGGCCAGGCATGGTGGATCACACCTGTAATCCCAGCATTTTGGGAGGCTGAGGCAGGCAGATCTTTTGAGGTCAGGAGGTCAAGACCAGCCTGGCCAACATGGTGAAACCCCATCTCTACTAAAAGTACAAAAAATTAGCCGGGCATGTGGTGCATGCCTGTAATCCCAGCTACTTGGGAGGCTGAGGCAGGAGAATCACTTGAACCCAGGAGGTGGAGGTTGCAATGAGCTGAGAATGCGCCACTGCACTCCAGCCAGGGGAACAGTGCTAGAAAAAAAAAAAAAAAAAAATCTTATCTCCAACATAGTAACACAAAGGATTTCACATCAGGAAAAAGGATCATCTGAAATTAGGCTTAGAGGTCAGTCTGTCCTAATACAGTGGGACCCAGTGGCCCTGACCACCAGCTCACATTGCTGGAGCCTAGAGACGCTCCAGGGCCCGGCGATGGGAGGAGGTGGCATGTACTGTTAGCTTGTTTTCACCTTGGCCTTAGCAGCTACTGGAAAGGTGATGGTTCTCTGGAAATTACAGAACGATTGCCTGGATTCTTTTTTCTTTGCGAACGAATGGAGGAAAAGGGATTTTCTCACTTGCTTGAGAGATTTCCTGTTACTAATGAGAACATTACAATCTTGAGAGGATAAGGTGACCCAGGTCTGAATTTGAAACTCTTCATGATGACGTTGCCTTAGAAAGGGGTGTACAAGGGTGTTCCTTGGGATCCTCAGATATCAATTGTGTGTGACAGAACACAGTTACATTAGAGTTTTATCATCTGAGCAAGAGGATACAGTGTGGAGACACAGCGCTTTATGAGACCCAAATTACTGTGAACATTTACCACACATGGTATTATATTTTTACCTTGTATCTTCCAGATGCTGGACCCTTGTTTTCTTTCCTCGACCAATACCTGGCTCCCCACTGAACTCGGGTGCCACATGTGTTGGGCAAATCTGTGTGGAATGTTCCAGCGAAGGTCCTGTCTCTACCTGCAGTGACAGAAGACAAGTGGGCCTCTGATGTGGAGAGAGAAGGACGTTCCCTGAGTGAGCCTCCTGCCCGCAGTCCGGGGCTGGCCTCAGACTCCACTCTCCCAGGAGGCCAGCAGTCCCCAAGTTCTAGGACCTTCCTGGCCAAAGCCTTAGCCTGGCAGCCTGTCCACTGAGAAGTTGATTGGATCCTGAAAAGGGTCTTTGTCAAGCACCAATGAACTCCTCCTCCATGCATCAGGGTTTCCTTGGTGTTATGGGTTGAACGGTGTTCACCCCAAAAAAGATATGTTGGAATCCTAACACCTAGTACTTCAGACAGTGACCTGATTTGGAAATGGGGCCTTTACAGAGGTAATCAAGTTAAAGCGAGGTCATTAGGTTGGCTCCATGTGATCAGTGTCCTCATAAAAAGGACAAACTTGGTCACAGAGATGGGCACACGTAGAGGGAAGAGGAAGTGCAGAGACACAGGGAGATGAGAACCATCCCAGAGCCAAGAAGAGTCTGGAACAGATCCTTCCCTCATCAGCCTCAGACGGAGCCAACCCTGCTGACAACTTTAGTGTGGACTTCTGCCTCCAGAACGGTGAGACAATCAAGCTCTGTTGTCCAAGCGCCCTCGATTATGGCATTTGTTACATCAGCCCTAGCAGATGAATCCCTTGGCCTCCTCTCCTCTGAGACCCAGGCAGGTCAGGGCCAAGGAGAAGAGCACATCTGCATCTGAGCCACCCATCTTTGGAGTGAGGGCAACGAACACCAGCCAGGCCAGACAGTGTTATTAGGAATATTATAGGTGGTTGGGTTCCTTAGGACGTTTTCAGACCCTTGGTCCAAAATCTAAATGTGATAGAAACATATCACATGTTTGTTGTGTGTGTGCATGTGTGTGTGTCCCATAGGATAGTGGGTGTGAAATAGTTACCCAGGAGTTAAGGTCCCCAGGAGGGTCTTGTCTTGAACAAGGTCTTGTTCAGGATGGTGTACAGGTGGTACCTGTATCATTTCGTCCCTATGTCTACCCCACAGAATCATTCCTATTCAGTGTGGACCCCCATCAAAAAGTAAATCCCTGCCAAAAATAGCAAAATATAGATTTGCCCACAAACAGAAATTAATATAAATATATTCAGCTCCTCTGAAGAAAATGTTCTATAGACATGAAGGGCAGCAGCTTTAGCTATGTGCCATGACTTAAATGATCCGTCACTGCTTTTAAAAATCTGCTAAGAAAACTAATGACTTTTTAAAAAAGTTGTGGGGTGGGGGGCAGGCATGGTGGCTCATGCCTGTAGCTCCAGCACTTTGGGAGGCCCTGGTAGGAAGATTGCTTGAGCCCAGGAGTTCAAGACCAGCCTGGGCAACAGAGTGAGACTGTCTCTAGAAAAAAAATTTAAAATTAGCTGAGCATGGTAATGCACACCTGTGGTCCCAGCTACTCCAGAGGCTGAAGTGGGAGGATTGCTTAACCTGGGGAGGGAGAGGCTGCAGTGAGCTGTGTTCGTGCCACTGCACTCCAGCCTGGGTGACAGAGTGAGACCCTGTCTAAAATAAAAAAATAAAAATAAAAAAAGTCACAGACAAAGTTGTACTTGATCTTACCTGAAACAAAACAGAGAGAAGCAGGATTTTTAAAAAGCTAGCTGGGTTTTTATAAATGGAATTATATAGACAGATTTTCAAAAGACCAAATAAATACTTTGCATAGTGAGGGTTTCCCACGTTCTTTTATTTCTCCTCAAGCTTCCCCCCTTCCTCCCTGCACCTAAATCCGTTCCTGGCTAGAGTTGCCAGAAAAAAAATACAGGACACCTAGTCAAATTCGCATTTCAAGAAAAACAAGGAAAGCTTTTTCGAAGTGTAAGTGCATCTCAAATATTTCATGGGACATGTTTATACTAAAAATTCATTTGTTGTTTATCTGAAATGCAAATTTAACTGGGCATCTTTTTTGGGGTGCTGGATCTGGGGACCATCTTATGCCGGAATGCGCGGGCTGTGTGAGGGGCGTCCTACTGAGGGTCCCGCTGACGGCCCGGGCCGGTTGTATCTGTCCCCCGGCTAGGAGAGGCTCTGAGGCAATGCCTGCAGCTGTTCCCCTCCCCCAGGACGGGGGTCGGGGGGTCGGGCCTTGGGGAGCCCCCTTAGGAGGCAAGGCGCTAGAAACTAGAGAAGCGACAGGGACCCCTTTTTTGCGTTTGAATCCAAGGAGAAACAGTTGGGTCTAAGGGGAGACGGTCCGGACTCTGGGTGTGGCTCAACGAATGCCGGAGGCCACCCTGAGCTCCAGAGTGGTGGAGCCCGGGACGCGACTGCGAGGGGTCCGGGAGAGCCGGGGGCACGGCAGCCTCACTCCAGCCCCACTGGCCGGCCCGGGACTCCGAGAAGAGGCAGCGGATCTCCCAGTCCCTGACCAACCTGGCCGGGCCCCGGTCGGCCACCTCGCGCCCCCTGGTGGCCACAGAGGGAGAAGCTGTCCGCTCATTTCTCCCGCAGCCGCTGGAATCTGGACTAGGGGCTGAGCGCCTGGACTGGAAGGAGGGAGGGGACACGACAGAGTCCTCTAGGGAGCTAGGGCTTCATTGGGACAGGGAGAAGACAGTGGCCGTTTCCACCGAAGACACCACGTGCAGTGTCTTCACGGGCAAAGCAATCCCAGCTGTGAATCCCACGGAGCATCTACCTGCTCACCAAATTCTGACGGCAGCACGAAGCCTCTGGTTGACGTCCCCAGGGGAGTTCCTTCGCCGCTCCTGAGAGCACCTTTGCCGACTCCCCTCTGCAGGCATTAGGCCATTGGGGAACTGAATGCTTTCCTGGCCCCACCAGTTAGCCACCTTGTGTGATAGGGAAATCTCATCTTCTCAAATATAAGACTTGTCAAGCTGTAAGAAAAATACATGTGTACATCCTCCTCACTCAGCAGTAACATTCTCAGGCTCTTGCTGCTAGCCCAAAATGAAAAGATCGAGGTCTGAGGACTTGGTTTACATTATTCACACAATGATTTCATCCTCTTTCCCCTTCCCTCACGGCTGTGGGAATGTTCTCTAAGAGGGGGAAGAATCCAGACTCACGTGTTCTGAGTGAAAATCAAGGGCAAGAGTTGTCCTTACGACCCACGCGGCTCTTCCCCCACCCCGCCGGTCCCCGAGCAAGTTAAGAGCAGAGTGGTTAGAGCCAACACTGTATTCAAGATGGCTAATTTTATTGGTCAATTTGGCCAGACCAAGGTACACAGATATTTGGTCAAACATTGGTCTGGATATTGCTGTGAATGTATTTTTCAGATGAGAATAACATTTAAGGTGGGGCTGAGGCAGAAGGATTACTTGAGTCCAGGAATTCAAGACCAACTGGGCAACATATGAGACCGTCTCTACAAAAACTTTTAAAAATTAACCAGGCATGGTGGCTCCACCTGTGGTCCCAGCTATTGACTGCTTGAGCCCAGGAGGTCGAGGCTGCAGTGAGCCAAGATTACACCACTGCCAGCCTGGGCGACAGAATGAAACCCTATCTTCAAAGAAAGAGAGAAAGAGACATTTAAACCAGTAGATTGAGTAAATTACCCTCCATAATGTGGGTGGGTCTCATCCAATCAGTTAAAGGTCCTTTCCTTTTAAGAAAAGGAAAAAGCTTGACCTTGCTGAGGAAGAGGGAATTCCGCCTCCAGGATGCCTTCGGTCTGGAGACTGCAACATCAGCTCTTCCCTGGGTCTCCAGCTTGCTGATCTACCCTGGAGATTTTGGTCTCACCGGCCTCCACAATCACATAAGCCAGTGCCTTAAAAATCAATCAATCTTTCTCTGCCTCTATTGATAGAAAGAAAAATAGATCTATCCATCTATCTATTATCTATCTATAGAGAGAGGGACATCTATATGTCTATATGGATAGATTATCTATCTAGAGAAATAGAGGGAGATTTATTAACAGGAGATGTATATGCATCCGTGTGTGTGTATGTATCTGTCAATCTCCTGTTGGTTCGATTTATCTGGAGAGCCCTGACTAAAGGTCCCTAGGGCCTTGGCATCAGCTCAGCCCAGGCCCATTCCCCTCACGCACTCCAGAGCATGGATGGCTCTAGCAATCCCCATCTCCCGTCTTATCACCTTCCCTTTCCAGTGGGTGATTTCCTTCTGCAGAAAGCAACTGTTGTTTCTCTCATCCTTGAAAATCTCGATCCCACTTCTCTTCCAGCTACTACTAGTTTTTGTTTTTGTTTTTTGTCCTGCCTGCAACAAAATTCCTCTAAAAAGTCTGTACTCTATCCAAGTTCTCTCCTCCAATTCTCTGTCGTTTTATTGTGAAATATAGCACACACAGAGAAAAAGGGCAAACCCAGAAACATACGGCTTGATAATTTCTCCAAAACCCTTACAACCACCAACCAGATCAAGAAATAGCACACTGGCAAGAGTTCAGAAGCCTTCCTCATGCCCCCTCCCGGTGTCCACCCCATCTGCCCCCAAGGGTAAACACCATCCTGACCTTTATGATAATCAGTTCCTTGATTTATTTTTTTGTACCATCTAGGCATGCATCCCCTAACACTATACTTCATTGTTACCCATTTTTTTGATCTTCAGATAATGAAATAACACAAGATCTTCAGATAATGAAATAACACAATTTTACAGATGTCAAATTTACCCATGTCAACATGTATAACTACATTTCATTTGTTTTTTCTAAATTGTAGAATCTTTTTTGTTGTTGTTGTTGTTTTGTTTTGAGACTGCGTCTTGCTCTGTCACCCAGGCTGGAGTGAAATGGCATGATCTTGGCTCACTGCAACCTCGGCCTCCCAGGTTCAAGCGATTTCTTTTGCTTCAGCCTCCCGAGTAGCTGGGACTACAGGCCCCCGCCACTGCGCCCAGCTAATTTTTGTATTTTTAGTAGACACTGGGTTTCACCATTTTGGGAAGGCTGGTCTCAAACTCCTGACCTTGTGATCCGCCCGCCTTGGCCTCCCAAAGTGCTGGGATTACAGACCTGAGCCACCATGCCCAGCTAGTTACTTTACGGAATCTTAATGTATTATTTATCCACTGCTGCGTAATGTATTACCCCAAAACGTAGCAGCTTAAGACTAACGTTTATTATTTCACACATTTTTTTTTTTTTTTTTTTTTTGAGATGGAGTCTGGCTCTGTCTCCCAGGCTGGAGTGCAGTGGCCGGATCTCAGCTCACTGCAAGCTCCGCCTCCCGGGTGTACACCATTCTCCAGCCTCAGCCTCCGGAGTAGCTGGGACTACAGGCGCCTGCCACCTCGCCCGGCTAGTTTTTTTTTTTTTTTTGTATTTTTAGTAGAGATGGGGTTTCACCGTGTTCGCCAGGATGGTCTCAATCTGCTGACCTCGTGATCCGCCCGTCTCGGCCTCCCAAAGTGCTGGGATTACAGGCTTGAGCCACCGCGCCCGGCCGATTTCACACATGTTCTAAGAGTCAGGAATCTTGAGAGTGGCTTAGCTGGGTGCTCTGGCCCAGGGTCCTCTCATGCAGTTGCAGCAAAGCTGCCACCTGAAGCTGTCGTCTCTGAAGACTTAACTGGGGCTGAGGGAGCCACTTCCAAACTCACTCCCAAGGCTGTTGACAGACTTTGGTTTCTCACTACTTGGGCCTCTCCAGAGGGCTGCTTGCGACATAGATTCCCCGGAGCAAATAAGCCAAGAGACAGAGTGTGAGTGACAGAGCTCCCAAGATGGAAGCTGTAATGTCATGTTTCCTGTCACGTGACACACCATCACTGCTGCCCATAAGCCACTGATCACACAGAAGAACACTGGCCCACGTGGGAGGGAACCACACGAAGATGTGAGCACCAGGAGGCAGGAATCATCTGAGAGGCTGCCTACCACAACCCTTGGATAAACATAGAAAAATGTATCCATTCTATTAGTGGTTAACATTTGGGTTGTTTCTAGTTTAGGGCTATTGTGATAGAGCCTCTGTGAACATTCTTGTTCGTGTCTATTGGTGCATACATGCACGCATTTCTTTCGGGTAAATATCTAGAAGTGTAACTAATGGCAAACTGTTTTACAAAGTGATCCACAAATGTACGCTCCCTTCAGGAATATATGAGATTTCCAGTTGTTACATGTTCTCAATTCCACTTGATATGGTCCATCCCTTTAACTTCAGCTATTCTGGTGAGCTTGAATTAATATCTCATCATGGTTTTAATTTGCATGTCCCTGATGGATAAAGAGCTTGAACAGTTTTTCATGTATTTCTTGGCCATTAGGATATGCTGTCTTGGGACATGCAGTAGACATGGAGCTAGGGTATTCAAGTCTTCCTTCCAGCAAGGACTTGCAGCCCAGCTGTGGGGAGTGTGGTTTGCAGATGGTCACCAGCTCCTTCAGGGTCTGCCCGAACAGCAGAGAACCACCTTGTCCAAAGTCATGCTCTTCCTGAGTATGACTGAGTGTTGACTGAGCAAGGGAAGGCCAAAGCACAGCCGTTCAGCCTGAATGGGGCAGATTGATAAGCAACTCCACTCCTGAGCCCCACCAGGTTGGCCCAGGCTGTGCTAGGCTACATCGCAGTTCAACTCCTTTCTCTGCTCAATCCTGCTTCTTCCCTCTTGGTTCACAAAAAACATCCTGATTCCTAATAAACATCTTGCACCACAAACTCCTTTTCAGGGTCTGCTCCTGAAGAACTCCATCTGCGGCGTGAAGTGCCTTTTTGAAAAAAAGCCTATTGCCCATCTTCCTATGGGATTGTCTGGGTTTTTTCTTACCAGTTTGCTGCTTTTTGTTTAGTGTGGATACAAGTCCTTTGTGAATTACATGTGTGGCATATATCTTCTCTCACTGTGTCTTGCCTTGTTAATTTCTTTATTGTGTCTTTGAAGAACAGAAGGTCTTCATTTAGATGTAATTTATCAGTTTATTTCCTTTCTATATACGTTCTTTGTATCTTGTTTAAGAAATATTTTCCTATCCTAAGGTTATGAATGTATTCTCCTATATTATATTCAAAAAGCTTGTATTGCTTCACCTTTCAGATTTACATGTATACGCTACCTGGAATTAATTGTTTCGTCAGGCGTGAGGCTAGGACCCTGTAACATTTTTTTCCCAAATGGATGTGCTATTGCGCCAGCATTATATTTTGAAAATGTCTTCTTTCCCCACAGTGCTGTAATACCAACTTGTCCCGCACATCAAGTGTGAGTCTGCCCACATATGTGGGTCTGTTTCTGGATTTCCATTCTGTGTCATTGGCCTATCTGTCTGTTTTTGTCCCAATACCACACTGTCCAATACCCACTGGTTTTTTCCCCCAATTTTTAAAAGTGTGGTAAAATACACACAACATAAAATTCACCATCTTAACCATATTTAAGAGTACAGTTTAGGCTGGCCACTGTGGCTCACGCCTGTAATCTCAGCACTTTGGGAGGCTGAGGTGGGCAGATCACCTGAGGTCAGGAGTTCGAGACCAGCTTGGCCAATATGATGAAACCCCATCTCTACTAAAAATACAAAAACTAGCCAAGTATGGTGGTGCGTGCCTGTAATCCCAGCTACTCGGGAGGCTGAGGCAGGAGAATCACTTGAACCTGGAAGGCAGAGGTTGCAGTGAGCCAAGATTGCACCATTGCACTCCAGCCTGGGCAACAAGAGCAAAACTCTGTCCAGAAATAAATAAATACATAAAGAAATACGTACAGTTCAGTGGTATTAAATACATTCATAATGTGCAATCATCACCACTTACACTTCCAGAACTCTTTTCATCTTGTGAAACTGAAACTCTACACCAGTTAAACACTAACTCCCCATTCCTCCTCCCTTCCCAGCAACCACCATACTGTTTTCTCTCTATGAATTTGACTACTCTAAGTACCTTATGTAAGTGGGGTCATACAGTATTTGTCTCTTTGTGACTGGTGTATTTACTTAACATAATGTTTAGCACAATGTCCTCAAGGGTCATCTGTGTTTTAGCACGTATCATAATTTCTTTCCTTTTTAAGGCTGAACAATATTGCATTGCATGTCTATATCACATTTTGTTTTATTTATTCATCTATCTATGGACACTTAGGTTGCTCTACATTTTAGCTATTGTAAATAATGCTGATATGAACAGCTATACACATATCTCTTTGAGATCCTACTTTTAGTTCTTTCAGGTATGTACTCAGAAGTAGAGTTGCTGGATCATATATCATACGGTACCTCTGATTTTAATTTTTTGAGGAACCACCATACTATTTTCTAAAGCAGACACACCAGTTTACATTTCCACCAATGTTTCACAAAAGTTCCAATTTTTCCATTGTCATGAACACCTGTTATTTTCTGGGTGGTGGTGGTTTTTTTTTTTTTTTTTTTTTGGAGTAGCCATCATATCAGGTGTGAGATGTTATCTCATTGTAATTTTGGTTTGTATTTCTTTAATTGTTAGTGATGTTGAGCATCTTTTCATGTGCTTATTGGTTATTTGTATATCTTCTTTGGAGAAATTTCTATTCCAGTCCTTTACCCATTTTTTTAATCAGGTGGGTTTGTTGTTGTTATTATTGTGTTGAGTTTTAGGGGTTCACTAAATATTCTGGATATTAATCCTTTATCAGATAAGTGATTTATAAATATTTTCCCCCATTCTATGGGTTGCCTTTTTATTCTGTTGGTAGTGTCTTTTGATGCACAAAAGTTTTTAATTTTCATGAAGTCCAGTCTATTTTTTATTTGATTGCTTATGCTTTTTATGTCATATCCAAGAAATAATTGTGAAATCCAATGTCATAAAGCTTTTGCCCAATGTTTTCTTCTAAGAGTTTTATAGTTTTAGGTCTTACATTCAGGTCTTTGATACATTTTGAGTTAATTTCTGTATGTGGTCTGAGGTAATGGTCTACCTTCATTCTTTTGCATGCGAATATCCAGTTTTCCTGGCACCATTTGTTAAAAAGACTGTTATTTCTCCATTGAATGATCTAGGCACCCTTGTGAAAAATATTTTACCATATATGCAAGGTTTATTTCTGGGCTCTATTCTATTCCATCAGTCTATATGTCTGTCTGTATACCGGTACCACACTGTTTTGATTATGTAGCTTTGTATTTCATTTTGAAATAGGAATGTGAATCCCCCAGCTTTGTTCTTCATTTTCAAAATTGTTTTGGCTATTCAGGGTCCGTTGAAATTCCATATGAATTTTAAGATGATTTTTTCTACTCCTGCAAGGAAGTTACTATATTTTGATAGGGATTGCATTGAATATGTAGATTACTTTTGATAGTGTTGACATCTTAATAATTTTGTCTTTCAATCCATGAATGTAGGGTGTGCTTCCATTTATTTATATCTTCTTTAATATTTTAGCAATGTTTTATAGATTTCATTGTGTAAGAATTTCATCTCTTTGATTGATTTCTAAGTATTTTATTATTATTATTATTTTTTTTTTTTTTTTTTTTTTTTTTTGAGACGGAGTCTGGCTCTGTCACCCAGGCTGGAGTGCAGTGGCCGGATCTCCACTCACTGCGAGCTCCGCCTCCTGGGTTCACGCCATTCTCCTGCCTCAGCCTCCCGAGTAGCTGGGACTACAGGCGCCAGCCACCTCGCCCGGCTAGTTTTTTGTATTTTTTAGTAGAGACGGGGTTTCACCGTGTTAGCCAGGATGGTCTCGATCTCCTGACCTCGTGATCCACCCGTCTCGGCCTCCCAAAGTGCTGGGATTACAGGCTTGAGCCACCGCACCCGGCCTTATTTTTATTTTTTTAAGACAGGGTCTTGCTCTATCACCCAGGCTAGAGTGCAGTGGCACAATCTTGGCTCACTGCAAGCTCCACCTACTGTGTTCAAGCAATTCTCCTGCCTCAGCCTCCCGAGTAGCTGGGATTACAGGCACCTACCACCACGCCTGGCTAATTTTTGTATTTTTAAGAGTTGGGGTTTCACCATATTGGCCAGGCTGGTCGCGAGCTCCTGACCTCAAGTGATCCACCCATGATTCTTTTTGATGTCACTGTAAATATAATCGTTAGTCCATTTCCATGCTGCTAGTAAAGACATAACTGAGACTGGGTAATTTATAAAGAAAAAGAGGTTTCATTATAAAGAAAAAGAGGTTGAATGGGCTCACAGTTCCATGTGGCTGGGAAGACCTCACAATCGTGGTGGAAGGTGAAAGGCACATCTTACGTGGCAGCAGGCAAGAGAGAATGAGAGCCAAGAGAAAGAGGAAATCCATTATAAAACCATCAGATCTCATGAGACTTATTCACCATCACAAGAACAGGATGGGGGAAACTGCCCCCATGATTCAATTATCTTCCACTGGGTCCTTCCTGCAACATGTGGGAATTATGGGAGCTACAATTCAAGATGAGATTTGGGTGGGGACCCAGCCAAACCATATCAATAATTTTTGTAATTTCCTTTTCAGATTGTTCATTGTTAATGTATAGAAATGCAACTGAATTTTTGTGTGTTGACTTTGTATCCTGCTACTTTGCTGAGTCGTGTATTGGGTTGAACAGTTTTTTCTTGTTGTGTTTGGAATCATTAGGATTTTCTGCACGTAAGGTGATAACATCTATGAACAGAGATAATTTACTTCTCTTTTTCCAACTTGGATGCCATGTCTTTCTTCTTCTCACCTAATTGCTCTGGCTAGAATTTCCAGTACTATGTTGAATAGAAATGGTGAAAGCGGGCATCCTTGCCTTGTTCCTGACCTTAGAGAAAAAGCTTTCAGTCTTTCACCATTGACCATTATGTTCACTAGTATTTTTTATATATTGATTTTATTAATTCTCATTCTGTTTTAATTCCACTTAGATGGGCCAAATAAAAAGGCCTAAGAATATTAACTTCAGGTTGATATTTCTGCAATCATCAGGAATCTAGAGTCATGCTGGAGTGGGTTTGTGGCCTTACAGCAAAAACACTGTCTGTAAATGGTCCTCTAGGTTTAGAGAAATCAGAGAGAGACCATCAGTTCTTTCACTGACATCCCTGAATCTTGCTGTGGTTTATATGCTAATTTGAACACGTGTTCACCTGTACCACAGGCTCCTCCCCCACCCTGCCCCAGCTCTATATCCTCCTTAATTGCTCAGCAGCAGAGATGCACTGGCTCCCAAGGGTCAGGGATTTCAGCTTCAGAGGTGTTGGATGACTTGCACACAGTAGGCTGGACAAATTCTAATGATGCCAATTGGGTCACTCGGCTAGGTTGCCTTGCCCAGGCAGAAAGCCACAGGCTATACCCCAGACACTGGGCAATGATCCAGTTGCTCTTTGAAGCAGAAACTTTGCCTGCTCTTGGGATAAAAGCACTTCCCAGCAAATTTCTGTCTCCAGAGGTGACATCCAAGGAATAACTGTAGTGAGGTCCTTGTCCATCAACTCTTCCACCATGGGTGCACATGTGAATACATAGTAGACTATTTAGACTGAATTGGGAAAGGCTTATTGGCAGCAATAGGAGGAATCTAACCTTCAAATATTCATTCTGCTAGCTCAGAATACCTGCTCAAATTTCAGTTCAATAAATATGTGCCATGCAGCAAGTTAGACTTCAGCAACCTTCAGAGTTCCTTCAGAGTTCCCATATTGGTGGGAAACAGAAGCAAATGCAAAAAATTCAGGACACTGTAAGCAGTGTCCTGGAAAATTCCAAAGTGTTTTCATCTTATTTTATGTTGCTGTATCGCCGGGGTGCATTTTAGTAACTGGATGGCAGCTGAAAGGATTTGCAAGAAGAAATTTTAGAGTGCTCGAAGTTAAGCCTAATAGTCATTTCTAGAACTCCATTCTTCACAGAACGGGTGTCATTTTCCCTCAGCTTCCGTCCTCAGTCCTGATGTAAAAAGTAATATTTAAATACAATCAAAGAAATTATCCAAGAAACACATATTTGGCCCAGTAAGAAGGCTGCTAAGGTTTAGAATTAGAACCTCAAACAGATCCTTTAGAATCCCCACTCAGTAGAAAAAAGAGGGTGAACAGATGCAAGGAAGCCAGACTGGGCAGTCTATGATACCATCTTGGCCTTGTAAGGTCAAAGATTGGACACCCAGGGGATCAAGCCCTGCTCTACCTCAAGGTAATCACATTCAAGGCTGAGGAAGAGTTTATTGCTTCCGTCAAGACAATTACCTAGAACTGTAACACTTGGAATCATTTGTCTTCAGCAAGCATAAGCTGCAACACTTTAGATTGCAATGGATCTTAAAGGTCCCTTTGCCTCTGTGTGTGTGTGTGTGTGTGTGTGTGTGTGTGTGTGTGTGTTTTAAAAACAGTCTAGCTCTGCTGTCCAGGCTGCAGTGCAGGGGTGCAAACACAGCTCACGGGAGCCTCGACCTCCTGGGCTCAAGTGATCCTCCCACCTCAGCCTCCCAAAGTGCTGGAACTATAGGTGCATGCCACCATGCCTGGTCCCCCTTCACCCTTTGGCTAACATGAAGTCACCTAACCTGGAAGCCCACATATCTTGGCACAATGGCATCTCATTTCAACACAGCATGGGGGCTCTGAGATAGAGGAGAGGATCTGACTCAAGTATAACCATGCACCCATTCTCCAAGAACATTAGTAGCTGTGGTGGGCTACATACAGCAGGTGGTCACACTAGACCTGATCCGGCCAGCTTCCACTTTAATAAGGGCTGCGTGTGTGTGTGTGTGCGTGTGTGCGTGTGTGTGTGTTGGTTTCCTTTCTGGCCTTCCATAATGGAAAGACGGAGAATGAGGGTTGTGGAACGCAGTGCAGCACACTGCAGGGGAAGATGCCTGGGTCCCAGCTCCGGTTCATCAGCGGTGCCAAGTCACTCCTCGTCTCTGGGTCTTTGTGTCTCTATCCCCCCTTCATATCAATGTCTGACCCTCTGTGGGCACAACAGGGACTGCAGTTTGCTCCAAATCAGAGCTGCAGCGTGGGTGCCCCATAAATACAAGTATGCAGCACTTACACACATGCTTTCATTCCCTTCCCATGATAACACTGCCCATGGAGGCAGCAGTCTGTCCCATGTAGTTTACCTCCATGGGCAACATAATCAAGACTAAAGTCAGGGGTTTTGTTTCTATCCCTACATTCCAGCTCTGCTTCTATTAGGCTGTGGAGGGGATTAGGGAGAAGGGACTTGGTTCAATCAGATGCAAATGCAGAGAAAACTTTACAAATCATACTGAGTGACATAGAGAAAGGCTTAGATTTTTAAAAAATTTTTTTCTCACTCTAAAAAGAATTCCTTTTAACACACTGAAACATTCAAAATTCTACTCAAAACTCGGTTTTAGTATTATCAAACTTAAACAGCGTCTACAATGTGCTGTTCCTGAAGTGTCACTCCTGACATTTAGTGTGATACCCTGTCATTAAGTCAGCAGACTTGAAAGATGTGGGGGTTTTCAGTGTATAAAGAAATAATGCTGAGGATCATAACACTATAGTTTCATCCCCCATTCTCAAAAGCACTTTGCTGCTAATCACATTAATCCTTATAATTTCCATGATAATAGACCCAGATCAGTGTTTTGTGAGTAGGGGTGGGTAGGTGGGGCAAGATTTCCTTGGGATCGTGGGAAAAAGAGTGACTACTGAGTTCTGAACCAGGAGTTAGGCTGCGGGAAGAGCAGCGACTCTAAGATACTTGAAAGGGGGTGCCTTGCCATCTTTCAACTTGAGCCACCTCTCCTGGCTCTCTCCCTGTTTAATAGATGCTGTCAGGTCAAGAAGAGGAACAGTAAGCTTTGGGAGGAACTTGGGAAGTGACATAGAGCCTAGCCAATGACTGGAGTCCCAAGAACATGGCAGAGAATTGGGAAATAAAAAAGCTGCGGAAACGCTGGATGTGATTATAAAGCACACAGACTAATCGGACAAAGATACAGATGCAGGCTAATGCATATGAATGAGGGAGGCTATCATGATCCCACGAACACTACTGAATAATGATGTCTCCTTGGGAATCATCAAACCTGATTGGAAGATCAGGATTTTTTAAGTCTCTCATTGAATTTTTGTCACATGCCCTTTTTTTAAATCAGAATACCCATCAATGCATTTGATCCCCCCTACTGTGTATCATTTCTAAATGAACTTTTGTAGTTAAAAACAAAAACATATCTCCCCCTAAAGGATGACTGGGTACCAGGAAGACTGTTCAAAATAGTATTTCAAAGATTCCTCAGTTATTTCAACCAAAGGTCTGAGGCCTCCCTAAATTTGGGCAGCATATTTGGAAAAAGAACACTAAAGGAATGGCAACTATTCTACAAGGAACCAGACTCCCTTGGAGGCAAGTGTTCAGTTTGTCCAGAAAGGAAGGGTATGGGTTTTATGTTTTGCGGGAAGGGGTGGAAGGTCTGGGGAAGGAGTGCAGAAAGCAGTAATAAAAATCTCTTATGGTTACCACGTAGAAGAGGTATAGTGTTCCTTCTTTTATACACCCTGTTTTGCATTGTCACGATGGACTGGATTCAACTTTAAAAATTCTGGATATTTTTTAGTTGGTGCACGGGTAAGTAAATTATCTTCAATTGCAACATAAATATGTTTATCTTTGGCAATAAAGCATTTCCAAGGGGTTTAAATGTACATTATTCTCAAGGAAACTGCCTCAGTGGTCCTAGTTTTCACTAAATAGACCTCATTCCCTTTGAAGAATCAGTGTTCTATATCTCTTTGTAAATACAGGTCCTACATGTATTGAATTCCAACTGTTGAGACAGTTTTCCATGGATCTCTCATGTTTCTGCACACCTGTCATCAGAGGCACACAAGCTTTTGTTCTAGACTATCTTTTCAAGGGTGTCTGTATAGCAAACAGCCTTGGAAGGCAGTGTCTCCCTCCCAGAAAGAGGGTGAGTTTGTTTGCTGTCTGGGATAAGATCAGACAGGGTTGCTTGCAGGCCCTTGACAGGGTTAGGTCTCCCAAGCTTGGAGTTCCTCAGCTCTGATATGAACAGCATCTGCCTGGCCACTCAGCATCGCCTCCATGGGAATTTGGGGGACAACAGGAATAGATGGGGAACATGAAGCTCATGGCGCCTACTGTGCCTCTAGTCTTTGGAGTCTTCTGTGTTTTGTCAGCATCCATGACACTGGCAAGTTAACTTGTTAGCTTGCATGTAAAAACTCTGGATTCTTAATAGCTGACACCTATCAGGCAAACTGATTATTGTAGAGTTAAGGAATTTCCATGTCCTATTTGTCCACCTCTCTCAAGCAAACAAATGCAAATTGCAATTCCAGCACATTGAATACATATGGATTATCTTTCGGAGTTGGTTGCAAAGGGACTTAATGTTTCCAGACAGTAAATTTAATGGGTTAAAGGACACACAGCCAGGTGCGGTGGTTCATGCCTATAGTTCCAGTACTCTGGGTGGCCAAGGGTTGAGGCTAGGAGTTCAAGGCCAGCCTGGGAAACATAGCAAGACCTCGTCTCTAAATAAATAAATACAATGAGCCAGGTTAGTGCCTGTGGTCCCAGCTACTTCGGAGGAGGATAACATAGGAGAATCACTTGATCCCAGGAGTTGAGGCTGCAGTGAGCTATGATTACACCACTGTACTCCAGCCTGAGCGACAGAGCATGACCCTGCCTCTAAAAAAACAATAAATAAATAACAAAGGACACATGTAAGGAAGACAGAGTTTAGGGGGAAACATAAAAGATCAAGAGAGGGAGGTAATCCCAGAAGATGCAGATAGAAATAAATTACAATGCATTTCTTTAATCGTGGTTTTTAGTCTCTAATGAAACACACCATTCTTTGTTAAAGAAAATTACAGCCCTATCGCCCTCTACTGGAACGAGGCTGGAAAATACAGAGAAATAGCTTGAAGTTAACTCTTAATGAAATCTGTTCACACTGAAGTCCATTGCTGCTATTATCCAGATGTTAAAGTGTAAACCTCAGGTGTTTCTGGTAAGGTATGAGGGATACAGCTCCCTTTGTGTACCCAGGCTGATAGGTTAACCTGAACAACTTTGCGCTGAACAGAGTGGCCAGTCCTTCCCACACGCACCTTCCATTTGCAGCAGTCACTGATTGCCACCAGTAACAGGCTGTGATTTGCTCAAAGTCCCAGCAAGTCGACCCCAGCACTGCTGCTCCACACCTGCACCACCTGCATTCCACAGGAAACCGCTGTGCAGAATCCTCCCCTTGCCTATCAATCCCACCTCCAGACCTACTCAGCTCTATCTCAGAAAAGTCTCTGCTCTTGGGAGCTACAGTAGGGCTGGACACAGTGAATGCCAACCCACCAACTCCAGAGTACATCACTCTGTGATCTCAGATGGTGTCAAACGTCACCCTATCAATACCACAAAGCAGTGGTGCCCAAATATTTTGATCATGCACCCAAATCAGAAAAAACAATATAATGCACCAATAAATGTATATTTATTTATAAATAAGTGTACAATTGTACAATATATTATGTACATTATAAAACACACAAAAATAGAAATTTAAAAGGATGAGATTAAATACAAATAATCATTTTAATACTTCCTCAATGGATTGATCATCTCCATGCCCCTGGGATATATACACCCCCACCTGAAACAATAGCCCTAAAGTATGTCAATGATTGTTATTTGGGTTTTCAGCTCAGGTTACAGAAATATGTACAAGATCACATTTTTTAAGTTTTGCAAAATAGCCCTAGCATCAAGTTTAAATGGATGCGAATGCTTGTTGCTAACTTCTTGAGACATATTTGGACTGGTCACTACACAGCTGGTAAAATGTCATGTTATGGTTCACCAATAGTTATTTCACTTTAAGGCAGTCTAAATAGAGGATTTCATGGAGTTAAATCAGGCTATTTGTGGGAAAGTTGTTTTAAAAAAACATTTTAAAGCAAAGGATCATTATTTGCTTTTTTTTTTCCCCCAAAAACACCCAACTGGCTGGGCGCAGTGGCTCATGCGTGTAATCCCAGCACTTTGGGAGGCTGAGAAGGGCTGATCACTTGAAGCCAGGAGTTCAAGACCAGCCTGGACAACATGGCAAAATCCCGTCTCTACTAAACATAAAATTAGCTGGTGTGGTGGCAGGCACCTGTGGTCCCAGCTACTCAGGAGGCTGAGGCAGAAGAATCGCTTGAAGCTGGGAGGCAGAGGTTGCAGTGAGCCGAGATTGCACCACTGCACTCCTCCAGCCTGGACGACAGAGCGAGACTCCATCTCAAGAAGAAAAAGAGAGAGAGAAAAAAAGGCCAGCAAATTAAATAGCTAGCCCCTAAAGAAATAATTCTTCTGCCTACAGTAGACAACAACAACAAAAAAAAAGGCGTTCCAAACAATGGCCAAGGCAAATGGATTTAAATGGATTGCCACTCATCTACCTGATCTAACACCAGCAAGTGAGTTCTTAACATCTTTTTTTTTTTTGATAGCTCCAGTATCCAATCACAGAGTCTGGCACATAGAAACTCAGTAAATATGTGATGAATGACAACTCCTCAAACATTATGTAAGGTGCTGAATTACATTTGAAATAAGAATTGTGACTACAGAACACTAGTATATGGTTTGGATTGGCTGAAGCAAACTGAACAAAGCTTGTGGTCAAAAAGAACATGCCTAGAGAGCCTTATTATCTCTCTCCCTCCCTGTTTCAGCATCAGTTGTTTGACATCTACGCCCCTCTGCTTCCACCAGAGCCTGAGCTTCCCTGCACACAGTGGGACAGTACAGCTGGACAGGCCTGTCCTTTTCCAGCCCTCAGTGCAAGCTGGGAGAAGCAGAGCAGAAGGTATTTTCTACACAGAGAACTTCACTCAATGTGCTCCCTAACTTAAAAAAAAAAAAAAAAAAAAATCATGAAAATGTTTAAACAATTCAAAAAGGACATGAACATCTAACTCTGAGATTGACATATTAACACCTCAGGGCCTCAATCAAATATTACAATGCTAAAAATCACAACTGCTACACTTTTAATTGTGGTAACTAAGTCTCCTTATGAACAGCTGTATTTTAAGTTACTTTACCAATTAGAGAAAAATATCACATCATTTAAGTAACTTTCAATTTCACTTCCTATACACTGTATCACCTATAGGCTCACCAACTGTTGACAACGTGTCAGTTTTTTTATAGGAAGAACACTGAAACTTCACTCAAGTTTCCATTAGATTAAATGCAAACTAGGATAAATAGTTTGCTATTCTCATTCCAGAGGAAAAACAAAGGGATGTGGAGTTCAGCCACTTGCTGGACAGATAAGAACTATCAACTGAAGGCTCAGTTCTTTCACTACTGCCATATGGAAAGAGGTTACCTAAAGTACTCACTAGAGGAAATTTTATTTTACTTCGTTGGGAAGTACATACACATCACACAAAGAGAAAAGGAAAACCAACTAGTGGAATTTTCTGGTGATGGTGGTTTTTTAAGCACTGTGGTGAGTTACTAGGTTACCCTCCTCTCCAGAATCTTAAACCCAGAGAAAAGCCAGCTGTGTGAATGAACTTACAAAGCCTCTTTAAGGCAAAGTAGCCCCTAGAAAAAACATACTTTTCTTGAAATCTTTCAAGAAAACCAGGAAATACGCATTCTACACATTGTTGTGTCTTGTCTGCTCTGTTTCCTTGCCTTTGTGCCACACCTGTTTTCTCTAATCCCTCCTTCACTTGATACCAGCTGGCTCACCCCCGGCCACCACACTTAAGTAATCAGTTGCTGCCTCAACACACTAGTGCTTCACAGCAGAACCTGATTTGAAAATTAAACCCACCCTCTTACTTGTTCAATGAAGTAAATGAAAAAAATCCTCAGTGACACTGCCTCCTGCCTGCCAAGAAAGGGTCTCACTAAACTGGTGATTGAGGTTACAGTGAAAAAAACTGCTTTGACCATTTGATAGAAAATATTACATCCTAAATTTAGAACCAACAAAACCATTCATGGTTTTGGTAATTTTCAGTTTTTACTTCCAACTACTGCAGTAACAAGATACCAGTGGTAATTCTGCACTGAAAGTGGCAACCTTTTAAGTAAACAAGGTTGCAAGTTGTAGTATTCCAACAATATTTTGACCTATGGAAATTTTGATAGGAAAGGATTATTATAATCAGTTTTATAATACTACAGACTTATGCTTCCTCCATATCTAGGAATAAAAATATCCACCCTCCCTCAATGATTCATCATGTGTACATCTCTACTCTTTACAAGCACTATCCTTCCAGTTGTACTACAAGGGGAAATCCCTCTTACTCCTGGGTTTTTCTATACTATACAGAAATAGCAGTCACTTTAGCAGTAATGTACAATACTATTCAATTTTTAGTTGAAATATAAAGAAGTGGATTGCCCTATTTATGCCCTGACAGTAAAAAGACACACACCATTGAAACATAAAACGAGTCAACAAACTTCTATTTTTATTGACAGGAGTCCAAAATGAATACAAAAAAAGCTTCCTTTGTATGTTATACTTACTTTCCTTAAAAAGCTCCTGATAGAGTCAGGTAGACTGAAAACTAAGGATGTAGTTCAGCTTTTAGAGTGAACCTTTTTTATAAAAGGTTTAATAACATAAGCCACCAATATCAGAAAACATACAGTCCCACTATCACTTTTAGAGCTACAGCTTATCAAAAGAATTAGATCCTGCACTGATCTGCCAAGATACAGGTTTAGAAATGTTTTAAGCCATTAAAAGCCATTTCTATAATCTGTCCAATAACTGGACAATTAAGAAAAGAAAAATTCCAAAATGTAGCCCTCTATATCATGTGGAATGTGAGAGAATGCCAACTTATGACCAAGACAAGTAAAAATAAAAGTTTAAATCTATGAATGCAGCTGTTACAGTCTTGTATCACTGCAAAATGTCAATAACAGAGCTTATCAAGAGATTATAAACTTGAGCAATGTTACTTAAAACATATTTGTGGTGTTTGCTAAAACTAAAGCTGAACAAAGAAAAGTCGCTCATTTATAGACTGTGTTTCCTGCATCTTTACTTTTACTGGGACCATAGACTGATCAGATAATACACAGCCCACACTTCTGGACAGTTATAATAACAAAGGATTTATTATCATTTGCAGATGAAATAAATGCACCATCCCATACTTGAAAGGTTTCAATAAGCCTTAACATTTTTCAGGTTGTACCAAGGCACCACTGCCTAGTTATATTATGCACCCATTTCTAGAGTAAAAAAACTACACCTCCCTCAACATCAGTTCTGTACTGTCTCTGGTTTATTATACACTTCCAAAACAGCAAAAAATTGCAAATATGTGCAAACACTGTGGTCCGTTCTGAGTACTGCTTAGTCATCATCTTCCTCTTCCTCCTCTTCTTCCTCAAAGCTATCTTCAAAGCCCTCACTGTCCTCCTGGTCTTCATCCCCCTCTATTGCTGTATCCCACTGTGGGTGATTTTCTGGCACAGGCTTAGCCTCATGAACTTCCAACTAGAAAGAAGAATTAAATGTAGACATCAGAAATTTGGGGAGAAATAATGGAAGAAATCTTGGTAAACAAAAGCTTTTCTTTGACCATAGCAATTACAAAGAAATAGATTTCTATGGATACAATTCTAAATTCAACTCATTCATTTAGAATAGACACTTCATCCCAGAAATAAAACAAGTAAATCTAACCATAAGTAAATGTAGTCAAATTTCTAATACAGTTCGATATTTTGATTCTATATGTTATACTACTTATGAATGTATTTCTGTGGCATAAAATAATTACGATTCTTGAGCAAGAACACTGAGTCATATTTTAAGAGAAGCCTTCTGCTTTAAGGAAGAAAAATCCAAGATATTTTACAGTCGCTAGACTTGTGACGTAAAATTCTACAGTTAAAGAAATATGGAACCCTCATGGAAAAAAATAGTTTGCCTTTACTGGCTACTTTTACCCTTTACAATGCAATAATACTTTTAGCACTATCTCTCTAATATAATAGGACACCTTTTATAAAAAGCTCAAGTGAATTGGTAAACAAAGATGAAAGTGTGCTGCAAATGATACTTACAGAAGTGTATGCTCTAAGATGACAAAAATAAATTAGTTTCAGAAATTAATAAACACTCCAAATAGAATCTGTGGTTTAAAAAAAAAAAAAAAGTGCCTTTCTAAAGAAAAAAGAACCCATTTGCTGAGGCCTTATAAAGTTACAACACATTAAATGTATCCCTAATTTATATTCAATGTTCTAAATTGTTATACTCCTTAAAACCTAAAACCTTATTAATGAAAGACTAGTCCATCAAGTATATCACATATAAAGCAAGAGATGACTTCTTTTTCCTTCCATAACTCTACATTTCAAAACTAGAATTATTTTCCTAGTATATTAAACATGTATACAGAAAACTCTTATTTACTGAAGAGTCACTATTTTTACCTTCAATGGTTTAATCTGATCCAAACCCATATAGGAGTCTGACCTCAGAAACACAGTATACTGATAATTTCCAGGCTTGCCTGGTGCAGGAAACTTCAGCTCTACCTAGAAGATAAAATCAGAACTTAAATATCTGTATTATGGGGAGGAAACAGCTCACTCCCTAAAATTCCTAGACCATAGTATGTAACAGCCAGGTTTTTTCTGCAGATGATACAGAAAGCCCAAACAAATGTTACTGAAGTCCTTATAAACAATAATAAAGAAAAGTGAAATGTATTACATATTATAAATACCTCACAAAGAGGAGATCAAATTATGCAGAACTGATGAGGTTAATTTGTATCTCCACAATTTAAGAAAAAAGTACTTAAAGCAACCAAATTCTATGCTATCACCTTGAAGAAATTAAGTAGGTATAAAAGCATAAATGAAATGTTGGAATAAAACAACAGACTTCACTAGATAGGAGATACTTCTTGCCAAATTTTCTTATTTCTAGAATAAATGACCAATGCCAAAGGTCAAGAAGATATTTTACTTACCATTAAATCATAAACTTCAAATACAAATAACAAATCTTAAAAAAGTTTCTATTCCACATGGACAAAAGAAGAACAATTTTTTTAAAATGACATTTGTATGCTCTGGTGATCTGCCTCCAATCTCCAAAATCCAGATTTTATAATCAAGATTAAATATTAAAATATGCCAGTTTTTAAAAAACTAGAAAAAATCATGAAGGAATCTTTTTTTTAAAATTAATCTCAGTTTGGCCTAACTATAACACAAACCTAGAAATTATTAAAAAAAAAAAAAAAAGCTTTAAATCATACTACAAAAAATAAATAAGAAAATGGATAAACAAATAGGTATTTATATTTCTGTCTGGTAGAAACAACCAGAATAGTAAAACAAACTGGGGAGAAATATTTGCAATACATATCACAAAGCGCTGATTTCTTAACATTCAAAAAAAAAAATCCCAATTTTTTAAGACTCAAGAAAAGTGAACAATGATCACAGACACATTAAAAAGATGACTCAAACACACTGAAGGTTAAGTTTCACTCTTCAGAGAAATAAAAACTACACTGAATAGAATAAGCAGAGTAAAAATCGATTTAGACAACAATCATCAATATATGCTTAAAATGACTGGCTAAAACAATGTTGGAGAATAGGACATTCACACAGGGCCTAAATATCACCCCATAGATTAGAGGGGGAGAAAAATACCTTTACAATAGAGAAAAACCATAGCTAAATGAGCAACCTTAATTAATATCACCAACACAGGGCAGAGGCATATACTGTACCTCTAACATAATTCAGTAAGAAGTACATCACCAACATAGCTTGCTTGCCAAAAACACGAGGAGGAATAATGAGTAACCAACGAGACAAATTCATATCAAATGATATTCTACAAAACACTTTGCCTGGATTCTTGAAAAATGTCAGCGGCATGCAAAGATTAAAAAAGAACAAGGACAAGAAAGTATTCAACACTAAAGAGGCATGACAACCAAATACAATGTAAAAAGGTCTTTTTTTCTTTCTTTCGAGACAGGTCACTCTGTTGCCCAGGCTGAAGTACAGGGGCATGATCGTGGCTCACTGCAGCTTCAACCTCATGGGCTCAAGTGATTCTCCTGCCTCAGCCTCCTGAGTTTAGGCTGGGACTACAGGCACGAGTCGCCACACCCAGCTACAATGTGTGATCCTTGACTAGACCCTGAGTTCAAAAATAAAATCAAAAACTGTAACGGACATTAGTGGAATCGTTGAGGAAATTTGAATACAGACTGTAAATTAGATAACTATGCCATATCAACATTAAATTTCCTGAGTATAATCATTGTAGTGGGCCTATAGAGAAGGTCCTGGTTTTTGTTTTTCTTTTTTAAGAGACAGGGCCTCACCATGTTGCCCAGACTGCTCCTGAATTCCTGGGCTCAAGTGATCTGACCGCCTTGGCCTCCCAAAGTGCTGGAATTACAGGTGTGAGCCACCGCAACCAGCCCAAGGCCCTGGTTCTTAAGGGATACATGTCAAGTAGTTAGGGGTGTCATGTCATGGTATCTACAAGTACCTCAAATGGTTCAGGGGAAAACACACACACATGTGCGTGTTTTGTATGTACACATACAGTGAGAGAAAGATAAAACAAGTAACAGCTAAATGTAAACAACTGGTGAATATAGGTGGGGATCTAGGGAGGTTTCATGATACTGTGCTTGTAACTTTTCAATAGGTTTTAAAACTTAAAAGATCAGAGAGGCCAGGCACAGTGGCTCATGTCTGTAATCCCAGCACTTTGGGAGGCCAAAGCAGGCGGATCTCTTGAGTTCAGGAGTTTGAAATCAGCCTGGGCAACATGGGTAAACCCCGTCTCTACAAAAAATACAAAAATTAGCCAGGCATGGTGGTGCACGTACGTAGTACCAGCTACTAGGGAGGCTGAGGTGGGAGAGCCTGGGAGGTGGAGGTTGCAGTGAGTCAAGACTGTGCCACTGCACTCCAGCCTAGGTGACACAGCCAGATCCTGTCTCAAAAAAATGATCAGAGGAAAAAATTAAGAAAAAAAAAAAAAACACACACACAAAGATCTAAGATGCTATTTTTCACCTTTCCAACTAGCAATGATATTCAAAATGTATGACATGCTGAGAGGCATTAGGCATATTTAGACATTCATTCTTTTTACAGAGAAATAAAATATCTAGCAATATAGATCAAAATTACAAACATACAGAGCCTCTGGCCCATCAATTCAACCTCTATAAATTTATTATTAACCTATTTCATGCATTTACCACTTCATTACAAAGGGTTAAAAAACATATACTAAAACTCAACAATCATAGGGCTATCTTGAAAAGCTTTTGTCCACCAAGTACAGGCAGACAGAACTTTCTTCCTAGGAAAAAAAAAAAATCAAGAAAAACAATAACAAAAATGCAGTTCCCAAGGGTAAATATGTTCGTCACAATGTTACTTCACTGACGTCATTAACAGTGAACAATATCACGTAATCAAAAATTCCACTCAAAAACTCCACATCATCAGTTCTTAGATTTTTTTAAGACAAAAGATCTAATACTTAACACTAATCCAATAAGAACAAAAATCCTATTACTAAATTCTGGAGAGGAGGAGGAAAGGCATATGTTCTTAGACACTAACAGTGAAAACTCCCAAAACAAGCTAAGAACAAGTTTTTAAAACATTGACTAAGTTGCCTACCTTTAACAATTGTTTATAAATTTCCAACAAGCTCACCCCCAAAACATCAGAGAACAGTTACAAAATGCAGGCAATGAACAGAATACAATATGCTAAATATGATAAACTGCTTTAAAAAAAAAAGATATATGAAGATATATGAAGCAGCATGATGGTGACAGCTGTGTCTTGTTAAATACTGAAATCATGTTGTGTGATAGTTACCTCCTCTGTATCTTTCAGTGTACACACATGATATGGCATAGATATTAATGTCTGCTCCTTCCTATCTGCAATGTAAAGCCACCACCATTCTTGTTTTTCCTGGAAAGAAAAGAAGAAGAGGAGTATAAATAATCAGAAAGAACCAGAGAGAACGTAATTTTGGCCTCTCTTATCTTAGAGATTCTCTGCACTGACAAAGTGCTTGGTACAAAATAGGTGTTCAAATGATTATTTACTGAAAGAATAAGCTGTTCTTAACATTTGTAGAGCCATTGCCTAAAAGCATTCCGTATTCAATTTTGGGGATTTCAATAGCTTCTTAAAACCTATTGATTGGCCTTCATATTAAAAACCCCATGACTAACCTTAAGGAACAAGCATTTTTCTAAATATATACAACTATTACAACAGCATGTAGCAAATAATCTTAGTAATCTTACCTAGTAATAAGCAAAAGCCACAAAGTAGGAGTGGAAGGAACTTGGGCAGCCAAATCAAAAATCAATACATTAAATACTTTATACACTTTTAAGAGGATATTTCAGATTGTAAGAGTCTATTTATACTTTCCACTGCCCATGATTATACTAAACTTGGCATTTCTAGCTGAACTCCAAAAAAATTAGGAACAGAAAAAAGAGCTGGGTTTAAAAAAAAAAAAAAGCCAACAGAATGTCAGAATGTACACAATGACAGCAGGGAAAAATCAGGGAACTAGAGACAGAAAAGTATTAAATATATACATAAATTTTAGGCAGGGCACAATGGCTCACGCCTGCAATCCCAGCACTTTGGGAGGCCGAGACGGATGGATCATGAGGTAAGGAGATCGAGACCATCCTGGCTAACACAGTGAAACCCCGTCTCTACTGAAAATACAAAATATTAGCCAGGCACGGTGGCAGGCGCCTGTAGTCCCAGCTACTCAGGAAGCTGAGGCAGGAGAATGGGGTGAACCCGGGAGGCGGAGCTTGCAGTGAGCCCAGATCGCGCCACTGCACTCCAGCCTGGACAACAGAGCGAGACTCTGTCTCAAAAAAAAATATATATATATATATGTATATGTATATGTATGTATGTATTTTAGAAGACCAAGAAGTCTAAAAGCACCAAACCTCTGTGCATTCAGCAACAACTGCTCTATTACAGCACACCTCAGTTAACTATTTAGTCATCTGCTTAGTAACACCTGTTTAAGAGTTGGGTAGGGAAGTATCTTTCTAAAACGGTTTAAAGAAAAATGTTTTACAGCTTAAAACAAAATAAACTCTAGGATGTTCTAAATATTTATTTAAACAAAATACTACTAGACTATTCTAAATTCTCAATTGTCCGAAATGGGTTAAAATATCATCTTACTGAAACAGTTTCTTTGAGAAAACGTGGGGTTTTTTTGTTTCGTTTTTTGTTGAGACAGGGTCTCACTCTGTCACCCAGGCTGAAGTACAGTGGCACCATCTCAGCTCACCTTACTGCAACCTCTACCTCTGGGGCTCAAGTGATCCTCCCACCTCAGCTTCCCGAGTAGCTGAGACTACAGGCATGCACCACAACGTCTGGCTAATTTTTGTATTTTTTGTAGAAACAGAATTTCATTTATTTTGCCCAGGCTGGTCTTGAACTCCTGGGTTCAAGCGATCCTCCCACTTAGGCCTCCCATAAGTGCTAGGATTACAGGCATGAGCCACCACAACTGGCCCATATTTATGTTTTTAAACTAAAATTGCTGCACTTTCTATTTTAACTATAAAAATAGATTAAAATTTAGTTTATCTTTCAAACACTACTATACTAAGCACAACTAAAAACTCTTCTGTTTAAATACCTTAGGAGATAAAGCACTGCAACATTAATAAGCCTAATAAATAAATGACAAGTACATGGTGACATGAGCAGCAGCTAACAAGAAAATTAAATTCTGCTTAAACCAAGGGTTAGGACTACTACCGTAGGCATATTTGTATATATAACTTATGTGTGTAAATACATAACAGCCTCAAAGTGGAATATTAACACCTCTGTTGCGGCTACTCAAATCTGCCCTTGCAGCATGAAAAAAAATGAGTGTGACTGTATTCTAGTAAAACTTTATTTACAATAAAGCCTCATTGACAAAAACAGGAAGGGAGCCAGATCTGGCCTGTAGACTGCAGTTTAGCAATATCTGTTTTAAAGACACAGAAACCTGGATTATTTCACCTCCCTAAAATCTCATTTTCTTTTCAACAATCAGTGCCTACTTCTGGCCATGTTGCAAAGATGATCTGAGAAAATACAAATAAAAAATATATGTTAGAAAGCCTAGCACATGCAGTATAATAATGGCAGTTATGATTATTAGTGACATGAGGTACAATAACAGTTCTTTTACTTAAGTCATTTTGACATTTGTCAGAAACATCATTACCACAACAAGTAGGGAATGTAAGCAGCACAGGATTATGTTAAAGATTACGCACTTCTTTACCTCCCTACTTAGAGAATGCCTTTCCCTCCAACCTCTCAGCCTATTTAATTACAATGAGATGCACTCAAGAATATTTATTAAGGGCCAGCCACGGTGGCTCACACCTGTAGTCCCAGCACTTTGGGAGGCCAAGGCGGGTGGATCACCTGAGGTCAAGAGTTCAAGACCAGCCTGACCAACATGGAGAAACCCCATTTCTACCAAAAATACAAAATCAGCTGGGCGTGGTGGCAAATGCCTGCAATCCCAGCTACTGGCTAAAAAAATAAAAAAGAATATTTATTAAGAAGCCAATTAATATCAACTAATGGCACTACACTTGTGCCTAGACTCTGATGCACATGTTAAAAGTGAAACAGATGTTCTATGAGTTATCTGCATTTTAGACAAAACCGTTTTTCTTGTGTGAGATTCCCAACCATTCTTAACACATTAAATACAATAGATGAATTTCACTAACATGTAAGTCAAATATTACTAAGTGGGTAGTTTGGTAGTTAGGTTACTTAGGTAAGAAACATGGAAATGTAGATATGTAGAGAGGTTAGGAAGATCCTAAATTTTGTTTGTTCATTTGTTTTGTTTTGTTTGAGACAGAGTCTCGCTCTGTCACCAAGGCTGGAATGCAATGGCACAATCTTGGCTCACTGCAACCTCCGCCTCCTAGGTTCAAGCAATTCTCCTGCCTCAGCCTCCCAAGTAGCTGGGATTACAGGCACCCACCACCACAGCCGACTAATTTTTTGTTTTTTTGAGACAGAATTTCACTCTTGTTGCCCAGGTTGGAGTGCAATGGCGCCATCTCGGCTCACCGCAACCTCCGCCTCCTGGGTTCAAGTGATTCTCCTGCCTCAGCCTCCCAAGTGGTGGGATTATGTGCCACCATGCCCAGCCAATTTTGTATTTTTAGTAGAGACGGGGTTTTGCCATGTTGGCCAAGCTGGTCTCAAACTCCTGGCCTCAGGTGATCCACCCACCCACCTCAGCCCCACAAAGTGCTGGGATTACAGGCGTGAGCCACTGAGCCCGGCCCTAAATAAATTTTTCTGATAAACAATGATCTTAAATGTTTACCATGCAGATGCAGATTAAATTTGAAAAAGACATTTTGCTGATAAAAATGATTCTTATTTTTTTTGAGACAGGGTCTCACTCTGTCATTCAAGTTGGAATTCAGTGGCACAATCATAGCTCACTGCAGCCTCAATCTCCTGGGCTCAAGTGATCCTCCAACCTCAGCTTCCCAAGTAGCCTAGGACCACAGGCATGAGCCACTCATGTGCATTAGTGGCATTTGGCCACTAATAAAATGTTCTGAGGGAGTGAATGAATGTTTCTCTTATTAACTAAACATGGTCTAAAATGAAACTGTCTGTTATATGGGTACACACTAGGCAGCTTTGAGCACCCCATGGCACTTTTTACACCAATCAATGAATGGAATTTACTTGCTTCATTTCAGGATGCCTGGTGTTGGCAGGCTACCTCTGCAATGGGCAAAATGCTCCTAACAGATGGACTAAAGCTCAGGACATGCCAGAAGATCAGCGTGTGCATTAAGATGGAATCCTGGGCAGACTTCTCTCCAAGTCAAAACAACAGTCTGTACAGAGCCACTCGTTTATTACTAAGAGAGCCAAATTATTTAGGAATTTGCCTTAAGCAGTCCTCAGAAACTCTAGATTGACATTCTCCAGCAGAAAGTAGATTTATACATGAAATCACCTGCCAAACACAAGTGGTGAGCAGAAGGTTCTGTGGCAAAGCTGTGAGGTAGTCTGTGGAACAGTTTCCCAAACTGGGGGAACCAGTTCTTGACCTCTGCTCCAGACAGAATTATACTCTAATGTAAAATGTCAATGGAATCCCAAGGTAATTTGAAAGATGAACAACACAGGTTATCAAGGACATCTAACTAAAGTTGAGCAGGCTGCAACTACAAAGTAAACAAGGACATGGCAACAAATAGCATTGTAATGACCTGTCCTGAGCCTGGGGCTCAGTCATGATCAAGCTCTTATGGAATTTTATTTATTAGAGCCAAGAACACAGTTGGTCTCACAGCCATGGGCTCACACATTTCCATGGACTGCGACAATAACCAGGGTCAGAGCAATTCTAATGGTTCCATGTGGCCAGCAGGATCCTCAGAGGGAAAATTTAAATATTTTTTTATCCTATTTAAAACTTGGCAGAGGTGAGAGATTCACAATAGTTAAGTATTCAAAGACAAAGTACGCATTTTTCTGATGAAGACTGCCTAATCTGCTAATAAGAAATCACCATTATGCACAACATTCAGTAATTAGGGCACAGAAAAGATAGCAGCAAAGAAAACCACAGAAATACTTAAGAAGCTAACAATCTCTTTTATAAGCAACACGTTCCCTAAGTATAATACCTATTGTAATATTCCCTTTAAAAATATGGCCTTTCAGGACAGACCACATTTAGCACATATGAACTAACATACACGACAGAGGGCTAAAAGTCAACTGACAAATCCCAGAGGAGAAAGTGAATGGAATAAGGAACACACTAGCCTGTATATAACTCACCTCAGGAAAGTAAAGGCTATACACAGGATGTGTTATTTTTGATTTGGTTTCCAGTAGAGCTCTCTCTTTTCGCTGTATGCTTTGTTGTAATTCTTGCCACTCCTAGTAAACAAAAAAATTAAAATATTTAAAATCTAGTATGTGTTTTATCACTTTGAGGAGTTTCCAGGTATTATTCCTGACAATGCTAATTAACTACTTAGGATTAGAACAAGTTCAGTTCCACAAATCTGATTATCTCCCTGCTCATCCTTACAATGCCTTTTTAAATATATTAAATCTAACCACTGTAGTATCAACTACATAGCCGTTCATTATCTGACCCTAGTCTGCCTCTCTTTGGTCTCCTCTCTTGGGTCACTGCCTCCCTCCTTGTGCTTTTTATTCTAGTCACTTCAAACTACCTATACTTCTCTGAACTTACCAAACTATTTTACTCCTCCTAAACCCTGTTTAGACTTTGGTTTCTCCCTTTCTCTGCCTACTCATTATTATTTAGGACCAGCTAAAGCCCAAAGTATGAACTCCTGAGTAAAGCCTCCCATAAATTCCCTTCTATCTCAGGACTGAACTGATCACTCCCTCCTTACGTACCTTGCATAAGATGTGTATAATTTCACATGTACTATAATATTTATTTACAAATCTGCCTGCTCCATTAGCCTACATATCATTCAAGAGCTGCAGCTGTTTCACATTTGGCTTTGTAATTCTTTAATCTCAGACAGCCTTGGGATGTGACAGATAATAAATAATGATTTGTTGATTTAATGAATGTATTTTTGGTCATATGAAGAAATCAGTCTGTCAAAACCCTAAGAGTCACTGCTACTAACCCTAATATACTTAGGAATATGTCAATTATTTCTCAAAGTCAGGCCAGGGATATAAGGTATTTGACAGATTTTAGTTTCCTGGCAATCAATTTAATTCTCCAAGTACAAAAACAGCCAAGGCCCTGCAAATGCTAACAATAGTCATCTTTGTTTTCTACCATTCCCAAGGCCAAGTGTGTTATTACTCCCTTATACTTTTATCCTTTGCCCTTTACCTCCTTCCTCCTTTTTTGGCCTCTCGTTTGCCTCTGAGGCTATTCAGGCAATCCCTTTTTATCTCCTAAACTACAATGTTACTTTTAGATCAATGGCCACTCAAAAAGAACAACGCTAACAAAACCTAAAGGAAATGGCCAGTTTATTTGCAGTGAGACTCTAAGGACCTCATTCTTCTCTATAATTCTCCCATAAATCATGTGCAACTCAATGCCATGAGATTTTTCTTCTATACTCTGTACTTTCACACCATATTAATAAATTCTCTAAAGACTTCCCCTGTCCTTAATATATACACCCACGAAACAAGGTGGTATTCTATAAAAGTCAGCTTTTCCCTTAACCAACCTCTTGACATCAGGGTCCACAGTACTGTTTCTCTACAGTAAACATGACCTGTAGCTCGTGACACAGCCTTCCAAGTAAGTACTATGCATTTCACAAACACCTTTCCTTACTCATATTTCCAGAGATATCCCCAACACTGAAAATCCCCTTATGAGATCAACTGACCTAACCTCAAAACCAGGTCCTACTCCACCTAACAATTTAATATTTAAGAAAATGAGGATTTCCAATCCTTGTTAGAAATCATTTTTCTTTATAACCTTGACTACCATTCCTTAAAAACGTTTTTCAAAGTAATAAAATTATAAAATATACAGGTATTATTTAAAGCAAGCAAGCGAGCAAGCAAACAAATGAACAACAACAAAACCCAAAGCTATCATCAGAGGTATAATTCAAATTATTTAAACCTATAAAGCTTACTGCTTCATCATCTTTGTTTTGTTTTTCATCTTGCTCTCTATCAGAGTCTCTGTCACTACCATCATCTTTTTCACTCTGGGAATCTCTATTGGTTTCTTCTTCTTCAGAATCACTGCCCTTATCTGAAACTTCTTCTTCATCTTCCTTTACTGCAGCTTCCTAAAAGGAAAAAGCAAACACAAAGATTCTATGTATCTCAATGAGCACATATTAATCTGAATCCCTAAAGTTAACTTATTGTCAATATAATTAAACTGACTCGATGACAATTTCACTATTCATATACAATTTTTTTAATTATAAACATTCCTACTTATAAAGATGTGGGAGTCAGACTGAAGAGTTTAGTATATGGCTAGTCTGTCTATTGTTATTTTATTCATTCTTCATAATTTGTCAAATGAAAGTATTTTTATTTGTAAAGCCCAGTAACACAAAGGCTAAGATGGTTCTGCTTTCAAAAACATCAATTATATTTTATTTAAGGAAACAGGTAGTTTATAGAAAAGTATAATGTTGGGGCCAGCCACAGTGACTCATGCATGTAATCCTAGCACTTTGGAAGGCAGAGGCAGGAGGACTGCTGGAGGCCAGGAGTTCAAACCAGCCTGGGCAACATAGCAAGACCTGATCCCTTAAAAAAAAAAATATATATATATATATATATCTCACCAGGCATGGTGGTACACATCTGTAGTCCCAGGTAGTTGGGAGGTTGAGGTGGGAGAATCACTTGAGCCCAGGAGTTTAAGGCTGCAGTAAGCCGTGACCACACCACAACACTTCAGTGTGGGTGGCAGAGCAAGACCCTATCTCAAAAAAGGAAGGGAGGGAGGGAGGGAGGGAGGAAGGAAGGAAAAGTACTTCTTTGGAAGTATAGAATCACTTTTTTAACAGAGTAAGGCAAGGCAGTATCTCCAGCAAAATACTAGCTCACGTCAAGAATCAAGGAGAACAGCAAATTAAATGCAAAGAAAGCAGAAATAGGCAGGACACGGTGGCTCATGCCTGTAATCCCAGCACTTTGGGAGGCTGAGGCAGGTGGATAATTTAAGGCCAGGAATTTGAGACCAGCCTGACCAACATGGTGAAACCCCATCTCTACTAAAAATACAAACAAACAAACAAACAAAAAACAAAAAACAAAAAATAGCTGGGCGTGGTAGCACGTGCCTGTAATCTCAGGTACTTGGGAGGCTGAGGCAGGAGAATCACTTGAACTTGGTAGGCGGAGGTTGCAGTGAGCCACTGCCTGAGTAACAGAGCATGACTCTGTCTCAAAAAACAAACAAAAAAAAAAAACAAAAAATAGCTGGGCGTGGTAGCACGTGCCTGTAATCTCAGGTACTTGGGAGGCTGAGGCAGGAGAATCACTTGAACTTGGTAGGCGGAGGTTGCAGTGAGCCACTGCCTGAGTAACAGAGCATGACTCTGTCTCAAAAAACAAACAAACAAAAAAAGCAGAGAGAGGTATAGAAAAAGAAACTTAAAACTAAAAGTTGGTTCTTTGAAAAGGTTAATAAAATTGATTAAACCCCTAGGCAAGAATGATCAAGAAAAAAAAAGAAACAATAAAAATTACCAATATTATAAACAAGAAAGGTGTAACTATATCCAACAGACATTAAAAGAAAATTATGAATAATGTTATGCCAACAAATTTAATAAGAGGAAATAGACAAATTCCTTGAAAAACACAATTTGCTAAAATCAATAAGAAAAATGTAGAATATATATTAAAGAAAGAAACTCCACAAATAAACTCCCTTTGAAAACTCCAGGCCCAGATAGTTTCCCTGGAGAATTCTTCCACAGACTAAAAAAACAAATTGAAGCTTACACATACTCTTCTGAGTAAAAAAGGGAATACTTCCTAGCGTGATTAATAACACCAGCATAAATCTGATACAAAACCTGACAAGGATATTACAAAAAAAGAGAATGACAAACCAATATTTGCTCTTAAAATTAGATGTGAGAATACAAAGAAAATATCGTCAAATCCAGATAAATATAAAAAAGGATACTAAGTTATGGCCAAATGATATTTGTTCCAGGAATGCAGGGATGGTTTTAAATTTTTTAAATCCATCAATCTAATTCAACAGAAAGGAAAAAAGTAAAAAAAAACAAAAACAAAAAACAAACAAAAAAAACAAACCTTAATGACATTCACTATTTGCTAATGATAAAAATTCTCAGCAAACTGGAAATAAAAGGAAACACTTCCTTAACCTGACAAAGAATAGTTACAAAAAACTTACACCTAACATCACATTTAGTGGTAAAATAATGTTTGCTTTCTTCCTAAGACCAAAAATAAGATAAGGTTTCTACTATCATAACTCTGAATAAATATTACACTGAAAGTTCTAGTCAGCACAGTAAGACAGAAAGGACGAAAGGGCATAAAGATTAAAAAGAAAAAAGTAAAACTGTCTTTATTCACAGATGGCAACACTGTATATGTAGAAAATCTTTATTAAAATATCTACAAATGGTTAGAATTATTGCCATTTCATTAAGACTCTTTGATACAAGGTCAATATTTAGAAGCAACTATTTCTATACACCAGCAACAAACACCAGATAAAAATTTTAATGACATTTACAGTGATATCAGAAAGGATCAAATACATAGGGGTAAATCTAACGAAAGATGTGCCATACCTCTGCCACTGGAAATTACAAAACACTGCTGAGAAAAATTAGGGAAGATCCAAATTAATGAAAATAAACCACAATCATGAATAACAAGACTCAATATTGTTAACATGTCAATTCTCCCCATATTGAACCACGGATTCAATGCAATACCAATGTAAATTTCAGCAGCTTTTTGGGGGGGAAATTGTTAAGCTTATTCTAAAATTGGCAGGAAATGTAAAGGATTAAAACAGGAAAATTTTGATCAGTAAAATAGAGTTGGAGCACTTACACTACATATTTTGAGACTTAACATAAAACTACAACAATTAAAACTGTATGGCACTGGCATAAGAATAGACAAATAGTCAATAGAATGAACAGGACAGTCCATAAACAGACCTACACATCATATACAGTATCACCTGTTGTTTAATTATACTTAAAGTTCCAGGGTACATGTGCAGAATGTGCAGGTTTGTTACATAGGTACACACATGCCATGGTGGTTTGCTGTACCTATCAACCCATCATCTACATTACGTATTTCTACTAATGTAATCCCTCCCCTAGCCCACCACCACCTGACAGGCCCCAGTGTGTGATGTTACCCTCCGTGTCCATGTGTTCTCATTGTTCAACTCCCACTTACGAGTGAGAACATGCCAGTGTTTGGTTTTCTGTTCTTGTGTTAGTTTGCTGAGAATGATGGTTTCCAACACCATCCATGTCCCTGCAAAGGACATGAACTCATCCTTTTTTATGGCTGCATACTATTCCATGGTGTATATGTGCCACATTTTCTTTATCTAGTCTATCATTGATGGGCATTTGGGTTGGTTCCAAGTCTCTGCTGTTGTAAACAGTGCCACAATAAACATATGTGTGTATGTGTCTTTATAGTAGAATGACTTATAATCCTTTGGGTATATACCCAGTAATGGGATTGCTGGGTAAATATTGCCAGTTCTAGATCCTTGAGGAATCGCCACACTGTCTTCCACAATGGTTGAACTAATTTACACTCCCACCAACAGTGTAAAAACGTTTCTATTTCTCCACATCCTCTCCAGCATCTGTTGTTTCCTTTTTACTGACTGTCATTCTAACTGTCGTGAGATGGTATCTCACTGTGGTTTCGATTTGCATTTCTCTAATGACCAGTGATGATGAGCTTTTCTTCATATTTTTGTTGGCTGCATAAATGTCTTCTTTTGAGAAGTGTCTGTTCATATCCTTTGCCCATTTTCTGATGGGGTTATTTTCTTCTTGTAAATCTGTTTACGTTCTTTGCAGATTCTGGCTGTCGGCCCTGTGTCAGGTGGATAGATCGTAAAAACTTTCTCCCATTCTGTGGGTTGCTTGTTCACTCTGATGATAGGTTGTTTTTTGTTTTTTTGTTTTTTGTTTTTTGCTGTGTAGAAGCTCTTTAGTTCAATCAGATCCCGTTTGTCTATTTTGGTTTTTGTTGCCATTGCTTTTGGTGTTTTAGTCAAGAAGTCTTTGCCCATGCCTATGTCCTGAGTGGTATTGCCTAGGTTTTCTTCTAGGGTTTTTATGGTTTTAAGTCTTAAGTCTTTAATCCATCTTGAGTTAGTTTTTGTATAAGGTGTACGGAAGGATCCAGTTCCTGCTTTCTGCATATGGCTAGCCAGTTTTCCCAATACTATTTATTAAATAGGGAATCCTTTCCCCATTGCTTGTTTTTAACAGGTTTGTCAAAGATCAGATGGTTGTAGATGTGTGGCATTATTTCTGAGGCCTCTGTTCTGTTCCATTAGTCCATATATCTGTTTTGGTATAAGTACCATGCTGTTTTGGTTACTGTAGCTTTGTAGTACAGTTTGAAGTCAGGTAGCATGGTGCCTCCAGCTTTGTTCTTTTTGCTTAAGATTGTCTTGGCTATGTGGGCTCTTTTTTGGTTCCACATGAAATTTAGTTTTTTCCAATTCTGTGAAGAAAGTCAATGGTAGCTTGATTGGGATAGCACTGAATCTATAAATTACTTTGGGGAGTGTGACCATTTTGACAATATTGATTTTTCCTATCCATGAGCATGGAATGTTTTCCATTTGTTTGTGTCCTCTCTTATTTCCTTGAGCAGTGGTTTGTAGTTCTCCTTGAAGAGGTCCTTGTAAGTTGTATTCCTAGGTATTTTATTCTCTTTGTGGCAACTGTGAATGGGAATTCACTGATGGCTTGGCTCTCTGTTTGTATGTTACTGGTGTATAGGAATGCTTCTGATTTTTGCACATTGATTTTGTATCCTGAGACAGCTGAAGTTGCTTATCAGCTTAAGGAGATTTTGGGCTGACATGATGGGGTTTTCTAAATATACAATCATGTCATCTGCAAACAAAGACAATTTGACTTCCTCTTTTCCTAATTGAATACTCTTTCTTTCTCTTGCCTGACTGCCCTGGCCAATACTATGTTGAATAGGAGTGGTGAGAGAGGGCATCCTTGCTTGTGCTGGTTTTCAAAGACAAGGCTTCCAGTTTTTGCCCATACTGGCTGTGGGTTTGTCAAAAATACCTCTTATTTTGAGATACGTTCCATCGAGGCCTAGTTTATTGAGAGTTTTTAGCATGAAGGGCTGTTGAATTTTGTCGAAGACCTTTTCTGCATCTATTGAGATAATCATGTGGTTTTTGTCATTGGTTCTGTTTATTTGATGGATTACATTTATTGATCTGCGTATGTTGAACCAGCCTTGCATCCCAGGGATGAAGCCGACTAGATGGTGGTGGATAAGCTTTCTGATGTGCTGCTGGATTCGGTTTGCCAGTATTTTATTGAGGATTTTCACATCAATGTTCATCAGGGATATTGGCCTGAAATTTTCTTTTTTTGTTGTGTCTCTGCCAGGTTTTGGTATCAGGATGATGCTGGCTTCATAAAATGAGTTAGGGAGGATTCCCTCTTTTTCTATTGTTTGGAATAGTTTCAGAAGGAATGGTACCAGCTCCTCTTTGTACCTCTGGTAGAATTCGGCTGTGAAACTGTCTGGTCCTGGCCTGTTTTTGGTTGGTAGGCTATTAATTGCTGCCTCAATTTCAGAGCTTATTATTGATCCAGTCAGGGATTTGACTTCTTCCTGGTTTAGTCTTGGGAGGGTGTATGTGTTCAGGAATTTATCCATTTCTTCTAGATTTTCTAGTTTATTTGTGTAGAGGCATTTATAGTATTCTCTGATGGTAGTTTGTATTTCTGTGGGATCAGTGGTGATATCCCCTTTATCATTTTTTTATTTCATCTTTTTGATTCTTCTTTTCTTCTTTATTAGTCTGGCTAGTGGTCTATCTATTTTGTTGATCTTTTCAAAAAACTAGCTCCCAGATTCATTGATTTTTTTGATGAGATTTTTGTACCTCTGTCTCCTTCAGTTCTGCTCTTAGTTATTTCTTGTCTTCTGCTAGCTTTTGAATTTGTTTGCTCTTGCTTCTCTAGTTCTTTTGTGATGTTAGGGTGTCAATTTTAGATCTTTCCTGTTTTCTCTTGTGGGCATTTAGTGCTATAAATTTCCCTTTACACACTGCTTCAAATGTGTCCCAGAGATTCTGGTACATTGTGTCTTTGTTCTCATCGGTTTCAAAGAACATCTTTATTTCTGCCTTCATTTCATTATTTACCCAGTAGGCATTCAGGAGCAGGTTGTTCCATTTCCATGTAGTTGTGCAGTTCTGAGCGAGTTTCTTAATCCTGAGTTCTAATTTGATTGCGCTGTGGTCTAAGAGACTGTTTGTCATGATTTCCATTCTTCTGCATTTGCTGAGGAGTGTTTTACTTCCAATTATGCAGTCAATTTTGGAATAAGTGCGATGTGGTGCTGAGAAGAATGTGTATTCTGTCGATTTGGGCTTTACAATTTGGTATGTTTTTGCAGTGGCTGGTACCAGTAGTTACTTTCCATGTTTAGTGCTTCCTTCAGGAGCTCTTGTAGGGCAGGTCTGGTGGTGACAAAATCTCTCCGCATTTCCTTGTCTGTAAAGGATTTTATTTCTCCTTCGCTTATGAAGCTTAGTTTGGCTAGATATGAAATTCTGGGTTGAAAATTCTTTTCTTTAAGAATGTTGAATATCGGGCCCCACTCTCTCTTCTGGCTTACTGTAGGGTTTCTGCCGAGAGATCTGCTGTTAGTCTGATGGGCTTCCCTTTGTGGGTAACCCGATCTTTCTCTCTGGCTCCCCTTAAAATTTTTTCCTTCATTTCAACCTTGGTGAATCTGACAATTACGTGTCTTAGGGTTGCTCTTCTCAAGGAGTATCTTCGTGGTGTTCTTTGTATTTCCTGAATTTGAATGTTGGCCTGCCTTGCTAGGTTGGGGAAGTTCTCCTGGATAATACCCTGAAGAGTATCTTCCAACTTGGTTCCATTCTCCCCGTCACTTTCAGGTACATCAATCAAACACAGATTTGGTCTTTTCACAGAGTCCCATACTTCTTGCAGGCTTTGTTCGTTTCACTCTTTCTTCTCTAATCTTGTTTTCTCGCTTTATTTCATCGAGTTGATCTTCAATCTGATATCCTTTCTTCTGCTTGATCAATTTGGCTACTGGGACTTGTGAATGTTTCACGAAGCTCTCGTGCTGTGTTTTTCAGCTCCATCACGTAATTTATGTTCTTCTCTAAACTGGTTATTCTAGTTAGCAATTCGTCTAACCTTCTTTCAAGGTTCTTAGCTTCCTTGCATTGGGTTAGAACATGCTCCTTTAGCTAGAAGGAGTTTGTTATTACCCACCTTCCGAAACCTACTTCTGTCAGTTCATCACACTCATTCTCCATCCGGTTTTGTTCCCTTGCTGGCAAGGAGTTGTGATCCTTTAGAGATGAGGCATTCTGGTTTCTGGAATTTTCAGCCTTTTGGGGCTGATTTCTCCCCATCTGCGTGGATTTATCTACCTTTGGTCTTTGAAATCAGTGACCTTCGGATGGAGTCTCTTGAGTAGACGTCCTTTTTGTTGATGTTGATACTACTGCTTTCTATTTGTTAGTTTTCCTTCTAACAGTCAGGCCCCTTTGCTGCAGGTCTGCTGGAGTTTGCTGGAGGTCTGCTCCAGATCCTGTCTGCCTGGGTATCACCGGCGGAGGCTGCAGACCAGCAAAGATTGCTGCCTGTTCCTTCCTCTGGAAGCTTTGTCCCAGAGGGGCACCTGCCAGATGCCAGCCAGAGCTCTCCTGTATGAGGTATCTGTTGTAGGAGATGTCTCCCAGTCAGGGTACATGGGGGTCAGGGACCCACTTGAGTAGGCAGTCTGTCCCTTATCAGAGCTTGAATGCTGTGCTGGTAGATCCGCTGCTCTCTTCAGAGCTGCCAGGTAGGGATGTTTAAGTCTGCTGAAGCTGCACCCACAACTGCCCCTTCCCCGAGGTGCTCTGTCCCAGGGAGGTGGGGTTTTATCTATAATTCCCTGACTGGGGCTACTGCCTTTTTTTCAGAGATGCCCTGCCCAGAGAGGAGACAGTCAGGCCGCAGCAGCCTTGTTGGGCTCAGTGTCATCTGTTTTACAACGAAGTGCCATTACAATTTACTGAGGAAAGAATGACCTTTTCAATGAATGGTGATGGTGTAAGTGGTTCATATCCCCTACCTTGCACCATTCATGAAAAGTTATTCAAGACAGGTTTATCAACTAAGGTAATGTTTCCAGAAGAAAACAGAAAAATACTCCCTGACTTTGGAGCAGTCAGGATGTCTTAATTTTTAAGACACAGAAGCATTAGCCATTGATGAAAAATGACCTCATTGCTGAAAAAAAGAGACTAATGAAATTGATCTCATTAAAGCAAGAACCATTAGAAGCTACCAATAAGAGAGTAAAAATGTAAGGACTCTTACCCAGAATATATACAGAATTCCTATAAATTCAGTAACAAGACAAACAACCCAATAGAAAAAGAAGTTATCCAAATGGCCAGCAAGCACATGAAAAGGTGTTCAACATCATTAGCCATCAGGTAAATGCAAACAAAAACCACATGAAGAGACATCACTACAGATCTACCAAATGGCTAAAAGACTGGTAAAACCAAGTATTGGTGAGCATGTAGAACAAAAGACTCACGTATGTTGTAGGTAGGAGCATAAAATGGTACAACTTTGGAAAATAGGCTCTTTTAATGAGTTAAGCATGCACCTACTTTATAATCCAGCAATTCCACTGCTAGGTGGAAAATGACTGTCCACAAAATGCCATGTGTAAGAATAAGCATAGCACTCTTTATTCATATTAGATTAAGAACTACAGACAACCCAAATGTCCAACAACCACAAAACAGATAAATGTGGTATATTCGTACAATGAAATACTATACACATATACACACACACACAGAATTAACTACTGCTACAAATAGAGGGATTATCATGAACATAACACTGAATGAAAGGAGTGATACATAAAATATGACACTTATATGACCTTTAAGAATAGGCAAAACTAATCTATGGCAATTACAGACAGAATAGTGGGAGGTAGAGGGATGGGGAGATGGGTGGAGGGCTCACTGACTGAGAAGGGCACAAAGGAGCTTTCTAGGGTATCACGGGTGCATAAATATGTAAAACTTTTGAAGCTGTACACATAAGATTTGATCATTTTAGTGTTTGTATATCTTAGCTTAATGATAATAACGATAATAATAAACTTACATTCCCAACGACTCCATTTGCCTGCTTTTGTTTCTGTTGCTTTGACTGTGGTAATAGCACAGGTGTAGGTTTTTTTTTTAAAGGTTTCTTTTTTTTTGATTTAGCAGTTTTCTTGGGTCCTTTACTCTTCTGTTGCCATCCTCCTTTTGTCCTGTTCTTGTTAGTTTCCCCCTGCTGTAAATCATAACACGTCACACTTGTAAGTTATAGCAATAGATATTCAATTGAAGGTTATAGTAATTTTTAGGTGGAAATGGCTAAACTGAATTACTCTCCCAGAGCAATATAAGTCAACTGGAGAAGTAAATAAAATACTTCTTTCACTAGGAAAGACAGCTTCGGAAACCCAAGTTTTTACCCCATCTTCTGCTGGCTGTTCCTCTGCAGCACAGATGGACTGCTCCTTTTCAAATACTTCCTAGGGGGTAGCAAGAAGAGAAATACAAAATCTGTCAACCTATATTTATCTTTCAGACAAAGCAATCTTTCAAACTGTATTTTTAAAGTATTTTTAACTTGGCTATAATTGAGGAAGGAGGAGGAGATGTTTATCAATTACTAGCTGATGACTGTGTGCATATGCAAGTAGATACCTTGTATCTCACATCTGTCTTGAACAAGTTTTGAAAGTACAGTCTACTCAAGTTTACAAATGGAGTAAGGATACATACAGTAAAAATATTTGTTTAAAATTTCACTTTTATTCTAATAGCAAGCAAACATGAGTATTTTAATGTTATGAGTATACTATTTTCTGCATTAAAATGACAGTAAGTCAGTGTGATGTGCAAAATAACAATAACAAAAAAAAACCCCTTGGCCAGGCGCGGTGGCTCAAGCCTGTAATCCCAGCACTTTGGGAGGCCGAGACGGGCGGATCACGAGGTCAGGAGATCGAGACCATCCTGGCTAACATGGTGAAACCCCGTCTCTACTAAAAAATACAAAAAACTAGCCGGGCGAGGTGGCGGGCGCCTGTAGTCCCAGCTACTCGGGAGGCTGAGGCAGGAGAATGGCGTAAAACCCGGGAGGCGGAGCTTGCTGTGAGCTGAGATCCAGCCACTGCACACTCCAGCCTGGGCGGCAGAGTGAGACTCCGTCTCAAAAAAAAAAAAAAAAAACCCCTTGAGACTAGTATTAGTTTATTCACTATTGTCAGTGATACTACTTAATGGACCTGAGACCTAAGACTAAGAACTGAATCATCACAGGTGGGGCACGGTGGCTCATGACTATAATTTCAGCACTTTGGGAGGCTGAGGCAGGAGGACAGCTTGAGCCCAGGAGTTTGAGACTAACATGGGCAACATAGCGAGACCCCACATCTATTAAAAAAAAAAAAAATCACCAAGAAAATCTACATATCCTAAAGCTATATCCACTAACCATACAATCCATTTAGAATCAGTACGGAACCGATAAATTTAGGATTTAAATCCCAGTAAGCATCTATATAGAAGATGACACACAGACTGTGTTTAATAAACTCCCTAGAATTATTAAAGCTAACAAGTAAAAACAGTTATAATTGTTAGGCTCTATACAATAAAGACAGCCTAATTCAGAAGTCAACGTCAACTCCGAACAGTCCATACCACTTGCCCCCCCCCCTTTTTTTTTTTTTTAAAAAGACAGTGGTCTTATTATGCTGCACAGGCTGGTCTCAAACTCCTGAGCTAAATGATCCTCCCACCTCAGCCTCCCAAGTAGCTGTGACACTGTGCCTGCCCTGCCACCTGCTTTTTAAAACAAAGCTTTACTGGAACATGACCACACCCATTTGTAAGTTCAGTAGTTGCTACAAACACTGTATCACTTATAAAACCTAAGATACTTACTATCTGGACCTTTAAAGAAAAAGGTTGCCATTCCCTAGTCTAATTCTATCATAACTTCCTCCTTTCACTTATTAGCTGGGTTCTGCTACTTAATTACTCCAAGGGACAGTTCATACAAGAATGGGAAGATAAAAACAATTTTTTTCTTTACTCAAGGGCAGTTCCATTCTTTTTTCTACCAATCACTCCAGAACAAATTTTTGCTCATTTTTCAGGCTGGGAAGTCCAAAGGATATGGGTAGTCTAGATTTGGATTCTAAACCCAATTTTAGCATTGGTTTCGGTTCCTCTTCTCCCAGGAGGCACCTCTCTCACCCAGAGTCCACGACAAATGCTTCCTTATCACTTGCTATAATAAAACCAACATCTTGGATTCAATATATCCTACTACAAAATATGATTTTCAAGCTGGGCTTGGTGGCTTACACCTGTAATCCCAGCACTTTGGGAGGCTGAAATGGTAGGATCACTTGAGGTCAGGAGCTCAAGACCAACCTGGCCAACACAGTGAGACCCCCATCTCTATAAGAAAAAAATACATATGTTTTTCCTACAAGCAATTTTAGGCATGGGATATAAATGTGGCATATATTTCTTGCAGATGCTCAAAAACCTCAGCGCAAAAGGCTAAAATCTACCACTAGTTGAATAAATTGAGTAAAAATACTTCAGTCTCTACCAGTTGACTCAGGAGAAAATATAAATAAAAGAAACTGAGAGCCAAGCATGGTGGCTCATGCCTGTAATCCCAGCACTTTGGGAGGCCAAGGCAGGAGGATCCTTTGAGCCCAGGAGTTTGAGACCAGCTAGGCAACCTACAGAGACCCACATCTCTATTTAAAACTACATATATAGGCCGGGCGCGGTGGCTCAAGCCTGTAATCTCAGCACTTTGGGAGGCCGAGACGGGCGGATCACGAGGTCAGGAGATCGAGACCATCCTGGCTAACACGGTGAAACCCCGTCTCTACTAAAAAATACAAAAAACTAGCCGGGCGAGGTGGTGGGCGCCTGTAGTCCCAGCTACTCGGGAGGCTGAGGTAGGAGAATGGTGTAAACCTGGAAGGCGGAGCTTGTAGTGAGCTGAGATCCGGCCACTGCACTCCAGCCTGGGCGAGAGAGCGAGACTCCGTCTCAAAAAAAAAAAAAAATACATACATATATTAGGCCAGGCATGGTGGCTCATGCGTAAATCCCAGGACTTTCGGAGGCTGAGGCAAACATATCACTTGAGGACAGGAGTTCGAGACCAGCCTGGGCAACATGGAGAAACTCCGTTTCTACTAAAAATACAAAAAATTAGCTAGGCATGGTGGTACACACCTGTGGTCCCAGCTACTCAGGAGGTTGAGGTGGGAGAATCATTTCAGCCTAGGAGGTGGACGTTGCAGTGAGCCAAGATTGCACCACTATACTCAAGACTGGGTAACACAGTGAGATCGTGTCTCAACAAAAAATAAAATAGGCCAGGCGCAGTTGCTCACGCCTGCAACCCCAGCATGTTGGGAGGCCAAGGTGGGTGGATCACTTGAGGTCAGGATTTCAGGACCAGCCTGTTCAACATGGTGAAACCCCATCTCTACTAAAAATACAAAAATTAGCTGGGCGTGGTGGCATGTGCCTGTAATTCCAGCTACTAGGGAGAGGCTGAGGCAGAAGAATCACTTGAACCTGGGAGGCAGAGGTTGCAGTGAGCTGAGATTGCACCACTGCATTCCAGCCTGGGTGTGAGCTAGACTCCATCTCAAAAAAGATGAAGGACTAGACTCCATCTCAAAAAAGAAGATGAAGGAAATACATGCAAAATGATTGCACCGGATTGAACAAAAAAGCATGAGACAAGTACCAATCTACATTTAAGTGCATATATGTACATAGGCACTATAAAGATCCAGATGGTAAATATGAGCATGGAGAAAGACAGGAGAAGATACAAAACAACAAGATTATGCATTCTGGTCATTTTGAGGCTCACAAGGGGTTTTCCTAAAGAAAATGAGAGATGGGCTGGGCACGGTAGCTCCTGTAATACCAGAACTTTGGGGGCCTGAGGCAGGTATATCACCTGAGTTCAGGAGTTCAAGACCAACCTGGTCAACATGGTGAAACCCCATCTCTACTAAAAACACAAAAATTAACCAGGTGTGGTGGTGCATGCCTGTAATCCCAGCTACTCAGGAGGCTGAGGCAGGAGAATCACTTGAACCCAAGAGATGTAGGTTGCAGTGAGCCAAGATCACGCCATTGCACTCCAGCCTGGGCAACAAGAATGATACTCCAACAAACAAAAAAGTTAGAGGGGGAGGGGAGGGGGAGGGGAGGGGAGGGGAGGGGAGGGAGGGGAGGGAGGGGAGGGGAGGGGAGGAAGGAAGGAAGGAAATAAATGGGAGAAGGGATCCATGACAAAAACATCATTTAGCTCTACAGGTATACATGCATTAGGCTACATTACAGTGATGAGCCTCAAAACGAATCATCTCGAAGTGGTGGAATTTCGGGTAATTTTAGTTTCTTCCTATACTTTCTGCATTGCCTAAATTTTTTCCAGACACCATAAATGTTTCACATTATCAGGAAAAAAAAATGTTATTTTTATTGTAATTCTTAAATTTTGAAATGAAAAATAAAAGAGTCGGCCGGGCACGGTGGCTCAAGCCTGTAATCCCAGCATTTTGGGAGGCTGAGATGGGCGGATCATGAGGTCAGGAGATCGAGCCCATCCTGGCTAACTTGTCTTGTGTTACCCCAGCTTTTTTTTTTAGAGACGGGTGAAATCCGGTCTCTACTAAAAAAAAATACGAACAAAACTAGCCGGGTGAGGTGGCGGGTGCCTGTAGTCCCAGCTACTGGGGAGGCTGAGGCAGGAGAATGGCATAAACCCAGGAGGCGGAGCTTGCAGTGAGCTGAGATCTGGCCACTGCACTCCAGCCTGGGCAACAGAGCAAGACTCCGTCTCAATAAATAAATAAATAAATAAATAAATAAATAAAAGAGTCAATTCTCTATAGAACTGACTAAAAAGAAATGTGATGAAATTCTTATCAGTAACAACTTCTGTATAGCACTTCACCGCTTAAGAACTATATCCACATTACTTTGCTATGATTATGTTTTATAGAGAATTAAACTATCACACAAAGGACTATTTTCCAGGTTTTTTTAGTGTATGTGAAAACTGTTTCATGAACATTAATTGAAAATTTCAAAAGAGTTAATAGAATTTGTAAAATTAGATCTTGGTATTACAACAGTTTTGACTTTGAGAATGATGGAAATAAATATAAAAGCCTTGACACACAACTCTTAAAGCACAAAAATACAGATAGACTACTTACAGCCATTGTTTGCCTTGTCAACTTAACCAACACTGTAACTAAGGATCCTACTGTGATGTTGTTGCTATCTTCATCATCTAACACTGTTAAGATGGAAGAAAAAAAAACAGCAAAACATAAAAATCAAGTTCTATGTCAATGCAAACAGCAAAACTTGGCTTACCTAAATTAGTTTGGCACTTCAGTATTTCAAGCATATTATATTTTAAATTTGTTAAAAAAAAAAAAACTGACTACTCTGTATAAGGCTCTCCAGTAGATGCTTTTAATAATTCATTTCATCTCTAAAATAGCTCTACAAAGTATAGAAACTACTTAGAAACTTTTACAAACTAAGGTTTAGCTAGGCGTGGTGTCTCATGCCTGTAATCCCATCACTTTGGGAGGCCAAGGTAGGCGGATGGCGTGGGCTCAGGAATTCGAGATCAGTGGGACAACATCACAAAACTCTGTCTCTACAAAAAATACAAAAGTTAGCCAGGCGTGATGGTGCAAGCCTGTAGTCTCAGCTACTCGGGAGGCTGAGGTGGAGGATAGCTTGAGCCTGGGAGGTGGAGGATGCAGTGAGAGCCAAGAGAGCGCCACTGCACTTCAGAGCAACAGAGTGAGACCCCGGCTCAAAAAAAAAAAAACACACAAAAAGAAACCGAGGTTCAGAAATAAAGTAAAATACCCAAACCCAAACCCACACAACACCTGCATTCGCATGCTAAGCTTCAAACCCAGGTTTTTGAAAACACAGTATAATGTGAGACTTACCATAACACAGTTCTCTCATAGTGACATAAAAATGGGGTTCTGTCACCCTATTAAACTGTGCAAACCTTACATTCACAAGATTTTACCTGTATGATCAATGTCTGTCTGAATATAATAATGACAACTAGTATTCCTAACCACACAAAAGAGACTTATTTTTTTAAAGGCAGGAACAAATATATCCTCTTTACACTAAAAAGCACTTTTGAAAAAGTATTTTTTCAATAAATGGTACTAAATACATGTTTTTGCAATTATTTAATTTTTAAAACCACATTTCTCACACATATCCCCAAAAACTCTACTATAAAGTTAATAAAACAAAATAAATAAAAATAACTCAAATATACCTTTCATTCAATTGTGATCATTAATTTATTTTTTCTACAGATTTTATCTGTAAGATAGTTCTTCTTATATATTTTTACCTACAATTTTAAGTTTGTTACGTTTACTTTTCATATTGGTCTGGCATTTACTAACACATCATCAGTTGAAAAGAATGACCTCCAATAATCTACAATTGCTATCTCAATTACTGGCTATAAGGTGCAGCAGCTGGGTATCAACAAAGGGTATAATATCCCTTCTTCACCCTGGAAGTCTCTATTATCAAAAATCAAATCTGGGCCACATATTCATCTACATTTTGCATTTTGCACAGTTGTATGTGCACGAGCACGTCATGTGAAATAACCACATGAATGCTGACCTGCTGTTTGGTGCTTTAAAGTGAAGAAAAGGACTACAAGAGATTCTATTACAGATTATTGCAAGGTAGGGAAGGAGATCCACCATCTCCAGCGTTACTATCATGCAGATGCCCCTTTCCTGCTTCTATACTTCTTCTACTCCTCCTTCATCAACTATAGCACCATTATTAGATAATTAGGCAGCATTGTAAAAATATAAATAAACTGTCTATACAAGATGCTATGGAGTGGAACATATGGTAATATTTATCGGTGAGGCTAAACACTCTTAAATTTCTACTTCCTATAAGAAAATCTCTTCTAATATTCATTTTTCTAAGAAGCATGTACTTTTTGGCCAGGCATGGTGGCTCACGCCTATGACCCCAGCATTCTGGGAGGCTAAGGTGGGTGAATCACCTGAGGTTGGGAGTTTGAGACCAGCCTGGCCAACATGGTGAAACTCTTATCTCCGCTAAAAATACAAAAATTAGCTGGGCATGGTGGCACATGCCTGTAATCCCAGCTACTGGAGAGGCTGAGGCAGGAGAATCACTTGAACCTAGAGGTGGAGGTTGCAGTAAGCCAAGATAGTGCCACTGCACTTCAGCCTGGGCAACAGAGCGAGACTGTCTCAAAAAAAAAAAAAGAAAGAAAGAAAAGGGTGTACTTTTAACAGTTCTTAATATCAAAAAGTATCTTTTTAAGTACCAAAATTTTTATTTGGACAGTTTCATTAAATCAGCACAGTCCTAAATACAGCTTTTACATTAGTATTTTTAAAGTCTGAAAACTCGTGGCCCCACAAGGCAACCCCAACTCCTCACCAAAGCAAATCAAGTTTTCTTTTTTTTTTTGAGACAGAGTCTCACTCTGTCACCCAGGCTGGGGTGCAGTGGCCGGATCTCAGCTCACTGCAAGCTCCGCCTCCCGGGTTTACACCATTCTCCTGCCTCAGCCTCCCGAGTAGCTGGGACTACAGGTGCCTGCCACCTCGCCCGGCTAGTTTTTTGAATTTTTTAGTAGAGACGGGGTTTCACCGTGTTAGCCAGGATGGTCTCGATCTCCTGACCTCATGATCTGCCCGTCTCGACCTCCCAAAGTGCTGGGATTACAGGCTTGAGCCACTGTGCCCAGCCAACAAACCAAGTTTTCATAACACGTATGCTACACTCCAGTCAAACTGAAACCAAACTGCACTGACTGCCTTCCTTTACCAATTATGCCAATCTTTGGGAGCCATTTACCTCTCCTCAATTCCTATTAGAATACAAGCTCAATAAGGAGAGGCTTTGTCTTACCACGGCTTCCCCAGGACCTAGAAGAATGCACAGCATTCAATATTTGCTGTATAAATAAATGGTACAATGTCTGTGTCATTCATTTTAACACTTAGCATATGTTATCTTGGTTTGTGTGTGTGTGTTTTAAATTTTATAAAAACAGAGTCTCACCATGTTGCCCAGGCTGGTCTCGAACTCCTGGGCTCAAGTGATCCCCCTGCCTTGGCCTCCAAAAGTGTTGGGATTAAAGGCGTGACACCACTGGGCCCAGGCCTTATCTTGTTTTTAATCCTATTGCTTCAACTAGACAATAAGCTCTCTTTAAAGACACAAACCAGGCGCGGTGGCTCTCACCTATAATCACAGCACTGTGGGAGGCCAAGGCCGGTGGATCAGTTGAGCCCAGAAGCTCGAGACCAGCCTGCGCAACGTGGTGAAACCCTGTCTCTACTAAAAACACAAAAAATAAAATTAGCCAGGTATGGTAGTGTGCACCTGTAGTCCCAGCTACTCAGGAGGCTGAGGTAGGAGGATTGCTTGAGCCTGGGAGGCAGAGGATGCAGTGAGCCAAAGTCGCACCACTGCACTCCAGCCTGGACGACAGACTGAGACCCTATCTCAAAAATTATTTATAAATAACTAAATAAAATAAAGACAGAAACCATTATTAATACATCCCTGTATTCTCGGTAACTAAAAGAATGTTCTCATAATGGTAACTTAGCGAATGTTAAAGCTCAGACCACCACCACAATGGAAGAATGGAGCAGATAGTCTCTAATTCTTTCAGTATTCTAAGACCATTCAGATATTGAAACAGAAACACAGGGCAATTATATAGGCAGAAAAATAGGCTTTATTTTTTTCCCTCAAAGAAAATATAGAGGTAGGGTAAGAAAAACACATGAAATGTGGCATAAAACATAGTAATTTTCAACATTTAATTAACATAAACAAGTTGGATTTTACAAATTTAATTTTACAACTAAGCAGCTATTTCTTTCATACTAATAATATATTTCAAATATCTCATTCTTTTATCATGCTTGGAAGTCTTCACCATTCTTTGTAAAGTTAAGAAATTGCTAAAAGTTGAACTACAGAACAGAGTTCTCAGACTTCATCCCATTATGAGGATAATAAAAGTAAGACTCTATCAGTTTTCTCAAACTATTAGGTATAAATCATTTTCCAACACAGGAAATCTGACAGGTAAACTACAGTTCTGCAAAGTCTAATAACAAGTCCTATTATTAAGTACAGTGTTTTGAGAATCCTGAGTCAAATAAATGAGAACCAATCTATCAAAAGGGAAGCAATGTTCAACAGAGAAACCTCCCACTTACCCTGTGATTTTATATCCATGGTCACATACGGAAAACTCCCAAGGACAGCCATAACCTCTTCATATTTTTCATCTTCAAGGAAGTGCAGTAGAGTGTGACGATCTGATTCTTTTAAACTCACCAAATCCTGGATAGTTTTAATTTTATACTGAATAAAAAAAAAAGAAAATACATAATTCCCTAACTCACAAAGCTTTTCATAAAAAGAAAATTACTCACATCTTAACTACAACAAAATCCAGCAACTTTTAGAAAAATGTTGATTCATGTGCATTTCAAAGCACAAAATAACCACATGGCATTTCATGACCTTTTTCTCCAAGAAAATTTGAATTAAAAAATTTTAAATTATAAAGTTAATACAGGCTTATTTTTTAAAATTAGAAAAAATAAAGTTGGAGGGTAAAAAATAAGAATCTTGACTCAACCAAAAACTTTGTCAATTGATGTCCTCAGTTAATTTTCAATTTTAATAACAAAAACCTTTAATTGCAATTAATAGGTTTACTATTACCAAACCTTTAATAATAAACCTTTACTTTTACCTAACAAAAGTAAAAATAAACCTCAATATAAGGTACACTTTCAAGGTTTTACTACACAATATTCTCATTTTTGTTATTCTTAAAATGTAGCTGTCACTGCAGTAATACCCGTCTTGGCAAAATGGTTACTTAGGAGCGTGTTCTTTAATTTTCCAGGTCTTTGGTGCTAGTTATTTTTCACTTTCAAAGACACAGATTAGATCATGAGGCATGTAAAATCTCTGCTTTCAGATTCTAAGGTGTTTAATTATGACTTAGCATATAATCAAATTTTAAGGGGAATATGAGTACTTAGAAGGACAGAAAACTCTGATATAAATTTCCAACATGTATTTATTAATTCTACATTAATATACTATCAAATCCAATGTCTATTCTCTGCTCACTTTATCTATTATATACAAAATAATGCTTAAAATCTCCTACTAGAATTGAACTTCAGTTTCTTGTATTTCCTCATTTATACAAATTTTTGTTATACCTTAAGATTCATTATCATGTTTGTACTATAGATTACATATTCTAAACAAGGACAGTCTTTAATTTAGTAAATGTTTTTGTTGTTCATACTTAACCAGTAAACAATTGCCCAACGTTTAAGCCAAGAATAAAATGACTGGAAAGTAGACAGTACATTTATTTTTGGTAACATAATGTAAGGAACTAACTGTTGACTGTTTAAATGCACCAACCTCCAAAATAGTAAAGCCACTTACAATAGTAAAGTACTATAAAACAGCTACCTAGTCAAGAAAATGTTAACAGAACCACCTGAAAGTTTTAGAATACTTAAGACATTCTAAATCTAAAAAATGCATAGTAACCATTTCCAGAAAACTTTTATTCATGTTACCTTTAAGTGACAGGACAAACTGCTCAAAACTGACTTTAAAGTAGCAAAGAATTACCTTCTTATGATTAGAAACCCGTCTAAGATTGTCCTCTTCAATATGAGGGAGCTGCAGAAGGGGAGACTTAAATTGCTGAAGTCCCTGAACAGCCATCTGAGAAAGCTTCATGCAGTTTTCTAGGGATGCCAAAGTTGGAGCACGAAACTCCCTTTCTTAGAAAGAATAGGAAAAAAAGAAACAGGGCTGGACTTTTTACATGTTCAGGAGTATAGAATTCATCACAAAAAACACAATTCACACTAAATCCTTCACAGTTATCTCAAATTTGAGGATCATAATGGAAGATTTTCCTTTAAAAGTTACCAGAGAAGATGCTAAAAATATACAAACTTGATCAAATGAACATTTTCCAGCAACAACCATTGATTTTTAAAAGAAAAATTATTTGCCTCACCTCAAATAATAGTAAATTATCAGACAGTATCAGTATCACCAATATATGACACCATGACAAGAACCAACATCGCCCGTAACAACAAACCATACCACTATCCTTTTTTAAGGGTATTCCTTTCCATTACTGATCACAAATTTCCTCATTCTTTTCCTTCCATAAAAAAAAAAAAAAAAAAAAATGGCTAGATGCCTGTAGGCATGTGGCTCATGACTATAATCCTAGGGCTTTGGGAAGCTGAAGTGGGAGGATTGCTTAAAGCTAGGAGTTGGAAACCAGACCAGTCTGGGCAACAAAGTGAGATCTCACCTCTACACAAAACGTAAAGTTAGCTCTGTGCTGTGGTATGCGCCTGTAGTTCCAACTATTCAGAGAGCTAAGGTAGAAGGACTGCTTGAGCCCAGGAGTTTGAGGCTGCAGTGAGCTATGATTACCCTACTGGACTCCAGCCCTGGTAGATGCTGTCTATGATTAATTAATAAAAATTACATAACATATGAATCACTATTATATCAGTTAAATAATTATTTCAAATTCACTGTTAGAAAAAAATAATGACCTAACTCAAAAATTATTCCAAGAAAAAGGAAATGTTAAATCTTTGCAAACAATTGAACAATAAAACAATTATCACGCCTGTAATCCCAGCACTTTGGGAGGCTGAGGCGGGTGGATCACAAGGTCAGGAGTTCAAGACCAGCCTGACCAACATGATGAAACCCCATCTCTACTAAAAATACAAAAATTAGCCGGGCGTGGTGGCATGCGCCTGTAATCCCAGCTACTTAGTAGGCTGAAGCAGGAGAATCGCTTCAACCCGGGAGGCAGAGGTTGCAGTGAGCCAAGATTTTGTCACTGCACTCCAGCCTGGGTGACAAAGCAAGACTCCATCTCAAACAACAACAACAACAACAACAACAAAAACCCCACAGTGGGCTGTGATATAGACTTTAAATAACAGAAAATACAGGAAAGAAATATGAAAAGCCATGAGTAAAACTAAAAAAGTTCACTGAACTGGCAGACAGAATTATACTGAGTACCCATAAATCCTAAAATATGAAGTATAATCTGTATATGCTTGCAATAAAAAGTATAACATAATTAACTATATTTCCTTCTCACCTTCACGGTTCCGGGCCATTACTATCAGTTGGCAGATTACATTAACCATTTCTTGAAGTAGGGCAGGACACTTTTTTAGCATGAATTGCTGATCTGCAAAAGAATAAAAAACCTGAAACAGATCATTTTAATTTTACAGTTAAAGCATCTTTACCACTGTGACCCAAAACTAATATTAACGTTATGCCACAAATATTTCACATGATCTCAGAATTTTACAGATTGAATGGAAGAGTTTCTCCTCAGTATCACTATGTCAAAAATCAGCCATAAAACCCTAGCTCAGATGAGACATTTCAAAGACAAATTTTTAATATCATAATGTTAGGCTTAATAAACCAATTCCCAACAAGGCATGGTGGCTGACACCTATAATCCCAGCACTTTGGGAGGCCGAGGTGGGCGGATCAACTAAATATGTCAAAATAAATATGTCAACTAAATACAGGGGGAGAGATGAGAGACACAGAAGAGAAGAAGAGGGCAACTTAGAGAAAGAGAGAGACTCTTTCATTTATACTGCATTTAATAACAGTTAACTATTAAGACCAAATTAACCTATGGATTTGGTACTCAACCTAACAATGATTTGTTTCCTGCTTCTTACAGGTAAGTAAAAATGGAGATGCTTATGCATCTGTACAGAACATTAGCAACAGAATTACTAGTTAATTCAATATTTCAAAGCAACTCCAATGATAATGCCTAAATAGTGCTCCTTCATTCCACCATAAGCATCCTGTCCTATCACCAATTACTAAGTATCACATGGCCTTGTTTTCAGAAGCATTTAATTGCATTACTGCCTTAAAGGAGGTGGGGGATGGTAGGATATCATTCAAAAAGAACATTTATTTCCTAGAGATAATAACTCTTTTATAACTGTAATTCAAATAATGTTGGTGAAAAAGAGGTAATGACATCCCTGGAAACGCTGTTGCCTCAATCAACTACTTTTCTTTTAAGCAAAATACATGGCTTCAAGTACTTATGAAGTTTTAAATAACCATAAAACAGACATTATTGTTAACCACTGTTGGAGGAAGCTTGCAGATGCTGCGGTGAGAGGTGTCGGTTGTTGTGAAATCCATTTTGCTCCCTCCAAAAACTTACAGAGTCGTTTAAAAAAAAATCATTAGGAACTTTTGTATGATCTGCAACTAACTAAACATTTCTCATACAGAGCATTCTCTCACCTTGAAACACTAAATTTTAACACCTGCCAAAATATCTGACTTACTTAGATCTTCACACCATTTGTGAAGTAATTATGTAGCACATACACTTCTTTTTTAAAAAGTCCTTGAGCAATTATTTGCCCAAAAAAGAACAGCAACAAAAAACATTGCACCACCATGCTATGGTTTGGGTCTGTTTCCCCACCCAAATCTCATGTTGAATGCTAATCCCCAATGCTGGAGGTGGGGCCTGGTGGGAGGTGACTGGATCGGGGGGCGGAGTTCTCCCTTTGGTGCTGTTCTCAAGATCCAGTTCTCACAAGACCCGGTTGTTTAAAAATGTGTGCCACCTTCCCCAACTCTTTCTTCCTCCTGCTCTGGCCATGTGAACACGTCTGCTCTGCCTGTGCCTGCTCTGCTCTGGCTTTGCCTTCTGCCATGAATAAAAGTTCCCTGAGGCCTCCCCGGCTCAGCCACGCTTCCTGTACAGCCTGCAGAAAAATGAGTCAATTAAACCTCTTTTGTTTATATATTACCCAGTCTCAGGTATTTCTTTAGAGCAATGGAGTACAAACTAATACACACCATTAAGTCTAATTAAATCTGCTGCTTCATCCCACTAAAACTGTAGATACCAGAATCACAAATACCTTCTTCAAGGGTCTCAGGAATTTTCATTCTAGCAAGATGAGACAGTAAAAGAACTCTGGCCTTCAGGCTATATGGGCAGGTAAGTGGAGGCTCATTCTTCTTTAAATTAATGCTGCCAATTTCTCTGATTAGCTAGAATAAATAAAATAATTATTCAAAAACACAGTTTTTTTTTAAAAAAAGTATTCACTTTAATATTTAACTGCTCATCGGGAGATTTGGGAAATTAGCCTAACCTGTGGTATTAGAATATTATCCGTTGGTCTGCTTGTGGCATCTTTATTGTACTGAGGATCAAATTCAGAAGCTCCAGCCAAAACCATGATAAGACCTAAGAAAACAAAATATGAAGGTAAATAAATATTCTCATTAATTCCCCCTCCTGAGATACTTAATTCACTTGAAAGTGAAGCACTTTTCTAAACATGCACAATGCTAAAAATTATCTGAACTCTACTGACAAGTATTCATTTCTTCCATAAAAAAAGTAACATCTCGCTTTTTAAAATGTACACAGCATCAACCACCACAAGTGAACAGAAGTATAGATCAAATAAAGCACACCAAAGCAACCAGAGGCACTAAAATCACTGAAAGTTCCACAGAAACTTTCTATAGAACATTAGTATTCTGTGTGGTATTAATAACTTAGTTGAAAAAGGGGGGCCCTATGGTTAAATAAAGCTGAAAATAATGTAAACAAGTTAAAAGTTTCTTTACTACATGACTTCTCAAGGCCTTGTATAAACTAATATGCACTGTCATTTTCCAAAAAATTTTATTATGGAACCCGGGAGGATTTTATGGAAATACACGATTAAAACCCACAGGCCAGTGGTGGCTCATGCCTACATGCCTCCCAGCACTTTGGGAGGCCAAGGCAGGCGAATCACGAAGTCAGGAATTCGAGACCAGCCAGTTCGAGACCAAGCTGGCCAACATGGTGAAACCCCATCTCTACTAAAAATACAAAACTTAACCAGGCAATAGTGGTGCACGCCTGTAATCCCAGCTACTTAGGAGGCTGAGGCAGGAGAAATCACTTGCACCTAGGAGGCGGATGTTGTGGTGAGCTCAGATCGCGCCACTGTACCCCAGCCTGGAAGACGAGAGAAACTTTGTCTCGGAGAAAAAAAAATTCATGTAATGTACTCACAAAAGGCAGGATAGTATAGAAGTTAAGTGCACAGACTTTGGTATTTTGTCACTTCCTAGTTAAATGACCTAGGATAATATTCTTCTTATCTGTGTATCTCAGCTTCTTCATATGTGCCTGACACACAGCAAGCACAGTACTTGTGTGAGGTATTACTATTACTACCCTCAAATATTTACTTAATAACAATTGGTCCTAAAACAGCTAAAATAACCTAGAATGTGTAAAGAAATCCACCAGCTAAACAATGCTTCCTGACAAAGCTGTGTGAGGATACTATCCTCAGAAAAAAAACAGAAATCAAAATGATTGAGGTAAAAAGCACACTTAAAATTATAAACATGAAACATTTTCATAAGGGAGTAAGTTTCTGTATTAACATTTCAATCCAGCTTTAGGAAGGGTAATATTTTCGGTAAGGCAAAGTAGTATTAACTCATTCAGAAATGTAAGATCTGTTCACACACAGTCATATATGATCATAAGTCTCTCTCATTACTAATTAGTAAAATTGCCAAATTCAAAATACAGAAAAGTCCATTTTGGTCCCAGAAACACAATTTAAAACTTACATTCTTTTATCTTTTTTTAAGGAGGGATGGAGGAGCATCTATGATTTTTGCAGAGCCATCATTCTGAAAGACAACACTCTATCTCCCAGGGATAAACTACAACGTTTGCTTTATATAATCAAAGAAAGTGAAAATTTTTTTCTTAAATTTTTAAATAAGAAATGGGAATGAAATATTCTAACAGTTTTCTTTCAACACACCTAAGACTTTTTATTTTTACTACAGTTAATACAGTATGACATAATAGTTTAAGGCTCAAGAACCAGACTGCCTGGGTTCAACCCTGGATATCACTTACTGTGTATTCTTGAGTGTGTTACTTTTCTGTGCCTCAGTTTCCTCATCTATAAGATGTACTTAAAAACAGAACTTACTTATGGGAGCAGAGCAAAAATTAAATGAGTCAAGACATGTACAGCAACTAGCAGTGTCTGGCATACAACAAATAATAAATGTTAGCTAGTATTACAAAACTTGCACGCATAAGGCTTATGGTAAAATTTCTGATGAAATACATAAGTAAACGTGAACAATGGAAATATAAATTAATAAATGTGATAAAGGGTGCTGGCATTTTTCTCTAGCTTTAATTATATAAATTAACTATTTATAAAACTGTACAATGGAATCTCACCAGTACAGAGTTAAGGAATATATATATAAACCCCACATAAATAAGTCACAAAATAATATGATTAATAGCAAAGTTACTTAAGTTTACTTACGTTTCATATCCATATTTCGGGTTTTATAAACAAAGTATGTATAAATCTGTGTTGTGCGTATTAGAATCTGGTCTCCACTATAGCGTATTGAGCGATACCACCAAGAGCCCTAAAACACAAATAAAATTAAGAAAGAAAGTATAAAAACTATGATAGGCTGGGAGAGGTGGCTCATGCCTGTAATCCCAGCACTTTGGGAGGCTGAGGTGAGAGGACTGCTTGAGTCCAGGAATTTGAGACTAGCCTGGGCAACATAGTGAGACCCTGTCTCTACAAAAGAAAAAGAAAAATGCAAACATTAGCCGGGCATGGTGGCACATGCCTCTAGTCCCAGCTGCTCAGGAAGCTGAGGTGGGAAGATTGCTAGAGCCCAGGAGGTCAGGGCTGCAGTAGCCATGATCACACTACTGCACTCCATCCTAGGTGACAGGGAGACTCTTGTCTCAAAAAAAAAAAAGCAAAACAAAATCCTGATAAATGTTAAGTTTGATGCAGGATATGTTTATGGTCAAATCTTCTAAATATTCATAAAACAACAAAAATACCTGAGTCTTACAATAAGCACCTCTTTGTTGCTATTTCAAGTGACTTCTTTAGCAAATATTTATACTGTCTGAAGCCTAAACACTAACCTAAGTCACTGCATATATATAATTAAAACATTTACCATTTTGGATAGAAATTCCTTAAAGACCAAAAAGGGGGCCGGGCGCAGTGGCTCAAGCCTGTAATCCCAGCACTTTGGGAGGCCGAGATGGGCGGATCACGGAGTCAGGAGATCGAGACCATCCTGGCTAACCCGGTGAAACCCCGTCTCCACTAAAAAAAATACAAAAAACTAGCCGGGCGAGGTGGCGGGCACCTGTAGTCCCAGCTACTCGGGAGGCTGAGGCAGGAGAATGGCGTGAACCCGGGAGGCGGAGCTTGCAGTGAGCTGAGATCCGGCCACTGCACTCCAGCCCCGGCGACAGAGTGAGACTCTATCTCCAAAAAAAAAAAGACCAAAAAGGGATAAAAAACTACCCACTGCTATAAGCACCAAGCTGGTTCTTGACACATAGCATGTCTTCAATAAATACTTGATAAACAAATGTAGGCGTAATTTTTTAAGTGACATGAAACTTTCATTCATATTACTTAATATGATTGGATTCTTGCAACAATCATTTGAAGAAGGCAAAACAAACAACTTAATTATTAGGTTCACTATGTGACTAAAAGGAACTCCAGGATCAGAAAGGCCACAAGTAACAAAAGTAATAAATGGTAAAAATCAAATGGTATCTCCATATTATAGTATTATACAGCTGCTTTAAAAAATGAGGCTGTTCTATATGTTGCATCCTCAATATATTAAGCAAAAAAAACAGAATAATGCATACATACAGTAAAATCTCATTAAAGGTTAATTTTTAAATGAATGTGTGTCGATGAATGTATAGAAAAAGATTCCAAAGAGAAAACACCAAACTTGGCAATGATTCCTAAATAAACAAAGTTGAGGGTGGTAGTACAGGAAGACTTTCATTTTAAACTTTAAATATATCTGTGTCAGCCAGGCATGGTGGTTCACACCTGTAAGCCTAGTACTTTGGGAGGCCGAGGCAGGATAATCATTTGCGTACCAAATGATTGTGGTACACACTTGTGGTCTTAGCTACTTGGGAGGCTGAGATGGGAGGATGTGCTTGAACCCAGGAGGTAGAGGCTGCAGAGAACCATGTTTGCAGCACCTTACTACAGCAAGACCTTGTCTTAAAAACAAATAACTAACAAAAATAAAATTATAACGGACAGTTTTCCCTGTATTTAAAATATATATACATAGATACACATATGTATGTATGTTATACATATATACATACACACATATGTATATGTATACGTATGTATATACGTATCTGTGTTAACTCAATTGTAACTTTCGTGATTTTTGTTTTTTTCTTTGAGACAGAGTCTCATTCTGTCTCCCAGGCTGGAGTGTAGCAGCACAATCTTCGCTCACTGCTACCTCTGCCTCCTGGGTTCCAACCAGCATGTCTGACTAATTTTGTATTTTTAGTAGAGACAGGGTTTCACCATGTTGGTCTCAAACTCCTGCCCTAAACTGATCTGCTCGCCTTGGCTTCCCAATACGCTAGGATTACAGGAGTAAGCCACCATGCTTGCTCAGTTGTGGGTAACTTTTGAATTGGGAGGATATACACATTATCATGCTCAAGTAATGTCACCTTTAGAAGACCTTTAATAGTATAGTTATATAATTTTTTTTTAAGTTGGGGTCTCACTCTGTGGCCCAGGCTGGAGTACAGTGGTGGGGTCATGGCTCACTGCAACCTCAAACACCTAGGCTCAAGCGATCCTCCCACCTCAGCTTCAGTGTTGAGATCACAGGTGTGAGCTGTCTCACCCAGCAAGATTCTTAAATTCAAGGATCAATATTCTAACATACATTTAAAATGTTATAGGGAGACTCCAAAACATGTCAATCTCCTTTCCAAATAAACGTTAACGTTAACTTAAAAAGCTACAACTTACCACCACCACTGGAAGGATAACCATAAATGCCAATCCATACACAAGTAAAACCTATAATTGAAGACAAAAATAATTACGGCCTTCATCAGGTAAATTAAAACAACATCCATGAATTTATTTTGAGGCTTACAATGGGGGAGCCACTATTAAAAGGATTCCTCATGTATTATCTTGTTTAATCCTTATTCTCAAACTCCAAGAGTAAGGTACCATTATTAACCTTACTTTTGTAGGTAGAAAACCTGCAGTACACATCAGTTACAAAACTTGTCCAAGACACAGTTAGTAAATTGTACAGCCAGGATTTGAACTCAAGTAGTTCAGCTCTATAGCCTATGTTCATATCCACTATAATAAATTACCTTTTAATTTGTCATTTGCTGACACAATACAGATAACACCAGTAAAACAGTTTTGTAAATTACATTTCCCTTCCAGTCAGGCAGGTACTTACATAGCCACAACCTCTCAGTAGTGTGCCCTGGGAACAAATGAGATAAGAAGTCCCTGGCCAAATGTTCCTTTAGCGAAATATCAAGAAGCCACTTCATAATGTTGACCAACAATTTTTATCTGCTGATTTTTCTCCTATTACTTGATCCTAAATCTGGTAGTAACTTATTCCTTCTTGACTATTCCTACTAAGCAGAAGCATGACAAACAAGCTTAAGCAGCAACTATATACCCCTCAAGGTAACCAATTTTAATCTGCCACAAAATAACTTAACAGTCATTTTCAAAACAAATTACAGACTGTGTGGATTTTGTTTTTATTGCCTCAAAGACAGCCTTTAAACAATTATTTTCAAGAAAGTTGAAGTAGGAATGTATCCCTGAGTAAGATAATTCCTGCCATTTTAGGGTTGCGGTACTATCACTGATTGAGACTGATATCCTACCTCCTCCTGAAATACCATATGGAATATATACAATTTAATTTATCATACATTAAAATTAGGCATAGTGCTCACGCTTATAATCCCAACATGGTGGGAGGCCAAGGCAGGCAAATCACTTGAGGTCATGAGTTAGAGTTTGAGACCAGCCTGGCCAGCATGGCAAAACCCCATCTATACAAAAAGTGCAAAAATTAGCCAGGCATGGTGGTGGGCACCTGTAATCCCAGCCACTCAGGGGGCTGAGGCAGGAGAATCACTTGAATGCGGGAGGCGGAGGTTGCAGTGAGCTGAATCACGCCACTGCTCTCCTGCCTGGGCAATAGAGCAAGACTCTGTCTCAAATGAATGAATGAATGAATGAATGAATAGCACACCAGTATTTTCTCTGTAACAGTTCTTCTTATATTACCAAGACAGATTGTACACAACAAAAATTTTGTCTAATACATTATAATGTATCTTATTTAAATGCACTCACCAGAATTGAATTTTTCTGGTCAACTATCCAAGCTGGCAGGGCAATTCCAAAGCTTGTGGCTGAAATAGAAAAAATATGAGTTTCTGAAGAATCTCTACTTTCAGTCTTAATAAATATATTAAATATATTTGGGATCTATAATATATCCCAAAACTCTCCCCCACAACACAAAAACAAACTTTGAGAAAGATGATCTTATTGGTAGGTCCCCATTACACAAAAGTTCAGGGATATAGTTTATATCTGAAACTTCAAATTTTTCAAGAAGGAAAACAAAACCCTGTGTAAGTACAAATTCCTTCTCTCAAGAAAATGTAAATTATTTTATATGTCCTGAGTTTACATAAACACTATGAACACATAAGAAAATATGAAGTCAGTAAAGAAAAATAGATTTTTTCCTCCAAATTTTTATCAACTAGTAATTGGAAATGATAGTGATTACTCTTCTCTCTGGACCAACTGAAATTATATCATTCAAACTAGTCTTCAGAAAGAAAAATAAAGCAAAAATTAATGAGAGCTCAATTTATCTATGTTAAACTCCACATGAGTATAAGTTTAGTAAGAAAATAATATTATTCCTTTAATCTGGTTTACATTTTTATAATATATATCATATCGCCAATATTTTAAAATCATCATTTACCACACCTTGAGGCCCATCTGGATTTCCAAATTCTTCCCAATTTTTCCGGGACTCTTCATCAGTTAAACTAGCATCAAAAGAACAAAGTTGCAAAATTAGAAAGCCACATCTGAAAAATAAGCACTCATGTAGACAAAACTCCATTAGCCAACCAACTCATTTCTTAGAAGATACTGATTCCATGAATCAAAAACAGTCACTCTGAAATCAGGAGAAAGGGAAAGGGAGGAGCAAGAAAGCTGCATTAACAGAAAATGCTAACTACTGCATCTTGATACTAATTCCTGATTGGCCCATGGTTCTCAAGCTTAGCCAGTTCAACGAGACCAAACTTTAAAGGCCACTACATTTTCCAAGAAGGCAGGGAGAACTGTAGGGAATTTTTTTCCCCCTTATACTCTCATATATTTTCCAAAATTTCTTCAATGAGCATGTTTATACATTAATAATGATAAATACGTATTTTTAAAAACATAAATTTAAATCATAATGGTAGCTTCCCTACAAAACAACAGCACCATATTCTGAAAGAAACAAATGACCACCACATGTAAAACTCCATTGCTGTGGGTAAGGTAATTTGCACTGTGCTAATATCATAATTTTCTCCTAAGCCAATTGCCAGAAGAACTAGGAAAATTTCTCCTAAACAGCAGCTTCCTAACCCAGGGAATGTGAAAGTTAAAGAGTAATTTTTAGATACCTAAAATGTAACCCCTGACTTTGACAATGGCTCAAGGTACTGAGTCAAGAGTAGTTTTATTCCAGTTCCCAGTGAAGACGTTAAAAGGCGTTAAAATAAATTCCCAATTCCTTAGGAAAATTTACAATATAGTTAAGGAATATAAGGCAGAACACCCTCCCCGTCCCAACACACATGCTCAAAAATGACCAATAACATAATAAGGAAGACATTCTTGGAGACCAATTGGTAAAAGACCTTGCATATGGTCAAATCTAATTTTAAGCATACTTCTGCTTCTCAAAACTTAAGAGTCAATGTAGTTTCTATTTAACAAAACTCCAATCTGAGATAGGCGATGCAGAAATACCTTTATAAAATAGCAAAAAGGACATTCATCAGTTTTCAATGACTTAAAAATATTTTTAAATTTATCAATTTAGTCATGTACGCAAACAGGTGCCTAGATATCTTTAATCCTTATTTAATTGTAACTCCACTTACACTATTCAATTAAAGGCCACAGAAAAATAAAGGGGCCAATGAAGAGCATTACTAGACAGGTTGCAAGTTAATAAGGAATAGTGTTAAGATTTTCTTTTCAAAATTGACGGATGTTTCTGAAAAAAATTTGTCCTAGATTCCCTGTACAACTGTCCATCCATCTCAGAGTTTTAGCTATTGTTTCTTTCACTATTGTCTAATATGGATCCTTCTGCCCAAAATAATCATCTCTGTCCCCTTCTGCCTTTGTGATTATGGCAGCAAAACAAACTGCTCTGTCCTCCATATAATACTCCCAGATTTTGCCAAATAAAGCACAGCTCATATCAGAGATATTCTGATTTTGCAACCTACACGGACGTATGAGTTATGATTACAGTAACTCACTCATTAAACTGACTTCTTTACATTAACTCACTCATTAAACTGACTTCTACAACTGCTGTGTGATGGAACCATGTTGAACATTCAATCTAATAAAATAAGTCAGCAACTTAAAGTCAGTTTAAGAAGCAAATGATTTTTTGTTACTTAGTATTTCAGTATAATACCACTTCTAAGAGTTAAAATGCTTAAAAATTGTGTAATTTTAGTATAATTCACATTTAACAAGCTTAAACAAGATCAATGATGCTAACAGAATTTTTGAAAATTTAATGAGTATAGTTTCCTAAACATAATTACAACCCTTAACTTTTTTGGGGTGACAGGGAAGATGATTATAGATTCTCTTATGAATCTAAAGAAATCTACGACCCCTTTGCCCTGGGAAAAATGCACACTACCAAGACACATAAATTGTGTATATAATTACAGGGACTCCAGATTACAAACCCTGATCTAAAGAATGCTTTCACTAACTGTAAACAAGTGACCATGAGTTGGCTATGCATAGTTATTATAAGTTACACGCTCATCTGTAAAAACCATATGCTTTTATAAAAATTAACCTATCTTTAAGGTGACAACAATGCTGCCCACTTGCTATAAAATAGCTTTAAAGATAGGTTTTACATCTGAGAGCAAAATCTCAATTCTATCTAGATAATGAACCAGAGAGTTCAATGGCATAACTCCTGATTAAAAAAAAAAAAAAAAAAAAAAAAACCCAGCTGGTTTATTATAATAGGCAACTAAGGAGAGAGAAATGATCTCAAATAACCTAAGCAAGTTCTAAAAAACTTTGCACATCAAAGCCTATATAACTGCATTCCAAGGCTGCTAGAGTTATTCATGAGACAGGAACTTCAACTCAAGCACTTAGAACTTATAGTTAGTAAAATATACACCTTTATCTAATTTAGCTATATTTATGCAAGTTACATAATCTCAAGGTTCTAGGTCCCACGATCATTTCACTTTTTCATTGATCTGATAGAAAGTCAACTATTTAAGATATTTTATACATAAAATATTCTATAGTTTAACCACAAAACTGAGTTAAAAGTTTAAAGGCCTTATATTATTCTTGTGCATTTTTCAGAATAGTGACCACACATCACAGATTTCCAGAAATCTGAGACAAAATCATAAACTTGAAAATGTTAAAATACCTGAAGACCGGGGGGATAGGGTGGGGAGATTTCACCAAAGCACTAAAATTAAAGCTACTAATTAAATAATCTTGGCCATCTGACTTCCTTTTGAAATGTCTTTTAAAATTACCTGAAGACAGCAATCAAGGCATACCAACACTTGTGAAAAGACAGTAAATGCTTGAAGGAGACACTAACTGAAAGACAGCAATCTCAAGGACAACTGCCATGCAGAAAATGTAATACGCACTTCAGAAATCCTAATGGCACTGCTTTATTTATTTATTATTATTTTTTGAGACGGAGTCTCGCTCTGTCGCTCGGGCTGGAGTGCAGTGGCTGGATCTCAGCTCACTGCAAGCTCCACCTCCCGGGTTTACTCCACTCTCCTCCCTCAGCCTCCCAAGTAGCCGGGACTACAGGCGCCCGCCACCTCGCCCGGCTAGTTTTTTTTTTTTTGTATTTTTTAGCAGAGACGGGGTTTCACAGTGTTAGCCAGGATGGTCTCGATCTCCTGACCTCGTGATCCGCCCGTCTCGGCCTCCCAAAGTGCTGGATTACAGGCTCGAGCCACCACGCCCAGCCAATGGCACTGCTTTATTACAGAATCATACAGTAATCCATACAGATAAACAGCAAGCCACAAAACAAGGGGCGAGAAGGGACATAGTCAATATCCTTTTTTTTTTTTTTTTTTTTTTTTTGAGACGGAGTCTCGCTCTGTCGCCCAGGCTGGAGTGCAGTGGCCGGATCTCAGCTCACTGCAAGCTCCGCCTCCCGGGTTTATGCCATTCTCCTGCCTCAGCCTCCTGAGTAGCTGGGACTACAGGCGCCCGCCACCTCGCCCGGCTACTTTTTTGTATTTTTTAGTAGAGACGGGGTTTCACCATGTTAGCCAGGATGGTCTCGATCTCCTGACCTCGTGATCTGCCCGTCTCGGCCTCCCAAAGTGCTGGGATTACAGGCTTGAGCCACCGTGCCCGGCCTCAATATCCTAAAAGTACAAAAATAAGTAAGGTGATACCTCCCAAACTTCTGTCATTCACATGCCACTTTCACAATTTGCTATTATAACTTATATCCAATTACAAGCAAACTTCTTATTGCATTTTGCAGATAATCATGTATCTTTTTGCCATCTGTGGCAACCCTGCATCAAGCAATTCTATCAGTGCCATTTTTCCAACAGCATGTGCTCACTTCATGTCCCTCTGTCACATTTTGGTAAGTCTCACAATATATCTAATGTTTTCACTATTATTTTATCTGTTATAGTGATATGTGATTTTTGACATTTCTATTGTCATTGGGGAGCTGCCACAGAAACTGCACCTGCAGAAGAAAAAGAACTTAATACACATGTGTTCCGAATGCTCCACTCACTGGCCATTCCCCCATCTCTCTCCCTCTCCTCTGCCTCCCTATTCCCTGACACACAACAAGATTCAAATTGGGCAAATCACTAACCCTAAAATGGCCTCTAAATGTTGAAACGAAAAAAAGACTCACGTCTCTCACTCTGAATCAAAAGCTAGAAATAACTAAGCTTAGTGAAGAAGGCATGTCAAAAGTCAAAACAAGCCAAAAGCTAGGCCGCTTGAGCCAAACAGTCAAGTTGTGAATTCAGAGCAACAGTGCTTAAAGGAACTTAAAAGTGAACACACAAATAAGAGGAAAGTGAAACAGCCTTGTTGCTGATTTGAAGAATGTTTCAGTGGTCTGGATAGAAGATTAAACTAGGCACAACATTCCCTTAAGCCAAAGCCTAATCCAGCAAGACCTTAACAAAGGCTGAGAGAGGTGAGGGAGCTGCAGCAGCTAGCAGATGTTGGTTTACGAGATTTTCCAAAATAAACCATCTCTACAACAGAAGTGCAAGGTGAAGTAGCAAGTGCTGATTTGGAAGCTGCAGCAAGTTATCCAGAAGATCTAGCTAAGATCACAACGAAGGTGGCTAAACAACAAATTTTCTTTTTTTTTTTTTTTTTTTTTTTCTCTTTTGAGACGGAGTCTTGCTCTGCCACCCAGGCTGGAGTGCAGTGGCTGGATCTCAGCTCACTGCAAGCTCCGCCTCCGGGTTTACGCCATTCTCCTGCCTCAGCCTCCCGAGTAGCTGGGACTACAGGCGCCCGCCTCGCCGCCCGGCTAGTTTTTTGTATTTTTAAGTAGAGACAGGGTTTCACCGTAGACAAAATAGCCTTATATTGGAAAAATAACGCCATTTAGGACTTTCATAGCTGGAGAGAAATAAACGCCTCACTTCAAAGCTTCAAAAGACAGGCTGACTCTCTTGGTAGAGGCTAATGCTGCTAGTGACTTTAACTTCAAGCCAATGCTGATGTGCCATTCCAAAAGTCCTAGAGCTCTTAAGATCTATGCTAAATCTACTCTACCATGCTCTATAAATAGAACAACAAATCCTTGATGACAGTACATGTGTTGACAGCACGGATTACTGAATATTTTAAGCCCACTGTTGAGACCTGCTCAAGAAAACAAGATGATTCCTTTCAAAAGATTACTGCTCATTGACAATGCACCTGGTCACTCAAGAACTCTGATGGAGCTGCACAAGGATTTTAATGTTGTTTTCACACCTGCTAACACAACATTCATCCTGCAGCACACAGATCAAAATGTAATTTTGACTTTTAAATCTTAAGAAAAAATAACAGTTGCACTGAGCAATTTCAGAGGCTGAGGTGGGCAGATCGCCTGAGGTCAGGAGTTCAAGACCAGCCTGGCCAACATGAAACCCTGTCTCTACTAAAAATACAATAATTTGCCAGGCACAGTGGTACATGCCTGTAGTCCCTACTACTTGGGAGGCCAAGGAAGGAGAATTGCTTGAATCCAGGAGGCAGAAGTAGCAGGGAGTCAAGACTGTGCCAATGCACTCCAGCCTGAGCAACAGAGTGAGACTCCATCTCAAAAAAAAAAAAAAAACACAAACACTTTGTAAAGCTATAGCTGCTACAAACAGAGTGATATATCTGATGGATCTGGGTAAAGTAAATTGAAAACCTTCTGGAAAGGATTCACTATTCTAAATGCCATTAAGGACATTTGTGATTCACAGGAAGAGTCCAAAATGTCAGCATTAAGAGGAGTTTGGGGCCGGGCGCGGTGGCTCAAGCCTATAATCCCAGCACTTTGGGAGGCCGAGACGGGCGGATCACGAGGTCAGGAGATCGAGACCATCCTGGCTAACACGGTGAAACCCCGTCTCTACTAAAAATACAAAAACTAGCCGGGCGAGGTGGCCGGCGCCTGTAGTCCCAGCTACTCGGGAGGCTGAGGCAGGAGAATGGCGTAAACCCGGGAGGCGGAGCTTGCAGTGAGCTGAGATCTGGCCACTGCACTCCAGTCGGGCGACAGAGCGAGACTCCGCCTCAGAAAAAAAAAAAAAAAAAAAGAGGAGTTTGGTAGAAGTTTATTTCTTTTCTTTTTTTTTTTCTTTTTGAGATGGAGTCTCACTCTGTCGCCCAGGCTGGAGTGCAATGGCACAATCTCAGCTCACCACAACCTCCAGCTCCCGGGTTCAAGTGGAGTCTCCTGCCTTAGCCTCAAGTAGCTGGGATTACAGGTATGTGCCACCACACCCAGCTAATTTTGAATTTTTAGTAGAGATGGGGTTTCTCCATGTTGGTCAGGCTGGTCTCAAACTCCTGACCTCAGGTGATCCACCTGCCTCAGCCTCCCAAAGTGCTGGGATTACAGGCATGAGCCACCGCACCCAGCCAGAAGTTGATTTCAACCTTCATGGATGACTTGGAACAGTTCAAGACTTCAGTACAGAAAGTCACTACATATGTGCTAGAAATAGCAGGGGAACTAAAGAAGTGGAGCCTGAAGATGTGACTGAATTGCTGGATCTCACAATCAAACTTGAACACATGAGTTGCTTCTTATAGTTGAACAAAGAAAGTAGCTTCTTAAGATGGTATCTATTCCTGATGAAGATGCTATGAACATTGTTGAAATGACAATAAAGGATTTAGAATATTACATAAACTTTAGTTGATAAAGCAGTGGCAGAATGTGAGAGGATTGACTCCAATTTTGAAAGAAGTTCTGGCAGGGCGCGGTGGTTCACACATGTAATCCCAGCACTTTGGGAGGCCGAGGTGGGCGGATCACAAGGTCAGGAGATCGAGACCATCCCGGCTAATACAGTGAAACCCCATCTCTACTAAAAATATAAAAAATTAGCCATGCACGTTGCCAGGCGCCTGCAGTCCCAGTTACTCGGGAGGCTGAGGCAGGAGAATGTCATGAACTCAGGAGGTGAAAGTTGTAATGAGCCAAGATCGTGCCACTGCACTCAAGCCTGGGCAACAGAGCAAGATTCCATCACACAAAAAAAGAAAGAAGTTCTGTGAATGAAATACTATCAAATAGCATCACATGCTAGAGAAATCTTTCGTGAAAAGAATTTAACTAATGTAGTCAACCTCACTGTTGTCTTATTTTAAGAAATTGTCACAGCCAGCCCAACCTTCAGTAACCACTATCCTTATCAGTCAACAGCCATCAACATCAAGGCAAGACTCTCCAACAGCAAAAAGAATGCAATTTGTCAAAGGCTCAGATTACTAGCATTTTTTAGCAATACAGTATTTTTAAATGAAGGTATGTACATTTTTTTTTAAGACATAAGGCTACTGCACACTTAATAGACTATGGTATAGTAGAAACAACTTATATGCAGTAGGAAACAAAAAAATTTACATGACTCACTTTATTGCAATATTTGCTGTATTGCAGGAGACTGGAACTGAACCTATAATATCTCCAAAGGATGCTTGTATTTACTTGCATGTTTAAAATGAGTTTACAAAATTATACATCACTGAGTCCTCAAAAGACAGACAATCTCATATTTTACTCCTTCATTCAATGTAAGAGCTGTGTGGGGATGTACTTATCAAGAGTCCTGAAGAACCTAGTTAAGTTTCATCTCTTGGAAGATTAATACCCAAGAGATCACTGCATCTAATTTTAACATACTCTATTCTATTTCCCAAAAGTGTGCACAAATGTTCCTCAAACTTTATAAATACACAGACATATGTGTGTGCATATAATGTATATGTGAATATATATATCTCACAATAACAATGCACCTTACCTAAGGTGTAAGACCAACAAGAAAAAATATTTGGAAGTTCTGAAAAGATTTGTGAAGAAAGTTTCTGAGCAGTAAAAAAGGAGACCTTAAAAATCCGTATCTCAACAAGTACAGTAGTTATTATCTAAGAATAATCTTGTGTGAAGAAATTCTAAGAAGAAAAAGACACCAAAATGATGTACTTAAAAGTCCAAATTAAACTTGTCTTTAAATAGTTTAAATGAGATAAGCTATACATTGTCAAAACAAGAGAAGCAGATCAAGCCTAAAAAAAAAAAAAGACATAGAAATGATAACAAGATCTAAGTATACCCTCCTCTAATCAAGATGCTAATAAAATAGCTCAATTAACTTATCATTCACCACTTAATCAAGTTTACAAGGCAAAAATTAAAGTTTAATTAAATTAAATTATTACCACGTTATTGCTGCTGTGTAGTCCCCTAAATACCTGGTAGAATCAACATGAAGTAAGCACTTGGAAAGTGTATGACAACTATTTTACTAAAACACAAAACTATTTTTTTTTTCTTTAGAGATAGGGTATTACTCTGTCATCGAAGCTGGGCTACAGTGGCACGGTCACGGCTCACTGCAGCCTTGACCTCCCAGGCTCAACCAATGCTCCCACCTCAGCCTCCCAAGTAGCTAGGACTACAGACACCCACCACCACACAGGGTTAATTCTTTTATTTATTTATTTTTTTTGTAGAGATGGGGTCTTGGTATGTTGCCAGGGATGGTCTCAAACTCCTGGGCTCAAGCAATCCTCCTGCCTCAGCCTCCCAAAGTACTGGGATTACAGGCATGAGCCACTGCACCTGGTTTATCTGTACCATTCTTAAAAATCTGTAATGGATCCCGATACTTACGCAGCATAAGCTTTTGCTATCCTCATGAACATAACCTCATCACCTCCTTTATCTGGATGATATTTAAGTGACAGCAAACGATATTGTTTTTTAATTTCTGCCACTGTAGCTCCCTGGGAAAAAAAAAAAAAAAACAAGCTTTCTGTTAGCAAAAATAAGCACAATTCTGTAAAGAAATAATCAATCCTATTTTGAACTTAAAATATGAACTACTCAGTATTTTGAGAAAGACAAAATCCATTTTTCATCCTATATATTTTCCGATATATTTCATCCATTTTTAAATAAAAACACTTATATTGTCCAATATATGTATTTTATTAAGCACCTATGTGCCACACAGTACACTAAGCACTGATCATTTGAAACTAAAAACAGATGACACATTTACATAAAATAATACTGACATTTAAATATCAAAAAAATAGGCCGGGCACAGCCTGTAATCCCAGCACTTTTGGAGGCCGAGGTGGGTGGATCACCTGAGGTCAGGAGTTCATGACCAGCGTGGCCAACATATGGTGAAACCCCATCTCTAGCTGGGTGTGGCTCTCATCTCAACCTTCTTGGCTCAAACTATCCTCTCACCTTGGCCTCCCACGTAGCTAGGACTATAGGCATGTTGCCACCACACCCAGATAATTTTTTTTTTATATAGAGCCTGGGTGTCACTATGTTGCCCAAACTCCTGACCTCAAGGGATCCTTCCACCTTAGCTTCCCAAAGTGCTAGGATTACAGGTGTAAGCCACCATTCCTGGCTGATATTAGTTATTTCTAAGATCCCCAACCTAGACTTTACCACACTGCTTAAGTGTCAATGAATACAAGGTCATAAGATTTTTATCATTCAACTAACACAAATTAACTTCCCAGTTTTAACTTTGCATTAACCAATATTGCAGATATCTCTTAAAAATAGGCCTTTAGGCCAGGTGCGGTGGCTCACACCTGTAATCCCAGCACTTTGGGAGGCCAAGGCAGGTGGATCACGAGGTCAGGAGATCGTGATCGTCCTGGCTAACACAGTGAAACCCCGTCTCTACTAAAAATACAAAAAATTAGCCAGGCGTGATGGCGGGCGCCTGTAGTCCCAGCTACTCGGGAAGCTGAGGCAGGAGAATGGTGTGAATTCGGGAGGTGGAGCTTGCAGTGAGCTGAGATCGCGCCACTGCACTCCAGCCTGGGCGACAGAGCGAGACTCCATCTCAAAAAAAAAAAAAAAAAAGAAAAAAAAAACACCTAAAAAAAATGACCTCTCCTCTCGTCTTCAAATACTTTTATTATTTCAGCAATTGAAAACCAATTATTAATAACAATCAACAGTTATAGCTTAAAACAGAATAACAGAGGATTAGACGTCTTATTTTAATAAACAAACTGACCAAAGTCTGATTTCTTTTAGAATGAGGACCTATAGCATTTTCATGGGATCATTAAACTAATATGTATTATATAAAAATACTACTTACGGGATCCAAATTTAATACTTCATAAGGATTGTATTCTTGGTATTCTCGGTCTGTTTTGGAAACTTTATATGCAAGGAATAAGAACAATGCCCATCCTGCAAGCAGAACTATTTTCCTGTTTAGGAAAAAGGTAAGTGAATCATCAACAAATACATCTGCATAGAGTCTAAAGACATCATGGCAAGGTCAAGGCAAAAACTCTAAAGTAGTACCATATCACTATGCTACTGACTCAAATTCTACAATCACTGGGTTACAAACTCCTGTTTCAGCAAGGACAGTGTCTTTTTTACCTTTGCATTCTTTATAATCTAGTACAGTGTCTACTATGTCATATTTTCTCAGTTACTATTTGCACAATTTTAAATACAGAAGTGAATTCAACTTATTAACTTATTGGACCCATTAAATTAGATCAAAATATATAAATACTAAGTAAGCCATTTAATGGAAAAAAGAATTGCTCTGACCCAGCAATTACACTTTTATTAAACTAGGAAAAACAATTGGTCAGTTGTGCAAAAATAAATACATAGCCTTGTTTATAGCAGCAAACTTTGGAAACAATCTAAATGTCCATTCATAGGAACTGATTAAATAAACCATTTACAGAGAAATAATTAAATGAACCATGATACAGTCACACAATGCAACATTTTGTAGCCAATAGTTATAGAAGGATGTTCATAATAGGTTAAAGGTATAAAAGAATGTCTCATTTGAAAATAAACTAATTTCTGCTCCCTCCAATGTGTTCTAGTGAGTAAAATTATGTGAAAGATTAACATTACCAGCACTGAAGAGGTTAAAGAAAAAGAGAAACTCTCATACACTATACACTCTAAAGTAATATCTGGCAATAAGGTATTAAAAGCCCTAAAGAAATACATATCGTTTTTCTATCAATCCATTTCACTTCAAATAATTTGGAAATAAGTATAAAACTGCGGTCACAGATGTAAACTAGAGAAAGTATTTCACCGTAGAGATGTACCCATTAGTTTATTTGTACATTCGATGAACCTTTTTTTTTAGACAGAATCTCGCAACCAGCCTGAAGTGCAACGGCACGATCTCGGCTCACAGAAACCTCAGCCTCCTGAGTAGCTGAAACTACAGGCTCACACCAACACATCCGGCTAATTGTTGTATTTTTGGTAGAGATGGGATTTCACCATGTTGACTAGGCTGGTCTCGAACTCCTGACCTCAAGTGATCCACCCGCCTCAGCCTCCCAAAGTGCTGGAATTACAGGGGTGAGCCACCGCACCCAGCCTCCACAGTGAAATACTTTCTGGCCACTAAAAATATTTGCTGTGGATGGCTATCTTATATTGTTAAATTTACAAAATAGCTTTCAAAACTCTACGTATATAAAAGTTATACTACAAATAAGTGTACAAAGTAATTATCTTAATAATAATTAGCTTTAGGTGATGAAACCGAATGACTTTTATTTCTTATACCGAATGACTTTTATTTCTTATACCCTTTGTATGACAATGTTACACTGAGCAAGAACTGTTACACAACATCAAATGAATCTTAAGAGGCCAAATTAAACAAAATTGGAGTGACCTGTTTTTAAATCATGATCATGGCTCACTGCAGCCTCGACCTCTCAGACTCAAACAATCCTCCCACCTCAGCTTCCCAAAGCACTGGGATTAAGGCATGAGCCACCGTGGCCAGCCTACAACAGCAAACTTTTTTAACACTTTTTAAACCCAAAATTTGGTGACAGCCTCAATATGCTAAAAAAAAAAAAAAGAAAAAGAAAAAGAAAAACTTGAAAATATGCTTTACTCTCACATGAATTAACTCCCCTTTTGTTTTTCCAACTCCTCCAAAAGGCTAAAAAAGCTCACAAAACAAAGATAAAATGAAATTGGAAACCAAAAAAACAAGATTTAAAACCAAGCAAGGCAAAAGGAACAAAACACCTAGGATATGCTAAACCCTATGTTTTACATAGAGCATCTAGTTCTCCAAGCCAAGGAATGAGAAGAGGAAAGGAGAAGCTCATAACAGAATCCCAAGGCTAATGAAAATTACCACAACCAATAAAGCCATGCTCTAGTTTCCTGAGAGCCAAAGCAAAGATGGAAACATAACAGATCACATCATGCTCTGTGTTCAGCTTTTTTAAAAAACCCATTTGGTTCCTCAGAAAAGATAAGCGTTTTTCCCACACTTGGCTTCAGTAATTAACTTAAAGTGTCATCTTTTTTTCTGGGTGGGGGACAGAGTCTTGCTCTGTCACCCAGGCTGGAGTGCAGTGGCACAATCTCAGCTCAATGCAACCTTTGCCTCCTGGGCTCAAGCCATTCTCCTGCCTCAACCTCCCAGGTAGCTGGGGGACCACAGGCACGCACCACCATGCCTGGCTAATTTTTTGTATTTTTTTAGTAGAGACAGGGTTTCACCATGTTGGCCAGGCTGGTCTCAAACTCCCGACCTCAGGTGATCCACCCACCTAAGCCTCCCAAAGTTCTGGGATTACAGGCTTGAGCCACCATGCCCAGTCTGAAGTGTCATCTTTAGAAGCAACTTTCAAAAATTACATGCCTTAGTTTTGCAGATGATGGCAGAAGAAAAGCATTACACAACTGTTTAACTTTGAAAGAATGTTTCAAGATTAAGTAGTAAAAGTTTTAATGGTTTATGACCTTATCTAAATTGTTACCAGTATATATTTAATTCTTCCTTACCGAAACTCCCTTAATCTGTACTTTAAGTAAATCAGTTAATTAATCACTAAAAGAGCTTCACAAAGTTTTTTTCCTTGAAAACTGAGGTTCAGATACCCACAAAGTCTTGAACAAAGCCAGACAAGAGACTGGGAGGCCAAAAATACAGGCATCCCTTGGTATCCTCAGGGGACTGGTTCCAGGACCCCACAGATACCAAAATCCATAGATGCTCAAGTCCCCAGTATAAAATGATGTCACATTTGCATATAACCTACATACATCCTCCTGTGTACATTAAATCATCTCTAAATTACTTATAATACCTATAACAATGTACACTGTGGAAACACTTATTATACCATATTTTTATTTATACTTTTAATTGTTGTATTGTTATTTCTCTTGCTTTTTTCCCCAAATATTTTCAATTCACAGTTTGTTGAATCTTCCGATGTGGCACCCGCAGATATTGGGGGGGGGGACTGTTTTTTGTCTTGCTGCTTTATGAAAATTTAATTTAAAATGAGAACCAACAGCAAAGAATAAACAGTGAAGAGAAAATTACTCAAGACTAACTATGCCTCTAGTTTCACCTCATTAAAGAACTCTTAACACCAAAGCTAGAATTCCCCTCCTCCTACAAAGAAACGAAACTGGGTGGCTCATGCAGGGTGGCTCACGCCTGTGATCCTACCACTTCTGGAGGCGAGGGCAGGCAGATCACTTGAGCCCAAGAGTTCAAAAACAGCCTGGGCAACATGGTGAAATCCCATCCCTATAAAAGAACACAGGGAGGCCGAGACGGGCGGATCACGAGGTCAGGAGATTGAGACCACCCTGGCTAACACGGTGAAACCCCGTCTCTACTAAAAAATACAAAAAACTAGCCGGGCGACGTGGCGGACGCCTGTAGTCCCAGCTACTCGGGAGGCTGAGGCAGGAGAACGGCGTAAACCCGGGAGGCGGAGCTTGCAGTGAGTTGAGATCCGGCCACTGCACTCCAGCCTGGGCGACAGAGCGAGACTCCGCCTCAAAAAAAAAAAAAAAAATTAACCAGTTATGGTGGCACACACCGGTACTCCCACCTACTCAGGAAGCTGAGGTGGGAGGATGCCTGAGCCCAATGAGGCTGAGGCTGCAGTGAGCCAAGATGGCACCACTGCACTCCAGCCTGGGCAACAGAGCAAGATTCTGTCTCAAAAAAAAAAAAAAAAGAAAGAAAAACAAAAACAAAAAGAAAAGAAAAAGAAACTAAATTAGGTAAAGTTAAATCTTATGAAGAAAAACTAAATCCCCTGAAATTATGCTGAAAAAACTATCATTTAAACCAAGACTTTTAAATAACTGATTCTACTCTCACTAATTTCTTTTGCTACATCTTCTCTTCCTACTGGATAAATGTAGGTAATTCACGAGACATAGTAGTCCGATAAGGGTAACTCTCTCTCATCTCCTGTCAGTTTCATCTATTACATCTAAACTGATGACGTAGGATAAATGCCCAAAGCCTTGCTCTTAACCAGTACACCCCATAGCCTCACAGAATTAAACTGGTCTGCTATAACTAAACATGTTAATGGCCTGTTTAAGCAGATGGGCCTGCTAAAATAAAGGGTGATTAGGTCCCTGATCCAACACTTCTAACTACATGACTTTGGTCAAGTTATATCATCATTCTTAGCCTTAGTTTCCTTATCTGAGAAAAAGCAAAACCATCTACTTTGAAGTGAATACAGAATTAAATTAGATAACATATAAAGCCCTAGCACAGATTCTAGCATACAGTAGGTGCTCAATAAACTTTATCACCATGAAATGCTAACTTGTTCATGTCACCTACTTCTGAAATCTTTTAAAGATTTCCCCATAGTCTTTAAGATAAAATTCAAATCCTGGCACAAGATGCACAAGGTCCTTCAAAATATGACCTATCTCTCTCTACCCCCAATCCCCAGCAACAGCACATTCTCCTTCCTTTGAACTTCTAAACCAATCTGTTCAGACTGTTCCCACATTTTCTCATATCTTACCCTTACTATAGATTACAATTTCTTTACAGACACAATAACTTATTCATCATTACACATATATTTTGTATGGCCTAGCAAAGAATAAGCATTAAGTAGGTTTTTTTCTTGAAATCCATTACTTACTTTACTGTAGGAATAATATTTGGCTGGGGTTTTAATAACCGTAAACGATACCACATACACCTTCCATATACTTTTCTGATATTCTTTAATCGAATTTGCTCTGTCAAGAAAGAAAAATAAGATGAATTAAAAACCATTTTTCACAGTGAAGGCAAAACCAGAGTTAACTGGTTAACTAACCTTCATTATCACGCTAATAGTTTACTGGAACATGAAATTACTGCCTATTCAAATAGCCTTTAACAAACTTACAAGATAGGTTAAATTTTCTGCCATTTAGAACAAACAACCTATCTAGAAAACTTCATTCAACCACCAGGTGACCATTTTTCACATGAGACTTAATGAAAATGCAAAAACTGACTTGCACCCAAAATATTCAGTCAGATATAATAAGTAATTTCTGGGAAATTCTCTCCCTCTTTCCCCTCTGCTATAGAAGGAACGAGAAGTATAAAACAGTTAAAACATGGTTTATTAAGGAAGCTAAGCAGAAATAATACTCCTCAAACACAAAAATAAACGCCTATCAAAATGTCTTCTAATCAACAAAGTTTAGATCTCATCTATTTATGATATAAAACTAGTAAGACTTGGAGCTGTAACATACAATCAACTTGCAGTTAAAACAAAGGTTGAGTACTTGCTTCAGCAGCACATACACTAAAACCAGAGCAATACAGAGAGTAGCATGGTCCTTGCCCAAAGATGATATGCATATTTGTGAAGTATTTTTTTTGTTTTTTGTAGAAACTGGGTCTTGCTATGGTACCAAGGCTGATCTCAAACTCCTGGCCTCAAACACACCTCCTGCCTCAGAGCACCCTGGTCCCTAAAAAAAGCGCCATTTAAAAAATGTTATTAAAAGAAAGGGGGCCGGGCACGGTGGCTCACGCCTTTAATCCCGCACTTTGGGAGGCCGAGGCGGGCGGATCACCTGAGGTCAGGAGCTTGAGACCAGCCTCAACATGAAGAAACCCTGTCTCTGCTAAAAATACAAAATTAGTCAGGCGTGGTGGTGCATGCCTGTAATCCCAGCTACTCGGGAGCCTGAGGCAGGAGAAATGCTTGAACCTGGGAGGCCGAGGCTGCAGTGAGCCAAGATCGCACCGTTGCACTCCAGCCTGGGCAACAAGAGCGAAACTCTGCCTCAAAAAAAAAAAAAAAAAAAAAAGGTAGAGTAAAATTCAGTATCACAAATTATAATTATTTTGTGTTAAGCTGGAAAAGTCTCCTAAACCCATAAAACTTAGGTTTACAGGATCAGGCACTGTGGCTCACCTCTGTAATCCCAGCACTTTGGGAGGGCGAGGCAGGCGGATCACCTGAGGTCAGGAGTTGAAGACCAAGCTGGTCAACATGGCAAAACCCCATCTCTACTAAAAATACAAAAATTAGACAGGCATAGTGGTGCACACCTATAGTCCCAGCTACTCAGGAGGCTGAGGCATGAGAATCACTTGAACCCAGGAGGCAGAGGTTGCAGTGAGCGGAGATCCCTCCAGCCTGGGCAACAGAGTAAAACTCCATCTCAAAACAAACAAAAAACTTAAGTTTATATGAGAGTTGTGACAAAAGCTATTATTTTAAGGCTGGGCGCAGTGGCTCACGCCTGCAATCCCAACACTTTGGGAGGATGAAGCGGGCAGATCACGAGGTCAGGAATTCGAGACCAGCCAGTTCAAGACCAGCCTGCCCAACATGGTGAAACTCCGTCTCTACTAAAAATACAAAACTAGCCAGGTGTGGTGGCGCATGCCTGTAATCCGTTACTCAGGAGGCTGAGGCAGGAGAATCAGTTGAACCTGGGAGGCGCAGGTCGCAGTGAGCCTAGATCGCACCATGGCACTCCAGCCTGGGCAACAAGAGTGAAACTCCATCTCAAAAAAAAAAAAAAAAGCTATTATTTTCAGCCTCAGGAAAAACTTGCAGTTCAATTAAAAAGAAATTAAGCCCAAGCAAAAATAGTATGTATTGTTTTACTAAATTTACCACAAGCACTTGGATTGAATGACTCTCCCAAGTTTTAAAAAAAAAAAAAATGTATTGGGAGGCCAAGGCAGACACATCATGAGGTCAGGAGATAGAGATCATCCTGGCTAACACAGTGAAACCCCCTCTCTACTAAAAAGACAAATAATTAGCCAGGCGTGGTGGCACGTGCCTGTAGTCCCAGCTACTTGGGAGGCTGAGGTAGCAGAATCACTTGAACCCAGGAGGCAGGATGCAGTGAGCCAAGATCACACCACTGTACTCTAGCCTGGGTGACAGAGCAAGACTCCGTCTCAAAAAAAAAAAAGAAAAAAAATTAAGTTTCGAAATAAAAATCTGCCTTTTTAAGAAGATGGCACCAAAAACAAAGGAGGAAGCCCTTGCCCACCCCAAAGCCAAAGTCAAAGCAAAGGCTTTGAAGAACAAGAAGGCAGTGCTGAAAGGCATCCACAACCACACAAAATAAGACTGGCCACCCACCTCCCAGTGGCCTAAGACAATACAGCTCCAAAGGCAGTTCAAATGTCCTAGGAAGACGACCACCACAAAAAACAAGCTTTATCATTATGACATTATCAAGTTCCCCTTGACCACTAAGTCAGCCATGAAGAAGACACCAGTACATTTGTGTTTACTATGGATGTTAAGGGCAACCAGATCAAACAGGCTGTGAAGAAGCTCTATGACACTGGCATGGCCAAGGTAAACATACTCATCAGGCCTAATGGAGAGAAGAAGGTGTATGCTCAACTGGCTCCTAACTTACGATGTTTTGAATGCTGCCAACACAATTGAGATGATCTAAAATGAGTCCAGCTGGTTAATTACAATTTTTTTTACCATATTAAAAAAATCTACAAAACTGCAGTTCTTAAATGAGATAACAGGTAAGTAAAAGGACATGGCATATAGAAGGTTCCAAAACCACCATGTAAGAAGTCCAACTACCCTGTTACCACCATGCTTAGATGAAGTCATCCGCATGGGAGGACTACCCAGCAAGAAGCACCAAAACCAAGTATTAGGAAGAGGGAGGGATCCATGTAGGGGAGAATATGGTAGCAGAAAAGGAAACGGATAATATGCAGGGGAACTGATTGAATAAGTTAATATATTAAAGATACCTGGAGTTAGTTTTCCACTGTCAAGAAAAGAGTGAAAAAATAGAAAACAAGAATGAACCCTGTACTGCTGGACTGGAATTAAAGACATCACTATGAATGAATATCTTTTAATAAAGAAATACAAATGCAGCTCTAAATACATACATACACTCCCTAGCTCTATCTACTAAATGGGCCTAGGAGCAGAAAAATCCCAGTAGCAATGAGCACATGTAGCATGCAGATCTTGGCTTCTAAATACCATTCTCCACTAACAGGAACCAGGAATCCAAGTATCCTCCCACAAAATACTAATTACAAAGGGGAAACGAATGACTTTACAGTTGGGTAGGCTGAATAACTGTCCCCCACGATGTCCACATCCTGATACCTGGAACCAGTAAATATACCATCTTAAATGACAAAAGGGACTTTACAGATATGACTAAGTTAAGGATCTTGAAATAGGGAGATTATCATAGGAGGACCATAATCACAGGGGTACTTTTAAGAGGGAGGCAGGAGGGTCAAAGACAGAGATGGTGATATGACAGTGAAAGCAGATGCTGGACTAATGCCCTTTTTAAAGACGAGGGAAGGGCCACAAGCTAAAAAATACAGGCTATCTACCGAAGCTGGAAAAGGCAAGAAAGCAGATGCTACCCTAGAGCCTCCAGAAGGAATGAGCCCTGCCAACATCACGACTTCAGCCCAAAGAAACTGATTTTGGACTTCTGGCCTCCAGAACTGTTAAGAGAACAAATGTGTGCTGTTTTAAACCAATGAGTTTTGGTAATTTGTTACAGCAGCAATAGGAAACATAGAACACCTAACAGACACCACCTCAATCAAGTGATCAGTGAGCATCGCCAAAAAAAAAGACAACCTAAAATCATACACCACCTGACAGCATGCAATGAGAAGAACACAGAATCAGTTTTGTGAAATTCCTGCCGAAGATACACAACCTGACTCTAATAATGAGAAAACACTGTACAACTCAAACTCCAATTCATTTTACTAAATAACTGGTCTCTAATCTTTAAAGCAGAAGGATAAGTAACTACTTCAGACTAAAGAAGACTAAAGAAACACATCAACTAAATGTGGTATGTGACTCTAAATTGGATATTTTACTCTAAAGAACATCAAGAAAAGTGACAAAACCCAAATGGAGTCAGACAATGAGATGGCAGTAATGCCAATTTTCTGATGTTCATGGTTTAGTTACGAACACTTGAAAATACCACTAGTGATTTTTAAATACGTATTTTATTAAATTAAGCCTCTACAGTCTCCCACTTTCAAGTATAAAATCAAGGAAACATTTTATGAGGTTTTATAAGAACAATGCTGAAGTCTCTTTATGAAGCAGACAGTTTGATCTACTCAAAGTTATGATGTTCTACTGTTCCTGGTCAAGAGAAAGTACATGTGGTTTTCAGCCCCTTATTCTTGGGGGCCACACAATGCATGGACCTTGTGTGCCCCACTCTTCCAACCTAAAAATTAAATCTTAACCTTTAAGGATAGTATTTAAATCAATCAGTAAGTACTACAGGCCACAGTTTACACGTTAACATAGTAGCAGTTAGATTTCCAGCAAAACTAAATATTCATGGTACACATTCCAAATCTCTGTATGAATGACCTCAAGTCAAAGTAACTATTACAAGTCAAGTTATTCCAGACAGTTTTTAATAAGACACTTAACAGAATAAAATGAAGTTCACTTATAAACTTGCTTATTGAATTACTATTTTCATGGGCACTAAAAATTATGTTAGAAGTATCCTTAACTTATACTGTTTTTAAAGAAATTATCCACATTTATAGAACAGGAAATCCTAAGATCATAAAACAATAAAAACAACGTGTCATAACTGCTCTCAGCAGCTGAACTTCATATAGTAAAGCTGCAAGGATAATCTAGATTTGGGTTATGGCTGTGCTTCATAAACCATATAGTGCCTTTGCTAAAAAAGTCACTCTGTCCATGCTGGATGATCTGCCAGTCAGCAGTATTACTGACTGAACTCTTAGCACCATAATCATAAAACCCAGAGGTGAAGGAATATTAGTCAGATCTAAAGTCTTCAAACTTGTTTGCCTACTTACCACATAGTATCCAACAGTTTTTCAACTCGTCTCCTTCCCTCCCTCTAGTAGACCCCAGTGTGAATTGCTGCCATCGTTATGTCCATGTGTGCCCAGTGTTTAGCTCCCACTTATAAGTGAGAACATGCAGTATGTGGTTTTGTTTCTGCATTAATTCATTTAGAATAATACCCTCCAGCTGCATTTATGTGCTTTAAAGAACATTATTTCATTCTTTTTAATGGCTGTGTAGTATTCTACGTGTATATGTACTACTTTTTTTTTTTTTTTGGAGACAGAGTTTCACTCTTGTTGCCCAGGCTGAAGTGCAATGGCGCAATCTCGGCTCACCACAACCTCCGCCTCCCGGGTTCAAGCGATTCTCCTTGCCACAGCCTCTCAAGTAGCTGGGATTACAGGCATGTGTCACCACATCTGGTTAATTCTGAATTTTTAGTGGAGATGGGGTTTCTCCATGTTGGTCAGGCTGGTCTCGAACTCCTGACCTCAGGTGATCCACCTGCCTTGGCATCCCAAAGTGCTGATGTGTCCGGAATTGGTGGGTTCTTGGTCTCACTGACTTCAAGAATGATGCCACGGACCCTAGTGGTGAGCATTACAGTTCTTAAAGATGGCGTGTCCGGAGTTTGTTCCTTCAGATGTTCAGATGTGTCTGGAGCTTCTTCCTTCTGGTGGGTTCGTGGTCTCGCTGTCAGGAGTGAAGCTGCAGACCTTCGTGGTGAGTGTTACATCTCTTAAAGGCAGCGCATCTGGAGTTGCTCCTTCTTCCCAGTGGGTTTGTGGTCTCCCTGGCTTCAGGAGTGAAGCTGCAGAACCTCCCCGTGAGTGTCAGAGCTCATAAACCCAAAGAGTGAGCAGCAGTTAAGATTTATTGCAAAGATGCAAAGAGTGAAAGAACAGGTGACCCGATCCGGTTGCCACTGCTGGCTTGGGCAGCCTGCTTTTATTCCCTTACCTGACCCCACCCACATCCTGCTGATTGGTCTATTTTCCAGAGAGCTGATTGGTCCATTTTCCAGAGCGCTGACTGGTCCATTTTGACAGAGTGCTGATTGGTGCGTTTACAATCCTCGAGATAGACAGAGTCACAGAGTGCTAGTTAGCTAGATACAGAGTTAACTAGATACAGAGTACCAATTGGTGTATTTACAAACCTTGAGCTAGACACAGAGTACTGATTGGTGTATCTACAATCCTTGAGCTAGACAAAGAGTACTAGACGGAAAAGTTCTCCAAGTCTCCACTAGGTTAGCTAAATACAGAGTGCTGATTGGTGCACATATGATCCTCCGGCTAGATATAAAAGTTCTCCAAGGCCCCATCCAGTTCAGGAGCCCACCTGGCTTCACCCTGTGGATCCTGCACCAGGGCTGCAGGCGGAGCTGCCCGCCAGTCCCGAGCCGCGCCTGCACTGGGATTACAGGCATGAGCCACCATGCTCAGCCACTACATTTTCTTTATCCAGTCCACCATTGACAGACACCTGGGTTGGTACTACCTCTTTGCTATCGTGAGCAGTGCTGCGATGAACATGGGTGCACGTCTTCTGGTAGAACAATTTATTTTCTTTTAGATATATATCCAGTAATGGGATTGCTGGGTCAAATCACAATTCTCAGTTCTTTGAGAAATCTGCAAACTGCTTTCCACAGTGGCTGAACTAGTTTACATTCCCACCAGCAGTGTATAAGTGTTCCCTTTTCCCTGCAGCCTCACTAGCATCTGTTTTTTGACTTTTTTATAATAGCCATTCTGACTAGTATGAGATGATCTCCCACAGTGGTTTTGATTTGCTTTTATCTGATTAGTGATGTTGAGCATTTTGCATGTTTCTTGGCCACTTAAAAAAAAAATCTTCTTTTAAGAAATGTTCGTGGCTTTTGCCCACTTTTTAATGGGAATATTTTTTGCTTGTTAAATTCCTTATACATTCTGGATATTAGACCTTTGTTGGATGCATAGTTTGTAAATATTTTCTCTTATTCTATAAGTTGTCTGTTCACGCTGTTGATAGTTTCTTTTGCTGTGCAGAATCTCTTTTAGTTTAATCAGGTCCATTTGTCAATTCTTGCTTTTGCTGCAACTGTAAAGCTGATATATTAAAATAATTACATCTCTTTTAAATGCATCCAAAGAAAGCTAAAAACCACAGCAATTTCATACCCATCATCATCCATTTACAAAAATGTATGAACAGTCCTTCATTCTACTTCTCCCATATAATATTATCCTAATGTAATATATTTCATCCTGGTGAGTTAATTTTTTTTGTTTTTGTTTTGAGACAGGGTCTTGCTCTGTCACCAGGCTAGACTACAGTAATGCCATCACGGTTTACTGCATCCTCAGTCTCCCAGGCTCAAGTGATCTTCTCACCTCAGCCTCTGGAGTAGCTGGGACTACAGGAACATGCCACCATGCCTGGCTAGTTTTTTTTTCGTACAGATAAGGAGATCTATGTTGCCCAGGCTGGTTTCAAACTCCTGGGCTCAAGCAATCCTCCCTCCGCAGCCTCCCCAAGTGCTAGGATTACAGGTGTGAGACACCACACCTGGCCCCAGTAAGTCATTTCTTTTTTTTTTTTTTTTCTGATGGCGTCTCACTCTGTAGCCCAGGCTGGAGTGCAATGGCGTGATCTCGGCTCACTGCAACCTCTGCCTCCCAGGTTCAAGTAATGCCTCAGCCTTCCAAGTAGCTGGGATTACAGGCATGCAACACCACACCCAGTTAATTTTGTATTTTTAGTAGAGATGGGGTTTCGCCATGTTGGCCAGGCTGATCTCAAACTCCTGACCTCCAGTTCCACCCACCTTGGCCTCCCAAAGTGCTGGGATTACAGGTGTGAGACACCACATCTGGCCCCAGTAAGTCACTTCCTTTTTTTTTTCTTTTTTTCTGATGGAGTCTCACTCTGTCACCCAGGCTGGAGTGCAATGGCACGATCTCAGCTCACTGCAACCTCTGCCTCCCAGGTTCAAGCAATGCCTCAGCCTTCCAAGTAGCTGGGATTACAGGCATGCACCACCACACCCAGCTAATTTTGTATTTTTAGTAGAGATGGGGTTTCGCCACGTTGGCCAGATTGGTCTCAAACTCCTGACCTCCAGTTCCACCCACTTGGCCTCCCAAAATGCTGGGATTACAGGTATGAGCCACTGCACCCAGCCAGCCCCAGTAAGTCATTTCTTATAATACCGAAATACACTTCTTAACATTCCTTTTCAATTCCCTGTGACTTTCAAGTTTTTCCCAATTTTTTTGTTTTGAAAATATTCAAGTCATCATAAAAGTTGAAAGAATATTACAATGGCCAAGCACAGTAGCTTACGCCTGTAATCCCAGCACTCTAGGAGGCTGAGGCAGGAGGCCCACTTGAGCTCAGGGGTGCAAGTCTATCCTGGGCAACACAGGAAGACCCTGTCTCTACAAAAACTTTAAAAATTACCTGGGCATGGTGGTAAACGCCTACAGTCCCAGCTACTCAGGAGGCTGAGGCAGGAGGATCACAGGAGCCCAGCAATTTGAGGCTGTAGTGAGCCATGATCACATTACTGCAGTTCAGCCTGGGCAATGGTGCGAGACAGTGTCTCAAAGAAAAAAAACAACTAAAACTTATTTTTGAAAACAAAAAGTACACTTCTGTCAGTATGGCTCAATCTTTGCCAAAATAGCTTTACCTTGTACTTCAAGTATATTCTGTCAAAACCTAAAGCTGCAGATTAGCTTATTTGATTTATAGAAAACATATACCATATAACCTAATTGGCAAAGGCAGTTTTCATTATTAAACTAACCAACCAAATTGAACTGTCAAAAAAAAGTTCATGCCTGTAATCCCAGCACTTTGGGAGGCCGAGGCAGACAGATTGCATGAGGTCAGGAGTTCGAGACCAGGCTGGCCAACATGGCAAAACCCCATCTCTACTAAAAATACAAAAATTAGGCAGGTGTGGTGGTGAGCGCCTGTAATTCCAGCTACTTGGGAGGCTGAAGCAGGAAAATCACTTGAACCCAGGAGGCAGAGGCTGCAGTGAGCCAAGATTATGCCACTGCACTCCAGCCCAGGTGAAAGTACAAGAAGATTGCCTCAAAAACTAAAAAATAGTAAAAAATAAAAATAAAAATAATTTTTAAAAAAATTTTTTTAAAAAATCTTTCCTTTAATCGTGGTTTCCCAGAATGTTTCAGAATATGAAAAGCATGAAAATAACTTGGAAGTGAAAAACTGGGAATCATGGCTCTAGATGACCGAAAAATAAGTCATCCAGTAATCACTATGCTCTTAACTTGAATCTGAATAGTTAGCCATGATATCTCATTCCCAAGGCCAGTTCAGAACCATTTGGATTTGGAATATAGGCTTCATAAGACTACATATTGTTCACCATCACCACCACCCAGGTACACAATCACAGATTACCTAAATCAGAAAGGTTACAGAAACGTGGGATCTACTTAACACCTATCCACTACACATACTCTGACAATGGAGGAGGGAACCTAGAAGGCAACTGAAAATTTCTTGAACAACAACAAAAAAAAACCACTGGATCACAGCAGAACCACCCCTCTACCACCAAAGTTCACAATTCTCAGGAATTCCTGAACAATCTAAGTGCAAACCAATACAAACCAAGAAGTTCAAATAAATCAAGAGTTTTATCTTCCCTAAGCGGGTACTTGACAGCAGCATACAATTATATACTATCTCTTTCTCTTTTCCTTTTATGGTACTGAAACAAGTACTACAGAGCAGGGCTTTTCAACATCAGCGATACTGACATTTTGGACTACACAATTCTTATAATTTAATGTTTCTGTGCATTTTAGGATGTTTAGCAGCATCGTGATCTCTACCCACTAGACGCCAGGAACAGCTCCCCAGTGGAGACCAAAAAAATCTTCAGAAATTCACAAATATCCTCTGGGACACAAAATTGCCCCTGATTTAAAGTGCACACATACACACTCTCACACACAGGCACAGAGACATAGCTACAGAGGGTTCATGAAAAACAAGTTAAACGATATGACCTACATATCAGGAGCACAGGGAAAAGAAGGATAGGAAAGGTTGGCAGAATAAACCAGGCAGGCAACAATTGTCTTTCCCATTCCCCTAAAAGTATTCTTTAAAAAAAAAAAAAAAGACTCGTTGTAGTATCTTTCAGTACTTACCTGGGAGGAGGGGAGGGAAGAAGGGAAAGGAGGACCTGGGAAGCTTCATTATTAACATACTAACCACCCTGTTAGCTCTGTCCTCCTATTTTTCTTTTACTCTTAATCTTATAGTGATAATCCATAGCCTAAGTAAAAGGTTAACCAAAAACAGGTAAAACAAGAGAAAATGGAAGAGAAACTCAAGTACTAGGAAAGTAAATAAATGCTAGCTAAAAAGGAAAGTCAACTTAACACACAAGAATGTATGTCCCACCAGAACTTTAAAAACCACATACCCCAAAGTAAAAAGAATTCATTGAGCTGAAAAGGCCTCTGAAGATGAGTGCAGTGTGTCTTGCTCAAGATCGCAATGCTAGCCAGAGATTGTTTTAATAAGATTTTGAGTGTTGATACAAATTCATATGTTGCCTGGCAACACAGCAAGACCTCATCTCTACAAAAAAAAATTAAAAATTAGCTGGGTATGGTGGCACACACGCATAGTCCCAGCAACTTAGAAAGCTGAGGCAGAAGAATTAGCTCCTTGAGACCAGGAGATCGAGGCTACAATGAGCCGTGATCGTGCCACTACCCTCGGCCTTGGGAAACAGAGTGAGACCCTGTCTCAAAAAAAAAGAAAAAGGAGGAAAAAGAAAATTTGGCATACAGTGGAAGAAAAAAATCCGGCCGGGCGCGGTGGCTCAAGCCTGTAATCCCAGCACTTTGGGAGGCCGAGACGGGCGAATCACGAGGTCAGGAGATCGAGACCATCCTGGCTAATACGGTGAAACCCCGTCTCTACTTAAAAATACAAAAAAAAACTAGCCGGGCGACGAGGCGGGCGCCTGTAGTCCCAGCTACTCGGGAGGCTGAGGCAGGAGAATGGCGTAAACCCGGGAGGCGGAGCTTGCAGTGAGCTGAGATCCGGCCACTGCACTCCAGTTTGGGTGGCAGAGCAAGACTCCGTCTCAAAAAAAAAAAAAAAAAAAAAAAAAAAGGAAAAAAATCCACCAATCCAACACCCAGCTAGTAATCGTTAATACCACTGTAGTATGTTTCCTTTTAGTTATATTTAGGAGAATATCTGGAAAAGGCAAAGAAGACAGGAGAGTTGGCAAGGTTGAAGGTACACTCTCAGAAGAGAAACAGCTCTGTGAAGAAGGAAGCTCCAGCAACTGACTTCCGGAGGAATGAGCTTCAATCAATTAAAGGGCTGCCCTGCTGCTTCAATCAGGGCCTGTAAGGGCCCTTTTGCAGTGTTGACGATACCTGGTGCTTATCCCCACTGCAGCAGCTGCCCAAGTGAGCTTCTCAAAGAGAAAAATGGGACACATAAAAGCCCACTTAAGGGTAGCATTTCTATAATGTATCAGTGTACAAACTGAAAGAGACAAAAACGAAAAGCTGAAGTTTGTGTTAAGGTTGCATTAGCAGTAATTTTTAATTTTTAAAATTTCTAAACATTTCCCTGTGTTTAGATCATTATAAATATCACTTAATGACTACTAATAACCAAATGAATAAAGATACCACAATATACCTACCGTTCTATAATTAGATACATAAAATGTTTCTAATTTCTTGGTATTATGGATCTCTTTGGTCCTAGAAGTATTCAGAACACTCTATCCTTAGAACACAGCCCCAGAAGTATAATTACTAGGTTTAAGAGCATTAACACTTTTGTAACTCCTTTCTAAAAAAGCCAGTAGGACTATACACTCTTTTCAGCAGTTTGCCCGTTGGCACCACCATTCTTCAGCAGCCAGTACTAAAAGCCAATTTTGATTCCTCTGTACTGAAGTTCAAGGGCAGAGACTGTATCTTACTCACAGTGTTCACCCTCCTCTTTCCAGTTTCCTGGAATAGAGGAGGCACTATATAAATATTTCTTGAGAATGATGAACTCCTTTATTTAACAAACATTTAGTGAATATCCACTACATACCTGGACTTTTCTGGACACTGAGGATATAGAAGAAAACAAAACAAAAAACCCTGCTCTCAAAGACCATAGCAATAAACAAAGTAAATTATATAATATAGTTAACCCCTGAACAACGTTGGGTTTAGGGGCCCTGTCCCTACCCCCTGTGCAGTCGCAAATCTGCATATAACTTTTGGCTCCCCCAAAACTTAACTACTAATAGCCTACTGTTGACTAGAAGCCTTACAGATAACATAAAGTTGATTAACACATATTTTGTGTATGTATTATATACTGTATGCTTACAATAAAGTAAGCTAGAAAAAAGACAAGAAAATGTCAAGAAAATCATAAGAGAAATGTCAAGAAAATCATAAGAGAAAATACATTTACAGTAGTGTATTTATTAATACCTTAAGTTTATGTCATCTGTTTATAAGCTGCAGACCTCAATCTACAGTATATATCAAGCAATTCAACTTTTTCTGTTATCATCATGACTTTTTTCTTCTTAGAAGCACTTAGAGCATCACTAGTGGCACTTCGTATGAGTCCCATGGTGTTGCAAGGTTTATGGTATTGCACTAAATACGAAGAAAAATACAAGAGAACCTCAAGAGATCACTTTTTATGGTGATAAGGAATTTACTGAAGGGACAAACTGCTTACACAGAGATGATCAGCATCACACAATGTTTTAAGCGGATACTTGCAACACTTGAGCTCACTGCAATAGCAAAGAAGATGGTTATAAAAGTATTACAGTAGTATACACTAATTTTATGCAGTTATGATTTAATACTACATTTCTCTCAACTGCAAATGGCTCCATGTCCTATCTATAGTGTTTGTGTGCATACGTTTTGATAAATTTTATCTTTTACAATAGATACGTGCTTCTTTTATGGTAGCAAATGATAAAGCAGACTAGTATCTACATACATTTTATGCATTTATAATATCTTTTTCTTAATTTCTTTTTGATATTTCTAGGCTACATTTCTTCTGCAAAATTTTTTCAAACTGTTACAAGTCTCCAAAAAGTTATCCAATATATTTACTGAAAAAAATCCACTTTTAAGTGGACCTACATAGTTCAAACCCATGTTGTTGAAGGGTCCTTTGAGAGAAAATTAGTGAGGTAGGGGTAAGAAACACTACAATTTAAAATAGGATGCTCAGGGAAGATGGCATCTGAGCAAAGACAACAGAGATGAGGGAAGAGGTAATGTGACTATCTAGAGGAAAAGTATTCCAGGCAAAGGGAGCAGCAACAGTAAAGGACTGAAAGAAAGAGTGTGGCTTCGCTGTGTTCACAAGTGCAGTGAGGCAGCTATGGCTGGAATGGAAACAGCAAAGTGATCAAAGAGACCATGAAGGACTTTACTCTCTAAGACTTGAGCTTCTTGTCAGATTGAGACAGACAGCCCTGAAGAGTTCTGAGCAGAATCGTATGAGCTGACTCCTGTTATAAAGGATCCTTGCTACTATTTTGAGAAAAGACTACACTCAGCCAGGGTAGAAACAGACTAGCTAGGAAGCTAATGATAATCTAGGCAATAAACCAGGACAGTAGTGTTTGTGGAGTGATGAGAAATGGTCAGACACGATGTATTTCAAAGGTAGAGCCAAAAGAACATACTAATAGTCTGAAAGTGGAGTATGAGAAAGAGAAGAATCAAGAATAACTTCTTCAGTCCACCAAAGCTTAAAGGTAAAAATTTAAATAAAAAACAAAGAATGACCCCTAAACTTCTTTTCTGAACAGCTGAAAAGACAGTTGTGATTAACTAAAGATTATGGGTCAAGAAGGTTAGAGGGGAGGGGAAGAAAGTAATCCTATCAATTTTGTGCATATTAATAGAAAGATCTCTATTAGATATCCAAGTGGAAATGTGGGTTAAGCACTTTTACACATTAAGTCTGGAGTCTGAGGAAAGAAGTTCAGACTGGGCTAGGTGCAGTGGCTCATGCCTGTAATCCCAGCACTTTGGGAGGCCGAGGTGGGCAGATTACTTGAGGTCAGGAGTTCAAGACCAGCCTGGCCAATATGGTGAAACCCGGCTCTACTAAAAACACAAAAATTAGCCACAGGTGGTTATTATATGCCTGTAATCCCAGCTACTCAGGAGGCTGAGGCAGGAGAATCACTTAAACCCAGGAAGCGGCGGTTGCAGTGAGCCAAGATCACACCACTGCATTCCAACCTACATGACAGAGTAAAACTCTGTCTCCAAAAAAAAAAAAACAAGAAGTCCAGTACAGCCTGGAAATAGAAATTTGGGAGTCTGGGAGTCCTCATCATATAGGCTGGTTATATTTAAAGCCATTAGGTTGGATGAGATCACCAAAAGGCATAACTGTAGATGTTAATGTCAAGGAATCAGCCTTGAGGTACTCTAATATTAACAGGCCATCACAGTGAAACTATGTTCAATTAGTTACCCCATAAAAAAATAGTTCTACCTATACATCTATGGCCAATTGATTTTTGACAAGGTTACCAAGCCATTCAATGCTGAACAGACTCTTCAACAAATGATGCTGAGACAACTGGATTTCCACATGGAAAAGAATGAAGTTGGACCCCCTTCTCACATCATTTACAAAAATTACCTCAAAATGGATCAAAGACATAAGAGCCGAAATCATAAATCTTTTAGAAAAAAAATACGAACAGATTTTTATAAGCCTAGAGTTACCACAGGAATCTTAGATATGACACCAAAAAGCCAGGCGTGGTGGCTCACACCTGTAATTCCAGCCCTTTGGGAGGCCAAGGCAGGTGGATCATGAGGTCAGGAGTTCGAGACCAGCCTGGTCAACATGATGAAACCCTGTCTCTACTAAAAATACAAAACTTACCCAGGCATGGTGGCACATGCCCGTAATCCCAGCTACTCAGGAGGCTGAGGCAGGAGAATCACTTGAACCTGAGAGGTGGAGGTTGCAGTGAGCAGAGATCGCGCCACTGCACTCCAGCCTGGACAATAGAGTGAGACTCCATCTCAGAAAAAGATAAAACACCTAAAGCATGAACAACAACAAAAAAAATAGATAAACTGGACTTCATCAAAATTAAAAGCTTTTGGTTTTTGATTCATCAAAGGACATTATCAAGAAAGTAAAAAGGGAACCTACAGAATGAGAAAATACTTGCAAACTGTGTATCTAACAAGAGATTTATATCCAGAACACATAGAGAAAAAGATAACCCAATTTAAAAATGGGCAAAGGATTTAAATAGACATTTCTCCAAAAACAAATGGCCAATATGAAAAGATGTTCAACATCATCAGCCATTAGGAAAATGCAAATCCAAACCATAAGATACACTTCAAATCTATCATTTAATTTTTTAAAAATTAAAAAAATAATTAAGCCAGGCACAGTGGTTCATGCCTGTAATCCCAGCACTTTGGGAGGCTGAGGCCAGCAGATTACTTGAAGTCAGGAGTTCAAGACCAGCCTGGTCAACACGGTGAAACTCCATCTCTACTAAAAATACAAAAATTAGGCAAGTGTGGTGGCACATGCCTGTAATCCCAGCTGCTCGGGAGGCTGAGGCAGGAGAATTGTTGGAACCTGGGAGGCGGAGGTGGCCGTGAGCTGAGATCACGCCACTGCACTCCAGCCTGGACGACAAAGTGAGACTTCGTCTCAAAAACAAAAAGAAAATACACAAAAATTAGCCAGGTGTGGTGGCATGCACCTATAGTTCCAGCTATGCAGGAGGCTGAGGCAGGAGAGTCGCTTGAACCCGGGAGGCAGGGGTTGCAGTGAGCCAAGATAGCGCCATTGCACTCCAGCTTGGGGGACAGGGCTACACCCCACCTCAAAAAAGAAACAAAAACAAAAGTATTAACCATAATTTCATATATAATTTTAATAGAATTAACTAATATTATAGCTATACATTATTAGCTATAATTTTTCTAAAAAACATAAAACAACAAGCATTGGAGACGAAGGAACATTGCTTGGAGGAATGTAACATGGAGTTCACAACCAGCCTGGACAACATAGTGAAACCTCATCTCTATTTTAAAAGTAAGGAATGTAGCCAGGCATGGTGGCGGGAGACTGTAGTCCCAGCTACTCAGGAGGGTGAGGCAGGAGAATGGCATGAACCCAGGAGGTGGAGCTTGCAAAGAGCCGAGATCGCGCCACTGCACTCCAGCCTGGGCGACAGAGTGAGACTCCATATCAGAAAAAAAATAAATAAAAATAAGGAATGTAAAATGGTGCCGCCACTATGGAAAACAGTTTGGTGGTTCCTCGAAAACCTAAACATAAGGCTGGGTGGGGTGGCTCATGCCTGTAATCCCATCCTTTGAGAGGCCGAGGCAGGCAGATCACTTGAGGCCAGGAGCTGGAGACCAGACTGGCCAATATGGTGAAACTGCGTCCCCACTAAACACAGAAAAATTAGCCAGGACTGGTGGCGCACACCTGTAGTCCCAGCTATTTGGGAGGCTGAAGCAGGAGAATCGCTTGAACCTGGGAGGCGGTGGCTGCTGTGAGCTGAGATCGCGTCATTGCACTCCAGCCTGGGCAACAGAGCAAGACTCCATATCAAAAAAAAAAAAAAAAAAAAAGGGTAACCATAGAATTAGCACATGACCCAACAATTCCACTCCTAGGAATATCCTCGAAAGAACTGACAATGTTCACTGCAGCATTATTCACAATAGCCAAAGGGTGGAAACTGTCCAAGTGTTCAACAAATAAACAAAATGTGGTATATCCTACAATAGAGTATTACTCAGCCATAAAAGGAATGAGATTCTGATACATGCTACAACATGGATGAACCCTGAAAACATTATGCTAAGTAAAATACGCCAGACACAAATGGACAAATTTTTATGATTCTACATATATGAAATATTTAGAACACGCAAACTTATGGAGACAGAAAGTATAGAAACTTTCAGCTGGGCATACAAGATTCTCCATGATTTAAATCCACTTTTGGTCTTTTCTCACATTTTCTCAGTCTATGAACCCTGGTTCCAACTAACTTGATACGTACTTTGAACATGTTCCATACTCATGCTATTTCTTCTTTGCAGTCCTCCTCCCCTCCCCAACTGGTTAAAATCTTTATCCTTCAAAACATGATGTAGGTTAAATTGTGGGGAAAAAAAATTAAAAATCTTCGGCCAGGCGCTGTAGCTCATTTGGGAGGCCGAGGCGGGTGGATCACGAGGTCAGGAGTTCAACACCAGTCTGGCCAAGATGGTGAAACCCCGTGTCTACTAAAAATACAAAAATTAGCTGGGCATGGTGGTGGGCGCCTGTAATCCCAGCGACTCGAGAGGCTGAGGCAAGAGAATCACTTGAACCCGGGAGGCGGAGGTTGCAGTGAGCCAATATCGTGCCACCGCACTCCAGCCCGGGCGACAGAGCGAGACTCCGTCTTAAAAAAAAAAACTTCTTCGTCCTCAAAAGTCTAGTCAAAAATTCACCTACTATGCAAAGCCTTTCTTGACCTCTAGATCCCCACTATCACAGCCAACTAGATGCAAATACTTCATCCAACTAACCTCCACAGCACTTGTTTTCACTTTTCTTACACTTTCTTTCTTGTGTTCTGCATATAATAATCTGTGCATTTGTCTAATCCTAGTCCTGTCACCCCACCCAGGTTACAAATTCTACCAAAACAAGACTATGTTTATACTGCATTCATCTTTGTATCATCTGCTGTACCTGTACGGTCAAACAGTGAACATTTAATCAGTAACTACTAAAACTAAACAAAAATCTAAAGCAAAAAAAGATTTGGAATCTACACGAGAAAATTCCTACTGACAAACACAATTCCAAAATGTAAAGAATATTTTTCTTTTTCTTTTTTTTTTTTGAGACAGAGTCTCACTCTGTCGCCCAGGCTGGAGTGCAGTGGCATGATCTCGGCTCACTGCAACCTCCGCCTCCTGGGTTCAAGTGATTCTCCTGCCTCAGCCTCCCGAACAGCTGGGACTAAAGGCGTACCCTACTACGCCCAACTCATTTTTGTATTTTTGGTAGAGACAGGGTTCACCACGTTGGCCAGGATGGTCTCGATCTCTTGACCTCGTGATCCACCCGCGTCAGCCTCCCAAAGTGCTGGGATTACAGGCGTGAGCCACCGTGCCTGGCCAAGAACATCTTTTTAAAAGAATGAACAGCAATGCCTACCAAAGAAACAATGTGATGGTGAAATAGTGTAACAACATTTGTCATCAATAAAGTCTGGTAATATGAAAACATTTTTAAAAGCAAGTCCAAGCAATTTATGAATACATTTGTAATCACCTTCTTGATGTCTAAATAAAAAGTATGATTAAGGGAACAAGCATCTAAGAAAAGCATCAAAGAAAACCTATCTTTGTTTCTCAGGTCCTCCCAAGATCAAGCAAATATGCAATGTGACCTTTAAATAAAAGCAATTTTACATAATGCAGGGTTTTCTTTTTTGGGTTTTTAAATTTATTATCTATATTTTATTTTATTATTTTATTGAGACGGAGTCTTGCTCTGTCGCCCAGGTTGGAGTGCGGTGGTGCCATCTCAGCTCACTGCAACCTCCGCCTCCCAGGTTCAAGCCATTCTCCTGCCTTAGCTTCCTGAGTAGCTGGGACTACAGGCACCTGCCACCACGCGCAGCTAATTTTTGTATTTTTAGAAGAGACGGGGTTTCACCATATTGGCCAGGCTGGTCTCGAACTCCTGACCTCATGATCCGCCCACCTCGGCCTCCCAAAGCACTGGGATTACAGGCACGAGCCACCGCGCCTGGCCTATTTTTTATTTTTTTAGACAAGAGTCTCACTCTGTCGCCCAGGCTGGAGTGCAGTTGTGCAATCTCAGCTCACCGCATCCTCCACCTCCCAGGTTCAAGCAATTCTCCTGCCTAAGCCTCCCAAGTAGCTGGGATTACAGGCAACCAACTAATTTTTTTTCTATTTTTAGTAGAGATGGAGTTTCACCATGTTTACCAGGCTGGTCTCAAACTCTCTACCTCAAACGATGTGCCCACCTCGGCCTCCCAAAGTGCTGGGATTACAGGCGTGAGCCACTGCACCCGACCAAAATAATGCAGTTATTAATCTAATGTTTTGTCACCACATCTATAAAACCTTCATGTAGTCCTGTAATTCCTACTGCCAAGTTCCCAACTGCTTTCCTCTGCATAGCACTTAAGTGTGTATATGCTGCATGTCTGATACACCCCTCTGTTAGGATAGAACAAAGAGGGAATGACTTTTTAAAACAATTTAAAGTTTTCTCAGATCTCTAACATTCCTTCAAGAGCTAAAGCCTGAGAAAACTGTACGCTCTACACATTAGGAGGTTGAAGCAAGCGGATCATCTGAGATCAGGAGTTCAAGACCAGCCTGGCCAACATGGTGAAACCCCATCTCTACTAAAAATACAAAAATTAGCCAGGCGTGGTGGTGGGCTCCTGTAATCTCAGCTACTCAGGAGGCTGAGGCAGGAGAATCACTTGAACCTGGGAGGCAGAGGTTGCAGTGAGCCGAGATCATGCCACTACACTCCAGTCTGGGCAACAGAGCAAGACGCTGTCTCAAAAAAAAAAACACATCGACCATAAGCTCTAAATATGAACATTAAGACATATCCCTTTGAATACAAAGCTGATACAAGTTAGTTTTTTCTAATGTCAAGAAACACAGCCTTGGTGACACAGTGAAACCCTATCTCTACAAAAATTAGAAAAATTAGCTGGGCATGATGGTGCACCTGTAGTCCCAGCTACTTGGAGGCCAAGGTGGGAGGATCACTTGAGCTTGGGAGACAGAGGTTGCAGTGAGCCGAGATTGTGCTACTGCACTCCAGCCTGGGTGACAGAGTGAGACCCTGTCTCCAAGAAAAAACAAAACAAAAAACAAAAACACTCATTATCGGACAAGAAGTTATTGTCAAAAAAAAGAACAAAAAAAACCAAACCACTCAACAGGAGACTGAGATAACCCATTGTACTGTAATTACAACTCTATAGATGGTGTGCATGTATAGTTCCTGCTATTTGGGAGGCTGAGGCAGGAGGATGGTTCAGCCCAGGAGATTGAGGCTGCAGTGAGCAGTGATGGTGCCACTGCACTCCAACCTGGGTAACAACATGAGACCCAGTCTCAAAAAGAATTCATCCCCATTCTTTTCCCTGAACTTAATCCCCAAACTGATCATTGGCCAATTACCAAACAGCTTTCAAGAGGACAAGAAATAAGTAATCCTGGAAATGAGTGAAAATTCAAAATCTGCACTCCATTCTCATTCTCTCCTCTGTACTTATATTCAATAAACAGTCCAAGCTTTCTTAGAATTCTCTTTCTAATCCGATCGCCTGTCACTGGGAAGGGCCTCTGAAATGTACACCCCCTCCATCTAGTTTCCCACCCAGCCATCACCAACCTCCCCCCCACCCACCAAACCATTCTCCACACAATACTCCACAAAAGCCAAACTGACCATGTTTTATTACCATACTTTAAAACCTCCATTGTTTACCAAATAACTTACAGGATAAAGTATAACACTCTTAAAATAGTTAACTTGGTTGTAAGTGCCAATCACATTCCAATCTTTACCATATACTAAACACCTCCACGCTTTCACATATACTTTCCCCTATATATGGAATGCCCTTCTCCCACTTACCATTTAAGACCAATCTCATGTCACCTCCTCTGCATGAAACACTTCCCCAAATCCCAAAATGTATTTACTCCTTCCCATGTGCTCCCAAAGCACTTTCCACTAGCCATTTTAACACATATCATAATGTGTTATATTTACTTAATTACAGGAGGCAGCAGAGAGTAGTGGCTAACAAGAGATGCTTTGGCATAATACAGAATTGAGTCCAATATACAATCTTCCACCTGGTAGCTATATGACTTTAGGAAAGTTGGTAACCTCCCCTAGGACGCAGTTTTCTCATGAATAAAATGAGGTAATACATCAATCCAGCTCAAAGTGCTACCGTGAGTGCATTCCGCACTACCCACCTTCAGGCTAGTACTCACTCAACAGCAGCAGAGCTGAGTCTAGATGAGGAAAACCATGGTTATCTATCTCAGACTGAAGGCGGAAGTGGGTTTTCCTCCTCCAAGGAGGGACTATGTCTAAAGTTATCCCCACAGAGAGGATTCCGGGAGGACAGTGGAGTAAGAAACACCAGGAATCCATCTCCCTATCTAGACAACACTTCACTGGCAGAATCTGTCTTACATAACTATTTTGTAACTCTGGAGTCTACTGAAGGCTTGCAAGTTTCAGGGAAAGGCTTGGAGGGTAAATTATGAAGACTTTTGGTCAATTTTAGTTCCTTGGTTTGTACCTCCATGTTGGGGCTCAGTGATACCCAAAATATGGCATTTTGACATGCTGAATAAACAAGCCTCAAAGTCTGACTTTCCTCCCTGCCCTCCTGATACACCCCATCATATCCCAAAGCCTTCAACTGCCTAAGATCCAGACCCACCAAAATGAATAACTGCTTTTCTTCTCCTCCTGTAGGACCAAGAAGGTAACCACACCTAAACAGACCCTTCACAAGATAATGTACAAGTTCATCTCTGTTCTCTGATCCATTCTCCCTAGCAATCCTATCAACAGAATTCCTCTTCTCCCCCTTCCCATTGTTTCACCAGGATGGTATATAAGCTTCTGAACTACACTGGAGTGTGGGGAATCACTTTGTGGTTCGCCCCATGTACACATCAAATACATTTGTATGTCTTTCCTCCAATTAATCTGCCTTGTCTGAGTTGATTTTTCAGCAAAACTTCAGAGGGCAAAAGGGAAGTTTCCCTTGGTCCCTACATCCACACTTTGTTTTCTAAATAATAAACTAATGCATTTAAAAGAATTACGAGTTTATGCTATGGGGCACACAATGTACAAAGATGTAATTATGTGAAATCAAACACTGAAAGAGGTTGGGATGGAGCTATAAAGGAGCAGAGTTTTTATATGTCAAAGTTAAACTGGTATAAATTGAAATTACAATATTTAGGATGTTTAATGTAATCCCCATGGTAACCACACAAAAACTACAGAATATACTCAAAAGAAAATGAGACGTGAGCAGTGGCTCACACATGTAATCCCAGCACTCTGAGAGGCTGAGACATGGATCGCTTGAGCCCAGGAGTTCGAGACAAGCTTGAGCAACATGGCAAAACCCAGTCTCTACTTACAAATAAAATAAAACAAAAATAAGAAAATGCAAAGAAATACAAACATTTCACTACAAAAAAAATCAGCTAAACAAAAAAATAGTAATGCAGGAAATAAGGAACAAAAGGCTATATGCCTATAGAAAACAAATAGCAAAATGACAGAGGTCCTTCTTTTTATTGTGTGTGACAGGGTCTCCTGTCATCCTGGTTGGAGTACAGTGACATGATCATAGCTCACTGCAGCCTCAATTTCCTGGGCTCAAGTGATCCTCCTGCTTCAGCCTCCTGAGTAGCAAGGACTAAAGGTGTGCGCCACCATGCCTGGCTAATTTTTTTTTATTGTTTGTAGGAACACGGTCTCATTATATTGCCCAGGCTGGTTCAAACTCCTGGACTCAAGTGATCTTCCCATTTCAGCTTCTCAAAGTGCTGGGATTACAGGAATGAAACACTGCACCTGGCCCTCCTTCCTTAACAGTAATTACTTTAAATGTAAATGGTTAAATGTTCCAATCAAAAGACAGACTGGCAGAATGGATTAAAAGCACCTGATCCAACTAAGTCCATCTACAAGAGACTCACTTTAGATCCAAAGACACAAACAGATTGAAGGTGAAAGGATGGAAAAAATATTCCATGCAAACAGTAACCAAAAGATAGCAGGGTGGTGACTATAGTATTAGACAAAATAGACTTTAAAACAAAAAAAGATTACAAGAGAAGGCCGGGCGCGGTGGCTCAAGCCTGTAATCCCAGCACTTTGGGAGGCCGAGATGGGCGGATCACGAGGTCAGGAGATCGAGACCATCCTGGCTAACACGGTGAAACCCCGTCTCTACTAAAAATACAAAAAACTAGCCGGGCGAGGTGGCGGGTGCCTGTAGTCCCAGCTACCCAGAGGCTGAGGCAGGAGAATGGCGTAAACCCGGGAGGCGGAGCTTGCAGTGAGCTGAGATCCGGCCACTGCACTCCAGCCCGGGCGATAGAGCAAGACTCCGTCTCAAAAAAAAAAAAAAAAGATTACAAGAGAAAAAAGACATTACATATTAGTAAGAGGTTCAATACAGCAAGAAGATATAACATTTATAAACATTTATGTACCTAATGCCCATCAAAATGTACAATGCAAAAACCAACAAAAACAGATAATGCTACAATAACAGTTTCAGACTTCAATACACTCTCCATCCCCAATAATGAACAGAACAACCAAAAAGAAGGTAAGGAAATAGAGGACTTAACACAAACCAACTAGATCTAACAGACATATATAACACTCACTACCCAACAGCAGCAGCACTCACATCATTCTGTAGTGCCCATGGGACATTTTGCAGGACAGACTATATGTTAAGCCAAAAATTAAGTCTCAGTATATTTTAAAAGATAACTATCATACAAAGTTATCTTCTCTGACCATAACAGATAAATATGACCAATACAGATGAGTACACTGAGATACACAGAAGTTAAATCAGTAACCAATACAGGTGAGTATACTGAAACACATGGAAGTTAAATAACTTACAATAGGCTGTAGAGCCAGGTTTCAAAACCAGGCAATTTTGAAAAAGTAAGGTCAGAGTAAGGTTAAATAAGTTTTGAAAAGGGAAGATCAAGCCCCAAAAGTAAGATCAAGGAGTCAAAACAAAAACTTTTTTCAAAAACTTTTTTGAAATTATACATTTTATCTCAATTGAAAAAGAATTCTTTCCATAACCTAAGGAAAGAATAAAAGCATGTTTTTGATTATTTAAAATTCTAATAATTACAAGCAATCAGTTATTTTCTCTTGTCAAATATACCAATAAAAGCCTAATGACATACAATGTTTAAAGTGATAACTCTTCTATTGTAAATCAAAAAAGTAGTAAACAAAATTATGCACGTAAGAATAATGGTTGGATTGAAATTCCAAGTAAACATTAAGAATACTTGCTATTTTAAAAGCACTAAGCAAGACAAACATTAACAATTACTAAGAAAGCACAAAGTGGGCAGTGCACACAAAAGGTATTGTTGGCAACACCAAAGATGGGTAGTGCTAAGGTAATTATATGCAATTATTTCAAAATGTTAAGGATATTCAAATTATATAAGGCTCCAATCATGGCACAATGGTAAATACTCTGGAAGCCATTAATACACAACTATGATAAATTGATTGTAAACTTGTATCATTAAAGTTGTTTGACAAAAATATCTGGCTTTTAACTCCCAGAACTTTACAGTACTGTGTTCTGTAAGTGCTTCTTAGCTATGTAAAACAAAAATGCTAACACATTAGTTTTTTGGATATTTTTGTTGTTGTTAGCAAAGAGCACATACCAAAATATACTACCTCCCAAAATGACAACTACAGCAAAAGACCATTACTAAGGAAGCTCTCCTCCAAGCAGCACTTCCCAAACAGCTACAATTTAGATTCATACATGGATCTTTAAAAAATACCAATACATAGCACCCACTCCAGACCAAATAAATCAGAGTATCTGGGGATGGGTGCAAGTGTTTTAAAAAGTTCCCGAAGTGATTCTAATGTGTAGCCAGGGTTAAGAATCACTGTGCCAAGGAAATCTAAGCCCTCTGTGGTATAATTTCATACAGAGCTTTTGTCCTTAATTGTCTGAAAAAGTATTCATTTTATTCAGCCAACTTGCAAACCAAGAGAGTAAAACAAATAGGACCCTTTAACTACTAAAAGGGGTATTAATTAGAAGTACACTACACCAAAAGCAACGGCAGCAAAAGCCAAAATTGACAAATGGGATCTAATTAAACTAAAGAGCTTCTGCACAGCAAAAGAAACTACCATCAGAGTGAACAGGCAACCTACAGAATGGGAGAAAATTTTTGCAATCTACTCATCTGACAAAGGGCTAATATCCAGAATCTACAAAGAACTCAAACAAATATACAAGAAAAAAACAAACAACCCCATCAAAAAGTGGGCAAAGGATATGAACAGACATTTCTCAAAAGAAGACATTCATACAGCCAACAGACACATGAAAAAATGCTCATCATCACTCGCCATCAGAGAAATGCAAATCAAAACCACAATGAGATACCATCTCACACCAGTTAGAACGGCAATCATTAAAAAATCAGGAAACAACAGGTGTTGGAGAGGATGTGGAGAAATAGGAACACTTTTACACTGTTGGTGGGATTGTAAACTAGTTCAACCATTATGGAAAACAGTATGGCGATTCCTCAAGGATCTAGAACTAGATGTACCATATGACCCAGCCATCCCACTACTGGGTATATACCCAAAGGATTATAAATTATTCTACTACAAAGACACATGCACACGTATGTTCATTGCGGCACTATTCACAATAGCAAAGACTTGGAATCAACCCAAATGTCCATCAGTGACAGACTGGATTAAGAAAATGTGGCACATATACACCATGGAATACTATGCAGCCATAAAAAAGGATGAGTTTGCGTCCTTTGTAGGGACATGGATGCAGCTGGAAACCATCATTCTTAGCAAACTATCACAAGAAGAGAAAACCAAACACCGCATGTTCTCACTCATAGGTGGGAACTGAACAATGAGATCACTTGGACTCGGGAAGGGGAACATCACACACTGGGGCCTATCATGGGGAGGGGGGAGGGTGGAGGGATTGCATTGGGGAGTTATACGTGATATAAATGATGAATTGATGGGTGCTGACGAGTTGATGGGTGCAGCACACCAACATGGCACAAGTATACATATGTAACAAACCTGCACGTTATGCACATGTACCCTAGAACTTGAAGTATAATAAAAATAAATAAATAAATAAAATAAAATAAAATAAAAAAGAAGTACACTTAGCTAAACACGTTAGGCAAAAATCAAGGCAAAAGGAGTCCATTAATGTTTTAGATAACAGATACGTTCAATTAACATGTCAAATATGCCAATAAACAAACTGCGGATTTTTCAAACCACAGACTTTACAAGCTGTGAAATGGTGCTATGCTTTCTGGTGCATTCAAGAGCCCACTAATTCCAAAAGAGTCGTGCTGAAACAACTGTCAACCTTAAAAACTGAAAGTCCCAAATGTGTTGCAAAAAACACAAACAAAAAAACTGAAATAAAGATTACTTAAACTGGGCCGGCCGCAGTGGCTCTTACCTGTAATCCCAGCACTTTGGGAGACTGAGGTGGGCAGATAACTTGAGGTCAGGGGTCGGAAACCAGCCTGGCCAACATGGTGAAACCTTGTCTCTACTAAAAATACAAAAAGTAGCCGGGCATAGTAGCAGGCACCTGTAATCCCAGCTACTTGGGAAGCCAGGGTGGGAGAACTGCTTGAACCCGGGAGGGGGAGGTTGCAGTGAGCCAAGATCATGTCACTGCACGTGAGCCTGGGCGACAGAGTGAGACTTCATGCCAAAACAAACAAAAAAATTACTTAAACTGAACTTTAAGGTTGTATAACTGCCAGAGCAAACCTTTTCATGCTTTCATGCACACACACGCTATCTCTGAAAATACTGTCAGAACTCTGAAATTCAAACACATGCCTACATTTTTGTATTTGGCTACTTAACTGCTTCACAGGACAACTAAATAAATTAAGCCTCAAAAACAAGTATTAAAATATGCTGTTGTGGCTGGGGAACAGTGGCTCACGCCTGTAATCCCAGCACTTCGGGAGGCTGAGGCAGGTGGATCAATTGAGGTCAGGAGTTTGAGACCAGTCTGGCCAACATGGTGAAACCCCATCTCCACTAAAAATACAAAAATAAGCCAGGCATGGTGGCTCACACCAGTTTTCCTAGCTACTCAGGAGGCTGAGGCACGAGAATCGTTTGAACACGGGAAACAGAGGTTGCAGTAAGCCAAGATCACGTCACTGCACTTCAGTCTGGGTGACAGAGCGAGACTCCATCTCAAAAAATAAAAATACTTTTTATATATATACACACATATACATATATACATATACACATATATATACACACATATACATATATACATATACACATATATATACACACACACATATATATATATATATATATATATGCTGTTGTGTTTCCCCAAAACAGTACTATGGGGTCCTCATCTTTTATTTAAAATCCTTAAGAACAAATGTGCTTCAGAATTTTTCAGATTTTAGAAAGATAACACAGCATTTATACTCAAACAGACCCTGTAAGGTCTAAAATAGCACCAATAACCAAACAAATCAATATTCCAAGAGCAGAACATAACTATTTCCTAAGTGAGATAAGGATTATTAAGTAGCCTCCTGTCCGTACAAGTTAGCAAATTATTTTGCAAAAACTTCTGAAAAAACTTCCTTTTTCAGAGCTTTGAATGAAGCAGTAATTCAAGATTTCTCTTTGATATTCAAGATACTGCAACTGGGCTGCAGAAAAAAGTCACTATGATGAAAACATCCTTTTAATACAACTGTAATTCTACAGAAACAACTCAACTTATTAGAGTCCAAGTGGTGCTCAGTAATTTTCATAATGATTAGAATAGCATTTAAGTGTTCACCTTAATTTTCATAACACGATTTTGAGCAAGACCAAACAAATACATCAAAATATGCATACTGACTAAGGGAAGCCTGAAGCAGAGGGCCCGATGTAAAACAGGGGCAAACTGACACCCATAATAGTTCACCTAACTTTCTATCTAGCAGTGTCGAAACCACACAGGGCTCTGAAGCTAAGTGACCAATGTTCTAATCCAAGTTCAACCATAAAGGAAAATTACTTACATACTCTACCCCCAGTTTCTTTACCTGTAAATGGAGATAATAATAGAACCTACCTCACTGCATTTTTTTTTTTTTTTTTTTTGAGACATAGTCTCACTTTGTTGCCGAGGCTGGAGTGTAGTGGCACGATCTCAGCTCATTGCGACCTCCACCTCCCCGGTTCACGCAATTCTTCCTGCCTCAGCCTCCCAGGTAGCTGGGATCACAGGCGTCTGCCACCACGCCCAGCTAATTTTTTGTATTTTTGTAGAGATGAGGTTTTGCCACGTTGGCCAGGCTGGTCTTGAACTCCTGACCTTAAGTGATCCGCCTGCCTCAGCCTCCCAAAGTGTTGGGATTACAGGTGTGAGCCACTGTGCCCAGCCAACCTCACTGCATTTTTAAGAAGATTAAATAAAGTAAAAGTTGAACTCCATGATTTACAAATAGCATTAATTCCCTCCACCTAAACTACCACCACTTTTTCAAAGACACTTACATACTGAAGGGGGTCAAGTATGACTTGTTGGCAGGGCGTGGTGGCTCACACCTGTAGTCCCAGCACTTTGGGAGGCCAAGGAGGGCAGATCACTTGGTGTCAGGAGTTGGAGACCAGCCTGGTCAACATGGCGAAATCCCATCTCTGCTAAAAATATGAAAATAAGCCAGGCATGGTGGCACATGCCTATAATCCCAGCTACTCAGGAGGCTGGGGCAGAACTGCTTGAACCCAGCAGGTGGAGGCTGCAAAGAGTTGAGATCCAGCCATTGCACTCCACCCTGGGCAACAGAGTGAGTCTCTGTCTCAAAAAAATGAATACATACATAAATACATAAATAAATAGTATGATTCGTCTATGAAATCAGTTGAATTTTATAATACAAAACTCACCATGAAAATATGACTTTCAAATTTCAAAAATCCGTCCTGACATGGTGGCTCAAGTCTGTAAGCCCAGCTAGTCGGGGGGCTTGAAGTTAGTTCAAGATCAGCCTGGGCAAATGAGACTCTCTCCGCTTTAAAAAGAAAAACTTCAAAAATCCAATGTAGATTAAAAAATGATGGCTAATTTCTGAAATTAGGGCCGTTTCTCAAAACACTTTTTTTTATACCTTTGCTCTGTCTGATCAAAACACATTCTAGCCAAAACCACCGACTGCCCTCCCAGTATCTTTTTGTCTTCTACACTACCAATTGCACACATAATGGTTGTTAGGTGAAAATAAAACTACCCTTTTAACTTGGTAGTTAACCCTTTTTAACCCAAGTTAAAAAGTGAACCCTTTTAACTTGAAATACAACAACCACAAGAATGGCCTAGGTTTTGCAGACAAGAAAAGTCATTACAGTATTAAGACTTCACTTATACACAACCACTGTCCAAAGAACCTACCCAATATTTTTTTTCCTTTTTCAACATCGAGGAAGAATCTACACAATTTAAATGCACTTAGGAAATAAGGCACAACAGTCCAAAACCCAAATTTCATAAACTACCCATTGAGTAAGAAAAGTATTAAGACTGGTAATTATGCACAGAGTTTTGCATCTAACGGATTTTTTAACTTACTGTCAAAGGTACAAAATGATGGAATCCTTTACTATTTATCCTAAATTTATTTTAGTTCTATTCCAAGTCAAGAATGTTAGTTTCCTGCAGATCAAAAGGGGCGGGGGGGGGGAGAATGTTACAGGGCATTGAATCCATTCAGCATAACAAGTTCTGAGCTGATTCAATGCTTCACTGTTAACAACTTCCCCAAAGTAGAATATATAACCTGGACAACATAGACCTCCAGCACACCAAGTTGAAGAGAAGATATTTAAGCAAGTTAGCACAGCTCGTGTGAAACAGAAAGCCTTCTCTAAGTTGTTAATACTCAAAACCTACTCCTTACTGTTAACACTACCATAAATAACCCATTAGGCCCTCGCAGTTACATCAGCTTTACGAATATCATCTGCCCTATGTCCTAGTAGAGTGCAACAAATGGATGCAAACATTACCCAAACATAAAGTGAAATATGAAAAGAATCTGTTATTCTGTGCTTGAATTCGATGTTGTTCAATGTGAAAAGACTTAGAACCAAAAGCAAATCGACCCACTACCTCAAAATTCCCTGTAAGATTAATTAAATGAGACTTAATCCTTCATACTTGCACTTTTTCCGTCACAAACAGGAAACTCCAAAGAAAAAGAAATAGAAAAAAGCCTATTTTTGCTAAGAGGAATAACAGCATTGCTTCCAACCCCCACAGTGAGTGAACAAATGAAAAAGCAACGGGAGGAAGTGACGGGGGTAGGCGGTGGAGAGCTCAGTTGGAGTCCTAAGCGTGCCACCCGGCTCAGAGAAGCCTCAAAACATCTGTTAAGAGCAGCTGCAACAGGGAAACGGGAGTCGGGGGAGGAGGGCCGCGAACTGGAGGGACTGAGAGTTGTGCCCGCACGTTCAGTCTCTTCCTTGGCCAACTCTTTGCTCACCTCCCAAGTCCCCATCCTCCCCATCCCATCTCGTTTCCTCCATAAAGAAAAATCCCAATAAAAGCAGAGGCAGAGAAGACAAAGAGGCAGGAGGAGACTGCAAGGAGCGTCCACAACAATGGAGAAGATGGAGCGAGCGAAACTCCTGAGGACAATGAAGGGAGGTGGAGAAGCGCCGAGGGAAACGCCGCCGACCCAGGCCCCGCCAGTGGCGGACGCTGGACACAGGCCGGGCCGCAGGTCCTTGTCACCCCGGACGCCGCGGGCTGGAGCCGGGCGCCACAGGGCCTGGGGGCGCTGGTAGGGCCTGCGCGGGTCCGCGGGCAAAGGCCGGCGGGACTCACCGGCATTCTGGTCTCGGGGCCAGAGGTAGTATGTCGCCGGAATCACGATGAGCCCCACGAAGGAGGTGAGGAAGTAGAAGAAGGTGTTCCCACTGTCATCGTACTGGAACTGCTGCCCGGCCATGGCACCCCCTCCTCCCCCTCGCTCTTCTCACCGCCGCCGCCACGACCACGCTCTGCACTCCCGCTCCCTACGCCCCGGCCCGAGTGGCGTAGCTTGGACGCTGCCGCCGCCGCCGCCTCTCCTCCCTGCCCCCACGCCACTCTCACGGACACGCCGCCGCCGCCGCTGCTGCTGCCGCCGTCGCCAGCTCTCGCGAGAGGAGATAGTTCCCGCCCCGCTCAGTTTTCCCTCCTCCTGCCTGTCCCCAACAAGCTCGCTAAGGGAGACGTGGCGAGCGCCACGGTGGAACTCGGCGAGGTCTCGCCCTTAGCCCCGCCCCAACGTCAAAGCCCCGCCCCCTAACTCCTCCCCTAGGACCCCGCCCCTAACCCCTCCGCCTTCCTCCGCCGCTCAGTTCCCAGCGCCCCACGCCGGATCCCGAGCGTCGGCTTGTGGGATCCCAGTAAAGGCTTCCCGCGGAAGCAGCGGCAGCAGGCGGTTCACTTGGCTGCGACTGGGGTCCCAGATATTCAGAGAAGAGCTGAGGCTTAGCCTGTCCTGCCCTCTCGATTAATTGCCCTGGTTGATCATGTTTCCTTGGATTCTGGATCTTCTCCTCCAGCCCCCATATTTTGGATGACAAATGTCATTTGGAATAGGGGGTGGGAGGCCGGGCGCAGTGGCTCACACCTGTAATCCCAGCACTTTGAGAGGCCGAGGCGGGCGGATCATGAGGTCAGGAGTTCGAGATCAGCCTGACCAACATGGTGAAACCCAGTCTCTAATAAAAATACAAAAATTAGCCGGACGTGGTGGCTCGCGCCTCCGTCTCAAGAAAAGGGGGGGAGGAGGTGTGGATTGCAGTTATGTTTACAAAGCAATGTTTACTATCCCACCGGGCGCGGTGGCTCACGCCTGTAATCCCAGTACTTTGGGAGACCGGATGGATCATGAGGTCAGGAGTTCAAGACCAGCCTGACCAACATGTTGAAACCCCGTCTCTACTAAAAATACAAAGTTAGGCTGGGCGCCGTGGCTCACGCCTGTAATCCCAGCACTTTGGGAGGCCGAAGCGGGAGGATCACGAGGTCAGGAGACCGAGACCATCCTGGCAAACACGGTGAAACCCCGTCTGTACTAAAAATACAAAAAAGAAAATTAGTCGGGCGTGGTGGCAGGCGCCTGTAGTCCCAGCTTCTCGGGAGGCTGAGCCAGGAGAATGGCGAGAACCCGGAAGGCGGCGGAGATTGCGCCACTGCACTCTAGCCTGGGCGACAGAGGGAGACTCCCTCTCAAAAAAAAAAAAAAAAAAATTACAAAAACTAGCCGGGTGTGGTGGCACCCGCCTGTAATCCCAGCTACTCAGGAGGCTGAGGCAGGAGAATCGCTTGAACCCGGGAGGCGGAGGTTACAGTGAGATGAGATTGCTCTCCACTGGGAGACAGATTGGAATCTACTACCCTGTGCTCATTTTGCAGATGAAAATTTCCCCAATCCCCTACAGATGGTTCCCTGTAAGCTGAGACCTTGATTGCTTTGTGTCATTTAATCATCAGTAAACCCCATGGAATAAAGCAAAATATGTCCGCTCTACAAATGAGAAAATTGAGGCTCAGAGAGACTGCCCAAGGTCCCTCACAGTAAGAGAATGTCTGAGGAATCAAACCCGTATCATTTTGACGCCACAAACCCTCCTTCGCCCAGGACCTTAACATTTCCTGACTGTGGCTGGCACTGTTTCCGCAGGCTGTGAACAGGAACCTGCATTTCAGGGAAGGACGGTGGCGGTAGCAGTCGCTCTCGGGAGACTCTCCCTCCCCTGGCTGTGGGACCCTAGAGGCTGGTGTCTGCTGAGCTGGGAACTGGGCTTCTGCCCGGATCTTGGAACGACCCCACTACGGTCCAGCGGCAGCTGTGGTTGGGGTCTGTCCCAGAGTCCATTGACCCTGGGTTAAAAGGATAGCCCACCTGGTTGTCGAGATTGAAAGGACTAATTGCGAAAATGCTTTTCAAAGGAGAAAGTGTGTAATATGCAAATACCAAATATTACACTATATATATATATATATATATTTTTTTTTTTTTTTTGAGACGGAGTCTCGCTGTCACCCAGGCTGGAGTACAGTGGCCGGATCTCAGCTCACTGCAAGCTCCGCCTCCCGGGTTCACGCCATTCTCCTGCCTCAGCCTCCCGAGTAGCTGGGACTACAGGCGCCGGCCACCACGCCCGGCTAGTTTTTGTATTTTTTAGTAGAGACGGGGTTTCACCGTGTTAGCCAGAATGGTCTCGATCTCCTGACCTCGTGATCCGCCCGTCTCGGCCTCCCAAAGTGCTGGGATTACAGACTTGAGCCACCGCACCCGGCCTATATTACACTATATTTTAAAGACTCATTTTAATACTTTATAGTCTGTTAACTAAATGCATCATAATATTCCTTCCATTGTTGGAGGAAAAATCTGGTTGCTCATTGTCTTTTAGTTCATGTCTTCAAAACTAGTATCTATTGTAATCAGTAATGCTTTCCTGCATAATAGATTGTGTTCATATGTATTCTCTCTTCCCTTCAAATTTCCTATCTACTCACTTTGAAAGGAAATTTCTGAAATTCATTTCTATGCATTTCCCCCCTCACTTTTTTCTGCACAAAGTTTCAAAACTATATTATAGGTCAAAAAATAAAATCAAGAAATGAAGGGAAAGTTGGACTGTGAAATCAACATAGCATTGTGATCTCCCAACCCTGATATACCCAGAGTGAACAATTGGCCTTGCTGCAGAAAATTAGTCACAGACTTGTCTCAGCTGAAGTGAGTGGGATCCTGAAGTTCCTTTTGTTTGTTGAATATATTTTAAGTCTTCCTGGGTTTTAACAATGTTGAACTGTTTTTTTATTACTCCTATTATGTTTTACTCCGCATTTGTGTAAAGATAATACATCAGTTTTGTAACCTTGTAGCAATATAAGTTATTGATGATAAATACTCCCCTTCTTTCTTTCTGCAGGAATAATATTTTCACTGCAACTTTGGAGTCATGCCTAAAAGTGGCTTGAACCAAATTGAAATAGCAATTTGAAAAAACACCAGACCAATCAAAATGTTATTTTTTTTAACCAAAGCATGTTTAAGATTTGAAAATGTATCCCCTATTTTCAAAAATATACATATAATTTATCCTAGAACTTAAAATTCCTGAACATAGATAACCTCAGACCACCCAAATGTTCTCCAAAGCAAATGTTAATCATATCTTTAAATAATTTCATTGCAATTTGTGATTCACACTTTTTTTTTTTTTTTTTTAAGACAGGATCTCATTCTGTTGCCCAGCCTGCAGTGCAGTGGCCCATTCTTGACTCACTGCAGCTTCTTCCTCCAGGTTCAAGTGATTCTCGTGCCTCAGCCTCCCGAGTAGCTGGGACTACAGGCATGCACCACCATCCCCGGCTATTTTGCATTTTTAGTAGAGATAGGGTTTCACCAAGTTGACAGGGTTTCACCAGCCTCCCAAGTCACTTCTGACCTCATGTGATCCGCCCACCTCGGCCTGGCAAAGTGCTGGGATTACAGGCGTTAGCCACCATGCCCAGCAGATATTTTTAACCCAATACAATTGTTTCAAGAAAGTATTTTAGTGAGATATTTAATCAAAGTAAATTAATATGGCCGGGCGCCATGGATCACATTGAAGACCAACCTGGCCAACATGGTGAAACCCCATCTCTACTAAAAATACAAAAATTAGCCGGGCATGGTGGTGGGCCCCTGTAACCCCAGCTACTCGGAAGGCTGAGGCAGGAGAATCACTTGAACCCGAGAGGCAGAGGTTGCAATGAGCCAAGATCACGCCACTGCACTACAGCCTGAGTGACAGAGCAAGACTCCATCTCAAAAAAAAAAAAAGAATATGGAAGAAGCAAAGCTACAGACATAAATTGTCTTTAGTCTAACAGCATATATTAAAAGGCATTTAGGCCTGTAATCCCAGGACTTTGGGAAGCCACGGCGGGTGGATCATTTCAGGCCAGGAGTTAAAGACCAGCCTGGCCAACGTGGTGAAACCCCGTCTCTACTAAAAATACAAAAATTAGCGTGGTGGCGGGCACCCGTAATCCCAGCTACTCCGGAGGCTGAGACAGGAGAATCACTTGAACCCAGGAGGCGAAGTTTGCAGTGAGCTAACATCGTGCCACTGCACTCCAGCCTGGGTGACACAGCGAGACCATGTCTCGAAAAAAAAAAAAAAAAAAAACAAAAAACAAAAGGCATTGGGCATTTTAGCATTTATCTCTGTCTGTAATTGAATATTTTAATCAATTTTATTTTAATGGCTAGACAGACATTTTCCCTGTAGAAAGCCTGACTATTTCAGGGTTCCTTTTCATACTCTGTTTTCTCCTTAGAGTGACTCTTTCCTTCTTTGTAAGTCATCCTTTTTTTTTTTTTTATTTTGAGACAGAGTATCTCTCTGTAGGCCAGGCTGGAGTGCAGTGGTGCAATCTTGGCTCACTGCAACCTCTGCCTCCCCAGTTCAAGCAATTCTCCCACCTCAGCCTCCCAAGTAGCTGGGACTACAAGCATGCACCACCACACCCGGCTAATTTCTTTTTTTTTTTTTGAGACGGAGTTTTGCTCTTGTTGCCCAGGCTGGAGTGCCCTGGCGTGATCTCAGCTCACCGCAACCTCCACCTCCTGGGTTCAAGCAATTCTCCTGCCTCAGCCTCCCGAGTAGCTGGGATTACAGGTACCCGCCACCATGCCCAGTTATTTTTTGTACTTTTTAGTAGAGACAGGGTTTCACCATGCTAGCCAGGCTGTTGTCAAACTCCTGACCTCAAGTGATCCATCTGCCTCAGCCTCCCAAAGTGCTGGGATTACAGGCACGAGCCATCGCTCCTGGCCAGTCATCCTTATACTACATTTTTGACTTAAATTTATGTATACTAAAGTATATTTCTGTAGCCATAATCAGCATTATTTAATTATCTGCTGGTGGAGTTAGCTGCAAAGAAACTGGAAGGAACCAAATTTTGATTAAATAAGGGTATGCAGTTACTTTCAGTCTTCTTCCCTTTCCCCCATGCTGCAATAGACCATAACCTTTACTGCCAAAGCCTAGAAAATTACCTTTAATGTTAAACCCGAGTTTTAATGTTATCTTTAATGTTATACTAGAGATTGTTTTCACTGAGGCTAAATCTCTTTTGATACAAAGTAACCAATCATGCTTATGACAACATCAACAGAGTAATGTTTGTACAACACTTATGATTTACAAAAATCTTCCAAAACATTATTCCAATTGAAATTTCAAATCATGACCATGTGTTGGAACTTTGACTAGGTAAAAGGTATTAAATCATTGCAATCCTTTTATTTCCTGACCCAGTAAGGCCCTTCAGACCCAACAAAACCACAATCTCCTATCTGGACAGAATGTAAAGAGAGGCATGAGTTGGAAAAACAGCAAAACTAGTTTAAGGTCAACCCTGAAACCATGAAAACAATCCTAAAAGAGGAATTGAGGGCTGTGGTTTTCCTTTGGTATTGGAAGCAGGTTTGTATTTTGACTTCTTTCTTTTTATGAGTATGTTGGACTTTTGAATGTTGTGTGATTTTTGTTTATTTTGGTTTTTGTTGTTGTGGGGTTTTTTGGTGGAGACAGTGCCTCGCTATGTTCCCCAGGCTGGTCTTGAATTATTGTACTCAAGCCATCCTCCTGCCTTGGCCTCCCAAAGTGCTGGGATTGCAGGCTCAAGCACTGTACCCAACCTATTGTTCTTTTTCTATCCCTGCTTTTGTAATTATAAAGCTGAGAATTTTTTGCACTAAAGCCAGTTGTCAAAGATACATCAACAAACTCAGGCCATTCCTTTATGAATTAATTTTATACATTACCAGTTGCTATAGTTTGAATGTGTCCGCTCCAAAATTCAGATGCTGAAACTTAATCGCCAATGTCATAGTATTAAAAGGTGGGGCCTTTAAGAGGGGATTAGGCCATGAGGCTCCTCCCTCATAAATGGGATTAAGGTCCTTATAAAAGAAACTTCATGAAGTGTTAGTGTTTGACTGTCTTGCCCTTCTCCTCATGCCATGAAGATACAGCAGTCCTCCCCTCTGGAAGATGCAGCAACAAGGCACCATCTTGGAAGCAGAGACCATGCCCATCACTAGACACTGAACCTGCTGGTGCCTTGATCTTGGACTTCCCAGTCTCCAGAACTGTGAGAAATAAATTTTGGTTCTTTGTAAATTATTCACTGTCCGTATTTTGGTATAGCAGCACAAACAGACTAAAATGCCTACATATATAAAGGGCTTAATGAAAAAAAATAATGATTGACACTACATGTTATGCCATAAAATAGCACTTACTGAAATTTCCCACCCAGATCAAAATATAACTTGGGAGAGTGGTCATAAATAAATGGAATAATTCACTCTAGGAAATTTCAAAGGTATATATTTGAGTAAGAAGAAAGAAAACTCTCAATAAGGATTAAAACAAGCTTCAGGGAAGATACCAATTATCTTGTGTCAATCATTTTGTTGAAAAATACTGTGTGGGTCCTAAAGCTTATAAAATTAGAGGTCTCTTATCAAGGAAAAGAATATATCTGTGGGACCAGGTATGAAAGAAAAAAGGAATATAAATTATGATTTTAAAATTAGATACAAAAGTTAATATTTGAGGGAGAAAAAAGTTAATATGTATTTCTAATATATTCTAACTGCTATCAAAGTTCATCTTCTACAAACAGAAGAATTCTTATAAATTATATCTTGCATGATTTCTATTTTTTAAAATATGAGACACTTGTTATTGTATACACTGCATATTTGTTATCTGAAAGGGGTCCCATTCCAGACCCTGAGACAAGGTTCTTGGACTTCTTTCAAGAAAGAATTCAAGGCAATTCCACAGAGTAAAATGAAAGCAAGTTTATTCAAGATATAAAGAAACAAAAGAATGGCCACTCCATAGTCAGAGCAGTGGCATGGACTGCTTGACTGAGTATACTTACGGTTATTTCTTGATTATATGCTAAACAAAGGGTGGCTTATTCATGAGTTTTTCGGGATTAGGGTGGGGAGTTCCTAGAACTGAAGAGTCCTCCCCTTTTTAGACCATATAGGGTAACTTCCTGACATTGTCATTTCATTTGTAACCGGTCATGGCACAGGTGGGAGTGTCTTTTAGCATGCTAATATATTATAATTAGCATATAATGAGTAGTGAGGACAACCATAGATCACTTTCATTGCCATCTTGGTTTTGTTGGGTTTGGCAGTCTTCTTTACTGCTCCCGTTTTATTATCGGGGTCTTTGTCACCTGTATCTTGTCGACCTATCTCATCCCCTAAGAATGCCTAATCTCCTGGGAATGCAACCCAGCAGGTCTCAGCCTCATTTTACTCACCGCCTGTTCAAGATGGAGTCGCTTTGGTTTGAATGCCTCTGACATACTGAGTATGTTTCTATTTGACTAAACCTCAATCAAGAGAACCAAATCCTTAGCTTATAATTTTAGTATGTGATAAGTGGAAGAATTTTCAGAGTAGTTTCTGACTCAGTACATTTCAAACAACGTTTCTCCTCCACAGCCTACATACTTCAGGTGCCAGGCCCCATGGGATATATTCGTATTGTGAATCAAGGTGTATCACACTTTCATGTTGAGACAGCCAGGTGGGAGGGGGTCCCTGGCAAAACTCCAACCAGCCTGCACTGGGAATGTGCACTGGGGTGGAGCTGCAGAAGCCCGGCCCCTCCTCTTCCTGTGTGGAATCTGGGATTCAAACGCTAGGCGGGAAACACACCAGCAGGGACTCTGGCTTTGTGGAGGATCCCTGTTCCCCCTTTTTGTTCCTTTTCAACCAATAAAATCCTGCTTTACTCACCCTTCAAACCGCCGACAAGCCTAAATATGTGGCTGTGGGACAAGGACCCTGTCTTTAGCTTAACTAAGGAAAAGTCCTGCAACAATGTTACAAAGCTAGATGAGTTTGCCTCATGGGGGAAGGAGTATTCCTGGAAGTGGCAACAACTATACATGAAAGTAACTGTAAACAACTTAAGACCGGGCGCGGTGGCTCAAGCCTGTAATCCCAGCACTTTGGGAGGCCGAGACGGGCGGATCACGAGATCAGAAGATCAAGAGCATCCTGGCTAACATGGTGAAACCCCGTCTCTAATAAAAAATACAAAAAAACCTAGCCGGGCGAGGTGGCGGGCGCCTGTAGTCCCAGCTACTCGGGAGGCTGAGGCAGGAGAATGGCGTAAACCCGGGAGGCGGAGCTTGCAGTGAGCTGAGATCCGGCCACTGCACTCCAGCCTGGGTGACAGAGCGAGACTCCGTCTCAAAAAAAAAAAAAACAACAACAACTTAAAGATAACCCCCTAAGTCCACAGGAATGTGTAGCTGGAGTCAGGACAGCATTCTCAGCTCTGAAGGCTAACATAAGATTAGCACAGACTTAGCCGGGTGCAGTGGCTCATGTCTGTAATCCCAACACTTTGGGAGGCCAAAGTGGGCGGATCACAAGGTCAGGGGTTCGAGAACAGCCTGGCTAATATGGTGAAACCCTGTCTCTACTAAAACTACAAAAATTAGCCGGACGTGGTGGCGCACACCTGTAATCCCAGCTACTCAGGGGGCTGAGGCAGGAGAATTGCTTGAACCCAGGAGGAGGAGGTTGCAGTGAGCCAAGATCACGCCACTGCACTCCAGCCTGGGTGACAGAGCAAGACTCCATCTCGAAAAAAAAGACTCATCAGAGTAACTGCCCTAAAGCTGTTTGATAACTAGCCAAGAAGTTTCAGCATCAGCGGGCATGTCCAGTCCACCAAAAGCACACCGGTAACATTAATGTGGTGAGCACATCTCTGCCAACACTGACAAATCGGATAGGAGGAAGGAAACTTTGACCTACAGATTGACTAGTTTCAGCCCTCATTTTAATTTCTGATTCACTGGACAAGCTGGCAAAAGACTATAGTGTTAAATAAATGAATAAACTTGCCCTACAGGTTAAATTGTTGTCTTGCATTCATGGCTAGTGAGACAATGGATAGACCTATATGCCCACAACCCTTACAGCAACCAGTCCAGGGAGCCAACCCACAGCCTCCACAGCAGCTGGCCTAGAACATCAGGATGTGGTCAATGACTACCAGCTTCCCAATTTTTTACCCCACTTCCAAATCAGGATCAACCAGCCAAACACACATAAACTAATCACATAGGATGCCTTGCTTCTAGATAGCCTGCCTCCAGTTTCCCCATGCCAACAACCTACAATCTAAGCATACCTGAAACCTTCCTTTTTTTTTCACTCCAAAGCTTCCCCACTCCCCTGCCTGATTCTGAGTCTCTGCCAAACACAAGGAACGGTGGCAGAATCCATTGCTATAGCAAGCACTGAATAAACAGCATCTGTTTGTTCTCATTGAGGTGGTCTTGCTTTATTTCTAGGTAGATAAATGCTAAGTGAATTACTCTTAACAGTTGTTAAGTATAGTATTACACACATATTAGCAGTTTTGCATAGATGTCTTAATGTCCTGCCAAGTACCTGCATCTCCTGTCACTAAATCCCAGACACTCAGGGGAAAAAAGGAGACACCAACCAACCAACCAAAGCTCCCTGCTTGAATCTGAGTCAAGACCATAGCAGTAAAGAGCCTGATTGATTGATTGATTGATTGGGACAGAGTCTTGCTCTATTGCCCAGGCTGGAGTGCAGTGGCACAATCTTGGCTCACTGCAACCTCCACCTCCTGGGTTCAAGCAATTCTCCTGCCTCAGCCTCCTGAGTAGCTAGGACTACAGGTGCCCACCACCACGCCCAGCTAATTTATGTTTTGTTTGTTTTTTGAGATGGAGTCTTGCTCTGTTGCCCAGGCAGGAGTGCAGTGGTGCAATTTTGGCTCACTGCAACCTCCGCCTCCTGGTTCAAGCAATTATCCTGCCTCAACCTCCCAAGTAGCTGGGATTACAGGCGTGCACCATCATGCCCGGCTAATTTTTGTATTTTTAGTAGAGACAGAGTTGACCAAGCTGATCTCGAACATCTGACCTCAAGTGATCTACCTTCCTTGGCTTCCTAAAGTGCTGGGATTACAGGCATGAACCATTGTGCCCAGTCTCAAACTTGTTTTTGACCGTTATTCATAATAAATATATTTTACATTATGGCTCAGTGTATTACTGGAAAAAAATCATGTGCAAACCACTGTGATTTTTTTCTTATTCCATACATTTATTTATATGAAATATAAATAAATTATGCATATTACTATATAAAATGCTTTTTTAAATAAATAAGCAACTACAGTCCAGAACTTTGCCTCAGGTGCATTGGGGAACTTGGTCATAAAATGTAGCTAAGATCACCTTAGGGTGTTCTTGAACATTCTTTGTATTATCAGGTGGAAAGTTTTCATTTAAGAAATTCCTCTGGGCCGGGCGCGGTGGCTCAAGCCTGTAATCCCAGCACTTTGGGAGGCTGAGACGGGCGGATCACGAGGTCAGGAGATCGTGATTCATCCTGGCTAACATGGTGAAACCCCGTCTCTACTAAAAAATACAAAAAACTAGCCGGGTGAGGTGGCGGGCGCCTGTAGTCCCAGCTACTCGGGAGGCTGAGGCAGGAGAATGGCGTAAACCCGGGAGGCGGAGCTTGCAGTGAGCTGAGATCCGGCCACTGCACTCCAGCCTGGGCGACAGAGCAAGACTCTGTCTCAAAAAAAAAAAAAAAAAAATTCCTCTGGTGCAGTAGTTCTCAGATTTAGCAGCCTGACAATCACCTGAAAGGCTTGTTAAAACACAGATTGTTAGGCCCCAAGCCAGAGTTTCTGATTCAGGCCCTCAGGGTCAAGTTTTGTAGTTCTATCAAGTTGCCAGGTGATACTGATGCTCCTGGTCTGGAAACCGCACTGCCCTAGGGAATCATTTCTGTGAATCAAATAATCCTTTGCATAATCACTTCCTAATTTATTTGTTGGTCATATGTCAAGTTCACTGAAGCAAAGTATATTGTACTGGCTGGATATGTGTGAATGTAATTTTTTAAATGTACAGGAGGTCAAAAGTGAGGACTTCAAGAAGGCAGCCTGCTTCCTGGTTCCTTCCTCCAAGCTATTCTGGTGCTCCTTTTCAGAACTATTTAATCATTCATTCATTCATTTATTTAAATATTGAGACTATGTGCCAAGAGCCATGCTACGTTCTAGAATACAGTCAGCCTGATCATTTGAAAAGAAAACATTGCCCTTAAGAAAGTTGTAGAATGGGCCGGGCGCGGTGGCTCAAGCCTGTAATCCCAGCACTTTGGGAGGCCGAGACGGGCGGATCACGAGGTCAGGAGATCGAGACCATCCTGGCTAACACGGTGAAACCCCGTCTCTACTAAAAAATACAAAAAAACTAGCCGGGCGAGGTGGCGGGCGCCTGTAGTCCCAGCTACTCGGGAGGCTGAGGCAGGAGAATGACGGGAACCCGGGAGGCGGAGCTTGCAGTGAGCTGAGATCCGGCCACTGCACTCCAGCCTGGGCGACAGAGCGAAACTCTGCCTCAAAAAAAAAAAAAAAAAAAAAAAAAAAAGAAAGTTGTAGAATGATGCTGAGACCATTTTTTGTCCTTTTGAAACCATTTAGTTTTTGATGGTGATGATCAGGTGCTCTTCCAGAGACAGGAAGATGACAAAAGCAGGCAACTGCTGGCAAGTTTTCAGGCTACTAATCCACTGGTCTTTGAAAACGGTATTTCCCAAGCCTCCCTTTGAGAAGGAGCAGGGCACCTGGGTGCTTGATAAATGACAGCTGTCAGGCCATTGGTAATCCTGAGACAGTGAGCTGGGGATGAGGCCTGGTAGTTATGGTTTTAGCAAGTACTTCAGATAAGTCTTATCAAAGGAGTATGGGAAACACTGTTTTAAACTATCTTCAGCCAGGCGCAGTGGCTCACACCTGTAATCCCAGCACTTTGGGAAGCCACGGCGGGCGGATCACCTGAGGTCAGGAGTTTGAGACCAGCCTGGCCAACATGATGAATCCCCGTCTCTACTAAAAATATGAAAAATTAGCCAGGTATAGTGGTGGATGCCTGTAATCCCAGCTACTCAGGAGGCTGAGGCAGGAGAATCACTTGAACCTGGAAGGTGGAGGTTGCAGTGAGCCAAGATCGCACTACTACACCCCAGCCTGGGCAACAAGAGTGAAACTCCATCTCAAAATAAATACATAAATACATAAATAAAAATGATTGCTACCATGATATAAATATATAAATGAAGCCCAGGTGTCTAGGACTTCACCAGTTGTATGTTCATTCATTCAATCTTGATGGCTTGCTTTCCTTCCTTCCTTCTTTTCTTCTTTCTTTCCTTCCTTCCTTCCTTCCTTCCTTCCTTCCTTCTTTCCTTCCTTCCTTCCTTCCAGACAGGGTCTCACTCTGTGGCCAGGCTAGAGTGCAGTAGCACGATCATGGCTCACTGCAGCCTTGACCTGCTGGCCTCAGGCGATCGTCCTGTTTCAGCCTCCCAGGTAGCTGGGACCACAGCCACATGCCACCACGCCTGGGTAATTTTTTGTATTTTTTGTGGAGTTGGAGTTTCACCATGATGTCCAGGCTCATCTCAAACTCTTGGGCTCGAGCAACCCGCCCACCTCGGTCTCCCAAAGTGCTGGGATTACAGGAGTGGGTCACCGTGTCTGACCCTAGGTGGCTTTCTAACCCTGTTTGACAGGCTGCAGGAAATCCAACTTTATGCAGAAGTTGTGCAAATAACCTGGGTAGCTCTCTTGCCTGCCCGTAGTGGACTTTCTCATTGCTCTCTGCAGGCTCAGACCACGAAAGAACCCAGAGAAGCATTACCCTTGCCATCACCACCAAGGTTGCCAGTGACTGAATATTGGAGCATTTGCGTCTTGATAGTTGAAATCCATGTCATTGCTCTTGCAAAATGAATGTACCTGAGTATTACCTACATTGTTTGTCTAGAATTTGGTGATGGCAGTAGCGTATATTCTGTGAAATTGGGGTGGAAGTAGAGGTGTCAGGAGAGACATCCACAGAAAGGAATCTTGAGCATCAACAGGTCTCAGAACCTTCACCTCGCACACACAGGCATTTTCTCCCCAGAGTACACAAATGAAGTGGAAGTTCCAGTGTAGACATCCACTCTATCCAGAGCTGCTCACTAACCGCTCTTTGATAGTAAAGTCTTGTTGCTGATAACATGAACATTTGCTGAGGACTTACATCAGCTATCCTCAACTATCCCTATGAAGTAGGAACTATAACTGCATCGATTTTCCACATGAGAGAAAGAAGGTTTAGGAAGACTAAGAAATAGCCCAGGGTCACACATATAGTAAGCAGTAGAGGTGAGTTTTGAATAAAGTCATTCTGACTGCAAGACAAACATGTTCATCTTTGTTTGTTTTTTTTTATTATTTTTATTTATTTATTTATTTATTGAGATGGAGTCTCACTCTGCTGCCCAGGCTGGAGTGCAGTGGCACAATCTCAGCTCACTGCGGCCGGGCGCGGTGGCTCAAGCCTGTAATCCAGCACTTTGGGAGCCGAGACGGGCGGATCACGAGGTCAGGAGATCGAGACATCTTGGCTAACACAGTGAAACCCCGTCTCTACTAAAAATACAAAACTAGCCGGGCGAGGTGGCGGGCGCCTGTAGTCCAGCTACCAGGAGGCTGAGGCAGGAGAATGGCGTAAACCCGGGAGGCGGAGCTCAGTGAGCTGAGATCCGGCCACTGCACTCCAGTCCGGGCGACAGAGCGAGACTCTGCCTCAAAAAAAAAAAAAAAAAATCTCAGCTCACTGCAATCTCTGCCTCCCGGGCTCAAACGATTCTCCTGCCTCAGCCTCCCGAGTAGCTGGGATTACAGGCACCCACTACCCAGTCTTGAACTCCTGGGGTCAAGGGATCCTCCCACCTTGACCTCCCAAAGTGCTGGGATTACAGGGGTGAGCCACTTGTCTAATTAATGATTTTTTTGTGTTTTTTTTTGAAGACGGAGTCTCGCTCTGTCGCCCAGGCTGGAGTGCAGTGGCGCCATCTCGGCTCACTGCAAGCTCCGCCTCCTGGGTTCACACCATTCTCCTGCCTCAGCCTCCCCAGCAGCTGGGACTATAGGTGCCCACCACCATGCCTGGCTAATATTTTGTATTTTTAGTAGAGACAAGGTTTCACTGTGTTAGCCAGGATGGTCTCGATCTCCTGACCTCGTGATCCGCCCACCTTGGCCTCCCAAAGTGCTGGGATTACAGGTGTGAGCCACCATGCCTGGCCTAATTTTTGTATTTTTAGTAGAGATGGGGTTTCACCATGTTAGCTAGGCTACTCTCGAACTGCTGACCTCAAGTGATCCTCCCACCTCGGCCTCCCAAAGTGTTGGGATTACAAGGGTGAGCCTCCTCTCCCAGCTGCATGTTCAGCTTTGTGTCCGCTCACTATTCTATTCCCTGCACCAGATTCATCATACTGATCATTTCATTCTCCAAACATCTAGCTTCCACTTGGGGCCCCTAGTCAATCAGATATGTCTGTATATGTCTTAATCCTAATCGTGGACAGTGTTCAAGTATTTTATTCAGAGGGCTTCTTAATTCTGTTGCAAATAGCTACAAGGTAAAGGGAGTTACCAGCCTCCACTCTCCAGGAATATCTGAGTCTCAGTCTGATCTTCAAAGCCCTGTACAAAGTTGCTCCATCATTATCATCTTTTTTTTTTTTTTTTTTTTTGAGACGGAGTCTTGCTCTGTCGCCCAGGCTGGAGTGCAGTGGCCGGATCTCAGCTCACTGCAAGCTCCGCCTCCCGGGTTTACGCCATTCTCTCGCCTCAGCCTCCCGAGTAGCTGGGACTACAGGCGCCCGCCATCTCGCCCGGCTAGTTTTTTGTATTTTTTAGTAGAGATGGGGTTTCACCGTGTTAGCCAGGATGGTCTCAATCTCCTGACCTCGTGATCCGCCCGTCTCGGCCTCCCAAAGTGCTGGGATTACAGGCTTGAGCCACTGCGCCCGGCCCATCATTATCATCTTAATCCCATAACTGGGTGACTTTGATAGGCTGGAACTAAGTTTTCTGGATTTTATAGGCAAATTCTATGACTATATCATTCATGTAATGGAAGGGGGTAAGGAGGACAAAAAAGGAAGAAAAAACTGAATTTCAGGTTCATTTGCTCAGGCTCTCAGTTCCTGTACAACATGAGTTGCACCAGTAGTGATGAGGGCAGCCCAGAGTGCTTCAGATGTAGTATCACCAGCTCAAGTCCTGCTGCTTGCCGCTCAGAGGTCAAAAGCACGAGAAGCCAGGTGTGGTGAAAGGAAAGCAACTTGATTCAAATGCTAGCAGTTGAGGAATAGCCAGGCTCGTGACTTTAAAAGACCATTCCCAACTCTAGGCTGGAGAGAGGGGCTTAAAAAGGGGAACTTGGAATGGGAAGTATGCAGGAATGGTGCTGAATTCAAGGTCTCTGTCTCTTGTTTCCCTGGCGACTGTCAGCGTGATCTCATGTCATCTGAACAATGGCCGGATTACAGACTAACAGCCTTAAAGTAATCTCTGGTATTTTGCAGCTGGGCCTCCGTGTCTGGTTTATCTCAAGATCAGACCCTGGAACTTCTAAGTAAGCACATAATTAGATCCAAGGACAGTTAGATGAATGTGCATGGTGTAAGGGAGTGTATGGTAAGAAAGGGAGGGATGTAGTCTTTCAAATCAAGTACATTTCAAGGCTACATCCTAATACTAAGGAGAAAAAAAGGGTTCTGCAGTAAGCTTCAAGGTTACATCTTGAGACTGGAGAGAAAAGAGAAAGGGGGAAAAAAGTTTTGAAATGCATTTTGAAACTGAGCTATTCAGTTACCATAGGGTCCCATCTCCAATAGATGAACCTAAGAAATAAGCCAGCAAGAGAACTGTGGGGCTATCTTTTATATGGTGTTACAGCTGCTGTGACCCATCCCTCACCTGCGGGCATCAGAGGAAGGGTCCTAAACTGGAATCAGGCAGAGAGAGAATAAGAGAAACAGAAGGGATTGAAGTACACCCCAAAATCCTTTATATATTAACAGGCATGTGAATCTTTAAGATGCAGTACAGGATGTGAGGTTTACCAAATTATTTGACTGCCTCCCTTTTTTAACAAAATAGGCATAACAAGTGTTTTTTTTTTAATTTTTTTTTTTTCTTTTTCTTCCTCCCCCTTTGGTAGAGTCAGGGTCTCACTATGTTGCCCAGGTTGGTCTTGAACTCCTGGGCTCAAGGGCTCCTCCCACCTTGACCTCCCAAAGTGCTGGGATTACAGGGGTGAGCCACCATGCCTAGTCAACAAGGATTTAGTATTTCGCAAAAGCACACTTGGGAAATGCTTGTCTAGTAGATTTTTGGAACACATATGCCAGCAATGGATGACTTTATCAAGTGTAGAGAAACCAGTTTGTCAGGTAAGAAGGGGAAGGAAAGACAGGGAGGAACAAAGGTGCTCAGCGGAAGGGAAGGAACAGGAATGACAGCTGGAGAAAGCGGCATGGGAGGAGGATACTGAGGAAGAACTGATTGCTAGGTGTGTTTTGTTTTGTTTTGTTTTGTTTTGTTTTGTTTTTGAGACAAGGTCTCGTTCTGTGGTCCAGGCTGGAGTGCAGTGGTATGATCACAGCCCACTGAAGCCTCAACTTCCTGGGCTCAAGTAATTCTCCCTCCTCAGCCTCCCAAGGAACTGGGACCACAGGCCCACACCACCATGCACAACTAATTCTGTTGTTGTTGTTGTTATTTTCTGTAGTGATGGGGTTTCACCATGCTTCCCAGGCTTGTCTCGAACTCCTGGGCTCAAGCTATTTGCCCGCCTCGGCCTCCTGAAGTGCTGGGATTATGGGCATGAGGCACTGTGCCCAGCCTGGTTTATTTTCTTTTAAAATATGTGTGTTTTTGCGATGTTTCTAGAATATGCTCTCAGCCCTTCTGCTTTCCATCTCTTACAGGATGCTTCTACCTGCTCTCTTAGGTGGAACATTACATAAATCATCCCCTTACCCCACTCTGGGGCTAGGCCGCTCCTGGTCTGCCAAGAGGTTCCCATGCTGATTGCCAAGGGGCCATCTTATTTTTAGATGCAATCTTATCTCCAATCCCTATGGAAGGTTTAAGTAGTAATTTACTCAAAGATTTAGGAAAGAAGTCCAGAACCAAGCTTCACTGGGGATGGGAGTTGGGGTGGATGCGGTTTAAGGTAAATGTCCTCAGCCCCTACCCAGCCACTTTGCTGTCAGTCACCAATCACAAACCAAATCCCCACCAAGGGGTTTTCTGAACTCTTACAGTCTCACAGGCTTTGATGTTGGCCCTCAATGGCCTGTGAGGGGCCAAACTCCGGTCATATGGATGAAGAGAAGAATAAATGATTCCATTTGTTATTGCTTGTCTTACATTTGGGGATGTTGCTAGTTTCCTCTGACCTAGAGTGTCTAAAGCACATTTAATCACCTTAAGGAGTAATTTTCTTTTCTCTTTCTTTTTCTTTTCCTTTTTATCTCTTCGAGATAGGGTCTCACTCTGTTGCCCAGGCTGGAGTGCAGTGGTGTGATCATGGCTCATTGTAGCCTCCACCTCCTGGGCTCAAGTGATCCTCCCACCTCAGCCTCCCAAGTAGTTGGAACCATAGGCAGGTGCCACCACATCTGGCCAATTTTTTTCTTTTTTGTAAACATGGGGTCTCACTATGTTGCCCAGGCTGGTTTCAAACTCCTGGGCACAAGCAATCCTCCTGTCTCAGCCTCCCAAAATGCTGGGATTACAGGCGTGACCCACAACGCCTGGCCAAGAGTGATTTTCACACCCTGTCTGGTCACCTTAGGAAATCTGTATTTCTCCTAGTAACTGCACTGCGACTGTCTTGACAACTAATGATCCAGTCTCATTCTGTCAGAAAAAGAAATGCCTCTTCCTGACATTAAGAGGAATGGGAAACCTGGGCCGCACCTCCCTAATTCCTGGAGTGTGTATGTGAGGGGGCATCAGTGTCTGTGAGAGTTAGGGAATGGGGAGAAGATGGGAGGAAGAAGGAAGCCTGTGGAGTGCATGGAATTGAAGATACAGAAAGAGGAATATTTTGAAGATTTATTTATGAACCCTAAACTGTTTTTTTGTTTGTTTTGGTGTGTGTGTGTGTGTGTGTGTGAGTGTGTGTGTGTGTGTGTTTTAAGACAGAGACTTGCTTTGTCGTCCAGGCTGGAGTGCGGTGGGGAGGTCTCAGCTCATGGCAACCTCCATCTCCTGGGTTCAAGCGATTCTTCTGCCTCAGCCTCCTGAGTAGCTGGGACTACAGGTGTGTGCCACCATGCCCAGCTAATTTTCTTTTTTATTTTTAGTAGAGACAGAGTTTCGCCACATTGGCCAGGCTGATCTCAAACTCCTGACCTCAGACAATCCTCCCGCCTTGGCCTCCCAAAGTGCTGGGATTATAGGCATAAGCCACCATGCCTGGCCCCTAAACTGTTTTTAATTCTGATCATTAATGTAGTTATAAACAAGCTTGGCAAGAAAAATACTTAGTGTAATTTATCATCTCGAGAGATAAAAGTACAAAACTTTAATGCTCCTTAAAAACATAAGCTCTAATTCTGAATATGCCATTAACTAACTTTATGACCTTGGACAAGTCACATCACTTTGCACTTTACAATTATGTTTGTTTGTTTTATCATCTACAAAATGATATAATATTTATATTTTATTTATCACTTTATCCCCTTTACAGGGATACTATGAAGGTCAAATCAGATTACATTAAAATAGTGATAATTACTTACATTTGCATAGTACTTTATCATCCACAAAACATTTCTGCATATATTATTTCATTTGCATGAAAGAGCTTTGAAAAGTTATACTGTAATAAAAGGACAATACCTCTGTTTGAATACCAGCTTCATCTTCTCTTCTTCAAATTGCTAACCAGTAAAATGAGGCCAGTAGTAGTATCTGCCTCATAGGTTGTTAAGAGGATTACATAATATGCTTCATAGGAAGCTGTGGACTCAGTGCCTGCATAAATAAATATTCAGACCGGGCACAGTAACTCACACCTGCAATCCCAGCACTTGCAGAGGCCGAAGTGGGAGGATTGCTTGAGACCAGCCTGGGCAATAGAGTGAGGCCTTGTTTCTACAAAAATATTTTAAAAATTAGCCACGCATGGTGACACATGCCTGTAGTCCCAGCTACTCAGGAGGCTGAGATGGGAAGGATTGCTCGAGCCCAGGAGGTCAAGACTGCAGTGAGCAGTGACTGCACTACTACACTCCAGCATGAATGAGAGAGTGAGACCCTGTCTCAAAAAAAAAAAAAAAGGAAGAAAGAAATATTCAACAGAATCCACTTTCCACTTTGTTCAGGTTTACCTGCAAATATCACCTCCTAAAGGCCTTTCAGGCCTCTCTATCTAAAACTGTGTGCCCTCCTTCTGCCATCACTTTCCAGTTCCTTGCCCTGGTTTATTTTTCTGAGTAACACTTAGCACTACTTTATATCATATTGATTTATTTGCTTAAAATCTCTATGAAGTCAGAGATTTTGTCTGTCCTGTTTACCTCTCTATTCAGAAGAGTAGATAATAAATATTTATTGATTGAAAGAAGTTAGCTGTCATAATTGCTATTGTTATTATTACCTAATGTCCCTTCCTCACTTTGCCTTCGACTGTCTTATATCATCGAGGGCACTAGAAATATTCTCTCTGGCCGGTGCAGTGGCTCACGCCTGTAATCCCAGCACTTTGGGAGGCTGAGGCGGGTGGATCGCTTGAGCCCAGGGGTTTGAGATCAGCCTGGGCAACATGGCGAAACCCCATCTGTACCAAAAATATAAAAATTAGCCAGGCTCATAACCTGGTCTCAAAATAAACAGAACAAATAAAGTGTTTAAAGAAATATTCCATCTGAGTTTTCAAGAACTACTTAAATCAAGCAATAACCAGGTTGTTGCAGTCTTCCTGGAAATTTTTATTTTCTAGTATGGAGGACCACCAGCAGATGGCAATCAAGGAATACAAAATCTGAATTTATTCTATTCAGGAAGATTTTGGTAAACAGATTTTAAGAATCATAAAATGAGCTGGGCACAGTGACTCACCCTAAAGTAATCCCAGCACTCTGGAAGGCTAATGCAGGGGGATTGCTTGAGGCCACGAGTTCGAGACCAGCCTGGGCAATATAGCAAGACCTCATCTCTATAACAACAGTAATTTTTTTTTTTTGTTTTTTTTGTTTTTTTTGTTTTTTTTGAGACGGAGTCTCACTCTGTCGCCCAGGCTAGAGTGCAGTGGCCGGATCTCAGCTCACTGCAAGCTCCACCTCCCGGGTTTTTACGCCATTCTCCTGCCTCAGCCTCCTGAGTAGCTGGGACTACAGGCGCCCACCACCTCGCCCGGCTAGTTTTTTGTATTTTTTAGTAGAGACGGGGTTTCACCGTGTTAGCCAGGATGGTCTCGATCTCCTGACCTTGTGACCCGCCCGTCTGGGCCTCCCAAAGTGCTGGGATTACAGGCTTGAGCCACCGCGCCCGGCTTTTTTTTGTTTTTTTTGAGACGGAGTCTCCCTCTGTCGCCCAGGCTGGAGTGCAGTGGCGCGACCTCGGCTCACTGCAACCTCTGCCTCCCGGGTTCACGCCATTCTCCTGCCTCAGCCTCCAGAGTAGCTGGGACTGCAGGCCCCGGCCACCATGCCGGCTTTTTGTATATTTAGTAGAGACGGAGTTTCACCGTGTTAGCCAGGATGGTCACGATCTCCTGACCTACTGATCCGCCCGCCTCGGCCTTCGAAAGGGCTGGGATTACAGGCGTGAACCACTACACCTGGCCAACAAAATTTTTTTTTGCGGGAGTGCAGAATCTCACTCTGTGGCCCAGGCTGAGTACAGTGGCGCAATCTTAGCTCACTACAACCTCCACCTCCCAAGTAGCTGGGATTACAGACGCCACTCACCATCACACCCAGTTAGGTTTTTTGTTTTTTGTATTTTTAGTGGAGACGGAGTTCCGCCATGTTTGCCAGGCTGGTCTTGAGCTCCTGACCTCAGGTGATCTGCCCGCCTCAGCCTCCCAAAGTGCTGAGATTACAGGCATGAGCCACCACACTCTGCCTCAATTTTTTTTTTTTTTTTTAAGAATCATAAGACCGGCCGGGCGCGGTGGTTCATGCCTGTAATCCCAGCACTTTGGGAGGCTGAGGCGGGCAGATCACGAGGTCAGCAGATCGAGACCATCCTGGCTAACACGGTGAAACCCCCTTTCTACTAAAAATACAAAAAAAAAAAAAAAAATTGGCAGAGCGTTGTGGCGGGCGCCTGTAGTCCCAGCTACTCGGGAGGCTGAGGCAGGAGAATGGCGTAAACCCGGGAGGCGGAGTTTGCAGTGAGCCAAGATGGAGCCACTGCACTCCAGCCTGGGCGACAGAGCGAGACTCCGTCTCAAAAAAAAAAAAAAAAAAAAATCATAAGATGATAAATTTAAGGTAAGCAGACCACTGTATTCTACCTTTTGAATATCGATTCTTCTGAGAGCCACAATTTCTCATGCCCCAAACACATCTTCTACCAGTGACTGGAATTAATGTCTAACCTCAAAAAACTCACCAAGAGAAAATATAAGATCCTTTAGGTAATCTAACGGAAACTTAGGCCTGGTGTGGTGGCTCACACCTGTAATTCCAGCACTTTGGGAAGCCAAGGTGGGAGGATTCCTTGAGCCCAGAAGTTCAAGAACAGCCTGGGCAATGCAGTGAGACCCCATCTGTAATTTTAAAAAATTAAAATAACAAAAACAAAGACAAATGGAAACTTTAGTTATTCTATGTAAAAATGAATTAGTAGAATTTGTTTTTATTTAGGCATTCTGTGTCCTGCTTACGTCCTGAGCCAAGGTACATTTTCTTTGGTATGTAAAAAAAATGAACATTTGTGTAAATGCTTTTCCAAAGGTAGAAAACTTATAGTTCTGGCAGAATAGAGCTGCAAAATTATCAGAGGGAAGGGATTTACTCATAACATTCCAGTAGATGTACATGGGGGTGAGGAAAGGGATTTCACACCAATTTTACAACTTTACGAAAAACGAATTTTACAACTGGTTTTACAAAAAAAGAAATTTATTCTTTTCTTTTCTTTCTTTTTTTTTTTTTTTTGAGACGGAGTTTCACTTTTGTTGCCCAGACTGGAGTGCAATGGTACGATATTGGCTCACCACAACCTCTGCCTCCTGGGTTCAAGCAATTCTCCTGCCTCAACTTCCCAAGTAGCTGGGATTACAGGCATATGCCACCATGCCAGACTAATTTTGTATTTTTAGTAGAGATGGGGTTTCTCCATGTTGGTCAGGCTGGTCTCGAACTCCTGACCTCAGGTGATCCGCCCGCCTCGGCTTCCCAAAGTGCTGGGATTACAGGTGTGAGCCACTGCGCCTGGCCCTTTTCTCTTTTTTTGCACGTTGCTTCTGCAGACATGTTAGTGAGTAAGTGTTCAATCAAATCAAACATTCTCAATAGGGTAATGGAAGATTTTGTCCTTGTTGACAAATACTGGTATCTATGCTTTCCATTTGCTCAAATTGCTCTGAGTTTCCAGGGAAGTTGCAGTGCGGTCAAGCCTACAGAATGCTAATATTGCATTTTTTTCTGTTAGGTTGAAACAAAGAGCATTTCAGTTTATAGTTTACAGCTCAAATATATTTGATGGCATAACAAAACCCCTTGAAATATGGCTGGTGGTTCACTGTAGAAGATGATTAACCTGTTTTGTTTCATTTTGTTTTGTTTGACAATACCTTTACCAGAAAAAAAGCCTCATAAAACACTTTAAAAAACAAACATTGTACCTGGAGAGCTTGGAGAATGTCCAGTATTTAAGAGAAGTTATGAACAATAAATAATATTTTTGGACTTCTGCTATGTATTAGGCAATATTAAGACAGATAAATTATTTAGCCCATTTTTATAGATTAGGCAATTAAGGATCAGTGAGATTCATAGTTTGCCAAGGTTACATGAGCTGAGATTGGAACGAGGCCTATTTGGGTAAAGGTAAGCACTTCCCTGCACTATAATTAATTGTTGATCTTATTCTAACAAATGATGTTAAACACTTGGAACCTCCTAGTTAATGCAGAAATTTAACCAAATCACCTGGGAAGCTGTTAAAAATTTAGAGTCCCAGACCATATCCCTAGAGATACTAATTCAGAAAATCTGGTGTGGGGCCCAGGAATGTGAGGTGTGTTTTTGTTTATTTGTTTATTTTTACTTATTTTTTTTTTTGAGACAAGAGTCTCACTTTGTTGCCCAGGCTGGAATGCAGTGGGGCAATCTTGGCTCACCGCAACCTCCGTCTTCCGGGTTTAAGCGATTCTCCTTCCTCAGCCTCCTGAGTAACTGGGATTGTAGGCATGCACCACCACACCCAGCTAACTTTTATATTTTTAGTAGAGACCGGGTTTCACTATATGTTGGTCGGTTTGGTCTCGAACTCCTGACCTCAAGCGATCTGCCCGTGTCGGCCCCCCAAAGTGCTGGGATTACAGGCGTGAGCCACCGCGCCTGGCCAGGAATCTGAGTTTTTAACAAGCTCTCCAATGATTGTGCTGCAGGCGCTCTTCTGACCTCAAACACTTTTGAGAAAGCACAGGCCCAAACCTGTGGACCTTGAAGAACAAAGAATTATTTGAGAACCTGATGAAAGCTCTAGACCTTTTTCTAGATAAATGAATATTTTTTACATACAACTTAAGGGGGTTCACAGACACTCTGGACCTATGGATGCTTGGTCTCTTTCCTGTCCCAGTTAAAACTGGCCTGATAAGGAACCTCTTCCACCTCTCCACCGAGAGAGGTCACTCTTCAGCCTCAAACAGGCTCCCTGTTTTTTCTTTTTTCTTCTTACTACAAAGGGAAGAGTTTTCCAGGAAAACGAAATGACTGTTGTTTGAAAAGGAGCTTCATCTTATAAATAGAGCAGCCTCTGCTGCTGTGCTTCCAAAAGTTAAGCTGAAACAGGATAATAGTGTTATCTGCAATCAGGATGAAGGCCGATCTGGATAAAGGTGTTGTGATTAAAACCAACAGCAGGGACCAAAGATTAATAAGAGCACAACCAGAAGAAAGAATCATTAAATTTATTTTCTCAAGAAGCCCTTTCTCTAATGTCTTTTCAGACTCTAGGTTTTCTCTTAGGTATTTAATTTTATTTTATTTTATTTTATTTATTTGAGACAGAGTCTCCTCTGTCACCCAGGCTGGAGTGCAGTGGCACAATCTTGGCTCACTGTAACCTCTACCTCTCGGGTTCAAGTGATTCTCCTGCCTCAGCCTCCTGAGTAGCTGGTACTACAGGCTCATGCCACCAACCCCAGCTAATTTTTTTTATTTTTTATTTTTGTAGAGATGGGGTCTCACTATGTTGCCCAGGCTGGTTTTAAACTCCTGGGCTCAGGCTCTCCTCCCACTTCGGCCTCCCAAAGTGCTGGAATTACAGATGTGAGCCACTGCACCTGGCCAGGTTTCCATTTTTAAACTACTCTTTGCATCTTTAAATAACTCAAGACTGATGCAGCCCATCTTTTGAAACATAACTAATATTGGTAGAGTCCTCAAAAGTTTACTTGTAATATGTTCTGGATTCTGTAACACTGGAAAGATGTAAGGAGAACATATTGGTCTCTTTGTAAACCAGGGGCTCCAGACACAGGCCCAGAGAAGTTGATAGATAGAAGTTAAGGAAGGAATGTCATATCTGCAAGCACCCTGGTATTGTTCATAAGTTTCGTGTGTTTATGTACTTTTGGGGGGAGAGATTAAATGGCTTCCATCAAATTCTTAAGGGAATTTTCAATTAAAAATTTTAAAAGTAATCACATATAGAAGAGTCTTATCTCACAAGGGCTAGACAAGCAAACATGCAGCAAAGCCTGTGGCACAGCCACGGTGACCACTGACTTAAAGTGGCCTATGCACCACTGTCAAAACACCTGTCACGATTTTGATTTATATTTGGGACATTCTGCCAGAAGGACCACTTGTTCAGAAACATATCCTCCCTGGCTGGGTGCAGTGGTTCACGACTGTAATCCCAGCACTTTGGGAGGCAGAGGCAGGAGGATTGCTTGAACTCAGGAATTGAGACCAGCCTGCACAATATAGTGAAACCTTGTCTCTACTAAAAAAACAAAAAACAACAACAAAAAAAGTCTTCCCTGATGTAAGAACAGAAGCATGTTTTTTAGAGCCAGAAAGACCTGTTGAGTGACAAGGACAGATGATACAAATTATCCTGGACTCCTAATGCGATTTTAAATCAGGAATGATAATTCCTAGGTCATCAGATTGCTGGGAGGCATCAGTGAAATGCCACATGTAAAGCTCCTGGCACAGTGACTGGCATAGGTGGGCACTCAGAAGTGTTATTGTCCCTCTTCCTCACCACCACACTAAGATTCCCCACCATGGGAATGCTGAGAACAAGTGATCCGCTGCAAGGATGGGACTGCACCTGGTCAGACAGACCCGAAATCTGGTCTAGGAAACCTGAAGGTAAACAGAGTTGTTTGGAAATTCCTATTTTCAGGTCTCTCACAGGAAGTCACAAGTGATGAAAATACATCATTCTTGTCCTTGGAGTTGTTGGACCCTAATAGGGCAGATGGTACAAACAGTAAGCCAGCAGCGGCCACAGGGCACAGGACACTCACAACACATTAATAAGCACAAATACTCTATGCGCTTGATTGATAACGGGTTGTGATAGACAGGACAAAACCACATGGAGTTGACTTAGGAAGTATTCGTGAAGGAAATGATTATTGAGCGATATTTTTAAGGTGGAGGAAGAGATACGATTTAGGAGAAAGAAAGAGAGGGGAGAAAGCTGAAAAGGTAGGAGAGAGTGCCATCGGGGCAGGCTTAGGAGCAGATTTGCAGGGCAGCAGGGAAGCCATGCTTGAGGGCCTGTGAAAAGATGACAGCAGTTAGGTGCGGGGGAAGGGAGGCAGCTAATTGGTAGAGACCCTTGAAGCCCGTGATTAGGAGTTTTAATTTAATTCAAGAGGCAATTGGAGCTATTGTAGGCGGCTAAGAAGGGGAGTGATATGATCAAAATGATGCTTGAGGACAATGGTTCTTGCTGTTCTGGCTGCTGTGAGCAGGGTGGATTAGATGAAGGAGATCCTCAGGCTGGGGGGCTGATCTGAGGCTGTTTCACAAACCAGGTGTGAGGGACTTGGCCTAGAACAGGATTCTGGGGATGGGATGGAAGGAGCAGAGCTTGAATATGTTATGTAGGATAAACATTCATTCATTCTTTTTTAGAACCGGGCACTGGGTTGGACACTGGATACCGTGGGGCACAGAGGCTAAGATCAGGGGAGACAATTAAGCTTTGTTAATAATGTAGGATTGAAGTTCTGTGACCACTAAATCAGAGAAATGTGGGAGCACATAGCAGGAGCAGCACCTCACTGAGTCATGGGAGGGACACGGGGGTCAGGGAAGTCTTCCTTGAGAAAGTGGTGTTTAAACTGGGCACTTAAAAAAGAATCAGGGGCGAGGGTAGTAGCTCACTCCTGTAATCCCAGCACTTGGGGAGGTCGAGGTGGGTAGATCATTTGAGGTCAGGAGTTTGAGACCAAACATAGTGAAACCCCGCCTCTACTAAAAATACAAAATTAGCTGCGCATAGTGGCAGGCACCTGTAGTCCCAGCCACTTGGTAGGCTGAGGCAGGAGAATCACTTGAACTCGGGAGGTGGAAGTTGCAGTGAGCTGAGATTGCATCACTGCACTCCAGCCTGTGCAACAGAGAGAGACTCTGTCTCAAAAAAAAAAAAAAAAATCAGAATCAGGCCGGGCTCGGTGGTTGACGCCTGTAATCCCAGCATTTTGGGAGGCTGAGGTGGGTGGATCGTTTGAGATCAGGAGTTCAAGATCAGCTTGGCCAACATGGTGAAACCCCATCTCTACTAAAAATACAAAATTAGCTGGGGCATCATGGCGGACGCCTGCAATCCCAGCTACTCAGGAGGCTGAGGCAGGAGAATCACTTGAACCCGGGAGGTGGAGGTTGCAGTGAGCCGAGATTGTGCCACTGCGCTCCAGCCTGGACAACGGAGTGAGACACCATCTCAACAAACAAACAAACAAAAAAATCAGATGTTAACTGAGTAATAAGTCATTGGGGAAATGTTACAGGCAGGGAGCCTCAAGATAAAAAGGCAGGGGTAGCCACAAGGGAAGGGAAGAATGGCTCCAGGAGAGGCTCAAGGGGGAAAGCAAAGGGGAGCAGAGCGAGAAGGGCCTTTATTTTGCAATATGGACTGTGGACTTTATCCTAAGGGCAGTGAGGGGCCGTAAAAGAGGCACGATTCATGTTTCATTTTAGCAAAATCCCTCCAGCTATGTTGTGGAGGAAATGTATTGTGGGAGATTAGAATGGGAATCTATCTGGGAGACAGTTTAGGGGAGAGGTGATTGGGAAACTGAGATAGATACATGTGACGGATTCAAGAGATATTTAGGATATAGAACTTAGGGGATGAGAAAAAGATTGAGAGAAGAGAAGGAAGGCAAGAGTATCAGAAGAGATGTCATCAGCCCAGGGAGGGAAGAAGTACTGTTTAGGGTCATACAGCCAGCCTGTGGAAGTATCAGTATTAAAATCCAAGTCTCTAGTATTTAAAACAATAACAACTATACACACACACACACACGTATATATGTATACATGTATATATGTATATACATGTACGTATCGTTATATACATGTATATATGTATATATGTGTGTGTATATCTATATTATGCTAGGCAGGCTCATGCCTGTAATGCCAGCACTTTGGGAAGCTGAGGCAGGAGGATCACTTGAGTTAGAGTTTAGACTGGGCAACATAAGGAGATCTTGTCTCTACAAGAAAACAAAAAAAATTAGCCGGGCATGGTGGCATACACCTGTATAGTCCCAGAACTCGGGAGGCTGAGATGGGAGGATGGGTTGAGTCTGGGAGGTTGAAGCTTCAGTGAGCCATGCTCACAACTACACTTCAGCCTGGACAACAGAGTGAGACCCTGTCTTAAAAACAAAAACAAAAAACATGATCTTTCATTTCCTTTCTCATCATGTTCATGTTTTCCTTTCCATACTTGAAAATATTTTTAAAATTTATAATAGCTATTTTAAGTTCCTTGTCTACTTAATCCATTATCTCTATCACTTACGGATCTGTTTCTATTGGTTGATGTTTCTCCTGGCTGTTAGTTTTTTTTTTCTGCTTTTTTGCATGCCTGCTAATTTGTACTGGTTGCCAGACATTGTGAATTTTATTTTGTTGGATGCCAGGTTTTGCTGCAGTCTCAGTCTCTCTCTCTTTTTCCAAGATGTCAAAAAGAACCTTTACTACTTTTATAATAGCCTCTTAACGCTTTCTTGCCAGATGCTTTTGGGCAACATGCTTTCTGGGCACGTTGCTTTTGAAATTTCTGAGCTTTCAGAGGAGGCACTGCCTCTAGCCTATGCCTTTCTGGGCAGGAACCTTCTGGGCTGGAGCCTTCTTGCCTGCAGTGGTCATCTTTTTTACTGGAACTATAGCAGCAGGTACTTTTTGGGGAGGTTTCAAGAGACCTGCCTTTTGAAGCTTCTTGTTCTTTTTTTTTTGAGACAGGGTTTCACTCTGTCACCCAGGCTGGCGTGCAGTGGCACGATCTCGGCTCACTGCAACCTCCGTCTATGAGGTTCAAGCAATTCTCCTGCCTCAGCCTCCTGAGTAGCTGGGACTCCAGGTGCATGCCAGCACACCCAGCTAATTTTTATATTTTCAGCAGATATGGAGTTTTGCCATGTTGGTCAGGCTGGTCTTGAACTCCTGACCTCAAGTGATCCACCTGCCTCAGCCTCCCAAAGTGCTGGGATTACGGGCATGCGCCACCGATCCTGGCCTTTTTTTTGAAGCTTCTCAATGTCATTCTTGATTATTCTGTTGCCCATTTTCTTTGCCTTTGTGACTCTCCTGTATATTATGAGCAGAGTCCTGTGCTCCCCCATGCCACATAGACAGCGCCTGGGGAGAGTGACTTCCCAGGATATCCATACTGGAAGGTTTTGTCATGTTCTTAAAGAGTTTTGGACTTGCAGGATTCTTGCCAACCAGGATCACACTCAGGTTTGTTGACTGAGACCACTCACTCCTCCACCTCCTGCCGCACTTTCTGCTTGATCTGCTGGGCCAGTTTCCTTCCAGAAATGATAACAGCTTCATTCGAAACTGCTGCGAGGTAGAAGGCAGCAGCTATGTGCAGGCTGCAGCAGCCAGGCAGCCAACAGGGACATGAGGGAAGTCGCAGCCATAGCCCACGCCAGTGACCACGACGGTCCAGGTCACACTTTAATCAACAGCAATCACCAGAAAATTCAGCTATGAGCTCAGTAGAACTCAGCCCTTGCCAAAAATTCATGAGACATATGTTGTTTAAGAGCTACCATGTAAGGACTAATTAGCCATTATTCTTTTCAGTTCTCTACTTTCCATTTCTATTTCCTGTCAGTGCAGTAGAAAGTGATGGTGGCCAATGTAGGACTGTCTATGGGCAAATGAGAAATAAGGTCCCTCAGGCCAGGCGCAGTGGCTCATGCCTATAATCCCAGGACCTGGAGAGGCTGAAGCAGGAGAATCACTTGAGCTCCGGAGTTCAAGACCAGCCTGGGCAACATAATGAGACCCCGTTTCAATTGAAAAAGAAAGAAAGAAAAAAGTGTCCCCTCCTTAAGACATCTTTTTATATCTATTGGAAAACTGTCATAAACATCTGATTTTATTAAAAGAAGAAAACTTAGCTAGGCACAGTAGCTCACGCCTGTATTCCCAGCACTTTGGGAGGCCAAGGCTGGCGGATCACTTGAGGTCAGGAGTTCGAGACCAGCCTGGCTAAAATGGCGAAACCCCATCTCTACCAAAAAAAAAAAAAAAATTAGCCAGGCATGGTGGCATACACCTATAATCCCAGCTACTTGGGAGGCTGAAGCAGGAAAATCACTTGAACCCAGGAGGCAGAGGTTGCCATGAGCAGAGATCATGCCACTGCACTCCAGCCTGGGCGACAGAGCAAGACCCCGTCTAAAAAAAAAAAAAGAAAAGAGAAAGAAAAAAAGAACAAGAAACCTTATTGCCATCTACCAGACCTTTTTTTTTTTATTTTGAAACAGAGTTTTGCTCTTGTTGCCCAGGCTGGAGTGTAATGGCGCAATCTCGGCTCACTGCAACCTGTGCCTCCTGGATTCAACTTACTCTCTTGCCTCAGCCTCCTGAGTAGCTGGGATTACAGGCCTGCACCACCACGCCCGGCTAATTTTGTATTTTCAGTAAAGACAGGATTTCACCATGTTGGCCAGGCTGGTCTCAAACTTGTGACCTCAGGTGACCTGCTCACCTCAGCCTCCCAAAGTGCTGGGATTACATGCGTGAGCCACCGCATGTGGCCTACCAGACACTTCTCGTGATAAATATTCAAATCTACAATGTAAATAGCATCCATCCCATACGTGCCGTGGGTCAATGAAACCACCAGTAATAAGAAAAGTAAAATATAGACATAGATTATTAAATTGTAAAAAAAAATAAGGTGAATTCATCATATATAAAGGAAATATCTTCCCAGCTCTGTCATTGAAAGTGACCCCACTGTGGCACTCCTCTTACCCTCCCTCTAACATTTTTATGCACTCCTAACACCCAGATTTTGTTTTCTAAAATTATTCTCCATTAAACAGAACCAAGATGTCTTCCATAAAAGAACTCTACACCTGTTTGGTATATCCTATTATTTGCAGCAAACAAATGTTACTGGAAAGGGGTCTGGATTCAGACTCCAAGAGAGGGCTCTTGGATCTTGCAAAAGAAAGTATTTGGGGTGAGTCCATACAGTAAAGTGAAAGCAAGTTTATTAAGAAAGTTAAGGAATAAAAGAATGGGTACTCCATAGGCACAGCAGCCCTGAGGGTTGCTGGTTGCCCATTTTTTATGGTTATTTCTTGATGATGTGCTAAACAAGGGGTGGATTATTCATGCCTCCCCTTTTTAGACAATATAGGTAACTTCTTGACATTGCCATGACATTTGTAAACTTTCATGGTGCTGGTGGGACTCTTTAAACATGCTAATGCATTATAATTAGCATACAATGAGCAGTGAGGACAACCAGAGGCCACTCTCATTGCCATCTTGGTTTTGGTGGATTTTAGCTGGCTTCTTTATTGCAGCCTGTTTTATCAGTAAGGTCTTTATGACCTGTATCTTGTGCTGACCTCCTATCTCATGTCGTGACTTAGAATGCCTGTCTGGGAATGCAGTGCAGTAGGCCTCAGCCTTATTTTACCCAGCCCCTATTCAAGATGGAGTTGCTCGGATTCAAATGCCTCTGACACAAGGATGTCAAAGGCAATACTGAAAGGAAAGGAAGCCAACCAATAGGGGCTCCCATTGGCCAGCCTGTGATAATGTGAGCATTAGAAAATAATATCAATTTTAGGTATCTTTAGTAGTAGTAGTAGTAGTAAGTAATAATCTGACAGTTATTTTGAACTAGTTGAACCTGGATAGCAATGAGGTTATAACCACAGTCAAAGGAGTAACACTCTTTTATATAGCAACAGATAGTTATAATAAATAAAAAGGGTGAATACTGAGGACTAAACTTTGACCTTTTCCTTTTCTTGCCCAAATTCCTACCTAAGGGGCCTGAGGAGTCACACCCTACGAACCATCAAGTCTCATCAGAGGGGCTTTATTAACCCTATATAATGTGGCTCACTTTCCAACTTGACTCTGGCATAACATCACATAACAATAAGGAAGGAAATCAAAAAATTTTAACTCCAAATATATTTCCTTGCCATACCTTGAAGTTGCCCTGCAAAGTCATCTCTTGTGGGGGGAGATCCACATTCTGTATAGAATCCCCTTTCCCTTTTTCCAGGAGCGAATCAAACATTTGCAATCTATTCTTTCTGAATACTGCTACCTGGAAGCCTCATCTCCATAATAAGAACCTTGGTCTCTACAATCCCTTGTCTTAACCTAGGCATTTCCTTTCTTTTGATCCCAGGTCCTTAGACAAATTCTTTTAACCAGTTGCCAATCAGCAAATTTTTAAATCTATGGCCTGGAATCTCCCCTGACACAGCTGTTTTGAGTTGTCCCATCTTTCTGGACCCAACTGAACCAACGTAAATGCTCAAAAATGTATAAAACCAACTGCCTTGGGCACATGTTCGCAGGATCTCTGAGGCCCGTGTCATGGGCCATGATCACTCATATTTGGCTTGGAATAAGTATCTTCAAATATATTACAGAGTTTTACTCTTTTCATCAACAATATGATAAGATAGATTTCATTTTTATTTGGGAGGCTGAGGCGGGTGGATCATGAGGTCAGGAGATCAAGACCATCCTGGCTAACAAGGTGAAACCCCGTCCTACTAAAAATACAAAACAATTAGCCGGGCGTGGTGCCGGGCACCTGTAGTCCCAGCTACTTGGGAGGCTGAGGCAGGAGAATGGCATGAACCCGGGAGGCAGAGCTTGTAGTGAGTTGAGATCACTCCACTGCACTCCAGCCTGGACGACAGAGTGAGACTCCATCTCAAAAAAAAAAAAAGAAAAAGATATATTTCCTTTGTATTGATTTTGGTAAAAGTTATATTATGGGTATTAGTTGTTGTTGTTGTTGTTTTAAACTATGTAAGTAGAAAAGAGTAAATATGGCCGGGTCCTGTGGTTCACACCTGTAATCCCAGCACTTTGGGAAACTAAGGTGGGAGCATTGCTTGAGTCCAGGAGTTTGAGACCAGCCTGGGCAACATAGTGAGAACCTGTTTCTACCCAAAATTTAAAAAATTAGCTAGGTGTGGTGATGCATGCCTGTGGTCCCAGCTACTTGGAAGGCTGAGTTGGGAAGATTGCTTAGGCCTGGGAGGTAAAGGCTGCCGTGAGCCATGATTGCACCACTGCACTCCAGCCTGGGCAACAGAGCAACACCCTGTCTCAGAAAAAAGAAAAAGAAAAGAAAAGAGTAAATATAGACAGTGATAAGCCAAATTATCCCTAAAGAATTAGGTGTTCAGTCAGAAAACCAAAATCCCTACCAGTCCAGGGGCAGCTCAGATAGAAGCAGGTCAAGGTGTACCCAGAATTGGTTCCTTCTGGTGGGTTCTTGGTCTCGCTGACTTCAAGAATGAAGCCGCAGACCCTCGCAGTGAGCGTTAAAGTTCTTAAAGATGGTGTGTCTGGAGTTTGTTCCTTCAGATGTTCAGATGTGTCTGGAGTTTCTTCCCTCCGGTAGGTTCGTGGTCTCACTTGACTTCAGGAGTGAAGCCGCAGACCTTTACGATGAGTGTTACAGCTCATAAAGGAAGTACGGACCCAAAAGTGAGCAGCAGCAAGATTTATTGTTAAAAGTGAAAGAACAAAGCTTCCACACTGTGGAAAGGGACCCGAGTGGGTTGCGGTAGCTGGCTCAGGTAGCCAGTTTTTATTCCCTTAAGTCCATTTTACAGAGTGCTGATTGGCCCATTTACAATCCTTTAGCTAGACACAAAAGTTCTCCAAGTCCCCACCCGACCCAGAAGCCCAGCTGGCTTCACCTCTCAAAGGGCTCTCTGGGAGTTGGTTGGCACTGGAAGTCCTTGGCAGTTACCAGTAAAAAAGAGGAGCCAACTCTGTGCTCCAAGGCAATGCATTACCCAAATTCCTCAAGGAAGAGGATTGTTAGTGATACAGGAGCTAGAAATAAATTATTTAGGCAGATAGAGCAAAAGAGTCCTTAGTAAGGGTTCCCTTTTAAGAAAAAGCAGCCCAAGAAATTATTATTTTTTTCTAACAAAGAGCAGACTGAAAAATCAAGCTGCAGATGTAGAAAAGCAAGCTGGAAGTTTGCATGGGTGAGCACCAGCAGCTGTGCCAATAGAAAAGTATTACCTGGGGGGCCAGGCATATCCAACATGGAGGCTCCATCTTCCCTTTTTTGTTACCATGTGTACAGTACAGGAATGGACAACATGGAATCGGCCAGGCAGATAACCCATCTGCATAATAAAAGATCAGGGTGTGCGTGGCCAACTTTTCATGCCATATGCAAATGGCACACCTAGCCCTAACCAGTTTTTCACACCTATGCAAATGGTACACTACCTGGGCCAACCAATCTTTTGCACCATATGTAAATCAGACATTGCCTCCTCAAGCTCATCTATAAAACCCCCTGCATTTCACTGCAGATCTAGCAACCCATTTCTCTGGGACCCCTCTGTGCTGCAAAGAGTTCTTCTCTTTCTTTCATCTATTAAACTTCCACTCTTAACCTCACTCCTTATGTGTCCAATCCTTGATTTCCTCAGTGCGAGACAATGAACCTTGGATATCACCCCAGACAACAAGGCCACTTCATTAGTAGACCTTCCTAATTATCATGAGCTATGGATAAAGCAAATATAAGTTTCCAAGATATTGAAAGACCCAGAACAATGGGTGAGGTACAACCAGCCTTGCATGCAAAACTTAAAGAATATATCAGTCCTGGGAGACACACCAAGTTTCAAAAGATTAAAATCTATTTGAAAGTCAGGAATTTAAGAGTCCTGTGATTAAATAAAGGAGGCCAAATTGTAAAGAGGGACCCCAACTAATGACCTTCACATGGTGTTGGGAGACAAGCTGAGTGTTGGGAGAGCAGCTGAGGCACGGCTTGCACGTCTGCTAGACTTGCTGGCTCCTTGCTTCTAGCATGCCCATTATCTCAAGTAGCCATATGCTTCTCATTCACTTGATACACTATTTCCTTTCAACCCCCACATCCTCACCACCTGTTTCTTTGTTTTATCACCAATAAATAGCTGGGCTCCCAGAGCTCAGGGGGCCTTTGCAGCCTCCACACTCACAATGGCCCCCTGGTCCCACTTTCTCTCTCAAACTGTCTTTTTCTCATTCCTTTGACTCCGCCAGACTTCATCACCCCCATGACCTGGTATTGGGTCTGATCACCCCAACAACATGGCCTGATGTAGATCTCTTTGAACTACACAATTAAGCCCCAGGTCCCAGCCAATAATCAGTCAACAACCCCATTCTGTCCTTGGCTGTTCTGAGATTAAAGAAGGAATTCATGAATTTTCCAAGTATAAGCAAAGACAACCAAAAATTTTTACTTTTTCCCTCAAAAGCTAAGTGTAGTGTAGTCCCCGCTTAGTCTAAGTTAGAGAAGAATACTAACTGCCTGTTTTTTCTTTGGTGCTCAGCAAGCCTTAAATGTGCTTGCTAGTTTCACACTCCTTGAGGCTCAGCAAGTTCCTGCATCACCTCCCTAGCACAGCTGCAAAGTTACAAGGTTGATACAGAAGCATCCCAAGAATGTGGAACATGTAGTATAGATAAATGTAAAAGACTGATCAACTGCCTTTGTTCTCACCTCAGTAAGCAAGCTTCCTGTATCACGTAGCTCCCAGCCACTGACTGCTTAAAAGGTGGCTGCTTTCTTTGTCCAGAGCTCAGACTTTCCTGGATGCTAGTCCTACTGAGCCAGGTGATCACCTTTTAATAAAGACCTTTCCTGAACTCACTCTGTTTGGTCTTGCCCATCTTTGATTATCCTGCAGCAAGATCTTTCTGTTTTGCTTTTTCTTCTTTATTCCTATGCTACCCAATCTGCTCTTGACCTCCCAGGCTCAAGCAATCCTCCCACCTGAGTGTCCTGAGTAGCTGGGACTACAGGCGTGTACCACCATGCCCAGCTAATTTTTAAATATTTTTGTGGAGACAGTGTCTCCCTATATTGTTCAGGCTGATGTTGAGCTCCTATGCTTAAGTGATCCTCCCACTTCAGCCTCCCAAAGTCCTGGGATTGCAATTGTGAGCCACTACACTTGGCCTACTCTGCGTCTTGATTGTCATGGTGTTTTTACAGGTGCAAATATTTGTTAAAATCCTCTGCATTGCACACTTAAAATGGGTGTGTTCTCTTGTGTGCAAATTATATAATATAAAATAACAGAGTGACTCTGAAAAATTAAAAATAACCGCCCTGGACTTCCTTTCCTTAGGCTGAGCAACACCATTTTAGAAATAGTTTAGGACTTTCAGTGAGTAAACAGGAAAAGAAAGATTCAGAGTTACTAAAGAGACTGGAAACAAAAATTTCCAATTAACTGTATGATTATTAACCAGCCAGCATGGGTTTACATAATTAATAATTCCAGAGGTTTTTATGACTTTCATTTTTCTTTTGCCTTTAAACATATTCTTCTATAAGCCATCATGAGAATGTTCTATAGGTGGTGGGAGACATGAATGGCTGGGTGCAATTACTTCCCTAGACATTGGATAGGACATGCATACACTTAAATTGGCATTGTAGCTGGTTTTTTGTTTTGTTTTGTTTTGAGACAGAGTCTTGCTCTGTCACTTAGGCTGGAGTGCAGTGGCATGATCTCAGCTCGCTGCAACCTCCACCTCCTAGGTTCAAGTGATTCCTCCTGCCTCAGCCTCCCAAGTAGCTGGGATTACAGGCGTGTGCCACCATGCCCAGCTAAGTTTTGTATTTTTAGTAGAGACGGGGTTTCAACATGTTGGCCAGGCTGCTGTTGAACTTCTGACCTAAAGTGATCTGCCTGCCTCAGCGTCCCAAAGTGCTGGGATTACAGGTGTGAGCCACCACACTCTGCCTAAACTGGCATTGTAGAACTTCTCTTTTTCACTCTACATTGTACTGTTTGCAGTGTTCTTTAAGAATATGCAATTCTGCTACAGAAGAAGGAAAAACACCTAAGATGGGTGAAACTCATTGTTGTAGTCAGCTCAGGCTGCTATAACAAAACACAGACTGAGTGGCTTCAACAGCAGGCGTTTATTTCTCACACCTCTGGATTCTGGGAAATCCAGGATCAAGCTGCTGGCAGGTTCAGTTTCTGGTGAGGGCCCTCTTTCTGGCTTGCAGATGGCTGCCTTCTTGCTGTGCTCTCACATGGTAGAGAAAAAGAGCTCTTGTCTCTCTTCTTTCTATAAGGACACTAATTCTGTCATGGGGGCCTCACCCTCATGATCTCATCTAAACCTGATTACCTCGAAAAAGACCCCTCCTCTAAATACCATCACATTGGGGGTTAGAACTTCAACATATGAATTTGGGGGAGACACCAACATTTAGCTCATAATACTCATAAGAAATGTTAAGCATAAATAAAAACAAACTTAAGTAGCTTGTGAGAAATAAAATTCATAAGATATGTTAAGTATAGGTGGTGATCGAGCAAATAGCTAATGAAACAGAATTCATAAAATATGTTAAATACAGGTAGTAAGTAATATGCTTAAAAGGTCAGAACAAAAGTCTTAAAGACAAAAAGGGGCCGGGTGTGGTGGCTCACGCCTGTAATCCCAGCACTTTGGGAGGCTGAGGCAGATGGATCACCTGAGGTAAGGAGTTCAAGACCAGCCTGGCCAACATGGTGAAACCTTGTTTCTACAAAAAGTACAAAAATTAGCTGAACATGGTGGTGGGCACCTATAATTCCAGCTACTTGGGAGCCTGAGGCATGAGAATTGCTTGAACCCGTAAGGCAGAGGTTGCAGTGAGCCAAGATCGCACTATTGCGCTCCAGCCTGGGTGACAGAGAGAGACTCTGTAAAAAAAAAAAAAAAAGGATGGAAAGTCTATGGGTTATGCTGCCTCTAGGCTGATGCTTACATCATCCCTAAATCAGCCACCTTTCAGTAATCTCAGTATCGTCCCCTAGGGTCCTACATACGCTTTGCCGCAGAGATGCATATAAAACCTGTAAGTGTTCAGCAGCTAAGCTAACTGGCAAGCTATAGCTCTGGCAGGCTTACTTGCTCTGGATCTTTCTAATAGAGTAAGCATAGGGAGGGAAGGCATCCAGGCACTTTCTGCTGACCCCTCCCCATATTGTCCAGTTTCAACTCTGCTCCTTCCAACCACACCATCGGCAGAGAAAGGTCATCTTCCCTCAGCCCTGCTTGCTCCCTCTCCTAAGAGTGTTAACCTACCCCATCTACATCCTCCTTGCTTTCTGTTGTGTGTTTTAAGTAGGTTCAATAATCTCCACTTTGAGTAATATTATTTGGTCTGTGAGCCCTTCTGTTCCCTGACCTCTGAGAACGCTTTCCTGATAGTGAAATCGGAGGCTGCCTTTCCCCACAGTACAGCCTGATTTGGGGGATAGCCAAAGCAGCCTTCAATCTATTTGATGTTTTTATTGTTTTGGGTTTGTTTGTTTTTTGTTAGTTTTAGGCAGCGTCTTGCCCTGTTGCCCAGGATAGAGTGCAGTGGGATGATCTTGGCTTACTACAGCCTTGACCTCCCAGGCTCAAATGATCGTCCCACTTCAGGCTCCCAAAGTGCTGGGATTATAGGCATGAGCTACTGCATCCAGCCAATTTGATGTTTTCAAATGCATATGAGGTGCAAGTAAAGTGATATTCCTGACTTTCCAAACCAAGTAAGTGTTAGTATTCACTCAAGCCCCTTTGTTACATCCCATGCCAGGCAGCATGAGTTCTTATGTGTTACAGAGCAGGGGATAAACCAAAATTTTGTCGGGGGTGGGATAGGATTTAGAGGGAGAGGCACATCCCTCCTTGATTCCTATCCATTCATTGATTCAGTAAACACTTCACAAACCCCACCTTTTTCCTAATTGTGGTTGGGTTAGAGTGTTAAATAAGATCAAATCCCACCCTCAGGGGGCATGCTTTCTCAAGGAGGCCCCAGATGCATGGCCCCTACATGAACAAGAGAACTAAGTGCAGGAGAGGCATTATAAAGGGCCATGGGAAAAACAGGTGTATGTGGATGCATGTGCTCTGGTGTGTGTGTGTGTGTGTGTGTGTGTGTGTGTGTGTGTAACAAAAAGCAGACCTCACAGAGGATGTGTCATTTTAGAAGTCTTGAAGGAGGAGGCCAGGCACGATGGCTCATGCCTGTAATCCCAGCACTTTGGGAGGCTGAGACAGGTGGATCCCCTGAGGTCAGGAGTTCAAGACCAGCCTGACAAACATGTGAAACCCCATCTCCTCTAAAAATACCAAATTAGGCCGGCATGGTGGTGCATGCCTGTAATCTCACCTACTCAGGAGGCTGAGGCACGAGAATCGCTGGAGCCGGGGAGGCAGAGGTTGCAGTGAGCTGAGATCACACCATTGCATTCCAGCCTGGGCAACAAGAGTGAAACTCCATCTTAAAAAACAAAAAAAGTCTTGAAGTAGGAATAGGAGTTTTCCTGGTGGACAAAAAACCACACTTTGGTCATTCAGAAGGAGGGATGATTAGAAGCAAAGACCCAGGAACATGGAAGAATATGAGTGTGAGCTGGGCACAGTGGCACATGCCTGTAGTCTCAGCTATTCAGAAGGCTGAGGCAGAAGGATGGCTTGAGTCTAGGAACTCAAGGCTGCAGTGAGCCATGATCTTGACACAGCACTCCAGGCTGGGTGACAGAGCAAGACCCTGTCTCTTAAATAAATAAATAAAAAGGCTGGGTGCAGTGACTCACACCTGTAATCCCAGCACTTTGGGAGGCCAAGGTGGGTGGATCACGAGGTCAGGAGATTGAGACCATCCTGGTTAACACAGTGAAACCCCGTCTCTACCAAAAATACAAAAAATTAGCCGGGCCTTGTGGCGGACGCCTGTAGTCCCAGCTACTCGGGAGGCTGAGGCAGGAGAATGGCATGAACCCGGGAGGCGGAGCTTGCAGTGAGCTGAGATCGCACCGCTGCACTCCAGCCTGGGAGACAGAGTGAGACTCCATCTCAAAATAATAAATTAAATAAATAAATAAATAAATCTGAGTGTGGACCATGGAGGAGCTAGGTATGAACGGAGCACAGGTGTAGAAAGGGAGGGGCAGGTGACCACACTGGAAAGGTGAGCCAAATTGAGTCCTACAATGAAAAGCCCATAGGAGTCATCTTAAGCTGTCCTTTTAGCTGCTCAAAATCAACAAATAATATTTTAAAACTTGCAGTCACTCTCTTCACTCTCTATTAATCCTTCCCCTTACATCCATTCCAATAGCAAGTTCTGTTTGCTCTACCTTCAAACAATATTCTGTAAGACCCACCTTAATCCAGGTGATGGTCACCACTCCACTGAGTTGCTGCAATAGCCTCTGAACAGCTCGCCTCACATCTGTTGTTACTTGCCCCTCCCCAGCAGTCTACTCAACCCAACCCAGTAGCCAGAGTGATTTTTTTTTTTTTTTTTTTTGAGACAGGGTCTTGCTCAGTCTCCCATACTGGAGTGCAGTGGTGTGATCTCAACTCACTGTAAGCTCCACCTCTTGGGTTCAAGGGATTCTTGTGCCTCAGCAGCTGGGACTACAGGTGCACAGTACCAAGCCTGGCTAATTTTTGTATTTTTAGTAGAGACAGGGTTTCACCATGTTGGCCAACCTGGTCTCGAACTCCTGACATCAGGTGATCCGCCCGCCTGGGCCTCCCAAAATGCTGGGATAACAGGCATGAGCCATGCGCCTGGCCTCGTCACCATATTTATGTCTCAGAAAGATCCCTCTCAAGGAGACTGAGCTGAAGCAGGGGACAAGAGGTGATAAAGGCCCTGCCACAGAGAAAGGCTAGATTCCAGAGACATTTACAAACCAACAGAGATCAAAGGTGTTTTACAGACTGACTACTGAGATTAGAGTCAGTAATAAAGAGTACATTCAATTTAACCCAGCACATGTTTGGTGCATATTTGCTAAGGGCAAGGGATCATGGGAAAAAGGGATAAAAGGACAGACCATGCCCCAAGGTGGGTACTAGGTCAGGTGAGTCAGGAGCTGGAGAGAAGTTTGGTGCATGTGCTGGGAGAATGGGGGCAGAAAACGCTCGATTTCCAACATGGGGGAAATTTGAGAAGATGCCATAGGGTAGGGTGTATCTAAGCTAGGTCCTGGAAGAATTTCAAAGGCAAAGACGGGAAAGAACAGTGTGTGGCAGGACATATTTTGAATTTCATCGTCTCTACCATCTCTCTCAGAACTTTCAATGGAGTTGCTAGTGATTTGAGAAATAATTATTTCCATACCCCATAAAACAAAATAAAATTTTAAAAAGAGGACAAAGTACACAGAAAAGCAGCAAGGAAAAATTAGGATCATTCATCACCAGAATAACTTGGTCCAAAACAAGTGAACCATGTCAATAAGATTTTAAGAAAACACAACAAAATCACTTCCTTGTTCAGATGTGTCACAAAAGGAACAACAACAAAAAAATCCTCCAAGTGAATAACTTTGCTGACTCCTGGACTTTGACCTGGGAGAACAATTTTCTGCCAGGGTGATGTTGTTGTACAGCAAGTTAAGATCCTTGGTAAGCAGGATTCCTACATAAAGGCTGACAGTCATGCCGACTTGAGGAACTTGCCTACATTTTTAATAAAACTGTCAGATTAAGCCATGCCTGGCTGCAGTCTATTATTAATACAAATTCTTACTGTCAATTAGTTAACTGGCTAGTAAAAGGAACCTGGCTTACAAGATTGTTGCTAATGAATATAATGCTTTGTTCTCCAGCAAAACATATGCTTAGGTTGTGTAATTAGAAGAAGGACCCCCTCCCTCCTTACCCACAGGGAGATCATGTGCAGCTGAATAAAGGAGCTTATTATACCTGTGAGGGGTCAAAGTCTGTGGATCTGTGGCTTATGGTATTATGACAGATTACAAAATCACTCTATTATGCTAGTCAATCTGTTTCCAAGCACCTAGCAGGGAGCTAGCTGGGCACTAGCCGCTCCAAAACAAGATTCCCATTGGTTTTCTTCCTAAGGTCTCATGACGGGTCAGCTGTTGTTGACATCACCCTGCCGCTCACATGTCAGTCAGAGCCTTTTTGTCTGACTTCTGCCTCTGTCACTGCCAAGCTGTCCTCTGAGAGTCAGCCCTTGCCTCGGGCCACAACCAGCTCCCAAGGAGAGCTCAGATGAATTTGAAATCCAGCGGCTTTTGTGTTAGTGAAAAGGAAACGGATGTGGTACACTTAAACCCTGTGTGTCTTTTGTTTCTGACTCCCCTTCCCTCCTGTCCTTCCCCTCTCCCCATCTTTTTCTCTTTGACTATTTCCCTGGTTCCTCATCTCTCTTCTTCCCACCATGGGCACATACCTTCTTTTAAAACATATTTATTTTATTTTATTTATTTATTTTGAGACGGAGTCTTGCTCTGTCGCCCTGGCTGGAGTGCGGTGTCACTATCTCAGCTCACTGCAACCTCCACCTCCCGGATTCAAGCAATTCCTCTGCCTCAGCCTCCTGAGTAGCTGGGATTACAGGCACCCACCACCAAACCTAGCTAATTTTTGTATTTTTAGTAGAGACAGGATTTCACCATGTTGGCAAGGCTGGTCTCGAACTCCTGATGTCAAATGATCCACCCGCCTCGGCCTCCCAAAGTGCTGGGATTACAGACGTGAGCCACTGCACCTGGCCTAAACATATTTAGAGAAGAGTGCAGCTAATAGACCTGTCTCCTCCAAAAGCCTTTGTTTTGAAGTCAGTGGTCACATGCACCTACAAAACCATTTCAAATTCAAGAGATCGAAAGATATTTGCCTAACGCTCCAAAGAAGTGGCTTTACAGAACGTTAGTTTTATTACCTCAGCAGACAAATAATTATTCTCCAAAGTTTTTCTCCCTCAACTTTTCTACATTTCCAGCAGTCTCCTGCCATTGGCTGGATTGTCCTTGTGGGAAGAGACGGGGACAGGGGGTGATTGTCTACATTCCTGCCACCCCCAGGCTCCCTACCTTGTTTCTGCAACTGTCTAAACAGCCCAGAGTTTGCAAAGCAGAAATTCACTGGGGAATGTGACATGTCAAATCATAATATTTATAAGACTTAATGAGTAGGAATAAAACCACAATTTTCCAAGTAGTGATATCTGGAAGAAAAATCATGGAAACCTTATCCACGGGGGCTTCAAGCAGAGCTGCTTCCCTGAGGCAGACGAAGAGTCTGGCTCCAGGGAAAAACCAGTGTTCACTGCTGCCCATGTATTGGGGAGTCACAGCGCTTGGAAGACACAGCCACTTTTCATCAGTGAATGTTTTGTAGGTGACCATTAAGGACTGAAAATACCTATGGTAGGGCAAGAGATGACAGAAAGCTGGACAGACCTGGGGGAGAAATGGTGTCACTCAAAAGGGCTCTGTAGTTATACATGAGGAAGCAGCAGCTGAGTTCATCAAGGGTCTGTGTCAGTCACATCCGCATTTAATGGTTTAGTGTTACTTTTTCCCCATGTGTATCAGTCCATTCTCACACTGCTGTTGTCCGAGGTGTTCTAAACAGAGCGACTCCATCTTGAGTGAGGGCTAGGAAAATGAAGCTGTGACCTGCTGGGCTGCATTCCCAAAAAGGTATTCCTAACGTTTAGATGTTTACAGTTAATGGAGCAGATTGATAATGTTTACTTAACAGACCCAGACTTGGGAATGTTCTAATATCCCGATATCTGGAGAACAAAGACATTCCTAATTTTGCTTTAAAGATAATATTCTTTTTTTTTTTTTTTTTTTGAGACGGAATCTCACTCTGTTGCCCAGGCTGGAGTGCAGTGGCGCAACCTCGGCTCACTGCAAGCTCCGCCTCCCAGGTTCACGCCATTCTCCTGCCTCAGCCTCCTGAGTAGCTGGGACTACAGGCGCCCGCCACCATGCCCAGCTAACTTTTTTTTTTTTTGTATTTTTCAGTAGAAACTGGGTTTCACTGTGTTAGCCAGGATGGTCTCAATCTCCAGACCTTGTGATCTGCCTGCCTAGGCCTCCCAAAGTGCTAGGATTATAGGCATGAGAAAGATAATATCCTTGCAAAATATAGTAATTAAGAAGATTAATCCTTTATCAGAAACCCTTGTAGCAGAGCACATCTCCCCATGATCTTTTTTCTCGTTTTTTGTTGTTGTTTTGAGACAGGGTCTTGCTCTGTTGCTTAAAGTGGAGTGCTGTAGTGTGATCTCAGCTCACTGCAATCTCAGCCTCCCAAGTAGCTGGGACTACAGGCTCATGCCACCACACTTGGCTAATTTTTGTATTTTTAGTAGAGATGGCCATGTTGGTCAGGCTGGTCTTGAATTCCTGACCTCAAGTGATGCACCTGCCTCGGCCTCCCAAAGTGCTGGGGTTACAGGTGTGAGCCACTGCCTGGTGCATGCTCTTTTTTAAATCATATATATGTATTCACAAGCATTGTACCTTGGGTGGATGCATTCCTCCTCTTATTTTTGGGAATGCCCTACTCTGTCTATGGAGTAGCTGTTCCTTCACCACTTTACTTTGTTAATAAACTTGCTTTTGCTGTGCACTGTGGATTCTCCCTGAGTTCTTTCTTGCGAGAGATCCAAGAACCCTCTCTTGGGGTCTAGATTGGGACCACTTTCCTGTAACACTATGAAGAAATATCCAAGACTGGGTAATTTATATTAAAAAAAGAGGTTTAATTGACTCACAGGTCAGTATGATTTGGGTGGTCTCAGGAAACTTACAGTCATGGCAGAAGGCACCTCTTAACAGGGTGGCAAGAGACAGAATGAATCCGAGTGAAGGGGGAAGCCCCTTATGAAACTGTCAGATCTCCTGAGAACTCACTCACTATCACAAGAACAGCATGGGGAAAATCACCCCCCGTGATTCAGTTATCTCCACCTGGTTCTGCCCTTGACATGTGGGGATTATTAGCATTCAAGATGAGATTTGGGTTGGGACACATAGCCAAACCATATCATTCTGCCCTGGCCCCTTTCAAATCTCATGTCCTCACATTTCAAAACACAATTGTGCCCTTCCAATAGTTCCCCATAGTCTTAACACATTCCACCACTAACCCAAAAGTCCAAGTCCGAAGTCTCATCTCAGACAAGACAGTCCCTTCTGCCTATGAGCCTGTAAAATCAAAAGTTTGTTACTTCCTAGATATAATGGGGGTACAGGCATTGGGTAAATACACCCATTTCAAATAGGAGAAATTGGTCAAAACAAAGGGGCTACAGGCCCCATGCAAGTCCAAAATCCAATAGGGCAGTCATTAAACATTAAAGTTTGAAAATCATCACCTTCGACTGTATGTCTCACATCCAGGTCACACTGATGCAAGAGGTGGGCTCCCATGGCCTTGGGCAGCTCCGTACCTGTGACTTTCCAGGGTGTAGCCCCTCTCCCAGCTGCTTTCACAGCTGGTGTTGAGTGTCTGCAGCTTTTCTAGGCACACAGTGCGAGTTGTTGGTGGATCTACCATTCAGGGGTCTGGAGGATGGTGGCCCTCTTTACACAGCCCCACTAGGCAGTGCCACAGTGGGGACTCTGTGGGGGCTCCAACCCCACATTTCCCTTCCACGCTGGCCTAACAGAGGTTCTCCATGAGGGCTCTGCCCCTGCAGCAGATATCCAGGCATTTCCATACATCTTCTGAAATCTAGGTAGAGGTTCCCCAACCTCAGTTCTTGACTTCTGTGTACCTGCAGGCCCAACACCACATGTAAGCCACCAAGGCTTGGGGTTTGCAACCTCTGAAGAAATGGCCCAAGTTATACCTTGGCCCCTTTTAGCCACAGCTGGAGCTGAAGCATCTGGGGCACAGGGCACCATGTCCTGAGGCTGTGTAGAGCAGGGGGGCCTAGGCCTGGCCCATGAAACCATTTTTCCCTCCTTGGCCTTTGGACCTATGATGGGAGGGGCTGCTATGAAGTTCTCTGACATGCCCTGGAGACATTTTCCCCACTGTTTTGGTGATTAGTATTTGGCTTCTCATTAATTATATAAATTTCTGCAGCCAGTTTGAATTTCTCCCCAGAAAATGGATTTTTCCTTTCTATTGCATCATCAGGCTGCAAATTTTCCAAACTTTTATGCACTGCGTCCTCTTGGATGGTTTGCTGCCTAGAAATTTCTTCCACCAGATACCCTAAATCATCTCTCTCAAGTTCAAAGTTCCACAGATCTCTAGGGGCAGGGGCAAAATTCCACCAGTCTCTTTGCTAAAGCATAGCAAGAGTCACTTTTATTCCAGTTCCCAACAAGTTTCTCATTCCCATCTGAGACCACCTCAGCCTGGATGTCATTGTCCATATCACTATCAGCATTTTGGTCAAACCCATTAAATCTCTACAAAGTTCCAAACTTTCCCACATTTTCCTGTTTTCATCTGAGCCATCCAAACTTTTCCAACCTCTGCCTGTTACTCAGTTCTAAAGTTCCTTCCACATTTTCAGGTATCCTTACGGCAGCACCCTACTCCTGGTACCAATTTACTGTATTAGTCTGTTCTCACGCTGCTGTGAAGAAATGCCGGAGACTGGGTAATTTACAAAGAAAGGAGGTTTCATTGACTCACAGTTTCACATGGCTGGGGAAGTCTCAGGAATCTTACAATTAGGAAAGCACAGCAGCAGGAGAGAGAATGAGTCCAAGTGAAGAGGGAAGCCTCTTATGAAACTATCAGATCCCATGAGAACTCACTATCATGAGAACAGCATGGGGGATACTATCCCCTGTGATTCAATTATCTCCACCTGGTCCTTTCCTTGACACATGGGGATTATTACAATTCAAGGTGAGATTTGGGTCGAGACACAGAGCCAAACCATATCACTATGTCCTCTTTGTATTCTTATAACTCCTACAACTTTATATAATGGTCCTATCAGCACAATATGCCATTGGATATTCTGTTGTAAAGAAGCCTGCATGGATCTACATAGTTTTTACCTGATGTGTATAAGATGTTCTCTGACTAGAGTAGAGAAGGGAAGTTGGGAAGAGATCCATTGTATGTGAAGAACTGAGGAAGTGGGACCAGAGATACTTCAAACAAGACCCTGTGGTATCATGCAAAGAGCATGGGCTCTGTCATTAGAAACAACTGGGGGCCGGGTGCGGTGGCTCAAGCCTGTAATCCCAGCACTTTGGGAGGCCGAGATGGGCGGATCACGAGGTCAGGAGATCGAGACCATCCTGGCTAACACGGTGAAACCCCATCTCTACTAAAAAATACAAAAAACTAGCCGGGCGAGGTGGCGGGCGCCTGTAGTCCCAGCTACTCGGGAGGCTGAGGCAGGAGAATGGCATAAACCCGGGAGGCGGAGCTTGCAGTGAGCTGAGATCTGGCCACTGCACTCCAGCCTGGGTGACAGAGCAAGACTCCGTCTCAAAAAAAAAAAAAAAAAGGAAACAACTGGATATGATTCATGGCTTACACTTACCACTTGTGTGACCTTGGACAAGTTTCTAAGCTTTTCTGAGTCTCTGTTTCATCATATGTAAAAGTGAGTATAACAATCAGAAATACTTTGAGAGAAAACCAATATAAAAAATGCTCATAGCAGGAGCTCAGCAATGGGTAGTTTTTATCACTGTTCATTTTGAAACACTGGACATTTTAGTGGTATCCAGAGTGTCCTAGCTTTTAATGCTGAAGGATTCAGCAACCATTTCAACATCATATGGTGTGGAACAACACTGCTGTTACTGCTTCATGTGCTAATAAAAAGCCTGTGTTCCAGGCAATTTGCAAAAAGTAAAGCACCTCGTGTCTTCCCTTACTAGATTGAGGGATCCTTTTCTTTTCTTTTCTTTTCTTTTTTTTTTTGAGACAGTCTCGCTCTGTCGCCCAGGCTAGAGTGCAGTGGTGCGATCTCAGCTCACTGAAACCTTCGCCTCCTGGGTTCAAGCAATTCTCTTGCCTCAGCCTCCTGAGTAGCCGGGATTACAGGCGCACACCACCACACCTGGCTAAGTTTTGTATTTTTAGTAGAAACGGGGTTTTGCTATGTTGGCCAGGCTGGTCTCCAACTGCTGACCTCAGGTGATCCACCCGCCTCAGCCTCCCAAAGTGCTGGGATTACAGGTGTGAGCCGCTGCACCCAGCCCTAGATTATGAGATTCTTTTTTTTTCTTTTTTTTTTGAGGTGGAGTTTTGCTCTTTTTGCCCAGGCTGGAGTGCGATGGCATGGTCTCGGCTCACCACAACCTCCACCTCCTGGGTTCAAGGGATTCTCCTACCTCAGCCTCCCAAGTAGCTGGGATTCCAGGCAGGCGCCACCACGCCCAGCTAATTTTTTGTATTTTTAGTAGAGACAGAGTTTCTCCATGTTGGTCAGGCTGGTCTCAAACTCCCGACCTCAGGTGATCCACCCACCTTGGCCTCCCAAAGTGCTGGGATTACAGGCATGAGCCACTGCACCTGGCCATGAGATTCTTAAAGAAAAGAATGGTGGCTTATTCATCTCATCAACTTCAGGACTTAGCATCAATAGACACATCACAGTTCCCAATACTGTATGGGCATTGTCATTGAAGAACTTAGACTGATGTGTGAAAAAGCCCTAATGATATGCCACGCTTGGTTTTTTTTTAGTTTTTAATTTAATTTTTATTTTATTATTATTATTATTATTTTGAGACCATGTTGCCCAGGCTGGAGTGCAGAGGCTCAAAAGATCTTCCCACCTCAGAATCCCAAGTAGCTGGGACTACACGTGTGCATCACCATACCTGACTAATTTTTTTTATTTTTATTTTTTTGTAGAGACAGGGGTCCCCCTATGTTGCCCAGGCTGGTCTTGAACTCCTGGGCTCAAGCAATCCTCCTGCCTCAGCCTCCTAAAGTGCTGGTATTACAGACATATGCCACCTTTCAAGATGATGAAAAACACTATGAGGAACTGTCAGAGTGCAGTCCCAGTTTAGGAAGAATTGCTGTTAGAACCAATTGCCTTGGGATGATTGAGGCTATGTGTCTTACTGCCCATACTGATATTCTTGGGAGCTTCATTCCTGGCAGACAATTCCGAATCCAGTCAACATCATAATTGCACAACCCATGGCTATTTGAACAACATCCACAATCCTCCAGCTTGTTTTATTTTATTTTTCTTCTTATTTTTGTGTAGAGACAGTGTCATTATGTTGCCCAGGTTGGTCTTGAACTCCTGGCCTTAAACGATCCTCCTGCCTTGGCCTCTCAAAGTGCTGGGATTACAGGTGTGAGCCACCACACCCAGTCTTTATTTGTTCATTCGTATATTCAACAAGTATTTGTTAAGCATCTCCAACATGTCAGGTGCTATCTGAGATGCTGGGAATATGTATGGTGAACCAGACAAGCAAATGTTTATGGAGCTTCAACATCACTAAGCACCAGGGAAATGCATACCAAAACCACAGTGAAATATCATCCTACCCACCAGTTAAACTTTAAAGCTCCAAAATGATTTTATTGTCCATATTGCTATCAGCATTTTGGGCAATGCCAAATGCCAACAAGTCTCTAGGAAGTTCCAAACTTTCCCACATTTTCCTGTCTTCTTCTGAGCCCTTCAAACTGTTCCAATTTCTGCCTGTTACCCAGTTCCACAGTCGCTTCCACATTTTTTGGTATCTTTTCATCAGTGCCCCACTCCTGGTACCAATTTACTGTATTAGTCCGTTTTCATGCTGCTGATAAAGACATACCCAAGCCTGGGAAGAAAAAGAGGCTTCATTAGATTTACAGTTCCACGTGACTGGGGAGGCCTCAGAATCATGGCAGGAGCCAAAAGGCACTTCTTACATGGCAGCGGCAAGAGAAAAATGAGGAAGAAGCAAAAGCAGAAATGCCTGATAAACCCATCAGATCTGATGAGACTTATTCACTATCACAAGAATAGTACAGGAAAGACTGACCCCCATGATGACCTCCCCCTCCATCCCTCCCACAATATGTGGGAATTCTGGGAACTATGCTTCAAGTTGAGATTTGGTGGGGACACAGCCAAACCATATCAATATTTTTGTCTCAAATTTTTTATGGTGCACCAGAGTAAAGAGACACTTGGATGGATACCTTTCAAACACCTGAGAATGCAGAAGGAAAGTAGTTAACCAAATCCATAAAAAGAAAGTAAAAAAATGAGCAAGGCATGCAGAACATGCCTTCTGAATTAATCCAGAGCTGAGGGTCCCTATTGCTCCATGCAGTTGATTAGGATGTTATCAGACCTTTGTACCTGAGAAATAGTGGGCCACTGACTAGCTAACTGGAGGAACAAATTAGGCATCTAATGATTAAACTGATATTAAAAGCATTTTTATTTCCTAGTTTAATTGGAATTTCTTTTTTATTCTATCTTACATGTGTTGGGGTCTGCATGTTTCCTAAACAAAGGAATGAACACACAAGACAACACAGGACAAGACATACATGGCGGCCACACCGAATGGCACATTCTGCTTTATTTTTTTTTTTTTATTTTTTTTTTTGTTTGTTTTTTGAGACGGAGTCTCGCTCTGTAGCCCAGGCTGGAGTGCAGTGGCGCGATCTCGGCTCACTGCAAGCTCCGCCTCCCGGGTTCCCGCCATTCTCCTGCCTCAGCCTCCCGAGTAGCTGGGACTACAGGCGCCCACCACCTCGCCCGGCTAGTTTTTTGTATTTTTTAGTAGAGACGGGGTTTCACCGTGTAGACCAGGATGGTCTCGATCTCCTGACCTCGTGATCCACCCGTCTCGGCCTCCCAAAGTGCTGGGATTACAGGCTTGAGCCACCGCGCCCGGCCCACTCTGCTTTATTGTATCCAGCAGTTTGTGGAATGTGACCAAGTCACGGGGCACGTGTTGCTTCTCTGACCTTTCCTTGAGTCCCAAGATCAGTAAACACTGACCAGTTCCCAGAGCCCACTGTTTACAGCTGCCTCCTTTGTCCTTTCTGTTTGCAGAAAAGGACCGTCCTGCTTTGTCTGCAAGAGCAGGGCTTATCGGGAACGTCTCGTTTGTGAGCACACAGTCCTCTACATACATGAGTTTTGCTCTTTAACTCAGGAAACATATTCTGAAAGCAAAAATGTATGTGTGATATTGCTATTATTTTTTTCCAACAATAGAAAAAAAAAATTCAGCCAGGCAGAGTGGTTCACACCTGTAATCTCAGCACTTTGGGATCCCAAGGCGGGTGGATGGCTTGAGCTCAGGAGTTCAGGACCAGCTTGGGCAACATAGCAAAACCCCGTATCTACAAGAAATACAAAACAAAATTAGCCAGGCATGGTGGCATATGCCTGTGACCCCAGCTACTTGGTAGGCTGAGGTGGGAGGATGCTTGAGCCAGGGAGGTGGAGGTTGCAGTGAGCTGAGATCATGCCACTGCATTCCAGCCTGGGTGACAGAGTGAGACCCCGTCTTAAAAAAAAAAAAAAAAAGGAAAAGAAAAAATTTTCTTCAATGACTGGAGTTTTCTTTCATCTTACAGTTATTTTAGAGAAGCAAGGCAGTGTGACATAGTAGAAATAATTGAGGGCCATGAGTCAAAAGACTTGGTTTCCAGCTGTCATGGGAAATCATTTCATCTCTTTGAGGCTTGGTTTTCCCCAGGAGTTATTAAGCCATATACAGAAGAATTCCTTGGGTCCCTTTTAGCTTTAAGAGTCTGTGATTCTAGAAAGCAAGGAGCTGTTTCTGAGGGAGGTTAAAGGAAACAGGTGCAGTGGCTTAAACCTGTAATTCCAGCACTTTGGGAGGCTGAGGCTGGTGGATCCCTTGAGCTCAGGAGTTCAAGACTGGCCAGTATAACATAGTGAGACCCTGTCTCATTGCTGTTTTAACATTTTTAATTAAAAAAAAAAAAAAGAAATATAATGAAAGATGAGGGAGGCAAGAAGAGACAGAATCTAAGAAAAACAAAGAAAGTTTTGGAGAGCAAGGATCCTCAACATTGTACTGTAAAGTCAACCTGCTCCCTGTTAACTTCCTTGGAAAAGTGGAATCAACTTTTTGAGCTTTTTATCTTTTCTTCTGTGTCCCGGCTGGTAGAAATACAAATAAGCACTAAATTGGAGAAAGGCAGGGAGCTGGGGGAATAAGGACGAGAAATGGAAGGATGGATCATTTAGACACTGCAATGCCAGCCCCAAAGTCTTCAGAAATGAAGGTGTCAATTTGGCCCTAAAATTCAAAAAGGTTAAAAAGGATTTTTTGTGAGTGTGTCTGCCTGGGCTGCTCCCAATAACCTTAATTCAAGAGGATCCCCATGGTTTTATTTATCCAGAATCTTCTCCTAAACCTTTTGCAGTGTGCATCAGCTGAGATTTCAACAACAGATGGTTGCCCTGAAGGTACTTTGATAGGTGAAGTTTAGAAAAGATTCTTGGTCCTAAATGAAATCTAATCTTTTACTGTCTAAACCGATTTGGATTCATTTCAGACCAACTTATTCTCAGAAACACATTTACAGAGGCTGGGCACGGTGGCTTACACCTGTAATCCCAGCCCTTTGGGAGGCTGAGGCGGGTGGGCCACTTGAGCTCAGGAGTCTGAGACCAGCCTGGGCAACATAGTGAGACCCCCATCTCCACAAAAATTTAAAAACCAGCTGGGTGTTGTTGGGAGCAAGCACCCCAAAATCTGGCCATAAGCTGGCCTCAAAATTGGCCATAAATAAAATCTCTGCAGCACTGTAACATGTTCATAATGGCCTTAACACCCACGCTGGAAGGTTGTGGGTTTATGGGAATGAGAGCAAGAAACACCTGGCCCGCCCAGGGTGGAAAACCACTTAAAGGCATTCTTAAGCCACAAACAATAGCATGAGCGATCTATGCCTTAAGGGCCTGTTCCTGCTGCAGTTAACTAGCCCAACCTATTCCTTTAATTCAGCCCATCCCTTCGCTTCCCATAAGGGATACTTTTAGTCAATTTAATATCTATAGAAACAATGCTAACGACTGGTTGGTTTGCTGTTAATAAATGTGTGGGTAAATGTCTGCTCAGGGCTCTCAGCTCTGAAGACTGTGAGACCTCTGATTTTCCACTTCACATCTCTATATTTCTGTGTGTGTGTCTTTAATTCCTCTAGTGCTGCTGGGTTAGGGTCTCCCCGACCAAGCTGGTCTCAGCAAGTGACGTCCACCTTGGGGGCTCAAATCTAGGTCGAAGGGTCGCCAGAGCAATGGTAGGAACAGAAAACTAGCTGGAGGACACCCGAATACTCTTAAAGCAATCCCTATGGTGAGTAAGAAGGGGAGCTCAGAAGCATCAGGGTAACAATGGGACAGATATGGGGTCTGGTTGGTTTCACCTTGTAACTTTTTCACACTGATGACAAGGAGGAAAAAGAGTATAGCAAAGTAACAGAGGAGGTTACATAACATGTTTATTTGCCAGCTAAAGTTAAAGTGGCAAAGGAAGGAGAAGTTCATCTCTACCCTTTTGCACCCCCTCCTTACTATTTTGAAGAAAATGACCCCCCAGATCTTTCTTTTCTGGAGCACACTGGGTGAAAAGTAGTTGCCCCAGTGACTGTTCGAGCAGCACCTCAAGCGACTGCTGTTTTTTCTATTCAGGCAGGAATTCAACAAGCTAGACAAGAGGTGATTTAGAGGCTTGGCAGTTCCCTATTAGAATATACCCCCCAGATCAACAGGGAAATATTACAGCTGCATCTGGCCTTTTCCTTTTAAATTACTCAAAGAATTTAAACCAGATTCTCCTTTTGTAATGGGACTGTTAAAGAATGTTGCTGTTACCAGTCGGATGGTTCCTACTGACTGGGACGCTGTTACTTGAGCTTGTCTGACTCCTGCTCAGTTCTTACAATTTAAAACTTGGTGGGCAGACGAAGCTTCCATTCAGACTGCTTGCAATGCCCAGGCCCAACCTCAAATTAACATAACTGCAGACCAACTTTTGGGGGTTGGCGGCTGTGCTGGTTTAGATGCACAAGTGGTCATGCAGGATGATGCCATAGACCCGCTTAGAGGAGTGTGCATTAGAGCTTGGGAAAAAATCACTTCAGGTAGAGAACAATACCCTTCCTTTAGTGCTGTAAAACAGGGACCCAAAGAACCATACGTTGATTTTATAGCTCGGTTACAGGAGTCTCTTAAAAAGATGATTGCAGATTCAGCTGCTCAGGATATAGTGTTGCAGTTACTAGTTTTCGACAATGCTAATCTCGATTGCCAGGCTGCTCTGCGACCTATCAGAGGGAAAGCACATTTAGTTGATTATATCAAGGCCTGTGATGGTATCGGAGGTAATCTGCATAAAGCTACCTTGCTGGCACAGGCAGTGGCAGGACTGAGAGTAGATAAAGGAAATACTCCTTTATCTTGGAGCTTGTTTAACTGTAGGAAGCACGGTCATACTAAAAAAGAATGTAGAAAAAATCAGCAAGTCCGGCCACCAGATAGGGGGAAAAAAGAAAACTGCTGCTCCTGAAATATGTCCAAAATGTAAAAAAGGAAAACATTGAGCTAATCAGTGTCACTCTAAGTTTGATAAAAATGGGAACCCAATTTCGGGAAATGCCATGAGGGGCCCGTCCCGGGACCCATTCTAAACTGGGGCATTTCCAGCTCAGGCCATTCCCTCACCCCTGTACAATGTCTGTCCCTGCCACAGCCGGTAGTGCCGCAGTAGATTTATGCTGCACAAAAGCTGTGAGCCTTCTGCCTGGGGAACCCCTGCAAAAGCTCCCAACAGGAGTCTGTGGACCCTTGCCAGCAGGGACAATAGGATTACTTTTAGGAAGGTCTAGTTTGAGTTTAAAAGGGGTACAATTGGTGTGATTCCATCCTGCGGGGCTGTTCCCTGGAGCAGCATTTGTTTATCTCCGTCCGCCTTCTCTCCCATCTAAGTGCATGCAGCCACCTGATGGAAGATTTGATGGACATGGACATGAGCCCCCTGAGGCCCCAGAACTATCTATTTGGTTGTGAACTAAAGGGCGACAAAAATTATCAGTCTAAGGTGGATAATGATGAAAATGAGCACCAGTTATCTTTAAGAACGGTCAGTTTAGGGGCTGGTGCAAAGGATGAATTGCACATTGTTGAAGCAGAGGCAATGAATTACGAAGGCAGTCCAATTAAAGTAACACTGGCAACTTTGAAAATGTCTGTGCAGCCAACGGTTTCCCTTGGGGGCTTTAAAGTAACACCACCAGTGGTCTCAAGGTTGAAGTGTGGTTCGGGGCCAGTGCATACTAGTGGACAGCACTTAGTAGCTGTGGAGGAAGATGCAGAGTTAGAAGATGAAGAGGAGGAGGAGGATGTGAAACTCTTAAGTGTATCTGGAAAGCGGTCTGCCCCTGGAGGTGGTGGCAAGGTTCCACAGAAAAAAGTAAAACTTGCTGCTGATGAAGATGATGATGAGCATGATGATGATGATGAAGAAGAAGATGATGATGATTCTGAAGATGAGGAAGCTGAAGAAAAAGTGCCAGTGAAGAAATCTGTATGAGATACTCCAGCCAAAAATGCACAAAAGTCAAATCAGAATGGAAAAGACTCAAAATCATCATCAACACCAAATCAAAAGGACAAAAATTATTCAAAAAACAGGAAAAAACTCCTAAAACACCAAAAGGACCTAGTTCTATAGAAGACATTAAAGCAAAAGTGCAAGCAAGTATAGAAAAAGGTGGTTCTTTTTGCAGAGTGGGAGCCAAGTTCATCAATTATGTGAAGAATTGCTTCTGGATGATTGATCAAGAGGCTATTCAAGATCTCTGGCAGTGGAGGAAGTCTCTTTAAGAAAATAGTTTAAACAATTTGTTAAAAATTTTCCTTCTTATTTCATTTCTGTAACAGTTGATATCTGGCTGTCCTTTTCATAATGCAGAGTGAGAACTTTCCCTGCCATGTTTGATAAATGTTGTCCAGGTTCCATTGCCAAGAATGTGTTATCCAAAATGCCTGTTTAGTTTTTAAAGATGGAACTCCACCCTTTGCTTGGTTTTGAGTATGTATGGAATGTTATGATAGGACATAGTAGTAGCGGTGGTCAGACATGGAAATGGTGGGGAGACAAAAATATACGTGTGAAATAAAACTTAGAATTTTAATAAAGTAAAAAAAAGAGGGGATACAAATACATACAGGAGTCATTGATTCAGATTACAATGGGGAAATTCAAATTGTTTTATCTACTTCTATTCCCTGGAAAGCAGAGCCAGGAGAGCGCATAGCACAGCTCCTGATTGTGCTGTACGTGGGAATGGGAAAAAGTGAAATTAAACGAACAGGAGGATTTGGAAGCATGAATAAACAAGGCAAAGCAGCTTATTGGGTAAATCAAATTACTGATAAATGTCCTACCCGTAAAATAACTATTCAAGGAAAGAAATTTAAAGGTTTGGTAGACACAGGAGTGGGTATTTCAATCATTTCTCTACAGGACTGGCCGTCCACATGGCCAATTCAACCCTCTCAATTTAACATAGTTGGAGTTGGTAAAGCCGCTGAAGTATATCAAAGTAGTTATATTTTGCATTGTGAGGGGCCTGATGGACAACCTGGGACTATTAAACCAATTATAACTTCTGTATCTATAAATTTATGGGGAAGAGATTTATTACAACAATGGAGAACGCAAGTTCTAATTCCAGAACAATTGTATAGCCCTCAAAGTCAACATACGATGCGTGAAATAGGGTATGTCCCTGGTATGGGACTAGAAAAAAAATTGCAAGCTTTGAAAGAACTGCTTCAAGCAGAAAATCAAAGTTCCCGCCAAAGATTAGGAGATAATTTTTGATGGCAGCCATTATTAAGCCTCCAGAACCTATACCTTTAAAATGGTAAACAGATAAGCCAATTTGGATAGAACAATGGCCACTAAGTAAAGTAAAACTGGAGGCTTTAGAGAAATTAGTTACTGAACAATTAGAAAATGGGCACATAGCTCCAACATTTTCTCCTTGGAATCTTCCAGTTTTCATAATTAAGAAAAAATCAGGAAAATGGAGAATGTTAACTGACTTAAGAGCCATCAATTCAGTTATACAACCTATGGGAGCATTACAGCCAGGATTGGCTTCTCCTGCTATAATTCCAAAAAATTGGCCTTTAATAGTCATAGATTTAAAAGATTGTTCCTTTACTATCCCTTTAGCTGAGCAAGACTGTGAACAGTTTGCATTTACAATTCCTGCCGTAAACAACCTGCAGCCAGGTAAGCGTTATCATTGGAAACTGTTGCCACAGGGCATGTCAAACAGCCCAACAATTTGCCAGACATATGTAGGGCAAGCAATTGAACCTACTCATAAAAAATTTTCACAGTGTTACATTATTCACTATATGGATGATATACTTTGTGCTGTCCTCTCTCAAGAAATATTACTCCAATGTTATGATCACTTGCAAAATTCGATTTCTCTCGCTGGTTTAATTATAGCTCCTGACAAAATTCCGACCACTGCTCCTTACTCCTACTTGGGGACCTTAGTAAATGACACTACCATTGTGCCACAGAAAGTAACCATATGTAGGCCGGGCACGGTGACTCACGCCTGTAATCCCAGCACTTTGGGAGGCTGAGATGGGCAGGAGATGGAGACCATCCTGGCAAACATGGTGAAACCCCGTCTCTACTAAAAATACAAAAATGAGCCAGGCATGGTGGCGGGCACCTGTAGTCCCAGCTACTCAGGAGGCTGAGGCAGAAGAATGGCATGAACCCAGGAGGCGGAGCTTGCAGTGAGCGGAGATTGTGCCACTGCACTCCAACCTGGGCGACAGAGCAAGACTCTGTCTCAAAAAAAAAAAAAAAAAGGTAACCATACATAGAGGTCAACTAAAAACATTAAATGACTCTCAAAAATTAGTAGGAGATATTAATTGGATACGACCTGCTCTAGGCATTCCTACCTATGCCATCAGTAATTTATTTTCTATCCTTAGAGGAAATCCTAGTCTCACTAGCCCTCAGCAATTAACAAAGGAGGCTGAGGTCAAGTTACAGCTGATCAAAAAGCAAGTCTATAAAGCTCACATAAATAGAATAGATCCAGAGAAGACTCTAGATTTGCTAATTTTTTCAACTCAGCATTCACCTACTGGTGTTATTGTCCAAGAACAGGACTTAGTAGAGTGACTTTTCCTTCCACATACTAATTCACAGACTCTAACTCCTTATTTAGATCAAATTGCTACTATGATAGGGATTGGGAGAACTCAGATTGTTAAATTACATGGATATGATCCTGGAAAAATTATTGTCCCTCTCATGAAGGCACAAATACAGCCAGTTTTTTTTTTTTTTTTTCTGAGATGGAGTCTCGCTCTGTCGCCCAGGCTGGAGTATAGTGGCATGGTCTTGGCTCACTGCAAGCTCCGCCTCCTGGGTTCACGCCATTCTCCTGCCTCAGCCTTACTAGTGCCTGGGACTACAGGCACCCGCCACCACGTCCCGCTAATTTTTTGTATTTTTACTAGAGATGGGGTTTCACCATGTTAGCCAGGATGGTGTCAATCTCCTGACCTCATGATCCACCCACCTCGGCCTCCCAAAGTGCTGGGATTACAGGCATGAGCCACCACACTCAGCCACAGCAAGCTTTTATAAATAGTCTTACTTGGCAAGCCCATTCAGCTGACTTTGTGGGTATTCTCAATAATCATTTTCCTAAAACGAAGCTGTTTCAGTTTTTGAAATTAACTAATTGGATTCTCCCTAAAATAACTAAATTTAAACCAATTGAAGGTGCTGAGAATGTTTTTACAGAGGATCTAGTAATGGTAAAGCTCCTTATTCTGGCTCAAAAAGTAAAGTTTTCCAGACATTCTATACTTCAGCTCAAAAAGTGGAGCTTGTAGCTGTAATTGAGGTATTGGCTGCTTTTGATATGCCTATTAATGTGATTTCTGATTCTTCATACGTGGTTCATTCCACACAGATAATTGAAAATGCTCAGTTACGATTTCATACAGAGAAACAACTGATGACTTTATTTACCCAATTGCAAACAGCAGTTATGAGTAGAATGCATCCTTTTTACATCACTCACATTAGGTCCCATACACCTCTTCCAGGACCTTTGACTGAAGGGAATCAAATGGCTGATCACCTCCTTGCTACTGCAATATCTAATGCTAGACACTTTCACAATTTAACCCATGTTAATGCCTCTGGTCTCAAATGCAGATACAGCATTACCTGGAAAGAAGCTAAAGCTATTATCCAGCAATGCTCAACTTGCCAAATGGTGCCTTCCTCATCTTTTACAGGAGGAGTTAATACTCAACGAAGACTGGAACCTAACTCTCTTTGGCAAATGGATGTCACACATGTTCCCTCGTTTGGGAGACTAGCTTATGTACATGTATGTGTGGGCATCTTTTCTCACTTTGTCTGGGCTACATGCCAAACAGGAGAGTCTTCTGCCTGTGTTAAACGTCACCTTTTGCAGTGTTTTGCGGTGATGGGCATTCCAGCTTCTATTAAAACAGATAATGCCCCAGACTATGCTAGCCAAGCTCTAGCTACATTTTTCTCTGTGTGGAATATTAAACACATTACTGGTATCCCATACAATTCTCAAGGACAAGCCATAGTGGAAAGAATGAATCTCTCCCTAAAACAGCAGTTGCAAAAGCAGAAGGGAGACAGAGAATATAGATCCCCACAGATGCAACTGAACCTAGCATTATTAACTTAAAATTTTTTGAGCCTGCCCAAAGGCCAGATGTTATCAGCAGTTCAACAGCATCAACAGAAACCAGCTGCAAACACAGAAACAGAACAACTGATTTGGTGGAGAGATCCAATAACAAAAAGTTGGGAAATAGGTAAAATACTAACTTGGGGTAGAAGTTATGCTTGTATTTCTCCAGGACTGAATCAACAGCCAATTTGGATACCATCAAGACACCTGAAACCTTATCATGAGCCAGATACTGAGGAAGAGACTCTGGGAGGATCCTGAGGACCCCCCAGTTGCAGACATGTCAAGACTGACGCCGAGGAGGACCTCAACTGTCATGAGCAACACCCGTCGAACACAGCCACCCATCTGGGGACAGATCAAGAAGCTGTCACAGATGGTGGAAGAAAACCTGAGGAAAGCGGGACAACCAGTCACAATGAATAATTTAATGGTAGCTATGATAGCGGTGATCACCACTGCCGTGAGCATTCCTTCAATAAGGGCTGGCAATAATGCCTGGATGCAATCACTATGACACAGTCACTCATGCTTTCTGATCTCAGTATTTACCATAATAAATCTGCTCCTATAAGTGAGGCATACTGCCCTCAAAAACCTATTTGTAAAAGTATGGCAAAAGTTCCTATTACTGGAACCATGGCGGTATAGTGGCACCTCAACCCCAAATGATTTGGCCCATTCTAGGAGCTTAACATAAGGATTTGTGGAAACTATTAAATGCTCTTAATAAGATCAAAATTTGGGAAAGAATAAAAAAGCATCAAGAAGGACACTCTACATACTTGTTTTTGGATATTACCAAATTAGAGAACAAATATTTAAAGCATCCCAGGCACACCTGACCTTAATGCCAGGAACTGGGGTGCTTAAAGGAGCTGCAGACAAATTAGCAGCTAGTAACCCATTAAAATAGATAAAAACACTCAGAGGCTCTGTGATTTGAATGATGACTGTGCTTTTAATCTATGTTGTTTGTCTTTGTATAGTCTGCAGATGCAGATCCCAACTCCTGCGAGAAGTAGCTCACCATGACAAAGCTGCCCTTGCTTTTATCTCTTTGCAAATCAGAGAAGGGGGACATGTTGGGAGCAAGCCCCCCAAAATCTGGCCATAAACTGGCCCCCAAACTGGCCATAAACAAAATCTCTGCAGCACTGTAACATGTTTATAATGGCCTTAAAGACCGCACTGGAAGGTTGTGGGTTTACGGGAATGAGGGCAAGGAACACCTGGCCCATCCAGGGCAGAAAACTGCTTAAAGGAATTCTTAAGCCACAAACAATAGCATGAGCAATCTGTGCCTTAAGAGCATGTTCCTGCTGCAGTTAACTAGCCCAACCTGTTCCTTTAATTCAGCCTATCCCTTCGTTTCCCATAAGGGATACTTTTAGTCAATTTAATATCTATACAAACAATGCTAATGACTGGTTTGCTGTTAATAAATATGTGGGTAAATCTCTGTTTGGGGCTTTCAGCTCTGAAGGCTGTGAGACCCCTGATTTCCCACTTCACATCTCTATATTTCTGTGTGTGTGTCTTTAATTCCTCTAGCACTGCTGGGTTAGGGTCTCCCCGACCGAGCTGGTCTCAGCACATGTAGTGGTGTGAACCTGTGGTCCCAGCTACATGGGAGGCTGAGGTGGGAGGACTGCTTGAGGCTGCAGTGAGCCATGATCATGCCAGCCTGAGCAACAGGGGAAGAGCTTGTCTCCAAAAAAAAAGAGAGATGTATATGGAAGAAAAAACTAACAAGAAGGGGTGATAGACAGCATAAGGCATGTAGGAGAAAGGGCATGTTTCAGTTCGAGCAACTGGGTGGGTATTGTTAACTGTTTAGTGAGATGGAAAATCAGGAATTTGGTTTTAGTCATGTGATCTTATGAGCTATAACTCCTAAATGAAACTGTAAGTCCTCCTGGGGAATATGTGCATTTTAAAGAAGAAAGCTCTCAAGGATCAAAAAAGGTGAAACTAGAGTGGTGGATTGGCAGGCAGTTGGGTTGTCATTTTTTAATCACGGATTCAAAAATGGGCTTGGAGAACTGCCTATGGAGAAGGCTCTCAGGGCATAATGACCACATTGTTATAGAGATGGGCACAGACTCTGGAAGAAAGCCTGGGACATTTCTTCCTCTACCTCCTCTAGTCTACATCCCTCCCCTGCCTTTTTCCTTAAGATTTGTTCCAGTGCTACAAACCTGAGGTTTAGTGGAAAATTTCCCCTCAGTTGCTCCTGACTATACTTTGATCCAAAAGGCTGGGTGAGATCTGCCTCACCCTGCAGTCCCTCCCAGAGCAGCCCTCACCTCTAGTTTCCAAGCTCATCACCCTTGAGGGAGGAAATAGCTGATGTTCCCAACAAGCTGCCAGACTTTCCCTGGGAAAGGAGACCAATTCCTCTGAAAATCAGTGACACGAAGAAGAAGCTGCAATTGCTGGAATTGAATATTCACACAGAGCAGGAAAGAGAAAGAGAGGCAGGAGCCAGGTTTCCTGAGCTCTGATTCTCAGAAGCCTTGTTCTTCTCCAGAGTTATCCAAGTCCAGCTGTTTCTCCCAAACCCATTCAGAGGAGCCCCTTGGAAAAACAACAATCCTTAGATCAAAAGAATTTGTACCCAAAAATGTTCCTTAGAACAAATTCTTGTCTCTCTCCATCTAAATACCTACCGCTTGCTTGGCATTTGAAATGTTTCAAGTTATACCAGCTTGAAGAAGTTTCCTATTGACCTCCACTTATTATACTGAAGTTAGACTATGAAGCCATCAAGAAAACTTGGTTTATACTATCTACAAAATCAGTTAATCTAGAGGAAATCCTCACGCTTTTATAAAAGCAACTTTGCTTTTCATGTAAAATTAATTCTCAGAGCCTTTTATATATTATATATTATATTAGTATAGTTATATGAAATATTATATATTATATATTTATATAAGTATAATTATATGAAATATATATTTTATAAAATATAGTTATATGAAATATAGATTATATTTTATAAAAATATATAATTTATATAAAATATAGATTATATAAAATATATATATTTTTTAGATGGAGCGTTGCTCTGTCACCAGGCTGGAGTGTAATGGCACCATCTCGGCTCACTGCAACCTCCACCTCCCAGGTTCAAGCCAGCACCAGCAATAGCGACACCCAGGTCCCACGCTTTGTTTCGAGTCTAGAAATCCTTTCACTTCCCTGTTGATACCCCAAGTTCCTGACCTTTTCTGCCCAAACTTTCCCCTTATCTCTTACATTGTCCTCATAAAATTCTCTCAGGGGAGAGAACAGAATCACGGCATATTTGATACTCCTCTGGTATTAGCTTTGCCTCAACCTCCTGAGAAGCTGGGACTACAGGCGTGCCACCACACCCAGCTATTTTTTTTATTTTTAGTAGAGATGGGGTTTCGCCATGTTGACCAGGATGGTCTCAATCTCTTGACCTCATGATCCACCCGCCTTGGCCTCCCAAAGTGCTGGGATTACAGGCGTGAGCCACTGTGCCCAGCCTAATATTAATGTACATATATACATTATGAATCGCCAAGATAGTGTGTATGTGTGTGTGCGTGATCTCTTAAGACTAAAATTCTGCAGAACCTTTTTTTGGGAAATACTGACTTACTGAGTAATTCTACCTTCCTCTTACATACTTTTTTGCTGCATAAAGTGTCAACACCTTTCTCTTCAGTGTCAACATCCATAGAAAAAGTGTCAACACCTTTCTCTTAAGTGTCAACGCCCATAAGTGTCAACACTTTTCTCTTCAGTGTCAACACCCATAAAAAAGTGTCAACACTTTTCTCTTAAGTGTCAACGCCCATAAGTGTCAATACCTTTCTCTTCAGAGGTCTTCATTTTCTTTGTGTGTGGCATGGCAAAAGCCAAAATGAAAGTTTAAAGATCCAGTGTGTGTGTGTATATATATATATATATACACATACAGATAGATAGATAGATTTTTTTTTTTTTTTTTTTTGGAGACAAGGTCTTGCTCTGTCACCCAGACTGGAGTGCAGTGGTGTGATCATGGCTCACTGCAGCCTCAACCTCCTGGGCTCAAGCCATCCTCCCGCCTTCGCCTCCCAAGTAGCTGGAACTACAGGTGCATGCCACCATACCTGGCTTATTGATGTATTTTTTGTGGAGATGGGGTTTCGCTATATTGTCCAGGCTGGTCTTGAACTCCTGAGCTCAAGCAATCCACCTGCCTCAGCCTCTCAAAGTTCTGAGATTACAGGCGTAAGCCATCATGCCTGGCCAAATGTGTATTTTTAAATAAGAAGGAAGTAAGTTTTTCTTACAAAGTAAGTTTTGTCTTTTTGCCTATTGAAGCCAGGAATTTTATTATTCCATTTTTTATGTATAAAATAGTCCCTCAGTGACCAACACAAACAGAAAAATATAACAAAACTGCTTTCCAAAAGACGATGAAGTTAGAAAAACAATTTTACCAAAATATAACTTTAAAAAATACACTTAAATAAAACTACCACAAAACAGAGATATAATGTGATTTTACCACCATATATTTGAAAAGTAGAATGACTCATTATTTTAATATTTCCTAGGAGTATTGTTTTATAATTTGCCCAAGGATTTGATTTGATTTTCTAGTGGCCCCAAAGGTGGCAATATCTGCTTATGAAAGCCTTGATTTGGGCTGTGTAGGCTGCCATAGTTTTTTTCAGAATTTTCTTTTCGTTGAAACGAGATTGCAATATAGGTCAGCAGCGTCACCCATGCTTCCTAGACGCTTATATAATCAGAATTTACTTCTTCCTTTTCTTTGCAATAACACATTTTTTTCATACTTAATGAGTGTAAAATATTCTCTGAGAGGAATCCACAAACGTTGAAATTTCTTCCTCCTTAGGAAAAGACAGTAGATTGTCAATTTATTTATCCTTCATTTCACTCAAAATATTTTCTTATAAATTCCCTGCAAGCTTTCTCTCTTCCTTCCTTTCTATGGAGATTTGTGAAAAATGTGACACACACACAACTGATAGTAGTGGCATGGGCCTTGGCCCATCCTCGTTTGTCTTTTAAGAGGTGTCCTCAAAAAAAAAATTTATAAAAATTAGCTGGGCGTGGTAGTGGCACCGGTAATATCAGCTACTTGGGAGGCTGAGGCAGGAGAATTACGTGAACCTGGGAGGCAGAGGGAGGCGGAACTCGCAGTGAGCTGAGATTGCACCACTGCACTCCAGCCTGGGCGACAGAGCAAGACTCCACGTCAAAAAAAAAAAAAAGAAGAAGAAGAAAGCAAGTGGGCGGTCCTGAGCTCTGAGAGCTGCCCCCACTCCAGTGGGGGTTTTTCCTCAAGTGAGAGTCTTCAGAGAATCCATTTCCTTTTTCTTATTTTTAGAGACGGAGTCGCGCTCTATGGCCAAGGCTGCAGTGCAGTGGTGCAATCATAGCTCACTGCAGCGTCAAACTCCTGGGCTCAACTGATCCTCTCACCTCAGCCTCCTGAGTAGCTGGCGTATGTCACCATGCCTGGCTAGTTTTGTTTGTTTGTTTGTTTAGACTGAGTCTGGCTCTGTCATTCCCACTGGAGTGCAGTGGCATGAACTTGGCTCACTGCAAACTCTGCCTCCTGGGTTCAAGCAATTCTCCTGCCTCAGCCTCCTGAGTAGCTGGGATTACAGATATGCAGCACCATGCCTGGGTAATTTTTTGTATTTTTAGTAGACACAGGGTTTCACCATGGCCAGGCTGGCCTCAAACACCTGACCTCAAGTGATCCACTTGCCTCGGACTCCCCAAGTGCTGAGACTACAGGCACGAGCCACTGTATGGTTCCATTTGCTGTACAAGTTGGAGTGGTGGCTGGATTACAGAGTTGTTGTGTAGCTCAGAGACAACCGTGCAGGTTATAATTTCTCTACTTGCCTCCTGGATTCATTTTTCATCCTTCCTTGCCCTGCTCTGTGCCCGAGGAGACTGAACCAACCCCTTCAGATCACAGGACAAGAGGAGAGAGGGGCCAGGCTTTATTCTCTACGCCTTTGCTTAGGAGCTGTGTCTGTTGGTAGCTGTCATGCTCCATACCTATCACTCCCATCAGGTGGCCCATGTTGCCAGGCTCCAATACTACTTTTCTCTCCCCTTACTCCTTTAGTCCTAGGGGAAATAATGGTTTCCTGGAGCCAGACTTTGGGTGCCTCATGCCACAGGGTATGGATTTAGCTAGTAGCCATGGCAGTTGCCTGACAAGACCATTCTGCTTCCTTGTGGCAACCTCCATAAATCACAGGATTGGATTTATGTAATATTTAAAATCTTACAGATTTAATTAAAGATTTTCGAGTAGATGAGCACATAAGATCAGATATGTAGTCTAAGAATATTAACCTGGTAGAGTATCAAGTATATGGGAAAGGGAGAGAATGGAGATGACACCAGTGAGCAAACACTGCCATGGTCCCTGTCAGTGGTGATGACAGGTGAGATACACAAGGTCAGTGGGAAGGTTCCAGATAGACATCTACTCCAAAGGAACCAAAAACAGATTGTCTTTGGGGGACACAGTGGAGGGATGTTTCAAGTAGGAATCTGCCAACGTTGTCTTTTCTGAATTTCCTTTTGTGGGGAACTGCTCCTCTGCTACTCTATGTGATTTTGATGAAGCTGCCAATTGCAGAACTCTGCCCCTCTGACCACAGAGGGGGGTGTGTGTGATAGTGGGAGGGGCAACCAAGAATAGTACCTCAAGCCCAGCCCATCTTAGTGCCTCATTCTCTTGGGCAGAGTGATTGATCTAGGGATGGCCATGTGCCTAAATCTAGGCTAATCAATGCCTTTTTTGGTGACTTTTCCATTTGGAGCTGAAGGAGGAGGGGCCTTACTTTCAGAAATATGTGAATAGGGATGCCGCGGCCTCTTTTCTTTTCCCCACAACATGAAGAACAAAGAAAACATAAACAAGTGAGTGGAGGGTGAAGATGGTGACTTCCTTAGAGTTCCTGAGTCTAGTCAAACTGGAAGTGAGATCAATTTCTGGACTTCCCAGTTATGTGATCCAGTAAATCTCCTTTTATGCTTAAGCTAGTTTGAGTTTTGAGTTGGGTTTCTGTCACTTGTAATTGAAACAAGTCTGAACTTAAAAAAAAAAAAAAGTGGGGGGGTGTCGGGCACAGTGGCTCACACCTGTAATCCCAGCACTTTGGGAGGCTGAGGCAGGCAGATCACCTGAGGTCAGGAGTTTGAGACCAGCTTGGCCAACATGGAGAAACCCTGTCTCTAGTAAAAATGCAAACATTAGCCAGGCATGGTGGCATATGCCTGAAATCCCAGCTACTTGGGAGGTTGAGCCAGAAGAATTGCTTGAGCCTGGGAGGCAGAGGTTGCAGTGAGCCGAGATGGTGCCACTGCACTCCAGCCTGGGTGACACAGCAAAACTCCATCTAAAAAAAAAAAAAAAGTAACATGTTCTTCCTATTAGAAATAGGCTTAAGAAACTTCCATGAGTCCACAGTAAATTCAATGGAATGAATGCTTAAGCAGATATGATCTAAGGAAGTTTTATCAGCAAACTATGGATAAAAGGTGTTTAGGAGAATGTTGGGGAAACTAGTTTTGTTCATTTTCATTCTTTATTTTCCTTCTTATGCTAGTAGTTTCTGCTTTTGAAATTCTAAGAGGAAAAGAAACAGTAAGTGTAGTCAGCCAAGGGAAAAGATATAGACTGGGAAGCAGTAGAGGAAGCCTGGGAACAGAGTGATGGAGAAGGGAATTACGAGAAATGCTATGGCATATGAGGGAGCTCCAGCCTGGGATTCAGGACCTGCGTACAGTCCTGGCTCTGCCACAAATGTGCCATCTGCTTGCATAAGCTAGTGTGACTAAGTTGTAATTTGTATACCTGAGAAATAAGCAGGCCTGGAATAAAAGATGATTAATATTCCCTTTCAACAGTCTATTATTCCAGTGTGTCCCTATTTTTAGCAGGAACATGAAGGAAGCAAGGGATTAGGGAGCATCACTATTAGATTTATAGCTGTGAAGACAGTTTCCCAGAAGGGTTCCCAGGAGGTCTGGCTTGGAGGGCAGCTGCTCCAATGCCCCCAGACCCAGGCTCAGATCAAACCATAGGCAGCTGAGGCTCTGGCTTTATCCTGGAAGGGTTAAGACATGGTCAATGAACGGGGGAACCAAGGCAGGTCTCCTTGTTTTGCGAAATAGTTAATGCAATCCCTTAGGCAGACAGGGTAAAACCAACCTCACTTCCTCCTTCCCTCCTCACCCTTTTCCCACCCAGTGAAGGAATCCTGACTCAACCTAAACCCCACCCACATCAGCATACCTGGAACCCATCCAACCTAGTGGTGACCTGAACAAGCCAATTTCACACCGGAAAAATCAACAGCCTGCTATTATCACAGCCAGGAAGGCAGGGAAGGAGCAGTTTCATCCTCACGGCAATTCAAGCAGGAGGAGAGAAGAGTATGGGGAGAAGTAGTGAATAAACACACAGGAAAAGGAAGTTCTGCAGAAGTTTGCTCCTGCTCCAAAGTTGGGTTTGAAGGGTAGTGTATAAGAAGAAATGAGTTTTCTTCTAGCTCTTTCAAACTTTCTGCCATTTCTGCCAAAATACCACGAAAGAGTTTCTCAGTTCTCAGATTCCTGAGAAACAAGAGCTGCCACACAGTAGGTGCTTAGTAAATAATTTTATTTTATTTTAAATTAATTTAAACCTTAATTTAAAGTTAAATTAAAATAGATTACTAATTATTAAGCACCTCGCTCTGTCACCCAAGCTGGAGTGCAGTGGTGTGATCGTAACTCATTGCAGCCTTAAATTCCTGGGCTCAAGTGATCCTCCCATCTCAGCCTCCAGAGTAGCTGGGACTCTAGGTGTGCACCACCATACCTGGCTATTTTTTTTTATTTTTGGTAGAGGTAGGGTCTTGCTCTGTTGCCCAGGCTGGTCTCTAATTTCTGAGCTCAAGTGATCCTTCCACCTTCCAAAGTGCTAGGATTGTAGGCGTAAGGCCCAGCAATAAATATTTACTGAGTGGATAATTGAACAAATGGGTGGACACATCTGTTGGTCATTATATTGACTCTCTTTGAGGTGCCAGACATGATGAGCTGCCAGAGTAAAATATGCTCCATGAAAGAGAAGGGAGGATCAGGAGAGGCGCTCAAACACACTCAGCTGAAGCTGCTTCCCCACTCTGGACTATCCAGGGAGAGTTTTAATATTGGTCACAGAGGGCATCTCCCTCAGTCAAGGAGCTTCCATAGGCCCTTCCTATAGGCCCAGGACCATGAAGTTATTTATTAGTCCCTGACTTATAAGAGCTTGCAGTCTAAGTGAAGAGACAGTGTTAGCTCAGAGGGAATAAAATGATATGATTTGCATAAATCAATAAATAATTGGCCTTAAGTAATGTAGAGAAATGTGTAATTATAATGAGTTCAAAGAAAAGAGAGATGAGTGGGGCTGGAACAGTCCAGAAAGCACCGTTGAAGAAGTGGGATTTGACTTTGATGCAGGGAACAGGCAAATGCTCATTCAAGTGGGGAATGTGGATTAATTTTCTGAACCCCGATCCCACCTGGGGCATCACAGTGCTGTTTTCCAGATGCATGCCCAAGTCCCCTTTCAATTTTCCATCTCTGGTCTGCATGGCAGGCGAGATTTCCATCACCATTAGAGCAGACGGGGCTTCACAAAGAGCAGTGCAATTTGAGTGCTGATGAGGCCAACAGGTTTGATTCAGAAGACTGTTATTGCTGCCAGGCTGTAGCTTAGACATATAAATTTGCTGCTTCAAATGTTCCATCAGGAGAATCAGCTGGGGAGCAGTAATCCTAAGTGAAACCATCTTGATTACAAAGGAAGAAACGACAACACCATATCGTTTAACTGCTGAACCTTACAGTGAAACACAAAGCGGCATTAAAGTTCTCTGCCTGTAATGCCATGGTTTAAGCGGTTAATCTTATTTTAGCTGAATGGCATGTTCATTACAGCAAATAAGTAGGTAATGTGTGGGATTACTGAAGAGGGAAGATAAATTAAACCAGTTATGGGCATCATGTTGATTTTTTTTAACTGTCTGATTTAACTTGGTATTTTTCAACAGCCAGATCTAATAAACACTCATTTAGCAGAGATTAAAGAGATGGGACTCTTGCCCAGAAAAGGTGTTATATATGACTTGAGATGCTAGTTCTAAGGGCAGTAATTCATGATGCTCAGCACTTGCTCCAGCCTGGAATTTTCAGTGCTTTAACAGGAGGGGTTCATGAATGGCAAAGCAGTGCTTCTCACTTTCCACTAAATAGTTATGTTTCTACCATTTGTACTTTTCATGGGCAGCTAAAGGACTTTTCTTCAAGGTCTCAAACATTCTTTTCTGTAGACCTGCTACAAAGACACCTTCTAACATCAGACAATGTAGTTCAGGAATGTATTTTGTTATATTTTCTCAAACAAGCGCTACTCTAACTTCAAAAACCATTCATTGAACTATGGGTACAAAGGACAGAGGAGATAGTCCTTGAATTGGAAGAGATTACAATGTAGTCTGGAGAGGAGGAATAACAATCACACACAATAAAGAACAATAAAGAAGCTGGTAACAGCATGAGAAGTGCATAAACAAGTGCCAAATTACATAGCCAATTTGTGCAGTGTAGCCCATAAGGAAACAGATGGACAAGTACTTACTGAGCAGCAAGAAATACTCCAGGTTGGGTATTGTGCTGTAGGCTTTTTGTATACTTAATTTGCACAAAAAAATTTTTTTTGAGGCAAATATTATGACCTCCCATTTCACAGGTGTAGAAACCGAGGCTGAGAACCAAGTTGCTTGTTCAAGTGGGGGAAAGGCCGAGGACTGATTTCAAAGTCCTTGCCTTTCCTTTATGGCAAGTTGTTTCTTTAAGAAATGTGGGCCGGGCGCGGTGGCTCAAGCCTGTAATCCTAGCACTTTGGGAGGCCGAGACGGGCGGATCACGAGGTCAGGAGATCGAGACCATGCTGACTAACACGGTGAAACCCCGTCTCTACTAAAAACTACAAAAAACTAGCCGGGCGAGGTGGCGGCGCCTGTAGTCCCAGCTACTCGGAGGCTGAGGCAGGAGAATGGCGTGAACCCGGGAGGCGGAGCTTGCAGTGAGCTGAGATCCGGCCACAGCACTCCAGCCTGGGTGACAGCGCGAGACTCCGTCTCAAAAAAAAAAAAAAAAAAAAGAAATGTGAAGAGTCAGGAGAAGAAAATCATGTAAGATGTCATGGAAGGAGTGGAATTGGATCTGAGTCTGAATGTACCCTTCAACCCAACTTCAAAGCAGCAAATGCCTTGATGCAATTTGTTTGACAATCAATTCTGCTTCCAGGAATTAAGCCTAAAGAAATAATTAAGAAAATGGATCACGAGGTCAGGAGATCGAGACCATCCTGGCTAACATGGTGAAACCCCGTCTCTACTAAAAATACAAAAAACTAGCTAGGCGACGTGGCAGGCGCCTGTAGTCCCAGCTACTCGGGAGGCTGAGGCAGGAGAATGGCGTGAACCCGGGAGGCGGAGCTTGCAGTGAGCTGAGATCCGGCCACTGCACTCCAGCCTGGGCGGCAGAGCGAGACTCCGTCTCAAAAAAAAAAAAAAAAAAAAAAAAGAAAATGTCCCTTTAGAAAGTTTGTATCCATTTGCACTCACACCAGTTCTCATGCCAATACCAGACATTATCATTCCTTTTCAGTATCTGCCATTCCATTAAATCACCATGTGGCTACAATTTGTGTTTCTTTAGTGGGTAGATATGAACACCTATTCATATCTTTGCTGCCTAACTTTGTTTTAGAATTCTCTGTGTCTTTTCTTTTGCTGATTTTTTTTTTTTTTCTTTGAGACAAGGTCTCGCTCTGTCTCCCAGACTGGAGTGCAGTGGCATGATCTTGGCTTACTTCAGCCTTGACCTCTTGGGCTCAAGCGATCCTCCCACCTTAGCCTCCCAGGTAGCTGGGACTACAGGCACACACTACCATGCCCAGCTAATTTTTCAAAAACTTTTTTTGTAGAGATGGGGTTTTGCCATGTTACCCAGGCTGGTTTTGAACTCCTGAACTCAAGCAATCCTCCCGCCTCAGCCTCCCAAATGCTGGGATTACAGGCATGAGCCACCACGCCATGCTTTGCTTATTTTTCTATGAGATATTTATTTACCTCTAAATAATTTTATTTTAAATTTAATTTTATAAATTAAAATTAATTTTAATTCTCATTAATTTAGAACACTTTACATGTTAAGATTTTTGAACTGTCACATAGGCTGCATACTACTTCTAGTTGATTTTTTTTTTTTAACACAGACAAATCTGAGTCATTTTCTTTATAATTTCTGCAGTAGCATCCTGGAAATACGGTTATAGCAAGAAGTAACCTTCAGAGTAAGTAGCTTTCTCGAAATGGTAGCTCAGGTGAACCGCCAACCAGGGCAGACTTGTACAGCTTCTAGGTATCTGCAAGGACAATCCCAGTTGTGCAGACTCAGGGCTCCAATGAGATTCATAGGTGTTAAAAGGACAGGTAACCCCTGATGGCTATACAACTAAAGGTCGCCTCAGTTACACTGATTTCTTAGTAACTTGAATTCCTAGGATAATCTCTAATTTGTTCAAAGTGTACTATTCTTTTAGCCTACCGACAAGTCCACAAATACTATATGTGACATTTTGTCTTAAGATTGATGCAGGATTTTTCTTGGCCCCTTCACTGGATTCCCAACAGGAGGGAACATTTACTCGGCCCACCACATTCAATCCCTTGTGGGTGGGAGCCTGTGAGCAAGTGAGTGCAGGACCCAGGCGGCCACTCCAGGCACCAGCAGAAGCAAGCTCCATGTGGGGCCCATGGCCAAACCAGCCATGAGCCCGTGAGTGTGGGATCTGGCCAGTTGCTCTGGGCACCGGCAGGAGCAGGCTCCATGTGAGGCTCATGGCCAGATCAGGAGTGCGCGAGCGAGTGTAGGATCTGGTTGGCCACTTTGGGCACTGGCAGGAGCAAGCTCTGTGCAGGGCCCATGGCACCACCAAGATGAGGGAGCTTGTGACCCCAAAACCCCAGGGGGAGTTTTACGGTGCTCTCTTAGTGCTGCCATCTGCAGACGGCTGTGTGTTAACAGCTCAGCTGGCCCCTTGTCTCGTCACATGGGGTGGCTGCCCTCTGACAGCAAGGGCAAAGGGCCGGTGCGATAGCCTTTTGGGGTCCCCACACTCCGTGGGCCCCGAGCTCTTGTCCATCCAGCATCCAAGGAGAATGAGGTTGCGTGGACACTTGAAGGATGGTGAGGGTGGAAAATTTAATTGAGCAGTGGAAATGGCTCTTAGCATAGAGGGGAACTGGAGAGGGGATGGGAAAAGCAGATAGTCTTCCCCAAAATCTGGCCCTCTCTTCCCCAAAGTCTGGCCATCTCTCCTTTCTACTGACTGAGTCTGGGATCTTTATAGGCACAGGATGGGGGTGGGGTGGGGTGGGGTGGGGTTGGCCATAGGTAGTTTTGGAAAAGGCAACACTGGATTGGTAAAAAGACATTATTCAGAAAGAACCAATCAAGAGAGACAGAGCAAACAGGAATAGAAGTTCTCACTTTGGGCTGCAGGTTTCAGGCTTTTGGGCTTAAAGATGGGGTTTCACCGGGGACCCATCCCTGTTTGCCTAGGCATTTGGCTGCTTCCTGCCACTCTCGATATTTTTGTTTGTTTTGTTTTCACTCTCAATATTTTTTAGTGAGATTTTTTAGTTCATTTTTGTGCTATGTTCATCAGATTTGACATCAAGATGATGCTGACTTTGTAAAATTAATTGGAACTTCCTTCCTTTCCTCCCTCCCTCCTTCTTTCCCTCTTCTATTTCATCTACTTACTGATATGAGTTTAATATATCATGTTACTATTTGTCCTGTCCTGTGTTCCCGTTTCCCTCTTTTCTTGATTTCTGCAATATTGATATTTCTCCTTCCTCCCATTAGTTTGGTAGTTACACCTTCTTTTACTTTTTTTTTTTTTTTTAGCGGTTACCTTAAAGGTTTCAACATTAATCCTAATATCCAATGTTACTTGAATTTTTATCTCACTCCCAAATAATGCAACAACCTAAAACATTTTAACTCCAAGAATATTGTGGTGGTTAATTTTATGTGTCAACTTGACTGGGCCACAGGGTGCCCAGACATTTGATCAAACATTATTCTGGGTGTGTTTGTGAGGGTATTTCTGAATAAGCTTAGCATTAGAATCAGTAGACTGAATAAAGTAGATTGTCCTCCCCAATGTTGGTGGACCTCATCAAATTAATTGAATACCTGAATAAAATAAAAAGGCTGATAAGAGGAAACTTCTCCTGCCTGACTTCTGAGCTGGGGCATTAGTCTCCTGCCCTCATATTGGAACTACATTGACAGCTTTCCCGGAGCTCCAGCTTGCCAAATGCACATCTCGGGATGTCTCAAGTGCCACAATTACATGAGCCAATTTCTTACAATATGTATGCATGTCATAGAAGACATTTATATGCTATATATATTTAATATATGTCATAGGAGACATATAATACAGAGAATATATGATATATAGATCATATAACATGTAGATTGTTTATATAGAATGTTATATATGTAGATTATGTATTTCCTACAACATATATTAAATGTACAATATATATAAAATATCTATCTCCTATGACATACATATTAATTATTAAGTAGTGGCTTATGGCCAGGCATGATGGCTCACACCTGTAATCCCAGCACTTTGGGAGGCTGAGGCAGGCAGATTACCTGAGGTCAGGAGTCCGAGACCAGCCTGGCCAACATGGTGAAACCCCGTCTCTACTAAAAATACAAAAGTTAGCTGGGTGTGGTGGCACATGCCTGTAATCCCAGCTACTTGGGAGGCTGAAGCAGAAGAATCACTTAAACCCAGGAGATGGAGGTTGCAGTGAGCTGAGATTGTGCCACAGCACTCCAGCCTGGGCGATAGGAGTGAGACTCTGTCTCAAAAAATAAAATTAAATTAAAAGTAGCTTATATATTATCATATATAATATGGCTTATATACCACATATCTCTCTCTTCTCTTGGTTGTATTTTCCTGGAGAACCCTAATATAAACCATCTCTTGATTTTTATGTCACTTGTGCATTTTATTCTTTCTCTATACATATATATATGTTAACTCCACATGACAATATTGTGTACAGCCAATATTTATTTAGATTTATCCATATAGTTACCCTTTACACTAATTTCCTGTTCTTGCACCTGTGAGTTTCCAACTGGGTTTATTTTACTTCTACCTGAAGACATCTTTAGTGTTTTTTTAATGCAGTCCTACTTGTGATGAATTATTTTTGTCCTGAAATGCCTTTATTTCCCTTTTAATTTTGAAGACCATTTTTGCTAGGCATGGAATTCTAGACAATTGGTTACCCTCTTTTTTTTTTTTGAAGCAGACTCTCACTCTGTGAAGCAGGCTGGAGTGCAGTGGTGCAATCTCAGCCCACTGCAACCTCTGCCTTCTGGGTTCAAGCAATTCTCCTGCCTCAGCCTCCTGAGTAGCTCGGATTACTGGCATGCACTACCACGCCCAACTAATTTTTGTATTGTTAGTAGAGACGGGGTTTCGCCATGTTGGCCAGGCTGGTCTCGAACTCATCTCAAGTGATCCGCCTGCCTCAGCCTCCCAAAGTGCTGGGATTACAGGCACGAGCCACCACGCCTGACCAATCAATTACCTTCTTTCAGCACTTTGAAAATATTCTATTTGTCTTCTGGCTTTCATTGTTTCTCTGGAGAATCCAGCAGTAAGTCTAGTGGTTGCTCTTTTGATGGTGATGTCTTTTTTTCTCTAGCTATTTAGTAAGATTTTATCTTTGGTTGTCAATTACTATGAATATGCCTGGGTTTTTTGTATATTTTAAATTCTGCTTGGGATTTTTAATCTGTGACAATGCTTTTCACCAGTTTTGGAAAGTCCTCAGCTATTATCTTTTCAAAAGTTGCTTCTAGGCTGGGTGCAGTGGCTCACGCCTATAATCCCAGCACTGTGGGAGACCAAGGTGGGTGGATCACCTGAGGTCATGAGTTCGAGACCAGTCTGGCCAACATGATGAAACCCCGTCTCTACTAAAAATACAAAAAATTAGCTGGGTATGGTGGTAGATGCCTGTAATCCCAGCTGCTCGGGAGGCTGAGGCAGGAGAATCTCTTGAACCTACAAGGCGGAGGTTGCAGTGAGGTGAGATCACACTACCGCACTACACTCTGGGCGACAGAGCGAGACTCTATCTCAAAAAAAAAAAAAAAGTTGCTTCTCTCACACTGTCTCTGTTCTCTGCTTTTCAGGGACTCTAAATACATTTATATTAAATCTTCTCACTGTATCCCCTATATCTCTTATCCCCCTTGTCTGTGCTTATGACCTTTTCTCACTCCATGCTTCCTTCTGGAAATGTTCTTCTAATATATTTTTAATTATATCTTCAACTATGTCTTATTTGCTATAAAACCTTTCCATTTAGTTCTTAATTTCAGCTACTATTTTTCTTTGTTTGGGATTTTGTTCTTTTTATGGTTTCCATAATTATTAATCTTGTTTCTTGTTTTATCTCTTCAAACCTATTAAACACATTTCAGAGCAATTTTCTGTCAAGTAAAACTTGACAACAAAAAAAGCAATCAATAAGTTCCATTTCCACTTAGGATAGAGAAAGCCAAGAAGCATTGCTCTCACAAACTACTTTGCCTTGGGCAGAGTACAGGATGAAAGATAGCAGCAAATTAAAAAAAGAAAAGAAAAGTGAAATTTTAACAAATGCTTAAAGAGCAAATGTGGGCTAGTGTGACAGCTTAGAATCCCCGAGAGCCACAGACACAAGGAGAGTTTAGCCCCAGTTACTGGCTCTTTTTCATAACCTTCACTGGGTGTTCATAAGAAAAACTAGGGACAGAGCAGGAGAACTGAAAGAGACTCCTTTTGGTGACACAGGCATGCAGGTGACAACCAGCTACCACTGTGAGAGAGAGATGAAACCCAGGTCCTTCTCTTACATAAAGAAAAAGCCATCTGCCACCAGGGAAGTGATACAAAACCTCCTATCCCCTGGTTTCAGCCAACGAACTTGGCTGTAGGCAGGGAAGAGTTGAAGCAAAAACCATCTGCTGTTGGACAGGGCAAGGAAACTCACTTGTGACCATGATCCTGCACTGATACAAAGCAGAGGTTTGCCACCAGTGAGAGAGGGACAGGAAATTCACTCTCACCTAAGACTACCACAATTACAAAGCAGGGTCTGAGAGCCACGGAGAAAGGGTACCCAGCCCTGAAGCTCACACACCCATGGCTTGCATGAGACAGAGGCCGGAGAAGGAGCACCACCTCCTGCCCCAACCATAAGCCTTGCACAAAGTAGTAAGCAATAGATTTCTACAGCTGAGGAGGGACACGAGCAGAGAGAAAGAGATATCACTGATGATATAAGTGTGCAGAGTTTGCTAAAAGCTGAAGGTGGAGCAGGAACACTGAGAAAAACTCTGGCACTCTAGGCCACACACTAAGCCCACGGCAGCAGCAGTCCACCACTGAAGAATTTGAAATCTGTGATATACTGAAAGTAACTATAGCAGCAACAAACTCAAACCCAGATCAACTATTTATTAGAGTTATTTGCCTCTCCCCCAACACTAATGGCCTAATAGAAGGAAGGCTGTGCCCATTTCCAGATATAAATACTATTTACCTCAGTTTCTACTGTTCTTTAACATGCAACATCTGACATTTAATCAACAATTATAAGACATTTTAAAAAGCAAGAAAAAAATGATCCATTATCAAGAGATAAAGTAGTCAACAGAACCAGATCCAGAGATGATCCAGATACTGATATTATCAGATAGAAACTTTAAAACAACTATGATTAAAATGCTAAAGGACCTAGTGGAATGGATGGACACCATGCATAAATAGATTGGGAATTTCAGCAGAGAGATGGAAGCTGCAAAAAAAGAGTTAAATAAAAATGCTAGAAATAAAAATATGATATTAAGAGATAAAGAATCTCTTCAACAGGCTTATCGGTGGACTAAACACAGCACAGGAGAGAATCAGTAAGCCTGAAATAGATTAACAGAAATAATCCAGATTGAAACACAAAGAAAAATAGAGTGTATAAAATAAAACAGCACATCCAACAGAGCCGTGGGACAATATCAAATGGCCTAACATAAATCTAATTGCAGTCTCAGAAGAACATTTGATCATATAATGGTTGCAAATGTTCTAAAATTAATAAAAAACAACAAACAGATCCCAAGAGGCTTGGAGAATCTCAAGCAAAAGAAATACAAAGAAAAACATACCCAGAGGCTGGGCGCAGTGGTTTATGCTTGTAATCCCAACACTTTGGGAAGCCAAAGTGAGAGGATTGTTTGATCACAGTTGTTCCAGACCAGCCTGGCAACATGGTGAAACCTCAGCTCTACAAAAAAAAAAAAAAAAAAAAAAAAGAAAAGAAAAAGAAAAGAAAAGAAAAAAAGCTGGGTATGGTGGCACATGCATGTAATTATAGGTACTTAGGGGACTAAGGTGAGAGGATTGCTTGAGCCCAGGAGGCAGAGGTCACAGAGAGCTGAGGTCACACCACTGCACTCCAGCCAGCGCCACAGAATCAATCTTGTATCAAAAAAAGACACATCATAGTTTAACTGCTGAAAATTTAAAAAAAGGATATCTAGAAGGCAACAAGAAAAAAAAAATTATGAATAGATGACCAAAATTTAGAATTACAGCAGTATTCTCAACAAAAACTTTGCAAGCCAGGAGGCAATGGAGTAATTTCTTTAAAATATTAGAAAACTTAGACTTTACCACAATCCTATCAGGTCACTTGAAATCTTGGTGTTAGTGAGGCTAATCAGGGCTAGAGTTGAGAAGAACATGGTGGTACTGTGGGAACAAGAGTAAATGATAGGGCTTAGATGCAAGGTGCTGGGGTGCACCTGAGAGCCAGAATGACATGGGTATGCCTCTTGAAATCAGGCCATCAATAAGCAAGGTCCCCAAACCTAAAATGGGTTTTTCAGAGCCAGACCACATCAGAGACTACATTGTCTAAATAACTTTCAGCACAGTGGAGTTGGTTACAAGCAAAATTGCATAATTGCAGTGCCCACCTAAGTACCTATCCCCCAATGTCTCAAAGACATAGAATGAATGGTACAGATTGTGACACTAGCCAAACTACAAAGGATAGTTCCTATGATTTCATCTGTTGTGATATCAGGAGACAGGAAGAAGAAGGTGAACAAATAATCTGCTAATGCAGAGGTCACAGACCCAGGAGGAACTGAAGTAGCCAAACACCCATGTGCTCCTATTTGAGATATTGAGTTGAAGCAAGGGGTAAGTCCTGAATGGATGGTGGGCCAAATGTGCCAAGCAGTGCAAGGTCAAGCAGAACTTCAATCCTTTCCATAATCTCCATCATTTCCCAAAAGCTTAAAAATATACAATCTAATTTTACAATTTCTACGCATACACTCTTCAAGACAAGAGACTCCCAACTTCCTTTTTCCGTGTAGACTGCTACCTCTAGTTCCCTCATATACATTCAGGAATCACAGGATGGAGTCAAGACTGGGGGTAGTGGAAATTCAATCTAGAGATTCTACTTGCTTACTCACCTTCTTTATGCTATCCTTATGCTAGTTGTCACAGTAAGAGAGAACATGAGCATGGGGTGGTGAGGGAGGTGGGTGGGTGTTGGATTTTGACTGCTCAGAGTCTCTAGGTTATACAAATAAACATTGTGCCTTATTTAATGGAGGACAGCCAAGATGTAAAGAGGGTTTCAAAAAGCCAAGGCCAAGCAAGCCCTTTGTAGCTCAGCTCCTATTACGTTACTGGCAATAGCACTACAAATCAATGTAGAAAATGAGGTACTAGTAGGAGAGAGAGGAAAAGGAAGAAATAGCTGATCTTCTCTGGAAAGAAGGATGGCTGCAAAGCTTTCTTCTGTGGGCCGCTGCCTCTAAAGATACCTAATACAGTGACAGTAGCTTTTTCCTCCCTTCTTTTTATTTTTTGCTGGAGTGCAGTAGTGCCATCTCGGCTCACTGCAAACTCCGCCTCCTGTGATTCTCCTGCCTCAGCCTCCTGAGTATCTGGGATTACAGGCATGCACCACCATGCCTGGCTAATTTTTAGTAGAGATGGGGTTTCACCATGTAGCCAAGATGGTCTCAAACTTCTGACCTCAAATGATCCGCCAGCCTCAGCCTCCTAAAGTGTTGGGATTACAGGCGTGACCTACTGCACCCGGCCCTTCTCTTACCTTTGTGTGACCACTCTTCTGTTTCAGAAGTCAAAACAGGACAAGCAACTAATAATTTTCATTCTGCCTATCTATACTCTAGTTGTATACAATTATTCTGATAAATTACAATTGAATTATTTTCCACTTCCAATGCTATTGGGCAAATCTTTCAGACATGATCCTGAGCATTTAAGACAATGGAGGAATTACCACAATTTCTAGCTAAAATGAGCCTATCATTTTAGTTTTTTTTTCTTTTTTACTTTTAACTTTTAAATTTTCAAAATATGAGATGGGGGGGTCTCACTTTGTTGCCCAGGTTGATCTTGAACTCCTGGCCTCAAGTGATCACCCTGCCTCAGCCTCCCAAAGTGCTGGGATTACAGGCAGGAGTCACTGTACCCAACATCATTCATTTTAAAGCTTTGAAATGTTTTGATTGCATTGGGGTACTCAGATGAATTTTTTTTTTTTTTTTTTTTTGAGACAGCGTCTTGTTCTGTAACACAGCCTAGAGTATAGTGGCACAATCTTGGCTCACTGCAAGCTCTGCCTCCTAGACTCAAGTGATCCTCCCACCTCAGCCTCCTGAGTAGCTGGGACTACAGGGACACACCATGATGCTCAGCTAGTTTTTTAATTTCACAAGTTCTCACTATATTTCCCCGGCTAGTGTCAAACTCATGGGCTCAAGTGATCCTCCCGCCTCAGCCTCTCAAAGTGCTGGGATTACAGGTCTGAGTCACTGCACCCAGCATGTTTTTAAACATACCTGTTGATCACAAGAAAAACATATTTAAAAAATCATTATTGAAAAGCTCCATACTATAAGAAGCATGGTTCAGTCAAATTATCTTTTAAAAGCCCTCTTTAATTCCAAGGAGACAAAGAAAATATTGGTCATTAAACATGTTACATGTATGACTAATATTTATTATAGCTAATATAATAGTTTAGAACAAGGAAATTTAGTAGAGTTGTAACATTTTGGTGCACATATATAATTCAGCATAAGCCAAAGCCCTTTTAAAATAACCAATAGTATCATTTTATGAAATCTTTATAAAATAAGCACAGTAGTACAGTATTTAAGCATCTCAAGTCTCCATTTTAGAGTTGATTATCAAGGAATGCCTGTTATAAATAAAGAGCTCTATGATGTTCTGCTTCTTTAGTTAATAAGGTAGGGAAATAAGTGACACACTTTTTAGAGGAATCCATGCAGTGGACAGAAAGTCAGATTAGGTAGTCTCTAGGGATCCATCCAGTTCTGGGACTCTATGATCAGATGGCCTCTAAGGTTTCTTCTAGTTCAGAAAATAGAGGTACCTGGAATATATATTTTTCCATTTTAAATGGTTATATAGGTTAACAGTATTTTTTGCTTTTCAAAATTCACTGCTGGTGATGTCTATTACTTATATGATGTCATGTCTTTGGCCAGGAATGCAATCCTAACTAGTTTTGTTCCAGGAAAACATTTCATTTTACAGGAAGCATATCCCAGAAACATTACAAAATACTAGTCCCAATATAAGTAACATTTACCAGCTAGACTCTGGGCTACACTTTAAAATATCTGATGTTCAGCCAGGGATGGTGGCTTATGCTTGTAATCCCAGCACTTTGGGAGGCTGAGGCAGGAGGGTCACTTGAACTCAGGAGTTCAAGGCCAGCTTGGGCAACACAGTAAGACATTGTCTCTACAAAAAAAAAAAAAAAAATTAATTATCAAAAAAAGAAAAAATATATCTGATGTTATTTCTCTCTCTCAAGTTCAACAATAAATAAATAATCCCAAGTACATTTTTATTTGCAGCAAAATTTAAGATAGATGGTACTTTTTTTTTTTTTTGAGACAAGCTCTGGTTCTATTGCCCAGGTTGGAGTGCAGTGGTATGATCTCGGCTCATTGCAACCTCTGCTTCCCGGGCTCAAGACATCCTCTCATCTCAGCCTCCCAAGTAGTTGGGACTACAGGCACTCACCACCATACCCAGCTAATTTTTGCATTTTTTGTAGAGACAGGGTTTCGCCATGTTGCCCAGGCTGGTCTCGAACTCATGAGCTCAAGCGATCTGCCTCAGCCTCCCAAAGTGCTGAGATTACAGGTGTGAAACACTGTGTCCAGCTGATGGTACTCGTAAAAGTAGGCATCCAAACTCAACACCTGAAAAACTGAAATGTGATGTTAAACTACATCTGAAAATTTTAAAATGTATTTAAAAATCCAAATAAAGCTTACAACTTCCTTATTTTATTTCCTTTATTTTAACATGTCAAAAAAACACTTAAAGATATTCTTCTGAATACATATAAGCTGCCTCTCAGCATTCAGAACTATGCAAATAATTTTTCAATATGACAAAATGAAAAATGTACATACTTGAGGGTAGCGCTTAATACTTATCTTTGAAATCTATTGCTGATGCTATGTCTAAGGAGCAATGACTCAACCAGAAAAAATAGTAAAGGCTGCCTTTTCCTTTTTAAAGTGCTTATTAGCTTTATATCCAAAAACAATGGCTTTTACAAATACGTAATACTGAAAGGTGCTCAAAAAGTCACCACTTACTTATCTGCATTAATGAAGATTGCTTCCAATGGCTCTCAATCATATGCTTCAAATCAAGACAGTGCTAAGTTCCAGCAGCATGAACAGTGACAGCAGAACAAACTCCAGCACATTTTCAGTGGATCACAGCAGATCAGAGAAAGTATAACAGCTTTTGGTATGTTACACATCCAAGAGCCTTATCTTTCGCTCCACATATATGGTAAACATAAAAGAAAAAAGAAACACTTCATCTCCCTATAGAGCATTTTATACTATAGGAAGGGATTCAAATTCTCTTATTATTTAACAAAACTCTTGTTTCTATATAGAGGAGATATTATATTCTTAATGTTTACAACAAAGCCTATTTCCACCAAAAAAGCAAGAAGAAATTAATAAATGAAATCCTGAACTCTAAAAACCTAAGAAATAAAATTGTGAACAATTCTGAAATGAAGTGTTTTTTTTTAAAGGCTAATACAAACATACCAAAATAGAATTTCTGAGCATGAAATACACGATTTCATTTCAATCGTATCACTTTCATCTGATTGAAAAATTTAGAAAAAATAAGGATCATCTTAATCTCACTGCTTTCTGTATGAGACTATCATTCCAATTCACGCCCTCAATACACACCACTGTCCAACAGTCTTATAGTGAGCATCCTCTCAGGTCCCTGTCTGCTTGCTGAACTTTAAGCTGGTTTTACCCCTCCTTTCTCTCTGCTCCCAAATCCTCTACATATCTCAAGAGGAAAATATTCCTTTAAAAAAATGACAATTTAAATATAGTATGATAATGCTACATTTGATTTAAAGTAGTAATAAATTATAAATTGCCAAATAACTTAATGTAATTCACAATGCAAATCCTTGGTATAAAAATAATCCATATTGCCCTGAATATAATAAAGCAATCCAGTGATTTTTAAATTAGTTATGAAATAAAGGCAAAAAATAAGATGTAAAATACTATTTATAAAAGTCAAGTAAGAAACCAGCTACCATAAATCTTTTTACAAAGATAAATGTAATGTGGCTTACTACTTCTAAAAATTGTTAGGGAGGTCTGGAATCAATGGTTTCAAAAATGACTCTAGGGAAACTAGAGACTGAATTATATATTATTGTGATGTACAACATATTAACTACATATATAATAATAATACTGCAATGGGGAGTAATTAATCTTTGGGCGTGCTACTTCCTGACAAGTACGTTTCTTTTTCAAAGTATTTGCTGTAACCAATTAATTTTTAAATGTTAGTTTTCAAAAACGTTTCTACTTGAGATACTTATGTTATTCTTATTAATACCAGAAGTCTAGAATAGTGATAAAATGCCTATAAAATAAAATAATGATTGTTCTTGCATCTTCTGTTATTGTTACAAATACACATTAAAATAGATAACATTGTTACACCTGGAAATTAAAAATATCCAAATCTGTTAGAAAGAAGTGGAAAAGGAAAGAAAAATGGAAAATTCTTATTTAAAAATGGATCTGAAGTCCTTGTATTTCTTAAGAACTTGACTTATCAAATCACAGTTTATCTTCTTTCTGAAACCAAGTTGTGTCTTCCACCATTCATTCATGTGATATGTCAACTCTCCATTTTGTAGGTCTCAGTTTGAATTTTCTTGAATGTTTGCAAAACTGGTACTGGACTTGAGACGTTTGGCTAGACAAATCAAAAGAATTGTATTTTAACTTAAATTTAATTATCAAACATAATTATTTACTATTTTTATGTAAACTACAGTATTTGTCTATCAATTCTATGTTTGAATCCTAACAGTTCCAGCCTTATAAGACTTAAAACCTAATTAAAACTTTTTTCTACCAACCTCAAAAAACATAACTTTGTTAGAAATTGCACGACTTTGCTAGAAGCAGTACCAAATAAAACAACATTATTTATATCTTCTTGAACATCACAATCTTAAATATGTAATGTAGCCGGGCGCGGTGGCTCAAGCCTGTAATCCCAGCACTTTGGGAGGCCGAGACGGGCGGATCACGAGGTCAGGAGATCGATACCATCCTGGCTAATACGGTGAAACCCCGTCTCTACTTAAAAATACAAAAAACTAGCCGGCGACGAGGCGGGCGCCTGTAGTCCCAGCTACTCGGGAGGCTGAGGCAGGAGAATGGCGTAAACCCGGGAGGCGGAGCTTGCAGTGAGCTGAGATCCGGCCACTGCACTCCAGCCTGGGTGGCAGAGCAAGACTCCGTCTCAAAAAAATAAATAAATAAATAAATAAATAAATAAATAAATAAATAAATATGTAATGTAGGTGAAATAAATATACTTAGACAATGAAAGCGCTATAAGGTAGAAAAACAAAATTATACATCTAAAAGTCTAAGTTAGAAATCCAAATCTAAATTTCTCTTAAAAGAATTCAGTGAAAACTTCCTCAACCTGATAAAGAGCATATACAAAGATTCTGTAGCAATCATTATGCTTAATTGTGAAAGACTGAATGATTTTTCCCCCTAAGATCTAGAATAAGACAAAAATACCTGGTCTTGCTTGACATCATGCCACTAATTTATCACCAGTGCAACAAGGCAAGAGAAAGAAAAGGAAAGGTATATATATTGAAAATAAAGAAATACAACTGCTTCTATTTTCAGGTGAAAAAAAATTCAGTGAAAGAACTCTGTAATGGAAAAAAAAAAAAATTTAATGACCCTCAAAGAAAAGTGAGTTGTATATTATTATGGAATCCTGCATTATGAAAAAAAATCTTTAAAGATGCTCAAAGAAAAGTGAGTTTTATGTTATATACACACACAAACACATACGGCAGCTAACAAAATACATTATCATCAATTCTGATTTGATGCTAATGAGACTGAGTCATTAGGGTTAATAAAACAAATCATGGCTATTTGGCTTGGTAATATGTTTTGTACTTACAGTTAAACATGAATGTTTCTCATGTTCTAGAAATGAAAAACAATCATGCCCACAGTGAGAGCATTTATACTGAGTAACTAAGAGTGTCCCTACTTCAGAGCTTCACAAAACTTGGGTAGGGGCTATGATTTAGAAGCTCTGCAATGAGACCCTAGTACCTGTACTTTTTTTTAAAGCTCTGCAATAATTCCGATATGTAGCCAAGGATGAGAACCAGTGTTTCCGCTTATTTTATTTTATTTTCATTTTTTATTTTTTATTTTTTATTTTTAGACAGAGTCTCATCTCTGTCGCCCAGGCCGGAGTGCAGTGGCTTGATCTCAGCTCCCTGCAAGCTCCGCCTCCCGGGTTCACGCCATCCTCCTGCCTCAGCTTCCCGAATAGCTGGGACTACAGGCACCCGCCACCACGCCCAGCTAATTTTTTTTTTTTTTGTATTTTTAGTAGAGACGGGGTTTCACCATGTTAGCCAGAATGGTCTCGATCTCCTGACCTCGTGATCTGCCCACCTTGGCCTCCCAAAGTGTTGGGATTACAGGCGTGAGCCACCGCGCCCAGCCTACCAGTGTCTCTGGTTTCCATTAGGGTCCCCCTGACCACCACTGTAAGTGGAAAATGACAACATGACTTCCTGGACCAGTGTACTGCTTCAGCTTAAACTAAAGGGAAAACTTAAACTAAAAACATTGACCTAAACTAAAATCTACTTCTTAAGCCTTCAGCAGATTTGGGAGGCAAACCAAATCAATAGTTTGGGTTTTTGAGAATTACTTTGTTAAAAACTACTAGAAGTGATCTAGCTTCTGACTAAATTTCAAATGACTTAATAAACTGGCCAAGTTAAATACAAATGAGTACATACACCTACAACTTCCTTGCCTTTATATTCCCTACCTGATAAATCCCCACATCCTTTAAAATTCTATCCCAGGGATCATCTAATGGTGAATTTCAACACCTCTAATGCAGTCAGCTGCTCCCTCCAGGCAGGGGAGACAAACAAATAGAGAATAAATGAAGAAGATGATTTAAATAACCAATTATTTAATTAAAATTAGCTTAAGTGATTAAGCGCCATTAAAGAAAGACGGCACAGAAAAATGAATGGAGGGTTGTACTCTTAGACTGGGGAGTCATAAAAGGTCTCTTTGAGCAAGTAACTTTAGAGCTAAGACCTGGCTTGCAAGAAGCCAGGTAAGGAAAGAGGGAAGGGCCTTGGAAAAGCAGCAGTGTGAATGAGCTTGGTAGCAGAGAAGAACAGAAAGGAACCAGACTGTCCACAGCACCATGAGCAATGAGGAGAATGGATGTGACGAGTTTAAAAAGGTGGCTATGGGGCAGGTCATGTACAGCTTGGAGAGCAGACCCTGGAAAGTAAGTTTGGATTTATTCTAGGTACAATGGGAACACATTAAGGGTTCCAAGTAGTAGAGAAACATGGTGAATTTGTGTTTAAAAAATTATTTTAGCCACTGTATGGCATATGGATTTTAGTAGATCAAGAAATGGAAGGAGGGATACCAGTTAAGAGGCTCTTGCATTAGTACAGGTAAGAGATGAAGGGCCAGGCACGGCGGCTCACGCCTGTAGTCCCAGCACTTTGGGAGACCAAGGTGAGCAGATCACAAGGTCAGGAGTTTGACACCAGCCTGGCCAATATGTTGAAACCCCGTCTCTACTAAAAATACAAAAATTAGCTGGGCGTGGTAGCATGTGCCTGTACTCCCAGCTACTCAGGAGAATGGGGCAGGAGAATAGCTTGAAACCAGGAGGTGGGGTTGCAGTGAGCCGAGATCGTGCCACTGCACTCCAGCCTGGGTGATAGAGTGAGACTGTCTCAAAAATAAATAAATAAATAAATAAGAGAGAGATGAAGATGGCTTGGTTTACCAGTGGAGGGGGACAGAAGACTAACTAAGTAGGACTGGCAGCATACTTGCTAACGAATTAAAAGGGGATGAGGAGGGGAATGTGGGAATGGAAAAATGAAAGAAAGAAAAGAAGTAAGAAATGACTACAAGGTCTGTGGCTTCCATAGCAAATAGTGACACTGGTAGTGACTTTTACTGTGACGACAAACAAAAAATCCTGATCAGAAGTAGTAAATACTTTCCACAAAGTTAAATAGGTTTGCAAGGCAAATAAGATATAAGATGCTAAACTTTATTTTTTATTTTTTATTTTTTGAGACAGAGTCTCGCTCTGTCACCCAAGCTGGAGTGCACTGGCCAGATCTCAGCTCACTGCAAGCTCCGCCTCCCAGGTTCACGCCATTCTCCTGCCTCAGCCTCCCGAGTAGCTGGGACTACATACAGGCGCCCGCCACCTTGCCCGGCTAGTTTTTTGTATTTTTTTAGTAGAGACGGGGTTTCACCGTGTTAGCCAGGATGGTCTTGATCTCCTGACCTTGTGATCCGCCCGCCTCGGCCTCCCAAAGTGCTGGGATTACAGGCTTGAGCCACCGCGCCCGGCCAAGATGCTAAACTTTAAAAGTATACCAAGCTCTGAAAAATAGTTTCTCAATGGTGAGGTGCCCACAATATTTTGCTGTTATTCTGAATAAGTACTTCAAGGACCTGAGCTACTACATATTTACAGAATGCTGGCAGCCTTCAAAAAGCTTTACTAAATACACCCGTGACAAAGACTCTCCCCTCTAGTAGCATTTTAAAGTGACGAAACATTACAAATTCAGTTCAAACTCATCTACAGGTAACCTTTTTTTAAAAGTTAGATATATTAGAAGCAAAGTTAGATGAAGCAGTGATCGAAATTTACGGGAAAAGAATTTTTATATCATACATTCCTAGACTACAAACAGTATTTGAGAGAAAAGAAAGCTAACTTTTTTCCCTAAACAGTTCACTTTTTTAAAAACTAAAATTATTAAAGCATAAGCCCATACTTTCATTCTGATAATAAACAAGAAACCCACGTGACTTAGAAGCCACTCTTCTTTAGCTGGATGGGATCTCTAGTTAGTGCTTCTTTTGCTCTGGCCTATTTCATAGGGAGAAAGAAAGGGAATGAATATGTATTGAGCATATACTATTATGTCAAGTAATCTCCTTGGAACTACGATTCCAATTTGTTCACAAACTGCCTGTATGTTAGCTATAGTTTCTTCCTGCCTGCCACACTTTTAGGTGGTTCTAAGACCCACGACTCCAGTGGATCTAAGAGCTGTCTGTATCTCCCTGCTATTGCCATGTCAGGAGTGCAAAGCCTCTGTTGCTATTCTTCTGTTGTTGCCAACCTTATTCCAGGGGTAATCTAGCATTTTCAATTTAATCATCTGAAAGACACTGTGTTTTAACTTTTTTTTTTGAGACATTCTCACTCTGCTCCCCAGGCTAGAGTGCAGTGGCGCGATCTCGGTTCACTGCGACCTCCGCCTCCCAAGTTCAAGTGATTCTCTCCCCTCAGCCTGCTGAGTAGCTGGAACTACAGGCATGTGCCACCACACCCAGCTAATTTTTTGTATTTTTAGTAGAGATGGGGTTTCACTGTGTTAGCCAGGTCTTGATCTCCTGACCTCGTGATCCACCCTCCCCGGCCTCCCAAAGTGTCCGAAGTGCTGGGATTACAGGCGTGAGCCACTGCGCCCGACCCTGTTTTAACTTTATATTGTCTACACTTATAAAATTTTCACAGATCTTTTTCACAGTAAGCATGACTGTAAAATTTAAAGCAGAGAGTCCTTTTAGGCTAATCCACTTTGAGTTCTCAGAGTAGCTATCATTTCTAAAACAGGTCTAAGTTTTTAAAATACAGGCTTTTATCTATAAAATAAATAATTGTAAAAAACTTACGCAGAATGAGTTTGCGTTTCTTTTGTTCTGAGTGAAGAAAACTACTAAGATAGAAGACAACAGGTAGAAAGAGAATGAACACAGAAACAGCAATTACAGGCACTGTGTCACTGCAAGGGACTGAACAGTTGAAAGTTCGACTCCAAAGTTTTCGGGTGATGTTCATCTGGAACAAGAACAAACAATATCATTCTATTTTATATTTAACTTGTCTTCAATTTCTTATAATTATTTTGCTAATAACTAAACAGGAACCTAGAATTTAGACTAAATACATACCTCTAAAAATCTACTGATAGTTGAGGACAACTTCTTCTGCCACGAAAAAAACCTGGTTCACAATCAGTCATTGTATAAATTTATATCCATACAGAAATTTCATATTCTAAGTCCATAACACTGACCAAAGTATTCTAGAATGTCAACCATTTGTACATTCAAACAGAGAACTTGTATGAAGAGGAATATAGTTAGGCCCTGTTTTATTCATTTACAAAATATTTATTATTTATTAAGAGCCTACTAGAAACCAGGTACTGTTTTTAGGCAACAGGAAGGGAGCAGTAAAAACAAAAATCCACACTGTACATTTCATTTTAAGTGCTTTTTAACCATCTCGAATATTATTGGTCCTTATAGTTCCCTCTGAGCTGCTGTGATAATTCACACTCGTTCTCAATTCTTATGCTCATTAATTTTGACCTCAAGTTCTCCACTTTGAGCCAATAATTTCTCAGTTTCCTCTGATGTCCCAATACTCAGGCATCATAGTGCCTAAAAAGGCATGATTGCCATCTAGTGGCACCCTATGTAAAGGCAGGCTATAAAATGGAGAAAAAAAATTTTTTTTGACCATTCAATTTGTTTATTAAGCCCATTATATGCTAGACTGTCCTAAATACTGAATGGTGAACAAAAAAAGCCTAAGTCCTTGTCCTCATGTGGCTTATATTTTAGTGAGGAAGACAGACTATAAACAAATATTTTCAGATGGTAACAGATATAAGAAAATAAAACAATGGAATAGGAAGTTATTGAGGAATGGCTTCTAAAACAGGTAGTGAAATCCAGAAACTTCTTTTTTTTTTTGAGACGGAGTCTCGCTTTGTTGCCCAGGCTGGAGTGCGGTGGTGCAATCTCGGCTCGCTGCAACCTCTGCCTCCAGGATTCAAGCGATTTTCCTGCCTCAGCCTCCTGAGTAGCTGGGATAATAGGCGTGTGCCACTATGCCTGGCTAATTTTTGTATTTTCAGTAGAGATGGGGGCTTCACATGTTGGTCAGGCTGGTCTTGAACTCCTAACCTCGTGATCTGCCCGCCTCGGCCTCCCAAAGTGCTAGGATTACAGGTGTGAGTCACCACGCCCCACCCAGAAACTTCTTAAATTAGCAATAAATGCACAAGAAACTGAAATATAAACATATAACAATACCTACACCTCTGCAAATGGCACATATTTTCAAATTTAAAAAGATTAAATGTACCAAATCATCAACTCAACTTATGAAGTGCCTAATTAATTTCTGTTTTATTTTATTTTTATCCTACCCATGAGACTACTAGGGAAATATCCATTTTGGTTTAACAGACCAGGATATTCTAAAACTTTACTACTTTATAACTAGTTATTTTTGGTTGAAGACAGAATATGCAGATTCCACTGTATCTCCAAAAAGAATAATCACACTGAAGGTACATTCAATAACACTCTAAGATATGTATCACATCAGAAGCAAAGTACTTACTGCATCTTCCACGTCAATGCATAAATGTGTTCCAGGTTCAGCCTTATTCTCAAGTTCATTCATTTTTTGCATTTCACTGTACAGACTACTCAGAGTTTTGTATGCTTCACGACAGTTTTTGCAAACTTCTGAATAATTTTTTGTCTGTAAAAGACTATGTGCATTCCCCTAAAATGACAAAGGCACATGTAGTATATACAATAAACATTATACACAATATCTCTTTAATGTAAGCTATTTGCCTTTCTAGAAGATGGGAAACAATATGGTATGTTAAAGTGCTAAGCTGTGATGTTGGGTAGGTTACTAAATCACTCTGAGTCTCAGTTTTATCATCTATAAAATAAAACGACCTCTACCTGTATTATAAGTCCAAAGGATTAGAGATCTGGTATGTGAAGCAGATGGCAAACTGTTTGGAACTTTCTAGGTGCCTCTAAATTTTGAAAACTGCTGCATTAGCTAATGTTAACTGAAGATAACAATAATTCATATGCCAAATTACTAGTAACTAAATACAAAATTTCCTAAATTATCTCATTATAAACCTGCAGTTATCTATCCTACTCTCACTGAATAAATAAAATAGGTTCCTGCCTATGCTGACTTCAACACCATAGTTTATCTTGCTGAGACAGGACTTTTTAAATGGAAAGGGAAAAGGCACCAAAACTGCATCCCCACTCAATTCTCTCATCACAAGGCTCATAATCCAGGCCTTTCTAGTCAACAAAAAGGGCCAAATACCAAAGAATTGTATAACCTAAAATGAGGAGAGTAGAGGTACATAAAAGATTATGCTAGTAATACCGAATTATTGAGAGTTTTTAGCATGAAGGGCTGTTGAATTTTGTCAAAGGCCTTTTCTGCATCTATTGAGATAATCATGTGGTTTTTGTCTTTGGTTCTGTTTATATGCTGGATTACGTTTATTGATTTGTGTATGTTAAACCAGCCTTGCATCCCAGGGATGAAGCCCACTTGATCATGCTGGATAAGCTTTTTGATGTGCTGCTGGATTCGGCTTGCCAGTATTTTATTGAGGATTTTTGCATCAGGGATATTGGTCTAAAATTCTCTTTTTTTGTTGTGTCTCTGCCAGGCTTTGGTATCAGGATGATAATAAGAGCTATTTATGACAAACCCACAGCCAATATAATACTGAATGGGCAAAAACTGGAAGCATTCTCTTTGAAAACTGGCACAAGACAGGGATGCCCTCTCTCACTACTCCTATTCAACATAGTGTTGGAAGTTCTGGCTAGGGCAATCAGGCAAGAGAAAGAAATCAAGGGTATTCAGTTAGGAAAAGAAGAAGTCAAATTGTCCCTGTTTGCAGATGACATGATTGTATATTTAGAAAACCCCATGGTCTCAGCCAAAATCTCCTTAAGCTGATAAGCAACTTCAGCAAAGTCTCAGGATACAAAATTAATGTGCAAAAATCACAAGCATTCTTATACACCAGTAACAGACAAACAGAGAGCCAAATCATGAATGAACTTCCATTCACAATTGCTTCAAAGAGAATAAAATACCTAGGAATCCAACTTACAAGGGATGTAAAGGACCTCTTCAAGGAGAACTACAAACCACTGCTCAGTGAAATAAAAGAGGACACAAACAAATGGAAGAACATACCATGCTCATGGATAGGAAGAATTAATATCGTGAAAATGGCCATACTGCCCAAGGTTAATTATAGATTCAATGCCATCCCCATCAAGCTACCAATGAGTTTCTTCACAGAATTGGAAAAAACTGCTTTAAAGTTCATATGGAACCAAAAAAGGGCCTGCATTGCCAAGACAATCCTAAGTCAAAAGAACAAAGCTGGAGGCATCACGCTACCTGACTTCAAACTATACTACAAGGCTACCGTAACCAAAACAGCATGGTCCTGGTACCAAAATAGAGATATAGACCAATGGAACAGAACAGAGTCCTCAGAAATAATACCACACATCTACAGCCATCTGATCTTTGACAAACCTGAGAAAAACAAGAAATGGGGAAAGGATTTCCTATTTAATAAATGGTGCTATGAAAATTGGCTAGCCATAAGTAGAAAGCTGAAACTGGATCCTTTCCTTATACCTTATACGAAAATTAATTCAAGATGGATTAGAGGCTTAAATGTTAGACCTAATACCATAAAAACCCTAAAAGAAAACCTAGGTAATACCATTCAGGACATAGGCATGGGCAGAGACTTCATGTCTAAAACACCAAAAGCAACGGCAACAAAAGCCAAAATTGACAAATGGGATCTAATTAAACTAAAGAGCTTCTGCACAGCAAAAGAAACTACCATCAGAGTGAACAGGCAACCTACAGAATGGGAGAAAATTTTTGCAAACTACTCATCTGACAAAGGGCTAATATCCAGAACCTACAAAGAACTCAAACAAATTTACAAGAAAAAAACAAACAACCCCATCAAAAAGTGGGCAAAGGATATGAACAAACATTTATCAAAAGAAGACATGCATACAGCCAACAGACACATGAAAAAATGCTCATCATCACTCGCCATCAGAGAAATGCAAATCAAAACCACAATGAGATACCATCTCACACCAGTTAGAATGGCAATCATTAAAAAGTCAGGAAACAACAGGTGCTAGAGAGGATGTGGAGAAATAGGAACACTTTTACACTATTGGTGGGATTGTAAACTAGTTCAACCATTATGGAAAACAGTATGGTGATTCCTCAAGGATCTAGAACTAGAAGTACCATACGACCCAGCCATCCCATTACTGAGTATATACCCAAAGGATTACAAATCATGCTGCTATAAAGACACATGCACACGTATGTTCATTGCGGCACTATTCACAATAGCAAAGACTTGGAATCAACCCAAATGTCCATCAGTGACAGACTGGATTAAGAAAATGTGGCACATATACACCATGGAATACTATGCAGCCATAAAAAAGGATGAGTTTGTGTCCTTTGTAGGGACATGGATGCAGCTGGAAACCATCATTCTTAGCAAACTATCACAAGAACAGAAAACCAAACACCGCATGTTCTCACTCATAGGTGGGAACTGAACAATGAGATCACTTGGACTCGGGAAGGGGAACATCACACACCGGGGCCTATTATGGGGAAGGGGCATGGGGGAGGGATTGCATTGGGAGTTATACCTGATGTAAATGACGAGTTGATGGGTGCTGACGAGTTGATGGGTGTAGCACACCAACATGGCACAAATATACATATGTAACAAACCTGCACCTTATGCACATGTACCCTAGAACTTAAAGTATAATAATAAAAAAAATTTTTTTTAAATTATGCTAGTAAATCTCAATCTTTTGTACTTCTAGACTGACACTTGACTTTTCAAGAATAAGTTTGCTAAACAGTCAATTCACACCTTTGCTTTCTATGCCAGTTATTCTTTACCTTCTAGTATGAAGAAAGGATATTAACTGAACATTGGGATGAAAGAGAAAAGAGAAAAATCAAACTAATTACACTGATGTAGGCCCAACAACATGACCCTCACCATCTATTTGACAGAAAAACTAAGTCTCTCCTTAGTCTGCTACAAGAAATAGCCTATTGCTTGTTTTTCACAGAACAATTGTGCACTTAGCTAAAAACTGAGCACAGGGCCAGGCGTGGTGACTCACGCCTGTAATCCCAGCACTTTGGGAGGCCGAGGTGGGCGGATCACGAGGTCAGGACATCAAGACCATCCTGGCTAACACAGTGAAACCCCGTCTCTACTAAAAAGACAAAAAGTTAGCTGGGCATGGTAGCAGGCGCCTGTAGTCCCAGCTACTCAGGAGGCTGAGGCAGGAGAATGGTGTGAATTCAGGAGGTGGAGCTTGCAGTGAGCTGAGATCACGCCACTGCACCCCCGCCTGGTGACAGAGCGAGACTCTGTCTCAAAAAAAAAAAAAATTGAGCACATGATCAATTTAGCTAAAATTGTGCACACAATCTTGATGGGAGTATTTAACCTTTTTTTTTTTTTTTTTCTTTTTTGCCCAGACAAATTTCAAACTCCTGGGCTCAAATGATCCTCCCACCTCAACCTTCCAAAATGCTGGAATTACAGGCAGGAGTCGTCATACCTGGCTGACATTTTTATTAAAATTTAAAATGTACATATCTTTTGATAATGTGAAAGTTAGGCCGGGCGCGGTGGCTCAAGCCTGTAATCCCAGCACTTGGGAGGCCGAGACGGGCGGATCACGAGGTCAGGAGATCGAGACCATCCTGGCTAACACAGTGAAACCTGTCTCTACTAAAATACAAAAAACTAGCCGGGCGAGGTGGCGGGCGCCTGTATCCCAGCTACTTGGGAGGCTGAGGCAGGAGAATGGCGTGAACCCGGGAGGCGGAGCTTGCAGTGAGCTGAGATCCGCCACTGCACTCCAGCCTGGGTGGCAGAGCGAGACTCCGTCTCAAAAAAAAAAAAAAAAAAAAAAAAAAAAAAAAAAAAAAAAGATAATGTGAAAGTTGCAGACATTAGGATGAAATCATCTTTGTCAGACCCAGACAAAATACAGCCAGGAAGGCCCAAAGGAGAGGAGACTCATGCTTATGTGTCTGACATAGCTGTTTCCAAGGACTTTCTAAAAACCTCACAAGAAACCCTTTCATACCCTTCATGCAACTCCTGCTTTCACATGGTTTACCACTGCCATTCTTTAGGACTGCAGTGATTTGGATAAGATGCGCTCAGAAGAACACTTGCCCAGTAATGGCATCTCCACCAATGAACTGACGACAACTCTGGCTTTGAGCCTCTGGAACCAGTGAACTCAGTTTCTAAGCAGCTTGTGTGAACCTCTCCCTTTTTGCTAGTAAAAGCTTCCCTTTACCCTTCCCTCACTGGATGTACTGGTGGTTTGCCAGTGCATTCCAAATTATGATACTCCTTTCTTATTCCCTAGTACACTCATCATATTTGGAGATAATTTTCTCTAGTGTCTTTTTCTTAGGTTGGTAATATAGTAATTCCACTTCTAGAAATCTACCAAACTCATACAAGTGCTCTAAGTTAAATGAAAAGAAGACTGTTTATGGTATGCAATTTAAAACTTATTGTTTCCAGAATTTTCCATTTAATATTTTTGGGCTGCAGTTGGCCACAGGTAACTGAAACTGTGGAAAGTGAAGCCATAGATAAGAGGACAACTTTATAGAAAAATTGCTATTTGAGTGTTACAACACACATCAGTCCACTAAAGGTTGTGAAGTCCTGTAGTAAAGCATTTCTCAACCTTAATGGAATACTAAACCCTTTCTGATAGGACATCTATTAACATGCTGCAGAACAAATTCTGAGAAATGTTCACCTATTTTTTTTTTTTTTTTTTGAGAAAGAGTCTCACTGCAACGCCCAGGCTGGAGTGCAGTGGCGTGATCTCAATTCACTGCAACCTCTACTTCCCAGGTTCAAGCGATTCTCCTGCCTCAGCCTCCCGAGTACCTGGGACTACAGGTGTGCGCCACCAAGCCTGGCTAATTTTTGTATTTTTAGTAGAGACAGGGTTTCACCATATTGGTCAGTTTGGTCTCGAACTACTGACTTCAAGTGATCCGCCCGCCTCGGCCTCCCAAGGTGCTGGGATTACAGGCATGAGATACCACACCTGGCCCAATTTTTACTATTCTCAGGGAAATTCATAATTCAGTGTTACCACATTTATTACAGAGGAAATCATACATGCTTATATCGTAAGCATGTGTACATCTACTGTGGGGATTACTTCCTTGTTATGTAAGTTTCAAAACTACATTGTAGCCAGAGTTCCAACCTCATCCTTCACCACGATCAGACAAATTCCAATACCAAAATTCAAGAGTCAGAGACAGAGACGGCAAAAATCTACAAGGTTAAGATTCTTAAAGGCTACCTTTTATTATCATAATTCAATACTCAAAGTTATCTTACTAAACAGTGCTTTTTAAGGTAGGTAAAACATATTTAAGCAAATTTCAGGCAAAGAATAAACTTCCTATAGACAGAATCATACTACACTGCAAAATACCTACCTAAGTCAGATTGAAAACCATTGTTTTAATTAAACAATCACACACCTCAATGTTTTCACACTCATTATCTCACCAGATTCTCATTACAAAATACTTGAAGATAGGCAGGATAGATATTATCTCCATTTTACAAATGAGAGAACTGAAGTTTTCATGATTTGTAAGTAGAAGAACTTACTTAAAGAGCAGAAATCCAGGTCCACTAACTCCTCTACATCATGAATTTAGATAAATATCAATAATTAGTGCTATAAAAACTTGGAACTGCACATTATTCCTTTGTATAAGGCAACATTTTAATTTTAAATATTATATATAAAATACCTGAAGGTTATGCTCAAAGCAGGTCAGGGTGTGATTAAACAGATTAAGGAAATATACTGTGCTGTTTGATAATTCTTCACTGTTGTTCGTTAAACAATCTGTCAAAAAAATTCAAAAAGTATATTAACATAACTCAAGGAACAATTATATGTTGTCGCTTATCTCTTAAGCTATCAGCTTCGTTTCACACTACAGTAATTCTTTATTCAAACAAGCATGAATTTTCCAAATATATGAAGTTCACTCCTTTCATTTTCCAAAAGTTAAAAAAAAGTCATAACCATTTTCATGAACATCTTAAAATAATCACATACTCTCCTCTTTTCATAAAAATATACCAAATAAAATTCAAATTGACTTTTGATGGCACAAGGTCATAATCATGGAATATCAGCTATCAAATGCTGCCTTAATAGTGCTATTTAGGCGTAAGACTGTTTACCCCGCATTCATTTTACCAAAACTCATATGCCTTATAATCATTTTTTGTGTCAAATTTCATAGTTCCCTGCATCTTCCAACTTCACTAATGAGTCATTTATTGTACCTAATGGGTTAACTTTTAAAATTTGCTCTTTCTAATCCATCATGAGTTGGGAGCCCAGAGAAACAAACTGGTGAGAATTTTGCCTAAAATACTGACATGGGGGCTTCAAGTAAAGTCTAGAAACAAAATTGTTTTACATTTTTAAAAATCCTACATAAATGGTATTTCTCTGCAACTGGCTATACTTGCTTAGAGTTAGCTCAAGTTCACTTATCCCTTTTGTTTTCTATGTATATCACAATTTATGTATCCATTTTCTCTTCTTCAGGGAATAATCTATTCTTTTTCTTTTTTTTAAGAAACGGGGTCTTGCTCAGTTGCCCAGGCTGGAGTGCAGTGGCACAATTGCAGCTCATTGCAGACTTGAACTCCTGGGCTCAAGTGATGTTCCCACCTCAGCCTTCCAAAGTGCTGGGATTACTTAAAGGCATGAGCCACTGCCCTCAGCCAGGGAACCTAGTCTTTATCCTCAGGTAAACCTTTTTCTTTACCTCTCCTTGTGTTCTCAGCCTGCTATCTCCAATCGAGGTTCAAGTGCCTGGATCCAGATCTTGGAACTTGTGGTCACCCGTTTCCATCTCACTCTCCTAGAATCCTTGCCCTCTTTATCTTCCACACACTCATGGCCATTTTCATCCCTGGACAGTCCCCATCTACTTTCTATACTCTCATTCTGGTTATAGAATACTACTACAGAAATTCTAAAATGATAAGGGACTCAATTCAAATTCATGTGTTCTGATCTCAGGGAAACAAAACGATCCTTGTAGATGCCCTACTAATTGCTCTACAAGGGATGCTCCAAATATTTTCTAATCTCTAGTCCCCAGCCCTACTCTTGTTCCCCTTAATTTCAACAGATGGCTTTGTATTATGCCCACCTTATTTAGAAATTCAGGGCCATCAGATAGGATCTCTCTCAACTGAAGTGGTGAGACAACATACAAAGCTATTGCAATTACCCAGGAGAAAGGCAGCAGGGCAAGTAGAATTCGTGGAGAAAAGAGAGACTGACTAGGTAGACACTAGGATATGACACACTAAGGGACATCCATGTACTCTGATACACAAACACTACAACGAAAGTTAACACTTACTAAATACTTGCTATGTTCTAAGAACTATGCTTACACTGCACTTCAAACACATTTGCCCATTTAATTCTTGCAGTGATTCCATGAGGCAAAAATTATCATTATCTCTATTTTATAAATAAGGAACAGAGAGAAGTTTAGAGAAATTAAGGAAGTTGCACAAGGTCATAAAACTGGTAAGTAAAAAGCTAGAATCTCTACTCATACTGATTCTTGAGCCTGCACTCTCAAACACTGCAAAATAAATAACATATTTATATCTACATTCTAAACCATTAAAAGTTCAAGACTCAGAGTCTACAAATACATGCCACTGCCTACTCCCTCCACTACCCGTATATATCTTACACCATACAGGGATTCAGGCAGTCCCCACCAACTGATCAGAGTTAGCAACTGAGATGAAACCTAAACCTCGTAGACAGGGGCCAGACAGCACAGTAAAGCTCCTTTGTGCAAATCAGAAAAAGATACCCGCTCTGGGTGGATAAATTACAAAAGGTCATTCCTGCCTCCAGAAGCTAAGCTGGAGTTCAGCACCATTCACCTCCTTGCACAGGCCCCTTGTGCAGGGCTCCTTCTGCACCCATTGTACACAGGACCCTCTGGGTAAACCTATTTCTAGAGTCGTCCCCTCTCTGAACTCACATACTCTACATTCTCTGAAGCTTTATCTTCTCAAGAACATGAATCTCATTCTAACTTCTCAACCTTATCATTTAAAAAATCTGAGGGATCATTACAAATTAGGAAACTAAGCCAGAGAAATCGGTGATATGCTGATGATCATACCACAAGTTAATAAGGCACTGAAATAAAAATAGGCCCAGCATGGTGGTTCACATCTGTAATCCCAGCACTTTGGGAGGCGGGCAGATTGCCTGAGTCCAGGAGTTCGAGACCAGCCTGGGCAACACGGTGAAAACCTGTCTCTACAAATAATACAAAAATTAGCCAGGCATGGTGGCATGCATCTGTGGTCCCAGCTGCTTTGGGAGGCTGAGAGGGGAGAATTGCATCAGTCTGGGGAAGTCAAGGCTGCAATAAGCTGTGACTGCACCACTGCATTCCAACCTGCATGAAAGAGTAAGACCTCGTCTCATAGCTCCTCTTAATGTTAGTTTAATATCATCATGAAGTAGCCTGCAATCCTTTTAGGGATGAGGCAGAGTTGATATAAATAAGAACAACTACATATATCCAGAATATTAGGATATTAGGCTAACAAGGCTGAACAAGTTTTCAGTTTTTGTAGTTGATGTGTTGCAGGGAAGTTGAGGGAATACAATTTTATTCACAACAATTGTACACCCGTGTTATAATAAGTTATGTCATGACAACTGACATACACAATATAGGGATGAAAGGGGTCCACATACTGCCTATAAGAGTAGTATACAGTGCATTATCATGAGAGAGCAATAGCAAATTTCTTTTATGCAAGATACATAATTAAAACAATTTCTTTTTAAAAAGTAATTTATAAAGAAAGCTTCTCTGAAGAACAAAAGAACTTAATGTCTTCTATCTTATTGACAGCCATTTACTTTTTACGTAAAATAATTTGAAAATTAAAAGCCAATATAGACTGGTCATCTTGTTAAGTACTACATTAATGTACCATCAAAACTTTTTCAATGATCATTAGATGGTGGTAACATAAAGCACAAAGGAGTTCATTTATATAATGGGGTTAAAAAGTCTTCATTATTAAAGAGCCGTGACTTTCTGAATCAAAATAACAGATCTCTAGTAAACTCCTTTTTTATCTTTTTGCAGGAATTGGGAGCTTAAGGTTATAAACAGTGAGAAGCTATACGGTTTAGAAATTGGTAAGTTAAAGAATATTAATAATAATAAAGCTTCCTTTAAGCACTAAGTGAAGTGGTCATTATGAATTTCCTCCATCTTAATCAATGGAGCCTCATCAAGGACAGATTAGCAGAGTGGCTTTCTCAGAGAAGACTCAGGCATCAGCTTAAGAGTCATTCTTCTTTTTTTTTTTTTTCTGCAACAGAAGAATCTCACTCTGTCACCCAGGCTGGAGTGCAGTGGCATAATCTCAGCTCATTGCAGCCTCCACTGTGCCCGGCCTCAAGAGGCATTCTTAAGGGTATTAAGGATTCGAGTTAAGACCTCACATAGAAACCTACTAAATTATCATAACAGGAATTATGCATCTTTAAATAAAGCATTTGGCATCTCTTAGGAATTTTACAAAGATCTTTGCTGTTTTTCAAAACTAGTTTTATAGAAAATAGCAAAGATAATCACCAATTTAGGGTAAGCTTCAGAAAATACAAAATAAACTACGGAAACTTTGTACCTAAATGACCTAATTAAGTTTAACAAATATGAACACTAAGATACTTTAAATTATAAGATACAAATAATATGATTATAACCCTTAGTACATTTCCCTCTGGATAAAATACGGGAAAGAAAGGTTTTGGTTAATTGACCTTCTGGTTAACCATTAAGTACTACTGTTGTTGCTTTTTAAAGCATCGAGACATATATTTTATGTATTAACTGAAAGTTAGTTTTCCTTTGATGAATCAGAATATACATCAGGATTACACAGTGGTTCAATAGCATCATTATGCTCATTAATTATCACCCAGATCACCTGGATCACTGAAGATATAGGTTGCTCATAAAGAAAGAGTTTTCAGTGTGTAAGAACAAATATCTGAACTGATAATTTTGAAGCCTATCCTATTACAATAATGCTTCATACTGGATACTGCTTACCAAAGAACCCAAACACTAAAGCAGTCACGAACTCATGAAATCTGGTCATTCTGCTGATTATTTAACTGTTGTATGCACAAAATAAGCAAGAAGGGTCTCAATAACAAGGCTATCCCTATGTCAACAATACACAGCTTTAAAATTCTGAGAAACCTTTAATATATTTTCTTTACTTTTTAGCAGTCATTCTCCAAAAGAAAGAGCTAGTTTCCATGTTGTTTGTGGTATGAGTAGAAAGAGTTGCACTCTTAACACTTCTTTTGACTTTCCATCCATTTCCAATAACCAGCTTCCTACCAAGACTAATACCATTCGAAGACACAGGAATTCTGAGGAGAAAAGGGATGGGAGTAGTACATGGATGGCATTCTCTCCTCTTTTGGATTCCTAGCCTTCTTTTCATGAATAATAACTGCAGAGACTAGATGCTACCCCTATTTCAAGCTAAATTAAGCAGAACAGAAAGATAGTTTGGGGCAGTATACTCATTTTAATAATATTCTTTCTAGTAATATTTTACCTTTTATGTTTTTACATTTTTTTCTATTGTTTAATAATATTATTTTACAAAAATTCTAATAGCCCCTGCTATGGTCTGAATGTGTCTCCCAAAATTGATATGTCGAAGCTTGATGGCCAATGCAATAATATCAAGAAGTGGGGCCTTTAGGAAGTGACCAGGTCATGAGGGTTCCTTCTTCACAAATGAGATTTACTCTTCCACTCTTCTGCCACGTAAATGAGATGGTGAATGACAATAATTTTTAATGCATAATTCTGGAAAATAGCTAATCTCTCCAACCACATCTAACATACAAATATGCATCACAGATTTGAACATTCTGTTAAATTTTTAAAATTTCTATATATTTTTGAATAGGTATTAAATGTATATGGCATAAAATCCAGAGGGTACAAATGCAAATACAGTGAAAACTAAATCTTCCTTCCTTTCCTGCCCACGCAGCTATCCAACTACCTTCCTTCAAAATACATATGTATTTTTAGAACACAAAATATCATACTTTTCTGTACCTCGCTTCTTTTACCTGAGACTGTATGTCTGGGCCAAATTAATTTTAATTGGGAAGAGTCTTTTATGTAAGTCATATCTAATTGCTTAGCATTTTATTTGGTCCTCAGAAGTTCAATGTAAGGAATATTTTCAAGATAGGATGCCTTACAGAGGAACAAAATACCCTAAGAATTTATTCTAAAGCATTTTATATCTGCCATACTGAGTAACTATGCAGTAAAACGTTTTCTTTTCAACTAACTGAGCAAAAAAGGTCTGTACTTCGAAATAGTGAAATCTTTATTAGAAAATGCCTTTTGGCCGGGCGCGGTGGCTCAAGCCTGTAATCCCAGCACTTTGGGAGGCCGAGACGGGCGGATCACGAGGTCAGGAGATCAAGACCATCCTGGCTAACACGGTGAAACCCCGTCTCTACTAAAAAATACAAAAAACTAGCCGGGCGAGGTGGCGGGCGCCTGTAGTCCCAGCTACTCGGGAGGCTGAGGCAGGAGAATGGCGTAAACCCGGGAGGCGGAGCTTGCAGTGAGCTGAGATCCGGCCACTGCACTCCAGCCCGGGCGACAGAGCGAGACTCTGTCTCAAAAAAAAAAAAAAAAGAAAATGCCTTTTAAGCCAGGCACAGTGGCTCACACTTTGAATCTCAGCACTTTGGGAGGCCAAGGAAGGAGGCTTGAGTCTAGGAATCTGAGACCAGTCTGGGCAACATGACAAAACCCCATTCTCCATTAAAAACACAAAAATTGGCTAGGCATCCTCGTGCTGCCTGTAGCCCCGGCTACTTGGGAGGCTGAGGCTGGAGGGACTGCTTGAGCCCTCAAGAGGTGGAGGCTATAGTGAGCTGAGATTGTGCCACTGTATTCCAGCCTGGGCAACAGAGCAAGACTCTGTCTCAAAAATCAAACAAACAAAAACACCTTTTAAAGACAAAAATGCCTTACCTCTTCTAAGTATATAAATTTAGTCACATCAGTCAAAAGAAGTGAAACCCTGGCTCATCTGAAGATAGTGAGTTATCTCAATTAATTGTTCACAGTCAGTTACAGACTGAACTCCTTGTTCTACTCTTTCTCCTCTTCTCACTGCTGCACTTGACTAGTTTTTTTTTTTTTTTTTTTTTTTGAGGCGGTGTCTCGCTCTGTCGCCCGGACTGGAGTGCAGTGGCCGGATCTCAGCTCACTGCAAGCTCCGCCTCCCAGGTTCACGCCATTCTCCTGCCTCAGCCTCCGGAGCAGCTGGGACTACAGGCGCCCGCCACCTCGCCCAGCTAATTTTTTGTATTTTTAGTAGAGATGGGGTTTCACCGTGTTAGCCAGGATGGTCTCGATCTCCTGACCTCGTGATCCGCCCGTCTCGGCCTCCCAAAGTGCTGGGATTACAGGCTTGAGCCACCGCGCCCGGCCTTGACTAGTCTTAAAAAATTAAATTAATTAAATAAAATTAAAAAAAAGAAGTGAATCCCAGTATATATCCACTTATTCCAATTAACTGATTTTAAATTATTTATAATTAACATATTTTTCTATGTTAATGGATTTTTCTAAAAAGCTTAAGAATACTTAAAAACAGGTTTACATATGTTAAGCAAATGCTCTTCAATCATATTTATACTAGAAAAGTATATATTTATATAGTGTGTGTGTGTGTGTATATATATATATATATATATATATATACTAGAAAAGTATATACTTTTACTCTGAAAAGTAAAGGATATGCTAAAAAAAAAAAAGTTGTGTTAGTCAAGCTTCAGAGACAAAATTTTAAAAGTCAATATTCAATATACCATGGTATAATGACAAGGGAAAAAAACTGGCTGGGGCTTCTTCGCCCATTTTAGTTTTTCTTCATATGAACTAAACAAAAAGACAAGTATTTATAAAAGCTAAGCTACTTAATGACTTACAGGGACACAAATTTTTAATCTATCCTTCTATTTCCAAGGCCCCTCCCTACTTCACATTTTCTTTCCTTCTTGCCTAAACCATAGCAGTAAACTTCTTACTGGTCTCTCTTTCTTCCAATGAGGTTCCATGAAAAAAGGATCTTTGCAGTTTTGTTTTTTTCTTTTTTAAGGCTTAGAAAGTGCTAGGTTAAATGATGTTTAAAAAACCTTTTTCTTTAAGACAGGGTCTTGCTCTGTTGCCTAGGCTGGAGTGCAGTGGCGCAATTATAGCTCAATGCAGCAATCATAGCTCAATGCAGCCTCCAATTCCTGGGCTCAAGCACTCCTCTCACCTCAGCATCCCAGGCAGCTGGGACTACAGGCGTTTGGCACCATGCCCAGCTAGTTTTTTTCTTTTCCTTTCTTTTCTTTTCTTTTTTTTGTTGCCTAGGCTGGCCTTGAACTCCTGGGCTCAAGCAATACTACCATCGTGTCCTCCCAAAGTGCAGGGATTACAGGTGTGAGCCTCCCCATTGAGCCAAAAACAAAATTCTTTTAAAAAACTCTGTAGTACTACTCAATGCATTTAATATTCCAGGTACACTGTAAATCCCAAAGATATTACAACATATAGTAGTCACCTCTTATCTTCAAGGGAAACATTCCAAGACCCCCAATGGATGCTTGAAACCAAGTACAGTACCAAACCTTCTATATAATATGCTTTTTCTATTTCTATTTTTTCAAGTATAGTACCAAACCTTCTATATACTATGATTTTATCTTTTTTCTATATCATACCCATGATAAAGTTTAATTTATAAATTAGGCACAGTAAGAGATTAAAAACAAAAACTAATAATTATGTTACTATTATTAAAGAATTAGTGGCCGCGCGCGGTGGCTCAAGCCTGTAATCCCAGCACTTTGGGAGGCCGAGACGGGCAGATCACGAGGTCAGGAGATCGAGACCATCCTGGCTAACATGACCCCGTCTCTACTAAAAAATACAAAAAACTAGCCGGGCGAGGTGGCGGGCACCTGTAGTCCCAGCTACACGGGAGGCTGAGGCAGGAGAAAGGCGGGAACCCAGGAGGCAGAGCTTGCAGTGAGCTGAGATCTGGCCACTGCACTCCAGCCTGGGCGACAGCGCAAGACTCCGTCTCAAAAAAAAAAAAAAAAAAAAAAGAATTAGTAAGTAAACTAAGGGTTACTTGAACACAAGTAGTGCCATACCATGACAGCTGACCTTAAAACCAAGATGTTCCTCAGTGCCTCGCAGGAGAGGCAGCATCTACAGCATAGTTATGCTGGACGAAGGGATGATTCCCAGCCCAAGCAGATGAAGCAGGATGTCGTGGGATTTCATTATGTTACTCAGAATCATACACAATTTAAGCTTATACATTGTTTACTTCTGAAATTTTCCATTTAATATTTTTGGACTGCAGTTGACTGCAGTAACTGAAACTACAGCAAGTGAAACCATGGCTAACAGAATACTGTATAATCATAATAGGAGAATACTGTATAAGCCTTTCTTTTCTTTTTTTTTTTTTTTTTATGTTGTTGTTGTAGATAGGGTGTAGGTCTGTTGCCCAGACCAGGGTGCAGTGGCACAATCATGATTGATTGCAGCCTTGACCTCCTAGGCTCAAGTAATCCTCCCATCTCAGCCTCCCAAGCTGCTGGGACTACAGGCACATGCCACCAAGTCCAGCTAATTTTTTTATTTTTTGTTTAGAGAAGGTTTTGCCATGTTGCCCAAGTTGGTCTTGAACTCCTAGGCTCAAACAATTCTCCCACCTTGGCCTCCCAAAGTGCTGGGATTACAGGTATGAGCCACCATGCCTGGTCTATAACTCCTTCTTAATAATATGTTGATATTCTAAGCAGAATAAAAAATGTTGGCCCAAACAGTAAACTACTCTATCAGTCAAGGTCCTACTTTCCCTTGCCAATTTTACCTCCAACTATGCTTCCTGGAACATCTGTTGCCCTTTTATACCTCTGTGCCTCTGCCCATGCCACTACCTGCCATGTCCTTCTCTCATTTCTACTTTTTTTTTTTTTTAAGGGTCTTGCTCTGTTGCCCAGGCTGGAATGCAGTGGCACAATCATAGCTCACTGCATCCTTGAACTCCTGGGCTCAAGGGATCCTCCTGCCTCAGCCTCCCAAGTAGCTAGGACTACAGACACATGCCACCATGCCTACCTAATTAAAAAAAATTTTTTTTGGTAGAGACGGGGGTCTCACTGTGTTCCCCAGGCTGGTCTCAAACTCCTGGGCTCAAGCAATTCTACCTTGGCTTCCCAAAGTGCTGGGATTACAGGTGTGAGCCACCTCACTGGAGTTATCTCTACTTACTGAAATAATGTCCAATAGTACAGGCCTAGGTTCAAAAGGTAGCTCCTCCAGGAAGTCACTTCATATTCTTCCCAGTAAAATTTATTTTCTTCTTCCTCCAAGGACTTCATAACTTTATTAAAGCATTTCTGTGTCTGTCCTAGGTTGTATTTGTAAATATATCTTTCTCACTCACTAAACTGAAAGACTTGAAAAATAAGAACTGCCTGGCACATAGTTGGTATTCAAAACACCATCTGAATTGGAATAGTGATTTTAATTTTTCCAAAGACTATCTAAAAGCAGATCTTATTTTATTACACAATTACACACAAACCTGCAAAGAAGGTAGAACAGATGTTATCATTCCACTCCACCCCCTGCCACACACCACTTGACAGATTACTGTAAACATCATAATTATTATTATACTAAACAGTTAACATTTCTTGAACATTAAATATGTGTCAGGCATTGAGCTAAGTGCTTTACACAATTTACTTCACTTAATTCTCAAGGCGACTACATAAGATAGGTTCTATCATTACCACCAATTTACAGATGAAGAAACTGAACTTCCAAGAGGCAAAGTTTTTCTCCCATATCTGACAGCTAGTAGGTTAGGGATGGTAAGTGGCAGAGCTTAGAATCAAACTCAAGTCTGTCTAAATCCAAAGCGCATAGTAACTGCTACACTTTTCTACCTTTCACCATTTGCTCAGTTGCCATTAATAAACCATGGTGTCCATGACAGTTTATTTAAACTTAGCAATAAAAAGTATTATCCAGCTTCAAAGATCCCAAAATTCACTAAAATAAAATCTGACATTTGTACTACTGAACTGTAACTGCAACAAGAAAAAGAAAGAATTACTTACTTGCACAATTTGCCTCCTGCCATGTGGTATTAAAAAACTCTGAGAGAATCACAACTATTTGCATTCTATCTGCCATTAAGAGACTTCTGGCACAACTCTGACTCTCTGAAGTATTCTATAACAAAAACAAGAGAGAAAAATACAATCTGAGTATTTTTAGATTTTGCAAACAATTTGAGGCAAAAACCTTACAAAAAATAACATTTATTACAAGCTTTGTAACATTTTGTTTGATATGATCAGATAATGTTAACATTAATAATAACAATGATAATAAAGTAATTAGCAGCTAACATTTATTGGTACTAGGTTCACCTGCAAGGGAAGAAAATCTTTGTACCTAAATAGCTTGTACTCAGATGGAAAAATACGCTTTTGCAGATCATTTTAATAATGAAAGAAACTCATGCTATGCAAATAATAAATCCAAGTTCCCAAATTATTTGATCCTTATCTATTTCCTTTCCCTTGTGCCCCAAGCAAGGAACTAAGTCCTGCTGACCCTTAATTCTTTCAAACTTATTTAACTCCTACTATTTACTAGGCACTATAAAAATCCTGAAGTTTTGATGATATAAAAAGTATAAAAGAGGCCAGGCGCGGTGGCTCAAGCCTGTAATCCCAGCACTTTGGGAGGCCGAGACGGGTGGATCACAAGGTCAGGAGATCGAGACCATCCTGGCTAACCCGGTGAAACCCCGTCTCTACTAAAAAATACAAAAAACTAGCCGGGCGAGGTGGCGGGTGCCTGTAGTCCCAGCTATTCGGGAGGCTGAGGCAGGAGAATAGCGTAAACCTGGGAGGCGGAGCTTGCAGTGAGCTGAGATCCGGCCACTGCAATCCAGCCCGGGCGACAGAGCCAGACTCCGTCTCAAAAAAAAAAAAAAAAAAAAAAAAAAAGTATAAAAGAATGCCATCGATTCTGGGGCTTTGAGAACCTCTCGCAGATACAAACACAAGGAGTTATACAGTGTGACGAATAATAGACGAGAGTGGTAACTCCTGGGAAACAAATGATCAGCCATGTGGGAGAAGAAATGGAAAAAAGGAGAAAAGGAAGAATCTCTGCTTTAAAATATTTGCTGATGTTCATTTTGGGAAGGTTATCTTCTTTGTAGCTTAGTTTTGTCATCCCATTAAAAGGTCCATTTGAATGAGTGCTTGCTTTTAAAATAGTGAATTGAACAAAACATTTTATTTATTATTATTATTATTACTATTACTATTATCGTTATTTGAGACAGAATCTCACTCTGTTACCCAGACTGGAGTGCAGTGGCAAGATCTCAGCTCACTGCAGCCTTTGCCTCCCAGGTTCAAGCGATTCTTGTGCCTCAGTGAGAATCTGGGACTACAGGCGCACGCCACCACACCCAGCTAATTTTTGTATTTTTAGAGCCACCGCACCTGGCCATGAACAAAACATTTTAAAAGACTCCTTTTTAGAATTACCTTCTGAGCAATACCAGTCATAGAAGAAAATTTTCTATTATCACTTTTTTTTTCTTTTTTTTTTTGAGATGGAGTCTCCTTCTATCACCCCAGCTGGAGTGCAGTGGTGCCATCTCAGCTCACTGCACCATCTGCCTCCTGGGTTCAAGTGATCCTCCTGCCTTAGCCGCCCGAGCAGCTGGGACTACAGGCAACGTGCCACCACACCTGGATAATTTTTATTTTTAGTAGAGATGGGGTTTCACCATGTTGGTCTGACCGCTCTTGAACTCCTGACCTCAGGTGATCCACCCGCCTTGACCTCCCAAAGTGCTGGGATTACAGGCATGAGCCACCACGCCTGGCCTATTATCTCTTCTTAAGTAGAAGTAATAACAGTGTATTAATACAAGCCTGAGTCACTAGCTAGTGACCTTGGGCAGCTGACCTACCTCTCTAAGGTTTGGTTTCAAAATCAAGGGTCCTACAGTTACTGTATGTATTAAATGAAATAGCATACATTAATCACTCAGCACATTGTCTGGTACACAGTGAATGATATATGCTATTTCACCTAGCTACCATGCTGCCAACATTAAGTGCTCTAAGTAAGTTTAGTTGGCTAAGTGTAATTAGTTGCTTAAGTTGAATCTTTATAAGTAGGTGACTGGCTATTTTAAAAATCAATATAGTAAAGCCTGTATGGGTGTTCAGTGTGTGGAATAGTTCAGTTGAGGAAGATATCAATGTAGTTTTGAGAAACTAGAAAACAGTTCATGAAGGAAGGATATGAACTAAGCCCTATATTGAGGAAGAGAAAAGGATTCGAAAATAAGAATTAAATGATCATGGGATGAAAGTGATAATGATTATGTGGTATTTGGGGAGTATTCAGTAGTCTATGAAAGTAGGGCTATTAAAGGGCTAAGTTAGAACAAGGTTATGAGAAGCCTTGAGGGTCATGAGAATTAGTGAGAAATTCTTGAAGATTTTTGAGGAGGGTGTCATGAAAAGCAGTTTCAGGAATATATGTTTAGGCCGTGATATGTAGGGTGAGGAGGCAGGGAGACTCATTACACTACTTCCATAGCTCAGGTATAATGAAAGGATGATGACAGCAGTGAGGACAGAAAGGAAATGATTAATAATCCAAATGATGATGAGGTACTTATTTAGTACTTCTCAGTTCTAAATGTCCCAACTGCACTTCCTTACTTAAACCTCATAACAACTCTATGAAATAGGTACTGTTAGCTGGGTAGAGGGTAAACTATCAAAGGTGACTGAGAAGGAAGAATTCGAGAGAGAAAGAAAAATAAGGAGAGCACGATGTCCTGTAAATCAAGGAAAAGGGAAGTGGTGGTTGTGTCAAATCCTGCTGAGAGAATTGGAGGTACATCTGTCAACACTGACAGTATTGGTGACACTAACAAGAATGAATTTGATGGTGTCTTTGAGTGTGAAAGTGAGGTCAGAGTGGGTTGAACAGAGAATGGAAGATGAGGATGTGGGAAGAGTGAACCTAGACAACTGCTGAAGAGTTTGGCCTTGATGGGGAGATAAGAAAGAGAGGTCACTAAAGAGCAATGTGGGACCCATGCATCATTACCCTGATGCATGGTTTCTTAAAGCATGACATCCACCTATTACGTTTAGGTTTCTCTTCTGGACAGACGTCCCTTTAAAATGGAAACTGCCACATCTTTGTATTCCCAACACCTCGCCAAGTGACCAAAAAAAAATGGTCCTTGTTTATACTTAGACCTCTTAATACTCAAATCTATCATAACAACTTAGCAGAACCCTAACCATTATGAAGCGAGCCATTTCTTTTGATCATGCCTGCACCCAGGAAGTCAGGAGTTGCTGGCAAAAAATTAACAACACAGATTAATTCCACAGTAAATCCATAATCCTAAACCATACCCCTCACTTTTCTGTCTGCTCATTCTCTCCTTTTTATAACTTCTCCACTCTCCCAGAAACTCTGATCCCTCTCCCACTCTTTACTCTCAAGAGAAGATCTAGCCTCCTGGATAACAGAAGCCTTCGAGCTGAAACTCTAACCTGCCTACCTCTACATGTAACCTCTAGTTCTACCCTCCTATTATGGTGAGGAAGGCACCTGTCCCTTTCAAGGCCCATCTCTCTAAGGATGCCCTAGATCCCATCTACCCTGCCTTTTCTAGAAACTGACCTTGTCTGCTTCCCACTCCCTCCTACAGAATCTTCACCTTCTCTAAAGGACCCTTACTATCAACATTTAAACATGTCCAGCTCTCTCCCATCTTGGGCAAGGAAGAAGAGAAGGCAGGACAGAGGAATGGAGGGACAGGGGAATGGAAAGAAATGACAGAAAGTCAGCCTGGCATGGTGGCTCACGCCTATAATCGCAGCACTCTGGGAGGCTGAGGCAGGCAGATCACTTGAGGTCAGGAGTTTGAGATCAGTCTGGCCAACATGGTGAAACCCCACCTCTACTAAAAATATAAAAATTAGGCCGGGCGCGGTGGCTCAAGCCTGTAATCCCAGCACTTTGGGAGGCCGAGACGGGTGGACCACAAGGTCAGGAGATCGAAACCATCCTGGCTAACATGGTGAAACCCCGTCTCTACTAAAAAATATGAAAAACTAGCCGGGCAAGGTGGCGGGCTCCTGTAGTCCCAGCTACTCGGGAGGCTGAGGCAGGAGAATGGCGTGAACCCGGGAGGCGGAGCTTGCAGTGAGCCGATATCATGCCACTGCACTTCAGCCTGGGCGACAGAGCAAGACTCTGTCTCAAAAAAAATAAAAAATAAAAAATAAAAATTAGCCAGGTGTGGTGGTGGACACCTGTAGTCCCAGCTACTCGGGAGGCTGAGGCTGGAGAATCGCTTGAACCCAGGAGGTGGAGGTTGCAGTGAGCTGAAATTGTGCCATGCATTCCAGCTTAGCTGACAGAGCAAGCCTCTGTCTAAAAAAAAGACAGAGAGAGAGAGAAATGAAAGAAAGTCTCTGAGTCCCACATTGCTCTTTAGTGACCTGTCTTTCTTATCTCCCCATCAAGGTCAAACTCTTCAGCAGTTGTCTAGTTCACACTTACCACATCCTCATCTTCCAATCCCTGTTCGTTCAACCCACTCTGATCTCACTTTCATACCCAAGGACTCCATCAAATTCACTCTTGCTAGTGTCACCAATACTGCCAGTGTTGACAGATGTACCTCCAATTCTCTCAGCAGGATTTGACAAAAATAACCACCTCTTCCCTTTTCCTTGATTTACAGGACATCATGTTCTCCTCATTCTTCTTTATCTCTCCAGTTCTTCCTTCTCAGTCACCTTTGAGAGTTTACCCTTTACTTAATCTTAAATTCTTAGTGTTCCTACTCATTCTTCAGGTATGTTCACCCAAGTCATAATTTCAAATGCCATTTTTATGCCGACACTTCCAAAGGCGTTATCTCCAGTCCAGTCCTCTAGATGTCTATATTCAACCACATAGGCAATATCTCCACTTAGAAAGCTCATAAACACCTCAAAATCAACAAATTCAAAACTGAGTTAATGATCTTCCCCCACTAAACAGACTCCTCCTGCCAGCTCAGTAAATGACAACCCTATTCACTAAGCTGCTCTTATTACAACCCTGGAAATCATCACTACCTTTTCCTTACTCCCCACTTTCAATTAACCTCCAAGCCTGTAATTTCTGCCTCCTAAGTATCTCTGAAATCTACCCATTTCTACCCATGATGATGGCCCCCACATAGTCTAGCCACTACTGTCTCTCATACCAGTGTAATAGTCTAATTCATCTTTCCACATATCTTCTTCCCCTACCCTCCCCAGCCCCAACCCCCTCCATTTTCTGTCACACAGCAAAGTACAAATCTGATTATGTCACTCCACAGAATTAAACCTTTCAATAACATCATACTGCTTTAAAACCAAAGTCTAAAATCCTTAACATATCCTACAAGGCCCACATGACCTGCCCCCTGTCTACTTCTTTAGGCTCAGACCACGGGTCTCCTTCTTGCTCACTGTGCTGTGTTCTAGACCTCAAATACACCACAAACTCCTTTCCATCTCAGTCTTCATGCCTGCTATTTCTTTACATGTATACCTTCCCTCCCCTGCCCCATGTCCTCTCAAATTGTAGGTGTCTGCTTTAATCACTGACCATTCTACCTACCCCCAGTCATACTCTAGATCAGCACTCTTGTCATATGCATTGGTAGCATCTGGGTTTTTTAATCAGCAACACTTATTACACATGAATTAAATAATTATTTGTATAAGGAGATGCTTAATGTCTGTCTTCAGACTATAAGCTCTGCTCATTCACGCTATATCCCTAGCAGCTACCACAACCTATACATAATAGGTACTCAATAATATTTTCTTGAATGAATGCAGAAGAAATATTACATTTTCTGATCTCTAATGAAAGGCATAGATTATTATACTATGTTCTGGTTTTCTCCCTATAGTCCTAAGAATTTGTTAGTTAATAATCTATAGTAAAAGTATATTGAATACTCACCAAATACATAACCCAAATGATTAGCACTTCACAAAGATATACAGATACATAGATAGATAGAGATAGATAGGTAGATGAATGGATCTATAAATCTAAATTTTAAACACTATCTAAATTTTAAACAAACCAAGTAGAATAGGACAGAGCCTACCAATTCAGAATCTGAGGGGGTAAAAGCATCCTCAGGACCATTCTGATAATGCTGAATCACAATGAAACTATGTCCCTATCAGTTTAAACTAAAAGGAGCAAGTATGACTCTAAGGAAGAAGGAATCCATCAGTTCTATCATTCAGGTTTCAGAAATCACACTGTATTTTTTACCTTGAGATAACAAAACTATATGCAATCCTTGTCCCAGAAATTCTAAAAGGAAGTGACAAGAACCTACGATTCTTATCAGGGAATTTTATTATAGTTAATTATATTGCTGTACCACATAAATAGCTTACTAGTTTCTGGCTTTGATTCTTTTTTTCTCCTTGTTATACTCCTCTCCTCTCTCAATCAATCAATGTCCATTCACACTAAAGAAGGGTAGAAAGAATGCCTTGAGATTCAGCTTATAGGTTTCCTCTGATGAATCAGCCTTGCTCTGTTCCCTCATTTTTTTTTTCTTTTTTTGAGACGGAGTCTCACTCTGTCACCTAGGGTGGAGTGCAGTGGTGCAAACTTGGTTCACTGAAACCTCAGCCTCCCGGGTTCAAGTGATTCTCCCACCTCAGCCTCCTGAGTAGCTGGGATTATAGGCACATACCACTACTCCTGGTTAATTTTTTGTATTTTTAGTAGAGACGGAGTTTTGCCATGTTGGCCAGGCTGGTCTCGAACTCCTGGCCTCAAGTGATCCACCTGCCTTGGCTTCCCAAAGTGCTGGGATTACAGGCATAAGCCACTGCACTTGGCTCTGTTCCCTCCTTTAACGTGGCATTCCTTTCACTCTTTTGCTCTAAATTGCTGTGGTACAATTTATAACACTCACTGATATTTTCCTATTTCCCCATATAAGGTACTTTATTTCCCCTAACTATACCAATAGTTTGAGGCCTGAATCTTACCCTTCTTTTCCTTCTTATCCTTTTACCAGCCCAATATTCAAGAATAGTAGGTGCTTGCTAAAAACTAATTTAAGGGAAAGACTGAGTCTGAGTCAAACAAAATACATCACACTGGATAGGCTGGGCGTGATGGCTCATGCCTGTAATCCCAGCACTTTGGGAGATAGAGATGGGTGGATCGCCTGAGGTCAGGAGTTTGAGACCAGCCTGGCCAACATAGTGAAACCTTGTCTCTACTAAAAATGCAAAAATTAGCGAGGTGTGGTGGCAGGCGCCTGTAATCCCAGCTACTTGAGAGGCTGAGGCAGGAGAATGGCTTGAACCCAGGAGGCGAACGTTGCAGTGAGCCGAGATCATGCCATTGCACTCCAGCCTGGGTAACAAGAGGGAAACTCGGTCTCAAGAAAAAAAGGCTGGGTGCGGTGGCTCACGCCTGTAATCCCAGCGCTTTGGGAGGCCAAGGCGGGCAGATCACAAGGTCAGGAGATCGAGACCATCCTAGCTAACACGGTGAAACCTCGTCTCTACTAAAAATATAAAAAATCAGCCGGGTGTGATAGTGGGCACCTGTAGTCCCAGCTACTCAGGAGGCTGAGGCAGGAGAATGGCATGAACCTGGGAGGTGGAGCTTGCAGCGAGCAGAGATTGCGCCACTGCACTCCAGCCTGGGCAACAGAGTGAGACTCTGTCCCAAAAAAAAAAAAAAAATTACACTGGATAAATAAACCTCCCCAAAAGACAATTAATTCCTTCAAGTTCACTCATGACACATTTTTCCATAGGTTTTTGTTTTGTTTTTTTGCGATGGAGTCTCACTCTGTCCCCTAGGCTGGAGAGTGGTGGCACTATCTTGGCTCACTGTAACCTCCTCCTCCCGGGTTCAAGCAATTCTCCTGCCTCAGCCTCCTGAGTAGCTGGGCACCACCACGTCCGGTTAATTTTAATTTTAATTTTTTTATTTTTAGTAGAGACAGTGTTTCACCATGTTGGCCAGGCTGGTCTCGAACTCCTGGCCTCAGGTGATTTGCCTGCCTCAACCTCCCAAAGCACTGGGATTACAGGCATGAGCCACCATGCCTGGTCTCATAAGTTCATTATTATACATGATGGTTCAACTCCCAAACCAGTCCGTATAGCCTTTTAAATCTATAAAGTACCTCACAACTGTAGAAGTCATGCTTTTGAGCTAAAGAATCATATACAGCTCTACTTGGGAAAGAAGGGGAGCTGAGACCAAGGCCTAGGATGAGTTGGAGAGAAAATACAAAAAAAGTTTCCCTGCCTCTTTTCACCTATTTATCTACTTCCTTTCACATCAGGGTGAGTTGAGCTGGGTACCCAGGTTGCTGGTAGAATCTGAGGCAGAGGAAGGGGGTTTCTACAACTCCCCCACTGGGAAGCCTCCTCTGGGTAGTGGGGAATTCATATAGAAATTCATATGCAGATTGGGTGATGCCTATAATACTGCACACTAGAGTTTGAGGTGCTACTTTTAGCCTCTTTTTAATTCCACAGTACCTACACATATGAGAAAAGCTTTGCTGCCTCCAAAGACCCACACTTTGCATCATGATCCCTGGCCATTCCGCCCGCAATAGCACTTGTCCTTTACAGTAAATGGAACCCTAAAACAACTCATCTTAACGGCTCAACACTGAATATGATGCTATATCATATTCTGCTGCAGTTGATAGGGACATGTCTTGGGTACTATGTTTTAAAGTGATAGTAAGATATATATTCCTTGCTATACCCAACGCAAGTGTGCCTGGAAAATACTGCATGTAAGCCTGAATTTATTTACCTTGAAAATATGGCCTTGGCCAGATGTGGTGGCTCACACCTGTAATCCCAAATCTTTGGGAGGCCGAGGTGTGTGGATTATTTGAGGCCAGGAGTTCGAGACCAGCCTGGCCAACATGGTGAAACCTGTCTCTACTAAAAATTTAAAAAATAGCCAGGTGTGGTGGTGCACACCTGTAGTTCCAGCTACTCGGGAAGCTGAGGCAGGAGAATCACTTGAACCCAGAAGGCAGAGACTGCAGTGAGCCGAGATGACACCATCGCACTCTAGCCTGGGCAACAGAGCGAGACCTTGTCTCAAAAAAAAAAAGAAAAAACAAACAAAAACACATGCTCTTTACAGAAAGGTTGACTACAGAATTTATTTAATGCAAATAAATTCCCCATTTATGTAAAATGACAGATTTTTATTTTTACGTATTTATTTATTTATTTTGAGATAGAGTCTCACTCTGTTGCCCAGGCTAGAGTGCAGGGGTGCAATCTCGGCCCACTGCAACCTTGGCCTCCCAGGCTCAAGTGATCTTTCTGCCTCAGCTTCCAGAGCAGCTGGGACTACAGGCATATGCCACCACACCCGGATAATTTTTGTGTTTTTAGTAGAGACAGGGGTTTCACCATGTTGGTCAGGTTAGTCTCAAACTCCTGACCTCAGGCGATCCTCCGCCTCAGCCTCCCAAAGTGCTGGGATTACAGGCATGAGCCACCACACACAGCCATGACAGATTTATTTTAAATAATAACAGGCTGACTTAAAGCAGGATACAACTAGATACAAATTTATATTTAGTGCAACTACAAACAAGTTTAGACAAGTTTAAACGTATGAAATGATTCCAACCACATTTTCATGAGACTACTTGCTGTCCGCTTAATACAAGAGGAACTTTCTTATTCTCCAGTCTCAATGTTATTCCTCATGTTTTTCCTTTACCAAACATATCCGGCCCACACCTCGTGACTCCCACCAACCCTGACACTCTAATATTTTCCTAACCTTTATAAAGTACTTAAGAGCAGGAATTGTGTCTGTTTTTCTTTTTTAAATTAAGGCCCTCACAGCAGATACCACACAACTGGAAACACCTCAAGGTACCAAGAATGAAGTGCAGTCTTACAATTTCTTAAAATTTTACCTCCCATTTACTTAGAGGTATTACTATGTGTCAGTTTTCTAATTTGTTGTTGTTTTTGTTGTTGTTGATGTTGTTTGAGACGGAGTCTCGCTCTGTCGCCCAGGCTGGAGAGCAGTGGCGCGATCTCGGCTCACTGCAAGCTCCGCCTCCCAGATTCACGCCATTCTCCTGCCTCAGCCTCCCGAGTAGCTGGGACTACAGGCGCCTGTCACTACGTCCGGCTAATTTTTTGTATTTTTTTAGTAAAGACGGGGTTTCACTGTGTTAGCCAGGATGGTCTTGATCTCCTGACTTCGTGATCCACCCGCCTCGGCCTCCCAAAGTGCTGGGATTACAGGCGTGAGCCACTGCGCCCGGCCTATCCCCATTTTACAGATTAGTAAACAGGGACAGAGAATGCAAGTAACTTGCCCAGAGTATACTGCTAATAAGCAGAATGGAACTGGACTCCTGGCCGCTAGCTCCAGACTGTCTATATCACAAAGATGAAGTCACAGGCAATATCTCTTTTAATTCTTCCAACAGCCGCATTAGGCAGCTGTTCTTTCCACTTTATAGAGGAGGAAATTAAGGTTCTGAGAACACAATTAATCCAAGGTTACATAGTTAGAATGTGGTGGACATGGAACATTTCCAGCTACAAAGCTCAAATTCCCAACCACTACCAGTGTCTCCACCCCATCTGTTTCAGAAAAGGATCCTTCCCGGGAGCTCCTGGAGAAGATGAGGAGAAGCTATGGTGGATTGGGCGGAGGAAGAGGAAGAGGGTTGAGGAATCAGGACCCCCAAGGAAACCAATCACACCGATATGAACAAAAGCTGTCCAACAGCATTCATTGAAGCAAAAACCCAAACCCCAAGCCCCATAATGCCACCCCCTTTTCCTGATGTCCCAACTCCACAAAGTCCAACCCCTTTTTCTTACTGTTGGGGAAACTGAGGCCCCCAGCATTGATCATCATTACATCCTCCTCTTTTCCCAACTCTCCCGCGCTACAGTCCCGGACGTGGTCCTGTACCCACCCCCACGGCTCGGCTGATGTTGTCCATCTTGCTGACGACCTGTTGGAAGAGGGGGTAGCAGGTCTGACAGAGGCGCACGGGCCGGGCGCTGCGCACCAGACACCCTGTCAGCTCTGCGCTGCTGTTGGCAAAGTCCAGCAGGAGCTCCCGGCACTCGGGATCCAGATCCGGCAGGTCCGGGGGCAGCGACAGAGGCCCCAGCCTTCCACCCTGCAGCAGGGACAGGGACAAGTCCTCCACCTCCAACAACTGCTGCTCCGACAGGAGGTCGTGGAAGACCCGGTGCGGACTGCTGCCGAAGGGGAGCGCGCCCAGGGCCAACCCCGACCACAGCAGCACCCCCAGCGGCAGCCACGGCGGCAACGAACACCTCCGCCGCGCGGCTGTCGGGCCCGGCTCCATCACGGGGCTCACACACCCCAGGGCGCCCACCACCACCCCTCCGGCCCCAACCGGCACCGCGGACAGCCGCCGCTTCCGGTTTCCGCAAGCGCAGGCGGAGAGCCGGGTCACGAGGAGGGCGCGTCACGGCCCCGCCCCTTGCGCGCGACGCCCCGCCCCATTGGCTGCCGGCTGTCTCCGGTACGCGGGCCTGCGCGCGTGCGGGACGCGCCCACCCTGCGGCCGCGCGCTCCCCAGCTGGCGTTAGACGCGGTGCGGGCCGGAGCGGAGCACTGAGTGCTGCCGAGCCCAAGCTGGCCAGCCGGTGACTACGAGCGCCCACCGCTTTGGACAATTGCATCTCGGGGGTCGTGACCCTTGCACGCCCACCCCTCTGGGAGTTCCGGGCGTCCTACAAGTTTCTTACCTCGCTGGACGGACGACGGCCTCCGCTGTGGAAATGACCGTCGGCTGCGTTCGCAGAGAAAGCCCGCTGGCCGGTGCCTCGGCAGATTTTCTGCGTGGTGTTCCTTAGCGTAGTTTTTTCCTCATCCCATTTGGAGAGAGTAATAATGCCGGTTGGTTATTACAGGTGGTGGAGCCTAGCGGTTTCCGAGCTTTTTGTTTTTTTAAAAAGCTCTCAACTGTCTGCCTCAACGTTGTCAGATGGAACTCTCTGGGATGAGGGAAATACTCTACATCTGCGTTATTAAGGCAGCCACTGGACACATTTATGGTGTTGAGCCGGCTGAGGAACTGAATTTTAAATTTTATTTAATTTAGGGCCGGACGGGGTGGCTCACGCCTGTAATCCCAGCACTTTGAGGCCGAGGTAGGCAGAGCGTTTGAAGCCAGGAGTTGGAGGCGAAACCCCGTCTCTACTAAAAATACAAAAATCCGCCGTTGGGCGTGGTGGCGCAAGCCTGTAGTCCTAGGTTGAGCGGGAAGGATGGCTTGAGCCAGGAGGTCGAGGCTGCAGTAAGCCAAGATCGCGCCACTGCTCTCCAGCCTTCGCGACAGGGTGAGACCCCCATCTCAAAAATAAGTAAGTGTTTAACTTAAATGTAAGTAGCCACATCTGTGTAGTGGCGACTGTACTTGACGCAAGTCTGGTCCGACAGTGGCCAAGAAGCAGGTTTGCTTGGAACTGAAGGGGTACCAGGGACGCAGCGCGTTCAGTGCTAAAACCCAGGAAATCCTGGACAAACTACTCAACTTCAAACTCCTATCCAGTTTCTGACATGCCCGAGGCAAAAGCAGGGGACACTCGAAAAAACGTCCTGATACCGTTGCCAGTCTGTAAAAAGAATTTAAGCTCATAATCTGGAAAACAGTTATCTGACAAGTATCTGACCAACCAGGTTGGTAGAAGATTACTTCTGGGCTTTGTGTCATCCTGCTTTTCAGGGTTGTAATTTTTGCCTTGTAAATTGCAGAGCTGCTGCACTAAATTCTACTTACCTTAGAGTCCTGATTTATGTTTCTGACGGTTCTTCCAAAACTTTGTTGTTGTCGTTGTTGTGTATTTGGTTTGGTTTAGAGACATAGTCTCGCTAGACTGCCCAGGAAGGACTCGAACTCCTTGGCTCAAGGGATCCTCAGGAGGCTGCCTCGGCCTGCCAGACAACTGGACTACAGGCACAGGCTGCTTTATCCCGCCTGTTTAGTTGTTGTTTTATGTGCCTAAATTTGCTTTGGATAGCTAAATTTTGTTTCATTTTTGTTTATAAGAAACTGAATAGTAGGAAAATTGTTTTGTATACCAATAAATGTATTTCCAAAAGAGAAAATAAGTTGTCTTAAGTTTTGCAAAAGTCATCACGTAACTCTTAGGTCTTTCTGCGTGTTAGAATTATCTTTCTTTTAAATTCTTTAAAGCACCATTCTGTGTTGTAAGTGGATGTGTAAATTGTTAACTTCTATGGAAATCAATGTGCAGAATCAACAACACGTGCTCTTTGATGCAGCAAGTTCACAACCTTGTCATAGACACTTATTCGTTGCAATATTGTTTGTAATGGTAAAAAGGATGGCTTCAAAAAGCATGTTAAGGGGCTGGGCATGGTAACTCATGCCTGTAATCCCCGCACGTTGGGAGACCGAGGCAGGCAGATCACCTGAGGTCAGGAGTTCGAGACCAGCCTGGCCAACATGGTGAAACCCCATCTCTTCTGAAAATACAAAAATTAGCCGGGTGTGGTGGCAGGTGCCCGTAATCCCAGCTGCTCAGGAGGCTGAGGCAGGAGAATCTCTTGAACCTGGGAGGCAGAGGTTGCAGTGAGCCAAGATCATGCCACTGTGCTCCAGACTGGGTGACAGAGCGAGACTCCGTCTCAAAAAAAAAAAAAAAATGTTAAGGAAATTACAGACACTTTCCCTCTTCCTTTGCTTTCCATTCCTGGAACAATTCAATCTTAAAGGTCAAGTAGAGCAAGAAGGCATCTGTGCTTGGTAGGGATGGGGTGTCAGAGACCCAGAGAGAGGTGTCAGAGCACAGGTAAGATGAAGAGGACAGTGGTATGAGGTAGGGTGGCAGCATCAGCCTGATGCGGAGTATTGGGTTCTGAGTGGATAAGAAGGGTCTCCATGCAGAGGATTGGCAGCGGTGACTGGGAGGTTGCTTGCATTCAGAAGGATTGATGGAATCAGTAAATATATTAAGAATAATTGGGCCGGGCGCGGTGGCTCAAGCCTGTAATCCCAGCACTTTGGGAGGCCGAGACGGGCGGATCACGAGGTCAGGAGATCGAGACCATCCTGGCTAATACGGTGAAACCCTGTCTCTACTTAAAAATACAAAAAACTAGCCGGGCGACGAGGCGGCGCCTGTAGTCCCAGCTACTCGGGAGGCTGAGACAGGAGAATGGCGTGAACCCGGGAGGCGGAGCTTGCAGTGAGCTGAGAGCCGGCCACTGCACTCCAGCCTGGTGGCAGAGCAAGACTCCGTCTCAAAAAAAAAAGAATAATTGGAGTCCAGGCCGGGCGCGGTGGCTCAAGCCTGTAATCCCAGCACTTTGGGAGGCCGAGACGGGCGGATCACGAGGTCAGGAGATCGAGACCATCCTGGCTAATACGGTGAAACCCTGTCTCTACTTAAAAATACAAAAAACTAGCCGGGCGACGAGGCGGGCGCCTGTAGTCCCAGCTACTCAGGAGGCTGAGGCAGGAGAATGGCGTAAACCCGGGAGGCGGAGCTTGCAGTGAGCTGAGATCCGGCCACTGCACTCCAGCCTGGGTGGCAGAGCAAGACTCCGTCTCAAAAAAAAAAAAAAAAAGAATAATTGGAGTCCAGTTTCAGACTGTCAGAGAAGAAAGTTACAAATATGAAAAGAGAGAAATGAACTCTAATGTTGGATTAAAATTCGAAATATCAGTGCAAATTCATAGCTTAAAATACATAGTCATCCATTGATACCAGCTAGGGAATGGTTTCAAGACCCCCCCACAGATGCCGAAATCTTCAGATCCTCAAGTCCTTTACATAAAATGCCATAGTATTTGCATATAACCTACACATTTCCTTCTGTATACTCTTTTTCTTACATTCTGTTAAAGCATCTTCTTTATACTTTTAAATCATATCTAGATTACTTACAGTACCTAATACCATATACATGCTTTGTAAATAGTGGTTATACTATGTTTGGTTTTTTAATTTATATTATTTTTTATTGTTACTTTTTTTCTACTAGGAGATAATACTTTTTTAAAAATTATGGTAAAATATACATAACATAAAAGTTACCATTTTTAATGTACTTTCAGTGGCATGTTACTTCTTATTGTGGTTTTATTTTTGAATTATTTTTCTCTTTTTTTTGTAGAGATGGGGTCTTCCTGTGTTGCCCAGACTAGTCTCAGACTCCTGGGCTCAAGTGATCCTCCCACCTCAGCCTCCCAAAGTCCAGGAATTAGCAGTATGAGCCCCTGTACCCAGCCCTCAAATATTTTAGACCTGCAGTTGGTCAAATCCAAGGATGCAGAACCCATGGATACAGAGGGCCAACTGTATATAGTATAGAAATAAATATAGATGTAAATATATATGTATATATATTTTTATGTGTATGTACATATATGAATATATGCTATGTGTATACATATATGTGTGTGTGTGTATTTCCTCTGGCTTTGTCCACTTAGAACACTTAGTAGCAAAGGTACTCTAGTGATAATGAGCATGCATAATGCCCAGATCTTGGATTCTAAGTATCATTCTCCACTAAAAGGAACCAAAGATCCTTGGAGGAATGGCTGATTCAGAAAAAGCACAAATTGAGACTGAATCATCTTGTGTCAGAAAGTAAGGAAGTGCTCAAAGAATAATGTTGGAAACATGTCAAGGGCATACAGAAACCATCTTAAATAGACTCCCACTGGTCAAATCTGAGTCAATCTCAGCATCGAAATAATGGTTAACAAATTATAACCCATTACATAAAACCACAAGCTTACAGGGATCAATTTAAGTAATAGATTGATAAGTACATTTATTTATTTTCATAGATTCTCCCTACCAGATACTTATTAATTACAAATGGGGAAAAAGGAGTAAATTTACAGTGGAAAAGCTTGTCCAGTCCTATGTTAATTAAACGAACAACATGAACATCATCATAATGGAACATACAGAAATTGTATGCACCTGATAGGCTGCAATTAGAAGAATACAGTGTCAGTTCTGTTATATTCCTGCCAAAGATGCATAATCTGATTCTAATCGTGAGGGAGGTGTCAGACAAACCAAATTAAAGTTCATTACGTAAAATATCTCGACTATAATCTTCAAAAGTGTTACAGCTACAAAAGTCAAGGAAAGATTAAGGAACTGCACCTGACAGGACATTACTGGGACAACTAGCAAAATTCAAATAGGGTCTGAGAATTAGATGGTAGTTATGTATATTGTGATGAGATTAACTAATGATTATGAGAGAAGATTATATTTATCATAATACAATAGCCTCATAGTGTAAGAATAAGAAGAATGAAAATAAGGAAAGGTCTTGTCTTAAATGTAAACCTAATTAAAAAAAAAAAAAAGTAATGCTATTGCCTAAATTCAGGTCCTTTGCATCTCTTGCCTGCGATATTGTAATAGCAAAAACTAGCAGTCAAAGGGAAACGTCTGGAAACCAGAAAAGAGGAAGAGAAATTGACCTGCGATGCCACCTCACATTCCTCTTGTAAATTCAAAATGTTAATCAAGACTCTGTGAGACTTTCAAAAAATTTGTTTTCATGGGAAATGGTTAAGAAAAATTACCTCAAATTTGGAAATAAAGTAATAAACAATCAGCATACTGGGGCATATTTTCTTATTCTTTCTTTGCCTTTTTCAGATTGGATTAATTTGAAAACCTTGTCTTTGAGCTCTGAAGTTCTTTCTTCTGCTTGTTTGATTCTATTGCTGAGACTTTGCAGAGCATTTTGCGTTTCTGTAAGTGCATCCATTGTTTCCTGAAGTTTTGATTCAGGAATTTGATTGTTTTTTATTTATGCTATCTATTTCACTGATGATTTCTCCCCTCGTTTCTTGTATCATTTTTTATTTCCTTAAATTGGACTTTGCTTTTCTCTGGTGCCTCCTTGATTTTAGCTTAATAACTGACCTTCTGAATTCTTTTTCAGGTAAATCAGGGATTTCTTCTTGGCTTGGATCCTTTGCTGGTGAGCTAGTGTGATTTTTTAATGGATGTTGAAGAACCTTATTTTATCATATTACCAGAATTGTTTTTCTGGTTCCTTCTCAGTTGGGTAGGCTGTGCCAGAGGAAAGGTCTAGGGCTCAAGGCAGCTGTTCAAATTCTTTTGTCCTATGGGGTATTCCCTTAATGAAGTACTCTTTCCCTTTTCCTAGGGATGTGGCTTCCTGAGAGCTGAGCTGTTGTGATTGTTATTTCTCTTCTGGATGTAGTCACCCAGCAGGTCTACCAGGCTCTGGGCTAGTACTGGGGATTGTCTGCACTGGGTTCTATGATGTGAACAGTCTGCACGTGTCTCAGCTGTGGATACGTGCACGTGCCTCACCTGCTCTGGAGGAGGTGGCAGGGGGGTGAAATGAACTCTGTGAGGGTCCTTAGTTTTTGGTTGTTTAATGCACTATTTTTGTGCTGATTGGCCTCCTGCCAGGAGGCAGGTGGCACTTTGAAGAGAGCATCAGCTGTGGTAGTATAGGGAGGATCAGGTGGTGGGCAGAGCCCTAGAACTCAGAGATGCCCTTTGTCTTCAGCTACCAGGGTGGGTAGGAAAGGAGACCATCAGGTTGGGACAGGGTTAGGCCTGTCTGAGCTTAGACTCTCCTTGGGTGGGTCTTGCTGTGGCTGCTGTGGGGAATGGGGATGTGGTTCCCAGGTCAATGGAGTTGTGTTCCCAGTAGGATTATGGCTGCCTTTGCTGTGTCATGCAGTTAGTCAAAGAAGTGGGAGAGAGCTGGCAGTCACAGGCCTTACCCAGCTCCCAGGCAACCCAGAAGGCTGGTCTCACTCCCATTGTGCACCCCCAACAGCACCAAGTCAATTTCCAGTCAGTGGGAGAGCAGGGCTGAGAGCTTGCCCCAGGCTACCAGCCTCCCACTGTGAAAGCCAGCTGGGTTTTTGTTCCTCCCAGTCTGCGAAGTCTGCACACCAGATTCATGCCAGGAGACTTCACATTCAGTTGAAATTGTTACAAAGTTCAGCTAGAGGTTTCCTTTTCCCTGTGGTCTTTTCCCTGGCAACCCTCCTCAAGGAACGCTGTGAGACAAGGCAGAAATGGCTACCCGGGGACCCAGAGAGCCCACAGGGCTTTTCCTGCTGCTTCCTTTACCCCTGTATTTTGCTCGCTCTCTAAATTGACTCAGCTCCAGGTAAGGTCAGAATATTCTCCTGTAATCCAGACCTTCAGGTTCCCTAGTGAAGGTATGTGTTCAGGGGTGGACAATTCTCTTTTCCCACTTCCACAGCTTGGGCACTGTCATGCACATCCGTGTGAAGAGACCACCAAACAGGCTTTGTGTGAGCAATAAAGCTTTTTAATCACCTGGGTGCAGGCAGGGAGATAAGGGTGGGGCCGTTTTATAGGATTTGGGTAGGTAAAGGAAAATTACAAAGGGGGGTTGTTCTCTGGCGGGCAAGGAGTAGGGGGTCACAAGGTACTCAGTGGGGGAGCTTTTTGAGCCAGGATGAGCCAGGAAAAGGACTTTCACAAGGTAATGTCATCACTTAAGGCAAGGACCGGCCATTTTCACTTCTTTTGTGGTGGAATGTCATCAGTTAAGGCAGGGCAGGAAATTTTCACTTCTTTTGTGATTGTTCAGTTACTTCAGGCCATCTGGGCATATACGTGCAAGTCACAGGGGATGCACAGGGGATGCGATGGCTTGGGCTCAGAGGCCTGACAGGCGCTCACAGTATTTAGGATGTCTACAGGGTCTGGCAGGAGTCATCCACTTTCTTCAGACGGTCTGTGGGTTTTCTGAGCTTTCCTGGCTTATTCCTGCAGTCGTTCTGGAGCAAAAGTTTACAGTGCGAGTTTCCACACACTGCTGTGTCTGTCTGCGTGGGAGCTGCAATCTAGTCCTGCCTCCCATCCACCATGATCCCCTATGCTGTCCAGCAACCTAATACTAACATTTTTTCAGTGCCTTCAGCCAGTTTGAGAGACAGTGAGTTAATATTAATGAGTTAATACACATTTGACACATTTTCTTTTTTTTTTTTTTTTTTTTTTTTTTTTTTTTATTATACTTTAGTTCTAGGGTACATGTGGATGACGTTTATATCATGTATAACTCCCCAATGCAATCCCTCCCTCCTCCCTTTTTTTTTTTTTTTGAGACGGAGTCTCGCGCTGTCACCCAGGCTGGAGTGCTGTGGCCGGATCTCAGCTCACTGCAAGCTCCGCCTCCTGGGTTCACGCCATTCTCCTGCCTCAGCCTCCCGAGTAGCTGGGACTACAGGCGCCGCCACCTCGCCCGGCTAGTTTTTTGTAGTTTTTAGTAGAGACGGGGTTTCACCGTGTTAGTCAGGATGGTCTCGATCTCCTGACCTCGTGATCCGCCCGTCTCGGCCTCCCAAAGTGCTAGGATTACAGGCTTGAGCCACCGCGCCCGGCCCATTTGACACATTTTCATTCTATATTTGTATGAGTCACATTTTTAACTTTTTGAAAATTATACTTTGACAATTTTTCCCATTAAAACATGGAATAGTGAGGAAGCAAGAATTTAAGCCAAGAAGGTAGTCAAAGATGACCAGAAAAGGCCCAGGAACCAAGGCCAATAAAACAGTCTCCCTGTCCATACCCTTGCTCTCTTATGGATGGTTTATTCTTACTACAGCAGGCAAAGTGATTCCTTCAAAATCTAAGTTGGATCATGTCACTCTTTTTACTTTGACTCCACCAGTGGCTACAGATATCACCCAAAGTTAAAGCAAAGCTCTTGTTATGCCCTAGAAGAATCTGTGATCTGCTGCTTTTATCAGCATTCTCTTTTTCCCAACCTGCTTTATTTTTTTTCCATAGCACTTAGCACCATATGGAATCCTATACACTTGTTTATTTCTGTCTCCCTGCACTGGAATTTAAGTTCCTTGAGAGCAAAGACTGTGTTGTCCACTGCTTTCTCAGTGCTTAGAACAGTGGCATGAAATAGATGCTCAATAAATATTTATTGAAATATGATTTCCTTTAGAGAGGGGTAGAATATAAGCAGTTTGAGGCTCAAAAAGAAGGTATTAAATAATTATTCTGGAACAAAATAAACTTATGAAAAAATAAATTTATTAGGTATATATAATAACATTGCCAGGCAATATTGAATGCCTATTTGAGATCTGTAAGCACAGTTTTAAGGTCTAATTAATAGACCTAATTAGGTGTTCTCTTCAGCAGTGTTTAGTTGTTCAGGTGAAAGTGTAGAGCAGCATAATGATTGGGCTTAAAATTGTTGCGGCACTGCCTAGGCCAGTATGATGAAAGGAGAGTGTACCATATCACCTTACACATCCCACCTGACCCAGTTTCTAATGCCTTCCCACGTTCCCAAACCATTCTACTGGGTCCTATGGAACTCATAATTTCTGTTTTCTCCAATGTCTTCTCTAAACAGTCCCTTTACTCTCTTTGATGAAACAAAAGTTGACTATCTCTTGATGACCTCACTTTTGCTATGCTTCATGGCCTCTAAAGATATTGTGGAGCTTCCTCAGGAGCAGCCCCTAGTTTGAGGGTAAGAGGAGCTCAGTGAGCATTCCAGTCCCTAAGCAGAGCAGCCCACTTTGATCTGCTTTAATTATTGGATTCCACATAAGATTATTTTCAAGTTTCCCCTAGGGGAAAAAATAGTTTAGAAACCACTGTTTTGTTACATTTTTGCAGTGGGCTAACGTCTGCTGTGCGTCTCCGGTCCCTATTTCCTAGGTTATCCTGATCCCGTTCCATTACGGTGCGTTGGTATATGAGGTGAGAGAGCTTAGCCTTTCAGCTCACAGGTCTCTGGATCTGAAGGAGCCACATTTGAACCTGTTGTAGAAACTGTCCCACATACTACCCAAAGATTCTAGACTTTGAACTTTATACTATGACATGATCGGACTTTTGGGTTGTCTCCCTTGGAAGAGGTTTATTACCACAGTAAAACCTAGTCACCCAAATACATCTTTGCTGGTTTCTGAGGTTATCCTGATTCCAGACTTTGAGATTCTAGACTGAGCTTTATACTATGACATGGTCAGACTTTTGGGTTGTCTCCCTTAGAAGAGGTTTATTACCACCACAGCAAAACCTAAGTCACCCAAATATATAGTTCTTTGCTGATTTCCTCTCTGCTATTTTCTCTGGTTCACTCTTTTGGACCTTTTTTATTTAGATGTTAAAACTATTTTCTTTTTTTTGGAGACAGGGTCTCATTCTGTTGCCCAGGCTGGAGTGCAGTGGCAAAATCATAGCTCACAGTAGCCATGAACTCCTGAGCTCAAGGGATCCTCGGCCTTCTAAGTAGCTGGAACTACAGGCACATGCCACCATGCCCAGTAATTTTTGTGTTTATTTTTTGTAGAGATGGGGTCTGACTATGTTGCCCAAGCCAGTCTTGAATTCCTGGCCTCAAGCAATCCTCCTACCTCGGCCTTCCAAAGTGCTAGAATTATAGGTATGAGCCACCAGGCCCATCCAGATGTTAAACCTTATAGTGGAGATTGCTCAACTTCCTCCAACATCTATTCTCTCCTTCCTTTTAATGATAGAACTCCTGAGATTTAGCTGAACATGGCAAGACTACATGCTCCAACCTCCCTTGCAGCTAAGTGTGAACTGAAGTGCATATATTTTACTGGTCATATCTTTAAGTCATGAATTGTATCCGCCCTCTTCCTGTTAGGAAATGTTTTTTGTTTTGTTTTGTTTTTGAGATGGAGTCTTGCTGTGTCACCCAGGCTGGAGTGTAGTGGTGCAATCTCAGCTCACTACAACCTCTGACTCCTAGGTTCAAGCAGTTCTCCTGCCTCAGCCTCCCGAGTAGCTGGGATTACAGGTGCGTGCCACTGCGCCTGGCTAATTTTTGTATTTTTAGTAGAGACAGGGTTTGGCCGTGTTTGCCAAACTGGTCTCAAACTCCTGACCTCAGGTGATCCACCCGCCTCAGCCTCCCAAAGTGCTGGGATTACAGGTGTGAGCCACTGCGCCTGGACAGGAAATGTTAATAACTGAAACATCAGCCTGGATACAGAGATGGATATGGATGCAACATGTTTAGCATGATGGAGCCAGCTGGTCATAAAGCAGAGTCATCTACCTACTCTAGGTCCCAGAGAAAAGAACTTCTGTGCTATTAATGCCACTATATTTTGGAGTCCCTGTTACAGCAACTTAAGCTGATCCTAATGCAGTCCACCTAGATGGTTACTTAAATTTTCTCAACTTCTATGTCTTCCTAGTTTTTCATCTCTTTGTATATTTTTATCATACTTCCTAGAAATTTTGTTAATTTGTTCTTCAGTGCTTCTACTGAGTATTTTCATTTCTGCTATATTTTTAATTCCCAAATTTTCTTGTTTTGTAGATGCTATATCTTTTTTTTTTTTTTGAGATGGAGTGTCGTTCTGCCGCCCAGGCTGGTGTGCAGTGACATGATCTGGCTCACTGCAAACTCTCCCAGGTTCAAGAGATTCTCCTCCCCCAGCTTCCTGAATAGCTGGGATTACAGGTACACACCACCATGCCCAGCTAATTTTTGTATTTTGTATTGGTCAGGCTGGCCTCAAACTCCTGACCTCAGGTGATCCGCCCTCCTTGGCATCCTATGTAGATGTTATATCTTTTTAAAGTCTTTTTTTTCCTCCTAGTCTGTTTCTTCCAAGTTACTTTTATTTATTTATTTTATTTTATTTTTTGAGATGGAGTCTCACTCTGTCACCAAGGCTGGACTGCAGTGGCACAATCTTGGCTCACTGCAACCTCCGCCGCCGGGTTCAAGCAATTCTCCTGTCTCAGCCTCCCAAATAGCTGGGACTACAGACACCCGCCACCACACCTGGCTAATTTTTGTATTTTTAGTAGAGACAGGGTTTCATCATATTGGTCAGGCTGGTCTCGAACTCCTGACCTCAGGTGATCCGCCCACCTCGGCCTCTCAAAGTGCTGGGATTACAGTCGTGAGCTACCGCACCCGGCCAAGCTACTTTTATTCCTGTTTGTTTTTATCTATACTTTTCTTTAAGTGTCTAGTTAACCTTGTCTTTCTGCTTACATTTAAGAGAGAGGCACTACAAAGCTGAATGGAAACTCTGTGTTCATGAATAGTTCTTTTTGACTGTGGGTTTCAGTGTAGGCCAATGGTTCTCAGTGGAGATAGTTTTGCTCCCCACCCTTGTGGTATATTTAGCAATGTCTGGAAACATTTTTGGTTATCGAAACTGGGAGAAGGGTATGGTACTAGCATCTGATGAATGGAGACCAAGAACACTGCAAAACATGTTAAAACACCCAGGATGGTCACCCAAAACAAAGCATTGAAAACATCAGTATTTTAAATCGTTTCTCTTGGGCAGATTATCCTCTTCAGAGAAGACTGCCAGCATGCTACCCTGCTGCCAGTAATCTCTGATCCTGGCAGTGCTGGCAACTCAACTTCGGTGAATGAACTTTTACTTAATCCCCCTGTTTTAGCAAAATGTCCCTGCCCTCAAATATGCTTATGTCTCTTGGTCCAGACACCCTTTGCTTCGCTTTCTCCAGATATCAGGATTTTAGTGGTATTCTGTTGGAGTTGGGATGGGACATAGAATAGTAGGGAGGGTATTATAAATAGCCTTTCAATCATCTTGTTTTGGTTCTTCTTTTATCTACATTTTCAGAGGTACCTGATGTCTTTCCACTTCTTGGGCTCTTTGAGGGTTCCATAATATAATTCAGTTGCCTTTTTTTCCTACTATAGGCATACAGATTAGCTTTTCTGCTTGGGTTCTGCTAAATCAGTTTGTATTAGTCCACCTGCTTTCCAGCTTCCAATATGTTTTTGAAGAGATGGGGTCTTGCTATGTTGCCCAGGCTGGACTTAAACTCCTGTGCGCACAGTGGCTCATGCCTGTAATCCCAGCACTTTGGGAGGCCGAGGTGGGTGGATCACGAAGTCAGGAGATCGAGACCATCCTGGCTAATATGGTGAAACCCAGTCTCTACTAAAAATTACAAAAAATTAGCCGAGCATGGTGGCAAGCATCTGTAGTCCCAGCTAATCGGGAGCTGAGGCAGGAGAAAGGCATGAACCCGGAATGCAGAGCTTGCCGAGATCACGCCACTGCACTCCAGCCTGGGCAACAGAGCAAGACTCCATCTCAAAAAAACAAGCAAACAAACAAACTCCTGTGCTCAAGTGATCCTCCTGCCTTAGCCTCCCAAGTAGCTGGGACTACGGGCGTGCACCACCATCCCAAGCACCAATATTTTTACTTTTTCTTTTCTCTTGTTCTCTATATTCTTATGTGTCTTTTTAAAAGTCCTTTTACAAATCTTGTGGGATTTCAGGAAGGAACAGATCTAATCATGTGTTCAACTTGCTTTCTTAAATGGCAACCTTTTCTGTGTTTTACCTCACTCTTTTTTTTTTTTTTTTTTGAGGCGGAGTCTCGCTCTGTCGCCCCGGCTGGAGTGCAGTGGCCGGATCTCAGCTCACTGCAAGCTCCGCCTCCCGGGTTTACGCCATTCTCCTGCCTCAGCCTCCCGAGTAGCTGGGACTACAGGCGCCCGCCACCTCGCCCGGCTAGTTTTTGTATTTTTAGTAGAGACGGGGTTTCACCGTGTTAGCCAGGAGGGTCTCTATCTCCTGACCTCATGATCCGCCCGTCTCGGCCTCCCAAAGTGCTGGGATTACAGGCTTGAGCCACCGCGCCCGGCCACCTCACTCTTTATTAAAGTCAGAATGTATATCTTATGTCAACTCCAGCCATAAGATGATCTTATGGAGAATGTGGACTGTGTCCTATTTACATTTGTATACTTAGAAGTACTTAGCCTGATGTCTTGTACAGAGAAGGCACTCAATACATTTGTTACATTGAATTTATGTAATACAAATGCACATCTGCTTTAAGTACTTTTCAGATTGATACATCCATGGAAACATATTTTTATTTTTGTAATTCTTTTTTTTTTTTTTTTTTTTTTGAGACGGAGTCTGGCTCTATCGCCCAGGCTGGAGTGCAGTGGCCGGATCTCAGCTCACTGCAAGCTCCGCCTCCCGGGTTCACGCCATTCTCCTGCCTCAGCCTCCTGAGTAGCTGGGACTACAGGCGCCCGCCACCTCGCCCGGCTAGTTTTTTGTATTTTTTAGTAGAGACGGGGTTTCACCGTGCTAGCCAGGATGGTCTCGATCTCCTGACCTTGTGATCCGCCCGTCTCGGCCTCCCAAAGTGCTGGGATTACAGGCTTGAGCCACCGCACCCGGCCTATTTTTGTAATTCTTTAATGGGCAAAACAATGCTGTAAGTAAATGCCCATAAGCTTTGCATGCCTGAGTAGAATGACCTGAACACATGGGACATGTAAATCATGTTGTTCATTCATGATACTCTACAAATAGTCTAATCTACTCACTCCAGTGGCCAATCTCATTTCCAGATCTCTCACCTGAAGACAGATTTTTTTTTTTCACCTGAAGATAGATTATCTTATAGCTTCGGCATTGGGAGATATTTTTAAAACAATGAAGTTGAATCACATTTACTTGACAAACTCTCTGGCTGTAAATGTATATTTCTAATAGATGAATGGTATTAGAACTTTGAGTTTGTATCAACATAATTTTAATAAATATTTGTTCAATTTACAAATGAATGAAAATATACATAAAAAATGTGTTCTTCAATAGATATAGTCAGTGACCAAAGTCTGATCACTGAACCCATTTCCTAACATAACAGAAACTCTCTTGTTATTAGATGCCTAATGTGTGGTACTATTTCTTGGACAGCCAGCATTCACAAGTAGAAATGAGAATGGCACCACTCACTATTACTCCTAGTGACCCACTAGCAAAATTTTTGCTTCCTGTTCTAATGACTTTATGCCCTGCTGGGCTAGAGGTCCAAAGGAGGAGTGCATCCGTCAGGAGATACAAGAATGAGTGAATTGGAATTTAAGATTGCCACTTGGCCACTTTGGGCTCCCTCTAAATCAATGGTTAAAGAAGAGTTACTGTGCTGGCTGGGGTGATACCAAGGGGAAATTGGACTACTACGCCACAATGGAAGTAAGGAAGAGTATGTCTGAAATACAGGAGATCCCTTAGGGTATTTCTTAGTATTATTATGCCCTACTATTAAGACTGATGGAAAACTACAACAGGCTAATCTAGACAGAATTGTGAATGGCCCAGGCAATTCAGGAATGGAGGTTTGGATTACCCTACAGGTAAAGGATCACCACCAGCTGAGGTGCTTGCTCACATCGAAGATAATACAGAATGGGCGGTAGAAGGTAGTTATAAATACAAGCTATGACCATGTGGCGAGTTATAGAAATTGGGAATATAATTATTATGAATATTTCTCCATATTTTGTTATGAATATGTATGTGTATATATATACATATACACATATATATATACACATACACACCACACACACACAAAAAACCCAAATATCTTTATTTTCTTCTCTCTTTTATTCTCTTGTAAGTTATATTGACTTTAGGCTGGGTGCAGTGGCTCATGCCTGTAATCCCGGCACTTTGTGAGGCTGAGGTGGGTGGATCACCCGAGGTCAGGAGGTCGAGACCAGCCTGATCAACATGGCAAAACCCCATCTCTACTAAAAATACAAAAAAATTAGCCAGGCATGGTGGTGTGTGCCTGTAATCCCAGCTACTCCAGAGGCTGAAGCATGAGAATCACTTGAATCCAGGAGGCAGAGGTTGCAGTGAGTGAGCGGAGATTGCGCCATTGCACTCCAGCCTGGGCAACAAGAGTGAAACTGGATCTAAAAAAAAAAAAAAAAAGGATATATTGACTTCATATTATCATACTATATTATAATATGTAAGTACTGTTAATTTTATATAATCATATTTAAGTTATAAAATATCAAGGAGAAGAGTTAAACATCACTCAAAGACTTTATCTCCTGGAATAGGGGTTAGTCATGTTCAGTTGTATGAAGATAGTTGTATCATACTAGGTATAATTATGATCTTGTTATTGTCTTTATTTGGAGATACATATAGATGCCAGGTTAGCAAGGAATAGATTTATGATGGTTAATTTATTTGATCAAATGTCATTCTGGGTGCATGTGTGAGAGCATTTGTGGATGAAATTAACATTTGAATTGGTAGACTGAGTAAACAGATTGCCTTTCCTAGTGTGGGTGGGCTTCATTCAGTCAGTCCATTGAAGACCTGAAAAGAATACAAATGCTGAATAAGAGGGAACTCCTCCTTCCTGACTGTTGAGCTGGTGCATTAGTTTTTTCTGCCTTAGGACTCAAACTGAAACATTGACTCTTTTTGAATCTCCAGCCTGCTGGTTTTCAGACTGGAACACACATTAACTCTCCTGGGTCTCCAGCTTGTGGAATGCAGATGTTGGGACTTCTCAGCATCCATAGTCATGCGAGCCATTTGTTGTAATTAATCTCATTGTCTACCCATATCTAGATATATATGTTTCCTATTGGTTCTGTTTCTCTGGAGAACTCTGACTCATAAAGATACGTTAATTATAAATAGAAAAGTGATTGCACTATTAAAAAATCTTGTTGTTCAGGCTGGGCACAGTGGCTCATGCCTGTGATCTCAGCATTTTGGGAGGCCAAGGCAGGTGTATCACCTGAGCCCAGGAGTCCAAGACCAGCCTGGCCAACATAGTGAAACCCCACCTCTACCTAAAATACCAAAAAATACAAAAATTGGCTGGGCATGGTGGTTCACACCTGTAGTCCCAGCTGCTTGGGAGGCTGAGGCAGGAGAATCACTTGAACCCCAAGTAGGCAGAGGCTGCAGTGAGCCAGGATCACGCCACTGCACTCCAGCCTAGGCAACAAAGCAAGAGTCTGTCTCAAAATTAAAAAAAAAACAACAACTTGTTGTTCAATACTTGACAGTTTTAAAGTATGTTTTATTATTTATTGTTTATTATCCATTTAATTTCCTAAGATATATAGATTACTAGAGAAATCAACGAGATGTTATTTCTATACAGCATGTCTTAAAAAATATATCAGGCCGGGCGCGGTGGCTCAGGTCTGTAATCCCAGCACTTTGGGAGGCCGAGACGGGCGGATCACGAGGTCAGCAGATCGAGACCATCCTGGCTAACACAGTGAAACCCCGTCTCTACTAAAAAATACAAAAAACTAGCCGGCCGAGGTGGCAGGCGCCTGTAGTCCCAGCTACTCGGGAGGCTGAGGCAGGAGAATGGTGTGAACCCGGGAGGCGGAGTTTGCAGTGAGCCGAGATCCGGCCACTGCACTCCAGCCTGGGCAACAGAGCGAGACTCTGCCTCAAAATATATATATATATATCAACATTTAAATATTCTTTATCAATAAGTTATATTTCATATTCACTGTGTACATAACAACAGAAGCATAGGAAGTAAATGTTACAGTCAAGATGAAGTGTACGAATGTCCATGTCTCAGAGAAGTGGATGTTCCTGAATTTACCTAGGGCAACATTTGGAGCAAGTACCACTTGTTACCATCCTTATGCTATGCTTACTTGAAGACAGGGCCAGTGTTAAAACGTTTGCTTCTTTTACAGCGATTTTATTTTCCTTTTAATTCTAATTTTGCCCAATTGCTCTATTCAGATAAAGTCATTTAATCTCTGCTCTTGGCCGGGTGCAGTGGCTCACGCCTGTAATCCCAGCACTTTGAGAGGCTGAGGTGGGCGGATCAAGAGGTCAGAAGATAGAGACCATCCTGGGTAATATGGTGAAACCCCATCTCTACTAAAAAATTAGCCGGGTGTGGTGGTGGGCGCCTGTAGTCCCAGCTACTCAGGGAGGCTGAGGCAGGAGAATGGCGTGAACCTGGGAGGCGGAGCTTGCAGTGAGCCGAGATCGCGCCACTGCACTCCAGCCTGGGCGACAGAGCAAGACTCCGTCTCAAAAAAAAATAATAACAATAATCTCTGCTCTTCTGATTGATATTTTAATTTTTCAGTCCTTTCCAGCTGCGTCCACCCCAGCTCTTTATGAAGAATGGAGAACAATGCTTTTTATATTTGAATGATAAAACTATTGATAGGGTCATTTTTTTTTTTTTTTTTTTTTTTTTTTTTTTGAGGCGGAGTCTCGCTTTGTCGCCCGGACTGGAGTGCAGTGGCCGGATCTCAGCTCACTGCAAGCTCCGCCTCCCGGGTTTACGCCATTCTCCTGCCTCAGCCTCCCAAGTAGCTGGGACTACAGGCGCCTGCCACCTCGCCCGGCTAGTTTTTGTATTTTTAGTAGAGACGGGGTTTCACCGTGTTAGCCAGGATGGTCTCGATCTCCTGACCTCGTGATCCACCCGTCTCGGCCTCCCAAAGTGCTGGGATTACAGGCTTGAGCCACAGCGCCCGGCCGATAGGGTCATTTTTTTCTTCAAAAAAAAAAAAAAGAGAGAGAAAGAAATTACCCACCAAAAAAAAAAAAAAAGAAAGAAAGAAAGAGAGAGAGAGAGAGAGAAAGAGAGAAAGAGAGAAAGAAAAGAGAGAGAGAGAGAGAAAGAAAGAAAGAAGAAAGAAAGAAAGAAAGAAAACCATTCTGCTGCTCAGAATACCACAGGGAAGATGGTTGCATATCATGCATATCAGTTTCCTTTTATTGGTCTATTAACATTTTAGCCGGGTGCGGTGGCTCAAGCCTGTAATCCCAGCACTTTGGGAGGCCGAGGCGGGCGGATCACAAGGTCAGGAGATCGAGACCATCCTGGCTAACACGGTGAAACCCCGTCTCTACTAAAAAGTACGAAAAACTAGCCGGGCGAGGTGGCGGACGCCTGTAGTCCCAGCTACTCGGGAGGCTGAGGCAGGAGAATGGCGTGAACCCGGGAGGCGGAGCTTGCAGTGAGCTGAGATCCGGCCACTGCACTCCAGCCTGGGCGACAGAGCGAGACTCTGTCTCAAAAAAAAAAAAAACATTTTAAAGACTATGACAACTATTTAAACTAATTATTTGGTTTTACAACAAAGAAATATGTATACATTTGTGTATACATATAAATCTTGGATTAGTCAGATGTAAGCCAAGATCTCATTTTGATTCTCCTGGGGTACCTTGTTTGTATTCCTAGGTCTTCAGGACTAGATTCTCTGTGCATCTGAGGATAACTACTGGCTGATCTAGTAGAGGCAATAATGTGACTCTTGGACTGACGAATAGACTTCCATCAAGACAGCCTATCTGTTGGATCTTTATTGGTTTTAAGAAACAGAAACCAATGCAAGTTAACTTCAGCAAAAAGTGAGAAATTCAAGGATGAAACCAAGACCACGTCTCAGGATGGTATTGGAACTATGCACCAAACACTCGGTCTGTCCTTTTTCTACTCTACATGTCTCTAAGTTTTCCCAGGCTTTGTGGTAGAAAATATAGCTACACAAACTCCATTATTTTATATATATATAGAGAGAGAGAGAGACAGAGTTTCACTCTTGTCACCCAGGCTGGAGTGCAATGGTGTGATCTCAGCTCACTGCAACCACCGCCTCCCAGGTTCAAGCAATTCTCTTGCCTCAGCCTCCCGAGTAGCTGGGATTACAGGTGCACACCACCACACCCAGCGAAGTTTTGTATTTTTAGTAGAGACAACATTTCACCATGTTGGCCAGGCTGGTCTTGAACTCCTGACCTGAGGTGATCCACCCACCTTGGCCTCCCAGAGTGCTGGGATTATAGGTACGAACCACCATGCCCAGCCCAAACTCCCGTTTTTTATATGTCTTGCATTAAAGATTTCAACCCACACAAAGACCAGACCTCATTCCCAATTCCAATTTTTCCAAGGAATCTATTCAGCCCAGATTGTAGCCAACATGATGGTTACGGGCCATAATATATGTCTCAGGTGAGCAGCAACTATCTGGGCTGGTGGTGAGGTATGGGATTTTGGGGTGGGTAAGAATTTACCAAGACAGTTGTAGGTAAAGAAAGGCAGATTTATTAAAGAAAGTATGAGAATATGTTGCCAGGGAGCAGTGGGCAGAACCAGCAGAAGAGGAGCTGTCTACAAGGAAACAAAGGCTTGCTGGAGGTTTTATTGGATGGTTGTTGGGCTGATTGATAATGCGAAGGTAGCAGAAAGCCAACTTGCATTCTTCTGTCAGCCAGCGTGTTTGATGATGAATGGAAGCATTTGGTGATAAGCAGAAAGTTTGTGAGTTGTATATGTTATTTGCTTAGGAGGACTATATGTCCTGGGCCATAAAGAGAGACAGACTTATAGCTTATCTGCTTCCTCTTTTCGCTTATATATCCTGGACCATGAAGAAAGGCAGACCTATAGCTTATTTACTTTATCTCTTTGCTTTCCCTTCATCCTACCAGTCTGACTCCTTTTCCCTAATTAGGACTCCACAATATATAACCATGGCTGCTTGGAAGCCTACCTGTGACCATGTGGATGAGCAGGGAAGGGAGAGGTTTGTAGAAAAGGGGAACTGGGTGCCAAATCTAATAGGTGTCCAGTGCAAGGCCCTCTCTTCCCTCTTAATGGAAAATGGATCTTAAACAGTGCCCTTCTGGAGACCACACTGGGGAGAAGGAAGTAGATGGTATTAAGTAGGTTTGGTAAAGGGAGGAATTTTGAGGCAACTGGACCTTTCCGGGCCGCTTCAATTCATACCATATGTGTGGTTCTTTAAAAAAATGTAAAACTCATTATTTGGGCCATTCTTTTTTAAACTTATATTTTATGTTTTTTTTTTTTTTAATTTTTATCTATTTACCTATTTTGAGACCAGGTTATGAGACTGGCTAATTTTTGTATTTTTGGTAGAGACAGGGCTTCACCATGTTGCCCAGGCTGGCTTAAACTCATAGGTTCAAGCGATCCACCTGCTGGGCCTCCCAAAGTGCTAAGATTACAGGGATGAGCCACCACATCCAGCTGCATATTTGGGCCATTTTTATACAAAAAGATTTAATTGATTGTGGCAAACATTATTGGATTATGATCCGTCTTCAAATGCAAATATATGTTGATTATCTGGATCATCTTTGCCGAGATTCAACTCAGTTACCATAGTGCCTGAAATGACCATAATGTACAAGCAGTGACTCTGTTGTCACCATTCTGTAAATCAATGGGTTTCAGCCTCAGATCCTGGGACATCTAGGGGTCTACAAGGAAAAAACTGAAGACCCATAAGGTATTTCTAGTATTTCATAAAGTCTAAAGCAAATAATACACTTACCAGACACAAAGCTATGATGGACTACCTAAAACATCAAAACATCAAAACCATCAAATTTCTCTGCTTTAGAATGAAATGATATCAACTCAGGACAGCAAGTCTGTTATTCCATGCTGGTCTTTTTTTTTTTTTTTTTTGAGGCGGTGTCTCGCTCTGTCGCCCGGACTGGAGTGCAGTGGCCGGATCTCAGCTCACTGCAAGCTCCGCCTCCCGGGTTCACGCCATTCTCCTGCCTCAGCCTCCCGAGCAGCTGGGACTACAGGCGCCCGCCACCTCGCCCAGCTAGTTTTTTGTATTTTTAGTAGAGACGGGGTTTCACCGTGTTAGCCAGGATGGTCTCGATCTCCTGACCTCGTGATCCGCCCGTCTTGGCCTCCCAAAGTGCTGGGATTACAGGCTTGAGCCACCGCGCCCGGCCTCCATGCTGGTCTTAATCTCTGCTTTAGTGCATGCGTGCTTGCGTGCATGCATGTGTTTATGTGTATCCTTGGTTATACATTCTGAGCAAATGAATGCCATTCTGGAAGAAATGTGATTTAATGTCATCCTGACAGACATTATATGTGGCCACTACTATTCAGGTTATATTCTAAAAAATGTAGAAAAAGAAATTTAACGCTCAAGGTTAATAAAGTCATCTTTCTGGAGATCTTTAAACATGAGATAATTAGCCATCTCTCTAAAATAATTACCTCTAGAAGATCCTTCTACTTCCTTTCAAAATATGTTAAAATATCATCTACCCCATTATTAGAAGTCGTACTGATTAGGATAATATATTGTCTCAATGACTGAGACCTATGGATAATAAATTGTCTCCAGACACGTTCTGCATTTAGAGCATAAATTCTGGGCCACCCTCTGAATGTCAAGACTTTGAGCGTTCTGGATTTCCTGCAATTTCTGATCTCCATAATGTTTGCAAGCACTTGGTTATTTCTCTGCTTCATCCCATGATTAGGCCCTCTGGACTTGGATGTAAAGAACAGGATGGATAGAAAAGGTTTCTATAATATGAATCTACTTACAGTCCAGGTTATCAGAAACCTTTCAAGCCTTAGGCACTTAAACATATAATTTCCAGAAATCCACGCTGGAGCAAAGTCACTCCTCTTTCTTTTCTTTTTTTTTTTTTTTGAGACGGAGTCTGGCTCTGTTGCCCAGGCTGGAGTGCAGTGGCCGGATCTCAGCTCACTGCAAGCTCCGCCTCCCGGGTTTATGCCATTCTCCTGCCTCAGCCTCCCGAGTAGCTGGGACTACAGGCGCCCGCCACCTCGCCCGGCTAGTTTTTTGTATTTTTTAGTAGAGACGGGGTTTCACCGTGTTAGCCAGGATGGTCTCGATCTCCTGACCTCGTGATCCGCCCGTCTCGGCCTCCCAAAGTGCTGGGATTACAGGCTTGAGCCACCGTGCCCAGCCAACTCCTCTTTCTTATAGTCAACTGATACCAATAGGTCATTTTCAGCAGCCTCAGCAAGGCTCACAGTTCTACACTAAATTGCGATTCCAACCCACCATTCAGAAAAGCAATTAATCTCAATTAAAATGAGAAGCCTGTTGAGAGTGGTATGGCTGTAGATGCAAATCACCTTTAAATATACCCTCTGTTTCAGTCTTTGAAATGGTATTTCTAAATTTCAAAAACGTTGATGATATTTCTAAATTTGAAAAAAGTTAGAAGGCCCAAATTCTAGTAAGTATTAGTTTTTTAAAGCATCGTTTAAAGTTACATATTTATTAAAAATCAATTCATATGTGATGGACAAATCACTTCCTAAACGTGCATCTTTGTGAGGCTATGAAAATTGGGAGAGGACCAGACACAGTGGCTCATGCCTGTAATCCTAGCACTTTGGGAGGCCGAGGCAGGCAGATCACGAGGTCAGGAGTTCAAGACCAGCCTGACCAACATGGTGAAACCCCATCTCTACTAAAAATACAAAAATTAGCCAGGCGTGGTGGTGTGTGCCTGTAGTCCCAGCTACTCAGGAGGCTGAGGCAGAAGAATTGTTTGAATCCGGGAGGCGGAGGTTGCAGTGAGCCGAGATCGTGCCACTGCATTTCAGCCTGGCCAACAGAGAGAGACTCCATCTCAAAAAAAAAAGAAAAAGAAAAAAAAGTGGGAGAAGTAGGTAGGACATGTATTAAGGAGAGTAAAGTCTTCTCCTCACCCTTGAATGCTTATACAGGATGTTCTTTGTAAAGCACATGTGCTGAAAATTCCCCTTTTCTTTCTTGAAGCATCTGTGAGCCTTTCTTTTTTAGATAAAATGAGCTTTTTTGGTGGACACATGACAAGGAAGAGGTTCAATGTAACAAGAGGATTATGTTATTTTAAAAAGCTCCATCTTAAATTAAGTTTACATATGGTAGCCTTTTAAGGCTGTGGGTTGCAACATGTGAACAATTTTAAAGTGTAACATTTCATTTACAGGTTCAGAGTAGCTTTCAATTCTCTTACTAGTGTGCTTCTTATTAAATCTTAATTGTACCATTTATTGTGAAACGAAAGAAATGCTGTTATACTGGGTTTTTCCTAAGGGGAAATCAAGATGGCCCTCAAAAAAAACTAAGTCATCAATGGAAAAGGAATAAAACTATGTGGAAATGAGCCATAAAATTCAAGCCTACCATTCAGATTTGCATAATTAAAAAATTATGACAAGTAATACCTTTTTTGATAGACCCAAGTGATTTAAATATAGGTGATTAGTTATTATAAATCATCTGAATGCATGAAGAACACTGAGTAAGTGGCAGGCAACATGTAATGAAAATGACATATTCAATAATTGAAGTTGCTACTTTACCATACACTAATTTTTTTTTTTTTTTTCGAGACGGAGTCTCACTCTGTTGCCCAGACTGGAGTGCAGTGGCACGATCTCGGCTCACTGCAAGCTCCGCCTCCCGGGTTCACAACATTCTCCTGCCTCAGCCTCCCTGAGTAGCTGGGACTACAGGCGTCCGCCACTACACCCGGCTAATTTTTTGTGTTTTTAGCAGAGACGGGGTTTCACCATGTTAGCCAGGATGGTCTCGATCTCCTGACCTTGTGATCCGCCCGCCTCGGCCTCCCAAAGTGCTGAGATTACAGGCATGAGCCACCGCACCCAGCCACCACATACTAATTTAAAAATATATCCTTGTGACTTTTTTTTTTTTTTTTTGAGACGGAGTCTCGCTCTGTCGCCCAGGCTGGAGTGCTGTGGCCGGATCTCAGCTCACTGCAAGCTCCGCCTCCCGGGTTCACGCCATTCTCCTGCCTCAGCCTCCCGAGCAGCTGGGACTACAGGCGCCCACCACCTCGCCAGCTAGTTTTTTTGTATTTTTAGTAGAGACGGGGTTTCACCGTGTTAGCCAGGATGGTCTCGATCTCCTGACCTCGTGATCCACCCGACTCGGCCTCCCAAAGTGCTGGGATTACAGGCTTGAGCCACCGCGCCCGGCCGTGACTTTTTTTTTTTTTTCGAGACAGAGTTTCACTCTTGTTGCCCAGGCTGGAGTGCAACGGCATGATCTCGGCTCACTGCAACCTCCACCTTCTGGGTTCAAGTGATTCTTCTGCCTCAGCCTCAAGTAGCTGGAATTACAGGCATGCTCCACCACACCCGGCTAATTTTGTATTTTTAGTAGAGACGGGGGTTTCTCTATGTTGGTCAGGCTGGTCTCGAACTTCCGACCTTAGGCGATCCACCCGCCTGGCATCCCAAAGTGCTGGAATTACAGGCGTGAGCCACCACACCTGGCCAATAATTTTTTTTTGAGACAAGGTCTCACTCTGTTGCCCAGGCTGGAGTTCAGTATATGATCACAGCTCACTGCAACCTGGATCTCCTGGGCTCGTGATCCTCCTGCTTCTGCCTCGTGACTAGCTGGGACTACAGGCATGTACCAGCATGCCTGGCTAATATTTGTGATTTTTAGTAGAGATGAGGTCTCTCTGTGTTGCCCAGGCTAGTCTCCAACTCCTGAGCTCAAGCAATCCTCCCATCTCAGCCGCCCAAAGTGCTGGGATTCCAGCACATGTGACCTTTATTTCATATAATTATCTATATCTGACCTATTCCAATTTTGTGTAGGCAATTTTGTGCCACTCTATCACTGTTTTAATCAGTGTCATTAGTATTATTTGTAACTCTCAAATTGAAGTAACCAAGATGTCCTTCAATAGGCACATAAACTATGGTATATCCACATGATGGCGTATTTTTTTGGCAATTAAAAAAAATCAAGCCAAAAAAGATATGGATAAACCTTAAATGCATATTGCTAAGTGAAAGAAGCCAGTTTAAAAATACTACATGCTGGCTGGGCGTGGTGGCTCACGCCTGTAATCCCAGCACTTTGGGCACTTTGGGAGGCCGAGGCGGGCGGATCACGAGGTCAGGAGATTGAGACCATCTTGGCTAACACAGTGAAACCCCGTCTCTACTAAAAAGTAAATTTTAAAAAAATTAGCAGCGCATGGTGGTGCGCGCCTGCAGTCCCAGCTACTCGGGAGGCTGAGGCAGGAGAAATGGCGTGAACCCGGCAGGCGGAGCTTGCAGTGAGCCAAGATCGCGCTACCGCACTCCAGCCTAGGCGAGAGTGAGACTCCGTCTCAAAAAAAAAAACAAAAGAAAAAAGAAAATACTACATGTTATATAATTCTAACTATATGGCATTCCTGAAAAGGTAAAACTAGAGACAGTAAAAAGATTCGTGGTTGTCAGGGGTTTGTGAGGAGAGAGGAGGGCTGAACAAGTGAAGTGCAGGGGATTTGGGGGAATGATGAAACTATTCTGTCTGATGCTCTAACGGTGGCTACCTGATTACTATGCATTAGTGAAAACTGTAGAAGTTTCTAGCAGAAAGGGTGAACTTTAATATAGGCAAATGAAAAAAAAAAGTCATTTAGGATGTTGGAGGATAACAGGACAGAATGCATACAGTGACAAGACAATGAAACTGTATTATAAATGTACAAAACAACCTCACTGAAGAGGATGGGCAGTAGAGGGGGTTCTGACCTAAGTAACTTTGGAAATGAATAGAATTTGTAAGAGTAAATACATCCTAGTCAACATACTACTGGAAGTCCAGCCATAGCAATTAGGGAAAAGAAACAAAAGGCATCCAAATTGGAAAAGAGAAAGTCAAATGATCTCTGTTTATTGACGACATGTAAACCTCAAGACTTCTCCAAAATGCTCCTAGACTTGATAAATGATTTCAGTAAAGTTCCAGGATACACAATGTACAAAAATGAGTAGCATTTCTATACACCAATAATGATCAAACTGAGAACAAAATAAAGAAGTCATTCCAACTTACAATAGCCATTCACAAAAACAAAATACTGGCCGGGTGCGGTGGCTCAAGCCTGTAATCCCAGCACTTTGGGAGGCCGAGACGGGCGGATCACGAGGTCAGGATACGAGGTCAGGAGATCGAGACCATCCTGGCTAACACGGTGAAACCCCATTTCTACTAACAATACAAAAAACTAGCCAGGCGAGGTGGCAGGCACCTGTAGTCCCAGCTACTCGGGAGGCTGAGGCAGGAGAATGGCGGGAACCCGGGAGGCGGAGCTTGCAGTGAGCTGAGATTCGGCCACTTCACTCCAGCCTGGGTAACAGAGCGAGACTCCGTCTCAAAAATAAATAAATAAATAAATAACGTGACAGAGCGAGACTCCGTCTCAAAAATAAATAAATAAATAAATAAAATAAAATAAAATACCTACGAATACATCTAACCAAGAAGATGAAAGGTCTCTTCAAGAAGAACCGTAAAACACTAATGGAAGAAATTATATGACACAAACAAATGGATAAACATGCTCATGGATTGGAAGAATTAATATCACTAAAATGACCATACTGCCCAAAGCAATCAACAGAGTCAAAGCATTGCCTGTCAAATTACCAATATAACTTTTCACAGAATTAGAAAACCCAATCCTAAAATTCATATGGAACCACACAAAAGCCTGAATAGCCAAAGCAATTCTAAGCAAAAAAAAAAAAAAAAAAAAAAAAAGCTAGGCCAGGTATGGCCCACACCTACTGTAATCTCAGCAGTTTGGGAGGCTGAGGCAGGATGATTGCTTGAGCTCAGGAGTTTGAGACAAGCCTGGACCACATGGTGAGAACCCATATCTACAAAAATAATAATAAAAAAAAAAACAGCGGGGCTTGGTGGCACTCACTTGTAGTACAAGCTACTTGGCAGTCTGAGATGGGAGGATCATTTGAGCCTGCGAAATTGAGGCTGCAGTGAGCCAAGATCATGCCACTGCACTCCAGCCTGGACAGCAGAGTGAGACCTTATCTCAAAAAAAAAAAAAAAGAAAAGAAAAAGAAAAAATATTAACAAGAAACAAAGCTGGAGGTATCACATTACTTGACTTCAAATTATTCTACAGGGGTATAGTAACCAAAGCAGCATGGTACTGGTTCAAAAATAGACACACAGATCAATGGAACAGAAAGAGAATGCAGAAATAAAGCCACATACCTACAACCAACTGATCTTTGACAAAATCAACAAAAATATACAATAGGGAATGGACACCCTATTCAATAAATGGTGCTGGGAAAATTGGAGCGCCATATGCAGAAGAATGTAGCTGGACCCCTAACTCTCACCATAAACAAAATTTTTGACTCAAGATGGATTAAATACTTAAATGTATGAAAAATCATAGAAGAAAAGCTAGGAAAAACTCTTCTAGACAATGGCCTAGGCAAATAATTTATGACTACGACCTCAAAAGCAAATGCAACAAAATAAAAAAGAGACAAATGGGGCTTAATTAAATTAAAAACCTTCTGCACTGCAAAATAAATAGTCAACAGAGTAAACAAACAACCTACAGAATGAAAGTATTTGCAAACTATGTGTCCAACAAAGGACTGATATCCAGAATCTATAAGAAACTCAAATAGCTCAACAAGAAAAGAAAAAAATTAAAAAGACACATGGCAAAAGACACGAACAGACATTTTTCTAAAGAAGACATACAAGCAGCCAATAAGCACACAAAAAAATGCTCAACATTACTAATCATCAGAGATAATGCAAACTAAAACCACAATGAGATATGATCTCAACACCAATCTGAATGGCTATTGTTAAGAAGTCAAAAAATAACAGATGTTGATAAGCATGTGGAGAAAAGGGAATGCTTATACACTGTTGGTAGGAATATAAATTAGTACATCCTCCATGAAAACTGTATGACAATTTCTCAAAGAACTAAGAATAAAACTAATATTCAACCCAGCAATCCCACTACTGAATACTTATCCAAAGGAAAAAAATGTTATATCAAAAAGATACCAGCAAAAAAAAAAAAAAATTGTACAGGATCTGAATTTTATATATTAAAAAAAAAAAGACACCTGCATTCATATGTGTATCGCAGCACTATTCACAATAGCAAAGTCATGGAATCAACCTAAATATCCATCAACAGATGATTGGATTAAAAATATGTGGTATATATACACCATGGAATACTATGCACCCATAAAAAAGAATGAAATTATGTCTTTTGCAGCAACGTGGATGAAGCCAGAGGCTATTATCCTAAGTGAAATAACTCAGAAACAGAAAATCAGGTACCACATGTTTTCACTTTTAAGTGGGAGCTAAACAATGGGTATACATGGACATGCAGAGAAAAATAATAGACACTGTGGACAACAAAATGGGGGGAAGATAGGAGAGGGGGGAGGTTCGAACAATTACCTATTGGGTACAATGCTCACTGTTCAGGTGATGGGTACACTAGAAGCCCAAACCTCATCATTACATAATATATCCGTGTAACAAACTTGCACATGTACCCCTTGAATATATTTTTAAAAAATTAAAAATAAAGAAAACTAAATACATTGCAAAGAAAAAAAGACTAAAGACAAAAGAGACTCTACATGAGCAGTGTACTCTGGTTGATGTCGTTTCCTGCAGGGGCACAGGTTAACAATTCTGATACTATTGTACATGTATGCTGCAATTGAACAATTAAGTAAACAAACCCTACACTGGTGGGAATATGTCAAAGGGACACAGGAGCCAACTGAAAGAGCTCCCAATGGTGAGAGTTGTAACAATTTGAGCAGTAAAATAAAACCGTACAAGTTGAACATCCTAATCTGAAATGCACCAAGTCCGAAACTTTATAAGTGCTGATGTGATGCCACAAGTAGAAAATTCCACACCTAAGTACGTAACACAAACTTTTTTTTATGCACAAAATTATTTTTAAATATTGTATAAAATTGCCTTCTGGCTATGTGTATAAGGTGTATATGAAACACAAATGAATTTTGTGTTTAGACTTGGGCCCCATCTCCAAGATATCTCATCATATATATGCAAATATTCCAAAATCCAAAATCTAAAATACTTCTTATCCCAAGCAGAATACTCAACCCACATTGAATTATACCATAAATTATAAACATTCAGGAGTTCATACTGACATAAATGATTGAATAAATAAAGGGAGGAGGAGACAAATCTCCCTTGCAGAAAAATTCCAAATAGTTTATGTAGATGCTCTGCCCTCAAGAAGGTGGAATACAGCTCCCCAGTCCTTAAGTGAGGAATATGTATACTGGGTGCCTTGCAAAGAGTACATTATGGAAAGGAGGGAGAAAAGAAGAGTAGCTTTATGGTGGAGAAATCTGACAAATACCACCTCAGCCAGGTGATCAAGGTCAACGTCAACAATGGTAGAGCATGTTAATGGTAGGTACCCTTGACATAATGTGATGAAAATGGCACTTTACCTTTGTGATACTCCTCATAAAAACCCATAACTCCAGTCTAATGATGCACAAAACATCAAACAAATCCCAAGAGATGGACAGCCACAAAATATTTGAGCCATATTCATGAAAACTGTCAAGGTCATCAAAAATAGGAAAAATCTGAGAAACTCAAAGTTAAAAGGAACCTAAGGAGACAAGAAAGCCAGATGTAATGTGGCGTCTTGGACGGGATCCTATAACAGAAAACAATATTTCATAGAACGAAGGAAACCTGAGTAAACAGTGGACTTTAATTAATAAGAACGTATAGGCCGGGCACGGTGGTTCACACCTGTAATCCCAGCACTTTGGGAGGCCGAGGCAGGCGGATCACAAGGTCAGGAGATCGAGACCATCTTGGCTAACACAGTGAAACCCGTCTCTGCTAAAAATACAAAAAATTAGCCAGGCGCGGTGGCAGGCGCCTGTAGTCCCAGCTACTCGGGAGGCTGAGACAGGAGAATGGCGTGAACCCGGGAGGCAGAGCTTGCAGTGAGCCGAGATCGCGCCACTGCACTCCAGCCTGGGCGATGAGCAAGACTCCATCTCAAAAACAAAAACAACAACAAAAAAAGAACGTATAAACAGTGGTGTATTAATAGTAATACATTTATTATACTAATGTAAGATGTTAATAACAGGGGAAATGATATGGGGTATATGGGAACTCTGCACTATCTTCTTGGCTTTGTAAAATCTTTAAAAAAATAACTGCTCAGGATATTTCCCTCTTTCACTCTTTTATTTGAAAATAACCTTTAATGTTTTTTCTGAGTTTTTCTTGTTAAAATTTTGTTTTGTCAGGTCACAATCTGATAAGATTGGGAATTATTTGGGGCATATAATAAACCTATACAGTAACTGTAGGGAGGGGCACAATCAAGCATTCTGTATTACTGATTAATAGGAGACCCAACTGTTCTAGCAACCAGGCATAGAAGAAACTGTATGAAAGAGTAAGGCTTTGCAGGCTTAGCCAAAACTTTTCCCAAACAGATCTACGCCACAAGACAACCATTGAATTTTGAGGTCAGGCGTTTCTATATAAACTGTTTCCACTATTCAAAAAAGTTCACATTGTTCATATAGAATGCTTAAGTTTGAATAGTACAGTTACCCTAAGGATCTTAATAAAGTTCTCCTCTTTAATCGAAATGTTAATCTGATGGGTGGAGTTGTTTAAAATTATCCAACTGAGAATAGTGGTTTTCAAACTGTGATCTGAAAGTCTTCAAATACTACTATGAGTTGAACTGTGTCCCCTCCCAAATTCATATATTGAAGTCCTAACCCCCAGTACCTCAGAATGTGACCTTATTTGGAGATCGGGCCTTTGAAGATGTAATCAAGTTAAAATGAAGTCAGTTAGAGTGGGCTCTAATCCAACATGACCGGTGTCTTTATAAAATGGTGCTAGTTGGACTCGGGGATAGAGGAAGACAAAGTAAGGAGACACAGGGAGAAGGTGGCCACGCATAAGCCAAGGAGACGAGACTGGCACAGATCCTTCCCTCACAGCCTGCAGAAGGAGCCAGCCCTGCTGACACCCTGATCTCAGGCTTCCACCCCTAGAACTGTAAGACAACACACTTGCTGTGTAAGCACCTCACCACCGCCCAGTGTGTGCTACTTTGTCATGGCAGCACTAGCATGCTAACACAAATACATTTTAGGCACTTTCTGGAAGAAGGATACAAGTGGAAGCCCAGTTCTCTTTGTTTGTACATTGGATTTCTGAATAAGATTTATTTATATAAAGAGCTCCAAACTAAAGTTTGTAAAACATTGTTGTTCAAAAATGATTTTGATGTAACTAATTTTGAATTCTTTCTTTCTTTTTTTTTTTTTTGAGACGGAGTCTGGCTCTGTCGCCCAGGCTGGAGTGCGGTGGCCGGATCTCAGCTCACTGCAAACTCCGCCTCCCAGGTTCACGCCATTCTCCGGCCTCCGCCTCCCAAGTAGCTGGGACTACAGGCACCCGCCTCGTCGCCCGGCTAGTTTTTTGTATTCTTTAGTAGAGACGGGGTTTCACCGTATTAGCCAGGATGGTCTCGATCTCCTGACCTTGTGATCCGCCCGTCTCAACCTCCCAAAGTGCTGGGATTACAGGCTTGAGCCACTGCGCCCGGCCAGAATTCTTTCTAATCAACAGGTCCAATTGCTTCTTGAGGCCAGGGCATTCCCCACCCCTACCTTTTTTTTTTTTTTTTTTTAAGAGACAGTGTCTTACTTTGTTGCCCAGGCTGGAGTGCAGTAGCACTATCTAGCTCATTGTAGCCTTGAACTCATGGCTTCCTGAGTAGCTGAGAAGCTAGGACTACAGGCATGTGATACCATGCCAGGCTAATTTTTTTTTTTCTAATTTTGTTTCTTTGTAGAGATAGGGTTTGCTATGTTGCCCAGACTGATCTCAAACTCATGTCCTAAGTGATCCTCCCACTTCGGCCTCCCAAAGTGCTGAGATTAGTGGTGTGAGACATTGCACACAGCCTGAACCCATTCCTTGATAGTAAATGTCTGTCATTGTCTCAACCTAGATGCTTCCAAAAAACAGAGCTTGAACTAAGACTTGTGCTCAGGCAGTTTATTTAGGAGGTGATTCCAGGGAGTTTCAGGTGCTTCTCCAGTGCTATGCATTCATTATTCTCCTTTTGAATAAACCATTGCCATCTGTGATGTATTGTTTTTGCTCAGTGTTTTTCTTCTTAGATGTTAAACAGATTTCAAAACAGCATGTATCTAAAGAGTTAAAATTCCACACTAATAAAATTCTGAGAGGAAGCCAAACTAATTTGCAATATATACCATACATATGCTCAAAATTATTCTGGTCTATAAAGCAGATTGTATGAGTTAGGGTTCTCTGGAGAAACAGAACCAATCGGATATATACTGTATATATGAGATGATCTCTGTGGAATAAATAAAGGCATTGGCTCACACAGTTACGGCAGCTGGCTAGTCTGAAATTTGTGGGGCGGGCCAGCAGGCCAGAAACTCAGGCAGGAGTTGATGTTGCAGTCTTGAGGCAGAATTTCTTCTCAAGAAATCTGTTTTTGCTCTTAAGTCCTTCACTGATCACTGATTAGATGAGGCCCCCCTACCTATTGAGAGTCATTTCTCTTATGTAAAGTCAACTGATTGTACATGTGAACCACATCTACAAAATACCTTCATGGCAATATCTAGATTACTATTTGATTAAATACCTGGGTACTGCTATATTTTAGCCAAGTTAATACGTAAAGTTGGCCATCACGCTGGTCAAGAACTAAAAACCTAGAGGCATGCATCTCCTTCCCTGTGTCATTCTGGGAAAGTCAGAACATCTTCTGGTTCAGTTCCTTTTAAGGAGCAGCCACAGTGACACCATCATTTTAACCCACCTAAGCAGCATCATAGAAGAAAAGAATAAGGAGTTAGTGAAACAAGTGTATCCTTGTAGGGAAAAAATGCTACCTTAGATAGAAATAATGTTTGTGACTATGATAGAACAATTTCTTTCTGCATCATCCCTGAACTATCCTGATAATGTATGAAAATACAGCCAAATAATCTTTAGGCCCACAGGTTATCAGCTCTTCAAATACTGGTCCATCCTCTTTGTTTACAAGCAAGAGACAAAGAGGAATTAAGCAACATATAAGTGGAAGACCCAAAAATAGAACCCAGGTGTCCTCAGCCCTAGAGTGCTGTTCATAACACCAAGCTACCTCTGTGGACATAAAGATGAATATCAGTAGCTAGAGAATGGGTTTCTCTACTTAATGTTCATAACTCCATTTGCCCGTGAAATGACCATGTGAAGCTTATTTTGTAAAGTAGATGTTAGAGAATATTAGAGAATATTTGCTAATTTTGTCAGGTGTGATAAGGCATTGAGGCTGTGTAGACAAATTGTTCCTAACTTTTAGGGATATATACTGCATGTATTTTCTTCGAAATACTTCAGTAAAAAAAATTAAGCAAATAGGCAAAATACTAACAATTGTTACACATAAGTGATGGATATGTGGGTGTTTATCATATTATGTCCTTACTCTTTGTAATGTTTTAAATTTTTCATAATAAAAGTAAAAAAAAAAAAGAAGTTCACTTTCTTTCTGTTCATAGGCTTGTCAGCAGCTAATGCCTACATATATCCAAATACACCCATTTTCATACATCCAACATGCATTCTCCTTGCATGGCCACTGAGTCAATAAACCTATATCCACAGACCTGTGCACACCCGCTTTTCTAGACTAAGACTTTTTTTTTTTTTTTTTTTTTTTGAGACAGAGTTTCTCTCTTGTCACCCAGGCTGGAGTGGAATGGTGTGATCTCGGCTCACTGCAATCTCCACCTCCTGGGTTAAAGCAATCCTCCTGCCTTAGCCTCCTGAGGAGCTGGGATTACAGGCACCCACCACTATGCCCAGCTAATTTTTGTATTTTTAGTAGAGACAGGGTTTCATCATGTTGGCCAGGCTGGTCTCGAACCCCTGACCTCAGGTGATCCATCTGCCTCGGCATCCTAAAGTGCTGGGATTACAGGTGTGAGCCACTGCACCTGGCCTAGGCTAGGAAATCTAATTCCATGGCAGGGGATCCCAAATTGACCCTACCTTGGCGTGTCCATTTCCTCTTGATACTTGTTCTAATATTTTCAAAAAGAAAAATTATCACAATGTGTTTATATCTCTTAAAAAGGCACAACATCTTTGTATCCTTCCCTTCATAGGTCATCAAATTTTAAAAAAGGAAATTGAAGATTGAGCTAGAGAAAGAATGCTGACAGTGGTCTAGTGGTCTCCTAGCTTTTTTTTTTTTTTTGAGACAGAGTCTCTCTCTGTCGCCCAGGCTGGAGTACAGTGGCACGATCTCGGCTCACTGCAAGCTCCGCCTCCGGGTTCACACCATTCTCTCAGCCTCCCGAGTAGCTGGGACTACAGGTGACTGCCACCACGCCTGGCTAATTTTTTTTTTTTTTTTTTTTTGTATTTTTAGTAGAGATGGGGTTTCACTGTGTTAGCCAGGATGGTCTCGATCTCCTGACCTCGTGATCCGCCTGCCTCGGTCTCCCAAAGTGCTAGGATTACAGGCTTGAGCCACAGCACCTGGCTTTTTTTTTTTTTTTTTTTTTTTTTTTTTGAGATAGGGTCTCAGTCTGTTGCTCCCAGCTTTGCTGCTCAGCATGAAGACAAAGTAGGAGCTCTGGAAAGAGGAAATAGGAGGTAAGAACCTCTTACAGCCTAAACTGGGATCCTGCTCAACCCAGCCAACTCCTCTCTCATGCCTCAGTACTACTCAGACGAATTGTGAAAACCATTGATTTGTCCACCTACCATCCAATTTCCAAATCTACAAAGTCAGTTTTGCCTCAAGCGATCCTCCCACCTCAGCCTGAGGAGTAACTGAGACCACAGTCACTCACAACCACGCCCAGCTAATTTTTAAATTTTTTGTAGAGATGAGGTCTCCTTGTGTTGCCCAGGCTGGTGTCAAACTCTTGGGGTCAAGCGATCCTCTCCCCTCAGCCTCCCAAAGTGCTGGGATTACAGGTGTGAGCCATGCATGCCAGGCTGATCTCCCAGCATTTTTATTCAACCTGAAACTATACAACAGTATAGTTTTTATTATTAGTAGTACTTTGTGTGTAAAAAGATTTGATGGAGAGGACCATGCTATAAAAGGTTAGTTATCACCCTCATGATTAAGCATTAATTAAGTACCCACTGTATATGTATGTTAAGAACTAGATTTGGGAGGTCAAGGTGGGTGCATCATTTGAGGTCAGGAGTTCGAGGCCAGTCTGACCAACATAGTGAAACCCCATCTCTACCAAATATACAAAATTAGCCAGGCGTGGTGGCATATGCCTGTAATCCCAGCTACTTGTGAGGCTGAGGCAGGAGAATCACTTGAACCCAGGAGGTGGAGGTTGCAGTGAGCTGAGATTACACCATTGCACTCCAGCCTGGGCAACAAGAGCAAAACTCTGTCTCAAAAAAAAAAAAAAAAAAAAAAAGAACTAGATTGATTAAGAACTAGATTGATTAACATGAGAAAATCTAGGCTTTGGACTCTAAGTTACCCAAATAAGCTACCTAAAGATTCAAATGAACCAAATAATTACAAATCTCTGCTTCATTGAGTGTTATTTGGTTATAGTCATCTCTGTTCAAAGTCACACAGCCAGCACTTACATTCCAGAGACATCTACTAACAGTGCAGTAAACTGCATATAAACTGTATAAGCTAATGAATAAAAATTGCATTGTCTGCTAGAGTAAAATTGGAAGCACTCCATTCCTTTGTGATTATCATTTGCTTGACCTTTAAAGAATTTAAAGATTGTGCTGATGTGGTAAGGGTTGGGAGTGGGAAGAAAATGTTCAAACTGAAATTCAGTTTATTTAACAGCTAAAGCTCAAGATTACTAAAGAATTTTTTACCTCCTCAAATTAGAATATGTACGCTAATGCTATACAGATATGTAAATTCCCATTCAGATATTCCACTTTGTAAAAGTTTCACTTAATTTAGTCCTTTGACTAATCGCAGTGACTCTAGACTAGTCATTTAATCTCTCTGAGCCTCAGTTTACTTATCAAATAAGAGAGGCAAATTATTTTAAGGCCATCTCAAGATACAATGTTCTATTGGTATTATAATTTTTAAATTCGGTGATAATTTAAAACATTTTAAATGAATGTTAGGCCGGGCGCGGTGGCTCAAGCCTGTAATCCCAGCACTTTGGGAGGCCGAGACGGGCGGATCACGAGGTCAGGAGATCGAAACCATCCTGGCTAACACGGTGAAACCCCGTCTCTACTAAAAAAATACAAAAAACTAGCCGGGCGAGGTGGCGGGCGCCTGTAGTCCCAGCTACTCCGGAGGCTGAGGCAAGAGAATGGCGTAAACCCGGGAGGCGGAGTTTACAGTGAGCTGAGATCCGGCCACTGCACTCCAGCCCGGGTAACAGAGCCAGACTCCGTCTCAAAAAAATAAATAAATAAATAAATGAATGTTGTTGCTTACACACAGTTTTGATGAAGTTCTCAATACTATTTCACTCATTGCTTTTTTCCTTGGTTTTTACATGTGTGGGACTATATTTTTCAGGCTTAGTATTAACTTTTTCTGAGGACATATAAGATAGCAGAAAAATAGAAAAGCAGTGAAGCAGATGAGGCATACATAACAAAGGCCCCAGCAGACACATAGCAGATGTGGGCACAGGGATTTACACAGGAGCATGGTAAGATCAGGGAGGGGAGGCGGCCCACTGGAGGACTGGAACTTGAGAAACCCAGGGGCTTGATCGGGTAATAATGGCTTCCTAGGGGCAGGGACTTGACATTTGGTTCAAAGACAAAGGGCTAGGTAGAGGAGAGAGATGATTTTGAGCACACCAGGCAGTCTGACATGGACTCCCTTCCCAAGGCCAACCCCCTTCCATTTCTCCTGTTTTGAGCAAAGGGGCTGCAGTGGAACCAGCAGGAACTAAAAGATGTTGTTTTGTTTTAAAAATTATACTAAGTTAAGAGGCATCAATATCCCCAGAGGCAATATCAACAACTCTACAGGCAGCATTAGGGACTTGTCATTGATGGGAGAAAGGCCAGCAATGTGCTTTAACGGTGGCATCAGGGGCCTTGCACAGCCAGGCTGTGCACAGAGACTAGAAGTGCTCAGCGTGGGGACTTTGGCAGGCAGCCATGGGATAGGTCACCAGAGTGCATCAGAGGAAAAGGGTCAACACCCCAGGATTGCCACAGGACTAGTTCTAGGAACAATGAACAACTCTCCCTAGGGCTCTCAGAAGCATTGGGCCTGGAGTTCTCATAAAGTCATGCTGACTCTGACTGTTACTGTGATCCTGTTCGGAAAAGATGAGTTATGTTTTTCCGACCCTAGACTTAGCTTTCTGCTCATTTCCACATTTTGTAGTTCTGCCTTACTTCTTTTCTTCAGATAATCCTTCCCCACTCAGAGGAGCTAATACTGGTTCTTGTATGGACATGACTTTCCTATTGCACTGGCCCTCTTGCCAGCCCCCAGCTGCAATTCTGTTTCCCTGTTGTGGCTGTGGGGATGGTGTCTTTTATTCTGATATGAATATCCTGCAAGGTTCATAGTCAGGCCCCAATCTTGTGAATACACCTCTCAGCTGAAGAGGGAGGTCATTTGGGGAGTCAGTCATGTGAGTAAGTTGTGGGAGATCGGACAGGGAACTAGAACTCTAGCCAGAATCTAAAGAGGCATACCTTCAAAAGGTCTCTTTCCCTGGGTTCCCTGAGTAATGGCATGGGTCTTTAATTACAGTACAAGCTGTGTCTGAAAACCGGATTATTAAATCAAGAAAAAAAAAAATGTTTAAAGATAAAAACAGAAACTGGATTATCTATGAGCTGTTTGTTTCACTTTTATTATGCCTTTTGCTATTTAGCCTCCAGCAAAGTCTTTGTGTGTTTGTGTGTTTGTTTGTTTGTTTTTGGAGATGGAGTCTGGCTCTGTTGCCTAGGCTGAAGTGCAGTGGCGTGATCTCAGCTCACTGCAACCTCTGCCTCCTGGGTTTAAGTGATTCTCCTGACTCAGCCTCCGAAGTAGCTGGGATTACAGGCACCCACCACCACACCTGGCTAATTTTTGTATTTTTAGTAGAGATGGGGTTTCACCATGTTGTCCAGGTTAGTCTCGAACTCTTGGCCTCAAGTGATCCACCCACCTCAGCCTCCCAAAGTGCTAGGATTACAGGTGTGAGCCACGGTGCCCAGGCCCATTTGTTTAATATCCTAACTAGAACTCTGCTGTGCTACAGGACACAGAAAGACTGATTTCTTACTCTTGGTCCCTGGAAGTGAAGAATCTGAACTTTATTTATTTATTAATATTTTAAAAAATTTTTTTTGTAGGGACGAGGTCTCCCTGTGTTGCCCAGGCAGATCTTGAACTCCTAGGCTCAAGCGATCCTCTCACCTTGGCCTCCCAAAGTGCTGGGACTACAGACATGAGCCACCGCATCTGGCCTGAACTTTATTTAAATTAAATAATAATGACATTATTTTTCCTATCAGCCCTTTATATTTTGGAGAAAAAAAAAAGTTGTTTAATTTTCCAGAACGATTTAAATTTTAACATTATTGCTAGCTATGATAGAGATTTTGTCCACTGTAAGGAGGAGTTTCAAACATTCAAAAATCATATGGGTGCAGTGGCTCACACCTGTAATCCCAGCACTTGGGGAGGCTGAGGCAGGCAGATCACAAGGTCAGGAGATTGAGACTGCGGTGAAACCCTGGCTCTACTAAAACTACAAAAAATTAACCAGACGCGGTGGCAGACACCTGTAATCACAGCTACTCGGGAGGCTGAGGCAGGAGAATGGCGTGAACCCAGGAGTAGGAGCTTGCAGTGAGCCGAGATTGCGCCACTGCACTCCAGCCTGGGCAAAAGAGCTACACTCTGTCTCAAAAAAAAGGAAAAAAAAATCATATGTCAGAGATATTGAACAGAGGTAGCTAGAAATCCTGCTAAAGTGAAAATCTCTTGATGTCAAAGCTGTTTTCTGACTCATGATACCCTGGCTTCTATTTTGTTTACGGCAAATCTGCCCTGGCGTCTCACTCACTCTCACCCCAATTCCATTCTCATATCATTAATGTCCTCTAATATCCTTAAACCAACATGGAATCGTCAGATGAGTCAAAACCCAACTTGAGGCCAGGTGCAGTGGCTCATGCCTATAATCCCAACACTTTGGGAGGCCAAGGTGGGAGGATCACTTGAGCCCAGGAATCCAATACCAGCCTAAGCAACATAGGGAGACCCTCATCTCTACTAAAAATAAAAATTTTAAAAATTAGCCAGGTGTGGTGGCACATGCCTGTAGTCCCAGCTACTTGAGAGGCTGAGGTAGGAGGATTGCTTGAGCTAGTAGGTCGAGGCTGCAGTGAGCTGAGATTGTGCCGCCGCACTCCAGCATGGCTGACAGAGGGAGACCCTGTCTCAAACACACACACACACACACACACACACACACAACTTTATCTACCTTAGTGTCTCAGTTTGTTTGTGCTTCTATAACAAAATACCTGAGATGGGGTAATTTAAAAACAATAGAAATTTATTTTCACATAGTTCTAGAGGCTGGGAAGTCCAAGATCAAGGTACTGGCAGGTTTGGAGGCTGGTGAAGGCATATTCCTCATAGATGATGCCATCTAGGTATCCTTACATGGTGGAAGGAACAGAAGGGCAAAGAGGGGACAAATAAATGCTGTGTACTCACATGGTGGAAGAGAAGAGAGCAAACCCATTTCCTCAAGCCCCTTTATAAGGGCCCTCATCTCATCCCTGAGGTCTCTGTCCTCATGACACAGTAACCTCCTAAAGGCCCCCACCTCTTAATGCTATCACATTGGCAATTAAGTTTCAACATATGAATTTTGAGGAACACAGTCAGAACACAGTACTTGACATCCAAGGTACTCATTCGCTCCTAGAGGTTGGAGCTAACCTTTGTCTGATTACCTTCTGTTTAGTCATTCAAAGGCGTTTATGGACACCCTTATTCCTTTCCATTTGTCCTAAAGAATGTATGGCTAGAAATTTATGAAAGTGTTGGAGACGGTATGTGTCAGAGGGCAAAGACGGATAACACTGGTGTAGGGGGATATGCATTTCACTTAAGTCCAACCCCCTTGTCCCTTGCTGGCTCCAATATAGAGGTTTAAAAGCTGAATACTGTTTTCCCAGCCCCTCCAGCAGCTCAGGAAGCCACATGAGCCAGTTCTAACCCAAGAGAATTCTGCTAGGGGGACTTCTGATAAAGCACATGTTTTCCTATTAAAAGGGACAGAGGTAGCTGGCACAGCACTTTCCTGCCTTGAAAGTAGACATGGTGGTTGGAGAGGCAGTGGCCTTCTTGAGACCAAGCGGAAAAAGCTAAGAAATAACACGTGCCCTGCCATCACCAAGCTGCTGAAGCAAAGCCAGCAACTACTAATTTCTGGCCTTCTTGTGTGAGAAAAATAAAATTCACCTTTAAATGACATTGATGTGTGGAATTCACCTTAAAATACCCTAGCCAAACCAGAAAGGAGGTACGAAACAAGAAAGCAAAATATGGCAGGGCACGGTGGCTCACGCCTGTAATCCCAGCACTTTGGGAGGCCGAGGTGAGTGGATCACTTGAGTTCAGGAGTTTGAGACCAGCCTGACCAACATGGTAAAACCCCATCTCTACTAAAAATACAAAATTAGCTGGGCATGGCGGCGCATGCCGGTAAGCCCAGCTACTCGGGAGGCTGAGACATGAGACTTGCTTGAACCAGGGTGGTAGAGGTTGCAGTGAGTTGAGATCGCGCCATTGCGCTCCAGCGTGGGGAACAAGAGCAAAACTCCATCTCAAAAAAAAAAAAAAAAAAAGGCAAAATATGATGGTTATTAAAGCTAGGAGATGGATTTACAGGGAGTTATTATACTCTATTTTTGTGTATAGTGGAAGGTTTTCTTTATAAAAGTTATGAAAAAGAAAGGTTTTATTAAGTTTTGATACTTTGCATTGAATACTAATTTGTGGTCATTTTTATTTTTATCTTGATATAACATGAGTGGATTTTCAGTTTGTTACCAAAGGGATGATGGAGTCCCAACAAACCATTCAAAGTACTAAGCTTTTCCTCATATACTCTGAGAATACCCAAAAAGTTTCTCCTAAAGAGCAAGCTTCTATCTGTAGTGAATAAAGCAAAGAAAAATGATACCATCATCGGGTGACAGAGAGAGTAGGGTACACAATTCAGGTGATTAAGTGTATATTCAGAGCTGAATCATGCAGTTTGGCTGTCTCAAAACAAAAAGTGCTTTGGGACCGGATGTGGTGACTCATGCCTGTAATCAGCATTTTGGGAGGCTGAGGCAGGAGGATTGCTTGAGCCCAGGAGTTCAAGACCAGCCTGGGCAATATGGTGAAACCCTGTCTCTGCAAAAATTAGTTGGGCTTGGTGACACACACCTGAAGTCCCAGCTACTTGGGAGGCTGAGGTGGGAGGATCGCTTAAGCCTGAGGGGCAGAGGTTGCAGTGAGCCGAGCAGAGATTGAGCCACTGCATTCCAGCCTGGGCGACAGACTGAGACTCTGTATCCAAAGAAAGAAAAAAGAAAAAGAAAATGCTTTGTTAATTATACACTCTTCTCCCTGCTTTGTACTGTTTAGATAAAATGAAAAAAGAAATCAGGAAATCACCTTTTAAATTAGCCAGAGCCACCATGGGACGTTCAGGCTGTTTTCAGGACAGTAGTTAAAATACTAGGATGAGCTGATGTGTCATGATGCTCTGATGAACAGGAAAGACTGAAAAGGATGCCAGCTAATGAGGGTTCAGGAAAGCCTTAAGATGAGGCAGAGTGGGCTGGGGAGAGTGCCCTGGGCCAAAGTTGGGTTGTTATAGCTCTGCCTCTGGCTCTGATTCATTTTCCAGGGTTCCCTCTGTTGACTTGGTATTTCTCATCTCAAGCCTAAGTCATGTACTCTGCATGTCTTGCCCTCTTTCCAGCCCCACTCGTGTTTGGCACTTACATGAGAAAGACACAAGCACAGCATACAGTTATCCTTCCTATAATACTCAGACACAACCTCCAACAGCATCCTCGAATCACATCCATCAGCAAGGGCTGTTCGCAGTTGCCAAGGAGTGACTGTGTTTCACACCAGAGATTCCAGAAAAACCAGCCCAAAACTGCCCTGCTTCTAGCCTGGGTTATAAACTCAAACTCCGAATCTTAGAAAATAGTCAACAAGGCCGGGCACGGTGGCCCGCACCTGTAACCCCAGCACTTTGGGAGGCTGAGGCGGGTGGATCACTTGAGGCCAGGAGTTCAAGGCCAGCCTGGTCAACATGGTGAAACCCTGTCTCTACTTAAAAATATTAAAATTAGCTGGGTGTGGTGGTGCATGCCTGTAGTCTAAGCTACTCTGGAGGCTGAGGCCAGAGAATCGTTTGAACCCGGGAGGCGGAGGCTGTAGTAAGCCAAGATCATGCCACTGCACCCCAACCTGGGCAATAGAGTGAGACTCTGTCTCAAAAATAAATAAATAAAAAGAAAATGGTCAACAATTCAACAAACATTTGCTGAGAACTGATGCAGGGCAAGGGCAAAATCCTAGATTCAGTGCTGTGGGCTACACTAGCTGCAGGTACTTACAAACTAGTAAAAAAAAATTAAAGATGTATACAATTAACTGCTTTATGAGGTAGTTATGATATAAGAAGAAAAATAAAGGAAAAGTTAGTTATGATATGAGGAGAGCTTAAAGGTGGAAGAAATGACAAGGAAGTCATTTTTGGAAGAGTGGCATTTGACTCCAATAAATGAATGGATTAGGGTGGTTTCCAAGAAAAGAAAATGCTTGTGACTTGACATGGATGCAGGAGAAATAGGATGTTTGAAATAAGTCCCTGCAGAATATCAGTACACATAGGAGAGTATGGGAAAGAAGGTAGAAAGATGAGGGAGCAAACACGGAGGCACATAGTGATTGTGGATTCAAGAGAGGCTTTAAAAGCAGCTCAACCACACTAATGCCACCTTTGTTCTTCCTTGATTAACCCCAAGTGCTCACTCCAGGTAGACAGTGATATGCTCACCAGTGAGATCTTATCTCTGATGTCACTTTTTCTTTCTTTTTTTCTTTTTTAACTGCTTGCTCTGGACATCAGCAGAGGCTGCAGGACAGTGGTTCTTCCTTGTTTTTTGTTTTGTTTTGTTTTTTGTTGTTTTGTTTTGTTTTGTTTTGTTTTTTGAGATGGAGTCTCACTCTGTCACCCAGGCTGGAGTGTAGTGGTGCGATCTCGGCTCACAGAAGCTCCACTCCCCAGGTTCATGCCATTCTCCGGCCTCAGCCTCCCGAGTAGCTGGGACTACAGGCGCCCACCACCATGCCCGGCTAATGTTTTTGTATTTTTAGTAGAAACGGGTTTCACCGTGTTAGCCAGGATGGTCTCTATCTCCTGACCTCATGATCCGCCTGCCTCGGCCTCCCACAGTGCTGGGATTACAGGCGTGAGCCACCGCACCCAGCCTGTTTTTTGTTTTTTTTTTTGAGACGGAGTCTCACTCTGTCACCCCGGTTGGAATGCAGTGGCATATCTCGGCTCACTGCAGCCTCTACTTCCTGGGTTCAAGAGATTCTCCTGTCTCAGCCTCCCAAGTAGCTGGGACTACAGGTGCTTGCCACCAGGCCCAGCCAATCAAGCTTTTTTTTTTTGTATTTTTAGCAGAGACTGGGTTTCACCATGTTGGCCAGGCTGGTCTCAAACTCCTGACCTCAGGTGATCCACTCGCCTTGGCTTCCCAAAGTGCTGGGATTACAGGCGTGAGCCACTCACCCAGCCTTTCCTTCACTGTTTTGCTCTGAAATTACTATGTCTGAAATTCCTCTAACCCCTGGGCTCCAACCTGTGCCCCAGATGTTCCTTATTAAAATTGAATAACAAATAAATACTAGAGAGGAATGCAGCTTACACTCTAGCCATTATAGATTTGTGTTTTGCCTTAGTTGCCATCACCTGTAGAATACGGAGAGTTCAAGATGCTGGGAGGCAGAGGTTTGTTTGGAAAAAAGAGAAGGAAGATTCTGGATGCTCTCTAGGGCAGGCAGACAGTAGCTGCAATGTCCAACAGAATCCTCGATCTGCCCTCTGTAATCACAGAACTTCCAGACTTACACTGGAGAGAAATTGAAAATCAGGTGTCTTTGCCTGACCCCTGACACTGGCCAGGCCACAAGGATTAAGGAAACAAGCTTGATCAAGGCATAAAACGTCAGTCTCTCTGAACCTCATTCCTCCCAGCTTTCTCCACCTGAATTCCTCCTGCTATATAGCCTCTCCTGTTCTGCCTCTTCCAATTTTCCTTTTCATCATGTATCCTTTCCTTCCCCTCTACTCCCTCTTTCTTCCCCACTTTGTTGTACAGACGTTTGAGCATGCGATTCCCTCAGACCTTATATTCTTAAACTTTCTTTTTCTTCCACCAGGGGTCGGCTTTGTTTCTTTTTTCCAAGACTGATGCGGCTTCCATACTGCCAGAGATCTTACTTAGTCCAGAAACAGCCTTTTTTGGGAGGTGTGGGAGATGCCGTGGTCAGGCCAAGGGCGAGATGAGCCTGGGGGTCGGAGTTGCCCGAGTGGAGACTGGGGACTCCACGGGGGAGGCTGGAACCCCCTGTGCCACAAATAAATGCTCGTTCTCCACCCCATGTGAGGCATTTGAATAGGAACAAGTCTCCCGGGTTGGGAATACCAGGAAGTACTGGGGGACGGACGAGGTCATAGCATCCTGGCTGCAATGCAAATGCCTAGGCGGTGCACACGGCGGCGGTGATCCAAGATCCTGCCCCAAAGAGGGTCCCGCAGTCACCGCCCACTTCCAGGCGGGCTTGGGAGCCGAGGGACTTCGCCTGCTTGGGGTCAGAGCCCAGGAGGTGGCGTGGTGGTCAGAGCCCAGGTGGTGGAGACCTGAGCGTCTCAGCCCTGACGGTCTAGGCCAGGTTTGTGCGCTGGGGCCAAGACTCAAAGGCCAAGGTCTGTGCCTCCAGCTGTCCCACCAGCCAGCCAATGTACTAGGCGCAAGCAACCAAAGCCCATTCCCCTGCGAACCCAGGATGGGACATTCATCTCCAAAAGCCTTTTCTTCCTCTTATTCTGTTTCTTCCCATTTGTATCCCCCTGGCTGCAAACCAAGAGAGGCGCCCAAATATAAAAGTCAAGTCGAATTGAAAGCTTATGGCTTGTGCGCTCCCAACGCCCTCCCCCCTTTTTAAAATTGTGTTTCAAAACAACATGGTGACTTTTGGACAGGATTTTTCTATTTCGCCCACACCACAATAGAGATGCAATGAATGCTGCTGGTGAAATGTTTGGCTGTGTCAAATTCAGTCCCGCAGGCTGGCTTGGGCCAGCACTGGGGCTCCGCTTTGTGTTATGTTCACGGAGAAGATATTAATTAAAAGAAATACATGATTAAAAAGTAATGAGTTGAATAAAAATTATCTCAGCTCATTTTCTGATTATGTTAATTGTTAAAAACCCTTCAATCACGCCGTTGCAGTCAATGGGCTTTAATGTGAAATTAGTGGGCTCTTGATAACTTACAGTCCAGAATAATCCTGGCGGTTTAGTCATCATTCCTAATAACAAGGATGTTGCTAAGAACAGAAATTTTACATGATTTTGATACATTCAGCCCTTCCCCCCACATGTCATTAAAAAAAAAAAAAAAAAAAGGGTTTAGCCTGCCTGCGATTTCCAACTTCTCTTTCCATGGATCGACCGCGGCCTTGGCAAGGACTTGAGTCTGCGTTCCAGTCCCTTCCGCTCCCAGCGCGCACGCAGCCTCTCGCCTTTGCGTCGGCGAGTTGCTGGTTGCTGGTACCCGCTCAGCAGCTAGGAGCCTTGGGGAACCCTAGCGCGTAGCTTCCCCGCCTGGCGAGGCCAGAGCGACAAGTTGCTCACTAGGCTGTGCTGAGGGATGAGGGGAGAAAAGAATGGAATTCGCAGCTACAGGGCTAGAGGGACGGCGCGGCTGCTTGGGGACGGGTCACCTAGCGGTGGGCGAGTAGGGCTGTGCGTCGTTGTGCGCCCGCGGGGTTGCAGGATGGGGCAGGCCGAGTTGTGGCGCGTGTGTGTTTGTGTGTACTCGCCTCCAGATTGCGCGCTTTCGGGGCTTTGGATGCCAGGGATCTTGAGGACCCATCCAAAGCCCCGAGGGGGCGGAGGCTCAAGCAAGCCAGGGAAAATGTCCCCTAAGACTCAGAGCCTGGGCTGCGCTCCCGACAAAGTGCCTAATGCAGAGTAGGCTCTTAATAGGTTTGCCTTGGATCTAAATGAAAGCTAGTGAAATTCGTACATAATTCTAATGCAAGATGGTGGCCGGGTGTTCTCAGCAGCCCCTGGCCCTCACAGGGCGACCTGAAAGTTCCCACTCTACCCCAAACGAAACTCAGAGCCAAAGTGGGGGCGAAGGCCGGGTAATGCACTGATCAAGGGTGAGGAGGGATGTTTCATATCCTTTTCCGACATATCTCACGACAAAAGACCTTTCACTGTCTATGAGCCAAGGAAAGAAATGTCACACACCCTCTATTTTGACTTCTTAGGAAACACAATGCCTCTCAAATTGGGCCTGCCAGAAAGGTGTGACCCGGGAGGGTTGTGGAGTCCTCGGACCTTGGGCGGGTGTGGGTGACGGGACTGCCCGCGGCCAGAGGATAGGTTCTAGGTCTCAGTCCGCTTGGTGCTGGATGTCGAGGAACACAAAACTGTCCACTGGAGGCGCCTTGACGCCTTGGTCAACGAGGGCTGTTTCTGCACACTCGAAGGGACTCAAGCCCCATTTTTCTCCCAAGAGAACTATGTGAGGGAAATTGCATTTCCCGAGGTCTGTCTGAAATGACACATACACAGACGAAAGCCTATAGATACTGGTATGCAGAAAGGTGGGGGCTGAAGGGGTGTGGGGGGGGGTGGGGGGAGAGAGAGACAGGGAGTGAGTTATTCCCAGAACATGAGGCTCTGTGTCTCAAAGTGCCTTCCTCCCAGGCTTCCACCTTTAAGACTACCTGGATGGGGTGGGGTGCTGGTGTTTTTAAAATTGTCTTTCTATTTCTCTGGCCCCTTTACAAGACAAATTTCTTTTAAACACTTTTAAATATCTGTATTTTCCACCTTTTCAAGCCCCAACAGTAAGGAGACTTCTCTTGGGATTGGGGGGCAATGGAGTCAGGGGCTGGCTGGGACGAGTCCCAAGGCTAATTCTCCTTGTTCGCCTATTTGCATCCGCTGTTAGGCTGAGGATCATTTTAATAAATAACAATGAACAGGAATGGCATCTAGAGGGCTTGTCGGCAACATTTAAAAGCCAATAGAGTTTATAATTCTACTCTATCATTTCTTATTGATTAGAGTAATCAAGATAAAAAGCTAGCCGGGCTCTGAGAACTTCAGCAGCATATCATTAAAGATAAGAGTCAGTTAATTCTGGAGCTGGGGTAATGTGGCTGAAATGAAGAGTTCATTTGCATGAGATGCTGAGCCCAGTAACAAGGGGACAAAAATCACTAATTAGGATTGCAGAGTGTCGGCCTCTCGGCAAGCACCCTTTCCAGACTGCGGACCAAGCGGAGATTCGCGTTAATGTAAATCTGGGGAGAACTAAAAGCTCTCACTGGCTTTGTAGGAGACAATCACTCCCGCCCTCTACTACGGCCTCCCCGGCCCGGGCAGCCCAACTGGGGCGGGGACGGGGTTACTCGGGTCGGATCCCCTTTTCTTCCCTGTCTATCCTACCCCCACTCCCGCGGCCACGAGAAGGCGTCCCACCCACCCTCTTAGGGGGCACGTGGGCGAGTGTCTGGTGGCCGGGTGAGTGGAACCCGCTGCCCAGTCCTTGCTTCGGGCTCTGGGTGGGTGAGGATCCCTGCGGAGGTCCCAACTCCGGTGCAGCGTCCGCGGGGTGAAGGGCTAGAGTGCAGTCAGGCCCCAAGGGAAACTCGGGACATCTGCACGGATGAGAATCCCCAAGGAGGACCAGGCCCCAAGGCCAAAGTCCTCGACCCCCACCAGGCTGTCTCCCTGTAGTCCTCCCCCTCGCCTGACTTGCCATTCCGGACGGAGCCAGTCCGCAGGCACCTAAAGGCTCAAACTGGTACAAAGAGCGTGCTCAGGGGTGCGCCTGGGTGCGCAGGTGTGTGTGTGTGTGTGTGTATGCGTGTGCAGGTGAGTCCAGCTGTCGTGTAAATAAGCTTGTTGCTGTGTAAATGTATTTTTTCTTGGTATAGGCACAAACGTGTATACGTTGGTCTAAATGGTATGTACAGATGTGGTGTGTGTGCGGTGTGTAATGTGCGTGTGGTGCGAAAAGGGGAGGTGACAGGCCGGAGAGGTTTCCCCAAAGGAAACCCCTGGAGGGCTTCCGGGATGAGGGTGCCTGGGGGTGAGGCGGGAGCTGGGCACTGCCTCGGAGCCCCCACCCCAGCCGGTTGCCTCCAGAGGCTGAGGCGCGAGGCGGGAGCGGGGCTGCGGGGGGCAGCTGCGTTTCCGGGGCCGGGTGAGGTGGGACCAAGGGAAGAAGGAATCGCCTCCGCGCTTCCCGCGGCCCTGCCCCACCGCCCAGCGGGCGACCGGGAGAAGCCGGCTCACCTTCCGGGGGACCGGTGGAGGTTCTCTCGACCCATCCCCTGGAAAATGAAAGTACCCCAGAAGCACAAGTTGGCCCGAAGAGCGCGAGAGCGCGGAAAGGCCTCTGACAGCAAGGACCGCGGGTACACCTCGCGGCCCCGGATCCTTCTCAGCCCCAGGAGTTTGGGATTCAGGCCCTCCGCGGCCCTCCCAGACCCGGTGCAAGGAGAGGCTCGGGCTGCCGCCCGCAAGTCCATGAGCGCCGAAGCACTTCCCGCCCTCGAAGTTCTTCTCTGGGAGAGGGGGAGAGAGGGAGGGAGAGAAGGAGACAGGGAGGGAGAGAGACAGGGGCGCGCGGCTTCTCGGGCGACCCCTCCCGGAGATGCGGCGGCCGCGCCCGGAATCCGCTCCGCGACCCGCTCTGCCCGGCCTTCTTAGAACTAACTTTGGCCCTCACTTGGCTGTAGCAGAAAGGAATCGAGGCCCCAGTCCATAATCGCAGGTGTCGGCGTGGAAAGGAGCCACGCATGCACACTCACGGGTCTCACCGCGCGGGCTTCCGCGGCCGAGGGAGCCGCTGCGCCCGCCTTGGCTGCGGCCCACAGAGCCGGTCCGCGCGTGCCCCGCACACCTGCGCCAGCGCGAGGACCCAGCCGCCGAGGCCGTGCGGCTGCGGGGCTGCGGGGCCGTGGGCAGTGGGCGCAGGGGGCGGCCGGAGCGGCGGCTGAACCCGGGCGGGCGAGGCCCAGCCGCCTGCGGGGCCCGGAGCGGGAGGTACCGGCGAGGGGCGCGTTTCTTTCGCATCCACACCCCGCCCCCACCCCTCACCCCTCTCTCCAGGGATTTCTTTCTTTCTTTTTTTTTTAAATCCAGGCACAGCTGGGGGCTCCCTCACCACCCACCCCTGGCCTCACCCATACAGAATAAAGTCAGTCTGTATTTAATGGTTATGGCGGATGTGAGGGGGATTTGGCAGAGGCAGAAGAGAGGCCTTTCGCTCTCAAATATCGCCCCTTACGTCGTGTGAGTCTACCAACCCACCACGACCTCATATTCTTGTGCGGGTGTCTGACTCGAATGACAAGCGAGCTGATTTTTTCAGTACATAGCTGGGAAATGTAGTGAGTGATAATAGAGATTTCTCTTTCATTTTTTACGCTTGACTTGGTTATTGTTGCTTTTCTTTTCCCGTGATTCCTTCTGAGGATTAGCTCTGACTTCCCCACTATTGGCGGTCAAAGTGGCCCCGACTCGGGATGACAATTGACGGGGATCAAGGGATTGCCCATTCTGTGCCTGTAAGAACCGATTCGTGCCAGAGAAACTCATCAAGTGGAGGCGGAGAATAAAGACCGTTCGGGGGTAAATGTATTCATTGAGAAGGGTTCTCCCAAATTGCTTCTAAGTTTTTTTAATGAAAAGTAACGATTGCGGCAATCAGCGGCTTTTTGGCGGATTACAAATCTGGAGGGAGCTGCGGCGCTGCATTGAAAAGTGCCCCCGCCTTCGCACGGGGCAGCCGGTTCACAGGAGCAGCGTGAGGGGCGGGGGTCCGGTCGAGGGACAAAGGCGAGGAGGGTGCGAGCGGAGGAGGGCGGCTCGGGGCTCCCGGGCGCGCATCGGGCAGGAGACGCAGAGGTGCCCACCCCAGCGCAGGCGTGGCAGGGCGCCCCCCACCGAGGAAGGCTAGGAGCAGGGTGCAGGAAGAGGGCCGAGGGAGGTCGACCCCAGCACCACCAGCACTGGGGAGATTCCGGGCGTCTGGAGTAAAGAAGGTGTGCTAGAGGGGTCGAGCCCATCACCGTGGAAGCCTGGGGAATGGGAGGTGCGACTCGGTCCCCCACCTCTACCCGGGGCACGCTGGTGTCTTCTTTTAAAGACGCCTCATTTTGCAATTGGAACCGAAGCGTGGGCCGGGGTCAGGTCTTCCTGGTGTTACAGGCAGGAGGTGGGAAAACTGAGTCCTTCCTGGGATGGGGCAGGACCCTCACACGCAAGACCCCACTGAGCGCCGGGGCGGATCCCTTCTCCCAAATGCTTCCGAATGGCGCCCTGGTCCCCTCTGCCACACGGACCCTGCGCGCACGCCCTGGCCCTGGCGGCCTCTGGGGACACAGTCTCCAGGCCTGCACGGCGCCTGGGGCTAGGCCGCAACGCCCTCCGCCCAGGGGAGTTGCCTCGGAAGATGGGCAGGGGACACACTAGAGGGCAGAGACAAATCGCTGTTCCCACAGAGGCCTAAATCATCAGCAGCAGCCTCAGGCAGCGGTATTCAGCCTGACTTTTTATACATTTATTTTTTAAATAGTGCATCTTAGCAGGGGGATGGGAGGTATGTTTCTTCGCTCCGACTTCTTTAAGGCTCTCTAAAGTAAATAGGGGGTGGGGGGGCAGAGAGACAAGGGTGGAGAAGAGGAGAAGAAAAAGACAGACTCTCCCTCTCCTTCCCCCCTCCTCAAGTTTAAGAATAAATCCAGCAGGCAAGTCCGCAGCCCTGAAGGTTTAACTTTTTTTCTTTGCAGCTTGTCAATGCGACCATTGCTTTGATGGGAGGCTCCTCAAGGTGACACATTTCTGAACTTCACCCTCTTTTCAAACTAACTCCCTACCTCCTTGTTAGTGGCCAGCTCTGAACTTCTGCAGAGTGTTTTTGTGTGAGTCAAGGCTCATTCACGGGCGCCTTTGTGGGCCTCTCCTCCTTTCAGGCCTCAGCGTGTTACACCAATTAAAGGGCGACGTGCTGTAAATGTAATGGGCCGCGCAGCGATTGTTTCTGACAAGCAACAAAACACATAGATCCACCCCTTAGATTAGGCCGTTGAAGGGGAGGTTGAGGCCGGTCAGTCTACTGAATAGTTTGTGAACTGTAATTCTGAGGGCTCATGTGAAAAAAAAAAAAAAAAAAAGTCTCTTCCCACCTCCCTCGCCTTGCTCCTCCTTCCAAAAGCTAAAAAAAAAAAAAAGAAAAAGAAAAAGAAAGAAAGAAAAAAAAAGAAAAAGAAAAAAACAAGTGACATCCATGGGGCAGAATGGGGTCACGAGAGAAAAAACCTATGTGAGGGGCTTGGTCTGTTACTTGGACAGTCCGGAGAGCCCCTTCAGCTCTTTGCCCTCCCCCTTTACTCTTTGAAAATGTCCAGCCTGGCCGTCAGTTTTACTGACCACAGCAGGCTTCTCCTCTGATGGCAGGCCTGACCCCCCCGCATGAGGACTTGAGATCAGGGTGGAAATGAAAGTCAGGTTGTCCTGGAGAATTCTGCTGGGGTTTGACCTGGTCCCGGTGGGACACTGATGAGTCACGGGCTGTGGGCACCCCCACGCATTCCTTCCCTGGGAGTACCCTCACCCTCTGGCTCGCCCTCCAGCCCCCAGTTCTTTTTTTTTTTTTTTTTTTTTTTGAGACAGAGTCTCGCTCTGTCGCCCAGGTTGGAGTGCAGTTCCGGATCTCAGCTCACTGCAAGCTCCGCCTCCCGGGTTCACGCCATTCTCCTGCCTCAGCCTCCCCAGTGGCTGGGACTACAGGCGCCCGCCACCTCGCCCGGCTAGTTTTTTGTATTTTTTAGTAGAGACGGGGTTTCACCGTGTTGGCCAGGATGGTCTCGATTTCCTGACCTCGTGATCCGCCCGTCTCGGCCTCCCAAAGTGCTGGGATTACAGGCTTGAGCCACCGCGCCCGGCCACAGCCCCCAGTTCTTTCCGCGGCCCGGGATGCTGCAGAGGTCCGGGCTGTCTCTAGCCTCTTGGGCTTTCCCCCTCTTTTCCAGCACCTGGCATCCGTCCTGGTTCCTGCAACTCTGTCATCACCTGAGCGTTAAGGAGCACAATTCACCTGGAAAGGAGAGGGTTAGAGATTAGTCTGCTCCATCGTCCTCACAAATTCTGGGGCCCAGAGAAGTGACTGGACCAAGATCACCAAGCCAGGCACTGAGCTACAACTGGAATTCAGCTCTCTCACCTGTCAGGTCATCCCATTCCCACATATTACCACCTTCCCACACCTCACTGTCTGACCCCTGAATTTGCCTGAAGGACCCCCACCCATGAACTCAAGGATGGCAGCCTTTCAGCCCCCATCGTCTTCGTCCTCAAGTGATTCCAGCTTCTGAGGCATCACACAGGTGTTCCTCCCCCAACTCCCTCAGCTCCCGTCCTTCCAGCCTCTGCCCATCTCCAGCCTTCTCAGCCCAGCTCCATTCAACAAATAGTTATTGACTGTCAGTTATGTACAGCGGGTGTTTTACCTTTTCTATGAAACTTCCCCAGCTACTCTTCCTCAGTATGCCCCTCCCCACTCAGACTCCTCTACCTCCCTTGTCCATCACTTTCTCTTTGGAAACCTATGCATTATTCAAGCCCCTGCTCACATAACGCTTCTGTAAAGCCATGCCAGGGTGGAAAGACCCCGAGGGAGGAAAGTGAGCCTGATGGAGAACTGAACGAAGTCCAGTGTGGCTGCCGCAGAATGAGGTTGGGGAGAGGGGCAAAGTTTATGTCTCAAACAGCCTTGTGGGCCACACAGGGATTTTGGATTTCACCCTGGAAGCAATGTGAAGTTATTGAACAGGTTTGAGCAGTGATGCCCTCCTTGTCTTGACTGAACTTCTGGAGAATAGAAACTACATGTTTTTCATCTTTGTGTTCTTCTACTCCTGCCAATGTCTGACACACAATGCTCAATAAACTTTTGCTGAACTAATGAACCCATATCTCATTAAGCACGTACTACCTAGCCCTTCCTTAGCTTTTCATGGTGGCTAACCAGGTTGTAAGTAACCAAGATGGCAGGAACCAAGTTACGGTGTCTCTGAATTCTCGACAGTACCTGATTGATACTGATTTCATGCTAGGAATACAGTACAGTCATCCTTTGGTATCCATGGAGGATTGATTCCAGGACACCACCTCATATCAAAATTTGAGGATGGGCCGGGTACAGTGGCTCACGACTATAATCCCAGCACTTTGGGACACCGAGGCAGGCAGATCACTTGAGGTCAGGAGTTTGAGACCAGCCTGGCTGGGTGAAACCCCATCTCTGCTAAAAATACAAAAATTAGCCAGGCGTGGTGGTGTGCACCTATAGTTCCAGCTGCTCGGGAGGCCGAGGCAGGAGAATCACTTGAACCCGGGAGGCAGAGGTTGCAGTGAACCGTGATTGCACCACTGCACTCCAGTCTGGGAGACAGAGTGAAACTTCATCTGAAAAAAAAAATAATAAATTGAAGATGCTCAAGTCCCTGATATAAAATGGCATAGTATTTGCATATAACCTATGTACATCTTCCTGTATACTTCACATCATCTCTAGATTTAATACCCAATGCAATGCCTGCACATCAGTTCCAAGGAATTCAATGTAGTACTCAGTGTCACAGATTCAAGCGTGTTTGCTTTTTTAAAACCTTGTGGAAAAAGTTTCCAAATATTGTGGCTCTGCAATTGGTAGAATATACAGATGCAGAACTCACAAATACAGAGGACTGACTGTCCTCTCCTGTCCATTGACTAAAGGTGTGCAAGGGGAAGAATTCAAAATCAGGAGGCCAGATTCTGAGGATACTTCTTGTCCTTGCCAGTAATTAATGGCCTCACCTTGGGAACACATTGCCTAACTACTCTGAAGCCTTGGTTTCTTCATTAATAAAATGGGGACAATGCCCCTTAACTCATGGATTGTGAGAACTAAATAGCATTCGTATGTGAATGACTTGATTTTGAAGGAATACATTAATTAATGAAAATGAGTGCACGTCCTGGAGCCAGGGTAAGACCAGTGATGACAGTGCCACTTTAAAATGACAAAAGATAGTCCCGGAGCAAGTGGGATCCTTGGAGAACTGCTCTGTCTCTCATAGCAGGCTTCCCCTCTTTTGCAGTTGGCCCAGGACCCAGCTGGTCCCACATCTTCCCCAAGGGCGTGCCACTCCGGCTGACACCCTTCACACTTGGCTGCCTACGCTCCTGCTCTAAGAAGCCTGTTTCAAAGAAGCCCACATTCCCTTGTTGCACGTAGAAGGCTGCACTTGGAGACGGGACAACTAGGTTCTGGGAAGCCATGGCAGAAATCACGCAGACTCTGATTCCCACCGAGAACCAGGCTAAAGAACCACTCATGGCAAGACGGGGCCCACCGGCCTGCTGGCTCCTCACCAAACTCTACTCCGCACTGACTGTAGGCTCTTGTTCTAGAGGCCCCCGCATCCTCAGGATGAAATGTGAGTACAAGAGCAGAGACTGCCGGTGCTGATGTGTGCGTGTGCATGTGCATGTGTGTGTGTGCACGTGCATGTCCACAGCAATTAGCCTCTGATACACATAGTGGGAAAAAAGAATCCCCAAAGAGGAAATAAACAGGTCTTTTTGTTTAAGTTTCTACATCCGAATCAAATTCTTCTTTAAAAACTATCTCTACATTTCCACTCAAGGACAGAAAGGAGAGAGACACAGGCTTCTTACCCTTGTAGCACCTTCATCTGAAGAGATTTTTAAGCTCAAGGAGCAGATGTAGAAGCTAATGTTTGTAAAACCTGATGAACTGTCAGCGAGCCACCACCCTGCCAGGGAGAGCTCCAGGAGCACAAGGGGGACACCAGCCTGGGGTGGGGATTGTCTGGCAAGCCTGTCCTCCCTGTGGAGCTGGTTTCCTGTCCCCAGGCTGAGCAGATGCCCAGCCGGAGGCCTGAGGTCTCAGAGGCTATCATGGGAACAAGTGCATCCTTAGAAACCTTTCACTCCAACCTGATGTGAGTACCGCTAAATCCTTTCCTGAGCCCCACACAACAAAAGCTAGGGATTCGCGCTCATGCTTCACAGATCCCTTAGCCACTAGGAATGCAGGTTGCTTCAGCTCAGTGGCAGTGCAATCCTAAGTGATTTCAGTCAAGAGTTCTAGACTTTTTGTTCATATTTTCTCTCATTCAGTTGCTCCCAGAGACGATCTCTTTCTCAGCAAATGGAGTCATTCATTTTCATAGTAGGGTAAACTTTGGTGATTGGGGTACAGAGAGGTGGAGGGGGAGTTGACAAGTAGATGGGGGAGTACAAACAAGGTCTGGAGGAATTTCTCAGGGGTGGGGGGACAATAGTAGCTGTAGAAGAAAGGACTGAGAGTCTTGGGGATCTCTGGCCAATCCCTGGAGAAGTGGATCCCAACATGGCCTGCAGACTAAACCGTGGGCCCTGTGAGAGCTGAGCCACACTTGTGTTGCCACCGGATGAAAGGTGGAGGAGGCAGAAACCTAAACAAGTGAATTCAATTACAGCTGAAAAAGAATAGGCTAAATTAGGATTCATTCCTTGGGCCAGTTCCAGGAAATACTTGTGAAAAGTTGGTTGAAAGAATATCACCATCCAAACCCTAATTTTGCTATTATGTAAAAGCCCCGATTCCTTTGCAGCAAAACATTAGAAAATGTTTTCCTCATTTTGTCTTTACTACTGGTGTGTGATCTCTTAATTCTGGTTTTTGCTCATATAAACCAATGGCCGTGGAAACTTTTTCCTGTGGTGCAGCAAAGACAGGGGAAAAGTAGAACATCAGTAATTATATTTTGGGCACTTAATTTATTTAATGAGTAGTTATCAAGCACCCTTAATCGTTCCAGTCATAAACTAGGTTTATGTTAGAGGATATCAGCCTGCTTCAGAGATCCTTCATGTGTGTCTCCGAGATGCAGAAAGAATAAGTGTGTTCTTAGGTGAGACATTAGTGAACTGAGGTTAGAATTCATCAGCCTGATGCCCTAATAATTTCCTGCTGCCTTCTGCCTCTGCTGTGCCCCCAGTTGGAGCCCAATCAGTGATGCCACTGCCCAGTTTGTCCAAATAGCCAGCCGGTGGGAGTAAAGACCCAAACATCTTATATTTTTAAAATTAATTTTTTACCTTTCTGTCACCTGCCTGAGCTGGTAAAAAAAAATGTTTCTCGGGTTTCTTCAGTTCATCTTCTCAAGGAGTGCTGTTAACCCTTTGAGGGAACTCACATATCTATGGGAAATGTTACACATTTGGAATGTTTTACATTTGGGAACAGAAACTAACTTAGGCAGAGAGCTCAGATTTAGAATACAGTACATGCATTTTTTGGTCATGTGCCATTTCGTGGTGGATGGAATTCATGGCTGCAGGTTATAGTTGTATAGGTTCCACACTGCACTGTGCTGGAGTGAAACATTCACACAGACTATGGGTAGATAGAACTGTGTCTTCTGCTCATGGTGGGTAGGAGGTAAGGACAGAGGGGTCACTCCCATCCTTTATTTCAGCAGCTTAAGAAAACTGTGATAGATGTTGAAAGTAGTGTACTTATTTGGGATGAAATAACTCCTTTTTTTTTTTTTTTTGAGATGGAGTTTCATTCTTGTTGCCCAGGTTGGACTGTAATGGTACCATCTTGGCTCACTACGACCTCTGCCTCCTGGATTCAACTCCTCCCGAGTAGCTGGGATTGCAGGCGCCTGTCACCAAGCCTGGCTAATTTTTTGTATTTTTGGTAGAGGTGGGGTTTCACTATGTTGGCCAGCCTGGTCTCAAACTCCTGACCTCAAATGATCCACCTGCCTTGGCCTCCCAAAGTGCTGGGATTGCAGATGTGAGCTACCACACCTGGCCTGAAATAACAATTTTTAAAGTTCGAGACTCAGGCAACTTGGGTTCAAACTGCCTCTGCCATATTGCTTAACCTCTCCATTTCTTAATTTCTTATCTATAAAATAATAGATAGATAAATTTAAATAATAAGAGTAACCACTCACAGGTTTATGAAGATTAAATGAGTTGATACATGTAAAGATCTTAGACTAGTGCCTGGCACATAGTAATTGCTCAATTAATATTAGCTATTGTTATCATTATTCTTTGATCTGTTGGAAAAGATGTGCATTTTCCTCCTGTTGTGGGAAGAAATAGGAAAACAAAGTTCCCACTGTTCTGTTTAGAAAAGACTATAGGCCTTGCATGGCTAGGCAGGAAGAGGAACGCACTCAAGTAGGACAGAACTGGGTTTATTTCTGTTGTAACCACCTATTGTGATCTTGGTCACATCCTCTACAAACTGCAATTTCTTCAAATGCAGATTGAGAATAGTAATAATATCTACGTTGCAAAGTTGTTATGAGGATTAACGACAAAATACAGAAAGTGTCCAACATAGTGCCTGACCCTTCACAGGTTCTCAAAAAGTATTTATTACTGTCAGATGGAAGTTAAACCAAGACATGGCATTTGGATACTGTAAAAAAAAAAAAAAAAAAAAAAGCAGGATCACTGAGAATATTCTAGCCTCAGTGACAAAAGAAGAAAAAACAAGCTTTCCAACTCCCAGCCAAGAACAGTGATCTGAAAATCTTGATGTGGGGTTTGTGTTCAGTCCCCAGCCCTTTTCTGGACTGCCGGACCCTCGTGTTTGTCCTGCTTCCCCCACTTTCTTCTAGTCGTGGTCAGAAGTGATGTTGGCAGGGACTGAGAAAACCCATGAGGGAGGGGTGAGGCATCTCCCCAGTGCCTTTGTGATGTATGAGGGTGTTTCGATTACCATATTGTCAGTGCCATGAGGGCAGGGGCTGTGTTTGTTCCTGTTCAACAACATACTCCTTGGTAAATATTTGTTGAATAAGTTTAAAAAATAGAATACATTATTAATAACTTCATTATATAGTAGCAGCTCAGTTAAACCTGAGCTCAGTTAAACCTGAGCTCAATTAACTGAACCCTCAATTTACTAATTTTTTTTCTGCATCTAACTTTGTGAAAGAAAGTGCTAACAGGACAAGCTCATATGAGGAATTTAGTATCAAGAAAACTAATCACGGTTTTTCAAAGTATGATCTGGGATTTGTACAGATTCAGCCCAATTTCCTAAGCCTTGTACATGGAACTCATTAGCACTGTGGAAATCATTCAACAAACATTTATAGAGCTAGTCCTATGTGCCAGTGGTCCCCAGCCTTTTTGGCACCATGGACCGGTTTCGTAGACGACAATTTTTCCACAGACAGGTGTGGAGGGATGGTTTTGGGATGAAACTGTTCCACCTCAGATCACCAGACATTAGATTCTCATAAGTAGCATGCAACCTAGATCCCTCGCATATGCAGTTCACAATAGGCTTCGCACTTTTATGAGAATCAAATGCTGCGGCTGATCTGACAGGAGGCGGAGCTCAGGTGGTAATGCTCACTCACCTGCCACTCACCTCCTGCGATGCGGCCCAGTTTCTAACAGGCCATGGACCAGTGCTTGTCCAAGGCCTGGGGGTTGGGGACCCCTGGTATATGCCAAAGACTAAAATAACAACATAATTTTCAATTTATTAATTACTTTCACATATAAATTTAAAGTAATTATCCCTGATGAAAAGGACAAGTATGACCACCTCCATTTTCCCTCCCCATAGTAGGAAAGCAGGACTCAAAAAGGTTCAGTGACATGCCTGAGGCTCCTCTCATGTCACTGCTGGGCTGAGGCGTGCTCTGACCCATAAACCCAGTTCTGTTTTAATTTCTTCCTGTGATCCCTTCCATGGGAACTACTGTTTAAACTCATGACTCACACAGCACCAGGAGAGCACAAATATTGTCACTATGTTTACAAAGAGAGGAAAGTAAACATTTTAGAAACACTTTTGGGTACAGTTGTTTTCTTTTCTTTCTTTCTTTCTTCTTTTCTTCTTCTTCTTTTTTTTTAAGTATTTTCTGGTTAACTTGAAGGTTTCATCAGAAAATAAAATGAATCAGAATACTTCATTCCCCAGTGTACCCATTAATCCAAATTTGAATCTAGTTATTTAGGATTTAAAATAGAAAAAAAAAAAGGTATATTTGGCAGTTTCTAACAATCTGAATAGGAATTTTCAGCATAAATTTCCTCAATAGATGTTGGTAACTTAAACCCCTTGCCAGGTCCATCCCTGACTGTTGTGGCTGAGAGAGCTATTGTGCAGAGGGAGTGGGCACAGCTGCCCAGGTGGTAAGTTAACACAAGAAGCTACAGGGCCACAGAGAGGAAAGAGAGAGAGAGAGGGAGAGAGAAATACCTACAATTTCCCAAAACGCTCTGCTGTAGTTCCCGTTTCCACCCAATAAACACCATCCCTTCTCCCAATACATAAGGAAGTTGGAAAGGGTCTCTTACCCTTTGCTATGGTTTGGCTGTGTCCCCACCCAAATCTCATCTTGAATTGTAACTCCCACAATTCCCACATGTTGTGGGAAGAACCTGTTGGGAGGTGATTGAATCATGGGGGTGGGTCTTCCCATGCAGTTCTCATGATAGTGAGTGGGTCTCAAGAGATCTGACAGTTTAAAAATGGGAGTTTCTCTGCGACTTGCCTTTCACCTTCCACCATGAGAGTGAGGCTTCCCCAGCCACGTGGAACTGTAAATCCATTAACCCTCTTTCTTTTGTAAATTGTCCAGTCTTGGGTTATGTCTTTATCAGCAGCGGGGAAAAGACTAGTACTCCCTTACAATACAATTTGCTCTGATTAGGACAGTTATGATAAAGGTCACCCTCAGGATGGCTTGGATGAGAAAGATGGAGGGTTTATTTGATCAGAAATTCTGGGGGAAATGGCAATGCAGGCCAGGTTTGACTACATCCTTCAATCTCCCATTGCCCTCCCTAACCTGCTTCCTAGCCACTTCTTCCGTGGGTATCCCCTACCCACACTGTTATTTGCTTGTAACCGCTACACACTTCCTGGGCCTATCCTTTTTGGAAGTGCCTCAGGCTTCAAAATTACTGTCACAACCAGCTTTTTAGTTGGGTATTAGCATTATCTGACCAAGTTAACTCACTCTAACATGAATTATCCCCAGAGAAGACACAATTCAAAAGAAGGTCTTATTAACCTAAAGGAAGCTCTAATTTGTGGATTTCATAGGGGGAATGTTTCAGGGGCCCATGGCCGGGGTGGGGGTGAGTTTCCTGGGTCAGGTGCTCGCCTCTGGACAATAAACTGAGGGTACCAGGAGCATGTGGCCCACAGGGCAGCTGGAGCAGTGGGTCAGTGTGGGTTATTTTAGAAGGGGACATGGGTTGGGGCAGTGATTGGTATCACTTTTGTATGATTCTTATATTAGTCTGCTCAGGCTGCTATAACAAAATACCGTAGACTAGATGCGTTAAACAACAGAAATTCATTTTCTCACAGTTCTGAAGTCCGAGAATTACAAAATCAAAGTGCTGTTTGATTCAGTTTCTGGTAAGGGCCCTCTTCCTGGCTTGCAAGTGGCTGCCTTCTCTGTGTCTTCACATGGCAGAGACAGAAAGAGCTCAAGTGTCTCTTCCTCTTCTTTTAAGGGCACCAGTCCTATTGAATTAGGGCCCCACCCTTATGAGCTCATTTAACCTTTATCACCTTCTTACAGACCCTGTCTCCAAATACAGGCACAGGGGGTTTAGGGCTTTAACATGTGAGTTTTGAGGGGACACACATATCCAGTCCATAACATTCTGCCCCCGGTCCCCCCAAATTCATATCCTTCTCACATGCAAATACATGCATTCTACCTCAGTAGCCCCCAAATTTTTAACTAATTCCAGCATCAACTCAAAGTTTCAGGTCCAAAGTCTCATCTAAATATCACCTAAATCAGATATGGGTGAGACTCAAGGTATGATTCATCCTGAAGCAAAATTCCTCTTCAGCTATCAACCCGTGAAACCAGAAAAATCATATGCTTCCAAATTGCAATGGTGGGACAGGCATAGGGTTGACATTCCCATTCTAAAAGAGAGAAACAGCAAAGAAGGAAAGGGTGATAGGTCTCAAGCAAGTCCAAAACCTGGAAAGGCAAATTCCATTAAATGGTAAGGCTTGAGAATAATTCTTCAGCTCAGAGGGTGCCCCACCTCTCCAGATCTTGAGGAAGGCCTTGCACATATAGCTGTCTTCAAGGGCCCCGCCTTCTGAAACTGGGGAGAAAATTGTCTTGCCTCTGAGCTTGAGGTGGGAGTGACAGCCTTGGTAATCTCTGAACTGGCTTCAGGTCACTCTTCTCTTTCTTAAAGGATAACACATGTTCACTGGCCAGTTTTCTCCCAGCTGGTGATGTTTTGCTGGTATAATCCTACCTCCATTCCTGGCTTCTGCTGAGATGGTTGATTAGATCATGGTTCATATCCACAGTAACCTCATTATTAAATAATCATTCAGCCGCACCCTTAGTGTTCTCTTCAGAAAATGATTCCTCATTTTTTGGCAATATGAATAGGCTAAGAATTTTCCACATCTTCAAGTTCTGATGTCTTTTCGTTTAACAATTATTTCTTCAATTTATCGCTGCCCTCTTGCATTTTACTATAAGCCGTAAGGCAGACCCACGCCTCACTTTCAATACCTTGCTTGGAAATCTCCTCTGCTAAATATCCAATTTTATTGTTCGCAAGTTCTACCTTCCACAAAACACTAGAACACAGTCCAGCCAAGTTCGTTTTCCCTTTACAACAAACAGCACCTTTCCTCTAGTTTCCAATAACTGTTCCTCATTTCTGTCTGAGAGGTCTACGTTTCTACCAACATTCTGTTGTTATTTATGTATTCTCTAAGAAAATAAAGGCTTTCTCTCCAGCTCTCTTCTTTTTCTGAGTCCTCACCAGAACTGTCTTTAAAGTCCATATTTTGGCCAGGCATGGTGGCTCATGCCTGTAATCCCAGCACTTTAGAAGGCCAAGGCAGGCTGATCATTTGAGACCAGAAGCTCGAGACCAGCCCAGGCAACATGGCGAAACCCCATCTCTACCAAAAATACAAAATATAGCTGGGCGGATGGTGTGCACCTATAGTCCCAGCTACTCAGGAGGCTGAGGCAAGAGAATTTCTTGAACCTGGGAGGCGGAGGTTGCAGTGAGCTGAGATTGTGCCACTGCACTCCAGCCTGGGCAACAGAGCAAGACTCTGTCTCAAATAAGAAATAAATAAAGTCTATATTTCTATCAACAACCCCTCCTCAGCAATCTAGACATTTTCTAGCATGCACCTCAAAACTTCTTTAGCCTTAGCAGGGCACAGTGGCTCATGCCCAGTAATCCCAGCACTTTGGGAGGTAAGGTGGCAGATCACTTGAGGGGAGGAGTTGGAGACCAGCCTAGCCAACATGGTGAAACCCTGTCTCTACTAAAAACACAAAAATTAGCTGGGTGCGGTGGTGTGTGCCTGGAGTCCCAGCTACTCAGGAGGCTGAGATGGGAGGATGACTTGGACCTAGGAGGCAGAGGTTGCAGTGAGCCGAGATCCTCCAGCCTGGGTGATGGAGTGAGACCCTCTCTAAAAAATAAAAAGAAATTAACTAGCATAGTTCTCAACTTCATAAATCTCAACTACATAAATCACCTTAGATTTAGATTTATAAGTGCACACTGGAATCCCCCGAGGAAGCTTTAATAAACATACTATACTCTAGTTTCCCCCACCAGAAAGTATTATGTAATTGGTCTGATGTGCAGCTCAGGTCTTGGGAGTTTTTAAAAGCCCATCAGGTAATTCTAATATGCTGTTTAGGGGGCAGACATGGTACATCAGCAAGCAAAGTAGAGGGACAGAGGAGCTAGATGGGGCCACTTTATGTAGCTCAGCCCCAGAGCTACACCAATTGACTACTAACAGTCTCTTAGTTCAATTGGTTGAGGGCTTTTATACTCTTCTAGCTGTACCTGCAAAGGAATATCAAGCAATTTAACAACATAGGTGTGCTAAGTACGTGCAATAAAACTAAAATCGAAGGCACAGAGCTTTCGGGGGAAATAGAGATTCTTTGAATATGGGAATGGTGGGGTTTTGTTTAAACTATGGTGTTGGTGACAAATAGAGCTCCAGCTTATGTTTCATAATGTATATAGTTGATTCCATGCACTTATCATCATTCAGCTGATTTTTTGTTTGTTTGTTTGTTTATTGTTTTGGGGATGGAGTTTCACTTTTGTTGCCCAGGCTGCAGTGCAATGGCTCGATCTCAGCTTACTGCAACCTCCGCCTCCCAGGTTCAAGTGATTCTCCTGCTCAGCCTCCCAAGTAGCTGGGATTACAGGCATGTGCCACCACACCTGGCTAATTTTTGTATTTCTAGTAGAGATGGGGTTTCACCATATTGGCCAGGCTCGTCTCGAACTCCTGACCTCAAGTGATCCACTCACCTCGGCCTTCCAAAGTGCTAGGATTACAGGCATGAGCCACTGCACCCTCACCCAGCCCATTTGGCTGATTTTTGACAATTACTACTTTTTCTTCTGGGAAGTTGGGAGCACACCACCCTCCCTCATTTTCCCCACTTTTCCCAGCTCACAGCCAGGAAAGGAGGGATGGTCCCAGTAAAGGGGCAACTGGGTCTAGCCACAGAGTTTGGCCTCCTGCAGGGTGGGGAGGAGATGGGGCTGGAAAGACGACAGGGAGAGAAGCTCCTCTCCATCCTAGCTGAGGAAGCCACTGGACCTGGGTGTAGGTGGTGCCACCAGATATGACTTTGTCTGTAGTTCTTTCCTCTGTACTGCTAGGAGCGGACAGTGACACTTCCCTCTTTGCTGAGGGGCAGCGTCTCTTATCCACTCTACCATGAGGGAAATAAGGCAAACCAAAATGGCAATTTACCGTCCAGACGAGGTTTTGTACAATATTCATTTAATATCAATCTGGTGAGAGGCCAAAAGTACATTGACATTTTTTGCGTGGTAAACAAGGGCCACGTGACATTGTTCCAGCTTTTGCCATAGAGAACTATGCAAAAACACCAATCCATTAAAAGATACTAATTCCTTAAAGAGAATCCATTGATGATAACTTGAAAAACATGGAACCAACCCTGCCATGTAGTTACAAAAATAAGTTCCACCGTGCACACAGAGTTGCCATTCGGGAAGATGAAAAAGTTCTGGAGAGGATTGTGGTGATGGTCGCACAACCATACAAACGTACTTAGTGCCACTGAACTGTACACTTTCAAACGGTTAACATAATAAGAAGAAAAAAAATCCACATTGAAAACTAAAGGTATCCCATACGCAGAGTTAACACCATCTTTAAATACATGATATTCAAACTGAAACCCTTTAAATATACGATATTCAAACTGAAAGATAGTCTTGTATGTGCAGGAGAGGAGGCGAGCGAGGGCATGGCAGGCAGGGCGTGTCTGTGCCACCACCAACAAACACCAGACTTTCCATTCTCAAACAGCTTGTCAGACTGGAGCTCTTCCTTCGTTCAGCTGGTGTTTCGGTGCCAGACAATCAAAGCAAAAGGAGAGACAAACCAGGGAAGCCCTAGAGAGACGGGGAGAAAGCCTCAAAGCAACTGAGACAGAGCCGGGCCCCACAGCACGGCCGGAGGGCCGCCCCCACACGGAGCTGCCCCAGCCCGGGGCCTGCGGGGCCGAGTCGCCTCCCGGCAACTGAGTGGCAGCCTCGGCTGCGGACCCGGGCGCAGCTTCCCCCAGAGGCCGGCGCTATTAACTCCCCGGGCCTCCTGCGGCGGCGAGGCGGTGGCACGGCTCCTCCCGCTCTCTCGGCCTCCAGGTTCAATAAGGATTACATCATGGAGCAAGTATGCGGGGCAGCCTGAGAATCAAAGCCGTCAGCACCGGCGGCTGGTTAACTGTACTGTTGCTGAAACACATCCTTCCCACCCCCTCCCTGCGCGCCTCTCCCCGCCCCGGCCCTCTGCTTTTCGTACCATTAAGGATAGCATTATTGGGGAGAGGAAAATCTGATCAAAACTGTCGACCGCCAACGACAGATTTTCTATGGATTCTATAAAGGCCACCTTAACGATTTCCCTAATTAATGGATGACATCTTTGGCTGAAGGAGAGGCGATGGATTCGACTCTGTCTTCGTCTTTGTTAACCTTCTAATTAACTTTCGTAGGTCACCCAGGTCTCCCAAACCTGAAAAGTGAAGAGGCCCATTGTGCGAGGAGCAGTAAACTTACTTTTTCTGCTGGGGTACTTAAAAGGGAGAGCGGCTATAGGCCGAGAAAAATAACTCCATTTAAAAGCTTTGTGGCTGCAGAGAATACATAGGTCCCTCCCTTAGAAAATAATTGAAACACCTTTTATACCAATATTTCTATGCATAATAAAAACAAATTAGCAAAATGCATCTAAATTCAGCAGCACTTTCAAATTACCTTTTTTGGAATGTAAGCCTCTGCAAGTCAACAAAAGGAGTTGGGTTTAGAGAGAAAATTGCAACTGCAACAGCTATCAGCCTTTATGCTGAGAGAGCAAGAAACTCGGATCCCTCGGAGTCAGGGCCAGGAACTCGTATACCTCGGAGTCACCTCCCTGAGGAAATGCTCTAAAATATCCTGCCCTTGCAGAAGCTGAGCTATAAACTGCCTGAGGGACCTAAAGACTATTCACAAATGAGCAGGACTTTTTCTGGATAGAGTGATCTTTTGGGGTTCAGAAATATTTTAATGGTGTCAGTGAAAAGCAAACTGCAGTGGAAAAGCCAGAAAACAAGATAAAACTCCACTGTGATCATAACATTGATAGAGCAGAGCAATTTGTTTTAAAAAGTTAAAAAAAAAATGGAGTTTTACTTTTGGTAGATTTGCCAAACTATGCAGATGAGTTGTGGACACTGCTCTAGTTCCTTGGCATCTTTGAGGGCAATGTGAAGGAGATACTGAGGGAACAAACAGCAGGTGCCCAGCCTAAAGTGGAACCAAATGGAGAATCCTTTAAAAGAATTTTGCTAAAGGAGCACTCCTCTGAGGTAACTTGCAAGGGAGTGAGATTCCTAGCCCAAGGACAACAGCAGCTATTTGATCATTGCTTTCTGGTTGTAAACAAAATCAGAGCTAATTATTGAAAAGCACAAACCTTTAAATACTGTCACTATTGTAATTTTATCAATTAAATTATAATTTTATAAATTTAATTGCTATTAATATTTAATATTTTAATGCAATATTTTAATTGTGTCTATTCCTTTTTCTATGTCCCCCCAAATTTTTACATAGTTCAGATTATATTCTTCTTTTTGTTACGTTAATACCTTAATACCATATCATTAGCATCTTTCTTTCTTTCTTTCTTTTTTTTGTAGTTTTAGTAGAGATGGTGTTTTACCATGGTGGCCAGGCTGATCTCAAACTCCTGTCTTTAAATGATCCACTCACCTCAGCCTCCCAAAGTGCTGGGATTACAGCCATGAGCCACCGTGCCCAGCCCGTTTTTCTTTTTCTTTTCTTAACATTAAAAAATTGTTTTTCAATTTAGAGATAGGATCTGCCTGGTTATGTTGAGCAGTCTGGTCTCGAACTCCTGGCCTCAAGCAATCCTTCAGCTGCAATCCTGCTGCCTCAGCCTTCCAAATCCCTAGGATTACAGGTGTGGGCCACCATGCTTGTCCATCATTAGCATCTTCTGTTCCCTTTTTTCTTAAAAATGGGAACAAGATCCCTTTTGGGTCCACATATGCAGATTAAAGGTGGGGGCAACTTGATATCATCTCTTTCTAGAAAGCTCTCTGTCACTTGTTGGGAAACAAGTGATCTCATGCACTGCTGTGGGCACTTAAATTGCTATAACCTCTCTGGGCAATTTGACATTATCTATCTTGGTGATTTTTGTAAATTTTGTAATCTTGCTTTGATGTAGCAATTCCTTTCTGGGAATTTTCCCTAGAAGTATATACTTGCACATGTAGAAAATAATATATGTAGAAGGTTATTCTTTGCAGCATTGTTCATAACAGTGAAAGATTGAAAACAATCTAACTGTTCAACAGTAGGGAACTGGTTAAAGAAATATACTACATCCCAGACAGGACTATTATGCTGCCATAAAAAATAGATGAGGGTGCTCACTATGTACCAATTTGGAATAGTCTCCAAAATAGCCTGTTAGGTAACAAAACGAGCACACAAACAACAGCAACAAGGAGCAGAACACTGCGTAAAGTATGTCGCTATTGGTAGGGAAAGGTGGGATTTGACGTAGAAATTTCCTAGTAGTAGTTGTTTTCAAGAAGAGAATGGAGTGGCTGAGGAATAGCTGTGGGAGGGACACTTCACTATAACTTTTGTATCTTTTGAATTTCATACTGTGTTAATACTGGTTAAGCATCCCTAATCCAAAAACCTTAAATCTGAAATGTTCCAATGGGCATTTTTTTTTTTTGAGGATCATGTCAGTGCTCAGAAAGTTTTGGATTTTGGAGCATTTCAGATTTTGGATTTTCAGATCAGAAATATTTAATGTGTATACTATCCATTCAAAAAATAAGTTAACTCTTGAGCCCAGGAGTTTGAGACCAGCCTGGGCAACATAGCAAGACCCCATCTCTAGAAAACAAACAAAAAAATAAGTTAAAACATACATCTGCATTTTTAAAAGAGAATGGGTTGCTATTTTCCAATGTGCTGTCTGCATAGCTCTGTACAATTCAAGGGTGGCCCAGTCTTAGAAGTGTCTTGTTCATTTCCATATACTAAATAGCTCATTTTAGACTTCTCAAAGTCTACCTGGATTAAAAGACCCCTAAAATGGAAGGTACACAGTCACTCTCTCTTTGAAATTTTTAAATGTTTTATAACAAAAACAGAATAATGCATTCTGTGATTTAATTGTTCAAAATTAAAATTCAACAAACTGTTAATTCTGTATAAATAAAACATTCACAGGCTTCATCAGCACGTGCATCGGGACAAATGCTTCGGGCCTTGGAATTGTGAAAATATTTCCTAACATTTGAGATGTGCCAAGAAAGAGATAAAGAAATCAAATAAGATCTTGTATTATGCAAATTCTTCTTGCTCACAGGAGTCTGATTTACTTGTATCAATCAATGTAAGTGATTCACACTTCATGAGCTATATTAAGTGATTGAACTAAAACCTAGGGCCAATATTATTCTCTCCCCACCCCTCAACCCAGGCTGTCTGTATAAACAGGATTGGAAATTACTAGGTTGAAGATATGAAATTAGTGTTGTGTCAGTGGTTCAATACCAGCACTTTTTTTTTCTTAGAGAGAGGGTCTTGCTTCATCAGCCTGGAATGCAGTGGTGTGATTACAGGTCCCTGTAACCTCAAACTCCCAGGCTCAAAAATCTTCCCCTCTTAGCCTCCCTAGTAGCTAGGACTACAGGCACATGCCCCCATGCCTGGCGAATTGTTTTACTTTTCTTTTCTTTTTTTTTTTGAGATGGAGTCTCGTTCTGTCGCCAGGCTGGAGTGCGGTGGCGTGATCTTGGCTCATTGCAACCTCCGCTTCTCGGATTCAAGTGATTCTCATGCCTCAGCCTCCCGAGTAGCTGGGATTACAGGCACATGCCACCACAACCAGCTAATTTTTGTATTTTAGTAGAGATGGGGTTTCACTGTGTCGGCCAGGATCTCCTGACCTCTTGATCTCCTGACCTCGTGATTCACCCACTTTAGCCTCCCAAAGTGCTGAGATTACAGGCGTGAGGCACTGGGCCTGGTCTACTTTTTTTAAAAGATGGAGTATTGATATGTTGCCCAGGCTGGTCTCAAATTCCTGGCCTCAAGCGATCCTCTCCAGCTCCCAAACAGATGGGATTACAGGTGTGAGCCAATAGGCCCAGCCCCAATAGCAGCAATTTTAAGATTCAACCTAATATTTCACATCATCATGATGTCGTAGCCTGTAGCAGAGACACTGTTAGTTGCCTGTCCAACATCTATTTTTCCCTTTTTACCTGTTAGTACTCCCATTTAGTTCCCATTTGGAAGGTAGTAAACCTCACTTCAGCTAAATCATAGAAATGGAATTCCGACTTCTTTTGCCTGTGATGGGTTTAGATTTGGGCATGTGATAAAGTTCTAGGCCCTTGAGGTGTCATAAAAGATAGCCAGAGGTTTCTGGGAAAGGTTTTCTTCCACTGGATATTTTCAGGTTTAGATAGACTGCCCAGGATTCCAGCGGCCACCTTACCACTACAAAGGCAGTAAGCATACAGACAAAACGAGCATGCTAAGGAGACACAGAAGAAAGGAAGGAAGTTGGGTCGCAATGATAATATTTTTTTACAAAAAAAATTTTCTACAAAAAATTTTTTAAAAATTAGCCAGGCATAGTGGTATGCACCTGTAGTCCCAGCTACTCAGGAGGCTGAGGTGGGAGGATTGCTGAAGCCTGGGAGGCAGAGGTTGCAGTGAACCAAGATGGCGCCACTGCACTCCAGCTTGGGAGACAGAGTGAGACCCTGTCACAAAATAAACAAATAAATAAAATAAAACAAAAAAGGAAGTAACAACAACAACAAAAAGGCCATTATATTAAACAACTCTGTAATCCCCCAAACTTGCACTTTTGCTGTGTGAAATAATAATTTTCCTTATGATTTAAGCCATTTCGAGTTGGTGTCCTATTACACATTTTCACCACATAAAGTAGTGTGAGGCTCAGGTAGTATTTTGTAAAAGCTCTTCAGATGATTCTATTGTGCTCCTCTGGTTGAGATAATTGTATTATTTTATTTTATTTTGAGACAGAGTCTTGCTGTGCCACCCAGGCTAGAGTGTAGCAGTGCCATCATGGCTCACTGCAGGCTCAATCTCCCTAGCTCAAGCCATCCTCCCACTTCAGCCTACCGAAGAGCTGAGACCACAGGGCTGCATCACCACACACAGCTAATTTTTTTTTTTTTGTAGAGACAGGGCTTCTCTATGTTGTCCAGGCTGGTCTCAAACTCCTGAGCTCAAATGATCCTCCTGCCTCAGCCTCCCAAATTGCTGGGATTACAGGTGTGAGCCAACACCCCCAGTCAAAATTATTTTAAATCATAAAAATAAATGCCTCCTCAACATCATTAGTCATTAGGGAAATGCAAATTAAAACCACAATGAGATACCACTTTACACCCACTAGGATAGCTATAATAAAAAAAAAGGACAATAGCAAATGTTGTCAATAATATAGAGAAATTAGAACCTTCATACATTGTTGGTGGGAATGGAAAATGGTGCAGCCACATTGGAAAATAGTTTGGCAGTTCCTCAAGAAGTTAAACATAGAATTACTGTATGATCCAGTGGTTCTACTCCTAGATATATACCCTAGAGAACTGAAGACATACATCCATATGAAAACTTACACACAAATGTCATATTAGCATTACCCATAATAGCCAAAGAGTAGAAACAACTCAAATATCTATCAACTTATGAAGAGATCAATAAAATGTGGCATATTCACACAATGGAATATTATTTGACAAAAAAAAAAAAGAAACGAAGTTCTGACACATGCTACAAGATAAACTTTGAAATATTATCCTAAGTGAAACAAGCCAAATTCAAAAGGCTATATAGTGTATAGCTTTATTTATATGAAATGTCCAAAATAGGCAAATCCATAGAGATAGGAAGTAAATTAGGCAGCGTGCAGTGGCTCATACCTGCAATCCCAGCACTTTCAGAGACCAAGGTGAGTGGATTGCTAGAGCTCTGGAGTTTGAGACCAGCCTGGGTAACATGGTAAAAGCCTATCTCTACAAAAAAATTTTTAAAAATTAGCCAGGCATAGTGATATGCATCTGTAGTCCCAGCTACTCAGAAGGCTGAGGTGGGAGGATTGCTGAAGCCTGGGAGGTGGAGGTTGCAGTGAACCAAGATGGTGCCACTGCACTCCAGCTTGGGAGACAGAATGAGGCCCTGTCACAAGATAAATAAATAAATAAAATAAAACAAAAAAGGAAGTAAATTAGTAGTAGTTGCCAGGGGCTGGTATGGGGAAATGGGAAGTGACTGCTAATGAGTATGGGGTTTCTGTTTTGAGTGATAAAAATTCTGGAATTTGAGAGTAGTGATGGATATGCAACCTTGAATGCATGAAAAACTACAGAATTGTATACTTTATAAGGATGAACTTTATAGTATGTGAATTATATCTCAATAAAGCTGTTATAAGCCGGGCGTGGTGGCTTGCCTGTAATCTCTGCACTTTGGGAGGCTGAGGCAGGCAGATCACGAGGTCAGAAGTTCAAGACCAGCCTGGCCAACATGGCAAAACCCCATCTCTACTAAAAATACAAAAAATAGCGAGGTGTAGTGATGCATTCCTGTAATCCCAACTACCCGGGAGGCTGAGGCAGGAGAGTTGCTTGAACCCAGGAAGCGGAGGCTGCAGTGAACCAAGATCACGCCACTGCACTTTAGCCTGGGTGACAGAGCAAGACTCTGTCTCAAATAACAATAACAGGCCGGGCGCGGTGGCTCAAGCCTGTAATCCCAGCACTTTGGGAGGCCGAGACGGCGGATCACGAGGTCAGGAGATCGAGACTGGCTAAATGGTGAAAGTCTCTACTAAAAATCAAAAAACTACCGGGCGACGTGGAGGGCGCCTGTAGTCCCAGCTACTCGGGAGGCTGAGGCCGGAGAATGGCTGAACCCGGAGGCGGAGCTTGCAGTGAGCTGAGATCCGGCCACTGCACTCCAGCCTGGGCGCAGAGCGAACTCCGTCAAAAAAAAAAAAAAAAAAAAAAAAAAAAAAAAATAACAATAACAACAACAACAACAACAACAAACTGTCATAAAGAATTAAGAAAATACATGCCTCTTATAATTATTTAAAAGATCCCAAAATTACCATACAACTAAGAGCCAACTTTCAAAATTAAATATAGCCAGTTTAATAGAAAGATTACTTTTTTTTTTTTTTTTTTTTTTTGAGGCGGAGTCTCGCTCTGTCGCCCGGACTGGAGTGCAGTGGCCAGATCTCAGCTCACTGCAAGCTCCGCCTCCCGGGTTCACGCCATTCTCCTGCCTCAGCCTCCCGAGTAGCTGGGACTACAGGCGCCCGCCACTTTGCCAGGCTAGTTTTTTTTTGTATTTTTAGTAGAGATGGGGTTTCACCGTGTTAGCCAGGATGGTCTCGATCTCCTGACCTCGTGATCCGCCCGTCTCGGCCTCCCAAAGTGCTGGGATTACAGGCTTGAGCCACCGCGCCCGGCCCAAGATTACTTTTTTTCTAACTAGATTTGGATTTTTGTAGTCATTTAAGCAAAATGAGTGAAGATTCTATCTCCCAGCAGACTATAAGCTTCATGAAGACAGGATCCACCTATGTGTCTTTGTGCCAGCATGTCCAAATGGATTACACATACAAATGAGTGGATCTTCTTGTATCTTCTTAATGAACACTTGTGGGCTTAGCCTCTAAAATTTAGGGCTCTGTTTAGTTATCTGTAAAATGGGGTTAAAGCAGTAACTACCTTACAGGATGGATGTGAGAATTAAATAAGATAATGGAGCTAAAGCTTACATAGTTCCTGGCATAGTAAGAGTCAGTAAGAGGTAGTTATTATGGTTTTATTATGTAGTTATTATGATGATTGTATTTTGGGACTTTGTGTCAACTCATCACAAGAGATAAGAAATTTCCCGGCCGGGCGCGGTGGCTCAAGCCTGTAATCCCAGCACTTTGGGAGGCCGAGACGGGCGGATCACGAGGTCAGGAGATCGAGACCATCCTGGCTAACACGGTGAAACCCCGTCTCTACTAAAAATACAAAAAACTAGCCGGGCGACGTGGCGGGCGCCTGTAGTCCCAGCTACTCGGGAGGCTGAGGCAGGAGAATGGCGTAAACCCGGGAGGCGGAGCTTGCAGTGAGCTGAGATCTGGCCACTGCACTCCAGCCTGGGCGACAGAGCGAGACTCCGCCTCAAAAAAAAAAAAAAAAAAAAAAAAGAAATTTCCTATCTATTTATTATTCCTAAAAATAATATTGAGTGATTATTTTTAGAATATATAGTCATTATTATTACAAAATGGAAGAAAAAGGAATTAGCAATTTTCAGATTTTGAAACAAAATCATGGAAATTGGAATTCAACAATCATAAGATTTTACAAGTCTATGAATATGTGAAAAAAATCTAAAATATAGATTTGAATTCCTATAAATGATTTAGTCTGAAACAGCTTTCTAAATTTCTACTGTTTTTTTCAGTTACTTCATGAAGTTTAAATACCAAAGGCCTTTTTGTTAAATGGTGAGCTTTCGGCCTGTGCTGCTTACAAGTGTTTGAGGGATGTCCCTCCATCTCCCCAACCCTTGTATCCCTCATTCATCAGGCTATAAGATGTGCCTTATTTGAGTGCAATGCTTTTCACTTTGCATGAAGTTTAACACATACTGATAGGACACAAATTGAGTTGACAACTGTTTGTGGTAGGTAGGGGTGTGCTAGAGGCCAGCCTTTGATCCTTCCATCTCATACAGAGAAAAGCAAGCGTAGGTAAGTGATTTATCCATAATCATATAACTTAGTAAAGGGACTTTGAAAGGAAAACTCAGGACAAGCCACTTTTTTTTCCCTGCTACTACAACATATAAACCTCCTCTATCACACGGACAAACAAGGGACAACAAGCACCCCCCGCAAACCATCTCCCAGCAGCCATGACTGCAAATATTAGGAGAAGGGACAAGCACAATGGGGAAAAGCACAAGATTTTCAAGGAAATTCTTCCAAGTTTCAATGCAGGTTTTGATCATTTATCTGGTCGCAAGTTTTCATTAGATCAATATGCTTCAGTTAGCCTTCTTGTTTGCTTTTGTGAGGAAAATACAACCGCTAGGGAAAAGCAGGGGAATGATGAGCAAGGAAGTGTTTTACTGGAGAGATCAGATATCTCTGCTAGAATCAATTCCATGTATTCACACCATAGCCATCCCACCTACCCAACAAAAATAGAGAGAACAGAGGGCAGGACAGAAAGAAGAGTCTTCTCACCTGAGGTCAGGAGTTAGAGACCTGCCTGGCCAATATGGTGAAATCCCATCTCTACTGAAAAAATATATGTGTGTGTGTGTGTGTGTGTGTGTGTGTGTGTGTATAGAAAAGTCTTCTAATCCCAGGCATGAACGGGGTGAGATATCACCAAACTGGGCCAAAAATAATGGATGGCAACCCCACCATTGCACAGCATCCCTGGTATCAGTTCCTTTTTCTTTGTTCTCATATCAGTAAGACCCACCAACAAGGGGCAATATTTCCTCCCAGTGTGAAGAAACTTCCTAACAACTGAGAAAGTTGGATGTTTTCTCTGCTGAAAGGTTACATCTTGTTTATGGGTTGGAGTCTCTATTTTAAAAGTTCATGGGAAGAAGGATCCTGTGGAGAAGTATTATTCCCCATTCCCCCCAATTTAATCCTTTCATTCAATTCACATTTTTTCTTCCTCCTTTACCCTTTCTGGTTTCTCTCTTCTTTTCTCCCCTCCTTCCTCCTATTTTGCACCTCTATTTTTATTTCTCTTATCCATTCTTCCCTTCTCTTTTATCACATCAATCTTTAGTCGTATATTTAATGTTTCTCACCAAAGTGAGAAAGTCCTGCTTCTGAAACCCTAACTGCTCTGCTGGACAAAAGATAGGTTTAACATTAAGAACTGCAAGTGGTCCAGCATTCCTTCTCATATCCACCGAACAAGGAAGCCCTATGTCTATCTAGAGATACTTTGTGGAGCTTAATTCAGAATACATGTAATTTACGTACACATACATATTAAAGAATTTTCTGGATGTAGTAGAAACCTTTGAAGTCTTTTCTGCATGTTAATTTCTCTGCTAATCCAGATGCCGCTGCTCTTTGTGACATTAGAGAGGTCACTGAGCACCATCCCGATAACCCTCCAGAAAACAATGGCATGCCAGTGCAGAACCTTTTTTTTTTTTAACTACCAACCATTTAGTATTCTTTTTTCTTTTCAAGAAAAGCCAGTCAAGTCCTAGGAGGTCTTATCACTAATACTAATTTCTCCCAGCTCAGTCAATAGTTACCCTCTGCAGAGAAACTTACAAATGTATCTGTGTTCACAGATTTACAAATTTCCTAACTATGTAATTACTCTTCAGAAGGAACTACCTTGAGCTTCTGTGCCCCTAAACTGATCTTCCTGGTCTTTCCGTAATTATGTAGTTCAAAGAATCACAGCTTTTACAGATGAATTTGCCTCCTGATGTGGAATTCTAAAGAGCTCTAACTACGGCTAAACTGTGTATAGATGATAGGGGTTTGAAAGAAGACTGCAGCCTTTTAAGCTACATCGTCGACAAGCAAAATACCAGCTTGAACTGGAAGCTGGGTGTGTGTGTGTGTGTGTGTGTGTGTGTGAGAGAGAGAGAGAGAGAGAGAAAGAGAGAGAGAGAGACAGAGACAGAGACAGAGAGACAGAGACAGGCTCTCACTCTGTTGCCCAGGCTAGAGTGCAGTGGTATGATCTTGGCTCACTGCAGCGTTGACCTCCCAGGCTCAAGCAACCTTCCAACCTCAGCCTCCCAAGTAGCTGGGATCACAGGTATGTGCCATCATATCCAGCTATTTTTTTTTTTTTTATTTTGGTAGAGACTGGGTCTTGCTCTGTTGCCCAGGCTTGTCTCAAACTCCTGGACTCAAGCAGTCCTCCTGCCCCAGCCTCCCAAAATGCTGGGATTACAGGCATGAACCACCACGCCCAACTGGAAAAAAATATTTTTGTTTTAGCAAAAATGTAAATGTAAAATTAATAAATTCTAGAGAAGAGCTAAAATATTAAAACTTTCCACAAGTTTATAAAATTATGTTAATTTGTTACTATTTGGTAAGTTTTTAATTTTGCTGGCATGAAAATAAGTTTTTTGAAACTAAAATACCTTATTTGTATATGATTTTATAGCAAACAAAAGCTCAGTTTTATATACTGTGCATGTGGCCAGGTGTGGTGGTTCACTCTTGTAATCCCAACACTTTGGGAGGCCAAAGTGGGAGGATCGAGTGAGGCCAGGAGTTCAACTTAGTGAGACCCCTGTCTCTACAAAAAAAAATTTTTTTTTTTTTTTTTGTTGAGACGGAGTCTCGCTCTGTCGCCCGGGCTGGAGTGCAGTGACCGGATCTCAGCTCACTGCAAGCTCCGCCTCCCGGGTTTACGCCATTCTCCTGCCTCAGCCTCCCGAGTAGCTGGGACTACAGGCGCCCGCCACCTCGCCCGGCTAGTTTTTTGTATTTTTTAGTAGAGACGGGGTTTCACCGTGTTAGCCAGGATGGTCTCGATCTCCTGACCTCGTGATCCGCCCGTCTCGGCCTCCCAAAGTGCTGGGATTACAGGCTTGAGCCACCGCACCCGGCCCAAAAAAAATTTTAAATTAAATTAGCCGGGCCTTGTGCCACCGCACTCAGCCTGGGCGACACAGCAAGACACTGTGTCTCAAAAAAATAAAAATTAAAATTAAAATTAAAATAAACTTTACTGTGCATGAGAAAAACCCTTTTTGTTTTGTTTTATTTTTTTGAGATGGAGTCTTCCTCTGTTTCCCCAGCTGGATTTCAGTAACATGATCTCAGCTCACTACAACCTCCATCTCCTAGGTTCACGCAATTCTTCTGCCTCAGCCTCCCAAGTAGCTGGGATTATAGGCATGTGCCACCATGCCTAACTAATTTTTGTATTTTTAGTAGAGATGAGGTTTTTCCATGCCACCCAGGCTGGTCTCAAACTCCTGACCTCAGGTGATCCTCCCGCCTCGGCCTTCCAAAGTGTTGGGATTACAGGCATGAGCCACCGCACCCAGCCTGGAATTTTCATTTTAAACACAAATGGGGCTGCGCACAGTGGCTCACAACTGTAATCCCAGCACTCTGGAAGCCCTGGACAGGTGGATCATGAGGTCAGGAAGTTCCAGACCAGCCTGACCTCTTAAGATGGTAAAACCCTGTCTGTACTAAAAATACAAAAAGTAGCCAGGCATGGTGGTAGATGTGGTGGCAGGTGCCTGTAATCCCAGCTACTTGGAAGGCTGAGGCAGAGAATTGCTTGAACCTGGGAGGCGGAGGTTGCAGTGAGCCGAGATCATGCCACTATACTCCAGCCTGGGCGGCAGGGCAAGACTCTGTCTCAGAAAAAATAAAAAACAAAAAAGAAAAGAAGAAGAATATCATGGATAATTCTACCATCCATTTAACTACTGCTCGTATTTTCTCCCAGTCCCTTGGGTATGCAGACATTTTGAAATTTCTTTTAAAGATTTTCACTGTCCTGTTTTAAAGCAACCAATAATGTTTCATGCTGAGGCATGGCTCAATTTTCATAATAAGGAGGAGGCAGAGAGAGAGAGAGAGAGAAAGAGAGAGAGAGATCAAGAATGAGGAAGAGTCAGATGTCTTGGAGGATTGGTAAGAGAAAGAAACAAGAAGAGGCACGCAGCCAGATCCTCTCGCCTCCTTTCTCCTTGACTGCTGACACTGACCCCTACACCTTCTTCCCCTGGAGGCATTCCCCAAACCTTCAAATAGAACAAAAAAGCTGTTCCAGACCCAAAAAGCATCATAAGCCAGTCTACTGTTATTCCTTGTGAGGAAAATATCAGTGTATATGATGGCTAGGTAATTTCTGGATGTTTGCATTTCTATCACGACATGTTTTTAGGCTTCTAAGAAATCATGAATATCTTTTTTTCCGTAAAGAATTTTTTCAATCCTCTGAAAACATATTTTACATTTGACACGAAGATGACCATTATTCTGACCTCCTGGCCATCCAGTAATCACTCTGCAGTTAAGCTTTCTTCATATTTTTAGGATTTTTGCAAGTTTGAGTACATAACACAGTTTCCAGAGTAGCTTGCATCACTATGGCCTAGAATGTGAGACAATTACATGTATCCTCCTTTTCCTGTAATTCCGCAGAGGAAGAACACACGCCCTATAGTGCCTGTAGTGAGCACTAGGCTATGCAAACAGAACGGTCTGTCAGCCTCCTAAGAGGACGCTCAGTATCTCCTTGGGCCTCTTTTCATTGAAGTCTCTAAGCATGACAGTACCGGGCTTCTTGATCATACTAACACTTTATGAGATAATTGTAGCTCTGCCTTCAATTATAATAAATAAATAATAATAATTGTTTATTATTATAAACAAATGTTATTAAAATAACAATAATTGTTTCCAGCACTCTGGTGGATTAGGTACTATTATGGTTAATTTTATGTGTCAATTTGGCCAGTTTATGGTGCCCAGTTCTTTGGCCAAACACCAGTCTGGATATTACTCTGAAGATACTTTTTAGAAGTGGTTAACATTTATTTTTATTTTTAGACTCATGATCTCAGTCTGTCACCCAGGTTGGAGTGCAGTGGTGTGATCGTGACTCACTGCAGCCTAAACTCCTGGGCTCAAGTGATCCTCCCACCTCAGCCTCCCAAGTATCTGAGACCACAAGCTCACACCACCATCCTGGCTTATTTTATGTATGTATGTATGTATTTTACAGACAGGGTCTCAATATGTTGTCCAGACTGATCTCAAACACCAGGGTTCAAGTGATCCTCTCACCTCAGCCTCCTAAGTCATTGGGATTACATGCATGAGCCACTGTGCTTGGCTGCATATGGTTAAAATTTAAAGTAGACTTTGAATAGAGCAGATTGCTCTCCACAATGTGGATGGGCCTCATCCACTCACTTGAAGGCCTTAAAAGACTGAGGTCCCTAGAAGAGGAAGAAATTCTGCCTCCAGATTCAAACTGCAATATCAGCTTCATGTGAAATTTCCATCCTTCCAGCCGGCTTTGTAAATTTTGGACTTGCCAGCCCCCACAATTTCATGGGTCAACTCCTTAAAATAAACGTCTCTGTCTTTCTGTCTCTCTCTGTGTGTGTTTATATATATGTATACACGCACACATACATACACAGACACACATACATATATGTGATAAACAGAAGATCTACATGTATCTTACATATGTATCTATCCTCTTTATCCTATATATTCTATAGGTTGTTTCTTTGGAGAACCCTAACTAATACAGACATACTGCATGGCAGTCTCAACGGACATAACTAAAATGCTGGGTAAAATATTTTTAAGGTATCTTTTAAAATGCATCACTGAGCTGGCACAAAAGGGAGGGATTTTCATATTCCAAAAAGTAAATGAAAGCAGGAACCATGGTAGGTAAGTATTTTCCAAAAAGCACTTCCAGCTTTCACCCTGAAAGTTTCTGTCAGATTCTGGAGACCCTGAATCTCAACTCTGAGATGATGTTTAGGTATTGCCCAAGGTGGGGAACCTGTCAGGAGAATCCTTGCATAAAGCTGAAACCTCAAAGGGTTACATCCTCAATATAAAGATAAATAAGTTGGACATGGTGGCTCACGCCTGTAATCCCAGCACTTTGGGAGGCCAAGGCAGCCAGATCACCTGAGGTCAGGAGTTTGAGACCAGCCTGATCAACATGATGAAACCCCGTCTCTACTAAAATTACAAAAAAAAAAAAAAAATTAGCTGGGCATGGTGGCATGTGCCTATAATCCCAGCTACTTGGGAGTCTGATACAGGAGAATCACTTGAACCCAGGAAGCGGACGTTGCAGTGAGCCGAGGTCGCGCCATTGCACTCCAGCCTGGGTAACAAGAGCAAAACTCCGTCTCAATAAACAAACAAACAAACAAACAAACAAACTCTGCCCCAAAGAGGAGTGCCATTAGCCAGGACATTTGTCTATCTTGATGTTGACAGGAAAGGAAGGACAGGAAAAAAGATCTCCTCTAAGAATTTGAAGCTATTAATACAACAAGGTCTCACACAGATTTTATATCTAAATCCACCATTTATGTGGTCCAGAAAAACTGAACCCTAATAATATAGTATTTCAATATAAAAGGACTCCACATTAGTAGTACAACCAGGTGACTTGACTAGAAAGAGCAAATGCAAATCTTCACACAAATTCATCTTTAACCTCAACCGCCAAGAATCCCCAGATAGAGTGCCAAGGCAAAACCTAGGAGAAAACACAGCACCAGAAAGTGAATTAGAAGAGGCAAGCAGTAGACAACAAAAGTAGTCCCTCTAGGACATCAAATATTGGCATTTTTAGTTACCAAATACAAATATTACATGTTAATTAAATAACAGAGGAGCTTAAAATATTAGCAAGGAACTGAGACTATAGAGAAAATCCAAAGAGATCTGAAACAGAAACAAACAGTACTTTAGAAAATGAAAAATACGATGATTCAGTTTTGTTTTGCTTTTTGGGACAGTCTCACTCTGTCACTCAGGCTGGAGTGCACTGGTACAGTCTCTGCTCACTGCAGCCTCAACTTCCCAGGCTCCAGCAATCCTCCTACCTCACCCTTCCGAGTAGCTGGGACTGCAGGCGTATGCCACCATGCCCAGCTAATTTTTGTATTTTTAGTAGAGACAGGGTTTCGCCACATTGGCCAAGCTGGTATCAAACTCCTGGGCTCAAGTGATGTGCCTGCCTCAGCCTCCCAAAGTGCTGAGATTACAGGTGTGAGCCACCGTGCCCAGCCAATGATCCATTTTTTAAATTAGGGAGGAGGGCCTTAAACAGCTGGTTAGACCCAGCAGAAGAGAGAATTAGTCAACTGGAAAACTGCCATAGACATTTTCCAGAATACATCCAGAATCAAAGAGATGGAAAATATAAACGAGATGAGACTTATAATTCATAATCGGGGTTCATGAAGGAAATAATAGAGTAGGGAACAGAAAATTTCCAAAGAGATAATAACTGAGAATTTTCCAAAATTGTAAACAACACCAACCTTCAGATTCAAGAAGCCAAGTGCATCTCCAGCAAAATAAATAAAAAGAAATCCACGTGTAGAACTATTATTGTAAAAATGCAGCACTCCAAGCCGGGCATAGTGGTGCATGCCTGTGGTCACAGCTATTTGGGAAGCTGAGGCAGGAGGATCGCTTGAGCCGCAGAATTCCAGGCTGCAGTGAGCTGTGATCATATCACTACGCTCCAGCCTGGGCAACAGAGCAAGACTGTGTCTCTTACAAAAATTAAAAATTAAAAAGGCAGAACCCCAAAGGGGAGATAAAACCATAAAGGTAGACAGAGGGGAAAAAGTCACTTTTTTTGTTGTTTCTTGAGACAGGGTGTTGAGCTCTGTGGCCCAAGCTGTAGTGCAGTGGTGTGATCATGGCTCATTACAGCAACCTCCTGGGCTCAAGTGGTCCTCCTGCCTCAGCCTCATGTGTAGCTGGGACTACAGGTGCAGCTGATTTTTTTTTAAATTTTTTTGTAGAGATGGGGTCCTACTGTGTTGCCCAGGCTAATCTCAAACTCCTGGGCTCAAGTGATCCTTCTGCCTCAGCCTCCCAGGGTGCTGGATTACAGGTATCACGCTCTGTCTGACAGGTTACTTTTGAAGATGCAGCCTTAGACTGAATACTGACTTTCCAACAGCAACAATAACATCAATAAAACCAAAAGATAGTGAAACCACATCATAAATGTGCTGAAAGAAAATAACCATGAATCTAAAATAATATCCCATCTGTAGTCCCAGCTACTCAGGAGGCTGAGGCAGGGGGATCACTTGAGCCCAGGAGTCGAAGGCTGCAGTGAGCTATGATCAAACCACTGCACTCCAGCCTGGGTGATAGAGTGAGATCCTGTCTCTAAAAATAATAAATAATAAGATAACATTCCCAGTGAAATATCTTTCCAGAATGAAGGTAAAATATTTTTCCTTAAGGTAAAATATTCTCACTTAACCGAAAATTGAGAGATTTCCCACTGGCAGACTCTCACTAAAGAAAATTATAAAGGGCCGGGCGCGGTGGCTCAAGCCTGTAATCCCAGCACTTTGGGAGGCCGAGGCGGGTGGATCACGAGGTCAGGAGATCGAGACCCTCCTGGCTAACACGGTGAAACCCCGTCTCTACTAAAAATACAAAAAACTAGCCGGGCACGGTGGCGGGCGCCTGTAGTCCCAGCTACTCGGGAGGCTGAGGCGGGAGAATGGCGTAAACCCGGGAGGCGGAGCTTGCAGTGAGCCGAGATCGCGCCACTGCACTCCAGCCTGGGCGACAGAGCGAGACTCCGTCTCAAAAAAAAAAAAAAAAAAAAAAAGAAAATTATAAAGGATATGCTTCATAAAGAAGCAAAGGGCTGGGCACAGTGGCCCACGCCTGTAATCCCAGCACTTTGGAAGGCTAAGGTGGGCAGATCACCTAAGGACAGGAGTTCAAGACCTGCCTAGCCAACATAGTGAAACCTCTTCTCTACTAAAAATACAAAAATTAGCTGGGCATGGTGGCATGCACCTGCAACCCCAGCTACTCAGGAGGCTGAAGTAGGAGAATTGCTTGAACCCGGCTGGCAGAGGTTGCAGTAAGCTGAGATCACACCACTGTACTCCAGCCTGAGTGACAGAGCAAAACTCTGTCTAAAAAACAAACAAACAAACAAAAAACCCTGGGCTGAGATTACAGGTGTGAGCCACCATGCCTGGCCAAAAATTTTAAAACCAAAAAAAACATAGAAACCTTCCCAGATGGAAGGTTTGAGAAGAAGAAATAATCAGCAAAGATATAGATAAATATGTAGGCAACCCTATATAAATCTATGTGATTGTATGAACAATAATAATATCTAATTTGTGGGGGGAAGATTAAGCTAGAACTGGATCCCAGTACTAGAAACAGATGATAATATATAAAGACTTCTAAGGTTTTCATATTGTTCAAGAGGCAGAAAGATATTAACTTTGTTAACTGAAAATATTAAAATAGGTAACCACTAAAAGAATAGATGCACAAAGAATATAACTTCCAAACAAGAACTGGAAAAATTGGACTGAGAGGGGAAAAATTCTCGGTCAATGCAAAAGAAGGCAAAAAGGAAGAGCAAAACATAGAAATATAAAGCACTAAAAAGATGGTAGTAACAAATCAAATATATCAGTACTCACAATAATATAAATGTAATAAAGACTCCACTTAAATGATGAAGATTGTCAGACTAGGTTTCTGAAAATCAGCAATATACTGTTTACATGAGATTTTTAAAACATCAAGTCATAGAAATGATGAAAGTCAAAGGACAAGAAAACAAATGTTAATAGAAGAAATATGATGGGGCTATCTACATTGATATAAAAAAAGAGACTATGGCCAAAGCATTACTAGAAATGAAAAGGATTGCTACCTAATTCACAAAGAATATAGACCAATTAATTCTACGCTCATATGTACCAAAAATCATGTACTCTTTTTTTTTTTTTTTGAGACAGTCTTGCTCTGTCATCTAGGATAGAGCGCAGTGGCAGAATCATAGCTCACTGCATCCTCAACCTCCTGAGCTCAAGTAATCCTCCCACCTCAGCATCCTAAGTAGGGGACTACAGATACAAACCACCACACCCAGCTAATCTGTCTTGTTTTTTGTAGAGATGGGGTCTCCCTATGTAGCCCAGGCTGGTTTCAACTCCTGAGCTCTAGCAATCCTCCCACCTTGGCCTCCCAAAGTGCTGGGAATATAGGCGTGAGCCACCGTACCAGGCTGAAAAGACATTTTTAAAATACTTAGGTAAATGGAAAAATAGCAAGTTGTTAGTAGAAAGCTTTATCAATAGCGTGAAGATGTTAATTCTCCCCAAACTGATTAAATCCAATTCCAGTGAAAATATCAACAATATTTTTCACCAAACTTGACAGGCTAATTAAAAAATTTAAATGGAACAGCAAAAGGTAAAAAATAGCTAAGTGTCCCTAAGAAAAAGAATAAGGTAAGCAGACTTGCCCTCCCAGATGTCAATACTTACTAAGTAAATAAGACATTGTGATATTAGCAGAGGTATCCCACAAAGAGGCCAATGGAAGATGATAGGGAACCTGGAAACAAACCAATGCATATATGGAGACTTGATTTTATAATAGAGTGGGCTCCAGAGATGAGTAAAGAGTCAATCAATGGGCCAGGCAGGGTGGCTCACGCCTGTAATCCCAGCACTTTGGGAGGCTGAGGAGTGTGGATCACGAGGTCAAGAGATCAAGACCATCCTGGCTAACACAGTGAAACCCCATCTCTACTAAAAATACAAAAAAATTAGCTGGGCGTGATGGCAGGTGCCTGTAGTTCCAGTTACTCGGAAGGCTGAGACAGGAGAATGGCTTAAACCCTGGAGGCGGAGGTTGCAGTGAGCCGAGATCACACCACTGCAGTCCTGCACTCGAGCCTGGGCGACAGAGAGAGACTCTCATCTCAAAAAAAAAAAAAAAAAGTCAATCAATGGTACTAGGAAGTTTGATTTTGTATTTATTTTTTATTTTTTGAGATAGAGTCTCACTCTGTCACCCAGGCTGGAGTGCAGTGGCACGATCTCAGCTCACTGCAACCTGCGCCTCCTGGGTTCAAGAGGTTCTCTTGCCTCAGCCTCCTGAGTAGCTGGGGAGCAATAATAACTCTTACTACCTTCTGGTGGGAGTGTAAATTAATACAACCATTTAGAGAAACAGAATGATAGTAAAATTCAGTAGGAAAGTCAATTCTGCTCCTGGGTTTAGGTACTAGAAAAATTTTTGCATATGTACACCAGGAGGCATGCATTACAGATTCTCATAGCAGCATTGATCAGAATTACTAAAAAGAGAGAGACAGAGAAAGGGAGAACCCAAATGTGCATTCATAGTAGCAAGGAGTAGTCACTTGTGGCATATTCCTACAGTGGAATACTATACAACAATGAGAATGAAGAAACCCCACTGTGCAAATGTAACACATTTAACTTAATACCAACATTAAACAGAGTGTTGGAGAAAAACCCAAATCACTGAAGCTATATAATGTATGCTTCTGTTTATGTAACATTCAAAAAGGAAAAGCAAAACTTCACATGATTTTAGGGAATGTATATATAGAAGTTGTAAAATTATAAAGAAAGCAAGCAAATGAATACAACACAACTCAGAGTGGTGATTATCTCTGGTGTGTGTTGGTGGTTAGGGGAGACACCACCTAAGGGGGCATGAAGAGGTCCCCTACGGATACTAAGATTCTGTTTCTTTAATGTAGCTGCTAGGATATAAAGATTCATTTTATTTCATTCTTTTAATTGCTCAAAAACATTCATACTGTATTTTATATGTATGGTACATTTCACAATCAAATGGTCCATGTGGCCAGGAATGGTGGCTCACACTTGTAATCCCAGCACTTTGGGAGGCCAAGGCCGGTGGACCGCTTGAGGTCAGGAGTTGGAGACCAACCTCGCCATCATGGTGAAACCCTGTCTCTACTAAAAATATAAAAATTAGCCAGATGTGGTGGCATGTGCCTGTAATCCCAGCTACTCAGAAGGCTGAGACAGGAGAATTGCTTGAACCTGGGAGGTGGAGGTTGCAGTGAACCAAGATTGTGCCACTGCACTCCAGCCTGGGCAACAACAGAGCAAGAAGGTCTCAAAAACCAACCAAACAAAAAACAAGTAGCCACTGTGTGTTATTTCTGGGATCTTGACTAAACACATTGAAGCTGGGCTATGTCTTCTCTGTCTCCCTCTCCAAAATGAGTTAGAAAATTCCATTCTGGCCAGGCACCGTGGCTCACACCTGTAATCCCAGAACTCTGGGAGGCCGAGGAGGGCGGATCACCTAAAGTCAGGAGTTCAAGACCAGGCTGGCCATCCTGGTGAAACCCAGTCTCTACTAAAAATACAAAAATTAGTTGGGCATGGTGGTGCATGCCTGTAATGTCAGCTACTTGGGAGGCTGAGACAGGAGAAACACTTGAACCTGGAAGGCGGAGGTTGCAGTGAGAAGAAATGGCACCACCGCACTCCGGCCTGGGCAACAGAGCAAGACTCCGTCTCAAAAAATAATAAATAAATAAATAAATAATAAATTTTAAAAATGAAAATTCCATTCTTCTATTGATTTAAATCTAGTCGACCTCTGGACAAGCCCTTCCCTTTGGCTTATTACTACTGTATTCCAAATCTAGTGCTGTACTTGTCCCTGCTCCACCATTATCAGCAGTCAGATTAAAATAATTCTTTTTTTTTTTTTTTTTTTTTGAGACGGAGTCTCGTTCTGTCGCCCAGGCTGGAATGCAGTGGCCGGATCTCAGCTCACTGCAAGCTCCGCCTCCTGGGTTCACGCCATTCTCCTGCTTCAGCCTCCCCAGTAGCTGGGACTACAGGCGCCCGCCACCTCGCCCGGCTAGTTTTTTGTATTTTTTAGTAGAGACGGGGTTTCACCGTGTTAGCCAGGATGGTCTCCATCTCCTGACCTCGTGATCCGCCCGCCTCGGCCTCCCAAAGTGCTGGGATTACAGGCTTGAGCCACCGCGCCCGGCCAGATTTTTCTACTTTTCTGGCAACCTAAGCTTAGGGGGTACTAAGATCATCCTCTTGCCTTTCCAACAGTGTTTGCTCAGCCTGCAAGTACAAGAGGGGGGGAAAAAAAGAGGTTTAATTATAATCACTTCTCCAGGAACTGCTTTCCTCTAATGATGTCCACATCAAGTGACTCCAAAATAATTCTTCATTCTAAAAGAGAGTAATTCTGGCCAGGCATGGTGGCTAACACCTGTAATCCTAGCACTTTGGGAGGCCAAGGCAGGTGGATTGCCTGAGCTCAGGAGTTCGAGACCAGCCTGGGCAACATGGAGAAACTCCGTCTCCACTAAAATTACAAAAAATTAGCCAAACATGGTGGTGCGTGCCTGTAATCCCAGCTACTTGGGAGGCTGAAGCATGAGAATCTCTTGAACCCTGGAGGCAGAGGTTGCAGTGAGCTGAGATCGTTTCACTTCACTCCAGCCTGGGTGACAGAGCAAGACTCTGTCTCAAAAATAAATAAATACATACATACATACATAGAAGAGAGTAATTCAAGGCCTTGAATATCAACCAGAGTGAGTGATGGAAAGGCTTGATACCTGTATGTCACTCATGGCTTTCATGGGTGGACCTTTTCAAAATCACCCAGTGTCCCCCTCTCTGAAAACCTTCATCTGTAAAACAGAAATAGTAAACAACTGTGCTGAATGTTCTTAGAAGGCGTGGTCATAAACTTTCTATTAATAGGTGGTAGAGCCTGTTGTCAACTCTGTCTAAATCTATACATTAACTTGGAGGTTTCATCAGTCTGACTCGTATTTTCTTTTTTCTTTCTAATTCAGTAGCCCAGCCTTTACACCCTCACTCAACTTCTTTTGGCACGGACATGCTCAGCATTGCCATACTTGCTAATAAAGGTAAAACCTATACTTTTTTTTGTCAGGCTTTAATAACTTTCATAATGAGCTACCATGCCTGTCATTTTTTTGATTTGAACTTGCAAAGGCATCAATAAATTAAAAGAAAGCATACTGAGATTTGGTGGAGGAAAAAAATGTCCCAAACTCATCTTTTGGAAATTCAAAATACACAATAGAGCAACAGCTGTTCTAGATTTCCATCAGAGATTAGCAGATAAGTTATTATTGAAATTCAAAGTTGTGACATCTTTAGATAAATATTTGCCCTTGATTTTCACAGCCTCTGATTCAACAGAAATCTGGAAGGGTTCACAGCTTGGCCCAGAGAAGATCGTTTTAAATCTACAGCTTTAAAATGTGGTTGAAAAGGAGCCCAGGTTGGATCCTGCCAGCAGGTCTGCTGGCCGCTGTTACCTCCCCACTGTCAATGCCTAGGTCTCTGCCTCCAGCCCTGTTTCAGCCTGTCCTTGAAGATTTGCCTCACCTCATTTACTGAGCTTGCCACAGATTCATTACCTGGCGTCAGAGCTCTCCTCTCACTGAGCCTGCCCAGAGGGCTGCCAGTATACTAGCCAGATGCCGCTGGAGGGACTCCACAATAAAGCCTGGCTATTGAAGACTTCGACACTCTCATAAAGTCACATTGCCAGCTATAGAGCACACAAGTGACCGCAGATCCAAGCCTCCTTCCCTCCCCAAAAAACACCTTGGATAAAGCCTTGGGATATCATCCACATGGCTCCAGCCAACACATGAATTCCCTTACACCAGCACATGGTCTCTCTTTCCTGTTCATTCACTTTGGAAGACAGTCCTTGAAATGATAAGGCCTGGAGTGTCTTGTACAACTACCGCCAATCCAGTTTCCAGCAGAGGCTTGTGGGCTAGGGAGTGTATCGATTTGTATTGTTAAAGAAATTTCCGGCTCCTCTCAGTGTCAGCTGAAGGGCCCTCTGCAGTCATTCTCCTATTTTGAGAGAAGTGAAACGAGGAGACCAACTCCTGGTTGCTTCCTACGGGGTGTTTAGACCAGTGACAATGTTAGTCCTACAATTTGGATTTATTTGTTTATTTATTTTTTAATCACCGCCATTTCTCCAAGTACAAAGTCTGTGTCTGTAAAGCAATTAGATATCTTCCATATGTTACACTGGCAAGTCCATCTCATCATTTTACAACGGGATGGTGACTTCCTTTAGTCCCCCATACTGACCGCGGTCCCTCACCTACTGACTGATTGACTTGTAAATCTGCCCCCACCCACTTGTCTGTCCATTGAAGGCAAATTCGCCATCGGGAACACAGTAGTTTCTCAATAACTATCTGATGAATGGCCACCCTTCCCGGGGTTTAGAATATCAAAGGGGCGTGTCCTTTCCTCCGAAATCACCTGCCTGAGCTTCCCGCAGCCAGGTGTCCCCAGCCTTCATCTCGGTCTGGCCACCACCTCATCCCGTTTCTCCGCGGCTTCCAGGCTTCGGGCTGGGATCTCAGCTCCTGCCTGTAGGTGCGGCCCAGCGGGTGCGACACGCGTCGGAGCCGGGCAGCGGAGGCGGGGACAGGGACGCGGCAGCCACACCCGCGTCTCTTTCCCCTCCCGGGCATCCCCGAGGGCCCTTCTGCCTCCAGTTCCTTGAGCCCCCAAGCCCCCCGTGCGGCCAGAGCTAGTCGCAGGAACAAGTGGAGAATCTTGGCCGCGGCCCCCTCCCCCGCCTTATAAAAAAGAAATTGACTTTTGTTTGGAGTTTGTGAAAAGTGGGGCTCGGGGCCCAGTCAATGGGGCGCCCCGCGGCGCGGGCTGAGTGGAGCTAGCGCGAACCGCTCAGCCGCGGCCCCAATTAATCCGCCCTTTGTGCTGCCCGCCCGGCCGCCCCCGCCGCAGCCGCACCAGCGGCCCATTGTTCGGCCTCGCCGGGCCGCGGGATTTACCCTTTTCAAACAGCCGGTTTTGTCCAGGGCAGTTCGAGCGGAAGTTTCTCACTGACAATTTGCCCCAAATAGATAGATTTGTCAGAAGCGACCTTCGGGAAGGAAGCAAAAAGCCACCGGCCCAAAGGTTGGGCCCGAAACAGGGACTCTGCGTCCCACCCGCGGCCGCGCCGCCCACCGCCCCGCGCCCCCTTCCCCGCGCCCCCTGCCCTGCGGCCCAGAAGCCCCGCGGGGTCCCGACCACCGCCTCTGCTGAGCCAGACACTCCGAGGACCTGACCTCCGTTTTACCCATCTGTAAAATGGAGCAGCTGGGCGCTGGCAAGCCGTAAGTCCAAGAGCTTTGGCTCCACCAGCGTGTACGACGCTCATTTCCTTTCTCTCTCCCCACACCCTTTCCAAAAACTGTAAACCAGAAAACCTGGCCAGGCCTCCGCGAAGGCGAGAAACGGTCTTGAAGGTGGGTCGCGGTAACGCGCTCCGGATCGTGCATGTGCTGTTTCGCCGCTGCCCTCCGACTCCTCCTTAACAAAGATGTCAACCGTGCGAAATCACAGGTGGTGCCTTTGTAAAACCAGCTATTGTCCCCTCATAAGTCAACATATAAAACGCTTTGTACTGAATGGCCCATGATCTGGAGCTCTCAACTTGGGAGTCGAGCTGTTAGATATTTTTTTCCCCACCCACCAGAGCCACTCTTCTCCCAAATGACCTCACTTAATAAGCAAAATTTAAAAGGGGGGGGACTCAACACGCTGTGGATGAAAAGAATAGTTACTGATTTCTTCACACTTAATGGCACGTAGAAGTCTTTTAAAATACAGTCTCATACCAAACAGATCTATGAATTTTAAGCAGAACTGAATTGTATTAATCAGTTGATGGGTTTGTTCATCTTCTATCACTAGATGAGAAATACAAAGGTTGGGACTCCACAGCATCTAATTCTACTGTACTTAAGCAATCTCCCTTTAGTCCAGAAAATTTCCTGCTAGCTGCACATGAGAGAAAAATTGAAGCAAAAAAAAAAAAAAAATCTGTTTTTTGTTTATCCATCAGGTGAATACACACTTCGGCATCATACAGAGGAAACCCTAGGTGGTCTTTAGCAAGATTTCAGTGGTTAAGAGCTACAATTTAGAAAAGATGACAATACATACACAGTGTCAATAGTATTTAAACAAACATCCCAGACAACAGAATAATGGTTATTAACTATGATGCTTTGGGCTTCTGACTAATTTCCCATGTCTGTCTGCAGCCAAACAGCTGCAGGATTTTTCCCCCTTTAAAAACTGTTTGTGCATCATTTTAAAAATTGCATTTAACAGCCATAGTCTCCAAAACAGTCCCTCTGTGTGGAACTGAAGTGAATGGTTTAGCAATAGCGATGAAGCCAGTAAGTAGTAAGAATGTCTTTCATGCCAAAAGAACTCTAACCACTCTGCTAGAAATGGGCTACTTTAAAAGATTTTACTCTCTGAAATGTAGACAGCTGTCTGCTCCCGTATGACCTTCAGTATGGTTTACATGTCTAAATAAATGGAATTATTTAACCCTGCTCACACGTGCACTAGTGTTTTCAAAATTGATTAAGTTGTGCAACTGTACTAAAGTGTACCTTTCTTGGGGTTTGAAAATATTAAAGAAATCAAAAGAGAGGGTAAGATTATTTTGCAAAATTGTTTTCTCACTCTTCCAGACAAATATTACATTTTTAAAATTACTTGGTGATCCAAAGATTAAAATGAATGCATTTCTGTATACCCCAAATATGCAATTTCAGTGATTATTTAGCTACTGCAACTGGAAATACATATATTTAGGGACACAGATATGTACAATTATGAATACTTGGGTAATTACACATTGTAACTAACCATTAATGCATGGACTAAAGTCAAATTGCCTCCACTGTTTTCATTGTTATTTAGTACTTAATGAGTATCCACTTGGCACTAAAAGATGGTCAAAATATATCAAACAATGTCAGCCTTCCAAAAAAGGCATCAAAATACTTACATCCTAGATAGATACACATATGTTGTATGTAGTGCATGTTGGTGTTTCAAATATCTCATTATTTATTGTCCTGATCTGATAGAAATGTTAGATTTCAAATCACTGTTTCATCTACCCCAAATTCATGTCAGTTACACCTGAAATTTTAGAGGCTGAGGAGAAATGTCTGCAACCGACCTCCTCAGTTGTGAACTCCTATACCTGAAAGGCCAAATCCTCCTCCTCCCAGCAGGCAATCATCTTATGCCCTGAAGCATGAGATCTGATTACCCCTATCATCATCTTAGCTTGCATAGATACAGATGTTATTAACGGCTGTAGTTTATCCAACCCTTTTTTAAAACGCAGCTGCAGCATTTGACTTGGGGACCTCCTGTGAATCCCACTGGTTGACTCCGTCTTGCACAAAGCACGTGGGGTTTCGGGGAGGGAGAAGAGAGAAGGAGGTTTGTTTTGTTTTGGAGGGTTTTTTTTTTTTTTTTTGAATCAGAGTTCCCTAAATAGCCACTGGGCATCTTTGTAAGTGATGTGAATTCTGAAATTACTTACTAGAATAGGACAACAGAGTACTGTGTGAACTAGATCTGTTGGAAACAAAGCATAGGAGAACGTATGATGCTTTTCACTTCATTGGCAGAGATCAAATACGTGGTCCTGATATACTCATCCACATAATAAAGAATTGTAGCTTATTCTCAAATATTATTGGCCACATTCAAACTGGAGTACCTGATTTTACATAACAATTGTTTCTACAAATGTTGAAACAGTAACCTGGATAAAGTAGGTCCTAAACCTGCTGTGAAGGGAAGACCGCGATGTTTTTCAAATCTGAAAGGCCCAGATTGTCAATCCAGGCAGATCAAATTCAGTGACTAATTGCTCAATCTAATCATTGACTTTTTCTCAGCATCTATGATGTGTGTCTCTAAATATTGCCCCTGTAGGTCACATCATCCCTTCTATAAAACAGAGAGGACACCTCACAGGTTTTCTATACCTTGGAACACAGCAAATTTTAAGTACTGGCAGAAAGGGAATTTAGAAAATAATCCTGTGAAGAAAAGGAGGCTGACGTTGCACAAATACTGAACTATAGTTTCAAGATGCACAAAACACTGTTCTTAATTCTGATTACTTCACTAGTAAGTAAGTGAAATTGCTTTAATTGGAGCTTCTAGAAGCCCTTCTGGGAAATGAGAGGTAGCTCGATGCAGTGGAATGCAGTGGAATGAGTATTTCAAAGAGCACTGGACTCAGCATCAGGAGCTCTGGGTTCTGGGGATGGTCTCTGTCTCTCAGTGAGTAAGCAAAGACAAGTTGTCTCTAAGGTTCTCACTTTCCTCACCCATAAAATGACTACATTAGAGGAGTGCCTTGTGACTTATGTGTTCTGTGATTCCGGGCTAAATGGAAGCTAAGTTAGACTGTGTAATTCACAGGAAATTAGGAGACTGAAGAAAGCTTGGCAGCCAGTATCTCCCTGGATGTAGTCTGTGCTCTGCTTTCTTTAGTCATTCTTTTGTTTTCAGAAAGCCAAAAATGACCTGCACTACTTCCAAACGTTTGGAGATCCAGAGGACCTGTCCCTGTTCCCTTCCTACTCCATTGCTGAGGCTGAGCAAAAATGAGCTCCTCACCTCAAGCTTCAGCAGCTTTCATCGAGTATCATCAGGCAGGTTCACTCATACATTCCACATTTACAAAGCACCACTATGTGCCAGGGTGCAAGGGACTAGAAAGATGTTTCTACTTGATTATTCTCGGAGCCAGAGAATGTCAAGACACAGCAGGACTCTAGAAGCCTCAGAGTCTCAGCCCGACCTTAGAACTGAATTTTTGCCCAACCAAGGGTGTGAATAAATGCAGAGACATGATTTGTTATTTGTTAAGGTTGTGTGTGTGTGTGTGTGTGTGTGTGTATGCGCGGGGGGGGGTCACACAGAGCACTGTCTTCTTGTTGCTGTTAGCAAGTGTTCATCTTCCTACTTGTGGGGAGTAACAGACTACTTTTGGCAACACAGTGCTCAAAAGTGTCAAGAAAAAACCCTGCAACTCAGGACCCACTGGATTCTAGAGAACAAGGGTCCCTTTTCTGGATTGTTCTTGTTTATTTGGGGGGTAAATTTGGATAGGAATCAAACAACTTGTAGAGAGATCCACAGCAGAATCAACAGCAAGCCTGCAAACACTGTTTCTTTCATTCTGGCACTTAGCAAGCACCTACTATGTGCCATACACTGCTTCATGCCCCACCTCCTCTCTCACCATCCACTGGGCAAACAACAGCCATAGGTTGAATTATGATGTGGAAGCAAATGCAAATCAACTTCCTCCTTCATATAAACAAACAAACAAACAAAAACTTGTGTCAGAGTGTCTTTTGGATACTAAACATCAAAACTCAGCCAAGCTCCGCTGGTAGGTTTTCCCAGCCATTTGCTGGGTCTGAGCATCTCTTTACTCTGCATGTCAGTAAGGGGAATGGTATTTTAAAGGAGTGACTCTCTAGAGGCTGAATGGCCTCTGTGAGGGAGTTAGTCCCTGGTTGGGGAAGGAGTCTCTTTAACACCAGTTCCATCAGCTCTGCTTGCTGATGGGAAAGCTTGTCCTTTCACCTTTAGTATTTTAATTTAGAACAATGTGTGTGTTTGGAGGGGGTGTTAATGGAAAAAAATGTCACCATTTTTAGAAAAGCTAGTGAATGGCAGAGTTAGCAGTCAACCTCAGATAGTCTGAAACTTAGAGGGGTGCTCTGTACCCCTGCCTCTCTCATACAACCTAGTTAATAGGATTCTCTTTAACAGGGCATTAGCAGAGCAATGAGCTATAACACAATACAGTCCTGAGAGGACTGTAGAATCAGTAGATTCTCCTAACACAAGGCCAGCTTTCCAGGGCAATTCTGGACAGCCTATCCCACTGCACACTCGTTTAGGGCTCCTTGACATATATTTCCAGTGTCCTGTGTTTCATCCCAATCTAAAACATTTATCACCTTTTATGTGTCTGCTCCCCGCTACATTGAGAAAGGAGTCATGTCATTAATCTCCTATATCCCCAGGGTCTGGCATGCAGTATTTGATGAGTGGGTAGATTGATGGATGGGCAGAAATACCTCTTGATCCATGGTCTTCTCATGGTCTTATTTCCTGTCTCTTGGACCAAAATGTAAACCTCTTTCAATAAAAGATACCTTCCCTGCGTTTTAGGCTTTGGTTTTGGTTGAGAGCTCCATACTCACAAGTGCCTACGGAGGAAACTAAGGGCTATGTCTGAACCTGTTTAGAAGGGTTTCAGAACCTCTGAGGGTGTGGCTATCCCCACCACCCTCCAAAGCTATAAACTTATCCTTGTAACTTAAGGTCTTGTCTCTGTTAAAAGATAATTCTGAAGACAGATGGTATTTGCCCCTTATCAATCATTTCCTTTAATGGAACACAGGAAAAATCTTTGAAAGTTAAGACTGAACAGGGTGAGAATCCTTTTACAAATAACAATCTGGAACCCAGAGAGGTCTAGTCACTTGCCTAAGGTCCTGAATCCCAATCTTGTGGTTTCCAGCATTTAGCCTGGCTGTGCCTCCCCTGCCCCTCAGGGCATCTGCAGGTGACTTCCCTTATTCATTTGCCCAACATTTATGCAGCACCTACTATGAATCAGGCAGCATGCTGGGGCCTGTGGATAGAAAGATGAAGAGCCACAGTCTTTGTCCTGCAGAGGCTTTCTTCTCTGAGCGGTACCCATGGTAGCCCCAAGTTTCTACGCCTTAAATTCGAGGTCCCCCGTGGCCTGCAGCAGCTTTGCCTGAGTAGAAGGCAGCCGGCACTAAAGCTCCTGGCTTCTTTGGGACCTGGTGGGCGACGGGGCCTCAGACCCTCCCGCCTACCCTGGAGCTTGTTGCCGCCGTTACCACTGAACCAATCATGCCAGAAAGTCATCACGATGATTTCAGAACTGTATTGTGATTTATGCAAAGCGCGCCGATAATTACAGCCGGGCGCACAGAACACAGGATGCATATGCTGCGGGTGTGTGCGCGCAGTGTTGTGCCTTTTGCCAGGGCTGAATGGGGTGTGTGTGTATTCCGTAGGCATCTTCTTGACACCCTGCTTGATTAAGGACTGGTGACAGGAAAAAGAGGGAAGATACCCATTTTGATTTTGAGACAATTTGATGAGCCTTGGGAGTATTTTCCAGAAGTTTTGGTGCCTACAAATGAGCCAGCCTGGCGGGAGTGTTCGAGAGTAGGGGAAGAGGTGGTTTGGAGCCCAGGAAAGCCATCGTCCAGCCCCCGCACAGGCAAAGCAATTCGTAGTTCTCCTTCTCGAAACAGACCCCTAAATGCTTCCCCTGGAGACAGGCCTGGGTCTAGTCACCACCCCTCAAACTGCCCTCATCTTCGCCCGAGATAAATTAGTTCCACCCTTGAAGTTCTTTGTCCTTAACCAAGCACCGTCTTTCGCGTCCGCGTTATGGGGGTGGTGGTGGTGGTGGCTGAAGCAAGTGGATTTCTGGCGTGAGCCAGAACCTGAGGATTCCAAACGAAGCCTGGCATCTTACTGTGTTTCTCAAATCCTGCCCGAAATTCCTCCCTTCTCTGTGCGCCGAGTTCGAGAAAGTGCCACGCCGCCGGTCGGGCTAGCTCCACAAGCAGCTGTACAAGTTGGCTGTAAAAAACGCTGATTTCTCATCCTGTCACCTAATAAAACCCTATGCGCTTATGGCCTCGTCCCACAATTCCCCAATCGCGTCCCAATTCGGAAAACGGAGGAGGAGAGAATAACTTGAGAGATAAAGGTCCCCCATCTTGCTCTTTCCAGCGGACCCCAGCCTTGGTGGCGGCGCTCCACTCGGGAGGATACAGGCTCTGGTGTGTGTGGTGTGAGCGACCCCGAGCTCGAGGCCAAGCCAAGGCTGGGCAGAAAGTTGCAATCACGTGCTATCGCAGCCCACGGGAGCGCACAGCCCGCTCCCCCTGGGACGCCCGGGCGGAGGACCCGCTGCGCCCTCCCAGGGCTCGGGGGACTCCAGCATTCACTTGCACGCACAGGCAAACTCTGATTGAAAGCCTGGGATGACACCGAGTCTGGAGAAAGAGGGACCGGGGGTGGGCTGGCCGAATTGCAGAGCGCGGGCCACAGCTCCCCTCCCCTCGAACATCGAGCGGAGGGCGGGAGGTGTAACCTCTGACCTCTGGCCGGGCCCACGCCCTGAGCAGGGACTGGGAAGCTCTTGTTCGACAAGTTCAAGCTGCCGAGAGAGCTTAAATAGAATTAATCTCTTAGAGATCGGGGATCATCGCTCCCTCGGCATGCGCTCTCCCAGCACCGCGCACAGAGCAAGGCGCGAGAGAGCTCAGGAATCGCGGGAAGGCAAACGGAATGGGGCCGGAGTAGGGGATGAGACCAGCTCTTCACGATCCCTCCGCCCGGAGAGCGGGAAACCGCGATGCCCGCAGAGGACAAGCCGTGGGAGGGAACGCTCTGCCCTCCTGCCGCCCGGGTGCAGATAATGGAGCCGACAAGAGATTCGTTCAGCGTCGGATGGGCCAGCTCTGCTTGGGGAAGCTGGCGGCACCCTCCCCTCAGCTGGAGACCAAACCCACCTCGCGAAGGCCGAAGGAACGCGGAACCTCCAGAAGACCCCATCCTCAGCCCTGACTTTCCGTAGATATGTGCAAAATGAGTAAATTACTCACCTCGGGCCAGATCCAAGTTTTACCCAACAGAAGGGGCACGGGACCAAGAATGAACCAACTCACATGGCCGTGTCCGGCGCGCACAATCACACGCCAGCACACAGCCACCCAATTTCTTCCGCGAATCTATCTGGCACTCTGGAGAGAGGGGGAAAAGCGTTTTGAGAAAGCCCCGTCACCCCTCCCCTTCCTTCTTGCCGTGAAATATACGAATTCATTTTTTATTACGAGCCGCACCGTCCTCACCATCACGCACGCACAGAGCCACACTCCCGTATTCACACTTTCTAACTCGTAAGCTCTGAGAGCGCCTGCATTTTCTTTGGGAGCCGCTTGGAGGTTCATTAATATCATTAGCATTTAACCCCCTCCCTCTTCCCATCCCCTCCCCGCACATGGCTGACGTCAGACCCCGCCAGGAGTTGGGGGAAAAGCTAAGTGGGCCAGGGACGCCCTATTCCCCTCCCCGCGGCTGCCTGTCAGAGCGCTTCTGGAGATATTACAGGGGACCCAGCCCGCAGCGACAGGCACAAAGTCACGGGGTAATGAACTTCGGGGACCCTTCGCCGCTGCGTGTGCGGCTCTCCCCGGAAACCCGGACCTGGCCGCCTCTTCCCTCGGAAGATTTCCCAGCAATCTAGTTGTCCCACTCTGCGCTCGGGTTCCGGCAGCGCGGAGCCCGTCTGCCTCTGAGACTGCGGTTGTGTTTTCCTTCTTTCCTTGGGAGACCAGCGGTCGGCAGAGATTGCCCACACTCTGCATACCTATGTAGAGGGAGAGATTGAAGACTGAGTGACAGGAATGGGGAAAAAGAGGGATTTCGCTCCGTAGGAAGGCCATTTTCGTGTCTCCATCTCTGTCCTTCAACATCCCTCTCTTGCTGTTCTCCCTTCTTCCTCAGTCTTCCTGTCCATCTCTTCATCTGTCGGTCCATGTGTGTGTCCATATCAAGCAGCACTCCCAGCAGCTGCGGTTTTGCAAGAGCCGGGAAGAAACTTAAGGATGCTTAAATTTCCACTGTGGAACGAATTCTGAGCGCCCAGGGAGCAGCGCAGCGCGCGACTGACACCCACCTGTCCCGCCCAGGAGCCTTGCAGGCTGGAGGGCGGCTGGAGAGCGGCGGCGCCGGGCGGCGAGGCGGGCGCTGCCTGCCGGGACTCGGGCAGCGCCCACCAACCGCTCCGCCCCGGGACAGCCAGCATGAGCAAGCCAGCCGGATCAACAAGTGGGTACCTCTCCGGCCGCCGTGGGGCCTAGACGCGCAGCGTGGGGCGGGCGAGCAGGGAGGCTGGGGAGGTCCTGCCTGGAGCGCTGCGACTCTGAGCCCCGGGACTCCAACGGGCGTGTGCGTTCGGCCCAGCCCTGTAGACCGTGAGTTGGAGCATTTCGTGGTGAGGGGAGAGCTGTTTCGTTGCCTCTGGATTGTTTGATACCCCCTGTCTGGTGCGGTGAGAAGGTTACGACCCGCGCAGCCCACCAGTCGGATGAGTTGCCTCCATTTAGCCGCCAGGTGCTGGGTGGGGGGGGCCATGGGGGCGGGAACTGGGCCGCAGTTTCAGGCGGTAGCACAATAACACACTCGCTCAAAACTCCGAGCTCCAGCGCGCAAAAGCAACTCTGTGCAAAGCGGATTTTGAATGGAATGCTTTGCACCCCGTTTCTAGCTATTTCAAATAATCCTGCAAACTGGGAAGCAGAAACAATTTAAAAGTCACATTTTCCTTAATCCTAAATCCGCGTAGGTCATAACTGGGGAATTTAAAGTATGGCGAACCACTCTAGCAAAGAGAGGACCAAATCCCTAATCCCAAGGACTTTTCGAGCCGCAGCCCAGCAGAGGCAGGAGTGCTTGGCCTGCTCCCTCCGTGCGCTTCTCTCCTTCCTCGAACTTCCTTAGTTGCCGGCTCTCCGACCGCCAGGCCGCAGCTGACCTCTCGCCACCCCGAGACTCAGGAGCGCCGGGCTAAGTGTGTGTGCGAGGGCATTTGCTTGCACCATGCCTGCGGAACCCAAGAATGTGCAGGCCCCAGCCAGCGTTGAGCAGGCGCAACCACGGTGCTTAGATCTCCCGGGGGCATTTCAGTTCCCGCCATCCCGTGGCCCACGGCTGAGGGGCTCCAGGGTCTGAGGCTGGGGACGACCGTTGCCGCCGCAGTCCCCATATCCCGAAGTTGCCTTGCTGCCCGTGTTGTTTTCGCGGATAGCATTTTTTGGCGCTCTATGCGTTCCTTCCCGCCCCCTCCCCCTTTCACTCGCCCTCATTGTCCTGAGTCTTTGAAAGTTGGGAGAATCGGAGATACTTCTGAGGACTGGTAATGAAGTCTCACTTAAGTGGGATGCAATTCCCGCCCTCCTATCCCCCTCCAAGAAGGAGGTTGTATTTTTCACTTTGTCCGTTGATTTTGCTTTGGGTGCTGACCTTTTAAAAATTAAAGTAAATTGAACGTGAACAAAAAGAAAAGGAGAAATATTTCGAGCTGGGGCAGAGGGAGCAGAGAAGGAGCCCTAACCGCGGCCAGAATGCAGAGCGGACCCTGGCGCAGGACTGAGTTTCCCGTTAGGCTCGGGCCTACTCTGGCCCTCGCTGTTGGAATTTCCAGGAGGCAAAGCGACCTCGATTTTTGTTGCCCGCATTCCCGGGCGTGAGTGTCCTTCCCAGGAGGCGCAGGAGGCCGTTTCTGTTGCATTCTGAGCCTCCATTGCAAAAACTGAAGCCCGCGGGTCTCGGCAGGCCTCCTAGCTCGCTCGCCCCGGGACAGGCCCTCGCCTACACCCCTGGAAGTAAGGAGTACCGGGCTCTTTCGTCCATTTCAGGGTGCGGAGCCGCTGGGGCCCTTGAAAGGTGAGGCCTCAGAGGCGAGGGAGGGGTGAGCGGGGAGCTCTGCCCGCCTGCGGCTGCGCCCCTGCTGTGGACTAGGAGGCAGGCCAACCCTCCAGACGTTGGGGGAAAAACCATAGCGGGCTCATTGCGGAAACTTTGGCCGTTCCAACTTCCCAAGAGCCTGAGTGAGGCCTTGGAAGCCTCCAGCCCCGGCTCAGGTCGGGACGCGGCTGCTGAGCTTTCTCAGGCCCGCAGGACAGAGGCCCCCGCCCGTGGCGCCGCTGCATCTAGGCCCTTTCCAAACCGGTGGCGGCAGCCAACCCGAGACCTGCGTCCCTCGGACCCGGGGCGGCGAGGAGGTCGGCGCGCAGCGGGCCGGGTCAGGACTGGGTCGAGCAGCCAGAGCTGCAGCCCCCGCCTTGCCCGGCTTTTCGCGGCTGGAGAGCAGAGCGATGTCACCCGGAGCCCCGCCTGGGTGGTAACGAGACCCTGGCCAGTCACCCCTGCAGCCCAGACTAACTTCTTTCAACAGCCTCTGATGGTAATTACAGTAATCGAAGCTGCCATATATCTTTAGGCAATTATGACACACAAAAAGCCCCGAGGGGACCCCCTGGCGAGGGAAGTTAAGAACGGTTTTCCAGCTTCAGGAAACTCCGGCTCGCCTCACGTCGGAGCTCACTCGGCTTGCTAAATGAGAGGAGCTTTGCAACGGGGTCAACCAGCTTGTCTCGTGACCCCAAGTCACCTTAACGTGGCTGGGTGGCGGAGTCTGAGGCACAGACCGGCTATGCCCCGGAATTTTCGCGTCCCTCCCTCCTGGGCCCCGCCCCAGCCCGGTTGCCTGTCTCTAATCTGCCCCAGAAGCCGCGGCTCGGAGGTCTGCGCAGAGGCAGGACTCGCACTGGTGGTGGCCTAGGGGGCAACAGTCCGGAAGCTCGGGCGGGGGAGTCCGAGGAGGGGCCCCCACCCTGCGCTGGTCTTCCCTCCACCCTCGTCGGGTTCTCCAGCGATGCTGTCATGGGCTTCCTGTCCGGATGGGAAGTGGGGAAAAAGAGACCCCATCACTGCTCCTCCCACTCACTCATCTTGGCATCTTCAACAGTGCCACGGGGAAGAGGATAGCTGGGGTGACAGTACTGCTGGGCCCCAAACGTGGATCCTGGAGCGGTCAGAGGGCGCGTGTTGTGCAGAGGATGGTTGTAAAATATAGAAACCAAGTTTACTGCTTCCAGAGTGAGTGCCGTGCAGCGGCGCTCCAGACCCGGTTCCTGAGCGACCAGGAACTCCCTTGGGCGCAGTGACAGGCCCAAAGGAGTGGAGGACAAGACCCGCTGTGCCCTCGCCTGGCTCTCTCCAGCCCCTCCCTCCCACAGCACAATCTCCCCTCCCGCCCTGTGGGAGAGGGGGCGCCGAGCCGGTGGCCGCCGCGCCGCGCGCCTCCCCTGCCCGCCTTTGTCGCCGTCCGAATTCCCATGCTACTCTTTTTGACGGGTCACTGGTGGCTCTATAGGCAGGTGCTGCCGCGGGGTTGTAATTACCCGGCCGAGCCTGGTCGTTACCGAACACCCCCCACCCCCAAGCACGGTCCCCCGCGCTCTCTCTCCTCCCACCCCCTCCACCTGAGACTAGGCTGGGACCCAGGGTGCAAGCTCGCCCGGACGCCTCGAGTTCCAGGAGCAAGTTTACACCTCCGGTGCCTCGAGGCCCTCCCCGCGCCACGCCCTCACCTCCCCTGCTCCCCTCGCCCAGACGTTTCACTGCCGCCCCTCCCCACCCCAATCTAATCGTAGTCCCCAACCCAAGCGCTTTCCGCAGAAGCTGTCGAATTTCAGGGAGGCCTGAGGCCGCTGGGGCCCAAACTGAAGGTCTTCGGATGGGTAGAAGAAGAGAAAAGCAAGTGTTAATAAGTCAATTGTTATCAACTATTGTTATTTTTAAAATTAAAGTGTTAATTAAGTTAACAGTTTAATACTCCCTTTGTTTTGCGGGAGGAAGCATTTCTAAGTCCCTATAAACCGCTTCAGGCACTTGTTGGACTCTTGAACCTTAGAGGAAAAGAATTCCTCCCTTTCTAAACGGCCAAATATTACCCTTTCCCTGACACTCCTCCAGGGTCTGTGGCCACCCCAGGCTTGAGGGGATTCCAGGGAAAGTTCTCTTGAGGTGGGGTCCATGGGGGGTGGGGGGATTCAGCCTAGAAAAATCAGTCAGATTCTTAATTTAAAAAAAAATCAGGCTCACACAGCACTGGAAAAACTGGGAGGAAGAGACCCAAACAGGACCAAGCGTGTGGAGGCCAGTCGTCTAGGGAGAAAGGGCTTAGGAAGTGGAGGGAGAAGAACGCCTGTCCCAAGCTAACCCGGCAGGGAACCAACAACTTGCGTCGCTCCCTTCTCCCTTGCCTAGCCCCGAACCACTTTGCGGAGAAAATAATTTTTTCCTAAAAGAAATAATTTCTCCAAAGCGACTCACCAAGCATTTTTTAAATAGGTAAAGCGAAAGTTGGCCAATTACCACTACCCTTATTATCATTAATAATCCAAGTATTAGCATTACAATAATAATCCTAATAATAACACCGCCCGGCGGAGCTCAGAGAAAACTCGATTGCCTTCCAGCTGCCACCACTGGTTCCAGCCGTGTTTGTTTTTCTTCTTTTCCCTTTTACATTTCAAGTTTGTCTCCTCGCGCGCTCACTAACAACTTTCTCTGTTAAATGCAAAAGCGAAGGAGGGAGGCGGCCAAACTTTCCGCGGAGCAGAAAGGCAGTGGAGGGCCGCGCTGCCGCCCGGGCCTGCTGTCATCTTTTATTCCAAAATGGGTCTCGCCGATTAGAGGAGACCCAAATACATGTAGCGGTGCATGAATAATGCTCATTGTAGGAAACTGACACTTGCTCAAGGAAAAAAAGTTTGGCTATAAAATCACTTCATTATTTGCTTTTACCGCAGCTTCGGTGCTAATCCCTTCAGAGGTCAGATTGCTTAGCATCTCTCTCTCCCTCTCCCCTTTTCTCCCTCTTCTCCGCCCTCCTTTCCCTCTCGCCCCTTCCCCCCTTCCCGGTCTTTCCTGCGATTTCAGGCCGCATTTTAGATATCCCCTGCAAAGTGTGTGGCGACCGCAGCTCGGGGAAACACTACGGGGTCTACGCCTGCGACGGCTGCTCGGGTTTTTTCAAACGGAGCATCCGAAGGAATAGGACGTATGTCTGCAAATCTGGAAACCAGGTACCTTAGCCAGGGCTGCACTGCTCGGCTCCCCTCTGCTGCCTCCTCACTCTTTTGTTTGTGCCAAGGCCTCCTCTGAGTTTCCACGCTGTTGAGGAGAGACCCAGCCCTGACCTCTCCCTTCCTCTCCTCTCCTTCTTGCCTCAACTCTTGGAGGCCCTTTGGCTGGGGAAAGGCGGGAAGAGGTAACGGAAGATATGAGTTTATAGGAGGAAGTCTGAAGTCCTAGAGCCTCCCTACACTTTTTTTTTTTTTTTTTTTTTTAAGTCTGACAGATTTTGACACTGGTTAAGGCCCATGCCCAGTGGCTCTAAAGCTGGTCCAAGGGACCTAAAGAATTTAGCATCTAAACCACAAGTAGCCAGAAGGAGAAAGAGCTTTGTTATTGTGCCTGCCCACCCCACCCTCACTCCTAGCAGCATCAAGCTCAGTCCCCTGATCACTTGCCTGGGATGCAGAAGTAAGTGGCACACAGACATCTGAGTCAAGGTCACCACCACCTTTAGCTGAGACCACCAAGTGAGTGCTGGCTACTTGAAAGAGAGGCAGTGCTTTCTGAAGAGCTGTGCCTTTTCAACTCCAGAGAAGCAGGGTTGCTCTGGAATTGGGCAGTGGGAATTCAGCACCCATGTGACCTTAGCTGTGCCTTGTCAGAAAAGGGCAGGGTGAGGAAGAAGAGAAGATTCAAAAGGAAGGTGCAACTGGGATCCTCCTCAAGCTTCCATATCCCTGTTCTCCTTCTCTGCTTAGAATATGGACCCAGTTAGTGGTTTTGGTCTTGAGTAGGCAAAACTGTCTCAAAGAGACAGAGGAATCTGGCATGGGCTCAGTATGAGCCAAAGCTTCTAGAAAGAGTGAGCAGAACCCCTTGACTCAGTTTCCAGCTCAGTAATAGGCTGATTTTAACTAAGGAGATCAACCTTCTGGTCCCACACTTTGCCCTCTCCTTACCAGCCACTCAGACCCTCAGCACAGAGGCCTCCATTTCACTCCTGGAAAGATCCCTGAGGGTGCATTAGTCAGGAGTCATCCTTTGGTAACAAAACAGTAAAACACTTTTCACTAATTAGTAAATATAGGGTACATGTATACACATGCATACATTGTCTGCTGCTAGCGAATTGTTCTGATGTCTTTTTCTGAAGTCATGTCTGCTCATATCATTTTCTAATAGTTTTGGATTAACCACAAAAACAGAAGATATTTGCATTGAGATAAATTTTGAGCTCTCTAGCCCTGTTACCTGTTTAATTGGATACTGTATCAGTTTCTGGCTTCACCATATGGACACATCACATTTTACATGCATAGGACTGTATCCCAATAACTCCACAGGATTGTGCGATTACTGGGGGTTGTCAGATTTGAACTAACTTCTACTTAGATTGTCTTTTGCTTTTATGCAGTGAACAGAATTGGAAAATCAAGATCTCTGATGTTGTGCTTGATCTTTTAAAAGGGGATGGCTATCAATTCAAGCATATTGATATCAGTCCAAGTGCTTGTAAAGGACTGATAATAGACTCATCAGGCCTGGTGTTCTTCTTGCAAGGAGAGTAAATGATCATAGCTGAGGCATTCATCCTTCTCTCTGGCACTAGATATTTATATACATTTGATCTGATTTGAAGACACACTTAAGAACTAATGAAGGTTTCCATTTTGCATTTACATGTTTATAAGAATACTGGAAAGATACCATCTGAGGATAGATATATGATTACATTTAATAATGAGTTTAAAAAGCCTATTTACAATGAACTATTACATTGGCCAGCAAAGATGCCCTAAATGATTCACTTTGGACCCCAAAATTATTTTCTTTCTCTCTTATTCTAAGATTAAATTATATTCCAATGTATTATTAATAGTAATGAGGACATTTAGAAATGGATGTGAACATCTGTCCCACCTTTATTTTAAATAAATCATCATATTTTAAATTGGAGAAGCACGAACTCATAAAACTGCATTCTGATGTGTAATTTTCCCCTAAAGGGCTTCTGGGGAAAAAGCATACTCCAACTCCAGAGTATATGAATTTTTGAGATTATGAAGCAAAATAAAAATACATTTATTATCTTTCCTCGCTACAAATGTAACAGTAGCAACTTCTATAAATATAGGAGAGCACACAATGTCTTAAACATTTTCTGTGTATAAAACTCGTGAACATGACTCTTTATGTATCCATGCACATGTCCCCTCAGTAATGACACCTAACACTGAATAAATTCCAAAGGAAACTTTGTCTGTAGATTTCCTCTTTCAATGGCTAGTTTTTTTTGGAAAATTGCATTAGGTAAAACATCTATTTTCTCATGCATCTCAGATAAATATTTCTAAAGAAGTGACCACCTTTATTTTTTCAGTTACCATGCTAACATTCTTAGTCCATATTATCATTTAGACTGACAGTCCGTCACATTACCTTCCTGGTCCTGTTTACATGGTGGGCATTTCTATATTTTGCTCAAGCCTTGAGCTCTTCCTTTTTCACCCTCACCTTCTCTAGGCCTTGCCCTCCTAACCCCTCACCTTCCAGGAAGGGCTGTGTTTCTATGCAGCTGGGCCAAGGCTAGTCTTTAAGGCAACTCTCAACTTGCTGATGATAAGGTTGGCTTCATACAAAAGCAAAAGTGAGGTAACAGGAGAGTGAAGAATAAATGGGAGAGATTTATCTGATAGATAAACGGGCTTGCCCAGAAAGTGGCAGAAAAAAGGTAGACTCAAGTACTGAAATCGTTGGTGGGAGGGCGGTATGGCGTGAATCCTGACCCAAAAGCCAGCTCTTAACGGAACTCAGAGGCCTCCTTCTCTGGGGCCAAGTCGCTGTCTTCGGTCCTGAAGTCTCATCCCTGTTCCACCACTCCGCGACCGGCGGAAGTTCCCCTACCGAGAGCCCCGCAGGCCTGCGGGGTCTGCTAACCCGGCTCTCTATCCTTCACCTGCTTGGAGAAGGACGTTTTCCCCTTGTCCGCTTTCTTGGGGTCCGGGACTGGCCCTCTTGAAGTAGCCTGGGACGTCCCAGCCCCTTCTTGATCTGGCCCTCCTCATGCCCAAGGCGCTCGCGTTTTGCAGGCCCAGGCTCGGGGCTCCAGGGCCTGTGGTCGGGCAAGGTCGCGCCTCCACGCCGTTTCCCCGCCCGGGTGCCGGCTCCGGGTCTCCCGCCTAAAGGCCAGGGGGACCGCTGACTCCCTGCGCTCTGTTCCAGGGAGGCTGCCCGGTGGACAAGACGCACAGAAACCAGTGCAGGGCGTGTCGGCTGAAGAAGTGTTTGGAAGTCAACATGAACAAAGACGGTAATCAGTGCATCCCTTTATTCCAATGTTGATTGAGTAGTAAGGAAATTATATGTACAGAAAATACTTGGCAATCCTATGCATGTAAATCAACTCCGGAGCGCTTCTTTCCAGATGCTGGGAATTGGCCTCGGGCTTTCAGTCGTAGCCTTCCCGTCTGTCAGCAGGAGCCACTGACGACCCCTAGAATTCCCCAGGGCAAGACCCATGCCCACATCAGGAACTTGCGCCACACAGTCATTTCCACAAAGGCAGCCCTTGGGGGGACCCCACTCTCCAGGGGACCGCGGCGCATTTTCTACCTCCGGTCCTAATCCCTCTTTGCAGCCCTTCGTGGCCACCCTTAAGCCTGCTAGCCTCCCCCAGGATCTTAAAGTCTGGATAGTCTCACGGGGAGGAGATCATACGGGCTGGAAGATCGCGGTGTGTTGGAAAAGCGAGGGCAGAGACGCGAAAACGCGCAATTTCCAGCCCGTTTGCAAATTCAAGATCAGTACGGCCATTGGGCCGATGTGAGCTTTTCCAGGGCCTTCTCTCTGTTCTACAGAAAAGAGGGAAAGGGGGCTGGAGAGGCACGGTGACGCCCATGGGTGCCTCGGACACCCAGCTCACCCAAGGCTCTTAAACGCAGAGCAGCAAGAACCAGGACGTCAGAGTGCTTCCTGGGCCTGGAGTACAGTCCGAGCTGCGTCCCCCACTGCAGCCTGTCGAGGGCGCCCCAGGCTCAGGCAGGGGGCGAGGGTAAAGGGCTGGAGGACACCGTGGGGCCTGGGAACAGGGTGCGAGTGGGTTTTGCTGTGAGGCGGCTCGGGCCGGGTGGCTGCTCCAGGAGGAGAGAGCCCCTTCCTCCGCGGCGCAGGAAGCCGGAGGGAGCGTCCAACCTGTTGAACTTGTGTATTGACAAGTTGTCAAGCTCGGCGGGCGGAAGATTGCCCTGAATTAATTTGTTTATTTAAACTGTTGGTGGTAATTGTCACATCTCCCCTGCCTTTCTCCAGCATACTAGGAGACGGGTTCTCCCTCTTTCCATCCCCTAGCAATCCCGGGACTCGGTTCCTTTTCCCCTGCGGCCCTCAGAGGCCAAAAGCCATTTCGCTGGGGGCAGGGCCTGGGGGTAGGGAGGGTTGTTCTTGGGCGGAGTTGGAAAAGTCTCTGCAGAGACGAGGTGTCTGGCGTGCACTACGCTCCCTCTCTTTTGGATGAGTATACCTCTTTTGGGGCGAGTATACCCGCCTACTCCGGCCCAGAGGGTCTCTGGTTTCCCTGAGAATCCCCTTCCCTGGTCGGAAGGAGCCCTGGACCGACCGAGAACACACTTAGTCTTGCTTGAGGCTCTGCCATTATCATGGTACTTTGAGCACGGGCCCCTCTTCTAAGTCTCAGCTTCCGAATCTATTCACTGTAGTGGTTAGACAATCTCAGAATCCCTTCCTCCCTCAGATTCCCTCTCTCTTCTTTTCACCTCTTGGGCGATTTTGCCTGCCCAGACTTGACATTGGGGCGGGGCTGGGGGGAGCGCCGCAGCAGCTGTGTCCCGACGTCTCTGATCGCCCGCATACGTTTCTGTTTGCCTCTGCAGCCGTGCAGCACGAGCGGGGGCCTCGGACGTCCACCATCCGCAAGCAAGTGGCCCTCTACTTCCGTGGACACAAGGAGGAGAACGGGGCGGCCGCGCACTTTCCCTCCGCGGCGCTCCCTGCGCCGGCCTTCTTCACTGCGGTCACGCAGCTGGAGCCGCACGGCCTGGAGCTGGCTGCGGTGTCCACCACCCCTGAGCGGCAGACCCTCGTGAGCCTGGCTCAGCCCACGCCCAAGGTCAGTGGCCTTGCTGGGCCCAAAGAGACTCGTGCCAGCGAATGGAGGAGAGGGACGCACCCAGTTCTTCTGAGCTGTGAGGCGGATCAGGCATACTGGGGAGAGAACTCCAGGGTGCTTGGCTGGTCTCTGCATGGAGCTCCAGTCCCCCTGCTCTGCCTTGTTTAGCCAGGGGTGTTCAAACTTGAGTGTACAGTAGAGTCAACCTCCGAGTGGCTACAAGTGTGCAGTCCCGATCTTATCCCCCCAGAAATTTCGTTTCTGTAAGTTTGGGGTGGAGTCCAGGAACCTGCACCTTTAGGAAACACCCACTGGTGATCGGTGGTGGGTGGAGCCCTCGTCTAAACCCAGAAGGCAGCCTCAGGTGTTCCTAAAGGCCAGAAGAACCAACGTTCGTTTTTAGAGGAGAGGACTTGGCTACAGCTGGAGGAAGTGCCCCAGAATTCCAGATCTTGGCCTGTATGCTCTTGGGTAAAGCCATGAGTTTCTAAGGCAAGAGAGAAATGTGGAGATCACACTGTTAGAACAGTTTGAGGAATCTGAGTTCATTTCCCATGGTTCCTCACCTACTTCTGAGGCAGGTGGATTTACAGCAGAGTTGATTCCATAGGAGCAGGGCCCAGCCTGAACCACCTGGAAAGGCTGCCACCTAAGGCCTACCCTCCAGGCCTCCAGCTGATACCTACTAAGACCCCCATTCCAGGTCGATGAGGGCCTAGGATGTCCCTCAGAGGAGGGCCAGCTGCAGCCGCACACTGCAGGGAAGCCAGACACCTGGGCACATGCACACGCACAATATTTAATATGGCTTTCTTACCCTTGATGTGTATAATAAGCTCAGGGAAGTAGTGTTATGAATATGTTGTCAGTTATGAATGGGAATGCTCTGTGAATGATTAAGATGTCTAATTGAAATATTTCCATAATATACTAATCCTTTCTAAAAATACTCATATGCATATTTGTGTTTGGGATGCCTATTAATTTATACTTTTTCACATCTATTTTTATTTACACAAATGCAAGCAGCTCTTGTCTAAATTGGGAGCCAGGCTTGGCTCAGCCCAAGGAAAATTTGCTGCAGGGGATAGAAAAGCCAGAGGACCCTCTGGAAGGGAGAGGCTCCCAAAGAATGGAAATGGACCTCCCCCAACCAGTATTACTTTTCAAACTCTATAGATAGAGATGTTTGATTTTTTTGCCCATCGATGGCAACTTCATGTTTAAGCAAAACATCCAAATTCCTTTTTATCCCCTCCCTTGCTTTAATTAGAAATTAAGTTTGTCTCTTCTTGCAAAGCTGTGGTTTCCTTACTTCTAGGTGTCTTTCTTTCTTCCCCACCCAGTACCCCCATGAAGTGAATGGGACCCCAATGTATCTCTATGAAGTGGCCACAGAGTCAGTGTGTGAATCAGCTGCCAGACTTCTCTTCATGAGCATCAAGTGGGCTAAGAGTGTGCCAGCCTTCTCCACGCTGTCTTTGCAGGACCAGGTATGACCACCAGAGCACTGAGGCCTTGGGAAAAAGAGAGTTGGGAAAGAAGCAGTAGCACTTAGTCTTATAAAACTCCCTCCATCCCCAGGTAAACCACCCGAGGCAGGCATCCATTCTTAACAGCAACGTGGAAACTACTTGTTTTTACTTGCTTCTTCCCATGGGCTCAAAATATCTACCTATATGATCCTTAGTAAGAAACGTAATTACATTATTTCAGAAAAGCTGGGTCCAGTCTATGAAAAACACACATACAAGAACATTACCTCTTTTTGTTTGATTGAAACAGCAAATATAATACCAAATTTTAAAATTGTAATGATTTTCTAAAACTGTCAAAACAATGTTTTACTAAGAACATTGGAACTGAGAGAAGTAGAAGGTGGTAAGAGTAGTAGATTTTCGGAACTGATGTTATTATTTATATTCTCAGCTTTATGTTCTCCATTGTGATGCTCCCAGTTTTGGTCATTAATTGATCAGCATGTAAGACCAAGGGGCACAGTGCACACCTCCTGCAGGCTAGGATCTTCCTCGATTCTTCATGTGCTTTTAGACATTTTGTAAACAAATAGGCATTTTGCATAATTCTGTGGTTGTAAATGACATTCAGAGGAAGAAAAAGTGTGTGCAGTGAAACATTGTATTGTACTGAGACCCAGAAATTTTGTTGTTAGGAATATCAGAAATGCTAACATTTTTCTAACCTTAAAGGAAAGAAAGAAAACAAAGTGTTCCCAACCATTGGCTGTCACCAGTGCATTCACAGGAATTAATGACAAATTTTCCAAAAGGCTAATGTAGTTCTAAAAGCAAAGGATTTATTTCTTCAATTCATTTCATACCTAATTAAAGCATAATAGTGGCCCTTTATATGAAGTATGTTTCCTACGGAAAGATCAGGCAATGTGCTAAAAGCATTTCATCTTCTAGCATGAGATGTTCTTTTTTTCACGGCCTGCCCTTTCAAATATGGCCAGAATTAGATATTGTTTACCTTGCATTTTACAATTATTTCCTGTACTTAATGCAATAAAACTAAAAATAAAACATTTAAAAAATTAAACCCTTTGGTCTAACTGTGATTTTGGTTACAAGCCTTCATGATTCAGCTCTTAGCTCCCAAAAGAAATCCTTTTACATAAATCATTTAGAATTGGCTGGTTTTTAGTTTTGAGATTTTTTAAGGTAGTTAGGTCCTATCTTTGAACAGGTTTACTGCTTAACTCTAACCATTTGCTGTGTGTGTGTGTGTGTGTGTGTGTGTGTGTGTGTAGATTGGCTTTTTCTTTTTTTTCAAAACAAGTATTTGTATACTCTCACCCAAACAAAATTTACTTACTGTCTGCCACTTAGCCCTTTGGTAGAAATGCTTCGACAAAGAGCAAATTGCAGTGAAATGGTATCTGGTATATTAATTTGGAAAAAGAGACAGATTTTCATTTTAAATATTCAATAGCACACTTTATTAGAATAAAAATGACAAGCACCTTGATGCTGTCCATTTATGGGTCTCAGAAAAATCACGCAGTGAGATGAGGAAAACTCAGCAAAACCCGATTAACATAATTGCACCCTGATTTCCCCCGAATGCCTCTTGGGAATTAGTGATCTCTGTCTCTCTCCCAGCCCAGCCCCCTCAACCCTCCAGGAAGATGGGGACCCAGCTCTGCAAGTGTCTGAGGAATCCTCAACCCTGCTAATAGCAGCATTCTCTGTGAGGGGAATCCACCTGCTGGGCTGCTGGCATTTCATAAAGCCTCGGTCTCTAGAGGAGCTTCTAGGTGGTCAGGAATGGGTGGATACAAGGACAAGAAGGGCAAATCCTTTTCTGAGAGAAGGAAACTTTGGAAAATTGGAATGGCTGACTCTCAAATCCATGTGCATATCTATAGGCACCTTTTCAAAAGGAAAATATGGGAAAATAAGGGAAAGCTAGAATATTCAGAAAAAATTACCAAGACAGGCATTTAAAACACTTTTTAAAATAATGGAAATTTACATAGTGAAATTGTTTATAAATTTATAAATTACACACTATATTATATTATACATCTATTGTATGACAGCTGATGCTTTTGGAAGATGCTTGGAGAGAACTGTTTGTTCTAGGAATAGCACAATGGGCCATTCCGGTTGATGCTAACACTCTACTGGCTGTATCTGGTAAGAATTGCACAATTTAATGACTTTGTTGTAGAAATTACCATAAAAATACATTACTGAAAAAAGAACAACATGTAAAGAATAACAAATTCCTGCTGAACAATAGAGTATACCTGTCATTTATAAATCTATATTTAAATGCAAATAATGTTGTTTTGTTGTATTCATGACTGCTTGCATTGTTATTTAAATGCAAATTACTGTGTTTGTTATCATCCAAGAGAAGATTTTATATTAACTTTCATACAATATAGCCAGTTTACATGGAATCAGATATCTTAGAGTGACAATTGAATAGATATTGATATGCAGGATTTTGTCAAAAATCAATATTAAATCATGAAAATGCCTTCATATTAGAGTATTTATCCCATATTTTTATTCTAGGCATGAACGGTGACAACACAGATTCCCAGAAGCTGAACAAGATCATATCTGAAATACAGGCTTTACAAGAGGTGGTGGCTCGATTTAGACAACTCCGGTTAGATGCTACTGAATTTGCCTGTCTAAAATGCATCGTCACTTTCAAAGCCGGTAAGCAGACACAGACCCCTGTTTCTTCTCCTTCCCCAGTTTTGCCACCTCACTAATTCAGCCATCTTGAAGTTTGAACTGACCTTTGCAAAAAGAGGTGATGGTTTTCAAGGGAGCTGATACTCTTAATCTGGCCCCATTTTTGATTGCTATGGGAACCTGCGTATTCTGCTGGGCATCCACTTCCACAGAGGTGCATTCCCAGACCCAATTTCTTTTTTTCTATTTTTAATTTTTTAAATTTTTTTTTGAGATGGTGTCTTGCTCTTGTCACCCAGGCTGGAGTCCAATGGCCCCATCTCGGCTCACTGGAACCTCTGCCTCCTGAGTGTAAGCAATACTCCTGCCTCAGCCTCCCAAGTAGCTGGGATTACAGACACGTGCCACCATGCCCGGCTAATTTTTGTATTTTTAGTAGAGACAGGGTTTCACCGTGTTGGCCAGGTTGGTCTCGAACTGCTGACCTCAAGTGATCCGCCTGCCTCGGCCTCCCAAAATGCTGGGATTACAGGCATGAGCCACCATGCCTGGCTCCCAGATGCAATTTCTATGCTGTCTATCACAGTTTCCTGGTCTTCATTTCTAGTTCCTACACATAGTGGTTCTGAACTGAGAAGCTTCCGGAATGCTGCTGCCATTGCGGCCCTTCAAGATGAGGCTCAGCTAACGCTCAACAGCTACATCCATACCAGGTGACCCTTGTTTGCCTTGAACATGTACTTAAGAAAATTGCCTCATTGTGAACGTCTGAGCAGGCGGTAATAAGCCAGTTCAAACATTGTGACTAATTATCTTGTTGCCAGCCAGTTAATTTAGGGAGAATCCATGTCGTTACCTATCATCTCAGCAAATCTAATTAGATGATCAAACTGAAAGCACTGTCAGACATATTACAGTTGTCCTGGTGGAACAAACTAATCCATCAAAATAATGGAACAACATTTGTGTGAATGGGTATGGAGGGGTCAAAAATGAAGCCCAGGCCAGGCACGGTGGCTCACGCCTGTAATCCCAGCACTTTGGGAGGCCGAGACAGGTGATCATGAGGTCAGGAGATAGAGCCCATCCTGGCTAACATGGTGAAACCTCGTCTCTACTGAAAAATACAAAACAATTAGCCAGGCTACTCGGGAGGCTGAGGCAGGAGAATGTGGTGACCCTGGGAGGCGGAGCTTGCAGTGAGCCAATATTGTGCCACTGCACTCCAGCCTGGGTGACAGAGTGAGACTCCATCTCAAAAAAAAAAAAATGAAGCCCAGAGTGTCATGGTTGGTATGTGAGAGAGTGGCCACATCATCCTTGAGAAAACACAGGTGCCTTTCTGCAGATGCCAATCTCAAATAAAAGGATGAGAGAACTTTCCAGAGAGGTTTTTTTTTGAGACAGGGTCTTGCTCTGTTGCCCAGGCTGGAAGGCTGAAGTGCAGTGGCATGTGAGCATGGCTTACTGCAGCCATGAACTCATGGGCTTATACAATCCTCCCACCTCAGCCTATTGAGTAGCTGAGACTACAGGTGCATGCCACCACACCCAGCTAATTTATTTATTTATTTATTTATTTATTTATTTATTTTTGAGATGGAGTTTCACTCTTTTACCCAGGCTGGAGTGCAGTGGTGCAATCTCTGCTCAGTGCAACCTCCGCCTGCAAGCTATTCTCCTGCCTCAACCTCCCAAGTAGCTGGGATTACAGGTGCCTGCCACCACGCCTGGCTAATTTTTGTATTTTCAGTAGAGGTGGGGTTTCACCATGTTGGCCAGGCAGGTCTTGAACTCCTGACCCTGTGATCTGCCTGCCTTTGCCTCCCAAAGTGCTGGGATTACAGGTGTGAACCACCACACCTAACACAACTAGCTAATTTTTAAAGTTTTTGTAGAGATAAGGTCTTGCTATGTTGCCCAGGCTGGTCTCGAACTCCTGGCCTCAAGTGATCCTCCCACCGAAGTCTCCCAAAGTGCTGGGATTACAGGCCTGGGCCACTATGCCCAGCCTAGAGAAGTCATCTTTTCACCTATCATAACTGTTGTTTGGCCTTGGTGACTGGTATCTATTATTTTGAGTCATAACATCTACCAGGTTACCTCTGGCTTTGCAGGGCCCACATGCAGAGGCTGTTCTTGACTGTTTGTAGGAACTCTCAGAGACTGGGGCTCTAACAAAGCTCCTCCTGGCCCAGCACTGGGCAAGCCCATCAAGAAGTATAGACTGGGGGCTGAGCTGGCTCACACCTGTAATCCCAGCACTTTGGGAGGCCAAGGCAGGCAGTTCACTTGAGCTCAGGAGACCAGCCTGGGCACAACATGGCATGACTCTGTCTCTACCAAAAGTTAAAAAAAAAAAAAAAAAGAAGTATAAATTTTATTATGCCATTAAGGGGGGGAAAAAAAAAGGCTGGCTTTTAAAGAGAAATGGAACCTTTCTAGTTTCCTGAGTTAGGACTGTGGTAGATTTGAGGTTGGAATAGAGTTGCTATTCTCTAGGCTGATTTGAAAGGAACCTGCGAAAGCCCATCTCCATAATCTCAACATCAGCTATAGACACTGTGGTGGGAATAAATACATCAAATGGGTAGAGGCTGTTAATGCCTCCCTCAACTAATGGGTCAGAGAAATCCCAAGTCAACTCTGTCCATTTGGGGTGATACCACTTCTGCTAAGGTCTCCCTATTTCTATCATAAACCCTCTTTTGAATACTAAATGAATAACACTGTTCCCTGTCCATGGAATATCACTGAAACTATGTTGATAGTGCACCTGCATATGTTTTTCCAAATTAAAATGCCAGGATTTGAAATTTTTAATGCATATCGAATTACAGAATATATATAGTAGGCAGTTAATATTTGTTCAAAATTATTAAATGGAGCAGTACATAATCTGGGTACTTCCACTAACTTGTAGGCCGGGCAGAGTGGCTCACGCCTGTAATCCCAAGCACTTTGGGAGTTCAAGGAGGGTGGATCACCTGAGGTCAGGAGTTCAACATCAGCCTGGCCAACATGGTGAATCCTGTCTCTACTAAAAATACAAAAGTTATCTGGGTGTCATGGCATGCACCTGTAGTCCCAGCTACTGTGGAGGCTGAGGCAGGAGAATCGCTTGAAGCTGGGAAGTGGAGGTTGCAGTGAGCCGAGATTGTGCCACTGTACTCCAGCCCCAGGTAACAGAGTGAGTGAGACTCTGTCTAAAAAACAAACAAAAAAATAAAAAAACAAAAAAACAAAAACAAACTAACTTGTATGTACTAACTGACCTTTGACATTTAGAATCATTATAGTATTAAGAACTTAAAAATGAGGCCGGGCGCAGTGGCTCATGCCTGTAATCCCAGCACTTTGGGAGGCCGAGGTGGGCGGATCACGAGGTCAGGAGATCGAGACCATCCTGGCTAACACGGTGAAATCCCGTCTCTACTAAAAATACAAAAAATTAGCCGGGTGTGGTGGCGGGCGCCTGTAGTCCCAGCTACTCGGGAGGCTGAGGCAGGAGAATGGCGTAAACCCAGGAGGCGGAGCTGGCAGTGAGCTGAGATCCGGCCACTGCACTCCAGCCTGGGCGACGAGCGAGACTCCGTCTCAAAAAAAAAAAAAAAGAACTTAAAAATGAGAAGAACATGGTATCCAGTTATTGATCCAGTCAAGCCTTTACCGAGTACTGGCCACATGCGGGGCTGCAGGTGGGCATTACGGGATACCAGAAGGAGCAAGACACTGCCCTTTATCATCGCAAGCAGTGGGCAGCCCTGTCACTCCAATCCAAATAGAGAAGAGAGGAAAGCAATGTGGGGAATGTGAGAGATGAATCCTAGACAGAGGGAGTGAGGGACAATTGGAAAGGCTGAAAGTCTGATTGGTGGAGGAAGGAACATGTAAGTTGGTCCTTCAATAGGAGGAGGATTTCAGCAGGAGAGAAGTTGTATCTTGAGAGTGGTGGAGGAGCTGGTAGGTGTCCTGTGGGAAGTGCCAGGGAGGTGAGTGAGGAGGGGAGCCTGGTGTGCCAGGAGCTGCTGATAGGGTGGCCCAACAGAATTCAACCATGGGTTAACAACAGCCTATTTTAGAGAAATGGCAAGTAAACTACATCTCCCCAACACCCCAAAAGAGGAAAATCATGTATGGAAAAAACACATCTGCTTTGCCATGGAATTCGTATTATTTCTATTAAATATTTGAATAGTAAATATTAAATAAGTATCTTATTTCTTATTAAATAATGGAATTACGGAATTTCTTATTTTATGGAATTCTTATTTCATTCTGATATCAGCTACAGCTGTAATTTAATATTTATATCTAGGGTCATACATGTGACAAAAATGACTATGCCTTATTTCTTAGCCCTTCAAATCAGTGAACACTTTTGCCTCCAGCACTTTCCTGTCTAGAAAAATAAAATCTGAAATTGAAATGAAAAGTTAACACGCAAACTGAAATTGAGCCCAATTGTATATTACAGCTCTCTAAGCTATTTCTCTAATTATCCAGGATGTAAGGAAGAGCCTAGGAATTGACATTCCACACAAACTATATGCTATAATGAAGATCAAATGTGCAAATCTGTAATAGACCTAAAACACTTAAACCTGAAAGAAAATCCAATTATTGATGCTAATAGATGAAGACAAGGGCATAGATATTCTAAAAAATAATTTTGATTAGTCAGACTCCCTCTCTCTCTCTCTTTCTCTGTCTGTCTCTCTCTTTCTCTCTCTCTCTCTCTCTCTCTCTCACACACACACACACACACACAGTTTTTGTTTTGAATGTCCAGGCTGTGTTGCAGTGGTGCAATCGTGGCTCACTGCAACCTCTGCCTCCTAGACTCAAGCAGTTCTCCCACCTCTGCCTTCTGAGTATCTGGGACTACAGGTGCCCAGCGAAGTTTTGTAGAGATGAGCCTTGCTTCGTTGCCCATGCTTATCTTGAACTCCTGGGCTCAAGCGATGCTCTTGCCTCAGCCTCCCAAAGTGCTGGGATTACAGGTATGAGCCTACCACATCTGACCTCATACATTGCTATTTCTGGTAGTACCGTATGCTACATATAATAGACAATTAATTTTTGTTGACTGACTAACCAACCCTTTCCCAACTAGAGAATAAAATAAGTGGGAGAGTAGATGAGTGGGTAATCTGTTTGCAGAAAATCAGGAGTTGGTTGTCTATGGATTCCCCCAAATTCATCCTTTCTGAAGGTGATGATTTCTCGCAGTGGTTTCTCACCATGGGAAACGTTCAGCATGTTGGGTGGATGCTGCAGATGGCAGAGGTCGTCCAGGCAGCCACTGCCTCCAGCTTGCTGCAGAATTATCTCTACTATGCCTGGTCCTGGGAAGGGAAATATAACTGTTGAAGAAAAAGGTGGCCAAGGTGAAAGGGAGACATGGATTTGGGGATTACTTTCCAAGAAACATTAGAAATACATTCAACAAGGAGAACAAGTGGTAGGATTTAAGGTTTTCTTTGTTTTGTTTTGTTTTTCTTTTTTTCTTTTTTAATGTAGATAAGCTTCGCCATTTCCACACCACACTACTAGATGTGGTCTGGTGGCCCCTGTCCCCAGGTGGTCATGAAAATGGGCAGTGAAAGAGTCAGCTGAGGTCCTGAGAGGCCCAGAATGAACTATAAGCCTTGTCTTCTGTGGAAGAGAAGGACTCTTATGTGCCCAAAGCTAAATAGACAAGCATGAAAGTTGCTCCCCTGAACTTTATTTGCAGAGTGGAGTTATCCAGCAGTTAAACATAGCCACCTGACTCCTTTGGAGGAATTTTGATATCCCTTAGCTTCTAGCACCTTGTGGCCTGGGTTGAACCCAGCTTAGTCACAGATGTGTATCCCCGAAGGTCAGTTTTTTAGGTGTTTCATTTCAGTGGAGGGAGCCTTCCTTATGTATATTGATATCTAATTCTAACTATTGGCTGAAGAAGTATCAGGGCTGCAGTGAGGAGGTGGATGCAGGCATCTAAAGGCAGCAGAAGATTGAACTTGCACATCTGAGCACAGATATATGTTGGACATCAAGAGAGGAAATTGTTAAGCAATTTCTCACATCTTTAATTACATGCCAATTTCATTGACATGAGAGTTGGGTGGCACTGCCCCAACAGAACTTAGTCTTTAATTTGCAGTGTAATAAGGATGGAATTATTCCTGAGAGAGACTAAGTATAATGCCTGAATAATAATTTGGAGAATTGCTTAGAAAAAGAAGCCATTTTATGTGAGGGAAATAGCCTTGTGAAGGAGTCCTGAGAATTAGAAAATGTGTATTCTGTTGCTAGCTTTATCCTCAACGTCCTGGTCATTTTCTATAATGGAAATCTTAAATTTATTATTTGGCTTAAAATTAGTATTATGTTTCTTAAAATTCTTTTTTTCCCCAAACAAAATGCAATCCTTTTGTTAATGTAGAGAGAGTATCTGTGTGATTTTGGCAGCATCATTTATGGTCTCCCTGCCTCAAGTAGTCTACCTGCAAAACAGGGACAACAGTGCCTGTCCAAACTTTGCTGCAGGGAGACTGTGTTATTCAGGAGACCTAGATCAGGAATGCAGGAGATGATGTATGTTCAAGTCTAAGACATTAGTTTCCATGAGTAATGGACTCTGACCTTGTTTTCATGGCTTCTCATATTCCAGATATCCCACTCAACCCTGTCGCTTTGGAAAACTCCTGTTGCTTTTGCCAGCTTTACGTTCTATTAGCCCATCAACTATAGAAGAAGTGTTTTTCAAAAAAACCATTGGCAATGTGCCAATTACAAGACTGCTTTCAGATATGTACAAATCCAGTGATATCTAAGCTCACAAGGTACCCACTTTTCAGGATGGGACAGTATCAGATGAACTTCGACCCACGGAGAACAAGCCTCAACTAACAAACCCTTCAGGAAGCATACACCGGGGAATGTGCAGCCTTCAGGAAAAAATGCCAATTGACACAAAACATTCCAGTAGCTATGACCTGCCGCCCTGACCAGGGTAGGGAGGCTGGGAAGGAGAGGGGTGCAACAGGACCGCCTGCGCTGAAAACTCACTGCTGCCATGCCCTGGGAGGGGGCAAACTGGGGGTTGCCACAGGCCATGCCATTCTGCCTCTTACCTGGAAGATCAGGCTGAACGATCAAAAGCTGAAACATAAGTAGTGCTTTCTTTTCCTTTTTAGCATATAAAGTTTGGTAACCAAATATAGCTCTGTGTATAACATCATACTGCGGCCTTCAGAACTACGTTATGTTGGAGCATTTATTTTAAAAATAATGGTAGGTTTTAAATTAAAAGTGTTATCAAAAGTTTCCCCTCTATTGTAATACATTATTAAATGGCCTTCAGAACTGAGTTAATAAGTGAAAAGTAGCTTATGCTATGTGATTTGCTTTTTCGCTATTTTCTTTTTTCTTTTCTTTCTCCTTCTTTTGTTCTTTCTTTTTCTTCTTTTTTAATACCATAGGCCAGGCAACCTTGTCAAAGGAATTGGTGGACAAAATGAGATTCTCACCAGGACTTCAGGTTGGATAACATCTCAAAAAGAGAAGAGCTTTACTAAAAGAACATAAGTCAAGGGAGAATGAATCAAAACAGCAAAACCAAATAAAGTGGAGATGAGTGATTGAGTGAGGTAGATTGCTGTCCCGTTAACATAGTGCTGAAACCAAAGGCAGTGGGGGTCCAAACTCATGGTTCAGCAAGTCACACCAGACAGGAAATGAGTATGGACGTAATTGCAGAAGGAACTTCAAGGAGATGAATGCTAAGAGGGCTCTTGATTGATCCATTGCTAACAGCCTGAGACTCTTCAATGCCTTTCCGAAAACTGGTTTCTAGTAAAGCCTTGAATGAACATACACACACACACACACACACACCACACACACACACACCGTCCTACACTTTAAGCTGCTCCTTTGGTATGACTCTATACTTACGGAAATGTAGAAACAAACATTTTTAAATAGCTGCTGTACTTTTCACATTTTGATTTATTAGGTACTAGCACTGAGGGAAAACATTCAGCACTTGGACTATCATAGGAGGAGTAAAACTTTCCTTGTACAAAGTGAATTAACTGATTTGTGAAGTTAAAAGGTTGTACTCATTGTATTTACAAAGAATAAAAATATATTGAATTTAAATGAACTCTGCCTGATTTCTTACCCTCCCTCTCTGGCTGGTTCTCACCCACCAGAAACAAGGTAGGGGCAACAGCTGGTGTTAAAACTGAAGCTCGGAGCACTCCAGCACAGAGCCTGCAGAACCGAACTACAAAGGCAATTTCCTTCTTACAGTGAATACCATTTGGAAAATGAATAAAGAAATAAAACGTAAGATTCTGTTCTCTACAGCTTTCAAATGTAATTGCATCTGTTAGAAAAATTGCTGTGTGAGGAAGAAAGAGGCCGATTAACAGAGTCTTCGTTCCTTCCTCTGTTTCTAACTCTCTTGCCAACATTTCAATCCTGACCAGACACCTGAAACCATTTAATGATCAAAAATATGAAGTATGATAAAGTTCATATGGTGAGTAAGATGTGGAAGGAGCAGTAGAAAGGTCATCCAGATGTTCCCAGCAAGTCTTAAGGCACTGGTCCCACAAGGAAAGGCCAGAGATAGAAATCAGAGGTCCCCAAGACCACAGGCACTGTGGACTCCTTTTGGGTGGCAGCTCCAGCAAGAGATGCTTGTGCCTCTGCTCTTGCTAAAATGGCCTTGCAGACTGCATATGTGAAATTTCAACCAGCCGTGCACTTCTTGTCTACTTATTCTGCAAAGAATGAGAATTGGTCTTAAAGAAGAGCACAGTACTCAAAGATTGTGCAAAATGTCCCTTGCAACACTGTTTGTATTTAACAACTTTAATATCCATTGACAGAGAATAGGTACATTGTAGTGAATACAGACCGTGTTGCCATAGGCAAAGTGAATGGCTAGAGCTAATGTATCAACATGGGTAAATCTGAAATACAGTGTGTTTGTGTGTGTCATGGGGAAAGTAAATTGCAGAGGACACAGACAGCTTAGTATCATTTATATAAAGTTTTACAAGGCCGGGCGCGGTGGCTCAAGCCTGTAATCCCAGCACTTTAGGAGACTGAGAAGGCAGATCACAAGCCCAGGAGTTCAAGACCAGCCTGTGCAACAAGGTGGAACCCAGTCTTTACTAAAAATACAAAAAACTAGCCGGGCGAGGTGGCGGGCGCCTGTGGTCCCAGCTACTCGGGAGGCTGAGGCAGGAGAATGGCGTGAACCCGGGAGGCGGAGCTTGCAGTGAGCTGAGATCCGGCCACTGCACTCCAGACCGGGCGACAGAGCAAGACTCCGTCTCAAAAAAAAAAAAAAAAAAAAAAAAAAAAAAAAGTTTTACAACCTACAGAACAATACTAGACAATGTTTATGGGTATATAAATGTATAGGAAATATTTAAAATAGGCATGAGTATTATAAATACTAACTGCTTGATAGTGGCTACTTCCAAGAGATGGGATGGGTGAAGCATACTTAGAGGACCCTCAAATGTTTCTGTAATGGTTAATTTCATAAGAAAAAAAAAACTCAAACAAATATGAGATCAATGACAAGATTTAGTAAAGCTGAGTGATGGGTTCAAGGCTGTTCATCTGTATCAGTCAAGTTTTCCTTCAATAATACTGAAAAACAAACATCCCTCAAAGCTTACAGCAATAAACTCTTATAACTTGCTCACAGGACTGCCAGTCTCGTGTGGGTGTGCAGGGCTTGGCTGGGATCAGCTGGAGCTGACTCCAGGCTATAGTTTGGGTTTAAATATGTTCCAGGGAGTCTGGGGGAGGTGACTCACACCTGTAATCCCAGCACTTTAGGAGACTGAGAAGGCAGATCACAAGCCCAGGAGTTCAAGACCAGCCTGTGCAACAAGGTGGAACCCAGTCTTTACTAAAAATACAAAAAATTAGCCAGGTGTGGTCATGTGCACCTGTGGTCCTAGTTATTTGGGAGGCTAAGGTGGGAGGATCACTTGAGCCCAGGAAGTCGAGGCTGCAGTGAGCTGTGATCATGCTGCTGCACTCCAGCCTGGTGACAGAGTGAGACCCTGTCTCAATAATAAATAAATAAATAAGCTTCAGGGTTTCCTCATCCTGGACTAGCAGCTTTCCTAGGATAACTTCTTTTCATGGCAACATGCAGAAGTGCAAGAGGCTGATGCAAAGACATTTACAGCTGCTACTCACTTCACATTGCTTACTTTCCCCTGGCCACAGCTAGATTGATGGCCAACCTTCCTAACCTTAAGTAGACAGAGAAGTGTACTCCTCCCGTGGAGGTGGAGTGAGGGGAGAAGATTCACTGAACTGTAACAAAACCTAATACAATCACAATCTACTTTAGTCTATTATAAATATTCTCAGGGAAATTAAAAGAGAGTAAGATTCTTGGAACAAGCCACAGAATACTGATTCCTACTGGGATGACTTTTGTTTTAGGCATCTCTGCCATTATTTAAAAAAAAAAAAAAAAAAAAGCAAGCCTGGCCTTCAACATTTGAAAAAGCCCAGAATGTAAAGCATTTAAAACTCAGTAACAGTCTCTTCTGGGATGTTGGGGTTTCTGCTGGATGTAGCCTGAGGATGGGCTCTTTTGGGTTCTTGAAGAACATTACTACGTGCATGGACTTAAGGCAGATATTCTCTATGGTCTCTATGGTTGGTGTTGTGGGGGAGGCTCAACAGTGGTCTGTGAATACACAAATTCAAAATATGCAATCCAAATGGACAAATAAGAGATGCATTCAGCCAAGTGATTATTGCAGTAAAAAAAAAAAAAAAAAAAAAAAGTCTTCAGTGCTTCTCCTTTTTTTTTTTTTTTTTTTTTTTTTCTGACAGAGTCTTACTCTGTCTCCCGGGCTGGAGTGCAATGGCCCGATCTCGGCTCACTGCAACCTCTGCCTCCCGGGTTCTAAGTGATTCTCGTCCCTCAGCCTCTGGAGTAGCTAGGATTACAGGCACAGGCCCACGCCCGGCTAATTCTGTGTTTTTAAAGGAGACGGGGTTTCACCACGTTGGCCAGGCTGGTCTCAAACTCCTGACCTCAGGTGATCCACCTGCCTCAGCCTCCCAAAGTGCTGAGATTACAGGTGTGAGCCAGTGCGCCCAGCCTAGAGCTTCTCCTTTGATAAATGTTTTTTCTAAATCTGGGAGGGTCACTTTTCAAAAGTGTTATTTACATATCATGGCAATTAGGAATGATGTCTTACATTTGCGTTTAACTTACTTTTAGTTATCCTTTGATACAAGAGAAGAGAGAGAACAGGGGGTGAGTTCAGGCACTGAATTGAGACTCCTGTTATTTTACATATAGATTAGGTTTTCATTCCAATGTAGGAGCCCAAGCACTGAATCCAATGGCCAGAGATTGCTCATGGCTGCCTTCCTTACACATTTTTATAAAAATGGTAACACTACTTTTCTGTAAGTTTCTTTTTGTGCCTAAGGCTATCTCTCCTGATGAATACATATGGCTCTACCTCATTCAATGTAACATCTATCTAGTATTCCATTTTAAGGATGAACCACCATGTACCCAGCTAATTCCTTGTTCAGGAACTTGGTTTGCTTGCAGTGTTTCACTATAATAAATTAAACTGCAAAGAACTCACTTTCCATGTACAGTTTTGTGGGTTTGGGGGGTGTTTCTGTAGGATAAATTTTTAGAAGTGGCATTTCTGGGTCAAAGATTATATGCATTTTTAATTTTGACAGATACAGCCAAATGGCTCTCCAAAGAGTTGTATCAATTTGCACTCCTGCCAAGAGGGTATGAGAGGGCCCATTTCATTGCTCAGAATTTAAAAGTGCTTAATCAGACACAGGCTTGATGAACACTTCAGAAGCTGTTAGAAAAATACAGAGAATGCATATGTTTCTATTGTGAATATGCCTCTGCTACAATGCTTACTGGACTCATTAAGTAGGTCTTACCCTGTACTGATAGAGTTTGGTTCCACCAAATTTTTAGTGCAGGCCACTTCTAAGAACTTTTGGGAGTGCCCATGCTACAGTGAAGTTTGAGAGAAAGGGTAAATGAAAATGTGAAAATGTAGAACCAGGTTGGCTGACGCTTTTTATTTTATTTTAAAAATTTAATTAAAATAATTTTTTTGGGATAGTATCTCACTCTGTCACCCAGGCTGGAGTGCGATGACACCATCTAGGCTTACTGCAACCTCTGCCTCCTGGACTTAAGTGATCTTCCCACCTCAGCTCCTGAGTAACGGATACTACCATGCTCGGCTAATTTTTTTGTAGAGATGGGGGTCTCGCCATGTTGCCCATGATGGTCTCGAACTCCTGGACTCAAGTGATCTGCCCATCTCAGCCTCCCAAAGTTCTGTGATTATAGGCGTGATAATTTTTTTTTTTTTTTTTGACACAGAGTCTTGCTTTGTCACCCAGGCTGGAGTGCGGTGATACAATCACAGTTCACTGCAGCCTCCAACTCCTGGACTCAAGGGATCCTCCCACCTCAGCCTACTGAGTAGGCTAGGAGTAAATGTGCATGCCATCATGCTCAGCTAAATTTTTTACTAAATTCTTTTTCTTTGCAGAGACAGGGTCTAAGCTATGTTGGCAAGGCTGGTCTCAGATCCCGGCCTTGAGTGATCCTCCTACCTCAGCCTCCCAAAGCACTAGAATTACAGGTGTGAGTCATTGCACTTGGCTGGCTTATGTTTTCTACTACTAAGATGCTGCTCTAAGGATCTTGTACTACGCATTTTACAATACCTTTTTGAAAACAATCAGTTCTAGAAATTGAAGAACAACAACTCTCTTTAACTGAATAACTCCAGTACCTTTACCACAAATTACAAATGGTTTCTTTTCAATGTAGGGTTCATTTTTAATAATGTTTTTAGATTTTTGAAACTCATTTTGTAACATGGCTGAATATTGAATATTGCTGACCTCAATATAGACCATCAGGGAGTCTCATCAGATCTTTTACCGCACACTGTGAGGCAGGCTTGTCAGCAATGTGGCAGAGGGCAGACTCTCAGATGAAGAAACCAGGACGTTGCCACATATCCTGGGCATCTTCATGATGTGCCAAGATATTGCAATGCTCTGCTGGGAAACCATGGGTGGAGTCAATGTATTGAGGAGACTAAGGTCATAGTTTGCATTTTCAGGTGAACCAGGTGGCCTTATTCTGTCCATGGAACTGATATCTCTAATATCTGTCAATCACTATGTCCCAGGAAACTGAGCAAGAGTCAGGAGAGACCTGGACTCTTCTACTATGCAGGCTAGAAAACAGCTCACAGCTCCCAACCCCCGACGGTCAGAACAGAGCATCTTGTTTGACACAGCAATGGGCCTAGTAGAAGGAGCATTGGCCAGGGGGAAGAGACTGAGGTTCCAGTTGTGACCAGTGTGATCTCTGGCAGGTCAGCTAACCTGTTTGCACCTCTGGGTTTTCATCTGTGAAAGGAGTATTAGGCTCAGTGATGCCTAATTTTCCTCCTTCTGTTCTAAAATCTCATCATCATCTTTAACTGATGTGGTGCTAGGAGACCCCAGAAGAAATTCTCCTTTGTGGGAAGAATTAATCAGAGTGCCCAGGTGCAGTGGCTCACACCTGTAATCCCAGCACTTTGGGAGGCCAAAGCGGGAGGATTGCTTGAGGCCAGGAGTTTGAGACCAGCTTGGACAACATGCTGAGAAAAAGAAAGAAAAGAAAGAAGGGAAGGGAAAGGGAAAGAAAGGAAAGGAAAAGAAAGAAAGGAAGAAAGAAAAGAGAGAAGAAGGAAAGGAAAGGAAAGGAAAGGAAGAAAAGGAAAGGGAAAGGAAAGAATAAAAGAACAAATCAGATTAAGCACATTTGCAAATGTGTTCAACCTTGGCCACTTGCTTCTTTTAGACTGGTCCTTCTCAATCTTTTTTGCACATGGAATCACCTGGGGAGTGTTAAAAATGCTCAGTGTCCAAGCTGTACCCAGATAGATTACACTAGCATTTCTGGGGCAGGGCCCAGGCATCAGTGTTGTTTTGTTTGCTAGTTTGTTTGTTTTTTGAGACGGAGTTTCGCTCTGTCGCCCAGGCTGGAGTGCAGTGGCATAATCTCAGCTCACTGCAAGCTCCGCCTCCCGGGTTCATGCCATTCTCCTGCCTCAGCCTCCTGAGTAGCTGGGACTATAGGCACTTGCTACCACATCCGGCTAATTTTTTTTTTTTTTTTTTTGTAGTTTTAGTAAAGACAGGGTTTCACCATGTTAGCCAGGATGGTCTCGATCTCCTGATCTCATGATCCATGCACCTCGGACTCCCAAGTGCTGGGATTACAGGCTTGAGCCACGGCGCCCAGCTGGCATCAGTGTTTTTAAGGCAATTCCAGTGTGCAACTAAAGATGAGAAGCCCTGATGCTGGCCTTTGGTCAAGAACCCTGGAAAAGGGGCTCATCTTCAGGCTCCAGAATCGTCTGTGCCCTCATCCGTCATGCCTGGTTGGTCTCCCCCTACTTTCTGGTGACCTTTTAAAAAGTTAATTCTTTCCCCTCTTTTTTGCTCTGGCTTGTCATTGAACTCACCCAGCTGATTGTGGCGCTTATGATTGAGAACCTCTTCTGACCGCTTCTCTTTCCCCAGAAATTAACATGATCATTAAGGCTTATAATTTTACTCACCAGTGCTATCAATCAAGGGGCTGCAAAAAGGAGTTAAGAGTCCTTTTGTAATTGGCAGCAGCCTGTGATTTGGAGCAGAGCATCCAGGGTCTGTGGGAGGCTGGAGGTGGGGAGGGCCTGGGGTGCAGGGAGGGGCTCTGCCCCCCTTGAGCTGACTCCCAAACTTTCCCCCAGGGGCTAGCGAGTTTCAGTCTTCCTCTTCCCTGAATATCAAAATAAGGAAGCCAGTTCTTGCCAACGGGACTCCAGGCTCACCCCAAGCTCTGCCATAGGAAGGGAGGTCTCTCAAGGCATCCCTGGGATAAGGAAGATCAGGGAATTTTGTATACACTAGGCAACCCAGGTCTGGCTGGGGAGGGGCAGTGGGCCCAGATTATCTGTAGTTCAGAAGTGGGATTGAGACTGTCAGACCCAAGGAGGTGATCCATCCTTCCCTAGTCCCCTTGGAACCTTGTTTAGGGCAACAAAAACAACAGCTGAGCCTGATGCAATGCACCCTCCGCCGCTCCCCACAGCCCAGGCAACTCCATGCTCCTTCCACATGCAGCGAGCTGCAGAATCGCAGTGCCCTGGGACAAGGGCTGACCTTCCCTTCTGGGAGGGCTGGGCTGTCTGAAGACATCTCTGACCCATGCAGTGCCTTGTGGTATATTTTTTAGATACAGGGTAAGTGGCATGTATGCCAGAGGTGATAGGGTAGTTATTCTCTCTTTCTCTCTCTCTCTTTTTTTCTTTCTTTTTTTGAGAAAGTGTCTCACTCTGTCACCTAGGCTGGAGTGCAGTGGTGCGATCTCCACTCACTGCAAGCTCCGCCTCCTGGGTTCAAGCGATTCTCCTGCCTCAGCCTCCCAAATAACTGGAATTACAGGCACGCGCCACCATGCCTGGCTAATTTTTATATTTTTTAGTAGAGATGGGGTTTCACCATATTGGCCAGGCTGGTCTCGAACTCCTGGCCTCAAGTGATCTGCCCACCTCAGTTTCCCAAAGGGCTGGGATTACAGTCAGAAGCCACCATGTCCAGCCCTATTTTATTTCAATTACAATATTGTAACCACATGAAAGTGATTTATTTTTATTTTTATTTTCATTATTTATTTATTTATTTAAGATGGAGTATCACTCTGTCACCCAGGCTGGAGTGCAGTGGTGCAATCACAGCTCACTGCAACCTCCATCTCCTTGGTTCCAGCAATTCTCCTGCCTCAGCCTCCTGAGTAGCTGGGATTACAGGTGCCCACCACCACACCCAGCTAATTTTTGTGTTTTAATTTTGTAGTTTAGTTTCACGATGTTGGCCAGGCTGATCTCAACCTCCTGACCTCAGGCGATCCGCCTGCCTCAGCCTCCCAAAGTGCTGGGATTACAGGCATGACCCACTGTACCTGGCCATTTTTTTTTTTTTTTTTTTTTTTGATAACTCTATAGGAAAATCTGGAGATGGATAAATCACCTATAATTCTACTTCTCTAATACAACTATTTTATTTTTGCCTTTTTTTCTATTTCCTACACGTGTACCTATGTATTTTAACATAATTGTAATCAGAGTAAACATGTTTTGCATTCTGATAGCCCTCTTAACATTCGATCTCTGACATTGTTACTAGTGGTTATGAAGTCTAGAATTCCTTTTGGTGTTTGCATAATAATTCTGTTAGTTGGTGTGTGCCATCATTTTACCTGCCACTCACTGTTTTGGCTAATTAGGCCCAACAAAAATGTTTAAGAAAATCAGTTTGCAACATATGAAACAGCATGAATATGACTTACCCGTGGGGATTAGATTCCCGGTTCTTACCTCCTGAGAGTGGGACTCAGCAAGTGCGAGGTGGAGCCCTGGCACCTGCGTGTCACAACCCTGATGCCACTGGTCCTCACTCCGTACTTCCCTAAACACTGCCCTAGGGCTTGCTGAGTTTCTTCAGGGACCATCAATGATAGGGGCTTGGTTATAGCCACCACAGAAACACCAAGAGCAATTGCTTTCATCTTCCCTTCCACTTAACACCAAGGTTGGGCAGAAGATTGGAGTTAACATCTCTTCAAACATCGTGTGTAGGGGCTGGGCGCAGTGGTTCATGCCTGTAACCCAGCACTTTGGGAGGCCAAGGCAGCTGGATCACTTGAAGCCAGGAGTTCAAGATCAGCCTGGGCAACATGGTGAAACCCCGTCTCTACTAAAAAATACAAAAAATATAAATAGCTGGGCGTGTTGGTGCAAACCTGTAATCCCAGCTACTAGGGAGGCTGAGGCAGGAGAATCAGTTGAACTCGGGAGGAGGAGATTGCAGAGAGCGGAGATCATGCCACTGCACTCCAGCCTGTGTGACAGAATGAGACTGTGTCTCAAAAAAAAAAAAAATATATATATATATATATGAAATATATATACACACACATATATATGCATGTGTGTGTGTGTGTGTGTCTCACATGTGGGTGGACCAGGTGCAGTGGCTTATTCCTGTAATCCTAGCTGCTTGGGAGGCTGAGGCAGAAGGATGGCTAGAGCCCAGGAATTCAAGGCTGCAGTAAGTTTTGTTTGCGCCATTGCACTCCAGCCTAGGCAAAAGAGTGAGATCCTGACCCTGGAAAAAAAAAAAAAAAAAGAAAGAAAAGAAAAGAAAAAAAAACAACTGTGGGTTACACTGGAGCTTCTTCTCCATGGGGCTGTTCTTCCCCACCTGGGCACTCGCTCTCCTGGAAGGTGGTGCCACAGGACATGTCAGCACCTTGTGGCCCTAGGTCACATCTGCTCCAGGTGCCTTTGTTCCAGTAACTCAATACGCAGATGATGGGGGAGTGGGAGGGACCCACATTTTCCAGCTGGTGGAGATCTGGGCAGTCAGCACAAGGAAGGGGGCAGTGAGGGATTGTTTGGCTCATGCTGGGCTCGCCTTACTCCCGGCAGCCCGGGCCTCTCTCTCTGCACACACAGGCTGCCCTTGCCAGCATCTCTTCTCTCCCAAGCCGAAACTGTCTGGCAGTCTCTTCAACCTGCTTTCTTTCCTCCTCTTTGGTGTCTTGGTGGTCAGAATTATCTGCAAAAAGGAAAATGCCTGCCTTACCTTCCTTTATTTGCCTTAAACCTCCCAAATCTGGGTCTAGCCCAGCTATAAGCAGAGGCTGAGCAAGCAGGCCCCGGGAGTGAGACTGGGCCCAGAAAATGGCTCCAGAAACCACCAGATGACCACGAGTAGACTGTGGTGAGCACTTGGAGTAACTGCCATGTGATTCCACCCCAAATCTGGCTGCGGCTCAACTTCTTTCAGAAAGGGAGAGGGAGCTGCCACCTCTGAAAAATCAAGTCAGCGACCAGCCCAGCCGCCTGCCATGTCCTAGCTGAGTTTCGTTTCAGGGCCACAGTTGTGAGCTTATTCTTCGCTTCGTTATGGGATCTCTGGGGTGTCGATTTTTCTGGCTAGAAACCTCTGTGGCCTGAGTTCCTGTCCTGTGTCCAGGAAGAATGAGGCACACAGACAAGTGAAGGGTGAAGAAGATGAAGAGTTTTATTTAGTGTTAAAACAGCTCAGAGGAGACCCACAGTGGGTAGCTCCTCTTTCCAGGCAGATCATCCTGTGGAGTGTTGAGCTCTCAGCAGAGACGTGGCCCTGGAAAGGTTGGCTTCTCTCTGCAGGCAGGTCATTTGGATGTCTCTGCAGGTCTCTGAAGCTCCCAGCAGAGAAAGGAGCTCATCTCTGCAGGTCTCTGAAGCTCCCAGCAGAGAGGGTCGTCTTGTCTTCCCATTGTCTCTCTACCCTCTTCTTTTATGGCCATCCTCTGCCCTGCTCTGGCTGAGCCCAGTTTTCATGGACCTCAGAGGGGAGGAAGTGGGTGCCAATTGGTCCATGGGTGGCCACGGGTGCCAGGAAGAGGCACCACCAGTCCCCACTTCAGTCTGTGGGACTGGCAGCCTGGCCGTCAAGCCCTCTCTGGCCTGAAAGTGGGGCCTTGCTGAGGATCTGCCCCATTCAGGCCAGGACTCTGTCTCCCGCTGCCATTCAAGGCCTGGGGGCTCAGCCCCAATCCCACTCCAAGATCAGAGCAGGCGCCAGAAGTGGAGAGAGGTCAGGCAGTGGGAACAGACACCCTCGAGCCTGTAGGGATGTGGAGGGGTTGGGGAGTGTCCTTCCTGGGGCCCCTGAAGGTGCAGGCTGCAGCGATGCAGAGGTCCTGCACCTAGGAGGGCCAGGCAGTGGGAGCAGACACCCCCAAGCCTGCAGGGATTGGGGTGGGGAGTTTCCCTCCTGGGGCCCCCGAGGGTACAGGCTGCAGAGACGATGGGTCCTGTGCCTAGGAGGGTGGCTGCAGTCTCAGCAGATCCTGCCTGCACCCAGCCCTCCTCCAAGAGCATAAAGAGGTTCGAATCCACAGCTGTAGTTTGGGTGGCTATAGCCCTGCCCAGGAGTCGGGGGACTCCTGCCTGCTCCATGGAGCAGGAGGCCTGGGTCTGCAGCTGTGGTTTGGGAGGCTGTGGCAGCTCCAGGAGTTCCCATCCCAATTAAGAAAAGGCAGAGCTCCCAGTGGGGCTCCCACTGGCTCCATGGAGTATGCAGTCCCAGCCGCGCCTCCCTGCTGCAGCTGGCGTGATGGCGGCAGCCACAGCCATCAACTTTGCCTTCATTTAAGTACAGGCCATAAGAATCGTTATAAATGAGTAATAAAATAACTGGGATGATAATTTAAATATATATATTGCCTGGTTTCTGAGGGGATAAAAACCGACTTACATTTTCTCATCATCTTCATATCCCTCATATTGTCTTAATTTTAGTTTTCTTTCTTAATTACTTTATTTTATTTTATTTTACTGTTTTCTGAGACCCGGCTTGCTTCATTGCCCAGGATGGAGTGACGTGGCATGATTTCATCTCACTATAGCCTGCATCTCTTGGGCTCAAGCGGTCCTCCCACCTTGGCCTCCTGAGTAGCTAGGACTATAGGTGGGCACCACCACGCCCAGCTAAGTTTTGTATTTTTTGTAGAGACAGGGTCTTCCTATGTTGCCCAGGCTGGTCTCGAACTCCTGGGCCCAAGCAATTCACCCACCTCAGCCTCTCAGAGTGCTGGGATTACAGGCATGGGCCACCAAGACTGGCCTTAATTGCCTTATTAATGCAGATTCACAGCATGAAAGGAAGGGTGCAATGGTAAAACCTACCAAAAAAATTGAAACTAGATACATCAGCTCTGAAAAATCAACAAATTATTCTCTAGGACTGTAGTCCTTTATTTCAAAAAGGATTTTCAAATGCATGTTTTAGTGGAATTGGCAAATTTACTAAAATTTCCATTTGCTTTGATTTTTTTTTTTTTTGAGACGGAGTCTCGCTCTGTCCCCCGGGCTGGAGTGCAGTGGCGGGATCTCAGCTCACTGCAAGCTCCACCTCCCGGGTTTACGCCATTCTCCTGCCTCAGCCTCCCTAGTAGCTGGGACTACAGGCGCCCGCCACCTCGCCCGGCTAGTTTTTTGTATTTTTTAGTAGAGACGGGGTTTCACTGTGTTAGGCAGGATGGTCTCGATCTCCTGACCTCGTGATCTGCCCGTCTCGACTTCCCAAAGTGCTGGGATTACAGGGTTGAGCCACCGCGCCCGGCCACTTTGAATTTTTATGTGGTGCACACATTCACTCTAGGAGGTGCTGCCCATCTCTGGAGAGAGAATCAGAGAAGAGGAAGCTTTATGACCTGACCCCCAGGGCCCAGGAGGCTGGATCTCACACAGTCAGTGCCTTCTTCCGCCAGAGAGGTGCAGTCATGGAGGTCAGCAGGCCTGCAAGACAAGGTGTGGACAGTTTGAAGTTTTTTGGCGGTTGGCAGGGGTGGGGCGAAGTCCCGCTCTTGTCACCCAGGCGGGAGTGCAGTGGTATGATCTTGGCTCACCGCAACCTCCGCCTCCCAGGTTCAAGTGATTCTTCTGCCTGGAGACAGGGTAGAATCCCAGACTGGTCTCAAACTCTTGGCCTCAAGGGATCTTCCCATGTGGGCCTTTAAGTTCTTTTCATCTACATTTTCCAAAAAATCTATCATGTGGTTTTTAATTTGCATTATTTTATTTGTTTATTTAGAGGCATGGTTTCGCTCTATCACCCAGGCTGGATGGAGTGCAGTGGTGCACAGTTCACTGCAGCCTTGACCTCCTGGGCTCAAGCCACCCTCCCACCTCAGCCTCTTGAGTAGCTGGGACCATAGGCGCACGCCACCAAGCCTAGCTAATTTCCCCTGCTTCTTTCTTAATATGGAGGTACTGACTCAGTGTTTACATTTGAGGTTTTCTTCTGATTCCCCCTGCCTGAGGGCTTTGTCTCACAGTGCTCTTAACCACTGCTTCCCTGCAGGCCCTCCCCAGCAACAGTGCCCGGGCTGAGGACAAAGTGCACCAAGCAAGCTTCTGTTTGGTGCTGAAATGTGCGGGAATGTCTATGGGAAGGTTAGAGAGTGGTCAGTGGTGTCGCATTTCTGCACAAGTACGGATCCAGGATAGAGAAACATACTTCTTTTTCTCAGAAAATTCTTAGAAATCAGGAATACTTCTTCAAGGAATTGTTTTTAATTTTTTTGGTCTTTTAAGCAAATTATTGATATGTGTGCAACATGGATGACTCTTAAAACATTATGTGGAGCGAAAGAAGCCAGTCCAAATAGAAGTGTAGTGACCAGCCCAAGTCTGGGTGACTTCAAAGCCTGTGTTCTTTTTTTTTGTGAGACGGAGTCTCGCTCTGTCGCCCAGGCTGGAGTGCAGTGGCCGGATCTCAGCTCACCGCAAGCTCCGCCTCCCGGGTTCACGCTATTCTCCTGCCTCAGCCTCCGGAGTAGCTGGGACTGCAGGCGCCCACCACCTCGCTCGCCCAGTTTTTTTGTTTTTTGTTTTAGTAGAGATGGGGTTTCACCGTGTTAGCCAGGATGGTCTCGATCTCCTGACCTCGTGATCCGCCCGTCTCAGCCTCCCAAAGTGCTGGGATTACAGGCTTGAGCCACCGCGCCCGGCTAAGCCTGTGTTCTTTCAACCACTCTCCAAGGGCCCCTCAGCTCCCTGAATCCCAGGCCCCTCCCCTTGGTTTCTAGTCTGAGCCCCAGGTCCGCTGTTAGGGGAGGCCCTTGGACAAGTCCTTTCCCATTATGAGAGGCTTAGATGAGATTGCTTCTAAGATTTGTTACAGTTCTAACATCCTAGCACTTTCCAAGTCTATTTCTTTTAAAAAATTTACTTGTTTTTGGCCAGGTGCGATGGCTCACACCTGTCATCCCAGCACTTTGGAAGACCGAGGCGGGCGGATCACGAAGTCAGGGGTTCGAGACCAGCCTGACCAACATGGTGAAATCCCGTCTCTACTAGAAATACAAAAATTAGCTGGGCATGGTGGCACGTGCCTGTAATCCCAGCTACTCAGGCTGAGGCAGGAGAATCACTTGAACCTGGGAGGCAGAGGTTGTAGTGAACCAAGATGGCGCCACTGCACTCCACCCTAGGCAACAGAGTGAGACTCCACCTCAAAAAAACAACAACAAAAAATTAATTAATTAACTTGTTTTTGAATAGTTAATAGTCACATGATACAAAGTTCAAAAGGATATACATGTCACAGACCAGGAAACTAAAGAGATAGGAGGACTAAGTGAAATATGGTTTCCTGGATTGGCTCCTGGAACAGAAAAAGGATATTCTTTAAAATCAGTGAAAGTGGTCCAGCACTATGGCTCACACCTGTAATCCCAGCACTTTGGGAGGCCAAGGTGAATGGATCACTTGAGCCCAGGAGTTGGAGACCAGCATGGGCAACACAGTGAGCCACACACCCCCATCTCTAAAAAAATTTAAAAAAAAAAAAAAAAAAAAAAAAAACTAGTGAAAGTCAAAGTTTGGAATTTGGTTAGTAACAATGTACCAATACTAGTTTCTTTCTTTTTCTTTTTTTTTTTTTTTTTTGAGACAGTCTCACTCTGTTGCCCAGGCTGGAGTCCAGTGGCACAATTTCAGTTCACTACAACCTCTGCCTCCTGGGTTCAAGCGATTCTCCGGCCTCAGCCTCCCGAGTAGCTGGGATAACAGGTGCGGACCACCACACTCGGCTAATTTTTGTGTTTTTGGTAGAGAGGGGGTTTCACTATGTTGACCAAACTGGTCTCGAACTCCTGGTCTCAACTGATCACCCGCCTTGGCCTCCCAAAGTGTTGAGATTATACGCGTGAGCCACCACTCCTGGTCCCAGTGCTTGGTTCTTAGTTTTGACAAATATGCCATGGTCCTGTAAGATGTCAGCATGAAGGGGTATATAACTCTTTGTACTCTTACAACTTTTCTGTAAATCTAAAATTATTCCAAAACAGGCCAGGCGCAGTGGCTTATGCCTATAATCCCAGTACTTTGGGAGGCCAAGGTGGGTAGATCACCTGAGGTCATGAGTTTGAGACCAGCCTGGTCAAGATGGTGAAACTCCATCTCTACTAAAAATACAAAAATTAACCAGGCGTGGTGGCAGGTGCCTGTAATCCCAGCTACTTGGGAGGCTGAGGCATGAGAATCACTCGAACCTGGGAGGTGGAGGTTGCAGTGAGCTGAGATTGTGCCATTGCACTCCAGCCTGGGTGATAAGAGCAAGGCTCTGTCTCAAAGAAAAAAAAATTATTCCAAAATAAAAAGGGTTTTTGTGTTTTTTGTTTTTAAAGTAATGTTTTCCCTTTGTCCCTGTCCTTGAGCCAGCCAGTCCCCAAGCCACACAACCAATGTTCAATGTTATCTGTTTCTTATATAATCTTTAAGATATATTCAATTAATATTAAAAGAAAATCTATATTCTACAAATATATCTCCAAATAGAAAGTGTGCTCTGAGATAAATTCCTAGAAGTGAGATTCCTGGGCATATAGTTTTCATAGTTATTGCCAAACTGCCTTCCATAAAAGTTGTAACAATCTATCCTTCCACCAGACAATGTGTGTGAGGATCTGTTGTCTCATCAACTCAGACTGTGATCTGAGAGTGAACTGGAATTCACTTACTTCAGTTTAAGTCAGACTGTCAACTCTCAAAGTGCTCTTGAACAAAACTTCTGTAGAAAGCTGCCACAAAATGGCGGCTCCATTCTCAAGGAGGGAGTAGAGGCAAGCCGGGAGTTGGCTGCAGTGGCAAAGGGTAGCAAGGCCATGAAGAAGCGCTTGCCAAATGATTAACATTCCTGTCGCCAATTACTACTGTCCTCAAGACGAGAAGACATTCACAGAAGGGCATTGTCTCTGCTCCACAGCACACAAAGGGTCAAGCCTCACAAATTTGCTCCTAGTTGGGGGAAAAAACCCTCACAGGTCAAAGTGTTCAGATTACAGATTCAGGAAAATCCCTTTGCAGAAAGAAGACAGCAAATCCCCAGTGAAGTTGAAAGGACAAAACTTTCTTCACCTCAGAGACACTCCAATGAATAAACCGGTTAAACATGGTTTGGATTTAGTGAACATGAAAACAACTGGATTAAAGTATAATCTAGCTAGAAAGCAAAGGAAATGTGCTGAGAGAGCTAAGCAATGACAAAGCTGCGGTGTTTACATCTGTCAAGCAGGAACAACCATTCCAGGTTTGTAACTGAATTCTCTTAAATGTTTAACTTTTCTTTAGCTCAACATGAGCCTCTGCTCATGTTGGCCTCTTTGATAACACTGGCACCAAGGCAACTGTGTGAGAACGAGGGGTGTAGAGTCCAGGAGTCTGCAGGCACCAGCTGTCAGGGCGAGTGTTCGGCATGGGCCTTGGCCAAGCTGCACACAGTCCAGATTGGAGGCAGCATCCATCACACAGGTGCAGGTTTTAGAATCACAAAGACTTGGGTTTGAATCCCAATTGTACTTTTTACTGGCTGTGTGACCTTGGACAAATTAAACTCTGTCCCATTTCCTCTCTTGGTAAAATGAAGATAATACTCATCCAATAGGGCTGTTTTGATAATTAAATGAGGTAATACATGTAAAAGCCTACACCGAAACCTAAACACTCAATAGGTGGTCGGATCACCAATCTCCGTCTTTCTGTCTCTCCTGCTCCTGCTTCCCCTTGTACACACACTGGAGCACCAAGTGAACCTGTTCCACATCAGGCACTTCAGATCTTACTCTGTGACAGAAGCATTCAGAGTTTTTACATTAGGGCTTCTTAAACATTTTTGTAAAGACCCCTACTCACATATCTGTTTGTAAAAGTATAAAATAAAATACATAGGATTATAAAAGAAACCAACTTATTGAAGTATGTTTATTAAAATATTTTAAAACTTGTGATAAAATATGTGCTTCTTTGGAAAATGTTAAACAAGCTGGGTGCGGTGGCTCACACCTGTAATCCCAGCACTTTGGGTGGCCAAGGAGGGCGGATCACTTGAGGCCAGGAGTTTGAGAACAGCCTGACCAACACAGGGAAACCCTGACTCTACTGGAAAAAAAAAAATTAGGCATGTGTGTGCCTGTAGTTACAGCTACTTGGGAGGCTGAGTCTGGAGAATCACTCAAACCCAGGAGGTGGAAGCTGCAGTGAGCCGAGATCGCACCACTGCACTCTAGCCTGGGCAACAGATTGAGACCCTGTCTCAAAAAAAAAAAAAAGAAAAAGAAAAAGAAAAAAAAAATTAAACAAGATCTGGGGGTGAGTCTGATAACTACAACAATTTTCAAGCAGTGATCAATGTATTTCAAGATCTGCAACAACAAATGTGATATAATTAACATATTTACATTTTTTAATTGGTGATAGTCAAAAGTCCTGCTTCTACTAATACTCTGTTTTACTTCTACATTCATAATGGAAGAAATAATAAATTTCAGTTACAGAATATTAAAGGTGACCCCCTCTCTCTCTTCCTTAGAGCAGAAGAAAAAAAAGAATATTAAAGATACACCATTTTCCCATTCAAATTAGACTCCAGGTATTATAAAATATTACCACCTCTGTTCTCAAGACTACTGATAAAAGATACTTACAAACTGTCAAGCCAGCACTCCCTTATTTTACTTTTTTCTCTCACTTCTTTCAAGATTTTATCTTGGTCTTTGGTTTTTTTGCAGTTTGAACATGACATCCCTAGGTGTTTTTGTTATTTTTATTTTTTTACCAACAAGGTTATTATTTTTAAATTTATTCTGCTTGGTGTTCTCTCAGCATCCTGGATCCGTGGTTTGGTTCACTAATTTTGGAAAGGTCTCAGCCATTATTACTTCAAACATATAGACAGTTTGAACGACACGGGTTTGAACTGCGCAGGCCCACTCATACATAGACTTTTTCAATAAAAGTAACAGAATGTGCCCGTCCCTTCTGCCTCCCCTTCCACCTCCTCCACCTCTCCGCCTCCCCACCCCTAGACAGCAAGACCAACCCCTCCTCTTCCTCCTCCTCAGCCTACTCAACGTGAAGATGAGGTGAAGACTTTTATGGTGATCCACTTCCACTTAATGAATAGTGAATGTTTTCTCTTCCTTAGGATTTTCTTAGTAACATTTTCTTTAGCTTACTTTAAGAATACAGTATACACGTAACATACAAAATACTTGTTAACTATGTTATCAGCAAGGCTTCTGGAAAACATTAGGCTATTAAATTTTGGGGGAGTCAAAAATTATATGCAAATTTTCAACTATATGAGGGGTTGGCACCCCAACCCCTGCATTGTTCAACTGTATATATACTTTTTGCTCTACTCTCTCTTTTTCAGGTATTCCAGTTACACATATGCTATATCTTTTGAAATGATCCCAGTTTTCGGATGGTCTGGGTTTTTTTCCTACTTTTTCTCTTCCCATTTCAGTTTGGGAAGTTCCTATTGACCTACCTTCAAATTCACTAATTGTTTCCTAAATGTGTCAAGTCTACTTATGAGTCCATCAAAAACATTCTTCATTTTTATTATAGTGATTTTGATTTTTAGCATTTCCTTTTGAGTTTCCATCTCTCTGATTACCCATCTATCCTTGCACATGTCTACTTTTTCCATTACAAATTTTAATATGTTAGGTTGTAATTATCAAACAAGGAATCGGTGTCATATCCAACTCTGGTTCTGATTGCTTTCTCTCTTTAGACTGTTTTATCTTTCTTTTTGGCATGCCTTGAAATTTTTTGTTGAAAGCCAGGTATGTTGCACTGGGTAATAGAAACTGAGGTAGACAGGCCTTCAGTGTGAAGGTTCATGGTAATCTGGCTAGAGGACGGACTGTGCTTAATGTTTGCTGCAGTTACAGGTGCCAGAGGTTTCACCTTCCTCTAGTGTCTTTGCTTTTGCCTGTCTCTTAACTCTGGGTTTCCCTAGTTACTCCTCCACAGAGGGGGACTTCCAGCTGTAATCCACTACGATTACACTGGAATCCCATTGGTGTGGTGGTAAACTGTGGGAAGCGGGATATTCTATAATCTTTTTTTTTGAGACGGAGACTCGCTCTGTCGCCAGGGCTGGAGTGCAGTGGCCGGATCTCAGCTCACTGCAAGCTCCGCCTCCTGGGTTTAGGCTGCCTCAGCCTCCGCAGTAGCTGGGACTACAGGCGCCCGCCTAGTTTTTGTATTTTTTTAGTAGAGACGGGGTTTCACCATGTTAGCCAGGATGGTCTCGATCTCCTGACCTCGTGATCCGCCCGTCTCAGCCTCCCAAAGTGCTGGGATTACAGGCTTGAGCCACTGCGCCCGGCCATTCTATAATCTTCATATTAAATCTATGTCTCAGTGGGCCTGTGAGCTTCACAAATGTTTTTCCAGTGATAGAGCTTTTCCTTTCTGGCCTCCTACTCCCTTCTCTGGCTGCAGCATTTCTAGTCTATTTCCTTGAAATCCTGACCCCTCTTGACTAAGTCCCCATCCCCGCCCCAATTAAGTAAGACAGGAAGCCTAGAGGGGAGGGGCTAGAGTGGGAAGAACGCCCTTCCGCCAATTGGGATAAGGCTCTGGCAGTCTTTCACCCTGGAGAGTAAGCCTTTGTAATAAAGGTTTTGGACATTGATCCCTTTTCCACATCAGAGCCACAGATCTTACTAGAACTTCACTGAGAATGTGGTGGGATTCTTGGAGGTAAAGCTGACAAACCTGTGGAGACCCCTCTTAAAGACTACGATCCCCAGGGACTTCTCACTCTCATACTCGCCCACACTCAGCCGCTAGCAATTCATTACCATCTCAGTGTTTCCAACTAGCTTATGGCTCCAGTAGCTTTTGCTCCAGATAAGCAGATTTTGGCTGTCTCTCTCTAGATAGCCCTGTTTCTCCAGACTTTAGGATGGTGGTTTGCCCTTCAACCTCAATTCTCTGATGGGTCCAAGAAAAGTCATAGATTTTCCATTTGTCCAGATTTTTCTTGTTGTAAGGACAAGATGGTAACTTTTTCTCTTGAGAAAGGGTCTCACTCTGTTACCCAGGCTGAAGTGCAGCAGCGCAATCACGGCTCACTGCAGCCCCACCCTCCCAGGCTCAGGTAATCTCCCGCCTCAGTCTCCCAAGTAGCTGGGACTACAGGTGCGTGCCACCATCCCCGGCTAATTTTTTAATTTTTATAGAGAAGTGCATTTTGCCATGTTGTCCAGGCTGGTCTCGAACTCCTGGGCTCAAGTAATCTGCCTGCCTCAGCCTCCCAAAGTACTGTTGATTACAGGTGCATACCACTGTGCCAGGCTTGGTGCCAACTTTCAAGCTTTTTACCTGTAGAAGCTTAAACCAGAATTATTTATTTCATTTTGGTCATTCCCTTCCATCCACCTGAACTACTGTGTCCCTTCTTGTCCTCACATTTGCCGTGACCACTGTACCTCTTAGTCTTTTCATGACTGGGTTTGAGGAAAGGGCTGGTGTTTGATTTCTCCTGTCTATCAGCACTTTGCACAATCAAGTGCTTGGTGTTGCTAGTTGAGTCCACTGGGTTGCTTTCATTTCTGGCACTCACTCTACAGTAAAGAGCATCTGGGATGAGGTGTTGTTGCCCAGCACCCTCTAAACTTCCGTTGTGCTTTTAAATTAATTTCCCTGGCCTCCAAGTCAGTCTTACTTTCTTAGCAAGGTTGGAATAAAGCAAACTTCACTTCCTGTAAATCAGGATTTACAAAAGTAATTTCTCAAGTTCTGATAAATCCTTTTTTCTCAATTTCTTGATTTCTTTTTGTAATGACTTAAGTAGCCAGGTAAGATCAGATTCGACCAAGTTCAAGGATATCACAGGGCCTCCGAGCTAAATGACCAAACCTGACAGTTTCAGAATTACTTGGGAAGCTTTAAAAAAGAAAATCCTAAACTCAGTCCTAAGAGAGTAATTGTGGTGGGCAGCTATGTTTAGGAAAATACGATACTTCTAGTAAGCTGTGCATGTCCAAAAGAGCTACTTACACCTAAACTTAAAATCAAAACGAAAAAACATACTAGGGAGACAAAGTGAAAAATACTATTAGAAAAACCAAACCAAACCTATTCATTCATAACAAAGGACATAGGAATTGTTTCTTAACATTCACCCTTTCACTCATTCAGTAACTGTATTGAAAGTCACAGGCACGGCTGGGCGCGGTGGCTCACGCCTGTAATCCTAGCACTTTGGGAGACTGAGGCAGGTGGATCACTTGAGGTCAGGAGTTTGAGACAAGCCTGACCAACATGGTGAAACCCCGTCTCTACTAAAAAAATACAAAATTAGCTGGGCATGGTGGCGCACGCCTGTAATCCCAGCTATGTCGGAAGGCTGAGGCAGGAAAATTGCTTGAACCCAGGAGGCGGAGGCAGTGAGCCAAGATCACGCCACTGCACTCCAGCCTGGGGAAAAGTGAGACTCCATCTCAAAAAAAAAAGTCATAGGCCCTGTCCACAAGGAAGTACACCAAGCCATGGCCTTTAGAATCAAACATCTTCACAGTTTATATCCAGTACCATCCTCTTCTGGTTAACCTTGAAAATTCTGCTCAAGCTTTCAAAACCTCAGTCTTCTCATTTGTAAAAATAACATTATCTACCTCATAGGGAAGTTCTGTGACAGAGATCACAGTGGAATTATTACAAACTTATTCTCTCTATCCTAAAACAGTTTTAACCCCTTTCCTAGCCTAAACACTGGCGTTTTGTTAATAATAGCAGCTGGCACCCACTGAATATTAATCTATATGCCAGGGAGTGGGCTAAACTCTGTCCATCCATAGCTCAAACACATTTTATCTGTAAAGGCCTGGGGGCCACAGCCTTATTCCTTCATTGGCCATATTCACCCCACTCATGTAACCAAAAAACGCAAAGCAAGTGGACACAACAGGACAGACTTTTAATCTAGGGTGGCCTCCTAGCAAAAAGGGCTGAGTGGAAAAACCATGGGATGTAATAAAAAGGAGATGCTCCTCCTCCCCTAACACCCCTTCCCCCAAGTCATAATCACTACCAGGGGTCATGATGGCAGAACCTCTGGGTAGCAAATCAAATACCAGATAAACCTATTCTGGAACTGCCATGGTAAATGAGTAAGAGTGGTACCATTTGCTACTATTACTGTTGTATCCATGACTACCACAGTCAACTGATAACTATTATTATGCTTTTTTATGTTCCGACACTGTTCAATGAATTTTACATGTAATCCTCAATGTAAGTTACTAAAGTTACCACCGATATTGACTCTTTATAACTGGCAGGAGTTGAGACAAGGCAATTAAATACTTAAATAATGGACACAGAGCCTGAGATTCCTTAGAATTACCCATCTATTGCTTTGTAATTCACTGCCAAATTAGATTTTTTAGGAAGATTCTTAAGGGATTCTGGAAACCCCTCCTATGTAGTTAGAATTATGAGCACCTGTATTTTTACTTCAGTGGGTTAAAGGCATAGTTTTACTATAAACCATGGTCTCAATTTCCTACGAGACAACACCGAAAAGTACCCTCCTCCATTAGGCAAAAACATGTTACCTAGAATAAACTTTTCGCCTACTTTAAAACCATTGACTTTTCAAGAGCATGCCTGCCCTTAGGAAATTGTGGTAGAGGTTAAAAGTGGGCAGGCTGGTACAAACCATCCTAAACCACACTATTCCTTATCTGTAAGTGATCAAAATCAAGACTCTATGTTGAGTGGAAACCTTGACATTACTGACATTTTTCTGTTGTGGGAGGCTGGCTTGTTCATTGTTAAGAGGTTTAGCAGCATCTCTGACATCCACCTGTTAGATTCCAGTAACATTCCCTAGTTGAGACAACCAAAAATATCTTCAGACATTGCCAAACATCCCCTGGGGGACAAAATCATCCCTGGTTGAGAACCACTGCTTTATTTTAATGTTTAACAGAAAAAAAAAAAAATTCTTTTGAGACAGGGTCTCATTCTTACCCAGGCTAGAATGAAGTGGCATTATCTTGCCTCACTGCAACCTCAACTTCCTGGGCTCAAGATACACTTCCAGCTAGCCACCCAAGTAGCTGGGACTACAGGCACACACTACCATGCCCAGCTAATTTTTAAACTTTTTGTAGAGACACAGTCTCACTATGTCACCCAGGTTGGTCTCAGAACTCCTGGCCTCAAGCAATCCTCCTGCCTTGGCCTCCCAAAATGCTGGCACTATAGGTGCAAGTCACTGTGCCTTGGTGAGAACCACTGCTTTAAAGAATTATTTGGTTTTGCAGAGCTACCATTATTCTGTTCTGCATACCCAAAACTGACAGCCTTTGACTTTACTTCTCAGTTCACTGAAATAAAATTTACGTGTTGCTTAGCTTTGTACCTTCTTACTTTACGGTAATTGAAATGTCCAGTATTAGGGAACTGTGAAATACTGTTTGAGCAACGAAAGGCCTTATGGGGCAACTATGACTTCTTCCTATGACTTCCATCTGCTTGGTGGACATCCTAGTTTGGCCAAGACCTAAGCTTGTTTCCTTTTAAATGGACTGATCCATCTTCAGAGGAGACGCCTCTGCTGTAGGAGGACAAAATTTCTTTACCTTGGGATTTAACTCCAAGTCACAACGGGTCCCCAAACCACCAGAAGTTGTACGGACTCAAACTAGAGACCACATTCTGGCTGAAAGGTCTGACCACAACACAAGCTAGGCAGCAAGAAGTCATGTATTTTCTGGTATCTTATCATTTTTGCAGGTCAGGCTACAAGATTGTGCCCTTCTCTTAAAGAGGATAAAGTGTGCTACTATCCCAAACCAAATTAAAGAGAAAGCACAAACCTGCTGACTAAGAAGAGTTATTACACCCCTGCTAAATTTATTTAAACAAGTCACTCAGTTGAACTAGGAAAAAACTTCTGAAAAATAGGAGAAATGGTATTGACTTATCTTTAAAAGTCCTTTTAATAAATGACTTGAGATTATAAAGCAGTTTTGAAATACACAAAGTGCTTCAAAATGATTCAGTAAGTCTTAAGGAATACATTTTTTAGTATATCACTTTTGTTGTTGTTGTTGTTGAAAATACCCCATTCAATGGGTGGAAGTATATTTGATGTCACCACTGTTTAAAGGGAATGGAATGACAGGAATGAGAAGTATATAATTAGTAAATAACCCCTCTCAACAAATGACTTAAGCAGTCACTCATAGAGAGCAAAGAAAAGCTGGAGGCAACACAACCAGTGCATATCAGAAATGCATTTTAATTTTTATTTGAAAACAACTTAAATTTTTAGACAAATGATTTTAGTATATAAATTTGATTTTGTTTTTATACAGAATATAAAGATTTCCCTCATTAATCTTCCATGTGAAGGGTATTATAAGCCTGAAGGAAGATACTTTCTGCACACAAGTACGTATCTTATGTGTGCAGTATTGGAAACCAATGGTGTAGTGCTCCTACACATAAATTGGGTCAAGTGACATCACACATTAAAAGGGGGAAAGAGAAATATTCTAGTTAATCAGATGCAAGAAGCAAATAAGACACAAAAACTGTGCAAATAAGACCAAGCCAGTAACTTTAGTTAGGACACTGCAGATTACATTGGAATAACAGGTTTGTGAGGCTATAGTGTGCACCACATTAAAACAGCAAGGAAGAGCTATTTATATAGAAAGGCTGGAATGAGGGATTTTCACTAAAGCAAATTAACTTCTTGTCCACTGCCAAAACAAAACAAAACTGAGCATATGAGTGTTAGTATACGGAAGGCATGTTATACCAGTTTCTGTGCAGCATGCTAAGTTAGAACTTCTTCACTGGTGCTTATCAATCATTAATAGTCACATTTTTGCCCCTTCTTGCCAAATTTCAGGCATGTCTTATTTTAGATGGAGTATAGCTTTTATCTATTATTTCATCTTGTAAAAACATGTGAAGACAACGTTCATTCTGTGCCAGAGGATGACCAGCGACCCTAAGAATAAAAAATATTAATTTAGTCCAATATTTTATACAAGGTGGGGGAGTTCAAAACACATATTTTAAGGTTAAGAAGCATGTATAATTTTTTTTTTTTTTGAGATGGAGTCTTGCTCTGTTGCCCAGGCTGGAGTGCAGTGCCTGATCTTGGCTCATGGCAACCTCTATCTCCTGGGTTCAAGTGATTTTGTGCCTCAGCCCTCTGAGTAGCTAGGACTACAGGCGTGCGCCACTATGCCCAGCTAATTTTTATATTTTTACTAGAGACGGGGTTTCACCATGTTGGCCAGGCTGGTCTCAAATCCCTGACCTCAAGTGATCTGTCCACCTCAGCCTCCCAAAGTGCTGGGATTACAGGCATGAGCCACTGTGCTTGGCCCAGAAGCATGTACAGTTTACTAATAAGTATTATTGTGGACTGTCCATAAAGCTATGCACTATCAACTAATGGCATATTTTCTTTTGTTTGGTTCACAACTCTTCATTTAGAAAACATTTAATCACAAATTTTTCACTGCTTGTGGTACATGTATCCAATTAGCTTTACATATAGCTGGTGTATTCATAAGAAACTTAATTTTAGGCCGGGCGCGGTGGCTCAAGCCTGTAATCCCAGCACTTTGGGAGGCCGAGACGGGCGGATCACGAGGTCAGGAGATTGAGACCATCCTGGCTAATATGGTGAAACCCTGTCTCTACTTAAATATACGAAAAACTAGCCGGGCGACGAGGCGGGCGCCTGTAGTCCCAGCTACTCCGAAGGCTGAGGCAGGAGAATGGCGTAAACCCGGGAGGCGGAGCTTGCAGTGAGCTGAGATCCGGCCACTGCACTCCAGCCTGGGTGGCAAAGCAAGACTCCGTCTCAAAAAAAAAAAAAAAAAAAAGAAACTTAATTTTAATGTTAAAAGTGAAACAGGTCAATTGATGTAAGAATCTTTTTTTTTTTTTTGAGATAAAGTGTTGCTCTGTCACTCAGGCTGGAGTGCAGTAGTGTGATCTCGGCTCACTGCAACCTCCACCTGCCAGGTTCAAGCGATTTTCCTGCCACAGCCTCCTGAGTAGCTGAGACTACAGGCGTGCACCACCACGCCCCACTAATTTTTGTATTTTTAGTAGAGACAGGGTTTTGCCATGTTGGCCAGGCTGGCATTGGAACTCCTGACCTCAAGTGATCTGTGCACCTCGGCCTCCCAAAGTACTGGGATTACAGGTGTGATCCACTGCACCAGGCCAGAATCTATTTTAAAGAGGAGAAGATACAGGATTGAAGTTAGAAATACAATGAAGTTCAATAAAAGCCCAAAATACTAAAAAAACAGGCACAAATATCCAAGCATTTTGTTTTTGCCTGCTTAAAACCAGACTGGGCAACCAGACTCCTATTTTAGAACTTAAAAACATCTAATACAGGCCAGGCGTGGTGGCTCATGCTTGTAAGCCCAGCACTGTGGGAGACTGAGGCAGGCAGATCACTTGAGGTCTGGAGTTCAAGACCAGCCTGGCCAATATGGCGAAACCCTGTCTCTACTAAAAATACAAAAATAAGCCAGACACTATGGTGTGTACCTATAATCCCAACTACTCAGGTGACTGAGGCATGAGAATCACTTGAACCTGGGAGGTGGAGGTTTCAGTGAGCCAAGATTGCACCACTGCACTCCAGCCTGGGTGACAGAGCAAGACTTTGTCTCAAAAAAAAAAAAAAATTGGTTTACAGACAATGAAGATTGAGTGCTACAGTAGATAACCAAGGGCTTTATGTAACCCTTTCTCTTCTGTTTACCACTCATGCATCTTCAAATCACTACATAAAATTTAAAGTGTAAGCTCAGATTACCATATTCTGTAGGATTTGATTTACTTTTCCTAGTTTAAGGCCAATGCACAATTACAGTGAGGTTTTTCTTGGCATAAATCTTTCTATCACTCTGGCTTTCTATTACTTTACAAAATAGCTGTATTTCAAACGGGAATAAAATTAAAAGCTAAAAATATTGGTTTGAGCTTATCAAGAGTTTCTAAAGTAAGAGAGAAACAATCCTAAGTCTTCTTACATTTTCAAAAGAATACATTTTACCATGAAAATTAAAAACGTGCACCTTTATACAAGACATGCTAATACCTCCATCTGCAATCAGACAAGATGATTGCAAGTATATTGTAAGTTTTATTGTTCATGCTAGAACATACCTTAAATCAGAAAGAATCATAAGTAAAACTGTATTTTTAAATGCCGTAATTTTAAATGTAATTTGCATAAATTAACCAAGAAAAACAAATACAAAACTTAGGTCAACACAAAGATGCTCATTTCAATCACTCAGGTGTGTTAATATTTATCACATGATATTCAACTTGTCAGACACTTTTACTTTGTTTAAATGATATGAAAAGTTAGGAAATGGCTAAAAGGCAACAGTGCAGTTTAGCTTAACATCTAAACTGTAAGTAGTCACTTAAAGTAGTCTCAAAACATACCTCACTGCTACACTTTGAGGAACAGGAAACACTTACTTGTTTATAAACTGCTCCAGCCCCTGTTTTCTTTCCTCAATAAAATTGTCATCAAATATTCCATCATCTCCTCTAAAAGGAAGCTGACGCAAAAACGCTTTCCCAGGGAGTGGCGGAACTACGACCTAAAACATGAAGACAGAAAATTCTTGATCATGATGACTGGTTGTGAAAATGTATAGAGCACAGCATGAACACAAAGCATGTCCTCACTACGGCAGCCATCACCTGATCAAACTAGTTTAAATATAAAAGAGCAAAAAATACACTGAAAAAAGACCAAATGTTTAGACAAATGCAGAATAGCCCATCAGACAAAAGCTCCTAACTCAAAGGCAGGGCCCAGAGCTTATATTATTTTTCTTGGCCTTATCGAAGCACAGGTATACAAAGAGAACACTCACAATACTGAAATAAAGGTTACCATGCCCCTCAGACACTTGTGATGCCACTTGGAGAAGGCAATGCCTTCTTGCAATAGAAACTGCAGAGATCAAAATCAACTCTTAATTAAATGAAGAAATATTAATGTTCTCTCTGCAACATGGTTAGATAAGAATTCTGGTTTCAGCCGGGCGCGGTGGCTCACGCCTGTAATCCCAGAACTTTGGGAGGCCGAGGTGGGCGGATCATGAGGTCAGGATCATCCTGGCTAACACGGTGAAACCCCATCTCTACGAAAAAACACAAAAAATTAGCCGGGCAAGGTGACAGGCGCCTGTAGTCCCAGCTACTCTGGAGGCTGAAGCAGGAGAATGGCGTAAACCCGGGAGGCGGAGCTTGCAGTGAGCAGAGATCACCAGTGCACTCCAGCCTGGGCTACAGAGCGAGACTCCATCTCAAAAAAAAAAAAAAAAAAAAAAAAGAATTCTGGTTTCTTCAACCTCTTACCATCTGCATTATAGTCTTTCCTATTTGTGTTTGAGGTGATGAAAAAATATCAATAACTCTAGTTGTCACTATTCTGTTTCCTAAATTAAGAAACAAGTCAACTTTCTCCCAAATGCCCTATCCTGCGTCTTTTCCCAAAGACCTGTCATTTCTCCCTCCCCGCACTAAAGGAAGATCCCAAATTTTCCCCTTCAAAGCCTAACCAAGGGTCAACTCCTGCGATCTCTCCCTTCTGGGAATTATCTGGAGCTCAAATACTACTCTAGGCCAGGTGCAGTGGCTCACGTCTCCAATCCCCGCACTTCGGGAGGCCAAGGCAGGCGGGAGGATTGCTTGAGCCCAGGAGTTTGACACAAGCCTGGACACATGTCTACAAAAATTTAAAAAAACTTAGCTGGGTGTGGTGGTGTGAGCCTGTAGTCCCAGCTACTTAGGAGGCAGAGGTGGGAGGATCACTTGAATCCAGGAGTTCAGGACTGCAATGAGCTAAAATCAATTGCTGCACTCCAGCCTAGGTGACAGCGAGACCCCGTCTTAAAAAAAATAAACAAATTTTTTAAAATGTTATTCTGGAGCTCAAAATACTTGTTTTGATTAAATAGCACCTAGCTATTTCACAGGTTACTTTGGTTTCTCTATCCTAGCATTATTGAGAATCAGGTAATTTTTGTACTGGGGGGCTTTCTTGTGCATTATTTTCTTTCTTGAGATGGGGTCTTGCTCTGTCACCCAGGCTGGAGTTCCATGGTGCAATCATGGCTCACTGCAGCCTCCCCCAGACTCAGGTGATCCTCTTGCGTCAGCCTCCCGAATAGCTGGGACACTACAGGCACACAGCGTGCCACCATGCCTGGCTAATTTTTCTGTTTTTAGTGGAGATGGTGTTTCACCATGTTGTCTAGGCTGGGATTCTTTTCTTTAGCTGTATCCCCAGCCTCTACCCACTAGATATCATAGCACCCGCTGCTGAGACAATAAAAACTGTCTCTAGACAGTGTCAAATGTCTCCCAGGGGATAAAACTGTCTTTGGTGGAAAACCACCAATCTATCATACTAATGTCTTCAAATCAAGACCCCTGTCTTAGGCTTCTTGTGGTTATTTTAAGAAAAACTAGGCATACAACAGAAGCTCAAATATCTGTTAAATGACCAACCACTTAGCTGGATCCTTACTTTAAACCCAAACAGAAAAATGTGTAAGCAAACAATTAGAACAAGGAGAAATACAGATAGTAAACTGATACATATATATATTTCTTTTCACTAATAATAAAAATTACACATATTCAAAAAAATTAAAACTTTAAACCTTTGATACAGTTTCTACACCAAGGAGTTTATCCTCAAACAAAATTCAATAGGGTAAAAAAGGGAAAGAACAACTCGACTTCATGTAGATTAACAAAAAACAAAATAAAAACAAAAAACGAAACGTCCAAATAAACTTTATAATCCCTTCCTAGATTTACTCTCCCCACATGACCAATGATGAAGATATCTAAGGACTTATCTCTGTGAACTTATGCTAGCATTCTTAGATCTCACCCCCATGTTAGCATCTGTTTAGCTGAGAGTTAAAATCTGCAGGGACCTTTTATAACTGAGAAACAAAGGAATGCTAACCATTAAGTTCCAGTAGAATGGCTATCTGGTGGGCAGGGAAAAATATCTGTATCTACACAATTATTATTTAAAAAAAGAATCTAGACCCAGTGTGTTAAATAAACAACCACCATTAATTCAGGGTAGAATTTAGCATGAAACTTAACAAAAGTATGGCTCGAGGATGTCGGTTAAAGAAAGAAGGAAAATGATTTAAAAAATTTAAGAATATATATATATAATTAAATATATATAAATTTCATATATAAGGGAAATTTAAGAAAAGGATTGCTATATTATCCTCTGTAGAGATACATTCTTCCTAACATATTCAAACTAGTCATTCAAATGGATGGTGAGGTGGTAGGCAACAGGATTAATAACCTATAAAAATCATAAATGGCTTATCCAGCTAAGATTCTCTTCTACATCAAATTATTTTTGCTAAAGCAGTCTGAAAACACCTAATTGGAATTCTAACACCAGGTTGGGTGCGGTAGCTCACACCTGTAATCCCAGTACTTCAGGAGACCAAGGTGGGCAGATCACCTGAGGTCAGAAGTTCGAGATCAGCCTGGCCAACATGGTGAAACCCTGTGTCTACTAAATATACAAAAAATTAGTTGGGCATGGTGCTGCATGCTTGTAACCCCTTTACTCAGGAGGCTGAGGCAGGAGAATTGCTTGAGCGTGGGAGGCAGAGACTGCAGTAAGCCGGGATTGCACCACAGTACTCCAGCCTGGGCAAGAGCCAGATTCCGTCTCAAAAAAAAAAAAAACAAAAACAAAAAACAAAAACTAATACTAATTAAAAGGTCACGAATGCAAAGATATGTGCATGTATGTGGGGTGAGAAACAGAATACCTGGTGAGCAAAATATATTGAAAGCGAAAGTAAACTAGAATAAAAGCTAAAAGATCTGACCATAATACATGTCGGTGAATTTCTAGCTTAGTTTAACAGACCTTAGTTAAAAGTACTAATATACCACAAAACAACTTGATTACATTGTTCTTTCCAATACTGTAATATGAGTACAACTTTCACATGGATTTAACTCTCAATATATTTAACTGGTCTAATGTTAAATGTGAAGTATTGTGCTTCAAAGGACAATATCAAGAAAGTGAAAAACAACCCACAGACGTATCTCATAGGGAACTCTAAGAATCTTATATATTCTCGACATAACTCTATAATAAAAAAGATGAACCCATTTAAAAAGGCAAAAGATCTCAATAAAGATTTCTCCAAAGAAGATACATACACGGCCAGTAAGTACATGAAAAAAAATCAACATTAGTGGCCATCAGAGAAATAAAAATCAAAACCACAATGCAATACCCCTTCACAAACAGTAGGATAGCTATAATAAAGAAGACAGGCAATATAATAAAGAAGACAGGCAATTAGTAAGGATGTGGAGAGGAGTAGAACCTCACATTGCTTGTAAGAATGTTAAAATTATGCAGTTGCTTTGGAAAAACAGTCTGCCAATTCCTCGAAAGGTTAAAAAGAGTTATGACATGACCCAGTAATGTACTGGTAGGTATATACTGAAAATAAATGAAAACACATGCAGACAGAAACCTATGCATAAACGTTCACAGCAGCAATACTAAAAATAGCCAAAAAGTAGAACCAAATGTCCACCAAATAAGTGGATAAATAAAATGTGGTATAAGCATACAATAGGATATTATTTAGGAATAAAATGAAATGAAGTACTGATGCATGTTAGAAAAGCATGAACTGTGAAAACATGTTAAGTGAAAGAAGTCAGACAAAAAAGATCACATATTCGGGGCTTCCATTTATATATGTCCAGAACGGGCAAATCCACAGAGAAAGGAGACTAGCAGGTGGTTGCCTCAGGCTGAGTGAGGAAGGGTTGGGGAGAAATCAGCAGTGACTACTAATGGGGACAGGGTTTCTTTTAATGGGTGATAAAAATGCTCTGAAATTGACTAGTGCTCTAAAATAGTGATGTTTGCACAACTCTGTGAACATATTAACAACAAGTGAATTATACACTTCAAATGGGTGAAGAGCATGGTATGTGAATTATATCTCAATAAAGCTGTTACTAAAAACAAAAGCGGCCGGGGCGGGGTGGCTCACGCCTGTAATCCAGCACTTTGGGAGGCCAAGGTGGGCAGATCACGAGGCGAGGAGATCGAGACCGTCTTGCTAACATGGTGAAACCCCATTTCTACTAAAAATAAAAATAAGAATAATAAAAAAAGCAAAATATACATTCAGCAAAAGTTTATTAAACATTTCCAGTGTGCCACATGGTATGTCAAGCAAAGCCCAAAGCCTATGTATCAAGACACTTCTCAGCTAGGTGTGGTGGCTCATGCCTGTAATTCCAGCACTTTGGGAGGCCAAGGCAGGAGGATTACTTGAGGCCAGGAGTTTGAGACCAGCCTGGGCAACATAGTGAAACCCCGTTCTTACAAAAAAATTCTAAAAATTAGCTGGACATGGTGGCTCATGCCTGTAGTCCCAGCTACTTGGGAGGCTGAGGCAGGACAATCACTTGAGACCAGGAGTTGGAGGATGTTATAGTATGATATGATCACACCACTGTATTCCAGCCTGGGGAACAGAGCAAGACTCTGTCAATCAATTAATCAATTTCCTAACCATCTGTAATTTGTATATAGTGAGATACAAATCTTTATTTCCTAATAGACAAATATTTCAACTCCATTTGCTGAATTCCTTTCCCACGGAATGACAATGTTATTTTTGTTATGAACTAAATTCCCTATAAATACATGGGTCAAAGTCTAAACTCTATTACATTCCACTCATCTATTTGCCCAACCTAAAGCAATATACACTGCATAACAGTGTTTCCATCAGAGATGGACCATGCAAGATAATAATGGTTGTGCCATAAGATTATAATGGAGGTAAAAAATTCCTATTGCCTAGAAATGTCTTGGTGATCCTGATTGTGTGCAGGCCTAGGCTCCTATGTATATTTGTGACTTAATTTTTAAGAAAAAGTTAAACAAATTTTAAATAGAGAACAGCTTATAGAATAAGAATATAAAGAACATATTTTTGTATAGTTGTTCAACATGTTTGTGTTTTAAGCTAAGTGTTAAATTACAAGAGTCAAAGAGTTAAAGTAAAAAGTTTAAAAACTAAGCTAAGGTTAATTTATGATTGAAGAAAAATATTTTATAAATTTCAATGTACAGTGTTTATAAAGCCTGCAGTAATAAACAGTAATGTCCTAGGTCTTCACATTCACTTGCCACGTACTCGCTGACTCACCCAGAACAACTTTCAATCCTGCAAGCTCCATTTATGGTAAGTGCCCTATACAGGTGTACCATTTAAAAATTGTCAGTGCTTTAAAAAAAAAAAAAAAAATTTTCCACGCTGTATTTTTTACCATATCTTTTCTATGTTTAGATGCACAAATGCTTCCCACTGTGTTATAACTGCCTGTAGTATTCAGTACAGTAACATGTTGGATAGGCTTGTAGTCTAGGAGCAATAAGCTGTACCACATAGCCTAGGTGTGTAGCAGGCTACACCATCTGCGTTTGTGTGAGTATACTCATATGATGTTTGCACAAACAATGAAATCACCTAAGGATGCATTTCTTAAAATGTATTCTCATCATTAAGTGCCATATGACTACACCACATTGTTTGAATTACTATAGCCTTAAGATGTTTTGACGTCTGGTAGAACAAACACCTGCTGCCCACTATATACTGAAAATATTTTTTGGTTATTCTTGAGTTTTTTCTGATTCTAAAGCTCATATATAAATCTGCAAGTTTATAAACACCCCTACTGAAATTTCTAGTAGAATCTTATGAATTTATAAATAAGTTAGAAGATACTACTCTACTTCATGCAGGTCTCTGCTAATGTCACCTAGAGCGAGGCCTTCCCTGTGCTCTATATGAGAGTGGCTCCCCTGGCACTTCCTACTTCCCTTAGTTTAGCTTTTTTTTTTTTTTTTTTTTTTTTAGAGCTTCTCATTATCTGACATCTATATATTTTACTACATTTTTCCTGCCTTCTCTTTAACAACCCCCTCCCCGCCGCAATTTACCTAATAAGATATAAGCACCATAAAAGAGGGGACTTTAATTTGTTCATAGCTCTACCTATAACTCCTAGAACACAAAGAATGAGCTCTCTTAAAATGTTCATAAAATAAACAAATCTTCAAAAGTAAATATTCCAAACGAGGAACACAGTATTACAAGGAATACAGTATTACACTTTTTTTTTTTTTTTTTTTTTTGAGACAGGGTCTGGCTCTGGTGCCCACGCTGGAGTGCAGTTGTGAGACTACAACTCACTTCAACCTCTGCCTCCTGGGCTCAAGTGATCCTCTTGCCTCAGCCTCCTGCGTGCTGGGACTACAGGTGCATGTCACCATGCCTGGCTAATTTTTGTATTTTTGGTAGCGATGGGGTTTCACATGTTGCCCAGGCTGGTCTCAAACTCCTGAGGTTAAGTGATCCATTGGCGTTGGCCTCCCAAAGTGCTGGTATTATAGGCGTAAGCCACTGCACCTGGTCCCTCTTTATTTAGGTCTTATTCTTTTTGGTAAAGTTTTAGAGCTTTCTTAACATGGATTTTGTATTTCTAGTTTTATTCCTATTTAAACATTTTGGAAGAGATGGGGTGTGACTCACTATGTTGCCCAGGCTGATCTTGAACTCCTGGGCTCAGGAGATCCTCCTGACTCAGCCTACCAAAGTACTGGCATTATAGGCATGAGCCACCATGCTTGGCCTTCTTTACATTTTTGTTGGAATGCTATGATCTGCATATTTTGTGCTCTTATGCAGCCATTTTTAAGCTAGAAACAGAAAAAAAAAAAAAAACCAAAACCCTTATTAAACTTGAGAAATGAGTACAAACTAGCCTTCATCTAGTTCAGGACTCCTACCATACCCACTTCTTTTCACCTACTTTCTAGTCACAAAATAACTTTTCATCATTCTGAGCATACCATGTCCTTCCACGACTCCTTGCCTCTGATGTCATTCTGAGGCAGGGCTGAAATGAGAGACATCAGAGTGAGACCTTGCTTTAACTTATTTTGAAGCCAAAGCTACCAAATTCTATTCTAAGAAGATCAGGCATGTAACAGTGTTTTTAAATTGCAGGCAGCAACCCATTAGTGGATCACGGCCATCATTTAAAAACGCTAATCTGAAGAGTATCAACATATATCACACAGAGTGAGGTCATTACTGCTTTATGAAATTTCTGTTACATGAACACGTGTGATGAAAAAAACTTATGTGTCAGTAAAACAAAGTTGGAAATACACTGACATTTATAAAATGTACTGAGAAAGAGAAACCTGGCTTAAGTGTGTGGAGAGGGGAAGATGGAATAGGACGATGAGGGAAAGGAAGGAAGTAATAGCAAGAAGATTCTAAGAAGTGTTATTCAAGTGTGAGTCAGCAAAGACCTCAACTGGGCCAAAGTAGACAAGAGAAAGTTCTACGGAAAATCTTCAAAGACTCTACCTCTATAAAATGACATCGAACTATTTGAAAAAAAGAAATCACATTTGCTTTTACCCATTTTATTCAAGATCATTTTCCTGAGAAATATTAAACATTAAAACTTGGAATGTTTTGCTTTAAAACTGTATTTCGAATCATTCTTACCTTGCTCTCTCTTTCTAATTCACTTCGCAGCCATTCAAAGTCACTGTATCTTCTTCTAACAGTAGATTCTTTCAGCTTGAAAATAGGAAGATTTGTCTGAAACAGAAAAAGTTAGTCCTAAATTGAAGTACATTAAGGAAACTTCAAATAAATGGGGGAATGGGGGAATCTAGGCTTGCCAATTGATAATATGGCAAACCTGATTACCTTAACAAAAGAAATCATGACTTTCTTTTTCTTTTTTTTGAGACAGATTCTCACTTTGTTGCCTAGGCTGGAGTTTAGTGGCATGATCTCGGCTCACTGCAACCTCTACCTCCCAGGTTCAAGTGATTTCTCCACCTTAGCCTCCCAAGTAGCTGGGATTACAGGCACCCACCATCATGCCCAGCTAATTTTTGTATTTTTGTAGAGATAGGGTTTTACCATGTTGTCCAGGCTGGTCTTGAACTCCTGACCTCAGGTGATCCGCCCACCTCGGCCTCCCACAGTGCTGGGATTACAGGCATGAGCCACCGCACCCGGCCGAAATCATGACGTTTTTAAGATGACCTTTTACCCATAACAAAAAAAGACTTTGCTAGTTCTTTTTTTTTTTCTGAGACAGAGTCTCGCTCTGTTGCCCAGGCAGAGATGCGATCTTGGCTCACTGCAACCCTATGCCTCCTGGGTTCAAGTGATTCTCCTGCCTCAGCCTCCCAAGTAGCCGGGATTACAGGCACCTGCCACCAGGCCTGGCTAATTTTCTTGTATTTTTAGTACAGGCGGGGTTTCACCATGTTGGCCAGGCTGATCACAAACTTGTGATCTCATGTGATCTGCCGCCTCAGTCTCCCAAAGTGCTAGGCTTACAGGCCTGAGCCACTGCCTGGCCCACTAGTTCTTCAAAAGTATTTACACAAGAATACAACTTTTAAATGTACCTTTGCATGCATGGTTTTGGATGTCATTCTGCCTGGGGCTATCTGCATAAATGTAGGTCATTTTCTTATTATTTTAGTGAGCTTTAAAAATGTCAACTAAGCAGGGGTGAAAAAAGGTTGGCTCTTGACTATTCTTCTAGCTAGTACCTCAGCAAACAGTCCTCATAGGGGAAATACAACTAACCTTTTTATTTTTAAAATTTAATTTTCTTGGTGCTCATTCATTATAGCAAAACCCCAACTTATGTCTCAATGCCTATCACTGCCCATTGATGTAGAAATTCTTTTTCTTCTCCCAGAGAGAGGGTCTCACTGCATTGCCCAGGCTGGATTTAAACTCCTAGGCTCAAGCAATCCTCTCACCTTGGCCTCCCGGGTAGCTGGGACTGCAGGGTCATACCACTGTGCTGGCTCACTTAACCTACTTTATTTTATTTTTTGAGACGGAGTCTCGCTCTATTGCCCAGGCTGGAGTGCAGTGGCACGATCTCGGCTCACTGCAAGCTCCGCCGCCTAGGGTCATGCCATTCTCCTGCCTCAGCCTCCCAAGCAGCTGGGACTACAGGTCCAGCCGCCACGCCCGGCTAATTTTTTGTATTTTTAGTGAAGACGGGTTTCACCGTGTTAGCCAGAATGGTCTCCATCTCCTGGCCTCATGATCCACCCACCTCAGCCTCCCAAAGTGCTGGGATTACAGGCGTGAGCCACTGTGACCCCGCCCACTTAGCTACTTTTAAATGAAAACAAAATATTTTGTTAAGAGGATTAGATTAGATCTTGCATAAAAAAAGACCTAAATAAAACATTATTCTTAACGGCCACCTAAAAAATGCCAAAAACAGTAGGGGAAGTGCTGCATACAGTGTCTGTGGTCTTACCACTAGTAGGAAATTAAATCGTACTCAGTAGACCAAGCTCATAAACCCACAGCTTTAAAAACAGAGGGCAAGAACTGAAAACATAACACCCAGTACTTGGAAGTTACTCCAGAATGTAAGAAAATTTCTGGAGACTTTGTTCTTTATAAGATTGCAGCCGGGCGCAGTGGCTCAAGCCTGTAATCCCAGCACTTTGGGAGGCCGAGACGGGCGGATCACGAGGTCAGGAGATCAAGACCATCCTGGCTAACACGGTGAAACCCCGTCTCTACTAAAAATACAAAAAACTAGCCGGGCGAGGTGGCGGGTGCCTGTAGTCCCAGCTACTCCGGAGGCTGAGGCAGGAGAATGGTGTAAACCCGGGAGGCGGAGCTTGCAGTGAGCTGAGATCCGGCCACTGCACTCCAGCCTGGGAGACAGAGCCAGACTCCGTCTCAAAAAAAAAAAAAAGATTGCAAAGGCTACTTGTTGCCACTTCAGTCAACTTCTAAATTTAAAAAAAGTAACAAGAAAGATTTCTATTATCTTTTACTGGATTCCTTTTAAAGAAAAAATTTGCTAGGCCTGGTGGGGTGGCTCACGTCTATAATCCCAGCTCTTTGGGAGGCCGAGGTGGGAGGATCACGAGGTCAGGAGTTCGAGACCAGCAAGAGATCAGCCTGACCAATACGGTGAAACCCCGTCTCCACTAAAAATATAAAACTTAGCTGGGCATGGTGGCGGGCGCCTGTAATCCCAGCTACTTGGGAGGCTGAGGCAGGAGAACTGCTTGAACCCGGGAGGTGGAGATGGCAGTGAGCCAAAGATCGCTCCACTGCACTCCAGCCTGAGCAACAGAGCAAGACTCTGACTCAAAAAAAAAAAAAAAAAAGATGCTACCAAATCCAATAAAAAATGGTTTATGACTAAAGACACTAAAGACTATTAGGAGTGGTATGAGACCATTATTTTATAATTAAGAATAGATTTCAGGCCTGGCATGGTGGCTCATGCCTGTAATCCTAGTGCTTTGGGAGGCTGAGGTGGGAGCACCACTTGAGGCCAAGAGTTACCAGCCTGGGAAACATAAAAAGATTCCATCTATACAAAAAATAAAATAAATTTACTGGGCATGGTGGCATGTGCCTGTGGTCCTAACTACTTGGGAGGCTGAGGTAGGAGGATCTCTTGAACCCAGGAGTCAGGAGTTCAAGACTGTAGTGAACTGTGATTGTACCACTGCACTCCAGCATGGGCAATGAACGAGACCCTCTCTCAAAAAAAAGGAGAAGATAGATTTTATTTTATTTGAGACAGGGTCTCACTCTAACCCAGGCTGGAGAGCAGCGGCATGATCATAGCAGGGTCAAGTGATTTCTCCCACCTCAACCCCCTGTGTAGCTCAGCCTACAGGCACATGCCATCACACCTGGATGATTTTTGTACTTTTGGTAGAGACAGGGTTTCATCATGTTGCTCAGGCTGGTCTTGAACTCCTGAGTACAACGAATCCACCTGTATTGGACTCCCAAAGAGCTGGGATTACAGGCATGAGCCACTGTGCCCAGCCAAAAAGATTTTAAAATGTGCAAAATATCAGTTTGTAGGTGACAGAAATGACTTAACACAATAACTAATGCCATACTCTACCAAAAATACTACTCAACACTATATATTCTCTTAGATTATATTCTGTCTGTTAATTCAGACCTCGAATTAATTAGCACAGAATTTGCATAGAACTGCAAAGTGTTTTACAACTGGAAGAAAAAAGTGCCACCTGAAGGAAAGACTGGCTTCCTACTGTGTATACAGGGACATCATCTTGTAATATTAACTCCTAAGAAAGTTCTACCTATTTGTTAAGCTTAATGCCACTGGTAAATAGCTGTCACTCAGCACAATAAAAGCTTTTTATTTAGGACCTTACATCCATTTTGTAGTGGTCTCAATTTTTTCCTAAGTGTATTAACTTCTCTATGTTGTATACCTTATAGCTTAGAATTCTCAACAGATCTATTGGGCATAACAGTGTATAGGTTTCAAGCATGAAACCAAATCTCACAAGAGATTTAAAAGCACTTGAATTTTCTTTCCCAGGTAACCACAACATTGTTCATTGTATTAATGACTAAGGAAATAATTGCACCTAACAAGACTCTTATTATACTAAAAGTCAAGCTTATATTTAAAGATGCTGGCTTGTTGTACAGAGGGTATTCTCATTCCCCGCAGGGAATAAAATTAGGTCCCCTGGAGAGTAGAATAATTCCCAGAAAGAAAGCACTGGATTATTTCTCTCTAATTTCACCTATTGGCTTTTTAACCAAGTTCACCCTTCCGCATTAAAATATTAAGTCTTTGTAAGTGTCTTAAAGATAAAAAGGCCTTTACAGAGTTGAGTGTTTTCTGCAGGTGAGATTTTACATTCTGAATTCCCTCCTCTCAAATTACTTTACAAAGGGGATTAACTGCTCTCTTTATTCAAATACGTTAAGATCAAGCTTGTGAAAAGAGTCCCCTAAGAATTTTCATACTTCTGGGTACGGAAGTCTATAAAGTTAATCTCTGAAACAACATATCAAGCTTACAGGTACAATGTTGAGAGAAGAGTGCCAATTCAGCTCATTTTACCTTCCATTTTCCCTTTTGAACTTTTGACACAATCATGATTATATCTGATTCACTCTAATAGAAAGGGGAGGGGTGATGGGGGAAAAGTCCTTTCACTTGTATGATTAGCTAATAGTTTGATAGTTTATATACTTAAAGAGGATCATGATTAGCTTAAGAGAGTTCTTTTAGTTTTCTTAACTGGTTATGATTTCTTTTTGCATGAGGACTTCTTTAGAGTTTAAAGTCACATCAAGAAATTCGAACATCACTTGTCCATTACATATGCAGTGGTTAACTTAGCTTGTTAAACGTCTTCCTGATCATTACAAGGACTTGTAATTCAACGTCACCGATTAAAATAAGTAAGGGGAAATGTGGGGTTTTTTTGTTGTTGTTTGTTCACTGCTGAAACTCCTGTGATTGGTCACTTTCAACTTACTCAACTTCTATAAAATGACTGAAGAGAGAAGTTTTTTACCTACAGCTTCAGGAGGACTAAACTATTATTTACTGATCATCTATAAAAGGCACCATGCTAGATAAGGTAGAATCATTATTTGTAATGATGAATAAGATGCAGACCTGGCCCTTATCAAACATATAGCAACCAAGGAGGTTAGAAAATAAGCATATAAAAAGTTGAATTTCCATGGTTAAAAATACTACAAACTGGCTGGGCATGATGGCTCAAGCCTGTAATCCCTGTACTTTGGAAGGCTGAGGTGGGAGGATCACTTGAGGCCAGGAGTTTGAGAACAGGCTAGGCAACATAGTGATACCCCCATCTCTATAAAAAATAAAAAAAATAGCTGGGCAGGCTGTGCGTGGTGGCTGACGCCTGTAATCCCAGCACTTTGGGAGGCCAAGGTGGGCGGATCATCTGAGGTCAGGAGTTCGCAAACAGCCTGGCCAACGTGGTGAAACCCTGTCTCTACTAAAAATACAAAAATCAGCCAGGTGCGGTGGTGGGTGCCTGTAAGCCCAGCTACTCGGGATGCTGAGGCAGAATTGCTTGAACCTGGGAGGTGGAGACTACAGCAAACCAAGATCGCACCATTGCACTCCAGCCTGGGCAACAAGAGCGAAACTCTGCTTAAAAAAAAAAAAAAAAAAATTAGCTGGGCATGGTGGCACATGCCTGTAGTGGGAGGATAAGGTGTCAGGATGGCTTCAGCCTTCAAGACTGAGGCTGCATGAGCTGTGATCACATCACTCACTGTACTTCAGCCTGGGTGACAGAGGGAGACTGTCTCAAAAAAAGGGGGGGGGGCATTTTGGTGAATACATTATCCATTACTCTTTTTTTTTTTTTTTTTTTTGAGGCGGAGTCTTGCTCTGTCGCCCAGGCTGGAGTGCAGTGGCCGGATCTCAGCTCACTGCAAGCTCCACCTCCCGGGTTCCCGCCATTCTCCTGCCTCAGCCTCCCAAGTAGCTGGGACTACAGGCGCCCACCACCTCGCCTGGCTAGTTTTTTGTATTTTTAGTAGAGATGGGGTTTCACTGTGTTGGCCAGGATGGTCTCGATCTCCTGACCTTGTGATCCGCCCGTCTCGGCCTCCCAAAGTGCTGGGATTACAGGCTTGAGCCACCGCGCCCGGCCCCATTACTCTATTAAATGCACATAACTTTTGAATGAACAATTTCAATGGGAATTAATCCTACAAATATTTCTACACATACAAAAATATTTCAGCATTGTTTGTAATAGAAAAAAAAAAAAAAAAGACCAGAAACAATAAATCTTACATTACAAACTTACATTACACAGCCTTTTACAAAATATAACTCAGCCATAGGTTAATCAGAAAAGCTGTCTAGAATGTATGACATATACAAAGTTTCAGGCCGGGCGTGGTGGCTCATGCCTCAAATCCCAGCACTTTGAGAGGCCGAGGTGGGTGGCTCACTTGAGGTCAGGAGTTCAAGACCAGCCTGGCCAACACAGTGAAACCCCATCTCTACTAAAAATATAAACATTAGCTAGGCGAGGTGGCACGAGCCTATAATTTCTGCTACTCGGGAGGCTGTGGCAGGATAATCGCTTGAACCCGGGAGGCGGAGGTTGCAGTGAGGTGAGATCATGCCACTGCACTCCAGCTTGGACAACAGAGCGAGACTCCACCTCAAGAAAAAAAAAAATAAGTTTCAGAACAGTATATTCTATAGCATAATACCATTTGTGTAATACAAAAAGCACGAAGGAATTGACAATTGATTTGGCCCAGATTCATTCATTCTTTCCCTTCCTTTTTTTTCCTTTCCTCAGTCTCTCTGCTTCCCCTCCCTCCCTGCCTTCCTTCCTTTAGAGACAGGGTCTCCCTAAGTTGCTCAGGCTGGTCTTGAACTCCTGGGCTCAAGGGATCCTTCCACCTCAGCCTCCCAAAGTGCTGGGATTTGAGGTGTGAGCCACCGCATACGGCCAGCCAGGACTCTTTTTTGTTTTGTTTTTGAGACAGAGTTTCCCTCGTTGCCCATGCTAGAGTACAATGGTGAGAGTGCAATGGCCTCAGCCAGGACTCTCTTAAGACAGAGCTAGCCATACTATAAGACAGTTGAAAACGGTGACAATGGTGTGAGCTAAATGCAGAGAAGTAAGTACACGGTATATTTAGTATATAATTCTTGAATATTCTAAAGCATAGGGAGTGGTGGGAAATAAAACTGAAAAGTTTAAACTGGACTCTAAATATAGGGCTAAGGTGTCTACCTGTCAGCACTGGGAGTTAATATGTTTGAATAGAAAAATGATAGCTATGAACAGAAAAAATAGAACAGAGAAGTTACCACAGAAATAGAAGCCACAGATGAGCTGCATGTAGGCTTAAGGTGTAGAATTAAGAACAGATGGCTCTAGTTGATTACTAGGTTTATCTGCTTTGAAGTGTATGGACAAGAGTCAGACTACTGAGGCAAATTACAGCAAAAATCCCTTAAAGGTTTTATCTTGGATGTCACTTTAAATGCTCTAGATTTATCCAGAAAGAATGCTGAATTCTGAAATTAAACGTAAATCAGGCTTAAATATTGTTAACTTACTTTAAGATGACTAAAACTTTTGAAATTTAAACAGCAAGATTTAGTATTCTCTCACCCTAATATTCATATTTCCCCCCAATTTTAAGAGAAGTTTCTTAGTATCAGGCTGAGTATAAAGTGGAAGCCATAATTTTCTTCCTAGCTACTGTTCATTTTATTTCCTAACAGGTAAAAGTGTCAAATACAACCATCTGTATGAAATAGTATTTGTAGGAAATACAAGAAATATGTTATTTGTGGGAAATAACAATAGATCAGCCAATATGGGCACAGTGATCACAGACAGGTAAGATGGGAGACAAGCAAAAGTAAAGTACAGCATGGGGCAAGAACCAAAAAGTAAGCCACAGCCTTCATCTATTTGTATAGGTATATATTAGTAAATGCTGAAGACAGTGAGTTTGAATAACCCTGGACTACTTTAAACTTCAGTTTTGTTCATGGAGCTCAAAAGTTCTGCAAATCACGTTTCATCATATTATCTGAAGCAAAGACAGAGGCTCAAATAATCTGGATAGCTCTCAAGGGTTCTATGTAAGAAACCCAATATTAACAGTCACTTAAAGCTATGTCAGGGCCCAGACTAACATTTAAAGAGCAGATAATTATAATTATCTGCATCTCAAAAAAGTTAAGTTCGTTGCCTGGAATCCACTGAGTCTATAAAACTATCTTATTCCACACTCAAAATATGCCTTTGTTAATTGTTATTTGCCAAATGCTAATCTGTTACCACTACTTAGTAACATTTCTTTGGAAAACTATAAAACAGACTACCAATATTATCAAAGAAGACAGGAAAAAACAGAGGGTCTCGCTGTGTTGCCAAGGGTGGAGTACAGTGGCAAGATCCTAGCGCACGACAGACACTTGAGCTGGAGGGATCCTCACCTCTGGTGGTTATTTTTTTTTTTTGAGATAGAGTCCCGCCTTGTCGCTCAGGCTGGAGTGCAATGGCGCGATCTCAGCTCACTGTAACCTCTGCCTCCTGCCTCAGCCTTCCGCGTAGCTGGCGTAGCTGGGATTACAGGCGCGCATCACCATGCCTGGCTAATTTTTTTGTATCTTTAGTAGAGATGGGATTTCACCATGTTGGCCAGGCTGGTCTTGAACTCCTGACCTTGTGATCCACCCGCCTCGACCTCCCAAAGTGCTGATTATCAGTGTGAGCCACTGCACGTTTCAAAGGTTCTCTGGACTAAAAGCTTATTCTTCATTTAAATGACTTCTTCTCAGCCTTATTAAGAGTTCATCTAGGTTATAAACCATATCTCAAGGTCACAGGTAAACACCTTAGCCCCATATTTAGAGTGCAGTTAAAACTTTTCGATTTTATTGCCCACCATTCCCTATGCTTTAGAATATTCAAGAATTATATACTGCACGTTGTTTCTTTAGTCACCTTTAACCTAGAAGACTCGCCCCTGCCTTGTTGTCATTGAAGACATTGACAATAAAGAGTTCAGGCCAGCTATCTGAGCTACATTCTACATTTGGGTTTGTCTGTTTCCTCATGACCAGTTTTGTTATGCATTGTTGGCAGTAATGTTCCTAAACCGCAGGAATGTTGATGCTTTCTGAGGCATCACATCAGAAGGCACATAATGTCAGTTTGTCCCATGACTGGGTCACTTGGTAAGGAGAGGTCAGATTCCTCCAATAGTTATCTTTCCCCCACCTTTTAATACCTTTTTCTTGAACCAGCCCTTCATAATAAAATTTAGTGCCATTTAGAATTTGCCCAGCGAATTTGTACTTACAAAATTATCAGACCACAGAATAAACTCTGCTTCTTGGAGAATTCACATTTTTAGGTGAAGTTATTTATCTAACTTTAACCATTAGGAGAGAGATTGCTTTACTGAAGGAAAGCCCCACTCCCTGCCAAATACAGTATTAATATACAGATGTATTAAGTATAGTACGTTCTCAATTTGTTGATTTAATAAACAGAATTAAAGAAGGGTTTATAGTCTACTTGGATATTTGTACTCTTCCGGAGAAATTCAGGGTAATGCTCAAGCTAGGAGGTATCTTGCTTTTCATTTGCAAGATGAGAATATATTTTGCTTGGCTCACGAAAAAGTGATGAAATAATTACAAGATCCTGGGACAGTCAAAGAACTAAAAAAGAACAAGACTAAAAACCTGAAGAGAATTGTTCAATGTTATTTTGTTGCTATTTGTTCTAATATACCAGGAACAAAACTGCAAAGTGATAAAATGTTAAAAGAGGTATGTGTATGCCAGATACTAAACCAGCCATTTTCTACAAAAAGTATTACTAATCACACAGGGTGAGATCATCAGGAATGCAAATGGACATTATATACTAAGGAAAAGATTTTTGAAACCATGGTATAGAGGTCTAAAACAAGTGCTCCCTTCAAGTCTAAGCATAAGAAACTACCACATTATTGGTCTCCAAAAAGGTAGGTCTTATACACTTACACAGGCTGACCTATTAAAGTCAGCAGCTCACAGATACCCTATATGTTACCTGATTATCACTGATAGCCAAGCAGAAAACCAAGCCTCAAAATGTGATCACCTGAATATAGCTTAACAATAGATATTAGAAAAATGTTTACGAGGTGTTTCTAGTATTTCTTCAGATAGTGTCACGTGTACATTTGAAAAGAGACTGGCAACAACATCAAAAGTATACTCAATAGGCCATACTCTATTCAACCAATCCTAAGAGATGTAAATGGATGCCCCACTACAGTTCTCATTAAACAGCCGCATTTCTCCAAATATCTACATCTAGAGATAAAAGATAAACTGAGAAGTGCTTAAGCTATTACTTCTCCCTTCAGTACTTTTGATACCTGTTTTACCCAATCTGGAACAGCATGAATAACTGGAGATATGGTCTATAACCTAGATGAACTCTTAATAAGGCTGAGAAGAAGTCATTTAAATGAAGAATAAGCTTTTAGTCCCGAGAACCTTTGAAATGTAGATTGTCACTAAGCCAAAGTATTTAGTTTCTTTCTTTAAAAAATAAGGACATGGCCTTCCAGTGATACAATTCCTCATTATTTTAAAAGAAGTATTCTTTATGGTATAATTTCCAAAACAGTAGAGAATAAATTATCTAGACTACCTTAAATGCATAAACCAAGGAATTCCAGATATTTTTCCTACATTGCCCATATTCTTCATCTGTGAATTAGCAACAAGACTCACTGGAGAACTCACACAAGGTTTTCAATGAGTAATCTCTAATGAAACTGTGCAATAATAATTCTATTTTAAAGGAAAATTCATTCATAACAATTCATGAAGATTTACATAATCCTACAGGCTTATGCTGAAATAAAACTATTAATAGTCTAATACCTTTTTTGGACAATCTTTAAAATGCAAAACTATTTTCTGTATCTTCCCAACTTGTCCAGTGCTAAGAAACACACTCAAGTGACACCAACTAGAGAATCTCATGCAACTGATCTAGGGTGGAATCTGGACATCAGCATTTTCAAATGATTCTCAAGTGCATCTAGGGTCAAGAACTGCTGCCCTAGGAGTTCGAGACCAGCCTGGCCAACATGGCGAAACCCTGTCTCTACTAAAAATACAAAAATTAGCCGGGTGTGGTGGCATACGCCTATAATTCCAGCAACTCGGGAGGCTGAGGCAGGAGAATCGCTTGAGACCGAGAGGCAGAGGTTGCAGTAAGCCAAGGTTGTTCCACTGCACTCCAGCCTGGCTGACAGAGGGAATAACTGCTGCCCTAGACTTAACAAATGTGAAAGAGGGTAGGAGCTTGGGAATTTGTACAATCACCAAGTAATTCTGGTTTAGCTGGGACAGATATGGGCAATAATATTTTACCTCTTTAAGGGTAGTGATTTGGAATAATACTGCGAGAACGGAGTGTAAAGTCATTATAAGTAAAACTATGATGTGGAAGCCAGTTAAAGAATATTGGTTAAGAAGCTCTATTCAGTAAGTACTGGTATTTTCTAAGCTTCTACATATGGAGTATCAGGCAGCTATGGACCACAGGGATCTCAAGACATCCTCCTCAAGGGTTATATTTACATCATATTTACAGTGTGAAGGCGGATGGGGACGGGATTCATTACATGTAGCATTTACAACCACAATCACATAGCTCTTTGATGTTTGAATGAAAGAGTGGAGACCAGTATTTGAGTATCAGGGTAAAATTAAAAAAAAAAAAATAAAACATATACATGTGACAGCTGGGTGCTGTGGCTCACGCTTGTAATCCTAGCACTTTGGGAGGCCGAGGCGGGTGGATCACCTGAGGTCAGGAGTTCAAAACCAGCCTGGCCAAAATGGCAAAACCCGTCTCTACCAAAAGTATAAAAATTAACCAGGCATGGTGGCATGTGCCTGTAGTTCCAGCTACTCGGAGGCTAAGGCAGGAGAATCGCTTGAACCCAGGAGGCAAAGGTTGCAGTGAGCCAAAATTGCACCACTGCACTCTAGCCTGGGCGACAGAGTGAGGCTCTGTCACAAAAAACAAAACAAAACATATACATGTGAATATATTGAGTCTGCATGGTGGACTTATAAAAGACATCCTTACAATTAAAAAACATACGTACTGGCTTGTAGATATTCCATTTCAGTATACAGCCTTTTAGATTTTTATATATACAAATCTTATTTTTATTAAATATATTATCAGCTTCTCATATCATTGACATGATTATATATAGACATCCCTGGGTGAGAGGCTGTATAGTACAATGATTAAGCACACAGTTCTGGAACTGGAAAATCTGGTTTTAATCTGAATTCCTGCATTAACCAGCTATCTAACTCTGGGCAAAATGCTATGGATGAAAACTAGATTAAGCCTTGATACAGATCCAGGGAGTTTAAATATTTTCCTTAGGATAAACCCTAAAGGTGAAATTCCTAGGCCAAAGACTATAAATATTAAGCCTTCAAGTTGTCCTCCAGAAAGGCTACTTTGCTGTAGAATGAGAAAGAACACTGTAGTAGTAGCTACTTTACTTTAGTAGCCTACAATAAACCATAACGCTGAATATTTAAATATTGTTCTGTATCCTCTCTCACACTGGCTTGGCCATGTGACTGCCTTTGATGAAACATTTGTGAATTGGGGCCTGTCCTCTTGGAACATCTGTTCATAAAGACATTCTCTCTTGGGATCCTGTCACCGTTATTCTGTGAGAAGTCTAGCTCTCCCCATGAAGAACTGAGGACCTGATCTACGTTCCCATCTGAGCTCCCAGCTGGCAGCCAGCCATATGACTGAGTTATCTCGAAAATAAATCCTCCAGTCCCAGTCAAGTGTCCCCACAGATACCAAGTGGAATAGAGACAAGTCATGACTTCTAAGACCTGACCAAACTGTAGAACTGTAATGAAGTGAATGTTTAATTATAACTGTTTTCGGTCACCAACTTTTAGGGTTTTTACATAGCAATAATCAACTGAAGCAATAACCTGACTTTGGTAGAGTTATGCTAAACAAGATGCAGATTATGACAGGATAGTATTTCATCTCTAAAAACTTGGTAACTCAAAAGTATGTAGACTTGGGCTAGGCGCAGTGGCTCACACCTGTAATCCCAGCATGTTGGGATGCCACTTGAGGTCAGGAGATCACGACTAGCCTGCCCAATATGGTGAAATCCCGTCTCTACTAAAAATACAAAATTAGCCAGGCATGGTGGCACATGCCTGTAGTCCCAGCTCCTCGGGAGGCTGAGGCACAAGAATCACTTGAACCTGGGAAGCGGAGGTTGTAGTGAGCTGGTATCACGCACTGCACTCCAGCCTGGGCGACAGAATGAGACTTGACCTTAAAAAAAAAAAAAAGGATATAAGACTTGTTATTTAATTCTTTGCTCTTTACTTCTTTTCTAATTCCTTAATTAGCTTCTGATTATATTCTGAGTAGTTGAGGTTCCTCAGTAATACAGAAAAGTCAATTAATTCTGGATTATTCAGCAAGGAAAGAATTCCTTCATAATTTAGAAATCTGACAAAATGAGCTAAAGTTTTTCTATGCTAAAGAAAGGTAAGATTCTAAATAAAAACTGTAATTTAAGACTGAGTTGCGGCCGGGCGCGGTGGCTCAAGCCTGTAATCCCAGCACTTTGGGAGGCCGAGACGGGCGGATCACGAGGTCAGGAGATCGAGACCATCCTGGCTAACACGGTGAAACCCCGTCTCTACTAAAAATACAAAAACTAGCCGGGTGAGATGGCGGGCGCCTGTAGTCCCAGCTACTGGGGAGGCTGAGGCAGGAGAATGGCGTAAACCCGGGAGGCGGAGCTTGCAGTGAGCTGAGATCCGGCCACTGCACTCCAGTCCGGGCGACAGAGCGAGACTCCGCCTCAAAAAAAAAAAAAAAAAAAAAAAAAAAAGACTGAGTTGCTCTCTACAATAAATAACTTAATAAACCTCTAAGAACAGTTGCATGAAACAGTTTTGGCCGGGCACGATGGCTCGTGCCTGTAATCCCAGCACTTTGGGAGGCTGAAGCAGAATGATTGCTTGAAGTCAGGAGTTCAATACCAAGCTGGCCAACACAGCTATACCCTGTCTCTCTCTCTCTACCTCTCTCTCTCTCTCCTCTCTCTCTCTCTCTCTATATATATATAATAGTTTGCCACCTATATTATAAAAGAACAAAACTAAGCTGTTTCTTCAAAGCTTGAAGTATTACCTGGAAAACTATAAAAAACATGAAAATGAATGTTTAATAAGTCTAAATTCTCTAACACATGAGTGATACATATGTTAATAAACTCTTCCATAGTGATTAGCTATAACAGCAACTAGACAATGACATTAAACACTATACACATGCATGCTTTATATTTGCAGATTGACAGTAGTGCCATTACAACACTTTACTCCTTTCATAAAGCTCCACAAAGAATGTTTATTGTTCTAACAGCCTGACAGTACTCAAATCACTAACACAAAAATCTTTTTATTAGAAATGGAAAGTAACTGTCTAAGAATCCCCCATATAAACCATGGTTAAGAGGAGCTGCAACTTGCCATCAAAAGTTTCAATACATAATCAGATCAGCACAATTTAAAATATTTTCTGGCTTCTTTAACTGTTAGGTATAATAAGCGTCTGAGGTGGAGCTGGAGAGCAGAATATTCTGGTTCTTTTCCTCATAATTTAAAGTTGATTTCTAAGTACTTTGGCCACCTTTCTCTCTACCTTCCAATACCTTCCCCTCTACTCTGAGTTGCAGAGTTTGTAAGAAAAGGAAATCATTCCAGATCCTTTATCTCTAGCCCTCAAATCTTACTTGGAAGCATGGTAAGATTTTAAACCATGACATCTATCAATATTGATTATGACAGCTCATTAGCCATTAAAATGATGTTACTTAGAATGCTAATAAGTACACAGCAAAAAAGTCATGAAGAAACTACTATGAGGCCAGGTGCAGTGGCTCACGCCTGTAATCCCAGCACTTTGGGAGGCCGAGGCAGGCAGATCAATCACCTGAGGTCAAGAGCTCGAGACCAGCCTGGCTAACGTGGTGAAGCCCCATCTCTACTAAAAATACAAAAATTAGCCAGGCATGGCGGTGAGTGCCTGTAATCCAGCTACTCAGGAGTCTGAGGCAGGAGAATCACGTGAACCAGGGAGGCAGAGGTTGTAGTGAGCCGAAATTGTGCCACTGCACTCTAGCCTGGGGGACAAGAGTGAGACTCCGTTTCAAAAAGAAAGAATCTACCATGATGGGCTGGGTGCAGTGGCTCGTGTCTGTAATCCTAGCACCTTGGAAGGCTGAGGTAGGCTGACTGCTTGAACTCAGGAGTTTGAGACCAGCCTTGGCAACATAGCAAAACCCTATCTTTACTAAAACTACAAAATTAGCCAGGCATGGTGGCACACGCCTGTAGTCTCAGCTACTCAGGAGGCTGAAGTGGGAGATCACCTGAGCCCAGGAGGTCAAGGCTGAAGTGAGCTGAGATGACATCACTGCACTCCAGCCTGGGCAACAGAGCAAGACCTTGCCTCCAAAAAAAAAAAAAAAAAAGAATCCACTATAAATGGATACCCCTCTTCCCCAAAAAGAATCTACCATGAACTAAGTACATGAACATTGTCCCTGCATTAGCTGATTTTATGACACAGTTAAGAATTATAAGAGGATACCCAAGCAGAGTAGGTGTCACAGTACAGACAAAAATAAGGTCAGGAAAGAGAATTAAAGAGATGGAATACCACTGGGGAGGTTTCTGTAAGAGAGTACATAATTTTTAGAGTACATTATGATAAAAACATGTATGTACAATGTTTCAGTCTCAGAGGCTTTAAAGCTAACAAAATTGTTCTAAGTATACTTTTTATAGCTACTTACACCATTATGTATCAAAAGCGTTCCTGAGAGCCAGGTACAGTGGCATGTGCCTGTAGTCCCAGCTACTAGGGAGCCTGAGGTAGGCGGATCCTTTGAGCCCAGGAATTTGAGACCAGCCTAGGCAACTCAGTGAAACCTCCACCTCAAACCCCCCTAAAAAAGAAAATTTTTTTAAAAAAAGTGTCCCAGTTTTGATGCTCATATTTGTGGATGAAGAGTTTAAAGTCTCTTACTTTTCCGCTCACCTAAGAAATTCCAGGTTTTATTCACTAAGGCTGTATCTTAGAGAAACACACAAGGTTCAAATAATTGGTGTATCACTTTTGTAGTAGAAGTTCTTGACATGTTGCATGAGGTGGGGGGAAAATGCAAACAAATAAATATTTGCTTTGTACCAATGATAAGAGCTAACCACAAACCCGTAACACCTTTTCTTTCTTTGTTTTTGGAGACAGAGTCTCACAGGTCACCCAGGCTGGACTGCTATGTGCAATCTTGGTTCACTGAAACTTCCATCTCCTGGGTTCAAGCAATTTTCCTACGTCAGCCTCCCGAGTAGGTGGAATTACATGCATGTGCCCCCAAATCCTGCTAATTATTATTATTTTTTTTTGAGATGGAGTCTCGCTCTGTCACCCAGGCTGGAGTGCAGTGGCCGGATCTCAGCTCACTGCAAGCTCCACCTCCCGGGTTTATGCCATTCTCCTGCCTCAGTCTCCTGAGTAGCTGGGACTACAGGCGCCCGTCACCTCACCCGGCTAGTTTTTTGTATTTTTTAGTAGAGACGGGGTTTCATCACATTGGCCAGGCTGTTCTTGAACTCCTGACCTCAAGTGATCCATTCGCCTCAGCCTCCCAAAGTGCTGGGATTACAGGCGTGAGCCACTGTGCCCAGCCCTTGATGCCTTTTCTGATTCCTAGAAGTAGCAGGGAAAAATGGATTAGTCAAGCAGACCCGGGTTCAATTCTTTCTGGAACTCATTAACAGTATGATCATGCCAAATTACCAAATTACTTTCCTTCTCTAATCTGAGTTTTACCATCTTTAAAATGAGCCAGGTGCAGTGGCTCATGTTTGTAATCCCAGCTACTCCGGAACAGTGCTTGAGGCCAAGAGTTCAAGACCAGCCTGGGCAACATAGCAAGACCCTGTCTCAAGAAAGAAAAGAAAAGAAAGGAAAGGAAAAGAAAAAGAAAAGAAAGAAAATACTGTCACTTACCTTAATAATTACGTAGAAACTATTATTATACATTCTTCTCACACATTCTCACAGGTTATCACTTACTGAATACTTAATGTGGGGCAAATATTATGCCTTAAGTCACATTTACTCCTCTGAAGTTTTATTTTATGGTTGAAGACATTCAAAAGAGAAGAATTAAGCAACTTGTTCAAGGTCACATTTCCATTAACAAGAGAGAGGATTATTGCACGGGTTCAACTTCAAATCCATGCTCTAAAGTCATACTATGGTTATAGTACGTGACCCAAAGCAGATATTAAATAAAGCTTTAAAACTCTACTAAATGAGCATTTAATGACTACCTCAACAACTACTATGTTCAAGGGGCCTGGGAATATTTGATTAAGAGGCTTCTAAAAACATTTAAACACTGCATAAAAAGTGTTTCTGAGCACCCATAAATTAAGAGTAAAAGCATAATAACGTAAAGAAAAACATAACATGAATAAGACCATTTCTCTTAAAAATATGAGAACCTAAAAGAAATGTATAAAATAAAAAGGTAAAGGGGGAACTGCTGGAATAGTAGAGTGAGAAGTTCAACAGAGCCTCTCTCCAAAATTCAATGAAAAAACTAGACAAACACGTCAAACCACCATATCAGAACTCTGGAAAGTAGGCACAGGTGTATAACAAATTGAAAAGTGATCATTCAAGAAAAACTACTCAACTCAAGAAGAGCAGAAGTCTGTGTGTGAGTTTTTTTGTTTTTGTTTTTGAGAAGGAGTCTCACTCTTGTTGCCCAGGCTGGAGTGCAGTGGTGCGATTTCGGCTCATGGCAACCTCTTCCTTGTGGGTTCAAGCGATTCTTCTGCCTCAGCCTCCCGAGTAGCTGGGATTACGGGCACCCGTCACCACGCCTGGCTAATTTTTGTATTTTTAGTAGATATGGAGTTTCACCATGTTAGCCAGGCTGGTCTCAAAATCCTGACCTCAGGTGATCCACCCGCCTCGGCCACCCAGAGTGTTGGGATTACAGGCATGAGCCACCTTGCCCAGCCAGAAGTCTGTGTGTTTTAACCTAGGGCTATTGTTACCAAGCTCCACCAGCTCTACCAATGGTAGTTCTACCAGGATGGGGCAAGCTGTGAAAACCAACACCATCACTGCTGGAGGGGTGCCACTGGTTAGGAGTAGAATATAGAAAAGCCCCAAATGCGGGACTGTTGTTGAAACCAACAGCAATATTGGCAGCAAACAGTGGGGAAGGCTAATATTGCAGCAACCCAAGGTTGCAATATTGGGGGCAAGCAACAAACCAGCAGACTTACCAAAAGAATTACATAGCCATGGTGGGCCTTGATTAGCTCCCAGGTATCTGTGGAGGTCTGAGGGTCTGTGTGATGTCAGGAGCGGTGGCTCATGCCTGTAATCCTAGCACTTTGGGAGGCTGAGGCGGGGGGATCACGAGGTCAGGAGTATGAGACCAGCCTGGCCAACATGGTGAAACCCTGTCTCTACTAAAAATACAAAAAATTAGCCGGGTATGGTGGCACATGCCTATAATCCCAGCTACTTGGGAGGCTGAGGCAGAAGAATCTCTTGAACCCAGGAGGCAGAGGCTGCAGTGAGCCAAGATCACGCCACTGCACTAGAGCCTGAGCGACAGAGCAAGACTCCGTCTCAAAAAAAGAAGTATGTGTGCTTACACAAAGCTGTGTGCATGCTCAGCTGGAGAGGACCCTAGTTATACAAACATCCATGGCTGAATGACACCTTTAACAGACACGGGACAGCCATGGACACGAGAAGACGGCACGAAGTAAAAGCTGGGGCAAACTTGTAAACTGCCTGAACTTTGACTTTGTTTTCCAACTTGCATTGGCAAAAAGCAGAAGCTAGTCAGGTGCAGGGCTCATGCCTGTAATCCTAGCACTCTGGGAGGCAAAGGTGGGAGGACTGCTTAAGGCCAGGAGTTCAAGACCAACCTGGCCAACAGAGCAAGACCCTGTCTCTTAAAAAAAGAAAAAGGCTGAAGCCTCACTGGCTCAAGTAGCTACGCATAACCTTTAACCAGTCATTTCTGACCACTAAGATAAACTGACAGACTGACTCAGGGTGACCCTTAGAAAACCTGGCAAAAAAAAAATTGATCTCTGCTATCACCACCTCATACTACAGACTTAATGCAGGCAACTCCCAAAAAAAAAATAGCAACAACCACCTCCCTTTGGGGAGGGGCAGGAGGCAATCTAACTCAGAGTCTCTACAATGTATTATCTAAAATGTTCAGTTTAACAAAAAATTATGAGACATGCAAAGAAACTGGAAAGTGTGGGCCACAGACAGGATAAAAAGTCAGAAACTGTCTCTGGGGAGGTTCAGCTGTTCAGCTGTCCAGGATTTCCAAGCAGCTATCAATATGTTCAAATTAAAGGAAACCATGCTTAAAGAACTGAAAGAAAAGCATGATGACAATGATTCAAGGAATAGAGAATCTCAACAAAAAGATTATAAAAAAACACTGAATTGGACCTCTACAGCTGAAAAGTATAATAGCTGAAACGAAAAATTAACTGAAGGGGATCAACAGTGGATTCAAACTGGCAGACAAAAGCATCAGCAAATTTGAAGACACATCAAGAAATTGTCCAATCTGAAAAGCAGAAAGAAAGAAAAAAATAAGAATGAACAGAGTCTCAGGGACCTGTAGGATACCAACAAGCCTATCAACACACAAGTAATGGGAGTCCCACGATGAGAGAAAGAAACAATAAATAATGGCTGAAAACTTTAAAAATTTGACTAAACCCTTAATCTATACATCCAAGAAGCTCAATGAACTCTAAGTAGGATAAACACAAAGAGATCCCCACCCAACAATCACAGTAAAACTGTTAAAAGCCAAAGAAAAGCAAAATCTTGAATTTAGTGGCAAGAGAAATCTACTCATCAATACAGGGGATCCATAGTAAGATTAACAGCTGACTTCTCACCAGAAACAATGGAGACAAGGAAGCAGCAGCATATTCAGAGTGCTCAAAGAAAAAAAAAATCAACAAAGAATTCCCTATCCAGTGTGGTAGGCTGAATTCCAAGACGGTGCCTAAAGCTGCCACCACTTGGCATACACACCTCCCTGAGAATGTGAGAAAGGCCTATGAATGTGATGGATGTCACTTCCATAATTAGGTTACAATACATGGCAAAGGTGAAGGGATTTTACAGATATTAAACTCCCTAATCAGTTTGACTTTGACTTCACCGAGGTTTTTTGTGAGTAGTCTTGACTTAATCAGGTGAGCCCCTTAAAAAGGGGCTTTAGTCTTCACTGAGATCAAAGAGTTTTTTTTCACTGGCCTTTAAGAGGAAGGCTACTCTAAACTCTACAGCTCCAGGAAAATAATACTGCCCACAACTGTGTAAGCCTGGAAGAGAACTCTGGAGCCTCAGATAAAACCACAACCCTGACCAACCTTCCTTGATTGCAGGCACTGTGAGACCCCAAGCAAAAGGTCCAGATAAGCCATATTCAGACTTCTCACTTACAGAAACTTGTGAGATATTTGGTGGTGTTTTTTAAATAATTAAAAACTCCATCTATTTATTTTAATTTTTACTTTTTTAAAGAGACAGTGTCTTGCTTATTTCCCAGGCAGGAGTACAGGCTATTTACAGGCATGATCACAGCACACTGCAGCCGCCTCAAACTCCTGGGCTAAAGTGATTCTCCTGTCTTAGCCTCCTGTGTAGATGGGACTGCACCTGGCTGGGGGTGTTTTGAGAGCTACAATTGTGGTAATTTTTAATTCAGCAATGAAAAACTAATGCATCTAACAAGACTATCCTTCAAAAATAAAAACATTAAGACAGTCCCAGACAAAAAAAAAAAGACTACAAGCCTTCATAGTTAGCAGACCTGACTTAGAAGAAATACTAAAGAAATCCTTCTGTAGTTCGTAAGCATGATGATTGGGTTTTCACGCTCATGTGTGTGACATGCCTCCTTCAAACCTTGTTATGACTTCAGCACATTACCCATCTGAAGGGAACCTTAGAAGAAGAAAAAAGAAATACTAAAGAAAGCCCTTCAGGCTGAAAAAAATGATACCAGATGGTAAATGAAATCCACATGAAGAGCCAGGCGTGGTGGCTCACACCTGTAATCCCAGCATTTTAGGAGGCCAAGGGCGGGGTGGATCACCTGAGGTTGAGAGTTCGAGACCAGCCTGGCCACCATGGTGAAACTCTGTCTCTACTGAAAATACAAAAATTAGCCAGGCGTGGTGGCATGCGCCTGTAATCCCAGATACTTGGAAGGCTGAAGCACAAGAATCGCATGAATCTGGGAGGTGAAGGTTGCAGTGAGCCGAGATTGTGCCACTGCACCCCAGCCTGGGTGAGAAAGTGAGACTCTGCCTCAAAAATCAAAACAGGTTAAAAGTGAAAGGACAGAAAATTACATACCCTGCAAATACTCATAAGAAAACTGGACTGGCTATACTAGTATTAGATAAAGTAGACTGTAAAACACAACAGATGAGTAAGAACTGAGGGTTCTTGGCAAAAAGTCATAAAGAACTACTTTTTTCCTTGCTTTTATAGTTTGAAGGGAAAGAAACTGCCCTCTCCAGTTTCCCTTTTTTTTTTTTTCTTCTTTATGAGATGGTGGGTCTCACCCTGTCACCCAGGGTGGAGTGCAGTAGTGCAATCCTGGCCCACTGCAGCCTTGACCTCCTGGGCTCAAACAATCCTCCCACCTCAGTCTCCCGAGTAGCTGGGACTATAGGTGCACGCCACCATACCTAGCTAATTTTTGTATTTTTTGTAGAGAGGAGGGTCTCATTATGTTACCCAAACTGGTTTTTAACTCTTGACCTCAAGTGATCCTCCTGCTTTAGCCTTCCAAAGTTCTGGGATTACAGGAGATAGCCACTGTACCTGGCCCTCCATACTATTTGTTTCCATATTTATTACTGTGGTAAAATATGCATAATATAAAATTATCATTTTCAGCATGTTTAAGTGTACAGAGTTCTGTGGCATTAAGTAAATTCATATTGTTATGCAAACATCACCACCATCAATCTCTAGAATATCACATTTAAAATAATATAGTCTGTAAGAATATAAGTAAGAAGTTTTTTTTTTTTTTTTGGCTCTGCTGCCAGGCGGGAGTGCGGTGGCACGATCTCAGCTCACTGCAACCTGCAACCTCCACCTCTTGCGTTCAAGAAATTATGTCTCAGCCTTCCCAGTAGCTGGGACTACAGGAATGCGTCACCATGCCTGCCTAATTTTTCGTATTTTTAGTAGAGATGGGTTTCGCCATGTTGCCAGTTTGGTCTTGAACTCCTGACCTCAAGTAATCCACCCACCTCAGCCTTCTAAAGTGGTGGGGTTACAGGCAGGAGCCACTGTGCCCGGCCAAGAAGATAACTTTTTTTTTTCTTTTTAAGTTCTGGGATACTTGTGCAAAATGTGCAGGTTTGTTACACAGGTATACATGTGCCATGGTGGTTTGCTGCACCTATCAACCCGTCATCTAGGTTTTAAGCCCCACATGCATTAGGTATTTGTTCTAATGCTCTCCCTCCCCTTGTCCCCCAACCCCTGGCACGCCCTGGTGTGTGATGTTCCCCTCCCTGTGTCCATGTGATCTCATTGTTCAACTCCCACTAATGAGTGAAAACATGCGGTGTTTGGTTTTCTGTTCCTGTGTTAGTTTGCTGAGGATGGTGGTTTCCAGTTTCATCCATGTCCCTGCAAAGGACATGAACTCATTGTTTTTTATGGCTGCATAGTATTCCATAGCATATATGTGCCACATTTTCTTTATCCAGTCTATCACTGATGGGCATTTGGGTTGGTTCCAAGTCTTCGCTATTCTAAATAGTGCTGCAATAAACATACATGTGCATGTGTCTTTATAGGAGAATGATTTATAATCCTTTGGGTATATATCCAGTAATGGGATTGCTGGATCAAATGGTGTATTTCTGGTTCTAGATCCTTGAGGAAATGCCACATTGTCTTCCACAATAGTTGAACTAATTTACACTCCCAACAGTGTAAAAGCATTCTATTTCTCCACATCATCGCATCTGTTGTTTCCTGACTTTTTAATGATTGCCATTCTAACTAGCGTGAGATGGTATCTCACTGTAGTTTTGATTTGCATTTCTCTAATGACCAATGATGATGAGCTTTTTTTAATATGTTTGTTGGCCGCGTAAATGTCTTCTTTTGAGAAGCGTCTGTTCATATCCTTCACCCACTTTTTGAAGGGGTTGTTTTTTTCTTGTAAATTTAAGTTCCTTGTAGATTCTGGATACTAGACCTTTGTCAGATGGATAGATTGCAAAAATTTTCTCCCATTCTGTAGGTTGCCTGCTCACTCTGATGATAGTTTCTTTTGCTGTGCTGAAGCTTTTTAATTAGATTCCATTTGTCAATTTTGGTTTTTGCTGCCGTTGCTTTTGGTGTTTTAGTCATGAAGTCTTCGCTCATGTCTATGTTCTGAATGGTACTGCCTAGGTTTTCTTCTAGGGTTTTTATGGTTTTAGGTTTTACATTTAAGTCTTTAATCCATTGGAGTTAATTTTTGTATAAGGTGTAAGGAAGGGGTCCAGTTTGTTTTCTGCATATGGCTAACCAGTTTTCCCAGCACCATTTATTAAATAGGGAATCCTTTCCCCATTGCTTGTTTTTGTCAGGTTTCTCGAGGATCAGATGGTTGTAGATGTGTGGTGTTATTTCTGAGGCCTCTAAGTAAGAAATTCTTAAAAGAGCTTTGAGCGTTCCTTTTTTTTTTTGAGATAGGATCATGCCCTATTGCCCTGGCTAGACTACAGTGGTGCAATCTCGGCTCACTGCAACCTCTGCCTCCCAGGTTCAAGTGATTCTCCTGCCTCAGCCTCCCGACTAGCTGGGATTATAGGCGCACACCACCACGTCTGCCTATTTTTTTTTTTTGTATTTTTACTAGAGACAGGATTTCACCATGTTGGACAGGCTGGTCTCAAACTCCTGATCTCCGGTGATCCACCCACCTTGGCCTCCCAGAATGCTGGGATTATAGGCATGAGACACTGCACCTGCCCTTTTTTTTTTTTTTTCTTAAAATTGTATTGATTCTTTTTATTTTTTTTGCCTGGGAACACAAACTCATTATAGAATAGAATGTGTTCTCAGCATTTTATTTTATTTTTTTTTAAGAGGTAGCGTTTGCTGTATTGCCCAGGCTGGAGTGCAGTGGCAAGATCATAACTCAGTGCAGATTCTAATTCCTGGCCTCAAACGATCCTCCCACCTCAGCCTCCCAAATAGCTAAGACTACAGGCTCAAGTCCACACTGGATTACCTTTTGGCAAGAGGAATCAGGAAAGATCATTAGAGTTTGGCATGGGAAAAGAGCAGGTAAACTTTCTTAGCTATATCATAAAGCATGATCAGGAAGTGATATGGTTTGGCTGTATGTCCCTACCCAAATCTCATCTTGAATTGTAACCCCCATGTGTAATCCCCCAGGTGACTGGATCATGGGGGTGGTTCCCCCATGCTCTTCTCGTGATAATGAGTGAGTTATCACGAAAGCTGATAGTTTTATAAGGGGCTCTTTCTGCTCACTTTCTCTTTCCTGGTGCCTTGTGAAGCAGGTACTTGCTGCTTCTTTGCCTTCCATGCTTGTAAGTTTCCTGAGGCCTCCCCAGCTACGCAGTACTGTGAGTCAAACCTCTTTCCTTTATAAATTACCCAGTCTCAGGTAGTAAATTTATAGCAGTGTGAAAATGGAGTAAGACAAGAGGAAAAAGGAAACGATTATTGCTAAGTAAGAATGATGAAGTGGTCGATATCCCTGATCTATTTTTTCAGTGTGTGACCGGGTCTCACTCTGTTGTTACCTAGGCTGGAGTGCAGTAGCACGAACACGGCTTAATGTAGCCTTGACCTCTTGGGCTCAAGTGATCCTTCTACCTCAGCCTCCTAAGTAGTTGGGACTACTAGTCCATGCCACTACGCTCAGCTAATTTAAAAAAAAAGTTTAAGTCTCCTTATGTTGCCTAGGCTGGTCTTGAATGCCTGGGCTCAAGGGATCTTCCCACCTCTGCCTCCCAAAGTGCTAAAATTATAGGCATGAGCCACCATGTCCAGGCTATCATCTGTTTTAACTGGAAATAAGAGTGATTACAGTTTGTAAGAAAATGCAGTAGAATAAACTATATCAGAGAAAACACAGAGTGAAAGTGCCTACCATACTGCCTGAACACTGATGCTTAAAACAAATCATAGCCGGGTGCAGTGACTCATGCCTGTAATCACAGCACTTTGGGAGGCAGAGGCAGGAGGATTGCTTGAGCTCAGGAGTTCAAAACCAGCCTGGGCAACACAGCGAGACCCTGTCTCTATTTATCAAAAAATTAAAATTAAAATAACAATTTTAAAACCAAATTATACATTATATATAAAATTATAAATAAAAATCGAGAAAAATGTTTGAGTCAGAGAGTAACAAGGAATCACTCCAGTATTACTGTGTGATTCTGGCAGGTCATTGACGTCAGATGTTGGCAGTGAAGGACAGAAGAGACAGGTGCTCCCCCTACCTAAAACACTACTGGCTCTCTTTTTGCCCTCACACACTTCTGGCCCCTCAGGGCAGACCTGGGTTTCCACTACACCTTATGCATATTTTATGAATTTACCTCTCCCTACTCTCCTTACCACCAGTTTGGAAGCTTCTAAAGGCTAGGCATGTCTTATTCATCTCTTAAACAAGCATCTAGCAATGTCTGGAATATAGCAGACAGTTCATAAATGTTCATTTATTGGACAATTCTGGGGAAAACTTATCAGAGAAATCTAGCCCTGTTTCAGGCTGTTGTGAACTTACTAAATGCAGTAACATATGTTATTAAACTTAGCATTCCAAGTACTCAATAAAGCAACTGACCCACAGGAGCTACTCAAGTTAAAGTCAACAACTCTAAAAAAGAAATTTAGTTAGAAAAAAACAACTGATCAGATGTCTTGAGGGAAGAAAACTCAGCAAATATCAATTATAGATAAGAATCATATCCTGATGTCTAAAGAAAAACGCTCTAAAACGGCAATTTATCCCAACTTAAGTATATCAACATAACCTGGCCTTCTAAACTAAGACTAAAATTCTATCAGTTTACTACGTTGTCCCATTTAGAGTCGGTATCATAGTTTCTCAATTTTCCACTTAACTCCTTCCTTTCTTTTTTTGAGACAGGGTCTCACTCTGTCACCCAGGCTGGAGTGCAGTGGTACCATTATAGCTCACTGCAGCTTCAACCTCCTGGGCTCAAATGAGTCTCCCACCTCAACCTCCTGAGTAGCTGGGACTACAGCTGGGCACCATCACACCCAGCTTTTAGACAGACAGACAAAGTTTGTAGAAAGGACTTACCTATGTTAATAGTTCAACCAAGACCAATTTAAATTTTATTAACTATTGTTTATACAATGGCACACGGCCCTATTACATAGGGGGTTAACATGTAAGAACACGAAACATTAAGACGGGTGTCATGGCTCACATCTGTAGTACCAGCTACTCAGAAGACTGAGGCAGATAAGAGGATTGCTTGAGCTCAGGAGTTCAAGACCAACCTGGGCTATATAGTGATATTCTGTCTCTTAAAAAACACACACACACATAAAACCCCACAAATCATTAAATGATGATACTGTATAAGAAATTAATTAATTATACAAAAATTAGCTGGGTGTGGTGGCACGCGCCTGTAATCCCAGCTACTTGGGAGGCTGAGGCAGGAGAATCGCTTGAACCCGGGAAGTGGAGGTTGCAGTGAGCCAAGATCGCGCCACTGCACTCCAGCCTGGCAACAGAGTGAGACTCCACCCAAAAAAAGAAAAAATTAATTAATTCTGGCTAGAAAATATCTAAACCGTGATCCTGGCTAGAACTGATTGCAGTCAATTTTGTTTGGCATCATCTTCAGTGTTGGCACTGGTTTGCTGACCGACCCTGAACCACCATGAACCTGCTGCCCACTAGTTTATCAGCACCAACTTTCTTTGCTTTATGTGGGTATTCAAAGGAGTTTACATAAAAGGCTTCGAGTGGGAAAATAAACTTCAAAAGTTGAAAATCCTTGTGCCTGGCCTTAGTATTACCAGTGGGATGACAACACAAAGTTACAATTTCTATGTAAAACTGGACCTCTAGGAGGAAAGAATGGTATTTAATATTTCATTCACCACCCAACAATAGGGCTATGCATTAAGATCCTATTATTTGATGAATGTGCAGTGTTATATTTAATGACTATTTCCTCAGTCATTTACTACTGGCTTCCTAAATGAATGTTCTTTCCACAGCCTCATGATATTTTTTAGGGTTTGAGACAGGGTTCTACTCCGTCACATAGGCTGGAGTGCAGTGTTGTGATCTTGGCTCACTGTAACCTCCACCTCCAGGGTTCAAGTGATCCTCCCACCTCAGGCTCTTGAGTAGCTGGGACTACAGGGGCACACCACCAATTCTGGCTAATTTTTGTATTTTTAGTAGAGACAAGGTTTTGCCACGTTGGTCAGGCTGGTCTTGAACTCCTGACCTCAAGTGATCCACCCACCTCAGACTCCACAAGTGCTGGAATTACAGGAGTGAGGCACCATGCCTGGCCTCATGTTTTGATAATAGATTCTCCAAGTACCTTTTGATTTCCATTATTTCAATGTTACATGAGCAAACTCTAGACATAAAATTGGCAAACCTTTTCTTAAAGGGCAAGATAGTCAACATACTGTTTCAACTACTCAATTCTGCCCTTATAGTATAAAAGTAGTCTTAGATAATATGGGAAGAAATGGATATGCTGTGTTCCAATAAAACTTTATTTATAAAAAAAGGTAAGCCCACAGTTTGCCAACCCTTGCTCTATCTATACTCCTTAGTGTCCTAAGAATGTCCTCAGTTATATACCATGGGGGAATCTTTGGGTGTAAATTTAAGACAAGACCTGGTGATATACACATACATGCCTAGCTGACAAGATTTTTCTCTACTTGTTTCCACTTGAAGATAACCAGTAAAGTCAACACAAGAGAGGGGTGAGATACCAAGACCAGACACAAGGAGGGGCTTTGAGACTCCTGTTTCTCAGTATGGATGAGACTTATTGTACAACAGAGAAGGTCATTCCACAAGGGCAGGACTAGAAAAAACAGAAAGCAAACAAGCTATAGGTGACAGGTGCTAAAATAACTTTAGGAAAGCCAAAAGAAATGCTCCATCAGTGATAAAATCTAAGTTTACAGAACAAATAATTATGGAATGACCATTCCAATACTGCTGGACACAAAGTAACTTTACGAAATTATTTTAAGTAATTATCTACTTCTCTGCTAGGAGATTAAGTGATTCTCTGCTAAGAGACACTGGCCTCATTTATTTTGGTGGCTCAAATTATATACTCCCATCATTCAATGTCAGCAACTACAATGGTGATCCTAAGTAAAACCAATATAGTTTTAAGCAGCCTTGGAAGGGGAAAAAAAAAAGGTGAATCAACTATTTTTAGAATCTCTAGCCCAATCTCAAGGTATACCTCTATCAGATATGCCATGTCTTCATGCTTGCCTTTTTTCTCAACTTAACAAAATTATAATGAAAGAATCAAAACTTACTCACTTAAGACTTCCAAACTAATGAAAGTACAATTTTATTTCTTGCAAATCAAATGAACTTACTCTAAACCGAAATTCCAGGCATCAGCAATAAAAAGGAAGTAAGAGATGATCACAGTGTAGCTTAAAGCCATATCCTAGAAGGGCCAACCACAACCATTTGTTAATGTGGCAAAGCAAAGAACAGTATCTACTCTTCCCTTCTTCACATGGCTGCCTGGTTAAATTTCCCAGCTTCTTTTGTAGCTAAGTACGGCAATGGGGCAGAAACAGAAATAATACAACTTCCTGGTTGTGTCCTTCAAGGGCAGAAATAAACCTTCCCCCTGGCTAGAATGTGAATATATTAGAAGCTGATAGTCAAGCCATGATACTAACCCTAGACTGTGCCTGCAACCTCTCCATGTGGAGAAAAAACCAAAAGAACAACAAAATTATCTTCTTTATCTGAGAACAGCCCAAACTCTACACTATTTGATACAACCTTTCTGGCACGCTATAGCAAACATCACATTTTACCAACACATTCCAAATTCCGAGGTTGTCGGTTAAATATTTCTTTAAAGAAGTAGTGGCCAGGCGCGGTGGCTCACGCCTGTATTTTGGGAGGCTGAAGTGGGCAGATCACTTGAGGCCAGGAGTTTGAGACCAGCCTTGGCAACATGGTGAAACCCCATCTCTACTAAAAATACAAAAATTAGCCGGGCATGGCGGTGCACGACCTGTATACTCCCAGCTACTTGGGAGGCTGAAGCACGAGAATTGCTTGAACCATGGAGGCGGAGGCTGCAGTGAGCTGAGATGGCACCATTGTACTCCAGTCTGGGCAAGAGAGTGAGACTCCTGTCTAAAAAAAAAAATTAAACAAAAAAAACAAAAAACGAAGTAGAACTTTGGTTGAAAGCTTTATGTCTTTCAACTAAGGAATCAAAACAGTAAACTGCAGTTCCAGTTTCCTGTGCAGGGTCTGAGGAAGGAATGGCAGGCACCACGTCCAGCCTTCCTGACAGGCACCTACGGCAAGAAGCCCCTGACAAGAAACAGGCCAAGGAGATGTATGAGGAAGACAAGGATTTCAAGCAGAAACAAAAAGAGGAGCAGAAAAAACTTGAGGAGCTAAAAGCAAAGGCCACAGGGAACGGTTCCCTGGACAGGTGGAATTAACAAATCTGGCAAAAGTCTATGGTCATTCTATCCTGAATGCATCCAATTGCTCATCTGATCTCAGAAGCTAAGCAGGGTTGGGCCTGGTTAGTACTTAAAAGGGAGAAATCTGGAAAACAAGAACAAAAACCAAAAAACGAACCACTGTGCCCGAGGCAATGATTACCCTTGATCCCATTCCTATTTAAATATCTGTATTTCCTACCATAAAATCTTCTGCTTCCACTCTAGGAAGCAAAGGATGAAATGTCTTGGAGCCTGTTGCACATTTAAGAATAAGCTTTCTCTCTCTCTTTTTTTAAGCACAGAATCTCGCTGCCACCCAGGACGGAATGTGGTAGTGCAATCTCGACTGACTGCACTCTCTGCCTCCAGGGTTCAAGCAATCTTTGTGCTTCAGCCTCCTGAGTAGCTGGGATTATAGGCATGCACCACCACACTGGCTAATTTTTGTATTTTAGTAGATACGGGTTTTTGCCATGTTGGTAAGGCTGGTCTTGAACTCCTGATCTCGGGTGATCCACCCACCTCAGCCTCCCAAAGTGCTGGGATTACAGGCATGAGCTACCTACCGCACCCGGCCCTAGGAATAAACTTCTGGAAAAAAGAAAATAGCAGTTCCAAGATTTTCTTGGACATCATCTTTCTTATCTGATATTCAATTGCTGGCTCTGTTTACATAAAAACAGCATAACATGGTACAAACATCAAAGTATCTAATAATAACAGTCTAGTACTTTCTGGAAGGGGTGAGATAAGCATGATGATGAAGGTGAGCAGGAGAGGAAAATGTCTATTACATGTGATCACCAGGATAGTTCAAAGCATTTTTTAAGATTTTCCCCTTTAAAAGTATAAAGTGACAATATTTATAAAGACTCCTTTTTTGAGGCATGCTTGATGGTATGCAACAGTAATCCCAGCTACTTGGCTGAGGTGGGAGGCTCACTTCAGCCCAGGAGTTCAAGACCAGCCTGGACAACACAGCAAAACACTGTCTCCAAAAAATTCCTTTCTTAAATGAATATGTATTTTTGTCTTTTTTTTTGTTTTTTACTTCTGGCTTACTTTCATGATTATTATACAGGGATATAGACATGGATGATGCAAGACAAGGGTAAAAAGATCTGGCTTGACTGGATGTAGTCTGTGTCTCCTCTTCTTCCCAAAAACTTAAGCTGTAGAGATCAGTATGCTTTCAGTTAATATTTAAATGCCTCCCCTCCAAAAAGTTTTCTATCTTTGGCAAATGTCGCTGGTTTTCCTCTCTGTTGCCAAGATCTGCTATTCATTTCATGTTTTACTATTTTAGAATCTGTTTTTTTTTTAACCCCATCAAAGCTACCAACCACTGTGGTTCTATGTATATTTCTCCTCCTTCTCTACTGTCTATCTCAATGAGACAGAGCATGATAAACAGCAGCAGAAATCCTTGCTGCATATCAGTAAAGTGCCCTTACTGGGATGCTTTTTAAACCACCACTGCCAGCCGGGCGCGGTGGCTCACGCCTGTAATCCCAGCACTTTGGGAGGCCGAGGCGGGTGGATCATGAGGTCAGGAGATCGAGACCATCCTGGCTAACACGATAAAACCCCACCTCTACTAAAAATACAAAAAATTAGCTGCGCGTGGTGGTGGGCGCCTGTAGTCCCAGCTACTCAGGAGGCTGAGGCAGGAGAATGGCATGAACCTGGGAGGCGGAACTTGCAGTGAGCCAAGATTGTGCTACTGCACTCCAGCCTGGGTGACAGAGCAAGACTCCGTCTCAAAGACAAAAAAAAGAAAAAAAAAACCCACCACTGCCCAAACCCCACCCCACCCCTATTAAAAGAGAACCTGAATGGTTTCAAAGCCTCCTCAGGTGGTATGAATGTTCTGTGAGGGCTCTGGGCAACCACGGTGAAACCTTTGACTGAGACAAGCCTGGGCTACATGGAGAAACCCTGTCTCTACAAATACAAAAAAATTAGCCAGGCATAGTTGCACGCTCCTGGAGCCCCAATTACTCAGGAGGTGAAGGTGGGAGGGTTGCCTGAGCCCAGGAGGTTGAGGCTGCAATGAGCCGAGATTGCATCACCGTGCACTCTAGCTTGGGCAAGAGTGAGAAACTGTCTCAAAAAAAAAATATGGGCTCTGAAGGTCAGAAAAATCTAGGTTCAAATCCCAGTTTTACCATTTAATAGCTGTGACCTTGGGGAAGTTAACTTTCCTAAACTTCATTTATTTGTAAGTGTTCACTATGTGCCAAGCAGTGTTAGATATTGAGTAAGGGTGATTATGACCCCCTGTCCTCTAAGAGCTTATAATGGGTGATAGGAACTTACAGGAAGCCAAAGACAAGCAAACAAATTTAATCCTAACAAGGCTACTAGGACACACAGGAAGGAAATCTGGTCCAGAGTCAAGGGATCACCAAAATCTCTAAAAAGCGGACATTAAGGCTGAGTCCTGCAGGATAAGTCATAGTAACCAGATGAGGCTGTTAAAGGAAGCCTGTTCTTAATAGAGGAGGAAGTGTGTGCAAAAGGCTTGGATACAAAAGAACTCAGCTTAATTGGGAGATACCAGTTCAGGACTGGAGTCAAAATGAGGAAAGGACAAGAGATGAGGATCAATTGGGACTTCGGCTTCTACATCTGCAAAACAGGAGTATTATCTGCTCTGCCTGGTTATCTCAATATTAAATTTTACACATACAGCACAGTGCCTTGCACATAATAGATACTCAAATGATACACCCCTTAACAGAACAGAATCCCTAAAAACTCAATATAACAGGGCTACTTTAAAATTTCCACTTTCTTCCTCCCCCACTCTCCATTCTCTTAAGGGATGGATGAGATAAGAACAGAATCTTCACTGCTAATAACATGCTTCTCCTTGATGGAGATCCTAGAAATGTCAGCCATAGCTGGCAGGAACATGTATAACAGACAACATCTCATTGGCCAATTGATAGAACTACACAGATTCTGCAGATGTCCTTTGGCATCAAAATGTCCTGATTTTTTTCTTTTCTTTTCTTTTTTTTGAGACGGAGTCTTGCTCTGTCGCCCAGGCTAGAGTGCAGTGGCGCGATCTCAGCTCACTGCAAGCTCCGCCTCCCGGGTTCACGCCATTCTCCTGCCTCAGCCTCCCGAGTAGCTGGGACTACAGGCGCCCGCCACCACGCCCGGCTAATTTTTTGTATTTTTAATAGAGATGAGGTTTCACCGTGTTTGCCAGGATGGTCTCGATCTCCTGACCTCGTGATCTGCCCACCTCGGCCTCCCAAAGTGCTGGGATTACAAGCGTGAGCCACCGCGCCTGACCTTTCTTTTCTTTTTTTAGAGACAGGGTCTCACTGTGTCACCCAGGCTACAGTGCAGTGGTGTGATCATGACTCACTGCAGCCTTGACCTCCTCCTGGGCTCAAGAAATCCTCCCACTTCAGCCTCCCACATAGGTGGGACTACAGGCACATACCACCACATCTGGCTAATTTTTAAATTTTTGTAGAGACAGGGTCTCACTGCATTGCCCAGGCTGTGTGGCAACACCTGAGCTCGAGTAGTCCTCCCACCTTGGCCTCCCAAAGTGCTGGGATTACATACAGGATTTGCCATGCCCGACCCCCCCAAATCTTTAAAATACTATTAATATTTTAGCCCTTCAATAATACATGTTTATAATTCCTAAAATTAAGTCTAAGATTTTAAAATTTATTTCTCAGCTTCCAATCTGGATATTAATGACTCCTAATTTAAGATTAGATGACTGACCCAGAGCAAAAAACATACAAGTTTAGAATGGCAAACAGTCAAGATAAGATGCTACATTTATTTAGCATCTTGTTAAAATTTTTATCAGCCAACGTTATTATTCAGCTTTATGCTTTAATAAAGCTCAACTTTAAAAGATTATTTGGAGCCGGGTGTGGTGGCTCATACTTATAATCCTAGCAGTTTTGGAGGCTGAGGTGGGAGTATCACTTGAGCCCAGGAGTTCAAGAGCAGCCCGGGCAACATAGTGAGATCTCGTCTCTACAAATAATTTAAAAATTAGCTGGGCGTGGTGGTGTGTGCCTGTGGTTCCAACTACTAGAGAGGCTGAGGTTGGGAGGATCATTTGAGCCTGGAGGTCAAGGCTTCAGTGAGCTGTGATTGCACCACTGCACTCTAGGCTGAGAGACAGAGGGAGACCCTGCCTTGAAAAAATAAATACATACACAAAGGTTACTTGGTTAAGTACCAAATAAGATAGCTTCTTTTTATACCATGCTTACTTAATGAAGGTATACTTCCAAGACAAGTAGGTTTCTTGATAAGAAAATCTAACAATTTTAGTAACTCAATTACACGTTAACACATAGAAAATGTAGTTGATCACTGACGTTTAATTTAGAAAATGTCTATCTTCAGAAAGAGCTAAATTTTGCGTGCTTATTATGTGCCAGGCACTGTGCTAGAAAGATTCATGTGCCTTATCCCATTTAGTCCTAAGAGGTAGGTACTATTATTAGCACACCTATTTCACAGAGGGGAAGTGGAGCTTTGATTTTGTACCCTACCCAGCTAGGAAATGCTAAATCTATTCTTTGAACTGAGGACTATGTCAGAGCTCAAGAAAGATTCTAATTCCATTCCTGTTCAAAACAGTGGTCTCCAGGTAAAATAGATCTTGATTAATTTAAAAATCTCCAGAATATTAAAGTTACATTATAGCACAAACTTATAAACAGTGACTGAATTTTACTTTCAGCCTTCTCTTTAATATGCCTAAATAATTCTAGACCTTGAACTTTCCTAAACCTTTAATCATTTATGGCGCTCTCTGCTGCACCTATCCATTAGAACAATTTTTAAAAACATAACACTGTGTAATTATTTTCAAAAGCCCAGAGATACTAATCAAGTGATCCTAATAGTCTTAAACACTATCCTCAAACCAAAAGATAAATGGAGATTGGGAAACTTGCATTCTAAGTGCCACCATCCAGATAAAATTGCCCTGTGAATTAGAGTAATTTCAATCAGATCCTGTAAAACTGAAAATTTTTCTCAAGACCAGAATGAGACAGTAACTGTAAGATAGTTTAAAAGTTCAAATTCTGTAACATAAAATGGTTTTCCACATAGCAAATTCAATAGCAAAAGGTAGTCAGTAGGGGTTAGGGAGAGCAGTAACAGTTTAGAGAATAATAAAATTGCAGGGCTGGGTGAGGTGGCTCATGCCTGTAATTCCAACACTGGGAGGCTGAGTGGGGCAGGGTCACTTGAGGCCAGGAGTTCAAGACCATCATGGGCAACATAGCAAGTCTCATCTGACAAAAAATAAAAAATTAGCCAGGGATAGTAGCACCCTGTAGTCCCAGCTACTTGGGAGGCTGAGGCGGGGGTAACACTTGAGCCCTGAAGTTTGAGACTGCAGTGAGCCACGATCACACCACTGCATTCCATCCTGGGCTACAGAGCGAGACTCTCATCTCAAGAAAAAAAAAAATTACAAAATATTAAACTATTCATGTCATAGCCACTCTGCCTTAATGCAAGACTAAAATTACTCTAAAAAAATCATATGCTGCTCAAATAAGGGCTAATTTCCTTACTATATGGTGTCCTTAGTTTTAAGTTAACACATTACATACTAAAAGAAATCCAGGCTGGGTGTGGGGGCTCACGCCTGTAATCCCAGAACTTTGGGAGGCAAAGGCGGATGGATCATGAGGTCAAGGGATCGAGACCATTCTGGTCGACACAGTGAAACCCCATGTCTACTAAAAATACAAAAATTAGCTGGGCATGGTGGCACGTGCCTGTAGTCCCAGCTACTTGGGCGGCTGAGGCAGAAGAATAGCTTTAACTCGGGAGGCAGAGGTTGCAGTGGGCCGAGATTGCGCCACTGCACTCCAGCCTGGCGACAGAGCAAGACTCCATCTCAAAAAAAAAAAAAAAAGAAAGAAAGAAATCCAAGGGCATTTCATGCATTAAAAACTCAATTAGGTTTTCATATAGGCACCTGCATTTACGACTGTTAACAGCTATTAACACCCAGTGAGTTGGTTTATACAAAAATACAAACCAAAGTAAGCGTATAATTTGTTAGTTCTCTGACTCATTAATCATTCTTAAAAAAGATTATTTTCAGGCCGGGCGCAGTGGTTCATGTCTGTAATCCCAGCACTTTGGGAAGCCAAGGCAGGTGTATAATGAGGTCAGGAGTTCAAGACCAGCCTGACCAACAGGGTGAAACCCCATCTCTACTAAAAATACAAAAATTAGCCAGGCGTGGTGGCGCATGCCTGTAATCCCAGCTACTCAGGAGGCTGAGGCAGGAGAATTGCTTGAACCTGGGAGGCGGAGGTTGCTGTGAGCCAAAATAGCGCCACTGCACTCCAACCTGGGCGACAGTGCGAGACTCCATCTCAAAAAAAAAAAAAAATTTTTTTATTTAACATACAAATGACTATTCTGGGCTCAAGTGATGCTCCCATCTCAGCCTCCGGAGTAGCTAGGACCTCAGGCATTCGCACTACCATGCCCAGCTAATTTCTTTTTTTGTGGAGAAGGGGTTTTAACGTGTTGCCCAGGCTGGTCTCAAATTGCAGAGCTCAAGTGATCCACCAGCCTCAGCCTCCCAAAGTGCTAGGACTAGAGGCGTGAGCCACTGTGCCAGGCCCAAAAACCATTTTTAAGTGTCACATCAGTTATTTGCTAAGGTATTAGCTGTATTTAAAAAAAAAAAAAAAAAGAGTCCCAGCCTCTTGGGAGGCTGAGGCAGGAGAATGGCATAAACCCGGGAGGCGGAGCTTGCAGTGAGCTGAGATCGGGCCACTGCACTCCATCCTGGGCGACAGACCGAGACTCTGTCTCAAAAAAAAACAAAACAAAACAGGATTAAGTTATTATACTAGAATCCATTTAATATAATGCACTCGGCAAGACAAACTCAAAGTTACTAAGTGGAGGAAGTGTAGGCAGGATATTCCAATTCAATTTTGTGACAGGAAGTACCTGCTATGGAAGTCTAGAAACAAGAATACCAAGTTCTGTTTTAGCACAAGAGAAAAAAAAGAAAACACTGGTGTATAGGGCAAAAGAGGAAGTTCTTTCTAGTGAACCATCTGTCAGGTATTACAGACAATTAGGAAAACATTCACTTTTCTGCTAGGTTTATGTGGGAATGTAGTTCCCCAGGTGTACTGGAGCCTGGATTTTGCAGTTTCCCTATGGCAACATAGCCTATGATTCAATTTTTATTTTTTTATTTATTTAGAGACAGGGTTTCGCTCTTGTTGCCCAGGCTGGAGTGCAATGGCCCGATCTAGACTCACTGCAACCTCTGCCTCCCCGGTTCAAGCGATTCTCCCAGCCTCAGCCTCCCGAGTAGCTAGGATTACAGGCATGCACCACCACACCCGGCTAATTTTGTATTTCTAGTACAGATAGGGTTTCTCCATGGTCAGGCTGGTGTCGAATTCCCAACCTCGGTGTTCCGCCCACCTGGTCCTCCCAAAGTGCTGGGATTACAGGCGTGAGTCACCGCGCCCCGCCTATGATTCACATTTTACACATCCATAAGAAGACAACAGTGGCTTGAAACATTAAACTATTCGTTTCATATTTTAAAGTTTAACTTTTTAGTATCAATGCTAACTACGTAAGAATCGTTTTTTAAAAATACTTAAGTTTCACAACTTAAGTGAATATACTACTGAGCTGTACACTTAAAAATGGTTAGGATGGCAAAGTTCACGTTTTGTGTTTTTCACGACACAAAGTGCATAAGTCAATGAGAAATTATTTCACTTAAATGTTAATAGTAGCTTGTCATATAAATTTTGATTAAAGGCAAAATCATCTTATACTTAATTTTTAATAAAGTAATTTGCTGTCATCTTTAAGTTAATGTTAATTTTTAAAGATGCTTCCATACATGGGCAAATTCTTTAATACTGAACTATAGAGTGAAAGTGAAGCACTATTTTCAATATCTTTCAAATCATCTGAATTATTTATTGCCAACAAACACTAGTTGTGAAATTAGGTATATTTTATTTCTGTTGATTTCTTCATTCAGTTAAATGCAAATCTCGAATTAAGACAGCAAGATCCCTAAATAAATAGGCTTTTCTTAAAGCAACTGTAGTTTTGGATTATGAGGTAAGTGACACCACACTTCAGCCTTTAGCAGGGCGGTGGCCCAAAGTGCTTAAGTCAACCATGTCCAGCCACCCTTCTGGTCTGGCTCAGCCCTATCAAAAATTGTCAGGCTTCTGTGAACTTTCATTAAGTCCCGTTTAGAAGACTGCACAACCTAGGTTACTTTAGTAGCTCGGGAAGGGCCCGGAGCAGCGGGCTTGGCTTGCTACCTCTGGGAAGTCTCCAGGAAGAGAAAACTGGGAAAAGGCTTTAACTTTGCGCAAGCCCCTTTTCTCAGTCAACATCTTCTTCCCTTCCCTGTGAAGGGATGTGTTCTCGAAAGATCTACCCCTTTCCAACTCAAATGTCATTCCCAGATCAGCTGCTGGAGGGGCAAGCGGCGCTCAACCCACGCCCTCCTCTTCGAGCACCTTCTCCAAGTGCCAGGGCGCCGGGCTCGCTCTGCAGCCCCCCCACACCAGCCCTATAGGAAGAGGGGCCCTGGCTCACGACCCCGGCCAGCCTCTGCAAGGGGGCTCCCGGCCTGGGCGGCTGTGGCTGCCCGCGGAGGTTCACTCCTGGGCCGAGTTGGGGGTGACCAGAGCCAGCGGGAGGGGTTTCTTGGGAAAGGGGAAAGACGGCCTCACCTTGACCCTGATTTCGTAAGTGGTGAAGCGGCCCCGGCCGACCCCCACCGTCTGCGGGTTGCTCACATCGATCTCGAGGAAATTGCTGGGGGGTCCGTAGGCATCATTGAGGTTCTGCGGCTTGGTGATCAGCCGCCGGGTGTCAGCCACGGTCTCCGCCATTTCGCTGTAGCCGCCGCCGCCGCCGCGGGCTCCCTCCGCCCCCTCCGCGTTCAGCCGCCGCCTCCGAGGCTGCCCGCCGTGGGGACACGGGGCTCGCGCGCAGCGGTCGCGAAGCGAACGAGCACGTAGAGCGGGCGTTCACCCCGCACGCGAAGCTCCTCCCCGCGCCCCTCAAGCTTCCGCCGCCGAGCCCAGGGGAGAAACAGCTGACTCGCTGGAACGCCGAGCCCAGGTCCTGGGCCCGGCCGAGGCTGGGGAGGGGCACTGCGGGTTGGGGTGTGAGGAGAAGCGGTGTCATGGGACTCGCGGTTGCAAACAGGTTCCGGCCGGACTACAACGCCCACAATGCACCGCGAGCGCCGCCGCCGCCGGGCTGCGGCCGACGAGGCGAGGACCCAGACGCCCAGGGGCGGTGCTTCCTGTGTCTCTGCGCCAGCCTCGGCCTGCGGCGGGGCAGAGCGCCGGAAACGGCCTTCGCGGCATTAGGAAATGCGGGCGAAAGTTAAACGGGGAGATTTTAGAGATTTGCCAGCAAATCGAAACAAAACTGCCCCTACTAACTGTACCAACAGTGAACCCCTGAAAATGCCTTTCTGGAGAGGGTTAAACAAATGCCTGAAATGATTTTGCCATAAACCTGAGCATTCCACCAGACACCCGTCTGGATTGATAAATTGAAACCAGTAAAGTGTGGGAGTGAAATAAAAACAAAAGCCCTAGCTAAATCCTAGCATTATGGTCAAACCGTATTTGGAGACAGGTCGGCCCGCTAAAACAAAGTAACAGTAGACCGGCTGCAAGCTGCCTTGGGTGTCCACTTTCATTTCTCACGAAGTCCTGGTAAGGTTTTTTTTTTTTTTTGTTTTTTTTTTTTTTTTTTTTTTAATATTAAACGTACCTCTACAGGACTGGAAATGCAACTCACATAAGCCTTTTTAAGAAACAGGGAGGAAGGCCGGGCACGGTGGCTTATGCCTGTAATCCCAACACTTTGGGAGGCCGGGGCGGGCGGATCACGAGGTCAGGAGTTCGAGACTAGCCTTGCCCACATGGTGAAACCCCATCTCTACTTAAAAATGCAAAATTAGCTGGGCGTGGTGGTGTGCGTCTGTAATCCCAGCTACTTAGGAGGCTGAGGCAGGAGAATCGCTTGAACCCAGGAGGCGGAAGTTGCAGTGAGCGGAGATCGCGCCATTGCACTCTAGCCTGGGCAATAGAGTGAGACTTCATCTCAAAAAAAGAAAAAAAAGAAAAAAAAAGAAAGAAAGAAATGGGGAGAAAACCCAGTTAATTAGGTCCTAGTTCATCTCTCATGGTCCAATGGGAAATGCAGATTTAAAATGTTGAGATACGATACATTTTTTCTCTCTTTGCCCGGAGAGTTATCCTTCTTAATGGTATGGTCTCACAACTATTTCTGCATTTTTTAATATGTCAAGTTTAATCCTATAATTACTTTAAATAACCTGATCTTCCCCTCCCCCGTTTTTTTTTTAGATTTTAAATTATTAGTAATTATTTGTGGAGACGAGATCTCACTATGATTCCCAGGCTGGTCTCCAACTCCCAGCATCAAAGTGATCCTCCCGCCACAGCCTACCATAAGTACTGAGATGGCAGGCATGAGCCACTGTGCTCAGCCTGATCTGTCCCTTGATCCGTTGAACTGAAATTTTCTTTTCTTTTCTTTTCTTTCTTTTCCTTTCTTTTTTTTTTTTTTTTTTTTGAGACGGAGTCTCGCTGTGTTGTTCAGGCTGGAGTGCAGTGGCGCATCTTGTCTTACTGCAATCTCCACCTTCCGGATTCAAGCAATTCTCCTGCCTCAGCCTCCCGAGTAGCTGGGATTACAGGCGTGCGCCACTACACCCAGCTAACTTTTGTGTATTTTTTTTTTTTTTTTTTTTTTTTTTTTTTTTTTTGAGGCGGAGTCTCGCTCTGTCGCCCGGACTGGAGTGCAGTGGCCGGATCTCAGCTCACTGCAAGCTCCGCCTCCCGGGTTCACGCCATTCTCCTGCCTCAGCCTCCCGAGTAGCTGGGACTACAGGCGCCCGCCACTTCGCCCGGCTAGTTTTTGTATTTTTAGTAGAGATGGGGTTTCACCGTGTTAGCCAGTATGGTCTCGATCTCCTGACCTCGTGATCCGCCCGTCTCGGCCTCCCAAAGTGCTGGGATTACAGGCTTGAGCCACCGCGCCCGGCCACTTTTGTGTATTTTTAATAGAAATGGGGTTTCGCCTTGTTGGCCGGGCTGGTCTCGAACTCCTAACATCAGCTGATCCGCTTGCCTCAGCCTCCCAAAGTGCTGGTAGTACAGGCGTGAGCCACCGTGCCCGGCCAACAGCAACCATTCTTAATAACACTAAGAAACACTGGAATAAAAAGAAATTACTTGTCCGGGTGCGGTGGTTTACTCCTGTAATCCCAGCACTCTCGGAGGCCCAGGCGGGCGGATCACCTCAGGTGGGGAGTTCGAGACCAGCCTGACCAACATGGAGAAACCCCGTCTCTACTAAAAATACAAAATTAGCCGGGCGTGGTATCACATGCCTGTAATCCCAGCTACTCAGGAAGCTGAGGCAGGAGAATTGCTTGAATCTGGGTGGTGGAGATTGTGGTGAGCCAAGATCGTGCCATTGCACTACAGCCTGGACAACAAGAACAAAACTCTGTCTCATAAAAAAAAGAAAAGAAAAAGAAATTACTTAAATACATTGTATATTATTTTCCAGAAAACAACATTCATTTATTCATTCAACAAATATTTGTTGAAGGCCTATTAGATGTTTTCATTCTAGGTACTAGAGATTAAAGGGTAGATAAGTCAGGTTTATAACCTAGTATATAGTCTATCTTAGGGAGACAAATCAGTAAATAATACACCTGCCAATATGATTGGTGCTATGAGACAAAACTGAATAATGTGACAGATAGCGACAGACAAGCTCATTAGATAGTAATGCTGGGCATGTCTCCTAATACAACAGACCAAATGGGAATTTCACTGGTATGATTAGAAATGTGAGCTCAAGAAATGTATATCAATGGCTCTGAATTGAAGTCTATGAAAGCTAAGAGACCAGAAACTACTGTATTATGTTGTCATCGGTGACACCTGAACAAAGCAATCATAGAATATTCTTATAGAATGCTTCTGTCTAATTCCTTGGCGGCCACTCAGGGCACACTTGGGCAGCCGGAACAAATGCCTGCAGTGGGGAAGCGGCTAGGAGGGACAGCAGCACAGCATCATAGCACAGTTGTATAGCCAAAGAAGACCTTCCTGGTGTAAATATATGGAAAAAAAAATCTTTATTTTTCAGGAATTGTGATTGCATTTCTAGAATGCAAATCCAGAAAGAATAAGCTACTAGAATTAACAAGAAAATGTAGTGGCAGAATAGAAATATAGAATGTAATAGCTTTCCTTTGTCTAGGCAATATCTAGTTAGAATGGAAATGGAAGAAAATACACTGTTCGCAAGTGACCAGAAGTACAAAATATCTAGGAAGGAAGGAAGGGATAGGAGCTATAGGGAGCAAAGGAAACATAGGACTAAAACTATGAAATTGTATTGAAAGATGTAAGACAAAACCTAAAGAGAAAAGAGTCTGTGTTCCTGGATGGGAGGACTTAATATCAGAAAAATGTCACTCTTTCTAAAATTAATAACTTAATACAATTAGAATCTCAGTGTGGTTAGTTTTACTCACCCACTCCTACCTTGGATGGATGGGTGGCAATGAGTCAAGTTTTTTTTTTTTTTTTTGAGATGGAGTCTTGCTCTGTTGCCCAGGCTGGAGTGCAGTGGCACGATCTTGGCTCAGTACCTCTGCCTCCTGGGTTCAAGCTATTCTCTTGCCTCAGCCTCCTGAGTAGCTGGGACTACAGGCGCCAGCCACCATGCCCAGCTAATTTTTGTGTTTTTAGTAGAAACGGGGTTTCACCATGTTGGCCAGGCTGGTCTCGAACTCCTGACTTTGTGATCCACCCACCTCGGCCTCCCAAAGTGCTGGGATTACAGGTGTGAGCCACCGCACCTGGCCCAAAGGTTTTATCATTCAGAAATGGCAAAACTCGGCTGGGCACGGTGACTCACACCTGTAATCCCAGCTCTTTGGGAGGCCAAGATGGGCGGATCACCTGAGGTCAGAAGTTCGAGACCAGCCTGGCCAACATGGTGAAACCCTGTCTCTACTAAAAATACAAAGAAATAGCTGAGCATGATGCTGGGCGCCTGTAATCCCAGCTACTCCAGAGGCTGAGGCAGAAGAATGGCTTGAACCTGGGAGGTGGAGGTTGCAGTGAGCCGAGATGGTGCCACTGCACACTCCAGCCTGGGTGACAAGAGTGAGACTCCATCTCAAAAAAAAGAAAAAAAAAGAAATGGCAAAACTAGCTCCAGAATTTATATACTTACCAATATTTTATGCTGCCTCTTAGGCAGGAATTCAAATAGACAATAAGCATAAAAAAGAAATGAAATTACTATCAGATGACTGTTTAGTGAGCTCAGAATAAACACAAATGGATAATCTTAATGGCCAGAGCCTTCAAACTGTGATAATTAATACTCTACTCAAAGGACACACCTCTCAGGGCACCCACAGTGATACCAGTATACAGACAACTTATTTTTCTAGAATTAGGCCACTTTAGGAAAACATAAAATTGATGATAGTTTTCTAACATTTTAGCTCATCGTTAGAATATATTCATGTCTTCTCCTCCTACCTCCACTTCAACTGCCACTATACTCAAACTCACTAATCATATAAATGCACATTAAACATGAATACTTTTTTCTGTCTATCAGAATGGCAAAAATCCAAACGAACAGAAACACACAGTAGGAAAGTAGGAAAACAGGCATTCATATTTTGATGACATGAGTATGAATTGTTACACCCTTTTGGAAAAGTAATTTGATGATATTTATCAAAAGTAAGACTATTAGAGTTGTTTTACCTGCAAATCTAACTTTTGCTGCAAGAGTCCATGGTACACAAGGTTGTAAGGGCAAGGATGTTTATCACATCTTTGTTTGTAGTGGCAAAAACTGGAAACAGCTCCAAGGCCTATCAGTTTTTAAAAATGCTTGAATTAGGCTGGGCAATGGCTCATACCTGTAATCCCAGCACTTTGGGAGGCCAGGTCAGGCAGATCACTTGTCAAGACCAACATAGGGAAACCCTATCTCTACAAAAAATTTAAAAATTGCAGGGCATGCTGGTGTGTGCATGTAGTCCCAACTACTTGGGAGGCTGAGGTGAGAGGATTGCTTGAGCCCAAGAGGTTGAGGCTGCAGTGAACTATGATCATGCCACTCTACTCCAGCCTAGGTAACAAAGACCTTGTCTCAAGAAATAAAAAAAGAAAAAAAAAAAAGAAATAGAAATAGAAAATGCTTGAATTATAGTATATTTAAACTGTGGGAAATTGTATAATGATTAAAGTAAATTAACTGGTTATATTTTCGTTTATTAGAATAATTGATTTTTTAGTTATTAGAATTAGAGGGGGAATATCCATGATGTATTAGTGAAAGCACTGAATCCTAGCCACTAGACTACCAGAGACCATGATATTGGTAAGTGAGGATCACAAAATAATCTGTCTGCTATGGTCCATTTGGGTAAACAAACAAAACCCTATCAGTAGGCCAGCCAGAGTGGCTCATGCCTGTAATCCCAGCACTTTAGGAGGCTGAGGCAGGTGGATCATTTGAGGTCAGGAGTTTGAGACCAGCCTGGCCAACATGGTGAAACCCAGCCTCCGCTAAAAATACAAAAAAATTAGCTGGGCATGGTGGCACATACCTGTAATCCCAGCTACTAGGGAGGCTGAGGCAAGAGAATTGCTTGAACCCGGGAGACAGAGGTTGCAGTGAGCCAAGATCACGCCACTGCACTCCAACCTGGTTGACAGAGTGAGACTCTGTCTCAAAACAAACAAAAAAAACCCACCCTATCACCCTACATTTATATTTGTATATGTTTATATGTGCATGGGGAGAAGTATAGAAGGATATACACCAGGGTATTAGTGCTGGTAGCTTAAGAGGGTGGCAATTGAAGTGGAGGTAGGAGGAGAAGACACAAACATATTCTAAGGATGAGGTAAAATGTTAGAAAACTATCATCAATTTTCTGTTTTCCTTAATGGCCTAATTCTAAACAGAATAAGTTCTCTGTGTACTGGTTTTGCTGTGGGCATCCTGAAAGGTATGTCCCTTGAGTAGAATATTAATTATCACAGTTTGAAGGCTCTGGCCATTAAGATTATCCATTCCTTAGCCGGGAGTGGTGGCACGTGCCTGTAATCCCAGCTACTCAGGAGGCTGGGGCAGGAGAATCACTTGAACCCAGGAGGTGGAGGTTGCAGTGAGCTGAGATCGTGCCATTGCACTCTAGCCTGAGCAATAAGAGCGAAACCCCATCTCAAAAAAAAAAGATTATCCATTCCTGGCTGAGCACAGTGGCTCTTGCCTGTAATCCCAGCACTTTGGAAGGCCAGGGTAGGTGGATAACTTGAGATCAGGAGTTCGAGACCAGCCTAGTCAACATGGTGAAACCCTGTCTCTACTAAAAGTACAAAAATTAGCCTGGCATAGTGGCATGCACCTGTAATCCCAGCTACTCGGGAGGCTGAGGCAGGAGAATCACTTGAACCTGGGAGGTGCACGTTGCAGTGAGCCGAGATCACGCCACTGTACTCCAGCTTGGGTTACAGAGTGACACTCCACCTCAAAAAATAATATTAATTAATTAATTAATTGGGATTCTGTTTTATCAATCAGTCCCTTGTGAACTTGATTAATGTGTCACTTCCTCAAAACCTGATCACTTCTAAAGGAAAAGAATAAAACCAAGTCACTGAACCTCTTAAGTGTCAGACTCTGGAATTATGGCTGTCAACAAAAAGAGTCAAACTGTGTGAAATATTTGAAGAGATTTATTCTGAGCCAAACATGAGTGACCAGTGGTCCATGATACAGGCCTCAGGAGGTCCTAAGAACATGACCCCAGGATGGTCAGGGTACAGCTTGGTTTTATACATTTTAGGGAGACATGAGACATCAATTAATACATGTAAGATATACACTGGTTTGGGCCAGAAAGGCGGGACAACTGGAAGTCAGGGCTTCCAAGCCATTAGGCAGATGCAAAGGTTTTCTGATTGGCATTGGGTTGAAAGAGTTATTATCAATAAAAAAGAATGTCTGGGTTGTGATAAGGGGTTATGAAGAAATAAAAGTTTTATTTTGCAGATAAAGCCTCCAGGTAGAGGGCTTTAGAGAAAATAGATTGTAAATGTTTCTTATCAGATCTAAAGAATCTGTTCCATCGGTAATTCCAAAAGGGAGGAGGGTATGATAAGGCATGTCTGACTCTCCCTTCCCATCATGGCCTGAAGTAGTTTTTCAGGTTAACTTTGAAATGCCTTTGGCTGAGAGGAGGGGTCCATTCAGATGGTTGAGGGGACTTAGAATTTTATTTTTGGTTTACGTGGCAAACCTAATGAGATCTGTCAACTTCTCAAGTGCCAGCTGGGTTTCTTTTACATCATTTTTCCTATGTGGAGCATTTCAAATCTCACACCCTGACCTACCCTCCAAACTCCTGCTCCCAGGCTGCTGAGCATTCCTGGAGGAAATCTAGACCTACTGGCACCTTTGCAAATTTATGGTTTCCAACTTCAGTTGATCCTTAGACACATCTCAGAAATACCATTTAATTCTTTTTTGTTTTTTAGATGCAGTTTCGCTCCTGTCGCCAGGCTGGAGCACGATGGTGCAATCTTGGCCCACTGCAACCTCCACCTCCTGGGTTCAATCAGTTCTCCTGCCTCAGCCTCCTGAGTAGCTGGGATTACAGGTGCCTGCCATCATGCCAGCTAATTTTCGTATTTTTTTTTTTTTTTTTTAGTAGAGATGGGGTTTCACCATGTTGGCCAGGCTGGTCTCAAACTCCTGACCTCAGGTGATCCACCTGCCTCAGCCTCCCAAAGTTCTGGGATGACAGATGTGAGCCACCTTGCCTGGCCTCCCCTGTTTAATTCTCTTCTCATATTTTGCATTCTTCTTCCTTACTCTCAGCAGATAACCTTACTTCTTCCTGCACAAAGAAAAGTGAAAGCCATGAAGCTCGGTATCTCCCTCCTCACCACCAATAGACTATTTACAGTATGAGTCAATTTCAGAACTTCTGAGAGCATGAAGCAGACCCACACCACTTCCAGCTTTTGAGGATCTGGACATTTTCAACTTTGGTACTGAGGAAATTATTTAAAGGCATTGTGAGTTGTTTGTTAATTTTAAGTAGATAAAGCATTTACATTATTTAAAAATCAAAATGTATTTAAGGGTGTTCATTGAAAAATCTGTCGCCAATTCCTGTCTCCAGCCATCCTCCCTTCTCTATTGACAGCCACTGTTGGCAGTTTCTTATGTATCTCATATATATGAAAGAAATAGTACGATAGGATACAAACACTTTTGCACCTTACCTCACTTAAATGTTATATGCCAAGGTAGTTACACATCTATATCTGTACAAGAGCAAAGTATTCTATGATATGCCATAATTATTTAACTTGTCTTCTACTGACAAATACATGTTGATCCTCATCTTTTACTATTATAGTGCTATAATGAATAACCTTGAATATGCCAGTCATTGTACACATGGGAGCATATCTGTAGCATAAATTGCTGTGAATAGAATTACTGAGGCAAAGGATATATGCATTTGTAATTTTGAGAGATATTGTAAACATTTCCTTTCATATAGATGAGAAAAAAATAATTCAAAGCAGCCTGAGCTTGGAGAGGTATGCAAAATTTATCAGGCCCAGAGAAACTTTAAGCAATAAAGACCTTTTTTTTTTTTTGAGACAGGGTATCACTGTCACCCAGGTTGGCATGCAGTGGTGCAATTATGGCTCACTGTAGCCTCAACTTCAGCTTTGACTTCCTGGGCTTCTGCAATCCTCCCACCTCAGCCTCCTGAGTAGCTGGACCACAGGTGCATGCCACCACCCCCATATACTTTTTGTATTTTTGGTAGAGTTGGGATTTCGCCTCATTGCCCAGGTTGGTCTCAAACTTCTGAACTCAAGCTGTCCACCCGCCTCAGGCCTCCCAAAGTGCTGAGATTACAGACATAAGCCATCATGCCTAATAAGACTTTTTTTTTTTTTATAGGCAAAAGGAGGTACTGCCTTGTGGGAGCAGATAGTTTATATATCTTATTTTAAATTAGTAAATTGGAATTCTGTTTTAACAGCCAGTTCCTTGTAAACTTGATCAGTGCATTGCTTCTTCAAAACCTGGACGAGCGTGGTGGCTCATGCCTGTCATCCCAGCGCTTTGGGATCACTTGAGGTTAGGAATTCAAGACCAGCCTGGCCAACATGGCAAAATCTCATCTCTACTAAAAATATAAAACAATTAGCCAGGCGTAGTGGCTCACACCTTTAATCCCAGCACTTTGAGAGGCCGAGGAGGGCAGATCACGAGGAGATCGAGACCATCCTGTCTAACAGGGTGAAACCCCGTCTCTACTAAAAATACAACAAAAATTAGCCAGGTGTGGTGGCGGGCACCTATAGTCCCAGCTACTCAGGAGGCTGAGGCAGGAGAATGGCGTGAACCCAGGAGGTGGAGCTTGCAGTGAGCCAAGATCGCGCCACTGCACTCCAGCCTGGGTGACAGAGCGAGACTCCGAGACTCCGTTTCAAAAAAAAACAAAAAAGAAATTAGTGGGGCATGGTGGTGTACACCTGTAATCCCAGCTACTGGCGAGACTGAGGCAGGAGAATCCCTTGAACCCAGGAGGTGGAGGTTGCAGTGAGTTGAGATTTGCCACTGCACTCCAGCCTGGGCCACAGAGTGAGACTCTATCTTAAAAAAAAACAAACAGGCCGGGCGCGGTGGCTCAAGCCTGTAATCCCAGCACTTTGGGAGGCCGAGACGGGCGGATCACGAGGTCAGGAGATCGAGACCATCCTGGCTAATACGGTGAAACCCTGTCTCTACTTAAAAAAATACAAAAAACTAGCCGGGCGACGAGGCGGGCGCCTGTAGTCCCAGCTACTCGGGAGGCTGAGGCAGGAGAATGGCGTAAACCCGGGAGGCGGAGCTTGCAGTGAGCTGAGATCCAGCCACTGTACTCCAGCCTGGGTGGCAGAGCAAGACTCCGTCTCAAAAAAAAAAAAAAAAAAAAAACAAACAACAGCAATGAAAAACCTGATGAGGCCGGGCGCGGTGGCTCAAGCCTGTAATCCCAGCACTTTGGGAGGCCGAGGCGGGCGGATCACGAGGTCAGGAGATCGAGACCCTCCTGGCTAACACGGTGAAACCCCGTCTCTACTAAAAATACAAAAAACTAGCCGGGCGCGGTGGGGGCGCCTGTAGTCCCAGCTACTCGGAGGCTGAGGCGGGAGAATGGCTGGAACCCGGGAGGCGGAGCTTGCAGTGAGCCAAGATCGCGCCACTGCACTCCAGCCGGGCGACACAGTGAGACTCCGCTTCAAAAAAAAAAAAAAAAAAAAAAAAAAAAAACCTGATGAGTATGGGACTTGAATCATGACCTCTTAAGGGCAAATACTTAAAGGCGTTTTGTTCCTGACTTGCTGCCTCACCCATTATCTTCATGTTTCTGGAGTCTGTGATATAAAGAATAAAGTATAAAAAAAAAAACAAACGACCCCATCAAAAAGTGGACAAAGGATATGAACAGACACTTCTCAAAAGAAGACATGCATACAGCCAACAGACACATGAAAAAATGCTCATCATCACTGGCCATCAGAGAAATGCAAATCAAAACCACAATGAGATACCATCTCACACCAGTTAGAATGGCAATCATTAAAAAATCAGGAAACAACAGGTGCTGGAGAGGATGTGGAGAAATAGGAACACTTTTACACTGTTGGTGGGAGTGTAAACTTGTTCAACCATTGTGGGAAACAGTGTGGCAATTCCTCAAGGATCTAGAGCTAGAAATACCATTTGACCCAGCTATCCCATTACTGGGGATATACCCAAAGGATTATAAATCATGCTGCTGCTATAAAGACACATGCACACGTATGTTTATTGCGGCACTATCACAATAGCAAAGACTTGGAATCAACCCAAATGTCCAGTGACAGACTGGATTAAGAAAATGTGGCACATATACACCATAGAATACTATGCAGCCATAAAAAAGCATGAGTTCGTGTCCTTTGTAGGGATGTGGATGCAGCTGGAAACCATCATTCTCAGCAAACTATTGCAAGAACAGAAAACCAAATACCGCATGTTCTCACTCATAAGTGGGAATTGAACAATGAGATCACTTGGACACAGGAAGGGGAACATCACACACCAGGTCCTATTGTGGGGAAAGGGGGTGGGGGGAGGGATAGCATTAGGAGATATACCTAATGTAAATGACGAGTTAAACCTATAATCCTAGGGAGGGACAGGAGGATTGCTTGAGTGCAGAGCTTGAGACCAGACTGGGCAACATAGTGAGACCTGCCTCTACAAAAATTTTTTAAGAAATTAGCCAGGCATGGTAGTGTGCCCTTGTAGTCCCAGCTACTCCAGAGGGTGAAGTGAAAAAGGAGGATCACTTGAACCCAGGATGTCGAGGCTGCAGTGAGGTGTGAAGGCACCATTGCACTCCAGCCTGGGCAACAGAGCAAGATCTGTCTCAAAAAAGAAAGAAAGAAAGAAAAACCCACCCCATTTGTAACTGCTGCTAATAGGAGTGCATATTCAGGGCGACTTGAATCAACATTGCTGGGTGGCCATCCTGAAGCTTTGGGCTCAGTTAAACTCTACATTTAACATATTTCTCAAATCTCCTTATTGAAGGTTGACATAGGTTTTGCCAGTTTATACCCTGTTCAGCAATGTATGGAAGTGCTTGTTGGAATGTATGAAAAGGGTGTGTGTGTGGCAGGGGGAGGGGGTGGCGGTTATGAAAAGCACCAAATTAGTAGGGGCTAGGCAGAAGTGTGGGTAGTCTGGACATCCTGTTTGCAACTGGCATCTGAAGTGGGGGCAGTCTTATAGGACTGAGCCTTAACCTGTGGGGTCTGCACTAACTCTGGATAATTAATGTCAGAATTGAATTGAATTGTTGGATACCCAGTTGGTACCAGGAGAATCAGAGACTACACACATAACCTTGGAGATGATGTTAATGTTGTTTGAAGTCCTTTGTGACGGGACCTATGTGACCTGCTCCTTTGTGATGGTCCTCCTGGGAACCCTTTGCCAACCCCCATGAAGAGCCCTTCTCATCTTGTTGTGTTCTAGTAGCATATTAATCAGTCTCCCTGCTCTCAAAGGCTAACTACTTCCACAGTCATGAAGAGATCAGCACATGGATTGCTCTCTGGACAGCCTGAGTTTGATGTCTCTGGGAGGCTAATACTTTAGTTGAACACTGATTTCTTTGTATATTTGTTCAGTTTTATTTAGAGAAGAGGCTAACTACTGCTGGGGAAGAGCAGGAAAGAGCCAGCCCCTGCTTGCATGCCATCTCAGCCAAATAAGCCTGGTGGTAACTTTTAATTTTCTTTTTTTTTTTTTTATAGAGATGGGGTCTTGCTATGTTGCCAAGGTTGATCTTGAAGTCTTGACCTCAAGTAGTCCTCCCCCTTTGACCTCCCAGAGTGCTGAGATGACAGTCGTGGGCCACTGTGCCAGGCCCCTCGTGGTAACTTGACTTTCACTCTTGGTAGGTTAGGGAGGTTAGTGACCATCTGTTTTGTTTTAGGCATGCTCATTAAGGGGTCTTGCTCCCTGCTAGACTTTACAAATTCTCTTCCAAGGCACGAGTTTCTGTTCTGTTACATTGTTTGTGCCTTGCCTCTTGTATGTTGGTAAATCAGGCAGTGCTGGGTTGGTTGTATGAACATCAGAACCACCTTTGTCAAGTTCTTCTCCATCAATTACCTATTTTTATCTTGTTATATTGTTTGCGCCTTGCCTCTTGTATGTTGGTAAATCAGGCAGTGCTGGGTTGGTTGTATGAACATCAGAACCACCTTTGTCAAGTTCTTCTCCATCAATTACCTATTTTTATCTTCTCCCTTATGCGTTGTGGCAGCCATGAGACTGCGTCTCTCAGATCTCCAACTGCAGAAAGCATAATTAACCTTTGGCCTCACCTGCTGTACTCTGAAATTCATGACTATTGCATTTGCTCAGAGGCTACACTTTCCATGGGCTGCTCCCAGCCAACGGCCAAGCACATCAGGGATACTAAGGCAGGCTTATTCCTTTATAGATGACATTGGACACAATGTCTGAAAAAGTCAAAAGGAAGCATGACATGTGCAACATGTGCAATTCTTGTCTCAAGTCAGGTGGTTAGCTTCTGAAAAATCATAGGCACAGAATTTTTGTTGAGATAGGGGAGCGCCTGATATCATGCAGAGTGTGTGATTTCAACCATGTAAAGGCCATGTTACATGTTAGTGTAAACCTGGATCAGGGCAGAAATAAAAAAGTTCTCAGCCACAGGAATCCTGGAAACCAGGCATTTTCACTGCTTCTCTCAAGAAGATGAATTACCCACTTTCTGAGTAAAGAACCACCAATGTATCTATCTAGAGCAATGTTTCTTCAACTGTTTTTTTTTTTTTTTTTTTTTTAAGACAGAGTCTTGCTCTGTCACCCATACTGAAGTGCAGTGGTACCATCAGAGCTCACTGCAGCCTTGAACTCAGACTCAAGTGATCCTACACCCTCAGCCTCCCCAGTAGCTAGGACTAGAGGTATGTGCTACCACCACATCTGGCTAATAAAAAAAAATGGGGGGCCGGGTGCGGTGGCTCAGGCCTATAATCCCAGCACTTTGGGAGGCCGAGGTGGGTGGATCACGAGGTCAAGAGATCAAGAGCATCCTGGCCAACATGGTGAAACCCCATCTCTACTAAAAATACAAAAATTAGCTGGGCATGGTGGCGTGCACCTGTAGTCCCAGCTACTTGGGAGGCTGAGGCAGGAGAATCGCTTGAACCCAGGAGGTGGAAGTTGCAGTGAGCTGAGATCATGCCATTGCACTCCAGCCTGGCGACAGAGCGAGACTCCATTTCAAAAAAAAAAAAAAATTCTATAGAGACCAAATCTCATTTTTTTTGCCCAGGCTGGTCTCAAACTCCTGGGCTCAAGTGATCCTCCCACCTTGGCCTCCTGGAGTGCTGGGATTACAGGAGTAAGCCACCTCGCCATGCCAGAGCAATACTTTTTCAAACACTAATATGCATACAGATCACCTGGACCTTGTGAAAATGCAGATTCTGATTCAGGAGTTCTAGGATGAGGCCTGAGATTTTGCATTTCTAACGAGTTCCAGGTAATGCCAATGCTGCTGGTCCCCAGACCACACTGAGTAGCAGGGATGTAGAGAATCTCAAGAATGCCAGATGTATTTGCTTGATGGGATCTTGTGGAGGGTGCCATTCCAGAACCATTAGCATCATGTTATTTCTTTGGCTGAACAGATATGGCTTTCTTAGGGTTCTCAGACCCTCTGGCTATTCACGTGACAAATATGTACTGAGCACCTACAAGAAATCAGGGACTGTGCTAGGTGCTAGGGTGGGTGTGAGACATATGGAGAGGAGACAAAGTGGTAAACAAGATACAGTTTTTCCTTCCACGATCTTTTGTCTTTTATGCTTTTTTAGAGACAGTCTCGCTCTGCTGTCCAGGCTGGAGTGCAGTGGCACGATCATGGCTCACTGAAGCCTCCACCTCCTGGGCACAAGCTATCCTCCCATCTCAGCCTCCTGAGTAACTAAGACTGCAGGTGAGTACCACCATGCCTGGATAATTTTTTAATTTTATTTTTTGTAGAGACAGGGTCTTGCTATGTTTCCCAGGCTGGTCTCCAACTTCTGGCCTCAAGTGATCCTACTGCCTCACCCTCCCAAAGTGCTGTGATTACAGGCATGAGTCACCATGCCTGGCCATGATCTTTCAGTCTGGTCATAGGGGCATGAAAATGAACAAAGCCATGTCAGGAGAGTGTCATAACAGCCACATAGCCCAGTCTTGGGGGAAGAGTAATGGAGGAAGGATTCCAGACGGAAGCAACAAGGAAACTGAGACATGAAGTTGGTGTTTGACAGGCAAATTGCATATGTTTTGGGTGTGCTTAAGTGTCTGAAGTATATTCCAGAGGTAGAGATAAACAGTTGAAGAGGTCCAGAGGAAAGAGAGAGCATGGGACACTTAGGGAACTAGTGTAGTTAAGGACTATTGGAATGAAAGGGAAAGAAGATCAGGACTCAGGCCAGAGAGACAAGGTCATGAAGGGCATCATAGTCCGTGTTTATGGTTCTAGACACTATCTAAAGACACTCTAAAGTAAACCATGGAATGAGTGTAACTTATTTTTAGCTCAAAAAGATAACTGTGACAGAACAAAGACAGTAGCAGTAGGAATGTGGAGAAATTAATGGACTTGAGAAATACTTACCCTGTTTCTCTGATTTGACCCAAAGAAGGTACAACTGAGGATTGCTCAGACCAGAAGTCTGTGAGATGCCAGGTCAGAGGAAGATGTCAGGATATAAAAAGCACCATGACTTCCATTGGGAGTGGAGGGCCTGGCAAATCTCTGTGGATTGTTTTCAGGGTTCTAATGAAAGCCCTTAGCCACAGGGATATATACTCCCAGGAACAACAGGTTTGATTCCCAATTGTATTTGCAGAGGAAGTTCTTCTAACTTTTCATTTACACATCCTCACAGGAGGTATATTTGTCAGGAACCCATGGGTTGGGTTTGGTAGAGACTCTGACCAGGCCTGCCAGACAAGACTTGGTGCACTAAACTGTCCAATATTCCCAAACCTTTAATTACCTCAACGAAGTATGAGAATATCATTACAACTTTTGCCACCTGTCACACCAAACACTCACACAGGCACCCACAGGCTATTTCTGTTTGTTATCCTACTCACTAAATAAAGCTCAACTTGTGTGAAGTCAGTCTAATGCCATTTACCCCTAAGCATTTCCCAATATTTACATCCTTTCTGCTGCAAATATTATCATTACTTATCTAATTACTTTGGGCTTATACCTCTGAGACATGTTTTTGTCTTTCTCATCTACCCCTCACCCCACCTCCCTGCCATAACTTAATTTATTTAATGTTAGACTATAGAGCTCTCCATATACTGTTTTCCTTTCTCTAATCTCTTCAGTCCATTGTGAATAATAGCATGATGTGCATATCACTATCCTGGTATACTTTGCTTTTATATTATAAATTATTTCTTGGCTAGAATGTTTTTAAAAATTTTTTTTTGAGAGGGAGTTTTGCTCTTGTTGCCCAGGCTGGAGTGCACTGGCGCAATCTTGACTCACTGCAACCTCTTCCTCCCGGGTTCAAGCGATTCTCCTGCCTCAGCCTCCCGAGTAGCTGGGGTTACAGGTACCCACCACCTCACCTGGCTAATTTTTTTTTTTTCTTTTTGTATTTTTAGTAGAGATGGGGTTTCATCGTGTTGGCCAGGCTGGTCTTGAACTCCTGACCTCAGGTAATCCCCTGCCTCTGCCTCCCAAAGTGCTGAAATTACAGATGTGAGCCACTGTACCCAGCCTAGAATTTTATATTTTATATAAATCTGTCTGGTTTGAAGACAGTACTATAAGCAAATAAATTCTATTTAATCAAGGGTTGGTAGAGATGTGCTTAGTAGCTGTGTAACCTTAGGCAAGTTATTTTACATGTCTGGGTTTCCATTTCTTCATGTATAAAATGGGCACAATAATAGTCCTTAATTCACAGGGTGTTACGAGGATTGAAAGAGTTAATATTTGTAAGACAGTTGGAACAGCGCCAGAGACTTGGTAAGCTTTGAAATACCTGTAATCTGTGTAGAAGTCAATAAGGAAATGAGTTTATCAAGAAACAAAGAACATGGTTGAAGATGAGACCTTGAATCCCACAATAAGGAGTGGCGTTTGGTGGTGTTTGGCTGGGTTTGTTAGCTGAGGATAGCGAATGAATGTTATATCTAGGTGAATCTAATAATGGAATTGATTATTCTCTTGACCAGAAACCTGAGCTTAAATCTATTGATAGAATGTTTGAACTGTTTGACTTACTATTGTCTTAGATTCAAAACATTGGTTTTCATAGGCATTTCAGTTCAATGCAATGTCAATTAAGTAGGTCTGAAGTAAAACAGTTACCATGAGAGGTTTATATTACTATAGCTTGCATTTGAGAAAGTCAAAATTTTCAAAATATGGTTAGTTCCAAAGTATATTTTTGATAAACCAGCTTGAATACTGCATTGTGGATAACAAGGTTAAATAAAGGTTCTAATAAGACAAACAGTGACAATTTAAATAAATCAGATGTTTTTGTCGAAGATTACTCTGTGATTTTCTCCAATTATTCATGACATTTCACCCATGCATATTGTGATCTGCTTTAATAGTGGAAGAAAAAAAAAACCCTTGTCTCCTTGTTTATTCTTTGTTCTCAAGGAGATAAGCTGTTTATAAAGACACGTTATTTGTTATTTAAATCACTTTTACTGAAGTTGTTTATTTCCTTGTTTCAGTTTCTAAAAATATTGCAACAATTGTAATGCTTCTTAGAGATGTCTATTCAATTCAGAGTGATTTGTACTGAAATTCTTTGCTAAATGGGCACAGGTGCTGATGTGTATAACATGCTAGAGTGAGTCAAAACTAATAAGTGCTAAAAAAAAAAGATAGTGGGGATATACTTGTGTCAACTTTAAAAATCTATGATTAAAAACATTTTAGACCTAAAGTCTTAGCTATTTGTAAAGGTCTATCTCTACACATGCTTTTAAATAAGAATTTAATAATAGTAATAATAATAATGAAAATAATAAATTAGGTATAACACCAAAACCATAAGCAGAAAAGCTGCATAATTTAAATACAGAAATCTGTTTCCTAGAAAATGCCCTTTAATCACTTTGCAGACTTTGAAGATCATAATTATTATATAAAAGTAATTACATTAAAAGATAATTTACCTGGTAGTAAAGTATCAAATTAAAGCTGAAAAACCATACTTGTAAACAGAATTATATATTTTAAAATATTGTTAAACAGCAAACATGTGAAATTGTATCTCCTGCTTCTCTCTTTGCTATGCATAAAATTACCTCCAGAAAAAATTTTGGTGATTTGGTACTATAAAGTTACATGGTAGTAAAGTATACAGCTACATTACATGTCTTGAATATCAACCTAAACTATGACTTATCCTAGGTAATCAGCAGGATTGATGTGTGAAATAAAGCCAAGCAGATTTGATATTTTAAGGGACAGCTGATTATTTCTAAGAACTAAAGGTTGAAAATCCAGCTGGGTTGATTTGGCTTGAAAAAATGAAGTCTGGTAACGTAATTTATAGTATCTATTCCTGCTGAGTAAGCCCTGGATACTGCAAACTCGTATCTGTGATGTACATCTCTCCCTTTGAAATTGATGAGAATTGCTTGGGCTAAGTGAGAGGCATGCTGGGAAAATTGGGCCCTTACAACTGGTGTGTATAGACATTAGAGGTTTCATGACACTTTCCTCATCTGGTCCCTCAGTTGTCTCCAGTTCTGGTTTTGGCAGAAGACACTCAGCTTTGGAAGGAATACTCCTTGAATTAGATATGTCCAGACTAAAAATTATTCAGGTGTTATCACCTAGAGAGTCTTACTTGAGAATTTCTTCATTATCAGTAAAGTTGGGTAAATAAAACTTACCTTGATTTAAATCTTATCCAAGTAATCTCAAGATGTCCATTTGAAAAACAAAACAAAAACCAGCTGATATCTTTGAAGTCTAGGCCAAATCATGGCTAATTTTGAGTGTAGTCACCTGGAGCAAGTACTATACTTATAAACAAATTCATATAGTTTTATCATGGCATCTTTGAGTTTTGAAGATTGGCTGCATTTTAGGCCAACTTCAGTTTCTCTGAATAAGTGGTCTATAGAACTGAAAAACACTCAATTTGTTTGCCTGGTTACATCTCATTAAATCCAACTAACCAATCAACAAAACTAGATTGGTTATGACTATCAATGAATAGCAATCAAAGTATTATGTGGCATGGTCTACTTTTTGTCTATCTGTTGATCTGGTTTAAGGGTTATTTCCATTACCATTCAGTTAACTTCAAGAAGGTATAGTAGCTGTGTTATATTGGACAAGTCACTTACTGTATCTCTCAGAATCATGGAGTTTTTTTGTTTGTTTGTTTGTTTTAATTGAGACAGGGTCTCGCCCTGTTGCTCAACCTGGAATGGAGTGGCTCGAAAACAGCTCACTACAGCCTTGACCTCCCAGGCTCAAGCAATTCTCCCACCTCAGCCTCCTGAGTAGCTGGGACTACAGGTGGATGTCATCATACTTGGCTAGTTTTTAAAAGCATTTTTTGTAGAGATGGGGTCTTGCTATGTTGCCTAGGCTGATCTTGAATTCCTGGCCTCAGCAATCCTCCAGCTTAGCCTCCCAAAGTGGTAGGGTTACAGGCGTGAGCCACAACGTGCCCAGCCCCCTTGAGGATCTTAAAATAAATGTATTCATTAAGTCTGAATATCAACAGTAGTATCAAGTATATAATGTATGTGTAATGATGGATACTAAATATATATTGCAGTATTAACCTGGAACATTCTTTTTTTTTTTTTTTTTTTTTTGAGACAGAGTCTTGCTCTGTCACCCAGGCTGGAGTGCAATGGCATAATCTCGGCTGACTGCAACCTCCACCTCCCAGGTTCAAGCAATTCTCCTGCCTCAGCCTCCTGAGTAGCTGGGATTACAGGCACGTGCCACCACGCTCAGCTAAGTTTCGTATTTTTAGTAGAGATGGGGTTTCACTATGTTGGTCAGACTGTTCTTGAACTCCTGACCTCAAATGATTCACCCACTTCGGCCTCCCAAAGTGCTGGGATTGCAGGCATGAGCCACTGCACTTGGCCTAAACCTGGAATATTCTTAAAATTGCCTTGAAAATATTAGAAGTCAATTGATAGTTTGGATAATTATTTTCATTAAAATTTTCTTTCTTTTTTTTTTTTTTTTGAGGTAGACTCTCACTCTATCACCCAGGCTAGAGTGCAATGGCGTGATCTTGGCTCACTGCAACCTCCACCTCCCGGTTCAAGCAATTCTCCTACCTCAGCCTCCCTAGTAGCAGGGATTACAGGTACCCACCATCATGCCCGGCTAATTTTTTTTGTATTTTTGTAGAGATGGGGTTTCACCATGTTGGCCAGGCTGGTCTTGAGCTCCTGACCTCAGGTGATCCATCCATCTTGGCTTCAAGTGCTGGGATTATAGGCCTGAGCCACTGTGCCCAGCCAAAACTTTTTTTTTCTCATTTAAAAAATATCTTGAACCTGACCTCAAGTGATTCTCCCACCTCAGCCTCCCAAAGCACTGGGATTATAGGCGTGAGCTACTGCACTGATTTTTCAAATATTAGTAAAAACCATCAGAACATGTGTAGGAAATAAAGGGGGGGTTACCAGTTTTTCTAGAGTAATATATACAAAGGTGCATGTAAACAAATAAGATGCTTGGTAAATCACCCATGATATGTCGCTTACTGAGTATAAATTATTTGAGTGATCTGAGAGGATGGTGAGGTAGGCAGGAGCCAGATATTTATTTTCTAAAGGTCCATAATAAAGAAATTGTACTTCATTCTGTAGACAGTAGGGAGGCATTGCAAATTTAGGAACTGTGAAGGTTCATAGTCAGAGAGGTGACATATTTGGAAAGATGCATTTGACAGCAGTATGGTGTGTAGGGGAAAGAGCCAGAGCCAGAGCTGGGAGATGACTGCATCAGCCTCTGAAAGACAAGAGGGAGACCCAATGGTAACAGATGGATTTAATCATATTTGGTGAAGGACTGGATAGGAGGGATGAAGAAGAGAAATTAGGTGATGATTCCCAGATTACAAGTTTGTGTGTCCAGTTGGGGAACGTTAGTATTGGTTGGTGTTTGTTGCTATTTTTAAAGGGAAGATGGTGGCTGGGTGCAGTGGCTCATGCCTGTAATCCCAGCACTTTGGGAGGCTGAGGCGGGTGGATCACTTGAGGTTAGGAGTTTGAGACCAACCTGGACAATATGGTGAAACCCCGTCTTTACTAAAAATACAAAAATTAGCCAGGCGTTGTGATGCATGCTTGTAATCCCAGCTACTTGGGAGGCTGAGGCACGAGAATCGTTTGAACCCGGGAGGCGGAGGTTGCAGTGAGCCGAGATCGCACCACTGCACTCCAGCCTGGGTGACAGAGCAAGACTCTCTACAAAAAATACATATGTGTATATATATACACATATATGTGTGTGTGTATTTTTCATATATATACATGTATATATATGGAAAGCTTTTTTACCCTCTCAAAATTTGGATAAGGAAGAAATACATAGGTAAATACACATATATTATCGTGATTCAATTTTTTTAAAAAGGATATTCAAAACTGAAAAAAATACCAACCAGTTATTTTTAATTTGTTGTTGAAAATAAGTAGTAAGAAACTAAACAAAGGCTGGGCGTGGTGGCTCACATCTGTAATCCCAGCACTTTGGGAGGCCGAGACAGGAGGATCACTTGAGGTCAAGAGTTCAAGACCAGCCTGGCCAACATGATGAAACCCCGTCTCTACTAAAAATACAAAAATTAGCTGGGCATGTTGGCACGCACCTGTAGTCCCAGCTACTCAAGAGGCTGAGGCAGGAGAATCACTTGCACCCAGGAGGTGGAGGCTGCAGTAAGCCGAGATTGCGCCACTGCCCTCCAGTCTGGGCAACAGAGCAAGACTCCATCTCAAAAAAAAAAAAAAAAGAAAAACAAGAAAAGAAAAGAAAAAAACTGGCTGTGCACGGCGGCTCACGCCTGTAATCCCAGCACTTTGTAAGGCCAAGGCAGGCGGATCACGAGGTTAGGAGTTTGAGACCAGCCTGGCCAACATAGTGAAACCCCGTCGCTACTAAAAATACAAAAATTAGCCAGGCATGGTGGCATGCACCTGTAGTCTCAGCTACTTGGGAGGCTGAGGCGGGATAATTGCTTGAACCTGGGAGGTGGAGGGTATAGTGAGCTGAGAAAAAAGAAACTAAATAAAAAAGAAAAAAGAAACTAAATAAAGATTTGAGCACTGGACTTGACTTCAAATATTCTGGCCAGTCTCTAGTTGTGAGTTAAACAATGTTTCAGTAAAGGGGAAAAAAGGTAACTTTTGTTGAAAGGTTAGCAAAAGAATAAGAAATGAACTGCTTATAGCAAAATCTATACTTTGTATACATTTATAAATCTATATTACTGAAGTGTGTACATCTTGGTTAGAAGTTACATTTCTCATAGTTAATAAGGTACTTAGGTATATTTGTTTATCTAGTTTGTTTAAATTAAGTAACCTAGTGCCTATAGTCCCAGCTACTTGGGAGGCAGAGGCAGGAGGATTGCTTGAGCTCAGGAGTTTGAGGCTGTGCTGAGCTATGATGGCACCACTGCACTTTACCCTAGGTTGACAGAGTGAGATCTTGTCTCTAAAAAAATGGAAAAGAAAAGAAATTAAGTAACTTAAGTTATGTCTTGTTAAGGATATTTAAAATACAAATGTTTTGAATTTAGAAGCTAGATATTTGACTCGACTGTAGAAACTAGGAGTTATTATGTAATGGTTTCCATGTGAATTTAATTAATTAATTACTTTATTTATTTATTTAGTGTAGTGATGGGGGTCTTGTTATGTTGCCCAGGCTGGTCTTGAACTCCTGGCCTCAAGCAAGCCTCCCACCGGTGCTGCCTCTCAAAGTGCTGAGATTACTGGCGTGAGCCACTGTACCCCCTGAAATAATTTCTTATGTATCTTCAAATGGACCACATTGTTTTTCTTAGCTCTAAAGTGTTTGTTAAATTAGAAGAAATTATACTTATGAAGAACCATGTGTAATGGCAAATAAATAAAGAAGCAAATGGAAAAAAGGGCTCTTGGGTTGTGTTTCAATTACTTCTGTAATATTGAATTTAATGGTGTTTTAAAAAATTAATCTTTAAAATGGATCCACAGTATGGATGTTCCTAAAGAAATTAGAAACAGAACTACCTGGACTACAGTGGCTCATGCCTGTAATCCCAGCACTTTGGGAGGCCGAGGTGGGAAGGCTGCTTGAGCCCAGGAGTTTGAGAGCAGCCTAGACAACATGGCAAACTCTGTCTCTACAAAAAATACAAAAATTAGCCAGGCATGTGTTGCGCACCTGTAGTTCCAGCCACTTGGGAGGCTTATGTGGGAGGGAGAATCGCCTGAGCCCCGGAAGTCAAGGCTGCAGTGAGGCAAGATTGTGCTACTGCACTCCAGCCTGGGCAACAAAGTGAGACCCTGTCTCAAAAAAAAAAAGAAGAAGAAAAAAACCCCGCGAAACCACAGAACTATCATATAAACCGTGAATCTCCCTTCTGGGGAAACCACATCCTTGTAAAGATATCTGCACACCCATGTTCTTTGCAGCATTAGTCACAATAGCCGAGATATGGAGACAACCTGTGTCCATAGACAGGTGAATGAATAAAGAAAATGTAGCGTGTGTGTGCGCGCGCGTGCGCTGGAGTATTATTTTATTTTTTTGAGACGAAGTTTCACTCTTGTTGCCCAGGCTGGAGTGGAATGGTGCGATCTCGGCTCACTGCAACCTCTGCCTCCTGGGTTCAAGCGATTCTCGAGCCTCAGCCTCCCAAGTAGCTGTGATTACAGGCATGTGCCACCACGCCCGGCTAATTTTGTGTTTTTGGTAGAGACGGGGTTTCACCGTGTTAGCCAGGTGGTCTTGAACTTTTGACCTCAGGTGATCTGCCCACTTCGGCCTTCCAAACTGCTGGGATTACAGGCGTGAGCCACTGCACCCGGCCTGGAATATTATTTAGCATTAAAAAAGAAGGAAATCCTGCCATTTGTAGGATGGACCTGGAGGATGTTATGCTAAGTGAAATAAGCCAGACATAGAAATAAAAATATTGAATAGTCTCACTTATGTTTGGAATCTATTTTCTTTTTTTTTGGCTAATTTTTGTATTTTTGTATTTTTTGTGGAGGTGAGGGTCTCCTTATGTTACCTTGGTTGGTCTCAAACTCCGGGGCTCAAGTGATCCAGCCACTTCGACCTCCCAAAGTGTTGGGATCACAGGTATGAGCCACCACCTGGCCTTAATTGTTTTATTTTAGTTTTGAGGTGGGATCTTGCTCTGTCATCCAGGCTAGAGTGCAGTGGTATGATCGTAGCTAACTGCAGCCTCGAACTCCTGGGCTCAAGGTATCCTCCTGCCTCACCCTTCCAAAGTGCTGGGATTATAGGCAGGAGCCACTGCACTCAGCTTAAAATTTTAAAAAGTTCAAACATACAGAGATAGAGAATAAAATGATGGTTACCGGGGTAAGGTTGGAGGTTCACTGGAGGAAATGAGGTGATGTAATTCAAAGGATACAAAGTAGCAGATCTGTAAGCCGTCTATAGTTAATAAAATTACACAGTATTTGAGATTTTTTGCTAAATAAGTAGATTTTAGCAGCTCTTATCACAGAAAAGTAACTGTGAGATGACAGATACGCTAATTTGCCTTACCATAGTAACTATTTTACAATCTATATGTATCCTATAACGTCATGTAAATCTCAAACATACAATAAAATTTACTTAAGAAATTAAAATGGGCTCAAAATCTTAGAAGCATCGCTTATACCATGAAGAAGGTAAAGTAGTCTCTTTTTTTGCAGACAGAAAGTAAATTTTGTATTAAGACTACTCATTTAGTCATTTAACAAAGATTTGAGTTCCTTATAACCTAGGTACTACTATAGGCCCTGGGGATATGGTAATGAACAAAACAGACATAAAACCCTGCCACAGGGAGCTTAGATTCCAGGATGAGTAGTAAGAGCAGATAATAAGCTAATAAATTAGTAAAGTACATATTATGCTAGATGGTAGTAACTGTTGTGGAGAAAATAAATCTGGGAAGAAAGAAAAGGAGTGCTGGGCAAGACTGTAATTTCATATAGACAGTAGTCAGGAAAAGGCCTTAACTGAGACGGCATCATAAGGAAGTAGACAAAAGGAAGTGAGCCAAGTAGATATTTTGGAGCAGAGCATCCCAGGCAGAAGGAACAGGACATGCAGAAGCTTTAGGAATGGGAAGCAGGCTTGGTGATTTCCAGGAACAGCAAGAAAGCCAATGTGGATGGACAGAGTTGGGGCCAGAGAATGGTCTGAGATGAGATCAAAGAGGTAGTTGGGACCCTCGTCATGAGACCTTATAGGCTGTTTTGATAACTGAGTGGCAGGGTAAGGCACTAGTAGGTGTTAAACACAGGAAAGTAATGATGCAACTTAGAATTTTAGAAAATATATATGGCTCTTGTAACCGCCCAATGGTTTCATTTTGCCCATTGCCCAGGTATAAAGTCTATTTATCAAGACAGGGGAATTGACATTAGAGAAAGAGTTTAATTCATACAGAGCCAGTTGAACAGGAGATCAGAGTTTTATTATTACTCAAATCAGTCTCCCTGAAAATTCAGAGACAAGGGTTAAGGATAATTTGGTGAATAGGAGGCCAGGGAGTCAGGAGTGCTGCTTGATTTATTATTACTCAAATCAGTCTCCCTGAAAATTCAGAGACTAGGGTTAAGGATAATCTGGTGGATAGAGGGCCAGGGAGTCAGGAGTGCTGATTGATCGGGCTGGAAATGAAATCAAAGGGAGTCAAAGCTGTCCTCCTGTGCTGAGTCAGTTCCTGGGTGGGGACCACAAGACCAGATGAGCCAGTTTATCGATCTGGGTGGCACCAACTAATCCATCAGGGTCTGAAAAATATCTCCAGCATCAATCTTAGGTTTTACAATTATGATGTTATCCCTAGGAGCAACTGGGGAGGTTTAGAATCATGTGGCCTCTAACTGCATGACTCCTAAACCGTAATTTCTAATCTTGTGGCTAATCTGTTAATCCTACAAAGGCAGTCTGGTCCCCAGGCAAGAAGAGGGTTTGTTTTGGGAAAGGGCTATCATCTTTCAAAGTTAAACTATAAACTAAATTCCTCCCAAGTTAGTTCAGCCTTCACCCAGAAATGAACAAGGACAGCTTGGAGGTTAGAAGCAAGATCAAGTCAGTCAGATCTCTTTCACTGTCATAATTTTCTCACAGTTATAATTTTTGCAAAGACAATTCCACTGTGTGGAGAACAAACTGTATGGGTTGAGAGTGAAAGCAAGGAGACCAGTGACAAGGCAACTGCAATAATCCAGGAGGGAGATAATAGTGACTTGGATCAGGGCTGGTGGTAGCAGTACTGGCAGTGAAACATGATGGAATTCTGGATAATTTTGAAGATGAAGCCGACAAAATTCACTGAAGGACTGGCTGTAAGGTGAGAGTGAATGGGGAAAGCAGAGGATGATTCCTGTGATAAATGGCTTGACCTACTGGAAGACCAGTGTTGCCATCTACTGAGATGAAGAAGGCTATGGACGAAGTGGTGGAAGTGGGAATCAATTACTAGGTCCTTTCCTCCCTAGGGAGGTGGCTATAAGAAGAGGAACAACAATAGTATGAGGAAATGGTATTTTGGCTGCTTCATGCCAATTGCCTATTCCATCTGCAGTCTGTCTCTGTCAATGGCCCAGTGGCATCCTCTAAAATGGCAACCTCATGAACCTGGAAATGGAAAATCCCAATCACCCACATTTATTTAGGATTACCATCTCATTTATTTAGATCCTACTTGAAAAATATTTTTCTTTTCCTTTAATGAGTTTCATAAATTTGCTACTTGATGTTCTGTAGCACTTTCTTCTACTTAAAAATTTCTTCTGGGCACAGTGGCTCACACCTGTATTCCCAGGACTTTGGGAGGTTGAAGCAGGCTGATTGCTTGAGTCCAGGAGTTGAGACCAGCCTGCGCAACATGGTGAAAGCTCATCCCTACAAAAAATTAGGTGAGTGCGTGAGGCATGCCTGCAGTTTCAGCTACTCAGGAGGCTGAGGTGGGAGGATTTTTTGAGCCCAGGAGGCAGAGGTTGCAGTGAGCTGAGATCACACTGCCGCACTCCGGCCTGGGCAAGAGTGAGACCCTCCCTCAGAAAAAAATTTTTTTGCACCATTTTCAAGGTTAGAGTGCATTCCTTATTTCTATGATTCTTGGATATCATGAATCTATGTTGTCCTAGGCATGCCCTTATTTTATTTTATTAAAAAAAATTTTTGGCCAGGCAAGGTGGCTCACACCTGTAATCCCAGGACCTTGGGAGGCCAAGGCAGGCGGATCACTTGAGCCCAGGAGTTTATCAGCCTGGGCAACATGGCAAAATCCTCTCTAATAATACCAAAACAATTAGCCGGGCATGGTGGTGTGCACCTATAGTCCCAGCTACTAGGGAGGCTGGGGTGGGAGGATCACCTGAGCCTGGAAGACAAGAGGCTGCAGTGAAACCCTGTCTCAATCAATCAATCAATCGAGATGCGGTCTCGCTGTGTTTCTCAGGCTGGCTGGCCTCAAGTGATGCTCCCACCTCGGCCTCCCAAAGTGCTGGAATTATAGGCATGAGCCATGGTGCTGGGCCTGTTCCTTATTTTAGGTTTTGACATTATTCTTCTCAATTTCTATTTACAATCATTTCTGATTAACAGTTTGTATATACCGTATATATTATCTCATTTAACTCTCACAAAGCCTGTGAGATAGCTAATACAGAAACCACCCTAATTTTATGGATAAGAAAAACAGGCTGGACGTGGTGGGTCAAGCCTGTATCCTCAGCATACTGGGAGGCTGAGGCGGGAGGAACATTTGAGGGGCCTGGGAAATATAGGGAGACACTGTCTTTAAAAAAAATGTGAAAATTTTATCCGGGCATGGTGGCACATGCCTGAGGTCCTAGCTACTCGGGACACTGAGGTGAGAGGATTGCCCTTTTAAGCCAGAGAGGTGATGGCTGCAGTGAGCTGAGATCCCACCACTGCACTCTAGCCTGGGTGGCAGAGCAAGACCCTGCCTCAAAAAAAAAAAAAAAAAAAAGAAAAGAAAAGAAAAACAAAGGGAACTTGAATTGGTGACAAAATCAGAGCTTAAATGTATCTCCTGACTCAGTATGTTTTCTATTGACCACTTTCTTATTTCCTCATTTCCTTCATTGTATTTGTCCTTCTCTAGACTCTTTTAATTTGGTTTTATACTTAATATTAGATGCCAGAGCTACCTGCCATTTTCTCTAGGAAGATTTTTTAAATAAGGACAAGAAAATACCTCATAATTTTATGACTTATTTCAAATCGTTTTCCTGACAATATTCAAAAATTTTTTCAGGTTACTTTGTTTAATTTGTTTTAGGAATTGCAGGAACAGCAGGATTAATGTTTTAATAAAATGGTTTACAATGGCTACTTAGTCTTCTGGTCATTCCCTTAACTACATCAATTATAATATAATCGAATACATCAATTACAATCTAAGTTATTAAGTTAATCTAAGTTATTTCCCTCTAAATTAGCTTACATTTGTATAAAATAAAGTTAATTTCCTGTGTTTCTGTCTACTTGGACAACCATGTGAAAATTTCCTGTAGGTCGTCTTCTTTGGCATTAAATTATCCATGAGTGCTTATATTACCTCCATAATTATTAAGCTGTTGGAATTTCTAATAAAGGATAATTTCATTGGCCAAGGCAAGTGATTTTTAGGAGCAAACATGATGAAATCTAAAGACTCTCTGAAAGTCTTTTGAGTGTGATAAATACATATTCAAGTCAAGGGAGAAACAATCAGATTTTTCAAAAGTTCTTTCACAAAGTGTCACACCAAAAATTAGCAACAAAATAAAAAAAAATCACCACAGTATGGAAGAACAGTTTGTCATGTCAGGTCGTGGAATTACAGATAGAAGATAAATAGTTAGTGTAAATTGGCTTCTTTTGACAGATACAATCAAAATAATTTTTTTTTTTTTTTTTTTTTGAGACGGAGTCTTGCTCTGTCGCCCGGGCTGGAGTGCAGTGGCGCGATCCCAGCTCACTGCAAGCTCCGCCTCTCGGGTTTACGCCATTCTCCTGCCTCAGCCTTCCGAGTAGCTGGGACTACAGGCGCCCGCCACCTCGCCCGGCTAGCTTTTTGTATTTTTTTGTAGAGACGGGGTTTCACCGTGTTAGCCAGGATGGTCTGGATCTCCTGACCTCGTGATCCGCCCGTCTCGGCCTCCCAAAGTGCTGGGATTACAGGCTTGAGCCACCGCGCCCGGCCCAAAATAATTTTTTCTATAAATGATTTGACCAAGTTGGTAGAGACGTCTCTAAATTATTATGCCATGCTACAGTTTCTCTTTCTTGTTTCTTTGGAATTCCTCTTCTAGTGTGGATTAACTGCTTGACTTCCTGGAATTCTTCTTAGTGTAGTCTTTTCATTTGTTTTCACACAACTGAACTTTCTCCTTCCTATGCTCCAGACTTTCTTGCCTGCCTTATTTCACTCTATTCCCTGTTCTTGGAAGGTCTTTATCTCCTAAAAGTTAAGCTTGTAGTGCTTGCTTTGGCAGCACATATACTAAAATTGGAACCATACAGAGAAGATTAGCACGAACTCTGCACAAGGATGACACACAAATTCATGAAGTATTCCATGTTTCTAAAAATTAAAAAAAAAAAAAAAAGCGTTTAAAGCTTGGGATGGTGGTTGGCACCTGCAGTCCCAGCTACTGGGGAGGCTGAAGCAGGAGGATCATGTAAGTTCAGGTGTTCAAGGCTGCTATGCACAATGATGGAGTCTGTGAATAGCCACAGCACTTGGGCCTGGGCAACATAGTGAGGCCACTTCTCTTTAAAAAAAAAAAAAAAAAAAAAGTTGAGCTTTTAGAAGGCCTTTTTGATTTACCAGCCAAACTGCTCTCTCATTGATTCCACAACACTGAATTATCTTTTTTAAAAATTTATCTTAAAACCCTTTTTATTTTGCTCCCTCTCCCCTCCCCTCCCCTCCTCTTTTTCTTTCTTTTTTTGAGACAGAGTCTCGCTCAGCCGCCCAGGCTGGAGTGCCGTGGCGCGGTCTCGACTCACTGCAGCCACCCTCTCCCGGATTCAAGCGATTCTCCCTGCCTCAGCCTCCCAAGTAGCTGGGATTACAGGCACCCGCCATCATGCCGGCTAATTTTTGTATTTTAGTAGGGACGGGGTTTCACCATGTTGGCCAGGCTAGTCTTGAACTCCTGACCTCAGTTGATACGCCTGGCTCAGCCTCCTAAAATGCTAGGATTACAGGCGTGAGCCACGGCGCCCGGCTTTCTCTCTTTCTTTTTTGAGAAGGGACTCACTCTGTCTCCCAGGCAGGAGTGCAGTGGCACAATCCCAGCTCACTGCAGCCTCCACCTCCGGGATGCAACCCCACCTCGGCCTCCCTGGTAACTAGGACGACAGGGCGCAGGCCACCATGCCCAGTTAATTTTTGTTTTTTTTTTGCAGAGACAAGATCTCGCTATGTTGCCCAGACTGGTCTCAAACTCGCGGGCTGAAGCAATTCTCCTGCCTTGGCTTCCCAGGCATGAGCCACCTAGCCCGGCCTGTATTATCTTTTCTGGAATTCATCTCGCTTACTGGATTGCCAGCCTCTTCTGGACAGCAATTTGTACTCCTAATTCGCTTATTATAGTATCTCAAAGCATGTATCGTTTAATCAAATTGGGGCTGATCAATGAGAAGTTACCCTTCGGATACACTGTCCCATGACTTCTCCGTCCACCAACAGTCCTTCTTAGGCCCTTGGTTTTCCCATGCCACTTATACATTCTTTCAAAACATTTGAGTGCGTACCATTTATATTACTCAGATACGAAAAGGGAAAACGGTACGCACACATTTCAGGTACTCGTCAAAGATGAGTTGGACGCTGGAGGTAAAATAAAAAATGGGCCTACCATTTAGGGAGGTGTGACGAAGTGACATCACTATTGCGTTAAAACCCGAGGGCCCACTGGGTCACCTCCATTTTATTCAGGTTTCGGAATCTCGGTCATGTGAGCTAACTTAAAAGGCTCAAGAGTGGTTACCTGCCCACCCGTCATAATCACTTCCCAATTCCTTGAAAACTTCGGGTTCCTAGGCCGCCAGCGCCAGGCGGAGAATCCCCCTCCCTGCGGCTGCCCAGACTGGAGCTGCCCGTTCCGTTCCGCCCCGCCCCACTGCATGCTGGGAGTCGTAGTCCCGGCTGGCAGCGTCCGGAAGAACGGGAGGGCACGGGAGTGCAGCCTGCCTATCTGGCTACTGGAGGTCACGTTCCCTAACTGATCCCTTGGTTCTGTCGGGTGGAGCCTTCAGCGTGCATGGCGGGATTTGACTTTGCCACCGTCTCTCTTGGGTTTCAATAAAGTTTTCCTCTTCCTGTCTTCGTACGGAGTTCAAGATGGCGGCCTCCTGGTCGCTCTTGGTTACCTTGCGTCCCTTAGCACAGAGCCCGCTGAGAGGGAGATGTGTTGGGTGCGGGGCCCGGGCCGCTGCTCTCGCTCCTCTGGCCACCGCCCCTGGGAAGCCCCTTTGGAAAGGTCAGTGACTGTGCCATGAGTAGTCCGAGCCGACTGCATATTACTGGAGAAGCCTCTGGGGTCACCCTCCCTGTCCGATCTACCCCAGATGTCTTCTGCTTTCACGAAGCTAAGGGCTCCTCAAGAGGTGTTTCCATTTCTCTTGACCTTTTATACTGTCTGTGAATGAGCCCTGAGCACTGAGGGAAATGACCCTGAGTGACTTTCATTTTGAGGGTCAGAGGTCGACTCAGAGTTTCTTCCCTCCGGGACGTTTAGAGACCTGAGCCCAGTGGGAGTGCCTGGCTTGAAGTGATGCAGGTGTGGGGTTGGGGCTTGGGGACCCCTACCCTCTGCTTTTTCCAGGCTCTCGGGGCTGGTGACTTGCGGGCACTGGAGGAAGAGCCGCGCCTGGGACCTCTGCAGGCCCTGCTGTCTCTCGTGATTCTGGGAAAGAAGGTCCACACGCATTTTCAGATTTAGGGATCGATTCTTGGTGTTCTTTTAAAGTCACTAGAGGCTTCAGTGGAATTATTTTGTCACCGGGCTTTCCTTCTTCCTGGCTTCCTTCATTCAGTTGTTATATGTTCGTGAATGAATGAATGTATATTCTGAGTAACCAAGTCAAGAGTGCCAGTTTTACTGCTCTATTCGTATACTCGCACTAAACTGCACGTTTTTCAAAGGCAAGGACATTGTGTCATTGTTTCCTAAGCACTTAGCGCAATGATTGGTACCTGATATGCAAATATGATTTTTGAATGAATGAATGAAATTATTCTCATTGTCTCCCTGATCCACATACTTGTTTTCCTTTTTCTCAAATTCAAGCAACCCCTGTAATATACCTTAATAGATTGATGACCTTAATAAAGTATATACCTTAATAAATAGATTCTTATTGATTAATTTAGCTAAAAATATGACAATCTTTGACCCTTATCATTAATGCAGTTGAAATTAATACTAGAACTTTGATTACATCACCTTACGTTTTTATCGAAAGATTAGCATAATGCACTTAGTATAATGGAATAGGCTCCACAGACTGCCTAGGGGGTACCCCTGATCTGCTGGAGTAGTCATTATAAATAAATAAATAAATAAATGTATAATGGAATATTCCGATAGTGTAAGCTGTGGATTATAATATGAATTTTATTTTTCATTTTTGGTAGTCAATAAAAGCAAATGGTATAAATTTCAACAGGTGCAAGAAAGAATATGGCAAAATGTAAGGCTTTCTTCTGTCCCTATCCCTTAGCTGCTTAGTTTTTCTCCTCAGAGGCAATCTCTGATACTAGTTTCTTATGTATTCTTCCAGATACATTCTGTGTATGTATAAGCATATACATGTAGAGATAACCATATTAAAAAAATAGAAGTAGTAACATGCTGTACACATTGTTTTGTGTATACAGCAGTTAATTCTGTTAATTGTTAATTTCTTTTTAAATTTAGTAGCTTGGAGATCATTCCATATCAATACCATATCAATTTCATATTAATAGAACTGCCTTGTGTTTTAAGTTTTAAAAATAGTATTCCATTCTATGTATATACCATGATTTATGAACATTAAGATTTAAGGAGCATCATTATAACATACAAAATTCACTGAATGCTTATTCCGTGTCATACAATATGCTAAGTACATTCTGCGTACATTATCTTATTATTCCTCATTATCCTCATTTGGAGATCACGAATCCAAGGTTGCTGAAGATATATGGCTAGTAAGTGTCAGAACTTCTGAATTCAAGTAAAGGCTGTGCTATATTAATCTGTACTCATATTTTCTGGAATATACAAAATTTAGCCAGTTCTGGGTGTGACGATTAGGTGAAAATGCAGTTAGGTTAGAGATCCATTTAATTGTATCTAAGGATGCTCCCTTCCCCTCTTTATTTTTATTTTGTATATATATATATTTTTTTTGAGATGAAGCCTTGCTCTGTCTCCTAGACTGGAGTGCAATGGCATGATCTCAGCTCACTGCAACCTCCACCTCCTGGATTCAAGCAATTCTCCCTGCCTCAGTCTGGGTGGGCGTCTCAGATCACAGATGTCCACCACCACTGGCTAATTTTTGTATTTTTAGTAGAGACAGGGTTTCACCATGTTGACCAGGCTGGTCTCAAACTCCTGACCTCAGGTGATCCACCAGCCTCTGTCCCCCAAAGTCCTGGGATTACAGGCATGAGCCACAGCGCCCTGCCCCCATCTTTAAATAAAAGGAAAATTTTAGTTGGAATTTTGTTCAGTATTCAGAGTCTGATTTACAAATCTATTTTCTATCCCTTTCCTGATTTTATTTTTTATTTATTTTATTTTTTTTTTGGGATGGAGTCTCGCTCTGTCGCCCAGGCTGGAGTGCAGTGGCGCGATCTTGGCTCACTGCAAGCTCTGCCTCCCGCGTTCACGCCATTCTCCTGCCTCAGCCTCCTGAGTAGCTGGGACCACAGGCGCCTGCCACCATGCCTGGCTAATTTTTTGTATTTTTAGTAGAGACGGGGTTTCACCGTGTTAGCCAGGATGATCTCGATTTCTTGACCTCGTGATCCACTGCCTCGGCCTCCGAAAGTGCTGGGATTACAGGTGTGAGCCACCACGCCCGGCCCTTTCCTGATTTTTTGGGGGGTAATTTATTGTTTACATTTCTATTTTATCTTCATTTTTCATCTTTTGAAGTCTACTATTTAGTACAGTGTAACGTGGCTGGGCATGGTGGCTCTTGCCTGTAATCTGGGCACTTTGGGATTCTGAGCGGGGAGGATCACTTGAGCTAAGGAGTTTGAGACCAGCCTGGGCAACATGGCAAAACCCCCTCTCTAAAAACATACAAAACTTAGCCGGGTGTGGTGGTGCACGCCTGTAGTCCCAGCTATTTGGGAGGCTGAGGTGGGAGGATCACTTGAGCCCAGGAAGTTGAGGCTGCAGTGAGCTGAGAGAGATGGTGTCACTGCACTCCAGGCTGGGTGGCAAAATGAGACCCTGTCTCAAAAAAAAAAAAAAAAAAAGAAGGAAAAGTGAATGAAACTGAATTCCAGCCCTTGAGTTCCAGCCCTCGAATAGCCCATAGCGTTGAAAGGCAGATGATATTATGGTAGCCAGCATTTGATGAGCCCCTTCTGTGTTCTAGGCATTTTGCTAGCAGTTTCTGTTTCATAATTTAATCTCCATAAAACCCTATAAAAATTGTTGTCTTTATTTTATAGATGAATAAATAGGGATGGTCACCCAAGTTGGATTTTCTTTTTCTTTTTCTTTTTTTTTTTAAAGTGAGCAGCAGCAAGATTTATTGCGAAGAGCAAAAGAATAAAGCTTCCACAGTGTAGAAGGGGACCCGAGCGGGTTGCCCCCAACTTGGATTTTAAACCTGGGTGTTTTTGCTTCAGAGTCACAAACTTAACTGCTATTTATAATAGTTTTTTAATGTAACAATGAACATTAATACATATTGTACCATGATCTAAGCCTGTTTAAAGTGTTGTAAGACTACAGAGGAGGAAGCAGCTCTGCTTGGAGAGGGGAAGAATTTTTTTTTTTTTGAGACAGAGTCTTGCTCTGTCGCCCAGGCTGTAGTGCAATGGCGTGATCTCAGCTCACTGCAACCTCTGCCTCCCAGGTTCCAGTGATTCTCCTGCCTCAGCCCCCTGAGTAGCTGGAATTACAGGTGTCCGCCACCACACCTGACTAATTTTCATATTTTTAGTAGAGAGGGGGTTTCAACATGTTGGTCAGGCTGGTCTCAAACTACTGACTTCAGGTGAGCCGCCCATCTCGGCCTCCCAAAGTGTTGGGATTACAGGCGTGAGCCACTGCGCCTGGCCAGATTTTTTATTTCTAGCAAAAGTATGGATGTGAGCTGTACATGGCCCTTATTGTTTTATGGTCTCTGAGAGAGCAGCTAGAGATGAAGCTGTAAAGGTGGGCTGATCTGGTTGAGAAGAGTCTCTTACAGTATGTTAAGATGTCTAAGCTCAGTGGGACACTAGTGGAAGTTTCTCAGGAATAGAAGTGATCAGATCTGTTTTAGCATGATTGTTCTTGTGGCCACCTGGAAAACAGATCAGAAATGCCTGGATGGGAGAATACTGGAAGCTGGGTGATTATTTAGGAGGAAGTTGAAGTAGATAGAATGTTAGGGAGTGGTTTAGGGGCTGAATTACTGCTGTGGTGAAGGAGAGCAGGGCAGCAGAGGGAGGGAATTCAGAGACACTTCTTTGATAGAATTAACATACTTGGCCAGGCACAGTGGCTCATGCCTGTAATCCCAGCACTTTGGGAGGCTGAGGCTGGTGGATCACCTGAGGTCAGGAGTTCGAGACCAGTCTGGCCAACATGGTGAAACCTCGTCTCTACTAAAAATACAAAAATTAGCTGGGCGTGGTGGTGCATGCCTGTAATCCCAGCTACTTGGGAGGCTGAGGCAGGAGAATCGCTTGAATCCAGGAGGCGGAGGTTGCAGTGAGCCAGTATCACACCACTGTGCTCCAGCCTAGGGGACAGAGCCAGACTCCGTCTCAAAATAATAAAATAGAATAGAATAGAATAAAATATTAACATACTTGGACATACTTGGAAGAGACAAGGAAAGGAAGGAGTGAAGGTAAATTTAGGTTTCCTATTGCACGTGACATAATGACATAATAAGTAAAAAGTAAAACAATAAAAAAGCAATTTAGGTTTCTGAGTTTGGGCAATTTAATCAAAAGAAACAAAACAAAAATGAAACAAAATGGTAGGGCCAAAGAATTTTAGAGGGAGATTCAGTTTGGGGCTTGTTAAATTTGAGGCATTTTTTATAGTTCCAGGTAAATAAGTCTAGTTAGTTGTAGGACACTTGGGGGTCTGAGACTAAGAAAGAAAATATGAGATACTGGGAGCCATGAAAATAGAAGAATGAGCCTGGGAATATATGTGTAGGATGAAAAGAGCCTGTGGCTTGTGCCTGAAATCCCAGCTATTCATGAGGCCAAAGCAGGAGGATTGCTTGAGACCAGGAGTTTGAGACAAGCCTGGGCAACATAATGAGACCCTGTCTCTAAAAAAAGAAGAGAAAATAAAAGAAAAAGCAAAAGCTAAGGGCTAGTGCTTGAGGAAACTTGCCATTTTGTGAGCAGAAGAAGGGGGCCTCATAGAGTGGTCTTAGGAGAGGAGCCAGGGAGGGAAATGTTTATAGGTTTTCTAAAACCTAAAAATTAGCATATCTGAAATCCCTTTTCTTTAAGCTAACCTTAGAAATTAAATGTATTTCATAGAAGCAAGGTAATATGAGGATCACATCTTGTGATTTCTTTTTATTATGCTGACAATATCACAATATTATATTTTTAGGTGCCTGTATTAAATGATGATTCATATTTAACTCCATAATATCTTCAGTATATGTACACAGGAGTTTATTCCCTATTAGGGTTTTTTTTTTTTTTCTTTTAAGATGGAGTTTCGCTCTTGTTGCCCAGGCTGGAGTGCGATGGTGTGATCTTGGCTCACTGCAACCTCTGCCTCCTGGGTTCAAGTGATTCTCCTGTCTCAGCCTCCTAAGTAGCTGAGACTTCAGGCATGCACCACCACTGCCCAGCTAGTTTTTTTGTATTTTTAGTAGAGATGGGGTTTCGCCATGTTGGCCAGGCTGGCCTTGAACTCCTGACCTCAGGTGATCTGCCCAACTTGACCCCCCAAAGTGCTGGGATTACAGGTTTGAGCCACCAGGCCCACCCCCCGATTAGGTATTAATGTGAGTAGAACTAACCCTCCTCAGCCATATGAATTGGTATAGTTTATTTTTTATTTATACATTTATACATATTTTGTTTCTCTTTTACTTTTACATATTACTTGCCAAGGTACAATTTATTAGTAGTACATATTACTAGTTAAGAAAATAGTCTTTGGACTTATTTTCTGTTTCCCTTAACACTCACTGGTTATAGCATCTGAACTTGCTTTTTTTGTTTGTTTGTTTTTTTGAGATGCAATCTCATTGTTGTCCAGGCTGGAGTGCAGTGGAGCGATCTCGGCTCACTGCAACCTCCGCCTCCCAGGTTCAAGCGATTCTTCTGCCTCAGCCTCCTGAGTAGCTGGGACTACAGGTGCACGCCATCACGCCCAGCTTATTTTTTGTATTTTTAGTAGAGATGGGGTTTCAGCGTGTTAGCCAGGATGGTCTTGATCTCCTGACCTCGTGATCCGCCCACCTTGGCCTCCCAAAGTGCTGGGATTATAGGCGTGAGCCACCACGCCTGGCTTGAACTTAACTTTTTATTATCCAATTAGATGAATATCTTTATGTGAAACTTATTTCATGTTTCTTGGATTTTTGTTAATATTTATTGTATTAGAAAAGAAGGTCATGTCTATTCCTGAGACTGATTATCTTTATGATAATGGAGGATTTTATAGATCATTATTTTTTTAAAGTATAGCATAGCTTACTACTTAGGCATAGCTAGTACCCTGGATGTAGTTCTGGGGTGGAGGGAGGAGGAGGTATAGTAGGGTGTGCCCAAAAGTAGAACTGATAAAAAGAAAATTCAGAGGCCTAGAATGGATTATTGATTTACTGTAGATTAGCACTGCTTTATACTTCAAGAGCTTTATTCTCTTTAAGTAAATGGCGAATATTTAAATAGGATATGACTACTTTCAGATTTGTCTTTTCACAAGAAGTACCACAAAAATAATAGATGTCAGAGTCCAGAAATTGGTAGTTCAGCCTAGGACCTGGTGCAGTGATATGCTCTGTAAGTTCTCTGACAAAAAAGTCATTTAGAGCTGGGCGCCGTGGCTCACGCCTGTAATTCCAGCACTTTAGGAGGCCGAGGTGGGTGGATCACCTGAGGCCAGGAGTTCAAGACCAGCCTGGCCAACGTGGTGAAACCCTGTCTCTACTAAAAATACAAAATTAGCCAGGTGTGGTGGCGCATGCCCGTAATTACAGTTATTTGGGAGGCTGAGGCAGGAGAATTGCTTGAACCTTGGAGGTGGAAGTTGCAGTAAGCCGAGACCACCTCCATTGCACTCCAGCCTGGGTGACAAGATTGAAACTCAGTCTCAAAAAAAAAGAAAAAAAGTCATTCCACTTCTGGCTGAGTATATTCAACACTTGTTTTCTTTCTTTCTTTTTTTTTTTAAGACCAAGTCTCACTCTGTTGCTTGGGCTGGTCTTGAATTTTGTGGGGTTTATTTATTTATTTCTTTTTTTTTAAGTGAAAGCAAATTTATTAAGAAAGTAAAAGAATGAAAGAATGGCTACCCCATAGACAGAGCAGCCCCAAGGGCTGCTGATTGTCCATTGTTATGGTTATTTCTTGATTATATGCTAAACCAGGGGTGGATTGTTCATGCATCCTTTTTTTAGACCATATAGGGTAACTTCCTGACATTGCCAGGCATTTGTAAACTGTCGTGGTGCTGGCGGGAGTGTAGCAGTGACGCCAACCAGAGGTCACGCTCGTCACCATCTTGGTTTTGCCTGGCTTCTTTACTGCAAGTTGTTTTATCAGCAAGGTCTTTTTGACCTGTATCTTGTGCCAACCTCCTGTCTCATCCTGTGACTAATAATGCCTTAGCCTCCTGGGAATGCAGCCCACCAAGTCTCAGACTTATTTTACCCAGCCCTTCTTCAAAATGGAGTTGCTCGAGTTCAAACACCTCTGACATTTCCCCTACTCCCTTTTACAAGGAAACCCTTAATCCTAAGGGTTGAAGAGAAACAAAGATCCATCTTCTGCAACTTCTTGAGGCTGAATAGGGGCAATGCTATTCCTGCCTAACTATTAGGGTCTCTTGTATTCAGGGTAGAGAGGAGCTCAGTCAGAAAGCGTTGATATGGCGAGGGCCACTCATAACTTTTGAGTTCTGACAAAAGGTGATATCTGGAAGATTAATAACTGTTCAATTTAAGAGAACATTGAGTAAGCTTATCCTGCATTCCTTCACAAAGAGTACAGTAGCAATATATTCCATAACAGGTAAAATAAATAAAATAATCCCAAGTAAAGGAACTTAGAAGGCTTTCCATGAACTGGGCAACTATTGGAACCAAGCTGATGTGGAGTTGCTAAGCTGATTCCAGTATGTGCCCAAGATTAGCATATTGATCCAGATTTTTACATTACCCATCCCTCTTGTTTCTTCTGAGCAGCAACCAGAGATCACTGATTGATTTATAAGAATGAGCAGAATCAGTCTAAATTGCAGAAAAAACTTAAAAACAACTGATGAGACTATATATATTTTTGTTTTTGAGACAGAATCTTGTTCTGTTGCCCAGGCTGGAGTGCAATTGGCATGATCTCAGCTCACTGCAACCTCCCTCTCCCAGGTTCAAGTGACTCTCCTGCCTCAGCCTCCTGAGTAGCTGGGATTTCAGATGCCACCACCATGCCCTGCTAATTTTTGTATTTTTGGTAGAGACAGGGTTTCACCATGTTGGCCAGGCTGGTCTCAAACCCTTGCAGGTGATCTGCCCACCTTGGCCTCCCAAAGTGCTGGAATTACAGGCGTGAGCCATCACTCCCAGCCCTAGACAAGAATTTAATAACCATATTATACCATAGGTCTTGAAACATAATTTTTCTCTCTAGTCTCCCATTTTTACTAAAGACAGATCATGGTAAGACCGATTTGCTTTATTATACTTGGCCTGATATTTGTATGAAGTACAGGAAAAATAAATATTTTTCACATAGGCTTTTAAAATTGGCTTTGATGGAACTCTGTTCCATAGAAGGAATCTCAGATAAGACTTTTTTTTTATAAAAGCTGAGCCCAGCCATGGGTTTGTACCCTCAAATACCTATGAGTTGAGTAAATACCTCTTCTCTTGAGGTTCCAAGATAACTTGGGGCTCCTGGGCCTGTACTTAATACTTATTTACTTACTACAAATCAGGAACCCTGTGTAGGGACTGTGTAGACAAGATATGAGGCCAGTTTCCAAAGGAGCTTTTATTGGCTCTGTAGGTCATTTGATTCCTTAAAGGAAAGCACACCACTTCAGTCAAAACCTTGGTAAAATAACCAGTTTCTCCAACTGTGCCGTTACAAATGAAAACAGATTATTATTGCACTTAAGCAAATAACTATTGCCGTAAGTTAAGATACTCACTAATTGTTTTCAAGTTCTGGAGAAATCAGGTAGAGAGAAAAAATTGTGCTCCAAATTTTGTTTACAGGAGTATACTTAATTGTTAAAAGCTGTCAGTAGCTCAAAAGATAAGTTTCCTTGACTCTGGAAATTGGAGTTTCGCTCTGTCACCCACTGCAACCTCCGTCTCCCATGTTCACGTGATTCTTGTGCTTCAGCCTTACTGAGTAGCTGGGATTACAGGTGTGAGCTGCCACACCCGGCTAATTTTTGTACTTTTAGTAGAGATGGGTTTTGCCATGTTGGCCAGGCTGGTCTCGAGCTCCTGATCTAAAGTGATCTGCCTTACAAAGTGTTGGGATTACAGGTGTGAGCCACCACGCCTGGCTTTTTTTTCTTTTCTTTTTAAATTAGAGACACAGTCTCACTATGTTGCTTGCACTGATCTGGACTCCTGGGCTCAAGCTTTTCTCCTGCCTTGGCCTACCAAAGTGTTAGGATTACAGGCATGAGCCACCATGCCCAGCCTGGTCTCTAATTTGAGCTCAAGTGATCCTACAACCCCAGTCTCCAGTAGTAGACTTCAGGTGTGCTCTACCCCACCTAGCTCTATCTTCTCTCCTAAAAGCGTTATGGATGCTAGCTCTTCCTGCTGTCTTTTGCTTCCCTTGCCCAAGGTTCTCTATTGAGGACCATTTCTACTCCTTGCCTGGAGATACCTGATACTTTAATCTCCAGAATCTCTTTCATAATCTCCTTTTACCATCCTGCTTATCCTTTTTATTTCTTCTCTTCATTGCTCCCATCCCAGAAGCTACTCTATCAATATGTTATCTATCCATACTCTTGACTAGGTGGCAGTTTTCAACAAGTTTTTAAGCCTGAACATGTAATTCGTTCTTCCATTTCTTCATAATATAATTTAAATGCAACTCCTATGGATTCCATTTTGAAATTCTCATTTACATGTGTGTGTGTATAAAATTTGAACTAACATAACAAATGAATGGGTTTAAAAATCTTTTGAAAAAAATTAGATCCCTTAGATGTCTTTATTAAATAGTATGTGAACAGGGTGAATATTAAGGAGTTACTCAGTATGCTGGGCCATGCCTCAGAATAGCTTTATTCAGATTTTTAGGCATTATTTTACTGATTTGTTATCATGAAATTTAAAGTACTATTTTTTTCCTTTTGTGAAGTTATACACATTGGCACATTTAAGATTAACTAGCTTCTGAAGGAAAAGAATGATAACCAGAAAGCATTTAGTTTTAATTTTCATAATTTTTCTATTTAAATCAAAAGCACCCTTTTAAAGCCCCTAACTCAGCCTTTTATAAATAAAGTAAATCATCTTGCAATGCATTCCTTGATGATGGCTTATGTTGTTTTTCTAAAGAAAGAGTTTAATTAAGATTTGATTTTCTTCTGTCCTGTACTTTGTTTATTCATCACAGAATGAAACATAGGTCTTTAATGTCAATGGTAAGTCTGACTTTTTGGGTCATTGATGACCACTGCAGTTTTCAAAAAAGCAACTGAATATTTATCTTTTGGGTATAATTAGAACATAATAGAGCATAAAATGGGCTGCCAATGACCTTAGTATGGGCTTCTGTCATTGCAGGAGAACATTTCTGGTCAGTGGCCACTGTTTACAGTTTGTTAAAATCAACACAAATGTACAAATAACTCATGAATAATTGTGAACACAGTATTTAAATGGATGTTTAATAAATATGCATTAAAAATCTAATTACAGTAATGAAGTTTACAGCTGAAATTTTAATCCAGTCCTTTAGAAATATTAAAGTGCTTTTCCTGATTGTGCATTTTTCTCAGAGCAGTTGGATAAACATTTTAAACTGGAAATCTGAATTCCTTATATAGTTTTGATTTCATTTAACTAAGCATGTGTTCTTTTTGGCAACCGTCTTCTTTCTCTTTGTGAAGAAGTGAAGCTCCTTTATTCCATAACTGTTACTTTGAAGCATTTTGATCAGTTCTGTTTTAGGAATGGTGAACATATGGGATACCAGATGACTAATAAAACCTGGTCTGGAAAAGACTAGATTGTGATTTTTGTTTCATTCTGCAGTACTGGATCAATCATTTGATTTGGTATTTCCATTTCTCATCTGTAGAATGAGATTCATTTTCCTAATTCTACCTTCCTTGCAGGTCATTTATGAGACTCAAATAGGTTATTATGTAAGAAAGTCTTTTGAAAACTATCAGAAATGTTACATAAATGTATGTAATTGAAATATTAACCATGACATGCCAGAGGTGGTGGATTCTAGTCAGTGAGTAGAAATGGAATGAACTCAACTTTATACAGAATTTCTAGAGCCATTTTAATTCTGGAGAGGCTCATTATATTAACAATGGCCAAGGGCCTAGTCTGAATTCAGTGCTTTGAATTCCAGAAAATGCAGTTTTGATTTTTCTGAGATTGTGCAAAGGGCCGCTGTAGATAACCAGGGATGGTTTTTGTTCTCCTGGACTTCACTACCTTTCCTCTGGATACTCTGAACACCTAGAGGTTCTTAGAAATTATGAATTACCTCTTTTTTGAGACAGAGTCTTGCTCTGTTACCCAGACTGGAGTGCAGTGGCATGATCACGGCTCACTGCAGCCTCAACCTTCTGGGCTCTTGTGAACCTCCTGACAGCCTCTCGAGTAGCTGGGACCACAGGCACAAGCCACCACCACTATGCCTGGCTAATTTTTGTATTTTTTTCCTTGAACCTCTAAATCTACTTTATAATTTTTTTGGGTGGGGGTAGAGGCAGGGCTTCAGCATATTGCCCAGGCTGGTCTCGAACTTCTGGGCTCAAGTACTGTGCCCGCCTCAGCTTCCCAAATTGCTGGGATTACAGTTGTGAGCTACCACATCAGGCTATGAAGTACTTCTTTTGCCATTATGTTTCAAAGAAAGCTGTTGAAATTTGATTTATACTATGCAGGTAAACTATCTTCATTTAGTAAGAAATGGATACTGGTTTCAAAAGGAACTGGAGTGATTGGTGATTGTGAATTATTTGTTGGACAGCAAGATCTAAAGATGACTTTTTTTTTTTTTTTTTTTGAGAGTTGTGCTCTGTTGCCCAGGCTGGAGTGCAGTGGTGCGATCTTGGCTTACTGTATTCTCTGCCTCCCAGGTTCAAGTGATTCTCCTGCCTCAGCCTCTTGAGTAGCTGGGACTACAGGCAACTGTCACCACACCTGGCTAATTTTTGTATTTTTAGTAGAGATGGGGTTTTGCCATATTGGCCAGGCTAGCCTTGAACTCCTGACCTCAGATTATCTACCCACCTCATCCTCCCAAAAGGCTAGGATTACAAATGTGAGCCACTGTGCCCATCCTCAAGATGGCATTTCATAGAAGCATAGAGTATTAGCGCTACAGAGGGCCTCTGGGTCATATAGTCAAACAATGTTAGACATGTAGCTTCTGCCTTAGCTGCTTCTTTTTGAGGCATCCTATTGATTTTTGGATAGCCTTAATTTTGAGAAAACTCTTAAGTAGGATGAAATTTGAGCATTTATGTAACTTCTCCCCATTCAGCTTGAATTTTTCCTCAGGTGCAGTGTATACAACACTAATACTGATTCCATGTGTGACCGTTCTTTTAACATATCAAGACTGATAATATTTCATTCATTTATTTACTCATTTACTCATTATTTATCAAATTATTGAGTGCCACCTTGTCTCAATTCCATTTAATCACCTTTAAAACATTAAAGGCTTATTGTATTTCTCCTATTCATTCACTCATTTCCCAAGCACTTCTTGCTGCCATCCATATGCTACATGCAGGATGTTGGGATGCTGTATGCTAAGTGTCTTGTTAATGTCAGCAGTCTTTTGTGCTCTCCGTCAAGTCTTACAACATAGTTTCTAGATCCTTGAACTCTTTCCCTTCTTGAGATTACTATCTACTTTCTGAATGACACTCTGAAAATGTGACCCCCATATCACAATATATTCCTTCAAATACGGTCAGCCTAGAGTCCTGTTGTAGGTTACCTTTTCTGTGTCCTGTTGCATTAACTTTTGGTGGTCAGGTCACATTCATATCTTACTTGCAACTCTTAGAGTTATTAAAACAGGTCTCTCCTGTTTGTATTTGATTTAATATTTTTTCTATTTAAAAATAAATTACTTTTTTTTCTTTCTTTCTTTTTTGAGATGGAGTCTTGCTCTGTCACACAGGCTGGAGTGCAATGGTGTGATCTCAGCTCACTGCAACCTCTGTTTCCTGGGTTCAAGAGATTCTCCTGCCTCAGTCTCCTGAGTAGCTGGGATTACAGGCACATGCTACCATGCCTGGCTAACTTTTGCATTTTGAGTAGAGACAGGGGTTTCACAATGTTGGCCAGGCTGGTCTAGAACTCCTGACGTCATGATCTGCCCAACTTGGCTTCCCAAAGTGCTAGGATTACAGGCGTGAGCCACTGCACATGGCCTAAAAGTAAATTACTTTTAATTATAAAAATACTACATCATGTTTACAGTAGAAAATACAGAAAAGACAACTGCTGTGAACTTTAATTTTTCTTTTTTCTTTCCTCTTTTTTCTTTTTTTTTTGGAAACAGGGTTTTGCCCAGTCGCCCAGGCTGGAGTACAGTGGTGTGATCACAGCTCACTGCCACCTAAACCTCCCAGGTTCAAGTGATCCTCCCACCTCAGTCTCCTGAGTAACTGAGACTACAGGCGAGCAGCACAACGCCTGGCTAATTTTTGTATTTTTTGTAGAGATGGGGTCTCACCATATTGTCCAGGCCTATAGTACTGCTATGAATATGTTTGTACATATCTTTGGTGCATATATGTATGCTTTCTATTGGGCAGATACCACATAATAGAATTTCTGGATCATGTTTTATACATATGTTCAGGTTTAGTAGACAAGGCCAGTTTTCTGAAATGGTTATATCAGTGTATCTTTCCATTAGCAGTGTGTGAGATTTCAGTTACTATGCATCCTCACCAACAACTGGTATTCTTTTTGATTTTAGTCACTCTAATAAGTGTGTACTGATATCTCATTATGATTTTATTTTGCTTTTCCCTGATACATTTTGAAGTTAAATACTTTTTTATATATTTACTGGACATTGGGATAGGCTCTTTTGTGACATGCACATTGTTTCTTAATGAGTTGTAGTTCTTTGTCAGATACATAGATTGCAAGTATTTTCTCCCAGTTTGTAGCTTACTTTTTAATTTTATTTTTTCATTTGTCTCTTACCTTGTAAGTGGTGTAAGGCCAGCTTTTTCATTAAAAAAATTTTTTTTTGAGATTACATCTCTCTGTGTCATCCAGGCTGGAGTGCAGTGGTACAATCATGGTTCACTGCAGCCTGGACCTCCTGGGCTCAAGCAGTCCTCTCACCTCAGCCTCCCAAGTAACTGGGACGACAGGCATGCGCCACCACACCCAGCTAATTGTTAAAATTTTTTATACAGACAGCATCTCTCTATGTTGCCCAGGTTGTTCTTAGACTCCTGGCCTCAAGCTATCCTCCCACCTTGGCCTCTCAAAGTGTTGGGATTACCGGCACGAGCCACTATGTCCAATTTAGCATTTTCATTGCTAATGGAGTCTTTTCATGAACAGAAGCTCCAAATTTTATTTTACTTATTTAATTTTAATTTTTTTAGAGATGGCGTTTTGCTCTGTCGTCCAGGCCGGAGTGCAGTGATGCAGTCATAGCTCACTGCAGCCTCAAACTCCTGGGCTCAAGTGATCCTCCCACCTTAGCCTTCCAAGTAGCTGGGACTACAGGGTTGTGCCTAGCTGAAGAAGTTCTAAATTTTATTTTATTATTTATTTATTTTTTTTTTTGAGACAGAGTCTCACTCTGTCACCCAGGCTGGAATACAGTGGCACAACCTCGGCTCACTGCAAACTCTGCCTCCCCAGTTCAAGTGATTCTTTTGCCTCAGCCTCCTGAGTAGCTGGGACTACAGGGGTGCGCCACCATGCCCAGCTAATTTTTTGTGTTTTTAGTAGAGATGGGGGTTTCACCACGTTGGCCATGCTGGTCTCGAACTCCTAACCTCAGGTGATCTGCCCGCCTCAGCCTCCCAAAGTGCTGGGATTATAGGCGTGAGTCACTGCGCCCAGCCAAGAAGTTCTAAATTTTAATGTAGTCCAATTTAGCGATCTTTTTGTGTGTGTCCTATTTAAGAAATCTTTGCTTACCTCAAGGTCACGAAGGTATTTTTATATGTTCTTTTAGAAGCTTTATTGTTTTACCTTTCATGTTTAGATCTATGATACCTCTGGAATTCATTTTTGTGTATGATGTTAGGTTAGGGTCAAGATTTATTTTTCTTTGCGTGGATATCCAGTTGACGCAGCAACATTTTTTATATAGAGCATCTTTTTTTTCTGGGCTACCACAGTGCTGCTTTTAACATAAATCAAGTGACCATGTATGTGTGGGCTTCTGTTTTATTCCATTGGTCTATTCTTATACCAGCATCACACAGTCCTAACTTTGTAGCTTTATAATAAGTTTTAATATCTGATTGTATAAGTCCTCCAACTTTGTTCTTTTTCAAGATTGACTGGACCTGAGCTTTGATACCATCGCCATTAGCCACATGTGGACACTGAGCACTTGAAATGTGTAATATGACTGGGGAACTAAATTTTTAATTTCATTTAATTTTAGTTAAATATAAAATTTTAAAAGGATACTTGATTCTGCTATTGGAAAACTGTTCAGCTATTGGAAGACTTTTAAATATTCTTGGAACATCTTGGGAAAGTGAATCTACTTTTTCTCAACTGTAGATTTTATGAAGTCTAAATACAAATTAAATATTTCCAATGAAAATTTAGCTTCCAAATTGAGATGTGTTGCAGATGTCAAATACTAAATCTTTAAGACCTAATAGAAAAAAAGAACACAAAATATCTTATTAATAATTTAAAATTTTTTATTATTTGTTGATTACATGCCAATTACAATTCTTGATGTCAACAACTCTCAGGAGATTTTACCCAGCTTGGAAGATAACACTTTAGCCTGTTACTGTTTCATGGATGTTGGCAAAAGACATGGAACTTCTGGATCAGAGATAAAGAACTTTATCATGGACTAGCAGGCAATGTGAGCTTTATGTGTGCCTCAGTTCCCCTTGTTCCTCAAGTCCCATGGGGCTATTCAGAGATCAGTCCAGGTGGGTGATGTAGACTCAGCAGGTTTGTGTCACGGTTGAGGAACCCCAAGCTTAGGAAACCTCATCTTTTATAAGGGTTGTAAACAAGCCTTCCCAACTTTTGACCTGGGGGGAGACATTATTATACTAGACAGCAAACAAGCCTGCACCATTTACATTTCCATCAGCAGTGTATGAGGTTTCTAATTTCTCTGCATCTTCTCTAACACTAGTTATTGTCTGTCTGTCTTATCATTGTGATCCTAGTGGATGTGAAATGGTATCTCATTTAACTTTGATTTATATTTCCCAGATGACTAATGATATTGGATATCATTTCATGTGTTTATTAACCATTTATATATCTTTGGAGAAATGTCTGCTTAAATCCTTTTTCCTTTTAAAAATTGCATTTGTCTTTTTATTGTTGAATTGTAAAATTTCCTTATATATTCTGGATATAGATTCCTTATCAGAGATGTGATCTGCAAATATTTTCTCCCATCCCGTGGGTTGTATTTTCACCTTCTTTTTTTTTTTTTTTTTTTTTGAGACAGAGTCTTGCTGTGTCCCCCAGGCTGGAGTACAGTGGGGTGATCTCAGCTCACTGCAACCTCCGCCTCCCAGGCTCGAGTGATTCTCGTGCCTCAGCCTCCAGAATAGCTGGGAGTATAGGTGTGTGCCACCGCATCTGGCTAATTTTTGTATTTTTAGTAGAGATGGGGTTTGGTCATGTTGGCCCCAGGCTGGTCTCAAACTCCTCGGCTCTGAAGTAATCCTCCCACTTAAACCTGTTGAGTAGCTGAAAGTACAGGCAAGTGTGTCATTGTGTCTAGAAGTTAATATTTTAATCCTAGAATTCTTATTGTGAGTGGGATCCTTTTCTTTTCTATTGTATTTTCCAACTGGCTATCTATGGTATGCTGAAAGATAAAGATAGTAAAATGTGTTTCTCTGTTTCCAGTATCCTTCTTTTTGGCTTAAGAGAAGGCATAAGCCACTACATTCTTTAAAACTTTTAAATGGCTCCTGTGGCCTTTAGGGTTAAATTCAAACTGCTTATTATTGCAAGACTCTGCCTCACCTGGCTCCCTTGTACTCCTCCAGTAATTCATCTCTTACCTCTCTCTGCCTTTCACTTTACATCTCAGACAAACTGAACTTGTTCTGTTTTCTTTAGTGTTCCACACTGTTGTGTTTCTGGGCCTTCTTTCAGGCTAGTACATCTCCCTCCTTCCTTCCCTCCCTTCCCATGGCACACTTCTGTCTGCCCTTCTGATCTCAATTGAAACATCATTTCCTCTGAGTACCCTTCCTAAACTCCCTAACCTAGATTACTAGCTTTGACCCTGTGATCTTATAGCATCTGCCCCTTCCCCTTATGACATACCACACACTTTATTAGAGCTGTTTATCCACTTATTTGTGTCTACCTATTTTTTTGTTTTGTTTTCATTTTTATTTTATTTTATTAATTAATTTATTTTTTAATTTGAGATGGATTTGTTGGTATGTTGCCCAGGCTGGTCTTAAACTCCTGGGCTCAAGTGATCCTCCTTCCTCAGCCTCCTGAGTAGCTGGGATTACAGATGCACTCCACCACACCCAGCTTCACTGCTTTGAGTGCAGCTAACAGCATCCATCCAGCTCACCACTGATTGTATTTGCAGTTTCTGGCACAGAGCTTTGTACACTATAGACAGTTTATCATTATTTTTGAACCATTTATTACTTCAGTAAACTCTCTATTTTATACTTTTTAAAACTGATTATTTCCAGGATAATTAAGGTATTTATTTATTTATGTATGTTTTTAATTTTTTTTTTTTTTTTGAGACAGTGTCTCTCTCTGTTGCCCAGGCTTGAGTAAAGTGGTACGATCTCTGCTCACTGCAAGCTATGCCTCCTGGGTTCCAGTGATTCTCCTGCCTCAGCCTCCTGAGGAGCTGCGATTACAGGCATGTGCCACCACGCCTGGATAATGTTTGTATTTTTAGTAGAGATGGGGTTTCATCGTGTTGGCCAGGCTGGTCTCAAACTCCTGACCTCAGGTGATCCACCTGCTTCGGCCTCCCAAAGTGCAGGGATTACAGATGTGAGCCACTGAGCCCAGCGAGGATAATTAAGTTTTTAAGCCTAAATGCACCTTAGTTAAATTTTATGTTGGTAGTTTCATCCAACTTTTGTAGCATATCAACATCTTCTTGAATTGTGATCGTGACCCAGCATGATTTGCTTCCTAATTTGGTGTCATCTTCAGATTTGAAGACTAGGTCATTTACGTCTTCATTTAGTGCTAAATATATTAGTATTTTATACTTGGAGTTCAACAAAGTGTACATAAACCTGGTTATTATCAAAATTCTTAAGAGCCTGTTATGTAAAATGTAAGGGCTTTTAGATGTGTATGAAAAGGAATTTCTTGGCCAGCGCGTTGGCTCACATCTGTAATCCCAGCACTTTGGGAGGCCGAGGTGGGCGGATCACGAGGTCAGGAGTTTGAGACCAGCCTGGCCAACATGGTGAAACCCTGTCTCTACTAAAAATACAAAAATTAGCCCGGTGTGGTGGCGGGCACCTGTAATCCCAGCTACTCGGGTGGCTGAGGCAGGAGAATCGCTTGAAATCAGAAGGCGGAGGTTACAGTGAGTGGGGATTGTGCCACCATACTCCAGCCTCAATGAAAGAGTGAAACTCCTCAAAAAAATAAAGGAAGGAAAAGGAATTTCTTCCCTCCAACACTTTGGCTTTGGGCTTTTCATAGAAAAAGCTCCTGCTGCTGATAGGCTTTAGAAGAGTGCCACTTATTAGTAGAGGCAGTTGACCTTAGTGTGTAGGCAGGGCCAAGCTCTAGCAAGGTTGAGGAGGATGGAGACCCAGGAGGAGTGGGTTGTTGGTTGCTCTAGGAGGCTTGAGTACTTCAGATATGACAGCCTGAAAGAGGTTTGTGTTTTGATTTTCTGTTACCTGCCTGTGACAAATGGGAGCACAGCCTTCATTAGTTTATAGTATTATGGTTGTTTGAGTGAGAGGGAGATCCTGGTGTTTTGGGTCACTTAGCTTCAGATCCTGGCTTGGACATTCACTTAACTTTTTAAGGTATTATAGTTTCTTCATATATAAGGAATAATAATACCTAACTTAGGTTTTTCTGGAGAAGTAAGATAATATACAGAAAGTGCTATTTGTGCACTGGCTATACAGTAAGCACTTCTCTTTTTTTTGGAGACAGGGCCTCTGTTGCCCAGCCTGGAGTGCAGTGACACCATCTCAGTTCACTGCAGCCTCAACTTCCAGAGTTCAGGTGATCCTTGCACCCCAGCCTCCCAAATCGCTGGGACTACAGGTGCGTGCCACCATGCTCAATTAATTTTTGTATTTTTTGTAGAGATGGGGTTTTGCCGTGTTGCCTAGGCTGGTCTTGAACTCCTGAGCTCAACAGATCCGCCCAAGTAGGTACTTATTAATGTTAGTTTTCTTTTTCTTTACCTTCCAGAATGTTGTCCCTCATGAATTTTCTTTATTTTTTCTTTTTAAAATTTTGTATTTATTTTACTTTAAGACAGGATTTCACTCTGTCATCCAGGCTGAGTGCAGTGATATGATCATGGCTCACTGTGGCCTTGACCTCCCAAGCTGAAGTGATCCTCGCACTTCAGTCCCCACCGCTGAGTAGCTGGGTCTATAGGTGCATGCCACCCCGCCCAGCTAATTTTTGAGTTTTTTGTAGAGACAGGGTCTTGTCATGTTGCCTAGGCTGGTCTCGAACTCCTGTACTCAAGTGATACTCCCTCCTTGGCCTCCTACAGTCATGAGTTACCACACTTAGCCAAAAGGATAGTTTTCTTTACTTTGGATACACCTTACATTTGTATAGACATATGTCATTTTGCATGTCTTCAATTCTTTCCTTTAATCATGGGTGTTTTTGAGTTGGAAATTTTTTATGGAATGTTTCTAGCTCAATGCCACTTTACTAATAAGTTGTAAGTTTTCTGCACATTATACCACATCTTTATTGATTTTGAGTATGCAGTTGGAGATGAATTCTCAAAAAATATTGACCCCAAGTATTAAAATAACCTTAAGTATGAAACAAAGCTTCATTATATATATATATTATAATATATAATATATATAGTTTTGTTTATAGTTTATATATATTATATATATATAGTTTACATATAATATAGTTTATATATAATATATACTTTATATATAATTATAATATATATATTATATATGTGTATAGTTTTGTTTTGTTTTCTTGAGACTGGGTCTTGCTCTGTTACCCAGGCTGGAGTGCAGTGGTATAATCTCGGCTCACTGCAGTCTTCACCTCCGGGGTTCAAGTGATTCTCCTGCCTCAGTCCCCCAAGTAGCTGGGACTATAGGCATGCGCCACCATGCCCAACTAATTTTTGTATTTTTAGTAGAGACAGGGTTTCACCATGTTGGCCAGGCTGATCTTGAGCTCCTGACCTCAGATGATCTGCCCGCCTTGGCCTCCCAAAGTGTTGGTATTACAGGTGTGAGCCACCATGCCCAGCCTAAAATATAATTTTAAGAAGAAAATGTTTACTTTCTGTTGAAAGATTCTGGTCCCTCATTTTCCCTAAGTTTCTAAAGAGTATCAAATATAGAAGCCAGGCAAGTGGCTCATGTCTGTGATCCCAGCACTTTGGGAGCCTGAGGCAGGAGGATCACTTGAGGCTAGAAGTTCAAGACCAGCTTGGGCCATATAATGAGACCCTGTCTCTACAAAAAAGTAAAAAAAAAAAAAAAAATACCCAGGCATGTAGTGCGTACCTGCAGTTCCAGCTACTGGGGAGACTGAGTTGACAGAATCACTTGAGCCCAGGAGTTGAGCCCAGGAATTTGAGGCCGCAGTGCTGTGCTTGAGCCACTGCACTCTAGCCTGGACAACAGAGCGAGACCTTGTCTCTAAAATAAAGGAATAACAATAAAAAAGAATATTAATACAATAAAGATATTTTATCCAGTCCAACCTAAAGCACCAAAGAACACATAGGCCCCGTATTCCCTTTGCTATTATCACCCTAGCTATGTGGAAACAGTGTCAATATAATTAAGCTTTATGACATGTCAAGATTATGATTATCTTGCCTATGTCAACAATGTTTCCCTTTATGTTCTTTTTTTGGTTGTGAGATAGAGTCTCGCTCTGTTGCCCAGGTTACGGTGCAATGGTGCGATCGTAGATCATGATCATAGTTCACTGTGGCTTTGAACTCTTGTGCTCAAGTGATCCTCCCACCTCAGCTTCCTAAAGTACTGGGATTACAGGTATGAGCCACTGCACCCAGCCTTCCTCTCATGTTCTTAAGATGCAGCAGTCCAGGTATCCTGATTTCACAGGTAGAAGTACAAAGGCAGGAAGGAGCGAATCCCTGTCCTGGTCTCCTTTTGAAGAGCATTGGGGAAGACTTTGCCAGAAGCTAAGTTCCCCATTAGGCATCATTGGCCAGGGTGGTGATCACATGCTCAGTACACCATGGAGAACAACATTATCATGATTTAGAGCTGAAACAGTGGAGTCAGGTGAGGAACCCGGAGGTTATTATCCCAGAGCCCACGTTCCTTCCACTACTATAACATCCTGCTTTCCTGCTGTACTGTGGGGCACAAATGCCACTTCCTGGCTTTGGGAACATGGACAAGTTACTTTGCCTCTCTGTGCCTCAGTTTCTTTCATCTTTAAAGTAGGGATAATATTAGTACCTACCTCAAAGGGTAGTTGTGAAGATCAAATTAGTTAATGTACAGAAATTCCTTAGAAAAGTAACCTGGTACTTAGCAAATACTCAGTAAAGGTTAGCAATTGCTACTGTTATTAGCTACATGATCTCGGTCTATTAACCTACAATGCTAACTCTCCGGTCCAAATCATAGACATTGCTCTCTGTCTCTCTTTCTTTTATTTATTTATTTTCTTTAAGACAGGGTCTCACTTTGTTCCCTGGGCTGGAGTGTAGTGACATAATCACGGCTCACTGCAGCCTTAACCTTCCTGGGCTCAAGTGATCCTCCCATCTCAGTCTCCTGTGTAGCTGGGACAACACGTGTGCACCACCACACCTGGCTAAGTTTCGTATTTTTTGTAGAGACGGGGTCTCACCATGTTGCCCAGGCTGGTCCTGAACTCCTGGACTCAAGTGATCTGCCTGCTTCAGCCTTCCAAACTGCTGTGATTACAGGCATGATCCACTGAGTCCAGACCATAGATATCTCTTAACTATTTGAATACTCTTCTAATTTCTACTTTCACGTAAAAAAATACATAGTAGTTTTATTGAAAATAATTCACAGCTGGGTGCGGTGGCTCATGCCTGTAATGCCAGCACTTTGGGAGGCCAAGGCGGGTGGATGACCTGAGGTCAGGAGTTTGAGACCAGCCTGGCCAACATAGTGAAACCCCATCTCTACTAAAAATACAAAAAGTTAGCCAGGCATGGTGGCAGGTGCCTGTAATCCCAGCTACTTAGGAGGCTGAGGCAGGAAAATTGCTTGAACCCAGAAGGTGGAGGCTGCAGTGAGCTGAGATCGCTCCATTGTACTCTAGTCTGGGCAACAAGGGTGGAACTCCATCTCAAAAAAAGAAAAAACAAAAGAAAATAATTCACATACTATATAATTCACACATTCTGCTTCCACTTTGCATTCCTAATCTTACTTTCTAAAGCAATCTTTTATGAATTTTTATTATCTTCAATAATATCTTGTATTCTGATCTAAACCTTCTTCTGCTTCTTTTTTTTTTTAGAGACGGAGTCTCCGTAGCCCAGGCTGGAGTGCAGTGGCACGATTTCGGCTCACTGCAACCTCCGCCTCCCAGGTTCAAGCAATTCTCCTGCCTCAGCCTCCCGAGTAGCTGGGACTACAGGCACACGTCGCCACGCCTGGCTCATTTTTTTTGTGTTTTAGTAGGAACGGGATTTCACTGTGTTGCCCAGGCTGCTGTCGAACTCCTGAGCTCAGGCCATCTGCTGGCCTCCGCCTCCCAAAGTGCTAGGATTACAGGCGTGAGCCATGGCGCCCAGCCTCTTCTGCTTAGAGGGGTTAAGTTTAATAAAAAAAAGAAAAAAAAAAAAGGAAATTAAAAAAACCCAAAAAAATAGAAAAACTTTCTCCTTGTTCTCAATCCTACTTAAAAAACCTGCATTACTTACCATGGCTTTTAAGGCCCTACATCATTTAGTGCTTGTACTTTTTTTTTTGAGACAGAGTCTTGCTCTGTTGCCCAGGCTGGAGTGCAGTGGGGGTGATCTTGGCTCATGCAAACTTTGCCTCCTGGGTTCAAGTGATTCTCGTGCTGCAGCCACGTGAGTAGATGGGATTACAGGTATGCACCAGCATGCCCAGCTCCTTTTTGTATTTTTAGTAGAGACGGGGCTTCACCGTGTTGGCCAGGCTGGCCTCAAGTGATCCACCCTCCTCAAGTGATCTGCCCGCCTCGAACTCCTGGCCTCAAGTGATCCACCGGTCTAAGCCTCCCAAAATATTGGAATTACAGGTGTGAACCACTGTGCTGGGCCTCTTATTGTCCTTTCCAACCTCTTCTTGTAGCACATAGTCTACCTTGCTTATTTGCCTCAACCATATAAACTTCCTTTCTCTTCCCTCAACAATGTGAAGCTTGTTTCCGTTTCCACTTTTCGTCATCTATAAACTTAGGCTGGGATGTTCTCCTTGATATTTCTCATGGGTGACTCCTTTTGGCATTCAGGTGTCAACTTAATGTGTTTTTCACAGAAAGGCTTTTTCCTGATAATCTGTAGGAGTCTCTGGTCATTCCCTGGCACAGTGCTTCTCAACCTTTAATGTGCATGTAAAACACCTAAGTATTTTGTTGAAAATGCAAATTTTGATTCAGAGGGCTGGGGTAGGGCCTCAGATTCTGTATGCCTGCCTTCTTTCCTTGTTCTCTTTTCTTTTCTTTCTTTTTTGTTGCTTTTTTTAGAAATAGGGGCTTCCTCTGTTGCCCAGGCTCAGTGCACTATTATAATCATAGCTCACTGTAACCTCAAATTCCTGGTCTCAAGTGATCAGCCTCCCAAAGTGCTGGGATTACAGGCATGAGCCACTATGCCCAACCCAACAGTTCTTTTTAATATTTATTTATTTATTTATTTAGCGACAGAGTTTAGCTCTGTCACCCAGGCTAGAGTGCAGTGGCACGATCTCAGCTCATTGCAAGCTCCACCTTCCTAGTTCACACCATTCTCCTGCCTCAGCCTCCTGAGTAGCTGGGACTACAGGCGCCTGCCACCGTGCCCGGGTAATTTTTTGTGTTTTTAATAGAGATGGGATTTCACCATGTTAGCCAGGATGGTCTCGATCTCCTGACCTCATGATCCACCTGCCTCGGCCTCCCAAAGTGCTGGGATTACAGGCGTGAACCACTGTGCCCAGCCAACAGTTCTTTTTTAAACAGTGGTTCTTGGGCTGGATGTGGTAGCTCATGCCTGTAATTCCAGATCTTTGGGAGGCCAAGGCAGAAGGATAATTTGAGTCCAGGAGTTCAAGACCAGCCTGGGCAATGTAGGGAGATCCCCTCTCTATGAAAAATGAAACATGAGCCAGGCATGGTGGTGTGTGCCTGCAGTCCCAGCTACTCGGGAGGATGGAGTGGAATGATAGCTTGAGGCTGCAGTGAGCTGTGATCATGCCACTGCACTCCAGCATGGGCCACAGAATGAGAGACCCTGTTGCCAAAAAAAAATTATAAAACATTGATTCTTATCTTGTTTAAAAATCGGAAAGTTGTATATTTAGAGGACTTGCCTCAGATTAAACATACTCACACATAATTTTCTTTCTTTTATAGAACTCATAATTTAATTGACAAATAATTGTATATATTTATGGGGTACATTGTGATGTTTTAACAGATGTATATGTTCTAGAAAGATTAAATCCAGTTAATAACATTCATCACCTCAACTCCTTATCATGTTTGTGATGAGACTGTTTAAAATCCATTATTAATTTTGAAATATACAATATGCAATTTTCTTTTAATTTCAAGAGGCTTCCAGACACCTACCTCCCCTTAAGTCTGTCGTGGATGCTAACTCAGACCTTGTTAAGAAGAAAAGCCAGGCCGGGCGCGGTGGCTCAAGCCTGTAATCCCAGCACTTTGGGAGGCCGAGACGGGCGGATCACGAGGTCAGGAGATCGAGACCATCCTGGCGAACACTGTGAAACCCCGTCTCTACTAAAAAAAAATACAAAAAACTAGCCGGGCGAGGTGGCGGGCGTCTGTAGTCCCAGCTACTCAGGAGGCTGAGGCAGGAGAATGGCGTGAACCCGGGAGGCGGAGCTTGCAGTGAGCTGAGATCCGGCCACTGCACTCCAGCCCCGGCGACAGAGCAAGATTCCGTCTCAAAAAAAAAAAAAAAAAAAAAAAAAAAAGAAGAAAAGCCCTATATTTATTATATAACAATTCTTGTAAGGGTATCAGTGACAATTGGATTGCCTCTTCTTTTTGGATTGTGCCATTAAAAAGAGCATGATTATGAATTTGTAATTACCTGATGGGTTCTTTCTGTTTACTGTACAGACAAAAATCAATCCCCTGAGACCGTGGCATTCCAGTAGAGAAAAGAGTTTAACTGATGCAAGGCAGTCCCACACAGGAGAACTGGAGTTATCCCTCAAATCAGTCCCTCTGCAGGCTTGGAGCTGAGGGTTTTTATGGACAGTTTCATGGGCAGGGGGCTAGGGAATGGCGCTGTTGATTGGTTGGGGATGAAATAATAGGAGTGTGGAAATTGATCCTCATGCGCTGAGTCCAACTCTGCGTGGGACAACAGGACCAGTTGAGTAATGAGTCCAGGTGGGGTCAGTCTGAAAGACATTTCAGCAAAACCAATCTTAGGTTCTATAACAGTGATGTTATTTGTAGAAGCAGTTGGAGAAGTCACAAATCTTGTGACCTCTGGCCACATGACCCCTGAGCAGTAAGGGAATGTAGAAACTTGGCCTACATTTTAGCAGAGTTCAGGCCTCTCCCATAATTTTATTCTCGTGGGCTTTCATTAGTCTTACAAAGGTGGTTTTTGGTTTTTGAGAAAGGGTGGGGTTAGCTTAAGGGAGGGAGCAATAATATTGTGGTCATTATTTTAAAGTTAAACTAGAAACTAAATTCCTCCTAAAGTTAGCTTGTCCTGTGCCCAGGAATGATCAAGCAGAGCTTGGAGGTCAGAAGCAAGGTGGAGTCGACTATGTCAGATTTCTCTTACTGTCATAATTTTGTAAAGACAGTTTCAGTTTATTATATATTATTTGTTTAATGAAGTAAGATTAGTTAAGGGGAGTATATTAGCATAAACTTGGGACTCCACAGCTTCAGGAGAATTTTATTTGTTCCAAACTTATATTTTAAGGTGAAATAGAAAAATGGAAAGAAATCACTTCTTTTCTTGCAGATAGCATTCCTATAAACATGGTGAATGTCTCTAAAACCCTCTAGACTTTCTGTAACATGTGTGGCATGTGGCAAGCACCAACCTCACGACAAGATCAGGATAAGAAGGGCAAGGATTCTCTGTGTGCCCAAGGAAAGTGGCATTATGACAGGAAGCAGAGTAGCTATCATTATCATAGTCAGACTAAGCTGATTTTCCAGAAAAAGGCTAAAACACAAAGAAGACTGTGCTGAGACTTGAATGCGTTGAGCCCAACTACAGATCTAAGAGAATGGTGGCCATAGGAGACGAAAGCATTTTGAAATGGGAAGAGATAAGAGAAAGAGCCAAGGTTGGTCTAGTTTCTAAGTATCATCTTTTGTTTTATTATGCAGATAATACAATCTTGAGGTTACCTTTACTTAAAAAAGTTGGAGAAAATCAAAGTAATTACAACTATACACAAAGCCTGAGGAAACTCATTTTTTCCCTGGGGAAAGTAAAACTAAATAGGAGTAATTTTTACAATATCAAGGAAGTTTTAATAGGTTATTCAGATGTAGGACACAAGATACTGATTAAATCTTTCGGCAAGTGGGCTGTGGAGTATAGTAGGATCTTCCTGAAACTCAGTTTAGGAGAATATAGTGAAATAAGGTACAAAATTGAAGTATTCGAAAGAATAGCGCAGACTTTTTGGGTTCCTAAAATCTTTCATTTATGTTTGTAGATTAGTGTGTGGAACTTCCGAATGGCATTTTCCCACTGTCCATTTGGAGTACAATAAGACAAATTAATACAAATCAAAATAATATGGCAGCAGCATCACATAATTTGTGTACACTGATGTAGTAACAGATTTAATTTAGTGCAGCTTTTGAGAAGTCTTTTGTATTTCAATTTATACAGCTGCTATCCAGGGCTAAGCTGGCCGATCTGTCAGCCTTGAGTATCTTGCCTGACTGATTCTCTTTTTATCTCTGCTGACTAGCTGAATTTATGCCTCATCTTCACTGTACCTTGGTTTTCTTTTCTGAAAACTGGGAATGAAGTCTACACTATTAAATCAAGATGTTAGGCTAGTGAAAATAAAAGAAATACTTTAAGCCTCTCCAAAGGCAGATGCCAAGAGAAACAGTATGTTTTGCCCACAATACTGATATTTCCTATGAATAACTTTTAAACAATTTTTAGTTAATTAATTAATTAATTTATTTAGACAGGGTCTTGCTCTGTCACCCAGGCAGGAGTGCAGTGGCATGATCGCCACTCACTGCAGCCTCAACCTCCAGGCTCAAGTTATCCTCCCACCTTAGCCCTCCGAGTAGCAGTAGTTCCTAGTAGTAGTAATCCCTATAGGACTACAGGCATATACCATTATGCCTGGCTAATTAATTTTTTTTTTTTTTTGTAAAGACAGAGGTTTCACTATGTTTTCCAGGCTGGTCTCGAGCTCCTGGGCTCAGGTGATCTTTTCACCTCAGCCTCCCAAAGTGCTGGGATTACAGGCGTGAGCCACTGTGCCTGGCCAAAACAATTTTTGTTTATCTTATTTTTATTTTTTTTAGAGATGAGGTCTTGCTATGCTGCCAAGGCTGGAGTGCAGTGGCTATTCACAGGCATGATCATGGTGCTCTGCAGCCTCCAACTTTTGGTTAAAGGGATCCTCCTGCCTCAGCCTCCCAAGTAGCTGGGACTACAGATGTGCACTACTCCACCCAGCCTTAACTTTTAAAAATTAGGTATTATTTATTTATTTATTTTGAGACATAAGTAAATATGCTCTGTGGATGGTAGTCTCAGGCCTGTTGTGTTAACCCTTTTCTGCACATTATTTGTACTAAATATCATCCTCTAAAGTGAGGCTGTTGGGAAATAGGGTGGTGTGGATATGTGAATGAGGGGGATATGAGGAGGGTGGGACTTTGTGCCCACCTTCCCACTTTTCTCTGTAATAAACAGAATTCTATGGAACATTTTGTATGTAAAAAAGGTATGGCTGTTAAAATAAAGTTTAAAAACCACTGCTTTAAACAATGAGATGAATTTCAAGCCAAAGATTGATAAAATCACATTTGGATTTTAGTAAGATCAGCCCTAGAGTTGGTGGAAGATATTTTACAGATCGTGGTAGTGGTAAATTTGGCACAGTGGTGGCGATCAGAGTCATACATCAGTACGTGGAGGCTATGCATTGATTTGACCTAAAATAGAGGGATATTTTGAAGGGAGTGGCCCACAGGTCAAAGCTGGATTAAAAGATTTTCTGATTTGCAGTTGGTTAAGGAAACAAAGCTTTGTCTAAAAATTTGGGGTCAACGGAAAAGAATGTTAGCTCTGGCTCATTAGCATAACCTCCTTCAGGCCCCTCAGGAAGAAATTTAGAATAGAGAACAGTGGTCAGAATTCAGTCCTCAGTTCCCCCTTATCTGAGGTCTGTGTGCCAGTGGATCCGTTTGGTAGGGGTTGGAGTTTCTGAAAAACAACTCAGTGACATATATTAAGATGTTATCTTTAGTTTCTATGCAGAACAATCTAACTTCCTTGGCCATTATTTTGAGTTCCTATTATCTTCTTATCAAGTGGCTCATTTACTTCTCAGGGCTAGCTAGGTGTCTGGAATTTCCCTTGAAGGAATTCCAGATTTTTCTTTTCCACACTGGGGGGGCATGGCAGGCCCTAAGAGAGACCCTGCTTCCTTTAAAGGGCTCAAGCTGGGGTGGTAGGATGAGGAAGGAGAGAAGGGAATAAATTAGAGAGAATTTCACATACAAAATTGAGTAGCATTGATGATTGATTGGCTGAGAACCTGGTTGAGGAGTGGAGAACAGGATTGTGGGAGGGAGAGGAATATATCAGTAATCATTCTGAAGTTTCTCACTTGGTTGACTCCAGAAATCTAAAAGAGGGGGTAGAGAAGAGCGTTTTTCTCTTGTGAGATTCTCAAATCCTGTAACACTAACTGGGTATTCAATAGTTCAGTTTGATTCTGACACTCTTTATTTGAAGTGAGCATCAGATCCCACAAGTAAAAGGGCTCAGTCCCACAGAATGCCCCATTTCACATGCCAGCTGCAAATGGGGTGCACAGGCTACCAACATATCTACCTGGCAACTACAAATTCGGGAATTCCCATAACCTTCCTCCCCTTTAGATTTGATAATTTGCTAGAATAGCTCACAGAACTCAGGGGAAAATTTTGCTTATGCTTACTGGTTTGTGATAAAGGATACAACTCAGGGAGCCCAATAGAAGACATGCCTAGGGGATACCTAGAGGCTGAACGCACCTAGATGCGTTCACCAACCCAGAAGCTCTCCAAGTCTTCTTGAGTGTTTACAGAGCCAATCTCTAGCCCCACCTTCCTGGGGTCAGTGCCTGGGGCTGCAAGTTCCAACCTTCTACCCACTTGGTCTTTCCGGCTACCAGCCTCATCCTAGAGTCACCTCCTTAACATAAACTCAGGTGTGATACAATGAAAAACAGAAAACACTCCTATTACTCAGGAAATTCCAAGGGTTTTAGGAACTCCATGTCAAAGAATAGGGACAAAGATCAAATATTTCTTATTATGTCACACTGGCAAATATCTCAAATTGCCGGGAACATTTAGGAACTCTCAACCTGCATCTCCAGCTTCAACATTGAACCCAAACCTTATCCTGGTGCTGTGAGGCCCAGTGTTCCAGGATGCCCTTAGATTCTCTTTTACAGGCCTTAAGCACCTGTATCAGTTAGGGTACAACTTAGGCTTCTGTAACAGAGACCCCAATTATACACTACTTTAAAAGCAAGATAGAAGTTTATTACTCACTTTTTATTTCTTTTGGAGAGAGAGTCTCACTCTGTCGCCCGGGCTGGAGTGCAGTGGTGTAGCTCATAGCTCACTGCAGCCTCAAACTCCTGGGCTTAAGCTGTCCTCCCACCTCAGCCTCCCCAAGTAGCTGGGACTACAGGCTCATGCTAATTTTAAGCCTGGCTAATTAAAAAAAAAATTTTTTTTAAATTTCTTATTTTTAGTAGAGATGAGGTCCCACTATGTTGCCCAGGCTGGTCTCGAACTCCTGAGCTCAAGTGATCTGCCCGTCTAAACCTCCCAAAGTGCTGGGATTACAGGTGTGAGCCACTGTGCCTGGCCAGAAGTTGATTATTCTTTTACATAAAAATCCAGGTAGGCAATCCAGAGCTGGTTTGGCGGCTCAGCATTGTTGGAGAACCAGGCTTTGTGCGCTTGTTGCTCTGCTTTATTCAACATTCTGTGTGCATCTCATTGCCTCTTCCAGCTGCAATCATTACACTTTCACTCCAGTTAGAGGGGAGGAAGAGGGAGCCAGGAGGATATGCCCTTTTCCTTTAATGGGATATATCAGAACTACACACGTTTCTGCTCATATCCCATTGTTAGAACCTGCTCACATGGCCATACCTGACTACAAGAGAGGCTAGGAGATGTAATATGTATTTGGGCAGCCATGCATCCAGCTAAAACTTCTATTTAGAAAGGGGGAACAAACAATGGAAGACAGCCGTCCCTATCTCCAACATTCATAGTATATTTAAGGACTTTTCCCCCTCTTTTGGGGAAAACATGGACCTAACATTGTGATTGTTAATTCTTTTCACTAAAGTAATTTTTATGTTATTGTGACAAAGGAAACACAATGTTCAATGAAATGAATAAAATGCTGGCAGAGTACCTTTGGGAAATCTTGTTCTGAAAAATGTGCCAGGTCGCTGCTGTTTATTGTTACTTCTAAACAGTAGAGAAGGAGTTAGCTGCTCATTAAACCTGCCCCAGATGAGGAATGGAATTATGGTTGGACCTCGCCACAATCATTTCTCTCCCAGGAGAGGCTAAAAATAGGATCAGAACACCACCCTGCTTTGAAGCAGACACTCTTGCTGTGTCTCAACTCCATGTCCAACTCCCTAAAGGTTATGGAAAACAGAAAAATATCTTAGAAGCAGAGGGCTGAAATCGATGTGGTAATATCTGAATGTTGTGTTGTCTTTGGGTAGAGAATTAAGGAGCAGTGGAAAACCCTTGGGACTAATCTTGATGTCTCTGCCTTGGTGCTTAAGAACCAGAATTAGGGCTAAGTCAAAGAAAAGCAACTCTCTTGCTTTGGGAAGGAGATGAGGAGCACCAGTGGCTCTTTTAGTGGACTGGAAGCAAAGCAGAAGCTGTAGTAGGAATAGGCCTTCTGGAAGAGAGGTTACAATTATAGTTTATGGGCTTGGGGTTTATTTCCTTTTGTTAAAACAATTAGAAATATCTTCCTAGTTTAATTTTTTTTTTTTTTTTTGAGACCGAGTGTCACTCTGTCACCCAGGTTGGAGTACAGTGGCACAATCTCTGTTCACTTCAACCACTGCCTCCCAGGTTCAGGCAATTCTCATGCCTCAGCCCCCCAAGTAGCTGGGATTACAAGCATGCCCCACCACACCTGGCTAATTTTTGTATTTTTAGTAGAGATTGGGTTTCAACATTTGGTCAGGTTGGTCTTGAACTCCTGACCTCAAGTGATCCACCTGCCCTGGTCTCCCAAAGTGCTGGGATTACAGGCGTGAACCACCATGCCTGGCTGAAAATGTATTTTATGTTATTTTTATCAAAATGACATTTACAAAAACTGCTCAAATAGATGTAACTATTTGTGAAATGTATTTAAGAAAGTCTAAAATTTTATATGTTTTTGTTTATAGCCTATACAGTTCAGACATCTGAGAGCATGGCCCCAACTGCCACTTCAGAGACTTATTTGAAAGCTTTGGCTGTTTGCCATGGACCTCTGGACCACTATGATTTTCTGATCAAAGCTCATGAGCTAAAGGATGATGAACATCAAAGAAGAGTCATACAGTGTTTGCAGAAATTACATGAGGACCTTAAAGGATATAATATAGAGGCAGAAGGCCTTTTTTCAAAGGTGAGGCTTGTGTGATGTGAAAGATTAAACAGTTAAAAGTGTAAGCATTTTTTAAAATGGATGCAATGCAGTAGGGCACAATCATGAAACAGCCTGAAAAATTTCTACCAGTTCCTTTACACAAATTCTGTTGGATCCCCATTCCTAGCCTTTTGATGTTCCATAGCTTTCTTTTGCCTTCAGGGATTTGAAAAGCTTCATATTCAAGTATTTTAAAAATGCAGTCCAGTCTAAATAAAAACTTCTATGGAAATCAAAGCTTTCCCTTTCCTCTAGCTCAGGTCTCATCCACGGATCAGCGTGGAAAAGGAAGAGTGATGTGTTCTTTCCCTTTTCTTCCTCCTTCTTTCTCTGTTTGCCTGATATCTCTAGGGTCAGAATGAGAAGAAGGAAAGATTAGAGTGAAACAGCAGTCGTAAGCGACCAGTTAGTTATTGGGGCCTTTGTATGGTAGATGCTGACATGCTAGCTCTTTGTTGAGGGTCTTAATGGTGGGTTCTTCAAGACTCCCCTGGGGACCTCCACACTTCTCCAATCTTTGACTAACCTCTTATGACTCTGGGGAAGCAACTCACAACCCCACATTCTTCTGACACCCCCTTGCCCTTGCCTGTAGGCTTCTTGGGTGGGGTCCTTTCAGGACAATTTTTTTTTTTTTTTGAGACAGAGTCTCACTCTGTCGCCCAGGCAGGAGTGCAGTGGCGTTATATCTTGGCTCACGGCAATCTTTGCCTCCTGGGTTCAGGTGATCCTCCCGCCTCAGCCTCCCAAGTAACTGGGTCATAGGCATGCACCACCACACTTGGCTAATTTTTATATTTTTAGTAGAGATGGGATTTCACCATGTTGGCCAGGCTGGTCTTGAACTCCTGACCTCAAGTGATCCACCTGTCTCGGCCTCCCAAAGTGCTGGGATTATAGGTGTGAGCCACCGTGCCTGACCTGGAACATTTCTTGTTGGGTCATCTTTTATGGTGTCTGTGCAGGCCACAGGAAGCATAACATCTTTTTCTCTACTCCTTGCTGCATGGGCAGCCTCAGTCAGCCTCCTGTCCTCAGACTTTTGCAAGCAAGAAGCAGGCACTAATTTCTGTCTTTGTCATGCATATCCCTTCCTCCTGGGGATGTATATCAAGTTCTCCCAAGAACTCTTCCACACCCTGCTCTGGCAGCTGCTTGCGCATTTTCTTACCTAGGCAAGCATCCAGCTGGGGAGAGCGATGTCCATCTCAATTTATATTCAATCCTTATCTCTTTGGATGCTTCTCTTGGGAACCCCTCGTATTTGTTACGAGATATCTGAAGGGAACACCACCGCACCCTACCCAGCTAACAACTTTATACCTTGATCACTCTCTTCAGTTTCACTTTGGTTTTAGGGCTGTTTTGCCTTTTGTTGTTGTTGTTGTGTTGTTGTTGTTGTTATTGTTGTTGTTTTAAACCTAATTCCTGCATGGATGTGACTATTGTGTCTATTTATTTATTTATAGATGGATTCTTGCTCTGTTGCCCAGGCTAGAGTGCAGTGGTGTGATCTTGGCTCACTGCAACCTCCACCTCCCAGGTTCAAGCAATCCTCCTGTTTCAGCCTCCTGAGTAGCTGGGATTACAGGCATGCACCACCACGCCCAACTAATTTTTGTATTTTTAGTAGAGATGGGGTTTTACCATGTTCGTCAGGCTGGTCTCGAACTCCTGACTTCAGGTGATCCGCCCATTTCGGCTTCCGAAAGTGCGGAATTACAGGCATAAGCTACCGCGCCTGACCTATTTACTTATTTGAGACAGAGTGTTACTCTGTCGCCCAGGCTGAAGTGCAGTGGTGTGATCTTGGCTTACTGTAGCCTCCACCTCCCAGGTTCAAATGATTCTCCTGCCTCCCAAGTAGCTGGGATTATAGGCGCCTGCCACCATGCCTGACTAATTTTTGTATTTTTAGCAGAGATGGGGTTTTGCCATACTGGCCAGGCTGTTCTTAAACTCCCGATCTCAAGTGATCCCCCTGATTCGGCCTCCCAAAGTGCTGGAATTACAGATATGAGCCACTCTGCCTGGCCTATTTATTTTTGGAGATACTGCCTCATTCTGTCACCCAAGTTGAGTGCAGTAGCACGATCATAGCTCACTAGTAGCCTTGAAGTCCTGGGCCCAAATGATTCTCCTCCCTCAGCCTACTGAGTAGGCTAGAGCTACAGGCATACACCACCATATGTCACTAGTTTTTTAATTTTTTGTAGAGACAGGATCTCACTATGTTGCCAGGTTGGTCTTGAACTTCTGGCCTTAAGCAATCCTCCTGCCTCAGCCTCAAAAGCACTGGGATAATTGGTGTGAGTCACCGCATTCAGCTTGTGTCTTTATTTAGAGCGAATGGGAGCTTATTTTCCCTGGTCCTCAGCTTTGAGCTTTTGTTGACTCCATGAGAACAGGAAAACTCCTGTTCCTTATCTAATATAGAAGCCAATAGTCTCATCTTTAAATTCTGGAGAACGTTAATAGTAATAAGAGTTAAAATATGGTCCAACCTAAGAAACTAATTTTCCTTTGACTGTCCCCATCCCCTGCCAAATATGCTTTTACTGTAAAGTCTTTAGAAGAAAGGCACCACAGAACAACATTAGTAGTACTTTACTTAAAAATGAATGAGGGGCCAAATGCAGTGGCTCATGCCTGTAATCCCAGCACTTTGGGAGGCTGAGGTGGGCATATCACCTGAAGTCAGGAGTTCGAGACCAGCCTGGCCAACATGATGAAACCCCGTCTCTACTAAAAATACAAAAATTAGCTAGGTGTGGTGGCAGGTGCCTGTAATCCCAGCTGCTCAGGTGGCTGAGGCAGGAGAATCGCTGGAATCCAGGAGGCGGAGGTTGCAGTGAGCCAAGATCATTCCAGCCTGGGTGACAGAGAGAGACTCCATATCAAAAAAAAAAAAAAAAAAAAAAAAAAGAATAAGGGCCAGGTGTGGTAGCTGAACCTATAATCTTAGCACTTTGGGAGGCCAAGGTGGAAGGATAGCTTGAGGCCAGAAGTTTGAGATCAGCCTGGACAATATAGGGAGACCCTGTCTCTACAATACAAATAAAAAACAAACAAAAATGAGTGAAAGTAATTTTACTTTTTAATAAAGCTCCTGAGAGTATAATTAGTTTATTTTTACATAAAGAAAATGTCTTCCCATTGTGTTAACACTATTAGTTGAAAGAAATAGAGATTCATTTAGATTACAGAAAGAAATGGAGATTTAGAATGAGATTATATAAGAACGTAGCAATGAAAGGCACCTCCATGACACAGCTAGGCCTTACATTGCTCTGCCATTCATATCATTCATTGTCTTGGTTCACTTGGACTGCTATAACAAAATACCATACACTGGGTAGCTTATAAACAACAGAAAAAGATTTCTCGTAGTTCTGGGTGCTGGGAAGGCCAAGATCAAAGTGCTGGCAAATTCAGTGTCTGGTGAGGGCCTGCTTAACTATTCATGGACAGCTGTCTTTTCACTGTGTCCTCACATGGCTGAAGGGACAAATGAGCTCCGTCAGGCCTCTTTTGTAAGGGTACTAATCCAACTGAGGAGGGCTCTGCTCTCATGACCTCATCACCTTCTAAAGGTCCTACCTCCTAAGAGCCTCACTTTGGGGGTGAGAACTTCAGCAGATGAATTTTGGGGCAATGCAAACGTTGAGACCACAGCACACACTTACTTTTTTGTTCCTTTTCTCTCATGTCTGCTTCAACTTCTACCAACTTCTTAATTCTGTCTATGTGTCTGTAGTTTAAATTCCTGAGTAAGGATCTCATAGGTCAACCAATGACTTCATCCCTGTTCAGGTAGAGCTTTCACACTGGGTTTCTTAGAGGCCGTTAACCAGTGTAAAGATTGACTTACCTATGTTCCCATGCAGGGCACCTCCTTGAGCATGGCAGTTGCTCTCAGAAGTGAACTGTGGGTGTGGTGGGCACCATGAGTGATCAGTCTAGCACGATGGTTGTAGGTAATAATGATGAATTATTTGTTTGTTTTTTTTTTTTGAGACGGAGTCTCGCTCTGTCGCCCAAACTGGAGTGCAGTGGCCGGATCTCAGCTCACTGCAAGCTCCGCCTTTCGGGTTCACGCCATTCTCCTGCCTCAGCCTCCCGAGTAGCTGGGACTATAGGCGCCCGCCACCTCGCCCGGCTAGTTTTTTGCATTTTTTAGTAGAGACGGGGTTTCACCGGGTTAGCCAGGATGGTCTCGATCTCCTGACCTTGTGATCCACCCGTCTCGGCCTCCCAAAGTGCTGGGATTGCAGGCTTGAGCCACCGTGCCCGGCCAAATTACTTGTTTTGATGACCAGCCTCTTCTTTCCATATTTCTCAAAGTTTATAGGTGAGTAAAGAACCAAAAAGTTTGAAAAATATAGACTGCTTATGTACTGCATATCTAGTTATATGTGATATATAGGTATATATTTGCATATAGTATATGAACTATAACATATAAAACTATGTAATTATATAGTTTGCGATACAGGTGGGCATCCAAGTAAAGTACAGTTTAGTTATGTGGCCTAGCCAGGAAATAACATGTTGTACTCAACTGGATATTTTGGTTATCTGAGATTTGAATTGCTTTCCTGAATTTTATATCTTGTTCCCTTTCTAGTCCTCTTCCTTTTGGAAATATATTCCTTTTTTTTTTTGTTTTGCTTTTGAGACAGGGTCTCACTCCGTTGCCTAGCTGGAATGCAGTGGTGCAATCATGGCTCACTGCAGCCTCAACCTCCCGGGCTCCAGCAAGCCTCACACCTCAGCCTCCCCAGTAACTGGGACTACAGGTGTATGCCACCACACCCAGCTAATTTTTTTGTATTATTATTATTATTTTTTAATAGAGATGGGGTTTTGCCATGTTGTCCAGGCTGGTCTTGAACACCTGAGCTCAAGCAATCTGTCTGCCCCAGCCTGCTGGAAATATATTCCTTTTATCCCTCCTCCCTACTCTGTAGCATCCCTAGGACTCATCTTACAGTGGTTGGTGAACTCCCATCCAATCACAAGTATCCTGTAATTATTAACTTATTTGGTTGCCGATTCAACAACGGTGGTTTTTAAAAAAATCATTGGCTCTTCTTAGGGGTATTTTCCCATACATCCACCTTTGATATCTGAGTTGGCTATGATGGGCCAGCTAGTGAATAACCCTGGTTTTATTGGGTAGTTAAAATCTAATGTAAATGTAAGATTTGATATGGCAGGTAGAGTTTCAAATGTGTCTAACGAAAGGTCCTATTTGTTAAATCCTAGTGCGTGTGAATAAATGTTTAGTAGGTAGAGAAACATATTTTTCTAATAGTATTTGTCTTATAGCCTGTCTCCCTCTCTTCCTCCCTCCCTCCCTCCCTTTTGAGACGGGGTCTTGCCATGTTGCCCAGGCTGGTGGTGATCTTCTGAGTTCAAGCAGTCCTCCCATCTTGGCCTCACAAAATGCTGGGATTATAGGCATGGGCCATTGCTCTTGGCCCTTATAGTTTCCTAAACCCACTAAATCTTTATTTTAAATAAATATTTTATTTAACAATTTAAAAATTTTTAAACAAACAGTTTTATTTTTTATTTATTTTTTGAGACCGAGTCTCACTGTGTCACCCAGGCTGGAGTTCAAAGGTGCGATCTTGGGTCACTGCAACCTCTGCCTCCTGGATTCAAGTGATTCTCCTGTCTCAGCCTCCCGAGTAACTGGGATTACAGGTGCCCACCACCACGCCTGGCTGATTTTTGCATTTTTAGTAGAGATGGGGTTTCACCACATTGGCCAGACTGATCTCAAACTCCTGACCTCAAGTGATCCACCAGCATTGGCCTCCCAAAGTGCTGGGATTACAGGTGTGAGCCTCTGCGCCTGGCCCCACTAAATCTTTAAAATACTGAAAGAGATCCAAACATCTAGCATAATTTGAAGAAAAGTATATAAAACTTTAGTTTTTGAAGAGAATAAAGATGACACAGACCTATTTTTTTCTAAAAACAAACACTGATATGCCAATTATCAGAAAAGGAAACTTTGGGCTATTAGGTTTTCCAGTGATGGAAAAACTTTATTTGGAGAGTTCTTTATTCTGGTGCTATGGTTTGATATTTGTCTCTTTCAGAACTCATGTTGACATTTAATCCCTAGTGTGGCAGTATTGAAAGGTGAATCCTTTCAGAGGTGACTGAGTCATGAGGGCTCTGCTGTCATGAATGGATTAGTCCATTCGTGGAGTAATGGGTTAATGGATTAATGGATTATCATGGGAGTGGGACTGGTGGCTTTATAAGGGGAAGAGAGTCTTGAGCTAGCACACTCAGCCCCCTCACCATGTGATGCCCCTATGTCATCTGGGGCTCTGCAGATAGTCTTTACCAGCAAGAAGGCCCTCACTAGGTGGGGTCCCTCAGACATGGACTTCTCAGCCTCTATCACTGTAAGAAATAATTCCTTTCTTTCTTTCTTTTTTTTTTTTTTGAGACTGACTCTCACTCTGTTGCCAGACTGGAGTGCAGTGGTGCAATCTCAGCTCACTGCAACCTTCCCGAGTTCAAGCGATTCTCCTGCCTCAGTTTTCTGAGTAGCTGGGTGTGCCACCACGCCCAGCTAATTTTTGTATTTTTAGTAGAGACCAGGTTTCACCACTTTGGCCAGGCTGGTCTCTAACTCCTGTGCCACGTGATCTGCCTGCCTGGGCCTCCCAAAGTGTTGGGATTACAAGTGTGAGCCACTGTGCCTGGACCATAAATTCCTTTTCTTTATAAATTACTCAGTTTCTGAGTAAAACTCTGACTTTGGACTGTAAACCTTTGCCTTGGGTATGAAACCTTGGCGTTGTTGAAAGAATAGTGGAAACTGTAAGGGACAAGTTTCACCACAGCACAGTCTTCTCTCTCTGATAGGCCATCCGAACAGCTAAGGAGAAGACAGATCACTCAAGAACTTAAGTTGTTTGTTAGCTACAGCATTTCTGCTGCTGTGATACACATTCAGCCATTTTGGAGGAAAGCTAAGCAGTACTGACTGCCCATTTTCCTGAATTTTAAATAACAAATACTATTTCTCAAGATCTTCATTTTATTATTAAATTCAACTAATTACTACCTGTTTAAAAATAAATAAATTTCAGAATATCTGAAACTCAGTTTCTGTTATAAGTGACAGAAAATGAACTAAGACATGTGCTAAGTAGGATTTATGATTTTATGAACTTTGAATTTTGTTTTTAATACAGTTGTTTAAACTTCATTATGGGCTGGGTATGGTGGCTCTTGCCTGTAATTCCTGCATTTTGAGAGGCTGACATTGGAGGATTGCTTGAGGCCAGGAGTTTGAGCCAGCCTGGCCAACATAGGTAGGCCCCATCTCTACAAAAAAAAAAAAAAAAAAAAAAATTAGCTAGGCATGGTGGTACATGCCTGTGGTGCACCTAATTGGGAGACTGAGGTGGGAGGATCACTTGAGCCCAGGAGGTTGAGGCTGCAGTAAGCTGAGATTGTGCCACTGCACTCCAGACTGGGCGACAGAGAGAGACTGTCTCAAAAAACAAAACAAAACAAAACAAAACACAAATAGATTTCATTATGGTGCAGTTATTTTTTTTCCCTCATTGTACTCCTAAGAAACTTTCTGTAAGTCTATGCTATAATATTAAAATAAAGTATACCTTCTTCATAAGATACCAAATTTATTAACCAAGGTGAAAAAATTGCTGACAAACTACCAGGCTGGTTTCACCTACCTATGTAATAATGTTTTCTCTAATAAATTACATTTGAAGATGTTATGAGCAGATGACCATGCCATATGAACAACAAACTATGAAGAATGAGCATTTATAAACATGTTACTTTTGTTATTGAATAAAATTTACAACCAGGTTAATCTGACACATTTAATGTATGCATAATTGTTATTGTGCTGTGAGGTAATTAGGCATAAATGGTAAGTAGTTCATGTAAATCACTATAATTAGAATTACTTTTACACAGCCAAATCAAGCATTTCCAGAGTCAGGGAGGGAGAGAATTAAATAGAGTATGGAGCTACTCTGAAAATCTGTGTTTCCATTAATCAGGGGTCTATAGGCAGCCAGGTTTTTTCATCTCTTAGGAGGAGACATTGTAGCGCAAGAAACCTAAGAATTGGGAGCCGCAGAACTCCTTTCCTTTTTCTCCTGCCCTCTACCAGATAATTTTCAGTTTTTCCCTAATGAGAACTTATTTCCAACTCCCTTTTATATCCTACCATCTTTTATTTGGATACACCCTCCTCACCCTTCCAAGAACAATGCATGAGGCAGATGGAAAAGAACTCAATTCTACTATTGTACTCAGAACAGCCACAGGCAATACATAAATAACTATATTCCAATAAATCTTTATTTACAAAAACAAGTGTCATGCTGGATTTAGCCCATGGCGGTAATTTGCTGGCCCTTGCTCTAGATGACTGCTACCTGACTAGGTATGAGAGCTGGTAGATGATTACCTAGTCTAGCTTTCCAGTTTAATATTCCATTACTGTATTGTATCCCTGCCTCTATTCAACAGGAACTATTCACTGTTCCATTAAATAGACAAACAAATAGAACAAAATAGAAAGTTCAAAATATACATGGAAACTTGATATATGATTGAGTTGACATTGTGAATCAGTAGGAAAAGGATCGTCTATTCACTAAATTAGCATGGGATCATTGGTTATCTATGTGAAGATTAAAATAAAATTAGGTACTTACCTCAAGCCTGTAATCCCAGCACTTTGGGAGGCCGAGAGGAGCGGATCACGTGGATCACGAGGTCATAAGATCAAGACCACCCTGGCTAACACGGTGAAACCCCGTCTCTACTAAAAAATACAAAAACTAGCCGGCGAGGTGGCGGGCGCCTGTAGTCCCAGCTACTCGGGAGGCTGAGGCAGAGAATGGCGTGAACCCGGGAGGCGGAGTTTGCAGTGAGCTGAGATCCGGCCACTGAACTCCAGCCTGGGCGACAGAGCGAGACTCGTCTCAAAAAAAAAAAAAAAAAAAAAAAAAAAATTAGGTACTTACCTCTAGAAATAAATGCCCTAAATTTAAAGTGAAACTTAAGAACTTCTTGAAGAAAATATAGAGGAATAACTTTATGAACTTGAGAAAAGGAATAATTTCTTTTCTTTTTTTCGAGATAGAGTTTTGCTCTGTTGCCCAGGCTGGAGGGCAGGGTTGTAGTCATGGCTCACTGCAGCCTTGACCTCCTGGGCTCAAGCAATCCTCTTAGCTTAGCCTCCCCAGTAGCTGGGACTACATGTGCATACCACCACGCCTGGCTAATTTTTTGTGTTTTGTGGAGATGTGGTCTCACCATGTTGCCCAGGCTGATCTAAACTCGTGGCCTCAAGCAATTCATCTGCCTCAGCCTTCCAAAGTGCTGGTGTTACAGGCTGAGCCATCCTGCTCAGCCAGAAGAATTTCTTATACAAGATATGAAAGTCCAAAATATATATATTCATATTGTCCTATAAATTGAAAAAAAATAAAAAAGTCCAGCTTATAAAGGTAAACACCAATACATTTGACTATGTTAAAATTTAAAACTTCTAGTTAACAAAAGGTACCATAGAAAAAGTGAAAAGGTAGACAACAGACTGGGAGAAAAGATTTTTCATCAAAAATAATTGACTACTGGCTGGGCATGGTGGCTCATGCCTGTAATCCCAGCACTTTGGGAGGCCGAGGTGGGAGGATCACCTGAGGTCAGGAGTTCGAGACCAACCTGGCCAACATGGTGAAAGCCTGTCTCAACTAAAATTACAAAAATTAAGGCCGGGCGCGGTGGCTGAAGCCTGTAATCCCAGCACTTTGGGAGGCCGAGACGGGCGGATCACGAGCTCAGGAGATCGAGACCATCCTGGCTAACACGGTGAAACCCCGTCTCTACTAAAAATACAAAAACTAGCCGGGCGAGGTGGCGGGCGCCTGTAGTCCCAGCTACTTGGGAGGCTGAGGCAGGAGAATGGCGTAAACCCGGGAGGCGGAGCTTGCAGTGAGCTGAGATCAGGCCACTGCACTCCAGTCCAGGCGACAGAGTGAGACTCCGCCTCAAAAAAAATAAAAAATAAAAAAAAAAAATAAAATTACAAAAATTAGCCAAGCGTGGTGGTGGGTGCCTGTAATTCCAGTTACTCGGAAGGCTGAGGCATGAGAATCGCTTGAACTCGGGAGGCGGAGGTTGCAGTGAGGTGATATCTGCCACTGCACTCCAGCCTGGGTGACACAGCGAGACTCCATCTCAAAAAAAAGTTGATTATGAATCACTCTCTAGAATATGTAAAGAACCCTGACCCGGTGCAATGGCTCATGCCTGTAATCTCAACAGTATGAGAGGCTGAGGGTTGGGAGGATCACTTCAGGCCGGGAGTTTGAAACCAGCCTGAGCAACATAGCAAGACCTCCTCTCTGCAAATAATAATAATAAAATATAAAGAACTTCTACCATATAATAGAAAAACAAACAACCCAGTAGAAAAATAGACAAAGGAGAGTATCTTTTTTTTTTTTTTCAGAAATAACTAGAAGATGCCACAAGACTGGATAAACAAATCAGAATGTATTTATAAAGTGGAATGTTGCTTAGCATGGGGATGATAAACTATACATTCAGGTGGTTAATACTGAGGAGGAAGGGGACAAGGGAGGCTTCAACTATAATTAATGCTTTATTACTTGAATTTTGAAATAAATGTCAACATAGAAAGATTTGATAAACCTGGAGGGTGGGTAACGTGCTGTCCCATAGAGTCTTCAATTTTGCCTCTTTGTAATATTCCATTGTGAAAATATTTTACATGTGATTGTGAGATATTTCAACAGGTTATATATATATATATATATATATTTTTGAGACGGAGTCTTGATCTGTCACACAGACTGGAGTTCAGTGGTGCAATCTCGGCTCGCTGCAACCTCCACCTCCTGGGTTCAAGCAATTCTCATGCCTCAGCCTCCCATGTAGGTAGGACTACAGGCCACCATGCCCGGCTAATTTTTGTATTTTTAGTAGATGCTGTGTTTCACCATGTTGGCCAGGCTGGTCTCAAACTCTTGGCCTCAAGTAATTGCCCACCTCAGCCTCCCAAAGTGCTGGGATTACAGGTGTGAGCCACTGTGCCTGGCAGGGTTAGTTGATTTTTTTTTTTTTTTCATTTTGAAAAAATTACAACTTTTCTTGAAAATATAATTTTATTTTATTTTATTTATTTATTTATTTTTTTGAGACGGAGTTTCGCTCTGTCACCCAGGCTGGAGTGCAGTGGCCGGATCTCAGCTCACTGCAAGCTCCGCCCCCCGGGTTTACACCATTCTCCTGCCTCAGCCTCCCGAGTAGCTGGGACTGCAGGCACCCGCCACCTCGCCCAGCTAGTTTTTTGTATTTTTTAGTAGAGACGGGGTTTCACCGTATTAGCCAGGATGGTCTCGATCTCTCCTGACCTCGTGATCCGCCCGTCTCGGCCTCCCAAAGTGCTGGGATTACAGGCTTGAGCCACCGCGCCCGGCGAAAATATAATTTTAGAGTCTACTAGTTCAGCCTTTCCTTCTTACAAACAGACTGAGGGGCTGGGTGTGGTGAGTCATGCCTGTAATCCCAGCACTTTGGGAGGCTGAGGTGGGTGGATCACTTGAGCCCAGGAGTTTGAGATGAGCCTAGGCATCATGGCAAGACTTCATCTCTAAAAAATAAAAATTAAAACATTTAAAAATCCAAATAGACTGTGGAAGGGGAATTATTAGCACAGTTCTCAGAAAGGCATATGAAATATGTTTATAAGAGGGTTTTCGCAATGCAATGTTTTCCTCTTTCTGAAATTTCATAAACTGAATACATATAAATCTGATCACACTCTTCTCCTGCTTAAGGCTTTCAGCCCCCTCCAGATAAAATACAAACTCAGCATGTTCTTCAAGGTTCTTGAGAGCCTAGTCCCTGCCTTTTGCCAACCTCCTCTGCCATTGTTCTCTGCTGGCAATAAAAGCCCCAGCTATAATGACCTGCTTGAAGATCCTTGGATGAGGCTGATACCTTATTTTGTTTCTGGGTCTTTGCTAAAGCTGCCCACCCCACATCCTTTTGTTATGGCTCATCTCACATTGCCTGCTGGTGACCACATGCTTCTCTGGTAGATATTTTCTTTCTTTCTTTCTTCCTTCCTTCCTTCCTTCCTTCCTTCCTTCCTTCCTTCCTCCCTCCCTCCCTCCCTCCCCCCTCTTTCTTTCTTTCTTTCCTTTCTTTTTTGAGATGGAGTCTTACTCTGTCACCCGGGCTGGAGTGCAGTGGCACGATCTCAGCTCATGGCAACCTCCGCCTCCCAAGTTAAAGAGATTTTCATGGCCTCAGCTTCTGAAGCAGCTGGGATTACAGGCATTTGCCACCATGCCTGGCTAATTTTTAGTAGAGATGAGCCAGGCTGGTCTTGAACTCCTGACCTGAAGTGATCTTCCTACATTGGCCTCCAAAAGTGCTGGGATTACAGGTGTGGGCCACTGCCCCTGGCCGGTTTTTCTTTTCTTGGTCTTCTGGGCCTGAAGAATCCCAGCCCACTGCCTAGCACAAAGTAGGTGCTCAATACTCAATTCATGTTTGTGGAACGAATGAAACATGAATGAATAACAAAGCCATCACTAAAGAGTCACAGAACCTATCTGTGTGTCTGTGTGAGAGGATAGGTGTCTCCATTGAGTGCCTGTATCCACATATGTCTCTGTGAATGTGTCCTGTTCTCATTCCCTCCTTAACATCAGTTCTTAGCTAACCCTGAAGATGCCTGGAAGGACAGTTTAATTTCTCAGATTCAGAAAAACAACAGTGTTCAGAACCAGGGATATTTTCCACATCTTTCTTTTGCTGAAGCCCAGATTGGCTTGAGAATAATGCTCGTATCTTAGTAGTAGACTGAATTAGTAGTGGACTGGAGTAGACCAGACCTAGCAGAGCTTCACCTAAGCCAGGCCAAAAGCAGAGTATCAGGTAGGAGCAAAGTGAACATGGAAGGATTTGCCAGAAAACTAGCCTGCTGTCATTTGTCTCCCAGTGGTGATGTAGGAACTTATAAATGTTTGTGACTTGAATGCATGAGACATCAAAAAGTCATTTGCATCTTTAAATTGTGTTATAATCAGAAATTGAGCTATTTCTTACACTAGTAGTTTTAGAGTTTTAAGCACACCCCCATCTTATTTAGATACTTAAATAGGCTTAATTATGCTAGTAAACTGAGCAAGTTGATGTATTATACTTTAGGTTGCCGAGATTCTTTTGCAAATCAGCTAAAGACATTTCAAAAACCATTTTCATTTAAAGAGAATTTATGGGTGCTAATATATAGTTCAGTTTTTTAGTTTTTAAAGATCTTCTTAGAAACCTGAAATGATCTACTTTTATCAAAAAGTGGTCCATGTTGAGAATGCTATAATGCCAGTTTTTAAAAGATGTAATTATGCTCAGCATTCCAGCTGGAATCATTGTTTCTGATTCTATCATTTTGGGAGATAATAATGCAATGGTGGGGGGAATGGAGAGAAACAGGAAAAGTAGTATTCCTGCATTTTAAACAAATTGAAAACAACACTTTTTATTTTAACAGCACCACCCTTATTATCTAATTGTCCTAGTGGAAATGATGCCAGAGTAGCAGGTGGATAGTGACCCAGAAAGGCAGAGGACGTGCTATTTCAATGTATAACTTTGATGAGAATCACCTTGGATCATTTTTTAATGCTAGAATTTTGATATCATAGGGAACAAAGGATAATGTTAAAATCATTAAATCAAAATATTTGGAATGATGGATGACATACATTCTTTTAGTTTGCAGTAAAGGAATAGTTTTGATAACAGTTTTGAAAGCAAATGTATACAATACAAATATGCAGATATTTTTGAATAATTTTAGGTTTAGTTCAAAAGTAAAAGTAATACAGTAATTAGTCATCTTACCAAATTTTTTTCTGTTTTTTTCCAACTTTTCATTTTGAAAAGTTCCAGCAATATACTTAGATCCACTAATGGTTAACATTTTGCCACATTTGTTTAACCTTCCCTCTAAATATCTTATTTTCTGGAACCATCTACAAGTCAGTTGCATCATAATACTTGACCCCTAAATATATCACATATAACGCCTCACAAGGACCTTTTTCCTGCATAACTATATTATCATCATCACATTCTAGAAATTTAACACTCATTTAGTAATGTTATCTAACCTTCCAGGTTCAAATGATTCTTGTGCTTCAGCCTCCTGAGTAGCTGGGACTACAGGCACGTGCCACCACACCCGAGTAATTGTTATATTTTTAGTAGAGATGGGGTTTCACTACTGTGTTGGCCAGGGTGGTCTCAAACTCTTGGCTTCAAGTGGTCTGCCCATGTTGGTCTTCCAAAGTGCTGGAATTACAGGTGTGAGCCACTGTACCCAGGCAGAAAATAAATTCTTTAATTTTTTTTTTTTTTGGGGGACAGTCTTGCTCTGTTGCCCAGCCTGGAGTGCAGTGGCATGATCTCTGTGTACTGCAACCTCTGCCTACCGGGTTCAAGTGATTCTCCCACCTCAGTCTCCTGTGTAGCTGGGATTACAGGTGTGTGCCACCACGCCTGGCTAAGTTTTGTATTTTTAGTAGAAATGGGGTTTCACTATGTTGGCCAGGCTGGTTTCGAACTCCTCACCTCCCACCTTGGCCTCCCAAAGTGCTGGATTACAGGTGTGAACTACTGAAAATTCTTTTAAGTTATTTTTTAGTTTTTAATTTTTGTGGGTACATAGTAGGTGTATCTGTTTATGGGGTACATGGGATGTTTTGATATAGGCATGCAGTGTGAAATAATCACATCATGGAGAATGGGATATCTGGCCCCTCAAACATTTACCTTTTGTGTTATAATCAGAATATATACTCTTTTAGTTATTTTAAAATCTACAATAAGTTATTGACTATAGTCATTCTGTTGTGCTGTCAAATAGTAGAACTTATTCTTTCTATTTTTTTTTGTACCCATTAACCATCCCCACCTCCCCCTCCACCCCAGCCTCTCACTACACTTCCCAGTCTCTGGTAACCATCCTTCTACTCTCTGTGTTCATGAGTTCAATTGCTTTGATTTTTAGATCCCACAAATAAGTGAGAATATGTGGTGTTTGTCTTTTTGTGCCTGGCTTATTTCACTTAATGTAATGACCTCCAGTTTCATTCATGTTGTTGCAAATAACAGGATCTCATTTTTTTTTATGGCTGAAGAGGACTCGTAACTGATGCAATTTTTTTTTTTTTTTTTTTTTTTGCAGTTTATTTGCTGTTTTTCCTTCCTCAGGATTTTTTCTAACAGAAAGTTTTAATTTCAGTGGTCGTTTTTTTTTTGTTTTGTTTTGTTTTTTTTGAGATGGAGTCTCACTCTGTTGTCGAGTCTGGAGTGCAGTGGTGTGATCTCAGCTCACTGCAACCTCCACCTCCCAAGTTAAAGCGATTCTCCTGCCTCAGCCTCTCCCAAGTAGCTGGGATTACGTGTGTGTGCCACCACAGCCAGCTAATTTTTGTATTTTTAGTAGAGACAGGGTCTCACCTTATTGGTCAGGCTGGTCTCGAACTCCTGACCTCAAGTGATCTGCCAGCCTCAGCCTCCCAAAGTGCTGGGATTACAGGTGTGAGCCGCCACCCCCTGCCTTAATTTCACTATTTTTAATGTATCTATTTTTTTCCCTTATGGTCTCTGGGCCTATGTCTTGTGAAATAGTACACTTTAAGATTGTAAAAGTAAATTAATTGGAAAACATTTTATAAATCAACAGCTTTATAAGCTGTTGATAAGAAGGATTACAAGAGAAGAGGAATTTGATTTGATGGGCCTGGTTCCTGAGAAGGTAGATGGGGTATGAAATTAAACACTGATAGAAGGTTGGAAGAAGGACAGGAAGAGGAATCGTTTTCCTTTGTAACAGGAGGAATGTCACAGGAGGGAGGAATGGATGGGTGCAGATGTGGGTGGGATTGCAGTTTCACGTAGGAAGTTGAGGGACTTTCAACCCAATGCCTTCTGTTCTCTCTTTATGAAGAAGTAGGAGACATCTTCTGAAAGTGATGAGTGAAATGTAGTTTTGCTTAATGGGAAGTAAGAAGGTTCCAGAGATTCTTTGCAGAGACACAGTGAACTCACTAGGGAAACAGAATTGTTGACAATATGGAGAGTCCAGAGAGAGGGTCCACTCTGCACGACTGTCAGACTTTTTTCAGCAATCCTCAGCAATCTGGGTGAAGTTCATGGAAGGGTATATATTTTAGTATGAGATTTTTCTTTTTTTAGCTATCTTTTTATCATTTATATATAATTTTATTAAATTATGATTAGAGTACATTCGATTCTTTGGAATTTATTGAAGTTTTCTTTCTGGCTTAGCATATGGACTATATTTGAAATCATGCTGCTTGTTCTTGAATGTATTCTTGGTTTGTTGGGTTTAGAGTTTATATGGATGTAAATTGCTTGAACTTACTAATTGTATTGTTCAGATCTTTGAGAGGGATGTGTCAAAGGATGTGGTGTTTCTTTTTCCACGAATTACAGGTCTGAGTATAAACAGGTATTGGTAAGCACATTATGCTTGCAGTCTTTGGTGTGATTACACATGCAGAGGTGAGCAGTGACGGGGAAATTCCCTATGCTGGGCCCTGCACCCAACAGATAAGGAGACAGCAGGTTGGAGAGTTGAGAGGGCTTACCCAGGGTCACCTAGCTAATCAATAGCCAGCCAGGATTTGTACCTAGATCTTTTGGGTTCAACTCTAATACTCTTCTGCCATATCTCTTATGCTTGGTGGAGGTAGGTGGTAGGTTATCACCGTCTTCCAACATCATCCTTAAGCTTACGATCTATCTGCACAATCTAAAAGGTGATGTCACTGGATCCTCATCAAAAGCCCATTAGAGAAGGTGTCATTATCCTACTTTACAAACTCCCAAAGATACAGGTAACTTGTGACAAATCTTATAACTGGTCACTAGAGAAACTGAATCATTTCAGATTTTAAAGTCTGAGTCTAATGTTACGTGTGTGCATTTTGGGAGTCCGGAATGTATCAGAGTCCTGGCAGAAAACAGTTCACAGTAGATGTTTCAATAAAGACCAAATTTAGAGACTACATAGAGAGGCATGGGCAGGCTTAAGGTAGCAAACAAGGGATGGAAGGGCAAAGGAGGAGACTGGTGAGAGCTAGAGCTGTGGCCTGAGGGATGGGCTGCTTGTTGGTCTGGAGGGATGTGGCTCTACTGAGACACATCTCTGAAGCAGGGAGGGATGGGAGAGAACGACCCATCCCTTTCTATGCCCTCTCTCCTATTTCCTGCAAGGAATGCCTCCCATGGGCTGAACCAGCCAGGAGCCAGCCAGAAAGGTCAGTCTCTTGGGGTACAGACAGGAGGAAGAAGGCATCAGGGGAGGGGAGCACATGGAGAATAACCAGCACCGAGAAACAGTGTAAGGATGGAGTTCACTGTGATTTCTGAGACATAAGGAAAGTTACAGGGAATTAAATTTAAGGAAGGAAATTTAATAGAACAGAAACATAGCGTTAAGTTGTGAGAAATATAAATTGGGAGCATGCAAATGATGTGGGTTCCTAAGGGACAGTCATTTTGAAGAAAACCATGTAAACCTTCCTCTCCCCGAAATCACTACTATTAATAAAGAATTAAAAAACTTCTTTAGGACCCATTTTATAGCCTTCTGATTAGTCTTACTTTTCTCCATTTGATTCTCTGATTTTTCCCTTAAGACATAGATTTTTAAGTGCCTTAAAATAATTTCAATAATTATTAGAAAACTGAAATTTTTATTAGGAGGAAATTAGCTTGTTTCCCCAAGTAAAAATAAGTGGAGTATATAATATTGTTTAGATAGACTATGTCTATGTTTAATGATTCTTGTTAGGAGGGTATCCATTTTGTTGATCAATTTGCTTATATTAAAATCTCCATCTTAAACAGTATTCATGTGATACGAGGTATTTGTGATCTTAGATGTTTGAGGATCTTTTCTTTGGCACAGCAGTATCTCTTTGTCATCTTCTAAATGTTACTATAAAATATAATACAACATAACAGATTATATATGTAATATAGAATGTGGTATTTGCTAAAGGGCTCTTTCTGAAATATATTGAGTTGAGAGGGAAAAGTAGAAGAGAGGACCATGAGTGCAAATTTTTCTCTCTTTTAATTTTTTATTTTTTTGAGATGGAGTCTTGCTGTGTCGCCCAGGCTGGAGTGCAATGGTGCGATCTTGGCTCACTGCAACATCTGCCTCCCGGGTTCAAGCAATTATCCTGCCTCAGCCTCCTGAGTAGCCTGCTACCATGCCTGGCTAATTTTTGTATTTTTAGTAGAGACGGGGTTTCACCATGTTGGCCACTGGTTTTGAACTACTGACCTCAAGTGATCCGTCCACCTGGGCCTCCCAAAGTGCTAGGATTACAGGTGTGAGACACCACACCTGGCCAACTTTTTTGGTTTTTTTTTTAGCAGCATTCAGCTCTCTCCATGCAATCTTCCCCTGCGCCACCCCCCCATCTTTCTTCATTTCTTTTCCCTGAACTTCATTTATTCACCCTATCTTGATTATATCATGTAACAGTATTAGAATAGCCCACAAAATGTATTGTGAAGAATTATGAATTGCTATGACACTCTCAGTTGCCTATACAAAATGCTGCTTTCAAAAAATTTCACATACATAGAATATACTTAGAGATTATTAGGTTTTATGCAAGTTTTCCAATTTGAAGCTGTTCTAAAATTAAGAGCATAATGCTTTTTCTGGCACTTGAAAATAGAATAACCAGTGCATGATAATGGTTCATATAAGAAACAAAAAACCAAGAAAAATTAAGAAGTTTTGGCAGGAGTAGAAAACTGTTTTGAGTGGAGATTTAAGAATAGATGGGGAGTTAACATGCAGAGAGATACTAGGAAGCCATCCAGATTGCAGAGTCAAAGCAAAGAAGATCCTTTTGTCTGGCCTAGACCGTGAGTGAGGTCTAGAAGGCACAAGTTACATTTAATAGAGAAAGAAAGCAAAAAGGAACAGGAAAACAAGAGAGGTTTCTGAGGCAGGTTGGAATGAACCCATAAATTATAAAACAAAAGCAGACCAGGTATGATGGCTCATGTTTGCAATCCTAGCGCTTTGGGAGGCCTAGGCAGCAGTTTAAGACCAGACTGAGCAACATAGTGAGACCCTATCTCTACAGGATAGTTTGTTTGTTTGTTTGTGTTTTGAGATGGAGTCTTGTTCTGTTGCCCAGGCTGGGTGCAGTGGTGCGATCTTGGCTCACTGCAGCCTCTGCCTCCTGGTTCAAGCGATTCTCCCACCTCAGCCTCCCAAGTAGCTGAGATTACAGGCATGCACCACAACGCCCAACTAATTTTTGTATTTTCAGAAGAGACAGGGTTTGACCATGTTGGCCTGATTGGTCTTGAACTCCTGACCTCAAGTGGTCTGCCTGCCTTGGCCTCCCAAAGTGCTAGGATTACAGGCATGAGCCATTGCACCCAGCCTACAAGAGAGCTTTTTAAAATAAAATTTAGCTGGATGTAGTGGTATCTGCCTGCCCCAGCTACTTAGGAGGCTGAGGCAAGAGGATTGCTTGAGTCCAGGAGTTCGAGGCCTGAGTGACAGAGTGAGACCCTGTCTCTAAAATAAATAAAATGAAATAAGACAAAACCAAAAGCATTATGGATGAAACCCTGAAAGCTAGGTTTTGAGAATGTTCTCTGCCAAATTATTGACCACTCTGGTTGATGTTAAGTGGCATAATCTTCACTTTTTTCTGTTTTACTCTCCCTTTCTGAACTCACTCCACCCTATCATACCTTGTGTTTGCACAGGTGTTTAGGAACTGCTGCAGAGTTTGAAGGTTACTCTTCTAAGTGTAACAAAATTAAAGATGGTTATCTGGGTTGATAATAGCATTAGGTAAGAGAAGTTCCATTTTGCTTCATCTCCAGAGCCCTTCAGTTTCCAGTTTTGCTCTGGACCTGACTGCTTTCCTGACCTGCAAGCAGGCCTAGAAGCAGGCCTCCCTCTGACAAACTTTTTTCCCTCCCAGGAGCCCTCTACATTTCCCAGAGCCTATGTTTTCTTCTTGCTGAGTGGGAAGTTTTTTTCATACCCTGAATGTATGAAAGGACAATTTTCCATTTTCACACTTGATGAATAGATTGGATGGATTAGTAGGAAATCATTTTTCCACAATGGAAACAATTTCTTTTTTGTAAAGATGGTGTCTTGCTTTGTTGCCCAGGCTAGTCTCAAACTCCTGGGCTCAAGCAATCCTAACGCCTCAGCCTCCCAAACATCATTTATTGAAGAGACAATTTCTTTCTCCCACTATGCTTTATATGGTTTTAGTAGCTTCTCTTATTTTTCCTCAGTATATTATTATATTGACTTCACTTTTATTTTTATTAATTGATTGTGATTGAGTGAGACAGTGTCTCGTTCTGTTGCTCAGGCTGGAGTGCCGTGGTGTGATCTTGATTCACTGCAGTCTCCACTTCCTGGGCTCAAGCAATCCTTCCACCTCAGCCTCCCAAGTAGCTGGGACTATAGGAGTACACCACCATGCCCGGCTGATTTCTGTATTTTTTTGTAGAGATGGGGTTTTGCTATGTTGCCTAGCCTGGTCTCAAACTCCTGAGCTCAAACAATGTGCCCACCTTGGCCTCCCAAAATACTGGGATTACAGGTGTGAGCCACCGTGCCCGGCCTACTTTTATTTTTGAGGTTTTTTTTTTTTTGGATGTCTAGAAGGCACATTTGCTCTGAGTTTATTCCCCTCTGTATATTTGTTCTGGTCTCTGATTTTTATCTTGGAAGTTTCTTCCAAATATCTATTGACCATTGGTACTAACAAGCTGATTGAAGCTCCAGCTTGAGAGGTTTGGTGACTGGTGTGCTTTATTTACCAGAAGGTAATCTGGTAGGGATCTAGGTCTTTCTTTGGGAGAAGCTTAACCAACATAAGTGCCTTTGGGCCTTTTTGTCTGGAGATCATTCAGTTTCTCCAGAAAAATTCTTCTACTCTACTCATTAATTGCTGAGAATGAGCCTAGCTGCCATTGTTTGGGGAGCCCATCTGGGAAAGAAGGGAGAGACTCCATGGATGGTAAATGGTAGAGGGGATGTACATTCAAGGTGTGTGACTGTGAACCCCTCGCTGTGGGCTACTATGGTTATTGCCTCCTGTATTGAATCCTAAGAGGGGCTTCACAGCATTTTTTTCCAATTTTCTTTTGTGGTAATACACACATAAGATTTACCATCTCTCATGTTTTTTTTTTTTTTTTTTTTTTTTTGAGACGGAGTCTCGCTCTGTCACCCAGGCTGGAGTGCAGTGGCCAGATCTCAGCTCACTGTAAGCTCCGCCTCCCGGGTTTACGCCATTCTCCTGCCTCAGCCTCCCGAGTAGCTGGGATTACAGGCGCCGCCACCTCGCCCGGCTAGTTTTTTGTATTTTTAGTAGAGACGGGGTTTCACAGTGTTAGCCAGGATGGTCTCGATCTCTTGACCTCGTGATCCGCCCGTCTCGGCCTCCCAAAGTGCTGGGATTACAGGCTTGAGCCACCGCGCCCGGCCCTCTCATGTTTTAAGAGTACAGTTCAGTAGTATTAAATACATTTGTAATGTCATGCAACCATCACTGCCATTTATCTCCAGAACGCCTTTCATCTTGTAAAACTGAAACTCTGAACCCATTAAACAATAATTCCCCATTCCTTCCTCCCTCCAGCCCCTGGCAACCCCTTTTTCTACTTTTTTCTAATTGAGATGGGGTCTTGCTCTGTTGTCCAGGCTGCAGTACAGTGGTGTGAACACAGCTCACTGTAGCCTTGACCTCCTGGGTTCAAGCAGTCCTCCAACTTCAGTCCCCTGAGTAACTGGGACCACAGGCACATGCCTCCACATCTGGCTAATTCTTTTTAACTACTTGCAGAGATGAGGTCTCCCTATATTGTCCAGGCTGGTCTTGAACTCTTGGGCTCAAGTGATCCTCCTACCTCAGCCTCCCAGAGTGCTCAGATTATAGGTGTGAGCCACAGCGCCTGACTTCTACTTTCTGTCTCTTTAATTTTTCGCTGTTCTAAGTACCTCATGTAAGTGGAGTGATAGTATTTGTCTTTTTGTGACTGGTTTATGTCACTTAGCATAATGTCCTCAATGTTCATTCATGTATATGTTAGAGTTTTTTCCCTTTTTAAGGCTGCATAATATTTCAGTTTTATACATTTTTATATCAAGTTTTTTCTTGCTTATTGTATATAATAGTCCCTCTTGGTTATGTATATAGGACAGTTAGGAAGACTATGTATATGATTATATTTAATTATTTGCATGGTAGAGATTTATAATTTGTTCTTAATTTGCAGCTTTTTTCAAGGAGCAAACCTCCCAGGGGCCTGTATGTTTATGGAGATGTTGGTAAGTGTGTTAAAATAAGTTTTGGGTGGGCAAAACAGAAAGTTTCTCAGCTTTTGCTCAGGGATAATTTCTATTTCTATCCCTCAATCTATTACCAGCAAGGGAATAGGATAAGGCAGGGTAAGGCAGGGAGAAAAGAAAGGGGATAGAGGGTAGTATCTCAGCTTTTACTTTACTTCTCTTAGGATACGGCTATAGTCTAGGGCAGAATTAGTCACCATGTTAGGGTGCAAACATTATTTAACGTATAATGTAATTAATCTCAGGGAAGGAAATCATCTACAGATAGGTTATTAGACAAATCAGGATTCCATGACTCATTAACTCAGCTTAATACTTTTTAAAAAAATAAGCTGTTCTTTTTTACTTTTAATTTCTGCTAATATTTCTAGTCATAACCTAAGCACTAAGATGAATAATTTAGTCATTATTACCTTTAATGTAGTTGATAGTAGATACTCTTAATGCATAAGTGGTAACATTTCCTTGGTCTTCCAGTTCTAGACATTGGGCAGAAAGACTCACATTTTGATGGAAACCTTCTGAGTCGTCACTTCTTTCCAGGTTTTCCTAATCATGTAGTGTCTTGCTTATGAAGTCTTCCCTGACCTCATTCTTACTGAAATATTCTGTTTTGTGGTTTCTATTTTCTTCAAACAAATCCTTTTCTCTTAGTCTTAAACCTCTCCTTGGCCACCCTCAGTCACTGATATCATAAAGGGGTTTCTACTTGGCTTTATTGCCTCCTTGCTTTCAATTATTTCTTTGATGTCTTTTTTAGTTTTTTAATTTTATTTTTTTCTAATCCCTCAGTTTACTGTCAATCAATTATTTCTTCTACTGGCATACTGAAAACTCACATTCACATGTAATGAGGTCAGTTTTGTACTAGACTAATATTGACACTCTAGGCTCCCCTATAGCCACAACACATTTGCCTTATGAGGGAGTAATGGCAGGGAATATTATCTTAGTAACATTTTTAGGAAAAGAAAAAAAAGGGCATTGAATAAGTAGTTTTTTTGTTTGTTTGTTTGTTTTTGAGACGGAGTCTCCCTCTGTCACCCAGGCTGGTGCGGTGGCACGATCTCGGCTCACTGCAAGCTCCGCCTCCCGGCTCACTGCAAGTTCACGCCATTTTCCTGCCTCAGCCTCCCAAGTAGCTGGGACTACAGGTGCCTGCCACCACACCTGGCTAATTTTTTGTGTTTTTAGTAGAGATGGAGTTTCACCGTGTTAGCCAGGATGGTCTCGATCTCCTGACCTCGTGATCCACCCTCCTCAGCCTTCCAAAGTGCTGAGATTACAGGCGTGAGCCATGGCGCCTGGCCGAATAAGTAGTTTTAATGCCTTAAAGATAAAACTGTTCCTTTCTAAACTGTTCCTTCTTTTTCTAATTTGTTTACTGATGCCTTGCATTGAATATCCATTTTATATTTCCAGATTTAGCTAATCTAATAAAAGAGAATAATTTAGTTCACAAAAGTGAACATTAGAGATTGCCCCTTAAAATTCCTTAAGTTCTTGAAATTACAGAAAAGAAGCTCAAACTATTCTTTTTCTTAGTTCATTGGCTAATTGGTACTTTTGAGACCAATGTATACTTACTTCTTATTTAGAAAGCAATTTATAATAGACACTTGATCAATTTTATGTTCCTGCACCTTTGGGCACCATTAATGATTCTCATCCTGTTGTCAGGGCTCATTCTCTGCCTCCTGAGAACATTTACTTCCAGTACCTTCACTTTCATATTAAGTCATTGCTAAAATCAACAACTTTGTTCCTCCTGTTACTTTAACCAGCTGACCATAAATGGAGATGGTTGATAAAGCACAACTACTTCCACTTCTGTAAAAGGACTGTTTTTTTAAACGCTATGAACGTTGTTGGATTTTAGTTTAGAAAATACAGCCATATGGTAACTAACTGAAGGGAAGCACATTACAAGTTATTCATCTGAGTGTTTGAAATCAACAGAAAAGATGTGATAGTATGGGATGTTCATATAGTTTGGGTGTGTGGCAACCTTTGTTTGGAAACATCCTTATAATATAGAGAGGGGAAGAGAAAGGAATTCTGAAATGGGAAGTGAGATGAACATTTTGGTGGCTATAATAAGTTTAGTTCAGACCACTTATAAAATAGGTAATCTGCCAGGCCTGATGGCTCATACCTGTAATCCTAGCACTTTGGGAGCCCGAGGTGGGTGGATTGCTTGAGCCCAGGAGTTCAAGACCAGCCTGGGCAACATGTCAAAACTCTGTCTCCACAAAAAATACAAAAATTAGCCTGACATGGTGGCATGTGCCTATAGTCCCAGCTACTCGAGAGGCTGAGGTGGAAGGATCACTTGAACCTGGGAGGTCAAGGCTGCAGTGAGCCATGATTATGCCACTGCACTCCAGTCTGGGCAACAGAGTGAGACCCCCATCTCAAAAATGAAATAAAATAGGTAATAAAAGATAAAGTTTTCATTTGGGGGGCTCTCTGGGAGAATAGCCTCAAAATGCCACCATAAGCTCTTATTCTTTATTCTTTTCCTTCTTTGGACTTGGGAAACAGGTACTAACTTTTAAGAAGGCTGGGCATGGTGGCTCGTGCCTGTAATATCAGCACTTTGGGAGGCTGAGGTAGGATAATTGCTTAAGACCAGAAGTTTGAGACTAGCCTGGACAACAAGGTGAGACCCCGTCTCTACAAAAAATTAAAAAATTAGCTGAGCATGGTGGTGTGTGCCTGTAGTTCCAGCTACTCAGTAGGATGCTGTGGGAGGATCACTTGAGCCTGGGAGATCAAGGTTGCAGCGAGTTGAGATTATACCACTGCACTCCAGCCTGGGCTACAGAGTGAGGCCCTATCTTAAAAATAAATAAATAAATAAATTGGGCTAGGTGCGGTGGCCCACACCTGTAATCCCAGCAACTTTGGGAGGCTGAGCGGGGCGGATCATTGAGGTCAGGAGTTTCAGACCAGCCTGGCCAAAATGGCAAAACCCTGTCTCTACTAAAAATACAAAAATTACCCTGGCGTGGTGGTGGGTGCCTATAGTCACAGCTACTCAGGAGGCTGAGGCAGAAGAATTGCTTGAACCCGGGAGGTAGAGGTTACAGTGAGCCGAGATCACACCACTGCACTCCAGCGTGGACAACACAGCAAGACTGTCTCAAAATAAATAAATAAATACATGAATAAATAAAATAAAATAAAAATAAATAAACATGCTTGAGCTCAGGAGTTCGAGACCAGCCTGGGCAACATAGTGAGACCTCATTTCTTATTTTTTTTTTTTAAGAAAAATTTAAATAAATAATTTTTAAGGAGACTTCACAGGATAGAGAATAGCTACCTGGTAACACTCCCTTCCCACTTTTCATTCTTGCACTCTATTCGGGCTTTGTCCTGCTCACTTCACCCCTTTCTTCACAGATGTGTTGAGAGGATTGACCCAGATGGAACCTAAATCCTGGAAACTGCAGTAGGGTTGATGTATGAGTTGGAGGGATTATTATCATGGTTCAATCTTGAAATGAATTATTTTTGTTGTAAAATGTTTATCACATCTCATATAGAAGCCCAAAGCTGTGATAGTAGTATTTTGTGGCTTCGTTCATACCCAACAGCTGACTTTCTCACAACAGAGCCTCAATTCTTGACCAGCCGACTACAGTGGTGATGGCGGGGTTAATGAATTCTCTAGTACACTAGAAGAGAATAAAAGTACGTTTTGCTTATCAGCCCCTTTTCTGCTGCCTCCTCGTTTCACCTCACCTGTTTCACATTGACACAGATTCTAATTTCACCAGTTGAAAGATAGGCTGGTTTTAAGGTTAGGAGTTAGGAAGCATAGTTCTCCCTGGCTTGGATGCAGGGATACATGTGCCTACTACACACCTCAGCTGTATTATAGAACCTATTGCTTCTGTGCTACAAACCTGTACAGCATGTTACTGTATTGAATATTGTAGGCAGTTGTAACACTATGGTATTTGTTTATTTAAACATATCTAAACAGAGAAGGTGCAGTAATAGTACAGTATAATAGATAAAATATGGGATGCCTGTTTCACTATGAATGGACTGGAAGTTGCTCTGAATGAGTCAGTGAGTGAGTGGTGAGTGGATGTGAAGGCTGAGGACATTTCTGTATACTACTTTATACAAGATGTTATCAGTGCTGTGTACTTGAGCTATGTGAAATTTATAAAAAAAAAATTAATTGTGCTTCCGTGTTAGGGTAGCTATGACATCACTAAGTGATAGAAATTTTTCAGCTTCTTCATAATCTTTTGGGACCACCATTGGCTATGTGGTCCATTGTTGACCAAAATGTCATTATATGTGTTACTGTTTATAGAAATGCAGTTGATTTTTTGATGACCTTGTATCCTATGGTCTTGCTAAATTTAATTATTAACTCTAGTGGTGATTTGGTAGATTCTTTAGGATTTTTTTTTGTGTATATACAATTAGGTTATCTGCCAATAAAGACAATTTTACTTCTTTAAATTTTTATGCATTTTCTTTCTTTTTGCTGCCTCCTTGCACCAGCTAGGACTCCCAGTACAATGTTGAATAGAAGTAGTGAGTGTAGACATCCTTTTCTGTGTCAAATTGGAGGGGAGAAGTGTTCAGTCTTTTACAAATAAGCATATTAACTGTATGTTTTAAAAAATATATTCAATCGTTTTTATTATGGTAAAACACATAACATAAAATTTTCCTTTTTAAACATTTCCAACGTATAATTCAGTATCATTAAATATGTTCACATTGTTGTACAACTATTACCACCATCCATTTTCAGAACATGAGTGTAGACATTCTTGCCTTTGTCAAATTGTAGGGGAGAAGTGTTCAGTCTTTTACCATTAAGCATATTAACTATAGGTTTTAAAAAATGTATCCAATTGTTTTTATTATGGTAAAACACATTACATAAAATTTACCCTTGTAAACATTTTCAGTGTATAATTCAGTAGTATTACGTCTGTTCATATTATTGTACAACTATTGCCACCATCCATCTTCAGAACATTTTTATCTTCCCAAACTGAAACTCTGTGTCCATTAAACAACAACTTCCTATTCTATCTCTCTCCCACATTTTCCACATCCCACCCTCTGACTCCCCTGGCCTGGCAACCACCATTCTACTTTCTGTCTTTATGAATTTGATTATTCTTCAGTACCTTATATAAATGGAATTGTACAATATTTTTCCTTTTGGGACTGGATTATTTTACTTAGCAAAATATCTTCAAGATTCATCCATATTATTGCACACTGCATATGAGTTGGATTCCTTTTTAAGGCTGAATAATATACTTGGTATTCATGGGGGATTGGTTTCAGGATCCCCTTGGATACCAAAATTTGAGAATACTCAAGTCCTGTATGTAAAATGGTGTAGCATTTGCATATAAACTTTGCGTGTTGTCCTGTATACTTTAAATCCTCTAGATTACTTATAGCAATGTAAGTGGTACATAAATGCTATAATAGTTGTTATACTGTATTGTTTTTTGTTTATATTATGATGATAGGATGATTATTACTATTTTGAAGCAGAATCTCGCTCTGTCACCCAGGTCCTGAAGTGTAGTGGTGTGATCTCAGCACACTGCATCCTCCACCTTCTGGGCTGAAGTGATCATCCTGCCTCAGCTTTTTGAGTAGCTGGGACTACAGGCATGCACCACAATGCCCAGCTAATTTTTATATTTTTTTGTAGAGAAGGGATTTTGCCATGTCACCCAGGCTGGTCTCAATCTCCTGGACTCAAATAATCTGCCTGCCTTGGACTCCCAAATTGCTGGGATTATAGGTGTAAGCCAATCCACCTGTTCCTTATTTTTTATTTTAAAAATAATTTTGATCCACTGTTGGTTGAATCTGGGGATGTGGAAACTAGATACAGAGGGCCAACTGTATCATTTTATGTATATACCACTTTTTGTTTATCCATTCATCCATTAATGGATGTTTGGGTTATTCCATCTTTTGACTATTGTGAATAATTCTGCTGTGAATATTGAGGTGTAAGTATTTGTTTGAATTCCTACTTTCAGTTGTTTTGTGCATATACTCAGAAGTGGAATTGCTGGATTCTATGGTCACACATGTTTAGTTATTTATTTTTTTGGACACAAAGTCTCTCTCTGTTGCCCAGGCTGGAGTGCAGTAGCACGATCATAGCTCACTGCAACCTTGAACTCCTGGGCTCAAGCAATCCTCCCATTTCAGCCTCCCGAGTAGCTGGGACTACAGGCATGCACCACCAAACATGGCTAATATTTTAAATTTTTAGTAGAGATGAGATCTTGCTATGTTGCCTAGGCTGGTCTTCTTGAACTCCTAGTCTCAAGCAATTCTCCCTCCTAGGCCTCCTAAAGTGCTGAAATTATAGGCGTGAACCACTGCACTTAGCCTGTGTTTAATTTTTTGAAGAACTGTCATACTGTTTTCCACAGTGACAGTACCATTGTTATTCTCACTAGCAATGCACAGGTTCCAATTTTTATACATCCTTGCTAACACTTGTTATTTTCTATTCCTTTTTTTTTAAATAGTCGTTCTAATGTAAGTAAAGTGGTATCTTTACCTACATTAGTTTTGATTTGCTTTACCCTAATGATTAATTAATATATTTTTGGTTAGATAATTCATGACTTTATTCTGAATCTATAAGTATACTACACTGTGTGCAGCAGAATTTGAAACTTTGTTAACTTTTCTGGGTAAATATAATTATTTAAAATCTACTGCTAATCACTATATCAAGAGATACCGTACTGAATATTTTTGCAGTGAATGACTTTCCATCAAAATGACTTCTTCATAAGCAAATGTTTGGTGGATTGTTTTTTCATATACAAAAGCACTCTGACATTCAAATGGCATGGGCCCGGTGTCATCTTGTGGCATGGAGGAAACCCAAAAGATAAGATTTAGATCTTCTTACTTTCTGAAGCGCCTTTGGATTCTATTAATTGCAAAGGAATTACTAGACAGGAAGTAATCTTGTGGTGGTGGGAGACGAGGAAGTAGGGAGGATGTGAGACTGGACCAGCATGTGCTGGTCTGGCTTACTGAGGAATGCCAGGTACAAACTGAGCTTGGGCCACTGAACCGAATGCCCTAGGCTTTCTGAGAGGGAATAAGACATTTTATGCTACCTGCATTAAATTCTCAGGCTGTTGGATATTCAGTTACAGTAGTTTCCCCTTATTCATAGAGGATAGTTCCAGTGGATGCTTGTAACCTCACATAGTACTGAACCCTATGTTTTTGTTTTTGTTTTTGTTTTAAGATGGAGTCTCTCTCTTGTTGCCCAGGTTGGAGTGCAGTGGCACCATCTCACTGCAACCTCCGCCTCCCAGGTTCAAGCTATTCTCCTGCCTCAGCCTCCTGAGTAGCTGGGATTACAGGCGCCCACCACCATGCCCGGCTAATTTTCGTACTTTTAGTAGAGACAGGGTTTTGTCATGTTGGCCAGGCTGGTCTCGAACTCCTGACCTTATGTGATCTGCCCATCTTGGCCTCCCAAAGTGCTGGGATTACAGGCATGAGCCACCGCGCCCAGCTTATATACTATGTTTTTAACAGAGAAGGCCACTAAGTGACCAACGGGAGGGTAGTGAATACAGTGTGGATATGCCAGACAAAGGGATGATTTATGTCCTGGGTGGAATGGAACGGGATGGCATGAGGTCTCCTCATGCTACTCAGGAGAGCTGCATAATTTAATTCTTAAGGATTGTTTATTTTTGGAGTTTTCCATTTAATATCTTTAGACTATGATTGTGGGCCTTGAGTAACTGAATTCTCAGATAAGAGTGTTCTACTCTACTAATTCGATTGTAGTCATTAAAAGTTTTAGTGTTGAAAATTAGATAATTATAAGGATTGACTGTATCAGAATTTCCTCAAGTAGGTTTTATTTTGAGAGATCTATATTCTCAGCTTTTAAAAAATGGAAGTGTTAAAATTGGCAATTCTCTAGCTCTAATCTACATATATGATTCATGTTCAATATTTATGTTAGATACTCATCTTTATATTTCATCTTTCTTCTCTTTTCTTTCTTCTTTTTTTTTTTTGAGTTGGGGGTCTTGCTATGTTTCCCAGGCTGGTCTTGAATTCTTGGGCTCAGACAATCCTCCCATCTTGGCCTCCCAAAGTGCTGGGATTATAGGCGTGAGCCACCGTGCCCAGCCTCTTATTTTTCATTTTTGAATTTTCCCGTAGTGCCTAAAACAGTTCCTCATGGATAGTAATGACCCAATAAATTTTTAATTAATTATTTTATTTATGCTAGTGTCTTTTGGAAGAGAAGACTGTAAATCTTGCCAGTTTATGAACATAGTTTTCAGGGGGAAATAGCCCCTGTAATGTTAAGTAATTGTTGTATTTCCTATAAACAGGATTTTAACAGAAAAGAGTAATATCAGCATTTTATTTTTAGCTAGTTTAACATACAAAGTAAGCTCCCCCTTCTAAAGAAGTGACATAGTCTTCAGCTTCCCGGTGGAAGAGTATGGTTTCATTATCTCAAAGCTAATGAACAATCATTACAGCAATCAGTACATACTATTTAATAGTATTCTTATTTTTTGTTTGTTTGTTTTTAAGGTACAGGAAAAACAATGGTGATGGACATGTTTTATGCTTATGTGGAAATGAAGAGGAAAAAACGAGTTCATTTTCATGGTTTCATGCTAGATGTGCACAAAAGTAAGCAATGATCTGAAAGAAGTGATTTTTTCAGTGGGGAAACACTACAGAATGGTTTTCTTCATTGAATGAACATATACTCTTTTTAAAAATTAGATTTTTGCTTGCAGTAAGATTATATTTGGTTCCATTTGTTTTGTGCTATGTTGAAACAGTCAGTAATGTGTCCAGAGTTGGTCCCTAAGACTAATTTAATACTTTCAAATCAGAGAGCAGAGATTGCTATATGAAGCTCAGGCATTTTCTGTTTCTACTAAGGGCCAATAAAAAAAGTTAAAAATGCACCTGTTTAAATAAGTGATTCTTGATTAGGTGCTTTACTCTGTATTACCTTAGCATGTAGGCATTCAGTTTGAGTACGCATGTAAGCTTTATTGCTTTCCTAGTGGTCTTATGTTATTCCAGTTTTGCATGATTTGTTTACCAGTTGCACTGTAACCTCCCCAGAGCAGGAATCATGTGTTTTTTTCCGCTAATACTTGCAGCATTTAGTACACACATAATGAATGAAGTGGACTGGCCTTAGTGTATTAGGCTAGAGATAAGGACACATTCTGATTGCATATGTTAGACGTAATATGTACTACTTGGGCAGGATCATATCCTCTGCTCTCATCCCTGAAATACACGACTAAGGTGGATGTATTGATGCATCTAGTCACTTGTCTATTACCTTGTAATTTCTGAAATGATTGAAGAGTAGAAATGGAATGACTTTGAAGTTTCCTTACAACTATAAGAACACAATAATATTTGAACAACTTATTTTGAAGTACAGAAAATGCAAACAATTTCAATGATCAAATTTGATTTTACATGAAATTTAAACTTAATTTTATGTCCATACTAAAGTTTCATTTAGAGATTTTAAAAGTGTTATAATTGTCTAAAATACACTAATGTATTTCATCTGTGTTTAATTTCATTCGTTTAAGGAATACATCGCCTTAAACAGAGTTTGCCAAAAAGGAAACCAGGATTCATGGCTAAATCATATGACCCAATAGCTCCGATAGCTGAAGAAATCAGTGAAGAAGCATGTCTCCTATGTTTCGATGAATTTCAGGTAAAGTAGAGATTTTTCATAGATATAGAATGTTATACTGAATGGGGTATGAAGATTTAAATTTTGCTCTTGATTTTATCATTGTTTTATAAGGTGATTTGACACATTATCTCTTTAGTTGCTTCAGTTGTACTATCTCGTTCAGGAGCTGGCAAATCACAACCTTCACAGCTGCACAGGGCAAATCTGACCTGCCTGTTTTTTTATGGTTAGTGGGGAAAGAAGAGTGTATACATGCATACACACACACACACACACACACGCACGCACACACATATTTTAAGAGACAGGGTCCTGCTCTGTTACCCAGGCCCAGGCTGGAGTGCAGTGGCGTAATCATAGCTCATTATAACCTCAGACTCCTGGGTTCAGCCTCCTGCCTCAGCTTCCTGAGTAGCTGGAACTATTGGCTCGTGCACCATACCCAGCAAATTTTTAAAAACAATTTTGTAGAGATTAGGTCTTACTGGCCGGGTGCGGTGGTGGCTCAAGCCTGTAATCCCAGCACTTTGGGAGGCCGAGACGGGCGGATCACAAGGTCAGGAGATCGAGACCATCCTGGCTAACACGGTGAAACCCCGTCTCTACTAAAAAATGTAAAAAACTAGCCGGGCGAGGTGGCGGGCGCTTGTAGTCCCAGCTACTCGGGAGGCTGAGGCAGGAGAATGGCGTAAACCCGGGAGGTGGAGCTTGCAGTGAGCTGAGATCCGGCCACTGCACTCCAGCCTGGGCAACAGAGGGAGACTCCGTCTCAAAAAAATAAAAATAAAAAAAAAGAGATTAGGTCTTACTATGTTTCCCAGGCTGGTTTCAAATCCTGGCCTCAAGTGATCCTCCAGCTTCAGCCTCCCAAAGTGCTGAAACTACAGGCATGAGCCATGACACCCAGCCAAGTTTTTGTAATTTTAAAGGTAGTTGAAAGAAGAAGAAGAAGAAAAAGAAGAAAGTACAACAGAGACCCTATATGGCTTGCAAAGCCTAAAATATTTACTATTCAGTCTTTTATAGAAAAAGTCTGCCCACCTCTAAATTTTGGTCGATGATTGTACATCTCCCCTACACCACAAAGATAATCTAATTATCATAAAACAATGTCTTTAAAGATGTTTTAGTATTTTTAAAAAATGTTATATAAAGAACAAGTGATTCGTCTCATTTAAGCCTCACAACATAAGTATCTATGATAAAGGGAGGGAATTGCCTTAGTTGAACTTTCAAAGTTCCTCTTAGTTTTAGGATTCTCTGAAATTATGCATTTAAATTGATAGTGAGTTATTTCCTGTTCTTCTGTGTTTTATAATCTGGATTAGTGGGGAGATGATATGGCCAAGATGCTTTTATCCCAAGCATGCATGATTGGTCTCCTTTAGCAACTGGTACACATAACTAACAATAGTCTAGATTTATGATGCAAGGGAAAGAATTTTCACCAGCAATGCTGTTACACTAATCCATCTAGGGAAGAGGGATCTTTGCTTCTTTCTTCCTTCAGTCATATTTAAGACAGACTGGACTCACCTTTGTAATTAGGACTGCAAAGGTCTTCCAAGGAAAGGCTTTATGGAAAAGAACAGATGCTCTCCTGCCGTTCTGAAGAGGCATACTAATCACATCAATGTTTTGCAGGAAAAGGGCCTCATTGAGTTGTTTGAAAAAGCACTGACTTAACAGTTAATGCTGCTTTCAAGAACAACAGTCAGTGATGAATCAATAACGGCCATTTCTCTTGATTTTTCCATTACTAGCCTTTTAACCAAAATATCTCTAAATAAAACTGAACTGGCATAGTTACAATTTTGATTAAGGTATTGAAGTTAAATTTTTAAAGAGGTGTATTAATACCTAGCCTTTGTAAAATGATCCGTAGTTTACAATGTGTTTTTACATCCTTATCTCATTTAATTCTGCAAAATAGTTGGTATCTCCACATGGAAATGAGAAATCTAAAGGCATTAGAATTTCCTAGGTATCATGTAAAAATCATTACCCTTAACTTTAAAAATGTAGATTTCAAAACTTTCAGAGAAATGATTGGCTTATTTTTATTTTTATTTTTATTTTTTTTTTGAGATGGAGTTTTGCTCTTGTTGCCTAGACTGGAGTGCAATGGTGTGATCTCGGCTCACTGTAACCTCTGCCTCCTGGGTCAAGTGATTCTCCTGCTTCAACCTCCTGAGTAGCTGTGATTACAGGTGTGCACCACCATGCCCGGATAATTTTTTTGTATTTTTAGTAGAGACGGGTTTCACCATGTTGGCCAGGCTGGTCACGAACTCCTGACCTCAGGTGATCCACCCGCCTCGGCCTCCCAAAGTGCTGGGATTACAGGTGTAGCCACCGCACCTGGCCTGATTGGCATGTTTTTATGGCATAAGTGTTATTAGAAGGCAAGTCTAAGAAGGTTAGGATGCTATGAAAATCTGACTCTGCATGGCCGGGCGCGGTGGCTCAAGCCTGTAATCCCAGCACTTTGGGAGGCCGAGACGGGCGTATCACGAGGTCAGGAGATCGAGACTATCCTGGCTAACACGGTGAAACCTCATCTCTACTAAAAATACAAAAACTAGCCAGGCGAGGTGGCGGGCGCCTGTAGTCCCAGCTACTCGGGAGGCTGAGGCAGGAGAATGGCATAAACCTGGGAGGCGGAGCTTGCAGTGAGCTGAGATCCGGCCACTGCACTCCAGCCCGGGCGACAGAGTGAGACTCTGCCTCAAAAAAAAAAAAAAAAGAAAATCTGACTGTGCAAAGCACGTGATCCTGAAGAAGATACAGAGCAAGCAGGGCAACTGCCCAGTCGGTGCAGCAGACACAGTGTCTAGGGCTCGTGATACTTTTAGGGATCAAGAAAACATTTTAATTTCTTTTAAAATTTGAGGACGTAAATGAACGTATCAATAATGACTCCAGCCTGTATCTGTCTATTCTGTATTATATTTGTCCTTATACCAACATAGTCGTAATGTTTTCTTATTTGAGGATGGGGCTCATGAAAGTAAAAGTTCCTAGGGCTTACAGGAGTCATAATGCCACCTTAATAGTGAAGTCCTACCAGAAACCTGCCTGGTTGTGCTGACATACTCCATTGGGTTCAGATTTCAAAAGGTTGATATGTTAGAAAGAAGGAAACAAAAACAGCTGTCAGGACACTATCAATCCGAGGAACTGAGTCTTGCAAAGAAAAGCAGGCCACAGAAAGGATTTTTCAGATTACATATTGAGTATAAGAGAGATCCAGGGGAAACAGGCTCTTATAAAATGCTGCTTCCTGATGGAGAGAAAGCAGATGTGATAGAGATCCCTGTTATTGCCTGCCCCGTCCAAATTGCTTTGATATTTATTCATTCATTGACTCATGCATCTCAGTTGCCTTGAAGGCCCTTATTCCATATCACAGGACAGGGCCCTATCTGTCCCACAGCTAAATGGACCATGCCTGGACAGCTGATCTATAAGTAGTTAATCCACAATCTTCTCAGCAACCTTGGACTTGTATGGTGTGGCTTGGCAAATGGGCCAGTATTAGCCCCTTTCTAATGAATTTGAACTAAATGGCACAGAGGGAAGCTCTTCTTACTAATGAAATAGAAACAAAGAAATATAGAAAGTAACTGAATTACTTTCAGGGAAAGAGCACTAGAGCACTCCCTAGACAGCTGCTGAGCTCTCTATAGCAACCTCCAATTCCAAACCAAACCCCATAAGGTGCCATCAGTATTGTCCCTATCCTGGAGTTTCAAGTAAATCTCTTTTCTTCAGCTCGATCTCCGGTGCCTATTTCTTACAAACAGTCTTGATGAAAATAGAACTATTCAAGTCGTATTTTGCTCCTATCTGCTATGTGAAGACGTATTTCCCTATGATCTGTAAAAGATAACATAAACATTGGTAAGAAGTACTGTAAGGAAATGTCACTTTCCTTAAGATGAAATCTGTTATTTTCCTTGCTCAAACCCTTCTACTTCCTCTCTGACCTTGTCTCCTACAGGTTCAGCCTCACTCATTGCTCCCTACTTTCTTCATAGATTCAATCCTATTTTCTTCATAGGTTAAGGAACCACAGTTAGTAGTTGGGTATCATGCCAACTACTTATTTCCCACAGGGTTCTGAAGAAAATATGCACAGAGATGACAAAACAAGACAATACCAAATTGATTGATTTCATTGATCCCAAATTTTAGTGTAGCATGTTTTTTTCCCCCCATTTCCCAATTATTGAATAATATAGCATTCTTGTATGTTAAGAGTTGACAATATGGGAGACCCTATTCCCCTGAGCAAGTTTGACCTGAATGTCTTAGAATGCAAAATGTTAATAATCTTGCTCTTTTATTTCCTTTACAATTCCAACTTGAATCTTGGAGATTACTGCTGCATGCAAGAAAAGACCGATATCTACATATACCCAGTGTTAGAAGAGCCAGAGAAAACGAAAATATAAGGGCAAGAGTGTGCCCCCTAAGGGAAGAAGTGATCTCTGCTAGTTTCAGTATCCTGAACTGTCTTCTTCAGGTCTTAAAGAAGTTTCTCCAATACACCAAAATTAGATGATCACAAGTCCAAATCTCTACTTATCCCCCTTCTCTAAAACTCAAGAGGGTGAAATATACTCCAAAATGTTGCTGCGCCAGCACTCTGATCCCCACCAACCACACAATTTATAATAAACAAGCAGAGCCCTTGCACTGGGCATTCTTTCTGCACAGAGTGGTCCCTCTGTTCTGAGAGCCCCCAGCTAAATTGGGGTTCCAGCACCAGAGCACTGGCAACCCTGCCCTAACAGGAAATTCAGGTAGCTGGATATAGGTGTTTACAGCTCGCCTTTCACAGAAAACTTCTTTCACCTGGAGAACGGCCTGATGCCTGGTTGTCTGACCCATGACCAAGGAGTCCCTCACACAGGAAGCTTGTTTATACTGGCATATGCCTTTGTGGCTCTTGTCTGACTTATGTCCAGTTTATGCCTGTCTGACCATTGCTCTGGCACTGGGAGCCTGATGTTGTGTTCTTCCTGGCATCCTAGGAAAATCCTGGCCTGGGGCAGACCCTGGTTCTTCAGGGGGAAGGTGCAAATCAATACACCACTACAATGGAAAATAAGTTCAAACACTGATTATTACAGATGCTGGGCAGGGAGGGAGCAATGAGTCAGAAGGCCAGTCCTTTGTCCCTGGTCACAGGAGGCAGTAATGAAGAGTCAGGCAGAGAGAGAGTATGGCAACTAGCAGCATGCATGTATATGTGTATTTTATATATATGTAGGAATAGGATGTGGCTAACTATGCTTGTGAGCAAAAGCCTGAATGGTACGTTTAAAGTAAGGGAAGCAGCAGGAAAAGTGAGGAGCCCCATCTTGTAAGCAAGAGCTATGCCTCTAAGCTCTTATCTCTGGCCACAGGCTTAAGCCATTGGGTTCTACTTTTAATGCCTAGGCAGCAACTGGTGCTGTGGGATTTCCCTCACACCCTTACATATTCCTAAGAGCAACTCCCTCATTTCATCATGTCTTTGCTCAGTTACATCCTTAACAAGGCCCATCTTAATACCCTATTTGAAATTGCAGCTTACCATTGACCTCCACGCCTCTGATGCACCTTAGCCACGTTTTTTCCCATATCATATATCACCTTTTAACATATTATATGTAATTTACTTATTTATTATGTTTATTGTTTATCCGTATTCCCAGAATGTAAACTTGAAGGCATGAATCTTTATTAATTGATGCATCTCAGGTTTCTAGAACAGTGTCTGAGAATGAATGAATAAGTAGTGAATAAATGAATGAATGAATGAATCTAATACCAAATGAAAACTATGGAAGTGGTTCATATTAAGTCCCACTCCCCTTCCATATAATAGCATTTCTCAAACAAAATCAGCATTTACAGAATAATATGGCTGATTTTTTTTCATGTTTGTTTACATGCTAGTTAAATCCATCTTTTATGAACTATTTGAGGTATTGCCCATGTATTTACTAGAATGCTTATAGTCCATCTATTATATATGCTCTATAGTATTAGTTACTGTGTATTGAGTGTTTTTCTATGTGCCTGTGTTCTTATTTTATTTTATTATTATTATTATTTTTTTTTTGAGACGGAGTCTCGCTCTGTCGCCCAGGCTGGAGTGCAGTGGCCAGATCTCAGCTCACTGCAAGCTCCGCCTCCCGGGTTCCCGCCATTCTCCTGCCTCAGCCTCCTGAGTAGCTGGGACTACAGGCGCCTGCCACCTCGCCCGGCTAGTTTTTTTTTTGTATTTTTTAGTAGAGACGGGGTTTCACCGTGTTAGCCAGGATGGTCTCGATCTCCTGACCTGGTGATTCGCCCGTCTCGGCCTCCCAAAGTGCTGGGATTACAGGCTTGAGCCACCGCGCCCGGCCGCCTGTGTTCTTAATAACTGTATAATGCTAAATAGAATTCTAGCTACAGCTAAAATTCTATGTAGCTGTACATTAATAATACAGAATTATATTAATACTAGAATATATATCATACATAGGTAATAGTCAAAGTTAATAGTCTCTCATTTCTTGAGAGTTTATGTCTCATAACAATATTTCAAGGTAGGTATTATTACTGCTTTTGTTGCATTGATGAGGAAATTGAGGGTCAGAGAGGTTCAGTAACTTGACCAAGGTCATACAGCTGATAACTAACAGTTTAAGTCCAGCACTAATGCTCTTGTTTACCAGTAACAGCTATGCTATACATTTTCGTTGGTATATGAAGAGTCTTGTATTATGTGTTTAAATATACAGTTCTAGAGCTGGGTGGGGTTTTGGTAGATGTTTTAGTGGTGGAGCCTAAAAATTATCCTTAAGCCTATTAAGCCTAGTACAATACTTGCTGATTTATTAGAAAAGAATTTTTGAGGCACTTTATTCTTAGCGACAGTATATCTACAATCACCACTTCACTTTTAAAATGGAATCGTATTAGTAGCCTTGATTTTTAGCTAGTTATTATTGGCCTTTAGATGGTGTTAATTAATATAATATTTATTTTACTAAGGAGATGAATGGTAATTATTGCTGCTTAAAAACATGGATGTACTCCTTTTTTGTGCTCTTGAATTTAAGGAATTTTAAAGATTATGTTTTGGTAAGCATTCAGATTACACTTGCAGAATGCTCTTCATTAGCTTGGTCTTCCTTACTAAGTGTAGCATTTCGGCTTTTTTAAACTTTTATTTTAGGTTCAGGGGTATGTGTGCAGGTTTGTTATATAGATAAACGTGTGTCACAAGAGTTTGCTGTACTGATTATTTCATCACCCAGGTATTAAACCTAGTAGCCAATAGTTCTTTTTTCTGCTCTTCCCCCTCCTCCCACCCTCTACGCTCAAGTAGTTGCATTTCAGTTTCACCTGAGGTGTTAGAGACTCGATTCTTATCTTGGTTGAGAAATGTGTTTGGATAGGTTTTTTTTTTTAATGTGTTTTGGTTGGTGAAATAAATAATAGCTTATCTTCAGAGTAAAGACACATGCACACGTATGTTTATTACGGCACTATTCACAATAGCAAAGACTTGGAATCAACCCAAATGTCCATCTGTGACAGATTGGATTAAGAAAATGTAGCACATATACACCATGGAATACTATGCATCCATAAAAAAGGATGAGTTTGCATCCTTTGTAGGGACATGGATGCAGCTGGAAACCATCATTCTTAGCAAACTATCACAAGAACAGAAAACCAAACACCGCATGTTCTCACTCATAGGTGGGAACTGAACAATGAGATCACTTGGACTCAGGAAGGGGAACATCACACACCAGGGCCTATCATGGGGAGGGGGGAAGGGGGAGGGATTGCATTGGGAGTTATACCTGATATAAATGATGACTTGATGGGTGCTGACGAGTTGATGGGTGCAGTACACCAACATGGCACAAGTATACATATGTAACAAACCTGCACGTTATGCACATGTACCCTAGAACTTAAAGTATAATAATAAAAAAAAAATTAAAAAAAAAAAAGAGTTTTCCTTAGGATCTTCATTATGTCCTCTTGGAATATTTATGTTACATGTTAAACTGTTTATGTTCTGAAGACATCAGATTAGTGAGGAAAACTGATTTTTTAAAATGTTATTTCTTCATATCTCTTCTGAGAGGGACACTGAATAGATGTTTTACTAATACTGGTCCAGAAAAAAAAAAAAAAAAGAATTCTGATGAGCAGAAGATCATGCAAAATTCTCCTCTATAAGCTATCAATCTCATTTAAAAAATAGTTTTAACCATTTTTATGAAGCAGGAAGAAAGCTATTAAAAACTGCTAATAAAAACTAGGTGCTTATTTTTGTGCTAATCCTAATTACTGATAATGCATGCTTATGTTTGTCACTCATTATATGGCACCGTACCAATCAGAGGATGACTGAGACTCAAGCACTCACACATGTAAATTCACCATTAGATTTTTTTTTCCTTTTTTACTTAAGGGAGTCATAATGGAAAGCAACTCTAGGTTATAAAAAAATCTTTTCTCTTTAATGCTAATGAAATGTCTCCACTCTCTGTATTAGCAGACTACCCTTATTGGTAATCTGTAGCCTTCTCTTTTGTTCGTGGTGGTAATGAAATGCTGGGTACTGAAAAAGCCAGCTCTCCAAGAATGTGTGGCCAATTGTCTTCTGTTCACTTATACTGTAAAATTACTGTTCCCCGGCAAGGCTGAACAAGTGTGGGGACAAGATCAAAAGAGTATACACTGGCACCCAGCTACACCAAGTGACTCCTGCTTTATTAATTAGTCATAGCTTCTCCAAGCTAATTTGCTCTGATAGGGCAAAAACATTCTGAAATATAAAAACAGCAAATTATAACTCAACCACAAGCCTTTACTGTTGGCTCTCTTCAACTTTCAGTTTAAACCTTTGCATTGTGTCATAAGCTAAATGCCCCTTCAGTTTTCTAAACCTTAGGGCACAAAAGCTATTTTACATTTTTTTCAAAGACATTAATGATATAGTCAAATGACCATTTTTATTCTCTAAAATCGGGCAACCTTTCATTGATATTGTTCTTTTAAAAAGTCAGTGTATTGGCAGTGTAATTTAAAAGTGCAGTTACTATTAAAATGTGCAAGCTTGTTCTGTTCTCTCATCAGAAATGCCACTGGTGTTCAAGCATTTGAAAAGGACTTTCTCTGTCAGTGTTTTTGCGGAAGCCAAATTTGACAGTGATCCTAAACTCTAAATTAAATAATATCACCACCACTTTCCTTTTCATTTAATCACCATTTTGAAGTTCCCGAAGTCTTTTTAATGTAAGGAATCTTTAGTAGTTTTTTGGTTATAACCTGAGACAGCAAAAATAAATAAATAAAAAATAAAAAATAAAAAAATACATCCCTATTTCATGGTTTTGTTTTCAGGTGGGAAAGAAATAATTAAACCTTTGAGTAAGATATTAGCTGTAAAAAGAAAAGTGATTTAGACTTGTGCAACCCAGGTTATTGTTAATTGCATTATAACCATTCAGTTTGTAACTTTTAGGATTTTGATTTAATTGAAAGAATTCACCAATTTTTATGTCCTCTAATGGGGTTTAAAAATAACAATGTACTATATCTTGTGGATATATGTAAAGCAAGTTGTACTGAGATTATTTGAAATGTGCTATCAAAGAAAGATCAAGACATTTTTACACTGGGAGTATCTAAAACCCATGTTATTATATACTTACAATGATTGATGTCAATCTTCATTACAAATTTATTTTTGGAGTCAACTTCTTTCCCTCCTTAATTGTTGTCTTTCTTTGTGAATTTTAAAAGCCTTTAGAAAAAGTTACATCATTAAGCTTACTTCGTAATTGTGAATTTAAAAAACAATTTTAGAAAAGACCAATAGTTATATTTCTCTGTAACCTAACTTGGATGGAATAGTTTTATCTGTATTATGCATTTCTAGTATTGTCACAAGTTATTTTTTTAAGGGACGATATTAGCCATTCTTGAAAGGTTGTTTTGGTTTTTTTTTTTTTTGGTAGAAGGAATATTTGTGTTTGTGAAGGTTAGCAGAGGCTGGCTGTGCTGGAAGTGACTGCAGTGCCTTTTGATTATTCATGGACAGTAATAGAAGGCACTTAAAAAGAACAATGAAATTGCTTATTTTTGTGATGGGCCATCTGTTGAATTGTTTTGTGCAACAATTGCACAATAGTATCTATGTCATATCATTCTATTTTCAACAGCAGCTGATTATGTCTCACTGGCTACTTGTCCTTATTTCTAAAGTCCCATGACCATTTAAAGTCACCTTTCCAGGGACCTTTGCCAGAAAGGTATTAGAAATCTCAAAGAGCCTGTATATTTTATTATTATTATTATTTTTTCATCTCTCTTTTTTTGGGGGGGTGGGAAACGGGTGGGAAGAGGAGGAGGGTGTTGGTCATGTTAGTTCTAATTAATTAGACTTCCTAAATGTTTAGGACAATTATCTATGCTTTCCACCTGTAGTTCTATAAAAGAAGTTATCATAGAACCATTTGGTAATTTGTGTAGAAATGACAGGCTTGCAAAAAAGCAGAGTCAAGTTTAAAAGGCTGCTATACAGTGTTTCATGATTTTAATTATCTACTCTTTTCTTTATGATGATAATTAGAATTTTTCTCTTGGAATTTACTTCCATCTTAAAAAAAAAAGATGATCCATTAGCAAATTTGTTAGAGCAGAAGTGAAATTAAAATAAAACAAATGTGTTGTTGTCAATAGGTCACTGACATTGCTGATGCCATGATTCTGAAACAGCTTTTTGAAAATCTGTTCAAAAACGGGGTCGTCGTTGTGGCAACATCCAACAGGCCACCGGAAGGTAAAAACAAACATTGTGCTAGTCATCCAATTAGGTGGAAACTAACAAGCTTTTAAAAATCCATAATTTTGTACTAAATTTATTGTGTTAGTAAATCTGATTACTTTGCTTATTACTAGTTTTATAACTGGCTTAATCTGAAAAATCATTTGATATTTGTATTTGAAAAGTTATATATTCTTAGCAAGCTAAATCCAGTTGATTCCCATGTTTGGTGCACTTGCTGTTTTTTTGTGTTTTTTTCCCCTAAATATTAGATATGTCATATGTGCTTATAAAAAAAATGCAGGCCTTTTGGACTGCTTTTTATGGGCCATGAAAGAAACTCAACTAAATGAAAGACAAAACTCATAATTAAATTTTAGAAAAAGAATGAAAACTTGCTTGCATGAATAGTTTCTAATACTTCACTTAAATTATCATTTCTAAAAAAGCACTTGTGGCTTATTAAGTACTTAAAAATTAAAATACAAGTAATATTTAGATTAAAAACAACAAGTTTAAGATCTTGCATCTTTCAGCCCATCATGTGCTCAGTTAAAGGTCTAAGAAGCCACAGATATTTCCTGAGAGACTTAATGGGAACATCTTTCTGCCTGGAGTGCTGTTTCTCCAGATACCTGCATGGCTAAGCCCTCACCTCCTTTGTCTTTGCTCAGAAGTTACATTGCTAGTGAGGCCTAGACTTGTCTCCCTGAACCTGCAACACATCCCTTTCTTCTTGGTACTACTTCCCTTTACCCTGCTCTCTTTTTTACCCATAGCACTATGGATCTACCATATAATTTACTTATTTATTATATTTATAGTTTATTGTCTGTTCCCTTCCAGGATACAAAAGCTTCATGAGGGCAGTGATTTTTATCTCTTCTGTTCTCAAATGTGTTCTCAGCACCTATAACAGTGTCTTACACATAGGTGGTTCTCAGTAAATAGTCTTAGAATGAACACGGGATGATTGCATGTTTTAAAAAGATCTCTCTGGCTGTAGTACTGAGAATAGAGTGTGGCTATGGGGTTTCAGAGTTAGAAGTAAGGAGACCATTTAGGAGACTACAGCAACAATCCCAAGGGGAGGTGATGGAGCAGTAAAGTGATGAGAAGAGGGCAGGTTCTGGATATACTGTATAGGCAGAGTCAGCAGGATTTACTGATGGAATGGATCTAGGGTATGACAAAAGAGAGAGGGATCAACAGTAACTCAAAGGTTTTGGCCTGAGCAATTGGAAGGATGAAGTTGCTGTTTACTGAGATGGGGAAGACTACAGAAAAAGCAGATTTGGGTAGGGAGGTGGAGGTAGGGGTTTCTGTGGTGACCAAGGGGGATGCATATAAGAGTTTGGACTTCATTGGAAAAGTCTGGGCTGGAGATGTACATTTGGAAGTCATCAGTCTTAAAGGAGGCAGGAAAGAGCAGCTGGTGAGGTAGGAGGAGAACCAGGAGAGTGTCAAGTGAGGAAAAGAAAAGTAGTAACAAAAGGGTTGATGAATCCTTCTGTGAAATGCTGCTACAAGCTGAAATGAGGTTGAGAATTAACCATTGCAATTAGTAATGTGGAATTCATTAGTGAGTCTGAAAAGAGTAATGTCATAGTGGGAACTTTTTTTTTAAAGTAAGCTGTGCCACATTGATGGCGTATATTGAATTTAAAATTGCTAACAGACCAAGATCTTACTATGTAGCCTGCTGTGAAACTAGGTCTCTCTCATTCTATGTTTGTGTAGTGAATTTCTTTTTCTTCATATTACATTTCAACCTATTAGTCTATGGTGTTCCATTTTATTGATTCTTATTGAAGTATTTTTTATTTTTGTTTTTATTTATTTTTGTTTTGCAAATGGAGTATGTTTGAAGTATTTTTGAACTATGATTCTAACATAATTTGTTTTTGGCTATCCCTACTATGACATTTATACATTTGATAATCATATTTCTATATCTTTAGCCATTCCTTAATTAAAATGTGTCAATCAGATAGGACTAAATTAAGTTACTTGTTGCATACCACTGGAGGCCTTGTCTTAGGAAGACATCAATTAACTAATCACCACTTTTTGGATCCAGTTATTCAAACAATTATAGTTATACCTCATCCATTGTACTACAAAAGAATTATGAGTGATTTTGCAGATGTACTTATTAAAATCCATATAATGTTATATATAGCATTCTTGTGATTAATTAGTGTTAGCAACCCTATGAGCCAAGGGAGTGAGCTTTTTAATATTAGATCTTCTATCTAGGTGGAAGTGAAGCTTGTCTCTACGACAGCTGACATGTTGATTTGACAGTGGCATCAGTATTACCTTTAGACATTCGGTGACAAGCTATGCTCATAAATAGCAAAGAGCTAGAACAATTTTGGAAGCCCTGTAGCAAGGACTGCTGAAAGGATAATTAGGCTGCTTAGACTATGGCAGTGTGGTTAACTAACTGAGGAAGGACAGCCACCAGGAGGCGTAAAGGAATATTTTGCAGCTCCTAGCTTTGTAGGAGTGAACAAAGCTACCGGTGTATCGGAGTAACCTGCAGAAATCTGAGCTGGAGCTACCCTTCTGGAGAAGACTGAAAGTTCAAGATGCAGAATTGCAAAAACTGGACAAACTTAGAGAAAGCCTTTTCTAAATATAAACTGTGGAAGGAATGGGATGCTTGTCATAGAGCAGGTTTTTTAGCCATAGCAGACAATCATCATAAATAACTTAATATTTTAATGTAACGAAGATGACGTATATGTGTGTGTGTGCGTGTGTGTGTATATAATTTTATTCATGGAGAAAAAAACTCAGAGAGCCTAAGCATATCAGGAAAAGGTAAAACTATAAGACGAAGAATGGAGCAGTGATTGCCAAGGTCCAGGGTGAGGAGGTGTTTGACTACAAAGGGGCAGCCTCAGGATGCAACTGCTGCATCCTGATTGTAGTGGTGGTTACATGTGCTGAAAACATAGAACTGTAGGCCAAAAAAAGTTACATATTATATGTAAATTAAAAACAAATCACATGGATAGTGAATGACAGAACAAAGACTAGAACTTAGGTTTTGTGACTCTTTTTACACATTGTTTTCGATCTTTTTGCCTTGTGGTCATCACTGATCTCTGTCTATCCTGTCCCAGAGAAAGAATGTCCTTTTCTTAAAACAGCAACTCAAAGTACTACATTAGAAAAAGGTGGGGAGGGGGAGAAGAAAAAAAGAAGAGTGTCCTCTTTTCCAGCCATCAAAATGCATTCAACTTTTTTTAGGTCATAATTTTTTTTTTTTTTTTGAGACAGAGCCTTGCTCTGTTGCCCAGACTGGGGTGCAGTGGTGCGATCTCGGTTCACTGCAACCTCTGCTTCCTGGGTTCAAGTGGTTCTCCTGTCTCAGTCTCCCAAGTAGCTGGGATTACAGGCACCTGCCACCATGTCCAGCTAATTTTTTGTATTTTTAGTAGAGACAGTGTTTCACCATGTTGGCCAGGCTGATCTTGAACTCCTGACCTCAGGTAATACACCTGCCTTGGCCTCCCAAAGTGCTGGGATTACAGGTGTGAGCTACCGCGCCCAGCCCCAGATGGATGAATCTCTCTCTCTCTCTCTCTCTCTCTCCATCCATCCATCTTTTAAAATAGACGCAACTTCTTAGACTGCTACAAGAGCTGGCAGAGGGTTGAGGCAAAGCCGAGTGGCTGGAGATAGAATGACCCATTTGAGGTAGCCAGTGGGGCTAGAGTGGAGAGTGAGGGGGAGAAGGATGCAGTAAAGTACAAGTTGAATCTGTAGAGGTAAGAGCTACACCTTGTAGCAATAATGATTTTGGATTTTATTCTAAGAGAAACGCTAAGCCATTGAAGCTTATCTTAAGCAGGGACTGATGTGATCTGAGTTGGAAATACCCTTCTGGCTGTAGTTTGGAGAATAGGTTACTAGATGGGGTATAGTAATATGGTGCATGCAGGAAGACATATTAGGAAGCTGTTGTAGCACACTAGACAACAATGAATATACCTTGGTATAAGGGTATAAGGCATTGATTCTCAACGAGGGGCCTCTTTTGCTCTCCAGGGAATATTTGGTAACACCTCAGACATTTTTGGTTCTCTCACCCGGTGGGAGAGGGCTGCTACTGGCATCTAGTAGGTAAAGGCCAGGAATGTAGCCAAAGTATCCTATAATGTAACCCCTGCAACAAAGAATTATGTAGCCAAAAATGTCAGTAGTGCCTAAGTTAAGAAACCCAGGTACAAGGTGATGGCAATGGATATGGAGAGGAGGATAGATTTGAGAGAGATTTAGGAGGTGAAGTAGACAGCACTTGGATATAGGTTAGATACTGGGGAAAAAGGAAAGGACACTTTCTAACTTTCTGAGTTGTACAGCTGGGTGAATGGTGTGTCTGCCATTCAACAGAGACAAAAAACTAGAGGTTAGGAGTCTAGAAAATAATGCCTGATGGAGAAGAACATACATTTTTTTTTCTCTATTAATCCTTTAGCCCCTCTGTTTAATTCCTTCTGCTTCATTCATCTCATTCCCTTCATTTCTACTTATAATGCTTCAGTTTCCTGGGCAAGAATGGATGGTTGTTGGTGATGGGGGCTACAATCATAGCCTAATCAGTTAATAATTTATTGTTTAGAATAACTTAATTTATTGTTAATTTATAGACAAATTAATTATTAACATTAATATAAAATTGTGAGGACTATTTAATCATTATTAGTTTTAATAGAAAATAATTGGTGGTCATGTAAAGCAACACCAAGTTTAGGAACCTAACAGAGTAAATAACTGTGGAGTGGAGTGTCTCGGACGGTCTTGTAGAAGAGAAGGGGAAGTCATACTTGAGGTGGGTGGAGGGAATAAGGGACCAAAGACTGCTGTCCTGCACTTCACCATTTTTTCTAGCCCTAACTTCCAGTTCATGCCTTGTTTGGGTCCAAGACCTCACCCTCTGTACACCATGCAGCTGTGTCAGCTTGTGATTTCTACTTTATTTTTTGTTTTGTATTGTTTTATTTTTGTTTTGTTTTGTGACAGTCTTGCTCTGTCACCCAGACTCGAGTGCAGTGGTGCAATACCACTACAAGACACTAGAAATGTTGTTTAAAATAAACTAAACAGGCTGGACGTGATGGCTCATGCTTATAATCCCAGCCTTTTGGGAGGCCTAGGCAGGAAAATTGCTTGAGTACAGGAGTTTGAGACTAGCCTGAGCAACATAATGAGAGCCTATCTGTACAAAAAATTTAAAATTAGTTGGGCATGGTGGCGAGTGGTACTGCTGACTGCATCCTCGACCTCCTGAGCCCAAGCAATCCTTCTGCCTCAGCCTTGTGAGTAGCTTGGACTACCAGGCTCAGCAAACTTTTAAATTTTTTGTGGATCTCCCTCTGTTGCCCAGGCTGGTCTCAGACTCCTGTGCTCAAACTATTCTCCTGCCTTAGCCTCCCAAAATGTTGGGATTATAGGCTTGAGTCCCTGTGCCTGGCATGATTACTACTTTAGTTTTTAGCTTTCTCTTTGTTTTTTGGTCTCTAGGGATTTTCCTTTCTGGCAGTCTCAAAATGTTTATTAAATTTAATTAATCAATTAATTACTTTATTTATTTTTAGAGACAGGGTCTTGCTCTGACCCGGGCTGGAGTGCAGGGGTGTGATTATAGCTCACTGTAACCTTGAATGCCTGGGCTCAAACCATCCTCCTGCCTCAGCCTCCTGAGTTGCTAGGACTACAGGCATGTATCACTGTGCCCAACTAGTTTTTAATTTTTTTTTGTAGAGTTAAGGTCTCGTTATGTTGCCCAGGCTAGTCTCAGACTCCTGGGCTCAAGCAATTCTCCCTCCTAAGCCTCCCAAAAGGCTGGGATTATAAGCATGAGCCATCATGCCCAGCCTGTTTAGTTTATTTTAAATAACATTTCTTTTTTTTCTTTTTTTTTTTTTTTGAGACGGAGTCTCGTTCTGTCGCCCGGGCTGGAGTGCAGTGGCCGGATCTCAGCTCACTGCAAGCTCCGCCTCCCGGGTTTACGCCATTCTCCTGCCTCAGGCTCCGGAGTAGCTGGGACTACAGGCGCCCGCCACCTCGCCTGGCTAGATTTTTGTATTTTTTTAGTAGAGATGGGATTTCACCGTGTTAGCCAGGATAGTCTCGATCTCCTGACCTCGTGATCCGCCCGTCTCGGCCTCCCAAAGTGCTGGGATTACAGGCTTGAGCCACCGCGCCCGGCCTTAAATAACATTTCTAGTGTATGTTTGTATATATGTGTATATATATATTTCACTTTATATAAATTCACTTGTTTTCATTTATTTCAAATATGTGATGACATCACTATAAAATTAACATTTGGTTATTTTCTTTATTTTCTTCACCTCCTTGGTTAGATGTATTCATAGGCATTTTTTGTGTGTATGGCTATTACAAATGGGATTGCATTCTTAATTTGGCTCTCAGTTTGAATGTTATTGGTGTATAGAAATGCTACTGATTTTTATATATTGATTTTGGTATCCTGAAACTTTCCTGAAGTTGTTTATCAGTTCCAGGAGACTTTTGATGGAGTCTTTAGAGTTTTCAAGGTATAGAATCATACTGTCTGTGAAGAAAGATAGTTTGATTTCTCCTTTTCCAATTTAGATTCCTTTTATTTCTTCCTCTTGCCTGATTGTTCTGGCTAGCACTTCCAGTGTATGAATAGGAGTGGTGAAAGTGGGCATCCTTTCTTATTCCAGTTCTCAAAGGGAATGTTTCCAGTTTTTGCCCATTTAGTATGATGTTGGCTGTGGGTTTGTCATAGATGGCTCTTATTATTTTTTAGGTGTGTTCCTGCAATGTCTAGTTTCTTGAGGGTTTTTATCATGAAAGGATGTTGGATTTTATTGAAAGCTTTTTCTACATCTATTGAGATTATTCTATGATTTTTGTTTTTAATTCTGTTTATGTGGTGAATCACATTTATTGATTTGTTTATGTTGAACCAACCTTGCATCCCAGGACTGAGGCTTACTTGACTATGGTGAATTAACTTTTTGGTGTGTTGTTTAATTCAGTTTTCTAGTATTTTTTTGAGGATTTTGGTTTCTATGTCCATCAGGGATATCAGCCTTTTCATTGTGTCTTTGCCAGGTTTTGGTACTAGGGTGATACTGGCTTTGTAGAATGAGTTAAGGAGGAGTCTCTCCTCAGTTTTTTGAAATAGTTTCAGTAGAATTGGTACCGGCTCTTCTTTGTATGTCTGGTAGAATTTAGCTGTGAATCCATCTCTGGTCTAGGGCTTTTTTGGATTAGTAGTTTTTAAATTATTGATTGAATTTTGGAACTCGATATTGTTTGGTGTTTCAATTCTTTCTGATTCAATCTTGGGAGACTGTATGTTTCCAGGAATTAATCCATTTCCTCTGGATTTTCTAGTTTGTGTATGTACAGGTGTTTGTATTAGTTTCTGAGGATCTTTTGTTTTTCTGTGGGATTGGTTGGAATGTCACCTTTGTCATTTCTGATTGTGCTTATTTGGATTTTCTCTCTCTTTTTCTTTTTTAATCTAGCTAGCAGTCTATAGATCTTGTTTATCCTTTCAAAGAACCTACTTTTGGTTTCACTGATTCTTTGTGTGGATTTTTGAGTCTCAATTTTGTTCAGTTGTGCTCTGATTTTAGTTATTTCTTTTCTTCTGCTAGCTTGGGGTTAGTTTGTTCTTGTTTTGTCTAGTTCTTCTAGGTATGATGTTAGATTTTTGGTTTGAAATCTTTCTTTTTGAGGTAGGCATTTAGTGCTGTAACCTTTTTTCTTGACACTGCTTTTGCTATATCCCAGAGATTTTGGGATATTGTGTCTTTGTTTTTATTTATTTCAAAGAATCTTTTGATTTCAGCCTTGATTTTATTGTTTACCCCAAAGTCATTCAGGAGCAAGTTGTTTAATTTCCATGTAATTGTGTGGTTTTGAAAGATCTTCTTGGTATTGATTTCTATTTTTATTCTACTGCAGTCTAAGAGTATGGTTGATATGATTTTGATTTTTAAAAAATTTATCAAGACTTACTTTATGATTGAGCATGTGGTTAATCTTGGAGTATGTTCTGTGTGCAGATGAGAAGACTGTATATTCTGTGGTTGATATATAGAGTGTTCTGTACATATCTATTAGTCCAATTGGTCAACTGTTAAGTCCAGAATTTCTTTGTTAATTTTCTGCCTTGATGATCTAATCCTGTCAGTGGGGCATTGAAGTCCCCTACTATTATTGTGTGGTTATCTCAGTCTTTTTGTAAGTGTATAAGTACTTGTTTTATGAATCTGGATGCTCCAATGTTGGATACATATATATTTAGGATAGTTAAGTTTTATTGAATATAACCCTTTATCATTATGTAATACCCTTCTTTGTATGTTTTTACCGTTGTTGGTTTAAAGTCTATTTAATTTGATAATAAGATTTTTTTTTCTGCCTTTTTTTTTGGTTTTCTTTTTGCATGGTAGATCTTTCTCCACCCCTTTACTTGGAGCCTGTGGGTGTCATTACATGTGAGATGGGTCTTTTGAAGACAACAGATGGATGGGTCTTGTTTCTTTATCCAACTTGTCACTCTTTGCCTTGTAAGTGGGGCATTTAGACCATTTACATTCAAGGTTAATATTGATATGTGAAGTTATGATCCTATTGTGAAATTGTTAGCTGTTTGCTTTGTAGTTTCTATTGTTTTTGTTCTTTATAGGGTCTGTGGGCTATGTACTTAAGTGTGTTTTTGTGGTAGCAGGTATCATTCTTTTGTTTCCATATTTAGGACTCCCTTAAGGATCTATTGTAAGGCTGCTCTAGTGGTAACACATTCCTTTGGCACTTGCTTGTCTGGAAATGATTTTATTTCTTCTTTGCTATGAAACTTAGTTTGGCAGGATGTGAAATTCTTGGTTGGAGTTTCTTTTCTTTAAGAATGCTGATAATCGGCTCCCAGGCTCTCCTGGTTTGCAAGGTTCCGGCTGACAAGTCCACTGTTAGCCTGATGGGGTTCTTTTTGTACATGATCTGCCCTTTTTCTCTAGCTGCCTTTAAGATTTTTTCTTTAGCATTGACCTTGGACAGTATGGTGACTATATATGTCTTGGTGATGTTCATTTTGTATATAGTATCTTGCAGGTGTTCTCTGGATTTCTTGTATCTGGATGTCTACCTCCCTGGCAAGATAAGGAAAGTTTCCTTTTTTTTTTTTTTTTTTTGACATTTTTCACAAATTTATTTATCCATGTTCTAAGGACTAGGGAAGTTTTCTTGAATTATTGCCTCAAGTATGTTTTCCAAGTAGTTTGCTTTTTCTCCTTCTCTCTCAGGAATGTTAATAATTTGAAGGTTTGGTTGCTTTACATAATCCCACATTTCTCAAATAATTTGCTTGTTTTACTTATTTTTAAAAATTCTTTTTTCTTTTTTGGTCAGATTGGGTTCGTTCAAAAGACCAGTCTTGAAGTCCTGAAATTCTTTCTTCTGCTTGGTCCAGTCCATTTATAAAGCTTTCAATTTTATTTTGAAATTCCTTAAGCGAGTTTTTTAATTCTAGAGGCTCTGATTGATTTCTTTTTAAGATGTTTATCTCTTCATTTCTTGGATTGCTTTAGAAGTTTCTTTTCTCGATTTTTAACTTTGTCTTGGATCTCTGTGAGCTTCCTTGCAAGCCATGCTTTGAAGTTTTTTTTTTTTTTTTTTCTTTGGATACAGTCTCACTCTGATGCCCAGGCTGGAGTACAGTCATGTAATCTCAGCTTACTGCAACCTCCATCTCCGAGGTTCAAGTGATTCTCCTGCCTCAGCTACCCAAGTAGCTGGGATTACAGGCACATGCCACCATGCCCAGCTAATTTTTGTATTTTTAGTAGAGATGGGCTTTCACCATATTGGCCAGGCTGGTCTTGAACTCCCGACCTCAGGTGATCTGGCTGCCTTGGCCTCCTAAAGTGCTGGGATTACAGGTGTGAGCCACCACACCCGGCCTATGCTTTGAGTTCCTTATCTGTTATTTCTGAGTTTCTATTTTGGTTAGGGACCATTGCTGGAGATCTAGAGAAATTTTTTGGTGGTGTCACTACCTTTAACTTTTTCATGGTGCCAGAATTCTTGTGCTGGTTCCTTCTCATCTAGAGACACTGGCACTTCTGATTTTTGTAATTATTTTCATGCAGGTAGGATTTTTTTCTTTTTCTTTCTTTCCCTGTAATGCTGTTATTATTGTTGTTGTTATTATTATTATTATTATTATTAATTTTTCTTTTCTTTCCCTTTTCCCTGCTTGCCCAGGGGATGTGACTGTAGAGAATGCTCGGTAAGATCTTTTGGCTTTGCTTGAACAGCCCTATGCTGCTGCTGCTGCTGCTGCTCTTCTCCTTCTCCTTCTTCTTCTTTTTTTTTTTTGGAGATAGAGTCTCACTTAGTCACCCAGGCTGGATTGCGGAGTGCAGTGGCCCAATCTTGGCTCACTACCACCTCCTCCTCCCAGGTCCAAGCAATTCTCTTGCCTCAGCCTCCTCAGTAGCTGGGACTGCAGGCACCCACTACCATGCCTGGCTGAGTTTTGTATTTTTAGTAGAGACAGGGTTTCACCTTGTTTGCCAGACTGGTCTCGAACTCCTGACCTCAAGTGATCTGTCCACCTTAGCCTCCCAAGCTCCCAAGGTTGCTGGAATTACAGGCATGAGCCACTGCGACCAGCTACCCTATGTACTTCTTTCAGCATTTTTTTTTTTTTTTTAAATATTTTTTATTATGCTTTAAGTTCTAGGATACATGTGCACAATGTGCAGATTCGTTACATATTTTCAGCATGTTTTATATTGGGCTGTGAACTTTGTCTTATAAGCCTGTAGATGGCACTTACAGGTGAGAGCCAGCTACAGCCAGTGTATTTGGGTATATACTTGATCCTTGTTTACTGGCAGAAGCTCTCTGTTGCTCCAGGCAATTAGCTGATTTGTAGAAGGCACAGTGGTCTGCACTCCTTGTTTAGCCCTGATGGTGACAGGGGTTGGGAGGGTGGCAATGGGAGACATTAAGGGCAGAGGCAGACCTGGCGAATCCTGCAGGTCCCCTGATGGTAGACACAAGCACTAGTGCCAAGGGAGAATCCAGTGGGTGACCATGAGGTACCCAAAGGTTTTCCTAGGTGTGGACCTGGGAAACCTGCTCAGCTCCAAGTTCTGTGCATGAGGATGAGAGGATGGCCTAAACTCCTAATCCAGGAGAGTGGTTGCTCCAGTTGCCTGGCGAGCTGCCTGGACATGGACCAGAGAGGGTCTTGCTGCACTATGATCTATGCCCAGGAAGCGTGGGGCAGCTTAGGCTGCTGAACCAGATGAGAGGGTGCTCTGAATGCCTGGATAGCTGTCTGGTTGTGAGGCAGAGGGGGCCTCTCTGCACCAGACTCTCTGCACAGGAAGAGTGGGGCAGGTCAAGCTGCCGATCCAGGTGAGTGATGCTCCAAATGCTTGGAGATCTGCCTAGGCATGGAGCAGAGAGGGCCCCCACGCACCAAGAGCTCTACACAGGAGGGGTGGGGCAACTTAGGCTGCTGGACCAAGCATGCAGGTGCTCTGAATGCCTGGAGATCTTCCTGGGCATGTAACAGAGAGGGTCCCCCTGCACCAGGATCTCTGTACAGGAAGGCTGGAGCAGCTTAGGCTGCTGAACCTGGCAAACAGGTGTTCCAAATGCCTGGAGATCCACCTAGGTGTGGAGCAGAGAGAGCCTCACAGCATCACAGTCTATGTCCAGGAACGGTGGGATGGCTCAGGCTACTGGTTCAGGCAAGTACGTATTCCAAATGCCTGGATTTCTGCCTGGGGTTGGAAGAGAGAGGGCTCTGCTGCACCATGATCTCAGGGAAGCAGGGTGGGGCACCCAGTGATGGCACACGCAGATCAGTTGCAGGTTTCCATGCTGGCCCTGGCTTCAAGTCTCACCACCCAGGAGAAACTGCAGCTCTCTTCCATGCCAGACTTGTGACAGGGGAGAGCACAATTCCAGCACCTACTGCTGAAGCACTTTCCACAGTTCTGGATATGGAGGCCCCCTATCCAACTCTGGAGCAGGTGTTCCAATCTCTGGCCTGAGACTAAAATGCCCGTACAGCCATGCTGCAGGTCACCAAAGAATGGCCCAGATTAAAAATGGTGTCCTGCTCTCAGTCTCAGATCTGGGAAAATGCCTGCAGCTTTTCCCAGTGTCTTTCCTTCACAGTGTCTCCAATCCTCTCCTCAAGTTAACTACAGGGCTTGGGAGAAGCAAAATGCTTTTCCTTGGCCTGGGTTGCTTGGATTCCCAGTGGCAAGGTGAGTCACAGAGCGAGACTTCATCCTTTCTCACGTACTGGGGATTCACTCACCTTTGTCAGCTGGATGCTAGCATGGGGGCTGTTTTCTGGCATTCTCCTCCCTGGGTTCTGGGATGTCCTTTATGACTCCAGTAGATTTCCATTTTCCTCCTTGAATTAAAACTCACAGAGTTGATCTTTATGTACTATCTTGCTATTTCCAAGTGTCTGAGGCATGCTGAAAGCCACTAATCCACCATCTTGGAAAAAAACCAACCGAAAACACTCATTTTATATTTCATAGGACAATCTGGTTAAGGCTCTTGAACCTGAAATAAAGAGGATCTTGGCTCAGATCCATAGGAATAGGAAATTATTTGAAAAGTTTCAGATAAAATATACGCAGAGAGAGTTTGTGTTTAATTTCTTATTTTTATAAAGCTTCAAGTAAATTATTCATTTAGCAATTTTGTCATGTAGGTAAATATTTTAAAGTCTACATACAATTAAATACATTTTTACTTTTCTTTCTTTCTTTTTTTTTTAAATCAGAAGAGACCTGGATTATGGTTTTTACTTTTCAAAGATTCTAGTGTCGGGGCTGGGTGTGTTTGCACATGTCTGTCATCCTAGTTACTTGGGAGGCTGAGGCAGGAGAATTGCTTGAGTCCAGGAGTTCAAGGCTACATGAGCTACAGTCATGCCTGTGAATAGCCACTGACTGTAGCCTGAACAACATAGGAAGACCTTGTCTCTGGGAAAAAAAAAAAAAAAAAAAAAAAAAAAAATATATAATATATATATATATATATATATATATAGTGTCAAGTCATCAGAATAGCTAGAAACAAAAATCCATGATTTAAAATTTCACGTACGTGACTCTCACATTTTAGGTACTGCAGTAAAATGTTGTTAATTTCATGACATTCCAATAGGGAAATATAATAAGACTGTTTAAGTGGATGAAGACTCTGACAACAAATTAATAATAGATTTGTAGGTTCAATTAGTTAAAAATTTGAAATTAAATTAGTAGTTCAACTTGAGACATTTATTCAATCAAAAATAGAAACACATTTTTATGGGGAAATAGACTACATAAATTGAAATGACTCTGCTTCTTTGGCAGATTGACACAAGGTGCTAAAAATGTCCTAGACTGACTGACCCTAGAACCATCAGAGCAGTGAACTTTGGAGTTTCTGGGTTTTATTCTTTTTTTTTTTTTTTTTTTTGTGATGGAGCTTTGCTCTTGTTGTCTAGGCTGGAGTCCAATGGCACAATCTCGGCTCACTGCAACCTCTGCCTCCGTGGTTCAAGCGATTCTCCTGCCTCAGCCTCCCAAGTACCTGGGATTACAGGCATGCGCCACGACGCCTGACTAATTTTGTATTTTTAGTAGAGATGGGGTTTCCCCATATTGGTCAGGCTGGTCTTGAACTCCCGACCTTAGGTGATCCACCCGCCTCGGCTTCCCAAAGTGCTGGGATTACAGGTGTGAGCCACCGCGCCCAGCTATTCACTGTTTATTATAATGAAAATGCATTAGATAGCATTCGAATGTCAAAAATAATACTATTTTTCTTAGATTATCAGGCAACAGCATGATGTGATTCCTACTCAGACCAGCATATTCATACTAAATAAAAGACTGAATATCACTAGAAAGTTGGCTAACAGTTATGGGTATGCACATACACACACATTAATTTTAATTTATTATTTTAATGCTTCTAGGGGGAAAAATACAATGATCATCACCTTAAAGGCTGACAAAGCATTTGGCAAAATTCAACATCCTTTCTTCATAGAATAACTTCGTAAAATATAAGTAGATGAATAGTTTCTTAATATGAATACCAAATATATGTATCTTAGTTAAAAAGTCTGAATTATGCTTAGCAGGGAAACTATGGAGACATTTCTGCCACAGTTATGAACACATCCAGGATGACACTGATTACTTTTTAATGTTGAACTAAAGTACAGACAGATTATGACAACAACTAGGTGGGAAGTGAGGGAAACTAGGTAAAAGCCATGTATCTTGATTGAAGAGTTGCACCAAAATTAGACCTTGTTCAAGATTATATACACTTGCTTAAGAAAATACCCTAATATGAGAATGACAAAAGATACTGCAGCAATAAATCTAATTCTTAAAAGGTGAAAGAAGCTGAGTGCCGTGGCTTATGCCTGTAATCCCATCACTTTGGGAGGCAAGGCGGGCGGATCACTTGAGGCCAGCAGTTGGAAACCAGCTTGACCCACATAATAAAACCCTGTCTCTACTAAAAATACAAAAAAAAACTGTGGTGGTGCACACCTGTAATTCCAGCTACTCAGGAAACTGAAGCGTGAGAATTGTTTGAACCCAGGAGGCAGAGGTTGCGGTGAACCAAGATCAGGCCACTACACTCCAGCCTGGGCAACAGAGTGAGAGTCTGTCTCAGTAAATAAATAAATACATAAATAAAATAAGATAAAATAAGATAAAAAAGGTGAAAGAATAACATCCTTTTACAGATGATCTACTAGAGCAAAGAGAAGTATGTTTTAGGAATTTTTTGTTTTATATTATTCAAAAATCAGGAAAACATGGACTCTTCAATACAGATGATCCAAGCTGAGAAAAGACAACAGATTGAGCTGAAAACTTATTTACTGAGATCAGCTGTGATAAAAGAAAACAAAATGAGATAAAAAGAGATTAAATTAATTAAAATTAAATAAATTAAAATTTGCAGTAGAAGTACTAAACTGTAGACCTAAAACTGAAGAAAGTAAAATCAGTGATGTAGGAAAACTAACATAAGAAGCTCTGCCAGAATACAGAAATAGAATAATAGAATGATGAAGAAAGGAAACAAGTCCTTTGGTTATAAATGATAATTTTGTTCCCTTTGCAGGGAGAGTTTACAGTCTTGAAGGGCAGTGTCATCAGTTGTAACACTGGTAATTGGGGACAGATACAGTCAAGTATTTTAGAAGTTAAAATATGCCTTCTGCTTTTCAGATGACTTGAAAATCTTTTCTACAAAAGTAGAAAAGATGAAAGATCAAAGAAAAAATATTTCTTAGAGCAAAAGCTAGAGTATGAACAAAAAGTGTGAAACAAGATCAGATATTTCGCTGACAGGGAATATAAATGGGTTAAGTTCCCTATTAAAAACTAAAACCTCTTCAGTGTGTGTAAGGCCATAGCCAAATGATCTTTCTGCAGGTAACAATGATAAATTCTGAGTAAAATACTCTACACAACCATGTGAAGGTCCTGGAGAGTAAAAAAAAAAAAAGAGGCTGGCAGATTATTGAGGAAAGACAACACTTGGAAGAATGTCCAGCATGGAGAGTTTCCTGTTTTTTTGTTTTTTTTGTTTTTTTTTTTTGTTGAGAGGAGTCTCGCTCTGTCGCCCAGGCTGGAGCGCAGTGGCCGGATGTCAGCTCACTGCAAGCTCCGCCTCCCGGGTTTACGCCATTCTCCCGCCTCAGCCTCCCGAGTAGCTGGGACTACAGGCGCCCGCCACCTCGCCGGGCTAGTTTTTTTTTTTGTATTTTCCTGTTTTTTAATAACAGCCTCAGGGCAGGGTGAAATCAGTGCTGCATTGATACCTGCTATTCTCATAGAAAATCCAGTCTTTCTGGCCTGAAAAACCAGATGATAGAGTTTGCAGTAAGAAACTGCTGCTGGAAATGAGAAATGGATCCCAGAGAGAACTAGATTGGTATAGCCTGAGGTTCTGTGTGTAACCCCTGCCCAAATCTCTGACTGACTTCTGACCCATGCATGTGCAGGGCAGACTAACAGCTACCCAACTAGGGGTAGGTCCGAAACTGAGATTTGAGTTGCTGCCCAAGAGAAGAATTTGTAGTTTGAATCCAAGCAAGATAATTTCCTACTAAAACAAAAATGTCAACAGTCTTCAGTGAAGAAAATGAAATTCACAGTATAACATTCACAAGGTCCAGGATACAATCCAAAATTGAAAATGAGGAAAATGTGTCCCATTCTGAAGACAAAAAGCAGTTAACAGAGACTAACCCCAATGTGAACTGGATTAGCAGACAACTACTTTAAAGCAGCTGGGGAAGCAATTGCTGGGAAAGGGTGAGGTAAAGAAAATATGTTCAGAATGAGTGAAAAGACAAGAAATCTCAGCAGAGAACTGAAATCATAAAAAATGTAAATTCTAGAACTATAAAATATAAAAATTCACTTGATGGGCTTAATAGCAGAATGGAGATAACAGAGGAAAGGTTCCAATAACTTAAAATTATCCAATGTAAAGAATAGAAAGAAAATGATTAGAAGAAAATAAACAGAGCCTTAGGAATGTGAGGAACTGTACAAGCTTATAACATATTTCCAATTAGAATCCCAGAAGACGGCCGGGCGCGGTGACTCAAGCCTGTAATTCCAGCACTTTGGGAGGCTGAGATGGGCGGATCACAAGGTCAGGAGATCGAGACCATCCTGGCTAACACGGTGAAACCCCGTCTCTACTAAAACATACAAAAAACTAGCCGGGCGAGGTGGCGGGCGCCTGTAGTCCCAGCTACTGGGGAGGCTGAGGCAGGAGAATGGCGTGAACCCAGGAGGCGGAGCTTGCAGCAGTGAGCTGAGATCCGGCCACTGCATTCCAGCCTGGGCGACAGAACGAGACTCCGTCTCAAAAAAAAAAAAAAGAATCCCAGAAGACAAAGAGGGAGAGAATGAGGCAGAAAAACTTTTGAAAAAACAATGACTGAAAAATTTCCAAATCTGGAACACATAAATTTATAGATTCCAGAAACTTAGTGAACTTAAAGCAGAATAAATTAGGTACACTGTAGTAAAACTGCTAAAAACCTAAGGTAAAGAGCAAATCTAGAAAGCAACCAGAGAAAACATGACACATTAAATATGCAGGTGTTGGAAACAGGCCCCCAAAATCTGGCCATAAACTGGCCCAAAACTGGCCATAAACAAAATCTCCACAGCACTGTGGCACATTCGTGATGGCCATGATGCCCACACTGAAGGTCGTGGGTGTACTGGAATGAGGACAAGGAACACCTGGCCCACCCAGGGCGGAAAGCTGCTTAAGGCGTTCTTAAACCACAAATGATAGCATGAGCGATCTGTGCCTTAAGGACGTGTTCCTGCTTCAGGTAACTAGCCAGAACCCACCCCTTTATTTCAGCCCATCCCTTTGTTTCCCATAAGGAATACTTTTAGTTAATCTATAATCTATAGAAACAATGCTTATCACTGTCTTGCTGTCAGTAAATATGTGGGTAAATCTCTGTTCGAGGCTCTCAGCTCTGAAGGCTGTGAGACCCCTGATTTCCCACTCCACACACTATATTTCTGTGTGTGTCTCTTTAATTTCTCTAGTGCTGCTGGGTTAGGGTCTCCACAGCCAAGCTGGTCTCGGCATGGAGGAGCAATAATTGGGAACTGATGACTTCCGTTAGAAACTTTGGAGGTCAGAGACAGTGGAACATCTTTAAAATGTTGAGAGGAAGAAACCATCAACTTAGTAATCTTATTCTAGAACTTCCTGTGAGAATGAAGACAGTAGCTCACACCTATAATCCCAGTGCTTTGGGATGCTGAGGCAGGGGGATTGCTTGGGACTAGGAGTTTAAGACCTGCCTAGCCCATCTAGAGCAACATAGTGAAACCCCATCTCTACAAGAAATTTTAAAAAAATTAGCTGGTGTGGTGGCACGTGCCTGTAGTGGGAGCTTCTCAGGAGGCTGAGGTTGGGGGAACACTTGAGCCCACAAGTTTGAGGCTGCAGTGAGCTGTAATTGTGCCACAGCACTCTAGCCTGGGCGATAGAATGAGACTCTGTCTCTCAAATAAATAAGTAAATAAATAAAAGAATGAAGGCAAAATAAAGACATTCTAAAATTAAAAAGAAAAATGCCTCTCCTGGGCACGGAGGCTCATGCCTGTAATCTCAGCACTTTGGGAGGCCAAGGCAGGTGGATCACCTGAGGTCAGGAGTTCGAGACCAGACTGGCCAACATGGTGAAACCCTGTCTCTACCAAAAATACAAAATTAGCTGGGCATCTTGGCGCATACCTGTAATCCCAGCCATTTGAGGGGCTGAGGCAGGAGAATCGCTTGAACCCGGGAGGCGGAGGTTGCAGTGAGCCAAGATTGTGCCATTGCACTCCAGCCTGGGCAAAAAGAGTGAAACTCTATCTCAAAAAAAAAAAGAAAAAGAAAAGAAAAGAAAAATATCTAAGAGAATTTATCACCAACAAACCTGTACTACAAGAGATTCCAAAACTTGTTCTTCAGGTAGAAGGAAAATGATGGATGGGTACTTCAATGATGAAGAAGTGAAATGCATCAGAAATGAAAATGGTGAATATTGGGGTAAACATAAGCACTAATTTTTTCTCTTAGTTTCTTTAAAATATAATTGATTGTTTTACATAAAATTATAGTGTTGTCTTATAGAGTTTATAGTGTATGTAGGTATGATACACGTGACACCAGTAGCAGAAAGGGGGATGTTTAGGTGGTTGTATATGAATGCAGTATTTCTACATTTTTTTGAAGTGATATTATATTCTAAGTAGAGCATGAAAAGCTAAGGATGTATATTGTAATCACAGAACAGCAACTAAAATAAAGACTGATAGATTAAATTAAAAAGGAATTTTTAAATGTATTCAAATAATCCAAAAAAAGGTAGGCAAAAAGTAAAAGAAGGGACAAAAAGAAAACAAATAATAAAATCATGGACCTAAATATTAAATGTTAATGAACTAAACTTTCCAATTAAAAGGTAGAGATTATCAGAACAAATTTAAAAAATACCAAGAGATATACTTTTTTTTTTTTTGAGACGGAGTCTCGCTGTGTCGCCCAGGCTGGAGTGCAGTGGCCAGATCTCGGCTCACTGCAAGCTCCGCCTCCCGGGTTTACGCCATTCTCCTGCCTCAGCCTCCCGAGTAGCTGGGACTACAGGTGCCCGCCACCTCGCCCAGCTAGTTTTTTGCATTTTTTAGTAGAGACGGGGTTTCACTATGTTAGCCAGGATGGTCTCGATCTCCTGACCTCATGATCTGCCCGTCTCGGCCTCCCAAAGTGCTGGGATTACAGGCTTGAGCCACCACGCCCAGCCCCAAGAGATATACTTTAAAAATACACAGATGGCCGGGCGCGGTGGCTCAAGCCTGTAATCCCAGCACTTTGGGAGGCCGAGACGGGCGGATCACGAGGTCAGGAGATCGAGACCATCCTGGCGAACACTGTGAAACCCCGTCTCTACTAAAAAATACAAAAAACTAGCCGGGCGAGGTGGCGGGCGTCTGTAGTCCCAGCTACTTGGGAGGCTGAGGCAGGAGAATGGCGTGAACCCGGGAGGCGGAGCTTGCAGTGAGCTGAGATCCGGCCACTGCACTCCAGCCCCGGCGACAGAGCAAGACTCCGTCTCAAAAAAAAAAAAATAAAATAAAAAAAAAAATAAAAATAAAAATACACAGATAGGCCGGGCGCGGTGGCTCAAGCCTGTAATCCCAGCACTTTGGGAGGCCGAGACGGGCGGATCACGAGGTCAGGAGATTGAGACCATCCTGGCTAACATGGTGAAACCCCGTCTCTACTAAAAATACAAAAACTAGCCGGGCGAGGTGGCGGGCGCCTGTAGTCCCAGCTACTCGGGAGGCTGAGACAGGAGAATGGCGTAAACCCGGGAGGCGGAGCTTGCAGTGAGCTGAGATCCGGCCACTGCACTCCAGTCCGGGCGACAGAGCGAGACTCCGCCTCAAAAAAAAAAAAAAAAAAAAAAAAAATACACAGATAGATTGAAAGCAATTGTATGCAAAAAGATATAGCATCCAAACAGTAATGATACAAAGGCTAACATGGATGTATTAGTGCCATATTAAACTTCAGAAAAAGCTGGGCCTCTCTTTCACAGCAAAGATGGATTCTGAGGTAGATGGGGAGGTCAGCTTCCCAGGGTGGCTTCCCAAGGTGGTGGAGGCAGTGGCCACACCATGGTCTCAGATGCTGAGGCAGGCCTGTGTGACTGCCAGTGGGTAGGCCATGGTGAATGGAGAAAACAGGCACTTGTCCCCTCTGCATGCCCTGTACATACACCTGGGCTATGAGCCCCACCAGCAGATGCTTGTGCGGGGCTCAGCCTTTCCCTCGTTGGTTTCTGGCAGCACTAGGCCTGTGTCCCTTATTCCTGGGCCACAGTGCTAAAGTTTGTCTTCTATGGATTAGGTTGTAGATAAATCAAGTATTGTATGGTGGCTTGTGGAAGACAATTTTGATTCTAAGATCAGTTCAACAACCATTAGCTTCAGCTATAATCATTTCTGATATCAAAAAGAAGAAATATTTTCAACATTAAGAATTGATTAAATGATTTTTAATTTTTTTTCCTTCTTGTATCAAGGGACAAGTCATAGATTAAAAAATTTTTTGACAGCAAGCCCTATCTAATTTTATAGTTGACAAATGTGTGCTATTATCACAAAGGAGAAGTCAGAGAAAGATGCTACAGACTGCGCCAATTCATTCAAACAATTTTTCTTTTCTTTTCTTTTTTTTTTTTTGAGATGGAGTCTCGCTCTGTTTGCTCAGGCTGGAGTGCAGTGGCACAATCTCGGCTCACTGCAGCCTCCACCTCCCAGGTTCACGCCCTTCTTCTGCCTCAGCCTCCCGAGGAGCTGGAACTACAGGTGCCCGCCACCACACCCGGCTAATTTTTTGTATTTTTTAGTAGAGATGGGGTTTCACCATGTTAGACAGGATGGTCTCGATCTCCTGACCTCGTGATCTGCCCGCCTCGGCCTCCCAAAGTGCTGGGATTACAGGCGTGAGCCACCACCCCTGGCCACAATTTTTCTGTAGTTCAAAAACCACAATATCTCACATTGTCTAGCCGCAAAATTTTTTTTTTTTTTTTAGTTTAAGAAAAGCAAAATACCACAATGAACTTAAATGAACTCTTCAAAGAAATTAGTTGAATAATTCCATCCACTCACACTAACACCCCATCTGGTAGTAAGGCCTTTAGACTCCAAAGACAATCTAGTGGCAAAGTGGACGCTATTGTTGGCTGAGCCTCAGTCACTCACACTTCATAATGAAGTAGATAGTTTTAAAAGTCGACAGGAGGATTCTGGTCACTGCCATTAGTTTGTACATGGGTTTTGGGTCTTGTTCACACACAAAGGATTCCCAGAAACATCTAAGTTTTGTTCTCTTGTTGAAGACTATAGTCATGATATTTAAGTCCATTGACTTCTATTATATAAAGAATCTCTGGTGCAAAAAACTACATCATTGGTGTTTGACCTTACTGAAAATAAGTATGTAAGTATATGGATGGTGGTATTTTTGTATTCAAATTTTATGGAGCATTTTATAAAGAGAAAATTAGGGTCAGGTGCAGTGGCTTATGCCTATAATCTCAACACCTTGGGAGGCCAAGGCGGGAGCATTGCTTAAGATCAGGAGTTTGAGACTAGCCTGGGCAACATGGCAACATCTCTCAACACACACACACTTTAGCACTTTCATGGTTCTAAAAAAAAAAAAAGAGCTTCTGGAGCCTATCATTTCCTTAGATTCCCATTACCTGTTATAGGGCATTGTACTGTTTAAAACCAGGGACCAGGAACAGTGCCTCATGCCTGTAATTCCAGCACTTTGAGGGGCCAAGGTGGGTGGATCACTTCAGCCCAGGGGTTCAAGACCAGCCTGGGCAACATGGCAAAACCCTGTTTCTACAAACAACTAGCCCAGTGTGGTGGCATGTACCTGTAATACCAGCTAGTAGGGAGGCTGAGGTGGGAGAATCATCTGAGCCCAGGAAGTCAAGGCTGCAGTGAGCCATTGCACTCCAGCCTGGGTGACGGAGTGACACCCTGTCTCAAAAAAAAAAAAAGGTAGGATATCTAAAGTGGAGGGTTGACAATTATTATTTGAATACAAAATTGAATTTATAGGACTATGTATTTGTAGGACTGATGCAAAGAATTTCATCTTTCTGCCATCTCTAAAGCAGTTTCCATTGAAAACATTCACCAGGGATGCATGCAGTCAGTTAACATCAACAATAGATCACCCTGACTTTTCTTTTTGATGTTTTAGTTTGTGTGTCAACAAACGCATTACAAGTTGAGCATCCCTAATCTGAAAATCTGAAATCTGAAATGCTCCAAAACCTGAAACTTTTTAAGGGCTGACATAACACCACAAGTAGAAAATTCCACACCTGACCTCATGTAACAGGTTGTAGTCAAAACGCTGTGATGGGCCTATTGAAGGACTAGAGCAGTGTGTATTCCTAACAAAGCAAGAAATCATGTCACTTTATAAAATCAAAGAGAGCCTTCAAAGACAAAAACTATTGTTAATTAGGCAGATGACTCTGGAGGAAACTTCTTTAAAAAGTTTTTTATTTCCATAGGTTTTTGTGGAACAGGTGGTATTTGGCTACGTGAGTAAGTTCTTTAATGGTGATTTGTGAGATTTTGGTGCACCCATCACCCAGGCAGTATACACTGAACCCAATTTGCAGTCTTTTTTCCCTCACCCCACTCCCACCCTTTCCCCCAGGTCCCCAAAGTTCATTGTATCATTCTTATGCCTTTGCATCCTCATAGCTTAACTCCTACTTATGAGTGAGAACATACAATGTTTGGTTTTCCATTCCTGAGTTACTTCACTTGGAATAATAGTCTTTGGTTCCATCCAGGTTGCTGCAAAAGTCATTAATTTGTTCCTTTTTATGGCTGAGTAGTATTCCGTCGTATACACCCACCACCATTTTTTTATCCATTTGTTGATTGATGGGCATTTGGGCTGGTTCTGTATTTTTGCAATTGCGAATTGTGCTGCTATAAACATGCGTGTGCAGGTATCTTTTTTGTATAACGATCTCTTTTCCTCTGGGTGGATACCCAAGAGTGGGATTGCTGGATCAAGTGGAATTTCTACTGTTAATGCTTTAAGGAATCTTCACACTGTTTTCCATAGTGGTTGTACTAGTTTACATTCCCACCAACTATATAGAAATGTTCCTTTTTCACTGTATCCACACCAACATCTATTATTCTTTGATTTTTTGATTATGGCCATTCTTGCGGGAGTAAGGTGGTATTGCATTGTGGTTTTGATTTGCATTTCCCTGATCATTAGTGATGTTGAGCGTTTTTTCATATATTTGTTGGCCATTTGTGTATCTCCTTTTGAAAATTGTCTATTCGTGTACTTAGCCCATTTTTTTTTTTTTTTTTTTTTTGAGGCGGAGTCTCGCTCTGTCGCCCGGACTGGAGTGCAGTGGCCGGATCTCAGCTCACTGCAAGCTCCGCCTCCCAGGTTTACGCCATTCTCCTGCCTCAGCCTCCCGAGTAGCTGGGACTACAGGCGCCCGCCACCTCACCCGGCTAGTTTTTTTTTTTTTTTTGTATTTTTAGTAGAGACGGGGTTTCACCGTGTTAGCCAGGATGGTCTCGATCTCCTGACCTCGTGATCCGCCCGTCTCGGCCTCCCAAAGTGCTGGGATTACAGGCTTGAGCCACCGCGCCCGGCCTTAGCCCATTTTTTGATGGGATTATTTATTTTTTTCTTGCCAACTTGTTTGAGTTCCTTGTAGATTCTGGATATCAGTCCTTTGTCAGATGTGTAAATTGTGAAGATTTTCTCCCACTCTGTGGGTTGTCTGTTTATTCTGCTGACTTCCTTTTGCTGTGCAGAAGCTCTTTAGTTAAGTTCCACCTATTTATCTTTGTTTTTATTGCATTTGCTTTTGGTTTCTTGGTCATGAAGTCTTTGTCTAAGCCAGTGTCTAGAAGGGTTTTTTTTTGATGTTATCTTCTGGAATTTTTTGGATGAAACATTGTAAAAAGCCATCCAACAGAATGCATTTCTAGAGGATGCACTTCTTGGTCCCTCAACTGCTTCTGATGTCTTTTCTTACCTAAAAAAAAAAAAAATAATAATAATAAAAATACAGTGTACGGTACAAGGCTCAACATTGTAGGTAGAGACTGAAAGTCTGCCATTGTTAATGTTGTTTGCAACCAGTGTAGGTGTTCTGATGATGCTACCATGCTGCTTACTTACCATGAACACATTATTCTTTCATTATATTAATGATGTCATATTTTTTCCTGTTGGGTACTTACATGTGAACAAGTATAAGAAAATGATTGCTGTGCTTGCTTTGGAAGCACATATATTAAAATTGAAATGATACAGAGAAGATTAGCATGGCCTCTGCACAAGGGTAAGTTTTATTTAAAAGATGTAAAATTTTTTGAAAAAGAAAATGATTACTTATTGGTAGCATATAAAGACAAGAATGATGGTGATGCTTAACGACCACAAATTGTCCTCGCGGGTGGCAGAGATAGTGATACCTTCGCTTTCTGATCGTTAAATGTACACAGTCTTTGTTTCATGCACAAAATTATTCAAAATGTTGTATAAAATTACTTTTAGGAGGCCGGGCGCGGTGACTCAAGCCTGTAATCCCAGCACTTTGGGAGGCCGAGACGGGCGGATCACGAGGTCAGGAGATCGAGACCATCCTGGCTAACACGGTGAAACCCCGTCTCTACTAAAAAAATACAAAAAACTAGCCGGGTGAGATGACGGGCGCCTGTAGTTCCAGCTACTCGGGAGGCTGAGGCGAGAGAATGGCGTAAACCCGGGAGGCGGAGCTTGCAGTGAGCTGAGATCCGGCCACTGCACTCCAGCCTGGGCGACAGAGCGAGACTCCGTCTCAAAAAAAAAAAAAAATTACTTTTAGGTGATGTATATACGTGATATATGGAACATAAGTGAATTTTGTGTTTAGACTTGGGTTTTACTTATTATGATTTGTGTACAGTGCCTAGTAAATTGTGTGGCTTCTAGTAGGTGTTCTGTAAATCTTGGTTCCTCTTTTTATCTGTTGTCTTCAGCACTCGTTTCAGTGAAGACATAGTAGAGTTCATCGATGTGTATTGAACTGAATATCAATCTATAATATAGTATAACATGGGAACATTTAATGAGCTGTACTACCTACAGATTTAGTAAAATGTTTGAACTTTAGTTCTTTTAAAAGAAGCTATTTCAGCAACAGCTGCTTAAGTAGTCTATAGGTGCTCTTTTCTTTTAGTCTGAATACAGTAAGAATCTCCTAGAAGGATAAATGAAATTGGTTCCATGAAACCATAAAATTATTGTGTGATAATTTATAGGAAACCTCCTTTAATGACATGTTTTAAAAGTTTTTCTTACTCTAAATCGATATGTATATGTGTAAGTAAGCATTATTTAGCTTCTTAACTTGACACTTGGATTTTTAAGGAAAAGATCTGCATATCCGTGTGCATTTCCAAAATGTTTATTTAGGTACTTGTAATTACTTTAAAAATCCTCTTTGCTTGTGTTTCATCTGTAGGTATTATAGCTATTCACTGTTGAGAATTTAGAGGTACTCATACCATTTTTTACAAAATGAATGTCCTGTAATTTTAGTATTCTGTTTTACATGACCAAGTGCTCATTTCATTCTGTTTAGAGAGATGATGAAGAAATCATAGTCAAGAACTCCTGAATTTTAAAATAGTATTTAGTAATGACAAATGTTGATATAAATGTATTATGAAATCTTTATGTCTAAGAAAAATAATATTAAACAGCTAATATTAAACATTTTGGTGGCTAAATAACATTTCAAGAGATGGATCTATTGCATCGATAATTAGCATGATATTTGAATTACAAAAAACTTTTCAATTTAATGAGTATGGTCCCTTTTCACTTGTGCTCTATAAAAACCTAAAGGTTTTTAAGCCAAATGATTTCTGTTTAGAATTCTGTTTAGAATACACTTCTCAGAGCATAAAGTTTTGGATCATATATCCTTGTACAGGCTGATTTTTTAAAAAGTTCGTCCTTTAAAAAATTAAGTCTCTAAGACTTAAAGGCATTGGTATTCTATTTTAACTTTGTTGATGAGTGGAAATCTTTTAATGAAGAATATTACAAGTGGGCCTTTACATTTCTCATTTTGATTAACATATTAAAAGGTGCATGCTTGTTAAACTACATCTCAGAGCCTTATACATCCATAAAAAAGATGTTATTCTACAAAAAGGACCAAAGCGTTACCTTCACATAGATGAACTTTCATTTGTGTATTATGTTAGTTTTAATTCTATAACATTGTGCTCTTTAATAATCACTGATGATATGTATGGCTTATTTCCCAAAATTTTAAAGGGCTCATTGAAATGTAGTTGACGTATTATAGGCTGCACATAGTTAAAGGATACAGTTTTTAAAATACTGACATATGTATACCTTCATGAGACCATTGCCACAACTAATAGAGTGAACATTTCTATCACCCCCAAAAGTTTCCTCTTGCCCCTTTTTCTCTCTCTCTCTTCTTCCCTTCCCCTTCCCTTCCCTTCCTTTTTTCTCTTCTCCCTCCCCTCTCCTCTCTCTCCTCTCTCTCCTCTCTCTCCTCTCTCTCCCTTCCCTTCCCTTCCCTTCCCTTCCCTTCCCCTCCCCTCCCTTCCCCTCCCCTCCCCTCCCTTCCCCTCCCCTCCCCTCCCTTCCCTTCTTTCACTCTGTTGCCCAGACTGAAGTACAATGGCACAATCTTGGCTCAGTGCAACCTTTGCCTCCTGAGTTCAAGTGATTCTCCTGCCTCAGCCTCCCAAGTAGCTGGGATTACAGGCATGTGCTACCACACCCGGCTAATTTTGTCTTTTTATTAGAGATAGGGTTTCACCATGTTGTTCAGGCTGGTCTTGAACTCCTGACCTCAGGTGATCCACCTGCCTCGACCTCCCAAAGTGATGGAATTACAGGCATGAGCCACCATGCCTGGCCTTGCCATTTTTTTCATCTGTCACTACCAAACCTGCTGTCCCTCTCACAAGCAGCTACTGATTAGCTTTCTGTTGCTATAGATTCGTTTGTGTTTTCTAGAGTTTTATATAAATGGAATCACATAGTATGTACTCATTTTTTTGGTCTGGCTTCCTTTACTCTGCATACTTATTTTGAGATTTATCTATTTTGCTATGTGTATGAATAGACTATCCTTTTTATTGCTGAGTAGTATTTCATTGTACAGATAACCAATTTGTTTATCCATTCTCCCGATGATGGATATTTAGATTTCTTCCAGTGTTTGGCTATCCCAAATAAAGCTGAAGTTTTTAGCTTATTTATGAATAAAGCTGCTATAAACATTGAGTGTGTTTTTAAAAATTGTCTGATTTTCCATTTTTACCACTTCCCACAATCATGGCTATCAACTCTTAACCTACACCAATGTTTTTATCCACCTTCCTCAGCAACTTGGCAATTAGGAAAGACTGAAAATATTTGACATTAAGCCCATTTCCTACATTTTAATCCTTTTACTCATTAGAGGTATTTATTATAAGGAAGAAAAAAATCTGATTTTGAATCTTGAAATCTAAATAGCCTGGCCAGCATTATTTTACCTTTTATGACATTCCTAAATAAAAATTTTAAATATAACCAAATTGAAACCCGTAGTCTTTAATCACCCAAAGAGCTTATGCAAATACTTTCCTTACTATAATGATGTTATGATGAATCTTTTCTAAAGAGAATAAATGTTTCCTAATGACCATATTTTATTTCCATAAGTATATGTGGCATTTGAAGTCTATCATAGTTACCAAGTTTTCTCTAAACAAGGAAATACAGAAAAGATCCCATAATGCCATACTTTTTAAAAAAATTGAGACACATAATCTAATTTGTGTTTTTTATTATTTAAAAATTTTTTACTATTACTTTTTTTTGAGACAGTGTCTCACTCTGCACCCAGGCTGGAGTGCAGTGGCACTATCATGACTCACTGTAGTCTTAACCTCCCCAGGTTCAGGTGAGCCTCCCACCTCATCGTCCCGAGTAGTTGAAACTACAGGCATGTGCCACCACTCCAGGCTTATTTTTCTATTTTTTTGTACAGACAGAGTTTCACCATGTTGCCCAGGCTGGTCTCAAACTCCTGGACTCAATCCACCCACCTTGGCCTCCTAAAGTGCTGGAATTTACAAATGTGAGCCAGTGTGCTGGGTATACTACTGTATCTATTTTCCTAAAATTTTAAAAATCTCATAACTTTATAGAATGACCTTGAGGGAGGGAGGGAAGTAGAGAGGGAGGGAGGGAGGGAGAGAGAGGAGTCTCGCTCTGTCACCTAGGCTGGGGTGCAGTGGCGCTATCCAGCTCACTGCAACCTTGACATACAGGGTTCGAGCAATCCTCCTACCTCACCCTTCCAAGTAGCTGGGACCACAGGTGTGTGCCACCACACTGGGCTAGGTGTCTGTTTTTGTTTGTTTTTTGTAGAGATGTGGTTTCCCTGTGTTTCCTAGGCTGATCTTGAACTCCTGGGCTCAAATGATCCTCCCGACTTGGCCTCTCAAAGTGCTGAGATTACAGGCATGAGCCACCATGCCCAGCCTATGGAATGACTTTTAAAAGAAATGTTTATATGAAATAAAATTTTACCCTCTTGAGAAAATTTTCTAAGAACTCTCCATTTTATAATGAAAAATATGCAGAGCTTAAAACTTGTCCCTTTTCATTTGTTTGTTCTTGACAATACATATGTTTACATGTATGTGTGTGTAAATATACATACACTATGACAGTTATGTATATTAAAAAAACATCTTCCTAAGGCAATAAATACTACCCGTTTATGATATAATTGCATATTTACAGCTTATTAAGAGTTTTTAAGAAATAGTTTAAAAATTTCTGTGGGTACATAGTGGGTGTGTATCTTTTTGTTTTATTTTGTTTTGTTTTGTTTTTTTCTTGAGGCAGAGTCTCATTCTTTCACCCAGGCTGGAGTGCAGTGGTACAATCTTGGCTCACTGCAACCTCCATCTCCTGGGTTCAAGCTGTTCTTCTGCCTCAGCCTCCCAAGTAACTGGGATTACGGGTACTCGCCACCACACCCGGCTAATTTTTGTATTTTTAGTTGAGATGGGGTTTCACCATGTTGGCCAGGCTGGTCTTGAACTTCTGACCTCAAGTGATCCACCTGCCTCAGCCTCCCAAGGTGCTGGGATTATAGGCTTGAGCCACTGCACCCATCCCATAGTAGGTGTATGCCTTTATGAGGTATGTGAGATATTTTGGTACAGGTATGAGATTATTTGGTAATAGTCACATCATGGAAAATTGGATATACCATCCTCTCAAGCATGTATCCTTTGTATTACAAGCAATCCATTATACTCTATTAGTTACTTTAAATGTACAATTAAATTATTATTAAACTATAATAATTCTGTTGTGCTATCAAATACTAGGCCTTTTTTATTCATTCTTTTTTGTTTTTGTTTTTGTTTGTTTGTTTTTTGAGACAAAGTCTTGCTTTGTTGCCCAGGCTGGAGGGCAGTGGCATAGTCTCAGCTCACTGCAACCTCCGCCTCCCAGGTTCAAGCAATTCTCCTGCCTCAGCCTCCTGAGTAGCTGGGATTACAGGTGCACACCACCATGCCTGGCTAATTTTTTTTGCAATCTCCGCCTTCTGAGTTCAAGTGATTCTCCTGCCTCCATCTCCCAAGTAGCTGGGATAACAGGCATGTGCCACCACACCTGGCTGATTTTTGTATTTTTAGTAAAGACAGGGTTTCACTGTGTTGGTCAGGCTGGTCTCGAACTCCCGGCTGGTCTCGAACTCCTGACCTCAGGTGATCCACCTGCCTTGGCCTCCCAAAGTGCTGGGATTACAGGCGTGAGCCACCGTGCCTGGCCCTGGCTGATTTATGTATTTTTAGTAGAGACGGGATTTCACCATGTTGGCCAGGCTGGTCTCAAACTCTTGACCTCAAGTGATCCGCCCACCTCGGCCTCAGAATGCTGGGATTACAGGCATGAGCCATGATGCCCTGCCTTTTTTATTCTTTCTATTTTTTTTTGTACCATCCCCACCTTCCCCCATCCCCCACTGTCCTTCCCAGCCTCTGGTAACCATCCTTCTATTCTCTGTGAGTTTAATTGTTTTGACTTTCAGATCCTACAAATAAGTGAGACTATGTGATGCTTGTCTTTCTGTGCCTGGCTCATTTCACTTAACCCAGTGACCTCCAGTTCCATCCATGTTGTTTTAAGTTCCATTTTTTTTATGACAGAATAGTACTCCATTGTATATAAATAACACATTTTCTTTATCCATTCATCTGTTGATGGACACTTAGGTTGATTCAAAATCTTGGTTATTGTAAACAGTGCTGCAACAAACATGAGAGTGCTGATATATCTTCGATGTACTGATTTTCTTTCTTTTGGATATATACCCAGCAGTGAGATTGCTGGATCATGTAGTAGCTCTTTGTTTAGTGTTTTGAGGAACCTCCAAACTGATCTCCATAGTGGTTGTGCTAATTTACATTCCCACCAATAGAGTATTGAGGGTTCCCTTTTCTCTGCATCCTCAGCAGTGTTTGTTATTCCCTGTCTGGATAAAAGCCATTTTAACTGGGGTGAGATGATACTTCATTGTAGTTTTGAATTGCATTTCTCTGATGATCAGTGATGTGGAGCACTTTTTCATATGCCTGTTTGCCATTGTCTTCTTTTAAGAAATGTTTATTCAAATCTTTTGCCCATCTTTTAATTGGATTTATTAGACTTTTTCCTTATAGAGTTGTTTGAGCTTCTTATATATTCTGATTATTAATCCCTTGTTAGATGAGTAGTTTGCAAATATTTTCTCCCATTCTGTGGGTTGTCTCTTCACTTTGCCAGCTGTTTCCTTTGCTGCACAGAAGCTTTTTAACTTGATGTGATACCATTTGTTCATTTTTGCTTTGGTTGTCTGTGCTTGTGAAGTATGACTCAAGAAATTTTTGCTCAGACCAATGTCCTGGAGAGTTTCCCCAATGTTTTCTTATAGTACTTTTATAATTTGAGGTCTTAGATTTAAGTCTTTATTTTTATTTTATTTTTCTATAAGGTGAGATAGGGGTCTAGTCTTATTCTTTTGCATGTGGATATCCAGTTTTTCCAGCACCATTTAATGAAGAGATGGTCTTTCCCCCAATGTATGTTCTTGGCACCTTTGTCAAAAATGTGTTCACTGTAGGTATGTGGATTTGTTTCTGGGTTCTCTGTTTTGTTCCATTGGTCTATTTGTCTGTTTTTGTGCCAATACCATGCTGTTTTTGTCTATAGCTTTGTGTGAAGTCAGGTATTGTGATTTCTCTAGTCTTGTTATTTTTACTCAGGAGAGCTTTGGCTATTTTGGATCTTTTCTGATTCTATGTAAGTTTTAGGATTGCTTTTTCTATTTCTGTGAAGAATGGCATTGTGATTTTTGTGGGGATTGCATTGATTCTGTAGATTGCTTTGGATAGTATGAGCATTTTAACAATATTGATTCTTCCAATCCATAAATATGGAATAGCTTTTCTTTTTTTTTTTTTTTTTTGAGACAGAGTCTTGCTCTGTTGCCAGGCTGGAGTGCAGTGGCACCATCTCAACTCACTGTAACCTCTGCCTCCCGGGTTCAAGTGATTTCCCTGCCTCAGCCTCCTGAGTAGCTGGTACTACAGGTGCGTGCCACCACACCCCACTAATTTTTGTATTTTTTGTAGAGACGGGGTTTCACCATGTTGGCCAGGATGGTCTTGATTTCTTGACCTCATCATCCTCCTGCCTTGGCTTCCCAAAGTGCTGGGATTACAGGCGTGTGCCACTGTGCCTGGCCATCTTTCACTTCTTTGGTTAAGTTCATTCCTAGGTATTTGATTTTATTTGTGGCTGTTGTAAATGGGATTACTTTTTAAATTTGTTTTTCATATTATTTACTGCTGGCATATAGAAATGCTACTGATTTTTGTTATGTTGGCTTTGTGTCCTACAACTTTGCTGACTTTGTTTATCAGTTCTAATAGTTTTCCTTTTTTTTTTTTTTTTAAATTGGGCATGGTGTCATTTGCCTATAGTCCCAGCTACTGGGGAGGCTGGGGTGGGCTGTGGAAGTATCTTTCTCTTTTTTTTTTTTTCTTTTTGAGATAAGGTCTCACTGTGTTGCCCAGGCTGGAGTGCAGTGGCAAGATCTTGGCCCACTGCAGCCTCTGCCTCCCAGGCTCAAGTGATCCTTCTGCCTCAACTTCCTGAGTAGCTGGGGCTACAGGCACATGCCACCACGCCTGGCTAATTTTTGTATTTTTTGTAGAGATGGGATTTTGCCATGTTGCTGAGGCTGGTCCTGAACTCCTGGACTCAAGGGATCCACCTGGCTCGGCCTCCCAAAGTGCTAGGATTACATGTGTGAGCCACTATGCCCAGCCCTCTTGTGGAATCTTTAGGTTTTTCCAAATATAAGCTCGTATCACCTGCAAACAAGGATAATTTGACTGTTTCCTTTTCCTTTCCAATTTGGAAGCCCCTTATTTCTTTCTCATCTGATTGCTTTAGCTCAGACATCTAGTACTATGTTAAATAACAGTGGTGAAAGTGGGCATAGTTTGTCATGCTCCAGATCTAAGAGGAAAGGCTTTCTGTTTTCCCCCGTTTCGTATGATACTAGTTGTGGGTCTGTCATATATAGTTTTTATTATGTTGAGGTTTGCTATTTCTATACCTAGTGTTTTGAGGGTTTTTATTATGAAGGGATATTGAACTTTATCAGATAATTTGTTGGCATCGATTGAAATTATTATATGGTTTTTGTCCTTCAAAGAATGGAGTTTTAATTTTTAGGCAATTTCATTTAAAATGACTTTTTTAAACCTTGATATCAAATATATAATATATGTTTGCATTATATATATAATGCAAATACATGAGCAGTTCTGTCTATTGGTGTATTTTCTAAAAAGGCTAATCTTATTACACAATGTTTAATTCTTTTTTTCTTTTTTTTTTGAGACAGTCTCGCTCTGTCATCCAGGCTGAAGTGCAGTGGTGTGATCTTGGCTAACTGTAACTTCCACCTCCCTGGTTCAAGCGATTCTCCTGCCTCACCCCCTGAGTAGTTGGGCTTACAGGTGCCCATCAGCATGCCTGGGTAATTTTTGTATTTTTGATTTTTAGTAGAGTTGGAGTTTCACCATGTTGGCCAGGCTGATCTCAAACTCCTGACCTCAAGTGGCCTCCCAAAGTGCTAGATTATAGGCATGAGCCACTGAGCCCGTCCAAGTTACTTACTAAGAATTTTTATTATACGTTGAGAAAAGGAGAGATTTTTTTTTCCTAGTAGAATGCTATATATTCAAGTTTTAAATGCTTTTACGTATCTAATCTTCTTATGTTGGGTTATTGGTTTCGAATTTTGGAAGTGATACCTTCCAAATTCTTTTGTTGCCTCTTATTACAGTTTAAAGCTAATTTGATTGAATACCTTTTGATCTTCTTTCTGTGGCTGTTAATTTTTTTCTTTTATTAAAATAAAATAAAATATGTGTAGGACCTGAAGAGAAATCAATTTTGGTCTATTTTTCTTTTTGCTCCTTTTTTTTTTTTTTTTTTTAATCAGTAGAAAGCTTTATTTGCCAGGCTAAATGATAAACTAACATCATGATTTAGGCTAAGTAAAAAACTAATATCATCTTTTTCTTTCAGATCTCTATAAAAATGGACTCCAAAGAGCTAACTTTGTACCATTCATAGCAGTCTTGAAGGTAAAAACAAATCTTTTATTTGTGTTTACTAAGATCATACTTATTGATAATCAAGGGCTTTAGTAGGATTGCCTTGGTCTTGGCATTCAAAGAGAATTTATTTTGGCATTTAGATAGTAATAGTCAGGGGCTGGGCACAGTGGCCCATGCCTATAATCCCAGCACTTTGGGAGGCCAAGGTGGACGGATCACAAGATCAGGAGTTCAAGACCAGCCGGACCAACGTGGGGAAACCCCATCTCTACTAAAGATACAAAAATTAGCTGGGTGTGGTGGCATGCGCCTGTAATCCCAGCTACTGGGGAGGCTGAGGCAGGAGAATCATTTAAACCCTAGAGGCGGAGGTTGTAGTGAGCCAAGATCACACCACTGCACTTCAGCCTGGGTGACAGGGCAAGACTCTGTCTCAAAAAAAAAAAAAAAAAAAGAGACTAGCCAGGACAACACGGCAAAACCTCTTCTCTAGATAGTAATAGTCAAAGACACTAAAGGAGAAAGGAATCTTTTGATATAGTATTCATCCATGCGTACACTGAAAAAATTACAAAATATAGTCTAAATGATTCTCTAACTGAAACAGTGAATATTCTGCATTTTATAAATTTTAATTTGAGGTTTGCTCATAAATATTATAGTGGAATGTTTAAACTTATACATTTATTTCTGAAAAAAATGTTTAATGTTCCCTGTTTCCTTCAGGTTAATGGCCATTATTAACATGTTTTCCCAGCTATTAAAGTTGTTATTCTAGAATAGCATTATTACAAAAATATTCTAATATATTTAAATGTGATTGCCATCAAGTTATGAAATTATGTCAAGTTGAGGCACATAAATAGTTTAAATATTTGTGTGTATCATCACTGCATAGAGTTTAAAATAGTCTTCATTACAATATGATTAAGAATAAAATAGCCTCCTTTTTTTACTATTAATTTTAAGTAATATTTTACATGATTATTTAATGATTTCATATTCTGCCAATATTTATTGAGAACCTACTATGTACAATGTGTGGCATTAGGCATAATGGATAATAGAATTATAAACTAAGCTGTTTTTCTGGCACATTATTTATAATCTAGTTGAGGATGTAACATATACACAAAAAAGCAAAATTTGCCAAAATATAACTCCCATAATTTTAGATAAATACTTTTTCCCCATGCACATCAAGTATCTGAAGAAAGGATAAAGTATTTTTTAAAAATGGAAAGCTTAAAAATTCTTACCCAAGAAGGGTTAAAATATTTTATCTTCAGACCTTCTAAAGGCATTATCAGACAATCTTTTTGATGTGTACTTTGGTTGGAATTATTGTTGGTGCCAAACTTTATTCCCTATGCTATACTTAGGAGAACTCAGACATCTGTTTCCTTGACCAATTTTAGGTTCCCAAGGATTTTAATTTCTCGGAGATATTTATAGATGTAGGAAAAGTACTTTTGGAAGATTTATGCTGTTAGTAATTTTTTCCCTTTATATTCATGCTTTGCATTTAGGGAGAACATAGACTTGCAATGTTTTCTCCATGCTAGGAATCCAAAGTAATATGGTATACACAGATACCAAAATATAAAGAGGAAGCTAGGAAAAATAGGTGCTAAAAATAGTGTCTTCATATAGCATAAAATTCACAAAATATAAAAAGAGAAGTCTCAGAAAGAAACAAGTTAAGAGGTTCCGAGGGAACAACTTTATAGCTGTACTTTTTTTTTTTACTCCAAATATTTTGTTGTTGTTTTCTTTGGCCAGTAATTTGTCATACTTCAATATATAATAGCAGTATTAATAGGAAAAATGAATAGTATACAATTTGAAATTGAACATGAACTGAGATATATAATATACAATATAAAGTTGAACATGGACTGAACTTCCCGGGAAACTAAATACCAGATTAGATGAGAAAAGGTCTAAAATATCTAATTTATTCAAGAGACTTTTCATATATAACAAAACATCAATGATATGAAAACTAGAGCTGGTTTCTCTGAAGCTTTTCTGTTTGGGCATATAAAGTTTCTTTTGTAAAGAAGGGTGGTTTAATATTAACTTAAGTGACATTTTGCCTCTTCACAGATGCTAGTGTTACTTCTTCATTCTGGCCCAGCTGAGAGAAAGGTGTAGCAGAAGTCAATCTTAAAACAAATTGAGAATCTTAGTTTCATGAAAAGAAATTATTATAAACAAGAGAGAAATTTGTTGAAGAAAAAGTACATTGTAAAATTCATTTTTTAAAATGTTCTTCTCTATAAACTAAATAGTTACAAGTTCATAATTCACCACAAAAGCTTGTGGTTTGTTGCTTGGGATATTGAAAGATAACAAAAACTAAACTACGCTCTTAGTAAAGCCTGCTTTATGGCCCAACATGTGGACAATTTTTGTAAATATTTTCTTTAAAATATTTCTTCAAAATAGTGAGTACTCTTCAGTTGTTGTGTATTATTGTGTAGGTTTGTTAATTATGCTGTTCAAATCTTTGTTCTCATATTTTTTTCCTATCAATTACTGAGAGACTTATGGGAAACATCTCACTATAATTGTGAAGTTGTCTATTTTTCTTGTAATTCTGTCATTTGCCTTACATATTTGGAGGCTATGTTATAAGTTGCATACAGATTTATAATAATTATTTTATTTTTTTTTTACTTATTTATTTTGAGACAGAATCTTGCTCTGTCACCCAGGCTAGAGTGCAGTGGTACAATATTGGCTCACTGCAACATCTGCCTCCCAGGTTCAAGCGATTTTCCTGCCTTAGCCTCCTGAAAAGCTGGGACTACAAGTGCACGCCACCACACCAGACTAATTTTTGTATTTTTAGTAGAGATGGGGTTTCAACATGTTTGCCAGGCTGGTCTCAAACTCCTGACCTCAAAGGATCTGCCTGCCTTGGCATCCCAAAGTGCTGGGAGTACAGGTGTTAGCCACCACACCTGGCCAGATTTACAATAGTTAAATACTGCTTGTGAATGGAACTTTTAAATATTATTAAGTAACATTGCCCCTTCTTTTCAAGTATATTTGTAACCTTCTCTTGAAACATTGTTATCATGAGTGCTTTAAAATCTTTATCAGATAATTCTAACGTCTTTGCCATCTTGATGTTGCCATTTCTTTACATTCAGTTTGAGATCTTCCTGATTTTTGGTATAAGTGATTTCCAATAGAAACTGACATTTTCATAATTTGTCATTAGACTTTGAATCTTAATGTTTTAACCAAACTTTTCATTATGGCAAAATATACATAACAAAAATTACTATTTTAATGATTTAGTTATTTACATTTTGAGACAGGGTCTCACTCTGTTGCCCAGGCTGGAGTGCAGTGGCACAATCGTAGCTTACTGCAGCCTCAACCTCCCCAGGCTCAGGTGATCCTCCTGCCCCAGCCTCCTGAGTAGCTGGGACTGCAGGCGTATTCCACCATGCCCAGCTAATTTTTTTTATTTTTTGTAGAGACAGGGATTCACTATGTTTCCCAGGCTGGTCTCGAACTCCTGGGCTCAAGTGATTTGCCTGCCTCCACCTCCCAAAGTGTTGGGATTAAAGGCAAGAGTCACCACACCTGGCCTATTTTAATGATTTTTAAGTGTGCAGTTCAGTGGCATTAAGTGCATTCACATTGTTTTACAAGCACCACCATGATTCATCTCCAGAATTTTTCATCTTATCAAACTGAAACTCTGTACTCACTAAATAATAACCACCCGTTGTCCCCCTTTCCCAACTCTACTTACCACCATTCTGCTTTCTGCCTCTGTGAATTTGTCTTTTCTAGATACTTCATGTAAGTGGAATTACCTAATATTTGTTTTTTTCTTTCTGGCTTATTTCGCTTAGCACAGTGTCTCCAAGGTTTATGCATGTTGTAACATGTGTCAGAATTCTTATCCTTTTTATGGCATAATAATATTCCATTGTAAGGATATGCTACGTTTTGTTTATCCATTCACCTGTCAATGGATATTTGGGTTATTTCTACCTTTCAGCTATTATGAATATTGCTGCTTCGAACATTTGTGTACAAATATCTGTTTGAGTCCCTGCTTTCAATTCTTTGTGTACATACCCAGAACTGAAATTGCTAGATCTTATGGTAATTATATGTTTAGCTTCTTGAGGAACTGCCATACTGTTTTCCATAGCGGCTGTACCATATTACGTTCCCATCAGCAATACACAAGCATTCCAATTTCTCTGCATTTTCCCCAACATTTTCTTTTTCCTTTTTTTTTTTTTTTGGTAATAGCCATCCCTGTGGGTGTGAAGTGGTATCTCATTGTGGTTTTGATTTGCATTTCCCAAATGATTAATGATATTGAGTATCTTTTCATATGCTTATTTTATTGATTGACTGATTGATTGATTGAAATGGAGTCTTGCTCTGTCACTCAGGCTGGAGTGCAGTGGCACGATCTTAGCTTGCTGCAACATCTGCCTCCTAGGTTCAAGTGATTCTCATTCCTCAGCCTCCTGAGTAGCTGGGATTACAGGCACGTGCCACCACGCCCAGCTACTTTTTGTATTTTTGGTAGAGATGGGGTTTCACCATGTTGGCCAGGCTGGTCTTGAACTCCTGACCTCCGGTGATCCGCCCACCTCATCCTCCCAAAATGCTGAGATTACAGGTGTGAGCCACTGCACCTGGCCTTATCTTCTCTTTTTTCAGATTGGGCAACATCTCATTCTATAAAATAGATTGTTACTCTGTTTATCTTTGTGGATCTTATTTGAACTTTCTGTTTTAGTTCGCTCTTTTTAGACATTATTCTTCAAGAGAAGGGGAGGCACTACTTCCTTTACTGCCGGATATAGCTAGAAATCCAGGTTCCCTATTCAGCCTCCATTGACACCTGAGCTCTGGTTTGGGATGTGCTCCTTGTTACCTGTTACTGCTGGAAAGGGGGTTTTGACTCCCGTGTGATCTCCACCGATATCACTGTGGGAGGAGCATGCTCATACTGGTTGGCTGGGATGAAAGTTCCAGTTCCTACTTGGCATTCTGTGACATCACCCTGGCAATAGTGTTAGGATTCCTCGTGACAGCCTTGTGAGGGTGGAATTCTAGGCTCCCCTTAGCCTTTGCTGGCATGGTTGGGGAGGTGGAGCCACAGTTTTTCCCCGTGGTATTTGCTTTAGTAGAACAGTTATTGTCTAAAAGTGTTATCTTTTATTAAGTTGCCCTTTTCCTGCTTCTTTGGCTAAAGAGAACAGACTTTTATGGGGACCTCATTTGTATGTTTCCATCAGCATTTCTGGGTTGCTGGCTTCTTTAACTCTAAGTCTGGGATATATGAGTCAAAGATAAACCCTGTGGCTCACACTTGTAATCCCAGTGCTTTGGCAGGCCAACATGAGAGAATTGCTTGAGGCCAAGAGTTTGAGACCAGCCTGAGCAATGTAGTGAGTGCCCATCTTTACAAAATTAAAAAAAAAAAAAATTAGCCAGGCATTGTGATGTGTACCTGTCCTCCAAGCTACTTGGGACGCTGAGGCAGGAGGTTCACACGAGGCCAGGAGGTGGAGGCTGCAGTGAGCCATGATTGTGTCACTGTACTACAGCCTGGGCAACAAGCAATACCCTGTCTCTTAAAAAAAAAAAAAAAAAAAAAAAAAAATCCCACAGGAGAGAACCTCACCATCTGTTGTTCTTCAGGTCTTGAATAGTTCTAGCTGTTCTTCCTTCTTTCTACTTTTCAGGTAGAGATGGGGTTTCACCATGTTGAACATCAGGGGTCTCCTGATGTTTGCTTTATGTATAATTTCCAGAGGTTTTAATTATACGTATGATTAGGGATAGGGAAAAGTACATCTCCATCTTCCCAGAAGCAGAAGTCAGCTTATTTAAAGTCCTTGTCTGCCAATTCCATCATTTCTGGTTTTGTTTCTATGGTTTGATTTTTTTTCCCCTGGTTGTGAGTCCTATTTTCCTGCTTCTTTGCAAGTCAAGTAAGTTATGATTGGATGCTGCACGTAGTGATTATTACATTGAGTCTCTGTTACTTCCTTTAAGGGTGTCAAATTTTATTTTGGCAAGTGGTTAAGTTTCTTGCAGATCAGGTTGATCTTTTTGAGGCTTTTTTTTTTTTTTTTTCCTGTGCCGGAATCTCACTCTGTTGCCCAGGCTGGAGTGCAGTGGCGTGAGGCTTATTTTTAAGTTTTGATAGGGTGAACGTAGATTAGCCATTATTCCAGGTCTGTGTTAGCCCTTCTAGGTGTTAGGTTTTAGGACCTTTCTAAGCTCTTTACTGAATCCCCGTGGTGTTCATTGAGGTGTTTCAGCGCTGACTATTCAGAATGCTTATATCTCCCAGATTATGTGTATTATTCTTTGCCCAACTCTGCATATGCAATTTGTTATTCAGCCAAAGATTACATTCCCTATGCAGATATCTGAAGCTTTTCTTCTGCATAGCATTTTCCTGTGCTGAACTCTACTGTGCAAATTCCAACTGTTTCAGCATCCCAAAACTCTGAGAACTATCTCTTAAACTCATTTAGATTGTTCTATTGCAGTCTAGAAATTGCCTCTAGATAGAAAGCCAGGGAATATGGCCAGCTTGCTTGCCTGATTTTTTTCCCTCATATCTCAGGGATTGCTGTCTTTTGCTACCTATTACATAATGTCTGGTATCAGCTGTTTCACATGTTTTGTCCAGTGTTTTAGTGATTTATTGCAGAAGGGCAAAATCCAGTTCCAATTACTCTGCCTTGGCTAAAAGCATAAATCTCTTTCTTAGTTTTTAGTTATAAAGGAAAAGAAGGTCAGGGTTTGTTTTTTTCCTGTCTTTCTTTCTTCCTTCCTTCCTTCCTTCCTTCCTTCCTTCCTTTCTTCCTTTTTTTTTTTGTAATCTGGGAACTTAGAGCCATGTTTTATCATAGAAACAAAAAAATAAATAGGATAACAATAAAAAGACAGTTGTGGGCACAGGAATTTTGTTTCAGCTTTCTCTCACACATTTAGAGGAACAGTTAAGTAAAAGATAATACAGTCACATGAGGGGATATAACAGTTATATGGAATGTTTTTCAAATGCTTTCGATAATGTAGAATAATGCTTATAGATAATGTGAGTGGAAAAGTATGATGCAAGGGTGCACCTATTCCTGTCTCAACTGTGGAAATAATATACATGCATGAAAAAATACTGGAAAGAAATATCCCAAAATGTTAATAGAACCTATTTCTGGATATTAAGATTATGAGTCATTTAAATTTTCTCTTTTAGACTTTTCTAAAGTTTCTGGAATGATCTTGTATTATTTTTATAATGAAAACCATTTTCAAACAGGTGAGTTTTGCTCACTCCTCTTTGGAAATCAGCAGACCTGACTAGGAGAACTCATAGTCAAAGTTGAGAAACCAGCAAAAGGCAAAATGGATTGAACATGGGTCCTATCTGTAGAGACTATTATTATAAAAATAAATGGGATGGCAGGCACAGGGAGGAAGGAGCAGGAGCAGGGGGAGAGGCAGAAATGAACTAACAAGTAAAAGCACGTGACGGATATATTTTGGAAGAAGAACTACCTCAGGAAATGGGATAATTTTTCAGGTAAAATTTTCTATATTCTAAGAGAAATTAAAGTAGTCATGGTACTGATGACATAAGAGATTAGACATGAAATAATTATAAGATTGGATGATAGGTGAGCTGGCAGAGCAGCTCTCAAATAAACTGAGAGCAGACCGTTAAGTAAAGGAAAAGCATCTTAGAAAAAGCAAATGATAGAATCAACACTGCTGAAAATAAAATCAATGATAAAGAGACCAAACTTATGAAAGATCATATAAAATGAAGCTCAAATAGTCAGAGATGAAAACTACTGTAGAAAAAAAAATGCTAGATGTGGAAAGCAGACAGCAGAGATCATACATTCACATAACTCATATTTCTAAAAAAGAGAACTCAAAGATAAATCAGAAGAAAACTTTCATGAAAGAAAGTTAGGTTGAAAGTCTAGATTCAAAGTATTCATTGTATATTTCCCATTGTATGATTCCCCCATTAAGAGTCATACACTTTTGACTGGGTGCAGTGGCTCACACCTGTAATCCTAGCATTTTGGGAGGCTGAGATGGGCGGATCACTTGAGGTCAGCAGTTCGAAACCAGCCTGGCCAATGTGATGAATCCCCATCTCTACTAAAAATACAAAAAAAATTAGCCAGCCATGAGGTGGCCGCCTGTAATCCTAGCTACTTGGGAGGCTGAGGCAGGCGAATAGCTTGAACCTGGGAGACGGAGGTGGCAATAAGCCAAGATCACGCCACTGCACTCCAGCCTGGGCAACGAGTGAGACTCTGTCTCAAAAAAAAAAAAAAAGAATCAAATCATACATTTTTTTGACGCATAACTGAACCTGAACCTGAAGGATTATAAAAAGAATCTTACAATCATATAGAAGAAAAATCAATGAGAAAATAAGTCAAGCTGGTCTGAGACTTGTAAACTACAAGTAGATACTAGAAGAGAAGAGAAGAGTTTTTACCAAATTCAATTTTTTTAGGTACTGTAATAAATTTATTCAGAAGGTTTTTCAAAAATTTCCTTTTTTACAGTAAGAGCCTTCAACAAGAATATTGAAACTTCAATAAGAATAACTTATCTCAACAATATGTTAGTTCATTTCATATGTATTACGCATCTAACATGGTATGAGACACAATAAATACAAAAATTAATAACATTAGTGTTCTCAAGTGATATACAACCAATCAGTTTCTTGACATCTATAAGCAAAGAGGCCAAGTAAGGCAAAAGATCTCAGTTTAACAAGTTCCTCAGTGAAGGGCAATAGAAGGGGTCAATAGGGTAGAAAAGGAGAAATGAGATAACTTTAGGTCATTTGTAGGGGAAGAGCATGACAATGATGCCCGTCAAATAAGTAAGTATTAATATAAATTGAAAGCTAATACACACTATGTAGACACTGGATTCTGCAGAAGAGGGCAGTCGGCAGGATAGGATATCAGAGGCACATATGAAGGGCACATAAATAAAGCTATTAGGTAAAACAAAAGTATATTCATTGAGTTCATAGCTTTGCTTGCATGTCTTAGTTTATGTTCCCCAAAACAAAGCTCATAGAACAAAGTTTTCCAGCTGAGTGCATATTGTTAATCCTGATCATAGAAGCACCAATATGTACTTCTGTTAATCCAGCAAATTCCATACATATAACTCCTTGCCTCTGTTTGGTAGCAGACATTGTATTTCCTCATATTTAAAAATGTGACATCTGGTCAGCTAGGCTGTCATGCACATCTACACCCACAGATATATATTTTGGATATATGATAATTTAGGATTTATAGTCCTTAATGAAGTTTCCTGAATAAACAACTTTAAGATTTTATACCATCAGTCAAAATTGATAACGTATAAATGGAGATATTGTGCTAAGAAAATATTGGTGGTCATTGAATCTGACTAAACATTGTCTTCTTCTGATCTATAAGTCAGACAATAAAATTTTTTATCATATTATGGAGAACTTCTGTAATTAAGTTAACTACAGGACGCTAAAAAATAAAGGGGCCTTAGGAGGTTCCAAGATGGCCGAATAGGAACACCTCCAGTCTGCAGCTCCCAGTGTGAGTGATGCAGAAGACAGATGATTTCTGCATTTCCAACTGAGGTACTGGGTTCATTTCACTGGGGCTTGTCAGACAGTGGGTGCAGCCCACAGACCAGGGCAGGGCATCACCTTACCCGGGAAGTGCAAGGGGTCAGGGAATTCCCTTTCCTAGCAAAGAGAAGTCATGACAGATGGTACCTGGAAAATCGGGACACTCCCACCCTAATACTACGCATCTCACTGGGGCATGTCGGACAGTGGGGACAGGACAGTGGGTGCAGCCCACCGAGCGAGAGCTGAAGCAGGGCAAGGCATCACCTCACCTGGGAAGCACAAGGGGTAAGGGAATTCCCTTCCCTAGCCAAGGGAAACTGTGACACACAGCACCTGGAAAATCAGGTCACTCCCACCCTAATACTGCACTTTTCCAAGGGTCTTAGCAAATGGCACACCAGGAGATTATATCCTGCACCTGACTCGGGGGGTTCCACACCCTCGGGGCCTCCCTCACTGCTGGCACAGCAGTCTGAGATCTAGCTGCAAGGCAACAACGAGGCTGGGGGAGGGGCGTCCACCATTGCTGAGGCTTGAGTAGGTAAACAAAGTGGCTGGAAAGCTCGAACTGGGGGGAGCCCACCGCAGCTCAAGGAGGCCTGCCTGCCTCTGTAGACTCCACCTCTGGGTACAGGGCTTAGCCAAACAAAAGGCAGCAGAAATCTCTGCAGATTTAAATGTCCCTGTCTGACAGCTTTGAAGAGAGCAGTGGTTCTCCCAGCATGGAGTTTGAGATCTGAGAATGGGCAGTCTGCCTCCTCAAGTGGATTCCTTATCTCCGAGTAGGCTAACTGGGAGGCACCGCCCAGTAGGGGCAGACTGACACCTCACACGGCTGGGTACCCCTCTGAGACAAAGCTTCCAGAAGAAGGATCAGGCAGCAACATTTGCTGTTCAGCAATATTCACTCTTCTGCAGCCTCCACTGCTGATACTCAGGCAAACAGGGTCTGGAGTGGACCTCCAGCAAAAATTTCAACAGACATGCAGCTGAGGGTCCTGACTGTTAGAAGGAAAACTAACAAACAGAAAGGACATCCACACCAAAACCCCATCTGTATGTCACCATCATCAAAGACCAAACGTAGGTAAAACCACAAAGATGGGAAAAACACAGAGCAGAAAAGCTGAAAATTCTAAAAATCAGAGCGACTCTCCCCCTCCAAAGAAATGCAGCTCCTTGCCAGTAACAGAACAAAGCTGGATGGAGAATGACTTTGATGAGTTGAGAGAAGAAGGTTTCAGACGATCAGACTTCTTCTCCAAGCTAAAGGAGGAAGTTCAAACCCATGGCAAAGAAGCTAAAAACCTTGAGAAAGGATTAGATGAATGGCTAACTAGAATAACCAATATAGAGAAGTCCTTAAATGACCTGATAGAGCTGAAAACTGTGGCACAAGATCTACATGACAAATGCACAAGCTTTAGTAACTGATTCCATCAACTGGAAGAAAAGGTATCAGTGATTGAAGATCAAATGAATGAAATGAAGCGAGAAGACAAGTTTAGAGGAAAAAGAGTAAAAAGAAATGAACAAAGCCTCCAAGAAATATGGGACTATGTGAAAAGACCAAATCTATGTCTGATTGGTGTACCTGAAAGTGACGGGGAGAATGGAACCAAGTTGGAAAACACTCTTCAGGATATTATCCAGGAGAACTTCCCCAACCTAGCGAGGCAGGCCATCATTCAAATTCAGAAAATACAGAGAATGCCACAAAGATACTCCTCAAGAAGAGCTACTCCAAGACATGTAATTGTTGGATTCACCAAAGTTGAAATGAAGAAAAAAATGTTAAGGGCAGCCAGAGATAAAGGTCAGGTTACCCACAAAGGGAAGCCCATCAGACTAACAGTGGATCTCTCAGCAGAAACTCTATAAGGCAGAAGAGAGTGGGGGTCAATATTCAACATACTTAAAGAAAAGAATTTTCAACCCAGAATTTCATACCCAGCCAAACTAAGTTTCATAAGTGAAGGAGAAATAAAATTTTTACAGACAAACAAATGCTGAGAGATTTTGTCACCACCAGGCCTGCCCTACAAGAGCTCCTGAAGGAAGCACTAAACATGGAAAGGAACAACCGGTACCAGCCACTGTAAAAACATGCCAAAATGTAAAGACCATTGATGCTAGGAAGAAACTGTATCAGCTAACGAGCAAAATAGCCAGCTAACATCATAACGACAGGATCAAATTCACACATAACAATATTAACCTTAAATGTAAATGGGCTAAATGCTTCAATTAAAAGACACAGACTGGCAAATTGGATAAAGAGTCAAGACCCATCAGTGTGCTCTATTCAGGAGACCCATCTCACGTGCAGAGACACACATAGGCTCAAAATAAAGGGAAGGAGGAAGATCTACTGAGCAAATGGAAAGCAAAAAAAGGCAGGGGTTGCAATCCTAGTCTCTGATAAAACAGACTTTAAACCAACAAAGATCAAAAGAGACAAAGAAGTCCATTACATAATGGTAAAGGGATCAATTAAACAAGAAGAGCTAACTATCCTAAATATATATGCACCTATATATGCACCCAATACAGGAGCACCCAGATTCATAAAGCAGGTCCTTAGAGACTTACAAAGAGACTTAGACTCCCACACAATAATAGTGGGAGACTTTACTACCCCACTGTCAACATTAGACAGATCAACGAGACAGAAAGTTAACAAGGATATCCAGGAATTGAATTCAGCTCTGCACCAAGTGGACCTAATAGACATCTACAGAACTCTCCACCCCAAATCAACAGAATATACTTTCTTCTCAGCACCACATTGCACTTATTCCAAAAATGACCACATAGTTGGAAGTAAAGCACTCAGCAAATATAAAAGAACAGAAATTATAACCAACTGTCTCTCAGACCACAGTGCAATCAAACTAGAACTCGGGATTAAGAAACTCACTCAAAACTGCACAACTACATGGGAACTGAACAATCTGCTCCTGAATGACTACTGGGTACGTAATGAAATGAAGGCAGAAATAAAGATGATCTTTGAAACCAATGAGAACAAAGATACAACATACCAGAATCTCTGGGACACATTTAAAGCAGTGTGTAGAGGGAAATTTATAGCACTAAATGCCCACAGGAGAAAGCAGGAAAGATCTAAAATTGACACTCTAACATCACAATGAAAAGAAGTAGAGAAGCAAGAGAAAACACATTCAAAAGCTAGCAGAAGGCAAGAAATAACTAAGATCAGAGCAGAACTGAAGGAGATAGAGGCACAAAAAATCCCTCAAAAAAATCAATGAATCTAGAAGCTGTTTTTTTGAAAACATCAACAAAATTGATAGACCACTAGCAAGACTAATAAAGAAGAAAAGAGAGAAGAATCAAATAGACACAATAAAAAATGATAAAGGGGATATCACCACCAATCCCACAGAAATACAAACTACTATCAGAGAATACTATATGCAAATCTTATGCATACCTCTATGCAAATAAACTAGAAAGTCTAGAAAAAATGGATAAATTCCTGGACACATACACCCTCCCAAGACTAAACCAGGAAGAAGTTGAATCCCTGAATAGACCAATAACAGGTTCTGAAATTGAGGCAATAATTAATAGCCTACTAACCAAAAAAAGTCCAGGACCAGATGGATTCACAGCTGAATTCTACCAGAGGTACAAAGAGGAGCTGGTACCATTCCTTCTGAGACTATAAGAAAAAGAGGGAATCCTTCCTAATTCATTTTATGAGGCCAACATCATCTTGATACCAAAGCCTGGCAGAGACACAACAAAAAAAGAGAATTTTAGACCAATATCCCTGATGAACATCAATGCAAAAATCCTCAGTAAAATACTGGCAAACCGAATCCAGCAGCACATCAAAAACCTTATCCACCACAATCAAGTTGGCTTCATCCCTGGGATGCAAGGGTGGTTCAACATATGCAAATCAATGAACGTAATCCATCACATAAAGAGAACCAAAGACAAAAACCACATGATTATCTCAATAGATGCAGAAAAGGCCTTCAACAAAATGCAACAGCCCTTTGTGCTAAAAACTCTCAATAAACTAGTATTGATGGGACATCTCTCAAAATAATAAGAGCTATTTATGACAAACCCACAGCCAATATCATACTGAATGGGCAAAAACTGGAAGCATTCCCTTTGAAAACTGGCACAAGACAGGGATGCCCTCTCTCACCACTCCTATTCAACATAGTGTTGGAAGTTCTGGCCAGGGCAATCAGGCAGGAGAAAGAACTAAAGGGTATTCAATTAGGAAAAGAGGAAGTCAGATTGTCCCTGTTTGCAGATGACATGATTGTATATTTAGAAAACCCCATTGTCTCAGCCCAAAATCTCCTTAAGCTGATAAGCAACTTCAGCAAAGTCTCAGGATACAAAATCAATGTGCAAAAATCACAAACATTCCTCTACACCAATAACAGACAAACAGAGAGCCAAATCATGAGTGAACTCCCATTCACAATTGCTTCAAAGAGAATAAAATACCTAGGAATCCAACTTAAAAGGGATGTGAAGGACCTCTTCAAGGAGAACTACAAACCACTGTTCAACGAAATAAAAGAGGACACAAACAAATAGAAGAAGATTCCATGCTCATGAATAGGAAGAATCAATACTGTGAAAATGGGCCATACTGCCCAGGGTAATTTGTAGATTCAATGCCATCCCCATCAAGCTACCAATGAGTTTCTTCACAGAATTGGAAAAAACTACTTTAAGTTCATATGGAACCAAAAAAGAGCCCGCATTGCCAAGACAATCCTAAGCCAAAAGAACAAAGCTGGAGGCATCATGCTATCTGACTTCAAACTATACTACAAGGCTATGGTAACCAAAACAGCATGGTACTATTACCAAAACAGAGATATAGACCAATGTAACAAAATAGAGTCCCCAGAAATAATACCACACATCTACAACCATCTGATCTTTGACAAACCTGACAAAAACAAGAAATGAGGAAAGGATTCCCTGTTTAATAAATGGTGCTGGGAAAACTGGCTAGCCATATGTAGAAAGCTGAAACTGGATCACTTCCTTACATCTTATACAAAAATTAATTCAAGATGCATTAAAGACTTAAATGTTAGATCTAAAACCATAAAAACCCTAGAAGCAAACCTAGGCAATACCATTCTAGACATAGGCATGGGCAAGGACTTCATGACTAAAATGCCAAAAGCAATGCAACAAAAGCCAAAATTGGCAGATGGGATCTAATTAAACTAAAGAGCTTCTGCACAGCAAAAGAAACTACCATCAGAGTGAACAGGCAACCTACAGAATGGGAGAAGATTTTTATAATCTACCCATTTGACAAAGGGCTAATATCCAGAATCTTCAAAGAATTTAAACAAATTTACAAGAAAAAATCAAACAACCCCATCAAAAAGTGGGTGAAAGATATGAACAGACACTTCTCAAAAGAAGACATTTATGCAGCCAACAGACACATGAAAAAATGCTCATCATCCCACTAGCCATCAGAGAAATGCAAATCAAATCACAATGAGATACCCTCCCACATCAGTTAGAATGGTGATCATAAAAAAGTCAGGAAATAACAGGTGCTGGAGAGGATGTGGAGAAAGAGGAATGCTTTTACACTCTTGGTGGGAGTGTAAACTAGTTAAACCATTGTGGAAGACAGTGTGGTGATTCCTCAAGGATCTAGAACTAGAAATACCATTTGACCCAGCCATCTCATTACTGGGCATATACCCAAAGGATTATAAATCATGCTGCTATAAAGACACATGTACATGTAGGTTTATTGCGGCACTGTTCACAATAGCAAAGACTTGGAACCAACCCAAATATCCATCAGTGATAGGCTGGATTAAGAAAATGTGGCACATATACACCATGGAATACTATGCAGCCATAAAAAGGATAAGTTCATGTCCTTTGTAGGGACATGGATGAAGCTGGAAGCCATCATTCTGAGCAAACTATCACAAGGACAGAAAACCAAACATCACATGTTCTCACTCATAGGTGGGAATTGAACAATGAGAACACCTGGACACAGGGTGGGGAACATCACACACCGGCGCCTGTCGTGGGGTAGGGGGTGGGGGGAGGGATAGCATTCGGACATATACCTAATGTAAATGACGAGTTAACGGGTGCAGCACACCAACTTGGCACATGTATATATATGTAACAAACCTGAACATTGTGCACATGTACCCTAGAACTTAAAATACAATAATAATTTTAAAAAATAATAAAAATAAAGGGGCCTGGGCTGGGTGTGGTGGCTCAGGCCTGTAATCACAGTGCTTTGGAAGACTGAGGTTGGAGAATTGCTTGAGGAGTCTGAGATCAGCCTGGGCAACATTGCAAGACCTCATCTCTACAAAAAAATAAAAAAATTAGTCAGGCATGGTGGTGTATGCCTGTGGTCCCAGCTACTCGGAAAGCTGAGGTGGGAGGATTGCTTGAGCCCTGGAGTTACAGGCTACAGTGAGCCACGATTGCAGCACTGGATTCCAGCATGGGCGACAGAGCAAGACATTGTGTTAAACACACACACACACACACACACACACACACACATACACACACACATGAAAACAGGGAAAAAAAGAAAAGGGGCCCTGACCCACACTGGCAGTTTGAGTGGAGGAGGTAGCACATGTCAGGAGTATTTCCAAAGAGCCGATGATGCTTAAACTGAGACTTAAAAGACAAGTAAGTTATCAGGAAAAGTGAGAAAGGATGTTTACCATGCAGGAAAAAGACATAGAAGCATGAGAACTGTAATTAAAATTTTATTTTCAGTAATCAGTTCATTGAGAAAAATACTTTTCATAAAATAACTGTCACTAGTCTGTTTACTTGAGGCTTGCAGATTTATTTAAAACTCAGATTTTTCTCCAAATAAAAGCAAGATATGTTTTGTATTGTATTTAAGTAGAAAAATTTAGGTAATTCTTATTCTGTTGGTTGTAATTATAATAATTATCCCTCCTTCAATGAGTCTGTACTTTAACTTGAAATTTCTTTCTGATCATACAACATAGTATCTTGATTTTACCAATATTAATAAAACTTAGGTAATTCTCCTAAAGCATAAGAACAAATATAATTTATTATTATTATTATTATTATTATTTTTTGAGATGGAGTCTTGCTCTGTTGCCCAGGCTGGAGTGCAGTGGCACAATCTTGGTTCACTGCAAGCTCCGCCTCCCGGGTTCACGCCATTCTTCTGCCTCAGCCTCCAGAGTAGCTGGGACTACAGGCGCCTGCCACCACGCCCGGCTAATTTTTTTGTATTTTTAGGAGAGACGGGGTTTCACTGTGTTAGCCAGGATGGTCTTGATCTCCTGACCTCGTGATCCACCCGCCTCGGCCTCCCAAAGGCAAATATAATTGTTAAAGCATTTGTTGCTATCTATGTAGCATCATTTTCTAAAGTTAAATGGATTCATCTTACCCTCTGCACTGAAAGTATTTTAAAGTAGCCTGTGATAGTTTATATCAGGGTGGACAAACTATAGCCAGTGGCCAAATCTGGCCTGCTGCCTGTTTTTATAAATCAAGTTTTATTGAAAAACTTTATGCTCATTTATTTATGTATTACCTATGGCTCTTTTTGAAGTACAGTTGCAGAGTTGAGTAGCTGCAGTGGAGACTTATGGCTTTTAAAGCCTAACATATATACTATCTGACCCTTTACAGGAAGTTTGCTGGCTCTGATCTATATGATATACAAAGGGCAAACAATTGCTTAAAACGATATATGTCAACAGCACATTTTTTTTTTGTAAAGTATGACTCGTTTTATTGATGAAAATCCTGCATCAGCATAGATTTATTGGTAGATCTTGGAGAAAGGAGCATTCCAAGAGCTTGCTGGATAAATGGTTGATTGAAGGGAGGAAGCTTGGTGAGTGAACCAAAAGCAAAGGTAGTGGTTCAGTATCCATTTCAAATAATTTAGTAACTTGAGAAATATCAACTTTGTTAGGATCAACTTTCTTAGAAATATCTTCAATTTCATACATTTAAAAGGAATAATATATCTTAAATGTACATTCATTTAATAATATTTATGGAGTATAATCTCACTGCATTGTAAACATTATTTAAAATTAGTGAGGTTAAAAGGAAAAGAGAACCAGTTGATATTTTGATTGGAAGAATAGTTTATTAGGTTAATTTCAATTTACTATTACCAGCCTTGTTGAAGATTAGATTGCCTGGCAAGCATTGCTATTCTCATCTGATCAAGGTCCAGCAATTCATGATGTTTTACACAAATGTTTTCTATTTGGGTAAAAATCTGTCTGTTTACTCCATCACTTACACTTTCATAAACCATTTAGTTTGTTTCATTCCATAATGAACCCTGAAAGAGATAAATGCTATTCATAAGTTTTAAGGTTAAAAAAATTCTCAATGTGAATTTCATTAGCTTTCTTTTTATGATTTTCTTAATCAGTTTAACAGTGTGAAATAATCTAAAATAATCTCCCCATGGGAAATGTTCCTGGACAAGATCGTATGTAGTGTTTTTGCACACAATGATAGATTTTAATATCAGTAATTTAGCACTTTGATTCTCATTCACAATGACAGCTTAGCATGCTATCTTCTTTCTTAACTTTCAAATTTCTTCTTAAAATTAAATGTTTGATGATTAGATTACTGGATGATAATTAAACTGGTGAAAAATAACCAACAAGGCATTCTACAATATAATTTTCTCTTTAATGAATTCCAGATGATTAGAGAAAAATAATTCCAGCATTAACTCTTATAAATATGAATTTTCCTTTTCCTAATAAAGAGTTGTCCATTTGGAAAGCATCACTATCTGATTTATTTGTTGGGTTTAAATATGTAACATAAAGAAGTGATACTTTATAACCTAAAGTAGTAACAATTTTGTTCTTATTATTACTACTTTTGTAATATTTGTTTAATGTTCAGGTAATGACATCATATCTTCTACTTGGTTATTAGTATTTCTTGACTGTTGTGTATCCTTTATATAAAACTTAAAAAACTTAAGTGGTATATTAGTTTTTATGTTTTTATTTCCTGAGAAAATTTTTCCAATGAGAAGAAAATTTTTCCTGATAGTAAGCTAGAATATTGCCATGGTGTGATTTCCAGTTACAAACTTTAGAAAACTTGTTTGATTATAACCCTTCAATAAAATGCTTCAGTGTTCAGCCTTTGTCCAGCCACCTGCATTAGGATTTATAGTCTTGCTAAATAAATGTATATTTGCTATTTTTCCCGCCACAGTTTTCATTTCATTGGTGAAATTGATGTGTCAGTTTGTTCATTATAACTTTCAATACCAGAGCTTTCAGAGTGCTAAATAATCAGAATCAGCCTTTGAGGTCAGTGTCAGCCTCTATGACCTCTACTGCGTTGTCACCTGAGTCAGCCTTGCAGGGATTAACCCTTTGTTAGTGTGATAATGTCTTTACTTATGAGTTGGCTTTTTAATACTTAAGATTAAAAGAAACAAAAGACAGAACAAAAGTAGCAGACAACTTCTGAATTGAAAAGTGTTGTTGCTTTCCCCCACAAACTGTTTTAAGTATGAAATTTGAATTCTAGTATTCAACATTTTATAATATAAAATGACCATTTGACTTGTAAAGTATTTCTAAAATTATCAAATTTTAGTCTAAGTCTAGGAAATCTACCCAAGATATTTTCTTAAATTAACCTATTCCATATATGTTTGAGAATATTTATTTAAGAAAATTGGCTATAGTAACAGGCACTAAAGTTTTATTTATTATGGTGTTTTTGTGCTATGTCCTTGCAATTAATAAATATCTAAGATGTAAATGGTTGTGATGTGGATTTAAAATATCCTTTTCCATCTTCATAACAGAATGTCGACCTTGTATTAGTCAGGGCCTATCTATGGAAAAGTAATTTTAGGTGTATGCCTTTTAAAATATTTTCTCTGATTATCTCATATAAAATAAAAATAAAGATTTTCCATGAAATATGTAAATTATATATTTGTAGTTATCTGGAATACAACAAGCTATTGCTTACATGTAAAATATATACTGTTTAGGACTTGAATTCTCTTCTCTTAGGATAATAAATAGTTATTTTTGGTTAAATCACAAGATATCAATTATTTGATGACAAAAACGGCTTAAAGGAAGTGTGTCTTAAATATGGATTAGCTAGTTCTTTGAATGATGAGATAAATTAGTTTAATTACACGTGGCAATTTTCTTGGCTAGTGATGTAATGTGAAATAAAATTCTCCCTTTCCCCTCCCTGAAAACTCAAGCCAATTAATAGAACTTTTAAGCTCTTTGTCATAGGCCACCATGGAGGTCTGCAGAGAAGAACTTTAATCCAATAAACATTTCATTTAGATCATGAAAAGAAAGCATGAGGAGAAGCTCCTGTAAGAGAGGGTGTTACTATGATTCCAACCATGAAGAGATGTGAGGAATTTGCCAAATTAACCAAGAGGTCCTCATATTGAACGCATAAATGTGTCAAAACTAACGGAATCATTATTTAATTTGCTTGAACTCTATATTGAGGAAACTCTAAAAAGCCACAACTGTTTTCTTCAAAGCCTTCACTGTTGGGCTGGATGGACAGGGCAAAAGGAGGTTGTGAGAAATCCAGATACCAAATAACACTGGCCGAAGCTGGTCAGAAAAGGGAATAGATAATTAGGCGTAATTAGCGTGTATGAATCGTTGTCTCTCTGCCCTTAGCTTGAATAAATTTTGAAGAAAAACCCCTAGTGGTGAAAATCCTTTGATGTAGGAAGAGTCATTGTGGCTTGGCAGCATAAAGGCAGTGTTTTATACTTTTTACATAATGGTTGTGATACAGACAGAGTGAATGGACCCTGCACTCCCCCTGTCTGCTTTAGACCAAGGACTTTTGGATTCTCTTGAAACAAAATGCATCACAAGTTTTCAGTTGTTCGTAATGAGGTAGCGGACCTCATCAGGGCTCAGAGGAAGCCATCTTTAGCTTTTGTTTAAATTTTAATCACAGTTTTTTTTCTTTCTGAGAAATCTGTTTTCTTAAATCAACACTTCTTTTTTCTTCTTTGCTTGCACCTCCAATAAGATATGGGAATCATGCTTAAGAAAGCTAAATAGAAAAGTTAAACAAAAATTATCACATAAAAGATGTATACATTTTTTAATCCCACATGAAAAAGATGCTTGCTATATTCCCTTTTGCCTTTAAATCAGTAACATTCTAGTAAAGTTGTTTTATAATAGAAAATATAAGAAAACATATCGGGAATAATTTTAGATTGTTTTTGGAAAGAACTTGTTTTCAAATTGAAATTACACAAAGTAAAATGATAAGTAAGTTACTGTTTCACAGAATTTAAGTTTTTAAGTGGAAATCAGTTTAGTTAAAAATATTAGTAGATTTATTGAAAACTTTGTTTATTCAGGAGGCATAATTGAAACATAGGTTTGAGAACCTGTGTCCAGAATAGTCGATTTGTCTGATATCTACTACTGGGAAAGTCATGAAATTATTCTTGAGAAAGCATTGCATTTATTCTGAGGCGGGTGGATTACTTGAGCTCAGGAGTTTGAGAAAGTGTTGCATTTATTTTGAAATTTTCTGAAGCACTGAAACAATCACCTAAAATGCAGTTATCAACTTTTTCTGGCAGTTGAATTATGTTCACTTTGTCTATCCAAAATATTTTTTAAAATTAGTCCTTGGCAAAAAAAAAAAAAAAAAAAGAAATGGGCTATTTCAGAACTCTAAAGTAAATCAGGTATTTTGTTGGGGGAAGGGGGTGCTGAAATAATGTGTATATTATCCTCAATATCAGAATAGCATCTCTAAGTAAGTTTTATAATTCTGATAAATGTTCAATCTCTGTATTAGCTACTTTGAAACTATGTTTAAAAAAATCTACCCTTCAAATACTTCAGCGCTCAGATTTCCTTCTAATTAATATTATTCTTTTAACATATTTTAATTATAGGACTTTCTGCAGTAGTCATCCGTAATCCATTCCTTAATGTGTAATCTGTGAAGCTATTTTTATAAGCATTGCTCTGCTTTAGAGTGGTTTTACTATGACGTTTTGATTCTGGATAGACTTCTTTCAAGCCACAATGCTCTGAGATGCTTTTGGCTACTTAACCCATTTTGCATATTGTGCCATTTGTAGAATAAAGTAGCCTTTTATACTTGAAGTTGATTTGAACTCTGAAAGGCAACACCTGAACATCTCACAAAACTGGATAATTATGGCTGATTGTGTTTTTCAGGTATAGGTCACAGGAAATTCATTTGGGGTAAAGTATGCACAAAGCTAAGAAATATGCAGATTTTCTGTTGTAGGACTGTGTAAAAATTATTTACAGTTAATACTTGCATAAAGGTTAGAAAGGTTGATGAAGTGATATTTAGTTTTGCTTTACTATTCACTGCATGTCAGAATGTAATTATGACTGATTCATGAAACTGTCTTAGAAACGAACCATCTTTATTAAAATGCTGATCAAGATAAGAGCTGACAGTAATAAAGAATAGAACATTTTAGTCTTGTTGCTTTTGAATGATTGCTAATTACCCCAGAGGTCATGTATAGTGCTTGGTAGGATTCATTGACATTATTTCTTTTAAGTCTGCTGTTTCAACAACATCTGAGCATGAAGACACAAACTGTGTGCACATTGAACAATAGTTTGGCTAAGTTTTTAGGGCTTCAAAATATCTAAGAAATTTTCTTCTGCCATAGTGAATTTAGTTTTTCTCTATCAAAATTATAGTATATTAGGGGTGCTTGGTACAAAATGCATTGTATATTTATTTACTATTGACTGTATCTACACCTCCCATTTTAAAGTTGTGTTAAATAGTATATATAGGTTATTGGGACAGTGTCGCCTCTAAATATATACACGAGCATATACAAGTAATAAGAACAAAATGAGTACTAACAGTTAAGTTAGAATACATAAAATGACTTTTTAATGTGTAATCAGAATATACTCTATTAGAATATACAATTTGAACACTAACTACAGATAGCTTGCTTTTTATTAAATGTGAACTTTGTGATTTGTCTCTAAAGATATGTGGAAATCCTTATCATGTATTCCTTAGCTAATTATGATTGGTAGGATTCATATATTATAAATACATAGTTGATTAACTGAATAAACTCTGACATACTGTCTAAGATAACTTAAATCTTTACAATTATTAACTGAAAGTAGAAGAATGCGGAATATATATATGTAATATGCATGCATGTGTGTTTGTGTTAGTATATGTATATATACAAACTATACAATCACATCACACTTTTCTTTTTTTCTGGTTTCCATGATGTAACAGAAAAATCAATGAGATGAGAAGGCAATCTTTGTGGACCTGGCTCTGTCACTGACTTTGCTCAGTCACCGGCAAGCCTCTTAAACCTGTGTGAGCTTATTTCATCTGTAAATGATGGGATTGGACTAGAAGGTTGCTAAGGCTCTCATGAAGCTATGGATTTTCAGAAAGATTAAGTTTCAGAAGTTTACTTATAATTATTTCTTTTAAACTATGATAGATTTCTCCCTCAAATAGTGTTCTAAATGTGATAGTAAAGTCTTAGGCTACCTAGTCTTCAAAAGTCTAATTGCCCCAAATAGCTCATATTATTATACCCTTGTAAAATGAAGTAGAAGAAAGCAATAGATTTCAGCATGCATTTACAAAGGGCTTAGTCACTGGGGATACAGTGAGAAATGTGTTACTGAGTTGAAAATCCTGCCATCAGGGAAATTAGGATGTTCTAGTAGGGGAAGTAGACAAAAAATGATTATTATATAGCATAGAAAAATATGATAATGTTAGAGATATATTGCAATATATATAATAGAGAATGAGTTGGAAGTGGTTAGCTGTGTGGTGGGAGGTTATAATGCTAGCAATTATGTAAATTGCAATATATTAAATTAAATTAAAAGCACAACTTTTAAATACGTTTTCTCTGTGATGCTGGTAATTGTGGAGGAGGAATGGATGAGATAGAAATGATTGTGAATTCTTAATGGACTCCTGTATGTGTTTACAAATTTCAGAGGCTGATGAAACCGGAGCTTTGTTTTGCCTTTTGTTTTCTTTATATAAATGTATCACTGCCATCACTCTTGGTTTAATAGTCATGCTTATGATGCTGGAATGAAATGGAGATTTCCTAAGAAAACTGGACAAAGCTTAGAAGGGAGACAGAAAGAGCAGAGGAAGAAAGCTAAAAATGGTTTCGGTGTATACAGAAGAAGTTACCTGACATGGAACTAAACAAGTTGTGCATAGTGAGAGCTGAGAAATACAGAGCAAGGCATATGTAGAAACTCTTTTTGAGTGGCGGGCAGTCGGAAAGGGATAGCAGTCTAGGTTGTAACCAGAGGTTGAGAGAGCCTGTTTAACTCCTGGAATGTCACTGTGTGTAGAAGGCAGAATACAAACAGAGCGTTACACATGGTAGACATTTTATAATTTGAAGAATGCTTGTAAATAAGCATGGTTGTTCACACTTTTTAAAAACTGGTATAGCATTGACAGACCAAACATAGCAGACGCTGGGTTGTGATCAGTTGCCCCATACTGGTGTATGATAGTGAGTACCACCCTTACCTATAAATAGAAGTGTGTGTATGTGAGTGTGTGTGTGTGTATGTGTATACTCACAGAATTTGAAGGCACTTTAGAAACACTTATCCCACCACCTTATTATACAGTGGACGTGACTGAAGCTCATGCCTGAGATCATCTTACCTAAGATTGCCCAGATAGCAGCAGAGCCAGGTCTACAATCCAGATTTCCTAGTTTTTATTGAGAGCTTTTTCCACCAAACCATGTTGCACAATATGTGTGTGTGTGTATGTGTATGTGTGTGTATGAAGATATACATACATACACATATACACGTATATTCACTATATTTACATATTGCATACCTTATTGTCTTTAGGTGGAATTAATTATATTCCCAATTGCTCTTATTGATAAGGAACTCTTTATCTGTCTTTCATGTAAAAGTGTAATCTATCTTATTAATCTAGCTTTAGTCATACACAATGGTAAGTTAAATATAGTGATATCCAAATATTGTTGTAGAAAATAGCTTAAAATTTACTCTTCAGATCTTTTATCAGTGATAAGAATCGACTTTTTTTTTTTTTTTTTTTTTTTTTTTTTTTTGAGACGGAGTCTCGCTCTGTCACCCGGACTGGAGTGCAGTGGCCGGATCTCAGCTCACTGCAAGCTCCGCCTCCCGGGTTCCCGCCATTCTCCTGCCTCAGCCTCCCGAGTAGCTGGGACTACAGGCGCCGCCACCTCGCCCGGCTAGTTTTTTTTTTTTGTATTTTTAGTAGAGACGGGGTTTCACAGTGTTAGCCAGGATGGTCTCGATCTCCTGACCTCGTGATCCGCCCGTCTCGGCCTCCCAAAGTGCTGGGATAAAGAATCGACTTTTGTTAAGAGTGACTAATTTGTTTCTTTTCATCTTCAGATAAAAGTACTAATAAGCAGTGAAATAACAAAAAGTTGAGCAAATACAATGAAGAAAGAACAGAACCAAAGTTTAGGATATTTGTAAATGCTATCCTGGATACTAAAACTCTAAATAATGAAGCCTCTGTAAATGGGTAGGGGTCATTTTTTGAGCTAAGTATTTTATTGAGATACTGTTTTTATTCATTATTCCAGTGTGGTAATTACAGTATAAATGAATCATATGCCTTATGGGCTTTGTGTAATTATAGGGCACTTTTTTTTTTTTTTTAGTAAGAAAAGTTATTGCTTACCTATGATTATTTGTACAGAAGAAGAAAAAATCTTGTGGGTAAATTTACTGGATGTTGAAAAACTAATTTTGCAAAGCTGCGTGTATAGTGGGAACTTTCTGTTAGCTTGAAGCTGTGTTGCATAGTTCCTTTCTGTGGGAGAAAATTAAAACTTACAGGAGCTGCAGTTGTGTGTTGGGTAGCATAGTTATAAAAAAGATTCTCAAAAGGTGCCCATTTCAACTTCTTTACAGCCTATGGTATGCCACTCTTCTATTTTTCTTTTTTCCCCCCCTAGGAATGAGGACTCTGGTTTTCTTGGATAAGGTAAACAGTGGGAGAAGAATGGAATATTAATTAAAATTCTGTTTGTTATGACAGAGTTGGAAATGTATAATGGTTGTGACTTCCATGAGACATAAAAATATTTCCTTTTGTAATTTTTTTTTTTTTTTTTTAAGACGGAATCTAGCTCTGTCGCCCAGGCTGGAGTGCAGTGGCGCGATCTTGGCTCACTGCAAGCTCTGCCTCCCAGGTTCACTTCATTCTCCTGCCTCAGCCTCCCTGGTAGCTGCGACTACAGGCGCCCACCACCACGCCCGGCTAATTTTTTGTATTTTTAGTAGAGACAGGGTTTCACCATGTTAGCTAGGATGATCTCGATCTCCTGACCTTGTGATCTGCCCGCCTCGGCCTCCTAAAGTGCTGGGATTACAGGCGTGAGCCACCACATCCGGCCTCCTTTGTAAATTTTCATAAGAGATAAATGAATGCACGATAGGCTAACAAATGCCAACATCATATAAATATATATACTAAATATTAAAACTCCCTGTTCACCACTCTTCCCTCTTCCCATCCCTCCTCCACCTTCTACTCCACCTCATTCCTACTTCCCTCCCCAGGAGTAGCCACTATTAAAAATTTAGTTTGTATCTTTTCAAGCATTTTTCTTTACATTCATATGCATACATATCTCTATATATGTCCAAACATATAGTTTTGTTTTGTTGTAAGTTAATGAGGGTAATATATATGTATACCTTAGTCTGAGTTATACTTTTATCCCTCAGAGATATCCTAAAGATCTTCTGATATTAGATATATCTCAATCTCATTTTAAATTTTTAAATTTTTAATTTTTATTTATTTATCTTTTTGGAGATGGTGTCTTGCCCTATTGCCCAGGCTAGAGTGCAGTGGTGTGATGATAGCTCACTACAGACTTGATCTCCTGGGCTCAAGTGATCCTTCTGCCTCAGCCTTCTGAGTAGCTAGGACTACACACTTGGCTAACTTTTTTATTTTCTGTAGAGATGGTGTCTTGCTGTGTTGCCCAGGCTGGTCTCAAACCCCTGGCCTTATATGATTCTCTGACTTCCTACTCTCAGTTTTAAATGCCTGCATTATTATTTTAAAACTAATCTGCTATTTTTGTATACTTAGGTTTATTCTAGTTTAGTTTACTCTACTTTTCAAGTAATGCCTTAAAAATATGTTTGCAAATGCATTTTTAGTGCATAAGAGCTGATATTTCTGTAGATTAGATTTCTCAAAATGGAATTTTTTTTTTTTTTTTTTGAGATGGAATCTTGCTCTGTCACCCAGGTTGGAGTGCAGTGGCATAATCTTGGCTCACTGCAAACTCTGCCTCCTGGATTTAAGCGATTCCCTCGCCTCAGCCTCCTGAGTAGCTGGGACTATAGGCGAATGCCACCACTCCCTGCTAATTTTTGTATTTTTACTAGAGACAGGGTTTTACCATGTTGGCAAGGCTGATCTTGAACTCTTGACCTCAAGTGATCCGCCTACCTTGGCCTCCCAAAGTGCTGGGATTACAGGCATGAGCCACCCCTGGCCTCAAAATGGAATTTCTAGGTCAAAGGCTCTTGCGTTTAAAACTTTGCTAGATTTTGTCATATTGCTCTTTACTTGTGTATTAGCTAACATTAAAAATTAAATTATAAAATTAAATTTGTAGAAGGTTATGTATTTATATTTCAATAGCTTTTGGGGTACAAGTGGTTTTTGGTTACATGAATGAATTGTACAGTGGTGAAGTTTGAGATTTTAGCGTACCCATCATCTGAGTAGCATACATTGTATCCACTATGTAGTTCTTTTATACTCACTCTCTGTAACTACTCCATCTTCTGAGTCTCTAATGTCCATTTTTATTACTCTCTATGCTTTGCATACTGATAGCTTAGCTCCCACTTGTAAGTGGGAACGTGTGGTATTTGATTTTCTATTCCTGCATTACTTTACTTAGAATAATGGCCTTTACCTCCATCCAAGTTGCTGCAAAAGACATTATTTAATTCTTTTTAATGACTGAGTAGCATTCCATGGTGTATATATACCACATTTTCTTTATCCACTCATTGGTCAGTGGGCACTTAGATTAGTTCTACATGTTTGCAATTGTGAATTGTGCTGCAATAAACATATACATGGAGGTGTCTTTTTGATGTAATGGTTTCTTTTCCTTTGGCTAGATACCCAGTAGTGGGATTGCTGGATAGAACGGTAGATCTACTTTTAGTTCTCTGAAATCTCTATGTTATTTTCCATAGATGTTGTACTAATTTACATTCCCACCAGCAGTGTGTAAAAAGTTTCCTTTTTACCACATTTATACTGACATCTATTGTTTTTCGACTTTTTAGTAATGCCATTCTGGCTGGGGTAATGTGGTACCTCACTGTGGTTTTAATTTGCATATCCCTTCCTAAATCTTTACATTACTTCCATTTTATGGAGTTAGGATATTTGTCTTGCAAAGCCCTTTACGACCTGAGCTCTTGCCAGCTTCTATAGCCCCATTTTGGGCCGCTCTTAGAATACATGCAACTGAAAGCATCCTAATGCTTGAACTCTGCATTCTTGGCATGCTGAACTAATTTTAGATCCCCAATTCGCTGAGCTGTCGTTTGCATCTATATATGTATAGGTGTTATTTCTTGAGTTTGAAACATTCTTTCCTACATCTTCTCCCTCACCTGCTAAATGAGGCTACTTGCCACTTTTTTGGAGTTAGTTATTACTGTTTAGTGTTCCAGAACACCCTGTTCTGATTCTTAACCATCTGTCTTCCTTGCTAGACAGATGTTCTGATCACCTCCTATTTACCCTGTCAGTAAAGGAGTGATCCCCAACCAAATAGTGATTAAGATGGCGAAGCACAAGATGCCAAGCATTGGACAGACGAGATTGGCAGCAGTGTATTAGTCACATGAACTCACACCCTGAGGGATAGGGACATTATACACATAACAATTATAGACCAGAAGGGGCTATGGGAGGCAGGCTTTGTAGTAAGATGAAGGTGGGATACAGCTGGTCTGGCCGATAGGGATACCGGCCAGGTAGGGAGACTTTACCTCTAGGCATGGGAACCACTGGGTGTATCTGACAAGAGCAGGGAATTGCTCTGTGAAGCTAAAAAATGTCAAGGTAGCACCTGAGTGTTTAGGACTTACAAGAGGGCTAGGCACAGTGGCTCATGCCTATAATCCATTACTTTGGGAGGCTGAGATGGAAGGATCGCTTGAGGCCAGGAGTTTGAGACCAACCTGGGCAGCAAAGCCACACTCTGTCTCAACAAAAATTACAAAAATTAGCTGGGCATGATGACACATGCCTGTTGTCCCAGCTACTCAGGAGGCTGAGGTGGAAGAATCGCTTGAGGCCAGGAGAGAAGATGTTTCCTGTTATAGACTCGAGTGTGTAGCACTCAGGATGTGGGTAGTGAGACCTGATGATGAGTAGGTAGAGATGGGCTGTGAACTCCAGGGTGCAGTCTTTTCGAAATCCTGCTGTTTTCTCAGTTGCTGACCTTATAACTGGCAGAGCATAGCTAGAAGAATGCTTCATTTTGTCATAAAAGCTCCTTGAGAAAGGGACTGCACCAGTTGGCTTCTTCCTGTAGTTCCTAACATACTAACTTGCACTAGAGCTTTACACATATGTGTCTGCTAATGGTTTGTTCAGTTGATAAATATTTACTGAGCATTTACTATGTACTGTGTGCTAGATACGAACTGCTGTAGAGACAGTGATGACAAAACAGACATAATCCTGGTCACATAGAACTTACAGGCTTGAAACCCAAATCTGTCTCTGCAATCTCATTCAGTATAGAAAAATGACCCATTTTGTTGCAGTATAATATATAACAGCTACACAAAGTCTGTAGAAAGCTGCCTCATATCATTTGTGTATGAGATTAGGTTTTTTTTTTTTTTTTTTAGAGTCTCGCTGTGTTTGTTGCCAGGCTGGAGTGCAGTGTCACGATCTCGGTTCACTGCAACCTCTACCTCCCAGGTTCAAGTGATTCTCCTGCCTCAGCCTACTGAGTAGCTGGGACTACAGGCACGCACCACAATGGTCAGCTAATTTTGTATTTTTAGTAGAGACGGGGTTTCACTGTATTGGCCAGGATGATCTCGATCTCTTGACCTTGTGATCTGCCTGCCTTGGCCTTCCAGAGTGCTGGGATTACAGGCGTGAGCCACTGCATCCAGCCGAGATTAGGTTTTAAACAAATAAACCAATCTGTTTATAGCAACATAGCTACTTCTCAGGAAAGCAAGCAAGCTTGGACCTTGTCAGTGAGCACAGGAGCAGAGGGCAACAGATGTAGGATTTTGCGAGACAAACTGACAGAGTACTGTGAAAACCTCCCAATAAGCCCATGTGAATTTTCCATCGCCTTGTGCATCCAAGCAAGAACCATAGTTGCCTGAGCATATCATGGGCTATGATGAAACACCAGAGCCAAAATGCCTGTGTTTGAATCCTGGTTCTGTCACTTTTGGACAATTGTTTGACAATAGACAAGTTACTTAGCCTCTCTGTGCTTTAGTTTCTTTATCCATTTGTAAAATATAATAACAATAATTTCTACCTCATAGAGTGGCTGAAAGAATTAAAAGGATCTTAGGATAGTCCCTGACACATGGTAAGCCCTTATACCAGTGTTTGCTGTTACCATGGCGTCTCAGTCCAGGCTGAGAAGTCTAACATGAGGGCACCAGCAGATTTGGTATTGGATGAGTACTCCCTTTCTGATTCCAAGATGCTACCTCCTAGCTGTGTCCTCACATCATGGAAGGAAGGAAAAAACAAGCTCGCTCAGCCTTTTTTTTTTTTACAGAGGCAGTAATCCCACTCATGAGGGATCTGCCCTCAGGACTTAATCACCTCCCAAAGGCCCTACCTCCTAATATCTCACTGGAATTCTGGGGGGACACAAATATTGAGACCATAGCAGATGATGCTGATGATAATGATGGACTCATTTATTTACACCTCAAATTCCCTTATCAACTTTATGCCAGGTCTTATTATGGGACCTATTAAAATGTGAGAGTAATTATCATGTGTATTTTGTGGAAGAGAGTAATTGTCAGAGATTATTTTATACTTTTCATTTTTGCACCTCTGAGAGAGAGAGAGAGAGAGGAAATCATCATCCTTGTTAGACTCTCTTCTGCTTTGAAGGGTCTGTGAATATATGGTGCTGTGCAGGATTAAGAGGCAGTCCTGCTCTCTTGGAGTTTCCTTTCAAAGACTGACGTCCTTGGTTTAGATGATCAAGTGAAAGCCGTAGGAACAGTGGACTATGAGTGGAGCAGACATTTTAGATAAACACAGAAAATGTCCTATGTAATGGAAATTTACTGTAATGTAACCCATTATAGTATAGACTTTAATATGGTACATTTATCTCATACATGGTTTTGGACTAAATACTTAAAGGAAATCATATAGAATCATATTGTATGGCCCCCAGAAGAGTAATTAGCATATTTACACTGTGCAGAGGTAATTAATTTGAAATGGGAGGGAGAGGTAGAAGAGCAAATATGAATTACGTAAGCTGTGTAAGACTAAAGAAAAATGATCCTGTGGCTACTGTTGAATAAATCAGTGTGACATAGTGGGAGGACCATGGATTTGGTGGAGGCAAGATTGTCCTGGTCAAATCACAGCTCAGCCACCTACAAACTGTGTGGCCTCTTTTTGGGCGCACTGTGAACTGTGAACGTACTGTGATGTTTTCTTCTGGCTATGGCTGCAGAAAGAGTCAGATTGTGACTCACCTCACAAGGAAGTATATGGAGGTGTGCTTTTAGCTTCTGTCCTGGCTTGCTTGCTTGCTTTTTTGAATCTTGCAATTATTCTTTCTTTTTTTACTTTTATAAAATGCCTTTTTCTATGTTTATTACTGGAGCAAGGTAGCATATTGGTGATTGTATTGGTTTATTAGAACTGCTAAAACAAAGTTCAACAGACTGGATGACTTAAACTACGGAAATTCACTTTCTCAGGGTTCTGGTGGCTAGAAGGACAAAGACGTTGGCAGGTTTGGTCTCTCCTGAGGCCTCTCTCCGTGACTTGCAGGTGACCACCTTCTCGCTGTGTTTTCACATGGCCTTTCTGTGGGGTACACACATAACTGTATCCAGAGTAAAATGTCCACATTTCCTCTTCTCATGAGGATACCAGTCAGACTTCGTTTTAACTAAATTAAAGGCTCTGTCTCCAAATACAGTCACATTCTGAGGTATTGAGGGTTAGAGTTTCAACATGAATTTTGGGGAGATGTAGTTAAGCCCATAATAGTACTTTTTTTTAAAGTTACCTTTCTGATCCTGTGTTTCCTCAACTGTAAAATGGGGATTTAAAAAAGTACTTCCTTGCCCTGGGGATGGATATTATGAGGAAGAGAAGAGATAAAGCCAAGTCAGTTGCCTAGCACATCTGAAGCACATAATAAGCACTTTATGATGCTTAAATATCCCCCTTCCTGCTTTTTGGAAGGAGAAAGAAATTCTGAAACTGCTTAATAAAAAGAAGGGATACAGACCTTACCTAATAAGTTAATTGTGTATGGGTATTTGAAGTGTGAGACAAGTAGGGTAGCTAGGGAAGGAGGAGTGGGGCGATATGGAAAAAGATGTTTTTTATTTACTTTGGGATATGAGATAATCAAGAAAGCAAAGGAGGCTCAGGCCTTGCGGTCTGCTCTAAAATGAGATAAGCCCAAGGAAGAACTCAGCCCTAAAGAGCCCTGAAGTGAGAGAACTTCAGCAATAATGTTAATTTTAGAGCTTAAAGGGATCATAATCAATTCCTTTATTTTGTAGAGGAGAAAACTGACATCTGGAGAGGTTACATAACAGGCTAAAATCACACAGCATGACAATTGGCAGAGGACTTCTCAATTTATCAACTTGAAAAATTATGTCTATGATTGAGAGAAGAAAATGATAACTTGAACAAATAGCTGATTACTACCAGACTGTCAGAGTAAAAGCTGTATCTTATTCATCATTATATCTCTAGTAACGAGGGAAGTGCTCAGCCTGTAGTATTCAATTATGTTTGTTAGGTTGATCCAAAATAAGTATTAAATTTGGAGGGAACTTGTTAAACCATAAGTGCACATTTTTGTGATATAAAACAGTGTGGCATATTTTATGAAATATATGAAACACCTTTAGTATCATCCTGATCTTCCATGTAGATGGAAGAATCTCACAGACATAAAAGAACCCTATCACAAAAGAATACATACTGTATGATTTCACTTATGGAAAGCTCCAGAAACAGGCAAAATTCTGTGGTGCTAGAATCAGAATAGTAGTTACCTCTGGGGAGTAGAAGGTGATATTAGGGGGGCTTCAGAGATGCTGGTGATAATCTGTTTCATGACTGAGCCAGACACTTATAATTTGTGTACTTTCCTATATTAAGTTATACTTAAATTATGAAAACCTCAAAATATGGAGCAGCTTATATATTGAATTTTCTTATATATCATTGTTTAAGCTTAGAAGTAGTAGTACATGATTACTTTAACTATGACTCAAACAGCTGTCTTAGAATGTATAGCTGCCTCAAAATAAAAAAAAAAAGACACCGTCCACTCGGTTTTCCACCCTTAATTGTATTCTTAGCAAAAAAAAAAGTTAGTACAGTATGCAATTAAGCTTTTCTGTATTTAAGTGTTTATTTTCTCTCAAAGAACTTTTAAGATATCAAAAGAATTAAGCATAGAACTATGTATATACTCTGATAGACGTCTACCTCTGTAATCTCTATATGTATAGGAAAAACTTGAATCATACAAGCTATAAACAAACTTTTTTCTGAGAAGGGGATATTCACTTCTACTGTTATGCTTTTAATATCATTTGAATGTTTTATAATAAGCATGGATCACTTTTTGAGTTCAAAAAAGATACATTTTTATTTTATTTTTTATTTTTTGAGGTGAAGTCTCATTCTGTTGTTGCCCAGGCTGGAGTGCAGTGGTGCAGTCTCGGTTCATTGCAACCTCACCTCCCAGGTTCAAGCAATTCTCCTTCCTTAGCCTCCTGAGTAGCTGGGATTACAGGTGTATGCCACCATACCCAACTAATTTTTGTATTTTTAGTAGAGATGGGGTTTCACCATGTTGGGCAGGCTGGTCTCAAACTCCTGACCTCAGGTGATCTGCCTGCCTCAGCCTCCCAAAGTGCTGGGATTACGGGCATGAGCCACCGCACCCGACCTAAAAAGGATACGTTTCTTAAATAATCAAGTAAAATGATATATCTTAGTTATTTAAAATTTTATTTCCTGGAATAAGAAAAAGTCTCGACTGGGTGTGGTGGCTCGCGCCTGTAATTCCAGCAATTTGGGAGGCTGAGGCAGGCATTCAAGACCAGCCTGGCCAACATGGTGAAACCCTGTCTCTACTAAAAAATACAAAAATTAGCCGGGCGTGGTGGTGGACACCTGTAATCCCAGCTACTTGGGAGGCTGAGGCAGGGAGAATTGCTTGAACCCAGGAGGCGGAGGTTGCAGTGAGCTGAGATCATGCCACTGCACTCCAGCCTGCACAACAGAGCAAGATTCCATCTCAAAAAAAAAAAAAAACCAAAAACAAAAAAAAAGAAAAAGAAAAAGTCTCAACCATTTTTTCTTTTTATTGTTTACTCATTAAAAATTTATAAAATAAATTAGTTGACTGTTACCAAGAAAAACACTAATAATTTTGATTCTTTAAATGCCTATTTAATATAGTCACTTAGGTAAGGGATAGAAGTTTGATTTATGCAGTTGGAATTTTTCCCTCATATTCCAAATTTCTATGATAAGTGAAATTACTTTTATGATTAAAAATGCTAAGGTGGGCAAATCTGTGTTTATTATTTCAATCTTTGCTTAAGAGGTTAGTATGTTATAGTTTTAAAAGATTTTCTCCACAATGTCTTTATTCTTTGTTCCAACTGGGATGGAGTAGAAGCTATATAAAGTTATTTTGTGAGATGGCTGTTTTTCTAATGGTATTATTCAGGATTGCTAAAAATACACACAATAGATTTTGGGGACAATATAAACTGCTTTAATACAGTTATTTTAGTCATACATTTTTCTTTCCAAACTCAAAGGCCTTTGACACATGAGTATGCTCAGAAGGGTGTGTTAACCTCCCTGCTTTTCCTCCCCAAGTTTTCTAATTGCATTTTTTTTAGATTGTGTAATTGTATTTGTCCTTTGTATATATATAAATATGCAAACTATTTTAAAATAAATTTTGTTTGCTAGCTGATTAGTGTTATGTATTAGAATTGGATGGTGATAAGAGGTCACAGGCCTTGTAAATATCACTGGAAATTAGGAAATTACTTAGAGATCATGCTCTTTTGACTAGATTCACTGTCAACTTGCAGCTTAGCTTCCCCCTCCTCCACCCTTCTGCAAAGAGCTTTGGAGAATCTAGCGTAAGTGAATGAAGTCTGAAAATTTGAGGTTTATTAAAAAAAAAAAATATATATATATATATATAAACTGAGTGTTAGTATTTTTCAGACAATTAAGTGCTAACATCTAAGGGCTTTGGTAATAGTTCTTTTACTGCTGATTAGGTATTCCTCAGTGGTGATTAGTGAATGTACAAATGCAATCATTTGGTAGGTCTTAATCACTCATATGATCGAGAAGTTAGTTACCCAGAAAGAGAAATTGAAGCTGTATAACTTTCGTTAGCCTTATTTTTTAATAGCAAAAAATAAAAAACTTTTTGACTAAATTAGGAATACTGAGTCATATAAGATAAATTGTAGTTTAAAAGAAATAGAGAACCTGGCAAATACATTTGTATGACTGTATTGTGACACTGTATTTTATGTCTGTAGTAAAGGTACCTTATGGAAAATTGACCACTGCTTACCATAGTAGGGCAGGTTTTTCTCAGGGAAATTGAGTAAGACATGTTCACTACATAAGGACATTTTTCCTTCTTCTTCTTTTTTTTTTTTTTTTACTGGGTAACTGAGCTCTCACAATTATAGCAGGAACAAGGGAAAGAAAGTATCTATTTTTTCACATTTATGACATCAAGAAAAACACAGGACATCTTGAGGCAAGGGGAGAGATATATATTAATATATCTCTCTTCTTCTCAAGAAGTAATATAGTATATATATGAAACACAGGACACCTTGAGGCAAGGAGAGAGTGGAATGCATGTATTTGGGCAATGCTGTATTCTCCTCTGGTGGGATTGGTTATAGGGCCCAGGTCCTGAAGGAGAGGCCTGGGGAGTTGGATTTGGACAAGTGGAATGATGAGCTAGGGATATCTGTATGGAGATGCCAACAGGTTGCTCATGCCAGCATTGCAGAGAGCCATGACTTTTGCTAGTTTTTCAGGGCTGTTCTTCAAATGTTAGTTCAAAAGCCTAGGTTTGTAGTCCTCCCTAGAGGACCAGCTTCTTGGGTGTTATTTTATGTTAATCAAATTCAGAATTGCTGATACGTAATCAAAATGCTATACCTACACTAGCCACAGCCCAGCCTTCTGGGTCTTTACTCAGGTTAACCAACCATCCCGGATTGTCTAGGGTTGTCCTAGTGTTAGCACTGAAAGTTTTATATCCAGAAACCCCCCTTAGTCTTCCGTAAACCCTTCATTTCCAGGGCATTATTGGTCACCTATTTTACTCTCCTGAGCCCCTTAGCAGCTGCAGCATAAGAGGAGGGGAAATGCAATCTATGCCCTGGATGCAGATGATAAACAGCTCTCAGCCCTTGTGTACAACCCAGGATGCACTTTCAGGGAGGAAGAACATTGTTACTTCTCAAGTGTGCCCAGATATTGCTGTTCTGATGATCTCTTGCTGCGTAACAAATTATTATAAAATGACTGTAAAAGAGTCTAAAAAACATTACTTTATTCTCTCCTGGTTTCTGTGGGTCAGGGATTTGGTAAGGGCTCAGCTGGCAATACTGGCTCCCTCAGTAAGATAGTGGCTACAGCTAGAACAGCTGGGGACTGTCAACACCTCTGTCTTCATGTCATCTCAGTGCCTCTCCAGGGCCTCCTCTCTCTGTATTGGATAGTTTAAGCTTTCTCACAGCATAGTAGCCTCCAGGCAATTAAATGCTCAACTGACACTTCAGAGTTCCAGAGCAAGCATTCCAACCAATAAGAAGCTGCCTCAAGTGCCACCTAGGATATTATTGCATAGACCATTTCCATCACAGTCACAACATTCAAGGGGTGGGACATAGACTTCATTTCTTGATAGCTGGAATATCAGCATCACATTGTAAGGAGAACATGTTGAGATGGAGAGATTATTTTACAATGTACAAGTCTTAAAACCCACCACAATTACCTTGGTTCCAAAGGTTTGAAAAATGCAGTTTTTGACTGGGCGTGGTAGCTCATGCCTCTAATCCCAGCACTTTGGGAGGCTGAGGTGAGCAGATCACTTGAGGCCGGGAGTTTGAGACCAGCTTGGCCAACAGGGAGAAACTCCGTCTCCACTAAAAATACAAAACTTACTCGGGCATGGTGACGCATGCCTGTAGTCCCAGCTACTTGGGAGGCTGAGGCATGAGAATTGTTTGAATCTAAGAGGAGAAGGTTTCAGTGAGCTGAGATCACACCACTGCACTCCAGCCTGGGCAAGAGAGTAAGACTCTGTCTTAAAAAAAAAAATGCATTTTTTCATTAGTAAAAGTAGTGATGCTGTTAAAATATGTTTTTCCCATGAATTGTCATTAAGACAATTTTCATTTTGAATGCAAACAAAATGTCAGCCTATAATTGTTTCTTGACTTGTCCTGAAATCCCTTGGTCACCATTCTTCTACTGAAGTGACTATCTCCCTATCTATCTATCCATCTATATCTGCACAGGCATACCTTAGAGATATCGAGGGTTTGGTTCTAGGCTACTGCAATACAACAGTATTGCAATAAAATGAGTTGCAGGAAGCTTTTGGCTTCCCAGTGCATATAAAAGTTATATTTATACTATACTATAGTCTATTAAGTGTGCAATAGTATTATGTCTAAAAAAATACATACCTTAATATAAAAAATACTTTATTGCTAAAAATGCCAATAATCATCTGAACCTTCAGTGAGTGGTCATCTTTTTGCTATTCTTGCCTTGATGTTAATGGCTGCTGCCTAATCAGGATGGTGGCTGCCAAAGGTTGGAGTGGCTGTGGCAGTTTCTTAAGATAATGTTGAAGGTTGCTATATAGATTGACTCTTCCTTTCACAAAAGATATTTATGGCAGATATAGCCTTACAAAATGTATTTCTTAAATAATAAGACTTGTACGTTGAAATTACTTCTTGATTCATGGGCTGCAGAATGGATGTTATGTTAGCAGGCAGGGAAACGACATTTATCTCGTGCTCTTCCATCAGAGCTCTTTGATGACCAAGTGGATTGTCATGAGCAGTAATCTTTTGAAAATAATCATTCTTCTCAGCAGTAGCTCTGAAGAATAGGCTTAAAATATTTTGTAAACAAAGGCGCTGCCATCCAAGGGCTTTGTTATTTCATTTATAAAGCACAGGCAGAATAGATGTAGCATAATTCTTAAGGGCCCTAGGATTTTCAGATTGGTAAATGAACATTGGCTTCAACATCAAATCACCAGTTGCATTAGCCTCTAATAAGAGAGTTAGCCTGTCCTTTGAAGCTTTGAAGCCATGCATTGACTTCTCCTCTCTAGCTGTGAAAGTCCTTGTTGGCATCTTCTTCCAGTAGAAGGCTGTTTCATCTCCAGTGAAAATCTGTTGTTTAGTGTAGTCACCTTCATCAGTGATCTTAACTAAGCCTTCTGGATAACTTGCTGCACCTTCTGCATCAGCACTTGCTGCTTTACCTTGCACTTTTATGTTGTAGAGATGGCTTATTTATTGAAACCTCATGAACCAACCTCTACTAGCTTCCGGCTTTTCTTCTGCAGCTTCCTCACCTCTCTCAACCTTCATAGACTTGAAGGGAGTTAGGCCTTTCTCTGGATTAGGCTTTGGCTTAAGGGAATGTTGTGGCTGTTTTGATCTTTTATCCAGATCACTCAAACTTTTATCCACATCAGTAATAAGGCTGTTTCGCTTTCTTATGGTTCATATGTTCACTGGAGTAGCACTTTTCATTTTCTTCAAGAACTTTTCCTTTGCAATCGCAACTCAGCTAACTTTTTGGTGCAAGAGGCCTAGGTTTTTGTCTGTTGTGGCTTTTGTCATACCTTCCTCACTAAGTTTAATCATTTCTAGCTTTTGATTGAGAGTGAGAGATGTGTGATTCTTCCTTTCACCTGAACACTTAGAGTTCATTGTAGGGCTATTAATTGACATAATTTCAATATTCTTGTGTCTCAGAGAATAGGGACACCTAAGGAGAGAGAGAGAGAGAGAGAGAGAAATAGCCAGTTGGTGTAGCAGTCAGAATGCAAACAGCATGTATAAATTAAGTTCACCTTCTTCTATGGGTGCAGTTTGTGGTGCCCCAAAACAATTACAGTAATAGCATCAAAGATCACTGATCACATAATTAATATGTGATCACTGATCATATAATTAATGACAGATACAATTTTTTTTTTTTTTTTTTTTTTTTTTTGAGGCGGAGTCTCGCTCTGTCGCCCGGACTGGAGTGCAGTGGCCGGATCTCAGCTCACTGCAAGCTCCGCCTCCCGGGTTTACGCCATTCTCCTGCCTCAGCCTCCCAAGTAGCTGGGACTACAGGCGCCCGCCACCTCGCCCGGCTAGTTTTTGTATTTTTTAGTAGAGACGGGGTTTCACCATGTTAGCCAGGATGGTCTCGATCTCCTGACCTCGTGATCCGCCCGTCTCGGCCTCCCAAAGTGCTGGGATTACAGGCTTGAGCCACCGCGCCCGGCCCAGATACAATTTTTTAAAGTTTGAACTATTGCAAGAATTACCAAAATGTGACGCAGAGACACAAAGTGAGCACGTGCTGTTGGAAAATTGAGGCCAATAGACTTGTTCAATGCAGGGTTGCCACAAACCTTCACTTTGTAAAAAATGCAAGAAGCACAATAAAGGGAAATACAATAAAATGAATATGCCTCTATCTATGTAGAGATACACACACACACACACACCCCTACATATATTCCTCTCATGGCCCCCAAAATCCAACTGACCAAGAAGATAGGTGTTGCAAAAGTACATTTGCCCTCAAAATAAGAATTTGGGGTGTGTGTGTATGTGTGTGGTATATGTGCTGGTGTACACATATGCACCCTGGGGGAATGGAAAGAAAGGAGCACTTGGGAGAAGGGAAGGAGATTAGTGCCACAGGGTGACTCGGGTTGAAAGGAGGTAGGCATCCACAGCAGGAAAGTGCACTGAAATGTTGACGGCCAGAGAGGAAACTAAAAGGGAGACAAGGGCAATGGCAGCCATTTAGAAGCGAAGGATGGGCATCACTACAACATCATTCTAGTTTGGTCATTTGGTTTAAAATGTGGACACTAATGTTCTGGCCCAACTCTCTTTCTCTCTCTCTTTCTCTCTCTCTCTCTCTCTCTCTCGAGACAAAGTATTGCTCTGTTGCCCAGGCTGGAGTGCAGTGGCATGATCATAGCTCATTGCAACCTCCACCTCCCAGGCTCAAGCAATCCTTGCATCTCAGCCGGCCAAGTAGCTGAGACTACAGGCGTATGTCACCACACCCAGCTAATTTTTGTGTTTTTTGTAGAGGTGGGTTTTGCTATGTTGCCCAGGCTAGTCTCAAACTCCTGGACAAACACAATCTGCCCGTCTAGCCTCCCAAAGTGCTAGAATTACAGGCATGAGCCACCATGTCCAGTCCCAGCTCTCTGATGCTGCCTCTCCCCCACTGTGGTGCCTAAAACCCATGAGTTATTCTTTCTGGTAGCCTCTAGTTTCTCACTCCAGGGTATTAGAAATTGGGCTTTAAAAAAAACCCAAATGAAGTTATTTGGGGAATTTGCTGACAGCACTTTTTGGGCAATGTTTCAGAAAACATGATGCAAATTTTAATTTTTTAAAACATATTTCAGTGGCTTGATATATTTAATATTGCAACTTTGGTTTTATGAATCTTGCATGAGTTCTGTTGTTTTCATGTCATCTCATTATACTATTTTTTGAGCAAACATTTGAAAAATTTAAAAAATGTATAGTATAAGGGAAGTATTGTAATTCTGAGCCACTACTTGTTTAAAAAGACACTTTATTTATTTGGATTGTAGGAATATTGTAATACAGTCCAGCTAGATTCTGGGATAGATTACCGGAAAAGGGAACTTCCTGCTGCAGGAAAACTCTACTACCTGTAAGTGTTTTTAATTTTTGAAGTTTAATATCTAATCGTTAATCAGAAAAAGATGATAAAAATAAACAGTTTAATTATTGGAACGTGAAAGGCTGGTTCTGAAGCCCACGATTTTTAAACTGCAAATGTTCTCATGTTAACTTCTTCAACCCATGTCTTTACCATCCATATTTGCATCATTTATAATGTGTGATTGGATAAAACCCTAATTAGTTTTTTGAGGAGGAATGATGACAGATGGTTAGAATGTAATGAGTATCCTTTTATAAGAGACTCTACTATTATGAGAATATTTTTAATGTGTGAAGTAATTAATTATTTGTGGATATCATCTGACAAATGTGCCATTTCCATTCCCCCCAAAATTGTTGTTTTATTTGTCAATCTGTTGGTATTTATCATTGTTGATTGACTTCCATATATAACTGATATAAAATATATATACACAAATACAACTGGATATATTTTTGTCTTTTAAAAGCTAAGATGCTCCTGAGTAGGAGCAATTTATAATAATAGATGTATTCAGCATGTGCAGTTAATACGGAAAAACAAATATAGTTTGTTTTAAAATGTCCTTTATGAGAACCCGAAAAGGAAAAAGTGCTTTACAAAAGCAAACTTGTTTAGTATATGCCAACAGTGTTGGGCACATAGCAAATTCTCAGTAAATAGATCTGTCTAAGGACTAACTGTAATTTAACTAAAAGGCATGTTTCTAGTAATTTAAATTTTGATGACAACGTGCATTTGAGAGGTTGAGAAAAGTTCTTGTCTCTGCCACCTTGTAAGCAGAAGTACTTTACTGTTTTTGAAGCAGAAATTAGCTAGAAAAATCACATAATTAAAATTGCATACTTTACAGTGTACCAAGGGGACTATTTTAGTTTATTATTCAGATCCTGATGATTATTATAGGAGGTTCTTCATCTATCCTCAAGTACTTTGTCTTTAAAGTACTTTATAATTTTAAAAAATTCATATAGCACATTTTTCTGCTTTAACTTGGACTTTTTCTTCCCAGTTTCTTTTATGTTTGTGTTTACTGGATATTTTATTTTTCTGATATTCACAGCCTTTCCCTGATTTTTTGCTACATATGTCTTGATATTCCAGATGTATGGTACCAGTGCATTAATTTATTATTATTCTCTTTATACTTTTTTTAAAGGAGGTAATTGTTGTTCTCTGTTTTTTTCAAAAAGTGTATCCTCATGTGGAAGAATAAAAATATTTTCCTTATGGGAAGTTCCTTAAATAAAGGTGGTAGTCTGAGTCTAAATTATGAAATTTGTTTCATAGTGCCGAAGAGGTCTTGGAAGTTACTGGAGGTGAAAGGGCTACTTTTGCTTGGAGCATAACCATTTTTTGTCTCTGACTTACCCTATGTTACCCCTTCCTTTTCCTGATAAAAGTAATAATATTCTAACCCAGTGAAGTTCAGTTTTGATCTTTAAAAATATGCTAGAGGAAAACTAACACTAACAATGTCCAGAGTCCAGGAAACCAGACCTATAAAGGACACCAGGAAACTCTGGACCAGCTTTCCTGAAAAGTATATAAATTCAAAGGCCAGGCACAGTGGCTCATGCCTAGCCAAGCACTTTGGGAGGCCGAGGTGGGAGGATCACGTGAGCCCAGGAGTTTGAAACCAGCCTGGGCAACATAGGGAGACCCTGTCTCTACAAAAAATTTAAAAAATAGCGGATGTGGTGGCAGCTACTTGGGAGGCTGAGATGGGAGGATCACTTGAGCCTGGAAGGTGGAGGCTGCAGTGAGCCATGATCACACCACTATACTTCAGCCTGGCAACCGAGCAAGACCCTGTTTCAAAAAAAATAAAATATATATATATATATACACACTTATATAGATATATATAGGTGGTATATATCTATTATCTATCTATCTATCTATCTATAAATTCATTTAATCCTCAAGGAAGATAAATTTGTTCTGGAATTTAATATCCAAAGGGGCTTGACCATAGTCAAGAATAGAAAGCCTGGGGGCATCCCTCAGTCAGAGGAGAAGGCAGATATGTAAGTATCCCTGAGGAGAATGAGCAATTAAAATCATCTCAGAAGTGGGAAAGTAATATGAGTTACTAAGACAGGATGCTAGAGATGTGCATTGTGTTGTTTCACATGAGGACTTGGGTAGAACTTCTCTCATGAAGATTTTCTGAGGTTATATTAACTTTGGTTTAATTAGGTTTCTTTTCATTCTTGTTCTTGCAGGAACACTTACTAACTTTACCCTGTAACAGACTTTAATGTGCTATGCTATATATTGCCCTATTAAAGCATGTGTTTCTCTTTATTACCATCTGGCCAGACATCTGGAATTGATTCCTGAATATGCAAGTCCAGACTACTCCCTTGTCAGTTTCACTGGAGCCCCAACTGCCTGAAAACAAACAAACAAACAAACAAAAACACAAAAAACAAAATTTTAGCTTCCTTCTAGGGGAACACCAAGCGCTAACTCAGAATTTCATACAAGTAGAATCCCACATAAGATCTTTAACAAAACAGAAATATTAGTATTCATCAACTCAGTATTTTATTAGCCTAATTTCCCAAAGCCAATTAAAGATATCCAAAATACAATCCAAATAATATCAAGAATTACCACAGATTTCTAAAACTACCCAAAAAGTTGACATGGAGCAATTTCTGTAGTTCGTAATATTGCCTGAATCCCACAAGAACTAATTCACATAAAACAGGGCATGTTTGTGTGTAATCTATATCACAGTAAATTTAGAAATCCTAGAGTACCTTCGTAAGTAAGTTTCAGATGTTTTTGGCCCTGTAACAACCTCATATACACCCGCAAGCTCAGAGAATTTAAATTTAGCAAGCTACAAAACAGAGACCTTGAGTGCAAATACCCAGACTTTTGCATAGACTGAAACACCCCATGCTTATCCAATTTTTTACTCTGTGCTAAATGCATGATCACTCCAGAGATGAGCACAGGTTTTCTATTTTTCATTTTTATTTTTTTGTGTGGGAGGCACGGAGTCTTGCTCTGTCACTGGAGGGCTGGAGTGCAGTGGTGGGATCTCGGCTCACTGCAACCTCTGCCTCCCAGGTTCAAGCGATTCTCCTGCCTCAGCCTCCTAAGTAGCTGGAATTACAGGCACACGCCACCACACCCAGCTAATTTTTGTATTTTTAGTAGAGACAGGGTTTTGCCATGTTTGCGCACCTGGTCTCGAACTCCTGACCTTAGGTGATCCACCCGCCTCCGCCTCCCAAAGTGCTGGGATTACAGGCGTGAGCCACCACACCCGGCCAGTTTGTTTCTTTTCTAATTGCTTGGTGAATAGCACTCAATAAGGTCCCCATGCTGAAGTCCAGACAGATCAATCAAGCACTGGGCTTGCATTTGCATCTGGATGGAGGCTTGGACAGTAATCTATTTTGAATCGCCTGGTACTGATCAAGGGTGACCCCATCTCATGCTTATAGAGAATTTAACTGCTTCAGATTAGCTCTCTGTTTGGGGGCTGGTAATACTAGAGGTTATTGTTTTATATATGCCTATCTTTTTAAACAGGAAGCACCGTTGCTGAAGGGTCCATGATATGTTGCCCCAGGCCATTTTGCTGTCCCTATTGTGAAGTGTTACTGGTTTCCTGGGGAGAGGAGTTCACATCACCTTGGACTCACCCTTGCTGTTTCTTTTTTATTCCAAGGCTGAGTCCTATAGGTTCTTTTCTCTACTAAGTCTGTTGAAGTGGGGGTTCTTTTCAAACACTCTATCTTTCCATACTCACATACAAACACTCTGCCCTTCACACAGATGCCATAACCTGAAGAGAAGTTTTAAACTGAACCAAAAGAGGTGGGGGCAGGCATTGGTCCTGGGATTTTATTTTACCCCACTTACGAGCCTAAACCTAAAATAGGTTTGCCTTTTATTATTTCATAAGTGCTGGCAGAAGACAACAGAGACCTGGGTCAGAGACACAGGATCTTATTAGCCTTGGCATAGATAGCAGCATGAGCATTAGCATGTTGTGTCATTTCCCTCCTTGCTCCTTAGTCCCATGGAGTGGAGGGGAGGGTGTTTTGCTGAGGGCCTAGATAATTCCTGCAACAGGCAGTGAATTGTGTTACAGGAAAAGAACTCTGAGCTTGTGGAATCTGCCATCTTATAGCCAGACATAAGCAAGTCTGCTTTTTGTCTCAAGGGAGATATTGTCTCATCTTTCAAGGTTGCTCACTACACACACAACCTTGAGAAATGGTTAGGGCCTTGCATTCTTGGCATACTCAGCAAGATGTGAAGGAGAGACCCATGAAGGCGCTTGTCTCTCCCAACATGGGGCATTTACCAGACGTTAGACCTTAGAGAACCAGGCTTCCTCCCTTTGTTTCAGTTGGCTTCTGTCCACTGAAGTCATCCACCACTTCAACAGAACTACATCTGAAGCACATTGTTCAGTTGTTTAAAACTTAAATTGTCTCAAGACCATTTCAATTTCATGTATATGGGGATTTTGGATCATCCTGAAAATGGTGAAAATCTAATTTATGACTTTTTAGACACAGCCCAAATATTCACATATTTGTACTTGGCTAATATAATGTATTTACCCATCTTTTGAACAGATTTCAAAAAAAAAGTTTTTTCTTACGTACTTTTACTAGTGGAAGTTTTATGTCTCAAGCGCTCTTAGTTTTCCACTTGAGAAATATCTATTCCAAATAGAAAATCATTTTGGAAAATATAACTTTGAACACCAGTTTTAAAAAGAATAACAATTAGCTGACAAAAAGACGCACGGCTTCAAGGTTATAGCTTTGTTTCAGAAGAAAGGTCTGTGACAACTAAGACAGAAGCTTATATGTGTTAAAACATACTTCCCCATAACTAAAAACTTTATGTTTCTTGCCTGTGATATTACTTACAAGCACTCCTCTGCTTTCAACTGTGAGAATCAGATTAATGAAACTTAAAAACATTTCTTAGCTTGATTGTCACATCTCCCCATACCTAAACTTTGGCTGAGACCCAGCTTCTGCCTCTAAGGTTGCCACCTTCTGGTTTAGTAGAGTGTCTAGGACAGCTTGGTACCTTCTCTCCATCACCCATCATTACCATTACAGTTCTCTCCTGGACATTGGAATCTGCAGTTTCAGTCTCAGTTTTTCTTACCAGTTAGACAGCTGGTCTGGTCATTTCCCATTTCAATTCCCACTGAAGAACCTCTGAAACATTCACCAGTGCAAGCAACTTGAAAATGGTTAAGTCTGGCCCCCTTCCTTTTAGGCTGTAATTTGTTTCAATATGTTGTGCTAGACTGCCCAGAGTCCTGTAGCAGGCAGTATGCACACCCCGTTGAAATAATTTATCTCATCCTCTACAACAAAATTTTTATGGTCTTATGCCAAATATGAGCCAGCTCTACTCCTCCTCCAGCTCCTTAAATTCTCTCATGTGTCTTTTAGACTCCATTATATTCATATCATTTCTACTTCTCACACTAGTTTGCATAGTGTCACAGTGGAATAGTGATGGTATCAATGGAAAAATACTACACAGTTTAAGACTGTAAAATTTGTTTAGCAGTCAAGGTTGCAGAAATGTATCCACATGGAGACACTTGCACAAAACAGAAGATAATAGAGCATATTCCCAGTTGAAGCTTTAAGTTTTTCTGGCCTTTGAGGGCCCATTAGGTGACAAAGAGCACCTGATCAAGATAAGGGTCCCATTAGATCACCTTATCACCTTTGTCATTCGTAGGTGAGTGGGTTTACACCCTTCTGGTAAGTCTCTATTGCTGTGGAGACTCTGGCTATGTGCCTGCCTGCTTGCCAGGTACAATTACCAGGTGCAAACCCTAAGCCGTAACTGAATGTTTATTGTCAGTGTAAATCAAAGGTCAGTTTCCCATCCTTCAGCAACACCAGTCACTAGGCCTTCCTGAAGTCTGTTCTTTTTTTTATTGTTATTATTGAGACAGAATCTCACTCTGTTGCCCAGGCTGGAGTGGAGTGGCGTGATCTCAGCTCACGGGAACCTCCGCCTCCCAGGTTCAAGCGATTCTCGTGCCTCAGCCTCCCGAGTAGCTGGGATTACAGGCACATGCCACCATGCCCAGCTAATTTTTGTATTTTTAGTAGAGCTGGGGGTCTCACATGTTGGCCAGGTGGTTTCAAACTCCTGACCTCAAGCAATCCGCCTGCCTCAGCCTCCCAAAGTGCTGGATTACAGCAGTGAGCCCCCGCGCCTGGCCCTGAAGTCTGTTCCTCAAAGAGCAAGAGATAGAATTTCTGTCTCTGGCAATCAAAGAAACTGTCTACTTTCTTTAGGTTCCTACTGTTGTCTGGCTAACTCCTCAGTCTGGGGAAGAGATGAAGATATTTGGGATATTTTTGATGTTTACAGACTATGTTTTACTTCTTCTTAGCATCGTGGCACAGAACATCATTTAGGTTTTTCTACTTAAGAAGTAATCGTAAATGAAAATATTTACAGATGAAATAATACAATGTCTAGGATTTGCTTCAAAATAATCCAGTGTAGGGGAATTGAGGGGAGGTATAGAGGAAATAAGATTGACCATGCCATGTATTGAGTGGGTGATTATTACATTGGGGTTTTAATAGTACTATTCTCTTCACATGTGTTTATGTGTAAAATTTTTCATAATCAAACGATTTTTAAAAAGATATCCTTCTCTGTTTTTTCTTTTTTTTTTTTTTTTCTTTCTTTCTTTTTTTTTTTTGAGACGGAGTCTCGCTCTGTCACCCAGGCTGGAGTGCTGTGGCCGGATCTCAGCTCACTGCAAGCTCTGCCTCCCGGGTTCACGCCATTCTCCTGCCTCAGCCTCCTGAGTAGCTGGGACTACAGGTGCCTGCCACCTCGCCCTCCTACTTTTTTGTATTTTTTAGTAGAGACGGGGTTTCACCATGTTAGCCAGGATGGTCTTGATCTCCTGACCTCGTGATCCGCCCTTCTCGGCCTCCCAAAGTGCTGGGATTACAGGCTTGAGCCACGGCGCCCGGCCTCTCTGTTTTTTTCTGATCATGCTTACTGCAGTTGTAAGTCTATTGATCTTCCCAACGAAACTGCTTTTGTTGTGTTGATTTTCTTTATTATTACTTTCTGTTTTCTATATCCTTAATTTCTGAACTTTCATTATTTCCTTTTTCTGCTTAGTTTGGATTTAATTTGCTCTTCTTTTTCTAGTTTTTTAAGGTAGAAGGTTAAGTCCTTGATTTTAAACCTTTCTGCTCTTATATAAGCATTTTAAAACTATAAATTTCTCTTTACTACTTTAGATACATCTCACACGTTTTATTATGTCATGTTTTCTCTCGTGATTTATTTTTTGACCCATGGGTTATTAAAAGCGTGTTATTTATTTTCCAAACGTTTGGTGATTTTTTTATACATCTTTCTGTTAATGATTCCCAAATTTAACTAATTATGGTTACAGAGTCTATGTTGTATGATTTGAATCCTTTTGAATTTATTGAGGCTTGCTTTATGGCCCAGAATATGATGCATCTTGGAACAAGTTTCTCATGCACTTGACTATTCTGCTATTGTTAGTAATGTGTACTTTAAATGCCATTGGGTCAAGTTGGTTGATAGGGTTGTTCAAATCTCCTATATTCTTACTGATTTTTGTCTGCTTTTTCTATTAATTATTGAGAAAGAGGTGCTGAAATTTCCAAGTATAATTATGGATTTTTCTATTTCCTCTTACAGTTCTGTCTGGTTTTGCTTAATGTATTTTGAAGCTCTATTATTAGGTACATAAATGTTTAGGATTGATATGTTCTCTTGATGAATTGACCTCTTCATCATTATGAAATGAACCTCATTGTTCCTGGTGATATTCCTTTCTCTAAAATCTACTATGCTTAATGTTAATGTAGCCACTTCAGCTTTTTTAAAATTAGGGTTTGCATGATATATCTTTTCTTATCTTTTTACTTTCAGCCTATCTGTGTCTTTATATTAAAATGGGTTTCTTATTGGCAACATGTATTTGGGTATTTATTTTTTATGCAGTCTGACAATCTTTTTCTTTTAATTGGGGATATTTAAACCATTTACACTTGATGCGATTGTTGATATGGCTGGGTTTAAATATACTATCTTGCTACTTGTTTGTTTTTTTTGTGTGTGTACTTTTTAGAAAAAAATTATTGAGATACAATTCACCTTTTAAAGTCTATAACTCAGTGGTTTGTTAGTATATTTAGAGTTGTACTACCATCACCACTATCTAATTTCAGAACATTTTTATCACCCCAGAAAGAAACCCATAACCGTCAGCAGTCATACCTCTCACCCCTCTACCCTCTGTCTATCTACCTTCCGTCTCTATGGAATTTGCCTATCTTATATATCTCATATAAATGGAATTACATAAGATGTAATATAGTCACGCACTGCATAGTAATATTTTAGCCAGTGATGGACCATATCACAGATCTGATGGTGGTCCCATAAGATTATAATACTGTATTTTTATTGTATCTTTTCTATGTTTAGATACACAAATACTTGCCATTATATTACAGTTGCTTACAATATTTAGTACAGTAAAATGCTGTATAAGTTTATAGCCTAGGAACATTAGGTTATACCGTGTAGCACAAGCGTGTAGCAGGCTATGCCATCTAGGTTTGTGTCAGTATACTCTATCATGTCTGCCTGATTGCATGATGACAAAATCACCTAACAACACTCTTAAAACATATCACCATTGTTAAGTAATGTGCCACTCTATATACGATGTATATTACTTCTCAGCCTTTTGGTTAAGATCAAGTGTAGTATCTGTTCTTACCAGTTTGATACTATAAGAAGTGGTCTTTGTGCCTGGCTTCTTTCATTTAGCGTAATGTTTTCAAAGTTAATCCATGTTGTTTGCTATTTGTTTTCTACTGTCCCATCTGTTGTTTTTTCCAATTTCCCTCTTTTTCTGACTTCATATTAGTTATTTTTTTAAGATTCCCTTTTACCTCTTGTTAGCGATACCTCCTTGATTTTTTTCTTTTAAAAGTCACTTTAGGGCTTAGTGTAAGCACCTTTAACTTATCATAGCTTGCCTTCAAGTAAGAGTATACCACTTGATGTATAACATAAAAACCTACAGTATACTTCCATTTTTACTATCCTGGGCTCTGTGCTTTTATTGTCTTTTTTTGTTATTTTATTATGTAATTGTATATTTTATTATATAATATTATTATATGCAGTACTCTATTTTCTTTTTAGGTCATAAACTCCGTAATATATTGTCATTACTTTTACTTAAACAGTCAATAATCCTTTAAAGAGATTTTTAAAATAAGAAAAAAGTCTTATAATTTACCTACATATTTACTGTTTCTTGTACTCTTCATTCTGTTATATAGATTGACATTTCCATGTGATATAATTTCTCTTTTTCCTAAAGGACTCTGTTTAACATTTCTTATAGTAGTGGTCTGCTGGTGATGAATTTTCTCATATTAATGTTTTTGTTTTGCTTTTATTTTTGAAAGATTCTTGCTGGCTAGAGAATTCTAGGCTGACAGGCTGGCGGGCTTTCCTTTCTTCCTTCCCCCTTTTCTCCCTTCCTTCCTCTCTTTTGCTTCCTTCCTCCACTTTTTGTTTTATAGTACTTTAGTGATATTGCTTTCTTCTCTTCTGGCTTGCATTGTTTCCATGAGAAATCTACTGTCATTCTTTGTCCTTCTCTACATAAGGACATAAGTCTTATCACTGTCTGCTTCTATAATTTTATTTTTATCTTGTTTTTAAACAGTTTTATTATGATGTGCATTGGTGTGGTTTTCAGCATGTTTCTTTTGCCTGAATTTGGTTGTGCTTCTTGGATGTGTAGGTTTATAGTTTTCATTTGATTTGGAGAATTTTCTCTTATTTCTTTACAGTTTCTCCCCATCCCTTCCCCTCCTCTTCAATTTCTGGAACTCCAGTTACACTTATATTAGACCTCTTTATATTATTCCACAGCTCTCTGATGCTCTGTTCACTTTTTTCATTCTTTTTCTCTTCCTGTGTTTGTGTTTCATTTTGGGTAGTTTCTTTTGCAGTGTCTAATCTGCTATTAATTATAACCCAGTGTATTTGTCCATGTTAGAGGTGGCTTTTTTCCTTTTTAAGTGCTAAACTTGGGTTTCTTTCCCTTTTTTTTTTCTTTTCTTTTTAAAAAGGCAAGGTCTTGCTATGTTGCCCAGGCTGGTCTTGAGATCATGGACTCGAGATTCTCCCACCTTAGCCTCCCAGTAGTTGGGACTACAGACATACACCACCATGCCAGGAGGTTTCTTTTTTTATATCTTCTTTGTTTGTTCTCATACTCATGCCTTCCTCTACCTTACTGAGCATATGCAGCATATTTATAATTGTGGTATTAATGTGTTTGTCTGCTAATACTATCATCTGTGTCATTTCTGGGTCTGTTTCTATTTATCTTTTTATGAGTTGATTTTCCTGCTTCTTTTTTTTTTTTTTTTTTTTTGAGACTGAGTCTCCCTCTGTCACCTGGGCTGGAGTGCTGTGGCCGGATCGCAGCTCACTGCAAGCTCCACCTCCCGGGTTTACGCCATTCTCCTGCCTCAGCCTCCCGAGTAGCTGGGACTACAGGCGCCCGCCACGTCGCCCGGCTAGTTTTTTGTATTTTTTAGTAGAGACGGGGTTTCACCATGTTAGCCAGGATGATCTCGATCTCCTGACCTCTTGATCCGCCCATCTCGGCCTCCCAAAGTGCTGGGATTACAGGCTTGAGCCACCGCGCCCGGCTCCTGCTTCTTTTCATGCTTTTTTTTAAAAATTGGATTTCAGATATTGTGAATTTTATATTGTTTGGTACTAGAGTTTTTGTATTCCTTTAAGTATTTTAGGACTTTGTTCTGGGACACAGTTAAGTTACTTGGAAACAATTTTATCCTCTCTAGGCTAGGCTTTGTAAAGTAGAACCAGAGTGCCTTTATTCTAGGCCTAGTTATTCCTGAAGCAATACCCTTCTGAGAATTCCACCTTATACCCTATACTTTAGTAGGACTTTCTACTCTGACTAGAGGGAACATAAACTATTCCTGGCCATTTATGAGCTCCAGGGGTAATGCTTTGTGATTCCAGTGAGTCCTTTCCTACCTCCCCATTTCAAGTAGTTGCTTCTTAGGCATACACAGATTAGTACTCAGCTAAAGACTCAGGGAAGCCCTCTGCAGATCACTGGACTTCTGTCTCTATATCTTTTTTTCCAGTATTATACCTTGCAAATTCTAGCTGCGCTAGCCTCCCCAAATGCTGAATTCCGTTTTCTCAACCTCCCAAATGCTGAGCTGTGTTTGTGTCCCTACTCCTGAAGTCTGGAAACTCACCAGGCAGTAAATTGAGGCTAAACTGATTTGTTTCCCTTTTCTGGGGATTGCTGTACTGTGCTTTTTGTTATCCAGTGTCTGCAAACCATTGTTTCATATATTTTAGATCGTTTCTAGTTGTTTATGGCAGATAGGTAACTCTGGGCCCTGTTATTCCATCATGGCCAGAAGTGGAAATGTCTAGACCTTTATTCTGAAAAATTGATAATAAAAGGAAAGAATCAAGTATTTTTTCCTGCCTGTTTTAAAATAACTGATCCATAGTGTAACAAAGTAGTTGATGAGGGCAAGCTTCTCTTTATAAAAGTTTTCTGGGCCGGGCGCGGTGGCTCAAGCCTGTAATCCCAGCACTTTGGGAGGCCGAGACGGGCGGATCACGAGGTCAGGAGATCAAGACCATCCTGGCTAGCATGGTGAAACACCGTCTCTACTAAAAACACAAAAAACTAGCCGGGCGAGGTGGCGGGCGCCTGTAGTCCCAGCTACTGGGGAGGCTGAGGCAGGAGAATGGCGTGAACCCGGGAGGCGGAGCTTGCAGTGAGCCGAGATTGCGCCACTGCACTCCAGTCTGGGCGACAGAGCGAGACTCCGCCTCAAAAAAAAAAAAAAAAAAAAAAAAAAAAAAGTTTTCTGGGTAGCAATTGAAAAAATCTTGAGAGAATTAGAATAGAATTAGAATATCACTATTTTGTAAAACACTCATAGTTTAATGGATCTAGTTAATGATCACAAATTCTATAATAATTGCTATAAAATGAGACCTGAATTTTATCCATTTACAGGAAATATAGGGGCAATGGAATATGTTCAATAACATCACAGGAATACATCCATCAAAATGTAGACTGTAGATTTTTTAAATGACATAAATCAATTGCTTCTTCAACAAATAAATAAAAAGAAGAGAGATGGATAGGGAACCTTTAGTTTAAAGGAGACGTAGAAACATATCAACCAATTACAGTGCATGGGCCTTATGTGGATCCTGAATCACACCAACTATCAGAATGAAAACAAAGACAAAACAACCAAAAAACCTACAGCACAATAAAAAAAATGCAAATACTGCAGGATGTTTCATTGACACTGAGGAATAATTGTTAACTTTGTTAGGTGTGATAGGGTATTATACTTATTTTTTAAATTTATTTTATAGCCTATCAAGATGCAATTTTAAATGACATAAATCAATTGCTTCTTTAACAAATAAATAAGAAAAAGAGAGAGAGATGGATAGGGAACCTTTAGTTTAAAGGAGATGTAGATAATAAAGATTAGTAGAAATTAATGAAATAGAGAATAGAAAACATCAGGAGCCTATTTGTATCTCTGAATCTAAAACCTGTCTCCTGTAGACAGCATATAGTTGGGTCTTTTTTTATCCAATGTGACAGTCTCTGCTTTTTGATTGAATTGTTTAATTCATTTGGAAATTATGTTATTATTGATGGAATTAAATTTACATTTGCTTTTTACTTTTTGTTTTCTTTGTTTCCTGTTTCATTTCCCCTCCTCTATTCTTCCTTTACTGCTGTCTTTTACATTAAGTGTTTTCTGTTTTTTGATTTTTTGAGACAAAGTCTCACTATGTTGCCAAGGATAGTCTCAAACTCCTGGGCTCAAGAAGTCCTCTTGGCCGGGTGCGGTGGCTCACGCCTGTAATCCCAGCACTTTGGGAGGCTGAGGCGGGCGGATCACAAGGTCAGGAGATCGAGACCATTCTGGCTAACACAGTGAAACCCCGTCTCTACTAAAAATACAAAAAAAAAAATTAGCTGGGCATGGTGGCAGGCACCTGTAGTCCCAGCTGCTTGGGACAATGAGGCAGGTTAGAATGGCATGAACCCAGGAGACGGAGCTTGCAGTGAGCCGAGATCACGCCACTGCACTGCAGCCTGGGCGACAGAGCGAGACTCCATTTCAACAACAACAACAATAACAGCAACAACAACAAAAAAAGTCCTCCTGTCTCAGCCTTTCAGCCTCTCATGTAGCTGGGGCTAAATCTGACTCTTTTTTAAATAACATTTTAATTTTTTCAATACTTTTTTCACTGTACTTTGTTACTTTCTTAGTGAAGAACTATTTATTGCTATGAGAAGTACAAAGTATTCGAACTGAAATGTCTCAGATTCAAATCAAAGCATTGTATGTTGCTGTATGTTTTTGATAAGTAGATGATCAGTAATGGTAATGAATTTGTGCTCAAAGAACACCTGGGAGGGGAAAGGGCTCTATGGTGGGGAAATATAGTTGGTTCTCAAAAGTAGATGCACAGTAGTATGTTTGTCATAAGAACTCCTGTTGATATTTTATGAATGAGTAAAGCCCTGTTGTACACTTACTTATAGCTGTATATTATAAACAACAACAAAACAACAACTTTTTGTTTTATATTTTATAGGACATGATCCAGTAGGATGTTTCTTGCTGTTGTTTGTTTTTGAGACAGGGTCTGGCTCAGTAGTAGCCCAGGCTGGAGTGCAGTGGTGCCATCTCAGCTCACTGCAGCCCCCTTCTCCGACTCAAGCCATTTTCCCACCTCAGCCTACTGAGTAGCTGGGACTATAGACACGTGCCACCATGCCCAGCTAATTTTTGTTTTTATTTTGGCAGAGATGGGTTTTACTGTGTTGCCCAGGCTGGTCTCAAATTCTTGCCCTCAAGCAATCCACCTGCCTCAGCCTCCCAAAGTGCTAGGATTACAGGCATAAGCCACTGTGCCCAGCCCAAGTAGACTGTTTAAAAAAATTTTTTTGTGTCTATTGAAAATCACAAAAGGCTGGCCGGGTGCAGCAGCTCATGCCTGTAATCCCAGCACTTTGGGAGGTCGAGGTGGGCGGATCACGAGGGCAGGAGATCGAGACCGTCCTGGCTAACACGGTGAAACCCTGTCTCTACTAAAAGTACAGAAAAATTAGCCAAGTGTGGTAGCAGGTGCCTGTAGTCCCAGCTACTCGGGAGGCTGAGGCAGGAGAATGGTGTGACCCTGGCAGGTGGAGCTTGCAGTGAGCCGAGATTGTGCCACTGCACTCCAGCCTGGGTGACAGAGCAAGACTCAGTCTCAAAAAAAAATTTTTTTTTTAAATTAAAAATCACAAAAGGCTGGGTGCGGTGGCTCATGCCTATAATTCCAGCACTTTGAGAGGCTGAGATGGGTGGATTGCTTGAGCCCAGGAATTTGAGACCAACCTGGGCAACATGTAGAGACCTCATGTCTACAAAGGTTAAAAAAACTAACTGGGCTTGGTGTTGTGTGCCTGTGGTCCCAGCTGCTTGAGAGGCTGAGGTGGGAGAATCGCTTGAACCCAGGAGGTCAAGGATGCTATGAGCCATGATTGTGCCACTGCATTCCAGCCTGGGTGACACAGTGAGACCTTGTCTCAAAATACAAACAAACCAACAAACCACCCCCAAATCACAAAATTGTACATTTGATAATAATTTAGATGTCCATCTAAATCTTAATTAATCTTGCATTAACTCAAAGACTGCTGACTTAGAAATTAATTTCACCATTTGAAACAGCACCTACGAAGTGGTATAGCAAAAAAAAAGAAGTCCATCTAATAGAGACTTCAGTATCAGGTTCCACCAGTCAGTTTAGTATACCTTTTATCTCCTGTTCCTTTACTGAATAGTGTTTGTTTTCCAGCAGGAGAACCAGAATGGAGCTGGCCCACTATATCCAGCTAAACACATTGACAAAATATCTAATTGTATGGCCACAGTCATCTAGTAGAGTGTAAATAATATTGTGTATATATATGATGTGTATATTAGTAGATAATATGTATTCTTATACATATAAAAATACAGAAGAGGGTTTTTAGATTTCCTTAGAATTTTCATTGTGTTATTTCATCTTCAAATAGATCACAGTTATAACTGAAGATCAATCTGCTGCATAAGAAAAGCTGATCTGGCAAAAACCCTAGGTCTTTAGTTATTTGCTGTGTTCATTTTTAGCTATTAAAACTCCCTGGCCTCAGCTGGGTGTGGTGTCTCACGCCTGTAATCCCAGCACCTTGGGAGGCTGAGGCTGGTGGATCAGTTGAGGTCAGGAGTTCAAGATAGCTTGGCCAACATGGTGAAACCCCGTCTCTACTAAAAATACAAAAATTAGCCAGGTATGGTGGTGCACGCCTGTAATCTCAGCTACTCAGGAGACTGAGGCAGGAGAATCGCCTGAACCTGCGAGGCAGAGGTTACAGTGAACTGAGATCATGCCACTGCACTCCAGTCTGGGTGACAGAGTGAGACTCTGTCAAAAAAAAAAAAAAAGAAATTCTTTTTCTCTTTCCCAAGTGGATGTGACTATCTTTTTCTCCTAAAGAGGAGTTAGAGCTTTTTACTCTCCAACTTCTTCTCCCTCTTTTTTTTTTTTTTAATTCTCAATCATTATAGCCTTTCTGAAATTCCATTTTAAAAAGAAGTATTTTTATGTCTACCAAGTTGCAATTCTAGATGTTATGGCACTGATTTATTTGGAGAAAAATGCAATATATGGATTTGATAGAAATTTTATATGGGAGTTTGTGGCTGAGAAGAGGAGGTGAAGGTCTGGAATTTGAGAGCTAAAGGTGCTAGATACCACTTTCTGCATAATGTACAGGTCAAGATTAATGGAACCAGGTAAGTTACTCTCCAGGTGATTGAGAAGGGTGGGAAATTTAGAGACTGAAATGGATCTCTGAACAGTCAGTTAAGCCTTTGAGTGATTGAGAAGATAAATACTCAGACAAAATCCATTCTAACAACTGACTTCGTTATGTAAAACAAACCTACAGGATTTGAAATGCAACCAAGTCTGTTTTATATTAAGGCAAGTATAAACCAACTTAATTTTAGACCTGCCTCCAGCCCCAGATTATGTTTGGTTTGAGGACAAAGAGCTGTACAGCATGAATGCACAGGCAATCAGTAGAGTGAGAAGGCTCACTGCCAGGGAAGTTTGGCAAGGAACTCTAAGAGGAAGGGGAAATTTCTGCGTCAAATCAACTTTGGCTCTCTGGAATAGAGAACATGGAGAGAGAGGGACTAAGGAATGCCAGCCCTATTCTACTTGTTGATACCTTAACAAGCTGTTGATTTTTGAAAAGGGATAAAGAAGCAAAGTGTGGGTAGCATTCTGTTCCCTTGAGTCAATCCTAATGAAGTAGGAGGTTCTTGAAGAAATTAATTTCCATTTAAATTCATGCGTGACCCTCTTCCAGAAACCCCCAAGTGTTTTGGAATTTTCGTTGAGAATTTCAAATGATCCAGCAATAATAAGGTCTTTTTTGACATGTTCTGTTTCTTTGAGTCTAAGTTTTATGTTGAATGCCTGATTTTAGCTGTAGAATTTTTCTCAAAATGGAAATGACTTGGTTACTTTCCTCTCTGTTCACTAATTTAATATGGAAAAATAAATCATGATTCTCATACTCCCAAAGCACTCAGGCTTTTCATCCGGGTACTGTACTCACAGAATTCCTGTAGGAGTTGATGCCAAATTTCCTGGCAACTGAACAGTGGTCGATTCCAGGGTTTTTCTGACTTAAAGACACAGTGGTACTACTCAATAGAAAATAGGAACCTGCCCCTCCGCTGCAGTTTCTGAGTTTAACAAAAGGTGACAGAAGCAATGAAATGGATGGGTTTTATCAGGGCATTGCACAACAAAAGAAAAAAGAGCCCATCTTCTGTTGAGCTTTGCTCCTCAACCCTACCTCCCAATCCCCTCCCCTCAAAAAACAAAAAACAAAAACACTTGAAAAGAGTCACTCTGCTTCTTCATCAGAAATGACTTCAATTTCTTTACTGTGATCAACTTTTGATTATCTGTGGGTAGACTTTCTATTTTGCATTATCTGCACAAAGGCCTGCTTTATAGTAGCATCCCACTGATGGGGCAATTACTCAGAATGGAGCTGTTTCACAGGAATTAAAGGAAGTCACTTAAATTCTTTATCTTTACTCAGTGTCTGTCTCTCCTTAGGAGAAGAAAGGGGAGATGATTTATAGCATCTGAACTTAATTTATTGATTTCCGCCTGATCATTTTTATGCTACCCAGGTCGCTATTACTCAAGATACTCTTCTTTGTGGTTAAAATGGAATTATGCAAAACTGAACGAGATATTTTCTTCTATGCTATGTAACATTAGCATTGTAAATTAACATTTGTAGCCCCAAAAGAAAACTCTAAATTTAGCTCCTTATTTACACTGAAAAAAAAAAAAGAAAGTTAAATTTAGTGCCGTCTTTATGCTGTGGTCTTTCCATACGGCTACTGTTGACTACCAGATGTCTCTACTTCCTCAAATTTTACTGGTTAGGCTGGAATATCTTTCAATTATGTTTACAGTTTGAGTTTAATTTTAATCAGTTTTTATTTTTATGTAATCTATATCTTTGTGTGTGTGTGTGTGTGTGTGTGTTTTGTACATTTGTTTTTCATATAGGCTTGTTGCTGACCTTAGGTCTTATGTCCCAAATACCAGAGTTTTGAAAATGAGATGATCCTGATCCTTCTTTAGAGCCTCACAAGCATGGATATATTTCTGAATAGAGATTTTTAGTGTAAGGTGATGTTGCTATCTTTTTAAATGGTTTCACTACAGAACTAACAAGAGGGCCCTAGAGTCATAGAGTCACTGCTGCTGCTGCTGCTGCTAAAATTTTTACAATAAAGTTATGTTCTTAAAATTTCCTACTTTAAAAAGTGAAGATATCTTGAAGCACGGGTTTTAAAATTTTATGCGTATCATGACAATTGAGAAAATGTTTCTAGATTAACTATTTTATTATTTTTAATTAATTAGTTCTTTTATTTTTAATTTAACTTTTTAAAAGTATTATGTTTAACACTTTAAAACATATGTTGCCCAGGCTGGCCTCAAACTCCTGGGCTCAAGTGATCCTGTTGCCTCAGCCTCCCTAGTAGCTGGAACTACAGGCATGAGTCACTACACTATGGATTAAGTCTTTTGTTAATTAAATTATATTTGTGTTTTTTGCCCCATCCTTGTTAAAATATAAACTTGAGGCAACTTATGTTGAAGTCATTTATAATTTATCCACCATATCCACTAAAATGGAAGAGATGGAAAATGCCAAGTAGTGGCAAGGAAGTGGAGAAAATGGAACTTTTTTTGTATTACTGGTGGGAATATAAATTGCTGCAATCAATTGGAAAACTGGCAACATCTCCTAAACTGAAAATAGGTATACCCCATAAGCAGCTATTCTAGTCATATGCCCAACAGACATGTATATATGAGTTTACCAAAAGGAATGTACTAGAATGTTCATAGTAGCACTATTCACAGAATCCCCAAAATGTAAACTACATAAATGCTCATTGTTATGGACTGAATTGTGTCCCCCAAAATTCACAGGTTGGAGCCCTTACCCCAGTGGAACTATATTTGGAGATAGGGGCCTTTAAGGAGGTACCTAAGATTAACTGAAGTTGTAAGGATAGGGCCTTAATCCAATAGGACTGGTGTTCTCATAAGAAAAGGCAGAGACCCCAGGAGTATGTGCACACAGAGGAAATAAAGGCCATGTGAGGACATAGTGAAGGTGGCCATCTGCAAGCCAGAAAGAGAGCCCTCACCAGAAATCGATCCTGGCAGCACCTTGATCTTGGCCTCTATCTAGCCTCCAGAACTGTGAGAAGAAAAAATATATATATATATGTTGCTTAAGCCACCCAGTCTGTGGTATTTTGTTATGGCAGCCCTAGCAGACAAATGCATCCATCACCGGTAAAATGATAATAAATTGTGATATTTTTATGCAATACAATACAGTGACAAAAATAAACAAATTACTTCTACACACATCAATATAGATGAATCTCACAAACATAATGTTGAGTGAGAGAAGTCAGATATACGTGAATAAGGGAAATGAGCTTGTATGAAGCAATATGTACTTATACCCAACTTGAAATTGATTTAAGATGCAGTTGCAGAGATTTGACCAATGTTGGTGCAAAATGAAATAATTTTCCTATGTCTAGAATATTCGTCCACCAGCAAAGATCAGGACTGTCAGATAGGGTAATTCATGCATTATGTTTCAGAAGTCTTTAATTTTAAAAATAATAACTTACATATTAAATATTTGAGTTACTTATTTTTTTTTTTTTTTTGAGGCGGAGTTTCGCTCTTGTTGCCCAAGCTGGATTGCAATGGCATGATCTTGGCTCACTGCAACTTCCTGCTTTCCAGGTTCAAATGATTCTCCTGCCTCAGCCTCCCAAGTATTTGGGATTACAGGTGCCCACTACCACCCCTGGCTAGTTTTTTGTATTTTTAGTAGAGATGGAGTTTCACCATATTGGCCAGGCTGGTCTCAAACTCCTGACCTCAGGTGATCTGCCCACCTCAGCCTCCCAAAGTGCTGGGATTACAGGTGTGAGCCACTGGGTACTTAACATTTTAAAGTAAATTTTACTTAGCATTTATTTTGTGTTAATGGTCTTATGTTTTCCACTTTGCATGTCTGTATCAGGTAGAGATCACTTTTACATGTTATTGTAATATATAATCTTGTTACAGTACATTGATTTATAATAGTGATAAGCCGTGTGTTTATTATTATACTGTTATTTTACAGAAAAATACTGAACCTTTAGTATAACCCTGTGGTAGAGAAATGATTCACTATTATTATGGGCATGCATTATTGTTTAAAAACACATAAAATGTAATAAATACAAATAACGTATGGTTTCAGGACTTTTTTAAGGTTACTATCTATTGGGAATTTGGGAATATGTTTTCTGGGATTTCCCAACTTTGAACTTTGCTCTGGTCATTCATACCAGAAGGGCTGCAGTTTTTCTACTGGAGTTTTAGTTGACGTGAGCAGTACTGACTACACTGTCTTCAGTCTGGAAACTGTAAAACTGGGTACCTAACCCCATATTTGTCCCTTCTCCCAAGTGTCAGCACCCCACCAGAATCTGTTCACTTCTGTCTACTGTCCCATGCCTTCAGATGCCTGTTTTTATATTTTTTCAGAGTTTACATATAGTTGTTATCAACAGAGAGGGTTAGTTGAAGCAGAGCCAACTTGGTCCTATTAGAAGCAGAACTCTTCTCCCTTGTTCTAAATAGAACACACCCTTGAGTATCATCCTGAGAAGGGTACATGGGAAATACATACTTTGAAAACTCACATGTCCAAAAAATGTATTTATTTTACTTGATTAATAGTTTGATCATGGTTGTCACACACAATAATATTCTCTTAGAATATTTTAGACACTATACTATTATCTTCAAGCTTCCATTATTGCTGTTACAAAGTTGGATGTGAATCTGTTTCTTGACCTTTTATATTTGACCTGTTTTTTCCTCTTGAAGTTTTTAGAATAGTCTCTTTGTTCCTGGTTTCCTGAAATTGCATAAGGATATGCCTTGGAATGGAGCTTTTTTCCATTCTTTGTGCTGGGTATTCATTGAACCCTGTCAACTTTAGAAAGTCGTGTCCTGCAGTTCTAGGAAAGTCAATTTTATTCTGATTCTTTTCTTCTCCCCACCCCTCCACCCCACCTCATATTCTCCGGAACTCCTCCTGAACTTTGTGAATTGAACTGAACCTTGTGAATTGATCTTCTAATGTTCTTTTGTTTTCTCTTCTATTTTCCTTATTATTATTATTATTTTTTGGTCTTTTTGTTCTATTTTCTGATATGACCTCAACTTTTTTTTCAATCCTTTTCCTGCATTTTGGATCTAGCAGTCCTATTTAGAGCTCTTCCTTATGCCTTTCTTGTTCTTTTGGTTTACAGCGTTCTTCTTTGTCTTATGGGTGCAATATCTTACTTATTCTCTCCAAGCATATTATAGTGTGTTCTTCCCTTTCTGCTCTCTTGTTTTTTTCTTTGCTTCTTCCAAGGTCCTTTTAAAAATGTCTTTATTTTGGTCTTTGTCTTTTAGCTATGGAAATACTTGGTTGTCCATTCACATGAAAGAATGAGGCATTAAAAAGCTGATCAGAAGTTCTGAGTGCATAAGCAGAGTTTTATTGATTGGTGGGCTTCACTGGAGGGTGATAAGGTGGCTGGTCATGTTTTTCATTGGAGAACTCCAAATGTGAATATCTGTAAGTCTTTCTTTTGGCGGTTCAGTTTCCTCCAAAGGTAAATCTTTCTAATTCCTGGGATAGAAGTTTTGCTGGTAGGATTCTGGATGCTGAAAAGGTACAGGTTGTTAGTTACACTATTTAATATGTGGAATTTTATACAACTCAAGGGACATTAAAAAAAAAAAAAGAAAAGAAAATTTTAATGTAGGCTTTCAGTATGCTATCTCTTCCTTTTTCTTCATTGTTAAATCTACCCCAGCTGCTACTTACTGTTATAGGTAATGACTGTCTGGCTGGTGGTGTGAGTGATAAGAAGACAGTTGTGGATAAAGAAAGGCAAATGTATTAGTGAAAGTATGAAAATACGTTGTAAGGGTGCAACAGGCAGGTCAGCAAGAAAGGAGGTGGCTGCAAGGAGACAGAGGCTTGCTGGGGATTTTATAAGATGGTACTTGTACTGTGTGCTGAAGAGGGTTTTGTGCAGTGATAATGCCAAGGTTGCAGTGAACTAACTTGCATTTTTCTATCTACTGAGTGTCTGGTGATAGCTGGGCACAGGAAGATTGTGAGTTATTTGCACAGGAGGAGTATATGTCCTGGACCATCAAGAAAGGCAGACTTAACTACCTTCTCTTTTTGCTTTCCCCTGGTCCTGTCAGCCTGGCTTGTTTCCCCTAATTACAATTCGAGACTTGCCAGTTTCTGCTGGAGTGGAGGGTGGCAAGAATCTGGCTATCCAAGTAGAAGGAGGGCATCTAAGGAACTGTCTTTATCTTATTTTCAAACAGATACCCCTGTTTGCAGCCTAACTCCTTACCTATATATTCAAATGTATCTGCTAGTGCCAAGCCTTTGGAGAGTTCTTTGGTGAGAACTGGTCTGCTTCATTTCGGCTCTGTACTCCGCCTCTCACCTTCTGGTTTCCCATCAATTAAGGTTCTGCTCATCCAAGTAAGGAAAGCAATGCCAGTCGTTCCTTCTTCTAGGCTCCCTAATCTTTCCAAGTCATTCTCTTAGAGAACACTTCCCCCATCACTTGCCTTTGGGGAGGATAAGTCATCCTCTTCTTTCCCAAGGGGAAGGGAGGGAAAGGCTCTTATCACACATACTATACCCAAAGGCTAGTGACTGTTGTTCCATTTCCCCCTCCTTATAAAGACACTGTGTTGTGGGGTATAACAGGAGATGGTGGAGGAGGGGTGGCAATAGAAGTGTCACTGCTTATATAACCATGAGGGCAGAAGTCTAGACCTAGTGGCTGTTGGCACTAAGTGGCTCACTGGCAGCTCTCTTTAGAAAGTTGGGGGATACTTAGCACTCTAACCTTCAACTTTGTGGCTTAATTGTAATTCTAGGACAAGAGGGAAATATTGCACTTACAGAACTGCTTACTGTTCCATTGTATAAGTGTATCCAAATGTACTTAACCAAATTCCCCATTGTGGGACATTTCTTTTTCACTTTTGTGATGCTAGGAACAGTATTACAGTGGTCATCCTTGTAGTAGTTAACCATTATTATGTCCATAGGTAAAATTTCTATGAGTTTCATATTTCATAAAAACATACGCATTTTTAGTACTTTCATTAAATATTATCTGTTTGCCTGAAATCTGGTACTATTTTTATACTCCTCCCAGCTGTACATGAGAGTGTTGTTTGAGATAACCTAACAGGAGGAGATTGATAGGAACATGAACAAGAACTCATTCACATGTTAGGAGGGTGGCACAGCCCAACTCCAAGGGGGACAGATACTCCTGTGCTAAGGAGCCTTGCAGAGCTCATTGTATGTATCTCTTCATCTGGCTGTGTATTTCTTTCTTTCTTTATTTTTTTTTTTAAGATGGAGTCTCGCTCTGTCAAGCTGGAGTGCAGTGGCGCGATCTGTCACCCAGGCTGGAGTGCAGTGGCGCGATCTCTGCTCACTGCAAGCTCTGCCTCCCGGGTTCATGCCGTTCTCCTGCCTCAACCTCCCCAGCAGCTGGGACTACAGGCGCCTGCCACCACGCCCGGCTAATTTTTGTGTGTTTTTAGTAGAGACGGGGTTTCACTGTGTTAGCCAGGATGGTCTCGATCTCCTGACCTCGTGATCCGCCTGCCTCGGCCTCCCAAAGTGCTGGGATTACAGGTGTGAGCCACCGTGCCCAGCGTATTTATTTCTTTTAAGATATTCTTTGTAATAAACTATTAAACAGGAATCTTGGTCGACCAGAATCTTGGTCAACCACAAGGAGGGAGAAATGATGAGGACATGCTGACAGAATCATTTCAACTCTTCTCAATTGATCATCTTCCTAAAAGGTGACTAAGTGGAATGTGGTGAATGTGAGTGAATCTTTCTTGAGGGTGAGATTTGAAACCTCTGGAAATAATTAATGAGAACACAAATTCTCAACCTTCAGAACTATGATGAAGGCAGAGACACTGTAAAAGACTGAACTGAATACCACTGGCCCCAGGACTGGACCTGATCATATTTCTTGGACTAAACCTCTGATGCAAATCTGTTTTGATCAATACTCTTGGATCTCCCATCACCCTAAGATAGTATAGGGCCATAGAAATGAAATTCAGACTGTTTCATTTAAATTGATGTTCCATCATGTTCTTCTTTTTTATTTTTATTTTTTATTTTTGGACACTGTTGCCCGGGCTGGAGTGCAGTGGCACGATCTTGGCTCACTACAACCTCCCCCTCCTGGGTTCAAGTGATTCTCCTGCCTCAGCCTTCCGAGTAGCTGGGATTACAGGTGCCTACCACCATGCCTGGCTAAGTTTTTGTATTTTTAGTAGAGATGGGGTTTCACTATGTTGGCCAGGCTGGTCTTGAACTCCTGAACTCGTGATCCGCCCACCTCGGCTTCCCAAATCCATCATGTTCTTATTAAAAATTTGAAAACATGTTGCCTCCTATTTACACCAGAGGAAACTTGGACAAGAAATATAATTATGGTACCATGTTTTCCTCTTGCCTTCTTGCTTCATTCCGAAACTTGCTTACTCTTCCCTTTTCATATTCCCCAAGTTCCTCTGGAGTCATTATACAGAACAGAGCGTACTGGGAAAGCATTATGTTTAAAAGTATCTAAGGCTACAGTGTCCATTGATGGATGAATGGATAAATTGTGATCTATATATACAATGGAATATTATTCAACCTTAAAAAAGGAGATCCTGCAATTTGCAACAACATGGATAAAACTGGAGGACATTATAGTAAGTAAAATAACTAGATACAGACAGATACTACAAGATCTCACTTATAAATGGAATCTTCTAAAAAAGTCAAATAATTAGAAACAGAGAAATCAAATATGTAGAAATAGAATAGAGTAGTCGTTACCAGGGATGGGGGTTGAGTGAAGAGAAGGGGAATGGATGAGGAGAGGTAGGTCTCTTTTGGTAGCAAGTTGCAAATACAAAGGATGACTAAGTCTAAAGATCAAATATATAGCATGAGGACTATAGTTGAAAATAGTGTATTGTACACTGGAAATTTGCTAAAAGAATAGATTTTAGGTGCTCTTACCACCCCCAAGCCCTCACACACAAAAGGTAACTGTGAGATGATGGATATGTCCATTTGTTTGACTGTAGTGATAATTTCACTGTGTATATCAAAACATCATGTAGTACACCTTAACACATACAACAAAAAAGTTTAAAATATTTTTTTAAAAGAATATCCATTTTCCTTGCTTGGGATAGTTTATCTTTTTCCTCCTCTCTGCCAATTTGGATAAAAGAATGGCATCTTATTATTTTGCTTTGCAGTTGTTATTACTAGTAGAAAAAGAATGATTTTACATGTGCTTCTTGTCCACCGAGCTATCTATTTTTTTTTTTTTTTTTTTTTTTTGAGATGGAATCTTGCTCTCTCGCCCAGGCTGGAAGGCAGTGGTGCAATCTCCCTCTCTCCCTCCCTTCTTCTCCTTCTCCTTCTCCTTCTCCTTCTCCTTCTCCTTCTCCTTCTCCTTCTCCTCCTCCTCCTCCTCCTCCTCCTCCTCCGCCTCCTCCTCCTCCTTCTTCTTCTTCTTCCTTTTCTTCTTTTTTTTTTTTTTTTGGAGACACGGTCTCCCTCTGTAGCCCAGGCTAGAGTGCAGTGGCATGATCTTGGCTCACTGCAACCTCCACCTCCCAGGTTCAAGGATTCTTGTGCCTCAGCCTCCTGAGTAGCTGGGATTACAGGCATGCACCGCCATGCCAGCTAATTTTTGTATTTTTTGTAGAGATGAAGTTTTGCCATGTTGGCCAGGCTGGTCTCCAACTCCTGGCCTCAAGTAATCTGATCACCTCAGCCTCCCAAAGTGCCAGGATTACAGGCATGAGTCGCCATTCCTGGATTACACCAATAAAATTTTTTATTTTGCATTTGTAACTTCTGAGTAACTATAATAGAATTCTTATAAGACACTGTTATAATAAAAATAATTTTGTAATATTTCACATGTAATTTCACTATATAGAAAATCAGGTATTATAATTTCACAGGTGACTTAGGAGAGGTGACCTGACTGAAGTTTAGTGAGTCACATTTTGATAATATAGTATATACGAGACCACAGAGTAAAAAAGAAATCACCACTGAGGAAGTTTGTAAGGAATTATTTATTCACCAAATATGCTTTTGGAGGCCTGTCTTCTTTCTCGGTTGTTTTTCAGAATTCAGTTTTCCCCCTATGTTGAGTAATGTGCCTGTGCTAAGGACAGATTAACTTTCTAAATGACAGCAGACCATACCGAGTGGGTGGTGTTGCTGTTTTCGCTATGTTCCTTAAAAAGCAGCTCACTTTTTTTTCTTTTGTTTTTTTTTTTTGAGACAGAGTTTTGCTCTTGTTGTCCAAGCTGGATTGCAATGGCATGATCTTGGCTCATGCAACCTCCACCTCAGGGGTTCAAGTGATTCTCCTGCCTCAGCCTCCTAAGTAGCTGGGATTGCAGGCGCATGCCACCACATCCGGCTAATTTTTTGTATTTTTAGTAGAGACGGGGTTTCACCATGTTAACCAGGCTGGTCTCGAACTCCTGACCTCAGGTGATTAGCCCACCTCAGCCTTCCAAAGTGCCACGATTACAGGCGTGAGCCACCATGCCCGACCAGCTGACTTTTTAAAAATATATATTTTATGTTAAGTTCTGGGGTGCATGTGGAGGATGTGCAGATTTGTTACACAGGTAAATGTGTGCCATGGTGTTTGCTGCACCGATTAACCCATCACCTAGATATTAAGCCCCACATGCATTAGCTATTTATCCTGATGCTCTTCCCTCCTCCCCCCTGCTCCTGACAGGCCCTGGTGTGTGTTGTTCCCCTCCATGTGTCCATGTGTTCTCATTGTTCAGCTTCCACTTATGAGTGAGAACATGTGGTGTTTGGTTTTCTGTTCGTGTGTTAGTTTGCTGAGGATAATGGCTTCCAACTCCATACGTGTCCCTGCAAAGGACATGATCTCGTTCCTTTTGTGGCTGCATAGTACTCCATAGTGTATATGTACCACATTTTGTTTATCCAGTCCATCACTGATGGGCATTTGGGTTGATTCCCTGTCTTTGCTGTTATGAATAGTGCTGCAATAAATATACGTGTGCATTTATATTTATCCTATAATAGAATGATTTATATTCCTTTGGGTATATATCCAGTAATGCGATGGCTGGGTCAAATGGTATTTCTGGTTCTAGATCCTTGTGGAATCACCATACTGTCTTCCACAATGGTTGAGCTAATTTACATTCCCACCAACAATGTAAAAGCGTTCTTATTTCTCCACAGCCTTACCAGCATCTGTTATTTCTTGACTTTTTAATAATCACCATTCTAACTGACATGAGATGTTATCTCATTGTGGTTTTGATTTGCATTTCTCAAATGACCAGTGGTGTTGAGCTTTTTTTCATATGTCTGTTGGCCGCATGAATGTCTTCTTTTGAGAATTGTCTGTTCATGTCCTTTGCTCACTTTTTGATGGGGTTGTTTTCTTTTTTCTTGTAAATTTGTTTAAGATCCTTGTTGATTCTGGATATTAGCCCTTTGTCAGATGGGTAGATTACAAAATTGTCTCCCATTCTGTAGGTTGTTTTTTCACTCTGATGATAGTTTCTTTTGCTGTGCAGAAGCTCTTTAGTTTAATTAGATCCCATGTGTCAATTTTTGCTTTCATTGCAATTGCTTTTGGTGATTTCATCATAAAATCTTTGCCCATGCCTATGTCCTGAATGATATTGCCTAGATTTTCTTCTAGGGTTTTTATGGTTTTGGGTTTTACATTTAGGTCTTTAATCCATCTTGAGTTAATTTTTATATAAGGTGTAAGGAAGGGGTAAAACCAGTTTTGGTTTTCTGCATATGGCTAGCCAGTTTTCCCAGCAACATTTATGAAACAGGAAATCCTTTCCCCATTGCTTGTTTTTGTCAGGATTGTCGAAGATCAGATGGTTGTAGATGTGTGGTCTTATTTCTGAGATCTCTACTCTGTTTCATTGTTCTATGTGTCTGTATTCGTACCAGTACCATGCTGTTTTGGTTACTGTAGCCTTGTAGTATAGTTTGAAGTATTCACTAGCATGATACCTCCAGCTTTGTTCTTTTTGTTAAGATTGTCTTGGCTATATGGGCTCAAAAAGTAGCTCACTTTTAAGCCTTTTTTTTCTTCTTCTTCTTTTTTTGCTTGTATATACCAAAGGTGATGTTGGTTCCAAATGAATTCTCGAGAATAATGTCTAAACAGACATGTGCTTGGCATGGGCATTGACATTTACATTGGTTTGTGTGATTTCTTTTACCTTTAAGATTGCTTCTGTTTCTAAAATTACTTTCTATAGTGTCATTTCATTATTTTAATACCACTCTATTTGAATATGATACCAGACCTCATGGAAGTCAAATAGCATTTCTCCTGCAAAGTTGGCTATTGCGAATGATGTTTTTAACGTCCTTTGAGGTGGAGTGGTTATTACTTGGAATGTGACAATTTCAATCTTTCAAAATAGCTATGTGCTTTGTTGCATTTTAAAGACATTTGCTCTACTAGAACAGTTGAAGAATTAGGTGCTTGTGTGTTAAATGCCTACCACCTGATAATTATCTCAAGGGAGAATTTGTTTAGTTTAAGCTTAATCTAAATAAAAGATAACCTGTCATACTAATTTTCAAATAAGGCTTTAGTAAGATGAATGTCCAGAATTTAGTTTAATTGCTTCCACTGCGACGTAAGAGTGATTTGTGTGTCAAAATTAAGCATGTTGGCAGGTCATCCTGTAAAAGTTTGTATGTAGTTGAAGTAAACTTACATTTTTACTTGAAGCTCTTTTTAACAGTTTATTTCTTCTGCCAGTTATTTTATTGACTGTTAATTTACCACCCCTCTTAAAAAAAAAAAAAAAGGTGAGAGGAAAAAGGCCACAGCATCATCACATTTATATATGAGTTCCCTAAACCATATGGTGATTTCTAATTAGAATACAAAAGATTCTGTGATGAGACTAACTTCATAGTAGCTGTAACAGTGGGCATCACAGAAGGAGAGAGTTTTCTTCAGTTTCCAACAAGGAGACTTTTGAGAGAAACTGTGTGGTCTATAATTGTCCTTATACTAGAAGTCTGACAAAGTTATTGATGTGCAGATCAAGTTGGTATTTCGAAGGTAGTAATTTAATTCTGGAGGTTTGATCCTCTCAGTTAGTGGCTTGACTTGATTTTTTTTAATGCAGCTTCAATGTTTAATTTCACATGTACCCTCTCAGTAGAGATTTCAAAGGATACTTTGCTGGATGCTTGACTGCCTTGTCTATTTGCTCTTGTTTTGCATGCAAGAGAGAGCCAGAAGCTTTCTTCTCATTGTGTACACATGGTATTAATGGATTTACTCTGCCTGTATCGTCTCATTACTGGAAACAGCTAGAAGCACAGAAGTCTTTCAGTGTATGCAAATAAGGCAGAATCATCTACCTGAGAGTTAATATTCTCTGCTTTTAAGTGTATTCTAAATCTAATGTTTGTATTTAGAGCATAACATCCTGTTCTTTTTTTTTTACGGGCAAAAAGCTAAGCAGACTCAGGCAGCTGTTTGATGTTGGCTTCAAGTGTTATTAATTTCATATTCTATTATTCTTTTCACTGTAGCACAAGTGAAGCTGATGTGGAGGCTGTCATGGATAAGTTGTTTGATGAGCTGGCTCAGAAACAAAATGATTGTACGTAAGTTAATTTCTCTTGAAAGAGAATACATTTAGAACACAATGCCCAATCTCCACTGACCAATTAATAAGTTCCATTGCTGTATATGGGTTGATGCCACGCTCAAGTGGCAGTCATTGTATCAGCATTTTGTCTAATTTATGTGTTGAATCATGTGCTATTATTCATCAAGCTATGCATTTCCTATCTGTAAGAGATGAATTTTATAGTAATTATCCAGACAAGATTGAGTCTTTGTTCATGTTCCCATAGTAACTAGACCAAGGATTCTAAAAGTGCAAGGCAGAGAGCTGCGCCTGAATAAAGCCTGTGGAACCGTTGCCGACTGCACATTTGAAGAGCTGTGTGAGAGAGTAAGTATCCAGGCACGTCCAGACTCACTGGCCTTTTCACATGTTAAAATACTTCATGTTTTCCTCTCTGCCTATTTCAGATTTTAAAATACCATTCACAGAGTCAGAACCGATTTAAAAGTCTCATTAAGGGAAATACTCATCTATATTTGCCATGTGCTTTTTATAGATATTGGCACAAAATTTGCACTTAGAAGGGCTCTAATGCAAAATTAGAAATGCAGAGAGAACTGTCAACTGTTGCTAGAAGCAAAAATAAAATCCCTTTTGTAAAAGTCAAACATAAGAGATTTTTGGAAAAATATTTGAGGTGAGAGTTAGTATGTGGGAAAAAGAAAGATGAAACAATGCTAGTATGATCCAAGGAAGCATCACATAAAATAATTTCCACCCCTTGTACTCATTGCCCATCTATTATTGCCATAACATCGGACCTACTAGGGCCAGAGTCAAAGAAGGTGAATTTCTGTAACTGTGACATTTATATTATATAATAAATAATATGTTCAACAGAGAAAAAATGTTTACCAGTGTATGCACACATTCATATAACTGAGAAAGATCTTGACTGCAGATTCATTATGGATATGAATTCTGTCTTAAAAAATCTGGAATTCTCAGTACTCAATGGATATGCAATGTATTTATTGATTGCAAATCTTGAGGAAAACAAATTCAAATTAGATAGAATTTTAAGCTTAATTTCTCGATTGACATGCTTAATTTATCATTCTAGCTGGTCTCTGATTTATCTTGACTTTTAGGTAACTAAAGAACAGTTGCTTTTCAGTAAGGGAAAAGACAAAATACGTATACCTGCGGCCATTTTATGAGTGTTTTTCTTAAAAGCTCGTGACAGCCGGGCGCGGTGGCTCCCTCCTGTAATCATGAGGTCAGGAGATTGAGACGACCCTGGCTAACACGGTGCAACCCCGTCTCTACAAAAAATACAAAAAATTAGCCGGGCGTGGTGGCGGGCGCCTGTAGTCCCAGCTACTGCGGAGGCTGAGGCAGGAGAATGGCGTGAACCCGGGAGGCGGAGCTTGCAGTGAGCCGAGATCGCGCCACCGCGCTCCAGCCTGGGTGACAGTGCGAGACTCTGTCTCAAAAAAGCAATTATTTAGCACTTCAGAACCAGTAAAGTTTAGGATCAAGGAGGATCCTCCGATAGGGTGGCAATGTTGATTTCTATTAGTGAAAGTCATTCTGGGTGATACGGACCTTTCAGACCTCTCCTGGATCAACCTTTAAGGTCCTGATAACCTAACATCAACTGACAAAATTCTATTAAGGCTCCCACTTAGGTTTGACTTATTTTGCAAGAAAAAACAAACTTGAGAAGAATCTTGTATATCCAAAAGATGAAGCTCCTCCACTTTCTACAGAAGAGGACCCAGTAGGGAACGGGAAAAGACAGGCGTGTTGAATCTTGGGGGAGGAAGGCAAAGATGGTCTCTTTTGGAGCAGACACTGAGTTTTATCTGCATTTTTTAAATATGCTCCTTGTTTTAGGAGTCTTAGTAACAGGAAAAGGCCACTTATCAGGGACCAAAATCTCCAGTTTATTTACTATCCAGGGGTGATGGGGAAGAAGACTGATTGAGACTTTATCTTAAAAAATGAAATAGCCCTTATAAAAATAAATCGTTTTGTCTTATTTGACAAAAATGTGGATTACAATAGCAACTACAAATTAAACTCTTAGATTAAACAATGAACAAGTGCAGCGACATGATAATGGCTCACTACAGCCTCGACCTCCTGGGCTCAGGCAGTCCTCCCACCACAGTCTCCCCAGTAGGTGGGACTACAGGCACACAACGCCACGCCTGGCTACTTTTTAAAAAAAGTTTTTGTAGAGATGGGGGTCTTACCATGTTGTCCAGGCTGTTCTCAAATTCCTGCAAGAGATCCACCCACCTCAGCCTTCCAAAGTGCTGGGATTACAGATGTGAGCTACCATGACCAGCCTTGTCAATTACTTTCTTTTGAAGTTTTTGTGATGTTATTATTTACTGATTTTTTTTCTTCTCCAAGTTGGCCAGATCTTCTTTTGTCAGTGAGTTTGCATGGACAGGTTTGCCCTTTATCTAGACTGTAATTGTGGGGTGTTTACTACATTACGCAAGCGCCGAGTGACCTGCAAAAGGCATTGACGTGGTAAGTGGGGTTAGATCCTAGTGTTAAGCTATGAGGGATGTTTGAGGAAGTGCTAAGTTTTTAAGTAGCTAGTTCGTTTGTGACTATTTTCTTGTTATGATGATTTTGCATTGCTTTGCAACCTTGTAACTGCAATTCAGATATTGATTTATTGCATGAAGAGGACAATTGAAAGCCCTCAACTTCAGATATAACCTAAAACTCTTAATGAGTTATAATGATCTTATGAGCCAGGCTAAATAATTGCCAAAAACCATTAAGTAAAGATAACAACACATCCAACCTAAGGTAAAGAAGCAGGCATCTGGTGTGTCTGGGACAGTCCCAGCTTTGGATCATCTGTCCTAATTTTCTAGAAGGCTCTTGAAGCCCAAGACCTGCCCAATCACCTGATACCATCATGAAAAAGTCTTTGGCAAGAAGTAGATTGGTTAACAGTCCATAATGATTATTTTTGAGTCATGGCCCCTTCCAAGGAAAAAATAATACAGAAACTTACCTGTGTCTTGATAAGGTAAAAGAAGGTTTAGATTGGAAGCCCTTGACATATGCCATAAGTAAAATGAAAAAGCCAGGCACATTCTGCTGTTTGCACACCTCTTCCCTCACTGTTCCAAGCACAGTTCCTCAGATTTGGAATCCTGCAGGTTAACATCTAGCCTCTTGGTATCTCCTAGATTCTCTTTCTTTGTAAATTTATAGTTCAGTACTGTCATGTTCAGCAGTCTGAGTTAGGAGAACCTGCAACACATACATAATAATAATAACGAATATAGCCACCCATCAGGTATCATCCTAAGCACTTTTATATATAAATTCATTTGATACTTATAATAGGTAGGCACTATTATTGTCCACATTTTATAGGTAGAGAATTTTAAACACCAGGATGTTAAGTTACCTTCCCAAGGTCATACAGCTAATAAGTGGTGTAGCCAGAGCTCGGACTTCTTGGTAGTTTGGGAGTCAGATTCTGTGCTTTTAATCACTACATTGTATCTGAAGATGTTCTGGACAAGTTCTTCCTCAATCTTTAATATACTTTGGATTCTATCTTAAAGTGTAATCATTTGGGAGGCCGAGGCAGGCGGATCACATGAGGTCAGGAGTTCAAGACCAGCCTGGACAATATGGCAAAACCTCATCTCTACTAAAAATATAGAAATTAGCCAGGCGTGGTGGCAGGCATCTGTAATCCCAGCTACTCAGGAGGCTGAGACATGAGAATCATTTGAACACAGGAGGTGGAGGTTGTGGTGAGCCAAGATCATGCCACTACATTCCAGCCTGGGTGACAGAGACTCTGTCTCAATAAATATATAAATAACAACAACAAAAATAAAGTGTAATCAGATAATTTGTGAATTCTCACATCTGAGCTAAGCTTTAAGAATTTTATGGAGCATGAAGCTGAATGGGGAACAGACATCCCCCAGTCCTGAGAGCCTCCCTCTGTGTTGAAAACCTTAGTACAGACCTGCCCAACTCATGTGTGTTGGCATACCCACTGGGAAGTCCAGCTACGAGCCCCTCTGCTCTTCTGAAGGCTGTACCTCCAGGGTTTGTGGCTCCAGGCAAGGGTCCCCAAGCCTTAGGCAGCCTCATCCCTTTGCCCATTAATAAAAATACTTTCTCTTCCTGCCATGACAAAGGTTGGGAAGTGCTGCGTTAGAGAAGTGCGGGAGGGTGGAGGAGAATATGTTTGGGCGGTCTTTGTTCCCTGCCATTCCCTCCATATCAGAGCTGTGGCAAATGAACATGAAGCAGATCCATCTCTGTGGACATGACATGAGCTTTCAGGTTTCCTTTCCTTACCTTGATATAGCTACTTGGTTTAATCCGAGGGTAGTGGAGGAGTCAGAAATATGGTATTGAAGGCAGTGGTTCTCAAAATGTGGTTTATAGACCTCTAGGAGTCCCTGAGACCCTTTCAGGGGTCCTGGGAATCTAAACTCTATGTAACACTTCTTGCCTTTTTTACTCTGGTAGTATTTACAGTAATGATGCAAAAGCACTGATGGGTGAAACTGGTAGCACCTTAGCAGGAATCAAGGCAATAGCACCAAAAGATACTGTATTTTTCACTGATCATATGCTCCCAGTAAAAATAAATAAATAAATAAATAAATAACCCAGTTCCATTTAAAAATATCCTTAAAGAAGCAGTAACAATTATTTTGTTAAATCTCAACTTTGAGAACATGTCTTTTGGATATTCTTTGTGATGAAGTGAAAGTACATGTAATAAAACACTTCTGCTCTATATCAAATATGAAGGCTGTCCTGGGGAAAAGCACTTGTACAGTTGTTTGAGTTGCAAGCTGAACTAGCCACTATTTTCACAGAATTCCATTTTTACTTGGAAGACTGAGTGACAGACAAACTATGGTTATTCAGATTTGGCAGACATTTTCTCACAATGTTTGACAGACATTTTCTTGAAAATGGATGAAATAAGACTGTCATTTCAAGGAAAACAACTGACAATATTTGTTGCCAGTGATAAAATTTGAGCAAACAAGTGAAAATTAGAATTTTGGAAAACTTGTTTCTGCCATCATGCGCTTGACAGCTTCCCAATTCTTAAACGTCTTTCAGATGAGATTGATGGTGATATTAACACATGCAATGTTTTGATAATTGTTTAATTAAATGTGTCAACATTTGGAAGATCTACATAACTCAATGAACCAATGCTTTCCGATAACCAATGCATGCTCTTACAAAATAATACATGACAAAAGATCCACTTAAAGTGCAGGAAAGACTAATGGATTTTAATATAACAGAATTCAAAAAGTATACTGATACTGTTTCAGTTTCTACATTGCAACTAACAGTTTAAAAATGACCTCTTTTCAAGTTAAAATTTTTTAATAGATTCTATTTTTAGAACAGTTTTGGCCTTAAAGAAAATCAAGACTCTAGTACAGAGAGTTTCCATATACTTCCTAATCTAGTTTCCCCTGTTAACATCTTACATTCATATGGTATATCTGTTACAATAAATGAACCAATATTGATATATTATTAACTAAAGTCCATTTTTTATTTAGATTTCCCTAGTTTTTACCTAATGTCCCTTTTCTGTTCCACAATACCACATTACCTTTAGCTATGTCTCCTTAGGCTTCTCTTGGTTATGGCAGTTTCTCACAAACTTTTTGTTTTTGATGATCTTGACAGTTTTGAGTACTAGTTAGGTATTTGTAAAATGTCTCTCAATTGGGATTTGTCTGACATTTTCCTTATGATTAGACAGGAATGATAGTCTTGGGGGAACAGACCACAGAGATCAAGTACTACTTTAATCACATCATGTCAAGGATTCATACTGTCAACATGGCTTATAACTGTTGATGCTAACCTTCATCACACTTGTCTGAGATAACGTTTGTCAGGGTTTCTTTTGTTTTTTTTTTTTTTGCCCTAAAGTTATTCTTTCTCCCGCTTTCCACAGTGTACTCTTTGGCAGTAACTTCTTGTTGAGTTTTCATGTAGCGTCAAAGAATATCCACAATTATCTGATAAGGCTATTAAAATACGTTTCCCTCTTTCAACTACATATCCATGTAAGGCTAGATTTTCTTAATATACTTCAACCCAAATAACTGAGTTGCAATAGATTGGATGTAAAAATGGATATGAGAATCCAGCTATTTTCTATTAATCCAGATATTAAAGAGATTTACAAAAATGTAAGACAATGCCATTCTTCTTAGTTATTTTCATTTCAAAAAATAGAAGTATTTTTCATAAAAATGTGATTTGTGTTAATTTGATGGCCTTAATGTAGTGGCTTTATAATTGTTACTTTAAATGAATTAATACATATTTTAAATTTTTCTCAGTTTTAATTTCTATTACAATAAACACTGGGAGAGATAACCCGTATAAGCAAATGTTCCTTGGGTTCCTCAATAATTTTTAAAAGTATAAAGGAGTCCTGAAGCCAAAAAGTTTGAGAACTCCTTGCTTTAGGGTTAAACTTTCATGGACCAAAAATGAAAGAATCCTACCGAAAGAAAACAAGGAAAGCTGAATTCTAAAGCCTTAATGAGTAGACTGACTAGACCCAAGTTTTCCTTATTGAGAAATGTAATTTTTACACCTGCAGAAAATTGTTTCCTTAACCAATAACTGTACTCACAAGTAACTGTTTGCAAGAGCAGTTTGTTATTTGTATCTTAAAAATAATGACAGGTGGCCAGGTGTGTTTGCAAAAAATCTAGGCAGAAAAATATATCAGTTGATGCATATGCATGGATGTATGCATTGCTCACTATCAACTTCTTATTTATTACCTTTCTTCTTTGGTATTTAGTACTCAAGAAATAAAAGTCCATCAGATAAGTGTATTGGCCTCCATTTTTCTATTAATCTTGATTATATCATGTTAGTGTATATATCCTTAGACTTACAAGTGTACCACATAGTATCCCTTAGGGAGTTGTTAAGTAACATTTCCCTTCTCTTGCTCCTTTTATGCTTTATTTAGCTTTATTCCAAGTGAAACCACTGGCTGGGAGCTACTTCTGGTTTGTGTCCTGTGCTTCGTTCACTCTCAGTAAATATAATACTAAAGGATGAATAGCTTTTATCTCTACTGTTTGGCCAAGAGTCAAGGCTGATGGTGTTGAGATGCCAACAGTGGTAATTAGCATCAAGGAATAAGGGCATTAATCACCAGAGCTGAGGCAGCCCAGGAATATCCTTGGGCTTTTACCTTCCCAGCAGCAAAACCATTTTTGTAGCATTGCTGATCTGTGTGTGCTCATTTCCCACATTTCCTGACTTCTGGCCTTGCCATGTCCAAATAAGGCAGTCGACCAGCCTGGCCACAGCATAGTGACAGGAGGACAGAAGTGAGATTGCAAAGATCTTCATAGAGAATGGGTCAGATTCTTGTAGGGAGAAATATGAATCCATTGTCACAAATGAGCCGTAAGTCTTTTGTCTATCGTTCCCCATCCACATTCCTAGTCAATCCTTAAACTAAAGAGTCATAGTCTTGATGTTGCAAGGCACTTCAAGGGTCACCTTATCTAACCATTCAACCAACACTGAATCCTGCAAGACCCCTCAGGCCTTCACTTGCCTTGCAATGCCAAATTGGGGAGTACAGTTAAATATGTGAGAAGGAATATAAGACATGTTAATATAGGTGCAAAATTTTACCATACACACCTAGACCTAGCCTATTTCACGAGTCCTCAGAATGATAAAGGAGGTTTTTGGAATAAAATCCCATAATTGACTTGTAATTTGATTTTTAAAAGTAAGATGTACACAAGTAACTTCTTATATGAATTTGTTTTGTTCTGATATTTTGTACATAAAAGAAAAAGTGAACTCTCTGTAAGACTGTAGATTGGACTGAGGGATCCATTTTTACTAATTGTTGATTGATTATATCTTCCAAAGAAATCACTGTATATCAGGTTAAAAGTTATTTTATATATATATATATATGTATATATATATATATCTTACTATTTTAAAGGAAAAAAGAAATGTCTGAAAAAGAGGGTCTGGTTTAGAAATTTGAAAACTGTAGCCTCTTAGAATAATTGCGAACGTTTCCATGATGAAAAGGGAGTAAAGAAGGATTAAAGGAATAAAGAGAACACCTTCCTCCTTTCTTTACTGGCAAATTTTCTGTAATAGGACACATAGTGAGGCTGGACAATCCTGCCCAGCTTCTGTTCCCAAACTGAGGCAAGAGCGGCTTCTTAGATGATGCTGCTCAGGGCTGCAGATTTTAAGCTCTGCAAGCCATGGGCTTCTCAGACTCAGCAGCCTGAAGCTCTTCTGAGGGAGAAAACGCGCTTTCATTTTCTGTGAATGTATTTATGTCATGTTGTTAGCTGAAATGGTTCAAAAATATTGTCTCTCCTGTAATGGGGAGAAAATGCCCAAGGATTCCCAGAGGGTCTCAATGGAAGAGTAAGTGTGCCAAAAATTGTATACTTTCAATATGTTCTCCGTAATATTATTTTGAGGATCAGATCTAATAGTAGACACAAGTCCTCATGTTTGTTTTAAGGTTACTTCTACTCTAGCAAAGTATGAGAAACTAATATTTAACATTTGTCTCAGTCTTTGAGAGGAATATGTCATTCATTTGCTGAGATAATAATTAAGAAGTGCAAAGATTAAGAAATATGAATTTAAATAAATGTATATATATATATTCTTTTTTTTTTCTTTTCTTTTCTTTTCTTTTCTTTTTTTTTTTTTTTTTTTTTGAGACAGGGTCTTGTTCTTTTGCCCAGACTGGAGTTCAGTGGTGTAATCACTGCTCACTGCAACCTCAGCCTCCCAGGCTCAAGCAGTCCTTCCCACCTCAGCCTCCCAAGCAGCTGGGACTACAGGCGCGCACCACCATGCCCAGCTAATTTTAGTATTTTTTTGTAGAGACAGGGTTTTGCCATGTTGCCCAGGTTGGTCTCAAACTCCTGGGCTCAAGCTATCTACCCTGCCTCAACCTTCCAAAGTGCTGGGATTACAGGCATGAGCCACCATGCCCATGATCACTAATTTTTTAAAATAGAATTTGTTTTTAATTTAAAGATAAATTATCTCATTTGGCTTTTAATAATAAATGTATCAGAGCTCAAAATAATAATTAAGAATAGCTCTCTAAACAGAAGACCTGTATGAAGAGATTGGTAAGTGCTGAGAGAAAACAAGTCTAATTCAACCGATTAATATGAATATAAAACACTTTAAAAGTACTTGTTTGATTTTTTTAAAAAGCTTTAACACTAATGGTTTTTCTATTGCTTACCTATCAACTGGCCTGGTTTTTCTTAAACAGAATTTTTTTTTTAATCAAGTAACCCTTAAGTGTTTGTTTCCTATCATAGAGTATGATTTGCCATTTTCCATAGTACCTTCCCCCAGATTAGATCAGTTGACCCAAAATTAGCAATTACTTATTACATTGCCAATTAGAATATTTAATAAGGTATATTCCATTTTATCACTTTGAAATATATTTTATGGAAAAAAGTTTGGAAATTGTTAGAAAATGGCTTGGTGAAGATATTATTGAGTCAGGCAAAAGATTTTGAGAAAAAAACTAGAAAGAAGCAAAGGAGCCATAATATCTTAAGAATTATAAGATTTTCACATATTTTATATAGGGTTAAATATTGCTTCATTCTTTTCTCTTTTATTGTTAATCAAGAAATATATGCTATGTAAGATCCAATCCTCCAAGATTGCTACATTGACTTAGTGGTCAGCAACTATTTCTTTTTCTTTTTCTTTCTTTCTTTTTTTTTTTTTTGAGACACAGTCTTGATCTGTCACCCAGGCACAATCTTGGCTCCCTGCAACCTCCGCCTCCCTGATTCAAGCGATTCCTGTGCCTCAGCCTCCCAAATAGCAGGGATTACAGATGCATCTCACCACACCCAGCTAATTTTAGTGTTTTTAGTAGAGATGTGGTTTCACCATGTTGGCCAGGCTGGTCTTGAACTCCTGACCCCAGGTGATCCACCCACCTTAGCCTCCCAAAGTGTTGGGATTACAAAATAGCCACCATGCCCAGCCAGTCAGCAACTATTTCTTAAGTACTTCTATATCTGTATACCTATGTTATGAGGAATATAAAAGAAGTGTGTAAGAACTTTCTTTCAAAGAGTTTACAGTTTAGTAAAGGAAATAACATGAGCCAAATATTATTCAGCAAAGCAGAGTAGAAAGAGGCCCAACTGAGTCAGGAGATACCAATTCCAGTCACTAACTCAAATACTGTTTAGCTAACACTGGGTGCTGTGGCATACACTTGGGAGGCTACTTGGGAGGCTGGGGCAGGATGATCACCTGAGTTCAGGAGTTCTTGGCAGTCCTGTGTTATGATCATGTCTGAGGATAGTCAAGGCACTCCAGCCTGGGCAACATAGCAAGACTCTGACTCCCCCCACCAAAAAAAGATACTATTTAGCTGAGTTGCCTTAGGCAGATCACTTAACCACTTCACCATTCTGAGTCTAATTGTGAAATGCATGATGTGATCAGCACATTTCTGTCATTCCTTTTATTTCGTTTCATTTTATTTTTATACCATCAGTTTTGATGAATACTGATCTGTCATTCCTTGTAGCTGTAACAGTCTACGTTAAAGAGCTGTGCTCACTAGTTAACTACATAATATAAGTGTATCAGGAGTTCAAAGTAAGGATGCTAAGGGTTGGAAAGGCTCCAACAAGACAGGAGATTTAAAGAGGAAATTGACCTTGACCTGGAAAGGCGAGCAGAATGTAGATGAGTAGAGTAAAAGTATTTCAACCATAATCCAAAGCCAAGCATCACCTGTTTCAGGGGGACAGACTGATGCCTAATGAGAGCAGAGTGCATGTTGGAGAGGAAAGGGAAATAAAGATGAAAAAGATCTCAGACAGATTCTACCATCAAAACCAGGCAGAGAAACAGTCTTCTTACTGTAATCCAGAGAGAGTCATTTTAGGTTTTGAGCAGGAATGTGGTACCTAGAATAATGTTTTAGGAAGATTAATGGGGCAGTATACGCTGGAAGAGGTTGTAACTTTCACCAACATATCCAGTGGACCAGCAAATAGTATCTCCTCTTGGGAAGGTTCTTCTTTCCAGAAGGAAACTTGGTTAAATAAACTAACATGCTAGATATTTGTTTGTTCCCTTATGCAGGGTAACACAGTCCTACGCTTTTAATATTTTACTCACACTTCTCCCTAATCATCCACCAAATATTTACAGAGTACTTAATAGAAGGCTGGCATATTTCTAGGAACTGTAGTGGGTACCAAGATGAGTAAGAGTCTCCACTTTTATGGAGTCTTAATTTAGAAGAGAAGATTAGATCAGTACATAGATCACTAGAATGTGAGGCAGATTATAATTAGTACTATAGGATCAGTATGACCAGAATGCTATGGATGATCAAAGTGGAACTGGGCCTCAAAGGCTGGAGGGTTGGAGATTCTGGCTGCAAAGGTTGGGGGGAGTATGAGGTGGTAGCTGTTTGGTTTTTCCTAAGCAAAAGAGATCATGAGGGGCAGCTTTATGATCTCTTCCTTCTCTCAAGTTGTGTGTTTCTGTGAAAAACACAAGAGTTGGGGCTGGGCACAGTGGCTCACGCCTGTAATCCTGCACTTTGGGAGGCCAAGGTGGGCAGATTGCCTGAGCTCAGGAGTTCAAGACCAGCCTGGCCAACATGGTGAAACCCCATCTCTACTGAAATACAAAAAAAAAAAAAAAAAAAAAAGCTGGGTGTGATGGCACACATCTATAATCTCAGCTACTCAGGAGGCTGAGGCATGAGAATCACTTGTAGCCAGGAGGCCAAGATTGCGCCATTGCACTCCAGGCTGGGTGACAGAGCGAGACTCTGTCTCCAGAAAAACAAACAAACAAACAAACAAAAAAACAGAGTTGGAGATTACAGAGTATATTCAGAGAACTACAGACTCAGGAGGGTTCTACTTCCATTTATGGCCAGTAGCTCCTATTTGATCAAATTACCTATTGATCACCTCTGCAAATTCTGGACAAAATCTGAAAAATGACTATCCAGAAGGCACTGCTTATCAAAAGCAGAGCACAGTCGACACTTGGAAGAAAGGATTGATACTGGTGAATTTCTCATTTTTATAGTTTTTCTCCTGAGAGCAGATCACAGTTGGTCTTATACGGATGTCTAAAACTCAGTGGAAGTTTTTAAAGTTTTTAGACAGAAGTCTAAAACTGTGTTTTTAGCTCGAAGAACCAGAGAAGAGCAAATCAGTGACCATAACAGCTGGAAAGTATAAGGAGAAATCTGGGAAAGGAGAGAACCACAGAGGAATAGCCTGAACTTTTTCCTATAAACTCTGCCCAAATCTTGGGCTGACCTATGAAATATACACACACAGCAAATGCTAAAACAACTGAACAGAGATTTTCACTGCAATGCATCACGGAGGAGACAGAGTTTGGAGCTTGAGGCTAACCAAGTTAATTGCCTGCTAACATAGCAACAACAACCAAAAATCAATATACTAAAGAATCACAAGTCTCCACGACATACCATACACAATATCCAGAATACGGTCCCAAATTACCATGGCCCTCATCAGGGTACATGGCTGGACAGAGTATGGACTGGATTTCAGCTCCTAATTGCCCCCTCGAGGAGAGGCACGAACCAGGTATTCTTGAGAGATTGCACGAAACAAGATAAATAGAAGAGAAATCAGAGGATTGGGCATGGAGGAGGTCAGGGATGAGGACAAGCCACCTAGGGCTCCAACGGTTTCAGTTTGGATGACCAGAGAAATGGCAGGACCCTTAACAGACAAACCAAAATGCTAGAGGTAGGAGAACGAGACCTAAAAACAGTTGGAAATTTAGGACTGAAGATAAAGATCTAGAGGTCATTTATAAAGGTGTGTTAGTTTGGAGCCTAAAGGAGTCAATGACATCATCTGAACTGACATATAAAAAGGAAGAGATGAGGATGTGGGTGGGGTTGAAAAGTATGTTTTCACTAGAATCAATGGAAGGAAACAGAGCCAGAGGACTAGTATAGTTTAATCAGAGGCACAAGAGAAGCTATGCAGATTCCTCACCATTTTACTGAAGACTTTTAAAACACAGAAGTAATGTACTAGGCTGGGCGCGGTGGCTCATGCCTGTAATCCCAGCACTTTGGGAGGCCGAGGTGGGTGGATCACAAGGTCAACAGACCGAGACCATCCTGGCCAACATGGTGAAACCACATCTCTACTAAAAATACAAAAATTAGCTGGGCGTGGTGACGCATGCCTCTAGTTCCAGCTACTCGGGAGGCTGAAGCAGGAGAATCGCTTGAACCCAGGAGGCAGAGGTCGCAGTGAGCCGAAATCACGCCACTACACTCCAGCCTGGCGACAGAGCGAGACTTCATCTCAAAAACAAACAAACAAAAAACAGAAGTAATTTACTAGATCAGTAACATCTTAGGGTTTGGATGTTACTTTGTAGAAAGTCTTAATATAATAAACCACTGTCATAAGTTTATTAATAACCTAAACTTACTGCTTTTCAGCCTTAGCACATGTGAAAAACTGTAAGTTGTAAATTGCTATACACATTTACATGGGAATATAAAAGTCATCTTGCATACATGTTTGTATCGTCAATTTCTTTCCTGAACTTTCTGCATTGTCTCCCTATGAGGTCTTGTATAAATCCAAATAGTTACATAGTCACATCATCCGAACTGCAGCCTTTGCAATGCACTTCTTACTCTCCCCCTTCACTGCTTTACTAAAGCCAAGGTTGCTTTTTCTTTATGCCAAATTCCATTCAATTTCGTGTTCGTGAAATAGATTTCTACTTCCCTACACTGGGCTATTTCCCTCTGTTGAAAACCCACCTTCTCTAAGAATATCTCTCTCTACTGACAGATGCTCAGTACATACTTGGTAACTAACAAAATCAAAAGAGGCATTGCTATTTATTATCTGAAGTTCTTACTGACATTTTATTTCCCTGATTCTCCTTTGCCTCCTGTTTAACTAAAAGCAGACAAAATAAGCTTTAAACAGAAATATAATAATTTTAGCATGGATTTATAATTCCAAAAAGTATGTTTTATGTGTGTACAGATACACACAATCATATACACACAGAATTAAATTTTTTTGAAATCAGGGCAAAGGGAAAATAATGAATACAAAGTTAATATACATAAATCCATGTCATAAACTTCTACGTAGTTCTTAAAATCAAACAAGTCAACACTCAGCCTTCTATCAGCCAAAGAGGGGAAAAGATATTCAGTAAGTTAGAAGATAAAAACAAACCAGTTACTCAGAAGAAGTGATGATTTTTTGCTGGCACTTGGACCTTTCATAAATGGGCTTCTGAAAGATGCCAGGAGACATTTCCTCAGCACCGTTCCTGCTGCCGACATATGCTTGTATCTGACAGATTCTTATATCCAAGCTGGGAACATAATGACAAAGTAAAGTTTAATGAAACTGTGCTATAAGGGCAAAAAACATGCTTTACAGCTAAGCTTTTCTCTTTATTTATCTGGCTTGATCCAGAAAAATAGTTCTAAATGTTTAGAGATTGAATAGATGCATGTTGTTCTGGCCTTTCATGGATATTTTTATCTTTTAATAAAATGTGGGCAGCAGATAATTCAAGGTTGTCTTTCGGCAAGAAGATGAAGTGAATAATTCTATTGATCTTACTCATAGTTTGAAGGGCGTGGCCCTTTATTCCAGCAGCGCAGGGAGGTATTCAGTCTTGCCCTAATTCACTTTTTAATATCTTTTGAATATGAATTAGCATTTTTAACTGAGTATTTCCATGATTTGGAAAGCAGAAAAGTGGGAGGAAGAAAGCAACTCTTCAATATCCACTTCTTTTCCAGCTCTGATTAGGCTTTTCAAATATCCAAGCCTGAGAGAGTTCCGTTTCTTTCCAGTGGACTCTCACAAAGAAAGCAAAACAAACAAAAACAACAGCAAAAAGCAAAACAAAAGTAACAAAACCTCTGCATTTACAAGACTTTAACGTGTTCAGAAGTTCTCAAATTTAAAATAACTTCTTAGCTATTCTAAAGCCTTTTCTCCTTTTTCATTTTGGGATCCTAAATATCTCTTTTCATGCCACATTCTGATTTCCAAAGGAAAAAGTTAACATTGGTTCGCCTTTCATGTCACATGCACATGCAAGACCGGTGTCAGAGAGTCTAGAACCTGACCTTGCACTATGCAGCTCATCTTTCCCATTTCTTCTGGGTAGATCTCAAAGCCAGACAAATGTACAAGTCTTTCCTCCCACAGAGATGTAGCAAATACTGCCCTCTACCGAGGGTAAAATCAGGATGGCTTGATTATGTTAATGATTAAGTACTGATTTCAATGATTATGGTAGAATAATGCTGGTACTAATTACTTCATCATTATTATATACTTTCTTATTAAAATCATTATATTCAGAAAGAGAATACAAAAGCGGTGGAAACATATTTCAGCCTTGGCCACATTCACTTATTACGTTCTGTAGTCTGGACAATCAGGTATCACAGCACTGTGTCTGAGGCATTCATGATAATGTTTAAATTTCCTTTTGTTTTGAACTAGCTAAGAAAATACCTTTTCCAGTGGGAAATTAGAAGGAGTTGTTACAGCGTTATTTTAATAAAGGAGCTTGTGAAATAATTCTAGCAACAGTTGGGCTATTTTTCTTCCCCTTGCCAGGTTTTTTTTTTTTTTTTTTGTATCTACTGGATTGCTAATATTCAGAATAATTTCACAGGACTAGCTGTTAGTGCAGTTACAATAAATTTTTTCTTTGTTCTTTATGACTTTAAAGGGTGAATTGTACATGTTTAACAGTAGAGGATCATGTTAAAGTAAATGCCTTTTAACAAAAAGCCAAAAATCTTCTTAAAAATATTAAACTAACCAATCAAATAATTACACACACCACACACACACACACACACACACATGCACAGAGAGAGAGAGAGAGAGAGACATTTGTAATGGCATGTTTTTAAAAAATGTTGTATTATCTACTGTGTTCCTGGATCTGGAGAGTGTGAGTTCATTTATTAGGCTAAATGCTCACTGTAATGTACTATCCAGCTCTCTTGTGCTGTTCCTGTTTTTCTAGAGTCGGGTTTGCTTAGGATTGGCCTGAAGCTAAACAAATTTTAGCAAGGGAACCATAAGAATCAAAACCTAGTTGTCTGAAGTGTTCCCACAGCATCTAATAAACTCCAAAGCTTAAACCTCTGGTTTCTTTAATTCAGAAACCTTAGATACTGTGAGAACTAGGAGGAGAGTCGAGCCAGGCTAAATCATCTGGTGGTGAAGATAGCTTCCACAACATGGTGAGCCAAGGTGTGTGAAGGCCCGTTTTCTCCAGCCTCACAAACCAAAGCACCAGCCTTGTTCTTCACAGGCTCCCTCTGCCTTCTGACTGCCCCTCACACTACAGTTAAGCTGAAAACGTAAGCTGAATAAAGTACCTAGGCAAGATTTCCTAACTCTAGAAATATGGGGCGTCTTTCTGAGTGGGGGCTCTGCGCTACACTAGCTCATTTGCTGTTGTTAATTCTGTTGTATGGTCGAACCCAGTTTATCCCATTTCCAAAAGGAGCAACTTGACTTCTCCTAGATGTTAAATGTCTACCAAACAACAGATGCCAGGTAATTAGCAAGGTATAGTCTGGTTCATTCAATCCCAAGTGGTTAGTACAACTCATTCCACTAATTTTTACCATGTCGTGGATATGCTTTTGCAGTTGTTATGTATTGTCTTGGAGTTTTATTGATGCTTACATTTAGCGATGCTTATTAATAATGATGATAAGGCTAATTAGGACAATTTCCTACTTCATCTTCTTTTTCTTTTCTTTCCTTTTGTTTTTGAGACAGAGTCTCACTGTCACCCAGGCTGGAGTGCAGTGGCATGATCTCACCTCACTGCAACCTCCGCCCTTCAGGTTCAGGCGATTCTTGTGTGTCAGCCTCCCAAGTAGCTACAGGCCTGTGCCACCGTGCCTGGCTAATTTTTGTATTTTAGTAGAGATGGGGTTTCGTCATGTTGGCCAGGCCAGTCTCGAGCTTAAGCAATCAATCTGCCTGCCTCAGCCTCCCAAACTGCTGGGATTACAGGTGTGAGTCACCATACCCAGCCTCACATTTTCATTTTGGTTTTCCGTTTTTATGCCAATTGTTTCGATTCCCGCTCCCCCTGCTCCCCTGCCCCAATGAGTCCAGCATGGTGCTTTTCACATGGTAGATCTGATTTGATAGACCTGACTTGATGTGGCTTGTGTCTTGAGAAAATTGTCAGTTCCAGGATCCCCAGAATTAGACATCTCTAGAATTTGAATATCTCTTTATTACATACACAAAGCTGGTCAAGTAAATCACATTGATTTTTTTGTTAAGTCATTGTTTCTACAAGCAAAATATGCACCCCCCCACCCTCCGCAAAAAAAAAAAAAAAATACTGTATTAACCATTAAAAGGGGTTAGAGAATTTAACAATGATCTGGCAGATTTAGGTAGAACCAGCCTCCTGCCATTGAGACTGTGTAAATCAAATGACAAAACTTTCCCTCAGCACTCCAAAGAACACCCTGAGAAGTAGAATGTGTTAAGAATTGGTGATATTTTCTGGAATGGTGAGATATTTCCCAGCTGGGTGTTTGGACTTCATATGCATGAGATTTCTTATATTAAGGTGCCATATGAATCTTGGGAAATTATTTACTCTGCAAATACACACATTTCAGTGCTCTGCTTTTTTTGTTTCTTTTCTTTTCTTTTTTTTTTTTTTTAGGCAGAGTCTTGCTCTGTCACCCAGGCTAGAGTGCAGTGGTGCCATCTCAGCTCACTGCAACCTCCACCTCCCAGGTTCCAGTGATTCTCCTGCCTCAGCCTCCCGAGTAGCTCGGATTACAGGTGGGCACCACCATGCCTAGCAAAATTTTTTTTGTATTTTTAGTAGAAATGGGGTTTCACCATGTTGACCAGGCTGGTCTCCAACTCCTGACCTCAAGTGATCCGCCCACCTCGGCCTCCCAAAGTGCTGGAATTACAAGTGTGAGCCACCATGCCCAGCCTTGTTTTTCTAATCTTCTATTATTTTGGAATCTGGCACATAAAAATAGTCTTAACATGAATTCATATGGTATTTTCAGTTTGTTTTGAAAAGGATACATTCACTTTAATTCCATTCAAGCATTTTTCTATTAAAAGGTACTTCTCTTTAAGATATGAAGTATTGTCATTGCCATGTAATTAAAGTAGGATACCACGCATGTTTGTTTAATGAAGAGCTATCAGCGTATTCCTACAAAGGGTTTACGAGGAGTAGTCTATACAGATAAAGATTAACTCTTAGGACCGTAAAATCTAGATAGAACTCGAAATCGTAATCGTCCTACTTCAGCTGAAATAATGGTAGCACAGCAAGCATTAGTGAAGCAGAGAAAAAAGAAATTCAAGCTGACAGCTCATTTAGGTATACTGAAGTGAAGTGGATCATTGGAGGGCAGAAGGTGGTCTGATGGTAATGCTTGTGCATTTCACATTGGTGTGGCGTTGAGAACATTCCCACTTCTGGCACCAGGGTCAATACCAAAGCAGACAACTGGGCCATTTCACATATAGGAGAAAAAAGACAGCAAGCCAGCTCTTTATTTATTTATTTATTTTTGTTTGTTTGTTTGTTTTGAGACGGAGTCTCGCTTTGTCGCCCAGGCTGGAGTGCAGTGGCCGGATCTCAGCTCACTGCAAGCTCCGCCTCCCGGGTTTACGCCATTCTCCTGCCTCAGCCTCCCGAGTAGCTGGGACTACAGGCGCCCACCACCTCACCCGGCTAGTTTTTTGTATTTTTTAGTAGAGACGGGGTTTCACCGTGTTAGCCAGGATGGTCTCCATCTCCTGACCTCGTGATCCGCCCGTCTTGGCCTCCCAAAGTGCTGAGATTACAGGCTTGAGCCACCGCGCCCAGCCCAAGCTCTTTATTTTTAAGTTTGTTAGAGAAACTGGGCTACATATAATCCAGCTGTATACTCTTGGTAATTAAGGAAAACACTTTGCAAACTCATTATAGATTTAAAGTTCTTTAAGTTTGCATCAGGTTTCCACAGAAACAGAGTTTGAAACAATAGTGGAGAATGCACAAACCATCGAATAAGTGGATTTTAATTGTTCCTGTTAAGAAAATTATTCGGATAACCAGCCACATCAAAGACTATTAAACTTTTTAATTGCTCAGGTGGAAAGATGGAGAATGTCATCATTATCTATCATAAGAAAATCAGCCTTAGATAATCCTACTTGAATTCTGAGCTAGAATAACATACTCAAGGATGCTACTAACTGAAGTGCCATTTAGTACTCAAAGTAATCGTATGCTTTAATTATTCATAGGGCACAATGCATGAATTCACAATACTAATTATGGTTTCAAAAAGTGTATTATGCTATGGTTTAGTTACATAGGAGGATCAACTAATGCAAAACAAAAGTATAAATATTTGCAACTGCCATAGATATACTGTGCATGTAATTTAGTTGTATGTTAGTGTGGTCAAAGGAGTAGAGAAATGTCTTTTCCCTGTGTTTTGCAAAGTTATTGTAGGATTTAATACAATGCTTCATATTTATTAAGCATTCGGTAATTATAATTGATTTTGAAGACTTTGTGATAGTGTCTTTATTTATTCATTAATTATGTATTATGCAAAACTCTGTTCCCTAGTCTGTGCTAGGTGCTGGGGACACTGAGGTGAATAGGACTCCCTGTCTTGTACAATGACGTAAATGAGGGTGACAACAGCAAATTTAAATGGCGTTGTAGCTCCTCAAGGTCTTTAGTATATGCTTTGTGTTGCATATTTTACATATTCATGATGTATTATAACATTTGGGAAGATGCAGGGGACAAAATAGCTGAAAAATAAAAATACACAGAGAATATACTTTGCAATTAATAAAGATCTTTAATGATGTTTTTCTACATCAGTATTTTGGTTTTGCTCTTTTTTGTCATAATCATTTTGCTTCTTTCTCCTTTGGAAAATACTGACAAACCAAAAAAAAAGTGAAGATTATTAAACATACCTCTAAGTCTTTCACTCCGACCATTTAGAAATAGCAACTAACATTTTAAATATATTTACTTATGCTATTTTCTGCATATATATTTTGGGCAAAACAAATATATAATTTTGCATTATGCTTTTTTGCTTAGTTTTTTTTTAATCATGGCATGTTTCTATATCATAAAATATTTTTCATGGACACCATTATTTGTTGACAACATATTATTTATCAATGTGCCTTAATTTATTGAACCATTCTTAAGTTTTTAGATATTAAAGTCGCTTTTTGGTGACATAGTTATACATAACCTTATGTATAACCTTTGGTTGAATTTCCGATCACTTTCTCCTGATTGATTTCTAGAAGTGAAATGACTAGTGTAAGTTTATAACTTTTTTTAGGGCTCTTACTACAACCCAACAAACTGTTTTCAGGAACAACTAAACTAATTTGCTCTTCCAGCAGCAATGGACGCTGCATTACATGTTTGCTGGCATCAAATTGCATAATTTATTTTTCATTGCCAAATTGCTATTTGAAAAATGATATAACATTCTTATTTCTTTGAAATAAGAATTTCTTTATTACTACTGAGCTTGACTATTTTTTTCATTTGTTTATTAGCCTCTTTTACTTACTATATTCTTTGCTCCATGAATTGTCTATTCAAATTCTATATTCATTTTTTTATGTTGGAATGCTGTTACAATTTTAGTTTTGTTGTAGTCAATCTTTGTCTCGCTTAATTCCTTTTTCATATCAATTTGCTGTCTCCCTGCAGTTCTCTGCTTGTATTTGATTGGGTCTATGTCTTCTTGTATTCTAAAACGATACCACAAAATTTTCCAACTTTTTCCTTCTAGTTCTTGTATACAGTAAATCATGTTTTATTTCTAGAAATAAGTTTCATATATACCAGAAAAATTCCAAAATTGATTATAAAAATAAAATAAATGGTGATATATATGTTTAAATATACTTATCAATTATGCAAAACTAATTCTTAACTATAAAAGCTGGATCATATTTTTCTAGAGTGGCTGGACTTGCTAATGACTTAAAATAAAAGCTTTCACTAGTAAATCTCTGTAGCAAGTATAGTGTTTTCATTAGCTCTTGCTGCATAGTAAATCACCCCAAGATTCAATGACATAAACTGAGTAACAATAAGCATCTGCTATTACCCTCTAGTCTACAGGCTATGGGGGAGTTCTTTGGATCTCTGTTGGGTTCGTGTGTGCATCTGCAGTCAGTTTGCTGCTCTGGGCTAGGCTCTTCTCATCTGTGTGGGGCTGGCTGGCTGTATGCTAGCCTAGGATGCTCTCTTGGCTTTGGCAATTTTTGGCAAAATTTGGCAATTTTGGCAATCTTCTTGTGTTCTCTCCTCCTCCAGCAGGCTAGCCAAGGTATTGCAAAAGAGTGAACAGAAGCATGCAAAGCCTCTTGAGACCTAAGTTCAGAACTTGAAAGCTGTGACTTTTGCTTCATTCTGTTGGCCATGGTAAAGAGTTGAGCCATGGTAAAGAATAGACTCCATGTCTCAATGCAAGAGCTAGAAAGTTGCAATCCAAAGGATATGGACAAGGAGGCAAGAACAATTGCAGCCATTACTATAATCAGATGACCCCCCGCCCCACATAGGCCTTCTTCAATTCTCCAATGGATTTTAAATTATTGTAATTTAGTTCTAGAGAAGTTTTTAGTTAATCCAAGTAAACATCTTTATATAACCCAAACATTTTAAAATAATGAATGCTTGGGAACAGAAGGCAATATTTGTATTTAAATCAGTATTGGTCACATTGATCAAGATGTCACACATCAAAAGTGATGTCCTTTGTGGGATACACAGGGTTGTATAAGATGATTTGGCAGCATCGATATGTAGTTTAGTGAAAACATTCATTATATTTCTGTATATTATATGATGATGAGAAGAAAAATAAACTTACAAATATATTTTGAAATATATCGGCCAGGCACGGTGGTTCATGCCTGTAATCCCAGCACTTTGGGAGGCCGAGGCAGGCAGATCACCTGAGATCAGGAGTTCAAGACCAGCCTGACCAACATGATGAAACCCTGTCTCTACTAAAAATAGAAAAATTAGCCAGGCGTGTGGCATGCACCTGTAATCCCAGCTACTTGGAAGGCTGAGGCAGGAGAATCACTTGAACCCAGGAGGCGGAGACTGCAGTGAGCCAAGATTGTGCCAATGCACTCCAGCCCGGGTGACAGAGTAAGACTCTGTTTCAAAAAAAAAAGAAATATATGAAATATTGCATTTGAATAAAACTATCAAAATGTTTTCAAATTTGTAATGAGAAACTTCCCTGCATAAACATAACCTTTTTTTTTTTCTTGAGACAAGTTATTGCTCTGTCGCCCAGGCTGGGGTACAGTGGCGCCATCTTGGTTCACTGCAACCTCTGCCTCCTGGGTTCAAGCCATCCTCTCACCTCAGCCTCCCAAGTAGCTGGGACTACAGGCACATGCCACTACACGTGGCTAATTTTTGTATTATTTGTAGAGATGAGGTTTTCCTATGTTACCCGGGCTGGTCTCAAACTCCTGAGTTCAAGAAATCCACCAACCTCAGCCTCCCAAATTGTTGGGATTACAGGTATGAGCCACCATACCCAGCCCATAAACATAACTTTTTAAAAGTCAGTTTTGATACTTGAAATGGGATAAATGCAATTCCTGATTAAGACTTTTAAAATGATAATCCAGGCCAGGCATGGTTGTGCATGCCTGTAATCCCAGTCCTTTGGGAGGCCAAAGTGTTTGGGATTGCTTGAGCCTAGGATTTTGAGACCAGCCTTGGCAGCATAGCAAGACCTCATCTCTACCAAAAAAAAAAAAAACTAGCTGGGGTCCATTAGTAAGTGGAGTGCACCTGTAGTTCCAGCTACTCGGAGGCTAAGGTGGGAAGATCGCTTGAGTCCAGGAGGTCAAGGCTGCAGTGAGCTGAGATCATACCACTGTACTCACTCCAGTCTGGGCAAAAGAGTAGAATCAGTCCTCCCCACCCCACCCAGAAAAAATCTGAAGAAAATTTGAAGAGGAATTTTTTAAAAAAATAATAGATTCAGGGGTATATGCACAGGTTTGTCACATGAGTGTATTGTATAATGCTGGAATTTGGGCTGCTAGGGTGCTTGTCATCTGAATAGTGAACATAGTGACCAATAGGTAATTTTTCCAACCCTTGCCTCTTCTCTTGCTTGTGCTTTTGGGGTTCCCAGTGTCTGTTTTTTCCATCTTTATGTCCATGTGTACCCATTGTTTAGCTCTCATTTACAAGTGAGAACATGCAGTATTTGATTTTCTGTTTCTTTGTTAATTTGCTTAGGATAAATTTGCTTAGGCCTCCAGCTGCATCCATGTTGCTGCAAAGAACATGATTTCATTCTTTTTATGGCTGTGTAGTATTCCATGGTATGTGTGTGTGTGTACATATGTGTGTGTGTACACACACACACACACACACACACACACCTTTTCTTTATCCAGTCCACCATTGATGGACACTTAGATTGCTTCCATGCCTTTGTTGTTGTGAATAGTGCTGTTATAAACATGAATGCAGATGTCTTTTTGATAAACATGAGTGCAGGTGTCTTTTTTTGCACTATCCTTTGGGCAGATACCCAGTAGTGGGATTGCTGGGTTGAATGGTAGTTCTATTTTTAGTTCTTTGAGAAATCTCCATACTGTTTTCCATGGGGGTTGAACTAATTTGCGTTCCCACCAACAATGTATAAGCATTCCCTTTTCTCCACATTCCTCACCAACATCTGCTATTTTTTGGCTTTTTAGTAATATTCTGACTTTTGTGAGATGGTAGCTCATTGTGGTTTTAATTTGCATTTCTCTGATGATTAATGATGTTGGGCATTTTTTCCTATCTTTGTTGACCACTTGTATTTCTTGTTTCAAGAGGTGTCTGTTCATGTTTTTTGCCCACTTTGAAGAGAATTTTTTTTTTTTTTTGAGACAGAGTCTTGCTCTGTCGCCCAGGCTAGAGTGTGATGGCGTGATCTCTGCTCACTGCAACCTCCGCCTCCTGGGTTCAAGCGATTCTCCTGCCTCAGCCTCCCAAGTAGCTGAAATTACAGGCACATACCACCGTGCCCGGCTAGTTTTTTGTATTTTTAGTAGACGGGGTTTCACCATGTTGGCCAGGCTGGTCTCAAACTCCTGACCCCGTGATCTGCCTGCCTCGGCCTCCCAAAGTGCTGGGATTACAGACGTGAGCTACTGCGCCCGGCCGAAGAGAAATTTTTGATAGTTATTATCTGCATGAACAAGAATCCTCATTCATACAAGGAAACATTAAGAAGTTTTGCATTTTCAGTAATGGTCGACTCTGTAATTTGCACCACCTTTTTTGTTAGGGCAATGAAGAAAGCTAGATGAAATTAGTAGTGGGATAGGCTAACTGCTACAACAAATAACCCCCAAATTAGAGGGTTAATAAATAAGCATGTATTTCTTGAACATATTACCATCCAATGCAGGCTGACAAGGAAATATAGCTCCATGCAGTCCTTCATGGACCCAGACTTCATCTCTCCTTTAAGTCCTTAGAGTCCTCTCTCTTCAGCCACAGATAAGGAAAAGAAGGAAGATTCTGTGTAGAATGTTTTTGTGGGCTAGACCTTGAAGTGATCATATTACTGTCTCTCTCATTCCCTGGTCTGAACTTGATCACACAGCCACACTTAAATCAAAGGGAGGCTGGGCATTAATACAGACATACCTTGGAGATATTGCTGCTTGGTTCCAGACCACTGGAACCAATGAGTTGCAGGAATTTTTTGGTTTTCCAGTACATATAAAAGTTATGTTTATAGTCTATTAAGTGTGCAATAGCATTATGTCAAAAAAATACATACCTTAATTTAAAAATGCTTTATTACTAAAAAATACTAACTATCATTTGAGCCTTCAGTTAGCTGTAATGTTTTTACTGGTATAGGCTTTTCTTGCCTCAATGTTTTGTTTTGTTTCTTTTTACCCAGACAGAGTCTCACTGTGTCGCCCAGGCTGGAGTGCAATGGCACGATCTCGGCTCACTGCAACCTCTGCCTCCCAGGTTCAAGCGATTCTCTTGCCTTAGCCTCTTGAGTAGCTGAGATTACAGATGCAGCCACCATGCCCGGTTTTGCTTTGTTTTGATTTTGTTTGTTTGTTTTTTGAGATGGAGTTTTGCTCTTGTTGCCCAGGCTGGAGTGCAATGGCGCAATCTTGGCTCACCACAACCTCTGCCTCCTGGGTTTAAGTGATTCTTCTGCCTCAGCTTCCTGAGTAGCTGGGATTACAGACATGTGCCACCATACCTGGCTAATTTTGTATTTTTAGTAGAGACGGGGTTTCTCCCTGTTGATCAGGCTGGTCTCGAACTCCCTACCTCAGGTGATCCACTCACCTTGGCCTCCCAAAGTGCTGGGATTACAGGCATGAGCCACCGTGCCTGGCCTGGTTTTGTATATTTAGTAGAGACAGGGTTTCCCCATGTTGGCCAGGCTGGTCTCAAACTCCTGACCTCAAGTGATCCGCCTGCCTTGGCCTCCCAAAGTGCTGGGATTATAGGCGTGAACCACCATGCCCAACCTCTTGCCTCAATGTTGATGACTGTTGACTGATCACAGTGGTGATTGCTGAAGGTTAGGATGACTGTGACAATTTCTTAAAATAAGACAATGAACTTTGCTGTACAATGGACTCTTCCTTTTACAAAAGATTTCTTTGTAGCAAGTGATGCTGTTTGATAGCATCTACTCACAGCAGAACTTCTTTTGAAATTGGAGTCACTCCTCTCAACCCCTGCCACTGCTTTAACAACTAAGTTTATGTAATAGTCTAAATCCTTTGTTATCATTTCAACAGTGTTCACACCATCTTCACCAGGAGTAGATTCCATCTCAAGAAACCACTTTCTTTGTCATCCATAAGAAGCAACTCTTTATCAGTTCAAGTTTGATCATGAGATTGCAGCAATTCAGCCATATCTTCAGGCTCCACTTCTAATTCTAGTTCTCTCGCTATTTCCACCACATCTGCAGTTACTTCCTCTTAAACGTCTCCAAGTCATCCATGAGGCTTAGAGTCCTCTTCTTCCAAACTCCTGTTCATGTTGATATTTTGACCTCCTCCCCATGAAGCACTAATGTTCTTCATGGTGTGTAGAATGATGAATCCTTTCCAGAAAGTTTTCAATTAACTTAGCCCAGATCCATCAAAGGAATCACTATATGTGGCAGCTATGGCCTTCCAAAATGTATTTCTTAAATAATTAGACTTGAAAGTCAAAATTACTTCTTAATCCATCGGCTGCAGAATGGATGTTGTGTTAACAGTCATGAAAACAACATTCATCTCTTTGTACAGTTCCACCAGAGCTCTTGGGTGACCAAGTGCATTGCCAATGAGCAGTAATCTTTTGAAAGAAATCTTTTTTTTCTGAGCAGTAGCTCTTAAAGGGGGCTTAAAATACATAGTAAACCATGCTATAAAAAGACGTGCTATCATCCAGGCTTTGTTGTTCCATTTTTAGGGCACAGGCAGAGTGGATTTAGCATCATTCTTAAGGGCTCTAGGATTTTCAAAATGGTAAATGAGCATTGGCTTCAGCTGCATTAGCCCCTAGCAAGAGAGTCAGTCTATCCTTTTGAAGCTTTGAAGCCGGACATTGACTTCCCTCTAGCTGTGTCACAGAGGGCATCTTCTTCTGATTCATCTGCATTGAAAATCTGTTGTTTAGTGTAGCCACCTTCATGATCTTAACTAGATTTTGCTGCAGCTTCTACATCAGCACTTGCTATTTCACCATGAACTTTCGTTATCGAGATGGCTTCTTTCCTTAAACCTCATGAACCAAACTCTGCTAGTTTCCAATTTTTCTTCTGCAACTTCCTCACCTCTCTCAATCTTCGTGTAATTGAGGAGGGTCAAGGCCTTGCTCTGTGTTAGGCTTTGGCTTAAGGAAGCATTGTGGCTGGTCTGATCTTCTATCTAGACCACTCAGACTTTCCCCAAATCAACAATAGTGCTTTTTTACTTTCTTATCGTTTGTGTGTTCACTGGAGTAGCACTTTTTATTTCCTTCAAGAAATTTTCCTTTTCATTCACAACTTGGCTAACTGGCTCAAGAGGCCTAGCTTCTGTCTTGACTTTTGACATGCCTTCCCCACTAAGCATAATCATTTCTAGCTTTAGCTTTTATATGAGAGATGTACGAGTCTTCCTTTCACTTGAGCACAGAGGCCACTGTAGTGTTATTAATTGACCTAATTTTAATATTGTTGTATCTCAGGGAATAGGAAAGCCTGAGGAGAGGAAGAAAGATAGGGGAACAGCCAGTGGTGGAGCAGTCAGAACACACAAAATGCGTCAGTTAAGTCCACCATCTTATAAGGGTGTGGTTCGTGGCACCCCAAAGCAATTACAACAGTAACATGGAAGATCACTGATCCCAGATCACCATACCAGATATAATAATAATGAAAAAGTGTGACATATTGTGACAGTTACCAAAATGTGACACAGAGACATGAAGTGAGCACATGCTGTTGGAAAAACGTCACCAACAAACTTGCTTGATGCAGAGTTGCCACAAATCTTCAATTTGTAAACAAAACAAAAGTATCTTCAGAATTTATGCAGTAAAATGAAGCACAATAAAATGAAGGGTGCCCATAGTCTATCTGTGTGCCCAGAAAGAAGAGAAAAACATGGATATTGGTGTGTACTAAGCAATCTTGTTTTCAAAATGAGGTGAGCTGAGCTTACTTTTGGCAGCCTTATTGTGTTAGTGGGACAAAAGTCAGAGACTAGGGCCATCCATGGATGGGAACCTATTTAACTGCCTGTCTCCCCAACTTTGGATAAAGTCCTGAGTGGATTTCATTCTGAAGTCCTGAAGGACTGCACCTAGGAATTAGTGTAAAGCAGAAATAAGCCAGCCCTCTCATGGACTTCAGCCAGATTTTCAGCTGAATACTTAGAAAACCTCAAGCCCTGAGCTTGGATTTTTTTTTTTTTTTTTTTTTTGAGATGGAGTCTCACTGTGTCACCCAGGCTGGAGTGCAATGGCACGATCTCAGCTCCTTGCAACCTCCACCCCCTGGGTTCAAGCAATTTTCCTGCCTCAGCCTCCTGATTGCAGGCGCCTGCCACCATGCTCAGCTAATTTTTGTATTCGTAGTAGAGACGGGGTTTCACCATCTTGGCCAGGCTGATCTTGAACTCTTGACCCTGTGATCCACCCACCTCAGCCTCCCAAAGTGCTGGGATTACAGGCGTGAGCCACTGTGCCTGGCCAGATTTTTTTCTATATGTATTTTTTTTCAATGGTAAAATCCAGGATGCACAAAGATAACCAGGCATATGAGGAGACAAGACACTGTGAATGAGAGCAAGCAAAAACAACAGACAATAAAATTAGGAACTCCAGATATTTGAATTATGAGTCCATATTTTAAACAACTAGACTTACATATTCAAAGAGCTTTTTCATTAAAAAAAAATGGACTTGAAGCTATGCATCAGAAGAGATCTAGAGATAACAAAAAGAGACATCTCAACCTTGAAAAACAATCAGTGGAAATTCTAGAGCTACAAAATGCAGTAACCAAAATTAAGGGCTCAAGGGATGAGCTTAAGAGCAGATTAAACACAGCTAAGGAGAAGCACAGTGGATCAGAAAAACTATCCAAAATGAATCATGGAGAAGTAATAAAGAAATATACAAAATAAAGGATAAAAGGAGAGTATGACATTTAACCTAGATTTGTTTAAAGTATCAGAAGGAGAAGAGAAAGGGAATGGAGCAGAGGCAATATACATAGGTAGATGTACTTGATATTGTCTGACATTTATGGAGAAAAATACTGACAACACGCTAGTCATCATCGCTACATGGGGAAAAATGCTAAAATTAAGACATGCTATAAATGGGAGCATATTGACCTGGGCTGTGTCATGGATTTTGACTGGTTTACTTTAAAGTACAGTCACCCCTCTGTATCCATGGGTAATTGGTTCCAGGACCTTCCACAGACACCAAATCTGCAGATCCTGAAGTCCCTGATATAAAATGGAGTAGTATTTGCATATAACCCATGCACATCCTCCCGTATTTTTTGTTTGTTTGTTTCTGAGACAAGGTCTCAGACGACTGGGCTCAAGTGCAATGGTGGTGATCTCAGTTCACTGCAAACTCAGACTCCCAGGCTCAAGCAATCCTCCCACCTCAGCCTCCTGAGTAGCTGTAACCACGGGCACATACCATCACACCTGGCTAACTTTGTGTATCTTTTGTAGAGATGGGGTTTCACTATGTTGCCCAAACTGGTCTCCAACTCCTGAGTTCAAGTGATCTACCCACCTCAGCTTCCCAAAGTGTTGGGATTACAGACGTGAGCCACTGGGCCTGGCTTCCTCTGCTATACTTTAATTATCTCCAGATTATTTATAATATCTAGTGCAATGTAAATGCTGTGTAAATAGTTGTTATAATGTATTGCTTGTTAATATTTGTGTTGGTTTTTATGTTTTTTTTTTCAAATATTTTGATCGGCAGTTGGTTGGGTCTGCAGGTGTGGAACCCACAGATATGGAGAGCCAACTGAATTGTTTTTCTTGTTTATCTTTCCTATTTATTATTCTCTTTTTTATTTTTTACTTTTTTGAACTTTTCTTTTTAGAAATATGCTTACCCATTAATTTATTAAAAACCAAAAAATGTCATTATTTTAAATTAGTCCTATTCTTATTGGACCTGATTTTTTTTTGAGGGCGGGAGGGAAACTTCCTTCTTTGATTAATACATTTCATTCTTCTTTCTCATGTTTTTAAAGAAAAAAGTAATATTACTATCTCTTCATGGCCTAAATTGAGAGAGATCTGTTTGGCAACAAATAACCTCTCCTTGTTTGAATGACTTTTTTTTTACTGTAGTAAAATACTGTATAACATAAATTAACCATTGTAACTAATTCTAAGTGTACAGTTCAGAGGCATTAAGTACATTCATATCGTTGTACAGTGATCAACACTGTCTACCTCTAGAACTTTTTCCTCATCCTAAACTGAATGTATTAAACAACAATTCCACATTCGCCCAATGACGGTTGTCTTGAAAGGAGACAGATAACTCTATTGAGCTTTGTTTTCTTTATGTGAATGAGCATGTAATTGTTTTAGGGATATGAGGGGAAGGAATAGTTGCTAATATAATGGCAAATGCAGAACCTACTGCCAAAGGTATATAATTTGTAAAATAGCTGAATGGGCAAAATTCTGATTTTCAGTTGCCCTAGGCACTTCAGTGCACTTCTGATAATGATTTTCCTTGGGCATGTAGCTATTCTGATAGAAATCACATCCATGCATAAAGAGTGAGCTTAATTATACATAACTACATACCTAATATGAGGTTTTACATTTTTTTACATATACTTTCTGGTTTACAAAAGATGAGACACTAAATCCTAACTGATCTCAAAAAAAGTAGTGTACCTTCAGAGCATGAGAGTCTTAATGTATGAGTTTTCATTTTTACAAAAAGACACTATATTTTGCCCTCCCCTCTCTCCCTTTCAGGGATTGTTTTCACTATTTGGTGATTCCACAGTCTCATCTGGTGCCTGCTGTGACTCCCAAGACAGACAAGTGCACAAAGGCTGATTTAGGGTCTTGGATTCCTCTTAAGAATGACATACTCAATTCATTTGTACTGAACCCAATCATTTGAGCTCAAAATAATAAAAATAAAAGTCATTAAGATGGTTTGAATACTAATGTATGCTCCAGGCACTGTGCTAAATGCTTTGCATGTATTATTTTATTTAATCCTCACAATTCTGTCAGATAGGAATCAAATCCCCATTTTACAAATGAGAAAACTAAGGAACAGGAAGATGATATAACTTGCCAGTGGCACCCAGTTGATAAGTAGCAACTAAGGAGTCAGATCCAGGCCTTCCAGAGCCCTCACTCCCAGCTTCTCTATTAACATGTGCTCCTGGTCTGTATTGGGCTCAATAGCAGGATTCTCTTGGAAGAGAAGCAAGTTTAAACCAACCCCACCCCACTCCCAGAAAAACCCACAGCACACTGGAACCCTCCATGGCTGAGGTGAGTGGCTTGTCTCAGCTAAGGCCAGGCACAGGGTCTGGAGATAGAGGCTCTCCAGCCAGGGAAGGAAAATGGGAAGGGCGGAGGTTGCCTCCTCCTGGCCACCATTTGTTATCTGATTGATGAGAAGAGATGGGAGGAAAGGGCACGGTCAGCACGTTTCCAAAGGACTCGGGTCATTCTTGGTGCTCTTTGTCTCTGGTTTTGTGCCCATTGCCTAGGTCCCATAATTGCTGTATCCTTCTTAGAACTGCTCTCTATGTAGGGAACCACTTCTCCAGAACCTAACTCTCTGGATTTACTTGTACCTCCCACTTGTACCTCCCCACACCTCCATGCAAATTCTTCTTTCCTGAGCATAACTGATTTCAGCTGGTTGGTAGGACAGTGGTAGGCTTAAGTGAATGGACAAGGGTGAGAATGACTCTCCTCCTCCTCACGGTTTCCTAATTCTCCCAGGAATATCACCTTATCAACATTTCTGAAAGAAGTTTCATGCAAAGGACTTCCCAAATGAGATAGACATTTCTGGACAGGGAGGAGTAATGATGGATTCTGCCAGAAACTGAGGAGGTTCAGCCACCTGTGTCCTAGAGGTCGGTCAGGGTGACCCAGAAGCTTCCAGAGGCACTTCAGAGCAGCTCCTGGGCCACTCAGTCTCTGCCTTCTCCCAACTCCAGCAGGGCCAGAAACACTCTCCCGACATTTGCTCATGGTTTGCTGCTCACAGAGTACAGTCATCCACAGGCAGCTTAAAATGAGCAGAGGTAACATTTCCTGGGAGTGTTCCTAACCCCAAATAATGTGTTTGCAGATCGTGTTCCTGATGTTCAGGAGTTAAATTCATGTTTCAGAAACAAGTGCTTTATATCTGTAGGTGGCACTTTTATGAATAATATTGTGGACCTTGAGTCCCAAATTCTCCTCGTGTCGAGAGGCAGTGCACTGCCTCCAGTTATTCTGGAGCTCTCATCTGCTCCTGCTCATTTAAGCCCTTCAGTATTTCCTACAGAGGTTAGCAGTGTTACACTTGAATAATTGTACCTTAAATTAAACTAAAAATAATTTCTGATGATTTTCATACTGACGCACAGTCTTTATTTCAAAATGGCGGTATAATCTTCAGCATGCCGTTATCAAATAGCTCCATTGACCAATACTGGCAGTTTGCAGTTGAGTCACAGGAAAGATTTATTAGGACGTGTTTAAAGTGATATCATAGAAATAAAAATATGGACAGAGACCTAAAGACTACCAGCTAAGGCTGTGGCTAGAGATATTCTTTAACTCCCCACCACACTCTTGTCTTCTCTCTTACCCCTTTTTTACATCACTATTAAGGCAACACAGTGTACATTGTCTGTGTCCTTAGCCTACTCTGAAAACACTGCCCCATTTGGTCAAGTTACCCAAAGCTACCACCTAGATCACACTGTGACAAGAAAGAGGTGTTTTCACACTAAACCAATCCAAAGGCAACCAGAATTGATTTATTTTTTAATTTTCTTTATTTCATTTTAATCATAGCCACTTGGAGCCAGTGACTATTTGGAACTATCAAAGAGTTTTGATACAATATTTTTACGAAACATTCCGCAATTTACTCTGGCAAACAGGACTCAAGGTCGAAGATTCATAACTCTCATCGATAACTTTTATGATCTCAAGGTAAGGATGTAGTACATTTTCTTAAAACTAAACACTTTGTATTGTGGAGCCAGATTGCCTGGGCTGGAATCCTGACTTGATGTACTTCTATCACTTACTTCACCTCTTTGTGCCTCCATTCCTTCATGTGTGAATTGGGGATGATAATATTATTTACTTCTGAGGGTTGTTGCGATGACTAAAAAGGCAAATCCATGTAAAGCATTTAAAACATTTGGCACAAGCTGAATGCTATGTAAGCACTATGAGTAAAGCAGCAGTAGTACTATAGTAAAACTCCCATCACAAGACGCTCTGCTGTGTGAATGAATGATTACATCATTCTACCAAACAGCTTATATGCTTCATCTATCACATTCTGAAACACAATGTCTTGCATAGACTGAATGCTCAATAAGTGTTTGTTGCATGAATAAATGATTGCACTGATAGAACAATGCATGAGCAAGCCAGGTGTGATGGCTCATGCCTATCATCCCAGCACTTTGGGAGGCCAAGGGAGGATTGCATGAGGCCAGGAGTTCAAGACCAGCCTGGACAGCATAGCAAAATCCTAGCTCTACAAAAAATAAGAAAATTAGCTGGGTGTGGCGGTGTGGGCCTGTCATCCTGCCTAGTTGGGATGCTGAGGTGGGAGGATTGCTTAAGCCCAGGAGTTCAAGGTTACAGTAGTGAGTCATGATCATGCCACTCCACTCCAGCCTTCCAGCCTGGGTGACAGAGTGAGGCCCTATCTCTCAAAAAAAAAAAAAAAAGAAGGAGGAGGAGAAGGAGGAGGAGGAGGAGGAAGGAGGAAGGAAGAGAAGGAGGAGAAGGAGAAGGAGAAGGGGAAGAAAACAAATGAGTGGATGACTAGAGGACCCTTCTGAATACTGAAGCTCTTCTCTCTCCCTATGACCCAGAAGCCCCAGTAGCTAGCATTATTCCATCTTGTTGTTTGTTTGTTTTTAATCCATATGTTTTAGCATGAATTGCCAAGCCATGGCCCATTCATCAAAGGAGCATAGCCTAGTGGTTCAAGAGTGGGCCCTGGGGTCAGGCTGTCTATCCTAGAGACCATCTTAATCTCTCTGAGCTTCAACTGCCTTTTCTAGAAAAAGCAGATAATAATGGTACTTATGAAGTTGTGAACATTAAATGAGCATGTAAAGCACAAAGAATGTTGTCTGGCATATGGTATGCTCTCAAAGGTGAGCTATGAATAGAATGTATCTGTAAATATAGATTCATAGCAAAAGTACATTTTGAAATTAGAGTTAATTTAAATATTATTTTACCATTAGATACACTTTTTTCTCCCTATTATTTGCACAGAATTAGAGCAGTGATTCTAAATTGAAGGGACTTTGTGGGAAGGAGATAAGCAACAGAATCTGCCGGGAGGGAGAGGTGATAATTTAATGTTTCATTTGCTCATTCATTCTGTAAACTTCATCATGCCAAACACTAGAAATTCAGTGGCAAGTGAAACTAGATGGTGCCTGCCTTCAAAGAGCTTAGATAGCCTAATACCAGAGAAAGGTGATTCAGCTGTCCACGGAACTCAATGTAAAATCACCACTGTGGGATGACCTCTTAGAGAAGGAGGCATATGGTGCTGTGAAAGTCTAGCGGGGAGAGTGCACTGATCTATGGGGTGGGAAATCCTCTGAGGGCCACCTGTGGCAGAACCATCTGGCCTACTTAAAAATCCAGATTCCAGGCCGGGTGCGGTGGCTCAAGCCTGTAATCCCAGCACTCTGGGAGGCCGAGACGGGCGGATCACGAGGTCAGGAGATCGAGACCATCCTGGCTAACACGGTGAAACCCCATCTCTACTAAAAAATACAAAAAACTAGCCGGGCGACGTGGCGGGCGCCTGTAGTCCCAGCTACTCGGGAGGCTGAGGCAGGAGAATGGCGTAAAACCCGGGAGGCGGAGCTTGCAGCGAGCCGAGATCCGGCCACTACACTCCAGCCTGGGCGGCAGAGCGAGACTCCATCTCAAAAAAAAAAAAAAAAAAAAAAAAAATCAAGATTCCAGAGCTCACCCATCCCCACCCCAGCAAATGAGTACCAGGCATGGGGCCAGGAACTGCATGTTCTCATATTTCTCAGGTCCTTGCTATAAACGCTGAGAAGAGCGAGGGCTAAACTCTAGGCACAGAATGAAAGGGGTAACCGGCCGGGCGCGGTGGCTCAAGCCTGTAATCCCAGCACTTTGGGAGGCCGAGACGGGCGGATCACGAGGTCAGGAGATCAAGACCATCCTGGCTAATACGGTGAAACCCTGTCTCTACTTAAAAATACAAAAAACTAGCCGGCGACGAGGCGGGCGCCGGTAGTCCCAGCTACTCGGGAGGCTGAGGCAGGAGAATGGCATAAACCCGGGAGGCGGAGCTTGCAGTGAGCTGAGATCCGGCCACTGCACTCCAGCCTGGGTGGCAGAGCAAGACTCCGTCTCAAAAAAAAAAAAGGGGTAACCAGCATGGGGAGTTTGCAGCAACGGCTCCGGGATGGGCCGAGTGTGAAAGGCAGCAAGTGTGGCTCTGACGCAGAAGCTGAGGGAAGGCCACCTAAGGGAGTGCTATCAAAAGCTGCTGTGTGTCCCTGTGGAGCCCACACACGTGTGACCAGGGAATCTGGAGAGGCAGGAGGCTGAGGACGCAGAGCTTGGGGATGGAGGCCCATCAGCTGTGAGTGGTTTGCCTTCCACAGACTCGACTCTACACTAATGGTGGGGAGGGCAGGGGTGGAATGAAGGGCAGGGGCCTGGAGGCTGCTGTTTTTACAGGACTAGGCTTCAAGAAGAAAACGACGGAGGGGCATAATTAGGATGGCTCATAGTGGAGGACTGAGAGACTTGTTATTTTGATATTTCAGCTAGGAATGCCTTAGAGAAAGCTTATGGCCCCCATCCCTCAGTCCTACCCCCAACCTTACCTCACACCCACCTTTTCACTTCTTAATTGAAGGAAAAAAGAATTTATCTGGCAATATGATGGAATACTCAAACTACCCTCCTAACATTCCCTTTACCTAAATCACTCATTTAGAGATTACACTCTTTATTAAAGTGTAGTCAAAACCATTTTATTTCAGAAATTGGGAGCATTAAACAGACATTATTCTGTAATGTACTCATGGAGATTTGTGAAAGAAGGATATTCCCATGTAAATAATGAAAAAGTGTCTTTGATTAAAATAACTTAGGAGGTAGAAGGCGATTTGGATATGGAAAATCTAGTGTCAAATGTCAACACATGATTTTTAAGTACTGGTGTATTATTATTTAAATAATGATTTTAAAAGATAGTTATGAATCCTGAAGACAAATTCAGGACTTTTAAAACATCAAAAAGAATATGTTTTGTATTTAAACTAGTGGATATAAAAGCTGCTTCCAATATATGATTACATATGAACACTCACTCAAATACTTACATAATCAAGAGATATTAATGTAAATCTTAGTTTTTTTGAAGAAGGTCCTAGCAGGATACTAATATCACTGGCCTAATTAGAATAGCAATGCACTGAACTTAGCAGTCTGCTGTGCAGCAAAAGTGTAACTAACCTCTTCACAGTGTCTCTGGGGAGCATTTTAGGTGCACAGACCAGCTCCAAACAGCCAGGTATAAATGTCAACATCACAGTGTAATCATCTTAGTCAGTATGTGGTGCTATACAAAATACCATAGACTGGGTAATTTATAAATAATAGGAATTTATTTCTTCCAGTTCCAGGAGGTCTGAGATCAAGGTGCCAGCAGGTTTAGGTGTTTGGTGAGGGCTACTCTCTGCTTCAGGATGATGCCTTGTTGCCGCCAGAGGGCACAAATGTTGTGTTCTTGCATGATGGAAGGAATGGAAGGCAAAAAATGGTGAACTCCCTCCATCAAATTCTGTATAAGGGCACCGAATCCCATGGGTGAAGGCAGAGCCTCATGACTCAATCATATCCTAGAGGCCACACCTCTTAATCCTGTTGCATTGTGGAGTAAGTTTCAGCATGAATTTTGGATGGGACGAAAACATTCAAACCAGAACAGTAATGGAGAAAGCACTGGACTAAGAACTGAAGATCTGGGCTGACGTCTTGAACTGAGTCCAGCCCTGAAGTCTCCCAATAAACCTTTGTGCCCTACTTCACAGGGTGGTAGGAGTTGTGTGGAAATATTCTGAAAAGTACTGTGCAGTTTTAAAGTACTGCTTTAAAGAGATAAACAATTAGGAAAAAAATATATGGACGTCTTAAAAGCAAAGATCTAAGCTTCTGTATGTGAAAAACAGATTTTTATTTTGTGAGATTTTTCTTACCTTCAACTTGTGAAATGTAAAGAGTAACACATTTACTCATTTTCTTCTATTTCAGGTGCGTATAATTTGCTCTGCGTCGACTCCTATATCAAGCTTATTTTTACATCAACATCATGACAGTGAGTTGGAGCAAAGCAGAATACTGATGGATGATTTGGGGCTGAGCCAGGTAGGCGATATTACCATAATCTCTTTTTATTATAAAACAGCTTAATTGTTTTTGGTTTGATGCATGGCTACATTTTGAAGAAGAAATACAGTGTATAGTTAACCATTGATTTGCTGCTTCTCCTGTAAGCCCGTGTAGCAAATTTATCATTCTCAATATCACTAAATATAGAAAATTATAAACTTACAGTGGAGGGAATCTTAGTGGTCATGCAGTTCAGTGCTCCATTTTGCATGTGATAAAAATGAAGCCTAGAGAGGTGGACTAAGGTGCCCACAGTCACACTGCTGAATAACGGTAGGCCAGAGCTGGATGCCAAGCCACCTGTGCCTGGTTCTGGGCTTGCTCTGCTATACCATGCTGCCCTTTCTGGATATCTTTCTAAATGATTGCTGGATTTGTAGAGTGCATGATACAGTATCCAAGCATGTGGGCTGGCTAGTCCAGGACCATGGAGTGCCTAGCAAGGCCCTGGGCTTGAAAGGAAATCCCTGATTAATCTCCCTACCTCCATTCTGCAAACATTTATGGAGTACCTGTGGGTGCCAGGCTCTGGGGACACTCTGTAGGGAACAAACAGATGCTAGCCCAGTTTTTCTGGAACTTGGAGTCTGGTGATTCACCCCAGGCCAACCAGAAGTGATTTTGCATTTTCTCCTTCTGTGAGAACGTTACGGGATGTGTTTCTTCTCACCTATCAACAATTGAAATATTAGTCAAAAGTTTACAACTATCAACACTCACCCCATGAGGAGAGCCCAATTCTTCCCGCCCCACAGGTGAAAAACTGCCTGGAACAAGGAAACAATTCCTTATCAACCTGAGTAGAAATGAGGCATTTTCAGGAGTTTGGGAGAATGAGGCCTGTTCAGTAAGTGAACTTTCCAATATGATGACTTAAACCTATGTGTATATCTTAGTCTGCTATAACAAAACACCATGAACTGGGTAGCTTATAGGCAACAGAAATTTATTTCTAACAGTTCTGGAGGCTGGGAAGTCCAAGATCAGGGTGCCATCTGGTGAAGGCCCACTTCCTAGTTCATAAGCCTCTTGTCTTTTCTGTATAAACCTCACATGGTGGAAGGGGTGAGGGATCTCTCTGGGGCATCTTTTATAAAGGCATTAATTCTATTCATTAGGGCTCCACCCACAAGACCTAATCAACTCCCAAAAGCTCCGCCTCCAGTACTATCACCTTATGGGTTAGGATTTCAACATATGAATTTTGGATGGACACAAACATTCAGACCATAGCAGTGTAGAAATAAATAGCTGCTTATAAATCTCTGTACTGGGATAATTTGAAATGTTGGTTCTCCAAGAACAATATTTACATCCAAATACTGTCTTTGACAATTTGAAAGAATACACTTGAAGAGCTACATCAGCTCAGTTTCTAAAGTCCTTTACATCAGGGCCCCCCAGCCCCTGGGCCGCAGACTGGTATTGGTTTGTGGCCTGTTAGGAACCAGGTCTCACAGCAGGAGGTGAGCTGTGGAGGAGCAAGCATTACCACCTGAGCTCCGCCTCCAGTCCCATCAGCAGCAGCATTAGATTCTCAGAGGACCGCAAACTCTGTTGTGAACTGCATGTGCAAGGGATCGAGGTTGCACGCTGTTTATGAGAATCTAATGCCTAAGATCTAAGGTAGAACAGTTTCATCCCGAAACCATCCCCCTGCCTCCGGTCCATGGAGAAATTCTCTTCCACGAAACTGGTGCCTGGTGCCAAAAGGTTGGTAAAATTTACATCATTGGCTCTTAAAATTTTTTTCCCCTAGGCTGGTGCAATGGGTCATTCCTGTAATCCTAGCACTTTGGGAGGCCGAGGTGGGCAGACTGCTTTGAGCTCAGGAGTTTAAGACCAGCCTGGGCAACATGGTGAAACACCATTTCTACAAAAAATAAAAAATTAGCCAGGTGTGGTGGTACACACCTGTGATCTTAGCTACTGGGGAGGTGAGGCAGGAAGATCACTTGAACCCAAAAGGCAGAGGTTGCAGTGAGCCAAGATGGCACCACTGCACTCCAGCCTGGGTGACGGAGTGAGACCCTGTCTCAAATTCCCCTAGGATCAAGACAAAGTAAGCTCAGCAGATGGAGCCAATCATATATGAAGAAATCAGGGAACGTGACCTCAGGGCCATGAAGGTTCACAATGAATCAGTGGAGAAGATGGACTTAGGGATCCAGAATTTTTCTCTGAAAAAGCATACTAACAAACCTCTAAGGAAAGAGAAAAATTCCAAGCCCACTTAGTGGCCACGAGTCTGTGTTGGTGTCACTCGTCTGGGATTACCAGCCTCATAGAGACAGGGCTTCCCAACTTGGTCCTAGATGGTGGGATCAATTGTCCCAGCAGCTGAAGACTAAAAACAGCCCTGGCTTTTAGATCCCAAGCACATTCTCCAGAACCCAGACCCACTGTTCATTCGCATTTGCTTTCCTTTAGTCATTGGTTGGACTGGAAAAGGCTCTCCAGAGGTTTGTCCTTAGGGCCTCCCCGTTAGGCAGTGGGACCCTGTCTGGAGGCCTACACCAGCCTCTTTCTAGCTTCTCAGAACTACTGTTTTTTTTTTGTTTTTTTTTTTTTTTGGTGTTGTTGTTGTTTTAACATTACTTATTTCTGGTGTACACTTCTGGAGAAAGTTTTCCCTTTTAAGTTTTCTCTCTGATAATTTGATGTGTTTACTGCCTAGCAGTTTAAATTGGTTGACTCTCTAGTCTCATTTAAGGGATTGTATATGAAAAAAAAAGTTATAAAAAAAAGGCATAATCTAAACTGGTAAGCCTAAAAAGTTTTTTAAACCTATGCTTAGGTTCTGTAAATTTTCACTTGTGATGGCTTTAATTTAATTTGTTTGTTTTATAACCAGGATTCAGCGGAAGGACTCTCCATGTTTACCGGAGAAGAGGAAATCTTTGCATTTCAGCGCACGATTTCCCGACTCACAGAAATGCAGACTGAACAGTACTGGAACGAAGGAGACAGAACCAAGAAGTAACTGTCACTTTCACATAAATAAAACTCTAGACAAATGGTTAACGCAGGCAGAACTCCTTATTGTGGGACTTGAAGGAATCATTTTCTCATCATTAATTATGCACTTTGTCCTCTGGACCATTTTAATCTAAAATTGCTGTCAAAGATCTAGTGGATTAGTAAGTTAAACACTTAACATTTTTAGGTCTACTTTTTCTTATTTGGTCTTATTTCTGCACCATGAAATTAAAATCATCATTCCTGAAGATGAATGTAGGACCAGACATTTTAGCTTCACATTAAACCACCTGAATGAACCTTGAATACACAAGTAAATGCAAGACGTCTGGACGCCTTCAAGCTTTGGCTGCATGGTGGTGGCACGTTAGAAATCCATCTTTTATAACAGGGGAGAAATGCCCTATGTTTCAATTCAAAACAAAGACAGTTTTCCAATCTGATATAAACTAAAAGGGATAATATTTTAGAATATGGGCTTATATGTGGTTTTTTTTTTTTTGGTTATGAATTATAGTAAATGTTGCAGGCCTTCAGATGTCTACATAATGAAAAAATACGTTTTTAACCCTGAGATCAAGCTTAGTAGGCAGGACTTGATCTCAAGTGGTCACAGAGTTTTCTAAAAAAAAAAAAATTGAGAATTATAATGGGATCAATTAAGGAGCAAGTGTCAAATTCTAGCCAACAGGCAGATCTGCAGGCAGAACTACCAACTCTGCAACCAGGAATGGGGACCAGCGAGAAAGTGTGGGCGGGAGGGTGGGTGTCAGAGCCGTAGACACTCCATCAGCAGAGGAGACTCCCGCTCACATGAGGCCAGCTGGACCCCAGTGGACAGCAGCCTCCTTCCCACTATTTGCAGACACTTGCTCTCCTTGCAGCATGCTGCCCCCGCCCTTGCTGCCGACTCTGCCATGAGATGGACCTAATAGGAAATAGGAAAGAACGCCTGACAAGCCTGCTTCAAAGGAAATCTGATTTGTCCTTCACTGAGCTCATTTTTTGCTTCTTTGAGTAAAACCTGGCTTTACTAACTATTGTCACAAAGTGGATCTTCGGCTGTGGATGAGTGTGAAAAAAAAAAGAAAAAACATAAAATCCACAAAATCTAGTGAAAATTAAGCATTTAGGGGAAGGTAAGGCAGAGGTAAGTCAGTTCAATGATTACAGTGGTCAACATAAGTAAGCTCTTTGAACCTATTTGATTTATTATTTATTTATTTATTTTTAATTTTTATATCTTGGCCACTCCAGCCATCTCCTGGCAGGTGTAGTGTGGCATGGCATGGCCCTGTTTAATTTGTTAGTCAATAATCCATCACAGTAGTCTCTTTTAGACATTAACCTAATTAAGGCAAGCAGATAGATGGATGAGTACCCAAGCCAAGAGAAGAGTTTATTTAAATTAAGCCTTCTGTCAACGAAATGTGGTTTAAAGATATTTTTATTGAAGTGAAACACAGTAATTTCAAAGAGGTTAAGTAATAGGGAAGAAAGATGGGAAAAACCACTTTGTGCCAGATTTAATGCTACATATTTACATTAACTCAATTTAAAAAAAAATCTTAGAAAGTGAATATTATAATCCCTGTTTAAAGATAAGAAAACTGAGGCTTGGGAAAGTTAAGTAGCTTGACCTGAGATTCACAGTTTACAACTACAAAACTCATGTACTGTATTTTATACCACACTGTCTCTTACTACTTAAAAAAAAGAGAGAGATTGTTTTAAAAATTGATTGATTTAACTCAGTGAATGAAGTTGAAGATAAATTTACAACAGAACCATTGATTTGAACTCAGTAAATATAAAATGTTTAACTTTATTCTTTAGATCTTAGCTTTTTACTTTTCCCATTCCTTTGGTAATTATTCTGTACCTTAATTTTTTAAAAAATAATGTGAATGGATAGATAGATAGATGGACAGTATGACCGATAGACAGAACTGCCCCTGAGTGTGAGTGTATGTAGAAGAGTCCTCCTCTTCTATATACTTTCATAACTTTTATAACTGTTATGTTATGAAAGTTCATTTGAGGTCAGATATTGGGAATAAAGTTTCATTTTTCCATAGAAACAATCATGTAATGTTAGTTGGGGTGCTGTCCCAATGTGTAGGAGCCTATGTAATTCTCAGTGTAGCTTCCCTATAATGTCATTTTGGTACAAAAGAACTTAAACCCTGAGGGAAAAACTGTAGCTCAGGCTCCACCTAAGTAACTGGAGCATGTGTCCACTTCTGTGTCTCCAATCTGCAATCTTCTTCCCCAGCTCCAGGGGCCTGGTGGGATTGGCTACAGTGTAAGAGGCTCTTTGAGCTGGGAGAAGGGTTTATGCAGAAAGTGGGACTAGAAGGCTTTGGCTGGATCTCTGGAGGGGAGGAAGGAGTTCCAGGGTGGCTGGAAATCTACAACGTTTATTTCATAAAATAGCATGCAAGAAAAAAACCCAAGTCTTCAAGAATAGCCATCACTAGGAAACAGTATGGTAGCTCTACTAAAAGAAAAGTAGTGCCAACATGAAATGCAACCCCTAGATTGGAGAGCAACATTTCAATTTGTCTTTCTTCCAAGGCCTGCCCCTATTACATTCTCAGCATTCCAGTCTTTCTCCCTAGAAGTCTCTCAGCAAATGCTCTTTTTTTGAAATGCTTTAAATGTATACTTTGAGATGGAGGTTTGAGCTGAGTACTGCTGTGGAAAGCTCCCATTCAATTCAAAACACAGAGGGGGGATGTCTTTAGAGTCAGGAGAAAACACCATGTGCCAAGGGTGCTCTCCAAACTGATCACTGGTTCCCAGACTTAACAGAGGTCAAGCGGAGAAAAAGGAAAGCTTTCCTTAGAGAAGAAAAAGAAAAATCTTATCACTTCTCATAGTTCTTTACAGTGTATGAGCTTATTTGCTGATATCACTAATCCTGAGATGAAAAACAGGATGGACTTAAGTAATTTTTAACCTATTTCTGAGGCCAAAAAGACTGTAGCATTATTTTAATCAAATTTATGCCTTTTCAGTGGGACTTCAAATTTTAATAATAAGGCAATACTTTTATCTTCTTAATGTATATATATTTCCCGTACTTACAAGTGTGCAAATAACATAATTTTAAAATTAGTTGGAATATTGAAAAAAATTAAAATTTCACTTGTAAAATAAGTGGATGTGCTCATATCCATTTATTTATTTAAGAAACACATCATGTTTTCTGTGTCCTCGGCATGGTTCTATGTGCTTTATAAATAAACTCTTTTGATCCATATAACAGTCTTATGAGATAGGTGCCATTATAGTCATTTTATAGACAGGGAAGCTGAGACACGGAACACAGCTAAAGCAGAATCCTGAATTGCTAAGATATACGCTGAAGTCAATAAAATTAAGCAAAGTGCTAGCATATTAAATTTTCCATTTCATCGCCTCTGTCCTGAAAACAGTATTGCTGGTCCATGTAACTGGAACCTACACTTGACGGCTGCTTTATCTGAGATTAAAAACATGCAGAAGGATTGGGCGCCTGGGTCCCTGACATTTGGGTTCCTGATCAGTTACGGGAATCTGTCTGGCAGCAAGTCTGTAAGTTACCTTTATTAGATTTACTAATGTCAAAAGACGTCATTTGCTGGTAGGAAAGGATTTTCTTTGGAAATGAGTTTATAACTTCTTATATAGTCAGAATTAAGATGAATGTTCCCTATTGGTATATAGCAGTTCATTTTTCTGGAATAGAAAATTACAAATGTTAAAATCTGCCCTCTTGTCGAGTGTCTACTGACTCAGTCCAGCAGCTCACTGGGACCCTCACATCTGTTACCCCCGCTGGTCACTCGGTCCAGTCAAACATGCCTGTCCGCCGGCCTTTCATCTGTGCTGCATGGAGCCATCAGTCTGTCTTGCCTGCTTGCCTAAGGGGCTTTCCGGATGTTGTGCTGAGAATTTTCCTATCTCAGGGCTGTACTTACTGGGTTCCCGGTGGTTGATTGCTTGTCTCTAATGATGCAGTGGGAAGGGCTCGAGATCCAGCATTGGAAAATTCAGTTCTGCTAATTATTGTTTTGTGACCTCGACCAAGATAGTGCTCTGAGCCTCAGTTGTATCATCTTATAAATGGGAATCAAAATGCCCATTTCATAGAGTTACTATGAGGATTGTTGGTGAAAAGCGCTTTGCAAATGGTAAAGGATTAAACGATTAAACGAACATCAGTTGTCATTGATACTAATGATTATGATCATAAATCCTACTTTCTACTTTGTGTTATAGCCTTTTGAGGAACGCAAAACAGAAGACACATTCCAACCACTGGTTTCTAACAGAAGGGAAAAGATACTCATTAAATGGCTAGACACCAAGAGCACACGGGTCTGGCTTCATGAGATGCTGGAGAAGATTGTTAAATTCAAATCCATGTTTTCAGGATTAATACAGAAATTGTTGTTTGGCGAACATCAAAGATTTCCCAGAAACAGGGCACCATCTTGTGGTCAGTAGGATGAACTGACAGGAAAAAAAAGTCCAGTGGTTCTCAATGCTACAATTCCTAGGCTTAGGTCCACCTCCAGGGTCAGGTGTGGTGAGTCACGATGTGTGGCCCCAGCATCAGCACTTGTTAATGTTCCTCGTAAGATTCTAAGGTGCAGCAGGGTTGATCACCGCCAATCAGGCAGGCTGTGGAGCTCTTGCCTATGACTACACAGCCGGTAAGCACAGAGAGCCCTGCCTGCAGCTGGATCCTGACTCTGGGCGCCTGATGCAGAGACCACGGCACTTTCCAGGGAGTAGAGGCTGTTGCTATGATTCCTGGAGCCCAGGTCATCAGCACACTGGCACACACAAAGGCACCTCCCAGAGCCCACCCCTCTCCTCCCTGGAGGCCTGCGCTCCTCTGCCTTTCTTCTCCACCCACACTAATAACGTCAAAATAGGTAACCACGCAGCACTTCCTAGTTTACAAAGCACTTTAGGAGGCCAAGGCGGAAGGATCGTTTACTCCTACCATATCGGTCGTCCACAGCAAATTCTGTGAGGAGATGTGATTATCCTACTGCCCATGAGGAAACCGGGGCACTCGGGGGATAAGTGGTTTCACAAGCATATCGAGTGAGCACATGTCTTTTGGATCCCAACCCTGTGCTCTGCAGCCCTCCTGGTAGTAGTAGTAATAGTAGCCCCCATTCTAAAGTCATCGTGGTCTTGAGGCTGGAACAGGAAAGATGTGGGTGTCGGGCCATGCACAGGGGTGTTGTTTTGCACAGCCCCATATGTGATAGCAAATAATTGGAATCACAGTGGCTGGCAAACTGAAATATTTAATCTTCACAATAATTCTGGGAAAGGAGATATTGTTCTTAGAGAAGGGGTTAGAGCTTGAAGAAAATAAGGAATTCCATTGTGGCTATAAAACATTTCAATCTCAGGACTCTCTCTCTCTCTCTCTCCATTTATTTACTTTGAGACCGTGGAGTGCAGTGGCACAATCATGGCTCACTGCAGCCTTGACTTCCCCGGCTCAAGTGATCCTCCCACCTCAGCCTCCCAAGTAGCTGGGACTACAGGTGTGCACCACCATGCTCAGCTAATTTTTAAAAAAATTTTTTAAAACACAGATGGGCTCTGGCTATGTTGCCAGGGCTGGTCTCAAACTCCTGGGCTCAAGTGATCCTCCTACCTCGGCCTCCCAAAGTGCTGGAATTATAAGCATGAACCACCACGTCTGGCCCCACTTTCCACTTTCAAAATGCTTGCAGACCCCAAAGAGCTTTTATATGGGTGGGATATATAATCACCAGTATTAGAAATCAAACAGAGAAATTGTTAGATATTTAATTCATTTAAAAATAACGGCCGGGCGCGGTGGCTCAAGCCTGTAATCCCAGCACTTTGGGAGGCCGAGATGGGCGGATCACGAGGTCAGGAGATCGAGACCATCCTGGCTAACACGGTGAAACCCCATCTCTACTAAAAATACAAAAACGAGCCAGGTGAGGTGGCGGGCGCCTGTAGTCCCAGCTACTCAGGAGGCTGAGGCAGAAGAATGGCGTAAACCTGGGAGGCGGAGCTTGCAGTGAGCTGAGATCTGGCCACTGCACTCCAGTCCGGGCGACAGAGTGAGACGCCGCCTCAAAAAAAAAAAAAAAAAACAATAAGCACACAAAATATTACCTAAATAGCATTATGAAAAGTAACAGCATTTTCCAAAACAAGAAACAAGTTAGTGAGAAAAGTGGCATTGTTTTAAGTTTTTGCCAATGTCTGGTTTAGTAAAATACAGCCAGATTCTCATACCTGCCTTTGCATTCAATCTGTTGGAATATCACACATCATGTAGCTCCTGAAAAAATCAACTGTGTGCATGTGGGAGAATGAGAGAGAAAGGTAAATAATGTCTTAGTGGTTTTATGGAAAATGACTTTCACCTCATGGACTCACCAAGAGTCACAGGTCCCTCAAAGGTCCCTGGACCACACTTCGACAAGGCTGAGTTTATTGCTAATGGGATGAAGGATTCCCATGTGCCCACTGGAGCCCACTGGTAAGAGCTGGTATTAGCAACTGGAGTGGAGAGAGGGTCCTAAGCATGGGAAGGGTGGGGCCAAGCTAGATGGGAATTTGAATATAGGAGAAGATGGTAGCCAGTCTACCCATTGAGACCTCCTAGCCACTGCCTCACTTCATCCTCATTGCTGCCTGCTGCTCTGAGCCCTAAGCACTTTGCCAACCCAACCCCAACCTTGCAACTCTCTTCTCTAGCTTCTCCTCCTGTGTCTCAGCTCTTCCTTCTCTGAAAGCTTCTGGTTCCTTTTCCTTTTCTCACCATCTAAGTTCTTTCTTGGATCCACATAAAAATGCTAATTATGAAAAACAACACCCAATATTATACAAAGTCCTTTCACACTTAACGTCTTCTTCACACTCTTTTCTTGATGTCCATAGCAACAAATACCAGCTGATGCCAGTTATTCTCAAGTGTGTCTTCCCATCCCTGAATCCACCAGTCTCCTGTTCTGTACTTCCAATTGCCTACTGGATCTCTCCTCTTGAATGTTGCTTAAACTCAGTGTGTCTCAAATAGTACTCAACCCAATCCTCCACTCTGAAATATCTTCTTGCAATGATACACTTTTTGCAATGATACTGTCTCAGGCACTCACACAGCTGCAGTACTCTAATACTCTGCCACTGGCAGTCAACAAGAGCCAGTGATGTTGGGAACAGAAAAGAAAGGATAAACATTGGAATCATGTTACATGTTGCAGAAAGGGTCCAAGATAAGTACCAGTGCAGGGCAGGACTTGGAGAATGGTTAGTTATTGGAATGAATGGCAAACCCAACAATCTGAAGACAGGAGCAGTTTAAGCAAAGGTGATCCCAGGACTTTCAGCCTGTCCTGAGTGTTTTCACAGTTTCTTCTGCAGTGACAGGATCAGTTCTGGAATCTCCCAGTCCTCATTATCCACCTGGGGGCTGGGGATAAGACTCCAGAGAGTCCTAGGACAAGCTGGCCTTTGGGAATGCAGTAGACAGTTCTCATTTCACTGATTCACTCTTTAATTTATTGAATAAACACTATCAAGTGCTTCTTATGGCAAGGCACTCTGCTAGATGCTCTGTGGAACATGATGAAGTTTAAAGCTTTATTTAAAGAAAAGTCATTATTTTGTCCAGGCACAGTGGCTCATGCCTGTAATTCCAACACTTTGGGAAGCCAAGGTGGGGTGATCACTTGAAGCCAGGAGTGAAAAAAAAGAAAAAGGAAAAAGAAAAAAAAGTGATTATTTGAATAGGAGAATTTATATGTTGATTATATTGCTCCTTAAGGAAAAGTCAGCAATTTAAATCAAAATTAAAGCTTGAATCTCTAAAAGTGGCTAACCTCATCTGGAACATGTGGCTCCCCCTTGCCCCTAAGATCACCTTCTCCGTAGTCTACCAGGCTAGCATGAGCCACAGCTGTTCAGTTTTCCAACTCTCAGTGAAGAGAAAGACTTCATTAATATTTGGGGGATACGGGCCAGGGACAGTGTCTCACATGTGTAATTCCAGCACTTTGGGAGGCTGAGGCAGGTGGATCGCTTGAGGTAAGGGGTTCAAGACCAGCCTGGCCAACATGGTGAAACCCCATCTCCACAAAAAATATGAAAATTAGCCAGGCCTGGTGATGAGTCCCTATAATCCCAGCTCCTCGGGAGGCAGAGGCAGGAGAATCACTTAAACCCAAGTGGCAGAGGTTGTAGTGTGCCGAGACTGCGCCATTGCACTCCAGCCTGGGCAACAGAGTGAAACTCTCAAAAAAATATGTATATATTTTTGGGATACAGATAATAAATTCAGAAAATACCTGGACTCGAGATGATATGGCTAATCAAATTTAATGTGATCATCTTCAGCATGAATCTCCACTTTGTTCCAGCTCCCCCTCCAGAGTCCAGACACCTCTTCTATCCCCCTCCACAAGACGATACTCATAGACACACATATACCTCTGAGTGCTTCCTGGAAAGGGCAGAATCCAAAAAGAAGCCTCTTCTGCAACATGACAGTCACTGCTAGAACTTGCCCATAACCAGTTCTCTCTTTCCAAGCACACAGGCGGGTCACACTTTCTGGCCCCTTGGCAGTTAGGCAAGGCCATGTGACTACTTCTGAGCTGTTAGTTGGCAGTGAGTGGAAGTGATGTGACATATGTGTCATTTCCAAGGTGAAGCACTTACTAGCTGGCTTGAGAGCTTCTAGATCTCTTTTCTTTTGCATGGAAAACCTGGAAATACCATGTTGAGACAGAGACACCCAAGATAAAATAGCCTGGAAGGCTGGGCCTCCACATGGAAATACCAAACCACCCATGGCAAATGCTGTGTGAGGAAGAAATAAAATTACATTCTGTTTTTCCCTGGAGAAATAAGGGAAAAAATAAAAATAAATTACATTCTAATAAACCATGGTGACCTTTGGTGTTATTTGTTATGGCAGCATAATCCAGCTTGTCTTGACTATACACCAGCCGGCCGGCCGGCCGGCCGGCCAGCCCCTTCAGGGTCTGTTTCTTGTCTGAGGACCTGACCCTTCCTTGGGAACTGACACTAAGAATGGCTGCTCTCCTTGGCTTCATCTCCAGACCCACGTGGCTTCTCTCTAGAGAGCTTAGCAATAGCAACACATCTCTCTATTGCCCCAAACCTCAACATTCACACATGTGCTATAACTGCCCCCAAGAATCCCCCTGCATCCCTTCACTTCCAATACTTTTTTACTTGGGTTTTGTGTTTTTTGGGTCACAATGAAAATATTAGGTGGACAGGTTTAAATGTATCCGACGACTTTAAACCCGACTTTGATACTCAAGTGGGCATGAAAGCTGCTTGCAATTCTTTAGGGCTTGGACTTGAGCCATCAGTTGTTTAAAACTCTAAGCAGATGCAAGTTATAAAAACCATTTATTCACATATGAAGTCTGCATCCAGAGAAAACCATTTTCAGAGCTTTAATCAATCTAACCAAAGAAGAATAGGCAGGGTATAAAATCACGCAGTGCCAAGGCACATGCTTACCCTGACCCAAAAGGAATCCAGCCATTTCATTCCTCCAGCAGGTGGCGATCCAGAGGCATCCTGAGAGAAGAGGCAGGCAGGAAGAACAGAGCACCACTAGGAGTCAGGAGTGTATCTGAGATCCTGTACTGCTACTAACCGTATATAACCTCATGCACATAACTGTGGGTAAGTCACTTAATGTTACTCTTTGGGCCTCACCTAAGACCTTTTATTTCTGTGAAGCTCTGATGATTTATAATTTGATCAAACGGTGTATACAGATGGCCCGTAAGCACATAAAAAGATGCTCAGTATCATGACTCATTAGGGAAATGCAAATCAAAATCACTGTGAGACACCACTTTACACCACTAGGATGGTTAGAATCAAAGAGATGGAGAATTAAAAAGGCTGGCAAGGATGTGAAGAAATTGGAACCCTCATACGCTGCTGATGAAAATGTAAAATGGTGTAGCTTTGGGAAACAGTTTGGCAGCTCCTCAAAATATTAAGCATCTAGTAATTCTACTCCTAGATACCTAAGAGAAATAAAAATATATATCTGCACAAGAACTTGTGCATGAATGTTTGCAAAAGATTATTATATTAGCCCCAAAGTGAAAACCCAAATGTCCACTACCTGGTGAATGGATAAACATGATGTGGCATTACCTATAAAGTAGTAGTATCCAGCAATGAAAATGAAGTCCTGATATGTGCTGCTACAAGGATGGACCTTGAAAACATTATTCTTTTTTTTTTTTTTTTTGAGGTGGAGTCTCGCTCTGTCGCCCAGGCTGGAGTGCAGTGGCCAGATCTCGGCTCACTGCAAACTCCGCCTCCTGGGTTCACGCCATTCTCCTGCCTCAGCCTCCCGAGTAGCTGGGACTACAGGCGCTCGCCACCTCGTCCGGCTAGTTTTTTGTATTTTTTTAGTAGAGACGGGGTTTCACTGTGTTAGCCAGGATGGTCTCGATCTCCTGACCTCGTGATCCGCCCGTCTCGGCCTCCCAAAGTGCTGGGATTACAGGCTTGAGCCACCGCGCCCGGCGAAAACATTATTCTAAGTGAAAGAAGCCAATCATGAAGGGCACACATATATATGGCTCCATGTGTATGATATGTCAAGTAGGCAAATTCGTAGCGATAAAGAGTAGGGCCTGGGGGTGAGGGCAGGAATGAGGAATAATTGCTAATGGGTACAAGATTTCTTTTAGGGATAATGAAAACATCTGAAATTAGATTGTAGTGGTGATTGCAAAACTCTGTGACTAGACTAAAAATCGCTCAAGTGTGTGCCTTACCTGGTTGGATTTTATGGTATGTGAATTATACCTCAATCAAGCTATTAAAAATAGTGTACAGGGCTGGGCGTGGTGGCTCATGCCTGTAATCCCAGCAATTTGGGAGGCCGAGGCAGGTGGATCACTTGAGGCCAGGAGTTCAAGACCAGCCTCGTCGACATGGTAAAACCCTGTCTCTACTCAAAATACAAAAATTAGCTGGGCATGGTGGCACACATCTGTAATCTCAGCTACTCAGGAGGCTGAGGCACCAGAATTGCTTGAACCCAGGAGGTGGAGGCTGCAGTGAGCTGAGATCGTGTCACTGCACTCCAATCTGGGTGATGGAGTGAGACTCTAAAAAAAAAAAAGTGTACAGATATTCCCCAGTCATTCATTCATTCATCATTTACTTGCTATCTACTCTGTGCCAGGAGCTGGGCACACTGAGAATAATGAGACAAACTCCCTCACCATGACAGGCTTGTGATCTTTTAGGGACAACACATAGACATAATGTGGTAAGTGTCAAGGAAGAGCCTCGCCCAGGTATTCTGGGAAGACCAGGGCACTCAAGTCAGCCAGGAAATGTAGTAAAAGGCATAGAACGGACCGAGGGACAAATGCTGTGCTCGGGAGGAGAGATGCAGAATGACAAAACCCATCGCTAGTCTCCAGGAGATGGAAAGAGCTGAGAGAGAGCACCAGTGCAGGGCCGAGTGTCATCCATACAACGAGAAATTACAAAGTGCTCTGGCAATTCAGAAGAGGGAGTTATAATGAGTGTTATTCTTCTGAATGTTCAGAGAGAAATTAGACATAATTTGGTCCTTCAAGACGTAACAATTCCCCTTTAGAACCCAAAATTCAGGGTGCACAGTGTAAAAACTGCTGCTATTATCAAAATGTGTCCCTCATTTTGCACTAATAACCTATCATATCTTAACCAAACTCTGAAAAGGCAGAATATTAAATTCAATTGCTAAAGAAGTATCAGTTGATTTCTATTGATTAGAGCAACTTGATTATCGAGTTTGTAGAATTAAAAATAATTGCTTATGCTTTTGTGGTACTGACATAATTAAACTGAGCAGCACAAAAATAATGCTCAAACCATGACAAAGCAACTTTAAGTTTGGGGCAAAATAGACAGCTGATGTATGGATGAGCTAAACTCCCACCTTACAATCACCACTTTGTAGCCCATAGTTACATGTGGGGAATAAGGAAGAGAAGGGGCCATGTGCGATAGCTCAAGCCTGTAATCCCAGCACTTGGGGAGGCCAAGGTGGGCGGATTACCTGAGCTCAAGAGTCCAGCCTGGGCAACATGGTAAAACCCCATCTTTACAAAAAATACAAAAATTAGCCGGGCATGGTGGTGCACTCCTGTAATCCCAGCTATTCAGGAGGCTGAGGCAGGAGAATCGCTTGAGCCTGGGAGGCAGAAGTTGCAGTGAGCTGAGATTGCACTACTGCACTCCAGCCTGGGTGACAGAGTGAGACTCTTTATCAATGAAAGAAAGGAAAAGGAAGAAAGAAGAGAGAGAGAGAGAGAAAGGAAGGAAGGAAGGAAGGAAGGAAGGAAGGAAAGAAGGAAGGAAGGGAGGGGGGAAGAAAGAAAGAAAGAGAGAAAGGAAGGAAGGAAGGAAGGAAGGAAAGAAAGAAAGGAAGGAAAGAAAGAGAGAAGAAAGAGAAAGAAAGAAAGAAGAAGAAAGAAAAAGAGAGAAAGAGGAAGGAAGAGAGGACCTGCTGTAGTGTTGGGAGGGACTCCCTTATGGAGATGGAGAAGGAGCGGGCAGAATATTGGCACTCAGAGCTCTTGTCATAGCATAAGTTAGAGGGCCCCAGGGCAACCTGATGACAGCTAACGGCAGGTCCCTCTTCCTGCTGTGACCCAGGGCACCATCCTTATTCAGGCTGAACTGGATCTGCAGCCTGTGTGTGCTCTCTAGACCCACCTCGACTCTTGGTTTGGGGAAGGCTTTCTCCTCCAAGGCTCTGGTTTGTCCCCAGTTTGTGCCACTGAGTTTCAGTCCCCTTCAACTCTGCCTCAAGGCTAGAATTTATGCCTCAGGGGGTGGGGGTGGGGAGGGTGTCCTCAGCCTGCTGTTTACCTGACAGCCTGCATCTGCCCCCATTTACATCCTCTGCAGAGTCAAACCTCCTTTCTGTGTTCATTCTTTCCAAGCTCCACGTGTGGCAGAAGGGTCCGGAATGGGATCAAGAGAGGCTGGCTAGGTTCTCAGCTCCATGATGGGCAAAGCCGTTAGTATGGAGCTTGGCTTCCTCACTCATCCAGCTTCGTTTGGAGTCAGACTCGGTTTAAATGCCTGCTGTGTGACCTGGCGTGTTAGCCAAAGTTGCTCAACCTTCATCTCCCCATTTGTAAAATGGGGGAAAGAATACCAACCTTGGCGGGTGCTGTCGGCATCAGAGATCATTACTCATAGCACCCAGCACCGAGCAGACATTCATTAGCCAGCAATTGTTATCTATGATTGTCCTCAAACTCCCTTCCTGTTCTGAGAGAGATGCTGGGTCACAGGGCTCCCATTCTTCAGGCTGGCATTTCAGTTCCATCTGGAAGATGAGTAGAGGCAGCCCTGAGGAACCTGCCCAGGGGCTCAGAGGCACGGAAGATGGCCAGATGTCACTCCTCCATTCCCATTCTTGGACCCTGGCCTGGGGCAGCTCGGCCTTCACCTTCTGGCTTCTCTGTGCAGCACTCATGGCCCTTCATGTTTGCATGTGTGCCTTCTGCTCCCTCTGCCTACATGAAGCCAAATGGAGGGTGGGCTTTGGGTCCTCCTCCCAGTGCAAACCTTCACCTGTGAGACAGACTGCAAAGGGCCGAGGGTAATCTGCAGCTTGGTGACATGAACCACCAGTCTCATTCTCTAAGCTGAGGCCTTAACCTTTTGTTGTCATGGGCTCCACCAAGAAGCTGAGGATGAATGCTCAGAAATCTCCACTCTAACCAAGTTCTGCACAAGTATCCGCTGAGATTTTGCATAGATTCTCCAGGGGCCCATGACCACAAGTTCAGACACCTGAACTCTGGTGCCTCCTCGTGTGTGTGTGTGTGTGTGTGGCAGCCTCTCCCAGGGGGCTTGGTGCTCACCTGCTCTCTGGAAGATTAACAAAGTCAGGGTGTTGGTTTTTCCAAGGGCTGAGTCACTGCGGTTGGAAGTAGTGAGGGTGACCTGTACGACCCTCCTCTCAGGTAGGGAGGACTGAGGGTCCTTGGCCACCCAAGAGGTTCCTGAAGAGGGCACCCTAAGGTGCCGGCATGTTCTGGACATGATCATTTATTGGGAGAATCTGACCAAATATGTCATTATATTACATGTCAGAACATTATACTCAGCACATTCTCACCAAAAGCATTCAATTCTTTAAGACTATTTTCCTCACACTATTGAGCTCTCAAGCAAGTTGAGTTTGCCATTGATACTGTTTGCTGGATGATAATTAAGGATGACTTACTACATTGTTCCCCAAATCTAGTGAGCCATCAGAACCACCTGGGAAGCTGATACAGACTATTCAGCCCCATGCCAAACTCATTGAACTTGGATCTTCTTTGGAGAGACCCAAAAAACTGTATTTTTAAAATAAGTGTCATCAGTGAACCTAATGATTAACTAAGATTAGGAAACAAGGACTCAACATTGAGTAACATTTAACCTTCCTAAAGAAGGCTTTTTTTTTTTTTTTTTGAGACAGGGTCTCACTCTGTCACCCGGGCTGGAGTACAGTGGCAAGATCATGACTCGTTGCAAGCTCAAGTCCAACCTCCCGGGCTCAAGTGATCCTCCCACGTCAGCCTCTCAAGCAGCTGGGACTACAAGCGCACACCACCATGTCCGGCTAATTTTTTTTTTTTTTGAGACGGAGTTTTGCTCTTGTTGCCCAAGCTGGAGTGCAATGGTGTCATCTAGGCTCACTGCAACCTCCGCCTTCCAGGTACAAGCGATTCTCCTGTCTCAGCCTCCCAATTAGCTCAGATTACAGGCATGCACCACCACACCTGGCTAATTTTTTTGTATTTAGTAGAGACGGGGTTTCACCATGTTAGGCAGGCTGGTTTCAAACTCCTGACCTGAGGTGATCCACCCGCCTCAGCCTCCCAAAATGCTGGAATTATAGGGTGGCACCTGGCCGGCTACTTTTTTTTTTTTTTTTAAATTTTGTAGAGACAGGGTCTTCCTATGTTGCCCAGGTTGGTCTCAAACTCCTGGGCTCAAGTGATCCTCCAGCCTTGGCCTCCCAAAGTGCTGGGATGACAGGCATGGGCCACCGAGTCTGGCCTAATAAAATTGTTTGAGAAATCAAATAATTGATGTTATATCCCCAAAGTTTTTAAAATATATTTATTAGTTTGATCACTGTTCTCTGACAATTTAAGGCAGCTTTGAGAGGTACATGAAGCACAGTAAGTTTTTTTTTTTTTTTTAACTGAAGCTAGAGAAAGGAGGCAAAGTAGATTGAAAGAGGCATTAAACTAAAACTGCCTGGTAACCTCACACATCAAGTTTCATTGGAGCAATCCCACTCTTTTATATTTCTGTCTCACTCCCCCTCTCTCTTTTTCCATTAAGGGGTTTTGAGGCCATCTCAAGTGAGGCCATTTCATCAAACTAGCCTTTATAACAAAGTACTTTAAGGGGACCAGGGTGAACTACTCACTCAGTTTTTAAGGTCAGTGATCACAGCAGCCCTAACCCTTATAGTCTAGTGTGGAGGTGGTGGGTGGAGTGGGGGAGACAGATGGTAAGCAAATCACCATAAACATAAATGAGACAACATCAGGGTGTGTTTAGGACTGAGCCAAAGATGCAGAAGGGTGCTGTGCTGGAGAGTGCCCGGGGCGCCCTGGGATCAGATGGTCAGAGAAGTCCTCTGAGGAGATAGCTTCTGTGTGGAGCCCTGCAGGGCATGGGGCCCAGCTGGGTGACCCTTGGGGCAGAGCATTTTAGTCAAAGGGAAGCTAGCGCAAGGGCCCAAAGGCAGGGTTGTGTTTGGGGTATGGGAGGAACAGGAAGAACATCTCTGAGTTGGCAACTAAGGGCCTTTTTCCCCAGCTGGGTAAAAAGTATGATAAAAAACCCAATGTATCTGGAATACTGTAGCGAGTGCTACCGTCACATCCCAGGCCACCACCTGTGGATTTTTGTTTGTCCTTGAGAGCGACCTGGTGAGGTCTTTGCCCTTCCTCCTCCCTCTGTACTTTTCCCCTGATGGGTGCTCCTCTTTGATGACATCTCCAAAGCTTCACCTCATCACCTTTTCTTAGTCCTTTTCCTCTTGCTGCCATAGTACAAAAGCCTATACCACCGAGCAGAATGCCACCTCCTCCAGGAAGCCTTTCTCAGTCCTAGGCAGCATGAACCAGCAGGAAGCGTCTTTGCTCCAGTCTCCCACAGCACTCTGCGAGTATTTCTCCAGCAGCTCTTGCTTCTCTCTACCCTGGACTGTATGGCATGTCTTGCAAACACCTCTCATCCCAGTACCTCAGGCAGCCTCAGGATTGGGATCTGGGCTTTATTCTTCACTGTGTCCCACCTACGCTGGGTCCGCATGGACATCTGCAAATTATAGGGCTTATTGGCTGTTCACAGGCAGTTCCTGAAGCCAGTGTCATGGAGCAGCTGAGCTTTGCTCACCCTGGGTTAGGTGCTTGGGAGGGATGAAAAGGACAAGGCACAGCTGTTGCTCTTAAGAAGCTTAGAAATCTCTGGTGGTGGGGGCGGGCAGGCAGGCAAGGCTAGCATGCTGACAGTACCAGTGTGGGGCAGTGGTCGCCAGACTGAGGCAGGAGGGGCACACCACAGAGCACTTGACAGCCATGGGGACCCAGCAGGAAGAAAGCACAAGAAATTCTATTTTGTTGTATTAGTGATCTGAAAAATTAGAAATAAAAATTGTTTTACCGTTTTTGCCATCTGGATGGTCCTTAGCACCTCTCTCTGTCCATTGTGAGCCAGCCATGGTCTAACACCTTTCATCCCCAAGGAGACGTGGCATTCGTAATGCTGAGGCCTCGAGGATGGCATCCTTTCCTGTGCACTCACCCGCAGTGAGTCACCTCACACTACAGTTTACGTGCTACAGGATGTTATGGACATGACTAATTTTATAAAGACAGGACTTCAAGAAATTTTTTTAAACTTTTTTCTTTCCCATTAACTTTTACAGAAGTCACAAGATCTTTATAGCAGAATCTTTACATTATTTTGTAAATGAAATTGTGGGGGTAGGGGTGGCCATGACAATCTTTTGTACCACATAAAGGTTTTTGGATTGCTCATGACAGTGTATAAATGAATTGTTGGACTTAAAGATGAATTATGCACTTTCTTTGAAAAACAATTTTTAAAAACCTTGATTGTCCTAAATTTGCTGACTTTTCCTATAGGAAGTGGTTCACTAGTATGCTACTATAAGTATTTTTTAAATTAGTACTTTCAAGATATGGGTGATTTTATTTATTTATTTATTTATTTATTTTTGAGACAGACTTGTGCTCTTGTCGCCCAGGCTGGCGTGCAGTGGCGGATTTCGGCTCACCGCAACCTCTGCCTTCCGGGTTCAAGTGATTCTCCTGCCTCAGCCTCCCAAGTAGCTGAGATTACAGGCATGCACCACAACGCCCAGCTAACTTTGTATTTTTATTAGAATTGGAGTTTCTTCATGTTGGTCAGGCTGGTCTTGAACTCATGACCTCAAGTGATCCGCCCACCTCAGCCTCCCAAAGTACTGGGATTACAGGTATGAGCCACCATGCCTGGTCAGGTGATGTTTTTTAACAAGAGAAAGAAGTACCCTTACAACATCTGTGACTGCTGCTAGAAAGAGAATATATGAGCATCTCGAAATGTTGCATCATGATGTGATTTGTGGCCAAAAATTATATGAGGTATTACTTATTTTAAAACTCCCACATCTGCACACAAAAGGATAATAAAAAAAGACTGAATATACACACATAAATTTCACAACTTAAATGAAATGGATTTATTCCTTGAAAAGTACAAACCACTGAAACTCACCAAATATGAAAAAGATAATCTGAATAGCCCTATAACTATTAAGGAAATTAAATTAGTAACTAAAAACCTTCCAAAAAAAGAAGACTCCAATCCCAGGTGATCTCCCCAGAGAATTCTATCAAATGTTCAAAAAAGAAGTAACACCAAGTTCTACTCAATGTCTTTCAGAAAATTGCAGTCTCTTTCAGAGGTAACACTTCTCAATTCATTTTATGAAGCTAGAATTACAATGATACACAAACCAAAGACAGTATGAAAAAATAAATCCAAAGATCAATATCCCTCATTAGTGTAGATACAAAAATCCTCAGCAAAATATTAGCAAATATAATTCAGCAATATATAAAAAGAATTATACACCATAATTAAGAACAGTGTATTTCAGGATGCAGGGCTGGTCCAACCTAAGACCCAGACTAAGGCAAGGATGTCTATTCTCTTAACTCTTATACAGTATAGTAGAGTTGAGGTTCTAGCTTGTACAATAAGGCAAGAAAACGCAAACAGATCAGAAAGAAAGAAAGAACAAAAATTAAAAACCTATCCCTATTTGCAAGTGCTATGATTGTCTATGTAGGAAATTGAAAAAAAAATACAAAAAGTTTCTAAAACTAATAAACAAGTTCAGCAAAGTCATAGGATACAAGATAGACATACAAAAGTCAAGTGTGTTTCTATATACTGACAATGAATACATGGATACTAAAATTAAAAATATGATACCATTTACAATTGCCAAAAAAAGAAAAAGTACTTTGGTCCAAATCTAACAAAACATGTACATGATTTGTATGCTGAAAACTACAAAATACTAATGATGAAAGAAGGTCTAAATGAATGGAAAGACATACCATATTTATAGATTAGAAGACTTGGCTGGGCATCGGTAATCCTGTAATCTCAGTACTTTGGGAGGCTGAGGCCGGAGGATCACTTGAGCCCAGGAGTTCAAGACCAGCCTGGACAACATACAGAGACCTCCATCTCTACAAAAAATATATATATATATTTTAAATTAGCTGGGCATGGTGGCATGTGCCTGTATTCCCAGCGGCTCTGGAGGCTGAGGTAGGAGGATTCTTTGAGCCTGGGAGGTCAAGGCTGCAGTGAGCGGTGATTGTGCCACTGCACTCCAGTCTGGGCAACAGAACAAGTCCTTGCCTCAAAAAATAAAATAAAATAATTTAAAAAATAGAAGACTCAACATAGCAGAGATGACAATTCCAAAATTGATATATAAGATGAATGCAATTCCTATCAAAATCCCAGCAAGATTGTTTATATATCTAGACAAGATTATTCTAAAATTAACATAGTCGGGAGGCCAAGGTGGGAGGATCATTTGAAGCCAGGAGTTTGAGACCAGCTTGGGCAACTTAGTAAGACCCCCATCTCTACAAATTTTTTTTTTTAAACTTAGCCTACCATGTTGGCACATGCCTGCAGTCCCAGCTCCTCGGGAGGCTGAGGGAGGAGAATCACTGGGCCTGAGTGTTTGAGGCTGCACTGAACTATAATCATGAAGCTGTACTCCAGCCTGAGTAACAGAGCAAGATGCCATCTTAAAAGAAAAATTAAAATTATATAGAAAAGCAAACAAAGCTGAAAAAGGTAAAACTATTGAAAAATAAAAATAAAAGTAATCTCTACCCAATTTTGAAACTTATAACTATCGTAATTGAGACTGTGGTTTTGGTGAAGGGATGGTCACAGAGATTAATGGAACAGAACAGACAACTGAAAAACAGACCTACACAGATATGTCCCACTGATTTTTAGAATGGTGTAAAAGCTATTCAATAGAAGGATAGGCTTTTCAACAAGTGGTGCTGGGACAACTGGACAAACATAGCTATCAACAAAAAGCAAACAAATCTCTACCTGGAACTCATATCTCATACAAAATTTGACTTAAAATCAATCACAGACTTAAATGTAAAGTGTAACTGTTCAGGAAAAAAATAGAAGAATATATTCAGGATCCGTGACTAGGCGAAGAGTTCTTAGACCTGACATTTAAAACACAACCCATACAAGGAAAAACTGATTAATTGGACTTTATCAATATGAAAAGGTGCCCTGTGAAAGACTGCTGTATGTTGAAACGGTACCTTGCTTTTCAGGATAATAAAATACCTTCTAAAATGAATGTTGATAAACTACTCTAGAGCAGTGGATCTTTTAAGTACCCATTTTGCAGACCAACCCTTAGCGTAGTGTCCAACACCCAGCAGGCACTCCACAAAATGTCCATGGAACTGAATGGCTTGTCTCCACCATACACTGAAGGTTCTCTGTAGCCGAATGGAGGGTGAGAGGACCTAAGGAAGAACATACAGTGAAAGCCACAGGTATGTGCCTTTTACATTTTCTCTCTTCCTTTTCCTCCTCTTTCTCCTCCCTCTCCCTCCTTCTCTCCCTTTTCCCTTTCCTCTTTCCCCTCTCCCTTTATCTTCACCTTTCTCCCATTCCTCCTTCCCTCATCAAACCTCAGAAGATCACGGAGCATGGGAGTTTGAAGTAAGGAGCACAGGAAATGAAGACTGAAATTTGCATGTATGCTCAGCTCCCAGCCACCAGATGGCAGGCGGAGATCAGGAAATTCAGGCAAAGCCCTTCTGCTCCACCTCAAAGAAACCACAACCTGCCAGCACCTGGCCAGCTTGCTTTTCTGGGTAAGGGATTATGTACAGAAACATTTTTTTGTTTTTGCAGAACTCCCTGTAAAGCAATACCAGGTGCTGGCCAAAGCAAGTAGATGCTGTGTAGTCTGATAGTGAAGGTACCTGTAGGAAGGGACACTGTTTCTGCTTCTCCTTCCCTCTGCCTTTGCTTTCTGCATCTGCAAAATAGGGGTTCTGGCTGTGACCTGCCTCACTGTGATAAGGCTGCTGAGAGAGAAAATGAGTAAAGTGCCCTGGGTGCCACAGATGACAGATGTTTTTCTAGGAAGAATGGCATCAGTGCACCATGTGTGTCTGACCACCACCCCCCACAAGGAACACACGAAGTGCCCTGGTACTGTGGGGGCTGTGAACCTTGGGGTGATCTCTAAACATGCTTCCAATCCTAATGTCATTCTCTAGCTAAGTAAGACAATAACACCCACTGAGTTACACTCACCAGAAAAAGTTGCCCCATGACAGGTACCAGAGGCAATGGAGAAAGAGATTTTCTTGGTAAGAATGGTTCTGGGAGGGGCAGATTTGGAGCCAGGAGCTGTAGGTGAGATTTCAGCCTTGCTCTAGCCAAGCCTGACCCTCCAGCCTTGCTCTCCCACCTGCAAATGAGAGTGATGCCTGTGCCTTAGCAGAGATGATGTGGAAGCATTCATTCTGACCTGAATAGACTTGGTAAGTACATCATGTGTGGAAGTTAGAGATGTTTCCTCCTCATCCTTCATGTTGAATTCCACCCTTTTCTGAGGATGTCTGAGTGTCTCCACTAAGAAGAGGTGGAGTCCACAGGCTGAGAGGTGCCTCATTATACTACAGGCATGCCACGTGGGCGCTGTCTCAGGCCGGTGGGTTGACCAGTTTTGGCTTCTTTCTCCTTCCAGTGGGTTACTTCATCCTGTTTTACACATATCATGGTTATTTCTTGGCATACTAAGCTGTGAGATGAGCAATGTAACTGGGGTCAATGTATGTTTTCATTTTAATCAGGAAATTCTTCAGACTTCACCAAAGGTCTTTCTGTTCCCATACTGTCCCTCCAAATGTCTCACACATGGCAGATAGGAGGTAAGAAGAATAATAATTTAAAAATGGTAGGAGATGCTACAGTTACTATGCTGAAAGCCCTTGGAGCAGGCGGCAGAGTGCTCAGGCCTCAAATGGGAGTCAAGGGATCTGGTTCTCCAGGTGCAGTCAGGGACAGCCTCAGACTGGCCTTTGGGAAAACCAGAAAACCTGACCTGAAAGCAAGCTCTTCTTCAATGGCAATGTTTTCTGGAATGCGCACTTGGAGAAAGTTTGGTGGTTCAAAGGAAAGGAACCTAAGGAACAGAATGAAAGTGAAGGCATGTCATTGGTACAAAACAACTTTGCAACAAGGGAGGCACTGGTGGAGGCACCTTCTAGAAGTATACTGGAAGCCTGAAGAAGGCTACGGTCCAATGCACAGCCCAGCTGCTGGCTCGCTGCATAACTTGCTGGCCCCCGCCATGTGGCTAAATGCACACAGGGGTACCCTGACACTGGCCATTTTGCAACAGGGGACAACGGCAGCTGGCAGCAGCAGGAGTGGGGATCCCACAGCAAGGGGATTAATGATGATCCACAGGGACCCCTGTGGAGAGATGTCAAACAGCATCTGCAGATGATTCTAGCAAGTACGACAGTAACCAGGGGTATTAGGAGTATTAGGATAACATGTGGCTCAGGTTGCAGAGTGGACCAGTCCACCCTAGTTAATTGCAGGTTTCACTAAGGCAAAACAATGGTGCAAATATCACTGAGGCCTTCATGGATAAGACCCAGTTTCACCTCCCAAGATTGTTCTGAAACATCATCCCTTCAGGAGAAAGATGCTCCAACCTTGCGTCTCATCCCTGAGGTGAATCCCTTTTCAGTAACTATTCAATTTTTTTAAACTATGTAAGATTAGAATAGGGTGATAGTGGTGGTTATCAAACTCAGAATAAATATTAAGCTTTATTATATAGCTCATCTCCTTTTTAAAAGGGATATTTTTCCCCAATAGGAATCTTTCCTGTGACAACAGTTATAGGTCAAGGAAAGCAGAACCACAAAGACATTAAGCCCATTCTTTATTAGGGGAGAATTTCCTTGCTGATGCAAAAGTGCTGGCATTCTTTCCTTAGCCTCATCCCCAAAGAAAAGGAAGCCAGGGATATGGGCATAGGCTAATCAGCAGTCAGGAGAAAAAAAGAGCCATTGCTAGTTTCGCCCAACTTTCGTGCACAAGATAGCCCTTTTTAATGTCAGATGGCTTCAAGGCCTCTCCCATGATTACTATTACCCATTGATTGAGAAAAATTCTAATGATAAATATTTATAAGGCGTATAAATACCATTAAAAAATAGTAGCACATGGTTGCATGAGGTACAGTTTCTCAATCTCAGGCAATGTTTGGAGGCCACTGGCAGAGCTGTTGTAACAGCTCCAGGAAACCCAGAAGGCAAAAAGGCTAAGACACATCCCTTCTTGAAGAACTCCACCATCTAGTTTTTAAAGAATGGACCTATATAGGGCTTAGCTTCACAGCCTTGACATTAGCACTGCACGGGGCAGACAGGGACTTGGCACTTGACAGAATGCCTTCCCCTCAGGGCCCCTCTGGAAGTGTTCACGGCTAAATAACGGAGGACTACTGAGGAGAGGGGAGGGGAAGAAATGGGAGGCAGTTACCATAATAAAAACGGCAGCCTGATAGGCCAGCAGCTGCTGCAATGAGCCCCCAACCCCCTACCCTAGGGGAGCCAGACGGGACAAAAGCAAGATGATGGACCCATTCTTACCTTAGGACCTCAACTCCTGACATTCGCATAGCCTGCTATGTATAGCGCTGAGGACAGTTCACCCCTCTGCACTCCCACACCACATCAGGGTAAAGGCCAGACCACCTGTGGTCAGATGCCGTCTCAGGACCCCAGAACCTCAAACAGGAGAGGAGTAGGTGGCTGTGAGTGGTTCCGTGGCTGAGGTCTTCCTTCAGAACCTCTCTAAGGCCCAGCTGGCTAGAGAGATGTAAGCCTTGTGAGATAGGAACTTAGCCTGAAGCCATCGACTGGGCTCTATTACAGGGTCATTCTAGCACTTTGAAAAACAGATTTCGCTTCTCTACCTAGAAATGAGTCCTCTTATCTTGGATACCTTAGAGGGAAATGGTAAAGAAAAAAATTAATCAGTGACCTGATCCTCCAAGCCCAGCCAGTGATCAGATTTTGGTTGGGGGTGGGGGCAGTCTGTGTCCCACCCGCTGCCCTCCAGGAGGAGCTCTAGAAGTCCAAGGCTTCTTTTTGGGAGGGCAAGGGTTGCCATGTGAGTGCTAGAAGGTACCCTGGCTAAGCACAGAACACAAGAAAAATTTTATATCTTATGCTCAAGTGAGGGGTAAAGTGGTAACTATAGGAAGGAAAAAGCTAATTGGGGCAGATTATAATAAATCACAGATCACCAGGAAGTTTGGACCCACAGTTGGATGCAGGTAAAGAAAATGAGATCTTCCCAAAGAACATCTCTGAAACACTCTGACAAAAACTAACAAGAACCAGTTGCCTTATGGTAATGCCAATTCAGCAGAAACGAGGATCTCCCAGAGTAGTAGACTTTCTATGATTAGAAGTCAAATGAGTCCAATAACCTAATTATAGTCTTTTTCTCTCCTCTTTCGCACTCAGGAGCACTTGGCATCCTTTATCAGGGCCATGATTACATTAGGTACCTGCAAAAAGCTTCGATAAAAATAATCTGATTTTCTATAGCTCTGATGATTTGCTGATTTGGTAAAAGGTCAGAGCCTGCTACCAATGGCACCCTCTGTGGTCAGGGACTGTGGCTTAACTACCAACTGTTTCTTGTGCCTAGTGGTATCATAGATATGGGAAGAGTCCAGGGATTAAACCTTCCTTCCTCCCTCCCTTCCTTCATTCTACATTTATTGAGTGCCTGCTATGTGCTGAGTATACAAAGACCAGTTAGACACAATGCCTGGCCCCAATAAGCTTCCAGTCTACTGAGAAAACAGCCCTTGCTAAAAAATCAGCTAAGTTCAAAGGTTAGAAATAGCTAAACCATGAAGAAATAGTGAACATCCACAAACACGTAAACAAGGGAAAACACAACAGCTTTGTGGAATTTTACCTGTCAGTGATACGGGCCAGAAGTGTTGCTTGTAAATTGGCACATACAGAAGGTGCTGGGTAAATGCTTGTTGAAGAAATTCATTAACATAGTCACAGAAGTGCACTAGAAAGTGTGTCTGAGATTCTCTAGTTCAGCACTTTCATTTATAAAAGAGGAAAGTGAAACTCAGGAAGGTCAAATGTGTTGGGTGAGCCAAGGATGAAGCAGGGTAAAGCAGCCACATCTCCTGGTTCCTGTGCCCTTTCTTCCACATTGATTCCTGACCTGGGCAACCGGGGCCTTCAACATGTGCTTTTCTAAAAAGGGACTAGGAGACAGACTTTACCCTCTAGTAGCTCAGAGTAAGAGAGGAAAGATCCCACTGCAAAAGGACTTATAGAAGTAAATGAGGCTGAGGCTGTGAGAGAAGGAAGTGGGCTTCTCATCTTTCAACAAAACAGAATAAACAGTTAAAGGTGGCTGGGCGCGGTGGCTCACGCCTGTAATCCCAGCACTTTGGGAGGCTGAGGCAAGCAGGTCACCTGAGGTCAGGAGTTCGAGACCAGCCTGGCCAACATGGCAAAACCCCATCTCTATTAAAAATACAAAAAATTAGCCAGCACGGTGGCGCACGCCTGTAATTCTAGCTACTTGGGAGGCTGAGGCAGGAAAATCGCTTGAACTCGGGAGGTGGAGGGTGCAGTGAGCCAAGATCATGCCACTGCCCTCCAGCCTGGGCTACAGAGCAAGACTCCCTCTCAAAAAACAAACAAACAAACAAGCAAACAAAAAACAGTTAAAGGAGTATCTAAGAAAAATCATTTCTAACAGAAGAATTGTGATTCTACTGGGCTAGTGCAGCATGACCCTCCTGCAACGTTTCCTTGGATGGTAAACTTCGTTAAAGCAGAGCGTCTGTGAGGCCAGAGCCAGGGCCTGGTCCCCAGTGAGGGGCTCATGTGGGCCAGCAGCAACATGCCTCCAAGCTGGCCAGCTGTCTTCCAGGTGAAAATGAGGGGAAGCGGGGTGCAGGGATGGAGACTGTAGCAGCGTGCGGAGAGTGTTGTCTAAGCCTGGGTTCACATCTCAGCTCTGCCAGCACCTCAGCTGGGAAATCTCAGGCCTGTGGCCAAGCTTCAATCTCCTCATTTATATAACGGGGAGAAAATGATCTCCTTTATAGGGGTGATTTTATAATCCTTTATATTATGGTTTTTATGATGATTAAATATATATATCCAGAAGATTCCAGTATAGGTACTACTTCTTAGTAGGTATGCAATAAATCTTTGTTAAATCTAATTGTTTAAATCCATCATCACTAAAAGAAGAAAACACAAAAATTTTTTTTTTTTTTTTTTTTTTGAGGCGGTGTCTCGCTCTGTCGCCCGGACTGGAGTGCAGTGGCCGGATCTCAGCTCACTGCAAGCTCCGCCTCCCGGGTTCACGCCATTCTCCTGCCTCAGCCTCCCGAGCAGCTGGGACTACAGGCGCCCGCCACCTCGCCCAGCTAGTTTTTTGTATTTTTAGTAGAGACGGGGTTTCACCGTGTTAGCCAGGATGGTCTCGATCTCCTGACCTCGTGATCCGCCCGTCTCGGCCTCCCAAAGTGCTGGGATTACAGGCTTGAGCCACCGCGCCCGGCCGAAAACACAAAAATTAAACAGTCCAACAATTCCAATGTGGCCAAGTAGATACTCACACAGTGCTGTGGAGAGTATAAACCCTACAGCCACTTTGTAGAACAATCTGGCCTTGAGTGACGTGGAAGATGCACAGGGCTATTACCCAGGAATTGTTTTATTAAGTATATACTAAACTCGGGCCAGGCATGGTGGCTCACACTTGTAATCTCAGCACTTTGAGAGACTGAGGCACGAGGATCACTTGGAGCCAGGAGTTCGAGACCAGCCTGGGCAACATATTGAGACTCCATCTCTACAAAATTAAAAATAAATACATAAATAAAAGCATATATTAAGCTCATGCACATGTGCCCAGGAATGTTTAGAACAACAATGTTTGCAATTGCCCTAAACTGGAAATAACCCAATTAGCCATCAACATTAGAATAGATCGACAAAGTAACTATTACAGATTAGAGATAGAAAACTATTCCTATAATGAACTATCATATGGCCATGAAAATGAATGAACTACAGCAACACACAGCAACATAGGTGAATCTCACGACATAATATTGAGAAGCATCAGCAAGACACAAAAGAACATATGCAGTGTGATCCCATTCATATGAAGATCAAAAACAGGAAAAAAAATGAGATTACAGTGTTTAGGGATGCAAACACAGCAAGATATAAAGAAAAGCAAAGAAATGATTACCACAAAAGTTAGGAAAATCATTACTTTTAGGGAGAGAGAAGAGAGGTTTGTTGTTTAATTGGAAATTTAGGGAGAGAGAAGAGAGGTTTGTTGTTTAATTGGAAACAGGGTCTTGCTGTGTTGCCCAGGCTGGTACAGTGGCACCATCACGGCTCACTGCAACCTTGAACTCTTGGGCTCAAGTGATACTTCTAACCTGGCCTCTCAAAGTGCTGGGATTACAGGTGTGAGCCACTGCACCGAGTTGAGAGGATGGTTTTGATGGGGAAGGGCACTCCAGGGATTTATAGGGGACTAGTAATGTTCTATTTCCTGATCTGGGTGATAGTTACACTTGGTTGTTCTCTTTATAATAATCCATTAAACTGTACTGTTAACATAAATGTTTTTCAGTTTCCTATATGTATATTTCTTTTCCTCTTTTTTTTTTCTTCAGAGATGGAGTCTTGCTCTGTCCTCCAGGCTAGAGTGCGGTGACGCAACCTCTGCTCACGCAACCTCTGCCTCCCAGGTTCAAGCAATTCTTCCACCTCAGGCTCCTGGGTAGCTGGGATTACAGGTGCCCATCACCATGCCCAGCTAATTTCTGTATTTTTAGTAGAGACAGGGGTCACCATGTTGGCCAGGTTGGTCTTGAACTCCTGACCTCAAGTGATCCACCTAACTCGGCCTCCCAACGTGTTGGGATTATAGGCATGAGCCACTGAGCCAGGCCTATATGCATATTTCTTGATAAAAAGTGAAAAAAAAATGTATATGCTGAAGAAGGAGACAGAAGTACCATCCTCATGGATGTGGGACAAGTAAAAAATATAGGTGTTTTATAAAATATTTGTTTCATTTTGGATAAGTTGAAAGATGCATGGTTAATAAACATTTTTTACATATGAGAGAATGAAGTAGCACTAGGTAGGATATTAAAGAGTTCTAGACAGAATTTTCCAAGCCATCTAACATTTTCATCTTCTGAGTATTTCTTGAATGCAGAAATTAAGCAACATGACATATGAATTTTGACCTGGTCTAATTCTAATATTAATATGACCTATGAATTTTGACCTGGTATAATTCCAATATTAATGTACAACAATTGTGAAAAAGTGGAGAGGGATTAACTGAAAACATATATAGACAAACTAGTTTTTATACTTTTGTGAAAGGAATGCAATTATCATTGTTCCCTTGGGGATCAATTAGTTTGACAACAAAACTTTTTTTATAATATTGAGTTTATCAGAGGGAAATGGGTCAAGATGGCTGCCTCTTTTGGACTGGGCCGCATGGAATTCTTCTGCCAGGAGTTTTCTTCAGATCTGATTATTTAGCAAGTAAAGAAACCTGATTTTGCTACTTTACCCAGAGTTATCAGATCTGGGGGGCTGCTGACAGTGGTTTCTGAGGCCACTGACATTTCCTGTAGCCCTATTCTGCTGCCCATCCACTGAAGAAAGGCGAGCCTGTGCAGGCCACAGCCTCTCTGGTTCCCAGGCTCCACATAGGTCACATGGACCCTACTGGTCATGGTTGTTATGACAACCTACTCCCTCTTCAACAAGACGTTAATATTTTCATGGCACAAGTGAAAAGAAAGGGCCAAGCTCAAATCTCATCTTTTTACCAGATAGCAGTATCCCCAGAAACTCCAAGAGGGGTTTCACTTTCCATAGAGAATAGGAAGGCCTGGCCCAAAGGGACTAGATTTGGTCAAGTTCCCTAAATAGGACCGCAGGGATTGTGTTTGTTTATGGAATTACTCACTTGGCTTCATTATTTGTTTCCAAAATACAGATTTTATAAAAGTCATTTTAAGTGTAAAAAAAAAAACCCTTCAGATTATACATTTGAGAAGTGAAGTTGCAAAAGGACTCTTGATACTGTGTGAATGTGTGAGGTTCAGATGTTATGCTTTCATAAAATAACTTGTGTTTGAAGGCCTGGAGACTTCCTCCTCACAGATGTCTCACTTAGTGATTTTGTCACCTATTTTGGTGGCTTCAGCTGTCTCTCCAGAAATGAGCACAAGGAGCCCCTAAGGAGACACAGATATGGGATATTAAAGGAATGCGAACTATGCCAGGGAGTGGGAAAGGAGTGGAGGTAAGCCTTTCTGACACGTGGAGCAGAGCTGCTCTCTGAGGAAAGTGAATCTGACCTCCAGCCAAAACCATTTCTCTGGTAAAAACTCCAATGGTCTCAGGCCAGATGACTTGGACACCATCTCTTGGAGTGGGAAGACAAAGCCTCACAAGCTTGTCCCACTAACACCATTAGGACCCCTTCTCTGAGAGACCACCAAGTAGGGCTCAACCAGGACCTGAACTGAGAGAAAATTTCCTCCAACAAAGGAAAAATTTTCTTCTGAGACAGTTTAACCATGGCTAATGGATAGCATTCAGACTCAAATACACTATCTGTATAGTGGCTGTGGTAGCTTGACTTGGTACTTTTCTTCCACTTTTTCTTTCTTTGCCTACAGGTAAACAGAACACAATACAGCTGGAGAAATGAGAGCAAAGGGTTCCCCATCTGTCCATGGGACTTGCCTTTCTCCCCTGCTAACACTCTTCCACGGGTGCTGCTGTCTTCTGACAGGGGCAGGAGAGGCCTTGCAAGGCTGAGGATTGTCGTTTAGCTCCATTTCTTTGTTTCTTTGCTTCATTCTGTGCCCCTGCTATTAGTTGATGTTCTTGTTGACTCTCTACTGGGTTATTTACACTGTCAACCAGGGTCATTTACACTGTCCTAATATCAGGACCTACAGTATTTTCTACATCACTGGAGCCTTTGCCTTCCCCAGGCACTCTACGTGTGTCCTCACCTAGAGGTTTATAGGTTTATTATAAAGAATATTACAAAGGATACAGAAGAAGAGATATAGAGGACAAGGTATAGGGGAAGGGGCTTGGAGGTTCCATGCCCTCCTGGGTACGCCACCCTGAAGGAACCTCCTTCTGGTCAGCTTTCTGGTAGTTCCTTTACTTAGCAGTTTTCTATGCCAACATTTGCTGTCACGTGCGCACAGGCCTCATATCTTGCTAGCTTGAAAATTTTAGACTGATGTTTACATCAGAATTGCAAAATTTCCCAAACATTTTATTTTTCCTCTGCTGTCTTCCAGTTTCACAGGTTTACTCCATTTCTAGATATGGCTGTGGGAGGAACAACAATCAGATTTAATGTCCCTGGAGCCCCAAATCACATCCTTTGGGAGGCTTTAGTACCAGGTTATTCCAGGAAACTTTACACATAAGTGGACATGCCGAGCCAAACCAGGGAGATGCAACGTATTCTGCAGAGTAATGAATGGTTCCACATGGCCTTGCTTTCTTTGAAGTACCACATCAATTTTTTGGGGGTGGGGGCAGGGATGGAGTCTCGCTCTGTTGCCTAAGCTGGAGTGCAGCGGCCCAATCTCGGCTCACTGCATTCTCCGCCTCCCGGGTTCAAGCAATTCTCCTGCCTCAGCCTCCCAAGAAGCTGGGACTACAGGCGTCTGCCACCATGTCTGGCTAATTTTTGTATTTTAAGTAGAGACGGGATTTCACTATGCTGGCCAGGCTGGTCTCGAACTCCTGACCTCATGATCCGCTCGCCTGGGCCTCAGAAAGTGCTGGGATGACAGGCATTAGCCACTGTGCCCGTCCCACATCAATTTTTTTTTTTTTTTTTTTGAGACAGAGTCTCGCTGTGTCACCCAGGCTGGAGTGCAGTGGCCGGATCTCGGCTCACTGCAAGCTCCGCCTCCCGGGTTTACGCCATTCTCCTGCCTCAGCCTCCCGAGTAGCTGGGACTACAGGCGCCCGCCACCTCGCCTGGCTAGTTTTTTGTATTTTTTAGTAGAGACGGGGTTTCACCGTATTAGCCAGGATGGTCTCGATCTCCTGACCTCGTGATCCGCCCGTCTCGGCCTCCCAAAGTGCTGGGATTACAGGCTTGAGCCACCGCGCCCGGCCCCACATCAATGTTTTAAAGCAATTTGTTTTTAAAGTTCCAATTACTAGGCATTGTATTTATTTATGTATTTATTTTTGAGAGTCTTGCTCGGTCGCCCAGGCTGGAGTGCAGTGGCATGACCTCAGCTCACTGCATCCTCTGCCTCCCAGTTTCAAGTGATTCTCCTGCCTCAGCCTCCCAAGTAGCTGGGATTACAGGCGTGCACTACCAAGCCCTGCTAATTTTTGTATTTTTAGTAGAGATGAGGTTTCACCATGTTGGCCAGGCTGGTCTCGAATTCCTGGCCTCAAGTGAGCCTCCCGCCCCAGCCTCCCAAAGTGCTGGGATTATAGGCGTGAGCCACCACGCCCAGCTGACATTTTAAATAGATTTTCTCACAAGTGGACATGGACACATGCTCGCTTCACAAGTTTTTGCAAGATGAGAAATGGAGTAGATGGACCACTTACAAAGCTCAATGCCATTTGCTGGAGGCCAGTCAGCCGGAAGCATTGCATTAATTCTTACTTTGTCTTCCTTTCCTCTAGAAGAGATTGATTGGAATTTCCAACAGGAGTTTTTACATTTACATTTTAAAAATTTAGTCACAACTCTCATTCTTACTGCTGGGTTTCAAAAAAAAAATTGAGGACTTTGTTTCTAACTTCCTTCAATTGACAAATGATAACATGTCAAGTGTTTAGCCTGATCCCCGTGTCTTCGAGGACATAATATCTAGTTGGGAAAAAAAACAAAGAAGTATTTTGATTTCAAATCTACTCAGTTGTTTTTTATAGACTCTTGTTCCTTTCTTCTATTTTCAAACTTCCTTTTTATGTGTTTAAACCTATTAGATACACTTATTTTCTGTGTCAGCTTATTCTCATACCCAAGCCTTTGTGTATCTGACCTTATATTTTGTTTCTGTCTGCTCTTACATGGAGCCTTGCTTATTATATGTTTTGTGTTTTCTGATTATGATTATGGAAATTCTTTGGGGCCTAGGTTCAAGATAGCCCTCCAAGAGGACATGTCTTTCCTTCTGCCAGTTGTTAAAAGCACCACAAACTGGGGCTCATGAAGTTTTTAAAATAATTCCATGGTATCATGAATTTGGGACATAATATTACATATGGACCACGCCATAGTTATGAATTCTCAAGGAAGACAATTTTTTATACTCCTTTATTCAGGACTTTGATCAAGACAGACGATTTTTCCTGGGATCCTCTTCTGCACAGCAGGTTAATTTCACATTCACCTTTACTTTGGCCCTTTGGACTCCTGGTTTTAGAGAGTAGACTCTTCTTATTCTCCTGATCTTGGACAAGACTGAGGATTTATCTTCTGTGTCCCAGACTCTGCACACCTGTCAAAGTAGAAGCTCAAATGTTGTTTGTCAGATTTTCTAGGAGTGTGCTCACTTCCCACCTTAACTTTGTTTTTGGTGTCTGTGGGTTTCTTGCTTTTTTGCCAGCTCAGTAAAATACATTTAAAAAAAAACTTTAAAATCTTATCCAGCTTTAGTTTTCATCCGGAAGTTTGTTCTGGTTATTTGCTCCATTGTGTTAAATTGAAGTACTTTAAAAACAAGGTTAGATAATGTATAATCAGTTGCTAAGCAGAATTGAGGTACAGTTTCTCCAGTGCTTGTTTCCTTTACTTTCTATTCAGAACAAATCTTCCTCCTCAGAATGCAAGACAGTGGCTGAGTGGAGTAGGGGCAATGGTGTGCTGGCAGACTGGCCCTCCCAAAGAAGAAAAGGAAAGAAAAAAAAAGCAAGCAAGCCTTGATGGTTAGTATTTGCCAATTTCTGTTGTGTAAATACTTCCATAATAGTCCATTTCAAACTACCAAGGGATATGCACAGTCGTCTCTCATGAACTGGAGTGGGTCAATGCCACTGTGGAGGTAGAAGATACAAATCAGGGTAGCTAAGTCACCCAGAGATCAGCGGGCAGAGCCTGATGATGAAAAGGTGAACTAACTAGAGCGCATACCAGCTAACTGTTGCCCTGTGGGTATAGAGCCGGTGTTACCATATCTTCTTCTCAAGAAGAACTAGAAATCCAAATTTTAGGTGAAATCTCTTCCTTTTAAATGTTGGCAACAGAATAATAAATTTTTTTTTTTAAGAGATGGAGTCTTTCTCTGTCATCCAAGCTGCAGTGCAGTGTGGCACAATCATATTTCACTGCAGCCTTGAATTCCTGGGCTCAAGTGATCCTCCCACCTCGGCCTCCCAAGCACCTGGGGGACTACAGGTGCATGCCACCACACCTAGCTACTTTTAAAAGATTTTAGAGATGGGGGTCTTGCTATCTTGCTCAGGCTTGTCTTGAATTCCTGACCTCAAGAGAGCAAAAATTTGAAAAACACTGGAGAGAACCAAAAACTAACCCTATTGGGGCAGATTTGGCTAGATAACCACTAGCTTTAGACAGGTTGGGGAAGTGTCTCGGGTTATGTTTGCTTATCTGGTTCCAGGCCCTTTTCTCTAGGCCAAAAGGCTCACATAAAGTCCCCTTTCTTCAGGCCCATTTTGGAGAGGCAGTGCAGTGTTGGGGAGGAGGAGAATGTGTCATGGATTCAGAATCATCAGTTCGAATCCTAGGCCTGCCACTCACTGTGTGACCTGAGGCAAATCCTGGTAAAATGAGGAGGATGGTCCCTGCTGGGGTAGGCTGTTCTAGAAATAAACCAAGATGTTTTGTGTATGGAAGTTGCCCCCTGTGTGTAGGCAGTTAATGGCTCTGTCCTCATTCTAAGCAGGAACCAGAGAGTCAGAGCTGAAGGCAAACACTGGCGTGTGCAGCAGAAAGACCTCTATCTCAGGGTTCTTAACATTCACTGCCTTAGACTCACCTGGCAAATATTTAAAAACAACAACAACAATCAATCAATCAATGCCAACCCTACCCTCAGAAATTCTAATTCTGTTGGTCCAAGGTGGAGCCTGGGCATGACTATTTTTAAAACACTCCCTAGTACTCTAATACTAAGTGCTTTCGATTCATAATTTCAATTATCCCAATCCTTCCAACAATCTTAGAAGGTATTCTCATTTTAAGGATGAGGACCTGAGGCTCCATGGTTAAGTAACATCTGAAGGTCACATGGCTGGCAAATGAGGAATCAGACTTAATTCAGAGCCTGAATTCTTAACCCCCCATGCCACTTAGCACTATTTTATGTACCTTACATGGTCTTTGTGAGGTCTAAGCACTGCAAATAAAATGCTTAGTTCAGGACCTGCAACTTATTGACAATTCAAGGTTGGGTAATGACAAGTATCATTACCTCCTATTACCAACACAGAGAATTCTTCCCAATTTCTTTCTTTCTTTTTTTTTTGAGACGGAGTCTTGCTCTGTCACCCAGGCTGGAGTGCTGTGGCCGGATCTCAGCTCACTGCAAGCTCCGCCTCCCGGGTTCCCGCCATTCTCCTGCCTCAGCCTCCCGGGTAGCTGGGACTACAGGCGCCGCCACCTCGCCCGGCTAGTTTTTTGTAGTTTTTAGTAGAGACGGGTGCAGGGGCCATTGAAAGTAATATGCTAAGGATAGATAAGGCTCAAGGACAGTATCTCTAGCTAGTTGCACTTTCAATGAACTCCAGTAGTCAAGGACAGTATCTCTAGTTGAACTTTTAATGAACTCTAGTAGGCGCCAAGAAGGCAGACAAAATAAGAAAGAACTTAAGAGACAAGGAACTAAGCAGAAGGTTATATCTGGGTGCAGAAAGTTTGTTTTGCATTGTGTTATTTTTGCTGACGTGGGATTTATGGAGTATAAATAAAGTGAGGCGGAGGCTCTAGGCGCGGCCGCCATGTTCTCTGTTTGTCTTTGTCTCTTGTGTCTGTTCATTCTCCACCACCCCCGGCACGGGCCCCAAGAAGTGGCGCAGCGAGCAGGGTGCACAGGGTGAGTAGTGGGGAACAAGAAGGGGAACCCCCTAGGAGCAGGTAAAACCTGGGAATTGTTAAGGGGAACCTTCTTAAGCTTTCATTATGGGGAATTCCAGTTCCTTGGCCTCAGAATATTTAAGATTATTACAAGGGCTTTTACTTTCGATTGGGGTTGATGCAAAAGAGAGAACTTTGCGGAAATTGTTTGCTCATGTGGAACAACGTTGCTCTTGGTTTCAATATCAAACTGAAGTACAATTAAATAAGTGAGAGTGGCAACAGGTTGTTAAGACCCTTCGTCAAGCGCATCAGCGCGGCAATGTAATGTCAGCACCTTTGTGGGCCCTTTGTGCCTCTATTACTCAGGCTTTGGAGCTCTTAGAGACAGACTCTGAAAAGGGGGAAGGCGGGGATGAGGAGTCTTTGAAGTCTCCGATAGCCGTTTCCCCTCTTTTAGATAATTCTGTAACTGAAGGAGAAGGTCCTTTGTGTGATAATGTGTCTCATAAAAAGGAATCAGAAATTCAAAAGGAGCTTCAGCCGGTTGTTCAATTGTTACAACAAATTTTACAATTGCAGTTATCTCCCCCTCAACCTTCTCCTCCACCCACTCCTGTTTTTACTTTTCCCATGGTTCATCCACCCCCATCAGTACCTAAGGCAGAGGAGGAGGATAGTTTTCCACCACCACCACCGCAGGTGGAAATGCTGCCTCGTTCAGGCACGGTTTTTGCTGTTCCCGCTTCTACTGCTAAAGCTGTAATTAAGGTATTGGATTCTCAAGAGGACGAGGATCCTCTACAATTGTTCCCCATTATTAGGCAACCTTTTGGTCCTAATGACCAATTTCCTCAAGGGGGTATAAATGTGCAGTATAATGTTCTTCAATTTAAATTTCTTAAAGAAATGAAGGCAGCTGTTGCTAATTATGGCCCTCAATCTCCTTTTGTCATGGGGCTTCTAGATTCTTTCTCCTCTGAGAATTTGTTTTTGCCTCTTGATTGGGAGACTTTGGGGAAGGCTGTTTTGGACCACTCTCAGTGGCTTCAGCTACGCAGTTGGTGGCTGGAAGATGCCAAAGAGCAGGCCCACCGCGATGCTGCTAGAAATCCTCCAGGACCAACAGAGGAGCAATTAACAGGCACTGGTCAGTTTGCTACCGTAGCGGCTCAATCTGGACTTGAGGACGTGGCATTATCACAAGTTAAAGCACTTTTTTTAAAGGCTTGGTGTAAAGTAGAACCATCAGGAAAAACTGCCTTGTCTTTTGTTAAGATTTTGCAGGGCGCAAACGAACCTTATCCTGACTTTGTGGCTCGGCTCCAAGATGCTGTAATAAAGACTGTGGGTGCTGCAGGCCAAATCCTGGTAACCACACTAGCTTTTGAGAATGCTAATCAGGAATGTCAGAGGTTGTTGCGTCCTCTAAAGGCTGCTGGAAACTTACAAATAGAAGATTTTATTAGAGCCTGTGCAGGAGTGGGAGGGGCTGCCTACAACGCTCAGTTGTTTGCTGGAGCTTTATCTAAGGCATTCATGGGAAAAAAGGGAGTTTGCTTCCAATGTGGAAAGACCGGTCATTTTAAAAAGGAGTGCCGTAAGTTATCTAATAGGAGTGACTCCAAAGTAGAATTTAAAAAGTTTCCTACTGAGCCCTGTCGTCGTTGCGGCAAAAGGCGACACTGGACTAATGAATGTCACTCTAAAGTGGACAAAAACGGTAATTCTCTCACCTCCGGATCGGGAAACTTGCAGAGGGGCCCTTCAGCTTGGGGCCCCAACAACAATACAAGCCCTCTTCATTTGCAATTTCCAGTCAGCTCAGGGGTCCAGCATCAGCAGGCCAGTCAGCCAATGTTAACCCCCAATTTTCATTAGCTCAGCTTTTCTCTGCTACTTCCGGTAGCGCCGCTGCTGATGTGGCGATTTTACAGGCTGTTGAACTCACCCCAGAAATGGGAGTTGTTAAATTGGCTACAGGTGTTTTTGGGCCATTACCTCCACATACTGTTGGATTGCTTATAGGACGCAGTAGTAGCATTTTACAGGGTTTACAAGTTCATTTGGGTGTTATAGATTCTGATTATAAAGGGGAAATTCAAATTATGGCTCAGGCTCATAAACCTATATCCCTGAAAGAGGGGCAGCGAATTGCACAACTCCTTGTACTACCCTATTTTCAGTTTCCTTCACGGAGGCAAGAAAGAACCAGAGGTTTTGGAAGCACGGGTAAACATATTTTTTGGGAAACTTTAGTAACTCAACAAAAACCCTTGTTTCCCCTCGAAGTAGAGGGACAAATTTTTCAGGGTTTGGTCGACACTGGAGCTGACGTTTCTATTATTGCCTCTGATCAATGGCCTTTGCAATGGCCTAAACAGCCTGTTGCTGTTTCTCTTACAGGATTAGGTTCCGCCTCTGAGGTGTATCAAAGTTCTCAATCCTTAAATTGTCGAGGGCCGGATGGTCAAATGGCCCAAGTTCAGTTTTATATTGTTCCTATTGCCCTAAATTTATGGGGGTGAGATTTATTGCAACAATTTGGAGCTTTTGTTTCTATTCCTCATGTCTCTAATTCTGCCAAGAATATGATGTTCTGCATGGGCTACAATCCCCTTGAAAAATCTTTAAACATGTAGCCACAGTTCAGCAGCCTCAAGCCCTTCCCTTGACATGGAAAACTAATATTCCTGTATGGGTTGAACAGTGGCCTTTAACACGTGAGAAGCTTGAGGCCTTGGAAAACTTAGTTCAGGAACAATTATCCCTAGGTCATATAGAACCTAGTACTTCTCCATGGAATTCCCCTGTCTTTGTGATTAAGAAAAAAAAATGGTAAATGGAGACTATTGACAGATCTTCGTGCTATTAATGCATGTATTCAATCCATGGGATCCTTACAACCTGGCCTTCCTAACCCTTCTATGATTCCTCAAGATTGGTTACTTATGGTTATTGATTTAAAAGATTGTTTTTTTCTATTCCTTTGGATCAAAAGGATTGTGAGCGTTTTGCCTTCTCTGTCTCTGTTTTTAATAATTCCCAGCCACTTTCTCGATATCAGTGGAAGGTTTTACCTCAAGGTATGTTAAACAGCCCTACCTTGTGTCAAGAATTTGTCCATCGAGCTCTGAATCCTGTTCGAAAATGTCATCCTTCTGTTCTTTTATATCATTATATGGATGACATTCTTCTTGCCGCACCCACCAAAAAAGAGCAGCAAGAGGCTTTTACATCCTTACAAACGCAGCTCTCTTTATACTCACTTAATATTGCCCCAGAAAAAATTCAAATAGATTTTCCTATTCAATATTTAGGTTATACCTTGGGAGCGCAAAATATTCGACCCCAAAAGATTCAAATTCGACGCAATCATTTAAAAACATTAAATGACTTTCAAAAGCTTTTAGGAGATATTAATTGGATGCGTCCTGTTTTAGGAATACCAACATATCAGTTACAACATCTTTTTTCTATTCTAGAAGGAGACAGTCACTTGGACAGCTCACGTCATTTAACTCCTTTGGCTTTACAGGAACTCCAGCTTGTAGAAGAACAACTTCAAAAGGCCCATCTACATTATATCCTTCCCGACGTTCCCATTTCCTTTTGTTTATTTCATACTTTACATTCTCCTACAGGTATGATTCATCAAACAAATCGGCCGTTAGAATGGATTTTTTTATCCAACAAAACATCTAAACGCTTGACTACTTATATCGATCGTTTAGCTGAATTGATCATCAAAGGACGGCATCGCTGTCGACAACTCTGGGGAGGAGATCCTTCCTTCATTATTTCTCAATTCACTCATAGTCAGATTACTTATCTTCTTGCCACTTCTGATTCTTGGCAAGTTGCTTGTGCCTCATTTGTTGGACAATTTTCTACTCAATATCCTAAGTCTCCGATGTTTTCATTTTTTAGACAGCATTCTGTGTCGCCTTTCTCACCAATATCTTTATTTCCTGTTCAAGGCCCTACCTTTTTTACTGATGCTAGTAGCAATGGTAAAGCTGGATATTGGAGTGTTCATCAATCTCGAGTTACAGTTTATCCTTATCCCTCGGTGCAACAGAGAGAACTGTTTGCTATTCTCATGGTCTTACTTGATTTCCCTTCCACCAGTTGTAACATTGTTAGTGATTCTCAATACGCCGTGTATGTTACTTCTTATATTTCTCAAGCCACTCTACCTCTTTGTGCTACTTCTCTTCAAAAACTCTTTTCTTTGTTGTCTTCTACTTTGAGCCAACGTCAAGCTCCTTTATTCATCGCTCATCTTCGTTCTCATTCTCAACTTCCTGGACCGTTAGTTCATGGTAATGCTCAGATTGATTCGCTTTTAATCGGCCACCTACAGGCTGCAGAACAAGAACATGCTCTACATCACACTAATAGTTCTGGCCTTCAACGACGATTTCATTTAACTCGTAAACAAGCTTGTTCTCTTATTCGAGCCTGTCCTTCTTGTGCTCCTTTGAGCATTCCATCTTTCCATCCTGGGGTTAATCCGCGAGGTACTCAAGTTAATCAGATTTGGCAAATGGACGTCACACACGTCCTTTCTTTTGGACGATTAAAGTATGTTCATCATACCACTGATACTTTCTCTCATTTTCAATGGGCAACTCCTTTGCCATCTGAAAAAGCTGATTCTGTTATTACTCATCTCTTAGCTTGTTTCGCCATCATGGGCATTCCTCTAATACTTAAAACTGATAATGTCCCTGCCTATGTTTCTCGTAAGTTACAAGTTTTCTTACAGCAATACAATATTCAACATCTCACCGGTATCCCGGGCAACAGTCAAGGTCAAGCCATCATTGAGCGCGCAAATTTAACCTTAAAAACTCAACTGCTAAAACAAAAAAGGGGGAAATGAGTCCCCCAGAAATCAGATTTTAAAGGTTTTGTTTACCTTAAATGTTTTGAATCAATGTAGACAATTGCAGGACTCTGCTGCCATAACTCATCTTTCTTCACCTCCCTCGGCGATAGTCCCCGCCGACAATTTAAAGGTTTGGTATCCTAATGAAGAAGGTAAGTATGCTCGGGGCAAGTTCTAAAACAGGGATGGGGCTATGCTCTTGTCCTTACAGGGAGCGGACCTGAGTGGTTTCCTACAAGGCGATTGAAACCCTGTTGAAAAGAAAACTGGACTCAGCATGCATCTCTTCCTTTGTTGGATGTGCCTCAGCGGGGGACTTATTTCCCTTAGTGAGGCTTTGTATGAATATTGGACTTATATTCCCTTTCCACCCTTGTATCAGGGAGTCGCCTGGGGGGAGGCGGAAGTTAAGGTTTTCACCAATGACACTACTTGGATGCCATCCCCCTATATGGACAAGGACAACATAGAACGGGAAACTGGAGTAATAAACAGCACATACCAATTTGGAGTGGAAGGACTTCCGATTTGCATGGGAAATAGTCCTCATTGTCTCTGGAAATTGCATGAAGCTTGGGCTGTTCGCTATAATCATAGCCATGTGGCTGCCAATACTGTTATTATTGTAACTAGAAGTTTCATTATAATCATACTATATGTATTAATGAGACTATTCCTAGTTCCTTACCTTTTTGTCCTATTCCAGAGGTTTCCCCTAATATTGAGGTATTGGAGTGGCAACATTGTCGGGGAACTAAGCCCCGGATTTTATTAGAATATAATGGGCTGCAAGTAATTGATTGGAGTGTGCACGGTGATTTTCAAACAAAATTTAGTCACATATCTTTGAAATGGCACCAGGTAAATAAAAGTATTGCTGCTGACGGGTAATGAAACTTTGGTATGGCGTGAAGGAGGCTTGTCGGCACCTATGCCTCATCTTAGATACTCTTTACAAGTACAAAGTCATCTTTGGGAGTTATTAGCTGCAGGTGATGCCATTAGTACTTTTGTGGGGAATATGTCCCTTAATCTTTCTAACCCGAATAACCCCTTTCATATTCAATTACATCGGAATATCTCCCGATATATTATTGCTTGTGTCCGAAAGCCTTACCTATTGTTAGCGGGGAATTTAACATGGGATAATGATACGGGAATTGTTAATTGTACAGATACGTGTACATTTTTGTCTTGCCTCAATCATTCCTGGTGGCACAACTTTACTGGGGATATTTATATCCTTAGGGCTCGTAAGGAAATTTGGCTACCTGTCAACCTTACGCGACCGTGGGGGGCATCACCTCCTGAAACTTATATTTGGACTTCCCTCCAGCGGACACGTCGTGCCCTTGGACTTATAGTCGCCTCGGTAATAGGCCTTGTCGCCATCGCCTCCACTGCAGCTGTGGCAGGACTCGCTCTACATCAAAGCATACAAAATGCTGAATTTGTGCAGCAATGGCATGAGGAATCTCATCGGTTGTGGCTTCAACAAGGGAACATTGACTCTCAACTCGCTGAAAGATTGAACAATGTGGAGCAAGCCTTAACGTGGCTTGGAGATCAGCTCACTGTCCTCAGTACTTGAATAACATTGCAATGTGATTGGAACTCCACTCAATTTTGCGTAACACCTGTGCCTTTTAATGTTTCTCAGAATTGGACCGAAATCCGAAGATTATTAATAGGCCATAAAAATATTAGTTTGGACATCCAAGAACTCACTCAAAACATTTCTGAAGCATTTCGACAACAATTCCATGTATTGTCCGGGGCCGCTACCTTACAGGAGCTGGGTCAAAGTTTTGCTGCCCTTAACCCATGGACCCAGACGAAAACATGGATTTCTACCATCTCTGGAAGTATCTTGCTTTGGGCGCTCGGATTGGGTTTACTTCTCATGGTGATCCGATGCTCCCTCCGTCGCATCCAAAAACAAAGGAAAACACAGGAACAAGTATGGGCTACCTTTCTAGGATTGAGGCAAAACAAAAAGGGGGAAATGCAGGGGCCATTGAAAATAATATGCTAAGAATAGATAAGGCTCAAGGACAGTATCTCTAGCTAGTTGCACTTTCAATGAACTCCAGTAGTCAAGGACAGTATCTCTAGTTGAACTTTTAATGAACTCTAGTAGGCGCCAAGAAGGCAGACAAAATAAGAAAGAACTTAGAGACAAGGAACTAAGCAGAAGGTTATATCTGGGTGCAGAAAGTTTGTTTTGCATTGTGTTATTTTTGCTGACGTGGGATTTATGGAGTATAAATAAAGTGAGGCGGAGGCTCTAGGCGCGGCCGCCATGTTCTCTGTTTGTCTTTGTCTCTTGTGTCTGTTCATTCTCCACCACCCCCGGCACGGTCCCCAATAGACGGGGTTTCACCGTGTTAGCCAGGATGGTCTCGATCTCCTGACCTCGTGATCCGTCCATCTCGGCCTCCCAAAGTGCTAGGATTACAGGCTTGAGCCACCGCGCCCGGCCAGTCCAATTTCTCTTCTATCTAATTCCACTTCAGGTAAATATTCACTCTTTTGTGGAGCCCTGGCTTTTTTTTACGCTGAAAGCATACATACTTGCCCTCCAAATGCACCACAGACAGTCATTGTAACAACCTAGGGGACGCTTTGCCAGGGTTTGTCATGCCCGAGGGAAGAAAGGGGAAGAGAGAGGACAGGAGCTGCAGATACTTGTGGAGAGCATGGTGATGAAACCTGTCTGGAATGATACCCCAAGGGGCGAGCCTCAGCTCATAGCTCTTTGGTACACAGTATTCAATAAAGACACACTGCATGAAAGTAATTTGCTGAGGAGAGGGGTAAGCAGAGAAAGGGACTAATGAGGGTGTCAGACATAGACTGGGGAGCAGTTATACCAGATGGGTCACATATTCGTTAGGAACCTCGTCCTACTGGTTTCCTGTCTTCATTGAGATGGACACAGAAGTCAACCCAAGAGGAAAACGTGCACTTGCTGAAGAGCAGTAGGCTCGGTTCCTAGAATGTGGGCTCTGGGGTGAGAGGGAGGCTCCAGCTGGCCTAGGTGCAAGGAAAACTAGGCTAGGATACAGGTGCTGAGTGAGTGGCGCCCCCTCAGAGGGAGAGCCCTGGCCTCTACCACGAATCCCCTCACAACTAGGTGTTTGAAATGGTCATTTTACCCAGCTTGCTTAGGTAATCATCTTAAATTTTGTCCCTCCAGTGACTGGATATGCAAAATAGAGTGAACAATCACCACCTTAAATTATTAATAGAAATAAATAGGGCAGCCGGGCGCGGTGGCTCAAGCCTGTAATCCCAGCACTTTGGGAGGCCGAGACGGGCGGATCATGAGGTCAGGAGATCGAGATCATCCTGGCTAACACGGTGAAACCCCGTCTCTACTTAAAAAATACAAAAAAACTAGCCGGGCGATGTGGTGGGCGCCTGTAGTCCCAGCTACTCGGGAGGCTGAGGCAGGAGAATGGCGTAAACCCGGGAGGCGGAGCTTGCAGTGAGCCAAGATCGCACCACTGCACTCCAGCCTGGGCGACAGAGCGAGACTCTGTCTCAAAAAAAAAAAAAAAAAAAAAAAAAAAAAGAAATAAATAGGGCATAAAATTGTTCAATAAGAGGTGAGAAAAGTTTTGACCAAAAATTCTGCCTTGAAGGGAATGCTGGCATTTCCTCTCAATTAACAATCATAACTTCTGGTAGGAAGAAATGGAGAAGGAACAAGGAGGCCTACAAGAGGAAGGCAAAGGTCAAGGCAATTTGTGGCTAAAAGAGAACAATCTCTGAGATTCAACCTCTGAGTTCTCAAAGGTTTGCCCATATGCACGAATTACAGGGGTAAGGTGCACAGTTACAAAGCTGCAAGTTTACAGTCACTTCCAAATGAAGCTTTTGATCTTCAATTCACTTGCAACTTACCCAACACTCTACGTATGACCTCTTGAATTTGTCTTCTACTGTTTTTTTTGTTGTTGTTGTTGTTTTGTTTTGTTTTTCTTTGTGGCGGGGAAGGGAGGACAGAACCTCACTCTCACCCACGCTGCAATGCAGTGGTACAATCATGGCTCATTGCAGCCTGGACCTCCTGGAATCAAGCGATCCATCGTTACACCTCAGCCTCCCATAGCTGGGACTCCTTGTATTTTTTGTAGACACCCGGTTTTCGTCATGTTGTCTAGGTTGGTCTCGAACTCCTGGGCTCAAGGCATCCTCCCGCCTCAGCCTTCCAAAGTGCTGGGATTGCAGGTGTGAGCCACTGCACCCGGCCTTCTACTATTTTTAAACTTGCAATATTTCTTTTTAACATGTCTTATACCCCCAAGTAACATGTCTTATACCCTCAAGTAAGCTCTTCGGGGAAATGGCTTTATCATGTGCCTGCCCCCGTGCCCCCATTCCTCACTGTGAAGCTCACAATGCTCTGTTAATCTACTGAATCTTTGACTCTTCCACTTTTGGAATATGCGTTTTGTAAATGGACACTCAACATGTTTATAGTGAAAATCTAATGACTGAGAGCCCAGCCACTGTAAACACATTATTTCTACTTTTGCAGGTCTGCACTCTAATGACAAAAGATTGCTTAAATTTAGAGAAGAAAACGTGTGGATTTCTTCTACAGTGTTATAAGTATTTAAACCAGCAACGGAAAATTCTTGGAATTTTATGCTGCATCACGATGCGCGGCCCTGGGTGATCTAGCCTCCCAGTTCTTCGTGCAAAGCTCAATACCAGCTTTTAACCACCACCATACCACCATACCCAACCTGCACCCCAAGCACTGGCACTTGAAGCCGAGTTGTGGTCGTACATCACCGTCCACACTCCCAGGCTGTAAACCAAATGCAAACTCGGGGCTTCTCAGTGGGACAGGCCTACAAGGAGAGGAGAGGTGCCTCGTGAGGAGCAATCGCAGTAAGCAGTCAGAGACCCCTTCCCCAGACTTCCCCTTCCAAGGGCAACCCGAAATAGCAGAAGCTTATTTCTACGTGGGCACAGCCGCATGCCCACAAGACAGGCACATGTGGACTGGGGGAATTCGGTACAAGGAAGCGAGGACACAGAGCACGTAGGGTGCTGAGGGTCCCTCTCGCGGCCAAAGTATGTGTGCCAGTGAATGTGTGCGCGTGTGAGATCTGCTCCAGAAACCGTGGCCGCGGACTGGCGCGGCCTCCTGGGCGAAGCACAAGCAGGAGTCTTTGTTCCCTGAATGTGAAAGCGAGAGCCGAGCTGGGCGCAAAGACGGCGGCGTTCCGCGGCGGGAAACCGTCCTCTCCGCCTCGGCTCGGGCAGCGCGCGAAACTCTCAGGTTCCCCGGCCCGGGCAGCCGGCTACGGCACCGGCGCGCGGTGGGGACAGCCTGGCTATCTCGCTAGCCGCGCCCGGAGAGGCCGCGCCGCGGGCCCCGCCGCGTCCCCCAGCCAGCGCGGGCGGCCCCACGCGCCCGCCACTCGGCAGCGCAGCCAGCGCCACATTCCATTTAAAAATAACACCCACGTGCGCTGGTAAACAAGCGCGCGCGGCTACCGAGGCCGCGCGCCCGGGCCCAGCGTGTGCGGCGCGCGCGCCCGCCCGCCTCCCGCACGTGTCGGCCGGCGCCGCTCAGTCCCCGCCCCCTCGGCGGGTCGCGTTCCGCCTACGAGCCTCCAGCCCAGCCGCTCCAGGCCCTAGTGCCCCCTACCCCGCCAGGCGCGCCCAGTCCAGTGCTCTGCAACTTTCTGCCCCCGACGCCTCCTTGTCGCCGGCGGCCGCAGGGTCCCAGGTCGGCTCCCTTGCTCCCGTCCGCTGTCTTCTCGCGTCCCCCCTTGAGCCCTCCCACCGCCAGCGCGCGAAGGATTGGTTTCTAGTGCGCCTTCTCCCTTTTTCCCTCTCCTCTCTCTCCTTCCTTAGAATTTTACTCGATTGTTTATTATTTGCTGGGGGGCGGGGGCGGGGGGCGGAGAGGGGCATCTGGGGCCTGGAGACTGGTAGCAGCGGCCAGTCAGCACGCGGCGTGCCTTGACGAGTAAGCCGCGCAGCGAATGGCGACGCGGCGGAGAGCTCCGGGGTCACGCGCTTGTGGAGACGATGACATCATCTGTTTGTACGCGTCGAACTAGCTTGGTGCAGGGGCGGGGCCGCGCGTCACTTGAGTGACGGGCGCTGCGCAAAGCCCGGAGCCCGGAGACCGCGGGGCGGGCTGGCTCCTGTGTACGCTGGGCTGGACCTTTTTGTGTATGGAGTCGTTGAGGAGCCCGCTTCTAGACTCTGAGCTATCTCTGGTGACTTACAAGGATTTTTTTTAAAAAGATGTTGATGAACTAGTGTCTAGACTTCTGGTGTGCATGTCGCGTGTAGTGCATTCGTAGAGTACAAATAAACGATTTGGGGCACGGATTGTAGAATAAGGACTTGTGCAGATGTTTTTTGTTTAACTTAAAGGATATGTCTTTTTTTAGAAGTCAAAAATGCACACGTAGCGGTTTTGTCATCATTTACAAATTAGATTAAAATTATTTCCCCTTCTCAATTGTTCGGAATCTGCTCTTGAATGTAGGACGGGGTAAATTTGCATTTCTTCGTAGTTAGTTACACCTCTCCCCCGTTTGCCATGAAACACATGAAAAGTGAAACACGACTGTGGTCCACCGTCCGATGCGAGAGATTCAGTGCAAACCTTTTGGTGCCTGATCGCATCTGTGAGCATCAGCTTATCGAAGTTGTCGAGGCGCCAACATCTTCGCCGTTCAGTAGTTCCACGCCGCGGTAAACCTTGCCATCCACGCCCAGCATCTCACCTCGGGTGTTACCTAGTGTCGGGTTCTAACAGGGAACCGGACACCGGGGCTGGCCCAGAGCCCGGCGGGCGGACGCGCAGGTCGGGGACCCTGGTACCAGGCGCCCTGCCCGGAGTCGGGGAGGCCACGCCGCTGCGCTCCTTGGAGCGTAGGGGGCTGTCGCTCCTGCAGCTCCCCCTTCTTCCTCTCCGGGGCCAACGCCGCGCTTTGTTGTCGTTGGGGCTCTCGGGAGGGAGGAGGAGCCCAGCGGGGACAGCAGCGGGAGCCCGCCGAATCCCGGCCCGCAGCGCGCGCCCGGACACCCACGCCCGCAGCCCCGCGGAGCTGGGCCGCGCAGGCGCGCGCGAGCTCACACACGCGCACTCACACATGCACGCCCGCCGCGCGCCCGGCCCGCCGCCCAGCCCTCCCCCTGGGCGGGGACCCGCCCGCCGTCAGCCTAGGTTGAGGCGCCCTGCGTGTGTCTATAACTTTGTGCTGCTGCTGCGGCCGCCCTGCTCGTGGAAGGGAGGAGGAGGAATGTTGAAGGCGGCGGCGCGCGAGCTGACAGGCGGTTCCTCGGGCGGGCTGCGGCGACGGCCCGAGCGCTTCTCCTTCGCCGAGGTTGCGCGCCCCCTCCTCGCCGTGCCCCGGGCCCGCGCGGGATCGTGCGTCGTCCCGCCGCGTCCCTGAAGGGAAGGAAGCGAGGTAGGCGCCGGAGCAGTGCAGCGGGCGGCCGCCTTCCCGGTGACTCCGGATCTGCTTCCGAGCTGGGCCGGGCGCTTCCCTTTCCCCTCCCCGAGCCGCGGTGTGCGCGCCCCCCTTCTCGCCCGCTAGTGTTTTTAAAGGACTCAAGGGAAGGGGGAAACTGTCAAGATGGCAGCAGCGGGAGCAAGGAGGTGATGAACATGCTGGTCCGGGTTTTCTAGCAGCCCGGGAGACTTGGCGCTTCCCGACCTGTTGGAAGATTTATGTTCCGACTCGCTCCCTCCCCCGGATCCCGACTGGGAAGGGGGCGGAGGGGACGACGTCCGCGAGAATGCAAACCACACAAAATCCCGAAGTGGCCGTCCCTGCCGGGCTCGACCCTCTGCGAACGCCCGCCGGGCTGCTGCTTCCCCTTCTTTCCGTGTTTCCTTTATTTTTTGGAAGTGACAAGGGCCCATCTGCGCCCAGACCCCCGTTCGCCCTCCGGCCCGCGGGCGAAGAGAGGAGCGGGAGCTGCCCGCGCAGTCCCCGGGCTCGGGCCATTCGACCGGTTTGGGGGTGACGGGAGGTCGCGGAGGCGGCTGGGCCGGGAAAGGGGAGAAGAGCCGAAGACAGCACAGACTTGAGCGGCGGCGCCGCGGGAGGCACTAGAGCGGGCCCGAGCGAAACATAAACAAACGCACGCACGCCCGAGCTCGGGCTCTGACCGCCGCTCGGCTGCGCCAGCTCCGGCCGCTGCCCGCTTTAAAGGCGCGGCCGCCCCTCCCCCGGGCGCCCCTCCCCCTTCTCCCCGCCCCGCCGCCTAGCCCGGGAGGGACCTGCGGCTGGGCGGCGGGGGGAGGGGGCTGCCCCGCGCGAGGCCGTCGATTCGCTCGCGGCTCCCCCGCGGCCTGGCCGGGGGGCGGTGTCTGCTGCGCCAGGTTCGCTGGCCGCACGTCTCCAGGTCCGCCTGTTCCTGGGAGGCGGGCGCGGCAAGGCTGGGAGGTGGTGGCGGCGGGCGAGGACTCGCCGAGGACTGCGCTCCGGCCCGGGATAACCAACTCTCCTTCTCTCTCCTCTCGTGCTTCCCCAGGCGGCGGCGGCGGCGGCGGCGCCCGGGAGCCGGAGCCTTCGCGGCGCCCACGTCCCTCCCCCGCCGCACCCCGCCCGGGCGCGAGAGGAGAGCGCGAGAGCCCCAGCCGCGGGCGGGCGGCGAAGATGGCAGAGGCACCGGCCTCCCCGGCCCCGCTCTCTCCGCTCGAAGTGGAGCTGGATCCGGAGTTCGAGCCCCAGAGCCGTCCGCGCTCCTGTACGTGGCCCCTGCAAAGGCCGGAGCTCCAAGCGAGCCCTGCTAAGCCCTCGGGGGAGACGGCCGCCGACTCCATGATCCCCGAGGAGGAGGACGATGAAGACGACGAGGACGGCGGGGGACGGGCCGGCTCGGCCATGGCGATCGGCGGCGGCGGGAGCGGCACGCTGGGCTCCGGGCTGCTTGTTGAGGACTCGGCCCGGGTGCTGGCACCCGGAGGGCAAGACCCCGGATCTGGGCCAGCCACCGCGGCGGGCGCCCTGAGCGGGGGTACACAGGCGCTGCTGCAGCCTCAGCAGCCGCTGCCACCGCCGCAGCCGGGGGCGGCTGGGGGCTCCGGGCAGCCTAGGAAATGCTCGTCGCGGCGGAACGCCTGGGGAAACTTGTCCTACGCGGACCTGATCACCCGCGCCATCGAAAGCTCCCCGGACAAAAGGCTCACTCTGTCCCAGATCTACGAGTGGATGGTACGTTGCGTGCCCTACTTCAAGGATAAGGGCGACAGCAACAGCTCTGCCGGCTGGAAGGTGCGTACCCACCCCGGGCTGGCGGCAGGACCCGCCGGGCCTCCTGCGCAGCGCGAGACGCGCCTCGGATTCGTCGGAGAGCGCCTGCGGGCTCCAGGGCAAGGGGTTGGCAGGGGGAGCCTTCGCTGTGAGGCTTTGGGGGTTCTCTTTGACTCCTGGAGTAGGGGCACCTGGGGACGGCCCGGAGGGGGGAAGGAGGCTCCCCAAAAGCCTAGGGCATGGCCAGGTGAGGAGAGGGGGCAGGGGACGCCGGCGAGGGAAGGGCGAACGGGCAGGAGTACATTTGCTGGATTCTCAGGACAGCGCCGAGAAGGTAGGTCTGCAGCCAACTTTGGAGTAGAGTTTACCGTAGTGGGGGTCTGGTGCGGGCGCTGTAGGTGGAGTGAGAGGTGTGTGTGGGGGGGTGTTTGGGACGCAGTGTCCAGAGGAGGGGTTGGATGTGTGGTTTCCAGTGTGTCGCAGGAGCATGTTGCGTCGTCACTAGCTGAATGAGAACCTTCGGGTCCAAGTTTCAGCTTGTGGGTGTTAACTCCTACAGGCACATCGATCCCATTAGAAAAAGCAGTGGTTGCAAACCTCCTCCTGGACGGCTTCTTTTACTTGCCTGTATTGATACCTTTCCTTCTCAGAGATGTCGCTCCAGTAAATCTGCTTCTTACTCGCTGCTTCTGAAATGTTCTGGGGCCTCGAACCGGCTGATGTGGCCACCTCAATCCAGACTGGCTGCACCATCTGCTCCCGCCGAGGCCTGGATTCTGGCACTGTTTGAGGGAAGGGCTCTGGTGTGGGGACCTGCGCTTCTTTCACTCTGGCGATTGGGAGGAGGTTTGGGGGCCTGGCCGGGCCGTAATGGCTTCTACCTGTAAGTGAACCCGAAGAGAGACTCTCTATCGTTCCTTATCATCCTCTTGGGGCACGGGACACGTGGTAGGGAGAGAGATGTGGAAAGGCCTATGATGTAATGACTTCCTGCAGTTGGGTATCCAAAGAGATGAACTCCTCTGCCCCTGCTGGGCTGCTGATACCCAGTTGCTTTGCTCTTCCTAGGCACCTCCCTGGCCCCTTTCCCCAAGACAGTAATGTGTCAGTACCAGGCCAAAGAGTCCTGTGCGGTTGGAGATATACATCTCTTAACAGCTGCTCCTATTTGCAATTTAGCTTAGATTTTTTTTTTTTAATGTGAAAGTAGTTGCTTCCTCCTTCCCTTTCTTCTTGTTTTCCTGGGTTTCAGGAGATATAAAAATAAGAACAGTTTAATCTTAGTGGAGAATTCAATGGAAGCACTGGAGATGAACCTTTATATGAAAAATCTAAAAAACTTAATGTAGAGAATGTTTTATTTTGCTTCTAGAAAACTCGTCCAAAGTTAAATACGGCCTGTATCAGAGAGGCTTTGTATTAGATACTTCAAAAGTAAAACACGTGTGCTTTGATATTAATCCACAAATCTGTCTGATTTCTTTTAACAAATGCTAACATTATGAGTCTTATATTTGGTCTAATTTAATTGCTTTATAAAAGAATGCCAGTTGTATGATGTGAGAGTTCTGTACAGAAAGGATGAAAGACAATTCCATTTGAAAAGAGCACTAGTGTGACATCTTTTAAAACTGGGTTTCCAAGTGGATGGGAATGGTTAATCTCACTGTATAGTATCAGGAAGGGGTTAGCAGACAGGATCTGAGAACATGGATTTGGGGGTTCGAAATATTTTTCAGATTTCTCTCACTTGAAATTTAGTCTTGCATGTTTGAATTTGGTGAGGAGAATATGTTAGTGAAAAGTTAGTTAACTTTTAACTTAGTTAAAAAGTTAATGTAGGAAGGGGTTTTCACTTTTCCTGTGGTTTTTAAGGTTACAAATGTTTAATTTCATAAATAATATTTCTTGTTATTGTGTTTATAGTTAAAGATAATAAGTTTAATGAATTTTATTTTGGGGGGGAAGATTTACATGAGAAAATAGTATTACCAAAAGTAGGCATGAATTGAGATTGGGCTAGTTACATTTTCATACAGTTTGTAGGACTTGCAATACAGATTTTGAGCCTAGTCATAAACTTTATGATTTTATGTCATAACCATTTTTTTGCCTCATGGTTTCTTTTACCCTTCTCTGCTGTCTCATTTCTCTTCAACTAAAATCTTAAAAATACTGTAGATTGAAATTTTCAAGGCTTAATATGCTTAATACAGGGCACACATTTTATGAATCTTTTTACCTTAAAAGTTTTTACCAATACATTTCTGAGTGTCACATGGCAACTAATCCTTGACGGCTAAAGGGATATAATTTTGTTAGAGTTTTTATAAGATGATCTTCAAAAGATGCAGCCATGCAGGAACTTTCAAATCTTTGATGATGGAGAAGGCCCTTTGAAACTGGGGCTGGTTTCATATTCTGATTATGACTAATAGGCAACCTTTTTTTTTGTGCTTGTGGTTTAGTGGAAGAAGAGGGAAAAGGGAGAGGTCAGGAGCTAATTGTGACCCATTTCCATGTGTCCAAGTTTAGGAGTTGATTCTTGTCGTGATTAGTCATTTTGGAAGCATGCATGTGTATTTAAACCACACTACTTTCATTCTGAGTAATGTAAGAGGATTTTTAACTTCCAAAAATGTGTAGAATTCAGGTTAACATCTCCTAGTCATATGTGCATAAAGGGCATGCACGTCCTTACTTCTTTTGAGGCTATTTGGGCCATTGCATTATGACACCTTGTAACCAAAATTGTCACCCTAACATCATAACATGAAAGAATTAGAAAAGAGGGCTTGGAGATCAGAATCTAAACCAGTGGTTCTCAGCCCTGGTTGCATGTTTGAATTACCTGGGAACTTCTGAAAAATACAAATACCCAGAGAATTTGATATAATTTAGTTTCTGTGTGGCTTAGCATTGAAGGTTTTGTGTTTTGTGGTTTTTTTTTTTTAGTTTCTTAGGTGATTCTAATGTATAGTTAGGATGAAGTTTCCTGATCTAGTTCAACCCTCTTATTTTACTGGTGAAGAACCTGATTTTTGGAAAAGCTAATGACTTTCTTAAGATCACACAGCTGGTTAGTAGAGAGGTAATTAGTAGCCACAGTTCTAGAGGTTTTCGTTCTCCATTTTCTTCTTCAAATTGATCTTTTTTTGAAGGTCGTTTACTAGGTAATGGATAGTCTTACATAAGTAGAGGTTGCTTTCCTGAAAGGCATATTTGCCTCTCAATCTAAAAACATCTTGCTTATTATTTCAGCATCAAAAGGATGGGCAAATGTAGAAGGAGGCTGAGTGAGTGTACCATGTTTGCATAACTGTCCAGTGCCTGTCAGTAGGGGTACTTAGGAACTATGAAGTGATAAAAGAGGTAAGAAGGATAGCATTTTAACAAAAAGAGGAAGCCCTTGGTTACTTAACATTTGTCAGATACTGTGTCAGGGAGAAGGATGATGGCTATCTCACAGGTTCCCTTACCTCGGGCATTAAAGTAGAAATGAATAATCAGATGTGGTTAAGAGGGGAAAAGGTTACATTTCCTTTAATTCAGATTAAGCTTGCACTGCACCCATAATTGAACAAGTGAATTCTCTCAGTTCCTCTTGTCTTGGGGAGATCTCTAAGGACTCCAGGGCTTACCTGGTAAGGCCCATCTATCACTTATTTTGTTATACACACCACACGTCTGCTTTTCCCATGGGTCAGGGCGTAATCAAATTAGGCAGACTTGAGTTTCTGTAGTGGTTCCCATAATTTCACAAATGTGGGAGATACTGTGTTAACATTGCTGCTGCTGCTGCTGCAGAGGATAGTTCTTCAAGAGTCCGAGTTTTCTTTCATGTAAGAATGTGTATTGTTAAGGCTTCTTGCCAAGATAAAAAGATGAGGGCTGTCCTGTCACATAATGCTTATTTATGTCCTCACTGTTTCTGTTCTTTAGATTAATACATCCAGTTCCTTTTCAACACACTGTATTAGGAAAAATGTTATTTTAACTGCAACTCTGTTAACAATTTTCTTTTAATTTGAAAATAACTAAATCATAACAATTCCACATTGGCTCATAATTTTGACCTCAGTCACCTTTTGGAGTAACTCACCAAAAGGCCAGTTATGGTCGTGTGTGAAGAATCTGTCTGCTTGGCCCGTGTTGCCAATATGTTATTTTGTAATTTCCTTTGGCAATAGTGTCTTCGTCAGTGATTCTCAACTAATATACTTCCCCTTTCTACAGCCCCAGTACACTAGAGGGACTGTTTTTCCTCTTTTTCAAAGCTGTGTCATTGACCTCTGAAGTGAAGAAATTGGCCCTTTTAGACTTTGATCTGTGAGTCCCATGTAACAGAGACTCTTTAAAAAAGAAGCTAAGTGTGTGTTTTGATGTGTTTATCTCCTTCTTAGAAAATGAAATGAAACTACAGCAGACTTATTTTTGGGAGATTTTAGGAGGGTTCTATTTTAAGAAAATGACACCATACAAGAACATCTTGTAGTTAAACTTTTTAGTACTCTGCTTGTGAATCTTACTTAAAACCTGCAAGATATTTTTATTTGGAAAATTAACGAAGAGGCCTTGTCTCACTAATAAGTCATTTAATTTGGTCTGGCAAAAGTTCACCATCCATTCGAAGATCTTCATGAAAATGCAAAGATAAGGCTGTTTAGGCTTGAGCCCAGGAGTTCAAGACCAGCCTGGGCACATAGCAAAACCGCATCTTAATTTTTTTTTTTTTTTAAAGACTGTTTAGGCCTGTGCATTCTGGCAGGTTACCCCACTTACCCAGAGCTGGTGCATCAGATTCCAGATTCCCAGGGCTGGAGAAAATATGGAATTAATTTTGTTTGTATACCCCCTTATTTTGCCTGTGGGGGCAGACTTGACCCTATTCTCAACTCCTCATTTTTCTTTTCCTGCATCACAAGTTGAGGGGTCCTGAAAAGCCACTTTACCTTTTTGGTGCTGTAAAAGGAGCTGTGGATCATAAATGCAAAGATGAGTTGATATCAGTGGATGTTACAGCTGGTATATAGTAAGTGAATGAAAGATTGGAAAGAGAAAATCCTTTTTACCCATTTGCATCACATCCCATTTCATGTATTCAACAAATGTGTATCAAAGACGTGCTGCTTGCAGAGCATTCTGCCAGGACCTAGGGATATAGTGGTAGCATAAGGCAGATAAAGTTCCAGTTCACTCACAGGAGTTCATATTCTGATGGAGGAGACAGAAAATAAGCTATAGCATATCTGTGCTTTGTGAACTTGTCATTGCTGCCTATTCCCGTTGCCTTTTTTTTTTTACATCTGTATTTCTGCTTTCTCTAGTACTCCAACTCTGCTAAGAAGTTGCTGGCAAATGGCAAATTTGATGTCCAGCATGGCTTGGAGCTGGCCTTTAACTCTCTGCAGATCATTTTGAGCTTGCTTTGGAGATGCAAAACCACTGTACCATGGCTCCTGTGGACTGGGTCTGTTTGGGAGAAGATGTGGTTTTCCAAGCTCCACCTGGGTTAGATAGAGCATGTCTTTGGCCCTGGACTGATCTGGGATCCCCAGTTCTGTCTCCCAGGGCCTTATGTAGATCTGGCCTTCCTCTGGAGTGGATGTGGAGCCTGGATGCCACTAACCCATCTGTATTACTTGTTGCCTAAAACTCAGAATTAAAAGAGATCTTAAAGATCATCTAACTACCTTATTTTGCAGGTGAGAAACATGCTAGGAATATGTGAGTGACTGGGTTCAGGGTTCCACAGCTAGTAGGGGTGGAGTAACGGTGTGTCCAGTCGGTGCAGTGGTTCATGCCTATAATTTTAACACTTTGGGAGGCCAAGGCAGGAGGATTGCCTGAGGCCAGGAGTTTGAGACCGGCCTGGACAACAAAGTGAGACCTTGTCTCTACCAGAAAAAAAAAAAAATTGGCCAGGTACGGTGGCTCACACCTGTAATCCCAGCACTTTGGGAGGCCCAGGCGGGTGGATCACCTGAGGTCAGGAGTTCGAGACCAGCCTTACCAACATGGTGAAACCCTGTCTTTACTAAAAATACAAAAAATTAGCTGGGCATGGTAGTGCATGCCTGTAATCTCAGCTACTCGGGAGGCTGAGGCAGGAGAATTATTTGAACCCAGGAGGCGGAGGTTGAGTGAGCCAAGATTGTGCTGTTGTACTTCAGCCTGGACAGCAAGAGCGAACTTCCGTCTCCAAAAAAAAAAAAATTAGCTCTGTTGTGGTGGTACATGCCTGTAGTCCCAGCTACTTGAGAGGCTGAGGCAGGAGGATCCCTTAATCCCAGGAGCTTGAGATTGCAGTGAGCATGACTGCACCACTCCACTCCAGCGTGGGTGACAGAGTGAGACCCTCTCTCTCTTTTTTTTTTAAAGTGTGTGTTTGTACCACTGTACTGTAGTGTCTGCTGCCTACCATTGTGGTTTCACAGCTGTTCATCTCAGTGCTGTTTGCCTCAAGTTCTGCAAGCTCATACTTCATTTGCTGTCTTCTGCTGCTTCTCCCTCTTCTAGGCTGGCTCGCACTGGAGTCACTGTGTTTCTCTTTTTGTGTTAGCCATCAGCACTCTCAACTTACTATGCTAAATGCCTTTTCTCTCAACGCCACCTCACCCTGCCCACCTCATGGCTGCTACCTGTTTATTTTGTCATTTTCCTGTGACTCTTGAATATTTTTAAGCACATTGTAAGGGTCTTGAAATTAGGGAATGTGTCTGCCAGACAAATAAGTGTTTCTAATATTTGGAGCTGCTTTTTGGATCGTATAATCAACCCATATGAATAGCCTTAGTTCTGGGGCTGTGACTTGGAGAGGGGCTGATTTGACTCACGAGTGAGCTGGTGTCATGAGTGGAGTCTTTTGGATACTTGCAGCTCTGAAGGTGGCATCAGCCTTAGACCTCCTAGCATCAATGTTGATGTGATGTGGTGTAAATGTGAGATGATGCTGTGCTATCTGGGGTTTCTTGCAGTGCCTTGTTACCCAATGCATAAGTCCCTGAAAACTCTGTAAATGTCCATCGCTACCTACCACAGAAACTGAAGGAAGAGTGATCTTGGGATGACCTTGCATTAAGAGAAAAAGGAAATGACGTTTGCCTTCTGTATGTAACCCCGCTATTTGCATTATTAACATACATGGTCCAGAAAGTCACCATAGAATTGTTTTGCCTAAAGTTTATTTTACCCACTTTTAGGATCAAAGCTGTTATGTAAAACCTTAGTTGTTTGTAATGTTCTGCATTTTGGGGCAGAAGTCCCAAATGTACTTCCAAGTTTTCTATCCATGGATTGGGATATAGAAGTCATGTATGAAAGGAGAGGAGATAGCAGGCAGTCTTTGAGATGAACTATTTCAAGGAGCAGTCTGCAGTTCTTCCAAATTAGAGTTCTGAATATGTGGTTAGGCTAGTGATGATGATAGAACACCCCAGTTCTGACTGCATCATTGCCCAGACAGACCCAGTATCTTTCACCATTTTATTCTTGACCAAACAACATTCATTTCCCAGTATCTTAGTCTCCCCTAAAGGAAAAAGAACTACGTAGCTGGCATCCATAGAGTGCTGTCATGTATCATTCTTGGTAAAATGGAAATATATGATTGGAGTGTGTTTCAAGCCAGGCTTTTCTATAGTTCTCTTGTTCCGCTTTTCACTCCTGATTTTTTGAGGTTTTAATCTTGAGACCTTTTCTCTGCAGTGCCTCAGTTACTACTATGGAATAACATAATGAGCGAAGAAGATAACTTCTCTACTGGGCTGTGGTTCTTCTAGTAATTCTGCTACTCCTGGGTCATTGCCTAGGGTGAGGAGGCCAGGTTATCTTCTGGAGGCTCACCACACCTTGATGTCCAGATGTGTCCTAGGACTGCAGTGGAGAGGTGAGCACAGTGTAAGGAAAGCATGTGGCACATGCGTAGGGGCCAAGGCTGCAGCAGGAAGTAAACTTTCCCACAAACAAACAAACAAACAGCATACATCAGCTTCCTTCTGGAGTGAACCTGTAGTAAACCCAACAGAGATGTGTTTGGTAGTTTTCAGTACGTTTTTGAGAATTTGTTTGAAAACCATTGAGGGGTGGGGTGGAAGAATCCACATCATATTTTCCCTTGTTTGTGTGTGTGTGGTTTTTTTTTTTTTTTTTTGAGACGGAGTCTTGCTCTGTCGCCCAGGCTGGAGTGCAGTGGCGCCATCTCGGCTCACTGCAAGCTCCGCCTCCCGGGTTTACGCCATTCTCCTGCCTCAGCCTCCCGAGTAGCTGGGACTACAGGCGCCCGCCACATGCCCAGCTAATTTTTTGTATTTTTAGTAGAGACGGGGTTTCACCATGCTAGCCAGGATGGTCTCAATCTCCTGACCTCGTGTTCCGACCACCTTGGCCTCCCAAAGTGCTGGAATTACAGGCGTGAGCCACTGTTCCTGGCTCCCTTGTGTATTTTTATTTTTAATTTTTTATTTGAGACAAGGCCTCGCTCTGTCACCTAGGCTGGAGTGCGGTGGCACAATCATAGCTCTCCACAGCTTCAAACTCCTGGCTCTCTGTGGAGAGCTGTGATCCTCCTTGCCAGCGCTGCTCTGAGACTATTACTGAGCGCCATGACACCCAGCTAATTTTATGCTTTTTTTTATAGAGATATGAGGTCTCACTTTGTTGCCAGGTTGGTCTCAAACTCCTGGGCTCAAGCAGTCCTCTTACTTTGGCCTCCCAAAGTGCTGGGATTATAAACGCAAGCCCCTGCAACCAGCCTTCCTTGTATTTTAGATGTTTAGTGAAGTTAATTAAGTTAGCCCTTGAAGGTAGTGAGAATTTACTTTAAATTCAGAGCCAGCAGAGGGAGTACACAAGTCTTTAAGCCGATCTCAATTATTTTTTTCTCCACACAGCTAAAATAATACCTTGATTATATTTTAAAGAACTCTGATATATAGTGTTTCCATGTAAGTTTATTGTCATCATTAGAAAAGGAAAATTTAGGAGAGGGAGTGTGGAGATTAAAAACTTAAAGCAAGTGTTTTAAAGGAAACCTTGGTCTTCTAAGACCTATGATTTACTTCCCACTCCTAGATCATTAAATGAGAGTACTTTTAACTGAAAAAATACCCTCCCCTGCCTTTCCTCTTTTTGCTACTCAATTCCTGATACTACATATTCATTTATACCTAAAACCAGATTTTTACAGAGTAGTCAAGTGTCTGGATCGGTGGGATGTTCTGTGTTTTAGTGCTATTTTGATTGGGACTTTTGATATTTTCCAAGGCTTCACAGTTGCTCATGGGTGAGAGAAATGTATGTGTTTACCTTTCTCTCAGGTAAGAGAGAAAAATAAGGTAAAAAGTAAGAACAACATTATTTCCAGTTCAAAAATGAATAGTCATGGAGCTACAGGAGACTACTGTAACTTTGAACTTTTTGTAATTCTATAATGCTATGATTTGTCACCTCCCTCCACTATGCCCCATATTTTGGTGGTGGGGTTTATTTTTGACATGGCAGTTGGAGTGGGTTGAATAGAGTTCCTCTAAAATTCATGTCTTCCTGGAACTTCAGAATGGTGACCTTATTGGGAATCTTTCCTGAATTAGTTAAATTAAAGCAAAGTCATATCAGCTTAGGGTGGGTCCTAACTCCAGTGACTGGTGTGTATAAGAAGAGGAGAAAATACATAGAAACCCAAATAAGGCCGTGGAAAGTTGGAGACAAATATTAGAGTGATGCAATTATAAGCCAAAGAACACCAAGGATTGCCAGGAGCCGCGAGAAGCTGGAAGGGGCAAGAAAAGATCCTCCCCTAGTGCCTTCCCAGGGAGCATGGCTTTGCCAACACCTTGATTTTGGACTTCTAGCCTCCAGAACTGAGAGGGAGTGAGTTTTTGTTGTTTTAAGCCCTGAAATTCGTGGTAATTTTTTTATGGCAGTCCTAAGAAAGTAACCTAGGAGCCTAGGGATAGAAGAGTAGGAATGGCAGAGTTGCAGATGGAGAAGAATAAAAAGACCTTATTTAGATTCAAATTAAAGTGTTAATAATCATTCATAGGCGACTTTCTTGTCATCTACATTTCTTCTTTTTTTTTATCCTGCAGTAAGGACAGAGGGAGGCATGAATTTTCCTTGATTTCCCAGTTAGAGCTACTAGAACATGTCCCTCTTTCAAATTTTGAATAAGGTGTGTCCTTCCCCCAGTCCCCTTCCTTACTGAATTTCTTTTTCTCTGCCTATTTTGTGAACTGGCAGTATGGCTGTGCTTATTGATTGTGGACTTGAGGTTTACAGTAAGTCCATGAAGTCTGGCTGAGGGCTTTGGTCTAGAAGAGTCAGTCTTTGAGGGGAGGGGAGGGAAAAGCCAAGGCTCCTCAGTGGAAGAGTAGTGTGGAAGAAGAAGCCTGCTTTTGGCCCTGTCAGGGCTTGAGAAGTTGGAGGCATACCATGTTCACTGCCGTCAGTGATGGTAGTAAGGCTAATACAGATCTCTCTGGAGTTCCCTTAGTGTGTGCTATGCTTGGTTCAAGCCTTGCAAAGTCTCACACACTTGGTCCTTCAGGCTCATGTCCCCTGTGTTTACATTTACATCCAAAAAACCAGCTCTTCTATTAAAGCATAGAACATTGAGTGGTTGTCCTCATAGAAGCAGCAGCAGTAGCAGTAGATACCTTGTAGGTACCGAGTAGGTGTTTGGCTTGAAATGTTCAGACATTTAAGAATCAGAATTGTATCTGTTTATTCTCATATTTTAAAATAATATTTTTGGGGAGGGGTGTCAGGGTTATATTAGAGATACAGTTTGGTTTTTACAATAAAAAGAGGAGTCTACACAAGACATTTCTGGCCTATTTATAATAACAATGACAGTAATAGTAGCTGTGATTTATTGAGCCCTTATTATGTGCCCATTACTCAACTAAGTTTTTTACATTTAATGTTGATCCTATAAGATAGGCATTTAAATGTAAACCCCAGTTTAAAGACAAGGAAATGGTTCAGGGAGGTGAAAGTGACTTACTTGGGATCCAAACCCAGGGCTCTCTGACTTGGGAGCATTTGCCTTTTCTAGTATACTTTCCTGTCTCCTGGAGTGTGGGTGGGACTTTGGGTGGGGTACAACAAGAAATTAAAGAGCTGTTGGCCAGGCGTGGTGGCTCATGCCTGTAATCCCAGCACTTTGGGAGGCTAAGGCGGGCGGATCACGAGATCAGGAGATCGAGACCATCCTGGCTAACACAGTGAAACCCCCATCTCTACTAAAAATACAAAAAAAATTAGCCGGGCGTGGTGTGGTGGCCTGTAGTCCCAGCTACTCAGGAGGCTGAGGCAGGAGAATGGCGTGAAGCCGGGAGGCAGAGCTTGCAGTGAGCCGAGATTGCGCCACTGCACTCCAGTCTGGGCGACAGAACAAGACTCCATCTCATAAATAAATAAATGAATAAATAAATAAATAAATAAATGCCATTTTAAAAGTTTCTACTCTATGCCACATTCTTTACCTCTATCCCCAGGAATCCCCACTTTAATCCTTCTGAGTCTGTCTCGAATGCTCATCTTCAGAGTCGTGCTCACTGAGTAACAACACCTCTCTGTGTGCTGGTGGGAAGTGGACTTAGCTCTGTGATTTAGGCTCCTTCCATTGATTTTTGCATGAGCTAAGTAACTTTTAAGAATTAGCATGTACCTGAGTCTTTAATGGGAGAGTAGGAATGGCTTGAGAATTCTGTTAGAAACCTGTTGGTTTGGTGATTCTCCATTTCTCTTTGGTCACTGCCAGGTGTGACCATAGTTTACTATGGGTCAGATGCACAGTGTGTTATTTAGAACAATAGAGTGATGCATGGTCAGTAGAAATCTTTTGGGATGGGACCTTATCGCAGAAATTTCTGTGTTGGTACAGTAGGATGTCTGTGCTTTTATAGGCTTCAAGCAAGTAGATGAATGCAGGCAGCAACATCAAGAAAAGCAGATCTCAGGAAAAAAACACACTTACAAGGAGTTATTGGCAGTTTTGCTGCCAAATCAGAAATCCTAATGAAAGACATTAAAAATATTTTGTGAGGTGGTCATCTCTTTGCAGTGCAGTTACTGACAGGTTTAAAGGCAGGCTGCCAAGACAAACATAAAATGTTGCATAATGCAAGTTGCTGGCCAGGTTAGTGTTTATCTCTACTGAAGAGCCTATTGCTTTTGTCTTCAAGGTAAGAATATGTATGAAGAAGACCTAAAATGGTGGTTTTAATTGGCCACAGGAAGGCACTGCCCTAAGATAAAATGTAGCTAACAGAATGCTAATTATCCCATATTATTTTGTGTATGTTGGAAAAAAATTACAAAACTCTCAGTTTCATAGTAAAGAGAGGTAAGTAGTGGTGTCTGGATAATGTCCAGAGGATAGACTGAAACTCTGTGATAAACGTGAGCAGGCGGAATGGTGGTGCTACCTGATAACCGAGTATAACAGCATGCAGGGGAGTGTGCGGCTGGAGGCAGCTGCAATAGAAGGTGGCAGTGCCACCGTGGACTTTTAAAGGGGCAACTCTGGGTACAAGCCTGTAGTGTAAGGAGGGCATACAATTATATACAGTTGAGCTTGTCTCCTTGAAAACTGGTTCTTTCTTTTTACTATGTTAAAAAGATCAAGTGGATAGTTAAGTCATTAATTCAGGTAATTCCAACCACAAAACTACTTTTTTCCTGAAGTGTCCTAATCATTGATTTTAAAAAATGATATTTCTTTCATCATAAATTATCTGCATAATTGCTTTGGTTCCATATTTCATATTAAGCTTGGACTGAGTGATGTTTAAAGCCTCCTGCTCACCTTCCTCCCTTTTCTTCCTATTTTATTTTACTTAGTACCTAAAAAAAAAACAAAACCTCGATGTAGATTAATTTTCTTTGTGATGGTTTCATAGAGTAAAACACTTTCCCTAGATCTCTTCATTCGAACTTTTCCTCTTGATAAATCACTGGAAAAAAAACCAAAAAACTAATTTAAAAGCGTTGCGATGGGTCTTCCAGAGTTTTTACCTTACACATAGCTGTTCTAGGGCTTCCCACCAACATTTATTTCCAAACCAAGGACTTGTTAATCTCTTCCTTCATACTTTTGCGTCTGAGTCCGAATTGGGTACGGGTTTTCGTTGTCTTTGTTTTTGCAGTAGAAAACTTCAGTTGGTAGGATGAAAAGGAACAAATCTTTATTCACTTTCAGTACAGTTCCATTAACAGTATTAATGTGCCATGTATGAATATACCTGTCATGCAGATTGAGGCCTGCAGACTAATAACATTTTGGGCAAGATAATTTTAAGTCAAAATTGAAGCTCTGAACCCAAACATTCTTTCAAATTTCTTTAAAATAATAATGATCACTTAGATGAGGTGCATCATTTATGTAACCCTGAGAAGCCTGGAATTGACTTATGAAAATGTCATAGGCCTGATTAGTTTAAAGTAGTCTTCGAGCTGATACCGGTGTGAGCATGTTTGCTTCAGAACACATGGACTCTTAAGCTCATGATAGATAATTTCCTAGGTGAACTAGTATACTGTTTCTTCAAATTAGTGGCCTCGATCAGCCCTTCTCTCTCTAAGCCTGTCCAATAAGGATAAGTTTACGGCCTTCTTTTTGAATAGACACATGTCCTCTGCTGAACTGAGTTATCTAAATCAGTCCTATTTAGTCTCCTCCCCTTCCAAGAAAGATCCTTATTTTAGACTGAAAGACTAAGTGATTTGGGCCATATTTTAGGTTTTATCATACTTATCCTTTACGTCATTTGTTAAGGTCAAGTTCAGCGTTTGACTGTGGACATCATTTAGTAGGTGTTCCTTGGGAAGAGGCTTATTGAGAAGAGAAGTTTATTCCAATAATCTCATAAAATCAGTGAATGCTTTCAGTTAATTTATCAGCAACCAGTGCTGAATAAGCAAGGTACCATGTGTTAAATTAGGAAAGGTAACTGGTGCTGCTAGTGAAAACTGTGTCTTCTAAGTCGGCTTTAAAATAAATTGTGTACCACATGAATGTTTCAATCAAAAATTACAATTCTTGTTTTTAAGATGCAGCTTTATCCACATCTAAGTTTTCTCATCAGCCAAAAAAAAAAAAAAATTTAAATGGATGAGTCTGTTTAGCTTATAATGCAGTGGAAATACATCTGGATTTTTATCTCTGGGCACCCAGTGTTTGCCCTATTGATGTGAGCAGAGATGATTTTCAGCTGACATCTTTGTTGCCTGCCCAGGGAGTCCCTGCTCTTTCCATTGACTGAGTTCTTCTAGCTAGTTTCTTTTGTGTTCATTGTTCTGCCTTAAACAGGATCATAAAGCTTTCTAAAAAATTTTTTTCAGCTGTTACCTCATGTGTCTGTGCTGATCAAGGAGGAAGAGAAGAAAATAACTTGGTTTTATCATTTGCATCACATGATTTTACAGCTTTGAAAAACCATTTGTCAGTGTGGTTACTGGGAGGATGATTTCAGCTATTGAGTGCTCTGAGAGTTACTTCTTTAATCTCTTCCCTCTTCCTTCCCTGTTTAAAGAACAGTTAATTTTGCTGAGGGAGAAATTTTATTGTTTTTTTGATGTATGATTTCAAAGTTGAACCTTTAAATGATTTCTGAAAAGTTAAAAGTTCTTTGCCCCAAGTTCTTAGTAACTCTTCTTAAAAAAAAAAAAAAAAATAGTATACCTTGGTAAGAGGGTTTCCTGGCATGTTCTTTGGACTGGTATCAAGTCTTTGGCACATGAAGGTACTTCCTTGATCATCTAGCCATTTCTGATTTTTGAACCTGAGACAACCAACATTGGGTTGATCTCTAGATCAGCCTCGCAGAATCTAACAGAGTAACCTCAGTTTCACTTATCCGGGTCACTCCTGGCTGCTGTCCCATTCTTGTCTTTTCCTTTTATATCTACTACACATTGTCTGAAGTGGGCTTATTCCCCTTCTCTTTCCCATCCACCGGTCACCTTACTCCTACATCAGTGGTTTTTCACCCTGGCTGCATTTTAGAATCACCTGAAGAGCTTTCAAACCCACCAGTGCCTAGGTACCATTGTAAGGCAGTTAGGTCAGAATCTCTAGGTATGGGGCCTGGGCATTTATATTTTTTAAGCTTCTCACGTGGTGATAATGTATAGCCAGGATTGAGTGCCTCTATCTTAGAGAAATTAGATTTTGGCTGTGGTAGTTATCAGCTATTTTAGTATTGACTTTAGACACATTTTAGCCCTCTTCTCCATAGGAAGCTCCACATGACAAGGAGTGCTATAAAGTTGGGATTAAAGAGTAAGGTTGGCTTCTAAGGGCAAGAGCATTATTATCACTTAACAAACTGTGTTTAACTGTGGTCTCCTCTTCTTTAATATAAGTGCATGTGATGTCTTTAGTTTCCAACTCCTACTCATTTTTCTAGTCTCTCCTGGACCCTAGTTAACTTACTTTGAAGTTTTTAGGAATTTTTAAGAAGAGATGGTGCTGTTTTAAGTCATTGCATAAGACTTGAAAACTGAGACATATAAACTTACCCTTTTGTGCAACCTAATCTGATATACCAGAAGGTTCCACTATATCCTGATGTTTGAAGGTAATGGTTCTCCAAGTGGTCCCTAGCCCAGCAGTGTCAATATCACATAGGAACTTTCTGGGAATGCAGATTCTTACCCCACAGGATAACCCCACACAGACTAAATCAGAAACTCTTTAACAAGCCCTCCAGGCGATTCTACTGCAAGCTGAGGTTTCAGAACCACTCTTTTTAAGTCATTTGCTAAGTCTCTGGAATTATTCTAGTGATGGGAATAAAAAGTCTAACATCTAGGGCATCTTGGCTTCAGAATCATGGCAAGACGGGGGAAAAATATGGTGGTATCTGTTGAAATATAACAAAGCTCTAGCCCTTTGAGTATTCTGGACTTCCCACAGATCTGCGTTGCTCTGTAGCCTTCTGTACAAGGCAAGAATACTCACCTTTCAGGATCACAACAATAAAGGATCCACTCAGGGAACCACATGTTCACCTTAGTGCATATATTGTGTTCACAGAGCTTGTGTTTAGGCTGGATTCATGTTTTCTTGTGTGTGTGATCTTTTTCTCTTGTTTGTTTTGGTCTTTTGAGGACATTCCTAGTTTTAAAACCACCATCAGACAGCGGAGTAGTTGTACTGACTCATCCCCAGACAGACATGGGACATGTGAGAAAGATAAGATAAAAATGTGCTGGGTGTAATCAGTGTGAGAGGCTCAGTGCAGTGAAGGGGAGAGTGACATGGCTCTCGTGATGAAGTCAGAGGTAAGGCGGGACATTCGCCTTGGCTCAGGATCCTAAAAGGTACAGGACCTCTCCCACCACAGGTGGAGCGAGGTACAGATCCAAACAAGTATTGCTGCTTGTCAGTATCATTGGACTCTGTAGTGCATTAAGCAGGGCCTCATGATCAGCTAGCTATATCAAACCTAGCTGGTGGCTTTAGGAATGTAAATAGTGCAAAACACAGTGGGTTGGCCAGTTCTGGATGTTCATGTCAAGACCTTTTACCAGCTGCTTCAGAATGTTGCCTGAGATTCATAAACACTAAAACAAAACAAAACAAACTCCACTGGGATGACTTTGGATTACTATTCATTCTGCTGTTAGTGGCATTCCTTTATCCTACATGAAGCCATATCCAAGTTATATGGCTTGAGTGCTAAGCCTCTGAGGTGCAGTGATCTGGGTTTTCTTCTTGGGGGAGTGGGTAGGGCAGGCCAATCACTTTCCTCAGATTCACCAAGATTCCTGGGAAGGGTCAAGAAGACAGGTTCGGTGTTGGAACAACATCAGAAGGTCCACTTGGAAGGGAAAGTTGCATTGAGGGACTTCTGTCTGGGGTCAGAGTTTGGAGGAAAATCCAAAATATTGTGCTGTTAACTGTGAGCAGCATTCCAAATTGGACTCCAGGAGAATGCCAGGGATTTGTATGCATTGGAAGTCAGATACAGCTGGTGGGCGCTGGAAGTGCTGGGGACAGTAGGAACTTTTCCTGAGCCGTCACCACTCAAAACAAGTGAAAGGTGTCAACACACGGCAGTTGCTCATCCATTTTGGTTTCCCCAAAGCATAGGCCTCTGCTTTCATGTTCTGGGGGCAAGGAGAGAGGGTATCTTGAAAGGATCTGGCATCAGGATCACTTCCACAGAGGAGTAAAACATCCGGTAGCAGTCCAGGAGTAAAGCCTGCCCAGTAGCAGTCCAGAAGGCTTGTCTCTCAACCCAGAGGAATCCCCAGTCCTTGGCTCCTGTGTCTCAGACGTGGCAATAATGAAGGACACACCTGCTTGACCCCTCTTTGAACATTTCCTTGAGGCTATAGAGGAGGCCTCTGGTTTAGAGACGGTCGGTGCCCTGACTTCTATGTGCTGCTGAGTTGCGGAGTGGTAGTTGAAGTTGGAAAACTTTTAATTCCTCCCTGCCCAAAAGGGGCAAAAAGGACTAAATCTTCCTTCTATGTTGGTGTGAATGGGTGTGATGTGTACAGTCATAACCTTAGATTTATCTATTATTTTCATGGCTATAACTAAAAGCTACTGTTAATTGAACATTTATTAGCAGTGTGCCAGACACTGATGAGCTTTATGCATGTTAGCTCTTCTTTTTTTTTTTTTTTTGAGATGGAATCTTGCTCTGTTGCCCAGGCTGGAGTGCAGTGGCGCGATCTCGGCTCACCACAACCTCTGCCTCCGGGGTTCAAGCAATTCACCTGCCTCAGGCTCCCTAGTAGTTGGGATTATAGACGCCTACCACCATGCTCAGCTAATTAGTAGAAATAGGGTTTCAGTATGTTGACCAGGCTTGTGTTTACATATTTCAAACGCCTGACCTCATGACCCACCCGCCTTGGCCTCCCAAAGTGCTGGGATTACAGGCGTGAGCCACCGCGCCCAGCCTTAGCTTTTCCTCTTTACTCATGAGGAAACTGAGGTGCAAAATGGCTAAGTGACTTGGCTGAGGCCGCATAGTTGGTAAGTGATAGAAATGGGACTCCTGTATCAATATGTCTCTACTTTGACCAAGGAAACTCCAAAGTCAATTTATCCAAGCTTTAGGGATCTTGATTTTATAATACTGCCTGAGACCTCACTGGGTTGTTCTTTTCTATCATATTTCCCATTTTGGTTTAAAAGAAGAGAAAGGAAGGGAGTTTGGATGATCCGTTAGAATTGAGACAGATGTGTTCTACCTAGCTGTCATTGTTTCAGAACCCATAGAAAGAACAAACTTGAGTGTTAGGTTGTAGACAAGCATTCACATTGAACACAAAAGGCTTTTCAGACTTGTACTTTTGTGAAGTGTGATTATTCTTAGGGATGGGACACTTCAAACTGTGTTTTTTCTCCAGGCTCTAGAGCAGATGTAAGTGATATTCCAGGAAGGGTGACCCAGCTCATCTTCCGCAGATTCAGAAATGACACACACAGATGAGTTTACTCTGAACTGCATTTAAACTTTCCTGTAGTCATTGCTTTCTCTCCCTCCCCCTACCCCTTCTGTGGAAGTTGAAGCAGACTAATTGTATATCATCTTCTGTTGAACAGCCACATCGTGCATGGAAGCCAGTGGGTCATTTGGGTCTAGTTTTCATTCTTTTCTTTGGATTTGCTTCACAGTTTAAATTAGGCCCAGGACATTGTATATGGTGGTTTAAGAAGGTGACTGCAGCAGGCAGATGTTAAAAGATGGAAGCAGTAGGAGGAGGCCAAATTGTGGAGGATGGGGTGATAACTGGATTGGCAAATGGGGACTGAGGAGCATGGAAGGTGGCCCAGTCAAAATACCTTGGTAGAGGCTGGATGGTTGTAGTTGCGTGATTGTGATGAAATATTACGGGTGATGGCTGGGTTTAGCAGTGTTAAGCCATTATGAAATTTCTTCAGAGAACATTATCAGACAACACATATGTACTGCTGATTAAGCAATATCATTAATGAGCACGCTTTATAATTTAAAATGCAAGCAGATTTGCTTTCAGTCTCAGTCATGGAACCATTGAGACACTTTAGGGAGGCAAGTGAACCACTGCAGTTCTTCCTATACTGGAAGGAAAAAGAGGAAAGCGAAGTTATTTTGTGGTTTTGGAATAGTTAAAAAAACAAAAAAATTGTGTTTTGATAGTGCCTTCCAGAGAGTTCAGCATTATGAATCATTTCTTCTTTGTCAAAGTGGGAGAGACATTCTGTCTGTGAACTAAATCTCCCGAAGTCTTCAGTGTTTGATGGGTAAAGGAAAGAGAAGAAGGAAATAGGAAACCGCCATGCCATCTTTCCCCCGTTATCGCCCTTTCATGAAAAATGATCTTGGCTCGCTTCCAAGACTTTGTTTAAAAAAACTTGGTTGTCTGGTATTTCTCATCTGCATGAAAAATGAAAAGTGTCTCCATTTTTTTCTGAGATAAATGGTAAAGATAAAGCTTTCTTAATGTTTAAAAATATAGGCTGCATACTCTCTGAGAGAAAAAGCCCCACAAACAATGTCAGCTATTTTTGGAATATTATATAAACAGTTTTAACTGTCATGTAGGGGCAACGTATTTTTCCTGCACTCCTAACCCTCATAGGAAAAAAGGACATTGGCTCTTTCTTCACCGGCTTGGTGTAGGCCATTTATTTACTAGCCATCTAAGTAAGTGCCTACCAGCTGCTTTTAGGTGACATCTAGGGATCATCCTAAACATCTTGTGTGCTAGATGTGGGAAGCAGGCCCAGCGGGCTAGGGCTGAATAGAAGTAAGAGTCTAGCGTGTGCTAAGAAGCCCAAGGTTCCCAGCCCTGTGTTGTACCCAGAGACAGATTTTCATCTGTGGAATCACCTGGGAATCTTTATATCCAGTTGTAGGAACACAGTAACATCCCTTTTCTCAGTCCAGACCAATAACATTTTAAACAGTTGCTGGACTTTAAAAAAAAAAAAAAAAAATTGTGTTTCCTGGCATGTAAACAGATATTCCCAAAATAAAATAAGTGAAACATTTGTCAGATAATGCATTTATTCTGGTTACCTTAATCCCTTGTTAGGTTTTTGTCATGGAAATAGTAGGTGACAGCTTTGAAGGATGTTAAGCAGTGGGGTTATTTTTTTTTCCCCAAGGAGACAGTTTTTAGGGCAGACTGAGTATTTTTTCTCTTGTTTTTGAGTATGTAGCTGTATATTAAGATAGGAAAGCTGACTCTGACCCAAGAAAAATAGGATGGTAGGCCAGTCCACCTGCCAAGTGTGTTATTCAGATTCTTGTTGGGTATAACTGCCTTCCGTGTGACTCTCAGTACCTAGACTCCCTTCTCAGCAGCCCTGCTTTATGTGCCTAATGTTCCCCTGTTCATCGCACCTGGACTGCTTCCTGAGGGATTTTCTAGGGGAAGGACTCACGTGAGATGCAAATTGATGCAAAATTGATGATGGAACTCCTGAGTCCTGAAACTCAGTGCCTTGGATGTCATCTGACTTACCCCTTTATTTTCTGGATGAGGATATTAAGGGTCAAAGATGTAAAGGAGGTGACTTGAAACCACCCAGTGAGGCCACTCTTACCTATGAACTGACTCTGTGGTCACCAGCATTCTTACGGAGGAAGATCCACAACTGTCTCATGAGCATCTGTAATGTGCCTGGACACAGTCCTCGCTTCAGACCTCATTATTTTCTATGGAGGAACTAGGCTTTTTATTTCATTGTGGCTGGTGTGGGGGCATTCGGTGAAAAGGTAGCTATGGGAGACTTCAGGCAGCCAAAGTGCTACCTGATAAACCTCTGGACCTTGAAGAAGGACTGCCTGATGGTAGCCCTATTATCCAGAGTGATGGGGCCTGAGTTTTCTGAGTGGTTGTTACTTTGATGGTTGTGACTTTGAGAAAGAAGTATATTGCATGTAATGTTTCCAAGAATTAGTTACTCTGTGCCAGAGGAGTGGGCACATAAGCTGGATCAGTGGCTTTAATGGGCAGCAGTTGGCTGCAAGAGAAATTTGCAGTTTCACCAGTCTTAATGCTGGGCAACCCATACATTAAATAATATTTAGCGCACTTGGGATATCTCTTATTGGGAATTAAGCCCCCAAAGCAGCTTTCTGTAACTGTTAAAAGTCCAGTTGATAATGCTAAGCTCTTCTTCAGGCACTGGAGAAGTTTGGCAGTCTCTGGAATAAGGAATTTGTTTGGCTTTGGCACTGATAGCCAAAATGCCACTTCTAGTCACTTTTAATGTTACGGAGATTTCAGTCTCAGTGCCGATTATTGAAAAGTTTGTGCCAAATAAGATTTCAGTGCTGTGGTGAAGCAATCTGGGTGTGCTTTAAAGGTAAATAAAAATACAGCATGTTTTCTGAGTATAATTCTCGTAGGCAGAGTTTTGTTGGTCACCCAGATGGTTAGAAGTTCTGGTCCTTCAGCAGTGTGGGTTGGTGGCAGTGGTGCTGGCTTCTGCAGCCTGTGCTGGTCCAGGCCTAAACTCGGAAAAGTATACATGTCCAGGGCTCATGTGACTTGATCATATGGGGGCGTGCTTCATAGGTCATAGCCATGGTTATTCATCCGTTTACTTTCATTCCACCGGCACAGTAATGCATAGAATAAAGATGGACATACAAGTGAGTATTGCTTCTGATGAGTCTGCAGTATAGTGGGTGGTAGGGATATGCAAACAGAAGGTTGTGATATTTCTTGGGAGATGGTACTAATCCACTTTGCCTAGAAAGAAGGGAAGTATTGCTGAACTGTGCATCCTGGCATGTATCTCTGCCATCATTCATTATTTTCACCTTTGATAATGAAATTTCTGACAAGACAGGGTGTCGTTGGAGTTCATTTTCTTTTGTTGATAAAAGTATTACTGTAATCAAAGAATTCCTTGCAGAAGTTTTGCAACCCTCAAGGAAAAGTGATAAAAAACAGACCCTGCATGATAGATTGCAGGGTTCAGGGAGGTGGGAGTTGTCCATCCTTTCGCGTTGGCTTTGCTTTTGTTTGTGTAACCGTGAAAGGATACTGAGTCTGCTTTTTGTAAAGGAGATAACTTGGTTCATCCCTAACATGCAGAGTGTTGGGTGAATTAACGAGTGGAAGGCACGTAATAATGTGTGGCACTTATGTAGTATTTTGATGATTTCACCTAGAATCTTGCCATCTGGAAACTTGCATTTACTAGGATGTAGAGCCAATTTTGGATGATACTGAGTCCAATGTGTATTTAAAATGGTTTAGATTTTCATTTGGCTAAAATCTAGGAGGTTGTAGACTAATAGAATAACAATAATGATAGCCTTTCCTGGGGAGCTCTGAACAGCCTCAGGAGTACTGTAATGAGAGGGTAAAAGACGAGAATCTTATCTTATTTCATAGTGATGTGGTTGAAACATGGTAGCCTGCACGGTGGTAAAGCTGGCCCCTTTTGAAATGAGAAGTTGAATTCCTCATCTATGGCTTTGGCACTTGCTTTGCCACCAAGAATTGCTATCTCCAAAATCTTCAAGCCATGAAGAATCTTTGCCATCTTATTTTCCCAGCTCCTGGGGAGCAGAGGTTTCCCACTTGAGCTTAGATTTTGCTGAAAGCACCAAAATCCAGGCCTCAAAGATCTCAAAGTGGATCAGGGCCTGGGGACCAGCTGTGCACTATTGAGATTGGAGCTCAAGTTGGCAGGGAGGCCATGGCTCCTTCACTATCCTGGAAGGCTCTCTGCCCCCTTCCTCAGCACTTCAACATAACAAGGCTGGGCTCTTGATCCTGAGACAGTTGGGAGTCTGTAAGGTGTGCCCCATGCTTTCCTTCGATGTAGAGATAGATGCCTTTTACCTCCCATTAGAGTGCTTCAGAGGCTATTTAGGGTGCCTTAGGAAAAGGTATCGTTATTATTATTCCATTAGTCTGTAACCCTCTAGGTTTTAGCTAAATGAAACTCTAAACCACTTAAAACACACTGGGCTCAGTAGCATCCAAAATCGCTCTGTGCTTATAGGCGTCTGTAGAGTGGTGGGCGTGCTGCCCCAGTGGCTGTCACTCTGGCTCCTGCCCTTATGTCTCCTTCAAGGGTACATGGAAGACAGATGAGGGACACATGCCTAAGGTCAGCTTCAACCACATTCCTATCCCACTTTCTCAGCAGGCTTCCTACTTTTTCACTGCCTCTGAAATAGACACAGACCTGCCATTCCTGGAAGGCCTCAAGCCTCTGGAAAAGCAAAGATCACTTTTCCCCAAAGATGTTAATTCCAAACTTGTTTATGTTCCTCCTTAGAATGACAGCTTACAAAAATATGCGCAGTATTAAGAGATGAAGCCTGAGGGTGAAGGACAATATAGTACTTGACAGGTACTAGAATTAGGTCACACATTTCACTCTTGAGTTTCATAGCAGCTGGAGCAAAAGAGACATAAGATTAGCTTCCAAACTTATAACTGCCTTTAAATAAAAACAGAAGCAGCTTGGCTTTTTCTGTTACTCAGAAACTTTTTCTCTCGGGACATCATAAAGAGAACACTGATCTAATAAACGACATTCTCCTGCTTGAAATTTGGTTCTCTGAGGTAATGAGCCAGTCCATTAGTTTCAGTGTTCGTTCCTCAATGATGTATCTATGTCCAACGACCTGGCCTTGTGAATATTTTTTTGACATAACGTGAGGTAGAGTATGAATGGGGCCAGACTTAGGAGTGACTAGAACTTACAGATGAAGCAGTATAGATCAGTTTCTTTGGGAAGGTTCTTGGAGGAGCCCATGGGAGGAAACCCTGGACAGGTAGGAAAACTGAGGAAGCAGAAGAGGCAGGCAGAAGACAAAAACCCTGGCATAAGAAATTGTCAATACTGAGAAGTGGCAGGGACGTAGCAGAAGGGAATGGTTGAGGGAATACCAGGGGGCTGGTGTGTAGTTGGTCCCCAACAGCAGTGCATTGGTGTACTCGACCCTCCAGTGTGATTCTGTGCATGAGACAAGACTCTGGTTTTCATGAAGCAGGGCATCAGGGAATGGGAGTCGGTGAGGAAATTACATTAACATTTATTGAGCACCGTTCTCACAATAAACCTGAAGGGAATTTTTTTTTTTTTTTTTTTAAGTAGAGATGAGGTCTTGCTGTGTTGCCTGGGCTGGTCTTGAACTCCTGGGCTCAAGCAGTCCTCTCACCTTGGCCTCCCGAAGTGCTGGGATTACAGGTGTGAGCCACCATGCCCAGCCTATTTGTTTTTAATTTCTGATGAAACTGGGGCTAACAGCTGGGTCTGGCCCATGACTGGTTCAGTAGGTATTTGGTGGACCAAGTTGACCAAGCTCACCCAGCTTCTGAGTGGCAGAGTGAGTTTAAACGTAGCCTGCTCACTCCATTTCCTAGTTTCCTCACTTCTACCAGGGTCTCTGTTGCTCACAACAAGAGCTCAGGGCTGGGGCAAGCCTCTAGGTGGCAGATGAAGGGATCCTGCTGCTCTCTGGGGAAGAACTGGTCCCAAATTGCTCAAGGGAGTAAGAAGGTTTCGTTGAGGAGCATGAGATAGGGAGATTGATGGGAATAGGTGTCAGGCAGCCAGTGGAAGTTTTGTGTGCCCACGTGTGGCACGTATGCAAATTCATACAAAAGTATATATATGTGTGTGTGCACACACACACATCCCTCCCCCCCATACACACACTTGTTCTACAGCTTGCTTTTGAAGTGAGAGCCCTGGCTCAGTGTTGGCCTTGTTTTTTCTCCCCTCCGTTTTAGACCAGTCTGTGTTCCTGCAAACAGACAAGGCATTGTTTAAAGTACAATGTACTCGCCTGCTTTTGCATTGTCATCAGAAACCCTTGACGAAATGTTTAATTTTTCTCACAGAGGTTATCTGTACTTAGTTGACTTCCCTGATGGTACATTTGGTTCTGGAACCTGGAACTTTTCTTTTGCCCACCTGTGTTGTGTTAAGTCAGCCATAGGACACACATAAATATTTTTATAGAAAGCTTAAGGATTCTTTCGCTTTGAGATGACTCAGACCCATGTTTCCAAACTGGGACATGCACTAGAGAAGGGCTCCCCCATCCTCCCTTCTCCTCTAGCTTCTTGTCTGTGTAGCCGTCCTTCCTAATACCCACTGTTTGTAGTCAGGCAAAAGGAACGTGCTTCCGAAGTGTAAGCTTCCATCTAAAAATAAACATAATTTAAAAGGCAACTTTTAAGCTCTAAGTTCTGTGATAATCGGCTAACAGTTGCATTGCTTATGATCTCATTTACGAATGTGTTTTATCATCTTTATAAGTTCAAGAAAGGTATGTAAAATATGTGTTGTCTTTTAATTAAATTATTTTGAACTATTCATTATATTGAAAAATTCAATTTTTGTTTTTCTCTGCATTTGGGCTTGTTCCTTTTGCTAGTTTTCTGATTGATTTGCATGGACCATTGACTAGATGTTGTGTTTGTTTGTTTTTTTTTTTTAAAGTTAAACTATATGAAAAATCAAGACTTATAAAAAAGGTAAATGGAGGCAGTTGTACAATTACATTTGTTTAATGAGCTTTTACATTTTAAAACTTAATGTTATACTATTTCAGAAATTCAAGTATAGTTATAAAATTATAAAGAATGCATTTGTTATTTAAAGTGAGATATGCGTGCAGAGACACAGACCATGGTCTTCCCTTCTTCCTGTGGTCTACTACTTCTACTTTATATCCCCTAGATTCCTTCTCACTCCCCAAAAGGCAGAGGCTAAGAAGAAAGTTAAAATATCAAGACACATTAAATTGTTTTTGTGGTGAGTCAAGCTGCAGTGCCTTGCTGGCTGGGAAACAGTGGGTTGGGCCTCCTAGAATATAGTAGGCTGGAGAAACAGAAAATATAGCTTGACTGGGCCTTGCCCTCTCACTCCAAGCCTCAGCAGGATGCTAGAGCTTTAGCATGCTTTCTGCTGTACTGAAATTATTTTCTGCAACTAGACAAAAACCCACAAAACTCTACATGGTTTGTTCTGGAGCAACTGGAATATGGAAAGGGTGGAACTTACACTTTTTGATGGAAGGTAATTACCTTAGTTCTTCAGTATTTATTAGGTAAACATGGGTTCTGCAGTATAGCATTTAAAAATTCATGTACCTCAGTGTTTCCTAAGACAAAATAGAGTGTGTTTGGTCCAGTGTGATGGAGAAGTTTGATCCAAATCCGTTTTAAGGAGGAGAATGGAGGCTGCCATGGAGTCCTGTGGACTGTTTCGCAAGTAGTTGTTTTCCATGTTCCAGTTTTACTTAACTTCAGAAAATTACTGTTTTTGAAAATAAAGAAAAAAATCTAAGTGGTAGAGAGAAATATAGGCTGTATTTAAACTGGCCTTTATAATTTTTCCTGGGCACACGCAGTCCAGATTTTGGAGCTCTGTGACATAAGCACCCTCTGCCCTGGAGCTGGGAGTCTTGACCGGGCCAGGCTTTGGCTGCCGTGGGCTACACAGACACAAGAACAACCCAGATCTTTGTTTACTTCCTCTCCAAGTGCTGGGGACATTCAGTACTAAGAAGGACCGTGTGCTTGCACAAACACTCCTGCCAGCATTCTCTCAGCCCTGCCATTCCTGTCTTGGAAAGTTCTTCATTTAAGGCAGGCTTTTGTTCTTAGAGTGCATGCATTATTCCCCGCCAGGCAGCCTTTTCCAGGTTTCCAGTGCAGACTTGCAGACCCACTCCCCTGCAGCCTAGCCCAGGGGTGGAACCTTAGCTTTAGTTGCTGTTAAGAGCAGGAGGAGGAGTTAGGCAGGGCTGACAGGCTGTTCATGTGAGTTTGTGACTGATGTCTCTGAAGAAAGCAGTGCCTTCTTCAGATCCTTATGGGAAATTTAGGGGACTTTTGGATTATACAGTGTTGCCTTTTGCTCATTCAAAGATAGAGCCTTCCAATTGCAAGTATGTTAAAAACACACAACTGTTGCGGGGCGCGGTGGCTCACGCCTGTAATCCCAGCACTTTGGGAGGCCGAGGTGGGTGGATCACAAAGTCAGGAGATCGAGACCATCCTCGCAACACGGTGAAACCCTGTCTCTACTAAAAAGACAAAAAAATTAGCCAGGTGTGGTGGCAGGCAGCTGTGGTCCCAGCTACTCGGGAGGCTGAGGCAGGAGGATGGTGTAAGTAAACCCGGAAGGCAGAGCTTGCAGTAAGCCTGGATCATGCCACTGCACTCCAGCCTGGGTGACAGAGCGAGACTCCGTCTCAAGAAAAAACACACACACACAACTGTTTCCTACTGAATGTTAGTCAAGCTTAACAGTGAATCTGCAATTTCATGAATAATCAAAACGAAAGCATGCTGCCGGGATGAACTGTTGCAAGAGCAGGTGCTATTTTTTTTCAGAAACTTTTTGACCCTCTGTCATGTTATGGGTATTAAGAGAGTTATTCTTAAAGGATATCATGTTCAGTGCAATGTCTTAATAAAAAACCTTAAACATAAGTATGCAGACAAACACAGGCATATCGCTGTATAAAGTTAAATGTGAAAACGAACTTATTAACAGGATTTAATTTAAATCTTTTTTTTTTTTTTTTTTTGAGACAGGTTTACTCTGTCATGCAGACTGGAGTGAGTGGCATGCTCACTGCAGGCTGGAACTCCTGGGCTCAAAGGATCCTCCCACCTCAGCCTCCTGAGTAGTTGGGACTACAAGCGTGAGCCACCACACCTAGCACCCACCTTTTTTTGGGAAATAATACAGATCGAGCATCCCTCATTTGAAAATTTGAAATCCAGAATGCTCCAAAATCTGAAACTTTTTGAGCGTTGACATGACACCACAAGTGGGAAATTTCACATCCAATCTCACGTGAGGGGTTGCAGTCAAAACTGTTTTGTGCACAAAATTATTTAAAATACTAAATAAAATTATCTTCAGGCAATGTGTATAAGGTGTATATGAAACATAAGTGAATTTCCTGTTTAAACTTGGGTCCTATCCGTAAGATATTTTATTATGTGTATGCAGATATTCCAAAATCTGAAGAAATCTGAAATCTGAAACACTTCCAAGTAATTTGGATGAGGGGTACTCAACCTGTACTCAAATTAGAGGGAAAAAAAAGAAGTAATGGATAGACAAAAGAAAAGTACTTATTTAGAGTTTACAATGGCCAAGAATTAGGAATGAAGAATTGAGAATGATGTTCTTGTCGGAATTTTGGATGCCTTGCTTGCAAATATGGTTTTAAAAATATGTAACTTTTCTCATTTTAGTATTGAGATTGTGGCTCTTTTTTGAGCCTCATATGACAGCTTTCAGATTGGAGATAACCTTAGAGCTCATCCTAGCTCAGCTGCCTCCCTTGACAGCAGACGAAACTGAGGCCCAGCACTTGGTGGTGGGCTCAGAGTGCCAAACTAGTTGGTGAGGCAGAGTAGACAGGCAACATCCTTCTCATGTAGGTAGGCCTCATCCTTTAGAAGATGTTGCTGCCTGCCCTTGTGACTTGTAAAGATCTGTTTGAAGCATGGGTAGGGAGATGGGAGCTCAGGAGTGTTACGGCCTCTCATTTCACATCCCAGGTGTAGCTGGGACTCATCGGGTGACCTTGTAGAAACTGTTTGTTTTCATTTTTGTAACCCACATTGGGATAAGCATGGTCCATTGACAATGAGAATAACCAGGCCTGTTGCAGACAGGCAGCCATCCTGAAACTACTAGGTTTATACTTCTTATCTGCTAGAACAGAGTTTCTCAAGTTGTATTCCCTTGGAAACACTAGTAGTCATGCATCATTTGGGCAGCTAGGTTACACAAAATATAAATGGTCTATTTATTTTCTTTTCCAGACAGAACTTCTCAGGGCAGTCCCACCTCAAGGGAAATCCCATCACATACTTCTGATGGTGGGGTAACTGGGAGTCAGCATGAATTCCAAAATCCTAAATAATCAGGAAAAAGAATGGTCGGAACCCAAATTAAACTGAAGTCCTAAATAAAGTTCACTTTTCGGTCAGGCATTTAGGAAGCAGCATGTGAAAATTTGCTTGGATACAGTTTCCTCATAGTTCTTCAGCAGCTTGAAATAACATCTTGAACTGGATGTAAACAAAACATCTCAAGTTAACCGTTTTTCTTTCCATTTGATTGAACCAGTTATTGTATAGGGAGGTGACATAAAACAAAACTTCGTGTTTCTGAAGCCGAGATTTTGGGATTGTACTTTATGCACAGTTACTTATAAGTTCTGACTACTTTGAGAGAAAAATATTAAGATATCCTTAAAGAGTTTTATGTATGTGTTTTAAAGCTAAGCACCACCCTCTTTTTACTGAAAAAATAGTGATATGTCAATACAAAGGGAATACTGCTCTACAATAAGAAGGGACACGCCACAGATACGTAGCGTGAATGAATGTCAGAAACTTTCTGAGAGAAAAATGCCTGAACAGAAGAGTACCTATTGTTTGATTTCATTTCTGTGGAATTCTAGAAAAGACAGAACTAACTTATGGCAACAGGAGGCAGATCAGCGATTGCCAGGGGTGATGGGGATTGGAGGAGGTTGACTGCAAAATGGCAGAAGGGAACTTTTTGGGGAAATATGAAATGTTTTATATCTTAATTGTGGTGGTGCTTACACTGGTGTAAATATATTTGCCCAAATTCATGTAAGCATATGCTTAAAATGAGTGCAGTTTTTGGTATGTAAGTTACACCTCATAAAGTTGATTTGAACCGAAAAAAGGGGTTAGAAAAGGCTGTGGTTGAAATTTTTTGTGTAACTTAAGGCCAGATAGTCCATTTACGCCAGTTTTTACAGTATTGTAAGCTGTGCTCTTTGTGTTCACAATTCTTCAGTTACTCCTTTATTCGTCATCACTTAGGAGCCTTTCCATCTCGTCTGCCTTCCTCGTAGCTCCATGATTTGAGCAATAGAAGTTCTTGGCTTTCAGGAACCTCACAGTCCTTGTTAGTCATAAGCAAGAATGCATTTTACATTCACCTGACATTATTTTTTAAGTAGGGGTTCCGGTGGTTTTCTGTAATGGAGGTATGGTGGAAGCTTGAGTGTATGTGTGTGGGAAGAGTCTGGGTGTTCCTCAGATCATTGTACCATGCTTCCTCACACCTGTCCAAGCTTCTGTGCAAATACTGAAATAAAGTGTCATGAATTTTGCTTCTGGCATTTGTTGGCCACAGCTGTGGCTTCGGGTTGCACATTTGTTGTGGTTTCAGAGTCTCGGAGAAGCCATTGGTTGGGAGGGCACTGAGAGTGGTTGGTGCGGGTAGGCATTGAGTGCTTAAGGCGAGGAGGATGATTCTTAGTGCACTCATTGCTCTCCAGTCTTTATCTCAATCCCGTTATAATTTAGAGAGGCATTTTCCCAGTGTGTCCACGGAGAGATGGATGCATGCTTAGGAATGCATAATTTAGTGAGCAGTTTGAACATCTAGATGTTGGGAATATTGTTGAGTGTTTATTTTTAAAGTTCAAGTCCTCCACATCTAGTCAGTGTTAGCCTGTAAGAAAGAACTAGTTGTTCTTAATGGATCATGTTAGCTGGACTTGGTACAAGTGTTTCTTCTTAGAAGGGAGGATTACACGTTATAGTAACAAGATGTTCTTTTATTTCCTAGTTTATCAAAAGATTGTGAAATAGGGTGTGCAGATATTTTAGGTCATACTGTTTTTTAAATAGATGAGCTTGAAAGAGTGAGGAAAGTTTGTATCAGGTTAATTGGGCTTAAGTAAAGCTAAATAATTGGTGGGAGAAAGAAAAGTAAATACTAATTTTTTCCTTTGCTGTGTATTTCTTTTTTTTCTTTTTTCTTTTTTGAGATGGAGTCTCGCTCTGTCTCCCAGGCTGGAGTGCAGTGGCATGACCTAAGCTCACTGTAACCTCTGCCTCCTGGGTTCAAGTGATTCTCCTGCTTCAGCCTCCCGAGTAGCTGGGATTAGAGGCACCTGCCACCACGCCCAGCTCATTTTTATATTTGTAGTAGAGATGGGGTTTCACCATGTTGGCCGGGCTGGTCTCTAACTCCTGGTCTCAAATGATCCTCCTGCCTCAGCCTCCCAAAGTGCTGGGATTACAGGTGTGAGCCACCAAACCCGGCCCCTTTGCTGTGTAGTTTTCTTTTCTCTTTTTCTTTTTTAGTTCTTTTTTTTTTTTTTGAGATGGAGTCTCACCCTGTCACCCAGTCTGGAGTGCAGTGGTGCAATCTTGGCTCACTGCAACCTCCATCTCCTGGGTTCAAGTGATTCTCCTGCCTCAGCCTCCCAAGTTGCTGGGATTACGGGTATATGCCACCACACCCAGCTAATTTTTGTACTTCTTTTAGTAGAGACGGGGTTTTACCATCTTGGCTGGGTTGGTCTTGAACGCCTGACCTCAGGTGATCCACTTGCCTCGGCCTCCCAAAGTCCTGGAATTACAGGTGTGAGCCACCATGATCAGCTTTTGCTGTGTATTTCTTTTGGGCATCTTTTGGCTTTGTGTTTGTGTAAACTTTCTTAAAACTACCAAAGCAGTGAGGAGAAGATGGCAAACAGCTGTGTGCTGATATTCTTTTTCCCTGTTTCTTGTTTTTCCCTGCCCTAAAAGTTGTGGAATTAATTTTAAGTAGAAGGAAAAGGGCAGCTCGAGATGTTTAAATTTGACTTAAGTTTTAACTGAAGTTTGTTTGCAAAAAGATGAAAATGGGTGAATAACTTTAGAGAAGAAAAAGGAGAGTCCCTGTTCTTCTCCTTCCTCTTCTAGGGAGAGTTATAGAATAAAAGGCTTATTTCATACTCCTAAGGTTTGGAAGTCAAATAAACTGTGAAGTTACCATAGTAGTTTTGGTTTCTTATTAGTAAAATAAAGGTATGATCTAGCCCCAGGGACCGAGGCAGCAGGAGGAGAGTTCCCAGGGTTTTTCTAAGGTCAGAGGTGTGTAGCCTTTTCTTCCCTCCTTCCTGCCTCAGCCACCTCTCCATCCTGCTTTTGCCTCCTGCTGATGCTTCTTTTGGGCTTACTTGGGCCGTGTTTTGTTTTGCCGCTTTTTGAACTCTACAAATATAGGTGGCAAATCCAAGGTCTGCCTTGCAGGCAGTGGCCCTGGTCTTTCCGGACCCCTGGTGCCCCATGGCCCTGTGGGTCTGGTGTGTTTCAGTGACCCAGTAGGTGTAGGGGAGGATGGCCAGGCACTGGCATGTCCACTCATCCCCAAATCGGGCCTTGTTGAATGTGGCAGAGCTCCAGCTCTTTCCAAACATGACTCTTGCCAGTCCCTGTGCTGTGAGATAAGAATGGGCTACATCTAAGCAAAGTTTTGTAGGCAGCTCTCCCTTCCTTTAGGTGCTTATGCAACCTTTTCAGCATGTTGGTACCTACGTGTCAGGGACAATGTGTGATTTTGGTGGAGATGCTTATAATCCAAAGTATTATAATGGTGGTTCCCCAAACAACACTAGGCTCAGATTTCAGTTTATCCCCCTAATATTGATGTTGTATTCAGGGATAGATTTTTCCCTCCCAGGTGTGACTTCTACTCTTTCTGCTCCCCCTCCACCAAGCAGCTGGATTTTGCAAAACCTCATCAAGCCACAGGTTGTTGAGGCCTAAAACGTTCTTATTTCTATTGAGCTTATGAGAGGTATGAGCATAATTGTGTTTTTAGGTAGTGATGTGTAATGTAAATTGAATTTTCGGAAATACTGGGAAGTACTTCTGAAGGGGGAGGTAAAAAGAAAAAACTTTATTGTAACTGTGACCTCCGCATTCTTCAGCTTAAGCTAAATTTAATGATACATAGAAAAAGTTTAGGGCTTATCATATTGAATTCATTTCCCAAGCATACTCATTGTTTTGTAAGAAATACAACAAAGTTTTCATTTTTTAATAACTCAGCAAAGGTACTGGGTACAGGGAACCCCTTTGCCCTTTAATTGAGACCATTTACATAAGTTTTATAGTTTCTGTAACTTTTATTATTTTATGTTCTCTCTCATAGAAGTGTATGTTTCTGGAAGGAAGGTGATTTGTTAATACAAATCCTGAAGATAGATTGTTTACTCTTGAAAAGAAAGGATCAAAGAAAGCAAAAACCATATAAAATCTGCCTTCCTACATTTCCCATTCCTAAGACTTTAGGATAAAGTCTCCTCTCCCATTTTAAGTCACTGCTGTCTAAGGGTTTTTTTTTTTTTTGCACACAACATGAAATTAGTGACCTCTCTGTTGGCACATGGTTATGAGGGGCCCGATGGTGTTCAAATGCCAAGCTGCCATTTTACCTTGTTAGTGATGAGTTTGATAATTCTGCCAGAAATGGATTTTTACATTAATGGGCCAAGTATTAAGATATTTTGAGATTCAGTAAGAAATATTTTAATGGTGGCAGCCCTGGTCCCCTTCATTCTGTTAGACTGCCCAAATACTGCTTCCCTGTTGTCCATTTTGTTTAAACTTTTCATACTTATTTTTTTCTTCCTAAAATGTTTCTTTACTTTAAAGAATGCCCCCAAAGCTTATAACCTGTCAGTGTGCATTATTTTACCATGGAGGTCAAATGCTTTATTTTCTACCTTTCTCTTCCCCATCCTATTACCCCTTAGCAATGAAAACATTTTTATAATACTATTTTTATTATTGTTTCCCAGTGGTTTTTGAGAAATAATGGACCTCTTTGAGGAAATGTGTGTTACCTGTTCTCTAGAAAAATGTGGTTACCTAGGACATTTTGCATGTGATTTGCATATGATTTTAGGGGCTTATGGACCCACTAAGTCCCATCCATGGACTCCTGGTTAATGCTCTAAATGAAAAAAAAAAAAAAAATTCAAAGTAAAAGTAGGAATGTGGACTTAGAGGTATAGAGGGGAAAATGTCCAGATTACTTGAAAAGTTATGCGTTGGTGAATGAACATTTCCTCAAGTATGTTTTGTAAGTAGGGAAGGAAAACACTTGTTTGCCAAGAGAATGAGAAAGTTTAAGCAGGAAATGGAAATCGGAGATGGGTCACTAAGAAGCAACCTTTAGAGGAAAGCGGAAGGTAAATAAATGTGTACCTGTCCATAGGCAAAGTTACAGGCAATTTGGGAGAATCCAGAACACTAGCCTCATTACACACTTTGTTTAAAAAGTGATCTGTGGTTTAAGAAAAGAATCTGGAAAATACTTAATATACACTGTCACCCTTTAGGAACTTTAGGATGCGTACTAGCAGATTGAAGCCCATGAGAAATCCTACAGTAAAGAAACCTGTTTTATATTGTTTAACCCAGCATATCCCAAACAGTTGCAGCTCAAAGGGATGCCTTTTTTTTTTTTTTTTTTTTTTAAGCAGAAAACAGTTATCAGCAGAACATACTTTGGGAAATAAACTGTTGGACTAAATAAAATAGGGTCTTTTCTAACTCTTTAGAGTCTGAAGTGTGGATGATATCCTGAATCATAATAAGAGAAGATCCCAAAGGACTGGAGAGAAAATTTACTCTGGAGATGGCAGCAGCTAAGTGAGAACAGAACTTGGCCATGCAGTTGTGTCTTAACTTGTCCCAAAAGGGAAGTGCCAGAATGTGGGTGATGCCATTGGGCTATGTTAGAGACACATCAACTCAGAGGTTGTATAACTTGTTTCCATGGCTAGATAAGAAAGAGAGCCAGACCTAAGAGTGTCCCCTTGAGCCATCAGAAACAGTGTCACCCCAGAGATTTACTCTTTTCAACTTCTCTGTCCCCATTAAATCCAGAAGCACACCAGGCTGAGAATGGGTAATAGGCTTAAGCACAAAGAAATTGCTTATGATTCTGAATGTGGAAGGCATTTTTCTTTTCAGCTGTGAGGATGCTCATTTAAGAGAAATTGCTTTCTTATTAAACAGAATGATTGTGCTTTTTTAAAATTTGTATCAGAACATCCCCATGCTGCCTTGTGGTATTTATACCTAACAAACGGATAATGACTGTGTGAAATTATGGTTAGGTACTTCATGTTTTAATATGTTTCAATAACTTTTTTATACCGACCTCTGCAGGCTTTGGTAGCTCATACTGTAGACCTGTATGTGGCTGTGTCCATCTGCAGCATGTGAGGTAGCCAGAGAGCTATTTCAGGAACAAACAGAGCTATTTCATGTTTCCTCTAATTTGTAATAAGCACTTAGGTCTGCCTGACTCTTGAGATGTATCACAGAGTTCATCACATGCCACCTATTGTAGTACTAAAAGGTACTAAAATTCATGCTTGTGGTGTTTTAAAATTAGCGATTCTGCTCCCTCTGTTGAAGCTATGTATATTTTTAAAATAGTGTCTTTTAAACCCGTAAATTCTGGGCTAGAATTGATGAACATTCAGATTAAAGCAAGCAAGAGAAAACTTAATAAAAACAAAATTCCTTTCATGGAGTTTGAGGTTCCCAGTGATTTAGTGGGGCATGTGTTTTCCATTAAGGATATAGTTCCCATGCAGTTAATAATGTACAACACTGTGGATTCTCTCTGCTTTATTAATCTTTGCCTCCTTCCTCCCTACTGTCCCCTCTTCCATCTCCCTCAATTTGGGGATGGGAAAATCCCTGGGCATCTGTCTGCTCTTTCTAGAATTTGTTCCTTGGTAGTTTCTTCATCAACTTGAGTCACCTCAGACCTAGAGGAGGAATGGATTAGCTGAATTCTGCTGACTTGTTGCTACCCAGCTCTGCTGATAGGGACATTTGTAGGGTGGAGATGACAGGGGATTACCAAGCAGTTGCTGAGTGATAAACTGAACTGAGGCAACCACAAGCAGGATACATAAAAAAGAACCACTGGCACGCACTGACCCATTGCTCTGAACCAGCTGTCTGTGCTGGGCCCTGGTGGGAAATTGGGGAAAAAACAATCTAGAGCTTTCTCTTGAACAAAGTTACACACAACATGAGTCAGAAACATAATTTTTCAAGGTTTGGGGCCATACAGATTTTGTTGGGGGGGGGGGTTGGGGAGTGTTACACATTTTATGATGATTGACTTACTGGAAATTCACCATCATGGAAACAGAAATTTAGGGAAGAATTCTGAATGTATTCTGGGAAACCTCTCATTCATGACACTGGTTTGGCAGACAAATGGCTTCCAGGAATGCCTACCCAGGGCATTGCTTTTTATGGCAAGATGTGGATGGCTGATAACCCCTTGACCTGGTGGTCATTGGAGACTGCCCACCCAGGGCAGAGACCTCTATATACCCCTCCACCTCCTTCATGCTGACTTAGCATGATGGCCAGCAAGGAGTTTCTCTAATTCTTGTCTGGGCATATTTCTCTTTCCCTTTTCTTTTTTAATGCAACTAATAAAAAGATTGCTAACAGTTGTTACATAGGAAACTTGAGATGTATACAGAGTTCTAGAAAATGGGGTGAGAGTTGTTTTTTTCCTAGATCAGAGTAACTTTGTGAGAGCAAGCTGTTTTTTTATTCCCTGTCCTCCACCTTCCTTTCACTTGGTTATTATTGCTGTTAATAAGTAAATGACCCTTCTGAATTGAAACAGGGTTGGGGCTGCTTTTTAAAAACATAATCTTTTTATTGGGATTTTCTTTAAGATAGGCTAATTTATTAAAATTAAAAAATCTTGCTAGGTATTAACTTTGTGGCTCATCTAGGACCAAGAAATAATGTTAATTTTTAGACATCTCAGCTATGTCTAGAATGTTGTATATGTGTGTAGTTTGTGGATTTAGGTTTTGAATACATTATTTCTTATTTGAATGGTGCTCAACATTGTATTTAGGAAGCAGCATTAGCTGAAGATGATTGGCTTTTCGTAATGCTTCTCGTAATGACGCCTCGCTCAGTATGTGCCTTGCCCTGGGCTCAGTCAGAGTGTTGTGTTTCCACAAACGTGCTTCTTCATGGTCTTTTCCCTCATGGTCAGCCACAGAGGCTTTCCCAGGTTCAGTGTGCCAACTTCTGACTGCAAATGGTCTCATTTTCTAAAGTCTTTCTCCCGTTCTCCTTTAAGAAAAAAATCTTAGTTATTAAAAATCTACCTCACAAACTTAGAAATGCCTCAGAGTAAGTATCTGAGAAGAAAGCCCCACATCCATCATATATCATCGTTTCTGTTAAGGGCCATCCCTTTTCTTCAGACAAATTCTATCTTCTTCCTCCCGTCTCACTTACTTTTGACTTTGAAGGCGGATTGTCCCATCTCAGATTTCCTTCCAGAATAGAACCACATTTCAGCAAAATATTGGGTGGCTGGTTCTTTTCTTCAAGACCCACCTGCATCTGTGTTGGTCCTCTATGTGAGAAGATCTGAAGGGTAAGCAGGTTTTAATGGACTAAGGTTTTTTTTTTTGTATGTATAAGGAGGGTGGAAGGAGAATTTTAGAAAACTAGATCCATTGGCCTGCAGTTAGAAGTTGAACACTGAACTTGGGAAAGCTTCTGTGGCTGACCGCAAGGAAAAAGACTACTTTAGTGACTACTGACATAACCTGGTTTGTATTACCTGTGAGGACTAACTTCACACAAATTGATGTTCCACAGATACAAGCCTTTACAACTTTATTTCCTCCCATTATAAAACTATGTGTGGGCTGGGTATGGTGACTCACACCTGTAGTCCCAGCACTTTGGGAGGCCGAGGTGGGCAGATCACCCGAGGTCAGGAATTACGAGACCAGCCTGGCCAACATGGTGAAACCCTGCCTCTACTAAAAATACAAAAAATTAGCCGGGTGTGGTGGTGCACTCCTGTAATCCCAGCTGCTCCAGAGACTGAGGCAGGAGAGTCACTTGGACTGGGGAGGCAAGGATGCAGTGAGCCAAGATCGTGCCACTGCATTCCAGTCTAGGTGACAGAGCAAGTCTCTATCTCAAAAAAAAAAAAAAAAAAAAGGATGTGTGTTCGTTGTAGAAAATTTAGAAGCCAGAGATTGCAAAATGAAAACAACCTGTAATTCTGCAGTCAATTATTGTTAATTTTTTTGTGCCTATTTCCTGGTTGGTTGATTGGGATGATACGTAAGATTTTAAAATCTGGTTTTCACTTAAGCCTCAGGTACTTTGTGGTTGACTGTCTTGGCTAATTTTTATAAGGGAAGAAGGATTATGAATACTTCTATGTCATTAAGTAATCATCAGTGACATTAAACATCTCATTTTTAAATAATTGTAGATTCACATGCACTTGTGGGAAATAATACAGAGATATCCCACGTACCATTATCTAGTTCCCCTCGTGGGTAATATATTGCAAAACTATAGTTCACACAACCAAGATATACTGACATTGATACTGTCAAGATACAGAACATTTCTTATTACCGCAAGGATCCTTCCTATTGCCTTTTTTTTGAGACGGAGTCTCGCTCTGTCGCCCAGGCTGGAGTGCGGTGGTGGGATCTTGGCTCACTGCAAGCTCCGCCTCCCGGATTCACGCCATTCTCCTGCCTCAGCCTGAGTAGCTGGGACTACAGGCACCCACCAGCACACCCAGCTAATTTTTTTTTGTATTTTTAGTAGAGACAGGATTTCACTGTATTAGCCAGGATGGTCTTGATCTCCTAACCTTGTGATCCGCCCACCTCGGCCTCCCAAAGTGTCCTATTGTTTTTCTAAAAATGTTATTTTTATTATTTTATTTTCGAGACAAAATCTTGCTCTGTCGCCTAGGCTGGAGTGCAATGGCACAATCGCAGCCTCTGCCTCCTGGTTTCAAGTGATTCTCCTGCCTCACCCTCCCGAGTAGTACAGGCACCCGCCACCTTGCCCAGCTAATTTTTGTATTTTTAGTAGAGACGGGGTTTCACCATGTTGGCCAGGCTGGTCTTAAACTCCCAGTCTCAGATGATCCACCTGCCTTGGCCTCCCAAAGGGCTTGAGATTACAGGCGTGAGCCACCGCACCCAGCCCCCCTTCCATTGCTGTCTTCTAGCAACAGCTACCTCCTTTCCCCTGCCTAACTTGACCCCTGGCAACCATTAATCTGCTCTTCATTTTTATAATTTTGTCATTTCAAGAATGTTACATAAGTGATAATGTTATATCATACAGTATATGGACTTTGGAGATTGACTTTTTCCCTTAAGCCTAATTTCCTGGAGATTTATCCAAGTTGTTACACATATCAGTAGTGTGTTCCTATTTGTTACTCGATAGTGTTCCACTGTATGGCTAGGTTACATTTTATTTATTCACTCATCACTCAGTGGATGTTTGGGTTGTTTTCAGTTTTGGGCTATTTTGAATAAAGCCTTGTGCTATGAATATTCATGTACAGGTTTTTGTGTGAACGTAAATTTTCATTTTTCTGGGATAAATGCCCAATGACTTCATTTTAATGATGACAAAATATTTCATTGTATGAAGTAAATATTTCATTAATTTAGCTAATTACTTCTAAATGTTGTTAAGGGTTTTTTCCCCTAGTTTTTCTGCTGTTATAAATATCACTGATGAAAATATTTTGGGTAAATCTTAATGTATATCTACTTTTATTTCTAGAAGTGGAATTGATGTCTGAGAACATACAAAATTTTCAAGCTTTGCTTTTTCTAGTCACTCTTGTTTTTCTTTCCTAAAATCTCCCTAAACTCCTACCATCGGTGTATGAAAGTGCCCATTTCTCATACCCTTGCCAACACAGCATTACTACTTTAAAAAAATCTTTGTAAATTTCTGTCATGCCGCTGTAGCAGCATAACCTAAAGCTCCACTGTGAGTTTTCCTATCCCACTTGGTCTAAGATCTTTGAGAATAACAGAAATACCACCAAGATCTTGTTTTTTGCGTGAAGTTTGGGACTCTGCAGTTTCATAGAACCTCAGAGGATTTGATCTAGAATGGTGTGAAGAATTATAGGAAATCACTGAGTCTGCCTGTTTTTGTGTGTTGCTGCTGTCTGTTTGTCCCTCGTATTTATCCAGAAGGAGGCAAGTGTGCTGTCATAAGCAATAGCATTAAAACCAAACCAAAAATAATAATAACCTTTTATTATAATTAACAAATGTTATTTTTGATAATAGATGTGAATAACTTTATAAAGGCTGAATAATATAAACAATATAGATGATTGTGTATGTTTGTCTTTCTGTGTGTTGTGTATTTTAGGAACCTATTTGAAGCTCTTAGAGCTGAATGTTAAGTGGTCTTTTAATGGAACTGCTAAGAGACGGTAGAGTAGGAGATACTTTTCTTCCCTCTTTATGCTAAAGTGTTTTAGTGTTTCTGTCTGTGACGAGGCAGTAACTTTAAAGGAATAAGATAGAATTAATAACATATATCTACCAAAACTTGGAAAATATACTGTATTTTCTGAGATAAAAATCTTTGTATTGAAAATTACTTTCTGGTAGAATATGGCAAACTGACATTCATTCAATGTAAGGCTTTTTTTCCCCTCACTTTTTGTATTTTGATCTGTAGTTGTTTTTTTCTTCTTCTTTACCTGTGGTACCATTTTTAAGGTGAATCAGGCCAGTTTCAGCAAAAAATGGTTGTATTTATCACTTCAGTAGAAGGTAGGATGACTTTGATGACATTGTGCTCAGTAACTTCTCTGGTGCTAAATTGGTGTCCTGTGACAAAGAAAGATCCCATTCTTACAAATAAATGAATAAAGGATACTAGTAGAATCTGGTATTTCTCTTCTTAAAAGTTTATAATAAATTATTCAGTCATTTAAGTACCTTCTACATGTTTGCAGCTAAAGACTAATGAGTGTAATTAAACAAGTGGATCAAGTAAAGCATCAGCCCTGAAAACTTTTCACTTTTTCAGGGATGATACAGAACCCTCCTTTTTTTCCTTGTCATCTTTTCCAGTTTATTATGATTCTTATGGTATTGGTGATCTTAAGTGTCTAGAAAATGTACACACATTTTGGCCTAGGAAAGAAAGTACAGTATTGAATAACAAGTTGAGGATCTCCAGGTATTAAATATAACCTGATTTGCAGAGGAACTTGATATAAAGAGGATGGGACTCTGCTAATGGGGGAGAGGAGAGAATCACTGGTGGGGTTTTGGGTAGAACATCTTCCTTTTTTTTAGACGGAGTCTTGCTCTGTCGCCCAGGCTGGAGTGCAGTGGCCGGATCTCACTGCAAGCTCTGCCTCCCGGGTTTATGCCATTCTCCTGCCTCAGCCTCCCGAGTAGCTGGGACTACAGGCGCCCGCCACCTCGCCCAGCTAGTGTTTTGTATTTTTTAGTAGAGACAGGGTTTCACCGTGTTCGCCAGGATGGTCTCGATCTCCTGACCTCGTGATCCGCCTGTCTTGGCCTCCCAAAGTGCTGGGATTACAGGCTTGAGCCACCGCGCCCGGCCAGAACATCTTCTTTGAACTAATCCTGGACAGCCTTTCCCAAACTGCGCGTATGCCATCATTCCTTGAGGGCAGTAGAAGGGCCCTGGGAATCTATCTGACAGCATTATGGAAGCTCAGAGTTTAGTTCTATTTTTGAAATAAAAATTTCCCAGTATGGTACATTATAGACAATTTTATTTTTATTTAAAAAGAAGTATTTTTGTAGTGATCGTGGAAATATCTATAGGTCCAGGAATTCCTAGAATAATTTTTTTTCCTATGAAATTGCCTGGGAATGGTGACTTAAGCTACTCTGAAATAATAGAGTGTTGAGGATGATTACATCCTGCAAAACACTGCAGCCTCAGCCTACTTTGACTAAAAGGATTCTAACGTGAGTGGTTGGAAGGAAAGGAGGCAGCATCAGGCAAAATTTATTGAAGAGGTCAGAAGTAGCTAAAGGAGAAACCAACGTTTTACTCTTAATCAAGATTATTACGTAGATATTTTAGGAAAGATTTGCTCATTAAAATTTGGAATTATGGTGAAGGAAAGAAGTAATAAAGAAAAACTGGAAAACGACAGTACCCACTGTTAATACATTTCTTGGTGAGTAAATGAGGTGAAAGTCATTGGATTCCTTTGCCCTCTTCAGTGGCAGGTTAAGTTTTTATGGATTGTTACACCTTTGGATGATCGTGTGGAAGAACTTCCTGATATATTTTTTGTTCTTTTCGGATTTAAAGGTAACATTTAACAGCGATGTACCTTTGCCTGAAATGAGTAGAAATGTTACATGACTTATTAGTATGTAATATTACTTCTGACACTCTGACATTTGTGAGCAAGGAATAATCAGTTTGCTTTCTTGTTCATTATTATATTTTAACAAGAAATAAGTGTTCTAGTGTTAGAGTCTCTACTAGAACTGAACTTGAACAACAACCAGTGAATGCAGCCAAAGAAAACAGCCAGTTTGGATGTTTCAGGCCCCCTCAACTTTTTGAGGGTTGGGTTTTTTTCCCTTGTTGCTTTTTTGCTTTTCGGTTTGCTTGGTTTGGACCCTTTTTTAAGTATCTGAAGGATTGTCTAAGCTCAAGTTTATCCTTATGGAGATGCCCTCACATGGGGCATCTGAATGTCATGAGTGTGGTGATTCTACGCCTTCCCATTTTGTGACTTGGCTCACTTATGGAGTGTAAAGGCCCTATAAGAAGAGAGAAAAAGGTATTTGAAGTCAAATGTTTCTGTTTTGCAAATTTACTTTATACTGTTCCACCACAGGACACGGTCTCTTGGCTTTGTTAATTTTTATTTTTAACCTTAAGATGTTGCTTAGGCCAAAATAAACTTTTTAGCTGAGATAAATGAAGTTCATAGTCACACTCTTTATCATGGGTATCCTTATATCTAATACTTTTTTTTTTTTTTTTTTTCCTGAGATGGGGTCTCATTCTGTCGCCCAGGCTGGAGTGCAGTGGCACGATCTCGGCTCACTGCAACCTCTGCCTCCCAGGTTCAAGCAGTTCTCTTGCCTCAGCCTCCTGAGTGGCTGGCACTACAGGCGCCCACCACCATGCCTGGATAATTTTTGTATTTTTAGTAGAGACAGGGTTTCACCATGTTGGTCAGGCTGGTCTCGAACTCCTGACCTTGTGATCTGCCCACCTTGGCCTCCGAAAGTGCTGAGATTACATGTGTGAGCCACCGCGCCCAGTCCTACTAATTTTTTTTCATTTTATTTTTGTGATTTTGAAAACTATTAATAATTTTTGAGCATTCAGTATGTGTCTGACACTGTACTGTGTCTTTTACATACAGTATTTCTAATCTATACCTTGGAAGTTGCTTATTTCTCAGAAAAAGAAACAGGCTTAGATCATTAGAAGCTTGCCTAAAATGACGCTTCTGGTAAATAAGAGTGGGATTACAGGTCTGATTTCATAAATGGTTCAGGGATGATTAGAATTATCCGAAGGGAAAGATTTGTTTTTGTTTTGTGTTAGCACAGGGAATATCAAGATGTTTCTTGTTTTGATTACCTACTTAGAAAAAGTAAGGGACCAGGCCAGGGGGCTGAACGGTTCTGAGAGGGAGGTATGGAAATGCAGCATGAGGCAAATTCGCATGTAGGACAGCAAATTAGATGAAAATTAGGTTGAAGGGAGAAGTCACAAGATCCAATTATTTTGTTCAATGTGGTGCTTTCAGATCACTCAAAAGACCAAAAAAAGTTTTATTTTGTCATGTGAGCATGTGATCCTGGATAGTTAATTGCTTTTGCAAATTGTCATTGGTAAAATGCTTTGGAGGTTTTTATGTAAGAGTTACAAGTAAATTAAAATAGTTTGTGCCACAAAGAAACTTTGGTGCAAAACAGAACAATTATAATTTAAAAGAGGTGGGGCAGGATGAGAAAACAACTAATTTGGTATTGAAGATTTGAAGACTGGAGTTCTGTACAGTATGCTGGGAGACTCATCAGAGCCTCTTCCTGTTGTAAATAATGTGTGTGTCAGTTAATGCCTAATTGCTGCTCTTGCCTAGAAATCCAGAAGCTCTGGAGATGAGGAGGTCTCTCTGAATCCAGTTCCACAGTATATCAGCCCCTTTGTTCACCCCATAGATTGGACCCTTCCCAAGGGCGGTTCGTTGGCAAGTCTATCTGGTAGGGCGGTGTTTTCTGCATAGTAATCAGGCCTCTGCAATTGTGATATTCCTCCCCTTCCCCCTAAACTCTTTGGGTTCTCGACACACGTGGCAATGCCACTGGTAAAACAAAAAGTCAGAAGGAGAAAAAGAGAAAATGTCTTCTCGAGTTCGAAGTGTCTGCACAGTCTTGCCAGGCTGTGATTAAGGCTTATCTACAGGAGACTCCATGAAAAACTTTTCTTCTCCTCTTCCCAGGAAGCAAGCAGCCTTGTGAACAAGCAGGTTCAGAACTGACAAACTTTTCTAGTCCTTTTGCCAGCCTGTTCTGCTTTTACCAAGAGTGTAGTGACAGGACTGCCTGTTTTCAATAGTTAAAATGTATATTTTGATCACCTTTAGCACATGCTACTTTGCACAGCTCTTTTTAAAGCCTGATGTAATCTAGCTGTTTGACCACTGTTGTGTGTGATTTTCATTTTTGTTGCCAGATGTGACAAGAGGGAGTGAGGATGGGGGTCCCATAAAGATGCAGAGTAAGTTGAAGAAGACAGTGCTTGTTCTGCCACCAGATGTCTGTTGTTTTTGTTTTTGTTTTTGTTTTGTTGTGTGTAAAAAGACAAATGAGCCCTTGGGATATTAGGATATTTCGGAGCAAGGTGTTGTCACTGTTTCTCAGACTTGGGGAATTTAGAACTCATAGACTTTTTAATTATTAACTTGTATGTTTTGTCTTTCATACCTGAAAGGTCATACTTAGGAGATTAAAGAATTTTTATCCCAAATGGAAATGCCTTAGAAGAATAATATTTCAGCTGGGCGCAGTGGGCTCAAGCCTGTAATCCCAGCAACTTTGGGAGGCCACGGTGGGCAGATCACTTGAGCCCAGGAGTTCAAGACCAGCCTGGGCAACATGGCAAAACCCCATCTCTACTAAAACAAAAATTAGCTGGGCATGGTGGCATGCACCTTTGGTCCCAGCTGCTTGGGAGGCTGAGGCAGGAGAATTGCTTGAACCCAGGAAGCGGAGCTTGCAGTGAGCCGAGATCCCGCCACTGCACTCTAGCCTGGGCAACAGACCGAGACTGTCTCAAAAAAAAAAAAAAAAGAAGAAGAAAAAAAGTTTCTGTACTCCTTTCAGAAATTCTTCACTGATATTTTCTTTTCTGATCCTGGAAAGGTTACATGTTTTGAAAATGGGATTGTAAAATGTGTTTGTTTCTAACCCTGTTTTTCTTGCTCTGTTTAGATGTCTAGATGATTATGGATACATTCTTTTCAGTCTCTAAAGTCTGAGGGAGTCCCTGTATCCTAATTTTTCTGCCAGCTGACATGTAGTAGACTCTAAGCATCCCTCTGCCTTTAGGGACTTGCAGATTATATTCTTTGGATGGCTTACTTCAAATGCTAAGGACAAAATTTATTCATTTACTCAATAGATGTTTATTGATGCTTAGTATGTGCCAGCTCCTGTTAAAGGGTTGGGGAATAAATACATCAGTGAACAAAAGGTAAAATCCCCCTGCCTACAGGAGATCCCATCCTAATAGAAATGTATGTTCTTTAACAGTAGATTATTATCCTAGAAGAACTAATCTTTATCATTACCAGTTTCTTACTTTAGAGCAGTGGCATCTGGAGAGTTGGTGGCAGGTCTAACCTTCACTCCTGCCCCTATTTACTGCCATTTCGAAGGACCTCGGGATCATATAATGGTAGAGTTAAAAGATAGGTGGAAATTGTAGTCCAGTTCCCTCATTTTATTCATCAGAAGTAAGTACAAATTCATATGCATACTTCCAGTGGGCCTTAAGATCACCTTAAGTTTCTCTATTTCAAACTGAAGTGTCTGTTTTATACTCAGAGTCATCTTTAGAACACTTGAGTGGAGTGAGATCTCGAGTTCAGCTCTTTGGAAAACTGACGCTTGGATAAATTGACACTCTCACTTTATTTAAAGATGATTGAGAATAGTCTATCACTGGCCTATTTTCTGGTCTTACAAGTAGTTCTGCCAAAGAGGCTAATTTCTAACTGGGAATTGCCTTTTGTCCCCAGAGGGAAATGGAACATGAACTAGACTGAAGGTACAATACTAAAGACAGGGATACTCAGAGAACTTTGCAGAACTTTTTGGGTTAAAAAAACCAACTGCTGTTTTCTGGTGCTACTGCAGTTACTCTATCAAAAACAAAATCCAGAAACAAAAATACTCTGACAGAAACCAGGAAACCAAATATCCTACCTGCTAGCCAACTCTGGTTTCTGAACAGAGTGTACCATTTAGGATCCCGTTTAGCTGTCTTCGGGTTTATTTGAAAACTACTCCATTGTGGTTACAAGTGGAAAACAATTTAAAGGTTCTTCTTTGGCCTTGGTACTTTTATAGGGTTTCACATTTCTAATAGGAAACTCTTCAGCAAGTCTGAAGACATATCCTATTCTCAGAGAGGGGATGAGGGTAAGCTTAACTGTTAATTTTTCTCTATCCCTCCCTTCCTAAAGTCCAGAAAATGGGCCCTAAATTCCTGGGATAGATTTGTTTCAACCTCAGGACAATTGCTTAAGCAGTTAATGCTCAGCAGTATAGAACATGTTTCCTTTTGTTAACGCTGAGGTTGCTGCGGTACTTGGCCAGCTGTGGAGGTTTGTGAACTGGACCCCAAGCTATTAAGAATGTCTTTGGTTGGTTTTGCCTTAATCCAAATGAACCAAAGTTACCAGAGGACATGATGTAGAAGAGGTTATTGGAGGTTAGTTCTTAAAGGTCTTTAAGATCAGCCTATTGTAATTCACATTCAGTAAAGCTATGGTTTATAACTGGTAAGCTGAGTAAATGGATTATCTCTAAGCCTTACTATTTTTAACCTTACCCCCCAAATAAATGGTGAATTGTCACGTCACTTCCAAAAGGTTTTATTTCAGTGAGTGTTTAGAGACTAGACAGATTTTACTTTGTTCCTGGAGAAGTCATGGTTGTGGTGACTGAGGGCATTGTCTGCTATTGTGGGAGAGGCACCAAGATGTTACACACCTGGTTGCTGATGGGCCTGGGTTCTAGGCCAGGTTTAGATGCTTAGTATCTGAGTCACCTAGAGCAAAGTTGTAAAGCTCTGCTCTTGATCTCTAGCTTTAAAATCGGCCAAAATACGATTTGGCCTATTACCTTTCAAGGTGGTGATGAAAACACACTATTAGGTTGCCGGTGGTATTTGTTAAGAAGGGAAGCAGGAGGACTGAGCATCAGATAGGCCTGTGAGTTTGTTTCTCACTGCATCTCTATATATAACACTGTGGATCGCTTTTAAGGCTGAGGTATTTGTGTTTCTGGGTTAGCCACTTGTGCCAACGAAGTGACCTCTCTTTAACTGGAAAGCAGTTTGGTGTTCTCACCCATATCTTCAGGACATATCATTACAGGTCTTTGAGTTGCAGTTAGGACTTTACATTACACAGATGAATATGCTGCTAACACACTTGGAAGACTTAACTGTTGACAACAGGGCTCCTTCTTGCTTAGAGTTCTTTCATTAAACTCAGGAAATGTGCCTGTTGAATTTTTGTTTAAATGTACACATATATGCACACATATGTGCATTTTTGAAAAGAAAACAGTTGGGGGAAACCTGTCACCACTCCTCTTAGGTGAGTTCCTTGCAGTTTTGGCCATATATGCATGCATTGTTTGCTTAGCTGCACTAAGAGATTTTTTTTGCACTTTGCTTTGTTTCCCCTTCCAGGCTTTACAATGGCTATTGAAAATCATTGCTTTCATAGGACAAGGGTTGAATGGATTTATAATTTATTTAATTATTTCCCCATTGGAGAGCCCTTGATTTTTTTCCTCTTTAATGTTCTTTAATATTACTGTTTTTGTAATTCTAAAATAAAAGGACTGAATCTAAGGGTCCTATAAATTGCTTAGATGCTGTTAATAACTGGACTCCTGATCAGGAACTCCTAAACTGGCCACAGGAAAATTTGCCTCACAAGAAACTCAATAGAATTAAAAGGAGAGGATTCAGTGTTCTTAAGTACAAGTGAAAGTCGTGGGACTGAACGTCTCAGCTTCATGGGCTGAGCCTCTTCACCTTTGTGCTCTAAGAGAAAAAAACAGTGGAGCTTTCTGTGTTTTGTGTGTGCCCCTGTGTTTTGGTTTTAAGAGAGAGAACGCATTCACACTCTGTGGTCTTTGCAAGTAGATAGAAGTGATAGGACAGGGACTCGGTGAAGTCTGAGGCATGTAAATACAGTGTAAAACAATGCAGAGAGCAGCCTTCCCCGTTTTCCTATTGCCCACACCTTTTGTTCCTGTTCCTCCCTGCACATCTTGTAACCCAGAAAAGATAAAAACTCTTTTCCTATAATCCTGCTGTTTTTGTGGCATTTGGTTAATTTTACAGTGACATAAAATTGCCTCCCTGTTTTGAAACTCTGGTGATTTATTTTGAAATTTACCTGTGGAAAACAATCATAGTTATTGAGTCATAATTTGAAAACACTGAAATTTACCAATTTAAGTATAAAATTTGAGTTTTAGTGAATGTGTACAGTTTTATAACTAACACCACAATTATGATAAAACATTTCAAACATTTCATCACCACAAAAAATTCCCTCATGGCTTATTTTCATCAGTCCCTCTCCCTCCCCCTACCCACCCACAACTGCTGAGCTGCTTTTTGCCTTTTCTAGAATTTCATATAAATGGGGAGTCATACTGTATGTAGCCCTTTGTGTTAGCATCTTTCACTTAGTAGAGTGCATTTGAGATTCATCCAATGCCTTTTATCAGTGGCTCATTCTTTTAATTGCTGAGAAGTATGCCATTATTGTATGGATATTCTGTTATAGAAATATACCAGAATATTTTATCCGTTCAGCAGGGGATAGACATTTGGGTTGTTTCCAGTTTTTCACAGTTATGAATAAAACTGCTGTTAATATCTATGTTCAAGACTTTGGGGGATATATTTATTCATTTATTTGTGATAAATGCCTAGGAGTAGGACTGCCGTGTGATAAGTACAGAGTATATTTAACTTTATAAGAAACTGTCAAAACTGTTTTCCAGAGTAGATGTACTGTCTTGCATTTCTGCCAGCAATGTATGAGAGTTCCAGTTGTTTCACATCCTCTCCAACACATGTAATTGCCAGTATTTTTACTTTTCTCCATTGTATAATGTAGTGAGTGTGTAGTGGTAGATATCTCATTTGAATTTTAATTTGCATTTGCTTATAATTAATAATGTTATACATCTTTTCATGTGCTTATTTGTAAATTGTATATCGTCTTTGGTGACATGTCTATTGAAATCTTTTGCCTGTTTTTTAAAAAAAATAGGATTGTATTCACACCATTTAGTTAGGAATTCCTTATGTATTCTGAATACATGTCTTTTATCAGAAATAAGTATTGCAAGTATTTTTTCCTGTTTGTGAATTGCTTATTCATTTTGTTAACAGTGTCCTAACAACTGAAGAGGTAAGTTTTAGCTCTAAATTTAAGACTTTCATCCATTTGGGGATAATTTTAATATTTTGTATAAGATTAGATTCATTTATCCATTGAACTTCCTTGACACTTTCGTATATTTCTAGACCCTCTGTTCTATTGATTGCATGTTTTTTCCTTATACTAATACCACATTGGTCTTTATTACTGCAGCTTTATTTTATCAGGTAGTATAACTCTTCCAGTTTAGTTTTTTTTCAAAATCATTTGGACTGTTCTAGATCTAGTCATCTTTAATTTCTCTCAGCAGTGTTTTATATGTTTTAAAATACAATTCTTACATACTTTTCGTGAAATTTATCCCCAAGAACTTCAGCTTTTGATGCTATTGTAAATGATATTTTAAAAATTAGTTTCCGTTTGTTTAGTATGTAGAAATATAATTAATTGAGTTTTGTGTATTGACCTTAATCTTGTAACTTTGCTAAACTCATGTATTAGTTGTAATATCCTTTTTGTAGATTTCTTAGGATTTTTTTACATCCATGATCGTGTCTATAAATGGAGTTTTCTGGCCATGCATGGTGGCTCACGCCTGTAATCCCAGGACTTTGGGAGGTCAAGGTGGGCGGATCACCTGAGGTCGGGACTTCGAGACCAGCTGGCCAAGATGGTGAAACCCCATCTCTACTAGAAATACAAAAATTAGCCAGGCATGGTGGTGGGCACCTGTAATCCCAGCTACTCAGGAGGCTGAGGCAGAAGAATTGCTTGAACCCGGGAGGTGGAGGTTGCAGTGAGCCGAGATTGTGCCATTGCACTCCAGCCTGGGTGACAACAGCAAAACTCTGTCTCAAAAAAAAAAAAAAAAATCAGAGTTTTCTTCCTTTCTAATGTATAATGTATACCCTTTATTTCTTTTTCTTGCCTTATTTCACTGGCCAGGACCCTCCAGTACATTGTTGAATAGCAGTGGTGAAAGCAGAGATCCTTGCCATTTTTCTCATCTTAAGGGGAAAGCATTCAATCTTTCACTGTTAAGTATCATGTTAGGTGTAAGTTTGTCACATGTTTCCTTTATCAGGCTGAGGTAGGTTTCTCTATTCTTATATGTTGAGTAGTTTTTGTTTTTTAAATTATGAGTGGGTATTGAATTTTGTCAGATGCTTTTTCCTCACCTTTTGAGAAGATCAGATGGTTTTTCTTTTTCAGTCTTTTAATATGATGAAATACATTGACCGAGTTGAAGTGTTAAACCAACCTTACATTCCTGGGATAAATCCCACTTGGTCATGATATGTTATCATGACATTCAAGTAGCTAAAATTTTGTTAACGATGTTTGTGTCTGTCTTCATGAGGAATATTGATCTATACATTTCTTATATCTTTGCCTGATTTGGGTACCAGGATAACGGTGGTCTCATAACATGAGTTGGAAAGTGTTCTCTGTTCTGCTCTTGTGGTAGCACTGTACTGTCTCTTCCTTAAATGTTTGGTAGAATTCAACAGCAGTTATGCCATCAGAGCCTGGAGGTTTTTTGTGTGTGAGAAAATGTTTAACCGCTAATTTCAGTTTATTTCATAGATACAATGCTGTTGGCTTATCTGTTTCTTCTTGAATGAGTTTTGATAGTTTGTGTCTTTTAAGGAATTTGCCCATTTTATTTAAGTTGTCTAATTTATAGGCATAAAGTCATTTATAATGTTCTCTTATTATCCTTTTAATAGATATATCATCTGTAGTGATTTCATTTTCATTCCTGATGTTGATAATTTGTCTTAACTCCCTTTCCCCCTCATTCCTTATCTGTTTAGTGCCTTGCAATTTTATTGATCTTTTAAAAGAATTAACATTTGGTTCCACTGATTTTTCCCCCCTTTATTACTTTTATGTTTTTATTTCCATTAATTTTTTTTTTCTCCTTTAGTCTTTTATTTCTTTCCTTCTGCATGTTGTGGGTTTAATTTGCTCTTTTTCTGGCATCTTAAGGTGAAACCTTAGATCATTTACTTGAGACCTTCCTTCCTAATATAAATGCTAAAAGCTATACATTGCTTGCTACAACTGCTATAACTGCATCCAATGAAATTTGCTTGTTTTTGCATTCAGTTAAAAATTGTTTCTGTTTTACCTGTAATTACTTTGGCCTGTGGTTTGTTTAGAAGTGAATTTTTAAATTTCCAAGTATTTGGAGGATTTTCTGAATATTTTTCTATTATTGTTTTCTAACTAAATTCTTTTGTGGTTGGAGAATCTATTTTGTGTTCTTTTAAATTTATTGAGACTTGTTTTATGGGCCAAGAATATTGTCTGTTTTATTGAATGTTTTCTGTGTACTTAAAAAGAATGTGTTTTCTGCTGTTTTGGGTGATTTGTTCTATAAATGTCAATTAGGTCAAGTTAGTCAAGTTTATTTTCTCACTACATGTTCTATCAATTACTGTGAAAGGAATGTTGAAATATCCACCTGTAATTGTGGATTTGTTTACTTCAATTCTATTAGTTTTTGCTTCATGTGTTTAACAAACTTTAATTGAAAAATAATAATTGTATACTGCTTTATGTATTTTGAAAATCTGTGATTAGGCAGATAAACATTTAAGGTTGTTATATTCTCTTGATACGTTGACTCTTCTATTATGAATTGTCTCTCTTCATCCTTGGCAGTATTTGTTGTTGAAATCTGTTCATTAATAGCTGTTAATAATATGGTTACTCCAGCTTTCTTTTGATTACTGTTTGTATGACAGATCTTTTTTCCTTGTACTTTTAATCTATCTGTGTCTTCATATTTAAAGTGGATTCCATGCAGATAGCAAATTGCTGAGTGTTTTTAAATCCAGTCTGACAATCTCTGGCTTTTATTTGGAGGGTTTTTTGTTGTTGTTTTGGGTTTGTTTTTTTTTTGTTTTTTGTTTTCATTTCTTCAAAGACCACTTTGTGTAATGTAATTATATTTGGGTTTAAATCTGTTATCTTGCTATTAGTTTTCTATTTGTCCCATTTGTTCTTTGTGTCCTATTCCCCCTTTTCTTGCCTTCTCTTGAGTTAGGTGGTTTTGTTTGATTTTAATGAATCCATGTTATCTCCACTCTTGGCTTATTAGGTACATCTCTTTATTTTTTAATGGTTGCTCTGGGATTTACACATCTTTAGCTGATCATAGTCAATCTTCTGCCACTTTACATGGAGTGTAAAATCCTTGAAACAATATACGGCCACTTCTTCCTTACTATTCTTAATGCTATTTTACTTCTACATGTATGTTATAAGCCCCAGAATATATTGTTATTTTTGCCTTAGATAGTCATTATTTTTTAAAAAGATTGAGGACAAGAAAATATTATCTATATTTACTCATATTGATCATTTCCCACTCTTCATTCCTTTAAGTTCAAATGCCCATTTGGTATCATTTTCTCTCTGCTTGATGAAACGACTTTTTAAAACATCTCTTTGAATGTACCACTGTTGGCATTGATTTTCATTTTTGTTTGTCTGAAAAAGTCTTTATTTTACCTTTGTTTTTGAAAGACATTTTTATTAGGTATAACTTTCTAGATTGGTAGCTTTTTACTTCTCTTAGTAAGGATGTTCCTCCATTGTCTCACATAGTCTCTGAAAAGTGATTTGCTCATTCTATCTTTGTTTCTCTGTCTTTTTTCTTCTGCCGCTTTTAAGTATTTTTTTTTTTTTTGTATCACTGGTTTTGATTATGATGATGTGCCCTATTATTGTATCTGTTCTTTTTGGAGTTTGTTGAGTTTTTCTTGGATCTGAGTGTTTATAGTTTTTTATTAAAAAAATTTAAAATTCAGCTATTATTTCTTCAGATTTTTTTTCCATTTTCTCCCTCTTTCCTCTTCTTTTATGATCTCAATTACACATATGTTTGACAATTTAATATTGTCCCCATAGATCACTGGATACTCTCAGTTTCATTTTCAGTCTTTCCCTGTGCTTCATTTGGGTTAGTTAGTTGCTATTGTTGTGTCTTATAATTTACTGATCTTTCTGCAATGTTTAATTTGCTGTTAATCCCATCCAGTGTATTTTTAAATTTATTTTTCTCTACTAGAAGTACCACTGGGTTTATTTCTTTTGTATCTTTCATTTTCCTGCCCTTTTTTCCTTCTACCTTCTTACTACATAGAGTATATTTATAATTTTTTTTTTGAGAAGGAGTCTCACTCTGTCACCCAGGCTGGAGTGCAATGGTGCAATCTCGGCTCACTGCAACCTCTGTCTCCCAGGTTCAAGCGATTCTCCCACCTCCACCTCTCGAGTAGCTGAGACTACAGGTAGGTGACATCATGCTCAGCTAATTTTTTTTGTTTGTTTTTTTGAGACGGAGTCTCGCTCTGTTGCCCAGGCTTGAGTGCAGTGGCACAATCTTGGCTCACTGCAAGCTCCACCTCCCGGGTTCACACCATTCTCCTACCTCAGCCTCCTGAATAGCTGGGACTACAGGCGCCTGCCACCACGCCTGGCTAATTTTTTGTATTTTTAATAGAAACGAGGTTTCCCCGTGTTAGCCATGATGGTCTCGATATCCTGACCTTGTGATCCGCCCGCCTCAGCCTCCCAAAAGTGCTAAGATTACAGGCGTGAGCCACAGCGCCTGGCCAATGTTTGTATTTTTTAGTAGAAATGAGGTTTCACCAAGTTGGCCAGGCTGGTCTCACCTCCTTGACTCAAGCAGTCCTCCTGATTCTGCTTCCCAAAGTTCTGGGATTACAGGTGTGAGCCACTGCACCTGGTCACATTTATAACTTTTTTTTTTTTTTTTTTTTTTTTGAGGCAGAGTCTCGCTCTGTCGCCCGGACTGGAGTGCAATGGCCGGATCTCAGCTCACTGCAAGCTCCGCCTCCCGGGTTTACGCCATTCTCCTGCCTCAGCCTCCCGAGTAGCTGGGACTACAGGCGCCCGCCACCTCGCCCGGCTAGTTTTTGTATTTTTAGTAGAGACGGGGTTTCACCGTGTTAGCCAGGATGGTCTCGATCTCCTGACCTCGTGATCCGCCCGTCTCGGCCTCCCAAAGTGCTGGGATTACAGGCTTGAGCCACCGCGCCCGGCCACATTTATAACTTTTTAACAGCTTTGTTGAGACCTAATTCACATTGCCATATAATTTACCAATTTAAAGTGTGCAAATTAATGGTTTTTAGTATATTCACAGAGTTGTGCAACTATCTGTTGTACAACCACAATCTAATTTTACAATACTTTTGTCACCCCACAAAGAAACTTTGTATCTATTAGCAGTCATTTACCATGTACCCCACTCCTTTTCAGCCTATATTGATAGGCAATGTCAGTCTATAGGGACTATTCTGGACATTTCATATCAATGGAATCGTACAATAGGTAGTACTTTGTGAGTGCCTTCTTTCACTTAGTATGATGTTTTCCGGGTTCATCCATTTATCAGTACTTAGTTTCTTTTTATTGCTAAATAATAATCCATTATATGGATATACTGCATTTTATTTATTCATCAGTTGCTGGGCATTTGAATTGTTTCCAGTTTTTAGCTATTATGAATAATGCTGCTGTGAACATTTGTTACCAGTTTTTATGTGGACATACTATTTTCATGTCTTTGGGTATATGCCTAGGAGGGAATTGCTGGGTCGTGTGGTACCTCTCTTTAACCTTCTGAGGAACTGCCAAGTTGTTTTTTAAAGAAGCTACACTGTTATAATAGCTAGTTCAGTGCCCTTGTCTGCTAGTCCCATCGTCTTGTCTCATTTCTGGGTCTATTAATTGATTGATTATTTTCATTTTCATGGGTCATATTTTCCTGTTCCTTTGCTATGCCTGGTGATTTTTACTTGGATGCCAGGCATTGTGAATTTTACATATATTTTTTTTTCGTATTAAACAAGAAGTTTATTTAAACAGCAAGACACTTGACTTAAAGGGAAAACTATATAGGATTCTTTTTTTTTTTTAGAGTGATTTATCCCTAGTTAAAGACAGACTGCCCTACGTGTAACAGCTACATACGAAAAAGTTGTAAAATTGTCCTTGGTTTTACAATGATCAATGAAAAACATTAAAATTCTCCAGTTGAACAAGGTATGCAAGGATTTTTATGGGTTTTTTTGTTTGTTTTTTGTTGTTGTTAAAACAGTGAGAGCAAAATAACTTACTGCAACATGAAGAGCAGAATGAGCATGCCACTAATGGAGAGTGGGGGTATTTTTACAGAATCAGTATTTTTCCCCATCCCATCTCCACTTGATGTCAATCAAAACATACTGTTGGCTGTTAAAAAAAAAAAAAAAGCAATATACTTGTGCACATATACCAGTTACTTTTATATACAGTAAAGGAATGGAGAAGGAGGAAATGAACAAACAGAGAAAACTATACCATAGTAGTCAGGGATGTGTTGGAACCAAATTGCAGTTTTCTACCTGAGAATGTAATCTTGGTCTGCAAGAACAGAGTTCTGGAATGAAGAAGCAGGTTCCCTTCTCAGTAGACACCTCCCATCTGCTGTTGGAACACATCAATTGTATCTTCATCCTCCATTTCCAACTGCGCAGGTGTGTCTTTTTCATTGATTGGTTGCCGGTCAAATCGGAGTCTGTTCTGCCTCATTGACAATCCCCGTCATTCACAATAGGCTTTCATTAGTTAACTAAGTGGTGTATGCCTCTAAATATTAAACTACACCACAGAACCACCCTGCCCCACCACCTTCAAATTAATACTATCGTTGTTCTCAGTCTTGACTCCTTCCTGGGGCTTTTTGTCAGCCGTGATGGGTGCCAGAGTCTCCTCAGCTGCTGCTTCACAAGAGAGGTATCAGGTCCACACTGAATGAGCATACGAGCAGCACCAGGAGCCACAGAAGAGGGAGGCAGCAGCGGCAGACGAAGGAGAGGGAATTTTACTTCATTGAGTGCTAGATTTTGTTGTGTTCTTTTCAAAAGTGCTAGACTTTGTTCTGGCATGCAGTTAAGTTACTTGGAATCAGTCGTATCGTTTTGAAGCTAGCATGTAAACTTTGTTAGGGTGGCTCCAGAGCACCCATTAGGGATCATGTAGCCCCAGTACTTAACCGCCGTAAGGCAGTATTCTTCTGAGGACTTTACCTGACATTGGGTGTCTTGTGATTTACTCTTGTTTTTGTTGCTGGTGGAAACATGAACCATTGCTAGCTTTGTGTGAACTCTAGGACTTCTTAGGCCAACTGCTTTCTGGTGCTTCTATCCCTAACTTGAAGTAGTTTCCTTTGACAGATGTGCAGATCAGTCTAAGACTCTAGGAACCGACCCTTTGGGGCTGCTCTCTTCTCCTGGGTGTTCTGCCCTTCCAATTCTAGCCGTTTTGGCCTCCTTGAATGCGGCTTCCCTGATTACTAATCTGTGTTACCTCTACTCAGTGAGACTGACATGTTCTGTGTTCCCCCTTCTCTTTGCTGTGGCTTGGACACTACCTCCTGGCAATAAGTTCAGGCAAATCAGTTCAAGGCTTGCCTCATTTGTTTCACTATTCTCAGAAATTAAGTCCTCTACTGCCTGTTGTCCGGTGTCTGAAAACAGTTGTCTCCTGTGTTTTGTCTGGTTTTCTAGTTGTTCCTCTGTCATAGATGGAAGCCATGATAAATATGATGCCAATGCCAAAATGTGCTGCTATATTACTCTTTAAAGCAGAGCCTGTGTAGGAAGAGGAAAAAAGAAGTCAGTGTAACCTTGGGGGCAAGGCAGGAAGCATTCTGCCTATGTAACACAAACGTGGCATTCTTTACTTTCTAACTTAGGGTGTTTGTGATTTGAAGAAGAGACACCTGAATTTTCAATATGCTAGTCTTCGTTGGAATAATTGGCTCTTCTCATTCTTTTGTCATCCAAATAATATTTATTAAATACCAACTAAGTGCTTTGTGCCCTGCTAGGCATTACTTCTCTTTATTCTACTTCTTAACAGTTGGAATATGCCAAACAAATGAAATAAAAATAGTTTTCCTATTCTGGTTACAGGTTGGATTCTTGGATTTATCTCCCAAGCTTTGACATTCAGAAACTGAAAGTGGAATATAGTGTATTCTCAGATGTAAAGTTGATCTCATTTCCTCACTGGCCATCTGTTTATTTGCGTCTAAGAATAACAAAACTTTCATAGTCATATCTGTATTTTTTAATTACTAAAAATAATGAATGGGCTGAACCATGCTTGCCCCACTTTTGAAACAATTCCTTCTATAGACTGTTGCAGTAGGAAGCTAATACCCCCGATTAAGAATAAAGACCAGACCTACATAAGCATATGTTGTATTGGTATATCTGAAGTCATGAGGATGTGATTAATGGTCCTTAAGAGTTTTAATTTGGCATGTCTTACTCCTAAATCTCACTTAAGCTTGGTTGCAAAGCCTGGCAAATCAGTCTTCTGTACATGGCAAGCTAAGACGTGGCACCACCTTCTTGAGGTTTCATATCCTAAACCTGTCTGTCCTTACAGGGTAAATTCAAAGGATAGGGCCAAGCTTGATGTACTGTGGTCATAGTGAATCGTCACAGATCCATTCTTAGTGCAGAAGAGTTAATAACTCCTTGGCCGAGAGCGTGGTGCCTTCCCCAAACCAATTTCTAACAGTGTCCTCTGTTAGATCTTTAAATTAATAAATTCTTTTATTAGATTTTTGGATCAGAAAAACAGACCATGCTTGTACTCAGGAGCCCAGAAATATACAGTATAATTGACTAATTCCTGTCTTTGAGGTCTTAACGTGGTTTCATGTGCCTTTTGATTTGTTTTTACATGTGGAACATTTTTCCTTAACACTTTAATATGATATAATTTTCGTCTATCCTTTTCCTTAAATAGGAGGGAGAAAATTTTTTTAGTAGGAAAATATCTGGTGGTAAGTGGCATCTTTTTATTCCAGGTGGGTTGCAGAAGTTTCTCCCAAAAACTGAAGTGACCTGCTTTTTGCAGATAGGACCCCTGTGTTTCTCCTATAGGACTTTATAGATGGTAAATGGTAGGGCTGTACACAGCAAATGGGTTTGAATGCTTGATGGTTTTCTGGTGGAGCTGAGATAATTACTATTATGAAGCCACGCTTCTGATTGTGAGAATGAGAACATCAAGTCATTATTTATCTTGGAAAGAACGAATAATTTGTTTATAGTAATAACAATTTTCTTTTATTTTTCTTTCTCTTAGTCAATAGCAGCTGCTGTTGGCAGCTTATTATGAAAAGATTTCAAGTTGTAGTTTTTAACCTGGGGTGGGAGTAGGGGAGAACAAAATTAATATTGTAAATGTTTTTACTTGATAAAAGTTTTATTTGATACAGAGCCTGTACTGGTGTTTTTATTGAATAGTGTTTTATTACTGACATTCAATACTCTCTTTGCCTGTAGCCTCCCACAGTATCCAAAATGAAGGCACTCCTTAGATGTTTCAATGAATGATACAACCAAAAATATTAAAATGCCTATTAAAGTCATGTCTTATTTAAAGCCCCATTTCAAAGGAGGATTTTGAGGATAATTAGTATTTTAATTGTTAAAATTAGATAATTTTGTTTGGATGGAAAATCTATGTTCCTGTGAAATTGGGGTTTATGAAATAAGATTGGAAAAAAATAGAGTATATAATTGGGCACATTCTGTACTGCTTAGTGAATCACCAAACCAGCGTAATCACCATTAAGCACTTTAAAAGCTGTGCTTGTATGTCCTTGTTCTGCCTGCAGAGCTAGGAGTGCCCACGAGGAGCAGCAGTTCATTCGGGATATAGTCATTGGGGTGACTCGTGGAACCCCTGCCTGTGTAAGTAAGCCCTGCTGCCTTGCCAGCTGCTTGCTGTGTGAGTCCCAAAGGCATCAGATGACATCAAGTCACAGGGACTTCTTGGTCACTGTTAAGGCCATGGCAGGAGGCATAGTTCAAAATGCAATTCACAAGGCAACGTCCAGAAGAAAGAATCAAGTATGTGTATAGTGCATGACGTACCTCAGCTACTGTAGTGGAAAATTACTGGAATGAATCTTTCACCATGTTTTTTTTTTTTTTTTTTTTTTTTGAGACAGAGTCTTGCTCTGACCCCCAGGCTGGAATGCAGTGTGGCAATGTTCGCTGACTGCAAGCTCCGCCTCCCGGGTTCACGCCATTCTCCTGCTTCAGCCTCCCGAGTAGCTAGGACTACAGGTGCCCACCACCATGCCTGGCTAATTTTTTGTATTTTTAGTAGAGATGGAGTTTCACCGTGTTAGCCAAGATGGTCTCGATCTCCTGACCTTGTGATCTGCCTGCCTCGGCCTCCCGAAGTGCTGGGATTACAGGCGTGAGCCACCGCGCCTGGCCTCACCATGTTAATTTTTCAGCCCAATATAAGAGTTTAGAAGGAGCAGATGGATCATTAGAATGAAAAAGCCTGAAAAAGTGAAATTCAAACCTAGGGTCAAATTAAGAGTTCTGCATCTTTCTGACCTTGTGAAATGTAAAAGCTGTTTCAGTGTTTTGAAGATGGTATGCATCTTCAAAATGTAAAGGCTGTTTCAGTGTTTTGAAGATGGTAGATTGTGTGTATGAATGTTTTTTCTCAGATTTGGGTATGTAGCATTCACTAGATCCTCAGAGGGGTCCATGACTCCAAAAGAAGGATGACCCACTGACTTAAAAGATGGGTATGGTTGTGAAAATGAAGTTTTAAGCCCACCGGAAAGGAAGACACTTATCCCTGGAAGAAGAAAGAGCATTTATTGGCCTTCATCTGTGCCTGCCTGCGGCACCCCAGCATCGCATTCACTACAACCCCACAATCCTTTCAAGGAAAATCTTTGATTTATCTTGTGGGCAATAGCATTTCCAATAGCTGGTTAAGTTGCTATGAGACATGGAACTAGTTTTTAAAGGACTTTTTGCCGTGGAAGCACTTTTTTTCCTCCTTTGCCATGCCTGGTCTTTGGTTTTCCTTTGCAATCCCAGTGGTGACCAGCCTCAGCACCCTGCTCTTCTACACCCTTACAGTGTTGTGGTCTTCAGTGCAGTATTGGACGGTGGTTAGAAACATGCGTTTGGAATTAAAGGAATCTATATTTGAAGCCCAGAACCCCCACTTATCAGCTGTATGTCCTCAGATAGATCACTTAGTCTCTTTGAACCTCGATTTTTTTTTTCAGTTATAGAATGGGGATATGAATCCTCCCTATATTGTAGGGTTGTTGTACAGATTAAAATAGATAATGGATATAAAGTGCACAGGTTAGAGCTTGGCAAATTATAAGTTTCCAGTAAACCTTAGCTGCTGCTATTAAGTGGTGATGAAGGTGTTAATGGATATGTACTTAATCTTTTCTCTGCCCAACTTGATTGTCAGCAACTTGAAGGCAGGAATGTTTTACCTTTTTTGTTTAATATCCAGATCTGCTAGAATAATAGTTTTTGGTTCGTCTTTAAATGTGGTTCCAAGTTTCTTTGAGGCCACCAACAGCATCATTCCACTTGCATTAACCCTCTCAGAGACATCATAGGTTTGTGTCTCACCTACTTCAGTTTTTCTACATGGGACGCCAGGGCACTTGGCCAGATACTCCTAGAGAACTTCCTCAGTCAAATTGCTGGAATTTTGGGCTTCATTTCATTGGACAGGTCTAGTTTGACCCTTTGGTTATGAATGGTGTGGTTATTCTCTCTAAAGTCCTGTTAGCTTCTTATAATGTCAAGTCCATATCCCGTGGATAAGGCAAAGACTTGAATTTACTTCTGTTCCTTTGTAAGTAGGGGGAGAAGCAGCTTCAGGTCCTGTGCTGTGAATGAAGGTCAGCTGGCTTATCTTGCATTCTGTTTCCTATTGCAGCATTCTCCATTCTCATCTGCCCCCTCAGCCTTGGCCCAAAGGGCTCCAGGTCTTACTTCTCCCTCAAAGAATATGGGAATTTACAAAGAGAATATGCAAAGGTGGTATCTTAAGCTGATGATTCTCAAGGGATTTGGGGAGGAGGAAAGCATGTAGTTTTGCCCCTAGGGAATATTTAGACACTTTGTCACAGTTGCGGTGGGGGAAGGGTGGTGCTGCTAGAGTCTAGTGGGTAGAGGTCTGGGTGCTGCTAAATATCCTGCAGTGCACAGGAGAGGCCCACAACAGATTTGTCCAGCTCAAAATGCCAGTAATGCCAAGGCTGAGAAACCTAGCTGAAGCCTCACAGGGGGCATGGTCCATTTCAGAAGTATGTGGGGAGAAAATTGAAGGTGAGAGGTCTGTGGCTCTCCTGAAGTCAGGCCACATAAGTACTTTGCCAGGTAGGTAGTGCCTAGTGACAGGGATGTACTAGAAAGAATTCCTTTTGAGCTTGGCCTTGGGTCTTGTGCAGTCATGTTCATGTGACAGTAGGGAAGGCTGTGGGCCTGAGGCAGCTAAGGAGTAAACTGGCAAGTTTCGTATGGAGAGTTGGGAAGATAGAAGCAGAGGAAGCCCGGCGTGGTGGCTCACACCAGGAGTCCCAGTACTTTGGGAGGCCAAGGTGGGTGGATCACTTGGGATCAGGCGTTCGAGACCATCCTAGCATGGTCAACATGATGAAACCCCGTCTCTACTAACAATACAAAAAAATTAGCTGGGTGTGGTGGCGCACACCTGTCATCCCAGCCACTCGTGAGGCTGAGGGAGGAGAGCCGCTTGAACGCAGGAAGTGGAGCTTGCAGTGAGCCCGGATCATGCCACTGCACTCCAGCCTGGGCGACAGAGCAAGACTCTCTCAAAAAAAAAAAAAAAGCAGGGGTATCTGAGACTTAACTTCCTCTTGGAGAGCTGGAGAGTCAGGAGAGGGAAGCTTTCTATCTTGCTTTGTACCTGAGAGTCTACTCGAATCAGGGTGGGCAGGGAGGGACAGGGGATCGTTCAGATATTTCCCTTTGGGGTCAAATGAGAGGAAGGAGTCCTTGCCCCTTGGAGAATTACTACAAGGATCTGGTTGAGATGAGAATTTGTTTCCCCCACCAATATTGTTTTTTGGTGTTTTTTGTTTTGTTTTGTTCTAACATCTCTGTTTTCTTTCCCCTTTCTATTGTTGCTCCTGTCCTCCTCCCACTCTGACTACCACACAAACCCTGACAGGAGCCTTTCTCCCCCTCTAGGGAAGGGGCCCATATGAGGAACTCTTACTGGATTCCCCCTTTCCTGTTGCTGTGCTGATCTTACACATCAGTTTCCACGGATCCCTTGTGAACCAGTTGTCTTCCTCATTTCCTCTGAGCAAGGGTGGCAGCAGCAATAGCAGAAGACGTAGATGCAGTGACTCATTTTGCATGATGTCTGTGAGAGAGCCGGGCCTCCCGTGTGCTGTGGCTCTTGTTCAGGCATTGCTTCAGAAACTTGATTCTTCTGGAATTGTGCATAAGAGAGCCTTTTAGAAAAAAAAAAAAAGTGGGAAGGGTTTCCCTTCCCAAGCTTCAGTGGAAGCAGCAGGAGGTTGGACCACCTCCAGGACAGTAGGAAAGCCAGGATGGACCCTCTGTGTCCACCTCCAGTCTGTGGCACTGTTTTCCATCTCATCTTGGACATATCATGGGGCTACAGCATGCCTCAGAAACCTGCTGGAACGTGGTGATGGTTTCCAGCATCTGGGTTTGGGAAGGACTGTGGTGATGTGCTAGGGTTAGCCATCCAGAAGGGGTGGGCAGAGACAGCAGGAGCCTACTCTGATTAGCATATAAGTTGGCCTCCTTTCATGATTTCTGGGTCATTGGTGAGTGGATAGGAGTTATAGGATCCTTTGTGGGTGAGTAGGGGATACTGTGGCAGATAGGTTTTAGTAAACCCACCTGCACATTTTTAATGTATCACCTTCTCAGTTTGGGTGGAGAAGCTTGCCACCCCCAGGTTCATCCGTAAGCATTGTGATAGGCTCAGGACTAACAGACACTAGCTTAGCCCCATTGAGGGCCCCAGGTCAGGCTTCAGCTTTTGGAAAGCTTGTTTTCTCCTTGGGCAGGCCTTGTCAGACGTTTTGCTCCTTTGTGTTTGACATTTTGATGTCTGTACTATACAAAGCCACATGGGAAGGCAAAGGAATACACCCCTTTGTATAAATGACAGTCGTAACAAATGAAGTATATACCAGTTTGTGCTGTCTGTCAAGAAGTAATTCATCTCAGCTAGTAAAATAAAGGGGAAGGGAAGGAAATTCAGGTCTTTAGGTATGGATTCATAAACTGGACTTAAGAAGAGCCTCCTCTTATGATATATGATGCTAATTGCTCATAATATTTCCTTCTTAATGAACAGTTGATGTAGGAGTTTTCCCCTTTTATCTAAGAAATACATAACAGTCTGCAAGTTTTCTTAGTTGTTTGTTAAATGGACTTTGAAATGATTGAGAAATTCGTATTCCTCACTGAAAGTAGGTATCAAGTTAATGGACAGGGAGCAGTCCTTGTTGTCACCAAGATTTTGGCATCTGAATTGTATATTTAAACTGTGTCAGGAATATAGAATCATGTTGAGGCTGAAGGGAGAAGGAAATTCCATTCTTCTCATGAATCTGTTTGATATTTTCGGGATGTCCTGAGAGAAAAATTCTTTGACCTGCTTAGTGAGCAAGGTCTAAGTTTGTACACCCGGGTCACATTGTACCCTTGGCTCCAAAGATTTATCCTGCATCTGAGCCAAAGACTTTTGAAGGCTGTGGTTGCTGGAATTTTAGGGTGTATCTCTTTGCTTCTTCAGATGAGACATTTCTTAAGATAGAATAATGGTTTAAAAAAAAAAAAAAACCTCTCGGTTTACTCTAGAAAGATACAGCATTTTTGGTATAAATCCAAGGAAGTCCAAATGAAGATCAGGTTTTAGAATTATATTTTAATATGTGAAGGGAGAAATCCGTTTTATCAGGCCAGTAGGTTTTTTGCTTAATAAATAGAGGCAAGAAGAAAGCTATGGGCCCAGCTGGAATGGGTGCAATTTTTAGAAAAGATTATTTATAGTTGTTGGGCACATCCTTGCATGTGGACTTTGAAATAAGAAATTAAATCGCCACCTCACTTTTGCAGGAAATAATCCAAATGTAAAAAGTTAAAGTTAGTATTGCACTTTGGTAAAGCTTTAGATGTATTTTATATTTCCTAAAATAAGCTTTTTTTCTATGCATAAAAGTGGAGGTCAAATGAATTACAAGTGCATTCTTAACTGAGTGGAAATGGGTGCTGGTGTTTCATATATACATATAAATTTTGCAGTTACTTACCTTTCTTTTTTTTTTTTTTTTTAAAGAGTCTTGCTCTGTTGCCCAGATTGGAGTGTAGTGGCACAAGCCTAGCTCACTGCAACTGTGAACTCTACCTGAGCCTCTGGAGTAGCTATTCCACCTGAGCCTCTGGAGTAGCTGGGATTAGAGATACAAGCCACCATTCCCAGTTCTTTTCTTTTTTTAAAGAGATGGGATATTGCTTTGTTGCCCAGGCTCATCTCGAGCTCGTGGGCTCAAATGATCCTCTTGTCTCAGCCTCCCAAGCTGCTGGAATTATAGGTGTAAGCCATTGCACCTGGCTGCTTGACATTTTTATAGACTCACACTAAAAAGTTTATTTATTGAATGAGTACTATGTGCACAGGGTTAAATGTATCTGATGTTTGTTACAATTTAAACAGGAGTGTTGATAAAACTGTGTAAAATGAATTAGCGTATACTTGCCATTATGTTTTTATCTTAATAATTGTTACGTAGTTTCTATGAAAAGTTCACTTAACATTTCCATGCTTTTTTGGGTTTGCTTTATTTAACCTTAAAAGAGTGATTGAAATAATAGTTTTGTTAGGTCATTAGATTGGTGATCTCCCCTTTTGTATAGTCAAATTTAATTTCAGTCTTTAAGATTGAAAACTAGTGCAAATTCTAGGTTGATCACAGAACCACAGTTAAAGGTGCATTCACATATCTCATATAAGATACCTATTTTCACTGTATTAATCATTTGCAATAATCAATGAATTTTTACTTTTAAAAGATTTTATGGTTAAAAAGGTGATGGAAGGAATTATTTCTCTAAAACTCAAGAAATTCTTGCTCTGGGAAGCTGTGTTGAGAAGAGTTCTAAGCTCTGCTGCCTGTGTCAGTGTTCTCTGGAAAGACCTCTCTTAGAAGGATGCTGCGATGTGGAGTCAGAAGGCCAGGACCCAGCCCTACCCTCCCTACCACCTGCCAGCTGTGTGGCCTTGAGTGAACCAACAACTTTGCCAGGAGTCATTTGCCTTGTCTTTAAAATAAAAAGAGCATTACCATGTCCTGGGTTGTTGAAGTGAGATTATGTAGTGTTAGTAGGGTGCCCCCCACCAAAGGTCCTCTGTACGTTGAGGTTTCTTTCCCTGCCTGCTGCCTCCTTGCAAGGAAAGCCAGAGCACTTTGACTTAGAATTGTGTCTGAATTCAGCTAGTGTGTTGCGTAAGCTTGGTTATCTGCTTTTCCTCTCAGTTCTTCCTAGGTAGAGGTGAGGGTGGGGGAAGGGAGCTTCATGCAGAGGAAATAGTCTGAGGCTATTTACTGTAGGAGCACACTTCAGTGTAATCTAGAGAAGGCTAGTTTATGTCCAGTATATACTTTTCAAACAGCTACCATTTTAATGTTTTGGTACTGGGAAATGTGTTAGTTGAAAATTTCACTTACAAGTAATCCTTTTATTTTTCTGTGGTAACAAGACAGGTAAGGCATATCAGTTGGCCCAGACTCATTGGTCCTCAGTGACTGACTGCCAGACTCAGAGTTGAGGGTCTGATCTCAGAGGATGCAGGTTGTGTTGTCAGCCCAGATACCTACGGCACCGGTCCTAGCAAGTGGCCACTGTTTTCTGGAATATCTGTCACTACCTTAAGGCAAGCCTCGTTATTTCAATCCTTATTCTTAGGCTAATGTCTTGAGCCATGTATCAGAGATCGGCAGGCAGGTTGTTGATTTTTGAGATGAAGAACAACTATCTGGCCAGGGAGAGAAAGAGAAAATTGGCTTATAAGTTACAGTGGTACAGAGTGCTCTGCCTTCTCAGATGATTTTGTTTCCAAGAATCATTGATTATATAGCTTTTTTTTAGTTCAAACCCATACCCATTCTGCATATTTCAGAGTGAAATGTCCTTTCAGGACGATCTTACTAAATCACTAATCTGAAATTTTATGTTCCCTAGTTGGCCATGGCAGTATTTTGGTTAGGGTTTTAGGTCATTTTTGTATCCACTGTAAACTTGGATATAACTTACCATTAACCAGATACTTAAAACCAGGGTTATTTCCTAAGGTTTCACATTGGAAGTGGTATGTGAGCTGAGCTTTGAAGAGTGACACCAGGTTTTTTTAGACGAAAAGGATGCATGAGCTAGCTAAAGGGCTTGTTTTTTATCCTGTAGGGCAGGGGTGGTTGTAGACACCTTCTTGCGTGCTAACATACTGATTGATGATGGCTTCTAAGGTCTCTCCTGAGTCTAGTAGGAGGCCTCCTGTCACAGACACCAGGCAGGCAGGTAGGGGAATGGAGCAAGATTTGGCGGTCCGGCTGCTGTGAGTTTGCTCTCCAGTGGCTTGGAAATGGGAAGTAAAGGAATCTGATCCTATGTGAGACCATTTTCAGACTGTCCTAGTCTGCCCTCACATATCCCTGGAATGGACACATACAAGCTGGTCAGGGCTCTCTTGGGGCACTGAGGTGGGAGAGGCTGGAAACCTGGGTAGGGTAGTGGAACTGGGAGTGAAAAGCCCCCCGCACTTGGATCTCTTGCGTATCACACAAGACTCAGTTATTTATTGATGACTGCCTAGCTGGCTCATAATACTGATGGCTGAATGGGGGTATGAAAAGTGGTCTCTGTCCTCAAGAGCATCCAGTCTTTTTGGAGAAATAATGCAAAAACAAACAAACTAAATTTGTGTTGGGCCACATTCAAAGCCATCCTGGGCTGCAGGTTGGACAAGCTTGGTTTAAATCCTCTGCTTAACAGCTGTGTGACCCTGGGCAAGTGACTTAGTGACTTCTTCCATTGGTTTGCTGGTCTGTTAGAGTATCACATACTTTATAGGGCTGTTGTGAGAATTAAATGAGTCAGTATATGCATATTTAAGGTACTTAGAACAGAGTTTGGCATGTAGTAAGTGCCAAATAATTACATGTAATTATTATTTTGAAGATAGAGTCCCTAAGCCTGTTTTGTCTTTGAAATAGGAACTTCATAGCATTGTGCAGGTTTAGTGAAGGAACGTTGGTAAAAGCACCTGGAAAAAAGCCTGGCAGAAACCAAGTGCTCAGTAACCAGCAGTCGTTATCATTCTTATCATTCAATACTTGCCCATTGGTGTGAGTTTATTTGGTTCTCCCTCCACAGAAATAGAGGAAGATATAATGTATTTTATAATCAATTTTTGCTTTTGTTTTCAGAATCTGGTTTTCAAAACAAAATGTGTTTGTTAACAGGCTGCTCCTTTGCCAAGAAAAATGACAAAATTACCTCCGTGTACTCTTCTCTCCTCACCCAAAAGCCCTGTATGAGCGTGTCTCTGGCTGCGCATATTTAAGTATTAACTGAGATAAAGCATGAGCTCAGCAGGGGCTTTCTTTTTTTTTTTTTTTTTTTTTTTTTTTTTTTTTTTTTTTATTATACTTTAAGTTCTAGGGTACATGTGCATACGTTTATATCATGTAACTCCCCAATGCAATCCCTCCCTCCTCCCCGCTCCCCATGATAGGCCCCAGTGTGTGATGTTCCCCTTCAGCTGGAAACCATCATTCTTAGCAAACTATCACAAGAGAGAAAGCAGGGGCTTTCTAATGGCTAATCCACAGTAACCCATTTAAAAAATCTTTTTCTCCCACACAAGAAAAAGAACTAGTAGGGAAAGGACATTTTGGTGGTTATTTGAAAGAAGTGTTGCTCGGGGTTTTGCGGGAGGAAGAGGTGTCTCACCATTGAGTTTTTTGCTTGGTGGATGCCTCTTTTCCGGGTCCAGTTGCTGAATCCAGAACGTGGAGTGGAGACGGAGTGGGTAGGAGGTGCTGTCAAAGTTCAAAGCAAGTTCAGCAGTGTTGAAAGAATTTAAACTCACTCTGCAGCCAGGCTATCGCTAGACAGTACTCTACCCTGGAGTAGGCACTGATAGCCCAAGACAAAAAATGAGAAGAATCTTGGGTGGGTGAAAATGCTTTACACATTAAGTTCTTGATGGTCTCCTGACCTCTAGGGACCTTTGAACTTCCAGAGTTAAGATGAAGGCATGGACAGTTTTTTTTTTGGTGTTTTTTTTTTTTTTGCAAAGCGTCAATGAGTAGCAGCAGAGTTTGGGCTTTAGAATCTGACAGACCTGGGCTCTAGTGAAACCTCCTTAGGAGCTTACTGGCTGAAACCGAGCAAGTTCTGTAACCTCTCTCTGTCCCCATTTTTCACAGGTAAATCCTAGTCGAGGATTAAGCTGAGGCTATGTATATTAAGTGCTTAGCATAGTTCCTAGCAAAAAGTAAATTTTAAATGATCTATTACTATTGGTGGTGGCGGTAGTGTGGTGATCACCAGCAACAATCAGAGGGTGGTGGACTGAGGAGGAAGCAGAAGACGGTATTCTTAAGAGAGATGGAAATTGTCCTCTGGATTATAGAGGACCCATCTGAGACCATCTCCCAGTTCAGTTCTGTAGGAAAGGCAGGTAAGATTGAGAATGAGGGTTGTGTAATTTTCAGGTGCCTTCTTCCTCTGGGGCTCTTAAGATCTGAGCCACAGTGGATTCAAGTAAGGGAAGGGAGCACTACCAGTAGGGAGAGGTCTGGTAGTTTGGGGTGTCAGTTTAGGGGGAGGTTTTTTGTTTGCCATTTTTTTTTCTTTTTATGTCTTAGACACTATGTTGAACTTTGTTGTAATTGTGAAGTCAAAGGATGATAATATTGTAAGTAAATATTCTCTTTTCAGAAAGGATTAGGAGCAGGTAAAAACTTTAGTTAGCTAATATTTTTGCTTTATAGTAAAACCTCTCCAGCAGAATTATTTTATAAACTTTTTTTAACACCTTTTTTTTTTTTTCTGACAGGAGATATTAAGTAAGACATCTACTTTTTATGTGTTGTTCTGGTTTTTTATGAATAAAGTATTGTCTTTAAGTACCTCTGATAGGAATTTAGATAATAAGCCAGTGAAAGATCTTTTTCCTCCATAAATTCCTGTGTCCTTAATGGTGAACCTGTGATGAAAGGATTAGAAATACTGACTCTGAATTTGATTCAGATACATTTGCTTGGTTATATAAATTCTGTACTTTTGGCCCTGAAATAGAAAAAACCCACTTGATGCTTTGGGGACCTTCTTACTACTTCCAGGTCATCCTCGAAGGTCTTAAAATGTTTTTAAACATGGCCAGTTCTTTTCTACTGTATTGGTCTAAACTCTCTGTTGCCCCTTCCTGAGAGAAGATAGTTTCCTCAGGTTTTGTCTGGACTACAAGTGGTTTCAGAGAAACAGGCTTCTAGGTATAGCATGGAAAGGGGAAGGTCTGGTGGATAAGGAAGGTTTTAGAGGACACAAGTAATACTGGGGACAACTGTGGAACAAAGAGTGAGAAAGGTGTGAAGAGGAGGGTACAAAGAAGGCAGAAACAGGGAAGAGCAGGCTGGAAGAGAAAGAAGGGAAGAAGGCAGAATGGTGAAAATGGGGAATAAGGAACAATCTTGAGAGGACAGAGAGGGTGTTGGGTAAGAGTAGAGTGGGATAAGTGGGTAAAGAGAGGCTGCATTAGACTGGTGAGTGAGGAGGAAGTGCCTGAGGTATGTATTTGTGGCTGTGAGACTTTCAAGGGAATTTGAACATTTGAGGTGGCTAGGGTAGTATTGCAGACCTGGCTGCTCGAGGAAGCTGTTGGGTGTTTGTATGTAGTGAGATCACCTGAACTTCTGTGCTTTGGAGTGGGAGGAAGTCGTAGAAGGAAGCTTTGCCTATCCTTTTATGTTAATTTTCTCGTGATCTTGTGCGGAGGCCTGTCCTTGTTGGATCGTTTAGTTCTACCCTCCTTTCTCTAAGTTGTCTCAACTCATGCCTAAGTCTTACCACTTCTCTCTATGACTAACTCTTTGCAACATGTTTCGCTTTAAGTATTTTTTTTTAAGCTTTTTAAGGGAAGAAGGAAAAACTATATTAGACCTTCTCAAACTCTGCTGCCCTTTCTTCCTATTTTCTCTCTCTTTGCCACCAAGGGTCATTGTACTCCTTCTCAACCAGTCATTACCAAAAGGTTGTTAATTAACTGATTAGAATGCAAAAAATAATCTTGGGCTTTCGGTTCCTTTATTGCTTTTCATTCCATAGAGAGTTTTTTCTTTTTGTTCAACATGTATAAATGTCTAAGCCTATTTATTTTAGACATTTTATAGTAGTTTTTCAAAAATGTATTAAATTATACTGCTTTCTTAAACTAAGTCTGGAACTTACTTTATCATCATGAACCATCAATATTTTCCAAATCAACTGGTTTTCAGAAGACTGAGGTAGTTAGGATTGTGAATACATTTACTCACATTCATTTGAGTGTGTTTTATGTGATGGGCACCTGGGGAAATAGGGGCAAGCAAGACAGACACTGTCTCTGCATGTTGGAATTTAGTCTGTAAAGTCCAAATGGTGGTGATCTGGACCAGCACAGTGTGGAAGGTGCCAGTCTGTGTTCTGGATGATTTAGGTTACCAAGCCATCTCCAGATAAATGGAGTATTGCTGTTTAGGGCCCTGACTTATACACTTGGTCATTTCCACCTCTGGTCTACAATTGCCTACCCCGCAATCCATATGCAGTTCTGGGTTTTATTTTCTCGGAGATGGAGGGAGGAAAAGAGGTGAGGATTTGCGTGAAGACAAGCTAGTGTTGGTCCAGGTTTTTTCTGCTTTCTCAATTATCCTATAATCTTTGAAAACACTTTGTTTTTTTTTTTTTCTCTTGACATTTTTTCCCCCCTTTCCTCTCTGAGGACTTCAAAGCAATTCCCAGGCTTCAGATATTTCACCTCTGAATATTTCAGTGTGTACAGAAGAACACAGACATAGGCTTACCTGACCAGGGTCATTATCACACCTAACCATATTTTGTTATATCACCTAATGCCCACTGTATAATTTTAAAAATTTCTCCCTTATACAAAATAAATGTTCTTTATGGTTTTGTTAGACTCAGGATTCACATATGGCATTTGGATATTATGTCTCTTAATCAAGGGCCGTTCCCTGCTCTACCCGCCCCCCTGCCTTTTTCCATGCCATTGACTTGTTGCAGAAACTGGGTCAGTTGTCCTGCAGAATGTCCCACATTCTGGATATATCTGTTTTCTTGTGGTGTCATTATCTGGTTCCTCTATCACCTGAATTTCCTGAAACTGGAAATTAACTCTAGAGGCTTGATTAGACTCAGGTTCAGCCTTCTTAGTTGGGTAGTGCTGTGTGTTTCACATTGTATCACACCAGGGAAAGCCTCCTTAATTTAAGTAAAAATAAAAAATATTAGTGAGCACTGAGTTTGTTTTAGATACGGTGCTAGGTGCTATGGGGACTACAGAGATTAGCAAAGTGTAGTCCCAGCTGCCTTAAATTTGTTGTTGGAAGCAGACCATGACCAACAGCATGACAGAGGATAAGTAAGGTGTAACTGGGGAACAGGAGAGGTCAACAACCAGTTTCTCCATATCTGAGAGACTGCCCACGAAGCCTGTGGCATTTTAGCAGTCTGAAAAAATTAATACAAAAATATAATACTTTACCATATAATAGCAACTATGCTCTTTTCTAAAACTAGTTTTATCTCACATAATTCTTGAGTAATTTCTGTCTCTCCACTAACCCACTGTGCATTGCATTATTTGAGGCACCATAATATGGCTGCAGCTGCCTTTTCGTGCACCTGGGTCAGGATGGGACCTGCGGAAATCCCTCCCCCTTCCCATATTTAGACAGTGAGACATACCAAAGACAAGTGAAGCACATGGTAATAGAGAAGGCTGGCACTGCGTTTGAACTAGTGATCTGCCGGTGTCAGCCGGCGGGGTTTTTTCAGGTCATCCCGCCTGACCCTTGTAAATGTAGAGAAGCCGGGTACAGTGTAGAAAACGTCAACTTCCTGGTGGACACCTAAGTATTTTTTCCCTTTCTTTTGGAGGGGTATATGGAGAGATTGCCACTTTACCAAGAATGAAGCTGGACCTTTAAATGGTTTATGTGTGCTCTGTAAAACTTTTTAAAATCTTGCGAAATCGTATGTTAGTATATTACAGTTTTTACTTGTGTCTTGTCTACCCAGTTGCCACCACTTGTAAATTTTTTTTTTTCCATGAGCAAGTAAAAGTTCAGCTGGAAGATATCTTCTTAATTGAGGGTTCAAAAGCCAGGAATTTAAGCAAAAGAGGAAATTCTTCTCAATACTCAAAATACACAAAACTGAGGAGCATCTTGTCGACTGGTATATTTTAGCATTGAGCATAGTGCTGGATACTCAGTGCTCCATAAATACTGATTGGATAAATAAAATGAGACATTGAGGCAGTAGTGTTTATTCTCATTTATAAATTACAAGTAAACAGTGTGATCACAGTGAAAAATCCTTAGCCTGCTTTGGATAAGAAATTTCACTCGTGCACTAGAGAGAGAGGGAATGTGGGTATGAGTGTGTCTGTGTGTGTGTGTGTGTGTGTTGTGTGTTTGTGACATTGGCAAATAGAAGAGAAGGATTTGTCTTATCTGCTGATTTAAAAAAAAAAAGCAAACAGATTTTATGTTTATTATCAAGAACGTAGCACTTAAGATATATGCAACTTAAAAAACCACTGAGTAAAATTCTGAGTTTTGTCCTTGAAAGAAAAATGGCATTTCCTGCATAAAAAAGTTTCTATTATAAATGACAAAAAATTGTTAGGGAGCCAAGCTTTGATGCATTTGCTACATGAAGGTCAAATACTTAGGTCATTATAATTCTGCTCCCTTTTGTGCATGCAGTACAATGAAGCTCTTTGACATGGCGCTACCACATTCTCAAGATGAAGGTCATGTGTTTTCAGGCATTAAGAGCATGATCTACTCTTTTTTGGTTCCCTGTTGTAAGTGGCTGTTGAGGGTAAAGTTGAGGGGAGAAACTGGACTAATGAATGGCTTTTGTCTACCTTCATACTATTTTTTACTTTCCTTGCAAAGAAGTCAATTAAAAAAAAAGTAAAAAGCTGAGAACCAATTGCACGGAACAATCCACAGACAACCTTCAGTCTGGCTCAGTTACCCAGATTTATATCACATACTTGCTGGCAGAATTTTGATTGCCTCCAAACCTCAAATGAGTGTGTGGCTTCTTTATATTCTATGGAACTGGTCCTTTTGTTAAGGAGGCCTTGTGAGTTATTACATGGGCCTTGGAGCCAGTTCATCTGGGTCTAATATGTGGTTTCATTTATTGGCTATTGGCCTTGGAGGAATTATTTAACTCTACTGTACCACAGTTTCCTCATCTGTAAAATGAGTTAATTTGCAACAGGAGGCATGAAAAAAAAATGTTTGGCATAAAGAAAGCACTTGGTAAACATTAGCAACTGCTGACCTGTGTGTGTGAATTTATCAAGAGATGCAGTTCAGGTATTGAGTATGTAAAGGAGGGTGAAGATGGGGTTTCTATGTGATGAGGATATTATCTTGGGTGGTGCAAGGATTCAGAGATAAAAAATCTGACCTGGGGTTGAAGGTAGTGGGCGATGGAAAGGGTCAGGGATGATGACCCCCTTCCCTGCCGCAGATTCAATGGGAAAGGAGCAGCTCACACTCAGACTACTGGGCCAGACTACAGCTGGCATTCCTCTTTGCCTGTTTGATCCATCTGTTTATGATTTGAGCCATAATGTTGAGGTTGTGTACTTGGGTCCTTCCTTCCCCCTTCTGCCTTGGCTTCTTTTTAGAAAGCCAACTCTCAACAGGCACGAGACCTTTAAACTTTTTGCATGTGTGAGATTTGTTTCAGAGTAATTGGAGGGTCAGGAGGGGGATGAGTGGGTAGGGGATAGATATGAATCTAAATACAGATAAAATGGATCATGAGGCTGGATGATGAGTACATGGGGGTGGGTTTATTATAACAATCTTTCTACTTCTGCATATATTTGAAATTTAAGTGTTTTTTTAAAGTAAGCAAAAAATGCAAGTACATAACAATACGGATGGTATACCTTTTATATACAATTTAAAAATGCAAGCAGTATTATGTATTTTATATATAATGTATTGATATGCATTGTGTATGTATTTTATATATAATGTTTATGTATATAATGTATTGATGTATACATTGTGTGTGTATATATTCATATAAGAATTTAAAATGTTATAAAATAATAAATATGGCGGGCATGGTAGCTCACACCTGCCCCAGCACTTTGGGAAGCAGATCACTTGAGGCCAGGAGTTCAAGACCAGTCTGGCCAACACGGCACAACCTTATCTCTACTGAAAATACAAAAATTAGCCAGGTGTGGTGGCAGGTGCTTGTAATCCCAGGTACTTGGGAGCCTGAGGCATGAGAATTTCTTGAACCTGGGAGGTTGCAGTGAGCCGAGATCATGCCACTGTACTCTGGTCTGGGCAACAGAGCAGGACTCCATCTCAAAAAATAATAGTAATAATAATAATAATAATAGTAAGTACTAGCTTTAGGATAGTGGTAGTGGTTGCCTCTGAGAAAGGTAGAAAAAAGATGGAATGAGGAGGGGGAATACGAAGGTATTTCACCTGTATGTGGAATATTTTGTTTCTTTACAAAAAAAATTTTTGAAGCAAATACGTCACAATACTAAGATTTGCTAAAGTTGAGCAGTGGGTACACAGGTATTTGTTACATTCTGTGTAATTTTGTTCGTTTAAAATATATCACAATAAAAAGAATAAAATGTCATGATTCTATAACAAGAAGTGTCTTTAGACATGTCAGGAGCTGAGCTGCAGGAGGTGCTGGGAGGTGCCTTGCCTTTCTGCTAGAGAGGCACATCCTGTCAGCACTGCACGGGGGTGGCGAAACGATTGGCCACTCATACAGTTGCATAATGGGGGAAGCCCTTGTGGTTAGTAGAGGTGGATGGTGGTAAGTAAGGCTGTGTGAATTACAAGCAGTTAGATACAGCAGAATTCATGTTTTCTGGACCATGCTGACCTACTGCCTCTGTCAGAGGGATTGGGCTGGGTCATGGATGATGAGTTGGTTACGATGACTAGAGGAAGATTTTTAGAAGCAAAGCTTTTTGTGTATAAGAACTGGTTTCCTTGATAAGACTTCTCAGAAAAAAAGAAAGCTGTTTCTACTCTGGATTGGTTGTCTGTGTGGTAATCTTGTCATCTTCCCGCACAAAGCGGGATTAAGCTTGTCACTCCCCAGCTAGGGAAGCAAGCCCTCCATCTGGGGAGTGAGAAGACAGATTGTTCTGAGGGCTGGGTTCATGGGCTGCTTCTGAAATGTGACTAGCACCTCTGTGTCTCCTGCTGCTTCTGGGGAGGAAGACCTGGAGATTGAAGTGATCCTTGTACCCAGGTCCCAGTCTGTGTGTTACCTAGTGTATAGATGTTGTTCATAGATGTTGGGGGTAGTGAGCTTGTGCCGTATGCACACATCAAGTGTTAGTTTGATCTCTCAGAGAATACAGATGTCAGATGTCCACTTCTTTGGTATTTATTCACTAGATCTCTAAACAGGAGATCACTGTTTTGTATGCTCTAGAGAGCTCATTTAGCTGAGGGGAAGGTTAAACCTAGCATCCTTACAGGTTAAACGTTCTGGAATAGAACAAACCCTGTGTTGAGCCCAGTGGAACCGGGTAGGGGTGGGGGGTGCATGAGGCAAGAGATCAAGCATCTCAGAGACTGTTTTTTCAGCACTCATGTGCTAGCATCCTAGATTCTCAGGAAGGCAGTGACTAAACCAGACCAGCCCTTCACCACTTCACCACTGTGCATCCTGGGAAGTGGCCTCCTCCTTTACATAGGGATGGAGGTCTCCAGGGTGTGCTCTGGAAGTTTGTGAGGATGAGGATTGGAGAATAAGGGATCTTCCTTTGACATATGCCAGATGAGAAACCACAGGAAGCAAAGACCACCCAGCCTGGCAGCCACTCACAAGAGCTGTGTTCTGGAGCAGGACTCACTTCATGTTATGTGTCCATCCAGCCTGATTTGCATTCCCTGGAAGAATTTGAGAGGTTACAGGACCTTGGCACCTGGGCAGCTCTGCAGCATCTTCCCAGGTGGTCCCACTGAAGCACCTGTGTTTAAATCCCCTTGTTCTGAATAAGGAGGCTGTGTAAATGGACCTGCAGATGTTTTTGACATGTAGGAATGGACTGGGAGAGATGCAGACTTCTGCAGAGGGAGGGAGTTTCTGAGCATTGGGCAGCCACATTGTCTCTGTCCTTTATTTTAGTTTACAACTTGATATCTTCCCTTAATGAGGTTTTCCTCAAAGCTGTGAAAGAAATAAAATAAATTGAGGTATTGAGAGAATACATAGAAAATGGAGAGGCTATTTTTCTGTTACCTGTTTTTGTCTTCCTTAATTGTCTAGTTTAGCACCACTTGAAAAAATTGCATTACGTTTAAGTTTGATGAGCTCTTTGTGAACATGTGAATCAGTAGTTTCTCGAGGTGCTGCTGGGTTCAGTGACACAATATAGAACACAAAGCCAGAAACTAGCCTAGAAACCAGACAGAGGGCTTTGTCCCAGAGTCCTGCTTAACCTTATTACAGCTAAGTGTCAAAATTTAGCCTGTGGTTCTCCCCAGGAATACTGGGGGGCAAAACTGATTCAGTAATAGAAAGGTGTGGTTAGCCTCTGAATGTGTTATATGGGTGTGTATATAAAAGCAATATTAGATGAGTTAAGCCTATACAGGTTTATTATACATATCAGACTTCTGATAATGATAGAAAGAGTTCACTTTCTAGAGTCATGATTCTGGAAGACTTTATTTCCACCAAGAATTTCCTTGGTGTCTGTCTTTCTCCCTGGTGTTTTCTCCCTGCCTCTGAGTCAGCAGCACATCCTCTCCTCATGGCCTGGCTTTGCCTCTTCCCCCATTCTGTCTCCTCTCTATTAGTAGCTTTTTGGTTTTCTTCCCCTGTGGTTAATACTATCCTCATTAAAAAAATTTTTTCCGTTCAGTTGATAAAATGTTGAAATGTCGTGACATATTTTAGAAGGTAGCCATTTATCAAAAAGAACATCTTGAAATCCTCAGGAGTATTAAAAAAGTTTAATGTGTTAAAAATACATATATTCAATGTTAGTAGAACAGGAAAGAAAATTGTGTTTCCAAATTTGTGAAATAAATATACTTAGAAGAAAAAAATGAAAACAAAATATAAAAATGTCAAAAATGGTTAAGTTAGGGTAATTACAATATGAGTAACTTTTTACCCTGTTTTTCTCATTTTCAGTATTGTCATTATATGCTTGCGTGTTTCTACTGCATACATCCCTATGGCATTTTGAGATGAATGGGACAGGAGAGTATAAAGAAGAAGTGCATGTGGAGGAGTCATTTTCAGATGCAGTTCTAAGAAACCCCACAGACTCTTGGTAGGGGGGGCCCTCAGGGCCCTGGACCTTGAGTCGCCCTGTAGCCAGAGCATTTCCACTTTTCATTTGCTGTGCCTATAAGGTTTGTCCAAGATTTCTTTTGGGAAAAGGATTCTGCTACTAAAGACAAGGTTTGAAAACCGTGCAGAGAAAAGAAAACACATTGGGATCAGAGGTAGGAAGTGTGGGTCCTGACCCAGCCTTTAACTAGCAGTGTGTCTCTGTGTCCAAGGCACTTTAGCTCTCTGGACACCAGTGTTTTCATTTCTAAAATGATGGGCTTGAGCTAGTGGATAAGCTGAAGGTCCCCTACAGCTTTGACGTTTTAGGATTCCATTCAAGTGGTGTCAAAAAATAAGTAACTCCAGGAAAAGAGGTTTGTGATTCCCAGCCTTCTCCCACTGCCCCAGTGGTTTTCAGGGCACCTGGAGGACAACAGACGACTTGGGCAAGCATCGCATTGTGGAAGTTTTGCTTTTTTACCTTGCGGTTTGTTTTCTGTTTGTATCGTGTAATTAGGACAAGGAGCAATAGGACCTAACACAACAAGGTGTAGAGCTGTTTTAAGACGATTTACTGTTTTTAGGTTAAAGGTCCAGATTCTTTGGAAAAGTGAATGGTGATTTATCTCATCCTAAAGTTATTCCCGAGGTTCTGTTAATAAAATCTACAGTCAGAAAAGTGGCACCATGTCCTGCCTAATGGTGTTCGGGGTGTTCATTTCCACAGGCCATGCAGAGTCCTTTTCTGCTGCAGTGTCAGCACTGTCTATCTAGATGGCCTTCCTTGGGAGGCTGGGCTCCCTCTGGACAAACAGGCCTATAACAGGAGACTTTTCAGGTTAATGGACCCAGAGGAAAGATAACCTCAGGATCTGTCCTTTTTCACTGGAGACGCCTGGAGACCTGGCACCAGTTTGCTTCTCTGACGTGAAAATAGAGCATTCTCGTTTCTGGCCCTGCCTCCCACTGGATGAGAGAAGAGCACTGGGTGGGTGAGGCTAAATCCCGCTTCCTTTCATATGCAAAGCATAATCTCTTTCCTGGACCTTTTTGGGCACTTAAACAAGAACTCCACTAGCTGCCACACTGTCCAAGCATTTAGCTTTTTGACTTTTGGGGAAAGCTTTTATTTCCAGGTACCTAAAGTGTGTGGCATTGTAAATAAAGTCAGAGGCTCAGTTTGTTGGTCACAAATACTTTGGACAGAAATGAGAGAAAGCCAGTGAGACCATCTTCTTTCTGTACTTTGCCCTCAGAACGTATTGCCTGGGATGAAAATCCCTGCTTAAGCCTGGGTACAGTGACCCAAGGTGACAGCAATGACAGTGGCCCTTCAGAAAGGAGCAAGTGGAGGTGGACCCTGCCCAAACAGATTTGGTGTGCTCCTGGTTGAGCTTAGCCCAAACTTCCCCCTGCCAAAAATAAATAAATAAAATCCAGATACTGCAGCTACTTACTCATCTTCCTTTTCCATTTAATTTCAGTAAATTGTGGACTAATTCTCCCTAAAAGTACATATCAATTAAGAAGACAAAACTTGAATGATCAATGTATTGAATGATCAGTACATTGTGGTTTTGACTGGTCCTATAGCATAACATTGTAGATTTTACTTTCTAAATATTTATTGAACACCATACTCTGTGCATCAAACTAAATCAATTACGGTGAGGTTCAGAAAGAGCATAGAACTCACTCGTTGGTCTTTGATTTTACAGTCTCCTTGGAGGGTCAGAATCTAACAGAAAACCGTATACCTGTGAGACAGAGACTAGTTCAAGACAGTAAAACATCGCATAAAAGACAGCTCTGTTTTTAAATATGGAGCACCTGCTCCCAGATGCAGAGGACCACAGCAGTCATCCAAACAGGGTGGAGCCAGTCTTGCTGCAGGTAGTGAGTTTCAAGTCAGAATTTGGAGGAAGTGATGGGTGTGAGAAGGAGGAAGGAGGGGCAGTACTCCCAGAGAAACTGCTTTCATTGGAGAAGAAAGGTAGGAATGATATTGTGTGATAAGAGGACTGTGGCACAGTAAGCCTTAGGGACAGTCTTGGACAGTGGAATTTTTCAGTTGTCATAATTGAGGCAACAGTACATATAGGCAACGGTACATATAGGCTGAATTGAAATGGGGATCCCACACCCACTTGTTAGCCATGTGATCCCCCAATGTAGTTTACTAACGTCAGGTCCCTGAATACTTGAACAGCAGTATACAGTTTGGATCAGAGTTGATGAACTAAACTTTTACTAAGCACATACTCGTATTAGATACATTCACAAAGATCTACATCATCATTAACAAAAATGTGAGCATTTCATGTAAATACATGTGCATTATCTTGATGTTTAAAGTGTTTTTTAATGCATCGTTTTCATTTGTGTGAACATTTTAGCATTTGTTATATAGCTTGTTTAGGACATTTAGTCAATTTGAGGTTTTTGATACTTCACAATTTCTTATGTACAATTAGTAGATAGAAAATTTGGGTCATTAATCATACAGCTTATTATAGTAATGCCTTCTGGGTGTCTTGACTTTGTACTGCTTTGATCTTGCCCTTTTATGTTGGGTTTTCTTAAAAAGTTAATGCATCCTATTCATTCATAGTTCATTCAACAAATATATATTTTGCCCTACTGTGTGCTGGGCACAATTCTAGGAATTCAGCTCCCAGTTACTGATTTGGAAACTCAGTGTTTCTTTCTTTTTTGTCTTTTTGAGACAGTCCCACTCTGTCACCCAGGCTAGAGTGCAATGGCGCAGTCTTGGCTCACTGCATCCTGTGCCTCCTAGGTTTGAGTCTCATGCCTCAGCCTCCTGAATAGGTGGGGTTACAGGTGCACAACACTACGCCCGGCTAATTTTTATATTTTTAGTAGAGATGGGGTTTCACCCTGTTGGCCAGGCTGGTCTCAAACTCCTGACCTTAAGCGATCTGCCCACCTTGGCCTCCCAAGGTGCTGGGATTATAAGCATTAGGCACCTTGACTGGCCGGAAACTCAATTATTTCAATATTAAGGGATTGTTGTAACTAATTTTGATTTTCTTTCTTACTGTGCCTTTAAACTTAAGTTACTAATTTTATTTAAAATATTTCATCATCAGTACAGAACCCAAACATTCTTACTAGTGCTTTTGAAAGAAATCAATGTAGTAAATTTGGCACGTTGAATTTTGACAGGTTGGTCTGCTTCCCCCGCTCAGAGCCCTAAAGAACCTCTAGGGCTCCATAAACAGTTTGAAAACCACTGGGTCAGATAAGCTCTAAAGCCTCTTACCATTCTAACGCTTTGTCTCAACTTCTCTGTGCCATTTTTCTTTTGCATATTTAACGTAGGGAATAATAAGGCAACTTATCCAGACAGAGTCGTGATGACTACTTGATACATATTTAGAGTATAATTCACCTTACTCCATTTTTAATGTGTCCTTGCATTCCCCTGGTGGTTTGGTTGCCCCCATAGCAAGCAGGATAGTACGTGAGGACTGCAGAATACGTAAACACCCCTTAAAATATGAGTATTTGAGAGACGTCCTCAAGCCTGTGGTGTATGTGGAGGGCTAGAATTGCCACCAAAAAACATACAGAAAAAGTACATTGTACAGTAAAAATCTCTTGTATTTTGCTTGTAAAGAAGAGCTCTTTAGCTAAAATAGACTTTGTACTTTGATTACAAATGCCACTCATTGTATTAAGACCTGTCCATATAGGCCGGGCGCGGTGGCTCAAGCCTGTAATCCCAGCACTTTGGGAGGCCCAGACGGGCAGATCACGAGGTCAGGAGTTTGAGACCATCCTGGCTAACACGGTGAAACCCCATCTCTACTGAAAAATACAAAAAAGCTAGCCGGGCGAGGTGGCTGGTGCCTGTAGTCCCAGCTACTCGGGAGGCTGAGGCAGGAGAATGGCGTAAACCCGGGAGGCGGAGCTTGCAGTGAGCTGAGATTCGGCCACTGCACTCCAGCCCGGGCGACAGAGCAAGACTCCGTCTGAAAAAAAAAAAAAAAAAAAAAGACCTGTCCATATAAATGGGTTAACTGGAAGAGCATTCTGCATATTCTGTGTTGTGCATGGAATTTAGAAGAATGCATGAATGCATGAGACTTGAAGCAAAAAGCTTTAATTCAAATTTTGAGAGCAGTACCCAGGTAAACATTGAATAGTACAGGTCATTGAAGTTTTTTTTTTTTTTTTGGAGACAGGATTTCACTGTGTGGCCCAGGCTAGAGTTCAGTGGCACGCTCTCAACTCATTGCAATCCTCCAGCTCCCAGGCTCAAGCAATCCTCCCACCTCAGCCCTCCAAATAGCTGGGACTATAAGCACGCATTACCATGCTTGGCTAATTTTTAAAATTTTTTGTAGAGATGAGATCTTACTATATTGCCAAGGCTGATATCAAACCCCTGGACTCAAGTGATCCTCCACCCTCGGCCTCTCAGAGTGCTGGTGTTACAGGTGTAAGCCACATGCCCATCCTGAAGTTATAAGAAATATACTTAAGAGGGTTTTTGGCAAGGGGTACTGCTGATAGTATAACAGTAATTTGGGAGAGTGGCATGGATCAGGATAATATGCAGGATGTTCTCATCCACATAAACAAGAAACTACAGAAAATGAGTAGCAAAATCTACAAAGGTTGTAGATTAGAGGGTCAATTACGTAATGTTTTTTCTACTTCTCCACACTTATCTTGCCAGATTTTTAGAATAAGCATGTAATACTTTGATACCCAAGGAAAAGGTAAAGACTGAAAATAAAAAAAGTTCAGCAGCTCTCATCCAATTCAAGGCCAACAAACAACAGGAGGTTTCGAAAAATTAGAAAGATGTGTGTATGGCAGTAGGTGCCCTCTAAATTACTTTAATACTATCACTGAGACTGTCATTTTAACTCTTAACTTGTATTGTTTGGGACAGTTGCTGGGAGAGTCACAGGTAGGACAGTCTGATCCCTGTCTAGTTAGTGGTTCCATAAAGTCCAATTAGTGGTTCTGTAAAGCTAATTCATTGTCAATTAATGTAACTTCAGCTTCTGTTGTTGCAGCTTGTTTGTTTCTGGTGTTTGCATACAGATTGAGCACATTTGCAAGAATCCAGAACATAATGTGTATTTCACATAATCAGATAAGTACATTTAAGCTTCTTAGCTAAAGAATTTCTATGGGCTACTCTTTGCTTCCAAATCCAAAGAGACTAAATCATAAAATGTAAATAGACTTCTAAACTCTCATTTCCCTACCTTTTGGTAATCTATATGGAAGGCTTTACTGTAGTAGGAATTTTATTTCACCCCAATTTTTGAATAGTGCTGTTCTACAGAGGGTGACTTTATTTTTAGTTCATTCTTGTTATTTTACTGTGTAAACAGTCAGTTCTTTGCCCATGCCTAGCTTGACCTTTTCAGACTTTAGTGCAAATTAAAACTGGCTGGAGGTAGAAGGGACAGGAAGGGACCCGGGGAATGAGGATGAGGGGACTAGTCAAGTACCTTATGTTACTTATGTTGCTTGTTTTGAACCTTGAGGTCACGTCAGAGAGGAGTGCTCACTCCTTCAAGTGCCTGAAAAGTATTCCAAAGTGGATATGAAGTTAATGAGATTACTAGGTTTTGAAAACAAGATGAGCAAAACTCAGAAATCAACAACTGCTCTTCTATTTTGTTTTTGATTTGTGTTTGTTTGTTGGTATTCCTGGTTATGGAATGAGAGGGTTGTTCAGCTGAAACCCAACAATTTCTTCTCTTTGGTCAGCTTTTCCTTTTTGACCAGACTGAGAGGAGAGGACAGATAGCAAAAATGATTCTGTGTGTTTTGCTTCACCCTGCCCTTGCCCCAGCTGTGGTAGTGGTGCCCACTAATTAACATTGGTATCGTCCAGAGCTGAATGGCAGAAAGTTTAAGAGGACTGAAGATCTGACCTTCAGTGCAGAGTTCAGCTGTGTTTGCTCCTCAGGTCATCTTTAGGATGGAATGATTTCCATTGGTCATTAATGAATAGTGGAGAAACAAGTGGGAACTTATCAAAATCTATGTTCTAGAATGTACCAACCCCAAGATAGTATTTTTGCAAGATGGAAGGACTGTTCCTGTGGCCGTTGCTACCCAGTATACTCCTAGAGACTGTAGGATTATTTTGCCCCATTTTATGTCCCTCACTGAGAAAGGCCATTGTGTGGCTTGAGGGTCAGGACAATGCCAGTTCCCGGCTATAGGCTCTAGATCCTGTTCCCTCTCCCTCTCTGAGGCCTTCACTGCATCATGCTTAGGCCCTGGTGCAGACTTTAGAGTTCTCATGTGGTCTTGGGCAGGTTTCTGCAAGCTTCAGTTTTCTCATCTGTAAAATGGGGACCATTATTGTCCCCATTGTTGTGAGGACTTACGGAGATAGTACTAAACTCTGTAAGTTAGAAGAGTGTTTAGTACATCATATGCACTTAATAAATGTTAGCTTTTTTTATTATGAGTACTGATCCCTTGCTGGCATCTTTCCTGGCTTCTGTCCCTACCACTCCTTTGATACTGCTGTTGCCAAGGCAACTAGTGATAACCTCTTTGTTGCCAAAGCTCATGGACACTCTGTTATCCTCTCTTTCTGGATCTTTCGGTGGTGATTCCTTTCTCCTTGAAGGACTAAGCTCTCCTGGGCCTGATCGCCACACTCCCCTCCTCTCTGGTGGCTTCTGTTCTTTCTTTTGTCTGATCCCTGTTCTCTACCCGCCCTCATGTTGCATGACTCCCATGAGAAACTCTCAGGTTTTCTCTTCTCCATGTCCTCTCTAGGTACACCCATCCCAATGACTTTCATTACTTAGTTGCTCCTCCTCCAGGTCTTAAGTCTTTCCTGACTTTCCAGTCTATCTTAGGTACACCCAGCTGACCTTGTTATTTTCTCTTATGGTACCCTGTTGTTTTCCTTCAGAGCACTTTTCACAATTTGTAATTATGTATGTATTTGTTTGCTTTGATGTCTGTCCCTTACCTCCCTCTCACTCCACAAAATTATAAAATCTATGAATGAGACCAGGGACCATGTCTGTCTGTTCACTCACATTTGTATACCTGGTGCATGGAAGGACCTCAGCAAATACCGATTTGAATGACTGAACCTGTGGCCCCTCCAGTTCTTCTACCACCACTCCAGCCCTGATGTTATATGATATTAAATGTTAATGAAAATAAATTTTTATTTTTTAGATTTGATGCTCTGGGCTTGAGTGGAGACTGCCTTACTTTCTGTTCATTTCATGTTACTCCAAAGTTAGAAAAGCATAAACTTAACCAAATTACAGTATCCTGGTATGTTGTTGATAATCTGTGCTCACTGGCTGTTGATATGATTTTCTGATAGTTATGTGAAAATTGTTACTAAGGCATTGGCCCAGACAAAATTCCCATGATTGGTAGAAATAACCCTATATGTTCTGTTACCATTAAATTAATTCCCAGTAAATGGTAAGACCATACGTCTCTTCAAGCCTTCTTTCCCATAATTCATTTTTTTATCTTGAATCCCCAAAATTGCTTTTTTTTCTTTTCCTGAAATCCCGGTTGACCCAAAACAACAAGTATCAATAGCCTCATCATAATACAGCCTCTTAGCTTACAAATGTATTAAGTCCCTATCCTTAATGGCCTCCACATGAGAACTTGGCCCTGCCAGTCTGCAACATTAGAGGATGACAGAACCCAGCACACACACAGTCATTCACTGAAAAGCACTTTGAAAGTGCCTGATGACACATACATCAGGGGTTAGGTATAGAATGTAGGCACATAAAGGTCTTTCTTGTTAGGTGTTTCTATTGCATTATCTTAATATGAACAGAAACCTCTAATTACCATTATTAATGCTTGGGATTTTATAATTTTAAAAAATCTAATATGTGCAAAAGTTGAGAGTATGTATATATACACACAGAGATAACATGCAGGGGGGCATGTCAGTAAAATTAATTCCTAAAAATAGAACCATTGGGCCTATCAGGTAGGATTAGATTTGGCTAATGGAAAACAAATTTAATAGTGAATTATTCTCATGTAAAAGAAGTCTAGGGCTTGTGTGGCCACTGTAAGAAGTGATTGATACTCAGTCTCCTCTTATTCTCTGCCCTCTCATCTCAGAAAGTGGCTTTCATCCTCAGGGTCTCCTCATGGTCCATCCAAATGGAGGCCAAAAGGAGGAAGAACAGCACAAGTGAAGAGACTCATCTCTCACCTGGGTCAGCTGCCTTTAAATAGTCTTCCATGGAACTCTTCCACTTCCGTGCCATTCGATTTTCAAAGCTAAGTGATGTGGCCACATCTAACTTCGAAGAAGGCTGAGGAATGTAGTCTTTTTGTCTGGGCCCAGCTAAAAATTGGCATTGTGTGAATAATGAATAAGAGAAGAATGGAGTAGTCTGTTCTACTAAGTCCAAGGTTGTGTACAGTATCAATAGATAGTGATAAACACTCCTTCAAAAACTTTGCACCCCCTTTAACACTTTCACCAACCAATACAAGTTTTCCCAAATCTTAATTAAAAACAAAATGTCCTCTATTGCTGTATTTGAGTTGTGTAGTCTTCTTGAAACATGAATATAACTTCTAATAGAACTTAATTTTCTATTCAGATTTTAAACTTATGCTTCTGAAGTTTCAGGCAGATAACCTAATTTATTTAAGTCTGATAGTTTATTACTGTCACTTCCAGTGCTAAAGGTAGGTTTTCTTGGAGATGGGAACCCTGGGAAAGAGAATGTGTACTTCTTTAGTGGTGGAAGAACGTCTGCTTCTTTTCTCCTGCCTTTTATTGCAGGTGCTAACCTTACTCAGCATGGTTTAGTTCAAAAGAGAAAATAAAGGGAGAATTCATTTATGCTTTGGAGAAAATGTGTTGAGTCTTCCACATGCCAGGCATCTCCAACGTAAAAGAAAGAGATGTATCTCTTTTGCTATCTAACTCTTCCCACTTTCCTTTTTATGATCTGATGTGACTTCTCCATGTCTTATGCACCTTCCCCCCCAATAAAAATTTTAATAATCATCACTAAGCGTAGTACTGCACAAAAGAGACCTATCAGGTAAAAGGACAGAAAAACCACAGGAGCTATAAAATGTCCAAGTAGTATCTAAATTTTAAACCTTACTTTTTTCTGTTTTTAAACCTCAAATATATGGATTTTAAAAATATATGGATTTTAAACCTAAAATATATGGATTTAGACAGACAAACTAAAACCTGTTTACTATAGCAAGAATACCTCATTGTAGCTTAAATTGGTGTTTTTAAAATGATGGCTTTGGCCGAATTCTTTGGCAGCTACCCTAGACTGGAAGCGTTAAAAATTGATTACTTGTAAGTTGTTGCTAATAGTTCCTTACTTCTGCAGGCCTTTCCACTCAGCGCAAACTGGGGTCCCTGTATAATGTTTGTTGTAGCTGGAGTGCTGTGCTGGTGTCCTGCTGCCTGAGTGGAGTGAGTTGACCCTAATTTACTCCGGGATGCCTGCATTCTTTTTCATGCATGTCCACAAATAGCATCACAGCAAATTAACAGAATTTTCTGATTGATGTAGGGAGAAACCAAAGAAGGCTTGTGTTTGGTGGCCAAAACACCACACAGTGTGAGCAGTGTGGAACTACTGGCCCATTTTATAGCATTCTAATTGATAATTATCAAAGAGCACATTATGTAGCCATGTGGCAACAATCCAGTATCATTTCAAAGGTACTAGACGTGTAGATGCACGTGAACACCATAGTAAATATATCCCTCCTTTTGCCAAAATTGAAATAGGTTATCCAAGAGGAAAGGGGAGGGAAAAGAAAATATCAATTTCTTCTGTACAAAACTATGGCAAATGAAATGTCATAAAGTTTCTGTATTTCATGATAAAGCCTCCTGGCTCATCATTAATAAGCTAGAAAATTAACTCTTTTTTTGGAAACTTGGAGAGAGTCTATAAATGTCTATTGTATATGTTTGCTATTGGTTCACAGGCAATGTCTAGTCCGTTTTCCTTCATAGAGATGTAAAGCTGCTAAATACTGTCAGAAGAAAGAAGAAAATTTATGTGGGAGAGCTAAGTGGAAAGAGGAGGGAATCCTGGGTATCTACATGCATGACACTTTACAACAGCAAAGTCACTGTGGCGAAGGGGAGACCTGGAAGCACCTCTGCCAAGATTAAATTGAGGGCAGTCCATAGACAAGGAACTGAGGAGAAATGTTTCCCGGCCCAGGGCTCCATAATGGACTCTGTCTGGACCCTGCAGAAACTCAGTACTGTTAGGATTGCCTTGAGATGCGGCAGCCCAGTTGTCAGGGAGTTGGGAATAGGAATGGACATAAGGTGTCTGTTCTTGTATTGGTGGAAGAGGAAGGTAAAAAGAAATAAACCTAAACCTGCTGCGCACTTAGCTCTATTCCCCGGAAGCAAACCACAACGTTGAGTAACAGCTGAAAAAGATGGTGACTGATGCAAATGAAACACTGAAAATGACTCTCTGGGGATCTTCTCACCCCTGTTCCCTTTGATTAATGGTTTATTGTCATAAAGCCCTAAGGGTCGTTGGCAGAGCCAGGTCAGAGCATTCAAAGTGCTGGAGCCATGTGCGTCTGTCTGCCTCTCTTGCTTTTCCTTTCTCATCCTATTATCTTGTATTCCTTCTTATTTTATATAGGAGAAGAGAAGAAAGATGGCTAGAGATGATCATTGCCCAATTTTATCTTTCGTGGTTAAGGAAATAATCAGTTCACAAGCTAAAGCAGTGGACTGTGAAGAATGGCAAAGTGGCCAGGCACAGTGGCTCACATCTGTAGTCCCAGCATTTTGCAAGGCTTAGGTGGGAGGTTCGCTTGAGGCTGGAAGTTTGAGACCAGCTTGGACAACATAGTGAGACTCCATCTCTACAAAAAAATTAAAAAATTAGTCAAGTGTGGTGGTGCACACCTCTGGTTCCAGCTTCTCAGGAAGCTGAGGTAGGAGGATCACTTGAGTCCAGAAGCTCAAGGCTGCAATGGACTATGGTTATATCACTACACTCCAGTGCATTCCAGCCTGGGTAATAGAGTGGGAACCTATCTATCCCTTTAAAAAAAAAAAGGACTACAAGTGTCTCAGATTTGCCCCTACCAGACGCCAAACTCTTGGGTCAGAGGCAAAGGGATCTGTTATTCTCTCATGACATAGCAGCCAGCATGAGCAATAGCTTATTTTGCATTGGTTCTTCCTTGCCCCCAAATCCCATAGAGTTGACATAGATAGGCCCAGGTTGATGGCTGCACATGTAGTGGGTTGTGCAGGAACCTTGAGTTTAGGGATCCTAAATCATTTGTAATAGGCAATAAGTATGTCTGCGCTTTGCTCTGGAGGGAGACACTATGACTACCTTTCAAGGCTGCTCACTGTGCAGATGAAAGGTAGCCCTACCTTGAAAGATAGTCTGGAACAAAGACCCATTAGTACTTTGCTTGACAAAGCAAAGACATTCAGTAACACAAGAAACGCCTGGCAATTTGTTCTTCAAATATGGATTTGTTAACCTTACAAGCAGCTGATACCCCTACTTCACCACCACCCTCAGCCTTTTATTTTTTTTTGAGATGGGGGTCTCACTGTGTTGCCCAAGCTGGAATGCAGTGACGTGATCTTGGCTCATGGCAACCTCCACTTCCCAGGCTCAAGTCATTTGCCTGCCTCTGCCTCCTAAAGTGCTGGGATTACAGGTGTGAGCCACAGCGCTCGGCCCCTACTTCCCTTTCCATCCACAGATTAATACCAGGACTCAGCTGCCTTTCTTCAGAAAACTCCTTAGGTTATAGCTGTTTGAAAGGATCCGATGAACTTGTGTCTAGAGAAACAGCTAATACAGGGTACTGTCATTCCACATAATGCCTCAGAGAGTTGTGTTACTTGACGTTCGTTGTGTGTTACTTTGAACCTGAAAATGACTCAAGAAACATCTGTTTCTTCATATTTTTCCTCCCTTGTCTTGATGCGAAGGGATTACTCTCAATGGCCCCCATATATTTAATGATTTGTTAATCCTTAGGGAAAGACCTAGTACCTGTTTGTATTATGAGCCCACACACACTGTTCCCATTAGCAAATGAAAAACCTGACTAAAGGGAAAGGGCTGGAAATTTCAGGAGGACCAAGTTAAAAGGTTCCAGAATGTTTGGGGAGATAATCCAAGGGCTGACCCTGCCAACTCAGTCTTAACCAAGGAGGTAGTTATAAGGTCAGGGGTCCTGCATCCTCAGGAATGCCCTTAGAGTCACTGATGGCTAGTATGGGGGGGACCAGTGAGCCCTGGAGCACAGGGACACGTGCTGGTTGAGGAGTGGGCTCACCCTCCAACTCTCCGTCATATTCTGACCCCTCCCTCTTAGGCTTTTCTGTCTCCTCCAGCCACCTCTGCCACAAGCAGGGTCTAAAAGAACTGTTTCCTGCATTCTTTTAGCCCCTGAGGCACCACCCAGTTATAGGAATTTTCTATTTCTACTGTGTGTTCAGCTTTTATAGTCTCTTGTATGACTATCCTTGCCAGTTAATACTATTTCTCCTGCCGTTTGGGTGATAGATATTACACTACTGATGCTTGTATTTCCAGTTTCTTAAGTGCTTTCAAGTTTATCTAGCATGTACATGAAGTAGATTAGAGCCTAGTACATAAAATACTGCATTTCTGTTATGGCCTTTAGAAAAACTACGATTTTATCTCGTGTGCATTCAATCTGCTTCATTCATCATAGTTTGGGGGTAGTACTAATAATTAACTTACACACTTGGGAACACCCCAGATTTAAAGTTAGAATACATGGGTATCTGAGTGGCTCAGTGGATGCTTTTTCAGAAAAATACAATCAGTGCCTGGTTCTTTAGTTACTGGAAATGTCCTTTCTTTATTTGATCTTTTTTTGTGAACTTTTGAGCTTTCTGATGCCCATCTGTGTGTGTAATTAGCACCCAGGAGTGTCGTGGAATAAATGGTTGACTTGGTCAGCATTTCACAATATCATTATATTGGTCATCAGCCACTTTTGCATCCTGTGGTTTTGAACAAGAAAAAAAATCTTGCAAAACCAGTACAGTGAAATACTGCATATGCAAATGAGGTTATAGGTTAGAGAAGGCAGTTCCTCAGGAGGCTCCTCATCAGAGCTGAACTTCAGTGAGGTGTGGAGGGCTAATAGGTACTATTAGCCCAAGTTATTTTATAGAATTGACTGCATTGTGCTCTTTATTTCCATACAGAAAAAAATACATCAGTTGTTTTGTTTGCAGTAGCCAAACAAAACAATTGTTGTGTAGCATTTACTTACTTTCTCTGCTTCTTTCACTGGTAACACCTTGATTTACAGTGACTATTAGGATAATTAACATTGACACTTGGAAGATAGCCTGCTTCCAAATGCATGCACACTTGTCTGTTTTATAAATACTAGCCAAAACTTTTTCCTTTCCTAGCTGAAAAATGTGTCTCCACTCCTTCCAATCTTTCCAGGGTGTGGGCCTGTGCGTAGCTGTGTGACTGTGCCCACACACTGGCATATATTTCAGAGCTACCAAAAAGAAATCAGTTGCTCTTGAAATAACAAGACAAAAAGGAACGGTTTTTCTGAGCCATAACATCTGAAGAGCTAGAAACAGTTGTGTTTGTATGTGTGACGCTAAAGCCAGTAAATTTCATGTGAAGGAAGGGATTGTAAACTAAGAACAGAAAAGCAGTTTTCCTGGATTTCAGATGTCAAACTCTCAAGCTGTTTAACTCACCCACTCAGCACCTCCACATCCATCCCTGTAATGTGCCTGCATTGTCAGTGATTTGTTTCTGCAGGTTTTGATGCCAGAAGACAAATAATAAAATAGTAGGCATATGTAACCTTAAAGCAGTTTTCTACCGGAGTTTTTGATTGAGGTTAAACAGAAGTATCCTGATCATGTTGTCAGTTGGCAGGCAAAAGGCATCATATTTTAAGATTCACATAGTTTTAGAGCAAGCTCATCTTTTCTGGCTCAATAATAAACTAATTACATGTTTTAAATAGTATAGAGCTGAGTCCTTGTTTCAGATTAAGCCTCATAATAGCAAGGGTCGGGCACTAGCAGACATTTGCTTAATATTTCTGGCTTGACGATCCATAACATAGTGCTAGCTGTTTTAGGGCCTGAATAGGCCTGCCAGGGACAGCTAGGTAATACTGGCTTGACATAGTCACAGGCTAATTCTCCCAGAACACAGAAGCCTCCAGATGTGCCACCAAGGAAAGCCTGAATATGTAGAAGTTCAATTTATGGCTATAGTAATATTTGGGCGTTCCCCAAAATAGTGATCCCAGTTTAGGTTAGGACATGATAGTAGTGTCCCTTGGAGGTCTGTCTGAGAAAAAGTGTCATTTCTAAAAAATTAGTTTTAGCAGATGGGCAGATCTGGCTCCAAAAGGCTTGCTTCACGTCTTATCATTTTTCCACATTTTCCATCCCTTTCATAAACCTAGGGACCACATGCTGAACATTTAATTGAATCACACAGATTTTGCAGTCATTAAAGCTTCTTATTCCTTGGTCACTTGTTAGTGGTGCCTCCCTCCTTGGTCAGTTTGGTAACTTCAGAAGGAAACACACAGTGTAGTGGTGAGAACTTCACTTTCGAAGTTAGCCTCAGGCTTGATTTCTAGCACCACCAACCACTAGACAAATTGCTTAACCTTTCTGCACCTCAGTTTACACCTGACAGGCTTGTTGTGAAAATAAAATAAGATTAGATTTGTCAAGCACAGAGCATTGGCCCTGGTAGGCACCACATACATGAATTTCCTTCAGACTATAGGTGAAGTAGACTCGATTTGGGGTTTCTCTTGTTACCTAGGTGCTTGTGTAGAGGAGACTTTAGAACCAGAATGTGTTATCTGTGGTTTTGAGTGTGCCCGGGACTCTGAGCCAACTGAATTACCAAGTAATGGGGGCTCCGTGGCATCCCACGACAGGTGCAGAGCCGGCTCTTCACCGTGGATGGACCTTAAATGCCTCCTAAGGCCTTGCTCCACCGAGTAGCACACACCCTATCAGTTAGCCCTTCTTTCCATCTCTTATTCTAGAGACCATAAAGCCTACTTGTTGGTATATATTTTCAGGTTTTTGGAAATTGGGCTGTATAATTGAAGTTAACACTTATGATGAGACTTTTCAACCTGAGAACAACCTAGATGCTACTTCACACTTTATTTTCAATGGAAGCTTACTTCCATCTTCACTCGTGTAGGACATTCTTTGGTCTCATGTTTTATCACATCTCATGTTAAAGTATAATTCAGGTCTATTTTGTGGCTGCTGCCCCCTTCCCATTAATTCAGTGGTTAAACAAATACTATTTTTTGAACCCCTGCTGTGTACCAGGCCCTCTGCCGGGTGCTAAAGCTATAATACGACATGGTATCTGGTTTAAAGAGCCAGACTGCACCCTACATTTTATCTTTGCTATTCGTGTGCTGATCCAGACATTGGTACTAACGTTCTCTTTCTGGGTGGTGTTTTACACCTCAAGGCCAGGTGATGTGAGTCTGTCTCTGCTCTGTTGACACTTAGGAGCTGATTGGATTCAGGTGTGGCCCTGTGCCTCTCTGGTCCTCAGGGTCTGCGACTGTGAAGTTGGGGCTGCCTGTTTCATAGACAGAAGGTTTCCTGGCCCTCTCCATGTTCCCCAGCTATTGCATTTTTACTGAGCTTCCTGCCCTGATTGCTTGTCGTATGTCATGAAAGTGATGCTAAACTCCTGGATGTGCTCCTGAGTTTTGGATGCATGTTTCCTGTGCCCTTTTTATTCAATTTCCACACACAGTAAGTTTTCAAACTGGAAAAAGGTGCAGCCTTATTTTGTTTAAGCTAAGTGAATATTAATAATAAAAGTATTTCTGTTCCACTTTATGGCTTTTATAACTTCATGACTGTTAACTCTTTGAGGCAACCATTTTGTGTGGCTAATTTGAGCATGGTTTTAAAAGAGAGTTACAGTAGCATGTGTTTGCTGAGCACTTTGTGGGAAGGGGAAACAGATTCAATAACATCACAGGAAAAGCTTGGAGAAAGAGAACAGGGGCATCCAAATGCTGCAGCTTTAACCTACTTTCTGGGACTGTCATCTCGCTGACTGCACGCCTTTAGGTGCTTCTTCCTCAGTCTATGGGGAGAGGGACCTGGGGCTGGAAATAGGAGTGTTTGTGGGGAGGGGCAGGATGCTGCAGGGAGTGGGTGTGGGCAGAGGTTGCAAGACTGCCAGGGTTCTCTGTGTGCCGGAAGTGCAGGTTTGGCTGTGAGGAATGGAATGTTCCCTCTTGCCCTCCAAGAGCAGAAACAGCTGTGGAAGAGCTTGAAAAGAAGATTACTAAAAAAAAATAATAATAATTAATATGAAAATAAAATCCACCCTAGAAAACCCAACAGAACTGTGTGCGGAGTATAGTGGTAGTCATCTTTCATGCTATTTAAGAGAACTTTCTTCCTATCTAGGATTTCTTTTTCAGTTGTGGGCAGGATAAATTGTGTACCCAGCCCTTCCTCCCCTTGGGAAAGCCTCATATGTCTTATTTTGTTTGGATAGAAAATTGATTCATTATTCTGATCACCAGTTGATTATTTTATTCTTTCTTATGAGGGACCAGAACCCGTCGCTTGCTTGCTGCTTGAAAACTTAAATGTTAGTTTCCAAAGGCCATCTCTGTGGGTAGAGGGTTATCGTCAGCAGTTTAACGGGAAATCTTGTTTCTAACTGGAAATTTAATTACTCAGCCAAGTTCCCAACAATGTTTACTTTAGAGCATCATCTTTTTTTTTTTATTTTTAAGTTCCTTAATGGTTTAAACTTTTTAAGTTTTAGGCAAGAGTAGAGTGGAGCTAGATATACATATAAGGTTGTTTGTGCAATCTTTTATATGAAAGTTTATGTTTTCTTCTCAATCTGAAAGATTTAGTTTTGGCCATGATAGCTGGTATTATAAATAACTCTATCTGATCTCAGATACATTTTTATGCTGTCATACTTTCTGTACCTGCTTTTGAACAACATCTTAGTCCCAAAGTAGATAAAATCTAGCAGAAGGGAGTAGGCAGCTTAAAACTAGATTCTAGCAGTATCTAAGAAAATTACAAGGATCAGTTAGTGTTCCATTCCTTCCTTCTTCAGCTATATCAATTCCTAGTTTTGTGAAAGTCCACATGCCTTCTTTCTCTCCATGCCTATGCATGCTGGGTGGAGAAGCATCACAGAGCAGAATGAGGTGACTGTCCCCAAAGCAGGGTAAGGTCAAGGATCTTTCCCCTCACCTCGTGATTTTCAAAAGAAAAGCAGATCTGGACCTCAGTTACCTAAAATAAAATAAAATAAAATTGCCCTAGCTTTATTCTGCACATAAAATCACAGCTTTAACTCTCATCCCAGTTCTCATGCTTATCTTCTCAGTGGTGGAAACTTGAACTTAAAGGACATTACTGTGCTATGTTACCAGATCTAGGAGACTGGGAATCATTAGATTGGAATCAGATCCTCAGTCAGTGGAAATATAAAGGGGAAAGGCCAATGGTTCTTGGCCCTAATTGCACATTAGAATAATCTGGGGAGCTTTAAAAATGTACCTATATCCAGGCCTTACCCCATCTATTGAATCAAAACCTCTGAGACTGGGATGAGTGTTTAAAGTCTCCCCAGGTGATTCTAATAGGCAGGGTGAAGAACTGCTACTGAAGGGAAATTGAGGGCCTCTCCCAGAGGACTGCCTTTGAAAAAGCCCGTCATTATACACTGAAGGCGCCCACCCGGGCCTGCTCCTGGAGCTGTCTGTTTGCAGTGCTCTCCTGTGGCACACAGACCTATGGGTCTTCCTGTGACTCGTGGTTCCATTGGGCTGTTCACAAAACCTTTGTCATCTGTGGTTCAGCAGATGCATATGTTAGAATTCAGGCATTTGGCAACCTCATTCTGAATTGTCAGTGCCCACAAGTCAAGCAGTAAGACCCATTTGAAATGCTGGTCCTTTACACAAAGTGGGTGAGCACTGAATTGAAAGACAGTCCTTTCCAGTGCTTTCCCCTGAAATTCCTTGTAAGGACCAGGAGACGCCTGTAGTCGGCCTGGGGGGAAGTAGTGGGCCTGGCTTTGGAGATAACCATAACTCATTTTGCTGCTCTAGACAGTCCTCCTCCCACCCCACCTCACCTCAAAAAAAAAGAGAGAGGAGAGGGGGTTGTCTTTAAAAAAAAAAAAAAAAAAGCAGGGGCTTTTACGAGTTAAATTACACAACTCACTTTTTATTTTTAAAGTGAGCAGATTTCTTGTTGCCATTGCTGAGAAAGATAAATTGATACCACATGTTGCTTCCAGACAAAAACCCTCTCTGTGTTCCAGGGGAAGCACTTGCAGCTGGTTTCTGGGTGCGTGGACAGTCTCCACAAGGTAAACATGGTTTGGAAGGGCTGAAGTGGACGTAGGGCACAACATTTAAGAAATTACCAGTCACTTCTGACTGGCACGGCACCTCTGAAATGCTTTTTAAAAATTTGAAATCCTTTCCTGGAAGGGGCTGCCCTGGAACCTTTTGGCTTAAAGTATATGATGCTCGGAAAACAGTAAGTTAACATTTATGATGTCACTGCTTCCGTGTGGGATCTAACAGTTGTTGGGAGCTGCTTTTGTACTTGGCACTTCACTGAGTAGTTTGCATGCAGAGCTTTATTTAATCTTCCCAAAGATCCAAGAGATAGTCAAAGAATGTTTTTATCCTGCCTGTGGGAATTATCCCCTTTATAAATTATTGGTGGAATACTTTTCATTTCAGGAAGCTTCTCTCTGACACCTAATCTAATCTGTTTGGGGTCCATGTGTGTTCACAACCAGTTAGCATGTATTAGAGATCATGGATACTTCAGTATTAGCAATAATTGTATCTTGCATTAGAAAATGGTCTTCATTATAACAAGAAAAATAATTGCTAGATTCTGCTAGGCGCAGTCATCTTTACGCTGATTTCTTCAAGGTGGACCAAACAAAGGAATCTCTAGGCAGCAGGACTGTGAAATGTGAATTCCATCATGCTGCCTCCTTCACACACCTGCTGCACGTGCCTCCTGGAAGGGTTATGCCACTGATTGCCAGTTCTCTAACTGATTACACCTAATGGGTTTCTGCCCCAGTGCAGGGCTTCCTTCAGTGTAAATCGTTTAGTGAAAGAGAAGATGGACATAAAAATGAAATGAAGAGTATTCTTACCACTGCACTTTCTGTAGACATGTTGTGAGAGAGTTGTTTTAAGAGTTCTTTAAACCTTTAGGCCCACGTTGCGGGCAAGCTGGTCCTTTTGTCCCTGAAGCTGAAGTCTTTGCCTAGAGATGTTTCTTTCTTGTAATTTCATCAAAATCTTGATCTCAAAGTACTGGATTTAAATCACATGATTTTGGGTTTGGGGGTCACAGTAGCTTCTTAGCCTCTTTAGGGAGTAACTGTGACAGTGGCCTGAGCTCCAGCAGTAGGTGTCTTGGTTATTATGTACTTTACTGTCTTAGCCTTAAGGAAGGCACATCCCTAGTTCTTCAGCAAGTTACCATTGGCCTGCCTCAAAGGGTATAGCAAAATGTGTATTTAGAAGTGATTAGAAAAATGATTCTCGTTCTGTCAGACCACTCCTTTTTTATCTTCGGCTCCCAATCCCAAAAGTAATGTAAAATCTTAGAAATTTAGACTATTTGGTAAGGTGATAATATGAATTAGTGAAAACCCATAGAATATTTGTAATGATAGTTTTCCTGGGATTGAGGTGGCAGGAAGGACATTTGAAATCTTACAGAAATCGCATCACCATTAATTTTTGATATCAGGGAAGAAGTGGGGAAACATTGGAGTTCTGGTATTTTATCTGGCATCTATTTATTTACCTTTCCTGCTTTACCAACATTTAAATAGAGAAGTTAGTACAGTTGAGCCTTGAACAATGCAGGTTTGAATTGCACGGGTCCACTTACACAGAACTCTTTTTCAACCAAACACAGCATTCCCGGCATGTGAAACCCATATGAGGGCCTGGGGGAGTTGTCTGTTTTAAGTGAGTTTCTTCTTGCGGGGCTGACTATAGAGTAGAGTATGCACAGGTTTAGTTATATGCAGATGGTCCTGGAACCAGTCCCCTGTGTATAACAAAGGATAACTATAATTGGAATCATGACCTGTGAGGAAAACAGTAGAATGCATTTCTGGCATCTGACTTTGAGGGGTGACTGGGCATTTGAACTAGAAATGGACAGATGAGCCATATTTGTTGGCCTTTGTCAACGCCCTACTTTCAGATTATGGATTTTGTCAATGGAAGACTGGCCACCCTGTATGAATAGAAGGCTGCTGAGATTGGGGACTATGAGACTGATGGTGGCACAGTTTTTGTTTGTGTTGACTTAGTAATGTAACTGGAAAAACCTGTCTGAACTTTCTGTAGATAATAGGCTCCAGGGAATGCATTCTGTGACTAAGAAACCTCTAAACTGAGAGTCAAGCAAAGATTGGCCATTGAAGCTAATCATCTATTTAATAAGTTGGCCTTTGTTTCAGAATCTGAGAGTAGTTAATATTGGTATTGGCGGGGGGGGCAGGGGGGGGGTTGTGTTTTTTTGAGACGGAGTCTCACTCTGTCACCCAGGCTAGAGTGCGGTGGTGCGATCTCAGCTCACTCCAACCTCCGCCTCCCAGGTTCAAGCAATTCTCCTGCTTCAGCCTCCCAAGTAGCTGGGATTACAGCCATGCACCACCATGCCTGGCTAATTTTTGTATTTTTAGTAGAGATAGGGTTTCGCCACCTTGGCCAGTCTGGTCTCAAACTCCTGCCCTCAGGTGATCCACCCCCACTTGGCCTCCCAAAGTGCTAGGATTACACCTAGTGCTAGGCCGCCACGCCTGGCCATCATTGGTTTGTATGGTAACCACTGTCCTCTTTAGAATGAATGCTGTCGTGGCCACTTTACTAAAGAAAGACAAGTAAGTCCTATAGAGTAAGGTTATAGTTTGAGGTTTCCTCTTCTGAAAGACTTTTTTTGTTTGTTTTTTGGGTTTTTTTTTTTTTTTTTTAGAAGGGCCTTGCTGTGTCGCCCAGGCTGGAGTGCAGTGGTGCATTCACAGCTCACTGCAGCCTCAGCCTGCCAGGCACAAGTGATCCTCCCACCTCAGCTTCACCAGTAGCTGTGACTACAGGTACATGCCACCACACCTAGCTAATTTTTGTATCTTTTGTAGAGACAGGGTTTTGCCATGTTGCCCAGGCTAATCTTGAACTCCTGAGCTCAAGCGAGCCGTCTGCCTCAGCGTCCCAAAGTGCTGGAATTACAGGCATCAAGCACTGTGCCTGGCTCAGACTTTGTTTTTAAAAATCTTAAAAAAAATTTTTTTTTTTAAGGAAGGACCCACCAAATAAATACCCATAACGATTTCATAAACAAAATAATAAGATTGTGCTTTATATTCCTCTTCTTTCTTAAATGTTAAATGATTCTTTAGATAATCTCTTTAACTGTTAGCCCAAATAGATTAAATGGTGACTTCTGCATAATTTGGTAAGAGGCCTATATGAAGGGTTGTAGAAAAAGCAGTGGATTGGAGTTTAGGAAACCCAGTGTCAGTTTTGCCTCTTGTGAACACTAGCTGTGGGACCTTGCATTAAGTTATTTAATATCTCTCAGCCTGAGTCTTCGTATTTAAAATTAGGGCACTGATACACTAATTCTTGCAGGTTTATTATGAGAATTAGAGACAATGAATCTAAAATACTCTGGCTCAGTAACTGACAGTGCTGTAATCTGGCAGGCTCTCATTTCTTCATCTTTGCAATTAGGGATTTGGGTGGGTGGGCAGTCTCCATGGTCCCACCCCAACACCCTGTGGTTATGGCCCTGGATGTGGGTGTTCCAGCCCCTTTTTACCATATGCCCTTATAGAAGCTTAATATCTGTGTCCAGATTTTAACCCTGTGTAGCTTTTAATTTTATAAAACTATACGCATACGTTGTTGGAGGTTAGAATTGTAGTGATAGATGGCCATCAGAAAATAAATGTGGGGCATTTTGCAGTTCTGTGAAATGTTTCACACTTTTTCTCAGTTGAGTTGGAATTGGTGAAGCTAAAGTACATTTTAAAATGTTGTTCCCTAAATGCTTTTTAAAGGGGGGATAGCTGAATACTTGATTGGTCATTCTAATTCTGTGTGTTGGTGTGATCTCCTTCCAGAATCTAACGCAGAGGGGGCTGGACAGAGTGGGAGTACTTAGGGTAGGTGTCCACATTTCCACATAGCCTCGGGACCTCCCTGTTTTTTTCACTTCGAAGCTTGAGTTTGTTTTTATTTAATATATCTAGTCACCTGAATTGTAGATCCGCCTATACTTGGCTGCGTTCTGAACCCTGCAGAGTGCATGTTGAGAGCGTGCTTCATACCTATTGCATAGAGAAATTGTTTTACTTTTTAAAAAGTGTAGTATCTGGACCGTTAGTAGAAATGCCATTATACTTTTTAAAAACCATAAAAGTAAAAGGAATCAGGATATATAGTCTCCTGGGCAACATTTGCTTCATCAGATACTCAGCATGTTGCTTATGTTCTTCTCTCAAATGCAGTTTACGTAGAAATGCCAACTTATGACCCATGATTGCTAATGCTTATTGCCTATCCTGAACTACAGGCCCTTCCTACTTGTGAAACAGTATTTTGGGTTATTACGGTAAAATCCTACTGACATTCTGTGTTTTAAAAACATTCTGGGCTGGTCACGGTGGCTCATGCCTGTAATCCCAGCACTTGGGGAGGCTGAGGCAGGCGGATCACTTGAGGTCAGGAGTTTGAGACCAGCCTGGCCAACATAGTGAAACCCTGTCTCCAGTTAAAATACAAAAATTAGGCCGGGTGTGGTGGCTCACGCCTGTAATCCCAGCACTTTGGGAGTCCAAGGCAGGTGGGTCACGAGGTCAGGAGATGGAGACTAATCATGGCGAACACGGTGAAACCTCGTCTCTACTAAAAATACAAAAAATTAGCTGGGCATGGCGGTGTGTGCCTTTAGTCCCAGCTACTCCAGGAGGCTGAGGCAGGAGAATGGCGTGAACCCGGGAGGCGCAGCTTGCAGTGAGCCGAGATCGCACCACTGCACTCCAGCCTGGGCAACAGAGCGAGACTCCATCTCAAAAAAAAAAATAAAAAATACAAATATTAGCTGGGTGTGGTGGCACGCACCTGTAATCCCAGCTACTTGGGAGGCTGAGGTGGGAGAATCACTTGAACCCCGGAGACGGAGGTTGCAGTGAGCCGAGATCAAGCCATTGCACTCCAGCCCGGGCGACAGAGCGAGACTCTGTCTTGGATGGGTGGAGGGGGGAACATTCTGGCAGAAACATGTATTTGTATCTTCTACATAAATATAGTTGGTGATTGCCAATTTAAACAAATATGTATGTATAACTTTTAGGATTGTCTGTATTTAATATATGGACAGTTGCATCAGGCAATATATTTTATCTTTAATTTGCAAATAAAAACTCATCTAGCCTGCAGATACTGTTCCAGATGTGGCGCATACAGATTGATCAACTCCTCCCTTTTACCGCACATGAGGCATTTTACAGATTAGAATGAGCCTGCTGCAGGCCATGAACTCCCTCCACCGTGGACTCTGTGTTTTATAATAGCAGTAAGAACACCCTGACTTCATAGCATGACTGGCTTCTGAAGTATATTATCATGTATCATCCTTACGTCATCCCTGTCAGAGATGGTTTGGATATGATTATAGCCATAATGAAGGTGGGGAACTGCAGTTGTTGCAGACAGATTCGATTTGTTCAGGGTCACATGGTTGGTCAGTGGCAGAGATAGGACTGAATCTGGGTCATCACTGTCAACTGGGTGTATCTGCCAAGCCAGGAGGAGAATTCTTGCAAGATGGGTGCAGTCACTAGAGTTTTGAGGATATTTTGCCCTACTCTTTAATTACATATTTTATTTTAGGATACTTTTAAATTTATAAAAAAGTTGCACAGATAGTAGAGAGTTTCCATACACCTAATACCAAGTTTCCTCTGTGGTTAACATCTTATAGTATGTGACATTTGTCACAACTGATGAATCAGTATGGATATATTATTATTAAGTTCATACTTTCTTCAGATTTCTTTCATTTTTACCTAATGTTCTTTTTTTGTTCCAGGATTCCATCCAGCATACCATATTACCTTTAGCCATCATATATCCTTAGGCTCCTTAGGCTCTTCTTGGCTATGACCATTTTGAGAAGTACTGAATAGGTATTTTGTAAATGTCCCTTAATTGAAATTTGTCTGATGTCTTTCTCATGTTTAGACTAGGTTATGGGCTTTGGAAGGCAGACCACAGAAGGTGCCATTCTCATCATGTCATATCAAGGGTACACATTATCAGCTCATCTTTTCCTTGTAGATACTGACCCTGATCACCTGACTGAAATAGTGTTTGTCAGTTTCTCCACTCTAAAGTTGTTCTTTTCCCTCCTTTTCATACTGTACTCTTTCTAAGGAAGTTACTATGCTCAGCCCACACTAACTTGACAGGCAAGTATCTATATAATTGAATTCTTCTGAATGGAAGACTTGCCTACTTCTCTAATCAACCTGGCAAATCCTGCTCTACAGTTCTTGTGTCTGCAAGAGTTACATGCTAAGGTGTGAAATCTGGCAGGATGAGATGGAGTCATAGAAAGGTCCGGTAAAAATTCTCATCTGTTCTTAATTCATAGAAGTAGTTAAGAAAAGGTAGATGTTGTGCCTCTATACTAGTGGAGGAGGGGACCATGAAAAAATAAAGCAACCCTCCAACCAAGTGATTAATTACACTTAGAGAGCAGGGGAAGTTTGTTGGAAAGTGCAGGGGACAGAGGCGTGTGGTAGTAAATTCCAAGTGTGAACTTCAATATGGGCAATATAATTACAGAAAGGCCAGTAAACCTAGGAATTTGGGGAAAACTACTATCAGTGAGCTTATCTATTCCCAGCATCTCTTGGACGTGAAATCATCTCCCTCCCCCCTAGATATGAAAACTGCCATTTAACATGTCATTTTATTCCCAAAGAGGGTCATGCAGATATTTGTCTTTTTGAATTAGGGTGGATTTTTTTTAACCTTTGAAATTGAGGCAGCTTTAAAAAATGAGGAGTTGGCCAGCACCGTGGTTCATGCCTACAATCCTAGCACTTTGGGAGGCCGAAGTGGGAGGATCTCTTGAGTCTAGGAGTTTGAGACCAGCCTGGGTAACATGGAAAACCCCATCTGTACAAAAAATATAAAAATTAACCAGGTGTGGTGGCATGCGCCTATAGTCCTAGTTACAGGTGCTTCAGGATCTCTTCAGCCCAGGAGATTGAGGCTGCACCACTGCATTCCAGCATGGGCAGCAGAGTGAGACTTTGTCTCAAAAAAATAAAATAAAAAATAAATGAGGAGTTTGAGTTACTATATCATCTGGGTGCTCTGTTTTGGACCATTCTGGTTCATACTCTGTTTTCTCTTCTCCCTGCAGAACTCCATCCGGCACAACCTGTCGCTGCATAGTCGATTCATGCGGGTCCAGAATGAGGGAACTGGCAAGAGCTCTTGGTGGATCATCAACCCGGATGGGGGGAAGAGCGGAAAAGCCCCCCGACGGCGGGCTGTCTCCATGGACAACAGCAACAAGTATACCAAGAGCCGTGGCCGCGCAGCCAAGAAGAAGGCAGCCCTGCAGACAGCCCCTGAATCAGCTGACGACAGTCCCTCTCAGCTCTCCAAGTGGCCTGGCAGCCCCACGTCACGCAGCAGTGATGAGCTGGATGCGTGGACGGACTTCCGTTCACGCACCAATTCTAACGCCAGCACAGTCAGTGGCCGCCTGTCGCCCATCATGGCAAGCACAGAGTTGGATGAAGTTCAGGATGACGATGCGCCTCTCTCGCCCATGCTCTACAGCAGCTCAGCCAGCCTGTCACCTTCAGTGAACAAGCCGTGCACGGTGGAACTGCCACGGCTGACTGACATGGCAGGCACCATGAATCTGAATGATGGGCTGACTGAAAACCTCATGGATGACCTGCTGGATAACATCACGCTCCCGCCATCCCAGCCATCACCCACTGGGGGACTCATGCAGCGGAGCTCTAGCTTCCCATACACCACCAAGGGCTCGGGCCTGGGCTCCCCAACCAGCTCCTTCAACAGCACGGTGTTTGGACCTTCATCTCTGAACTCCCTACGCCAGTCTCCCATGCAGACCATCCAAGAGAACAAGCCAGCTACCTTCTCTTCCATGTCACACTATGGTAACCAGACACTCCAGGACCTGCTCACTTCGGACTCACTTAGCCACAGCGATGTCATGATGACACAGTCGGACCCCTTGATGTCTCAGGCCAGCACCGCTGTGTCTGCCCAGAATTCCCGCCGGAACGTGATGCTTCGCAATGACCCAATGATGTCCTTTGCTGCCCAGCCTAACCAGGGAAGTTTGGTCAATCAGAACTTGCTCCACCACCAGCACCAAACCCAGGGCGCTCTTGGTGGCAGCCGTGCCTTGTCGAATTCTGTCAGCAACATGGGCTTGAGTGAGTCCAGCAGCCTTGGGTCAGCCAAACACCAGCAGCAGTCTCCTGTCAGCCAGTCTATGCAAACCCTCTCGGACTCTCTCTCAGGCTCCTCCTTGTACTCAACTAGTGCAAACCTGCCCGTCATGGGCCATGAGAAGTTCCCCAGCGACTTGGACCTGGACATGTTCAATGGGAGCTTGGAATGTGACATGGAGTCCATTATCCGTAGCGAACTCATGGATGCTGATGGGTTGGATTTTAACTTTGATTCCCTCATCTCCACACAGAATGTTGTTGGTTTGAACGTGGGGAACTTCACTGGTGCTAAGCAGGCCTCATCTCAGAGCTGGGTGCCAGGCTGAAGGATCACTGAGGAAGGGGAAGTGGGCAAAGCAGGTCAGTGCCCAATGCTATGGAATAAAAATAACAATATGGGGATCAGGAGCGATCTCTGGGGGAGCCTGTCTTCTCTTTACTTTGAATTTCATTCCACATTGAGAACCATGGAGCAGTGGTGCACATAATATGGCTCCCAGCCAGTTCCATCTCAGGGTTTTACCTGCAAACCAAATAGGTCTGTCAGGTGCCCTTCCCCACAGTTTGCTGATAGTTCAGAAATTTACTGCTAGTGAAGAGAACACATACACATTCAGAGATCGCATTCGTTTTTGCATCCAGTTGTCCTCACTGGCCTGTGACGCAGGTTGCCCTACTTGATGGATGGATGAGAATAGAAGAGAAGGAGAGGGATGGTCATATTTCAGGGTTAAGGACCCCGGCCAAAGGGCTTTCCTAGAAAAACTTTCTGGTCCATCACTGCTTTTGTCAATCTTCAGTGTTACAGGTTCTTCATCTTTGGTTCCTTGTAAAGTAATGATTGGCAGGTGCTTCTAATTTACCTGCAGAATATGTATTCTAGACTTTTTCATATATGAATATTTCTAACAAGCAAAATCTGTTAATCTTTATCTAAGTACTAAGCATCTTTATTAGCTAGCATTCAAGAGCTAAGCCTTTAAAAAAGTAAGAGGCCAGGCACAGTATCTCATGCCTATAATCCCAAAACTATGGGAGACTGAAGCAGGAATTGCTTGAGGCCGGGAGTCATAGAGACCAGCATGGGCAACATAGCAAGACTCCATCTCTACAGAAAACTTAAAAAATTAGCTGGGCATGGTGGGACACACCTGTAGCCCCTGCTTCTCAGGAGAATCCCTTGAGCCCAGGAGTTTGAGGCTACAGTGAGCCATGATCATGCCACTGCACTTCATCCTAGGCAGTAGAGCAAGAACCTATCTCTTGGAAAAAAGCCAAGAAATTAAGTTGAAAGCACAAGTGTTTGTGTGAGGGAGTACTTACTCGTGTTCTTCTGCTTGTTCCCCAAACTATAAATGATGTCAGCAGTTTCCAAACATAGAGTGACACAGGTTGTGAATGGTGATGGAGATTTTTTTCAATTGTGGCATTTTAATGTTCTTGGAACCACAAAGATCAGGCAGTGTGATGTGGTAAGAAAAGCATTTGATTGAAATCAGGAATTGAGGTTCAGGCCCACTTCTACCACTTTCTTGCTACCACCATGGGTATGTCTTAGGTCTCTCGAGTCTCAAATTCCAGTTTTATAAAATGAGGATAATAGCCCCCATTACTTCACAGGGTTATTACAAGAATCAAATGCACTAAAGCATGTGAAAGTGCTTTGAAAACTGCAGTGGGGTTGAAATATGTACCATGTAACTAGGTATACTGACAAATGGGCAACCAGGTAGCCCAGAGAGGTTAAATAGTTTGCCCAAGGTTACAGAGCTAGATTCATTTCTTAAATGACTTGAACCCCCATAGTAGTTCTTCCTTATTCTCTCTAACTGGTTAAAAAAAAATGGGGGACGGGGAGTGCTCTGAACTGGAGTCAAAGTAGCAGATAATAGACAAGTTTTCCCTAAAAACTCTCCTCCTCAAGAAGTAAGATGAACACTGGGATCTTCTACAACAGGTTTGCATCACTGGCCACCCGGTTGTTAACTGGTTCTGTTCTGTGCCCCAGCCCTTTTGCTTTGTTTTGTTTCAGTCTCAGCAAGCTACTTACAGGCTTCTTTAAGTGGTGTAAAAAGCAAGGGAATTCAAAGCCGTAAAAACTTGAGCCTCGTTTAACCCTCCACCGTGATGAAGGACTTACAAGGGTCTCCTGTGGCGAGCTCACTCCAGCTCATGGGTAGTTGCAGAATGGAGAATGTTAAGAGTGTTGTGATGCTAAAGCCTCTCAACTTTCTCAGGCATAAGAGACCCCTAATGGAACTCAGATATCTGATTTCAGTCATTTAATACCCCTTGAGATGGTGAAAAGACTGTAATGGAAGCTAAGTAGGGTGACAGTACTTCCATGCCAGCCAGTTCAGTGCCATACCAGAACTTGGGCTGGCGGAGATTTGACTTTAGAAATGTAGATATTTGGCGTTTAGAAGACCAGTTTGTCTTCCTTTAAGAAAAAGAATATGCAAGATTTGTCTTTAGAAATGTAGATATTTGGCTTTTAAAAGAATAAATGGTTTGTCTTCCTTTAAGAATAGGCTTTTAAAGACACGAATAAGTTTTAATTTGAGTGTGATTGTAAGGAGACCACTTTCTAGTTAATTGGAAAAAATGTGTTCAGAAGAAAAGGCATCAGTTTTTGTCTAATTTTTCAAGTGTTGGCTTCCCTTTTGGTTGAACAGCAGATCTTTCTCGTATGTGTGTAATTCTAAAGGATTGTACAAAAAACTAAGGGAGATTTAAATACTTAGATTTTTTAAGGTTATCTGGTGAACTATGATTTTGATAATAAATTATTGCATTGAGAATAATGCATTTCATTATTATATCCTAATGGAGCCTTAGTGTCATCTTTGCCTCAGAATATTTTGGGGGAGGTTGTTTTGAGAAGATATTTCTTCAGCTAAAAATGAAAAGTCACCAAATTTTCCTGAAAGTAGACTAGCTCAGTATGATCACAGAGCATTTAAAGAACCATCCAAAGGGCAGTGGGGGCTGTGAGGGGATCTAGTTTCTGGTTTAGGATTTCCATTTTTGCCTTGGAATCCATTGTTCATTTCAGCAGCCAGGAGCACATGCAACCGGAAGTGTATTTTTTACTTTAAAACTTAACTGTGACTGTCACTTCATTGAAGACTCTCCTCAGTTCACAGAATGGGGCTGAGGTCAGACTGTGACACCCCACTGCTCTCAAATTAAGTGTCCCAGCTTCCCAAGAGTTGCTCTCTAATAACTTTCTTGGTTGAACTTTTTCTTAGTGTTTCTCCAGATTGACTTCCTGGCTTGCTCACAGAAGGTCATGTGATGCTGAGTCTGAACCTCCTTGTGTTAGTGGAGCGGTCTGCTCAGTTGACAGGCAGTCTTGCTGAGGAGCTGTGGCAAGATGCTTCTCTGGAGGGCTGGGTGTTTCACACAGGTCATTCATTTTAGACCACGGGTAGAATCCTTTGACCCTTAGGTCTATCTGGAAAAGAAAAAATAGCGATATTTTTTTTTGGAGGGCTGGCTGCTGGGTCGTGAAGGGCACTGTGTTCTCTCAGGTGTTCATAAAGCTTGGTGCACATGTTTACAGTTGGTGGCAGAGATGGTCATGAGCTGGTGTGGTGCTGTAAGCTCGAGCTTCCGGTCAGCCCTCTTGAGTTTGACATGTGTCCTCTCTGAGGGAAAGGAGTTTCAATCTCACCTTAATTTGATAACAAAGACGCCTGCATTCACGGACTTTCATTCATCTTCATCTTTTGACATTTGGAGACACCATTAGGGAGCAGCCCAATATTTAAAGTACTTTATGATAAAGACTGGGAAACATCCACCAGCAAAAGCCCAGAGGGAGAGGGAGGGGTAGTTCTCTTCTTGTCTCTGCCACATCACTCAATCTCATAGAACATTAGGTTTCTCATTTGTCAAAAGAAGACAGCCTCATCAAGTTTTAAAGGTGCATGGTATGTATAATTTTAAACTTGAACCCTAACATTTTGTCTGTGAAATGGACCTGGTGAGGTCTGTGTTATGATATGGAGCTGGAAAGAAATAGTGGTGTACTAGCGTGGCATCAGCAGGCTGCAGTATTGGAAGCTGTTTAGAATTTACATGTAGGCTACTTCCCAAAAGGAGTAAATATTTGATGCTTGTTTGACTGATGTTTGAATGCTGTGATTCTAGTATGTCTTTAAAATTTATGTTGGGGATAGAACTAACTCTAACCAAATACAGGTAATATAGACTAGCTATGTCGTGTTTTTGATTGATGTAGATATTTCTGTTTTAGGGAATGTAATATCTGATAAATATGAATCTGTTATGAATTACATGGAGAATATACTCTGTTATTTGTACTTGTGACTATAATCTGGTTATAGTATGCTAGCATGAAGAATTCTGTGTCTTCACGGATCTTTATTCTTACCTTTTTAAAAAAGCCAAAAGTCTGAACTGTCATTCAGGGAGAGAATTTTGGGATCTTTTTTGTGTCAATGAGCGCAAGAGAAAATTGATATGGCCATAAAAAGGGGTTTTCTTTGCAGAGGCTGGTATACTCGCTACATACACTGTTTTTTCCTGGAAAGCAGTGATGTTTAGCATGAAGGCTGCTCTTCCTGGGCTTGTTGGTTTTATAAAATGCACCTGTTTTCACCTCTGGCCAGCCTGCTCAGCATGGAGACAGAGCCTGAGTGGCTCCTCCTTCAAGCAGTTGTGTTTATAAACAGCTTTCTGGAAGGTCTCTTCTGTCCAGAGAGCTCATGTAGAACATAAACAAACAGGGTGAAAATCACCAGAATTATTCTTATAACTTAGAGTGTTCATAATGCTTAGCAGCATCTTGTAAACAACATTTTCTATCAGTAGTCTTCCCCCAGGGGCCACCTGTGCTTCTCACAGGCTTACCTTTCTATTTGGAGATGGGAGAAGGGGGCTTTCTGGGACCTGCTTCTTTGCCGTTGCTGGAGAGATTGCCTCCTGGAGGTCCTCCTTGACCTTGGGCCCAGTGGGAGAATGTTTGCGGACTGCTTTCTCTTCCCTGACTTGGAGACACATATTTACTGGACTTGCATCCCAAGATGGAGATTCTCTACCTTGCAAGAGACACCACCTGCTTCACCCTAGTTTTGCTGATGTGTTCATTGAATTTCAAAGTATTGCTTTCCCCAGTCCTCCAAATTGTTTTGAATTTTAAAGTTTCAGAAACTAAAATGAATTTAAAATGTGTTTTGCAAATTAGTATTTAGAGGTCCTATAAGTCAATGTTTCTCAAAATGTTTCTTGGAATACTAGATCCTCAAGATAGTCATAGGTGTGAAATAGAAAATGGATTCTGTGGTCAAATAAGTTTAAGAAATACCGTGTTAAAGAGAAATTGGATTATTTCCAAGAGAACTTCTCAGAGCATTAAAGGTTAATACACATTATGAACCTTCTAGGGTTGGATGTGTTATGCAGTGTTTCCTGAAGTGTTTGATATCTTGAATCAAATCCTTTTTCTTCAAGAAACCATAGCACCAGTGTTCTAAGGAACCCCCTTAAGAAATCCTGTCCTGGAGTTTTGCTGAAAGGAGTCAGCACCCCCTTGGAGACTAGGGCTTCTTTGTCCTTTTTCTCCCTTTCTTGCTGAGTTTTTTGTATGACCTTATCATATATCTAGTGTTTCTCAGCCATATCCATGCATGAGCTAGCTGCCCGGCAAAGTGGTAGACCCGTGTTGATAGAAGTGCCCAAGAAAGGCCTGAAATCGTTAAGCACAGTTCATCTGTTGGGTACCTGCAGGGCACAGGGGGCAGAAATGGATAAAAAGGGTCCCTCCCTTAAAGAATGCTTGGCCTAGTGGGGAAAGTGGTGGCAGTGGTGATGACAGTTTGTCGTAGAGCCAAAGACTGCCTTGCTCACATGTTTGGAGCAGAGGCACATGTGGTGTGGCAGACTGATGTGCCTGGTTTTCTGGGACAACCCTGCATTCGGGGGTTCTGGTCACAAGGTCTGTTCCACAAAAACACAGACCCTAAGACTTGAGGAGTTCCATACTAACAGGTCAGAGTTCAGGCTGAATCCAGATGCTGATTTCTTTTAAAAGCTCTGCAGAGCACTTTATGTTTGATTTCTAGAGCTGGTGAGTTCATCACGGTTGGACATGAGCCACCCACTGCAGCACACTGTCCCTGGGGCTCTGCTCTGAGGGAGCTGTGGATTAAAAAAGCCTCCCCTGCAGCCCACTCCTAGTTAAGTGAGATCCTGTGGGATGGCAGAGGAGCTGTGGGACTTGCAGCAGAAGGCTGCCTTTTTCATGGCTGTGTGTCCTGGAGTCAAGTCGCTCATCTCTTAGTTTCAGTTTGCTTATTTATAAAATGAGGTTAAAATTAAAACTGGCCTCACAGAGCTCCTAGAAGGGCTACCTCTGATATGGGCTAATGTCTTTTGGCACCTTTTTAAAAACGTTGTTTAATGTTTATTGTGATTTAAAACAGCTCCAGAGGTTAATAGTGGAAGCAGGAAGCAGCCACGCCAGTCTTAAACTATGGGCAGAAAGAGTGACTCTTTTCCTCGGTGAACTAGACTCAACTGGGTTTTTCATTAAAAAGGGATCTACAATTACCTGTTGGTATGCAAACTTTTATTTCCAGAGTCGACATCCCTTAGAAGTTCTGCCTACCAGTTTGGGGGTACTCATTAGAGGGGCTGTTTAACGGAACTAATGCTACAGATGTTGTAAGGAGAGCTGTAGGTGGTATCCAAAGTGCTCCATTAGCTTCTTTAAAGGATCGCCTGGGAAGTCCCAGCTGTCTGGCTTCAGTTCTGCTTAGCATGGGTACCCATCGGTGTCCACAGGGGCTAGCAGCAAGCCCTGCTGAAGGAGATGCCCTACCCTGCTCTTTTCAGCTGCCTCAGAGCCTCAAGCCTGAACCTCTCCTGCTGTTGGGAGGAATCTGGCAATGCCATCTTTGTCTTCCCAATGCCAGTCATCCCAAGCCACTCAGAGAGACTAAGAGCCATTGCAGTCCCTCCTAGGGCTGTCTTGGAGCAGAAGGACTGCCACATAATAGCATGGTGGTGGCAGTAGTCTGGCCTTGGGTCTCCCCAAAGCTGGTGGTTTATCTCTTATTAATTACTGTGATACAACTTGGGGTTCAGAAAAGACAGTCATTGTACCCTTAACATCTCTTCCAATTCTAAATTGAGTGAAAACCCAGAAAAAAAAATAGGCTGTTCTTCTCTAGGCGCTTCTAAATAAGCAGCAGCCAGACCTGGGACTAAAATACACCGCCCTGTAGAGCCACTGGACACTGGGATGCAAGTCTTTTGTATCTTTCCTGCTCAGTAATAGATGTGCACCTTAGTTTTTAATTTTAGGTCGACTTTGTTTTTAATAGCCTATTTTTTGCTAAAATCCATGGCATTCATTTATTAAAGAATAGGATCCCTTAGTCACGAAGTCTCAGAGGGTAATTCCAGTGTTTCTGAAGGCTAAAACTGTAATTGACAGTCTTGGTTTGATTGAAGGTTTAGATGTCAGTATGTCTCCTCTCTCTCCCTCCCTCTTCTCCCTGTCTCTTCCTCTCTCATCCTCTTTCTTTTTTCTCTCCGTCTCCCTTCCCTCTTTTCCTGCTTTGTCTCTGATGAAAGAAGTCTGAGCCATAAGGTTGTGGGGGGTTTTTGTTTTATTTTTTTTTTTTTAATGTGTTTATGTTTGTGTGGAGTATTTGACTTGATTCCTTAGGGGAAATCAGTAACTAAGAAGAGAAGACCAGAGGTAGGAGTCCAGGAGTTCTGAGGTCGAAATTTTCAGTAAATTTCCACTAGGCCTTCAATTCTGTATTCGCCACTGTAATTAATTGGAGCTTTCATTGGTCATTTGTATGTTCAAAAAAGATCAGACAGCAATACTGCCCAACCTAGTTATAAGTAATCAGAAAGTGTCTTGTCTGATAGACCTGTTAGAAGGTGGCCCTAATGTTTGTTTACCTGAAAATGCTGCCTGCCCACCGAGTAACAGAAACCAAAGCACTGCCTGCCCTACCTGTCACGTTCTACTCAGACTGCCCTGCTGGCTGGGATGGGGTGCCCCGTGGGAGGCAGTCCCGGCCAGCGCTTACACCGCGGTGCAAGTGCAGGCCAAGCTGTAAGAAGAGGGGCACCGGGGCCACACATGCAGATTCCCTTCACTACTGGAATATGTATGCCTGGCCAGACTGCTGGCCTCAGGGCGCTCCTTTGTCTCTGTCAGTCCTGGAGCCACCTGGAGTCCCTCTCAGTTCCTCTGTTGCACTGGTGTGATGGTTGTTACATGACCACCATCTGTGTCACCTGTCTGTCCTGGTCATACCTTACAGGTGGTTTGGACTATTTGTAGAACTTAACTAGCTGATTCTGCGTTTTCAGTTTCAGAATCACTTGGAAAAATTACATTGTCTCTCAAAATCCTGTGTATGTAAAGCAGGAAAAGAGGACTTTAGAGACCCTCCCTTCACTGTTTGGTAGCTAAACCCTGAGATGGGCTGGCAATTACACCTGCACTTCCACCCACCCTCCAGGGATCTAGGGCATCCCAGCCTGCACACTCCTGTCATTCATCCCTGCCCCGCCCCCCACATACACACACCCCAGTAAATGCAGTGAAGAGTCATACAGGATAGGGTCACACCCAGTGAACTTAAACATCGTGATATGCAGGTCATGGTTGATGACTCTGAACATTTCCTCCTGTACTACAGTTCCCTGTTGTTTTTAAATGGTGAATCACTTTATTGACAGCAACTTGAGACTTAGAGTAGGAAGTCTCTTACTTTGGGGGCTGGTGATAAGGATGTATATGGTGGGATATAAAGAAAGGATGGGAGAAGATAAACTTTTTATTGAATACTTGAGAATTCGTTGAATGTTAAAATTGTGCCTTGTATTGATTTCATCTGTAAGAAATAGGAGTTTTAGAAATTTAATTATTGGAAACCATCCTTTTCACAAAAAGTGCCGCAAATCCTAGGTCATATCCCACCAGGCAGTAGGTTCTGCCTGGACTCAAACTAACTCTTGGCAAATATGAGTAGGTCATGGAAGCAGTTGCAATGAAAGGATGCTGAGTGTTGGAGTTGTCAGAGGGGAAGAGGGTTCTTCCAGGAGGATGGTTCTTTCATTGACTCAGCCAGCATTTATTGTGCATCCATTTAGTACTTTCAACTTACCAGGTTACTTGGGACATCAAGAAAATTGTGTTTCTTCCACTGGAATATGTGCTGCACGGGGCCAGATACCAGACAGTGCTCTTAAAGTAGTAGGTGCTCCATAAGTGTTTGATTTGATTTGAAGACTTTGCTCAGCTTTCAAGGAGTTCAGCATATTGGGAGCCCCTGAAAAAGTTGCCATTTCAGGCGTATTATGATTAGGTACTAGGTGAGTGGCATAAGAACTGAGTCAAGGATAGCATAGGGAAGGTGGGGCTAGAGGAGCCATCTGAATGTGTAGGTGATTCGCATGGGTGGTAAGAAGAGCAGTCCAGGTAAAGTGTCTTTGAACCTGACCCATCAGACAAGCGGAGGGTTTGTTCCCAGAAGCAGTAGTGGGCCTTAAAGCGTGGATGAGGACAGTGGAACTTGATCCCACAGGCCTTTACCAGCTAAGTGTTTTGGATATTATTATAAAGTTAAATAACCATAAATTCAGAGAGGATCGAGACACCCTTTAAAGGCTTTTTGCCTAAAAACTGGGCCTTTAAAAAGAACATAATCTAAAATGTTACATACTATTATATGTGGTTTGGCAATCTAAGAATCTTCAGAAAATACTAAATCTCTGCAACTTTGCTGTTGACAGTAAATCAATACCTATCATATTTCTGCCATATTAGTATTCATAGTTAACTCTGGATATGTGAAGAATATTGGTTAACATAATCCCTGCCTCAACATAAAGTCAGAGATAGGGCATTCTTAAACTTACTTCAGCCATCAATAATCGCTAAATTTAAGCAACAGAAAAGCTGGTGCCTCCCAGCAGGTGACCCCCAGCTCTTTGTCCCTCAGCTGTGAAGTATGAGGATGACTACCGCCCTCCCTGTGTGTCTCCCTTGGGTTTTATCAGCACAGCACAAAGGCTGGCTGGAAGGGCAGTCTACTCCAGGTCTAGACTCTGAGGTGTCCTGGAGGCGAAGGCTCTGGAGGGCCCTGTCACCAGTCTTCCCAGACTGGTTCACCTGCTGCCTTGACCAAGCCCAGGAGTTACTGGGAGGCAGTAAAAGGCAGCCTTTACACAAGTCAGGCTTGTGTTTTACACAAATGAAGGGGTTTTGTTAATAATGTGTATAGTTGAGTACCTTTCTAGTATCATCCTGTCTTCTTTGCCATGAAAAGCTCATTCTAAGCTTCCCTGTAACATCCTCACTTTCCCCACAGGTGCTTTACTTGCCTGTTAGAAATTACCAGAGTCAATGAGGTAGATTTCCTGGAAATTTGACTTTCCTTTAGGGAGGCTCCTCAACGGAATACAAACCTGGCTGCCATCCTGGCTTAAACTTCTATACCTGTTGTTTCCCTCATAAACTGTTCAGTGCCTAAAATGGCAACTTGACAGCCTTTGCCAAAAGGGATTTCAACAGAGCTACACCTCCTAAATCTTCCTCTCTGGCAAACATGGAAGATGTCTCTGTTTGGTGTGCATCACAGGCAGAGGACTGGATTCTCATCGACCAGGCCCCTGCCGTCAGTGACCATCAGGCTGGTTCCCATGAACCTCTCTAACTCTTTCATTACCCATTTCAATCTAGAAGATATTGAAAAATGACCAAATTAAGCCAAAGCGTGGTATGCATTAGCGTGTTTTCCTGAGCTGCATAAGTTTTGCCTGGAAGATGAACTCCAAGGGAACTGCGCCATTTTGGTGCTCCAAAATTAAATGTGGCTGCCTAACCCAAGACCTGCAAAAGCATTGTTTTCCTGGGGTGACACCAGCTACACAAGCCTTAGTGGATGCTGGCAGATGACTGTGGCTCATGTGGATTGTGTGTCCCTGAAGTTCCTCTGGGAATGAAGCAGAGATGGCATCAGGCAGACATTTCTTTGAGTGTTTGAATGGAAATATTCAAACTCTGAAACCCACCCCTGCCGGGAGTCCATGTGAGACTTCCTTGTCAGGTTGCATGAATATCAATTCCTTTTCTATCCTAAGTGTTCCATATTTAGTCCCCAGCTTGCTCCAGGGGTTGAAAGTTTGGCTAAAATTATCTTTCTTTTTAAAGAGTGAGGAAAGTGGTGTTTCACTTTATTTTTACTTGTGGGGCAAACTTACCTCAAATCATCTAGTTCTGTCTAGCTAGGAAAACAGTTGATAACCTTCATGGATTTGTGGATGTGAAGGTTTCAACTTATGATCTCTTTTTTCTTCCATGTCCTATTTAGTATTGGGTTCCTGTTCTGTTCTTCTCTGCCAAGAAGATAAAAACACTACTGAAAAAATTTTCACAGTGGATTAAGTTGTGGGAGGACAACAGTAGGAACATGTATGTTGTTATGCTGTGTGTAGTTTTTGGAGGCATTTTCCTTTCTTAGAGTATCATGTGATTTATGGTGATAATTAGGCAGAAACTTGTCTTCCCTACAGATGCCAAGATTATAGAGGGACTTGCTCTCAGCAGAGACCAGATGACAGACAGCATCCATAGATATTTTTAGAATGGACCTCATCATTTATTTGGTCTCTGCATTTCATTTTCTTTGTATCAACAATTGATTTCAAACTTGTTTATTGGGCAGGGAGGGGAGGGAGGGTGTCTTCCCCTATTAATGAAAGCCATCCTTGGGACAGAACAACATTTTTGTATTTATTGTTAATTGGCATATTGCCTAGTAGTTGCAAAGTAAACTATAATTCCATCAGCTGTATGCTTTATGTTCTTTTCAGAAGTTTTACTTAATCTGATATGTTTTCTTACAGCATTTTAAAATTTTATTTATTTATTTTGAGACCAGGTTATGAGACTAATTTTTGTATTTTTGGTAGGGGCGGGGTTTTGCCATGTTGCCCAGGGTGGTCTCCAACTCCTGGGCTCAGGGGACTCACTTCAGCCTCCCAAAGTGCTGGGACTTACAGGCGTTAGCCACCATACCTGGCCCCTTAATCTAATGTGTTTTTAAACTAGAAGAGCATCAACACATACACATAAATCTCACAGTTAACTAAATAACCTTATAACTAAAATGTCATACTTTAAACAATTTAAGAATGACATGAGCTTTCTTAAAACCCATGAAACTTGTACCCAAGCTAAGTATCATTGACTTTCCCAGCTCAGTAGCTGGGTTTCATCACTTAAAATACGCTCCCTCTACTCTTCTGTCCTTGACTGAATCAGATAAGCATGTACAAACATTGAGCCACAGAAGAGCCATTAAAAATCTAAGACAGATGAGCTGCTGCTTTCGTTTTGATTATTTTTATTACCCCAGTTTTCATTGTGAATGGTGATTCTGGTGTTCCTCTGAGAAGGATAATTGTATTTCTGTTCAACATTTATCTTCTATATTTTCAGTGTTTTACAATCTGTTTTCCTTCTGTCACAGAGGAAACCAGTGGCCTTTCTGTTATCTGGAGTGGGAGTTTCTGTATTAAATTTGCCCTCTGCAAGAGTTGCCTCTATACCTGGGCCAAATCCTCTACCAGTTCAGCCTATAAGCACCAAGGTGATTTCCTGAACAGGCCTCCCTGGGAGGGCATTGCCTGGGAGACCTCAGAAGAAGTTGTAGAACATAGCTTCACAGGTGACCCCAAGCCCATTCTGCAAAAAGGGAAAGTGGTGGTTCGCACATTTCCTTTTTAATAATGGAGTTTCTGAAGATTTGGAGCCTTTTGATGAAGGAATGGATATTAAGCCTGGGGACTGTGGTTGGTTGGTGCTTTAGACAGTCCCACATGGGCCGCCTGCCCCCGGCTTTGGGGTGATGACCTGTTCTGCTCAAAACTGTGCTCTGTTAGGGGCTCATGGGTGTCCTCTGTCCTCTTCCTTCCTGTGTTGGCCCTGCCCACATGGAAGCAAGCCACACTCCCTGTGTCTGTACTTGGGGAATGAAGTGTGTCACCTTCCCATTATGCACTGGCTTCTGTGGCTGCATAATTAATACCCAAGGGAACTGGAGAGGGGTCTGAATTAGATAGTACTTCACAGCTTCTCCCTCGGCGCTTACAGTAAGTCAGGATAGGGACTTGGGGATGGGAGTCCCCGATGACTGATCGCATAGTGATGTTGGATGGTGGTCTATTCATTGTTACTGTGCAGGAAAAAACCTCTGGAAGAGTCCAGAGGACTATGTCTATGAAACGCTATCTAATCATTCATAGTTTGCGGGACAAGGTAAGGTAGTTAGAATAGCACTGACTTCAGCAAGCTACGGTCTTCACAGATGATGAGATCTAGTATTTACTTTAGCTTTTACTCCCTCTAGAACCAACAAGCCATAATTTTATAGTCCAAGATAATATTATCTAGTAGCTTTACAAAGCAAAGAATGCCCCCAAAACACCATCAGCCAGGGAAGCTAAATCCTAGGCATAGGCAGGAAGAAGAAAGGGGCTTCTTTTTCTACTTTATTGTCCCTGCCTCCAGTAAAACAACCTAAATTCTTCCATTTGGAGCTTTAACAAGGATAAGTAAATATCATAAATACTAAGTCCTGCTGTGTTTGCAAATACTGAGAGAGAAAGGTAAGATTGCCAGCAAGTGCAGAGTCACAGAAGAGATTGAAGCTACAGTACATGCATGAGAATTCCTGATGACCCTACGGTACAGCCTGTAAAGGTGGGAGAAGCAGATGTATATAATGTGATTTTGTGTGTGAGTTTATTGATGCTTTTTTCATTACTTATTTACCTTGTCTAGTGAGAAAAGCACGAGTTCATGTTGTTTCACTACCACTTTTCTATCCATTTCTTGGCCTAGAGCCGTTTCTTTACTACCATAACTGCCAACACTGTCTCCGTAAACAAAGAATCTTATGTCTGGAGGTCTGTCATGTCACGTCCTTTTGCTATTAAGACATGTCTATGAATATACTTTTTTTTTTCATCCTTTAACTTTTCTGGGCCCAGTGGTCACATGACATCTGATAAGACTTGTATAAATTCAAATGCTCTAAGAGCACCTTTTTGTGCCTTTCCATTGAAGACAAAATAATAATTGGAGGCAGAATAATAATAATGTTGATTATTAATGGGATGTTTTGTGGGGGATTTCTTGGTCATATATGTGTTATATAATTTTTTTCTCTGCAAATTTGTAATAACAAAAATCAGATTCCTAAACCCGGTGCGTTGGCATGCCTGTAGTCCCAGCTACTCAGGAGGCTGAGATGGGAGGCTCTCTTGAGCCCAGGAGTTCAAGTGCAACCTGGGCAACACAGCAAGACCCCATTTCTTAAATTCTTAAGATGGCCCACTTAGTAATTACTCTTTTTATGGTGGGGAGTAGGGGATTCAAGATTACCCACACACAGCAGTGCAAGCTTATTAAGGCCTTTGTAGAAAGTGGCCATTTCGTCTCCCCTGGTATTGGGGTATTCATGGAAAGGGGTGGTAAGCAATTCAGTTAGTCCACATAGCCAGTAAGGAAGAACCAGAAAAGTATAACTCATCTACTTAGGGTGACTGGCTCTCCTTGTTTTAGCATGGAAAGTCCCATGTCCTAGGAAATCCCTCAGTCCAGAAGTCTAGAACAGAATCTTATCTGCACCTTGAATGTCTAAAAAGAACCCCCAAAACACCCCTAATATGGCTTTCTTTGTTAATCTCCCAAAGTGAATGATCCCATTCCCTTTGGGCTTTTCAGCTTCAGAGCATTTTGTAATAAGAACAACACGAGAAGTAAGGTAAGTAGTCTTTGTGCTTTGTCCTTAGGATTTCAGACCTTTGAAACTGGTGTAGCAGAGCAGCTTTGCTGTGCCAGCCCTGGGCTATGAGGTGGGTGAGGGAGATGGGAGGCCTTGACAGGTGGCCCTCAGGTGTCCACTGTTGCTGTTGCAATGCCCTTAATCTCTGGTTTTCTTTTCTGCTCCTTTAGACCCTCAGACTGACACAAGACCTACCGAGAAAACCCTTTGCCAAATCTGCTCTCAGCAAGTGGACAGTGATACCGTTTACAGCTTAACACCTTTGTGAATCCCACGCCATTTTCCTAACCCAGCAGAGACTGTTAATGGCCCCTTACCCTGGGTGAAGCACTTACCCTTGGAACAGAACTCTAAAAAGTATGCAAAAATCTTCCTTGTACGGGGTGGTGAGCCGCCTGCCAGTGGAGGACAGCACCCCTCAGCACCACCCACCCTCGTTCAGAGCACACCGTGAGCCCCCGTCGGCCATTCTGTGGTGTTTTAATATTGCGATGGTTTATGGGATGTTTTAAGTGTTGTTCTTGTGTTTGTTTTCCTTGGACTTTCTGAGTTTTTCACATGCATTAACTTGCGGTATTTTTCTGTTAAAATGTTAACCGTCCATCCCCTAGCAAATGTAAAAACAGAAGGAAAATGTTGTACCAGTTACCATTCCGGGTTCGAGCATCACAAGCTTTTGAGCCCATGGAACTCCATAAACTAACAAATTACATAAACTAAAGGGGGATTTTCTTTCTTCTTTCATTTGGTAGGAAATTATCTTTTCTAAAAACTGAACAATGGCACAATTGTTTGCTATGCGCACCCGTCCAGGACTGAACCATGCATAGGCAAAACGAGTGGAGCACAGCGTCCAGCCCAGTGTGTTCCCAGTTCTGAGTCAGGGTGATCTGTGGACGGGACCCCAGCACCAGGTCTACAGGTGCCAGATCAGTAGGGTCTGTGATCTCCTGTCAGTGTCTTCAGCTAATGTGAACAGTGTTGGTCTGCTGGTTAGAAACTAGGATATTGATATTTTCAGGAAAGAAATCAGCTCAGCTCTCCACTCATTGCCAAATGCCACTAAAGGGTTTAGTTTTAAGGAGAAAGAAAAGGAAAAAAAAAAAGTAGTCCTGTTTTGTTTTGCAGAACAAATGAACTTACAGGTGAGCATTAAGCTTGCAGTGAGAAATGTGTGAAGAGTAAAAACCCAAGTCAATGCTGAGGCAGTTCTAACTTCACTGTTTTCCTAATACACATCCTTGATTATTTTCAGCCTTGCTGTGTATAATCTGATCTGCTAGAAGTGTATGAGTGAGAGGTAATAGCATACAAACTGATTTTTTAAATATAAGCTTAGGTTGTAATTGTACAAGTGACACAATGGAAGTACAAAATAGGGCAGTTTTAACTTTTTTTTCTGCTTCTATGGATTTCATTTTGTTGTGTTTTCAAAAAGTTATGGTGCTGTATAGGTGCTTTCTGTTTAACCTGAAAAGTGTGATTATATTCGTTACCTTCTTTGGTAGACGGAATAGTTGGGACCACCTTTGGTACATATGAAATTGGTGTAATGATGCTCTGATTAGCACAGCATATGCATACTTCTCCAAAGTGATATATGAAGACTCTTTTCTTTGCATAAGAAGCATTAGGCATATAAATGTATAAATATATTTTATCATGTACAGTACAAAAATGGAACCTTATGCATGGGCCTTAGGAATACAGGCTAGTATTTCAGCACAGACTTCCCTGCTTGAGTTCTTGCTGATGCTTGCACCGTGACAGTGGGCACCAACACAGACGTGCCACCCAACCCCCTGCACACACCACCGGCCACCAGGGGCCCCCTTGTGCGCCTTGGCTTTATAACTCCTCTGGGGGTGATATTGGTGGTGATCACAGCTCCTAGCATAATGAGAGTTCCATTTGGTATTGTCACACGTCTCCTGCCTCGCTTGGGTTGCCATGTTTGAGCGATGGCCCTGTTGATTTCACCCTGCCTTTTACTGAATCTGTAAATTGTTGTGCAATTGTGGTTATAGTAGATCTGTAGCACATTGCCTTTTCTAAACTGCTACACGTTTATAATCTTCATTTTTAAAGTATGTATAATTTTTTAAAGTATGTATTCTATTCATATGTTCTGCTTGTCAGTGAGCCAGACTTGCTTACTATATTCCTTTATAATAATGCTAGCCACTTCTTGGATTCTTTAGTAGTGTGCTGTATGCAAGAACTTTCCAGTAGCAGTGAAGGAGGGTTGCCTCTCCAAGCTTCCTAAGGGATGCTGCCCTGGGTGGGGATGCATTGCAGAGGCAGTAGTAGCATGGGAGCTGCAGTAGGGAGTGAGATGGAAAAGGGTGGGGGGATAGGAGAATTCCAGAGTGCTTCCAGCGTGAGGGTCCTGAGAACTTCTGTCCTGAGTTCAGAGAAATATGCAAAGTAACTAACAAAATAGCTACTTGCCTTTGCAGTTTTACAGACCCTGGGAGCCACTTTGGGAGTAAGAAAGGCAACCCTCCAATGTGTTCAACTGTAAAATGTTGAATTCTTTTCAGACATGTGGTATCTCATTTATTCTCCTTTTCTAGTGTTTGTTGGATTTCAGGCAGAATGTCTTACAGAATGTCCTAGAACCAGATGATCATTTAATCTGAAACAGCTGAGGAAGGGACAGAGGAGGTACAAGGGCAAGGCAGCACAAAACAGATCAGGAAAATGAAGATGGAATGCTTTGGTTTTTTGTTTTGTTTTGTTTTTTCTTCTTCAAGTAACTAAAACAGCATCTACATGTAGAGTGTTGTGGAGAGCTGAGACCAGGGCAAAGTCAAGTGCAGCATAAGTACTGTGAGACCTGCCAGCCCCTGGAGAGGGTCAGCCGAGAATCTGGTAGTGAAGCCTGTCTAGGGTCCCGGCACCCTCACCCTCAGCCTCCTGCAGAAAGGCTAGGCCCTCAGAGATCAGCCCGGTTCTAAAGTGGTCAGGCTGGGCAGGGGTGCTGCCTGAGCCCTTTGCCCCTTATATTGAGACCCTGCTTTCAGGACAGGCCAAATGTTGGCCACCATGTCACATCCTGAGTGAGTGTCACAGGTCCCTAACAATTTTCTGATCTGGAGCGTATCAGCAGAATGCTTAGCCTCAAGGGGACTGGCAGCTGTAACGTTCGATTTATGATGAGAACTATCGGAGGCCACCCTCGGCCTCTAAATAAGCTGCTCTAGGGAGTCGCCTACTTTTTGATGAGAAATTAGAAGAGTACCTAATGTTGAAAACATGACATGCGCTCTTGGGATCTGCTGTTCTCTTCAGGGCTCCAGAACCTGACACCTGTTACCAAAGCTAGGAAAGAGCTTTATCACAAGCCTTCACTGTCCTGGCATGAGAACTGGCTGCCAGGCTCAGTTTACCCCTTTAACTGTGAATGAATCTGAGCTTGGTTTCCTTGATTGCATCCTCTGTGATATAATGATTGCTGAAACACATTTTAAAAATTCAGAAGTTTGTCACTCCTGTTAATGGGAGGATCATTCACACACGTATGGTACAAGGCGGACTTTGTGTTTGTTTTTGGTGTTGATTTTTAGCATTGTGTGTGTTGCTTGCCCACCTTGAGGAGAGGACACCATGGCTTACTACTCAGGACAAGTATGCCCCACTCAGGGTGTGATTTCAGGTGACTTCCAAACTTGTACGCAGTTTAAAGATGGTGGAGACAGATTCTGCCTCTACCTAGTGAACCCCACTTAAAGAATAAGGAGCATTTGAATCTCTTGGAAAAGACCATGAAGAATAAAGCAGTCAAAAAGAAGTCCTCCGTGTTGGTGCCAAGGGCTTGCAAGGGGAAATAAAAATGTTATCCAGCCTGACCAACATGGAGAAACCCTATCTCTATTAAAAATACAAAACTAGCCTGGCATGGTGGCGCATGCCTGTCATCCCAGCTACTCTGGAGGCTGAGGCAGGAGAATCGCTTGAACCCAGGAGGCGGAGGTTGCAGTGAGCCAAGATCACACCACTGCAATCCAGCCTGGGGAACAAGAGTGAAACTCCACGTCAAAAAAAAAAAAAAAAAAAAAAGTTATTCATCCTCTCTCAAAGCAAAAAGGAAACCCTGAAAGCTCTGAACTCTAGTTTTATTTTTCTTGCTGTATTTGGGTGAACATTGTATGATTAGGCATAATTTTTTTTTAAAAAAAATTTTTTTTTGGTAGAAATGCAATCACCAGTAAAGAGGTACAAAAAAGCCAGCCTGTCTTGGAGCCCGGAGAGGCAGAGTACTACTACGGGAGGTGGAGTTCTGATGGAGTCATGCCTGTCAAATGAGATCTTAAAGCAGATGCCCAAATGAAAGAGTATATTATATTTTATCTAAATCTTAAGGGGGTACCATTTTATGCAATTGAAATGAATGGAATATTTTCCTCTTGTTTAGTTGTATCTGTTTATGTTTTTCTTTGATGAATGATTGGTCATGAGGCCTCTTGCCACACTCCAGAAATACGTGTGCGGCTGCTTTTAAGAACTATGTGTCTGGTCACTTATTTCTCTAAAATGATCTCATTGCCTGGCAATCAGTCTTCTCTTGTATACTTGTCCTAGCACATTATGTACATGGGAAATGTAAACAAATGTGAAGGAGGACCAGAAAAATTAGTTAATATTTAAAAAAATGTATTGTGCATTTTGGCTTCACATGTTTAACTTTTTTTAAGAAAAAAGTTGCATGAATGGAAAAAAAATCTGTATACAGTATCTGTAAAAACTGTCTTATCTGTTTCAATTCCTTGCTCATACCCCATGTAATCTAGAACTAAATATGGTGCGTGGCCATATTTAAACACCCGAGAGTCAAGCAGTTCAGACTTTGATTTGAAGCACCTCATCCTTCTTTCAATGCGAACACTATCATATGGCATTCTTCCTGAGGATTTTGTCTAACCATATGTTGCCATGAATTAACTCTGCCGCCTTTCTTAAGGATCAAAACCAGTTTGATTTGGGAATCTTCCCCTTTCCAAATGAAATGGAGATGCAGTACTTACTTTCCTCGGTGTTTGTAGATATTGCCTTGTGTATTCCACTTAAAACCGTAATCTAGTTTGTAAAAGAGATGGTGACGCATGTAAATAAAGCATCAGTGACGCTCTATCTTACTCCAAGAAGTCTCTTTGTTCTCCCTCCCCCTTTCTTGAACCCTAGGAATAAAATGGCAGTTTATCTCAAGGTCTCCCTGTGGAATTCCCCCACAGGCTGGGAGAGGCACAGAGCTGAGAGACTATCGCAAAATCTTTAAATGAACCTAGTACACTTTTTCTCTGGCCCACTTCTGACCTCCACAGACAACAGACAACTTAATAAAGGCAGATTTATGGCGTAGTTCATGGTGGCTGATAGCCACTTTTGGTATGCTCTGAGTCATGTTTCCCAGGAAGTTTTGAATAAGTAGGGAGTTGGGACTTAGAGACGGCCCTCACTGAGCGTCTGAGGTTTTAACTTGTCAGTTACTTGACCTGGATGAGGTCCTCCTCATGTGAGTCTAACACACGAACGTTGGTCGGCCACAGTGCCCTCCTGCCCGGCCTGCATACTGAAAGTGAGACACGACACTTCAGGTTTCTGGTGGCAACAGCATAAACATTTCCTCTGTGTGTACCTTTAGGGCCTCCTGAGTTAAGTGAGAGGGAACTCCACCTATTGTAAAACTATTCTTAGTAGTCTGGGTTGTGTTTTTCATTTTAATAGCCATATAAAAGTTATTCAGATGATATAGAATAAGCAGGATCTACTTTAAGGTCCCACATAATAGGTTCTTACTTCAGATCGAGGAGGTGAAAGATTTTAAAGTTGGGAATCTGGGATAAATTCTCTATTGGTGGAGACTCATGCTTTCGTAAGTTTTTCCTCAACATTGTTTTAATTACTTACAAAGGTAAAACTTCACCATCTCCTCATGCCAAAGCCTACTAGGGATGGGTATTTCACTAGAGTTTACTTCCCAATTTTTTTTCTGTCTTCCAGAGGATTAAAGATGGAACTCTAATACCAGTTATGACAAGATTCTTAGCAGAGAGTTCTCCAAAACCAGGTAAAAATGCAACCAAAAACCAGTAAGTTAATTTAACGACCAGCAGTTACGAAGCCCATTTCCAGTGTGGCGATGGGCCAGCCTTTGTGATGGGCACCAAGAGAACGAGGATCTGCGCCTGCCCCGCAAGAGTGTGTGGTCTAGGAGGGATCTGTGTGCTCCACCTGGAGGCATAAAGGGCCAGCTGCTTACTCTCCTGCTTCGGCTTCCTGTTTAAAAGAGGAAGAGTTTGGACTAGTTAATCTCAGACACATTCGGAATTTGATTTTGCAGTTTATTCAATAATGAGGGCAAAGCTTTAGGCCAGCAGACGTTACTTTGATGTGTATCAGCCAAGTCACCCACAGCACAGCTAGGATACGGGGTCCCAGGCAGAGAATTCATAGCCGCCATCTGCCAGACACAGGCACACACACATATACATACAGTCATCCCCCGACACACCCACAGTCACCCACAACCCCAACCCTGAGACATGGGAAGTAGAGGGACAGCTGTGGGTTGGTGGTGGGGTGCAGTCTGCGGTGCCCTGAGCTGCTTGCAGCCCTGTGGTGGGAGCCAGCAGGGGAAAGTATTTGAGGGGTGGAAGTGAGAGAGAAGCACTCAGAAAAGGGGCCCACTCCAGCTCTGCTTTCCTCTCCATCGAAGAAAAGCAATCGTGCTGGGCCCAGAGGAACAGACACTTGGAGCAGGAGGAAGAGTCCTTTCCCCCGGATTTTCCTAGTTTAAAAGCTGAAAGAGGAAGACCGTCAGCAATATTTAAGACTGGAAGAAAATTAGATTATGTGTGTGCATGCACGTGTGTGTGTGTAGTTCTGCCTGCCAACCATCACATAGTAATGGCTCAGAACTGTTGAGGTTTGCCTACCTTCTGTGAGGACTTGATAGAAACACACGACAAACATCTCCACTCACACTTTGGGAGGAGAAATCCCAATGCCCTGCTAATATTGGCACAGGATGTCCTCTGCATCCTATGATCGTTCCTCCACCAGCACTCGCTTGTGCCAGGCGCTGTGCCTGTGTTGGTGAGATGAGTTGAAGGGGCTGAGCTGCAGTGCGTAGGCCTGCTGGCGTGTACTTGAGCACCTGAGTCCCATGAATGCTGCTAAGGATAGGATGGAGGGACAGAGGAAGTTAACATTTGAGCTAAAAAGCAGAAATGAATCAGGCTTTCTGGCTGAAGTGATGAATTGCAAAGACAGGAAGGATTGGAACATGCTCAGGAAACTGAGAGGTGAGCTTGTTTGGGGTTTAAAGAAGGTGAGAAGTCAGGCAAGAAAGAAGGCTGCCAGAAAACTCGAGACCAAGGAGCTTGGAGTTTGTGATTGAGCATGGGAAACCAGCAGGGTGGTGGCCTAGTCAGAGCTGGCCTTTGGGAAGGGCCCCAGGGCACACTGTAGGGATGGATTCTAGAAGGAAGATGAGGAAATGAGAAAGCATGGTAATTCTAGAACTGTTCTCACAACCTGGCACCCACAGAGAGTGATGTTTATGCGCCCCACTGGAAAGGTGGAGAAAACTGCTTCGGGTTTCAGGTGACCAACTCAGCTCTCCCAGCCACAGGCCCTGGAGATCGCCCTAGGGGCTAAGGGAGCCATAGCTCACACCCCTGCAACCAAGTTGGGAAGCTCTGATCTGGAAGAAATCACGAGAAATTTGGTAATGGGTTAAGTCTAGAGGAGGGAGGCAACGGGGTTTGGATTTCAACTCTTCACCTGGTGTACCATTTTATCAAAGTGGAGTGTATTATACTTACATAAATATAGCTTCTAAAAACCAATTGGGAGAGGCTGGCTTTGACTGAGCCTGGAGGGAGTAAGGAGTAAGATGAGGGAAGGATACTGGGGAGTAGAAGTAGAGGTGATGAGGTGACTATACTGTTGAAGGAATCTCACTGACGAATGAATAGTATTGTTACAAATTTGTATCTTCATCACCTTGGATTTCCTTAACTTCCTCCTATTAACATCTTGGATATCATAGTATAGGAAGTACCTAATCAGAAGAAAGGAGTATTATGCATCTATCAAAACAATAATTATGAAAACTATGCATCTATGTAAAAAACACTCATTTTGGATACATGCTTAGAAGGGTAATTATTGCTCTTATACTGTAACTTTATATGTTGATACAAGAAAAAAAGCAGAATACAAGTAATACCTAGTAGTGTAAAATAGGCTGGGAGCAGTGCTAAAAGATAAAATGTAAAAATAATTCTTATGTCCCAGACTCAGGCCCTTGGTATTGCCACCAGAAGTGTGAGCTGCACCTGAGCCCCAGCAGGCAGGAGTAGGGATCAGGAAGGCATGGCCCCCTCTGTAAGGAATGGGGGAGGGACTCTTCCTCCCACTAAGGTGCACCTAGTGGGTAACTCCAAGTAGGAAGGGAGTTCTCATGCTGGGACATGCTCTCAAAATGACACATGTCCATTGTAGGAGGACAGTTGAGTCATGGCATTTTTTCGCAGAATTATCTTCATTGTGTTGTACTTTGTTTTAAAATTAATATCTTGAAAGGTAGTGCGTTCACATGGTTCAAAAGCCAGAAAGCATGAAAAGACACACACTGGGAATGTTTTCCTCCCATCTTTGTCCTCTATCTGCTTAGTTCCTCCCACCCCAGAATTCCTTACATTTCCTTCCAGAATGTCTTATGTACCTCCAAGTAATAAAAACAGATTCCTATTTTCCCCTTATTACACAAAATGTACATCATACACGCTGTATATACATGGGCATCTAGCTTTTTAAATTATTTTCCCCAAGATGGAGAAGATTTTAATACATAGAAACCTTCCTCATTCTTTTTATAGTTATATAGTATTCCAGTGTATTAATGTGTCATAATCAATTTGACCAGTAGTCCCCTGTTGATAGATAACTGGACATTGGATTATTCGTGGATGTTTGTTATTACCAGCCACACTACAACTAGTAACCTTACACATCTGTTATTTCATACATGTGCAAGAATCTTTGTAGAATTAGTGCTCAAACATGGAATTGCTGGGTCAAAGGGTATATACATTTTTAGAACTTTTATTTCAGTCATTTTTGGGGAACAGGTGGTTTTTGGTTACATGAAGTTCTTTAGCGGTAATTTCTGAGATTTTGGTGCACCCGTCACAAAGGGTGTATACCCTTTGATCAAGGTTGACCAAATTGTCCTCCAGTGTGCCAGTTCACACCACTTACACCAATCATGTAGGAAAATCTCATATTTTTGACATTTTAAAAATGCAGTTGTGGCGCAGTGGCTCACCTTTGTAATCCCAGCTCTTTGGGAGGCCCAGGTGGGAGGAGAGCTTGAGGCCAGGACTTACAGTGAGCTACGATCACGCCACTGCACTCCAGCCTAGACAACAGAGCAAGACCCTGTGTCTAAAAACAATTTTTTTATTTTATTTTATAAAGAACCCAGGCTTAGGAATCAGATAGCCCAGGCTTTTTCCTTGCAAATGAAATAAAATTGCAAATCTGTTTTTCCCCTCCCCCTCCAAACTTTTTTGTTTTAAGCCTGTTCCTAAGGTAAGGAGGGCTTGGACTGCTGAGAAGGAGGGGTGAAGGATGGGAGGGAGGCTCAGGAGGTTTGGGGAGGCAGAAGGCCTCAGGTGATTTCCACACACACATAATCATGCCGACAACTTGTCCATCCAGTCTGGCCACAGACTCCACCCCTCACACCACCAGCTTGGACCGCCCGTTCTCCGGGTCAGAAGCCTGACCTCACAGCTGCGCTCCCTCACCTCCCACAATTCCAGAGGGGAGCTGTCACTCTGAAGGAGACAAGTCTGGTCTTCTTGGCCCCGAACCACACACCCAGACCTATTCATAGCGAGATTGCACAACCTGCTGGAGGACAGCCCAGCCGGGCATGGGAGAGCAACCCTACTCCTGTGCCAGGCCTTGGCCCTCGGGTGCCCCTGGGTGAGCCTATGCCAGCTTTCAGAGCAGAGCTGTCCCCATAGCAGGGGGCCTCAAGGGTCTGACTGGCTCCTCCTCCCAAGTGGGAGAACTTGCTCCTCCAAAGGAGAAGCTCTCACGCCACCCGCCCACTGCCCCACTGTGCAGGTTGGCACCTGGGTGGAGGGCTCGCTCCCATTAGTGCGCACAGAAGCCAGGAGGCAGGCTCCTACAGAAGAGGAAGCTGAGTCACAGAAGACACTCTTTACATCTCTGTGTGGAGCAGTGCCATGGAGCGGGGAAAGGAAACTCAACTTGGGAATAGGACAGACCTCAATTTGAACCCAGCCCTGCAGTGCATTAGTCAAAACAGTGACATGTGAGTCAGTTACCTTCTCTGGGGCTCTGTCTTCTCGTTTATGAAATGGAAACAGGGCTGCCTGTCTTGCAGGGTTGGGAGGCTCCCATGAGAGCATGCCCCAGAAGTATCTATAGCACACGTCAAGCAGGTCAGGAGCAAGCCGTTCATCAACGTTCTCTTCTCTTTAAACACATCTCATTGGCCCACACTCCATGGGTTGTTGTTTTTTTTTAATCTTATAAAATCTTGTAAAACATGCAAAATTAATCTGACATTAATGAACCTCATCAGTATAATTAGATTGCAAAGTAATTAAAAAATGAAAGGTAACCAACTTGTAGGGTTTTTCTGCTCTTACTTTCCTTGATGTTCTTCAGGCCCTGTTGAGAGCAGTCGTGCTCATGGTCAGCTTCTTCCAGGCTATGTCCCGTAGAATCACTGTCATGAACACCAAGAATTCAAATGGCAAGAGAGGGTGGGAAGACTTGTTTCTGGTCCTGACTCTGCCACTGAAAGCTGTGTGTTCTTGAGTGAGTCATTTCCCTCTCCCTGGTTCACTTCACGAATATTCCATACTTTTTAAGGGGTCATGATGCGTGAGCCCAGAAAGGGAGCACACACTTTATGAACTACACAGCAAGAAACAGAACCACAGACACTGTTTTGAGACAGTAAGTTGGCAAATGTGAATATACCCATTTTCCAGAAGGGAAACTCAGATCCAAAGTGGACTCAAAGGTTCACTGTTACTTGCTGCAGCCTGCCGTTCTGCCTGCCCCAGGCCTCCAAAGCTGACACTTAAATGGCCACGGAACCCTGGTGGGAGAGTTAGGGTAGAGGATGCATCTGATAGGATAGGGAAAGAAGTGGAGAAAGGGGAAAGGATATGGAAGAGAGGAAGGGGACTTTGAGATGGAGGAGGAGTGGGGAGGACGGATGTGGCAGGGGAGTGGAGAGAGAACAGCGTTTCAGAGGAGGTGGTGCACCCTACACAGATGTTCGCGCTAGAACCTGCTGGTGTTACATTGAGTCTCTCCAGTTTCTGTCCTAAAGAAGTGAAATGATACAGGGACCCGTGGTGGCCCAGCTAGAAGGTCTTTCTGATGAAGACAGGAGGCCAGGGGGATTTGCTGCTAGTTCGAAGGGGGCAGAAAGTGGTGACAGCCTGGAATCCACCTGTGTGATGCAGGGAAACTGTCCCCTGGTGTGTCTGGTGTGTGTGTGTGTGTGTGTGTGTGTGTGTGTGTGTGTGTGTGGAGGCCTCTGATGTTGCCGTCTCTTCATCAGTGCAGATGGCATTTCCACAGCAAACCCCTCCTGCCCAGTGCATTGTTGCGGCTCTCCCAGGTGTTTGGAGAAGCGTTTAATTAAAAAGAACCTACCAGGGTGGTCTGAAGCTTTAATTGCTATGCTTGTGCCTCCCTGAGTGTAAAGGTTCAGGCCACCCCTCCTCAGCTTGGCCATGCCCAGGGCTTGCTCCACCTCTGGAGGAGTAAAAACATCCCTGAGTGGTGGAGCCACCACTTGGTCTGATTTAGTACAATTAGGTTCTTTTTGATAGAAGTCAGTTGTTAACTGAAGAACTCAAAGCAATTGATGTGTTTTGTATAGTATAAATGCACAGTGAAAAAACAATCTTTTGAGAAGGCATGTGGGTTGTGGCTTGTAGCCTCCCTGATCTGGTAAGAAGCATATGGACTTTAGACATAGGCTAAGACATAGTTACAGGGTTTTATCTCCCTGAGTTTCAGGGTCCTTGATGTTTCATAGAGGATAATGATAATATCTCCCTTGAGGATTAGAGTTAACGCATGCAAAACCCCTATCTGTTTACTCACCCTGTAATTCAGCATGTATTTATTGAGGGTCTACTATGTGCCAGCACTGTGCTAGAGTTAATGGTTAAACTCAAGCTTTAGAAAAAGACAAGGAAGGTGGATAGGCTTCTTTCTGGCTTTGCCTGTGCAGCCACAGGTAAGTTCCCTAACCCCTTGAGTTTTTGTTTTCTTACCTGCAAAATAGGGATAATAATAACCATACCTTGTTGTGTTATTTTGAGGATTAAGTGAGATGATGCATGGACAGCCCTTGAAGCAGAATCTGGCACATAGCAAGTGCTTGATAAACTTAGCTATATTTATTAGTACACTGGAATTGCTCAATAAATTAGAGACCATAGATTTTGTAAATAGGTTTCTAAAATGTAGCCACTATGCCCTATCCGAAGCCAAAGGAAAGCAGATTTTTCTAAATGTGGTCTTTAGATCATGTGTATCAGGACAGCCTGAGGGAGCTTGTTAAAAATTCAGATTCTAAAAAAAAAAAAAAAAAAAAAAAAAAAAAATTCAGATTCTTGGGCCCATCCTAGAAGTACTGAATCAGAATCTGACAGGGCCTAAAATTCTGCATTTTCAAACACTGTCTCCCATGATTCTGAAGTACACTCGAGTTCTGGAATCCCTGAGGGTCAAAGGTAAAAATGCCCATCCATTTGGGAATATCCCCTGTGTAGGCAGAATAATGCCCTCACCCTGCAAGGATGTCCATATCCTAACCCCAGAGCCCGTGAATGTGTTGGGTTGCATAGCCAGGCTGGTCTCGAACTCCTGACCTCAGGTGATCTGCCCGCCTTGGCCTCGCAAAGTGCTGGGATTACAGGTGTGAGCCACTGTGCCCGGCCTACTCTGTCCTTTCAAACCAGGTTGGATTCATCCACTGGATGTGGAAGACACCCTGAGATCCAGGCCTGGGCTTGGGTGGGAGCCTTGGCTGAGGGGCACTATCAGAGTTGGGGGAGGGCTGGGGCAGGTGCACAGCTCATGGGTAGTCCTCACAGCTTTGCTTACCCCCCTCTGCCATTTGTTCCTTGTTCATTTACACTCCGGTGCTTAGACAGCTGTTGAGCAAAACTCATGTGTCAGGGGGCTCCGAGTGTCTGTAAACTGTAAACAGTCCCAGGCCCAAAGGATCTCTGTCATCTCTATCATGGTCTCACCTCAACCAAGAGGGCCTGGAACACGTGAAGATGGGCTGATTGCTCCTCCCAGAATCCTGAGGAAAAGGAAAGAACCATACCAAGAGCCTCCTAACCGGAGTGGGGCTCTCCCTCCCTCACCCCTGGATTCCCTTGAGATGGGAACAGGAAGGGCAGCTCTCACACCCACACTCTCCCAAGGGTGGGCATTGCTGGGGCTCCTGGGTCCCTTCCTTCCTTGTCTCCTCAGTGCTCCTCCAGCTCTGGGCCAGCCTGCAGCCCTTCCTCCTCCTCCTCTCCTCTCTGCCCCCTTCCACTCCCTGCCCTGCCATCCTCACCTCCCCCAGTCCCCAGCTGAGACCTATCAAGTGACAGGCACTGGGCTGATAGCCTTATATTCATCATCTCTTTATTCTGATTTTATTATGAAAGATTTCAAACATATAGGAAAGTTGAAAGAATGAATAGTCATACACCCATCACCCAGATTCAACAACTCTTTTTTTTTTTTTTTTTTTTTTTTTGAGACAGAGTCTTCCTCTGTTTGCTCAGGCTGGAGTTCAGTGTTGTGATCTTAGCTCACTGCAACCTCTGCCCTCCCAGGCTCAAGTGATTCTCCTGCCTCAGCCTCCCAAGTAGCTGGGATTACAGGCACCTGCCACCGCGCCTGGCTAATTTTTGTATTTTTAGTAGAGACAGGGTTTCACCATCTTGGCCAGGCTGATCTTGAACTCCTGACCTTGTGATCCACCTGCCTCAGCCTCCCAAAGTGCTGGGATTACAGGCATGAGCCACTGCACCTGGCCAGATTCAACAGCTCTTAACATGTTACCATAGTTACTTTATAGATTGATGTATATATGTATATGTACATATGTTTTTGTTTTCCTGAACCTTTAGAAAGTTCAGCCATTGTAACAAGTCCCCTCCCAAGACCTCAGCATGCATCTCTCAAGCCCCATTGGATCCCTGCAAAATAAGTGTAGATATTAGTCCAATTTTACCCGTTAAAAATTTGAATGTGGCCGGCGCGGTGGCTCAAGCCTGTAATCCAGCACTTTGGGAGGCCGAGACGGGTGGATCACGAGGTCAGGGGATCGAGACCATCTGGCTAACACGGTGAAACCCCGTCTCTACTAAAAAAATACAAAAATTAGCCGGGCGATGTGGCGGGCGCCTGTAGTCCCAGCTACTCGGGAGGCTGAGGCGAGAGAATGGCATAAACCCGGGAGGCGGAGCTTGCAGTGAGCTGAGATCCGGCCACTGCACTCCAGCCTGGGCAACAGAGCGAGACTCCGTCTCAAAAAAAAATAAAATAAAATAAAATAAAATAAAAAAATTTGAATGTAAGAATTTGAGTGTAAATATTTGAGATTCTAAGAAATGACATTACTCGCCCAGTATCACACAAGTGGTAAGTGATGGAACTGAGATTTGAACCCAGGTTGGTATCCTGCCTTCTCTAAAGTGGTTCTAGAGCTCAGAATTAGGGGTATCCCAGAGTGGCATTGCTTCTAGCTTGGGATTTTGTTGTTGTTGTTTGTTTGAGAAAACTGAAAGCATTTCAGAGAAACAAAATTTCGTTTCAGCAATATCCCCTGAGGCCAAAGCTACCACTTCCCAAGAAGCTGGGTAAATTCCAAGATTACAGGTTAGTGGAGAAAGATGTTCAGGGTGCGGGCCCAGAGGAACAGATGGTTAAAGCTGCTAAGCCTATTGCTGCTAGAATGCAGGCAACCCCTCAGAGCTCCCAGCATGTACCTGAATGTCTCCCACCTGGGATCACTATGAAGCGTGAGAGTCTAAGGGGCCCACAGAGAAACACCAAGGAATAAAAGAAGCCTGCTCATGAAGCATAAATCCCAAAATGATGAAGAAAGGCCTCACGGTGGGCCTCAAAATGTGGGCCTTTAACCACCTGCATCAAAATAACCTGGAGAACTTGTTTAAAATGCAGACTCCTGGATTTACCCCAGATCCAGTGAACCAGATCACTGGGGCATGGGGCCCTGAACTCTTAAGACCCTCCCCAGGTAATGGTTGCCAACTCTAGGTAGAGGACTAGTAGCCAAATTCCTATACTAATACACACGACATGACTGTGCACTACACTACACACTGCATTACTGTATATACTACACTGCATGTAACACCGTACACGACACCACAGCTCACTGCTCCATGTGTCATGCTGTCCTCTACCACACCACACGCTACCACTGGACTCACCGCTCCACGTGTCATGCTGTCCTCTACCACACCATGCGCTGCCACTGGACTCACCGCTCCACGTGTCATGCTGTCCTCTACCACACCATGCGATACCACTGGACTTCCTGCTCAACTGATCTACTTTCTCATTAATTCATTTTTAAAATTTTTCTAAAAGTAGTTTATTTTAAAAGTGTTTTAATTTACATACAGTAAACTTCACTCCTTTTGGTATCCAGTTTCATGTTTTTTTTTTTTTTTTTTTTTTTTGAGACAGAGTCTCGCTCTATCGCCCAGGCTGGAGTGCAGTGGCCGGATCTCAGCTCACTGCAAGCTCCGCCTCCCGGGTTTACGCCATTCTCCTGCCTCAGCCTCCCGAGTAGCTGGGACTACAGGCACCCGCCACCTCACCCGGCTAGTTTTTTGTATTTTTTAGTAGAGACAGGGTTTCACGGTGTTAGCCAGGATGGTCTCAATCTCCTGACCTCGTGATCCACCCGTCTTGGCCTCCCAAAGTGCTGGGATTACAGGCTTGAGCCACCGCCCCCAGCCCAGTTCCATGAGTTTTAACAAATGCATAGAGTTGTGTAACTGCCACCACAGCCAAGACACATAATAGTTCCATCCCATCTTCCAGATTCCTTTGTGCTCCCCTGTTCTGGTCACTCCTTTCCTGCACACTTACCGCTGGTAACCACTGATCTGTTCTCCATCCCTGGAGTTCTGAGGCTTCCAGAATGTCATATAAATGGAATTACACAGTCCATAGCCTTTTGAATCTGACTCCTTTCACTTAGCATGAGGCATTCGAGATTCATCCATGTTACTGCATGTAGGAGTATTTAATTCCTTTTTATTGTTGGTATTCTATTGTATAAATGTACCTGGGTTGTTTATCCATTCCCCAACCAAGGGACATTTGTGTTGTTTCTGGGTTTCGGTGATAAACTCAATGATCCACATTTAATGAACTGTTTGCTTTCTATGGCAGAGGAAGAATCTCATATATTAGCCTTGTGATAAAAGGAGTAGGTGGTGTGTCAAAGAAAATGGCTCACACATAGTTCCTGCCATGGGCCACCTGTTTAACAGTCCGTGGTCAGCCATGGAGGACCCATATTTGTCATTATGACAAACTTGCTGGTCTTCCAAAAATCATAAAAACAACCAGGTCTTCACAATGCTTCAGTGCCTGTCTTTTACAAATAAAACAAAGGGCTCTTGGAGCATCAGGCCCCAAACTCACTGGGAAGCCATCTGAGTGAGCACCTCAGTCTTCCATTGTGGTGTCCCCCACGCCTTCCATTGTGACGTCCCCCAAAGGGGAGTCATCCAGTGGCATCATCCTTCTTCACAGCTCTCTTCAGCTTACAGTGTTTTTGCCCGACTCGATCTATTTGATCTTCCAACAAGCCCAAGAAGGAAGAAAGGCAGATATTTTTATTTTTACTTGCACTATTTTGAAATCAGGTTGCCAAAGCTCAAAAGCTCAAGGCAGCTGGTACTTATTCAAAGTCAACAAGCCCCTTTGGCTGGGGAGACCCCCTGACTCCTCCCATTCTCAACCCAGTGTTTTCTGGTTTTAAAGATGTAAAACTTCTGGCCGGGCACGGTGGCTCATGCCTGTAATCCCAGCACTTTGCGAGGCCAAGGTGGGTGGATCACCTGAGGTCAAGAGTTTGAGACCAACATGGTGAAATCCTGTCTCTACTAAAAATACAAAAATCAACCGGACATGGTGGCAGGCACCTGTAATCCCAGCTACTCGGGAAGCTGAAGCAGGAGAATCACTTGAACCGAGGAGGTGGAGGTTGCAGTGAGCCGAGATCATGCCTCTGCACTCTAGCCTGGAAGACAGAGCAAGACTCTGCCTCAAAAAAAAAAAAAAAGAAAAAGATGTAAAACTGCTGCAGATGGATGATGCAAGAGTAGTGGTCAGCTCTTTAACCTGCACATTTTAGAATCCAGTTTTGCTCAAAGTAAGTAATAAGGTGGGTGAAAAAGAGAACAGAGCTGAGTTTAAACCACACATCTGCTTGCCGGCTACACAGCCTCCATGCTCTCATTTATAGGATAAGCGAAGGAATTCCTACCTTCTAGTGTTGTTGCAAACATGAGAGGCTGCAGAAGAGTTCATAATGCAAGTGGGTAAAGCATAAGAGGCACTCCATAAATGGCAGCAATTATTATTAATTTGGTTTATTAAGAGAAACCATAGAATATACACACCATTAACTATCTGTGGTAGGTGCTCTCTGCCTCTCAGCACTGCTCAGGATTTCTGAAGCCAAAATTTTTTTTTTGGCAGCAGTAAGGGAAACCAAGGAGTTAACAAGGAGGCCTGGAGGCTGGCATGGCTGGGACTGTTAGTTCCTAATGAGGGGCCAGCCCGGGAAGGAGGCCTAGCAGCTGTGAGGAGGGGTGCTGAGGGTGTCTCCCGTGGAGGAGACTTGGGCTGGAAACTTTGTTTTTCTTATTTCTGAACTCAGTTTTACACTCCTGAGGGGAGTTCCTAGTGTCTGAACTTGGTCTTTGAGCCCTGGCGCTGGTGGTTCCTTGAGGAAATGCCTCGCGGCTTCTTGTGGGGCAATGTTGTTATTGATGTTGGGCCAAGGTGGTTAGAAAATGGGATCCTCCAAATGGGGGCCTTGTGGTTTGGCCACATGGAGATGTCTCCACAAGCACAGCCGGGGTGGGGACAGCTGCCCACAGGGTAGGGCTTGAGGGTAACGTGGTGCTTCTCCTCAGCCGCCCCATCCTCTCCCGTCCTTGGCATTATTCTTACATGTCACCTGTATTCTGGTTTCAGACTCTGCTGAGAGAAACAGGCTGTGTTAGGGCCAGCTGGGCCCTGAACAGGCTCCTGAGAGCCAAAAAGCAGGGAGACCAGGGTGCTAAGGGCGCTCTGGAGAGTGAGAGGTGTTCTCCGACAGCACCCATCGCGGGTGGAGATGCCAGACTAAGAAGAGGGAGAGGGAGAGGCAGCTCCACCTGGAGCAGGCCCCAGTAACCTCTGCCCCCTCTAGAGGCAGAGCCTTCCGTGACCCCCAGGCAGCCCTGTCCCCCTCAGCCCTTGGTGGTCTCCCTTTCAGCACCCCAGGTGGTTGGCTGTGCCCACATTGTGCCTACCAGACAGCTGTGGCAGGTGCTTTAAATATGTCAATGGAGTGGTTGAAGAAATCTGAAGAAAAGAGGGAAGTCTGATGGTATCTCCAAGATGACTTGGAGGGGCTTTCGGAAAGGATCTGCCCACTCTCCAGCTTTGCCATGATGGATAGGCTCTCACAGGAGTGTGGCAGGCAACCACCCTCACTCCTGGCCTTTGAATTGCATTTCCGGTGAGTTTCTCCTTCCTTTTTATTCCAACTCTTCCCAGAAGCAGTGAGTGCTGGTTTAGTTTTAGGTACACATAACATTTGTCTTCATAGCCCCCACAGATGCGAGGGGCCTCATCCCTGTTCTGTGTCCCCTCTGGGTAGGCTCATGTGTGCAGAGGGCGGCCTGGGGAAGCCCGTTCACGGAGCTCACTTTGCTTGTTCTTTATCGTGGCTTCACGCCCTCCCATTTGATGCTGCAGGTATAAAGCAAATTCGGTGCCGGCTGTTACAAAGGGGAAGCTGCAAAGAAACAAAAGCATTTCAGCCAAATGCATGCCCAGGATGTGCTGGGAAGGGAGGGGAAAACATAGAGCCCCTGTCCCAAGGATACAGCTTACGCCCCCTGGTCTAATGTGGGAGGGGGACGGTAATGACAATATAGTATGAGAAGAGCTAGGACAGGGTTAGTGACCTACAAGTGATCCAACGGGCAAAGTCGATGGCCCCCTCCACGTTCCACCCCCTGGGCATGCGCACCCTCTCCCTGTCTTGCCACTTGATTTGCTGTGTCCTTGCCTGTCGCCTTCGGCAGGCTGACTTCTCTCCTTCTGCACGGGGAGGTGGGCAGGAGGACGCCCAGGAGCCCGTGTGACATCCAGCTGGGCCAGTGAGCCATTCGGTGGGTTCGCAGCAGTTTTGATGATCACCTGTCCATTTGTCAATGCTTTTCCTCACCCTCCTTGCCCCAGAGGTTGCTGGTGCATGGAACTGTGATGCGTATTCTGTTATCTTCCCAGGGAGTTACCTTAGCATTGGCCAGAGCTTAGCATTCTTAGCCACACGGGGCTCTGGAGGTATTTTTGGTGAAACTCGGAACTCCTGAGTGTCCATGCACTCTGGAGTCGGGCTAGGATGCGAAGTAGGGATAAAGTAGATGTGGCGGGTGTGGCATGTCCCATCGACCCAGGCTTGGCCTTGTGTCCTCTTCTCCCTGAAGCCTGTTTCTCCCACTTGCTTCCTGGCGCCTTGGCCTCCCGCTGTCGTCACTCTCTGAATCCTTTCTTCTCCTCCCCACCGAGCAGGCAGAGGGAGACAACTCTCGTTACAGCTCAGGCCAGAGAGAGGAATCCTAGGCCCTTGCTATTTTCAGAGCTAAAATTAAAGCCCATGGTTTGCTTCCTCAGCACTTAATTAGACTCCAGCGCCTCACAGGGCAGCCTCCTTTCCGCCCACCAGTGAAGGCCTGACCAGTGGGTTTGGAAGCTGACGCCATGTTCCAGGCAGGAGGGCTGGGGCCTGGAGTATTTTTACATGTGGGAGGCTGTGGAGAGCAAAATGCTTGGCACTGAGCCAGTTACACCAAGTCAGCTGGGAGAGGGAGGGAGCAGGAAAGCTGTTATGTCGCCCTTCCTTCTTTGAACTGCACCGTAAATCTGCTAGACAGGAAATGGGATTGGGAGGGTAGAGGAGGGGGCTGTATAGTGAGGCTGGACTGGGGCCTGGGATACCACCATCCTTGCAGCCTGGCTCAAGGCCCTGCCCTGAAGGTGGGGTGAGGGGGGCCTCACCTGGGGCTGAGGGTGAGGCACACTGGGTGGGTGTTCAAAGTTGTCTGGGTCAGGTGGGGTATGGGCTGACTGTATCTGCCCTGTGTTATTTCTGGGCCCCCTTCAGATCCTCCAACTAAAACCACTATCAGTAGAACAGTTTTTAGGGCTGGAAGGGACTTCAGAGACCCTGTAATTAGGGTTTTGAGGACAAGAGAGGGAAAATAAATTACCCAAAGCCACATACCTTATGAGAACTGGAAGTGGGGATGAGACTTTTGACCTAGGACACGATGGCTCTGCACTAGGTCTCTCCCCTTCTTATTGCTGTCTTTTGATTTTCTTGGGGGGCACAAACTTTTCATTCCAGAGTGAAGGTAAGATATAAAATGCAGATGTAAGTAAAATGACATACAGTCAATTCACACTAAGAGCTAAATAATTGCCGGGCGCGGTGGCTCAAGCCTGTAATCCCAGCACTTTGAGAGGCCGAGACGGGCGGATCATGAGGTCAGGAGACCGAGACCATCCTGGCTAACACAGTGAAACCCCGTCTCTACTAAAAATACAAAAAACTAGCCGGGCGAGGTGGCGGGCGCCTGTAGTCCCAGCTACTCGGGAGGCTGAGGCAGGAGAATGGCGTAAACCCGGGAGGCGGAGCTTGTAGTGAGCTGAGATTGGGCCACTGCACTCCAGCCTGGATGACAGAGCAAGACTCCATCTCAAAAAAAAAAAGAGCTAAATAATTGATATTTAGCACTGTTACTGAGTAGAGATTTTGATGAGCAGAAGGCCCCTGTGCTCCGTGGAGGAGTCCTTCTGACCATAAGGGTGGTGAGGCATCATTGACTTCATAATCAACCTAAGGCCATCTGGCCTCAGGGTTTCTGGAGGGGGCAGGTGGGGGAGGTTGAGACCTGTGTTGTACCTGAAACAGAACCTGCTCCCTCTCAGGGAAGAGTGAAAACAGGATACTTGACTAATGACATCTCATATTCATCGATTTATAGCATTTCTGCAGAAAGGTCTAGATACCAGCCTTAGGGGAGCCTCATTATTGTTGGATTAAACTTATGCCTACCCATGCATCTATAAGCCAAGGAACCTCTCCTGTTTTTTATCCCTCCTTTTCCCTCCAATAACACTCGTGAGGCTCCTCTCAAATGTGGGAACCAATAGGTGAGAACCGTGTAAGATCTTCACATATACTGCTGAACCCTGAATTAAGTTAAATAGTAGCCATAGCCTGTATTTATTTTGCTTTTGTATTTTTTAAGCACTTTACTAGCATTATCTCATGTCATCTTGAAAACTATTATTATCATCATCCCAATTTCACAATGAGGAGACTGAAGCTCAGAAAGGTTAAATGATTTGCCTAAGGTCACCCAGGTGTCAGGGCCAAGATTTCAACCAAAGTAGACTTATTCTTCACATACCTCATACTGCTTCCACTGGCAGAAATGAAGTTTTGGAGAGCATAGAGGGAACTAATAGAATTTTGTCCAGTAGCAAGAATGAGAAACACACTGTTTATTGTCTGGGCTAGAGGAGTCAGTGTGAAGAGTGTCAGGCCTTGGAGAGTGTTTGGCTGAGAGCTGAAGTTGGGGTGGGATTTCCATGTTCCATGGCTGGTGTTTGGCATATATTTCTGCTTTTCTGGGCAAATAGCCTAAATCTCCTCATTACTTCTCTTGGATAGGGTCTTAGGCCAAAAATGCCATATCACCCCCATTCCATTCTTCTCTCAAATCTGTCACTTAGCTCATTTCAGTGGCTTAAACCTGCAATTATTTGATGTCTACTGAATGCAAATAAAGCTGATTCTTGACACCCAGGAACAGTTGACACAAGCTCTTTGTTGTTGTTGTTGTTGTTGTTGTTGTTGATTTCAAATCCTCCTCCTCTTCACCCTCCTGTTACTTCTCTGTTATTTACTTTAGACATTTCATCACCACCACTAGGAAGCACACAGTGGAAGGAAACCATGTGTATTGTTAGCCTTATGCTGGTAACTAACTAATTTTGCTAGTAGTGTCACTGGAAAAAGACTAGTGGGGAAGTAGTTTGAGGCTTGGAGATTTTTTGCCTCTGCATTCCCTGTAATCTGAGATCCCAGATAATGTCTAAGGAGCTAGAGAAAAGGGAAACAGAGAGGTGAATGGTTTGACAACTGCAACTACTTTCCCATGAGGCATTTTCTGATTTTGAAGCACTAAGAGTTGCTGAGTAGCTGAGCAGAACTCTTGGCAGCCTTACAGGCCTGAGGGGACAAAAGTTGGAATTCAAGAATTGTCGGGGGGAAGGGATCCTAATAAACATCCCAGTCTTTCAGATGGGAGCCTTGAAAGGCTATCACTGGTAATAAAGCTAGTCTGGTGATAGACTAGCACTAACAAAGACTGAAATCCAGATCTGAATCATTTTGATTTCAGATTAAAGAGATATTCTCCTAGCAAACTGCCTGCTAGAAACAAAAGTAAATTCACTCTAGAGGAAGATATCAGCTAAAACCTTAAATTATCACTACAGTTTTTCATGCATAGTTTCTGGCATGAACTTTTCAAAAACTACCAGGCATACCAGGAGATAGGACCAAATGACTGAATACCGAGAGAAAAAAAAGTTATGATTTTAAAAGATATGTAGAATCTGCCTTAAGAAGAACCAAATTCTAGGAAAACTGTAGGACTGAAATTAAGAACTTGGTAGAAGGGCTTAAAAGCAGATTAGACACAAGTGAAGAGAATATTCATGAACTTGAATATAGGTCAGAAGAAAATATTTATTCAGATGACTATAATTATAACAAGATAAAAATTTATGAAATACAGAAAAGAGTCTAAGAGATATACAGGATTCAATGTAAACATTTGTGTAATTAAAGATTTGGAAGGAGAGAAACAATGTAGCATAAACAATATTTGAAAAGAAAATGACCGAGGATTTAAAAACTGACAAAAACATAAAGCCACAGATTTAAGAAGTGCTATAAACTCTAAGCAGGAAAATAACCCCAGAAACAAACAAAAGTACAATACACATCATAGTAGAACAGCCTAAAAACAAAGAAAAAAATTGCAAAAGTAGCTAGTGTAAAAGAAAATAAAACAAAAAATACGTTATACACAGACACAATACGCAGCTGTTTTTTCAACAGAAACAATGGAAGCCAAAGGACAATGACATTATGTCTTTAAAAGGCAAAAAAGGAAACAAAAACCCAAACAAAAAGACAGCTAACGTAAAATTCTATGCCTAGAAAAAATATCACTCAAAAATGAAAGTGAAATAAAGAGATTTCCAGACAGACAAAAACTGAGATGGTTTATAAGTGGCTGACAGACACTAAAGGAAAAACTAAATAGTTTTTCAGGTAAAGGGAAAAGAATTTCAGATGGAAGCAAGTGGTTGCAGAAAGGAATGAAGAGAATTGTAAAGAGTAAACATATGGGAAAATCAAAATTAATACTGACTGTATAAAATAATATCTTGAAAGAGTTAGAATACATGTAGAATTAAAATAACCATGCACAAAAAATAAGAACGAGGAAAATGGAGTTGACACATTCCAATGTCCTTAACATAGTCCAGGAATTGAAAAAAATACTAATTTATATTGAACTTTAATAAGTCAAGGATGCATATTGTCATCTTTAAGTCTAGAAGCATATAATTAATTCCACAGAAAGAGAAGTATTGTGCTCATGTTAGAAGGTAGTCTTGATTTGTCTACCTTCCTCTTTGAGAAATTTCTTTCTTTCAACAGCCTAATTGTTAATGTTAAAAAAAGATTAATGAAAGATTTTGTAGCAGAAAGAATTAACCCATAATCTCATTATCCCAAGTAATGATACAAGGTTAAAATAATAAATAGAGCTGTTTTTTTTAAGTTTTGGATAAATTCCTGGATGTGAGATCCATAATTGACTCTGAAAGAGAAACTGGATGCTGCTTGGGTATAGCTCCAACCTTTAAAGTTGTCTTCCCTGAGGAAAACCATGTGCTTCCACTGTGGATGGACTTTGGGTTTGACCCACTGCAGGCATCTTATTAAGAATAAGCAGCCAGGGCCAGGTGCAGTGGCTCACGCCTGTAATCCCAGCACTGTGGGAGGCCAAGGTGGGCGGATCACAAGGTCAGAAGATCAAGACTATCCTGGCTAACACAGTGAAAACCCATCTCTACTAAAATACAAAAATTAGCTGGGCGTGGTGGTGCGTGCTTGTAGTCCCAGCTACTCAGAAGGCTGAGGCAGGAGAATCACTTGAACCCGGGGTCAGAAGTTCCAGTGAGCTGAGTTCACGCCACTGCACTCCAGCCTGGGTGACACAGTGAGACTCTGTCTCCAAAAGAAAAAGAAAAAAGAAAAGAAGAATAAGTAGGCCAGCAGCTTGGTTCAGAAACAGGTGTTTTAGCTACCAGGATGAAGACTCTGAGGATCCAAGCATTGGCCTCACTACTAGTAAACTCTTAATATTGAATATGGCTCATGCCTATAATCCCAGCATTTTGGGAGCCTGAGGTGGGAGAATCACTGGAGCCCAGGATTTTGAGACCAACCTGGGAACGTGGCAAAACCCCATCTCTACAAAAAATACAAAAATTAGCCAAGTTTGGTGGCACACGCCTGTATTCCCAGCTCAGATGTCCCCAAGACAGGGCCTTTGCTTATGCCCTTCCTGATGCTAGGACACTCTCGGTGCCCCAGCCCAGTCCCTTTCCTAATTAACTTCCTCCGTCCTGTAGCTCTCAACCCAAATACAACTTCCTCAGGGAAGCTGCCCCCCAGACTTAGTCAGGACCCTCGTCCCCCATCCCACCATGGGCCTCTGCTTCATCTGTAAGTTGCTTCTCAACTTACAACTGCACATTTGCTTTTGCTTTTGTTTTGTTTTGTTTTTTGTTTTTTTGAGACAGATTACTCACTCTGTTACTTAGGCTGGAGTGCAGTGGTGCAATCTCTGCACATTGCAACTTCTGCCTCCCGGGTTCAAGCAATTCTCCTGCCTCAGCCTCCCAAGTAGCTGGGATTACAAGTGCTCACCACCACACTAGGCATTAGTAAAATTTTGTGTTTTTAGTAGTGACAGGGTTTTACCATGTTGGCCAGGCTGGTCTCGAGCTCTTGAGGTGCCCACCACCATGCTGGGCATTAATAAAATTTTATGTTTTTAGTAGAGACGGGGTTTCACCATGTTGGCCAGGCTGGTCTCAAACTCCTGACCTCATGTGATCTGCCTCCCTTGGCCTCCCAAAGTGCTGGGATTATAGGCCTGAGCCACCACAACGGGCCATTTGCTTTTGTATTATTCAAATTAATGTATTTTCTCCCAGACTAGATTGTAATGCACCTCATCAGAGTAGGACCTTGCCTATTTAATTCAATATTTGCTATCAGAAAGCCCCACAAACAATTTTTGCTGTAGAAAAAATATCTCCTCTTCTTCACTACACATTCCACATCTCCACTTCTGCTTTCTTGCCTCTCTGGTCTCCAGCTTTTTCAGAAAACAAAAACTCAACTGTTAGGCTAAGCTCCTCTTTTCTCTCCAAAGATTAAGCCATCTTACTGACTTCTCCAAAGATCCTCTTTCCTGCTCGTCTGTTTCAAGTTCACATTCCGGCTGCCACCCAGGCTGTCCACTGCCTGCTGCAGGGCTCCATCCACATCCATCACAGTGTGCACGGCACCCCCGCACTGTGCGTAGCTACAGCCTGAGGCCACTCTGCCTTATCTTTCATCAAAAGGGCAATTTCTGTCTGATTTAAGTATCTGACCCAGAGCAGTTTTGGAGGCTAATTCGTACCACTATTCCAGGTCTCTGTTCCCCTGCTGAAACCCCAAGCCCCCTGCCCACATACAGAAACATGCTGATGCTTTTGCTTGGATCCCTGGGATGAAATGAGTGCCTTAGTTTGCTTTTGCTTGTTCTGGTTTCATTGGGGTCCCAAGTCAGCCCCTACCTTTCACAATTCTAGGGCTTAAGACAAGCTGTTCTCTCTGCCCAGGAAGGCTACTCCACATCCCACCTCCTTCCCCTCCTTGGTTTAATCCTACTCATCCTTCAGGCCTCAGCTTAGGTCCCACTTCTGCAAAGGAATCTCCTGACAAATCAACTTTAGGTTACCCTGCTATTCTCTCTCATTCCATGCTTGTCCTTCTAGACATCCACTGCAATTTGTGTTTCTACATTTATGTGTGTACTTATTTGCTTAATGATTATCTCCCTGCTAAACCATGAACTGTGTAAGGGTAGGGCTGGTGTCTGTTTTGTCACCAGTCTCGCGTGCAGCACCGTGCCTGTTTACTCAGCAGGCACTCGGTCAATGTGTGCTGCAAGGAAGAAGCAATGAATGGACCAATGAATGTGCTTGCGCTTGAAACACCATTTGACCCTTGGAAATCTGCCCGGCTTGAAAACAACTCCAAGCCCAAGCAAAACTTAAGGAAGTGTAATTTGAAGAAATAATTTGTGTCTTAAACTTGTCAATGCCAATTATCTGTGTATTTTGATTTGTTTTTTCACCCCTTGGGTTCAGAGTGACCTTGCCAGGCCTTAGTCTTCTGGGGCACATACTTCCTTCTGCCCTGTAATAATAGGCTGCCTGGGCTCACTGGGCTATGGTTTAAAAAGTCTGCAGGTGGCTTCTCCTCTCTCCAGCTAGGCTGGATGGAAAGGGATGGTAGGGTTGTGTGTCCCTCCTTTTCTGCATCCTCTCCCCTCACCCCGCCAGTCCTCAGAGGGAAGGCTGGGCTTTCGATGCCCAAGCTCGGGTACATGCGGTCTTCTGGTTCTGCTGAAACAGACTGCCTGTGCCTTCTTGGTTCCATGTTTTTTACCTGAATTCATTCTCACTTGGAGCAATGCAATGCCAAAGCCATTTTTGCAGTAAAGCTTACAGCAGAAAATGTTAGCGGCCCACCCATATTCTCCCCAGTTTACCATTTTCTGTGTGTCCTGGGTTTTGGTGTGCATTCTCTTCCAAAGCCAGCACTATGGCTTTTTCGGCAGACAGCCCTCAGGGGCTCTGGAGCCACTTTGTGTGCATGGATGAAGAGCCTGGAACCTGACTTACCCCCCAGTTCCCTGGATTAGGCTCTGAGAATGCCGGCCTGAGGTCCTGCTCTGCTCTGCCCCCTCCACTCCTCTACTAGTGTCCTTACATCACATCCACACAAAGCCTCAGCTAGGGGCCTGTTTGGCGGGATCCCAGCCTGAGACACTAGACATCAGGAGTAGGGCTGGGAGGCGAAAGCACACTGAAGCCAGGGCGAACAAGAACCACAAGAAGGGGTCCAGGAGCACCTGGGCGGAGCATGGACACTGTCCACTTACATCTCACGTTCAGGTTCACACCTTCCTATCACGAGGCCTTCATCTTGGTGATGGGCCACAATTTATGGGGGGAGCCTTACAACAGGAGAGTTAGTTGGATGATCCACCATTCTCGCCTTTTATAGCTTGTCTGGAGGCAAAACGGATATTCATCACAACCCTCCTGGACCCCCATCCTCAGCGAGTTGGCACTTCTGCTGGTTGTTTCCTAATGGGGTGACCCAGCCCTTCATCCTTGAGGAGTCTAAGCTCCTGGCCACCATGGCTGTGGCTGCTCTAATGACCTGGTCACAGTTAACACTGGGCATGGGAGTGACCTAGAGGTGCCCTGCATTCCACACATCCTCCCCCCAGCTCCACTGAAACAGGGACAGAGCCTCCTCTTACTGACAGGGGCTAATCATCGCTGCCAGTATGATAACTCCTTTCTTTGCCTGATGGTCTGCCAGGATGAGGGGACCATCCTCAAATGACAAGGTGGTTGCCATCGATACCGGTTTCGTGGGACTCTGTCCCTAGTAGAAGTGTCTTCCCAAAGTCTGGGAATTAGGACTTCTAGACCCACAGAACCTAAAGTTGTGGCAGCAGGAAGCACAACTTCCTCCAAGTAGGTCCCTGGGAATGGTGGGGAGGAGGGCCTCATCCCATTGCTTCCTCCCCGTCTTGTGGGGGCGACTCAGGTGTGTCCGCTCGGGGTCCTTTGCAGGATCAGCCTAAAACTACACTCAGAGCCTCTGCTGTGACTTTGCCCTTGCCTGGCTTTGTCCCCTTCCCTGTGCTGCTTCCCCCACTCCCTTACTGGTTGCCCCTGGGATCCCTCCCTTAATCAGTTACTTGTACCCAAAGTCTGCTTTCTGGAGAAGTCAACCTAAGACAGAGCTGGAAGCCATGAGGAGTGGGGCGAGCCAAGCACTCCAGCTTTGAACATAAGACATTGGCAGGGGCCAGGGTTGAAGGGAGGAAGTCAGAGCTACTGACTAGACCTTGAATTGGAAACCCAGGGTCCTGCTCCTATTTCTACCTCACTGAGAACCAAAAAAATGGGCCTCTGCCTTCCCAGGTGTCTGATAAGGATAATGCTTTTTTTTTTTTTTTTTGAGACGGAGTCTCACTCTGTCCACCAGGCTGGAGTACAGTGGCGCGATCTCGGCTCACTGCAAGCTCCGCCTCCTGGGTTCACGCCATTCTCCTGCCTCAGCCTCCCGAGTAGCTGGGACTACAGGCGCCGGCCACCGCGCCCGGCTAATTTTTTGTATTTTTAGTAGAGACGGGGTTTCACCGTGGTCTCGATCTCCTGACCTTGTGATCCGCCCGCCTTGGCCTCCCAAAGTGCTGGGATTACAGGCATGAGCCACCGCACCCGGCCAAGGATAATGCTTTAAACTCTGACAATGTAGGAGAAATACTGTCCCAAAGTGCTTCTCACACATTTATTTAAATGTGATGAATTTTAAAACCAATGAAGTTATTTGCAAATAGTGTGTTGTATAATAGTATAACACCACTGCCTATGACAATAGCTAACATACCCCGTGCATCCCTCTGGCCATGACCTCTACGAAGTACCCTACATGGTTCTCTCCTTTCCTCCTTACAACTACCTTATGCAGAAGGTATGACTATTAGTCCATCGTCCCGTTTTACAAATGTAGAAACTGAAGGATGGAAAGTGATCCACCCGTGTGAGGGGCAGAGCCGGGATGAAATGAAGGCCTGTGCTCTCAGCTGCCCACCGCACCTCCAGTGGGGAGACAGAAGCGGTCCATCTCTTTCTCCAGCTGAGGAAGTGGGATGTCTGTGGCAGGCAGGGCATTTGCCATTCAGATTTTTAAGCTTGCACACACAGAGCCCGTGATGTATTTAAGCTGACGAGAAACTGCTACTTGGCTAGGCTCCTCAGAGGCCAGGGGCAAGACCCAAAGCTCCTTTGATCCTCCTCCAATACAGGAATCCAGCTGATATTAATATTCGATATTAATATGGTTTCACTTGACATTTTCATGAGGAAATCTTGGCTTTATTTGGTTCTCGGGCTGGCAGGTGGGGCCAGTGCTAGGAAGCGCGCTGTATACTGTATACAGAGTCAACAGCCGCACAGCAGGTTGGTGTTCCAAACCTTCTCCGGAGGCCAGAGCCACCATTAAAACACACCTTCACTTAGAGCTGTTTTTCTCAAGTAAGAAGATTACATCTGGGCTCCGAGAAGTGGTTTGTCAGGACTGTCTTCACCATGAGGTGAAGTCGAATTAGGCTTGGCAATTTGTGGGTCTAGGCGCCCCCTTTCCCTGGGCTGCCCTCACAGACAAGATGCGTCCCCTCGTGGAATTAACGTCCCAGACTGCAAGTTCTGGGCGGGTGAGGACTGTGTTTTGTTTACTGCTGGCAGCGGGGCCTGCCACGCAGTGGCCTCTCTGTGTATGGTTGTTACCAATTAATAAACGATTTGGTAAATGAGTAAAGACAGTCTGCATCATTTGCTATTAAGAGCCCAGCCTCTGGAACCAGACACTAGGATTCAAATCCCAGTTAGACATGTGACCACAAGCAGGTGACTTAACCTCTCAGTAGCTTGGTTTTCCCCTCCGTACAATGCGTGTGACGCTACCTCCCTCGAGACTGAGGGGAGGATGAACTGAGTTAGTATGTACAAAACACTCAGAGCTTGGGCACACAGCACAGCACATGGGCGGCGTCTAAGCTGCCTCCCTGAGTCTTTATTGACTGGGACATCTAAGTGTGGCATTGGGCTAACACGCCCTCTCCCCAAAGTTGCTTCCTTCTGCTCATTCAACACTGGAAGAAATGAGCTTTGTTGTATCTGTATTTGTGTGAGATCCCCTCATTCTCATTCCTACCGAGAAGGGCTTTTTACCTGGAGGTGTGGTTTGCAGACTGCTGGATCTCACTGTTTGCACACAAAAAAGTGCTGATATTCTTAAAAATCTGCCTTGTGAGATTTTTTTTCTTTTTTCTTTTTTTTTCTTTTTCCTGGAAGCAAGGTCGACAATTTATCACCACCTGCCAAAACCTTCCTCTAAGGCATCACTTCTCAAACTTTTAAAGCACTCTCCCTGTCTGCCCAGTCAGAATGACAAAATCCAGAGTCATTCTCAAGAGAGAGGGGTGACAGGAATGGAGGGGTGGCTGAGAGCGTTAGCAGGGAGGGAGGGATGTCTAGGGCTCTTGTGGAAAAGCCTGCTCACCACCAAATCTAGGACCCTGAAGTCTGCAAATGGCTACAGTTACAGATCAGTTTACCTGGAGGGGCTGCTTTCCACAGTCTTAGCAAGCTGTTCAGTTCTTTATTTGTTATTGCAACACATTTTTATTATTTTTTTATTTTTTTTATTTTTTTTATTTTTATTTTTTGAGACGGAGTCTTGCTCTGCCACCCAGGCTGGAGTGCAGTGGCCGGATCTCAACTCACTGCAAGCTCCGCCTCCCGGGTTTACGCCATTCTCCTGCCTCAGCCTCCTGAGTAGCTGGGACTACAGGCGCCCACCTCGTCGCCCGGCTAGTTTTTTGTATTTTTAAGTAGAGACAGGGTTTCACCGTATTAGCCAGGATGGTCTCGATCTCCTGACCTCGTGATCCGCCCGTCTTGGCCTCCCAAAGTGCTGGGATTACAGGCTTGAGCCACCGCGCCCGGCCGCAACACATTCTTATTGAGCACTTACTGTGTGCCAAGTGTTGGGGAAAAGGTGACCAAGACAAAAGTCTCTGCCCACAGGACGCTTACATTCTGCCATCACTAACGTCTCCACTCACCACCCACTGAAAACACGGTTCACCCAGGAAAGGTTTCTCTGAATGCATCGAAGTTCCTCGGGGATTCTCTAAGACTCATCTCTAACATGCCCATGCGTTTTCAGCATGTCAGTAGGAATCACTTGGCTTCTCCGGCCGTGGGAAAACCTACCAGGAACTCTTGTCGGCACGTGCAGGTTTCAGTGCTGGTCCCAGTGCACTGGGAGGCCTGAAGCTCCAGTCAGTCAGTGCCATGCTCAAGGGTTAAGGCTCCACCATGCGTGTCCATTAGGATGGGCACCATCAAGAAAAATAGAAAATAACAGGTGTTGGTGAGGATGTGGCCAAATTGAAACCCTTGTGTACTCTTAGTGGGAGGTAAAAGGGTGCGACTGCTATGGAAAACAGTAGAGAGGTTCCTCAAAACATTAGAAATAGACCTACCGTAGGGCCCAGCACTTCTGAGGATGTATCTAAAAGAATTGAAAGCAGGGTCTTGAAGAGATATTTGCACATTTATACTCATAACAGAATTGTTTAAAATAACCAAGAGCTAGAAGCAACCCAAATGTCTATGGATCGATGAATAGATGAACAATGGAATATTATCCCCTCTTAAAAAAGGAAGGAAATCCTGTCACACGCTGCAACATGAATGAACCTTGAGGACATTATGCTAGGTAAAATACGTCAGTCACAAAAGGACAAATACAGCATCATTTCACTTATATGAGGGGCTGCTTTCCACCGGCTTAATAAGCCGTTCAGTTCTTCATTTGACGAGGCAACACATTTTTATTGAGCATTTACTGTGTGCCAAATGTTGGGGAAAAGGTGACCAGGACAAAAGTCTCTGCCCACAGGACGCTTACATTCTGCCATCACTAACGTCTCCACTCACCACCCACTGAAAACACGACTCACGCAGGAAGGGTTTCTCTGAATGAAACCCTTAAACCCAGGTTCAAATCAAATTTAAGCCACAGAAAGTAAAATAGTGTTCGCCAAGGGCAGTGGGGAGGGAGAATGGGGAGTTGTTCAGTGGGTGCTGAGTTTCAGTTTTGCAAGATGAGAAAGTTCTAGATATTGGATGCACAATAAACCCTATGGAACTGTACACTTTCAAATGGTTAAGATTATAAATTTTATGCTACTCACATTTTTTACCACAATAAAAAAAACTGGAAAAAAAAAAAAAAAAAAAAAACCTTGGTTAAGGATGCACAGTTAAGGCTGTGACTGCTGCCCAGACCCAAAGGGAGGAATGGGAGGTGTGTGTGTCTTGGTGTCTGTGCGTGTATGGGGCAGGGTGGGGTTGAGGGAAGCTCTGCTCTGCCTCCCCTCCGTTTCAGAGGTCCTAGAAGCCCAGATTAAACAGTCACAAGAGACTCTGCGGTTATTTTTTCTTGGAGAATAATAGGCCCCACCACTGGGCCTCCAGAGAAAGTCAGTTGAGGTTCAGAGGTTGGTAGTTGTCTCTGCCAGGTCTCCAAGCCCCTGGCTTTCTATTACAAGAGAGGAAATAGAATGCAGTGCAGAGCAAGCGTCCAAGAGTTCAAATCCCGTCTGTGCCACTGACTTAGCTATGTGATCTCGGGCGAGGTACCTGATTTCTCAAGTGCCTCAGCTTCCTCATCTGTAAAATGGGGGTAGTAATAGTACTCACACCATAGGCACAGAACCATCCTATGAAAGCCCTTAGCATTTTGCCCCATGCTATGTTTATGTTTAGGGAGTTCAGAGATTCTTGATAGGATTGAAGCATGTATGTGTGGGAGAATTCATGTCACAATTTAAGAAGTGGGAATCAGGCCAGGCATGGTGGCTCATGCCTGTGATCTCAGCACCTTGGGAGGCCGAGGCAGGCAGATCACCTGAGGTCAGGAGTTCGAGACCAGCCTGGTCAACACGGTGAAACTCCGTCTCTACTAAAAATGCAAAAAGCAGCTGGGTGTGGTAAGGCTTGCCTGTAATCCCAGTTACTCAGGAGGCTGCGGCAGGAGAATCACTGGGAGGCGGAGGTTGCAGTGAGCCAAGATCATACCACTGTGCTCCAGCCTGGGTGACAAAGTGAGACTCCATCTGAAAAAAAAAAAAAAGAAGAAGAAGAAGAAGAGGAAGAAGAGGAGGAGGAGGAGGAAGAAGAAGAAGAAGAAGAGGAAGAAGGAGAAGGAGGGGGAGGGGGAGGGGGAGGGGGAAAAGAAGAAGGAGGTGGAAGAGGAGGAGGAGGAGGGGAAGGAGAAGAAATGGGAATCAAAAAATTAGCTGGGTGTGGTGGTGAACATCTGTAGTCCTAGCTACTTGAGCTGAGGTGAGAGGATCACTTGAGTTCAGGAGATGGGGGCTGCAGTCAGCCATGGTTGCACCACTGCACTCTAGCCTGGACAACAGAGCGAGACCCTGTCTCAATTAAAAAAAAAAAAAAAGAGAGCATCTGGGTAGCAATGTGTTCAGTGACAGCATGGCTTCTTTTGGCCAGGAGAAGCTGACAGCCTGAACTGGCCTTTCTCTGGACAGAGGACATTTTGCTCAGCCATGGAAGGCCAATCTAAGAGCAGGTGGGATGACAGTAGGATGGTGGGATGGCCAGTGCCTCCCTAACCACGCTCCCCTAGGCATGCTGCATTTTCCTTCTCTACACGCCCCCAGCTGGATGGGAGGAGGCGCTCAGGTGTGTAGGAGGTGACCAGCCACATCTGCAGGAAGTTACAGGTGCCCTGGGCTGGGGCCCTGGGACACATTCCATTTCTGGGGCTGGTGCCTCCCATCCAGGCTCCAGACCAACTCCTGAGGGTGCATTTTAAAACTGGTTCTTCCAGCTATTAACCCTGCAACTCCTGAGCGAACACACACCCAGGTGGAGCTAATTAGTGTGGGATGAGAGATTGAGAGATCGGGACTCTAGGAATTCAGTGCCAGCCTCCCCTGCAGTCACTCAGGGGTGGGGCTTTGGTGGGCCGGCTGCAGACAGCTGAGAACCCACATCTATCTAATCAGGGCCCCACTCTCTTCAGGCTGCTTCAGGAATAAGTCCCCAGTCTAGGGGTGCTGGGGAATCCTGCACAGTGATTGCTGTGTAATTGTAACACCTAAAGATGAAGGATTTGGACAAAGGAGCATTTATTGAGCACTTTGTCTGTGGTACTAGGCCCTTTACATTCATTGTTTCCAGTCTCACAACCACCATGTCATACAATTATTATTCCCATTTTTTTGACGTGGAAACTGAGGCTCAGAGGCGGTAAGGTGCTTGTTTAAGCTCCCCTGCCTTTGGGCAACTGAACTGGCATCTAAAACCAGGTCTCTCAGACTCCAAATCCTACACATAGCTGCTTCCCCTTTCAGGGTGATTAAATGATCAACCTGAGCTAGTCTATCTTGCACTGATTCTCTAGTCTATCTTGCACTGCTTCTCCTGCTTATAGGTAATTGCGTGTGTTAGATGTTGATAAACAGCAATGTAGTAATGATGTGAACCAGTCAAAACCTTAATCCTCTCCACCTAAAATACAATCACATCCCTTCCTTTTTCAAAAAATCTTCATTGATTCTCTACTCACCAGATCAAGTTCAAACTCTTTAGCATACAAGACAAAACACTAAAAAGACTATGACCAAATGCCAAACTCATGTTTCCCTTTTTTCTTTCAAGAATGACGTCCAGTCTGGGAAGGGAAAAATAACCCTACTGAGTTGGAATTGGGGCCCAAGATTGGTGAGAAAGCACCCAAGAAGCATGACAGGGTTTGAAGGGAGTCCAGGTCTCCTCACCCTGAGCAGTGACTGCCCAGCCGCAGCTGGGGCATGTAGAGATTGCTCAACAGCTGTTGTTAATGTTTCACAAACCATAGCAAATGTTAAGACAGTCCCCAACGATGGGGTGGGCAAAAGTCCCAGTTTTTAAAAGGGAGAACACTTTAGATACTGCAAACTACAAACCAGTAAGTGGGAAGGGGAGCCCCGATAAAACGGTAGTTATATCTAGATATAACTGCATGCTATTAAACGGTTTGTGCCTCTTACAAATAGGAGCACAGATCTTTGAAGAGCTTCACGGGGCTGCTGGAAACAAGTCATGCCAGTGTCACCTCATTTCTTCTTCTAATGGCATGGCAGGGCTGGTAGATCAGGGAGACATCGAGGATGTGGTACATCTGGATTTCAGCAAGACAGTTGATAATGTCTCTTGTGACTTCCTTGTAGACAAAATTGGAAAATTGTGAGCTAGAGGTGCTTTTACGTAGAACTCACAACCCATTGAATGCACAAACCTGAGACATGCAGATAGGGAGTAACTCAGAGGAAGTCTCTAGTGGTAACAAGGCTCAGTTCTGAGCCCTGTGTTTTGGACATTTTTAATCAATAACTTAAAGGGCAGATGACACAGCATTGCGGGGCCAAGGGAGGGGGATAATTAACAGCTTTGATGCCAGAAATAGCATCCAGAAATTTAAGTGGAATAAATGGAAAGTTCTGGACTTTGGTTTAACAAACCTGTGACACAGCTTAAGGATTTTAGCTGACTAAATGCTCAATATGAGTTCATAAGAATCAAGCCACATTAAACAGCTCATGGTTCTCCTCTGCCTTCAGGATGCCAGATCCCTCCTTAGCGTCCAGCGGGGGGTCCTCCAGATGCAAGCTGGCTACCAATCCTGTGTCAGGTTGCGGACTTGCCATGTCCTTGAATACCTTCACACCACCTCTGCACATGGTCCCACCTCTTTGTCCTATAGCTCGCCAGCTGATTCCTATTCACACTTTCTGTCTGAGTCAGTCTCTGTCCCCCAGGCTGGGGTGCAATGCCATGATCATGGTTCACTGTAGCCTCAAACTTCCAGGCTCAAGTGACCCTCTCACCACTTCAGCCTCCAGAGTAGTCGAAACCAGAGGCTTGTGCCGCCACACTCAGCTAATTTTTTTATTTTTTGAAGAGACAGGGTTTTGCCATGTTGCCCAGGCTGGTCTTGAACTCCTGGGCTCAAGCGGTCTGCCTGCCTCAGGATTCCTATTCACTCTTTACAATCCAGCTCTGCAGCACCCCTGAGCTTCTGGAGATGCCAGAGAACACTCTGTGCTCCCTTGTGGCACTCACCACATTTTGTTAAAATGACCAATCCCCCTCCTTGACAGCACTGTGTGCTGCTTGAGAACAGGGACTGTCTCATTCACGATGGAGGTTCAACACATGTCTGTGGAACGGGTTTTGCTGCCCCAACGCTGATTCTATCTTTTGCTGTGTTCACATTGGAACAATGGGCAGAAATGATTTCCTAATTCTGCTCGCATGGGGCAGGTCAGACAACTTGAATGTGAGTTTTAGTTCTGGGTCTTATACTTCACATGATGCAGGGCAGAGTGATCCCACGCCAGGGCAAGCTGGGTGCTGAAGGATTTAGGCGCTCTGTCACAAGAGGAACAGGAAAAAAGAAGGCTTAGGTGAGGATACGAGAGCTGTCTTCAAACATCTGGAGAATGTCCTGTGTTCCCTCACTGTCTGAGGCTCAGGGACTTCTTCGAGAACAGGATGGAGCCCTGGACACACAAGTACACACAGACACTATTGTCACAGAGTGGGAGGCAGGATTAAGTGGTGAGTAACAGCCTGGCTTGAGATTCAGGCATGCATCTGACTCCGGCTGAGCCGCGTACTAGCTGAGTGGCCTTGGGCACATTTTGTAACCTCCTTGACTGTTCCCTTATCTGTGAAATTGAGATAAATGCACTACCCACTTCATAAAAAGATCAAATGTGATAATACATGAAATATGTTTAGAACAAAGTTGGCCATATTCAATAAATGTTAGCTTAAAAAAAATCAGAGAGTGTGTCATACCTCAAAGCCTAAAGGAGTTCCCTTCAGAGGCTGCAGACACCCGGGACTCAGCTTCTCGGTGCTTTTCCAGATTCCCACACATCCCTGATCCCTGAGCATCTGTGGTTCTCAGCCCTCTGTCTTCCCTCTCTGCCTGAGCCTCATCCTCTCAGGGCCCAACTCTACTTTATAAAACTTTTATTTATTTTTAATTTTACAAATAATAATTGTATATATTTACAGGTACAATGTGATGTTTTGATATATGTGTACATCATAGAAAGATTAAATCAAGCTAATTAATGTATCCATCGCTTTACCAACTTAGTTTTCTGTGTGTGGCGAGAATGTTTAAAATCTATTCTTTTAGCAATTTTGAAATATACATTTTCCAGCCTCTGCTTTTAAAAGAACCAGCCCACTGTGACCCAGGCAGAGTTGTGGGGGCCGGGGCTGGAAAACAAATCAAGTTAACAACCGGTAAATAGAACATGTCGACAGTTACTCCGTAATGTCCTAGTACGGGGAGAACTGCCCTCTTCTTTTTTTACACCCCTAGAGACATCCCTTGCCATGAGAGGGTTCACATGCAGGTACGCGCACACCCCAGCCTGTGTGCTGAGTGAGCTAAATTTGCAACCATAACCTTCTCTTCCCTCCGCACTCCTGGCAGAGGTCAGTCCTCAGGTCTAAGGACCGGCGCTGTGTGGAGTGGAGCGCGCTCGGTAGGAGTGAGTGATGCGCGCTCTCGGAAGGACCGGCAAGCCGGGAAAAGGCCAGCCGGAGCTGTGAACAGGCTCAGGGCAGTCTGGGCAGGGACACTCAGAGCAAGGGGTAGCGGCCAGTTCTCCTTGGTACTTGGAATCCTGGCCGCTTAAAGGTGGAGCTCAGAGCTGGGGCTCCTCCGCCCGGGCCCACGGGCAATTCTATTCCTGGTAACCCTCGAAAAGCCTCCAGGCCTCTGCTCTGGCTGTGGCCCGGGCCACCCGGCCTGACGCATGTGCTTGGAGTGGGGGCCGTGTGTTCACCCCCGAGGAAGACTGCATAGGAAGAGAATGGCAGGTCTATTTACCGCAGGGCCGGTTGATAGAGAGACCGACGGTGGTGACAGGGTAAAGAGAAGGAGAACAGGGGCGGTGTCTGAGGTCTGCAGGCAGCAGGGAGAAGGCTGCCCTGACCCGAAGAGGGTTCCGAGGCTTCGGTGTGCGGAGGCCGGGGCAGCTGCAGGACTTCGGGTCTTCGGTGCGGACGCAGGACCCGTCTCAGATCCGTTCCTAGCCGCCCCTCTGCTCTGTATGGTTGGGAGCAGGCCCTAAAGAATGCGCCTCCCAGGATGCCGGGCCAGCGGGCTGCCAGCTGGGTGTGGACCATGGACAGAGGCTTTGATCAGAGATTGGAGGCTGGGTGGGGTAGGACGAGGCACTTCTCCCCACTCCTTCTCCGCCTTGGGTGCCTTCTCTAGCAGCAGCTGCATTTCTCTCATGACCCCGCCTCCAGTGTGGCTGCAGTTTCCTTGCCGTGACCTTGGTGCGTGGCCTTGGTCAGCGGCCTTCTCCTTTGTCCCTCAGCCTCAGGCAGTGGTGGCTTCCTGCTGTTGCTGGTCCTGGGGTTACCTTACTGACCTCTGGTTGACTTCCTGACCTTTTTTGTTTTTTGTTTTTTTATCACCTGTGTAATCAATTCCCCACATTAAATTCCTCCAGTTTTATATCCTCTGTTACACTTGTGGGCAATTTTAGGATTTAGATCAAGACCAATGTATATTGTTACACTCATTTGCATAGTGAAGAAATTGGGTTTTAGAGATGCTAAATAATTTTCTAAGGTTACCAGCTAATAAATGATAGAGCAAACAGGATTTGAATCTACTTTGCTTCACTTCCTAGCCTATTCTCTTTCCAATAGGCCTTACTGCCTCTGGGAATACATCTTGGTCAACTCTATTGGGGAATATGTGATGCAATGTGAGAAGCCAGAGGAAGGAGAGCTGATGGGCTGAGGATGGCTATGGCCTTCTAAAATCACCCCAGCATGCTCATTGCTAGGAAGCCAGGAATAAATATCATTTTTAAACTCTCATTTTAAATATTTTCAGAAAATCTGAATAGAAAGAAATCTCACTGTGTCCACAGTAGACTGTTATTTAGACTGATGGAAATAGATTGAAATTGTTAGGCTTAATGGAAAGCTGGGTAAGATACTATGATTTTTTTGAGAAACGAGAAGTCAGGCTGAAAGGAAATGCCTGCTATAATTAGAGAAAATTAAGATTTAATCCAGTAAATACCAATGCAAACAATTCTTCCCTTCTCTCTCTCTCTCTCTTTCTCTCTCTCTCTCATGTGTGTGTGTGTGTGAGCGTGTATTTCTTTCATTTCTCTTTTAAAATCTTAAACCAGTGGCTCCTAGTGAATACCCCTGCATCACATCCTAGTTTGGAGTGAGTTGTTCCCAAGGCAAAGTGATTTGTTTTTCTAAGACCACCAGAGCGGGCACAAAAGAACCAGCGACTAGGCAAGTGTAGGAGCAAAACTGCAAGTTTATTTTGGTCACCTAAGGTGTGGGGAAGAGGTCTGTCGGCCTCCGGCAAAGAAGGCCAACAGAGTCCCCCGGTGGGGCTCTTGGACGGAGTTCCCACAGTCCCGACATCCCGACAGGAGTGGGGCTGTGAGAAGACCGCGCGTGGCGTCCCTCCAGAGCGGCTTTTCTAGGAGTGGGAGGGCAATAGGCGGGGCACGGGCGTGTCAGGGGGCGTTCCGCAGGTGCGACCAGGTAAATGTTGGTCTCTTCGGATTGACATCACCTGGCGCATGCCCAGTTGGTCTGCACCTTCCCGGGCGCCGGCTGCATTTTCGCGCGCGCGGGAAAAGTTGGTGAAGAAGAACCCGGAAGTGCACCATCTTGCCTCCGTTCGTCCAAACATTCCAACCTTTTATTGGTAATAGTGATAAGGGGCACCGTGGTCTGTCTGGCTACTTCCTGCTGTTAAGGGGCGTCGTTAAGGTCAGGGCCCATGGTTGGCATTTGGACGCACGGATGAAAAATAAAATAAGGCACAGTATTAGTATAGGAATGAGGAATGGAAGCATTTGTTGGAACAGAGACAAAACCCAGAAGGAAGGTCCCAGCAAGGTTGAGGAGTATGAGATAGTTAAGAAAATTTAGTAAGTTTGAGGCGAGTGGGGGAAAGCCAAACTGATTTCCACTGATTGCTTTCGGTAGGGGCCCTTTTTAGCTGGGAATGAGGAACGAGTGCGCAGAGTAGTTGTTGGCCAGGCAGCAATTAAGGAGTGGAGTTTTTGTGGAGTGGATGGCTTTCCGCTTACTCCTACTACAGAGATATTGGATGGAAGGCTAGGTCCAGAGAAGGACGGCAAAACAGAATAGGTAGCCTCACTGTTGATTAAAAAATTGATTGTCTTACCCGCTACCAGGAGAGTTACCCGTGGCTCTGCGAGGGTGATGGGGGTCCCCGAGTCTCGGCACCTTCAGTTGTCGTCGTCCAGATGTAGGAGCTGGAAGGAGCTCCCAGGATCCTGGGAAAGGGGGTCACGTGGAGACGCAGCACCTGTTCTCAGGGTGGGGCAATCAGACTTCCAGTGTCCTCCCTGCTAGCAAGCAGGGCAGGAGGTTGCTGGTGGACGAGGGTTAGGACATTCATTGGCCCAATGTCCTGATGCCTTGCACTTATAGCAAGGCTGCGTTGGGGCTCGGGGACCTTGCGGACACCTGTTGGCATAGTGTCCTGCCTTGCCGCACTTATAGCAGGCTCCTTTCGTAGCCTTGGAGTCTGCGGAGTGTGTACTCTCTGGCCTGGGGTTACGACTGGGCTGTAAAGCTGCTGCTAGGAGCTGTAACTTCTGTTTGAGGCGAGCCTGCCGTCTCCTCTCTGGAGTTATAGACCTTAAAGGCTAATTTAACCAGGTCTTGTATTGGTGCCTGAGGACCATCCTCTACCTTTTGAAGTTTTTTACGAATGTCAGGAGCTGATTGAGAAATGAAATAAGACACCAAAATGGTGGCCCCTGTGGGGGAGGCCGGATCTAACTGGGTATACTGGGTTAGAACCTCAGTCAGTTTAGGGTAGAGGTTAGGATAACCTGGAGGTTATGCCAAGTTAAGTCATAGGCCTGACAAAGGTATCTAAATTCCTTTATGTAGATGGTAGGATTAGCTGAGAAATCACCTAAACACTTCTCAATTTTGGAAAGATCGGCCAATGAAAAAGGGACATGTACTCTGACTACCCCCTCCGCCCCAGCCACCTCTCGCAAAGGTGCTAACACTGTAGGAGGGTGTGGGCAGAGATAGGGGACTCAAGACAGCCAGTTGGGGGCCCGGAAGGAGGCATGGGACCGAGTGGATTACTAGTAGATAAGGAGGAGGAAGGAAGAGTCTGGATGGGGGGAGGAGGAGGAGAATACGGCAGGTCGGGACGAGAGCGTAAGGCCCAAAAGCCTTGTATGTAATTAATTTCAGACCACTTGCCTACCCGCTGGCAGAAATTGCTGAGGTCGATCACGCCACAGTGGAAAGGAAAATTAACCGCTTCCTCCTAAGGTCTTGTTCAAGCTGTAAGGTTTTTAAATTGGCTAGGAGGCACCCTAAGGGGGTGCTCTTTGGAAATTTGGACTGGGGGGTTTCCCGTTTGTTTCCTCTTTACCGACACAATGGACACAATGGAAATGGAAATGGATCCCTGCCTGGCTTCAAAGCGTCCTTTGGAACCAGCAGAGACAGACTGGAGGCTCATGGAGCCAAAGTGGAGATTACCTTCAGGCGGACGTCTCCGTCCTGAACGGGTCTCCCGAGCCACTTGGTGGCTCCAAATGGACCTCGGACCTGCACAGGATTTCTGGCCAAGGGAGGTAAAGAGGAGACAAGGGCACTTACCCCAGAGAGGCCGTGAGAGTCAGGGAAGCGGGTCTCAGGTCCTGGTCCGTCTGCGGCGTGGAACGAGGAGGAAGAGGAGGCTCCCCAGACCCTGGGGGCCCTGAGGAGGGGTCTCCTCCCGGGTTCGGCACCAACTGATTTGTTTTTCTAAGACCACCAGAGCGGGCACAAAAGAACCAGCGACTAGGCAAGTGTAGGAGCAAAACTGCAAGTTTATTTTGGTCACCTAAGGTGTGGGGAAGAGGTCTGTCGGCCTCCGGCAAAGAAGGCCAACAGAGTCCCCCGGTGGGGCTCTCGGACAGAGTTCCCACAGTCCCGACATCCCGACAAGAGTGAGGCTGTGAGAAGGCCGCGAGTGGCGTCCCTCCAGAGCGGCTTTTCTAGGAGTGGGAGGGCAATAGGCGGGGCACGGGCGTGTCAGGGGGCGTTCCGCAGGTGCGACCAGGTAAATGTTGGTCTCTTCAGATTGACATCACCTGGCGCATGCCCAGTTGGTCTGCACCTTCCCGGGCGCCGGCTGCATTTTTGCGCGTGCAGGAAAAGTTGGTGAAGAAGTACCCGGAAGTGCACCATCTTGCCTCCCTTCGTCCAAACACAAAGAACTTGGTCTTGTCCCAGTTCATGGTAGGGGCTAGAAAGGGGTGTTGAGGGGGAAGTAAGAGAGGAAGAAGAGGGAAGGAAATTAGGTTAATGGTATAATTTTCCTTAATTTAAAATTTTTGTGTTTTGTTTTTCTTAAATATCACCTGAAACACTTGCGTGGACTAGCATCTATAGTATGAGATGTGTCTGACTTATCGTAAGTTTTCTTATGAATAACTGAAGGTGTGGCACAGAGTGGCAGGACTCCATTGGCTCTGCCCTGAAAACAAACTTGGGAACTGCTGCCTTGTATGCTGGGACGCCCTCCTGGGCATGCTGCATGGATCCTATCCAGAATCCATTCTAGGAGTGATGATGTTAGCCCTCAGCTTCCTGAATTCACCCAGCCCCAGCTCTTCTTACCCTCCGCATACACAACGGCACTCCAGACCACAAGTGCCCCAGCCTCATTTTGGTTGAGAAAACATGGTTACTGTTGTTTCAGTCAGAGAAACTCCCTGTAGTTAGGATGAGCTGCACACAGCTCAGATGGTGGTGTTCTGGAGTGACCTGGCAGCATCTAGAAGGTTTAGAAGGTGCTTTCTCTGCTCTGGTTGGGGGAAAAAGAGACTCGGTGACCATCACTCCTTGAACTTGAACAAAGGCAGCCAAAACCTACAGGTGGATTGTTAAAGTCATCAGTTTGACCTTGCCAGCCTGGGAGTGCAGGGAGAACAGCAGCTCCAGTTCAGGGTGGACACTTCCTGAACATTTCCCCTGGAGCCCGAGGTCCTCAGTCCTCCAGCCCCCAGGACCTCACTTCCTCCCTCCCCTCTCCAATCCCCAACTGTTTGCTGGAGAAGAAAGCTTGTCAAAGAGAGCATAGCAAAGACCCAGCCTGTCTCTGTGTGTTTTGCCAAGGACTAAAACAATTTTCCAGGAATCAATAGTTGGTGGCGTTTGAAGATCTCATCCCAAACCCCATCTCGTTAAACCAGGTCATTTTGTTCAATATTTGCACCACAGCCAGCGGGAAGTTAATGGGATCCAGATTCATCCTAGAGGTGAGGGTCTTTTAGAAATTCTAATAAGTCACAAGAATTGGCAGCTTGCAGGCCAATTTTTCAGAACAGCCAATATTTAATAGACTACCTCAGATGATTAAGTGAAATGATTTCTTGGAGCAGTCCCAGAGATGGCTCTAAAAGTTGTCTCAGCTAATTATCTCCGAACTAAAGAGGAGAACTGCAATACAACTTGCCAGTTTAAATCTGGTTTCTGCCAAGAGTAGAGCTTCTTAATTTAGGCTCTGCATACCCAGAAAGTCCAAGGTGTGGCGACAGAGGGACAGTGAGCACCTTAGGTGTGTATAAAGTTATGTGTGTTTTTATCCATTTTCATAAGATTCCCAGGTGAACCTACGACTCTACAGAAGAAAAACTACTGACTTGGATTATTGGTGCCATTTATTTTACTGGTTTATTTCTACAGTCTGGTTAATTTTCGTTTTGATTTCTCTCTCTCTTTTTTTTTTCTGAGACAGAGTTTCACTCTGTCGCCCAGGCTGGAGTGCAGTGGGGCAATCTCTCACTGCAACCTCTGCCTCCTGGGCTCAAGTGATTCTCGTGCCTCAGCCTCCCAAGTAAGTGAGATTACAGGTGTGCACCACCACGCCAGGCTGCCAGGCTAATTTTTGTATTTTTAGTAGAGATGGATTTTCACCATGTTGACCAGGCTGGTCTCAAACTCCTGACCTCAGGTGATCCACCCATCTTGGCCTCCCAAAGTGCTGGGATTATAGGTGTGAGGCACTGAGCCTGGCTGATTTCTCTTTTTATCCCCTTTCTCTAGGTGGTCTTTGTATTAATATATGGACCACCGGACCCAAGAAAACTGCCGGATGATTTATCAAACTGTTTTTGCAGTAAGAAAGAGACGGCATCATTTATTTGGGAATCTAACACCTCACTGCTCATTCCTCCCCATCCCCCTCCCCTGCCCAATGTTAAAACATTCCATTCTAAACCTGGGAATAGCGTGGCAAGGTTCAGTGACTTCAAAATAAAGGCAAACCCGAGTTCTCCCTTCAAAGTCAGATTTCCAAACATCTGAGGACAGTGTCTGTTTCATGTCTCAGTAGGATTGCAATTACACCTAGCTTCCTCCGATGAGGTCTTTTCCTCTCCACACCCTGTCAATTACTTGCCAATTAATACAATCAAGTAACCACTTTGAACAACTTTTAACTTTGAATGTCAGATTAACATTTTTCCTCACTCTCCTCCACCCACGATTTCCTGAATTTTCAAGGCTTGAGCTTTCCCCCTCTCCTCCCTCTCAATCATCTTAAAACTCTGCAAGGCTAGGGCTAGTGAAGAATATATGCACATGAATATCCGATGGACTTCTGCCTACTTCTTCCTAAATGAGCAATAAGGTCAACAAGGGCTGGGTAAAAAGCCTCACAAATACGAAAGCCGTCATGTTTGCGAGCCCAGAATTTCAGTTCTGAGTGATGATTAGCTCTTGAAAATATCTGGTGTCTCCAGAAAACAAAGTCCTTTTGTTCAGGGAGCTCAAAGTTTCTAAACACCCACACATTCATTCCCTCTTCCCAAACCCCACCTGCAAGTAAGGTCAGGTGGGGGTGAGCCATCTGCACCTGCACGCCGGTGTCCTCCAGGAGGAACTTGCACCTGCATCTCTGTCCATTTTTGCCCCAGTGACCAGCTCACCTCAGGTGGATGGAGGCAACTATGATGAACTCCTGCCCTGGTGCCCGAGGGCGGGAGACTTCTTATTCCTCCACAAGCTGTGTGACCCTGAACAAGTTACTTAATTTCCTTCTACTGCTGTCAAATGGAGATAATGATGCCTACATATCAGGCATGGTAAGAAGATTAATTTAGGGCTGGGCACAGTGGCTCACGCCTGTGGTCCCAGCACTTTGGGAGGCCGAGGCAGGTGGATCATGAGGTCAGGAGATCGAGACCATCCTGGCTAACACGGTGAAACCCCATCTCTACTAAAAATACAAAAAATTAGCTGGGCGTGGTGGTGGGTGCCTGTAGTCCCAGCTACTCGGGAGGCTGAGGCAGAAGAATGGCATGAACCCGGGAGGCGCAGCTTGTAGTGAGCCGGAATCGTGCCACTGCACTCAAGCCTTGGCAAGAGAGCAAGACTCCATCTCAAAAAAAAAAAAAAAAAAAGGAAGATTAATTTAGATGAAATACATAAAGTGGTTAGTGTTCCATGTTAGGTTTCTTCCTCATCTGTAGAATGGGGATCATAATACCTGACAATAATATAATCCTACTTATCCATAGCCTACTAAGGGCTCTGTGGAAGGCTGCAAGGATTGAATATATTTGAATTCTTCTAAAAATGTCTGATTTGGAGGCTAAAACTTCTGAAAGATGATGTCACCAAAACAGAAGTAAGAACTACATCAGGTTTTCCTAGAATGTGTCCTTTTGGAACCAAGAGACAGTGAATTATGAAATAATTCTGAAATCAGATATTTGGGAAATTCTGCTTTCTCTCTCTGTATATATTATATATAATATATATATATATATATGTATGTGTATATATATATATTTTTTTACCCAGTCCTCAGAACTGAAATTCTTGGATCACAAACCTGACAGCTTTCATATTTGTGAAGCTTTTTACCCAGCCCTTGTTGACCTTACTGCTCACATATGACTAGTGTATTTAGGAAGGAATAGGCAGAAATCTTTCATCGGCTGTTCACATGAATATTCTTCGCTAGCCCTAGCCCTCCTGAGTTTTAAGATGATAATATATATATAATTATATATATATTCTCCTTGTAGATTCACATTGCACATTAGTATCTTCAAGTCCTGTGACTTTTAAAAAAGTTTAACTATAACTAAACCAGTGTTTGCACATTTGTTTGACCTTGGAAAACTTTTACTCATGTCACACTGTTAATATCCCTGATTTGATGTAACACACTTTGAGTTATGCTAAACTACCCTACTCTCAGTGTAGGCTATTCCAAGGATTGGATGACCCACTTGCTGTGATAATTTTAAAGATTGTTTTGTTTTTTTTTTTTTGAGACGGAGTCTTGCTCTGCCACCCAGGCTGGAGTGCAGTGGCCGGATCTCAGCTCACTGCAAGCTCCGCCTCCCGGGTTTACGCCATTCTCCTGCCTCAGCCTCCCGAGTAGCTGGGACTACAGGCGCCCGCCTCGTCGCCCGGCTAGTTTTTTGTATTTTTAAGTAGAGACAGGGTTTCACCGTATTAGCCAGGATGGTCTCGATCTCCTGACCTCGTGATCCGCCCGTCTCGGCCTCCCAAAGTGCTGGGATTACAGGCTTGAGCCACCGCGCCCGGCCTAAAGATTGTTTTAAAATTGAATTAGAAATCCAAAATGGGGGTGTTCCATGACTGCATTTAGTCATCAGGAAGTCTTTTTTAACCTGTGATTGAATAGTTTTTAGATTCATAGCCTAAACTCTTCTTGCAAAAGATGAGTTTTAGATCTTCTGGATTCATCATTTGAGCATTTTGTTTTACAAAAAAAAATTATTTTTGGATGTATAAGGCTTTTTACCTAGTATCTGTCTGGTACTTAGGATCATCAAGACATAAGGAAAGAAGTGGAAAAAAAGGTTTTATCCACATATTCCCGTAAGTAGCTTTCACCACTTTCTGCTGACAGTGGGTTGGGATGTTTGTCTTTGCCATCACAGTTGTACCTACCACTTTATCTTCATCCTCAAGGACCAGTGCCTCCAGAGTTTCAATTCAGCGCCAAATGCAATGATGTCTGTTATTTACATGTGCTATGTATGTATGTGCTATGCACTGTGTATGTATTTTTCTAGTTTAATCCTTGCCACAACTTTTTATGTTAGCTATTTTTTCCTTCATCTTACAGAGAAGATAGAGGCTCACAGTGGTTAAGTTAACTTGCTCACAATAAAATGTAGAACTAGGACTCCAAGGCAAGGTCGACTGACTGCAAAGCTGGTGCTCTTTCTAATCTTCACATCACCTTCACTCCTATTCCCCAAGATGTTGGGGCTTCCAATCCTGGCAGGATCTCATATTCCACACCTTCTCTTATCTTTGTAAAATTACACCTGTTTTAGTAAAGGAGGAAGACCATCTGATCATTTCAATCAATGCAGAAAAAGCATTGACAAAATTCAGTAGCCATATGATGAAAACTCTCAGCAACTAAAAACTTCCTTAGTTGATAAAGGACATCTTTAAAAAACCAACATCTAACATCATACTTAATGGTGAAAGATTGAAAGCCTTCTCCCTAAAATCAGGAACAAAGCAAGGATGCCTGCTTTCACTTCTATTCAGCATTGTACTGGAGGGCCTGGCCATTGCCATAAGGCAAGAAAAAGAAATGAAAGGCATAAAGATCAAGAAGGAGCAAATAAAACTGTTCCTGTCTGCAGATATTATAATTGTTTATATATAAAATCCCAGAGAATCTACAAAATAAATAATAAAAGTAATAAATGAATTTAGTAAGGTTGCTGCAGGATACATGGTTCTTTTAAGAAAATCAATTGGGCCGGGCGCGGTGGCTCAAGCCTGTAATCCCAGCACTTTGGGAGGCCGAGACGGGCGGATCACGAGGTCAGGAGATCAGGACCATCCTGGCTAACACGGTGAAACCCCGTTTCTACTAAAAAAAAAATACAAAAACTAGTCGGGCGAGGTGGCGGGCGCCTGTAGTCCCAGCTCCTCGGGAGGCTGAGGCAGGAGAATGGTGTAAACCCGGGAGGCAGAGCTTGCAGTGAGCTGAGATCTGGCCACTGCACTCCAGTCCGGGCGACAGAGCGAGACTCCGCCTCAGAAAAAAAAAAAGAAAGAAAAGAAAATCAATTGTATTCTTATATGCTAGCAGCAATGATTGGAAAATAAAGTTGTCTTTTGCTGTTTTGTTTTGCTTTGTTTTGAGACAGAGTCTCGCTCTGTCACCCAGTCTGGAGTGCAGTGGCACGATCTCAGCTCACTGCAATCTCCACCTCCCAGGTTCAAGCAGTTCTCCTGCCTCAGCCTCTTGAGTAGCTGGGACTACAGGCACCAGCCACCATACCTGGCTTATTTTTGTACCTTTTTTTTTTTTTTTTTTAGTAGAGTCGGGGTTTCACCAGTGTTGGCCAGGAGGCTGGTCTTGAACTCCAGACCTCAAGTGATCTGCTTGCCTCAGTCTCCCAAATTGCTGGAACTACAAGTGTGAGCCACTGTGCCTGGTCAAAAATGAAGTTTTAAAAAAGCAATTCCATTTATAATAGTACTACAAAACACAAAATAGTTAAAAATAGATCTAATAAAAGATGTCCAAAGCTTCTACACTGAGAACTATACATTATTGTGGATAAAAAAGTAAAAGACATACTTAACTGGAAAGGTATACTATGTTCATTGATCGAAAGACTCAATATTGCTAAAACAACAGTTCTTCCCAAATTGGCCTGTAAGTTCAACATATTCTCAATCAAAATCTCAAGAAAATATTTTGTAGAAAGTGAGAAGCTGATTCTAAAATGTACGGCCATGGAAAAGACACAGGCTAACCAAAGTTAATTTTAAAGAGAACGAAGTAGGAGAACTTTTCCTACCTGATTTCATACTTTTATTGAAAAGTTAGAGTAATCAAGACAGTTTCAGTATTGGCAAAAAGATTACCATACAGATCAATGGAACAAAATGAAGTCTGGAGATCTACCCACACATACAGTGATAGGAGGTGTTTGATAAAGGTGCCAAAGCAATTCATCAAGAAAGAAAACTTGGGAGGTATAAAATAACTGAATACTATACAGAAGAATAACGAACATCAATTCTTACTTCCCACCACATACAAAAATCAACTTCAAATGGACTATAGACCTGCCTAGTTTTAGTAACACCTAAAGCTAAATAATATATGCAGAAGAAAATATTTGTAACCTTGGAGTAGCCAAAGATTTTTTATGTATGTCACATAAATGACAAAATAAAGTGGCTTCATAAAAATTTAAAAAACATTTTTTTTGAGACAGGGTCTTGCTCTGTCGCCCAGGCTGTAGTGCAGTGGTGTGGTCACAGCTCACTGCAGCCTTGACCTCCTGGACTCAAGTGATTCTTCTTCTCCAGCCTCCTGAGTAGCTGGAACCACAGGTGCATGCCACCACACCCAGTTAAGTTTTGTACTTTTTGTAGAGATGGGGTCTCTCTATGTTGCCCAGGTTAACATTTAAAACTTTTATCTTCAAAAGACACTGATAAGAAAATGCAAAAGCAAACCACAAACTGGAAAGAAAACTATTTATTACACATATGTCAGATAAAGAATGTATTTCTCTACTATATAAAGAATGCTTACAAAGAAATAAAAAAAAATTAAAACTTGTCGAAATATTTGAACAGACTCTTCATGAAGACATAAAAATAGTCAATAAACACATGAAAAGATGTTGAACATCATTAGTCATCACAGAAATGCAAATTAAAACCACAGTAAGATACCACTATTCCCCTATTAGAATGGCTAAAATTAAAGCATATCTTGCTAAGTATTGGTAAAAATATGAGGCAAATGGAGTTATTGTACCTTGTTGGGAAAACCAAATGGTGCAACTACTTTGAAAAACAGTTTGGTAGTTTCTTAAAAAGTTAAATATCCATCTACCAAGTGACCGGCCATTCTACTGGGTCACTTGGTAGATGGATATTTACCCAAGAAAAGTGAAAACATGTCCACAGAAGAACTGTTCATAAATGCTCATAGCAGCCTTATTTGAACTAGTCCCAAACGGGAAACAACCCAAATGCCCATCAGTAGGTGAATGGATGGGAACTGTGCCACAGTCGCTCTCTTGGGAACTACATTCCAAGACCCCCAGTGGATGCCTGAAACCACAGATAGTACTGAACCCTGTGTATTACTGTTTTTTCCTATACATGCATACCTATGATAAAGTTTAATTTTTAAATTAGGCGCAGTAAGAGATGAACGACAATAACTACTAATAAAATAGAACAATGATAACAATATACCATAATAAAAGTGATATGGACTGGGCACAGTGGCTCACGCCTATAATCCCAGCACTTTGGGAGGCCAAGGCAGGCAGATCGCCTGAGGTCAGGAATGCGAGACCAGCCTGGCCAACGTGGGGAAACCCCATCTCTACTAAAAATACAAAAAAAAAAGCTGGGCATGGTGGTGAGTACCTGTAATCCCAGCTACTTGGGATGCTGAGGCAGGAGAATCGCTTGAACCAGGGAGGCAGAGGTTGCAGTGAGCCAAGATCCCACCATTGCACTCCAGCCTGGGCAACAGGAGTGAAACTCTGTCTTAAATAAATAAATAAATAAAATTATATGAATGTGGCCTCTTTCTCTCTCTCTCTCAAAGTAGCTTATAGTATCGTACTGCTGGTAACTGAAACCAGGGAAGGTGAGACCGTGGATAAGAAGGGACAGCTGTGTATCAATATAACCTATAACCAAATGTGACTAGTGATAAAAAGGAACAAGCTATCGCTGCATGCAGCAGCATGGATCAATCCTAAAAGCATCACGTTGAGTCAAAGATGTCAGACACTCCCCCCAAGTACATACACAGTATGTTTCCATTTATTTACAATTTTTTTAAATGTACACTAATCTGTAGTGATAGAAAGCAGATGAGGATGGGGTACAGACAGGGATAGATGACACAGGGCACAGGGAAACTTTTGGAGGTGATGGAAATGTTCACTATATTGATCATGGTGATTTGCTAAAATTCATCAAATTGTACAATTTTAGTTTTTGCAGCTTGTTGAATGTCAATCATGCCTTAATAACATTGAAAAAAACTCCACTTGTCCTGGGCCCATTTGTTCAGAGCCTGCTCCTGGTTTCCTAAGAGCCAAATCATCAAGCAGTAAAATCATGAGAGGCTTTTGAGAATCTAAGGAAGAGGAACTACTAAAAGCCAAGAGGGGCCATCAAGACTAGGTGCATTCTCTCCTAAAGCTTCTTGGCTTGGGAGAACAAAGGGGTGTGTAGACATATGCTGAAGGGAGGTTAGCAGGCATTTGGGGCACTCGCGTAGTGCCCTGGTGAACAAGACTTGGAGGTGCCCAGGTGCATGGGCCACGTGAAGATACAGGAGGATGGTGCTGGGGGTTAAATGACCCAGGTGGTAGATGAGGGGCCTGACATCACCCAGAAGATGTTATCTGCTGGCAGCCACCCTTCCACTTTGGCCTACTTCTGGTTGGCATTTTCAACTGTGACTTAGATGACAACGTAAATTACATGCTTGTTAAATATACATTCAGCAAATATCGATTGAGTCCTACAATGTACATGCACCATGTCGGCCCCACAGGGGATAGATGATGGGAAGAGATGACTTGGTCACCTGGAGCTTAAACAATAAAGAAAGGCTGTAAGACTTACGTACTCACAAATATCCCGTTCAAAGTCTTGATTTGACACACAGAGCTGTGCTTAGAGAAGGAGGGTGGGGTTCCAAGGACCGCAAGGAGGAGGAGTGTGTACAGGGACAGGAGAGCACACGGCCAGGGAGCCCAGAGGGCTGGGTGAGTCTGGCCTTGTGCGATTTGGGCGTTTGATCTGAGAAGGGCAGCGATGGAGAATTTAGAGCAGCAAAGGTTGTGGTCGGATTTGTGGTTTTATTGGATTGCTCTGGGAGCTGGAGGGGGACTTGGAGGCAGAGGGGGATGGCAGCCCAGGGGAGGGAAGGCAGGGCCTGAGGGGCACAAGGGAGTGGCCTGCGTACACGACTCCCAAATGCACTCCTCAACCTTGGCCTCCCTTGTCAGGCGCTGCCACCCTAAGCTGTCTTGCACCTCTTGTCCCCTATCCCTGCTCCTCCAGCTCAGGATCTTCTTGTCTTGGTGTGTCACTGTGAGCATTGTGTTTCCGAGCTCATCTCTGAGTATCTGCCCCAAACCTTGCACCTCATAAAAGCATATCGATTTCGGTGTGGACAGATCTGGCTGCAGACCTTGGCTCCATTACTTATAGCTATGACCTTGGGCAAGTTACTAAGCTTTCTGAGCCTCAGTTTTCTCATCTTTACAATGGGGATATCTCCTTCAGTAGGATGACTGTGAGGATTAAACTGAATAAATATGTAAAGTGCTAGGTAAACTTTAGGCTTTCCCCTCAGGTTTTGCCCCACAAAATCAGAATGATTCTTTGGCCTTTAATTTGGGGGCACAGAGACAAATGATAATAACATTAGGAAATGTTGGAAATGTTAAAAATCAAACAATCTCTAGGGGCCAGAACGTCACTAGGTAGAAGCAGGGTCCAGTAAAATCCCCCCTCCCCCATTAAGTTAGGAGGCATGTCAGAAAGCGTTGAGAGTGTGGTGGGGGAGGGCCTCGGTGGCCCCTGCACTAGGAAGGCAGCAGCAGATGTTCCTGCTACTACAAGAGACAGGCTGGCCCATCTCGGGAGGCTCTCAAACACTTAGTGCTTCTCAACTAAAGGCGATTCTGCCCTCCAGGGAGCATTGGCAACGTCTGGAGACATCTGATTGTTACAATAGGGGAGTGCTACGGGCATCTGGTGGGTGGAGGGCCAGGGATGCTGCTGAACATCCTATAATGCAAGGAGAGGGAGGACAGGGTCCCCCTAACAAAGAATTCTCCAACCTCCAATGTCAATAGTACTGAGGCTAAGAAACTCTGGGCTAGTAAGAAAGCTGGGTCCACATTCCAACTCTCTCATTAATAGCAGTGTGATTTTGGGAAGGTATTTAACTTCTCTGTGCTGGTTTCTACATCTATAAAATGAAGATGGTAACCACAGTAGCCTCATAAGGTGGTTGTGAGCATTCAGTGAGTTTATAGTAGGAATTGTGTTTAAATTACTGACTAGGACATAGGAAAACCCTACGTAGGAGCTGGGAATTGAACCATCTCCCATTGGAGATGCCACTGGGGTCATAGCTCTTCCCCCAGGGGCCACATTCTTGCCCCCCTCCTAGAGAATTCCTCTCTTCCCTGGGCTGCACATCCCCATTCTTTTCAGCTGACACAGCGCCCAGAGGCTTTACCATGCTGTTCTATTTTCTGGAAGGAATCTGGTATGTCAGAATTACTTTTTTAAAAAGCCGCCCTAATCACGAGGTCAAGAGATCGAGACCATCCTGGCCAACATGGTGAAACCTCGTCTCTACTGAAAATACAAAAATTATCTGGGCGCGGTGGCGGACATCTGTAGTCCCAGCTACTCGCGAGGCTTAGGCAGGAGAATCGCTTGAACCCGGCAGGTGGAGGTTGCAGTGAGCTGATATTGTGCCACTCCAGCCTGGCGACAGAGCGAGACTCCGTCTCAGGAGAAAACAAAAAAGCCACCCTAGATTGTACCCCACAAGCCCAGAGTCCTGAAAGCACAGAGGGAGCACTACGCTATCACCTTCCTAAACCGGTGCAACCCCCTGGTGAATGTTATCTAACATGGGGTTGGCATTTGTCGTGAGAGTTGTGTGCTGCCGTTGGCTACTTATACTTTCATCAATTGGAAACTCCCAGCCCTGCTTCAGCAGAGGAGGAGTCCCAGGGTGGAAAGGGTCCTGAGAGGGCATCGCAGAGTATGTGGCTCTCCAGTGACAAGTGCTGTATCAAAAAGGAATTTTCTACTCAGCCTGAAAATTCAGTGAACTAAAACTCTGCTTTCCTTGGGATTAGGTGGGGTGGCATTGAACTGAAAAGATCCTCCCAGAAAAGCTATGTCACCAAGCAGGAGACCCTGACCCCTGCATGCCTTATTCCTCTCTCGCCTCATCTCCTCAGTGGGGTTATTAGTCTGATTCACTCTATCATTTCCTAAACTCCTCAGAAAATAGCTTTTTCTAGAAACAGGATCATATAAAAGATTCTCCTGGCCGAGCGCGGTGGCTTGCGCCTGTAATCCCAGCATTCTGGGAGACGTGAGGTCAGAAGTTCGAGATCAGCCTGGTCAATATGGCAAAACGCTGTCTCTACTAAAAAACAAATACAAAAATTAGCAAGGCGTGATGGTGCATACCTGTAATCCCAGGTACTCGGGAGGCTGAGGCAGGAGGCTCACTTGTACCTGGGAGGCGGAGGTTGCAGTGAGCTGAGATCGTGCCATTGCACTCCAGCCTGAGCAACGGAGCCGGACTCCGTCTAAAAAAAAAAAAAAAAAAATCCCTCCTTTGACAACATCACCCCACAGCAGTCTGCAGAGTAGCAGTCTGACAAATAAAATGGGAGATGCAGCTACTGCAAATAGCAAAAACCACTTCACTTCCAAACTTTTCCAAGTCCTAGGGGAGCCCACTTAAGCATTCCTCCAATAGAGAGCCTGTTATACCGTAATGGCTTTAATTTAGTCCAATTAACCTCACACTGGGCTAACTTCTGCCCTTAGCTATGGATTGGCAGCTACTGCTGACTCCAGGTAAAGTAGTGGGCAGGTAACAGCAGAAACAAACTCGGTGTACGAAAGGAAAATATGTTCGCCACATCCTCCAAGCAGGAGGGGAAAAAAACCTGGCTCAGGCATGCTGCTCCAAAGTGTACATTCAACCCAGAAATCTTCCGAGAAGCCAAATGAGGTGAAAACAGGACATGTCAACTGAGAATGCGAGTGAGTTTTGTTTGTTTATTTTACATTGTCACTTGCCTTTCATTTGCAGAACATGCTGAATGGATGTGATTTCCAGCTCTCTGTGATTATAAGTCTGATTCAATTCCTTTCAAGGCATAAAAGCCTTTTCTTGCCGAGTGGTCTTTGGGAATTCTTCACTTGAGGTTTATTCTTTCAGTATAAGGCTGCCCTGCCCAAGTGGGAGACCGAAAGCCTGCTGTCTCTTTTACGCACAGCGCCGTGTGTGGGGTGCTCCACACCCAGGATTAATGTTCTTCTTTTTGGGCATTTGAATGGTGGTTTTCACCATCAATGGGCTTTGGTTTGTAACTGAATAATGGGAAATGGCAATAGAACACTTGGGGCGGGGATTGGAGAGCTGAGGTCCTCTGACCCAGCCACCTGTATTATATAAGAGAAATCAGAACCCAGACTCCAGAGCGTGCCCCCAGAACCCCGGGGTCCTGAGAGGGTTAAGTGGAGGGGCATGGGGGAAGAAGCTGGGCACATCGAACCCCTCTTCCTATTCAACTAGAGCATCTCCATTCTGATAGATTTTCGACTTTTAAAGTTTCACATTTGTGCAGAAAAGTGCACCAATCACAAATGCACAGCTGGATGAACTTTTACAAACAGAACACACCTGCAGAACCAACCCAGATCCAGAAACAGGGGCGCCCCTCACTGCTGCCTTTCAACACCACTCCAGAAGGAAACCACTGCCCTGGCCTCTCACAGCATCTCAGCGATACATTTTATACATTCAGGCTCCACACAGGATTGTTTTCAACTTTTTATTTTGAAATAATTATAGATTCACAGGAAGTTGCTAAGAGAGTACACGAAAGCACATCGAATTTTATATTCATTTTCAATGTTCAGGAAAAAAAAAATTTTTAAGCTTAAAAACCATTTGTTTAAACCGATGGTTTAAAGTAAACTAGCAAATGGACGGGTTTTGGAGTCAGGCCACGTGAGATTGAGTCCAAATTCTTTCCCTTACCAGCACATGACCCCAGACTTGTCCCCTAATCATCCTGAGTTGCAAATGAGGCTAATACTACTTTCCTGCTATTGGTAGGATTAAAGTCAAAGTGAGACCGTGTGTGAACGTGTGTAAACGTGAGGCGCTGCCGGAGGTGCGTGGAGTGACGGATGCGGCAGGAGTGTTCAGGCAGTGCCTCTCCCATCTGCAGCTTCATCTGGTTTCCAGTCAAGCACTACTGCGTGCCCAGAACGCCAGCTCCTCCACTCTGCCTCCCACACCTGCAGCAGCTTTGCCCTCCAGCTGTTTGGACAGGTGGGGTCTGGAGGAGTAGCCCCGCCTGGGTAGGAGAGCTGGAGAGGGCTGACCAAGCAGCCCTGCCCTTGGTGCCTCACCTGTGGGCTGGCCATTGTGAAATCAGCCCTGTTCACGTGCCACCTGGAAAGGCTACCCTACCCATCCCCCTCCACTCTGAGAAAGGGTGTGGCTCTCTGCTCATTAAGGAAGCATTCCCACTGTGGATGGGTAACAAAAGGCAACCCTCAAGGAGTGACCTTACTAAATCCAAAGGAATCCGGCCTCCTCTCATTAGTGGCAGGTGAGCTGAGGGTGACTCTCGGCCAGCCGGCCCTGAGTCATCAAGGGAAGAAAGGCCAAGCCTGCATGACCCATCTCAGAGGCCTTGCCCTGGACAGAAAGGGACCTGGAGCCACCCGAGAGATAACATCTGGGCGGGCCTGGGGCTGGATCCACCAGTGGTTAACAATGGACAAAGGCTGTCCACTCTGCCCATCTAAGGCCGTGCCTGCCACACCTCCAGATCCAGGAAGTTGGCAGCAGTACTCAGGGAGGCTCCAGATCAGCCCCCACAGGTCTACACTGTGGAACCTGCTTCTCCTCTCAGGAAAGACTTCTGGCCTCACCCCCTCTTCTCGAGCATGCGATTCTAACGAAATCCACCTTCCCACTGGGGCCCAGGTTTCCATTCTGCCCACGTCACCTGTCCCTAGAGGAAAGGCTACCCTGCTTGCCCCTGCAGGGGTTGCCCTGTTGTGCCTCTGCAAGTGCTTGGTTCTGGCCCTACGTGCCTCCTCTCTCGGCCTTCCAGGGACTTCTCTGCTCCAGCACTTCCCTCAGGCCCACCCTCTGGGGGTTGTCGGTCCAAGGATGGATGGAGAGGAAGAACCTGTCCTTCTGGTTGCCTGCCATCTTTCAGGTGTCAAAATGTGGCACACTCCAGTAACACCTCTGGGGACCAGAGCATGACCCAACCTGCACCTTGAGGCAGCTGTGCCATTCTGGGAATTTTCCCCTTTCCTTCCGCAGTGGTTAATCTTAGGGTGGCAGTTTTAAGCCTAAAGTCAGGAAGCTCTGGCAGAAGAGGCAATGATGTTGATGGTGATAATGACAATAATAACAATAATAGACAGGATGGCTGGAGGGATGGTGAGAAGCGTGGGAGTGAGGACGAGTCCCAGGTGGTAGTCTTAAGTAGTCCGGACACCCTGCTGCTAATGATAGGCATCACTTATTGAATACCTATATGAACCATGGGTTGCACTATGTGTTTTGCATGTGTTGTGCCATTTAATCCTCCCAATAACTCTATGGAGATCATCATCATAGGGTTACGATGTTCTCTAAGTAAATTGCTTAAGGTCAAGTAGCTAGTAAACACAGAACTAGAACATGAATGCAAGTCTGTGTGACTCCATACTCCTTTCCTTTTTCTCTCTTGGTCTCTTGTTCACCCTACAGATACTCTTAACCTTGTTAATTTTCTATTCTAGAAAGGGTATCTTTTTAGCTAACCACCTGCTATGCTTGTTGAGAATAACCAACACCTGTTAAAGCTTAAGGTGTCGGCCGGGCGCGGTGGCTCAAGCCTGTAATCCCAGCACTTTGGGAGGCCGAGACGGGCAGATCACGAGGTCAGGAGATCGAGACCATCCTGGCTAGCACGGTGAAACCCTGTCTCTACTAAAAATACAAAAAACTAGCCGGGTGAGGTGGCGGGCGCCTGTGGTCCCAGCTACTTGGGAGGCTGAGGCAGGAGAATGGCCTAAACCCGGGAGGTGGAGCTTGCAGTGAGCTGAGATCTGGCCACTGCACTCCAGCCCGGGCGACAGAGCAAGACTCCATCTCAAAAAAAAAAAAAAAAAGCTTAAGGTGTCACCCATCCTGGGGGTATTTGCGTTTTAATGGGAGCCTGGGTGACAAGACAGTAACTAACACTTCTGTAGAGCAGTGGCTCTCAAAGTGATGATGTAGGCATTGCACTTTGTAGACAGTTTGAGAAGCACTGTTTTATAGCAGTGTTTCTCAAACTTTAGAGGGCATCGGAATCACCTAGAGTACTTGTGAAATCACAGATTACTGGGCCTTACCCAGAGTTCCTGATTCTGCAGGTTTGGAAGGGCCTGATAATTTGCCTTTTCAACAAGTTCCAGGTGATGCTGGTAATGCTGGCCTGGGAACTGCATTTTGGGAACTATTGCATTGTAGCAATCCAATAAGATTAGAATAGCAAGCATTATTGTTTCCATTTTTTAGACAAAGAAATTGAAGTGCAGGGACATTAGATGACTTGTGGTTGAGTGATGGAGTTATCAAAAAGCAGGCGAAGGACTTTGACCCAAGATGGGACTCTTCTATACAATTATTTCTCAACAGGTCTGTGCAGTACTGAGATTACTGCAAAGATGATTCAAAAAAATTATATGAGCCTCTACTAAATCACCCAGGTGGCTATGGAGACCTGAGTGCTGCCTGCTCTTCAGGGCACACGGCTGCATTTGTGTATGCTCCCAGTGAAGTGGGAGCATGTGGCAGGGAAGCCTGGTAGGGAAGCCTGCCAGACTCAAAGGCGTCATTCATGTGTATGCAGACATGTCACACACAGACCCATTTTACTTTACTTTCATCTAACAGTTTGCAGTGAGAATTGGCCAATAGGACCCAAAGTGTGTCTTCAAGTGCAAAAGACAGCCGTCTCCAAAGGCTGCAGCCAGAGCTGGCTCTCAAGGATTGCTCCTAGCAGAGCTTTGGTTAAGTATGAGTACGACATCCCTGAAGTGGGAAAAACAGCCCTGAAGTTACTAACTTCCACAATGTACCTGGGTGCGTAGGCATCCTCTGCTAATGGCATTATTAAAGTCCAGTGCAGAAACAGATGCAGACTCATGCTAAATTGACCACTTAATTCAGTGTTGGCAATTTAGTTTCAGCAAAACCAGACACTTACCTAAGAGCCATAGGATTAAGGAGTTTTTATTAAATTTCATATCTTATTTATATTTGATTTGGACATATTCAAGAAACAAACATGGTGAAAATAATTTAAATCCATACTAAGAGATTTGAGGGGTTTTGTTGTTTGTTTTTTTAAACAGAGAGTCATACTTCTTAAGTTTAAGAAATGCTGCTGTGTCTATGTTGCCCCCACTTAAGATCCTAATAAATACATACTTCACCTTGGGATCCCCAGGGATGCAGAAGGCAAATCCCACTTATGTGATGCCTCTCCTTCCCCAACCCCCAACTGCTGCTGTGACTTTTCTTACAAAAGTGAAATTTAGTTATAAGAATATGACAAAAAGTTTTGATAAATGGAACTAAAGAACATAACAGTAAATTAAAGCAAAAAGGTATCAAAACAAAACAAAACAAAAGAGAGCGGGAGAGAGAGAGATGTCCCCACAAAGCATTCTGTGGCCTGAATGGCAGTGTGGCAGGGTAAGGGTCACTGGGACCTGGTCACACCATTGCCCTGGGGCAACCAGTGTCAGGAGTTTTACAGCCAAGTAGTCAGGAGGAACTTAGTCATCCTGGTGCAGTGGAAAGGGCATTGGATTTAAAGGCAGTCTGTATGGGTGGTGATGTACAAGCTTGTAGTCCCAGCTACTCTGGAGGCTGAAATAGGAGGATCACTAGAGCCCAGGAGTGGGAGGATGCAGTAAGCTATGATCACTCCACTGCCCTCCAGCTTGGGCAACAGAGCAAGACTCTGTCTCTAAAATTAAAAATAAAAATAAATAAAAAATAAATAAATTACAAAATAAAATAAAGGCAGACTGTAGGCTCTACTCTAGCATTTCCAAGTCATGTGACTTTAGACAGCTTATTGAGCTTCTTAGCCTCATTTTTACTGTCTGTAAAATAGGGACTGTGCTCAGAGTGCTTCCTGCTTTTAAAGGAGATCATGTCAGCGGGAGCCTGTCTACACTGGGAAGCTCCAGACAGGTTTATCCTTATTGTTTCATCTGTCCTTATTGTTTCATCTGTCCTTTTTCCAAGTGCTGGTGGCCTTCCCCACCAGTTCTGTAACTTTGCTCTCCATCTCACTGCTCCTCCTACCCCATTCGCAAGGCAGTACCAGCCTCTCAGTTCCCATTGCCAGGAGGGGTCAGCTCCACGGAGGCCAATTTCTAGGGCATGCCGAGGGAGGGTCAATTCTAATCTCGCTAAACCTGGGTGGGCCCTGGAAGTCTTCTGGTCCCACCCCTCTTGGGAGAGATAAGGAAGTGAAACCAGACATGGTGGATGTGACTTTCTTAAGGCATCACCGGGACAAAGATCGAGGAATGTACTCTCTGGGAGTCTTTTTCAATAAGTTCTCTCTTTTCCCCATTCTTCCTCTTATATACAAGGATGGAAAAGGGGCCCAATTTTCTGGAGGCTTGAGGCCCATTTGGCAGAGAGAGTGACACACAGAGAAAAGCCAGAGCACCCCGCCTGGGCGGGAGATGCAGGTCAGGACTCAAATGCCTGGGGACGGAGGGCATGGTGGCAGGGGACAAAAGGAACGAGCTACTGGAGGGTTCCAAGTCCCTGGGAAGATTCGGAAGGAAAGCTGAGGTATTTCTGTTAAGAATATTCTCAGAAGACTCTCCTTGGTCGTAGAGAAGTTGTATGTTTTTCTTTCCTTCTCTTTTTACCCATTATGATGATAATTCCAAAAGATCACTTGCAGGGAGAGGGGGTGGGGGCTGGGAGGGCTGAGAGAAGTGGAGTGAGTCATTGCAGAAAACTTGAGCGGAGCAGAGAAGGGGTTCAGGATCTGAAACAGGAAAGGCTGGGCCCTCTATTACTCATAGGATGTGTCAATCATTCCAGCTTGGCAAATGGCAGGGAATCCAGAGGGACTTTTCCCACTGGAATCAGGACCCTGAGCCTGAGGATGTATTGAATTTAAATAAAAATTATGAGCCGGCGCGGTGGCTCAAGCCCAGCACTTTGGGAGGCCGAGGCGGGCGGATCACAAGGTCAGGAGATAGAGACCATCCTGGCTAACACCGTGAAACCCCATCTCTACTAAAAGATACAAAAAACTAGCCGGGCGAGGTGGCGGGCAACTGTAGTCCCAGCTACTCAGGAGGCTGAGGCAGGAGAATGGCGTGAACCCGGGGGGCGGAGCTTGCAGTGAGCCGAGATCGTGCCACTGCACTCCAGTCTGGGGCACAGAGCAAGACTCCGTCTCAAAAAAAAAAAATTATTTGGCTGGAAATTAAAAGAAAGGTAAGTTAGAAAGAAAAACATTAACCTCAGGAATATGTAGGCTCCAGAGAGGTTAGGGCCAAGCAAGGGCCTAAGAGAGGAGTGTTTCTTTCTCATCTGTGAGCCGTTCTATCAGAAATCCTTATCTGTGCATGCTGCTGCATGACATCTTTATTTTTTATTTATTAATTTTAAAAAACTTAATGGCAAGACATGCATGGCGTTTTCTATGGTAAAGGTTTTCGCTATTCATACATGTAGATGTGTATCCGTAACACAAAAGCAGTCCAAATAATTTTTTTCAGATCACAGTATACAGTTTACTGGCCTAGAATTAGTTTATAATCAGTTGTGGTCAGGTCAAGAAAATTATTGATATTGGGCCGGGTGCGGTGGCTCATGCCTGTAATCCCAGCACTTTGGGAGGCCGAGGTAGGTGAATCACCTGAGGTTGGGAGTTCAAGACCAGCCTAAGCAACGTGGAGAAGCCCTGTCTCTACTAAAAATACAAAAATTAGCCGCCGTTGTGGCACATGCCTGTAATTCCAGCTACTTGTGAGGCTGAGGCAGGAGAATTGCTTGAATCCGGGAGGCAGAGCTTACGGTGAGCCAAGATCATGCCATTGCACTCCAGCCTGGGCAACAAGAGCAAAAAACTCTGTCAAGAAAGAAAGAGAGAGAGAGAGAGAGAGAGAGAGAGAGAGAGAGAGAGAGAGAGAGAGAAGGGAGGGAGGGAGGGAGGAAGGAAGGAAGGAAGGAGGAAGGAGAAAATTATTGATATTTAGAACTCAGAACTATCCTCAATACAATAACTATTGGATTTAAGTAAATCAAAAACATGCCCCATGTAGGTTTGCTGGAGATGACTTAACTTCATTCCAGCCGATTTGTGATGAGTGAGGCATGGAGTCTGGCTCATAGCAGACAATTCAGTACTGATTCTGAAACGTATCTCCAATTCCGGAGGTACCGTGTCTTCTAGGTGGTCAATCCACTGAAACTGAGTCACTCTCATGGGACAGATGCTTGATAACACAGCCACGCCCCCACACTCAAACTCCAGAGGCAGCTAGAGAAACTTACGCATGATTCATATTGCTTCATCTGTGAATCCTTCTTAAATTGTGACTTCATTTTCTCCAAATGGCTCTGCAGTGTTTCAAATCTGTGACTCTGTGGCACCCAGGGCAGTTCAGGAATGGGACAGAAAGGCTGCCTCAGGTTCATTTTCAAACCCCATGCCCATGTGAATCTGGACACCTACACTTCTGTGTTCACATTAGAAATGCTCCCCTCTTCCCAGCAGCCTCGATTCGATACATTCAGAAAATTTGTATCACAGCAAGAAGGTACAACTGAAACCTCTAATTTGTCTGGGGTAAATACCCGAGGTTCACAGCCTCGCACCAAGAAAATTTAGGACACAGACACACGGATACACATGAGGAGTTTAGGAGCGGAGGTTTAATAGGCAAAAGAAAGAGAAAGAGAAAGGAAAACAGCTCTCTAGTGAGAGACAGGAGACTTCCGAGAGGAAAAAGAACCAGAGAGGAGCCAGTTGGCCGTGGATGTGCCGGATTTTATAGTCAGGCTTGAGCAGGTGGTGTCTAATTTACATAGGGCTCACAAATTGGTTCCATCAGGTATGATGTTTACATAGCGCGCTGGCCACCCCACCCTAATCTTATAAGCAAATCAACTTTCCCCTTAGCCGGTGACATCTTGTCTGCTCCTTACTGTACACGTGGTTGGCAGAGAAGGGAAGATGGAGCCGCCATTTTGAACATGTCTGCAGCTCGATTTTATAGGTTACTCTTTGCGGGAAAGGAAAATGATTTGGGGTTGCTTTTCATTAAAAAGAAAACCTTACCAAGGACTTCCATACCCTCACTATCCGCCTAAGTAATTGCCTCTTTATTCCTGTATCACAGCTTTGTGAGCCACGTCAGAATAAATTCTGACAAGCCCTGGGTCTGAGGACGCTGCTTAGTGTATCTCTCCAGGTTTTGACAGCCCAGCCCTTTACCTGCATGAAAATAAACTGGATGTGCACACTCTGCTTTAACTTCTTCCAAGTGCCCCATAAACTGGCCACAGCACAGGGCTTGAGCATGAAGGAAGCTCACCACCTCAGTCACTTCCTCCACCACTTCATACCTGCCAGGAGCCCGACTCACCAAGTTCACCAACTCTTCTGAAGAGGATCCCATAGAAGGTGGGTGCATCCACCTTCCCTATTAACTTGAATAAACTTCCATCTGCATCAGGTAAACTCACTTTTCCATGCTGAGACCAAATGTCTCAAATTCCTCATAGGGAAGTAGTTAGCCCCTGCCTAATTTGTATGCACTAATTGGGTAAAGGTTAAATTTTGCTAAAAACAAACAAAAAGCCTCAGTCCTGACGCACCTGGTAGGGCGTTGGGGCAGGTTGGCCAAATACCTGTTGGCTGATCCTTCCTGAAGCAAGAGGCAAAGCAGCCAGTATTTGCTGGAAGCTGGATACAGCCTTTGCCACTGGCTGATGCATGTATCTCACTCAGACTGCAGGATACAGGACAGGGAGAACAGGAATGACAAGTCCATCTCACGTGCTGAATCCAAAGAGCTGTTCATGGCTACTGATAGCACCTTGCTGAGAAGGATGCTGGGGCAGCATCCAGGCCCTAGGAGACAGGTCTGTGATTGTTCAGCCAAGTCTGCAGCAGGCACAGGATGCGGGAGCAGCAGTGCCTGGCATCATGGGTTGGTGTACATTAGACACTAGCCAATAATTCAGAGATCAATTCTTTCAGCAGGGAACACACATCAGATATGACATGGCCTCTAGTCTCTACAGGTTGGCCCAACATCCAACACCAACTGGGAGAAGCTACTTGAGGTCACATAAGAAAGAAAATGTCAGGGTCCAATCTGGGTTATACCTTGGAGACCTTGGGGAGATTCCTTGAACTTTCATAGCTTTCTTGTACTTGTTATTTTGGGCATCCGCCATTGATTTTCACAAAGGAATTGGCAGTAAGTCTTTTGAATTACAGGGAAACCAATTGCTTATTTGCTTGTTTTGAGGAATGTGGAGTTGGAGAGACTGTGCCTTGCCCAGGAACAGGACATGAGGGAAAAAAATGGTCTTGTTGGGGGTAGCAGCAATAGAATGGAAAGAAAAGCAGGTCAAGTGCCTGGGGTCTGTGTACCGGGAGACATGAGGTGCACCTAGAGAACAGGTGAGAGACGGGTGGGCAGGTGAGAGGGAGGCCATAGGGAGAATGAACAGGTGGCAGTCCTGTGTGATTTTTTTAAAACATTGAGAATGCTTTCTGGCTTTTCCTCTTATAAGATGATTCAAGGGAAATATTGATAACTTGGTTATATATGTGGCAATAAAAGGACCTGACCTATAGTTTGGGCAAAGAGGACCTACCTGTAGGTTTGAAAATGTCAGCTTTAGGCCAGGCGCAGTGGTCACGCCTGTAATTCCAGCACTTTGGGAGGCCGAGGCAGGCGGATCATGAGGTCAGGAGTTCACGACCAGCCCGTTGAACATAGTGAAACCCCATCTCTACTAAAAATACAAAAAATTAGCTGGGCATGACGGCAGACGCCTGTAATCCCAGCTACTTGGGAGGCTGAGGCTGGAGAATCACTTGAACCCGGGAGGCAGAAGTTGCAGTGAGCAGAGATCACACCACTGCACTCCAGCCTGGGTGACAGTGTGAGACTCTATCTCAAAAACAAAACAAAAACAAACAAACCAAACAAAAAAAAACCCAAAAATGTCTGTTTCACAAATGAAGACTTTTGCTTTTCCTTCTGCAGAAGTAGCTGCTAAATCTATAAATCTACAAACTTATAGAAAAGGACTATAGCTTGCTGAAGGAACTGGAAGAAACTGGTGTGTGTGTGTGTGTGTGTGTATTTTATTTGTGGCTATCAGGGAAGTTAAACTGGTTCTAATTTCTAAACCATAAAAAATGTATATTCCCGTTAAACTTTTTATATTTTTTGTAACCAGTCTATATTCCCTCATAAGGCACATTGCCCAATTAAGTCTTTTAAGGAAATTCAGTACAAATTCTTTTCATGGCCCAAATACTCTTTGAAGAATGAAGAAAAACAAAATATGCCCATTTTCCTTGGAAGATTAGCTGGGCTGTTTTATGAATTGAGACTCTTAAAATTAAATCATTTTGTTTGAAAGAAGCCAGAACACACATTCATTCTCAATACTTCCTGCCTCTCGATGGGATAGTAGATGTTTCCAGAGAATTGCCGTGCCAAAGTTCTACAAGTCTGGTCTTTAAACCTGTTTTCCAAGCCTGCCCTCCAGTTGTTTGTGGAGAAACATGCCTTTCATGGTAAATGGAAACATACCCAGCATCAAGTTCTCTGCTCTCAGCTCTAAAATTAGAAAGTCTTGGGTGAGGGGAGTCGAGTAGGGGCGAGGAGTGTAGGACTGACTGTACTTACTCAAAAACTCAAATTAGATGGCATTATCGTATGTAATGTGTGTTTTATTTTCCATGAAACCAGGGTCTTTTGAACGTTGGGGAGGGAGGGCTGTGTTCCAGGGAGTGTGAGAAGAGAACTATGATCCTGGGTTGACGGTTTGTATTCAAACAGGAAGCCCTCTTCCATCCCACAGTACTCTGGCCTCTGTTTGTTTTTTAAATTTCTACTTTTTAAATTTCTACTTTTTTTTTTTTTTTTTTTTTTGAGACGGAGTCTTGCTCTGTGGCCCAGGCTGGAGTGCAGTGGCCGGATCTCAGCTCACTGCAAGCTCCGCCTCCCGGGTTTACACCATTCTCCTGCCTCAGCCTCCCAAGTAGCTGGGACTACAGGCGCCCGCCTCGTCGCCCGGCTAGTTTTTTGTATTTTTAAGTAGAGACAGGGTTTCACCGTATTAGCCAGGATGGTCTCAATCTCCTGACCTCGTGATCCGCCCGTCTCGGCCTCCCAAAGTGCTGGGATTACAGGCTTGAGCCACCGCGCCCGGCCATAAATTTCTACTTTTAAAATCAAAGTGGAAAGGGCAATAGATGGATGGATAGATTGTGTGTGTGTGTGTGTGTGTGTGTGTGTGTGTGTGTGTGTGTAATATTGGGCAAGTTCTGAAAATTTGAAGTTCTACCTCTGAACTGTCCCTGAAAATCAGCCTCCTCCTATCATATTCTTCCCAGTGTACCTGTCCCCAGGACACTCCAGTGTCCTGACCTTTCCCTGTTTCTAAGCAAAACTGTGAGGGTGGATGTCCCTGTTGCCAGAGCCACAGAGATGGGGCGGGAGAGAGGAAAGAGCGAGTGTCCAAGTGCATCTACTTCTGCTGCAGGTTAAGAGGTAGGTTCTCCTTTCTCTTCCGCTTTGCCAGAGGGGGAGGAAGTATGTAAAAGAAGTCCTTGCCCTCAGTCTACGGTCCTATGAGCAGTTTTGCCCTGCCCGTCAAAGCAAAGTTTTACCAAACCCATTGCATGCCTGTGCATTTGTTTACTTCCTCCTTTGCTTAGGTCGTAGGTCCTATTACATAAATGTAGCTCTTCTCTTCATGTCCGCCATTATTATATAGCCTTCTGGAGTGCAGGGGCTGGACCTCATTTATCTAAGTCTCTCTTCAGGGCTGGTATGTAATTAAGAGTTCTACAAACATCTGAATGACATCTATGTGTGAGACCCATATTCCAGCACTTGAGTATGTGTCTGTGTGCGTTGGAGTTGTGGGATTCCAAAGGTGGCTCAGGCACCTGCAGTTTGCAAGATCCTAACTTCAGGGAAGGGAGAGGACACGATCTACTGTGGTGCCAGGTGGAAACAATGCTCAGTGCCAGCTAGGAGGGGCACACAGAGGTGCACACATACACACATTATCGAGTCTCTAAATCCAACCTGGTGCTTAGCACAGTTTTACATGCTTGTTGGTTATGTTTAAATGTTCTAAATCCAAGAAATACTAAGTTTAAATATTTTAAATCCAAGACATACTATTTCTGAGCAGTGTTTCAGGTTTCCAGCCTCCAACCCGCTCTTGAAGCTGTGCTTTGGTGCAGCCCTTCTCTCTCCAGTCTTTGAAGGAGCCTTGAGTGGGATTCAACAAATGATCCCCTCACCCTCATCCAGGGTCTGCGGCACCTCTTTCGCATTTCCTGAGGCCATGGGGGATGATTGCAGCCCAGGGCTCTAGAGGCCAAGGGCTTCTAATTAGCAAACTGATCCCATTTGTGACGCTGGTTAGTGGTTGTAGTAAAATACCTCAAATTAATCTCTGGTGAAGCATCGGCTTTGCTCAGGCAACCTCAGGCGGGTGGAACAAAGGGCTTGGGGGCAAGATTTGCAGCCTGGCCACTGAGGAAAAACTCCAGTGGGGTCGGGCGAAGGATGGAGGCCACACTTACTCTCACTAAATAAAAGCTGAAAAGGCCCATCCAAGTTCTATTGATTGCTGCTTGCTGGCAGTGGTGGCAAGGGAGAGAGAAGATGGATACAAGGCTAGGGTCTGTTTTGAAGTCACAGGAGGAGCCAGAAATTGCTGGTAGAGGTCACTGCTTTGTTTCAAACAACTGAGATGATGTTGCCAGAGGGGAAAAGTTCAAAATCTGAACCTATTATAGAAATTATTTGGCACTTCTCCCTTGATTTATTTGACATTAAAGTGTGGTGTAGGCTGGGCACCGTGGCCCACGCCTATAATCCCAGCACTTTGGGAGACTGAGGTGAGCGGATCACCTGAGGTCAGGAGTTCAAGACCAGCCTGGCCAACATGGCAAAACCCATCTCTACTAAAAATACAAAATTAGCTGGGAATGGTGGTGCATGCCTGAAATCCCAGCTACTCGGGAGGCTGAGGCAGGATAATCGCTTGAACCCGGGAGATGGAGGTTACAGTGAGTCAAGATTTGGGCACTAAACTCAAGTCTGAGCAGCAAAGCAATAAATACTCTGTCAAAAAGAGAGAGAGAGGGAGAGCGGGAGGGAGGGAGGGCAGGAAGAGAGGGAAGCAAGGGAAGGAAGGAAGAAAGAAAGGAAGAAAGGAAAGATGATTGTAATGTACACTCTTTGCACGGGGCATTGAGAAAGTTTTCTGGCAATAGCTACCAGTGTTCCTGTTTCATAGAGAACTCCAGTCACTCATAGCATTTTGACTCTTGCCGTCTCCCTCTCCTTTTTCTGAAACCAAAGGGTTCTTTGCTCTTTACCAAACAATTTAAGCCTTGTTCTCATTTTTCGCTTGGGATGTTAAAAATGCTCTCGGGAAACAGTTCTCCCATTCAGAAATTCCAAATATATCCGTGAGTCTTTATTATTCTTCAAGGTTACAGGAATTTTCCTTGGAAGCTGTTTGGATTTGAGTAGAGTTTTTGCCTTTCATGTCTCCTCTTGCTTTTAAAATAAGTTTTGGTAAATGGAAGTCACTGAGCTTATTTGCTTATTCATTTTGCCAAATTTAGTCTGTCTAAATATGCTTTGTCATTAAAAAACCAAAAAAAAAGTAGTTTTATTCTCTCCTCCTGAATTTCCTCTTAAAAATTAACTGGGGAAGATATTACAATGTGTCATTTGTTACCTTCAACAGTAAGCTGGTATTGACATTAAAAAATGAAGCCAGCTGTACATAAAAAGACATATTTTGGCATCTCTTTTAACAATTTGAACAAAACCTCGAAAGCCATTTCATCTTCTGGTCCCAACTTTGTAAATTAGACCCTTGAATCTGCCAAATTTCAGGAGCTCCTTTATCTTAATGCCGAGATACTCCTCCAAAGAGAACTAGCTATATAGAATGTTGCCAGTAGAAACAAAAGCATGTGTATTTGAGACACAAAGGGAAGAATGCTGTCGGTCTCACTTCTTGCCTGACATATTGAATGGAAAATGACAGCTGGCACAGTAGCCTCTCCCAGAGGCAAGTGTGCTCACTCCAGAACCACTTCTGCATCCCAGCAATCTGCCCTGCCCAGGCACAGCACTGCTGTGGCGGCCCAGCTCAGAACTGGATTCTGCAGGCAGGTTCCCAGGATACACTAGGGACCCAGGAGGAGGGACTGTGTCATCACTCTTCCTGGGAACAAGAGTGCTGCCTAGCCAAGGTGAACTCATATGGGGCAAAGTCAAAGGACCTCAAAAAGATACATGAAAATCGAAAGATGTCGCTACTGACATTGATCCGAAACTAACAGGGGGCATCTGGGTGGATCTTGAAGATGCTCCGTGTGCTCTTGTTTGGTTGGGTTTAACCAGGTTTGGTGGGAAGCTCACAGATTTGAGATCACATGATTGGAGGTCATGATGCCTTCCTCCTTTAATAGCTGTGCATCCTCAGGCACATCCTCTAACCTCTCTGGACCTGTACAATGTGGACAATATTGTCTGTAATGGTGCTGTCCAGGTCCCTGTGAAGAGTAAGCAAGTTGATGGCTGTGAAACCATTCAGTAACCTGTAAAATGCCAGTGATGGTGGCATTATGACTGTCTGGGCTCTGTGCTAAGAGTCTAAGCTTGGAGAGTGTATTCTGGCTTCTAGGCAACTAGCTTTGGCTTGTGTTGACTGATACATTTGGCTTCATAGTTATTTTTTTTGCAGTCCATCGGCCTACTCTAGTCTCATATGTCCAACTACTTCACTATGGGATGTTGGCCAAACCACCCCACCTGTCTGTGCCTCAGTGACTCCTTTTAGAAAATGGGCCTGGTACATAACTCCGTTTGTCTCAGGGAGACCCATCAAAGCAAATCAAGTTCATTCACTTAACCAGCATTTATCAAGGGTCTACTCTGTGCCTGGCACCTTTAGGGTAGAATCTTGAATAAAATAAAGCTCCTGCCCTAGAAGAAGAGACAGACAAGTGATCAGTCAGTTCCAAGGCAATACAATCAGGTTACAAAAGAAAAACAAGGATGATGCCATGGGGCCCACCAGAAGCCTTGTGCCAAAACAGCAGGATTAGAAGAGACCTTCTTGCCAACTTAATTTCACTGATGTCTCTAGGAAAGAACCTGTGCTGTGCTCATCTAGGGAGAAATGGTTAAATTGGGAACATTCACCCATCTTGCACAGGGTTGACCCCCCATAACACAGAGAGCCACAGGAGGAGAAGTGTCTATACTTCTTACAGTAATCTCAGGCTGATTGTCCAGAGAAATGTCCAAAGTGGAGAATGTCGTTACCTCAGTACCAAACAGAGGGTGACATCACACCTGGATACTTTGCTAATTTGTCCCCGAAAGTCATTTCTTATTGGGGACGAAGTAACACTCAGCAGTTGCGAGATTTGATAAGCTGAGAGTGAATCACCGCTGTGGGGCACACCTGGGAGAAGTCAGGAGTGCCCTGAGGTCAGCCTTCCCTGACTCACTGAATTGGTGACATCCCAGCTTCACCTCCAAAGCTGATGGACAGGCCTTATCCTGCCCTCTGCCTGTGCTGAGGTGAAGACATCATCTGGACTCTTGTTGTATGCAGGGTAGGCAGGGGCCACTGGACAGGTGGTCATAGCACCAAATGATACAGAAATTCATTCATTTATTCATTCTTTCATTCACTTATTGAATGGAATCGAATCTATCACATGGGCTGAACTCGATATGGCATAACCAGGAAATAGCAGCTTCTTCTCCTCCCTCAACTCCCATCACTGCCCTTCCAACCTTCTCTGTCAGATCTTCTTCCACTAGTAAACATCTCGGGCAGATCCCACACAATTCAGTCCCTTTCATGTCGAGCTGTTTTCATGTTAGAGTGTTTTAAAAAGCCTAGTGTTAAAACAGTTTAAAACTGTTTCCCATCAAGTTCCATGCTCTTTCCCTTCCCCCCAGCTCAGGCCTGACCCAAGCTCGTAAAGATTGCATAGTCTGTCTTTTATGATTGCTCTGTCTCTTGTCACTCACTAGCTGAGTTTTGCTCCCAGGGTAGGGCAGAGAGTCGGGGGAGAGGGAAAGAAGCAAAAATGTCTTTTTCCTTTGCTTCAGCTGCTGTTGTCTAGCCATTGGCATTCTTTGAATACAGATGCTGAAATACTGGTTCTTATAAGGTACTTTAGTCAGGTACTTTGGAGTGACCCCATCCACCTGCCCCAGGTCCTGTGCCTTGCAGTGCCTGGACTTGGAAGAGTACCCTCCCTGGTGGATTCTTAGGATTCCCCTTCAACCCAAGAGTCATTGGGACACCCGACGTGGCCATCTCATGTTGGGTTTACCTGGCCCTGGCAGTCAGGCCCCATGGCTGGGGACCTATTAAAAGGAGTCAAGCTCAAGTCCCATCTTCAGAGTCCACGTGGCCCATGAAAATATGTTCCCCATTTTTTTTTTTTTTTTTTGAGACAGAGTCTCTCTCTGTCGCCCGGGCTGGAGTGCAGTGGCCGGATCTCAGCTCACCACAAGCTCCGCCTCCCGGGTTTATGCCATTCTCCTGCCTCAGCCTCCCCAGTAGCTGGGACTACAGGCGCCCGCCACCTCGCCCGGCTAGTTTTTTATATTTTTTAGTAGAGACGGGGTTTCACCATATTAGCCAGGGTGGTCTCGATCTCCTGACCTCGTGATCCGCCCGTCTCGGCCTCCCAAAGTGCAGGGATTACAGGCTTGAGCCGCCGCGCCCAGCCATGTTCCCCATATTAAGCTCTGAAAAGCAAGCCTTGCCGAGAGCTTTTTGCTTCCCAAGATGGTGGCAACCAGGGCAGGCCAAGACCCTGCAGCTCAGCAAGCATCCACCACAAAGGGGGAGATTTTAAACTCTTCTCTGACTCCCACACTCTCCTGAAGCTATCTTTACTTGGCTCAAGGGGCAGGGAAGCAGCCCACCTCTACCACCTCACTCAATGAGAGGAAAAGGAAAATAAATGCACAATGCTTTTTACTAGAAATCCCTTACAATCAATCCAAAACCACATCTCTATATTTCTATCTGTATCTATCTGTTGTTTTGGCCAACTCTTAACCAGTCCTGCGTGGTTGGTAAGCTGCATCTGCCTTTAGAATATGGGGCCACTTATTCCCCATCTCAGCTTTGGTCATCAGCAGAAATTCTCAAACAGAAAAATTTCAACTTAACTTTCTGCTATTCATTCATTCATATTATTCAGCAACATTTATCCAATTTGAACTATATGCCCAGGGCTGTGCCAAGGTTCACCCAGCAAGAAGCAAAACTGACATGGACTCTGCCCTTTCCTAGATATGCTGGGTGAATCGACCAACTGCTGGCTGCTTGATACCTTTCAAGAACATCTAAATTTGATGAACCTGAGATCCTATCAACTGGAACTCTGTTACTCTGTCACTGGTGAATGACTACAAAGATAGGTATGACTTCATGTTTGGAGTAATGATCCCCAGTGCTGCAAGATCCTTAAGTGCCTTTGAGTCATCACCAATAACTTACTCATCAGAATTGCTTTCGTGTTGAGTAGATTTTGCTGATATCTGATTGTTCAGCAAGTACAAACTTAATTAAGCTTCTATTTTAATACTAGATACATGCTCTAAGATCAAGACAGAGTTCCCTATAAACAGAATATTTGCTAGATCATATCCCATTATTTGAGCAAACTGGATCCAGAACATTTTCTTGTTTGTTTATAAAGTAGTTCATGGGTACATTTGTGTGTGTGTGTGTTTGTAAATTCTTCCCTTCTTGGTGAATTTTCTTTTATTAAATTGAATTCTCCTGGTATTTTCCTTTTTATCCAGAAAATAGGAGTACCCACTTTCCTGGCTTAAATGGATAATTCATGGAAAGATTTAACTTGATTTTTAAATGCAAAGTGATATGTTTTAAAAACACTGTTCCTGTTCTTGGCACTGCCAATCAAAAACATTCAACTTAGAATATCTGATTTGTTCCTGAAGTTGGAGTCTATGTATTTTGATTTCGTGAGAATTTAAAGAATCAAATTAAACCTCAGTATAGATAAAAAGTTTTGATCTCATACAGGGGAAAACACCAGAGGATCTTTATTGTTGCCAAGCGACATTGATAAAGTTTGCATTCTAACCCCAGTTCCCTGATGGAATATATAAATCTTGTTAACCTTATAAGTATGATTTTTCAAGAGCAAAGAACTTCTCCCTTCTTCCTTTATTATGTCTAATTTGCATACAAGTACATAGTCCAAGTGTTGGCAGATAATATTTTAAAGGGCATCGAAGTATAAGAATAACTACATACTTGCAGATGTGTTATGAAATATACCCCATTAGTCACTTTATATTTGAAAGGCAGAAAAGCAGGCACCTAGCAACAGCATGCCATCACTCAGGATTAGAGAAAAACCACTTTACATCCAGGAACTATTACCCCCTCATTTGGGAGTTGTCAAGTTAGTACATTTAATTACACAAAAGATCCTTGGCTGTTGATTGTCCGTATTCATGGTGAATGACAGTAATGACATCACCTAAAGGATGCCTTTTGGTGGTAGAGGAGACAGGAGACTGGGCTTAGTAGGAGCTCTCCAGACAGGCTCGTCGGTCAGTCCTGTGCAGAGAGACCCAAGGCTCCACTTGAAAACTGTGCTTTCTCTTCTGGAAAGCCATTCATCCTTCCTTCTTTTCCCTCTAAATTGATTACCGGGTGGATGGGGCAGGGGGTTGCCCTCCCAGAACCCAGAAATAAGGGTCCAGCACTTAACACTGTTCAGGAGCAAACTTTCCCCCACCAGCCATGGGGGAAAGCATCAGATCCTGAGCTCTTATTAGACCCAATCAGATGGAATTTTCTCTTTTTTATTCTTTCTTTCTTTCTTTCTTTCTTTCTTTCTTTACTTTCTTTCTTTCTTTCTTTTTTTTTTGAGACGGAGTCTCACTCTGTCACCCAGGCTGGAGTGCAGTGGCGCAATCTCGGCTCACTGCAAGCACCGCCTCCTGGATTCACGCCATTCTCCTACCTCAGCCTCCCGAGTAGCTGGGACTACAGGTGCCCACCACCACGTGTGGCTAAATTTTTGTATTTTTTTTTAGTAGAGACGGGGTTTCGCTCTGTTAGCCAGGATGGTCTCAATCTCCCAACCTCGTGATCCGCCCACCTCAGCCTCCCAAACTGCTGGGATTATAGGCATGAGCCACTGCACCCGGCCTCAGATGTAATTTTCACAAGGTTCTTTTCTCACACTTGTTAGGATGGATAAAAGGTAACAGGAAGCAAAGGAGATGACAAGAAAGAGGAAAACATCCAAACCTAATATTTGGCTGGGGAGAGATTCCTTGTGGAACATCTGCAGGTGCTTGCATCTGGGCCAGACAATGTAGGGGCCCCCAAGGCCACTCTGCAGAGATCACTGAGCCCCTGTGGAAAAGACCAGGGTCCAGAACAAGGATACACAGCTCAGTCCTCAAGCAGCTCCCTTCAGGCAGGGGAGCTCAGCACTCGGGGAATGTCCCAGAAGCAAGATGTTCCCTCTGTGTCCTACAGACTTGGGTGCAGGCAGAAACTCACATATGATCAGGTCTTGCCTTCCAGTATGAACCTAGGTTAGATAAGTAGAGGAGTGTCAAGAAGAGCAGTGGGGATTTGCATGCATGGGGAAGGCCAGGGCTGGGGGCGAGATGGACTTTCCCTCTCTCCTAAAAAACTGAAAAATAAACATAAGAAACAGGAAGGAGGAAGAGAGAAAGGGAAAAAGAGAGGGACCAAAAAAATAGTATCCATTTGAAATAGATGGTTTTAATGATTGTATTGCAATGTCATGCACAACATTGTGAATGCAACTAATACCACTAAAAATAGTTAAAATGGCAAGTTGTATGTTATGTAACAATTTTAAATGATGTAATATGTCAAAAATCACAGTGTGCATTTTAAATGAATGAAATATATGTTATCTGAATTTATATCTCAATAGAGCTGTTTTTAGAAGGTGGTATCCACAAGCAAGTATGTGTGTGTGCACGTGTGTTGGAGTACATTTGCACGCACATGTGTGTGTGGCAGGAGTGTCAGTTTCCTAGCTAATCTACTTTGGCTGGAAACTGTCAGTGAGGACTAGGCAAAAGTGGAGAAGAGAAATGTAACCTGCCTGTCCGTTGTTCACTGGTGCCCTCGAGGAAGAGAGAAAAAAGTATGGCAAATGCTAAAATAATATGATATTATAAGCGTCACATATTTTTTAAGGGGGAGTATTCTCCACCACAACTTCCACGCCTGGTTTCCCTTTCTCAATGCACTTTGTTTACAGAGTTAGCCTCATGAAGACTGTGGCATGAATGATCACGCTGAAGCTCCTATTTTCCCCTTGAAATATGCACTTGTGCTTAGGAATGCAGCAAATCTCTTTCAGTTATACCTTGGCGCCAGAGTCCCTTTTCCTGGAAGTACACCTCCAATGTCAAGAGGGTGTGGTGCAGTGGAGGTGATGCTGTGTCTGGGTCAAAGACCTGCCTCCCTGCCTAGGAGACCTTGAGCAGTCATTGCCTGGATGTCTTTGACCATAAAATGCAGATGATGAGGATGCCTCCCTTGCCTTCTCCCTGGAGTAGTGTGCGAAGCAAAATCTAAACAGGACAACATGTGAAAGAATTCAGTAAACTGTGAATCACTGCCTTAGTGGAAACTCTTCTGGATGCACGTAATAGAAACACAATCAAGTAAGCAAAAAGGAAGACACTGAGTTGAAAGTAGACTGGGATACCTCTCAGAAACTATGGCAGGAGGTGAGGCTGGATCCAGAACCGGGGTCTGGAGAGCGGGAATGCAGGCAGCTCATTCCTGTGGCTTCTCGCTGCTTTTCCATCTGTTTTCATCTCTGTCTCTCTCTCCAGAGTGGCTTCCATTGTTCTGGCTTGCAGGGCCAAGCAGGGATACCCCATGGCTCCTGTGACTACATAACCTTAATTTAAGCCATGAGCCCAGATGTCTATGCCAGGTCCTAATTCAGTTGGTTCAGCTGGGCTGGGTGTGGACACGTGTTGTCCAGTGAGTCATGAATATGGGCAGGGGTCACATAGAATAAATTTGACCATTCTTTGTCCATCCCTGTGGGTGTGAGCTGGGCAGGTACCAGGAGAAGAGACTTCTACAAACATTTGGCAACATCTAGTGGTGTGATTACAACAGTCAGTGAAAGAGGAAGATTCAATTTTGAGAACCTCTTTTCCTAGTGTCCCCATCTTTGCTGCCTTCCATGAGTTTGATCATGTGAACTCCACGGAGGTTGGCCACTGCTGGGCAATGCAGCCAAACAAAGTGAGCAAAAGTAGGCTGGAGGGCTCCGTGGGTGAATGGGGCTAGGCTGGCTGTGGTGCCCCAGGAGCCCTGAAGCCACCTTGTAGCTCTTCTGAAATGGTGAACGGGCTGCTGTTCTTCTTGTACCAACGTGTCCATGTTGCCTTTCTCAAAAAATGAATTGCAAATAAGAGTGGGTACAAGTCATAGAAACCCATTCCAAGCTAGCTTACACAAAAAGGAGACCATTCTGGGGCTGCTTTTCCAGATCCCTCTGTCCTTTCTTTCCTGCTGCCCTTTGAGCCATTCCACTGTTTTCAGCTCTCTGGAGACAGGCATGGTGAGGTCTGCTTTGACCCTCCCACCATGAAATGAAGGGGAAGATGCTGAACTGCTGATGTTTCCCCCTTCTTTTTCTGTCATTGCCTGTGGTCTGCAATTACCCATTCCCCTCTTGGCCTTGAGAGCTGCGCCAGGGTGAGCAGGTGTTGAAAGCAACTTTGTTCTTTTTGAGTCAATTTCATTACATGGAGAGGATCCAACTCTCTCCGTGTAGCTGGCAGCTCCCAAGGCCAGACCACTGGGCAGGACTCCCAAGAGCAGTGCTAGCCTCTTTGGTGTCACAAAGGGTCGGGCCAGGCCTGCTCATCTCTTTCCCCAAGAGCAAGCTGCTTTTTGAGCAGATGTATGAACAACTGGATGCCTCTGATAGACTGCAGTTCTGTAAGGTTGCAATCCTACCAGCCTTGCAGGAAAGTAAAAAGAAAAGCTCCAAACTGAGGCCTCTCCATTCTGCCATCTTTCAGACTTTCCCACGTTCTCACAGGTGGGCCAGCAACTAACCATGGACCAGTAGGCCTGTCCCCTGCACTATAGAAGATGTTGGTTATGGGATGTACAGGTGGAAGAGTGAAGGGAGCCACGCAGAAGACCCAGGCCTTTTCCTTGCCCAGAACTTAACTGGGCAAACACACAGCAGATTCCTGCAGAATTTAACCCTTAAAGATTAGCCCTTAAGAAGCTACAAAGGTAAACAAGTACATGATTACATTCAGGCTGGTTGCTGAATAATAATAGCATCTGTTCCTGGCACCATTCTAATCAGTTTACATGTGTCGGTTCACACAGCAAATAAGTGACAGAGCCAGGATTTGAACCCAGACAGTCACTACACAAACTTCCTCCCACATTATTAGCCTCTCACAATGCAAACAAAACACTGACACAGAATGTGTCTTTGCTCTTGTGTACTTGTGGTAATTTGCATGATTGAAAGATACCATTAGGAAAAAGAAATGTTTTAAATATCTAACTCCTGGAAAAGCAAGGTTTAGAGACTAAACATTTCATGACCCATCTGAAGCTCAGCGGTCAAGTTTGCAATTCTGCGAACTTCCTGCAAGAGTAAAACTGGCTGCTCTCGCTGCTGTTAATGGAGGAGGATAGGACCGTGACCTTGATGTACAGGTGGTGGGAGGGTGGGGCATTATTTAAGCAATGCGATCTGATGGGGGGTGCTGGAAAATGAACAAAAGTGTGAATTATTCCACAGCTGCTCACCCTGACGTTTATTGTGACTTTAAAATCTGTGAACATATGGTAACGGCTGGAAGCACGAAATAGCAGTTGGAAACGTGTAGACTTAAGGAAAAACCAGCCACCCTTATACCTCCCCACTTAGCTTCTCTGTAGAATGCTGTTGTCTTGCTAGCCTTTTTTGCTCCCAAATCTGAAGAAAGCCCAGGAACAAATGTCCCCTTTTCTTCAGCCCATCCGCCCATGCATCCGTGAGAGCTTTTCCCCCTCCGGTAACAGAAGTTAGTATTTTGGTTCTTGGCTATGGTATTTTTATGTATTGTGCCCTTCCACAGTTTTTGTTGGATCTTGCTAAATTCCACATCTTTGTTTTACAAGGCTGGATAGAGAGCTGGAAACATTGGGATGACATTTTGTTTGGGAATCCATGGTGGTCCTTGGAAATTCAGGTCAACGGCTGCTTCTATTGCCAGTTGAGGGAGCCCCACTGTGTGGCTAGGAGACACCACCACTCCCCGGCCTCCCAGTTATTCCTCTGGTCATCCAGCAAGCCTCACGTCTTCCCCTTCCTCTTGAAAGCCTTTGGGAGCATTCTAGTGGCAATGACTGCCCCCTTCTCTGTGCCAGGGGCTGACTTCCACTTAGGCTGTCTAACTTTCTGGTTTTTCTTTTTTTTTGAGACAGAGTTTTGCTCTTGTTGCCCAGGCTGGAGTGCAGTGGTGCGATCTCGGCTCACTACAACCTCCACCTTCTGGTTTCAAGTGATTCTCCTGCCTCAGCCTCCCGAGCAGCTGGGATTACAGGCACCTGCCACCATGCCCAGCTAATTTTTGTATTTTTTTTTTAGTAGAGACAGGGTTTCACCATGTTGGTCAGGCTGGTCTCGAACTCCTGACCTCGTTATCCACCCGCCTTGGCCTCCCAAAGTGCTGGGATTATAGGCATGAGCCACCGCGCCCGGCTCACTTTCTAGTTTTCATGTTTTATGTTGCTCTCTTCTAATTTGTAAGATTCTGAAGTTTCAGAAGCATGTTTACTTGATCCATCCCCTGCCTCACTACATTGACAAGTAGTAGCCGGGTGCTTCCTCTGTCAACATACACATTCATATTTGTATGCTTGCTGCAAACCACCATGCCTTTGATCAAGGAATGAATCCACTGCTTTACAGAGATTTCCATTTCCTAATCCTCTCCTTTCCTAATCAAGTTGACTTGGGAACTAGGGGCACTCATAGAACCGAAGCCAGTTCACCCCTCTCAGAGTGAGAGAGACCTAGAGGTCAGTTTCATGGGTAACCTGAGGCTCCCTCAGATACCTGCTCTTTCACATAACAGGCTCTCCCAGAAGGACTAGTTCATACAGCAACTTCTTTTCTAAACACATCTCTCTGGAGAGCCCCATGCAGAGAGTGCTAGCTTCCTACGTGATATCCACCCCCACCTTCTCTCTTAGAGATCCCCAGTGTTATCCTGGTTAGCACGTATCCAGTGAAAAGATGAGTTCTCTTGCAGAAGATAAAAGCAGAAGTTGTTGGGTGGGACTTCTAGGAAAGCCTTGTTTGCCATCCCATCCTTCCTGATTCCTGTTGTTTGAGATGTGGATGTGATGGCTGGAGCTGCAACAGACATATTGAGGCTGTGAAGAAAAGACTAAAAGAATCATGGACCAGATGCGGTGGCTCATGCCTGTAATCCCAACACTTTGGGAGGCCGAAGCAGGTGGATCATGAGGTCAAGAGATTGAGACCATCCTGGCCAACATGGCAAAACCCCGTCTCTACTAAAAATACAAAAATTAGCTGGGTGTGGTGGCATGCCCCTGTAGTCCCAGCTACTTGGGAGGCTGAGGCAGGAGAATTGCTTGAACTCGGGAGGCGGAGGTTGTAGTGAGCTGAGATCGTGCCACTGCACTCCAGCCTGGCGACAGAGTGAGACTCCATCTCAAAAAATAAAAATAAAAAAATTACAAATACCTGTCCCTGATTTTCTCAAGCCACCAAACCAACGCCAGTAATTACCCATGTCTGCATTTCTCATGACATGACAAAAGTAAACACCTTCATGCATTTACGCCACTACAGTCAGTTCTCTATTGCTAGCAACTGAAAGCAATTCCTAACTGATATACTGTGTTAGAGAGAGAGTAGTTCAGTGATTATTCACAGGCTTGAGTGACAGGGAGCTGAGCTCTTATGAAGCCAGTTCTCAGGAGTTCTTCCTTTGCTGACAAGCCCTAGAGTCAATCTTCTCTGAGTTAAGAGATTCTTTTTGGTGTTCCCAAATATAACTGCTTCAGTGAAAGTGAAACACGAAAGCCACCAGGCTCCCTCCCTAGAAACAGTTTTAGGAAAGCAAGTCATCATCTCTCTTTGACATGCGGTCACCTGCCAAAGTGTTGCTGATACCAAAGCCCACGAGCTACATGTCCAAGTTCTCCAACATCTGGCAGCTGAGCTGCTACTTGCTTTTTTAAGCACAAAACCAAGCATTCAAATGTTCCCAATTTAGCCTCATAAGCTTTATGTTGGGCGCCTCTACCTTGGCCCACAGCTGCCAGCAATTCAAAGCTCTCTCTTATACAGATATGTTCAGATTTTTTCCCTGCGTGCATTCCCTTCATCCCCAACTGTGATGAAGTCACACTGGAGGAATTTTTCTAAAGGCAGCCACTCGTGTCTTACCAAGGTTAGGTGTCCAAAAGGTTTCTCTGGGGCTGAGGTGGAGGTGAGAGTGTCCTCAAAAGGTGGCCCTTTTGAAAAGCCAGTTCCTCTCTGTAGCCAGGCCCTCATTACAAGCAGCCAGATTAACTTGTGCCATGGAGGGGGGTGGTATGGTGTTGGTGGGGAGATCTAACCCCGCCTTTTTTCTCCTTCACATCTGGGCAGTTTGAGAAGCTGGTTGGTGGGAGGCTGAACTCTGGAGCCAATAAACTGCATTCTCAAAGGCTAAGCATCCTATTTTGTGAGCCCCTTCATCTCTTGCTGATGCTGTGCAGGACCTGAAGGCTCCTAGACCGCCTCCTCCCTCCCTCTGTGTTTTCTCCTGTCATGCCCCAGTTTAGTGCTGCCTTCTGTAGGGAGCCTGTGCAGTCAGGGAATATTGGCGCTAAGGGGCTTCAAGCTTATCTCATCTCACCTTTTTTTTTTTTTTTTTTTGAGACGGAGTCTGGAGAGCAGTGGCATGATCTCGACTCACTGCAACCTACACCTCCCAAGTTTAAGTGTTTCTCCTGCCTCAGCCTCCTGAGTAACTGGGACTATAGGTGCCCGCCATCATGCCCAGCTAATTTTTGCATTTTTAGTAGAGACAGGGTTTCACCATGTTGGCCAGGCTGCTCTCAAACTCCTAACCTCAAGTAATCTGCCTGCCTCAGCCTTCCAAAGTGCTGGAATTACAGGTGTGAGCCACCATGCCCGGCCCTGTCTTACCTTCTAATTGAAAGTATGGGCAAACTGACGTCGATGGCAGGTTGGAGACCTACCTCAGGTTATATCGCTAGTTAGTGGCCCAGCTTTTAGTTCTGATCCTAAACAAGCATGCCTGTCACAATGATAGATTAGTAATAGATTAAAGCTGATTTTTTTTTTTTTTTTTTTTTTTTTTTAGATGGAGTCTCACTCTGTCGCCCAGGCTGGAGTGCAGTGGCGCGATCTCGGCTCACTGCAAGCTGCACCTCCTAGGTTCATGCCATTCTCCTGCCTCAGCTTCCCAAGTAGCTGGGACTACAGGTGCCCACCACCACGCCCGGCTAATTTTTTGTATTTTTAGTAGAGATGGAGTTTCACTGTATTAGCCAGGATGGTCCTGATCTCCTGATCTCAGGTGATCCACCTGCCTCAGCTTCCCAAAGTGCTGGATTACAGGTGTGAGCCACCGCGCCTGACCGATCTGATTCTTAAATAGCATTTACTATGTGCAGGACACCATTCTAATGTATATATAAAATAGTCCCATGTTATGCATGAAGAATGTAAGGCAAAGAAAGGTTGAATAACTTGCCCAAAGTCTCAGATAGTAAGTGGCAGAGTTGGGATTTGATCTCAGGCAGTCTGGCTCTGTTCTTGACCACTCCACTATACCGATACACTAATACCCATTCTTTGACTTGTTTACGTCAGGTCCAGATGAGAGCTCTCTAATAAAACTCCTCGGTCAGAGGAATACTGGCTTAACATCTTACCCCTGGAGGAGCATTTCCCAAAATATGATAGCAACAGGTGTTGAACAAACTAACCAAAACAAAAATAAATGCTATAGCCAAATAAATTTGCAGTTACATTAAACCAAGTTAAACAGGTTTTATATTACAGAACTTCTCAGAGCCTTTAATATGCTAATAGACATACATTCTCTGAGAGAGTCTGAAATATTTCCCAAACTTTTGGGACCATAGAAGCCTTTTTGATATATTGATGTCATGACATATCATGTGCCCTATGGAAAACTCCATTGAGTAAAAAAGGCAAATCGTATATTATTACAAAAAGAGTTTTGACCTCAAGAATGTCCTAAGATGGGTTAATCCCAACACTTTGGGAGGCTGAGGCAGAAGGATCCTTTAAGCCCAGGAGTTCAAGACCAGCCTGGCCAACTTAGAAAGACCCCCCCCCATCTCTATATTTTTTAAAATGCTTTTTTAAAAAATGAAAAAAAAAAAAAAGATGAGTTCAAAACCCCCAGCGTTCCCTGGTCCACAGTTTGACAATGGCTATTCTAGAAAATACTATTTAAAATATAAGACTTGAAGCTCATCTTCAAGGGAAGCTAAATACCATATCATACTGCCCCATGCATAGGACACAGGAGAAAAGTGAATGAAAGAATGTGGATAAGTGTTTTAAAAACAGTCCCCTTTCATTTCACATTCTATGTCCATATAAATAAAAAAAAATTTTAAAAAATCAGTTCCCTATCCTACTAGTTCTCTTTTCTTTTTTCCTTTTTTATTCTCTTTCCTCCTTTTTTTTTTTTTTCATTTAAAAATCTCTTGTTGCTCCATAAGGATTTAAGGTAACTTAATCTTCCAGTGAGTCAATGTTCCTGTTGACGGAGACATATTTAAGTAAAGGGTCATTATTTTAGGGGGACTCCTAACCCTTCACTCTATCCTAAAAATTCCCTACTATCATCCTACTGGTCAACCTAAAATTTCTGCCATTGGCATTTTTCTTATTGGGGTAAGGCCATATCTTTCTAGAAAGAGGCCTTGGATTAAGATACCATTTCATTTTGCAGCTAGGTGTGAACACAGGTGGCTACTGCCACATGGGAATGTGTCTCTCAGATTAGGGCACTCATCCAGGAAGAGACCCCTAAGGACAGGGACCCAGGATGGGAAAGTACTGCGATGGGTACTTGCGTGCAGCCCTAGAAAGTGAGGTGCCCTGCTAAGAAGTCACTCTCTCCTTTTTAGGGAGATGTCCGAAGATACGTTTTATTTCTTTAACAGGTTTTTTTTTTTTTTTTTTTTTTGAGACAGAGTCTTGCTGTGTCACCAGGCTGGAGTGCACTGGCACGATCTCTGATCACTGCAATCTCTGCCTCCCGGGTTCAAGTGATTCTCCTGCTTCAGCCTCCCAAGTAGCTGGGACTACAGGCATGTGCCACCACGCCCGGCTAATTTTTTTGTATGAAAGTAGAAATAGGGTTTCACCATGTTGGGCAGTCTGGTCTTAAACTCCTGACTTCAAGCAATCCACCAACCTCTGCCTCCCAAAGTGCTGGGATTAAGGCATGAGGTACCGCACCTGGCCTCTTTAACAGTTTTATCTAGGGCCTGCCCTTATCCGAGGTCATTTTGTGTTTATATTAGACTGCAGGTCTTTGAACCTGATTTCAAACCTCATGTCAAGGCTAATGCAGCATCTGCAGTACTGCACCCGAATGTGACAACCCAGACCAGGTGGGGAAAATGAAATCTAGTTCAGGCTGGGTGGCCCAAGGTCCCCCTTGTTACACTGGCCAGCAGCAAGGTAACACTGGCCTTGGCTCACAAGGCACGTAAACCACACAAGATGCTGCAGTCAACACCATCGAGGCGAGAGAGAGAATTATAGACTGGAGGAGATGCGAAGGGTCCTCTCCCCTGAGAACCCCACCGTCTCCCATGCTTCTTTGTTCTGTCTTCACAGGGTTGGGGGTCCAGCTATCTGTAATTGGGAAGTGAAGAGGATGTGACCGCCAGGTGATGCTAACCCTGAATCCTTGGTGCCTGTGTTATGCACCCTATGCTGAATTTCGGTTCCAGCTGTGTGCTAGGTGAGTCTTTGGGTGTTTGGCTGAATGATCTTTTAAGGCTGGTGTGCCCCTTGTCAAGGCTAACCCATCCAGCTAAGTGTTTTCTAAACAACAACACAGTCTGGGCACAGTGGCTCACACCTGCAATCCCAGCATTTTGGGAAGCCAAGGCAGGTGGATCACCTGAGGTCAGGAGTTCGAAACCAGCCTGGACAACATGGTGAAACCCCCATCTCTACTAAAAATACAAAAATTAGCCGGGTATGGTGGCGGGGGCCTGTAGTCCCAGCTACTCAGGAGGCTGAGGCAGAATTGCTTAAACTCAGGAGGCGGAGGTTGCAGTGAGCCAAGATCATGCCACTGCACTTCAGCCTGGGCGACAGAACAAGACTGTCTCAAAAACAAAAACAAAAAACAAAACAAGCTTATTAGGAGTTTTTGTACATATGTTAGTAATGCATGCTAATTATAGAAAATTTAGAAAATACAGATAAGAAAATGGAAAAGTCACCATAATCCTATCACCCAGAGATAACCACAGCTGACTTTGGATGTAAGTCCCTCCTGTCCGTCCTTCCAGCCTCTAAATCTCACTACATATGCTGCTGATGGGATTCACGTGTGGTCCAAGCATTGTGCTGCCCCACCCCTCAGACACTGATCTGCAGCCACGACTGACTTAGGGGAAGGGGCTGGTTTTTCTGTTGGGCTTCTTGGGCCTGGAGGGTAAAGGGAGGGGCTAACAGGGAGCCCGACGCTCTCTGTCTCAAGGCCGGGTCTGACCTGGCAGAGAGGAACTGGCTCCACAGCTCTGGGCAGAATCCACTGCCGCTTCCACGCAGGGAGGACCGGGGGAACCGCAGCCCCACTCTGGTAAGTCAAGAGAGGGAAGCTGTTTATCTTCAATAGTGTGTTGGGGCTGGTATTTTCTCTCCTGGCACCCCGTCCCGGGGCAGGGTCCTCGGCAGGAGTGGACAGAGACAATGCCCTCTTGGCCACACTTCCACGTCCTTAGCTCCTCACACCCCCTCCAGCACTGGCCACTGAGGCTGCTCTGCTATTCCTTTTAGATTTCCCAATTCCAAGTCTATATTTAGTCTTTTCTGCACTAGAACACGCACGGCAGTTAAATATGAAATCTAAGATGTCATCAACCAGCAGCCTAGGATTCCATATAAAATGCATGCAGAAACGTGCCGAGGGCTGGCTGGCTGCGATGAGTCACCTCAGGGCCCCCAGCCGCTCGCCACCACTCTTAATTCTTCACATTAAGCAGGGAGAGCAGCTGGGGAAGCTGGGCTTTTCGGAGACAAACACTGGCCAACTAGGGATGCTCCTCTGCTGTTTCCACTTCTCCCCAGGCAGCCCCTGCTGGCTTTCTGTTTATTTTGCAATTAGCACTTGAAGGAGACTCTGGAGACATTTTTGCTTGGGGGCTGAGAGCTGATATTTCAGAATTTCTTCCCCTCCTTAGAGCACTAGGTTCTGGAAGGAGGGTTTGAAAACAACAGCTCTCAGCGTTCTTTCTAATAATACTCTTGATTATGATCCTTGGCAATTTCATTATCCACAGACATGATCCTTCCGACACTCAGCCTCCCGGTTCCTCTCCTTGCTCTTCTCCACCAGTCTTGTCCTTTATGGCATCGCGGCCACTCACCCCCATGGCCGTTCCCTTGACTCTGTCATTACTCCCAGTTGCACTGTCTGTACCGTCTTGACTTCAAACGTCCCACTCTCCTAACACAGTTCTCGTCCCACTCAGTCTTCCCTCTCCAGTGATTCTTCAGCTTTACTGCGACCCACAATGGACTGATCTGCCATCTTTTCACTGTTCCTTGCTCCTACTTGCGAGTCTTCCCTGCCCTCTGTACCCACTTAGATGCTGTGATCTGGGGTCTTCATCCCTCCCATCAATACACAGTCAACTCCCTTGACCTCCTCTCCTTTGTTGTACCTGCTGGCAAGACCACAGTCCTGGCCAAATCCTACTGTCTGCCCACTGTGTGCACCTGCCCGGCTGTGTGCAGCTGCCTGGTCTCACTCAAAGTTCAGCCTCACTAGCTGCAGGTGGGTCCTGCCATCTGGCTGGCACTCCTATTTCATTTCCCTGCACTACTTATTCTCACATTCTCCAAGACAGTGATTTCATATTTTTTCCCAGCTCAAACTTGCAACACTTCCTCCCCTATCCTCACCCTCACCTGGTGACCTTTCTTCCAAATTCACTGAGCTAATAAAATAATTGGCTGCCAAGTTCCCATCTTCCCACCCTTGCCCGCAATCCCACCTCCATCTATGCCTACCTGCTCTGCCTTCCCACCTTAGACAAGGAATGAATTTCCCAAGCACCTGTCAGCAATTCTCAACGTGTGGGCCTGAATCTTGACTGCATCAGTATCACCTGGGGGATGGTCAGAAAACTCAGCTTGTCCACCCCTAGTCCAGACCTGCTGAATCAGAATGTCTGGGGCAGGGCCAGGCTCAGTGGCTCATGCCTGTAATCCCAGCACTTTGGGAGGCCGAGGCAGGTGGATCATTTGAGGCCAGGAGTTTGAGATTAACATGTGAAACCCCATCTCTACTACAAATGCAGAGATTAACCAGGCGTGGTGATATGCACCTGTAATCCCATCTGCTTGGGAGGCTGAGGCATGAGAATCACTTGAATCTGGGAGGCGGAAGTTGCAGTGAGCCAAGATTGTGTCCCTGCATTCCAGCTTGGGCAACAGAGCAAGACTCTGTTAAAAAAAAAAAAAAAAAAAATCTGAGTTGGGGCCCCAGAATCTGTTTCAATGGGCTCTCCAAGGCATTCTTATGCATGGCACTGAGCTAGGTCCCTTTCTCTGTCACCTACTCAAGGACATCCCTCCAGCAGTTGTCTCCTCTACAGCATCATTTCCAATATCATACAAACAAACTGGAAACAAAACACCTCTCTAGACCCCAAGCCTGCTTTAGCTACCACCCCATTTCTCTACTTCCCTGTTTTCTCTTGAACTCCCTTCAATCAGTCTTTGGTTTTCACCCTCCTCCAAAAGTGCTCTTGCCAAGGTCATTGTGAGAGAAACTGGCTAGATGGTCACCAAACCACTTCCTCTTCCAGGGCACATAACCAAATGATGTTTCCCAGTTACTTTGCCTTTAAATGAGGCCGTGTGACTAGTTCTTGCCATGGGAACTCTAGTAGGGTCAACATGCCAGCTTCAGGCTGAAGCACCAGAGCTCAGGTGTGCTTCTATATGGACCACTCCTTCCCTTTCCAAGGGAACCATGGCAGGTGTGCACTGAAGATGGAAAGAGCCTGGCACCCAAATCACAAAGAAGGCCACCTGCCAAATACTTGACTGGACTGTGAGATGAATGAGATATAAGCTTTTTATTGTACTAAGTTATTGATTCAGGGATTATGCATTGGAGAAATAAGACTGCCCCAATAAAGTCACCAGGGACCTCCAAATTTCTAAATCCAATAGTCAATTCTTAGTTATGATCACGTGTGACCAAATAGCAGCATTTGGCAAAGTCAATCAATGGTTACTTTTTGAGACATTTTCTTTATATATTCTCTAGGCTGTTTTTTTAAGAAAAAATTCTTTAACTCACTTTAGCATTCTTTGCTAAGTCTTCTTTGTGTAAGATTGCCCCAGGACTTAGTCCTTGGATCTCTTCTCTCTCAGTACTTACTCCTTTGTTAATATCAACCTCATTCTTGGCTTTGAATACCTTCTCTACACTGATTATTTCCAAGCTTTCATCTCTAGCCTGAACCCAAGACTTGCTTGATCCACAACCTACTAGACATCTCCACTTGGTGTCTAATAGCTACCCAAACCATACCCAAAACCATAATCCTGATGCCTTTCACCCTACTTCACCCATAACCTTCCTCTTCCCACTAAATGTTAACTCTGTCCTTCCAGTTGCTTCAGCAAAAGAAACTGTGGACTAATCCTTGAGTCTCGCTCATTTCCCATATCCTATTATTATTAAATTCTGCAGGTCTTACCCTAACAACATCCAGACTCTCAGCTCATTCTTATGCTGCTGTCGTGGTCTGAGCCACTGCCACCGTCTCCTGCTTGAGTTGTCTTGCTCTCCTCCTCACAGTCTTGCTGCTCACATTCTTTTCTGCCTTCTTTATAGTCTTAATCAAGCACCCAGCATGAGCTTCATACACAAAAATCAGATTGTCTCACTTTTCTGTTTCAACCCTCCCCCTCTGCCAGTATTTTCCCAGATCACTTGGAATTAAAATGCTGAAGATGGCTCGCAGGCTCCCTGTTGCCCCTCTGCCTTCATCTCTCTGGACTCTCCTTGGCTCAGTCCATTCCTGTAACACCCTCTTCTTCGCTGTTTAAATCCTCCTCTTGCCTGGAATATGCTGGCCCAGATAGTCATTGCTTGCTCCCTCACTGCCTTCAAACCTCTGGTCAAATTTACCTTAACAGAGGGGCCTTCCCTGATGTCAGCTCATGCCCTACACTCCCTGTGCCTCTCAGCACTTATCACTACCTAGACAGTTACTTGATTGTTTGTCTACTCCCACCAGAATGTAAGGTGAGCAGGGACTTTGTCTTGTTTATTCTGTGTCTCCAGAACATAGAACAGTGTTGGGTACACAGTAGGTGCTCAATAAACATTTGTAGAATGAATGAAAGAACAAACAGCTGAAAGGGCCAGCTACAGCCTCCTTGGCTTAGCGAAGAAGCAAGTTTTTCCAGTTGTATTTTGCACTTGTGCTTCCATTCTGGTGGATCCAGAGTCTTTTCTTCCTCTCCTTGTGAATTTTGTCTCAAGGATCTTGTCTGTCTCTTGTGTGACCTCTTTCAGACTGTCCTGGGTGATTCGCCCATCTTTTCAAAACTTGGCCTTGCAGTTACCTGGTGACATTGTACCTGACTCTCTATCACAGGTTCTTGTTCATGAGGCTCCAGGAATTCATTTTACACCACGGGGAGGGCTGATCCTCCACCTGCTGAGGTCTGACCAGAGTCACCAAGGGCAGCATCGGGTTCTCCTTTTGCAAAAGTGCAGAAAAGCAATCATGAAACCATCAGAGGAGAGGATGGAGGTGTGGAGACCCGTCCAGTCATAGGATTCTGGAAGAGGGATGAGCGGGCTGGGCAGGCTGCTGAGGAGGTGCTCCTTCCTGGTGCCCCCTCCTCTCCAGCACTGTCTCTGGGAAAGGTTGTTGGAACCAGAAAACACACAGCCTTGGTTGATGAAAAGCCTGTTTATTCCTAGTACACTGGACACTTTGTTCAGGAATAGTTCATCCATTTGAAAATATTGCCCTTGTAATGGTGCCAAGGTCATTGCCTGCTGGGGTTATCAGCACTGTGTGTGCCAGCTCTGACTGGGTGTTTTAATAGGTGGATCGTTTCCCTGCCAGAGGGACTACAGAACATTGAATGGTTAATTTGTATTCAGTGCTATCCCTGCATGCAGTCTTCATGTTAAGTTTTTGTTGGGACTTTAAGAAAAAAAGAGAAATGAATAAATAGGTTAGGATGCAATGAACTGCTTTAAAAGGAATTTTAAGTGGTACCGACTCATTTTAGAGTTCTCCATACCCATCTGATAATAACAATGTACCTACCTTTGCAAAGTTTGCCAAACAACAACAACAAACCCTTGTATTCATTGTTTCCTTTGATGCTCAAATCAATCCTGTAAGGTAGGGTGGTGTGGTCCTACCTTACAGGATTGATTTGAGCATCAAAGGAGACAATGAATACAAGGTGAGAAACTGAGGCTCAGGGAAATTAAATGGCTTTTGTCAAACGAGGTCAAAGAATTAACACAGTGGAACCAGCATTGTCAACCAAGTCTCTTAGCGCCCAGATTTGACCGTGTCCATACCATCATGGTGAGCCGGGCAGGTGTAGAGGGGAAGGATCTAGCTGGATTTGGACAGAGATGCTTGATGTGTCGAAGTGAATGTGAGTGAAGAATAATTTTGTTACTGGCTATAGCCCTCTGTCAGCCAACACATGGTGATAAATACAGTTGCTCACCTTGAAAATGGTGTGAAGCCCCTACCTGCTGAGTGGATGATGAGTATCCACTCAAGTGTGGCCAGGCCTGGGAGAGGCAAACATTCCATGCAGCAGCCTGTAGCACTGTGGGAAAATCTCCACTCTGGTTTTTAAGAGATCAGAGTTCTAGTGCCAGCTCCACAGTACCTAGGTCCATCGTGTGACTTTGAGCAAACAAGGTCTATAATCTGTAAAAACAGATTTGATCACATCTGTTCACCACCCTAGTATAGACAGACAAGTTTTATTGCAATATACCAGTGGCTGGAATAAAGAAATAAAAAGCTCACCCATCAAATTAGTGAATGCCATGAAGCTAGAGTGTAGCTAATGACAAATGACAGATAAGTTTTCTTGAAGACCTTGAGACTTGTAGGAACGTTTAGATAAAACATCTAAGGTAAATGCACAGAATTGTATTTAGGTTTAACAAAAATTGCACCAGTGACAGCATTTGTTCTTGATGCACACTAGTTTATTTGTTGAAAAGATTTGGGAAAGGGAATACACAGGTTTGAACTCGAGAAGATTTAGGAGTTTTAATTGATTCAAGTCTCAATATGAATGGGGATTGACAAAGAAGTTAGCACAACCACGGACTCTCCCAACACAAGTGTAGAATCTAGGACAAGGAACCATGTTGGGCTTGCAAGCGTGGCCAGGTAAGCATTGGGTTCTGTAAGCATACGCTTAATAAGGTTATTGACAAACTGGAACTGGCGTAAATGGTTGGGAAATCATGGTCTATATCAGTGGTTTTAAGGCCTGTAAGGAGAACACTTAATGGGCTGACATGATGGTGGTTTGCACAGAAATAAATGGTGAGGAGGACGAGGAAGTGCATAATCCATATGGGTATCTGCAGGGCCAAAGCTAATCCAGCAGATGAAACTAAAGGGAGGCAGAGTTTACCTGTAAAAATGGAAGCAGGAGGCCTTGCCAGGTGGTGAGCTGCTTCTTGTCAGATGTGCAGGCAGTGGCAGCCTGACCTCCTTGTGGGGACTGGCACGGAGGTTCCAGCACCATGTGAGATTGGAGATAAGGAAGGGCTCTTGATTGACAGCAGCAATCTAGGAAATGGGAGAATGAGGGAGATGAAAACTGGAAATGCTTTGTAAATGTGAGGTTGTACTGTTAGGCGCTGAGGAGGAAGGCCCTCAGCATTGCCTCAACTCAGACTTTCCACCATTCCTAGATAGGGCGAGAAGTGTCTGTCTATACTCACTCCTCACTATCTATAGCCAGTCTCTAAGCCCTGCCCATCCCTCTGCATATGCCTGCACACAGTCACACAGTTTGCTAAGAAGTGTTCTTTCGTTTGTTTTACACAAGGTCTCGCTTTGTTGCCCAGGCTGGAGTGTTCCTAAGCAGCTGGGACTACAGGCACATGCCACCACGCCCAGCTAATTTTTACATTTTTTTGTAGAGGTGGAGTTTCGCCATGTTGCCCAGGCTGGTCTGGGACTCCTGGGCTCAAGCAATCCTCCCACCTTAGCCTCCCGAAGTGTTGGGATTACAGGCGTGAGCCACCGTGCCTGGCCTGCTGAGACTTTTGAATGTGTTCTGTTTCCACTATACAATTGAGAACACTGAAGTACCAGAGAATTCCAGGGTGGGGAAGAAATCCAGAGTCTGCTCCTGAAAGAAGTCACCCTTGAGTGTGAGTCTGTTCCAGGTAAATCAAGTGAGCTGGAAGATCAGTGAGCTTGGATTTATTTGGTATCTTTTTTTTTCCTTCTTTAAAGGGAGCTGTAGAATTAAGGATTGAAGTTTTTCTTTCTTCCTTTTCTTTTTAGAGTTTTTTTGGGCTACCTAATACCTCAGCTGAACTAATCTGCAGAAAATAAATATATCTTTAAAATAGAGCTATTTAGATGCCTGAGTAACAAACCCTATCTCAGTAGAAGCTGTTGGCAAAATGAAGCTCACCTCTTAGGCTGACAGCACTGTGGAAATGATGCTCACACTTTCAGGGGTGAAACCAGATTGGCTTCCAGCCAAGGGTACCTTACTAATGGGCGTATTTGCATCTGGGGAGGAAAAGACCTGTGGCAACACAGCCACGTGGTTGTTCCTCATAACCCACAGTTGGGTTTCATCTGGACTGCCTCCCCACCCCTAGCGTCTGCTGATGTATCTGTGTCTAAAGCCATAGTTTACTCTTTTTTGTCCTCATCCTTCAACAAGCCCTACGTCTTATGTGCCTACTGTCCAGACTTCTCTTAAATCTATCTGTTCCTTTCCACCCCAACTATCAACTCAGCTGAATAGCCACTAAATGAGGCATTGTGCTAGGCTCTGAATTGCAAAGATCATTAGGGCATTTGGTCTTATTACTTCAATCCTGGGTTATGCACCTGTGCCAGGAGGTGCAGCTGATTTTCCTGATTACACTTCCAGACCTGCCACTGCTCATACACACAACTTTTAGTCAGACGCTGTCCTGTCCTTCCTGTGAGGTATAGTCAAAACCTGCATTTTCAGAGGCCTCTGTAGCATGCACCCATTGTGATTGTGCAGTCTTAGCTCCTTTTGGCCCTGTGGAAGGAGAGTGGATTCTAGAAAGATCCCTGCCCAGCCACTTCCTGCCCACTGTGACCTTGAGCAGAATCTCAGGCTCCAAGTGTTGTATGGGTGATGGTGAAGGGGTAGCAAGGAAACTTGAGTGGGTTTGTCAGAACTAGGAGCAATAAGAAAACTTGAAAGAGCCTCCTGTCTTAAGAAGGCACTTGACTGCCTCTGATCAATTCAGGGAGGCTTCAACAGCTCTTAAGAGGATTAGGCCAAAGGACTTCAGTGAAACTTTTGTGCTTTTGTTCCCTAGAGGGGAAACCCTTGACACGTGTTACACACAAACAACACTTGGGGTGGAACAAGAGCTTCGCAATGATCTGTCTGGAACCCGTGATACAATTCAGCAACTCTTTAGAGCTTCAGTCTATCAAACATTTCCAGACTATTTCACTTAACCTTCACAATTATTGAAATGCTTGGGGGAAAAAAAACTCCACATTTAAGATTTCCAAAGCAGAAGCATCACCAGCAGCCTTAACAGCCATTCAAAAAGATATCTTCTCTGGGCTTGTTACCTCTTATCCTCCCTCTGTTATATTATAGAACTCTTCTTAAAGAGATTGCCTGGAAAGAGGTAAAGTATGCATAGACATGGTCAGCCCCATTTGCAACTGAGCAAATGAGACTCAGAGTGGCAAAGTGACTTTTTCAGAATCACAGCAGTAAATGGTAGCATTAGGAAGCTAAGCCTGATAATCCTGTTTTTGTCCTGTTGAGGAGATAGTGAGAGCAAAGGGAAGTGGCGACAATGAAGGAATAAAACCAAGCTCATCCCCCTGTTCCTCATGCCCAACCCTTGCCAAGACTTTAGGTAACAGAAGGAAGAGAACACATGGATGGGGACATGCTGGGCCTGGAAGAGCTGCGTATGTCCTACAGACCACACGTGTGGAGCCTATGTCCATGTGAAGGGGGTGGGGTTCCAGTCCTAGAAGCAGGATCATGGAAGTGGCCTTGGAGGACCTGACAAGGAAGCCTATGATCTTCCAGGTACCATTAGGTGATGTGGATTTAGACACTGGGTGTAGCTGTGAAGCAGACTTTTGCTTTTTTGGTTGTCTGGCATCCATTTAATCACTCCCCAGCTTCCTGCTTGGGAACTTCCACTAATGCTGTCAATCCATGGACTTCTAGAGGAGCTGAATCTACCTCTGGCTCAGGAACAGGAACCTGACCTGGGCCTAAGCTGATGAATCTATCAAATTTACCTTGGCAAAGTGATTGCCTCAGGAATGGGCAGTGACCCAACTAGAGCCAATAGGACTTTTCCCAGGTATCCTGAAACAGACACTCTTTTTATCCTGGATGTGGACCTGAGATAGTATAGTTCTGGGAGTTGTTGACAACCATCTTATGGTCGTGAGCTGATTTGAGATTGGCTTCAACAAACAGAAAGTAGAACAGAGAGATAGAGATAAATTGGATCCTGATAAAATTTGTTTGAAATCTTGTATATGATGATTTTTCTCCTGAATTTTTTCAGTTATATGAACCAATACATTTTGTTTGTTTAACCCAATATGGGTCATGTCTTCTCTCAATTGCAGGTAGATGAATCCTGTTTCATAAAGTAGGATTTTAAACATAGTCTGCAGAGTGAAAGTTTGTCATACAGGTTTCTTATCATGGAACTTCTTTTTTTATAGAATTGTGGAAAGCTTGCAAAGGGCTTCTGCTTCTGACTATGATGGAGTGACTGGTATCAGATGGCCCTCTTGTCAGGAACAACCATAAAAGCTATACTTCACCCAACTTTTTGATAGCATGGAGAAATGTCAAGATAGCTAGGATTGGAAGGAGTAGATAGGATCCCTGACAGAATGAAGTACGGTTCCAATCGAAAGCCCAGATTTTGTGGAAAGTGATAAGCTAATTTCAAAATTTATATGGAAAGGTAAAAGTCCAAGAATAGCAAAGACTATCTGGAAAAAGAAAAAACATTTTCTTAACATTACTAAATATGACAACTTATTATCAGGCTACAGTAACTAAAACAGAATGATATTGCCTCAAGTAGATATCAATAAATAGATTATTGGAACAAAATAAAAAATCCAGACCCAGAAATATACAGTCTTTTATTTTCAGCAAAGGTACCACTGCAATGCAGTGAAATTGGATGTACACTTGAGAAAAATGGAATTTGACCCCTACCTCACACTATACACAAAAATCACTTTCAGATTGATTATAGACCTAAACGTGAAAGATAAACAGTAAAGCTTCTAAAAGATAGCATTAAAGAATATCTTCATGACCTTGTTCATTTTGGTATCTCCTCAAGATTTTGGTACGTGGTCAGTGTTTGATAATTGTCCATTACATGAATTATGGAGTGGGGGAAATAAAGTGAGAGCAATGGATGGGAGGCTGGTGTGACAGCAGCAAAGGTAGCAGCCATGAGATCAGGGAGAAAGGACACACTGCATCATTCTGGGGTAATTTTTAGCAAAAGATACATAATCCCTCCATCAGGGAAAGTATAAGCCATGGCAGGTTGGAGGAGCAGGCCAGGAAGGCTCTAAGCCAGCCAGGCCCACAGGAAGTCGAACATTTGTACTCTCCTGAGGACTCCAGGCTTTTAGCTTGTGGGACTTCATTCAAAATTTCTGTCCTTGTATTTCATGGTTATTTTAAAAATTGGAATAACTATTTGTTATTAGTCAATAACTTACATATTTCACATGTTAAATTTTGGTGGTGCTGCTTACAAAGTGCCACAACTGGCCAGGTCTGGTGGCTCATGCCTGTAATCCCAACACTTAGGGAGGCCGTGGTACGAGGATTGCTTGATCCCATGAGTTTGAGATGAGTCTGGGCAACATCATGAGACCCTGTCTCTTTAAAAAAAAAAAAAAAACGCCGGGCGCGGTGGCTCAAGCCTGTAATCCCAGCACTTTGGGAGGCCGAGACAGGTGGATCACTAGGTCAGGAGATCGAGACCATCCTGGCTAACACGGTGAAACCCCGTCTCTACTAAAAAAATACAAAAAACTAGCCGGGCGTGGTGGCAGGTGCCTGTAGTCCCAGCTACTCGGGAGGCTGAGGCGAGAGAATGGCATAAACTCAGGAGGTGGAGCTTGCAGTGAGCTGAGATCCGGCCACTACACTCCAGCCTGGGCGACAGAGTGAGATTCCGTCTCAAAAAAAAAAAGTTAAAAAAAAATTAGCCAGGTGTGGTGGTGCATGCCTGTAGTCCCAGCTACTTGGGAGGCTAAGGTGGGAGGATCCCTTGAGCTTGGGAGGTCGAGGCTGTAGTGGGCTATAATTACACCATTGCACTCCAGCCTGGGTGACAGAGTGAGACCCTGTCTCAAAAATAAAATAAAAAATAAAACATGTCTGCAAATTCTTTGATGCTTCTGCCATTGAGAGGTAGGTTTATGTATCCTTCTGCTTCAATCTGGGCCTTAGTTATTTGTTGACTCACTTCAGTGACTGGTTGGCCAATGGAATAAGGCAAAAATTATCCTAAATGTCTACAGTGTTAGGTTATAAAAAGCAACACTGCTGTACCTGGTTCTCTTGGGATACTTGCCTTTGCAGCCCCAAGTTGTCACATAAGAAGTCCAAGGTTGCCAAGCTTTGAGTAAGTCTCAGCCACATCAAAGGCCAGATGAGGGTTTTCTGGATAATGGGCCCAATTGAAGTCACAGCCAACAGATGCCATCAATTACCAGACACATGAGTAAGGCTGACTCCAGAGGACTCCTGTACCTCATGACTGAGTTGCTCCCAGCCTCCAAGTCTTGCCAACCAAGACTCTAGACATTACAAAGCCATGAAAAAGCTGTCCCCACCTTGCTTTTGCCAAATTTCCAACCCACAGAATCTGTGAACATAATACAATGATTATCTTTTACTGCTAAGTTCTGGAATAGTTTATTACACAGCAGTAGATATTTGGACTATCAGTCATGTATTTTCATAAGAATACACAGTTTGCAGTAACTGATGCTATGAAAAAACAGTTGCTTGTGTCTTATGTTTCAAATATACATCTATGTAGTATCTAATGGTTTCTATTTACTCTAATAGTCAGTGATGTCAATTTCAGTGGCTTCTACAAATTAAAAGCCCCAAATACAATGTCCCTCCACCCAAAACAGATGTGTGAACACGTTGATATTGTGTGATTTATATAAACATGCTCATGAGACTGAGGGAGGAGTAAACACGTAGCACTTTTATACTCAATTTTCAAGTAAGTGTCCTGCATTTTGATTTGGGCTCAGAAGGTGTTTCTCACGGCCTGGTAGGAAGCCTGGTGAGGGAGGCTGACACTCTAGTTCACCTGAAGGCAGATGGGAAGCTAGTGTTGGAGGCAGGGAGGAAAACGTCCTGGTAATCTGGTTGGAAGTGGCCAGTCCTTCTGTTTAGATAAAAGAAAAAACTCAAACTAGACTTCAAAGTAAAAATGCCTCATGGGCTATACGTAAGACTCCGTGTAAAACAATGTGTTGTTGAAAACCTGAAAACAAAGGATTGACAAAATCATACGAAGCAAAGGCAAATAAAAAATAGGTATTGGCACGGCTAAAATCAAACAAGTTTGAATTTAAACAAGAAGTATTAAGCAAGACAAAGCATGATGTTTTGTAATGAAAAAAGTGTAAACCACAATGAAACCCTAGTAGTTATAAATAGATATATAGTAAGTTATAATAGTGATAAATTCATAAAACATAAACTACAGAAATTCAAAGAGAAATAGAAAAATACTAGTGGTAGAAGATTTTAATTCTTTTACCTGAGACTTTGACAGGTACAAAAAAATAAGAATATTGAAGACTAAAATAATGTAATTTAAAAGATAGTCTTTGTGAACATATATTCAAATGCTATATCAGAATATATCTTCTTTAAAGTACTCATGCAATAATCACAAAAATGTTACTCTTAGATTAAAATAATAGTTCACTAATTTGCAAAATGGAGAAATAGTGCAAGTAAAATTCTCAGCATTTCCACAAAATGGAAATTAGTTTTTAAATAATTATAAATCTAAAAACCTTATCATTTAGAGCATTTAAACTCTTCATTAACTTTTTGATCAAATAGGAAATTTAAAAATATAGGAAATCTACAAAGTAACAGCAACACATATGTAATCAGAATCTATGGGATATTGCCAAATTGATAAACAAGAAAGAAAATAAATGAAGTGTCCAGTTCTAGAAGTTTAAAAGAACAATAACACTAAGGCAAACAGATGGAAAGAATACTAAAGGTAAAAACTTAACTTTTGCATTACAAAACAGAAAAATGGTGATACAAAAAAAAAAAAATCAATCCAGTTCTTTACGGGAAAAATAAAAAACTATATAGATGTTAATTAAGAAAATAGGGAGCACAAATATATAAAATTTTAATAAATGAAGTGAAGGAATCATAAAAGGCTACTTTGCTTAACTATATGTAAATAAATTGCTAAACGGATGTTTTTCTAGGAAACATAAATTGCCAAAATTGGTCAGAACAAAAAGAAAACTAAACAAATTAACATGGAGAAATTAGAAAATGTTATTAATAATATTATTAACAACTAAATAGCAATAGACTCGTACAGTTTATTAAGCAAATTCTATAAAACTTTTCAGGAACTGGTAATTTCAATGCTATTTAAGATATTTCGGAACAAAGGAGGAGAATAAAGGTGCAAATTCTTCTTATGAAGCCAGTATAACATTGATATTAAAACTCAACAAAATGGCAACAAAAATAAATAAAATTATAGCCCAGTGTCACCTAATGATTATTGCTGTAAAAATCTAGCATAAAAGAAACAGACCCATTAAAGTCAGAAAATAGATGAAAATATGTGTTATTATTTAACAATGAACTGGAAATGCTAGTCAACATAATTAAACAAGAGAAAAATAGAGGTATGAAAACTTGAAAGTAGGAAATAAAATTACCATTCTGTGTAGATACTTTACAATTCAAGACAATCAACTGAAAATATATCATAAATAATAAGAAAATTTATTTAAGAAGCATGTTACAGAGTTAACATTAGGAAATCAATAGTCTCATTATGTAGAAACAATAGCCAGTTAAAATGTGACAGAAGAAAAAACTCATGTATAATGGGAACAAAATAATAAGTTGTCCAGAACAAATTTTTTGTGTGTTTGTTTTGAGACAGAGTCTCGTTATGTTGCCCAGGCTAGATTCAAACTCTTGACTTCAAGTGTTCCTCTCACTTCAGCCTCAAGAGTAGCTGAGACTACAGGCAGGCGCTACTACTACGCACAGCCAGAATAAATTTAAAAGGAAATTGTGCAAGGACTATGTAGAGAAAACTTGAAAATGCAAATGAAGACTTTAAAAAATAGACATGATGTTCTTGGGTAGGAAGGAATATTCAACACTGTAAATATGTCAATTCTCCCTAAATTAATATATAAATGAAAAACAATAACAATAAAAATACTATCAGAACATTCTTTTGGAATTAAATAAGCTGATTGTATAGCCTATTATAAAAATAAATAATTACTAACCAGAAACAAATCTGAAAAAGGATACAAGGAGGTGTATTAGTTTTCTATTACTGCATAACAAATTACCATAAATTTAGTGGATTAACACAATACCTATGTATTAGCTCTCAGTTCTGTGGATAAGAAGTCCCAACACAGCAAGACCGGGTTCTCAGCTCAGGGTCTAATGAGGCTGAAATCCAGGTGTCAGCCACGCTGCGTATTATCTGGAGGAGGGACTGCGGGAGAATCAGCCTCCAATTTCATTGATCGTGTTAGCCAAATTTAATTCCTTGTGGTTCTAGGACTGAGGACCCAGTTTTCTTACTGACTGTCAGCCAGGGGCTCTCAGCTCCCCAGAGGCCTCCTTCATTCCTTGCCACACAGCCCCCTCCATTTTTAAAGCCAGCCAGAGAGAATTTCCCTCATACTGATTTCCTTTCATGTGTTGAATCTACGTCTCCAGGAAAAGCCCGTTCTGTTTTAAGGTCTCACCTGGGTCAGCTCTACTCAGCATAATCTCTCTTTTTTAAAGTCAGCTGGGCTGGGCGCGGTGGCTCAAGCCTGTAATCCCAGCACTTTGGGAGGCCAAGGCGGATGGATCACGAGGTCAGGAGATCAAGACCATCCTGGCTAACATGGTGAAACCCCGTCTCTACTAAAAATCCAAAAAAAACCAAACAAACAAAAAAAAAAACACTAGCCGGGCGAGGTGGCGGGCGCCTGTAGTCCCAGCTACTCGGAGGCTGAGGCAGGAGAATGGCGTGAACCCGGGAGGCGGAGCTTGCAGTGAGCCGTGATCGCGCCACTGCACTCCAGCCTGGGCAACACAGCGAAACTCCGTCTCAAAAATAAATAAATAAATAAATAAAGTCAGCTGTACCAAAGAACATAACTTAATCGTGGAGTAACTATCCCATCACTCACAAATTCCAGGGGTTATAAAAGATGTTTATACCCGGGAGGGGGAACCTTGGGGATCAACTTAGAATTCTGCTTACCACAGGGGATAATAGCCTTACTATTACTATCACTAATATTAAAACATACTAGAAGGTAACAGTTAAAACAGTAAGACACTCCAAGGTGGGTGGATTGCTTGAGCCCAGGAGTTTGAGACCAGCCTGGGCGACATGGAGAAACCCCGTCTCTACTAAACATAAAAAAAAAAAATTAGCTGGGCATGGTGATGCATGCCCATAGTCTCAGCTACTTGTGAGGCTGAGGCAGGAGGGTCACTTGAGCCCAGGGAAGTTGAGGCTACAATGAGCTCTGATTGTGCCACTGCACTCCAACCTGGGTGACAGGGTGACACCCTGTCTCAAAAAACAAAATAAAACCAGTATGACACTGATGAACAAATAGGTCAATATTTATTGATCAATAAATAATAGATTCAGGGCTAGGTGCAGTGGCTCACATCTATAGGAGTTTGAGACCAGCCTGGCCAACATGGTGAATCCCTGTCTCTACTAAAAATTGAATAAGGCCAGGCATGGTGGCTCACACCTGTAATCCCAGCACTTTGGGAGGCCAAGATGGGCAGATCATGAGATCAGGAGATCGAGACCATCCTGGCTAACACAGTGAAACCCCATCTCTACTAGAAATACAAAAAATAAGCCAGGTGTGGTGGCGGGTGCCTGTAGTCCCAGCAACCTGGGGAGGCTGAGGCAAGAGAATGGCGTGAACCTGGGAGGCGGAGCTTGCAGTGAGCCAAGATCGTGCCACTGCATTCCAGCCTGGGCGACAGAGTGAGACTCTGTCTCAAAAAAAAAAAAAAAAATTGAACAAAAAAATTAGCTGTGCATGGTGGTACGTGCCTGTAGTCTCAGATACTTGGGAGGCTGAGGCAGGAGAATCGCTTGAACCCGGGAGGGGGAGGTTGCAGTGAGCCAAGATCGTACCACTATACTCCTGACTGGGCAACAGAGTGAGACCCTGTCTCAAAATAATAATAGTTTCTATAGATAAGTAGGTCTAAATTGAAAGTCAAGGAATAAATCCAAAAGCATATAGAGATATAGAACATGAGAAAGATGATTTTCAAATTATTGGTGAAAAAGATAAATTATCAATTATTTCATAAGTGACAGCCATCTGGAAAAAGTAGAGTATGATCTCATATTAATTATATAAAATCACATAACTGCTATAACAAACCCCAGGTTCTCAATGGTTTCACATAATTGAAGTTCTTCCTTATGTATGTCATGTACAGTTGGCTGTTACCAGGTTGTATAGTCTCTCTTCCGGTCATTCAGGGAGCCAAGCTCTATTCATCTGGACACTCTCTAGAGTTGTGCTGTCCATTGTGTTGGTTACTAGTCCCAGTCCAAAGTGAGATGTGCTGTGAGTGTAAAATACACATCAGATTTTGAAGATATAGTATGAAGAATGTAAAATATCTCATTGATACATGTTATACTGATTACTTGTTGAAATGGTAATATTTTTGATATATTGGGCTTAATAAAATATATTTTGACAATTCCACTTTTTCTTTTTTTTGAGATGGAGTCTCACTCTCCATCTTCAAGTCTTTACCTCCATGGTGAAGATTTGAAATACCTAAATGTTGACAAACCTAAATGTTTGTAATGTGGAAACAGTTAAATGCAATGGAATACTGTGGAGCCATATAAAGAATGGGGCCTAATATATATGTATGGTATGTATGGTCATGACTAGAATTCCATACTCTACTCTTAGTCACAAAAGCAACGTAAAATAGTGCATAGTGTGGAAGGGTAGACAGAGATTGACTTCTGAGAGAGGAAGGAGAATATTTAGAAGGTAATCAGGGGCCGGAGGAAAGAGATGAGAGAGCAACTTTCCAGCTGGGCATGGTGGCTCCCACCTGTAATCCCAGTACTTTGGGAGACCATGGCGAGCAGATCACCTGAGGTTAGGAGTTCGAGATCAGCCTGGCCAACATGGTGAGACCCTGTCTATAATAAAAGTACAAAAATTAGCTGGCCATGGTGGCACATGCCTGTAGTCCAAGTTACTTGGGGGGCTGAGGCAGAAGAATCACTTGAACCCAGAAGGTAAAGGTTGCAGTGAGCGAAGATCTCGCCACTGCAATCCAGACTGAGCAACAGAACGAGATTCTGTCTCAAAAGAAAAAAAAAAAAAGCAACTTTCCTTTTATAACATATCCACTTCAAAAACTTTTTGCTGTTCAAATTTCCTACAATGTGCATGTATTGGCCATTTTTTAAAGTAGATAATATATATTTAAATTTTGGAAGCAATGTTCTTCTTTGTGTTATTTGTGTCCTCTGAGATGCAAGTAATTTATTAGGGAACATACCTGTAATGGAAAATGGGGATGGAGCTAGAGGCAACGGGGAGAACGCTCAGAGCGTAATGAAGGTCTGACCCTGGAGAAGACAGGAGAGAGGGAAGGAAATTTTGACAAGGTCAGTGAACATCCTTGAGCCAAAACTGCCCATCAGAAGAAGTCCCATCTCTCTCAGGAGAAGGCGTGCCTTCCTATTCCTGCTACACTGAGAGGTTGGCTGGGGGCAGCCCCTGGGAAGTTCAGCCTCAGATGTGTTGATGGATTCAGAGCATAGCAGCTGGGGCCCTTGATCAGCGGCACCCCCTGCAGCAGATCTCATGGCTGTGGCCCCTCCAAAATCTGTGCTGATTACCTCTTTACTGAAGTTTGCAAATATTGCTTTTACCACTTCCTTGTTACAGTGACTTGGATTCTTCCTATTCTAGGAAATAACTTTTTTCTTTAATCATTTATTCATCCATTCATTTAACCAGTCTTTATTAAATACTTACCACATGCTATGTACTGAGCTAAGTGCTGGGGACACAAAAGTGAGCAAAACAGACCTGGGTCCCAGATTCATAAACTTGAGGATCTGCTGAGCAGGCAGAAATGAATCAAACAACCAGCCATATAACTTCCAACTCTAATGAATGCTGCAGAGAAAAAGTGTAGAAAGTCATGATGCATCTGACACCAGTCTTGGAGTTTGGGGAGGGCTCCACAAAAGATGTGAAATATTAGAAATAAATGCTCATTGAGAAACCAGTGTACAGAAGAGTGTAAAGTACAAAACTAGGCTAGGTGGTGGCTCATGCCTGTAATCCCAGCACTTTGGGCGGCTGAGGCAGGAGGATTGCTTGAGCTCAGGAGTTCAAGACCAGCCTGGGCAATGTAACAACATCCTGTTTCCACAAAAATATTTAAAAAATGAGCCAGGTGTGGTGGCACATGCCTCCCATAGTCCCAGCTACTCAGGAGGCTTTGGTGGGAGGATCTCTTGAGCCAGAAGGTCAAGGGTGCAGTGAGCTGAGATTTGAGCCAGAAAGTCAAGGGTGCAGTGAGCTGAGATTGCGCCACAGCACTCGAGCCAGGGGGACAGAGCGAGACCATGTATCAAAAAAATTTAAAAAAAGAACAAAACTAAAATCACTCATAATTCTAGAACCAGAAATAACCTCACCTAGCAGCTTTGTCTTTTACAAAAAAATGCAGTTGTCTAATACAGTACTGTTCAATAGAACAGAATGTGAGCCACATATGTAATTAAAAATGTTTAAGACTCCTGAGACATTTTATAAAACTTTTGGAGAAGTGCTGTTCTCATTTGCATTGCTGGCAGTCCTCAGAGTTCATGTCTCACTGTGACTCTGGCAGTGGTGACCAATGTAATTTCCTCTAAATTTGTTAATTTGATTTGTCAAATTTGGCATTTCCTTATTTTCACAAACAATTCTGAAGTCTTTGCATTCTAGAGAGGCTGAACATTCTTTGGCCCTCTGCTCATTAGCTAATTCATTTCTAGTTTACATTACTAATTTTCTTCTCTTAGAAGCGAATGAATGGTGCCTCTTACATTGAATGCAGTCAGATGAGGCCTGATACTTGTATTTATTTTCATATGCTAACATGGTTTGATTTCAAATCTCACCAACAAAGGTTCAGCTTTGCCGACTGGAAGACGCAGTGCTGAGTATTAGGGGAAATACACTGAAAGCTGGAGGGTGCTCACAGGAAACATACGAGTCCTGGAGGAAAACGGCAGGATGGGCACAGCAGCTGAACCATGAGGCTGTGCACACTCAGATGCCATGGAACATCTGGGTGCCCACGAGAGCAAGAGTGGGCTGGGTAGTCGACTCTGGAGGGATCAGGTTCATGGAAGCAGTGAGATTTGAAACAGACCTGAGGGAGAAGGATCTCCAAGAGCAGGGTGGGGTGAGAGATGCTGAGGGCTGGGCTGGAACAGTGACAGTGTCTAACAGCAGGTGTGGGAGACAAAGCAGGAAGGTCTGCTGGGCCCCCTGTTCCAGCAGAATTTAAATACTCCCCTGAGGCTTTATTTTATAGATTTTGAGAACCTGGCCAGGCGTGGCGGCTCATGCCTCTAATCCCAGCACTTTGGGAGCCTGAGGTGGGTAGGTCACTTGAGGTCAGGAGTTCGAGACTAGCCTGGCCAACATGGTAAAACCCTGTCACTACTAAAAATGCAAAATTAGCTGGGCTTGATGGTGCACACCTGTAATCCCAGCAACTTGGGAGACTGAAGCTATTTTTGCATTTTTAGTAGAGACAGGGTTTTACCATGTTGGCCAGGCTGGTCTCGAACTCCTGACCTCAAGTGACTTACCCACCTCAGCCTAAATCCCCACCTACCCTAGGGGGAACATGAACTTGGCCTTCTTTAGAGCAGGCTGACCAATGGCTACCTCCATTCAGAAATGCTTGCTGTAACTCAGGACATCCTGTGTTGGCTTTGTCCCAAAGCCCAGGTGAAAATCTCCAAGCCCTCTGCCAATCTTAGGAAGGAAGAGGGACCAAGCATCGAATGAGGCCTCTGATCTGGGGAGGAGAAGCACCTTGAGGCAGGGAAAGCCTCCTTCCAGCACAGACAAGGCAGCCCTTTCTTTAGGGGGTGTCCTTTTCAGAACCAGGTGCTGCTAAGATTTAAAAAGTATTCTGTTTGCTAATTCAACTGAAATCCACAAAATCTGCCCCCAGTGCTGGGTTCAACCTCTTTTTGCCAAGGCGGTTTTTACAAATGCTGATGAATCACTCCTTGTGGCTTCCTAGGCAAGCACATTCCTCCAGCATTTTGACACCTGCTAATGATTTAAAGTCCCTTTGGTGCCATAAACAGTGGGGGCCGGCCCAAAGTGTTGACTGATTAGAAACCCATTGGGCAGGCTCGCCCAAAAGGGCCTGGGACTGGATTAGCGCTCCACCTGCCTTCCCTCCTTGGGTGAGGAGGAGTGGGGTGGAAGGAAGGTGAGAAGGTAGTGCCCCTTTTCTGGATCTCTTGATTTCCCTTTGACTCTCCATCTAGTATTGTCTGCATACACACACACTCGCACACACAAACGCGCACACTCATACACGCATGCACACTCGTCTCTGCCTATGACCGTTTGATATCTTGTTGAATAGGCTCTGTGAGGGGCTGGAGGAAGGGCACGTGTTGGAGAGAATGCCTACTTTTACTTCACTCGCGAAGATTCATCCCAAATTCTGTGGGGGTGTGTTGGCAGGGAGGGGAGGCAAGACTAAACAGAGGGGATAACAACTTGCATCAGCATGATTGCTTTTTAAAAATATGACAACTTGTGAAAGCTTTATTTTCTGTTTATAGTGAAAGGCATTTCTTCTTGCCATTTACAGAGCAATTCTGCAAGAGAGCTTCCGCAAAATTCCAAAACAATCGCATTGAGAGTCGGCACAACCCAGGTCTCCCGACTTTGGTTCCAAGTGAAGTTTCTTTTGTCGTTTGCTCGCCTCCAGGGATGCAGTCTCTACACTCACTGTGGGACGGAGGGGGAACTTAAGTGGAGGGAACATTAAATATTAGGAAACCCGAAGAAAAAGCAAAAGCAACTGCTGTCTCAGGCTGCCCCTCCGAGGTTCGTAGTCCGGGAACGATGAAGGGAGACTGCCATCTATGGGCCAGGTTCCAGGGACGCCCGCACGTGGGGTTCTGTGGGACAGACGCAGTCTTAAGGTAGAAGGGAAGGCGTCTTCGTGGGACGGTGAGTCATCGCACACTCTGCTTGCAGGCAGAAGCACTCTTAACTCATTCAGGACAGATGAGATGAGCATTTTCCCAATGTAAAGGGCACACTTTTTTTTTTTTTTTTAAACAAGAGTGTGATCTTGTGAGCCAAGTTCTATAATGCAAACAAAATAATGGAACTGACACCCTAGGACCCACCATCAAAAATAAACAGATGTTCAGTTCACATGGTTTGGCTGCTGGGTTCCACAGTGGGATCCACTCCAGCACTACACCTGAAATTGTATGGCTGCTTAATAAAAAGAATCAGCATGATGAATCAGAAACAAACATCCTCTTGCCATGCCGTCCCAGTAGAAAAGCAACAGGATAAATAACAATTGGGCAAATATCAAACCCATTCCAGCAGATGCCTGTGAGTGGGACCACGGGAAAAGAAAGTGGAATCAGGCACAAAGGGGAATATGAAAGGAAGCACAGTTGTAAAACTAGAGAGGGACCTCACACACAGTCATGGTAATGGGATAAGAACTGAAGAGTATAATTCAATCAACTCTGCTCCCAACGTGAAAAAGAAAAGTCATATGCTCTGAGCTTGGCGAGTGGGAGGCGGCTGTTGTGTTATAATGGTTCCAATGGTATCATACAGTTGTCCTTTGATATTTGAGATCTATGTGTTCGTGAATAGCAAATCCTATTATTCCCATTGTCTTCCATTATAAAATCAGATCTGCCACACCAATACCTATACAATACTGGATTTAGAGTAACCAAGCAGTCCCGACTCCTATTGCAGAGAAGGGAGTGGTGTAGGTATTTGTGTGTGCATTTTTTTTGTCTGAGTTTGTGCATATGTGTGTTTGTACATGTGCATATATATGAAAGCATGTGTGTGTATATGTGTGTTTAAACAAGGAGCTCAGGAAGGATTATGGTTCTATCACTCCAAACCAAAGGGGATTTAAAGACCCTTTGCCCAGTATTGTAGCACCTAGAGAAAAGCTAACCCTGTCCAGGGAGGCAGCTCCCCTGAACAGGCACATGTACTGAATAGGCACAGGTCCAGACCCATCAGAAAGGTAGAGTTGGGCTGTAGAGTCTTCAACAGAAATCAGCAGGTAAAACTTGGGATGCTAGAACGGTACTGTACTTTCAGCAACTGGCATAGGAAACACAGGAAAGAATCCAACAGAAGCAGGATGGGGATTTTCTGGGCAAACTTGTAGGCTGGGTGAGGGAGAATAACCCAGTGTTGTATTGTGTGAATAATCCACATTTTGTTTGCCCATTTTGCTCCTGAAGGACCTGTAGGAGACAGGAGCTAGGCCAGAACTGTTCTCTTAGCCCCACTGACTGAGGGTTAGTAGCATCAGTTCCTAAGTGAAGAAGAACTGATACCAGAACCCATCGAATATCCTTTAGGGTTCTTTGTACATAAAAACATAAATAGTGCCAAATTCTCATTAGTAGCTCAGTTGCTCTTTTAAAAAACACTCTTTTTCTCTTTTATGAAGTGTAAGTTCAAGGGTCTTTCTAGATGTTGTAACATTCAGACACCTGGTTTAGGAGGCCTCTCTTTCCCCTCTTCATAGATCTGAGCCATAACCGGGAAGATCTGGGTATCTTTAACGTATTAGTAAAGTATATATACTATCGTTTCATGTACTTTACATTTTATGTAAATTATATTGTATAAATATTTATGTTGCATCTTTCTAGTTTATCATTACATGTTTTAGATGTATCCATGTAGGTGATAAGGATCTAGTTCACTCATTTTAATGGCTGTGCAGCATTGCATTGCATGAATAATCCACATTTGATTTGCCCATTTTGCTCCTGAAGGTCAGGTAGCTTGTTTCCACTTTTAAGCTATTACCCAGAGTGCTGAAAGAATGTGCTTTTGTTCATATCTCCTTGGACCCATGTGTCTCTTGGGAACTTCTAGACATATAGTGGCAGAATTTTTGATCATAGATTATGCATTAACTTTACCAGGTGTTACCAAATCACTCTCTACACTGGGTCTGTCATTTTTACACACCCACTAGCAGTGAATGTAAGTATCCATTTCTCCATTCTTGTCAATTCTTGGTATTGTCGGAGTTTTTTTCAAGAAATTCCCAGTCTAATAGGCATGAAATCGTATCTATTTGTTTTAATTTGCATCTCCTTGACTACTAATAAAGGCGAGCACATTTTCATGCATCTATAGACCATTAAATGGCCTCTTTTGCCAGTTGCTTATTGACATCCTTAAGCTTTTTTGATGTTTGGTTGTTTCTCTTTTTCTTGCTTATTTGTAGGAACTAGCTATATATTTTGGATAGTAATCCTTGGTTGGAAATGTGGGATGTAACTATTTTCTCCAAGTCTGTGTTTGTCTTCTTGCTTTGCTATTAGTGCCATTTGTTGTTAAGAAGTTTTAAAAAAATTAAATACTTCAACTTCTCACTTTTTCCATGATAATTTTTTGCTTTATATTGTTTAAGAAACCATGCCCTCCTTGGATATCATAGAAATATTTTCCTATAGTTCTGTCTAAATGTTTACTTCTTTTCCTTAACACATCTGAAATTTATTGTTGTTCACGCAGTGAGGTATGAATCTAATTTTTCCCTTAGAAAATATTATTAGCCAATAGTCCTAGTGCCATTTATTGAATAGTCATCCTTTCCCTGCTGATTTGTAGTGTCACCTCTTATATCTTAAGTTCCTACTTATGTGTGTTTCTAACTTTTTCAGAAAATTTGCCCCATTGATCTATTTAGCCAAATGCTGATACCAGAATATTTTATTTTATTTTATTTTCCAGGTGTACTTTTATTCCACCTTCTCCAACTTCAGAGTTCCAACCTTAGAGGACAGAGCATTATGTGGAAGGAGGGTAAGGACTTGATATGAAAAAAGTGATAATGACATACCCCTGGTTCATTGCTGGGTTTCTTCCTAGGCCAATTCAAAACCTCCAGAATAAGGTCAAGTAACATGATAGACTCACACTTGCATCACAAGCTGTTTAGAAAATGTGCCTCAATCTCTGACTCAGACCAGATGTCCTCCCCACCATGGGCAAGGGCTGGTGGGGAAGACACTCCCAGCCTTCTTCCAATGCTAATAAATAACCTGCAGAATGAGCAGCACTGGAGAGCTGGCCCTTGACCCACCCATGCTACTGTTGTGGAGCCAGGCCTGCCTCATAGCCCTCTGTCTTTATGTCACTGAGCCCTAGCTCCTCATTTTGGTCAGAGGTGCGCTTGTAATGCTCCACCTTCATCTCAGGATCATCTTCAGGTGCATACACATTCTACAAGTAACTGTTTCCTGCTGGATCATCCATAATAAAGTGGGTCTTCATGTTACCTTTGATGATCTGGTCCATCTTCTGGCTAAACTCCTGCAGTCTCTCCGTCTGGCCAGGATTGGAACTGCCGCCCAGTGTGAAAGGGTTCTTGGTCACCAGTTCCCAGATATCTTTCAGTGGCCCTTCCAATGTGGTGAACTTGCCCCCGAGGAGGGCCATTCCCAGTCAAATTCTAGCTCTGGGATTTCCACACTACAAACCTCAGACTTGAGGAGGTCTCTGGTCATATCTGAGGGACCTGTGATGTGGAGGGTGATCCTGGTGCCCAAGGGTTCTACTGCTTCTCCAGATTTCACCTCATTGGTCTGATGCCTACAGTTCTTGCAGTTGGTAGCCATGATGATAACCTCCTTAAAGGGAGGGATTTGTACTAGCTTCATGTTGGTCTGAGCAGGGGCATTTCATTCTGGCCCGTTTGTGTTAAACTGGAGCACTTCATTTCTGAGATCTTCCTCTTCTGGCTTCTCTGTTGGTGCTCTACCTGGAGCCCCAGCATCTCTTCCTGCTGTCAGGTCCAGTTGTAGTGTGTGATCACCAGGGCATCATCTTTCTGAGCAGCACGTGGGTTTTCCACGGAGCTGTTCCCTGAGGGATCATCAGTGATCACAGTGAAAAGGGAGACTGCTTGCTTTAGCTCCTCCAGTTTGACAACGAACTCTTCAATTCTTTCAGCTGTGTCATCTTTGTTTGCCCTTCGTGCAGGCTGGTCCCGCTCCAGGCCAGAGGTAGCATGGGTGATCAATCCTTCAACAGTGGACCGAGCTCCTTTCCGGCTAAAGGCAGGAATTTGAAAATCTAGCTCAGGAATCCTTGTGGTAGCAGAGTCAGTCTTCACCATTTCTCTGTTCATGTCCTATAGAGCCCTGAAGGTCCAAGTGTAGCGCACTCCCTGGTCCTGGATCCTGCCTGCTGACTGAATCTCTGTGTTGTTCCAGCCACAGTGGTGGCAGGAAAAGTAGCTCACAATTATTTCTCAGAAGAAGGGAATCTTGGTGAGCAGGAGGCGCGTCATGCCATTGCCGTAACAGTTCATGCACAGTGACTCGATCTGGATGGGATGCTGCTCCTCATCCTCGGCGCTGATGGGCCAGAACAGATGACCCAGGACAGGTGGTGAGACTGGGGTGGGCAAGGGGGCGATGGCCAACCCCGGGACCCCACTTCCACAGCCCCAGTGGTCGCCGTCACCACCCCGTGCCCAGAATATTTTAATTACTGTAAGCTTGTCATAAGTTTTGCTGTTAAGGTAAATCCTTTCTCTTTATACTGTCTCAAAATTGTGGCCTGGCACCATGGCTCATACCTGGAATCCCAACACTTTGGGAGGCTAAGGCAGGAGGATCACTTGGGCCCAGGAGTTTGAGGCTGCAGTGAGCTATGATCGTACTACTGCACTCCAGCCTGGGTGACAGAGCGAGATCCTGTCACTTAAAAAAAAATTGTTTGGGCTATTCTTAACCCCTTGATTTTTCTGGATGGATATTCTGATCTGCTTATCAAGGTCAGTGAAAACAATTCTCCAGGGATTTTGAACAGAAGTTATTGAATTAGTAGTATAAATTTAGGAAAGCTGCTACTATTAAGCTGTTGTCTTTCCATACATAAACAGGGTATATCTCATCATTTTTTCAGGTTTTCTTTCAATGAGGTTTTAGAGCTTTCTTTGTAAAAGTTTCATGTCATTTGTTAGATTTATTTCTAGGTAACTTATAGTTTTTTAAAAACTATAAATGTAAATGGCATGTCTTTTTATTTCATCCTCATTCTTGAATGATAGCTTAGCTGTGTATAGAATTCTAAGTTAGCTATTTTCCCTCAACACTCTAAATAGAACTTCTCTCAGATAACTAGGAACATTCCTTGCTGAGCACAGCAGCTCACGTCTGTAATTCCAGCACTTTGGGAGGCCAAGGCTGAAAGATTGCTTGAGCCCAGGAGTTTGAGGACAGCCTGGGCAACATGATGAGATCCCATTTCTAAAAAAACTTTTAAAACTTACCTGGGCATAGTGATGTATGCCCGTAGTCCTAGCTACTCGGGAGACTGAGATGGGAGGATTGCTTGAGCCCTGGAGGTTGAGACTGCAGTGAGCCATGGTCACACCACTGCCCTCCAACCTGGGTGACAGAGCAAGATCCAGTCTCAAAAAACAACAACAAAAAAGGAACGTTCTTTAACCTGAAAACTGACATCTACCAAACCCTAAAGCAAATACTATTCTCAGTGGTGAAATCCTAAAAACATCCCATTTAAAGTCAGGAACAAGACACGGGAAATACTGGAATGCAACATCATTCTAATTATCAGGAACAAACAAGATACAGTTTTTTAAAAACATGACATATAGCTGGATTTATTTAAATTAACTAAGTCCTTTACCTATAAAATTAGTTCATTTACATTATTGTGATTCTATACTGTGGTGGATTTATTCTTTAATCTTGCTTTGTGCTTCTGTTCATTTTTTTCTCCTTTTTTCTTGCCGTTTATAGAACTGATCAATATTATCTTTCAAATGATTATATTTCTGTTTTTTCATATTTACTTTAAAATTGAACAAACATACTGTTCAACAGTTTTGTAGGCTAATCAATATCCCTTGGTTTCCCTTCAAGCAAAATGAGGACCTTAGGTTGTTTTCTCTCTTCTTCTTTTCTTCTCGCACATTATTGTTTCTAGTATTTTAATTCCATGTTTTTATGGAACCTCCATTAGTACTTTTGTTACTATTGTTTCATATAGTCAATGCTTGTTTAGATTTGACTATATATTTTTCAACTTTTTAATTCTCTACTGCTTTTCCAAAAACATTTTTTGAGGTGTAATTTACATATAATTCCTCCATTTAAAGTATACAATTCAATGGTTTTTAGTGTACTGACAGTTGTACAACTATCAGTACAGTCAACCTTAGTACATTTTTATGAGCCTCAAAAGAAACCTCATACCCATTAGCAGTCACTCTCCATTTTCCCCCCAACCCAACCAGCCCTAGGCAACCACTAATCTGCTTTCTGTTTCTTTTTTTTTTTTTTTTTTGAGACGGAGTCTGGCTCTGTCGCCCAGGCTGGAGTGCGGTGGCCGGATCTCAGCTCACTGCAAGCTCCGCCTCCCGGGTTCCCGCCATTCTCCTGCCTCAGCCTCCCGAGTAGCTGGGACTACAGGCGCCCGCCTCGTCGCCCGGCTAGTTTTTTGTATTCTTTAGTAGAGACGGGGTTTCACCGTATTAGCCAGGGTGGTCTCGATCTCCTGACCTTGTGATCCGCCCGTCTCGGCCTCCCAAAGTGCTGGGATTACAGGCTTGAGCCACCGCGCCCAGCCTCTGCTTTCTGTTTCTATAGATTTGCCTGTTCTAGATATTTTGGAGCAATGGAATCATACACTATATGGTCTTTTGTGACTGGATTTTTCACACAGCATATTTTCTATTTTTTTTATTATACTTTAAGTTCTAGGATACATGTGCACAACGTGCAGGTTTGTTGCGTATGTATACATGTGCCACGTTGGTGTGCTGCATCCATTAACTTGTCCTTTACATTAGGTATATTTCCTAAAGCTATCCCTCCCCCAGACCCCACCCCACAACAGGCCCCGGTCGGTGTGTGTATTCCCCTCCCTGTGTCCTTGTGTTCTCATTGTTCAATTCCCACCTATGAGTGAGAACATCACACAGCATATTTTCAAAGTTCATGCATGTTGTAGTATGTATCAGTACTTCATGATTTTTATGGCTAAATGGTACTCCACTGTATGGATATACCACATTTTATTTATCTATTCATCAATTAATGGACATTTGTATTGTTTCTACTTTTGGGCTACTATGAAGAATGCTGCTATGAGCATTCATTTGTAAGTTTTTGTGTGGACATATACATTTCATTTCTCTTGGATATATATCTAGGAGTGGAATTAGAGGGTCAAAGGGTAACTTTCAATTTCGCTTTTTGAAAAACGGCCAAACTGTTTTCCAAAGGGGCTGTGACATTTTCTATTCCCACCAGCAATGTGTGAGGGTTCTCCTTTTTCCATATCCTTGCCAAAACGCATCTGCCTTTTTCATTATAGCCTTTCACCTGTGTGTAAGTGGTATTTCATTGAGGTTTTGGTTTCCATTTCTCTAACGACTAATGATGTTTAGCATCTTTTCATGTGTTTATTGGCCATTTGCACATTTTCTTTGGAGATTCATATCCTTTGCCTCCCCTGCTGTTTTTTGAGACAGGGTCTCACTTTGTCACCCTGGCTGGAGTGCAGTGGCACAATCATGGCTTATTGCAGCCTCAAACTCCTGTGCTCAAACGATCCTCCTGCCTCAGCCCAAAAAATAGCTGGGACTACAGGCATGTGCCACCATGCCCACCTTTGTCCGTTTTTAAATTGTGTTATTTGCCTTTTTATTATTGAGTTGCAAGAGTTATGTTTTTATTAAGTTGTAAGAATTACTTTACATAGGCGATTATAGACGTAAGCCACTGCACCTGGTTCCTACAACTATATACTTCTTAGAAGAAACATGGGCTTAAATCTTCATGGCCTTGGTTAGGTAAAGCCTTCTTAGATATGCCACCAAAAGCATAAGCAACAAAAGAAAAATATATGTAAACTGAACCTCATCAAAATTGAAAAATTTTGTGGTTCAAAGAACATCATGAAGAAAATGAAAAGACAACTCACAGAATGGGAAAAAATATTTGCAATCATATATTAGATAAAATACTTGTATTTACTTACTGTTATTGAGTTGTAATTCTTACAACTCCTGAGGTCAGGAGCTTGAGACCAGCCTGGCCAATATGGTAAAACCACGTCTCCACTAAAATACAAAACTTAGCCAGGCATGGTAGCGCACACCTGTAGTCCTAGCTACTCTGGAGGCTGAGGCAGGAAAATCACTTGAACTTGGGAGGCAGAGGTTGCAGTGAGCCAAGATCACACCACTGCACTCCAGCCTGGGCGACAGAGCAAAACTCTATGTCAAAAAACAAAAACCCAGGATATAGTTGTAGGTCTTACATTTAGGTCTGTGATCCATTTTTAGTTAATCTTTTTTTTTTTTTGAGAAGGAGTCTCACTCTGCAGCCCAGGCTGGAGTGCAGTGGCGCCATCTCAGCTCACTACAAGCTCCGCCTCCCGGGTTCACTCCATTCTCCTGCCTCAGCCCCCGAGTAGCTGGGACTACAGGCGCCCGCCACCATGCCTGGCTAATTTTTTTTGTATTTTTAGTAGAGACGGGGTTTCACCATGTTAGCCAGGATGGTCTCAATCTCCTGACCTCGTGATCCACCCGCCTTGGCCTCCCAAAGTGCAGGGATTACAGGCGTGAGCCACCGTGCCCGGCTCATTTTTAGTTAATTTTATAAATGAAGTGACGAGGGGGTGCAAATTCATTCTTTTGCATATACCTATCCAGTTATCTCAATATCATTTGTTGAAAAAGAGTCATGTTTCCTCGTTTAATGTCTTGTACCCTTGTTATATGGAAAGTAAATGTGGGGCAAATAAAATATATTTAACAAAAATGAACTTATTATTTTATTAAAATAAAATTAAAATTAAATTTTATTTACATTTTTTGTATATACATATATACACATATATATACACACACATTTACATATATATATATATATATTTTTTTTTTTTTTCCTTTTGAGACTAGGTCTCTCTCTGTCACTCAGGCTGAAGGCTGAAGTGCAGTGGTTCAATCATAGTTCATTGCAGCCTCAACCTCCGGGGCCCAAGCGATCCTCCTATCTCAGTCTCTCAAGTAGCTAGGACCACAGAAATGCACCACCACACCCAGCTAATTTTTTAAAAAAATTTTTTTAGAGACAGGGTCTCCCTACATTGCCCAGGCTGGTTTTGAATTCCTGGCTTCAAATGATCCTTGTATCTCAGCCTCCTAAAGTGCTGGGATTGAATGACTGAGTCACCACACCCAGCCTGTTATTTTTATATTTCTTAAATAAAAATATTATTTCAAAATAAAATATTTTGGACTAGGTCTATTTTATTAATCCATGTCTATTCTTAAGCAAGTACCACAGTGTCTTCACTACTGTAACTTTGTAATAAGTTTTGAAATGAGCAGGAAATGTGAACCCTCCAACATGATTCTTCTTTTAAAACATTGTTTTGACGATTTTGGGTCACTTGCATTTACATATTAATTTTAGTATCATTTTCTGCAAAGGAAAGCCAACTAGGATTTTGATAGAGATTAACTCTGTAGATGAATATGGGAGTATGGCCATTTTAACAATATTAAATATTTGAATTCATGAACATGGGATGTCTTTCCATTTATTTTGGAATTCTTTAATTTCTTTTAACAATGTCATAGTTTGCAGAGTACAAGTTTTATAGTTCTTTTGTTAAATTTATTCCTAAGTAGTTTGTTCTTTTTAATTCTATTATAAATGGAATTGCTTTTTTAATTTCTTTTTCAGATTGCTCACAGATAATTTATTGCTTCTTGACCCTTTTCTCATGGTTTCATATTTCCTAGTCCCTGGAGTATATCCTCGAATAATTCATAAAATAAATCTGCAAAGACAATTCTCTTACTTTCCATCTGAAAATGTCTTTATTTCACTCTCACTCTTGAATGATAATTTAATTAGCTATAGACTTCTAGGTCAGTAGTTTAGAAGATATTTTCCTGTTTTATTTTGGCCTTACTTCTTGTTACTGAGATGTCAACTCTCAGTCTAATTGTTTCTTTGCAGACAAAGTGCCTTTTTTTCCCAGTTGTTTTTAACTTGTCTTAGTTTATTTTTGAGGTTCCACAGTTTTATTATATATATATATATCAAAATGGAGCTTATTTTATTTATTCTATTCAATGTTTGTTGTACATCTTCAACCTAAAGATTTGTGTTTTAATTCTAGAACATTCTCAGTGATTAATTTTTTGAATATTGCATTCTCCCTAGTATCTCTTTCTAGAACTCTCTGGGATATACTTTCTCATTTTGTTCTCCCAGTGTCTATTTTTGTCATTTAAAATATCTCATTCTGGTTGGATGTGGTGGCTGACACCTGTAATCCCAATACTTTGAGATGCTGAGGTGGGCAGATCACTGGAGCCCAGGAGTTCAAGACCAGCCTGTGTGACATGCTGAAACCCTATGTCTACTAAAAAATACAAAAATTAGCCAGCCATGGTGGTGTGTGCCTATAGTCCAGCTACTTGGGAGGTTGAGGTGGGAGGGTCACCTGAGCCCAGGAGGTCGAGGTTGCAATGAAAATAATAATAATAATAATAAAATACATATATATATTATTCTGAACTATATTTTTAGTACTTCTCAATTCTATATTCTAGTTCTTTTTAATACAAAGTAAGGAGTTAACTCTCCTCAAAAAAAAAAAAAAAAACTTTAAAAGGGGGGGAGGACAGGAGTTTCATCCAGGGGAAAAAACAATTTCCATAAAAGATATTATACTTCTTCCAATCATACTCCTTAAAAATAGCAAACGGTCCTAAGATGGCTGTATTTTTTTTTTTTTTTTTTTGAGACGGAGTCTCCCTCTGTCCACCAGGCTGGAGTGCAGTGGCGCTATCTCGGCTCACTGCAAGCTCCGCCTCCCGGGTTCCCGCCATTCTCCTGCCTCAGCCTCCCGAGTAGCTGGGACTACAGGCGCCCGCCACGGCGCCCGGCTTTTTTTGTATTTTTTTTTTAGTAGAGACGGGGTTTCACCGTGGTCTCCATCTCCTGACCTTGTGATCCGCCCTCCTCGGCCTCCCAAAGTGCTGGGATTACAGGCGTGAGCCACCGCGCCTGGCCTGTATTTTTTAACATAAATATTTGTGAGATGATTAGATTCATGCTAAGGAAATATGTCTGAAATTGTGATGGGAAAGGACCACGTATTTCACGATTATGATTTACTGTCCCGGTTTTACCTGTTGAATCTGACAGTGTGGCAGGATGCAAAAGAGCATGTGCTTTGAGGTCAGCCAGACTTGGGTTCAGGTGTCAGCTTTGGTAATAGCCAGTTATAGGACTTGGGCAGCTTATTTTAACCTCACTGAGTTTTTATGAATCTTAATTTCATCATCTGTAAAATAAACCCATCAGTGTTGTTATGAAGTACCAATGACATGGCAGATATAAAGTGTCTTGTGCAAAGCCTGGCCAACAGCAGGTGTTTCATGCAAGCTTATCATTATTTCTGGTAGAAGAATCTTAATTAGAGTTGGTGCCATCATGTAGGTTATCCTCATTTAGTATTTGAGACATTCTCATTAGTCATGTCGCATTGTAACCTGTTTGTTGTGATCTGACCTTCCTGGGATGTACAGATTAATAATTAATCCAAGTAAGAGATGGAATCGTCGCTTGTGGAAATGTTTGTATTGATATTTCCCACACTTTTCTTCTGCGGCAGTCCCCTTAGACGGCTATTGAAGACCCCAAGTAAAACATTCTGGGGTTCTTTCCTGCAGATGGTGTAATGCAAAGTCCATCTGGGAGGCACACCCTATAAGAAAGACCTCTAGGACTCTTAAAAGATAAATGCTTAGAAAATTGATCCAATCAAAATGGAACTGTTATAAATACGCTTTCCCTGTAATTTTTCAAACTAATATATTTAATTCTGTCTGGCAGCCTCCTCTAAATTGAATCCACGTGAGATAGATGAGACCATTGGAAGAATATAATATACTGACGCAGGAATTACTCAGCCTTTGGTGGGGGCCGTCAATGTTTCCTGACTGCCTTCATGCTTGGCGTGAAGCTGCCTCATGCTTGGGGTATGATGGCAAATATTGCTTTCAGTAGGCTCCTCGTGAATTTTTTCTGTTGTGAGATTTATGACAGGAAATGGGATTTTTCTGTAAGCACATTTTAATGACTAACATTCCTATATGTGCAGTACAATCAGGTCTTTTCCTTGGGTGGGCTTCTTGATTGTACAACCACCTGAATGTCCACTTTTATTAAACAACATCGATTAACCTTACCTTGCAATGTAATATTGCACTTACCATCATTACCCAGAGCACAGAGAACACGTGAGCCACTAGGAGAATGGTGATGTCATTGTTAACGTCACTAAGCTATTTAAGGTGGGGAAAACCTCAATAATTTAGTGATATTAATAATTGCAATAGTTCATAGTTATATAGTCTCTGTGTGGCTGATACTGTGCTAAGTGGACACCTCTATTAATCTATGTTTATATTTATATGTGTTAAAGTACTTCACAATAGCCTTGTGAGAGGGGTACTGTGATTAGCCGCATGTTCTAGATGAGGAAAATGAAGCATGAGGCATGAAGTTACCTTGCTCAGGGTGGCACAGCGAGGCAGTGGGGGAGCTCGATCCATAGCCGGGTGGGCTGGCACCAAGAGGAGAGTGGCCTTACCTTCACCACATGAACATGAGGCCTGGAAGGTTCAGAGGCCGCCCTCTCTGTGCTCAGAGATACCTGGACTCAGCTGATTGTGCGAAAGCCATGCTTCAACTCCCCAGCTGACTATAACCCCTCTAGATAGACTGTCCAAAAGGCTACATACAACTCAGAACATTTAGCTCCTCTTTAATTTAAATTGTATACTAGCCTTACCAACTCCACTGCCATTAGGGATTCTTTTTGTTCATCATTCCTTCCTTTCTCTGTCTTCACATTTGCTGGGTGTTTTGGGGACAAAAGGAGGAGGAGGAGAAACAGGAGGAAGCAGAGGAGAAACAATTCTCTTTCCTTGGGAAGTTTGCATTCCAGCTCCGGCAGTGGACTCCATAACTGTGAAAGAACTGCAGAGTGACATGACGGGGTTTGGTAACAAGTCGTTCACTCCTTAGATAGCTCAGGCGGGACCAGGTGAACATCTCCAGACTCTTCCCTACACATTCAGCCTCACCTCTCCCTCGTGGGGTTAATTCACTATGTCCCTACTCTGTGGCCTTCCCAGCCAATTGCCCTGACTCTGTCATGATCCTCCTTACTTTGCCACCTCATAGGGCCTTCCTGATAGAGCAGGAGGCCAAAGTCCTCTGACCAAGTTTACAGAGTAAGTTTGAGATGAAATGAAATTCCACCTCCTAAGGTGACAGAAGTCACAGTCAGAACATTAAATTGGCTTTAGCACATAGAATAATTCTTATATATTTTGAGAGGTCTGGAAAGTTTGCTTATAAGCAAGTGTTTCAGAAAGACCTCCTTATACTTTGATATGGTGATTATAAAATAAAAATATTTCTAGTCCATCCTCTGTCCAGGGAGAGGTGCTTTTAGCTCTTAGAAGCAGGAAGAACCACATGGTTCGTCTCCTGGTCACCTTTCCTCTCTCCCACCACCTATCTCAGGTAAGTCAATGCCATAAACAATATTTACCTTTAAGATCAGAATAATTGATCTTTCCAAAGTGACCACCTCCTACTTCTAATTTACGGACCGAAGAAGGTATCTGAGATAAGTATTTATTCTATAAAACTTCTGAAGAATCTAGCTCAAACATATGTTTCCTTAAAATTATTTTTTGTAATACATGCACAAAGCCAGAGCATAAAAGAACATAACATTTGTTTGTCCAAAACTCATTGAATAATATATATCAACAAAGTTGATTTAAATGAGAAAAAAAATCCAGTCATGACATTAAAACCTAGTTTTTCTCACTTCTCTGTCCCCTAACCACCCTACCCGTCCCCAGAGATTACTGGAGTAATTGCTGTGATATTTTTTGAAGAGGGTGGCATATTGACTTCTAGAGATGTTCCCTGCATGTATGCATTTATAATCTTTGGGGTTTTTTGTTGTTGTTGTTGTTGTTTGTTTGTTTTTGTTTGAGACGAAGTCTTGCTTTTGTCCCCCAGGCTGGAGTGTGATGGCGCAATCTTGGCTCACTGCAACCTCCGCCTCCTGCGTTCAAGCAATTCTCCTGCCTCAGCTTCTCAAGTAGCTGAGATTACAGATGCCTGCCACCACGCCTGGCTAATTTTTGTACTTTTAGTAGAGGCGGGGTTTCACCACGTTGGCCAGGCTGGTCTAGAACTCCTCACCTCAGGTGATCCACCTGCCTCGGCCTCCCAAAGTGTTGGGATTACAGGCATGAGCCACCGCGCCCAGCTACATTTATAATCTTTTCAAACAACCTGCACATGGCAGCATTTTCTACACTCAGTTCTTGCTTTTGTCTCTTACTACTGTATAATGGAGGCGGTTCCATATCAGTACAGTCAGTGCTGCTTCATTCTTTTGATGGGCAACACAGTTCCCCCCTGCAAGGCTATAGCCTAATATCCATATCAGTTCTTTTCGAATAACTTTTAAGTTGTTTTAAATCCCTTGTTATTACAAGCAATGCTTATGTATAAGCATATCTATAGAATAAACTCCTATGCATAGAATTACTAGGTCAAATGGTATATAGACTTTATGAAATAGTTTAAATACAAAAAAAGTATAAAAAATAATGCAACTAACAACGTACCCAGCATTATTACATCTCAGCAAGGAAAATCACATTTCATTTAGGAAGCATTGAAGTGTGAGGTCACTGAAGTCATGAGTTACTGCTAATTTATTTGGAATAAGGGAGTTATCTAATTTTGCTTTGAAATCTGGAAGCCTGCACTCAAATACTGCTAGGATTGTAAATGTATTCCATCTAGTGGGCTCAGCTGTGTCCAAAGTGGATTGTTTTTTCTAACCAATCACCTGTGTGTTCCTAAATTTAGTTCTTTGCTGTGTTTGACCCTAATCAATGAGATACACATGCCTGGCCTGGCAAAAGGCCCGAATTAACTCAAAGGTAACTGCTTCGATCATGTAGCCTACCCCAAGTATCCTGTCATACAAGTGACTTTACAGGGATTTGTTTTATTCCTTGTTAGATGGAATGAGCTTTCCGTTTCATTCTTATCATTTAAGTGAATTGTGGCTTAACATATTTGTAAAGGTATACGGTGTATCTATGCATATGTGTTATTTCCATTATGCTTTATCTCAGGCCTCATACCTTCTGCAAGGATTTTCATAATGTTTTTCTGAATGGGAAGCCAGGAGTTCTCTCTGTGCCTCAACGCCCTGCTCCCACAGCATTCATTCTCTTTGGGGTTGCACATAGGGTTAAGGATTTCCAGTTTTCCTTTGAACAATGATTGCAGATTTAAACATAGCTTGGTAACTTTCAGCCTATTATTTGTGTAAATGGCTCTCTAGTGCTTTTAAATTTACTTAATTAAAATTCTAGAATGATATGATTCCAGTGGGTTACATTAGTCTCACCCTTAACTTCTTCAATCAGTTTTCTCTTCTAGCCTTTTTCTTTGCAAGAGTTCTTATTGAAGACGACAACAGCTTAGCAGACTGCTCAACTCATAATTCATTACTTGAAAAAAAGTTAAAATAATTAAAAGCATTTGTTGTTGAGCACAGTGGAGTTAAACTCAGCTTGATATTCATGCAACATTGCACTGCCGCAAGAATGTAGCTAACATATCCTTAAAATGAAAAGGGAAAGGTTGCAGTTCCCAGAGATTTTCTATCCATCTTTTGAGCTGAAATTATTTCATAAGTTAACCACTGAGTTTGAATGTATCATCTAGTTATAGTCTAATAGGAGGGAACAAAGGATGCACATTATCTTTTCCCTTTATACGCAGGACATAGTAAGATTCACACACCACAACTTATTGTCCAGGCATGCAAGTATTGCCATGCATGAACAGACCTCTTGTGTGTCTGTGTTTTTCCCTCCCTTAGTGACAGAAAATCCACTGGACTCCAGCAAGCGCTGAGCTCTGCCAGCCATTGGCCCCAGAGCTCTACCTCCTGCCTCTCAGTAGGTAGAGGCTGGCTAGGGAGGTGGCCAATCCGGTGGTTTGTATCCAGGAGAATATGGCACAGTTAGCTATTTAAATCCAACCAGGATGATGTAAGCGAGCGGGCTGAAACGGTTAGGCGAAAGGCGAAAGGAAAGGAGAAATCTTGTCAGGCTGCATTATTTACAGTGAACTGGGCTGAGACTAACATGCCCGCCACCTGTACGCTGAGCCAAACTCCTGGCACCTCCATGCTGCCTCCTTGCAGCCCTCGAGAAAGCAGGAATCACAGCAGAAAATTATCTGATGCTAAACTATGTGGGGAGAGGGAATGGTTTAATTTTTAATATGTTTTTTTTTTTTTTTTGAGACGGAGTCTGGCTCTGTCGCCCAGGCTGGAGTGCAGTGGCCGGATCTCAGCTCACTGCAAGCTCTGCCTCCTGGGTTTACGCCATTCTCCTGCCTCCGCCTCCCAAGTAGCTGGGACTACAGGCGCCCGCCTCGTCACCCGGCTAGTTTTTTGTATTCTTTAGTAGAGACGGGGTTTCACCGTATTAGCCAGGGTGGTCTCGATCTCCTGACCTTGTGATCCGCCCGTCTCGGCCTCCCAAAGTGCTGGGATTACAGGCTTGAACCACCGCGCCCGGCCTAATATGATTTTTTTAACTGGAAGAGCAGGTCTCTCTACTTAGATAAAAACACACAGACCTGCTCAGGTTTGCAAATTACTGGAGTGTCACAGCAAAGCTGGGCTCTCTGTCTCTCTTGCTGATAAGAGAATAGTGTTTACTCTTGCCTCTGTGGTCCCAATAATCCCGAGTGAAACTTTGCAAAATGAGTTCTTGTTTTGCAGCATGAGCAAATGTTCAGGCTCAGGAAATGATGCTAAAGGCACTTTGAAAAATGTAAGATGGGCTTGACACAGCATTGGCACAGGATACGTGACAGGAAGCAACGTGGAGAGCGGTGATAACAGTCCCTGCGGCAGGCAGAGAGTTGGTTTCACACTCCAGCCTGGGTCCCCACAGCAGGAGCAGGCTCAGTGCACTGAGGCGAGAGCCTTGTTGCACTGCAGAATGAGGGGGGAAATCTGGCTGTGCTCCTAGGAGCCTTGGTGGGGGGAGTCCTGAAGAAGCAGGGGAGGGCCCTGAGAGCACCTTCTTACCACTAAGGGCTTGACATTCACCTGCACACACACCACACTTTTAAAAATCGTGTTGACTTTAGTTGGTTTTGGCCCTGCTCACACTACTTTTCCAAAGCACCTCCTGTTGACAAAGCTGGCTTTGGGACAAGAGAGGATGCATTTGTCCTTAGGGTCTCTCAGGGACAGGCCATGCAACACCACATACCCAGGTGCTCAGTAAGAATTAGATAGAGCGGACAATGCTGATTACTGTTAATGACAGGGTAAGTTAATAAAGGCAAGAAGCCTGTTTCCGGGCAAATCCGCCCCAGTGCGATGGAACCTGCAGCTGATCTGCTTAGGAGGGTGGCTTTTCTTCCAGATGGCCATGGCCTTTGTGTCAGGGAAGGGCTTTTTTTCGACGCATGGAGCACTCTGGTTGTGATGCAGATTAGAAATTCATTTTCATTTGCCACTCTTAAAAATAAATAAACATTCTGGGTGCATGAAAGGGAGCTTTTGAACCCCGAGAGTGTGCTGTGTGTTTGAGTGCATGTGGCGGGACCCTCTCTTAGATCATTAGCAAGTGTGCCTGGCTCTGCGGCTTTATTCAGGCTTCAGCCCTGGCGGCGTTCCGACAGCTCTGTTCTTAAAGATGAACTCCCATGCATCCAGTAACTTTTGCTGTAGAGAAGGCAGAGGAAAACTTGATGGTATGGATTTAGAGCAATTATTTTACTAGGTTTATGTTTCTCCTGCGCTATATTCTTCTTTTAAAGAGTCAGAAGGGAGAGATTGATGCCTATTTGCCATTGTTTCTTTAATGTTGTCATTGCTGGTGTAATTTGATGAATACTGGAAAGCAGGACTATTCAAACTGTGTGAGTTCTGAAGGGGTCACCAAATTTAAATGATACAAAAGGACTAGCGCAGGCAATGAAGTGACAGGGATAGCACAGATGATAATTCCACAGTATTGCAAAACCAACAAACAGCATCTCATCTCTGTTGACCACAGCCAAGCATAGGAAGATAGCAATCTTTATCTATGTAAAGAATATGATTCTTGCTTCCAGGTGCTTAAAATCAAGTGAGGTAAACAGATATGTATACAAAGAACTCTAAGGCAAGGCATGCATGTGACCAAAGTGAAGTGTAAACCCAACCCTGCCCACATGCTGAAAAAGTATGACTTGTTCTGGTGGGTGAGGTCCCTGAGTTGAACTTGAATGAATGAGGAGGATCTCAACAGGCGGAATGGGGGATACCGTATCTGAAACTCTATATCCTTGAAAAAAGAATATGCAAATTCTATATGAACAAATATAACAAGATGTCTGAGACAGATTAGATGATAAAGGAGTTTACCCAGCAATATGTGTAGAACTCCTACTTTTAGGGTTAAAATGCACGCAGTATATGAAGAGTAGTTAAGCTTTTAAGCTCTAAAGACAGGCTGGTTAAAATCCCAGCTCAGGACTTTCAGTGGATTGTGTTACTGCTGAAAAATATTTACTGTCTCTCCCTAGGGGAAGGTTATTCGTTCCTGTTCATTAATAGCAGGCTGGTCCTAGAACCTGCTTTGGCTAAGAAATGAGAGCAGAAGTGATATATGACCCTTCTAAGTAGATGCTTCAGGAGCCACTGTTTGCTTCTGCTGTATTGTGATGATCAGCTAAGTCCCAGATAGAGGGTGCTCCTTCAGCTTCATCCTGGGTCCTGGAACAAAGACAGCATGGAGCAGAGCCACAGCTGACTCCTAGTCGACATGATTCATTAGCATAAGCAAGAAATAAACCTTTGTTATTGTCAGCCACTGAGATTTTGAAGATTCTTGTTGGCTGGTCATGGTTGCTCACGCCTATAATCCCAGCCCTTTGGGAGGCTGAGGCAGGCAGATCACTTGAGGTCAGGAATTTGAGACCAGCCTGGCCAACACGGTGAAACCCTGTCTCTCCTTAAATAATACAAAAATTAGGTGGGTGTGGTGGCATATGCCTGTAATCCCGGCTACTTGGGAGGCTGAGGCAGGAGAATCGCTTGAACCCCGGGGGCACAGGTTGCAGTGAGCCAAGATCGCACCACTGCACTGTCTCAAAAAGAAAAAAACAAAAAAAGAAAAAGAAAAAGAAAGAAAGAAAAGAAAATGCTTGTTACCAGAACATAACTCAGCCTAAGTTGACTGACAGTCATTTTACCACCTATGGGATCTTATTTGACCTCATTAAACCTCAGTTTCCTTGTCCATAAAATGGGGATAAAAAAATACCTACCTCAGAGGATCATTGTGATGTTAAAATGAGTTAATATTAAAGTGCACAGCATAAAGGTTTGTAATCCATACTAAGAATTCAGTAAGTATTAGCTATCTTTGAATATACGTAGAAAAATGTCTGGAGGGATATATGCTGTCTTAGTCCATTTGTGTTGCTATAAAGGAACACCTGAGGCTGGGTAATTTACAAAGAAAAGATATTTATTTGACTCATGCTTCTGCAGGCTGTACAAGAAGCATGGCACCAGCAACTGCTTCTGCTGAGGTCATAGGAAGCTTCCACTCATGGCAGAAGGGAAAGGGGAACAGGCATCACATGCTAGGAGAAGAAAGAAGGAAGATAGGGGAGAGGTGCCATGCTCTTTAAAATAACTAGCTTCCATGTGAACTAATCGAGCAAGAACTCACTCCTCACCAGAGAGAGGGCATTCATAAGGGATCCGCCTCTATGACCCAAACACCTCCTGTTAGGCCCCACTTCCAACACTGGGGATCACATTTCAACATTGAGATCTGGAGGGGACAGATATCCAAACTGTATCATATACCAACCTATTAACAGCAGTGCGCTCTTGACTGTGAGATTACAGGTGACTTTCATTTTCTATTTTATTTCTGCAATCAAACCGTTTATAAGAGGCATATACTATTTTAATCATAAAAAGTAGGTAGTAGGCCGGGCACGGTGGCTCAAGCCTGTAATCCCAGCACTTTGGGAGGCCAAGACGGGCGGATCACGAGGTCAGGAGATCGAGACCATCCTGGCTAACACGGTGAAACCCTGGCTCTACTAAAAACTACAAAAAACTAGCCGGGCGACGTGGCGGCGCCTGTAGTCCCAGCTACCCGGGAGGCTGAGGCAGGAGAATGGCGTGAACCCGGGAGGCGGAGCTTGCAGTGAGCTGAGATCGGCCACAGCACTCCAGCCTGGGTGACAGAGCAAGACTCCGTCTCAAAAAAAAAAAAAAAAAAAAAAAAGTAGGTAGTTTCACTTTGGAAAAATGAACAAAAGCACCTTGTACATTTCTCTATCACAATGCCTACTGCACCAAACTCAGCTCCTTGAAAGAGGGAGCTGTGTGCATTGCCCTGTGCTGCTAGTGGCTGGGTGGCAGAGAGTAGATACTCAGTAGATGTTTGCGCAAGTGTAATTGATCAGCTTCTCATCTGGATGACTGAGTGAATGGCAGGTAATGACCTGCTCTGAGAAGAGAAACACAAAAAGAATACTACATGAAGTATGAACTCAGGATGTTCACACTCTGAGTTTCTCATAGAAACAGTAATCAGGCAGCTAGAAATAGGAATTTGGATATCAGAGATATAAAGGTGGGGTTTATTAAATAGAGGCGATTACAGATTGAGCATCCCAAATCTGAAATCTAAAATGCTCCAAGATTTGAAATTTTCTGAGTACTGACATGATGGGCAAAGAAAATGCTCAATGGACCTTTTTGGGGTTTGGGTTTTCAGATTTGGGTTGCTCAGTCAGCAAGTATAATGCAAATATTCCAAAATCCAAAACACTTCCGGTTGCAAGCATTTGGGATAAGGGATACTCAGCCTGTAGTCGAATCTGTGGATGTAGAGTGGAAGCGTGAGCTCTCTGCTTCGCTCTAGCCCTGTCACCCTAATTGTTCTCTCAAGACCAAGTCCAAGGAACTTTTAACAACAATATTCAGCCTATCATTTTTATTGAGTACCTACCACATGCCAGGCACTGATGGTACACAGGTGAGCTATAAAATCAAATGTCTCTACCCTCAACCAGTTTCTGTTCTACAGTGGGGGCAGACAATAACCAATAACTAAATGCTAATAACCAATAACTAAGATATAGAGTGTATTCTATAGTGATAGAGAGAATGATAAAACAGGGAAGAAGGAAAGGGAATGCTGGGTGGGGAGTGTTGCCATTTTCAACAGGGTAAGTCAAGGTAGGCCTTGCTGAAGACATGACATTGGAGCATAAAGCTTTAAAAAAGCACAAGATATCTGTGAATCCTGAGAGAATGATCTAGATAGAGAGAACAGAAAGGACAGAGGCCTTGAGGTGGAAACATGCCCGTGCTCAGAGGAATGGCAAGGAGGTCGGTGTGGCTGGAGCAGAATGAGTAAAGGGGTCAGTGGTAAAAGAGTTCAGAGAAAGAGTGAGGGGTGGGAGTGGGGATGGAGCAGTGGACAGCTCATGGAAGACCTTATCCCCAGGCTACTGAAGGCACTTTGACTTTTATTCTAAGCAATATGGAGGGGAAGCTAATGAAGTTTGATTAGAGGAATAATCTGACTTATGTTCTAAACTGACCAGCCTGGTGAGTATATTGAGAACAGACTGATGGAGGGAAAGGGTAGAAGCTGGGAGAACAGTAAGGAAGTTACTGCAGTCATAGGTGATGGGTGGCTTGGGCTAAAGTGGAGGTGATGAGAAGAGGTTGAATCCTGGATACATGTTGCAAGCGCAGCCACTGTAATATGCTCATGGGTTTGATGTGGCACATGACAGGAAGAGAGGAATCAAGGATAAGCGCATGGTTTTTGTCAGTAGCAATTGGGAAGATGGAGTTGTTGAGATGGGAAGACTTCAAGAGGTGCAGTATTGGTGGGAAGTTAGGAGTTCAGTTTTAGACACGCTTATTTTGAGATGCCCTTTGACATCCAAGTGGAGAAGTAGGTAGATGAACATGTGAGCCTTCAGCCTAGGGGAGGGATCCGTGCTGGCTCAGGACATTTGGGGTTCTTGGTGTATAGGCAGTATTTACGCTGTGAGAAGGGTGAGATCCCTTAGGGAGTAAGCGCAGGGAGAAAAGGAGTCTGGGGACTGAGCTCTGGGTTCCCCCACATTTAGAGCAGGAGAGAAGAAGCAACCAGCCAAGAAGACTGAGTGAGTAGTCAGTGAGGGCAGAGGAGAATCAGAGGTGGGTAGTGTCCCAGAGTTACATGAAGAAAGTGTTTGAAGGAGGTGGGCATGCTACTGCCAGGCCAGCTGAGATGGGGACTCAGCACTGTCCATTGGGTTGGGCCAGATGGAGGTCACTGGTGACCCAGCAAGAGCAAGGGAATGGGTGGTGGGGAGTGAGTGGAGAAGCCTGGCAGAAGGAGGTTTGAAAGAGAATTCTAAGAGAGGAATCAGAGAGAGAACATTTAAACAACTCTTTGGAGGAATTTTGCTGCAAAGGAGAGTAGGAAAATGGAGTGATAGAAAGAGGGAAAGATAGATATGAGCCCAAGAAAGTATTTTCTTTCTTTTGTTTTTCTTTAAGATGGGAGAAATCACAGTGGTCGGTATACTTATGGAAAGACTCCATTAGACAGGGACAAATTGCTGATGCAGAAGAAATAAAGAGGACGTTTTGTGCTATGGACTTGGATAGGTGAAAGGAGGTAGGATCTATTGCACAGATGGAGAGACGGGCCTTAGGCAAGTTTCCAGCTCGCAGTTCAGAGAAACAGAAGGCGGAGGCAGGGTGGCTGGACACAGGTGCAGGTAAGTTGGCAGATGCAGTGGTGGCAGTGTGGGGGTGGCAAGGGTGCATGTTCCCTATTGATTGCTCCTTTTTTCTCTGGGAAATGGCAAGCAAAGTCAGCAGCTTAACGACAAGATAGGTAAAGGGGTGTTGGAGATTTGAGAATGGAGGCAAAGGTATAATCTGGTGACCTAGGAGGGAGACAGTCCTGGGTGGTCTAGGGAGTATCAGGACAGCCCTTAAGGACTCCCAAGTTCAGTGGCCCTGAAGTCAAGTGAAATGGTCATGAGGGGTATGCATTAATTTCCACTATGGATATGCAGTTACAGCATGGGTGGACAGGTGGATTTAACTAACTCTGAAGCTGAAGAAATAACCTGAAAGAGAGAGGAAGGAATGGGATCAAAAGCAGATGTGGATGGGCTAGGGAGTTGGAAAGGGAATGGGGAAGCGTCTATTAGTTTGAGAAAGGAAGAAAAATAGTTATCTACTGCTATGTAACAAAATCAATACAAACTTGGCAACTTGAAACACACGTTAATTATCTGACAGTTTCTGTGAGTCAGGAATCTGGGAACAGCTTAGCTCAGTCCTGTTTCAGAGTCTCTCAGAAGGCTGCAATCAAGGTGTCAGCCAAGGTGTCACCTCAGCTGGGGTCTCATCTGAGGCTTGACTAGGGAAGGATTCCCTTCCAAGCTTATGTGGTTGTTGGCAGGTTGCAATTTCTTGTGGATTCTCAAAGGGCCTTACTTCCCTGCTGCGGTTAGCTGAGGGCTGCTCTCAGTTCTTGCCATGTGGGCCTCTCCATATGGTGTGTTACTTCAACAAAGCTAGCAAGGGGGAAAGTCGGTGGAGACAGTCTGCTAGCCAGATGGAAGCTACAATCTTATGTAACGTCATCACAGGAGCGACATCACCTCGCCCTGTTCTATTGCTGGAGACAGTCACAGGCGCCCTCATACTCCAAGAGGAGGAGATCCACAAGGGTCCAAACACCAGGAGGCAGGGATCATTGGGAGCCATCTTGGAGTCTGCCTGCCACAGGGAGAAATACACAACATGGTGGATTTTGCATAGCAAGAAGGGAAACTGAGGGAGCTGAAACACAGCAGGCAGCCTGTCTTCTAATGAAAAAGGGGACGGACTCACCCTTGAGAAAGAAAGGACCATGGGGGAATGTATGGCGGGTGTAGGGAAAAATATGTTTGCGACGAGGAGAGGGAGCCCAGGGGGTAAGTAGGAGGTTTCTGAGCAACACGGAGGGCCCACAAAGGTTATTATAGAAAGCACAGATTTGCTGCAGAGACAGCGGGCAGTTAAGCAATTTGCTGCAACAATAGATGGCACCCTGTTTTCAGCCAGAGAACAAATGGATGGAGCGATTGGCCCAAGGTTGGGTGTACTAAAAGGTCAGGGTCAGGTCAGGTGTGGTGGCTCACACCTGTTATCCCAGCACTTTGGGAGGCTGAGGCAAGGAGACTACTGAAGGCCAGGAGTTTAAAGCTGTAGTGAGCTAGGATCACACCACTGGACCACAGAGGGAGACCCTGTCTCTGAAACAATGAAAAAAAAAATTAAAAAAAAAAAAAGATTAAACAAAAGGTCAGGGTCAAGAGACTCTACGGTGCTGGGTAAAAAAATAAAAATAAAAATAAACAAAAACAAAAAAACCCAAATGACTCAGAGTCATTTTTCTACTTCCCACTTCCTCATTTCTACTTCGCCAATGATTCTAAACTAAGTGTGAGCCCCAGGCTGGCCTGGCTCTGTGAGGGTAGCAGTCCGTCACGATGCAGACTCAGGCTCTGGCAGAAATTCCAGACGACCCCACTGGGGACCTTGCAGAACAGAATCTGTTTCTGTGGAGCGAGGATCCCCACTGGACACCTCTGTGTCTCTCCCTGTCTCCAGGCACTTCCTGGCACTTCTGCTGTCTCTCACCAACACTCTCCCTAGGACCAGATCTTCCTCACCTGCACCCCCATTACCCTCTTCCTCTGCCTCAACACAGTGTTTGGCAAGCTCATCCTGGTGTTGAGCTCCTTTCCAGAAAGAGCTTTGAGTGAGTTATTGATGCAGTCAATACACTGACCTCAAGTTCATAGCTGGTCCAGGAGGTTAAAATGCTGAAGTAAGTAGAACACACTGTGATGACTTTGTTAAGAAATTTGACTCTCAATTTCCAGGATAAACTGTTTTCTTCTTTACCATGTCACAACTTCAGTCTTGTTATTGTGTTGTAGAATAGGGCGGGACCAACAAATGACAAGAATCCAATGGCCCCTGAAGGTCATCCTGTCCAGCCTCCTGCCTTCGAGCAAGGATGGCGCCTGACATAAGAATCCCTGTGGGAAGAGTTCAGGAGAAAGACATAAGGCCTTAGCTGCATGGAGTTATGATGACTGAGAAGTATTTTGTTTAAAGCTGAGAGTCAATGCAAATGTTTTCTTGCTTTAGAAAATTCTTAGAGAAAGGATAATTATTTCCCACATGAATTGAGCTATGTTGTGTCTCACTCATCTCGGACCCAGCCCATTGTGAGTCCATAATAATTGTTGGATAAACATTTGTTGAACTGAAATGAGTGGATCCAAGGGTGAGACATTAGCAACTATGAGTCATCCCTTAATGATATGAAGTGAAAATTAGAAGAAATTCAGGTGCTTCTAATAGGATCCTGAATATGAACACTTGGAGACTCACTCCTATGCAGACTCCTTCGGTCTTCCTGCATAAGACACTTTTTAAAAACAAAAGGTCCAGAACTGTTTTTAAAAGAAAACTTTGGGTTGAAATGTTTTCAATGCACATACATCTAGAGAAGAAAATAGCAATCACCCACATTCCCACTATGCAGAATTAAGTACTATTAACATTTTGGAATCTTTGCTTCTAGCCTTTTTAGTCAGTACTCTATTTTTAAAACCTTTACTAGTGCAATTATGTGCTGAAAAATATGAGTGTGTCTGTGCATGTGCAGACATGTGTATACTGTGAACTCACATGTCTCTGCTCACACATCTGTGACCTGTTGCTTGCTCTTCCCCAGAATTTCTGCACTGGGAGGTGCTACATTGCACACTGTTATGGCAATAGTGGAATAATGAAGCCATGAATTTACATGTCAGTGTACAGATGCACAATCTGAATTACACATTTTTAAAGCATAAAACCTATAAGGAATGCACACACACAGTAAAAAAAAAAAAAAAAAAAAAAAATCCCTGGCCTTCAGTCGTTCAGTTTTTCTCTCCACGGGCAACCAGCATTGCCAATTCCTTGCAAATGTTTCCAGAAATATCATTTGCATATACAAACATGTATTTTCTATTTTCCTATACAGATGGTGGCATACGATGTATACTGTTTTGTACCTTAGCATAGGGTTTTGGAAATTTTGCAAATGCTTCTTAACAGTAAGCTTTCTGAATGTGCAAATTAGCAATCAAGGCCTTCCTTTTTTCCTTAGTCTCAGACAATGAACTTGGTGGTCAAAAAAATGTCCTCCACTTGCCAGACAGGTACCTTCAAATCACAAATTCCCACGTCATGGTTAGATGGCGTATTCTTGCCCACTCCTGTTGAACTTACTTATTTAAACATCCACAAGAAAATCCTGTATATTTTTGGTAGCTAAAGCAAAATCCTGCAGAACACAACAAAACCAAACAGAGGGAAATTTGGGGCTCAGCTTAAAATACAGCTGGGCAAGCCTACACTTAGTTGCTGGAATAACAACCAGCTGGGAGGACTAAATTTAGCTTGGAGCCTTAAACACGGTCAGCCCTAAAGCCCACAACCCCCATACAGAGAACTTGGGCCCCATCTCCCAAGTTGGGAGACAAGAAGAAACAACAATGTTGGCCTAAAAGGCTGACTTTGCAAAAACCACCTAGTCAATCTGCTGTGATTTAATAGGCTGTAAAAGGTTTGATTTACAGCCGGTCAATAGGCAAGCAGCATGATTTGTTGTCAGGGGTATATAGAGCACAAGGACTAGGATGATGCCAAACAGTGAAAGAGGTTAATTAAAATGGTAATATTATTTTAAAACAATTTTTTAAAAAGAATAGAACAAATTGGAACTAGAAGTGGGTCCCACTCTCAGGGCTGGCTTGCAGGGAAATGAAAGGCAAGTAGGACCGGTCTCCCACATGGAGCCTTCCTGGGACCCCCTTACCTGTGCACCACCCTCTTCTCCAGGGGAGGGCTGCAAAGGACAGAGACCCCCAAACACAGGCTCTTGTCTTGATATTACGACTTGGTTAGCCTCAGTTTCCTGGTTTGGTCAAGTAAGGTGGTTGGACAGATGTGCTCTGAGCCCCAATCCTCCAGGTCTGCAGTTTTCATTTTCTTGTGTCTCCTACAACTGCCTGGAGCCCCTTGGTTCTTTGAGTCTCCTCCTACAATCTGGGGGTGCCTTACACCCCCTCCCATAGCCCTCTCCAAACCCAACTGGTGGTCTTGGTGCCTCAAGGTGAGACCACGTGTTGAAAATATATTAATAACTTGGTAAAGGAGGAACACGAGGGAGCTGGAAGCGTCTGGCATCTCCCCTGAGCCTGAAGATGGCACCATGGAGAGCCTGACAACCCACCCAGCATCACAGGCATCAGCTGGGCTCCACTGGAGAGGCCTGGGACATAGTTTACTGAAAATAAACAGGACGAGGATGCCCCATTTAGCTCAGGTGGTACCCAGGGAGTAGTGGGACTTCTGACTGATCATGCTCACATGTGCAAAGAAAATGTCAATTGGGGTTCTCATGAGTCCCCCACCCACTGGGTAGCAACAGAAATAAACTAGACAGAGTCCAAGCAGTTCAAGACTTAGATGCCATGATTTAAATACTGTGCCTTTAGGGTGACTTTGGTCTCCACGGTTGAATTGTTGTCTTCCAGATTCTTCTCCTGCCTCTGCTCCTTTCTTAGAAGGTATTTGTGTGGGGTGTGAGGAGCAGGCTTTCAGGATGTCATGGCAGGCCCGTGTGTGAGAACACCCTTGGTGACCCTCATGCTGTGTGTGGGCTGGTTTAGTGTGCTAGTGGTCTCAGCTGTCTGCAAACTCTTGCTGTGACCTTTCTCAGCCCACCGGCCCTCCCTATGGATGTAGCCTCCCCTTGCCTCTCTCTATCATCACAGACATTTCTGAGTCCCTGCCACACTGTCCCTCTGGGTCCTGGCCCAGGTTGCCACCCACAGTCTGGGCTGTAGGGATATTTTGCTCCCAGCCACATTAGGGCCTTGGCAAATCTCCTGGCTTATGGGAGAAAATGTACACACTAGAGTACACAAGAGTACACACTAGACCCCTCTCTGCCCTCCTAGCAATGCAAGGCTGCCTATCTTGACCTTCACAGCAGTCCCCACCAAGATCCCAGATGGGAAACAGGGCACAGCTCTGCCACTCTCAGTGTTTCCTTCAACCTGATCTAAATGTCTCCTCCTTCAGGCCTGGAACAGAGAGTGGTGATCAGGTCCCAGAGCTGACTGATGGAGTACCTTTCACTGCCCAACGCTATTTAAGGTCCGAGGGACGGGACTGAAAACAAAAATTCCCATTCCTGTCTACCTGCAATTTCCCTCCCTCCCTCCTCCCTCCCTCCCTTCTTCCTTCCTTCCTTCTTCCTTCCTTCCTTCCTTCCTTCCTTCCTTCCTTCCTTCCTTCCTTCCTTCCTTTTTTGACACAGGGTCTCTCTTTGTTGCCCAGGCTGGAGTGCAGTGGCATGATCATGGCTCACTGCAGCCTTAACCTCCCGGGCTCAAGCGATCCTCCCACCTCAGCCTCCTGAATAGTTGGGACTGTAGGCATGCACCACCACACCTGGCTGATTTAAAAAATTTTGTGGAGATAAGGTCTCACTATGTTTCCCAGGCTGGTCTCAAATTCCTGAGCTCAAGCAATCCTCGTACCCTGGCCTCCCTAAGTGCTGGGATTATAGGCTTGAACTGTGCTTGGCCGTGCAATTTCTGTGCTCGCCATGCAATTTCCATCTTATAAAAAGTTCCATGATCTAATACTTCACCACACAGAGCCCTTAATATGTTACACAAGAACTAACGTTTTAGAAAACCTTTATTTATTTATTTTTTAATTTAACGCCCAACTTTCAAGGTTACTGTTTTGCTTCAATCTTATTTTAGATACCAGAAGCTGAATATTAACTTTTTTTCTGTTTGCATTATTTCTGAAATAATCCTAATCCTCTGCTCCAGTAAGACCAGGGAGAAGGTCATGAGCTCATAAAAAGCAAACAAAAAGTAATGTCTGGTAATAATTTTCAAAATAGTATTCTGCATTAAATTTTTGTGTGCTTATTTACAACGTCTGCCTTGTTGAAAGGCATACTACCTGAGGTGGGGATGGAGGGACAACGCTTTAATAAATTGGTCTCATAAATTGGGGCCCTAAGGAATATAGGACAGTAGAGTGTTGACAAGGGAAAATTCCAGGGCAGAGCCGTGACAGGGAGAGGGCGGAGGTCTAGCAGCTGACAGGACACTTAGGTTTATCCATCTAGGAGTCCAAAACTCACATAGGATCTGAGTCTATCAGTATGAGGGTTTAAGTAGAACACTAGTTAATTTGTCATTTCTAGTCTCCTGAAACAGTGCTTCTCAGCTTCTAGCTGCATCAGAATCACCTGGAATGCTTGCTGAAACTGACCAGGCCTGATTCCCCAGTCTCTGATTCAGTAAGTCCCATGTGAGACCTGAGGATCTGCATCTGTTACAAACTCCCAGGTGCCCATGATGATTGATGTCGGCCTTTCTACCACTGTTTGAGTGGCACTGTTCCCAAGAAAATGGCACAGGGACCAAGATAGAGACTACAAATGACCGCTAGGATCAGCGGCAAGCTGTTGTGACTTGCTTTAAGATTTTGTTCTGACAATTATAGGCAGTCGTTCGATTCAGACACATTGTAAAGAAAAATAAGACAGGATCTAGGAGGTGATTTCCACACCTCTAGAAAGGAGGAAAATCATCATGCTAGAGCGTCTTAGTAAAGCTCCAGGTCAAGGATTTTCTCTTTATTTTATTTTAATTAATTAATTAATTAATTTAGAGACAGGGTCTCACTCTGTTGCCCAGGCTGAGGTGCAGTGGCACGATCTCAGCTCACTGCAACCTCCATTTCCTAGGTTCAAGTGATTCTCCTTCCTCAGCCTCCCAAGTCACTGGGACCACAGGTGTGAGCCACCACACCCAGCTAGAGAGGATTTTCTTCTTATAGCCTTTATCAATCTGAGCTGCCCTTGGATGGGAAGAAAGGCAGGGCAGAAAGCCCCTTTTCTTCATTCTGACTAATCTCCAGTGAACTAAGGGGCACTTTTGGAAATACTTGCAGAGTGCCCGGGCTGTGGATAGGTGCCCTGTGCATTATGGAGGTGGCTGTGTGGCTGCCTCCCAGGCCCTGGGTGAGCAGGGGAGCCCCTGGAGGCCATGCACACTGTGCTCAGGAGTGCAGGCTCCACACCCAAGCCTCCCTTCAACCCTAGCTTTGGACTTGCCAATGCTGTGGCTTCAAGTGCAGGCCTTAACTGCTGCCCAATGAGAGAATAATATGCCCCTCACAGGGATGAATGCCGTGAGAGTCAATGGGACATTTTCTGTAAAGCAGTAGCTCCTGTTTTGAGGCAAGAAAGCTGGTGCATAGAGGAAAGTGTTATTTCCGGCTAGCAAAGCAGGGTCTGTGGGGTTGTGTCCTAGCAATCCTTATTTTGACCTAGACCCTGCCCCTGTGCAGCTACCTGCACTGGGGTGTGCCAAGGTTTTGCTTTTTCTGACTCTATTAATGTTTCCATGGTTGAAATACCACTCTCTGATTAGCTCAATAATTCATTTTAAAAACAGCAAATTTTTTAATGATACCTAAAATGTTTTTTATTATACTTTAAGTTCTGGGATACATGTGCAGGATGTGCAGTTTTGTTACATAGGTATGCACATGCCATGGTGGTTTGCTGTACCCATGAACCTGTCACCTGCATTAGGTATTTATCCTAATGCTATCCCTCCCCTAGACCCCCATCCCCAGACAGGCCCTGGTATGTGATGTTCCCCACCCTGTGTCCATGTGTTCTTCTTGTTCAGCTCCCGCTTAAAAGTGAGAACATGCAGTGTTTGGTTTTCTGTTCTTGTGTTAGTTTGCTGAGAATGATGGTTTCCAGCTTCATCCACGTCCCTGCAAAGAAATGAACTTAACCTTTTTCATGGCTGCATAGTATTCCATGGTGTATATGTGCCACATTTTCCTTATCCAGTCTATCATTGATGGGCATTTGGGTTGGTTCCAAATCTTTGCTATTGTAAATAGTGCCACAATAAACATATATGTGCATGTATCTTTATAGCAGAATGATTTATAATCCTTTGGGTATATACCAGTAATGGGATGGCTGGGTCAAATGGTATTTCTAGTTCCAGATCCTTGAGGAATTGCCACACTTTCTTCCACAATGGTTGGACTAATTTACACTCCTATCAACAGTGTAAAAGTGTTCCTATTTCTCCACATCCTCTCCAGCATCTGTTGTTTCCTGACTTTCTAATAATTGCCATTCTAACTGGTGTGAGATGGTATCTCATTGTGGTATTGATTTGCATTTCTCTAATGACCAGTGATGATGAGCTATTTTTCATATGTTTGTTGGCTCCATAAATGTCTTCTTTTGAGAAGTGTCTGTTCATATCCTTCACCCACTTTTTGATGGGGTTGTTTTTTTCTTGTAAATTTATTTAAGTTCTTTGTAGATTCTGGATATTAGCCCTTTGTCAGATGGATAGATTGCAAAAATTTCCTCCCATTCTGTAGGTTGCCTGTTCACTGTGCAAAAGATCTTTAGTTTAATTAGATCCCATCTGTCAATTATGGCTTTTGTTGCTATTGCTTTTGGTATTTTAGACATGAAGTCTTTGCCCGTGCCTATGTCCTGAATGGTATGCCTAGGTCTTCTTCTAGGATTTTTATGGTTTTAGGTCTTACATTTAAGTCCTTAATCCATCTTAAGTTAATTTTTGTATAAGGTGTAAGGAAGGGGTCCAGTTTCAGTTTTCTGCATATGGCTAGCCAGTTTTCTCAACACCATTTATTAAATAGAGAATCCTTTCCCCATTGCTTGTTTTTGTCAGGTTTGTCAAAGATCAGATGGTTGTAGATGTGTGGTGTTATTTCTGAGGTCTCTGTTCTGTTCCATTGGTCTATATATCTGTTTTGATATCAGTACCATGCTGTTTTTCTTACTGTAGCCTTCTAGTATAGTTTGAAGTCAGTTGGCATGATGCCTCCAGCTTCGTTCTTTTTGCTTAGGATTGTCTTAGCTATGTGGGCTCCTTTTTGGTTCCATATGAAGTTTAAAATAGTTTTTTCCAATTCTGTGAAGAAAGTCAGTGGTAGCTTGATGGGGATAGTATTGAATCTATAAATTACTTTGGGCAGTATGGCCATTTTCATGATATTGATTCTTCCTATCCATGAGCATGGAATGCTTTTCCATTTATTTGTGTCCTCTCTTATTTCCTTGAGCAGTGGTTTGTAGTTCTCCTTGAAGAGGTCCTTTACATCCCTTGTAAGTTGGATTTCTAGGTATTTTATTCTCTTTGTAGCAATTGTGAATGGGAGTTCATTCATGATTTGGCTCTCTGTTTGTCTATTATTGGTGTATAGGAATGCTTGTGATTCTTGTGCACTGATTTTGTATCCTGAGACTTTGCTGAAGTTGCTTATCAGCTTAAGGAGATTTTGGACTGAGATGATGGGGTTTTCTAAATATACAATCATGTCATCTGCAAACAGGGACAATTTGACTTCCTCTTTTCCTAATTGAATGCCCTTTATTTCTTTCTCCTGCCTGACTGCCCTGGCCAGAACTTCAAAACTATGTTGAAAAGGAGTGGTGAGAGAGGGCATCCTTGTCTTGTGCCAGTTTTCAAAGGGAATGCTTCCAGTTTTTGCCCATTCAGTATGATATTGGCTGTGGGTTGGTCATAAATAACTCTTATTATTTTGAGATACGTTCCATCAACACCTAGTTTATTGAGAGTTTTTAGCATGAAGAACTGTTGAATTTTGTCAAAGACCTTTTTTGCATCTATTAAGATAATAATGTGATTTTTGTCACTGGTTCTATTTATGTGATGGGTTACATTTATTGTTTGCATATGTTGAGCCTTGCATCCCAGGGATGAAGCCCACTTGATCATGGTGGACAAGCTTTTTGATGTGCTGCTGGATTGGGTTTGCCAGTATTTTACTGAGGATTTTCACATCGATGTTCATCAGGGATATTGGCCCGAAATTTTCTTTTTGTTGTGTCTCTGCCAGGTTTTGGTTTCAGTATGATGCTGGCCTCATAAAATGAGTTAGGGAGGATTCCCTCTTTTTCTGTTGTTTGGAATAGTTTCAGAAGGAATGGTACCAACCAGCTCCTCTTTGTACCTCTGGTAGAATTCGGCTGTGAATCCATCTGGTCCTGGGCTTTTTTTTTTGGTTGGTAGGCTATTAATTACTGCCTCAATTTCAGAACTTGTTATTGGTCGATTCAGATATTTAGCTTCTTCCTGGTTTAGTCTTGGGAGGGTGTATGTGTCCAGGAATTTATCCATTTCTTCTAGATTTTCCAGTTTATTTGCATAGAGTTGTTTATAGTTTTCTCTGATGGTAGTTTCATTTCTGTGGGATCAGTGGTGATATTCCCTTTATCATTTTTTATTGCATCCACTTGATTCTTCTCTCTTCTTTATTAGTCTGTCTAGTGGTCTATCTATTTTGTTGATCTTTTCAACAAACCAGCTTCTGGATTCATTGATTTTTTGAACGGTTTTTCATGTCTCTATCTCTTTCAGTTCTGCTCTGATCTTAGTTATTTCTTGTCTTCTGCTAGCTTTTGAATTTGTTTGCTCTTGTTTCTCTAGTTCTTTTCATTGTGATGTTAAGGTGTCAATTTTAGATCTTTCCTGCTTTCTCTTGTGGGCATTTAGTGCTATAAATTTCCCTCTACACACTGCTTTAAATGTGTCCCAGAGATTGTGGTACGTTGTGTCTTTGTTCTGTTGGTTTCAAATAACATCTTTATTTTTGCCTTCATTTTGTTATGTACCCAGTAGTCATTCAGGAGCAGGTTGTTCAGTTTCCATGTAGTTGTGTGGTTTTGAGCGAGTTTCTTAATCCTGAGTTCTGATTTGATTGCACTGTGGTGTGAGAGACTGATTGTTATGATTTCCATTCTTTTGCATTTGCTGAGGAGTGTTTTACTTCCAATTATGTGGTCAATTTTAGAATAATTGTGATGAGGTGCTGAGCAGAGTGTATATTCTGTTGATTTGGGGTGGAGAGTTCTGTAGATGTCTATTAGGTTCGCTTGGTCCAGAGCTGAGTTCAAGTCCTGGATATCCTTGTTAATTTTCTATCTCATTGATCTAATACTGACAGTGGGGTGTTAAAGTCTCCGACTATTATTGTGTGGGAGTCTAAGTCTCTTTGTAGGTCTCTAAGAACCTGCATTATGAATCTGGGTGCTCCTGTATTGGGTGCATATATATTTAGGATAGTTAGCTCATCTTGTTGCATTGATCCCTTTACCACTATGTAATGGCCTTCTTTGTCTCTTTTGATCTTTGTTGGTTTAAAGTCTGTTTTATCAGAGACTAGGATTGCAACTCCTGCTTTTTTTTGCTTTCCATTTCCTTGGTAAATATTCCTTCATCCCTTTATTTTGAGCCTATGTGTGTCTGCACGTGAGGTGGACGTGCACACTGATATACTGAATACAGCACACTGATGGGTCTTGACTCTTTATCCAATTTGCCAGTCTGTGTCTTTTAATTGAAGCATTTAGTCCATTTACATTTAAGGTTAATATTGTTATGTGTGAATTTGATCCTGTCATTATGATGCTAGCTTGTTATTTTGCCCATTAGTTGATGCAGAGAAACAGCAAATTTTATGTTACTTCAATTAACAAATATTCTGGTGATGAGGTTCATTTATACGGTAATTAGCAGACATTAAAATAAAGGAGGTGTTTTCCTCACTGGGCTCCGAGGTGGTGTATTAATCTGTTTTCATGTTGCGGATAAAGACATATCCAAGACTGGACAATTTACAATTTAATTGGACTCACAGTTCTACATGGCTGGGGAGGCCTCACAATCATGGCAAAAGGCAAGGAGGAGCAAGTCACATCTTACATGGATGGCGGCAGGCAAAGAGAGCTTGTGCAGAGGAGCGCCTGTTTTAAAAACCATCAGATCTCATGAGACTCATTCACTATTGCAAGAACAGCACAGTAAAGGCCTGCCCCCATAATTAAATCACCCCCCACTGCGTTCCTCCCACAACATGTGGGAATTGTGGGAGTTACAATTCAAGATGAGATTTGGGTGGGGACACAGCCAAAGCATATCAGGTGGATGGCAGAGATATGGCTAAATGCACCTAGAAGGTAGGAGTCATTGGTAAATATGGGACCCAGTATGGTGCCTTTCTCAGAAAAATGAAGAAAATTGAAATTAGCCTGCAAGTAACATTTTGCTCCTTCTGTGGCAAAACCAAGATGAAGGGGTGATGTGGCACTGTGGCTCCAGCATGAAAATGGTAGCAGTGGTGCCTGGACCTACAACCCCAAAGTAAAGTCAGCTATCAGAAGAATGGGATTGGAAGACCGGTAGAGGCTCCATTTCGAACATTACCACGATGCCCCAGGGCACAGCTTCTTCTGCCTTCGGTCCACTGAAGGTGAACACAGCAACTCCCCAAAGCTGTGCCTCCCAGGTCCCTCTTCTGTCACAGACTCTCCACTTTCCAAACCCTCCTTCCTCTCTTGAAGGAGGGAGCCTCCAGTCCCCGCCAGCCATGTAGCCTTTGGCTCTATGAAAGGATAAGGTAACCAACTTATTTACACAAAGTGCTTCCTAGCCAGTCTTTTGACTTTTATCTTTAACTGGAATATGTCTTTTATCATCAACTGCTTAAAGGAGTTTCAGGCCTCAGTAGGAAGAGGTGAAGATGTTCCATTTTCAGGACATGGGCTCTGGGTCAGTGCACCTGGAATTGTCCCAGGCCTATCTGCTGATCTCGGGGTTTTAGGGAACCCTGGGGTAGGGAGCCAGAAGCCTAATGGTTCCCTGCTTCTTCCAACGGGGGTAGCCCAGCAGGATTGGGCCTGGTACCAAAAGAGCCTGTGGGAGGAGGAACTCCTGCCTCTTTTTGCCAGTCTTTCATATTCACTTCCCTACCTAAAGACAGATCCATCTGCTTCCTGTCTCCTTAAATGAGTCCTTGCCTTGCCTGTCCTTGACCCCAAGACTCTTAGCTACATATATTATCATACCACAGTATTTTAGATCATATTTAATCATTTCTTTGTACCAAACTTCCTGGCTGATATGGTTTGGATATTTTTCCTGTCCAAATCTCATGTTGAAATGTGATCCCCAGTGTGGAAGGTGGTCCTAGTGAGAGGTGTTTGGGTCATGGGGGTGGATCCCTCATGAATGGCTTGTTGCCCTCCCCATGGTAACGAGTTTATGGGAGATCTCATTGTTAAAACAATCCCAGCACTTTGGGAGGCTGAGGCAGGCAGATCATCTGGGGTCAGGAGTTCGAGACCAGCCTGGTCAACATGGTAAAACCCCATCTCTACTAAAAATACAAAAATTAGTTGGGCGTGGTGGTGCATGCTTGTAATCCCAGCTACTTGAGAGGCTGAGGCAGGAGAATCATTTGAACCCTGGAGGCAGAGGTTTCAGTGAGCTGAGATCAGGCCACCACTGCACTCTATCATGGGTGCCAGAGCAACTCTGTCTCAAAAAAAAAAGAGTCTGGGACCTCACCCTTCTCTCTCTTGCTTCTTCTCTCGCCATGTGATGCATCTGCTTCCCCTTCACCCTCTGCCATGAATAAAAGCTCCCCGAGGCCTCACCAGAAGCTGAGCAGATGCTGGCGGCATGCTTGTACAGCCTGCAGAGCCATGAACCAAATAAACCTCTTTTCTTTATAAATTACCCAGCCTCAGGTATTCCTTTATAGCAATGCAAAATGGACTAATACACCGGCCTTATTTCCTATCTCTTACCTCCCCTCTACCCCTGTGTTTTCTCTTCTCTTCTCTTTTCTTTCTTTCCCAGGTCTCTCACTGTGTTGCCTAGGCTGGAGTGAGTGCAGTGGCACGATCTCAGCTCACTGCAACCTCTGCCTCCCAGGTTCAAGCAATTCTCCTCTCTCAGCCTCCCAAGTAGCTGGGATTGCAGGTGCCTGCCACCATGCCCAGCTAATTTTTATATTTTTAGTAGAGATGGGGTTTCACTTGTTGGCCAGGCTGGTTTTGAACTCCTGACCTCAAGTGATCCGCCTGTCTTGGCCTCCCAAAACGCTGGGATTACAGGTGTGAGGCATCATGCCCAGCACCCTCTGTTATTTTTACCTCTACTAATAAAATGTCTGCCAAGGAAATGTGTCATTGAAATTATCCTTTTTGACTTTGTAGGAAAGCCATGGAAGGCATTTTGAGACATAAAATGCAGCATCAGTAACATAACCAGAGCAAAAGGTCTGACTTGAGCATAAGAACTTGAAAGAGAACTAGAAACATATTGTTTCCTTAACTTTAAACTCTGAAGAAGTCAAGGAAGCAACTTAATTTAAGGGCTGTTTCTGTCAGGGAATTTGGTGGTGTCAGAAAAGCTGCAAGTCTGAGGGAAAATTCAGTAAAATAAAAGGAAGCTTGTTGTGTAACAATACTATTAAAATGTCAGCACGCTTCTTGGAGGTGGACCCAGGCAGTCCAAATGAAAGCAGGGAGGTTAAAATGTCACATTGCTCTGCTAAAGGGAACTGCCCTCCCAAACGTGCTATTTGACTTCTGGTTACTTCTCTACATAATTCAAGTTATTTATGTACCTTGTAGAATCAAAACAAGGCCATGATGGCCCAAGAATAGACTGGCTTATTTTCAGTTTGCAGGAATATAAGTTGGGGCTTAGACTTTTCATTTGATTTCTTATTTTTATTTTCATTCTTTCTTTTCTTTTCTTTTTTTTCCTTTGGGTTTTTTTGTTTTGTTTTGTTTTGTTTTTTTGAGACAGGGTCTTGCTCTTTTGCCCAGGCTGGAGTGCAGTGGCATGATTGTAGCTCACTGTAGCTGCCACTGCAGCCTCAACCTCTGGGTTCAAGCCATCCTCCCATCTCAGCCTTTTGAATAGCTGAGACTATAGGCATGTGCCACCACGCCCAGCTAATTTTAAACATTTTTTGCAGATGAGGTTTCCCTGTGTTGCTTAGGCTGGTCTTGAACACCTAGGCTCAAGTCATCCTCCCGCTTCAGCCTCCCAAAGTGCTGAGATTACAGGTATGAACCACCATGCCTGGCTTCCATTTCATTTCTTTTTTAAAAAAGGGTTTAATGATTAGTTCAAATCCTAATCTAAAACCACGTGGTGTCTAAATAAAATTAAATAAAAATGCCATTGCTGTCAGATTAAACACATCACTGTCCAGCAGCTAATCCTGCAGTGGCTTCCCCTTACTACAAAATCGAGAACCAGTGCCTCTGTCCTGAATTCAAGGATCTCTATATTGGGTCTCAACAGCTTCATTGGTTCTGTCTCACTGTTCTCCATTTGAAAATAACAACCTTGGCAAACGCTGCTTCTCCCAAGAAGACTGCACCACTCTCAGCCCCCAAACCAGAACCTCTCCTCTTCTGCATTCACAAGAGTTCATCTGCCTTCCGGGTATCCCTCTCATTTTGTCTTGCAATATGTGCATTTACTTATCTTTCAATCCACCTTCCAGTCCTCACAGTGTAGGCCCTTGGAGCACAAGAACTGGGGTTACTTACCTTTTTTTTTTTTTTTTTTTTTTTTTTTTTTGAGACAGAGTCTTGCTCTGTTGCCCAGGCTGGAGTGCAATGGTGCCATCTCAGCTCACTGTAACCTCTGCCTTCCAGGTTCAAACAATTCCCCTGCCTCAATCTCCCAAGTAGCTGGGATTCCAGGCACCTGCCACCACACCCAGCTAATTTTTGTATTTTTAGTAGACACAGGGTTTTGCCACGTTGGCCAGGCTGGTCTCGAACTCCTAGCCTCAAGTGATCTGCCTGCCTTGGCCTCCCAAAGCACTGAGATTACAGGCATAAGCCACCACACCTGGCCAGGGTTACTTATCTTTGTAATCCCCTGAGTGCTTGAGCAGAGATAACACTCAGTAAATGTTTGTTGATTGATGGCAAGTCACAAAAAATAATTTTTATAAGGATATTATTAAGAGATTTGTGCTCAGCCAGGCACGGTGGCTCAGGCTTGTAATCCCAGCACTTTGGGAACCGAGACAGGCAGATCACGAGGTCAGGGGATCAAGACCATCTTGGCTAACACGATGAAACCCCATCTCTGCTAAAAATACAAAAAATTAGCCGGGCATGGTGGCGGGCGCCTGTAGTCCCAGCTACTCAGGAGGCTGAGGCAGGAGAATGGCATGAACCCGGTAGGCAGAGCTTGCAGTGAGCGAAGATCATGCCACTGCACTCCAGCCTGGACGACGAGCAAGACTCCATCTCAAAAAAAAAAAAAAAAAAAAAAAAGAGATTTGTGCTCAAATCATTCATGGAAGTTGTCTGTGCAAATTGTTTAAGCTGTTAGGGATAGGAATTCTGTAGCCTAACCAAGTGAGCCTACTTTTTATTTTAACCATGTTTCAGGACAAAACTTTCATTATGTTGGCAAACCAAAGCATGATTTTTCTGCAATATTACTCATTTTCTCTAATTTTAGCTTTAACAAAGTTAGAAGCTAGTTGAACAATGAAATTGGAATAAAAAAGGCTAGTAGAGCAATTTGGTCTGGATAGGAAAGAATCCAAAGAAAACAAAGGAGACTCGGCTGTGGGGCAGGCAGGACATCCCTGGGTCAACATTGTTTTCCTACTTAAAAGCAAGCTTGTAGGCCGGGCGAGGAGGCTCATGCCTGTAATCCCAGCACTTTGGGAGGCCAAGGCGAGCGGATCACCTGAGGCCAGGAGTTGGAGACCAGCCTGGCCGACATGACGAAACCCTGTCTCTTCTAAAAATATCAAGATTAGCTGGGTGTGGTGGCAGGTGCCTGTAATCCCAGCTTGGGAGGCTGAGGTAGGAGAGTTGCTTGAATCTGGGAGGTAGAGGTTGCAGTGAGCCAAGATCATGCCATTGCACTCCAGCCTGGGCCAGAGAGTAAGACTCCGTCTCTAAAAGAAAAAATAAAAAAAAAAAAGCAAGTTCGTGGTTTACTCCACAACTCATTTGACAAAGGCTATCAAACAGCTTCAGTACTTCTTGTCAGATAAAGATGCATACTCAGGCTGTTAAAAGACCATTTGAGAAGGTCTTCCTTATTTATTTCCCCCATCTTACTCCCAAAAGGATTTGAGTTGGCTTTATACAAATGCACACAATATATCAAACTGAAACAGACAAAGAGAGGGCAAGGGGAAGATAAAAGTGGAATAGTAAGATAAAGACAACAGTGAAGTTAGTTCACAGAAATGTCTGCCAGTAATTCTTGAGCTTCTAAATTTGGTTCTGAGCTTCCTGGGCACCAAGGCAAAGAAGGGAACACATTGGCTACACATCTCACAGAGTGTTTAAAATCAAAACCTAGTTCCCTAGCACCTGTGTGCCAGAGACTGCACTCCACCTCTCAGCGGTTCTCTTTATTTAGGGTCAGTTATCTGGTGCCTGCTGAGGTGGGCCACATGTGTTTGAAACCATAGAGTAGCAGGGGAACCCTCAGATAAGCCTGTGGTCCATCTGTCTTTAAGCACAATGCCTATTCTTGAATGAGTCAAGCCAGCAAGGCTAGCTTCAAGAAAGAACTCATTCCCGAGGGCAGCATCACATACAAGATCTTCAGCAGTGGTCATGGTAGGGAGAGTTGCCACCAACAATGACCTTAGAAAAGTCAAAAGTGGAAAAACAGTCTTTAACCTCTTCTTGGCAATTGACATCTTCCTTGTTTCTGCCCCCCAAGAAACCATGATACTCTCTGGTACCGAAAGCCCCACCCTGCTTCCCCCAGAGTCCTCTGCCAAGTGGCCCTGGCTCCACATTGCTTCTCTTCTTCCCCACACCCTTCCAAAGATGACACATTTCTTTCTCAGATAGCTATTAGGAGGAAACCCATGTAAGTAAAATCATTAATACAATGATGTGCATGACCGGTATATAAGCCTCCCAGGAATGGATTTTATTTTTTGAGAGTAGCTTTTTAACCCACTTAAAACTCTAATTAACTGACTAGAGGATTGACTGAGTAATAGATTGTGGGTGTGGGTAGCGCAGAACCAGAGATTTTTTAACAATGGCACTTCCTCTGGTGTCTCTTGAATGCCTTTAAGGACAACTTTGTCATCCATCAAAGGCCAAGAATCTGGCAATTTGACATTGAACTTCTAAAAATTTACAACCATTGCCCTAGTGGTATGTGCAACAGACTGGAGTCACTTAAGCCAGTGACCTCTGTAAACCTCAACCTTAATTCATAAAGGGGAATAACAATAGAAGTTACTTGAGGAAATTTGGATATGAAAGTCATCAGCATATACTTTCTCTTCCCTCTTTTTCTATCATTCATCCTCCTTCCTTCACATTGTTGTTAAATGTAACAACCGGTTTCATGCTTGAAACTGAACCTCCTTGGCCGGGCACAGTGGCTCACGCCTATAATCCCAGCACTTTGAGAGGCCAAGGTGGGCGGATCACAAGAACAGGAGATCGAGACCATTGTGGCTAATACAGTGAAACCCCGTCTCTACTAAAAATACAAAAATTAGCTGGGTGTGGTGGCGGGCGCCTGTAGTCCCAGCTACTCGGGAGGCTGAGGCAGGAGAAGAGCGTCAACTTGGGAGACGGAGCTTGCAGTGAGCCAAGATTGCGCCACTGTACTCCAGCCTGGGTGACAGAGCGAGACTCTGTCTCAAAAAAAAAAAAAAAAAAAAGAAATCGAACCTCCTTAAAAGCACTTTTCGTCCTGCACTGCCTGCAGTTGCTCTGTTTCTGGACAGTATAGAACATTGTCTCATGTCTCATTCTACTGTCCACCTTCCATACAAATCTTTCCCATTGGTATTGTCTCATAATTAAGGCTATCAGCCTGCTGGTAGGCTAGTTTTGCCAAGAAGTTACATGTGGGGTACTCACTGCTCATTGCTCAAGAGTTATTAGGTGGGTGCCATTAAAAGTAATGGCAAAACCACAATTACTTTTGCACCAACTTAATACATGGCACATGCCACCTGCTCCAAACTGCTTTGTCCTACATCACCTTGCCAATAGGAATAGAATTGTCGCAGCATTCATCAAGGGGAAACACCTTGTGATTATTTAAATAGGTTCTATATACTTTGTGTATAGAGGCACAAATTATGCTTTACTTTCTCTTATGTACAGTTGGGTTTCAGAGTTGAGCATTTGGGTAATTTTGAGCTTCTCAATAAATAATTTCCAAATTTTGAATATATTTAAAAATAGTATACAATAGTGACAGAGTACTTTGGTTGGACTAACCCTCCCAAACAATAATTATGACATCTGGGAAACATTATTTATAAAAACAACTATGAGAAAGTCCTGAAAAAGAACCAAAAGCTTCGAGAAATTAGACAGGGATCTGCTGTGGTAAGACTCACTCATTTGCAGGAGCTTTTGCTTTCATTCACTTCCCAATCTGTGCACAGCTTAAGGACAGCAGAAATTCACAGCATCAGTGGGTTGACTAGTCAGATGCAAACAACACATTTTATACAGGGGAAGAACAATACATATAACACCTTCTAATAATCGCAGAGGTCATGCTGGGCATGGTGGCTAATGCCTGTAATCCCAGCATTTTGGGAGGACAAGACAGGTGGATTACCTGAGGTCAGGAGTTCAAGACCAACCTGGCCCAAATGGTGAAACCCTGTCTCTACTAAAAATACAAAAATTAGCTGGATGCAGTGGCATGTGCCTATAATCCCAGCTACTTGGGAGAATGAGGCATGAAAATCACTTGAACCTGGGAGGTAGAGGTTGCAGTGAACCGAGATGATGCCACTGGACTCCAGCCTGGGTGACAGAGTGAGACTCCATATAAAAAAAAATTACTAATAACAGTACAGGCCAGAATAAAATGGAAAAACATCTTTAAAGAACAGGAAGGAAAAAAATAATTCATTCACTGGAGAATTCTATCCAACATTTAACAAAGTAATAATACCAGCTTTAGACAAAATCCTTTAGAAAATAGAGGGAGGAGAAATATTTCACATCTTCTTTTAGTAGGCCAGTAAAACCCTGATACCAAAATCTGACAAAAGCATTAAATGAAAAGAAAATTAAAGATCACTATATGTCGTCAACAAGACACAATAATTCTGAACAAAATGATACATCATGATAAAGCAGGTTTGCTCCAAGAATGCAAGGTTGGTTTAATATTTAAAAATCAAACAGATCTTGGTTCCAAGATGGCCGAATAGGAACAGCTCCAGGCTACAGCTCCCAGCATGAGTGACACAGAAGATGGGCAATTTCTGCATTTCCAACTGAGGTACCAGGTTCATCTCACTGGGGCATGGTAGACAGTGGGGGCAGGACAGTGGGTGCAGCCCACCAAGTGAGAGCTGAAGCAGGGCAAGGCATCACCTCACCTGGGAAGCACAAGGGGTAAGGGAATTCCCTTCCCTAGCCAAGGGAAACTGTGACACACAGCACCTGGAAAATCAGGTCACTCCCACCCTAATACAGCACTTTTCCAAGGGTCTTAGCAAATGGCACACCAGGAGATTATATCCTGCACTTGGCTCAGAGGGTCCCACACCCTCGGGGCCTCCCTCATTGCTAGCACAGCAGTCTGAGATCTAGCTACAAGGCAACAGCGAGGCTGGGGGAGGGGCGTCCACCATTGCTGAGGCTTGAGTAGGTAAACAAAGTGGCTGGAAACCTCGAACTGCGGGGAGCCCACCGCAGCTCAAGGAGGCCTGCCTGCCTCTGTAGACTCCACCTCTGGGGACAGGGCATAGCCAAACAAAAGGCAGCAGAAATCTCTGCAGATTTAAATGTCCCTGTCTGACAGCTTTGAAGAGAGCAGTGGTTCTCCCAGCATGGAGTTTGAGATCTAAGAATGGACAGTCTGCCTCCTCAAGTGAGTCCCTTACCCCCGAGTAGGCTAACTGGGAGGCACCCCCCAGTAGGGGCAGACTGACACCTCACATGGCCAGGTACCCCTCTGAGACAAAGCTTCCAGAGAAACAATCAGGCAGCAACATTTGCTGTTCAGCAATATTCACTCTTCTGCAGCCTCCACTGCTGATACCCAGGCAAACAGGGTCTGGAGTGGACCTCCAGCAAAAACTGCAACACACCTGCAGCTGAGGGTCCTAACTGTTAGAAGGAAAACTAACAAACAGAAAGGACATCCACACCAAAACCCCATCTGTACGTCACCATCATCAAAGACCAAATGTAGGTAAAACCACAAAGATGGGGAAAACACAGAGCAGAAAAGCTGAAAATTCTAAAAATCAGAGCGCCTCTCCCCCTCCAAAGAAACGCAGCTCCTTGCCAGCAACAGAACAAAGCTGAAGGAGAATGACTTTGACGAGTTGAGAGAAGGTTTCAGATGATCAAACTTCTCCGAGCTAAAGGAGGAAGTTCAAACCCATCACAAAGAAGCTAAAAACCTTGAAAAAAGATTAGAGGAATGGCTAACTAGAATAACAAGTGTAGAGAAGTCCTTAAGTGACCTGATAGAGCTGAAAACTGTGGCACGAGATCTACGTGACAAATGCACAAGTTTCAGTAACCGATTCCATCAACTGGAAGAAAGGGTATCAGTGATTGAAGATCAAATGAATGAAATGAAGCGAGAAGAGAAGTTTAGAGAAAAAAGAGTAAAAAGAAATGAACAAAGCCTCCAAGAAATATGGGACTATGTGAAAAGACCAAATCTATGTCTGGTTGGTGTACCTGAAAGTGACGGGGAGAATGGAACCAAGTTGGAAAACACTCTTCAGGATATTATCCAGGAGAACTTCCCCAACCTAGCGAGGCAGGCCAACATTCAAATTCAGGAAATACAGAGAATGCCACAAAGATACTCCTCGAGAAGAGCAACTCCAAGACACATAATTGTCAGATTCACCAAAGTTGAAATGAAGGAAAAAATGTTAAAGGCAGCCAGAGATAAATGTCGGGTAACCCACAGAGGGAAGCCCATCAGAATAACATTGGATCTCTCAGCAGAAACTCTATAAGCCAGAAGAGAGTGGGGGCCAATATTCAACATATTTAAAGAAAAGAATTTTAAACCCAGAATTTCATATCCAGCCAAACTAAGTTTCATAAGTGAAGGAGAAATAAAATCCTTTACGGACAAACAAATGCTGAGAGATTTTGTCACCACCAGGCCTGCCCTACAAGAGTTCCTGAAGGAAGCCCTAAACATGGAAAGGAACAACCGGTACCAACCACTGCAAAAACATGCCAAAATGTAAAGACCATCGATGCTAGGAAGAAACTGTATCAGCTAATGAGCAAAATAGCCAGCTAACATCATAACAACAGGATCAAATTCACACATAACAATATTAACCTTAAATGTAAATGGGCTAAATGCTTCAATTTAAAGACACAGACTGGCAAATTGGATAGAGTCAAGACCCATCGGTGTGCTGTATTCAGGAGACCCATCTCATGTGCAGAGACACACATAAGCTCAAAATAAAGGGATGGAGGAAGATCTGTCAAGCAAATGGAAAGCAAAAAAAGGCAGGGATTGCAATCCTAGTCTCTGATGAAACAGACTTTAAACCAACAAAGATCAAAAGAGACAAAGAAGTCCATTACATAATGGTAAAGGGATCAATTCAACAAGAAGAGCTAACTATCCTAAATATATATGCACCCAATAAAGGAGCACCCAGATTCATAAAGCAAGTCCTTAGAGACTTACAAAGGGACTTAGACTCCCACACAATAATAGTGCGAGACTTTACTACCCCACTGTCAACATTAGACAGATCAACGAGACAGAAAGTTAACAAGGATATCCAGGAATTGAACTCAGCTCTGCACCAAGCGGACCTAATAGACATCTACAGAACTCTCCACCCCAAATCAACAGAATATACCTTCTTCTCAGCACCACATTGCACTTATTCCAAAAATGACCACATAGTTGGAAGTAAAGCACTCCTCAGCAAATATAAAAGAACAGAAATTATAACAAACAGTCTCTCAGACCACAGTGCAATCAAACTAGAACTCAGGATTAAGAAACTCACTCAAAACTGCACAACTACATGGGAACTGAACAATCTGCTCCTGAATGACTACTGGGTACATAATGAAGTGAAGGCAGAGGTAAAGATGTTCTTTGAAACCAATGAGAACAAAGATACAACGTACCAGAATCTCTGGGACACATTTAAAGCGTTGTATAGAGGAAAATTTATAGCACTAAATGCCCACAAGAGAAAGCAGGAGAGATCTAAAATTGACACCCTAACATACAATTAAAAGAACTAGAGAAGCAAGAGCAAACACATTCAAAGGCTAGCAGAAGGCAAGAAATAACTAAGATCAGAGCAGAACTGAAGGAGATAGAGGCACAAAATATCCTTCAAAAAAATCAATGAATCCAGAAGCTGTTTTTTTGAAAACATCAACAAAATTGATAGACCGCTAGCAAGACTAATGAAGAAGAAAAGAGAGAAGAACCAAATAGACACAATAAAAAAGAAAAAGGGGAGATCACCACCAACCCCACAGAAATACAAACTACCATCAGAGAATACTATAAACACCTCTACGCAAATAAACTAGAAAACCTAGAAGAAATGGATAATTTCCTGAACACATACACTCTCCCAAGACTAAACCAGGAAGAAGTTGAATCCCTGAATAGACCAATAGCAGGTTCTGAAATTGAGGCAATAATAGCCTACCAACCAAAAAAAGTCCAGGACCAGACGGATTCACAGCCAAATTCTACCAGAGATACCAGAGGAGCTAGTACCATTACTTCTGAAACTACTTCAATCAATAGAAAAAGAGGGAATCCTCCCTAACTCATTTTATGAGGCCAACATCATCCTGATACCAAAACCTGGCAGAGACACAACAAAAAAAGGGAATTTTCGACCAATATCCCTGATGAACATCGATGCAAAATCCTCAATGAAATACTGGCAGACCAAATCCCCAAATCCATCAAAAAGCGTATCCACCATGGGATGCAAGGCGGGTTCAACATACACAAATCAATAAATGTAATCCAGCGTATAAACAGAACCAAAGACAAAAACCAAGTGATTATCTCAATAAATGCACAAAAGGCCTTTGACAAAATTCAACAGCCCTTCATGCTAAAAACTCTCAATAAATTCAGTATTGATGGAACGTATCTCAAAATAGTAGATGCTATTTATGACAAACCTACAGCCAATACCATACTGAATGGGCAAAAACTGGAAGCATTCCCTTTGAAAACTGGCACAAGACAGGGATGCCCTCTCTCACCACTCCTATTCAACATAGTGTTGGAAGTTCTGGCCAGGGCAATCAGGCAAGAGAAATAAATAAAGGGTATTCAATTAGGAAAAGAGGAAGTCAAATTGTCCCTGTTTGCAGATGACATGATTGTATATTTAGAAAACCCCATCGTCTCAGCCCAAAATCTCCTTAAGCTGATAAGCAACTTCAGTGAAGTCTCAGGATACAAAATCAATGTGCAAAAATCACAAGCATTCCTCTACACCAATAACAGACAAACAGAGAGCCAAATCATGAGTGAACTCCCATTCACAATTGCTTCAAAGAGAATAAAATACCTAGGAATCCAACTTACAAGGGATGTGAAAGACCTCTTCAAGGAGAACTACAAACCACTGCTCAAGGAAATAAAAGAGGACACAAACAAATGGAAGAACATTCCATGCTCATGGATAGGAAGAATCCATATTGTGAAAATGGCCATACTGCCCAAGGTAATTTCTAGATTCAATGTCATCCCCATTAAGCTACCAATGACTTTCTTCACAGAATTGGAAAAAACTACTTTAAAGTTCATATGGAACCAAAAAAGAGCCCACATTGCCAAGACAATCCTAAGCCAAAAGAACAAAGCTGGAGGCATCACGCTACTTGACTTCAAACTATACTACAAGGCTACAGTAACAAAAATAGCATGGTACTGGTACCAAAACAGAGATATAGACCAGTGGAACAGAACAGAGCCCTCAGAAATAATACCACACATCTACAACCATCTGATCTTTGACAAACCTGACAAAAACCAAAAATGGGGAAAGGATTCCCTATTTAATAAATGGTGCTGGGAAAGCTGGCTAGCCATATGTAGAAAGCTGAAACTGGATCCCTTCCTTACACCTTATATGAAAATTAATTCAAGATGGATTAGAGACTTAAATGTTAGACCTAAAACCATAAAAACTCTAGAAGAAAACCTAGGTAATACCATTCAGGACATAGGCATGGGCAAGGACTTCATGTCTAAAATACCAAAAACAATGGCAACAAAAGCTAAAATTGACAAATGGGATCTAATTAAACTAAAGAGCTTCTGCACAGCAAAAGAAACTACCATCAGAGTGAAGAGGCAACCTACAGAATGGGAGAAAAATTTTGCAATCTACTCATCTGACAAAGGGCTGATATCCAGAACCTACAAAGAACTCAAATTTACAAGAAAAAACCAAACAACCCCATCAAAAAGTGGGTGAAGGTATGAACAGACACTTCTCAAAAGAAGACATTTATGCAGCCAACAGACACATGAAAAAATGCTCATCATCACTCGCCATCAGAGAAACGCAAATCAAAACCACAATGAGATACCATCTCACACCAGTTAGATGGCAATCATTAAAAAGTTAGGAAACAACAGGTGCTGGAGAAGATATGGAGAAATAGGAACACTTTTACACTGTTGGTGGGACTGTAAACTAGTTCAACCATTGTGGAAGACAGTGTGGCAATTCCTCAAGGATCTAGAACTAGAAATACCATTTGACCCAGCCATCCCACTACTGCGTATATACCCAAAAGATTATAAATCATGCTGCTATAAAGACACATGCACACGTATGTTTACTGCAGCACTATTCACAGTAGCAAAGGCTTGGAACCAACCCAAATGTCCATCAATGACAGACTGGATTAAGAAAATGTGGCACATATACACCATGGAATACTATGCAGCCATAAAAAAGGATGAGTTCCTGTCCTTTGTAGGGACATGGATGCAGCTGGAAACCATCATTCTCAGCAAACTGTCGCAAGAACAGAAAAGCAAACACCACATGTTCTCACTCATAGGTGGGAATTGAACAATGAGATCACTTGGACACAGGAAGGGGAACATCACACACCGGGGCCTGTCATGGGGTGGGGGGAGGGGGGAGGAATAGCATTAGGAGGAATACCTAATGTAAATGACGAGTTAATGGGTGCAGCACACCAACATGGCACATGCATACCTATGTAACAAATCTGCACATTGTTTACATGTACCCTAGAACTTAAAGTATAATAAAAAATAAAAATAAAATAAATAAAAATCAAACAAATGCATTCCTCCCAAGTAACAGAATAACAACACAGATTATCGCAGTAGATACAGGAAAAGCATTTGACAGAACTTGACACTCATTCATAGTTTTTTAAAAAAACTCTGGAAACTTGGAATAGAAGAAAACATCCTCAATCCGATAAAGGGCACCTATAAAAAATTTATAACTCATACCTATATCTATTGTTGTAAAGATAAATACTCTAAGATTAGGGAATATCTGCTCTCACCATTTTTAGTCAATATGTACTGGAGGTGTTAACCATTGTTCTAATTGTTAAATAAAAATTAGAAAAATTAGAAACAAAGTAAAACTGTCTCTATTTGCAGATGTCACAATTGTTTACTTAAAAAAACCCAAGGAATCAACAATAATAACAGCAAAAATCTAAAACTAGAAAGTGAATTCAGCAAGACCTGAAGAAACAAAATCTATAAAGATATATAAGCATAAAAATTTATATTTCTGTATACTAGCAGGAAATAATTGGAAAATAACCTAATAGCCCCAAATAATTTTATTTATAACAGCAACAAATTATAAACTACTTAGGACTAAATTTAATGAAAGATCTCTACATGAATGTAAAACCTCTACACTGAAAACTATAAAATATTGCTGAAGGAAATTAAGGAACTCCCAAATGAATGGTGAGTTATACTATGTTTATATATAAGATGACTTAATATTTTTAAGATGTTAATTCTCCCACATTCTCAAATGTACATAAAAATGCAAAAGACCTAAAATAGCCAAAACATTACTGAATAAGAACAAAGGGCTTACCTACTGTGGCAGGCTGAATAATGGCTCCCTAAAGATGTTCATGTCCTAATACCTAGAACCTGTGAATATGTTACATTAATAGGCAAAAGACATTTTGCAGATGCATTAAGAATATTAAGATAGGAGAATACCCTGGGAGAACATGCTAGATTACTTGGGTAGAACAAATTCAAGTGTCTTTATAAGAGAGGAGCACTAAGAGTAGAGTCAGAGATGGAAATAAGATGACAGAAGCAGAACTTGGAATGATGTAGTCACAAGCCAAGGAATGCAGGCAATCTTTAGAAACGGAAAGAAGCCTCAAGAAGGAACCAGTCCTGCCAATACCTTGGTTTTTGCCCCTAACACTCATCTCAGACTTCTGACCTCCAGAACCTTAAGTGAATATGTTGGTATTGTTTTAAGTCACAAAGTTTGTAGTAGTTTGTACTAGCAAGTTACAATATTGATATGGTTTTGATTTGTGTCCCCCCCCACCCAAATTGCATGTTGAATTTTAATCCCCAATGTTGGAGGAGGGGCCTGGTGACTGGACCATGGGGGTGGATTTCCAGTGGTTTAGCTTCATCCCCCAGTGCTGTCTCATGATAGAGTTCTCATGAGATCTGGTTGTTTAAAAGTGTGTGGCACCTTCCCCCCATCTCTTCTCTTCCTCTTGCTCCAGCTGTGTAAGACGTGCCTGTTTCCCCTTCTGCCATGATTGTAACTTTCCTGACGCCTCCCCAGTCATGCTGCTTGTACAGCCTGCAGAACTGTGAACCAATTAAACCTCTTTTCTTTATAAATGACCCAGTCTCAGGTATTTGTTTACAGCAGTGTGAGAACAGACTAATACAGAAACTAGCTCTTCTAACATATAAGACATATACTCTAATAGTCATATAGACAATGTGATATTGGCATAGAGATAGTCATATCAATCAATGAAAAATAATAGAATTCAGACATACAGCCTCACAAATATGGTCTATTGACTTTTCACAAAGGTGCCAAATAAATTAATGGGAAAAAAAGTATTTTCAAAATGATGGCGGGATAACTGGATATCCACATTTAAGAAATAAACCCTGGGCCGGGCGCGGTGGCTCAAGCCTGTAATCCCAGCACTTTGGGAGGCCGAGACGGGCGGATCACAAGGTCAGGAGATCGAGACCATCCTGGCTAATATGGTGAAACCCCGTCTCTACTAAAAAATACAAAAAAAAAATAGCCGGGCAACGAGGCGGGCGCCTGTAGTCCCAGCTACTCGGGAGGCTGAGGCAGGAGAATGGCGTCAACCCGGGAGGCGGAGCTTGCAGTGAGCTGAGATCCGTCTACTGCACTCCAGCCTGGGCGGCAGAGCAAGACTCCGTCTCAAAAAAAAAAAAAAAAAAAGAAATAAACCCTGACCTCAGATAATACACAAAAGTTATTTTGAGATGAATTATAGATATAAACACAAAGGTAAAAACTGCAAAGTATGTACAAGAAAACACAGGAAAATATCTTTACATCTTTGGAGTTGGCAAAAAATTGCTCAGACAGGATAAGGAAAGTGAAAACTACAAAAAAATTAACAAATTAGTCTTCACCAAAATTAAGATATTCTGCCTGTCAAAAGACACACAAGATAATTAATAGACAAACCACAGACTGAAAAATTTTCATAAAACATGTATCTGGGCCGGGCGCGGTGGCTCAAGCCTGTAATCCCAGCACTTTGGGAGGCCGAGACGGGTGGATCACGAGGTCAGGAGATCGAGACCATCCTGGCTAACATGGTGAAACCCCGTCTCTACTAAAAATACAAAAAACTAGCCGGGCGAGGTGGCGGGCACCTGTAGTCCCAGCTACTCGGGAGGCTGAGGCAGGAGAATGGCGGGAACCCGGGAGGCGGAGCTTGCAGTGAGCTGAGATCCGGCCACTGCACCCCAGCCTGGGCGACAGAGCGAGACTCCTTCTCAAAAAAACAAAAAAACAAACAAAAAATGTATCTGACAAAGATCTTGCATCAGGATATATAAAAGAACTTCTAAAATACAATAATAATAAAAAAGAACAGCCCAATTTTTAAAAAAGGAAAAATGTTTGAACAGACACTTCACAGATGAAGATATACACACATAACTAATAGCATATGACAAAGCAATCAGCCTCATTACTCACCAGGGAAATGCCAATGGGAAGAGCAATGAGATGCTGCTATATATCCACCAGAGTGGCTAAAATGTGAAAGGCAGATAAAGTGGGAGTAACTGGAATTTTCATATGTTGATGTATAATGTGGAAGTTATATGTTGGACTATAAAATGGTTCAACCACTTTGGAAAATGGTCTGACAGTGTCTTATGCACAGCATAGAGTTACACTTTGACTTAGAAATTCCATTCCTAAGTGTTTATTGAAAAGAAATGAAAATGTGTCCACAAAAAGGCTTGTACAGAAATGTTCATAGCAACTTTTCTTCACAATAGCCAAAAGCTGGAAGCAACTCAATGCCCATCAACCAGAGGATAGATGAGCAAAGTGCAGTATTTGCTTATCTAGTCCATTGTATTCTATAATGGAATACAACTCAGCAATGATAAAGGAGAAACTACTCAACAGCACCGACAACCCTCACAAATATTATGCTATGTGAAATTAGATTCCAAAAGTACACAGATAGTTCCATTTTGGTGAAGTTCTACAATAGGCCAAAATAATCAAGGTGAAAAAATGAAAGCAGTGACTTCCTCTGAATGGGGAACGATATAGAGGAGACATGAGGAAACTTTCTGGGGAAACAGAAATGTTCTCTATTGTAATGGGGTGTAGGTTACATGTCAGTATCCATTTGTCAGAATTGTACAGTTAAGATTTGTGCACCCTCTTGGGTAGAAATTTTACCCAAAAGGACTGAGTAAAAATTATTTATTTGAGATGGAGTCTTGCTCTGTCACCCAGGCTAGAGTGCAGCGGTGCAATCTCAGTTCACTGCAACCTCTGCCTCCCGGGTTCAAGATTATCTTGCCTCAGCCTCCCGAGTAGCTGGGATTATAGGTGCCCACCACCGCACCTGGCTAATTTTTGTATTTTTAGTAGAGACGGGGTTTCACCATCTTGGCCAGGCTGGTTTCCAACTCCCGACCTCATGATCGGGAGGCCTTGGCCTCCCAAAATGCTGGGATTACAGGCGTGAGCCACCGCACCCGGCCTATTTATTTTTTTGAGACAGAGTCTCGCTCTATCACCCAGGCTAGAGCTTACTGCAACCTCTGCCTCCTGGGTTCAAGCAATTCTCCTGTCTCAGCCTCCTAAGTAGCTAGGACTACAGGCATGTGCCAACACACCAGCTAATTTTTGTATTTTTAGTAGAGACCAGGTTTTACCATGTTGGTCAGGCTGGTCTTGAACTCCTGACCTCAGGGGATCCACCCACCTTGACTTCCCAAAGTGCTGAGATTACAGGCGTAAGCCACCATGCCCGGTCTAAGTAAAACTTATAATAACTGGATGTAAATGTGGGAGGGTGAAGGGGAGAGCTATAGATCAAAGAAGAATGGCAGAATATTGATAATTGTTGAGACTGAGGGTTGGCTAATGGGAGCTTATTCTACTCTTGCCCGCTTTGTATGCACCGGAAATTTTTCCTAATAAATTTGTTTTAATAGTGATGTAGGCCAGGCCCAGTGGCTCATGCCTGTAATCCCAGCACTTTGGGAGGCCAAGGCGGGCAGATCACAAGGTCAGGAGATTGAGACCATCCTGGCCAACATGGTGAAACCCTGTCTCTTACACATGCCTGTGGTCCCAGCTACTCAGGAGGCTGAGGTGGGAGAAACACCTGAGCCCAGGAGGTCAAGGCTGCAGTGAACCAAGATCGTGCCACTGCACTGCAGCCTAGGCAACTGGAGTGAGACCCTGTCTCAAAAACAAACAAAAAAAAAGTATTTAAGATGGAAATTTTATGTGTATTTTATCACAGTTTAAAAAAATTATGTAAGTTAAAAAAAATCCAAATGAAGGATGAAATGGTTTTTTCTTCCACATCCTCAATATTTATTTTTCTTGCTTTTTGAGATCACATGGTATTCACTATTACAGTTCCTAGAAATAAAATACTTTGAAAAATATTTCATATAATTGTCCTCAAGTTCCCGAGAAGCAAAGATCTGGGATACCAATATTCCCTTAAATTTTAAAACATAAACGTTCCATGAACAGTTGATTCATCTGTAAACTTCTTCATGAGTTTAATTTTAGCAGCTTGTTTTATATCAGCCTTTTTATTTCATAACTTAAACACCCCAATTTTGACAGGGGAACAAGAAGAATAAATAGGATGAGTTATACGTATAAAGAACACTTCAGTATAAATTCACTAAAACAGTCTTTAGAGAAAGAGGTAGAATTGTAAAGCTGGACTTTCATAACGTTCTGATTTGGATTTTCTTCAAGTGTGTACGCTTTCATGCTGCAATGTCTCTAGCTGAGCTATTGGGGATGTTTTGTAATCTGTTTTCCGAGAACATGGTGGTTTTAGAAACAGAACAGATATTCCTCCAGGGCAGCTTTGGGCAACCAGGCAGCTGGAACAACTTGGCAGTCTTGGCCAGATACCAGGGCTACAGTGGGAGTTTCTGGGATGAATGAACACCCACCACTATTTTCTATCCTTGAATCACTTGGTTGGAGACATAAAGTCTTGAGAGAAAGCATCTGATTGACTGAGCTTAGGTGTGAGCCTGCTCCTGGCTGCGTGGGGTGACAGGAAGTATCTGCCAGAAAGAACCTTCAGGAACCCCTTCAGCCTCCTTGGTGGCAGGTCAGATTATTTCCATTTACTGAACATAATGGAGGAAAGGAAATTCCACAAAATGAAATCGGCTGCTATTGTAGAGGGAGAATGGATGCTGGGTCCACTTCTGAGAAGGACAGTTGTTCAGAAGGGACTTTCTGAATATGACCGTGCTTTATATCCATTTTATTTTCATGGATACACATCCACAGGCTGCTCAGGTCCAAGGAGATGGCCACGCCTTATGTTCCTGTCTATCACAATCATTTTTATAGGGCTGGACACGGAAGTAGATCACAATGCTTTGGGTGGCACGTAAACTTAACTGGCCTAATCATTACAGAATGTAATGTATGTTCCGGCGAAGGTGGAGGAGTATTTCACATAAGAAGTAATTCTGAGATGGAACAAACACCGGGTGGTTAATTCAGTGGCCAAGTAATGTTATCAAGGATCCAGACTGATTCCATCTTTCTGCTCTGCCATTCTAAGCGTGTCAGTCACTGGATGGCTGCAGCAGCTCTGGGCTTCAAATCCCCACACGCCACTCTCCAGAGGCAGAACAAAGGAACTACTGTGTCTTTGTGTCCCTTTATAAGAACTAAGAAATTTTTCTTGGAAATCCCTCAGCAGATGTGTCCTCATGAATCATTGGTCACACTGAGTCACATGCCTCTTCCATGAGGTAACATTAAGGAAATGGAATGTCACAACTGGCGTAATCAGGGTAGCTGGGAAGGGGGCAACCTTCCCGAAAGCTCATGGCCACAAAGAGTAAAATGGACAGCTGGACAAAGTGAGGTAAGATTTTGTTAGCAAATAGTGAACACTTGTCACATTTGTGGCTGACTATATTTGAGAAATTTCCCACTTTATGAGTCCTGCCCACCAAAGAGGAAAACAGAATTCACCTTCCCAGTCAGCAGGCGTGTTTGGATACAGGTATGTCACCTGGACTCCTCCAATCAGACACACCTGCATAATGCTTGAATTCAGAACTGAGAAAAGTATGGAATTAGGTGCCAGGCAGAATCCATGTTCCGGTGAAGGTGGAGGAGCACTGCAGAAAGACAGTCGACTTTTCGGAGACAGCTGAGTGGTTGCATCCTGTGCATAGCATCTGCGCTGTAGGCGGCAGCGGATGCAGGCCTCCGCTGGAGCAGTTTGGTAGGATAATTTGGGTATTGTTCCAGGTTATGTAGCCTTTAAGCCTTTATTTTCCAGCCTTTCTGGAAATTCTATGAGCTCCCTATATTTCTGAAACAATTCCTTTCTAGCCTAAACTAGCTTGAGTGGGTTTTGTCGTTCATTACCAGGAATTCTGCAAGGAAGAAGTAGGCAAAACTATGTCCACTACAATAGGGGATCAATAGATACTTGGCATTGCAAAACACCAGGGGGTTGTATGCTCTGTGGAGCACCACAATGTAGCACTCACAGACGATAAAGTATGAAGATGCCCCAGACGTTATGCCCTGACGCCAAAGTTGGCTTCCTTTCTGCCACTGTCTTCCTTGTGATGCCCACTCACCAAGCTTTCCCTGGAAGTCTGCCTGGTCTCTCCCCTTGAGCCTTGCCACCAAATGGCTTGACACTCTGAGAGTTCCTCCCACCCCTGCCTAATGGGTAGCTATAACTTAATACAGTGTGGAAGTAATCATAGACCAGCCCAACCAAGACAAGCCAAGCATAAATGTAAAAGTTTTTAAAAAGAAAATGCTACAGAGTGACATAATGGGTTACGGAGACACAGAAGGGGGGGGGTGGAGGGTGCCGAGGGATAAAAAATGATATATTGGGTAGAACGTACACTACTCAGGTGACGGGTGCACCAAAGTCTCAGACTTCACCACTATACAATTCATTCATGTAACCAAAAGCCACTTGTACTCTAAAAACTACTGAACTAAAAAATATTTTAAAAACATGAAATGCTATGTATGCTTAACTTTGTATCCTCTTACATACAACCAAAAGGTAATGTACCTACCCTGCAATTAATTTAACATTTTTATAAAACAAAAAACATTATGGCAACATGAATGATACTTTAAATAGCAGAAGGAAAAACTGCATTTACAATTCTGCTCCTCCCCCTGCCTCAACAGAACTATTTGTGCCTCTTAACATTGTGTCATTTGTATATCTCAATGCCTCTATTTTACCCTTACATTCATTAAATGGTTACAATGTATTTTACCTAACCACTACCACCCTCACTAGATGGTCAAGAGGCTTCTGGCTTGCAAATGTTCTTAGAGTAATTTTGTATTAAACGGGTGTAAAAGATTATGCTTCTTTTGGATAATGCAAATCACTGAACCATGTAAATATTTCTAATAGCTTTGCATTGCTATTGGCAATGTAGGTGTGGATGAGTTTCACTACACCATTGCCAGCAATGGGTATGTTTCTAATATTTAATAGAAGCAAAATGGAAACTTATGCTGTTTTATTCTGTAGATTTTAATATTATTGTTTTCCTGTGATTGTAAAGATGTCCTCATTCAGCATTGTCACAGAATCTTCGAAGACACAGGGTGAGCACCAGGCTTATGGGTTGTAACTGTGACAAAGATGTGCACATTATCAAGAACGTTTCAGAAAGTGCCATGTGGTTTTCTTCAGGAGCTGGTTTTAGGCAGAATTAATCCTTTTAGAGGGTTATTATATTGGATTGTCCTAGTTATGTCAAAGGATGGCCTGGGGGAGGGGATTTCTTCATTTGTCTGAACTTTCAAATTTTCTGCTTAGTGCATAATGAAGAATGTTCACCAAATTTGTGGCAGTAAATGTAAACTGCATTCTTGACATTTGAAAAATCTGAAATAGATTAATATTACAGAACTATAGCAGTTCTCTGTGACGTCCCTTCCCAAAAATAGAATTGCTATTTTTTAGATAAATTATTCCTCCTTTTCCCTATTATTTTATCTGCTACAAATATAAGCAGTGACTTTAAAACAAATAGCCATTGAAAGAAATTTACATTTTGGCAAACATGACTTAATTTTGAATGCTGAGATAGGCTTTCTCACAGAAAGCCAGGGTCCTGAAAAACAATGTTCTTTTTTGAACTGCATTTTGAAAAGGGAAATTAATCGTAATTCTTGCTTTTCCAGGCCGTGCCATCCCTGGGGAGGACAAGCAAAAAGTAACAAAAATAATTTTTGGCTTCAAGCACCCAACAATGGAAATGCTGAAACCCATGTCCTCTAAGTCCTTTTCTTCCCCTAGCAGAGGGCCCTCTGCCTACACGGTGCACCGTGGTGGCCATTTAATGTACTCCTGCTTGGTACCCACCTCTGCTGTGCCCCCTGGTGGCCACAGACACCATTGCTGCTGCCTCAGCACAGTTTGACCTTGCTGCTGCGAGGAGCTACCTCTCCTCTCATCACTGTCCCCACTCTCCTGCCATGCCTCAGGTGACTACTGAAGCTGTTCTGGCAGAAGAGCAGTGGGCTTTGTTTCCTCAGCACATCATAGCAACCACTGTCTAATAAGCTCACACCCTCAGGATCTTACCGCCCCTTTTCCTGAAAAACTCCACTCCGGCAACCCTGGCCCTGCATCATCGAAGGACATTTAAGTGACGTAACATATTGTTGCCTCAAAAAAGTTTCTCCCCTCTTCAACAGCTGGGACAACTGGATAACCACATGCAAGAGAATGATGTTTGGCCATTAACCACACCATACATAAGACTTAACTCAAAATGAATCAAAGACTTAAATGTAAAAGCTAAAACTCTAAGAAGAAAACAGGAGAAAATCTTCACGACCTTAGATTTGGCAATGGATTCTTAGATAAGACACCAAAAGCACAAGCAACACATGGAAAAAAAGAGACACGTTAGACTTCATCAAAATCAGAATCTCTTTTTGTGCATCAAGGGACACTATCAAGAAAAGAAAAAGAAAAACCACAGAATGGGAGAAAACATTTACAAATCATATGTGAAAGGATCTAATATCCAGAATATTTAAGAAGTCTATGACTCCCCAACAATTTAAAAATGGCCACAGGACTTGAATTGATATTTTTCCAAGAAGATACGCAAATGACCAACACACACTTGAAAAGATGCCCAGAGCTGGACATGGTGGTATGTGCCTGTGGTCCCAGTTCCTCAGGAGCTGAGGCAGGAGGATCACTTGAGCCCAGGAGTTCAAGCCTGGAGTGAGCTATGATCTCACCACTGCATTCCAGCCCAAGCAACATACGGAGACCTGGTCTCCAAAAAAAACAAAAAAACAAAAAAAAAGATACTCAATATTAATAGTCACTAGTGAAATGCAAACTGAAACCACTCACTAGAAGGACTATAATTAAAAACACAGACGATAGCAAGTATTGACTAGAATGGGGAGAAATTGGAATCTTCATACATTGCTAATGGGAATGTAAAATGGTGCAGCAACTGTGGAAGACAGTTTGATGGTTCCTCAAAATTTTAAACAGAATTACTCTATGACCCAGTAACTCCACTCGGGATGGAATAAAAACTTTGTCCACACAAAAACCTGTACGCAAATAGCAGCACTATTCATAATAGCTAAAATGTGAAACAATCTGAATGCTCCATCAGCTGATAAATGGATAAACAAAATGTGGTCTATCTGTAGAAAAGAGCACTACTCAGCCCTAAAAAGACAAAGGGAGTACTGATACATGCTGTAACATGGATAAGCCTTGAAAACATTATACTAAATAAAAGAAGCCAGACATGAAAGGCCATGTATTATATGATTCCATTAATACAGAATGTTCAGAATAGGTAAATCCATACAGACAGAAAGCAGGTGAATGGTTGCCAGGGGCTGAGGGGAAGGAGAAATTGGAAGTGGTTGCTTAATGAGTCCTTTAGGGGTGATGAAAGTGTTTCAGAACTAAATAGGGATAGTGGTTTTACAGCATTGTGAATGTACTAAATGCCACAGAACTGTGTACTTTAAAGTGGTTAATTTTTTTTTTTTTTTTTTTTTTTTTTTGAGGCAGAGTCTCGCTCTGTCACCCAGACTGGAGTGCAGTGACCAGATCTCAGCTCACTGCAAGCTCCGCCTCCCGGGTTTACGCCATTCTCCTGCCTCAGCCTTCCAAGGAGCTGGGACTACAGGCGCCCGCCACCTTGCCCGGCTACTTTTTGTACTTTTTTTAGTAGAGACGAGGTTTCACCGTGTTAGCCAGGATGGTCTCGATCTCCTGACCTCGTGATCCGCCCGTCCCGGCCTCCCAAAGTGCTGGGATTACAGGCTTGAGCCACCACGCCCGGCCTAAAGTGGTTAATTTTATGTTATGTTAATTTCATCTTAATAAAAATATGAAAAGTTTAAAATTTGTTAAAAGGTCTCCTCCAACATTGATGCATATCCCCCAGAACAGAAACCTTCTGTGTCAGGTCTCCCAAGGGCCAAACATCAGTCCCAGGGGCCGTCTATCATTTTCTTTCAGAAATCTCAATGGGGCCTCACGTAAATGGAACTGGGAAGGGGGAGGGAAAAAATGTCCCTTGGGCCACCTAGGTCTTACTATATAATGAAAGAAATGATTTCCAAATATGCCAAACCTGGAGAGCTTGTGTAACCAAGAAAACCCGTAAGGAGGAATGAGCAGAACAGAAAGTCAGTGGTTTGGGGTTGGTTACATTTGTGGTTAAGGAAGGGCAGGGAGAGGGGAGGAGAGGACTGGGGGAGGGGAGAAAAAAGAAGAAACAAAGAAACAGAAAAAGGAGACTGGAAGGCAGACAAGAAGGCAGGAAGGAAGGAGGAAAAGAGAGAGAAAAGGAAGAGGCAAGAGAAGAGAACTCAAGATCCCTTTTCAAACTTTGAGACCCTGACAACTTTGCCTGTGACATCTGTCCTGCTGTGAGGGAGGACTCCAAACTCAGTTTCATTTCCCCCCCCAGTGCAAGTGCATCTAAGTCCCTATTCTGTGGTTAAAGCTTGAAAAAAATGCAGAAACCCACATGTTGCATTTTATTACAGCATTAATGCCAGTAGAAGATAATGAGTGATGCCAGCGCCTTTTCTGTCTAAAACCTGGACTAGAAGTATGACCAGCCCCAGATAGGAGAGGCGCCTTTTACCTCTGTACTTACAGAGGCTGCCCTCTTTGGTGTTGAGGGTGGGCTGTGTCCTCCCAATGCCAGGGTATCACTCCCTTGCAAGCCTTTCTTGGCTAAACTGATTTCCTCACCCCCCTGCTTCCTTCCTGCACCCCTTGTCTTCACTTTCTTCTCTCAATATCTCTTGGTACCACATAGATCCACTTATTTCACAGACCCAGAAACTGCGGCCACGAGCTCCCATGATTTCTGCCCCCATCACAAGTGGTTAGGAGCAGCAGCTGCCGTATGAGCATTCATGTGAGTGGCTGTGTGAGACTTCGCCAGACTCCGTGTCCTTAGCCGGGAGCTCCTTCCCAATTATGCACACCTGGCTTTTCTGCCTTTACATCTGGGAGACTGGTGACCCCTGCAGGTGCCTGCAAAAGGAAGGAGTTTGTTGGTGCCAGAGGAAGAAATGGAGAGACCAGAAGTGAGGGGGCTAGCAGAGGTCTGTCCCTTGGCCAGGCCTGAGTGAGGGAGGTGTGGGAGGGAGTCTGAGGGCGTTTGTGACCAGCCATGTGAGAGTCCGGGTGGACGCAGTGCGGCTGTGCCCAGAGACAAGGGAGGCACGGATCTGGAGAGCCCACCCTGCCACTCCCACCTCAGAGTGTCCTAGGGGAAGGACAGCAGAGCCACGCCCTCCCCGAGAAAAGGTACTTGGAGCCACAGCAGTGAGGGGCCCTTGAGAAGGCGGGAATGGGAGGGAGAAGCGGGCTTGTTCCTGCGCACAGGTGAGGTGGCACCGCCACAGGCACTCCCAGAAATGATTGGCAGCCTGGGGAGGGGGAGGCAAGAGGGGTCTGGGGAGGTGACTGGCGGGGAACTGCATCCTGGCACATAAGCGTTACACTTGAGGACACTCTCACCCTGCATAGCATATCCTCAAGTTCACGTTCGTTTGGTTGCTTATTCTACAGAACATCCATATGTTCCAGCTGGCATTCTTGTGTGGAGGGCACCCAAAGGTGTGCAAGAGGGACAAGATCTCTGCTCTCTGGGTGCTCACCTGCATACAGTTTAGTATCTCCATTCTTTTTCTGGAGTTCCCCGCTCCGCAACCCAGCTGGACAAGAAGTGTAATACACAGTGGGAAAGCAAAACACACCAATAACCGAAAAAGAGACAGTTTGGGGTAGCTTTGAAAACTTCCTGTAGCGGCATCATTAATCTTTTTTCTTGGTAAGGTTCTTGAAAGCAAGGCCTGTATCTCTGCAAAGGACCTCCTTTACGAAGTGCTTGGCAGACATGAAATGATGCTGTTCCATTTCAGATGGGCTTTCCTCATTGTAGACATGACCTCAGGGTGGCTCCTGGCAGGAGACCCACAGGGGGCTCTGTCTGAAGCTGCTCTAGGAAATCAGCTGGTACAAGATGCTATCACAATTTTTTTTTAGTGCACAGCCCGATTGGGTGCAAGGCTGCAGTGGGAGGTGGCGCATCACGTGGTAGGAAAGTGGTGGGGGTTGGGGGTAGGACCCTGCCGCCTAATGAGAGGGTTGGGGAAGGTAGGATCAGTGGAGGGCATGAGCAGCGGCAGACAATGGACAGAGCCCAGCAGCCGGGGCTCTCCACTCCCGATAGAAAACCAGCTGCTGTGGATAATGCCAGGGAGGCCAAGAACGCCTGCCTTCGAGTTTGAGCTCTCAAAATAAAAATGAAAACAGAAACATTTGTTGCTTTCCATATCCTAATAAGAATGGTGATTGACACACCACCCTTCATTTTAACACTCTCTGGGTGTGAACGAAAAAAAAAAAAAAAACAGAAAGAATAATTTCACTGAATGACTTTCAGAGCTGAAATTCACTTTTCCTGGGCAGTTAAGCCAAGCTATTGGTTTTCAAGTTTCAGAGGGAAATTGTTTTACCCACACTGCATTGTGGAATAATCATCCCATTTATTTCCAGAATGATATTTCCTCTGCATTTTAACTTTTCACCTATAAGCCTCACAGTGATGAAATAGTAAGCAAGAGAGTGAAGAAGTTTATTTTAAACTTTTTATTTTGAGATAATTGCAGAGGCACGTGCAGTTGTAAGAAATAATATAGCAAAATTCTAAGGGGTCCTATGTACCATTTGCCCAGTTTCTCCAATGATAACATCTTGCCAAACTATAGTGCAATATCATAGTCAGGATATTGATTGATAGAATCCATCACCGTATTCAAATTTCCCTTGTTTGATATGTGTTGTGTGTGTATACGGGTGTGTGTGTGTTTAGTTCTATGAAATATGAAGCATTTTGTGCTCTGATGAGGAAAAGTGCCTTGCAAATACACAGTGATTATCATGACGTTTTGTTTGTGGCTATTACTTCTGCATTCTTTTGTTTGTTTGTTTGGTTTGGTTTTGAGACAGAGTCTCGCTCTGTTGCCCAGGCTTGAGTGCAGTGGTGCAGTCTTGGCTCACTGCAAGCTCCGCCTCCCAGGTTCACGCCATTCTCCTGCCTCAGTCTCCCAAGTAGCTGGGACTACAGACACCTGCCATCACGCCCAGCTAATTTTTTGTATTTTTAGTAGAGACAGGGTTTCACCGTGTTAGCCAGAATGGTCTCGATCTCCTGACCTCATGATCCAGCCTCCTTGCCCTCCCAAAGTGCTGGGATTACAGGCGTGAGCCACCGCACCCAGCCTACTTCTGCATTCTTGGTAGATAATTTTGTAGATCTTATTTATGTAATACCTTCTATCTAATAACATAAAGACTCGTATGACTATTCTCATGTCAATGAAGATAAGTGCTTAACATCTTTAGATTTTAAAGATCTTGCTATTAGAAGCCTGGATACATTCAGCTAGATTTGGAACCTGCTAGGATTCCTTGAATATTTAAACCTGAAGCTGGAGTCCACATTTCTTTGAATGATCACAGTTAAATCAAACTTTCCTTTTCTCTATTTAAATTGTCCTTCTTGTCATATTGCCAAAATAATATATTCTTGGGCTAGTAACTTAATAGCACATAAGTACATTGTTGTTTGTTGTTGTTGTTGTTTAACTGAATTTGAGAGCACTAAGGAGAGAAAAAAATAAGTGTCCTGGGGGATCTCCTTTTAGCCCATGGGTCCCCAGACTGCCTAGGGGGTTCCTTCTAAGGGAAACTCACTGCTGTCATCACCCAAGAGAACCAGGAGGCATGTCTCTCCCAGAGCCGCAATCCCTGGGGGTCACCACCTTCTCTGTCGGGTGGCACATACAGGTCATTCTGTACACAGGTGTCATTAGCACAGCACAAGGGGCTTGCGGTACCAACTACTGACAGTTCAGGCTTTCTCTCCGTCTATCCCCTCTCTGTCAGTGCCTCATCTGGCCTCTTGGGACCTCTGACCTCCCCGACTTTCTCCAGGGCAGTAACCAGCCAGGCCACTTCTTAGACCTCATCATCTGGTTCTCCCATCTGAGCCACCTCCAAAATCTCTAACCCTCAGCCCCCTGACTACAACCTCCTCCCGTGGAATCCCAGAGCTCAGCAGTATCTTAAGGGTCATTTGGTTCAACTTCCACATCTCAAAGAAAAGCCAGCTGCAGCTATTAAGTGATGTGACCACAGGCCAAGAGCTGAGGGTGTTGCCTGTATGACCTGGGTAAGCGAAGAAACAAAACCTCAATTTCTATGCATGTAGAATGAGGATAATAGTAGTACTTTAGGGTTGGAAGAGGAACTGATTTAAAGTGAGCAAAGCACTTTAGTGAGAGGGAGCATTTGAATTAATAAGATCTCCTGACTTTCCTTCCTCAAACTGCCTCATCTGCTCTGCTCCCGTCAGTGACCTCAGTCCTCCAGCCTCTCCCTAACCCTGCAGACCATTCCTCCTTCTCTCTTTACTTCCCCATCCAGCCTGTGCCTGTCGCCTGCCCCTTCAGACTTTATTCTCTGGCCATCCTCAGCCCTGGTCATCCCCATAAACACAATTTCTGCTTCTCCTCCTGGGCCATGGGGCATTGCTACATAAAGCCATAAAAGGTAGGTGCTGACTGGATCCACCATGAACTTGACCAATTGATCTTTCTCTCTCCCGTGGACTACTTCAAGGTGAATTCCTCTTTGCAGTCCTTTCTGATGGGTGCCCAGTGCTGAGTAGACATGTTTGCTGAGTATCCCATGGCAGGGACCATTCAAAGCCAAGGCACAGAGGTGGTGAGATACAGCGGGTGATCAGGGAATGGCAGCAGTCTGGTTTGGCTGAACGTGTAGTGTCTATAGGAACATGGCCTCTTAAGTCCATTGTGATGGTTAATGCTGAGCATCAACTTGATTGGATTGAAGGATGCCAAGTATTGATCCTGAGTGTGTCTGCCAGGGTGTTGCCAAAGGAGATTAATGTTTGAGTCAGTGGGCTGGGAAAGGCAGACCCACCATTAATCTGGGTGGGCACAATCTAATCAGCTGCTAGCATGGCTAGAATATAAACAGGCAGAAAAACGCAAAAAGGAGAGACTGGCCTAGCCTCCCAGCCTACATCTTTCTCCTGTGTAGGATGCTTCCTGCCCTCAAACATCGGACTCCCAAGTTCTCCAATTTTGGAACTCGGACTGACTGTCCTTGCTCCTCAGTCTGCAGACGGCCTATTGTGGGACCTTGTGATCATGTGAGTTAACACTTAATAAACTCTCCTTTATATATATATTCCATTAGTTCTGTCCCTCTAGGGAACCCTAATACACATACACCCAACAAGCTGGGCTTGAATCCTAGATCCACCACTTTTACCACCTGTATGACCTGGGTAAGTGAAGAAACAAAACCTCAATTTCTATGCATGTAGAATGAGGACACTAGTAGTACTTTAGGGTTGGAAGGGAACTGATTTAAAGTGAGCAAAGCAATCAGCACAGAGCCTATGACATCTAACCCCCAAATAAGTCCTAGTTCTTAGAATAACAGAACTACAGGCTGTCATGCAGATCACGGAGGATCTGAGACTTGACTTGGTGGTCAGTGGGCAGACACTGAGAGCTCCTGGGCAGAGGGGTTGGGAGGGCATGTCCAGAACTGTGGTTTATGACACTCACTTTGGTTGCTGAGTGTAGCGTGAACAACACTCTTGGAGCAGGAAGGGAGTGGAGTGGGGTCAGAGGGGCCAGTTGGAGACTAGATGCAAAAAGTGCCCAAGATGGCCTGGTGACAGTGGGGGTTGGTGGGGGTGGACATGGGGTGGTACACATCTTGGAGAGCACCATGAGTCTGTGACATGGGGTTTTTCATCTCTGGGTCAGGCATAAATTAGGCTCTTCTCCATTCCTTCTGTTCTGAAAGCCAGGGATTCTTCAGGCAGCTCTGCCTCCTGCTGGGTTGTGGCTGAGGTTCTCAGGCAGGGGAGCTCTGGCTTCACCAGGGCTGAGGTTCTCCAGGCTGGCTGTGCACACCACAGTCGCCTCCGCAGCTCTAAATGGCTGGCTCCACTCCCATCTCCCACCTACCCCAGGCACTGAATCAGTTCATCTGAGTGGTTCTGGGCGGAGATGGTGCTGAAGCTCTCCAGGTGACTCCACTATGCAGCCAGGATGGAATCGCAGTGAGACCAGGGACCAGGCCTCACCTGAGAGTTAGCACCAAGATAGAGCACCCTGCCTTGTGCTACACCTCCAGCTGTCTCCAGGTGGGACAAGCAACTGCCACAATCTCTCGATTCTCAGGACAACTGTCTATTAGAGAATTGAGAGATTGTGACAGTTGCCCATTTGGACTGGTGAGACCTGTCACCAGGCCACTGTGGCAGTCTTCCAGATCTATCCAACAGCCACTGCCCCCGCTTCCTGCTGAACAGAGCTCCAGTTTGCTTCAGGTTGTGGCAGCAAAGTGTGCAAAGTGGGCTCCTCCCCGCCAAACCCGAGGGATGAACCTTGATGGATTGAAATCAACCACAGTAATGGTAGCCCCATCCATCTCTGCCAAGGCCTGGTGTGTGGCCATGTGACACAGCCTGGCCAATGAGATGTAAGGACAAGGTGACCAAGAGGCTTCTGGGAAATGTTTTCCTTCTCAGTGTAGAGATATACATAAAGAGGGCCCTTCCCCTTTCCCAGCTCAGTGTGGCCACCACTGTCTTGTGACCATGTAGGGAGACTTGACTGATCCTCCTTGGTCCCTGAACTGTAGGGCCAATCCTGAAGCATCCCAGTTCCAGTGATTGTTAAACAAAACAATAAATGTTCTTGGCGTGTAAGCTACTTTTGGTGGAATATTCTGTTATTTGAAGGCAAAAACTTCCAAAAGATACAGGCTTGCTCACTGAGTAATGTCTCATAAGTGAGTTGGACAAATAATATTGGGTTTCTGATTGTCTCAGTTGGTCTCTTTTAACATCCAAGAGTTGTTCAGGATGAAGTAATTCATAGTTATAATCCTACTGACACTGACACACTCCCTGAAAACTAGAACCTCCTCCCTTCCAGTGAAATGCAGGGTCCTTAGAGACTCTGTAATCTACTGGTAATTAAATGGACCCTTATTAATTAGCAATCCTGTCAACAACTTGGCAGCTTGGTGGAGCACGTGGCCTGGCGTGGCAGGGGTGATACGGGATAGTGTACTTAAAGGTAAAGTAATACTTAGGTGCACAGGTCACAGCTGAGCCCCAATAAAGACAGGATTTACATAGACATTTTAGCTGATAAGTTTTAGGACAATTCCACAGTCTCATGTCTATCCAGTTCCATGAAGTTAGTTAATTTTCATTGAATTATAAATTTCCAGCAAGTTGCATTTTAATGTATTTGTGCCTTTAAATTTGTATGCAAAGATTGCATAGGCTGTCCATTTGATGAACTCCTCACACTATATTGTGTGATATATATAATTAAAGCACCAAGATTCTATACTGACAAAAGCAGAAAGTGTCTTGAAGTGAATATTAGAATTCTAAATTGGCAATTTTCATTCCATACCAGAAGTATTTTTTCCTCCTGTGAGTCACAGCTCAGTTGTAGTCATAAAAATCACTGGGTGGCGGGGGGGAGGTGGGGGCGGGGGGGAGAGGGGAGTGGGGGGGATTGTGAACATTAAAGAAGTATTTATTTAACATGTATCTTTTCAAAAATATATCTAATAGATAAATTAGGATGAGCTATAGATATTAAATAAGAGGTGTATGTGATAGAAACTATGATATAAACTATAAAATCTACTAGTACAGTCTGGATAAAAAGCATCTATGAGTTCATCATTCTGTTGCAATTTTTGCATCTGAGACTGCATAAAACTGTATCATTACCCAATCTCCTGCCTATATAATTCTTGCTTTAATTCAAAATCCAGAAATTCAGAAGGCATTTTCAAGTGAATGTAAAGATTCTTAAGTTCCTCTTGATCCCTATAGCCCCACGCAGCAAATACTCTGGGATAAGTGAGAGGAGGAAATAAAGAGCACAGCTTGACAGCTTCAGTAGCCTACAAAGTACCTTTCCATGCTAGGGACAAAATGCATGTATAATAGCAGCATGGTGTACTGAACTTGGGCATCAAGAACCCCAGATCTCGGGTCCTTTTACTAGCTGTGTGCCTGTGGGCCGACTAGTTCACCTCCCTGAACCTCAGTTTTCTTCCATCTCAAATTCAGATACCTACTTTCCAGGCTTCTAATAAACTCCAAATTAGACAAACGAAATGAAGTGTCCCAAATAAAAGCAATTTGGAAACTGTAAAGTGCTTTATAAATGTCAGATACTTATAATACTTTGTCTTCCTCTTTAATCTCTCTAAAGTATATGAAACATGTCAACAGTTTTGTTTCTAAAGCAATGCCACTTACAAAACCGATGTAAAATTCTGTAAAATAGCCATCAGGTAACAGTGGAGAAACAGCCAGGTCAGTATAATATGCCACTGCTGTGACAGCCGAAGTATTTTCTCATATAGTGTCCTGCAGTGAGGTAAGCTGGGGAGCTTCATTGCTTCAAATAACTGCTTCCTCTAATTCTACCCATGTCATTCTTTTCAGTTGTTCTAATTTGCCCAGCAGATATTTCCTGGCCAGCTGAGTTGGGTAGCATCAGGTTCCAGTAGCTTGCTTACGGTCTATTTTAGACCAAGATCCTAAGGTGTAAGACCACAGCTAGTAATTGGCTGTACCAGAGGTTTTTAGGCTGATGTTTCCACTGAGATGGTAATGATGTAATCATCAGTTCCAAGTGAGGTGAGGCAGAGTCTCCGTAGGGCAGGTTACAAAGAAACCCAAGACCCCCTCAACCCCTCACCCAGGCTGAAGCTAAAAATAAGGGGTCAGAGAGTGGAAAGGGAAGATGTGTGGGGAAACTTCCTTGAAGAAAGGAGTGTGGGGTGCTATGCCTTCATCTCAAGCCAGCGAGAGGGGCTTCGCCAGGGGCCTGGGACTGCCAGAGACTGTAGTTACGTGGCCTGGAGAACTGGAGCCTGACTCACTCTTGGGTAAGCTAAAGCTCCCGCCTATGGCAGCCTGGAAGGGGCTGCACCCAGACAGGCCTGAGCTCTCAGAATCACTAGGGTAACAGATGTGTGGGTTTTCCCTTGGGACCTCTCTAAAGGGGCACTGAAAGCTGGAATAAACCCTGTGTTTTTACGATTTTCAGGAGCCCCCAGGAAGGAGGTCCCCATCAGTGGGAGACTCCAAAGGATCAGGAAAGACCTACATGAGCTGCTTTAACCACAGGCCAGCACACCAAGCTTGAAGCTGCTCAACTACAGGAAGAAATGCTCCATCTCCTTCCTTCACCTCCTTCTCCTCACTGCCAGTTTGATTCAACCTGGGTCTTAAACAACCTCTAGTGAATAGGGGGGCGGGTGGGGGGCAAGCCTAAGCCTAGTGCACCCCTTCAGGGAAGGCCAGCTAGAGAGCTTAAACCGGGGGCTGGAATGGGGGAGGAAGACTTACTTTCTGTGAAGTTTGATGCATTTGTTTAAATCTTGCACCCAACATTACAGTTTTGAAATGAAGCTGTGGTTGAGATTTAGTTATGACAGGACTGTCAGTTATCTAAGAATGAGCAGAAAAATCCAGGGCTTTACCCCCAAATTTCTTCCCATCCAGGGACAGGAGAAGATAACCAGCACTGAATAAATTTTAAAATGATAGCGAGAGACCAGAATAAAGTGGCATTGTATCACGTCTCACAAGTTGTGAATTCAAAACACATAGTTTTATTTAAAATGGGCAATGGTCCATTTCACAACGGAGTCCACTGACCAGTAAATGGGAATTGTTGATATGTCATGTTGAGTCACTGGAAAATACTTTAATCCTGAAGAACACAAAATATTTTGTTTCGGGTCCTAAAATTATCCAATCAATGAATAGGTACTTATTTTCTGTTATGTTTGAAATCCTCCTGAGTATTTTGAAGAATATTTACGTTCCTTTAGTTCAGGTTAGCATCATTTCCCACCTGGAACGATGCCTTACACATGGTATGTGTTCAAAAATATTTTCAATTTAGTTCTTCTTTACAAGATGCTTAGCACCAAAGGAAGTGGCATTTTTCCAATGTTGATGACAAATAGCACTTCAGCTGGAAAATCCCCATATTTATAAAACGTGGTGCAAACCTGAATGGAGAGTGTTTATGATCTCACTTGTATTTAACACCGTAAAGTGTTGCTAAATGGTCTAATAGGAGAGAAGGGAATTTAAACTAGAAACACATAAATGGAGTGCTTTTTGCCGTTCAACTGTGATCACGAACAAAAAACGATTGGCCACGGGGGACCTGGACTGGAATCTCCTTCTCCTGATCACTACACCTCAGGCCCCCAGTTTCTCTCCTGTGGATGGGGACGCCAGGCTGCCTCCTCAGATTCAGAAGGTACGATTACGTGCATACTCTGGGAACTCTGAAGTGCTCTACAAATGCAAGGGCTTAATAACAGCCAACAGTTTAATATTCGTTGATTGCCACGTGCATAGCTCTTTACATCTATTTTCTCATGCAACCTTCATAACAGCCCAAGACCTCCACAGGTACTATTATTAATATTTCCTGCCACTTGACATCGGAGGAAACAGGCTCAGCAAGCGGCTCCAAGTTATACAGAGCCCTAACCTGAGCCAGTAAATCCTTCTTACCCGCAAGCATTAAGCTTCCGGCCTGCCTGTTGTTATTTAACAGATGCGCTGGGATCCGATAGGGGAGCAACAGATGTGGCCCCGCAAATTGCTAATTCAAAAGCGGACACCTGCCCATGATCTCGGCTCTGCTCTGACCTCCCGGCCTCCAGCCCTCTCCAGGCTCCTCCCACCCGCTCCGGCCGTCGCCACGCCTCGGAGCTTCTACGCATGCGTTGGCGGGACCCGCGCAGGCCCAGTGGCCGAGCGGCGACCTGGGGCTACCCTGCCAGCGCCAGCGCCGCTTCCCTGGCTGCTGCCCGGGGAGAGCCGGAGGATGAGCTGAACCTCGCAGCCCCTGCTCTCTCAAGCGCTCATCACAGGTGCTTTGGGTCAGGCCGGAAGCCTCCTTCCCTGCGCCCTCGCCAAGCTCGTTCCCCGGCCGGCTCCACCCGCCCCGCAGCGGCCTGGCCCCGCAGTCTGGCGGCCGGGGCGGCGGCGGCGGGAGGTAGTTTGTGTACGGTTACCATGGAGACGCTGGCGGCCGGGTGAAGTGGGAGGGTGGCCGGGCGGGGTGAGGATGCTGCTGCGCTCTGCCCTGGCCGGGACCGTGGAAGAGCGGGCACTGCCGTGGGTAGGGGACTCGCTGTCTGCGCGGGTGGTGAGGTCTCCCCTGCGGCTCACCGGGGATCCCTCTTGCAGTCGTCTGCCTGTGTGTCCTCGGATAGGGTAGAGAGGCGATGAGTGCCCTGTGCATGTTGTCAGGGGTCCGGAGCGGTTGTCTTTATTTATGTACTGTAGCACTTAGCCAAGTGAGTGGTGGTTAATAGAAGCCCAGTAATATTTGTTGAATGAGAGTGGTAGACTAAGGGGCTTTGTCTAGGCAGGCGGTGACCGGGCCAGAGTCATACAGTTTATATCTGGGCACTTTCAGGCAACAGGGCCTCAATAAATAAAAATGTATGTGTAACAATATTTAACATACGTTAAAATCATGGAGTGTATACATAATGCCTTTTGTGATCCATTCCCACAAGTAACACAACAGATCTTACGTCCCACCCTGATTTATAATTATTATACTTTAACTTGGTTGAAAAGCAGGCACCATTTATTATTTTTGTCCTGTTTTCTTAATCTATGGGATTCTGGTTAGTTGTTGATGTTAATTTGGCATCGCTGATATTCAATAAAATGCTTAATAAAAATTATCTGTTTTCATAAAGGCAAGCACCACCTACCCGCCGTTTTAAAGGAGAAATACCTAATGTAAATGAGTTGATGGGTGCAGCAAACCAACATGGCACATGTATACCTATGTATCAAACCTGTACGTTGTGTCCATGTACCGTAGAACTTAAAGTATAATAATAATAATAATAAACTTTATGTATAGAAACACTGAACAAACGTCATTCTCTCTTTTGCAGTTTCTTTTTTAAAATGCAGTTTTTCATTCGTGGAAATGAGTTTGCTGTATCCTTTTATCATGTAGCACTTGGGCAATAATTGTTAACATCTGTTAACACTGTTAACATTTTAAGGGCCGTATTAAAAAATGTTAACATTTTTTAAGCACCGTGCTAACGCACTTTACATGTATTATATCATTTAATTCTTCAAACAATCCTATGAGGCAATTATTACCATGCACCTTTTACAGATGAGGAAACTGATGCTTAGAGATATTAGAGGCATTGCCCAAGGTCACATGGCTGTGAATTGTCAGCATTTAAACCCTTACTCCAGCATCTAAGCACTTAACCACTGCCTCTTTGGATGCTCATATTAATACAAAAATGATTCAGAGTTACGGAAGGGTCCTGAGTGTTTGATTTGCAGGGAAGACTGTGAAACTGGCCTGCTTTTCCCCTGTTGCAGACATCCTGGTAGTGCAGTGTTGCATTTAGCAAGAAGGCTCTGGTTCCAGTGGCTATTAGCAGCAACGGTAAAGACAGGTCTTTATAATTAGTTACAAACTTCTGTAAATTATGACTCTGAACTTTCCCCCAGACCAATAAGAAATATCTTGTTGAAAAAAAAGTTCTTCACTTTCAAATTTCCTACTGCTGGTGGTGTTCACCCTCTAGAGGTCCTGTGGATACCACAGACTCAGGATAGTGTGATGCAAGACAGAACTCTACCTCTTTCTTCTTTCCTCTTGAAGTCTGCTTCTCCTGTTTCTTTTTAAAGGCTCCTTGTCCTCTGGCTCCCCTAGGTTTGCATACCTGGCGTTGTTTCTGGCCTCTTCCTGGAATCATGGATGCCAAATCCTGTTAATTCTGTTCTCAGTTTTTAATTCTGTTCTCAGTGCACCTCACTTGTTCTCGTCTCTCCTCTAACCTCTGCTTCACCTTGACTCCTGTATCTCAGGCTTTCCATACTTCACTCATTCATCACAACATTGAGTCCTACTCTATGCCAGGCAACTTGAAATAAAGACAAGTCAGGGAAAGGAGGCTAAATCTGAACTCATCTGACCACATAACATCAAGACAGATTTGAAATAAGGTCCAGATTTCATAATTCACTGTAACAAATATCTCCAGTTAGAGAAACTATGCAGCCTTCATCTGAAAATGTCTTAGCTCAAGTCTATATTTAAAAATGGAGTCTAGTGATGATGTAAGTGTTGACCTTCAGCTGTGCCTCACGTGGAGGGTTGGGGCGGAGAGTCTCGGGCCAATACCACATGCACAGGCAATTCTAACACAGTGGGAGGGTGGAGTAGCAGAGACCAGCTGGGGGCCTTTGTGGAGTCTGGAGGAGGGGCCCTTAACTCAGGCTAGCAGGGTGGGAGAGGCATGTTCAGGAAAGCTTCCTTGAGGAAATGACCTTTGAGAGTTAGCTGGGTGATTACATAAAAACTGTCCGATTTCACTACTTCTGATCTTTGCCTTCCTTTCCTTCCTGCCCATCTCTGCCAGATCACATCATCCCTCAAAATGTTGTATTTGATCTGCTCATCAACTTTTAAATTCTCGCCATTTAATTTAGTTGGTTCAGCCCCAATCACCATTTTCAGAGTTCCCCTTGTCCACACACACCCTGTATGTCTTGATGCTTTGCATTGGCTCACTTGCTGACTTTGTTGGAACTTCCTTCTCTACTCCAGCTCCAGTGCCAGCCACTGCCACTTGCTCAAATTCAGCCCTTTTTTCACAACCTAGCTCAAACAACGCCTCTTCCAGGAAGTCTACCTGATGTCTTCCCCCAATCAGAAATCTCTTCTTCCTTTGTGATCACATAAATAATTTGTCTCTATTTTTTTTTTTATTGCTGCCATCAGTTTCCACCTTGTATTTAAATCATTTGAGTATAAGCAGGGTAAATACTCAGCTGGTACATACCAAGAAGGCTGTTCCTGTTGGGAAAATATTGGAGTCTCTATGTGAGTGGGTTAATAGTTGCAGCCCCAATGCCTCTAAGTGCCCCACCTACCACCCCATCTAGTGGGTAGGAGTTTGAATATTATCTGTGGGCATGTATCATAGCTTTTTTCCTATTGCTTAAGACGCTGTCCAGACCATAGATTACATGGAGGCTCACACCTGTAATCCCAGCACTTTGAGAAGCCAAGGAGAATAGCTTGAGCCCAGAAGTTTGCGACCAGCCTGGACAACATAGTGAGACCTCATCTCTAGTTATTTTTTTAAAAAGACTCTGTCCACATTGCAAAATTGTTGTGGGGTTAATTGAGATAATGCAGTCAAGAGTACTTAGCACAGTGCTTGGTGTTAAAGTAAATGTTTATCTCACATTAGTGGTTCTTGCTTGAGAGTGAAGATGGTTTTGTGTTCCTCTTAGGAAACCGTTAATCAATACTACTGGCTGGCTGGATTTGCTCGACTTGGCAGGAAAATTTTGTAAAGTTAGAATTTCTGTAGGACTATTGTGTTGTGGTTCAGGTATACTTTAAGTAGATAAGCTTTCAGGTCATGAGTGATTAATTTTTCAAGTTGGCAAAAACCATCTATAATAATTTGTAGTTTAACAAATATCAATTTAAAAGTCCTCCCCCCACAGCCCCACTTCTAATTCTTCTAAGTCAGTTCACATATATTATTAAATATTTCCATGATTGATTTAGTGAATATTAACATATGATCATAACATACTGTGCAGATTTTACATTATTGTACAAGTTTCTCACAATATAATTGTTAAAGTGAGATTTGGTGGAAAAAGAAGAACAAGGATAGAGAAAGTTGTGTTAGAATTTTTGGTAAAAATTATAGACAAAAATATTTTCAGCCATGTAGCTACATTGTTTCTGTCAGTATAGTATTTGGTCAGTCTAAATCCTGTATGCCCCCAGGTAATTCACAGAATTTTTGGAATTTGACCTGAGTGAATGTTCCTGCTTCATCACTCTCTGAAAGAGTATAGTTTTTAATACAAAACTATACTCTTAGCCAGAGAGAATCTTAGGTCAGGAGTGAGAGTCCGTTATTACTCCCCACAGAACTTTCTCTAATCTTTATTAGATTTGCCAGATTACTTTTGGACATTGTTAGACTAATTAGTGCCATGTGAGGCCAAAGGGGTGGCAAACCTGATTTAGGCTCTAGAAGAAGCCTGTTTATTGTACAGAAACCTCTTCTCACTTAGTGGCATAATTTCTTACTGCAGTAGGTCTTTTAGAAACAGACCAACAAACCTGTCATGGCCGCTTAAGTTAGATGTTATGGGACTGAATTTGTATTATGCATCCAAAAATAATATACATATATGTAGGTATAAAAAATTGTGTATATATTTTAAATAATTATCATTGAATATTTTAAAGTGAAAGCCAATCATTTCAAAAGTATTAGAAATAAAATGTACTAGGCCCCTTATCGTTTTTGATAGTTATATTAATGAACATAATTGTAGAGACTGTGCTTAAATTCAAAATCCTGTATCAAAAATTCCTAAAATAGCATTGCTTATCAAGTAATTTTTTTACTATTTTAACTCAACACCTGGCATTTCCATATGAAAAGTATGACATATCGTTTATAGTTTTCATCAGAAACTCTTGGGTTGGGGCCTGTGCAGAGCTAAACAAATGTTCTTGTTGTCTGTTGTTATGTAACAATGTTTAGAATCATAATATAGTAAATCTTTTTTGTCTAAGGAATCACCTGTTAATTCTCCTTGTAGAAATGGAATCTTTTTAGTTTCCTGGGGAATATGTCACAAAGCAGTTTTCTGTTTTGCAGAAGTTATTCTAAAATTGGGCAGCTGAAATAGGTGGAAAATCCATGTAGACCTCTGTCTCTCTAGAGATATGGCATTTTATGGGGTTCGAGTTTTTTTTTAAGAAACACCTAATGCCATGTACTCATTAGAATTACGTTTTAAAAATCTGTCCTATTTTAAAGTTTAGATTTGTCTCCATGGAACACACCAACGTTTGAGAAGGATCTGCATTCTCATGGCCCTTGTAATGACTTTAACTCTTTCAGAAAGGGGTGTTGGGAAAGGATCAGTTGGTATTGATATTTGGTATTTATTTACTTAGGTCACTACCTCAAATTATAGGTGAGTTGGATCAATTCATTCAGTTGTATCATGGACAAATGTGGGGCTGAACCATTCTCTGAGGTTTGTTGCAAAATCAAATGTCCTTTAGAAATACAACATTTCTGTCTAAAATTTAACCTTATAGTATCACATAGTGTGGAGGGCAGTGGGGAAGAAAAGGAAACTGTAAACATTTTAACGGAACCCTCAGTGTTTTTTGTAGGCTGAAGACGATGAGATGATTCGCTCTTCCTATTCTGTCTTCTTTCATGATTAGTCTTTCTCTCTGGGTTTAGCTTTCATCCTGGGTTTCTTCCCTGCGCATCTTTTTCCTCAGTTGTTATATTTTTGAGGAAATTTTCCTCTCTACATTTTTGAGAGTTGTTCTCAGATCCTAACCTTCTAACTGCTTGGTGGATTTTTAATTAAAAATTCATTCAGATTTTTAAAGCTTAATATAGAGGAATGGTTTAGTATATGGATAGGCTTAAGCATTCATTTTTATAAAGTCCTGGATAAAAATAATTAATGGTTTTTGTACCATGTATTTGCAGGGCGTGGTGTCTATCTGAAGAATATTTTACTTTCAAAGGAAGGATGCTGTCTCCAGATGATAAAATGTTGGGAAAACTGGATCCATTTTATCGACCTTCAGTGTCCAAGCGGAAGACCAGTGCAGAAATCATAAGTGAAGCACGAAATGCATTAAGAACAGTTAGAACCCAAAGACCATTTACACCACAGGAAGCCCAAAGAAAACTATTCGGACCTGCATCCTCAAGAACATCAGAAAATAGACCTCCTTCCTCCTTCAGGTATATGGTATTTCGCATTCATGTTCACTCAGATATTTAAGCACCAGGTTATACTTTCCCTTAATTCTACTTATGGATAGTTTTTAAAAATAGACTTATTTTTTAGAACAGTGTTAGGTTCACAGCAAAATTGAGTGGAAGCTACAGAGATTTCCCATGTACCCCCTACTACAACACATCCACAGCATCTCATTATCACCATCCCCCACCAGGGTGGTACATTGGTTACAGTCGACGAACATACTTTGACACACCATTATCACTCAAAGGCTGTAGTTCACATTAGGGTTCACTCTTGGTATTGTCCATTTTATGTGTTTGGACAAATTTCTGATGACACGTAACCACTATTATAATATTACGCAGAGTAGTTTCACTGCCCTACAAATTCTTCACTCTGCTTATTTTTCACTTCCTTCCCCCACCCCCTAGCAACCACTGATCTTTTTACTGTCTCCACAGTTTTGCCTTTGCCAGAACGCCATATAGTTGGATTATGTAGTATGTCAGCTTTTCAGATTGGCTTCTTTGACTTAGTAATATGCATTTAAGTTTCCTCCACGATTTATCATGGCTTGAATAGCTCATTTCTTTTTAGTGCTGAATAATATTCGATTGTCTGGTTATACAACAGTTTATCCATTCATCTACTGAAGGACATCTCATTTGCTTCCAAGTTTTGGCACTTACAAATAAAGCTGCTATAAACATCCATGTGTAAGTTTCTGTGTGAACATAAGTTTTCTTTTTTGAGATGGAGTCTTGCTCTGTTGCCCAGGCTGGAGTGCAGTGGTGTGATCTCGGCTCACTGCAAGCTCTGCCTCCCGGGTTCACGCCATTCTCCTGCCTCAGTCTCCCGAGTGCCTGGGACTATAGGTGCTCACCACCATGCCAAGCTAATTTTTTTTTTTTGTAATTTTAGTAGAAATGGGGTTTCACCGTGTTAGCCTGGATGGTCTCAATCTCCTGACCTCGTGATCCGCCCACCTTGGCCTCCCAAAGTGCTGGGATTACAGGCATGAGCCACCATACCCGTTGAAGTTTTCAACTCCTTTGGGTAAATACCAAGGAGCATGATTGCTGGATCATATGGGAAGATTGTGTTTAGCTTTGTAAGAAACTGCCAAGCTGTCTTCCAAAGGGACTGTATCATTTTGCATTCTCACCAGCAGTGAATGAGAGTTCCTGTTCCTCACATCCTTGCCAGCATTGGCATTGTCAGCATTCTAGATTTTGGCCATTCTAATGCATGTGTAGTGGTATCTCATTGTTCTGATTTACTTTCCCTGGACATATGATGTGGAGCATCTTTTTATATATTTATTTTACATATGTGTGTATTCTTTGGTCAGGTGTCTGTTAAGGTCTGTGGCCCATTTTTTAAATGGGTTGTTTGTGTTCTTGTTGAATTTTAAGAATTATTTGTGTATTTTGGATAACAGTTCGTTATCTTACATGTCTTTTGCAAATGTTTTCTCCTGCTCTGCGGCTTTTCTTCTTCTTCTCTTGATGTTGTCTTTTGCAGAGCAGAAAATTTTAATTTTAATGAAGTCAAGCTTATCAATTTCTTTCATGGATCTTGCTTTTGGTGTTGTATATTAAAAGTCACCGGAATACCCAAGGTTTTCTAGACTTTGTCCTGTGTTATGTTTTAGGGATTTTATAGTTTTGTGTTTTACATTTAGGTCTATGACCCATTTTGAGTTAATTTTTGTGAAGGGTGTTAGGTTTGTGTTTTGTTTTTGTTTTGCATGTAGATGGTTGATGTCTAGTTGTCCTAGCACTGTTTTATTTTGTTTGTTTGTTTGTTTGTTTTTTAAGAGTATGAGCCAAGGTTTTACTTGTCAATTTCTTGCATTTGAAGTACTCTTTGATAACATCCTTGGCTTGAGACTCTTTTCCATAGTCCTACCACACAACTACAACCAGCCATTTTATGGGGTTTCCCTCCCTGTCAGTTTAGAGAAACCTACCCATTACCCTAGTTTCTTGTCATCAACCTTAATTAGGTTGATTTGGTGTTCAGCTCAAAGGGCCTCCATCAAGTTGACATAGACAGGCTCATCACAGTTAGATGGAAGCAACAAAGATGGGCTTGGCTCTTGTCTGAGGCTTTGACAGCTTTGCAAATTCCATGTGCTAGGCTGTCCTGGATGAGAGTGGTCTTCAGCACCTCTTTTAAAGCAGTATAAACATCCACTGCACCTCCAGCAGCAGTGTCTTCTTTGGCTATGGCAATGGGTTATGAGTGAAGGTGGATCTTGAATGCATGGAGCCTCCACCTCCGTGAAAGAGCCCAGCACCATTTTTTGAAAAAGCTATGTTTTCTCCATGGTATTGCCTTTGCTCCTTTGTCAAAGATCAGTTGACTGTATTTATGTCAGTCTACTTCTGGGCCCTCTATTCTGTTCCACTGATCTATTTGTTTATTCTTTCACCAGTACTATACTGTCTTTATTATTGTAGCTTTATAATATGTCTTAAAGTCAGGGAGTGTCAGTCCTTTAAATTTGTTCTTCTTGTTCAACATTGTGTTGGCTATTCTGGGTCTTTTGTCTCTCCATAGAAACTTTAGAATCAGTTTGTTGATATCTACAAAATGACTTGCCAGGATTTTGATTGAGATTGCATTGAATCTATAGATCAAGTTGGGAAGAACTGACATATTGACAACATTGAGTCTTCCTAGCCATGAAAATGGAAGATCTCTCCATTTTCTTAGTTTTTTGATTTCTTTCACTGAGTTTTGTAGCTTTCCTCATCTAGATTTTATCCATATCTTGTTAGATTTATAAGTATTTAATTTTTGGAGTGCTAATTTAAATGATAATATGTTTTCATTTCAGTTTCCAACCTTGTATCTTGCAACCGTACTATAATCACTTATTAGTTCCAGGAAGTTTTGTCAGTTCTTTAGGATTTTCTACATAGATAATCCTGTTATCTGCAAACAAAGAGTTTTATTTCTTCCTTCCCAATCTGTATGCTTTTAATTTCTTTTTCTTATCTTATTGCATTAGCTGGGGTGTTCTGTATGATACTGAAAAGCAGTAGTAAGAGGGGACATCCTTGCTTTCTTCGTCATCTTAGTGGGAAAACTCTTTCTTACCATAAATATGATGTTAGCTGTAGGTTTCTTGTAGATATTCTTAGAAGTTTTCTTCTATTCCTAGTTTGCTAAGAATTTTTATTATGAGTGTTGGATTTTGCCACATACCTTTTCTATATCTGCTAATATGTGTCTTCTTTAGCTTGTATTTTCTGTTATCTTCTTTAGCTTGTGGTGTGATAGATTACATTGATTGATTTTCAAGGTAGTTGTCTTTTTAAGTTTGAATTTTGTTCAAGATTCCTAGAAGTGATTCCAAACACTGGTTCAGGAAGTTACTTTGGAATGAAATGGTTACTAGCAGTTGTCCCATACCAGCTTTCTGAAGTAATATGAACAAAGCTTTTTAAAAAATTCCTCTATACACTTATTCTTTTCATTATTCAGTATTTTTCAAACTTCCTAAGTGTAATCAAAAGACTTCTTAATAAACTGTTTTAAGTACAATAACATTAAAAAATGTTTTTCCTGAAGGCTTATGCATCGCATCCTTTTACTTGCTTTTTAGCTAGAGTTAACTAATATATACTATAAATAAAGAAATAATTCTTCACAAACTAACTCTCTGCACCATCTTTTATGCTAGCCTCCATGCATCCAGTTTTGAGTCATCTGATTCCAGGCCTATCTCTGGCACACGTCTTAGTCCACTAGAGCTGGTGAGTACTTTATATAATCACCAGTACTTTATATTAAGTTGTGAAATGAAATTGGCCAAAAATACTTGGAATCAGTATTTATATATGCTAATTATCATGTACACCTAAATAGACTAATAATTTAATATGAAAGCAGATTCTTTTATATTGTTCAAATGTAATGGGTAATATCTAATTAAATACTTCTATAATTACCTATAGTTTGATAATAAAGAAGAATTTTTAAAATATATAATAACTGGTAAGCAGTATTTCACAGTATTTTTGCTTTCTTAGTTATACATACATATTTTCTTAAGTTGTATATACAAAAATATGTATAATTTATATTAAAGTTTTATATCTTACACATGTATAAAAATCATATATTTATATGTAGTCTCTTTATATATACACATTTACATATAAATATATGTAGTCAAAGATTTATTACAAAAAAAGTAACAAAAATCCAGTGATCTCCTGTCCCCTTATTCTTCATTGTTCCCCTCTCAGTGGATTTCACTTTAAGCTCTTTTGACACATCCTTTTAGGATTTACATCCAGACTTCCCAATGCCACACTGTCTTGCTGCTTTCTGACTTATGAGCTTGAGGAATTATCTAATGACTTCTAAGGAAGATGAAGATTTTGTTTCTGTCTGTCTTTTTGCCTCTTATCATAGTGTGTTCACCTTTTCTATCCCCATTATTACTCCCATATAGATATAAAACTTTGGTTAGATCTGTTTTCTCTGACTGTGATTACATAAACCTGTTCATAGTTGAGCTTTGAATTAATGATAAATTCTCCTTTCCTGCACCACTTTTTGTTTTCCCTGGCATTAATAATTGCCTTACTTTTTAAGTTTTGTGTTATTAGTATTTCAAATTTCAACCCCAAACTCATCCCCAGTGGTCTTAATCTCCTTTTATGTTCAGGCACATGAGGCATTCTATGGATTTACCTCCTTGGAGAACTCTTCACACGTCCTGCCCAACCACTTTCCCTGAGCACAGCTCTCCTGGGATGCCCCTCACCATCCTCCTGGGGAGGTGGCTTCTCCTTCTTGTGCTGGCTTTTTCCTGGTTCCTGTGTCTCAAGTCCTCCTTCTTGATTTTCTGTGGATTTGGTAGAGCATTCCCTCCCACAGTTTCTTGAGAAAGGGTACATGGGAAGTAAATTATTTGAAACTTTGATTCCTGTTTTTTCCTCTCTGGAAGTTTGTAGGATGTTTCTCTTTGTTTCTAGTGTTCTGAAATTTAATGACAATGGTCCTTTGTGTGTCTATTTTTATCAATCATGCTGGGCACATGAAGGGCCCTTTCAATGTGGAATCTCATGCCTTTCAGTAAATATGGATATTAATTGAATATTTAATATCATCATAGTGTCTTACCCACTTTTTTGTTCTGTTTGCTTTTTCTGGAATTTATTATTCAGATATAGGACTTCCTGGGCCAGGTGTGGTGGCTCATGCCTATAATCCCAGCGCTTTGGTGGGCCTAGGCAGGCCGATCACCTGGGGTCAGGAGTTCGAGACCATCGTGACCAACATGCCGAAACTCTGTCTCTACTAAAAATACAAAATTAGCTGGGCATGGTGGTGTGTGCCTGTAATCCCAGCCACTTGGGAGGCTGAGACAAGAGAATTGCTTGAACTCAGGAGATGGAGGTTGCAATGAACTGAGATTGCGCCATTGCAATCCAGCCTAGGCGACAAGAGTGAAACTCCATCTGAAAAAAAAAAAAAGATGTAGGACTTTCTGGACTGACACTTCAGTTTTCTTATTTTCTCTCTTCTCTGTTTCACATCTTTTTGTGGAAGAGACTGTGTTCTGATCCCTTTATTGAGTTTTTTTAATTTCTGCTATCATATTTTTAATTTTCAAAAGTTTTTTTCCCCTCTACATTATCTCTTTGTATAGTAGTCTGTTCTTATTTCATGGTTGCAGCATGTTATCTGAGTATATTAGTGATAGTTTTGATTTTTTAATTAAGTTTTCCCCCTTTATAGTCTCTGTTGCATTTTTGTCTCTGCTTTTTATACTAGAGGCTTCCTCTGATGCCTCATGCTGTTTGTTTGGCTGCTCTCAAGAGTAGTGGCGGCTGGGCACAGTGACTCACACCTATAATCCCAGCACTTTGGGAGGCCAAGGAGGGCGGATCACAAGATCAGGAGATCGAGACCATCCTGGCCAACACGGTGAAACCCAGTCTCTACTAAAAATACAAAAAATTAGCCAGGCGTGTTGGCGGGTGCCTGTAGTCCCAGCTAGTCGGAAGGCTGAGGCAGGAGAATGGTGTGAACCTGTGGGCGGAGCTTGCAATGAGCTGAGTTCGCACCACTGAACTCCAGCCTGGGTGACAGAGTGAGACTCCGTCTCAAAAGAAAAAAAGAGTAGTGGCGTGTGGATTGGGTTGGTCAACCTATAGGTGGTATCTACCCACACCTATAGTTAGGGGGATCTGGCTGGGCTGTGTTGTTGATGACACCCCAGTGGCAGTATCTTTAGGACTTTTCTTACGGGCTAGTCATATTCTCTGTAAAGAAGTATCTTGCACGCTGTTTCCTGGATGTTAAAGTCTGGTTGCTAGCTTCCAGGTGCAGGAAGAAGGCGGGAATGCCCAGCATTTAGGATATAAACATTCAGTTAACATCCATGTTTATAATAAGTACTCTGACACTCAACAATAAGAGTACTTATTGTTAGTACCCTTACTTATTGACCTCAGTTAACGAAGACCCTCTGTTTTACCTTCTTTAGAGAATAAACCCATCTTCTTCTGGGTTCAGTAGCCTGACTGCATGAAGCTGGGAAGGATGGAATTACACAGAATTTCAGCCAATCCTCCTAACTTGAGCCATTCCTCCCCTTCTACCTCTGCTACCAGAAGTACTTGGTGATACCACTTCCCTAGGCTTGTATGAGATTGGTATGTTAGTTAAGCACTTCTCAATTTCTGTTACTCTGTGTGTGTGTGTGTGTGTGTGTGAGTATATGTGTGTGTGCACACGCATGTGCTTGTATGAATGTTTGTTTTGAATGAACTGTTTGAAAGTAAGTTGCAGACATTGTGATACTTCATCCACAAAAATTTAAGTGTGCATCTCATATGAACAAGGACAGTCTCCTACATAGCCACAATACCATCATCATAGCTCAGAAAATTAGCATTACTCAGTAATATCATTTAATGTACAGTCCATGTCCAAATGACCCCAATTGCCTCAAAATGTATCTTACATTTTTAAAGTGTTTATCAGAATGCCTCTGTGAGAAAGATTATACTTGTTCATATATTGCAGATGACAGAAATAAGATCCCAAGATAGCAAGCATGAACCAATATTGCAAGAAATAATTTGCCACTTATTGTTGACACATGGCCTGTTAGTGTCTACAATCTTGGGAACCACTTGGGTTTTGAGCCAGCTACAGCCTGAGGACCCAGTTCGGCAGCTCAGTGGCTCTACCTTTTTGTAGAATAAAGAGTGGCTTTTTATTCTATGATTCTGTAGTTTGACTCCTATAAATTGCTTTTAATATTACTGTAGTTTTTTGAGGACTCACTCAGTTTGGGTCTACCCTTCCCTTAAAAAAAAAAAAATCTCATTTTCTAGAGATAACCTGGTCCTTGTCAAACTGGTACAGTACTTGGACTGCAGGATTAGCTGTTGGGCTAAGACAAGATAAGCATTTATCTGTTTAGGGTCATTGAACTTAAATTTCCATACCTCTGAATGGTTGGGTGCTATGTTCAAAGTAAAAGTAGATGGCTAGGCGTGGTGGCTCATGCTGTAATCCCAGCACTTTGGGAGGCTGAAGTGGGCAGATCACCTGAGGTCACAGTTCGAGACCAGCCTGGCCAACATGGTAAAACCCCGTCTCTACTAAAAATATAAAAAGTAGCCAGGTGTGGTGGTGCATGCCTGTAATCCCAGCTACTCTGGAGGGTGAGGCAGGAGAATCACTTTAACCCAGCAGGCAGAGGTTGCAGTGAGCCAAGATCATGCCACTACACTCCATTCTGAGCAATAAAATGAGACTCATCTCAAAAAACAAACAAACAAACAAAAAAAAGCAAAGTAAAAGTCATCTAAGAAGCTCCCATTTTAAGGAAAACGACTACTTAATTTGAGATTGTTGTTGTTGTTATTGTGGATTATGTGAGGGTCTTAATTACATTTCATTTTAAACAGTAATTAAAATTTGGGGCCCCCAGTCAAAAAATTGTGAAAATGGTCCCATGCTACCTGACTTTCCACCTTTTTTCTTCTTTATCCCTTCATTTTTTAAAAGAACGCTTTGCCTCTGGTAACCACTAAATTGGCAAAGGGCAGAGATAGATAAAGGGAGAGGGAGTGGAGAGAAGGAGATAACTGGAGAGAGAGGGAGAGAGAATGGTAGAGGAGTATCTCACAGTTAAGGGACACATTTGCTGAAAGAGTTTGTGAGGACCTAGCCAGTTGAATCTCAGTGCATTTTGGATCTAGGACACTTTCTCAGACCAGTTTGCCTTTTAAGAATTCCTCCACCAGCAGTCAGTCAGGGAACAGGGACTCAGACAGCAGCCTTTCAGCTCCTACATTGAGCAGATTAGCTAAACGCTGCTTTTGTACAGCTACCCTCTCTCTCTTTCTCCTCATCCTATGTGGCCTGTGCTCCCCACACACCCTCCAGCGGGCAATGGGCTGCCCACACTCAGGACTGCCCAGGGCTTCTGAGAAGAAGAAGAGCTGATGCTTATGGTTCCTCATTGCTCAGGCCCTGCCCTCCAGCCCCACTGGCCCAGGGGGTTCCTATTAGCAGAAGCACTCTGATTTGTGGTATTTGTTTGTTTGTTTGTTTGTTTTCTGAGAGAGTCTTGCTCTGTCACCCAGGCTGGAGTTCAATGACATGATCTTGGCCCAGTACAGGCGTGCACCACCACACCTGGCTAATTTTTGTATTTTTAGTAGAGATTGGGTTTCATCATATTGGCCAGGCTGGTCTCAAACTCCCGGCCTCAAGTGATCCGCCCACCTTGGCCTCCCAGAGGGCTGGGATTACAGGCATGGACCACTGTGCCTGCCTGATTTGTTGTCTTTTATTAACATTTATATCTGCCTGCTATATAGGTGTGCCAGCTTACATCTTTTTTCCTTCTTAGCAGCTCCCTGCCGCTCCACAGGAGCACTGAGACCTGGGGCAGTTGGGTGATAGTTACTCCTATTTTTCTTCTACTCTGGTTAGATGGTGTTCAAATTTGTTTACACAGAGATAACTGCTCTCTTGCTTTGAATTGTATAAAGTCAGAAAAGAGATGTGACCCTGTGAATAAGCAGGAAGTGTTATCTTTCGTCGTTATTTTAGTCAACAAGATAGAATTTTCTTGGTTTCCTAAACTTACTGAGTCCAGTTATATAAACCCCAAATGTTTTTATTCAACTTTTTATTGACACAGAAGAATTCAGCTTGATACATTTACACAAACTAAACACACTCAGTAACCAACATTCAAAAGGAAAAAATAGGTCACTACCAGCATCATCAAATCAATCATTTCTGGGCTCCGAATCCACCATCATGGCCCCTCTCAGCCACTGCCTCCTCTGGGCAACTACCAGCCCCACTTCTAACAGTGTGGATTAGTTTGAGCGGCATAACCAAGCTCCAGGTAATTGATAAGTGAAACAAAGTTTAATATTTTTAAAAGAAAGGGACCTAGGAACTCATATAAACCTTGGGGATGGGCGATCCAGGGTAAGACAAGTAGAGTAGAGCCAAAGCAGTGTTTTTTCTTTCATGATTGCTAAAGCAAACGGTGACATTACAGCAGTGAGTCACATGCCGAGAGTGACAGAGGACCCCAGTGTTCCTGTGGAGAAAATCATAGTAATAGAAACGCACACATAACTGCTGCGTCACAAAGGTTCTGTGCTTGTGAGAATTTTTTTTTTTTGAGGTGGAGTCTCGCTCTGTCGCCAGGCTGGAGTGCAGTGGCGCGATCTCAGCTCACTGCAACCACTGCCTCCTGGGTTCAAGTGATTCTCCTGCCTCAGCTTCCTGAGCAGCTGGGACTACAGGTGCCCACCACCATACCCAGCTAATTTTTGTATTTTTAGTAGAGACAGGGTTTCACCATGTTGGCCAGCATGGTCTCGATCTCTTGACATCGTGATCCACCCGCCTCTGCCTCCCAAAGTGCTGGGATTACAGGCATGAGCCACTGTGCCCAGCCGCTTGCAAGAATGTTTAATATTTGCTTTCTGACTTTCAAGGTGTCTTTTGTTGCATATGTGTGTGATCTGTTGCTTTTCAGATTAAATTGTGAGCACCAGAATTTCTGGGGTGAGATGTCCTGAACTCCCTTTTCCAGTTGTCATGTAGGATGTGGGGAGAACCTGTTGGGTGATCTGGAAGAGCCAGGGCAGATACTGGCCAAGGTGACAGTGCTTGGAAGAGTCGTGGCCAGCCTGATGAATACGATACCTTAAACGTTCCATGTATTGTGTCTTCTTTAACGGGGTTGTCCTGTGGAAATAGACTGTGTCTCCAATGGACTCTAACAGGTCCATCAGCCAGAACAGACCTTAAACACATGGCTGTGCGTGTGTCCTTGATTATGCTGAAGTCACGGGTTAGTGTCATGAAACAAAATGTGAGGTAGCTAAGGTTCTCAAGTGAATTTTTTTTTTTGAGACAGGGTCTTTCTCTATCACCCGGGCTGGAATGCCATGGTGCGACCTCTGCCTGCTGGGTTCAAGCAATTCTCCTGCCTCAGCCTCTTGAGTAGTTGGGACTACAGGCATGCACAACCATGCCTGGGTAATTTTTGTATTTTTAGTAGAGATGGGGTTTCATCATGTTGGCTAGGCTGGTCTTGAACTCCTGACCTCAGGTGATCCACCCGCGGCCTCCCAAAGTGCTGGGATTACAGGTGTAAGCCACCGCACCTGGCCCTCAAGTGAAAACTTAAACTTACTTGCAACATTCTCTGATTTCTAAAATTATTTGAATTTTATGAGAGAAACATGTTTGCTGTTTTTCTTTATAAAAGTCATTTTACTCCACAGCATGATAGAACATTTTGTAGAACTTGGCGTAAAAGAAATTGCTGAGTCATTTAGTTGTTTTCTCTTAAATAATTAAACATGCTTTACATATGTCACTTTATATTCTAAGTAGTCCCACGAGATGCATGTTTAAATGGGACACATAATTTATTAAATGTCAGTAGTAAAATGGAACCGAATTTTTATTATACAATTACTAATTTTGCACTAAGAAAATAATGCCTTTTATTGAGGAGCATTTGTGGGACTTCTATCTTGCCCTACAGAGAAAATTTGGTGATTCTCTTGTGGGGAAATTTGCTTTCCAAACCATGTTTTCCCTCTTTATAAAATCTTTTGGCTGAGTGTGGTAGCTCATGCCTGTAATTCTAGCACTTTGGGAAGCCAAGGCAGGAGAGCTCTTGAGCACAGGAGTTTGAGACCAGCCTGGGCCACATAGGGAGACCTTATCTCTACAAAAAATAAAACATTAGCTGGGTGTGGTGGTGCATGCCTGTAGTCCCAGCTACTAAAGAAGCTGAGGCTGGAGGATCGCATGAGACCGGGAAGTTAAGGCTGTGGTGAGCCATGATCGTACCATTGCACTCTAGCCTAGGTGACAGAATGAGACCCTGTCTTAAAAAAATATATATATATTTCATTTAGTACAGTTTGGGTGTCTGTAGAAGGAGCCGTTTACTTTGTCTGCATGATTGTTATTTGACAGAGTTCTTGATCTTTGTTTCAGTTTCAGGGTACCTGCAGAATGCAGACATTTTGAGTTAAGAAAACCACACATCTGTCTTCAAAATTGAGATTACCCTCTGTATTTCATTTTTCATAATTACACAGAAAACACCTATTTTCCTGTATTACACTCTCAGCTTTTCTGTTCCTATTAGCTTCATGGCCTAAGTAACATTCCTATGAATATTTTGCAACAAAGTGGGGAGGCTAAAAAATAAAGTGACTATTTGTTAAACAAATATAGTGCAATTTATGCAGACAAACAAGTGTTACCTCCTTCAGAACAGACCCCTCAGAATCCAATATCTTAATTCTAGCAAGCCTGTGTCAGAGGCTGGGACCTTAAGTTTTGGGAAGAGTTAAAAGTAACTTGGAACCAAACCTAATAAATAAGGGCTGAGAAACTTACATGGGGAAAGGAACTGGGCATTTCTTGAGCTTCCATAATAGGAATTGTGTTTATGGGAATGGCCCTGTAAGAACTGTCTCTGTGTTATAGCTGGGCGGGTTCAGAGAAGTAAATGACCTGCACAAGTTCACATAACTAGTGAGTGGGTCCTTCTTCAAGTCTCCAAAAGTGATTTATGCTTTCTTCCGTATTATGATGATTATTTTATTTACTGTTTTTTTCTAGCTGTGTTAGAAAAATGTGTCTTTAATATCATAGAACAATTTTTTTGGTCTGGTTTATAAACCGATCCTAAATACAAATGAACAAGAGGAAATAAACATTTTGAAGAATGTCGTCATTATTGAAATGAACAACTTCTTGGAAGGAACACCCTAATATAGATGTCTATGTTCTATTCATGTATGTGAGAAAACAAGTGTTTGAGATTATGCGTCATACGTGATAAATGACTTCACCCAATTTTCCAAATTATATGACTTGGATTTCACACTGGATGTTTCAAAAATTTGTTGATTAACTTATTGGATAGTGAGTCACTCATTCGCATATTATGGAAGTGGCTTTAGGAATGTTAACTTGATTATTTTTGGTTACAGCTAAAAGCACTTGCTGCTATAAGGTTGTTCTTTCATAGGCAAATAACTGTGCTGACATTGGAGGCAGGAAGGATAAAAGCACCAGGTAACTCTAAAACTAGGAGCTTAGTCACCCTATGAGGGTCTGGCACCAGGTCAGAGGCCACTCAGATTAGAGGGAGTTCTGGGTGGCACAGAACTTGGTGCAGGTGTTTTTTAAAAAGTTTTTAAGGAATTAGAGTTTTGTTAATAATATTCCTCTACTAAGAGTATCAACATTGACACTTAAGAAAAGAAGGGAGTAAAAATAGGGAGTATCAGCATAGAATTTCTGAGATGTAAAAAGTAAAACATTTTTGGCCGGGCGCAGTGACACAAGCCTGTAATCCCAGCACTTTGGGAGGCTGAGGTGGGTGGATCGCCTGAGGTCAGGAGTTCACGACTAGTCTGACTAACAGGGTGAAACCTCATCTCTACTAAATCCAAAAAAAAAAGTAGCCGGGTGTGCTGGTGCATGCCTGTAATCCGAGCTACTTGGGAGGCTGAAACAGGAGAATCGCTTGAACCCAGGAGGCGGAGGTTGCGGTGAGCCGAGATTGCGCCATTGCACTGCAGCCTGAGCAACAAGAGTGAAACTCCATCTCAAAAAAAAAAAAAAAAAAAAAAAAACCAAAATTACCTGGGTGTGGTGGTAAGCTCCTGTAATCCCAGCTACTCAGGAGGCTGAGGCTGGAGAATCTTTGAACCCGGGAGGCGGAGGTTGCAGTGAGCCAAGATCGCACCATTTCGAATCTCTGTCTCTAAATAAATAAATAAATAAATAAAATAATATATTTTATATCATATCATATCATAAGTCTAACACAACTTCATATCATAAGTCTAAGACAACTTCTTGCTTTTATGTTTTATGACTTTTTCACCTAACTTATTTAAAAATTTTGATATCATTAAAAAAATAACATTTGTGGCATCCAAAATACATAATTGTACCACTTATATTCCACATAATTCTTGGTACATATAGGTGCTCAATAAATGTTTTCTGAACTGACTTGAACTCAGACATTTGCAAAGCATGTTGAATATGCTATATGTAATTTTGTAGTCTTTTTTTCTTTTGAGATGGAGTTTGCTCTGTCGCCCAGGCTGAAGTGCAGTGGTACAATCTTGGCTCCCTGCAGCCTCCAACTCCTGGGTTCAAGCGATTCTCCTGCCGCAGCCTACTGAGTAGCTGAGACTACAGGCATGCGCCACCATGCCCAGCCAATTTTTGTATTTTTAGTAGAGATGGAGTTTCACCATATTGGTCAGGCTGGTCTTGAACTCCTGACCTCAGGTGATCCACCTGCCTCGGCCTCCCAAAGTGCTGGGATTACAGGCATGAGCCACTGCGCCCAGCCAATTTTGTAGTCTTTTATACAGATAATATTGGTTGCTAGCATGTGTAAACTGTTTTACTCAAGTATGCTAATAGCACAGTAGAGCAGTTAATACAATATGATTGAGAAAAACAATTTAAAAATGCTTTATATCTACATATATCACATTATGTAAGATGGGCCAGTGAGCTGGTAGAATCAGGAAGCCAAGATGAAGCCAGGCAGATAGGCCTCATGCTCTTCTGGAAGGCTAGCTCTGAGGTAACTGTTGTTTGAGACACAGAAAGTCATTCCAATTATTTAAAAAATCTCTTTCCAGAAACCGAAAGTTCCAGCATCTCCCACCAGAGAGGAGGATTCCTGCTTTTCCTTTCCTAAGCCCCCAGTGGACTCTGCGAAGATTAGAAGAATAAGCAGTGCCAGGGCTCGCTTATTCAGGGCTGCCTCCCAGGGGGCCCTTCTGCCGGACAGATCCCTTCTTCCCTCTGACTGTAAGGTCATGTAACATCCTATAATCTCTGGGGACAGGCATGCTTCTTGAATTTGCACACAAAAGCTATTTTTATATGATTTTTCCTAACCCTGGATGATATTAACTAAGAGTTAGTTTTATATTAACTAAGAGTTACATTATATTATATATATTATAAAGAGTTAATATATCTTTATATTAACTAAGAGTTAGTTAATATTGGGAAAAAGCTGGTTAAAAAACATTGTGCATATATTTTTCCAGGTGCTTATAAGGAATACCTAAATATCACAGTTGGTAGGAAAAGAAAATTAGGATAAGTGGCTGGGCGTGGTGGCTCATGCCTGTAATCCCAGCACTTTGAGAGGCCAAAGCAGGCAGATCACCTGAGATCAGGAGTTCGAGACCAGCCTGGACAACATGGTAAAACCCTGTCTCTACTAAAAATACAAAAATTAGCCAGGTGTGGTGGCGTGTGCCTGTAATCCCAGCTACTCGGGAGGCTGAGGCAGGAGAATTGCTTGAAACCAGAAGGTGGAGGTTGCAGTAAGTTGAGATCGTGCCACTGCACCCCAGCCTGGGTGACGAGTGAGACTCCATCTCAACAAAAAAGAAAAAAAAGAACATTAGGATAAGTATTCCCTAGTGGATAGTTGATGTATATCAGAAATAAATAATTTTTAAATTAGAGTTCAAAAAGTTGTTAATTTTATTAGAAATTAATGAAAATGGTAAGATTCTTACAATGTTCATTAAGGTTATTTCTTTGAAAATACCCTTCTGATCCCATGTGAGCATGTAAGCAAAATTCGAATGGGACTTTTCCTACTGCCTGAGAATGCTGCCAGGCACCTAAACCTGGGAACAGAGAGGCTAAAGATCACAGCCCGAGGAGTCCCACCAACAGTTGGAATCACTCCCCATCCAGGGCATATTAAGGGTTTCTCAAACTGCGGAAAAGGACCCAGAAGTGGGATGACAATCAATTTAGTGGATCACACCAGCATTTTAAAAAAATAAAGTAGAATAGAATATAATGGAAAATGTCAGAATATATAACACACAATAGGGGTAAGTTTTGCTTCAGGAGACTTGACTTTGGTCTTCAGTGTGTGTTCAGGGTCATACTACAAACGATTTCTGACTGTGTGTGGTCAAAAAAAGTTGGGAAACCACTTTACCAGGAGCTGACAGAACTGGTTCTCCCTCCATCAACAAGATTTGATGAAGAGAGATACGCTTACAGTCACTGAGAGATGGGGAGAGCCTGGAAGATACATACCAAAGATCACAGCCCCCACCTGAGCATCATACTTGATGGACAAGTATTTTTTTTAATTCATTTCCAACATTTAAAAAGTAGAAGAATCTCATGGAAGAATCCAGATTTATGACTCCTTGTGAAAAATCAGAAAATCTGGCAACACTGGGTTGCCGTTCCATGTGGCCACAACGGGGCGTGATTGGAGCTGAGTGGTACCCCCATTCTGTGGCCAGGATATGGTCTGCAGTCACCATGTCCCCGGCTTGTGCCATTCACTTGCCTGTTTGGTCCCTGATGAGGCTGAAGAGGTAGAATAAAGGAGGAAAAAGAATGAAAGAAAGGAAAGAGAGAGAGAGAAAGGGAGGAAGCGGGGAGGGAGGGAAGGAGGAAGGCAGGGAGAGAGGAAGGAAGGATGGAGCAAGGAGGAAGGGAGGGAGGGAAGAAAGGAGGAAAGGAAAGGAAAGAAAAAAGGAAGGAAAGAAGGAAAAGAAAGAGAAAAAAAGAAAAAGGAGAGAGGGAGGGAGGAAGGAAGGAAGAAAAGAGAAGAGAAAAGACAAGACAATGAGGATGTGCAGGGTGTGTGCCTCACACTGTGATGCCGTGACCAAGTATATCATCAGGCAACTTGCTTTACCTCAATGTCCCAATTTGTTTCCTTTCTTACACTGCCAGTCAGTCTGATATTTATTGAACTCCTACTAAGTGCCAGGCACCATTCTAGGCCACCGAAGTTCTGCCCTCAGAGAGCTTACAATCTAGTGAGAGGAGATAGACGATAACAGGAGAACAAATAAGATAATTTGAGTGCTGATGAATGCTCTGAAGAAGATAAACAAGATAATGCACTTGAGAGTGACTGTGGTGGGGTAGTTTCCTTTAGCTCAGGTGGCTCTGAAAGGTATCTTTGAGGAGCTGGCAGCTGAGTAGGAAGGTGACTCATGAGAAGGAGGCAGCTGTGTAAAAATCCATGGACCAAGTCTCCACATGAAAAGCGAGTGCAATGACCAGGCACGAGAGCAAGTGCCGGCAGTGGAGGACCCGGAGGTCCGGTGGCTGGAAAGTGACTGATCAAGGGAAGCTGCAGGGAGCTGAGGCTACAGAACTGCCCAGGGCCTCGGAACATGGGAAACATACCCAGCTGTGTTCTACTTGTAGTGAAAAGGTAGGGGTTACAAAAGGGAGAGGCAACATGACGTGTGTTTTTTCAACAACAGCAGTTCTCAACTGTAGCTGCCCATGAGAATCGCCTGAGGAGCTTTTCGAAAGCTCCACCCCCAGAGTCCCAGGTCAGCTCAGGTAAATCAGAAAGGGTTGGTAATTGCAGGAGTAAAGGGCTTGCCAAGATGGTGGGGGCTGGGACCTAGAGGTGAAGGGCACTTCTTATGAACAGGATGGCAGGATTGGTGCGAGGACTCCTACCTTGTTTTTCATTCTGTGTTCTTGCTTGTGAGGTTGAATACTGTGTGTGTGTTTCATGCATTTTTAACTTTTGGGAGTGCACACTAGAAAACCCTGCTGCTTGCACTGATGTGAAAGTGACCACAGAGATGAGTGCTTTGCCCACCATCCTCCTCCTCAGTGCTTCCCCAGTGACTTAGCTCCTTCCCCCCGGGATACCTGACTGTTGCCTGCATGCTCTGGGAGATGCCCTGTGCAGCTGTCATTTCCCAGCACTGAGGCCAGCTTCACACCTTCAAGGTGCACTGAAGCATGTTTTCATCGTGGCTCTTTTATCCACCCTGTTTGCAGTCACCCCTCTTCACCATTCAGGTCATCCCTGAGGTCTGGGCCAGCATTCAGGAAATACTGGCAGCAGAAACTCGTTATTTTAAAAGCACATGTCATCCAATTATAAAGTTATAAAAAATATTTGAGCTCTCCAGCCTTGGAATCATTGTCATTTGTATAAGAGCTTCCTGGGTTTCATTTCAGATCCTCTCTATTGTTTAGAAGATGTAGGCTTTGTGGGGTAACTGAGACTGTAGAAAAGGAGGGCATCCCTTCATTTGCTGTGAAGTCATTTGTGACTGACACTACCCCACAGGCAGGGCCAGCGTGTGGTGGCAGGTTTGGAATTCCTGCTTTAAGAGAGTGAAAGAGGAAGAGATTTGTGTAGTCATCTCCACAAGGCCAGCAGTATAACTGCTTTGCGTTCACATAGGGCTTTTGGCTGGAGGCGGCACAGCTGTGAATGCTTCCCCAGTTATTTAAGCCAGACAAGAGGCCTGAGAGCAGTGCCACCTCCTCAGCCATCCCTGTCAAACTCTCCGTCACCAAACCCTACATGTGCTTCCTGACTAGCTCTTGAGTCTGCATTCTCCCTCACCACTGCCATGGTGCCTCCATCCCTCTTGCCTCATCCTGTTTTGCTGCTCTTAAACCACCGTCTGCTCACTGGGGTGCTGTGATGGTCTGCAGGTCAGTGGATGCAAGGCCCTCAGCCCGAGGAACAGCCAGTGGAGCCTGAGGATGCTGAGCTCCCAACACGACATGGCTATGAGCAGCAGGCGTGATCCCTTTATCCCAGGGGACCGTGAAAAATGATCATTTTCTGTGTGTTCCATAAAGCACAAGAGGTCGGGAAGCAAATAAAGATCAGATTGCACCATCCTCTTGCTGAAAACCCTTCAGAGGCCCCGCTGTGCCTACAGAAGTGTTTGCCAAACTGAGTTCCAGGGAACTCCAGGGAACACTTTTGGCAAAATGTTAATAGCTTTTCTTTGGAAAAGCTTCAGTGCTCAAATAGGTCAGGAAAACACTGCCTACCGCTCATCTTCTTGGAGAGTCTCTGTGCACATGAGTGTATTAAAGTGTTGGTAAAGAAATCTTTTAATTTTAATTCAACATAGCATTTCACAAACCTGCTGGACTGTGGGATCTGTCTTTTGGGAAAACAATTTGCAAAACACTAGCCTACTATGGAAGCTGGCAAACTTTTTCTGTAAAGGGCCAGATAGTAAATATTTTAGACCTGGTCCTATGGTCTCTGCTCAACCTCCTCAGTTTTGTATTGTAGTGTGGAAGCAGCCATCCACCAATTTATGGCCAGTGAAACTTGAATTTCATGCAATTTTCACTTGTCAAAAAATATTGTTCTTTCTTTGATTTTTTTCTAACCATTTAAAAATGTAAAAACCGTTCTTAATCTGCAGGCTACACGAAAACGAGGTGGGGCAGATTTGGTGGGGCTGTAGTTTGCCGAGCTCTGGTGGGGGTGGCGGGGGATGAAGTCCCACCTCCTCCAGGTGCTCAGCTGTGTTGTGATCTAGTCCCAGCCCAACATTCCAGGCTCTGCTCACGCCTGTCCTGGGCCTGCCCCCTCACGGTGGGTGCACCAGCAGGGTGGAACCCCTTTTTGTTCCCTACACCCACCCTGCTGTTTCAAACCTCAGGCAGAACCTGCTGTGTAATTTGCTGGGCCCAATGCTGAATGAAAATGTGGGGCCCTTTGTTCAAAGATATTAAGAGTTTCAAGATAGCCACAGCAGAGCCTTAAAACAAGTGTGGGCCCTTCTAAAAGTGGGGCCCTGCCTGACTGTACCGGCAATACACACTTGAAGCTGGCTTTCACTCCAGACTTTTGTTCTCTTTTCTTCAAGCTGTTTACCTCTTATTAACCATTCAAAATGCTTCTCAGCCCCCACCTCTTCTGTGAAGCTTTCTCTGACCAACTCCTAACCCCTCAGGCTTTCTTCACTCTCTCTGCCCCTCCTTACCTGACTGGGGCCACACTGGGCTTCATTTATCTCTTTACACATCTGCCCCCTTTGTCTCCCCTACTAGACAGAGCAACGTCCTTAAGAAAAGTGTTTTTCTCTATTTGTTGCCCAAGAGCCTATGACAGGGTGTGGTATATAACAGATATCAAATAAATATTTGTGAAACTAAACTGGTCCTGCATGGTAAGGCTGCTGGGAGCTGTTTCCTTTTGAAGTTTACCCATGACCCATTACAAAATTCGTACAATGTGCTTCTACTATCTACCAAGAAGATACAGACCATAGTTACACATGCTCAGTTTCATCGGGGACATTCATCAGGAATGAGAGTGAGCTACAGCCCCCCACCTGGAGCTACCCCAGAGCAGCTCTTCGTTGTAGTAGTAACTGACAAGCTTACTGCAGTAGATTTGAGGATAGACAGTTGTAGCTCCTCGACCAATAGGTATGGTTGGGTTTCCCTTCTAGAAGCTCCATGATGGCCAGGACTTGTTCACCATGGCTTCATCTGTGCAGTGAACAGCACCTGGCACATAGTGGTGGGAGCTTCATAAATATTCAGGGAGTGAATGAATAAGAGAAACGAATGCTAAAAGATAATGATAGGCTAAAAATACTTTGTAATCGGAAACAGAATGTGTGCTTCATAATTCAGTAGTAAAGTCATTGAAGGTGGTGTGGTGGTATGGAGAGAGCCCTAGCCCAGAAGTCAGGATTCTTGGGTTCCAATCATCATAATGACAATAACTTCTAGGTTTTGAGTGTGCTAGCACCATATAAGTCACTTTACTAGGCCACATCATTTTAAATCTCACCACATCCCCAAGAGGTGGGGACCACAGAAGGTGGTGTGTATTGAGCGTCCACATCACAGAGCCGGTGCTCAGGGGGGCCTGCACTCAAACCCAAGTCTGAGCCAAAGCCTGTGTTCTTCCCACCCTGTGGTCCTGGCTCTCCCTGTGACCTCAGGTCATTTAACCTTTGGATTCTCAATTTTCTCATCTGAAAAAAAAAATAAGAAGCCTAGAATCTCTAAGATTCCTTTCAGTTTTAAAATTTAGTGTTTTGAAAGCAGGGAGTTTGGTCAGAGGGGTAGAATAGGTGGTTTTGTTCTTATTAGTTTTTATTGGTTTGTTGGTTTCTTAGTAAGTACAGAAAAGGAAAGGAAACCTTGAGTCATTTTGAAAAATCTTGCAAAACAGTAGGTATTTTTCTACATGAAACTCATCCCCACCCCCCACACACTGTATTATGGGAGATTTACTCTCTTCCCCTTTAACAAAATGTTTTCTCACAGACTACAGCCTTGTAGCAGCATAGACACTAAGCTATTCCTAATACCGATTTGCTGATAAGGGAAGTGCTATATTATTATATGTCTAAGAATCTGGAGTCATAAACAAAAATGATGTCTTCTTGCAACTCTATCTTATCCCTCTTTAGAGGTGTGTTTCAATGCCCTCTCCTTTCCATTGCAGAGTAGTGGTCTACTAGGCTAGGCCTCCACCATCCACCCCTCACCCCTCTAATCACCTCTCCTCCTCTTCGCCTCCTTGCACACTGCATTCCTGCTATTCCTTGAGCACCCCAGGCACAGTGGGTGCTGAAGAGTCCCCCACTTCAGCCTACCTTGGGGCCTCTGTACCAGCTGGTCTCTCTGCTCAAAATACTGACCCTGGTGGCTGGATGCCTCATCCCAGAAAGGTTTTGTCCTCCCTACCCTACTGTACCCACCCTATTCCTAATCCCCTTGACCCTTCCCCACTTTATACTTTGCTTTTTTCCCATAGCACTTATTATCTTATAACACGATGTATACCTTATTTATTATGGTGATTGCTTGTTTTCTGTTTATTAGGATGTAAGCCCTATGAGATCAGGGATCTGTTTTGATGCACACCAAGTGCATAGGACAGTCTTTGATATGGGGGAGCCACTCAGTAAATGTTTTTTGAATGAAAAATTCCATGATCAAATTCAGGAGGAAGAGCTGCTGTTATGGAACACAGGAGTACTTCTGTGGACTAGTTAGTTTATAAGCCTGAAGTCAAGAGTTTGCCTTCAAGTAGACTCTAAGCTGATAGAGATAAGATTCTATACATGTTTACCTGCAGAATTGATGGTGCTAGGCTTAAGATACTGGTCTTGTGTATGCTTAGAAAGGCTTTGGCCATAAAATTCCAGACTTAATTATAAGCAATGTATAACTTTAAAATCATGTAAATTCTTAGATTGAAAAATAACATTGAAAGGTAGTGATTCCTAAAATAAGAATAACAAAACATTTTCTTGGTTATATTACAGCAAAGAAGACAGTGGAATCCAAAGAAACAGTTATGATGGGGGACTCTGTGGTGAAAATAAATGGGATTTATTTAACAAAATCAAATGCTATTTGCCACTTAAAGAGTCACCCACTTCAGCTAACTTATGATGGAGGCTTCGGTGAAATAAAGGAGCAAGAAATGTTCAAAGGAACAACATCCTTACCATCTCATCTCAAGAGTGGAGGGTCAGTATTCTTTTTATTTAATTTTCTGGTCAGGATAATGATATCATTTACCGGTTTCATCTGTATCTTATATAGATGATTGGTTTGCTTTTTCTCTTTTATATAAGCAAATTTTATGTTAAGGGTACATGAATAGGAGAGACTACTTCTCATGGCCAAATCGAGTTGATTTTATATCATTCCTTATGTAATACTCAAGAAAACCTTTATTCATGACTGTCACAGTGCTGCTTCTGTAGGACTATCAGAATAAGATTTAGTTGGACTATTCTAGCCATCCCTTGAGTGATAATCATTCCATTTTGTGTGTTATTTGGGATTCTTGCATGGCCGGGAATCTCCTATTGTCTCCCTTTGGGTTAGTTCACTGTCCTTAACTCCGCAAGAGTGGACACTTATTTTATTCTTCAGTAGATCTTGGATTAAATATTTATTTTGCAAACTAATGGCTAAAACAGAAGAGTCCTGTAGATTTCAGTTATCTTTGAGATCCCTCCATTAGTCCCTCATAAATGAATGACTGGGAATTACTTTATTTCATACCATGTTCCTAGGTAGGGTTTCCTTGAGAATCATTCTTCCTACCATATTCAGGATCTGTGGAGAAATGCTTGCTGTTTGGACTGTGAATTCTTACCCTGGTGTTTTACTGAAGAAACCTTGAATAATTGGTGGCTGGAATGGGGGAAAGAGTGGAGAGAACAGGCTCTGTTTTCCAGTCCCAGCCAGTAATGATGCTAAGAGAGGCAGAATGTCTTGAACTGGACAGGTCACTCAGTTTAAGGTATTTTTTTCTAGGACTTTCCATTGGGTCATCATGGATAACTGCCCGGTTCAGATTTGCTTAACAAGATTAAATTCCACGGGCCATTTTAAGATCAAGTGTCTCTTACCCTAACGTTAGATTTTGGGTCTGATTTTGGCTCCGACACATGTAGCATGCTCAAAACTTTTCCCCCAAGTGGCTGCTTGGCAGCTTGTTTAGCTGAACCGACCTTGTCTGCTGACACAGCCTGAAGAGTGTCACACACACGGAATTTATATTAAGCAACCTAGTAGTCCTTGTAATGTTGTTTTGCATTCAGAACATTTTTTTAAATTAAAGGAAAAATGAAATGTCTCCTTAAGTGGAAGAGAACGACTTCAAATTGGGACTTTGGGAGTTGAGTAGAAAACATCAAACTGGCCATTGCAGACAAATCGTTTCCAGTTGGTGAATAAGAATAGGCTGTGGACCTCAGAGCTTAAACATAAAAGGCAGCAGGAAAACTTGTGTTTCTTTCAGTATTTAAGTAAAAAGGAAACATTTATCTTGCTGCATCCATCCTTACAGTAATGAAAGTTGACTAGAAAAACCAGACAAGAGTTTTTTAATTTGTTTATTTGCAAACCTTCAGATGTGGCAGAATAATCTGGAAAGCCAGAGTTCATTATGTCTTCCTCATTCTGGAATGTCAGGGGCATTTTCAGTTACATGTTTTATCCCACAAACAGCAAAAGACAAATCAGTTAGCACTTCTTCCTCACTGTCCAAAATTATGAGGCGTTGGCAACAGCGCTAATTGTTTTCTTTGTGTTTTGTTAGGACGGCTTTTGCATCATATAAAGATTGTGTCTAAGTTGAGTTTGCAGTGTACCCTGGCAAGGTTAACTTTCAGTAACATTTTTGCTTTATGAATCTCTACCTCCTTTAATCATTGGGTGGAATTTTGTTGGAGTGGTGCCAAAAAAGAAAAAAGTTTATATAGTAGGATTAAAACAAACCAGAAAATGGAAACTCTTAGCAATTCTTTCATTAATGACATTAATGAATCAGTCTGGGACACTTGATCATTGTTTCTTGTAAACATTTAAGTGACTAATTCCAAGAAACGATCTTTGCTATGCAATGGAGTATTCCCAGTTTTGATGCTAGAGCCCTACCCTCAATTAACATTTTTTCATCTTTAGACCATAAAGTGAAAATGAAGACTCTTGTCAGTGAGCTGGGCTGGCAGGAGCAGGGAGGGTTGAGAAGGAGTGTGTAAGTAGACTGTGGAAAGGGGACAGAGTGGGTGAGGACACACTCCTAGTGTGGGGACGTTGCAGGCTTGTCCAGTGTGAGAGTGGCCACCTGGGTGATGTGTGTTTGTCTGGCTGGGAGAGGAGGGAGCATTTTATTTCCATGAAACTGCAGTAAGTGTATACTCTCATTTAAAATATGGATAATTCAGATATGGGATGGACTGGAGTTCAACTTTATGCTGGTTATGGTGGAAAAAGGATTTGCTAAGCAAAGTATCATTGTAAACAATATTTTAGAGGACTATTTAACTTTACAAAAGAGAACACACTCTCAAGCACTTATGGAACTGTCATCCTCAAACTTCGTGCCAGTTATAATAGTCTCTATATGCCCGTTTAGGGATTCATTTAAGGTCTGGCAGACTTGCTCCTCAGCAATACTTCACCATCACTTGCTTTGTATTACTATATGGATTGAAAGTAATGCCGCCGCCATTAACAAAATGTGTGTATGCTCCATCCATTCATCCACCCATCCACCCATCCACCCATCGACATATCTACCCATACATTCACCCACACACCCATTCATCCACCTATCCACCTATCCATCCACCCATTCACCCATCTACTCATCCACTCATCTGCCCACCCATCCACCCATCCATCTGTCTACCCACCCATCCATCATTCATCCATCTATCCATCCATCTATCCATCTGTCCATCCATCCATCCATCCATCCACTCATCTATATATTTACCCATCTATCCAACCCATTCACCCATCCATCCACCTATCCACCCGTCCATCCACCTATCCACCCATCCATTCATCCATCCATCCATTCATACATCCATATACCCATCTACCCATTCATCCACCCATCCCCCTATCCATGCACCCATTTATCCATTCACTCGCCTATTCATTCACCTATCCACCTACCCATTTACCCATCTATCCATCCATCCATCCATCCATCCATCCATCCATCCATGGAATCTCTTTCAAAGCAGATGAATCTCTTTACCTGCTTGAAAAATCTTTTAAGGCTTTCTGTGTAAATGTTCAAACTGTCATGGTTTGGAAATGTGATCTTCAGGAGGAAAGCCCAAGAGCAGCCAATTGTTTTGGAGAGTCAGGGACTCTTCCTGAGGAGCCAGAATCTCTGGACTTAGGGTTGATTCTCTCTCAGCCACTTGATTTAGCTGTATGTGGCAAGTCTGTTAACACTTTCAGGGGCTCAGTTTTCTAATGTATAAAATGGAAATAACTCTGCTCTTTTACTGCCATCTCCTTCTAGCCCTCACTGTAGGTTGTGCAATGATGACTAAGGCTTGAAAGCCTTACTAATAACCTATCAAGTGCTCTTAGTATTGTTGGAATAAAAAACAAGAAAAGAGGGCTTCTGGTTAAAGGTACAAAGGCATTCTCTAGTAATTCAATGAAAGCAGCAAAGAATGAAAAACAGACAAGTAAATTTCATCAATGAAACAAAAAAATGGCTATGACCCTGAACTACACAACATGAAGCAAACTTTGCGCTGCAGTATGAGCTTGATGTTTGTTGTCTGCCTGACAAACAGGCCTGCTTGCATTGTGTAATAAATCCTGCTCAATCCATATTTGGAGAAAGGCTAGCTCTGTCTTCCCTGTGTCCCTCCCAGGGATGGTTATGTGGCCCAGGGCTGGCTAATGAGAGTTCACCAGCCCCAGCTACAGCAGCTGATTCAGAGATGGGCACATGATCCAAGCCAGGCTGGTTGCATTCCTCCATGGGACTTTCACCAAGGCCTTTGGGGAAAGTGCTCTCTCTCCAGGTTCACAAACTATAAAGATGATGTGGTCTTGGAGCTGACAGTGGCCTTTCCACAGCCTTATGGAGAAAGGTTCTGAGAGGGAAGCGGTATATAAACAAAAAAAACAAGGAATGAATATAATGATCAAGTTCAAGGATGACATATAAACCTCTAGATCCAGCTGTGCCTGAAGTCACCACATCAATATTGTAGAATACTGTTTTGTGAGCCAGTATGTTCCTTTTTCTTTCCCCTTCCTTCCTTTCTTTTTCTTTTCTTCTCTCTCCTTCCTTCCTTCCTTTTTTTTTTTTTTTTTTTTTTACGGAGTCTAGCTCTGTCGCCAGGATGGCGTGCAGTGGCATGATCTTGGCTCACTGCAACCTCCGCCTCCCTGGTTCAAGTGATTCTCCTGCCTCAGCCTGCTGAGTAGATGGGATTACAGGCATGCACCACCACGCCAAGCTAATTTTTGTATTTTTAGTAGAGATGGGGTTTCACCATGTTGGCCAGGATGGTCTTGATCTCCTGACCTTGTGAGCTGCCCACCTCAGCCTCCCAAAGTGCTGCGATTACAGGCATGAGCCATCATGGCTGGCTTGCCCGCTCTTTCTTTCCTTCTTTCTTTCTTCTCTTTCTTTTCTTTCCTTCCTTTCTTTCTTTCTTTCTTTCTTTCTTTCTCTTTCTTTCTTTCTTTCTTTTCTTTTCTTTCCTTCTTTCCTTCTTTCTTTCTTTCTCTTTCTTTCTTTCTCCTTCCTTCTTTCCTTTCCTTCTTTCCTTCCTTCCTTTCTTTTTTTCTTTCTTTCTTTCTCTCTTTTTTCTTTTCTTTCCTTTTCTTTTCTTTTTCTCTTTCTCTCGCCCTCTCTCTCCTTTCTCTTTCTTTGTCTTTCTTCTTTCTTTTCTTCTCTCTCTCTTCTCCCCTCCCTCCCTCCCCCTTCCTTCCTTCCTTCCTTCCTTCCGGGAGAGTTTGTGATACTTTAGATTAGGTTTTGTTACTTGGACCATTGCATTCATAAGAATCTAGTTAGCCTTCCAGACCCTAAGAAATCTAGATGATAGGGCCGGGCGCAGTGGCTCAAGCCTGTAATCCCAGCACTTTGGGAGGCCGAGACGGGCGGATCACGAGGTCAGGAGATCGAGACCATCCTGGCTAACACGGTGAAACCCCGTCTCTACTAAAAAATACAAAAAACTAGCCGGGCGAGGTGGTGGGCGCCTGTAATCCCAGCTACTCGGGAGGTTGAGGCAGGAGAATGGTGTAAATCCGGGAGGCGGAGCTTGCAGTGAGCTGAGATCCGGCCACTGCACTCCAGCCTGGGCGACAGAGCGAGACTCCGTCTCCAAAAAAAAAAAAAAAGAAATCTAGATGATAACAACGGGTAATTTGAAAGTGGACACATACCTTCTCAAACCTTAAGCAAGAAACAGATTTCACTAAAAGTGAGTCTCTTAATTTAGAAAGGTGTACTCAATATTTGATTAAAGAGATGAGATCTAACGATGTGGGCAGGCTGTGGGAGCAGGGAATATGCCCTGTGTAAGGACTCCATTCAAGATCCAGATCATGAAATGAGGGAGAGGATGGAGCTGAGGATGACAGACACTCCTGGTTACATGTGAGCCAGCTAGTTTGTGTGTGTGTATGTGTGTTTGGGGGGAGGGGCTTGATACATTAGAATTTAAGGAGCCCAGCATGTGAAAGGGCTTTTCTGTGCATCACAATGACCTGCTCCACACAAACCAAGGGAACATACACTCCCAGGTCAGCAAAGGTAATGGATTTGGTGATTGCAAGTTTAAGAAAATGAACTAAAGTTTAAGCTACAGAATACCATCGTTCGCGCTCTCTATGGATCCTATTCAGTGTCAATAAATAAATGGCTCTGTTTAAAGATAAATACTATTAAGACAGGAATCAGTGTGGGACTCAAGCTTAGATGTATAAGGAACATAGCAAAAGACAAATGAAGGAAGTAGATCACAAAAGGTATTACCCTCCAAAAACAAACAATTTTCCATAGTCTCGGAGAAATTATAGATAACGTGATCATTCTCTTAAAAAAAGGTCCAGGTGTGGTGGCTCACACCTGTAATCCCAACACTTTGGGAGGGCGAGGCGGGTGGATCATGAGGTCAAGAAATCGAGACCATCCTGGCTAACACAGTGAAACCCCGTCTCTACCAAAAATACAAAAAAAATTAGCCGAGCATAGTGACGGGCGCCTGTAGTCCCAGCTACTCGGGAGGTTGAGGCAGGAGAATGGTGTGAACCCTGGAGGCAGAGCTTGCAGTGAGCCGAGATCACGCCACTGCACTCCAGCCTGGGTGACAGAGTGAGACTCCATCTCAAAAAAAAAAAGGAAAAAAAACACTGTTCTTTGGGTTATAAGAATTTAAATTATAGATTATGAGCCCACATAAGGAGATGAAAAATAAGTTTACAGTACGCAAAAACGAAATGAAAGAAAAATGTATCAAGAGGAAAGCCACATTAGGAATAAAAAATTAGAATAAAACAGCTGAAAATACAATAGGACATGGTGGACTGGCTAGAAGAAATTATACAAAAAGAAATGAGTAATAATACAGCTATGAAAATGATTGTTGAGATAGATATGGAAGAATGAAACTTGTTTTCCTGGAGAAGATAATTCTCTTCCTTCACTTGCTCTGGTAACACTATCTTACAGTGAATTGTCAGACACTTTTCTAAGTGCTTTACATATATTAAGTCATTTAATATTCACAACAACTCATGAAGAATGGAAGAGATCAGAGCAGAAAGAAGAAAAATATTAAGATACAATAGAAGAAAACTTTCTGGAACAAATACTTAAATCTGAAACTCAAATGGACACATGGTATTCTAAGAAAATTTGATATGGAATAATCCACACTAAGACATTTCCACCAGTGCTCAGCACTAGAACACTACCCAGTACATAGTACACACTCAGTGAATAATTGTTGATTGGGCGGGCAAATGAAGACAGTTTCCTATGGCCTTCCTGGCTGAATGAACAAGTCACATAAAAGGAGAAGGTGGCAGGCTGGCCCCTGGTTTTCTTAAAGAATCACTCAGTGCCAGAAGGCAGTAATGTCTATGAAGTCCTGAGTATAATAAGGGGTAACTGAAGAATTGTATTGCCAGTCAAATTGTACAGAGGCAACAGATAGACACTTTCAATATGAATGAACTGAGGGAATATACTACCCATGCACTTTCCAGAAAACTTGTAGACAACAAAGTGATGAGTCAGAATTCAAAACCTAGAAATGAAGAAGCTATGGTAAAAGCATTCATGGTGAGTACAGTAATGATTTTGTTTTCGTATTGGATTAAAACTAAACAACTCTGGTTATGGAAAAGAAACCTTGACGATGTGGTAGTAATATAAATAACCAAAACCAGTACTTGGGAGGAAGTGTGAGTACTGGTTTCTTTATTTTCATAATGGGGAATAGATTTGTCAGTAGCTAAAGTCTGAAATTGAAATATATACTTGAAAAAATAATGATTTCAGCATCCTAATGTTTTTCATTACTTTTTTCTTAACTTTAGAGAGATCTTTTAGAAACTATTATTTCTTGGCCGGGCGCGGTGGCTCAAGCTTGTAATCCCAGCACTTTGGGAGGCCGAGACGGGCGGATCACGAGGTCAGGAGATCGAGACCATCCTGGCTAACACGGTGAAACCCCGTCTCTACTAAAAAATACCAAAAACTAGCCGGGCAAGGTGGCAGCGCCTGTAGTCCCAGCTACTCGGGAGGCTGAGGCAGGAGAATGGCGTAAACCCGGGAGGCGGAGCTTGCAGTGAGCTGAGATCCGGCCACTGCACTCCAGCCCCGGCGACAGAGCGAGACTCCGTCTCAAAAAAAAAAAAAAAAAAAAAAAAAAAAAGAAACTATTATTTCTTTGTGAAGACCCATTCATCTGAAGTTCTACAGTTCCTTCAGTTTCACCTCAATTTCTGTTTCTCTGTTAAGTTCAAGCAAAATTTATACTTAATGCTTTTTCGCTACAGTAACATGTATGGTGTGATTCCGTTTATATGTATACATTGACCTGCCCTCCCTCCTGCCCTTCTGTTCTTTCATTCTTCTATCTTTTCCTTTGAACTTATGCAGAAATATGTCTGGAATGGTGTTGACCACATATTATGATGTTTATTTCTGGGTGGTGGGATCCTGGATAATTTTTTTAAAATCTTCTTTGTACTTTATTATATTGCCTGGCCTTTAAAGATAATAAATATATCATTTTTTCAAAAACAAGTCATTATTCTTTTAAAAAATTAAGAGCAATGTGGCTGAGAAACTTTCCATTTGGAAAAGACAAGACATTGGCCTGATTTTGTAGAGGCCCTTGTTGTTTCTGTCCGATAAGCATTTCCTGGTAAGCAGTGCCCTGTGCTGAGGGTTTGGAAGATAGAGGAGTTGACCCTGTCCATGAGGAGCTTACCAGCATGTCAGGCCTTGCTTCTCAAGTATGTTCCCTGGACCAGCAGCATCAGCATCCTCTGGGAGCTTGTTAGAAATGCAGAACCGGCCGGGCGCGGTGGCTCAAGCCTGTAATCCCAGCACTTTGGGAGGCCGAGACGGGCGGATCACGAGGTCAGGAGATCGAGACCATCCTGGCTAACACTGTGAAACCCCGTCTCTACTAAAAAGATACAAAAAATTAGCCGGGCGAGATGGCGGGCGCCTGTAGTCCCAGCTACTCGGGAGGCTGAGGCGAGAGAATGGCGTAAACCCGGGAGGCGGAGCTTGCAGTGAGCTGAGATCCGGCCACTGCACTCCAGCCTGGGCGACAGAGCGAGACTCCGTCTCAAAAAAAAAAAAAAAAAAAAGAAATGCAGAACCTCGGTCCCGAGACTTACCAAATTAGAATCTGCATTTTTATAAGAACTCCAAGTGCTTTGAATGCACACATGAGGTCTCGAAGCACTGTTCAAAGATGAACTCAAATGCTGGAGGAATGAAAGGGGAACTGAAAGAAGGTATCCTGAGAGTTTAGAGGTTAGAGCAGCTAATTCTGACTTGAGGATCAAGGGAAAATTCCTAGAGTAGTTGGGATTTGGGGGTACATTTTGAAGGCTGACTTTCGTGAGGGATGGAGCACTGTGTTCTTGGCTAAAGGAGGAGCATAAGCCAGAGGTGGGATTTGACGTGGCAGGAGGCATCCTGAGGCTGCAAGCCATAGCACTGAGCAGCGGGTCTGGAAGGGAAGTTAGGGACACATGACAGATGGCCTTCAATGCCACTCCCAGGCATGTGGGTCCATTGTTTAAATAAAGGTGCACCACTGAGAGGTGACTTTCGCTGTCAGTTAGGTGAAGGACGAATGGGGAGAGGAGAGCCTGGGACAAAGGAAGCCATTGGGAAGCGGTTGCAGCAGTTCTAGCATAAGGTGAGGGGAGCACGGCACCAGGCATTCAGAATGGAAAGCAGAGATGGAACCCTGCATCGCACTGGTTACCACAGTAGCATGCTGCAGAAGAGGCCAGTCACAGCCACAGCTCCCTGTACTGAACGAAGTCCTCCCAGATGCAGCACTGACAAGTTACAAGGGCTTTTCACATGCAGTGCCTTGAAACTGTGGGGCTTTGAATGTTAAGGGGAGTATGAAACCATGAGCCTTTACTCTTAAGCTAAGGGAATTTAAGGTTAACTAAGTTAAGCTAACATGGATAGCGACAAAGCAATATATCTAATTGTGTATATATATATATAGAACTTCAGTAATAACCAGTTAGTGATTATTGAAAAAGGTGCCAAGGTGTGTGTGTGTGTGTGTGTGTGTGTATTTTAGTCTTGTGCCCAAGCCAACACTATTAAGTACCTTGGAGGACTTTCTTAAAATTTTGATCTTACAGACATCCCTTTAAAACCATGTCCTTTAATTTCAAGTGTTTCTGTATAGCTGTTTAAGTAGAGTGTTTAAGTTTAGTAATTAAGAAAAAGTGATAATCTGGCTGGACGCGGTGACTCACACCTGTGATCTCAGCACTTCGGGAGGCCGAGGTTAGGAATTCAAGACCAGCCTGTCCAACATGGTGAAACCCCATTTCTACCAAAAATGCAAAAAAATTAGCCGGGTGTAGTCCCAGCTACTTGGGAGGCTGAGACAGGAGAATTGCTTGGACCCAGGATGCAGAGGTTACAGTAAGCTGAGATCGCACCCCTGCGCTCCAGCCTGGGTGACAGAGTGAGACTCCATCACACACAAAAAAAGAAAAGAAAAAGTGATAATCTGTCTGGAAACTGTATATCTGGTGCTTTAGGCTATGAAACATGCTGAGGGGACCCTCCCTCCGTTGTCCACCCCTCCGTTGGTATTACCAAATTGCAGTCGAAGTATTGAAGAGACTATAAAGCAGGATCGGCAAACTAAGGCCCATGAGCTAAATCCAGCCCATTCCCTGTTTTTGTAAATACAACTGTATTGGAACACAACCACACTCATCATTTACCTATTGTCCATGGCCATCTTCCAGCAAGAGTTGAGTACTTATGACAGAAACTGTGTGGCCACAAAGCCTAAAACATTTACTACCTTGAACCTACACAACTTGAATCTAGTTTGAAAAATGAAGTGTCTTTTTCTTATGGCAAGGATAAGTTTAGTTCAAAAGTTGCTAAATTTTCTCTTACCCATAAGCATCCTTTATAATTTCCTTGCATGTCGTTTTTTCCAAAGTGGAAATAAATTTATTGACTTTTTAAACATTCCAAATCCTTCTATTTAATCTACTTCTTAATATTTGTTTATTCCTCTAAAGTAGGAATAAACTACAGCCAGCCAGGTCTGGTGGCTCACGCCTGTAATCCCAGCACATTGGGAGGCCAAGGTGGGCCAATCAGCTGTGGTTGGAAGTTCGAGACCCACTTGGCCAACATGGTGAAGCCCCATCTCTACTAAAAATCCAAAAATTAGCCAGGTGTGGTGGCATATGCCTGTAATCCCAACTACTTGGGAGGCTGTGGCAGGAAATCATTTGAGCCTGGGAGGTAAAGGTTGCAGTGAGCAGAGATCACACCACTGCACTACAGCCTGGGCGACAGAGCAAGACTGTCTCAAAACAAACAAACAGACAAACTACAGCCCAGGAGCGAAATCTGGCCATCCATCTGGTTTTTGTTTGTTTGTTTTGTTTTTCTTTTTTACAGCCCTTGAGCTAAGAATGGTTTATATACTTTTAAAAATCATTACATTTTTAATGGTTGCAAATGTAGCCACGTAGTACCTGGATTTTCCCACTTGGCCTACAAAGTATGCAGCATATATTATCTAGCTCTTTAGGGAAAAAGCTTGCTAACCTCTGACTAAGGAACCTTAGTCATAATAATTAGAACAACTGTCAGAATTACAGCAAAATCTGAATTTTTTAGTTTTTTTTTTTTTTTTTTTTGAGACAGAGTCTCGCTCTCTTGCCCAGGCTAGAGTGCAGTGGTGCAATCTTGGCTCACTGCAACCTCCGCCTCCCAGGCTTAAGCGATTCTCCTGCCTCAGCCTCCCGAGTAGCTGGGATTACAGGTGCACGCCACCACACCAGCTAACTTTTGTATTTTTAGTAGAGATGTGGTTTCGCCATGTTGGCTAGGCTGGTCTTGAACTCCTGACCTCAAATGATTCGCCTACCTCAGCCTCCCAAAGTGCTGTAGTTACAGGCATGAGCCACCATCCCTGGCTAATTTTATAGTATTTTTAAAGAAATATACTTGTATTTCTTTGGGGTGCATGTGGTCCAGAAGTAGATATTTTCCACATGATTGACTCATGGATGGGCAGTGGTAACTCAAGTCAGTCCGTGTATAGCATTGCCATAGCCACAGATGGGTTCTGGCTGTTCAGAGTGAAATGTAGGACCCTCCTCACTGATTGCAAGAGAAGACTTTGCTATTGCTCTTAAACATGTAGACTGAGGAAGAGAGGCCTGGGAATGCTCTACCCATTTTGCTTTCATCAGAACTCCACCCTGGTTACAGCTGGAACTGAGGGAAAGGCAGGGCTAAGAGAATCGTAGAAAGATGCAGCCAAAGGTCTGATTGCACCATGCCTAAAACCCACCCTACCTGTCCACATTCGGGTTATGTGAGTCAATAAGTTCCGTTTATTGTTTAAATCCATTAAAATTAGGTTTTGTTATTTGTCGATTAAGATATCCTAACGAACAAAACAGTGCCGATCTGCCTCTATGAAGAATTTCACAGAGGAGCTTTAAGAAATAATTTCTGAAATTATTTTTGGTACACGAAAAATCATTGCAAAAAATATATAATTACAGTCTTTAATAATATGGAGCAGGAAACTAGGAAGAACAATTTTGCTGGATGACTGAATCAAGATCCAAAAACATCTGATAGGCAGGAATGCTTTGCCAAATGTAGCACTGTGGAATTTAGGAGGAATGAGCAAAGGCCCAATCTGGATGGGAAAATCTGCCTTAGTGCACATGCAGGAAAAGATTAGAGACACCCACCACTGTGATGTGGCCACCAAACCGCTGATGTCATTTTAGGCTGAAGTGTTACTTAGAACATCTCTCTGTCCTCAAGCAATACTACCTTTGGCTGAGTGCTGGGTTCCAGATTTTAAATGGAATCCAGACAAGCAAACACTCACTTCAAGTAACTGAGTATCCTGGAAGAGATTTGAAAACCGTATCATGTGAGAACAGTTGAAGGGACTGGAGGAGTTTGCTGATGACGTCAGCGATGACCACAACCATAATAGTAAACATGGATTATTTACCCTGTGCCTGCAACTGTGCCAACCAATTGCACATCCTATCATTTAGTCCTCACAACAGTCTCACACTGGGGGATAGTGTTATTTACCACCCCCTTATACAGATGAGGAAAACAAAACTTACCCAAGGTCACACAGCTGTAAGTGGTTGAACCATGGGATTTAAACCATAGGCGATGACTCTATGTGGGGAATGCAACATCTTTAAATATGTGCAGGATTATCAAGAAGGAAAAGGACAAAGATTTGTTTCATGCAGTTCCAATTAGTAGAACCAAGACCAATGAGTAGAGTTTACAGGAAAACAGATTTCTGTTGAGTACATAAGTCCATCTCTTCTTCCTTTTCTCCTTAACGGAGTGATTTTCTTTTCTTGATGCTTCTCTTCCCCATTCAGTCTTACCATGGGACTTCAGCTCTATGGCTGTGTGGAAACCCTGGTAGGCTTCCCCTGCTATCCTATTCCTCCAGGGCTACATTCTGTTCTTTCCTCTGCCTGAAATCCTGCCAACCCTTGATTTGTAGAACCTCTTGAATGTGTTCTTTCTTCTCCAGTTCCACTGTCACCCTCAGATTAGTCCTTGTTCATCCTCTCCAAGTCTCCTAAATACTCCCATCATCGCACACCCCCAAATCCCATCACTTCCTTGTATAAGAACCTATGACAGTTCCTTATTGCCTGTCAAATCAGATTCATTTACTCAACCCATAGTGTGGGGCAACTGTTCCCAATACTTCTCACTAGAAACCTTCTATGACTGTCTTACTTGCCCTGGGCACTTATCCCCTGCCCTCAGTATCAGCCTGCTTATGCCTGTCTTTATTTTCACTTGTGCTATTCCCCTTCTGGGAGTAGTGTTGTCATTTGCTGGTTTAACTTTTATTATTATTTTAATATTATTATTATTTTTTGAGGCAGAATCTTGCTCTTTCATCCAGGCTGGAGTGAAGTGATGCAATCTCGGCTTATTGCAACTTCTGCCCCCCTGGGTTCAAGCGATTCTCCTGCCTCAGCCTCCTGAGTAGCTGGAATTACAGGCACCCGCCACCAGGCCTGGCTAATTTTTGTATTTTTAGTAGAGATGGGGTTTCACCATGTTGGTCAGGCTAGTCTTGAACTCCTGACCTCAAGTGATCCACCTGCCTCAGCCTCCCAAAGTGCTGGGATTACAGGTGTGCGCCACTGCACCCTGCCTATTATTATTTTTGAGACAGGGTCTCACTCTGTCACCCAAGCTGGAATGCAATGGCACAATCACAGCTCACTGCAGCCTCGACCTTCTAGGCTCAAGCGATCCTCCTGCCTCAGCTTCCAAAGTGCCTGGGGCTATAGTTGTGTGCCACTATGCTAGATAGTATAAAAATTTTTTTAGAGGGAGGTCTTGCCATATTGCCCAGGCTGGTCTTGAGCTCCTTGAACTCCTAGACGCAAGTGATCATCTCACCTAGGCCTCCCAAAGTGGTGGCATTACAGTCGTGGGCCACCATGCTGGCCAACTTTTACTCTTTAAAGGTCCATTTTGTGGTCCACTTCTCCTACTCACTAATCACTTCCTTCTTAGCACCCTCTAGTTCTTGCAATCTGTTTAATTTCACATTCTAGCACTTTATTAACAACTCTGTTAGACTTTTCCATTGAAAAACAGTGGTTCCTTAGTTCCTCAGAGTAGATTTTAAACTTCATCAGGGCAATGCCATGCACATTCTTTAACTCAATAAGATTTGGCTCTGGACTGCTTAGATTAGTGATTATTGACTCATAAGGAAAGAGAAAATTAATCTCAGTTTATTAAGTTCTTCCAAAATCAGTCACTGTACTAAGCAGAGTCACTGCATTCGATTTAAGATGAGGAAACCAGGCTCAGCACAGTGGCTCACACCCGGCAATCCTAGCACTTTGGGAGGCCAAGATGGGAGGATTGCTTGAGACTAGGAGTTTTAGACCAGCCTGGTCAACATAGCAAGGCCCCCATCTCTGGTTAAAAAAAATTTTTTTTTTTTTTTAGTGATGAAGAAACCAAAGCCAAGTAATTTGCCCAAGGTCACAGTGCCAATAAAAGTTAGACCCACGACCCAAACTCAGGCAGCTTGGGTTCAGAGCCTACACATACCCTCCACACCATAGGGATCACATAGAACAGCAGTTAATCCCAGTCCTGTGCTCTTTTTTTTTTCTAACATTATTATTATCTTTTTAAAATTATACTTTAAGTTCTGGGATACATGTGCAGAATGTGCAGTTTGTTACATAGGTATACGCGTGCCATGGTGGTTTCCTGCGCACATCAGCCCATCATCTACATTAGGTATTTCTCCTAATGCTATCCCTCCCCTAGCTCCCCACCCCCCAACAGGCCCCAGTGTGTGATGTTCCCCTCCCTGTGTCCATGTGTTCTCATTGTTCAGCTCCCACTTATGAGTGAGAACATGCAGTGTTTGGTTTTCTGTTCTTGTGCTGGTTTGCTGAGAATGATGGTTTCCAGCTTCATCCATGTCCCTTCAAAGGACATGAACTCATCCTTTTTTATGGTTGCATTGTATTCCATAGTGTATATGTGTTACATTTTCTTTATCCAGTCTATCGTTGATGGACATTTGGGTTGATTCCATGTTTTTGCTATTGTGAACAGTGCCACAATAAACATACGTATGTACATGTGTCTTTATAGTAGAATGATTTATAATCCTTTGGGTGTATGCCCAGTAATGGGATTGCTGGGTCAAATGGTATTTCTGGTTCTAGATCCTTGAGGAATCGCCACACTGTCTTCCACAATGGTTGAACTAATTTACACTCCCACCAACAGTGTACAAGTGTTCCTAAATTTCTCCACATCCTCTCCAGCATCTGTTGTTTCCCGACTTTTTAATGATTGCCATTCTAACTGGCGTGAGATGATATCGCATTGTAGTTTTGATTTGCATTTCTCTAATGACCAGTGATGATGAGCTTTTAAAAATATATTTGTTGGCCGCATAAATGTCTTCTTTTGAGAAGTGTCTGTTCATATCCTTCACCCATTTTTTGATGAGGTTGTTTGTTTTTTCTTGTAAATTTGTTTAAGTTCTTTGTAGATTCTGGATATTAGCCCTTTGTCAGATGGATAAATTGCAAAAATTTTCTCCCATTCCGTAGGTTGCCTGTTCACTCTGATGTTAGTTTCTTTTGCTATGCAGAAGCTCTTTAGTTTAATTAGATCCCATTTGTCAATTTTGGCTTTTGTTGCCATTGCTTTTGGTGTTTTAGTCGTGAAGTCTTTGCCCATGCCTATGTTCTGAACGGTATTGCCTAGGTTTTCTTCTAGGGTTTTTATGGTTTTAGGTCTTAGGTTTACGTCTTTAATCCATCTTGAGTTAATTAGTTCTGTGCTCTTCTTGAGAACTGGGAGACTCAGCACTGCTGAGCTTTTGCATATAAGGACACTTCGTTTTTTCCCCTAGAAGTGGGGATACATACGTGTGGTATTTATGTAGGCAACCTCATCACTGACCATGACCTAGGGAGAGTGGACCATTGACTTTGGAAGCCCGTTAGTTGAAAAGTATCTTGCTTGATTTTAATAGTTGTATAGGGCAGGTGTATATATTGAAAGGAAGGCGTTGTCCCTAGTCTCAAACCTTCTCGTTATTTCTAGGAGTCATAAATATGAGAACTTCCTTGGCTCCACACCCTGACAAACTTTTGGTATTTTACTTTTCGCAGGGTTGATTCTTTTCTTTCTGCCTTCTTTGAGAGGTCCCAGTCCCCATAGCCATTTTTGATTGGCTTGGGACATTTGCTATCATGTATTTTTATTATGTACAAATAAAGCAGTTGTTTCTGAATATTAATTAGATAATTTTTGGAAAATTGGCTTCATCTTTTTCCTATTTTATGATTAAAGGATGTGTTAAGTGTTTTTTTTTGTTTTGTTTTGTTTTTAAAAAAAAAGGTTGGGGGTGGCTGATGGGCGCTGTGGCTCACACCTGTTATCCTAGCACTTTAGGAGGCCGAGGCAGGCAGATCACCTGAGGTTGGGAGTTCAAGACCAGCCTGACCAACATGGAGAAACCCCGTCTCCACTAAAAATACAAAATTTGCCAGGCATGGTGGCACACGCCTGCAATCCCAGCCACTCAGGAGGCTGAGGCAGGAGAATCCCTTGGACTTGGGAGGTGGAAGTTGGGGTGAGCCAAGATCACGCCATTGCACTCCAGCCTGGGCAACAAGACTGAAACTCTATCTCAAAAAAAAAAAAAAAAAATGGGGGGGAACATGTTTATGAGGTAAAAAATGGTATTTGGAGAAGCTAATCTTCAGGGCGGTAGGAAAGGCCAAGGGCTAAGCTGCAACACAGCATAGTCACTGGGGGGCTCGCTACACAGGAAGCAGAAGCCACGGGCACATACAGATGTCCACGAGACTATCACATGTATAGGCCTTCTCTGTAAGCTTTTTGGAACAACTATTATATTTGATGGCTAAAAAGAAATTTTGATATAAAACTTGCACTCTTCTTCTCCTGGTGTTTTTTTACTTTGGAATTTTGTGCAGATATTTAAAAGTCAGTACTTCTAAGTGTCAGCTCTGGCTAAAGAGAAGCTGTATCCTTCAGAGATGTTCTCTACATTAAATAAAACTTTTTAAAAACTGGAGCATATAATCCTGCTATTGGCCAGCCACTGCTCTTTTGTTTGGAATACAAAATATTTGTCATCTGGGGACTGTCCAAATTTATTTTCAGTTTTTTAACGTTTAAAATATTTCTAAAAATAAATATTTTCAGAGAATATTAATTTAATTTTAAAAATGGAATCAGGGCACATTTTTATGTAGTGGAAAGAAGTGAATTTATTAATTATGAGACCTAGGTTCCAAATGTGTCTTTACTGTGTGACCTTGGGCACATCTGGCCAGCTGGAACACAATTTCTTTGTCTGCAGGGTTGAGGGGAGGGAGGAAGAGAGAAAAAGAGACAGAGGTCTTTCCCAGCTCCCAAAGGCTAGGCTTTTGTAATCCAAGCATCCCAGAGTTCTTTCTTACTGTAACAGTGACCCCTTGTGGTATATGTCCTTAACCAATTTTGTTTTGATTTGCAAGGTAAACTGGATTTTTTGTTCTTTCTAGTAACTGTATTTCGTGTTGTTAGGCAAATATGACTTGTTTTAAAAAGATAAATCTTACTTGGAAATCAAAAGTAAATTAAAGCAGCATATCAAGGCCAGGGTGGTGGCTCATGCCTATAATCCCAACACTTTGGGAGGCCGAGGCGGGCAGATCACCTGCGGTCAGGAGTTTGAGAACAGCCTGGCCAACATGCCGAAACCCCGACTCTACTAAAAATACAAAAATTATCCGGGCATGGTGGCATGTGCCTGTAATCCCAGCTACTGGGGAGGCTAAGGCAGGTTGCAGTGGGCAGAGATTGCGCCACTGCACTCCAGCCTGAGCAACAGAGCAAGACTTCATCTCATAAAAACAAAAACAAAAACAAAACAGCATATAGAGCACCAAACCCCACCTTATAAACAATTCTCGATGGTTTCTTCAGAAACTGTATATTGGCTGGGTGCAGTGGCTCACTCCTATAATACTAGCATTTTGGGAGGCTGAGGTAGGAGGATCACTTGAGACCCAGAATCACCAGCCTGTACGACATAGTGAGACCCTGTCTCTACAAAATATTTTTTAAAAACTAACCAGACATGGTGGCATGTGCCTGTAGTCCCGGCTACTCGGGAGCCTGGGGTGGGAGGATCACTTGCTCAAAGGAGTTCGACGCTGCAGTGAGCTGTGATCGCAGTACCACTGTACTCTAGCCTGGGTGACAGAGTGAGACCTATCTCAAAATAATAAAGAAGAAACTGTATATAGCAGACTCTTGTCATTTACAAAATTAGAAGTATTTTGACGTTTGTGCTGAGTGTTTTATGTATTTCTTCTAGGGATCAGGGGAAGAGACATGCGAGGGCCTCATCACGCCCCAGTAGCTCAGACCTGAGCAGGCTGCAAACCAAAGCAGGTGAGGGATCCCCACACTCCTTCATCTGCAGCATCTCCACTTAAAGGAAAAATGTTTGCACTGAAGATATCTATGTTGGCTCACTGAAAACTTCAGGAAGTTTGTCCAATTTGATCACAAATCAACATTTATTTTTATACATTTTTATTATATTCATACAATCTTACCATCTTACCACTACCCAACTCTGATGCCTCGAACATCTGTAGATGACAGTCTTTTTTTTTTTTTTGAGACAGAGTTTCTTGCTGTGTCGCCCAGGCTGGAGTGCAGTGGCGCGATCTCGGCTCACTGCAAGCTCCACCTCCTGGGTTCACACCATCCTTCTGCCCCAGCCTCCCGAGTAGCTGGGACTGCAGGCACCCGCCACCACGGTTGGCTAATTTTTTGTATTTTTAGTGGAGATGGGGTTTCACCGTGTTAGCCAGGATGGTCTCGATCTCCTGACCTCGTGATCCACCTGCCTCAGCCTCCGAAAATGCTGGAATTACAGGGGTGAGCCACCATGCCCAGCCTAGATGACAGTCTTAATAGTTTTGTAGAAATCATTTTGTAAAAGCATTTGGAAAGTTGCAAAACTTGACTTTAACATAGTTCTTGGGTTAAAAACTTGAGTTCAAGGCATTGCTTGACTGGACATGGTGGCTCACACCTACAATCCCAGCACTTTGGAGGCAGGCGGATCACTTGAGGTCAGAAGTTCAAGACCAGCCTGGCCAACATTGTGAAACCCCATCTCTACCAAAAAAAAAATACAAAAATTAGCTAGGCATGGTGTGAGGGAGTGGGGTACCTGTAATCCCAACTACTTGGGAGGCTAAGGCAGGAGAATCACTTGAACATGGGAGATGGAGTTTGCAGTGAGCCTAGATCACACCACTGCACTCCAGTCTGGGCAACAGAAGGAGACTTGTCTCAAAAAAAAAAAAAAAAAAAAAAACATTGCTCACTTAAATGAAACTATATTAACTTTACTAAGACTGTCCTTTGGTCCTTTAAACTGTTTAATTGAGAAAATATGTAACAATATAAACCACAGTCTAGAAATGATACAAAATGTATTCATGCAATAGAATACAGTTGTTAGAAAAGTGAACTCATGGGCTTTTGTATATCGTAATATTGAGTAAATTCAGTATAAACATGAGATGAAACAACTTGCAAAAGCAAAGACGTATATTGTTTGCGGATACACAGCCGTGTGGTAAGCATGTGAAGTCAAGTGTAAACATAGTAACCAGTGGATTTAGGATGGTAGTAACCCCTAGAGGGAGAGGGAGGAGGGGAATGGATGCAGGGAGCCACACATCTGTAATGTTTCATTTCTTTAAAATAAGGGAAAGGATAAAAATTTGGCAAAATGTTAATATCTGACCAAACTAGTATGGGGTACACTAGTGTCTGTTATACTCTTCATATATTTTTGTACACATGAGATTTTACAATGCTAAATACTAGATTTTAAAAATTGTTATCTTCAAAACTTAGTTTTTTATCAATAAAATGACTTTTGTGCCATTGGGAATTTCTTTACTCAGGAAAATCTTAGATATAGTAATTTTCGAGCCAGCATAGTTGCTAAGGATTTTACATTTACATGCTAAAAACATCAGCCAATCCAAACATTGTGTCAGGTTTTTGTGTCCAGAACTCGAAGCTGTGGTTAACAACTATAACCACTGAGACAGCAAAATCTTCAAAAACATGCTGAAATTTTTGCTTGACTTACCCAATTTCCTGTTGAATCATAATGTTTATATTTAGCAAACTGTGAACCTAGATGAAAGTGCTTTCTAAAATATTAGATTGTTGCCCAAGATTGAGACAACCTTTTTGTTATTTGTGTGTCTGTGTGTATCTTAAAAAGCAGTCATATGATTCCATGCTTCATTTTCTAGAGTAACTCAGGCATTGTGTATAAAATGGAGGCAGGGGGAGGCCCAGGGTGAGTGAAGAGGTAGAAAGGCTGTAGCCAGACACAACTGTGCACTTTGAAATTCCTAGGAGAGGGTTGGAAGGAAACCCTCATACCAGTGACTCAGTAACTTCGGTTCTGAGAAGAAGCCAATCTCAGAAACATTCATAAGGGCCCATGAGGGTTAAATAAATTGTTCTGTGATTTCTGACTCACCCCTGTAATTTAGCTCTTTCTGGGGTGAATAAGTTATCCATTTTATTTGTCCTGAAAAACAGTTGATAGTCATGGTTTCTCATAGAACTTCTGTATTAAGCAGCATATTGCATAGGAGGTAAAAAACGCAGACTTGAACTTATTGGACTCAAAGTCTAGTTTCTAGTAAATTTAAGTGTGTCATAAATATGTGTGGATTAAATAACTCGCCTGACTTATTTTCTGGCTTTCACTTGCCTTGATAAATGTTTATTTTATTTTATTCTTTATATACTTTGGACTTTGAATAGGTTAATTATCCACAAATATGAGAAACTATGTTTTTTGTATTACTTGAATATTTATGTTTAGTTTTAGAATCCACATCCATAAATTACCAAAGTTAAGGCAGATTCATAAAAACAATGATCCAAAAGATTGAGATGGTAGTCTACAAACTATCTGTAGTTCCAAAATCCCTGAGCCTGATGGGAAGTCAGTTAGAGTCTTCATTTTGTTACTGTGAATGTTCATATATTTTGCTACAAGGTGCTGCTGCAGAAGACCCTACGGGGGTGGTTTGTAATGTGCAATGTGTATACTATACTGACTTTCTAAAATCCATATGTTTCTGAATCCCAAACCATATCTGATTCCAAAGGTTTTGGATAAGGGATCATGAATCTGTACTGATGTGGACTAATTTGTCCTAAAGACAATTCAATTTAGTATTTTATGGTGAAGTCTTGCACTGGGTTAGATAGATTATCTGAAACCTTGCTATTAAGGCTATTTACTGCACTGCAAATGTTTAATAATAGCTTTGTTGACAACCTCTTTCTATTTACTTTTGCCGCTTAGGTGATCTTGGATGCCCTGTGTGGGTCAGCTGCTCTTGGCAGTGGGAAGAGTTGATAAAAGGCAAGCCTGGACTTGCTGCAACTGGGAGTGGCCATTTCTAGCATATAGTATAACAGGGGAAGGCCTCTGTGTTGGGCGGGATAGGTAGATTGTACAGCATCCCTGCTTCTCCTGGGTGACATCAGCACCATTTGATGGTGTGAGTGTTCAGAATTCAAATACATCTCTGAATTCAAATGAGTTTTTTAATACATGCCATTATGTGTTATCTATGGATTTCTCTGCTATTTGTACAGATAATCGTCAAGGGACTTTATTGGATTTCTTGATGCAGAGAATTTTATTTTAATCCATATTAATATTAAAAAATATTAATATGGATATGTACTAAGGTATTACACACATTTAATATGTGTTGTATATATTTTTCTCTTCAAAAATAATAAGAATGCATTAGAGGCATTGGAAAATACAGAAGAGCACAAATAAATTAATAATCCTAATCCCAATATTTAGAGATAACTATTGTTACCCCATTTTACAGAAGAGAGGTGAAGCAATTTGCCCATAGTCAAGCAGCTAGTAGGTGGCAGAGCTAGGATTCAAACTCAGGTGGTGACTCCAAACCTGTGCTATTAACAGGCCTCCTGCTCAACTTGTCTGTCCTTTGTTTAAAGTAACCTGAAAATATATGGGCCATATGCCCTTTTGCTCCTCTCTCTGTCTCTGTCTCTTTATCTTTCTCTGCCTCTTGTCTCTCTCTCTTCCAACCTCTCACCTTCTGATTGTTCCTGATTTTTAACTCTTTATGTGACATTTTTAGGGTCCAGGCACCTTCTGTGTGTACACTTAATTGGTACCAGGTCCACCCTGCCCCTAGAGGGCGTGGACTCCCTGACTTGATGTAGACCAAGTGCCAGATAAAGGATTTAAAGAGTGGTCTTCAGAGAAGGGAGACTGAGGAATACATCTCCAGCACTGTTCAGTAATGCCTCAGCACAGCAGTGCCACCTCCAGCTACAGTCAGTGTTTTAGATCTTGAGATACTGCCTGTGTGAAATATAATCATAATTTGCAATTTCTAATATGAGTTAGATTTCCCCCCAATGTTACCCTTTAGTTAGCTAGTTTGCTGCAAGTCAGCATAGCTTTGAGGTCAAGTGCAGAGGCTGGGGCGCTATATGACACTGGGCAGATAACTTAATACACCTGGGCGCCACTTTCTTCACCTGCAAAATGGGGATTGTTTGGGAACCTCCTCATAGTGTTACTGCAAAAATGAAATGGAGGCCTCCTGCATCTAGAGTACACAGTCAATGGTTGCTATTCCCTGCAACCCATATTCACAGGCAGCATCTACTCTTGATGGCTTGTTAGTATCACACAGGTATGAGATGCTGCAGGGGTGATTACCTGTTTGTGTGCTTGTTTAATCAGGGAAATGAAATTAATTATATACTGTATATTGCTAAAGGCTTGGCACTGAGCTCAGAGCTTTACCTATACCATGTATTTTAATTCTCATACCCTCGAAGGCAAATATTCTGTTTTGCTAATGAGGAAACAGAGACTCAGAAAGGATAAGAAACTGGACCCCAGTCACTCACCATGTCCTTAATGGAGTTGGGATTTGAATTGAGATTTGTCAGCCCCCAAGGCCCCGGCTTTTCTGCTGCACCACACAAAATCACTTGGCGTTAATGCTACTGGCCCCATGTTAGTGTGGACATTTTATTTCTATAGAAAAGAAAGTCATTTTAGGTCTCCCTTTTAGAAAATTTTTCATTACACATTTTCAAAATCCTTATTCTTTACATATCTATAGTTATTTATTCTACATTACGGAGGGATACATTTAAGTAAAAATGAACTCAGAACTGTTTGCCTTACTGACAGTCATCAGTATTTACAAAGCTGACTACTTTATGAAGTGACCAGATCATATTTTAAAGTTCTGACTGTTTTACGTTATCCAGTCTGAGTTTAATTTGGGGTAATTTGATTAGAAGACCTGTAGTTCTAATGAGAAATACTCAGGCTTGGGGAGCAAAGGGTAATTTAATTCTCTAGTTTATTAATTGTAGTGATGAATAGTAAAGGCTTTTGACTGTGCTTCATGACAACTCCTTTTTCATAACTTTTTCTCCTGTCCTGGATTTCTTTTGCAGTCCCAAAAGCTGACCTGCAAGAAAAGGACGCAGAAATAGAAGTAGACGAAGTCTTTTGGAATACAAGGATTGTACCAATTTTGCGTGAATTAGAAAAGGGTAAACAAAACAAAACAAAAACCTGTTTTTTGTTTTTTTTAAAACAATACCTGTAGTTATTTATGTGTTCCCCATTGCTCTGATATTTTTAGTAAGTTTTCACTATCATTTCTGTGAACATGTTCAAAAACAAATGAAGTCATCTATTTATTTACCCTGTGTGTATTAAATAATACATGCACACATAATTTTTAGTAAGATTATGCTTTAAATGCACCAAGAGAGCCAATTTCTAAAATTTCCTTTGTAATATAAATTAATTATCATTTCCTCTGCCCAAGGAAATGCTGGTTTAACCTCTCTCAGGTGGCTGTTCACACTCAAGAAAGTAAAAGATTAAAACAGATTTCAGGCTTGGAAGCTGAGTCTCATAAACTGGCGTCCTTGACAGGTGTGCCCGTGGTTTCCTTGGTCCAACTGGTATATGTCCTACTCTCTTGGAGGGAGCACATCTGTCAGGAATGCCACCCACAGCATGGGAAATGGCCTGGGATGTGTCTCCCACCCTTGCACTCTGAACTGCCCCAGAAGTGAAGGCCCACGATCGATGGGTCCCTGCAAGGGGAGGGAAAGCGTGTCATGGGATGGCCCTCCACTTTCTCCCTCTTTGCAGCTCCTCAAGGATTCTCTTTCTGAAGTTGAGCCAGGCTCCTCTGGAGCAGTGGTCATAGCCCTAGGGTGAGCCCAGTGCCTGGCACACAGTGCACAGTAAGCCTTTGCTAGGAGTTGTTGGTGAGCAAACCAGCTTGGTAGCCACAGGAATATGCTCTAAGAGAAGCAGGGTAAATGAATCCTCGCCAGCAACCAAACAGGGATGTGCTGCAAAAGACCTGATTCCCGAAAGGTTCAAATGACCTCACCCCTCCTTGCTCCCCATTGGTGCTTGGCTGTGTTCATGGTTAATGTGGGAGCCCTGGACAGGGTTTCTGGTCCCGGTGCTGCTACTCGCTAAGCATATGGCCATGAGGAGTCACCTAGACTCTGTGTGCAATAGTGTCCTCACCTGCCAGACGAGGTGGAGACGAGGTTATCTCAAAAGGCTTCTGCAGCCCAAAGTCCTAAGGATATGAATGTGATTACTTTTTCCCCTCTAGAGTTACTACGTTCCCCCTCATATTAGTGTGCCAGGTTAGCTTTGGGCCCTTTATCTTAGGAGATAATGTGCAAACAATAGTGAAAAGGACAATGAGTCTGGGTAAAGGTTACACAAGAAAATATATTGCAGAACATTAAATGGGGACACTGAGTGAGTATTGTGAAGGCCTTTCTTGTAGGAAGTCTTCCTACAGGAAAGAAGGATTTTTTTTTTTTTTTTTTTTTGAGACAGAGTGTCGCTCTGTCACTCAGGCTAGAGTGCAGTGGCACAATCTTGGCTCACTGCAACTTCCGCCTCCTGGATTCAAGCTATTCTTCTGCCTCAGCCTCCTGAGTAGCTGGGACTACAGGCACCTGCCACCACGCCTAGCTAATTTTTTTGTATTTTTAGCAGAGATGGGAGTTTCATCATATTGGCCAGGCTGGTCTCAAACTCCTGACCTTATGATCCACCTGCCTTGGCCTCCCAAAGTGCTGGGATTATAGGCGTGAGCCACCGCACCTGACCAGGTTTTTTTTTAAAGAGAGGGGTCTCACTAATGCTGCCCAGGCTGGCCTTGAACTCTTGGGCTGAAGTGGTTCTCACACTACAGGCTCACACCACCATGTCCAGCTCAGCCGGAAGGATTTTAAGAGGGTGCTAAGGGCTCTGCCTACCATGCACACTAGTAGAGAAAATTTAACAGGAGTGGGGATTTGAAATGTGAGTGAATCTCCCTTCTCAGGAAAAGGCTTATTAAACACGGAAATATGGCATCTCTCTCCCTAGATAACATTAAGAACAGCAAATGGATCAGGCATGGTGGCTCACGCCTGTAATCCCAGCATTTTGGGGGGCCAAGGCAAGAGTATCACTTGAGCTCAGGAGTTTGAGACCAGCCTGAGCAACATGGAGAAACCCCATGTGTACAAAAAATACAAAAATTAGCTGAGCATAGTGGCATGCACTTGTAGTCCCAGCTACATGGTAGGCTGAGGCTGGAGGGTCACTTGAGCCTGGGAGGTCAAGGCTGCAGTGAGCCCGGATTGTGCCAGTGCACTCCAGCTTGGGTAACAGAAAGAGACCCTGTCTCAAAAAACAAAATAAAACAAAGCAAAACACCAGCGAACGGTGGCAGGGCTGGATTACTTGATCCCTTGAGAAATTTTTCTTTTTCTTTTTTTAACTTTTGACATAATTTGAGACTTACAGAAAAGTTGCAAGAATATCACAAAAAATGCTGTATATTCTTCATCCAGATCACCCCAATAGTAACACTTTGCCACATTTGCTTTCTCACTCTCTCCCTTCCCCGTCCCTCTCTTTTTCTCTACCCCAACACAGTTTTTTTTTCTTTAACCTTTTGAGAACAAGTTGCCAACCTAATGTCCCATATTCCTAAGTATTTTGGCATGCATATTTTAATTTTTTCTTTTTCTTTTTCTTTTTCTTTTTTTTTTTTTTTGAGATGGAGTCTCGCTCTTGTCACCCAGGCTGGAGTGCAGTGGCATGATCTCGGCTCACTGCAACCCCCACCTCCTAGGTTCAAGCGGTTCTCCTGCCTCAGCCTCCCGCGTAGCTGGGACTACAGGTGCCCACCACCAAGCTTGGCTAATTTTTTTTTTTTTTTAGTAGAGACGCGGTTTCATCATATTGGCCAGTCTGGTCTTGAACTCCTGACCTTATGATCCACCCACCTCGGCCTCCCAAAGTGCTGGGATTGCAGGCATGAGCCACCATGCCTGGCCTATTTTTTTTTTTTTTTTGAGACAGAGTCTTACTCTGTTGCCCAGGCTGGAGTGCAGTGGCACGATCTCAGCTCACTGCAACCTCCACTTCCTGGGTTCAAGCAATTCTTGTGCCTCTGCTTCCTGAGTGGCTGGGATGATAAGTGCACACCACCACACCCTGCTAATTTTTTGTATTTTTAGTAGAGACTGGATTTTGGTATGTTGGCCAGGCTGGTCTCAAACTTGTGGCCTCAAGTGATCCACCTGCCTCGGCCTTCCAAAGTTTTGGGATTATAGGTGTGAGCCACTGAGCCTGGCTGGCATGTATATTTTTTAGAAACAAAAGCATTCTCTTATATATCTGGAAATTACCATACAATACTATACAAATCTTACTCAAATTTTGCCAATTTGTCCCAATACTTTCCTTTATAGAAAAAATAAAAGCCTGGATCACAAGTTCTCATCATTTGCCACATCTCTTTCGTGATCTTGATCTATTTGAGGAATATTTTACAAACTGTCCTGCAGATTGGGTTTGTCTGATGTTTTCCCCGTGATGAGCTCCAGGTTAGCATCTTGGGCAGACAGAGCACATGAGTGCCGCTGTGTCCCTGTCAGCGCCTCCTGCCAGGAGTACACGATGCTGCTGCGTTCTGTTGCTGGTGGTGTCCCACAGCTGTACCCACTGTCAAGTTTTTATTCTTTCCTTTGTGATGAATACATATATTGGAGGATAGAAGTTACTCTGAGATTATGTTACTCTCTGTTACACATCAAACTTTTACCCACTAGATTTAGCCCCTTGCAAATCTTGATAGTTCGTAGATTAAAGTTGTCTTTTGAAGCTGTAGAACATTTATAACAAACTATTTGGTATAAAGGATTGATTTGATCAATAGTTTAAAATTTGACCCGTGAGCCTTTCTTTCTAACCCCTTTTTTAAAGCTAAAAACAAGTATTCTTGAATAGAACCTACCAGGCTGAAGAGTTTGTGGAAGGAAGTGTTAGAAAAATACTTGGAGGACCACCCACTGCCAATGAGTGGCCCAGAGTCTGGACTTAGGGTTTGTAAAGAAACTGCCAGTCACAGAAGAATAAAACAACAAAACACAAGTGTTTCATACAATAGGAGTTCAGGTTTTTCCCTTTATTTAAAGTTAGTCTAAGTCATTTCCCATCAATTCATTCATTTAAGTGCATAACCGAAAGACATTGAAGGTTACTTAGCTATTGAGGTTTAAAATTTTTTCTTAGATGTTATTGTTGAAAAGAGCTAAAAATGGCCTGAGTCACTTCCTTCTGCAGGCACACACTTCCTCTATGTGGGCTTCTAAGAGCACATTATGGTATTTATTTAAGATTGGTTTTCTACTTTTAAATTTCATGAAGGAATCTATCAGAGATAATATTATTCAACAGAATACGTTAGATTATTTTATTTCCCCTCATGTTCCATTTTTTGTGCTACTTTTCTTCTTTGTATGCCAATTAGTGTGGCTACCACTTTCAAAAATTACTTTCCTAGGCTGGGTGTGGTGGCTCACACCTGTAATCCCAGGACTTTGGGAGGCTGAGGCAGGTGGATCACTTGAGATTAGGAGTTTGAGACCAGCCTGGGCAAAATGGCAAAACCCCATCTCTACCAAAAATACAAAAATTAGCCAGGCGTGGTGACACGCATCTGGAGTCTCAGCTACTCGGGAGGCTGAGGCAGGAGGATTGCTTGAGCCCAAGAGGCGGAGCTTGCAGTGAGCCAAGAATGTGCCACTGCACTCCAGTCTGGGTGACAGAGTGAGACTCCATCTCAAAAAAAAAAAAAAAAAAATTACTTTCCTCACAATCATAATTATAAAATGAAAGGTTCTAGATCTCCCTGTTTCCTAACTAAAATATTCTTCTTTTTTTAAATTTATTTTTTATTTTATTTTATTTTGGAAGTAGGATCTTGCTATATTGCCCAGGCTGGCGTTGAACCTAGCATCAAGCAACCCTGCCACCTCAGCCTCCCAAAGTGCCGGACTACAGGCATGAGCAACCCCAAAAATCTTTTTATTCTCCTGTTTTCTAATAACCACCTCCAGATAATGGTGGATTTTGTGACATTTCAGGCTTTTGTTCTATTAGAGCCCTCTTTTCTCAGATGATGAGCATTATTCTCATAGGAAAATATTGATCATTGTTTTTGTCAACAGATATATTAGAAAATGAATATGTATGAAGTTATGCTATATACAGTATTCTATACAGTATTCTCACTGTACCATGTGCTGTTGATAGATATGTAAGACTGGCTCACTTAGCATGACATCTGTTTGATGGCACTGGTCATATAACACAACACACACATATGTACATGAAAAATAAGTAACCTAAGGTAATGTTTGTGAATGTGGAACAGTGCGTCTTTTCTGAAGCAGCTACAACATAAACAGAGCCTCGAAGGACCAAAAACAGTAGGAATGAGGGTTATGGAGAACATTTTAGGCCAATAGAACTATGCAAAAAAGAGTTGAAGGTCAAGATGCAAGTGGTATGCGTCTGTGAGACTGAGCAGAGCACGGGCTGAGGTGGAGGGCGTTTGGAGTAAAGGAGGCCAACTGAAGCAGGTAGAAGTCCCATTCTCCAATACCTCTTTGAAAGACTGTGTATTCTAGATAAGCTAATGACTGGTAAGTAATAAGTCAACACGGTAGGAGATGGATCAAAGGGATGAAAAAAAATCAGGTAGATGGAAGTGATAAGGTAAGGAAAAAAATAGACTTCAGGAATTTGAAGATATCCAAGGAAATAATGACAGGGTTTTTACTCACACTGTGTTTGACACACTTGAAAACTTAATCTTAATTAGTAAGTGTTGCTTTACTCTCTTTGCTCTGACAGAAGAAAACATTGAAACGGTTTGTGCTGCTTGCACACAACTTCATCATGCTTTAGAGGAAGGAAACATGCTTGGAAATAAATTTAAGAGAAGAAGTGTTCTCCTGAAGACCCTATGTAAACTAGTTGATGTTGGTTCAGACTTGCTCAGCCTTAAACTTGCAAAAATAATTCTAGCAGTAAGTTTTTCTTTCCTCTGGTCTAGTAGACTATATCACATAAAAGCTTTGTTTAATGCTTTATTTGTAAATATTACAAAGAATATTAAAAATGTAGTGTATTTGTTTAGAATCTTGGAAAAAATTAAAGTAATAAACTGACATCTCAGAATTTGACCAGGAAGTATTATCTAAGGAACTAAAGCTGAGTACATAGAAAATGTTCAAAGAAACTCTTAACATTTTTGGACTGCAACTAAGTTTAAAAAAAAAAAAAAAAAAGAAAAGAAGGAAGGAAAGAAAGGCAAGAAAGAAAAAGAAATAACCGTAGGCAAATACATTCGAAACGGTTGCTCAAATAACTTGACTGGAGATCAGTAGCAGATGGTGCAGGTTGTGGTTTCTCTTGGATGTTTGATTCTGTCATATGATTTAATAAATAACTAAGTAATTTAGGCCACAGTCATAATAAACCAGGTGCTTTAGGAACCAGTGTGAAACCGAAAAACAGCTGCATGTGGTCACAGGAAGGTACCTCAATGGTCATGGAAGGCTTTCACAAGGTGTGAGACGAAAAGGCCAGACACCAAAAAAAAAGTCTGTAGAAACTCTGTCTCAAACAAAATGATATCATTGTTTGAGGGGAGCACTTCGTTGTCACAGCCATAAACAGTTGGAACCAAAAGATAACCCACAATTATTATAGAATGTTCTAAGAGAGCCGCGAAAACAAATGAATGAAGCTTTGTTTTCTTGGTTTCATACAAGTAAAGGCTTTGTGCTAACACCCCATAATTTATAGAATTTAAAATCTTATAGTATACAGTGAAGGTAAGTGTTGCCGTACTTACTATTAGTTAATAAGAATGCCACCTTTTCTTATACTGGTAATGAAGTCTTTCATAAAGCAGAATTTTCTGAGCATATATCTGTGTAATATCAGGGGGAGGCTACATTCTTATTTAGCTGTCAAACTATTAACTCTCTTTTTAAAAATTGTGATATGTGGTGAAGAAAGCAATACTTGTTTGAAATAGTGATTTCACTCCAGGGCTCTGGTGGTGCAGCAGCTGCCGAAATATTGCTTTTGCTGTTTTAATCTGGATCCTAGACATTTTGTTCCATACCAAGCCAAAGAAAGAAAGACAGAGTGAGGAAAAAAAAAAGAAAGAGCAAGAAGGAAAGGAAGGAGGAAGGAAGGAACATGAATTCTTTTAATGCTTTGCAGAGAAAATATTATTTTGGTTATTAATGGTGTCATTCAAATTAATTATCTATATATGGCACAAATTTTACTATTTTGGGGCAAAAGGCTAAATGATCTGCCAGGCAGTGAACATGTTTTGAGCTAAACATATGATTAGATAAAGCCCTCTCGGTGACATTGGTGGCCTTGCTGAATCAGGAGCAAGATGCTGGGCTAAAACTCCAGAGTGCAGAGCTGGGTGGGTTTGCCTTTTGACTAGCTGCAGAACCAGCAGTTCAGAAAGGACCTTCAAATCCATCAACACCAACTTCCCGTCTACTGCCTGGATCTCCTGTAACATTCCAGACAAGGTCTTGTTTAGCTTAGGCCTTGGTGATGGGGTTCTATGTAAAATTTTAAAAGACTACATCGTAAGAACTGTTGAAGAAGAAAAAATCAGCAAAAACTAAAGCTATATGGGACTAAGAAGTTTTTCACAATTTCTCTCTGCCTATTTATTGGCAAATACTGACAAATGAAAGTTTTCCAGACTGTCATCTTAATTTTAATCTTTGTGTCAAAAGCTCTTACAAAATAATATACAAAAATATATAAGCTTAAATGTTACTGTATTAAGTTTTTTTAAAAGAGTACAAACAAATATATACAGTATGAATGTGACTATATTTAGGAGGGAAAAAAATCTAGCACCCTTTGTACAGGGTAAAAAAAGAAAAAAAATACCAATAGCAAGTGTGATCATACATAGTGGCACTATTATGAGTGATTTTTAAACTTCTCTTACTTTAATTTGCCAAATTTACTTTAAATAGAATAAACTACTATTTTTAACATAAGAAGAAAACTACCCTACTACAAGAACCTACTTTGTGCCAAGACTCTTTTATGTTTTCTTTCTTAAAGACAAGATCTCGCTCTGTCACTCAGGGCTAGAGTACAGTGGCAAGATCACAGCTCACTGCAGTCTCAAACTTCTGGGCTCAAGTGATCCTTCTGCCTCAGCCTCCCGAGGAGCTTAGGACCACAGGCATGCACCGCCACACCTGGCTGATTTTTTAAAAATGTTTTATAGAAATGGGATCTCGCTATGATGCCCAGGCTAGTCTCAGACTCCTGGCCTCAAGCAGTTCTCCCACTTTGGCCTCCCAAAGTGCTGGGATTACAGGTGTGAGTCACACACCTGGCCAGAGACTCTTCTTGACACTAGGAATACAAGTGAATAAACTAGCTCCTGCCTCTGGGGTTGCCACTGTAGCAGGGCAGACAGACAGCAAACACAGCAGATACCAAAGGAGATAATGAGAACTAAGGGAGAAAAATAAAGCAGAGCAAAGGAAAGGGAGAGTAACAGGGAATTTTTAAAATAAGATAATCTATACCCCTTGCATAAATGTAAGATTTTATTATCTTTTTATGTCTTAAAGTCATAATTTTACAGTTAACAATGGAGAAGCCATACAAATTTGCTCTGAGTGTAAATTGACATTACAGCAGGCCTGGAAATTGTGGTTGTCTTTTTTCTTTTCTTTGTTTTCTTTTTTATTTTGTCTTCTTGTTGTTTTAATGAAAACTCTGATACAAGGGGGTTTTTTTGTTTTGTTTTCCTTTGCCACTTTTTACTAAAAATGTAAGATTTAGTGAGGGAAAGGAAAGTGAATTTTATTCATTTTTTTCCCATGAAGTTGTATTAAGTATGGAACACATCCTACATATTACATATAGAAAGAGTAATAAATTGTGATTTTGACCTCAAGGACTCACAATCTAGTAGAAGATAGTCAGCCGATTCAAATACATTCCCAAATATTAGGAATAATATATTTCCATCAATATAGAAATATTCTTCTGTTTTCTTAAGCCCGCTTATTTTCTGGGGGTTTTAAACAATATTATTTTAAATACGTAATCATTAAACGTTCATTAAGGTTCCCATTTCCTATTTTCCTCCTGGGAACAGAAGGAATCTCCATTCTGCCATGTGTTACAGTTTCTGAAGCTTCCATAACAGTGTTTCCCAGACTTCAGTGTGCACATGCATCCCCTGGGGATCTTGTAAAATGCAGACTCTGAGGTGGTACTGCCGGGTGGGGCCTGAGATTCTGCATTCCTAATGCATGCCCAGGTGATGCCGAGGTCGTTCTGTGACCTCTCTGAGGCACGCACTCCTCTAGTGCAAAATGGGAACGACAACACCAAATTTGCAGGGTTGCTCTGGAATAACTTTTGTAAGTGGCCTTGTGCAGGAGGGCATGCGGAAGCTGCACCGCAGGCAGTGCTCGCCTCCCGGGACCCCTCCAGCTGGGGGCTGACCATGGCCGTCTTGGTGTCTTCTGCAGTGAGCAGCACAGTGCCTGGTACACATCAGGTGCCCGGTAAATATTTGTGGATCAAACACAGAACAAATACTTAACAAATTTGCCTGACAGATTCTATTATATTTTTTTAAGTAACTGAAAACTCATTAGTAAATATTATTAAAAATAACTTTAGGCTGGGCGTGGTGGCTCACGCCTGTAATCCTAGCACTTTGGAAGGCCAAGGTGGGTGGATCACTTGAGGTGAGGAGTTTGAGACCAGCCTGGCCCACGTGGCAAAACCCCATCTTTACTAAAAATACAAAAATTAGCCGGGCATGGTGGCACATACCTGTAATCCCAGCCACTTGGGAGGCTGGGGCAGGAGAATCACTTGAGTCCGGGAACTGGAGGTTGCAGTGAGCCAAGATCATGCCATTTTACACTAAGCTGGGGGAGAAGAGCAAAACTCTGTCTCAAAAAATAAATAAAATAACTTTAAAGATAGTTTTTAATAGTAAACTAATCACCTATATGCCATCCTTTTCACACACAAATAATTTTTTGTTCAGATGACTTTATTCCTACAAACACATTTTTACACCTTTTCAATGAGGGCACTTAGTGTTTCCATCTAACAGTAGGTTATAAATGCTTCTGTTTTTAAACATAGTGTTCACAGTTATGCCTTTTTGTGACTGCTTAATATGAATAGTATTGATGTCCCACAGTTTATTAAACTATTCCCTAATATTGGATATTTAGGGTGTTTTTTATTTTTATTTTTTACTACTTTAAATACACAGCTAATTTAGACCGTTTGATTCAGTCAATCATCCTATACTTTGCTTTTTTTAAAAAAAAACAAACAAACTATATTTCCTTATCACCCTGTGTTTAGTTTACTTAGATCTTTTTGTATGATTTAGAAGACAATTTTCTTTTTTTTTTTGAGATGGATTCTCGCTCTGTCACCGAGGCTGGTATGCAGTGGCGCGATCTCGGCTCACTGCAACCTCCGCCTCCTGGTTTCAAGTGATTCTCCTACCTCAGCCTCCTGAGTAGCTGGGATTACAGGCACGTGCCACCACACCCGGCTAATTTTTGTATTTTTAGTAGAGATGGGGTTTCACCATGTTGGTCAGGCTGGTCTCAAACTCCTGACCTCGTGATCCACTTGCCTCAGCCTCCCAAAGTGCCAGAATTACAGACGTGAACCACTGCATCCAGCCTAGAAGGTAATTTTCAACTTTAGATGTTACTTGTGATTATCTCAAAGCATTCCAGAAATAGACCTTAAAAAGAAATATATGTGTATTATCAAATTAAACATTATTAAGTTTTCTTTTATACAAATGATAAAACTAAAAGTTTCCCCCTTTCTTTTCTTTCCTTCGTCTCTACTATGTATTCTTTTATAAATTAATGTGAAATTTTGGTATTCATCTTTCTCTACTTTTGTGTTTTAATGCAATTACTCTAATTAAATGTATTAGCAGTGTACTGCACCCCTTTCTTCCTCATATACTCCTTTAAAAGTAACTAATAATCACATTTATAAATATGAGACTTGGCTGGGCGTGTTAGCTCACACTTGTAATCTCAACACTGGGAGGCTGAGGTGAGAGGATTGTTTGAGCCTGCTAGTTTGAGACCAGCCTGGGCAACATCTCTACCAAAAAAAGTTGAAAAAATTAGCTAGGCATGGTAGCACATGCCTATAGTCCCAGCTGCTTTGGTGGCAGAGGCAAGAGGATTGATTGAGCCCACGAGTTCAAGGCTGCAGTGAGCTGTGATGGCGGCATCACAGCACTCCAGCCTGGGTGAAAGAGTGAGACTCTGTCTCTGAAAAAAAGAAAAGAGAGAGAGAGAGACTTTATGAAGTAAGAAATAAATAAGGAGAACAGATTGGAGGTTCCTCAAGAAACTAAAAATAGAGCTGCTGTATGATCTGGCAACCCCACTGCTAGGTATATACTCAGAAGAAAAGAAATCAATATATCGAAGAGATGTTTGCACTCCTAGGTTTATTCCACACTGTTTACAATCGCCAAGATCTGTCATTAAAATGTTTATTCTAAAGATCATTTATATTGTATTTACTATAATTGAGTTAATTAGATACCACAGTTAGCAAATATGTGGTCTAAATTTTTCAAAGTTGATTTCTTTAGAACTTTTCTTCATGCTTAAAAATACTCTTGCTGCACTTTAAAAATAGATGTTTGTGGTTTATTTTTTTAAAATACAGCATGTCTTTATTTCCTTCTGCAATAGAGATGTGTTTCTTTCTCTGCAGCTTAAAGTGAGTAGAAAGAATCTTCTTAATGTCTGCAAACTTATATTTAAAATTAGCAGGAATGAGAAGAATGATTCTTTGATTCAAAATGACAGCATTCTGGGTGAGTGTCATTCAGTGCTACTATTGAGCAAATGTACTTGAGTAAAAATTAGATGTCTGGAGAGAAGATGTATAATCAATGATAGCAGGAATATTTTGTTTTCTAGAAACATGCAGAAGTTTTGCGATGCTCATTTTTACTTTGTCCTTCCCTGTTTTCCACATTCAGTTGAATGCATCCTGTGGTAGTTTGCTCTTTTCTTTCAACACCTGTAGTAACATTGTGTGACTTACAAAGTGTTCCCCATTTAAGCATTCATTTCCTGGACTTGGATTTAACATATAGAAAAATGCATGTAATAGTATTTGACATAATTGAAAATTTTAGCCTTTAATATACTAGGAATGACTGAAAGTTGAAAGATATCTATCACTGTTATGGAAACCTGACATCACAATGTTTCACATTTATAGGTAAGGAAGTTTTATTACACCTTATCTAGCTCATGCCTAATTTTTTGTTGTACTTCTAAAAAATTAAGATACCTAGTTACCTAAATGGAAATGTTTTTATGAATTAATATTGCTGATACGAGAAGAGAAGATACAAAGTATCTCCCATGCAGCAACATGGAAAATATTTTGAGTTCTCTTTTTGCAACATAGGATAAATTATCTTTTCGTCTTTCTTTGCCCCTGGCAGACAGGGACAAAACCAGTACTGAAAGAAATGTCTAATGTTGAATCAACTAATTAAGAATTGTAGACTGAAAACAATCATCTCAAATTATTACATGGGCATTAATATAATTAAATGTGAGATATGCATTATTAACCTTATTGGATTTGCCTGGACTACTCCTAAAACCAAGTAGTGGTATGTTATTGAACAAATGTGTTCTTAAGTTGTCTTGGGAAAAGGATAGGTGTTGTATTCAAGTTATCCTTTTCTAGGGTGATTGAGATTTTTTTAAGCTCCTGTCATGGATTTCCCACTAATAATACAGCAACAAATATATTCTTAAAGACTTATTGAAATTTAACTCTTAAATTTGTTAAATTATTAGTATTCTATGACTCAAAATTTTTGTAACAAAAAATAAAGGCCAATAAATAATTAGTAAGAGGCAAGGAATGACATTAATTAAAATAATACTTTATCTTATTTATTAATAATCCCATCCTTTTGCTGAAATTACTATTACAGAGATTTGTCTTAGCTAAAAGTAAGCTTTTCTCTTTATACGACATAACTCTTAACAAGCACTTGAATGTAGATTTTGGTAAACATATTTTACAAAGTGTATTTTATGTCCACACACAGCTTATTTAATATATTTATCTCCTGCTGTTATACTCAGACATTTATAATAATTCATCTCTTTGACAGAATCATTGTTGGAGGTGCTAAGAAGGGAAGACCTGCAAACTAACATGGAAGCTTTTTTATACTGTATGGGGTCTATAAAGTTCATTTCTGGAAATCCAGGATTTCTTAATGAAATGATCAGCAAAGATGCTGTGGAAATACTGATAAATTTGATAAACCAAATAAATGAGAACACCGAGAAATGTGGTACATGTTTGCCTAATTCGGGCCACTTGCTAGTCCAGGTAAGTATTTTACTTGAAAAGATTAGATGTGTAAAATTAGTTTTCACATTGCCTAATGCCAGTTTTAAAAGAATGGCATGCAAGAGGCCCCTATAGCCAGGTGTGGGTGCCCGGCCTCCAAGGGCAGCAGCCACAGCCCACTTCCACCCCTTGAGGACCTGGTGCCTGTTGTCCTGGACGGGCTATTCCTTGGCTACCAGAGCAGCTCTCTACACCGCATGCACTTTCACTGCCCTGCAGAGAAAGCAGGCCTGGAAGAAGGGAAAAGCTGTACCTCTCTGCAAAACAATTGCATGTTAGAGTCAAATTTTAGCAGGCTGTTTAGTGTTGAAGATGGGCCTGGCCTGGAGATGATTTATGATGATTGGTAGCTAATGTCATTACTCTTGTATCTTCAGTAAGAAACAGAAGGTAATGGGATTGAGTGGACAGTCATTGAGGTGGGTATGTAGATACCAGGCAGCCCTGAGACTGTAGGAATGCGGGGAACAAAACTGGATGCACTGAATATAAACAGAGCAGGTAGACCAGTTTTGTTATGTGTTAGGGTTTTATTGCTTACGTTGTAGCAGATTAAATTTCATAGTTAAATTATTTTCACTGGAGCTGCTCTGGCTTGGATACTCTTTTTTAGATGAGATTTTATCTTTAATAGCATTTGTATGTCAAATAATAGCATCTTTGATGTAATAATTCATAGGATTTGAAATGTGCTTGTCAATTAATGAGGACTGAGCACTCAGAGCACTCTAAGCTATTAGGAAACTGTTAAAAATTAGATTTAGGCCCTGTCTTCAAGATGCTTAAAGTATTTGGATGATTATTAATTTCGGACTTTGTGGTCTGTCTCCATTTTGAAGAAGATTGTGAAAACCTCTTTGAGTCATAAATGTGCACAATTTTTCTGTATGCCCTGTTTTGGCTAGGAAGACTTCAGAAACATTTTCCATGCTCCCAGTGTTATTGAATCATTCAATTTTTTTTCCCTCAATGAAAATAGTAATTTCTGATTATAGAATAATTATATTTCCTGTTAAAATGCTGAAAAGTATAAGAAAGAATATAAAAATCACCTGCAGTGCTTTCACCCTGAGATAACATCTCCAGCATTTTGGTGGTCATTTATATACATGTACATAATTTAATAGAATTCTCACTTTTTTGTTGTTGTTGTTTGAGACAGAGTTTTGCTCTTGTTGCCCAGGCTGGAGTGCAATGGCACGATCTCGGCTCACCGCAACCTCCACCTGCCAGGTTCAAGCGAATCTCCTGCCTCAGCCTCCCTAGTAGCTGGGATTACAGGCATGTGCTACCATGCCCAGCTAATTTTGTATTTTTAGTAGAGACAGGGTTTCTCCATGTTGGTCAGGCTGGTCTCGAACTCCTGACCTCAGGTGATCCGCCCGCGTTGGCCTCCCAAAGTGCTGGGATTACAGGCATGAGCCACCATGCCCGGCGAATTCTCACTTTTTAAATAACCTGTTACTTTTAATAGTCACTTTTTTTTGTTTTCTGTCATTCTCTTCCCTCCTTGTTTCTCCTTAACATTGTTCACACTGATATGTTCAGCACCTTTTAATACACACACAGGATTTAATAAATGGAATATTCTATGCCCTTCTCTCTCCTCATTTAACAATACGTAGTAAAAATCCCTCGAGTAAAAAACCCTAAAAACTTATTTAATTTTTCTTAACAATTGCATAATATTCTGTGATTAGGATATATCTCAGATTCTCAACCATTCCCATATTGAGATATTCACTCTGTTTTAAATGTTTATGTAACAGCTTATGCGATTCTTGTCTAGTTAATCTCTTTCCAACCCCATCTTATACACATATAAATGTTTGCTGTTTGCATCAACTATGTCACGGTGCGTGTGTGTGTGTGTGTGCGCGCGCACGTGCGTGCGTGCGCATGTGTGCACAGTTGAGTGTTACTGTGACCAAAAATATATCAAATCAAGAAAGGGGACCTCTGGTGTGCACATACAATATATTGCTGCCTGTGTTACTCTTTTATTTCCGTTTTCCCTGGATTCAGCATCCTCAGGTGCAACCTGATTCAACAGGTCCGATCCCCCCTCCTTTCCTGACATTTGTGTCCCCTACCTCTAGGGGGCACTGTAGAAGTTCCTCCTCACTGCCCACCACCACTTGCCACCACCTGATGGCAGTGGGCTCTGTCATTGTCTCCAAAGCCTTCCTTGAAACCAGCCTAAGGCCTGGCGTGTGTGGTCCATACCCCTGTCTAGCAGGAGAAAATGGAGCCCATGATGGCATCCACCTGAACTTACTCCAGCTGTGGTCACCAAATGCCATTTGTATCAACTGTATCACTGTGTGTTTACAGATTTGGGGAGGAAGGAGACATTGTTTTAGTCTTTATCATTTGCAGAATTCCCTGAATGGGACACTTCCTCATATTTAGTGAAAACAAAAACTGTTTTGTATCATACGAATGATAAAATGTAAACAAGACTTCACTCCAAGAGCAGATGAAAGTCTCTGCTTTTTTTTTTTGAGATGGATTCTTGCTCTGTGCCCAGGCTGGAGTGCAATGGCGCAGTCTCTGCTCACTGCAAGCTCCACCTTCCGGGTTTCACACCATTCTCCTGCCTCAGCCCCCGAGTAGCCGGGACTACAGGCGCCCACCACCACACCTGGCTAATTTTTTGTATTTTTAGTAGAGATGGGGTTTCACCGTGTTAGCCAGGATGGTCTCGATCTCCTGACCTCGTGATCTGCCCGCCTCGGCCTCCTGAAGTGCTGGGATTACAGGCGTGAACCACTGCGCCTGGCCAAAAGCCTCTGCTTTTGTGAATGTGTAACACTGACTGACTTTTCACCAGCCGGTTCATGTGCAAATTCAGCCAGACAGATCTGGCCACAAGCAGAAGTGTCTGTTTACACCAGCTTTGAGAACCTGGTAACTCCAGCTCAGGAGGCTTTATTTTTTTATTTTTTTTTTATTTTTGAGACAAAAAGCCTGTCACCCAGGCTGGAATGCAATGGTGTGACCTCGGCTCACTGCAACCTCCACCTCCCAGGTTCAAGCGGTCCTCCTGCCTCAGCCTCCTGAATAGCTGAGATTACAGGCGCCCACCACCACACCCGGCTAATTTTTTTTTTTTTTATTTTTAGTAGAGACAGGGTTTCGCCATGCTGGCCAGGCTGGTCTCCAATTCCTGACCTCAGGTGATCTACCCACCTTGGCCTCCCAAAGTGCTGGGATTATAGGTATGAGTTCCTGTGCCTGGCCAGGAGGCATTTTTAAAAGCGGCTTTTTTCAATTGAAAAGATAAATAAATGACTTATGGCTGTAGTAAGAATAAAAGAATGTCTGCCAGCCAGAGACAACATGACGAGGGCGAAAAAGATACAAGGAGGCCACATGTAGTGGCGTGACTGCTTTTCTCCAACTTTCAACCCCAAGAACCGCCGTAGCTTTGGAACACTTTCTGGGGACCTCATATTACAAAACTTCGCTTGCTTTAACATCTGGCACAGCATTAGAGTCATCTTGTTTTCCAAAAGCAGTTCCATTGGACGCATGGAAAGAGTGGAAAACATCTTCCAAAGCTCGACGTTGAAGATTGTGCAGGATTTGGGAAACTAGAATAAAGGGAAAAGGATGTTGAACACTCAAGTGGGAAATAAATAAGGTGTGTTTGGGAGGTACTGAAGAGGTAGGGCTGTCTAGAGTAGAGATTCTGTGTGGGCATCTTGGAAGGTGAGATTCAGAAGGTACAGCCATGAGTCTTGAATACCAGTTGCCAAGAGTGGGCTTGGGGCAACAAGGAGCAGTTGGAGGTGAGTGCATGGGGGGACGAGATGAGATCAGAGTGGCAGAAAGATGAATGTGCACAAAAGGTGAAACTGATAAAGACCCAATAGCTGAAAAGTGATGGGAGGAGAACGTATCCGCGGTACATGACAAATTGGAGGGCTAAGATCTCAAGCACAGCAGCCCTAGTTAACAGGCATTGCTACAGTTAAATTTTAGACTGATTAGAATGGAGATAAAGGAATGGGTATGAAGGAAAAGCTCCTTCAAAGCACATGGGCTAATGTTGCTTAGAGGGAAAAAAAAAAACAGTGTTAAACTTTGGAAGGTCTTCTTTGTGTTGTTTCTTACATATATGTATGTATCTGTATGGCTGTATGCATTAATATATGTTTATCACTTGGTGGCTGAAATCAAGAGACACTCATTGCACAAGTTTTGTGGTGTGGCTGCTCTGTGCCAGGCATGTTCTGGGTGGTAAGACAGGAGAACTGCCAGTAGGCACCTACTTTTTGATGATCCCTGTATCCAGATAATAGTATTCCAATGCTTATTCTTCTGCAAAATTATGGTACTTCCACATGGCCAACATTGCACTCAGTTCTGCATGTCAGATGTGTAATAGCATTTTGAGAAGGACAAGATACTCAGAGAAACTGGGTGCTGCCACCTGTGCATCAAGTCAAAGTGTGAATAGTCCCAGGCTGGCAGAACTGGAGATGTGAGTTTGTCTGTAAAGTCATAAGAGTAAAGCAGGTTAAACTGTGCATGTTCACTGAACTCCAGAACCCTAGAATTTAGGGGGAGCTCCCTGGAACTTGGAAAAAGAGAAATATAGGCCACCTAACAGGCAGGGCCCCTAAATGCCAGTAGTAAATTGCACCACCAAGAAGGTGGCACAGATGGAAAGAGGAGCTTGTCAGTGTTGCTCTAGAATGGATTATCATGAGGTGTTAAGGTTCATCTCTGGCCTTTGAAAAGCAGCAGTTGAGCAGGCATGACACAGGAGCTGAAGGAAACTCCTGGAGTCACTTCCATCTGAAAGTCTATTTTGGTCTCCCTTGTGCCCTTTCCTGGAGAACAGAGAAGAGTCTTCTGTCTATGTCACAATCACAACCAAGCCCAAGTTCTCCCAGTGTCTCCTTTGTCCTCTGTGTCTTGAGAACATCATGTACAAAGCTGCTTTGCTGTAATTGAAGGAAATCTCAATGTACTTATGTTAACAGTTAGGTAATTTATAGGTGGACAGTGTAACTATTAAAGCTCAGATTGACTTGAACTTTCATGCCTGTTTTTTGGATTCACTTGTACTTCTAATCTGTTTTTTCTTTCCAGCCTGACCCACTTGATTTTGAATTCAATTCTTAGAGAAATGTATTCTTTCCCTGCTTTAGATATACTATTTTTGAAGTTAAAACTGTTCTGCAACACCCCAGGTAACATGGTTTGCTTTTCCTCCCCACAGCCCCCACCCCTACTTCTCTGGCCCCTAAGCCTGCAGACACCTCCCTAGCGGCTCCCACAAATCCAGATCCTCTCCCCCTTGCTCAGTACCATACCACTGTCATGTTCTTCCTTTTTCTAAATGGAAGTCTCTCAGGAAGGTCGGTCCTCCCACCTCATCAGTCCTTTCCTTCCTTCACTCGGTTCCTTCCTTTTGTTTTTAGGGTTTAGGGTATAGGAAAGTGTATTGAACAAAGAGAGCTGACTCAGAAAATTTGAGCCTGGATAGTTCAGAAAATGATAAATGATAGTATCATGAATAGAAATTAGAGAGTTATAGACAGGAATGGATTTGGTGAGAGGAGGAAAGAAGATTATGGGAAGAAAATTATGTAATTAGCTTTATTTTTATTTTTTAATTTGTAATTTTTTTTTTTTTTTTTTTTTTGAGATACAGTCTCACTCTGTCGCCCAGGCTGGAGTGCAGTGGCGCAATCTCAGCCCACTGCAACCTCTGCCTCTCGAGTTCAAGTGATTCTCCTGTCTCTGCCTCCAGAGTAGCTAAGATTACAGGCACGTGCCACCATACCCGATTACACTTTGTATTTTTAGTACAAAACTAAAATTGTTTAGTAGGTCTCTAGTAGAAATAGGGTTTCACCATGTTGGCCAGACTGGTCTCGAACTCCTGACCTCAAGTGATTCACCCGCCTCAGCCTCCCAAAGTGCTGGGATTATAGGTGTGAGCTACTGCTCCTGGCTGAAATTAGCTTTAATATAAAACTTTCAGATGCCAGCAGAATAGCCATGCAGGCCTGTCGAGTAGGAAGTAGGAGGTATGAGCTGAGGCTTAGAAGAGAAGGTAAGACCAAAAATACAGATTCAGGGTCATCTACATGGAGGTGATGGTTGAAGGCAGAAAAGACAATGAAATTACCCAAGGAGAGAGTAGAGAAAGAGCAGAGGGACTGATGACAGATTGTGTGAAATGGCCTCATTTGTGGAATGGAAAGAGAAAAGGAAGTGACCAGGAAATGAAGGGCAATGTACAAGAGTAGAGATTTTCTCAGAAAGGATGGGTCAGTTTTGGCAAATGCTGCAGAGAGCGTGTAGGGGAAGAGGAATCCCTCCACTTAGTTTGGAGCAGTGTGAATAGGCGAGTGAGGGCTGTGAGGGGCCATCTCCTAGGGCAACAGTGTGCTCTCTTGCTCTCTCTCAATCTTACATAATTCTTTATCTCTGTATTTTTAAATTAAAAGGTGTTTTGATATACTTGATTTTTTTTTTTTTTTTTTTTTTTTAATTTCTGAGCCCTAAAGTGAGCTCCCCACTTTGGCTGAGCTGGGCTCTGTCCTGTATTCAGTGTTTGCCATCAGGAACCCTGATGGTTCATTCAACCCTGGACTGTGTTGGGGCAGGCCCAGTGCCGCCGCCCTGCATGGTCCAGTGAGGAGAGCACCGCACTGGAGCCCCCAGCCTGAGCTGGCCGCTCAGCTGGGACACTGAGCCCGGCTTACCCTCTGAGCCTCACTTTCCTGTCTCTAAAGTGCTGACTATGCCTGCCTTAAAGGGCAGCTGGGAAATGAAATGAGATGATCCAGTAAAGCGCCCTTAACAGGGCAAGGCACATAGTAGGCACTCACCAGAAAGCCATTCAATAAAATAAGATCAGAATTACCCAAACCTGAAGCTTCAAAGAGCAATTCCTTCTGATAGGATAAAAACGTAATCACAAGAAATTAAGAAGACAGAGTCCAGGATGGATTTCAAATCTTTAATCTTTTTGTTGTTTGGGCTTTGATAAGCAATGTGGAGAAGAGCGCCAAAGAGAAACTAAACTTGGACGAGGGTGTTAGAGTAATGTATGAGATTCTGGGTAAATGATGGACCCCAATTCTCAGAGCCTGCTATTCTCTGCTTCAAGATTTGGGGGATTTAAGAGAGGCCTTCAACTGAAGTCTGGGGATTTGACCAAGCAGTGACTTAAGTTATTATTAGTAATTAAGGACTGTATCAAGGTGGCTGGGGTCTTTTAAATCTTGCTTTAGTTATGTTCAATAGTTTTAAATGTAGAGATTAATGCATTTGTATTTAGGTGTTTAGATAATTATAAGTATGCGTACTTATGCTGGAAATTATATTAATTCTTTCTCTTGCACAACCCCGCCTGTTGGAAGCCTGCCTCTTCAGACTGTGGAATCAGAAGCAAGGTAGCAGTGTCTACCAGTAGAACTTTGCTCTGATTATTGGAGGAAGTAAACTGCATACCTATAAAATGGCAGCAAATGGCCCTATGATTTATTTCCTAAGTTCTTACAGATAATATTTTTGCAGATTTGATAATTTAAATCAAATTTAAAGCATTTATTTTGAAGGTTTCGCTTGAATAGCAAGCAGCAGATGAGGTTTTTAATTTTCTTATTGTTTTAATTAAGGTATAATCTACATCCAGTGACATGCTTAGATCTTATATGTTTGATGAGTTTGACAAAAGTAGAAAGCCACAGAGCCCCTACCCTTATCAAGATACAGAAGGTTTCTGTCACCTCAGAAATTTCCTCCCACCTCTTCTCATTAATCCTCATTCTTCTACCCTCCTCCCAGAGGGAACCATTTTTCTGATCTCTTTCACCATAGATAAGCTCTGCCTGTTCTAAAACTTTATATAAATGGAATATACAGCATGTACCCTTTTGTGTCTGGTACCTTTTTAAACTTTTATTTTGAACTAAGTATAAATTCACAAGATTTTGCAAAAATAGTACCGAGAGGTCCTGTGTACCCATCACCCGGCTCCTCCCAGTGGTGATATCTTACATAACTATTGTACATTATCAAACCCGGGAAATTGATATGGATATGCCATAGTTACCTAGAGTACTATATCTGGCTTATTTTGCTTGGCATATTGTTTTTGAGATTAGATGGAGCATTTTTAGGGGTTAGTCTTTGGTATTGATCACTATACTAGCTAATTTTTATTTTGTTTTTGTTTTTAGAGATGGAGTCTTGCTCTGTCGCCCAGGCTGGAGTGCAGTGGCGCGATCTCGGCTCACTGCAACCTCCCCCTCCCAGGTTCAAGCAGTTCTGCCTCAGCCTCCTGAGTAGATGGGATTACAGGCGCATGCTGCCACTTTTTTAATGATGTATTTGTTAATAAGAAGGGGACAGCTATTTTCTACTTATGGGGTTTCCTTCCTATAAAAGAACTGCCAGCAGCATAACTAACCACTCACGTGCCCAGTTGCCACGAGAGAGTAGGCATTCGGGGCCCAGGTTCTTCCTTTTCCCTTCTCTTCCCTTTCCTAGGAAGGAGCTATCTACAGGCAATTCATGTTCTCTGATTTTCCAGGGACAGCAGATCTGAAGATCTGAGAAGACTCAGAGACCTAAACATGTAATGCCTTGGGTTTTTTACTTGGAAATAAGAGACTAAGGAGGATGGGGATGGGGAGAAAGTTATCACCGTGGTTGGAGGATGTGGCTTATAGCTGAGGCAGGCATGCTTTCTAATCCTGAGCCCTAGAATTAGATTTAGTCACCCAGTCACAGACCTCATCTGTCCCTGGAGGAGCAGAACACCTGTGTTCTGATGGCAGCTCACTTCTAAAAGAGGAAGGGAAAAGAGGGACCAGGTAGGGGCTGGACTGGGAGTGTCCGATTCCTCTCCCAAGCTCACCAATCAGGAAGTGAGGGTAGTGGATGGCCAGGAGTGTTATGCTAAAAGACAGATCAAGGGTGGAAAATGAGGCTCCTACTGTGTCTGAGGAGAGCCATTTGCTCTCCATTAGTGCTCTGCCTGCTCAGCCTCCTTTCTTCACTGTTGATATATTAGTTGTGGCAGTAAGGAAATGTCACTAACTTTAGCATTTAATTGTGAATAGTGGTTTCATCGCTTGGTAGGTCTTAACACACTATCTTTTTCAGACTCCTTTTTCTTGTTTTGCTGCATTGCCATTCTAAATTGTTTGTATGATATTCAAAATTTCTCCCGTATTGATACATACATAGCCACAGCTGGAAGAATCAGATACCTACTCATTTTAGTGAGGTAACTGACATAGAGGCAGTAAATGAAGAAACAACAATAAACAGAGCCAAAGGGTTTAAGGAGGACAGAAGCACTTCCTGCTAAGTCGGACACCCATGTTAGGGATGTGCCAAGTAGGCCTGTGTAGCCAGGCACTGAGTGTTATCAAGGATTCTTAATTAATATTACCTTCATATGCATATATCTTAATGAATTCCAATAAAGCTTAGACATGCTTGTTACCAGTGATTTCACATGTCTAGCAGCATCTTGTCATTGGTTTCTTTTGTCTCAGCCAGAACTGTACAAATCATATATGAGACAATATGAAACTTCTTGGGTTACCACACAGGCTCTGGTTTTGGCATATATGTGGCCTCAATTGGGCACAAATTCAAAGAAATGATGTGCTTTTATTAATAGAGGGAGATGGTTTAGCTGAGGTTGGAAAATAGTGGCTTTTGTCATAAATCATTTCACACTGTTTGTGGTCTCTGGCGGCTGCGTTTATTCTTTTACATCATCAGTGGGAAGTCAACCATTTTGCAGTTGGCAGTTAAGTTGAGACAAAGCTCAAGGGATTTCAGTTGTGGATATTCCAGATGATTGCAAAATGTTTTTAGAGACCAGTGCCAAATAGAGTAGGGAGGCAATAGACCAAGAAACGGAGGCCAGGGCACTAGCCTACCTGGGAGCTGATAGACTTCTGAGCTTCAGTGAGTCACAAGCTCCTCTGATCTGGGGCAGCTCTGATGGCAGGTTGCCTTCTAGAGCAGAATCTGGTGAGTTCCTTGAGGATGGAGTACTCTGATGGAGGAAGGGCACAGAGGGGAAAGAGAAGGCCATCCACTCTGGACATGATCAGTGTGTGGAGGTTGCCCCACCTTGCACCCACCCACTGCAGTGGAGAACGCAGGAATGAGACCACAGCTGCTGGGCCTGTGTTGTGTCCTCAAGTCCAGTGATCCAAGTCAGGAGACCCACGCCTCCGCTTTTTTTTTTTTTTTTTTTTTTCTTGAGACAGAGTCTGACTGTGTCACTCAGGTTGGAGTACAGTGGTGCGATCAAAGGCATGGCTCACTGCAGCCTCAGCCTCTGGGGTTCAGGTGATTCTCCTGCTTCAGCCATGAGAGTCGCTGGGATTACAGACCTGAGCCACTGGGCCCAGCCCCATATTTTAAGACAAAGATTTCTTGTGTTTGCTAAGGTTTCTCAACTAATTAATAGTTGAAAACACAATTTGAAATTGATAATTAAGTACCTATAGTCAACTTGAAAAAAACAGAAGCTAAAGCTTTTGAGTTCTCATTTTACTGTATTAAAATGTAGTTGTGCATTTATGAATGATCTAATTTCTTCTTAGTACATTTTTTCTCTTTAAAATGGGTCTCCCAATACTGACCACACAATGAAAACGTTGAGGCTTACATAATTCAGTGTGAGCTGGGTAGCTTTGCCAACTCTCCGGGTGTTTTACCTGACTGAGGGTGGTACCTCAGTTATGATCAAAGAATTTGGGGAACGTGGAAAGAAGCTGCCTCAGAAAAGTGAGCACCAGAAAGTTGTCGAGTGTAGCTCAGTCATTTTTCAGCAGTAGATTAGTAACCAGAAGCAAAATGGAGTGTTTCTTCCTGGGTATTTGCCAAAACCTTAGTTTCCCTTTTGCCCTAAACATCACCTAACAATTGCTCATAAGCAAGGAAACTTACATTTGTATTAGTCCTCTTTGTGGATTATCAGTGTCATTTTCTTCTCTTTTTTCTTCTTCCTACTGGCTGCCTTCAGGATTGCAAGTCCCACAGGATTGCAAGTTAGGAGATGGGGAAAAAGATAGGAATTAAAACTTGTGTTTTTCAGTGTGCTATTTCTTGGTGAAATGCTACTTAAGAGGTTGGGAATTTCTCTACTAAGTCCTTTAGAGACTAAACAAGTATCTAGGTGTTCATTTAACTTAGACTTTTTTAAAGTAAGGGATTTGAGATGGTTTGAAAGATGATATACAATAAAAAAGAAAAATACGTGTTTAAGTTTGTGCATTTATAAATAATACAAATTAGAATAGAAAGTTAAGAAAGAAATGGATGCACACCTCCAAGCATAAAAAGCTCGGGCTTTGGTTAACTCCTGCTTTGGGGGCGGGCCCAGTGGGTGGGCTTTCTTTGGGGGCGGGAAATAAAGACCCTGCTGTAGCGCACAGAACTCATTGATAATTCTCACAGACTTATCTCTATTCAACTGAGAGTTCTTGTGTTTTTTTTTTTTTTAATTTTGACTTTATGTAATGACTTCAAAAGTTGGAGCAAAATTCACAGTTAAATGGGTCAGCTTGGAACTTGCCTTTACTGTGACCACATGATTTAGCTAGACTCTCCTCCCCACACCCCCCCGCTTTTTTTTTTTTTTTTTGCATTTTTTTCCAGAAAAGGCCACTGGTCTGAGCATTCAGGGCCCCACCATCACCCCACAGTGAGACTGGTGACTCTCAGAGGTTAGTGACAAGTCTCTCAAGATAGAGGGCCTTCAGAGCTGCGTCTGAAGCTCTGATCCTTCCCCCTCAGGGCTTTAGGCCCTGGTTCACCCAGGCCTCTGCTAAGCTCCTGCACTTTCTTGCCAGAGGTGTCTTAAAGGGAAAAACCTCCCTTTTGTCGCTCCTGTCCCTTCTTTCTTTCTTCCCCCTCCTCATTCCCCTCTTCCTCCACCTTCTCATTCACTCATCCAGCCCTCTGGCAGCTGAACATTTAAGAGCTTTTTATGAGCACATTTGTTGTCCTCTGAGTAGAAAGAGGAGTAAGAAGTGGTTTGTACCCTAGAGGAGCTCACCATGGGAGAGAAGATGCCTGAAGACAAGTGACAATGCTTCTGTGATGGGGTTATAGAGGCAGGAACAGGATGCTTTGGTAACTGGAAGAGGAAGCGACTGATCAGCCTCAGAAAGGACTTCATAGAGAAGTTATCTTGAACTGGGTTTTGAAAAATGAGCAGGAGGCCAGGCGCAGTGGCTCATGCCTGTGATCCCAGCACTTTGGGAGGCCAAGGTGGGCAGATCACTTGAGGTCAGGAGTTCAGGACCAGCCTGGCCAACATGCAAAAGCGTGTCTCTACTAAAAATACAAAAATTAGCGGGGTGTGGTGGTGCTTGCCTGTAATCCCAGCTACTCGGGAGGCTGAGGCAGGAGAATCGCTTGAACCCGGGAGGCGGAGGTTGCAGTGAGCCGAGATTGAGACTCTGTCTCAAAAAAGAAAAAAGAAAAGAAAAATGAGTAGGAGATGGCCAGGGGGAGAAGGGGTGGCAGAGTGTAATTGAGGACACTCTGGACGGAGGAAGCCGCCTATTCAAAGGCATGGCGTCATGAAGGGATGAAGACCTCGTGTAGTGCAGTCTGAAGGATGGCCAGGGTGGTGCGGAGGCAAAGGAGATGAGTTTGGAGGGATGAACTGCACTTCAGAGACTGAGGAACCGTTAGGCTACGGGTGCTACTGGCTGGGCTGGAAGTCACCGGAGGCCTTTGAACAGGGAAGGCGTGGCTTTCAGATGCCCCCTCTGGCAGCAGTGAGCAGCTGTGGGGGCGAACTGTGGAAGGAGCCCATCCAGGGGGCTGTAGAGTTTGGGTAAGAGATAAAGTAAGCTTAAACTGAACCAGTGACGCTGGTGATGCAGAGAAGGGGTGAACATGTGACCAGTAAGGTGGGGAAAGGGGTAGGGCCTGGGAGGGAGTTTAGGAGCCTAGAAAGGGGCTGCTGTCAGAAATGAGATAGGCTAGAGAACAAATACACAGAGGCCGGTCCCCTTCCAGAGAGTTCATTTTTCTTTCATCCATTATTTTTCACTCCTCTGCTTTGAAACAAATCTTAAAATCTGTCCACCTCAGAGATATTGTCTGCTTAGCCCATAGTGTTCTGATATCCCAGTCTTTCCTTTGTAGATGTTATCCCCTTCATTCATTCCATTAATAAATGCCTATTGAGTGCCCACCATGTACCAGGCACTGGACTTGGAGCTGGATGCACAGTGGTGAAAAGGATGAACAAGGTTTATGCCCTTACTGAAGCTTCTAGTCCGGAGGAGTAGACAGACAGTAAAACATAATATTAAATAACCTAGCATTAAGTAGAGTTTATGGTGGCATATATGGTATGAGATGAAGCTTGATGGTTTGAGAAGGACCAGATCTATTGATCCTTGTAGACCATGGTCAGGGAACTGAATATTATCCTGGGAGCTATGGACAAAAAGCCAGTATGGCTTGGAGTAACAGAAAGCAGAAAGGCTCCTAGGATTCTGGGATGTCTCTGCTTGAGCAACTAGGTTGATGGTGTCATCTATTGAGCTATTGCTGTGTATTTTTCAAATGCATGGTGTATGTTTCATGCGCATTATTTCTACCAGCACCACAAATGACAAATTTGGAAATATGTGAGGTATTGTATCGACTCAACTGTGTGTATCACGTGCAGGTAGGGATTTCAATCAGATGGCATATAAATGTGGACTTTCTCTCCTGACTTGGGTTATTTATGAAAGTTATGTATGTGGGGCAGAAGAACCTTGCACTGTCTAAACTTTTGCTAATGAGGTGAGAATAAGGCCTGAGAAGGAGAAAAAATTGAGATTGAAACAAGAAAATAAAAGCTCCTAAGGAAACTATGGTCCATTCTGCTGGCAGTGTCCCTTGCCAGAGGTTAGATGTGGGGAGCGTGAGGATGACTATGGACTGGGATGCCCCATCTTTGATGCCTTGGGGCCAGGGAAAAGGAACTATTGGTGTGCAGTGACTGGAATGGGTATTTCATGGTTTCCTATGGTGTCCGTCTGCCTGGGAGTCACACAGGCATCTGTACTCTTTGGTCTCCATGGAAGAGAGTTTTGAGGCATCCTCTGAATTAATGTAAACCAGTAGTGCTCCAGTGCCTAGGCTGTCTCAGGAGAAGAGGTAGAAAGGGGGTCAGATGATGAGACTTTTCCATTTTATGACAGCAATGGAATTCCTAGAATGGTTCATTAGTCTTCACAAAAGATCGATTCCTGGCTGGGCGCAGTGGCTCACCCCTGTGATCCCAGAGGTTTGGGAGGCTGAGGTGGTTGGATCACTTGAGGCCAGAAGTTCGAGACCAGCCTGGCCAACATGGTGAAACCTTATCTCTACTAAAAATACAAAAATTAGCCAGGCGTGGTGGCATGCGCCTGTAATTTCAGCTACTTGGGAGGCTGAGGCAGGAGAATTGCTTGAATAGGGAGGCAGAGGTTGCAGTGAGCCAAGATCCTGTCACTGCACTCCAGCCTGGATGACAAAGGAAGACTCTGTCTCCAAAAAAAAAAAAAAGAAAAAGAAAAAGAAAAAGTCAGTTCCTTAGCTTAGAAGACTACATTGTTACATTGTGCAAATCTGTGGAATTAAGTGGAATACTCAAGTAGTTTGTTTTACCTCCAGTGTTTGGGATATCTGAAACTTTCAGGGAAGAATTTACAGAATCATTGTATAATTGAATTGATTGCAAAAGACTTGTACACATTTATTTGAAGCATTTTTTTTTTAACATTTTCTGTGTTTTCAGGGTAGTCAGTTATATTTTAATGTATCTTTTTGTTGCTGTTGTTATAAGGAAAAACTAATCACGTCATCTTAAGAATTGTTTTTAGAAGTTTATACACTATGGCTATAATGATGCTTTATGTTTACATGATGCTTTACAGTATTAGATAAGTAATAAAAACAGTGCTACATGGTTCCATTTGCTACACACAACCCCCCCACCCCCAGAGGTGAGCAGTGCTTGTCACCTGCTTTTCACAGATGAGGAAATGGGGAAGTGGAGGAAGGAGTGGCTGCCCCTAGGCACTTCACTAGGAAGAGATATGGGACTTGAATCCCTGTCATTTGACTCTAAAGTGATGGCAGCAATGCCATTCACACATCTCATCTCATTGAATCCTTACAACTACTAGGCAAGTATCATCACCTCTACTTTACTGAATGAGAAAAACGACTCTGGGAGGTTAAGTAACTAACCCAGGCTGATGGGTGGTGGGGCTGAACTGGCTCTTAACCAGTAGCTTGCCTGCAGTGTCCCACAAGGAAGGAGCACACTGCATATTAAAATTATTACATAACAACATTCATTTTATGATTTACTGAACTCTTCTTGACTCTTTGGCAAAGGTAAAGTAGATGCTTTCTTGAATTTTTTTTTTTTTTTTTTAACAAAATAAGACAAATTTGTGAGATCTTAATACTTGCCTCTTGGGAGAGAATGAGAGTAAAGATCTTAAATATTCCTTGGCCACATCATTATCTGATGCTATTTATAAAAGCATAGAACAATCAGACAAGAATACCTATAAAATTAAAAAAAAAAAAAGAAAGAAAAACAACAAAAAGTTTCTAATCTGCAGAACTGACGTGGCTATCACAGGGCCAGCTGAAGATCTTAGGACTGTTAAACCTAGATGATGATTTGTTTAACCTTGGGTTTGGGGTATACCAATTGCTTACAAAGATTAATATTTCATTCTTTACTTTTCAACCAAATTAGGCTTTCTTTGTTTTCATTTGTTGCTACTTGTGCTGGTGGGAGAGGCATAGCGGGAGCTTCACTTAGCTACTGATATAAGGAAATTTATGAGATGAATTGTACTCTGCTGCTTCTTGTGGTTATATTTTTTCAGTTTAAAAAAAAAAATGGCACAAGCATGCTTTTATCCTAGGTGACTGCTACGTTGAGAAACTTGGTTGATTCACCATTAGTAAGAACTAAGTTCCTAAGCATCAGTGCCCTTCCCCAGCTCTGCACGGCGATGGAACAGTACATGGGTGACAAGGACGTCTGTACCAATATTGCCAGAATATTCAGGTAGGTAGACTAAGACGTGAAGTAGCCTTACAAAAATGCCAATGCTTAGACTTTGGGTTATCTTTAATATTTGCTTGTGTGACTGGCAAGAAATCCTTTTTCTTCTTTTTACTTCACCTGCCAGAAAGGGTAAATCTAGTGGTCCCAGTTAAAAATGAACAATTCAAACAAATGACTCCATTGTCTATATGATTCTATTGTGATTCTAAACTCATTGGTTGTTAAGTCGTTTTAGTTCTTTGGTGAGTGGTGAGCTCCGTGTGTGTGTTTAATCTTCCTCTCGGTTTATTTGAAATTAAAAAAACTGTATACAAAACACAGCAAACGTTCCAGTTTGCTAGGAAATAAACAAGAGTTTTAACTCAAAGAAGGGGATCAATGCTTAGAAAGTCTGATCTGACTTTGTAATAGAAGGTTATTCTATTTCAGCTATTTGAACTTTGGCTCAGGCTTTCACTGGTCATGTCTACACTTACTTTATTTCTTCCAGAAATAATGATCATTTGAATCCAGGTTGCCTCAAGCAAGATGTTGTCAAATTTCAGAGCTGTCTTTATGCATTTCTGTTTCCTCCTGTGCTGCTCTTTGTCAGTGTTTTTACATAATGATTCTTCTCGGGAGCCTGGGGCTTTTCTTGAACTATAACGTTGTAGTTGTAAAGAAAAGCAAACTTCCCTGAAGACTGAATTGGTACTTGACCCCCGGACCCCTGTATGAGGATGTGAGTCCAAATCTGATTTTTTTTAAACGAATGTCAACTTGAAGTGTAGATTAAATGGTACACAGGTTTGTTATGTGGGTAAATTGTATGACGTGGAGGATTGGGGTCTCAACAATCATGTTACCTGGGCAGTAAGCATAGTACCCAACAGGTGGTACTTCAGCCCCAGCCCCCTCCTTCCCTCCAGATCTGATCTTTTTCTACTGCACTTCCCTGAGCTTTGTTCTGGATTCCCTGCCTGGCCTTCAAATCTCTCACTTTTTTTCTCCCTTAAGATCCAAACGCTTGGTCAGGCACAGTGGCTCATACCTGTAATCCCAGAACTTTGGGAGGCCAAGGTGGGGGATCACTTGAGTCCAATAATCTGGGACCAGCCTGGGCAACATGGCGAAACCCCATCTCTAGCGCCCTCCCCAACCCCTGCCAAAAAATTAGCCAGGCATGATGGTGTGTGACTGTAGTCCCAGCCACTTGAGAGGCTGAGGTGGGAAGATTGCTTGAGTCTGGAAGGTGGATGTTGCAGTAAGCCAAGATAGTGCCACTTGCACTCCAGCCTGGCCAACAGAGCAAGACCCTATCTAAAAAAAAAAAAAAAGAAAAAGAAAAAGACAAAAGAAAAAAGAACCCAAACTCTTCTTGTTCTTTTCCCTTCCTTATGAACTTATTATTTTGTATTGATATCTCTTTAAAAATATTTACTTATTTATTTATATATTTTAGCTGTCTCCTACAGGAAGGATATCCAAGAATCTTGATGAACATTAAGACTAGGAGTTTGTCTATAGATGCTCTTGGATTTTCTATGCAAATTATCTGCATATAAATTTTTTTTCAATTACTGTAACTCTGTCCCCATCCTCATCTCTTCTTTAGTGCATCGTTTAGGAGTTCAGTACAACATTGTGAGTGTTGGGCCTGTTGTCTTTCTTCTGACTTTAAAGGAAATATTTTCATGGTTTTACTAGTTGAAAATAATATTTGTTGTAGGTTTTCGTAACTACCTTTAGAAGATTAATGATTTTTTTCTTATTAATGGGTATTAAGTTTTGTCAAATGCTTGCCCTGAATCTTCTTTTCTTTTAACTTTTGTTTTAGGTTCAGGGGTACATGTGAAGGTTTGTTACATAGGTAAACTCATGTCACAGGGGTTTGTGGTACAGATGATTTCATCACCCAGGAATTAAACCCAGTATCCAATAGTTAAAAGAGTTATCTTTTCTGCTCCACTCCCTCCTCGCACCCTCCACTCTCAAGTAAACCCCAACATCTGTTGTTTTCTTCTTTGTGTTCATAAGTTCTCATCATTTAGCTCCCACTTATAAGTGAGAACATGTGGTATTTGCTTTTCTTTTCCTGCGCTAGTTTGCTGAGCTAATAGCCTCCAGGTCCATCCATGTTCACGCACAAGACATGATCTCATTCTTTTTTATAGCTGTATAGTATTCCATGGTGTATAGGTACCACGTTTTCTTTATCCAATCTGTCAATGATGGGCATTTAGGTTGATTTCATGTCTTCGCTATTGTGAATAGTGCTGCAATGAACATTAGTGTGTATGTATCTTTATGGTAGAATGATTTATTTTCCTCTGGGTGTATACCCAGTAATAGGATTGCTGGGTTAAATGGTAGTTCTGCTTTTAGCTCATTGAGGAATCACCGTACTGCTCTACACAATGATTGAACTAATTTATACTCCTACCAACAGTGTATGAGTGTTCTCTTTTTTCTGCAACCTTACCAGCAACTGTTATTTTTTGACTTTTTAATAATAACCATTCTGACTGGTATGAGATGGTATCTCATTGTCGTTTTGATTTGTATTGCTCTAATGATCTGTGATACTGAACTTTTTTTCATATGCTTTTTGGCCACATGTGTGTCTTCTTTTGAAAAGTGTTTGTTCATGTCCTTTGCCCACTTTTTTTTTTTTTTTGGAGACAGAGTTTCGTTCTTGTTGCCCAGGCTGGAGTGCAATGGGGTGCTCTCGGCTCACTGTAACCTCTGCCTCCCAGGTTCAAGTGATTCTCCTGCCTCAGCCTCCCAAGTAGCTGGGATTACAGGCGTGCACCACCACACCCAGCTGATTTTTTGTATTTTTAGTAGAGACAGGTTTTCTCCATGTTGCTCAGGCTGGTCTCGAACACCTGACCTGAGGTGATCCACCCACCTCAGCCTCTCAAAGTACTGGGATTACGGGCATGAGCCACTGCACCCGGCCCTTTGCCCACTTTTTGGTGGGGTTGTTTCTCTTGTAAATTTGTTTAAGTTCTTTATATGTCCTGGATATTAAACCTTTGACAGATGCATAGTTTGCAAATATTTTCTCCAATTCTGTAGGTTGATAGTTTCTTTTGCTGTGAAGAAGCTCTTAAATTTAATTAGATGCCATTTGTCAATTTTTGCTTTTGTTGCATTTGCTTTTAGTGTCTTTGTCATGAAATCTTTGCTCGTTCCTATGTCCAGGATAGTATTGCCTAGGTTATCTTCCAGGGTCTTTATAGTTTTGGGTTTTACATTTAGTCCTTTTTTTTTTTTTTGGAGACAGAGTCTAGCTCAGTCGCCCAGGCTGGAGTGCAGTGGCGCGATCTCGACTCACTGCAAGCTCCGCCTCCCGGGTTCACGCCATTCTCCTGCCTCAGCCTCCCGAGTAGCTGGGACTACAGGCGCCTGCCACTACACCTAGCTAATTTTCTTGTATTTTTAGTAGAGACAGGGTTTCACGTGTTTGCCAGGATGGTCTCGATCTCCTGACCTCGTGATCCGCCCATCTCAGCCTCCCAAAGTGTTGGGATTACAGGCGTGAGCCACCACGCCTGGCTACATTTAGTCTTTGATCCATCCTGAGTTGATTTTTGTATATAGTGAAAGGAAGGGATCTGGCTTCAGTCTTCTGCATATGACTAGCCTGTTACTCCATGATTATTTATTAAATAGGGAGTCTTTACTCCATTGCTTGTTTTTGTCAGCTTTGTTGAAGATCATGTGGTTGTAGGTGTGCAGCCTTATTTTTGGGCTCTCTGTTCTGTTCCCTTGGTCCATGTGCCTGTTTTTGTACCAGTACCATGCTGTTTTGGTTACCATAGCCCTGTAGTACAGTTTGAATTAGGCAATGTGATGCCTCTAGCTTTGTTCTTTTTCCATAGGATTCCTTGGGTTTTTGGGCTCTTTTTCAGTTCCATGTAAATTTTAAAATAGTTTTTTTTTTTTTTTTCTAGTTCTGTGAAGAGTGTCATTGGTAGTTTGATAGGAACAGCATTGAATCTGTAAATTGCTTTGGGCAGTATGGCCATTTTAATGGTATGAATTCTTCCTATCCATAAGCATGGGATGTTTCCCCATTTGTTTTTGTCTTCTCTGATTTCTTTGAGTAGTGTTTTGTAATTCTCATTGTCATGATCTTTCACCTCCCTGGTTAGCTGTGTTCTCAGGTATCTTATTCTTTTTGTGGCCGTTGTGAATGGAATGGCCTTTCTGATTCGGCTGTCTGCTTGGCTGTTGTTGATGTATAGGAATGCTAGTGATTTTTGTACATTGATTTTGTATCCTGAAACTGCCGAAGTTGTTTATCAGCTGAAGGAGGTTTTGGGCTGAGACGATGGGATTTTCTAGAAGTCGAATCATCTGTAAGTGTTGGGTCTGTTGTCTTTCTTCTGACGCTAAAGGAAATAGTTTCATGGTTACACCAGCTGAAAATAATGTTTGTTGTAGGTTTTCTTAAGTACCCTTCTGCAAACAGAGATAGTTTAACTTCCTCCCTTTCTGTGTGGATGCCCTTTGTTTCTTTCTCTTGACTGATTGCTCTGGCTCGGACTTCCAGTACTGCATTGCATAGGAGTGGTGAGAGAGGGCATCCTTGTCTTGTGCTGTTTTTCATGGGGCATGCTTCCAGCTTTTGCCCATTTAGTATGATATTGTCTGTGGGTTTGTCATAGATGGCACTTACTGTTTTGAGGTCTGTTCCTTCAATACCTAGTTTTTTGTTTTGTTTTGATTTGTTTTTTTGAAACGGAGTCTCGCTTTGTCATCCAGGCTGGAGTGCAGTGGCGTGATCTTGGCTCACTACAACCTCTGCCTCCCAGGTTCAAGCGATTCTCCTGCCTCAGCCTCCAGAGTAGCTGGGATGACAGGCATGTGCCACCACACCCAGCTAATTTTTGTATTTTTAGTAGAGATGGAGTTTCACCATGCTGTCCAGGCTGGTCTCAAACTCCTGACCTCAGGTGATCCACCTGCCTCAGCCTCCCAAAGTGCTGGATTACAGGCGTGAGCCACCTCACCCAGCATCAGTACCTAGTTTATTGAGAGTTTTTAACATGAAGGAGTGTTGAATTTTACTGAAAGCCTTTTCTGTGTCTATTGAGATAATCATGTGGTTTTTGTCTTTAGTTGTGTGTGATAAATCACATTTACCTGAATTGCTTTTGATTATGGATTTTCTTTTTTAAATCTGTTAATATAGTAAATTACATTAATGAAGTTTCTCAAGTTAAGCCATTATATGTTGCTGGGTTTGGTTAACTAATATTTTGTTTAGGATTTGTCATTGGTGGTCATGAGTTACACTGACCTATATTTTTCCTTTCTCATATTGTCCTTGTCTGGGTTTAGTGTTAAGTTTATACCAGCTCATAAAATGGGTTGGGAGGTAATCCAATTTTTTTCTCTTTCCTAGAAGAATCTGTAAAAAGCTGATCTGCTTCTTGAAAAGTTTTAAAAACTTGCCCAAAATGCTATTTTTATCCAGGGTATATATGTGTGTATGTGTGTGTGAATATTGTTGACTACTGATTCAATTTCTTCCTACGTGGTTATATGTTTCTTATTTCTACTTGATTCAGTTTCAGAAGGTTAAGTTTTTGTAGGAATTTGATAAATTTCTCTAAGTTTTCAAACAATATAAAAGTTGCTCCAACTATTCTCTTACTATTATTCTAATCTCTGTTGTATCTCTAATTATGTCCCCTTTTATTTATTTTACCTATATAACAGATAGTTGTATAGCACTTACAACATGCTAGGCAATATTCAGAATATTTTCCTAATATGAATTCATTTCATCCTTATAACAACTTTTTAAGATATGTGTTATTATTGTCATTATCTTTTTACGTATGAGGAAATTGAGGCATAGAGAAGTTTAGTTATTTTCCTGCGGTCACACAACTAGTATGTCATAGAGCTGCAGTTCAAACCGTAGTCTGGCTCTAGAATTCATACTTTGAACCACTATGTTACCCTGCCTCTTCATTGTTAATATTGACTTTCTTTCCTAATTTTGATTGTTCGTGCTGTTTCTCTTTTCTCTTAGTCTTGCAAAATCTTTCCTATTTTATTAGCTTTTACCAAGAACAAATATATTTATTGACCCACTGTATTGTAGGTTTGCTTCATGTCTTATTTCTTCTGCTCTTATCCTTATGAATCATTTTCTTCTACTCTTTGAATATATCATATTTTTCTTCTAATTATTTTAGTAAAAAACATAATTCCTTTCTTTTCAGCCTCCTTAAACCTATAAAATTTCCTTTAAATACTAATTAGAGGAATTTAGTATTTACAAGTTTTTGTGTGTGTGTGTGTGTGTGTTTTCTTGGTTTTTTTTGAGATGGAGCCTCGCTCTGTCGCCCGGGCTGGAGTGCAGTGGCCGGATCTCAGCTCACTGCAAGCTCCGCCTCCCGGGTTTATGCCATTCTCCTGCCTCAGCCTCCCGAGTAGCTGGGACTACAGGCGCCCACCACCTCACCCGGCTAGTTTTTTGTATTTTTTAGTAGAGACAGGGTTTCACCGTGTTAGCCAGGATGGTCTCGAGCTCCTGACCTCGTGACCCGCCCATCTCGGCCTCCCAAAGTGCTGGGATTACAGGCTTGAGCCACCGCGCCGAGCCTTTTTTGTTTTGTTTTGTTTTGTTTTTTGAGACAAGGTCTCACTCTGTTGCCCAGGCTGGAGTGCACTGTTGTGATCTCAGCTCACTGCAACTTTCGCCTCCCAGGTTCAAGTGTTTCTCCTGCCTCAACCTCTGCAGTAGCTGGGACTACTCCAGAGGCAGCTGGGACTACTCCGGTGGCATGCGCCACCATGCTCAGCTAATTTTTGTATGTTTTAGTAGAGACGTGGTTTCACCATGTTGGCCAGGCTGGTCTTGAACTCCTGGCCTCAAGTGATCCTCCTGTCTCGGCCTCCCAAAGTGCTGGGATTACAGACATGAGCCACTGTGCCTGGCCCATCTTATGAGTTTTGATTTGTAATATTTTTATTACTTGTATTTAAGTATTTCTTTTGTAATTTTCATGCTTCTTTGACCTATAAATTAGGTGTTCTTACATTTCCAAAAAAAAATTTTTTTTAAATTTATTTTTTAAATGGTGCGTAATTTAATTGCACTTTGACCAGAGAATGTGGTCTTTGAGATACCAGTTCTTTGAAAATTTACTGAGGCTTATTTATGGCCTCGTATGTGGTCAAGTTTTTAACATATTAATGATGTTTTACCTATTGATTCTTCAGTTAGGAAGAAATATATGAACATCTCCTGATTTGTTGTGGGTTTGTCAATATTGCCGTATGGGTTTGTTTGCTTGCTTGCTTACTTGCTTTAGAAATTCTGAAGCTGTTTTCAAGGCTTCCTGTCTTAAGGTCGGTCTATTTTGCCTAATATTAATATAGCACTACCAATCTACTGTATTAAAGCAGTTTTGTTTGTTTGTTTTGAATGTATAGGTTGGTTGGTTGGTTTGTTTGTTTGTTTTGAGGCAGAGTCTCTCCCCATTGCCCAGTCTGGAGTGCAGTGGTGCAATCTCAGCTCACTATAACCTCTGCCTCCTGGGTTCAAGCAGTTCTCCTGCCTCCGCCTCCAGAGTAGCTGGGATTACAGGCACATGCCACCACACCCAGCTAATTTTTGTATTTTTGTAGAGATGGGGTTTTACTATGTTGGCTAGGCTGGTCGCAAGCTCCTGACCTCAAGTAACCCACCTGCCTCAGCCTTCCAAAGTGCTGGGATTGCAGGCATGAGGCACCGTGCCTGGCCTACTAAAGTAGTTTTGCATTTGCTTCTGATGTGGTGCCAGGAGACTCACTGGTATCCAACCAGATTTCATATAAATTTCATGTAAGTTTGTGTTTTCTGAACTACATGGATAGTGTAAATTCACACCACATACATATAAGTTACCTTTTAAATTTCTCTGGATCCATCTCTCTAGAGTTTATAGCAGATAGCAAGCCTCCTTGCAGCTTCCCTGAACTGATATGTAGAGTATTTTTAGACTCCTTTTCTTGAACTGGGCAATGTTTTGAAGGTCTGCATTTAAAGTGATACTATGTGTACTTGAATTTTACAGAAAAACAAAGTTTACCTTTATTTTCCCATTTGGCATTTCTGCAGCAAACTTACTTCTTACCGTGACTGCTGTGCAGCCTTGGCCAGCTATTCCAGATGTTATGCCTTATTTCTGAATCTAATTAACAAATACCAGAAGAAGCAGGTCAGTTCTTCATTCATTTAATTCTTCAATGAGTCTTTACACTAATGTATTTGTGTAAGCCCATGTTGAATGTCTTTATGTTTTGAATGTATAGGTTTCTATAAGAAACTTCCAATAAATGTACTGCCCCAGGTGGCAGTAAGTTATGTATAGGAGTTGAAGGAGTAGTTTGAGTCAGAAATGGAATGTTGATGTTCTAGGAAGTTTCCCGATTTGGGAAGGAAGGTAGTAGATTGTAACAATATTTTTCCTCCCACTGATCTGTAGACAACCTACATGGGAGTCACTTTGGGGTGGGGGTAGGGGTATAACCCCACCCCAAGGGTTATTTCCGTCATGGTTATTTCTTCCAGGTTTCATCCCAGGCTACTGAGTCAGATGGGTAGGGTAGGACCTATCTGGCCATCTGCATTTTAACAAGAACCACAGGGACTTCTGATGCAAATTAAGGTTTGCAGTTCCCCTGCACTGGATATTCCCTGAAGATTCTTCTAGCCCTTAAGTTCTCTAATTCTTTGACCCCATTGTTTTATTTAAAAGGTAACATTTCTAGGTAAAGTGCTTAAATGAAATAATTTAGTTTTAATGAATCAAGGCAAAAATGTATATAGTTGTTTAAAAAAGAAAGAACTCACAAATGATTTCTCATTAATCAAATCATAATACTTCATACAGATATTAATTTTTTTTTTTTTTTGAGACGGAATCTCGCTCTGTTGCCCAGGCTGGAGTGCAGTGGCACGATCTCGGCTCACTGCAAGCTCTGCCTCCCAGGTTCACGTCATTCTCCCGCCTCAGCCTCCCAAGTAGCTGGGACTACAGGCGCCCGCCACATGAGGTTTCACCGTGTTAGTCAGGATGGTCTCAATCTCCTGACCTCATGATCCGCCTGCCTCGGCCTCCCAAAGTGCTGGGTTTACAGGTGTGAGCCACCACACCCGGCCACAAACATTAATTTTTATTATAAGTTTTTAAGTATTTGTTAAAGCAAAGTCGACTTTTATTCACTTTCATAAATTATTAAAGTGACATCAACTTAGTGAGATATTTTGTCCATTTATACAATAAGTATTCATTTTAAATGTGGTACATTTTCAACATCCTATAGTAAGTTTTACCAGTTTATGGACCAAATAATTTATGTATATACTAACAATATTTTAATCTAAAGCTTTGTGTTTGTTTTATTAACCATATTAAGACCACCTCAAAACATAATCTCTGTTTGTTACTGACTAGCATTGAACTTATTTTTACCCAGCCCAAGACTTCTGCTGAGAATTGTTAAATTTGTCAGGTTTTACCCCAGCTTTAGCCTCCCAAGTAGGGATTACAGGCATGTGACGCCACACCTGGCTAATTTTTTTTTTTTTTTTGATAGAGACAGAGTTTTGACATGTGCTGGGATTACAGGTGTGAGCCACTGTGCCCAGCCCAGAAGAATTCTTTTTCATGTTATACTCAAAAGAGATCTATTTATATATTTTGTTTTATAATTTAATGTTATGAATTTTAATTATAACTTTATTTTCCCATCACTTTTTTTTTTTTTTTTGCTTTGGTGCTTTGATCTTGGGTGGTGTAGATGTCTTTAATTAGAGAAGATTTATTTGCCTTGCCACTAGAATTTTCAAATATGGACAAAAGAAAATACTTCCGTTTAACAGTTTGATTTCGAGTTATGTTATAATCTATAATTTTTTTAAGGAAGAAAATTCATTAATTGAGTACTCACAAATAGTGCTATTGTTTTCTAGCGTTACTAGTAGATACTGTTTGTTTCTCTGATTGGAGCTTAGATGATGGCCATATGGAATGAACCAACAAAAATCCTGGTATCTCACCAATATGAGAGACTAGAGATATCAGTATGGCTAAGAGTATGCTTTTTCTAGTTTGAGTAACTAAATGTCCTAAAGTTTTTTTGTTTTTTGTTTTTGTTTTTTAAAATAAAGATGGGAGTCTCACTATGTTGCCCAGGCTGGCCTGGAACTCTTGGGCTCAAGCAATCCTACCACTTCAGCCTCCCAAAGTGCTGGGATTACAGATATGAGCCACTGCACCCAGCCTAAATGTCCTAAAGTTTAAGTTGGTATAGAATTTTACTATACTTTTTACTAAACTACTTTTCACATTAGACCAATGGTTATCTGAAAAGCAAAACTCATGTTTAAGAAACCACATTTTTCTCTATTGATGTTAATTACCATTTTATGTTCCTATTGATGTGGTTTGGATCTGTGTCCCAGCCTAAATCTCATGTTGAATTGTAATCCCCTGTATTGGAGGTGGGGCCTGGTGGGAGGTGATTAGATCATGCAGGCGGAGTTCTCACGGATGGATTAGCACCATCCCCCTGGTGCTGTTCTCGTGATAGTGAGTGAGTGAGTTTTCATGAGATCTGCTTGTTTAAAAGTGTGTAGCACCTCCCCCTGTTCTGTCTCTTCCTCCTGCTCCGGCCATGTAAGATGTGCCTGCTTCCCTTTCACTTTCCACCATGATTGAAAGTTTCCTGATGCCTCCCCAGAAGCTGAGCAGATGCCAGCAGCATGCTTCCTGTACAGCCTACGGAACCATGAGCCAATTAAATCTCTTTTCTTGATAAATTATCTAATCTGAAGTATTTATTTGGAGCAATGCGAGAACAGACTAAAACACCTATTAAAATTATTTTAGTTTCCAAAGAGGAATAGAGAGCACCTTGTAAACCATGTACAGTAACATGTTTATTCAGGACCATCAAAGAAATGCATATTATCACTTTAATCACTAAACTTAAATCATTGTGGCAAAAATCATATTCAAGTATATTACATGTTTCTCTTCCTTCTTAGAAGATATTAAAACTAACTTAACCTCTTGATAGCAGAGGTCATTATTGTAAGCATTAATTACTGCACTAGAGGCTATTTGTCCCACATGGGAAACCTGTGTCTGTTGATGAGGTTCTTTAAATGTCTGCATCTTCTTTGTAGATTTTCTCTCTCTTCTTTTTCTATTGGTTGCTACCTCTGCCTTTAGTAATCTTTACTTGCTTTTTTGCAATTATTTGTTTGCAATTAGCAGGAGAACCTCATAACCAAGCTTATTAAAATTAGCCTGTAGTCCCAGCTACTCAGGAGGCTGACACAGGAGAATCGCTTGAACCCGGGAGGTGGAGGCTGCAGTGAGACAAGATCGTGCCACTGCACTCCAGCCTGGGCGACAGAGGGAGACTGTATCTCAAAAAAAAAAAAAAAAAAAAAAAAAAGGTAACACGGAAGCGGCATCATTGTTGGGGGTGACACCTGAGGTTCATTGCCTCATTCCAAGGAAATCAAGGACATGGACACACGTGGAGTGAGGTTAATTGCAGAGGTTTAATAGGCAAAAGAAAGAGAGAGGAGAATAGCCCTCTCTCCTGTGCACGAGAGGCACCCGAGTGGGACTTCTGGCCTGTGCACAGGGTTTTATAGACAGGCTCGAGGAGGCCATGTCTGATCTACACGAGGCCCAAAGATTGATTGGACCAGGTGTGACGTTTACATAGTACGCAGAGAAGCTGGCCACCCAACCCTAGTCTTCTTATTATACAAATGGGATTTTTGCTTGGCTGGCACCATGTTACCTGCTCTTTACTGCACATGTGGCTGGCAAAGAGAAGGGAAGGTGGAGCTGCCATAGTGGACATGCCTAGTCCCAGGTACCCTTTTTCCTATTGGCACAGCTGGCAACATTCACCCGTGCAAGCTTCTAGCCTGCCTTTCTATATCTGCAGCTTGATTTTACAGGCTGCTCTTTGTTAGAAAAGAAATTATTTGGGGGCTGCTTTTCATTAAAAGGAAAACCTTACTGAGGCCCTCCTTACCCTCACTATTTACCTAAATAATTTCTTTTTTAACTCCAGTATCAACACATAAGCCAGGCGTGGTGGTGTGAGTCTCTAGTGAAAGCAGTTGTCCAGCTTGGGCAACAAGATGAAATCCTATCTCAGAGAGAGAGAGAGAGAGGAGAGAGAGAGAGAGAGAGAGACAGACTGGCAACATAGACCCCATCTCTATAAACAAAAAATTAGCTGTGCGTGGTGGCACATGCCTGTAGTCCCAGCTACTTGGAAGGCTAAGGTGGGAGGATTGCTTGAGCCCAGGCTGCAATGAGTCATTGATCACTGGCTAGCTAGCTAGCTAGACAGATAGATATTGTAGACTAAAAACCCTACAATAAAATTGAATATGAACAGACTTAATGAGAAGAGCCTAAGGGGCTCTGATGAAACTTCTCTGTGACTTCTCCTCTTCAAAGTCAATTTCATATTTCAAGTTGTAAATCTCTTGTCTGCTCCTCTGTGAGGCCTCCCAAGCAAGACCAGTCAATTTCTCCCTCATCAGTGCAACATTTTTAAGACTTTAACACAGCTAGTATCCCAGCTAGTACACTCAGAGCTAAGAACCCAAGCAGTATGTGTATGGCCTTAACCACTTCACTATTATTAAGAAAAACTATACAAATCTTAGAGATAAGGTGTGGAATAGGTGGAGGCATGTCCTGACAAAGGCATGCCAGGGCATTGTTTAATGGCCCAATCAGGGATTAATTCTCTAGGCCAACATACTGGTGTTTGGACTTGCTGTTTACTATTTGGTTAGATCCCAGACACAATAAAGTTATATATTAATTCATAGCTTTCAGTCTGGTAGACAGGATCACCTCAAAAGTTACGGTTTTATTACTTTGTAGGCATTTGTCAGGTTTGTATATAACCTAGAAATCTTGAGTGCTTGTAAATTCCTAGTTCTTCAATTGTGCTTGGAACAAACTTTACTGTGGTATTGGCCTCCTCATTAATGAGTTAAATACTCTTTAAGTGTGTTCATTTTATGAGCCTATGAGAGTCATGTTTTTAATTTTTAAAAAATTATACTTTGACTCAATACTTTTACTTATAATAACGATTGAAATGTTGTAGTTTTGACTCATTACTTTGATTTTTTTCTAGCAAGAAAAATACATAACTTATATTTTCCTCAAAACCAAAATATTTTAGAAGAGCAAGGAAAGAGTTTAGGCTACAAGGAAGTAGCTAGCTGTGTGTCCCAACTACTTCCTAAAATCATTAACCAGAAGTTCCTGTTAGTCTTCAAAAACACTTCTTTAGTGGTTCTCCAAATAGTTATTATTATGTAGCGGCCCTACCCACTACTGCGAGTTCCTCAACGACACAGACTTTGTCCTGATAGACCGAGATGATGCTTGGCAAAGTAAGCTCATAAGTGCTGAAAGAAAGAATTTTGAGTATGTGAAATGCTTTGCCACCTGTAAGGTGTTAAAAAAATATTTTTTTCTACTACTCAAGTGCTTCCTCCTTAAATATGTACTTTCTTCTTCCTAGTTTGGAGGAGGATATAATAAGAACTTTTTCCCACAATTTTCACATGGGTGGGCTGCCATAAACAGCAAAACAGAATTCCTTCAGAACAGCATGGCATCTTAGTGTCATGTTTCCCGTGGCCCAGGTGGCTGGTCAAATACGATTTGTTTTTCCTCTTAAAGTTCTGATGTGAGTGTATTGATCTGCAGTGGTTAGACACTTTGCCGTACCTGGGATTTACTTGAATGTTGAGGCTTAGAACTGATCATGGAAACGTGAACCGGCCTTCCAGCAACTTAATTCAACAGAATTATTACTTCCTATAATTATTTTTTTTTTCAGCTCTAGGAAACATCCCTGCAAGACTAACTTGGGTTGTAGAGAAATACTTTGGAAGCTTTGTAGTCTCTTAATATACATAGCCATTGCCAAATGATTAGACAATCAGAGTCAGTAGACCTTCCCTGTTTTTGTTCTGGGAGGTTAATATTGCTTCTGTCTTGAAAGCCTGAGGACTACATTTAGAATCAGCATAGGTTTCATTTTTCTAAGATGCACTTTTAAATCAAATCATGTTTGTGGCTAATCGCGTTTTCAAAAAACGTAGAAACAGAAATCTAAAAAGAACAAGAAAGAAAAGGAAAAAAACCCTTTATAGTGATAAATGAAATGTCACCTACACACGCCTCTTGAACTGATCTTATCAGCGGATGGGGAGCTTCACAGGAAGCTGCCGGTCGCTGCTGCCGTCCACCAAGGGGGAAATCCTGTTTTGAACCAGGTAGCACCAGGGCTGGTTGCTGTTGGAAGAAAGTAGAGTATTTCCTCTCCATCTGCTGTTTTCCATCAAAGGGGAAAAAAATTAGAATTACATGAGAAGATACCAAAAGTCACAAAATTTTCCATTATTTTTACATTCTTTTTCTCTTGTCAAGGTAAAGTCTGATTTCAACATATGAGAAGTCTGAATATACTTTACATATTCAAGTATATAAAGTCTAAATCAAGTCCATCGACAGGAGGGGTTGTGGAGTGGTTTCACTTTTATTTTCTACACATCTATGCTGTGAGGATTGTTGAGGAACAAGGATTTATATTTACAAGTATTCCTATTATTTTTTAAAAAGCATTATTACAAAGACAAATAATGGATATTCAAGTGGTGAGAGTTCTGATTTTTTCTTGATTTAAATCAGAGTGGCTCCCCAATTTGGCTTATCGTCAGATTCACCTGGGGAGCTTTAAAAATACAGGTGCTCAGCTGGGCACAGGTGGCTCAGGTTGGCCTGTAATCCCAGTGCTTTGGGAGGCTGCGGCAGGTGGATTGTCTGAACTCAGGAGTTCGAGACCAGCCTGGGCAACATGGTAAACCTCTGTCTCTACAAGAACAATAAAAAAAAAAACCCTGCAAAAATTAGCTGGGTTTGGTGGCCCATGCCTGTAATCCCAGCTACCTGGGAGGATGAGGCAGGAGAATCACTTGAGCCTGAGAGATGGAGGTTGCAGTGAGCTGAAGTCGAGTCACTGCACTGCAGCCTAGTTACACCGTGAAACCCTTTCTCCCAAAAACAAAACACGACAAAACAAGAAGAACCCTTAAGCCTATTTTCCACTTAAAATTTGGGTTTAATTAAAAATTTTGTTTTAATTTAAAAATAGAAATACAGGTGCTCAGGCCCCACCCAGAGAGATTCTGATTCATGTCTGGGATGGGGCCCAATAACTTACTTTTAAGAGACTTCTCAAGTGGCTCAAATGAGCAGCAGGTTTTGAGACCTATGGTATAACTTACTAAGGTGGTTCTTTAAAACCATTTTCTCCAGTATTGACAGCAGAGGGGTTCCCATAAAACCTCAAAAGATTTTAAAGTGATTAATCAAATCAGCCACACAGGGTCAGTCTTTCTCCACAGGAGCACAGCTGACAGTGGCTCTTCCTGACAAAGTAGGAACCAAGTTGACAAGACCCACCAGGTGCTGATATAGGCTTCCCAGTAAGTGGTAAGAACCACTGGCCCTTTGCCTTTTGCACAGGCAGCTGAGGAATGATTTCTTAGCTGGAGAACACAGGATGGTACATTAGTCTTTTCCACAAATGTTCGCTGCCAGACTTGTGTCAAAATAAGTCCTGGGACCAAACCTAGTTTGAAGGTGCCCATCACACTGACGAGGCTTTAAGCACTGGCCAGAGTGGCTCCCCCAGGAGAGAGGAGCACAGGCTCTACTCCTCAGGACCCTTAGAGCCGCCTGTCCAAGGGAGGGTGCCTTCAGTTCAGTTGGCTAGACAAGCTGCAAGTTGTTGGTTCATTTGTTAGGTTAAACAAGCTCCAAATTTCATCTTTAAAATAATTACTATTCCTGCAGATGTCCTGTTTTGAGACAGTGCAGTGTATACCCATATCTAAATGTTGTAGTTTGCAACATTAAATTGAGAGTGATGAGTTCACTTAGAATATGGTCCGCTTTACACTGCCTCTGTTTGCACAATGGCCCTCAGTGAAGTGGGCCTCCTTTTCCATCTGTATGTGATGGTTGTGTGCATGGCCTGGGTTTCTGGCTCACCAACAGTCTCAACGAAAAGGCATCTACTCCTCCCAGCTCCTATAAATGACTTCCGCAGGGAGAGCAAGGGAAACTTCTTCTTATCTATGTAGTTAATTTGTCCAACATCCGTGATGCAACTAGTAACTCCAGTTCCCACACACACACAAACTGAGATGAAACAGCCTCTCTGTCGGCTTGAGGCTGTATGAAAGCTAAACTTTAGAGTTAGGTAAAATATCTATTAAAAACACTGGCCAAAATTCAATTAAATGACAAATCTCATTTAAGAAATGTGCACATATTGTCTGCTTTATGGTGTAAACTGCATTTGGTACAAAACAAATGTGCAAACAGATGGGCTTAATAACGAAGGAGGGAGTGGGGTTGCTATCAGCCTTTGGGAGGCAGAGCCTGCCTCAGGAGGTGCCTCTGACGTCAGTGTTGCTACATTTAGCATCTCAGGAAAATACTTTTGGGTTTGTTTTTTGGAAGAACATGAAGGGATTTTCCCCATTTCTTCTGTAAATATCTGCTGGGCAAGAAATCTGGTAAAATGCCTCAAATAAGACTTTCAAAAGACTGGCAATATTTTTCAAAGGTCTTGATCAAAAGAACAATCTTTGTCTACATTCCTATCACATGTATCCATTGACCCACTGTCTATTTAACTCTCTCCATGTGTAGATATGGTTAATTTGTTTCTTTTACCACAGAGCTTCCAGATGCAGCAGGACTGTTGTCACAGTCTTTGCAAACCCTGGGAACTGCCAGACTCATTCTTGGTTGTGCTGCTCTTAAAGTCCCACCTCTCATTCTGTTTAGACTGCTATAGGCATAAGCTGCTGTCTTCAGCCATGTATGCATGCACAGTGAACACTGATTTGGAATGCTTAGCCACCGTGGTGTCAGAAATGAGAGCTGGAATGTCTGAACAGTGTGGGCTGAAAGCAAAACCAACTGCCATTTTTCTAGCTGTTCATCTTGAATGTAACCACAGCCTTTCAGCATTCCAGAGAGAAGGTGCCTTCTCTTTCCCTCCATCCTCTTTGGGCCATCGAGGATTGGTTAGGAAGGTACCTCCACCCCTTCCCCTGGTGCCTTTGTAAGGCGACTTGGCTCCCAGCTTGCCCTCTGCCTCCTCCCTGACAGGAGCACGCCCTATGGCTATCTTCCCAGCCCCTCTGCAGGCACGTTCCCAGTGGGTGCCGAGAGCATTTGACTGAGCTTGCTCCTTTTTTCAGCCTTGGCCTTGGTCTGCGCCCCTGACTGGGCAGGCTGCACAATACGCCCTTAGCTTGTTCATTCTTTCCAGCTCCTGCTGGCTTTGCCCTTGTGGAACTGGCTCTTTCCTTGCTCAGCACGGAACCCAAATGCCTGATTTATGTCTGCTGGCTTGTAAAAGAACTGAGCACAGTGAAATTCTAGCATTGCCCTGGTACTTTTGAGTGACATTCAAAGGCATATCGTGGGTGCTCAATAAATGATTGCCAATAGAATGGATAGATGGATGGGGGAATCAAGCATAATCTCTTCTGGTTTTAAAATGATTTTCTGCTTAGATTCTTGGCTTTGAGTCTCCAACATTTCAGATTCTTCTATTTTATGTAGTTAAACACATAGGCAAACTCTTGACCCACTTTCGGTGCCCTATGGTCAGTTAGCATTTTTGCGGTAGTGCACAGTCTGTCTTCCACTTCGCTAAAATTTATCTGTTCTTCAAGCCACCTGCAAGCTCACTTAATGTTTGGGTTTTGTTTGAGGGTGGGAAGTTGGATAAACAAAGCAAATTGTAAATCCTGATTCAGCTCTCAGGCACGAGAAGTTTGTAACCATATTTTAAACAGGGCATTTTGATTAATTTTCTGGTTAATAGAGGGTTCAGATTTTAAGCATATTTACATCCCCTTCCATTTCAACCCATTCTTACAAATCTTCCTAAAATGTTTTCCTTTGCTTAGTGGAAGCAGTTCCCTCCTAAGTGGAGTCTGCTGAACATAGTTTATTCTTTCTGTGACAGCTTGATATTGTTTCTTCCCCACAGTCAACATTATGCACATGAGTTATTTTAAGGTACGGTAGGAAGGGTGTGGGAGTCGGGGAGGAATGTGTTCACTTTGGCTGGCCGTGGGCAGAGAGTAATGTGAGGTAGCACAGAAGTGGTCGCACGGGGCCAGATGGTGCATTAGATGCTGGCTTTGACATTCATTTAATAGGCAGTAGATGTTTTTGAGCAAAGGGAAGAGCTGTGCTTCAAGAAGTGGTGTTAGGGTTGACGGCAGAGGGAGGAGCCTGGAAAGGGCCTCTGACAACAGTCTACAGGCAGGTTAGGTCCATGGGCAGGAGGGAGCTGGGGGTCATTTTGAGACGACAGGTTCAAGGAGACTTGGTGACTGCTTGGTGAGGGGATGGGACAGAGAGGAATCAGAGATGCTGGGGCTGGGGAACGGGGAAGATGATGATGATGAGCAATGAGGAGTTGGGCTGAAGGTGGTTTTGGAAACCATCTTTGTGTACAGATCCTGCCTCTTCTCTTCACCAGTGTTTGACTTTGGGCTTACTTAATGAGTCTCCTGAAGCCTTAGTTCCAACATCTCCAAATAGGGGTAAAAATGTCTTTCATTGGCTTTAGGCCAATGTCTCTCCCATGGAAAGTAACATGCAACAGCTGCTGCCAATGCTGCCACCATTGAACTCAACATAGACCATCCTGGTGAGCAGTGCCCTGTTCCTGGTTTTATTCCAGTTAAAGTAATTTCATTCACAGGCTTGTGGGGCCCATTCAGGTTGAGTAACTTGCTTGCTCACTGGGGCACAACATCTGCGAAACTAATGACAATATCCCCCAGGCTGTAACCGGAAAGCTCTGTTGAGGTCAGTCTTCTTCCTCTAGGTGTACCTGTTTGTCTAAGCTCTGGTTGGCTGTAGCTGTTGCTAGGCTGATTCTGTTTTAAGTAAAATTAGAAAGTCGATATGAACTGGTTATACTAGACTGCCTTCTTTAGGAAAAAAAAAAGATCTCTCGATTCATCTTCATTTTGCTATTTCAAAACCACATAGTTATGATATGAATATGCAACATTGTGTTAAATTTAATAAAAATGCTATAAAAGTGGAGTGTTAATTTATAGATGATTCTCAGATATTGTCTAAGAATAAAGGAGAGAATCTGTGCCTCAAAGGAGAGCTGCATATTGATGAAATCGTTTTCTGCTGTGGAATTGGTGCTCTCTCTAAATAGATGATTTTGGCCTTGGTTTAATTTTTACAGATCTTTATAGAATATTAAGTAATATTTTATAGACTTGAGATGGCTCGGGCTGTGGAACAGTAGATAATCTCTTCATGATCCCGCCCAACGCAGACCTTGGTTCAGTTGGGAGGACCTTGGAGTGCACAGTTTGGGAGCAGAGGCCACCCATGGTGAGGAGAGGGGCCCTGGAAAGCTGTCTGGCTCAGCCTCCTTCAGGATTCCAGACGAGTCAAGACAAGCGCTTGCATGGAGATAAGAAAACACTACCTCTGCTGACCTCCTGTGAGTCGGCTTCTATTTTGGCCTCTTCCATGCTCCCTAGATCCATGTAGAATATATTTAAGAAAGGTGGGGGGAAAGAAAAAGAAGAAGTACCATAGCCAACCCTGAAAAACAGGACAAAAACAGTAAGCAGAGATAGCAGTTGCTGGAAGTTTGGTGCTGCAGACGGTGCAATCTGCCATCCCATTTGTTGATCTCGCATGCCATGCTTCAGTTGGCACCACGGCTGCCAGGAACCACCCCCTCCTTTTCCATCTGAAGCAGGAAAAGCAGTATTATAACAGTGTTAACTCTTCCTGCCCTACAGCCTAGAGCTTCTTCTTCTGCACTGGAGGCTTAATAATCTTGGCCACATTAGTACCTACAGAGATGACAGAATGGAAGAATTTTAGAAGAGTAAGGGGCCTGAGGGAATTTTTAGAAAAAGAAAAGCAGCACTTAGTCTTCCCAGATTAGACTGCATGTGACAGTGGGGAGAGGTCATTTGAATTTTGAAGAATGATGCCCACTGAGGAGATCTGTTTTTACCAGGGATCTGATCTAAATCCTGGCAAATCAACACTGACAGCGGGAGGTGGGACAGGGCTGGAGAAGCCTACTGAGCTGGACTAAGAGAAAAGCAAGACAGGTAGATGGAGGTGAAATGGCAAGGCCTAGGAAGAGAAAAAAAAAAAAAAAAAACAATCCAGCACCCTTAGAAGATGCCATGACATTTCAGGAAGTAAATCGTTTAGTCCTGGTAACAATTTCGGGTGTAGAATGCAGCTATTAATTAAGTTACTTAAGCAATCACTTAAAATCACTTATAATGCATTTCCTGTCTTGTTTAACGTGCTTTTATGGAAATGAGAGAAGAGAGCCCAATTCCAGGAACACGGTGAAGTCCAAAACTTATAAACATCACTGTCATCAAGTGTACGAGGGAGACTGTGGTTTAGATTGGAAAAGATACTGTGAATAGCTTTGTTCAGATGAAAGAAGTGGAAGTTATCATTGTCAGTGAATTAGTTAATTTGTATATGTAAATGCTTAGGACAATGCCTGGCACATCATAAGTACTAATAAGTACTATGTGTTAGTTGCAGCTACTACTGTGCTGCTATTGTTATTAATTATTAGGATTTTCAGAACTAGAACTCATATAGTCTTTAAGCAGAAAACATGTATCAAAGTTCACACAAAAATTTTGTTTATAGTCCTCAGCTTAGAAAATATCAGATGAAGTTCTTCTTTCTTGGAAATACCCTCTGTCGTGGTTGGAAAACTGATTTTCTGCTTCTCTGTTGGGTCTGATCAGGGTAGAGGAGAAGCCACCAACTCAGAGCCCAGGGCAGGGCCTTTGCCACCAGGCATTACTTGAAGTAACCCTCTATTTTATGTGAAGTGGGATTCAAGTATTATAATCAGATTGTGTGTGCTTGTTTTAGACTTAAGGCCCATAAATGTCAGCTTCTTCAGGGAACAGTCAGGTAATTGAAGAATGAGAAGATGACCCCTGGCCCAGGAAGGAGATAGTCCCAGATACTCTCTCAAACTAATCCTCTTCAAACTAAAAACAGTCTGGGCACACTGGCTCACGCCTGTAATTCCAGCACTTTGGGAGGCCAAGGCAGATGGATCACTTGAGGTCAGGAGTTTGAGACCAGCCTAGCCAACATGGTGAAACCGCGTCTCTACTAAAAGTACAAAAATTAGCCAAGTTTGATGGTGCATGCCTGTAATCCCAGCTACTTGGGAGGCTGAGACAGGAGAATCACTTGAACGCAGGATGCGGAGGCTGCTGTGAGCTGAGATTGCACCACTACACTCCAGCAACAGGGCAACACTGTGTCTCAAAAAAAAAAAATCCCATTATTGGTTATATACCCAAAGGAATATAAATAAATCATTCTACCATAAAGACACATGCACACATTTGTTCATTGTAGCACTATTCACAATAGCAAAGACACGGAATCAACGTAAATGTCTATCAGTAGTGGATTGGATAAAGACCATGTAGTACATATACATCATGGAATACTATGCAGCCATAAAAAGAATGAGATCATGTCCTTTGCAGAAACATGGATAGAGCAGGAGGCCATTATCCTTAGCAAACTAACGCAAGAACAGAAAACCAAATACCACAAGTTCTCACTTAGAAGTGGGAGCTGAATAATAAGAACTCATGGGCACAAAGAAGGGGACAACAGACATGGGGCCTACTTGAGGGTGGAGGGTGGGAGGAGGAAGAGGAGCAGGAAAAATAACTCTTGGGTAGTAAGCTCAGTACCCGGGCGATGAAATAATCTGCATACCACAGCCCCATGACCCAAGATTGCCCATGTAACAAACCTGCTCATGTACCCCTGAGCCTAAAAAGTTAAAAAAAAAAAAAGAGACGTTTCTGCTGCCCACCCAACCCCATGCTCCCCTCCACATCTCTCTGCATCTCACAGCTTCCAGAGTTGAACTCAAATTCTTTCATGATAACTCTGCTGAACCTGACACTGTTGCTGGAGCATCCTCTTTTCGAAACTCTTGTAAGACTACTAGGCCTGCACCACCGAGTTTATTGCTATTAGTTAGCATTTTATTGCTAGGACATAAAAAGAGTTCACAGCAGTGCCCTAATCATTGGTCAATACAATTTGTGCTTTGCCTGTTGTATCTCATGAGATCTCACAGTACGAATTGTATCTCCATTTTGCAAATAAGTTAATGGATGCGCAGAGAGGCCAAGCACCTGTGTGAGCCCAGCCTGCCTGGCTCTGGACCTGGGACTCATAATCCGCTTCCGCAGCTCACTTCTTCGTTTGCCGTTTTAGTCTTTGCTGTTTCCCCACATATGTTAGCTTTGTCTTCTCAGTAGGTGAGAAGCTCTTCAGAACACTGACTCTCAGACTTGGCTATGTGTGTGTATTCCTAGGCCCCTGGCATTAAGAACGTATCTGAGGACTAACATTCTATTTCCTGGGGTGGAGTCAGGAGCAGGGTCTCCTAACTGGATGACCACTGTGGTTGGTTGAATGCTGTGAGTTGAAATGTCTCTGAAAATGAACTCTCTCCTGGACCATCTCCAGTTTTTGCTGTAGCATTAGCCGCGGTCCTTCATGTTTGGCAAATGGTGTCCGGTTGTGCAAGCAGCAGCCTTGCTTCTCTGCAGTGAGTGTTAGGGAAAACTTTTGGTTCTTTTAGCAAGAACAAGCAGGAACAAGTTGGTATTGGCAGAGAAGGCCTAGGTAAATCCAAAAGTTGTCCTTTGCCCCCAATCTTCCCCAATTTCCTGGCCACACCTGACACCCTGGCATCGCACCTGGACATGTGCTCCTCGATGAAAATGTGCCCAGCCCTTGCTCCTTTGTCCCCTTTTCTTAAGGCTGCTGCTAATTACTGACCCGATCAACAGAGTCAGGTTTATAGTCGTCCCTTTTGGTGACATATGTGCATTTTAAAAGGAGATAATTCTTTAACTGTTCTGCAAGAAGGCAAAGGAGGAGAAAAAGTACATGACACCCTGTATGGGAGGCAGATGTTGGTGTAGAAAGGACTCTAGAGTCTGGGTAGCCCTAGAATCAAATCCTGACCTTACCCCTCACCAGCCATGTGACCTGGGCGGCTTCTCCAGGCCCTAGTTTCTTGTCTATAAAATGGCACAGTGCCTGGCACTGTATATATAGATATAGATGTAATACCATCCAGGCCAGTTGTAGCCCTCCAATGAGTATTCATTTAAAATCTCCTCCTCCCAGGTCACCTTCATTGACACCCATGGGGAAGGCTGATCTGGACTCATATCTGGACATTGTTGTCAAACTAAAAGCACAGTGATTTTTGTATCTTGTTTAATTTTAAAATGTTCTCAGCTTAGGGTTTGTAAAAACATTTTAAAATTGTAAAATATAACCTATATACAGAAAAGTGCATAAAACGGGTATGCACAATTCAGCAAGTAATTATAAAGGTGTCACTCATGTAACCACCAGCCTGGGCAAGAATTGGTAGGTACTGACTGCCTTAAAGTAGTGTAGCTACGTAACACAGCACTTCTCCACGCTGTGGAGGGGCAGTTTTGGCTGTCACATCTGGAGAGGTATTGTCATCTAGTGGTTGGAGGCCAGGGATGCTGCTGAATGCTCTACAATGCACAGGACACCTCCCCACAACAAAGAATTATCCAGTCCCAAGTGTCAATCCTGCCCAAACTCAAAAACACCATGCTTTAGCTGGAGATGAAATTTTAAGGAAAGATTTGGAATTTCAAGAAACCGGCTATTGTCAAAACTTGGATTTCCATGACACATTTTTAGAAATGCTGTCCCACTCAACTAATTGTTCTCCGAAGGAGAAAAAGAAAGGCGAGCCAGAATTTCAGATGAAGGATCTGAAGGTAATAGGCGTTGCTGATCGCATCAATCAGTTTGTAGTCTTTCATTGCTGCCAGGTGCTTATAATCTCCTCTGTCACTTTGCACTGCTCTTGGGAATCAAATACTATACAAGTGAGTCGAAGCCAGATGTGTTCCATTTTACTATTAATGCAATTGTGAATAAATTAAATACTATCTTCTGCCCCACAATGTGTTCCAGCCCCCTTTGCACTTTTGACTCTGTCTTTTGTTTATTGCAGGATTTAGTCGTCCGTGTTGTTTTTATTCTTGGCAACCTGACGGCGAAAAATAACCAGGCTCGTGAACAATTTTCCAAAGAGAAAGGGAGCATCCAAACTCTGCTGTCATTATTCCAGACGTTCCATCAGCTGGATCTGCATTCCCAGAAGCCGGTGGGCCAACGAGGCGAGCAGCACAGGGTGCAGAGGCCGCCGTCAGAGGCAGAGGACGTGCTCATCAAGCTGACCCGCGTGCTGGCCAACATTGCCATCCACCCGGGCGTGGGCCCGGTACTGGCCGCCAACCCGGGGATAGTGGGCCTGCTCCTGACCACGCTGGGTGAGAACCGCGGCCCACTGGCTGCAGCAGGCACAACCGACTTTCCCGCAGCCCAAAGACAGTTGTGTGTCTGGGGTGTGATGAGGATTTTATTAGCACAAGTGGCTCGCTATGCAAAAGTCTTAGCCGTATGAAGGAAATTCCCTCTTCTGTTCAGAACTGTCTTAAAAGTAATCCAGAGTTTTAGAAAAGGAAAAGAAAACATAGTAATAGAGATTATTACTAAAACCCACCAAATTGTACACTTTAAAAGGGTGAATTTTATGGTTTGTGAATTACATTGCAATTTTTTAAAAATTATACTTAGCAAATGAAGAAAACTTGGCTAAACTAACCGCAAAAAGTTTAAAATTCCAAATATTTGAGTTTAAAATCCCACATCCCAAATATTGTGGGCAATCCACATGATTAAAATTAATTCCTTTTTTTTTCCTCTTCAGGTTCTTACATTATTTGTAATTACAGTCCCCAGTCATTCAAGTCCTATTAATTCCCCTTGTATTAGCTCAGACTGCCATAACAAAATACCACAGATTGAGCAACTTTGTCAGAAATTTGTTTCTCATGCTTCTGGAGGCAGAGAAATTCAAGAGTAAGATGCCAGACAGTTCAGCTCCTGGTGAGGGCTCTTCCTCCTGGCCTGCAGACAGCCACCTACTCACTGTGTGCTCACATGGCTATTCCTTGGTGCAAGCACTTGCAGAGTAGGCGACAGTCTTTCTCTCCTCTTCCTCTTTTTATAAAGTCACCAATCCTATCATATTAGGACCCTACCCTTATGGGCTCTGTAACCTGCTATATCTCTTCAAAACCCTATCTCCAAATACAAGCATATTGGGAGTAGGGCTTCAACATATGAATTTTGTTGGGCACACAATTCAATCCATGGCAACCCCTACACTTTTTAGGCCTGTCATCTCCCACAGGCACTTCTGCCTGCTAGTGTGTAGGGAAATTAACTGCAATCTAAGGTAATCAATTTTGCCACTACTAGCTGGGCCTGCTGGCTCAGGCCTGTAATCCCAGCACTTTGAGAGGCTGAGGTGGGTGGATCACAAGGTCAGGAGTTTGAGACCAGCCTGGCCAACATGGTGAAACCCCCTTCTCTACTAAAATACAAAAATTAGCTGGGCATCGTGGTGTGCACGTATAATCCCAGCTACTCAGGAGGCTGAGGCAGAAGAATCATTTCAAATCAGGAGGCAGAGGCCGCAGTGGGCTGAGATCGTGCCACTGCACTCCAGCCTAGGTGACACACTGAGACTCTGTCTCCAAAAAAAAAAAATTAACTACTACTAACCATACTTGTGAAAAATGTTGTTTTGGAAGGAAGCTTAATGCCTGACACAAATGATGTTTTGGAGGAGCAAACTGTGAATTCCCTGCTCCCCCTCGCCTCCACTATTCAACTCAAGAGCCATTTCCTGAGCTCTTTCTGGGTAATGAGTTCTGTGCTATGCATTCAGTTTCATTTATTCTGCTCAGGCTGCCATAACAAAATCTCATAAACTGGGGAGCTTCAACAGACATGTATTTTCTCACAGTTCTAGAAACTGGAAGTCCGAGACCAAGATGCCAGCAGGGTCAGGGTCTGGTGTGGGCTCCCCTTCCTGGCCTGTGGTTGATTGCCCTCTCACTGGGTCCTCATGAGCTGAAGAGAGCACACTCTGGGATCCCTTCTACTTCTTGTAAGGGTACCAGCTCTACCGGATAAGGGCCCCACCCTTCTGACCCGGTTTAACCTTTATCACTTCCCCACAGGACCTAGCTCCAAATACAGTCACATTGAGGGGATAGGGCTTCTACATGTGCATTCTGGGGGACACCAACATTCAGTTTAGAACAAGGTTTTAAAAATGGAGGCTGGCATGTGCTTTCAAGGAATTCGGTGTATATGGTAGAGGGACATCAGGTGCACAGACAAGAACCGCAGTTTCTGAGAAGGGCAGAAGCTAGGCGCACACAGCTAAGGGATGGGTGGCAGAACCCGGCTGTGGGCGTGTGAGTGACAAGACGGTGCTTCACTATGGAGCTTTACGGTTGAAAATGCATTTTCATATCTGTTACCTCACAACAATGTGAGGGCACGTTTTTGTTATTTTCTTCATCTCACAGATGAGGAAACAGGCTCTGTAAGATATAGTGACTTTCACAGGTCACAAAGTGAGCAAGTGGCAAAGTCGCTGGGCCCCTGACCTGTGCTTCCCCGTGCCCCACATCACAGTCACCCGTCTAGAGAAAGGACTCTTCAATTCTGACTGGGATCTGCACCATGACTTACCACTTCCATATAGATAACTCAGCAATCTCTGTGTTTAGGCTTGAACTCTTCCAAGCTGCTGACTGCACATTAAGCCACTTGGAAGAATATGCACATAGCTGTGAGAGAAATTCAGTTTCAGTTCCAACCTCCAAATGTTCAGCATTTGCTCTGTAGCATGCCCGTGTCTGCTGAAGCTCCTCTCCCCTTCCTGAGATCCACTCACCACACTGAGCAGGGCTTCTCAGCCCAGGACCAGGGATGTAACTGCTGCAAAATCAGCTGTGGGACTCATTAAAACACCCTTTTTGGTTTCTGGCCCTTGCCCAGAAACTGCCTCTATAAAATGCCATTAGAGTCTTGAAATCTGCCTTTTAATGCCTCCTCTGCCCCCAGGTGAGTCTTTTGTCCATTAAGTGTTGAGACCCAGTGCCTCAGGGAACCACGCTGGCTTTTCTGGCTCCTCAGAATCTAGCAGAAGCCTGAAACCCACTGGGCGAGTTCTCATCTGTTGCGGAATTAATGCTTTTGCCTGACTGTGGCTGCTCAGGAAGGGCCTGAGGACCAGACCTCAAACACCTGGACTAGGGGCACATGGCTGTGAACAGCCAAGGAGTAGAGTTAGGCATGATTCATTATCCCACAATTGTTAATATTCACATATAAAGTGAAAAAACTCCTCATCTTATAAATATTTTATGAGTTTAGAAATTACATTTCTACTTATACAGGAAGGGTGAATAACTTGCTTTTGACTCAAAAGAAAGTGATGCTTTGGGGTAGGAGAAAGAGGCAAGAGGCTAGGCATGGTGACTCACGCCTATAATCCCAGCACTTTGGGAAGCCAAGGCAGGCAGATTGCTTGAAGCCAGGGGTTCTAGACCAGACTGGGCAACATGGCAAAACCCTGTCTCTGTTAAAAAAAAAAAAAAAAAAATTAGCTGAGTGTGGTGGCACACGCCTGTGATCTCAGCTGCTCAGGAGGCTGAGGTGGGAGAATTACCTGAGCCCAGGAAGTCAAGGCTGCAGTGAGCCATGATTCACCGCTGCACTCTGGCCTGGGCAACAGAGTGAGACCCTTTCTCAAAAAAAAAAAAAAGGTCCAGGCACGGTGGCTCACACCTGTCATCCCAGCACTTTGGGAGGCCAAGGCAGGTGTTATCATGAGGTCAGGAGTTCGAGATCAGCCTCGCCAACATAATGAAACCCTGTCTCTACTAAAAATACAAAAAAATTAACCAGGCGTGGTGGCAGGTGCCTGTAATCCCAGCTGCTTGGGAGACTGAGGCAAGGAGAATCGCTTGAACCTGGGGGGCAGAGATTGCAATGAGCTGAGATCGTGCCACTGCACTCCAGCCCAGGTGACAGTGCAAGAACTCCGTCTAAAAAAAAGAAAAGGCTGGTAGTGGTGGCTCATGCCTGTAATCCTAGCACTTTGGGAAGCCGAGGCGAGTGGATCACTTGAGGCCAGGAGTTCAAGACCAGCCTGGCCAACATGGCAAAACCCCATCTCTACTAAAAATACAAAAATTAGCCAGGCGTGGTGGCACGCCCCTATAGTCCTAGCTACTCAGGAGGCTGAGGCAGGAAGATCTTTTGAACCTACGAGGTGGAGGTTGTAGTGAGCCAAGATCATACCGCTGCACTCCAGCATGGACGACAGAGTGAGACTCTCTCTAAAGCTCCCTGGCTGCTCCTGATACAGGTGGTCAAGGGCCTCCCTGTGAGAAATGTTTTAGTCTCTGTAAACATTTGGTACCATATGAGGTTGAGCAGAAGTGAAGAAACCCTGCTCTCCCGTGATGGGTCAGGCCTCTTGCCTACTATGCCTTAGGCAGTTGTTTGGACAAGCAGGTGATCCCTTCTCTATTCTCTTCTGAAAGATTTTATCTCCAAATAAAAGTTTATAGAAGGGCAAAGTCACCCCTGACGGGGTCCCCCCTTCTACCTCCCCCTACATGACTCGGCTCCTGGATGAGTTTCTGAGCCCTGCTAAGCCCTTTCTACACTGGTCTCTGGGGATTTCCTACCTGTTTTATCTGCATCAGTGTGGAGTGGTGATCACATTCCAGAAAAGGCCTCCTGCCCCCTCTGACAGGCCTGGCAGCTTAGAGCAATGCAGGGCCAGTGCTGGGCTGTGACTGTGACTATTGAAAGGGCCTGCCCAGGGCTTGGTTGTGCCAACTGAAGTCAGAGTTGCTGCTGTCCTGTTTACCCTCAGAGCTGAGCACTCCCCCCAGCCTGATGGCTCTTGTGGCATGGCCCCCTTGCCCAGTCACGTGGGAAGGGCATCCCTTGGGTTTTTTTCTTCCTACCTCCCTCTAGCCCTGCACCCTTCACAGGGAGTTGCTTGTACCCCAGGACTTGCCTAGAGAGGTCAGCCTCATTGCGGAGGGTCTTTTAAAAATCAATAATGTTTTCTAGTAAGAACTGACCCTCTCAGTATGCCACCAGACTCAGATTTGCTGACTTAGTGGCAAGTCCAAATTCCAGATTTTCTTGTATCTGTGAGTCAATTATAGAGGGTAGGATGGTTCTGTCATGCTTTTTTAGAAGCAGTCTATTGCCCCAACTAGCTTCAATGCGAACTCAGCAACACTGAGTCTTTGACTTCAGCAGGGTTCTGTGGAAAGAGTAGGATAGCAGGGTCAAATAGACCTGGATTCAGATGTGTGCTCTATGAAGTCAGGCGAGGTATTGAACTTCTCTAAACCTCAGTGTCCTCATCTGACCCCTAAATTTATCTTTGAAGTCCTAACCCCCATGTGATGGTATTTGGAGATGGGGCCTTTGGGAGATAATTAGGTTTAGCTAAGTCCATGATGTGGGGCCCTCATGCTGGAGTTAGGTCCCTTATAAGAAGAGACAGAGCCTGACCACGCAGTCTCCCTGATCTTGGACTTCCAGCCTCCGTAACTGTGAGAAAATAAATTTCTGTTGGCTCAAGCCACCCAGTTTATGGTATTTTATTATGACAGGCCAAGGTAACTGAGACAGATGCACCTTTCGAGAATTAATTATTGTGGGTGTGAATTCTTGTAAGTGCATGTAAAACTTATTAGTAGCTGACTTCTGGGGGTTACATGCATGTAAAGTGCCTGGTGCTGTTCATGATAAATGCTTAGCAGCTGTGAGGACCTACCCTCTAGTTCCAGGTACCAGACACCATTCCTGCTTCTCAAATGTGTGGTCCTTTGGGAGGTTAGACACATAAGAGCTACCCTGCATTTTCTGGACAAGCTAACGAATTCTCCTACCAAGGCAACAGAAATAAAACAGATCCCCAAACACTGCCCAAGACCTAGTGTCATCAGTCTGGGGCTGGAGGAAACCAGGGCTGTAGACCCTTTGCCCAAGAGTTAGATATTCACCTGAGCCACTCCCCATGAGCTGTCATTCTGGATGGCCCACCTGTTCATTTAATAAGCACCTACTTAGCACCCACTATGTGCCATGCATTCATTTAAACCCTCGAATGCATTTAAACTTTGTAACAACTCTATAATGTAGGTGCAATGATCATGCTCACTTTACAGTCAAGGAAACTGAGGCCCAGGGAGGTTAAATAACGTAAGTAAGGTCACATGGCCAGTGAGTGGAAGCACAGGGTTCTGGCTTCAGAGTCATGGCCAAAGCAAGAGGGAAGAATTTTGGAGGTCTTGTGTCCCTTCTTTTACCATAACTAGAATATTGCCTCACAGTAGAATCCATATTGATAACCAAAACAATTCAGTTCCTTATTCCCTTTTTATATACTTAAACTAAAACACAGGAAGTCAGGTCTTTATTTATTCTTTTTCCAAGTATCCATTAAGTGTCTACCAGGTACTGGGCCTATGCTGGCTGCTCCAGCGGGAGGGGCCACTGGCGGAAGGAACAGTCTATGTCTTCTGCAGCCTACAAATGACTGAGCTTTCCTTTCAACATTGTAATTTATAAAAAGGCTGTTCTCTTTAATGAACAGGGAAAGATGGCCAAAGGGGGTGGTACTTAAGTCAGAGAATTTAAGAATAAGCACAGTCCTCCTCCTCAGCTCATAGCCGCCCTGCTTGCTCCCCGAGGAAAAACTTCGGTTTCATACAGGAGATGGGGTCTCCCTCTGTCACTCAGGCTGCAGTGCAGGGGTGCAATCTTGGCTCACTGCAACCTCTGCCTCCCAGGTTCAAGCAATTCTTCTGCCTCAGCCTCCCAAGTACCTGGGATTACAGGCTTGCGCCATCACACTGGGCTAATTGTTTTTTTAGTGGAGGTGAGGTTTCACCATGTTGGCCAGGCTGGTCTCATACTCCTGACCTCAAGTGATCCGCCCACCTTGGCCTCCCAAAGTGCTGGGATTACAAGCGCGTGCCACCACGCCCGGCTAATTTTTTGTATTTTTTGTAAAGACAGGATTTCGCAGTGTTGCTCAGGCCAGTCTGATTGCCTGAGTCTTATATCCAGCTGCCTACCCCTCCTGTCCTGCGGGTGCTTCAGAAGCCCCTCAGCAGATCTGAAGCTGAACTCATGACCTGTCCCTGAACTTGGCCCTCTTCCAGTGCCCTTAATTCAGGCATCTACCCAGTTATGTGCACCCAGGTGATTCCTCTCCCTCACACCCCATCCAGTCTCTGCCAAGCACAGTCTCTACTCTGCCACATCTCTGCCATTGCCCATGTCCATGCTATGTTGAGGTCATTGGGACCACTCCCAGCTGCAGCCCTGCCTCTGCTCCTCCCCACACTGTGGCCAGAAACGTCAACAGATGAGTCTGGAGACTGAGTGGGAGGCAGAGACAAAAACCACTAAGGGCCTTATGTGCTAAGCTAGAGGATCAATTATTCTTGCATCCAGCACTCACTATGTGCCAGGCACTGTTCTAGAAGCTGGGAATGCAGCCATGAATAAAACAGACACATCCCTAGGCCTCAGGGAGGTGACATTTTAGGGCTGAAAGACAAACATTAAACACGTATATAACATCAGGTGGTCATATGTGCTATGGAGAAAATTAAAGCAGGGTAAGAGAAAAGAGAACAGGTGCTATTTTAAATAGGGAGGTTACGGAAAGTATGTCCAACAAGGCGGCCTCTAAGTGACTGCTGGGAGGACGTAAGGAGTGAGCCAAGTGGCTAACTGGGAGGAGAGTATGTTCCAGAAGAAAGTTCAGCAATGCACGGGTTCTCAGGCAGGGGCATGCTGGCATATTCCAAGGGGCCAGGAGGCTGCTGTGGTTGACCCTGGGGGTCTGGGAGTAGGAGGAGCAAATGAGGCCAGAGAGGTAAGGCCTGGAGCTGCCAGGTAGGTCTTGTGGACCAGACAATGTGGACTATTCATGGGTTATGAGGTGGGTGGCATTAACTGACTTGCTTTTAAAGGATAACTGTGTTGAGAATAGATTTAGGGAGGCAAAAGTGGAAGAAGGGAAGCCAGCAAGTGCTGAGAGATGAATTAGGGGGTTGGTAGAGGAGGCCAGAGGTGTCTTCTAGAGTTCATAGTCACTGACAGATCATGACCTCAGGGCCATTCCGTTAGGAGGCGGTGTGGGAAGTAGGGCAAAGACTCCAGGGAGGAGCCCCTGGGAGAGCCCGAAAACCCAGAAAACAGGCGGGAATAGAGATGGCTCCGCTCACTGCCATGTTGGCCCCTTTGCTTTACTTCAGACACAGAGTCCAGATCAGCCGGGCTTTTCCAAACCTCCTGGCTGCAAGGATTGAGTTGACAGTATCCTCTCTGCTCTGGCCAGGAGCTGGTCCTTGTATTTGGGGCATTTCCGTGCAGGAGGAGTTGGGGGAAATCAAGTGGTAAAGCTGCCTCTCCAAGGCCTTTGTAGGGACCGTGGCATGACAGCAGCCTGCTCCTGGCCCTGCTGTTGCTGTAGTTACAGTGTGCTTGGGTCTACTCCTGCAATGGGTCTTTGACTCCCTTATCCTCACTTCATTTCAGAATACAAGTCACTTGATGATTGTGAGGAGCTGGTGATCAATGCTACAGCGACAATCAACAATTTATCTTACTACCAAGTGAAGAATTCCATAATTCAAGACAAAAAGCTACATATTGCTGAATGTAAGGTTCAGAGTTGGATTTGGATAAATGAGTGCTCATTTGAGGTTTCGATTTTATTAACTAAACACAGAGCTGGAGACATTACTATCTTCTGCCTTCTGGTACAAAAATGTCTTACTTAGAACCTGATGATTCTAAGAAATTAGAATATAGGGAAACTAGAAATGGAAAAAATTAGTTTCTTAGTTCTTGCTAAAGTCCCTTACAGTTTGTATTTTATTATTTTAAAATTATCAGTATTTAGTATGATGTTGATTTCCATTAACCTTTAAGTTAAAACTTAAATTCACTGATTTAATTTCTCTGGTCACCAAATCCAGTGCTCTTAAAGCTTCTTGTCAGTAACAACATGGATGGAATCCTGGAGGCTGTACGTGTTTTCGGAAATCTCTCCCAGGACCGTGATGTCTGCAATTTCATTATGCAGAACAATGGTGAGTTAATGACACTAGAATTCATAAACATTCACTTCTTGCCAATAATCAGCGGAGTGGTTTTGGAGCTTGAGTCATTACAGTGTTATACTTGTTTCTGCTTTGAGATTTGTAGAGCTCCTTGTTTAAGGCTCCTGGCTCAGGATGCCAAGATGGACCTAGGCAGTATTCCTCTCTCCCTTGTGAATGGCCTTCTGTGCTCCAAGATGGGGTGTGTGAATGTCTAACAGAAACAGTGAATCTTGAGTCATCACTTCTGTCTGGGGGCATATTCTCAAGAAGACATTCTCTTTTATGTACTAGAATGTCTATTACATTTTGCTTAGAATAGCAAAAAGTAGAAACAACCTAAATGTCCCTCAACAGACAAGAGGACAAATTCATTATGGTATATTCACGCAATAAAATGTTCTCTAGCATTCAAAAGCAATAGGAGGATATATACAGAGGAATGCCATGAATATAAGTTTTAAAACATACAAAACTATCTTGGGTATTGCTTCTGCATAGGTATTCATGTAGTGATGCTATACAGTATAAATAGTAATTGGAAATAGTAAACTCCAATTTAAGACAGAGTTCAGGCTGGGTCCAGTGGTTCAACCCTATAATACCAGCACCTTGGGAGGCTAAGGTGGGAGGATTGCTCGAGGGCACGAGTTTGAGATAAACCTGGGTAACATAGTGAGACACTGTCTCTGCAAAAATTAAAAATTAGCCAGACGTGGTGGCACATGCCTGTAGTCCCAGCTACTTGGGAGGCTGAGGCAGGAGGATCAGTTGAGCCCAGAAGTTTGAGGCTGCAGTGAGCCATGATCGTGCTACTGCCCTCCAGGCTGGGAGACAGAGTGAGAACCTACCTCTAAAAGATAAAAATTAAAAATTAAAAAAGGACAGCATTCACCTTTGGAAGGAAAGGGATGTCCAAAGATTATCATTAGACCTATAATATTATTTATTATCAACAAATAAGAATTGTTTATATTTATTATGTGCATGTTGTTTGGAATGTAATGTTTTATTTCTTAAACTGAGTGGCAAGTACCCACATGTTTATACCCTTTGTATGTCTCAAATATTTTTGCATGTCTCAAATATTAGTATACTTTGACTCTTTGTATGTCTCAAATATTTCATGTAACAATAATAATTTTAAAAACATAACTTCCATGTTCGTAATGGAAAATTTCAATAATACAGATATAAAAAGCAGCAGCAGCAAACCATGCCCATCTCCCACTACCTACAGATAACTGCACATTTTGCTGGGTAGTCTTTAGCTTCTTAAGAGCACATATGTATGTGATGTCGCCTCTGCCAAGCTCACTGCCCAACCCAGTCGACAGGGCCGGGGCTAGAAGAGGGCACCCCCTCTCAGGTGCATGCACCGTGGGAGGAGGCAGAATGCACACTTTACTCACTCTTCCCCAACGCTTTGCTCAGCATCTGCTGAGGGATGAGTAAACAGGACAATTGGTTCCCAGTTGCATTTCCTAGGAGTAAGGGAAAATGATTCCCCGGAGGTGGGAGCCTGTGCTGCCCTGAGATGTCTCTACACTGGAAGGCCTGCCTTGCCACAGGTTGGTTTTCAGCAGTCTGAGTCTTACACATGGCCCTGGGAGACTTCAGGAATGATCCCACCAGGAGCCAGCTCCCCGCTCCAGGACTGTGTATTTAAAGACAGTTGCTGCTGGAGGTTCAGGAAAACCCTTGAGAACAACTGGCAGTTAGATGAGTGTCACCTGTGCTCCCTCGTGTCCACCAGCAGGGACTCTTTCACTGCTGTGGAGAAGCAGCTGCTGCCTGGGTCAGGTGTTGCAGTATCTGGGGACTGGGGGAGCCGGCTCTGGGAGTGGTGGGTATTGGGGAACCCACTGCCGGGTGATGGATAAAGCCTTAGGAAGAATGAGTTAAGTCCCTTAACAGGGATTCTGAGTTTGCAAACCACTCCCCATTTCCCCTGTACCATCTGTAAAACAAGAGACAGCTGGGAACCCTGGGCTTTTACTGGGCTGCATTTACACTCTTCCCTCGTAGTCCACAGGTTCATGATGGCGCTGCTGGATGCTCAGCATCAGGATATCTGCTTTTCTGCCTGTGGTGTTCTCCTCAATCTCACTGTGGATAAAGACAAGCGTGTCATCCTGAAAGAAGGAGGTGGCATTAAGAAGTAAGTTTCCAGGTGTAGGGTACTGACTTGGGATTTGAAGGACATCGTGTTCTCGGGAGCTTGGGTCCTCTCATCATTCCTGTGGGGCAAAGGGATTTCAACATTGGGAAGCCCCTAAGCTGAGGCTGAAGAGGGAGTTTAGATTCCACTGGATACTTAAAATGGTGTAGAAATAGGACGGGCGTGGTGGCTCACGCCTGTAATCCCAGCATTTTGGGAGGCCGAGGTGGGCGAATCACTTGCGGCCGGGAGTTCGAGAGCAGCCTGGCCAACATGGTGAAATCCCGTCTCTACTAAAAAGACAAAAATTAGCCGGGCATGGTAGCACATGCCTGTAATCCCAGCTACTTGGGAGGCTGAGGCACGAGAATTGCTTGAATCAGGGAGGCGGAGGTTGCAGTAAGTGGAGGTTGCAGTGAGCCGAGATCGTGCCACTGCACTTCAGCCTGGGCAACAGAGTGAGACTGTCTCAAAAAAAAAAAAAAAAAAAAGGTGCAGAAGTAGATTATTGCTACTTTGTAACCACTTAATTTTATAGATAAGGAATTATTTTAAGTGATCTCTGGATTATACTTACGTATCACAGAAGGATAATCATACTAACAATATTAAAGACAGATTCTGACCTAATAACTTCTCAATTTGAACTTTACTAGGTTAGTGGATTGTTTAAGAGATTTTGGTCCTACTGATTGGCAGCTGGCCTGCTTGGTTTGTAAAACTCTATGGAACTTCAGTGAAAACATCACTAATGCTTCGTCATGTTTTGGAAATGAAGACACCAACACACTCTTACTCCTGCTCTCATCATTTTTAGGTAAGGCTCTTGACTATGATGAGTCTGTGAGTTTTATCAGAGTGTGAGATAGTTTTTTTTGTGTGACCTGTTCAGATAAATATTAGTATGCATTTGGGTGACTATACTTCTATAAGCAACAAGAGTATGTTAAAGATTATTATAATTTGGAACTATCTGAAGAGGCTGAATGCTATTTACGATGGGGACAGAAGGACTTTCAACTCATTAGATACAATCATGATTTCTTCTGTGGCTTTTTTTTTTTTTTCATTTTCTCTAAAGTGCATAAATATAAGACCTCAGCATAAATGTATTTCTCTTGTTCAAAAGCATATAGACACTGTTGTAATTGAGAAAATAGGGCTAAAAATGGCTAAAAGCTACTCAATTAAGTCATGCTTTTAAATGAAGCTGTACATTTTAATTAGCTACATTGTCATGTGGGTGAGGGCCTGTGAAACTATTTGGCATTACAATGGGGTTTATATCCTTGAAAGGAAGGAAATCACTGATACAAATCAAAGGAAAGAAGATTGTTTCTTTCTTTTCTTGTTGCTCTGTCACCCAGGATGGAATGCAGTGGTGCGATCACTGCTTTCTGCAGCCCTAAACTCCTGGGCTCAAGTGATCCTCCTGCCTCTGCCTCTCAAGTAGCTGGGACTACAGACACACACCACCATGCGCAGATAATTAAAATAAAATTTTTTTTGTAGAGATGAGGTCTTACTATGTTACCCAGGCTGGTGTCAAACTCCTGGGCTCAAGTGATGCTCCCACCTCAGCCTCCCGAAGTGCTGGGATTACTGGTGGGAACCACCTTGCCTGGCCAGGACCATTTTTTACATTTAAAAATTTTTTATAATTTTAGAATAATTTTTTTCATCCTGGGTTAATTCTAAAAACAGTGATTTGGGTCAGTAAATGAGTGTTTTTAATAATCCTTTTTCCCAAATAGAGGAGATGTACCCATCACTGCCCAGCCACCATACTGGATCTGGGAGGCCATGTGGAAAGGCTCAAGGTCACTCAGAAGCCATAGGTGCTGAGTTTTTAAAGTTTGAGTTCAACTTCTCCTCAACCTGAGAAAGCTTGACACCTTTCCTTTACACTCCTTCACCAATCAGAGCAGAGGCTCCCAATCCTAGCTGCATAGCAGACTCACTTGTGGAAGTTTTAAAAACATAGATTCTCAGCCGCTCCGAAATGATATTTCATCATCTCCAAGATGAGGATAATTAATGTCCAGCTTGCAGGGTGATAAATGAGCAGATGTGTACAAAGAGCCTAACACAGTGCCTGCCACATAGCAAGTCCTCAGAAGGTGGCTGACGTGCTCTGGAAACTCTTAAGTGTTGTAACACTATGCTACTAAACAGGAACTGGAACTCAGGAGTTGTTTGAAAGAATCGGGTGTGCTAGGTCGATGTGAAATTTGGTTTTTCCAGGTAAATATAATTTTGAATATGTGTTTTAAAACACAATAAGGAAAAAAATTGAGCGTCTTCTTTTAATCATTGAGCTTCACAGTTGGCTCCATGAGCATTAAACTGTCTCAGGTTGTAGGAAGCAGAAGTGCATGTTCAGGTTGCCTTAATTCAGTTCTCGATGGTGGTAGAGCATTGAAATCAGCTGTGGAGTTAAAACCCCCCAAAAAACCGGAAACATCTTCCTGGCCCCAGCCCTAGGAATTCTGATTCAGAAGCTCTGAGATGAGGCTGAGAATCTGTGTTCAGAGTTCCACAGGTGAGTCTGATAATAGCTAGGATTGAGAGCCCTAGCTCTCGTTAGCAAAGGAGCTTAAGGGAAGAGTGTACAGACAAGAAAGAAGCCAGGAAACAAGACACTGCTCAAAGCCTCCCAGAGAGCCAGTCAGGAGCCGGGAGTCCCAGGTGACCCGTCAGCTGCTGGCGTCATGAGCTCTGCCCACTGGGCTCCACCATTCTGGAGACGCAGCTGTGTTGTGTCCGCTGTTAGGGAAAGAATTTTCTCCCCACTTACTCCCTCTAGGCTCCTTCTAGATCATGGCTTCAGCTACCTCCAGGCTTCCACTTGCTGCCCTGCCTGTGTGTGTCTGTTGCCAGGGCACTTTCCTATGTCACCCACTCAGGGAGAAGATACGATTGGCTCAGTGAGTCACTGTCCTGTGGCCCAGGGCTTTCCTGCGTAGGCAGCAGCTACCCGGTGACAGGCTATGTGTGGTTTCCTTTGTTACCCAAGTCTGCGGCAATCAGCCATAAATAACAAGGATGGTGGGACTGTGGGGCCGTGTGGCACAAAGATGGATCAGAAGGAGGTGTGGGCATGGCTGGCTTCTCAGCAGGGGCAGTGTACCTGGAAGGCACTTCATTTCAGTGGGCCCTGCTGCCTGTTACAGTCACCTCTTGGTATCTGGGGGGATTGGTTTCAGGGCCTCCCTCGGATACCAACACAGATGCCCAAGTGTCTGATATAAAATGGCATAGAATCGGCATTTCACCTACACACATCTTCCTGCACATGTTAAACCATCTCTAGACTACTTATAATACCTACAATGTGAACGCTATGTAAATGGTTGTCGTGCTGTGATTTTTATTTGTATTCTTTTTATTGTTGTTGTTTCAAATATTCTCTATCTGTGGTTGGTTGAGCCTGTGGACGTGTGGCCTGTGGATGCGAAGGGCTGACTGTGGTCCATTCCCAACTTTTCCATAGCCAAATTGGGCTTCTGGTCGTGCTTCTCCCGCCTCTGTGCCTTTGCACATGTTCTCTTTCATTTCGTAGCTGCCCATCCCAATCTGCCTATCCAGGTGCAGGCCCTTCCCACATAGCTTCTCAAGCCCACAGTCGTAGTCTAGTCATAGGACATCTAGACTTCTTATATAGCAATCAATCATGAATTGTGTAACTTGTCCTGTAATTATCCTGTATTATTATTTTGTGAGTTTTATTTCCCCTTTCCAACTGAACCACCTTAGGGAAACGATATTGCCTCATACAAAGAAGGTACTTGATAGCAGCATGTGGATTGGCTACCAATGGTGGTACCTTGTTTCAATAGTGCTATATCCCTTTAAAAGCACGTTTATTCTATTTTTGAAAGATCTCTCTGAGGCCATCAGCTAGGTGACAGATAAGGAAAGTAGGTTTTAGGACAGTTAAGTGGCTTGCCTGAAGTCATACTGTAGCAAAGGCAGGACTTTCCATCCGAGAACAACCAACCAGCCCTGTGTTACCTAGAACACCCTTACTCCTCCCCACCCTTGCTGGGAGACTGTGGCATGGATAACAGCAAATAAACACAGCTCACTCAGGGAGCCAAGTCACTGTGCAATGCATCCCAGGTTTCTCACATGATCGAGAGCTCCTTTTCACGAACCATGGGGACTGGGCCTCGTGGGCTGGGTGCTAGGCTGTGCTTTTCTCTCGGCAGTGGGCACTCAGAGCCTGACTTCTGACAGGGTCGTGGCTGTGTCTGGGCAGTGGGACTGCTGCAAGTGAAATGGGCATGTGGGTGAGAGTATATTTGCATTTCAGTTCTTTTACAAAGATAGCTAAAAAACAAAACAAAACAACAACAAAAAACAAAAAACAGGTCATTTTGGAAACAGGATGAGCTATTAAATTACCGAGGCCCATGTTGAAGTATGAGCACTGTTTTTGGAAATACTGGTATGGCAATTTCTATAGTAATGTAAGTTACCTAACTTTTTCTTGCCAAGTGACTAGAAAAAAGGGAGAAGTAATGTATCAACATCGTTGGAATGTTGACAGTCTTTCTGGAAAGTGGCTTTAAAAGAACGTGGTCTGAAACTTCCCACTATATTCCAGTCATGTCTTATGAGCTCATAAGCAGTGTGTTGATGCTGAAGTTCTTAGTGGTGTACTGAGCACTTCAGTCTACCATGAGCCCCTCTGCGGGGAGCTGGCACCTGATCACCATGTGTGCAGTTTATTGTTGCAAATGGGAAGTACACTAGGCTGTTGTATGTTCATCATAAGTTATGTGGCAGTGGGCACTTAGGTTTTGTGACAAGGGTAGAGTGGGGCCCCATGTTCAAGTTGCAGGATCATGTCAACCTATGCTGAAGAGCTATCAGGTGCTTTGAGAACATTCGACAACTTTACCTTATAAGAGAATGGTCAGGGCAATGATAAATCCTTAAACAGCCACCTGCTGCTGAACAGCTATAGCGCTAGGAAATATTGTAGTGAGTAAAGAAAGCTTTTATAGATGCTACAGGACAAAAACTTCTAATGATGATTGTGTTGTAATGGTCAATTGATTATTGTAAGGTCTTTTAATCCTTTCTAATACTTTGCCCCAAATTTTAGTATTTGGAAGCATGCTGTGCCTAAAGAAAGCTTAAGAATGATTGGTTATCTAAATAAGCACTTTTCACACTGCAGGTTAGGAAATCAATTTAGTTGGTTGTGACCAGCATCTTTAAAAAATGAATTAACAGGCCGGGCGCGGTGGCTCAAGCCTGTAATCCCAGCACTTTGGGAGGCCGAGACGGGCGGATCACGAGGTCAGGAGATCGAGACCATCCTGGCTAACACGGTGAAACCCCGTCTCTACTAAAAAATATAAAAATTAGCCGGGCGAGGTGGCGGGCGCCTGTAGTCCCAGCTACTCGGGAGGCTGAGGCAGGAGAATGGCGTGAACCCGGGAGGCGAGCTTGCAGTGAGCTGAGATCCGGCCACAGCACTCTAGCCTGGGCGACAGAGCGAGACTCCGTCTCAAAAAAAAAAAAAAAAAAAAAAAAAATGAATTACAAAGAAAGAAAATATCACAATATATTACATGTAGTAAGGACAAATATTGTACTTGAAACATTTATTTGTATATAAGTAGGTATATGTATACAGAGTCATGATGCAAAATACTTACTATGAAGCATAGTTTCTAACTTATGATGATTCAAATCTTAAAAAGAATTAAAGACTGAGTACAATGGCTCGTGCCTGTAATCCCAGCACTTTGGGAGGCCGAGGTGGGAGAATCACTTGGGGCTAGGAGTTTGAGACCAGCTTGGGCGACGTAGTAAGACCCCATCTCGACTAAAAGTAAAAAAATTAGCTGGATGTTTGTGTTTGTAGTCTTGGCCACTCAACTGAGGTGGGAGGATCACTTGAGCCCAGGAATTCTAGGCTACAGTGAGCTATGATTGCACCACTGCATTCCAGCCTGGGTGACAGAATGAGACTCTGTCTCCTAAAAAAAAACATTGAATCATAGATCTAAATTTTTACTCAATCAGCCTCTGCTACTCTTTGCAGTACAAGTTCCAAAATTTAATACCCCATGTGATATGGCACTTTTAATGTATGTCACTGTATTTACTTTGAAACTTTAGACCTCATTTCTCTTACCTGTAGCTGTTTGGCTATTCTTGTTATCTTGTCTAACCCAATTTAGAATTAATATGGTTTGTGGGTAGATTAACTATAGGCTGGACCTCAAGACAAGTAACATGGTCTTGACATTAGATTTTAAAAAGCCACACACCCAACAGAGATTTTGCTAAAACCACTAAATCCAACCAAAGCCCTGGGAGGAAGAAGGGACTATGACACGCCCAGGCCATACTGCTCAGCCGCCAGCAGCTTGGGAAAGAAGGACTTCTACAACAGAATTCATTTTCTTTCTTTCCTTCTTTTTTTATTATTATTATTTTTTCGAGACAGAGTCTCTCTCTGTTGCCTAGGCTGGAGTGCAGTGGCATGACCATGGCTCACTGCAACCTCCACCTCCTAGATTCAAGTGATTCTCCTGCCTCAGCCTTCCAAGTAGCCGGGACTACAGGTGCCCAGCACCATGCCTGGCTAATTTTTTGTATTTTTAGTAGAGATGGGGTTTCATCATGTTGGCGAGGCTGATCTCGAACTCCTGACCTCAGGTGATCCACCTGCCTCAGCCTCCCAAAGTGATGGGATTATAGGCGTGAACCACTGTACCCAGCCCATAATTTATTTTCTATATAACAGAATTCATTTTCTATACAACAGAATTTTATTTTTATATTGCAGAATTCACTTTTCAACAAAAGTTTAATGTTCAGAAAATCTGGAAAACAGTGAGTAGGAAGATGGTCTAGAAATCTGAAATCACTGGCTGGGCGCGGTGGCTCACACCTGTAATCCCAGCACTTTGGGAGGCCAAGGTGGGTGGATCACCTGAGGTCAGAAGTTCGAGACCAGCCTGAGCAACATGGCAAAACCCCACCTCTACTAAAAACACAAAAAATTAGCCTGGCCTGGTGGCACATGCCTGTAGTCCCAGCTACTTGGGAGGCTGAGAAACAAGGATCACTTGAATCTGGGACATGGAGGTTGCAATGAGCCGAGATCACGCCATTGCACTCCCGAGTAGACTCTGTCTCAAAAAAACGAAATGAAATCTGAAATCACTGGGACTACCTGACTCTTTTTGTCTGGAAGTAGCCAAACAGGAAGAGCTTTGAAGGCACCAAACACTGCCTGCATTCTCCTCCCCTCGGGGCCCAGTTATCTCATGGGTGGGGAGATCCAGGTTTGCTTACCGGGTCTCTATGGAGCTCCTTGCCGAAGTGTTTGTGTCTGCCTGGAGTTTATCTCAGAACTGCATAGTTGACCACTTGGTTGTGATGAGAGGAAGGTACAAACTGGGATTCCAGACTCCCTTATCTTATTTTGGGTAGTGACACTAACACCCCTAGTGCCAAAGGACACAGTGAATGTACACAAATATTCAGTATAGAAAATCTGGTATCAACAGAGTCATGAAGCATTTTATAATAGGATTTTAATTGGCCCTATAAAAAAGTGTTGGCAGCTGGGTGCAGTGGCTCAAGCCTGTAATCCCAGCACTTTGGGAGGCCAAGGCGGGCGGATCACTTGAGGTCAGGAGTTGGAGACCAGCTGGGCCAACATGGTAAAACTCTGTCTCTACTAAAAAGACAAAAATTAGCCGGGTGTGGTGGCACATGCCTGTAATCCTAGCTGCTCAAGAGGCTGAGGCAGAAGAATTGCTTGAACCTGGGATTCAGAGGTTACAGTGAGCCGAGATTGCACCACGGCACTCCAGCCTGGGTGACACAGCGCGACTCCATCTCACCAAAAAAAAAAAAAAAAAAGTTGGCAATGTAAGTAACAACATCTGTGGTTGTCTTAGGATTTAGTGGTTACCATTTAAGAAGTTGGCCTCATGTCACAGATGTAGGAAGTGGCAGAGCTAATCTGACTGGCAGGTCAGTGCACTTTTCTGAAGTCTGTCACACAGGGTGTGAGGCTCAACATCAACACATAAAATTGCTGTAGCAATGAGCACAGCAACCTCAGTGGCCATTTATCTTCCTACTTGGATTGAATATATGGTGTTCCCAGAATTCAGGATGCCCTTGGATGAGAAATCGAAGTTGTACTTTTGCATTTTATTCTTACAAGTTCTTTTCTGCATTATCCATGGGCTCACCTGGGATTCTAATATTCCTTAGGATTCCCAAGGCCTCCTAGTTATCAGTTATGGAGAGAGTAGCGGGGTGGAAGGTTGTCTTTTCAAAGTACTGCTTTCCTGCTGCTGTGAAGCCAACAAAGTTCTGAGTTTCAGTAAAGTTTAAAGTGTCAAATTTAGCTGAACTACTTTCCTAAAAGATTTCCTGATTCCTTTTGTATCTAACCTTTGAAGTAATTAACTTTTCTATGTACACATAAGGAAGTAATTCTGAGAAATTGTGATTGAACTTTTAGATACAAACTTACATATAAAAAACTAAGGATTAGTTGAAATAAAGGTTCAGTTCAATCTCGGATTTTTTATTTTTTGAGACAGGATCTTGCTGTGTTGCTTAGGCTGGAGGGCAGTGGCACAGTCATGCCCCACTGCAGCCTCAATCTCCCGTGCTCAAGCAATCCTCCTGGCCTCAGCCTCTTGAGTAGCTGGGACCACAGGCACATGCCCCCATGCCCAGATAATCTTCTGATTTTTTTTTTTTTCCTGAGCTATCACTGTGTTGCTCAGGCTAATCTTGAACTCTTGGGCTCAAGCAATTCTCCTATCTCAGGCTCCCAATGCGTTGGCATTACAGGCATGAGCCACCACACTGGCCAGATTTCTTTTGAAAAAAATATTGCCCATTTAAATTAAGATACCAAAATATACTAATTGTAAAGTAATGGGCTTGGCGAGGTAGCTCACACCTGTAATCCCAGCACGTTGGCACTTGGGGAGGTCAAAGTGGGAGGATTGCTTGAGGTCAGGAGTTGGAGACCAGCCTGGGCAATACATGGAGACCCTGCCTCTCCAAATAAAATAAAATAAATTAAAATAAAATAAAATATTCATAAAGAACAGAAGAGAGTAAAGAACTTCTCTGAAATCCTATCTTGTGTTACGTTGGTATTAAAGGGTGACCCAGGGTGAGTTTAACTCATATCATCAAAATTAAACGATATTCAATAGGATTACATTTCTAAATAATGCTGTAATTTAAATTTTTCTAATACAGATGAAGAACTAGCACTGGATGGCAGTTTTGATCCAGACCTAAAAAACTATCACAAACTCCACTGGGAAACAGAATTCAAACCTGTGGCACAGCAGCTTCTCAACCGAATTCAGAGACATCACACCTTCCTAGAACCCCTGCCCATTCCCTCTTTCTAACATGATGCAGATGAACAGTAGAAACAGGAAGTCACGTCTCCCTCATTCTTAAGAACTGGTAACAAATGTGAACATTTTTTTCAGCATTAACAAACGTGGAAAGTTTTTCAATAACTGGTTTTAGTGAGGAGCTGAAGTATTTTTTAAAAATAAGCATTTCTTCTTGTTAGGTATTATGGAAAAATGTATATACATGTTATATTTCCTGTTATGAGAAATGTAAGATGAAAATATATGCATTTTTAAGTAAATGACTTTTTCTTCTATTCTCTATTAAACAATTTAGTTCTAGTCTTAAAATCTTGATTTAGCAATTTTGGAATTAAAGTGTTCATAAGTTAAATGAACTGTGCAATGAAGGCTGTTAGATTATATAGAAAGAAGGGTAGTCAACATGAGTGGAACATGTTACAACATAGGATCTATACTAATTCTTGCTACGTCAAATAATAAGGGTTCTCATTTGGTACCAGTACCTTTTTGGTCCTCATATTAAGAGAAGGAATAAGCAGAAAAACTTAAAGAAAACTGCTTTGGGCCATTTGTTCTTTATTAAATAAGTAAAATAGATTAAAATGAGAGTTATCTTTTCATTTGAAATAAAATGACTGGACTAAGACAGTCCTTCTAATTGTAACTCTCCGTGTTTGACAGGTGATGTAATGTATTAGAAAGAATGCAGGCTTAGGTGAATGGTAGACCTGAATCTGAATCCACACTCTCCCCTGCTACCTTTGGAGCAAGTAACTTAATTTCTTGAGCTTCAGCTATAAAATGGGAATCATATCTATTTTACTGTAGTGTAATTTGGAACAAACCATTAAATGGGCAAATGGCCCAGTCCAGTGTATGATGTGGAGTGGGTGCTCAAAACACCAAGCACTTTCTTAGCTTGCCATTCTTTGTAGGATGACTTCAGCCTTTGAATAAATGATTAAAAAACAAAAGATTGAGATTACTATTGTTATCCTATACTAGCCAAATGAAGATGAGTTGGAAATAAAAATAAATTTGCTGACTCACACCTGTAATTCAGCACTTTGGAAGGCTGAGAGGGGAGGATCCCATGAGGCTAGGATTTCAAGACCAGCCTGGGCAACAAAGTGAGACCTCATCTCAACAACAACAAAAAGTAATTTACTACTCTGCTTAGAGAAAGGATTTTATTAACAGCTCATTTCTCACCCTACAAAACACCAAAACTCATGGGATGAGAGCAGGCGTCCCAGACTGAATGGGTTCTTGAAGCCTATTAGAATAAACCAGCTGGGCATGGTGGCTTACACTTGTAATCCCAACACTCTGGGAGGCCGAGGCAGGCATATCACCTGAGGTTGTGAGTTCGAGACCAGTCCAGCCAACATGGTGAAACCCCATCTCTACTGAAAATACAAAAATTAGCCAGGCATGATGGCACATACCTGTAATCTCAGCTACTTGGGAGGCTGAGGCATGATAATCTCTCTCTCTCTTTTTTTTTTTTATTATTTAAGTTCTGGGGTACATGTGCAGAACGTGCAGGTTTGTTACATGGGTATATATGGGCCATGGTGGTTTGTTGCACCCATAACCTATCATCTACATTAGGTATTTCTTCTAATGCTACCCCTCCCCTAGCTCCCCACCCCCTGATGGGCCCCAGTGTGTGATGTTCCCCTCCCTGTGTCCATGTGATCTTATTGTTCAGCTCCCACTTATGAGTGAGAACATGTGTTATTTGGTTTTCTGTTCCTATGTTAATTTGTTGAGAATGATGTTTTCCACATTCATCCATGTCCCTGCAAAGGAGATGAACTCATCCCTTTTTATGGCTGCATAGTATTCCATGGTGTGTATGTGCCACATTTTCTTTATCCAGTCTATCATTGATGGGCATTTGGGTTGATTCCAAGTCTTTGCTATTGTGAACAGTGCTGCAGTAAACATACATGTGCATGTGTCTTTATAGTAGAATGATTTATAATCCTTTGGGCATATATCCAGTAATGGGATTGCTGGGTTAAATGGTATTTCTGTTTCTAGGCCCTTGAGGAATTGCCACACTGTCTTCCCAATGGTTGAACTAATTTATACTCCCACCAACAGTGTAAAAGCATTCCGATTTCTCCACATCCTCTCCAGCATCTGTTGTTTCCTGACTTTTTAATGATTGCCATTCTAACTGGTGTGAGATGGTATCTCATTGTGGTTTTGATTTGCATTTCTCTAATGACCAGTGATGATGAGCTTTTTTTCATGTTTGTTGGCTGCATAAATGTCTTCTTTTGAGAAGTGTCTGTTCACATCCTTTGCCCACTTTTTGATGGGGTTGTTTGTTTTTTTCTTATAAATTTGTTTAAGTTCCTTGTAGATTCTGGATATTAGCCCTTTGTCAGATGGATAGACTGCAAAAATTTCCTCCCATTCTGTAGGTTGCCTGTTCACTCTGATGATAGTTTCTTTTGCTGTGCAGAAGCTCTTTAACTAGATCCCATTTGTCAATTTTGGCTTTTGTTGCCATTGCTTTTGGTGTCTTAGACATGAAGTCTTTGCCCATGCCAGTGTCCTGAATGGTATTATTGCCTAGGTTTTCTTCTAGTGTTTTTATGGTTTTAGGTCTTACATTTAAGTCTTTAATCTATCTTCAGTTAATTTTTGTATGAAGTGTAAGGAAGGGATCCAGTTTCAGCTTTCTACTTATGGCTAGCCAGTTTTCCCAACACCATTTATTAAATAGGGAATCCTTTCCCCGTTGCTTGTTTTTGTCAGGTTTGTCAAAGATCAGATGGTTGTAGATGTGTGGTGTTATTTCTGAGGCCTCTGTTCTGTTCCATTGGTCCATATGTCTGTTTTGGTACCATGCTGTTTTTTGTTACTGTAGCCTTGTAGTATAGTTTGAAGTTAGGTAGCGTGATGCCTCCAGCTTTGTTCTTTTTGCTTAGGATTGTCTTGGCTATGTGGGCTCTTTTTTGGTTCCAAATGAAATTTAAAGTAGTTTTATCCAATTCTGTGAAGAAAGTCAGTGGTAGCTTGATGGGGATAGCATTGAATCTATAAAATACTTTGGGCAGTATGGCCATTTTCACAATATTGATTCTTCCTATCCATGAGCATGGAATGTTTTTTCATTTGTGTCCTCTCTTACTTCCTTGAGCAGTGGTTTGTAGTTCTCCTTGAAGAGGTCCTTCACATCCCTTGTACGTTGTATTCCTAGGTATTTTGTTCCCTTTGTAGCAATTGTGAATGGGAGTTCACTCACGATTTGACTCTCTGTCTGTTACTGGTTTATAAGAATGCTTGTGATTTTTGCACATTGATTTTGTATCTTGAGACTTTGCTGAAATTGCTCATCAGCTTAAGAAGATTTTGGGCTGAGACAATGGGGTTTTCTAAATATACAGTCATGTCATCTGCAAACAGAGACAATTTGACTTCCTCTTTTCCTAACTGAATATGCTTTATTTATTTCTCTTGCCTGACTGCCCTGGCCAGAACTTCCAACACTGTGTTGAATAGGAGTGGTGAGAGAGGGCATCCTTGTCTTGTGCCGGTTTTCAAAGGGAATGCTTCCAGCTTTTCCCATTCAGTATGATATTGGCTGTGGGTTTGTCATAAATAGCTCTTATTATTTTGAGATACATTCCATCAATACCTAGTTTATTGAGAGTTTTTAGCATGAAGGGCTGTTGAGTTTTGTCGAAGGCCTTTTCTTCATCTATTAAGATAATCGTGTGTTTTTTGTCTTTGGTTCTGTTTATGTGATGGATTATGTTTATCGATTTATGTTTGTTGAATCAGCCTTGCATCCCAGAGGTGAAGCCAACTCGATCATGGTGGATAAGCTTTTTGATGTGCTGCTGGATTTGGCTTGCCAGTATTTTATTGAGGATTTTCCCATTGATTTTCATCAGGGATGTTGGCCTGAAATTTTCTTTTTTCTTTGTATCTCTGCCAGGTTTTGGTATCAGGATGATGCTGGCCTCATAAAATGAGTTAGGGGGGATTCCCTCTTTTTCTATTGTTTGGAATAGTTTCAGAAGGAATGGTACCAGCTCCTCTTTGTACCTCTGGTAGAATTAGGCTGTGAATCCGTCTGGTCCTGGGCTTTTTTTAGTTGGTAGGTTATTCATTGCTCCCTTAATTTCAGAACTTGTTATTGGTCTATTCTGGGATTCAACTTTTTCCTAGTTTAGATTTGGGAGGGTGTATGTGTCCAGGAATTTATCCATCTCTTCTAGATTTTCTAGTTTATTTGCATAGAGGTGTTTATAGTATTCTCTGATGGTAGTCTGTATTTCTGTAGGATTGGTGGTGATATCCCGTTTATCCATTTTTTATTGCGTCTATTTGATTCTTCTAATTTTTCTTCATTAGTCTCGCTAGTGGTCTATTTTGTTGATCTTTTCAAAAAGCCAGGTCCTGGATTCATTGATCTTTTGAAGAGTTTTATGTGTCTCTATCACTTTCAGTTCTGCTCTGATCTTAGTTATTTCTTGTCTTCTGCTAGCTTTTGAATTTGTTTGCTCTTGCTTCTCTAGTTACTTTAATTGTGATGTTAGTGTGTTGAATTTAGATCTTTCCTGTTTTCTCTTGTGGACCTTTAGTGCTATAAATTTTCCTCTACACACTGCTTTAAATATGTCCCAGAGATTTTGGTATGTTGTATCTTTGTTCTCATTGGTTTCAAAGAACATCTTTATTTCTGCCTTCATTTCATTATGTACCCAGTAGTCATTCAGGAGCAGGTTGTTCAGTTTCCATATAGTTGTGCAGTTTTGAGTGAGTTTCTTAATCTTGAGTTCTAATTTGATTTCACTGTGGTCTGAGAGACTGTTTTATATGATTTCTGTTCTTTTGCATCTGCTGAGGAGTATTTTACTTCCAATTATGTGGTCAGTTTTGGAATAAGTGCGATGTGGTGCTGAGAAGAATGTATATTCTGTTGATTTGGGGTGGAGAGTTCTGTAGATGTCTATTAGGTCCCTTGGTCCAGAGCTAAGTTCAAGTCCTGGTGGATATCCTTGTTAAGTTTCTGTCTCATTGATCTTTCTAATATTGACAGTGGGGTGTTAAAGTCTCCGATTATTATTGTGTGGGAGTCTAAGTCTCTTTGTAGGTCTCTGAGAATTTGCTTTATGAATCTGGGTGCTCCTGTATTGGTGCATATATATTTAGGACAGTTAGCTCTTTTTGTTGCATTGATCCCTTTTATTATGTAATGCCCTTCTTTGTCTCTTTTGATCTGTATTGGTTTAAAGTCTGTTTTATGAGAGGGTAGAATTGCAGTCCCTGCTTTTTTTTTTTTTTTTTTGCTTTCCATTTGATTGGTAACTATTCTTCCATTCCTTTATTTTGAGCCTGTGTGTGTCTTTGCACATGAGATGGGTTTCTTGAATACAGCACACCAATGGGTCTTGACTCTTTATCCAATTTGCCAGTCTGTATCTTTTAATTGGGACATTTAGCCTGTTTACATTTAAGGTTAATATTGTTATATGTGAATTTGATCCTGTCATTATGATGCTAGCTGATTATTTTGCCTGTTGCAGTTTCTTCATAGCATCGATGGTCTTTACAATTTGCTATGTTTTTGCAGTGGCTGGTACTGGTTGTTCCTTTCCATGTTTAGTGCTTCCTTCAGGAGCTCTTGTAAGGCAGGCCTGGTGGTGACAAAATCTCTCAGCATTTGTTTGTCTGTAAAGGATTTTATTTCTCATTCACTTATGAAGCTAAGTTTGGCTGGATATGAAATTCTGGGTTGAAAATTCTTTAAGAATGTTGAATATTGGTCCCCACTCTCTTCTGGCTTGTAGAGTTTCTGTCAAGAGATCCACTGTTAGTCTGATGGGCTTCCCTTTGTGGGTAACCCGACCTTTCTCTCTGGCTGCCCTTAACATTTTTTCCTTCATTTCAACCTTGGTGAATCTGACGATTATGTGTCTTGGGTTGCTCTTCTTGAGGAGGATCTTTGTGGCGTTCTCTGTATTTCCTGAATTTGAATGTTGGCCTGCCTTACTATATTGGGGAAGTTCTCCTGGATGATATCCTGAAGAGTATTTTCCAGCTTGGTTCCATTCTCCCCGTCACTTTCAGGTACACCAATCGACATAGATTTCGTCTTTTCACATGGTCCCATACTTCTCGCAGGCTTTGTTCATTTCTTTTCATTCTTTTTTCCCTAGTCTTGTTTTCTTGCTTTATTTCATTGAGTTGATCCTCAATCACTGGTATCCTTTCTTCTGCTTGATAGATTTGGCTGTTGATACTTGTGTATGCTTCAGAAGTTCTTGTGCTGTGTTTTTCAGCTCCGTCAGGTCATTTATGTTCTTTTATAAACTGGTTATTCTAGTTAGCAATTCGTCTAACCTTTTTTCAAGGTTCTTAGTTTCCTTGCATTGGATTAGAACACGCTCCTTTAGCTCGGAAGAGTATGTTATTATTACCCACCTTCTGAAGCCTATTTCTGTCAATTAGTCAAACTCATTCTCTGTCCAGTTTTGTTCCTTGCTGGCAAGGAGTTGTGATCTTTTGGAGGAGAAGAGGCATTCTTGTTTTTGGAATTTTCAGTCTTTTTGTGCTGGTTTCTCCCCATCTTTGTGGATTTATCTACCTTTGGTCTTTGATGTTGGTGACATTCAGGTGGGGTCTCTGAGTGGACATCCTTTTTGTTGATGTTGATACTATTCCTTCCTGTTTGTTAGCTTTCTTTCTAACAGTCAGGCCCCTCTGCTGCAGTGCTGCTGGAGTTTGCTGAAGGTCCATCCAGACCCTGTTTGCCTGGGTATCACCAGCAGAGGCTGTAGAACAGCAAAGATTGCCATCTATTCCTTCTTCTGGAAGCTTTATTCCAGAGGGGTACCTGCCAGATGCCAGCCAGAGCTCTCCTGTATGAAGTGTCTGTTGGCTCCTACTGGGAGGTGTCTCCCAGTCAGGATACACGGGGGGTCAGGGACCCACTTGAGGAGGCAGTCTGTCCCTTATCAGAGCTGGAACACTGTGCTGGGAGATCTGCTGCTCTCTTCAGAGCCAGCAGGCAGTCTGCTGAAGCTGCACCCACAGCCGCCCCTTACCCCAGGTGCTCTGTCCCAGGGAGATGGGGGTTTTATCTATTAGTCCCTGACTGGGGCTGCTGCCTTTTTTTCAGAGATGCCCTGCCCAGAGACGAGGAATATAGAGAGGCAGTCTGGCCACAGCAGCTTTGCTGAGCTGCGGTGGGCTCTGCCCAGTTCAAACTTCCCAGTGACTTTGTTTCATGAAAATCTCTTGAACCTGGAATGTGGAGGTTACAGTGAGCTAAGATTGTGCCACTGCACTATAGCCTGGGCAACAGCACAAGACATTGTCTAAAAAAAAAAAAAAAAAAAAGAACCTACATTTCTAGGAACAAATAGACTTTCAAAGAATGGTTCTAGTCTGGGGCTCATACTTAATGTGGCTCAGCAAAATCCTCTAGGGACACTCACCTTATTGTAGTCCATAATGTAAGTATATGCTGGTAGATTCACTCCAATAGATGAAATCAGTTTAAGTCACAGGGGCTAATTTATCTAAAACATTCACAGATATAATGTATTTCATCCATAGCAAGCTATTTATTCTACTTTTAGGAAAAAAAAATCAAACTCTCCCCTCCCTAAACGGCCCCCTTCATATTTATGACTAATATAGTAACTCATGGTGGGATCCCATTATACCTATTCTCTTCCATACTTAACTGCTCCCCTTAGGCCCACATACAAGCTGGACCATTTGGAACCATCTGTTTAAACAAAACCTGTGGTTAAATAAACACATGAAATCTACCATCTTAACTATTTTAAGTGTACAGTTCAGTAGTTTAAGTATATTCACATTGTTCTGCAACAGATCTCTAGAACTCTTTCATCTTGTACACTAAAGCTGTATGCACCAAACAACCCCCCATTTTCACCCCCACCAGCTCCTGGCAACCATCATTCTGTTAATACTTTCGGTTTCTATGACTTTGACTACTTGATATCTCATATATTATACAATATTTGTGTATGTATGTGACTGGTTTATTTCGCTTAGCATAGTATTATCAAGGTTCATCCATGTTGTTGCCTGTGATAGGATTTCCTTCCTTTTTTTTTTTTTTTTTTCTTCCCTGAGACAGAGTCTCAGAACAGTCTCTGTTGCTCAGGCTGGAGTGCAATGGCATGATCTTGGCTCACTGCAACCTCCGCTTCCCAGGTTCAAGTGATTCTCCTGCTCAACCTTCCAAGTAGCTGGGATTACAGGCATGCACCACCATGCCTGGTTAATTTTTGTATTTTTAGTGGAGATGGGGTTTCACCATGTTGGCCAGGGCTGGTCTTGAACTCTGGGCCTCAAGTGATCCACCTGCCTCAGCCTCCCAAAGTGCTGGGATTATAGGTGTGAGCCACCTGTGCCCTGCTGCTTTCTTTCCAAGACTGAATAATATTCCATTCTATGTATATACCACATTTTGTTTATCCATTCATCTGTCAGTGAACATTTGGGTTGCCTCCATATCATGGCTATTGTGAATAATGTTGCCATGAATATAGGTGTGCAAATCTCTCTTTAAGATCTTGTTTTCAGTTCCTTTGTGTATATACTCAGAAGTGATGTCTCCGTTCAAGCTGACATAACAAAAAATACAGTTTGGGTGACTTAACAAAAGTTCATTCCTCACAGTTCTTACAACTAGGAAGTCCAAAGTCAAGGTGCTGGCCAGTTCAGTTTGTGGTCAAGGCCCTCTTCCTGGTTTGCAGAGGGCTGCCTTTTTGCTCTATCCTCATATGGTGGTGAGAGAGATCATCTCTCATCTGTCTCTCCTTGTAAGGGTTTACTGCCACTCATGAGGGCTCCACCTTAATGACTGAATCACTTCCTGAAGACCGTAGGGCTTCAACCTGTGAATTTTGGGGGAACACAAATATTCAGTCCACAGCAAGTGGAATTGCTGTGTCATATGGGAATTCTATTTTTAATTTTTTGAGGAACCTACATCGTGTTTAAGTGGTGATTATCATTTTACATTCTTACCAATACCACATAAGCATTCCGATTTCCCCACATCCTCACCAACACTTATTTTGGGATTTTTAAAAATTGTAGCCATCCTGATGGGTGTGAGGTAATGTGTCTTTGTAATACTGATTTACATTTCTTATAATTAGTCATGCTGAGCACCTTTTCATAATTTTTGTTTGTTGGTCATTTGTATATCATCTTTGAAGAAATGTCTATTCAAGTCTTTGGCCTTTTTTTTTTTTTGAGATGAAGTCTCGCTCTGTCACCAGGCTGAAGTGCATGGAGTGCAGTTGTGCAATCTCAGCTCACTGCAATCTTCCACTTCTCAGGTTCAAGCCATTCTCCTGCCTCAGCCTCCTGAATAATCCCAGTGGGTTACAGGTGCACACCACCACACCCAGCTAATTTTTGTGTAGAGACAGGGGTTTCACTATGTTGGCCAGAATGGTCTCGATCTCCTGACCTCATGATCTGCCTGCCTCAGCCTCCCAAACTGCTGGGATTACAGGCATGAGCCACCACTCCCAGCCCCATTTTTTAGTTATTTGATTTTTTGAGTTGTAGGAATTCTTCATATATTCTGGTTATTAACCTCTCATCAAATATATAATTTGTAAATATTTTCTCCTATCCCATAGGTTGCCTTTTCACTCTGTTGATTGTCCTTTGATGAACAAACGTTTTTAAGTCTGATGTAATTCCATATTTTTTCTTTTGCTGCCCATACTTTGTGTCATATCTAAGAAATCATTGCCAAATCCAATATTGTGAAACTTTCCCCCTGTGTTTTCATCTAGTTTTACAGTTGTCAGTCTTACATTTAGGTCTTTGAGTTTTTTAATATATAAGGGTCCAACTTCATTCTTTTGCATGTGTGTATCCAGTTTTCCTAGCATCATTTGTTAAAGAGACTGTCCTGTCCCTACTGAGTGGTCTTGGTCCCTTTGCTAAAGATCATTTGGCCATATATGTGAGAATTTATTTCTGGACCTTATTCCATTGGCCTATATGTTTGACTTTGTGCCAGTTCCACATTATTTTGATTACTGTTGCTTTGCAATATGTTTTGACATCCGGGAGTGTGAGACCTCCAACTTTGTTCTTTTTCAAGATTGTTTTGGCTATTCAGGGTCTGCTGAAGATTCTAGATGATTTTTAGCATGGAATTCTCTACTTCTGTGAAAAATGCCATTGGGATTTTGATAGAGATTGCATTGAATCTACAGCTCACTCTGGGTGACCATGAGATGTCTTTCCATTTATTTGTGTCTTTAATTTCTTTTTTTTTTTTTTTTTTTTTTGAGACGGAGTCTCGCTCTGTCACCCAGGCTGGAGTGCTGTGGCTGGATCTCAGCTCACTGCAAGCTCCACCTCCCGGGTTCACGCCATTCTCCTGCCTCAGCCTCCCGGGTAGCTGGGACTACAGGCGCCGCCACCTCGCCCGGCTAGTTTTTTTTGTAGTTTTTAGTAGAGACGGGGTTTCACCGTGTTAGCCAGGATGGTCTCGATCTCCTGACCTCGTGATCCGCCCGTCTCGGCCTCCCAAAGTGCTGGGATTACAGGTTTGAGCCACTGAGCCCGGCCGTGTCTTTAATTTCTTAGTAATGCTTGCAGGGGTCCCCAACCCATGGACCAGTAGTGGTCTGTAGCCTGTTAGGAACTGACTGCACAGCAGGAGGTGAGTTGTGGGCAAGCAAGCATTACTGCCTGAGCTCTGCCTCCTGTCTGATCAGCTGCAGCATTGGATTTTCACAGGAGCTTGACCCTATTGTGAACTGTGCATGTGAGGGATGTGGGTTGTGCACTCCTTATAAGAATCTAATACTTGATGATCTGAGGTGGAACAGTTTTATCCTGAAACCATCCCCCACTGCACTGTCCACCCTGGGTCCATGGAAAAACTGTCTTCCATGAAACCAGTCCCTGGTGCCAAAAAGGTTGAGGACTGCTGCCTTACAGTTTTCAATGTGTAAGTCTTTTGTCTTAGTCTGTTCAGGCTGCTGTAACAAAATACCTTAGACTGGGTAATTTATAGGTAACAGAAATTTATTGCTCACCAGTTTTGGAGGCTGGAAAGTCCAATATCAAGGATTTGGTGCCTAGTGAGTGTCTTCTTCCTCACAGATGGCACACTCGAGCTCTGTCCTCACATGGTGGAAGGGGAGCTTCCCAGACCTCTATTAAAGGGCACTAATCCCATTCATGAGGGAAGAGCCCTCTTGACCTTATCACCTCCCAAAGGCCTACTTCTTAATACCACCACATTGAGGATTAAATTTCAACATACAACATACATCAACATACAAATGTGGGGGGAGACACATTCACACCATCGCATATCTCCTTGGTTAAGTTTATTCCTGAGTATTTTATTCTTTTTGATGCTATTGTAAATGGAATTGTTTAATTTTTTTGGATCATTCATTGCTACTGTATAGAAATACGACTGATTTTTGTGTGCTGATTTTGTATCCTGCAGCTTTGCTGAATTTATGCTTCCTCTTGATCACACTATCCTCTGCTAGGGAAGAGCTAGGGTGAGCAAAATCCCCAACTTTCCTAGCCTTTAGGTGCAGCCTTTTCCTGGCTTTGCATTTGCCTTAGTGCTGCAGTTTCCCAGTTGGTTTCTAGAGTTCTCACAAAGATATTCTGGCCCATATATTGTTAACTTAGTGTCTCTGGGAGAATGAGGACATGGAATTCCCAAGTCCATCATCTTGCTGACATTACTCCCATCTGCTAGCATTAGCAAAAAAACTAGTATGATTCGTATATGATATTTACATATACAAATATGCTAATAAAAGTTCTGATTCATATATGATATTCACATCTATTAATATGCTAATAAAATTTCAGAGTATATTGATAAAAAATGCTTATCCAACAAGTTTTACTTACCTACTTATCTCCCGGTGGTCTGTAATAAAATCAACCTCATTCTTAGAGATGATTAAGTTTGGCTTAATACAAATTTTTCCCAAATATGGCCAAAAAAACTCAGATTTTAACTCTTGAATCCTGGGAACCTCAACCAGAAATTTTCTCGTGATTATTTTAGAAAAAAATTTTCCTCTGGTTGGGGAAGGTTTTGATATCCCCAGTGTAATGTACCTTCCCTAATTATTTTGAAAACTACTGTAGTAACATTAGAAATCCTGTGTTTAGTTTTGAGAAAACACTCAAACAGGAAGCACCTGTTAAATGGGAGGCATTGAAACATTAGCTTTGTATCACATGCACTTTTATTACTTTAGGTAACATTTTTTAACTCATTGAAATTTTGATTTCAATTTCTAAGTGATTATAAGTTCCAGTGGACTAAATGCATTCTAGTTGATCTTGTTTTGTGATCACTCTACTGCTGATTAGAATCTCTACTAGAAATTTTGTATTTTCAAGAGGAGGAACAAAGAGCAGAAACGGGATAAGTAAAATTTTAACTATCTTCTTAGGTTCAATTGTATTGCTATAAGTGAGAGAACTCCATAGCAGGCAGAAGAGGACAAAGGCGTGATGCATATTCGATGAGTAATGCACTTATAAGTTTCTTTAAATATAAAACATATTGAAGATAATACTCTATTTCTAGCTAAGGTTATAGTCTTGTCTTCTCACAAGAGTAAATATTCTTGACGTTAAGTACCACCTCTATTCAAAATTGATTGATTGCTCCCAACCCTCACTTCCACACTACCCCATACATTTGGAGGCAGGCACTAGATTGAGCTCAATAAATGTTTTGAGGAGTAACAGAGTTATCACAACAGCTTCAGTTAAACTTAGAGCTATTTCTACTTGTCTGATAAAGTGTCATTTTTTGTTCTGCAGTCTCTCCCTAATGAATCCTTCTTTCTAGTAATTCTTAACATTCTATTGGAACTCTAAAACAGTTCAAAAGAGAGCAGGCATAGAGCCATACCAGTCATTTCCAAGATAAAAATGGTCTTACATAAGATTCTAAAGAAAGTCCACTCTTCTTTGTATCTTTCAAAATGGCTTCAAGTGTTTTGCCATTTAAAAGTAGTCTCATCTGATTACAGCATTATTTAATTGGCTTATGAAAGTAGGTAGAAACTCAAAATTATTACTAATAGTGAAGTCATGACTTTTTAAGAGATTGAGACAGCACATAAAATTGGAGAAAAATTCTTCTTTATTGAAAAATACCAGTAATACTGACAGACTTCAAAAGCAATTCACGCTTCCAGAATACAAAGTACTTAATACATATTTTCAAACCTGTTTGCATTTCAAACAAAGTTAGCGTTTTTGTAAATCAAATGTGATAACCCGACAAAAATGTTTTCCAGCTTTATTATTTAAGGAGCTGCACAACCTTTAAAGGGGGGACCAGGAGGCAGGCAGAGACATAGAATGCACCCAGGACTGCGCAGCAGTCTACAGCAACATATCCCACAACTTCGATGCTGGAAACACAACTACTGCACAAGACAGCTGCCCTCCAGTGTCAGGATCCTGTGAAACAGCATATCAAAAGATCGCCAGCTTCTTGTAATTTACACACTTTCATTTAGGATTGCTTTTTGAAGAAAATCTTTAAGAATGCCATTGTAATTTAATATCCAGAACCCTGAATTTAAAAAACTAATGAAAGAAATTAACTGTTACCATCAAAACGGTTGTTGCTGAGCTGTGTGGGTAGGAATTCTATGCTTTTTTAGATGCAAGAAAATTAACACATAATGCAAGTTTAATTTGAAATCACACAAGTTATGTATGTAGGCTCAGATAGTAGCAATGTTCACTTTTATTACTAATAGCTTAACTGAAACAGCCATCTATTCATTCCTCCAGCAGGAATAGCAGCACCAAGATCTTCTAAAATTCTTTACATATAAAGCTTAAGTCATTATCCAAGTCCCATCTTTGCATGCTCCAATTCTTGTTATCTTATTTAACATGAAAGCAACAGGATTTGGAGAGTTACTATTTGCTGTATTAAAACAGTTACACAGCATCTTGTACTGTCAAAAAGCAAAATACTTGAATGGCAGCCTGTCTTCACAGCTCTAAACTTGAAGCTGCCAAACAGTCACTGCTTGTGCCAGCAGTGGGTTTTCCACAGAAAAATAGCAGAAACTAAAGGAATCATGGCACAATGGATTTCTGAATTATTTTGTATACCATTGGTCCTGGGGTTTAGTACCTTCCCCTTGTAGACTGTATCTGCTGATCATTCCAGAATCATCTTTAATGAAGGAAAGGCATCAAGTCATATAGCGGGTAATGGCTCTCAGAGCATAAAGGAGTTCTGCTTGCATCCTAGCTTCTATAAGAAGCAGATTAACATGAACCTGAATATAAAATACAACATCATATAAGGAAGGGTTACAAACATTCACAATCAGTTTTTCAGTGAATCTAATGAACACATAAAATAAGTACACGTCCTACACTTCCTATGTAGTACAGAATAACTTATCCTTGGGTTTGTTGAACAGATTATCAATTTCTCAAAACAGCTGTCTTTTTTTTTTTTTTTTTTCTGATACACAGTTTCACTCTTTCCCAGGCTCGAGTGCAGTGGCATGATCTTGGCTCACTGCAACCTCCACCTCCTGGGTTCAGGCAATTCTTATGCCTCAGCCTCCCAAGTAGCTGGGACTACAGGCGCATGCCACCATGCCCAACTAATTTTTTGGTATTTTTAGTATCACCATGTTGGACAGGCTGGTCTTAAACTCCTGAGCTGAAGTGATCTGCCTGCCTTGGCCTCCCAAAGTGCTGGGATTACAGGTGTGAGCCACCATGCCCGCCCTAACATTCTTTTTGGATAGATGGTTTGAGCTTTCATTTATATTTTACCATATTTCCTGGAGGTTTGTTACATGTCAAAAAATCTAAACACTGTTTTATCAGAATAACAACTTCCCCTGCCAAATCATTATTCAGTAATTTCTATAAAGATGTTTCAAAGAGAACAGACACTTCTACATATACACAGCTTTTATAAAACAGTCTTTCTTCTACATGCTTACAGCCATGCCAGCACTTCTGAAGATGGGCCAGCCCACCTGTGCTCCCTATCTTTATTCTTTTACTCTATCACCATAATGAAGTTCCCTTCTGAAGGGGTACCTGAGACAGCTGTCCTGGAATGTTTTTCTTTGGGTTGGGAGGGGTGATGGAAAGGGTTTCAGACCAATTAGGTTAGGTGAAGGAGACTACGAATCATTGCTAAGTTACAGAGTAAACAAGCCACAATAGGCACATACCTTCTCAGAGTGCTTGAATTGCCTCCAGAAGCTTTCATACATTCTTTTGGTAACCTTTTCAGGAGTACAAACAACAGTTTTGATATAAACTTTAAAGCTACGATCCAATAGCTGGTTAATTTCACCATAGTCATAATCATCGTATCTGTTGAAAGACGTAAGAAGAATTATGATATTTTCAGTGTATAACCTGTTTTCATGTTACAAAAGTATACACATCAGTAATTAATGCTATATTTTTCCCCTCTTTGTGTAGGCAGCTGTCCCCAAAAATGATAGAGCTTTACAACTGCAGGTGGATGAGTGAGTATAAAGGGATAAGAAACAGAGTACTGGCCGGGCGCGGTGGCTCACGCCTGTAATCCCAGCACTTTGGGAGGCCGAGGTGGGCGGATCACAAGGTCAGGAGATCGAGACCATGGTGAAACCTCATCTCTACTAAAAATACAAAAAATTAGCCGGGCGCGGTGGCAGGCGCCTGTAGTCCCAGCTACTCGGGAGGCTGAGGCAGGAGAATGGCGTGAACCCGGGAGGCGGAGCTTGCAGTGAGCCGAGATCGCGCCACTGCACTCCAGCCTAGGCGACAGAGCGAGACTCCGCCTCAAAAAAAAAAAAAAAAAGAAACAGAGTACTTAGGGAGAGTCACAGAACATTTTCTACTACCCAAGTAAATCATTCCTGAAAGCTGACAATATTAACGTAGCACTGGGTACCAAGCAGTAGTATACATCTGCAATCATGAATATGCAGCCACACTGAGGAACAAACTATTATTGAGATGGAGTCTTGCCCTGTCGCCCAGGCTGGAGTACAGTGGTGCTATCTTGGCTTACTGCAACTTCCGCTTCCTGGGTTCAAGCGATTCTCTCACCTCAGCCTCCTGAGAAGCTAGGATTACAGGTGTGTGCCACCATGCCCAGCTAATTTTTGTATTTTTAGTAGAGACAGGGTATCACCATATTGGCCAGGCTAGTGTAAAACTCCTGACCTCAAGTGATCCGCCCGCCTTGGCTTCCCAAAGTACTGGGATTATGGGCGTGACCCCACTGCGCCTGGCTGAACAAATTCTGAAAACAGATTTTGAGTATTATCAAAATTAAACAAAATAATTATGTTTGTTATTGGTACTAGTACACTCTCTATATATACATATAGAGAAATTCACTTGTGTAAATAAAAATAATTAGAATTACTTTTCTAGGAGTTTCTGGGGTCAAATGAGAAAAAAGGCAGGGGCTGCAGGGAGAAGGATGGTCTGTACTTAGGAGAGCCTATCCTGCTTTAAGCCAAGATGGCTGCATGTACCAGTTGTCTGCTTTGCTGCACTGGGTAATGGATTCCTGATGACATAGGTACTGAAGTCTCCTATTGAGTTTTCAGTGGAAAGAGGAGAAAGGTCTTGCAAAGCTGGTTCTACAACCATTCAGGAGGCTAAAGTCAATAGTCTGGCTACTGATTAGTGGGAAATTAGTTTAAAGTTGGTCAGATGTACCTCAAATGCCAGATCGGTTTAGAGTAGATTAACTAGGGTTTGTAGGTTTTGACCAGACTCTCTAATAAAATGAATAGAAAGCCTGATTTTACAGCGAAAATAGTTAACTAGTAAGCACTGTAGCTCGGAGTTTGTGTGCATGTGTGAGAAGGTGGTATGCGATGACTGCATTTTCATTATAACATAATAAAAACCTAACAGCAAGGACATGAAAGTTTTGCATTTTGATTAGGTATTATGAGAGCAAATAATCCTCAGAGGGAGCCTAAGAACAGCCAGAGGGGCAATATAAGGGTACTAATTTCCAAGGAGGTAGAAACATAAATGTATCAGGAGACAGATGATATGAAGAGAAAAGATACTAAAGGTGTTCAGTGACAAACTTTGTTCTAGGACCAGCTTGCTTGTCCTCCCTTTCCTGGAGGCAGCTGTCATTCAACTCTTGTCAAAGTCCCTAACTCGCCCTCCTGCCTAGCTAGGAAAGAGGAGAAAAAACTAGGTTGCAATCAAGTGGTTCTTTGAAGCATAAATAGCATAAAAATAAGTTAGAGGGGAGGGGATGGGTTTTGATTATGTGTGTGTCCATGTGCACATGCACTCCAAGCACTTGAATAATTTGGCCCAGAGGAAAACATCTCTTTATAAACACAGAAAGAAGACTAACCTTATTCCAAACATGCAGTGAATATAGTTCCAAATTGCCCGCCTAAGCATTGAGGTATCAACATCTTTGTGCATTGCCATTGTATTATAAGTAAGATTGTAGGCAATGTGAAATTTTTCATCAATCAACTGTCCCACATCTGGATAAAGGCGATTTACCAAAGAATAACCATGATCTTCCCAGCAATAGTCCTAAATACAGGGAATAGAACAAATGTGAATAATTAAAATGTGGTCAAGTACAGTTCTGTATCTACAGCTCTGTAGTATGGTAAAAATGACTGTCATTTGGCTGACCAACTAACTGGCTTTCATCCCTAACTCCCAGCTTCTTGCACTCCAATCTTTTTTCAATTTCTATACTGCAACATGCAAAAGGTTGTGTTTTATAACTCAGTGAGTTAAAAACTAATAGTCTCATCTCAAAAAAAAAAAAAAAAAAACTAGTAGTCTCCTCCCCTTACACATCGGCCTTTCTCTCTTTCACTCTCTCTCCACTCAGCCCCCAGATGTGACCATCTTGGGAGTCCCCTCTCCTTTTCCATTGCTGCAGCCATTCAAAATGGCATTCAAATAATGAGTAAGTGTGTTTTAAGAGACAAGGTCTCACTCTGTTGCCCAGGCTGGAGTGCAATGGTGTGATCACAGCTCACTGCAGCCTCCAACTCCTGGGATCAAACGATCCTCCCTGCCTCAGCCTCCTGAGTAACTGGAACTACAGGCACAGGCCACCTTGCTTGGATACTGTTTAAAATTATTTGTAGAGGTAGGGTCTTGTTTGGCTGCCCATGCTAGTCTTGAATGCTTGGCCTCAGTGATTTTCCCATCTTGGTCTCTCAAAGTGCTGGGATTACACGTGGGAGCCACCAGATCTGGCCAAATTTTGTGAATTTTTAATTCAACACATCCATCACCCATTCCTTCTCCTACCCCCACTTCTGCCTTTTAGCCCTATTAACTGAGTCTCCTAATTAGTTTTCCTATATTAAATCTCCTTGCCTCCTTTCTTTCTACCTGAAACAAGACTTAATAAGCCCCTACTTCTTTGTTGAGTTCCTAAAAACACCTCTTTGATATTATGCCATCATCTGGTCAAAGCCTACAAACCCCGCATAATCTACTGTAAACTGCTTTCGCATGTAAGGCACACCTAACCAATTTTAAACATACACCACTAATCAGAAGTAGGAATCTTTAGCTTGAAGCTCACAGCAGCCAGCCAATCTCTTTGTAATTCCTTCCTTCACTCTATCCCTCAACCTAAGCTTAATTATTGTCTATTCTCTTCTACTTACAATACCCTTTTTACCGTCCAAATTCTTCAAATCCTAATGTCTCTCCATAAAATTTCCAGCCCACATGATGTCTTCAATTTCTAATCTATTGTATAATTATTCTATAACTCTTCCTTGTGCCTAAATTTTGTCCCTTAGTTTATTTTTATGAGACAGGATCCCACTCTATCACCCAGGCTGGAGTGCAGTGGCTCCATCAGGGCTCAGCGCAGCCTCAACCTTCCAGGCTCAAGTGATCTTCCCACCTCAGCCTCCTAAGTAGATGGGACCACAGGTACATGCCACCACACCTGGCTAATTTTATTTTATTTTTGTGTGGAGACAAGGTTTCCCCTTGTTGGCCAGGCTGGTCTTGGAATGCCTTGGCTCAGGCAATCCACCTGCTTCAGCCTCCCAAGGTGCTGGGATTACAGGTGGGAGCCAGTATGAGGCCCGTTAGTTTCTTGAGCAAAGAAACAAAATCTTATGGTTCTCACATATTTTCATAATTCTGGTAAAATAGTTATTATTTAACACTGGCCCCTAACAATATTTGGGAATGCTGGGAGTATCAACTCATCTGATTTAAATACTTACACAATAAAAATTTTAAGATACACATACACTGAAACTACAGTATGATTCCATGGATGGATTAGAAACAGTTTTTCAGGTTTTATTCTGAAACAAGAAGAGATACTGCCTGCAAAGCACTTAGCATAGTTCTTAAATCTAAGTGGCTCTTTTGTATTTTAAGTCAGACTGAGATGTTTCTAGTCAATCATGTGCATACAAGTTGCAATTTTACCTGGACACGAAATGTTGGAACATGCATCCCATGTCTAGAGAAATCTTTATAGCCATAACTAGTATCCTCAAAATGACGAGATACATCTCTTGCTGGTGTAACTTCATCATCATCTGGGGAAAAAGACCATTGAAAGGTTTTTAAAAATAGGATGCTAGTTAAAATTGACTTTACCCAAAGCAAGTAAAAATGGCATAACCCTTTCTCTGTTACTGAGTAACCAATATCAACCAAAATAGTCTTACAATTATACAAAGTAGTTTACTTGCTAGTAAATAGAATGTAGTTAAAGGAGATTCTCTATTATAAAATGAAAACTCATAGTCGAATTCTCTATGCCTTTTATTGCCTCTTTCATAGACCCTCTCTCTCTCCTCCCATTCCAATTTATATGTATTAGATTCTACTTATTCAAAGTATGAACATACTTTTGGATAATTTTTAAGATAACTATAAAAATCAGCTATGCTTCAAAATTTAGCATTTAGATTATTTTTGTTGAATATTAATGACATATAATATGTAACATGATCAAAGAAAGAAATCCCATGAGTTAACATTTTTACAGTGCTGCCTGCACTGTGCCTAAGACTTTCTGAACTATCATCATGTTTAGGAGTTGATGAGATTATAGTTTCATGTAAGTGTAGCATCAGATGACAACTCTACATCTTTAGGCATGGAAACAAAAATTTTTCCTGGAAGAAAAACAAGCTAACGTCCAACCTCCATTTAAACAAATTTGATTGTTTCTTTGCTATTAAGAAGCTTGGTGCTCTTTCTCCCACTCTATTATTGTCAAAATACATCTGGAGACATTTTATAAACTGTTTCTCCTTTAAATTACCTGGTTTATATATTGTCTCCTGTAGCCTGCATATAGATAAAGGTTAAACATAGAGGATTTAGGTTGTTGTTGGTTAATAAATATCTCCTTTTCACAAATGATACTTTTTGTTGTTGTTTTTTGTTTTTTTAGAGACGAGAGTCTTCCTATGTTGCCCAAACTAGTCTGGAATGACTGGCTTCAAGGCGATCCTCCCACCTCAGCTTCTTGAGTGGCTGGTACCACAGGTACAAACTACCATGCCCCCAAAAAATCACAGAATTTTAATGCTGGAAGCAGTCTTGGGACTATTTCCTCATGTTAAAGAAGAGAAGCATGGGCAATATAGCAAGACTTCCATCTCTACAAAAAAAATTTAAAAATTAACTAGGCGTGGTGGCATATGTTTGTAGTCCTAGCTACTCAGGAAGCTGAGGCAGGATGATCGCTTGAGCCTAGGAGCTACAGTCATGCCACTGCACTCCAGCCTGGCAACAAAGCAAGATGCTGTTTCTTAAAAAAAAAAAAAAAAAAAAAAAAAAAAAAGAGAAAAAAGAAGGCACTCATATGTTAAGTGACTTAGCCAAGTTCACAAAGGTTATTAGAAGTAATTTTAGTACCAGTCCTCCCTCTTAGTCTAGGCTGTTTTCACTTACGGCCTTTTCTTAGTTGCTTGCTTTAATAATTATTTGTAAATAGGATTATCTATGCAATATCCTCTCTAAAAGGAAGGACATATTTAGATTGATGCTTCAAAAGTCATTTAAATTCCTTAAACAAAAAGTTGAGTTTGCAATAATTATATTGACTATGCAATGGTTGTTCTTACCTGAAGAGAAGACAAACATGCTCTCTCTTTTTTCTATTTCAAAACGTGAAGCCATCTCTTCCTGACTTGCCTCTTCTTCATCTCGACATTCCTGTAACTGCCTCATCTTTTCCATGAGGGCTTCAACCTCAAAGAAAGAATCACTCACCTAAAGAAAAAGTACAATTAATGTTACACGTGCAGACACAATATATATGAATTATCTTTTAAGTCTGTCTCATAAGAATTTATATCTTTTATTTCTTTTTTTGAGACAGAGTCTTGCTCCATCGCCCAAGCTGGAGTGCAGTGGTGAGATCTCGACTCACTGCAAGCTCCGCCTCCCGGGTTTATGCCATTCTCCTGCCTCAGCCTCCTGAGTAGCTGGGACTACAGGTGCCTGCCGCCATGCCCGGCTAATTTTTTGTGTTTTTTAGTAGAGATGGGGTTTCACTGTGTTAGCCAGGATGGTCTCGATCTCCTGACCTTGTGATCTGCCCGCCTCGGCCTCCCAAAGTGCTGGGACTACAGGTGTGAGCCACCGTGCCTGGCCAGAATTTATGTCTTAATAGAATATAGGGAAAATATTCTTATAATTTTAATGTACATTAATGAATAAAAAACGATTTTGGCCTATTAGGAATATAGACATGCAGATTTTAAAATATAAGAAAAACATGATTTTAAGAACACATTCTAATGCTTTTACCTTACAAGATTAGCAATAATGTCATTACTATTTATGCTGTTTTAAAAACTAAACACTGCTTGTCAATTTAAAACAACTGCATAAGTTAACTTCTACTTGCTTAATCTTTAAATAAATAAGATACACAAAGTATAAGTGACTTTGCATCAACTGTGTACACTGGGCATACATATTGTCAATGTGTCTGTCATCTTTAATAGCTCTATTTATACAATTTACCAATTCAACATGAAAGATGTCTTTACATGGCTGGAGTTGGCCACCTGACCTCTGCAATGGATCTGGCAGCTGTCACTTGCTGGGATGACTAGACCAGTGTCACACATAGAGTAATGGGTCTGACAAAGGACTGGCCAAGTTGTTTTGCACTAGTCAAACCAGTTATACTTCTATACCCTGCTGCATTCTTGCCACAAAAGCTAGATCAAACCTATACAATTTATATCTTTCTTATAAATAAAATGAATATATTAAGAAGTCTGGGTTGGGCTAGTGGCTCATGCCTGTAATCCCAGCATTTTGGGAGACCAAGGCAGGAGAATCACTTGAGCCCAGGAGGAGTTCAAGGCTGCAGTGAGCTGTGATTGTGCCACTGTACTCCAGCCTGGACAACAGAGAGAGACTTTGTCTCAAAAAGGAAAAACAAAAAAAAAGTCTTAATCTCAAATCTCAATGTATATATACAAAATTAATGTTTCCCCTTTTATGAAATGATTTTGCCAGGAATGTTTTTAAGACCTCTATCTCCCATTCTTCCTGGCTTCCACCCATTGATCCTTCAGGTAGCAGCTTACATCCTTCTAAACACTATCATTTACCCAACACTATCAAATCAGATTCTAACACAACCCTCTCCTCTTTCCTTCAGAGGACCAATCATAATTTATAATTGTTATTTGCATGATATTGATTTAATGCTGGCTCCCTTCCCAGATCAAACCTTCATAAAGGTAGGAGATCTGTTTGGTTTACTTGTATATATCCCAAGCCTAGCACAGTACCTGGTACATAGTAGATATTCAAGAAATACTTGTTGGAGAATGACTGTCAGGATAATTCTACATTAAGAGACAATCTATATCACATGTGCTTTACATTTTCTTTTGATCCAAACAGTTATGCTGAAATGCTCAGTATTAAGCCCTTTCTCTAAGAATTTCACGATGGGAAGTGTTTCTGCGATGGTACTGAAGATTCTTCTGGTGCATGCATGCATTTTCCCCCTAATTATTCCTGACACATGGTCAGTAACCAAATAAAAAGTGAGCTGAAAAGGATTAGGTTTCATGATAGGATGACTCAAAGTTTAAAAAAGGTCTCCATCAACTCACATTATCTCTCACTAATTTATTTTGTTTACCCATTCTCCTCTTAAAGAGCCCAAATTGTAAGTATTCTTAGGAAAGATAATTCTTGATATTATATTGAAATAAGAGGGAAATGAAACAAAGTAGGTTTCTTTGTTCCTTGACTGATCTGCCAAAGTTGTTAGGATTTAAAAAATTACGGCATTTCATTTTAATATTAAAATGTTAAAACTGTGTAAGAATTTATTTTTTTCCCTTTATAAATTACCCAGTCTTGGGTATGTCTTTATTAGCAGCATGAGAACAGAATAATACACCAATACTTAGAACCAACCAATGTGTCCTTCAGTAGCTACTGGAAAAAAGAAACGTTGGTACATCCAGAAAATAAAAAATTATTCAGTGCTAAAAAGAAATTAGGTATCAAGCCATGAACAGACATGGAAGAAGTTTAAATGCATATTACTAAGTGAAAGAAGCCAATCTGAAAAGGCTACATACTGTATGATTCCAACTATATAACATTCTGGAAAAGGCAAAACTATGGAGACAGTAAAAAAAGAAGTAAGTAGTTGCCAGGGTTGGGAGGGATGGAAAATTCTTGTTTGTTTGTTACCATTTGTATCTGAAGAGCTGAGTCAGATACTGGATATGTACCTAAAAAACAAGCCATATCAGCTCACTGTCAGGTGTCATCAGTGTGGGCCATAAACCTTCTAAAAGTATCCAACTTACCTGGGAATAGGAAGCTTATCTATTAGAGACATAAAAATCATCTTCTTTCACTCTTCATTCTTTTAATAGAAGGAGAACTAGAAACAATCAAGTACTTTTTTCTTTAGCCTTGTACTAAATGATTGGTAGCACGGACAAGAATCCATCTCCTAGCATTCTAGCAACTGAATACTCTCTCTTGGATCCTCTTCTGACTGCCAAGCTTTGATAAATAATCAGTGGCCATATGCAGGCCTATAACATGAATCTAGGCAGCTCAAAGGATGGTGAAACTGATGGTCTTTGGCGTGTCAGGACAGTGCTATGATCAACCTTGGGAAAATTATTCTTTCTTGTGCTAATTTCACCATATGTAAATGCTACCTCTTATTTAGCACCTCACAAATGCTCAGTGCTGTACTTGGCATTTTACTTCTTTAGAGACGTTTCATTTAAACCTCACAATAACTTTGTGTTTTACTTTTATTTAGATATGAAATAACTGAGATTCAATAACTTGCCCAAAGTCAAATATGTAAGTTAAAGGCAATTCAACCTGTCAAATATATTTCAAAGGGATAATATAACTCAGAAAATGCATGCAAAGCATTCAGATGGCTGTGGTACTGCTTCTAAAATTTATTTCTGAAGCATAAAATAAACACCTGCTTTTTTGCTACAGCAGAAGAATGCAGGAGGGGATTTTGATTCATCATATATAGGAATTAAAAGTTGCTTATAGAAAACTGAACTTGCTCTGTTTCAAAGGAGTAACAAAACTGAGAATATATAAAAGCCAGGAAGATAAGGAATAGAGGTGAAAGCATTTTAACACATTTACATTCACCTGATATCACCTTCTATATTGGTGCAAAGTTAAACATGAAAAAAAGTATTTTAAAGAGAGAAATTTCTAGATCAAAGTTGATTAAATCTTCTGAAAGATAAAAAATTAAGAAGCCAGACTGTTTATTTTGTGCAAAAGAGAAGAATGTGATTGGCACAAAAAGTCTTCACCACCAGGCCACACTATTTTCAGCCTTCCCTCATGTCACTGTAGTAGCCAGTCAATATTATTTGGCCCTGATGGGACACATGCTATTGGCTCCTGATCCTAAAATTATCTAAGCGTAAACTCCTAGAGGGTCTTAGAGTTTTGTACATCACTTTTGTGTAATTTTGTATATCACCTAGACTAGTGATGAGCATGTGAGGCAGTCAATAAAACCTTACTGAATGAATTGATATAGGGGCCCAATATCACCACAGTCTTAACAGGGTGGGTTTTTCTAAGAAGCCAATTGAAGAAATAATATAACAGCAATTATTGTGATTAGTTTTATGACAATCTCATGACAAATAATACTTACAGAAACATTTTCTGCTGAGTTGACCGGCATCTCATCCACACTGTGATTGCCATTTGTAATGTCACAGATGCAGTAGTTGCTAACAGAAGGAGGTCTGAATGTGTGGCCACCATCACAATGAATTTCTGGACTGATTCCACAGCCAAATGTGAACGAGGCAAGAGAATGATAGTGTGTGAGTAAAACTACTGCATGTACCAATTCCGCAAGGGACCAGCTGTGCTCTTCAGCTTTTAAAAGTCCCTTAGGGGGGAAAAAAAAATATTTTTGTAGTGGGGTGTGGTAAAAGTATACAGTTCATTTCAGTATTTAATTTATTGAAAACATGAGATACCATACAAAGTCTAGTATAAAATTATCATTTGAAATATGTAGAACCCAGAATTTGCTAGTTTTTATGAATATGCATTCACAAATACAACTTAACATAATCTGTTAAGACATTCACTATTATTTTGATTTTCTGAAATATTGACTTAAAATATAAGAGAATGCATTTTGCTTAAAAGTGGTTGCTGTATTTCAGATGCTGGATTATGAATGAATTACTGTGTTTGTTAGTTCAAAATCTCAAAGCAAGTGTAATAAATTTGTGTTTATAAGTAGAAGCTGCTGTTTGAAATACCTGTGCTTTATTATAAGGCCTCCTCAAGGAATTTTTAAGATAGTGGCTTGAACAACTTGATTAAATACTCCTAACTCATCAAAAAGTTATACATAAATTCTATAATTGTTCTATTCAATTCTGTCACTTCTACTTCATTATCTATTTTGTAATCTTGTATAATTTTTCCTTGACAATATATAATAGGCATTGTATTAATATATTCAAATCTTTATCTTCTTGATAATATCTTTAATTATCTAATAGTATCTATTCTATAAAATAGATAAGACCAAAAGATGCATCTTTAAGAATTTATAGTGCATGGTAGACAATTTTAGAGAACATCAATCTACTTTTACTCTATTACCTCTATTAATAAATAGAACCAGAACAAACTAGTTTAACATGGCATTTAAAACATAACATAATGGGCCGGGCGCGGTGGCTCAAGCCTGTAATCCCAGCACTTTGGGAGGCCGAGACGGGCGGATCACGAGGTCAGGAGATCGAGACCATCCTGGCTAACACGGTGAAACCCCGTCTCTACTAAAAACTACAAAAAATAGCCGGGCGAGGTGGCGGCGCCTGTAGTCCCAGCTACCCGGGAGGCTCAGGGAGGAGAATGGCGTGAACCCAGGAGGCGGAGCTTGCAGTGAGCTGAGATCCGGCCACAGCACTCCAGCCTGGGTGACAGAGCGAGACTCCGTCTCAAAAAAAAAAAAAAAAAAAAAAAAACATAACATAATGACGCGTAACAATGAGATGCCACTTCACACTTATCAGAATGGCTGAAATCCAAAACAGACACCAGTGCTGGCAAAGATGTGGGCCAACAGGAATGCTGCTTCACTGCTGGTGGGAACGCAAACTGATACCACTTTGGAAGACAGTTTCACGGTTTCTTACAAAGGTAAACGTATGCTTACCATATTACCCACAAATTGCACTCCTAGTTATTTACCCAAACAAGGTGAAAACTTTTGTCGACCAAAAAAAAAAAAAAACCCTATACGTGAATGTTTATAGCAGCTTTATCTGTAATTGCCCAAAACTGGCAGCAACCAAGATATCCTTCAATACGTGAATGGATGAACAAATTATGGTATAACCATACAATAGAGAATTATCCAGTGATAAAAAGAAATGAACTATCAAGTCATGAAAAAGCATGAAGAAGCCTTAAATGGATGTTACTAGATGAAAGAAGCCAGTCTGAAAAGCTACATACTTTTATATGATTCCAACTGTATGGCATTCTGGAAAAGGCAAAACTATACAGAAACAATAAAAAGATGAGTGGTTGCAGGGGTTTAGGGGAAGGGGAAAGGGATGAACAGGTGGAACCCAGGGCATTTTTAGGGTACTAACTATTCCATATGATACTGTAATGGATGCGTGACATTATTTGTTGAAATACACCATTGTATGGTGTAGAACCATACAATGCAAAGACTGAACCCTAATGTGAACTATAGAGTTACTAGTAATATATCAATTACAGCAAATGTACTACAGAAATGCTAAAGCAGAAGAAAATGTGCACCTGTGGGAAGAGGCTCGGGGTAGAAAATAGGAACTCTCTGTACTTTCTGCACAATTTTTCTGTAATCCTAAAACTGCTCTAAAAAAGTATGAAATGACTCCCAAGATAGATTACCCCACTGCTTACCTCAATGTGTTCTTTGGTAATAAGCCAAGGTCTATGGGCTAACACTTTGTTAAGCTCTCCTAAATTCTGTAGTTTTTGAGGAGCATTCTCTAAACCATTGAGCCACTTGGGGTCCCCACCAACATGAAGGAAATCATTTACATGCAAGTTCACTAAGTAGGAGCACTGATGTCTTGCCGCAGCCTTCAGAGAAAACAAAAAGATTATTCTAATTATAAATATTAAAACCTTGAACTAACTACATATTCTTTTTATTTACAACATGCAAAAGAGCTAATTAAGTTTATTAGTATGTTTTCAAATTTTCCATAAACTACAGAAATACAGTTTTTATATAAATATTTTAAAAATTCAAATACAGTAAGAACCTTATAAATATTCCAAGAACAAACAAAATATCTGATAGAAGTGTTTGAACTTCTATTAGACATTTTATTTATATACTTTCAGAACTTCTGATTAAGAAGAAACTTCAATTAAGGTGCCAATCATAAAATAATGGAATATTATTTACAAATTGAACAGGAAGCACCACTTATGCCAATGTGAACTATTTATAATGATGAAACAACTTTTGTTCTACTTATTTAATGAAGAATGGTTCTCAGCAATGAGAAAAAGAACAAGTAGAAATACTTGTTTTTCTTTGTTATAATTGAGAGCATACTTATTTAAAAATAGGAAAAACAGAGACTATGTAACAGGAATCATATTATACATCATAATCTAAGTATTTATCCCTGTGTTTAAAGCATTAACTGTCTCTTAAAGAGATTAATAAAAATAGCAAAAAGAATTTTTCACTGAATGTTTACAAACCATTATTCCAATGTAGTGCCGATAATGTAGGGGTAACGGCCCATCCATTTGCAGTAGATAGTGTTGAGTTTTTAAGAAACTTTCTAAATATTGTGGGTGGAAAACCATCACTAACGTAATGTTATCCAAACGGCCCAAAGCAGCAAAAGAATCTGCAAATAAAGCATGCATCTGTGCGTCTTCACTCCCCACTTGGAGGATCTGTAATGAGAGAAAAACCATGGTTACTGAAATTGTAAATTGGTGTTAAGGGAAGAAAATATACATGGGCTGTACTCTAAGTATCATTTAGAAGCAGATTAAATTTGGCTTAAGAAAGAGGGGTTACAGATTTAAACTCAACTGGTTGAAAGATACAGAAGAATAAACAGTTACATATTATATAGTAGGGGATAAACAACAAAGGCTGAACATTAAAGGCCATCTAGATAGGCTGCTTGCAGAGTTGGCCAGAATCCAGATAAAGAAGCAGATTTAGATTATCAAACTTGCAGAGCTTGCAAACACTAAAGCCTTTCTTTACAAAACTGCCTATTCTCGCTCAATTTAAGGAGAACTAAAATTAACTAATAGCATACAATCCTTACAAAAATAAAGCATAGATGCTTTTACACATATATAGAATTAAAGATCCAATCTAGCATTGATATCAGCCTGTGGAGATGGTCAAGACTAAGTAACTCAGGTTATGGGCACACCTAAACAACATCTAAATATAAGCAGATGGAGTATCACTGGTCAAAAACCAATCTTGGCTTTACTTGATTAAATATGGGTGTTAAAAATACATCATGAAGGCCGGGCGCGGTGGCTCAAGCCTGTAATCCCAGCACTTTGGGAGGCCGAGACGGGCGGATCACGAGGTCAGGAGATCGAGACCATCCTGGCTAACACGGTGAAACCCCGTCTCTACTAAAAAATACAAAAAACTAGCCGGGCGAGGTGGCGGGCGCCTGTAGTCCCAGCTACTCGGGAGGCTGAGGCAGGAGAATGGTGTAAACCCGGGAGGCGGAGCTTGCAGTGAGCTGAGATCCGGCCACTGCACTCCAGCCTGGGCGATAGAGCGAGACTCCGTCTCAAAAAAAAAAAAAAAAATACATCATGAAATTACTAGAAATCAACACAAGTACAACAGCTTTTTATTCCCACACATTCACTGCCAAAGCATGATTAACTGCAACCAACTCTGACTAAAACATGTTGTTGACCAACAGTTTTCAGATGCCACGATGTGGGTCATGAAAGCTCTTCCTTAAAAGCATACAGTTCACTATGTACTTTCACAAACAACATACCTCCTCTTCTGGGATGAATCTGCTTGGTCCCTGTCCTAGTGGTCGAGGAATTCTAATGCCAAGTTCCTAGAAAAGAAAATTACACCATCTCAGGCCTTTGGCAGTAAACAAAATGAACTGAGGCTAAAGGAATGGGAGGGAAAAACCACCAGTTGAACAGAGACAGGCTTGTTTTGGTGGTTTGTTTTCATGGCTGTATATACATACCAACTCTTCTGTTAGCATTGCATAGTTAACAACAGCTTATAATACAACTCTGACTAAAAACAATAAAACCTGTTTCACTAAAACCAGAGTTTTGCATAAAGTACTTGGCAGAAACTCTAGAACAGAAAGTTCAGCACATAGCAGCCAACCAACCCTGTGGATCATCAGTGATACAAAATAAGACCAGTGTGTTTGTACATCTAAAACTCAACCAACCCAAATATCAATCCCTGTGTGTCGTCAGAAAATGAAAAAGCAGTACTTCCACCTAGGCGTCTTAAACTAGAAGAAGTGTAACTATTATTACATCTAAAACAACACCTCACAGAATGTAAATTTACGAAAAATAAAAACTAAATTCACAAGAGACAGCATTACAGGGCATGTTTTCTCTGTAGTTAAATAATTTTAGAGAAACTCATTTTGTTTGTAAGTTTGCCTTAAGTTTTTTTTTATTTATAGGATGTCATCAACCTTGCCCATATTATATTTTAGAGAAGCTCAAATAATTGAGAAATAGTTTTCTGACATTTGACACAGTGACTCTAGAATCCTGTACCTTATGTGATGGTATAGTATGGTTAACAAGAACTGAAAATCTGTTAGGGTTTCCTTTCCCTCCCTCACCCTCCCCATATAGTGTGCTTACAGAAACAAAACCAAAATAATATATTTCAACTTTCTGTTGTTGTTTTGAGGTATGTCCTATCTAGTGTCATTTAAAAATTTTTTTAGAATTTATACAATTAAAGATTAACCCCTTCACTCATATATATTATATATATATAATTAAATACTCATATAATTCTACTCTCTCCTTACTGCTTTTAAAAGTTCTTCATGATATAAACCAGGTATCTGCCTTTTAAAGAAAAAAGTGGGGATGGGGTGGGGGTGGATTCACAGAGAGAAGGACATGTGGCAGCAATCCAAGAAATCTGGTCCCAGCAAATGAAAATCTTTAAAGAATAGACTTTTAAAAATTAAGCAGGAAGGACAAAAGTGAAGATAATCTTTATTAGCAGAAATCAAGATTCAAAGTAGTCTATATTTGCCAACAGAATTCATAAAATAATATTTAAATAAAATAATCTTATACTGGAGGTTGGTGATTTCTCCTTGGTTATTCCATCCTTACACTGAAGATAGTAATGCTTTAACATTATACCCTTCATTAGAGGAGGCACTTAATTCACTGGTCTGGCCACGTATTTGTTTCAATTTTAATATTCTGTAATAAATGCCAGAGGACATCCCTGTTATTCAATATATAATTTTGGCACCAATAGCAGCCATTTATATACAATGATGACTCTTAGCTTTTCTAACTGCTGAATTTCTGATCCAATTACATACATTTGAAACAACACCTGTTGGATAAAACTAAGGCTAAAATTAACATTTATCCCCTCTAATTTCTTTAATCTTGAAAACTGTCTTATTTAAACAAAATATATTTTAGGAAAATGCCTGTTTCAAGGGTTTATTACTGTTTTATAACTAAGAGACTTGGGACTTTAGTATACGAAAAGGTGTCATTTCAAATGGGGAAAAATGAATTATTCAACAAATGATCTTGGGACAACTGGATAGCCATTCAGAAAAAAAGTGAAGTTGGAACACTATAACATGCTTTACCCCACAATAAATCAGAGTTAAATATAAGAAAAAAATGAAAACTTAGAAAGAAAGCAAAAAAAATTACAGTACTAGAAGAAAACACTCATGGAGTGCAGCAGGCCTAAGAATGCCACAAAAGCCAAAAGTCATAAAATATAAGATTGATAAATTTAATGACATAAAAAGAAAGACTTTCACATGGGAAAAATAAATATATACAAAGTCAAAAGTAAACAGAAAGCTAGGAATTATATCTGCCACTCAAATAACAAAGGGCTAAATTTTAAAGAAAGACTACTATAAATCAATAAGAAAATCCCCAACTATCTTTTTTTTTTTTTTGAGACGGAGTCTCGCTCTGTCGCCCAGGATGGAGTGCAGTGGTGTGATCTTGGCTCACTGCAGCCTCCTCCTCCTGGGTTCAAGCGATTCTCCGGTCTCCCCAGTAGCTAGGACCACAGGCATGTGCTAGCACACTCGGCTAATTTTTTGTATTTTTAGTAGAGATGAGGTTTCACCATGTTAGCCAGGATGGTCTTGATCTCCTGACCTCGTGATCTGCCTGCCTCGACTTCCCAAAGTGCTGGGATTACAGGTGTGAGCCACCGCGCCCGACCAACAATCTTATTTTAAAAATGAGCAAACAACATGGACAGTTCAAGGAAAAGAAAATAAAATGCCTGACACTCAAAGATAAAACAACTGCAAGTTAACTATGCTGAGATACCATCTTCCTCCAAAAAGATTGCTTAGGATCAAAAAGTTTGATCACAGGCTGTATTGGAGAGAGGGTAGGGAAATAGTCATTAATTGTTTGTATATTGCTGATGAGAGTGTTTTGAAGTATGAGAAAAAAGAGTATAGAGTATATATTACTACAACCTCTAGGAAGGGCAATTTGATCAAAATTAAAAAGTCCTATAGCCTTTGAATCAACAATTCCATCCTAAGTGTGTTAACCTACAGATGTGCTCACATTTGTGAAATGCCTTATGTAAAAGGATAATCACTGCAACACTGTTTCTAATAGTACAAGGCTGAAAACAATCTCAGTGTTCATCAATAGAAGGCTGTTTCAATAAAGTTCAGCATGACCATAATAGAGTAGCATGCAGTCTTTAGAAAAGAATGAAGCACTTCTACATGAGTTGACTTTAAAAGCTCAAGTTATATTATGATAATAGGGAAGGGGAGGAGAAGCAAAGTGCATAATATGTAAAATGTTATCTGTAAGCAGGAAAAAAAAACCTCACCAATTTCTAGGCCTTTATCTTACAAATACATTAGCAGCATGAAAGGTAGTCATCTTTTTAAAAATGTGACCAGATTGACAGCACATAGGTTTAGAAACAAAGAGGCATACAAATTATATTATTCTGGTTTTATTTCTCTACCAAATATATAGTTTATATGCCAAATTATTATAAAACCATAGGTTTACAATTCCAAGAAGGTGGCTATGAATGCTTGAGAAACAGAATATTTCCTATATTTATGGCAAGAGTTCTATGTAATTCTTGTCTTTGTAAGTCCATCCTATTGCTAAATTAAGTGAGCATATTGATAACACTGTCTCCCTTCTTCTTTAGCCTCCAAATTGAAGAGTCCTAATCTGTAAAATAGGGATGATGACAAAATAATAATACCATCAATCCCAACTACATCATATTATAAACTATAGAAAATTTTACAAATTATACAAAAGTGAGTCTTTTATTATAGATTCTAGTCTTATTTTAGGTATAAGGTCTAACAGATTTGGCTGTTTAATTTCTCAGAAGTAGCACAGGAAGAGAGGGTAAAGTGGGGTTTCTAGACTGTGGCTGGTACCCTAACACTAGTCAATGATATCTGAGAACCAAACTGCCTTTTAGTTTTCTGCTTATTTCTTGAATAACATTGAAAAAGCAACTAGGGCTCATAATAATAAATAGCAATAGCAGCAGCAGCAGCTAGCACAAAGTATTTATGAGCTGAGCACTGTTTTAAATTATATTACCTGTAAACAAAGACATTTGTCTATGATACTAAAGTTTAGAAACAGTATTTGGTGTTCTACAATATTCATGAAAAAGTCGAGTCTTAGATTAATCCTTACCTTAATCTATGAAGCAGGTACTATTATTATCTCCATTTAGCATAACTAACTGATGAAAGTCCCGAGATTTTTTTTTAACTTATTTTTACTTTTTTTTTTTATTATACTTTAAGTTCTAGGGTACATGTGCACAAAGTTCAGGTTTGTTACATATGTATACATGTGCCATGTTGGTGTGCTGCACCCATTAACTTGTTATTTACATTAGGTATATCTCCTAATGCTCTCCCTCCTCCCACCCCACGACAGGCCCCGGTGTGTGACGTTCCCCACCCTGTGTCCAAGGAAAGCCCTGAGATTTGAACTCAAATATTCTGGCTTAGTCAGTACTAGTGAGTGGTGGAGATGGGGGCTGAATCCATGACATCTGGTTCTAGAGTTGGTATCTTTCATTATTACTCTTTTGAGCCTCTTTAAGACTTCTTGATACCCTGGAGATTCTTATAGATACCGCTGTTATTATACAGTAGTATTCTTGGTTTATAAAAAGTTTCCATTTTCTAGAAAACTCACTTTTGAAACACTTCTTGGTCACATGTTAAATTGGTTACAACTCTTTTCTAGTAGATGCTGATCAAAAAAGGCACTGCAGGTGTTTGATGGGGTCATCATAAGCCAAACTAAATACATTTCATAACTTCCTATTTAGGTTAATTCAATTATTCCTTCATCTGTAGCTGTAAGAAACTTAACTACAGACTTTGAACAAATTTTGGCCAATCCAGATTCTAGGAGGCAGAGCTGCCACCAACAAATGGCCTTGTTGAAAAGCAGATGTAGATACTAATCACAGCACTAACCTCACAGGCTCTATGTGAAGGTGTGGCTGGAAAACTAACATGAGAACTAACAGTCTTTTCCCCTCAACAACCTAATAACCATCTTTGAAAGAGACAACAACAGTTTCCACCATCACAATATTACTTCTGATATGTTGCCTCAGTGTATAATGCAAAACACTAATTTTCAGAGTGAAAATTCTTAGTGAATGTTGACAGTAGTACCACAGAAAGACGATGTATTTATTGTATCATTGTATGAATCAATGTGTGTGTACTGAAAATAACTGTTCCAGTCAGATGTTTCAAATTTGTGAGATACATTTATGCATCTATACCAATATCCTTAAGTGAAATAACGAATGACAAGTGCAAAATGAAAGCATTGTTGGCTTACAGTATCTACCCACCTGCAAAATTAGTTGAGAAGTAAAAATACACAAATAATTTGAATCATTTTGTTTTCCTCACTACACTATCACTGTTGTGATTATCACAGCATTCACAGTAATTTTATTTTTTAAATTCAAAACCAGCATGTGTTTTTTGAAAAACATTTCAACAAGGTAAAGATATGTTATATAAAAAGTGAAAGTTCCCATCCCACTCTCCCTTCTCTGAGAGATTGCCTATAGCTGGGTGCTGGGCTTTTGACATTCAAAAATGTTAAATAGAAATTGAGCGATCTAGAAGTGTTAGAAAGAAATATGCCTACTATAGCAAAGTGTACTAATAATTGTTAATATTGTCATTAATACTAATGGGTAATTTAGAAATACTGAAAGTCCAGGTACTTTTTTTTTTTTTTTTTTTTTTGCCTTCTATGAACTAACTGTATTTTAGAAAAACACTTACTTACTTTAAGTTACTGCATTTGTAATACTTAGGCCATATTTGTGCCCTACACTTTGCTCAGGAGTTCCATTTCTTGAAAGTGTTTAATTTAAAAGCATTATGGAAGCTAGCTATTTGAAATAATTGTGTTATTCTTTTTGTAAAGTGAATAGTTTTCCTATAAAGCATTCCTTCTTATCTTCCCACATGTTGGGATGTGTTAAAAATGAAATACAACTATACAAAGTTTCCTGGTTTCCTGAACACAATCCCATAAGTGCTGTAACAATATGCAAGCCAAAATCTATTTCTTTATCTTTTAGTTTACATGGCTATCTTTAGAAATTCCAGATCTGGGCAAGAACCAGGACTCTGCACACAAACATCAGCAGAAATAACAGATCTATTCAAGCATGATGATTAGGGCTCACTTCTACTCAAAAAGAGAAAAGATCTATTATGACCCGCAAACAGAAACTGTAAATGTTAATTCAACACTTCCATACTGTTTTCACTTTTGGTAAAATTTCCAAAGCAATATTGTAAGAGACTTTCAAAGATTGTTTTATCATCTGTAAACAAGGAACATGTAATATGTACATAAATGTTAAAATCTCGAAAAAATATTTAGTGCTTTACAACCTTCATGACAAAGTGTCTTCATTTAAGTTTCTATGAATATACATAGTATACTGATAATAGACTCCATTAAAGAAATTACGAAACCACGTCATTTGAATGGGCAAAGCTGCAGAGAGAATTCACATTTAGATTTCTTGAACTAAGGCAATACTCTCACAACATCTGATTTCAATTCAAATTTAAGGTTCGAGTTTTACCTAAGGTTACATTAGTAACTTTCAAATGGTTTCCTATTTGCAACCACTTAGAAAAAACACAAAATGTTACAATTAAGTACCTCTTTCTGAAGGCCAATTCAGAAAAGGGATGGCTTAATACGCAAGAGTAGACCCTGTGCATAACGTCATAGAGCTTGCAGGACACACTTATTTCAGGCAACATCAGCTCTTCCCAGAGTCAAATGTGTTTTTTTTCTGTGTGTGTGTGTGTGTGTGTGTGTGTGTGTGTGTTTTAAGTAGGAGGCAAAGGGGGTGAATGTGGCTAAATAATCTGTTTTGACAAGACGTCGAGGGGCCATATCCACAGGCTGTTTCACCCTCAGACTGAGGTCTGTTGGGTTTCTGACTTGTGGAGACTTGTCCACAGGACATTATTATTTACGTTTTGGAGACTTTCATTTACATGACCGGGGTCGCAGTCTCTCCCAGCTTAGCATCTTCTTGCCCAAGGACGACACACGGTGCGACGGTCTCCCACCCACCGCAGGCAACCCCTTCCCCGAAGGGCGCGGGAGGGCCGGGACGCTGCTCCCCAGGCGCCCGCCCGCCCTACCTGGGGAGCGTTTTCGGATGCTGACCGGCAGCGACTGTGAGGAGGTGAAGTGACCTCCGTGTTGCACAGGGCAGTTCGGCCGGGTGCTCACCCGCCCAGGTACCCAGCCGCCCGCTCAGCCCCTCGCCCAGGTACCTCGTCGTGGTCGCCGCCCCCGCCGCACTGCTTGCAGCCCAGCAGCTCCGAAACCGCCAGCGGGGCCGTGTACGCCTCGTTCGCGGCGGTGGCCAGGCGCATGTCGGCGCGGGGACGGCTGCGGACGCACGCAGGCGGCGAGCGCTGGGAAGCCGGCCGCGGCTCTGGGCTGCAGCCCCTCAGTCAGCACTGACGGCGAGGGGCGGGGCGGCGCCGACAAACAAGCCGCGCGGCCCCGCCCCGCGCCCGTCACTTCACCACCCTGGCGGCCACGCAAGCCAATGCGGGCCCACGACTCCGCAAAGCCCCGCCCCCCGGCGCGGAGGCGAGGAGCTGGCTGTCTTAGGCGACGAGGTGAAAAATCACCTCGGGGGCCCAGGTCCCCCACCAACTGCTAATTCTCAGGTACGGAATGGGCTCTGGAAGGCAGCGAGGTGAGCGTGCACTGTCAGGAAGGTGCAGCACGAGTCTTCGGGCTTCAGGGACAGGGGAATCTGCCTGCTACACTCCCGCTCGGCCATTTACCTAGAGCCAAACAGCAGCCAACCTCGAGACTGACCCTGACAGCACCAGGAGTAATGAAGTTCTCTGTAAATTCGATAAACTATTGAAATTTCCCTTCTTCCTTTCCCATTATGTCCAAACGACGCTGAATGGGCGGCAGAATGCAGCAACATGTACGGGACCTTGGCTTATAATCAATGCAAAATTCATTTTGGTAAGCTACGTAAAAGCTATAAATATCACTCCCCTACAGAGATAATAAACCTTGGCAGCCTATCTTTGAATTGCCTTTTTCCTCACAAGTATATTCAAAGGCTTTAAAATTTCTAGTATTCCTTCATAAGCGCCCTCCCTGGGTTATAAAGACAGAATTTCAATCTCTGAAATCGGATGAGGAACTTGGGAAAATATAGGTTACAAAGGAGAAAAACAACATTGTTGGGCCCAGAATCCAGATCCCTACGGTCCTATGTCAGTACTATTTCTTTACATAACTCTATTCTCTCTCTTTAAAATAAATAAATTCCTAAATTAGATCTCTTTTTGCATGTTTATGCTGTTTTCAAAGCTTAAGTGCTCAGGTTAAAAACAAAAAAAGTTGGAACATTCTGACAAGGAAACAAGTGGAATTCATAGCAGTAGTGATGGCCACAGAACAGGACTCATAAATGAAAATAAGTTTCAGTCTTAGAAGTGACGCTACAGTGTCTCAGTGAAGACTAAGTTACTCTTTTAGCTCTTTATCATGTTTAAAGTGGCATGTCAAAATGGTTATTTTTTATTTATCTCCTAATAATAAGATAAATGACACATGTTTTCTATACTGCTTTTAAAAAATAGCTAAAGCACCCAAAATATTTTTTACTGGTCAAAATAAGCAATGTTGAGTTAATGTCGATATAGAAGAAAAGGCTACAGAGGCTTCCAAACTCTCATCCACTGAGCACAGCCACAAAAATAAACAGTATGATCAAATGCCCACTCAGCTGTAAGCAAATACAAAAACAAAACAAACCCAGTACATCATCCAATTTGCAGCAATGTGACATACACTGCGAAATAAATGGGTTGTAAATGAATGACTTGGAAACATAAACGCACTTGATGTATGGGATTGTGAGCTACAAAAGCTAGTTAGGTAGAAGTATGTGAAAAATGATGACTGGTTCTAGAAGAGTTGAGGTATGATTTTATTTCTGAAGGAATCACAGTTTTATAGTTGTCTAGTAGGGCATAATCTTAGTTATGACATTTGTAAAATGAGGAATGCTTATCTTTCCATTTTCTAATGAGAGGCAAGGGAAAAGCATGCACTCAGTTAAATCAAAAGTGGCTTAAAATAAGTAAATGCAAGTGAAAACTGCAAACTGCATACATACAGTAGTCTGATACTTAGTGCTTGATAAATATTTATTGAAGAAATATTTCAGATATACTGAAATTGTATAGGAAGTTCCAATTAGGATTCCCTTTTTCCCCAGATAGTTTCAAATTATTTTTTGAAACTAAAAAGAAAAGAAAAATAATTTTAATTTAATATTCTAATTTAGTGGTTTATGGAGAACCTTCAAGCCATTAAATGTCAGGATTCCTTTATGGTCTCTATAAAGACTGACCTAAATTCCTCAAAGAGTACAAATTTCTTGTTCTCTGCTGTAGAGCACTAGAGTGAATTGGTCACTCTATTCTCCAACGTAAAAAGGTTGCCTCCAAATAAATTTACAGTAACCAAGAGTTCCAACAAATGTATTTTTTGAATTTTTTTTCAAGACAAAGTCTCACTCTGTCAGCCAGGATGAGTGCAGTGGCATTATCCTGGTTCACGTTCACTGCAGCCTTGACTTCCAGGGCTCAAGTGATCCTCCCACCTCGCCTCCTGAGTAGCTGGCACTACAGACACAGGCCACCACACCCGGCTACTTTTTAAATTTTTTTTGTAGAGATAGGGTCTCATTATGTTGTCCAGGCTGGTCTCAAATTCCTGGACTCAAGCAGTTTTCCCGCCTTTGCCTCCCAAAGTGCTAGGATTACAGGTGTGAGCCACCACACCCAGTCCAACAAATGTATTAATTAACCTGCAACTATCATTGTGCAGATTTAACTTTTGAAATGTTTTGTTTTAAACCACTCAATAAAAAGTAATTTCTAAGGATTTCGAAGGTAGGCCAGATGTCCTGAAGGTGCTTCTCTCAACCTCTAGGGCTGAGCACATACAGGAATGCAATAAACATCTGCTGAAAAGATGAACATCCTGAACACAGAACAGTGATTACAAAGGGCTATGTTTTTGATATTTACTACAGGTTGTCAGTATAGGCCAGAGCTACCTTACAAAGTCTGCTATTTAAACATTTCATTTTGATATTTCTTTTAGGAAGAATCCTGACATTTAATCCAAGAAGTAAGTAATAGTAATTCTGAAATATTTCCTTTCTTTTAAAAAGATTTTGGTCAACTTACTGAACTGTATCAAAGTGAGGTTCATGGCCTCTACATCTGTCCTTAGCAGTAATGCACTCAACCTTATTTTTCTCAAGAGCAAGCTGATAATCTGTGTAAAAGCAGAGTAGTGTAAAATGACTTGATTTTAACAGAGAACTATGAAACATTAGGGAGTCTGCACTTGGAATGGTAGTTCAAGATAGGCTTCCTGAAGGAAAAAGATACCTGAGCTACAGCTTAAGAGTATTAGTAGGGAGGCCTCGGAAAGAAAATTTGGGGGAGAGTTTGGGAGAATAGACACAAAGTTCTAAGTAAAAGATCTAGCATATGCAGAGACCCAGAAAAAGGAGAGAGTGATCCATTAGGGAAGCAGAATACAGGAAGCTCAATGGGTCTGGAAAAGAGGGTAAGGAGAGTTAACAGAAGGAGTTTAGGTAAAAGATAAATAGTGGGCCGGGCGTGGTGGCCTACCCCTGTAATTCCAGCACTTTGGGAGGCCAAGGCGGGCGGATCACAAGGTCAGGAGATCGAAACCATCCTGGCCAACATGGTGAAACTCCGTCTCTACTAAAAATACAAAAAAATTAGCTGGGCGTGGTGGCACGCACCTGTAGTCCCGGCTACTCGGGAGGCTGGGGCAGGAGAATTGCTTGAACCTGGGAGGCAGAGGTTGTGATGAGCCGAGATTGCACCATTGCACTCCAGCCTGGCAACAGGAAAGGAAAAAAAAAAAAAAAAAAAAAGATAAACACTAAACGAGAGATTGTTAAGCTTCATTAAAGAATACGGATTTCATTCTTAAGGGTACTGTGGAGTTACTAAAAGTTCTAAACTGTAGAGTGACATCAGATTTGCATGTCAGCTAAGGTGTAGAAAAATATATTGGAAGGGGCAAAACTGGGGGCAAGGAGATGAGTTAGTTAGAAAGGCTGCTGAGGCAATCTTGGCAAGGCAAGAGGGCAGTCTTTGGAACAATGGGAAGGGAGAGAAGTGTAGAAGATGACAGTGGATTTTGTCTCTCCAATATGGTAGTAAGTTCCTTGAGGGAGGCAATCATGCCTCAAACTCTTGTTTTTGAAATTTAGGAGATAAATCTCAAATCATCTGCTTTCCTGATCAAGTGGCTTCCCTGAACTCATTAGGTCTTTAGAAACTATGATCAGTTCATGACAAGGAATAGATATATTTTAGTAGAAAAAGCAGTAATTAGGCTAAAAGGCATAATCATACTTTTATGGACCACATGTTAAACCCTGTACTATAGATTTGCACATCTCCTCATTGGAATCAGAATTATACTTAATGCAATAATTGGTTAGAAAACATAGAGTGATGGTTTTAGCCATTAAACCAAAGAACTCCTTTAAGAGTGGGAGTGGGATTTGTTAGATTTATGTGGTTTAAGCATTCTTGAAAAATCCCCTATTGTCATTTAAAACGTTTCATTTAGAACAAATGCTGGTTTATAAGACTACTTCTGCTTACTAATTTTGTCTAGATTTTTCTCCTCCAGCTCATATCTTCCTGTTTTTATCTACATAGCTTGTCTGCTAAGCACTTTTTCCCTTTTCAACATCATGTTTTGGGTACATTAAGATCCTTTTAGCACTGAACTTTAAACTGGTCCTCTTATTTGCTCTATACTTTTTTTTTTTTCAGTTCTTCAATTTTTAGAATTATATCACTTTAAAGGAACAAGAATGTTGACAAGTCTTTGGTATTTTCCTCTCATTTAGGGTTTCTTCTTTTAGAAATGCACAGTGTTTTAACTTTCTACATAGCTATTTAGAAATATGAGGCATCACCAATATTTGTAAATAGTTATTATTCCAAGAAGTGTCAGTGCTTTTAAATTAAAAAGTTGCTTTTACCCCTAAAGAAACAATGTGTTAAATAATGGTCAGGTTTTCTAGGCTGGTAATAATAAGACCACTAATTTGTTAACTCCTGTGTATCAGACACTTAACATTTTACATTTTATAAAGCAGATGTAATTATTTTTATTTTACAAATTTGTGACATAGAAACTAAAAGTATGGGCAACTTGACCAGTTACAAAACTTGTAAAATTCTGCCTGGAACTGGAACTCAGGTCTGTCAGAATCCAAAGCAGCAGTCACTATATGAGGTTGCTGCTTTTACTGAATATATATTTAAAATTTTGATAACTGTGTATTCACCTAAGTTCTTGATTCTGGAGGCAAGAAAAGAGGGTAGGAAGAAAGAAAAATTTATCTTCCTTACTTTTACTCAGGGTGAGTTTTTTTTTTGTTTTGTTTTGTTTTTAAGAAATCATGGAATGGGTGATCTTGGGTTTTGAGAGCTTCTCTCCTCCATATTTCCCTCTTCACTCCTGTCTCTTTCTGGGCCTTTGGTGGCCTCATGCTACCTACCCAAAGCCTCTTCACTACATATCTCATCTGAATCTACCCAACCTCCTACATGTTCCTCACATGACCCCCATTTCTGGAAAAGTGGTAGGTTTTAGGAAGAAAGCAGGCTTCTCAAACTAATCACACTAATTTTGTAAGTTACTGATATCTCCCATTTATTTATTTAGTCTCAATAGGATGTAAGTGCCATAAAATCAGAATGTTTGTCTTTTTTGTTTACTGCTATATTTCCAATGTCCTAGTGCCCTGCACACAGGAGACCCTCAAAAATTATGTATCGAATGAAGGAACTTTGAGGAGATGTTTCCATTAAAACAATTATTTAAGCTTAATTGAAAGCCTAATAATGAATTTCAAGTTCACTCTTCATGTAAACATTTTTGAGGCTTAGGGGCCACAAAACCTGCCTGTTTATAGGCAGGCAGGCTGGCTCTGTGGGGGAATCAGCTTTTACTGGGTTCAGCTCTGCTAAGCACTGTCTTTCAGAATCTCTCTACTTTTCCTTGGAACTCACAGATATCTCCTTGGAACTCCTTGGGATTACAGGTGTGAGCCACCATGCCCGGCCCAAATATATGCATTTCTTAAATCTTGTGATATCCAAGCTTTGATTTTTCTTTGATATTTCTGTGACTGCTCTCCTGCACTACCAGGTAAGCAGCTATACAGGGTCTGACAGAGGCATCTATGGATCACTTGTTAAGTCAGGCATGTACTTACAAGTCAGAAACTTCCTGTGTCTGACAAGATACCATTGTTTGACAAGATTATGGAACATTTTGTAACCAAGTTTGGCTTTAAATAATCCTTAGGTCTATCCAAGGTGATGTGATAGAAAAGAAAGTGTCTGTTGAAATATAAAAATTAAGTGGGAGAATTCATGCAGACATATTACAATGTTTAGAGGCTACTTTTCAGCATCATCACTGAGTTAAGAAAGAAGGAATGGGTTTAATTTAGAATACTATGAGGTCTACGAAAAAGGTGAATGTGAGGGGGAAATGGACAGTTAGGACTTTAAGCTGTATGTTACTAGGTGCTACTGAAGGTTTTAAAAAAGGAGAAGGAAATATACAAACTCAAAAAAAGGCAACAAAAGATACTAAATATATGCAAGTAGAAAATATTTCTCAGACTGAATATACTCTGTGTCGTATAATTTTTCTAACAGTTTCTGAGGGGCTGGATTTCATCTGTACCTAAACAATGTGAACACATGAAATGATCATAGTGCTTCTATTTGTGGGCACAGGCCAAGAACTGGTTTAGTATGTAACCTATAATTTTAAATACATGGAATTAGCCAGGCATAATATTAAAAATTATCCATTCAAAATAGATTAAAACCAAACCTAATACATTTAACTTATCCTGAACTGACAGACTTGATGGAACTGAACTAATCCCATTTAACCATAGGATTTTTACCCGTGGTCAAAATGTTTGGGCTAAATGCATATTCATGAGTCATTAGCTTAATCATGACTGAATTTTAAATGCTTTGTTTATACTAAAGATAATTTTTATTCAAAGAAACAAATGACAATATTCTAAAGTTTTAAAATCCAGTTGTTTTTTGTTTATAACAGCTATCTTGCCTTCCCTATCCAAGCCTCCCTACCCTATGATTTTTACTACCAAATGGTGAATAGAATTCTGCAATGTGTGCTTTTCGTGCACAGTTTGAAGAACCCCTACTCAGTTCCTTTTTGATGATCTTTAGTTGTAGGTCCTATAATCCTTTAAACCACCTTCTTTTTCTGCCTCCTTCGGAGGTCTCTTGCTTTCCAAGAGAGTATCAAGTTGTAGATTCTTAACCTGAGCACAAGTACAAGGCTACATCTGTAGGAGGTTATTATGTATTTTAAAAATAAAATGCTGTTCACTGAACTTTCCTGTCTGTTCTTCTGCTCTCCCAAATTCTCACTCTGTGGGCCATTTTCCCCTTTACCCAAAAGGCATAGATACATTTAGGGGACTATAATTCATCAAATAAAAAGTTTATATTTGCTTCTCCATTCTAGCTTTCTGTTTTGCTAAAACATACTCTCAAAAAATAAAAGATATAATACCACTTAAAAATATATGCTTTTTACAGGAATTCAGATTTGAATGGAATTCAAGATCATTTTGCTTATAGTAATAGAGAATATGATCTTCTTAATTTTTGCGTTTTTATTTTCTGGCAAATAACTCAGAAATACTAAAATAGTATTTTTTTGAGATGATACAAATTGGAGACCGTAACATTCTTAATTTGTTATGAGTCTAATTTTTAAAATATATGTTCGTATAAGTTTACATTGATAAAATAATACTATTACTTTACCAATTAACAGAAAACTTGATACTATGTAACCATTTAGCATTCAATCATTCATTATTTGTAAATATGTACTAAATGTCAAATATATGCATTTCTTTTTTCTTTTTTAAATTTTTGTTTTATTTATTTATTTTTTTGAGATGGAGTCTAGTTCTGTCACCCAGGCTGGAGTGCAGTGGCACGATCTTGGTTCACTGCAAGCTCCACCTCCTGGGTTCATGCCATTCCCTGCCTCAGCCTCCCGAGCAGCTGGGACTACAGGCGCCTGCCACCACACCCCACTAATTTTTTGTACTTTTAGTAGAGATGGGGTTTCACCGTGTTAGCCAGGATGGTCTCAATCTCCTGACCTTGTGATCTGCCTGCCTTGGCCTCCCAAAGTGCTGGGATTACAGGTGTGAGCCACCGTGCCCGGCCCAAATATATGCATTTCTTAAAATCATATGAACAAGCAGAAATCTCTTAATTTGAGATTGGGATTTAAGGTTAGACTTAACCACGTACATAAATCATACAGATTAGCAGATAGCTTGGGATTCTGTTAGGAAGCATTAAATGGAGGGTCATCTAGTTTATTATCTTTGCAAAGAAAAAAAAAAGCCTGAAAACTTCTCTAGTTGTAATCCCTTTAAATTTAAAATGAAGGGCAACTGAACTTAATGATCTCTCAAACTTTATTTCAACTCTAAAGTTCTAATCTTTTAATATAATTCCTGGCTAGGCACAGTGGCTCAATGCCTGTAATCTCAGCACTTGGGGAGGCTAAGATGGGAGGATCATTTGAGGCCAGGAGTTTGAGACAAGCCTGGGCAACATAGCGAGAACCCTGTCTCTTTCTATAGAAAAAAAATAAGAAGAAGAAATAGCAAAAATATAATTCCTGATTTTATCCAGTTACATGCTTTCAGCTAACTAGAACCTGGCCCCTTCCTGCTCTGGACTTTCTTGTATATTATCAGTTTTCAAATTATATTTCTTAAAATCCATTCCTTACACATACTTTAGAGATATTATAAAATATTAGATTTGAACTTTCTTTTTCAAAGTAACCTACAAATGTATATCAACATTAAATTCATTGGAGGACTGCCACAACAATTTGTTGCCACTAATAATTCAGTTATTAATTTCTCTCCCACCATCTGTGTGAGCACATTTGAACATTCTCATACATGTATAAATGTGTCAGTGATTAGGAGGGGTATAGTTTATGTGTTCCAGTCTTTTAAAATACTCATGCCTGTCTACATCAGCTCAAGTAAAACTATAGTAGTGAGTGAACTGCTACAGCAGGTGGATATTTGGCTTTAAAGATGCCAGGAGAAGCTCAGGCACATTTGCTTTGTACATGCTCCTGAAAGGGTGTAACTGTCAATTTTTGTAAGGTCGAAGGAATAGATTGCACATCCCATCATGATTCCTTAGTTTTAGTGGATATTGTACATTTTGGTGCTTATTGTTTTAACTTTTATATTTATAATAAAGAATGCAAGTAGCTGTTTGAAATCAACCATTCTTTTCACTTTTTTGTTCAAGCTTCTGGATCAGTTTAACTGCAGAGTGTCTTGAGAATGCAAGGTGAACTATTAGAAAAGTTTTCACTCAAAACCATTTATCTAAGTCTATTATTTCAGGGATGACTTCTATAGTTCATTACTAGAGAAGTTTCTCTGAACATGTAGAGCAGAATAAAAAATGAAAGTATAAAGATATTTTCAAAAACCCAGAAAAGCACTTACCTGTGTGAATCTAGATTTTCTTGATATTATGCATACAAGAAAATATAGAAATACTGCAACCATCATTCATAACCCCTTAATTTCAAATTTTCTGAAAATATAAAATAGCCCCAGTATTTTCACTAATTGATTTGATAATTAATTTTCTTATTTGAACTTAAATAATTTATTGATAAAACACTTTTACAGTTTTAGATACTATATACATCAGAATTCTGGTAATATTGTTTTATTAAAGACTAAACTGACAAATTAAAACACATTTTACACACACACACACACACACACACACACACACACACACACCCTCTCATGATCTGTATCCTGGAACTCACATTAGGTTTGGAGGATCCAAGCTAGTCTGTGGCTCTCTACATCACTCACCCAAGACTTGGGTCAGGCTTTAAGGTTCAGAGAATGCTCCAATCATTTCTACCGGTTCCAGCAGAGTGCTTGGGGGAATCTAGTTCAAAGTCTTATTCTCATCAATGCCAAATAGAGCCTTAAAGAGAAAAAGCTGTTGGAACTACAACAGTTCATGTTTGTCTACTGAATTTACAGACCAAACTCACTTTCACAATATAACTTTCATTTAGCCCTGTCCTGGGTCTGGTCTATAACCGAAAGCATTATCAATCTTTTCAGCCCTCTTCAAGAAAACATAAATAAAGTCACTCTTTTCCTTTAGTGATATACATGCCAGTATGAGCAACAGTCTTTATCCTAAATCATAAAAATTTGACCTAATAACTATTTTCATATTACATTTCAATTGAAAAAAATTAAGTGAAATAGTTTGGATTTGTTCTTATTAACAAAGATATTATTGATATCCAGATAATTTTTAGTATTTATAATAGGCAGGTTTTAAAATGCATTTGCTTTCTACAATTAGAACTTGCTTTATGTCAATAAATTCAACTTTCAAGTATTCAATTAGATTTTAAAAATTAAACTACAGTAGTTTGTAGATCATAAACACACATTAAAATGTTACAATCTTCAAATATTGCACACTAAATTTATATATAAGTGGGTTTTAAAAAATCTAAACTTCAAAAGATGCCAGAAAAAATATGTGGATCAGAGGAAAGAGCAAAGCAGAGTCAAAAGCAGCAGGATGCAGTTCAAATAGGTCACACTCAACTTTTAACTTTCCCTAAGAACAAAAACACAAGCTTAGCAACAGCTTTTAGCCAATCACAAAGCAGACAAACAGGTAAGGACTCAACTGCTCCAGATACCAATGAGGCCTAAGCTTCTCTCTCTCTCTTTTTTTTTTTTTTTTAAATTATATAGTGTCACAAGAGAAAACAACAAATTATAAAACAGGATATATTGTCCTAGGTTAAAAGTAACTGATAAAATCTTCTCACCAACCCTTGGCAAACAGATTAGATTTTAGTATTGTAGTGATTATTTGTTTCATCTTTATTATGCCAGATACCGTATACATCAAGTTACCATTAAAATAATAGGGTTTTTTAGTAGAAAAAAAAAAACAGAATTTTGTGGGAAATATTCTTTCTTGCTGTGGGTAGAAAATAAAGGTAGAAATATTATCTTTTTAAATTCTCTAGCATCCAATTTCCAAAAAACATAGGGGGAGAAACACTGATGGTGAAATGCTACAGCCCAAATCCAAAAATATAAAATACTAGTAAAAACAACCATACCACAAATAGAACTTTCAAAACAAACGCAGGATCAAGCAAACTGAACAAATTGACAGTGCAATTCTATACAATTTTTTCCTCTTTATTTCTATCACTCAATACATATCCTTCTTCTTGGAGAGAAGAAGGTTTTCAGAGGATTTAGAAGGGATTTTCAAGAGTTGCAGATTTCATCACTGTTATATTTAGCACAGACCTCAGATTTGCTCAAACTGACAAAGCATTACCTGCAATACAGACACAAAAACGTTGTGAAACAATAGTTAACGGTTTTCTTCATTTTGTTTCAGTTTGCCAAATTTATATTCTAAAGCAGTTTCCAATATTTTCTGTGACTATCTTCATGAACAAGATTTCTTTTCTCTTCAAATACTACTTAAACCATTTGATGGTTTTAGTTCCCTAAAAAAGGAATTATTTAAAGTAGAACAGTTTGCTTTGTCATTATCATTAATAATCTCCTTCAACCACCATTTTAGGAGACACTTTTATTTTATTTTTTAGAGAGAGGGTTTTGCTCTGTTACCCAGGCAGTAATGGGGTGATCATGGCTCACAGCAGCCTGGAACTGTTAGGCTCAAGTGGTTCTCCCACCTCAGCCTCTTGAGTAGGTAGGACTACAGGCATGCCACCATGACTGTCTTAATATTTTAACATTTTTGTACAGATGGGTCTTGTTATGTTGCCCATGCTATATGGACTCAAGTGAACTCCCGCCTCAGCCTCCAAAAGTGTTGGGATTACAGGTGTGAGCCACCTTGCCCAGCCCACCATGTACTTTAAAGCAAAAGAGGTTTGCTAATAACATTGTAGGATGCTGTAAAAAAAGTATATAGATGTATATTTCCCTCAATATTTCATTGTTTTCCATACACCCCTAGAGTAGGGGGAAAGTTTAGAGACTAGCTCTAGGTTTTATTTATCAGTCATATCTTGCCTCATCCTTCTCTCTCTTTTTTTTTTTTTTTTGAGATAGTGTTTTGCTCTGGCACCCAGACTGGAGTGCAATGGCACAATCTCAGTTCACTGCAACCTCCGCCTCCTGGATTCAAGCAATTCTCGTGCCTCAGCCTCCCAATTAGCTGGGATTATGGATGCCCGCCACCTAGCCTGGCTAAATTTTTTTGTATTTTTAGTAGAGATGGGGGTTTTCACTATGTTGGCCAGGCTGGTCTCGAACTCCTGATCTCAAGTGATCCTCCCGCCTTGGCCTCCTACTGGGATTATAGGCATGAGCCAGCATACCCAGCCTCATCCTTCTCCTTTATCTTCAGTTGTCACAGATAACTAAGCTATGTTGAATCAGAAAAAAAGGTAGTTTTAATATATCATTTGGGGAAGAAACATCAATTCTATATCAGTCTCATGTTTTTGGGGGGACTTTTAAACCCTAATAATTCAGAACAGTATCCATCCAAATATTACTGAAAGTTTCATTAATACATGTATACTATACATAAAGGATTGGTTAAATTTATAAAAATTTATATATGTGGATATACTAGTCTTACTTATTCATCATTCAGTCAACCAGTGTTAATTAAGCCCCTACTATGTGCCAGGCATTTTTTTTCTTCCCAGTAGATATTTTTTTGAGAACAACATCCATATCTTCTTCCTTTCTCCTTTCTTCTTTTAATTTCCTATAGTGATGCACCCACTTGAAGTCTTTTCACTCCTAAAGGAGCACCTGGACTGAGGAATGCCTTAAGCTACAAATGCATGTAATGCTGAAAAGCTAATTGTTATTGTAGCAGTTAGGTAAATGAATGTCAATTGATGGAGAGCTTTTAATCCAGTAACTCAGATTTTTAATCTAAGATATGATTCCAGAAGCAGGGCAATGCTATACTTCATAGTTTCGATTTGATATTAATAGAACATCTAAAACATGTATGCATCAGGCATTGTTCTGAAGCTTTTTTTCTTTTTTTTTTTTTTTTTTTTGAGACGGAGTCTCGTTCTGTTGCCTAGGCTGGAGTGCAGTGGCACGATTTCAGCTCACTGCAAGCTCCGCCTCCTGGGTTCATGCCATTCTCCTACCTCAGCCTCCTCAGTAGCTGGGACTACAGGCACCCACCACCACGCCCGGGTAATTTTTTGTACTTTGTTTTCGTAGAGATGGGGTTTCACCGTAGCCAGGATGGTCTCAATCTCCTGACCTCGTGATCTGCCTGCCTCAGCCTCCCAAAGTGCTGGGATTACAGGCATGAGCCACCACGCCAGGCCGTTCTAAAGCATTTTAACTCATTTAATTCTCATAACACCTTAGGTACACGCTATCTTCATTTTAGAAATGGGAAACTCAGAGAGGTTAAGTATTCAACCCAAGGCCACACAGTAAGGGGCCTGAGGAAAGGTTAGAACTCAAGCATATTCTTTCTACTATACCACAATGCTCCTGATAATGTTTTAGTTTTGTTAATGTTAATATTCCAGTGATGGTGTGCCCATCAGAAAGAGGCCAAGGGATGCTAACTCCTACCATCTTCTCCTGTCTTCCGCTGCACTATGTTCCCTGCAATCTGCTCTGTATGACTGCTCACTCCACCCTGTGACCACTCAAATAAGTAGAACACTATGCCTCTCCAATAAATCTGAACTGGTTCCCCATTGAGACAAAATAAAAATGTTTTATAACATCTCTCAATACATCTTCTCCCTAATTACTGCCCTCCTCATACATGTTAATCCTATCCCAACTTTCTTGATTCCATTTACCTACTTATGGTTCCCCTTTGAAACATACATTTCTCCCTGACACTTGAAAACATTCTTCTCTCAGAGTTTCATTAAGGACACATTATCATAACTTCCTTCAAAAGTCTTCTAAAATTTCATCTTCTGAACAAAAGTTTGTAAATTTTATCATGCTAAATAAGGAAAATCTTCTACCACTTGACAGTCTACCATGTTAACAGTGACTGTTAACCTCCAAAATGTGATCCACTGTGTTTTTGATACTTTTATAAATAATGTTAGTGGATGTGCCTATGTTGTGTTCAGTTTTAAGGCACAACCACAGAGTATTTATAAGCCCCTTTTGGTCGATGTTAAGAGTACATTCTGTCCCAGGTGCAAGGATTTGGGGAAGTATGTTTGGGGACATATGTTTATCTTACTTTGAAATTGTAACTACTGGCACATCACATACAAATAGGTACTTAAATTACATTTTGATTATGTTACAGGCTTTGCACATAGAACACTAAAGAGAAAGCAACAGGTTTGGATCTAACAAAATAAAATGAGTAAAATTACCATTTAGCATAAACAAAATGTAACATTTTATGTAAAAGGAAAAATATAAAAACATAAATGAAGACTTACATTGTCAAATAATCATTATTAAAGTCACTTTCATATATTTAAAGCATAAGAGAATATTGTAGATTGTTCTTAGTGGCTAATTATGTTACTGCCTACTCAAAGAATGAGTGACTTTTTTTTTTGTAGAATGAAATTCAATGATCACACACACACACACCCTTAAAATGTTTTCCCATACATTTGAAAATCAGTAATTTTTGTCAAAATAGATGTTGACTATTGATATAGCAACATTTCATTATATCTCAATTAACTTTTTAAAAAACAATCTCATGAATCTAGAACAAGTTAAAAAAAAGATGTAAAATAGATGTCACAAAATTTACATACCACAGCATATGTACTGTATTTAGTGGAAAACCCTTCGCCTGCCTCTCTTAGAGACAATTTACTTTTACTTGGTACAAAATTATAAGAAGCTTCTTTATCTAATTTCTAAGTCCACTTAATCACAAAGGAAGAACCAGAAAAATTCTATAAAGCAGAAACAAGACTTGGATAGCACAGTAGCAGGAAGCCATTTTCTATAAGGGTAATGGTCCTATAAGCCTTAAAAAGCCCTGAGAGCATCGCTCTCTCCAGATGAGGTTAAAAACTGACCTCAATATTAGTGCTTCTTACTCATGTTGGACAAAATACCTAAAAATATTTCTATAGATACTTCTCAACTTACAATGGGATTATGACTCAATAAGTTGAAAATATCATAAGTAAAAAATGCATTTAATACACCTAATCTTCTACATTATAGTCTAGCCTAGACTACCATAAATGTGCTCAGAATGCTGACATTAGCCTACTTTGTCAAAATGTGGGCAAAATTTGGGCAAAATCATCTGGCAATGTGGTAGAGTATTGGTTGTCTGCCTTTGTGATTATGTGGCTGAGAACTGTCACTTGCTGCCACTGCCCAGCATTGTATTGTACTACTTTCCATAGCATTTTTCTACTGAATGTGTGTTGCTTACCCACCTTAGTAAAGTCAAACAATTGTTAAGTGGAACTATCCCAAATTGGAGACCTGTGTGTAAGAAATATTGCTTAAAATGGCTGAACTGGTAAAGTAACAGAAATCCTCAGAAACCAAAACCCACCAACAGGAGGAGTCCAGGGAGACAGTGAGCACTGAGGCTGGCAGCTGTGGATCCTTAGGGACCTAAAGCAGCAGCACAGAAAACAGAAGGCAAATCCTAGGACTTGGGAAATTAAGAGGTGGATCAGAGACCCCATCACAAAGCCAAACCCCAAGGGGCTAAACGCTCAATGAAAGCATAAACAAAGAAAAACACCCCATTTACAAAAGAAGACAAGATTTGCCTGTTTTAATGTTTATTCTTGGTGGAAGGGGTAAAATCTCCCCTGAATATTCATAAACACAAGGTGGATCACACATGAGGAGTTGGGGGATGAATTCCCTTATTACCTACCTGCTCTTAAAAGCAAGGCAAATATTTAGTATAAAGTGGGCTGGTTATGTCCCCCAGGTTCCAGTTAGAAATAAATATAGATTTTCTCTGAAGGAGATACAATTCCAATGAATATAAGCTTACAGTAATAAAAAGTAGTATGCAAAAAGATGCCATTAATGAGGACTACAGGAAACAATAATCACCTAAGACTAGAAAGTCAGATGCAGTCTGACTGCCAGAAATCATCTGTAAAGACTTTGGATACTAGATACAGAAGACCAGTTCAATATGTTTTTTAAAACTTTATAGGAAAGTATGGGTGAGAAACAGGAAACTATCAAAAAATAACCAGGCAGATTTGAAAATGAATGAAATAGTTTTTATAATAATTAAAACTTAAAATTCAATAGATAAACAGCATATTCAGTATAGCTGAAAAATTATTAGTAAACTAGAAAGTAAATCTGAAGAGTCCAGAATATAGCACATACAGCAAAGAAATGAAATTTATGAGAGAGAAAAGACATGGAAGATGAAATAGAAGGTCTAATACATATCTAATTGGAAGGAGAAAACAGAAAGAACAGGACAAAGGTAATATTCTAATACATGATGGTTAAAGATTATCCAGAACAGATTAAAGACACCAATACTCTTTTTTTTCTTTTTTTCCAGGAAGCACAATGAATCTCACGCAGAATAACTTAGAAAAATTATACCTTGGCCTACAGTAAAACTGAACAATTTCAAGGAAAGAGATCTCAAAGTCCATGGAAGGGAAAAGTCAGATTATCTACAAAAGGAAAACTAAGCTGACAGCCTAATTTTAAAGAATGGAAGCCAGAGGATCAAAATACTGAGAGAAAATGACCATTGTTGAATTGTATTTAACACATGAAACTATCTTTCATAAAGTGAATGAAACACATTTTAAGAGACAAAAACTAAGAATCTACTACCAACAGATCCTCAGCTGAAGGAGTGTCAGTTCAGGAAGAAGCAAGAAGATTTCAGAAGGAAGTGTGAAAAAGACCAAAGAACAGTCAACAAAGAAAAAGTTCTTTGTACTTAAGATTTTCATTTCATGGGTAAAATTCTCACCTACCCAGAACAGTACATTCTGTATGAATTCTGAATAGCTTTGTGTGAACATATGCTTTAATTTCCCTTGCCTTGGAGTGGAATGGCTAAATCATATAATAGGTGTAGGTTTAACTTCTTTTTTTTGAGACGGCGTCTCACTCTGTTGCCAGGCTGGAGTGCAGTGGCACAATCTCGGCTCACTGCAACCTCCTCCGCCTCCCGGGTTTGGTTCAAGCGATTCTCCTGCCTCAGCTTCCCGAGTAGCTAGGACTACAGGCGTGCACCATCACGTCCAGCTAATTTTTGTATTTTTAGTAGAGATGGGGTTTCACCATGTTGGCCAGGATGGTCTCGATCTCTTGACCTCGTGATCCACCCACCTCGGCCTCCCAAAGTGCTGGGATTACAGGCGTGAGCCACTGCACCTAGCCAGGTTTAACTTTTTAAGTAACTGCCAAACTGTTTTCCAAAGTAGTTGTACCATTTTATATTCTCACTCATCAGTGTATAAGACATCTTCTGCCAGGTATAGTGGCTCACACCTGTAATCCCAGCATTTCGGGAGCCCAAGGCGGGCGGATCACTTGAGGCCAGAAGGTCAAGACCAGCCTGGCCAACACAGTGAAACGCTGTCTCTACTAAAAATACAAAAGTTAGCTGGGCATGGTGGCACATACCTGTAATCCCAACTACTCAGGAGGCTGAGGCATGAGAATCGCTTGAATCCAGGAGGTGCAGGTTGCAGTGGGCTGAGATTGCACAACTGCACTCCAGTCTGGGTGACAGAGAAAGACTTCATCTAAAAAACAATAAAAGACATCTTGGCCGGTGCGGTGGCTCACGCCTGTAATCCCAGCACTTTGGGTGGCTGAGGCGGGCAGACTGCCGGAGGTCAGGAGCTCGAGACCAGTCTGGCCAACACGGTGAAACCCCGTCTCTACTAGAAGTACAAAAAAATTAGCCAGGCTTGGTGGCATGCGTCTGTAATCCTAGCTATTCAAGAGGCTGAGGCAGGAGTATTGCTTGAACCAGGGAGGTGGAGGCTTCAGTGAGCTGAGATCACACCATTGCACTCCAGCCTGGGCGACAGAGGGAGACTCTGTTTCGAAAAAAAAAGAGACATCTTTACCAATGCTCAGCATTGTCAATTTAAAACATTTTAGTCAATCTAATGGGTGTAGTGCAGTTGCTCTTAACAAGTGATTTTTGGCCGGGCGCGGTGGCTCAAGCCTGTAATCCCAGCACTTTGGGAGGCCGAGACGGGTGGATCACGAGGTCAGGAGATCGAGACCATCCTGGCTAACATGGTGAAACCCCGTCTCTACTAAAAATACAAAAAAACTAGCCGGGCGACATGGCGGGCGCCTGTAGTCCCAGCTGCTTGGGAGGCTGAGGCAGGAGAATGCGTAAACCCAGGAGGCGGAGCTTGCAGTGAGCTGAGACCCGGCCACTGCACTCCAGCCTGGGCGGCAGAGCAAGACTCTGTCTCAAAAAAAAAAAAAAAAAAAAAAAAAACAAGTGATTTTTTTCTCCCACGGGACATCTGAAAATTTCTGCGTATACTTTCGATTTTCACAACTGGTGAGGAGCAGGTTGTTACTGCTATGTAGCAGGTAGAGACCAGGGAGGCTGCTAAATATCCTACAATGCACAGGACAGCTCCCCCTCCCATAACCAAGCATTATCTGGCCCAAGATGCCTAATGTAGCAATATCTTATTGTGATTTTAATTTGCATTTCCTTGATAACTTTTGATACTGAACATGTTTTAATGTGCTTATTGGTCATTTATATACATACAGATATTTTTGTGAAGTATCAGTTCAAACCTTTTGTCCATTTTTTAATGGGTTGGTTATTTTCTTGTGCTGTAAGTATTCTTTATATATTTTGAATACAAGTACTTTGATATACATGTTACAAATTTTATTTCAGTCTGTGGCTTGCCTTTCATTTTCCTAATGGTGTCTTTTGAAGATCATGTTTTAATTTTGATATGATCCAATTTGTCAATATTTTCTTTAATGTCTCATGCTTGTATTCTAGATAAGAAACCTTTGCCTACCCCCAGGTTACACACTTTTTTTCCCATCTGTTTTCCTCTGAGTGTTTTATAACTTTAGGTTTTAATTTAATAGGTCATATAAATTTTATGATATTTAAAAATAAAACTGCTGAAGTTTCTCTTCAGGAAATGGGATTATGGGTGAACGGCATTCACTTTTTAAATACATCTGTTGTATCTGACAATAATTATTAAACATTCTACAGTACAGATAACTTTTTGGAGTAACGGAAGAATGGGAATGAGAAGTTTATATCTAATGGGGCTAATTTGTTGTTGTTGTTGTTATTACAGGGACCAAATTTGACCTTAAAGTCTTCTGGTACATTTGCATGTATGTATGTTAAATTAAGTACTGTCTGATGAGTTTCTACTACATTAACTCCATGCAGCAAAAAAGTAAAGTGGTCTTTCTTCCAGAGACCAGTGCCTTTCTTCCAGGCAATACTGGGGGGTAAGATAGGGTTAAACAAGATGGTTCTACTTTTAGTACACTTGAGTCCTAAAAAAGCATCTCTTAAAAATAGTATTAGTTGATGCCACATGGAAGACTGGGCAACACAGACCACAGAAGCAAAGAGAATCTACTACTTAAAAATAATTGCCCCTATCTCAGAACTGGCACAGAACAAAGACTGGGTCATGAAAGCAGTGCACTGGAAAAAGAGACTATTTTAGAGAGCCTCCTAGTATCAGAAAAGAACAACCCCCCAAACTTTCCAATAAATCTGCAGCTGAAGAAATGAAAAAATGGTACAGGATTGCACAGTGGTGCATATGGTGACATGAGAGAGGGTATCTCTGAATTGGGATTGAAGTTTACCTTTATGTATATTAACTGTCTCATAGAGATTTAGTCTAAATTGTTCACTTCATAAGTAAAAAATTCTTATAGCTTCATGCCTACTCTGAAACAGATTTAGTGTTTGAAGATGGTTTTAGGATACTTTTCTACCTTCTCTTCTTAAGGAAATTATTTACTGTGGAAGATCTGCAATAATGTAAGCAGTAAATGAAAGACTAAAAGAGGAGGAATGGTCTTAAATTTTACAAAGAATTTCAAAGACCTACAATTTCTAAGCATAATAGAGCTCTGTGTCCCAGAAAGACTCTTCCCAGCCACTGATGACTAAGGACACTATTAGGAACAATAGAAACCACAGGTTAAAACACAGTAATTGAACCAAAAAGTTGGTCTTCAGACTAAATGCACTTGATTTATGGCAATTGTACTATTCAGAACAATTCTTATGAGAAGCAGGAATGATTTTGCTTTATTAAATCTTTTTCTTGAGTGTAAATTATTGCTTAAGATGCTGTGAATACTGAATTTTAAATGTTGCCACTCACTTCCTACAACCTCTCCCTTCTCAATCCACTCCTTTCCTCCAATAACAAGCAGATTTGTCTATTCTGTTTCTCTTTTATTTTCTTTAAGATGGGTTCTTGCTCTGTCACCTAGGCTGGAGTGCACTGGCACGGTCATATCTCACTGCAGTTTTGAGCTCGGGGCTCAAGCGATCCTCCTGTCTTAGCCTCCCAAGTAGGCTTTTACAGGTGCATGCCACCACACTCAGCTATTTTTTTTATTTTTATTTTTGTAGCGACAGAGTCTTGCTATGTCGCTCAAGCTGGTCTTTATCTCCTTGCCTCAAATGATCTTCCCACTTTGGCCTCCCAAAGTGCTGGGATTATAGGCATAAGCCATCACACCCAGCTGCTGTTTTTCCTAGTGAGGAAGGAAATGTTCAAGTTATTTTTCTATATAAGTTTGTATCTAATTACATTAAAATTGCTGAGCTCCTTCAAGCTCTTAGAACTCCTCAGTAAGGTTCTTAGACATTATTAACATGACAGATAACATAAGGTCTGAGATATTACGATACCTAACCCTCAAAATGTTAAGTATCTCTGCACCCAATGTAAGTGGCAGGTAAAAATAAAACAGCCTTTTAACTTGGCCATAGCTTTTGGAGACACTTGGGTCTTAGACACATGTGTCTGTTTCCTCTGATTCTCTCCTCTCTAGTCCTGCATTAGTATAAGCAAGATCCCTAGCTCTGAACCCTCAGAATTAGCACTTTAGTACCTAACAAGAAAGCCATTGCTAGGATCCTCCTGATCTAAGAATCTGGTCTAAGGAGAGATATGACAATCAAGAATAAAAAGAATGGTTCTGGAAAAGCAAGAATATCAAATAAATTTCTTAGGACTGTGAATGCCCACAAAAGCATGATCAAGGCTCTATGTCCAGAGCATTTATGTAAAGGTGTAGATTGCTAGTAGTAAGTTTCTTCCTATGCATGCAGAGTATACCAAGGGGAAAAGACAGTAGAAGATTTCTCCAGTGTATCAATAGATGAGGCACCTGAACTTCTCATGTCTCAAAATATTCTATTCTCAGCTGCCTAAAGTTACTTTATCCATAAGTTTAAGGATGCAGTGGGAATAGGCGAAAAAGAGGAAGAATAAAAATAGCTGGGATGTGGCTTAGAGAAAAATATGTCACAAAGGAAAAAAATAAGTCTGGAATCTTCAAGATTCTAAGGTCTGGAAAGGAACCATAAATATCTCACATTAAGAAATGATTATGGTTCTACATAGGGACTATAGAATAAAACGTAAGATGTATGTAGGGTTTTATGGTCTACAAATTAATTTCCCATAGAATGACTTGTACAATTTCTTACAACAACCTTGTAAGATGTATCTCATTATTCCTGTATTACCCATGAAGAAACGTCATACAACTGACAAGTGGCAGAGCTACAAGTCAAATGCAGGTCTGCTCTGACTTCAGGTCCAGTGCCCTTTCCTTTCCACCACTCAACAGTTTAAAATGCAGCTTCAGAGCCGCTCTTAGGGCACTTACAATCCAGTTGATCATAAAATACTCAGAAACAATTAGAGAACACTTCTAGGCAACGTGTAATTTTGTATTAAATTATACACCACCAACTGCAAATATCCAGAAGTAGGGAGTCAGCAAAGGCTTAAAAGATGGGTAAAGGGGAATGACATAGAGGAGAGAATAAACTGGATGAACTCAAGAGACAGTTAAGAGATTTCCCTGGCTCTGGCAGGAGATGAGTGAGTTAGTAGTGGGAAACGGTCAGTTTTAGGTAGTCTATAAAATCAGTAGAAGTGATTAGATACTGCAAGGGGTAATAAAGGAGCCCTAAAAGATTTCTCAGCAGTGGTATAAAGGATTGAAAGCAGTGACTGTGCATGAGGAGCTCAAGGCAAATTAAATATGTGCACTTCAGTGGAAGAGGTAGTGCTACCATTCCACCTCCTCTCCAGCCTCACACCACCACCAAAAGTCCACCTGCTGGAATCACTCCTAGACTTGTGTATGTGCTCTTCCCTCTGAGTTCAAGTCTTTCCCCTCTAATCATGGCCCACCTGTCATCTTCGGCCTGAAGTTAGAAGTCACTGCCTTGGAGAACCCTTCCCTGACCCCTCCTGGTCTGAGTTAGATCTCCTCCTTTGAAAATTTCCTCTGTGGCAGCACTTATCTCTGAGCACTATGATTTCCAGTGAGCTAGCCAGTCTCCCTTATTAGGCTGAAAGCTCCCAGGGTAGGAAATGGCCCATCTTTTTCCAGCATTGAAATCCCTTGGTACATAATGGGTGATTTAGAGGAAGCAAAAAGAAGAATATAGTCAGGAAACAGATTTAGGGATTAACTTTCCCTAAGATTACAGGCTGAGTATCCCCTATACCAAATTCTTGGGACCAGAAGTATTTCAGGTTTTGAAATATTTGCATATATATAATGAAATTATGGATGGAACCCAAGTCCAAACATGAAATTCATTTATGTTTCATATACACCTTATACACATATACTGAAGGTAATTTTTTTTTTTTTTTTGAGACGCAGTCTCGCTCTGTCGCCCAGGCTGGAGTGCAGTGGCCAGATCTCAGCTCACTGCAAGCTCCGCCTCCTGGGTTCACGCCATTCTCCTGCCTCAGCCTCCCGAGTAGCTGGGACTACAGGTGCCCGCCACCTCACCTGGCTAGTTTTTTGTATTTTTTAGTAGAGACGGGGTTTCACCGGGTTAGCCAGGATGGTCTCGATCTCCTGACCTCGTGATCCGCTTGTCTCGGCCTCCCAAAGTGCTGGGATTACAGGCTTGAGCCACCGTGCCCGGCCTCCTGAAGGTAATTTTATACAATATTGTAAATAATTTTGTGCATAAATAAAAGTTTGTGTTAAGTACTTATGTGTGGAATTTCCCACGGATCACCTGAGGTCAGGAGTTGGAGACCAGCCTGACCAACATGGAGAAACCCCATCTCTACTAAAAATACAAAAAAATTAGCCAGATGTGGTGGAGCATGCCTGTAATCCCAGCGACTCAGGAGGCTGAGGCAGGAAAATCACTAGAACCTGGAAGGCGGAGGTTGCGGTGAGCCGAGATCATGCCATTGCACCCCAGCCTGGGCAACAAGAGCAAAACTCCACCTCAAAAAAAAAAAAAAGTCTCAGAGTTTGGAGCATTTCAGATTAGGGGTGCTCACCCTGTATATGAAAAGGTAAGGCTGGGTGCAGTGGCTCACGCCTATAATCCCAGCACTTTGGGAGGCCGAGGCAGGCAAATCACAAGGTCAGGAGTTCAAGACCAGCCTGACCAACATGGTGAAACCCTGTCTCTACTAAAAACACAACAAATTAGCCAGGTATGGTGGTGCATGCCTGTAATCCCAGCTACTGGGGAGGCTGAGGCAGGAGAATCACTTGAACCCAGGAGTGGAGGTTGCAGTGAGCCGAGATTGGGCCACTGCACTCCAGCCTGGGTGACAGAGCAAGACTTCATCTCGGGGGCAGGGGGGAAGAAAAGGTAAGAAGACAGATACATATATAACCATGCTAAAATATGGAAGAATATAAACTGGACGATGGCCTCTTGTCCCAGTGATGGAGATATTCCAAGCCTTCTTTTCTTTTGTCTACCCAAGCCCCTTAATGAAGGGGAGGACTGGATCAGGGTCAGGGCTAAGATAGGAAGATATACCTTTTATAACCTTCACTTGAGGACAATAGGCTATAGTTTTTTAAAAAACAATTTTTTCTTCTGCTAAAAGGGAACAAAGAATTCAACAACTGTCATTTGAGAGCACAGTGCTTTGCAAGAACCCACACAGGTATTTCATTGTATACAAAGATGAATCATAATTCCAGCCCTAAGGAACCTTATTAAACTGTTAAATTATTAAATTATTAAAACTGTTGCAAGCAGAGACATGAGGTGATTGAGCTGTGATTTTGGAAGATGAAGAGAAACCTCTAGGATAGTCTGAGTTGTAGGGAGAAGCTAAAGACAGACTTAAAGCCAAAGAAAGTGCAGTGGTCTGGTTAAGAAGTCACAAGGATATAAACCAGTGATGCCGGTGGAAATGAAATGAAGTAAATTTAAGTAAATGTAAGAAGGCAGACTGTTAAAAACTGATTATTAATTAGAAGAAAAAAATTTATTTCCCAAGAAGCCTCTTGCTTCTAACTTTATACCCAAACAAATATAAGCAAAGGTGGCATTGTCAGAGGTGGTTTTGATGGAGATGCTTATCAATAGGATGATAAGGTTATTTTTATTTAAAATCTGTTCACTTCTAGACAGGATGCCTCACTGTTTTTATTCCATAATGTCCCTCTGCAATTATCTTCAGCGCTTAAGGTAGCACAATTAAGTAGAAAGAATCTGAACTTTGTAAAACTGAGATCTAGAGTGCAACCCCAGCACATTATTTTATCTCCTCATGCCTTAGATTTTCATTTGTAAAATGGGAGGGGCCATACTTCATAGGATAGTTCTAAGAACAAGATTTGATAATATGAAAACTGCTAGAAACAGGCAAGTTACTGTATGACAGTGCCAAAATGCTGGATTCCGGTTGCCATCTGGACAGGAGAAATATTTATAATAAATTAAGAACAAGCTTTTAGTTAACAGTGCCTCTCATAACTGATTCCAGCCATGTTTCTGTTAGTGATAAGATGACAATCAGATGGACTTAAGCATTTGTAAAGAAGCGGAGGCAAGGCTCAAAGCATCAGCATTAGAGCCTAACAACCTGGGTTACAAGGATAAATTAAATCTCTCTTGGCCTCGATGTCCTCACCCATACAATGGGCATGATAACACAGCAGTCTTAGAGAGCCACAGGATTACATGAAACCATGCACAGTGAGTGGTTAATAGTAAGTGGTCAGTAAATATTAGTTGCGGGACCTACCTAGTAAGAGCTACAGTACATTGAACCAACTGTCCTGTCTTACTTGGAATATAAATTAATTATTTAGCACAGCATTTTTGAAACACCCCTGATTTTACTCCTCCTCTTTGTGTTTTGGACTTGAATAATATGTATTTAAGATAAAAATTATTAGGTATTTATGTATTTTTAAAAATTTGGCATTTGTAATGGTATAATTACTTCTCTCAATTATAACATTTACTAAGTATCTGTAAATAATTTAGTATTTACTAAATTATTTAAGTAATTATACCATTACAAATACCAAAATTTTACTAAATAGTAAAACAACATTTACTAAGTATCTGTAAATAGTTTAGTATTAAGTACAATCTACCCTCACTGATTTTACATATTATAGAATCTGCATTTTAAATACAATATTGAATATTATCTCTTATTTATCAATTCTGAGTATCTTTCATTATTAACACATTTTCAAGAAAATTTACTGATCAACATCATAGAAATGTGTAGTTGTCCTTAGCATCTATTCTCTCCTTCTTCCATGGTTAATAAAAGCTCAAATCTTTAGATGGGCACATTACCACTCAGAATGAAGACCATATTATCCAGCTTTCCTTGAAGCTGGGTGTGAGTTACTAAGTTACTAAGTTCTGACCAGTGAGATATAAAAGGAAATGGGAGTGTGCACAGTGAATGTCACTAAAGTGAGAAAGCATATGCTTATTCTCCCAGTAAATTCTTCCTCTGTCTGAAATGTGGATGTGATGGCCAGAGCTGGAGCTGTCTTAGAGACAGAAGCCACATCTTGATGCTGTTGGAACAACAGAGAAGGGATTTGAGTTCCTGATGATTATGGAGCTGCTAAACCAGTCCTGCATGGCCTTTATTTGCAAGGAAGAAAAATAAACTTTCCTATTTAAGAACTTTTATATCAGGGTTTCTGTCACTGGCAGCCTAATCTCATCCTAAATAATACAGAGAAAATGAAATCTGAATTTCAATGTCACTTATTTTCTTAATAGGTTTTTCCTCAACTTACGGTGAGAAAGGGGGCAAGAGGATTCATTCAGCTGCCCCACCACTGCTAGAGTTCACATCATATTCCTAACCTTTTACCCCCACCCATTCTAGGGTCCATTTTGCTCTACATCCTAGAAGTTCAACTCCAAAAAAGAACTGACCCCAAAACAGCATTCATTTGTTCATTTCTCACTCAACAAATGCCTGCTGAGCATCTAGTGTGTGTTAGATGCTGAATAAAACAGACTCCTAACTTCAGAGAGCTAAGTCAGGCATTTTAAGAAATGTACATTAGATTTTCCTCTGTTAATTTGTACAACACACCTGTGTGGTCCCAAATTTTCTTATAGGATTGAAGTAAAAGACTGAGTATAAAAGGTTGGGAGAAAGCTGACATATGGAGTGGTAGGAAGAACCTTAGTACTGGAAATATAGGAAATAAGATGTTGAGGACTCTCGGGGACAAAGGCAAAGATGTGACTACTCAGCAGAGGAAAAAAAAGGGAAAAGGAAAAGAACACATTCATTGACTTACTGGGCTTCATATAGCCTTAGAACTTCTGTCATTTTTTTTGAGAAGGGGTCTCACTCTGTTGCCCAGGCTCAATCATGGTGCACTGCTGCCTCAAACTCCTGGCCTCAAGTGATCCTCCTGCCTCAGCCTCCTGAAGTGCTGGGATTACAGGCGTGAACCACTGCACCTGGCCCTCTGTAACATATTAATAATTAATAGGGACAAGCTTATTACTAAAATTCTGTAACTTCTAGAGCACCGTGATTGCCCTCCTTATTGTATCGGCCCTTTGCATTGTTAAAATCAAAGACTTTCAGAAACTCTCAAGACTCCCCACCATTCTTTTCCAATTCTAGGCCCCATTCAGAGTTTCCACCCTCTTCCAGCCTCTTATTAGGACCTTTTCCTACCAATGTACACTTAGGGAAGAGAGGAGTCATCAGAATGGAGAGGGAGGGAGTATTGTTGGAATTCTCAGTTAAAATTTAGTTTTTTTCATAGAAACATTGCTAAAGTAGAATCTAAATGTCATTTCTGCTTCCAGCTTTATAGTTCAGCAAACCTATGCAGTTAAAATCAGCATTTGTAGGTTGGCTTTAGGATTTGTCTGAGTGAGAAAGTAAGTTCAGAGTTTCAAATAATTAATATGAACTTTAACTTTAGACTGTAGTCCTTTTGTGAGGAATGGAAAGCTTAACCATCATTCTTTGCCTAATAGAAAGATGGCACAGCACTACTATTGTTACACACTTGGCTCCAGGAGAATGAAAAAGAAACAAACCAGTTTCTGATGCTGGGATCTAGTGCTTTTTGTTTTTATCTGAGGTTTGAGGGAAAGTGTATTTATCAAATACTACTAAACCAGATTAACTGTGACAGGTAGTTCTTAATACACTATAATATGATATGATAAAAAAATTTTTCTTAGGTTGTGGTTTTTAACACTTCACAAGTAGTTTCTTTTCCTGTTAACTTTCAGACAACTCTGCTTAAGCCCAAGCTAAATACCTGGAGGAAGTGCTACCACAATTTTAGCTTTCTTGTTTCCAGTTGAGCTATTATTCTCACCTGTTCCCCATTAGTAAAGTATCATATGTTCACTTACAGCTCTCTTTCTAGCCTAATAAAAAATGCTCTTAAAATAATTACAGTAAAATAATAAAAGTCATAAATCTGAGAGAGAAAAATAGGCATAGTGCCCCATCAGTACTAACGAAAAGGTTTATAGATGCTTAAAAACTTTCTTTGGCTTTGGTTCAGCACCTCAGTTAGCAAACTTACTGATCAAGGTCCCTTGTCTTTTTCTACAGGGCCTGTGCCAATAATGTGCTGCCAAAATATAGCTGTTACATTCCTGATACAGCGTAAAAAGGCATGAAAACATTCTAAGTAGTAAAGACAATCTTTCCCTCTCCAATGGGACATAAGTCCAGAAAAACAAGTTACCTCACTTATGAACCATGCTATTTAAGACTCTGTGATGCAACAATATTGCACTACTATTTTCTATTAAAATGTACTTTTCAAATCAAAATCTTAGCTAAAATGTCCATCAAGGTTATAAAAATCTTGTTTTTTCTCTTATCCTTTTAAATTGGAATTTAGGGCACAGAAAAGAAGTATGTTTTTATTTCACCTAGGAAACATTACCAGGCCACAGAAACCATAATACTCCACTAATTAGTATCTTTGTATAGCAATAATTAAAGCAACCTTAATTCACCGGGATGATTCTGAAATATACCAAGATGTTAAAATTCCCTCCATTAAACAATGCAATTTTTAATATATTCTGTGTCTAGTCCAATGTGATGTAATAATTACAGAATTTCAGAGCTAAAACAATTATAAGTTGGGTGAAGCTAGAATAGATTTGGAGCATCTAAGTATTGATACTTTCATTCTATAGATGAAGAAATTGAGAACCAGAAGCAAAATATATGGTTTTAATGTTGAGATATTTATCATATTATAGTTTTTAGAAACTTGGACAATCGTCAATAAAATCAGGGCTGGCCTTATTTGCTAGAGTATATGGCTGCTTGCTTGGTACAATTTCAGAAGTGCTATTATTAAAAAAAAAAAAAAGGCATAGAAACTTGTCACCCAAATTCTTCCTGAGATAAAAATAGTAAAATGATCCCTAGTCATCTTCCATTTACATATTTAGTTGATGTTCAATGATGCCCATAATTCTATAAGCTGACTAATTCCATTATCTTTTGTTAAAATGCAAGTACCGTGAAAAAGAGAAAAATCATTAAGCAATATAATAGATTCAAACCTTAGGTAGGCATTTAAGGTCAAAATCATGTCTATATGAGTATTCTTGAAAATCTCTTCTGGATGGCTCCATGCTAGAACTGACAGTCCACTTCTTAAGTAAGGCCAAAGTAGACATTTTGTCCTGCAGCATTAGAATAGATGACTTTATTTTCTAGCACTAGTTGGAGTCACTGGTTTGTATTTAGGGGCTTTGTATAAAAAAGCACAAGTCAGCTGGGCACGGTGGCTCATGCCTATAATCCCAGCACTTTAAGAGGCTGAGGCGGGCAGATCACTTGAGGTCAGGAGTTCAAGACCAGCTTGACCAAAACAGTGAAACCTTGTCTCTATTAAAAATACAAAATTGTGGCCGGGCGCGGTGGCTCACGCCTGTAATCCCAGCACTTTGGGATGCCAAGGTGGGTGGATCACAAGGTCAAGAGATCGAGACCATCCTGGCCAACATGGTGAAACCCCATCTCTACTAAAAAATACAAAAATTAGCTGGGCATGGTGGCATGTGCCTGTAGTCCCAGCTACTCGGGAAGCTGAGGCAGGAGAATCACTTGAACCTGGGAGGCGGAGGTTGCAGTGAGCCGAGATTGTGCCACTACACTCCAGCTTGGCGACAGAGCAAGACTCCACCTCAAAAAAAAAAAAAAAAAAAAAAACAAAATTAGCCAGGTGTGGTGGCACACACCTATAGTCCCAGATACTTGGGAGGCTGAGGCAGGAGAACTGCTTGAACCTGGGTGTCCGAGGCTGCAGTGAGCTGAGCTGAGATTGTGCCACTGCAATCCAGCCTGGGCGAGACAAAGCAAGACTTGTCTCAAAAAAACCCAAAAAGCAAAAAACAAACCAACACAACAACAACAACAAACACAAGTCTTTAGCACTTGAATTACCCACAGCACAATGAGATGTTGACTCTAAGAGAAGCAAGCAGCAATTCAAGGCCAAAGGGAATACAACACATTTCTGTTTCTCATTTCGCACTCACTTAGGGGCATATGCTCTCTAAGTGGGATGTGGGACAGAATTGCCTATGCAATTTATATTTAAAATATGTTCTGCCCTATATTAAGAAATTTTTGATAAGCAAGAATAGTTAAATTTGCATAAGTGCATGAACGAGGTAACTCCATTGTAGGGATCAGCTACTTCCCTAAGAACAGATTTTGATGGCCAACTGGGGCAGAAAGAAAGGAAGAAGAAGAGCAAGAGGAGGAGGAAGAAGAAGAATGAAGAGGAAAAGAAGGAAGGAAGGAGGAGGCGGACAAGAAGAAGAAGAAAAGAAGTGGGTAAGAAGAAGGAGGAGGAGGAGGAAGAAGAAAGAAGAAAGAAGGAGAAGAAGAAGGAAGAACGAGGAGGAGGAGGAAGATGAGGAGAAGAAGAAGAAGAGAAAGAAAATAAGAAGAAAAAGAAGAAGACAGAGGAGGAAGAAGGAGGGAGGAGAAGGAGAAGGAAGGAGGAGAAGAAAGAAGAAGAAGAAGAAGAAAGAAGACAGAAGACAGAAGAAAGAAGAGGCTTTGTGCCTGAGGGCAAGGAAAAGATACTACAGAGGGTAGGGAAGACTATGACCAAAGATAAATTTTGTCTACTTCACAAATTTGTCTGGAATATAAATTGTATATGCTGCATAAAACATTTAAGTCATAATAGCTTATTAACCATACCATCTTACATTCTCAAACATGATTACCTGAGAATTTTCTGTAATTTCCCTTTACTTTTACAAATAGTAACTATTAATGTCCAAGTGTCATCATTGTATTTCATGATTTTCAGTTCAAGATGAGGTCCAATTTAAGATAGTTTGGAAGCAAGAACATCAAATCTGCAAATCACAGACCTGTCTGGTGTCTTTTCTTACTGAGTACTGCCAGCAAGCCCTGGCTATCTTTATCTTGATAAGCACTGCTAAAACATCTCAAGTGGAGGGGTCATAGTTCCATCACTGGGATTAAAATCCCTAAGTCACCAAAATATATAAAAATGACTTACATTTGTAGATTCTAAACTTGCTAACCCAAATAGCGAAATGAGTTACTAGAAATGAGAACCAGTATTTTCATAAACTACAAATTTTCTAGTAAGAGTTCTTTTAGCTACCACTTCAGTTTTTTACCTTGTTGATTTTTCTGTTTTCCTAACTAGAGTCTTGTTCACATAGAAAATAAGTTAGTCAAGTGAATTATTGTGGCTTCAACTCTGAAAAGGAAGCAGGATGGGAGACAGGAGAAAGCACAGTTGAGGGGGATTATTTCCTGGCCACAGACTGCATCACAGCTGTGGCTGGGATTTCGCAAACGTGTATGTACCATCAGACAAATGAAGGATTGTGACAGAATGTAGATGGCTGAGCTCACTTAGGAACCACGACTGGGAGAAAAACTACCTGGAAAGAGATGGCCTACTGATACCAAGTACAGTATTATCTTTAGCGTGAAAACTTCAATCATGAGATTAGAGATTATTATTTGAATTGCTAGTCTTCAACTACAGCACTAATAAATGTTAAGCAACAATGACCCCCACCACAACCCCCAACTCTCCCTTCTTTCACAAGAGAAATAATCTAGTTTGGCAAGTCTCTTCTCCTTTATATGACATTCCCTTTTCTTATATTTAAATACATGTTTTTGAATAAATTAGGCAGAAAAGTATTAGGACTAAGGATTTTTTAGGGGGAGTAATAATAAATTACTGGGGTTGAGGAAGGATTAAAGGGTTTCATTTATTGTTTGGACTTTTGATTTCTCTGTCAATTTAGTTGTTAAATATGGGAAAGTTACCATGAATGTATCATTTTAGTTGTGCCATTCTCATTCTTTGTCTACATACTTGTCCAAGGACTCTTGGGATAATGCCAGCAAATTACATCAGGTGTTTCACTACAATGATTAAATTAAATTAAATTAGATTAAATTAAAACAGGAATTCTTGGTGTCGCTTCCTTGATTTTAACTTAAAAACAAATGAACTGTTAACCATATATGTGACAAACTAGCATGATTTTTTTTTTTTTTTTTTTTTTTTTTGAGACGGAGTCTCGCTCTGTCGCCCAGGCTGGAGTGCAGTGGCCAGATCTCAGCTCACTGCAAGCTCCGCCTCCCGGGTTTACGCCATTCTCCTGCCTCAGCCTCCCGAGTAGCTGGGACTACAGGCGCCCAGCCACCTCGCCCGGCTAATTTTTTGTATTTTTAGTAGAGATGGGGTTTCACCGGGTTAGCCAGGATGGTCTCGATCTCCTGACCTCGTGATCCGCCCGTCTCGGCCTCCCAAAGTGCTGGAATTACAGGCTTGAGCCACCGCGCCTGGCCTGATTTTTTTTTTTTAAGATGGAGTCTCCCTCTGTCGCCCAGGCTGGAGTGCAGTGGCGCAATCTCGGCTCACTGCAAGCTCCGCCTCCCGGGTTCAAGTGATTCTCCTGCCTCAGTCTCCTGAGCAGCTGGGACTACAGGCGCCCGTGACCACGTCCAGCTAATTTTTTGTATTTTTAATAGAGACAGGGTTTCACCGTGTTAGCCAGGATGGTCTTGATCTCCTGACCTCGTGATCTGCCTGCCTTCGCCTCCCAAAGTGCTGGGATTACAGGCGTGAGCCACTGCACTCAGCCCAAACTAGCATACATTTTTAAAATAACATACCCTCAATTTACAGAGTGTGCATCATTTCAAATTGCAGGCCGGGCATGGTGGCTCCTGCCTATGCTCCCAGCACTTTGGGAAGCTGAGGAAGGAGATTAACGTGAGCCCAGGAGTTTGAGATCAGCCTGGGCAACATAGTGGGACCTTGTTTCTATTAAAAACAACAACAACAAAAAAAAACAAAAAACTAGCCAGGCATGGTGGCATGCACCTATAGTCCCAGCTACTTGGGAGGCTTAGGCAGGAGGATTGTTTGAGCACAGAAGGCTGCAGTGAGTTGTGATTGTACCAGTCTGGGTGGCAGAGTGAGATCCTGTCTCAAAAACTAAATAAATAATAATTTTTTTAAAAATTGCAACATAAAAATAGCAGATGACTTTTTGCTATTTCTTGTCTCCAACAACTATTAAGCCAAAGGAGGGATTTTGAGGACAATGAAAAAGTGGTAGAAGTTATTTACCATAATTGTTGTTTTACTACATTTTTTGAAAGAGCAGGAATTGTTACATTAATGTCAAATAAAGTAGACTTCAGAGCAAAGAAAATTACCAGAGACAAGGAGGGACATTATATATCATGATAAAAAGTTAAAACCACCAAGAAGATATAGCAATCCCAAATGCACATCCACCAAACAGAGCTGTAAAATATATGAAGGAAAACCTGATAGTACTGAAAGAAGAAACAAACAAATTCATAATTATAGTAAGAGACTTCAACATTCCTCTCTCAACAATTGCTACAACAACTAGACAGAAAATCAGCAAAGATGTAGAGGAACTCAACAATATTATAAACCATCAGGATGTAATCAACATTTATAAAATACTCCACCTAATAAGAAAATACATATCCTTTTAGCATGCTCAGGGAATATATACCAAAACAGAATACATCATGGCCATAAAATAAATCTGAATATATTTAAAAGAACAAAAATCATGCAAAGTATGTGTTCTCTGATCAAAATAAAATCACACTAAAAATAAATAATAGAAAGATAATAGGAAAATGGAAGCCTGGACACATTTGCAAACTAAATACCACGCTCAGAAATAATTCATGAGTAAAAGAGGAGGTATCGGGGAGATTTAAAAAATACATTGAATAGGATGAAAATGAAAATACAACATATCAAAATTTGTGGAACACAGCTGAAGCAGTGCTGAGAGGGAAATTTATAACACTGCATGCATACATTAAAAAATAAAAAATTCAAATAAATGATCCAAAATTCTACTTCAAGAGCCTAGGGAAAGAAGAGCAGTATAAACTGAGAATCAAGCGGAGGGAAGAAAATAATAAAGAACAAACATCAATGAATTTGAAAACAGAAAAACAAAAGAGTAAAAGAAAATCAGTGAAACAAAGTGCTTGTTCTTTGAAAAGAAAAAAAAAATGGAAAAACCTCTATCAAGACTGACATGGAAAATAAGAGAAGACATAAATTACCAATATTTATTAGGAATGAAACAGAGGATTATTGCAAAAAAAAAAAAAACCCCTGCAACGACCAAAAGATAATAATGGAATACTGTGAACATTCTATACTCATACATTTGACAAGTTAGACAAAATGGGTCAATTCCCACCATAACTCCATAACTCACCTACTATGAAATATATCACTTGAATAGTCCTATTACTATTAAGAAAACTGAATTGTGATTTTTAAAAACTCCCCCAAAATAAATTTCCAAATCCAGTTTCTTTCACTGGATAACTCCACCAAACATCTAAAGAATTAATTCCAATTTTACATAGTATTTTCCAGAAAATAAGAAAGGAGGGAAAATTTTTCTATTATTTTTATGAAGCTAGTATTAGCCTAATACCAAAACCAGACAAAGACAGTTCAAAAAGAGAAAAATACAGTCCTCATGATAATGGAGGCAAAAATCCTAAGCAAAATATTAGCAAACAGAATTCCATAATGTATAAAAAGCATTATATATCATGATTTAGGGGGATTTATTCCAGGAACGCATGGCTGGTTCAACATCTGAAAATCAATCAATGTAATCTACCATTTTAACAGGCTAAAGAAGAAAAACCATACGTTCATATTAATTAATGCAGAAAAACATATCAGTAAATTTAACACTGATTTATGATTTTTAAAAACTTTCAGAAAAAAAAGAACAGAGTGGGAGTTACCTCAGCTTAATGAAAAACTTCTACAAAAACCTACAGCTGGCCGGGCGCGGTGGCTCAAGCCTGTAATCCCAGCACTTTGGGAGGCCGAGACGGGCGGATCACGAGGTCAGGAGATCGAGACCATCCTGGCTAACACGGTGAAACCCCGTCTCTACTAAAAAAATACAAAAATCTAGCCGGGCGAGGTGGCGGGCGCCTGTAGTCCCAGCTACTCGGGAGGCTGAGGCAGGAGAATGGCGTAAACCCGGAGGCGGAGCTTGCAGTGAGCTGAGATCCGGCCACTGCACTCCAGCCCGGGAGAGCGAGACTCCGTCTCAAAAAAAAAAAAAAAAAAAAAACCTACAGCTATTTTTACACTTAATGGTGAAAGATGGAATGCTTTCCTCTTAAGATTGGGAAGAAGGAAAGAATATTTACTCTCATCACTCTTACTCAACATAGTCCTGGAAGTTCTAGTCAGGACAATAAGGCAAGAAAAGTAAAAGCCATACAGATTTAAAACAAAAACAAAAACAAAAATGGAATAAATACAACTGTCCCAACTTACAGATGACACAATGATGTACACAGAAAATCCCAAGGAATTTATAAAAAAACAATGAACTCCTAGAACTAATAAGAGAGTTGAGCAGGTTGCAGGATACAAAGTTAATATACAAGAGTGAATTGCTTTACTATAGACCATCAATGAACAATTGGAATTTGAAATTTTAAAAATTATAATAAAAATAAAATAGGTATAAATCCAACAAAATATGTACAGACTCTATACACCAAAAACTACAAAACTCTGATCAAAGAAATCAAAGATCCAAATAAGTGGAGAAATACTCAATGCTCATAGATTGGAAGACTCAGTACTAGCAAGGTATTCATTTTCCCATCTGTTAAGTTCAACATTCCAATTAGAATCCTGGAAAGCTATTTTGTAAGTGTCAACAAGCTGATTCAAAATTTTATATGGAAAGGCAAAAGACCTAGAACAGTCATACTGTTTTCATGACTTACTATAAAGCTATCATAATCAATACAGCATGATATTGGTGAAAGGACAGATACACATATCAATGGAACAGAATAGAGAGCCCAGAAATAGACTGATAAAAATATGGTGAACTTATTGTTAACAAAGAAGTGGCCGGGCATGGTGGCTCACACCTATAATCCCAGCACTCTGGGAGGCCAAGGCAAGAGGATTGCTTGAGCCCAGGAGTTCAAGACCAGCCCAAGCAACACAGGGAGACTCCATTCCTACAAAAAAAAAAAAAAAAAAAAAAATTATCCAGGCATAGTGGCACATGCCAGTGATCCCAGCTACTTGAGAGGCTAAGACAGGAGGGCTGTCTGAGCCAAGAATACTGGCACTGAGCCGAGATTACACCACCACACTCCAGCCTGGGTGACAGAGTGAGAACCTGCCTAAAAAAAAAGGTGGGGGAGCACAGGCAATTCAATGGAGAAAGGATAGTCTTTCCACCAAGTGATGATGAACTAATAGGACATCCATATGCAAAAAAAAGAAAGAAAACAAAATGACTCCAGACACAAACCTCATACCCTTAACAAAAAGTAACTCAAAATGGATCACAGACCTAAATTTAACATATAAGACTAAAAAACATCTAGAAGAAAACATAAGAGATTATCTAGATCTAGATCACTCTGAATGATCTCATTCTTTCATCACTGACCAAACCTGTAATTACATCTCAGTCCTTTCTCCTGAATCTGAGGCCTATTTCTCTATCTGCTTAAAATATTTAATCTTGATGTCACACAGACATCTTGAATCAAAAAGTAAAAAATAAAAAGCTGAACTCAGCCAGGCACAGTGGCTCACATCTGTAATCCCAGCACTTTGGGCGCCCGAGGCGGGCAGATCACCTGAGGTCAGGAGTTTGAGACAAGCCTGACCAACATGAAGAAACCCAGTCTCTACTAAAAATACAAAATTAGCTGAGCGTGGTGGTGCATGCCTGTAATCTCAGCTACTCAGGCAGCTGAGGCAGGAGAATCGGTTGAACTTGGGAGGCAGAGGTTGCAGTGAGCCGAGATTGCGCCATTGCACTCCAGCCTGGGCAACAAGAGCGAGACTCCATCTCAAAAAGAAAAAAAAAAAAAAGGCTGAACTCATCACCTTCCCCAAACCCATTGCACTACGCTACCACCTTTTATATTCCCTATCTCCACGAAGGCCTTATTATACCTCCAGTTGTCCAGTGCAGACACCTGCAAGTCTGTGCTTAGCTAGGTTCCTCTGACACCCTTACTAACCTCTTGTCAAGTTCTGAATATTCTATATCCTAGAAACTGTCAAATCTATCCCCTATCTTCAACCTCACTCCCAACCCCATCAAAACAGCCCCTCACCATGTCTCTCCCGGATTAGAACAATAGCCTCCTTTCTGTCTCAATGCCTTTGCCACCTTCTAGCCTATTCTCTACACTGGAGCAGTCTTGCCAAAATGCAGATCTGATGATGATAAAATCCTTGATAGGTTCCCCCTAACTTTCAAAATAAAATCCAGATTCTTCACATGGCATATAATGCCATTTCAGATTTCATCTCTATCTATGTCTCCAATGATACTGAGTTCAACTTACTTACAGTTCTTCAAACACAGTAAATCTCATGATTCTGTACTTTTGCACATGCTAATCTCTCTGACCAGAGCACCTTATCTCTCACTTCTTCAACTGGCCTCTCCTTAGTCAGGTTTCAGGAGCCAGCTGAGGCATTACTCTTCTACAGAGCCTACCCCGACTACTCCCTTTCTGTATCCCCTCATCCCCAACCATCCAAAGCTTTTGCAGCATTCTCTTGCATGGCACTTATCAGTATATACCGTAACTGCCTGTTTATCTTGCCCACCTGTCTGCAAGCTCCTTGAGAATGAGATCATTGCCTTATCTGTTTCTCCAGTGTCTGGCATGGAATGTTACACAGAGTAGATAATACATGTTTCTGAAATAAATAAATCTGAGGCACGATATGGAAGAACTCTAATTGAAAATAAGAATTTGATTTTGAACCTGTATGGACTGAAAAAAAGTGTATTCTGTCCTTTGCTCTAAAGGAAAAACCAATGCCTCAACCTTCAATAATTCATATACTTTGGAACATAAGTAAAAATATTACATTTACAAGCTTAAAAAAATCTAACGCAATATTTTTGCTGTCAACATTCACTGAAACAGTGACAAGAATGACCTTCACAAATGCCCTCCCTTAATCTTTTGTGTTCCAAGATCACAAAGGCCTCAATAAACATTCAGCTACCTTCAACTGACCCTGCTTGTATGTGGTGCAGGCAGTTTACTACAGGTGAATAATCTGAGGAGCCACCTTCCTGAGACATTCATTCCTCCACCTCCCTTGTTTACTTGTCTTGAGATCTGCACCACAGTATTGCATGGTGGGTTTAGTTAACAAAAGTAGTGAAAGTATTTTTAAAGGATTACTGTTAAAATGTAGTGACTGCATAGGAAATACCAAGGCTGTGCTCTGAAAAGGCAGGCACCTTCTCACACAACCAGGTTTATTAGAACAGATAGAAGGGCTGCTACAAAATCTTTCCCAGAGGACCTCTAACCTCTGAGAGAAGTGAACTCCTTCCATAGGGGATAATATGATGACAAGCCTGTGACTAGATGGCCACAAGTAGGAGAACTTTTTATGTCAAATTTAAAAATCTTATTCCCTAATAGAGCTATGCTTATTTTTAACCTAAAATAATACTTTTCATTACTTACCAGCTAAATTACCTATCTCCTCCTCATCCCTGCCTCCCATTTCCCTGATTCTAAATTCCAGGAAGATATGTCACAATTTATTCTATGTGTTCCTGCATACCCTGGGATATGGCCATATATCGCAGGCTGTAATCATACTCCAATGTGTGAAGTTCAGAGCTATAAAAAGTGACGGGATGAATACTGAAAACATAACAATAGCTTCCTTCTCTGTTTCCTCCACTAAACAGCAAGTCTCTCCAGGACTTAGTGTCTTTGTCCTTTTTGCTTAGCACGCTTCTTTGCACAGACCTAGCTTTCAACAAACACCTGTAGAACCTATGTATGAATGAATGACAGCTATGATTTCTGCAAGGCTTTGAGAACATCTTGGCACATAAGAGTAGGAAAAGTTTGTATCAAAAAAAAGAGGATGAATGGAGTTTTAAAATTTGTTATATACACACAATGGAATACTATCCAGCCATAAAAAAGAAGGAATCCTGTCATTTACAGCAACATGGATGGAACTGAATTTATAAGTAAAATAAGCCAGGAACAGAAAGTTAAATATCGTATGTTCTCACTCATATGTGGCAGCTAAAAAAAAAAAAGCTGATCTCATAGAAGTAAAAGTTAGAAGAGAGGTTACTAAAGGCTGAGAAGGGTGGGGGGAATATGAAGACATCTGCTAAAGTATACAAAATTATAGCTGGATAGGCAGAATAAGTTCTAGCGTTCCATAGCACTGTAGTATAATTATAGTTAACAATATCATATATTGTCAAATAGCTAGAAGAGAGGAAACTGAATGTTTCCAACACAAAGAAATGATAACTGTTCGAGATGACAGATTTGCTAATTATCCTGATCTGATCACTGCACATTGTAATTGAAACACTACTATGTGCCCCATAATTATGTACAATTATTATGTGTCAGTTAAAAAATAAAAAGGAGGAGAGGGGACATATATTTATATTAATATATTATCTACTAATATTGATGTATAATATATATTATGTTGAAATCATTACATATATATTTACATGTATTTTTTAATAACATAGAACTGAAAGGAAATTAATTTACCAAAAAAACCCTTTAAAAAATTCTCAAGAAAGTTGCATCATGAGAATTAAATATCAAAACAAATACCCAGAGAAGAGGAAGTAAATAATTCTACATGTCTGACTTTGGCTTGAAACATAGGCAACAGCTTTAAAAGAAATTTTAAAATGAAGATTTATAAAACAGTGTAAAACACAACAAAGGAAAGGCTGTAAGTGAAGGAACAACAACTGATTTTTAAAACTCTGTATATGAAGTAAAAATATTGGCCAATTTGGTGAAAAAGCCAAACTGGTGAATAGGCATCTGATTTAACTACTTTTTCACTTTTCAACAGGTTTATGGTATGAGACAACCCTTCTCTACTCACAATGGAAGGGAGAAACTTCAAATCTAAACATATCCAAACAGCAATAACGGGCCCAACTCAGAGCTGTTCAAAGACTGACCGACCAACTGTGCTACAACAGCTGAAGGTGACGTCTGTCTGCAACAGCGCCATTAAGTAGCAGTCAAAACATTCAGGGGTTAGAAGCAGAGAACACATCTCCAGCCTAGAAAAAGACACACACAATGCTGTTTTTTAAATTGTTTTTTAAAAAAAAAAGTCATTTTAATGTATAGTGAATCATAGACTTTCCATCTTGCTAAGGAGACAGTATGGCAAGTCTTTAAATATTAAAAATAGACTTTAAATATATAAAACTGATTGAAGGAGGAAAAATTAGTTGGACTGGTCTGAAAGACTGATGAAATTAGCTTCCTAAGGGAGGCAGGCAAACATCAAAGCAGTCTCCAACTTTCAAATAACCTATCTATACAAATGGGCAGGCAGCGGAAGTTCCCTCCCATTCCCAAATCACAATACAGACTTAAACACAATCCTTAACTAAGGTCTCTCAGCCTAAAGGCAAAAGCTGATTTCCAGTCTGACCATAGGAAGAACAACCCTCCAAGAGAACTATCTTCTTTTAGTAATCAAAAGGAATTAAAAAAATACTGCTGCCGACAATCACTCATCTACCACTAGCATCACTTCCTTTCCATTCTTACTTTCTGGTCTCCAGGTTCCAGCCTAGCAAGGGAAGGCGAAAAGGAACAAACACAGCTTCTACTGCTTAGATAGGGGAAATGTGGTCCCCAGCCACACCTCCATAGAAATAATATTGTAAGTGGAAGTTTGTTATGTATGGTTCAAGTTGTTCAATTAGCCTGACTTCAAGTAAGAAGGGCTGAATACCTTTTTTGAACTGATTCCTTAAGCTAATCACCAAGTATTAATACTGCTTAGACACAGAAATATAGCCTGAGTCCTAAACAACTCATTTGCAAACTAATTTCAGAAGCAAACAGGAAATCTCTTAAAAAAAAAAAACAAAAAAAAAACTCATTTCAGAAATCAGTTTCACGACAGTTTAAAACTTCTTTTGGATCAGTAGCTTTAAAATTGGTTTTATAGGCCGGGCGCGGTGGCTCAAGCCTGTAATCCCAGCACTTTGGGAGGCCGAGACGGGCGGATCACAAGGTCAGGAGATCCAGACCATCCTGGCGAACATGGTGAAACCTCGTCTCTACTAAAAAATAACAAAAAACTAGCCGGGCGAGGTTGGCGGGCGCCTGTAGTCCCAGCTACTCGGGAGGCTGAGGCAGGAGAATGGCGTAAACCCGGGAGGCGGAGCTTGCAGTGAGCTGAGATCCGGCCACTGCACTCCAGCCTGGGCGACAGAGCGAGACTCCGTCTCAAAAAAAAAAAATAAATAAAATAAAATAAAATAGGTTTTATAAAACAGCAGGGTGCCATGAAATTTCACTGAGGATCAGAATATTATAAAGATTTTTTAAAAATTGTTTATTTACCAAACATTGAAACTGAGTCAGACAATAATGGTGCTACTTCGGTGAAAAATGTAACACATCAGTTGTGTATTTTTAACATAAAAGGAGTTGAACAAACTGCAACACTATATATTAGTAAGTAATACTATATGAATGGACTCTTTGAAGGAGAAAATGTAACCGTTCAAGGAATGTTTAAATAGGGTCCTCTTATTACATTTTTGCTTACCATTAGAGGTCAAAGATGGGGTTCTAAAGTATGAAAAACATTTAAAAGCTTGTAGAATTACAAAGAGTTTGGAAATTGTGGTCACTGGTTTTCCTTTTTTCTGTAATTGAACACAAGATAAAAATGATAAAACATTAATGTGACATTGTCTTACTCCATTTTGTGCCACTGTAACAGAATACCTGAGACTGGGTAATTTATTTAAAAAATCTTTTGTTTTGTTTTGTTTTCTCTTACAGTTCTGGAGGCTGGAAAGTCCAGGGTCAAGATGCTGGCATTTGGTCTGATAAGGGTCTTCTTGCTATCTCCTTACATGGCAGAAGACAGAAGAACAAAGGTAAGTTAGCCAAACCCTGGGTGAAGCCTGTTTTATAAGGACCTTAATTCCATTAATGAAGGAGCAGTCCTCTGGCCTACTCACCTCTTAAAGACCCCACCTCTTTCACCTCTTAATACTATCATATTGACAACACCTAAATTTTGTAGGGACACATTCAAACCACAGCAGACATCAATGGCTTTTTATTAGGTTGGTGCAAAAGTAATTGTGGTTTTTGCCATCACTTTTAATAGGACAGATGTAGAAGATAAGTTTCAAACCAAAGTCAGACAGGTAGCTGCAAATACATCAAAATGAAAATTCAACAAAGACAGGAATTGTTGCTTACTTTATTATAATCTCATCCTCTTAGCCTAAAACAGTGCTTGGCACTTTGTAGTTGCTCAGTAAATAATTGTTAGATAAATGAATGAATGAAGTTTCCCTCTATAAATTCCAGAAATATTTGAGAAAATTTTAAAGATAATTTTTGTTAATGTAAAGTGATGTTTTACTGTAAGAAAGTATAAACTATACTGATATAAATATATAAGCATAAATACAAAATGATTAAAATTGATCATAGTCCTACCACTCAGAGAAGGCCACTACTATTATAACATACTGGTATATTTACTTTCAGTTCTCTTTCTTATGTATATTTTTAGACAGCTGAGATCAAACACTACTTAAAATAGTTTATCTAGACTTCAGTGTTCACTTAAAGTTTTAATGTAATCCTTTCTCAATGTTATTGAAAATGAGGGTATACATTATATACTTTTTAAATGTTGTATTTAAACATTCCAAAAGACCTGAAAACAATTTTTATCAACAAACAGGTTTTATATAAGTTACTGACATTAGATTACTCTCTAGTCATTGATATTTAAATTGTGATTAAAGACAAAACTATACTACAGGAAACATTTCAACCATCAAGTATGCAGTTTTGAGAAGAGATAGAATATTTCTTTAGTTCATTCATTTGTCTCTACACTTGACAAATATTTATTGTTGACTTAATCCAGACTAAGTACTGAGACTACGATGAGCAAAACTACACAGCTACTGCCCCACAGAGTTCGTAATCTAGTCAAGGGAGACAGACATTAATCAAACAATCAATAAATTAATTGAAAGTTGTAAATGTTAGGAATAAGAGGTATATGGTCATATACGTCACTATTCAATAAAAGGAGTTGTTCTAGACTGGGGTGTGTGTGTGGGTGTGTTGTGTGTGTGTGCGCACAGCAGGGAATTGGGGGTAGGAGGTAGGTTGGAAACAATTTTGTCTAACATTCAACAAGTACTTCATTCAGTGTTAGTCAGGCCTTGTATTGGAAACATATGGCTTCTCTCATTTTCTTATTTAATAGTCACAGTATCTTATGAGTAAGAATTATCTTCCCTCACCTTACAGATAAAGAAATTCGGGCTCCGAGATAAGTCATTAACTTACTTAAGATTATACAGCCACTAAATAATGAACTGGGATGCAAACCCAGACAATAAGACAGCAGAGCGCTTAAGTCCTATGCCACATATCCCACTTCCCTGCGTAACTGACAATTATACTAAGATATAAAGGATAAGCTGGTGTTAATAAAGCATGGTGTGGGGGAGGGGAAGACAAAACATTCTATGCAGACTGAGAAACATGAGAAAGCTCCAAGATAGGAGAGACTGCTATAAATTAAAGTGGGAACAACAGCAGTAACAAAGCCAGTGAACTAAGTAAGAACACAGAGAGCAATGGGAAATATGGAGACGAGACTGGAAGATGAGGCTAGGCCAGTGAGAGCCCTCATGGGCCACATGAAGGCATTCCTAAATGCAATGAGAAGGCATTAGATGCTTTCACTGCTTTTATTTGAAATTCAAACACTCAAGGGAAAGAAAATTCATAAAGGGTGGATTTCATGAATCAAGAACTAGAAGGACGAATACTCGCTCAGTTTTGAAAATATTTTCTAGGACCTATCATATCTGTATTAATAAATATGCATACTTCAGGAATTTTAAAAGTGGTAGCTTTTAAATACCCTTTAAAATAAACCAAATGTAGACAAATTTAACAGAGGTTTGGGTTTTCCTTCTGGGTCTGGGTAATTACATTTACTTTGTGCAATTTTAGTAGTTTTCATCTTTATTTTGGAATTACTTCTTGTCCCAGTTTTACCCTTGCCAATTTTTAAAATATTTTTAAAATTATTGGCAAGACATTTCTTTTCCTTTTTTTCTTAATTTTTTTGGGGGGAATCTGGGAAAAATTCCCTGAATACAGATCTAAGTAACTGTCAATTTAATTTTCTGCCGATTATTCATACCAATGATGAACAACAAATTTACTTAAATATAGAAACTAAGACTAACTCTGGAAGTTAGGATGATGGGACAGAACTTAAACGTCATAAATCTTAAGAATATTAAAATAATAACCTAACAAAAATAGGACGCAAGAGGAAGGAAAAAACAAGTTCATTAATTTTCTCAGTTTAACAGAAGAGAGTGATACCGTCTAAAGGTGAAACACACAGTTTCAAAAGATATTTTTATACCCCGTTTTTTATAATCCTTAAAAAATACAGTAAAGAATTCCTTTAGAGCTCTATTGTGAAGAAGTATTATTTTTGCCCTAAGTGGAATTACTGATAAAAAGATAAAATTATGTTACACCAATTTACAAGTCTATAAGCAGTGTATAAGAAGGCCTGTTTTATAACATCCTGACCTATATGAGGATTATCTCCTGAAAGACAATCTACTAAGATAGTAGGCACAAAAGAAATAATAGTCCCTCAAAACATTTCTTCTGTCATTGTGAAGCTGAGCTTTTTGGTACACTTGTTCAAAATTTTTATTTATAACATCCATTTTTCTATTTTTGTCTTTTGCTTTTTCTTATTGATTTTATAAGCTTCTTTATACGTTAAGAATATTAACCTTTTTCATACATGATACAACTCATTTTTCCAACTTGTGGTTTATATTTTAAATTTAAGGCACTTTTTGATGTACTTAATTTTTATGCAGTCAAAACTATCTTTTCCATTAAAGCTTTCTTCCCTTGTTTTTATGCTTTAAAAGACCTTCCCTAACTGAAGGTCAAATTAAATAGCAGTTCTATTTGTTAGTATGAGGTAGGTCCAAACTTCATATTTTTCTTCAAGAAGGTGAACAGTTGTTCCAGTATATCTATGGAACCAGCCTTTTGTCCGGAACATATGGATACATTTTCGAGGCATGACATCTACCCACACAAGGTTCTAATCCTCACCTCTACCTGCTAATAGCCACGTGCTTCTCCTTTCTGAAGAGAGAATCCTCTTTCTACCTGGTCCCTGGGTGAAAAGAGGAAAGGGAGAGTAGGATAATCCTGGTCCTCATCTCCCTTCAATTTATTTTTTGCATCTAACTCTCTTCACTTTCCTCTCCAATCCTTCTTGGGTCCCTAGTTTTTCAGACTCTACTTTCTTTTTTTCAAGTTGTGTGGTATTTTTCAGAAATGTAATTTGCTATTAACTAATGAAAGAATATATAATAAACATAATGGTAGCCGGGCGCAGTGGCTCATGTCTGTAATCCCAGCACTTTGGGGGGCTAAGGCGGGTGGATCACGAGGCCAGGAGTTCAAGATCAGCCCGGCCAAGATGGTGAAACCTTGTCTCTACTAAAAATACAAACAAATCAGCCAGGCGTGGTGGCAGACACCTGTAATCCCAGCTATTCGGAAGGCTGAGGCAGAGAACTGCTTGAACCCGGGAGGTGGAGGTTGCAGTGAGCCTAGATCACGCCACTGCACTCTAGCCTGGGGGCAACAGAGTAAGACTCCATCTCAAAAAAAAAAAAGAAAGAAAGGAAACCAGAATGGTTATTTCAATCAACAATATGGTTCACAAAAGTCTAATAACCATTACAAAAAAATTATCACTAAGTAAGATAGTGCCTAACGGAGATTATTTTTAAATTTCCAAAAATTGTGTAAGATCTATACTAATTGTTCATGATATATGGTAGGTACTCAATATGTTTGTGGTTGGGAAGAATTTTTCTTTCTAGATCTGAAAACACAGGCATTGGGTGTAGTTTTAGATTTCAGAATTTTTACTGCCAAAATATTTTATGCCAACAAATGTAGAAGAATACAAAGGAGAAAGTAACTTACAATTTCCTCACAACAAACTACTTATGATTCACAATTTAGTAACCTTTAGTTATTTCCGTTAGCTAGGTGCCAGTGAGAACTTTATTTCTAAAACAACTAGAGAAACCACTACACTTTTAAAGAGGTAATTTTCACTGGGTGCAGTGGTTCATGCCTGTAATCCCAACACTTTGGGAGGCCAAGGCAGGAAGACTGCTTGAACTCAGGAGTTTGAGACCAGCCTGAGCAACACAGGGAGATCTCATCTTTACAAGTAATTTAAAAATTAGTGAGGCATGGTAGCCTACATCTTTCCCAGCTACTTGGAAAGGCTGAGACAGGAGGATAACCTGTGCCCAGGAGGTTGAGGCTGCTGTGAGCCATGATCGTGCCACTGCACTCCAGCCTGGGTGACAGAGCAAGACCTTGTCTCGGAAAGACAACAACAACAAAAAGCAATTTTCTGGGCTACTTCTAATCTCCTACAAGATGCATCATTAACTCTAACAGGCAATACAGGCAAATTAAAAGTAGTCACTGTCATCAAATGCCCTGGTAGTGGCAGAAAATGGACACAGTAGGCTAACCCAAGTTCCATTTCCAGCTTCCTTCTGTCTGTCTCTACTACAGAGGCTATGAAAGTTAAACACCTGACTTCCCAGCCTCCCTTGAGAAGCTATGTTACACAGTTATCACCAATGAGATACAAACAGAAGTCTGCTAGCACTCCTTTCCTTCTCACTGTGTAGCACATATTTGTGATGTGTAGGAGGCAGCTTCCAAGATGGCTCCCAATGATGCCTGCCTACTGAAGGGACTACTTCCTCATATAGTCCCTTCCCATACTGTATCAGGGTTCTGTGAAAAAAGAATATGGCAGGAGTGATAGCTCACTTCCAAGATTAGGTTATAAAAGACATTGCAACTTCCATCTTGTTCTTATCTCCATCTGTCCTCTCCCTCCCCTGACACACACATTCTAGACCCTCCCCGCTCTCTCAGATCATTTGCTCTGAGAGAAGCCCACTGCCATGCCTTGAACCCTGTAGAGAGATCCCTATGGTAAGGAACTGAATCCTCCTGCTGACAGTCATGTGAGTTAGTTTAGAAAGCAGATCTCCAGCTCAAACAAGCCTTCAGAGGACTGCAGCCCCAGCTGGTATCTTGACTGCAACCTTATAAGGGACCCTGAGCCAGAACCTCCCAGCTAAGCCATTCCTGAATTTTCAACCCTCAGAAACTATGTGAGATAATTAATATTTATTGTTTTAATCTGATATGTTTTAGGGAAATTTTGTTACACAACAATAGATGCCAGAAATACAGTGATGCCTGAAGGTACAACAGCCTTTTTACAACCTTGATACAAATCACATTCTAAGGATGGCAATGGGCTTTTATTAATGTAGTTGAACATCACATCAGCTCTGGACTGCCTAATTAAGACTTCTTGTGGAGGCAGACCCCTATCTGTTTCTACTACATAGTAGGGCTTTTTGTTATTTGCAGCCAAACACATTCCAGACTGACATCAACAATTCCCAAAACTCAATTACTGTTTCTAAAGAAAGGTTCCTTTTATTGAAGGATCTGCCTTTGCTCAGAAGTTCATACTTCTCTTATCTTCTGGAACGCAGTTGTTCATTTCATGATCCAGAAAAAATATTCAGGCTGTCCTGCAGGAACTCCTAGTATTTAAAGGCAGTGGCAAGGATTATCCCCTTCATTCAGCAAGCAATTACAATACTTTTAGTAGAATGCCTACTTCTTAAAACATGTCTCCCTTTGACATACTAAAAACTTCATTCGGCTACACCCCAAAACATAAAGAATTCAGAAATATATTCCAAGCTGCTAGATCATATAATCCATAGGAAAATGTGTTTCTTTTGATGATAATCTGCTATATCATATGAATTCCAGGAACATGTTTCAGCCCAAGAGAAGGAACTGGCTGTCTCTAGATGAGGTTCAATCATGTAACACATGATGTTTCAGTCAATGGTGTACTGCATATGCAACAGGGTCCCCTAATATTGTACGGTACCTTTTTTTATAACTATACCTTTCCTATGTTTAGATATATTAATTAATTAATTTTTTGAGGCAGGGCCTCGCTCTGTTGCCTAGGCTGGAGCATAATAGCATGATCACAGCTCACTGCAGCCTTGACCTCCTGAGTTCAAGTGATCCTCCCACCTCAGCCTCCCAAGTAGCTGGAACTACAGGCACACACCACCACACAGGACTAATTTTTGTATTTTTGTAGAGATGGGGTTTCACCATGTTGCCCAGGCTTAGATATATTTAGATATACAAATAATTACCATTGTGTTACAACTGCCAGTGTGTATTCAGTACAGTAACATGCTATACAGGTTTGTAGCCTGGGAACACTAGGTTACACCACATAGCCTAGGTGTGCAGTAGGCTATACCATCTAGGTTTGTGTAAGTACACTCTGTGATGTTTGCCCAATGACGAAATTACCTAATGACATTTCTCAGAATGTATGTCCATCATTAGGAGATGTGTGACTGTACAGAGTGAGAATTCAGCTTAGAAAAATCTCTCTTAAATAATCCCACATTCTCCTCCTAACTGCTTATCTCTTTCTAGATGCCAAACATTTAACACATAACAGAAGAAAAGTTTCATTTGGCACAGAAGTAAAAGTAATTTGGATCTAGTGACCTTGCTTTGTTTTTTCTTTCCAAGTGAACAATTGCTCAGAGATAGAAGCAATGCATCCCCAGAAGAGGAAGAAAAATGACAGGAAATCCCGATCCACACTTGACCAAAATCATCAAACAATCTAGGCAACTGGTGTTCACTTGTATGACAGTTTTTTAAGTTGTCAGCAATTCTTGGCAAATACAATAGAAAATAACTTCAGTAAAACTCTGAGCTAAAAGGCTTAATATTCTCATGGGTGTCTTGCCCTTATAAAGGGTGGGTGGGTGGGGGGGTACCTAAGAAAGGAAATTTAGTCAGAGAATAAACCTTCTGCTGTAAGAGATAACATAATCCAAAATACCAAGTATACTATATTTGAGGAAACACCAAATTTAAAATGAAGTTTTTCAAAATTTATGTAACTCCATATATATCACTTCATATATATACAAACACACACACACATATAATTTACAGATAATAACTTCTTAACATTTAACCAACCTAAGGAAGCTGTTTCTTAAAATTTAATTTTAAGATGAATTCATTTTAACTTTGAGATTTAAAAAACAGTCTAAGATCTTTGAAGCTAGCCAGAGTACATTCCTGGATTCTAATAGTACTGCTTAATCATAGCCAAGCAGACATAAAATGGTGTTTCATAAAAGTGTGATAGTTGCTACTGCAATGATCAGTAGGTTTGCTTTTAATGTTTATTCAGTTGCATATATTCAGAACATGACATGGATTGTTAAAGCCTGGAACAGCTCCTTGATTTCAAAACATGGTCACTTCCATAACGGCTATATATAAAGCAGCAGAATAAGAGGGCAAAATTTTGTTTGTATTTTTATTTTTAAAATATGGAATGCTTACACATTTGCATGTCATTCTTGTGCAGGGGCATGTTAATTTTCTCTGTATCATTCCAACTTTGGCATATGTGCTGCTGAAGCAAGCACAAGGTGGGCAAAATTTGAAATGCTAGTCCCCACCCAACAGAGACCCACACAGTACTCCTTATATCATACTTAGAGAAGCTGTCATATTCATGCATATTTTTGCTTTTGATCTATGAAATTAATTTAGGGATAAATTCAGTTCTACTTTTTTATTTTTCCTTTGCTGCCCCTACTGGCTCTTCAAATAACTTACAATAACATATTGTTTTAAAAAGTTACTTATGATAATATTCCCGAGACTTTTCTGCAATTTGACGATTTCTTCCACTCACAGGAAGACAGGCCTAGACTATAACAATGAAAGTGAACTCCACCAGAGGCAAGACAATGTGACTAAACTCAGGGACTTCCCCTTTGCTACACCATGGTACTCTTTGACCTACTTTGGTTTTCTACAAATCATCCCTTTAGTTCTCAGCCTGAAAGCACCAAAGCTAGGCCTCTGTTAATCACAGATTAACAAACAATAACAAACAACAAAAAAGAGAAATACACATACGTGTACACACACACACACACACACACTTTAGATTAAGGAGTAAACAATCTAATCTGTGGGAAAAGCCACACCACACACCACTAAATAAAACATTAACAAAGGACAATTATTTTTTCTAGAATAGATTCTAAAAAATTTAAAAGGAGAATTTTTAGAACAATATTTTAAGAAATGTAATAGCTTTTAAAATTAGTGTCTTGTATATGTATCCTGATCCATAGATCCCATCTTTTGCTTAAAGCACCTGTTTATAAAACTTTACAATTTTTTTTTTTTTTTTTTTTTTTTTTTTTTTTGAGACAGAGTCTCGCTCTGTCGCCCAGGCTGGATGCAGTGGCCAGATCTCAGCTCACTGCAAGCTCTGTCTCCCGGGTTTACGTCATTCTCCTGCCTCAGCCTCCCAAGTAGCCAGGACTACAGGCACCTGCCACCTCGCCCAGCTAGTTTTTTTGTATTTTTTAGTAGAGACGGGGTTTCACCATGTTAGCCAGGATGGTCTCGATCTCCTGACCTCGTGATCCGCCCATCTCGGCCTCCCAAAGTGCTGGGATTACAGGCTTGAGCCACCGTGCCCGGCCAAACTTTACAATTTCTAATTGGAGTAGGAAGAGAGATCTGACATGCTTGATTTGACCTGCCAAGTCTTTTTTCCTTTGGGAGAATATTCATCTGCCTTTTCTATTGATTAGTTCAGTACTGTGCAGTTTTATGAAGAGTCTAGAAAAGTGTTAGGTGAAAATAAACAGCAATGACAGTGAACTAATCTATTTTAGAGGGAAAATTCCTCAAAGGCAAAGACAATTCCCTCCCTCATTTACCTTTTTAGGTCACAAAAAGTAGGCCATCAATAACTATAATTAGTGCAGCAACTGTAGGATGCTCGATTCTACTTTAACTACATAGAATAATTTAATCTCACTTAAATTATAATTAAATGAGATCAGTACTTCATGTGTCATGGAGCTATTAGTAAGCTTCAGAAAACTTGTTACTGGAATGTAGCAATTGTCCTCCACAAGATGAATGACCAAGGGAATCAGGAATAATGACATAATCTTCCTTCTCTCTGTGTTAAATTTATGCCAGGCAACTTTCAATGTCTCCAGGAAAAGTATCCACTGCTCTTTCTATCCTCCCCTCCCAGTCCTTGCATCAGGACAGACCAATTTCAAATCAAATACATTTAAATGGTTAAATCAATACATGTATATGAACCCTGATTTAATTTGTGATTAAACTGCTACTCAGAAAGTTAACAATTTCTTTAAAAATGCATTTTACTTTTTGAAATATCTCACACATTTTATTCATAACTCAGTTGTATATCTGACTTTAAAATGTACATAATCTGAAATTAAAGCAACAATAAGTTACTCCTAATTTTACATTTCCCTTAGGAAAAAAGAACAATGTACTAATATAGATACCTGTGAAACCACATCTGATTCTGTGTATTAAACCTAAATAATAGACAGGCATGCTATCTAAGAAAAAAACAGCCTTGACCAAAAACTTTTTTCAACGAATTTAATGTGTAGAAATTTTATATTTGTGTATAACATGTAAAATAAAAATTTTAAATTTTGAACAGTTTGTTACAAATGAAAAATGTACTATGTATTTTAAGCAAAAATTAAAGGGGATGCATCAGAATTAATTCTACCTGAATATTTCGGGATATGCAGCAAACTTGATATTCATCTTCCTATTTTTTTTTTTTTTTTGAGACGGAGTCTCGCTCTGTCGCCCAGGCTGGAGTGCAGTGGCCGGATCTCAGCTCACTGCAAGCTCCGCCCCCCGGGTTTACGCCATTCTCCTGCCTCAGCCTCCCAAGTAGCTGGGACTACAGGCGCCCACCACCACGCCCGGCTAGTTTTTTGTATTTTTTAGTAGAGACAGGGTTTCACCGTATTAGCCAGGATGGTCTCGATCTCCTGACCTTGTGATCCGCCCGTCTCGGCCTCCCAAAGTGCTGGGATTACAGGCTTGAGCCACCGCGCCCGGCCTTCATCTTCCTCTTTTAAATTAATTAACCTGCTGGGTGAGGTGGCTCACACCTGTAATCCCAGCACTCTGGGATATGGTAGCAGGTAGATTGCTTGAGGTCAGGAGTTCGCGACCAGCCTGGGCAACATGGTGAAACCTCATCTCTACTAAAAATACAAAAATTAGCCAGGCATAGTGGCATACACCTGTAGTCCTAGCTCTTCGGGAGGCTGAGGTGGGAAGATGGCTTGAGCCCAGGAGGCAGAGGTTGCAGTGAGCTGAGAACGCACCACTGCACTCCAGCCTGGGCAACAGAGCGAGATCCTGTCTCAAAAAAAAAAAAAATTAATTAATCTAACAAATATTTATTTAGTTTTTACTATGTGCCTAATGAGTGATGAAAAAATAAATGATGAGAAAACTCTGATATGGTCTCTACCCACATTAAACCTCACTTTAGTGGAGGACAGAAATTAATCCAAGAATTATGTAAGCATGATAAAATATGGTGCTCTAAGAAATAATGAGAGAGAATGGATCAAGTTAGGGAAGCTCTAGAAGGCTTTCTTTTTAAGAGACAGGGTCTTACTCTGTCACCCAGACTGGAGTGCAGCGGGGTAGTCACGGCTCACTGCAGCCTTGAACTCCTACTCTCAAGCGATCCTCCTGCCTCAGCCTCCCAGGTAGCTGGGACTACAGCCATGAGCCACCACGCTCAGCCTAGAAGGCATTCTTGAGGAAGTTAGCATTAAAAGAAATCTGAAAAATGAACAGGGGGAGTTTATTAGATGAATAAGAGAGCAGAGGTGAAGCTCTGTCCAGGTAGAGGAAAAAGCATGTCAAAGGCTTTTGAGCAAACGTAAGCAGCAAGCAAAGAGGGCCTGTAAGTCTGGGGCACACAGAGCGAGGAAGAGCACATCACAAGATGAGGCTGACGAGGTCAGCAGCCAGACCACAGAGGGCCCTGCAGGGAGGCTGACTATTCATCTTGGCTTACCCCTGTTGACTTGGCATAATCCCTTCTCTCACAGTGTCCCAGTTTGGATGATAAATTATGTGAGGCCATGTAAACACATTTATCTTTAACCAAAATACTATGAGAAGTCATATATAAAAATTTTAAGGTGGTGCGTGTGTGAGAGAGAGACAGAGAAAAAGGTGTATTACAACATGAATTAATACACAGTAGTCCCCTGGTATCTGTGGGGTACACATTCCAAGACCCCCATAAATGTGTGAAACCACAGGTAGTACTGAACCCCCTATGTACTATGTTTTCTCTTATACATATATGGCTATGATAAAGCTTAATTTAGAAATTAGGCCCAGTAAGAAATTAAAAACATTAAGTAACAATAAAATAGAATAATTATAGGAATATACTGTAATAAAGATTATGTGAATGTGGTCTCTCTCTCTCTCAAAATACCTTATTACACTGTACTGCTGGTAAGCGAAAGCGAGGAAAGTGAAACCATAGATAAGGTGGGACTGCTGTATGAAGGTAAATATACAATTTCATCTGCAAAGTTTGAAACACACTTCATAGTTGGTCTCAGGGAGAACAAGATGTCTGACATTATACCAAATGAATGGGTAATAAAGCCTTCCTGCAGAGAGAAACAGCCCTTGGTCACTGCCCTCCCTGTCTGAGTCCTAGAAAATCACCTTGCAGAGGTCGGGCAGGCTTCTGGCCTGAGAGGGGAGCATGAATATGTCTGTCAGCCAGGGTAGAGACACACTTCTATATTAGAGAGAAGAGGAGAAGGAAACTGCCAAGATCGGCTCACGAATAAATGTTTGAAGAGAAATAAGTAGGAGGGTGGGGTGGTGGGAGGGAGCACACAAGAGAGGAAGTCTGCCCTTGGGCAGGGGGTTAGCGGGAAGGCCAGCAGGCTGCAAAGACCAACGACTTGCCCTGAATTTTCCATGAGCCATACCCAATAGGCAACTCAATTACAGTGATGGGACCAGAGGGGATAGAGATGATATGGAAATGTTCATGGAGACACAGCAATCAAAATTTAGGGAACCACAGCTGGGGAACTGTCTGCTCATCCCGACTGAGAACTCACTATCTTGCCAGTGAAGATGAGTTTTGCCTAATCCTTGAATCCTGAGGTCTTCTCTGAGATTAATGCTGTGATTACTGCTGTTTCCCCTTTGCATTTTCCTATGTACCCTTGCTGATCCTTTTGCTTTTCAACTTTTGATGATACTTTGATTCAGATATGTCTTGTGTTACCATCTTTTAATTTGATTGTCTTTTTACTCAATCTATAAATTCCTCACCAGGGGAGTTTTAACCACTTACATACAAAGCTGTTCATTATATATTGTGAAGTTAATGCATTTCAAAAGAAGAAAAATACCTTCTACAAGTTGTCTGGCACCCAAAAATGTCTGAAAATAGTTATCCTTTTAAAAAAGAAGAAAAAAGCCAAAAAAAACTAAAAAAATTAGATTTTCATTTATTTTACCCCAACTTGTAGCCTTTTACTTTACCCATATCAATGCTGAATTAAATAGAAAAAATAAAATTAAGCCATGTATAGATTTTGGATCTAAAGAACTGAAATTCATGACATGGAAATTAACAATGAATGGTAAAATCATCATGAAATAGTCTTAGAATCTTAGTGAACTAGTATTTAGCCTTGTCACTAAACTGGCTTGATTGATACCTGTCAACTTCTAGAGTTTCCCCCACTGCCCCCTTTTTTTCCTGCAGGCTATGATCGTTCAAATCCTCAAACAGCTATACCCTTATGTTCTTGATTATATGCCAAGACGATAAATAAAGGTTTATAGATGACTCCAGAGTTAGCTCAGAGTCAATAAACCTAAAGGTGACCTAGTCCACATATCAGGCTATAATGGAAAATAGTGTATTTAGCCCCAAAGCATCATGGATTTAGCTACCTACACAATACTCTGCCCAATGATGTACTAATTAACACCAAAATAGGAAATGATTTAGGACAGTATGTACTTTAGAACAAAAGGAAAATCTGAAAGCCACAGTTCATCATCCATCACCAAATCAAAACATGGGACATAAAAAAATATCAACTGAAAGAAGAGAAGAGAAGAGAGAGGTGGGGTGAGGGAGAGGGAAAGATGGAGCGAGGGAGAGAGAGACAGAGAGAGACAGGGGAGGGAGAGAGAGAGGGAAAGAAGAAAGGAAGGAAGGAAGGAATAGCAAGCATAGAGTATATGAAGTATAAACAAGTCTATATGGCTAACAGTATACTTTCTTTTTTTTTTTTTTTTTGAGGCGGAGTCTCGCTCTGTCGCCCGGACTGGAGTGCAGTGGCCAGATCTCAGCTCACTGCAAGCTCCGCCTCCCGGGTTTACGCCATTCTCCTGCCTCAGCCTCCCGAGTAGCTGGGACTACAGGCGCCCGCCACCTCGCCCGGCTAGTTTTTGTATTTTTAGTAGAGACGGGGTTTCACCGTATTAGCCAGGATGGTCTCGATCTCCTGACCTCGTGATCCGCCCCTCTCGGCCTCCCAAAGTGCTGGGATTACAGGCTTGAGCCACCGCGCCCGGCCAACTATATACTTTCATGTTGGCAAAATCTGTGTGGTGATAAACTAGTAACAATTTAGCAATCTCTACATATGTAACAGGCAAAACAGCAACAACAGCAACAATAACCAGTCCTGTTTTACTTTCTACACTCTCTAGTTGCCTGCATGTCTTCATATTACATACTGTGACAATTTAAAAATAGTTATCAAGAATAGTACTGTGTCCTCTTGTTTTCCTCATCAAGTTTGTAACATAGGTTACCTGTCACATAAGAACTTGTGCCATTTGAATTGCAAAATTTTGCACTTATTTTCAATCCCTCTCTAAGTTCCCAAACTGAATAGCCCATTAACTCTTTTTCAGTTCTCTATTCCTATTATTTCCCATTTTTACATCTATTTTCATAACCTTTATAAGCATGTATTTTCCTTAACTATAGGCATAGAGAATCATTATCACTATCAGTGTTCTTACAGGTTTACAAAAAAATATTATTTTCCCCTAATACTATTATGTATTATGATGCTTCTCAGATTAAGAATAACTATTGTTATTTAGTTTCTTCTTTTCCTATTTCCATTTACTCATTCAATTTTCAGAGATTTCTTTTTATTTTTCCAATTTTGAAAGAAGTAACAATTCACTGTGATTGAAATAACTAAAATATAAATTCACTTGGTTTTAAAAAATCACCCAATTGTCCCTCTCACACATTCCTTTCTATTTGATCATGAAGACATAGGGAGGAAACTCTGAAGCAGAGTCATTTTTCTTTCTTAAATAGCTTCAAATGTATAACAAGATGACTAGAGGACTAAAAAACAAAGAAAAGCAAGATATTGGGCCACTGTAATAAGGACAAGGTTGCAGGCCAAAAAATAAAATAAATGTGTGTTCAGGTGTAGAAAAGACTCTGGATCACACATTCGTCTTTCTGATATATGTGATTGTAATATTCTTGGTGTCTTAAAATATTGACCTCTTATTAAAATACAAAAAAATTTTCTTTAAAATATTAATTACTTTGATATTACTTTAAAATATTGAAATTATTAATGTACCTTTTCTCTATAATAGAAGATACTATCTATAATTAGAATCTAAAACCAATACACTGAAGGTATTTTACAAAGTTAGAACTCCTTTTTGTCTAATGTAAGAGCCTAAACTAAGAGTAAGATCACCCCTTACATCTTAAAAGAGGCAAATTTAAGAGGAATAAAAGAATCACTACTATCCATACTCAGTGAAAGGTAAAATTATGAAACTAATACAATAGTTCCTGGTTCTACATTCAAATTAATTATTTCCAACTAACACATATATTGACAGGTAATACAAAGCCTTTGTTAGATCCTGTATCTTGATTTCTGGCTTAATAATATGTCTGTAAACTAAAACAAAAATATACACACTTGTGATTTCTACCAAACTCTCTCTCCCTAGAGCCTTTGCTGTAGCTTCCTCACAGGGGAAGAAGCAAAACATAAGCTTGCTTATTTTTAAATCACGAAGGTTTGCTGTTTCTTTTTTTTTTTTTTTTTAAGTCACTATGATTTGTTGTGATTTTTATTGGAGCAGTAGGGGAAGAGGGCTATTATTTCTCTCTGTCTCCCTGCAGTGAGTTAGGGTAAGGGAGGAATGTGGATCCCTCTGGGATAAAATGAAAAAAGAAGTAGATGGGAATTATATGTGGGTCTACTCTATTTCCCTTAGGAAATATTGACCAATTCAAGTAACGAAGATCCAGACATGTATCATAGCACTGAGATCATGTGATGGCATTTAAATTTTAATAAAAATAAGATGAAACTAGTCAACTATAGTCTTCTGTTTTCAGGTATGTGTGATATGAAGCAGAAAAAAAAGGCTCATGAAGATACCTCAAATGGACGACACACCCATACCACTTGAATAACCAACAGATATAAATGGATATTATTTTTAAAAGAGAAGAAATAATGACCATTCCAAAAAGAAACATGCCGCAATAGTGAAAGACAGTGCTAAGCTTAAAAGTTTCAGAGACTATGTAGAGAAAAATGGATTTGCCTGGGTCAAGTGTCAATGAAGACTTACAGTACAGCAAATGTAAGTCACACTTGAAGTAGCAAACAGATGCCAGAATACAAAAGAAACTCTCAGATCTGGGGGAAAAAAGCAGAAAGCCATCATCATCTTATTATCTCCTTGGCCCTGGTTCTTCTGGGGCAATATTCGCAAAACCAATTATGTTTCCTCAGACAGGCCTACTTTCAAAATGTATACTATTCACCTTTCATTCTAATACAATTTTTTGTTTGTTTGTTTGAGACGGAGTCTTGCTGTGTCGCCCAGGCTGGAGTGCAGTGGCGCGATGTCGGCTCACTGCAAGCTTTGCCCCCTGGGTTCACGCCATTCTCCTGCCTCAGTCTCCCAAGTACCTGGGACTACAGGCGCCCGCCACCACGCCCAGCTAATTTTTTGTATTTTTAGTAGAGATGGGGTTTCAGCATGTTAGCCAGGATGGCCTTGATCTCCTGACCTCGTGATCCACCTGCCTCGGCCTCCCAAAGTGCTGGGATTACAGTCATGAGCCACCGCACCTGGCCCATTCTAATACAATTTAATCTGGTTGCTTTTCTGAAGAGGGAAAGAATATATAACTCCAAGAGCCTGTAGTCTGGATGTCCCACCATCCTCCAGCCCTTGCTGTTCAAAAAAACAGCTTGAATCCCAATGCCCCCTCACGCACCACAACTTCCCCTCCCCATCTGTAGGTCTCCAGTCTATTTGGGCACAAAGGGATTGTATCACTGTCACTGCAGCTCCTCCACACCATGACCAACTTCCCTGAGCTCCCATAGCACCCTCCTGCACAGTGCCCACCCTGCTGTCACTCCACAGAGCATCACTAATGTGCAGTCATCAAGGGTAGACGTCTTTTATGGACATTTTGGAGGTAAAAGATAGTAAAAATAGGAGAGAAAATTCCCCAAAACTGAATGCTAAATATGATGACTGTCCTCCAAATTCAAAGAAAACAAAAAAGGAATGTAAGCTCTTCAAAGGGAGCCATTTCATTGGCAGAGCCTCGTTTCTATGGCTATAGCTTTGTGTTATTACCTCTCCCTCTCTCCGGTCTTTCCTCTTCCATCTCTTAATTTTGAGTACTCAAATCCTATACATACTTCCTCAGGACTCTCAACTGCACTCACCTTGACTATTCACGACAGCAATTTATTTTTGCTGCTGCCTTATCTTACCAGATCAGCCCCAAGTACTATTCTTTTCACAGTCTCAATCCACTCATCAAGATGTCTTCCTAAACAGCATGAAACAGACACAAAACAGGTATGCTGGATATGCTCTATTTGCCCTTGCAAATTATGTACCTGCCCTACTCTACACTGTTTTGTGTTTCAAATGCTCACCATTATGGACTGTATCATTACGGTTATCATTATGGTTCCCTCACTGTTTGGTTTATGATAGAGAGGCACTAACAAATATTCTGAAGGCAGAAGTGCGTATATTCCTCTAATGAAGGCCACAGTTCCTGTTAGGCAGGCAGGCTTCTCTTACAGCTGCAGACCTCATTGAGTTCCAGTAGCTACACTCAATCCTTGCCCCTGAAGTTTGGGGGGGACAGTGACTTCCAGATGTCACTAGTTCAGAATGCCCATCATCCCTTATTGGTTTCTCTTAATCCTGCATGCACCTTTGTAGACAGTCCTTTTTGTCTTTAATCACCCCATCTGAGTGTGCCATCCGTTTTCTGCTAGGACCATGGCTGATTCAGAAGAGAGGAAAATAAACTAATTAAAAATTTAATTGACATCCTCAGAGAATAAAATACTCATAATGTAAGAACCGGTTGCTCAGATAAAGTAACAATCTGAGAATACAAAAGAGTTATTGAAAGTTAAAAACATGGCTGCTAAACAAACATGTCAATAGAAGAAGTGAATAACAGAACTGGGCTGAAGGGCAAATTTGTTATTTGGAAGATAAGTTCAGGGAACTCTCCAAGATATAAAGTAAAAAGACCAAAAAAGAAAGGGTATATGAAAAAAGGTTAAGATGAAGGCCTAACACTTAACTACCAGTCAAAAAAAGGACAGACATAAGAGATAATAGGGAAGAAGTAACAAAAGAAATGATAGAAGAGTAATTTGAGATTCAATCTTTATGTTGAAAAGACCCAAGTATAGGGGAGAGAAACATATTCTGACATACACCGTGAAATTTCTTTCTTTTCTTTTCTTTTCTTTTTTTTTTTTTTGAGGCAGAGCTTCACTCTTGTTGCCCAGGCTGAAGTACAGCGGTGCGATCCTGGCTCACTGCAACCTCCACCTCCTGGGTTCAAGCAATTTTCCTGCCTCCACCTCCTGAGTAGCTGGGATGATTACAGGCGCCAGCCACCATGCCTAGCTAATTTTTTGTATTTTTAGTAGAGATGGGGTTTCATCATGTTGGCCAGGCTGGTCTGGAACTCCTGACCTCAGGTGATCCACCTGCCTCAGCCTCCCAAAGTGCTGGGATTACAGGTGTTAGCCGCCATGCCCAGCTGAAATTTCAAACTCTAAAGATAAATAAGAGCATCTTAAGTTCCCAGAATGTCCTTCTTCTTAGGAAAAACATGGTAAAGTACTTTGGGGTGAAGTGTTTGTAACTTTCAAGAGGTTGAGCAAAAGGGGAGAAAAAAACAGAGAAGGTCATCGTGGCAAAAAGTTAATAATACGTGACCCTAGATGAAGGTTATATGGTATTTTCCGTACTATTTTTTTTAACTATTTGATAGGTTTAAAAAAAAGCTGGGAAAAAAGAAAAATAAGCCTCCTAGAGAGGGGTAAAATAAAACAAACAAACAAACAAACAAAAAACAAGTTCCATACTAAAAGAATAAGAATGAGGCTGGCATAAGACTTCTCATAATAAACACCAGATGGTAGAAAATAATGGAACCATGCCTTTACAGTTATGAGAGAAAATGATTTTAACCTAATATTTGAATCAACTGTAACAAAATCTGAGGTAAAAGTAAAAACATTTTCAAATATTCATGGGCCAGAAAGCTTAATTCCCACAAACTTTAATTTTTTTTTTTTTAAGACAGGGTCTTGCTCTGTCACCCAGACTGGAGTGCTCACTGTTACCTAGGACTCCTGGGTTCAAGTGATCCTCCCACCTCAGCATCCCAAGTAGCTAGGACCACAGCTGTGCACCACAACACACAGCTAATTTTTACTTTTTATTTTTTTTGTTGAGATGGGGGTCTCACTATGTTTCCCAGGCTGGTCTCAAACTCCTGGCCTCAAGAAATCCTCCTGCTTCAGCCTTCTAAAGTGCTGGCATTACAGGTGTGAGCCACTGTACCCAGCCTCCACAAACTCTTAAGAAAATTAATACTGAGCCTATGAAACTTAAACAACATAGCAATGAATTACTTTAAAAATGTGATGAAACCATATCTTATTATCACGCTAGTCCAAGCATTATATCACCTATTGCTGAAACACTGCAACAGCCTTTTAATTGGTGTTCATGCTTCCTTTGTTTTACCTATCCATGCCCCACACAAGAACCACCATTTTAATGTTCCATTTTATTTTTTTAAACGTAGGTAACAGAGTTACATTGAACAAAATACTTTCACATGATTGAATGTAGGAAGTGCAAAAGAGTGTTAAGTCCCTGAGACCCAGACAGTGGGGCCCCTACACTTTAGACGGCCTGCTGTGGACCTCCTCCAGCTATACCCCTCTGAGAGATGAAGCCCACAGGACTAGGGCATGTGCCCACCCAGATTCTGCTTCAGGTACTTGGAACCCTACGAATCTCTTCTCAAATGGGCTGAGCCTGCTCTCTGGGCCTACACATGGGTTGTCCTCCCTATGGCTGAACACAAGGCCCATGTGCACAACCTTAGGCTCAGAAAGTGGACAGGCAGCAGCTGTATGTGGGGTGTGCAGCAGCTGATGTGAGAGCAGGGTGTCTATCCTTCATAGTGTAGGACGGAGCATGGGATTTGGGTGGGAGAACAGCATAGACAGGCCACCTGCTGGCCAGGGCCCACCACGTTGAAATAGGCTTATGAAAATTTATACAGTGAAAAGCCCTGGACCCATTCCTGTCCCCAGCCAATGACTACCTTTTCCAAAGACAACTACTGTTTCTAACACAAGTTAATCACTTCAAAAACCTGAAAATGTAATCTCCAACCTAAAGTATTTTAGTGGTTCTCTTATCACTGTTAAGATAAAATCCAAAATTCTTAAAGTGGTCAACATACCATTTTTCGAACTATATAACATTCATTAGAATCATTTGAGGATTCAAGTCTGTTCCAGTAGAACTGGGGTGAGGCTTGAGATTCTGCATTTCCAATATCTTTCCTAAGTGATACAGATGCTGCTGACCCACAGGCCACACCTTGAGTAGTAAGAGCATATAAGAAATTAATATTCCTTTTGAAGCTATGACTTCAGCTACCCAGGTAGGGAAGGAGGCTTTCCTCCTGGTTTACCCATCTCATTTAAAGAGAAAAAGCTATAGCCAGTCCAGGCAGATGGGAGGGAGGGTGGGTAGAAATTGCCAAGTAATAATAATAGTTAACATTATTCATTCGTTCAACAAACATTTATTGGACAATGTATGTGATAGCATTGGCCTAGAGGATCCAGCAATGAACAAGAAAAAGTCTCAGTCTTCCTGAAGCGTATAACCTACTAGGGCAGACAGAATGAATATATAAATAAATAACAAGTTCAGGTCGTGTTTGGGGCAAAGAAGAAAAATAAATCAAGATAAGGATCTAGAGGATAAGAAGAGGTGCTATTTTAGATAACTAAGGCATATACAAAGATAGTTTTTGTTTGTTTGTTTGTTTTTTACCATACTAAGTTCTCTGACAGGCACAGTGCTAAGTATCTTAAAGAGATGAAGGTCCTTTTACTTCATTTTGCTGAAAACCGAAGCTCAGAGATGTTAAGTAACCTCCTTGAGGTTAGACAGGCAGAATCGGGATATGGACCCTGGCAGTCTAGGGTCAATTTCTGTGTTAATATGTATTTCTTATTCATGTTACATGAGGGCTGCAGCTCTGCTGTGCTCAGCCGAGCTCCCTGTGTTTTCATATTCTGGAAGCCAGACTTAAACTTTTAACCTGTAAACTGCCAGGTGTGGGCCTGCCAGTTTAAGACCAGCATCACAAGAAACTCAAGCACAAATATTCACCAGATTCACCAGACACACTGCAAGAGTGTGTCTTGCACTCACTCAGCAGACTCAGAGGGATGAGCTAACATTTAGTCAACAAAATTTTCCCTTTGTTGGTTTAAAACTCCCCAATTTCAGGCACTTCAATTTTTCTCTAAGGAAAACAAGTTTAACATGCAACAGGACACTCTAGTTTTAGCAATGGTTCTTAATCTTTTAAGATTACAATCCCTTTGAAAATCTGATAAAACACGGGCTCTCTCTCAGGAAAAATGCAAGTGAGTACACAGTTTTGCATGCAACTTAAGGGGCTCAGACACCTAAAATAGCAATAATCCTCAATTTGAGAATGCTTACATTGTAGCATCTTCCAAAATAAATCTCTGCTCTGAAAACTTTCTTCTCCCTGGTGAAGGCAGTGATCCTCTTTTACTAATTACTTAATTTAATTAAGACATAGTTAACTCTAATTATTAGCATTTCAAAAACACAGCTTTGTCCTCTAACACAGTTCAGCAAAAAAGAAAAAGGACCTAGCTAGCTGTTAAGAATTAGTTATTTCGGCCGGGCGCGGTGGCTCAAGCCTGTAATCCCAGCACTTTGGGAGGCCGAGACGGGCGGATCACGAGGTTAGGAGATCGAGACCATCCTGGCTAACACGGTGAAACCCCGTCTCTACTAAAAAAAAAAAACTACAAAAAACTAGCCGGGCGAGGTGGCGGGCGCCTGTAGTCCCAGCTACCCGGGAGGCTGAGACAGGAGAATGGCGTGAACCCGGGAGGCGGGGCTTGCAGTGAGCTGAGATTCGGCCACTGCACTCCAGCCTGGGCGACAGAGCCAGACTCCATCTCAAAAAAAAAAAAAAAAAAAAAAAGAATTAGTTATTTCAGGCCGGGCGCGGTGGCTCAAGCCTGTAATCCCAGCACTTTGGGAGGCCGAGATGGGCGGATCACGAGGTCAGGAGATCGAGACCATCCTGGCTAACACGGTGAAACCCCGTCTCTACTAAAAATACAAAAAAATTAGCCGGGCGAGGTGGCGGGCGCCTGTAGTCCCAGCTACTCGGGAGGCTGAGGCAGGAGAATGGCGTGAACCCGGGAGGCGGAGCTTGCAGTGAGCTGAGATCCGGCCACTGCACTCCAGTCCGGGCGACAGAGCGAGACTCCGCCTCAAAAAAAAAAAAAGAATTAGTTATTTCAGCTTCCTGAAAGGCAAGTTTCAATTACAGGTTATCTATGTGTGAATTAGCCATAAATATTTTTATTGTATAGTGGGTGATTTCCCTTCTATAGTCAGTAGTTTACAACAAGTATGTTGTTGAATGCAACTCTGGTCCTTGAGAAACACAACTATAATTTCCCTAAGTCACATATAATTTCCCTAAGTCACATGTTTTTAGAGAAAGGTAAATTTGTTCCTTCTGCCCTCTAAAAATCATGAACTGCATCTCTAGACTAAGAAATGATTTAGGCTTCTGTATCATTTTTCAGCTTCATAGTATATTGTTGACTTTAATTTTTTTAATAAACAAAACATAGTACTACTAAAATGTAAAATGACACAATGGAGAGAGCAGGCAAATAAAATAGTAACTTTTCATACTTGATGCCCCATGTTTAATTATACAATGACTGCATCATAATGTGGTAGAGCTCTTAATACAACATATCCAAATTACTGCATGGCTAATTCAAGGAGTTCAAAGTAAATAGGAATATAAAGATGCTTAAATATATACTTAAGGCCAGCTGTGTTTGTGACTTGAAAGAGAGCTAAGGCAACATGATAGTTGACTACAGAATCACCAAAAAATACAGACATTTTATCTAGTCAATTTTTTAAAAATAAAATGGCAAGGATATTTGAATTAAGCAGATTAAGAAAAAATTATAAATAGGTAAACTTTTATTATTTGCATTCAATAGAATAAAAAATAAAGTTGTTTCTTTTTTTAAGTTTCAAGAGGCCATATAGTATTGAAATTAAACAAAATAAACTCTGGAGACCAAATGTCTGAGTTTGAATCCTTGCGTTGCCATCTGCACTAGCTAGGTGAACAGGAGCAGATTATATAACCTCTTTGTGTCTCAGCCTCCTCTTATTAAGTGGGTGAGTTACATGGGTGAATGCATGTACAGAGTTTAAAGTGGCACCTGCAAAAAAAAAAAAAAAATCCAAACATTAGAATGTAAGCTCTATGAGGGTAGTGATTTTTATCTATTTTTCCCATTAGTGCATATGAGTACCTAGAACAGTACTAAAGATAGTAGGTGCTCAGAAAATATTTGTGAAATGAATGACTGATATCATTGTTATTATACGGTATTTTCTCGATAGACGGAAAAACTAAATCAGTTAAGCTCAGCTATTTAAACTTGGAAACTTTGCTCTCTTTTCTCCAACCCCCCTTTAAAAACATAAGTGTTGTGACATTGCAAACCCGTCTTCTAAGACCCACAGCACCAAAACATGGGCGATAAACTAGATTTTAGTTGAGCAAGGGTGCCATCTAGTGCTCATAAAAGCTGCAAGCTGAGAATTAGGAGTAAATTTTTATTCAGTGTAAACACAAAGGGGAAAAAACCCACAAATGCAAAACTCATTAGGAAAAAATATTCTTCATTAACAGCCAAGATGTTTGAAAGAATGTTACTTCTAAATAAAAGAATCTCAGCTTTAAAAGTTGGTATATACCATATTAGAAGAGACATTTCAGAGAGTACAGTTTACTGAAGTTCTACTTACCTTAAAAGCCATTCTTCTATGAATAGAAAGTGGTGTTTTGACTTATTTTCTTTTTAATGACATGTGTTTGGTCTCATTATAATAGATTAACCAATTATAGAAATTTTGGAAAAATTAAGAGACGCATAAACCACTGCCAAGAGAGATAACCGCTATTAGTATTGGGACATACAGTCATGTGTCACATAACATTTTGGTCAACAATGGACCATATATACTATGGTCATCCCATAAAATTATCATACCACATTTTTACTGTGCCTTTTCTATGTTTAGATAACACAAATACCATTGTGTTACAATTGCCTTTTCAGTACAGTAACATGTTATTGAGGTTTGTAGCCTAAGAGCAATAGCCTCAATGTGTAGTAGGCTATACACCATCTATGTTTGTGTAAGTACATTCTATGATGTTTGCACAATTACGTAATTGCCTAACAATGCATTTCTCAGAATATATCTCTGTTATTAAGCAACACATAACTGTAGATATGTGTGTATATATGTATGTATATACCCCTTCTAGATTTAAAATATACATTAAAAATAGTTTAATTTTAATACAACATTTGGCCAAGATGCTAAAAATGAAATGAGAAAATTATAAATATTGATAATTCTTTACTAAAATCAAGAGCTTTCTCTGTCATTGAAAAGCTCTCGTCTCAACATTGTATTCAGTGGGTTAAATTTTTAAAATAAATTGCTATAAATTACATAATCATTGTGGGTAGCGCTACAATAGCCAAAATACATAAGAATTATGGTTTATAAAGTAAAAAAAGATACAATTATTTCATCTGTTCCTTATAGATAACACAAAATGGATAGTAAAGCACACCAAATTGAGTTTAAGTGATCTGAATAAAATTTGGGTTGCTTAATATTTAATCTCACTCCTTATTCATTTGAGAATGCTCATTAAAGTTTTGGGATTTGCTTTTAATTCCCTTTACCCCCAAATCATAGACAGAAGAGATTTGATTCACAGCTCTCTAGAGAATTATCAAATGATGAAAAGAAAGCTGACTGCCATTTCCTACCTTTTGGACAAATGCTGTTTTGCTTTTAGTACCAAGAATGGGAAGTAAAACATTTCCTAAGGTTGCATAGGAATAATCAGGGACAAGAGTCATGAAGGAAAGGAAGAAGAACAAGGAAGATGAAGAAGCTGCTAGAGTCAGGCAGGCCTCTCCCACTGAGGCTTGGTGGGCCCCACCTAGTGAGGGGGCAGACACTGGGGTAGGGCATCTATTGTTCAGGCTGGTGTGAGGCTCCTTTATCTGGAGAATGGCTGCAAAGGTAGGAAGAAGTCAAGATTGGGCTCATACTATCACTAGCTGAAGCACACTCTATTCTGACATTAAGCAGGTTCCTAAGCATATACCCTAAATCACAGCTCTCTTCATAGTATGCAGGAAGGACTCTTTTCCTAACTCCTAGCTTCAGGAGATAGGTTGTTAGGGTAATGGTTCCCAATGGCTTTTAAAATGGTTCCTAACGATCCTCCTGGTATTCACTCTTTTCTGTAATCTGTTCCTCTTGAGTATGGACTAAACCTAGTTGGCTGGTTTCTAATGAAGTGATGAAGGTAAAAGTGATGGGATGTTTCTTCCAAGATTAGGTTATAAAAGACTGTGATTTCTGTCTTGCTGGCACTCTTTCTCAGGCTAGTACTCTCTCTAGCTCCTCACGTTTCCTTTGAAGAAGCAAATGGAAAGGCCCATGTGGCAAAGAACTGAGGGTGGCCTCCAGCTAACATCACCAAGAACTTGAGGCCCTCAATCCACTAGCCTGCAAGGAACTGAATCTTACATCATCTGAATGAACTTGGATGAAAACCCTTCCTACTTTGAGCCTTCAGATGAGACCACGGTCCTGGTAGATACTGTAATTGCAGCTTTATGGGAAACCCTGAAACAGAGATCCCAGGTAAGGTGTAAGCAGATTCCTAATTCACAGAAATTGTGAAATAATACTTCTTTGTTGTTTTAAACCACCAAATTTGTAATGAGGCTATAAAAAACTAATTCAGTTGTTAAAAAAAGGAAAGCTCCTCAACACCCCCTCCCCGCCCCCAGAGGGAATGACTCTGAGGGTCTTTATCCTTGGCTTGTGGCAGCCTCTGCAGTCACCACCTAAGCCTGGACCCTGCTCCTCCCTTTGGCATGACTGACACTTTTACAGATTAGGTCCTCTACAGTCCACTGCATAGTCTTCTCTGTCATCCAAGGGTTTCTGCACTTTCCCCAACATCTGAAATAAGTAATACGATGTTTGAGCAAACTTCCTAGTTCCATGCTTCAGTGATCAGACCAGTTTGGAATCTAAGTGCATGTGTGGTTTCTAAGAGAAATCATCCATCTCTATTATGTATCATTAATTGTACTGTGGTTTGCAGCTTCTATTTACTATTTACCAACTAGTATGAAAATAGTTCAGTATTTTAACAAGTACTGTTGTGCCAATGCACACTGGCTGAATATCAGTCCTAGTTTATGCTGTAAGTTTAATTTGCTTGACAAGAATCAAGATCTTAGTTCTACTTTCTTTCAATAAGTTTTCAATACAGTATAAGTGTATGAGTTTGAATGTCAAGCATAGTAACATTCTAGGGAAATTTCAATTATTTAATGTAACTTTTACAACTTCTTTTGGCCATCTCAGTCTTTAAATTATGAGGGTATTACTTTCTGGAAACTTGTTTTATTGGAATTGTTTTATTTATAATGCCCATCAATGTAGTGAGGAGCTTTGACACAAGTTATAGTTACATGTTCATATAGGCACTGACAGATGGCGCAAGGAAGATAAAAGGGGGCCACAAAAAGGAAACAAAAATGAGGCCAAAACTTAGTCTGCAGGAAACAACAACAGAGCATTAATTACTTCCAGCCAGTCATCCGAGATTTGGTTTAGGCATGTTGGGGATAGAGGCAGTGTATACTTGTGTAAATGACAAACTGAGAAAAAAAGTTAATTATTACAGTAAAATTTATTTGCTCTATTAAGCTGTCTTTATTATCCCAACTCATCCTGATCTTTCCTTGCTCTGAATTACAGTCATGCTTCGCTTAATGACACAAATATATTCTGAGAAATGTGTTGTTATGTGATCTAATCTTTGTGCGAAAATCACAGTGTGTGTTTACACAAACCTAGAGGGTAAACTCAGACTAACACCTAGGCTTTATGTTAGAGTCTATTGCTCGTAGGCTACGAACTTCTACGGCATGTTGCTGGACTGAATACTGCAGGCAGTTCTAACACCACGATAAGTATTTGTGTATCTAAACATATCTAAACATAGAAAAAGTATAGTAAAAATATATTATAATCTTATGGGACCACTACTGTATATGCAGTCTGTTGTTGACTGAAATGTCATTATGTGACACATGACTGTACTGTACCACTCTATATTTCACATACTTTTTTTCCCATTGATCTTGCTTTCCAATACAGAAATAATACATGCTCACCATAAAAAGCAAAAACAAAAAAAAAAAACAAAAAACTATAGGAAAATAGACTAGCGATTAAGAACAGAGACTTAGAAATCAGACATGCCTTCTCTTGACTCCAGAACTCACTATTTCAGTTCATCTTTTTGAGTCTGTTTCCTCATCTACAAAACCTAAAACTCACCTCCCAGAATTGTTGTAGGTATAAAATTGGAGACTGCAGGGAAATGATACTTCAGAGAAAGTGCACAGATAGTTGTGTAAACTCATCCAGAATATGAATGTAAACCCCAAATATAAAAAGGCAATAGTATGGCATGAATTGAGTTTTGCAGATCTGGTGTGACCCACATGATCAGACAGTGTCACCAGCAACTGCACCCCACCTTTGGGAACCCTGGGGTCCAAGGAAAGAGCACTAAGGTGGCTGCAAGTACTTCTCAATGAGAATGCCTAGAAGGTTCCTGTTTCCTTGACTAAATAAATCAGAAACTTAATCTAATATTATAGTGAGTGGGTTCATGCATATTTGTGTACTTCTTTTGTTTGGGAAAGATCTCTTCCTCAAAACCTGTAACCCGTGGAAACACTGCAAATGTTACATGTAAAATGCTTACCACAATGCCATATAGTAAGCACTCAATAAATTTCAGCAATTTTAATTTTTTAAATTCATTAAATAAGTCATATCAAAAATTAATTACTAATGATGACCATTATTCAAAGAAAAATTTAAATCACCAATAACTATTTCTAAAAGAGAACTATGGTTAATATTTTGGTACATGAGAGTTTCCTGACTTTTCCCTCTTCTCCATAAAAATATATATTTTACATACTATTTTAAAGCTCTCCTTTCCATTTAAATTTGTATATTTCTTTTCCTATACATGCATTTTAAAACAATTTTCAATAATTATAATAAGTTTGTGACCAGTCTAGGCAACATAATGAGACCCTGTCTCTACAAAAAACTTAAAAATCGGCTGGGTGCAGTGGTATGCACCTGTAGTCCCAGCTACTCAAGAGGCTGAGGTGGGAGGATTACTTGAACCCAGGAGACTGAAGCTGCAGTGAGCAATAGTCACATCACTGTGCTCCGGCCTGGGTGATGGAGTGAGACACGGTCTCAAAATAAAATATAAATAAAAATAATAATCCTTTATAATACCACTTGTTTGATATTTAATTACCCACTTGTATATAAAAGACATATAGATAATACATTTATATCATAAATATATTAACATATACACACTTCTAAGGTTTTGACTAATATTCAAACTGCTCTCTAGAAAGTCTGGCTGTATGATGCACTCTCCCACCAACAGCTACACTGTTGTCAACATAGTACCATAAAATTTTACATTTTTAGCAGTCTTAATTTGTTCTTCAATTTTCACTACAAAATTCTTAAGGGCAGTAGTTGTTTTATTTTGTTTTTATATCCCCCACAATGCCAAAACAGTGTCAGACATAAAGAAATATTTTAAATGAATTCTAACCTTATCTTTGAAAAGCACATTTATTTCAGTCTTAGATGGAGAGGGAGGTCTGCTATAGAGGTGCTGTGGGATTCAGGAAAAGAAATAACAGCCCTGTAATTCTGTATTTTAACAAGAGAAAGGAACTTATCATAATTTAATCTCATTCTGACCAATTAAAATAATAATATGAATATGTTGTATGTAATGAAAGAATATTTATCTCAAGGTTTGAATCTTCATATATTACTGTACATCCTTCCAAATTCAAAGAGGGAGCCATCAAAGACCACCATAGACTGGAATTAGATACTTATCTGAATAATTACCACTAAGAGAATAAAAATAAACACACTTCTGATAAATTCTCATTGCCTGGTGGAAAGGCTAAACGCAGTTCTAGCCTGGGGTCAAACTTTTGCTTATAAAGTTATTTTTCTGTGTTAAACTGAAAAAAAAAAAGAAACAAAAGGGATTGTCTGATATTCATACTTTAATATTCAATACAGGCCCAATCATGCAAGATATGTTTAAATCTTTAACACCTAAGGAAGATGAACTAAGCTTTAATGTAGTATTTAAAAAAAGAGTAGTTGTCACTAATGAGGTATATTTAGACTTTACATCTTCCTTGACAAGGTCAGTTGCCAAAATCATTTTGTTTCATCATATTATAATAGATTTTTAGTGCACATATCAAAATCTGACCTAACAAATGGTATGCAAAAGGATAAAAATGGCATTTACTCTGATAAATTTGCAAATATTTTATGCTTAATGGTACTGTTATAATAGGACTTACAATTAGAAAGTATCAATGAAGTATTTTAAAATCTAATTTAAAACATATAAGCAACAAAGTTAAAAATGCCTCAACAATTATGTTGGTTCAGGTACCCAGTTCAAATTGAGTAATTGCTGAACATTATATAACTTAGGTGAGTTCGCTTTTTAAGAAATCAAGATTAAAATGTTACAATTTAAGTAGATAAATGCTGAATTATGAAAGGGATGCAAAAATGTAGTTTTCTACATTGTTTAAACACAATCCTTTATGATTCTAATAATTTTCCATAACACCTGAATAAAAGAATAAGTTGAATATGAAGTATGTATGGGCATACAAATGGGAGAATGATTTCTGTATAAGCACAATGTAATTATACAACCTAGGCTTGATTTCTAAAGACAATTGCGGCCCCTTTTCTTTTTAGCTATAAACAACTTGCTGTATGACAAGTAATGCAAAACCGTATTTTGGGAGATTTCAAACATTTATAATCCACAGGAAAAATACTCAACACGCCTACACTATTTTTTTAAGCCCACAATAGTGCAGTCTTTCAGCTATAAAGCCAGAAGCCAGTTATAAAACCAGTACTTTTCCACTAGAGTTACTTGTGGGGTGGGGAAGGGGACGTTCAGCACTGCAAACGTTAGGGTCTAAAATAAGATCATTGCAAGGAGTCACTACAACACTTGCACTGCCAGCACTGTCATGGCAACAATGAACTAGCTAGGAGAATGCTCTTTTAACATTCAAAGCTAATCTTGAGTCTATTGCTCATGGAAATATACCAAATTTTCTTTTAGGTAGTGCATTAAAGAAATCATCTTACTAGGAATCACTTAATATAAAAATAAGCCTTTTATACACCGTATTTCCAGGATCAGAGTCCACAGACTCCTTGCGATCAGGCAACTTTTATAATGACAACATAATGAAAAGTATACACCACAGTGAAACATGAAGATTCAGTAGGGCTCAAATGCAATTTAAACACGGGTCAAGGTTTAAATAAGGATTTGATATGCACCTTAGTAACATCTGAGAATGTGATTTCCCCTAGAAACAACAAACTTTTAAGTTTTACCTTGAAGGAAAATAATTTGGGAAAGAAAGTAATATATTTTCACTGTTAGGAATCTTAACATTAAATTTTTAATTCAGATAATGAGGTATAATGTTGGAAAGCACAGACTCTTGAGTCTCATAGCCTGGGTTTTAAACCTGACTCCTCCTCTTACAGATTGAGCATCCCTAATCCAAAAATCCCAAATCCCAAATGTTCCAAAGTCTGAAACATTTTGAGAACTGACACAACACCCCAAGTAGAAAAATTCCACATACAAGTACTTAATACAAACTATTTCATGCACAAAATTATTCAAAATATTGCATAAAAATTACCTTCAGATTATGTGATAAGGTATATATGAAATAGATACATTTTGTGTTTAGATTTGGGTTACATCCCCAAGATATCTCATTATACATAAGCAAATATTCCAAAACAAAACAAAACAAAAAATTTGAAATCTGAAACACTTCTGGTCCCAAGCATTTTGTTTTGTTCTGAAACAGGGCCTCCCTCTGTTGTCCAGGCTGGAGTGCAGTGGTGCAATCTTGACTTACTGCAGCCTTGACCTCCTGGGCTCAAGCAATACTCCCACCTTAGCCTCCCAAGTAGCTGGGACCACAGGCATGCACCACGATGCCCAGCTAATGTTTATATTTTTTGTAGAGATTAGGTCTCACTATGTTGCCCAAGCAGGTGTTGATTGCTGGGCTCAAGCAATCCACCAAAATCCTGGGAACACAAGTGTGAGCCGTGATGCCCAGCCTGGTCTTAAGCATTTTGGATAAGACATATTCAACTTGTATTAGCTACGATAACTTGGGCAAGTTTTTAACCCATCTGGGCCTTGTTTTTTCTTGACAGATAAAATGGAAATAAAAATATCTACCCATACAATGTTGTGAAGGTTGAATTAATTACTACATGAAAAGAGCTAAGGGTTAGGTGTGGCATACAGAATGCCTTTTCTTTTTATTTTCAAAAGCACACAGACTGCTAATGGCGTTTTAAGACAACTTGATTCCAATCCCATGGCACATTTTAAAGCAGACAGGAAAGTCTGGTGCCACCTCTGCCCCTCTCCTCCCATCCACCCCAACTCACAGAAGATAAAAGAGGCAGGCACGGGAGCTCAGAAGGAGCCCCAAAGACACCTGCCACATATTACCAAGCAAATTCAACTCTTGTTTAGTTACTTTCTTCTAAATTATATCAAACTGCCTGATAGAGAAAGCACTGTTTTGAAGACTTTCTGCTTAATATGTCAAGCTCCCATTGGGGGAAGCACAGTAGAAACACTGATAGGGCATCTCTAATGTCCTCATTAGACCCTCAAGGAAAGAAACTTCCGTAGTAGATAACTTGCTTGGAGTACTAGACATGAATCAACCAGGAGCAGAGTATTTGGTTGCTTACTGACAACACCGGCATACAAACAATCACTTACTTTTCTATATTATGTGTCCCTGAAGACATGTTGAAAGTTAAATGTTTATAAGTGGAATAAGAGACTAACACAGTGTAAGGGAAATCCAGTTCCCAGAGAGCTAAAACAATATTTATAAAATCCTTATAGTTCCTAGAGGCATTATTTCCCCTAGGACAAATGAACCTTCAAAGTAGCTTAAAACTTTCTCAGTTGCCTGGAGACTTGGGGGACTCTAAGGGCATATAGTGCTAGAGGGCTCAACTTCCTATCTCCTCCCCTAGAGGAAGGAGGCAGAATAGAATACTAAGTACTCACATTCACTGAGCACTTACTGGGTTCCAGTAAGCATTGCTCATAACTCTGTAAGGGAACTGAGGCTTAAGGAGGTTATGTAACTTGCCCAGTCACACAGTTTGGCAGAGCAGGACTTAAACCTGGTCTGACTAACTTCACAGCCCACATAGTCTTGACCATTATCCTCCAATGCTGTCCAGGTACTGAAGCACAAGCTTTGGCTGTGGGCCTCTCCATGTGTACTTGATTACCCGGATGACCCATGCAGCTGTCTCCCTGCAACCTCTCCCTGCTGGTGCCATGCTGGCATACCAGAATGATGCTGGCCTCCAATGAAGGGCTGGTTGCTCCAGATCTGCTGTCACTTTGGGCAACTACTAACACTTACACTGGGGCAGTGGTACCCTATGACACAATGTATTAAAATAGAATTTAATGTACAAAAGGCAATTAGGGATTTTCAATACATGTGGATACAAAGTGCGGGATGTATGAAAGTCAATCACATAAAAATCAAGTCCATTTCTAAACTAATGGCAGTTTCAAGTTTGACTCATTAGATGGAAGACCTAGATCAAATTCATCATTATCATCATCATCATCACCATCACCATCATCAATATTTGTCGTGCATTTACTATGTGTTAAGCTTACTTCTACATGCTTTACATGTTCAAATAATCCTCAAACCTACTGTATGAAGTAGTATTATTCTCATTTTACAGATAAGTAAACAAAGGTTCAAAGAGTTTATTCATAGTTAAATTTGTACAGTATACTAAAGTTTACAAAATGCTTTACCAATGTCATCTCTTAATTTTTAGAACCATACCACAAGGGAGATAATAAAATGTCAATTACTAGATGAGGAAACTGAGACTGTAGAGGTTAATTTATTCATGAGCACATGGCTGGTAAGAAAATTCAACATGATCTTTATACCATTCTGAAGTAAGATCTCTAGTCAAAGTGAGACTCTGGATACTTAGTGGTCAGGAAATAAAGTAAACCAGAAATAAAAAGTTTCTTTTGTTTTTTAAAGTATGACCTTTATTAAACTTAAGTGAAGTATATATAGCCTTTTCTTTCCCATGTCAAAAAATAGATAAGCATAGGGTTTGGCAGATAGTAGATAAACACACATATACAAATCTAATGAATGAAATGAGAAGAAATGATTCATTAGGTTCAATAGTAAAATTTACATTGTCTCAATAAAATTTCAATTTTTCATACTCAGAATGTCTGTCATCAACAAAGGTCACATGTTATAATTTAAGTCCGTCAATGTATACATTAACTTGTTAAATGAGAAAGTAGATACATCTTAATTTGAGGTATAATCACTATCAATGACCAAGAGATCTTACACTGTGAGAAAACCTGTCTCCCTAACATTTAAATCACTTTTTACTTTTGAAAGGCTTCTCTTAAATATGTCCTTCAGTACCATTGAACGTATTACTCTACCACTATTTTGCAAGGCTCAGTCTTTATCACATGATTGGAAGAATTTCTTGCTGTGTTTAGGCTATGAATAGCATTTGAAAAATTACTCAGTTATAATTATAGACAGCTAACACCTGCCAACTAGCTAGAAAATGAAATCATGTAAAATGTAAAGACAAGTGTGCAGTGCTTGTCAAACACAGAGGTATCAAAACAGTAAATGCTCACTTTTAGTAAGGTAAACTAAGATTCTAATTAGACTTTATTAAATATTACTCATAAAATAAATTATTCTAGCCATATGGTTAATATTTTAAGGCATATATATTTGTCAGCTTGTCAATTTAAACAACTTTTAAGTTAAAATACCAAATGAATACTGTTCACTAAATGAATATTCAATTCACTAATGTATATTCACTAATGTACATTCAATAAATGATTACATATACATATTAAAGTTTATTTGGGTAATATAAACCACAAAGCTCACGTCATAAATTTTTTTTCCCTTTAGTATTGTTTAAAAGCTTAGGAATTAGGCCGGGCACAGTGGCTCATGCCTGTAATCCTAGCACTTTGGGAGGCTGAGACAGGTGGGTCACTTGAGGTCAGGGGTTGGAAACCAGCCTGGCCAACATGGTGAAATCCCATCTCTACTAAAAATATAGCCAGGCGTTGTGGCGGGCGCCTGTAATCCCAGCCACTTGGGAGGCTGAGGCAGGAGAATCGCTTGAACCTTGAGGTGGAGGGTGCAGTGAGCTGAAATCACGCCACTGCAATCCAGCCTGGGTAACAAGAGCAAAAGTCTCAAAAAAAAAAAAAAAAAAAAAAAAACAAACAAATAAAAAATAAATAAAAGCTTAGGAATTGTCCTAAGGTGATTTTATAATAAATAAAATAATTTATAATTCTAGGAAGACCTTCTCTAACTTTTAAAATTAAAAATAAGGTAATATTTATGTAAAATATAAAGCTAAAATTATCTAGTTTTTCCAAGGTAATTCCCTATTTCATTACAATCTTCTTTACATGAGAAGGCAGATAATTATTGTGTTGCCAAATTTAACATGAATTTTTTTTGTTACAAACTCAAGGTTGTTTTTAATCTATTTATTTGAAAAGTGTGCCACAAACTGTGAGTCTACTTGTAATAGACAGATTTTAATAATACCAACTGGGAAAATCTAATAAATGCTCCTAACAGTCATTCTACAGAAACTCTCAAAGTATCTCCAGTGAAAAACGCACTTTTAGAAAAACACGCATCTTTTAAAGTTTTTTTTTTTTTTCTTCCACACACTAACTTTATGGTACATGTATGTTTATTGACACTGGCTTAACTTGGTGTAGCAACCAACAGGAAAAAAAAAAAAAAAGCATAAAAATAATGTTCCCAAAGTGTGACTATCCAGCGAAGGTTTTCATACCTAAATTTCTAGTCTGTCAATGCCCCTAGAAATACAATCACCGGCCGGTTGCGGTGGCTCATGCCTGTAATCCCAGTACTTTGGGAGGCCGAGGCAGGCGGATCACAAGGTGAGGAGATCCAGACGATCCCGGCTATCGTGGTGAAATCCCGTCTCTATTAAATATACAAAAAATTAGCCGGGCAAGGTGGCGGGCGCCTGTAATCCCAGCTACTCGGGAGGCTGAGGCAGGAGAATGGCGTGAACCCGGGAGGCGGAGCTTCCAGTGAGCCAAGATCGCGCCACTGCACTCCAGCCTGGGAGACAGAGGGAGACTCCGTCACATACACACATACACACACACACACACACACACACACACACACACAGAGAAATGCAATCACCAACTACTCTGAAGAATCCTTGAAATCTGATTTCCTGAGTATACTGTGCCAGCCTAGTTAAAGTACTAGGTAATTCCTTAAGGTCATTTGAAATCTTTCTCACTTAATGTAGTAAATGTGAGCTGGAAACAATGTGTCAAAGTAAACCCTATTTTCCACTAACTTCTATTTAAAATTTTAGATATTTTACCATGGTGTGAAAAAATAAACTGATTTGAGAAATTCTGACAAAGTAGACATTAGAATTGGTGGCAAAGCTTGCTTGGTACTGATGTACTTCCAGCAGCACTTTCATCCTTCTAAGCATTTTAAGCATGCTGCCCTCCGTGACCAGCATCAACTCTGTTCTTCCACAAATTCTAAGATTTTTCTCATGTCTATGGTTCCTTCCAGTCGATGCTAATTTGCTACAATATAAACACTGCCTATTTTTAAATTAGAAAATTCTTCATGATTAACACATAACCCGAAGTAGTGCCCATTTTATTAAAATTTTAAGTGATTAAGAATCCTGTATTAGGCTGGGCGCGACGGCTCACATCTGTAATCCCAGCACTTTAGGAAGCCGAGGCAGGCAGATCACTTAAGGTCAGGAGTTGAAGACGAGCCTTGCCAACACGGTGAAACCCCATCTCTACTAAAAACTAGCCGGGTGTGGCTAGTTTTCAGTGTAATTTTTAGTTTTAGTGTAGTTTTTAGTGTAATTTTTAAATTTTTTTGTAATTTAGTGGAATTTAGTCTACATTTTTTGTAATTTAGTGGTTTTTAGTGTAATTTTTAGTGTAATTTTAATGTAGTTTTTAGTGTAATTACATGCCTGTAATCCCAGCTCCTCGGGAGGCTGAGGCAGGGAGAATTGCTTGAACCCGGGAGGTGGAAGTTGCAGTGAGCCAAGATAATGCCACTGCACTCTAGCGTGGGCAACAGAGTGAGACTCCATTTCAAAAAAAAAAAAAAAAAGAATCTTTTATTATACCCACGATTCCACAGCTACTTTCTGTCAGACCAAAGTTTCAACAATCCTTAAGTTAGCAGTTTGAATTATTAATTTATTACCTATTCAAATGGTAAAAAGATATTTTGCAAATTTCTAATGGCTTATCAAAAGAAAAATAAATGTAACTCTAAACAAAGACAACAGCACACCTATTTTCTAATTCTTTTACTTCATGAATGGTCTGCATATACAGCACTTTAAGGACACAAAGTGTTGAAAATGAGAAAAAAATTCTAATTAAGCCATTGTTTTAGAGGATCCTTCATGATGTCATGAACAACCCATGACCTTAAAGTAAAATTTACTATGCAAGTGTTTAACATCTTTGTACAAAATACTATATCCCATTTGTAAACAAAATAACTATGTTAGAAAAATATTTTTTAAATGAATCAGTTTTTTTCATGTTAGAGGTCACTGGGGGCACTGCAACAGAAATAAAATAGATAAAATTGGGCCGGGCACAGTGGCTCATGCCCGTAATCCTAGCATTTTCAGAGGCCGAGGCGGGTGGATCGCAAGGTCAGGAGTCCAAGACCAGCCTGTCCAACATGGTGTAACCCCATCTCTACTAAAAACTAGCCAGGTGTGGTGGCGCCCACCTGTAATCCCAGCTACTCAGGAGGCTGAGACAGGAGAATCGCTTGAACCCCGGAGGCAGAGGTTGCAGTGAGCCAAGATCGCGCCACTGCACTACACGGGCGACAGACTGAGACTGCATCTCAAAAAATAAAATAAAATAAAATAAAATAGATGAAATCTGAAAACATAAGAGTATTGTTGTTAATTTTGATCTTTCTGAAGAGTCAAAACATAGGACAAGATGTATTTATATATTATAAAGAAGACACTGAGTATAGATAGTACAGATATGATTCCTACTGTAAGTCAGAAAGTTAAAAAAGATTGGCTCTGTCTTCAAACAATTTAGAAAAAAAAAGTTAAAGATTTGCCTTCAATTTCTTCACATTCTTTATCCAAAGAAGGACAAAAAACCTGAGAATAAAGAATATTCTCTGAGCCTCAAAAGCAAGGAAGGAAAGCAGTCAAAGACAGGAATGAGAGGAGGCACTGAGAAGTAAGCCACAAGGCTTTCTGAGGGAAAGGGACCGAGTTCTCAATGTATCAATAAAATAAGAAAGGCCAGAAAATAGTGGTATGGGAGAGAGAAGCTTAGTGTAAATATTGAAAGAGGACTCTCATATTTGCTGTGATATCTAAGAGTCAGCAGTGAATGTTTGACAAGCACTACCTTACACTTTTGGCTCTCACTAAATGGCAGTTAAAAAAAAAATCAAAACAAAACAATCATTTAAAAAGACCAAATCTGCTTCTAGAATGTCTCCAATCTGTTATGTTATATTTTATAGCCCTACTATAAATGAATTAAGTATGCTTCTAATCTAATCAGATCCAAATTATAAATAGACCAAGTGATATATTATGTAGTTAGATACACATGCAGTTTTAATGGAAGCCTGTAATTAGGCCTGACTGCCTTCTATCCTGCTTCTATTCATCGAGAAATTTTCTGTTCAAGTGATGGGGTGGGGGGTGGGGGTGGTGGTCTCCTGGTCCTTAGGGGCAGAATGCTGATTAGTCCAAACTAAAAATAGAAATGCCCAATTTACTCATCAATGACTGGCTTAAAAAAGGGCATGTGACCCAATCTCAGTCAATAGAAACTGAGAGGAAGTCTGCTAGAGGGTTTCTGGGAAAGCTTTTCTTTCCTGAGAGAGAGACACTGGGAAGAAACTCTTTTCTTAGCTGCAGATAGTCATGTCTGCACATGGTGCTTGGAATAGCATGCTGTAGGAATGGAGACATCACTTGCTATGCTGAGGAAAGGAGAAGAAAAAAAGAAAGCAGACAAGTAATGTAGTTGAGCCAATAAATCAATCAAGCTTGGAACTGCCAACATCCAGACTTATTATGTGAAATAATAAACTTATTGTTAGATCTTCAATCTATTTATTACTCAATTGGATACCAACTAGATACTGCAACTCCAACTGTAGCTCTAACAGCTACAAATGTGCCTCATACCCAACAATGAAAGTTTCATTTCTCCTGGAGGTGAGGGGTGTAATAATCACTTTACTAAATGAAAGCCTCCTCTACCCAACTTACCACAGATAAGTATTTTGTTGCTTATTCTAAATTTTCTATCTTAAGCCAATTTACTTTCAGACGGTATTGATTGCTGGCAAACTTATGAAAATATGATCAAATGACCATTCTTGGAAAAGTACTTGGCTATTCTGGATACGCCTCAAAATCTTTTGATACATATGTGCTCTCACATTTTTCTCCTTAATTACATCTATCATCAAGACTATAGTTCACCAGTAGACTATATTAGTAAAGTGGGCCAGTATTAATACTACCATTCCCTTATTTAGAGAATCCAGAGTATCAAAAGGTGTAATTCTTCTTAAGTTTCTTTAAAAACCTAATATAAATAAAGCCTTGGATGAGAATAGAAAACCTTCTTCAAAAGCAGGAAACAACACACTGATCTTCAAGTCCCAAGAACAGTGCCTGTCTGGCCCAGAATATTTCTCAAAAATGTCAGTATATTTAAACATGTTGATGTGGAATCAATAAATCGAGAACGGGGTATAAACAAAAGATGCTATCTCCCAACGTGTTTTTTTTAAATAGATTTAGCTCCTTGGAATTGAATCCATTCTACCACCTTGTCACCATTTCTCCCCTGCCAACTATAGCCCTCTGAGCTGACCCACAGCAATTCAGGGCCTTGAGGAGCAGCTGCAGAAATTGCATATGCACGGCAGCTTTTGCTGCTCTACTAATGAATAACAGAAAGCATTATGGAGTGCTACATTTGAATTAATATTTGCTTTCTCATGCGAGGCTGAAGCTAAAATGGTAGGCAGTGAAGCTGGAGAGGTAAGTGAAAGCCAGATAATGCTGGGTACTATGTGACATTAAGAAGTTTAAATTCAATTTTATTCTAAAGGGCTTTTGCCAATAAAGTTACATAGATTTTCATTTTAGATAAATGGCTCTACAGCTACGTGGAGGAGAGAGATAAAAGTGGAGGGTGAGTTTAATCTGGAGAAGTGAGAGAGAGCAATGACAGAACTAGAAGAGTGGTATCGGGGGCAGAAATTCATTTAGGAGCTATTTCTACTTAGATGTCTCATAGACAACTTAAACTCAACATGTCTAAAACAGCATTCATTTTTCCCCTAAATTGACCCCCTGCCCCTCTTTTGTCTCAGAAAACAATTGCACAATTCACCAAGTACCTCAAGCCAGAAACTTTAGAGCCATGCTTAATTTTGTTATTTTCCTCATCTTCTAAATCCAACTAAATAGTATATCCTGTGGTTTCTAACTCCTTGATATCTACCAGACCCATTTTAATTTTTTCCACTCTCTCCTGCCCTACCTCATATCCTAGTCCGCTATCACTTTTGTCATAGGCTACTAGGACAACCTCCCAAATGATGTCACACATCCACTTTTGACCATGGAAATCCATTCTCTAGAGTGATCCTTCTGACGCACTATCAATCACTACACTACCTTGCTCAAAATCCCCCAGTGGCTTCCATTATTTCTATGATAAAGTCCACAACCCTTAACATAGCCTACAAGCCCCTCTGGGGTCTGGTTTCTGCCTAGTAATAGCAGGCATACCTAACATTAACTGAGCATTCCTTATATGCTAGGCACTGTGCTATGCTTTGCAAACATCATTTATTTTATTCTCACAGCAACATTGTGAGGCAGGAATCATACGCATCATGCTCATTTTGCAGATGAGGAAACTGAATTAAGGAGAGATTATGTAACTTATGCAAAGTTGTAGAGCTAATAAAGTAGTCCCACACTGCGTAACATTTCAGCTGATGACGGACCCCCCATATACAACAGTGGTCTCATAAGATTACACACTTGACCCTTAAACACCAAGGGGGTTAGGGGGCCAACCCTCCACATAGTTGAAAATCTGTGTATAACTTTTGACTCCCTCCAAACTTAGCCAACAATAGCCTACTGTTGACTGGAAACCTTACTGATAATATAAATAGTCCATTAACACATATTTTGTATGTTATACATATTATATACTGTATTCTTACAATACAATAAGCTAGAGAAAAGAAAATGTTATTAAGAAAATCATAATGAAGAGATCATATATTTACCATTCATTAAGTGGACATAGATAATCATAGAGATCTTCATTCTTATGGTCTTCAGTTTGAGTACACTGATGAGGAGGATCAAGAGGAGGGGTTGGTCATGTTATCTCACGGGTGATAGAGGTGGAATAGGCAGAAGGAGAGGCAGAAAAGGCAGGCACACTCAAGTGTAACTTTTGTTTGTTTATTTGAAACAGGGTTTTGCTCTGTCACCAGAGGGCTGGAGGGCAATGACACAATCATAGCTCACTGCAACCTCGAACTCTTGGGCTCAAGAGGTCCTCCTGCCTCAGCCTTCTGAGTAGCTGGTACTACAGGTGTGCTCCACTGCACCCAGCTAATTTTTTTTTCTTAACTTTTTGTAGAGATGGGTCTTGCTATGTTGTTAAAGCTGGTCTCCAACTCCTAACCTCAGGAGATCTTTCTACCTCAGCCTTCCAAAGTGCTGGGATTACAGGTGTGAGCCACCCCACCCAACTTAGTATAAGTTCTATTGAAAAAACAATCTTCCTATAAGTGGACTCATGCAGTTCAAACCTATGCTGTTCAAGGGTCAATTGTAATGTTATATTATTACTCTACCTTTTCTATGTTTAGATACACAAATACTTACCATTGTATTATAATTGCTAAAGTGTATTCAGTTCAGTGACATGCTGTACAGGTTTGAGCCTAGAAACAACAGGCTATATACCACATAGCCTAGGTATATAGTAGGCTATACCATCTAGGTTTGTGTGATTTCACCCTACGATATTCACACAAACATGATACCACCTAATGATGCATTTCTCAGAGTGTATCAACATCATTAAGTGACACATGACAGTACCAGAGCCAGGTCTGCCAAACTCCAGAGTATGTCCTCTTAAGCTATTCATGCCACCCTCAAACTGTCTGCCCCAGCCATATTGCATTACTTTCAGCTCCTAGAACTCATTTGCTCTCCTTGTCATGAGGCCTTCATACATATTGTTCCCTATGTCTGGAATGTCCCCTCACAAATCTCACCTTTACATGGATAATATTTATTCATTCATATGTCTTTGCTTAAATGTCATTGCCTCAGGAAAGCTTCCCTTACTATCTAAAATTAAATTTTTTATTTGTTTACTTCTTTATGGTCTGTTTACCTTTGGTATAATGTCAAAATTGTTACCACTGGTCCTCAGTTCTCAGAATGACATTCAGCAGGGGTTCAATAAACATTTGTTGTATAACTGCATGCATAAATGAATGATGCTGGGTGGAAACTCCCTAAACTGAAAACTTCATCTATTCAGACTACTGATGAAAAACAGAAAGAAGGAAAGTATAAATTTGTTCATCCACTGGATATTTATTTAGTAGCTTCCAGGTCCCAGCCAATACTCTTAAGAACTCACAGCCTTCCTATGGGAGACAGACACATAAGCATGTGCTTATAACACAATATAAGTAAAGTGCCTGTTATAATTTTACAATAGATGCAGAGATGCAAAAAAAGAGTATGTCTATAGGGAACCTTCCCAGGAAAGGAAATTCTTGAGTCCTTTTGCAGGATGAATGAGTCTTGAAATATATATCGTATAGTCTATGTATTTCACTTATGAAAGGCAGAGGAGCATCTACTATATATACCAGAGCATTTTACATCTCATTTGATTCTCACAAGAGCTCTGTGTTGTTATTCCCATTTTACAGACGTGGAAATTCAAGCTAAGAAATATCAAGGAATTTGCCCAAGGTTACAGGCAAGGACATTAGTAAAGGAGCGGAATTTGAACCCAACTCTGAGTCCAGTATCCATTTATTTATCATTATATTGAAATCCTTTGATACTATACTCCCCAGAGCCTGCTCACTTTTATTTTCAATATAACTCTTAACAAAATCGGTTATCTGGTTTCCTATTCTAATATAAATTAAGCAGCAAAATGAAAGATCAGGAAGAGACCAAAGTCAAGTATCCTGATGGCAAAGGACACAAGAGAAAAACTATAAAAATTACACACAAAAAATATAAAAACTAATGGATCATATAGTCAGTCCTCCACCCTTTGCTGCACAACAATACTTGATATGCTTAATGATGACCCCATTATGGACAAAAATGGTTGTTATAGCCACTACAGTCTAGAAGATAGAGAAATAACTTTTTGTGTTTCAAAGGGTAAACTTCAGTTACCTAGTATATTAATTCCTCTCTGGGAACTCTGAATTGTAACAATTGTTTCCAAAGTGTTAGTGAGAAGGAATATCCCAACTTAAATAGAGTCTTCATTTTGTGGATATTATTTTTCTGTTGCTTTAAACTAAATTCAAGCCAGTATATAAAAACTGTCAATTTTAACTTACATAGTTACCCAAGTACATTTTAAATTTTAAAAACCTCTCATACATGACTGTGGACAGCACACGTGGATTGAGAAATGTAAAGATTGACAAGCATATATAAGGTGTTACTGAATATTCTCAATATCTAAAAACTTTTTTTAAAAAAAGTCTTCTAACACACCTTGTAATAAAACAGGACAAATTATGAACAAAATGGAGGAAAAACTATAATATTTTTAACCTGCTGCACTCATATCTTAAATAGCTACACATGTGAAAAAGAAACAATTCAGGCAAACACAGAGAAAGCTGGTTGAGCAATTTGCCATAAAAGTGTTTCTATCAAATACCCCATCTGGGTCCACCTTTTCAACATGAAGATGTTAGCTTTTTTAAGAGAGCTTTTTATTATTTATATAATTCTCTTCTTGAAAAAAGAGAGGTTGCATTTAGAGAACACATCCTGGTTTGTTTTGTTTTTAAAAATAAGAGAAAATTGTTCCGCCAATTATATTGAACAGGCTGACTAGGAAACATTTAATATCTTTTATCATTTTAGAGGCTTTTAAATGTGAGCCTTTCCACTCAGAACACTGTGACAATGTGAAAAAACACACTGGCTACATTTCCCATGAACATGTAAAAAGAAATATAAGGAAAAACAACTATTTACTTGGAATTAACTGTAGTTTTCATATATTCTTCCAGGAGCAAAGCAGCTTCTGCCTAAAACTCTAGAAAAACGCTACCTGTTTACTTACAGAACACTCTAATTTAAAGATGTAAACTCATAATTAAAGTTTACATAATCACCTAATAGAAACAAACACAACGTGAATAATTGCAAATAAAATGTCACTGTACTAGAGAGACAGTTGTATTTAAAATGCTCTTCCTTACCTGGATGCTCTTCAGAATAAACTCACTTTTCTCTCTTACATCTTTGAAGGGACACCTCTTAGAAAGCATAAGTAGATGAGCAAGTAGCTTATTCAACCCATCCGAAGACTCGGTATTTGAAAGCCCGTCTGATGGACGATGAAGTGTTTCTTTCACCGAACGAAGACACTCGCTTTTCCTCAAAATGGTTTGCCTAATGTTTTCCAGTGCTGTCTCTCTAGTAGTTGAATCTCTACTGCACAGTCCATCCCATCTCACTTCATTCTCTCCTTCAGCCATGACAATAGTTTTTCCTTTGCGGTCTTCAGTTACCTTTCAGCATGCCCCCCAAAATCACTCTGTGTTTTTAAAATGAAAAATGTAAAAATAAAATCAGAGAAATCAAATCGTCATGAAAACACACATATGGGTAACATTTGGAACCACTGGTGTCTTCAGCCGATCTACAAGCTAGATCACCCTCTCACCCTCTCCTTGTACACTAAAGGGCAGTCTTCTTTCTGGAAAACAAAGTTGGAAAGTTGCAACCTTGCAGCGCTGGCTTTGGTGGACTGAGAATTTCGGGGAAGCGTTCTCCTCCGTCTCGCGGGGTCAGCGGATATCCTCACGTTGTGGAGCTGTCAAATCCGTGCTCTGCCCCAAAAGGCTGGTAACAGTTGAACGCCCTCCAGCCATTCGGGGCTTTTTTGTCTGTGCAGCCACCGGGTTCTCTCGAGCTTTCCCACCCCGCCCCTCCTCCGACACCAGTCCCCGCCCTCCGCAGCTCCTCCCAGCGCCTCAGCAGCCGGTCGGGCGCCGGCAGGGAAGGCTCGCCGAACTCTGGCCCACTGGCCGCAGCGGCCGGAGGCTTGGGCGCTGCTGGAGGGCGGCAGTCTCGGGCAGCCACTGTCCCGGCGGGCGGCGGTGAAAAAAAGCGTCCCCAGCCCCGCCAATTCCGGATCCCCGGGAAGACGCTACTTCTCCGATCCCTGCACCCTCGCCCACCACCGCCGAGGCAGAGGGCATAGGGCGGCCCTGGCAATCCTCGAACGCAGGGCTGGGCCGCGGAGCTGGCGGGGCTGCGGGGCCCAAGGCGCAAAGCCCGCCCTTCGCCCAGCCCCATCGGTGGGGATCAGCCCAGAGGGCGGGAGCAGGGAGGGGAGACGGGGTCCTCACCCCCAGCCCCTCCCCTTTCTCCGCCCGGCACAAACCGGGAGCCACCCCGGCCCCAGCGCCGCCTTCCCCGCCCAGGCAGACGCGACCCGCCGAGGCAAAGCCATTGGAAAAAGCCCCGCCCTCTGGCAGGCTACCTCCGGACCCCCAGTGCGCCGCGCGCGGCTGCCAACCGCTGCCGGCTGCTACGCATGCGTGACTTAGAACAGGGCACAAGCGCCTCCGGAGGCTCTAAGCTTGCGCCCTGGGGCGGTTTCTGTTCCCGGATGTTTGGCGTGTGTCCTGGAGAAGGGGAAGGAAAAAGTAAGGCGTAGAAGTACACTGAGACTTCGTCACACACAAAACAAGCACGACAAAGAAAAAGGGCGCTAAGGGACTCCTGGACGAAATTGAGTCTACATTTAAGATCACCGTAAAAGTAGTGACGGCCTCTTTATTACTCCAAACCCCAGATTTAAGTCGGTGGGACGTCTTCGCGTTGACTTGTGGGGAATGTAGTTTTGATGCTGCCGGCGCGTTTTGTTTGCGACAGAAACTACAATCCCCAGAGGCCACCGCGACGTCGCCTGTGGCTGCCCGCGAACCAACGGTTAGCGGTGGCAGGGGCTGACTGAGAGCGTCTGCTTGGTAAGCACTGTAGGCTGGGTTGTCACCTTTCCTTGACAGGGTTTTTTCTTCCTCCATTTCCTCTGGGATTTTGGAGACGAAGCCATCTAGGGTGGCCTCCCTTAGTCCAAGGATTTTTCCAGTGACTTGCGTGGGAAGGACTAGTCCAGCTGCCCAAGCACGGGGTGTGGTGGGTGAGGCGAGGATTTAGGGATCCTGATCCCGAGGGTCGCAGGGAGCGGCCTAAGGCCAAGAAGGAAGGATGCTGTGGAAACGAGCTTCGGGCTGCTGCTTCTGCTTCCACCCTTTTCTGTGGACAGGCGCGGGGTGGATTTGGGATCTCTGCGCTTTTGCACCTTTGTTTGCCTTTGCTTAGGGATGTTCTGGGCTTTATTTGCTTTTAAAAAGTCATTATTTGAGAAAAGTCGAGGTTTGAACGGCCATCAGTGGACTGATAATCGGTGTAGATTTTAATTCTTTACGTTGCAGAATTGCATTACATTAAATTCTAAAAATTTCATCTTGCTAGGCACTGAATATACAACAATGAGAAAGACAAGTCTTATCCAGTTAAGAGGACCCAGTTGTTAGACATACAGTTACAATACTATATGATATCACTGGGATGCCTAGAAGGAGATCACTTAGCCCAGTCTTGGAAAGCCAGGGAAATCTTCATCCCAGGGGAAATGAAGATCAAAAGAACAGCATATGCTAAGGCCCAGAGCGAGAGATAGGGTACTTTCAGGAAACGTCAGTAAGCCAAATCATACATACTTGGCGGTGTGGGGTGGGAAGGGAAGGGTGCTTTTTGTGTATTGATGTACTTTGAAGCTACAAAGAGACAGATACTGTGAATTCTTTACATTGTTTCTGTAAGTGAACTATTTTTGAATAGATGCATAGTTCTGATGAATTGGTCGAATTTCAAAAGCCTGTTACATTCTAACACTTCTAGTTTGAATCCGAATTTTAAAAAGGGAATAACTTATGAGTGTGATTGAGAAAACAAAACAAAACCATTCCGTTTTTATCTCCTTTTTGGGATGATCATCCTTTATCCAGCCCAGAAAGGGTAGGGTAGTTTCTTAAGGCTGGGTGCCTTTTTATCCCGTAGTTAAATATGATCTCATGTGTATCCATGGCTTCACCAACACTTATGACTCTCAAATGAATAGCTCCATTCAGCTTCACCTCTCAGCTTTCACATATCTATCTCTTGGATATTTCTTCTTGGATATCTCAAAAGCATCTCAAACTCAACATTCCTAAAATCAAATGTATAGTTATCTCTTACGAATCTGATTCTTTTTCAGTGTTCCTTATTTCAGCAAAGGACACTACCATCCATCTACTTGTGAAAATTTGAAAGCTAAACATTATTCTTTATTTCTTCTTGCCCTTCATACTTCTATGGCTAAATTATTACCAAGTTCTGCCAATCTTATCTCCCAAAATATCCTTCAAATATATTTTTCTCTCCACCTGTCTTCAAACTGCTGTAATCTCTCAAGACCACTGCAGTAGCAGTTATTCACAATGACCCTCCTCCATTAGTTCTCCATTATAGCTACCAGAATGATTTTTTTGAAACTGCAGATCTGATCAGATTTTCTCTTGGTGAAAACTATTCAGTGGTGTCCTGCTACTGTTAAAATAAAGGCAAAACTCCTTTATAAAGCCTGACATCATCTGGTACTCTTTCAGACTCACTTCATATACTGCTCTCCAGATCAACCATACAGACCATTTTTCAGTCATTGGTTCTCATGTTCCATTTCACCCACGCATTTACTCAACAAATCTCTGTTGAGTCCCTTTTATATAACAGGACATTGAGGATACAGCACTGACCACAATATATAAAAATTCCTACTGTCATAGAGCTTGCATTCTACTGAGAAGAGATAGTAAATAAATATGTAAAACATTTAGTAAATGAAATGAAGACAAATGCAGTGGAGAATAAAACAACTGGGAAGGGGAATGGGGAGTGTCAGGATGTGAGGGGCTAGGTTTGCTTTTAGATAAGGTGGTTAGAAAAGACCTAATCCAGAAGGGGACAATTGAGGAGATATGAAGTAGGGGAGGGAATAAACCATATAGATGCCTGGGCAAATAGCATTCTAATGAAGAGAGTTAGTGCAAAGGCCTTGGGCAGGAGCCTGAGTGCACATTTGAGAAATAGCAAGAAGGCTAGTGTGGCTGGAGCACAATGAGTACAAAGAGAATAACATGAGGTCACAGAGAAAGGAAGTAATGGTGGGAGAACATATACGTGACTGAAAGGACTAACATTTTTAATTGAGTTGGGAAAGCATTGGAGAGTTTTGTGCAGATGAGGGCATGATCTGACTTTTTAAAAATGACTACTTTTCTTTCACTCTCTCTCTTTCTTTCTCTCTCTCTCTTCGATGGAGTTTTGCTCTTGTTGCCCAGGCTGGAGTGCAATGGCACAATCTTGGCTCACTGCAACCTCCACCTCCCAAGTTTAAGCAATTCTTCATCCTCGGCCTCCCAAGTAGCTGGGATTACAGGCATGCACCACCATACCTGGCTAATTCTGTATTTTTAGTAGAGACAGAGTTTCACCATGTTGGTCAGGCTGGTCTCGAATTCCTGACCTCAAGTGATCCACCCACCTCAGCCTTGCAAAGTGCTGGATTACAGACATGAGCCACCGTGCCTGGCCTCTTTTTTTTTTTTGCCTGAGGCAGAGTCTCACTGTGTCACCCAGGCTGGAGTGAAGTCATAGCTCATTGCATCCTTGAACTCCTGGGCTCAAGTAATCCTGCCAACTCAGTCGCCCAGGTTGTTGGGACTATAGGCATGTACCAACATGCCCAGCTAATTTTGTATTTTTTCCTTTTTTTTTGTTTTTAACTGAAATTACATAAAAGTGGAGATATTTTTTGTCTTTTTATAGAGACGGGGTCTCACTGTGTTGCCCAGGCTGGTCTTGAACTCCTCAAGTGATTGCCTCAAGCGATCCTCCTGCCTCTGCCTTCCAAAGTGCTGGGATTAGAGGCAGACGCCACTGCAACTGGCCTGAAATGAATATTTCTTTTAAATTGTATTGAGCATTAGACCATGGGGAAGCAAGAGTAGAAACAGAGAGACTGGTTGGAAACTAAAGTAATAATCCAGGTGAGAGAATCTGGATACGTTTTGATAGTATAACCAACAGATTTTGCTGACAGATTGTGTGACAGTAAGAGTCAAAAATGACTTCAAAGTTTCTAACCTGAGCAACTACAATGGAGGAAGTGCCATTTACTGTTACGGGAAAGTCTGCAGATTTATGAATGGGAGAGAGAGGAAAGGTTGGTATTTTAGCTTGGCCATGTTAAGTTTGAGATGCCTCTAAGAAATTCACATTGAGATGTGGAGGTGGAGGAGGCAGTTGAATAAATGAGTCCAGAAGTGAGGAGAAAGAGCTGGCAATAGATATAATTTTGGGTTTTATAGTAGTGTTTTGATAGCAGTTGTTGATATCACCAAAAGAGATATTCCATGGAGTTTGGGTGGATTTGGAGTTCTATGCAAAGGTGACTGTGAAGGAGCAGCCAGTGAACAGAGGAAAACCCACTGTTCAGTAGGTGTCCTAGAAGCGAAATGAAGAAAGTGATTAAGGAGGAAGGAAAAATAAGTTATGTTAAATGTTGCTGTAGGTCTAATGAGATGAGGATTCATAATTGACCACTACATTTAGCAACATGGAGGTCATTGGGATCTTGATAAGAAACTTTTGGTGGAGTAAAGGTGAAACTCCGTCTCTACTAAAAGTACAAAAATTAGCCGGGCATGATGGCGCATGCCTGTAATCCCAACTACTTAGGATGCTGAGGCAGGAGAATCACCTGAGCCCGGGAGGCGGAGGAGCTGGGGTTGCAGTGAGCCAAGATCGCACCACTGCACTGCAGACTGGGCGACAGAGTATGACTCTGTCTCAGGAAAAAAAAAAAAAAAAAGAAAGTCTGCCTTTTTTGGCTGCAATGTATAAATAGATGTTATGGAATTTAGAAGAACTTCTTTAGATCGGTAAACATTCAAGTTACATTTTAGAAGAGTAATTAATTAGGAAACAGATATTGAGAGGTTTTGCTAACTTTGGCCATGGACCATGGAATCATGCATTAATGTTGCCTTTTAGACTGGTGCCTTTACTTAGCAATGTGCATTTATAGTTATTTTATGTCTTTATATGTATGGCTTGAGAGCTCATTTGTTTTTATCACTGAAAAATAATCCATTGTATGGATATATTACAGTTTGCTTATTCACCTTTTGAAGGACATCTTAGTTGCTTCCAGTTTTCATCAATTATGAATAAAGTGTCCTAAAAATTTATGTGCAGGCTTTTTCTGGGCATAAGTTTTTAACTCATCTAGGAATATGATTGCTGGTAACCCTATGTTTAGCTTTGTAAGAAACTCACAGCTGTTTTTCAAAGCGGCAGTACCATTTTCTATTTCCCACCAATGAATGAGAGTTCCTGTTGTGCCGCATCTTTGCCAGGATTTGGTGGTGTTAGTGTTTTGGATTTTAGCTGCTCTGATAGGTATGTAATGGTATCTCATTATTGTTTTAATTGGTGATTCCCCAATGACATATGTTGAGCATCTTTTCATGTGCCTATTTGCTGCCTGTATATCATGTTTGGTGAGGTGTCTGTTCAGATTTTTTGTCCATTTAAAAATTATTATTACTGTTGAGTGTTTTTGTTTTATAGAGGCAGGGTCTCGCTGTGTCACCCAGGTTGGAGAGCAGTGGTGATATCATAGCTCACTGTAACCTCAAACCCCTTGGCTCAAGCAGTCCTGCCTCAGCCTCCAAAGTAGCTGGAACTACAGGCATGCACCTCCATGCCCAGTTTACTGTTGAGTTTTAAGAGCGCTTTGTATATTTTGGACACACAAGTCCTATATCAGATCTGCATTTTGCAAATATTTTCTGCAAGTCTGTGGCTTGTCTTTTCATTCTCTTAATAGTGTCTTTTGCAAAGCAGAAAATTTTAATTTTAGTGAAGTCCAGCTTTCATGTATCATGCTTTTGGTGTTGCAGCTAAAAAGTCATTGCCATACCCAAGGTCATTTAGATTTTCTCTTGTCTTCCAGAGCTTTTATAGCTTTGTGTTTTGTGTATAGGTTTATGATCCATTTTTTAGTCATTTTTTTTGTAAAAGGTATAAGGTCTGTGCTGACATTTATATTTTTATTAATAAAGTTTCTGCTGGATCTGAAATTATTTTGATCAGTAATATTAAAAGGTAAAAAACTTTTTTTTAAAGACCATTGTACTGAATCCGTACAACTATATTGGTACCATTCTTCAAAACTGTTCCTTGAGAGAGCGACCTGAAGTCAGCCTAAAGATGAGGCCAGGGAGAACTTTATCTGGAATGTATCAGAAAACCGGACTAACAGTTCCATTTTAGTTATCTGTTGTCAGCATGTGCAATTGGCTGAGTGCTGTAAGTGCAAATTGTTAGGAAGACTTTCTACAATTAAGAATATTATTCTCCAATTGAATTACCTTGTTATTTGTCTACATTGCTGTTTTTCTGTTTTTTTGTTTGTTTTTGTTTTTGTTTTTTGCTACTTTTTTGCCTAGTCTTACAAGGTTGCAAAAATCTACCTGTGATTTTTCCACAATAGTTTGACCCTTCTCTACAATGAAACACTGAAGCCATGGAAACTTAAAATATCTCTTTCTGTGATAACTGACTTCAACTTAAGTTTTTAAAGGAAATTATACTAATTATTTACTACATAGTAACATAAGCAGTTTTACCTCTAAATGCTTCCTTAGTTTTTCTTTTGGCTTGTTGAAAAATGTCTTGTCAACCAAGTACTATATGTGTGTACTTTTATGTGTGTGGTGTATGTGTATTGCCCAAATGAATCATGAAAGCTCTTAAATTTGAATCTGTATATTTTATTTTTAAGCTTTCCTTAACAAGGTCATTTGAATTCCTTAACAAGATTGATTTGAATGATACTCTTTTCAACCTTTCAAAAACGTATTTTCTGAAACACTGTCATACATACTATTCTCAAAATACCATCACCCTTTTTTCTATGTTATTGCTTCCATCTTTCAGGAATAAATGAGTAAACCACTTAAATCAAGTTTACTCTTCAGTATTTTCTCCAGTTTTTCTGTTTTTGGTGTCTCCAAATTTACTGTAGTATGCTTTGAATGACTAAATCTCTAGTATTTCTGACATATATTAATGGATAGATTTTTAAAAACCAATAATTGCTGAATCTATATTCATTTTGCTCTTCTTGAAAGATTTATGAGCCAACTCTAGCAATATATGCAATATACAATATGAATTTTATAAACCGGTCTCACTACTGACTTTATTCTTATTTTTCTACTTATTTTCCTTATCCATATTTTACATGAATATATACATATATGGGGTAAGATATTAAAATTACGTGTCATTTTAAAAAACATTACAAATTTCAGCCGGGCGCGGTGGCTCAAGCCTGTAATCCCAGCACTTTGGGAGGCCGAGACGGGCGGATCACGAGGTCAGAAGATCGAGGCCATCCTGGCTAACATGGTGAAACCCCGTCTCTACTAAAAAATACAAAAAAACTAGCCGGGCGAGGTGGCGGGCGCCTGTAGTCCCAGCTACTCGGGAGACTGAAGCAGGAGAATGGCGTGAACCCGGCAGGCGGAGCTTGCAGTGAGCCGAGATCTGGCCACTGCACTCCAGCCTGGGCTACAGCGCAAGACTCTGTCTCAAAAAAAAAAAAAAAAAATTACAAATTTCAAACAAAAAATAAGTAACAAAATAAATACGCTTTTTAACTACCCCTTGGAACGAACAAATGTTAACATTTTACCTAATTTGCTTTAGTTTTTTTCTTTTTCAATGAAATAAAATATCACATAGGTTGTGAAAATGCTCTTGGCACAGTCATATATTGTCTTTGCCTTTTAAAAAAATGTTACATAGAAGATATCTTACTATCTGTAACTTGCTTTCTATTTTACTCAATATATTTTCAGAGCTTATCTATGTTGCTAAATGTAGATCTTGTTTTTAAATTTTAGCTGGTGTATAGTGTTTCATTGTATGAATATGATACAACTTATTTATCCAGTCCCTGTTAATGTATATTTATGTCTTTTTTAAATTTTTTTTTTTGTTGCAAGCAGTGCAGCAGTGAGCATCATTATACGTATCTCCAGATATGTGCCATTTTCTTTAGGGTTCACTCATAAATTCAGAGAAGTGGAATTGCTGAGTTATAGGATATACACAGGATCACATTTTTCAAGTTGTTCTCTAAAATGTTATATTTTACCAGTTTACACTCCCACTGGCAGTTCATGGGAATTTTCATTTCCCCACATCCTTGACAAAACTTAATATTGATAGGCGTGGTTTTTTGTTTTGTTTTTTGTTTGTTTGTTTGTTTGTTTTGTTTTGTGAGACAGAATCCCACTCTGTTGCCCAGACCAGAGTGCAGTGGCACGATCACAGCCCACCGCAAGCCTCAACCTCCCAGGGTCAAGCGATCTTCCCACCTCTGCCCTTCAAGTAGCTGGGAACACATGTGTGTGCCACCACACCCAGCTAATTAAAAAATTTTTCTTTGTAGAAATGGGGTCTCACAGTATTGCCCAGGCTGATCTTGAACACCTGGGCTCAAGCAGTCCCCCAACCTCAGCCTCACTAAGTGCTAAGATTACAGACATGAGCCACTGCATTGGGTCCTGATAGGCTTCTTTTAAAATTTTTGTCAAGCTAATGGGTGTAAAATAATTTCTGTATTGTTTGATTTTGCATTTCCTGATCAATGAAGTAGAATGTTTTTGTCCTTTTGGCTATCCATGTTTTCTTGTCTTTTAAATTCCACTGTACCTTTTTTTCCTTTGTTAATTGAGCTTTGTGTTTTTCAAAATGATTTATAGAACTTTTTTCTGTATTTCAGATACTAATCTTTTATGTTATATATGTTGCTTTTTTAAAGATATCATCAATGATGTTTTTTGTTGTACAGAAATCTTAATTTTAATATAGTTTTATCATTTTTTCTTTTTTTATTTATAAATTATCTTGTTTTAAGAAATCTCTTCTTACCCAAAGTCTGAAACATACTCTGTATTTTCTTCTAAAACAAAGGTTTGTTGTTCACATATAGATATTCAGTCTAGCTGGAATTTATTTTTGTGTTTGGCATGGAGTAGAGATATATGTTTATATTTTACAGTGTGGCTAGCACTGTACAGTGAATATTGGCATAGTAAATATTGAATAGCCAATCCTTTCTCCATGGAAATGCCCTCTTTTTCATATACCAAATCCCCACATATGTAAAAGTTTATTTACTCTCTTTTCTTTTGTATCCGTTTTGTCTCACCTCAGTCCTATACTATTTTAATGACTAAAGTGCCGTAATCAATCTTAATAACTAGAAAAACAGTCCTACCTTTTTTTCTTTTTCACAACGCCATTACAAAATTTTATTTGCCATTATCCCTATGATTCATATATAGTTTCTGATGCTATTGTGCAAATGTATGTTTTGAAATTACATTTTCTAGATAGGTTATCTAGATCGGGGATCCCCAAACCTCGGGCCATGGACTGGTACCAGTTCGTGGCCTGTTACAAACCAGACCACTCAACAGGGAGTGAGCAACAGGTGAACAAACGAAGCTTCATCTGTATCTACAGCTGCTCCCCATTGCTTGCATTACCCCAGATCTCCGCCTCCTGTCAGATCAGCAGTAGCATTCTTACAGGAGCACAAATGCTCTCCGAACTGCGGATGTGAGAGATCTAGGTTGCACGCTCCTTATGAGACTCTAAAGCCTAATGATTTGTCACTGTCTCTCATCACCCCCAGATGGGACTGTCTGGTTGCAAAAACAAGCTCAGGGCTCCTACTGATTCTACTTTATGGTGAGTTGTATAATTATTTTGTTATGTGTTACAATGTAATAATAATAGAAATAAAGTTCACAATAAATGCAATGCGCTTGAATCATCCTGAAACCATCCCGTCCCCACACCTAACCCAGGTCCATGGAAAAAGCGTCTTCCATAAAACCGGTCCCTGGTACCAAAAAGATTGGGGACCACTGATCTAGATTATTGTGGGTTGTTCTATATAGAAAATCATATTTCCTGCAGATAACAATTTTTATACTCTTATACATCTTATTTTCTTTTTCTGTTTTGTCCCTTTGTCACGATCTCCAATTTATTATTAAACAATACTACTGATAGTGGGTATCCTTGTTGTCAGTGTTTTTAGTGTCAGAGGTGGACTTTTTTTCTTGAAACTCAATACATTTCATTTATTTTAATTAGTATTCAATTTATTAAAGTTGTCATTTTTTATATGTAGTTTTCACTAAGACTTTGAATTTAACTTGTAAGTTGTACTACATCTATTTTTAAGTATAGTAGTTTTTGCAAGGAAATAAGGATTTTGGCTTTTTTAAAATTAATGTTCAAGACCAGGCATGATAGCTCATGTCTGTAATCCCAGCACTTTGGGAAGCTGAGGCTGGCGGATCACTTGAGGTCAGGAGTTCAAGACCAGCCTGGCCAACATGGTGAAACAACACCCCCCCCCCCACCACCGTCTCTACTAAAAATACAAAAAAAGAAAATTAGCGTGGCATGGTGGCTCACACCTGTAATCTCAGCTCCTTTGAGGCAGGAAAATTGCTTGAACTCAGGAGATAAAGGTTGCAGTGAGCTGAAATTGCACCACTTCACTCCAGCTTAGGTGACAGAGTGAGACTCTATCTCAAAAAACTAACAAAATAAAATTAATGTTTGGTTAACCTATAAGTATAAAAGATAAAATTTTCTTTAAATATGTAATAGTATTTACAAACAAATTTCTTATGTTTCAAACTACAATTTTCAATTTAGCCTATCATTTTATCAAATACTGAAGCTATTATCAAAACAGACCTTCAATTCTAATAAGCAGTATCTTCCTAAGTAAGCAACTTTTGTGAACCTAATAAATTAGAATGATATTTTTTAATAAATCTGATTTTCATAATCATTTTAAACATTTTAAAAAATCCAACCATGATTCACCAGTTCTGGCTTGAATTTTCTCTTTGTTTTTAGCATCTGGGCATTTCCCCTTTTTCTTTTGAGCTTGGCTATATATAATTTTAAAGTTATATATCATCTAATATTTTTATGTATAGGTTAGAGGAGAGTTTTTTCTTTCATATTAATCAGAACTTTTTATATTTTCCTTCTTTATATAATTTTATAAGTTGCTTAAAAGTCATTCTAAAGCCTTAAAAACACGTGTTTCAAATGCCTGTTAATGCAAATTATGGATTCTTTTTATTTTTAAAAATCTAGACTTAATGGTTGTCTAGATAAGAGCATTAAGGTATTCATAAGGGAATTCACAATGAAGACAAAACTTAATTGTTACCCCAGGTTTAGAACTCAGTAATTTGGCAAAAGCTTCAGTAAAAGTTCATATCTGTGGCTGGACACAGTAACTTACACCTGTAATCCCAGCACTTTGGGAGGTCAAGGCGGGTGGATCACCTGAGGTCAGGAGTTCGAGACCAGCTTGGCCAACATGGTGAAACCCCGTCTCTAATAAAAATCCAAAAATTAGCTTGGCATGGTGGCACATGCCTGTAATCCCAGCTACCTGGGAGGCTGGGGCAGGAGAATCACTTGAACCTGGGAGACGGAGGTTGCAGTGAGACGAGATCACGCCACTGCACTCTAGCTTGGGCTACACAGAGAGACTCTGTATCAAAAAAAAAAAAAAAAAAGATAAAATAAGTTCATATTTGTAAGTACAACTCTCTTTTAATAGAATTTTAGAAATGGATGAAAACTTCAAGATTAAGTTATTCATTTTATTTAATTCATAAATATATAAAGTTATGGAGAAGTTAAGCTACTAATTAGGACAAGATCCCAAAACTAGTTAGAAACTAGTGTTGTCCACACCAGTAAATCTAAATGTAATGCCCCACCAGTAAGCAGTAGTGCTTTGGAGGAGTCTCTGACACCAAAACTTATAAAGACTACAATATTTATGTTCTACATTTCTCTCTCTTTTTTTTTTTTTTTTTTTTGAGGCAGAGTTTCACTCTCATCACCCAGGCTAGAGTACAGTGGCGTGATCTCAGCTCACTGCAACCTCTGCCTCCAGAGTTCAAGTGATTCTCCTGCCTCACCTGCCACCATGCCCTGCTAATTTTGTATCTTTAGTAGAGACAGGATTTCACTATTTTGGCCAGGCTGGTCTCAAACTCCTGAACTCCAGTGATCCACCTACCTCAGCCTCCCAAAGTGCTGGGATTACAGGCATGAGACACCACAGCCAGCCCCATTTTTCTTATTTTATTTGACTTAATTGCATTTTCCTACATTCCTTTGTTCAAAAAGGGGTAGATGATACCTGTGAGACCTTGTGCTGTGATTTTTTTGTCCTTTATTAATTTAGAAAATACGAGAGACAAATTCTATTTCTTATTCCAAAATAAATTCATGCAAATTGTTTGAATTCTGTTACTCAATTTTCCCATCTCATTTATGAGCCCTCCTTATTTCTTGAATTTAAAAAGGTGAAAGATTTATATGCTCTGAAGAGAAACCAGAGCATTGTTTCATGGATTATATTAACAAGAAGATGTTATAGCATCTACTGAATGATTTGGCTATATAATGATTCTGTTAAGTACTTTTGAAGGTACATTAACTTAGCAATTTTTATGTGCCATTCCATCAGATATACCAGACTGATTATTTACTAAATCAAGTGAGCTTAAATACACAAATGCTAGAATTTGTAACTCGTTTTTAATAGGAGAATCTCTTTCTCTTCCTTTACTCTCCTACAGTAGAAATACAAATTTCTAACAAGGATGTTGTAGACAATTTGCTCTTTGTTATTTCTATTATCAGTTGTTATTTCTTGTTGTCAATTACATATCTCATAATATCTCGATAGTAGTCTTCTGTGTAGAGCTCCTTTGATGATTCTGTATATAAACATTATAGAACTTACCTGAAGTTCTGTTCTGTGGAACGCTAATCTCTTAAAGAGTATTCACCAAAAAGGTTTCTGTTGTACATAAATTTGGGAAATGCATGCTTCATCTTTGTTTAATATGATAGTAGCATATTAAAGACACTGATAAGTCTTGCAGGTAAAGAAGGTTAATTTTGTTTTACCAATTTCCTGAAAGTTATTTGCCAGGAAATACATTTAATTTAGGGAGTAACTTCAGTTAACATCCTGTGAAATCAGTGTTGCCTAGAGCAAGTCTTGGTGAAAAGTATGAACCTTTAGTGATCTATAACATTTAAATATTAGGATGAAAAGTATATATATCTTTATTTTATTATACTTTAAGTTCTGGGATACATGTGCAGAACGTGCAGGTTTGTTACATAGGTATACATGTGCCATGGTGGTTTGCTGCACCCATCAACTCATCATCTATGTTAGGTATTTCTCCTAATGCTATCCCTCCCCTAGCACCCCAGCCCCTGAGTGATATTCCCCTGCCTGTGGCCATGCATTCTAATTGTTCAGCTCCCACTTATGAGTGAGAACATACAGTGTTTGATTTTCTGTTCTTGAGATAGTTTGCTGAGAATGATGGTTTCCAGCATCATCCATGTCCCTGTAAAGGACATGAACTCATTCTTTTTTTATGGCTGCATAGCGTTCCATGGTGTGTATGTGCTACATTTTCTTAATCCAGTCTGTCATTGATGGACATTTGTGTTAGTTCCAAGTCTTTGCTATTGTGAAGAGTGCCACAATAAACATACATGTGCATGTGTCTTTATAGTAGAATGATTTATAATCCTTTGGGTATCACCCAGTAATGGGATTGCCAGGTCAAATGGTATTTCTAGTTCTAGATCCTTGAGGAATCGCCACACTGTCTTCTACAATGGTTGAACTAATTTACACTCCCACCAACAGAGTAAAAACATTTCTATTTCTCCACATCCTCTCCAGCATCTGTTGTTTCCTGACTTTTTAATGATCGCCATTCTAACTGGCATGAGATGGTATCTCATTGTGGTTTTGATTTGCATTTCTCTAATGACCGGTGATGATGAGCTGTTTTTCATATGTTTGTTGGCTGCATAAATGTCTTCTTTTGAGAAGTGTCCATATCCTTCGCCCACTTTTTAATGGGGTTGTTTGATTTTTTTCTTGTAAATCTGTTTAAGCTCTTTGTAGATTCTGGATATTAGCCCTTTGTCAGATGGATAGACTGCAAAAATTTACTCCCATTTTGTAGGTTGCCTGTTCACTCGGATGATAGTTTCTTTTGCTGTGCGGAAGCCCTTTAGTTTAATCAGATCCAATTCGTCAATTTTGGCTTACGTTGCCATTGCTTTTGGTGTTTTAGTCATGAAGTCTTTGCCCATGCCAATGTCCTGAGTGGTATCACCTAGGTTTTCTGATAAGGTTTTTATGATTTTAGGTCTTATGTTTAAGTCTTTAATCCATCTTGAGTTAATTTTTATATAAGGCATAAGGGAAGAATCCAGTTTCAGCTTTCTGCATATGGCTAGCCAGTTTTCCCAACACCATTTATTAAATAGGGAATCCTTTCCCTATTGCTTGTTTTTGTCAGCTTTGTCAAAGATCAGACAGTTGTAGGTGTGTGGCGTTATTTCTGAGGCCTCTGTTCTGTTCCATTGGTCTATATATCTGTTTTGGTACCAGTACCATGCTGTTTTTGTTTCTGTAGCCTTGTAGTATAGTTTGAAGTCAGGTAGCATGATACCGCCAGCTTTGTTCTTTTTGCTTAGGATTGTCTTGGCTATGCAGGCTCTTTTTTGGTTCCATATGAAATTTAAAGTAGTTTTTTCCAATTCCATGAAGAAAGTCAATGGTAGCTTGATCAGGATAGCATTAAATCTATAAATTACTTTGGGCAGTATGGCCATTTTGACGATACTGATTCTTCCTATCCATGAGCATGAAATGTTTTTCCATTTGTTTGTGTCCTCTCTTATTTCCTTGAGCAGTGGTTTGTAGTTCTTCTTGAAGAAGTCCTTTGCATCCCTTATAAGTTGGATTCCTAGGTATTTTTTTTCACTTTGTAGCAATTGTAAATGGGAGTTCACTCACAATTTGACTGTCTGTTACTGGTTTGTAAGAATACTTGTGATTTTTGCACATAGATTTTGTATCCTGAGACTTTGCTGAAGTTGCTTATCAGCTTAAGGAGATTCTGTGCTGAGATGATGGGGTTTTCTCAATATACAATCATGTCATCTGCAAACAGAGACAATTTAACTTCCTCTTTTCCTATTTGAATACCCTTTATTTCTTTCTTTTGCCTGACTGCCCTGGCCAGAACTTCCAATACTATGTTGAATAGGAGTGGTGAGAGAGGGCATCCTTGTCTTGTGCTGGTTTTCAAAGGGAATGCTTCCAGTTTTTGCCCATTCAGTATGATATTGGCTGTGGGTTTGTCATAAATAGCTCTTATTATTTTGAGATGCATTCCATCAATACCTACTTTATAGAGATTTTTTATCATGAAGGGCTGTTGAATTTTGTCAAAGGCCTTTTCCACATCTATTGAGATAATCAAGTGGTTTTTTTTGTCATTGGTTCTGTTTATGTGATGGATTACATTTATTGATTTATATAGGTTGAACCAGCCTTACATCCCAGGGATGAAGCCAACTTGATCATGGTGGATAAGCTTTTTGATGTGCTGCTGGATTCGGCTTGCCAGTATTTTATTGAGGATTTTTGCATTGATGTTCATCAGGGATATTGGCCTGAAATTTTCTTTTTGTTGTTGTTGTTGTTGTTGTTGTGTCTCTGCCAGGTTTTGGTATCAGGATGATGCTGGCCTCATAAAATGAGTTAAGGAGGAGTTCCTTTTTTTCTATTGTTTGGAATAGTTTCAGAAGGAATGGTACCAGTTCCTCTTTGTACCTCTGGTAGAGTTCGACTGTGAATCCGTCTGGTCGTGGCCTTTTTTTGGTTGGTAGGCTATTAATTGCTGCCTCAATTTCAGAACTTGCTATTGGTCTATTCTGGGATTCGACTTCTTCCTGGGTTAGTCTTGGGAGGGTGTATGTGTCCAGGAATTTATCCATTTCTTCTAGATTTTCTAGTTTATTTGCATAGAGGTGTTTATAGTATTCTCTGATGGTAGTTTGTATTTCTGTGGGATTGGTGGTGATATCCCCTTTTATCATTTTTTATTGCGTCTGTTTGATTCTTGTCTGTTTTCTCCTTTATTAGTCTGGCTAGTGGTCTATTTTGTTGATCTTTTCAAAAAAGCAGCTCCTGGATTCATTTTTTTTTTTTTTTTTTTGAAGGTTTTTCGTGTCTCTATCTCCTTCAGTTCTGCTCTGATTATTTCTTGTCTTCTACTAGCTTTTGAGTTTGCTGTGGCTTCTCTAGTTCTTTTAATTGTGATGTTAGGTGTCAGATTTCCATCTTTCCTGCTTTCTCTTGTGGGTATTTAGTGCTGTACATTTCCCCCTACACGCTGCTTTAAACATGTCTCAGAGATTCTGGTACATTGTATCTTTGTTCTCATTGGTTTCAAAGAACATCTTTATTTCTGGCAGAAATATTTTTTTATCCAGTAGTCATTCAGGAGCACGTTGTTCAGTTTCCATGTAGTTGTGCAGTTCTGAGTGAGTTTCTTAATCCTGAGTTCTGATTTGATTGCAGTGTGGTCTGAGAGACTGTTTGTTATGATTTCCATTCTTTTGCATTTGCTGAGGAGTGTTTTACTTCCAATTATGGGGTCAATTTTAGAATAAGTGCAATGTGGTGCTGAGAAGAATGTATATTCTGTTGATGTGGGGTGGAGAGTTCTGTAGATGTCTATTAGGTCTGCTTGGTCCAGAGCTGAGTTCAAGTCCTGAATATCCTTGTTAATTTTCTACCTCGTTGATCTGTCTAATATTGACAGTGGGGTGTTAAAGTCTCCCACTGTTATTGTGTGGGAGTCTAAGTCTCTTTGTAGGTCTCTAAGAACTTGCTTTATGAATCTGGGTGCTCCTGTATTGGGGGCATATATATTTAGGTGTTTTATTTCCTTAAGCCAATTTATCTTCATAATTTTCTTTGTAACATGGATTGTCCCCTTCCCCTAACTTTTCCCCTCTTCCGGAGAAAAGCCCATGTCCTCCTCAGATCAAAATTTTTGTATTCATTTACTCATTTACCTCATCTTTATTGAGCCCCTGTGAACACATCTGAGAAATACATGATGAATAAAATACAGTTCTCTCTCTTGAAGATCTAATACACTGATTTGATGGGGAAGGGAAGTCACCTACACAGGATACCCCCTCACATCTTTACTCATCATGACTTTGCATTTACCTATTTAATAGCATGAGAAAAATGCTCTCAATATATATTTTTGTAAAGACTTCTTTCATTAAATCTAAAATGCCAAAGATTATAAGTCACAGTATTATTTTATGTATCACAAAGAAAAAATGCTGCCAAATATAGTTTAAATGTGAAACTTGATTTTGGAGGTATTAAATGTGAAAAATATATGTATTAACATACAGTAGTAAATGTTTATTAAATATTAGATGTATTTTTTATGTATTTCTGTTACATTAATTGAATTTAGTGTACCAAATGCTTATTAAATGACTGCCATGTTAAAAAGTCCAATGTAATAGAATAATGAATAAGACGTTGTCCCTGCTGTTAAGGAAGTATAAAGGAAGGCAAATGGGTACAGACATTGCTAGAATAAAGCTATGTTTGCCATATTTTTAAAATCCATTCATCTGTAATGGACACTTAGGTTATTTGTATATATTTCTTGGCTATTGTGAATAATGCTGCAGTGAACATGGGAGTGCAGACACCCCTTTCCGTACTTATTTTTTTTGCTTTGGATATATACCCAGCAGTGGGATTGCTGGATTATATGGTAATGCTATTTTTAGTTTTCTGAGGAACCTCCATACTGTTTTCCAAAATAACTGTATCAATTTACAATACCACCTACAGTGTATAAGGGTTTCTTTTTCTCTACATCCTTGCCGACTTGTGTTGTCATTCATCTTTTTGATAGTAGCCAATCTGACAGGTATGAGCTGATATCTCGTTGTGGTTTTAATTTTCATTTCTTTGATGATTAGAGATGTTGAACATTTTAAAGTATATATCTGTTGGCCATTTGTGTGCCTTCTTTTGAGAAAAGTCTATTTAAGTCCTTTGCCCATTTTTTAATAGGGTTGTTTTCTTGTTATTTCATAGTTTGAGTTTTTTGTTTATTTTGGGTGTTAGCCCCTCATGTATGTAGAAACAACAGAATACTATTTAAGCTTTCTTAAAAAAAAAAACAAACAGGAAATTTCTTCATTTTCAACAACATGGATGAACCTAGAGGACATCATATTAAGGGAAATAAGCCAGGCACAGAGAAACAAATAATGTGTAATCTCACTTATATTTGGAATCTAGAAAAGTCAAAATCATAGAAGTAGAGATTAGAATAGTGGTTACCAGAGGCAAGTGGCAGGGGATGGGAAGAGGGGTAGGAGAGTTGTAGGGAGTGGACAGGGAAAGGGAAGATGCCGATCAACGGGGTACAAAGTTAAGTTACTAGAAATAAGTTCTGGTGTTCTGTTACACTGCAAGGTGACTATAGTTATTATATTTCAAAATAGCTAAAACAGATAATTTTAAATGTCTCACTACAAAGAGATGGTAAATGTTTGAGGTGATGGATATACTAATTACTCTGATATGATAATTCCACAAAGTACACATATATTGAAATATCACCTTATACCCCATAAATATATACAGTTATTATTTGCCGATTAAAATAAAACTAATAAAAATACAAAATGTAAAGCTATATTTGTTAAAGCAAATAAATTAAATCAGCTAAACCATGATTAATAAATACATTAAAATATTGCTAAATTAATGATAGTTGATGATTTTGTAAAAGTTATAAATTAACTTCAAAAATCTTCTGTTGTTAATTTTTTATTCTTTCATTGTTAGGAGAAGTTAGGGTGGTAGTGGATAAAAGGGAGAAATGGAAGGAAATATTTATTTATGAGTATATATGTATTTTTTTTTTTGAAGGAGAGAATAGGGCTTCCTTTAGCGTATCATTTTAAAGGAATTTTGTGTTCTCAGTTGTGATCTCCACACTACTCTATTTATAGGGAAAACAATTCTAGTAGTTGTAATGTTTGTTTTCTTTGGGAAATTTACAAATTAGATTATGCTCAGCCAAACATGTTTCTCTGTTTGTGGATTTATACAATGGAAAAATGTTAACTTTAAGCTGGCATCTGTGTGCTATCAGTAGTTTTATTAGTTGGCTCCCCCACTATCAATGTGTGCACTCAGGGAATGCAAACTTATTTTAATTTTGGCTTAAATAAATTATTTAAACATTAAGAAATAAATCTGTTATTTTTTTTAAAAAAACCTGAAGCCAAGTATAAAGAAAAATTTGATTATTTATGATTTATAGAAAACAGTACAGAAACAAAAAGGATCCACATTTAGAGTCCAGAGACCTGGGTTTGAATTCTGGCTTTGCTATTCATTTATTATACATATTCAATTAGCCAAGTCACCTGATCTTTTCATCTGTTTCCTAATGTGTTAAAAAATGACTGTAATAATAGTAATAACATTCTTTAAGGTTGTTAAGACTAAATTTGGCATGTAAAAGATTGTAAGTTATAATACTTTTCAAATGTTGAGATGATATTTTTAGATTTTGCCTTTTAATACAGATATGAAGAATATACTATGTAAGTATGACGTCATACATTTTATAGAATTGAGTTCAACAGTTTTGATTTATCTGTATTTGTATGAGTTTTGGTCAAAAAAGGGAAAGTAAATTTGTTTTAGGTATTGCCTGGAATTCTATTTCCTCCCTATTAAGCTTTTATTTTATTTTATATTTTATTGAGATGGAGTTTCACTCTTGTTGGCCAGGCTGGAGTGCAATGGCGCAATCTTGGCTCACTGCAACCTCCACCTCCCAACTTCAAGCGATTCTCCTGCCTCAGCCTCCTGTGTAGCTGGGATTACAGGCATATGCCACCACGCTTGCCTAATTTTGTATTTTTAGTAGAGAGGTGGTTTCTCCATGTTGTTCAGGCTGGTCGCAAACTCCTTACCTCAGGTGATATGCCCAACTCGGCCTCCCAAAGTGCTGGGATTAAAGGAGTGAGCCACGGTGCCCAGCCCCCTGTAAGCATTTTAGAGATACTTTTATTTATTTATTTATTTGTGAGACAGAGTCTTGCTTTGTCGCCCAGGCTGGAGTGCAGTGGCCAGATCTCTGCTCACTGCAAGCTCCGCCTCCCGGGTTTACGCCATTCTCCTGCCTCAGCCTCCCGAGTAGCTGGGACTACAGGCGCCTGCCACCTCGCCCGGCTAGTTTTTTTGTATTTTTTAGTAGAGATGGGCTTTCACCGGGTTAGCCAGGATGGTCTCCATCTCCTGACCTCGTGATCCGCCCGTCTCGCCCTCCCAAAGTGCTGGGATTACAGGCTTGAGCCACCGCGCCCGGCCTTAGAGATACTTTTATTAACTGTAGAGTAGGCTAATTGATATATATGTTATTCTATTTATATAGGTACAGTTTCAATCTTTTTCTGGGTTCTCATTGTCATAAAGCTTTTGATACGAGGTTATCCAAGAGAAATTTTGTCTAAAGTATAGTATTACTGACTAGAGAAATAATTTCAAGATATGGTGAGAACTGTGAACTTTAGGAATTTTTTCTAAGTTCTAAAAAGCTCCAGTAATGCCTTAATTCAAAACAGGCCCAGACAATTTGATAATATGTACCAGAAGCATTTAAAACTGTCTTTGACCTAACAATACAATTTATAGACTTTCTTAATGAAAAAATTGGTAATTTACAAAAACATTTATGTACTGCCATTAAGAAAAAACATACTTCTGAAGAATGATATACAAAAAAAAATGATTCAAGAAAACGTTTATCACATATTAAGTAGAAAGATAATTTACACAGACATGGTAGAGTCCTAACTTTGGTTAAAATAATAAAAGACTGATTTAATATATACCAAGTGTGTTAACAATATTTTAATAATCTGAGATTGATAAAATTCCCGTGATTTTTATTTTCTTCTATAATTTCAAAATTTTGTAGAAGGAGCATGTATTACTTTTATAATCAGAAATATATATATAGTAAGTTTGTATCAAACTTCTTTCCAAACACTGTTATTCTAGTCTCAGCTATTATGGTAGGATATCATGGATTTATATATAACATAAGCATAAAAAGTTGTAGGCAATATTCAGGTGTACAAGAGAATATTACTTATGATTGAACTGATTGTGAATGCCTTTGGCTATGCCTTTTGGCTTTGCTGCTCTACAAACCTCCTCTATCTTTTGATGGTCTGTAATGTGCAGCTGATAGGAAGTTTTTAATTGAAGGATGAAAGGTGATCATATTGAAGGAAGCTGGAGCTGTCTTAGCCAGGTCTTGTCTGGGCTGCACTGGCAAACTGGACCAACTACTATTATGAAAGCAACATTGGAGGGTTAACCCCCCTTTTTGTGGGCACCAAATCTGTACTAGTTTAGAGCAAGTTCAAAGTCCTGAGTTGGTGAGGCATTGCATTTATTTTCCCCTGAGACTGTGACCTCTTCCTCTTTCCATTTCCAGCTCTAAGCACAAAGTTTGGCTCATGATAGACGCTTAGCAAACAGTACTGGAATTGAAATGGAAAGGAATTGGAAAATTATGCAGATTCTCAACATTAATTTTACTAAATAGACATTGCAATATTAAGTGAAGTGAATTATGCAGATATAGTCATAGGCAATGTCTATATGGATACAAGGGAAGTTCAGTAGGAGCAATAATCTCTTATGTTTCGACATCATAGTCTGTTCTCTGTGCTCCTCTGTTTTGGCTGCTGGTGGTAATTGGAAGGCCCTCAGCACTTTCAGCATTTGGCATAGTGAGCTGTAAGTTAAGTAAGCACATTGGAAACTGAAGAAAAATTGCAACATTTAAGAGGAAAGTAATACACATTTTTGTAGGTGCACTTTAAGTTATATATATATATACACACACACACACACACACACACACACACACACAGAGAGAAAGAGAGTTGTTGTTGTTGTTGTTTTTGAGACGAAGTCTCACTCTGTCACCCAGGCTGGAGTGCAGTGGCACGGTCCCAGCTCACTGCAATGTCTGCCTCCTGAATTCAAGCGATTCTCCTGCCTCAGCCCCCTTAGTAGCTGGAATTATAGGTGCCCACCACCAAGTTCAGCTAATTTTTGTATTTTTAGTAGAGATAGGATTTCACCATATTGGCTAGGCTGGTCTCAAACTCCTGATCTCAGGTAATCCACCTGCCTTGGCCTCCCGAAGAACTGGGATTACAGGCATGAGCAACTGCGCCCGGCCAGTAAAATATATTTTTATCAATTAAACTCCCACCTTGTCTAGCTAGGAAAATCAGATTTTCTCCTTTTGCCCTCTGGGCTATTTGACAACATATGCTGTTCCTCATGTTAATACCTTAACAACTGTGCCAACAAGTCTGTTTTGAAAAAAAAGTAAGGGCTTAATGGTGTCTCTCTGCAGCCTATCAATATCTCTGTGCGTCAGTAGATTACTTCAGCCTTTCAAAACAGTTGTTCACCTCAGATATGTGGGTCAAAAGTCACTGTAGTTAACATACTGAAGCTTGCTAATAGGAATAAGAATTGGAATTATGACTTTGGAGCTCTCAATACCAAGGAAAGCAATGTTATGACAAACCCGTGTTTGTGTTGCTTCGTCACAGAGTAACTCAGACACTACAATCAGTAGCTAGCACTCTCTCTGATCTGAATGGTATAGACGTCTTCCTTTGCAATAAATGATGAGGGCCTAGGCTAAGACACCTAATCAGTGGTGGTAAGGATGGGAGAGGATAGGTGAGTCAAGAAGTGTTTCATGTGTTGACCCCCTCAGGACTTGAGAATGGGGAGTAGGAGGATGATCCTGTTAAAGTGAGATTACAAATATAGGAAGAAAAACTGTTTTGAGGCAAAGATGGTGTTTTAAGTTTTGGATATACATTTCAGGTGCCTTTAGGACATTCAAGTAGACATGAACTCTGTTAAAATGCAGAGAAATGGTAGTCTGTACTTGATAAAAAATTATTATCTTAGGCAGAAGTAAAGAACAAATAAATGAGTACAAACTCCACAGTGATATCATCTCTTAAGAAGGGCTGGGCCGCTCCTCTGGGGACAGGGCATAGCTAAACAAAAGGAGCAGAAACCTCGGCAGAGGTAAATGTCCCTGTCTGACAGCTTTGAAGAGAGCAATGGATCTCCCAGCACGGAGGTTGAGATCTGAGAATGGACAGACTGCATGCTCAAGTGGGTCCCTGACCCCTGAGTAGCCTAACTGGGAGACATCCCCCACTAGGTGACTGACACCTCACACCTCACACGGCGGGGTACACCCCGAGACGAAGCTTCCAGAGCAAGAATCAGACAGCAACACTCGCTGTTAAGCAAGATTCTATCTTCTGCAGCCTCCACTGCTGATACCCAGCAAACAGGGTCTGGAGTGGACCTCAAGCAAACTCCAGCAGACCTACAGCTGAGGGTCCTGACTGTTAGAAGGAAAACTAACAAACAGAAAGGACACCCACACCAAAACCCCATCAGTATGTCACCATCATCAAAGACCAAAGGCAGATAAAACCACAAAGATGGGGAAAAAGCAGTGCAGAAAAGCTGGAAATTCAAAAAATGAGAGCACATATCTCCCCCCAAAGGAACACAGCTCATCGCCAGCAACAGAACAAAGCTGGACGGAGAATGACTTTCATGAGTTGAGAGAAGAAGGCTTCAGTCTATCAAACTTCTCAGAGCTAAAGGAGGAACTACGTAACCAGCGCAAAGAAACTAAAAACCTTGAAAAAACAATGGATGAATGGATAACTAGAATAATCAATGCAGAGAAGACCTTAAAAGAACTGATAGAGATGAAAACCATGACATGAGAACTACGTGACAAATGCACAAGCTTCAGTAACCGACTTGATCAACTGGAAGAAACAGTATCAGCGATTGAAGATCAAATGAATGAAATGAAGCGAGAAGAGAAGTGTAGAGAAAAAGGAGTAAAAAGAAATGAACAAAGCCTCCAAGAAATGTGGGATTATGTGAAAAGACCAAATCTACGTCTGATTGGTGTGCCTGAAAGTGACAGGGAAAATGGAACCAAGCTGGAAAACACTCTTCAGGATATCATCCAGGAGAACTTCCCCAACCTAGTAAGGCAGGCCAGCATTCAAATTCAGGAAATACAGAGAACGCCACAAAGATACTCCTCGAGAAGAGCACCTCCAAGATACATAATTGTCAGATTCAACCAAAGTTGAAAAGAAGGAAGAAATGTTAAGGGGAGACAGAGAGAAAGGTCAGGTTACACACAAAGGGAAGCCCATCAGACTAACAGCAGATCTCTTGGCAGTAACTCTACAAGCCAGAAGACGGTGGGGGCCAATATTCAACATTCTTAAAGAAAAGAATTTTAAACCCAGAATTTCATATCCAGCCAAACTAAGTTTCATAAGTGAAGGAGAAATAAAATCCTTTACAGATAAGCAAATGCTTAGAGATTTTGTCACCACCAGGCCTGCCCTACAAGAGATCCTGAAGGAAGCACTAAACATGGAAAGGAACAACAGGTACCAGCCATTGCAAAAACATGTCAAAATGTAAAGTCCATCGATGCTAGGAAGAAACTGCATCAACTAGAGAGCAAAATAACCAGCTAATATCATAATGACAGGATCAAGTTCACACATAACAATATTAACCTTAAATGTAAATGGACTAAATGGTCCAATTAAAAGACACAGACTGGAAAATTGGATAAAGAGTCAAGACCCATCAGTTTGCTGTATTCAGGAGACCCATCTCACATGCAGAGACATACATAGGCTCAAAATAAAGGGATGGAGGAAAATCTACCAAGCAAATGGAAAAAAAAAAAAAGCAGGGGTAGCAATCGTCTCTGATAAAACGGACATTAAACCATCAAAGATCAAAAGAGACAAAGAAGGCCATTACATAATGGTAAAGGGATCAATTCTCAATTCATCAGGAAGAGCTAACTCTCCTAAATATATATGCACCCAATACGGGAGCACCCAGATTCATAAAGCAAGTCCTTAGAGACTTACAGAGAGACTTAGACTCCCAGAGAATAATAACAGGAGACTTTAACACCCCTCTGTCAACATTGGACAGATCAACGAGACAGAAAGTTAACAAGAATATCCAGGAATTGAACTCATCTCTGCACCAAGCAGACCTAATAGACATCTATAGAACTCTTCACCCCAAATCAACAGAATATACATTCTTCTCAGCACCACATCGCACTTATTCCAAAATTGACCACATAATTGGAAGTAAAGCGCTGCTCAGCAAATGTAAAAGAACAGAAATTCTAACAAACTCTCTCAGACCACAGTGCAATCAAACTAGAACTCAGGACTAAGAAACTCAATCAAAACCGCTCAACTACATGGAAACTGAACAACCTGCTCCTGAATGACTACTGGGTACATCACGAAATGAAGGCAGAAATAAAGATGTTCTTTGAAACCAATGAGAACAAAGATACAACATACCAGAATCTCTGGGACACATTTAAAGCAGTGTGTAGAGGGAAATTTATAGCACTAAATTCCCACAAGAGAAAGCAGGAGAGATCTAAAATTGACACCCTAACATCATAATTAAAAGAACTAGAGCAGCAAAAGCAAACAAATTCAAAAGCTAGCAGAAGGCAAGAAATAACTAAGATCAGAGCAGAACTGAAGGAGATAGAGACACAAAAAAGCCTTCAAGAAATCAATGAATCCAGGACCTGGTTTTTTGAAAAGATCAACAAAATTGATAGACCGCTAGCAAGACTAATAAAGAAGAAAAGAGAGAAGAATCAAATAGACACAATAAAAAATGATAAAAGGGATATCACCACCGACCCCACAGAAATGCAAACTACCATCAGAGAATACTATAAACACCTCTACGCAAATAAACTAGAAAACCTAGAAGAAATGCATAATTTCCTGGACACTTACACTCTCCCAAGACGAAACCAGGAAGAAGTTGAATCCCTGAATAGACCAATAGCAGGCTCTGAAATTGAGGCAATAATTAATAACCTAGCAACCAAAAAAAGTCCAGGACCAGACAGATTCACAGCCGAATTCTACCAGAGGTACAAGGAGGAGTTGGTACCATTCCTTCTGAAATTATTCCAATCAATAGAAAAAGAGGGAATCCTCCCTAACTCATTTTACAAGGCCAACATCATCCTGATACCAAAGCCTGACTGAGATACAACAAAAAAAGAGAATTTTAGACCAATATCCTTGATGAACATTGATGCAAAAATCCTCAGTAAAATACTGGCAAACCGAATCCAGCAGCACATCAAAAAGCTTATCCACCATGATCAAGTGGGCTTCATCCCTGGGATGCAAGGCTGGTTCAACATATACAAATCAATAAACATAATCCAGCATATAAACAGAACCCAAAAAACCCACATGATTATCTCAGTAGATGTGGAAAAGGCCTTTGACAAAATTCAACAGCTCTTCATGCAAAAAACTCTCAATAAATTTCATATTGATGGAATGTATTTCAAAATAATAAGAGCTATTTATGACAAACCCACAGCCAATATCATACTGAATGGGCAAAAACTGGAACCATTCCCTTTGAAAACTGGCACGAGACAAGGATGCCCTCTCTCACCACTCCTATTCAACATAGTGTTGGAAGTTCTGGCTAGGGCAGTCAGGCAAGAGAAAGAAAGAAAGGGTATTCAGTTAGGAAAACAAGAAGTCAAATTGTCCCTGTTTGCAGATGACATGATTGTATATTTAGAAAACCCCATCATCTCAGCCCAAAATCTCCTTAAGCTGATAAGCAACTTCAGCAAAGTCTCAGGATACAAAATCAATGTGCAAAAATCACAAGCATTCTTATACACCAGTAACAGACAAACAGAGCTAAATCATAAATGAACTCCCATTCACAATAGCTTCAAAGAGAATAAAATACCTAGGAATCCAACTTACAAGGGATGTCAAGGACCTCTTCAAGGAGAACTACAAACCACTGCTCAGTGAAATAAAAGAGGACACAAATAAATGGAAGACCATACCATGCTCATGGATAGGAAGAATCAATATCGTGAAAATGGCCATACTGCTCAAGGTAATTTATAGATTCAATGCCATCTCCATTAATCTACCAATGACTTTCTTCACAGAATTGGAAAAAACTGCTTTAAAGTTCATATGGAACCAAAAAAGAGCCCACATTGCCAAGACAATCCTAAGCCAAAAGAACAAAGCTGGAGGCATCATGCTACCTGACTTCAAACTATACTACAAGGCTACAGTAACAAAAACAGCATGGTACTGGTACCGAAACAGAGATATAGACCAATGGAACAGAACAGAGCCCTCAGAAATAATACCACACATCTACAGCCATCTGATCTTTGACAAACCTGACAAAAACAAGAAATGGGGAAAGGATTCCCTATTTAATAAATGGTGCTGGAAAATTGGCTAGCCATAAGTAGAAAGCTGAAACTGGATCCCTTCCTTACTCCTTATACAAAAATTGATTCAAGATGGATTAGAGACTTAAATGTTAGACCTAAAACCATAAAAACCCTAGAAGAAAACCTAGGTAATACCATTCAGGACATAGGCATGGGCAAGGACTTCATGTCTAAAACACCAAAAGCAACGGCAACAAAAGCCAGAATTGACCAATGGGATCTAATTAAACTAAAGAGCTTCTGCACAGCAGAAGAAACTACCATCAGAGTGAACAGGCAGCCTACAGAATGGGAGAAAATTTTTGCAACCTACTCATCTGACAAAGGGCTAATATCCAGAACCTATAAAGAAGTCAATCAAATTTGCAAGAAAAAAACAAACAACCCCATCAAAAAGTGGGTGAAGGATATGAACAGACATTTCTCAAAAGAAGACATTCATACAGCCAACAGACACATGAAAAAATGCTCATCATCACTGGCCATCAGAGAAATGCAAATCAAAACCACAATGAGATACCATCTCACACCAGTTAGAATGGCAATCATTAAAAAGTCAGGAAACAACAGGTGCTGGAGAGGATGTGGAGAAATAGGAACACTTTTACACTGTTGGTGGGACTGTAAACTAGTTCAGTCATTGTGGAAAACAGTGTGGCGATTCCTCAAGGATCTAGAACTAGAAATACCTTTTGACCCAGCCATCGCATTACTGAGGATATACGCAAAGCATTGTAAGTCATGCTGCTATAAAGACACATGCACACATATGTTTATTGTGGCACTATTCACAATAGCAAAGACTTGGGATCAACCCAAATGTCCATCAGTGATAGACTGGATTAAGAAAATGTGGCACATATACACCATGGAATATTAGGCAGCCATAAAAAAGGATGAGTTCGTGTCCTTTGTAGGGACATGGATGCAGCTGGAAACCATCATTCTGAGCAAAGTATCCCAAGAACAGAAAACCAAATACCGCATGTTCTCACTCATAGGTGGGAACTGAACAATGAGATCACTTGGACACAGGAAGGGGAACATCACACACTGGGTCCTATTGTTGGGAGGGGGTAGGGGTGAGGGATAGCATTAGGAGATATACCTAATGTAAATGACGAGTTAATGGGTGCAGCACACCAACATGGCACATGTATACATATGTAACAAATCTGCACATTGTGCACATGTACCCTAGAACTTAAAGTATAATAAAAAAAAAAAACTGCCATGTTTGGAAAAAAAAAAACCTGCCATGTTTGGGGGAAAAAAAAAAAAAAGAAGGGCTGGGCCTACAGAAGGCATTACGTGTAAAAATTAGATTTGTGCAGGACCAGTATAAAGTTATAAGTAGGTTATGTGGGGAATCAAGCATTTCACTGGAAAAGTGATATGCTGATTTTTCACTTGAAAAGTCATATACTGTTTATAGATTACCTGTTGGAGACATTAGGATTATAGTATGATGTTAAGAAACACTGGATATAATGTAGGTTTTGATAGTTCAAAAGAGATTTTTTGATTTTGTTGTTTCTCAGTATCATTATGCACATCAGTGATTTTACTGACAAAAATTTGGATGAAATATCCAACATATAAAGATTTCTGGATATCAATAATAGCCAGCATTTATTGAGTGCTTACTGCACACTAAGCTCTATTCTAGTACTTCATGTTGATTCATTACGTATAATTATCTTAAATAAATAGTCATATTATTCCCATTTTATAGATAGGAGGAACGTTTAAGAAACCTACTGCAGATCACACAGGATTTATCCCCAATGAGTTTTGCTGCAGAGCCTACCTCTTAACCACTATGCTATACTTCATTATCAAATAATCTAGGTTACAGGTACATGAAAACATGAAAATGCATTATTCAAACAAAAATTCATATGAAGGTAGCATTTCTAGACATTAACAAGATTGCCGTATTCTAGAATCTGATGAACCTTTTTCTGCATTGCCCGCCAATTGATGCGTATGATATTCTTTTCCAAAAGAAAAATGCTTAGGTCTATAAATAATTGTTTTCGTTCTGTTCTCAAGAGCCATTGATGGTGATTATCTCCAGGGAGGGGAAAGTAGTGGGTGTAGTTGGGAATCAGCAGTCCGGGATTAGAAAAATTTTGAGTTTTCATTTTGTGACTTTCTGTACTGTTTAAGTTTTGTTACCTCTGGATATTAAAAAATGTGTTAATGGGGGTTCTGTATAATGGGATTATGGGCTACTCTTAAAATGTTTTAAATATTTATAGCACACAAATTATACTAACATATCATCTGAAGAATTACTAAGTAGGTTGACATTCATATTCAGTGGATTTTACACAGTTCCACATAGAAACAATGTTGTTATAAAATGGTTAGAAATGTGGTGTCACTATGAAACCATTATTCCCTTGTTTTTATGGGAAAGTGAATTTTCAATTATAGATGCGGATGTGGAAACTGTTACTTCACTTTCTACAGTCTTAGAAAATTCCTATACTTACACAGACAGACAGACACACACATACACACACTGTCACTCAGTCACTCACTCATAGGTAAACATTTGCTCTGGGGGCAGAATAGTTTTCCTGAGTGAAAGAGGTGCTCTAGTGGGGTGTGGCAAGGATGAGAGTCAGATTAGAATTTTTATATCAATTGCTCTAGACAGGACTGTGTTGTGAGAAGGACTCTGAGGACCTTCACCCACTAAAAACAGGGAAGTTAGCAGTGGTTGGTTGTATAACTGGTTTATTTGTAAGTCACACTTTTGGATTATGATACTCCCCACAGTGATCAGTTGGTGTTTATTTTCATTCTAAAGCAATTTTAGTCATCTAGCAACTCATTTGGTTGATGTGCTTGCTGTACAATGAAATTTGCAGTTTTAAAAGACCCCAGAGCAACTACAGTGTGTAATTTGTGCAGTGTTTGTACTACTCTTGGAATAGATAGGAAATGTATGTTTGAATTAGGAAAAGACTGCTTTTCTGGAAATTTACAGAAGTTCTAAAAGAATTTTTTTTCACTGTGGCATTGTTGAGAAGGGATTAATTTTTCTTAAAAAGAGCCAGGATACTCTGAATATAATGAAAATAGTTAGTGTTTGTGGCCTGTGAGCAAAGGAGGGAATACCAAATGTCAGACTAGGACTGTAAATCATCATCCTTGGCAGGAACAAAGTTTGCTGTTTGTCTTGTTATGTCTGGACAGTTACCAGGGCCTGTGGTGCATTTTGCAATTTCATTATCAAAATCCCAGAGTGTGGGAGCATTTACGTAGACTCTAGGGTACAGGTATTAGTGGTCTGATCTCACCCTTTGGGGTTCTTGTTTTAAAATGGATGAGACTTTTTATATTTAGAGGAATTATAAATATGGTTAAATGTGATGGAAAGGGAAAAATTTTATAATTGTTAATAATGTCTTTGTTTTATAGTTATTTTAAAAACAAATCAACACCTCTATGAAATTATAAAGTACATCTGAGAACCCAAAAATAACCCCACCGTCAAAGATTCTGAGCATTCAGAATATAGCTTGGTATGCTTTCCATCTACTGTATTTCAGTGGCTTTAAGACACATATTTTTGGCCGGGCGCGGTGGCTCAAGCCTGTAATCCCAGCACTTTGGGAGGCCGAGACGGGCGGATCGCGAGGTCAGGAGATCGAGACCATCCTGGCTAACACGGTGAAACCCCGTCTCTACTAAAAATACAAAAACTAGCCGGGCGAGATGGCGGGCGCCTGTAGTCCCAGCTACTCGGGAGGCTGAGGCAGGAGAATGGCGTAAACCCGGGAGGCGGAGCTTGCAGTGAGCTGAGATCCGGCCACTGCACTCCAGTCCGGGCAACAGAGCGAGACTCCGCCTCAAAAAAAAAAAAAAAAAAAAAAAGACACATATTTTTAGAAATTTTAGAAATTAAAAAATGTCTAAGGTAAGGAAATGTCTTGTAATCACTATTGGCCTCAATCGAAGTCAGATTACTTCAGAAAGGATTTGCATTTCACTCTTCCAGTTATTTGCACTACTACCAATCTGAGACCACTTTAAGTTAAATTCTCTGCCTGAAAGATTTTTTTTTGTTTTGTTTTGTCTTTGTTGGTTTTGCTGTGTTTTGTTTTTGACCCCACTGGTAATATGAATTCAGACTGCAAAGCTAGGTGAGTACTGGCTTTTAGATAAAATTGCTTCTATCTTGTGTACAGATAGAGACTTTCAGGTTTCCTTGCTGTCTCATTCTGAATGCTGGGTTTATTTTTCATTTGTTTATATTGCATTTGTACCCCTTTTGTTGTTCTAGCTTTACATGGGAGGCCTCTTATTTGGGGTATGTTGTTGTTTTGGTGGTGCTGGTGCATGAAAGAATAATACATCTTATAATTTATTGTGGTTTAGATTTGATCAAAGACTCATCAGAGGGCCAGGCTCTGTGGCTCATGGCTGTAATCCCAGTACTTTGGGAGGCCAAGGCGGGAGGATTACAAGGTCAGGGGTTCAAGACCAGCCTGGCCAAAATAGTGAAACCCCATCTCTATTAAAGATACAAAAAATTAGCCAGGCATGGTTGTGTGTGCCTGTAATCTCAGCTACTTGGGAGGCTAAGGCAGGAGAATCGCTTGAACCCAACCCGGGAGGCGTAGGTTGCTTGCAGTGAGCCAAGATTGTGCCATTGCACTCCAGCCTGGGCAACAGGGTGAGACTTTGTCTCAAAAAAAAAAAAAAAAAAAGACTCATCAGACACTTGCCCAGGCCCCTACTAACATCCTTCTTCAGACTTTGCTTACTCTTATTGTAGACACACTTCTAGTAAACTCAATGTCATTGTTACACATTTCTTTGCTCATTCCTTTAGTGATCTTCAAACTTTATATAAGGATCAGTTGGGTAGTTATCAAAACGATATATTTATGGGTCTTATCCCTAGAGTTTTTGTTTCCATGGACTTTGGTAAGGCCCAGGAATCTGCATGTTTATTAAAAATAAAAATCCTCAGGGTATTCTTACCTAAGTGATTGAAGGACCACACTTAGACTGCATACTCTATATCTAACTCAATACTCATGGCTTCAACTGCCGTCTATGTATATTGATGACTTCCAAACCCTTATCTTTGTTGTTTTTATTATTATTATTATTATTATTACCTACCGGCTGAGCTAGCTGGGGCCAAATCCTTACTTTAAACAATTCTTGAATGTCAAACTCATCTATAAAATTGGCATGTCTCTATTAAAGACAGAATACACTCCAAATCAGGATACCTGGGTTCAGATCCCAGCTCAGCCCCTTAATAGCTGCATGACCCTGGGCAAGTTAACTTCTCAGATGCCTCATGTAAAAAGAAGTTAATATGTCATAATGTTGCCTTCATGATTCATTGGATCAATGCATGTAAACTTCTTTGACTAGTGCCTCACATGTAGCAAGCTCAATATAAATTTTAGCTGTTTTTTTAAAAATGTTATTTCACAAGCCCCTCAATTATGTCTAAAATAAATCTTTTATACCACCTCCACTGCTTTCAAAATCTGTTTTCTACCTTGGTTACAACTTTATTTCATTTTTCCCTATCATGAGTTTTCCTTGTTCTGGTCATAAGTTTTACGAATTTGACATCCTGATTTTCTCTAGTTTTTCTCTTCCTTTCCATAGGATTAGTAGCAGGAAATACCTAAATAGAACCACTTCTATGGCCAGGCTCATGCCTGTAATCTCAGTACTTTGGGAAGCAAAGGCGGGCAGATCACCTGGTGACAGGAGTTCGAGACCAGCCTGGCCAACATGGCGAAACCCCATCTTTACTAACAAAATACAAAAATTAGCCAGGCGTGGTGGCATGCACCTGTAATCCCAGCTACTCGGGAGGCTGAGGCAGGAGAATCACTTGAACCCAGAAAGCGGACATTGCAGTGAACTGAGATCACGCTGTTGCACTCCAGCCCAGCCCAGGTAACAGAGTGAGACTCCGTCTCAAAAAAAAAAAAAAAAAAAAGGAACCACTTCTATTGCTTTGATTCAGGTCTTTATCATCTCACATAGAGCTCTGGAATAGTCTCCTACCTGTACTTTGAGCCTTTGGTTGTTTCTATCCATTCTTCATAAAAAACTTTATCAAAGGCAATGTGGTCTTGCTACTCCTCTGCTGAATGGCTTTTACTACCTACAGGATAAAATCTAAATACCTGTACCTGGCATTCAAGGCTCCTCAGGTCTGGTTTCTGCCTCATCTTCTGCAATATTTAGGCACTATACAGCCTTCCAGCTTTAGTAAATCACTCAGAATAGATTGCTCAAAACACTAGATTCTCTCTTGCTTTCATAATTTTGCATAGATGAGCTATATAGTGTGGTGATTTAGAGTGTGAGCTTTAGAGCAAGACTGCCAAATCTTGACTTTGCCACTTAACTAGGTATGGACCTTGGATGAAACAGTTTTTTCTGTGCCAGTTTCCTCATCTGTAAAATAGGAATAATTGTGCTTCATAGCATTGGTATGTGGATTTAGTAAGTTAATTCACAGAAGTTTTTAATAAATGTGAGATATCATTATTTTTATTTTTACCATGCTATTTCTTCTGTCTGTGCACTTGATCTTTTCTTCTCCCCATTCTCTCACTTTCTTTTGCTTGTGAAATGCTATTCATTCATCCTTCATGTCTCAGTTTAAGAACTAGCTCCTCCAGGAAGTCATCATTGAAATCCCCAGACTCTGGGTCAGATGCTTCTCCTCTGGATTCCCATAGCATCCTATGTAGCATAATTAAGTTGTGAATGTTTCAGGGACTGCCTGGGATTGTATTTTTCATCTCTGAATGTTTAATGAATGAAACTTGATTGCTTTGTTGTTTATTTGCTATAGGTTGGGAAACCAATTAGAAAGGAGTCTTCTGCTAGAAACAAGTAGGTAGACAGCAAGGGAAGAGGTAGCAAGAGATGAAAAACCAGAAAACAGAGTCTAGGATGGTCTGGAACTTTCCAGTGAAGGGGTAAACAATACAAGTATCACACTGGGTCCCTAAGTATCATTGTGCATAATTAAAATGCTATGATGCTATCCTTAAGTCATCATAAAGGTTAAATTGTGTTGAATATACTCTGTCTAAAAGGAAGGAAAGCAGTTTAAACACTTTAGAAATCTTTCTTTTAAAACTAGTCGAAATAAATTTTGGTACTGAACTAGGCAAGCTTTAGTTATTTATCGTTGTCCAATAGCTCATTCTTCCTTGGGCAGCCTGACTAATCAGTGAAGTCCCACAAGTAATTCTGACTATGAAGTCTGCTCAACTTGTGGGGAAAAAAAATGTAAAGGCCTAGAAAGTGGATTTGTAGCAACTAATCTGAGTGCCCATTACCCAGTTTCTGAACTCTTGTGTTTACTAAGTTTACCATCAACCATTCTAAAGAGAAAAGGGTGTGGTGGCACACACCTGCTACTCGGAAGGCTGAGGTGGGAGGATTGCATGAACCCAGGAGTTTGAAGCTAGTCTAGGCAACATGGTGAGAACCTGTCTTGATTGATTGATTGATTGATTGACAGATGGATAGAAATGGTTAAAGTTCAACGAAAATAACTATAGTATACTTTTATCCTTATAAATATGATAAACATTGTAAGAATGTTGAAACCCTTTCAAAATCACTTATTTTTTAACTTAGAACTTTTTGAAGAAATATTACCAGTAATATTTTCAAATCCTAAGAATTATGGTTTACTTAAATAAAATGACATTAAATTAAAACCTGTATGTAAAAGTACATATCAAAGCACAATGTGTGTGTGTGTGTGTGTGGTGTGTGTGTGTGTGTGTGTGTGTGTGTGTTTTAAGTTAGGACATTATTTACTGATTTGCTGGGTTCAACCATAATAAACATTAGCATAGGGAGGTAGGAAAAAGTTGTTGACCTAACAAATTAGTTTCAGAGGATTTATTTTTACAAATATTTTTTGGATTAGGCCCTGAAGGTACAATGCCCCTTTGCAGAGTGTAGGTATTTGGATTGTGGAGACTTACAGAAAAAATAAACATAATTGCGCTTTCTGAGTTTATGTTGAGATAAGAGACATGAGACCCTTACAAATGAAAATATGTAAGTGCTTCCAACAGATATTCATATAAATAATTGATACTCTAAATCTCCAGCTGCTTTCTACCTCTTTGGAAATCTAATTGAGAAAATATTTTATTAGATTTTTGTTTCTCATTATAAAAGTAATATGTGTTCATTGTGGAGAATGTTTTAGAAGGTGGAAGAACATGAAAATCTGTTATCTGTCTATTAACATTTAATTACTTAAATCTGTTTTTTGTATCTATCTTTGTCCTTTAAAAATAGGCTGTAATTATACAGTTTTATATTGTTCCTCATTTACTTTGTATTAAATTAGGAACATTTTCTCTTGAACTGAATAGTCAAGATAAACTAAATCTTGGTAAAGATGATGGGGAGTCTAATCATTTAAGTGACCTTAGACATTATATGTTCTAAACTAAATGGATACACGTGCAATAAGGAGAAATCTAATTATTAGATAGAATATTCATAAGCCTGGTTATTTTAAATTCCGCACTTGATGAGTTTACTTGAAAATTAGATAGCTCTTATTGCATGTATTGAGTTGAATTAACTGCACATGAACAATTAGATGCTATATTATAATTTATAAAATATTTGTAAAAGATTGGCATTACTTTGTACTCTTAAAAAACTGGCTATTGGCCAGGCACGGTGCCTCACGCCTGTAATCCCAGCACTTTGGGAGGCCGAGGCGGGTGAATCACGAGGTCAAGAGATCGAGACTATCCTGGCCAACATGGTGAAACGCCATCTCTACTAAAAATACAAAAAATTAGCCAGGCGTGGTGGCGGGCCCCTATAGTCCCAGCTACTCCAGAGTCTGAGGCAGGAGAATGGCGTGAACTCGGGAGGCAGAGCTTGCAGTGAGCCGAGATCGCGCCACTGCACTCCAGCCTGGCAAAAGAGCAAGACTCCGTCTCAAAACAAAACAAAACAAAACAAAAAAACAAAAAACTGGCTGTTCTACTCATGTAATAATGTATTTCTTATATTCAGACTATTTAATGAGTTTGGAGGCTGCTCAGTAAAAATTTATTAGTAGTTATGAAATAAACAAACCAATTTTACTTGATACACTGTTGACTACCCCCTCCCTTTTTCTTTTTTCTCCCTCTCATTGTCTTGTGTCAGTCTTTTTTCAACAGTGTAATTGCAGACTCAGATAGCAGAAGCCATGTCCTGTGTTCTTTTTATTTCAGGGAGGCATAGTGTATTAGACATAAATAGTAAGTACTTGTTCTCACTTTTACTCCTTTGTTATCACTTTCTCCTGCTTTTCCCTACTTCTCTTATTGCTTTTTTTTTTAAATCTCCTTTGAGAGTTTTTTTTTTTTTTTCCTTGTCTCCCAAATCTGTGATTCTTAATCTTTTTTTGTTTGGTTGGTTTTGTTTTTTGGAGACCAAGTCTCCTCTGTCACCCAGGCTGGAGTGCAATGGCACAATCTCGGCTCACTGCAACCTCTGCCTCCCAGGTTCAACTGATTCTCCTGCCTCAGCCTCCTGAGTAGCTGGGATTACAGGCGCGTGCCACCACGCTGGGCTAATTTTTTTTTTTTTTTTTGAATTTTTAGTAGAGATGAGGTTTCACCACATTGGCCAGGATGGTCTTGATCTCCTGACCTCATGATCTGCCTGCCTCGGCCTCTCAAAGTGCTGGGATTACAGGCATGAGCCACTGCGCCCAGCCAGATCTGTGATTCTTAACCTTTTATAAAATTTTGTCTCAACACATCTGAGGAGGACCCACAGTGGTTCCCTAATGGGTAAAGGCAGTGAGTCTCAGCTACCTCTTTTGTCATGCACACATGCACACACTGAAAATTGCTGTTCTTTATACTGTCCTTGGGTGATCTAATTGATAACCAAATCTCTATCTCTAGATCCAACCTAAATGCTCACTAACCTCCAGATTCATATTTCAGTCTGCTTGCTGGGCAGTTCTGTATCTGTAAGCACCTCAAATTCCACATGTCTGAAACAGAATTCATTATTTCCCTAAGACTTGTAGCCCCTTTTATATTATTCCATATTTCCATTAATTCACCACTATCTATCCATTTGCCCAACCAAAAATTTTGAGGAGTATTTCTGAGTCTTTCCTCTGTCCTATTACATATTTGTAGCAGATTCCTAAGTCCTTTTGATTATATCTTCTCAGCATCTTTCATATTTATCTCATCTACTCCAGTCCTATTTTAGACCTATATTTTTCTTGTTTGAATTACTTTGGTAACCTCTTAATTTGTCCATCTGCCTATAATTTCTTCCTTCTTTTGTCTGTTCACCTTAAGGCCATCTGAATGAACTTGTCAAAATGCAAACCTGGTCATGTTATTCCCTTTTATGTCCTTAATTACCTCCCTATGGTCTAATCAAATAAATTACAAACTCCTTGATGTGATATACAAAATCCTTTATGGCTTGGCCCTTATATGTTTTTAGCCTGTTTTTTATTGCCAACATTTATTCACTGTACTCCAAACAAATTCACTAGGATCTATCATCATCCTCAATGATTATACATTCTATCTTCACTAATGGTATATTGCCAGTTTTTGTGTTCCTGCTAAACCTCTTATTGTTTGTTTGCTTTGGTCTCCGTCTTTCCTAATGTTTGGTAAGCCTTGGTTAGATAGCTTATATGTAAGATTGGAGCACTGAAAAACTAACTGAAGACCGGGCACAGTGGCTCGTGCTTGTAATCCCAGCACTTTGGGAGGCCAAGGCAGGTGGATCACCTGAGGTCAGGAGTTTGAGACCAGCCTGGCCAACATGGTGAAACTCCGTCTCTACTAAAAATACAAAAAATTAGCCGGGCATGGTGGTGGGCGCCTGTAATCCCAGCTACTCGGGAGGCTGAGGCAGGAGAATCGCTTGAACCTGCGAGGCAGAGGTTGCAGTGAGCCGATATTGCACCACTGCACTCCAGCCTGGGCAACAGAGAGAGACTCCGTCTCAAAACAAAAAACCAAAAAAACTAATTGGAAACTCCAAATCTATCCAATCAATTCATTTTATTGTCTTTAGTGTCTTTATTAACTTAAGCTATTCGTATTTCCTAGAAAATGGATCCTCAGTTCTTCACTTGGATATAATAATATAGACTGCCGACATTCTGGGAACTGATTAGTCTTCCAGCTTCCAGTCTGGTGCCCCTCCCTCAGTTGTTCTGAGTGTCCCCCAGTCCAGAGATATTCTATAATTTCCTCTTCAGAAAGAAACAAAACAACATTCTGATCTTCCCAGATGAAGGTAGAATACTCTTATGGCTGCATGGAAAGGCAGAGGGTATTTGGGCGTATAATTTACTTCTACATTAAACTTTCAACCTGTTCTCTAGTTTCCAGCTCTATCTTACCTACTGCTTACAGAGGTGTGGCTAATTCCTGAGCCATTCCAGGATCCTGCTGGGTAAAATTTAAAAAGTCACATTTCTTACTTGGATTTGGAGTCTGCCTTTTTGCATTAGCTAAGCCTGTTACTACTCATACATCTGTTTTCCATTTTCCAAAGTTTTGTTGTCACCTCTACTGATCCTTCTCTTCGCAGGTTTATATCTTTCTTTTTTTTAAATATTATTTTAGTGAGTTTCCAAGTGGAAGCAAAAGTAAGTATATATGTTCACTCTGCCATATTAACCTAAACTTCTCTTTCAAAACTCTTCATAATTTCAGATTATTTCTGGCATTAGTTATCTCTCCATCAATCAGAGAGTGTTAACCTCTCCTTTGTGTTCCCATGGCTTCCTGCATATGCTTTTGTTATGGAACCAAGCCCATTGAATCAAAGATTGTTTTTATCATCTTTGTCTCCTCTACCACGCATTGTTATGCAACCAATCTCTAAAACTTTTTCATCTGGCAAAACTGAAACTCTATAACTCATTTCACTCCTCCCGAGCAACCACCATTCTACCTTCTGTTTCTGTAAGTTCATCTACTTTAGATACTTCTATATAAGTGGAAACACATATATGACAAACTTTCTCTGATTGGTTTATTTCACTTAGCATCATATCTTCAAGGTTCATCAAAATTGAAGCCTCTGTCAGAGTTTCCTTCCTTTTTAAGGCTGATTAATATTCCATTGCTTGTATATATCACATTTTGTTTACCTATCAATGGGCATTTGGTTTGCTTCTGCCTTTTGGTTATTGTGAATTGTGCTGCTATGAACATAGGTATACAAATACCTCTTTGAGACCCTGCTTTCAGTTCTTCTGCATACATATACAGAAGTGTGGTTGTCTTTTATGAAACTGACATTTTTTAAGAAAACAACCACCTCTCTGCTGGCTTTTTTTTTAAAAAAAAAAGAAAAATAGAATGTTTTTCATTTGTTGTTTATGTGGTATTTGCTCATGTTGAGATTCATGTTATGCGTTCTGGCCAGAGTACTGCATAAGTGATGTTGTGTCCTTTTCTGGGTTTCATATCCAGAGGCACACAATGGCCTTCTACCTCTCATAGGTGATGTTAATTTTAATCGTCCTATCAGAGTGTTGTTTGTCTTTCTACTATTCAGTTACTAGTTTTTTCTTGCATTTTATAAGCATTCTATGGGAAATACACTTTAGGACCATGCAAATATCCTGCTCCTCATTAAAATGTATCCCCTTGATTTAGCAGTTATTGATGCTTCTTGCCTCAATCAGCCTTTATTGTGATGGTTACAAAATAATGATTTTTTCATATCTATCGAGGGATTTTCTTGTTAATTATAAATTACATTAAGTAGATCAATTTGAATGTCAAAAGATCAGTATATTAAATGTAAGATTTGCTGCTACTGTAAATATATTATACATGAATGTCATTGAAGTGTAATAATATTTAAAATGCTTGTAAATTTCTGGAATTTGATGGTTACTATAGTATTCCTATAAAGTCATTGCATATTTTTAATGTTGAATATATAGTGTGCCTAAGATGTGAATTAGGTTCTGATACTTTTTCTTATTCTCAGCCTATAGATTGTTTACTATTTTTTCTGTTAGCTGAATCCTGCTAGTGAACTCTGTATTTAGTTAATAACTAACCAGATAATATTCACTTTGCTATAATTGAAGAAGAACAAACTTTACAGTATGGAATACTTTTGAGAATTGTAGCTGGAATGAAAAGATATAAACTCCTTTTCCTTTTTTGAAGCCTAAGTATCATTCTGTGTATGCAACGAAAACTGGTTTGTCTAAAGCAGTTAGTATCTCTAAAGTATGTCTAAAGCTATTGCAGTATTTTATTTCAAGCAATATGGCAGACTAGATGTTTAGAGAAACTTCTGATAAAGAACACATTTTTAAATGCTGGATAAAATACTTAAAAAATTTTTTTTTAAGTCTGCTTGAGTTGGTAGCGAAGTAAGGTGAAAATACAAGGCTGTAAATAATGAGAAGGCCGAATTCCATGGATATAAGTGAGCCATAGAACCTCTTTACCTCTAAAATTGCCTTCTGATACCTTATGGCCCAGAACCTGGGCTTTAAGGAGATAGTCCTGCTTGCATGGGACAGAGGAAATCTGAGCCTAGGCATTGTGAGTTATAAGTTTGGACACTGCAACATAAAGCTGAGATCCCCAAAGTGTGAATCATCCCCTGTGGATAATTTAAGGAAAATAGCCTGCTCTTTAGAATGACACTGCCTGTCTCATCCTTGGTTTTGATTGGAATACACAAAAAGAATCTTTCCTGAGAATTCCTCATCACAATCCTATGCTCATGTGAGTCTGAAGTTGAAATTAGCCTTGCAAAAATAATCTTAATCTAAAGGTTTAGTTTAATGATGCTTTTGGTTTGGGATGCCTCAGGATCCTAGCAGAAAAATAGAAGTTTTCTCTGAAGAAAGGTGCTTTAAACATTGACTTCGAAGAATTCCTACAGTTAAAGATCTAAGAAATGTGAGTTTAAAATTAGAACTCTAAATGTATGAATAAGACCAGCCTGGGCAACATGGTGAGACCACCATCTCTAAAAAACACAAAACAGCAGCAACAATAACAAAAAATTTTATGATACTCTTCTTCAGTAACTTGCATTTTTCACCCAACAGTTTTCTAAGATTCATCCTTATTGAAATCTTTACCACAGATCATTGTCTTTGTTAGGACATTTTGTATAAATATACCACAGTTTATCTGTTTATCCATTTCGGCTATTTCTAGTTTTTGCTATTACAGATAGTGCTGCTACAAATATTCTTAATAATGTCCTTCCTGGTGATGATATGTAAAAGTTTCTCTAAGATTTATTCACTAGATTGTAATATCTATCTGTATGTATATATGTATATGTAAAGAAATATATATTCAATTTTATTTCATAATACTAAATTGTTTTAAAATTGGTACCAGTTTATGTGCCAACACTTACTACTATTCTCATAGTTCTGCATCATTTCTAAAATTTTATATTGTCAGTTTTACATTTTGCCTAACTGTTGGATATGAAATGCTAATTTGTGGTTTTAAGTTGCATTTCCGTGACTACTACTGAGGTTGAGCATCTTTTCCTGTATTTATAAACCACTTATGTTTCCTCTTTTTGAAGTGTCCCTTATGCTTATTTTTTCTCTTGGGTTTTGTGTTTCTTTCTGATTTATAGTTCTTCAGATACTTTGAGTACTAGTCCCTGGTAAATTAATTAAATTAATATCTACACAGTAGCCAAGTTAGATCATCTGAGAATTATCTTTGAATTGTTCTTCTCCTTTATCCCTTAAAGATAATCATTGCTAACATGAATCAACATTTACTATGTGTCAGACATCTTTCTGAGTACCTTACTTATGTTGTCTCATTTAATCCTTAAAGCAGTCTTATATGTTAAGGCAGGAGGGACCGGTTTTGTGGAAGACAATTTTTCCACAGATGCGGCAGGGGTAGGGAGATGGTTTGGAGATGAAACAGTTTCACCCCAGATCATTCCAGATCATCAGACATTAGTTTGATTCTCATTAGGAGCGTGCAGCCTAGATCCCTGATATGCACAGTTCACAATAGGGTTCACGCTCCTATGAGAATCTAATGCTGCCCTGATCTGACAGGAAGCGGAGCTTGGGTGGTAATGCTTGCTCACCTTCACTCACCTCCAGCTGGGCAGCCTGGTTCCTAACAGGCCAAGAATGGATACTAGTCCGCAGGCCAGAGGTTGGGAACCCCTGGGTTAAGATACCATTTTAATCTTTATTTTGCAAATGAGGAATTTGAGGCACAGAGAAATTAAACATTTGATCAAGGTCACACAGCAGTGCTTCAGTTTGAACCAAAGAAGTCTGCTCTGAAACTTTTATTTTATTTTTTTGAGAGAGAGTCTTTCACTCTGTCGCCCAGGCTGGAGTGCAGTGGTGCAATCTCAGCTCACTGCAGCCTCTACCTCCCAGGTTCAAGTGATTCTCCTGCCTCAGCTTCCTGAGATGGTTCATTCTGGGTGAATGGTCAGAGATACTATAGAAGACTTTTGAAATAAAGGAATGTTATCTCCCTCGTAGTCCTGTGGAATAAGTGTTTTCCCCTATAAAAAGTAAAAATACTTTGCAGTAAAGTGTGTGTGTCTAGAGCATTCTTTTTAGGGGGATAGTTTTTTTATGCAATGGGATCTTAGTGGCGGCCAATTAGGGTATCTTTATTTTATAGACCATAAAGACAGGGAGTAATTTCCCTGGTTGTTCACAAGCTGTCAAGAGTGGTTTCAGGTAAACCAACCCAAATGCCCATCAATGGTAGACTAGATAAAGAAAATGTGGTACATATATACCATGGAATACTATGCAGCCATAAAAAGGAATGAGCTCATGTCCTTTGCAGAGACATGGATGAAACTGGAAGCCATCATCCTCGGCAGCCTAACATAAGAACAGAAAACCAAACACTGCATGTTCTCACTCATAAGTGGGAGTTGAACATTGAGAACACCTGGATACAGAGAGAGGAACAACACACACCAGGGCCTGTGGGTGGTAAGGGAAGGGAACTTAGAGGGCGAGTCAGTAGGTGCAGCAAACTACTATGGCACATGTATACCTGTGTAACAAACCTGCACATTCTGCACATGTATTCCGTTTTTTTGTTTGTTTGTGTTTAGAATAAATAAAAAGTAAATAAAAATTTTAACAACAACAAAAAAAAGAATGGTTCCAGGTACAACCTGAGTTTCCCAGACTTGATACAAATGAGGTTCACATTTTATAGCCTTTTGCCCTTACTTTCAGACACCAATAAAATGTTCCATAAGAATTCCTGAGATCTTTTCAGTTACCAACAGCTAGCTAAGTCTGGTATCAGAAATACCAGAATTCTAGAGATTGGGATTTAAGTACTTCTCTGTATTTTCAGAAATTTTTCCCTAGAAATATTTCTCATACACGCCCATGAATGTGTCCCTTCCATCTGTACTCTCTCTCTGTTTCTCTCTTGCTCTCTTGCTTTCTCACTGTTGTTCACTGTCTCTCTTGCTCTCTCTCTCTCTTGCTGAATACTACTTACCGATGCACCAGAAAGGGGCCAAAACTGCTAACTATCTGACTCCCCCTCCATTGTCGTATAACATCTTACACAAAGCAGGGAAGATAATGCCTTGATATTTTATAGAGATATTGATGAAACATTTATCAGTTTTTATTTAAACTCTCTTTCTTTTTAGAACCCACAGTTGAGTCCATGGCACTAGGTCAGAGATAAATTAGAATGACCAACACCATAGTCTACTCAGAATCACTCCTCCTCTCCTTAGCCATGTAAGGCCTTTTGTAGTTATTTCACCTTCTTTCAGAGTGAATTTTTCTCCCAGGATGCTTCAGTGCTTTATATAAATAAGCTTCTAGTAGGCTTATGCACTTGTTTACAACGCAGGACCAGATTATAAGGGTTAAGCTGAGATCCCATTACAATGAGAATCTCTGAGCTCTGTGTCACAACATCACTTGTCCTCTCGTTTCTTTACTGTTTTCTTTTTCTTCATCTTGTTTTTATCCTATCAGTGGGTTATTCTGCTTGTGCCCACTTTAATATGTGTCTACACATTTAATTTAAATAAACTGTAGTTTAATTTTTAACTTACTGGCAACCTTCTAACTAGTCATTATTTCATATACATTAAAAACCTCAAATTTGGACCAGTTTTTTAATTGGTATAAAATCCAGTTTGTGAAATAATATTGTACTTAGGTCAGAGGAAGCAGAGTTCTCCCAAGAACTTCAGTGTGTAGTGATGAATAGCAAAATTTCATTCTTTCTATCATTGGAGAAACCCACTCGGAGCTGAAAACTGAGTCAGATACCTTGAGTAGCTCCAGTGTTCTTGGGATAGCTTTAACCACTTACCTCTCTCTGAAGACGTACAACCATCTTCAGGACTTACGTACTTTAGGGCCTTACCTCCACTTTATAGTGAGCCAGCTGTGACTAATGTTGATCTCTTGTTTTTTGAGGGAACAACTTAGACAGATGCGGTATCCCATGGGGAGCAGACAGTGTCTGAGATAGCTGGTACTAATAACAATAGCAAAATATGGTTGCCTTGCAAGACCAAAAAACATCAAGTATTTTAGCAAACCTTAGGCTTTACAGCCTCTAATTTAGACCAATCAGAATGTTCTAGGAGATAGCCAATCATGGCAATGGCTAAAGTAGAATATTCTAGGAAGTGAAGTGTGCCTTCTGCTCTTCCAGAAAATATAATCCTGGGAAGTGCCTGCCTTTCTTGCCTTGTGAATTGAGGCGGTGGTGAAATCATGGAAAATGTACAACTCTCAAAAATCAAAATAAGCTAATGTTATAGTGTAATTCTTGGATTTACATTTTGAAGCAAGCTTTCTTAAAATTCTGCCAGTGAGTTATTTTTTTGTGAGCAGTTATCACCTTATGTGATTATGAATTAATTTAATTAACATTGACTAGAATCTATTAAAAAATAGAATACATTTCTAAAATATTTAAATTGCAGAAAGGATAATAAAATGATATGGAAATTTTAGACCAAAAATTACCTGCTAAAATGGTTAAAAGGGCTCTCTTACCACAACAAAAACAACAACAAAATAAAAACCAGACTAACAAAACTAAGTAGTCTCGATTCTTCAGATTTGGAAACTTTCTAATCTAGATGACTAAAATGCTAATACACTAAGCAGAGATGTGTCTTATTCAAAGGTTAGATTCCAATATTTCATATATCCAAAATTACCCTTGAAAATCCTTTAGGAAGCCATACATTAGAATTCAACAATCAGTATTAGAGAATCAGTATATATTATTGGCTTGTTTTTAAAAGCTCTGTTGTCTTTTAGAATATGTACTTTCTCTTTAAATCCTAGAGTCACACTGCTTGTAGAGCAATGCTCAGACTATGATAGATATATGGGATTTGCGAGTAACTGAGAAACCAGTAAATTCACGGCACTCATGTCATGCTTACTCCAGGGTATATGATTACTGAAAATCAGGCAGAATTGTCGATACTACTTACACAAGAAATAGTAATTTTTCTTTCTTTTATTGCCAGGCTTATTAGAGTTGAATTTATAATTAAGTTCATAAAGATACAACTCCACAGTATATGATTATGTTGTTATGTTAAAGTTTCACCTGAATTTTTATATAATGCATTCACCCTTAAAATAAGAAAGAATGATACTATATTATATGATTCCTTTATTCTCTACAGATAATGGATTCTGAGTTAATGCATAGTATAGTGGGAAGTTATCATAAACCTCCAGAAAGAGTATTTGTTCCCTCATTCACCCAGAATGAACCATCTCAGAATTGCCATCCTGCGAACTTAGAGGTTACCTCTCCTAAGATACTTCATAGCCCAAATAGCCAAGGTAATGCTGATATAGAATTTGAAGAATGGTAAAAAGCTTGCTATAAAAAACCTTTTGTATTTATGTGGAATACAATATGATTGTATATTTAATCTTAACAAAACTCCTAATTTTGATTCTGTTGCTAAAAGTTTCTATGAACTTAAATTACTTGACATTTTTTATTTTGGCTTCTACAGCCATAAAATGAAGATTAATATAACCAGCTGGACACATGTCACAGGGTTATCATAAAAACATCATTTGAAAACAGGAAAATACTCTTTGAAGAATAAAAGGTCAGATTTGGAATCCTTCTAAACCAGATGATTAGAATGTTAGTGAATTAAATGGAATTGCATCTTATTCAAGAATTAGATTCAGAAATTGCATACATCCAAAATTATTCTTGAAAATATTTTAGGAAGCCAGTATATCAGAGTAACTACAAAATACTAGTATTTTAATGTTTAAAATAGAAATGTAGGAGGATCTTAAAGTTGAATTAGGAAAACATTTTATTACTCCGGGCATATTTTAAGCTGTGCAGATTCCTTTCTAAGATTCTGTTATCACCTACTTTTAAAATATTCTATAATAATGGTTGCTGTTAATAAATAAACTAGTTTTGTGGAATAAACTATAAGAAATAATAATGCAAATCAATGTGCCAGCTACAGATACCATGTAAAGAGGAATAAATATAATTTATTTATCTCATTTATAAAAATCAAATGGTAATCTCTAGCAAGCATCTTTCTAATTTGATATAAAGTATATGACAGTTAAAACTCTGAACTTATCTGAATCATGAAGATATTAATATAGTTGAATACAAGTCACAGTGGTATAGTGTACTATTATCTTTCAGGTCTGACATCAGGTAAACCATTAGGTTATAATTATCCTGTTTCTTAATACTGCATCATGGACAAAGAAACAATAAATATGTGTGATTTGACTAAAATGGAATACATCAAGAACTGAGAAAAAAACCTTTAACTTTAAACCTAAATTGCCACGTTAATTAGTAGAAATTATATTTTAATGTTCCTTATTCATATTCAGACTCTTATGCTCCCTAGACTACATTGTCTTCTTTAAGTCCTTTCATTTGAAAATATTTATTTTATTAAATTAAAATCATGGTTATTACCTTTCTCAGTCTTAGAAATCACTAAATACAATCATAGATATATTGTTTTTACAAGATATATTAGAGAAAATGTGCCCCTCTTTAAAGTGTTATTCATTATTTTTCATTTTTGGAAGAATATGCATTACTTGTACATTTTTCTGGCTCACTAACAAAAATATACTGCTTATTTTTCTTATGTTACTTTGATTGTAAGTGTTCAGAAACTTTCACTGAAAATATCAACAAAATTTTTTTTCAATAGCTCTTATTTTAGCCTTAAAAACTCTTCAGGAAAAAATTCATCGTTTAGAACTGGAGAGAACACAGGCTGAAGATAACCTGAACATTCTTTCCAGAGAAGCAGCGCAGTATAAGAAGGCCTTAGAGAATGAAACAAATGAGAGAAATCTGGCACACCAGGAGCTGATAAAGCAGAAAAAAGGTAAGAAATGCAGTAGTTCTCAGAAACCAGGAGTTACCAGAGTTTACAGTTCAAAAATAATAAACCTAGTCTAAGCCAATGTACTCAGATATCTTTGTTCTTATATATATTCAAACTTTGTGACTTTGTTCTCAGACCTTTTGATATTTGTGAGAAAAAGATCCAGTTTTGAACTTACCTCTATCATATCTAACTTAGCATAATTCATAAATTCTAGAAATTAAAGGAAAAATTAAGATTTTAGACAAGTTGTGTTTAAAAATTGGAATATTTTCAGAATAACCAACAAAATCCAATTTAACCCGTAATTGAATATTTATTTTTTATTTATTTGTATTTGCAGTTAACACTAAACTTTAGAATTTGAAATACAGAACAACACTAGCAATTAAACAATATAAAAACCAATAAAGATGAATACAAAAGAATTTTATTTAACTTGAGAGGAAAGCAAAGTTAATTAGAAGACATAGGCAAATGGGGGAGCTTCTGTGGAAATTAGGAAAAATTTTAGAAATTTAGAACATAAGTCTTTTACATAATTTCACTTCAAAACTTAAGACTTTCTTTTTCATTTTTACACTACACTCATCCTTATAAACAAGGCTCAAGTTTTTGTTTCAACTTAGAAGTAGAATGAAGAAATGGGGAGAAAAATATTTCTGAGGTAATTGGACAAAAGTAGAAGAAAGGGGTAAGGAAAGTAAAGAGTTAAAGGATTAGAAATAGGTTGCTTTCTGCTGTGGAATTAGCTGTTCTGCCAGCAGTCAAGAACAGGGGAAAATGAGAGTGGTAGATGCATATACTTGCGTTTCCTGAAAGAGAAGAAATATATTGATAGGTAAGAAGCTTTCAGCCTCTGTTTTTCCAGATGATGTTATTTTCATTAACAACCAGGATATTTATCACCCCTCACTGAAGTTACTGACATCCTCCTCTTTCAGAAGTGTGCCCTCTGGATTTTTAGGAGGAGACAATATTAAACCAGTTCTATGTAATTAATGAGCTATTTACAAATGTATTTTCATAACTCTGGGAGAGTCAATACTCAGAGATAAAAGAGACCCTGAACTTTTAGCTCTTGATTGAATTCACATAATACATTTCTTATGATAACCAAATCTCTGATCTATGTGATAATCAAGTAATTGACTGGTTATTATTTTGTCTTTTTCATAGATATAAGTATACAGTTAAGCTCAGCCCAGTCCCGTTGTACTCTTCTAGAGAAGCAACTAGAATATACAAAGAGAATGGTTCTCAATGTAGAGCGAGAAAAGAACATGATCCTAGAACAACAGGTGAGCATATTTTCTATAAGGAATGATAATATAATTTTGTATCTTTTTGAAGAATATTTTAATGTCATGGGAAAATTCAAAGGCAAAAGAGGCATAATGTTAGAATGAGGTCTAACTTATGTGTAATTGGAGTTTCAAAAGGAAAGGGAAAATAGGGGAAAAGCAGTATTTGAAGAGATAATGGCTAAGAATGTTACAACATGTATTAAAAAGTAAAATTACTAACCTGACCAACATGGTGAAACCCCATCTCTACTAAAAATACAAAAATTAGCCAGGCTTGGTGGCAGGCACCTGTAATCCCAGCTACTCAGGAGGCTGAGGCAGGAGAATCGCTTGAACCCAGGAGGCGGAGGTTGCAGTGAGCTGAGATCGTGCCATTGCAGTTCAGCCTGGACGACAGAGTAAGACTCTGTCTCAAAAAAAAAAAAAGTAAAATCTTAAAAGCATCCAGAAAAAAAATATATTACATTCAAAGAGACGACAATTAAAGTGATAGCTGACTTCTCAACTGAAAGTACTGAACCCAGAAGACAAGGGACTGATAGAGTTAAGGTGTTAAAAGAAAATAAATACTGGTCTAGAATTCTATGCTTGGGGGAAGTATCCTTCAGAAATAAAGACATTTTAAGACTAAAAAGACTGAGATAGTTTGTTACTAGTAGGTCCACTCTGAAGAGAACACTAAAGGACATCAGACAGAAGGAAAATGACCTTTGGTGGAAGGTCAGAGATGCATGAAGGAATGAAGAGTAATGAAGATGGTAAATATGTGGATAAATCTAAATGAATATTATATAAGGCAACAATAATTAAGATTTATATGGTTTAAATATAAAGAATTAAAATTCATCAGAACAATGGCTTATATATTAGGAAGAAGTAAAGTAGTTTAAAGTGTTCTAATATCCTTGCATTTTCTTGGCAGAAGGGTAAAAGTACCAATCAATACTGGATTTTGATGGGTCAAATACATAACAGATTTTTAAGGAACCAGGGAATTTAATTCTAACATTCATATGGAAACGCCAAGGTCCAAGAACAGCCAAACTATTCTGAAGAAGAATAAGATGAGGGTCTTTCTCTAGTTGATATTGAAACAAATGATGATCCTTTTTAATAGCTGCTCTGTGAACTAAAATATGTATTCTTAACTAACTACAGTCTGCCATAAATCTGTATTAAAATATTTCACATATAATGTAGGATCCTCTTTCAGTATGCGTCCTCTGATTCCCCTTTGTGCTATAGTTTTCATACCCTTATTTCTGCATATGTCATACAACCCACAATACATTATTATTTTTGCTTCAAATGGTCAATTATCCTTTCAGGAAAATTAGGAAACAAAAATATGTATTTTTTGCCATTTTCTGTGCTTTTTATTTTTGTGTAGATTTTGTTTTCCATTTGATACCATTTTCCTTCCGTCTGAAGGAAAATATCAGAAATGCTAAGAATTGACAATTCTTAGCATTTATTTATCTGGAAAAGTCTATTTCTCTGTCATTTGTGAAAGATATTTTGGCTGGATATAGAATTCTAGGTGGCATCTTTTCTTCTTTCAGCACATTGAAGATTATATTTCTGTTGCCTTCTGGATCTCATAGTTTCTAGTCAGAGTTCTTCTCTTTATTCCTCTATGCAGAATGTGTTATCATTTCTCAGACTGCTGTTAAGATTTTCCCGTTTATCACTGGTTTTCAACAATATGTTGCTAAGTGGTTTTTTAATGCTTGAACCTTTTGAGATTCTTGAATCTGTCAATATTTTTCATTAAATTAGAACATTTTCAACCATTATCCTTCAAATAATTATTCTGTCCCCCCTGTCTCTCTTCTTCTCTGGGACTTCACCTAAATGTTATTAAACCACAGGTTACCAAGACTCTGTTTATTGGTATTGTTTTTGATTTTGTTTTAATTAATAGACTTTATCTTTTTTATTTTTTTTTGGAGTCAGAGTTTCAGTGTTGTCTCACAGGCTGGAGTGCAGTGGCGTAATCTTGGCTCACTGCAACCTCCGCCTCCCTGGTTCAAATGATTCTCCTGCCTCAGCCTCCCAAGTAGCTGGGATTACAGGCACCCGCCACCACACCCAGCTGACTTTTGGTATTTTTAGTAGAGACAGGGTTTCACCATGTTGGGCAGGCTGGTCTCAAACTCCTGACCTGAGGTGATCCACCCGCCTCGGCCTCCCAAAGTGCTGGGATTACAGGCATGAGCCACTGTGCCCGGCCTAGACTTTATCTTTTACAGCCATTTTAGATTTATAGAAAATTGAGTAGATAGTATAGAAAGAGTTCTTACTCCCTCACAGTTGCCCCTATTACTAATACCTTACATTAGTATGGTTATAAATGCCATTACAAAATAGCATATAGATGTGCATGTGTGTGTGTGTATGTATATATATATATAACTTTCCTTTTCTCCATGTTATTTTTATGTTTTATTCCTCTGATAGCTGCTTTTCTTTGTTAGAGAGAGGGTACGTTAATGAGGATGTTTGGTCACCTTGTAAATAACACTATTTAATACAGGTTTTGTTAATAATGGTTATCTTAGGCCAGAATTGGTAGGTCACACCTGTAATCCCAGCACTTTGGGAGGCCAAGGAGGGTGGTTGACTTGAGGTCAAGAGTTCAAGACCAACCTGAGCAACATGGTGAAACCACATCTCTACTAAAAATACAAAACCTGGTGTAGGGCGTGGTGGCAGGGGCCTGTAATCCCAGCTACTTGGGAGGCTGAGGAGGAAGAATCGCTTGAACCCAGGAGACAGAGGTTGCAGTGAGCCAAGATCGTGCTGCTGTACTCTGGCCTCGGCAACAGCAAGACTCTCTCAAAAAAAGAGAAGTTTTCCATAGTAGAATTAATTTATATTCTATATAAAGATGCATAAACAAGTTTGTTTCACTGATGCTAATATAACACATCTAATCTGCGCTTTTTTTTTCTTTTTTTTTTTGAGACAAGGTCTCACTCTGTTGCCCAGACTGGAGTGCAGTGGCACAGTCACTGCTTACCATAACCTTGACTTCCCAGGCTCAAGCAATCTTCTCATCTCAGCAGCCCAAGCAGCTGAGACTACAGGTGTGCATGCACCACCATGTCCGGCTGATTTTTAAGTTTTTTGTAGAGGAGGAGTCCCACTATGTTGCCTAGGCTGGTCTCAAACTCCAGGGTTCAAGCACTCCTCCCACTTCAGCCTCCCAAAGTGCTTGAATTACAAATGAGCCACCACGCCTGGCCTTTTTTCATGTTATATTTGCTCCTTAAAAGTGCTTGATTTTCAGAAAAAAAAAAAATTTAAATTTAAATTTAAAAAATTATGACTTTAAGATTGAAAAAAATAAGTAACAAAACATGTTTGATATTCTTTTTTGCTTGTAAGCACCTAAAGTATGTGCATTTATGTACATGTTTCTTATGATATTTACATTGTGTTTTGAATTCTCAGAAATTGTATTATTCTTTTTTTAAGGTATTTTATTTATTTTTTATTTTATTTTATTTTATTTTGAGTGGAATATATACTTATATATATATATATATTTTTATTATACTTTAAGTTCTAGGGTACATGTGCATAACGTGCAGGTTTGTTACATATGTATACTTGTGCCCTGTTGGTGTGCTGCACCCATCAACTCGTCAGCACCCATCAATTCGTCATTTATATCAGGTATAACTCTCAATGCAATCCCTCCCCCCCCCCTCCCCCCTCCCCATGATAGGCCCCGGTGTGTGATGTTCCCCTTCCCGAGTCCAAGTGATCTCATTGTTCAGTTCCCACCTATGAGTGAGAACATGCGGTGTTTGGTTTTCTCTTCTTGTGATAGTTTGCTAAGAATGATGGTTCCAGCTGCATCCATGTCCCTACAAAGGATGCAAACTCATCCTTTTTTATGGCTGCATAGTATTCCATGGTGTATATGTGCCACATTTTCTTAATCCAGTCTGTCACTGATGGACATTTGGGTTGATTCCAAGTCTTTGCTATTGTGAATAGTGCCGCAATAAACATACGTGTGCATGTGTCTTTATAGCAGCATGATTTATAATCCTTTGGGTATATACCCAGTAGTGGGATGGCTGGGTCATATGGTACATCTAGTTCTAGATCCTTGAGGAATTGCGATACTCTTTTCCATAATGGTTGAACTAGTTTACAATCCCACCAACAGTGTAAAAGTGTTCCTATTTCTCAACATCCTCTCCAGCACCTGTTGTTTCCTGACTTTTTAATGATTGCCATTCTAACTGGTGTGAGATGGTATCTCATTGTGGTTTTGATTTGCATTTCTCTGATGGCGAGTGATGATGAGCATTTTTTCATGTGTCTGTTGGCTGTATGAATGTCTTCTTTTGAGAAATGTCTGTTCATATCCTTTGCCTACTTTTTGATGGGGTTGTTTGTTTTTTTCTTGTAAATTTGTTTGAGTTCTTTGTAGGTTCTGGATATCAGCCCTTTGTCAGATGCGTAAATTGCAAAAATTTTCTCCCATTCTGTAGGTTGCCTGTTCACTCTGATGGTAGTTTATTTTGCTGTGCAGAAGCTCTTTAGTTTAATTAGATCCCATTTGTCAATTCTGGCTTTTGTTGCTGTTGCTTTTGGTGTTTTAGACATGAAGTCCTTGCCCATGCCTATGTCCTGAATGGTACTACCTAGGTTTTCTTCTAGGGTTTTTATGGTTTTAGGTCTAACATTTAAGTCTCTAATCCATCTTGAATTCATTTTCGTATAAGGAGTAAGGAAAGGATCCAGTTTCAGCTTTCTACTTATGGCTAGCCAATTTTCCCAGCACCATTTATTAAATAGGGAATCCTTTCCCCATTTCTTGTTTCTCTCAAGTTTGTCAAAGATCAGATGGCCGTAGTTGTGTGGTATTATTTCTGAGGACTCTGTTCTGTTCCGTTGGTCTATATCTCTGTTTTGGTACCAATACCATGCTGTTTTGGTTACTGTAGCCTTGTAGTATAGTTTGAAGTCAGGTAGCGTGATGCCTCCAGCTTTGTTCTTTTGACTTAAGATTGTCTTGGCAATGTGGGCTCTTTTTTGGTTCCATATGAACTTTAAAGCAGTTTTTTCCAATTCTGTGAAGAAAGTCATTGGTAGCTTGATGGGGATGGCATTGAATCTATAAATAACCTTGGGCAGTTTTTAGCATGAAAGGCTGTTGAATTTTGTCGAAAGCCTTTTCTGCATCTATTGAGATAATCATGTGGTTCTTGTCTTTGGTTCTGTTTATATGCTGGATTACGTTTATTGATTTGCGAATGTTGAACCAGCCTTGCATCCCAGGGGTGAAGCCCACTTGATCGTGGTGGATAAGCTTTTTGATGTGCTGCTGAATCCAGTTTGCCAGTATTTTATTGAGGATTTTTGCATCGATGTTCATCAGGGATATTGGTCTAAAATTCTCTTTTTTTGTTGTGTCTCTGCCAGGCTTTGGTATCAGGATGATGTTGGCCTCATAAAATGAGTCAGGGAGGATTCCCTCTTTTTCTATTGATTGAAATAGTTTCAGAAGGAATGGTACCAGCTCCTCCTTGTACCTCTGGTAGAATTCAGCTGTGAATCCATCTGGTCCTGGACTTTTTTTGGTTGGTAGGCTATTAATTATTGCCTCAATTTCAGAGCCTGCTATTGGTCTATTCAGGGATTCAACTTCTTCCTGGTTTAGTCTTGGAAGAGTGTAAGTGTCCAGGAAATTATCCATTTCTTCTAGATTTTCTAGTTGATTTGCGTAGAGGTGTTTATCGTATTCTCTGATGGTAGTTTGTATTTCTGTGGGGTCGGTGGTGATATACCCTTTATCATTTTTTATTGCGTCTATTTGATTCTTCTCTCTTTTCTTCTTTATTAGTCTTGCTAGCGGTCTGTCAATTTTGTTGATCTTTTCAAAAATCCAACTCCTGGATTCATTGATTTTTTGGAGGGTTTTTTGTGTCTCTATCTCCTTCAGTTCTGCTCTGATCTTAGTTATTTCTTGCCTTCTGCTAGCTTTTGAATGTGTTTGCTCTTGCCTCTCTAGTTCTTTTAATTGTGATGTTAGAGTGTCCATTTTAGATCTTTCCTGCTTTCTCTTGTGGGCATTTAGTGCTATAAATTTCCCTCTACACACTGCTTTAAATGTGTCCCAGAGATTCTGGTATGTTGTATCTTTGTTCTCATTGGTTTCAAAGAACATCTTTATTTCTGCCTTCATTTCGTGATGTACCCAGTAGTCATTCAGGAGCAGGTTGTTCAGTTTCCATGTAGTTGAGCGGTTTTGATTGAGTTTCTTAGTCCTGAGTTCTAGTTTGATTGCACTGTGGTCTGAGAGACAGTTTGTTATAATTTCTGTTCTTGTACATTTGCTGAGGAGTGCTTTACTTCCAATTATGTGGTCAATTTTGGAATAAGTGCCATGTGGTGCTGAGAAGAATGTATATTCTGTTGATTTGGGGTGGAGAGTTCTATAGATGTCTATTAGGTCCACTTGGTGCAGAGATGAGTTCATTCCTGGATATCCTTGTTAACTTTCTGTCTCGTTGATCTGTCTAATGTTGACAGTGGGGTGTTGAAGTCTCCCATTATTATTGTATGGGAGTCTAAGTCTCTTTGTAAGTCTCTAAGGACTTGCTTTATGAATCTGGGTGCTCCTGTATTGGGTGCATATATATTTAGGAGAGTTAGCTCTTCCTGTTGAATTGATCCCTTTACCATTATGTAATGGCCTTCTTTGTCTCTTTTGATCTTTGATGGTTTAAAGTGTTTTTTATCAGAGACTAGGATTGCAACCCCTGCTTTTTTTTGTTCTCCATTTGCTTGGTAGATCTTCCTCCATCCCTTTATTTTGAACCTATGTATGTCTCTGCATGTGAGATGGGTCTCCTGAATACAGCAGACTGATGGGTCTTGACTCTATCCAGTTTGCCAGTCTGTGTCTTTTAATTGGAGCATTTAGTCCATTAACATTTAAGGTTAATATTGTTATGTGTGAACTTGATCCTGCCATTATGATATTAACTGGTTATTTTGTTCGTTATTTGATGCAGTTTCTTCCTAGCCTCGATGGTCTTTACATTTTGGCATGTTTTTGCAATGGCTGGTACCGGTTGTTCCTTTCCATGTTTAGGGCTTCCTTCAGGGTCTCTTGTAAGGCAGGCCTGGTGGTGACAAAATCTCTAAGCATTTGCTTATCTGTAAAGGATTTTATTTCTCCTTCACTGATGAAACTTAGTTTGGCTGGATATGAAATTCTGGGTTGAAAATTCTTTTCTTTAAGAATGTTGAATATTGGCCCCCACTCTCTTCTGGCTTGTAGAGTTTCTGCCGAGAGATCTGCTGTTAGTCTGATGGGCTTCCCTTTGTGGGTAACCTGACCTTTCTCTCTGGCTGCCCTTAAGATTTTTTTCCTTCATTTCAACTTTGGTGAATCTGGCAATTATGTGTCTTGGAGTTGCTCTTCTCGAGGAGTATCTTTGTGGCGTTCTCTGTATTTCCTGAATTTGAATGTTGGCCTGCCCTACTAGGTTGGGGAAGTTCTCCTGGATGATATCCTGAAGAGTGTTTTCCAACTTGGTTCCATTTTCCCCCTCATTTCAGGCACCCCAATCAGACGTAGATATGGTCTTTTTACATAATCCCATACTTCTTGCAGGCTTTGTTCATTTCTTTTTCTTCTTTTTTCTTTTAGTTTCTCTTCTCGCTTCATTTCATTCATTTGATCCTCAATCGCTGATACTCTTTCTTCCAGTTGATCGAGTCGGTTACTGAAGCTTGTGCATTTGTCACGTATTTCTCGTGTCATGGTTTTTATCTCTGTCATTTTGTTTATGACCTTCTCTGCATTAATTATTCTAGCTGTCAATTCTTCCACTCTTTTTTCAAGATTTTTAGTTTCTTTGCGCTGAGTACGTAATTCTTCCTTTAGCTCTGAGAAATTTGATGGACTGAAGCCTTCTTCTCTCATTTCGTCAAAGTCATTCTCTGACCAGCTTCTCTCCGTTGCTGGCGATGAGCTGCGCTCCTTTGCAGGGGGAGATGCACTCTTATTTTTTTGAATTTCCAGCTTTTCTGCCCTGCTTTTTCCCCATCTTTGTGGTTTTATCTGCCTCTGGTCTTTGATGATGGTGACATACTGATGGGGTTTTGGTATAGGTGTCCTTCCTGTTTGATAGTTTTCCTTCTAGCAGTCAGGACCCTCAGCTGCAGGTCTGTTGGAGATTGCTTGAGGTCCACTCCAGACCCTGTTTGCCTGGGTATCAGCAGCAGAGGTTGCAGAAGATAGAATATTACTGAACAGCAAGTGTACCTGTCTGATTCTTACTTTGGAAGCTTCCTCTCGGGGGTGTACTCCACCCTGTGAGATGTGGGGTGTCAGACTGCCCCTAGTGGGGGATGTCTCCCAGGTAGGCTACTCAGGGGTCAGGGACCCACTTAAGCAGGCAGTCTGTCCCTTCTCAGATCTCAACCTCCGTGTGGGGAGATCCACTGCTCTCTTCAAAGCTGTCAGACAGAGTCGTTTGCATCTGCAGAGGTTCCTGCTACTTTTTTTATTGTTGTTGTTTAGCTGTGCCCTCTCCCCAGAGGTGGAGTCTACAGAGACAGGCAGGTTTCCTTGAGCTGCTGTGAGCTCCACCCAGTTCGAGCTTCCCAGCGGCTTTGTTTACCTACTTAAGCCTCAGCAATGGCGTGCGCCCCTCCCCCAGCCTTGCTGCTGCCTTGCGGTTAGATCGCAGACTGCTGTACTAGCAATGAGGGAGGCTCCGTGGCCATGGGACCCTCCCGGCCAAGTGTGGGATACAATCTCCTGGTGTGCCCGTTTGCTCAAAGTGCAATATTGGGGTGGGAGTCACCCGATTTTCCAGGTGTTGTGTGTCTCAGTTCCCCTGGCTAGGAAAAGGGACTCCCTTCCCCCTTGTGCTTCCCAGGTGAGGCGATGCCTTGCCCTGCTTCAGCTCTCGCTGGTCGGGCTGCAGCAGCTGACCAGTACCGATTGTCCGGCACTCCCTAGTGAGATGACCCCAGTACCTCAGTTGAAAATGCAGAAATCACCAGTCTTCTGTGTCGCTTGCGCTGGGAGTTGGAGACTGGAGCTGTTCCTATTCGGCCATCTTGCTCTATATCAGAAATTGTATTATTCTTGTTCCATTGGCATTACTTGCCAAATTCAGGGTTGTTATTTTATTTGTATCCTTTCTAGGCCCAGCTTCAGAGGGAAAAAGAACAAGATCAGATGAAGCTATATGCAAAACTTGAAAAGCTTGATGTCTTAGAAAAAGAGTGTTTTAGACTTACAACAACTCAGAAAACTGCTGAGGTAAACTTTCTTTGAAATGATGACAACAGGAATAAATCTTTAGTGTTAAGCATAATTGATATTTTATGTGAATGTAGAGTAACTCTCAGATTTATAAAACTTCATTTACAGCTTTTTATAATCCAGATATGAATTCTCACCTATAGAGTGAAAAGTTAATGTGTTCTGTCACAGTATGAATGAGCTAGCTGTCTTTTGATGTGAGATTGTAATTTTGACTTCTAATACGGCGGGATATTTTTATTTGTCAGATACTTTACCTAAAGAGTATTAAAAAATTGTCTTTCACCACTTGTAGTCAACTTAAGCCTATACCAGTTCCCCTCTTCATCCTTTTTCCCTCCAAATCCTTTCCATTTTATAGGGTTTTCTCAGAGTTGTACTTCCTCTAGGAAGCCCTTCTTGAACTCTCCAACACTCAGGAAGTTCTCACTTTGAAATAGTACTGTCCTCCTATTCTGAACCACACCACAGATATAAGATATAATACTTACGTATATAAGGTTACATATATATAGTCCTTGTCAAGTTATTTCCTTGCTTTGTTGTTTTATTGTTTCGTGAATATTACTCTTTTTTTCTTTTCATACAATACAGGTTGGGTGTCCCTAATCCAAAAATCCAAAATCTGATGTACTCCAAAGTCCAAAACTTTCTGAACAGTAATATAATGTTCAGAGGAAATGTTCACTGGAGCATATAGGATATTGAATTTTTGGATTAGGGATACCAAACTAGTAATGAAAATATTCCAAAATCCAAAGTATCTCTGGTTCCAAACACTTAAGATAAGGGATCCTCAATCTGTATAATCTCTTAAGTAACAAGGACCACATTGTATATTTCTATTATGTATTTTCACTCTTCTCCCCAAATTACACTCTTATCATATATATGCAACTAGTAGAAACTTATTTTTTTAATATTTTGAATGAAACATTGAGACCCAAGACTATAATGGTTTGACCTTCTACACCATTAGTATCCTTAAAAGTTTCATCATAATGATTTTGTTGCTGGAAGTTAATAAAGCCTATGTGTTTGTATATTCTTTGCTTTCCCTTTATTTTCTCCTTGTGTGTAATAGAAGGTAAAGGAGCAAAGAAAGAAGTGGGAAGAAAGCCAAGAAAAATCTTAACATCTTGTGCCATTCCTTTTTCTTATTTTCTGCCTTAATTTGCCAAACTCTTAAGAATCAGGACCCCCTAGGACTCTATTTGGAAAAGAGACAAAGGATATTTGGCTCTAGTTTTTATATAACAATCTTAGTTTTTACTCTTTTGCAGGACAAGATTAAACATTTAGAAGAAAAACTGAAGGAAGAAGAACATCAACGTAAGCTGTTTCAAGACAAAGCTTCTGAGGTAAATATGGCACTATATAATCTATCACAGTAAACCATATATGTTTTATTATATTTTTATTTTCATTAACTGAAACCTATGTTCTAGATTCTAATTTCTGCTTCCTAAATTGTCTTTTCATTATAATAACGAAATTCTCAGTCAGCCAGTATGATACGTGGATGTATTACCAAGAGGTCTTTTAATCTTTTGAAATTCTGACAAATACACATATTCTCAGTTGAAGGAACTCCTAGGATAGATTGTTTTCAGTTTGATCTCTATATGTATATTAAATAATTTATTCTTTTATAAACAGAAAAGTATTGTAATTACCAACAGACTTAGTGACCTTCACACGTACAAAAACAGTATCTTGAATTTTCTTTTCTTCTTTTCTTCTTCAAAAAGCATTTTTATATTTATAAACTTAGACCTGATAGCTCATTACAATGTTTTTGCATGTTACAAATCAATGTTATAACTTTTTAAAAAAATTACAGCTTCAAACTGGACTTGAAATCAGTAAAATTATAATGTCTTCAGTTTCAAATCTAAAGCACTCCAAGGAAAAGAAGACATCTTCAAAGGTGTGCATATAAAACTTTTTCCCAAACTATACTTTTATTTGCTAATACTTATTTATACACCCTCTTAATGCTTATACCTACCCCTTTCCCAAAAGGATTTGAAGATGTATAATAAAAGACATGCAATAGTGCGTGCCAAGTAATGGATGATGGTTTGGGATATAAGGACAGGAAATTTCATAATATTCAGATTTTAAAAAGTAGCAGCAGTCATGTACAAAATTTAGCTCTGAGTTTGCTTGACAACCAAACCACAAAGGAACATATAATGGACAGTATCGCTATCTTTGTGAAATAACAGGAAGCACTCCAGTTTTTCTAGAAAGATTAATATTTTTCTAAACTTCTGGAGAAATATATTTTGTGGTACTTTATAAAAGAGGCACTAAACAACACAGTAGATATTGAAAAAATAATAGATCCTGAAAGCAGTTTTATGTAATATGTACACAATAAAAAAATAAGGGTTTTTCTTACAGACCTGTTAAGTCTGTAAAGTCATTTATATAGGGAATTTATTGTTATATGTAATTTCTATGCTTATTTCTTGTGAATTTGCCTAAAAGTAAAGATTGGAGAGTTAGTACTTTATAGACCAATATCTTGTTTAGATGAATTGATGTTTTGAATGTGTTCTATTCAAGTAACCCTTCTTAATTATATATAATGGTATGAAAAAAGTTTTTAATCCCTTTTAATCTTATTATTCTGGAATTATGGTTTTGATGGCCATTATTACTATTTATTCAGATGTGAATGGAGTGAGTGTTGCTCTGTATCATTTGCTGTGGGAGACAGGAGATGCTATTTGGGAATTCTGGCCACTGCCATATGCTTAGCTTGTGGATAAAATAGTGGAGAGAACATTATACTTAACTTTGGCTACTCTTTTATTACATAAGCAAAAATTAATGTTCAATACTTGGGCTGTATTTTTCATAATTTTTTCATTTTAAAGAATTTTCAAACTATAATAATGAACAATATTTTCCCAATATGACTTATTTTGCCTGTTTCCTTTCCTAAATATTTGTTTTGTGTCTTGTTTGTGCAATGAGATTCACAGCTACAAAGCCAAATAGAAAAATCACTGTAAGTAATTTGCCAGTGGAACACATACTGCCCAATATGTATGTTTTATGGCATCCTTTCTCTGATGAGTTAATGGAACTTTTTTTCAGTTTACCTATTTATTATAAAAATAGTGAAGGTACAGGAAGAAGATAAAAGAAATGAAGGAAAGAAAAGGTAACTCCTGGAAGAGAAGAGAGTAATTAACAGCAGAATCATTTCATGGAAGTACTTAGTTCAAATCCCAAGTTCACAGGGTATGCAAATAATGGTGTCTCTTTTTAAAGATGGAGGGAGTGCTAAAGTTGCTGAAAGTAGGATCAGATTTCAGGAAGCCTCTGTGAGAGACCTGCTTCCTATCGCACTGTTTCTCCATGTCCTGGACATAGTTCATTCAACTCTTACATTTTGATGTACATAGACTGGTATCTTTAGGTGATAAAAAAATAAGACAGGAATTTGTGAGAAACAGATAAATATATAAGTATGAAACAGTATAATAGAAGATTAATAGAGGTTTAAACAAAGTGTTGTGGTGCTATGTAGACAAAGGAATATGTGAAAGGTAATGCAAAAAGCAATATTAAAGGAAGCCTTGAAGAATTAAATATTGACAGACTGAGATAAGGAAAAATATATTACAGTCTGAAGGAATTGTTGGTTTTTCCAGGGACCTATAAGTAATAGTCCAGTAGTGGGGGTGAGATGAGATCATAGAGGAAGTTAAAATGGAAAATACAGCTTGGGGTGAGCTAATGGCTGACCTTGAATGCCATGTTAAGAGTTTGAAGTTTTATTCTATAAACAGGAACTACTGAAGGCTTCTGAGAAAAGCAGGGACATGATTAGAGTTGTAATTTTAGATGGTAACTCACAGCAGTAGGAGAGTTTTATATAGAGATAAATCACATATGTAGATTTTATGAGAGAATCATATGCGTAGATTCATGTCACCATCACAACAATCAAGATACAGAACTCTTCCACCACTAAAAGACTCCTTCATGTAATCCCTCTATAGCTACACATCCCCTTCCCTGAACATTGGCAACCTCTAATCTGTTCACCATCTGTATATTTTATTCTTTCAAGATTATTATATAAATGGAATTATACAGTATGTAACTTTTTGAGATTGGCTTTTTTCCCTTGAGGTCCATCCAAGTTGTTGTATGTATCAATACATCCTTTTTATTTCTGCGTGATATTCTGCATTACAGAGGTACCACAATTTAACCATTCATCTGTTAAAGGATATCTGGAGTCCGGCATGGTGGCTCATGCCTGTAATCCCAACAGTTTGGGAGGCCAAGGCGAGTGCATCATTTGAGGTGAGGAGTTCAAGACCAGCCTGGCCAATATGGTGAAACCTCGTCTCTACTAAAAATACAAAAATTAGCCGGGCAGTAGTGGCACACACCTGTAATCCCAGCTACTTGGGAGACTAAGGCAGGATAATCGCTTGAGCCTGGGAGACAGAGGTTGCGGGGAGCCAAGATCATACCATTGCACTCCAGTATGGGTGACAGAATGAGACCCTGTCTCAAAAAAAAAAAAAAAGGATATTTTGATTGTTTCCAATTTTTTAGCTATTACAGATAAAGCTGATATGAACATTTGTATACATGTTTTTATGTGAATGTAAGTTTTCATTTTTCTAGGATAAATGCCTAAGAGAGCAATTGTTGGGTCATGTAATAAGGACATTTTTAGTTTTATAAGAAACTGCCAAACTGTCTTCCAAAATGGCTGTACCATTTTGTATTCCCACCAACAATATGTGAGTGGTTTTATTTTCTCTGCATGCTTGCCAACATTTGGTATTGTCACTATTTTTTATTTTGGCCATTCTGATGGATGTGCAGTGATATTTCACTGTAATTTTAACTTTCATTTCCATAATTAATGATGTTGAATATCTTTTCATATGTTTGCCATACGTATGTCTTTGTCAGTGAAATTTCTGTTCATGTTTTTTTGCCCATTTTCCAGTTGCATTGTTTTCTGTTGAGTTTTGAGAGAGTTATTCATATCATAAATAACTTTTAAAATAATTTCTTTTTTTTTTTTTTGAGACGGAGTCTCGCTCTGTCGCCCAGGCTGCAGTGCAGTGGCCGGATCTCAGCTCATTGCAAGCTCCGCCTCCCAGGTTCATGCCATTCTCCTGCCTCAGCCTCCCGAGTAGCTGGGACTACAGGCGCCTGCCACCTCTCCCAAAATAATTTCTTATTTATGTTTTTTTCTTGTCAATCTCTAGAAAACTAAATGTATAAAGAGAGGACCACCTTGGCAAATTTGTTCAAAGTTTGGAGCACTGCCTTTTGTGGCTGAAAAGGTGAGAGGGGATAAAATGAAGATAGTTGTTCAAAAAAACTCCTGTTTCATTGTAAGTGCTATTAAAATATCTTCAGTCATTTAAAATTATTCTCAGTTGTTTCTTTTCCCATAAGTCCACCAGTGCAAACTGTTCTGTGAATGCAAGTATGCAAAACCTTTTGCAGAGGAGGCAACATCGTGGCCCACATATCCTTCAGAAACCTTTTAACGTGGCTGAGACTAGGTGTCTCCCCAGGCCTTCTAGAACAAGTTCCTGGTGTAAGGCTATTCCTCCTGACTCAGAAAAGTCCATTTCCATTTCTGACAATTTATCTGAACTTTTGATGGCAATGCAAGATGAACTGGACCAAATGAGCATGTAAGTATTTATATATATATATATTTTTTAAGAGACAGTGTCTCGCTATGTTGCCCGGGCTAGTCTTGAACTCATGGTTTCAGGCAGTCCTCCTGCCTCAGCCTCCCAAAGTGCTGGGATTACAAGCATGAGCCACCGTGCCTGGCCAGCAATTTTTATTCTTTATCAGGAGAAGTACCATATCACTTTTTCCTCTTAGTCTTAAGAACAATACCACTTATAAATTCTTAAAGGCCTTACTTAGCCATTTGGACAGATCTGTTGTCACTATTTTTCATTGTATTTGTTACTATTTAAAATTTTAGTTCTTTATAACTACTACTTTTTCATTCTAAGGTATTTCTGTATTCCCAAGATCTGGACTGATAGCTACTACTGTCATTCTAACATATAGGATCTGATGACCTTAGATCAAAACTCACAAAAGCGTTTATAAGAAAAGCTCTCCTTTGTGTTTTAGAATCTTTTAGCTGAATGAATTATTTCATTAGGCAAGTAGGAATGTAATTCCTTGTTTTAGACTCTGGCTGGTCTGCATTACAAATTTTGAAGCATTTATAGTAAGGAAGATTTCCATATGGGATACATTATATTGTGCCCACTTGCTTAAATATATATTCAGTAGAAATTCCAGAACTATGTGATTTCGCTGACCAGCTAGTTGACCTAAGACATCTGTAGAAGATACAGCTCTTTCTGTTAACAGCATTTCAGTAGGCTAACTCCAAATCCAGAAATTTTTCAGGCAAATACTTCCACAGCTGGAATTCTTCCAAAGATCCTATATCAATAATGAGGAAGAAAGCCCTTTAATACCTCTGTTAAAGACATCACACATTTTACTACATTGAGCTGTGAGCATCAGGAATTCACATATGTTTTAAATTTGCCTAGCAGTCTTAAGATATTTCTAAAGGTATTTAATTTCAAATCACAGGAGCCTGATTATAGTTACCATAGATTTAATTAAACAACCCTAAAGAAAGAGGCTGTTTTTAAAGGTTAATATTTAAGTCTGACTAAAATTTATGATTGAACAGAAAATTGCTTAATTATGGCAAAGATATATGCAATAAACTATAGTAGTGCTTAATATTTGCTATTCTTTCATAGGGAGCACCAAGAACTACTGAAACAAATGAAGGAAACTGAAAGCCATTCAGTCTGTGACGACATAGAATGTGAACTAGAGTGTTTAGTCAAGAAAATGGAAATTAAAGGAGAACAAATCTCCAAACTGAAGAAGCATCAAGAGAGTGTAAGAAGGCTTTAGTAAGAGATTTTAATAAAAAGATAAAACATGTGGATTCAGTGTTGTATCTCTGTACGACTTTCCAAATTTGAGGTCTGTGTATGGGATTTAGTGAAAAGATGGATGGTAGTCACTTAGGCCTATGACAGAATAGAGCCATCTGTCCCACTGGAACAACATGGACCTCCTACGTAACTCTCCAAGTTAAAATTTTTTAAGTGAGCAAATAGGTTCAGTTATGTATTCAGAAATTGCTTTGGGGAAATTGTGAGGTAAACTAAACTTGCCTTAGCAGCCCTCCAATTACCCTTTTAGCATTCTTTTTCCTCTTCCTTCTCTCCTCTAATGCCTTAATGATACCCCTTATGTCAGCAGGTCTCTTATTCACTACCAGACATAAACGTGGCTCCCAAGCAGTGCCCCAGTCCTTAAAGCATGATTTCCCCTTTCCCAAAACAGGCTGTGTTGTGTTCCATTCCCTGAGGACCTATACTCAGCTAGCTATAGTGAGTAGGACAGGGATGGTGAGGAAAACTCTATACTTCTGTTAAGATGTAATAACTAAGAATAGCTAACAGTTTTATTATTTTAACAGAAGAATCATGGAATATAATATTTAATTCCAAGACAATGACTCCGTAGGTTGAACTTGCAGCACTATTACACTGCTGGAGCAGAAGGCAGAGGGAGCCTTTCCCAGGAACCCTCAAGTCACCTCATGTAGCCATCTGCCTATGGACAAAATCATCATTCGTATAAGTTAATGATATATGAATGTCACAAATAAGCCTCCCTGCCTTTTATAGGAAAGTAATAAAAGATGCAGAATATTATTCCTTTTATTGTGAGAAAGAAAGGAAGAAAGAAAGAAGTGAAATTTTTAAAACAAATATTTTTATTTTTATTTTACTGACTTTTAAGGCTATAATAAGTAAAAATTTCTGTATGTTTTGGAGTGAAGATTTTACAACGTGTACACTTTCTTGAAATTGCATAGGAGAAACTTGAAAGGAATAGAAGAATGATCATTTTTAAAACTCAGCTAGTATATATATACTGTATTTTGAAAAACATGGTTTATATTCCATAATAGCTATACCAGTATAAATTTTAAGCATTTTATTATGATAAATGTAATATCTGTAATAAAAATTGATGGTTAACCAAATAGAGAACTAGGTACTCACCCAAAGTCTGGATCAGCTCTACAAATTAGACCTATGCTCAAGTGAAACAGATTAAGTAATGGGTTAGACTTTGAAGAAATGGGTTTTGGCTAGTTGATACGTATTGTTTTTGTTTAATTCTGTCTGCCTCCACTATTACCATATACTACTCAAGGTGATAAAGTTATTCCCTTGACTTTTTTTTAAACTGCCATTCAGGAGTACTTTAAATTCAGGAATATACAAAAGTATTTGTACACAAAGGTATTCCTGAATTTAAAGTACTCCTGAATGGCAGTTTAAAAAAACACACATATTTATACACATACATATATATATATACACATACATACACACACGTGTGTGTATGTATAATTTTCAAAACTTGATACTCATTCCTAGAACCAATTATTAGATTTGCTGTTAATGTTACCAGAAAGGTTCTTCTCTCTGCTCTCTGTTCTCTGGTTTTTACCAGTTATCTTACATACAACCTTTCCCTCCAATCTCTGCAGCCCATGTTGACCTTATCTTACTTTGGCCTTCTTATATATATATACTTTTTGTCTTATTCAAAGTTATCCTGGTTCATTGTATTCTCTAGTTGTCACATATATGCTTTTTTTCACTAATAGGAGCAGTAAGCTCCTTGAAAGTAAGAACTTTTTTCTTCATTATAATTCTACCTGACAAGCACAGTGTTAGACATGTAATAGATGTTCAATAAATTAAAAACTTACCGAATTGAACTTTTTAATGTTCAATTTTAACTTTTTAACTTTAAACCATCAATTCAACCTATTTGGAATATATTTTTAGTATATTTTTGACTAAAATGTTAGATTTTTTTTCTCTCCAGGTCCGTAAACTGCAGCAAAAAGTTCAAAACTCAAAGATGAGTGAAGCTTCAGGTATTCAGCAAGAAGACAGCAACCCTAAAGGATCAAAGAACATAAAACATAGCCCCAGAAAATGTTTGACTGACACTAACCTTTTTCAGAAAAACAGCAGCTTTCATCCAATACGAGTTCATAATCTTCAAATGAAATTGAGAAGAGATGATATCATGTGGGAACAGTAACAAAATAGCAAAACTGTCACCTTAATGAACTTTGTCAATGAGACCTTGAATTGTCTAAAGTGGTTTTAATTTAAGATAACTTTGTGACATTTTGAATCATGTTTCTAGCTTCTATAAGACATTAAGTTGCAGTATTTTTAAATTAATGCCTAATGACCTACTGGGTTCCAAATAATAAATTAATTGCTTTTTTGTTTTTCTTATTGATTGAAGCCCATAACCTCATCTTGTCTTAGAAACATTGTTTGCTTTGCAGATATCTTAAGCTAAATTTAATAAATTGTACTAGATTGACAATATTCAAAATTGAGTTAAATCTGAGCTACAAGTACCATTCATTCCACTTTTCATAGGTTTGTAACCTTAAAAACCAATGTTAAATGAACAGAGTTCAGAAAGATCATTTAGCTTTCCTGGTGCCTTCTTTCTATTTTGTTTTAGAGCTGTGAAATGTTTTTCTCTTTTGGAAAAGGAAAAGCTTAACAATTAGACAGTTTTATGAAGAAGCTTTTAATCCAAGTTTTATGAGACAATAGGAACCCATAGCTACTTAATTTTTAGGAGACAGCAATTCAGTTACAGAAGTTTTCCTCTGCTATTCCCATTCTCTTTTACAAAACTGGTTTTTTAAAAAAAAAATGATCCATTTTATCTTACTACTTTATAACTTTTGCTGACTTCTATTCTTTGCATTGTATGTAATGTCCATCATTACATACAATATAAATTGAGACTGAATTTCTAGGACCCACAAAAGTGGTATTTTTTTTTACAAGAGAGTATGGAGGAAGAGGAAGCTGGACATTAAATTACCTCATCCAGCAGAAATTCAGGGTAGTATGGTATATTTTAATTTTTTATATTTTAAAATCAATAATGTCAAAAAATGTCATTGTGTATGCATGCTTTGTAATAAATTTGCACTTGATCGTTTTTCTGGGTGCCTAGGGGAGCTAGTATGACTCTCCTGAACTCTTGGTTTCTCACTCAAATCCTCTGAAGCAGCTGTGGGACTAGAGTCAGGAACTGAAGTAGAAATAGAGGACAAACAGAAAAGGTGTAATGGAATGGAGGAGCTCAAATATAGGGTAGCAGTTTAAGAGATGGTGATTCCTAAGGGACAGAGTTGGAAGTACGTATTTACTGAATTCTTTGAATCCACAGCTGATCGAGTGTTCAAGCTATAGATGTGAAAGAATTTTTAGGTCAGGTTCTTGGGAAGCTAAGGAGAGCAATTTTTACAAGACAGTTTTTCTGTTTTCCTAGGTAATTCCCAAGAAACTTGGGTAGGAAAAAGTTGGTAATTATGGATCTTTTGGGGAGGAGGAGAACTATAATTCATTCTAATGGTGAGAAGAGATACCATGTTAGAAGACCTTCCACACCTGGAAGTGGGGAGGTGACTGAAGATGGGCACGTTGATACTTGGAATTGTCCTTGAAAGTAGTTAATGGCAGAGATCAAAATTTCCTCCTGGTATAAATAGTGCATGTGCTCTTTGCCAACTTTCACCCTCCTCATTCACATCCTTAGCTCCTCAGCCCTGGAGATGTTCCATAGGGTGTTTGATCTAAACTCGGTTGTATCACCTTACCTGTTTTTCTACTTTGCCTTTCCTCCTTGAGGATGTGAGTTTTATAGTTTAAGCTTGGCTTTGTGTTAAACTTCTTAACTTTCTGCTATCCACTAGGACCATAATGCAGACCTATAGTTCTGTGCCTTTGTTTTCTATACATTTAGGAAGGTGGCTGAATATATTTAGTTAGTTATTAATAAAGTCATTACCTGTGAAGATATGTATTGCTTTAAAAATTATCATTAAAAATTTAAAAAACGGCCGGGCACGGTGGCTGACACCTGTAACCCCAGTACTCTGGGAGGCTGAGGCAGGCGGATCACAAGGTCAGGAGATCGAGACCATCTGGACTAACATGTGAAACCCCATCTCTACTAAAATACAAAAATTAGCCAAGTGTGGTGGCACATGCCTGTAATCCCAGCTACTTGGGAGGCTGAGGCAGGGGAATCGCTTGAACCCGGGAGGTGGAGGTTGCAGTGAGCTGAGATCTCACAGCTGTACTCCAGCCTGGTGACAGAGCAAGACTCCATCTCAAAAAACAAAACAAAACAAAACAAAAACATTTTAGGAACATGGAATATTTCAATTGACAATTTTCTTAAAAATTAGTCCAGTGTAGTGGAAAAAAACCACAACTTCAGAGCTGGGAAACTTGGTTTCAAATTCTGGGACTCTAACATTTAATAGCTTGGACAAGTCAAATAACTTTCTGGAGCCTCAGTTTCTCATCTATAAAGTGAGGATTATACTATTATCTCCCTCACAGGACTATACTAATTTGTTGTGAGGAGTTAATGAAATAACATGGGAAAGCACCCAGCAGAAGAGTTCGCACTTATTAAAACCTCAATAAATATTTTTTGAATCTGAGTGGCAAAAAAAAAAAATGTAGAATACACGTTTGTATGGGTTGAAGCCTAAAAGCAAACACCTAAATATATTGTTGGTAAATGTGGGAATAGTCTCACTTATTTTGGTTTTTGTCTCTTTCTGTGTGCCTGAAGGGAAATGGCTTTGGCATCTTTCCTAGCCCAGGTTTCTAATGGGAGGGGGTAAAGAACACAGTCCTATCATGGTGCTGAACTATATAACCACACACAGCAAATTGGTTTGGAGTATGGTGTGGTTGTTGAGGTGAAATTGATTATTGAGAGGCAATGAAGAATGGTGTCTTGTTGCTTCATCACATCTACTGAACTCACAGACTGCCTGCTTGCCAGAGCCTTTGACTCCTCGGGGTGGAGCAAAAGATTTCTTTCCTGGGTGGAGCAGTCTGTCTGTGGTCAGTTTACGAGAGTTGCTATAGCAACCTCACAGCTGTGCTCTCTCTAGCAGAAACTTGGTATGATTTCACAGATTTTGTTCACTTAAGTAAAAAATAGAGTTGTTTGGTTTTTATGTAATTAGAAATTGAAATAATGGAATTGGAATTTTCTAGCCAAGGCAGGTCTCAATTTTGATGAAACTGAAGCCAGAAAGTTCTAGTGTTTGATGCAGCAGGTATTGTGACTATATTCTGATACTGGAAATGGGAGTTGGAATCCTGAATTAGCTGTACTTGGGTGGATCATTGGCAACCCAGCTATTTTTATTAGGTTGTAGATAAAGACAGGAGGGTCAGAGGGAAATGTTCAGTTTTCAACAATATAAGATTAAAGTGGGAGATACTTAGTACATAGTAAGCTAACTGGCTGGGATAATGTAGACAATGTAGTTTTTTTGGTAGCTTTCTTACTTTATTCGTTTTTCTTTTTCTTTTTTTTTTTCTATACCTTCAGGTAGATAGATGTGAGAGCTGTCTTACTTTAAAAGTGTAATTTTACCTATAAATGTGTATTCTTTTTTTCTTTCTTTCTTTCTTTTTTTTTTTTTTGGTGGGGATGGAGTCTCGCTCTGTCGCCCAGGCTGGAGTGTAGTGACACGATTTCAGCTCACTGCAAGCTCCACCTCCCAGGTTCAAGCGATTCTCCTGCCTCAACCTCCCGAGTAGCTGGGATTACAGGCACCTGCCACTACACCCAACTAATTTTTGTGTTTTTAGTAGAGACGGGGTTTCACCGTGTTAGCCAGGATGGTCTCGATCTCCTGACCTCAGGTGATCTGCCCACCTCAGCCTCCCAAAGTGCTGGGATTACAGGCATGAGCCACCACACCCAGCCTAAATATGTATTCTTAATCCATGATAAGACATCAAAAATTAAATTAAAATTTTACTTGTAATGTGAGAAATCAATCTAAGGGGGGAAGAGGCCAGTTGGTTATGCACAATGGAAAGAGTGTGCATTGCGGACAGAAATGCAACAGCTGCCATTATTGGTGTAGAGTAAATAGTGAAACTCCTAATGGGGTTTCCTGGAACTCTATTCAGCTGTAACTAAAGCTTTACCTACTGAGAACATTTAATTGTAGGTGATGTTTAGATAAGTACAAGCCGACTCTCAGACATATGACAAGACAATCCTCACTAAGGCATTATAGCAACTGAGATTTTTAAAAAAACTCTTTAGTGCTATTGCACCTTTTAATTAAAGTGAGATGAGGATAAATAAAAGTAATATTGACTGTCACTCATCTGAAAATAAATTTAGTTATTGGTAATTAAATAGACTTTATCAATGCCTCAGCCTTTTTCTTCATATTCCATCTGCTTGTTTTCATGTAACTTTCTCTTTCAATTCGTTTTTTGTTTTTTTTCATGTAACGAGAATTAGACATAGAAAAATTATAAATTTAAGCCTTAAAATAATGGCTGGGTCAGTTTGTTGTTACTTTTGCTGTAGATTGTTTTCTTAAGGAATTAGGTGAAATTTTTTTTTTTTTTTCCTGGTAGGTTTATTGGGAGTGTTCTCCTTATTGATATAGATGGATCCAGTTCCCATTTGGGGCCGAGCTCTGTGGCTTGTGCCTGTAATCCCATCACTTTGAGAGGCTGAGGCAGGCGGACCACCTGAAGTCAGGAGTTCAACACCAGCCTGGCCAATGTAGTGAAACCCTGTCTCTACTGAAAATACAAAAAAAAATAGCTGGGCGTGGTGGCATGCAGTCCAGCTACTCGGGAGGCTGAGGCAGAATAATTGCTTGAACCTGGGAGGCGGAGGTTGCAGTAAGCCGAGATTGTGCCACTGCACTCCAGCATGGGCAACAGAGTGAGACTCTGCCTCAAAGCAAAAAAAAAAAAAAAAAAGGAATAGCCCAGTATTGTTTGTTTGGGGAGGGGCAGGGTATGGTTCCACCAACAGTGGGCACCAGAATGGTGCTTGCTTTGATACTATGCTAAGGGGAAAAGGTTTGAGAGCCAAGAGTCCTTTATTTGGATGTTGGTATCCAATAAATAAAACTTGTTCATCAGTACGTATTTATTGATCTCTAATTATTGATCTCAGAATACTGTACTAGCTACTATGGAATTTCGTTTTCAAGTTGCTTATAGTCTTGAGGAGAGATAAGACATATATATTTAAAAGGAAGAAAACAGTAAGTGACATGAAAGGCGTAATGACTACCACATAGCGGATGCTCAATGAATATTTATTTGCCTACTAAATGTTTGTTCTCGTCTACTGATAAAGTGCTTTAGAAGTTGGCCTGTTTGTAATTTCTTCATTTTCTAACTATCTTGATTTATATACCTTCACCTTTTTAAATTTTTTGCTTGGTAGCAGTATTGTTCTAGGATTTTCACTCTTTATTAAGCTTCTTGATTGAAAATACCAGTTCCTTTAGTAATTTCAAACATATGCTGGCCATAGCCAGTCTGTAATCAAATTCAAAGGCATGAGTGGAAAAAGTGGGTATGAAACAATGAGGTAAATGGAGAAGTGGGGGAAAATCAAGCAATAATGACTTAGACTAAAACAGAACAATAAGAATTATACAGAAAGGTTATATTCTAGAGGCCAACTATTGACTTGCACAGAATTATGCAAAGGATTGCCATTCACTTTCCTTATAAACTTAAGCCCCTCAATTTCTACATACTTCAGCCTCCTCATTGGTTGGATCCAGTCAGTGTTTTTCATACTATATACAGTCATATCCTACTGGTGGATTGTCAAATCAATTTAGCGGGTCACTACCGTTTTTTTTGTTTTGTTTTGTTTTTTCTTTTTTGAAATTGGAGTCTTGCTCCTTTGCCCAGGCTGGAGTGCAATGGTGCAATCTCATCTCACTGCAACCTCCGCCTCCCAGATTCAAGCAATTCTGCCTCAGCCTCCCAAGTAGCTGGGATTACAGGTGTGTGCCACCATGCCCGGCTAATGTTTTGTATTTAATTATTAGAGATGGGTTTCACCGTGTTGCCCAGGCTGGTCATGAACTCCTGAACTCAGGCAATCTGCCCACCTCAGTCTTCCAAAGTTCTGAGATTACAGGCATGAGCCACCGCGCCTGGCCAGCATTTTTAAAATGATATAAAATAGCATTGAAAATACCAGAACATGGCCAGGTGCGATGGCTCACACCTGTAAAATCCTGACACTTTAGGAGGCCGAGGCGGGCAGATTGCCTGAGCTCAGGAGTTCAAGACCACCCTGGGCAACATGGTGAAATCCCGTCTCTACTAAAAATACAAAAATTAGCCTGGCATGGTGGTATGTGCCTATAATCCCGGGTACTTGGGAGACTGAGGCCGGAGGATTGCTTGAACCATGGAGGCGGAGGTTGCAGTGAGCTGAGATTGTGCCACTGCACTGCAGTCTGGGCGACAGCGTGAGACTCCCATCAGCAAAAAAAAAAAGGTCAGAGTGCATCACACAAAATTAAGGTAGCTAATGTTTTGTGAAACTTTGTGAGTACTGGGTTGTCATTTTTAATGTAGCCCTAAATGTTTTGGGGGGAAGAAAAAGTTGGCTCTTAATTAGTATTCAGGGAGAATGAATTTGAAGGATGTGGAGAAAAGTGGAATAGCCAATTTAAAATAGGAATACTCCCAAGTCCCCTGTTATGGATGTGCCAATCTATTGTTTATCCCAGAAATATTGTGTATCTGTTTCATGTGTTTTACAGATAACAAGTCTCATTTTAATCAATACTATTTGCATTTCCTGGTCTATATAATTCAAGTTTCAAACACTAGCCAACTTACATTAGAGAAATATTGCTTTTTTAATGTGGGCAAATAAATATATTCAATATGAATCCCGTAACAAAATGACCTCATTATTCTACCTCTGGGTAAAATCTAACCAAGCATGAGTCTTATGATTAGGAAAGAAATTTGCTCTGTGGGTGCTTCAGACAGTTTTACAACCAATAAAGATGTGAGATTTGTGGGAGAAAAACTATCTGCATGTCTCCAATCTGAAGAGAGCAAAGATCTGTCATTTGACAAACCCTATTTTTCTGAGCATCAACAGTCAGTGGCACCATAAAAATTAAAAACCTGATAATACCACCAATGTAGTACTCTTTAAAAACATGTCATCTTACTAAGCAATCAACCTGATTGAATATTTTAAAATGAGTAAGTAGATAAATATCTTACCTGAAAGATAGCTTCATTAAATAAACTAACTCCTGAGAGGATTTCTGTGGCTTTTAATATCCTATTTAACAGATTTCATATAACCATATCAGCAAAGCCACTCTCCAGCTCTGGACTATGATCAGAAGGTAGGAAGAAGTGTTATAGGGTAATGAGCAATAATAAGGCCACCAAATATAATCCCATTATAATGGCATTCTACCCACTGGTAAAAGTTTATTCACCACTACAAATTACTAAACCTAAACAATTAAAGAAAGAAATCTTAGTCTTTAAGAAAAGAGGATTGTAAAGTGAGCCAGACGTTCCAATCATAGCTAAAATAATGTAAAATAATGTACTTTTCAACCTGACGGCTTAATATAATTAAGTAAATTTTAGGATAGGTTCTAAAAAACCTTGAGAGGCATTTTGTTGTTGTTGTTGTTAGTTTGCCTTAAAGTTAAATGTACATTGACCTTTGGTATTTCTTGGAAAAACCTATTACTGAACCTAGTACAGAATGTGAATCATTTCATGCCTGAAATACAAGATTGATGTTTACAGGGCAGTTGTCCAGAATCTCACTGAATTGGAAAGTATTTCACTCTTCATCACTGTAAGTCCTTTCATCTTTACGAATGTGTTCTTTAAAACATAAACCATTTTGGTGCGCAGGAAACCCACTGAAAATTAAATTTTAAAACGCTCTAAAGAATTCTGTGGAACATTTACAGTTTTATAATTGACAATTTCTAGCAAAAGTATATTTAATATCTTGCAAAATATTTTCAGAGATAGCTTATCCAAAATACGTAATACATATGAGAGAATAGCACTGTCGAAATGCTTGAAAACATAGAAAGCATTATTGCCTTCATTTTCCCGGAAATGAACCAAACTACCAATTTAAAGCTGGGCAATTCAGTACCAGAGTTAAAAAGAAGTTACTTTAAAGATATCTGCTTTTACTTTAATCTAAAAAATAATTGATTTTTAAAAAAACTTATTCTATTTTATGTATATAACTTCTCTTTTGATAAACTTAGAAAAAATTATATCAGTATTACATTCTTTGATTCTCTCAAGGAATGATTTAAATGGTGGACACTTAAGCCAAAATTTCAAACAGGGTTCTTTTTTCTTTATTCTTTTACAGAATGGCTCTCAAGTCGAAAGAGGGCTGTGCCTTTGGTATTTGGGTAGGATATTTGCCTGTGATTTCTGATTCTCAGAGCATTCCCATAAGTAATGCCACAAAGTAGAGTTTGATTCTCTCTCTTTTTTTTTTTTTTCTTTTTGAGACAGAGTTTTGCTCTTGTTGCCCAGGCTGGAGTGCAGTGATGCGATCTCAGCTCACTGCAACCTCTGCTTCCAGAGTTCAAGTGATTCTCCTGCCAAAGTCACCAAGTTTAGTTATTCTTTTCATGGTGGAAAACAGTTTCCTCAAATAATCATCATATCAGAGGTCATCATGTATCCTTAGATATCAGCATTGCTAAGACCAGGAATATAGTTATTAGACAGTAACTTACAGGAAAGGCTCAAGGTTTCATTTACATGGGAAATGAGAACTAGACAGGGTGATGACTGTTTTTGTTGTTAACCTTACCTCAGTGTTTTATCTCAGGTGGTCCCCAAGACCACCATCAGCATCAGTGATTCACTGGAGGGACTGACAGAACTCACAAAAGCTATTAAGTTATGATTATGGTATATTATAGCAAAAGAACATAGATTAAAATCAGCAACTGAAAAAAGTCACATAGGGCAAAGTCCAGGGGACACCAGGCACAAGCTTCCAGTTGTCCTTCGCCCATGAAATCATGTAGACAGCCCATAATTCTCTCAGCAACAATGTGTGACAACATTCTTGGAGAATTGCTAACCAGGGAAGCTCCACCAAGCCTTGGTGTCCAGATTTTTTCTTGAGGGTTGGGCATAGCATGGCTGATAGCCCATGTGACTGACCTTCAGTTTTCAGCCCCTCCAAAGTTGGAGCTGATACTACATGGCCTAAGGACCTCACCATTAATCACATTGTTAGCTCAGACTATCTGGTATGGCTTAAGGCCCCCAGGTAAATTAAAACGTTGATATCAGGCAGGATAGTCCAAGGACTTAGAGGTTATCTTGAATCTGGGAACAGGACAAACATTTCTTTGGAATGTGAAAAGTTTACACAATCAAGACTTGCTATGTTGATCCTTTACTGCAGTATTGTTTTTTGTTTTCTGACCCAAATGTGATGTGCATTGCTTACCTATTGTGGCCTCTGATTATGCCTCCAAATTTCCTCCTAAAGCATGGATTTGACCATAAATTTGCTTAGTGATTTTCTAATTTAGTATCATTAATTTGATGAGGAGTTTTACTATGTGACTGTGATAAAAGGCTATGCTTAATATACAAAGACCTTCTTACAAGTCTAGTTAATAAAACTAGGGCCATGTGTTACCACAACATAGGAGTTAACTTTGTCTGGAGGCTTTTTCAAGCCCAAGAGGTCATTACTTTATGTGTAAGATACTGCCTACATACTATAGTCAGGAACCAAGAACCAGTCAATTTACCTCAGCCAAGTTGCTTGGACTGCTTTGGTTAATAATGGGTTTGCCATATCTACTTTAATGAGATGTGTGGCATGGTCATGGTTACAAAAGTGATTTGTTAATTATTGCCTGGTAGGAAGGAGAACATGTTTTTTTGAACCTGTGCAAATAGCCATATGTCTATGAAAAGTAAAGGGATACTTTTGTGTAATATTTAACCATGTATACCATTGTTTGTATACTTTTTAATGTCATTTTCTACAGGATTATTATTTTTGCATTTTCCTGACACTGTATTACTTAGAAGTTATATTAATAATTTTTATTAATTTTTTTCCTGAATCCTAAAAGGTCAGTTGGAACATGAGACCATTTAAAAAATTATTTCATTCCAGTTTATTGAAGGGTAGCCTATTGAGAGTTTGAGAAAAAGAAGAAAGGAATCTTTCCTTTCCTTCCTGCCCCGCCCCCCACCCTACCCCTCGCCTCTTTTTTTTTTTTCAGGGTTTTGTTCTGTCACCCAGGCTGGAGTCGAGTGGATGCAATCAAAGCTCACTGCAACCTCAAACTCTTGGGCTTAAGCAGTCCTCCTACCTCTGCCTCTCAAGTAGCTGGGACTACAGGTGCATGCCACCACACCTGGCTTTTTTTGAGGAGACGGGGTCTCACTTTGCTGCCCAAGCTGGTCTCAACTCTGGGCTCAAGCAGTCCTTCCATCTCAACCTCCTAAAGCTCTGGGATTACAGGCATGAGCCACTGTGCCCAGCAGAATTTTTCTTATATGTCCGTTAGAAATAGAACATTAGCCACATGCTATGATTTCAGTATGTCACTCGAAAGCCATTTGTTGAAGCTGAACGTGGTGGCTCACGCCTATAATCCCAGCATTTTGGAAGGCAAAGGCAGGTGGATCACTTGAGGTCAGGAGTTCGAGACCGGCCTCCAACATGGTGAAACCCCGTCTCTTAAAAAAAAAAAAAAATTAGCAATTAGCTGGGTGTGGTGGCACGCACCTGTAGTCCCAGCTACTTGTCAGGCTGAGGCAAGGAGAATCGCTTGAACCCAGGAGACAGAGGGTGCAGTGAGCCGAGATCATGCCTGGGCAACAGAGTGAGTCTTGGGCTCAAAAACAAAACAAAACAAAACAAAACCTTGTGCTGGAAACTTAACCTCCAATGAAACAGTGTTGGGAGGTAGGGCCTGATGGATACAAATTACAGTGTCTAGGATGGATACTTTACTCTTTTCTCTTGATAAGGGAGAGAGGTTATGTTATGCACTGAGAACTTTTCAGATTTCTTGCAGAGGTCATAATGTTCCAGACAAGCCAGCAGCAGTCATTCCCATCCCATCACAGATCCAGGCTCATTTGTAGAATGGTTACAAAAACCAAGCAAAACCTTCTGTAAAGTTTCTACCCTTTGCTCTAAAGTTACATAAAAACAATTTCAAAGTTTATTCACTGTGTATATTTTGTTCTTTTTCATGGTAGATTTGTCTGTTGGAATTAGATATCCCTAAATAGTTGTTCAAATGATGGTTTTTTCTGACCAATCTCCTACATATTTCTGAGGGAGAGAGGACATTGACTTCGGAGAAAGAAAGCTGTGTAATTACAAATGGACTATTACAAAAAACTATGCCTTCCTTTTTGAGGAGAAAAAAATGCTTTTAAAAAATTAATACACAGGCTGGGCATGGTAGCTCACGCCTATAATCCAAGTCCTTTGGGAGGCTGAGGTGGGAGGATGGCTTGAGCTCAGGAGTTTGAGACCAGCTTTGGCAACATAGTGAGACCTCATCTCTATCAAAAATTAAAAAATTAGCCAGGCACAGTGATGCACGCCTGCAGTTTCAGCTACTTGGGAGGCTGAGATGGGAGGATTGCTTGAGCCCCAGAGATGGAGGCTGTGTGAGCCATGATCATGTCACTGCACTCCAACCTAGGAGACAGAGCAGGACCCTATCTCAAAAAATAATAGCAATACACAGAACTACCAGCCTTAATTTATAACATTAGCCACAGATGGATCAAATGTAATAAAAGTACAAAAAGCATGAGTCATTGGTTGATGGTAGCAGCTCCAGATCTCCAAGGGATTCTCTACATTCCAGTGGCCACAAAAATATTTTTCTTAATTGATTTGAACTCATAGTGGCATACAAAAATGAAAAACAAGTTTCGTCAATGGTCAGAAGACGAGAGAGAAAGTAAATCAGTGATGTAGGGAGTGATACGAGCAACTTTCCAATGTACTAGTGCAACCTATCAATTTGACCAAACTCATGTCTTAAGACCCAGATGCAAAGAAAAGATGTATCTTAGATGACAGAAGATAACAGAATCCTCAAGACAAAAACAAAGTACAATCAGATGTCCTGTCGTTGTTGCCTCACAAAGAACAGATCGACCATTAAAATATGTATTTTCAACATTGCTGCCACCAAAGGAGAAATAAATGGCTGTTTACAAATCAGAACCAGTGTGGAAAGCAGACTTGGCCAGGAAGCAAAAAACAAATGTGAAGAGCCAGAAAAAGAACTTGAATCGACTAGATTAAGACCTTACTGCCTCAGGACTGGAAATTGTATACCTCAAATAGCCCTTGAGTTGCTCTTCATGGACAATGTGGTGGACTTCACCCTGGTTGATGGATACACAAAATCTTAGAGGAATCTATACAATTGTTAAAGAAATATAGACAAAGTATTTAGGGGGGAAAGTTTACTTTCCAGGAAAGTTTGCAAGCAACTCCAAGTTTTGAAAGGACTGGCTCATCAAATAAAAAAATACCAAAAAAAAAAAAAAAACCCACAGAATTACCAGTATTATCAAGCTTGTAGTTGTCTATTCATGGTAGAAAAGACAGCAGTTTTCTCAAATGATTGTTATAGCCACAAAGATCATCACAGATTTTCATCTATTATCATTGCAAAAGTTGGCAATAAAATGGCTTTTATTAAAGGAATTAGTAAATTATAAACAAAACTTAAGCATTATTTTATTTTGGGAAAATGAATGACAGTGACCCTATTTTTTGTTTGCTTATTTTTCTCAGGGTGCAAGATATTTTCTGACTACAATGTACATGTTGATAATGCTCTGATAACGGCAGAGCAGTGTGTACATTTTGCTTTCACACATGCTTCTTTTGATCTTTGGTAATTTCTTTAAAAAACGTTTCCATGAACAGATAATGAGGTGGTTTATTATTATTTGAGGTAAAAGAGATAATAATATGGAGCAGGGGGAGCCAAAGTTTAAGAAAGTTGCTTTGGTGCTGGGCGCAGTGGCTCATGCCTGTAATCCCCGCACTTTGGGAGGCCGAGGTAGGCAGATCATGAGGTCAGGAGTTCAAGACCAGTCTGACCAACATGGTGAAATCCTGTCTCTACTAAAAATATAAAAATTAGCCGGACATGGTGGTGTGCACCTGTAATCCCAGCTACTCAAGAGGCTGAAGCAGGAGAATCATTTGAACCCGGGAGGTAGAGGTTGCAGTGAGCCAAGATTGCACCACTGCACTCCAGCCTAGGTGACAGAGACTCCGTCTTTAAAAAAAATTTGCTTTGGAAAACAGGAATATTTTCTTTTTTATTTTTTTTCTTTGAAGGCAGTTGTCATATCTTTAGGGACAAGATAGTAGGAAGCTTATAATTCATGGGGTTATTATAATTCTAATGATTAATACAAATAATAAAAAAGGAAGTTTTGACTGAGAAAAAGGACAGGAGAGAAGGGAGTAGAACAAAATTAAATTTACCAAGACATTTCAGTTAAAAGTTAGACTGGATGCAGAAGCTGACTGTCAGACCTCAAGAAAAACATACAGGCAGAATTCTATAGTTCAAAAATTCATATAATATTAAATACTTAGAAGATTTAAGATTCACTTAATCTGTATTCCTTAGATGAGCCTCCTCTTTCAGATACCTTGGTTTTTCCCAGAGCTCTATTAGGTCAAACTGTAGGTTATGTTCCATTAGTAGATCCTGACTTTGATTCAGTGGTTTGTGAACCAAAGTTTGTTTTTAATGGAGTAGAAAAATGTCACAGTACATTGCATGGAGTACAAGCCAATGTTGAGATTTTCACTTTGGGTAAGATTTTTTTTTTTTTCTTTGAGACAGAGTCTCACTCTGGTGCCTAGGCTGGAGTGCAGTGGTGCGATCTTGGCTCACTGCAACCTCTGCCTCCCAGGTACAAGTGATTCTCCTGCCTCAACCTCCCGAATAGCTGGGATTACAGGTGTGGCCACCATGCCCAGCTAATTTTTGTGGGTTTTTTTGTAGAGACGGGGTTTCACCATGTTGACCAGGCTGGTCTTGAACTCCTGACCTCAGGTGATCCACATACCCTCGGCCTCCCAAAGTGCTAGGATTACAGGTCTGAGCCACTGTGCCTGGCTACTTTGGGTGAGATTTAGTAAAGGCCACATCACTAAAACACTTAAGTTACAGTCATATGTTGAAAGACATTGGACTGTTACAGAAGCAACAAAGACTAGAAGAACCAAAATTCCAGAAATGAAGGAGCCTTCCTAGGTGAGCTGACAATCCCTGGTTATTTGCTTCCTTAGCCAATCTACCAGTTCTAGTCACAGTGACACTGTTTTGGCATAAGAACCCAAATGGGACAAAGAGGAGCCAGGGAGACTTTTGAAGGCCATGGCTGCAGGAATGGCAGATTTGAATCTAATGTCTGAAATATACCCATTGGATATTTGCTGAATGCCAAGGTATGAAGGAGACTGGGGAGCTCGTCTAGAAAGGCAAAGTAAAATCTGCAGTCTTGCCATGCTTAAAAGATAAACCCTGCTAGAGAGGAACTGTGTCAAATATACGACAGTTCTCTCCCTCAATTTTTTGCCAGATTTTGAACTTTCATGGGATGGGAAACTAAGTTCAAACCTTTGAAGGACAGAATTTCAGAGGTGAGGAAAAAGAGAAATGTCAAGCTATCAATCAAAAGGCTCGGAAGGCACACCTAAGAAGGAAGTTGGAAAGGCAGGTAAAATCTGAGATTAGCTTAGGAGACAACACCCCACAGGAGAGAGGAAACCAGCACAAAATACTTGGCCAGCTTTCCTCTCTAGACGTTTGCCAGATTTTGAAGCTGCAGGCGGTTAAAGAGCTAAACTAAAACCTCTAAAAGGGTGGAACTGAATCTTTGGTTAAAAAAACAAAACAAACAAAAAAACAAAATAACACTAGCCAAAGAATAAAAACCTTACAATGGGCCAGGCATGGTGGCTCACACCTGTAATCCCAGAACTTTGGGAGGCCGAGGCAGGTGGATCACCTGAGGTCAGGAGTTTGAGACTAGCCTGACCAACATGGAAAAACCCCGTTTCTACTAAAAATACAAAATTAACCAGGCGTGGTAGCACACGCCTGTAATCCCAGCTACTCGGGAGGCTGAGGCAGGAGAATCACTAGAACCTGGAAGGTGGAGGTTGTAGTGAGCCGAGATCGCACCACTGCACTCCAGCCTGGGCAACAAGAGCAAAACTCGGTCTCTAAATTAAATTAAATTAAAAAAATATATATATATATATATAAAACTAAAGTGTTGAGGACAAAATGGAGAAATAGGTAAATTCACTGTAATTGTTAAAGATTTTAATATACCTATTTCATATATCCTTTAAAAAATCAATGATTATATCAATGGATATAAAAGATTTGAACAACATGACTAACTAATATGATCTAATTGACATACATAAAATACTATTCCCAACATCAGAATACACATTTTTTCGAGTATACATGAAACATTTGCCAAAATAACCATATGTTCGGTTATAAAGCAAGCTCAACATATTTTTAAGAATTGAAGTCATACAGAGTATGTTCTCAGGCCACAGTGGAATCATACTAGAAACCATAACAGAAAGAACCAGTTTTAAATAACCTTTATGTCAAAAAAGAAATCATAATAGAAATTAGAAAATATTTAAAATATAATGAAACCACAACATTAAAAACTTCTGTGATGTAGCTAGAATAGTGCTTAGAGGACAATTTATAGCATTAAATACATTACACGAGAGGTTAAAAATTATTGATCTAAACATCCATCTCAAGAACTGGAAAAAGAAAAGCAAATTAAACTCAAGATAGTAAAAGCAATGATCTAAGGTGAGCAGAAATCAGTAAAAGAAAAGGCAGACATAAATAACCTAGAGAAAACTCAATAATACTGGTTCTTTGAAAAAATTGGTAAAATTGGTAAATCTCTAATAAAACTGATCAAGATAAAAGCACAAGTACAAGCTGGGCATGGTGGCTCACGCTTGTAATCCCAGCACTTTGGGAGGCCAAGGTGGGCGCATCACCTGAGGTCAGGAGTTCAAGACCAGCTTGGCCAATATGGTGAAACCCTGTCTCTACTAAAAAATAGAAAAATTAGCCAGGTGAGGTGACACCTGCCTATAATCCCAGCTACTCAGGAGACCGAGGCAGAAGAATCACTTGAACCTGGGGGGCGGAGCTTGTAGTTAGCCGAGATTGTGCCACTGCACTCCAGCCTGGGTGACAGAGCAAGACTTTGTCTCAAAAAAAAAACAAGTACAGAAATTACGAATATCAGGAATATAAAAGGAGACAGCACTACACATTTTATAAATGTTAAAAAGATAAGAAGCTTAAAAGGACAACATCAAGAAGGTGAAAGGATGACCCACAGAATGGAAGAAAATATTTGTAAATCATATATCTGATAAGGGACATGTATCTAGAATATATAAAGAACTCTTACAACTTCATCAATAAAATACAAATAATCCAATTAAAAATGGGCAAAGGATCTGAATGGACATTTCTCCAGAGAAGACATACAAATGGCCAATAAGCACGTGAAAATTTGATTGACATCATTAGCCCCAGGGAAATGCAAATTAAAACCGCAATGAGATACCACTTCACACCAACTAGTATGGCTTAAATTAAAAAGACAGATAGTAACAGGTGTTAGCAAAGCTGTGGAGAAATTGGAATTCTCTCATATGTGGCTGATTGGAATATAAAATGGTACGACCACTTTGGAAAACAGTCTGGCAGTTTCTCAAAGGTCAAACATATTTACCCCGTAATTCCACTCCTACACATATACTCAAGGGAAATGAAAACAGATGTACACAAAACCTTGTATATGAATGTTGATAGCAGTGTTATTTATAATTGCCCCCAAATTGAAACAACCCAGATGTCCATCAGTTGATGAACAAATAAAATGTAGTACAGTTGTTCAATGAAATATCACTCAGCCATTGAAAATGAATGAAGTGCTGATACATGCTACAACAAGGATGAGGTTTGAAAACACGCTAAGTGAAAGAAGCCAGTCACAAAGGACCATATATGGTATGGTTCCGTTTATATGAAATGTTCATATAAATCTGTAGAGACAAATCTGTAAAGACAGAAAGTCAAGTAGTGGTTGCCTATTGTTAGGGAGAAGAGGTAGCTTAGAGAGAAGTGAGGAGTGGCAGGTAATGGCAAAAGGGTTTCTTTTTAGTGTAATGAAATGTTCTAAAATTGATTATGGTTATGATTGCACAACTCTGTGAATATACTAAATAAAAAAGCATTGGTTGTGCATTTCATGTGGGTTAATCAGATGGTATGTTAATTATATCTCAACAAAGCTGTTAAAGTATGAGAATATTATGAAAAACCTCACATCCCCCCAAAATTCGTCTACTTAGATGAAATGTACTTATATATCAAAATGTTCTTTTAAAAGTCTTAATAAAATGAACACAAAAATAAATAAAAAATTGAATAGTTATATAGCTGTTTAAAAAATTGAATCTGTAATTGAAGTCCTCCCATTCAGAAAACTTCAGTTTACTTTATTTCAGAAATGACTTATTCCAAACATTTAAGGAAAAATATAGTAATTATAAACGTTCTTCAGAAAATAGAGAGCACTTCACAACATGTCTTGTGAAGCCAGCATAATCTTGATACCAAAATCTGACAAAAACATTATAAGAAAAATGACAGGCCAATGTCTCTCATGAACATAAATGCAAACATTATAAACAACATAGCAGAAAATTGAATAAACTTTTCTATAAAAAAAAAGATAACAAATTATGACCAAATGGAGTTCATTCTAAAAACACAATTTTGGATTAACTTTTGAAAATCTGTGAAATTAACCACATTAACAAATATATGAGGGCGATCACATGATTAATAGATTCAGAAAAAGCATTTGACATAATTCACTCTTTCAAGAAAAAATTAAAATAAACCTCTCAGCAAACTAGAAGTAGAAGCAGGTTATTCAACTCAGACTATCAAATATATTTATCTCATGTCCCCCATGTTCTATAGACACAATGAAGGGAAAACACTAATGTGTTTATCTGAACAATGCCTGGGGGATGATGAAGCAGACTTGGAAGGAACCCGGGCCGTTGAGTGCCCGTTTAGTAGTGGGGCTGCTCTACAACCCTAGACCATTTACATTAGCACCGTTAGGTTAGAGAGACTTAAAAGATCTTTTTTCTTTGATTGATTGATTGATTGATTGGAGATAGAGCCTCACTCTGTCACACAGACTGGAGTACAGTGGTACTCACTGCAACCTCAGCCTCCCGGGTTCAAGCCATTCTGCCTCAGCCTCCTGAGTTGCTGGGATCACAGGCATATGCTACCACCTCCGGCTAGTTTTTGTATTTTTAGTAGAGGTGGGGTTTCACCGTGTTGGCCAGACTGATCTCGATCTCCTGACCTCAAGTGATCTACCCGCCTCAGCCTCCCAAAGTGCTGGGATTATAGGCGTGAGTTTGTTCTTTTACCCACTGGTGATGGTGTCTTTTTGTTACAGTGGCTTAGCCACACCCCTATTAATGCAGAAGCTGGCATGTAATGCACTTCATTTGAAAGCATAGATGATTTGAAAGCATTTGATGATCAAGATGACTACACATCAAAAATGTTTACCCAAGAAGGTTACAGAGTGTCTATCTGTGCAGATCAATAAAGAGAATTGGATTGGCCCACAGTGATATGGGACCAGTTTGCTTATCAGTTTAAATTCTGGCATTTGCTAGAAAAAAACAATTGTTTTATTTTGGTACGTATCACATTATCAAGTTTTGGGAGCCTTTTAAACACTTGAAGCTGTGCTTTATATATTTTGATGAGCTTAACCATTTACATTTATTATAATTATTGTTACATTTGAAATTAATTCTGCCATACTTCGTTTTGTTTCCCCTCCCCCACTTTTCTTACCTTCTATTGCAGGGGTCCCCAGACCCCAGGCCATGGACCTGTACTGATCAGTGGCCTGTTAGGAACTGGGCCACACAGCAGGAGGTAAGTACAGGCAAGTAAGCATTACCATCTGAACTTCCTCCGGTCAGATCAGTAGTAGCATTTAGATTCTCATAGGAGCATGAACCCCATTGTGAACTGTGCATGTGAGGGATCTAGGTTGCATGTTCCTTGTGAGAATCTAACTAATGCTTGATGATCTGAGGTGGAACAGTTTCATCCTGAAACCATCCCTCCTCCCGGCCACCCGCTGCTTCCCATCCGTGGAAAAATTGTCTTCCACGAAACCAATCCCTGTTGCCAAAAAGGTTGGGGACCACTGTTTATTGGATTTAAAAGTCCTATCTCACCCCTTACTCCCACTACTTTGGGAAGCTCTAGGATGCATTTCTTTCTTTCTTTCTTTCTTTCTTTCTTTCTTTCTTTCTTTCTTTCTTTCTTTCTTTCTTTCTTTTTCTTTCTCTCTTTCGTTCTCTCTTTGTCTCTCTCTTTCTTTCTTTTTTTTATAGGTACAGATATTTTTATTATTTTTTATTTTTATTTTTTCCTTTTTTTATTATACTTTAAGTTCTAGGGTACATGTGCACAACATGCAGGTTTGTTACATATGTGTATATGTGCCATGTTGGTGTGCTACACCCATGAACGCGTCATTTACATTAGGTATATTTCCTAATGCTATCCCTCCCCTCTCCCCACACCCTACTACAGGCCCCGGTGTGTGATGTTCCCCACCCTGTGTCCAAGTGATCTCATTGTTCAATTCCCACCTATGAGTGAGAACATGTGGTGTTTGGTTTTCTACCCTTGCCATAGTTTGCTCAGAATGATGGTTTCCAGCTTCATCCATGTTCCTACAAAGGACATGAACTCATCTAGGATGCATTTCTATTCTTTTACTAATTGCCTTGAAACTTTTAAAATAGTTACTCAGTATTTCTCTTCTAAACATGCCTGCTTTATCCCCATCCAAGCCTGCTGTAACCACACATTGAACACCCTCAAATCTTGCTCAAGCTGATCTTACTATTTTTGTCTTAAATTTTAACCACTTTTAAATGCATAAAATTATGTATGATATGTAATTATGAATGACAAATAATTAAATGTACTTATTTTTAAAAACATTATTGAAGAAATTCTCTTTTCTCGCAATCTCTTTTCTAAGACTACATGAGGTCCCAGTGCTTGCCTGACACATGGTAGGTTCTCAATCAATGAAGCACACCTCCCATACCCCTCCACGTAAACAGTTGTCTCTTTAAATCTAGACATGAGTGCTCAGCAGGCATGTATTTCTCTGGGTTGGATTCATTTCATGGACTGTTGTCAAAGACTGACCCCTTTATGTTAATTTTCTGAATACTGTACTTGACTGTGTTGCAAGCTAAACAGTACAGGATTAAATGTTCTCATTTCTGAGCTGTGAAGTGTTGAAACTAATCAAGTAATGAAGGCAGAATGTCTGTCCTGTGGGAGAATAATCAGCCAGTCTGTGTTGCTCCCACTCTTGGCTGCCAATTGGAATGCAGCTGTTAAGGCAGTTGTTTAACTGTTCGTCCAACTTGAAAAGACACTGCCAAATGGCAAATATTTTCTATAACAACATTTTACTTTTGCTAAGAACAATAACAGTGCATTTTATTGAGCTCCAATGGCATGCCAAACATGACAGATTTATTACTAGGCAGGTTCACAACCTGGACTGAACATAGATGCTCATTTCCATTTGTAATATATTTAGAAAAAGAATAAATAGGCTCCCAAAGGAAGCCTCTACACAAAACATCTCTACAGCTTAATTATTTGTTGAAATGACAGCATATTAACTTGAGAAAATGAAATATCTCGAAAGGAAAGATGAGAACCTAGAAATATCAAAGGAAAAAAAGAAGGTTTAAGTATTATAAATCTCTCTAATGTGGCCTAAGTGAGACTTAACTCCTACTTGTCCAGGACAGGTGAGGGCAGCACTAACACAAGGAAATACGTCATCTGTTGAATCCCCTGCAATGTATGGGTCCCAGGACTTCTGAGTCATGCAGTTAATCTACATTGTTAATGACAATGTTGACACTAAGTACTTAACAAACAATTATGTTGAATTTGACAGACTGTGAACCAGGTGAGGTGGGGTGGGAGGTTAACAGCTGTTATTTAATGGTAAAACCTGTGTGCTAAATATAGGCAGTCAAAATTAAGAAAACACATTCAAATGCAAAAGTACAATTTTCTATTAGAAGTCAGCAATAACTGCCACTCACAGTAGTTAGTGTGTAATCCCTACAAACATTTATCAAGACTGTAGAGGTGAGGTGTTGAGGGGAGGTGCATTTTCACTTATTAAACCCCAACAGCCAAAGCTGAAGCAGAGATGTTTTTGAAGGTGAACTGGGTTAATCAAAGGCATGACCAGTGGAGATTCTGATTGACTTTTTCTCTACTGTTTACTAGATGTTAATTAAATCACAAATGACAACAGTCTAATAGCAAAATGCATGCATTTCTACAGAGTCCACATGATTTCTTGCACAAAGATAGACAAAGTTCCACATACTGGGTAATGGTCACTGAGGGCATCAAGCTTTGTGATCCTCTTTTTCAGGGATACAGAAAAACAGCAAATGCAAATCATGGATGAAATTTATAAGATCACTTCCACAGAAAGGGTCCAGCTGTTGGAGAAAAAACTGGCTGTGCAACTGACTGAACTGAAGTCTGAGATAGAAGAGCAGGGAGCTCTTCAGAGAACAACTAATCGAGTTTACAGGTAAATAGTGGCAGTGAGAAGGTGTGATCTTCAGGGCCTTTACTCCCCACTCTCACTCCATAATCTCCATCAGCACCCTTTCTTCTTTTTACACGGACAATTGGCATTATCTCCAGTTCAGATAGATAGTATATAATAGCAGTTTCAGGTACCCATTTCTAACCTGATTGCTGCCTCTAAGATTTTTCTATATTCTAGATTTGTTAAGACAGATCCAAGCAAAAGTCTTACCAAAGAAAATGTAGAAGTGTTTTTACATGTTAACTAATGCTATGGTCTTAAAGTTACAGAAGCTGTAATACAAATCATACTCAGTGAAAGGAGATCTCATTTTACCCAATAATATTTTAATTGAATTTGACCTTGATTTTGGTGAGAAATTTAAAAGCTGAAATAATGGTAGGCATTTGGTAATACATTATGCAAAACAATGTTCTGTGAGTGTTACCAGCACTGTGGATTCTTGCTCTCTGCCAGGATAGAAATCAAGAGAGATCACCAAACAGAGCAGCAAAGGAAAGTTTATTCAGCTTGTGCACAAGGGAGCCAGCACCGAGAAAGGAAAAGTAAAGAGCTGCTCTCCAAGGGTAGTGTGTGGGTTAGTTTTATAGGATCCTATGATAGAGAAGGGTTACATCAGGGCATATATGGTGGGGGGACTGGGGTGCAGTTTCTAGTGCTCATGCAGGGGCTCAACATGCTTCTTCATACATCAGATGTAGCATTAGCATTTTAAATCTCCACCCAAGGCATTATTCTTAGCACAAAAATGAGGAAGGGGTAACTACAAGTTGAGTTTTAATTCTAACTGCACATGTGGGGCTTAATGGAAGTCTCTAGCCCCCCAAAGTAGGAACTCGCTGTTAATAACTTCTTGGGTCTTTTGTTACTGATTTGCTGAGAGTTATGTAAGCTAGAGTGAGAGTGGCTTTTGTTCTTCTCCTTTAGAGCAGATCACAACAGGAAGCCAGCCAGCCTGTTTCATTAGGAGCTCTTCTATAGGTAAATGCTGCCAACAACAGCAATCAAGTTCTTGTAGAGAAACAAGAGACATAGATCAGGCCCTAATGACAAGTCTCATGGGCCCAGGACCTTCATATCCCTCTGTTTCTGTTACTGCCGCAAGTGATCAAAAGGAGCAGTATAAGAACCCTGTTAGGTTGAATCATTGAGAAAATACAATATGAATGGTGGGAGGTTTGGAGAGGTCAGAAGATGCAGTAAGCAGGTGAATTAGTACTTCATTCCAAAGACAATTCTGAAGAACCAGCATTTCATATGTTTTTTAATTAGTATTTAAAACCATCAGGTGTCTGAAGCAAATCAGATTGTGTGATGAGATGGAAAGATCATGGAACCATGCAAGTCATAATTTTTCTCAACTTTGGTTTCTTTATTTGAAAAATGAGGTTAGTACCTTGCCTACCTACATAAGGTCATGAGGATAATGAAATAATGCAGGTTAAAGTATTTTTAAAACAAGAAAACACAATGCAAAGATGGAGTGTTGATATTATTATGATTTAAATGTCAGAATGGCAGGCAAGTGACTCCCCAGTGTACACTGGGATAAGAAAGGCTTTCTGATGTCTCTTAGAATCGAGTGATGGGAAATCCTGGATTGCCTTATTTGTCTACTCCCCCAAACCACCCAACACTGCACCTGGAAGAATCTTTTAGTCTAACAAATGCTTCTTGAGCACCTTCTGTTTTCCAGGTGCTGTGCTAGGTTCTAGAGTCCAAGGAACATGGAAATATCCACTCCCGATAATCACTTTAACATTCTCATTCCACTAGACTGAAAAATCTATTGAGGCCTGGAGAACTGTGTGTCTTAATCATTTTCCCTTTTTTTTTTTTTTTTTTTTTGCATCCTTTCCCTCGTTTCACTCCACAAAGCTAAGACTTTGCAGTGGTTAAGTGTTTCATAAATTCTTGCTGAATGAATAAATGAATTAATGGTGTTGAATGAACAATGCTTGATGAATATAGCAGTAAATCTCTTTTTGCAGGTTGATATACACACTACTTATGTTCACCAGTTTCTTCTGGGTCATTCACAGGCACTTTGAGGTTAACTGAGAGGAAAGACAAGATCCGAGTGAGACGGGGCTGGGTAGCTAAGCCCATGACCCTCCTCATCTCCCAGTATGCCAAAGATAAGAAGACCAGAGGGCAGGGGAAAGTTTCTTGTGTTTCTCTAACTACCTGGTAATAGCTGATCCCTTTTCTGGTTGGTTACTCGTTCCTCACTGCCACAAGGCTGCAGCCAGGATTCAGAATCACAGAAATTATACCTTAGGTTTATTACTGTTTTTATTCTCAAATCCCTTTCAGAACTCACCTCTTCTCCCGCCCCCCCCCCCATTAAAGCAAAGATATTAGGAGATAAGAGGGGCATTATCTCCAACTTCAGAGGTGGAAATTTGACACAATATGTCTAAATGTGTTGCTTAGGCTCACTTGACTGATGGATTTCTTGACTGTCAGCCTGGGGTTCTTTTCACAGAACCACTGCCTGTAGTGGGGGAAATTGCTGGCAAGTGTACAAACTTAACAGTGTATTTTTATCTTCCCTTAAAACTTATCTGGGAACTCATAGGGCCATATGAACAATATTAACCTAAATGTCACTGCTTACACCTCCTTCATAATCTCTAGGTGGTCTCTCACCTGTTTGCTAGACTACCTGCTGTGGCCCCTTACCAATGTCTGCAAAATACTATCTTGAGAAAGTGATGCTGGCATCAGGGTTGCTGTTTCCTGGTATTTCCGAAGCTGCCAAACCTTGGGATATATCTTATCCCAAATGTGGAGCACTCTGCTGTTCCCAACCCAGGGTCCCACCCCCTTACCAGGTGACCCCACAGCTTGTGCCTCTTTGTATCAGAGTCCATGGTAAAAACAATAGCTCCCTCATAACGGTGTGAACAGGAATCCACAAGGCTGCTTAAACAGGCACTTCTGCTATAAATGTTTTTCCTAGGAATCAATAATTTTCCTGAAGCATTAAGTTTGGTTAAAATGATTCCTGAAGTATTTCATCTTTGATATTTAAGAATCACTCCCACCCCCCAGCAGATAATTCATCAAGAACACAAAAATAAAAGCATTTTATTTTAAATTACACGATATTGGTTTTATGTGCCAGTTAGGGTGAAAGGGGGATCTGAGAGGCACAATATTTGTCAGAGATAAGGTTGCTGGAGTGAATACGGTCGGGGAAATAAAAAGCCTCACCATTGTGTCCCTCCCTTTACTCTACAGTAGGAAATAGTGAGATGAATCAAGGGTAGAACAAAATACTCTGTTTGTATGGGGAGGAGAGAGAAAAATTGGCCCAGGGAAAGGTTTAGCAAACATGCTAATCAAAAAAGATTCTAACCAAAACAAAAGGATGTGGCCTTTGCCACATAATTCAGTATATATTCAATAATTCAGTATAATGTGATATACTTATTCAGAAATGAGCAGTTGTGAAGAGTTACAGATTAATCATGGCCTATCTATAATCTGGTCGATTACAGCTTTTGTAATTCTACTTATATTGCATAAATCTTTCTGCAGCTCTGTTCAAATGCCAAAGGATATTTATTACTTTAGAAGAGAGAGGGAACTGGCACTGAAGAAAACCTTACAGGTGAGTAGGAGAGTGGGCTATTTCAATACAACAATAAGTTTGATTTTTCTGATTGGTAACTTTTAGCAGAAACAGTTTATTTTTGCAGACAAACAGCTGATGCTATTAACAGTATTTATGAGAACAGGCCACTATTCAGCTTACCACTGGATCAGAGCAGACCATTATTTCCTTGGAAAAGTCTGATTTTGTGATACTTGAAATTTTACAGTTCTTTAATTTGGGATGTTAAAACTAGTTTTTTGGATTTAGGTGGCCGAGTCGAAGTCCTTTGTTGTTCAGGCAGACATCATGCAGAGGGAGCTAGAGAGCTGCCTAAGAAGGGAGTACACCCCTGAAAATTTACCTTTGCTTCTGTGACAGGTAAGAGTGATATTGCAATTTGAAAAATTCATTTGAAATTTAGTAGAAATGTATGGGCAAACTGGCTTTCAGGTATATCCTTTCACTAGGGTAGGTTTTGTTTTTCTCGACATATATAGTTTGCACAACTTGGCTAGTGTAAACGCTGCTGTCAGAGATCTATTTCATAGTTTTAAATTCGGCTTGAAGGCATAGAATAATTGACTGAATTTCTGCTAAATACTTTCTGTGTCGATTATGTAGGGCAATATGACATTGACTAGGACAGTTCCAGCCCTTAAAAAGCTATTGGCTATGGCCAGGCATGGTGGCTCATGCCTGTGATCTCAGCCCTTTGGGAGGTTGAGGCAGGCAGATCACTTGAGGTTAGGAGTTCGAGACCAGCCTGACCAATATGGTGAAACCCTGTCTCTACTAAAAATACAAAAATTAGGTGGGCGTGGTGGCACATGCCTGTAGTTGCAGCTACTCGGGAGCCTGAGGCAGGAGAATCGCTTGAAACCAGGGGGCGGAGGTTGCTGTGAGCTCAGATTGAACCACCGCACTCCAGCCTGGGTGACAGAGTGAGATTCTATCTAAAAACAACAACAACAACAACAGCTATTGTCTAACCTAAAGAAGATATTTCTGGCTGGGCACGGTGGCTCATGCCTGTAATCCCTGCACTTTGGGAGGCCGAGGTGGGTGGATCACGAAGTCAGGAGATCGAGACCACCCTGGCTAACACGGTGAAACCCTGTCTCTATTAAAAATACAAAAAATTAGCCAGGCGAGGTGGCAGGTGCCTGTAGTCCCAGCTACTTGGGAAGCTGAGGCAGGAGAATGGCGTGAACCTGGGAGGCAGAGCTTGCAGTGAGCCGAGATCGCGCCATTGCACTCCACTGCACTTCAGCCTGGGCGACAGAGTGAGACTCCCTCTCAAAAAAAAAAATAAATAAATAAAAAAAGAAGACATTTCTGAGAAATTTTATTTTATTTTATTTCACCATGTTGTTCAGGCTGGTCTTGAACCCCTAGCCTCAGTGATCCACCTGCCTTGGCCTCCCAAAATGCTGGGATTATAGGTGTGAGCCACTGCGCCCAGTCCTGGAAATTTCTATTAAGAAAATAACTCAAGACATGGGAAAAATAGTTTTCCATAAAGATTATTATTACAGCATTATAATAAAAGTAAAACATTAGAATTGCCTAAATATCCACCAATAAGATAAAGAGTTAAGAAAAACAGTATGGTACATGGTAGAATATTGTTCTGCCATTAAACATTTTTTATTGTTAAATTAAGTTTAGCTTAAAGCTGCCTTCTTGTAAGTTCAGAAACCTTGGTAAGGTTTCTCCCTACATAATGACCTGTAACCTAACTGGATTGTAAATAGACCATAACCTACTCTTGTAACAAGTAACTGAGTCTCAGCCAATCACAGAAGTCATGCTTTAGCCACTTGCAGGCAGCCAACTGTTCAAAGTGTGTTCAAATAAGGCAAACACTGAGCTGTAACAAATCTGACTGTTTCTGTACCTCACTTCTTTTTTCTGTTACTTCACTTTCCTTTTTGTCCATAAATCCTTTTTCGCTGTGCAGCAACACTGGAGTCTTTCTGAACTTACTCTGGTTGGGGGGCTAGGAGGGCTGCCCAATTCATGAATTGTTCTTTACTTAATTAAACTCTGTTAAATTTAATTTGTCTAAAGTTTTTCTTTTAACATTAGCATAAGGAATTATTATATATGAAATGTTAACAAAAACTAATGTGTGTGTGTGTGTGTGTGTGTGTGTGTCATAATAATGGTCAAGTATGTATAGAAAAAAATCACTTGAAGGACTTAGACCAAATGTTAATGAATGTTATGTTTGGATGGCAGGTTAATGAAGTTCCCCTTTCTACTTTTATATGTTTGCTACATTTTCTATAATAAGTATATATTATTTAGATTTTAAAATTCCTTGTTCTCTATTCCTGTGTTACAAGTTATATCTTACCTATGCATACAAATTAGTTCTTTAGCAATAGTTAATTCTTTAGTTAGGAATTAACTATTAAATTAATCACAAAGAAACAAAAGATATTGAGATACTATTTGCAAGTCAAACTGTTGTCATTGTTTTCATTCAGGATTCTCTTTCCCTATCATTTCTGGCATTCTTCATTCTTTTGTGGATATCAGTGTTTCTCAATGGAGAGAGAGGAGGGGTGGAGATAGAAGATATTTTGTGCCCCAAGGGACATTTGGAAATGTCTGGGGATATTTCTTGTTGTCACAATTTGGGTGAGGGGTGTGATTGGTTGCTACTAGCATTAAGTGAGTAGAGGCCGGGGATGCTGCTAAACATTCTACAATTCACAGGGCAGTCTCTCACAATGAAGAATTATCTAGTCCCCAATGTCAATAGTTGCTGAGGTTGAGAAACTCTAGTATTATCTAAACTTCCATAGGATATCATTTGCCTTTTCTCCGAAGAATTTTCTTTAGCATTTCTAGTAGTTCAGGTTTGCAAGGGACAAATTCTCACAGCCTTTGTTGTTTTGAAAGAAGTATTTCCCCTTCATTTTGGAAAGATATTTTTGTTCAACATAGAATTCTGGGTTGGTGATTTTTTATTGCTTTAAAGATACTGCTCCATTGTCTTTTGTCTTTTGTCTTACATAGTTTCCTTTTCTCTCTCTTTCTCTTTCTTTCTTTCTTTCTTTCTTAGGTGACAGCTTTATTTTCACTGAGATTAAGTATACACATTTTTGCAATTAAGATTAATTATACAAAAAATATAAAACATGCCATTTTAAAATAGAACTGTGGAATAGTTTGAATTTTTATCACTACTATATGTAAGTACACATGTTTATTCATAAGCTAAAAGGAAACTCAAATATATATCATAACAGGAAAGAGCACTTCACTAATTTAAGTGATTTTTTTTTTCTATCAACCTCTAACCATTTGCTTACTTGAACTAATGTGATGTGGTTTTGCTGTGTCCCCACCCAAATCTCCTCTTGAATTGTAGCTCCTGTAATTCCCATGTGTCATGAGAGGGACTTGGTGGGAGGTAATGGAATCATGGCGGGGGTGTCTTTCCCTTGCTGTTCTTGTGATAATAAGTCTCACAAGATCTGATGGTTTTATAAAGGGGTGTTCCCCTGCACATGTCCTCTTGCCTGCCACCATGTAAGGCATCCCTGTGCTCTTCCTTCGTCTTCTGCCATAATTGTGAAGCCTCCACAGCTATGTGGAACTGTGAGTCAATTAAACCTCTTTCCTTTATAAATTACCCAGTCACATGTGTGTCTTTATTAGCAGCATGAGAATGGACTAATACAGTAAATTTGTGCTTTTAGAATGGGGTACTGCTGTAAAGATACCTGAAAATGTGGAAGCAACTTTGGAACTGGGTAACAGGCACAGGTTTGTAGAGTTTGGAGGGCTCAGAAGAAGACAGGAAGATGTGGGAAAGTTAGAAACTTCCCAGAGACTTGTTGAATGGCTTTGACCAAAATGCTGATAGTGATGTGGACAATAAAGTCCGGGCTGAGGTGGTCTTAGATAGAGATGAGGAGCTTATTGGGAACTGGAGCAAAGGTGACTCTTGCTATGTTTTAGCAAAGAGACTGGTGGCATTTTGCCCTTGCCCTAGAGATTTGTGGAACTTTGAACTTGAGAGAGATGATTTGGGGCATCTGACCAAAGACATTTGTAAGCAGTGAAGCATTCAAGAGGAGAATTGGGTGCTGTCAAAAGCATTCAGTTTTATGGATGCACAAAGTTATGGTTTGGAATTGGAACTTACGTTTAAAAGGGAAGCAGAGCATAAAAGTTCAGAAAATTTGCAGCCTGATGTGGTAGAAAAGAAAAACCCATTTTCTGGGAGCAATTCAAGCTGGCTTCAGAAATTTGTATAAATAACAAGGAACCAAATGTTAATCAGCAAGACAATGGGGGAAAATGTCTTTGGGGCATATCAGAAGTCTTCATGGCAGCCCCTCCCATCACAGTCCTGGAGGCCTAGGAGGAAAAAATGGTTTCCTGGGCTGGGCCCAGGGCCTTGCTGCTTTGTGCAGTCTCAGGACTTGGTGTCCTGAGAACCAGTCGTGGCTAAAAGGGATCAATGTAAAGCTCAGGCCATTATTTCAGAGGGTGCAAGCCCCAAGGCTTAGCAGCTTCCCCATGGTGTTGAGCCTGAGGTACACAGAAGTCAAGAATTGAGGTTTGGGAACCTCCACGTAGATTTCAGATGATGTGTGGAAATGCCTGGATGTCCAGGCAAAAGTTTGCTGCAGGGGCAGAGCCCTCATGGAGAACCTCTGCTAGGGCAGTGAGGAAGGGAAATGTGAGGTGGGAGCCCCTACACAGAGTCCCCACTGGGGCACTGCCTAGTGGAGCTGTGAGGAGAGGACCACCATCCTCCAGACCCCAGAATGGTAGATCCACTGACAGCTTTCACCGTGCACCTGGAAAAATTGCAGACACTCAACGCCACCCCATGAAAGCAGCCAGGAGTGGGGACTGTACCTTGCAAAGCCACAGGGGCAAAGCTGCTCAAGACCATGGGAATGCACCTCTGGCATCATCATGACCTGGATGTGAGTCATGGAGTCAAAGAGATCATTTTGGAGCTTGAAGATTTGACTGCCCTGCTGGATTTAAGATGTGCATAGAACCTGTAACCCCTTTGTTTTGGTCAATTCCTCCATTTGGAATGGGGATATTTACCCAATGCCTGTGCCTCCATTGTATCTGGGAAGTAATTAACTTGCTTTTGATTTTACAGGCTCATAGGCAGAAGGGACTTGCCTTGTCTCAGATGAGACTTTGGACTGTGGACTTTTCAGTTAATGCTGAAATGAGTTAAGACTTTGGGGGACTGTTGGGAAGGCATTATTGGTTTTGAATTGTGAGGGCATGAGATTTGGGAGGCACCAGGGGCTGAATGATATGGTTTGGCTCATAATCCTCAGCCACATCTCATCTTGAATTATAGCTCCCATAATTCCCACGTGTCATGGGAGGGACACAGTGGCAGGTAACTGAATCATGGGGGTGGGTCTTTCCCATGCTGTTCTCATGATAATGAATAAGTCTCATGAGATCAGATGGTTTTATAAAGGGGTATTCCCCTGCACATGTCCTCTTGCCTGCCACTATGTTTTGCCGTCTGTCTTGATTGTGAGGCCTCCCCAGCCATGTAGAACTGTGAGTCCATTAAACCTCTTTTTCTTTATAAATTATGCAGTCTTGTGTATATCTTTATTAGCATTGTGAGAGCTGACTAATACGTAATGTTTCCATGGTTCATCTTGGTCACTGGCATTGACCAGCAAAAATCTTTGCATTTCACAGACACGTTAAAATCTAAATTATCAACAAAATCCCAAGTAACTTTCTTTTTTTGATATTTTATTCTTTTTAAAATAATGTCAACTTTTATTTTAGATTCAGGGGGTACATATGCAGGTTTGTTAACTTAACTGCCTACCAGAATAAAGTCCAACAAGCTCTAAATAACACAAAAAATCTGGTACTTAATAATGAAAGTACCTGGGCATATTGTGTAATGCTGAGGATTGAGGTACAATTGATCCCATCACCCAGATAGTGAGCATAGTATGCAATAGGTAGTTTTTCAACCCCTACTCCCCTTCACTCCCTCCCCTCTCTAGTAGTTCCCAGTTTCTATTGTTCCCATCTTTATGTCCATGTGTACCCAAAATTTAGCTCCCGCTTATAAGTGAGAACATGCGATATTTGGGTTTCTATTTTTGCATTAATTCACTTAGGCTAATGGCCTCTAATTGCATCCATGTTGCTGCAAAGGACATGATTTCATTCTTTTTCATGGATATACATAGTTTTCATTTCTGATCATAGTGTATCATTTTATTCTCTGGCTGCTTTTAAGATTTTTTCTTAATGGTTTTTACATATTGTATTATGATGTGTGTTGAACTTTTATTTGTGTTTCTCTTGCTTGGGGTTGGTTGAGCTTCTTGGATTGTGTGTTTATTGTTTTCATCAGTTTTTGAAAAACTTCAACCATTATTTTTTCAAATATATTTTCTGCCTGCACTTCTCCTTCTGAGAATCCAATTACACATTTGTTAAATACTTCATATTGTTTCGTAGGTCATTAAGACTACTAACTTTCTTCAGTCTTTTTCCCCCTCAGTGCTTCATTTTGCATAGTTCCTGTTGCTATGTCTTCAGATTTATCAGCCTTTTCTTATGCACTGTCTAATCTGCTTTTAATCACATCCAGTCAATTTTTTATTCAGATATTGTATTTTTCATTTCTAGAAGTTCCCATCTGATTTGTTTCGATATTTTCCATTTCTTTCCTTGTTATGTTCACATTTTCTTTTCTTGTTCTTTTTGTAATTTTTTTTCAGACAGAGTCTCACTCTATTGCCCAAGCTGGAGTGCAGTGGCTTTATTTCAGCTCACTGCAACCTCTGCCTCTTGGGTTCAAGTGATTCTTGTGCCTCAGCCTCCCGAGCTGGGATTACAGGCACACACCACCACACCTGGCTAATTTTTGTATTTTTAGTAGAGACAGGGTTTCACTCTGTTGGCTAGGCTCGTCTCAAATTCCTGCCCTCAAGTGATCTGCCCACCTCAGCCTCCGAAAGTGCTGGGATTACAGGCATAAGCCACCGTGATCAGCCTGTGTTCACATTTTCCTTTCAATCCTTGAGCATGCTGAGCATATTTACAATAGTTCTTTAAAAGTTCTTGTTGGTAACTTTCATCATCTCTGTCATTTCTGGGACTGTTTCTCATCCCTAATTTTTCTTTTGCTTTTGAATCATGCTTTCCTCTTTCTTTGCATGTCTAGTAATTTTTTTGAATGCTGAAAATTGTAAATTTTTCATTATTAAGTACCAGATTTTTTGTATTATTTAGAGCTTGTTGGACTTTATTCTGGTAGGCAGTTAAGTTACTTACAGATCAGCTTAATCCTTTCAAGGCTTAGGGATTGTTGGAGCAGGTTTAGAATCATTACTCTAGGCATAGTTTATCCTTTCACTGAAGCTTTTGATGTCTTTACTGAATGTCCCAGATATTCAGTGAAAAGCCCTCACTCTAGCTGGTTGGACTTGAACATCTCTCAGCCTCATATGAACTCGGAACTGTTCAGTTTACAATTCCCTAGTCAGTTATTCTTTGGACAACTTCCTGGAGTTTCACCTTCTACATGCTTGGCTTAGTATTCAGCAACAGACTGAAAGGGATCTTGATGCAGATTTCTAGAATCCTTTCTTTGCATGGCTTCCTTGTCTCCTGCAAACTTCAGCTGACTCAATTTTCCAAATTTCAGTTTCTCTTTCTTTAACTCAGAGAGATCATCTACTCTGCTTAGGATTCCCTTTCTTGCTCCGTGGCTCAGAAACTGCCTTCAGGTAGGAAACCAAGGTGATTGCAGGGCCTACATGATTTGTGTCCTTCTCGCAGGGACCAGAGTCCTGCACTGCCTCTTGTCCAATGTCAGAAAACAGTTGCCTTATATATTGTGTCCAATTTTCTAGTTGTTTATGATAAAAGGGTAAGTCTGGTTCTGGTTATTCCATCATAGTCAGTATTATTTTTATTATCAGAAAGAAAATCTTTAAAAAATTAAACATTTTTAGGTATAAATAAAATTTCTGATCTGAGGTTAAAAGCTATAATCCTACCTGTAATGTACTCTGTATTTTTGACTCATAATTTCAGTTTTTAATAAAAAATTTTAGGCTCAGCTTTAGATAACTTGACAGACTTTTATGTCACTGCTAAAATTGTTTGGTAACTGAGAAATTAGCTTACATCTATTGACTTAGCAACAGATCATAAAGACTTAGAAATGTCTACTAACTTTATTTCAATTTGAATACTATCTTGAGCCAGACTTCTTCTTTTTTTTTTTTTTTGAGATGGAGTTCCACTCTTGTTGCCCAGGCTGGAGTGCAATGGCATGATCTCGGCTCACTGCAACCTCTGCCTCCCGGGTTCAAGCGATTCTCCAGCCTCAGCCTCCCAAGTAGCTGAGATTACAGGCACCTGCCACCATGCCCAGCTAATTTTTTGTATTTTTAGTAGAGACAGGGTTTCACTATGTTGGACAGGCTGGTCTCAAACTCCTGACCTCAGGTGATCCACCCACCTTGGCCTCCCAAAGTGCTGGGGTTACAGGCGTGAGCTACCATGCCCGGCCGATCCAGACTTCTTAATGTTATGGTCTTCATATAGAAAAATACATCTTTCCAAAACAACCAGAGACCGATTTTCCTCTTGTTAGTGTTATTAAGACTTATTCAATCTTCCTTCTCTAAGTGCTTGTTTTTCTTGTTGTTAAAGTATTACACAGAAAGAATTACCCAGCTGGCCCAGAGTAAATATTTACACATGCTTAGGTGGAAGAGGTTTTGCCAACACAGTAAGATCATGGAGCAACTTTATCCTCTTTACAAGGTAGGAAGTCTATGAACAGAACCTCTGGGCTATTTTTTATGTTGAAACAAAATGGCCAATAAGCTTGTCAGTTTTTTAAAAGTCACAGCTAAAGATAGAAAAGAAACTAATGGATGTGCCTTCTCGCCTCTTCTACCAATGGCAGAAGGTAATGGTAAAGGTAAACTGTTCTTAAGAATAAGATTTGAAGGAAGTTTTATATGAGAGGAAATGTATTTTTCTTCACAGACTTAGCTTCCTCAGCTTTAGGTAAAAAGTTCAGAAGCTGACTCCAGTTATAAGTATCCCTATGCACTGACTCTTTGCTTAGAGTCTGTCTCCTTCAAAGTCCTAAGAATATGACCACTGCCCTTATAAGTCAAATTCAGAATATGGAAGAACTTTGGGATTCAAAGAACCCCTTTATTTAGACCCAAAACATTACCCTATGCTTGGAAGCAAATGATACAGAGCATAAGGCTTGCAAATAACGGAGTTCTATCTTTGTATCTCTCTTAAACAGAAACAAGTTGGCTACATTATGCAAGAGTACAACGATGCCCTTCAGAGAGCTGAAAGATTGTCTGTTGCTGGAGAAAACTTCCTCGTGGGAAAAACAATCCTCCTAACTTAGTGACACAGGAAGATCTGACTATTTACACAAAGTGGTTAGTGTGCCACCTGCAGTCTCTCAGGACTGTTCACCAGTACCTGCAGGTATGTGAAGCACAGAGATGTGATGACATGGCACCCTTCCAGTGATGATCAGTACATTGTTTTCTCACATCTGTCACTTAGTTTTAGATTGTCACTGTTTCAGGACTCCACCTGCCCTACAAATGACAGAAACATAATGGGGTCACTGGATTTCTCTTTGAAACCTTAGACATCTTTCTCTTTTGTAACTTTATTCTACTGAAATAATTAATTTAGCTTTCTCAAAGATGTCTCTGTTGTACTCTTTCATATTCAATCTGTAAGTTCTTGTCTTCATCATCTTGTTCAGGATTTATGCTCTCTGATTTAGATCCACTTTTTAAATATTAGGTAATGTTTAATGAGGGTCTAATATGTGCCAGGTACTTGTCCTAGGCATGCAGCAAAGAAACGGCCTTTGCTGAAAAGTAACTGGGTCCTCAGCTAGTAGGAAGATGGGTAAGTAAATATTCAACTGAAATACAATGGAGTAACAAAGCATAGGATAAGTATAAGCATAGGGTAAAGAGAGTCACAGAGAGGCCCTAAGTCAGGCTAGAGGCGTCAGAAAGGAGTAACATGATCACATTTCCATTTTGGAAAGATTATTGTTTTTCTACACACATCTTTCCCTACTTCTCTTTGCCTTAGCTCAGAGACACCGTCATCCACGGAATTGCCCAAATCAGAAACCTGGCTTCATCCTTTCCCCACACCCAGCCAGCCACTATGGGCTCTGCCTCTGATACATTTCTCACCAGTCACATGGTGTTATAATGATCTGCTTGTAAGTCTGGGTCTTCTAGTAAACCATGAGCTCTTTGAGGTTGTATCCTGTCTTATTCCTCTTTGTATCCCTAGCACCTCACAAGTGCCTTGTCCATTTTGGATCCTTGATCAAAGTAGATCTGTTTGGAGGTTAAGGCCACTCAGAGTCAGTAACAGTACTAGATCTCCGAGCTCCAAATGTAGCCCCTCATCATTGGGCAGGTTACTGAGGCTCCACCTCTACTTCTGTTCTTCTCTCCCAAAGCAAAGGGCTGCTCCTGAACCTGAGTCTGGAAGCTTCTGTGAGAACTGTGTTGATGTTTGGCCTCTTGGTCTTGCCCTTCTGTAGGCCCTTCAGTATTTGCCCATCTCCAAAGTGCTAAGTGTAGCTGTCAATCAAGTCGCTGAAGTTGGTCAGAAAAATGAAAAGGTCTGTGTCAATGACATTGACCCTGACATTCAGGGTTCTGCGTCTCCTGACCCTGTGGATACCAGCATTTCTGGTAAGAAATTAGTCTTCTTTCCCCTCGGGTAATGTGGAGCAAAGAAGATTGTAATTTTAGACTTATGCTGATTGTCCCGTGATCTTGCTAAAAATTGTTCTATATTCCAAAAGGTTTTATCTTCTTAATTGACAAGTCTTAATTTAACATTTTCAGATGAGAAAAAATAACAAACACTTTTTAAGACATGTTTTAATCTCTGTCTTTATAATTAGCAAGTTAAGAATGAGAGAAAAAAATGGACTTAAAGTCAGCAGTACTGGGCTCTAGGCTTGTTCCTGTCCTGGCCTCACTGTGGGCCTGAATTTCATCTCCTTGGCCCTCAATTTGGTCATCTCCATAATACACCTTTCAGAATCAGTGATCTCTAAGGCTCCTTCCAGTTTTCATATTACACAAATCTAAAATAATTTCTTCATCTGAATAAAATTAATGCAGTTTTCCTGCCCTTACCTTGTGTTATAGATGACTAAGAAACCTGATAAGATTTCTACTCTGAGTGACATTCTTGCTTGGATGCACAGAGTATCCTGGGAGTGCCTGGGAAAGGTAGCCAACCCCAGCTGTGGGGCATCTGAGAAGGCTTCTTGAAGGAGGGGAGTTCAAACTGGGTCCTTAGAGATGAGGAGGAGCTAGCTATGTGAAAGCAGCTGAAGGCTCTCACCTTCTTCTAATTTGTTGGATAAATTTATAAATAATGTTCTTCATTTACCACAAAATAGACAATTCTGCTCCAAGTCATTCCCCAAAAGGTCTGTTGGGTTTCTCCTGTAGGCTGTGAGATGGCAAGGAGTCCTTGCTGCCTCCTACAAAAGCCCAGCTCCAAGAATTTGTCAGATCCACCTGGCCAAGTAGGGTGCAGACTGTAAATTGCGGCAGAAAATGTTGACAAAGGAGCAGAATGGTCATCCCGTCAGTAGAGGAGCTCCTACTTCTAGCTGTCTCAAAGGACTCTCCATTTTCTCTCCCTGACAGTATTCACTGGTCTTAATGCTCTTGATTTTGGTTTTCCTCAGGGCCAATGAGGACAGAAGCTGCTTTTGTCCTCCCCCAACACACAACAGAAACAGGAGAACTGAAACCTCAGCTGAAGCTCCTGCTCTCCCATTTCGATATCCCATATGACGTGGAAGAGCTATGGGACTCTGCTAAGGAAATGGAACTTTTTTCCTTGGTATTTGATATACTCCTTCTTTATACAAATATAGGTGTTCATGAAAGAAAGCACTGCTATTTGCCACAGAGTTGCACCTTTTACTACCAACAATTGTTTCGAGAGTGATCATATAAAGTAGTAATAGGTGCAGTTTTGATTAGCAGTTAGGAAAAGTTTCCTCTGTAAGAGTAATGGGACTCAAATAGTGAACCCAGAAGGATTTCAGGACTTGTTTTTCTGCAGAGCTTAAAGCAAAAGTAGTGTACAGTCTATAGTAGATGATGTAAATATTTGGCAAATTTGCTTGGCAGGTTGTCAATTGGAGGGCAAAAAAGCCCTCCAAGTCTCAAAATGTATTGCAATAGCTTTCCTTATTGACAAAATGTTTTATATTTAATAGAGGGTACCTTGTGTAGTGATGTTTAAAGTCATGCAATCTTCTCTGCTATAACACAGTGTTGTACTTCCTGAAATGAAGACAACTCATATTATCAAAAGCTATGTTAAAACTTGTTTCAAAGGGGGCTGGGCATGGTGGTTCATGTCTGTAATCCCAGCACTTTGGGAGGCTGAAGCAGGGGATCACTTGAGCCCAGGATGGGCAGCATAGTGAGAACCTGTCTCAAACAAACAAACAAACAAACAAACAAACAAAACTTGTTTCAAAGAGAATAGGACTATGGGTAGATAGCTTCAGATTTTAAAAAATATTTTCTTGAGATGGAGTCTTGTTCTGTCACCCAGGCTGGAGTGCAGTGGTGCAATCTCAGCTCAATGCAATCTCTGCCTCCTGGGTCCAAGAGATTCTCCTGCCTCAGCCATGCCTGGCTAATTTTTGTATTTTTGGTAAAGATGGGGTTGCCATATTGGCCAGGCTGGTCTTGAACTACTGGCCTCAGGTGATCTGCCCGCCTTGGCCTCCCAAAGTGCTGGGATTACTGGCATGAGCCACTGCACCTGGCCAAGCTTCAGATTTATAATAACAAAAATTTCAACAATAAAGATTTTTCTAGCTCTAGCTGTATATTATTTGCAAGTATACATATTTGCTAGGTAAAAATAAGAAACTGATGGATCCAAACAGGTAAAAATAAGATCTGAATAGTTTTGAATGCTCTTTATGTAAGAAGTAAGCTACTGTCTGCGCTATCACCATTTGCTTGAGTTTGAAATTTCACTTGCATTTCCATTTGTTCCAGCATAATTTTACCAGGATTTTGTGTGTGTGTGTGTAGAGGGGGGTGTTTTGTTTTGTTTTGTTTTTAGGCAGAGTCTCAATCTGTCACCTAGGCTGGAGAACAGTGGTGCAATCTCAGCTCACTGCAACCTCCACCTTCCAGGTTCAAGCAATTATCCTGCCTCAGCCTCCCGAGTGTCTAGGATTACAGGCATGTGCCACCACGCCCAGCTAATTTTTGTATTTTTAGTAGAGACAGGGTTTTACTACATTGGCCAGGCTGGTCTTGAACTCCAGACCTCAAGTGATCCTCCCGCCTCGGCCTCCCAAAGAGCTGGGATTACAGGCATGATGAGCCACTGCTCCTGGCCCAGGATGATTTTTATTAGTATGTAACACAGACAGCCTCTTTAAGCTCACTGGAACCAGTGGTATCACATGTCCTCTTGTTTCCTTGAAGGTGATGATGTTTAGCTTTTGCCTTTCTTTTCATGCCACCAGCAGCACTATCTCCAGCAGAGTGTTTCTGTGGGAGTGTCCTCACCCTTATTATCATCAAGGATTATGATAGGCGAAACACAGAATCAGAATATGATGGTGTTTAAGAAGAACCAAAAACAAAAAGGTTAATTATAGCCCGGGAGACCGTTATTAATGATAAACGAGAGAACACAAGCCTGGCGGAGCACTCCAACAAAGCCATGTTGTTCCCAAAAAGCAGCTTGTCTCCTTTTTACAGTGATAATTTCCACTTTTAATTTTCTTACAACAGTATTAGGTGAAATACTAATTGTGTTCCAAGATAACCAATCATATTACATCAACTTTTTTGCCTAGGAAGAGTTCCTATGTTTAGGTGCTGTTTATTCTGAGACTCTAATGCCTGAGAGCAGGGTCAGCAAACTACAGCCCTCGCCTGTTTTCTTAAAATAAAGTTGTTTTGGAATACAGCGGTCTTAGGTTCATTCAGGCTGCTCTAGCAAAATACCATAAACGGAGTGGCTTCTAAACAACAGAAATGTATTTCTTACAGTTCTGGAGGCTGGAAAGTTCAAGGTCAAGGTAGTCTGATGTCTGGCAAGGGTCCACTTTCTGGCTCATAGGTGGTGCCTTCTTGCTGTGTCCGCACATGGTAGAAGGCAAGAGTCTCTCAGGCTTCTTTTATAAGGGCACTAATCCTATTCGTGAAGACTTAACCTTCATGACCCAATCACCTCCCCAAATTCCCATCTCCTGATACCATCACTTTGGGTTTAGGATTTCAACACATGAATCTTGTGGGGACACAAACATTCAGACCCTAGCAACAGCCATGCCTATTCATGTATGTATTTTCTATGGCTGCTTTCACACTACTACAGCAGACTTGAGTAGTTGTGACAGAGACCTTGTGGTCAGTAAAGGCTAAAATACCTACGATCTGGCCCTTTAAGAAGTTTGCCGACCCAGTCATAGGCCAGCACTATCTCACTGAACTTACGGAAGCGATGGATGTGTTCTGCCTTTGCACTGTCCCATGTTAACCACTAGTGACATACACTAGTAGTTATCTGAGCACTTGGAATGTGGTTAGCGCGACTGAAGAACAAGATTTCAAATTTTATTTAATTCTAATTAATTAATAATGTTAAACAGCCACATGTGGCTAGGGGCAACAGCATTGGATAGCACAACCTCAGAGGTAGCAGCGTTATTACTAGAAGAATCTTCAGCTCTGTGACTCACAAATTTGTTCACTCATTCCAGAAACCTTTGTTGACGCCCTAGTATGTGTCAGCACTGTGGTAGGTTCTTACTGTGTGTGTACATGTGCACGCATGAGTGGTAAAATAACATAACAAAATTTACCATTTTAGCCATTGTAAGTGTTCAGTTCAGTGGCATTAAGTACACTCACGTTGTTGTGTGGCCACCACCTTGTGGTGAATTCTTGACATTCATAGTCTATACCCTGAATAGGGCTCACCATGTAGTGAGGAAATCCTGACACAACATGGCAAGTACAATGATAAAGGTGCCACCACAGGGGCCCACCCTGGAGGAGGAAGAAGGAATGTTCAGCATTTTGACAGTAGGAATCGATGTCGTAGAAAGCACTTGTAGCCTCAGTCTGAAAGTAAGCTATGAAAGGAATAGGTTGAGATGCCTTAAAGAGTTTAACAGGTTCTAGCATCTGGACTCCTCTCTAGCCACATCCTTGTCAGGCCTCTGAGAGCAGGATTTAATTAATCCTTAGATAGTCTATAATAGTTTATTGGGTGGTCGGAAAAAGTGAATGCATTTCCAAAGGTAGACAATTTACTTCTCACTTATATTTAGGTTCCAGTTCAAAATATATATAAATAAATACATTAATATATTTCCAATCACTGGAACAGACATTCAGAACAGGTAATACACACAATTATGGTAATGAGCTGACTGAGAACGTGTGCCACACAGGTATACCCATTTAAGGTCTTGTCACTGTCACAGAGTCATGTTTTATAAATTAGTTTGATTCCAAGGCTATTTCAAAGACAATCAGTAGCTGTTTTTGAAATTGCCCACTCTCTGAGACTTTTTTTTTCTGGGTTCCACTTCTCACTTCATCCTGTTTAGGTTTCCCAAAAATTTCAAAGCATCTTCATGGAGCAACAGAGATTGCAAATGTTTCCAGACTATGAAGCTGGAATAGCTAAAGCAGATAATTTGGGTTTGGCAGGACCCAGAATGACCCTGAAAAAGAGAGCCAATTGGATTTCCTTCATAAAGGTAAGGAGACTCGTGGTGATAGTCATCTATCAGTGATGTCAGCAGTGTCACAGTGTCATCTAAGCAGGCTAGGCAACCTGGCAGCACCAGGTTTATGTGGTCCCTGTTGTCCTCTCTCCTTAGTGCCCTCAGCAAACTGTCCTCTTTGACTAGGGGAGACGCTTCCGTGTCCTCAGTTGAGGCAACTCAGAGAACCTGGCCTTATGTGCCACACTCTTCCAGCTCTTTGCCTGCCTTGGCTCTGTGTCGAAGTTTGCTATGCTGATCTCCCTTCCCTGAAGGTTTTCCAGATGCCTGTACCCCACTCTAATGGGCCCAAACTCCCTGCTTATTACTAATGATCTCAGATACTTGGCAAGAGCTAAGCTTACTATCCAAGGGTGTGATTGACTTGTGTAAATCCAACCGTTGAGTCAAAAACTATTTATTTGGTACATATTGTATATCAAGTATGGCCCTTCATGCTGGAGATACACAATTCACAAACAATATGCAAGTAAGCAAACTAAATAAGATGATTTTAGGTAGTGCTAACTATGGTCAGTTCCTGTTATTCAAGGTAGTTTTGCTCTGGAAAGTCACCATGAACACTGAGTTAGCAAACATTGAATCACCCCTAGGGGAAATAGAGTTAGTTCCTGTGAACCTCTCATTGGAACACTCATCAATACATAACTGTTTTACGTGTGTTTCTTTTTAATGACATCTTATTTAAAATATATTGTTGATTCATTAACATTGAACTAATGACTAACAGCACTATAATTCGTGCCTGAATGAAGCTTATCTAACACGTGTAGTTTTTCCAAAAGGCACCTCACACAGCCTTCATATGCTTAGAAACATTAGACATTACTTTGGCACTACCCATGGAGAGACCATTTTCAACAGTAAAATGACCACCAAAAAGCACAAAAATGTGAAGAATGTGGCACTAAACGGACCACGAAAAGGATCCTTGTTTGTAATATGCAAGCAGAAACAAGAAGACAGTGTTGCCTTGTTCAAATTGAGTTGAGAATATGCCTATAGGGTGACACAAATTTTCACTACCCTGCACACGCCTATGAGTGACTATGAAAGCTCCACTAGTATTGAGTTTTGGGTCACAAAAAATGTTAGATAGTAGGCAAAATCACAAATGTGGAATCCACAAACAACAAGGATTGATTGTATTATGAAGAAAAGAAAAATCTGGGCCAGGCGCGGTGGCTCGTGCCTGTAATCCCAGCACTTTGGGAGGCCAAGGTGGGCGGATCATGAGGTCAAGAGATTGAGACCATCCTGGCCAACATGGTAAAACCCCCTCTCTACTAAAAAAACAAAAAACAAAAACAAAAATTAGCTGGGTGTGTGGTGGTGCATGCCTGTAGTCCCAGCTACAGGCAGGAGGCAGGAGAATCACTTGAACCCGGGAGGTGGAGGTTGCAGTGAGCCGAGATTGTGCCACTGCACTCCAGCCTAGCGACAGAGTGAGACTCCATCTCAAAAAATAAAATAAATCTTGTATGATTGTTTTAGTCTATTCAGGCTGCTTTAACAAAATACCATAAACTGGGTAGCTTATAAAGAACAGAAATATATTTCTCACAGTTCTGGAGACTGGGAAGTCCAAGATCAGGGGGCCAGCATGGTCAAGTTCTGGAAGGTCCTCTTCCAGGCTATAGACTTCTGACTTCTCCCCATATCCTCACACGGTGGAAGAAAAAAGCCAAAGTCCCTCAGGCCTCTTTTGTAAGGGCTTGAATACTGCTCATGAGGGCTCTACCATCATGATCTAATCACATCCCCAAATTCTATTACCTTGGGGGTTAGGTTTCAACATTTAAATTTTAGAAGAACACATTCAGACCATACGAGTAAATAAAGATGGACTGAGAGAAATCAAAGATTGCTCCTAAGTCCATTTAGTGCTTGAGGAACAAGGTAGTCCATGTAAGGGAAGCTGGATTTTCTGTTTTAGATGGTTACACTTGATATCCAAGAATAGATATCAAAGGAGTAGTTGGATATAATAGGCTGGAGTTTAGGGCTGAGATATAAATTTGAGTGTTAATGGTATTTACAGCAACAGAACTTACTTTTGAAATACAGTTTATTAATATGAAAGATGTTTTAAATGTGGAGTCACAAGGAGTCTGTGGGTGAACTTCTTTTGCCCTGTAAATAAAGTGCAATGACCAACTCTGATGGATTTAGGGTTCCTGCTGCTTGTGGATGTTATGGTGTCATCCCAGATGGATCTACTGCATCTTATAGGCCAGGCACCAACAGGAACTGGTGCTGCTGTCTCCTTCAATGGATCTGTGAACCCATGAAGACCCTTTCCAAAAGCTCACTTGTCCTAGCCAACCTAGCACCAAAGCCAGATACCATTTCAGAAGGTCCTTGAATCTCTTTGCTTGCAACTTTTATTGAGAATCATTCTGTTATGTTGTAACTTTGTGTGAACGTGTTTGTCCACTAGATCAAGCCAAAATGTGATCCATGGCAAAGGAAGCTTTTGACTAAATTAAAAGAATGGAGAAGAACAGATGCATTATTGCAACTCCAAGCAAAATTTTTGAAGGTGAGAAAATAACTATGTTTCCTTATAGATAAGATTTTTGCTAAAATCATTCACAAAATATGGAATTTTCTTTCCCTTTTAAAAAATGTTGGCATGGATTCACTACAACAGCTTTATTTGAAACTTTCTCTTTTCTTTTTTCTTTTCTTTTCTTTTTTTTTTTTTTTTGAGACAGAGTCTTGCTCTGTCACCCAGGCTGGAGTGCAGTAGCATGATCTCAGCTCACTGCAACCTCTGCCTCCCAGGTTCAAGCAATTCTCCTGCCTCAGCCTCCCTAGCAGCTGGGATTATAGGCATGCACCACCATGCCCAGCTAATTTTTGTGTTTTTAGTAGAGACAGGGGTTTCACCATGTTGGCTAGGCTGGTCTCAAACTCCTGACCTCAAGTGATCCGCCCACCTCGGCCTCCCAAAATGGTAGGATTACAGGTGTGAGCCACTGCACCCGGCCTTATTTGAAACTTTCTAATCTAATTGCCACACTTTCAAAATCTTGTTAGCTTTCAGTAGAGAATAAAAAATTGTCAAAAAGCTGGACTTTAGGGCCAGGCACAGTGACTCTGTAATACCAGCACTTTGGGAGGCCAAGGCAGGAGGATTGTTTGAGCCCAGGAGTTCAAGACCAGCGTAGGCAACAAAAAGAGACTCTGTCTCTACAAATTCTTTTTTTAAAAAATTAGCCAGATGTGGTGAAATACACCTGTAGTCCCAGCTACTCGGGAGGCTGAGGTGGAGGATTGCTTGAGCTCAGGAGGTCAAGGTTGCAATGAGCTATGATTGCATCACTGCACTCCAGCCTGGGTGAGAGCATGGGACTCTGTCTTAAACAACAACAAACAACAACAACAACAACAACAACAACAAAACCCAAAAAACTGGATTTTAGTCCAGTTTTTTTTTTTTTTTTTTTTTTGAGACGGAGTCTCGCTCTGTTGCCCAGGCTGGAGTGCAGTGGCCGGATCTCAGCTCACTGCAAGCTCCACCTCCGGGGTTTATGCCATTCTCCTGCCTCAGCCTCCCGAGTAGCTGGGACTACAGGCGCCCGCCACCTCGCCCGGCTAGTTTTTTGTATTTTTTTTAGTAGAGACGGGGTTTCACCATGTTAGTCAGGATGGTCTCGACCTCCTGACCTCGTGATCCGCCCGTCTCGGCCTCCCGAAGTGCTGGGATTACAGGCTTGAGCCACCACGCCTGGCCTTTAGTCCAGTTTTAACACCAACTCTCTGTGTGATATTTGTCTAGTCATGTAACCTCCTTTAGCCTTAGCTTCTTTATTTGTGAAACAAAATATTAAACTAAATTATCTTTTAAAATATTTTAATTGACAAAAATTGTACATAATTATGGGGTACAGAGTGATATTTTGATACATATAATATATAATTATCAAGTCAAGGTAACTAGTATATCCATCTTCTCAAGCATCTATTATTTATTTGCCCTGGGAACATTCAAAATCCCCTTTTCTAGCTATTTGAAAATATACAATAAATTATTGTTAACTATAGTCACCTTGCAGTGCTATGGAACACAATAACTTATTTTCCCCGTCTACTGATAATTTTCTATCCTTTAAACAATCTCTCCCTATCCCACCCCCACCCTCTGAGCCTTAATAATCGCTATTCTACTTTCTACTTCTATGAAATCAACTTTTTTAGCTTCTGAAAATGAGTAAGAACATGTGGAGAAGATAAGTAAGAACATGTATTTACCTTTCAGTGCCTGGCTTATTTCACTTAACATAAAGTCCTCCAAGCTCATCAGTGTTGTTGCAAATGTCAAGATCTCATTCTTTTTATGGCCAAATAGTATTCCATTGGGTAACACATTTTCTTTATCCATTCATCTGTTAATGGATACTTTTATCTTGGTTATTGTGAATAGGGCTGCAATAAACATGGGAGTACAGATATCTGTTCAACATACTGATTTCCTTTTTTAAAAATTTATACCCCATAGTGAGATTGCTGGATCATGTGGTAGTTCTAGTTATAGGTTTTAGAGGGACCTCCATACTTTTTTCAATAATGGCTATGGTAATTTATAAGTCCAACAGTGTATAAGAGTTGTCTTTTCTCTGCATCTTTGCCAGCATTTGATTTTTTTTTGTCTTTTTGTTAATAGCCATTCTAACTGAAATGAGATTATATCAAACTGTGGTTTTTGATTTGCATTTGATGATTAGTAATGTTGAGCATTTTTTCATATACTTCTTGGTCATTTGAATGCTTTCTTTTGAGAAATATTCATTCAGGATCATTTTCCCATCTTTAAATCAGATTATTTGTGTGTGTGTGTGTGTTTGTGTATTTAATTTGATATAATCCCACTTGTCTATTTTTGCTTTTGTTGTCTATGCTTTGGAGATTATATCCTTAAAATCTTTTCCCAGACCAATGTCCTGAAGTGTTTCTCCTTTTAGTTTCTTCTAATAGTTTTATAGTTCAGAGTCTTATATTTAAATCTTTAGTCCATTTTGAGTTGAATTTTGTATATGGTGAGAGATAAGGGTCTTGTTTCATTTTTCTGCATATCCAGATATCCAGTTTATCCAGCACCATTTACTGAAGAGACTGTTCTTTCCCCAATGTATATTTTTGGTGCCTTTGTTAAAAATCGGTTGGCTATAAATATGTGAATTTATTTCTGGGTTCTCTACTCTGTTTCATTGATCCATGTACCTGTTTTTATGCCAGTACCATGCTGCTTTAGTTACAGTATATTTACAGTGTATTTTGAAGTCAGATAATGTGATGCCACCAGCTTTGTCCTTTTTAGTCAGGATTACTTTGTTTGTTTGGGTCTTTTATGGTTCCATACACATTTTAGGATTATTTTTTCTATTTCTGTGAAGAACATCAGTGGTGTTTTGATAGGGATTGCTTTGAATCTGTGGATCAATTTGGGTATGGTCTTTTTTAGCTATATTAATCTTTTCTTTTCTTTTTTTTTTTTTTTTTTTTTGAGGCGGAGTCTTGCTCTGTCGCCCGGACTGGAGTGCAGTGGCCAGATCTCAGCTCACTGCAAGCTCCGCCTCCCGGGTTCACGCCATTCTCCTGCCTCAGCCTTCCGAGTAGCTGGGACTACAGGCGCCGCCACCTCGCCCGGCTAGTTTTTGTATTTTTAGTAGAGACGGGGTTTCACCGTGTTAGCCAGGATGGTGTCGATCTCCTGACCTCGTGATCCGCCCGTCTCGGCCTCCCAAAGTGCTGGGATTACAGGCTTGAGCCACCGCGCCCGGCTATATTAATCTTTTCAATCCATGAACATGATATTTCTTTCCATTTTTTTTGTGTCTTCTTCCATTTCTTTCATTGGTACTTCATAGTTTTTATTGTGGAGATCTTTCACCTTCTTGGTTAGTTTTATTCCTACATATTATTTTTTATAGCTATTGAAAATGTAATTGCTTTCTTGGTTTCTTTTTCAGCTAGTTTGTTATTGGTGTATAGAAATGCTAATAATTTTTGTATGTTGATTTCGTATCCTGAAATTTTACTGAATTTGTCTGTCAGTTCTAAGAGTTTTTGGCAGAGTCTTTAGGTTTTTCCACAAATGAGATCACATTGTCTTCAAAAAGACAATTTGACTTCCTTTTTTTCCAATTTGAATGCCCTTTGTTTTTAATTTTGCCTAGTTGCTCTGGCCAGGACTTCTAGTACAGTGTCAAATTGTAGTGGGGAAAGTAGGCACCTTTATATCGTTCCAGCTATTAGAGGAAAAGCTTTCAACTTTTCCTCATAATGTTAGCTGTAGGTTTGTCATATGTAGACTTTATAGTGCTGAGGTAAATTTCTTCTATGCCTAATTTGTTGAGAGTTTTTATCATGAAGGGATGTTGAATTTTATCAAATGCTTTTTCTGTGCCTATTGAAATGATCATGTATTTTTGTTCTTTATTCTCTTTGTGTGATGTATCATGTTTATTGATTTGTGTATATTGAATCATCCTTGGATCCCTGGGATAAATCTCACTTGATCATGGTGTATTAATCTTTTTGGTGTACTGTTGGATTTGGTTTACTACTGTTTTGTTGAAGATTTTTGCATCTGTGTTCATCAGGAATATTAGCCTGTAGTTTTCTTTTTTTTTTTTTTTTTTTGTTCTGTCCTTGTCTGTATTTTTTATTCGGGTAATATTGGCCTTGTAGAATGAATTTTGAAGAATTCCCTCCTTTTCATGTTTTTGGAACAGTATGAGAAGAATCCACATTAATTCTTTAAAAGTTTGGTGGATTTGGCAATGAAATCATCCAGTTCTTGGTTTTTCTTTGTTGAGAGACTTTTTGTTACTGATGCAGTTGTGTTCCTTGTTATTGGTCTGTTGAGGTTTTCTACTTCTTCCTGGTTCAATCTTGATAGGTTGCATGTGTCCAGGAGTTTACCCATTTCCTCTAGGTTTTCCAATTTGTTGGTATAGAGTTGTTTATAGTAGTCTTTAATGGTTCTTGTTTTTTTTTTTTTTTTTTTGAGACGGAGTTTCCCTCTTGTTTCCCAGGTTGGAGTGCAATGGCACAATCTCCGTTCTCCACAACCTCTGCCTCCTGGGTTCAAGTGATTCTCCTGCCTCAGTCTCCCAAGTAGCTGGGATTACAGGCACCCACCACCATGCCCAGCTAATTTTGTATTTTTAGTGGAGATGGGGTTTCTCCATGTTGGTTAGGCTGCCCTCGAATTCTTGACCTCAGTTGATCCACCTGCCTCAGCCTCCCAAAGTGCTGGGATTACAGGTGTGAGCCACCGCACCCAACCTGATTCTTGTATTTCTGTGGTATCAGTTTTAATGTCTCCTCTTTCATTTTTAATTTGATTTATTCAGATCTTTGATTGTTAGGTAGTCTAGCTAATGGTTTTTCAATTTTATCTTTTTAAAAAGTCAGCTTTGTGTTTCATTGATCTTTTGTATTGTTTTTAGTTTTTAATTTATTTCTGCCCTGATTTTTATTATGTATTCCCTTCTAGTTATATTGGATTTGGTTTGTTCTTGCTTCTTTAGTTCCTTGAGGTGCATCAGTAGGTTGTTAATTTCAAAATTTACTACTTTTTGGCGTAGGTGTTTATTGCTATAAACTTCCCTCTTATACTGCTTTTGCTGTATCCTATAGGTTTTTGTATGTTATGTTTCTTTTCTTTTCTTCAGACGGAGTCTCACTCTGTCATCCAGGCTGGAGGGCAGTGGCATGATCCTGGCTCACTGTAATCTCCACCTCCCAGGTTCAAGCAATTCTCCTGCCTCAGCCTCCTGAGTTACTGGGGTTACAGGTGCCTGCCTCCACACCTGGCTAAATTTATATTTTTAGTAGAGACGAGGTTTCTGCATGTTGGCCAGGCTGGTCTTGAACTCCCGACCTCAGGTGATCCACTGGCCTCGGCCTCCCAAAGTGCTGAGATCACAGGTGTGAGCCACCACACCTGGCCAGCATGTTGTGTTTCTATTTTCATTAGTTTCAATAAATTTTTTAAAATTTGCTTTTTAATTTCTTTATTGACCCATTGGTCATTCAGGAGTATGTTGTTTAATTTCCATGAGTTTATGCCATTCCCAAAGTTTCTCTTGTTATTGATTTCTAGTTTTATCCCATTGAGGTCTGAAAAGATACTTAATATAATTTTTATTTTAAAAAATTTTTTGAGTCTTGTTTTGTGGCCTAACGTATGGTCTATCCTAGAGAATGTTCCAGGTGCAGATGAGAATAATGTGTATTTTGTTAAAATGCTCTGTAAATGTCTATTAGGTCCATTTGTTTGTAGTGCAATTTAAGATTGGTATTTCTTTGTTGAATTTCCATCTAAATGATCTCTCGAATGCTGAGTGTGGGGTGTTGAAGGCATCAACTATTATGGTATTGGAGTCTGTCTCTCTCTTTAGATCTAATAATATTTGCTTAAATATCTGGGTGCTCTGGTGTTGGGTGTATATATATTTATAATTACTATATACTCTTGCTTTTCATTGATCCCTTTATCATTATGTAATGACCTTTATCTCTTTTTACTGTTTTTGACTTAAAATCTATTTTATCTGATGTAAGTATTGCTACACCTGCTCACATTTGGCTTCCATTTGCATGGAATGTTTTTTTCCATCCCTTTTTTTTTTTTTAGTTTATATATCTTTACAGATGAAGTGAGTTTCTTGTAGGCAGCATATAGTTGGATCATTTAAAAAAATCAATTCAGACGGTCTATGTCTTTTAATTGGGGAATTTAAACTGTTTACATTCAAGGTTATTGTTGATAGGTGAAGGCTTACTCCTGTCATTTTGTTCATGGTTTCCTGGTTGTTTCATATAGTCTTTGTTCCTTTCTTCTTTCTTTTTGTTTATATTTTCAGTTTGGTGGTTTTCTGTAGCAAAAAGATTTGATTTCTTTCTCTTTCTTACGTGTATCTGCTCTATCAGTGATTTTTATACTTTTGTCTGTTTTCATGAGGGTAGTTATTGTCCTTTCACTTCCAGATGCAGGACTTCTATATTTCTTGTTAAGCCAGTCTAGTGGTGATAAATTCCCCATTTTCTCCTTGTCTGGGAAAAACTTTATTTTGCCTTCATTTCTGAAGTTTAACTTTGCTAAGAATAGTACTCTTGACTGGCAGTTTTTCTATTCTTTCAACACTTTAAATATATCATCCTATTCTCTTCTGGCCCATAAGGTTTTGCTGAGAAATCTCTGTTAGTCTGACGGAGATTCCATGATATGTAACTTGACACTTTTCTCTTGCTTTTTTTAGAATTTTCTCCTTTGTCTTTGACTTTTGACAGTTTAACTAAAATGTGCCTCAGAGAGGGCTTTTTGGGTTGAATTTGGGAACCTTTGAGCTTACTAGGTATGAATATACATATTTCTCCTAAGACTTGGGAAGATTTCAGTGATTATTTTATTATATAGGTTTTCTATGCCTTGTTCCTGCTCTTCTCCTTCTGGAATTCCCATAAAATGAATATTTGTTTACTTAATGTTGTTATATAAATCCTTTAAGCTTTCTTCATTTTTTTCTTTTTTGGTTGGCTGGATTATTTCAAAAGACCTTCAAGTTCAGAAAACTTTTCTTCTGCTTGATCTAGTCTATTGTTGAATTTCTCAGTTGTATTTCTTATGTTATTCACTGAATTCTTTAACTCCAAGATTTCTGTTTAGGTCTTTTTTATATTGATCTCTATTGAATATCTTATTTATTTATTTATTAGTTGTTTGTTTTTGAGACAGAGTTGCTTTGTCACTTAAGCTAGAGTGTAGTGGCACAATTAGAACTGTCACTACAGCCTTGAACTTCTGGGCTCAAATGATCCTCCCACCTCAGCCTCCCAAGGAGCTAGGACTACAGGCATGCACTACCACACCTAGCTAATTTTTAAAAATTTTTAGTAGAGACAAGAGCTCGCTATGTTGCCCAAGCTGGTCTTGAACACCTGGCTCAAGCAATCCTTCCACCTCAGCCTCCCAAAGTGCTGGGATTACTGGTAAAAGCCACCATGCCTGGCCAGATTTTTCATTTAGATCATGAATTATTTTTCTGATTTTATTGAGTTGTCTGTCTGTTTTCTCTTGTATCTCACTGAGTTTTCTTAAAATCATTATTTTGAATTCCTATCCAGGCATTTTATAGATTGCCTTTTCTTTGGGGTCTGTTGCTAGATAATTACCATTTTCCTTTGGAGGGATCAAGTTTCCTTGCTTTTTTGCTTCTTGTATTTTTTTTTTTTTTTTTTTTTTTTGAGGCGGAGTCTCGCTCTGTCGCCTGGACTGGAGTGCAGTGGCCGGATCTCAGCTCACTGCAAGCTCCATCTCCCAGGTTTACGCCATTCTCCTGCCTCAGCCTCCCGAATAGCTGGGACTACAGGCGCCGCCACCTCGCCCGGCTAGTTTTTTTTGTATTTTTAGTAGAGGCGGGGTTTCACCGTGTTAGCCAGGATGGTCTCGATCTCCTGACCTCGTGATCCGCCCGTCTCGGCCTCCCAAAGTGCTGGGATTACAGGCTTGAGCCACCGCGCCCGGCCTTCTTGTATTATTATACTGATATCTGCATGTCAGTGGAATGGGTACCTCTTCCAATTTTATGGGGTAGCTTTTATAGGGCTACATTTTCCCCGTAGATGTGTCCTATAGTGTTGGTTATGTAAGGATGCTTTGGTTTTGGTTCTGGACGGGTACAATAGTGTAGTCTCTGTGTGATATCTTTGGCTGTATTCAGTGTCAGTGGTGTCTGCAAGTACGTCACCGGCCTAGGCTCTGGGTATTTGTGAAGGCAGTAGTGGTATGGCTTTGCTTGGGATAAGGGCCACCAAGAGGGCCAATTCTCAGGTTCTGGAGGGCACACACTGGGCATGGCATCTCTGCTGGTTGCAGGGTTGGTGTTGCAGGCACCAGTCAGGCTGGATGTTGGTTCCTGGGATACTGGTATAGTACATGGTGGCTCTGTCACTGGAGGAGATGGGTTTGCTGGCAGCTGTAGGCACCAGGTGGGCCGGTCATTGGTCCCTGGGGAGCCTGCACCTAAATGATACTTTTATTTTGGTTAAAAAAAAAAAAAAGTAACATAAAATTTACCATAACCATCTTTAAGTACAGTATGTCGTCACTGAACACCATTGATAGATTCTTGGAAACTGCAACTTTAAACCAAACAATGTGTGAGAAAAATCAGCAATTTTTCTCATCAACATTACAATAAAATGATATTGAATAAAATGATGTTATTTGAGGACCTGCTCTATATTGTTTTGCTTAAAGTTGTGGTTTCCAAGAACCTATTGATGACATTAAATGAATATTTACTGTATATAATTCAGGGATACAGAAAATGTATCCCTATAAAAGCTACTCCATAAAATTGGAAGAGGCACCCATTCCACCAGATACACAGATATCAATGTAAGAATACAAGAAGCGTCTGGGCGCGGTGGCTCACGCCTGTAATCCCAACACTTTGGGAGGCCAAGATAGGTGGATGACCTGAGGTTGGGAGTTCAAGGCCAGCCTGACCAACATAGAGAAACCATGTCTCTACTAAAAATACAAAATTAGCCGGGCAAGGTGGTGCATGCCTGTAATCCCAGCTACTTGGGAGACTAAGGCAGGAGAATTGCTTGAACCTGGGAAGCAGAGGTTGTGGTGAGCTGAGATCGTGCCATTGCACTCCAGCCTGGGCAACAAGACAGAAACGCCATCTCAAAAAAAAAAAAAAAAGAATACAAGAAGCAAAAAAACAAGGAAACATGACACCTCCAAAAGAACATGGTAATTGTGGCATTGAATACATTCATAGTGTTTTACAACATATCTCCAGGATGTTTTCATCTTGCAAAACTAAAACTCTATACCCATCAAACAACAACTCTCATTTTTCCTTCCTACCAGCTCCTGGCAACCACCATTCTACTTTCTTTTTCTATATGTTTGGCTACTTTAGATACCTCATATAAGTGAAATCATGCAATATTTGTCTTTTTGGTTTATTTTACTTAGTATAATGTCCTCAAGGTTCATTCATGTTGTAGTGTGTGTCAGAATTTCCTTCCTTTTTTTTAAGGCTGAATAACATTCCCTTGTAAGTATATACCACATTTAAAAAAATCTATTCATCTGATATGAGGATTTGGGTTGCCTCTACCTTTTGGATATTGTCAATGATGTTGCTATAAACATGGATGTGCAAATACCTCTTCAAGATCTTGCTTTCAGTTCTTTTGGATATATATCCAGAAGTATAATTGCTGGATCGCATGGTAATTTAATTTAATTTTATTTTATTTTATTTGGAAACACCATACTGTTTTCCTTAGCATTTGCACCATTTTACAGTCCCACCAACTGTGCACAAAGGTTCCAATTTTGCCACATCTTCACCAACACTGGTTATTTTATGATTTTTAATAGCAGCCATTCTAATGGGTGTGAGGTGAAATCTTACTGTGGTTTTGATTTGAGTTTCTCTGATGATTAGTGATGTTGAGCATCTTTTATATGCTTCTTAGCCATTTGTATATCATCTTTAGATAAATATCTATTCAAATCCTTTGCTTATTTTTTCTTTCATCTTTCTTTTTTTTTTTTTTTTGTAATTGACTACCTATTTTTAAATCAGTTTATTTGATTTTTTTTTTCTTGTTGAGTTGTAGTTCTTTTTGAGACAGGGTCTCACTCTGTCACCCAGGATGAAGTGCAGTGGTGTGACCTTGGCTCACTGCAACCTCCTCCTCCTGGGCTCAAGTGATCCTCCCATGTTAGCCTCTCAAGTAGCTGGGATTACAGGGGCACACCACTATACCAGGCTAATTTTTTGGTATTTTTTTGTAGAGATGGGGTTTTGCCATGTTTCCCAGGCTGGTCTTGAACTCCTGGGCTCAAGCAATCCACCTGCCTTGGCTTCCCAAAGTGCTGGAATTACAAGTGTGAACCATTGCACCCAGCCTGGAGTTCTTTATGTATTCTGGCTATTAGTCACATATTGGATATATAATTTGCAAATCTTTTCTCTCATTATGTAGGTTGACTCTTCATTTCAATTGATTTGCATCCTTTGCTGCACTAAAGTTGTTAAGTTTGGTGTCATCCTATTTGTCTATTTTTGCTTTTGTTGCTTGGACTTTTGGTGTTATATTCAAGAAATGGTTGCCAAATTTAATTTCATGAAGCATTTCCCCTATGTTTCCTTCTAAGAGTTTCATAATTTTAGGTCTTACATTTAGATCTTTAATCTATTTTGAGTAATATTTGTATGTGGTATAATATAAGGATAAAACTTTATTATTTTGCATGTGGATATTCAGTTTTCCCAACACCATATATTGTAGATGTTGTCCTTTCCCCATTGAGTGGTCTTGGCACCCTTAACCATATATGTGAGGGTTTATTTCTAGGCTTTCTACTGTATTCCATTGATCTACATGTCTCTCTTTATGCCAGTACCATACTGTTTTGATTACTATATCTTTGTAATAGTTTTTGAATTCAGGGAGTGTAAGTTCTTCAACTTTGTTCTTTTGGAAAATTGTTTAGCTATTTGGGGTCCCTTGAGATTTCATATAAATTGTAGGATGAATTTTTCTATATCTGCAAGAAATGTCTTTGGGATTTTGATAGAGATAGAAATAAATGATCTTTGAGGTTCTTTGTGATATTAAAGTGATATAGTATATATGTATCACTTAAGTAGGAATTCAGTTCTGGGATTATTATTCAATTCTTTACCTCCAGATGAGAAGAAGGGACATTTATTGAGGTCCTCCTACATGGTAGGCATTATTGCAGCACTCTGGGTAGAGACATCATTAGCATTTTTGTTAGGTTGACTTGCCCTGCTCTGCATGGAAAAGTCAGGATTCCTGCAGAGATACAAGCCCAGGTCTGTGTCTTTATAAAGCTTGTGCTCTTCTTGTGCTACACTTCTGCCCCCTCCTCCATTGCCCAGAAGCTTCCTAACAGTTGACAGAGTTTGCACCCAATGCTGATGGGTGTTTATCTTTTCACTGATGCCACAACACTTGTGGGAATACCACCTGCTATTGTCTTTAGGGGATTGTCACAAAATTTTTAAATGAGCTACTATGTATATTTGAATACTTATAGTGCTGAATGGACAAGCATATTTGGGGAATCATGATGCTGGACTTTAATTTTATTTTTTTAATTGAATAAAGTCCCACCTAGACTTTCTTCCTTGTTCACGTGTATGTGACCAAAGTCTTGCTGAGAAAAAGGGAACATACTTCTCATAACCATGCCTTCTCTTCTCTATTCTACCTGAGATTTCCAACCCTGAGTGAGTAATGCAAGTGCTCCAAGATCATGCTGCAAAGACAGTCATGCTGGCTCCACATCATCCATCTTTTGTGGCTTCTCAGGGTTTGCATCAGTGCGACTATGACCAAGTCTGGGAGAATATTTACAGCAACATCAACCTCTGTCAGGTACTACAGGAAGAAATAACCAAAATGCCTTTTTATTCAACTTGCAACCTGTGTGTAGCCCTTAGACATTTACTTTGGTAGTTTTTCTGAAACCCTCCCCACCAAAATCTCTATAATCTAGCCAGGTTTATTTTCATTATAAGAAAGATTAAGTGCTAATTAAAAAGAAAGATATAAAGAGGTATAACATAAGATGTTGTTCCTATGAGGACAGATACTTAAACCAATAAATACCAATGCAAGGCTGTACATCCAAGGGCTAAGCACCCAATGAGCTGGACAGTTATTAAATACCATATTTAGAAAGTGGTCCCCAAAGGGTAGATTCTATTGAGGAAAGCCTCTTGAAGGAGAGGAAATTGGGCTGGATTTGAAGGAGGCATAGGACTTAGGGAAGTGGTGGGGAAGAAAGTAGCGAGTGCATTCTAGGAGGTACAGCATGAAGAGCATGCTGAGGAGATACTGGATGTGATATAGTCAGAGCCAGCTTAGTTGAGTGGAAGATTCATGTGGAAATATAGTGAAAAGAAAGGCTGTTTGTTTGTTTGTCAGGGGAGGTGCTAGTTGTGAATGCTCATGCATTCCAGGCAAAGGAATCTGTGCTTTTTCCTATAAGGAAAATATTTCATACAAAGGCATATTTTAAAGGAAATTAATGTGGCAGCAAAATGTTAGTTGGACTGAAAGAGGGAGAGTTTAGAGGCAAGGAAGTCAGTTAGGTAGCTGCTGCACAGGATAGGCATGAGGTTTGGAAGTGAAAAGAAGTTCACAAAGCTAGTGTATACTTGTCCTTAGAATGATACCATAACATTTTTGAAGCTTTCATCTGCTATTATTTTTCACTCTAAAAGAAGAGTTTCATGTCATTTGTCTATTTAAGTTGGGAAGACCCAAATATGTTTATAGTCTAAGGTGAGGAAGCAGTAGAGAAGAGGAGACAGAAGATATGAAAAGGGAAATGTGAGAAACAGATGACCCTGGGGAAGAGGAGGGGATGAGATGAGGAAACCAGATGGAAGAGTAATTTTGAGAAATCAAGAATGACATCACTTCCCTTGAGGTGAATGGAATACACAGAATTTTTAGGTGCAGAAAGGTAAGATGTGGGTGCTCCTGACTGGCCCTGGCTGTCTCATAGAGAGGGAGGAGGCAGAGGTCATCTGCATTAGTGAAGCGAACTGCAAGAGCTACATGTGAGGGAGTGCATGGCTATGATAAAGGCCACAGGACCATCAGTGAGAGGAAAATACACAAATGACTGCATAGTCAAGAGGCCCCTGGTAAAACACAATGCTATGAATTTGTAGTGAGCCCCTTTTGTATAAATTCTATTACTTTCACCCCTAAAATGATTGTAGAGTACCTGAAAATTGCATAAAGTCAAAGTTGTGGGGAAGTTGGGTAGAATGCTGGAGAAAGAAGCACTGTCACAGTTCATTATCCCAGGCTGGATATGGGGGAAAGTGAGACCTCAAGGTATCCAGTGAGTTATGGATTAGTTGGGAGCGCACACACACACACCTTTTATAACTGTACCATTTGTTTGAACAAGGATCTAGAGATCAAATGAGAAATGAGTTGGCCACACAGATCAGGAGCAGAGGCAACATATCAGCATGGATCTCCCTGGCCCCTGAATTTCCTGACAGAGTATGCAACTACCAGTGACACACTCCTTGGCTAGCATCTTGCCAGAGTTGAAAAAATAGCCACAGTTTTCGTATCCCATTGCCATTTTACAACTGAAGTTTGTATCACCATTCAGGAAGATCTTACACGAACAAGGAGACATTAAAAAAAATTTGACTCTCCTGTTCCTGAACCAAACATAGAGACTACAGGGTAGGGGAGAAAGGAGTGAGAAGGCAGAGTCTATCCCAGTGTCTCGGAACCATGTCTTTGCTTCTAAGATCCTAGACAGTTTACGTCTTTTTATTTTTATTTTTACCTTTTTTTTTTTTTTTTTCTGAGACAGAGTCTCACTCTGTCACCCAGACTGGAGTGCAGTGGTGCGATCTCGGCTCACTGCAACCTCTGCCTCCCAGGTTCAAGCAATTCTCATGCCTCAGCCACCTGAGTAGATGGGACCACAGGCATGCACCACCACCTCTGGCTAATTTTCATATTTTCAGTGGAGATGGGGTTTCTCCATGTTGGCCAGGCTGGTCTCGAACTCCTGACCTCAAGTGATCCACCCATTTCAGCCTCCCAAAGTGCTGGTATAACAGGCATGAGCCATCATGCCCAACCTTGGACAGTTTACCTCTTGATGCAGATGTAATAATCATCCTTTACCCGGGGAGTTATGGTATTAACATCTGAGGACCATCAACACACATCTGTTTTCCTCCTTGAGTGAGAGAATAAGGGGAATTAGATTCTGGGGTTTCATAAAGGGATGAGAGGAGATGAATAACAATGAGAGAGGGCTGGGCGCTGTGGCTCACGCCTGTAATCCCAGCACTTTGGGAGGCCAAGACGGGCGGATCACGAGGTCAGGAGATGGAGACCATCCTGGCTAACATGGTAAAACCCCGTCTCTACTAAAAATACAAAAAATTAGCTGGGCATGGTGGTGGGCGCCTGTAGTCCCAGCTACTCGGGAAGCTGAGGCAGGAGAATTGCTTGAACACAGGAGGCGGAGGTTGAAGTGAGCCGAGACCGTGCTATTGCACTCCAGCCTAGGTGACAGAGTGAGACTCCATCTTAAAAAAAAAAAAAAAAAAAGAATGAGGAGAGGTAGGAATCAAAGGAGGAGGGAGTCAGAGATAAAGAGCTTCATGTCTGAAATTATGGAGAAACCTTAAGGTCTAGGGGTGGCCTGACCACTGGGAAGCTGAGTTGTAGCACTGCCCACAGGCACTTAGGGGACAAAGGGGGGTTACTTCTGTAGGACCACTGTGCCGGTGAAAAGCAGAAGGTTAACAGTGAGAGCAGGAGATAGTGGCTCAGGTAAGTGTTGAGTAGTAGAAAACACCAAGCTAGGGCAACAGTGTAAGAAACTGGTGGAAACAGAAGTAGGGAAACTCCTGCTTCTCTTTTCCCAGCCGTGTAGTGGAGGGGACAACTAACACTTTTTGCTCTTACCACTTTCTTCCACTTGCAGAGGGGATGGAAATTCAGGTACTGATAGGATGCAGTCTGTGCTTTCACCAAAGTCTGTTTTGAATGCAATTGCCCAAATAATAAAAAAAAAGAGAAAAGAAAACCACTTCCTCCAGCTATTTACTGACATATAAACGTTGTTCTTGGAATCTTGGAATTCCCCAAAGGGAGAAAAATATCAGCACTGTGTTTTCAAGTTGACTTATGGTAAATAGACCATAAAGAGACTAATAATACCTGTAGATCTTCAGATTCCACAGATGGGACATGAGGGGAGACATACAACACACACACAAATCACTCTACAAATGATCATGAAGTTTTCCATTTTCTCATTCATTCATTCATTCATTCATTCCATGATTATTATATGGATATTGCCTTTGTGTCAGGAACTGTACTTGGGTTAGGGGATGAAATAGACCCAGTCCCTGCCCTGAGAGCAACATATAATAAACAAGTGAACAAAGAAGTAAACTTACATCTCTAACTTGTGAGTGCCATGAAGAAAACAATGGGCAGAGAACAATAAGTGGAGAGGAGCACCCTCTGACAGAGGCCAGCCAAATCTTCGGGTGGGAGGATTGAGTTGAATTTAATGCATGAGAAGGAGGCAGCCATGCAAAAAGCCTGGAGAGGAGAAGAATTCCTTTCCTCTCCCCTCCCCTCCCCTCCTGTCTCCTCCCCTCTCCTCCCCTCTCCTCCCCTCTCCTCCCCTCTCCTCCCCTCCCTTCCCTTTCTCTTCCTTCCCTTCCCTTCCTTCCCCTTCCCTTCCCTCCCCTCCCCTCCCTTCCCCTTCCCTCCCCTCCCCTCCTCTCCCCTTCCCTTCCCTCCCTTCCCTTCCCTTTTTTCCGTTTCTTAAAACCAGTGCTATTTTCTATTCCAAAGCAGAGAACAGAAAATAGCACTGGGTTTAAGAATAGAAATTCCAGGGCAATGGCCAATATTTTCTAGTTTTCTTCACATTTTCCCATGGGTGTAACTTTGTGACCTCCTCGAGTATTTTTGCTTTGGTCAGGAGCCACTTTATACTGTATCAGGGCCCTACTGGTAGCACAGAGCCATTCTGGATGTTAAATGCTAATCAAATCAGATTAGAATTAAGTAAAAATGTGGCAGCTAGGAGGAGTTACAGGAATGTGAGTATGAATTTTAAAGCTGTGTTACTGTTTTGCAAACATGTAGCAGTCAAGTGTGGATTTTAGCATCTGTATGCTGGTCAGCATCTTGATTCTGAATCTGGCAAGTGACAACCAATACCTTGTGACAGAAAAGTTTCTTAAGGGCCTTCTGCATAAAGAAAAACAAACTTCATAGGATGACTGTCTGTCCATTTTGACATCTCTGAGAGAATGAATATAATCACTAATTGTAGCACAACTTCAGAACAGTTTCTGATCAGTTCTCACTGAATGCCATTCACCAGTAACTTTTCCATTTTGTTTTGTTTTGTTTTGTTTTTTGTTTTTGACAGGGTCTTACTCTGTTGCCCAGGCTGAAGTGCAGTGGTGTGATTTCAGCTCATTGCAGCATTTGACTCCTGGGTTCAAGTGCTCCTCCTGACTCAATCCCCAGAATAGCTAGGACTACAGGTGGGTGGGCACACACCATCACTACCAGCTATATGTTTTTTTTCTGTGGAGACAGGGTTTCACCATGTTGCCCAGGCTGATCTCGAAGCAATCCACCTGCCTCAGCCTCCCAAAGTGCTGGGATTACAGACATGAGCCGTTATGCCTGGCCCCACTTTCCTTTAGGGAGTTTTTGTCTTTTTAATTTATTTTGAAATAGTTTGAGATTTATAGAAAAGCTGCAAACACAGTACAAAGAGTTCCCATATACCCCCACTCAGTTTCTTACATTATTGACATCTTACATTGTAGTGATACATTTGTCATACCAAGGAACCAGCATTGGTACATTACTGTTAACTAGGCTTCCCCTGGATTTCACCAGCTTTTCCATTAATGTTCTCTTTCTGCCCCAGGATCCTATCCAGGGTACCACATTACATTTAATCATCGCACCTCCCCCGCCTCCTCTGCTCTGTGACAGTTCCTCAGTCTTTCCTTGTTTATCATGACATTGACAGTCTTTAGGAGTACTAGCCCCGCAATCTGTAGACCTTTGCCTGATTTGAGTTTGTCTGATATTTTCTCATGGTTACACTGGGGTTACGGGTTTAGAGGAAGAAGAATATCACAGAGGCTAACTGTCCTCACCACATCCTATTCAGGGAACATGATAACAATATGACATCACGGCTGATGTTAAGCTAGCTCACTTGGTTAAGCTAGTGGTGATTGCCAGGTTTCTCCACTGAAGTTACCATTTTTTTCTTTAAGGAGTTTTAAAAAAATAAGTTTAAATCATAGAAATAATAAAAAAAAGTCTTCTCCTTGTAAAAAGTTGAAACATTACTGAAAATTTAAATTCCCTTTTAACTAATCCGTGCTGCCTATCCTGCTCCCCATTCCACCTCCTTAGAGGCAAACACTGTTACTGCTTTGAGCCTTTTCAATGCATTTACATCCATACATATGTCCCTGTAAAATATATATAGGATAAGTTTGCACTTGAGGTTTTTATATAAATGATATATCATACTATATGAATATCTTTCTGCAACTTGCTTTTTTCACCCAACAATATGTCTTGGAGATCTGCTGTTCTTTTCAATGGCTGAGTTGTATTTTATTGTATCCTACAGATTACACCCCAGCTAGGCCTGTGTAGATCCTCTGGAACCTGTAATTGTTAGATCAAGTTACTCATGTTCACAAAAAAAGCACGTTTATTAAATTGGCTGTGTATAGACATTACACACTACTATTGACAATTGTATTTTCAAAGATACAGTTTAAATTGGTCACTGTTTTTTTAACCTCATGGAGTAGTAAAGCAGCAGAAAACACCACATCCAGGTTGCAGTGTCAGGGGGCAGTGTTAGAGCCCTTCCTTTGCCTCTTCCCACTGACCACACCAAGGAGGGAAGGAGAGAGCCATCATGTTTTTCTGTCTGTTACTGCTCCCCTGCATTTCCAGAGGTAATGTGATATAGTGAGAAGAAGGTGTGCTCGCACAGAAATGGTGGTGTAGACAGTAGCTCTGATGTGCAACACATTCAGCAAAACACAAAACACCCTTTTCCTGGTTCTTCTCATCAAATTCAATAAAACGTTTACTTAAAAAAATTTCTGGGCCGGGCACGGTGGCTCAAGCCTGTAATCCCAGCACTTTGGGAGGCCGAGACGGGTGGATCACGAGGTCAGGAGATCGAGAACATCCTGGCTAACACAGTGAAACCCCGTCTCTACTAAAAAATACAAAAACTAGCCGGGCGAGGTGGCGGGCGCCTGTAGTCCCAGCTACTCGGGAGGCTGAGGCAGGAGAATGGCGTGAACCTGGGAGGCGGAGCTTGCAGTGAGCTGAGATCCGGCCACTGCACTCCAGCCCGGAGAAAGAGTGAGACTCCGTCTCAAAAAAAAAAAAAAAAAATTTCTGATGACAATAGTGGCATGTGTTTAACATGGACAACTTGGGAAACATAGAAAAATACAAGAAAGAAAATTAAAATCACCCCTTATTGTACCATCCAGAATAACAACAGTATTATTAATATTTGGTATATATCCTTCTAGTCTTTGTTTCAGTGGATAAACCCATGTAAGCAGCAGAGATGTTCTGGGTGTGGGGAATACTGCACAGACTTACTTTTCCTACCTACCTTCCACTCCATTTCCCCTGCGAACTTCCCAGAAGAAAATGAGATTTGCAATCAGTGGAAATCTCAGAACTGTCTAAGCACATGAACTTGGGCATGCTGACAAAGAGCCACAGGCAGTAAAGGTCAGCAGATTTCCACACCCAGGCCAGGAGAATGAATGCAGACGGGGTTGCCCTGCTGCTTACCTGCATGCACTGTCTCCAGTACGCTTAGGGTCTATGCTTCTGGACTTGGTATTTCTTAAGCAGTTTCCTTTTGTGGGATGTTGTTGGTCCCTTTTCCTGGAGGATGCTGGGTGCTCTCCTTTTCCTGCTCCAGCTGATCTGTGCTCCCTTCCTTTTTTCCAGGCCACCTGCAGGTCCAGCAGTACTTTTGTGGTTTGTTCAGTCAGTCCTTCAAACATCTTCCACTGTAACTTGATGTCACTTTCTGTCCTGTCCTATGTAATTCTGGGTAATTTTAGAAGCAGCTGAAAGTATCACAATCCCATCAGAGAAAGGATGTGGCTCATAGCCTTCCTTCTGGGACCACATCAAGCAGTGCTGAATGGCAACCCGAGAGCACTATAGGCCAGGAGGCAAAAGGCTCCACTGAACCCCTCTCACCCCAAATTCATAGGAATGGTCAAAATTCAGCTACCCTCAGAGTATATGCTTTCCTATAGATTTTTAAAAACGTAACAGAGATGTTCTTTACTTTGGAATGACGATCTTTCTGTTTTAACGAACAGGAATGCACCATGTCACCTCACAGGGTCTTTTCCAGTCCTAGGGTTGTGGGATGTTTACCTAGAAATACACAGATGTGTACACTGAGCTGGAAGCCAAGTCTACCTACAGGCGGAATGGACAATCACTTAACGCTACTCAGTTGGACAACTTTCTATCTCACCCACTTTTCCTAATATTCCTGTCAACATTTTCCTTCCCCACTTCCTGTCAAAAGCCTGGTAGTCTATCTTTAGAGTCTTGGGGACTGTATTAGTTAAAATTAGGTTTGGCTGTTGGTGATGGTAAAATGATATGACAGAGGATTAAAGGAGGTGGAAATTTTGCTCTCTGTCCCTCATATGAACGTTTCAGGGCAGGATGTACAGAGCTGGTGTGATAGCTTTGCACCATGGAACCCTCAGGGCTCTCAGCCCTGTCTGTCTTGGAGTTCTAACAAATATGGCTCTACATTCGAGATCAACACCCAGCCTGAGACAGAACTCCAGCTGTCACATTCATGCTCTAAGTAGCAGGATGGAGAAGGGATGAAGAAGCTGCCTCTACTAGAAATTCTTGGAAGCTGCAACATGGCCCTTTACTCCCAGTCCATTGTCATGTAGCTACACCTAGCTGCAAGAGAGGCTTGGAAATGTTGTCTTTATCTGGGTGGTCAGGTGGCAAGATAAATATTCAATAACTAGAAAAAGAGGAAAATGGCTATTGGGGAACAACTAGCAGTTTCTGTGATAAGGGTCCGTTGGAATTCCAAGAACCAACTATTAGAATATAACCCTGAAAGGGGGTTTCCAAGCTCAGTCATTGCCACTCAGTACTTTTGTGGGGATTGGTGCCACTGTGAAAGCGCACACTTTATGAGATCGGGGTGTATGCCCAGGGACAGGCAGAGATGGCAGCTAAGAAGAGGCTGCCCAGAGGGTGAGGGGCAGGAAGTTAGACCAGCATTACCTTCCTCACAGCGTTACTTGGGGCTGGGGTGCATGACCACATCCCTCTCAGCATCAAGGAAGATGACTGTAGAAATAAGTGTAAACCTTGAATACTGTGAGAGGTCCTACAGGACTACTGAAGTTCATAACAGGAGAGAACTGGCATCTTGAGCACCTATTAGGTGTCGGGCACTAAGCTGGAGGTTTTATGTACATTCTGTCATTTAACTCTCACAACACCTTATCATTTTCCATTATCATGCCATTGTACAAATGTGGAAACAGGCTCATGACTGTAAATGACTGAACCATATAGCTAATATGTAGAAAGAAGCTTTATCCATTGAGCTCTCAGTACAGAATAAGACTAGATTAGAGAGGCTCAGAGGTGCCAAACGTATACATGCTTGTATCAACTTTTTATAAAGTGAATTACATAAAAGACAGGGAGGTAGATGGCTATTATTTAAAAGCTGTGACTACTTTCATGAAACAAAGATTAGTTTAGTAAAAACAATGACCTCCCTAATTTATTGTAGAAATTTAGATGTCAGGTTGAATACGTCAGCTTGAAGTAGATCAAGCTGCTCTTCTACTTACTTATCTAAATATGCTTTGGATTATGAGGTTTTCTTTTGCAATGACCTGACTGTGATTTTGTTAATAATAATGCAAATGTTTATGTAATTTGATTAATGCTAATTTTTTGATAGAATAAAAATATGAAGGATGATGACCTCTCCATGAAACAAAATGGAAATGATCTATCACAAGTAAATCTCAGCCAACATGCTAATGGGCCTCTCAAGCAGATACAAGAGACAGGGTAAAGTAAATCATATTATTAGTGACTCAAAAAAGTGGATTAAAACACTGTGCGGGAAACAGAGTGACTGATTAATATGTAGTTTACATGTTAACTCAAAAAGTCAGAATGAAATATGAAGGCAGAACGAAAGCAAGACTTTTAAAACAGGTCAGACAACTAAACTGCTTCACCCTACGACTGTGTTATTATGAGAGTAATTTCTAAGAGAAACTTGTCTTTACATATATATATAGGGAGTAATTATTTCCCCTCAGTACATTTATAAAATGAAGCTATCGTGAAACACCCTTAAATTAAATAAAATGACTTTAGTTTTGTGCATGTAATTTTTGGCATCACTTCAAGGTGAAATGGATTTATGATATCTCTCCTGCCTGCTAAAGGTACAACTATGCAATGACCGTACAACTGCTGGGCTTGGATGATGGCACTGAGCCCAGTGATAGGAATCCCGTCCTGATGAGAGGGGCCTACTTGTCTTTTCTGTATCTGCGCCACCTTCGAATCAGAGAACTGCAGGTATGTGGATGGCAGGCATCAGAAATGCCTGGTTGTCTAGCAAAGAGGATTTTCTGCTATTCCAATAGCAAATGCCATTTTATGCTTTTGCCCTTTGTTCCATTTTTTTTTTTTAACTTGGAATCAGCCCCTTTCCAGGGTGGTGTGTTCCTTTCTCCACAGTAGGGTTGACCTGACATCAAGTTGTGTTCTGTAGGGTGAACTAGGCGAAGGGCAGGGACCTGACTCTGTTCTTTCTTTGTTTCAGCGCATCTGCTTAGGAATTCTGAATTATTTCAGATCTGTTGAGCGAACCCTGACAATCAACACTTCGGGCCTTACTTTGGTTTCAGGGAAACTGGTCCCCACCATGGAAGATAGTTCCTGGGTAAATATGGCAAAAGGAGGTCTGGGCACCTTGCAGGGCCTGGGCGCTCACCACTATGTCCATGAGACGCCTGCTGAGCACAAGGTGAGGTGTTGTGCTGAGGTTTTTTCTTCCTTGATTATCCTGCCTCCCAAAGCCACCCTCTAGATAAGACCTGGAATCAGTTAACATGATGCAGTAACAGATGGGGGGTTCTTAGGGAAGAGGCCTTTTAATCATAATAAAACACAAGGTCTGCTTAAGAGCAATTCACAGGCAGAGAGTGCCCTAAAGCAGCCTGGAAGCCACACTGGGAAGGAAGAAATAGAGCATGAGAGGCCCTTCTGTTACCCTGGCCTGAGAACTTTACATCCTTACAGAGACACTCTTAGAAGACCCCCCCCCCCTCGACATTGCTATATATACCTTTTTTGCCTCCTTTCTGTTTTCCAAGCCAAAAAAAAAAAAAAAAAAAAAAGACTCAAAACAGAGGTAGAAAAACATCGGACAGAGCTGAACAATAAAGAAAATATTTTTATCCCTCTAAACACCTGCTTGCCACTTAGTGCTTTTGGTGTTTCTGGAACACTTTTTCTACAAAGTCTATAAAATTTCAATCCTGCCTAACAAAAGGCCAATAAGACACAAATCATATTAACTCCCTTTCTTTGGGAATAAAGTTGAGAATGCTTACATTTTATTGGACTATTGTAGACACTCTTGTAATATTTTAATCTCAATTTCTAGAGAGTTTATTCCTGAAGATAGAGTTTAATATGAATTTTATCTTCTTAAAAATGCTAGATTGACAAAGGTGAAAAATAAAATCTACTTAGCTCCAAAACAAGTCATTTTCTAAGCTAGTGTGACCTCTGATTAGGCTGTTGTGTCATAATGTGAATCTTACTGTTAATGTTGTTAATATGCACACAGTCTAGAGCAAGAGCATGGCCAGCAGTAATATAATGCAAGCCACATACATATTTAAAATGTTCTAGTAGTACATTTAAAAGTACAAAGAAACATGAAATTTTAAATAATATATCTGTTTAGCCCAATGTCTATATTATTTCTACATATAATCAATATTAATAAATCATTGAGCGATCATACTTTTTTGTACTAAGTCTTTAAAATCTGGTGTATATTTTATATACAGATAGCACATTTTTAAAAAAAATTTTTTTTTAATTTTTTTTTTATTATACTTTAAGTTCTAGGGTACATGTGCATAACGTGCAGGTTTGTTACATATGTATACTTATGCCGTGTTGGTGTGCTGCACTCATCAACTCGTCAGCACCCATCAATTCATCATTATATCATGTATAACTCCCCAATGCAATCCCTCTCTCCTCCCCCTCCCCATGATAGGCCCCGTGTGTGATGTTCCCCTTCCCGAGTCCAAGTGATCTCATTGTTCAGTTCCCACCTATGAGTGAGAACATGCGGTGTTTGGTTTTCTGTTCTTGTGATAGTTTGCTAAGAATGATGGTTTCCAGCTGCATCCATGTCCCTACAAAGGACGCAAACTCATCCTTTTTGATGGCTGCATAGTATTCCATGGTGTATATGTGCCCATTTTCTTAATCCAGTCTGTCACTGATGGACATTTGGGTTGATTCCAAGTCTTTGCTATTGTGAATAGTGCCGCAATAAACATACGTGTGCATGTGTCTTTGTACAGAATAATTTATAATCCTTTGGGTATATACCCAGTAGTGGGATGGCTGGGTCATATGGTACATTTAGTTCTAGATCCTTGAGGAATTGCCATACTGTTTTCCATAATGGTTGAACTAGTTTACAATCCCACCAACAGTGTAAAAGTGTTCCTATTTCTCCACATCCTCTCCAACACCTGTTGTTTCCTGACTTCTTAATGATTGCCATTCTAACTGGTGAGATGGTATCTCATTGTGGTTTTGATTTGCATTTCTCTGATGGCGAGTGATGATGAGCATTTTTTCATGTGTCTGTTGGCTGTATGAATGTCTTCTTTTGAGAAATGTCTGTTCATATCCTTTGCCCACTTTTTGATGGGGTTGTTTGTTTTTTTCTTGTATATTTGTTTGAGTTCTTTGTAGATTCTGGATATTAGCCCTTTGTCAGATGAGTAGGTTGCAAAAATTTTCTCCCATTCTGTAGGTTGCCTGTTCACTCTGATGGTAGTTTCTTTTGCTGTGCAAAAGCTCTTTAGTTTAATTAGATCCCATTTGTCAATTTTGGCTTTTGCTGCCATTGCTTTTGGTGTTTTAGACATGAAATCCTTGCCCATGCCTATGTCCTGAATGGTACTACCTAGATTTTCTTCTAGGGTTTTTATGGTATTAGGTCTAACATTTAAATCTCTAATCCATCTTGAATTAATCTTCGTATAAGGGGTAAGGAAGGATCCAGTTTCAGCTTTCTACTTATGGCTAGCCAATTTTCCCAGCACCATTTATTAAATAGGGAATCCTTTCCCCATTTCTTGTTTCTCTCAGGTTTGTCAAAGATCAGATGTCTGTAGATGTGTGGTATTATTTCTGAGGACTCTGTTCTGTTCCATTGGTCTATATCTCTGTGTTGGTACCAGTACCATGCTGTTTTGTTACTGTAGCCTTGTAGTATAGTTTGAAGTCAGGTAGTGTGACGCCTCCAGCTTTGTCCTTTTGACTTAGGATTGTCTTGGCAATGCGGGCTTTTTTGGTTCCATATGAACTTTAAAGCAGTTTTTTCCAATTCTGTGAAGAAGTCATTGGTAGCTTGATGGGGATGGCATTGAATCTATAAATAACCTGGGCAGTATGGCCATTTTCACGATATTGATTCTTCCTATCCATGAGCATGGTATGTTCTTCCATTTGTTTGTGTCCTCTTTGATTTCACTGAGCAGTGGTTTGTAGTTCTCCTTGAAGAGGTCCTTGACATCCCTTGTAAGTTGGATTCCTAGGTATTTTATTCTCTTTGAAGCAATTGTGAATGGAAGTTCATTCCTGATTTGGCTCTCTGCTTGTCTGTTACTGGTGTGTAAGAATGCTTGTGATTTTTGCACATTAATTTTGTATCCTGAGACTTTGCTGAAGTTGCTTATCAGCTTAAGGAGATTTTGGGCTGAGACGATGGGGTTTTCTAAATATACAATCATGTCATCTGCAAACAGGGACAATTTGACTTCTTCTTTTCCTAACTGGATACCCTTGATTTCTTTCTCTTGCCTGATTGCCCTAGCCAGAACTTCCAACACTATGTTGAATAGGAGTGGTGAGAGAGGGCATCCCTGTCTTATGCCAGATTTCAAAGGGAATTTTTCCAGTTTTTGCCCATTCAGTATGATGTTAGCTGTGGGTTTGTCATAAATAGCTCTTATTATTTTGAGGTACGTTCCATCAATACCGAATTTACTGAGCGTTTTTAGCATAAAGGGCTGTTGAATTTTGTCAAAAGCCTTTTCTGCATCTATTGAGATAATCATGTGGTTCTTGTCTTTGGTTCTGTTTATATGCTGGATTACGTTTATTGATTTGCGAATGTTGAACCAGCCTTGCATCCCAGGGATGAAGCCCACTTGATCATGGTGGATAAGCTTTTTGATGTGCTGCTGAATCCGGTTGCCAGTATTTTATTGAGATTTTTGCATCGATGTTCATCAGGGATATTGGTCTAAAATTCTCTTTTTTTGTTGTGTCTCTGCCAGGCTTTGGTATCAGGATGATGTTGGCCTCATAAAATGAGTTAGGGAGGATTCCCTCTTTTTCTATTGATTGGAATAGTTTCAGAAGGAATGGTACCAGCTCCTCCTTGTATCTCTGGTAGAATTCAGCTGTGAATCCATCTGGTCCTGGACTTTTTTTGGTGGGTAGACTATTAATTGTTGCCTCAATTTCAGAGCCTGCTATTGGTCTATTCAGGGATTCAACTTCATCCTGGTTTAGTCTTGGGAGAGTGTAAGTGTCCAGGAAGTTATCCATTTCTTCTAGATTTTCTAGTTGATTTGCATAGAGGCGTTTATAGTATTCTGATGGTTGTTTGTATTTCTGTGGGGTCGGTGGTGATATCCCCTTTATCATTTTTTATTGCGTCTATTTGATTCCTCTCTCTTTTCTTCTTTATTAGTCTTGCTAGCAGTCTGTCATTTTGTTGATCTTTTCAAAAAACCAACTCCTGGATTCATTGATTTTTTGGAGGGTTTTTTGTGTCTCTATCTCCTTCAGTTCTGCTCTGATCTTAGTTATTTCTTGCCTTCTGCTAACTTTGAATGTGTTTGCTCTTGCCTCTCTAGTTCTTTTAATTGTGATGTTAGAGTGTCAATTTTAGATCTTTCCTGCTTTCTCTTGTGGGCATTTAGTGCTATAAATTTCCCTCTACACACTGCTTTAAATGTGTCCCAGAGATTCTGGTATGTTGTATCTTTGTTCTCATTGGTTTCAAAGAACATCTTTATTTCTGCTTTCATTTCGTTATGTACCAGTAGTCATTCAGGAGCAGGTTGTTCAGTTTCCATGTAGTTGAGCGGTTTTGATTGAGTTTCTTAGTCCTGAGTTCTAGTTTGATTGCACTGTGGTCTGAGAGACAGTTTGTTATAATTTCTGTTCTTGTACATTTGCTGAGGAGTGCTTTACTTCCAATTATGTGGTCAATTTTGGAATAAGTGTGATGTGGTGCTGAGAAGAATGTATATTCTGTTGATTTGGGGTGGAGAGTTCTATAGATGTCTATTAGGTCCGCTTGTGCAGAGATGAGTTCAATTCCTGGATATCCTTGTAAGTTTCTGTCTCGTTGATCTGTCTAATGTTGACAGTGGAGTGTTGAAGTCTCCATTATTATCGTATGGGGTCTAAGTCTCTTTGTAAGTCTCTAAGGACTTGCTTTATGAATCTGGGTGCTCCTGTATGGGGTGCATATATATTTAGGATAGTTAGCTCTTCCTGTTGAATTGATCCCTTTACCATTATGTAATGGCCTTCTTTGTCTCTTTTGATCTTTGATGGTTTAAAGTCTATTTTATCAGAGACTAGGATTGCAACCCCTGCTTTTTTTTGTTCTGCATTTGCTTGGTAGATCTTCCTCCATCCCTTTATTTTGAGCCTATGTATGTCTCTGCATGTGAGATGCGTCTCCTGAATACAGCAGACTGATGGGTCTTGACTCTTTATCCAGTTTGCCAGTCTGTGTCTTTTAATTGGAGCATTTAGTCCATTTACATTTAGGTTAATATTGTTATGTGTGAACTTGATCCTGTCATTATGATATTAACTGGTTATTTTGCTCTTTAGTTGATGCAGTTTCTTCCTAGCCTGGATGGTCTTTACATTTTGGCATGTTTTTGCAATGGCTGGTACCGATTGTTCCTTTCCATGTTTAGGGCTTCCTTCAGGGTCTCTTGTAAGGCAGGCCTGGTGGTGACAAAATCTCTAAGCATTTGCTTATCTGTAAAGGATTTTATTTCTCCTTCACTGATGAAACTTAGTTTGGCTGGATATGAAATTCTGGGTTGAAAATTCTTTTCTTTAAGAACGTTGAATATGGCCCCCACTCTCTTCTGGCTTGTAGAGTTTCTGCCGAGGGATCTGCTGTTAGTCTGATGGGCTTCCTTTGTGGGTAACCTGACCTTTCTCTCTGGCTGCCTTAAGATTTTTTCCTTCATTTCAACTTTGGTGAATCTGGCAATTATGTGTCTTGGAGTTGCTCTTCTGGAGGAGTATCTTTGTGGTGTTCTCTGTATTTCCTGAATTTGAATGTTGGCCTGCCCTACTAGGTTGGGGAAGTTCTCCTGGATGATATCCTGAAGAGTGTTTTCCAACTTGGTTCCATTTTCCCCCTCACTTTCAGGCACCCCAATCAGACGTAGATTTGGTCTTTTTACATAATCCCATACTTCTTGCAGGCTTTGTTCATTTCTTTTTCTTCTTTTCTTTTGGTTTCTCTTCTCGCTTCATTTCATTCATTTGATCCTCAATCGCTGATATCTTTTCTTCCAGTTGATCGAGTCGGTTACTGAAGCTTGTGCATTTGTCACGTATTTCTATGTCATGGTTTTCATCTCTGTCATTTGTTTATGATCTTCTCTGCATTAATTAGTCTAGCTGTCAATTCTTCCACTCTTTTTTCAAGATTTTTAGTTTCTTTGCGCTGGGTACGTAATTCTCCTTTAGCTCTGAGAAGTTTGATGGACTGAAGCCTTCTTCTCTCATCTCATCAAAGTCATTCTCTGACCAGCTTTGATCCGTTGCTGGCGATGGGCTGCGCTCCTTTGCAGGGGGAGATGCGCTCTTATTGTTTGAATTTCCAGCTTTTCTGTCCTGCTTCTTCCCCATCTTTGTGGTTTTATCTGTCTCTGGTCTTTGATGATGGTGACATACTGATGGGGTTTTGGTGTAGGTGTCCTTCCTGTTTGATAGTTTTCCTTCTGACAGTCAGGACCCTCAGCTATAGGTCTGTTGGAGATTGCTTGAGGTCCACTCCAGACCCTGTTTGCCTGGGTATCAGCAGCAGAGGTTGCCGAAGATAGAATATTGCTGAACAGCAAGTGTACCTGTCTGATTCTTCCTTTGGAAGCTTCCTCTCAGGGGTGTACTTCCCTCTGTGAGGTGTGGGGTGTCAGACTTCCCCTAGTGGGGGATGTCTCCCAGGTAGGCTACTCAGGGGTCAGGGACCCACCTGAGCAGGCAGTCTGTCCGTTCTCAGATCTCAACCTCCGCGTTTGGAGATCCACGGCTCTCCCCAAAGCTGTCAGAGAGAGTCGTTCGCGTCTGCACCGGCCCCCTCTGCTTCCCCTATTGGTCTTCAGCTGTGCGCTGTCCCCAGAGGTGTAGTCTACAGAGACAGGCAGGCTTCCTTGAGCTGCTGTGAGCTCCACCCAGTTCGAGCTTCCCAGCGGCTTTGTTTACCTACTTAAGCCTCAGCAATGGCCGGCGCCCCTCCCCCAGCCTCGCTGCTGCCTTGCGGATAGATTGCCGCAGACTGCTGTGTTAGCAGTGAGGGAGGCTCCGTGGGCTTGGGACCCTCCCGGCCAGGTGTGGGATATATTCTCCTGGTGTGCCTGATTGCTGAAAGCACAGTATTGGGGTGGGAGTTACCCGATTTTCCAGGTGTTGTGTGTCTCAGTTCCCCTGGCTAGGAAAACGGATTCCCTTCCCTCTTGCGCTTCCCAGGTGAGGTGATGCCTCGCCCTGCTTCAGCTCTCGCTGGTCAGGCTGCAGCAGCTGACCAGCACCGATTGTCCGGCACTCCCTAGTGAGATGACCCCAGTACCTCAGTTGAAAATGCAGAAATCACCAGTCTTCTGTGTCGCTCGCGCTGGGAGTTGGAGACTGGAGCTGTTCCTATTCGGCCATCTTGCTCCGCCCTGCCATACCACAGATAGCACATTTTAACTCAGACAAGCCACATTTCAAGGGCTTAACAGCCAGTGGCTAGAGGCCACATGTACTGAACAATTCAGCTTCAGATATTGGGAATTTTTTTTTATTTTCCTGTCCCAGTGGCTTAGAGTCCTACCTTCACTCAATCTTCAGGACACCCTTCTCCTTTGGGTCTTCTGCCCTAACAAGCACCCACCAACTCCTACTCCGGCATGACACACAGACTTCCTCTCAGGTCTTCCCTTGCCCCTCTGTCCTCCTGCTTGGGTTCTAACTCATCAAGCCCAATTAGTTTGGTCCTCAGTGGAACTAGAGAGGTGAGTTAAGATACTTTTAATACCAACATGCTACAAAACAAACATATCTTTCTCTTACTAATATTGATCCAGCCACAGCTGTGGTATGTTATTATGCTAATGGATATTTTTGAAAATGTTCTTACCAAAGAGCCCTCTCTCAGTCTTTCTCTTCTGGGTTTGGGTAGGATATAGAAATAAAGGAGGAGAGGACAGGCAAATACTGTCCTGCCGTACTCATTATAGGAGGAACTTCTCAGGGTAATGCATTTTATTTATATATATTTTTTGAGATGGAATTTCACTCTTGTTGCCCAGGCTGGAGTGCAGTGGCACAGTCTCAGCTCACTGCAACCTCTGACTCCTGTGTTCCAGTGATTCTCCTGCCTCAGCCTCCTGAGTAGCTGGGATTACGGGCGCCCACCCCCACACCCAGCTAATTTTTGTATTTTTAGTAGAGACGGGGTTTCACCATGTTGACAGGCTGCTCTTGAATACCCGACCTCAGGTGATCCGCCCACCTTGGCCTCCCAAAGTGCTGGGATTACAAGTGTGAGCCACTGTGCCTGGCCTTCATGCAGTATTTCTTTCCTATGCTCTCATAAATACAAGAAAAACAGTGCCTATTTTTGTTCTTAACAGCTCCCAGCTGCTATTACTTCCCTATGAGACACTCAAGGAAGTGGCCTTCTGTCTGTCTTTAATGGGACCACGTAGTTTAGCTACACCCCATGGGTGTGGCCTTGTCAGTATTTACACCAGGATATCCAGCTCTGGACAGTGTGATTCTTTCCCACAGAGGGGATGGGAGGCACAGATGTTAATATGTTGGATTGAACTCACCAGGCCCAGGGTTGAGGCTGCTGAGAGCAAACCACTGGGCTTACCAGACCTCAGGAAGGCTCCTAAAACGGAGACCCCTTTTCTTGGGCCCGGTGAGTTTGATCCCGTGCTGAAAGTCTTAGGCTAGTATTAACGAATGTTCACTCAACAACAATGCCAGAAAAAAAAGGCACCTACCATCTGTCTTGGACACTTTGCCATTCTGTGAGCCTACTTAAAGGCATGTGGCAGAGCGAAAGAGCCCCAGAATGAGAGCCAGCAGCCTTTACCTGGCTTTGGACCTTGATTTCGTCTTCTCAGGCATGGAGGCCTGATACCCTGTGGCACGTTCAGGATCTGCCAGGACTTGACATGCTGGTAGCAGAGGCTGTTGTGAGGAAGTGGTGGGAGACAAGGTGGCAGAAAAGTGGGCCCGATCATGAAGGGCTAGGCTCTCCTTAGGATGGGGGACTAATTCCAAGGTTGGTAGGGGAACCAAGAATTTTTTTTTTTCTTGAGACAGAGTCTCACTCTGTCACCCAGGCTGGAGTGCAGTGGCATGATCTCAGCTCACTGCAACCTCCACTTCCTGGGTTCAAGCGATTCTCGTGCCTCAGCCTGCCAAGTAGCTGAGACTACACACCATGCCTGGCTAATTTTTGTACTTCCGTAGAGATGGAGTTTTATCATCTTGGCCAAGCTGGTCTAGAATTCCTGTCCTGAAGTGATCCACCTGCCTTGGCCTCCCAAAGTGCTATGATTGCAGGCATGAGCCACCATGCCCAGCCCAGATAATTCTTTTAAATGGGAGAATGGCTCTTTTCATTGGCTTGTAAATTTCCAGAGGATCTTTGCGCATATGTAATCACATTTATTCCCTTGGTTGTAGTCCTTCGTGAGTTTCCTGTTTGTCACAAGACAAAGTCCAGGCTCCTTGGTAAAGCTGACAATGTTGGGCACAATCTGGCTGCTGCTAACCTCTCAGACCTCATTTCTCTTCACTGTCCCTATATGTCTGCCCTAAGGGAGCTGGGCCTAGATCTCCCCTGAATGGGCAGCTATCCTTACCTCTGGGCTCCTCTGTCCCTCACCTCCTCTTTCTTTTTTTTTTTTTTTTTTTTTTGAGGCGGAGTCTCGCTCTGTCGCCCGGACTGGAGTGCAGTGGCCGGATCTCAGCTCACTGCAAGCTCCGTCTCCCAGGTTTACGCCATTCTCCTGCCTCAGCCTCCCGAGTAGCTGGGACTACAGGCGCCCGCCACCTCGCCCGGCTAGTTTTTTTTTTTTGTATTTTTTAGTAGAGACGGGGTTTCACTGTGTTAGCCAGGATGGTCTCGATCTCCTGACCTCGTGATCCGCCCATCTCGGCCTCCCAAAGTGCTGGGATTACAGGCTTGAGCCACCGCGCCCGGCCCCCTCACCTCCTCTTTCCTTGGTAAATGTGTACTCTTATCCAGAGTCTGCTCAAGTATCACCTCTTTGGGCCTTCCTTGACATCTCAATGCAGAGCTAAGTGCTTCTCGCCATGACTTTGTCTACTTCCATTATAGCACTGAGCACATTGCTGTACTTGACTGTTGGCCTGTTTGTTCCCACAGGCTGTGAGCCTATCACTCATCTATTCATTCCACAAATATTCTGACCAATAAATATACTAGGCACTGTTCCAGGCACTGGGGATTTAGCAGTGAACAAAATGGGCACAAATCCTGCCATCATGAGACTTATTTCATGAAGAAATACAGACATTAAATAAATAAGTAATGTATATAGAACGTTCAATGATTTAGCACCAAAGCTTCCATAGACTTCCAGAACAAATCTGGATGTATTTTAAAGGTGCAGCTAGCATGATTTCCAGATAGAGAAGTCAAATTTGATTCCAAAGCTTTGGCCTTTCCATTTGGAAGTTTAGAGTTGCCATCAACTGAGATTTGGTTGAAGCAGATTTGTTGGGAAGATCCAGATCTCAGTACAGTACATGGAAAGTTTGAGATGCTTAACAAGATGTTCAGGTGGCAAAAGGTAGTAGAGAGCTGGATAGATATCTTTCACATTGCAGGTATCAAATGCTTATTTGATAAAAGAAAAGTTCTGCCTGTAACAGAATGGTAGGAAGCTTACAGAAAGACCATGTACACGAAAGTGCTTTGCAAAGTTATCATGTTGAAACGCAGAACAATTCGCTGTGATAATAATAATATATTCTACAGACTAGAAAGAAAGGTAGAGTAGAAAATATATTTGATTTTCTTTTTAAAAGATTATAGCCAATAGATTGAGTCATTCACCCAACAAATTTTGATGGGATTCTTAGGCTGAACTATTATTATCCAAAATTAATGCAAGATGATTTAGAAAAAGGTAAACTAGTCAGAGAAGTATTGTCTATATTGCCAAAAGTTCTAAAATTCACATTAACAAGTGATGGCAGAAGCCACTAGGGTGAAAGGAATGAATGATGGACCACCAATTTTCCTATAGTTACTATATTCAGCAAATAGTTATCTTGGCATCAGTTAATTTTCAAACTAAAAACATATGAATCATTGCAAAGATCATATTATTTCTTACCCAAACAGATAATTATTGCCCTCTTCCTTCTGCCACTCCTCCAAACATAATATTGAAGCATCGACTCTCTAGACCACAAAACCATTAGAGGGAGGGTCTTCCACATGACTGTGGAAAAAATGAAAATAAACAGGAAATAAAGAAACATTATAGTAACTGAGCCATAACCCTGCACAAGGCAATTTGGTCATCTGGTCTTTAAAGTGTATCTCCTGTGGCACAAGTATGTATTTCAGAGACACAGAACTAAGGGAGGAAGAGAACGAATTATGGCAGAAAGAGAAAGAATGTGTATGCCTATATAAAGGGTTTGGACAATGGGATGTAGATGAGAAGAGTGGAAAAATGTCTGCTAATATAGATGATGGCATTAAAGTTGGCATCTTGACAATACTATTGCTTTTCATCAGCTTCAGAACTTAATCCAATTGCCATTGCCTGAAAGTCTTATAAAATTCTTCTGTACAAGAACTTTGGGAAAGGTCTTTTCCAACAAAGTGAATGAAGTATAACACGTTAAGTTGTTTCTTTTTTCCTCAAAAGCAAGCTCATTTTACATAACAAGAGACAGAAGCTAAATGCTAATAGAAGCCAACATGGTAATTTATATATCTTAGCTGTTTAATTTTTTTATGGAACATGTCATTTTCTCAGCATGTTTTCTATTTTCCACTGGTACCAATCATTTTGTAAGAAATCATAATTTCAGGTTGGATGCAGTGGCTTACACCTGTAATCTCAGCACTTTGGGAGACTGAGGCAGGTGGATCACTTGAGGTCAGGAGTTCATGACCAGCCTGACCAACATGGTGAAACCCTGTCTCTACCAAAACTACAAAAAATTAGGCAGGCATGGTGGTGCATGCCTGTAATACTAGTTATTCAGAAGGCTGAGGCAGAATAGCTTGAACCCAGGAGGCGGAGATTGCAGTGAGCCAAGGTTGCACCTCTGCACTCCAGCCTGGGTAACAGAGTGAGACTCCATTTAAAAAAAAAAAAAGGAGAAGATAATTTCATTTTTGGAATTCTAGTCAAAGGAAGCTATTAATTATTAAAAAGTTGTGCCAGGCACGATGACTCACGCCTGTAATCCCAGCACTTTGGGAGGCCAAGGCAGGTGGATCATGAGGTCAGGAGATCGAGACCATCCTGGCCAACATGGTGAAACCCCGCCTCTACTAAAAATACAAAAATTAGCTGGGCATGGTGGTGGCACGTGCCTGTAATCCCAGCTACTCGGGAGGCTGAGGCAGGAGAATTGCTTGAACCCAGGAGGCGGAGGTTGTTGTGAGTCGAGATTGTGCCATAGCCCTCCAGCCTGGTGACAGAGTGAGACTCCGCCTCAAAAACAAACAAACAACAACAAAAAAAACAAAGTTGTGTGTTTAAAGCATAGCAAAATCAAAGCTAAACGAAAAACACTGCTAGAGGAATGATGAACTATTAAGTATCCTTTTGATGAAATATTATGAACTATAACTATTATTTAGAAATGTTCACATTTACTTATTAGAAGGTTTCTATGTTTCTGCTTGAATGGTTAAGAAACAGCACATAAAAGCTAATTATACAGTCACAGAAGTGAAGGGACCCAAAGAGCAGCCCCATCCACTTTTCTAATATTGGCAATTAACCATCTAAGCAGACGATAATCTGTCCTGTTTGTTAAGATTCCAGGAGTGTTCCTGTAGTTGTACTATAGGCAATGCCACATACACAAAACAATTGATAGGTCTTCGGAGAGCCAGGATATGATTGTTTAAAATTTATAGCTAAATGGATTCTATACAACTGATTACTTAGCAAAGTTTTTATAAGAGTTAATAGATGTAAGATGAAAGATTAGGAGCCAGTGATTTCAAAGCTTAAATGACTCATGAGTAACAACTAAGAAAACCAGATTGTTTTTCTTAAAATATAAAAATATACTACATATATATTTAAAAACAGAAAATAGGCCGGGCGCTGTGGCTCACACCTGTAATCCCAGCACTTTGGGAGGCTGAGGCGGGCAGATCACCTGAGGTCAGGAGTTCGAGACCAGCCTGGCCAACATGGTGAAACCCCATCTCTACAAAAAAGACAAAAATTAGCTGGGCATGGTGGCATGTGCCTGTGGTCCCAGCTACTCTAAAGGCTGAGGCAGGAGAATCGCTTGAACCAGGGAGTTAGAAGTTGCAGCAGCCGAGATCACTCCACTGCACTCCAGGCTGGTGACAGAGCAAGACTCATCTAACAACAGCAACAAAAAAGACCCCAGAAAATAACAAATGTTGGTGAGGATGTGGAAAAACTGGAACCCTTGTGCACTGTTGGTAGAAATGTTAAGTGGTGTAACTACTATGAAAAACAGTATGCAGATTCCTCAAACATTTAAAACAGAATTACTGTATTGTCCAGAAATTTTACTTCTGGCTATATACTCAAAATAATTGGAAGCAGGGGTTCAAAATGATATTTGTACACCTATATTTATAGCAGCATTACCCATAATAGCCAAAATGTGGAAGCAACTCAAGTGTCTATCAACAGATGAAACAAGATATGGTAGTTTCATAGTCATTATGGAATATAATTCAGCCTGAAACCAGAAGGAAATTCTGCCACATGCTGTAATATGTATGAATCTTGATGGGATTATGCTAAGTAAAATAGGCCAGTCACAAAAGGAAATTACATGAGATACCTGGAGTAGTCAAATTCCTAAAGACAGAAAGTAGAACGGTGGTTGCCAGGGGCTCAGAGGATGGGAAAATGGGGAATTCTTGTCTGGTACAGATTTTTAGTTTTGCAAGATGAAAACCATTCTGGAGATGGGTAGTGATGGTTGCACAACAATGTGAATGTACTTAATGTCACTAAATTGCACATGAAAAAATAAGATGGTAAATTTTATGTTATGTGTATTTTACAATAATAAGAATAGATAGATAGATCTATAGATAGTAGAGAGAGAGAGAGAGAGATGATAGATATCTAGGCCAGTGTTTTTTAACCTCTTTTCCATTATGGCTTCCCCAACAAATAGCCTTTTTCAACTGTTTTTCCCTACTCTCCTCCTACGAAGAAATGTTAACACCAGAGATATGCCATAGATTTGCTTATGTGCAATGTGTGTATCTGTGCTTTATATATATAAAGAATAAGATTTTTTTTGTCCTCCAAGAACAACTTTCCACCTGAGTATTATCCCCCCATATAGAATGTATGTATTAGGCTGTGGTGACATGAGATCAGAATCTATGAAGGCAAAACACAGGATTTTTGACGGGCATATGTTAAAAGCACAAGTAGAGATTACAAATCATAGAGTCAAAGAAACCTATATGCACAAATATAAAAGCCATTCATACATTCTTTTATTTAACAGATAGGCACCTACTATGTATTAGGCCCTGTACTAGGTGGTGAACAAAAATAGACATGTTTCTTACCCTTACAGTACTTTGCAATCCAGTGAGTGAGACAAATATTGGTCAAAAATCACACAAATAATGTAAAACAGGGACATCAATTTCCTCAAAAGAGAGACTGAGAGCTCCTTGGTACTATAGGGAGGCTGGGCAGGAGGGTTTCTAAGGAAGTGATGGTTGAGCTGAGGTTGGAAAATGAAAAGTCTTTGATTAGGTAAAAAGGAGAGGGAGACCTTTCCACAGAGTGGGGACAGCCTATGCAAAGGACCTGTGGCCAGAAGGAGCATGGCACCCATAAGAAACCAAAAGACAGGAGTAGTTGGGGCACAGACACAAGGTGGAAGGTGATGCACAATGGAACTTAGCTCTGAGTTTCTCAGTCTTGGCACTATTGATATTTGGGGCCTGATAATTCTTTGCTGTAAGAGGCTCTCCTGTCCATTATAGGATATTTAGCAGCATCCCTGGCCTCTACCCAGATGCCAGCAGTACCTCCCACTAAGTCATGACAACCAGAAGTATCTCCAGACACGGCCAAATGTCCTCTGGGGGGCAAAATCACTCTCAGCTGAAAAACACTGGACTAGAGAGATACACATGGCCCAGATTGTATGGCCCTGTTAAGGAGTTTTGCTCTATTCTGTGGCCCATGGGAAGCCTCTTAGGGATATAAAAGGGGGAAGGGGGAATGACACAATCAGAATTGCATTTGTAAAAGTTCCCCAGCCAGCAGTGAGTAAAATGGAGAGGAGGGAAAGCCCAGGCCAGAGGAGTCACGCATAGACCATTTAAGAGGCTAGGCCAGTTTAGAAGCTCCTAGACTAGTCCTCATGACATATAATAGCTTGGACTAGAGTAGTGGGTAGTGGAGATGGGAAGAAGTGAAATGGGAAAGTTCCCTGATTTCCCCTCGTAGAATGTGCAGCAGGGATGTGGCTCACCTGTTCAATGGCCCTGCAGCTCAAATGCCAAGGAGTAGCATGCAGACGGGCAGGTGCAGAGGCCAGGGCAAGTGCTTTGTGCTCTCAGCCCCACGTAGTGTCTAGCAGTGGGTGCCTGCAACCCCAGTGTTACAAAGCCCTTTCAGCTTTGCTGTCTGCAGATGGCTTGAGTGCTAATCAGCTCAATGAACCCTCTGCCTTTTCACAAGGGCAGAGGGCCAGTGTGACAGCCTTCTATATCCCGAGCTTTTGCCCAGTGTCCCAGAAGAATCGGATCACACGCGGCCTCGAAGGATGAGTGCAAGGTTTTACTGAGTGGTGGAGGTGGCTCTCAGTGACATGGATTGGAAGCCAGAAGGTGGAGGGGTGGGGGAGATAATCTTCCCCTGGAGTTCAGCTGTTTTCAGCAGAACTCCTCTGGACATTCAGAGCCCTCTTCCCTCCTTCTCTGTCGTGCTGCTCTGCTGCTCTCTGCTGCTCTGCATCACTCTCTGCCTCTCTCTACTGCTCTGTTCTCTGCTCCTCTCAACATTCAGCTTCTTGTGTGTGTGCCCGCTAAGGTCTCAGGTTTATATGGGCAAAGGATAGTGGGCCAGAGTGGTCTTGGAAAATGCAACATTCAGGCACAAAAACAGGAGTACCCGTTCTCACTTAGGTCTGAGGGCATAGGCCCAAGGGTGGAGCCCTCACCCTTCTCTACTCAGCGCTTCCCTGCCCCACCTCCTATATCAGAAGTGGATGAATTTGAGAGACAGGAAGTAAAACTAACAGAACTTGGTGATAGATTGGACAAGTAGGGTGAAGCAGAAAGAGATGTCATGAATGATTCATGCTAGAGGAAGTGGATGGGTGGTAATGCTATTTAGTAAAATCGGCTACAGATAGCCTGGGTTTGCGGGGGAAAGATTTAATGATTTGATCATTGTTAAAATTGAGTGGGCTTTGAGATGCTCAGGAGCAGTTGCCAAATAGGTAATTGGATGTGCAGGTCTGGAGCTCTAGGGGGTCTGGATTGGAGGCATAAACTGGGGGAGCAAATGGTCTAAAGGTGGTAATCTCAGCTGTGAAAGTGTCTGCCACCTCCTAGGGAAGGAACAGAGGAGGAAAAGAGGAGGTCCCAGGAGGTGGCTTGAGAGTGGCCATCATTTAATGACTTGGTAGAGAAAAAAAATAAATACACTTCACAGTGTCAGACAGAATGACCGGAAACTAGGCAAAATCAGGGAAAACGTGGAGTCCCAGATGCCCAGAGAAGAGAGTGAGTCAAGAATCAGGAAGCGCTAAATTGTATCAGATGCTCCTGAGAGATTATATAAGATGATGAAAGAAAGTTTGTTGCATGTAGAGCAATGGTCATTGTTGGTCTTAGCGAGGGTGGTTTGAGTGGCTTGGTGGAGCTAAGGGCCAGATGGCAATGGGTTGAAGAGTGGGAGGTGAAGAAATGGAAATGGAGAGTGTAGATAACATCTTGGGAGACTGGACAGTGAGGGGGAGGAGAGCCACACAGTGGAACCTGGGAAGGATGTGAGGAAGTTTCACAACGAGAGGGACGTGCACACATTTCAGTGTCGAGAGTCCAGAGGAGAGGGGTGGGATATCCACGAAGGAGCAGGGATGCTGCTGAGGTGGGAGGCAGTGGTCCTAGAGAAGGGGGCAACACTGTCCTCCACTGTGCAGAGAAAGCAGGAGGGGAGAGGTGTGAGCCCTGGTGGGGGGTGGCCGGGAGAAGTGCACGGAGAAGCTCCTGTTGGGAGTAAGAGGAGACTACACCTGTGAGGGAGGGAGTTCTGAGGCTTGAGGAGAGTGGAAAAGTTTGAAATTGTGAAAATTATTATTAAAATAATGATTCTCAGGGAACAGCAGATACTCAGTTTTCTAAGAAAAATAACATTATGATTGAAACACTTCTTACTTGTATTAGATTCCTAGGATTGTCAAAACAAAGTACCACAAACTGCATGGCTCACAATGACAGAAATTTATTCTCTCACAGTCTGGAGCCACAAATCTAAAATCCAGGTGTCAGCAGGACCGTGCTTTCTCTGAAGGTTCTAGAGGCAATACTTCCTTGCCTCCTTCAGCTCCTGGTAGTTGCTGGCAACCCTTGGCAATCCTTGGCATTCCTTGACTCACCCTAGTCTCTACCTCCATCTTCACATGACCTTCTCCCCCATGTGTCTGTCTCCAAATTTCATAAGGATCCCAGTCTTGAATTAGGGCCCACCCTAATCTGGTATGACCTCATCTTAACTTGATTACATCTGCAAAGACCCTATTTTCAAGTAAGTTCTCATTCACAGGTTCCAGGTAGACATGAATTTTGGGGGACACTATTTGACTTAGTACATTACTAAGCCACGAAACTGTGCTAATACATTTTAGAAGAAATTAAAAGAATTTCTTTTAGAAATTAAAAGAATTAAAAATAGAATTATAGAATTAATTTATTATAATTTATTACACTTATAGAATTAAAAATATTTTTAACCTAACGTTTAAGGATTCCAAGTGCCTTACACTCACAGAGTCACATACTCCTGACAGCTAACGTAGTCTGTAGTGTGTCCACAGTCTCCATGTTACGGATGAGGAAACGGAGGCTGGGAATAGCTGAATGACCTGCCCAGGATGAGATCCTGGCAGAGCCAGAACCTGAACCCGGGCATTCTGACTCCAGAGACCACTCTAGGCTCTATTCCCTACCTTTCTCCAGTTGCTACTGAATTTATCAGAAAAACAAACTAATCAGCTAGTTATCCACCTCAGGAACTACCTCTTCCTGCCAACTTTCTTTGTTAATATATGTTTTCTGCATACAGCTTTTTATACATTCAGAATATTTACAGCTTCATACTGGCAGCCCACTGTGTGGGAGCAGAAACCTGCTGCTTGTCCATGTGGGATGGCAAAATATAGCTCTCCCTTTTCCAGTAACATCTGGGCTTGGCTTTCTTTCTCCAGGTCCACGGCATCCAATTCATGGAGTTCTCGGAAGTGGAGAACGAGGATGACTACTACAGCACAGAAGCTGGCTGTATCCACACCCAGGACCAGCAAGGGGTGCATGTCATGTATGAGGAAGCCTTGAGTGATCTCAAGGAACTAGAGGCAGAGTTGCTGCTTGTGGCTAGCCATTACATTGAGAAAGAAAGGGGTGAGAAGTCAGATTAAGAAAAAAAATCAACTGTCCAAATAAACAAAAAACACTAAGGGCTTCTTTTTAATGCTCTCCACCCCAAAATATAAACACATATCCAATAGTATCTGAAACTGCAATAAGCACACACTACCCCCACCCCTAAAATGCATTCACTTGAGAAGAGAAACAGTTGTTTCCAGCTCAAGCCCCGCTTCTGATAGAGATGGTGACTACTGTTTCAGGGCTGGGTTGTAATTCTTGCTGTGGTTCAGACTCTGCTTGTTGAGCAGGGGCATTTCTTTCCTTTTCTTTCTTTCTTTTTTTTTTGTTGTTGTTGCAGCAGGAAGTTTCCTTTATAATGGCGAATTTGATGATACACAGTTCTAGCATAGGGCCTCAGTCACTGGGCCCCAGGAGGCAGTAAGCAGCAGGGCTGAGAGGGACGACCCGCTCCAGAGCTCATGTCACACTGATACGCGCGCCAGGAATGGCCACCCATGTACTCCTGAAGTTCAACCCACCCACCAGTTCAGTCAAGAATTATGCTTTTAATTCTTCATGTTTGGCCAGTGAAGATCAAATCTACCATGATGACAGGATTTCAGTACAACAGGCTCTTTCCAGTCGCAACAGACAGAGATGTCCAGGCTCTTGATACGAAACAAAAGTTCCTTTGACTTCTCTTGCAAGGACCAAAGAGATAAACGTTTTCTTTATGATCTGTTGAAATGTTTACATAGACTTAAAAAAACAACTAACAGTCATTCTGTGCTCTGGTTCCCCGGAAGGTTTCTCATGATCTCCCCTTCGATAACTAGAGGGCTTGTGTGTCAGGGGACAAAGAATTAAGACACTTTAAGCAATAAATCCTAATGTAACACTCAGAGGCAGATCGTGAGCTTGAGGGGCAGGAGGGGTGGGAGGCAGGTGCTCCGATTGAGTAGCAGGGTGCAGCCTTCTGGGAAAGCCCAGGGTAGACAGAAGCGTCAAGGAGCAGGAAGCCCTGCAAGGGAAGGCCCAGTTTCTTCCTTGCTCTCCTGAGGTACAAGGGACAGCACGGCCCCTGCATTTTCACTTCTCAGGGCCAAAGACCTGACCTCTGACCCTCTACCCACTCTGATGACCTGCATGCTAAATTGGGTGGTCTCTGACTAAAACAGGCTTAAGCCGAGATTTTACTCCCAGGAGCATTTCTGAGTCACCCACTGGGTGGAGGGGATGTGGTGCAGGACCCTGAAGAAAGGAAAATAAGCAAGTGAAACAAATGACTTTTCTAAGTGGTAGACCTTGAGGAAACTGCATTTAGCAGCAGAGACAGCCCTGGGTTCCTAACAGGAAACCATCAGGATACAGGAACATCTGACTAGGAAAATGCCAGACAAGCCCCAGAGGAAGAAATCGTTACTCAGGGTAATCAAGTAACCCATAACCTGTATTTTCTCTTCCTTTTGGCATCACTCAAATTGATTCAATTTTAGAAATAGATGATGTAAGAATATTCTTTTGGGATACTATGACAGCATTGGAATTACATCTGCAAAGAGCTTAGAATTTCTAGACACACTGCAATACCTAAAGGGAAACTTAATCAGGGTTTGTGCTATTTTGTAATATGTGTAGACTGTAATTAAAGATAATTCACATTCATATTGTTACAAAATGCTGCCCAAAGAAAGTTTGACAACTAACTTCAGATCCCAGACAGAATTAATTTGATGTAGGATTGAATTAATTGTCCTGTCTTTGCCATTGGTATCTGAATCATAGGACGCAATGATGGCATCCAACATTCCAGGGTATTTAATTTCAGCTCTTAGCTTTTATCTTTACTGGTTATCCTACATACTAATGTACCATTTGGTCCATATTAATTTATAATAGCATGAACTATTTCTAGCTGCTAAAAATTTAATTGGACTGAGACACTTAGTCAGTAGTGTCTACACTGACACTTTAACCACATGGGCATCTTTCTTTCAATTGAGCTGGTAAATGTATAGTCATCTATTGTGAAATGATTTCCCAACTGTTGCTATGGAAGTTCTTGATCATCTTTCTCTTGTTTAGTATCCATCAGATATGTGATAATTATTGAACTCAAATTTCAGCACATGAAAGTATCTTATCTTTGAATATTTAATTCTGAAATACAATAGTTAAAAATTTAAAGCAACAATAATGTCAGTAATGAAAAGTAGCGTTAACAAAGTTTAAAAAATCAGCTGAATAATGAAAATTACCTTCATTGATTTAAATTAGTAATTAACATAATTAAAGAATATCTTGGAAACGTTTCACAATGATGGAAATAGCAAGTCCAACTGAGTTTGTTGTTAAACCACAGGGATTTGTTTTTAGAGAAGGAGAAACGTATACCTTGCCTTTAAATTGTGGGTTTGAAGGCATTTTAGCATAGATTTCTTGTTAACTAAATTTTTTATTTTATTTCTAAGATTAGTCTTTAAAACTGAATTTTAAAAACAAAAACAAAAGCTCCTGTTGACTTAGAAGTAACAAGTATGAACTCAGGCTTCGTCCCAGGGACTGGTTCAGCATTTCTGTTTCTGAGATGGAGCTGATAATCCAAGGGGCACATTTCTTTTTTTTTTTTTTTTTTATACTTTAAGTTCTAGGGTACATGTGCCTAACGTGCAGGTTTGTTACATATGTATACTTGTGCCATGTTGGTGTGCTGCACCCATCAACTCGTCGGCACCCATCAATTCATCATTTATATCATGTATAACTCCCAATGCAATCCCTCCCCCCTCCCCCCTCCCCATGATAGGCCCCGATGTGTGATGTTCCCCTTCCCGAGTCCAAGTGGTCTCATTGTTCAGTTCCCACCTATGAGTGAGAACATGCGGTGTTTGGTTTTCTGTTCTTGTGATAGTTTGCTAAGAGTGATGGTTTCCAGCTGCGTCCATGTCCCTACAAAGGACGCAAGCTCATCCTTTTTTATGGCTGCATAGTATTCCATGGTGTATATGTGCCACATTTTCTTAATCCATTGTGTCACAGATGGACATTTGGGTTGCTTCCAAGTCTTTGCTATTGTGAATAGTGCCGCAATAACATACGTGTGCATGTGTCTTTATAGCAGCATGATTTATAATCCTTTGGATATATACCCAGTAGTGGGATGGCTGGGTCATATGGTACATCTAGTTCTAGATCCTTGAGAAATTGCAAGGGGCACATTTCTAATTGCAACAGGTTCCTTGGAAGACCTGTCTCTAAACATTCTCACCCTCTTTTCTCCCAGGTCACAAAGTGGGCAGCCAGCCAAAGAGTGGCCAGGACTGGGGATGGGCCCATGCAGGTGTGGACAGATTTGCTGTGCTGTATGACACATGGACTTGGGAAGCAGCTCTTCTGGAAAACAAGTGCCAGGTATTCTTGCCTAGGAGACAAAATGTCTGCTAAAAAACCATTCTTACAAAATCCAGTCTTTTTTCTGTTTTTGTTTTTGTAAAACCCAGTTAGACTTTTAGAAAAGTTCTCAATCAAGAGAATAATTATTTTATTTAAATAATCTTGGCTAGTTATAAGGATGTAATAAATTTTATTTTCTTTACTGAGATTCATCACAAAAAACAAAATGTGAAAGACACTTCTTTATCTTACAGGTATTATTTGTTACAGGACTATATAATTCCTTCTTATAATATATATGCTTTTAGTGAGAATGAATGATGATTTCATTCATGCTCATTGTGCAGTCATAGGGACAATGCTCACTTTGCTAATTACAGACAAATTGACCTGATCATGGCCTGTAGAAGCACATGCCACATGTGGGTAGGTGAAAGCATTGGACAGGGTGCTGAGTGCAATGTTACGGGGGTGAGTTTAAAGCAATGAAACAGCAGGTTACTCAATCATCACTGTGTCACAAATGGTTCATATCCCAACAATGAATCAATGAATGAAACACTGCAGGTTTACTGCTCTTCATTTGTGCCCTTAGCATGGATTATCAGCCCTTCTAATAATCACCAATTGTTAGGCATTTACTTATCAAATATGAAGTATTTACTCCGCCAGGGACTGTTCCAGGCATTCAGGGACATATAGATAACTAAGTGAAAATTATCTTTATCTTTAAGGAATTTCTCACCTACAAAAGTTGATTCAATCTCCAAGCAAAAATTATAACCTAGTTACTAACAGTTTATAATTGAGTACATTCATGAGTCATGGGGACTTTGCAGAGATATTTGTCCTGGTGGAGGGGAGCACTGTCCGGTGTAAGAAATGCTAGAAAGCCTTTCCAGAGGAATAGATATTTAATCTTGATACTAAATACGTGAGTAAGATGTTGTCTGGCAGGGAAGAAAAGATTCTTAAGCAGACGAAATAGCATTAGAATGTCTGGGGAATGTAAATGGGAAGGACCAGCTTGGGGGATTTTATTTTGAGAAATAAAATCCTACCTTCTTGGAGGATGGTAGGAAGACTGTTATGGCTGGGATGTAAAGGCATGATGGGTGGCAACAAGCCACACATGTGTTTTGGGTGCAGCCTATAAAGGACCTGCTAATTATATTGTTTTAGAGTTCATCTTATAAACAAAGAAGAGCCATTAGTGAGTTTCCATAGAGAGAAATATGATCATAGCTGTGTTTTTAACAGCTACCTTGGGTGTAAGTGAGAGAATGGATTGGAATAGAGCGCCCCTGAGAGAAGAAGTGCGGTTATTGCAACAGTGACTTGAAAAATTAGGAGGAAGCATACAATGACAATAGAAGAATAGAAAGGCAGAGAGGCGGTGAGACTAGGAAGGTGGAACAGACCTGAGAATACTTGTAGAAGTGGAAATGGCGGGATTGGAAGACTGGATCTGGAAGTTGGGGCAAGAAAGTAAAGATGGAATTGAAACAACTTCCTGAGGGTTAGGGAGGAGGCTATGAACTGAAACTGAACCCAGGAGGAGGAAGAGTGTCTTTAGAGGGGAAAATGACATAGGACCTAGAACAACAAGGCATTTGAGGGGGTTTGCTGAAACTCAGGTGTGAATGTTTTGTGGGGAGCTATAGGTCTGAAGCTCAGGAACAGGTATGAGCTGAGGTATGAATATGGAGGTTGAACCACAATGATGAATCAAAACAACTGGGAGAAACTAGAGATACCTGAAATGCAGCCCTAAGTAATATACCTACATATATATATTTTTTCTTTTTGAGATAGATCTCACTCTGTCACCGAGGCTGGAGTGCAGTGGCACGATCTCAGCTCACTGAACCTCTGCCTCCCAGGTTCGGGCGATTCTCATGCCTCAGCCTCCTGAGTAACTGGGATTACAGGTGCACACCACCATGCCCAGCTAATGTTTTGTATTTTTAGTAGAGACAGGGTTTCACCATTTTGGCCAGGCTGGTCTCAAACTCCTGACCTCAAGTGATCCACCTGCCTTGGCCTCCCAAAGTGCTGAAATTACAGGCATGAGCCACCACGCCCAGCCCCTGAGTAATATACCTACATTTAAGGGGCAGGTCATGAAACAAGAAGCAGTAAAACTAAATAGACCAGAGAAACAAGGAAGAAATGAGTTTTAATTAGGAGGGGATGGTTACTTGTGGAGTTCCGTGAAACGTCAAGAAAGGAACTCCTAAAAACCAAGCAGCTTGGTCAGATGGTCACTGGCAGCATTGCAGGACTCTCAGAAGCATGGTGGGGGTGGAAACCAGGTTATAGTGCACTATGATATGGTCAGAAGATGGGGAAATGGCAGTGTTTTCTTTGAAATGTTTTGCTAGTAGAATAGATGGTTCACCATTTCATCTGCTCTCTGGTTGGTCTGTTACTCCTAGAGATGTAGGTCACCCACCCTTTGGCAAACAGTTGGCCAGGCTTCAATAGTGCAAGCCTTGGACTTCGAAAAAAATGTTCCTCTTTTCAATGATAACTGGCCCCTACAGCATTAGTCTGGAGTCTTAATCTGCCCATTGGAACCTTAATCAACGGAGTGAGAGATTTAGATGCACAGTGTAGTAACTGGAATGGCTATATGAGATATAAATAAGACAGGATCCTTAAACTCAACAAGTTTATGGGTCCAGGCATGAATTTTTTTTTTTTTTTTTTTTTGGAGATGGAGTCTTACTCTGTCACCCAAGCTGGAGTTCAGTGGCACAATCTCGACTCACTGCAAGCTGCGCTTCCTGGGTTCGCCCCTTTCTCCTGCCTCAGCCTCCCGAGTAGCTGGGACTACAGGAGCCCGCCACCACACCTGGCTAAATTTTTTTTTTTTTACTTTTTAGTAGAGATGGGATTTCACTGTGTTAGCCAGGATGGTCTCGATCTCCTGACCTCGTGATCCACCCGCCTTGGCCTCCCAAAGTGCTGGGATTACAGGGCGTGAGCGACCCCGCCCAGCCCAGGCATGAATTTTAAACAGCACCCCCCACCACTTTTTGTACTCTCTCTCCCTACCTTCCCTTTCAATGCCTCTGGGCCTCCTTTGGAGGCCCCCGGCAGGACTCTGTGGCAATAGAATAGGAGGAAGGCAGAAAATACTGAAAAACGAACTGATTTCTCCACATTTCAGCCTAGGATTCATTGTGTAGTAAGGTGTTAGGACGGTCCACTAGTTCCTTCTGTGGTAAATGAAACTATTTTGACTTAAAAACATTTGGTGAAAATATCTCCCTCTTTTCTATCCTGAGAATAAATTCCCTTTAGAAACTGAGCTATAGGTACAAAAAGTGTAAAATGGGCAAGTCAGAAATTTTGTCAAAAGAGCCTATTTTTAGTGGATAAGCCGGATTTCTATCTAAAGTAGTTTATTTCCCCCAGTACTATTTCCTACAGCCAAGTTTCCTCAGCTGTTTTTGATTGTTAAATATATTGGTATCACTAGGGTTAAGAATTGCTTGAACATATTGGGTTCTTTTAAATCCTTATGAAGCTCATAAAAATAGAGCTGGTAGAAACTTAGGTAGATCAAGGGATTCTTAGAAAAGTCAGGTATCAGCTGTAGCAGCTCCTAAGTGACATTGTACCATCTGCTAAGTCTTTCTACAGCTATCGAAGGACAAATGTACTGGATAAAAAGATCATTCCTTAGAAAAGCCAAAAAGAAAATGTTCTGTGCTAAGTTGGGTCTAGCAGAGATTTTCTGTTTTGCACTTTCATTTGACCTAAAATACTATTTTAGAAGTTTTTTTAAATCCCAGAAAAAAAAATTGAAGTAAAAAGAATATAAACACAGTAAGGTTTGAGATTATTTATTTTGTCTATTTTCCCATTTTCTCCAATATTTTGTGCTTACCATCAGCACGCACCACATATTATCTTGCCTGAGAGTTGGCTCTTGACACACACAGGTGACATTTGACAGACTGGGAAGACTTCTTAGACAAATACCAGCCCAGAGTTGAAATGGAAACGGGCCACTTAGCAAACAGATAATAAATAGAACCCATGAGGCAAAAAGATCTTGGCCCCATTCCTGTTGGGAAAGAATTAATAATAAAATTATGCAATGATCTGAGAGCCTCTCAAGGTTGAGCACAAAGCTTGAAGAAGCTTCATCAATTTAAAAAGAGAGCCACAGTTTCCTTCCCCACAGCTAAGTTTCAGATAAAATAGTGCAATACTTGGGACATACTTATACTAAAAAAGTATTTATTTATTTGAAATTCAAGTTTGACTAAATGTTCTATATTTTTACTTGCTAAATCTGACAGCCCTATCAACAATGATAAAATGGCAATTTAGCATAAGCCTCTGCAGTCTGGTATCAGGTTGGAATCACCATCTAGAACCCTTCCCCCACCCCCAACTCCCCACAAACTCCCCCTGCTAAATAACCAAACAATTGGACTCTGTGCAAAAACAGGTCAAGGAAGTATAAATACGATAAACCAGCTTCTGGGATTGCCCTGGCCCAGCTAAAAAGGTTCAAGTGAGTCCAGAATGAGTTAGGGAAGTAATTGTTTCTTTCCTAACTTCACCTGGGTCTACTGAGGGACACCCTTCTTACCCCGATCCAGTCATTCTTCCTTCATTTCTGTGTTGTCTTCTGCTATGTAATAATTGAGTGTTATTATAGAGCAGAGGTTGGTGGATGGAACAAGGTAACCGAGATCACCCAGCTGGCATCATTTTCCCTGGGGCTCATTTAAAGGCAAGGATGGTCTCCACCTTCCCTCACTTTGCACTCTTGATGTGTGAGTTTCTGACTTGTGGAGCATCTCTGTGACCTGAGCTTTTAGTTTCCTTTGGTGTCTTCCTTTTCATACTAAGGTTGATCCAAGGTCCCTTATACCCGAAGGACATCCTATAAAACCAGGTGCTAAATAAAGTGCTTCAGGCTCTTCCTCCTTGAGCCTTAGGACTGGGTCTCCAAAATAAAGTTATCTCTTAGTAAAGCAGTATTTGATTCCTAGTGTGCTGTTCATCCTCAAGGGTTCAACTCTTTTGTGTAGAGGAGGAAAAACTTTTTCCTCTGCTTTCTTAGATTCAGTGCCTGGGCTCTGAAAATGAAACTGACAAAAGACAGATTAACAGGAGAAGGGATTTATTATGCACTGTACACATCAGAGCTACTTATCTTGCCCTAGGGTCCCAGTTGGGAATTCCAACCCAGTGATCTCTGAAGAGCTTTTTCCGATTAGCATCATGACTAATCACACACAAATAGAATTTACACACAGAACAGAAATTCCTTAAGCTCACAGACAAATGTAAAAGCAAAATCAAGAGACATCTCTTTCTGAATTCCCACACTAAGAACCCTCTTCAGCAGTTAGTGTCTGGAAGCTTTTCTAGGTTTTTAGAAAAGACTTGCGAACTCCACTAAAACAGATGCTCCACTGGGGTTTTGGACACTTGATGTGTTGGAGAGTTCTGTTTGTAAGGCCCAACCTAGAGGACTTCAGTCTGGGATAAATCACTTTAAATATAGGAAGCACATTTACCCTCAGCCTTCCATTCTACTCCTGTATCGTTTTTGCATAGGTGAAATGTGAACAAACTATTAAAGAGGAGGAGTCAGAAGTGGAGCTGAGACTGTAGAAGTAAGGCGGCCACCTACTTAGCTTTGGTGATGGAATAAAATGGAAGAAGGAGAATGAGTCCTTGGAGAAAGGTGTTGGAGATAAACACATTAAGTGTCTTAATGTGTTGTCTGATTGGAGCTAATAATTATTATATAATTACCTAACCCTCTTTTTATTTATGGATACCAGAGGAAGAGGGGATGGAAGCAGGAACTCAAACTCAAGCCTAGTTCTTCTGGCTTCAAAGTTTGTGTTCTTTCCCTTTCCCTGTCTAACTCTGTCTGTAGGTTTACTAGCTGCACGGCATTGTATTGGTACTGCATCCCCACAATGGGGCCTCCCATCTCTTTGCTGGGCCCCAAGGCTGCCTCTGCTGATCCCTGACTACCAACCTTATTTGCAGCTTCTTGACAGTTACTTTGAAGCCTACCAGCACACGTTGGACCCTGAGGAGAGGTTCGCCTTAGCACAAGTGATGACGGACATCGTGCACTGGCGCCCCAGGTTTGATCTCAGCCACCCCTATTTCATTAAGGCCTACCAAGAGGAATGTACCTGCCTGAGGCTTCACCTGCAGTTAGTGAGGGGCATCCTCACCCAGCAGGTGAGTGTAGTTGGGTTTTAAAATACTACATGCGAGAAGAGGATGGAAAACATAGGCCGGAAATAAAAATAGTGTTTTCCTTCCATTGCAGATCTGAAATCTGTGTTTTCTAGGCCAGCATGTACAGCTGACTTATTTGTAAGCTCATTTGCATTGTTGAAATCCCAGTATAACTATGGTCTTAAAGAGAGATTTCCACCCCTAATTAGAGTTAATAGTCCACAAGGAATTGATGACCTTAGTTTTCATTAGATTGCAAAGTTTATTTGTAGTGAAAGAAGAACTAATGATACATCTTTTTGATATTAATGTATAAAATTGTGTTTATTTTTTTTAATAGGATACTGAAAGAAACCATCATATTGTATGTCCTCTAGGGAAACGCTAATGCCTTGAAGCAAGCAAGAGACAAAGAATTGTTGCCACCTGGTTGAAATTTTTTCTGTGTAGTCAATTATTTAACAGAAAGATTTCTCTTTTGCTTCTTAAACTTGTCTGAAGTCAGTTGCCTTTGCTTCCCTTGGCTATCTGGCTCAGACTGAGAAACCAACCCATTGCAAAAGAGTCTTCAAAACAATGTCAGGGTGAAAATTAGTCAAATGATGAAGAGACACAAAGGGACTTTCGTCCCTTCTCATGTCAAGGCTTATAACTCATGGCCGTGGGAAAATTTAACTTTTCTAATTTTAATGTTTACGCTACATTTTTAGATAGAATGTCAGCGGGAGTATGTCCAGAGGATTTGGCGAGAGGATCATCTGGACAATAGCAATACATTTGGACTTCCCCTTAATATAGTTTGCAAACAACTTATTTCCACCAACAATAGCTGGTAAGTTGATGTTGTCTTTATACATTTTACATGTGATCTTCTAGATTAATTAAGGATAGAGTGTTAAATCTCAGTACTATATAAAGCACTTCTCAAGTGCTTGGGGGAGATGAAAGAAGTAGGTACAAAGGCCACGAAGGAGGGATTCCCTTGTATATTGAATATCTTTTTGTTTTGTGAATAATAAAGAATAGGAGGCTAGAATTTAAACGTATGCCACTGGGTACAGAATCATTATTCTCTTGAAAAGGCCTGGGGAAAAAGCAGTTGCTCTTGAGATGCTGTCAGGATTTAACCAGATGCACCACACGAGCCTACATATAAAACTTCGAGGTGCTTAAACGCTTCTTAAAAAGGAATTTATGTAAGTGTCACTAAAGAAGTTTCTGCAGATTTGCCTTGGAGGGTCACAACAGAGTTAAATTTAAGGAACAGAGTTAAATTTCCTGTGACCACTCAGAGAGGGTACACACTTTGTCACCCCCTAGATAGGCAGCATAACCATCTCCCTCATTCCCTTTTAACCTTTGAGGGTAGAGGAAACTAGGAAGCAGGTGACAAGCCGCAGGTTGATTTGCATGGCTCTAGATCACAATCTCTCAATTGCCTCCAAATGGGTGGAGAAAATTTCAACATCCAACAAGTGTTTGTTTAGCTCACAGATGTGAACAACACAGGCATGGTTCTATGTTCCTGTGAGGTGTACAGTCCAGCAGTAAAGGCAGACTTTATGTAAGAAATTGCCATAATGGGTTATGGTATTATCTTGGGGACAGGTAGGGCATCATGGGAGCAAATATCTGAGATTCTCATTTTTTGAGAAAGAGCCCCAGGCTCAAAACTCTGCATTTTCTCCATAGATATTCCACAGGACTGATTTCTTCTCTGTAATAAACTTGAGACACCAGCTGTGTGTGTGCAGTTTGCTATGGCAAACATTTACTGTTCAGGAAATGGTTTCTGGCAGAACAGGCTAGGGTTATATGGATACTAAAACCTGCCAGAATAGTTTCAAAAGCAAGTATTATTTGCTTGGTGAGATTCCTTTCCAGACTTTAGGCTGTTTTTATTTTGTAGATTCAGGACTAAGAAAGATACCATTTGCATCAATGTAAAGGGAGTTACAATGTTCTTCAGTTCTGTGTAGGTATAGAAGGACTCTCAACTTGTGCTGAACCCTTTATATCTAAAGAAATAACCCACAGATGAACTTTTTTTTTTTTTTTGCTTCTGGCCTCATTCATTTATGAAATATAACACCCTTACAGTCAATTTGAATGATTCCAGCAGTTATGTACAGAATTTAAAAATTGTCTTTGTCCATTAACATTTTGGGAAAGAAGGGATAAAGATTCAGATGAAAAATAGAAACTGATAACCATGGAAATTATTTGTTTTTTATGTAGTCACTTTTTAGCGATTTTGTTATATATTTGAGTAAATATTGATTAGTGAAATGTTGACAGTTTTGCTGTATAGTCTTTTTTTTTTTTTTTTTTTTTTGAGACAGAGTCTCGCTCTGTCGCCCAGACTGGAGTGCAGTGGCACGATCTCGGCTCACTGCAAGCTCCGCCTCCCGGGTTCATGCCATTCTCCTGCCTCAGCCTCCCGATAGCTGGGACTACAGGCGCCTGCCATCATGCCCGGCTAATTTTTTTTGTAATTTTAGTAGAGACGGGGTTTCACTGTGTTAGCCAGGATGGTCTTGATCTCCTGACCTCGTGATCCACCTGCCTCGGCTTCCTAAAGTGCTGGGATTGCAGGCGTGAGCCACTGTGTGCGGCCTGTATAGTCTTATTTTTACTGAGCGTCTAGAATATACATCTGTGTCTTTCCGTTTTTAAAGGTTCACGTTAAAGCAAAGAACATGTCATGCAACTCAGCAGTTTCTCAGACTCTGAGGTCCCTCTGAGCTCTCAGTTTTTCATAATGCACTGGACTTATAGGAGCTGTTTTATTGGTCCTTAAAAATATAAAATTGAAATATCTTTTGAATTTTAAGTTTGTTGTGTAAAATTGTCATTTGTTGTTCTTTTCTTCAAGCCCGGCTTCAAAAAATGTTTATCTGCTGGAGTTCCACCCTTCCCTCAGCCTGGTAGCGCTTATCCCCAAAGCCCTAGAGCACCTCTTCCAAGAGGCCTGCCATGCCTGCAGACCCACATCAGCCAGTGGCCTCGCCTCCCTGGAGCGACATGTCCTGCAGCTGGCCCTGGGCCTGTGGCTCACCCCAGCCACGCCTGAGGCCTGCTACAGAGCACAGCTCCAGAAAGATGTAAGCTCTTTTTGAAGGGGATAGTTGGGTCCTTGGCAGGGAGAATTTTTTTTTCCAGATGTTACTGTTTAGCTTTGTTTTTCTGTTTGGCTCTATTCCCCCATTATTTGGCTAGAGACAGAGCTCAGTCATAAGCCTTGCCAACATTTTTATATGATTTTTTGGGGGATGGGGTCAAAGTTTCTCATTTGTAAAGATACTGCTACAATTAAAATTTAAAAGGTGATATATGCGGGTATGTGGGAAATGTTTTCTGGTTTATTATTTATATTTTAACAAATATATTTTAATTAAAAATGTTATATTTTCTTTCCACTAAGACACTTCCTAAATGTGTTCTTTTTGTCAAGATCCAGCAGAAGACAGAAAGCATTGATCAGAATTCAAGTTCAGTCCTGCCATTCACTTGCTGTGTGACTCTGAGCATGTCTCTTAGCCTCTCGGACCTCACTTTACTGTTTCTGTAAAATTATGTTTGTGTACTTGGTAGGGGAGGTAGGCGGAGGTGAGCTTGGTGATCTCTGAAGCCCCTTTCAGCTCTACTGCTCCATGGTTCAAATTGTGGGTTAATGATTTACATGGTGTTTGTAGTTGGATTTTAATCCTTTTCTTTTTCTGTTAAGGCTGTCAAGGTTACCCCTGGGTTTCCAATTTGACCTCATTCTGTGTGCATACTTGCTATATGACAAAGAAACTTTCATAGGCCCCCCACTGCCCAAACTGTCTGCTCCATAGGTCTGCCTTGGCCTCCTATCCCCTCCTGACTAAAGTAAAAATTGATTTTATTTTACAGTGACCAAAATAATATAAAATCACAGAGAATTCTAGCAAAAGCAGAAAGAACAAAATTGAATTTAAATATCACCAATCTAATGCATTCATATCATTATTTTTCTGAATTTAAGTATTATTAATATGTGTGTTGTACATAGCCATAATCATAGTTTTTGTCCATTGTTATTTCCTCCTCTTCTCAGTTAACATTATACTGCATATTTTTCCATAATGCTAACTCATCTTTAGACTTACCTTTATGACCACATGTAATTCCCATATCTGATGAATAAAAACTTCTCTAATCATTTCTCTATTGATGGACATTCAAGTGGTTTCCAAGTTTTCATTATCATGAAAAATGCTATAAGATATATATTTTTACATAAAGATTTTTCCATATTTTGAATTGATTCCTTTTGATAGGTTCTTGGGAACAGAATTACTAAAATAAAATGTAAATATTTAGATACATATTAGCAGATTGCTTTCCAAAGAGTTGTGCCAATTTATAATGACACTTATATATTTTAAGAGTACCAGTTCTGCTATACTGTGTAGTATTAGGCAAAAGCATATGATGTATGTGCGAATATACACATATACATGAAAAGTGGTATTATGCTGTTAATTTGCATTTTCTTGCTATTTATTGAGCTTAAATTGTCTTTCAAATGTTTTGTTACTAATTATATTTTTTGTGAATTTTGTTCTTTCCCTTTATTTATCTGTTGGAATCCTAACATTAGTCCTATCTACTTACATGAGCTTCTCTTAAATAAGAACTTTAACCTTCTTTTTGTCTATAATTTTCTGCAAATATTTCCCCATTCATCCCCCGCCCCGCACCTTTTTTTTTTTTTTGAGGTAGGGACTCACTCTGTTGCCCAGGATGTAGTGCAGTGCCACAATCACAGCTCACTGCAACCTCAGTCTCCCCAGCTCAAGCTATCTCCTACCTCAGCCTCCCGAGTAGCTGGGACTCTAGGTGCACACCATCATGCCCAGCTAAATTTTTGTATTTTTATTAGAGAGGAGGTTTCACCATGTTGTCCAGGCTGGTCTCCAACTCTTGGGCTCAAGCAATCCCCCGACCTTGGCCTCCCAAATTGCTAGGGTTATAGGAACAAGCCACTGTGCCCAGCCTCTCCATTTGTCTTTCCATTTTTTTTAACATAAACTTATTTTCATGTAGTCAAATCTATTAATCATTTTCTTTATGATTTCTTCTGTCCTAAATTCAGAAAAAATCTTACTCCAGATATTTCATATTTGTCTTATTTTATTCTAATTTTTAAGTGCTTGGCTTTATTTTTAAAATATTTAACTCTGGCTGGGTGCAGTGACTCACGAGTATAATTCCAGCACTTTGGGAGGCCAAGGTGGGCAGGTTACTTGAGGCCAGGAGTTCAAGACCAGACTGGCCAACATGGCAAAACCCCATCTCTACCAAAAATACAAAATTAGCTGGGCGTGGTGGCAGGCACCTATAATTCCAGCTACTCAAGGATGTGCTGAGGCAGGAGAATCACTTGAATCTGGGAGGCGGAAGTTGCAGTGAGCTGAGATTGTGCCACTGTGCTCCCGCCTGGGTGACAGAGCAAGACTCCATCTGAAAATAAATAAATAAATAAAAATAAACAAAATAATAAAAAAAATTTAACTCTCTTAATATTTCACCAGACAGAGAGAAAAAAGAGAGTGTGTGTGTGTGCATGCATCTGTGTAGTATGTGAGATATGAGTCAAAACAGAATTTTTCCTCAAATTACCAGCCATTTATTCTACCACCATTAATTGAAGATTCCTTTCATATTGCCTTATGATACCACATTTAAAAGATGTATTTGAGGCCGGGCGTGGTGGCTCACATCTGTAATCCCAGCACTTTGGGAGGCCGAGGCAGGTGGATCATGAGGTCAGGAGATGGAGACCATCCTGGCTAACACAGTGAAACCCCATCTCTACTAAAAATACAAAAAGAAATTAGCCGGGCATGGTGGCGGGTGGCTGTAGTCCCAGCTACTCGGGAGGCTGAGGCAGGAGAATGGCGTGAACCCGGAAGGCGGGGGTTGAAGTGAGCCGAGATCGCGCCACTGCACTCCAGCCTGGGTGACAGAGCCAGACTCCATCTCAAAAAAAAAAAAAATGTATTTGAAATTATTATTATTATTTTTTTTTTTTTTTTTTTTGAGACGGAGTCTGGCTCTGCCGCCCAGGCTGGAGTGCAGTGGCCGGATCTCAGCTCACGGCAAGCTCCGCCTCCCGGGTTCACGCCATTCTCCTGCCTCAGCCTCCCGAGTAGCTGGGACTACAGGCGCCCGCCACCTCGCCCGGCTAATTTTTTTGTATTTTTTAGTAGAGACGGGGTTTCACCGTGTTAGCCAGGATGGTCTCGATCTCCTGACCTCGTGATCCGCCCGTCTCGGCCTCCCAAAGTGCTGGGATTACAGGCTTGAGCCACCGCGCCCGGCCGTCTTGAAATTATTTTATAAATCGTAGTGAATATCTGGGATACCTGTCATCTCCCATTGCTGCCACACAGTTTTATTATTTTTGAAATCTGTCCAAATTTATACCTGTAAGTGATAAATATTCAGATTAATATTTTATATTAGGTCAGAAAATGCCCTCAAACGACATGTAGGAATTTATTTAATAGGTCTCTTTGTTACCACTTTGGAAAACTTTAAGAGCCTAGAAATTGCATCCTTTAGTAGCACAGTCTTTTGGTAGATAAGTGGATAGACGAAGGAGCTTATGTATCCTGGGGAGCCAAACCAGAGAGGCAGATGGGGTGGTCTCCAGACTGGGTGGTTGCTGGGAGTGGTATGTTCGAAGACAGCAAAGATGTTACAGCAGAGGTACCCACCAAGGCAGCAGGGTGTTAAAGGACAGTGTGGTTACTTCACAAATCACCCAGGGCCAGCTCTGAGTGAAGGAATGCTGGAAAGGCAGTTTGGTGTACTGTAAAACAGCTGAACTTGGAATTAGGAAGCCCAAATTTACTCTTGCTGCGTGACCTTGGAAAGTTTCATGTTGCTTCAGATCCCTCACTGACAAAGGGGAATAATGATACCTGTGATGCCTATTTCATGGGGATCTTGTGAAAATAAAAACAAGTTAATATATGTAAAAATACTTTGAAATTTTGAAACTGTAATTAGAGAGGTATACGCAAAAAAAAAAAAAATTGTTGGCGGGGCATGCTGGCTCACGCCTGTAATCCCAGCACTTTGGGAGGCCAAGGCGGGTGAATCACAAGGTCATGAGATCGAGACCATCCTGGCTAACATGGTGAAACCCCATCTCTACTAAAAATACAAAAAATTAGCCAGACATGGTGGCACACGCCTGTAGTCCCAGCTACTCAGGAGGCTGAGGCAGGAGAATTGCTTAAACCCGGGAGGCGGAGGTTGCAGTGAGCCGAGACTGCTCCATTGCACTCCAGCCTGGGTGATCGAGCAAGACTCAGCCTCAAAAAAAAAAAAAAAAGTTGTTATTGGCCACCAAAATACTTTTAAAAATCAGGGACTTCTATTTCTATTTAGTTTGTCTTTGGCATAGACAAGTATACCCACAATGAGTATCTAGAGATTTGTTTATTTAGACTCATAACATTTATAATAATGATAACAGCAGATACTTTTGCATATGTTGACCCATTTAACCCTCTCAAGAGCCCTTTTAGGAAGTTAGTATCTATTTGCATGCAGTAAGGACAGTTATTATCCTTATCACTTTATAGGTGAGAAAATTGAGAGACAACAAAATTGAGCACATTGCCAAAATCTCACAGCTTCTCAGTGGCAAAGTTAGGACTTGAGCCTAGGAAATCTGGATCCAGAGTTTGTGCCACTGACAGACAGTGTATTTTTTTAATGTGAAAATTCTTCTATGTTTTAAAGGATATTTTGTTTTCTTTCAGCTGTTTTCAGCTAAAGTTATGGGAGACCCCTTTCTCGTGGGGGAGACAGGCCTGCTGGCATTCAAGTCTGCAGCAGACGAAGGACAGAAACAAGGCCAAGACTCTCATGTGCTACTCTTGGAGATGTTTTCCAAACTTCTGGAACTCTTGACCCTCCGCCACCGGCTGATAGAAATGAGCCTGGAGAGTGCACACTTAGCTCGGTCAGTGGGGGTCAGAGGACCCAGGTGGAATATACGGTTTGCAGCAAAACATGGGGGGAAACAGGCCATGAGACTCCCTGCCTACAAGCCTACCCCCTCTCTGCTCCCAGAGCAGCCAGAGTTTTCTAAATGGCTAACATGATCACCTTGCTCCCTATCGGGGGAAACCCACCCCCAATATTCAATGTGGGTCCTTTTCTATTTTCCTTAAGTGTCGGCTGGTCTGAGAAATAAAGGGAAAGAGTACAAAAGAGAGAAATTTTAAAGTTGGGTGTCCGGGGGAGACATCACATGTCGGCAGGTTCCGTGATGTCCCCCAAGCCGCAAAACCAGCAAGTTTTTATTAGTGATTTTCAAAAGGGGAGGGGATGTACAAATAGGGTGTGGGTCACAGAGATCACATGCTTCACCAGGTAATAAAATATCATAAGGCAAATGGAGGCAGGGCGAGATCACAGGACTGGGGCAAAATTAAAATTGCTAATGAAGTTTCGGCGCGCTTTGTCATTGATAACATTTAATCAGGAGACAGGGTTTGAGAGCAGACAACCAACCTGACCAAAATTTATTAGGCAGGAATTTCCTCATCCTAATAAGCCTGGGAGTGCTAGGGAGACTGGGGTTTATTTCATCCCTTATCTACAACTGTAAAAGACAGACGTTCCCAAAGCAGCCATTTCAGAGGCCTCCCCTTAGGAATGCATTCTCTTTCTCAGGGATATTCCTTGCTAAGAAAAAGAATTCCATGATATTTTTTCTATTTACTTTTGAAAGAACAGAAATATGGCTCTGTTCCGCCTGGCCCACAGGCAGCCAGACTTTAAGGTTATCTCCATTGCTGTTATCCTGTTCTTTTTTCAAGGTGCCCAGATTTCATATTGTTTAAACAATTTGTGCAGTTAACGCAATTATCACAAGGTCCTGAGGCGACATTCATCCTCAGCTTATGAAGATGACGGGATTAAGAGATTAAAGCAAAGACAGGCATAGGAAATCACAAAAGTATTGATTGAGGAAGTGATAAGTGTCCATGAAATCTTCACAATTTGTGTTCAGAGATTGCAATAAAGACAGGTGTAAGAAATTATAAAAGTATTAATTTGGGGAACTAATAAATGTCCATGAAATCTTCACAATTTATGTTCTTCTGCCATGTCTTTAGCCGGTCCCTCTGTTCAGGGTCCCTGACTTCCTGCAACAGCTCCCTTGTTCCTTTTCTCTTCCAAGCCTTCCCAAATGCCTCTCTGATCACTCAACTAGGCTAAGCCCTTCTACTGGCACCTAGGTTTCCCCTCCATTAAGCACATTTCCTTTTAATTCATTGCTTAATATTGGTGTGTTGACTTTTCTGCTAGCATAAGCTCCCTAAATGCAAAAGCCCTATCCACATTCTTTACCGTGACATCCCATCACCTGGTATGGGGCCTGAGCCACACCAGGCACTCAGGGAATATTGGTTGAATTTGCTCCTGAATGTAATGAAGTTGAATAGAAAGAGCCTAGAGATGAGAGAGAGACGAGTCAGTGACAGCATCCAGGTCAGACAGAGGTATGGCGGGCTTGGAGGGCAAGAGAGAAATTAGTGAGTTACGTTTTAGGTATGAGGGTGAGATGATGGTAAGACGTCAAGTGGACATGTCCTACAAGCAGTAATAATATGGAACTAAAGGGTTTGTTGTAAACATGAGAGCTGTCATATTCTGGTCCCCACAAAAGGCCCTGTAGACATAGAGAGTCCAGTCACCTACCACAACCATTATCAACGGCCTGCTGTGGCCAGGGTCTTTACTGGGGATTGTATGTGTATTATTTCATTTAATTCTCAGAATATCCTTATGAGGAGGGTTACAAACATTTTATCAGCAAGGAAGTAGAGGCTCAGAAAAGTTAATTTGCCTAAGAGCATATAACTAGAAAGTAGTAAAGACAGAATTTAAATTATCAGTCAAGATATTATTAACATCACTTCATAATTTATGATCCTTGGTGGCAGGAAGCCCATAATATAAAAATTACCCATGACACATGGTAACAATGATATTCTACTGATATGTACAAAATACTAGGGGAGTATAGAAAAGAGAGTATTTCATTCTTCCTAAGTGGTCAGGGAAAGCTTCATGGAAGAGGGGCTGCTATGGGTTGAATTATGTCCCTCCAAAATTCATATGTTCAAGGCCTAATCCCCAGTACCTCCGAATGTGGCCTTGTTTGGAGATAGGTCTTTACAGAGGTAATTGAGTTAAATGGAAGTTATTAGAGTGGGCCTTAATCCAATATGACTGGTGTCCTTATAAGAAGAGGAAGTTCAGACACAGACACAGAGGGAGATCATGTGAAGGCACAGGGAGAAGATGGTCATCGACGAGCCCAGGAGAGAGACCAGGACCAGATCCTTCCCTCACGGCCCTCAGGACGAACCAGTTGTTGACACCTTGATTTCAGACTTCTATCCTCTAGAACTGTGAGACAATAAATTTCTGTTGTTTAGTATTTTGTCTGTTTCCAGGGTACTTTGTTGCAGCAGCCCTAGCAAACTAATACAGGTGCCAAGAACTCAGCCTTCAATGCCAACTTCTCAAGATGGAGAAATGCATTAGAAGTGGGATGTTGGGGAACATGCACTATGGCTCACGCCTGGAATCACAGTACTTTGGGAAGCCAGGATAGGAGAATCACCAGAGGCCAGGCATTTGAGACCAGCATGGGCAACACAGCAAGACCTCATTTCTACAAAAATTTTTTAACAATTAGTTGAGCCTGGTGGTTCATGCCTGTTCCAGCTACTTGGGAAGCGGAGGTGGGAGTATTGCTCGAGCCCAGGAGTTTGAGACTGCAGTGAGCTATGACTGCACCACTGCACTCCAGCCTGGGCAATAAAGCAAGACTTCTATCTCTAAAAATAAAAGACAAAGGAGGAGGAGGAAATAGGAAGAAGAAGGAGGAGGAGGAAAGGAGGAGGAGGAGGAGGAAGAGGAAGAAGAAGAAGAAAGAAGGAAGAAGAAAAGAAGTAGAAAAGAAGAAGGAAGAAGAAGAATAGGAAGAAGAAGGAGGAGGAGGAGGAGGAAGAAGGAGGAGGAGAGGAAGGGGGAAGAGGAGGAGAAAGGGGAGGGGGGAGGAGGAGGAGGAGAGTGTTAAGGAAGGAGGAAAGAATTGTAAACATGTAAGGCTGAGATGCCAGAGGAACATCTAACTGGAGCCATGCTGCGACAGACTTGGGACTGGAGCTCAGAGTTAAGTCAGGACACAGACAAGGGTCACAGATTGTTACATGAAGGAGTAGTCTTAGGGTGTGGAGCTGAACAGACTCCCCCACAAACCCCTAAGGAGGGGATGTGGTAAATGAGAAGAGAACCAGGTTCAGAACCTCAGGAAACACCAACATTTGAAGATAAGCAAGAGGAGAAGCCAGTGAACACTGAGAGAGAGCGGTCATGAGGCAGGAACATGGTGAAAGATGATCCTCGAGGAGGAGACAGAGAGGCCAACTGTGATGAACTCTGAGAGAAGATGGTGAATGTTGCATTTCAGCAATGTTGGTGACCTCATGAGGGCTCTGGGGACAGAAGTCAGCTTGTGGAAAATGAGAGTCGAGTAAACACCCAAGCACATCTCCTACTTGAACTGCTTTCTACCATCTGTAACTGTCACAGCAAGTGCAGAGCGGAAGACCTCTGTGACTCACTCACTTCACACAGACCTGGGCTTTTATTGGACTTTTACTTTAGTTTTTGTTCAGGTGTCTTCGTTTTCTTATTACTCGCTTTGTTTTTAGGAGAAAACACTAACATATGCCCTTGGCTCTTTTTTTCTTTTAGGCTCTATAAAGAATTGGCATGGGAGATGGGTTTTGAAGAGTTCCATTTGTATCTGAGGCCTGTTCACTTTGAATTTGCATCACACAGGAACAGGGCGGACCAGCCACCTCCTGTCTTTATAACCTCTCTGCTGGAGGACAGTGGTCGGGTAGACAGGTGAGCCTTGAGAGCGTAAGGTAAAAATAACACGATGGCTGAGTGAATAACCAGTGAAAAATAATTTTTGTCACCATTTGACATGCAAGAACAATTACATTTTTAAGTTCTCTCTTATATTCTATCTGCCATGATGCCAGTTTTTTTCTTCTTTCTTTTTTTAATAAGAGGGAGAAAGTAAGATTTCATGGCCGGGCGCGGTGGCTCAAGCCTGTAATCCCAGCACTTTGGGAGGCCGAGACGGGCGGATCACGAGGTCAGGAGATCGAGACCATCCTGGCTAACACGGTGAAACCCCGTCTCTACTAAAAAATACAAAAATCTAGCCGGGCGAGGTGGCGAGTGCCTGTGGTCCCAGCTACTCGGGAGGCTGAGGCAGGAGAATGGCGTAAACCCGGGAGGCGGAGCTTGCAGTGAGCGGAGATCCGGCCACTGCACCCCAGTCTGGGCGACAGAGCGAGACTCCGTCTCAAAAAAAAAAAAAAAAAAAAATTTCATTTAAGGGGGACAATTGCATTTAAAAACAGCAAGTAACTGAGAAATGAAAGAACTAGAGAACTCAGGTGAGATGAAATCACAGGCTCAGCTGCTTCCCAGGTAGAATATGTTGCTTCCAGGTAGAAAAGGGAGTCAGCATGGGTCTAAGGGGGTGAGAGCCATGGATCAGAAGTCCAGGTCTCATCTCTTACTTTCCTTCAGACCAGGAAGATGTCACTTAAGTTTTCAGAGCAGCTGTTTCCTTGAAAGGATAACACAAGGTACAAATATAACATGCAGGCAGTATCTCAGGCAGCCTCCTTTGTTACCTAGTGACAGAAGCCAATGCAAACCAGTGAAACTTCTCTCTCATGCCCCATAGGTTCAACCCATTGCTTGAAAGAAAATACCCTTACTAGTAATAGATGGTGAGTCTGTTCAGTCAGGGGAAGGAATCTTTCTTTTGTCCTCACACAATTAACCTTTGATGTGTAGGGAGGAGAAACTGCTGTCTCCCTCTTCTTTCTTTCTCTGCTATCTGCTTTTCCCCGCAGGGTCCCACCTCTATCCCTGGAGATTCCTGGTACTGGCTCCATGCCAAGGAAGAAAAAAGATGACTCCAAGGAGGCAACCAGCACCTTTGTTTTGCTAATGCAGATCTCTGCTCAAAATAGAACTCTGAGTGTTAATATCCTAAATGACTCCACAGAGCAGGGGTAGAATGAGCGGGTTAGGATGATAGAATACAATATCCCAGGATTTCTCAATTTTAGCACTACTAAACTTTGGGGCTGAAGACATCTTTGTTGTGGGGGACTATCCTGTGTGTCTTAGGTTGATTAGCAACATTTCTGACTTCTACCCACCAGATGCCAGTAATATCTCAGTACCCCACCCCATACACACTGTTCTATAATCAAAGACGGCCCCGGACATTGCCAAATATCTCCTGGGGGCAAAACCTGCCCCTGCTCTATCCTATCACACTAGCTAAGCCAAAAACTGAATTTACTGTAAGGATACAGAGATATTCACAGAAGCCAAGGCAGGAAGTATGATCAGGCCTTAGGCGACGCTAGGTCTCCAATTGGCAAAAAAAAAAAAAAAACAAAACCTATCTGGAGCTAAGCTATTTTCTGGTTCTTCAAGGGCCTCCTTGGTTGGTGTTTTATATTGCTGTGAAAATAGGGCACCACATTTTTGTTCAGTCAGAATCCACCAATCAGCACAAACTGCCCAAATGCCCTATGGTCTGGCCGATGCTCTTGTCTGTGACTGGTCCTCCAGGTGATGACCTGGAGATGCCGCAAGATAAGGGAGCCTTTTTCATTATCAGGAGAAAGCTTATATATCCAAAGAACTTGTGTACTGAACTCGTATTTATTTTATGTATGTTAATTCCTTAAAGTTACCACTTTGGAGAGCCATTATAACAACAACATATATAGTGATCCCTTAGTGTCTGTGGGGGATCAGTTCCAAAATCTCCTTAGTTGCCAAAATCCAAGGATGCACAAGTTCCTTATATAAAATGGCATAGTATTTGCATAAAACCTATGCACTCCCTCCCTTATGCTTTAAATCATCTTTAGATTACTTATAATTATATCTAATACAATATAAATGCTATGTAAATAGTCGTTATACTACATTGTTTTTATTTGCATTATTTTTATTTTTTTATTGTTACTTTTTAATTGTTTTATGTTTTCAAATATTTTTTATCTGCAATTGGTTGAATCCATGGATGCAGAACCCATAGATATGGAAGGTCAACTGGATCAAATATGAGTATAGTGACTTACATTTTAAAAAGCACATTCATGCATATTATCCCTCTTAATATTTGCCATAACCCTATGAGATAGGTGATACCCCCTTTACAGATGAAGAAAGAAGGATTGACAGATATTAAGTTACTTGACAAAGTCTCATAGTTATGGACAAAGTACTGAGTCTCAAGGTGGAAAAATGGCTACAAAGAGTATTTAGATAGCTGTTGGAACCGTAGGAAAGAGAGCGAATTGGACAACATTTAGGGGGTGCTCAAAGGAGTGAGTCAGTGAAGGATCCTAAACAAGTATGGTCAAGAAGGTGAGAAGAGCCAGGTGTGGTGGTACATGTCTGTAGTCCCAGCTACTCAGTAGGCTGAGGTGGGACAGTTGCTTGAGCTCAGGTGTTCAAAGCTGCAGTGAGCTATAATTGCACCACTGCCATTCAGTCTGGGTGACAGAGTAAGATTCTGACTCCAAAAAAAAAAAAAAAGTCACTTGGTACACCTTTGATGCCCAGTTAACTACATATGTACTTCAAATAGATAAAAACATTTTGCTTAAAAAAAAAAAAAAAAAAGGTAAGAGGAAAAACAGGAGAGAGTAGTGTAATGGTAATCAAGAGAAAATAATTTCCAACACTACGGGGTGGTCACCACAATCAAACTGCAGAAAGATCAAGTTCAAAAAGGACAGAAAAGACCCCAGATCTCTTATAGCTTTCAGTGGAAATACCAAGTTTTGTATAAAAGTTGCATTTGCTATTATTACTGACATTTCAGATCTGATCACATGACATCCTGTTCCATCACAATGGTGTCTCTTGATTAGTTGCATATCACATCAAAACAATTTCATATTTTTTGTTGCAGATATTCTCCTACTGCTCTTGTCTTAGCCATCTCTGAGGTGGATGATAACCAAATTGGTAAATTTAGTTTTTACACAAAGGAAGCCGTTCTTAAGGTAAACGATTTATTTTTTAAAAGCAAATGAAAGTAGAATAAAACAATTTGCTCACGTATTTCTTTCAGAAGACATAATACTTTATATAAATTTAACTTTCACATATAAGAAAAGCTTCCATGGGCCGGGCGTGGTGGCTCACGCCTGTAATCCCAGTACTTTGGGAGGCCAAGGTGGGCAGATCATGAGGTCAGGAGTTCAAGACCAGCCTGGCCAACATGGTGAAATCCCATCTCTACTACAAATACATAAATTAGCTAGGCATGGTGGCGTGTGCCTGTAATCCCAGCTACTTGGGAGGCTGAGGCAGGAGAATTGCTTGAACCCAGGAGGTGGAGGTTGCAGTGGCTGCAGTGAGCGAAGACTGTGCCACTGCACTCCAGCCTGGCAACAGAGTGAGACTCCATCTCAAAAAAAAAAAAAAGAAAAAGAAAAAAAAAAGAAAAGCTTCCAATTTCTTAAATAATAATGATGATGGTTTTAGTCCATTTTCTCTTGCTATAACAAAATACCTGAGAGTGGGTAATTTATAAAGAAAAGATGTTGATTTGGTTCATGATTCTGGAGGCTGGAAAGTCCAAGGACATGGTGGCAGCTTCTGGCCAGGGCTTTTGCACTGCATCATAACATGGCAGAAAAGCAGAAGGGCAAGCGATTACATGCAAAAGAGACTACAAGAGCAAGCCAAGCTTGCTTTTATAACATCTGCTCTCTTAAGAAAAAAATCCACTCCCACGATTATGACATTAATCCATTCATGAGGGCTCTAATCTCATGGCTCAATCACCTTCCAACACATAAACTTTTGGGGGACACATTCAAACCATAGTGATGGCCTTGCCTTATTTGATGTGCACATTAGCCTGGTTTGAACCATAGAGACCGCAACACCACTTATAATAACTTCTGTTAGATACTAAAAAAGAAGTTCACATGTAGTGAACAATCTTTGCATAAGGTTTTAAAAATATACATTTGTTATTGGAGCTTTTATCTGGTCTTTCTAAACCTGGTGCTATGTTTTATCTGCTACTTGGATTTCTTTGCTTCTGTATGTGTATTTTTAAAACATTGATCTAATCTTGGCTTTCAGGAGCCTACCACTGAGCACATGTTTGCTAGTTCATTAGAGCCTATTCATCTTTTCCTGACCATTGGGGAAATCTAATGGTGTCCAGCTATAGAGCAAATCAAGCCTGGAGGCTGCCTTCTTGGAATGAAATGCTGCTTAGGGAGAGACCAGATTCAGTCTTATGGCTGAGTAGCAAGCATCCCAGCTCATTTGGCAGTTTGATTCATATATTTACATGTTGAATAAGTGGTGATCTCAACCCTCAACTCACTTCTTTATGCAAGAAATTCCTAATATTTTTCGTATTTTCTTCCTTTAGCTCTTGTTGCATTCAGGAGTGGAAAATATGCAGGTGACTCTTGCTTGCCAAGCTGCTCAGAAAAATGCTTTGATGGTGCCTGTCCAGCAGGTGTACTTCTATCACACCCCGCAAGGGAGCTGTCCTGCTAATGTCAAGGTCAGCCTGCATGACAGAGAAGCCAGAGGCATGTCATCACTCCCACCAGCTAATGTCAGGCTGCCCCTTTCTTCCTTCCTTTTTTCTCTTCTCTCTTTCTCCCTTTCTTTCTCCCTTGCCCCCTACTTTCTCTTTCCTATCTCTTTATCTTCCTTACTTTCCTTTTTTCCTCCTTTCCTTGTTTCCTGTTTGTGAATCAATGTATGACCAAACCCTTACTAGATTTCTTAATTTTCAGTGGTACTTTTTTCTGTATTTCTTGTTTTTTGGTTATTGAGAAATAATTAATGTGATATAAAACATACCACAGGCTGGGTGTGGTGGCTCATACCTGTAACCACAGCACTTTGGGAGGCGGAGGTGGGTGGATCACAAGGTCAGGAGATCAATACCATCCTGGCCAGTATGATGAAACCCCATCTCTACTAAAATACAAAAAACTAGCCGGGTGTGGTGGCACGTGCCTACAGTCCCAGCTACTTGGGAGGCTGAGGCAGGGGAATTGCTTGAACTCTGAAGGCAGAGGTTGCAGTAAGCTGAGATCATGGCACTGCACTCCAGCCTGGCAACATAGTGAGACTCTGTCTCAAAACAAACAAACAAACAAACAAACAAAAACCAGATTATAGTATATAATTCAGTGGCTTTTAGTATATTCACAAGATTATGCAACCATCATCACTATCTAATTCCAAAACATTTTTATCACTCACTCTCAAAAGAAACGTACCCATTAGCAGTTACTTACTTTTTCTCCCTCCCCTCAGTCCCTGGCAACCACTAATCTACTTTCTGTTTCTATAGATTTGCTTATTCTGGACATTTTATATAAATGGAATCATACAACAGGTGACCTTTGGTGTCTGGCTTTTTTCCCTTAGCATAATATTCTCAAAATTTAGCTGTGCTGTAGCATGTATCAGTACTTCATTGTTTCATTGCTAAATAATATTTTATTATATGGATACACCACATTTGTTTCTACTTTTTGGCATTAGGAATAGTGCCACTATGAACATTTATGTATAAGGTTTTTTGTTGTTTTGTTTTGTTTTGTTTGAGATGGAGTCTTGCTCTGTCACCCGGGTTGGAGTGCAATGGCGCGATCTCGGCTCATTGCAACTTCCGCCTCCCGGGTTCAAGCAATTCTCCTGTCTTAGCCTCCCGAGTAGCTGGGACTACAGGTGCATACCATCACGCCTGGCTAATTTTTCGTATTTTCAGTAGAGACAGTGTTTCACCGTATTAGCCAGGATGGTCTTGATGTCCTGACCTTGTGGTCCACCCACCTCAGCCTCCCAAAGTGCTGGGATTACAGGCGTAAGCCAGCAGGCCTGGCCTAGGTATAGAATTTTATGAGGACATATATTTTTTAATTTTCTTGGGTATATACATAGAAATTGGATTGCTCAGATTATATGGTAACTTTATATTTTACATTTTGAGGAACCGCCAAACTGTTTTTCAAAGTGACTGCACTTTTTACATTCCCATCAGCAATGTATGAGGGTTCCAATGTCTCCACATTTTTGTCAGCACTTGTTATTGCCTTTTTATTTTAGCTGTTCTAGTAGGAGTAAAGTAGTATCTCATTTTGGTTTTGACTTGGATTTCCCCATTTACTAAGACCTTGAGCATCTTTTCATTTGCTTACTTGACCATTTGTATGTCTTCTTTAGAGAAATGTCTATTTAAATCCTTTGCCTTTCTATAAAATTTGATGTTTTGGTTTTTTATTGATGAGTTGTAAGAGTTCTTTATATATTCTGAGTAAAAGTCCCTTATAAGGCATATGATTTGCAAGTATATTCTACAGATTGTCTTATGATCTCCATTTAACTATTATTTCATTACTTGTTCTTTTGATGTCGTATTTAAGAAACCATTGCCTAATCTAAAGTTATGAAAACACTCATATGTTTTCTTCTAAGAGATTTATGGTTTTAATTCTTACATTTAGGTCTAGGGTCCATTTATACTTAATTGTGCTATACAATGGGAAGTAGGGGTCCAACTTTATTCTTTTCATGTGGCTAATCAGTTTTCTCAGAACCACTTGTTGAAAAGACTCATATTTCCTCATTAAATTGTCCTGGAACCCTTGCCATAAAAACACTTGACCATAAATGTAAGAATTTATAACTGGACTCTCAATTCTATTCCATTAATCTAAATGCCTGTTTTTATGCCAGTACTACTATGTTTTGATTACTGTAGCTTTGTAGTAAGTTTGAAATTATGAAGCATAATCGCTCCAAATTTGTTTTTCTTTTTCAAGTTTGCTTTAGCTATTTTGAGTCCCTTGCATTTTCACATGAGTTTTAGTGTCAGCTTGCCAATTTTGGGGGCTTTAAAAAAGAGTACATTAGAATTTTGACAGGGATTGCATCAAACCTATAGATTGAGTAGTATTGCCATTTTATTTTATTTTAGTAGGATTGCCATTTTTACAATATTATGTCTTCCAGTTCTTGAGCATGGCATGTCTTTCTATTTATAGACACACCTTGGAGATATTGTAGGTTTGATTCCAGATGGTTCCATGCCAATTTTTTGGTTTCTGAGTGCATATAAAAGTTACTTTTATATTACACTGTAGACAATTAAGTGTGCAACACCATTTTGTCTTAAAAAAAAAACCAATGTACATATACCTCAATTTAAAATACATTATTCACTTGCAGACCAAAGAATATTAAGTTACAAAAAAAGAAAGAGAAAATATATTTTTGCTAAAAAATGCTAATAATCATTTGAGCCTTCAGTGAGTTGTAATCTTTTTGCTGGTAGAGGGTCTTACCTTGATATGGAAGGCTGCTGACTGATCAGAGTGGTGGTTGCGAAGGTTGGGGGCCAGAGGTCTCTGGCAATTTCTTAAAATAAGACAAAATAAAGTTTTCCACATTAATTGACTCTACTTTTCATGAAAATTTGCTCTTTGGCATGTAATACTGTTGGATAGTATTTTACCTACAGTAAAACTTTTTTCAAAATTGAATTTAATTCTCTCAAACTGTGCTTTATCAACTGAGTTTATGTAATATTCTAAATCCTTAGCTGTCATTTCAACAATGTTCACAGCATCTTCACCAGGAGTAGATTCCATCTCAAGAAACCACCTTCTTTCTTAGCTCATCCGTAAGAAGTACCTCCTCATCTGTGTAAGTTTTATCACGAGAATGCAGCAATTCAGTTACATCTTCAGGTTCCACTTCTAATTCTAGTTCTCTTGTTATTTCTGCCACATCTTTAGTGACTCCCTCCACTGAAGTCTTGAACTCCTCAAAGTCCTCCATGAGGGTTGGAATTAACTTCTTCCAAACTCCTGTTAACATGGATATTTTGACCTACTCTCATGAATCATGAATGTTCTTAATGGTATCTAGAATGATAAATCTTCCAGAAGGTTTTCAGTTTACTTTACCCAGATCCATTATGCAAGGGTGTCCAAGACTTTGGCTTCTCTGGGCCACATTGGAAGAAGAAAAATTGTCATGGGCCATACATAAAATACACTAACACTAATGATAGCTGATGAGCTTTAAAAAAAATCACAAGAAACTCATAATGTTTTAAGAAAGTTTACAAATTTGTGTTGGACTGCATTCAAAGCCATTCTAGGCCTCATGCAGCCCATGGGCCATGGGTTGGACAAACTTGCATTAGAGTAATTACTATCCATGGCAGTTGTTGTCTTGTGAAATGTATTTTTTTTTTTTTTTTTTTGAGACGGAGTCTTGCTCTGTCACCCAGGCTGGAGTGCAGTGGTATGATCTCGGCTCACTGCAAGCTCTGCCTCCCAGGTTCACGCCATTCTCCTGCCTCAGCCTCCTGAGTAGCTGGGACTACAGGCGCCCACCACCACACCTGACTAACTTTTTGTATTTGTAGTAGAGATGGGGTTTCACCATGTTAGCCAGGATGGTCTCGATCTTCTGACTTCATGATCCACCCACTCAGCCTCCTAAAGTGCTGGAATTACAGGCGTGAGCCACTGTGCCCAGCCTGAAATGTATTTCTTAATAATGACTTCACAATATGACACAGAGACACAAGACATACTCCTTGATCCATGGCCTGTAGAATGGATGTTGTGTTAGCAGGCATAACAACATTAATCTCTTTGTACGTTTCCATTAGAGCTCTTGGGCACTGTCAATGCACAGTAATGTTTTGAAAGGAATCTCTTTTTCTGAACAGTGAGTGTCTCAACAGTGGGCTTAAGATCTTCAGTAAACTGGCCGGGCGCGGTGGCTCAAGCCTGTAATCCCAGCACTTTGGGAGGCCGAGACGGGCGGATCACGAGGTCAGGAGATCGAGACCATCCTGGCTAACACGGTGAAACCCCGTCTCTACTAAAAATACAAAAAAAAAAAAAACTAGCCGGGCGAGGTGGCGGGCGCCTGTAGTCCCAGCTACTCGGGAGGCTGAGGCAGGAGAATGGCGTAAACCCGGGAGGCGGAGCTTGCAGTGAGCTGAGATCCGGCCACTGCACTCCAGCCCGGGCGACAGAGCGAGACTCCGTCTCAACAACAAAAAAAAAGATCTTCAGTAAACTATGCTGTAAAGAGAGGTGCTGTCATCCAGGCTTTGTTATTCCATTTGTAGAGCACGGGCGGAATAGATTTAGCATAATTCTTAAGGGTCCTAGGATTTGGGGAATGGTAAATGAGCATTTGCTTCCACTTCAAGTCACCAATAGCATTCATCTCTAACAAAAGAGTCAACCTGTCCTTCGAAGCTTTGAAGCCAGGCATTGACTTCTCCTCTCTAGCTATAAGAATACCAGATGGCATCTTCTTTCAGTAGAAGACTGGTTTGTCTACGTTGAAAATCTATTGTTTAGTGTAGCCACCTCTATCAATTATCTCAGCTAGATATTCTGGATAACTTGCTGCAACTTCTGTGTCAGCATTTATCACACTTCACCTTGCACTTCTTTGTTATGGAGATGGCTTCTTTCCTTAACCCTCATGAACCAATCTCTTCTAGTTTCAAACTTTTCTCTCATCCTTCATGGAACTAGAGAGAGTTAGGACCTTGCTTCGGATTAGTCTTTGGCTTCAGGGAATTTTGTGGTTGATTTGATCTTCTATCCAGACCACTAAAACTTTCTCCATATCAATAATAAGGCTGTTTTCCTTTCTTATCATTCTTGTATGCATTAGAGTAACGCTTTTAATTTCCTTCAAAAACTTTTCCTTTGCATTCACAACTTGGCTGTTTTGCACCAGAGGAGTAGTTTTTGGCCTTTTCCAGCTTTTGACATGCCTTCCTTGCTAAGCTTAATCATATTTAGCTTTTGATTGCAAGTGAGAGTCATGTGACTCTTGTTCTCACTTAAACACTTAGAGGCCATTGTAGAGTTATTAATCGGCCTAATTTCAATAGGGTGTCTCAGGGAATAGGGAGATCCGAGGAGAGGGAGGGAAACAGGGGAACGGCCAGTCGGCGAAGCAGTGAGAAGACACACGTTTATTAAGTTCGTCTTCTTATATGGTGTGGTTCATGGCACCCCAAAACATTTACAATAGTAACATCAAAGATCGCTGATGTCGGATCACCAAAATAGACATAATAATGAAACAGTTTGAAATATTGTATGAATTACGAAAATGTGACACAGAGACATGAAGTAAGCATATGCTATTGGGGCCAATAATTTGTTCAATGCAGGGTTGCCACAAACGTTCAACTTGTAAAAAACACAAAATCTGCAAAGCATAATAAAGCTGAGTGCAAGAAAATGAGGTATGCCTTTATTTAGGTCTTCAACTTCTTTCAACAATATTTTATAGTCTTCAGGATACAACTTTTACCCTTTTTCGTTATATATTAATTCCAAAATATTTCATTCCTTTTAACATGATTATAAATTGAATTGTTTTTCTTAACTTCATTTTCAGAGTGTTCTCTTGTATATATGCTAGTTCATTACTAGTAATATATACAAAAGTTGACTTTCGTATATTGATCTTGTATCCTGCAATCTTACTAAGCCAGTTTATTGGTTCTAGTAATTTACAGGTATATGTTTGTGTGTATGTATATGTGTGTGTGTGTGTGTGTGTGTGTGTGTGGTATTTCTTAGGATTTTCTATATACAAGATTATGTTATCTGCAAGTAGAGATAGTTTTGCTTCTTCCTTTTCAATCTTTATGCCTTTTGTTTCTTTTCTTGCCTAATTGCTCTGGCTAGACCCTCCAATACAAGATTGAGTAGAAGTAGTGAAAGTAGATATTATCATATTATTCCTACTCTGAAGGGGAAAACCTTCGGTCTTTCACCATTAGGTATGATATTAGCATTGGTTTTTCATAGGTACCTTTTATCGGGTTGAGGACATTCCCTTCTATTCTAAGTTTGTTGAATATTTTTATTATAAAGGGGTTTTGGATTTTATCTATATACACTTTTTTGTATTTTGTTTTTTTCACTTAATGATATATCTTGGATATCATTCCAAATCAGTTCATAGAGGTTTTCCCCTTTTTGCAACTGTATACTTCTCTTTTATGTGTATACTAGTGAATGTAACTTACGTGTAAAATTAAATATGGTTTTAAGAAATCAACTTTCCAGATAGTTTTATTTTATTTTATTTTATTTTATTTTATTTTTTTTTTTTTGAGACGGAGTTTCGCTCTGTCGCCCAGGCTGGAGTGCAGTGGCCGGATCTCAGCTCACTGCAAGCTCCGCCTCCCAGGTTTATGCCATTCTCCTGCCTCAGCCTCCCGAGTAGCTGGGACTACAGGCGCCCGCCACCTCGCCCGGCTAGTTTTCTGTATTTTTTAGTAGAGACGGGGTTTCACCGTGTTAGCCAGAATGGTCTCGATCTCCTGACCTTGTGATCCGCCCGTCTCGGCCTCCCAAAGTGCTGGGATTACAGGCTTGAGCCACCGCGCCCGGCCTCCAGATAGTTTTAAACATTCTTTAAGCTTTGTGGATTCTACTCAGCTCACCACATTAACCCCTTATCACATTTATCTACCTCTATTTACCCATATCTACTCTCTCTGTTTTTATTTATTTATTTTTTTTCAGAGACAGGGTCTCACTCTGTCACCCAGACTAGAGTGTAGTGGTGTGACCATAGCTCACTACAGCCTCGTATTCCTGGGCTCAATTGATCTTCCCACCTCAGTCTTTCAAGTAGCTGGGACCACAGGTGTGTGCCACCATGTCCTGCCAATTTTTAAATTTTTTCTAGAGATGGGATCTCGCTACATTGCCCAGGCTGGTCTCAAACTCCTGGCCTTGAGCAATCCTCCCTCCCTGGCTTCCCAAAGCAGTGAGATTATAGGCATGAGCCACCATACCTGGCCTGTACTCCTCATATTAATAGGAAAGTACAAATTTATGGGTATGGCAACAATATTGAATGCCAAATACTTCTACTGCCAAATACTCAGTCCCATAGAAATCAGCTGAAGTAGAAAATAGGGGTAGAGTGAGTTACATAGATTTTTAAAAATACGACCCCCAAAATCTTAATTCAGTGCCTATTGTAAGTTAGGCTCAAAAGATAATACTGAGGTACAGTTCCTGACCCAGATGAACCTCTAGGCTGGTGTGTTTAAGGAGGGTAGGCCCACAAGTGGCTCAAAGACAAAGGCACAGAGAGGTTCAACAAGCTATACAGAAGGAGATTAAAGGAACGAGAATACACATCTGGGGAAACAGGAAGGGCAGCACAGGGAGGGGGCATTTGGGAAAACCCTGAAGGATGAGTTTTTTGGCAGGCAGAGATGACCAGTTGATCATTCGGAGTAGAGGAAAGACCCTTCAGATACCCAGGCATGGGAGACAGAAAGGGCAAATGGGGACCAGGAAAAATCGAGAAGCCCAACTTGATAACCACCTATGATTTTCATACACAGTTGATATAGAGAATCCTTTATTCAGTCAATTTGATCTTGTAAAGAATACCAGTATATAAAACAGATACAAGTGGGGCTGTTCTGGTTGAAGTGAAGGTTGAGAGCTTATAAGTCATCTCCTGAGATAAATCCAAGGAGCACATGTTAAAAGATACTGGACAGGAGCACAGGACAGGGGTGGAAGGCGGGAAAGTGATAGCCTGCAGCATGGGGAAGGGTAGGGAGGCATTAGGGTAACAGCCTGGGAAGGTGGGCTAGGACTATAATGTGGGTGCCCTGAAAGACCCAGCCCGGGTGTCATCACCCCAGAGAGCCTTTTCCTAGTTTCTCAGATCACTAGTTACTATATTTTCTACATATAAAATCATTTGTACTTCAATTATGTTTTCCACATTATACTGACTGTGAGGACGACCCCTTGTGTATTTTTTTTGTCTTTGTGTCTGCCTAGTAGACAGACACAAAGACAAGTGGGAAATATCATTCATTGAATGATTGCCGAATTCCCACTTAATAGAGATTTAAAACGCTATAGACAGACAGAAAGGCAAATAATAAGTACCATTTGTTGAGTGATTGCTGAATTCACACTTAAAAGTTTTTGAGCTGAGGAAGGACCTGACCTGGGATTCTCATTAGGAATATTCACTGTGTTTGACAGGTTGAAGGGGAGAAAGGTAAGTTAGGGAGACCAAAAGGGAAGAAGATGTGAAGTCTTGAGCCATGGGTGCAGTTAGGGAGACCAAAAGGCAAGAAGATGTGAAGTCTTGAGCCATGGGTGCAGCCGTGGGGATGAGCGGGAGGGATGGGTGTGAGCAGGAGTGTTGGAATGCATGCGGCACACAGGCCTGGGGTGAGCTCCCAGACAAGATTGAACATTCCTACCAGGTTGCCACCCTCAAATGCACACCCTTCAAACTTATCTTCCACCTGCTACCGTGCTTCCCTCCAGCCTCAGAGTGTGAAGTGTTCCTCTTCCCAGTCAAGTTCAATGCCTCTCACCAACATTCTCTATCCATTTCCTTTTCTGAGGCCTTGACTCATTGGTTATCTTCTTTCCCTGCTGCACTTTCAAGCTTTTCCTCCATTACCTCTTTCCACTTACAAGTACTTCCCACATTCCACTTATGTGCAGGCTAGATTGTTTTCATCCTCTCCAGAAAGCTTAACTGAATCCTATGTGCTTCTCTGGCCAGTACCCTAATTATGACCTTTCTTTTTTATTCAGGTTTATTGAAAGGATGTTCTTTTTTTTTTTTTTTTAATTATACTTTAAGTTCTAGGGTACATGTGCACAACGTGCAGGTTTGTTACATATGTATACATGTGCCATGTTGGTGTGCTGCACCCATTAACTCATCATTTACATTAGGTATATCTCCTAATGCTATCCCTCCCCCCGACTCCCCACAATAGGCCCCGATGTGTGATGTTCCCCTTCCTGTGTCCAAGTGATCTCATTGTTCAATTCCCACCTATGAGTGAGAACATGCGGTGTTTGACTTTCTGTTCTTGTGATAGTTTGCTCAGAATGATGGTTTCCAGCTGCATCCATGTCCCTACAAGGACACGAACTCATCGAAAGGATGTTCTTTAACCCCCTAGCTCTATATCCTTTCATTGTAATGTAGCTTGCTCTTCCACCACTCCCTTGAAACTTCTCTCACTAGAGTCAGCAATGACCTCTCAATTGTTAAATCCAGGGAACATTATTCAGATGTTGTATTTGACTACTTTCCTTCACTTAATGCTGTTGACCACTCCCTTGTCCTCGATACTCTTCTTCCTCTGCTTCTGTGACTCTATTCTCTCCTGGATCTCTTCCACATCTTTGATTCTTCTTTCTCATTTTCCTGGAGTGGGGGACCTCTTCTCCACCCATCTCTAACATGATGGTGTTTTCCTGGATCCTCTTTTTAGAGCTCCTATTCTCCTTTCATATTCTCCCTTGGTGATCTCATCGACTCTTGAGGTTTAAAACCTCCAGTATACTGTCAACTTTCAAATCTACATCTCTTCATGGAACCTCTCTCCCAAGCCCCAAACTAGAGTATCTAAATGCTTCACAGATAGTGTTTGGATATCCCATAAACACCTCAACTCAGTATCAAAAGGCAACTCATTCTTCTCCCATCTAATTCTCTAGTATTTCTATTCTTGGTTAAGGTAGCAACATCTGAGTAGTCAGACAGGGTTTTGTTTTTGTTTTTGTTTTTGTTTTGAGATGGAGTTTCACTTGTGTCACCCAGGATGGAGTGCAATGGTGCAACATTGGCTTACTGCAACCTCCGCCTCCCAGGTGCCAGTGATCCTCCTGCCTCAGCCTCCCAAGTAGCTGGAATTACAGATGCACACCACGATGTCTGGGTAATTTTTATATTTTTAGTAGAGACGGGGCTTCACCATGTCAGCCAGGCTGGTCTCGAACCCCTGACCTCAGGTGATCCGCCTGCCTTGGCCTCCCAAAGTGCTGGGATTACAGGCATGAGCCACCATGCCCAGCCGTCAGACAGGATTAAAATGTGGGTATTGTCCTCAACTCCTCTGGCTTTCTTACCTTAGATCAATCAAGCACTACCTCTTGCCAATATCACACTCTACATATTTATTGAACATAGCCCCTCTTCTCCATCCCCACTGCCTTAGTTTAAACTCTCATTATCTCACTTGTGTGACTGTAATGACCTTCTAACTGGCCTCCATCCCTCTGGGTCCATGATACCTCCTTGATTAAACCCCTTCAGTGGCTTCTTGTAGACCAAAGAGCAAAACTCAACCTCCTTAGCTAGGCATGCAAGGCCTTCACTGCCTGACCCCACCCCTCTATTCTGCTGCTTCCCCTGCCCTCTATTTGAAGTATCCTAAACATTTTGTGCTGTTTCATGTCTCTCTGCTTCTATTCATATTTCCCAGAGAATTTTAACCTTATTTGACCACATCCCACCCTGCCATTTTATTCTTTGGCCTTCAGATTCAACTCAGTCATTGTATCTTCTAGGATGTGTTCGTGACTCTTTTAACTTGGCTAAAGAGCATTTTGTGACTACTTCATTATGAAATGGTATAGTGTAATACACACGCACACATTGCTCCTCTTACAAGTGTGAAATTAGGCTAAAGAGCATTTTGTGACTACTTCATTAGGAAATGGTATAGTGTAATACACACGCACACATTGCTCCTCTTACAAGTGGGAAACTAGGCTAAAGTGCATTTTGTGACTACTTCATGATGAAATGGTATAGTGTAATACACACGCACACATTGCTCCTCTTACAAGTGTGAAACTAGGCTAAAGTGCATTTTGTGACTACTTCATGATGAAATGGTATAGTGTAATACACAACACATTGCTCCTCTTACAAGTGTGAAACTAGGCTAAAGTGCATTTTGTGACTACTTCATGATGAAATGGTATAGTGTAATACACACGCACACATTGCTCCTCTTACAAGTGTGAAACTAGGCTAAAGTGCATTTTGTGACTACTTCATGATGAAATGGTATAGTGTAATACACACACGCACACATTCTCCTCTTACAAGTGTGAAACTAGGCTAAAGTGCATTTTGTGACTACTTCATGATGAAATGGTATAGTGATATACACACGCACACATTGCTCCTCTTACAAGTGTGAAACTAGGCTAAGTGCATTTTGATTTTGTGACTATTCATGATGAAATGGTATAGTGTAATACACACGCACACATTGCTCCTCTTACAAGTGTGAAACTAGCTAAAGTGCATTTTGTGACTACTTCATGATGAAATGGTATAGTGTATACACACGCACACATTGCTCCTCTTACAAGTGTGAAACTAGGCTAAAGTGCATTTTGTGACTACTTCATGATGAAATGGTATAGTGTAATACACACGCACACATTGCTCCTCTTACAAGTGTGAAACTAGGCTAAAGTGCATTTTGTGACTACTTCATGATGAAATGGTATAGTGTAATACACACGCACATTGCTCCTCTTACAGTGTGAAACTAGGCTAAAGTGCATTTTGTGACTACTTCATGATGAAATGGTATAGTGTAATACACACGCACACATTGCTCCTCTTACAAGTGTGAAACTAGGCTAAAGAGCATTTTGTGACTACTTCATGATGAAATGGTATAGTGTAATACACACGCACACATTGCTCCTCTTACAAGTGTGAAACTAGGCTAAAGTGCATTTTGTGACTACTTCATGATGAAATGGTATAGTGTAATACACACGCACACATTGCTCCTCTTACAAGTGTGAAACTAGGCTAAAGTGCATTTTGTGACTACTTCATGATGAAATGGTATAGTGTAATACACACGCACACATTGCTCCTCTTACAAGTGTGAAACTAGGCTAAAGTGCATTTTGTGACTACTTCATGATGAAATGGTATAGTGTAATACACACGCACACATTGCTCCTCTTAAGTGTGAAACTAGGCTAAAGTGCATTTTGTGACTACCTCATGATGAAATGGTATAGTGTAATACACACGCACACATTGCTCCTCTTACAAGTGTGAAACTAGGCTAAAGTGCATTTTGTGACTACCTCATGATGAAATGGTATAGTGTAATACACACGCACACATTGCTCCTCTTACAAGTGTGAAACTAGGCTAAAGTGCATTTTGTGACTACCTCATGATGAAATGGTATAGTGTAATACACACGCACACATTGCTCCTCTTACAAGTGTGAAACTAGGCTAAAGTGCATTTTGTGACTACTCATGATGAAATGGTATAGTGTAATACACACGCACACATTGCTCCTCTTACAAGTGTGAAACTAGGCTAAAGTGCATTTTGTGACTACTCATGATGAAATGGTATAGTGTAATACACACGCACACATTGCTCCTCTTACAAGTGTGAAACTAGGCTAAAGTGCATTTTGTGACTACCTCATGATGAAATGGTATAGTGTAATACACACGCACACATTGCTCCTCTTACAAGTGTGAAACTAGGCTAAAGAGCATTTTGTGACTACTTCATGATGAAATGGTATAGTGTAATACACACGCACACATTGCTCCTCTTACAAGTGTGAAACTAGGCTAAAGTGCATTTTGTGACTACTTCATGATGAATGGTATAGTGTAATACACACGCACACATTGCTCCTCTTACAAGTGTGAAACTAGGCTAAAGTGCATTTTGTGACTACTTCATGATGAAATGGTATAGTGTAATACACACGCACACATTGCTCCTCTTACAAGTGTGAAACTAGGCTAAAGAGCATTTCGTGACTACTTCATGATGAAATGGTATAGTGTAATACACACGCACACATTGCTCCTCTACAAGTGTGAAACTAGGCTAAAGAGCATTTTGTGACTACTTCATGAGGAAATGGTATAGTGTAATACACACGCACACATTGCTCCTCTTACAAGTGTGAAACTAGGCTAAAGTGCATTTTGTGACTACTTCATGATGAAATGGTATAGTGTAATACACACGCACACATTGCTCCTCTTACAAGTGTGAAACTAGGCTAAAGTGCATTTTGTGACTACTTCATGATGAAATGGTATAGTGTAATACACACGCACACATTGCTCCTCTTACAAGTGTGAAACTAGGCTAAAGTGCATTTTGTGACTACCTCATGATGAAATGGTATAGTGTAATACACACGCACACATTGCTCCTCTTACAAGTGTGAAACTAGGCTAAAGTGCATTTTGTGACTACCTCATGATGAAATGGTATAGTGTAATACACACGCACACATTGCTCCTCTTACAAGTGTGAAACTAGGCTAAAGTGCATTTTGTGACTACCTCATGATGAAATGGTATAGTGTAATACACACGCACACATTGCTCCTCTTACAAGTGTGAAACTAGGCTAAAGTGCATTTTGTGACTACCTCATGATGAAATGGTATAGTGTAATACACACGCACACATTGCTCCTCTTACAAGTGTGAAACTAGGCTAAAGTGCATTTTGTGACTACCTCATGATGAAATGGTATAGTGTAATACACACGCACACATTGCTCCTCTTACAAGTGTGAAACTAGGCTAAAGTGCATTTTGTGACTACCTCATGATGAAATGGTATAGTGTAATACACACGCACACATTGCTCCTTACAAGTGTGAAACTAGGCTAAAGTGCATTTTGTGACTACTTCATGATGAAATGGTATAGTGTAATACACACGCACACATTGCTCCTCTTACAAGTGTGAAACTAGGCTAAAGTGCATTTTGTGACTACTTCATGATGAAATGGTATAGTGTAATACACACGCACACATTGCTCCTCTTACAAGTGTGAAACTAGGCTAAAGAGCATTTTGTGACTACTTCATGATGAAATGGTATAGTGTAATACACACGCACACATTGCTCCTCTTACAAGTGTGAAACTAGGCTAAAGCATTTTGTGACTACTTCATGGTGAAATGGTATAGTGTAATACACACGCACACATTGCTCCTCTTACAAGTGTGAAACTAGGCTAAAGTGCATTTTGTGACTACTTCATGTGAAATGGTATAGTGTAATACACACGCACACATTGCTCCTCTTACAAGTGTGAAACTAGGCTAAAGTGCATTTTGTGACTACTTCATGATGAAATGGTATAGTGTAATACACACGCACACATTGCTCCTCTTACAAGTGTGAAACTAGGCTAAAGTGCATTTTGTGACTACTTCATGATGAAATGGTATAGTGTAATACACACGCACACATTGCTCCTCTTACAAGTGTGAAACTAGGCTAAAGTGCATTTTGTGACTACTTCATGATGAAATGGTATAGTGTAATACACACGCACACATTGCTCCTCTTACAAGTGTGAAACTAGGCTAAAGTGCATTTTGTGACTACCTCATGATGAAATGGTATAGTGTAATACACACGCACACATTGCTCCTCTTACAAGTGTGAAACTAGGCTAAAGTGCATTTTGTGACTACTTCATGATGAAATGGTATAGTGTAATACACACGCACACATTGCTCCTCTTACAAGTGTGAAACTAGGCTAAAGTGCATTTTGTGACTACTTCATGATGAAATGGTATAGTGTAATACACACGCACACATTGCTCCTCTTACAAGTGTGAAACTAGGCTAAAGTGCATTTTGTGACTACTTCATGATGAAATGGTATAGTGTAATACACACGCACACATTGCTCCTCTTACAAGTGTGAAACTAGGCTAAAGAGCATTTTGTGACTACCTCATGATGAAATGGTATAGTGTAATACACACGCACACATTGCTCCTCTTACAAGTGTGAAACTAGGCTAAAGTGCATTTTGTGACTACTTCATGGTGAAATGGTATAGTGTAATACACACGCACACATTGCTCCTCTTACAAGTGTGACTAGGCTAAAGTGCATTTTGTGACTACTTCATGATGAAATGGTATAGTGTAATACACACGCACACATTGCTCCTCTTACAAGTGTGAAACTAGGCTAAAGTGCATTTTGTGACTACTCATGATGAAATGGTATAGTGTAATACACACGCACACATTGCTCCTCTTACAAGTGTGAAACTAGGCTAAAGTGCATTTTGTGACTACTTCATGATGAAATGGTATAGTGTAATACACACGCACACATTGCTCCTCTTACAAGTGTGAAACTAGGCTAAAGAGCATTTTGTGACTACTTCATGATGAAATGGTATAGTGTAATACACACGCACACATTGCTCCTCTTACAAGTGTGAAACTAGGCTAAAGAGCATTTTGTGACTACTTCATGATGAAATGGTATAGTGTAATACACACGCACACATTGCTCCTCTTACAAGTGTGAAACTAGGCTAAAGTGCATTTTGTGACTACTTCATGATGAAATGGTATAGTGTAATACACACGCACACATTGCTCCTCTTAAAGTGTGAAACTAGGCTAAAGTGCATTTTGTGACTACTTCATGATGAAATGGTATAGTGTAATACACACGCACACATTGCTCCTCTTACAAGTGTGAAACTAGGCTAAAGTGCATTTTGTGACTACCTCATGATGAAATGGTAGTGTAATACACACGCACACATTGCTCCTCTTACAAGTGTGAAACTAGGCTAAAGTGCATTTTGTGACTACCTCATGATGAATGGTATAGTGTAATACACACGCACACATTGCTCCTCTTACAAGTGTGAAACTAGGCTAAAGTGCATTTTGTGACTACCTCATGATGAAATGGTATAGTGTAATACACACGCACACATTGCTCCTCTTACAAGTGTGAAACTAGGCTAAAGTGCATTTTGTGACTACCTCATGATGAAATGGTATAGTGTAATACACACGCACACATTGCTCCTCTTACAAGTGTGAAACTAGGCTAAAGTGCATTTTGTGACTACTTCATGATGAAATGGTATAGTGTAATACACACGCACACATTGCTCCTCTTACAAGTGTGAAACTAGATCGTCGCTCGTTCCCTTCTCGGCGGCGGTACCTGCTCCTGGTGGCCCTGAGGACGTGCGGGCCAGGGGCGGCCCAGAAAGTAGGAAGCGGAGGGTGAGCAGGTCTGCGAGGCTAAGTGTCGCGGCGGCGCACCTCGCGTCGAGAATCGGGAGGAGGAGGAGACTGCAAGGATAGGCCCAGGAGTAATGGAGTCCAAAGAGGAACTAGTGGCAACAATCTCAACGGGGAAAATGCCCAACAAGAAACGATGGAGGGGAGCAGGCCCCCATGCCGAATGAAGAAGAATCCCGCCATTTGGGAGGGTTGAAGGCCAGAAGCCTGGAGGAAATATCAGGCGGGGGCGAGTTAGGCGACTTGTCCCTAATTTTCGATGGGCCATACCTAATAGGCATATTGAGCACAATGAAGCGAGAGATGATGTAGAAAGGTTTGTAGGGCAGATGATGGAAATCAAGAGAAAGACTAGGGAACAGCAGATGAGGCACTATATGCGCTTCCAAACTCCTGAACCTGACAACCATTATGACTTTTGCCTCATACCTTGAATCCTAAAAGTTTTTGCTGAGGTAATGTGAACACTGCTTTACAAGCTTGTATTTTTGTGATTTACTTTTTCTGTAAGCCTTTTGGTGTTCCACTTAACCAGTTTCTAATGGAATTAGAATTCTAATTGTATATTTGTCTCAGCCAAAAAGTTACTGTCAGCATGGCAATTCACCCATTTTAGGAAAAATACTCTTTTCATAATGTGAAATGCATAAAGCAGTTCAAAAAGCAGTCTGTATTCCATCATCTTCCTCTTTCATTCCAGTCCTTGTTTTTTGTAAATACTACTTTTCCTCCTCTGGCTACCTGGACTCAAAATCTCAGTTGTCTTTGACAATTTTTTTCTTGTCCCTGACCAAAAAAGAATGATCATACCCATAATTCAATGTTTGATATTTAAGAATGTATGTTCTAGTGTTTTTCAGAGTGAGTCTACCATCTGTATAAAAACACCTTGGGGCAGGAGCATTTAAGAATGTGGGACCTATCATCCAGACTCACAGAGTGGGGCTCCAGAATCTGCATTTTAGCAAACTCTAAGTCTCTGATGTGTACCAAAATCAGTGCCATTGGTGTTGTGTATGTAACTATGTATGTGTGTTTGTGTGTATATAATGTGTCATAACCGTAAACAATAAAGAGTATCAAGATGAATCTCTCTGAAAAAAAAAAAAAAAAAAAAAAAAAAAAAAAAAAAAAAAAAAAACAAGTGTGAAACTAGGCTAAAGTGCATTTTGTGACTACTTCATGATGAAATGGTATAGTGTAATACACACGCACACATTGCTCCTCTTACAAGTGTGAAACTAGGCTAAAGAGCATTTTGTGACTACTTCATGATGAAATGGTATAGTGTAATACACACGCACACATTGCTCCTCTTACAAGTGTGAAACTAGGCTAAAGTGCATTTTGTGACTACTTCATGGTGAAATGGTATAGTGTAATACACACGCACACATTGCTCCTCTTACAAGTGTGAAACTAGGCTAAAGTGCATTTTGTGACTACTTCATGGTGAAATGGTATAGTGTAATACACACGCACACATTGCTCCTCTTACAAGTGTGAAACTAGGCTAAAGTGCATTTTGTGACTACTTCATGATGAAATGGTATAGTGTAATACACACGCACACATTGCTCCTCTTACAAGTGTGAAACTAGGCTAAAGTGCATTTTGTGACTACTTCATGATGAAATGGTATAGTGTAATACACACGCACACATTGCTCCTCTTACAAGTGTGAAACTAGGCTAAAGTGCATTTTGTGACTACTTCATGATGAAATGGTATAGTGTAATACACACGCACACATTGCTCCTCTTACAAGTGTGAAACTAGGCTAAAGTGCATTTTGTGACTACCTCATGATGAAATGGTATAGTGTAATACACACGCACACATTGCTCCTCTTACAAGTGTGAAACTAGGCTAAAGTGCATTTTGTGACTACTTCATGATGAAATGGTATAGTGTAATACACACGCACACATTGCTCCTCTTACAAGTGTGAAACTAGGCTAAAGTGCATTTTGTGACTACTTCATGATGAAATGGTATAGTGTAATACACACGCACACATTGCTCCTCTTACAAGTGTGAAACTAGGCTAAAGTGCATTTTGTGACTACTTCATGATGAAATGGTATAGTGTAATACACACGCACACATTGCTCCTCTTACAAGTGTGAAACTAGGCTAAAGTGCATTTTGTGACTACTTCATGATGAAATGGTATAGTGTAATACACACGCACACATTGCTCCTCTTACAAGTGTGAAACTAGGCTAAAGTGCATTTTGTGACTACTTCATGATGAAATGGTATAGTGTAATACACACGCACACATTGCTCCTCTTACAAGTGTGAAACTAGGCTAAAGTGCATTTTGTGACTACTTCATGATGAAATGGTATAGTGTAATACACACGCACACATTGCTCCTCTTACAAGTGTGAAACTAGGCTAAAGTGCATTTTGTGACTACTTCATGATGAAATGGTATAGTGTAATACACACGCACACATTGCTCCTCTTACAAGTGTGAAACTAGGCTAAAGTGCATTTTGTGACTACCTCATGATGAAATGGTATAGTGTAATACACACGCACACATTGCTCCTCTTACAAGTGTGAAACTAGGCTAAAGTGCATTTTGTGACTACTTCATGATGAAATGGTATAGTGTAATACACATGCACACATTGCTCCTCTTACAAGTGTGAAACTAGGCTAAAGTGCATTTTGTGACTACTTCATGATGAAATGGTATAGTGTAATACACACGCACACATTGCTCCTCTTACAAGTGTGAAACTAGGCTAAAGTGCATTTTGTGACTACTTCATGATGAAATGGTATAGTGTAATACACACGCACACATTGCTCCTCTTACAAGTGTGAAACTAGGCTAAAGTGCATTTTGTGACTACTTCATGATGAAATGGTATAGTGTAATACACACGCACACATTGCTCCTCTTACAAGTGTGAAACTAGGCTAAAGTGCATTTTGTGACTACTTCATGATGAAATGGTATAGTGTAATACACACGCACACATTGCTCCTCTTACAAGTGTGAAACTAGGCTAAAGTGCATTTTGTGACTACTTCATGATGAAATGGTATAGTGTAATACACACGCACACATTGCTCCTCTTACAAGTGTGAAACTAGGCTAAAGTGCATTTTGTGACTACTTCATGATGAAATGGTATAGTGTAATACACACGCACACATTGCTCCTCTTACAAGTGTGAAACTAGGCTAAGTGCATTTTGTGACTATCTCATGATGAAATGGTATAGTGTAATACACACACGCACACATTGCTCCTCTTACAAGTGTGAAACTAGGCTAAAGTGCATTTTGTGACTACCTCATGATGAAATGGTATAGTGTAATACACACGCACACATTGCTCCTCTTACAAGTGTGAAACTAGGCTAAAGTGCATTTTGTGACTACCTCATGATGAAATGGTATAGTGTAATACACACGCACACATTGCTCCTCTTACAAGTGTGAAACTAGGCTAAAGTGCATTTTGTGACTACTTCATGATGAAATGGTATAGTGTAATACACACGCACACATTGCTCCTCTTACAAGTGTGAAACTAGGCTAAAGTGCATTTTGTGACTACTTCATGATGAAATGGTATAGTGTAATACACACGCACACATTGCTCCTCTTACAAGTGTGAAACTAGGCTAAAGAGCATTTTGTGACTACTTCATGATGAAATGGTATAGTGTAATACATACGCACACATTGCTCCTCTTACAAGTGTGAAACTAGGCTAAAGTGCATTTTGTGACTACTTCATGGTGAAATGGTATAGTGTAATACACACGCACACATTGCTCCTCTTACAAGTGTGAAACTAGGCTAAAGTGCATTTTGTGACTACTTCATGGTGAAATGGTATAGTGTAATACACACGCACACATTGCTCCTCTTACAAGTGTGAAACTAGGCTAAAGTGCATTTTGTGACTACTTCATGATGAAATGGTATAGTGTAATACACACGCACACATTGCTCCTCTTACAAGTGTGAAACTAGGCTAAAGTGCATTTTGTGACTACTTCATGATGAAATGGTATAGTGTAATACACACGCACACATTGCTCCTCTTACAAGTGTGAAACTAGGCTAAAGTGCATTTTGTGACTACTTCATGATGAAATGGTATAGTGTAATACACACGCACACATTGCTCCTCTTACAAGTGTGAAACTAGGCTAAAGTGCATTTTGTGACTACCTCATGATGAAATGGTATAGTGTAATACACACGCACACATTGCTCCTCTTACAAGTGTGAAACTAGGCTAAAGTGCATTTTGTGACTACTTCATGATGAAATGGTATAGTGTAATACACACGCACACATTGCTCCTCTTACAAGTGTGAAACTAGGCTAAAGTGCATTTTGTGACTACTTCATGATGAAATGGTATAGTGTAATACACACGCACACATTGCTCCTCTTACAAGTGTGAAACTAGGCTAAAGTGCATTTTGTGACTACTTCATGATGAAATGGTATAGTGTAATACACACGCACACATTGCTCCTCTTACAAGTGTGAAACTAGGCTAAAGTGCATTTTGTGACTACTTCATGATGAAATGGTATAGTGTAATACACACGCACACATTGCTCCTCTTACAAGTGTGAAACTAGGCTAAAGTGCATTTTGTGACTACTTCATGATGAAATGGTATAGTGTAATACACACGCACACATTGCTCCTCTTACAAGTGTGAAACTAGGCTAAAGTGCATTTTGTGACTACTTCATGATGAAATGGTATAGTGTAATACACACGCACACATTGCTCCTCTTACAAGTGTGAAACTAGGCTAAAGTGCATTTTGTGACTACTTCATGATGAAATGGTATAGTGTAATACACACGCACACATTGCTCCTCTTACAAGTGTGAAACTAGGCTAAAGTGCATTTTGTGACTACTTCATGATGAAATGGTATAGTGTAATACACACGCACACATTGCTCCTCTTACAAGTGTGAAACTAGGCTAAAGTGCATTTTGTGACTACTTCATGATGAAATGGTATAGTGTAATACACACGCACACATTGCTCCTCTTACAAGTGTGAAACTAGGCTAAAGTGCATTTTGTGACTACTTCATGATGAAATGGTATAGTGTAATACACACGCACACATTGCTCCTCTTACAAGTGTGAAACTAGGCTAAAGTGCATTTTGTGACTACTTCATGATGAAATGGTATAGTGTAATACACACGCACACATTGCTCCTCTTACAAGTGTGAAACTAGGCTAAAGTGCATTTTGTGACTACTTCATGATGAAATGGTATAGTGTAATACACACGCACACATTGCTCCTCTTACAAGTGTGAAACTAGGCTAAAGTGCATTTTGTGACTACTTCATGATGAAATGGTATAGTGTAATACACACGCACACATTGCTCCTCTTACAAGTGTGAAACTAGGCTAAAGTGCATTTTGTGACTACTTCATGATGAAATGGTATAGTGTAATACACACGCACACATTGCTCCTCTTACAAGTGTGAAACAACAAGAGGGCTGACGACGTAAGGAGGAATAAATGGTGGAGACAATGAAAGAGTACAGGGGAAGAAAGGGAAGGGAATAAGAAAGGAAAGAGACAGAGAACAAATTGTGCACTACCACCAAAACCAAAGGAAGAGAACATTTCAAGAAGGAAAAAGTCACCAAAGATGTACAGATGACAAATAAGTATGAAAAGATGTTCAACACTGTTAGTCATTAGCAAAATGCAAACTAAAACCCCATTGAGAAACATCTACATGCCCTTTAGAATGGTTCAAATGTAAAAGAGTGACCGTTTGAGGGTTGGCAAGGTTGTGGAGGACCTGGGACTCTCACACCCTGCTAGTGGAAATGCAAAATGGTGCAATCACCTTTGGAAAACAGTTTGGCAGTTTCTTAAAAAAATTGAACATATACTTACCATATGATCCAGCCATTCCTCTCCTAGGTATTTAACCAAGAGAAATGAAGCACACATCTACACAAAGATTTTTACACAATATGTTTATAGCAGTTTTATTCATAATAGCCAAGAACTGGAAGGAATCCAAACGCCCATCAACAAGTGAATGGATAAACAAATTGTAGTATATCCATACAACAGAATAGTACTACTCAGCAACACAAAGAAATAAAATATTTATATCCACAATAATATGAAGACAATAAAGAGCACATAATGCATGATTGCATGCATATTAAATTCTAGGAAATGCATTCTCACCTATAGTTGCAGAAAGCCAAGCAGTGGTTGCTTAAGGAAGAAGTAAGGTGGGAAGGGTGGCTATGGTCATAATTTGATTGTGATGATGGTTACACAGTTGAGTACATATGCCAAAGCTAATCCAATTGAACGCTTTAAATATGTGTCATTTATTGAATGTCAATGATACATCAATAAAGCTGTTATTTTAAAAGAAGAAGAAGGAGGAATCCAATAGATTTGAATATAGAGGGAAAAGTCAGAGGGTAGGGATTAAAATGAGGCCACAAAAACTTCTTGCTGATTCTCACAGCAGTTCTGCTAATGAAATCAGGGTGAAAGCTAGAGTGCCAGAGTAAAGGAGCAAGACGGGGCTGATAGATGTGTAGAAGAGTGTGTGTTTATTGCTCTTGTATGAGTCTGCTAGGGCTGTCATAACAAAATACCATGGACTAAGTGGTAGAAATTTATTTTCTCCCAGTTCTGGAGGCTGGAGGTCTGAGATCAGGGTGCCAGCATGGTTGTTTTCTGGTGAGGGCTCTCTTTCTGGCCTGTACATGGCTGCTTTACACTGTGTGCTCACACTAAAGGATGGATGGGTGGGAAGCAAGTGAAGGAGAGCCCCAGTGTCTCTTCCTCTTTTATAAGCGCAGTGCCATGTCAGACTAAGGCCCTACCCTTACGACCTCATTTCAACTTTATTACTTCCCAAAGGCCCCATCTCCAAACGCTATCACTTTGGGGTTAGAACTTCAACATATGACTTTTGGAGGGACACAAACATTCAGGCCATAGTAGCTCTTTAAGAATTGAGGAAGAAACTTGAAGGGGTAGGAAGATTAAAGAATAAAAAACGAAGTGAACACATTTGTAGGAAGGGACTTGGACAAGAGGAAGCAACTGAGGATAGAGGTGAGTATGAATACTGGGCATGGTTGGAATGGAGAGTGTAGGTGGGGGGTCAGGGAGTTAATGATTTAATTCAGCAGCTTCTGTGGCCCAGGCAGGCAGGAAGCTAGGCAATAGAAGTAGGTGGACTCATCGAGTCCTCTCACAGCCCCATGTGATTGGTGTGGGATGGGGGGGCGTTACCTTCTTTTTCCGGGTGAGGAAACAGGTTCTGAGAGGTTAAGAAAAAGAGACAAGATGAGCAGCTCAGTGTCAGCATCAGGATCTGATTGCAGAGCGTGTGCTTTCTTCCTTCTCCCTTCACTCATGACCTTGCAAGACCTCCCTGATCCCCTGAACTACAGATGCTCTTATTTCCAAGAGACTGGGATACCTCAAGGGTCTTCAGAAAAAAATCTGGTTGAAAACTTTAGATTTTTTTACCTAGGATCTTTTTTCTTTTTCTCCTTATGTCTCCTGTGGTAATTCTGCTATGGGTAACTCCTTGTGTCTTTCATTGAAGAATGATCTTTCCTTCAAAGCTTTAACCTTTTTCTTTTAGTTAGTAGTTTAGAAAAATATAAATGAGTTCCATCCATCATGCCCTGCAGCTCCATAGCCAATGGAGCTGGAGTATTGGAAGACATGAATTTCCCTTTTATTTCCCCATTCCTCATTCCCTTTTCCCTCCTTCTCCTCTTTTTCTCCCTCTCCCTTCTCCCTCCCTTCTTTGTCATTATTTTGTGCATGGCAGCATATACAACCCACCTCCCTCTGCCTAGGTGCCCTGTGGGAACTTTTCAGATCTTATAGCCATGAAAACTATTATTGGTATTCCTTGAAAGACCGCTATATACAGAGCACACTATCTAGCCACTTTGTAGAATGGAGATTTTTTTCTCAGAGCGTTTTAGACAACTGCACTCTCTTCTGAAAATAATCACACTTAGTGCCTCACCTCTTATTTGAGCAAAATGGTCTCTCTCCTCCTCCACTCCACTCTTTTCCCTTTCCGTCTTCTCTCCTCCTCTTCTCTTCTTTCTACTCCCCTGTCACATGTACCCAGGTCTTTTCTTGCGCTGGGGATCAGTTGTAGCTGTGAGATCATTTTACAGCAGTACTTCAGGACTTACATGTCCAACAAATTTTATTTACTTTGTTTTAAAATATTTTAGGAAATAAGTTCAAATCTGAGAAATCATGGTGGAATGGGCCCAACCAGAAGAAGACATTCCAGAATTGTGAATGGCATAGACGGCTCACTGATAGCCCCAACTCCGGAAGTCCCAGATACTCTTACTCATTCTCCAGAAAGATTTCAGGCTACCAAAAGGTACTGTACCTGGTGAGATGGAAGGAGGGATACTGCTTAGAATAACAAAAGTGTTCTCTTTTAAGTCAATTAATAAATAGTATTGGGGGGATTGAAGGAGTCTAAACTCTCGGAGTGACTAGCATCTTATATAAAGATCTTGTATAAATACTGAGAGGGCTCAACTCCTTCCAATATACTCCAGTCAATAAAGGACAGTGAACAGTTCCTCAATTTAACCACTTCTCTTTTTCCTCCCCTCTTCTCTTTTCTCTTTCACTTCCATTCTTCTCTCTCTGTATATTTTTTAGACTCCAAAGAGTGTATATCACAAGGAAGGCCTTCCCAAATTTTCCAAATCTATTTAAATTGAGAAGCACAGAACTGTCCTCACTATTTTTTTTTTTTTTTTTTTTTTGGAGTCTCGCTCTGTCGCCAGGCTGGAGTGTGCAGTGGTGTGTTCTCAGCTCACTGCAACCTCCACCTCCTGGGTTCAAGTGATTCTCCTGCCTCAGCCTCCCAAGTAGCTGGGATAATAGGCAAGTGTCACCACACCCAGCTAAATTTTTTGTGTTTTTATTAGAGATGGGGTTTCACCATGTTGGCCAGGATGATCTCGTTCTCCTGACCTCATGATCCACCAGGCTAGGCCTCCCAAAGTGCTGGGATTATAGGTATGAGCCACCACACCTGGCCTTTTTTTTTTTTAGATGGAGTCTTGCTCTGTCACCTAGGCTGGAAGGCTGGAGTGCAGTGGCCTGATCTCAGTGCACTGCATCCTCCACCTCCCGTGTTCAAACAGTTCTCCTGCCTCAGCCTCCCGAGTAGCTAGGACTATAGTCATGCACCATCACACCTGGCTAATTTTTGCATTTTTAGTAGAGATGGCGTTTCACCATGTTGGCCAGGCTGGTCTTGAACTCCTGACCTCAAGTAATCTGCCTGCCTCAGCCTCCCAAAGGGCTAGGATTACAGGCACGAGCCACTGTGCCCAGCCTGTCCTCACTGTTCTAACAAAGGTTCTAACATTGCTTAGAATAATAGGATGGTGAATTGTTGTCAGAGAAGCACGGCCTCTCCAGAGACATGTCTATAAATCAGAGATACCCTATTCTGTGTGGATCTCTTTTCACCATGACAGAGAAAGAGAGACATTCATACTCTATAGTATGAATTACTTTGTAATACTCTGTATGATACTCTGTCTGAATATTCTGTAAATCATACTCTGTAGTACGATTAGTCTGAGTATTTTATCACGGCCTACCAATGATACTCTAATTGAATTCTGGCAAATTTAGAATAAAAAATAATAACAGGCAAAGCAGCTCTGCTACTCAAGATGCTGTTAATCTGATACATGGCCAGAGTTCAAGTGCATTAAAGTCCACATTTCCAACGAGTAGATGGAAGATTTAAGACCAATATGTCAAGTCAAGAGGACCCTTGGGAGTTCACTTCAATCTAAATATCCCTACAGTCAAGGCTAGGAGAATGCAAAGGGAGATGGGTAGTACAAACACTGGGCTTAGGACTGAGAAAGGACTGCTGAAGCACGTTTCAGGCACATGGGGTCCCCAAGCAGGATGTGACACATCTGCATCCCTGGTGAATAATCAGAAACACCTCAAGAAGGCAAGAACCATGGAGACACAGCCACCTGCCCTCCTGCTGCAATGCCCGGTATACACATTGTCTTTCTGATTCATGTCCACATACCTCCTGCCTTGGGCTCCCATGTTTCTGTTCACTTGTCAGGGCTCCAGAGGCCTTTGTGTCTATTCAACTGGAAAAGGTGGGGCTGCGGGACATGATGCTGAATGCCTTCCTCCTGAGGAAACAAGCCATGGCTGACAGAATGAAGATTGCTGTGAGTGTGGAGTGACAAATGCTGCCTAAAGCTCCGGTCCTCTTGTATTTGAGCAAATGAAAATTCTTCACTTGGAATCTGTTGATCTGATGCTTTCAACCTATTTGACTAGGACCATTAAAAATATATCGTAAAGAAGTGAAAAGGGAAGTTGAATAAGGAGTAGAAAGGAATCAGTTCAAGTGGATTACAGTCATGCTTTAAAAATGTATGCATTTTCCCAATGCCACATTTTGTTTTGTCACTTTCTAAATGAACTAGTTTCAGCACCTGCACTGGAACGTTAGCCTACTCTTGAGTGAACCACAGTGGTTCGGGGATTAGACAAGGTAAACAATGGCTCTTACCCATCTGGTCACCTGATAACCATATGGTTATCTTGATTTTTCAGACACTACCACAATGTTTGTGTTTAAAGGTTTTTATATTAGCCTAATCTATTGAAAAATACTAAAACTAAAAACTTCAATCAGTAAAAAGTCTTCCTTAATTCTGCAAATATCATTTCATTATTAATTTTTTGATAAGAAAATCATTATGGTAATACATAGTTATTTAGGAGGAAAATGACAAGATTTATAATTCTAGACTTTCTTCCCTACTTGTGACTTTAAAGGAAAAACTTAAATTTACCTAATCTAGTTCTACAGATGGGGTATGACAAGGGTCAGCAATTACTGCTCAGCCATAATAGAAGCAAAGGGTCCCTTCTAATAAGCAATTCTCAAAAAATATTGACCAAGTGGAAAAAATATAATCATTCATGAACTGACCTTCAGGATTGTTCAACACCTATCAGATCAGAAAGAGCTCAGGCAATATAATTACCTGTATTAATTTTGTCAGGGTCTGGGGACTACTTACTGGCTAATAAGTTAACCTGTTACTGTTCCATGGATGCTGGCAGAAGGCATACAAGACTCTTTTGTCAGAGACAAAGAATTTTATTATGCACAGCAGAGTAGGCAATATGATCTTCATGTTTGTGTCAGTCCCACGGGGACAGTGTGGAGGAGCCTACATGCAGGTAGTGGCTTGTGTCACAGTGAAAATCAGTGAGCTTGGGGAACCTACCGCTTTTATAATAAGCCGGCTCTTTTTCCTGGAGAGAGACATTACCTTATCACTCAAGACTGCTCTCTGCAAACACAACCCTGAGAAATGGTTGTGAGGTAAAGTGTGATCAGAGCCTTGCATCCTTGGTATACTCAGCAAGATGGGTAGGAGTGGGAGAGAGACACAGAGCAGTGCCTCCCAACAAGCTTAACCTAGAAAGAATGTCTCAGCTCTGTAGCCTTTTCCTGCTTGAAATTTGCTTTAAGTTTGTACACATGTACTAGGGTGGGGAGTTCTTATAGCCAACTGTCTACTAAGAATATCATTCTCCTTTATCACAGGATGAAATTGGAAAAGTCAAGAGAGATGTTATAGTTGAATATTGTCAGAAGTAAGTATACTATATGTGAATAACACATGCTGATTTCTCTGACTCTGAATGTAATAACTAGCAGTTTTATTGGGTAAAAGCAAGTTAAACTGTCCTTTGACATGCATAAAAGCATCGAAAGTGAAGGATGGGGTCATTATGAAGGGGTTCATGCCTCTGCCTTCAGGCCATAGCCACCTGACCCAAATGGAAATTTCTTCTTGATAGAAGTACTCTTTCTCTTTGAAAAGTCCTCCAGGGATGTAGATCCTGGAGCTTCTGTGAGAGGTGGAAGAATTTGGATTCTCCTTCTGGACATCCTGTCTTCTGACTTTCAGGTTTAACCACCGCATGTCTCACTATGCTCTTCGGGGTCAGATCATGGCATACTGCAATAGCCTGAGAGATCTTCTGGAAGATTTTCCTACCATCAGGGACACCTTTTTCATGGGAGGGCAACCACAAGAGAAGAAGGGGTTGAGCGACTCCAAGGAGGGCCTCAAGGCTGACCCCAGGTGCGTAATTTCCTTCAGTGTTTATTACTCTCCTTCCCTGGCCCTACTTCTCCCTGGGGAGAGGCATGTTAAGTTTAATATTAAACCTTTGCTCCCTTTACTGCACTTGACCTTGATCTTCTTGTCCAAAAGGGTAAAAGGAAGAGTTAATACTTCAAGAATAAGAGTACCTTTGTATTTGAACCCAGAAGGGGTTCCTTGTTTATGGGCTGTTTGACTGCTTTTTCAATCTATGCAGTTTTGTTTTCACTGGGGAGCCCAGAGATTTTAATCAGTCACAACCCTTTACATAGCCAGCATCTAAAATAATCAAACAAATAAGTAAACTTGATCTTGAGCTGTCCTGGCTTCAAATATTCTGCTCAACGGAGTAGAAGAAATATTCAGAAAAAAATGATATACCAATGCTTTGGATAAATCAGTCCTTCTGTTTATAATGTGTGTGTGTATATATATATAATGTATATATTATATATATATACACACACACATTATATTAGTGATATTAAGAGCAGAGCTGCTTCCATACATACCATGCATTATCCAGTTTTCCAGATTTTCTGAACTCAGCCTACCTAGAGTTCACCTACCTGGATGGAGGAGTTAGCATATCTGTGCAATCAGTAACCACACTTTCTTAAAAAAAAAAAAAAAGAGAGGCTGCTATATGGTTATGTAGCCTCCAAACAGAAGCAAAAACACCCTGTAGGGTGAGCTTACCTCATTCCTCACTCTTCCCCTTGTAGCATGGAACTTGAGTAACAGTAATACTTAATACATATGATCATAAACTGGATAGATGGAAGGGAATTGAAAGATCATTTGTATCAGACCACTTTCCCTCATTCATTCATGCAGGTTTTACTCAACCATCATTTATTCAATGCCTAGTTAGCATTAGGCACTTTGTTATGTGCTAGATTTACAAAGGTAAATAAGTCATTGACTCTGGAAATAAATTCAGTCTAGTGGGGGAGAAAGCTCTATAAACAAACACGTAACTTCAAGAATAACATGTGAGAGGTATGCGAAGAGGTCTGTGAGGACACAAAAGAGGCAGTGTTTTATTCTACCCCAGGGTTACAGAGAGGAATTCAAAGACAAAGTGATAGGAAAGTTGGAGTTCACCAGGAAAATGGGGCTGATAGAACAGGTTAGGGAATGCAAGAAGTCCTTATGCCCTTGACTGACTGATGGCTAACTACCAAAATAGTGGCCAGTCCCACCTTGATACTTATGAAATGCCAAGTTTATGGATACCAGTGTTTGGTTTCATGAGCTCAGCCATGCTTTCACTTGGGTAGATGTCAGTATTTGCCGAATGGAAAAATGCATCTGAGAGAAGAGTGGAGGCAAAGGTACTTCAGTAGACTATTTTGCTGAAGGGCTTGACTGGACACCTGTTGCCCAGTGAGGCCACAGTGTATCCTTCTCTCATCACAGGAGAATCCTCTAAGACTTCTTAGTGCCATTTTGTCACCCATCCTCTAGCCAAGTTAACTATTTATTAGCCCATTCTACAGTTGAGATTGAACTTTAAAAATAGTTTAGCCAGGCGCTGGAGCGCATTCCTGTGGTCCCACCTAGTTGGGAGGCTGAGGTGGGAGGATCAGTTGAGCCCAGAAATTCAGGGCTGTACCACACTATGATCATGCCTGTGAATTGTGACTGCAGTCTAGCCTGGGCAACATAGGAGACACCATCTCTAAAAAATTCAATAAATAAGTTTTTAAAATTAAAATAAGTTTCCAGAAGTCTAACCATGAACTTGCCAACATTTGTGTTTTGGATAAAATGTATTCAGGGAGTCCATTTTTATTTCTGATCTGTTTCATTTGCAGCAACCAAGTAAGTTGATCCGGATATAGAGAGGAGGGAAAAATCTAACTTACAGGTCTTGCTCTATTCCTTTATTATTTCTTGTAGATGCTGTGTGTTTTCTAAAGATTAAGGGAAACGGTGAAGCCTAGACCCCTCAATCATCTTGTCAGTTAATGTGTGATAACTTCAGGGTAGGGTTTTGGGCCAGTAAAGTATGAGCAAAGTGAGTGCCCAATGAGAGCCTGAGTCACACAGTCAGCCAGCAGATGAGCTGCAACTGATATAGGCTCAGTGTTTCTCTCCTACACGAATCTCCTGCTTCCTAAACTCTCTAGATGTTAACATAACCCTTTTAAAACACTCATGTAAAAGGGAGTGTAGAGAAAGGAAATTCTATCTTATGTGAAAGTTTGGAAAAGTACTGTATAAGACTCTTCTAACTCCAAAGTCAGTGGTTCCATGCACTGAGGAATGACTAATGAAAATTAAATATCAGCCACAAGAAGATGTGGTGGAGAGAGACATGGTCTGGGAGTCAGAATATTTGGACTTTGCCCAGCTCAGTCATACGTTGCCCTGAGGTCTTGGGCAAATCACTTGTCTTCAATTTCTGGTCCTCAATCTCTTCATCTAATGACTGAGGAAATTGAAGAAGCAGCTCTCTGAAGTTAAACATGTTATGATTCTTGGTGGTAAGTTATCTAGAGCATGATTCCAAGGAATAGGACTGCTGAAGAAATACTTTATGGAAAGTGACCATTTTTAAGACTGCTCAGGACATGGCAAATAGGAATCTTCCCAAGCCAGAGTTAACTAGAGATGAAGGGACAGAGTTGAGGAGTGAGGACCATAGAGGAAAGAGGTCCTCATCTGATTCATAAAATAAGGGGTTGAGTTAGAATGAGGATAAGAAATAAGGTTTATTCTAAATGTCAGTTCAAACAATGCATTAATGGCCCTGCTGAGGATTCTGAGGCATCTCAAGTTTGTGAGAGTAATTGTAATTGATTGGCAATGTCTGCCATGCTCAAGGAAAGGCAGAAAGGTAATTTCCATGCTATGGGTTTACCATATTTGACTAGAAGAACCCGTAAAATTCTACAATCCTACTTAATTCTGCAAAGGCTGTAATGTACTGTGTTTGGTTTAGCAAAGACACCCCTGTCCCAGTAGAGGAGGAGCCAAGGGGAACCCTCTTCCTAAGCAGGAAGTCCCTTGAGGCTTCCATTCCCTTCATGGCCCTAGAGGAGACTGGAGTCTGGAGCCTAGGATGACACTCCAATCCACTCCAGGAGCAGCTGCATTTGCTGATGAGCACAGAGAGGATGCTAACATTAATTCAGCCCTTACTTTGTGACAAGTAGAGCCACTGTCATCCCATACAGCTACTTTATGCAAATTAGAAGGCAGCACCCCTTCATCTGGGCAGCTGTAGTCTCATACCAGGGAAAAGCATCTAGTAAGTAAAGTACAGGTTGGATCTTGGCCATCGCTTGTTGCCTCAGGGTACAACCTGAACAACAGTATATGGCAGCCTTGGTATCAAGTGCTGGTCCTTCCCCAGCAACAGGAAATAGGTAATTACAGTACACTGTGATAAAGAATAAAGTAAAATAAATGTTTAATGAAAGCACCCACCAAGAAATAGTATTATCTGAAGGATTGGGTTCATGGGAATGGGGAGCAAAAAAGGCTCCAGGGAAGAGGGGATGCTTAACCTGGGTCTTGAATGACAACTAGTGCTCCAGGGAGACAGGGAAAAGAAATTCAGCTCAAGCTGGGACAATCGCATGTACAAAGGAACAGAGGTGTGAGACAGCATGTGGACTTGTGTGGGACTCATATCCAGAGTTTGTGAGGGCAGCAATGGGAAGTAGAATGTATCAAGGGGTGAGGAAAGGGCCAGAAGTCTGTGTTTGTCCTTCAGGTCATTGGGAAAAGTGGAGCAAGATGATTGTCAGTGACATTATGTAGGAAGCTACTAAAATTGTAGAGACAAGAGATGTTTAGAAGGTGAAATCAGCTAGGCCAGATGGTGGATATAATATGAAGCTGAGTGAGACGGAGGAATCTAAGATGTCACTCAGAATCTGTGGCTTGGGTGAATGAGAAGACAGCAGTGCCCTTATTGCTAATGGACACAGACTTTCAGTTTTCGAAGACGAAAAAAGCTCTGGAGATGGATGGTAGTGACAGTTGCACAACACTGTGAATGCACTCAGTTCCACGGAACTATACACTTAAAAATGGCTAAAATGACTGAGAGGTGGGCCCTGGGGTGGCCAGTTGGGCTCGGAGCCAAGGAGGGTCAGGATGGACGAGGACGTGCTGACCACCCTGAAGATCCTCATCATCGGCGAGAGTGGGGTGGGCCAGTTCAGCCTCCACTTGAGGCTCACAGATGATACTTTTGATCCAGAACTTGCAGCAACAATAATATGATTAGCCAACAGTATAATTAGAACGTATGCCAGGTGAAACAAAGGGATCATTGTCATAGAAGTTGCCTCAAATTCCAGTTGTCTGGAAAGCAATGTAAAGTGGGCCACCTGCCACAAAAATATACTCAGTGAGCTACAAGCAAGTTTTGGGGACTTCCCAAAACCAGTGAAAACTTCAACTAAAAGTAGAATTTCAAAGTACTGTAATTTGGTTGGAAACCAACCCTCCAAATCAAACATGAACATCAATGTTTATACTGAACAGCCTCATGTAGTAGACACAAGATGTATGTTATCGACTTGAATGTCACCAAGGGTTCACGATTTCTGGCATCCGTTGGTGTTATTTATTTATTTACTTATTTATTTATTTATTTTGAGATGGAGTTTCGCTCTTGTTCCCAAGCTGGAGTGCAATGGTACGATCTCGGCTCGCTGCAACATATACCTCCTGGGTTCAAGCAATTCTTCTGCCTCAGCCTCCAGAATAGCTGAGATTACAGGCATGCGACACCATGCCTGGCTAATTTTTTTTTTAATTTTTAGTAGAAACAGGGTTTCACCATGTTAGCCAGGCTGGTCTCGAACTCCTGACCTCAGATAATCCACCTGCCTTGGCCTCCCAAAGTGCTGGGACTACTGTGTGAGGTACCATGCCCGGCCCCAATAGTGTTAATTTAAGGAAGTTCGATTGGCCAGGTGTGGTGACTCATGTCTGTAATCTCAGCACGTTGGGAGGCCATGGCAGGTGGATCACCTGAGGTCAGGAGTTCGAGACCAGCCTGGTCAACATGGTGAAACTCTGTCTCTACTAAAAATGCAAAAATTAGCTGGGCATGGTTGTGGGCACCTGTAATCCCAGCTGCTTGGGAGGCTGAGGCAGGAGAACAGCTTGAACCTGGGAGGCGGAGGTTGCAGTGAGCCGAGATCATGCCACTACACTGCAGCCTGGGTGACAGAGCAAAACTCGCCTTAAAAAAAAAAAAAAAAAAAAAAAAAAGAAAAGAAAGAAAAAAAAAGAGAGAGTCGGATTAAGTAGAGCAAACCCAGCTGTGAGGCAAGGACCCCGTCAAGTAGTCATGCAGTGCTTTTGTTTGGGTTCTCGGAGCAAGTCTTCCTCATCCCTCCCACCTTCTCCTGACCTCCCTGTAAACCTGAACTACCAGGTACCTCAATTTGCTTCAAGGCCAGAGTGTTCTTAATGTTGCTAAATTGGTTGAGGAAATGGGTTGAGCCACTCTTGCTCTGCATGTTGTCCTTAGGGTGCTCTTCAGGCAGTTCAGCAGCCACTTGGCTTTGGCCTGCAGGAGTAACTGGCCCATTACCTAGGCCAGTTACATTTCAAAATGTGTCCTCCAAAGAAGCCGATCAGACAGAGGGATGCTCACTGTGGTTGTAACTCAGGTCGAATGTTTTGTCCACTTGCCAGGCATCCGGGAACGGGTTGGGGGGCACACAGAGCCTCTTGTACCTCACGCACACCTACTCGAACTGGATCTGGCTTCCATTTCCCTGTGCCACACGTAGATCCTGCATCGTGCTGTCCAATTTACTGACTTCGCAAAGATGTCCGGTTCCGGCAGTGGGTTGCTGTGGGAGCCCACCAGAATCCAGGTGAAACTGGCCTGGGTGCACCTCCTGGAGGCGGAGAGGCGGTAGGAATCGTTGGTGGTGAAATAGCCCCTGCACAAAGCGTCTCTCCGCCTTGGCCCGGCTCCGCACCGGTGCATTGCTCCTCCAGATCTTCCTCTTCGTCCTTGGGCAGGTGAAGGAAGCCGGTGCCCAGCGCGGCCATCAGCATCATGGGCGCCAGCAGGACGATCCAGTGGTGCGCGTCCACCTGCCACCCCGGCCACTGGAAGAAGAGCGGCGCCTCCGGGCAGTCAGTGTGGTCGCCAGCAGACCGGATCCCCGGGGTTTCCACCTCTGGCAGGGGAGCGTCGTCCCCCTCCAACGCCCGGGATGGCTACGGCCCCTGCCCCTGCACCAGCGACGGTCACCGCTCTGAGGGCTGCCCTGAAGCCCCGCCCAGCAGCGATTCCGGTTCCTGATCCGACTCCGGGACCTCCCTGGCCCGGAACCTTGTGGCGTCGAGCTCTGTCTGGGACCCCTGCAGCCCCTTGGAGCCTGGCCCCGGCTTCCCCTCTGACTCGGACCCCGGTTTCGGCTCTGACCCCGGCCAGACCCCAGCCTTGTTGCCCAGTCCCGCTTCCTGGGCGGCCGACTCAGTCTCGGGGTCCAGCTGCGCCACGACCTTAGAGGAGCTCAAGCCTATTTCCGGGAAGCACAGGCGGCGCTCTCACTCGGCACAGCGGGTGAAGAAGCAGCCGTCGGCGGAGCTGCCACCTCTGGCCTACCCAACGGCTTCCTGGAGAAATTCTAGGGGAGCCTGTGTGAGTGCCCCTGGAGCGCAGGCGGCGTGGGGAGCACATGGTTGGCCCTGTCGCCCAACTAATCTGAAATGTATTGGTGGCGTGCCTGGCCTCTCAGGAGGTTCAGCAAATACAACGAACACTTCCTCAAGGCCATCAAATGCGTGCCTGTCCTACGGGACTTGCAATGTATTGAGAGAATTTGAATGTTTCTCCCCCCAACACATAAACAGCACAGAAATTCCACGTGTCCTGAGTTACAGATTTTACCTTTCTTGGAGTTCACCCAGTAGCAGTTTGAGGTCAGACAGGTTGTGTGATGACGTTGTACCAAGGTTCGAGAGTAGCACATCTCACACACATGTGTGAACACCCAATTGTCAGGCTCATGAACTACAAAAGAATCCTAAAATCTTTTAAATAAACTTCCACTCCTGTTCTGAAAAAAAAACAAAAACAAAAAAAGGCTAAAATGGTAAATTTTGTGTGATGTATATTTTACCACAATTTTTTTAATGGAGGGGAAAAGATGGCGATGTCATTGGGACAAAGAGATGTGGAGGGAGATAAGAAGTCATAGCTCAGAAGCCTCAGCTGTGAATTTCTTCCACCAGCCTCTCAACAAGGCTCAGGTGCTTCTTGTTGGACATCCTCTGCACTATGGTACACTTCCATTAGCCGTGCTGCTACCACAGTGTCATGGTTCCCAGCTGCCTCTGGAAGGTAAGAGCATGGAGGGCAGAGGATGTCTTCATTTTGTATCCCAGGTGTGCACCTCTGACTTTGACACTGGTTGAAAGGGAGGGTGTATGTGTATTAGGGGTGAGGGTTGGGGAAATAGGCCATCAGGAAGGGGAGGGAGTTCCAGCAGTGGCCTTTAATTTGATCATGAAATAGCAGACCGTGTCATCATCTGCTGGCAGGAATTTGGTATGGGGGCCTTAAAGAAGGCTTGGAAATATGAAACAAGAAAATGGGCACTAGAGCTGATCAAAGGAAAGGAAAAGGATTGTTCCAGGGTGACATAGCTCAGGCTGGAAACCATTTCCATCAGTATAATTAGCAGTGTGATTTCCTCCAGCTGTGCTCAGCGGTATGCCATCAGAAACAGCAAGCTGAGTAGTTGGAGGGACCCAGAACTGGGGCTTTGATAGGTAGATGGGTTGTGAGTACAAAGCAGCAGAGAATTGAAGGTGCGGGGGAGAGAGTGCTTCGTGTGCTTGACTGTGAGATCCAGTCTGGGTAGGGAAGGGAGTGAGGTCAGAAAGGAGCTGACAGATGGAAGGGGAGACCAGAGGACTGGATGATGTCAAGGAACCTATTTTGGAATAAAGGAAGGAAAGTTTAGTGAGAGTGGATGACTCAGAAAACTGTAGGAATAAAATATGGGACTGGGAAAGTTAAGACTTTGGAGGTGATATGGTTTCAGAAGATAATAAAGTCTTGGGTGTGGCCCAGAAGTGGTCAGCTGAAGGGGAATTAAAGGGGACAATGTTGAACAGGTTGGGGAACTGCCAGGCCAGATAATTGGCAGGCCATCCACAAGGGGCAGGGGCAAGTCTCCTTGTGGGTCTGAGAACCAGGCTATGCTTCATGTACTGAGTACCTAAAGCTTTCTGCAGTCATCTCTGCTCTTCTCAGCCAATGGCTGCTCACTGCAGGCAGGACTGGAAATGGCAGGAAATAACAGGTAAGAAGTAAAGGATAGCACTTGGTAGAGGGCCCAGTGGCTCCAGGGACACATGTGCTTCTCAGAGGCCAAGGAAGGAGATGCAGACCCTGCAACTTTTTAGTTTTGATATTCATTGTTACCTCTAGGCAGGAATGAGCACGGTGAACTGAATAATAGAGATGAGACTGGATTACGCTGGTTTTGGTCTGTTTCAGGACAGGAATTGTTTGACTTTGTGGTTGCTAAAAGACAGGCAATTCTCCAAACTAAGACCATACTTTATTCCTGAGCTGAGAATTAACTGATTAAAATCCTGAGACTTATGTTTATTGTAGCACTATTCACAACAACCAAGATATGGAATCAACCTAATAACCCACAAATCAGTCACTTGCAGCAGCACAGATGCACCAAGGATTTTCCATCAGAAAAAACAAGGCATTGATTGATGTAAAATTCAGGATGGAGGTTCATCTAGGGGCCACCAGGGAAGTGCACATCAGGCTTCAACATTCCTTTTCACAGGCCAGGTGGTGGGTACCTGGGCTTGTGTGAATCCTTAAACCAGACATATATGGACAATACGTTTGTATATAAACCTGCAACAAAGAGCCGACTAAACGAAGAGATGACTAACCTTATTAAGAAATAATAAGGTATTTGGAGGAGGAGGAGAAAGGAGGAAAAGAAGACCAGAAGCTGGAGAACCTGGCAAGAAATGTGGTGGCAAGGCAAGAGAAACAGAGCCTGGTTCTGGAGCCCAGATTCTACAGCTGGACAGATAGATGTGCATTTGAATTCTCTCTTTTTCTGAGACGGAGTCTCACTCTGTCGCCCAGACTGGAGTGCAGTGGTGCGATCTCTGCTCACTGCAAGCTCCGCCTCCCAGGTTCAGGTTCATGCTGTTCTCCTGCCTCAGCCTCCCAAGTAGCTGGGACTACAGGTGCCCGTCACTGCGCCTGGCTAATTTTTTGTATTTTTAGTAGAGATGGGGTTTCACCATGTTAGTCAGGATGGTCTTGATCTCCTGACCCTCATGATCCACCTCCTCGGCCTCCCAAAGAGATGTGCATTTGAATTCTAACTTCATCTTTTAGGAGCTGGGTAGATCTCCATAACCTCTCAGGGCATCAATTTCCTCAGCTGTGAAAGAGGAACAAAAATAGATCCATCCTGAGGTTGCCAGATGAATTAAGTGACATAAAATATGTACCACCTAGTGTGGTGCTGGCCATCTAATTCATGGCCTTCCTGTCTTTTCTCACCACGCCTTTCCCTCCCTCCACCCCCACTCCTTCCCCCACACAGCTCTGGCTAAAATCAGACTAACTGCTCTTCTTCCTGTTGAGTTATTTATGAACTGGCCACCTGGGAGCGACATGAAAAGGGCTGCTGCCCTGGGGCGTGGATGCTGGGCCTGTGGTGACAGGCCTGTGTGACAGAGGGCAGTGATTCAACAGGGTCATTCATGACGCCTCTTGTTTAGAGGGAAATGCGTGCTATGGGTCCTTTTTTCTAACACTTGCAGAAGATTTCAGCCCCGGCCACGATGTTTGCTGTCAGCGGATAGAAAAGTCTTCCTCAATTTATGGTTCATACCCCATTCTTCTGAAGTGCTGATTATGTTCAAAACTCTGCCAAAAAAGGTTTGTATTTTTTTGTATGTGTGCCAGAATGGAAACTGGCTGGGTTTTGTCTCACAGTTAAACGTATCAATTCCAGAGAACATCCCTTGTTTTATTCAGACATCTAACTACAGAAATCTTTTTCACAGCAGCCTTTTCTGCTTTATTATAATTTGTCTTGGGCCTCACTATGCTATGATTTCTCTCTCTCGCTGGTCACTAATAAACCCTAATTCAAGCCTCTGACATTTCTTATTAATCTTCAATATCCTTCCAACCCTTCCAAAAAACCCCACTGATGCTCTGAAGCTAATGAGAGGTTGAGATCCCACTTGTAACTCAGGGTTACTGTTTTCTGAGGGGTGCTCTGTGTACCTCACTTACTGATCAAGGGCAATGTTGGTAACAATTTTTTAAAAAAGAAAACATAGAAACACATAAAACATAAGTATTTGCTAAAGAAATAAATTGCAATGTTGAAAATGGCATTTGGGGAATATTCTGATTTTTCTTTGTAAGTGAAATCCTGTTTAGCAACCTTGGTTTCTTACCCCTACTTTCACTGAAGAAGTTTCAGATTTTTATTTTTAAAAATATGGAAATACTACCTTCTGCAGTTAGATCATAATTTTTCACTTTTCCTCCACTTGGACATTGATATATAAGATCCATGGTTTAATTTTCGGTCATGTGTTGGTTTAAACAATGTTGATAAATATCTATACCTTGCTTACAGGTATTCCCTCAAGATAATGTTGTCTGAATATGAGTCTCTTCTATGAATTGATTTGTGACCCTTGTAATTCATTGGTGGCCATACAAACATTTTGATGTGTTCATGGCCTTCAGTGACTTTAAACAAAGAAACACTTTGCTTTAACCCCTCACAGGCGCTCCGTTGTCCAAGGGCATGTAACCCTGGTTCATGAATAGATTTATTGTTCCTTTTCTGATATTATCCGGTATATACTGTGCCAATGTTTATTGAAATATTCTTGTTTAAAGATATCATCCCCATTCAGTGTTCATATGTTTTTATATGCCTCTTAGAAATGTCCTAAAATGTATTTCCTTGTATTGATTTTATCCACAGGCAGCTTTTAAAGCCTTAAAGTGAACTCTACAGCTGATAGCTCCTCTGCATGATATCGTGGCCTACACTGTCAGTTTTGCTAAGCTTGGCAATTGTGCAGCATGTTTTGAATTTCCTCTAAGTCCCAACCCTTTGAGAGGAGACTGGGGAGGAACTAAGGGCATTGGTGAGTGATTAAAGGTGATTCAAATCACCTTCAGTATTCACTGGAAGTTCTATGAAGCTCTTAATAGTCGGAAAGACAGAACTACAATATACTCTCACAAATGAGAGCAATCAGAAGGGCGAAGGAAAAGTCCGGACTGTCTTATAGACTGTCTCCACACTGCACAGCTATCTGCTTGATTCCACATTCACGGGCTATACCACAAAGTGCACCAAGTCAGGAGTCGGGAGGCCTGGGTCTTACTCTGCCTCTGCCACTTGGTTACTGAAAGCTGGGTACTTTACTCTCTGGGTCTCTGCTTGTCTATCTATAAAATGGGGTGATAGTATCTGTCTCATATAGATGTTCTGTGGATTGAAATTTATGTCAAAATTCTAGGATATACAAGCCCCCATTAAATATTAGTTTTCTTTTGTTCCCATTTCCTTCCTGGCCTTCATAAACTCACATGGCAAGGTCAGAGCCAATCACTCCCTATTAAGAATCTTGTAAACAGTCCTTGGTTAGCTATCAATGACCTAAAAGTCTTTGTGGTAAGAATGATTGAGGCTTTAGATTTATACGCCCAGTGCTCATCAGCACGGGTTATATTATAAGATAAACACATGAGGTGAATTAAAAACACAGAAATGAAATGTTTACTAAGCTATGTTTATCAGAATCAGGGAAAGTAATCTTGCCTTAATAACATGACTACCATCCAAATAATGTCACTGGTCATGTAAATATCAATTAATAGCAAAATACTATAGTAGCCAGGGATTTAAAAGAACAAGAAGAGCCTACGAAATGAGGCAACGTGCCTGTTTAAACCTAATGCTCTTAAAACAAATGTCAGAGAATCTGAGGATATTCCCCTGTGGCTGGTTGGTGCATAAAGGAAACACATTTGTAGGAGACCTTGGAGCTGGTGGCAGGTATACTTGCATTGTGCTAAGGAACACTGAAGGGCTCTGTAAACATTTAGATGTGGACATAGGGAAGGGCATGCATGCTGATCTGGGAGGAGGATAATACTTGTGTCTAGGAGCAGCAGGATAAAGACAGAGTGGTAGTGGTGCCACCTCAGCAGAAGGCACAGAATTGTTGCAGAGTAATGAGCTCTCAGGGTGACTCACAAGTCTTCAACATAAGCATCCGATTAGAGAAGCTCCAAGCACTCTTAGGTCCTTTCCTGTTACTAGTTTGGGGACTGTTGTAAGTGGGGCTTACTCAGAAAATAAGCTAACACACTCTTAGCAGAGCTGTTGGATGTCGGGAGGGTGTGGGGGCTGAGCTTTAGCTAAGGCACAGGAAGAAGGAGTGTGGCCAAGAGAAATGTTCTGCCTGCCCTTGAGATGGGGAGGCAGTTGTTACATGGAGATGAGATAGAAACCGAGAGAGCCAGAGCCATATTTCCTGGTGAAGTCACTACACAGGCAGTCCTATAGCAGCTGGGAGTAAAGGGTGCCCCCGGGCAAAACCTCCCCAGATCAGGGAAGTGATCTAGGGTGCTTCCCAGACTGGAGAGGAGCGGACTTGGATCAGTGTAGAAAATAGGAGGGACAGTCCTAGCAACATAAGAAAAGGACACTGGCAAAAGCAGCAGGCAGAACTGCACGTGGCCAGTCCAGAGAAGTGAACCTGCCCATGAACGAACCCATGAGTATGGCTCTGAGGAATAATGGGAAACGAGGCCCAAGTTGAGGACCTAGAATTCAGGAAGAAGGAAATTGTTTTCTTGCCATTTCTGCACTGTGAACCCAGAAACCATTGAGATATGTGGGGCCCAGGCTTTCTGAAGCATGCAGAGAGGCACGCATTGTCATGTTGCACATTTGTGCTCCAGGGAGAATGTACAGTTTTGCATGCCCTGCTTTGCTCAAAATAAAGAACAAACTTAAAAAAAAAAAAAAAAGATCCCCTCCAAGATAATCATCTTTTTAAAAAGACTAGGCCGTTTAGTTCCTGGCCTGTTTCCCAGAGGAGGCAAGAAGAACTAAGGGGAAAGATGAAATGAGAGTCTGTTCCTTTAAGCCATCTCAGAACAATTTAGAGTTAGTTCTAAATTGTTAGTTCTAATTGTTAGTTCAAATTACTTTTGTGGACTTATATGCTTTAAAGTATTTTTAAAACAAATCTTGAGGGAAATTCAAGATTTCAGCTTTTGGTCCTCCCCTTGACTGAAGAAAACAGCTCTTAGATACTGTGGACCAGCTCTGTGGATGCAGCCAAATTCTCTTCTTCCCCAAAAGCCAGTAACTCCCTTTGAAGTCCCCGTGAAGCAGAGGATGTAATCAGAATGTGAACGTTTACATTGTGACTGCCTTTGTAAAGGATAAGTAGGCCAATTAAAGCCCAAATACTTCACACTGAACTCAGGGAAACCAGGAATGAAGTGTATGAGCTCTGAGTCTTCATGCAGAGACGGGGCCACTGTGACTCCTCTCTCTCTCCCTCTCTCTCTGGCTGTCTGTCTGTCTGTCTTCTCTGATTTCCCAACGGGACCCTCCTGGGAAAGGCATAAGCAAAGGCTCCTTTCCTGATGTTTCCTGGCACAGGGTTCACCCCAGCCTCACCACCATCGCTGCCTGCACAACCCTCTGCCCTTTCCCCACCGCCAGGCCACCTGTCCTGCCACCTCCCCTCCCACCAAGCCTCTTGACTCTATAAAGGAAGGAAAGTCAGAACGAGGATTTAAAGATCAGTAAAATAACAAAGGAAAGGCAGTCTTGCCTCCACATCTGTATTTTAATGATAATACTACATATCAACATACAACAATTTTGCTGGGAAGTGATCACATGCCAAGTGTACAACCAGTAGTATATAAACGATGGAAATGACAGAAAAAAAATCCTCTGTAAGCCAGCCACTCTAACAAGTGAAATAATTTTATTTATCTTTACTCCCTTCTAGCCCCTGCCCAAATATATTCCATATTTATATTTTACAGAGCTTTAACCATAGGGTATGTGTAATTTTATATTCTCCTTTTTTCATTGTCATTGCAGAGGATTAGAAAATTTTCCTCTGGTTACAGCATAGCCTGATAGAGTATATTGCTTGTAGACCGAACACACTAGGCCTTGAACAAATGAGGCTCCCTGACCACCTCTCCTCCCTCCAATCACCACAAAGGTTCTTGTACAATTCGCTCTAATATGACTCATCTTCTGGTGAACTCTTCAGCCCAGTAGGACTATCACATTTAGAGGAGTCATAAAAAGTTTGCTGATTGGACTCAATTATTTGGGGCTGGAAACAAAAATAAAACAAATTTTGTATTGTATAAAACAGCAAATGGATATGAAATCTGGACTGCTCATCTGTTCTTAAAGCCAAGAGCACATATTACACATGTTAGCAACTATTCTCAGCCCTGGATCTGCCTGATCAAGCTCTCATGGACAGCTTCCCCCTCCCACAACTCTCTGCTTTCTCAGTCAGTAGATGCTGGAGCCCAGTACTGGGCTAGGGAGGAAAGAAGGCTGCTTGCATGTGGACCAGCTGTCAAGATACAGCATCTCCAGAAATGCCCTGTGGGCTTCCTGTCTCACTCCTGCCTTGGACTGTATCAGTTTTCACAATCCTTCTTCTAATAATAGAGATGTCCTCTCAGGATAGAAAACCATCACTATGTTCACAGGGATATTTCAGACCAGCTGACATTCTGGTAGCCCCGAAAGTGTGAGCCCAAGCATGTTCCCCAAAGGCTCATCACTTTCCACTGTGCTATCCTGTTCTGACTAGCTCCTTCTCTATGCCAATAACTAGGATATATATACCTAGATGCTAGGATGGTCATCCAGACTCAGGCTGGGTTCCACATCCTGGCACTGAGTGCCCCACAGGGCCCCAAGTTGAATTTTCACCCAAAATGAATATGAACCTGTGTATACGTAGCCTACTCTTACAGTAAGGGTCTAAGAAATAAAGCAAATATGGATCCTCCACATTTACTCCTAAAATGACTAGAATCTCCTAGAAGGATATGTATGCATATGTATACACATATGTGTATGTATACATATGTTGCATATCTTTATATATACATATATGCACTTGTGCTTTTTACTTGCTTTAGATGGTCTTGAATCTTCTTTAATCCATGAGCCAGTGACAGGCAGGGCTGATTTGGATATAACATGGCAATAAGAGATGAGTGCTGATTCATAATCTCTGATCGCTTCAAGTACCTAACAGATATACTGAGAACTAGACTTTCCTATTCCTTGTCATTTCTCCTTTTTGTTCTATTTCAAGACCATAGCTTTATAAATTTTAAAACTTTCTTTCCTGGCCTGTTCTTATTGTACTGAAAAGCAAAGCAAATTTTTATCTTCCTGAGGAAGAAAGGAGACATAAATCAGACCTTAGATTCTAGAGCATAAGACTTTGCTGGTCTTGCAAAACATATAATTAGTATACCCACAAACAAAACACGGGAAGTCTGATTAGGTGATAAGTATGGGACAAAATGTTGGTTTACTGGTTTAGCTATAGTAGCCTATATTTCACATTGTCAGACTAAAATATTGTCCATCTTCTAGGATCTGAGCTTCAAGAGCTGCAGAACATGATTGACAGCCTCCAGAGCCCCCAAGACCCTACCCAGGTGGCCCAGGCACTTCTCCTCCGGAGGGAGGTTATATTCTTGCAGTTTGACTCTGCAGTGAGGCATCTCATCCGGTAAGGGCTGGAGCACTAATCCTGTCTAGTAAATTCTGCTGTGGAGGTGTTTGCTGAGTGACCATCTAGGGAGGCCACTCTTGGCAAGGTTAGATAATGAGCTTAAAATAGTCATGGGCACAAGCAGATCCAGAACGCCATGGCTACCAAACATGACCTGTCACAAAAGCTGTCTGTGAGAATATGTTCTTGCTGGCTAATAACACTCTTGATTTTAGCAAATGTAATTTCAGAACAGTTCATGTAATGATTGCTGCTTTCAATGTACAGGGGGTTCTGCTGGGAATAACATTTTTATACTTCTAAAGATGATTATTTCTAGGGTTTTTTTTTTCAACATTTGTTTACCTTTCAAAAAGACAGAATTTTTACTGAACTTCTCAAGCTAACAGAATTGGCTACCAGCGTTAAATTTATAAATAAATCAATCTACATCTAGCCTTGTAGGTACCATTGTATTAAGTGCTCCACATGCAAAAGGAATGTTTTATTTGGGTAATTAATCATGATGCTGATGGGAAAATTAGCTTGGATTAAGATTCATAATGTTTCCAGAATAAGTTTTGTATGAGAGGGAAAGAGGGTTAGCCCTGAAGATCTCTGCTTACTTTTTAATTGTCAAAATTAATTTTTTTAGGTTAGTTCCCCATGTAATTAGTTAGTTCCCCATGTAATTAATTCCTCAATTTAGCCACTGAGAGGGCCTCAGAGGGCTGTGCTCTTACCTGTAGGTTGCAGTTGCTTTCCACTGCACTTGCAGGCATCCATGGAGAATGAAAAGGTGGGGGCTGCACTGAACTGTCTTGTTCGTTTTCTACTGTCAATCTTCTTTACTCTGACATCAGAGGACTCTTGGATTTAGAATGTAAATTCAGCAGGACAAAAATCAGGCTAATTTATTTTCTTTATATTGACAAATAGCTTCCTGAGCTGTAGCTTAGTCAAGCAGGTAAGATGTAAAGCCTCAGACAATTGTCAGGATGGCCATTTGTTAGTCCTCTGGGCTCTGAAAGCCCAAGGTCAGAATTTGCAAGGATTTTACATACTGGTGAAGAAACAGAAATATCCCCCAGAAGTCCTTCTTGAATTTCAGCTATGAAGGATTCCATTTGGTACTGCTCTCCCAGGGGAACCACTCTGCTTCCAGGAAACCCCCTGGAATTGCTTTGCCAGGGCTTTCTTTGTCCTCACACTCCATCTGCAGGAATGGAGGGCATTGTGTCCTATTTCTAGTTTTATATATTTTTCTGCGACCCTCTGGAGAGAATCACCCAGATGGTTCACCCCACTGTGTCCTCCACTGGTTACATTTCTCCAGCCTTTTTTCTTCAGAGCTGTTCAGGTTGTGTATGTTTGGAATTATACAGCTAGTAAGTGGCAGACCAGATTTAGAACCTAGGTGTGTTTGACTCCAAAACCCAAGAGCTGTTATGGAGACCAAGTGGCAGCGTGGACAGAGAAGAGGATGCTAAAGAGAAGGCAAGATCATCTTGGGTAGTGGCTATGTGTGTGCTTCTAGGCACAAAACATTTCACTCTGCCCCTCTCAACCCCCCTCCAGTAGCCAAAGGGTTGATGGAAATTGGTAGCTGTCCTCTGATGGGTTGGATCATGCTGACCAGGGCCCAGCATTCATCTCTGGACATGTCCACCAACTTGCAGGAGTTATTGATTAGCCAATTCAAGAAATGCCCGAGGATTAAGCTTATCTTTAATGCCAGGTGAATTAATCATGTGCATTGAAGGTAAACGTTTGGGCGACAAAGCAGTTCTATCCAATCTCATCTATTTAAGTCAGGAGTTGGCAAACTACTGCTGGAGGTCTCTGCCGATTTTTGTATGGCCTGCGGGCCAAGGATGGCCTTCCTATCTTTAAATGGTTGGGAAAAAAAATGTATAGAAGAATAGTATTTTGTGACCCATGAATATGATATGGAGTTCATATTTCCATGTCCATAAATGAAACACTGTTGGAACACAGTCATGCCCATTCACTTAGGGATTGCCACCCCTTTCACACTACAACCATGGAGCTGAACAGTTGCCACAGAGTCCGTGGGGTCTGCAAAGATGAAAACATTTACTGTCTGGTCCTTTACGAAAAAGTTGAGTTTTTCACCCCCTGATTTAAAGAATAGAATTCCTTTGCACTTCAGGTTTGGAAGGAAGCAAAGAAGTCCCTCAAAGGTGCTCTATAGCACAGTATAAAATATATAACATGAAAAGTGCCGCTAGTCTGAATGTATTGTTGATGTTCAGGGTGATTAGGGTAAAAAGGAGAAAGCTGAAGAGATATCTTGATGATACAGCCCTTCCTGCAGCAAGCCTGCTTTAGGGATACATCAAGGAATTTCTAAAGAAAGCAACTCCAGCCTCTCATTCCTTGAATGTTTGTTGGTTTTCTCTTCATTTTTGTTTTTGAGACAGAGTCTCACTCTGTCTCCCAGGCTGGAGTGCAGTGGTATGACCTCAGCTCACTGCAACCTCTGCCTCCCAGATTTAAGTGACTCTCATGCCTCAGCCTCCCGAGTTGCTGGGATTACAGATGTGTGCAACCACACCCAGCTAATTTTTGTATTTTTCATAGAGACAGGGTTTCACCATGTTGGCCAGGCTAGTCTCGAACTCCTGACCTCAAGAGATCTGAGTGCTGGGAGTATAGGTGTGAGCCACTGCACCTGGCCTTCTGTTCATTTTTGAATGTATTTTTATTTTCATGATCACCTACTTAACTCTCTCTAAACATGCAGATATTTAAGTGTGCTTTGATAGCTGGGTGTGGTGGCTCACTCCTTTCATCCCAGCACTTTGGGAGGCCTATGTGGGAGGATCCCCTGAGCCCAGGAATTTGAGACTGTTGTGAGCTATGGTTGCACTGCTGCACTCCATCCTGGGCAACAGGGATCCTGTCTGTAAAAACAAAAAGAAATAAAAATTTAAAAATAAATTGTGCTTTGGGTTGTCTGGGGATTCCTGGGAGACACATAGGAGCCTGGGCCCTCACGTGAGCAGTGCTGAACGAGGCCACGGCCCTCATTTTTGGCATCTGAGAAGCAAAGAGCTTTTGTCTGGCCTCCTCCGGGCCACTTTGCAGGTTTCATTATGTTCTTACCTGGAGGAAAACTCTAGCATGTGCCCTGCGAGTTCCCTGTGGTTCAAAATAGCTTTTACTGATGGCAAGAAGATTAAACTTTCTAATGCCACATTACTGAGTCACACTTGGAGTTTAAAAGTGATCCATTTGAGATTTAAAATCAGTTAATTCAAGATTCTCCCTCTTCCCCTTTGTTTTAATCACCTCCTCTTCACTTGCTGGAGAGGGAAGGGTCCTGCCCTAGGGTCATGGGGATGGCCAAACACCTGACCCTGGACAGATGGGGTGAATGACAGATGGGGTGAGTGATAATTCATTACTCATAGACACAATCCAGAGGAAGAGGACACTGTCCCCCCATACAGGGCCACTTGGGAACAGAGTGAATAAGCAAGGGCTGTGGGAGGCAGGTTTTGTAATATCAGGAGGGAGTGATGTTCCGTGCTTCACACAGGAAGGGGTGATTGATTTGAATAATGCTGTGGTCTGGCAGGGAACTGAAACCGCTACTCAGGGATAAGCAGGAATTGCACCTGGTTCCTTTGATAAGGAGGGTCGTTAAACCTGGAGACCTTATCTGTGAGAACAGAGTGGGGAGTGGGGGACCTTGTGGCTAAGCTATTTAAGGCCTCCCGATTTTGCCAGAAGTCAAGGCAGCACAAATTTTGGGTTTTAAGTTTAGGCCTCACACAACACTCTTCTCATTCTTCCATCCTCTCAGAGGTGATCTAAGTTTCTATCAGTGCTTTCAAATCTTCCTGGCAGCTGGGAAGACATAGCCACTTCCTTTATCTCTGCTGTGGGTGAGCTGGCCCACCCCAGGCCTCTTCTGTTTAGCCTGCTGTTCAGCATCTCTCCGGATACCCACGTGTGAGGGTCTTTCTCCCCACTTTGAGGGGCTGCTAGTCTTCCTGGGAGGCCACCTCACAGAGAATCCAAGCAAAAGGGACCTTCTGCTCTGGGATACCCTCCTCCAACTTATCCAGCATCTTTCCTTAGGCATCCACTAGAACTAAGCTCTAGTAGTCTTTCCTTGTTTAACTCTTATTTCCTTTTAGGCAAGAAAAATCATTCTAATTTATCATGCATACTTCCTTCTCTCTGACTTATGGTATAAATTTCATGCTCCAGTCTTCAGGGTTTGTGGTTCTTGATATACAAAGCCAAGTTTTGTTTAAAACCAAACAAGAACTTTTCTCCTCCAAACCCCCAGGAGGCTTAAAATTTTAAATTTAGTTTTTATAAAGAAATGTTGTCTCAGCTTTTGGTCTTAAAATAATTCATTCAATAAACAATTGATAGCTTTTTTTCTAGAGCTACAGCTGCACTATTCAGTTCAGTAGCCACATGTGGCTATTTAATTTAATTAAAATTATTATTAATTTAAATGAAAGAAAATTAAAAATTCAGGCTGGTCTGAGTGCAGTCGTTTTTACAACTAATTGATCACAACCAGTTACAAATTGCTTTATTCTTTCTTCACTCACACTGCTTCGCTTGACTAGCCTTTAAAAAAAGAAAAAGAAGAAAAAGAAAATTAAAAATTCATTCCCTCAGTCACAGTAGTCACATTTCAAGTGTACAACGCCACACATGGCCAGAGGCTACTCTATTGGATAGTGCAGATATAGGACATTTCCACCATTGCAGACTGTTCTGCTAGACAGTGCTAGTCGAGAGTATGCCAACCCTCCCCATGAGGGCTACGAACTGTGAAAGTCAAGGGTAATGGGCACGGGGGTTGATGTGGCTGAAGAAGGAACCTGTTAATATCTCAAAATGTTTTCTTGCTTCTGTAACTTTGAGGAAAGTTTTGAACTTTAGAAATGTAAGTAACTGCTTTTAATGAAATGCCCCCCCGACCCCATGTTTTGGTAGAAGAACGTTTTTGGCAGCTGGAAATATTCCTGCCTACCAGTCTGTCACAGACGGCATGTGCCATGGGCTACCAGCACTGAGCAACTGTCTCAGGAAGAGCATTTTTGCCTCGCAGCTCAGCCTGCCCCAGCCACTGAATCCACGGAGCCTCCAGGTGTGTTTCCGACGTATTTTTATACTGTAAATGGTGTACTGTGTGTAGGGAATTTAGTCTGTTTGTTTCCATTTGGTTTAGATTCTGCAGGGACTTTCAAGACTTTAATGCCCTCTGTCTTCACTGGCTCTGCTTCACTTGCACAGTGGAACAGTCTGGGCCCCAGGGCCAGCTGTGATTCCCAGTCAGGGTCTTGACCTCCAAACACTCAACAGGCTGATCGGGGCAACAGCTTGTCTGTTCACAGTTGATAGCAAAACAAACACTTAATCTTCTCCACGTAATAAATAGTCGTGATAGCAATTGCAATGCATAAATGAAGTCAGCAGCTGGGTTTTCAATAGCCCTGGGTATAGCACCTGTTGTTGAAGGTAATCCTGGCAACTATTGTTGCTCCTAGGCAGGAACAATATTACCCACCTTCTACAACCAAAGAGTTCAAGATTCAGGAAGGCCAGAGATCGGACTATTCCAGAGTCATGGCAGCACCAGGTTGCAAGCTGTATTAATTACTTATTGATGCATAATGATTTACCCTAAAGTTTGGCAGATTAAAGCAATAGACATTCATTATCTCACATAGTTTCTGAGGATCAGGAATCTGGGAGCAGCTTAGGTGGGTAGTTCTGGCTCAGGGTCTCTCATGAGTCAAGATGTTGGCCAGGACTGTAATCATCTCAAGGTTCGACTGGAGGACAACCTGCCTCCAAGCCCACTCCTATGGCTGCTGGTGGGCACCAGAAGATCCACTTCCAGGCTTATTCACATATGCTTCTCCACCGAGCTTCCTTGCAACACAGTAGATGGCTTCCCCCAGCACAAACAGTCCAAGAGAGAACCCAAGATGGAAGTCACAGTGTTTTTATTACCAGATTTCAGAAGTGACTCTCATCACTTCTGTCATATTCTTTTCATTGGAAGTGAGTCACTAAGTCCAGCACACATTCAAGTGGGGGGGATGGTACGGAATTAAGCTCCACCTCTTTACAGGAGGAGTATCAAAGAACTAGTGGATATCTCTTTCAAACTACCTCACAATCCCTGGTCTTTCGACTCCAAAATTTCCAACTTAATATTCTGATCTTATAATGCTAAGCCAAGGGACACTAACATTTCTACCTACAGTGGCTGCAAGACAGTGACTTTTAGCCCAAGCCTTGGCCCTCATTTAGACCCAGAAGACAGGGCTGGACCGTGACTCTTGCTACCTTTGGGTGTTGCCTGGGGTTAGGTGGATACAGGAGTCCTGGCTCCTTGCTGTCAGAATCAACTGCAACTCCAGGACTTGACTAAAACCAGAACCAGGTCTGGAAGTGTAGAATGGGGTCAGATAGGCAGGCTCACTGGTTCCAGGGCTGCACATGGTATCACAAGGGACAGAGGATGCCTTAGCTATTGGTTAGTGATATGGAGGAGACAGAGACTCACATGTAATAATTTGTGACGCTGGTCTTGAGTTGTTACCTAGAACTGGAGCACAATAGTGATGAAGGACAACTTTTTAAGGTTCGTGATATGGAGAGCATTTGAGTAAATGTATTTTTATTGATTTTAAATGCGTACCATTGGTGTTATACTGCTCTGGAACTTCTGAACACTGGTGCTGATTAATTACACTGAAATCTTAAGTACTCTTCTGTGTTTCACCATCTGCTGAGAAAACTATTTAAAAAATAGATTGGCCGGGCGCGGTGGCTCAAGCCTGTAATCCCAGCACTTTGGGAGGCCGAGACAGGTGGATCACGAGGTCAGAAGATCAAGACCATTCTGGCTAACACGGTGAAACCCCGTCTCTACTAAAATATACAAAAAATTAGCCGGGCGAGATGGCGGGCGCCTGTAGTCCCAGCTACTCGGGAGGCTGAGGCGAGAGAATGGCGTAAACCCGGGAGGCGGAGCTTGCAGTGAGCTGAGATCCGGCCACTGCACTCCAGCCTGGGCGACAGAGCGAGACTCCGTCTCAAAAAAAATAAAAAAATAAAAATAAAAAAATAAAAAAATAAAAAATAGATTATTACTCTCTCCTATATCACTAGGAAGTTTCAAGAAATACTTCCATGTAATAAATAAGTCATCCAAAATTGTTTTGGGGTGCAGACACAGATATCCTATTCATATACAGATATCTATTAATTTTGAACACAAAGTACAGCATTATCATGTTTATTATTTTGTTCTCTTAGGCACTTGAACTGTTTCCTTGGAGAGCATTTCTGGAAGATGGAGGACTATTCCCAGTTATGAGTAGCAGCCCAGATACCCTAGAATATAATATGCAGGTAGGATAGGTCTTCTCCATTGTTACAGAGAGAACTGAGTGCAGACTGCAAAGATGGTTGCCATTGGGTCCACAGGTCAGATCCTCCTACTCTCACCCATGATGAATAATGTGTGAGATAAGCGGGGTGTTTGATTTTGAAGCTGTAAACCTGGGGCCACTAGGTGAGTCACATTTTCTTATGATAGAAGGGAAGCATGCTCCCAACTGGCATGGGCCTGGGTTGTAGACTCAGCTGCAGTTCTCGTAACAGTAGTGATCTGGGAGAATGGACAGTCATCTTCAGTCATGGGCTGGGCCTCCTGGAGAAACTCTGTGGTTCAGAGATGTGTGACTCCTGACCTGTCCATAAACAGTGGTGGGAAGGGAACTTTTTAAAGCAGGACTCATAGGGAGAATTTCTTTTCATTGTTTTCCTTTCCGCTATTAACTTCTTTTAAATTGTTAGATTCTTTTCATTATTAAATGTTTTCCCCTGATTAAGTAAATATTGTTTTTATTTAAAAAATAGAAAGCATAGAAAAGTATTAAGAACAACATGAAAATTAACCATAAATATACTTCAAAACAATATGGAGGTGGGGAGTGGGTGGGATGGGGTGGGACTGGCCATGGGTTGATGGTTCTTGGGGCTGTGTGATAGGAACTTTTCTGTTTGATTTTTATATATTCAAAATTATCCATAAGTAGAACAGGTTTTTTAAGTAAAATAGTAAAAATGGTCTTAAAAAATTAACCATATGGCTGGGTGTGGCTCACACCTGTAATCCCAGCACTTTGGGAGGCCAAGGTGGGCAGATCACTTGAGCTCAGGAGTTCAAGACCAGCCTGGGCAACAAGGTGAAAGCCCATCTCTACTGAAAATACAAAAATTATCTGGGTGTGATGGCACACACCTATAGTCCCAGCTACTCAGGAGGCTGAAGCATGAGAATCACTTGAACCCAGGAGATGGAGGTTGCAGTGAGCTGAGATCGTACCACTGCACTCCAGCCTGGTGACAGTGTGAGACTCTCTTAAAAAATAAAATAAATAAAATAAAATGGTAAAATAAAAATCAACCATCGTCCCACAACTAAGAGACAATTACAGTTCACATTTTATTTCCCTGGTATTTTCTCTCTGCATATGTGTGTTTATATCTGTACTTTTAAGGAAAAATTGATATCACACTATACATTCACCATGTCAGATCTGCTGTAAGGGCTGGAAACTTGGCATTTTCATACAGAGCCAAAAGTTTGATGTGCTCAAAGAAAACTTTAAGTTAGAAATATTACTCTCGTTTTTATGAATTTTCTAGCAGTTGAGAGAATGGGTTCTTGTAAATACAGTTACTCCTAGTTCTCTTCCTGAAAACCATATGTAAAATATATATATGGTCTTCAAATGGAAGGTTTTTTTGTTTTTTTAGCTGTGCCTCTGTGGGTTGAGTGACTGTGACCGCAAGGTGGCTCATGGAGAACTGGTGGGTGTGCAACTGCTACTGGAAGATGTTCTGAGTAGCTATCATGTGACCATGGAGGCCCCCCCCAAGACAGCAAGCCACACTGGGCAAAAATGCACAGGTATTCTTGGGGAATCGTTTCCATATTGACCAGTACTGTATTGGGCTGAAGGACCTCTCTGCTGGGGAGATGGTCCAGGGAGCCACATGTTCCCATAGCCTCTCTCAGTAGGTCCCAGGACTGTGCCAACACCACCTGGGAGCAACAGTGGAGCAGGGATAGCCACTGCAAAGCATTTTCTAAGTTCCATGATTATGGTCTATCCAACTATTTTAATTTTAAAAATGGGACAAAAGTTGTAGGAGGTCTATTGAAACAAACGAAACAAAAACGCCAACTGAATGCTTTCTTTGTGAGTCACACATCTAGGACTAGAGTTGGAAGGGCCAGAGGGGTCTGATAGAAGCCCCAGGTGGACATCTCAGGCCTGGGCTCTTGTCCTCACACTCAACTACTGGCCTATGGACTACTGGGCAGACACTGCCTCCTCTGGATTTATCACTCTGAAGCTCTAAGGTGCAAGAGCCACTAGCTCTCCTAGCATCATGACTTTAAACAATTTTGCATGTATCCGGGAACCAGGCAGAGACATGTTTGGATGCCAGACAAACTAGCTGGTGTCCCCACTTGAAGACTTTTTCTGTCTGAGCCAAACTTTCTGAGCAATGCCTAAATCCGTCATCTTCATTTTCTTACCTTCCTGCCACCCCTTGCAGCACTACAGTCTGTCTTCCCAATCTTGCTACTGAAACGTGTCTCATCAAGAGATGGTCCTTGTCACTAAATCCCCTGGGTACTTTCAGTCACCTTCCTACCTAACCCCTTGGCAGCATTTGACACACAGTCCTTCTCAAAGCCTTTCTGCCCTTGGCTTCCACAGCATGAGTCTCTCCTACCTCTCCTCTGACATTGCTGAGCCCTCCTTCTCAGACCCTTCTGTAGGGTCCTCTACCTCTGCCAACCTTAAAATGTTTTTTATAATCTATCCTACCACTGCTACCAGGGCCACATTTTGACTTCCACAGGCCCTAACACTTTTGCCTTTGTGGGCTCCTCCCTCTGCCATGAAAAACCATTAAAAGCTATATTTTAACATGGTGCTAGTACAAAGAAAAAGATATTAAAATCATATATTAAAGTATTTTCTTTAGCCTAAAAGGTCTTTTTTTCTGATTAAAAAAAATAAGGCATTTTGTGAGCCCTAGGCACTGTGCCTCCTCTGCCCAAGCCATTAAGTCAGCCCTGAATGCTACTAATACCACTACTATTATTGCCTACAAGTTGAGGTCTGTTCAGATTGCTTTTGATGTATTCATTTATTTAGTCCTCACAATAATTCCATGAGATAGGTGGTTTCATTGTTCTCATTTTATAGTTAAGAATACTAAGGCTTAAAAAAATTAAGTAACATGGCCAAAGTCACATGGGTAATGAGGAGACAAGCTCAGATTCCAACCCAACGTTCTGGTCCTAGAGCTCCCTCATCCTCTTCTCTACTAGGTTGCTCCATTCCTCACCCTCTCCCTAGGAAAACCCATCCACTTTCACAACTTTGATGACGTTCACATGCCATGATCCAAATCTATATGTCTAGCCCAAATATCAATCCTATCAGACTCACATGTTCAATTGCCTGCTGGATATCTCCACTTATTCCATCTCAGAGACAGCGTGTCCTAAGCTAAGGTCATCTTACGCCCTAAATCTTGCCTCTCCCCCGTAGTCTCTGTCAGTTTACCACTACCTGCCCAGATGGTCAAGCCAAAAACTCTGGGCACCATCTTTGACTTCTGTCCCACACCCCACAACCGGTCACCAAGTTTTACTATCAATTATTTTAATGTCTTTCAAGTTTGTCTTCTTTCTCCATTCCCCCACAGTACCCACTTCTACGAGTCCAAACCATCATCATCCCTGATCACTAGGCTATGATCATGACCTCCAGTTGGATTCCGTACACTTACTCTCACCTCTTTCCAATCCATTCACCAGGGTAATATTTTTAAATGCAAGCCTGATTATGTCACTTCCTTCATTACAACTCTTCAATGGATTCCAGATGCCCTAAGAAAAGTCCAAATGCTTTCATCAGCCCCTCGTGACTTGACTCCTGCCAATATTTCTACCCTCAGTGTCTTTCGATTTGTCAAATGCACCATGCTCTCCTCTGTACTTCTCCCAAGCTGGTCCCTCTAGTGGAAAACTTCCCTCTCCTTCCTTTTTCTGCTTCATCACCTGATTAACTCTTATCCTTACTTAGTTATCCTTCAGATTTCCAATTCAAAATCACTCTCTTTAGGAAGCTTTTTCTAATCATCCACCCTTACCCCCGATGCTTCTCTGTGCCAATTAGAGTGCTTCTGGTGCAAGTAACAGGTTGTCCCATTAGCTATAACTTAAATTAGGGAAGCATATTAATTCTCCATAATAAGAAGTCTAGAAGGAGACAGTTCAGGTTGGTGTAGCCCCTCAACAGTGACTTCAAGGACTCAGCTGCCGTGTAGCTGTGTCGGCAAACATCCCCCTCATTTTTGTAAGATAAAAACAGGAGCAAAAAAGCTTTCTCCTTGGAGATCTATCTTTTTATCAAGGAGGGGAATATTTTCTAGAAGCCCCCCAGTAGATTTTCCTTGTGTCTTTTTGGCTAAACTGAGTCACAAGTCCACTTCAGGCCAATTGTAGAAAAAGAAGTGGTTTTATATGTGCCATCTACATTTCCACAACATAGTTAGATCTTCACCCAGTGTGATCATTTGCAAAGTTGGGTATAGACCAAATTGTGCCAAGATCAAAAAACATGCTGGGCCCTCAGGTCCTTCTGTTTGCCATTTTTTGGCCCTGTCTGTGATGGATTACCATCTTTTCCTGACATTCCCCACCATCCTCCACCGTGTTATTTATCTTGGTTCCTGTTCCTTCTTTTGTCTTTTAAATTAAAGCACGTAGGTAGAAAAGACTTCTCATCATATGAACATATAAACAAACAAGTTTGCTTTAAAATTATTATTTAATTTTATTTCATGTGTTTTTATTTAGGAGTATTTAGCTGTTCATAGACAATAGGAAGCAGCAGAATTTATACTGCCCTGAGAGTCAGGACTCCTGAGTTCCTGCCCCAGTTATGCCACAAGTTTTTTGATCTCACTAGGCCTCAGTCTCCAAAGCTCCAAAGTAAAGGTGATGAATTGGCTCAGGGCTTTTAAAATTGTAGTCCAAGAAGCCCTGGGGTTCCTAAGAGACACCTTGGGGCTTCTTGAGCTGGGGGTGGGGTGCAATTACATGGCCTCCAGGCTGTCCCCTTCATGTCACCATGCTTGTCCTTGGTCTGTTGAATATTTGGGCCAGTGCATAAGAGTTCATTTGATGAAAGAGCTCTGAGAATAAAATGAAATCTGGAAATCCATGCACTAGCTGATTGTTGGGGGGGCAGGCTACAAGACTGAGGAGTTACCAGCAATCTACAGGAACTCACTCTCCCCTGGGTCTTGCTTATCAATTCTTCCTTGGACAATTTGACCAACGCTCTTCCTGGCAGGCAGGCTTTTCCTTATGTATGTTAATACCACTGCTCTAGGATCCAATTATACCAGGTTGTTCTTCCTGTTTCTAGCCAGGAAACTTGAGTGTCTCGGGTGCTGTCACCTAAATGCTCTTTAAGCCCCTTTTTATCATAACATCATGGGATTTGCCATCCTGGTCTGCCAAGAAGAGCTCCTTTTTCTATGACTGAGACACTGTGGACAGGCAGTGGGCCTGAATCTGGTCCTCATTTTGTTCCTCACTCTGGGTGACCTTGGCCCTCAAGACTGCTGGCTGCAGGACAGCAGGACAAACAAGGACCTGAATACCTTGTTTCCTCTATGTCCTGCAGGGTTCATAGCAGCCCCTCCACAATTATTTACTTAAGGAAAGCACCAATGAATAAATGAAGAAATCATAATTTTAAAGTAATCTTTCTTATTAAATGATAAAAATTCTAATTAAGAGAAATGTTTCCTGCCTAACTTCTAAAAGATGAGAAGAAACAGGAGGTAGGATAAATTTAAATTTCCATGTCTTTACCCATAAGATGGGTAAAATCCTCAAAGGAAAGTTACTTCATGGCTCCACCATGATGGGAACCTTTAATCTCAGGTGTATTGAAGAGTACTTTCCAGAATGCAGAGGGAAAACACAAAAGGCTCAGTTTTTCAAAGGTGGATAAAATGTTAGTATGCAAGTAAGAGAGTTTTCAAAATGAATGGTTCCAGACCCAAGCAGAAAGCTGCAGTTGATACATTCCTATCCTTTCCATAAACTGTTCATGAAGGATGGTCAACCTCCCTCAACTCTCCATGTGCTGTAGGCCTGTAAACCATTCCTCCTGGGGAAAAAGTTAAGTCTCCAAAGACTTTGTTTTGCACAAGCTGCATGTAAAATGTTAGCCTGTGTCGGTTCATGATCAATAAAGAAGGATTTCCATAATGCTTTCAGCAAGATTTTTCCAAAGTGCCAGGATTCAGAAGTCAGTTCCGAAACAGCCCAAAGGTCTCCAAGTTGCTGGAGGGCCCGTGCGATGCGGTGATGTCCCTTGCTTTGCTGAGATCATTTCTGATACTGTGGAAGCAGCTGGAAGTGCTAAAGGAGCACTGGGGCCGACTCAAGCTGCAAGGCCAGGATATCAACTCTGTCTCTCTCCACAAACAGTTTTCAGAGCTCTACGAGTGAGTGTTGCTGAGGCTGAAATTCATGGCCATGACTAGAACCTTGGGGATGGCAGATTCCTGCCCCTTTATCTGAGGGCGAGATTTGGTCCATGAATCCTAACATGACCCATTAGACCCATGGGCTGAATCTCTGAGTGCTTGTGGCATTGCAGCCAGAGATATACAGATGGCACATGGGGCACAGGTCTGGGGAATGGGAGGCATACTAGCAGCTGCAGGCCCTGGCTCGAATGACGTAGCTGGCTGGGAAGGCGTGTTGCTTCTGCCTTGTGTCTGTTAACAAACATTTACTAAGCACCCCCATACACCCTGGGCCTTACCAAGCTTAAGAATGTTTGCTTTAGGCCGGCGTGGTGGCTCACGGCTGTAATCCCAGCACTTTGGGAGGTTGAGGTGGGTGGATTACCTGAGGTCAGAAGTTTGAGACCAGCCTGGCCAACATGGTGAAACCCTGTCTCTACTGAAAATACAAAAAATTAGCCGGGTGTGATGGTGGGTACCTGTAATCCTAGCTACTCGGGAGGCTGAGGCAGGAGAATGGTTTGAACCCAGGAGGCAGAGGTTGCAGTGAGCTGAGATCGAACCATTGCATTCCAGCCTGGGCAACAAGAATGAAACTCTTTCTCAAAAAACAGAAACAACAACAGAAAGTTCACTTTGGTATAGCCATATTGTTTATCTTGTGAAATTATTATAGTCAGTGTCCCTGATAACTAGAAAATGTGAAGACTTGTCAATATTTTGAAGAGTGAGGACTGAGATTGTATGCACCCAATGGGAAAAAGCCTCACGATTTCACGTGGCTAAGAAATGATAACTGTGGTGAATTTAGATGTTGATATATCTGTGAATGGGTTAGGATACTGATGATAGGAAAGATAAAATGAATGAAAATAATTATCAAAGAATTAAAATGAGAAAAAATATGTTTGCTAATTTCTGTCTTTCTTCTTTAATAGAACTGACATTCTCTACCCCAGCATGAAAGATATAGCTAGGCAGATGGGGAAAGAAGATGAATTTAAAGGATTTATAGTAAATAATCAGTCTGTTCTTCCCCCCAGTGGAGCCTCAGAAATTGAAATAAAAACTCACCAGGTATGCAGGATATATTTTAAATTTGCCTTTGAAAATGTCCTTTATGGCATTAGCATGAAAACTACAGACATACCCAAATGGTATTTTTTCTAAGAAGCTAAGTGTAAATTGCAGGGTTACAAATCATTGAATGGGCTGGAGGGAGGGCAGGACTAAGGGTTTAAAGGCATGCGGGGCTTTGATGAAGCAAATTACTACCCTTAATATCCCAGTTCTATAAGTTTGGATTTTTATCATTTTGATTTTCCTCAAATTGATGTGTACCTTCATAAGAATGATGATAGAAAACATAACCACTGTCTTAAGCATAAAATTTAGCGTGCAGGTAGCCACATGGAAATAAAATATTTTTAAAAGCTCCCTGTAATTGTTTTTCTGAGAATAAGAAAATGCCCACTCGATATGTGTAAGATGATCTGTGCGGAGAAGTTGTTTTCTTGAGTCTTTGTTCAGCTTGGTCCTTCCTGGGACTCAAGCTTTCTGTGGCTGGGCTTATTGTACCAGGCAAGCAAAGCCTCGGCTGTTTGGTTGTCAATGCAGAGATGCTCATCCACTGAACAACAAAGAGAAGTCAGCCCCTGTCAGGCCCCAGTGCCAAGCTCACTGCTTACCCTTCTACGCCCTATTCCTTTCCAGCACCTGGGTGTCCGGAGCCATGAGGCCCGGAATTAGCCGACCTCTGTTGTTGATCTCCGCAAAGCGGAAACAAGATGGCACATTTCCGGGTTCTTCATTAACAACCTTTCCCGCGCACGCCTAAACTGTTCCCGCGCGCGCACCAACCTTTCCGGCGCGCGCGCAAACTTTTTCGCGCCCAGGAAGATATGCAGCCTACTGCGCAGGCACGATCCCGCGCCCGGGAACATTACCAACCAACGGCGCATGCGCGATTGTAATTTGAGAAAACCTGGCCCCCCGTTAACACCCAGGCCCAACCTCTTCCCCTGCCAGCCTATATAAGGCATTGCACTGCCACCATTAAACGAGACTTGATCAGGCTATTTGTCTTGTCTCCATTTCTCGTGTTTTCTTGTCTCCTCCATTCCCACTCCCCCTTCCAGGGCCCGTTCGACTGTCCTGCGGGTCGGGACACCTGGGGGCCTTCCACGGGGAGAAACATGCACTCTGCAAGTGTAATAGATTGAGTAAGGGCTCACAGTTTTTGGAAGACTTTTCTGTTGGTCCTACATGGAGTTTTAAATCTTGTGAAATCTTCCTTGGTATCTAAATCAAGTTTTATACCTGAGGGCTTCTTCTTTCTTTCTTTTCTTTTTTTTTTTTTTGAGATGGAGGCCTGCTCTGTTGCTCAGGCTAGAGTGCAGTGGCACGATCTCGGCTCACTGCAACCTCTGCCTCTCAGGTTCAAGCAATTCTGCCTCAGCCTCCCAAGTAGCTGGGATTATAGGCGCCCAGCTAATTTTTTTATTTTTAGTAGAGATGGGGTTTCACCATCTTGGCTAGGCTGGTCTTGAATTCCTGACCTTGTGATCCACCCGCCTTGGCCTCCCAAACTCCTGACCTCGTGATCTAACCGTCTCGGCCTCCCAAAGTACTGGGATTACAGGCGTGAGATATCGCGCCCAGCTGAGAGCTTCTCTTAAAATGAGAACTCAAAATCCTAGCCACATTTAGAGACTCCAAAAGACATGAGGTCACCCCAGGTATTGAACACTTTGCAATTTAGCAAAACTTGGTTTGAAAAAAAGATTATATTTTATCAATGAGGATGTGAACCAGGAAGAACAGGTGTTGTTCTCCAGAGAGGTACATCTGTGCCCCTAGAAGCACTTGGGAGACCTAGAAGGGAAGTGTTCCTTCTTTCTTGGGAGAGTGGCTGAGGGGCAGGCCCTAGCTCAAAGCCCTTCTGCAGGAATGTGACACGGGACCCAAAATATAAGCTGAATGTAGAGAGTGACCCTCAACCTATGCTTACTCTAGCTTCAAAAACTTCTGGAAAATTTTGAAATTCATATGATCCAAGAGGTACTAAGAAAAGTTAACAGAGAGATGACACTGCTTTTATCAGAAAAGTCCAAGAAGGAGTGTTCTCTCCCTACAGGTAAAGTACATTTATTTTGTTACTTCACAAAATAATTTCCTATTTACGAAAGCAATTCATGTATTGACATTTGTTGTAAAAACAAGCAAAAACCAAAAAATCAGTGCAATGCCCAGAAAATGATATAAAAATGACTTTTTATACCTTGACCCTGTGCAATGAAAGGGCAAGCCTCTCCCCAGCTGGACGTCTGTAAATGCTGCCAGAGAGCTGAGTGTGGCTGAGCTCTAGTTATAGAACTTGCAACAAGACACAAAGCACTTTGGTATATTTCTTTCCCTGTACAAAGGCTTTTTTAAAAAAAAATAGAAAACATAGTTTCAACTGTACTGATTAACTCGTAACTGAAATAAAGTTGAAATGAAGGGAAAACCCAAAGCCTTTCTTATTTGTAACATACATAAGTTATGATGTGTCAAATTCGTAAATTTAGGGTGTGAAGGCAATCAGAATGGTTTCCTTCCATCTGAGGCCCAAACTTGAGGCCACTGCATGGGCATGTGATGCGCAGGATGCAGAGGGGCACTTGGGGTTTCATGTTCTGTGGTCACCGTCCTGAAACTTTTAATGGTTTAACTTTGAATTTGTTCAAAGTTACAATTCCAGGTACCTAAGGTAGGCAGGAGGCTTGTCCTCACTGAGCTACCCGTTGAACACATGGTGTTGCTACCAGCCTGGGACCCCTGAGATGCTGCTGGGTGCACAGGCCTGACCTTGACCCTCCCCGCACCCAGAGGGGAGGGGAACCTTGGCACCGGGAGGGTCAAGGTCAGGCCTGTACACCCAGCAGCATCTCAGGGGTCTTAGGCTGGCAGCACTGCCATATGTTCAATGGGTAGCTCAGTGAGGGCAAGCCTCCTGCCCACCTTGGGTACCTAGAATCTCCCAGGACAGAGGTTGCAGTACTCTTGGGGGTTACCTTTCCACGGTGGATTGGGGTGGTGGGAAGGGGAGATGCCTGACTCAACCTCTCATCCCCAGGCAGGGCCTAGTGCCTCAGTCTGGTAACTGGTGGGTCATGCATATTCACACACTGAGTCACAGGCGGGGCCACTGGATGCTTATGGGGGTCTCATTTGCCCTGCACGTATTCCCATGACCAAGAGATCGCAATGTTAAAAGCGAATAAAAACACCATGACAGGTGAAGAGAGAGACTGCAGAAGAAAGGGAAAAGGTTTATCTTTTAATATCTGTGTGACACTTTTTCCTGCTTTTTGAACAAGAGGTCCTACATTTTTATTTTGCACCAGGCCCCTGCATTATGTAGCTAGTCCTGTCTGAACTATAATATCTATTCCTAACTTTGAATATTCTGTAGGAAATTCATAACCTTTGAGCTAGGGAGGAGTTGTCTGACTACGAACTTAAATTAGGTTTTCCTTTTGAGACAAAGTCCACAGACATTGTAATGTTAATTAATAACCTCTGTCCTCACCTAAGATACAGTCATTTTATTAGTGCTTCGAGTAACTGAATTCTGTAAACAGGGCACTGTGCAATGAAAATGCGAGCCCCTCCCCAGCTGGGTGTCTCTAATGCCACCAGAGAGCTGAGTGTGGTTGAGCTCTAGTTACAGAACATTCAACAAGACACAAAGTGCCTGTTGTTTGTGCTGTGTTTGCTGCATCCAGGCGGCTCCCTTCCGATTCCTTGGAGAAAATCTACAAGCCTGCAGCAGGTGCAACCATCTGCACATGTTGGAGCCATGGTTCCTATGAGACACCCGGGGTGAGGGGCTGTGGGGAAGCATCTTTGCTTTGTGGTTGTGCTGCCATGTGCAGGGTGCCTGTCAGCTGTGCTTGCAAAAGGGCCTTCAATGCAGTGGGGGGGAGGCAGAGGGGAGGGGTAGAGTTATTTTTAACAGTGGCAAGGTTGATATTACAAAGCCTCACCTTGGATGGAGTGCACTGGCCAATTCTAAACTCTTGTTTGATTCTATACTTATAAAACTTTTAAACTCCATGCCAATATCGAAGGGGAAGGGTTGTTGTTTCTGGTTCCATTTTGTTTTGTTCTTTGGTCTGTCAGGCATGACTTGGTGTGGAGACCTGGATCTCCACCTCTACTGAGTTCTCCTAATTCAAGCGATTGAGTCCTCACTGTGTGCCAAGGTGCTTTGGTATACATTTCTTCAGTGTCATCTTCCTGAGACCGCCGTGGGCTTGGTGCCTTCAAAGAAGGCAATAACATATTGGAATCCCCACCTACCTACTGTTTATCTTGGCAGCAAGAAGTAGCCATAGTGAGCAGGGCTTCCAAGCAGGGGCCGCCTCTTCATGCAGAGATCACCCTTTGTGGTCAGGGTTAGCTTGGGACTGGAGGTTTCTCCAGAGGAAGTTAGGAATGGAGAGTATTGAGAACCAGGGGGACAGCAAAAGCCCTTATCCTTTTCCTCAGGGTCTTCTCCTTCCCTATAGGCTGACTGACTGTAGTGTTGACATTTATATCTGCCAAAAAGAAACCCTGAGCCAGGTATGGTGGCACACTCCTGGAGCCCAGAAGCACCTGGGAGGCCGAGGCAGGTGGATCACTTGAGCTCAGGAATTTGAGACCAGCCTGAGCAACATGGTAAAACCCTGACTCTACAAAAAATGAAAAAAAATTAGCTGGGTGTGGCGGTGCACACCTGTAGTCCCAGCTACTCGGGATGCTGAGGTGGGAGGATTGCTTGAGCCTGGGATGTTGAGGCTGCAGTGAGCCAAGATTGTGCCACTATACTCCAGCCTGAGTGACAGAGCAAGACTCTGTACAAAAAGAAAAAAAAAAAAGGAACCTGGAATACTTCTCTCCCTCTCCCTCCTTCCTTCCCCCTCACCTTGTTTTGGAGCTTGATCATACAGCTTCTGAATGAGTTTCCGGTTTGTCATTGAGCCTCTGAGGATGTGGCATCCAGACCTGGCCCTGGTGCTAGGTCTCGGTAGCTGAACTAGTAGCCCCCTGAAAACTATCTAAAGTAGCTCCAGACATCTTTGTTCAGCCCTGGGGCTTATCTTAGCAGAGATGGCCCCATTGGTTCACAAAGATTCTGCCATCCCTCATCTTTGATGTTTTGGCATTGAAGTGATTTTTAGTTGATTTTCTAATTTTCTCTGAGCAGTTATAAGGCCAACAGTCTCCAAAGTGGAGTGCATATATCACAGGGGTGTGGGAAGAAAATACTAGAACTTCTAAATAGATTAGAGCCATATGTAAGGAGTCACATGCCACACTCTACATTGAGGTGTCCTGAAGTGACCATGGGCAGGCAATCCACAAGTAATGAGAAAATAGTAGAGGTGACACTTCTAATCCTAGGCATGCTTATCCTCAGCCACATTATGAGGTCAGAAAAGATAATCTAATCATATCTGATAGGAAGATAGACAACAAATTTTTCTTTTTTTTTTTTGAGACAGGATCTCACGCTGCCACCCAGGCTGGAGTTCAGTGATGCCACCATAGCTCACTGCAGCCTTGAACTCCTGGGCTCAAACGATCCTCCTACCTCAGCCTTCCAAGGCGCTAGAATCACCAGTGCACACCACCATGCCCAACTAAATTTTAAAAATTTTTTGTAGAGCTATTCTCTTGCTGTGTTACCCAGGCTGGTCTTGAACTCTTCGAGTGATCTTCCCACCTCTGCCTCCCAAAGTGCTGAGATTATAGGTGTAAGCCATCTGCCTGGCAGACAAAAAAAATTGTAAAAGGTCAAAGAAACTATTGGGAATGTGGATTGAGATCCATTCTCATTGTTGATGAATCCTGCCCTAAGTATATCATGCTTTGTGATATTCACTATTGGTAGTATTGTAGATAGTTATAAATACACATAAATAAAATAAAATATAAAATATATTAAAATAATAATATAGGATAATAAATATAATCAAAATGTAAGTATACATATATTATTAAAGGTGAGATATCAACAATGTTTTGCTTCAAGAGAGCATAATCAAAACAGTTCTTAGAAGAGCATCGTGTCAGCCAGCATTTCCCCAGCTGTGCCGTGGAACACAAGTTCCTCAAGATATTAAAGCAGTAGTTCTCCCAGCCCTTCTTTGCTAACAGGCTTCTGGGTGACCTGACGCTTTCCATTCTCCTGGTAACATGAACCAGCAAAGTGCTCACTAATCACAGTTTTTGGGTTGCATGTGTTTTACCTAGCATCACGGATCACTGTTTGATCCAAACCTGTTTGTGCCTGTTTTAACTGTCATTGTGTTGAGATAATTTAATTAAAAACTATGTAAACCAATGTAATAGGAATACAAAAAGAAAGAGATCTGTTAATTCTAGAAAAACTAAATTGAAATTGGTCATCTGTAGCACATCTAGTCAGTGAAACATTATTAAGCATTAAAAAGAAATGAGCTGTCAAGCCATGAAAAGACATGGAAGAGGCTTAAATGCATATTACTAAGTGAAAGAAGCCAATTTGAAAAGGCAACATATTGTATGATTCCAAATATGACATTCTGGAAAAGGTGAAACTATGGAGAGAGTAAAAAGATCAGTGCCTGCCCCCGTTTAGGGGGGTAGGAAGGAGGAAGAGGCAGAACACAGAGGATTTGGGGGCAGTGAAACTATTCTGTGTGATACTAACATGGTGTATCCATGTCATTATAGATTGTCCAAGCCCATAGGATGTAGGACACTAGGAGTAAACCATAATGCAAACTATAGGCTTTGGATGATAATGACATGTCAATGTAGGTTCACTGATGGTAACACATGCACCCTCTGGGGCAGGACATTGATGGTAGAGAATGTGTGTGAGGACTGGGAGCTTATGGGCCCTCTCAATACATTCCCTCCATTTTGCTATGAACCTAAAATTGCTCTTAAAAAATTAAATGTATTTGAAAAAGAAAATAAAGTAAAATGCCCAGGCATGGTGGCTCACACCTGTGATCCCAGCACTTTGTCTTGGCCAGCATGGTGAAACTCTGTCTACTCAAAATACAAAAATTAGCCAGGTGTGGTGGTGGGCACCTGTAATCCCAGCTACTCAAGAGGCTGAGGCAGTGGGCCGAGACTGTGTCGTTGTACTCCAGCCTGGGCAACAAGAGCAAAACTCCATGTCAAAAAAAAAAAGAAGAAAAAGAAAAAGAAAAGAAAGTAAAAAAAAAAATTATGTTGAAAGGATTTGGAAAACCTAAATAAAAGGCTAGTTGTGTAGAAAAAAGAAAAGTTATCAAATTGGTTATGAGACAGATGACTGAAAAGACTAGGTAAAATTGTGAAATTGTGTAAAATGATGTGTTTGGATTTCCATGGTCTTTAAGTTTTCTCTCTCTAAAATCAAACAAACAAAACTAGAAACTATCAACCAAGATTTATAGAAGAAAGATGGTGCAGAACTTCAGTCAGTGGGTACTTACAGTGAAGAGGCCTAGGCTGTATGTTAGATGACTGGCAGATGTTTGTAAATTTACGTATTTTTTAAATAAAATGTTTTAGATAGTACATGTTATTTGTAAAGCATTCTCTGCTTTAACTGACTTTTTTTTTTTTTTTTAACTAACCAACTAACTCTTAGACTTGATTGCATTGGATAGGAGAATTTCTACCATGTTTTTCAGGGTTGGTGGAGAAGGGTTTTGTTCATTTGTCTTTTGTTCAAAATAATTTTGGGAAACTCAGGGTAAATAACGCTAAACAGTTTCCTCTACTCTAGAGCCTTTACTATCCAACTATGCACGGTGTATCTCCAAAGGAGAGAGAATATGCAATTTTTAAAATTTTTTATTTTATTTACTTCTTTATTTATTTGACCATAAAACCCTTTTCTCTCCTTGGAAACATTTGTTATCAACGCAAAGAATTAGTGCTTTGGGGAGCAGTTTGAAAACCACAGGAGTACAAGATGCATACATACACTGCAATAAGGCTTTCAACGTACCCAGTTATTAGGGCACCCCAGCTGGTTGGAGAACAGCCTTGATTGGCAGTTGTATGCCTTCAAGTTTCAGTTCTGCCTTGGTTTGGGACCCAGGAACCACTGAGGCACCAAAGGCTAGTGGTTGTAGGCACCAAAGGTTAGGGAAGTAGAATGTTACCCAGCCAAGCTGTCCTTCCTAGAGGGAGGAGGCTGGGGGGTGGTGTGCAGAGAGGGAGAGAGGGGAAGTGGTTTGGCTAACAGGAAGTCAAAGTTTCCTCTAGTCAAATGACCTGAACAGAGTGAGAGGAGAAAATGGAGTCCTAATTCAACCTCCAGTGTGCTGTCTCCTTCCTACTTCCATGCTTCTGTCAAAAACTACTGCCTCCTCTTAAAGAAGCCATGACCAAACCCACACTGAAAATGAGACCCATTTGGAGACAGCCAGCTCCTCTTTGCCAGGAATTGTTTCTTATGGATTCCGCTTTCCCTGGCTCCCTGACTTCTGCCTGGAGATGCAAATGCATGTCTGAACCTGAATTCACGAGCAAGGAGAGAGTGCGGCCCAGCGCTCTGCTAAGTTTTCCCGTCCGTCAGCTGAGTGCAGAGCTAAACCCCAAACCAGCTCACTGGGGATTTTCCAGGTGAGGGTCCCCAAACTAGAAGTGTGCAACAGATGTGGTCTCTCACCAGGTTTATCTGTGAGCTGGAGACCTGCCACAACAGCACCCTGGAAAGATATCCAACTTGTCATCTGAAATACACGAGCCCTGAATTGCCATAGCTTAGACTTTTAAAAAGTCTTAAACATCTTAAAAAGTGTCAATTGCTGGGCACATTAACTCTTGGATTTTGCATTTCATCTGTACTGGGACAGTGGCGATATGTCTTCTGGCCTTTATTTCCTAAAGGAAAAGCAAAAACAGATTTATATGTTTATTATGGAAAGTAGTCAGTTGTTGAAGAAACGTAGAATCCCATTTTCAAAACCAGGACTTGGCTGTAAATAGCATAGGTACAAATACCAGAGCTTCTGACTCTGTTGTGCCCACATTTCTGGGTGGACTGTGCTAGGTGTTTCGTCTTGGGGGCACTGAGCCTCCTGTCAGTAAATTGAGTGTGCAGGTAGGAAGTCTTATCTGAAATTAGAAACAGCTGGGGTGGGAGCAGGCTGGCAGGTATCCTGCTGATGACCAGCACCCCCCATTAACAGAAAACGGAACGAGGTGGAGCGTGGCTCCTAAGTCCAATTCCATAGATCTCTTCCCTTCAGTATCCCCCGGGACCACCACGAGGAGGTAGGCCCTATCCAGCCAGTTCTTACCAATATAATTAACATGTACATGTGCTTTTGCTCTTCCATGTGGATGGAAGTCAAGCAGTGCTGACATTCTCACATCGTTCCACCACTGTAATGTTATTTCTAAATATCTTATTTTTAACAGATAATATATGCACATGGTTCCAAACTCAAAATGATGAAAAATATACATTTAGAGTCTTATTGTCACCACGAACCCCCCTTGCACCCTAGTCTGCTGCCTGTATGTAACCACTTTCATTAGTTTTCTATATGTCCTTTCAGTGCTGCTTTGTGCATATATTCATTCTTTCATTCAATGACTATTCAATAAATATTTACATTCTTTCATTATAGGAACTATTCCATGTCCTAGGCTACTATATTTTAGGAAATATTTTAGGAATATATTCTTCCTTTCATTAAGCAAAAATTCTTACTTTCATTGAGTTTCTAATCTAGGAAGGGGTAGACAACAAGCGATAACATAAGAAAGAAAAAAATAATGGAGTAAGGAAGGGTGGTGTTGCGGAGGTTTGAAGGGGGCCCATTGCAATTTTAAGTAGGGTGATTAGGGTAGACCTCACTGAGTGATGTTTTGAGCAAAAGTTTGTAATAAGGTGAGGAATTGAGCTATGAGGGTATCTAAAGGAAGAGCATTTCAGACAGAAGGAACAAGCCATACAAAGGCCCTATGCAGAGCATGCCTATTATATTCAAGGAATAGCAAGGACCTAAGTGTGGCTGGAGTGGAGACCTTGAGGGAGAGAAAGTAGTAAGCATTGAAGTCAGAGAGGGAGGGGGAAGGAGGCAGACCATGCAAGGCCTTTTGAGGCTTTTGTGTTTAACTCCAAATGCAGTGGGGACATAGTTTCAGATTTTGAACATCATGATCTGGCTTATATTTTGACAGAATGTCTCTGGCTAAGGTGTGGAGAATAGGCTGTGAAGGAAGAAAGGGTGAAAGAAGAAAGAAGCTGGTGTGGAGGTTATTGCAATTACTGAAGAAAGGAGTGATGGTGGCTCAAAGTTGGGAGCAATGGAAATAGTGAGTGGTCAGACTCTGGGCTTGTTGTGAAGTAGGCACTAATGGGTTGGGTATTATTAGGTGTGTGAGAAAGAGAAGAGCCAGTTATGACTCCAGTGTTTTCAATTGGGAAGATAGAATTTCTATCAACTGAGAGGAAAACTGTGAAACAAGTTAGGAAGGGAAGATTGGGAATTTGATTATGCACAAATTAAGTTTTAAATGCCTTTTAGACATTCAAGAAGACATGCCAAGTGAGTATTGGATCTAAATTTGCGAGTTGTCAGGATATGAATCCTATTTAGCTGTGAGACGAGATGAGAACAGCAAGGGAATGAATATATATAGAAGTGAGGAGGTGGACCACGGCTGAAACCTGGGACACTCTAATGTTAACAGCTGGGGGTGGCAAGGGAGGAGAAATAGCAAAAGACATCTAGAAGGAATAGAAGGAACAAGCAGTGAGTTAGGAAAACTAGGGCACCGCAGTGTCCCAATGCCTAGTGAAGGAGATTTCTCAAGCAGGAGGAAGTGACAAATTGTGTGAAATGCTGTTGGTAGTTGAGTAAAACCACTGGCTTTAGCCACATGAAGATCACTGGTGTTGGTGACAAAATCAGTTTCAGTAAGTGGTAGAAGTGAAAACCAGGTAAGTGAGGTTAAGAGGGAATTAGTAAGACATCAAGGGCAGTTTAAGTGTAGACTTCTCTTTCTGGGAGTTTTGCTACAAAAGGATGCAAAGAAATGAGGCAATAGCTGATGGGTGAAGTGGGGTCAAGAGAAAGGTTTTTGTGAGATGGGAGAAATCAGCTGTACTATTGTGAGTGATCCAGGAAAGAGGGGAGAAATGATGATAGAGAAGAAAGGGGAGTTTCTGGAGTAGTAATCCTAGTAGGTTTGAGGGGATGTCCTCCCCCTTTATTATCATCGTAGTTATCTTTCTTATAAAATGTGTCACTTTATGGCCACTGTTCTGCACCTTGCCTTTTTCATTTAACAATCTGTGCTTCTTTTCATAACAGTATATGGATACTTTTTCTTTTTTCCACAACTGCATACTATTTCATTGGAAGGGTAGGCCATAGTTTAAATAACTACGCCCTGAAGGGTGGACACTTGTGTGCTTCCAAGCTTTTGCTGCCATAACCAATGTTCCTCTGAATAACTGGTTATTTTCTTTAATTTTTTATTTTATTTTAATTTTATTTAATTTATTTTTTGTTTTTTGCAGAGACAAGTGAACATTTACTTTTGTGAGTTTCTTCCTATGTGTATTTCAAGTCTTTTTCAAAACAAGGCCCCAGGAATCTTCAGAATCAATTATGTCTCTGGGCTTGGTCGACTGCTGTGGGAAGTCTTAGGGAGCCTTGTACAGATGCTACAGTTACTCATTTACCAACATTAAATCCTAGGATAGAAGATGCAGCAAAGCAGGACTCCTTCCTCCATGGAATGTGCTGATTTCAGATGGGGCAGCAGCCAATGCAGAAAACACTAAAAATTTCTTGGAGCTTGATTGTGATGAGAGGTGCTTGCCATGAACATAAGCTACCGTCTTTTGTTTTTTGGGTTGTTTTTTTTTGTTGTTGTTGTTTTGTTTTTCTGAGATGGAGTTTCGCTCTTATTGCCAAGGCTGGAGTGCAGTGGCGCGATCCTGACTCACAGCAACCTCTGCCTCCCGGGTTCAAGTGATTCTCCTGCCTCAGCCTCCCGAGTAGCTGGAATTATAGGTATACGCCATCATGCCCAGCTAATTTTCATGTTTTTAATAGAGACAGGGTTTCTTCCTGTTGGTCAGGCTGATGTTGAACTCCTGACCTCAGGTGATCTGCCTGCCTCAGTCTCCCAAAGTGTTGGAATTACAGGCGTGAGCCACCGTGCCCGGCCAGCTACTGTCTTTTCTTTGGTGCTTCCTTTCCAGTTTTGAAGATAAAGCAGGAAATAATCTTATCTGAAGATACTTGATAAAAATTCCCAAAAAACAAAAACACATGCTCCCACTTCATTGACAAAAATTTACTGCAGTTTGACACCTGGGTCTAGTTCAGCTGGCAGATGAGCTGATTGATGTGTTCATCTCAATAGCCAGGTGTACCCATCTCCTTGAGAAAGCCCACTCTATTTTAGGTAGCATTACAGGCCACTGAGAGGTGGAAATGGTGCAAGAACCATGAGATCTCCTGGAAATGCTTCCCTACGAAGGCAATTTCATGAATGGGGTCTTCCAAGCAAATGACGCCAAACTTCCCCAGGTGCTCCTCAATCCCTGTGTTGCCTGTCAGAGGGATGGTCTTATTCTTGACCTCGGATTGTCCATGTTTCAAAATGAATTCTCGGACAGACTTCAGATTTGAAATCCCCAGATCACATAAGGTTCCACTATACACAGCATTTTTAGGTTCTGGGAGGTTACTTTTACAAAGACACCACTGAAAATTTTCTTTAGGCGAAGTATTGCAATGGTTCTCTGTACCAGTAAACTCACACCATTAATCCTTTCGATGCATTCAACAAAGGCCAAGGAATGTTTATCTGGCAATTCCAAGGCGTGAAGTTTCACTTCTAGTTGTCTGAGATGCACCTTGTCACGTTTCTGCCGCCAGGAATCATGTAGGAATGATTCCAGTCGTTTAAACCTGAGCCCTTTTCCTTTCCTCTGCTCCTTCTTTGCCAAAAGTGCCTGCTTTGACTGGGTGGCTTTTGAGGGCTTGATAAGCCTTCCTCTTTTTCAGGAGATTTTCTGGAACCAAAAGGATTTTTCTTTGCTCTTGTTCTGCCATCTTTCTAGTGTTGCAGCTACTGATCACATACAACCCCTTTAAATTTTTCTTTTATAGCAAGGGTCTCAACCTGTTTCCCAGACTGGAGTGCAGTGATGTAATCATGTTTCACTGTAACCTTGACCTCCTGGGCTTAAGGGATTCTCCCACCTCAACTTCCCAAGTAGCTAGGACTATAGGCATGGACCACCTCGCCTGTCTATTTTAAATGTTTTGTGGAGATGGAGTCTCACTATGTTGCCCTGGCTGACCTCCTGGTCTCAGGGGAACTTTGTACATGCCTCATCCCATCTGTGTCAGCCATATTGCTGCTTTAATCTTGGAGCTAAAGTTCAGTCTGTCAACATTTCTAACCTGTAACTCTATCTTCTCTCTTCTAAAAAAGGAGAATTTCCTCTCCTTTTTTATTACTATGTATTCAAGTTAATTTTGCCCTCTAGCATTAGGAACTTAAGCAGATAAATAGCTCTTCATTTATTTCTGATCATTGTTTTAGACCAAAATAATTGGCAGATACATAGAAGGCCTTAGTAAAAATAAACATCATGTAGGATTAATACTAATATTTTGATTTGGGGTTTTTAGTTATGGTAATGGAATATTGTTCCCTGGATTTCATAGGTGCTCTTCCAAATCTTTGCATTAGGAGTCAGGTGAGAGATCTTCCTAGTTCCCATGTTCTCGAGGGTCCTGGATCCCCAGTTACCCAACCCCCACTAGTTTTTGCATACAGTTGACCTTTGAACAGCATGGTTTGAACTGTGCAGGTCCACTGATACACAGATTTTTTTCGACCAGACAAGGATAGAAAATATAGCATTTGGGATGTGAAAACCATGTGTGCAGAGGGCAGATATTTGTATCCACGAGTTCCCCAGGGCTGACGGCAGGACTTGAATATGCATGGATTCAGGATCTGAGGGTGTTCCTGGAAACAATCCCCAGTCCCCTGCATGTATCAAGGGGCAGCTGAGTTTGGAAACAGCTTATTGTGTCCCGTGTTCTGTCTCAGAGTCGCCATTTTAGAGCCATTAATGACAGCACAATGTTTGTCATACTAGTGCCGGTATGTTTTTCCCCCTAGATCTCTGGAAACACCAAGTCATGAAAGAAAACTTTTCAGTCTCAAGACCACAAATCGTTGAAAAATTTAGACAGAGATTAATGCAGAATTATCAGGATGATGGAGTAGAGGTATGTATTGAGAATTAGTCATTCTGTTGGTTTTTATAACATCATCCCAAACAAGGAAAACTTTCTCATTTAACTGCTCTCCTAATGCTTCCCTTATTCCCTAAGAGTGATTATATGAATACTGAGGCTAAGCCCAAAATAAAACAATTGTTAGTTGTTTGTTTTTTTCTTTATTATTATTATTATTTTTTTGAGACAGAGTCTCCCAGGCTTGAGTATAGTGGCACAATCTCGGCTCACTGCAACCTCCGCCTCCCAGGTTCAAGCGATTCTCCTGCCTCGGCCTCCTGAGTAGCTGGGACCACAGGCATGTGCCACCACACCTGGCTAATTTTTGTGTATTTTTTGTAGAGACGAGGTTTCACCAAGTTGGCCAGACTGGTCTCGAACTCCTGACCTCAGATGATCCACCTGCCTTGGCCTACTAAAGTGCTGGGATTACAGGTGTGAGCCACCATGCCCAGCTATAATCATTAGTTTTTAATTTTGGGAAAAAATTGATTTCTAGTAAAGATCTGAGTCATTAGAATATATATGTTGGCAAATTTCAAATTTGGTCAATTTTTTAAAGTAACTTTGGAGTTTACGAATGAGTTGATTTTTAGCGACATATTCTGTTGTTGATTTGTTAGTATGAAAAGCCTAAGTGAGGAAAACCAAAATAGCCTGTAATGCAGTTGCCTAGAAAACATTAAAATGTAGCATATGAAAAAAAGCCAACAGCACAGAAAGGCATCATTTTCACCCATCCCCATGCCACCATCTCCAGCCTCCTCTCTGCAAAGGAAGCCAGCTTCAGCAATCTGTGTGTGTCCTTCCAGAAAAAATATTCAAATCCGTAACAACTCTATATATTATATTAAATAATAATATACATTTAATACATGCACACATGCATATACACAGTCCTTGGGTTTTGAAACATGTTTATTCTTGGCAGGAAGTGCCTTGCTAAATCAAAGCAATCCACTGAAAAGACAGGATAAGAGAGTAGACATGGATATTTGACTGTAACAGAGTTTTGAGGAGTGTTAACAAGTGCTTTTAAGTAACTGTGAATCCAGTTTCCTTTGAAACTCAACCATTTAAAGAAATTTGACTTGACAAAACGTACTTCATTTTTTAAAATGCCTTCTCCAAATTTATATTTTTCCAAGTTCTTCAGGTGTTCTCCATTATTTTCTAATACACATCTCAGTTCTTATGAGGTAGAGAATTCACAAGCTTGGTTGGGGATACATTTTTCCTCACAACTTGATGACTTACATGTATTAGTTTAAGCTTTCAATCATAAACAAACATGGTACTGGGTACTCTGAGTGGGTGAAGTAGTTTCCCATCCTTGAGACAAGGAAGTGGTTAGGGTGGGACCTATCAGAAAAAAGGATGGAAAAAATTTGTGGCTCACCTTACAAAGAAAGGAAATTCTGGCCGGATGCGGTGGCTCATGCCTGTAATCCCAGCACTTTGGGAGGCCGAGGTGGGCAGATCACTTGAGGCCAGGAGTTTGAGACCAGCCTGGCCAACATGGTGAAACCCCATCTCTACTAAAAATGCAAAAATTAGCCGGGTGTGGTGGCATGCGCCTGTAGTCCTAGCTATTTGGGAGACTGAGGCAAGAGAATTGCTTGAACCCGGGAGGTGGAAGTTGCAGTGAGCCGAGATTGTGCCATGGCACTCCAGCCTGGGCGATAGGGTGAGAATCCATCTTTAAAAAAAAAAAGGAAATTCTGATACATTGATACATGCTACAGTGTGGATGAACCTTGCGGACATTATTGCTAAGTGAAATCAGCCCCTCACAAAAGCACAAATACTCTATGATTCTACTTATATGGGGTACCTAGAGTAGCCAAATTCAGAGAGACAGAAAGGATGGTGGTTGCCAGGGGCTGAGAGGAAAGAATAGGTAATTATTGTTTATTGGGTACAGCGTTTTTGTTTTACAAGATGAAGAGTTCTGGCAGTGGATGGTGGTGATGGTTGCACAGCAATGTGAATATACTTAATGCCATTGAACTGTACCTTTAAAAATGATATAATGACAAATTTTGTGTTTAACACAATAAAGACAACAGTTTTGTAGCTCAAGTCCCTCTCATTTCTTATCTGTATGCTTCACCCCAACATTGAGGTCTTGTGGGAAAGAAGCATGGATGTCAGTAGGCAGGGCAAACCCATATCAGGTACACCCCACACTCTGGGCACACTTGAAGAGGATGGTGTCAGCCTACTAGTGTCTTGAAGTCAGGGTCCTCAGGATGCTCCAGCCCCTCCAAAGTCTGTGCCTGGTAGGCTTCTATCCTCTTCTGGACCATCTGCAGTGACAGTGAACTTACTCTTCCAGCCACGCCCCCGTCTCCATCATAGAGATAGTGTAATCTTGGCTCACTGCATCCTCTGCCTCCTGTGTTCAAATGATGCTCCTGCTTCATGAAGCCTCCCAAGTAGCTAGGATTACAGGCACATGCCACCGCACCTGGCTAATTTTTGTATTTTTAGTAGAGTTGGGGTTTCACCATGTTGCTCAGGCTGGTCTTGAATTCCTGACCTCCAGTGATCTGCCTGCCTCGGCTTCCCACAGCGCTGGGATTACGGGTGTGAGCCACTGCTCCCCAGCCCACTGAAGTGTTTTGTCAGCAGAGGTGGGTATTTTAGAAACATCTTCAAAATACCTCGTGTGTGCCTGATATTTAACAAATTGTTGGCCGGGCGCGGTGGCTCAAGCCTGTAATCCCAGCACTTTGGGAGGCCGAGACGGGCGGATCACGAGGTCAGGAGATCGAGACCATCCTGGCTAACACGGTGAAACCCCGTCTCTACTAAAAATACAAAAACTAGCCGGGCGACGTGGTGGGCGCCTGTAGTCCCAGCTACTCGGGAGGCTGAGGCAGGAGAATGGCGTAAACCCGGGAGGCGGAGCTTGCAGTGAGCTGAGATCCGGCCACTGCACTCCAGCCTGGGCGACAGAGCGAGACTCCGCCTCAAAAAAAAAAAAAAAAAAAACAAATTGTTACACGGGATTCCAAGATGAAGCAAACCACAGAAACTCAATTGCTGCTGGCAGGCTTCAGGGCTAGACTTTGGCCATAGCAAGGCCCAGTGCTTGCCATGCTGCATTCCAGGCTGGTTCTCTTGAAGAATCCCTGGGGCAATCTGCTGCTCTTCCACCCAGTGCCATCCATCGTGGTTCAGGTTTGAATGGTGGTGACAGAACAGCCCAGTGGAAGGCGGTGCTGCTTACTGGGCAGAACTGGGCCAATAATCTGAGTCTGCAGCTCTTATGCCAGCCAGGGTTTCAGAGAAGAAACTGGCCAATGGTACCCACTCACGCTGCATTTTGACACAAGCACAGCTGACATTTACACTGACCCAGGGAGGCAGGGGTAAGTTGCAGAGCAGGTTTTAGGAAACAAATTGCCCTGAGAGCCCAGAGAAGCCTGAGCCCACAGAAGCCACAACGGCTGCTTCATGGGCTGCTTCCAGAAGGCCGAGTGCACAGGGCTGGCATCAATGGCAGATGGCCAGGGAGCAGGAGCTGGCCTGACCCCAGAAGTGTCACAGATAAAATTCACGTTACAGTGTAGGCTGGGTCCTAGACTTGGCCCCATAAACTTTCTCACCCCCCATCCCTGCAGATAGATACACACGCAGAGACACACTCATTGATGCACAGAGGGACAAACACACTCGCGTAGATATGCAGGTCCTAGTTGGGTAAGTCTGTCCTACCTTCCAAATATTAGCTCCCATTTCTCTCCAGAACCTAAATCTAAGCCTGCCTTGGAAAGTTGGGCTATTCCTTAATTGCCAACTCTTCAAAAAGCATGCCCAATCTCCTGGAGAAAGGGAGTGAGTGGAATTGCCTAGAGAATGAGCTGTGTGGCCCTTAGACTAGAGCAAGAGAAGCCCCTGCCAGATACCCATATAGCAGAGGGCCCCTCTCTGGCCTTTCTCCAGCTATGACCTTCGTCACAAGGTAAGAAATCCCCTGGGCCATAGGGACATGTCCACTCAGAGCCCTCACCTTCATTTTAGAACAGGCTCCAAGTACCTGGGACCTGGAATTCCCTGAGTCCATGGCCTGAATGGGCATCTTCCCTGGATCACCTTCCCCAGAGTGAGAGTGGACCTCATCACTAGTGTGCACACCCCTGGCCTGGAAGTGACCAAGGAGCAACTGGGAGTGTGGATGGAGTTTGGACATGCAGGTTAGGATGTCCGCTCACAGGCATGTGAAGACCTGACAGCATGACATGAGGCGAGAGCTGGGAAGAGAAGGGGGCCACACAGTAAACCATAGGTTGGGGACCAGCTCTCGCCATGTGTCCCTACTTCAGCATAGAACTGAGAGTAGTCGACTGGGCGTGGTGGCTCCACCTGTAATCCCAGCACTTTGGGAGGCCGAGGTGGGTGGATCACCTGAGGTCAGGAGTTTGAGACTGGCCTGGCCAACATGGAGAAACCCCGTCTCTACTAAAAATACAAAAATTAGCCGGGCATGGTGGTCCACCCCTATAATCCCAGCTACTTGGAAGGCTAAGGTGGGAGAATTGCTTGAACTTGGGAGGCCAAGTCTGCAGTGAGCTGAGATTGCGCCACTGCCCTCCAGCCTGGGCGACAGAGCAAGACCCCATCTAGGGGCGGAGCAAGATGGCCGAATAGGAACAGCTCCAGTCTCCAACTCCCAGCGTGAGCGACACAGAAGACCGGTGATTTCTGCATTTTCAACTGAGGTACTGGGGTCATCTCACTGGGGAGTGCCGGACAATCGGTGCTGGTCAGCTGCTGCAGCCGGACCAGCGAGAGCTGAAGCAGGGCGAGGCATCGCCTCACCTGGGAAGCGCAAGGGGGAAGGGAATCCCTTTTCCTAGCCAGGGGAACTGAGATACACAACACCTGGAAAATCGGGTAACTCCCACCCCAAAACTGTGCTTTAAGCAAACTGGCACACCAGGAGCATATATCCCACACCTGGCCGGGAGGGTCCCACGCCCACGGAGCCTCCCTCATTGCTAACACAGCGGACTGTGGCGATCTAACCGCAAGGCAGCAGCGAGGCTGGGGGAGGGGCGCCTGCCATTGCTGAGGCTTAAGTAGGTAAACAAAGCCGCTGGGAAGCTCGAACTGGGTGGAGCTCACAGCAGCTCAAGGAAACCTGCCTGTCTCTGTAGACTCCACCTCTGGGTGGAGCTCAGGGCACAGCTAAAAAAACAACAGGGGAAGCAGCAGAGGCCTATGCAGACGCGAACGACTCTGTCTGACAGCTTTGAAGAGAGCAGTGGATCTCCCCACACGGAGGTTGAGATCTGAGAATGGACAGGCTGCCTGCTCAAGTGGGTCCCTGACCCCTGAGTAGCCTAACTGGGAGACATCCCCCACTAGGGGCAGTCTGACACCCCACACCTCACAGGGTGGAGTACACCCCTGAGAGGAAGCTTCCAAAGTAAGAATCAGAGAGGTACACTTGCTGTTCAGCAATATTCTATCTTCTGCAACCTCTGCTGCTGATACCCAGGCAAACAGGGTCTGGAGTGGACCTCAAGCAATCTCCAACAGACCTATAGCTGAGGGTCCTGACTGTCAGAAGGAAAACTATCAAACAGGAAGGACACCTATACCAAAACCCCATCAGTACGTCACCATCATCAAAGACCAGAGACAGATAAAACCACAAAGATGGGGAAAAAGCAGGGCAGAAAAGCTGGAAATTCAAAAAATAAGAGTGCATCTCCCCCTGCAAAGGAGCGCAGCCCATCGCCAGCAACGGATCAAAGCTGGTCAGAGAATGACTTTGACGAGATGAGAGAAGAAGGCTTCAGTCCATCAAACTTCTCAGAGCTAAAGGAGGAATTATGTACCCAGCGCAAAGAAACTAAAAACCTTGAAAAAAGAGTGGAAGAATTGACAGCTAGACTAATTAATGCAGAGAAGATCATAAACAAAATGACAGAGATGAAAACCATGACATGAGAAATACGTGACAAATGCACAAGCTTCAGTAACCGACTCGATCAACTGGAAGAAAGAGTATCAGCGATTGAGGATCAAATGAATGAAATGAAGCGAGAAGAGAAACCAAAAGAAAAAGAAGAAAAAGAAATGAACAAAGCCTGCAAGAAGTATGGGATTATGTAAAAAGACCAAATCTACATCTGATTGGGGTGCCTGAAAGTGAGGGGGAAAATGGAACCAAGTTGGAAAACACTCTTCAGGATATCATCCAGGAGAACTCCCCCAACCTAGTAGGGCAGGCCAACATTCAAATTCAGGAAATACAGAGAACGCCACAAAGATACTCCTCCAGAAGAGCAACTCCAAGACACATAATTGCCAGATTCACCAAAGTTGAAATGAAGGAAAAAATCTTAAGGGCAGCCAGAGAGAAAGGTCGGGTTACCCACAAAGGGAAGCCCATCAGACTAACAGCAGATCTCTCGGCAGAAACTCTACAAGCCAGAAGAGAGTGGGGGCCAATATTCAACGTTCTTAAGAAAAGAATTTTCAACCCAGAATTTCATATCCAGCCAAACTAAGTTTCATCAGTGAAGGAGAAATAAAATCCTTTACAGATAAGCAAATGCTTAGAGATTTTGTCACCACCAGGCCTGCCTTACAAGAGACCCTGAAGGAAGCCCTAAACATGGAAAGGAACAACCGGTACCAGCCATTGCAAAAACATGCCAAAATGTAAAGACCATCGAGGCTAGGAAGAAACTGCATCAACTAACGAACAAAATAACCAGTTAATATCATAATGGCAGGATCAAGTTCACACATAACAATATAACCTTAATGTTAATGGACTAAATGCTCCAATTAAAAGACACAGACTGGCAAACTGGATAAAGAGTCAAGACCCATCAGTCTGCTGTATTCAGGAGACCCATCTCACATGCAGAGACATACATAGGCTCAAAATAAAGGGATGGAGGAAGATCTACCAAGCAAATGGAGAACAAAAAAAAAAAGCAGGGGTTGCAATCCTAGTCTCTGATAAAACAGACTTTAAACCATCAAAGATCAAAAGAGACAAAGAAGGCCATTACATCATGGTAAAGGGATCAATTCAACAGGAAGAGCTAACTATCCTAAATATATATGCATCCAATACAGGAGCACCCAGATTCATAAAGCAAGTCCTTAGAGACTTACAAAGAGACTTAGACTCCCATACAATAATAATGGGAGACTTCAACACTCCCCTGTCAACATTAGACAGATCAACGAGACAGAAACTTAACAAGGATATCCAGGAATTGAACTCATCTCTGCACCAAGTGGACCTAATAGACATCTATAGAATTCTTCACCACAAATCAACAGAATATACATTCTTCTCAGCACCACATCACACTTATTCCAAAACTGACCACATAATTGGAAGTAAAGCACTCCTCAGCAAATGTAAAAGAACAGAAATTATAACAAACTGTCTCTCAGACCACAGTGCAATCAAACTAGAACTCAGGACTAAGAAACTCAATCAAAACCGCTCAACTACATGGAAACTGAACAACCTGCTCCTGAATGACTACTGGGTACATCACGAAATGAAAGCAGAAATAAAGATGTTCTTTGAAACCAATGAGAACAAAGACACAACGTACCAGAATCTCTGGGACACATTTAAAGCAGTGTGTAGAGGGAAATTTATAGCACTAAATGCCCACAAGAGAAAGCAGGAAAGATCTAAAATTGACACTCTAACATCACAATTAAAAGAACTAGAGAGGCAAGAGCAAACACATTCAAAAGTTAGCAGAAGGCAAGAAATGACTAAGATCAGAGCAGAACTGAAGGAGATAGAGACACAAAAAACTCTCCAAAAAATCAATAAATCCAGGAGTTGGTTTTTTGAAAAGATCAACAAAATTGACAGACCGCTAGCAAGACTAATAAAGAAGAAAAGCGAGAGGAATCAAATAGACGCAATAAAAAATGATAAAGGGGATATCACCACCGATGCCACAGAAATACAAACTACCATCAGAGAATACTATAAACACCTCTACCCAATTAAACTAGAAAATCTAGAAGAAATGGATAAATTCCTGGACACATACACCCTCCCAAGACTAAACCAGGAAGAAGTTGAATCCCTGAATAGACCAATAGCAGGCTCTGAAATTGAGGCAACAATCAATAGCCTACCCACCAAAAAAAGTCCAGGACCAGATGGATTCACAGCTGAATTCTACCAGAGGTATAAGGAGGAGCTGGTACCATTCCTTCTGAAACTATTCCAATCAATAGAAAAAAAGGGAATCCTCCCTAACTCATTTTATGAGGCCAACATCATCCTGATACCAAAGCCTGGCAGAGACACAACAAAAAAGAGAATTTTAGACCAATATCCCTGATGAACATCGATGCAAAAATCCTCAATAAAATACTGGCAAACCGGATTCAGCGGCACATCAAAAAGCTTATCCACCATGATCAAGTGGGCTTCATCCCTGGGATGCAAGGCTGGTTCAACATATGCAAATCAATAAACGTAATCCAGCATATAAACAGAACCAAAGACAAGAACCACATGATTATCTCAATAGATGCAGAAAAGGCTTTTGACAAAATTCAGCAGCCCTTCATGTTAAAAACGCTCAGTAAATTCGGTATTGATGGAACGTACCTCAAAATAATAAGAGCTATTTATGACAAACCCACAGCTAATATCATACTGAATGGGCAAAAACTGGAAAAATTCCCTTTGAAAACTGGCACAAGACAGGGATGCCCTCTCTCACCACTCCTATTCAACATAGTGTTGGAAGTTCTGGCTAGGGCAATCAGGCAAGAGAAAGAAATCAAGGGTATTCAGTCAGGAAAAGAAGAAGTCAACTTGTCCCTGTTTGCAGATGACATGATTGTATATTTAGAAAACCCCATTGTCTCAGCCCAGAATCTCCTTAAGCTGATAAGCAACTTCAGCAGAGTCTCAGGATACAAAATTAATGTGCAAAAATCACAAGCATTCTTATACACCAGTAACAGACAAACAGAGAGCCAAATCAGGAATGAACTTCCATTCACAATTGCTTCAAAGAGAATAAAATACCTAGGAATCCAACTTACAAGGGATGTCAAGGACCTCTTCAAGGAGAACTACAAACCACTGCTCAGTGAAATCAAAGAGGACACAAACAAATGGAAGAACATACCATGCTCATGGATAGGAAGAATCAATATCGTGAAAATGGCCATACTGCCCAAGGTTATTTATAGATTCAATGCCATCCCCATCAAGCTACCAATGAGTTTCTTCACAGAATTGGAAAAAACTACTTTAAAGTTCATATGGAACCGAAAAAGAGCCCACATTGCCAAGACAATCCTAAGTCAAAAGGACAAAGCTGGAGGCGTCACGCTACCTGACTTCAAACTATACTACAAGGCTACAGTAACCAAAGCAGCACAGTACTGGTACCAAAACAGAGATATAGACCAATGGAACAGAACAGAGTCCTCAGAAATAATACCACACATCTACAGCCATCTGATCTTTGACAAACCTGAGAGAAACAAGAAATGGGGAAAGGATTCCCTATTTAATAAATGGTGCTGGGAAAATTGGCTAGCCATAAGTAGAAAGCTGAAACTGGATCCTTTCCTTACTCCTTATACGCAGATTAATTCAAGATGGATTAGAGACTTAAATGTTAGACCTAATCCCATAAAAACCCTAGAAGAAAATCTAGGTAGTACCATTCAGGACATAGGCATGGGCAAGGACTTCATGTCTAAAACACCAAAAGCAACGGCAGCAAAAGCCAAAATTGACAAATGGGATCTAATTAAACTAAAGAGCTTCTGCACAGCAAAATAAACTACCATCAGAGTGAACAGGCAACCTACAGAATGGGAGAAAATTTTTGCAATCTACTCATCTGACAAAGGGCTAATATCCAGAATCTACAAAGAACTCAAACAAATATACAAGAAAAAAACAAACAACCCCATCAAAAAGTGGGCAAAGGATATGAACAGACATTTCTCAAAAGAAGACATTCATACAGCCAACAGACACATGAAAAAATGCTCATCATCACTCGCCATCAGAGAAATGCAAATCAAAACCACAATGAGATACCATCTCACACCAGTTAGAATGGCAATCATTAAGAAGTCAGGAAACAACAGGTGTTGGAGAGGATGTGGAGAAATAGGAACACTTTTACACTGTTGGTGGGATTGTAAACTAGTTCAACCATTATGGAAAACAGTATGGCAATTCCTCAAGGATCTAGAACTAGATGTACCATATGACCCAGCCATCCCACTACTGGGTATATATCCAAAGGATTATAAATTATTCTAGTACAAAGACACATGCACACGTATGTTTATTGCGGCACTATTCACAATAGCAAAGACTTGGAATCAACCCAAGTGTCCATCTGTGACAGACTGGATTAAGAAAATGTGGCACATATACACCGTGGGATACTATGCAGCCATAAAAAAGGATGAGTTTGCATCCTTTGTAGGGACATGGATGCAGCTGGAAACCATCATTCTTAGCAAACTATCACAAGAAGAGAAAACCAAACACCGCATGTTCTCACTCATAGGTGGGAACTGAACAATGAGATCACTTGGACTCGGGAAGGGGAACATCACACACTGGGGCCTATCATGGGGAGGGGGGAGGGGGGAGGGATTGCATTGGGGAATTATACATGATATAAATGATGAATTGATGGGTGCTGACGAGTTGATGGGTGCAGCACACCAACATGGCACAAGTATACATATGTAACAAACCTGCAAGTTATGCACATGTACCCTAGAACTTGAAGTATAATAAAAATAAAAAATAAAAATTAAAAAAAAAAAGACCCCATGTAAAACTCAAACAAACAAACAAACAGTAGTCCAGGAATAATAAATTCAAATCTGGCTTTCCAGGTCAGTTTTCAGGTCTCTTTTTCAAGGTAAGAGAATTAAACATTTCATTCTGATAGTTTGTTAGTTTGATTTATAACTTTTCAATGTTTCACCACATGCTATGTGGGCTTCCACTGTCCTCGTGCCCCTACAAATGTTCAAAGCCGACCTGAAAGAGAGGCTTGCAAGGCTACAGCCCATGGTTGGATACAGAGGAGAAACAAAAGTGGGTCCGTGAGCCAAGGCAAAGAGTGCCTGGGGCCCTGGCATGGTGAGGCTGCCCTGCTGGAGTGGCTGTGAATAATGAATGCCTCTTTCCTTTCAGATCACTTTCAGGAAAGATCACCTTGAGGCCTGCCTCCTTTCCCTGGGTTGTGATGTGATGGCAAGAGAACGCAGCAACTTTGAGACCTACTCCACGTGCTATGAGAATGTGTTGCATCACGCTAGGCAGAGGCTCAGCCAGAAAGAGCAAGTAGGCTCCCAGAGAGACGAGAACTGCAGTGGGGAATGGGCGTGGGCAGGGAGGCTCAGGAGGCACTCGGAAGAGAAAAGTAAAACTGAGAGGGCTGAGGTGAATCTAGTGGTTCTTATGCCAGAATTGAGGGTGAATGGTGCCCTCAAATCTCTCTGCTCATTGGCTCATTCCCTTGGGCTCTGGTATTCTCAGTTGCACACTAGGTTATGTGCTTTGGAGGTGTCCAGCGGGGAAATACAAAAGGTGAGCAACAAAGGGGCTGGCCCTGCAGGGGAAGGTGCACAGCTGACCTTTCCACCCTCAGCAAACACAAGGCACCGTGTGCTGTTCCTGGTCTGGGAAAGAAGCCAGGATCCTTGAGTAAACTCTCCCTTCAGGATGGATGTCATGGGTCAGTCTCACTGGGAGACTTCCTTAACATATGAGCCCACTGGTGGGACAGAAGAGTCAGTCCACCTGCTCTGGGCTGCCCACTATTGTGAAGGTAGATTGCATCAGAGGTTTAGTGTGATTTTACTTTATACCTTAGAAAGTTCAAAAGTCTAAAAGACTAGCCAAAACACCAAATGAAGTATTAAAATGTCAAATAATGAACCTTGGAGCCACCCCCATTTTGGCCTATCCCCATTACTCAGTTCTTGGCATCAGTGTGGGTACCTGGAAGTCGATGTTGTCTTTTGAGGCTGTGTTAAGCATCCTGAAGTCCAGTGGGGCAACACATACAGTCTCAGCTCCAGGCACAGCCTAAGGTTCTCAAAATGGGGCTCCATTAACACAAATAGGAAGTGTTTGGAATGCGTTGTGCTGACCTGAGCCGTGGTTGGAAGACGAAATGTTTGAGTTTGGTTGTGTACTGCTTTCTCCTGCTCAGGAATTAGATGCTGCACGAAGAGGCCAGGGTCCACCTGAAGACAGTGCTGGCCAGGTAGGTCATTTCCTATTAAAAAGGTTCTCTTCTCCATTTCTCACATCCACACTCTCAGGGTTAGTCAGCTTTGGGACACCTTAGTGTCATTTGCTTGTGCCACCTGTAGAAGCCCCGTCAGTGAAGGTCCACTGCAGGAACACCAAGGAGTATGCTTTCACTTTTGGCAAGCAACCCTCCTTAAGGTGCATTTTTTTTCCCTTGAGTTTTTTGGTCACTTTTGTTATTTTGTACTAGTCTTGTTTTGTTCTGTTTTTGTTGTTACTTTGGGGAGTTTTGTTGTTATTGTTTGTTTTCTTTTGATGCCACTTAAGGTGCATTCCAGGCCGGGCGCGGTGACTCATGCCCGTAATCCCAGCACTTTGGGAGGCCGAGGCGGGTAAATCACCTGAGGTCAGAAGTTCAAGACCAACCTGACCAACATGGAGAAACCCCGTCTCTACTAAAAATACAAAAGTTGCCAGGTGTGCTACTGCATGCCTGTAATCCCAGCTACTCAGGAGGCTGAGGCAGGAGCATCGCTTGAGCCCGGGAGGTGGAGGTTGCGGTGAGCCAAGATCACGCCACTGCACTCCAGCCTGGGCAGCAAGGGCGAAACTCCATCTCAAAAATAAATTAATTAAATAGATTAAATAAAGTGTATTCCAAAAAAGAAAAGGGATGTTTGGGCTGAGGTGTCAAGGGGAGGCCAGTTTGGAGATGGAGGCCAAGACAGTTGAAGTATTTTTCTCTAACTGAAAAGGGCCTATGTACTAGCTTTTCTGGGGTCACTTCTTCACCAACCAGTGTCTGGCACTGTTCTGGGACCTTTGAATTGTCCTTAAATTCTTCTGCCCACATTTATGCAGCAGAATGTTCACTCTCTTCATTAGGTTTAAAATAGAAGTGAAATTCAATACTGATCTATAAGAAACTATTTTGTAGGAGCAGTTTGAAACTCCTAAATTGTTTTTCACACACACACACACACACACACATTTTCTCTTGCTTCTAGGTTGCAGAGCTCAGTCATGATATGATCATGGAAATCACTGCTCTGAGAGCCCAACTCACAGACTTGGAAGAGGTGAATCTGAATCTCGAGAAGCAGATTAGAAAAGAAGTCCAAGAAGAATATGAGGCATTAGTCCGAGCTTTGTTTCAGACCTGTTTACACATAAAAGTAAGTGTCCTGTGTCAAACATCTGGGCCACCCATTGGGGAGCCTAGTGTAACGGATTCCCACGGTGGCTGCACACCCAGGGATCGATGACAGAATAATGGGCTTTGTGGTAACAAGAGATTCTTAGGCCCTAAGAATTTTCTAGCTCTAAGCTTTCACTGCAGAAAGAGAGTCATCAATGGGTTGTCATTAACCATGATAGACACTGAATTTGGGGATAATACAGAAGTCTGTCTTTTACCGTCTATTGACAACTGCCGCTGTCACTGTCTGATTGCTGTTGGGAGAAGAGAGTTCTGCTGCTCCAAATTCCCCACCTCCCCAGTTTCTATCACCATTTTATCTGTTAGTGTGACTTTCCAGAGTACAGTGCCTGGGCCAGGACAGACCTTATGTAGGTAGCAGCAGGTGCCTCTGGAGAACTCCCTGGGCACATTCAGAATTTGAATCAGCTTCCAGAATTTTTTCAAACCTTCAAAATGCCTGCCAGCTTCACTCTCACATTCAATGTCAGCAAGCTGCTGACCTGTCAGCAAAGATCCATTGCAGAGGAGAAGTGATGGGGTGCGCGTGCACCTGCAGCATTGTGGAAGCCAATCGCTTTCATCTGATGTTTGCGCAGCCGTAAGATAGATGCCCCACGCCTAAAACAGGCCATCAGGGAGACTGGTCCAGCTGACTCGCCAGTGTGAATTTCAGTACAACCTACCACCTGCAAGTCCACAGCGTCCCCCAACCCTGTCCCCTTCCCTGCTATTGGATACACCCCAAAGCCAGCCCCATTTGGGTCCTTGCATCTCTCCCCAGGGATTGCAGAGTGGCCCCCAGGGTTATTAGGTTAACAGCAGCTTCCACCGGTGCTCACGTTGGCCTGGTCATTCCAGCAAGAATTTCTTCTTACCTACAGTGTAAATGATTACATGTATTAAAGGATCAAACCCAAAATGTATTGGGTCTGGTGTTGCAAGGGAGGAATGGGCAGACAGTGACAGCTGGAATTTGCTAAGCCATCTTTCAGGTGTGAGATTGTTGAGAAATGTCTTAAGTTCCTTTTAGCTTCTGCCAAATTCCTAGTTAAAAAGTGGATTCTCTCTGTTTCCCAGGCTGAAGTGGTTCCACCAAGCCTCCCTACAGTAGGGAATTCCTGTTATATCCCAGCATCCCATGAAGTTGCTAAAGCTTCTACTGTGTGGCCAGAGCCAGGCTTCCTTCCGTGGCTCCCAGCTGGGCAGCTTCCTCCTGCCTTCCTCTCTAGGGAAGTGGTTTAGAAGTGAGAGGACAGCCCTACCCTACCTCTCACCCCAAAGACACTAGGTGTCTTAGTCTGCTCAGGCTGCCATAACAAAATACGATAGGCTGCACAGCTTAAACAACAGAAAGTATATTTCTCACAGTTCTGGAAGTCAGAAGTCTGAGATCAGGGTGCCAGCGTAGTCTGCTTCTGGCTGAGGGCATGCTTCCTGGCTTGCAGGTAGCTGCCTTCTCACTGTGCCCTCACATGGCAGAGATGGAGAAAAAGAAAGGTCTCTCTCCCTCTTCCTATAAGGCCACAGTCTTATTGCAATAGGGCCTCACCCTTATGTCCTCAGTTTAATCTTAATTACCTCCTAAAGATCCTATCTCTAGATACTGTCACACTGCTGGTTAGGGTTTCAACATATGAATCTGGGGAAGACACAATTCAGTCCCTAGCACTGGGTCTTCAGTTGTACTTACCATTGATCAAGCTGTTTCCTCACAAGGCATTTAGCCATAAGCCATTCAGAACAGAGTATTTCCTAATGAGGTTTCTGTTAGATCCTAAATAGGAAGGCAGTCGGCTGGACTCCCTCCTCCAGTTTATCTATATTTAACAGAGCTCCTCAGGAGTGGCTCAATTACAGTGTCTTGTCTGGTCACATTCTGCTGTGAGTCAACATAGCAGCAAAAATCTTTGGTTCAGCTTCCCAAGTAACTCTTACCAGGGGCAGTTTGCTCAGCAGATTTTCTACCTGTGAGCTTCCACTGTCCTACTGGCTCAACCTGCCTTGGTGTTGACAAGGAAGGCACAGTCTAAGATGTGCTGGTGTCCGGATGATGAAGCCCTGTGGATAAAAGACAGCACTCGGGGCCGCTAGTGTGACTTCCTTATAGTACATGTCAGAATAATTGTCTGAGTAGGTGACATCTTAATGTGAAATTACTTACAAAAGTTAAGTTGTAGAAGGCAAAATGGCTTTTCTGCAACTGCCCTTCACACTACGCAAATCCATTTTACTTCCTTGACTTGAGTCTGCAATTTGCAGGAGAAGCTGGATGAGAATCAGCTTAATTTGATCCAGAAAGTGTGTGAGCTCATCGGTGAAGTGAGAACAGAAGGGATTGACAATATGAAGGACCTAAAGAAAAAATGGGGCTCTGCCAGCCCTGATGAAGGAATGAAAGAAAACCCAGCCAAAGTATGTGATTTCATTTAGCAATGGGCTATCAGTGTTTCATCCTAGCATCTGACCCCACCATTCACCCCGTTAGCATTCCAGCCTGATTTCCCTGAGAAAGCATTGCATCAGGCATTTTAAAGGGAACACGAGGATGCACTGCACAATTGTGTCATCTTCTGGAAGTCATGTTAGTGATGTTAGGGTTTGTGCCCTTCCTATGAAAATGTTGGGGGCAGACTTTTCTGAAAATGAGCCTTCTTAGCAGGAACAGCTGTGGGCCTTGGAGCAGGACAACTGCAGCCTGGCCACCCTGGTGTGCAAAGTGAGGAGCCTGGGCCGCTGGAGGCTGGCTGTGCAGCAGGCGCGCTTCCAGGCCCAGCTGAGCAGGGCAGAGAAGGTGAGCTCTGGTGGGGGAGGTCCAGACAGTCCCCAGGATGGCTGATCCCAAGCCTCTATGGCTGCAGCTGCCATGGTGTCACTGTAGCTATGAGTGGCAGTGGTGTCAGGTGGCAGGGTCAGCCATCCTGAAGGATCTAACAGTTGGCGATTTTTCCTGGGAACAGGCCATGTGAGAACTTCAGGAGAAATAGAAAGGGGGCAGAAGCAAAGGGGGCAAGAAAGAACAGATCAGAGAATTCCGCATAAGGGAAGGAAGTGAAAAGATGGAGGAAAGGCTTCACCAAGGGCTTGAGGCTGCTTTGTCAAAATACTGCATATCTTTGGGTTTCATACATGATTATCTGAGGAAAATGAAGTCACAAAATAATAAGTGAGAAATCTGCTTTAAGGCAAATTGAATCCAAAGTGCATATTGATGGCTATTTGGAAACTTTCACATCCTGTTTCTGAAAGTATTTACTCTGATATGTTACCCTCTTCTGAATTAAAATCATGGAAGTGGGCTGGGCATGGTGGCTTATGCCTATAATCCCAGCACTTTGAGAGACCAAGGTGGGTGGATCACCTGAGGTCAGGAGTTTGAGAGCAGCCTGGCCAACATGATGAAACCCAATCTCTACTAAAAATACAAAAAATTAGCTGGGTGTGGTGGTGGGCACCTGTAGTCTCAGCTACTCAGGAGGCTGAGGCAGGAGAATTGCTTGAACCTGGGAGGTAGAGGTTGCAGTGAGCCAAGATTGTACCACTGTACTCCAGGCTGGGTTGACAGAGCAAGACTCCATCTCTAAACAAATAAATAATAAAATAAAATAAAATCATGGAAGCAGTGACTAGTAGGAGCTCCTTTCTACCAGAAGTTTGAAAGAAGAATGGATGGGAAAGTGGTTTAGATACTGCTTTTGAAACTAAAAATCTGGAAAGGAAACCTATTTCCTTTCTTACTGTGTTTGGGATGTTTACAGGAATCTATTCAAAGTAAAAAAGAGTGTTTGCGCATCAAACTGATGGCAGAGCGAGAAGTGGGTTTATTTCGTCAGCAGATCCTGGCTCTCAGGCAGGCCCTGGCCAGGGCACAGGCCGACAGCGTGAGGATGTGGAAGCAGCAGGACAGCCAGGTATCCGAGCCTCAGAGCCTCTTCCTCATTCCCTTTGCAGTTCACTCTGCAAAGTTGAACGTGGCCACCAGACTTGGTGCTGTGGCTGCCAGGAGCAGTCACCAGAGCACCACAGCCTGAAGCCACACAGATGGTACAACCAGGAAAAGATAGCCTGGACCTGGACTTCCCTTCTCCTCCCTCCTCTCCAGCCCAGAAACCAAGGGCGGTGGCCAAAAGGCTCTTGTTCTTACTCATATGTGGCTAAAATGAGAAAATACTACTCATAAGCAAGATCATTATCATATATGTGTGTGTGTGTGTGTGTGTGTGTGTGTGTCCATTTCTCTGAGGATCTTTTTGCTAGAGGCTGTCCTGGGATCCTGTGATCTAGGCCTCTTCCTTGAACACAGGCTTTCATGGGGCAAGCACGCTTCCACTTGACAACAATCCTCGGCAAGTAGAGTGTGGTCCAGCCTGTAGTGTTATCCCCACATGAGACTCTGTCCTGTCCCAATGGTCCGTACCATGTCTCACTTTCAGAAGTTACTGCTGTGCGACAGGGGCTGGCACCAAAATAAAGGCACTCTAAGCCTAAGCATGTCCTAACTGTGCCAACCCTCTGGGCATGAATGAAGCAGGGGGACTGTAGGTTTAGAGTGAGAACAGTTGAGCTGAAGTTACAGCCTGGGAAAGCTAGGCATATTTAAAGCATGAAATTTAATTTGTTCATCTTGGACCCTAATTCTTCCATGATTCTGCATCAGATGAGTTAATTATGGTAACTCATATGAGTTATCATGAGCTACATGACAAACTGTAACGTCATCATACAGATATGAATAATAATATTATGATTAAGGATTGACCATCTAGTACTTAGGATAATACTTACTAGAAAAACTTTGGAACAGAACCAAATTATTTCTACACTTACCCTCCTTTAACCATCTAGAATCTGACTTCCCCAGATTTTTGGAGAAAAAATCAGAACCTCCTTTCCTCGCCCATTGCGTGCATGGCATGGCCCCGTCTCTTTGGTGTTAAACGCTTCCACGGCTACCTCCTGACAAAGGCTCCACAACAATGTAAATGTTGTTTGTGCTAGATATGATTATCTGGTTAGTAAGCTAACATACATATTATCAAATCTGGGTATTAAAAGACCAAATTGTTTGCCCTGGCACTGCTGTACAGTGGCATGATCGTGTGCCTGGCTTTTAGTGTCTGTTCTGCTTCCCTCTGTCACTGCAGGGCTCACAGTGTAAATGCCAGGCTAGGGTAGATCCTGGTGCTCTTGCTAGCACAGGACTGAATCATTGGGCCACGTTTTCTAGAGTCCAGGAATACACCATGTAGTTGTGTCCCTGAGCCCCAAAGGAGGGGTGGTTATTATGCCGTCCAATGTGTCCCCACTTCTGCTGGGAGGAAAGGCTCCCTGCCTCCTCCTTTCTTGTGGCATTTTCTTGCCACAGGCTCAACTGCTGAAGGAGTTAGAACACAGAGTGACCCAGGAAGCTCTCATCCAGGAGCAGCTGCACTTCATGAAAACATCCAGGGTGGAGAAGCTCTTGAAAGATGTGGGGCAGAAAGAACAGCAATTGCAGCTCCTTAGTAAAGAGGCTGAGAGGGCTTCTAAGCTGGGCCAGCTGCAGCAGAAAAAAATGAAGAGAGACCTCCACCAGGTAAACCTCAGTAAGAGGGGGTGTCCACCCAGAGTGCACCTGGTGCCCCAGCGAGGGCTGCTGCATCCTTCCCCCGTGTGCCCATGCCTCTCTCCTGTCCCCCACAGCAGTGTTTCTCAACCTCTGTCACTTATAGGCAGCCCAGGAGAATGGTGGCATCTCTCCCCACAGTGTCTCCCGACACCACGAAGATTGCTGGGCAGGCCATGGTGGCTTGGCTGCCTCAGGGCTCGGAATCTCAGCACCCCTGTAACCTACTGGAAAAACCTGTTTCTATCCAGCTCTCATCTTTGAACTAGGAATCTTTTAGAAAATTCCAAGCAGTAACCTGGAAAAGCAGCAAGTGTTAATGGAGGCTATGACAAGAAGATTTTATTCAAGTGTTTCAGGAACTGCAGAGATAAAAATGAACGGCAAAAGTGGTTTGCAGATCCAACGTATTTTGTTGACTATACCCAACAACAAAGAAATAGAATAGAATACTAGAATGTAGATGTGGATTAATACAAGTTTCAACAAAGCAGAAAACAATATAATTCAATAAAAAACGAAAAAGTAACTTCCAAAGCAGGCACCTCACACATATCCATTGAATGAGCAGATCACTGAATTCATTCAGCAGAGATAGAAAGAGATGGAAATTGAAAGGCAAATTATTGGTCAAGTGTTTTTTTTTTTTTCTTTTTTCTTTTTTTGAGATGGAGTCTCACTCTCACCCAGACTGGAGTACAGTGGCATAATCTTGGCTCACTGCAACCTCCGCCTCCCAGGTTCAAGCAATTCTCCCACCTCAGCCTCCTTTGCAGCTGGGGCTACAGGCATGAACTACACCCGGCTAATTTTTGTATTTTCAGTAGAGACGAGGTTTTTACCACATTGGCCAGGCTGGTCTCGAACTCCTGATCTCAGGTGATCCACCCACCTCGGCCTTCCAAAGTGCTGGGATTACAGGCGTAAGCCACCACACCCGGCCCCTGGTCAAGTGTTTTAAGTGCTCAAGAAAGAGATCAATAAGGAGAATTCTATCTACAAAAATGACCCAAAAAAAATTAAAATTTGAATTGAGGAAAAGCGAAAGAAAATATTTATATAAAAGTGGAGAGAGAAAATGAGTAGTTTTAGAATAAAAGAAAATTAGAATTTCATATTTATTGCATGAAAAGTAAACAAAAATATGACCGAACCTATAAGAAAACTTTGGCATCCCAATTTTGTGTTACAAATTATGCTTTTCTAAACGCCACCACAAAAATAGGGAAGTTCGTAGATTCGTTTCTTCAAGGTTTTCTCTAGTTAATTATTTGTTTCATGGCAGAGATTCTAGAGGTGATCAAAACAAATATTTTGAGGTTTCGCTCAACAAATGTGCACTTTACCATATGTATGTATAAGCCATTGGCCCTTTGTAGAGTACACCTCCAGCTCTCCTGACAGCTCAAGTGTCCCTACGCCTACCTACTCTAAACAGCAATCCTCAGCCAGCAAGACCCGAGCCCCCCACCCACACCCCCGGCCCCTTCCAGCCAGAAGTGGCTTTTTTAATCTATCTCCAGCCTCTGACTCCATGGGCAGATATTCACTGTCTGACCTCGGAGAGCCTCAGTGTCCTAGCCTGTTGCCTGCGCCTGGTTGAGGTCACTTATAGAAGGGGTTCCCAATCCCCTAGATGTGGGCTGGTAGGAGTCCATAGCCTGTGGAACTGGGCCGCACAGCAGGGGATGAGCAGCTGACAGTATAACCGCCTGAGCTCCGCCTCCTGTCAGACCAACGGAGGCGTTGGATTCTCATAGGAGCACCAACCCTACTGTGAACTGCACATGTGAGGGATCTAGGTTGCCTGCTCCTTATGAGAATCTAGCTAATGGCTGATGATCTGAGGTAGAACAGCTTCATCCTGAAACCATTTGCCCCCACCTCATGGAAGAATTGTCTTCCATGAAACCGGTACCTGGTGCCAAAAAGTTGGGAACCAGTGATTTAGAGCACAGGCCCTGGAGTGGAACTGAGTGGTTCATACTGCCGGCCCTCCAGCGGTGTGGCTTTGGGCAAGGTCTGTGGCCAATCTGTGCTTTGGTTTCTTCATCATTACAATGGAAACAATGTACTCACTTCACTAAATTTGGGGGGTGATTAAATTAGGAAATTAAGTAATTAAAATAAAGGCCTTAAAACCGGGCCTAAAACAGGCATGCCTGTAGTCCCAGCTACTTGGGAGGTTGAGGCAGGAGGATCATTTGAGCCCAGGAGTTCAAGGGTGCAGTAAACTAAGATTATGCCACTGTAATCCAGCCTGGGTTAGTAAGACAGAGTAAGACCCTGTCTCTAAAAAATAAAAAGTAAAAATTAAAAAGTAAAAAGTTAACAAAAATAAACAGGCCAGGTGTGGTGGCTCATTCCTGTAATCCCAGCACTTTGGGAGGCCAAGGTAGGAGGATTGCTTGGGCAACATGGTGAAACCCTGTTTCTACAAAAAATACAAAATCAGCCAGGGGTGGGGGTGTGCATCTGTGGTCCCAGCTACTCAGAGGGCTGAGGTGGGAAGATCACTTGAACCTGGTTGCAGTGAGCCAAGATTGCGCCAATGCACTCCAGCCTGGGTGACAGAGTGAGACTTCGTCTCAAAACAAACAACAGCAAAACCAGGGTGTGATACATAGCTCTCAGTAAATGTTGGCTGTTTATATTTTTGTTGGGAATGTGAAGGTAGACAGCCTTGGAAACAGGTAGATAGACCTGGACTCAAATCCTGGCTGTGTGGCCTTGGGCAAGTCACTTCACGGGCCTCTGTGACGTGGGGGCGAGTGACCTAACACAAGGAGGTCCTGAGGAAGCATGCTTCCTTGATGGTATTTCTCAAGTTTCCTAGTGCCAGCCTGGCTCAGAAAATCTTGATATGTTTCCTTGGCACCAGCCCATAGGGAATAAGGATCCTGCACAAATCCCTATAGTATGGAGAGGGACTTTGGACCTAGTTTATATTAGGATGTTTTCCTAACTCTGGAGCTCTGATAATCTTCTGAAATTTAAACAATGCTTGGGGGTCCCCCGACATAAGGAAGAGCCCCCTTTAACGTTTAGGGCAAGACTCTGTGGGAGCCTTCTGGCCAGGTCTGTGCAGACAGAGTGGGATATACAACACACGCAGCTGAATGCTTGAGACTAGCATGCGTATTCAGTCCCTAGGGTTGCCTGACTAAATTATCACAAACTGGGTGGCTTAATAGAATAAAAACGTATTCCTTCACAGCTCGGGAGGCCGGAAGCCTGAAACCAATGTGCTGGCAAGGCTGTTCCTTTGGAGGCTCTGAGGAAGAATCTGTTTCGTGTCTCTTCTTAGTCACATTTTGGTCTCTGGCATTCCTCGGCTTGTAGCTACCTCACTCCAGTCCTGCCTCTGTCATCACGGAGCCTTCTTCCTATGTGCTTCTCTGAGTGTCTGTATCCTTATCCTGTCTTCTTTATAAGGACAACAGTCATTAGATTCAGGGCTTGCCCTAAATCCAGTATGACCTCATCCTAACAAGTCTATCTACAAAGACCCTATTTCCAAATAAGGTCACAGTCTGAGGTTCCAGGTAGACATGAAGTTCGGGGGGTGCTCTTCCAACCACTACAGTATGTATTACTTTTCTACAAGTAAAAACAATTAGGGGATTATAAGTTGAAAAAGCAAAACCACCTGTGATCTGGGCAGATGAGATACACTTTGGCCCCGGGCACTGTCTGGCTGGGGAGTGTGGGCTGGCTGTGCACGGGGAGAGCCACACAAGTCAATACAAAGGTTGCTTCTGGAAATGGGCTTCTGTCTGACCAGGGCATTCCTGGCAGATGCTGAACAGAGAGCAGAGATCTAGGAGAGAGATCAAGTCTTTCCTCTGTTTGAAACTGTCCAGGGGCTCTGACAGGTCCTCAGTGTAGATGCAGTGGCTGGGCCTCCAAGGCCATGTGTGCACTGGGCCCTCACTCCCCTCTTCCTCTACCTATCTGATGAAATAGACATGAAAGATATAACCTTGTGAATAAGCTCCTAGCTATTATAAGGTATAAGGGATTCCACAGACTGTTCCTTTTTGGTTAAGTTCCTGGTCTTCCTGAAGTTCTTGATTCTCAGAAGGCTGAGTTCAGCCTAATCAGGACTTTAAGAGCCAGTTCTCTTTGCAGGGTAGCCTGGGACATCCATTTTCCCTAGGAACCCCATGTGAACTGAGGAAACGAAAGTGAGCACAAAGCATCTCTGCTTCTCATTTTCCCCTCAGATGAGAAGCCGGCTTGCCCAGGAGCGCAGTGTGAAGCTGGATGCTCTCCAGCGTGTGGAGGAGCTGCAGAGTCAGCTTCATGATGCCCAGCAGTCAGCTGTCCCCACGGGCTCATCAGGCGGTAAGGATACCCCCTGCTCTGGCTAGAAAATCTCCCAGTCTCTGGGGTCTGAACTGGGGAGGGTCTCAGGGACTCAGGGAGGACCCAGTCACTAAGTATCCAGTAGTTATTGAATGGGTCCTCTACAATGTTTGTTGAATGACACATAAATGGATAAATCTTAATTCTGATTTACAGTCAAAACTTCCTACTTTAGCACCTTGGAGTGCTGACATCCAACACTAAAAGGTTTCAGTCATAAAAAACTGGTCTTGGCAGGGTGCTGTGGCTCACACCTGTAATCCTAGCACTTTGGGAGGCTGAGGCGGGCGGATCACGAGGTCAGGAGATTGAGACCATCCTGGCCAACATGGTGAAACCCCGTCTCTACTAAAAATATAAAAATTAGGTGGGCGTGGTGGCATATGCCTATAATTCCAGCTACTCGGGAGGCTGAGGCAGGAGAATTGCTTGAACCCAGGAGTTGGAGGTTACAGTGAGCTGAGATGGCGCCATTGCACTCCAGCCTGGTGACAGAGCGAGACTCCATCTCACACACACACACACACACACACACAAAACCCAGTTCATTGGATTTTGAGACAATGCTTTGGGATACCAATGACCCCATTTCTCAGAGTTATTCATGAAGTACATTATGATTCTTGGGTGCTGGGGGCTTGGGGTGTCCTTGAAAATAACAATCAAAATAGCTCTCTGAGCAGTGCAGTCAGCAGGCAGCATGGAGCTGAGGCCAGACCCCAGGATGTCCCTAAACCACCTTCCTCCTCTATAAGATGAGGACTAAATACATTCTAAATTATCTTCTAGATCTGACTATCAGAAATATCACCAAATATCACTAGCCATGATTGGCCTGTTGTTATGATTGGCCATGTCTCTTCTTTCCTGTTCTGCACATAGCCTGGTAGTTGAGTATGTGGGCTTTGGAGTGAAGCAGCCAGAATTCAGGCCCTGGCTCTGTCACTGCTAGCTGCGTGACCTTAGACAGACCTTAATTAGCCTCTCTGTAAAATGGGAATATTCAGCTCAAAGGCTTGCTCTGAGATGAAATGAAAAAATCCCTGTCTGGGCCGGGCGCGGTGGCTCAAGCCTGTAATCCCAGCACTTTGGGAGGCCGAGACGGGCGGATCACGAGGTCAGGAGATCGAGACCATCCTGGCTAACACAGTGAAACCCCGTCTCTACTAAAAATACAAAAACTAGCCGGGCGAGGTGGCGGGCGCCTGTAGTCCCAGCTACTCGGGAGGCTGAGGCAGGAGAATGGCGGGAACCCGGGAGGCGGAGCTTGCAGTGAGCTGAGATCTGGCCACTGCACTCCAGTTCGGGCGACAGAGCGAGACTCCGCCTCAAAAAAAAAATAAAAAAAAATAAAAAAAAATAAAAAAAAGAAAAAATAAAAAAAAAAAAAAAAAAAAGAAAAAATCCCTGTCTGACATTTAGCATAGTGGCACTTAGTAATTGTGCAAGTGTTGGTTACTATACTTGCATACATGTGTTTAGCCCTTTATCTGTGTTTCCTTTTGGCTACTTTCCAGCGTGAATGAGCTGAGGAAACACAGCCTTTCAGGAGCACAAAGTCACAGACGAAGTTACTTTGGGTTTACTAACAGCAGAGCTGGGCTTGGCAGTGAAGCTCACAGGGCCCTCCGTCCTGCCTCTGGGTTGCTGTCTGGACCTGACATTGGGAGCTGGTGTCCCTCACCCCAGCTACTGGTTGTTGCTGCTGCCCCAGCCCCAACACAAAGGGCATCAAGAGCGCCCAAGGGCCCTACCTTGACGCCTGACCCTACTTAGTTCTGTACCTTACACTGTCTTCTCCATGTGCCAGGGGATTTTTTCCTTCTCTCCCTTTCCCCTCTGCCCGTAACCTAGCCAGGAATCTTTCTAATCCCTTCCTGGGATAATGCGTCCTAGTGAACTGCCATCCTTGTCCTCCAACACCTGCCTATTGTGAAGGAGAACCAGAGTGAGGCACAAGGCAGGTGGGGGAGACCCTAATTCCCAGGATTGGGGTGGGAGCAGGAGTGGAAAGGAAGCTTCTTTCCCAGGAAGTAGAGGTAGAGGTTACTCCCGGGCCTCAGCCCCCTTCTGTTCCCCTGTGCAGGGAGAGGAGGGGTTTGAGGGCACAGCCAGCTATTACCCATACTGTTAACGCTAAGCAGTGAAAGTCAGCCATACTCCCACTCCTCCTTCCTTTGCTGTTGTCCAGCTGGAGTCTCAACATGACCCAGGGGTCTTCTGCAGCAGCAGCCACGGCAGCATCCCTGCCTCCCACGTTGGAAGCATAGATGTGCTCGAAGGGCGAGCTCTCTTTCCTTGCCATTAACGTGATTCCCCTAGGATTTTGCAACACCTAAGAAACCATGATTTTTTTCTAAATCAATTATTTTAGAAATGCTTAAGGAAAAAATGAAATCGCTTGGCTCATAAAACTGTAAAATGTTGAGAGGAGGCCTGGCTAAATGTAGCTTCATCTAGGTTTGAACTACTTCATCAGGACTGCTTTCACTCTCTCCATCTCTGGCTCTGAGGAGGCTGGGAGCAGAAAGGAAGCAAGGCTCCTTGGAAGCAACATGGCAGCCACCTCTGTAGCTTCCATCTCTATTCATGCTCAGCACGGCAGGAGTAGGGCGTGGAGATGGGACAGTTAAAAAGAACTGGGCTCTGCCTGGACTGACTTGGGTCCTGTTGCCGATTTTGAACAAATCGATGGAGCCACAGACTAAGACTTATGCCTGGATGGCTTAGACCCAGCTTACCTGCTCCTCCACTGGAGCTAAGGGTCGGGTCAGCTCACTCTTGCCTCCTGTCTGCAGCAACTGTTTTAAATCTGCCTTGTCTCTTCAGACCTTCATCCACTCTCCTCACCCCCTCATCCTTTCATTTCCCACTTCACAGAGGAATTAGAAACCCTCAGACAGGAATGCCATTTTCTCCCTGTCTCCCAGCCCACCTACATCTGTACTCTGCTGCTTCTCCTTCCCTCCTGTGAACATGGAAAGGGCGTCCCTTTTCTTCCCCAGGCCAATCCCTACGTAAAGGGCCCCATCTGCTGCTACCTTCTCAGGGGCCTTGAACTATCTGCTTCTTTCTACATACTTGGATTTCCCGTCCATGCATCCCTCTAATACATACATACATGTATGTGCCAGGATCATAAAATCCACTGTAAAATAACGCCCCCTACCCCCGCTGCCTTGACGACATATTCCTTCCCCTGCCGCTGGTCTTTCTCTTCCCAGTCAGACTTCTTAAAAGAGCTGCCTATACTCACTTTCGTGATTCACCTCACTTAATTTCTCTCAGGTTTTGCCATTTTCAACTTGTGGCTTCCAAATGTTGCTCACCACTTCATGGTCCGAGATGACTGCTTAAGCCTTCTGGCCAATAGGAAGGAGGAAAGCAACAAGAAGGGCCCACACCTCCCCTGAAGCTTGAAGAATGGTTCCTGGAAGTCACTTGTGACACTTTGGCATACATCCCATTGGCCAGCACTTAGCCCAAGACCACACAAAGTAGACTGGGAAATGTAGTTTTTATTCTAGGATGCTGTGTGAACATAAAATGTGAGGTCTATTTCCAAGAAGAGATGGGAGATTCGCAATTGGGGGCCAAGAATAGGTCTCTACCACACCACCAGCAATCTGATTTTTCTCACCACCATTTCATTGCAGTTGCTCTTGCCAAGATCACCTTCACTTCTGTCTCCAAGTCCAAAGGACACTGCTGAGTTCTCACTCATTTCATGTCTCAGCAGCATTTGACACAGCTGACCACATCCTTCTCCTAATTATTCCCTTGGCACTGCTCCTTGTGGTTTTTCTCTTCCTCTGACTGCTTTTTCTGTCTTCTTTTCTAGTTCGTCCTACTGTATTCAACCTCTAAACGTTGAAGTTGTTCAGGGATCTTTCTGGCCCCTTCTCCTCTCACCTCACATTGTCTCCAGATAATTGCATATTTCCCACAGCTTTAATCATTGTTTGCTAGGTCTGCATCTGCAGCTCAAAACTCTCTTCTGAGCTGTAAACCCATATATCCAATAACCCATATATCTAGTGAATAATGTCTACATTCATGTGTCTCAGGCTCACAAGTTCAATAGGAATGGAACCCGTCTTCCTATCCTCCTCCCTTCCTACTTTTGGGGTGGGGAAGATGCTGTTTCAGCAAATGGTAGTGCCAAATATCCAGTTGCTTAAGCCAGAAATTTGGGAGCTATTCTTTGTCACCCTGCAAATCTGGTTAATTCCCAACTCCGACTAATTTGAGTAGCTCTCAGCCTATCCTCTTCTACCTACCACAGTCCAAGTCTCTCATCACCTCCTTCACTTTTACTTGGTCATATGACTATCAGGCAAAAAACACCAAGTTTTGACATATTTGCTCAAAATTGATGAAGCCGAAAAACAATTGATTAAGCTGAGTTAGATGCCAATTTTAAGCCCTAAATTTTATGAATTAAATCTAGATGCATAAATTTGAGGTGATAGTGAGCTGTGATCGTGCCACTGCACTCCAGCCTGGGCAACAGAGTGAGGCCCCCCTCTCAAAAAATAAAAAATCAAAAGATAATCTGGGTTTATCCATTGCAACCAGAGATATAATTTAACATTTCTAACTTTACAGACCTTATATCCCAGGCTCAATACTCCCCAACTTCTGCCTCCGTATCATCCAGATACTCCCAGCAACGCTTTTTAAAGACTAATCTCAAAGGCAGTAAAATAACAAGATGGATTCAAAGGTCATAGACTGTAAGTAATGATAAGATTGATTACATGCATTAAATAATAAAGCCTTACAATTTGATTTTATGGTTTTGGGGTCACTTCAGACTTACATTAGAAAAATGAAATATCAGGATCTTATGTAGATGCCTTGAATCTGGATAAGAAAGTTCTGATGTTGAAATAATCCTATAATAGTACCTTCTAAATTACAAGTCAATAAATGGGTATGGAATCAGTACCAACACCTTGCTGTGTTCCATCTCTGAATTTCTTTTTTCCCCCAATCATCTTCAACAATTAACTAGCAGCATCAGACTCCTTATCTGAGTTCCCCAACAGAGCAGAAATAGTTTCGGAAGTCATTTTAAAACACGTGAGAAATCTACCCTCCAAGAAAATTCTTGGGGTGCAGATTAGCACGTATTTGAAGAACTCGTAAAATGTTTCAGTTTTTAGTTTATGTAAAACAACATATGCTTCCTCTTCCACTGTCTCCTCTCTACTGCTTTAATAAGTATTCTACTCTTTGCTCCATTTTCTTTCAGAATCCCTTCTAGAGATTCACATATCTAATCAACACTTTTAAGAATTCCTGGGGCCGGGCGCGGTGGCTCAAGCCTGTAATCCCAGCACTTTGGGAGGCCGAGACGGGCGGATCACGAGGTCAGGAGATCGAGACCATCCTGGCTAATACGGTGAAACCCCGTCTCTACTAAAAAAATACAAAAAAAAAACTAGCTGGGCGCGTTGGCGGGCGCCTGTAGTCCCAGCTACTTGGGAGGCTGAGGCAGGAGAATGGCGGGAACCCGGGAGGCGGAGCTTGCAGTGAGCTGAAATCCGGCCACTGCACTCCAGCCTGGGCGACAGAGCGAGACTCCGTCTCAAAAAAAAAAAAAAAAAAAGAATTCCTGGCTGGGAACGGTGGCTCACGCCTGCAATCCTAGCACTTTGGGAGGCCGAAGCAGGCAGATCACCTGAGGTCAGGAGTTTGAGACCAGCATGGCCAACATGGTGAAACCCTGTCTCTATGGAAAATACAAAAATCAGCCAGGCGTGGTGGCAGTTGCCTGTAATCCCAGCTACTCAGGAGGCTGAGGCAGGAGAATCACTTGAGCCTGGGAGGCAGAGGTTGCAGTGAGCTGAGATCACGCCATTGCAATTGCACTCCAGCCTGGGTGACCAGGGTGAGACTTTGTCTCAAAAAATAAAAAAATAATAAAAAAAGAATTCTTAGGCCGGGCGCGGTGGCTCAAGTCCGTAATCCCAGCACTTTGGGAGGCCGAGACGGGCGGATCACGAGGTCAGGAGATCGAGACCATCCTGGCTAACACGGTGAAACCCCGTCTCTGCTAAAAACTACAAAAAAACTAGCCGGGCGAGGTGGCGGCGCCTGTAGTCCCAGCTACCTGGGAGGCTGAGGCAGGAGAATGGCGTGAACCCAGGAGGTGGAGCTTGCAGTGAGCTGAGATCCGGCCATTGCACTCCAGCCTGGGCGACAGAGCGAGACTCCGTCTCAAAAAAAAAAAAAAAAAAGAATTCTTCCCCATTACCTGAAGAAAAATTAAGAGGAAAAGATTTAATCATTCCTTTGGAGAAAAGTATGCCATTCCAAGTCATTTGATGGTGTAATTCTGCAGCTGATGGTCTAGTTATAAGGACCAAAAGTTTCAAGATTTCTAAACATGCAGTTAAGAAGGGGGAAAGACAGGTTGGGAAGATACCCAAACACCATCTTGACCAAGTCAGGGCCACATTATTAATGTCCACCATTCGCTTGACTCACCAATCTGTGTGCAGTCATCTTTCTTGAAAATGTGAACTTTTATTATATGTCTATGCTTCTGCAAAAGCCTTTTGCAAAAAGAAGCAAAGTTCACTTTGTATGTGTGGGATCACAAGGACTTTCAAGAATCACTTCATCTCCATTTCACCCTGAAAGGTGCAAGTACCATGGGGGTGTTGGTGGTCGCGACTTGTTGAAAAGACTGCTAAGCAGCTAAGTGCATTAGTGAAGATTTATTATATTTGAGAGATTCAGAAGGGTGATGGTCTAAGGCTAATTGATGAACATTGCCCTACCAAATAAATAAACCCTATAGTGAAGCGTCCTGTGGGCCCATTGGCCCAGTGGCTATGTACAATATGGGAAGCTCAAGCAAAAAACCTCAAGGCCAGGGAAGGTACACAGTTAGCTAGAACTTCTTCAGATCTCAGGTCTGACTTCTTAAGGCCTATGAGACAAGTCAGATAAATACTGATTGAAGAGGAATTTATACATGGCTGAAATGTAAGAGTACAGTTAATTTTCTAAAAGCCCTACACTAATACAAATGATAAAAAAAATTAAGGAATTTTAGATTACTCGAAATATGAGCTGTGTTATCTTCCTTAACTGGAAATGGCTTTCCATTGATGAATTCATTCTTGACCAATTCCCTTCAGGACAAGTGGCAAATACAGACAAGAAGGCATACTAACTATATGGCCTAACCCAGACCAAATCAATGATCTAGGTCTCATTAATAACAGTGACTTTTTATGATGCTATAACAAGAATTATTCACTGTGTTCTTAACAAACACCAATATCTACTTATATTACAGGTACCTATCAAACACAAAAAAAGGATTGATGATGTTTTCCTACCCAATATGGCAGAAAATGTTCAACTGACAGCTTTTCAGGTTCAAATAGCTCCATCCAGATTCCCATTTAGAGCTGACTGGTGATCATATCTTCTTTTTCCAACCTTTATTTCTATGAGTATTTGAATGAATAAAAATGACTCCAAATGCCATTAAACCTCTTATTTAATTTTATGTATGAAATTTTCTTATCTGTACTTGGAAGACAGGGTTTGAAGGAATGAGATGATCACATCTTGAACCAACCCCAGGTGAAGTAGGGGTTGGTCCTAGACTTTAAAACCTAAGCATTGATTTGCATTCCTGCAAGTTAGCCTTTGCCACTGGTCAACCAGCAGCCTCTCAATATGAATTCTAGAGTTAGTAGGTAGGAAGGACAGTTAAGATAGAGGCCCTCACTTTTTTTTTTTTTTTTTTTTTGAGACGGAGTCTCGCTCTGTCGCCCAGGCTGGAGTGCAGTGGCCGGATCTCAGCTCACTGCAAGCTCCACCTCCGGGTTCACGCCATTCTCCTGCCTCAGCCTCCCGAGTAGCTGGGACTACAGGCACCCACCACCTCGCCCGGCTAGTTTTTTATATTTTTTAGTAGAGACGGGGTTTCACCGTGTTAGCCAGGATGGTCTCGATCTCCTGACCTTGTGATCCGCCCGTCTCGGCCTCCCAAAGTGCTGGGATTACAGGCTTGAGCCACCACGCCCGGCCGAGGCCCTCACTTCTAAGCAGTGTTTACTAACAAGTGAAAAACCAAAGTATGTTAATAGAGATGAACACAAATGAACGTCAAACCATTTGTTTCACTTAGAAAACAAACTTGCCGTCCTCTATTAACAATCTTTTCATTCTTCCTACAAATGCCAAAGACTTCCTCAGACTTTAGTAAAGTCCTAATCCAAGTCCTTTTTGTTCAGACAAGAAAATCTATCTTGTGTAAAGCAATTAATAGATGAACAGAGCAGAGAAACATTTACATGCATAAATTTATATATGATACATGTGGCTTTTCAAATTAAAGAGAACATGGAGGCTATCTGTAATAAAATCATCACCTTACCCCATACACTATAAATTCCAAATGGATTAAAGATCTAAAGCACGTACATACACATGCACACACACAGACACACATGACACATGCACAAACTGATTTTTTAAACAATATTAAAGCCAAGAGGAAAATCGATAACTTTGATATCAGAACTAAAACTTCAGTATGATAAAATACCGTATCAGTTATCAACTGATATCTCAGCTCCAAATTCATTCTTTATTGTCTGTTCTGCAATAACAAATATGGACCCTATAAACATTTCCTCTTTGCCAACTGGCAAGATGTTAAGCTTTGTCAGTAGAGGGTGCTGGAGGGACCCTGTAGGAGGTGGCAGGGTTTTTTTCCAGGTTACCGTGTGCTCCTCTAGGCAGGCTCTTGCAGTGTGCATTGCTTCTGCAGCACCAGGTTCTTGTAGCATATACAGCTTCTGTGGTGCCTGGCTCCAGTGATGCATGTAGCTCCATGGTAGAGTGCCGCCTGCATGGCACCTCCTGTGATGGGTGCCCTCCAGCATCCCTTTGAATAGCTTTGCAGTCTCAGTGAATTTCTCAGCCATCCAATAAGCTTTGGCCAGATCCCCTCCAATGAGGTCTAGATCTCAGCCCTGAAGGGTAGTGGCTGGTCCCTACATCTGCTATCCTTGTATTCTTTCGAGTTCTCTTTATTGCTTACAAGCAGTATGCCAATCCTTTGATATAGTTAGTAATTTTTTATATCAGACTTTCCCTGTTTGAATTACTGTGTGTTTTCTGTCTCCTGATTGGCCCATCACTGATATAGAACTGGTACCAGAAGCAAGTGTTCCCAAAGGATACACCTGCTATGGTTTGAATGTTTGTCCTCTCCAAAACTCATGTTAAAATTTAATCCCCAATGTGGCAGTACTGAAAGGTGAGACCTTTAAGAGGTGATTGGGTTATGAGGACTCTGCCCTTATGAGTGGATTAATCCATTCAATCCACAAATCAATGGATTTGTGGGTTGTTAAATTAACGGAGTATCATGGGAGTGGGACTGGTGGCTTTATAAGAAAGGAAAACTTGGGTTAGCATGTTCAGCTCCTTCACCATGTGATGCCCTGTGCTGCCTCAGGTCTCTGTGGAGGGTCCCCACCAGCAAGAAGGCTCTTACCAGATGTGCCTCCTCAACCTTGGACTTCCCACCCTCCATAACTTTAAGAAATAAATTCCTTTTGTTTACAAATTTCCCAGTTTCAGGTATTATGTTATAAACAATAGAAAATGTATTGAAACAGAACACAGATGGAACTTGGGATTTGTTCAGTGCTGAGCCAATAGGAAATTGGAATGTTAGTATTATTTGCATGCAGTGGCATCACAATCATGTTGTTACCGGTAGTAGATTGTGCTAAAGTACCTACTGAAGTATGTGCCTTTAGGAGCCTCAATTGCTACTATACTGACTATCATGGTAGTCATGTTGACTGTAGAGACTGTGGTGTGAGGTGGATTTTTCTGAATGCACTTCACCACTTCTGGAAGAAAATGACAAGCTCATGACCTTTAATTCTAGGCTTAATTCATGGTCTGAGACCAGAAAGCTTCCATGATACCCCTAAAATTATCTCTTATTTCTCATAGTCACAGGGATGATATTGCTAAAAATCAAGCACAAATTTTTATTATTGGCATGCTAAATTACAATGACAGTTGTATTTACAAGCTCATCAAGTTTCTCATTGCCATTGAGATGGGCCCTGTGATTTCAATGAAGAAAATGCAATTCCAAAGTGGAAGAGCCAAGTGGCAGGCTTTAACTGGCAAAAGACAAGGTAGGCACATCCATTATAAAGGGCAATAGGGATGTATCAGTAGTCAGAATCCCTTGGCCTGCAGAGTTCTTTGGTAGTTAATGTGTCCCCAAGTATGAAATCATATGAAATCATAGATTGCTTAATGTATATAACAGAAATTGCTTAATGTATATAACAGAATTGCAGTTATATTGCTTAATGTATGTAACAGAATTGCTTAATGTATATGACAGAAAATTGCTTAATGTATATAACAGAGACATCTATAGGTCTAGTAGCCAAAACTTGAGTCACCACAGTGAGGAGTCACAGCCTCTGACCCAGGTTCCAGATTTGAGTCAATTCACAGACCAGAGGCCCCTGACCAAAGGGGAGGCTGGATCTCCTTGAGGAAGGACCCTTCACTGCTGCAGGTTCATGTTATAAATCTTCCTCCAAACCATTCCCCAAGGGACCTGCAATCGTTTTCTTACATTACTGTTCTTCAGAGAAAAGAAAACACCCAGACATTTTGGTGGTTACTAGACCCCGGGCCTAAATTAATGCTAATTCTTGGGTACCCAAAACACCACTGTGGCTTACCAGTCAAAATGAAGGCTTACAGTAAGATGATATAGAAAGAGTCATAGCTCGGGTCCGAATTACAATGGACCAAATAGGTACATGGACCCACCCTGTGACTACTTCCCCAGTTCCTGAGGGAATAATTAGAATAAATACAATTAACAATATGAAGAATTTCCGTATTGGTTTTTTGACATATGAGCTAAGAATCAATTATGGTAGGATCACTGGAAGTCCCTGGAACTTTCCCTATCAAAAAAGCAAACCAGAAGCAATACTATAACCCTGGGGAAATGGCCCTGGGCATTAATGCCACCATCAAAGACTTGAAAGAAGCAAGGGTGATGATACCCATCCCTTCATCATTTAACTCACCACTCTGGCCTGTGCAGAAGACAGATCTTAGAAATAGCCAGGGAGTATCAGTTCCACATCTTAATGAGGTAGTGATTTCAATTGCAGCTGCTCTCACAGACTTAGCATCTTTACTGAAACAAATTAGTATGCTCCTGGGACTTGACATGCAGTTATTTCCTTAAAGCCTTTTGTACCATGAGAGGCAGTTTGCTTTTACCTGGCAAAGCCACAGTATATCTTTATAGTCTTGCCTCAAAGCTTTGTCAGTTCTCCTTCTCTCTGCCATGATATAGTCCACAGAGACCTTGTTCATCATGATATTCCACACAATATCACATTGGTCCACTACACCGATGACATTATGCTGACTAGAAATAATGAGCAGGATGTGGCAAGTACTTAGGTGCTTAATAAAACAAATAAAAACTAAAAGGTGAAAGAAAAATCCCATAATTCAGAAACTCAGTGAAGTTTCTAGGGGTTCAATGATTTGGAACAAGTTAAAATATCCCCCTCCAAAATGAAAAATAAGTTGCTGCACTTCACACTGTGCACCACGATTAAAGAGACATGATGCTTGGTAGGTCATTTTGAATTCCGAAGGCAACATATACTTTGCATGTGCTATTTCAGCCCATCTAGAGTCACTCATAAGATTATCATTTTTGAGTGGCTACCAGAGCAAGAAAAGGCTCTATTGCAAGTTTGAGTTATAGCACAAGCTGCTCTACCATGTGGGTCTTATGATCCAGCAGATCCAATGATACTGAAAGTAGCACGGCCTACAGGGATATTGTGTGAAGCCTCTGCCAAGCACCAGTAGGAGAATCATGGGGAAGCAAACCTATGTCTTCTGAAGATTATACTCTCCTTTTAAGAAAGTTTCTGTCTTCCTACTGTGCTTTGGTAGAGACTGAATACCTAACCATGGGATGGCAGGGGATCATGTGGCCTGAGCTTCCCATCATAATGTGGATGTTGTTAGCTAGCCTAGTCATGAACTTAGACTTGCAAAGCAGCAATCTATCAACAGACAGCAATGGTACACAACAGACTTAGCTTGTTTTAGCAGGTCTGAAGGCAGAAGTAGCATAGCTTGCTTGAACAGTTGGCTCAGACTCTTTCAACACCAACTCCTGTTTCACTGTCTTCTCTCCCTCAACCCATACCTATGGTCTACTGGGGGTTGTTCTAACAACCAATTGACCAAGAAAGAAAAAAAATAAAGTCTGGTTTACAGATTGGTTTGCATGTTTGTTTCATCCAAAAATGGATACCTAAAGCAATATAGCCCCACCTGAGGGCAACCCTGAATGGCAGTGGTCCAAAAAAAAAAAACTCCTCCCAATGAACAGAACTTCAAGTAGTACCTTTGGTTGGCCACTTGTCTGAACTGAGATGGCCAGAAGAACAGACCTACACTAATTCATGGGTAGTTGCTGATGGTTTGGCTAGATGGAGAGTTGGAAGAAACAGGTCTGGAAGGCTGGTGACAAGGAAGTCTGGAATTATCTGTGCATGGACCTCTGGGAATGGGCACAGACGAAAGATATTTGTGTCCTAGGTTAATGCCCATTGATATGGTTTGGCTCTGTGTCCCCACCCAAATCCCATCTTGTAGCTCCCGTAATTCTCACGTGCTGTAGGAGGGACCCAGTGGGAGATGACTGAATCATGGGGGTACCTCTTTCCCATGCTGTTCTTGTGATACTGAATAAGTCTCATGAGATCTGATGGTTTTAAAAACGGGAGTTTCTCTGCACAAGCTCTCTTTGCCCGCTGCCATCCATGTAAGACGTGATTTGTTCTTCCTTGCCTTCCACCATGATTGTGAGGCCTCCCCAGCCATGTGGAACAACTGTAAGCCCATTAAATTTCTTTCTTTTGTAAAGTGCCCAGTCTCAGGTATGTCTTTATCAGCAGCGTCAGACTACTACACCCACCAAAGGGCATCCATAGCAGAGGAGACTCTTACTAATCAAGTTGACAAAATAATGTGCTGAGGTTATCAGTTAGTTACATTAATTATAATCTCAGAGCACATTCCCCAGCTACTATACCACTTGCTCAATGGGTCCATAAATAATGCAGCCACAGGGATAGAGGCTATGTGTGGGCTCAACATCAGGGGATCCCCCTTACCAAGGCTGACAGGCACTACTGCCAGCTGTCCAATCTGTCAAGAGCCAAGACCAATATTGAGGCTGCAATATGGCACCAATTCCATGGGTAGTTGCTCATCAGTTGCTCCTGGTGGCAGGTTGACTACATCACATCTTTTCCATCATGTAGGGGGCAGAGATTCATCTTCACTGGAATAGACACATATTCTGGATATGGATTGCTTCCCTGCCCATAATGCTTCTGCCAGTACTACTATCCAATCCGCATACTCACAAAATGCCTTGTCCACCATCATGGCATTTCCCATAGCATTGCTTCTAAGCATGGAATCAGTTTCACAGCAAATGAAATACTGCAATGAGTTCATGCCTATGAAATTAACATACCCCAATACCCAGAAGTGGTTAATCTAATTGAAAGGTGGAATGGTTCACTGAATACCCATTTATGATGATAGCTGGGAGATACCACAGTGAAAGTATGCAGTTCCACATCACAGTATATGCTTTGAGCCAGAGTATAGTTCTAGGAATCACAGGGTGGACGTGGGAATGGCTCCTTTCATGATTATACTTCTTACTTTAGCAAACTCAAGCTTGCTGGTTTGGTGGTCTTAGTTCCCAGGGGATCCTTCAATCAGAGACACAACAATGGTTCCACTGATGCAGGATCTAAGATGAGATTGCCATGTGGGTTTCTGACGCCACTGAACCAGTAAGAAACAAAGGGTGTAATTATACTGGGCAGGAATGATCAATCCTGATTACCAAAGTAAGTGTATTGCTGGCACACAATGGAGGCAAAAAGGACTATTTTTGGAACAAGGAGATTCTCTGGGTGACGCAGTACTTCCACATCGAATAGTAAAGGCTCCTGAAAAATTACAGCAACCAAAACAGGTAGCACAGGACTCAAGATTCTTCAGTAATGAGTATTTGGGCCACTCCACCAGGTAAAGAACTCTGACCAGCTGAGGTTCTGGCCAAGGGCAAAATAAATCTCAAATAGGGAGTTAAAGGAGGTTGAAGGTTTGTAGAAATGACGGCTATAGTAGCTTTGAATATTTTCCATTTTCTTCTTGTATGTATCCGTATGTTCTAACCATTTTCATTTTCTCCTTCCATTTTAAATATACACATTTTTGGAGGTTAAATTTACAATTCGGTTTTTTTGAGACAGAATCTTGCTCTATCGCCCAGGCTGGAATGCAGTGGCATAATCTCAGCTCACTGCAACCTCCGCCTACCAGGTTCAAGTGATTCTCCTAAGCCTCCTGAGTAGCTGAGATTACAGGTGTCTGTCACCATGCCCAGCTAAATTTTCATATTTTTAGTAGCGATGGGATTTCACCACGTTGGCCAGGCTGGTCTCAAACTCCCTACCTTCAGTGATCTGCCCAAGACAGACTGGTCTGGATGTGGGGCTGTAGCGTTTTAGTTTTCCACCTTTGGATGAAACCAATGTTGCAGACCAATCCATCTTGACCTCCCAAAGTGCTGGGATTACAGGCGTGAGGCACCACACTGGCCACAAATTGGTCTTTTGATAACAGAGCATTTGGTGAAACAGTGACAGAACTTGAGTAATTCATATAGCCAACAATGGATACAATGACTGCTGGTACTGGGCTTCTCGTGTTGGGGAAAGGGAGCAAACATGACTTGTAAGGAAGTATAGCTGTATCTTGTTAGGTGGAAATGTAAAGCTGTTCCACGGTTGTTCAGAAGTGTCAAAGTGTGTAGATTGGCAAATGTGGAAGCTAAGTAGCCAAAGGGGTGGACTGTGACTATTACCAATTTTCTGCCTCAGCTCCCAATCCACCTATCATTGCCTGCTCTGTGATAATGACGCTGGACCATATGACTATTTCTCCTTTTATACACAAGGCTGGGGAAAAGGTTTAGAGAAAACAGTACTTGGAGGTCACACAAAGTTAGGAATCAAGCCTGGTCCTTCCTTAAGACACACTAGAAAGCCTTCTCAGAGGAGTCCGGCCTCAGTATTGGGGAAGCAGCATGATGTTTTGTAAGGGCACTGGCAGGATGCTGGAGGGGTTTCTTTTCCTGGCTCTGGTTTGCTCCACTAGGCAGACACCCTCAGTGCCCGGCTCCAGCAGCTCACAGCTTAACAGTGGAATACCACTGTTGGATGACTTCCCAGAAGACTGCCACTGGTGTGACAAACATGGATGGCTTCCTTGGCACTCTCTCAGATTATGCACTACCATGAGCTTTCCACCCGGAGGGCCAGGACTGCACGCTTGCTAAGAGTTCTGAAATTCAGCTTGAGGGAGAGTGGGTGGTGACTGCTTCCTATATCTGCTATCTCTGTATTTTTTAAAGTTCTTTTTTGGCTGGGTGCGGTGACTCATGCCTGTAATCCCCGCACTTTGTGAGGCCGAGGTGGGTGGATCACTTGAGGTCAGGAGTTTGAGACCAGTCTGGCCAACATGGTGAAACCCCGTCTCTACTAAAAATACAAAAACATTAGCCGGGCGTGGTGGCTCATGCCTATAATACCAGCTACTCGGGGGGCTGAGGCAGGAAAATGGCTTGAACCTGGGAGGCAGAGGTTGCAGTGAGCTGTGATTGTGCCACTGCACTCCAGTCTCCAGCCTGGGCAACAGAGCAAGACTCTATCTCATAAAAAATAAGAAAGTTCTTTTTACTGCTTCACAAATTTCTTAAAATTATGCAGGTAATATGCCTCATCACTTCAATCCACTGTTATAGCTAATTTCTCTTCAGACCAACTTTTCCTGTTTATACTGTATGGCTTCTGTCTCCTGATTATACACTGGTTGACACAAACCACTATAAGAGACACAAACTTGAAAAAAAAAATTTTTTTTTTTGAGACAGAGTCTCGCTCTGTCGCCCTGGCTAGAGTGTAGTGGCTCGATCTCTGCTCACTGCAAGCTCCGCCACTCCAGTTCACACCATTCTCCTGCCTCAGCCTCCCCAACAGCTGACACTACAGAGTGCATGCTGCCACGCCCAGCTAATTTTCTGTATTTTTAGTAGAGATGGGATTTCACTGTGTTAGTAAGGATGGTCTCAATCTCCTGACCTTGTGATCCGCCCGCCTTGGCCTCCCAAAGTGCTGGGATTACAGGCGTGAGCCACCGTGCCCAGCCAAGAAAATATTTTTAAAAATCTATTCACCATAGATTAGCGGCCAGCGTATTTTCAGATTAAAACAAAAACCCCTACAAATTGATAAAAAAAAAAAAAAAAAGAAAAAAAAATAGACGATTCACCAAGAAAATCATTCCACTCACCAGAATATTAAAATTTAAAAACTGTTTGGTTATCAAGTGCTCTGCTGCCAGTGATAAGTGGAAAGCAATCCCTGTGAACGTCCTCAGTGTGGAAACCCTCTGAAGACTTCCACGCCTCCATTTCTACTCCAGAGGAAGTCACGCATAAACAAGGTGGCAGATACAAACATGCTCTGTAAAATTGTTGCTATGAACTAAAAACTGCAAAAAGCTTGTCTTTCAATAGGTAAATACCTGTGTCAATTATGGTATCCATACTACATATACCAACACAGAAATTAAGAATTTGGTTTAGCCCATTCAGGACATAGGCATGGGCAAAGACTTCATGTCTAAAACACCAAAAGCAATGGTAACAAAAGCCAAAATAGACAAATGAGATCTAACTGAAGAGCTTCTGCATAGCAAAAGAAACTATCATCAGAGTGAACCGGCAATCTACAGAATGGAAGAAAATTTTTGCAATCTGTCCATCTGACCAAGGGCTAATATCCAGAATCTACTAAGAACTTAAATAAATTTACAAGAAAAAAAAAACCCCCATCAAAAAGTGGGCAGAGGATATGAACAGACACTTCTCAAAATAAGACATTTCTGCAGCCAACAGACACATGAAAAAATGTTCATCACTGGTCATTAGAGAAATGCAAATCAAAATCACAATGACATACCATCTCACGCCAGTTAGAATGGCAATCACTAAAAAGTCAGGAAACATGCTGGAGAGGATGTGGAGAAATATGAACGCTTTTACACTGTTGGTAGGAGTGTAAATTAGTTCAACCATTGTGGAAGACAGTGTGGCAATTCCTCAAGGATCTAGAACTAGAAATACCATTTGACCCAGCCATCCCATTACTGGGTATATACTCAAAGGATTATAAATTATGATACTATAAAGACACATGCACACGTATGTTTATTGTGACACTATTCACAATAGCAAAGACTTGGAACCAACCCAAATGTCCATCAATAATAGACTGGATAAAGAAAATGTAGCACATATATACCATGGAATACTATGCAGCCATTAAAAAAGGATGAGTTCACGTCCTTTGCAGGGACATGGATGAAGCTGGAAACCATCATTCTCGGCAAAACAGAAAATAAGAAAAGAAAACCAAACACCACATGTTCTCATAAGCTGGAGTTGAACAATGAGAACACATGGACACAGGGAGGGGAACATCACACACTGGGGCCTGTTGGGGGTGGGGAGCTGGGGGAGGGATAGCATTAGGAGAAACACCTAATATAAATGACAAGTTGATGGGTGCACCAAACCAACATAGCACATGTATACCTATGTAACAAACCTGCATGTTGTGCACATGTACCCTGGGGGAAAAAAAAAATTTGGTATAGCCACATACACTACATTTGAAAGATCTCCAAAAAGTGAGTCAACATTACAGGATGGTAAAATAAAAATCTATATTACATATTTTCCAAAGGCACATACAATTATGTGATTATAAATCCATTAATTGTAAACCAGTTACAGTGATTACCTCCATATCACCATTCTGGTAAGTGGAGGAAGGCAAGAGGAGAAAAGGGCTGGGGATGGTCAAAGAAGGCTGATACCATATCTGTAATATTTAAATGCAATTTGTTTTATAAGAAGTATATTTAAGAAAATCTACTAATTGAAAATTTTAAAAATAATACATTATAAACCCTATCTTGAACTTTTTCTTCCAGCTGCGATGAAATGAGGCTGGATTCTGGAATGACTAAAAAACACTGGACAAGGCCAGGCATGATGGCTCACGCCTATAATCCCAGCACTTTGGGAGGCCAAGGCAGGTGGATCACCCGAGGCCAGGAGTTCGAGACCAGCCTGGCCAACATGGCGAAACTCAATCTCTACTAAAAAAAAATACAAAAATTAGCTGGCCATGGTGGTGCGCGCCTGTAATGCCAGCCACTCAGGAGGCTGAGGCAGGAGAATCGCTTGAACGTGGGAGGTGGAGGCTGCAGTGAGCTGAGGTCGCACCACTGCACTCCAGTCTGGGTGACAAGAGTGAGACTCCACATCAAAAAAAAAAAAAAAAAAAAATTTGTTTCTAATGTTTACCAGAGTAATTAAGCTTAGCATCAAGTTTTGTATTACTTAAGTCAAATGTGACCATGTGTAAGGTTAATACAAAACCCAAAATTCATGATTTCTAAAGCGAATTATTCAGTCCACCCTTACAGGTTTTAAGGCTTACAGAGGGGTAAATTCTTAGTTCAAGTCCAGTGATTTAAACTAGAACATAATTTTGCCCACAAAATAACAAGAACCACATTTTGAAGTCACAGCACGTGGCTTGGTAGGTAGTAATTTATACCAAATAGTACTTGGTTTTTACTTTATATGCAATATGAACTAAAATGGCAGAAAGTCACAAACTAGCTTTCAGATATATAAAAACAAAATCTAACTAATTTTATATTACGCTTGTTGTTAGAGCAGTGCTCAAAATTACAGAACCTTCAAATTGTTACATTTTCACAAAATTTGCTACATATGTTGACATTAATATGTGTCAGGGAATTCATACCCAGGTAAAGGACAATTACATAGTATTCCTCTCAAATTATTGGAAAACTACAGCATAATTTCTATTGATTTGTGGAAGATCAACTTGCAAATCACTCCCACAGGTGTACCAAGTCCTCCCTCCACCTATTACTTCCAAGGCTCTGCTTTCTATTGATACGAACATGCGCCTTAGTTACTATCTGCTGGTCTAGAGGAGCAATAAAAATTGAGTAGAAAACCCACCCCAAGCGGACTAAGATAAATTTAGCAAGCATTAAATTTTATAAGCAAAACGCAGTAACACACTATTAATTCAATAAACATGTAGATTTATTTTAAGTCAGTTTGGTACATGATACAGATTGGTTTTGCAGTTTTTAATGAACTGAAATAGAAATGTCTAAATACAGCAGTATCTGCCTGTGCAACAAATATCTGTAAGGTAAAATAAGGTATCTGATAGAAGAACATCTGCAAGAACAAATCAGATGAAAAATCTGAAAAGGTTTCTATTCCCTTCTGGATTTTAAAAAAAAAAACCCAAAAATTATTAATGGCTCAAGATACTACATTGCTAAAGTTAGGGGAAAAAGTAAAAAGGCTGTGAGTTCTGTTGCAAGAGCTCATCTGTAGACCTGCAAAATCTAACTAATTTTATATTATGCTTCTTGTTGTTAGAGCAGTGCTCAAAATTACAGACCCTTCAAATTGTTACATTTTCATAAAATTTGCTACATACGTTGACATTAATGTGTGTCAGGGAATTCACACCCAGGTAAAGGACAATTACATCATCGTAGCTAATTTTTGCCACCTTGGAGGAATGGAATTCTGCCTATTTTCAAATTAATCCTATAGCACTCACTAAAAACTAACAGCCATGGCACCATAATACATTTTGTGAGGTACCTAGAATACTACTAATGGAAACAAAAAATGTGAGGTAAACCTACCTTTCCCCAAGAAACTTTGAAGCCAGAGATTTTAAACAATTAAGGCACTTGAAAACATTAGGTATATGTACAAATGTGCAAGTAAAACAAACAGCTGTACCGAGTAACAAAGAAACAGTCAATCTTCATCTTAACAACCTTTAACAGTTATCTAAATGCAGAGTTTCAGTTTATGAAATGAACCCAAGCAATCTGTCATTTCTTACTATAAAATACTCAAAATCAAGTGCGACACTCAGCCACTACTGGCTAAAGAAACTAAATAAAAACCATTAATGACCTAGAAAAGCAAAAGTCCATTTTAAACTACTTAAAGCCTCTGAACTAGTCCAATGAGTCAAAGGCAAGGGAGAAATAATTCTCTAAAACTGAAGATCCTCTAAACGAGAAAACTATAGAAGTTAAAGTATGCATGCTTATTATACTATGGGAAACCAAGAAGAAAGGAAGAGAAAGAAAAAGCACAGTCTATTTACCTAGGACAATCAGAAAAAATCTACAGTAACCTGATCAACCAAAAAATCCTTAGGTGTTTTGAAATTACATTGGTCACTTCTGTCTTAAAACTTAAAATGATTGTCTCATTTAAATAAATGATTCTAAAATAGTAAGACTGTCTCATTTAAATAGTAAATGATTCTAAAATAATGTATTTCCTTCTTGCCTCACCAAAGAAGTCACTTCTCAAGAAAGTCTGGTGGAAATCCTTTCAAGGTACAATAGTGCTAGCATACTTTTTAAAGTACCAAGGAAAGTATAATTAAATCAATTTAGCTCTATACTTTTCAACAGCCATAAGAAAAACGTTGGGAGGTTCAATATACGAAGGCTTTCAATTTTGTATAACAGCCTTTAGCTTAAGTTTCTCTGCTCTGAAATAAATTTTCAATTAAATATTAACAGTATGGTATCTAAAACAGGTTTACTTGCTCACATCAAGTTACATCTGCTGACCAATCCTTCCCTTCTTTAATGTGAAAGAACAAATCATAATAGCTAGAGCTTACCTTTCACTGTCTTCTAAGGCACTGTTCTTTATTTTCTCAATGACATAAGGTGCTTTACAAGTATGAACAATAACCTGTTATACACTAATGGTATCCTTTCATTTCTTTAAATCTGGAATGTAATTCCTTGTGTGGCATCTTATTTCTAATGTAGAAAAAATAGCTGTTATCAAGCACAAAATTTTACTCTAAGGATACCATTTGTACTACTTAATTTATAAATTTATTCCACTTTTGAAATGACAGCCAAAAATCCACCTAATTGATTCTCATTTGGCATGTTCTTCTCAATTCTGCTCACTAAATTAAAATTACTAAATTTAAACTGCCAAGAGTCATGATGTTGTCTGCACAAGACAACATTTTCCATCACATACAGAAAGTTACATTTGGCATGTTAAGGAAAAAAAAATGTATAATCCCACAGCAGCAGCTATTTAGAACAAAAGAAGACAGCCACAGGATTCATGCAGAGTATTTTAAGTATTCCTGTTGAACACAATGATTTAATTGATTTTTTTCTTCACGGATGATGCTCCCAAACATCCTATATGCATCCATGGAAATTTAAAGATCCTGGAATAGCGTCTTCCATGTGGGACATCTTGAAAGATAGTATTTTGGTTTCAGTGAGTTACACAAATGAATCACCAGTCCTTATTAATTCAACGGGTCTGTTTACAGAGTGTGGTAATTTCGTTCTTTAGATTTGCAGAATTTATAAAGAAAGAAAATTACAGCCTGCACACCCAAGACCAGGACAATTCCTCCAATGAAACTGGCTGCATCAAAGGTAGACTTTCGCACAGGCTGTGAGGTTGGAGTCACAGTGGTATTTGTTGTACCTGTTAGATAAGACAAGAGAAGCAACATTCCTAAGTTTCATGGTCCTCTATTTAATTTAAAGACTCACCTGAGCCTCTATTTTGCCATGTGTTAAATTCTATAAATTATTTCCTCCAGTCAAGTCTTTACAGCTAGAATTTATCCCTAATTGAGGAAGACAACCATATCCCATTTTTCATTCCACCGAAGGATACAAAGTGGTCAATGTTGTCGTACTACTACAAATTTAAAAACAATGGGAAAAATTCTCCTGGTATGTAAATTGTGCCCTGGGAATATATCAAACACTTCTAAAATATGCAACAATTTCTTCAGACTATGTACTTTTAGTTAATTGTGACTGTAAACATCAATAGTACTGAAAATTCACATGAATTGTGAATTTACTAGTATTAGGTCAAAAATATGGTTGCAATTTTTCATGTTACAAAAATAATCTTAATGATATGCAAATTATAATTTCAACAAGTAAAATAATTTGTTTTTAAAGGCATATCCTGCCAACAAATTTCACGTGAGAAAGTTATTATCAAGTAATAAGGAAAAAACAAAAATCTGAATTTCTTTCCAGGCAGTAAAATGTTTCAAGAGGAAACAGAAAAAGCAATTTCCCATTTAAAATAACTGTTACTTTTTTCTTAGTATAGTGGCTGTACAAGTTGGTTACTTTAAAATTAATCAAAACTGTTCTGTATTCCTTCTTGTGAAGACTGAGTGACTTCACTGAAACTGAGAAAAAGGTGGCGTAAGCATGAAGCCAAAGAAATCACAAAAAGCAGGTGGAAGATTCATTAGCATCAGTTTTTTAAAAATATGGATGGAGGAAAGGATTCCTAACCTGTGTACCTACAGTATCCTGTGGCATAATCTAAATATGACTTAAATTAGATTATGTCAAATCATCATTTAATAACAAGCTAATATTCACATTACTGAGCAATGTTAAGAAATGGTTAAGTAAGTGAGGTGCACATCTGGTAGTGATTCAGACTTTTTAGACCTTTCTCAGTGAAAAGGACGGATATATTATCTTCCCTCAAATCGCCATGCTCTCTCATACAGCACATAACCAATCCGATTTTACATACAAGTTGTACTGCAATGTTTGGAAAAACATTATTACTTAATTCTAAAGTGTCACGTCAAATATGATTACAGTTAAAAATGAGAAGAGGAATCTCAGCAAAGCTATCATTATTGTGTTAACAAAACACTACCTTGATCCTCCCTAAATGTAAGAGCAGTTCCATAACCATTAATGAAGAAACCTGGAAAATGATGGTAGAAATTGTAAAGGGCAACATCATACACACATCCTACATCACTGTTAATCTAAAAAGCCTCAATTACCTGATGTAGTAACTGTCTTGGAAGTTGTAGAAGGGGAGGGCTGAACTGTGGGTTTAGCTGGAATGAAAACAAAATGTCTTTTTAAGAAACCTTAAATTTCTAGCTTCCCAGTTATCTAATAGCTTCAAAAAATAATGCTGCCAACCTCAACATGCTTTCAATTTTTTGAGACCAAAAGCCAAATTTCAGTTAATGGTTCACTAATATAACTATGCAGCCAAGAATACTAGGATTTAAGTGTATTTTAAAACATTAAGCAATCATAAAATTGTTAATATCTATGTATGTATCTTGTATAAAATCTACGTATACATCTGGATAAAATTTGCCAAAACGTTTTTATCTTGCTCACAGCCAAGGCCAAGAATATATTTAGGGGAGGAAACTATCGGTTCTTCATAATCTTTCTCCTAAGACAAAAACTATTGAAGTCGTAAGTTCTCTCTTACAAGGGTACTGAGATTTGCCTATCTTCTTCACTTCAGAGGTTGGCAAACTTTTCTTAAACAGGTTGAAAGCAAATATTTTACTCTTTGGGCACTGTGTAACGCAAAAGCAGCCAAAGTCACTCTGCATATGAATGGGCATGGTATGTTCCCAATGAAGCTTTATAACAGGGGCCCTGGGCCTGCAGTTCCCCAACGTAAGATTCTAAGAGCCCAAGTGTAAGCTCTAATCCACCACGTAGCATGGGGACAAAATACTACTTGAGTTGCCATTACTTTTATTGGCAAGAAATGCAATTACTTTCGCACCAACCTAAGAGTTGATGATACCGCTAAAGAAACGCACATTCTGAGAAGGATCAGTTTGAATGTAAAATCATTTTAGGGACTAAAGCACTCTTTTTCTTTTTTTGAGACGGAGTCTTGCTCTGTCACCCAGGCTGGAGTCTAATGGCGCATTCTTGGCTCACTGCAACCTCCGCCTCCCGGGTTCAAACAATTCTCCTCCCTCAGACTCCTGTGTAGCTGGGATTACAGGCACGTGCCACCACACCCGGCTAATTTTTTATTTTTAAGAGAGACGGGGTTTCACCACATTGAGGATGCTGGTCTTGAACTCTGACCTCAGGTGATCCGCCCGCCTCAGCCTCCCAAAGTGCTGGGATTACAGGCGTGAGCCACCGCACCCAGCCTAAAGCACTCTTAAGAAGGGAACACTGAACAATGTGTATTACAAGTTGTCATCTGTAAGAGTTTTCATATATGTGGTTATAGTTTATACAAATTAACATTTTTCCTAGCATCCAAAGCGCTACTAAATAATTAGTATATAATTTTTTTTTTTTTTTTTTTTTTTGAGACAGTCTCTCACTCTGTTGCCCAGGCTGGAGTGCAATGGTGCGATCTCGGCTCACCGCAACCTCTGCTTCCTGGGTTCAAGTGATTCTCCTGCCTCAGCCTCCCAAGTAGCTGGGATTACAGGCATCCGCCACTGCTCCCAACTAACTTTTGTAATTTTAGTAGAGACAGGGTTTCACCATGTTGCCCAAGCTGGTTTCGAACTCCTGAACTCAAGTGATCTGCCCGCCTTGGCCTTCCAAAGTGCTGGGATAACAGGCATGACTCACTGTGTCCAGCCAGTATATTACCTATTAAATTTCTACTAGTAGTATCAATACTAATAGAAGTCTGACCAAGGCTTTCAGAAAGGAAGGATGTGAATATAGTTTATACAAATTAACATTTTTTCTAACATCCAAATGGCTACAAAATAAATTCAAAGTTTGCTGGAGCGTTTGAGAAAGGTTTCATTAAGAGGTGGTCCTAAGGGTAGGGTTCAAATTTTTGGAACGTGCACTATAGGAGTCACTAGCTAAGAGAGCTTCTTTTGTCTTAGGAAATAATTAGGTAAGTCAGGCTTCAGAGTGCAAGGGCTTCAATATGAGGATCTGCTTATGCTGGTGGGCAGCTAGGGATGCTTTGGGGAAAGATGAAGATTAATCTGAGATTTATATTTTTATAAAAATGTAAAGTGCTACGCAAACATTCATTTTTGTACTGTTTCAGAAAAAAGGATTTGAGGGCTAAAGAGAATCTGGAAAACAAATGTTACTTCTGTTTAAAGTACATAACTGAATAGACTTCAAAGTGATATGCTTAACCCACAAAAGACAGGGAAAGGGTGCCAAATACCTATTGATGAAGCACAGAAATGAGGTAATCTTTTCACTGTATTAGACTTTCAATCAAAATAAAAACCTCAATAGGAATCAGCATCCTCCCAAATTCTACTAATATAAAAGAGGAAGTTCTGTGCTTTAACAGTAAATATACACTGAAAGAGCAGGGCTTGACGGTTTTCAGATATTGCTAAATATCTGAATACTGCTAAAAGTAGATCTTTAAAGACGAGGACTCTCGTAACAGGCAGACTACCCATGTCCCAAAGTTGACAGAATCCTAGGAAACTAAAGTATTCTAATTTTTACATGACAATGAGCAAACAGAGGGCTTAAGACTCCTTTTATTAGTATTGATACTACTTAGAAGCTAATAGGTGATATACAAATAATACTGATGGATATGTTCAGACCTATTTGCTTTCTTTTCCCTCTTACTTCAAGCATTGTTGTACATGCTTTCATCCATTCTGCTGTTGATTAAACAGTTCTCTCATCTCTCCACGCTGGGAAAATCTTAGGGGAAAATATTTGACCTTATCTCTGATAAGACTGGTCCTTACACAGAATTCCTAGATTAGAGGCTGTGATTACGTTAAAGCTCATTATTCCTATCAAGGTTTTTACTGCTTCTACGTAACAACAAAAAATAACTTTACAAGTTAAATACATCAAATTCTGTTCAATCTCAAAACACTAATACTAATTGTTTGACAATGTTAGGAAAAAAAATTCTGCAAATTTGCAATTTGATTCTCACTACCCAGCCTCAGAACAAGGTAAAAACTAGTTCTTTTTTATAAGTAGGCAAAATATTTTATTTTCAATTTTGAAAAAAATATTACATTGACAGTATTTTCAAAATAAAACCACCACTTAGGGAATATACCTCTGTTGACCTACTGTTTCTTTTACCAAAAAAAAAAAAAAATCATTAGGAAAGGTAACAAAAAATATCTTAAGTTATAAAAGCTGCTATTAGTGGTAAGAAAATCTAGAAAATGCCATAAAAATACTGAATTAGTCCCATCCGAGTAAAAGGTTACTTCCTGCCATTTTTCTAGGCACGTACACAACAAAAGCTACAATTGTACTACAATTGCTTAATACAGTTTATCTTCCACTTCGTATAAACATTTTCCACTCTATCTGACATATTTTGGCTATTCTATTATTTGTACTGAAGGAGGGCCATTATAATTAACCTCATTATACACCCTTGTATATAAATTAGATTCTCTTTGCATTGTTTAACTGCCCCTTCATTTCTCACTTGCTCTCTTTGGCAGAAGGTACACATGCCAGGAAAAGCAACCGCCTAAAGGTTTGTTCTTCAACTAGTGTCAATTGATGCATTTTCTGCAGATAAGCCCTTGCCACTTTCCACCTTTACAGCACCAAAGAGAGCTATAGCACAAAAGACTCATGGCAATTCACAGGAGGACCCAGGGTGGAGAAAGCTGCAGAGAACTACATCAAGAGTGAACCCAGTTCTGAAGAAATGAACAACAGTTCTGAAGAAATTGTTCCCCCACTCTCTGCACCCCATTTTCTTTTCATAACCAACCTTCTGAAAATTACTTTTCTCCAAACACCTCTGGTTTCAGCAACCTTCAACATCCTACTTAGTCAATGTCTTCTAATGAGTGTTAAACATTTACAAGCACACCACCATATAATCATCAGCTCAAAGTTTTGTATCATTTGCAGACTTCCATGGCATGACTATTTCCACGGTAACCAGTTTCAAGTTACCCACATGGTATCACTGAACACGCTGGTAAGAGCTACTCATAACTGGCTAGCAAAAGTCTGTCCAAGCCAGCTCCACACGCCGCCGCCCAAGTGTTTCAAGATTGAGTTCTTGTCCTTGTTATAGCACTTGACTACTTTTTCCTTTGAAAAACGACACCCACAACCACATACGGTTAGTTGCTTGCACATACTTCTCTGGGCTTTTTAACTACCCTACCCATCCCTATTTCCTCCCCTGTCCTCTTCCTAGCCCTTAGACATTACTGTTTCCTAGAGTCGGGTCCTCAAGCCCCATCCCTTCTTTCTATATGCTCCTCCAGTGCCTATACTACTATCTATGCCAATTTATATTTTTAACCAAGAGCTCTTGCCTGACTTGCAGTTTCCTAAATACTGAACAGATCCCACTTAAACGGATTCTAGGCATCTTAAACTAAAATCCCAAATGACAGCCCCAACCATCAATGACTGCTCTTCCTCTTTCTTGCTTACTTTGGTGAAAATTCCTCCCCTTCTCCCTATCACTCTACCTCTCCTCCTCTCAGTCATTAAGTCCTACCCCTTCTACTTTCTAAACCTATTTGCAAACATCTGCACCCCACCTCTATCCTCTAGAATTACTGTAACTGGCTATCTAATCTCCTGAGTTCCTTCTGGCATCGTTCCAACCTAGTCTCCACAATGCCAAAATAAGTTCTCTTATTAAAATGCAAGTCTGACCATATGACCTACATACTTTAAAACCTTTCAGAATAACATCCAAGTCTACCATCAAGGCATACAAAGGTGCTTCCCCATTCTGCTCTTGCCCTGGTGACAGACCAACTTAACTCCTTCTCACCTTGCACAGGATGGGACACTCTGTGACCTCACTGTACTACTTCACATCTCCTCCACATGTGCTGACCTGCAGCTCCACCTGGGAGGCTCTCTCCAAGTTTTACCAGTGCCGTTTCACTACCAAGCTATCACCACATCTGCATCCCACCCAATACACATACCTACCTACAAATTTCCCAACCTGCTGTGCTGAGATCTTTCACTGTTCCTACAGTAGACAAAATGCTGGCTTATCCCTACCATCTACCCTAGTACTTGTCTTGGAATAGATGCATTTAATATTGGTAAAATGTTAAGTATTTAATATTTACTTTTCCTATCAAGTTAGTAAATTTTAAGGAGTTCTTATCCATGCTGTTGAGGGCATGATAAAAACTTTCTAGGTTGACAGGAATGAAAATAATAAATCTTTCGGGAAAGTCTTAAAATAATCATACCCTCTGACCTAGAAATTCTGTTGACTCAATCCTATCAGAGATAAATACAAATGCAATTCCATATAAGATGTTCACTGCATGGAGAGTGAGAGACGTCCTAACTCTCCAATCAAGAGCAGGATGGGTTAAGTGTATACCATAATGTTTACATTAAGAGAGAAAATACAGGCTGGGCACGGTGGCTCACACCTGTAATCCCAGCTCTTTGGGAGTCTGAGGTGGGCGGATCACTTGAAGTTAGGATTTCAAAACCAGCCTGGCCAGCGTGGTGAAACCGTGTCTCTACTAAAAATACAAAAATCAGTTGGGCATGATGGCAGGTGCCTGTAATCCCCGTGACTCAGGAGTCTGAAGCAGGAGAATCACTTGAACTTAAGAGGTGAAGGTTGCAGTGAGCCAAGATTGCACCACTGCACTCCAGCCTGGGCAACAGAGCAAGACTTCGCCTCCAATAAAAAAAGAAAAAAGAAAAAAAAAAAAAAGAAATACAAAGATGCATGAGCATTATCGTACAATTTCACAAAAAGTGTATTTAGTTAGATACACATAAAAAAAAAAGATACACATATAAAAAAGACTAGAAGAAATTAATCACTGAAAACATTTTGGGGTGCTCTGGATGATAATAATTATAATTTGCTTTAAGCTTCTGTATTTCCCAAGATTTCCACTAAATCTATAAAAAGTACTTTATAGACTCAATGTACACAGCCTCAGCAAATCTGCTCATACTCACCGAATATAAAACACTGGAGCTATGTGTCACTGTCACAAAAGGTAGAGATTAACATTAACTGCTGTGGTCTAAGACTTTAAGTTTTTACTCATCTTTAAAATTATACTAACAACTTTTACATAATTATTTAAAATTAATCCATCAAGAGCTTAAAAATACTGAAGGAAAAGGAAGAAAATGGTCATCTTGAATTACCTGTAAAATTGGCTGTTGGCACCAGAGTGGCTGTGGGCACTACTAAAAAAAGAAAAAAGAAAAACCATATACCTCAAAGCTATTTAAAATATCACAATCTGTAACACTACTTCCTGACCTGCAATCATTTGAGTACCACTTTTTACAATTTTTACAACACTTAAGTACTACCTGTGGAAGAGACTGACAGTTGCCCCCAAATACCAGTCTCCTCTTCTTTAGAAATAGAATCACCAATTTTTATCAACACCTCCCTTCCTCCTGAAAAGACATTTCCTAGTCTTCAGTGTATCTAGGTCATCATGCGTAACCTCTAGGAAACATCCTTAAAGTAAGATACAAGCCTCTTTCATTCCCTTCTTCATCCTGCTGGCAGGAAAAAAATCAATGTGATGGCTGGAACATAAGCACCCACCTTGGACAGTAGGGTCAAAGCCATTTTTAAGAAGTGAAAGAGTGAAAACCTAAAGAAGCCTCAGTCCCTAATGGTTGCAGAGCTGAACTGAACTCTACTCCAGACTTCCTTTACATGAGAGAAAAGTAAATCAGTCCATTGCTTAAACCATTGTAATTTGGGGGTTTATGTCCTTCATAGCTGAAACTATTTCTAACTGGTATAATTAGAACTCATTCTAACTGGTACATCATCAAATAAGCAGCATTATAAATTCAGTTTTCCTTTAAATCAGTGTTTTCAAAAACGTTCTAATACTAACAAAATCTTCATCACTTAATCTTGTCTCTAAGCAGTATCACAAAACCACAGGTCTGACAGTTATTAGTTTATCTCACACATTTTAAAATAAATAACTATTAAAAATGTTTGGGCCAGGTCTGGTGGCTCAAGCATGTAATTCCACCACTCTGAGAAGCTAACGTGGGAAGACTGCTTGAGCCCAGGAGTTCAAGATCAGCCTGGGCAACATAGTGAGACACCATCTCTACAAAAACTTTTTAAGTTAGCCAGTTATGGTGGCATGCACCCGTAATCCCAGCTTCTGGGGAGGTTGAGGCAGGAGGATTGCTTCAGCCCAGGAATACGAAGTGGCAATGAGTTATGATTGCACCACTGCACTCCAACCCGGGCAACAAAGAGACTGTCTCAAAAAAAGTTTGTTCTTGTACCACCAAACTATATTATGCACCCCGTGTAAAGTTAAACTGATCTAATACTAATGAAATCTTCAGTTACCAAATCCACAATGGGATGGGGCAACCCCTACCAAAATTAAACAGTCAACAGTAGTCTTCCGAGGTTAGACACACTCCACAGAAATCTTTTTCTATTAAATTATTACCTATGCATCAAATTAGGAACATGCCTTTCCCACTGATTTACAATCTCATTAGAAAAATCGGCAGCTTGCCGGGCGCGGTGGCTCAAGCCTGTAATCCCAGCACTTTGGGAGGCCGAGACGGGCGGATCACGAGGTCAGGAGATCAAGACCATCCTGGCTAACATGGTGAAACCCCGTCTCTACTAAAAAATACAAAAAACTAGCCGGGCGGGGTGGCAGGCGCCTGTAGTCCCAGCTTACTCGGGAGGCTGAGGCAGGAGAATGGCGTAAACCCGGGAGGCGGAGCTTGCAGTGAGCTGAGATCCGGCCACTACACTCCAGCCTGGGCGACAGAGGGAGACTCCGTCTCAAAAAAAAAAAAAAAAAAAAAAAAAGAAAAATCGGCAGCTTCAAGTAGAATTTTAACATTTTGCTGGACGAATAGTAAAGGTTAAAGAGCAATCAAGTTACCCAGATTAAAATACAGAAAACTGATGGGTATAGAAAAGCTCATTTAACCATAGCACCAACTATGTTGCAGACTAAATGTAACAATCAACAATCCCCAGTATCATAACACAAAAAGTGCCAGAATGAGGTTTTCCAGACCTCCAAGATACATAGGGTCTAAACTGTGATGAATTCCTAGAAAAGCTTAAAAAAAAAAAAAAGTGTGGGGGCAGAAAATGCATCTACACTTACAGCATCCACACTGTAGCTAAATCACGCTTCAAATAGCATCCTTTAATCAATCAACATGAATATGTTATTCATATTCCAATTCTAACAAGATGAGAATTATGGCAATGCTTCAAACAAAGCACTGAAACAAGGTTTTCTGAGGCCACGATCTTCCTCACCTCTCTGTGGTCAGCTTCCAAGCAGCCAATATGAATACTCACCAGAACAGAAGTCTGTCGTGTTTCCCACTTGACAATCACTAACTGTTGAGTTATGTGAACAATAGCTCTCATCTGATGGGGGGGAGGGGAGGTGGAAAAAAGAGACAAACAGCATCAACCACCCATTTGTATTATCTTTGACTTTGCTACTAAGCTCTAGGAAATCAAACCCAAACACTTTAGAAGTTGGGGGGGGGGGGCGAAACAACAACCAACTTTAGAGGTGTTTTGACCCAAAGTTAAACTCACAGATAAAATCCTGTCATTCTCCTTTTCCCATTAACTTAGAGATTACACAGGATCCCTCTTTTATCCATTAAAAATCCACATTAATATACGGAACAAATAAATCTGCAACACTTAGATCTCAGAATTGTGGAAAGACGACTGTACAATCAAGAAAGGCAACCATCATCTAAAAAGAGGGCAGGTGGCTCATCCCTATAATCTCAGCACTTTGGGAGGCCAAGGCGGGAGGATCACCTGAGATCAGGAGTTCAAGACCAGCCTGACCAGTATTGGGAGACCTTGTCTCTACTAAGAATACAGAACTCCTATTAAAAAAAAAAAAAAAAAAGGGCAGAAACAGTAAGTTGAAGTGGTCAGGGTTTTTATTAAGAGGTTTAGTAAACAGAAGAGGCACCCCATAACACTGTAGAAACTCTATTCCAGATCTCACTGCTTTAGTCTTCTATACTTTCTAAAATAACTTTCCTGGATAGGTAGACTTGGAGCAAGAGTTAAGGGGAGAACCTTTCCCAACAAATCTTAAAGTAGAGCATTCCATCTCCAAAATTCACCAACTCTTGCATACTCTCACATAAAGTTGAAGAGAACACCCTTAAATCCCATTCTATGACCTAAAAAGGAGACACTTCTATAATTAAAAAGTTAATTTAGCCCAATTTAGTTCATACCTTAAAGAGCCTTTTGAAATTTATGTAGTGATATAATTTCTAGAACTATTAAAATTTTTACCAAATAAAAAAACTTATGTAGCTTTGGTTTTTCTACTTAAAAACAAACAAAAAACCACCAAAACAACTAGATTGGTTTACTGATAAGAAAGTACAACCACTTTACATTAAAAAAAACAGAATTAAAATACTTTATGCAGTAATCTCATGGTTCTACTAAGAACCTTACTGAATTTCAATGTACTTCCTGCTAGTTCTCCACCTCTTGTATTAACAAAAGCACAGAAGACTCAACTCTCCCCCACTCATTCTTCTCTATACCTAAGCATCCAACAGTTTCAACAGGTCTCTTCGTATTTCACGTTGCAGGACATCTGTAGATCAATGTCTCAAACAGTTTTCAGCATAATCTTCATTCACAGTTAATTTCAGTTTATTAAAGTACTCTTCTTAATCCTTAAAACAGCCTTTTAAAAAAGCCAGGTGAGGAAGCACGCACCTGTAGTCTTGGCTACTAGGGAGGCCAAGCTACGAGGATTGCTTGAGCCTAGGATTTCAAGACCAACCTGGGCAACACAGGAGACTCCATCTCATAAAAAAACAAAAGTACTGAGCTTTAGTTATCAAGTATTCAGGAATCTAAAGGGGGGATGGGAGACAAAAAGAGATTTTCAGGAGGAGTGCTAGGCAACTGGCACTTTAAAGGAGTACTGGATTTGCAAAATAAATAGTGCACAATATCCTAAGTGTCCTACATAACTTCCAAGTGTTCAAGAGTTAATTGTATTTTAAAATGTTATAACAAAACAGTTCTGCATCCCCAAAGTTTCTTACCTTTACATTCTATCCAAAAGCAGGTAGTATTAACAGTGCTAGCATTAAAACAGGAAACGCAGCTGTTTCGACCTTCACAGGTTTCTGGGGAGTTGGGGGAAGAGATGCATGAAATCAATGATTTTATTGGTATCTTATCTGAATCTGTATTACTTATCTTTTTAAACAGTATTACATACAGCATCAAAATTACTAATTCAAAGAAACGATAAAACTTTATAAACTGGTTTACTAAGAAATTCCAATCATTACAAAGCTGTAAGTAAACGCATTAGAAAACCAAACAAGCTAGTGGTCACTCTTAGTATAGTGCCTGATGGTATCTATCTAACCAATCCTTTTTCACAGGACAACTAGTTGAAAGACAAACACAGCCATTAAGGATTTAGGCATTTCAAAGCATCCTTAATACATAAAAATATTGAGAAAAAGGCTTTGCTGTAAGACCAACACTACATATGAGAAAACCACTACCCTCAAACATCAGATAAAACCCTGAGATTTTTAATAGTAACAGTAGTAGTTTAACAGGTTCAACCCAAGCCCTGATGATGCCCGTTCTGCTGCAAAAAAAGATCATTTCCCAGGGATTCTCGATTCATAAATGATCCACTCTTGACAGGATCCTCTACAACTGGAGACAACATCTACAAGGCCATATTCACGTGCATATAATTCAAGTTAACAAGGTATCTGTCAATAGTTCATCCTAGGCCAAACAGTCCAGAAACAAGTACTCATCACTATAATTCAATTTCTGGAGAAGAACGGACTATAAAATTGGGCTCTATTTTCCAGTGAGTAAAAGCAGCAAAATGAAAAGAAAAAAGAATTGGGCTCTATTCATTTTCCTAGAAACTAGATGCCTCCAAACATTTTCATTTGCTTTGCTCCTGCCTAAAAAATAGTTCTGCAGAGGCACTGCTTTCAATACTTCACCATTAGTACTTATGAAAGACTGGGACATGTACGGTTGGAGGGGGGAGGGTTCATAAAGTAGAAATAAATTTTAAGTTTGTCTACATAAAACATGCTGTTTAAAAACCTTTGTGCTTGATGATGGGTGTAGCGGAGTGAAATGTCTCAAATGTTCTTTACAATGAACTAAACTTCTACCTTTCACACCACACCACACCCACTTATGATTTCCAGAAAATACGTACCTCCTTTGCACGCACTTCAATTACACAAAAGCAATTAATTTGATACTTCCAACCTTCTCTTACACACACACTACAATTCTGAAAGGAAACTGCTAAATTAAGTCGGAGACAAACATATTCTGCTTTATCATCTTAAAAATAGTGCGGTTAGAATTCCCAGTATTATAATGCAATTTACTTCCCTCGTTTTGAAATGTTACCATTACATCTTCCTGAAACTAACAAAACATTAAGTTTACTATGTACTTTATCAAACTTTTATAAAAATACTAAAACTAGAGGAGAATTTGTAGACTATGAATGCCGTGATAAAAATCATTACACTTCGGCATTCTTCGGCCGAAAAACCAATGTTAACTACATAAACATTACTTAACTAATGTTAACTAGAATAACCAATCATACGAGACTGCAGGTTTTAAACCTCTGGTGTTTCTCCTGCTTAATACCTCAAACTTATCTTTCTTCTCTCTTTTGCGTTGTCACGGTATGTGCTAATTTCTGCTTTAAAATGTATGTACATCTTAACCAGCCCTATTCGACTGTACATAACAAAAGACATGCTCCTGATCAGGTTTTAGAAAACCCACAGACCTGGGCACAAATCCCAATTCCACAACCTACTAATACGCTGTCTGAGCACAAGACATAGTGAAGACAATTTTTAAAACAATTGAAAAAACGATAAACATACACTGTCAGGAGAGTTTACTCATCTCTATCTCTGTCTTTGCACCTACCTCCTACGTTTCACTATCTACCTTCCAGTTTAGCCTTAGGATATGTACGCAAAACACCCGGTACATACATGGGTACTTTTCTTCCTTTTCGCATACCATGAAGTGTGAAGTTTTCACTAACTACGTGCTCAAACCTTAGTTACATTCTATTCCTATCTGCAGAATCAATGTAATTAAATCTCAAGCGACTTTCTCAGATTCAAGTTTGAGACACCAACGAGCATTACCGTCTTTAAGTTTCTCTTTCCCGGACTTCCGGAGAAGGCTACCTCCGGAGAGAGGCGACCGGCCGCAGTGAGAGGCAGCTCGGTCCCACCGCCAACCGACGCCCGGCCCCATCCTCAACCCCACCGCTGCCCCCGCGAAAAAAAGCCACGTCCTCACTTCCGACCCCAAGTGAGGCTAAGGATTACGAAGCACTTTTAAAAGGCACCTCGACTTGCAACACTTCGAGGTGGGCCCCAGCCCCGCACCCACGGGGAACCGCGCGTCCCCTGCCCCCCAGCGCGCTCCCCACCCGGCTCGGCCGCGAGTGGACTCCAAGCGGGCCGCCATGTTGCCGGAGACGCCACCGCACCCCAAGCGCGGCCGGCCCGCCCGACCCTGGCCCGAGCCCGGGCCCGGGCCCCGACCGCAAGGCGGGCAGGCAGTGCGGCTCGGCGGGGCAGGCGAGCGCGGGAAGCCCATAGGGCCCGGGCCCGCGCCCACCTGGTGCCGGAGTGGTGACCAGCGGGAGGGACGTCACCGGCGCCGAGGTTATGTTGGAGGGCGCTAAAGTCGTCACGTTCAGGTGCGAGCTTGTGTTCTTGTCCGCAGACAGCACGCAGAGCACGGCCAGGCAGGTGGCGGCCCAAAGCAGCGAGCCGGAGAGCCGCGACATCGTGTCCTCAGCGCTGACGTCCGGGCGAAAGCTGCGGCGCGCAAAGCTCGGTCAACTCCTCAGCCTCCTGCGGCGCCGCCTCCGAGACTATGTTTCCCCGCGGGAGCGCGCTGGGGTCACGTGAGGGGCCCCCGTTTTCAGTGTGCGGGGGCGAAGCGGAGGGAGGTGGGGCTCGGGCGATACCAACGGGAATTCTACGGGGGGAACCAGGGGAGTTGGGAGGAAACCGAAGGAACCTGGCCCTCAAAGAGACTGTGCCACAGCCAAGAAAACTAGGGAACCCTGCAAATCATTCTTCTTGCCCTCCGATTACCACTCACGACGCAGCTGGACTTGTCTCATACCTGCGATAGGGACGGCCCTCACCCTGACGTGCATGGAACAGCCGACATGACGTGGCCTACGGCGTCCACCTGACCGCCCCGTCAGGCCGTAATTCCGCGGCCCCACGTGACCTCCAGGGCCGCGCCTTCCGGACGCAACTTCGCTGGGGCGGAAGTTGGTTTTGTGCGGCTCGCAAGAACGAAGTTTGTGCTGTGCTGCCGGATCCCCAGAGTGTTTCCTTGTATTCTCGGCAGGACCCCTTCCTTTTTTCTTGAAGATTGATTTTGCTGGAAGTTATCCTATGATGGGACTCCCTAGGAGAATGGAGGCACCACGTGGTTAAGGAGTTTGTGCTTTGCGGCCCACGTATGGTGGGCGGCTGAGGCGCCGCCCGGGTCAGAGCCGCAGAGCGTCTACTCTGTCACTTTCCCAGCCTGACTTTTCCGAATTGCTATTTCAGGCGGCGGTTGCAGCAGCCGGTCTGTGTCAACTCCACCACTGTAGTCAGAGAATCAAAAGCGGTCTGAGTTGGAGGCCATTGGGGCGGCTGCCACCCCCACATTACCAGTGAGGAAATTGAGACTTAGAAAAGTGACCTGACCTGGATACGGGATTGCCTGGCATCACAGCTGGATTCTTAAGTGCCTGTTAGTGTTCAGGCATTGCTAAGACTTTTATTTAGTAAGGGTGAGCGCCATCTACTGCCAAGACTCTCAGAATGTTCGCAAAATTTGATACGGTTTTCAAGTGATAAAAATTAGACTTCAAAGTTGTATTTAATGCTGTGTTTTCAGCTGTTGTACACTTATGTAATTTTAATTATGCAAAGTTATCCTAATAATATAGGAATATTAATTGCTTTTGTGAGGTCTGTTGTGATGTGCCACGAACGCCAAAAAAGATGACTGCATAGTGCTTTTACCTTTTTGCTCAAATAGAAAGCTTTTTATTTCCCCTTGAGATCTTACCAGTGTCGTCCTTCTGTACCCTCAGGACTATGAACATTTGTTCCAATACCTACGCTAGTTGGAGTAGTGTTGCTTGGATGTAAACAAAAAGCTGATAGTTTTGACTGATCCAGCCCATGGGCAGAAGCAGCATGAGAATTCTCAGGGAAGTGAGCTCCCACCATCAGTAGTTCAAAGAAAGAAATGTCTGCTCTTCTTTCAGGAGGCCTCTCTCTGTATTTAACACTTGACTGTCTGGCAGCCAGACCAAATGAAGCACAAGGCAACTTTAATTTTTTTTTTAAGGTTAAGAATGTAAATAGGGGCCAGGGGCGGTGGCTTACGCCTGCAATCCCAGTACTTTGGGAGGCCAAGGCGGGTGAATCACCTGAGGTCAGGAGTTTGAGACCAGCCTGGCCAACATAGTGAAACCCCGTCTCTCCTAAAAATACAAAAATTAGCCAGGCATGGTGGCTCGTGCCTGTAATCCCAGCTACTATCGGGGCTCAGGCAGGAGGATCGCTTGTACCTGGGAGGCGGAGGTTGCGGTGAGCCGAGATCGCGCCACTGCCCTCCAGCCTGGGCAACACAGCAAGACTCGGTCTCAAAAAAAAAAGAAAGAAAAAAAAGTGAATGGAAGCTCTGTTCTCAGAACCCGGTGTGTTGTCTTCTTTCCACCCTAGGATAAACACACTCCTCTGTGGAGACCATTGTTTAACAGTTTGTCACCTGAATGTTCAACTCTAGTCCTCAGGTATTCCTCAGTCCTGATAAAGGGACATTTCACGCTCTTGTTTTAAGACTAGAAAACTATTGGTTTATTTTATTTTGCGTGGCAACTGTAGAGATAGATCAAGGGAGTTCCAAAGTCATTTTCACCACTTCAGAGAGACAGTTTTGTTTTTTTGTTTTTGTTTTTTTTTTCAGTTCCTGAAAGAGTAAGCTTCTGTTTATTGTTGTCATAGAGCAGCGTTTCTCAATCTTGGCACTGTCAGGATTTCAGGCTGACTCATTCTTGCTTGTCCTGTGCATTGTTGGATGTTCAGCAGCCTCTACCCACTGGATGCCAGAAGCACCCCACCTCTCAGTTGTGACTACCAAAAATATCTCCCGATATCGTTAAATGTCCCCTGGAGGTAAAATCACAGTTGAAGAGCACCCTCAGAAAGTTCTGCCTGCAAGGTCAGCCATCACTCAGGTTATTTCCTCTTAGACACTTTGCTTGCAATTAGGTTGTTGATTGGTTGTTAGAGCCACCTTCTTAACCATTTATTTTCTTGAAAGCAGCAAAACAGAGTGCTTCTGCGCTTGTGAATCTTCTAGCAGTATAAGCTCCTGCTAAGATTTTTAAACAGCAAATTTTTATACAATGCTTCAGCCTTATGTCAATACCTTTCCCCAAATAAACAGACCAACACTCCAAACAGGACCCTGCCTTCTAGCTATAACTAACATCCAGTGGCCCCTTATAATCAGAGGTTTGGCTCCACTACTTGATAGCAAGAAGTACAAACCCTCTTGTACTCGCTTGTGTTAGAGGGAATCCATTCACTGTAAGAATATGACAGTAAATCTTACAGGTATTCAGGGGTGGGAAATAAAATGTGTGAGGGCCAATGGAGACTTGAACTTAAGAGGAATCCGGCCGGGCGCGGTGGCTCACGCCTGTAATCCCAGCACTTCGGGAGGCCGAGGCGGGCGTATCACGAGGTCAGGAGATCGAGATTATCCTGGCTAACACGGTGAAACCCCGTCTCTGCTAAAAAAAAAAAAAAAAAACCCGGGAGGCAGAGCTTGCAGGGAGCCGAGATCGTTCCACTGTACTCCTGCCTGGGCGACAGAGCGAGACTCTGACTCAAAAAAAAAAAAAAAAGAGGCCGGGCGCGGTGGCTCAAGCCTGTAATCCCAGCACTTTGGGAGGCCGAGACGGGTGGATCACGAGGTCAGGAGATCGAGACCATCCTAGCTAACACGGTGAAACCCCATCTCTACTAAAAATACAAAAAACTAGCCGGGCGAGGTGGCCGGCGCCTGTAGTCCCAGCTACTCAGGAGGCTGAGGCAGGAGAATGGCATAAACCCGGGAGGTGGAGCTTGCAGTGAGCAGAGATCCGGCCACTGCACTCCAGCCTGGGAGACAGAGCAAGACTCCGTCTCAAAAAAAAAAAAAAAGAGGAGGAATCCCTAGCGTGTGGAGCTGGTTTGCTAGGAGTTCAGGCTTCACCCCTACAGGACATTGCCAGATCTATATCCCCACAGCCAATCATCTCTATTGCCCAGTATTACAGTTACAACTCTTGAAAGAGATAACTTGACTGAGTACCATGCCTTCTCATCCTGTCTGTTACCTACTGTCTGCTCTGACACCATCCATGCAGTCTACACTAGAGCTTCCAATTATCCTAACTGGTCATGTTTTCTTCTGCATGTGGATCTTCATCCGTGCAATTTCTTCTGCCTAGACCATTCTTATTCCCTTCTGGCATCTGACCAACTCCTACTTCTACTTTCAGGTCTCTCAGCCAAGCTGTAACTCCCATCTTAAGCTATCCTTAAAATATTCAACTACCGCTTTCTCCCCACTCCCAGACTACAAACGATGTTCCTGCTCTGTGCACCCTGGACTTGCCCGTAACAAAGCATATACTGCTTTATATAACAATTGTCTTTCTTGCTAGATTAACTCAGAATACAGACAGTGCTCACCAGTTTATTCCCTGCACTTAATTTTTTTTTTTTAATGAATAAATGAACAGACTGGCTTATTTCAGTCAGTTGTCCACCCTTGCCAATAATTAGCTGCATTGAAAAGTACAGGAGGAGCTCGGCGTGGTGGCAGGCTCCTGTAATCCCAGCTACTTGGGAGGTTGAGGCAGAAGAATCTATTGAACCCAGGAGGCAGAGGTTGCAGTGAGCCAAGATTGCACCACTGCCTTCCAGCCTGGGCAACAGAGTGAGACTCCGCCTCAAAAAATAAAATAAAAGAGAATAGAATAATAGAATAGAATAAAAAAATAAGCGTAGGAGGGCAGCTGCTACAAATAGCTCCCTGAACTCTTCAGCTGTGGGTCAAGGCAGATTCATCTAGAGGAGTGTGGGTGGGAAGCAAGGGCTGGCGTCTATAAGACAGTTTTAACAGCATATATTAAAGCTCATTTAGTAGTATTTGAATCCGTTTTGACAAAGAGAAGGATTGGACAAATCAAATATTAGTGAGCTAAAACTGTATATGCAGAGTCTTACTATTAATATTGTGATTAAGATTGAGGGTGATGGCCGGGCACGGTGGCTCAAGCCTGTAATCCCAGCACTTTGGGAGGCCGAGACGGGCGGATCATGAGGTCAGGAGATCAAGACCATCCTGGCTGACATGGTGAAACCCTGTCTCTACTAAAAAAAATACAAAAATCTAGCCGGGCAAGGTGGCGGGCGCCTGTAGTCCCAGCTACTCGGGAGGCTGAGGCAGGAGAATGGCATAAACCCGGGAGGCGGAGCTTGCACTGAGCTGAGATCCGGCCACTGCACTCCAGCCTGGGCGACAGAGCGACACTGTCTCAAAAAAAAAAAAAAAAAAGATTGAGGGTGAAATTCTAGAGATACTCTCATTAGGAGGCTCTCCACTTTATGGATGTTTCTTTGAAAAGTGTGCCAGGGCACCAGAGGGGAGCATTATACTTCAGAGCAGTTGTTCTTTTTTTTTTTTTTTTTTTTTTTGAGACGGAGTCTCGCTCTGTAGCCCGGGCTGGAGTGCAGTGGCCGGATCTCAGCTCACTGCAAGCTCCGCCTCCCGGGTTTACGCCATTCTCCTGCCTCAGCCTCCCGAGTAACTGGGACTACAGGCGCCCGCCACCTCGCCCGGCTAGTATTTTTGTATTTTTTTTTTTTAGTAGAGACGGGGTTTCACCGTGTTAGCCAGGATGGTCTCGATCTGCTGACCTCGTGATCCACCCGTCTCGGCCTCCCAAAGTGCTGGGATTACAGGCTTGAGCCACCGCGCACGGCCCAGAGCAGTTGTTCTTAATTAACCTTAGCTGCACATTGGAACTACCTGGTGGCAGCAGTGGTGGTGGTGGGTGTTGAAAAATACTGATACTAATGCCTGGGTACTGATTTATTTGGTCTGGAATAATGTCAGAGCATCAGGAGTTTTAAAATCTTCCCAGGTGTTTCTAATCTGCAGCTTAGTTGGAAAACCAGCGCGTTACCCTTGCTTTCCAGAGTGTGGTTCTCGAACCAGTATCGTTTATATCATGTAGAAATGCATAAGAAATGCAGAACTTCAGGCCTCCCGCTCAGATCTCCTGAATCAGAACCTACATTTTAACAAGATTCCCAGAAGATAGGTACATGTGTGTAGTCTTAAAGTTGGAGAACAGCCAGATGCAGTGGCTCACGCCTGTAATCCCAGCACTTTGGGAGTCCGAGGCAGCGGATCACCTGAGGTCAGGAGTTCGAGACCAGCCTGGCCAACATGGCGAAACCCCGTCTCTGCTAAAAATACAAAAATTAGCCAGGCGTGGCTGCGGGCACCTGTAATCCCAGCTTCTTGAGAGGCTGAGGCAGGAGAATTGCTTGAACCCAGGAAGTGGGGGTTGCAGTGAGCCAAGATCATGCCATTGCACTCCAGCCTGGGTGACAGAGCGAGACTCCATCTCATTAAAAAAAAAAAAAAAAAGTTGGAGAACACTGCTTTACACTATGACTTGCACAAAAGTGTCTTATCCTAAACCGCTGCAATTTTTTTTTTTTTGAGAAAAAAATGAATAAATGAACAAACTGGCTTATTTCAGTCAAACTGGTGCAATCTAAGCTCACTGCAACCTACGCCTCCCTGGGCTCAAGTGATCCTCCCACCTCAGTTTCCTGAATAGCTGGGTGTGCCACCACACCCGGCTAATTTTTTGTATTTTTGCTTGAGACGGGGTTTCACCATGTTGTTCAGGCTGGTCTAGAACTGCTGAGCTCAAGCAATCTTCCCCCACTGGCCTCCCAAAGTGCAGGGATTACAAGCATGAGCCACCATGCCAGGCCTGCAATTCTTAACAGCGATTCATCTACAAAATTACATCAAGACATACTGTTTTTGCTTCTTTCTTTACAAACATATGTAAGGTTAGCACACAAACAGCACAAACCTCTTGAATGTGCAGGAGTCATGGCCCCATCCCAGATTCCCTTTAGGCTGGCACCTGAGATGCATGCTTTTTGTTTTGTTTTTTTGAGATGGAGTCTCACTCTGTCACCCAGGCTGGAGTACAGTAGCACGATCTCTGCTCACTGCAAGCTCCGCCTCCCGGGTCCACGCCATTCTCCTGTCTCAGCCTCCTGAGTAGCTGGGACTACAGGCGCCGGCCACCACGCCCAGCTAATTTTTTGTGTTTTTAGTAGAGATGGGGTTTCACCGTGTTAGCCAGGATGGTCTCAATCTCCTGACCTGGGGATCCTCCCGCCTCATCCTCCCAAAGAGCCACCGCGCCCGGCCTGAGACACATGATTTTTTTCTGCTTCAAACCCTGGGTCTGCTAGAGCTCTTTGCATCACATCTTTTGGTCCTTTAGGAAATGAAGCCTTTTCCTGACTTGTTCCTTAGGAATAACCTCCAAGTTCAAGCTAAACTACACCTCAGGCGGCTTGCTGCTATCTTGGATTAGCTATGACTTCCCCTTGTCCCTAGGTATTCACTGTGTTTCTTCCGATCCTGTCTTGGAGAGCTGATTTTCAGCCAGAACACACCTCATGGCCACTCTGGTTATTAAAATATTCTAGTAATTCGGTGTTGACTGGCAAAGTGCATGTCCTGAGCAGCCCAAGTGTCCAAGTCCCTCCCTAAGGACCTGACTACCACGTTGCCACTGTCCAGCACCTGGAGGTCTCACATCTGACCTGGCTAAGAACCTCAGCACCTTGCAACAGGGTTCTGGTCACTGTCTAATTGGTCAACATAGCATACCTCCTCTGCTGCCTTGATGAAATCAAGGTTTCTTGTCAGTTTCCTTCATTCTTCCTTTTCTGTTGTAGGTTACACTTTACCGTTGTGACTTTTCTCTTCTACATACCTGTGTGCCACAGGTCTCTCATAGATCTGTCTCTAATATATCCCATCGGTTCTTAAAGTGTGGTCTCCAGACCAGCAGCAGCAGCAGCATCACCTTGAACTTGTTCAAATTCTCCAGCCCTACCCAGAGCCACTGAATCAGAAACTCTGAGGTCCAGCAATCTGTTTGACAGGCCCCGGCATTCTGACGCATGCTAAAGTAAAAGAACCTGTGATTTATCACCATACTTACAAAGCCCTCTATCAAATATGCAACTTGTAATTCATGTTGTATACATTACTACTGAGTTTGTCACCAATATTTCGTATGATATTCGAAAGTCTTAAGACTTGCCAGATTTAAGTGGTGGTGATTCCACTTTGGGAAGTGTAGGGGGTGGTAATATCAATATAGTTTAAAAAATAAATCTCCATAAGAGAGAATATTGCTAGGTGTGGTAGAGACCAATTTTAATTTTAAAGATATACCTCTGAATTAGTTCAGTTGATTGAAAGTTAATCTGATGTTAGTGAGAACTGCTAATACTCAGTATAAAAAGGGCTCGATATTTCTTGAAATGATGATGATGATATTCTCTTAGTGGTAGCGTGACTGGTTTTTGCAGGGAGATGTTTCAGAAGGGAAACGAATTCTTACGGAATATCTGTGTGCCAAGCATTATTAGAAGCACCTTCACTTGCTGTCTCAATCCTCAGAACACTGAGACAGATGTACCCCCATTTCACTTAAGAAATTTTTATTTTATACATTTACTCAGAAAAATCACTGAAGTTTTAGAGCCAGAAGAAAGCTAGCAACTCAACTTCTGTTATTTCTTACAAATGAGGACAGTGAAAAGTTAAGTGATTTGACCATCACATTGCTGGACAGGTGGTTCTCAAACAAATATGCTTCATTTAAAATATGTATTAAAAACTCGGGGTCTGGAATCCTGAGGTTGCCAGACTATCCATTCCTTAACAAATAACCAGCACTGTTCGCAGTAGGCGCAAACAAATTCCTTGGATAGAATTTTAAATATTTCCTCATAGAAGAAATCTCCCCATAGAAGAAAAAATGTTTAGATATGCACTCCCTTATTCACACGGCCTAGTACAAGATACAGCGTATGTACCTGACTTTGCCATATCAACAGTTAGGGCAAGTTTAGATATATAACTTAGCATTTTGTGTAAATCATCAGAAAGCCTTTATGGTCCTATCTACAGATGTGGGAAAATCTAGAATCCCTTCTGTTTAATTAATGTATTTCAGTTTGGTTACATCAAAGTCTTACGTGTGGAGTTCATTGGAGTCAACTTTTGAGTCCTTCTAACAATCAGTTTCTTCAACCAGGAGGTTAAACATACAAATCATTCTAGCACAGAAGTATCAGTGTGTATACTTTTAAGTGTTGGTGATAAGAACCACTGCACAGATCTGTGGTTGAGGTTTCTACAGCCCAGAAGTGGAAAGTTAGAGTGAACAAAGGGACCATGAACTCGCCATCCTTTAGAAGACTGGCAGAGTTCTATCTTTCTATTGCTGCTGACAAAGGGAGCTGGAATCAGTTTCTTACACCCACGCAAATATTCCAGTTCTTTCACAACATCAGATAAAATGCCTAATGCCATTAATACATAGGTTCATCACCAGTAAGAACCGCCCTGCTGCTTGTTATTACATGAGCAATCCTTGCCATGTGTTTATTACTGGGCTCCTTGCAAAGAATCAGTTTTCATTCACCAATTGTTTTGAATCCTGGTGGCAAACCCATCTCCCTTTTGTCTGAGATGTCCCCAGTGTGACCTGAGGAACCTGGGCAAAGGCCCAGCGAGAGAGTCTGGAAGCTGCAGACAAATAACCTAAGTTCTCAGACTGCCCAGAAGTCTGCGAGTGCAGGAAGAGGGAGACTCTCCTCAGGGATTCCCAAATCTGGCTGTCAGAATCCTTGGAGAGCTTTCAAAAAGTCCAAGCTCTGAGGCTACACCCTGAAGATTACACATTAGTAATTTATTATTAAATGTTATCAAGCGCTTACAGCAGACCAGCCCTGAAGGTTACACATTAGTAATTTATTATTAAATTTGTCAAGCGCTTACAGCAGACCAGGTCCTCTTATAGGTTCTTTATACAAATTATTGATTCATGGAACCCTCACAACAATCCTATGTGGTAGGTACCACTGTTTCTCGGATGAAGGAATTGAGGCACAGAAAAGTTCTTGCCTGAGTTTGTGCAGCTAGGGAATGGCAGAGCCAGGATTTGAACCCTGGCAGTCTGGCTCTAGAACACACATTCTTAACACTATGCTGCTCTGGGTCAATTGAGAATGTAACATAGGCGGTCTGCTTCCTCCCATCCACCTCAGGTCTTAGCATAAAGCATATGTCATATAGCAATAAAGCTATCATAAAAATAAGCAAATGCCAGTTGTCAGGAGTTAGGGATGGCAGGGGACAGGGGAGCGGGTGTGGCTGTAAAGGGGTACTGGAAGGGGGTCTTTGAGGTGCTGGAAAGGTTCTATATTTTCTCTATAGTATTGGTTACATGATTACACTCATGATAAAATGGCATCACACACATTTTACCAATGTCAACTGCCTGGTTTTGATATTGTACTACCATTTTGTAAGTGTAACCACTGGGGAAAATGGGTGAAATATACACAGGACTGCTCTGTACTTTTTTTTGCAACTTCCTGTGAATCTATAATTATTTCAAAAGAAAAAAAAAAGTCTATGCCTACTTTTGGCAAGCCCCTTATCTACTAAAAGCCTGCTCCTTTAAGACTGATGTAAATAGAGATTGTCCTTGGAAGACAAACCTCATTCTGCTTAGGGTAAGAAAAGCACTCTCGGCCGGGCACGGTGGCTCACGCCTGTAATCCCAGCACTTTGGGAGGCCAAGGTTTGGGTGGATCACAAGGTCAGGAGATTGAGACCATCCTGGCTAACATGGTGAAACCCCGTCTCTACTGAAAATACAAAAAATTAGCCAGGCGAGGTGGCGGGCGCCTGTAGTCCCAGCTACTCAGGAGGCTGAGGCAGGAGGATGGCGTGAACCCGGAGGCAGAGCTTGCAGTAAGCCAAGATTGCGCCACTGCACTCCAGCCTGGGCGACGGAGCGAGACTCCATCTCAAAAAAAAAAAAAAAGCCCCCTCAGTCTGGGCAGACGAGGGGCATAGGGTAGTGGTGTAACAGGAGCTGAGCAAGGTCACCAACAGCAGAGTCAAGCACTCTGCTGACTACACTGCACCATGGGGGCTGGAACCAGTTCCTTATACCTTGCAGTGATTCCCAGATGACTAGTGCCCAGCTGTCTAAATGGGAACCCTGGGGAAAGAGCTAAATGAACACAGAATCTGTGCCCCATGCCTGGGAACCCTGGGGAAAGAACCAAATAAACACAGAATCTCTGCCTGACGCCTGGGAACTCTGCCTCAGTAGGTCAAAGACAAGGTCTGTTAGGTTACATTTTAAAAGCTCCCCAGGTGATATCAGCTTGAGAACTTTAGACTACAGAGTAGTGATAAAACTGAATCTCCAGTAACATCACATGAGTCAGCCACCATGGAGACTGTAACACAATCCCTTGGTTTTCACAGGGTTGGTATGGCTCAGAGAGAGAAGGATGATGTTCATGTCGTGTATGAAAACATCCAAAGTATAGATACCCTTTCTGAATGCTATGTATAAACAATAAAATATTTAAACGAATTGCTTTTTCTTTTGCATCATTCCTATTTGGTTACTTACCAAGTTTCTCCTGGGAGTACATGTAGTTACAAACAAGAACATAATTTTATGACATGTCTTAGGCTATCGAGTATGTTGCTAAATTAAGAATTTTTTTTGTCTACAAGTAACAAAATTCTCAACCAACAGTAACATAAACAACACAATACAGGGCTCTGTTAGTCTCATATACTAAGAAGTCCAGAGTAGGTGGTTGCTGGTATTGGTTCTGCAGCTCAAGAGACTAGGGCTGACATCTCTGCAGTACTTGGCCTTTTTTTTTTTTTTTTTTTTTTGAGACAGAGTCTCACTCTGTCACCAGGCTGGAGTGCAGTGGCAAAATCTTGGCTCACTGCAACCTTTGCCTCCCGGGTTCAAGCGATTCTTCTGTCTCAGCTTCCCGAGTAGCTGGGACTACAGGTGCACGCCACCATGCCCAGTTACTTTTTATAGTTTTAGTAAAGACAGGGTTTCACCATGTTGGCCAGGATGGTCTTGATCTCTTGACCTCGGGATCCACCTGCCTCGGCCTCCCAAGTGCTGGGATTACAGGCGTGAGCTACCGCGCCTGGCCTCGGCCTTTTCTTTATGGCCACGAAATGACAGCTGCAGCTCCAGCCTCTCCACATTCCAGACAGGATGAAGGGGAAGGGGCAGGACCACTGGCATTCTACTCCTGTCTCACTGGCCACAACCATCTCTTGTGGCCACCCGTGGCTGAAAAGGAGTCTAGGAAACTGAGTATTGTCCTTTCACAGTCTCTATGGCAGAGACAGGAAAGGAAGATGGGGAGGGATTGGGTGTCGATGAGGCAACCTACAGTGTCTGCCACAGCTTTCAAATTACAATTTATCAAGTACTGTTTAATTAAATCTACAAACAGCTGATCAGATACAAAGTAATAAATTATCACAGAAAATATTGATATGAAAATCAAGCATAAGGCTCTCCACTGTCAGTAATTCTACACATATGTATTGGTCTTTCATTCTCTGTTGGAACTAATTCTAGTTGTTTAAGCACTTCTGTTCCTTCAATCAATTGCCTACATAGGAGAAAAAAACAGAAAATTTAGTCAGTCATAAGTTTTCATATTTAACTTACATTCCGAAATGGAGTCCTACCCAGCTATAGTCAAGATTATTTCCTACAAATTAAATGAACATCAGCTCTAAGTATCTTAAACCTCTCTGGATGTGTGCACTTTGCCACACCTACAGTACTCAGGACCATCATCCAGGCAGCTGGCCTCCTGCTGCAGCTCTGAGCTGGCTTCCTCCATCTGCTTGGCACCTTCCCCTCTGTTCTTCTCCCTGCAGTCAGCATGATTTTTTTTTTCTTTTTCTTTTTTTTTTTTTTTGAGACAGGGTTCTCACTTTGTTGCCCAGGCTGGAGTGCCTTGGCATGATCTTAGCTCACTACAGCCTTGACCTCCTGGCTCAAGTGATCCTTCTGCCTCAGCCTCCTGAGTAGCCAGTGCTTACAGGTGTGTGCCACTAGGCCTGGCCAATATTTTTATTTATTTATTTTTGTAGAGAAAGGATCTTGCTATTGCCAGGCTGGTCTTGAACTCCTGGCCTCAAGCAGTCCTCCCACTTTGGCCTCCCAAAGTGCTGGGATTATATGTGTGAGCCACCACACCTGGCCAGCATGGTCTTTTAGAAATAGCAATCTGTTTTCATCTCCTTGCTCAAAACACAACAATAATTTCCCATTATCCTTAGGATGAAGACCAAAAATCCCTGCCATTGCCTACCAGGGCCTGCATGGTCTATCTCCCATGGCCTCTCAGGGAGGTTGGGCCACATGTTTCCTTTTGCTCTCTGCGCCAGCCAGACTAGCTTTCAGTACCTCAAGAGCTCCACACTCCCTTCTTCCACAGCTCCTGTGTTACTCCCCAACCCCTACCCTTTGGCATGGTCACCTCCTGGTCTTCCTTCAGACCTCAGCTCAGTCATCACTTCCTTGGGGAAGTTTCCCAGGCCACCCTGCTTGTGTTAAGTTCCCTCTCTCTCCTTTAGAGAAGTTGCCAGGATTGAAACCTTACATTTATTTGTATGCTTCTTTGACTGATTTCTGATTCTCTCATGATGGCAGGGATCATGCTTGTGCTCAGGCTCAGTGCCTAGCATAATGCCTGGCACATAGCAAGCACCTGACAACATCCACTGAGTGGATGAATAAAAGACAGCTCAAAGCCATGCTAGTTTCGACTGATGTGGTGACTCATGCCTGTAATCGCAACACTTTGGGAGGCCAAGGCAGGCAGATTGCTGAGCACAGGAGTTCGAGACTAACCTGGGGACAACATGGTGAAACCCTGTCTCTATTAAAATACCAACAATTAGCTGGGCTTGGTGGTGCACGCCTGTAATTCCAGCTGCTCGGGAGGCTGAGGCAGGAGAATTGCTTCAACCCAGGAGGTAGAGGTTGCAGTGAACTGAGTTTGCACCACTGCACTCAGCCTGGGTCATAGAGTGAGACTCATCTCAAAAATAATAATAATAAAATAAAATTTAAAAAAATAAAAAATAAAAAAAGTCATGCTAGTTTAGATCTCCATAGACACTTGCTGGCCATGAGCTAGAACTTTCTGGGGAGTGGAGCTAGACTTCTGATGGTTCTTTCAATTAAAAGAGGGCAGAGAGACAGGCCAAGACATAGGACTGGTGCCCTCTGCCAGTGCTTGGGCTGGGACAGTGGCTGAGGGGAAGGGTGCAACTTCCATCTCATGAACCTTTACAGGGGCATGGTCAGTGCAAACACCAACTGTACTCTAGCCCTCTCTTTGCCTTTGGGATCTGTTTTTGCCATCCAAATAAAAAACCACAACACAGGACAATACAAGATACGTTCCAAGGATGAAGGGCAGAGGATAAATAGATTCATTTCTGTCCAAAGAGAGTACGAAGCCTGTTCTCCAACAAGAGAGGATAAGCAAAGGCACAGAGACTGTTCTTGGAGTGATGGTACTATGGCCTGGTTGCAGCTTGGCTGCTAGTCTACAAATTGCGTCCAAATTACATTTCCAGCTCTGACTCAGCTTGAATATCCACCTCCTGGGATGCCACCAACTGGCTATCCTATAGGTATCCTAATATGAAACTTGTCCAACTTGAACTCATGATCTTCTCTCCCAAATCCTCCTCCTTATAGTCTCTATCTTGGTGAATGGTACCACCCCTCCAATCAGTTCCCAAATCCTAGGAGTTACTCTAGACCTGCACTGCCCAGTATGGTCGCCACTAGCTACATGTGGCTATTTAAACTTAATTATAGGCTGGGAGTTGCGGTGGCTCACACCTGTAATCCCAGCACTTTGGGAGGCTGAGGTGGGTGGGTCACTTGAGGTCAGGAGTTCGAGACTAGCTTGGCCAACATGGTGAAACCCCATCTCTACTAAAAATACAAAAATTAGCTGGGCATGGTGGTACATGCCTGTAATCCCAGCTACTTGGGAGGCGGAGGCATGAGAATTGCTTGAACCTGGGAGGCAGAGGTTGCAGTGAGCTGAGATTGCACAGAGTGAGACCCTGTCTCAAACAAAACAAAACAAAACAAAAACAAAAACAAAAACCCCACCTTAAATAGAATTAAATATAGTTCCTTAGTCACACTAGCCACATTTCAAATGCCTAGAGGCCACATGTGGCCAGTGGTTGTCATACTAGGTCGTGCAGACTACAGGACATTTCCATCATCACAGAGAGTTCTACTGGACAGTGTTGGTCTGGACTCCTCTCAGGCCCCCTCACCCCTGACTCTAACTTCTTTGTTTTTTGAGACAGTCTTACTCTGTCGCCAGGCTGGAGTGCAGTGGCGCAATCTCGGCTCATTGCAACCTCCGCCTTTTAGGTTCGAGCATTCTCCTGCCTCAGCCTTCCGAACAGCTGTAATTACAGGCACCCGCCACCATGCCCGGCTAACTTTCTGTATTTTTAGTAAAGATGGGATTTCACCATGTTGGCCAGGATGGTCTCGATCTCCTGACCTCGTGATCGGCCCACCTCAGCCTCCCAAAGTGCTTCTTGACTCTTAACTTCTCAATGTCTTGAGTTTGTCCACTTATCGCCTGCTCATCTGTACTGCTGGTGCTTTAGAGCAGGACTTCATTTATAGCCTATTATAACCAGAGCTTCTTAAGTGGTCTTGCTACTTCCTTTTCATTCTTTGCCAAATCATTCCTCACTTCTGCTAAAGAGATTTTTTCTTCAAAATGAGAAGCTGGTTGTGTTGCTCACAATGTAAAATTCTCCCATGGCCCCCATCACCTTTGGGTGAGGCTTGTGCTCAGCAGCATGGCACCCATGGTCTGTTGGGAGCTGGACCCTTGCTGACCCTCTTTTTTTTTTTTTTTTTTTGAGACAGAGTCTGGCTCTGTCGCCCAGGCTGGAGTGCAGTGGCCAGATCTAAGCTCACTGCAAGCTCCGCCTCCCGGGTTCACGCCATTCTCCTGCCTCAGCCTCCTGAGTAGCTGGGACTACAGGCGCCCGCCACCTCGCCCGGCTAGTTTTTTTGTATTTTTTAGTAGAGACGGGGTTTCACTGTGTTAGCCAGGATGGTCTCGATCTCCTGACCTCGTGATCCGTCCGTCTCGGCCTCCCAAAGTGCTGGGATTATAGGCTTGAGCCACCGCACCCGGCCAGCTGACCTCTTATCCAGCCTCCACCCTCTCCATTCTCCCCTAGGCACTAAGCTCTGCCCAGACCAGATGACTCGTAGATAAGATGCTCTCTTACTCCTCAGGGCCTCTCTGCAAAAGCTCTTCAATTTTCCTAAAATTGATTTGACTCATTGTAATTGCTAGCTTCTCTATCTGGCTAACTTCTACGTGACTTTTCACTCCTCAATTCACCTTCTCATGACACTTTCCATGACCCCCTCCCACCTTACAAGTCTCTTGAAATAATTCCCCCTCCAACTAACCCCTCTCTACCATGGGTGCATGTGAATGGAGAGCTTACAGGCTTGTTTTGTGGTATTCTTTCTCTATGAGCTCACTGGGCCAGCCATGCTCTGTGGATTGCTACAGTCGTTCCTGAAGGACATTCCCAGTATCATCCACCTGAGGGATCATGTACCTGAAACCAGGCTTGGAAGGAGTGCCTGTCTTGGATGAGAGAGGAAAATTCTGTATCTCTCTGGACCTTGCTAACCATGTCTGGGCTTCCAAAAGCTCAGACATACCTGGGGATACTGAGAGATGATAGGGAAGAGGCAGTTCTACAACTGGGAAGGAAGTATCCCTGAAGGAGCTCTATTTCATTAGTTTAACTAGATTATCTAGTTGCCTATTATGTTTTACCTTTCCGCTTCTCCCTTAGCGTTCTATAAGGTCTTGTTTAAATATTCCAGCCCAGCCTCAACTGTGATTTGGAGACTTTTTTTTTTTTTTTTAATTTGGAGATTTAAGGAATACACTGAGATCCTACTTGAGGCAAAATAGCAGAATAGAAGGAGGGCAGTGCCTCCCTGAGGCTAGAGTGATGATGATAAAAATTAGAGATTTCCCCAAGAGGAAGGTGGATCATAGAGAACAGGAACCATCAAAAGGAGACCGAGTGCTCTCCACTCCATTGCCGCCCTGTAAGGCTCTGTGTTCACTTTGGTGAAAGGAGTTGGAGGGTGTTTTCTTACCCGTCTGCCAATGCACCCTTTACATGGTTTGCATAGCCCATGTCTCACTGTCACATAGCTATTGGCTATTTGACTTATTTTTCATAACATACTCTAAGCTCCCTGAAGAGCAGGGATTGTACATTGTCACTCTTTTTCCCCAGCACTGAGTACCATGAATGGCATACTGCAGGTGCCTAACAAAATTCTGTTTGAATGAGTTGAGGAAACAGCAGAAGTGAAGGCTGAACAAAGGATGTGGAGCCAGAGAGTGGAGGACCTGGAATGCCACTCTAGACTTCAGGCTGTGCAGATGTGGAGATGGTAATGGAGGCACTAAAAGTTTTAAAGTAGTCATGTTTGTGTTTGAGAAAGGTACCTTTAGCTGAGATACAAAGGATCACCAGGAAGTTGGTAGAGGATAGAGACTGTCAGCAATATGACAGAGATTTAAATGATCCAAGAAATGTTATTTGGATTTAAATGATCCAAGAAATGCTATTTGGATTTAAAACAATTTTTTTTTTTTTTTGAAACGGAGTCTTACTCTGTTGTCAGACTGCAGTGCAGTGGTATAATCTCGGCTCACTGCAACCTCCACCTGCTGGGTTCAAGCAATTCTCCTGTCTCAGCTTCCTGAGTAGCTGGGACTACAAGTGTGTGCCTCCATGCCCAGCTAATTTTTGTATTTTTAGGAGAGACAGGGTTTCACCATGTTGGCCAGGCTGGTCTCGAACTCCTGGCCTCATGATCTGCCCACCTTGGCCTCCCAAAGTGCTGGGATTACAGGCGTGAGCCACCGCGTCTGGCCTTAAAACTAATTTAATAATGCATTTTCAAACTCAGAATACAATTTATTTGGGACCAGGGAAAACTTAAGTCATTATTTTATGTTATGCATCTATTAACGTAATGTTATCTCTTTAAAGATATCCTATGGATGAAAATACACTTTCTATTTTTTCATCCTGGAAGTATCACAGAAAGCATTACATTAAAGGAATTATTGTAGTTAAAATGAACATCGGCATGAAATTCCAGGTGCTGGAGCATCAGTAATTATCCCTATGGAGTGGGTGGAATAAATCTAACAGTTATTCAGAAAAATCCAAACACTTTACGCTATCTCAGGGAAGACTAAGTAAGCCCTCCCTCATATTCACTCAGTAATTAAAGAGAGATATGAAACACTGGAGTGATGAAAAGTATTTCCATCATCCATTTTAGGTCCACATGCCTTTAAGCATCTTGCTAATAATATTCTGATAATAACTATTACCTGTGATGTTTCCATATTTAAAATCGTTCAGTAAAAATAGTTACATGTAACTTGAATAGTTTTCATCTACCTCTTCATGATGTACATGGACAATTAATTAAATGACTTCACCTCTTCACTTCTACATATTAGTATATCTATATTATTAAGCACTGTGGTATGATTCATAGTAATGAAGAATTGATAATATCCTTAAGGCTGAAGACTGATAGGTGGATAGAGACACAGAAAGAACACTATTATGACTATGCCTAAATGGTTTCTGTTTTTATTTTTTTATTTTGTCTTATATATTTTTTTGAGGTAGGGCCTCATTCTGTTGCCCAGGCTGGAGTACAGTGGCACAATCATGGCTCCCAGGCTCAAGCAATCCTCCCACCTAAACTTCGTCAGTAGCTGGGACTACAGGCACATACCACCACACCCAGCTAATTTTATTTATTTATTTATTTATTTATTATTTTATTTATTTATTTATTTATTGAGACAGATCTTGCTCTGTCACCCAGGATGGAGTGCAGTGCACTCACTGCAACCTCTGTCATTGCAACCTCTGTCTCCCGGGTTCAAGCAATTCTTCTGCCTCAGCCTCCCAAGTAGCCGGGACTACAGGTGCACGCCACCAGGCCTGGCTAAATTTTTGTATTTTTAGTAGAGACGGGGTTTTGCCATGTTGGCCAGGCTGGTCTCGAACTCCTGGCCTCAAGTGATCTGCCTGCCTTGGCCTCCCAAAATGCTGGGATTACAGGTGTGAGCCACTGTACCCGGCCTATTTATTTATTTTTGAGACAGAGTCTTGCTCTGTCACCTAGGCTGGAGTGCAGTGGCATGATCTTGGCTCACTGCAACCACCTCCCATGTTCATGTGATTCTCCTGCCTCAGCCTCTGGAGTAGCTGGGATTACTGGCACACGCCACCATGCCTGACTAATTTTTGTATTTTTAGCAGAGATGGGGTTTTACCATGTTGGGCAGGCTGCTCTGGAACTCCTGGCCTTAAGTAATTCACCTGCCTTGGTCTGCCAAAGTGCTGAGATTACAGGCACGAGCCACCATGCCCACCCAGCTAATTTTAAATTTTTTTGTAGAGATAGGTTCTCACTGTGTTGCCCAGGCTGGTCTTGAACTCCTGGGCTCAAGCAGTCCCCGACCTCAGCCTCCAAAAGTACTGGGATTACAAGCCTGAGTCACTGTGTCTGGCCATTTTCTGTGTTTTTATAGATAGCAAACTTCTTGCAAAATATTTCTTAAATACTTTTGTCTCTATTTGTATTATTTTTGCATTTAAGCCCTATTTTTAGCTACCTATACACTATATACAATACTTATCCAAATATTTTTAAATGACATTTTTACAGGTGTGAATATTATATAGACAGATCTACAATATACATACCCAAAAGCCACAAATTTTCTATCTAGATAAGGGGTTGCTTGCAGTGTGATATAGAATTGTGACCCGTTGCTGTGACGGCCTTTGTTGGCCATTCCAAGTACTCCTCTTTTATTATGAGGAACTGAAAAGTTTTCATCTAGGAAAGACAATAATCAGTAGGTCATTAGCACATTTCTATTATCTCAATTTATTGTAACACATAAGGAACAAATAGAACCCTTGGTAACACTCTCAATCATATGTATCAATGGATTCCAAATTGTAAATACTCTATTTATTTCAAATTACTTTCAAACATTCAAATGAGCAGTTAAAAAAAATAAACTGTAAAACCTCATTAGAACTATTGGAGCATTCAGTTTTAGTTTGTCTTTACCATAAACAAGTGTGCTAAGAAAATTAATAATGTACAAGGAAATATATACAGTATTCTAATCAAGAATAAAGGTCAGCAAACTTTCTTGTGCTATTTTGGTATTTCTTTCAAACTACCACCACGCTCATTAAAAACATCTCCTCTGAGAAGTCTTTTGTGGATCTGACCTTTCCCCTGAACCCCAAGCATCTTACACATAGTTCTTGGACAGTCCTTATAACACTCTATGTAATTATTGGTTTACATGACATTTCTTCTCTAGTAGGTGAAGGCAGGAACCGTGTCTCCTTGAGGCTTTGGCTCCAGGCTTCCTAGCACATTAATTGGCATAAGTGTGGCCCTAAATGTTTGGGCAGATTTCCATTCCATGTACCTTCCCATTCCATGTAGTTTTAAAATGTTGATGATGAAAGGAAATTAATTATGTTTATTTTTAGTAATCTTCAAATAAATTTTAATCTGAAACCTTGTTTGGATCAACCAAGATTTTGTGGAAAGCAATAGCTATTTTAGCGTAAGATTTAGAAGTAAAAAGAGTTGTATGGTGATTACCAGGCAACCAATTTGAAGATGTACCATTCCCAGCTTTGCCTCCAAGTTCAAATACACAGAAGGAAATAATGGATGAGAAGTTCAGTGAAAATTTTCATTCAATAACTTCACAAATTTCTGAGAATAACTGAGAAATACGAATATTAACTGTCTATAAGATTTTATTAAACTACAATTGCTGTTACTATTTTAAGTTTCAAAACTAAGCAAACTAAGTGATTAAGCCATACCTGGGGTAGTTTCTTTCAGCCTGTTAAGTTGAAAACTGAATAAAGACCCCTGAAACCTTATGAAATGCTAATGAGGCATTTTTGTACAAATAAGTCTATATAATTACGCTGATGCTCCTTATTCATTTCAGTGAAATAAAGAAAAAAACTCATTAATTTCACAGAAAATTGCATGAAATGGAAATCTGCCCACAGCAAAGATTCAGAGAGTTTTAACAGAATGGTGTTTGTCATTGCTTCTACATATTCTGATTTATTTTTCTTAAATTCTGTAAAAATTGGGAAAGAAAATTGATAGAGTTGTAACATTTTTATCAAAAATTTTGTGATTGTGGGAAATTTTAAAGCAGTTAATCATAATACCTATCAAAAAAATTGCTACCTATGTGAAAGCCCATGTATAAAACAGTTCAAAAAGTGCCTAGAGCAGCCAGGCACAGTGCCTCACACCTGTAACCCCAGCACTGTGGGAGGCCAAGGTGGGTGGATCGCCTGAGGCCAGGAGTTCGAGACCAGTCTGGCCAACACGGCAAAACACCGTCTCTACTAAAAACACAAAAATTAGCTGGGCATGGTGGTGCGTGCCTGTAATCCCAGACACTTAGGAGGCTGAGGCACAAGAATCGCTTGAACCCAGGAGGTGGAGGTTGCAGTGAGCTGAGATTGCGCCAATGCACTCCAGTCTGGGTGACAGAGAGAGACTCAGTCTCAAAAAAAAAAAAAAAGAAAAGAAATGCCTGGAGCCCTCTCATCTCCTGACCACATTTATTTAGGAGAGCATGGAAATCCTTAGAGACAATTTGAGAACCACTGCTATAAAGGGATAGAATAAATTATATTTTTAAAAGGTGCAGGTAGTCGCTGACTTAGAAACTTAAAAATGTATTGACCTGAAAAAAAGTGTGAAAACTAAATGACTATGTGTGGATTCTCTAAGTCCAGAATGTGTATGTGAATCTTAACAACCTGAGGCTAAGCTACTTCCAGTCAGGTAGTAATGCCAGGGCCTACGGAAACCACTCAGTGGTCATGCCATAACTGGCCTACTTGACATGATCTTGTATGCATCAAATAAAATGATGTGTAAGAAAGAACCATTAACTCTAACTAGGTTTGCAGACATAAAGTATTACAAGGGTAATTTACATGTTCTTTTGTTCTGCCTCGTCTCTCCGACTCAACTCTTTAACCGTCTGCTCACCTCGGTATTTCTCGATCTTCCCAACCCCTCTGCTTTCCTTCTGCCTCTTTTCACTTCTCTTCAAGCTTCCATAAAGCTCTAAAATTCAAGAGCTATAATTTTAATTTAAATCAAATTTAATTTTTTTAGAGAAGGCATTGTGCTAGTTGTCCAGACTGGTCTTGAACTCCTGGGCTCAAGGCCTCCTGTCTCAACCTCCTGAGTAGCTGGGACTACAGGTGTGTGCTACCACACCTGGCTAGCTATAATTTTTTTTAAAAAAATTATTTACTAACGTAAAGTTCCCTGATTTTTTTTCTAATAGTAAATTTTTGGTACATTTTATTTAACACTTAAAACATTAAGTTGCTTTATACTTCCATGATAACAAAATGCACCCTTTGGCAGTAAACAGCACTGCTGAAGGGGGCTGAGCCTCTTTAGGTTTAAATAGAGTGAAAGCCCCCATAGAGGAATTTTTGCCCTCTTTGTTTGGTGAGGAGTGAGGCCACTCCTCACTCCTCACCAAATAGGTTTGATTCAAGCCTATTTTCTCCTGAGTGTTTCTGCCAGGGAAAAAGTATGTATGGGAACAACCTACACAGAAACCAATAGCTGAAACTTGCCTGAGTAGAAAGAACCTGTTTATTTAGGACTTTAAAAGTTGTGATTCAAAACAAATCAAAACAGACTTTCCCTAGGTTAAAAAAAAATTAACTCGTTTATAAAATAATAAATCTAATTTAATGATACATTATTTATTGCATTATTTTTGTGTTAAGCTTAATAAAAGTGAATTTTGTGGTTGCAGTTTTTCGCAGCCCCGGTTTTAATTCTGCATCTCATGGAAATAGGACCCCATGAGAGAAATGTGGAGGAAGGACTGGCTGGCTGCTGCCTTCACATTCCCGGGCAGGTGAAGGGATGAGGGAGACAGACCCATGCCTTAGCTGTTCTGAGGACTAGCCGTGCTCTCGCTTTCACAGTTACTCATCTTTCCTTCTGGAACATCTCTCCTTCCCATTTGATTGCTTCCTGGATTTTTTATAATTTTGTGCTACCAGACCAACCGAATAATAAACACTTCACTGAACGCACTGGGACTCCATGGGCACAGTGAGGACAGCAAAGACTCTATCTGGAGACCAAATACTACAACAGTCTAAGGATAGGGCGAGGGATAATCAGCAGAGACTATCAATCCCCTGAATTGAACAGATCAATCCCCTACTGGACAGGAGGCCTATGTTCCATCTGAGGCTGTGCCTCCAAGCACAAAGCATTTGGGTGCTCTGATAATGGCTGTGGGGTGGAGAGGTACAGTGGATTCTCATCAGGGATTGGGGCCAGGAGAGTCCTTTCCCCATCCGCAACGTGTTGCTGCAGACGCAACTCAAAGCTTCTCTGTGCCTCCATGCCCAACTCTCCAGGCAGCTATTCTTTCTTTTCCCACGGCACTCGGTTCCTTCCTTTCTAACAGCAACTGGCACAGCACCTGTAGTTGATCTGTTTTAACATCTGCTGGCACAAAACCACTACAAGCCTTCAGAGTAGAAACTCGGTTATACCATCTTTGTTGCCACAGGCCCTAGCACCATGTGGAAACCTACCTTGGAGTTTAGTATTTTATGAATGACTAAAGGAATGGTGTCACTTGCATGCTTTCATTTGATAAAGCTGTCTGCAGGAATTTAGAAGGAAAGTAGCTATTACTTTTCCCTTTCACTGTGGCCATTGATTCAATAAAGGTATCTTTTCGGCCGGGCGTAGTGGCTCTTGCCTGTAATCCCAGCACTTTGGGAGGCCAAGGTGGGTAGATCACGAGGTCAGGAGTTTGAGACCAGCCTGACCACCATGGTGAAACCCCATCTCTACTAACAATACAAAAAAATTAGCTGGGCATGGTGGCATGCACCTGTAATCCCAGCTGCTCAGGAAGTTGAGGCAGGAGAATCACCTGAACCCGGGAGGTGGAGGTTGCAATAAGCCGAGATCATGCCATTGCACTCCAGCATGGGTGACAGAGAGAGACTCCATCTCAAAAAAAAAAAAAAAAAATATATATATATATATATATTTTATAATCTTTTCATTGTATTAAAATATAGACACAAAAAGCCACAGAAAACTAATGTATAAAGTTATTATAAGGCAAATACCCTTTTAACTACCACTCAGGCCAAGAAAAGAAACTTTGCCGGCCTCTGCCCAAAGTTCCTTGTCAAGCCCCTCTCTTACCCAGAAGGAATCATTCCCCCGACTTTTATATAACTATGCACTTAATGTTTCCTTGTAGTTTTAACATCCAAAATATGTATCCCTAAGCACTATAGCCTTTTCCATTTAAAAAAATTGGTTATGCTTTTTAAGCCTCTTTTAATCTGCAGGTTCTTACCTCCATCTCTTTCTTTTCCTTACATTTATCTATTACTAATGAACCTCAGCTGTTTAACCTCGAGAATTTCTCCCAGTCTTGAGTCTGTTGATTGCACACATGGTACAGTCCAGCATGTTGCTCTGTCCTTTGTCCTGTCAGTTCTGCTAAAATACTTGTTTTGAAAATGCACATTTGCTTCAACTTGATGGATACATTAGGGAAAGTCTTGTGCATTATGAATTTCGCCCCCACTTAACATTCTTCCACCATGAGAAACACTAGGGAAATGAAAACTGCATTCAGCTACATGGAGCCACATAGGAACACACACACCTCAGATATCTACCAGCTACTCTGGAGCTGTGCTGAGCCTCTCCTACCCACATCTAGGGTTCTGATTACAGAAAACCCTCCTGCCGCCACTTCAAGATTGCTCAAAAGCTGCAACTCTTCCCATGCCCACCTTCACGAACTTCAGGTCTTTTACAAGGTATGTATGTTTCGTGACCATTTAACATATGTAAAACTGTATTGCTGGGTTTTTTTGGTTACTATCCTGTTTTTTAATGCCATCAAGAAAGTTTTTCTTAAACCTCATTTTCACAATAAACTCAGTGGTTTTTGTTGTACAATGCTGCAAAGTGTAGATTTTTTTGGTTTGTGTTTTGTTTTTCGAGGCAGGGTCTCACTCTGTCACCCAGGATGGAGTCCATTATGGCTCCATGATCATGATGATCATGGCTCACTGCAGCCTTGGACCTCTCCAGCTTGAGATCCTCCTACCTCAACCTACCAAGTAGCTAGGACCGCAGGTGCATGCCACCATGCCCAGCTAATTTTTTTTTTTTTAAGAGATGGGATCTCGTTATGTTACCCTGGCTGGTTTTGAACTCCTGGGCTCAAGCAATCCTCGCACTTCAGCCTCCCAAAGTGCTGGGATTACAAGCATGAGACACCATGTCTGGCCAAAGTGTGGAGATATTTTAGGAACACATATGTCGCATTACAAGGGAACTGACTGTATTTCTTGCAAATTGGCAGCTGAGTCCAGAGGCTTAATCAGACTCATATTATTTGGTTGTGTGTTCTTTCAACAGAAGCCTCATCATGTCTGGTTGTCTCTGTTTTTGTGAAATTAGCAGACTGATGCAGCAAATGCTTAGACCCATTATTTCACTGGGGCCAGCAAAATGGTGACATTCCAATTCTATTTTTTCCTTTTCATTTATCAGTGGCTATCCTTTTATAAAGAGATGTTTCCCCTTATCTACAATTTAGTACAGTTCATACAGGAAAGGCGGGTAATTGATTCTTTCCCTATACTTCCCACTTTTCACGATAAATTCATTTCCTAGTATTCCTCCAAAGGTAACCCATTAGCCTTTATCTGATAATATAATTATAAACTCACAGATTCGAAGTATTTGTTGGGTTTTGATCAATTGCAATTACTATTGTTCGTGAAGCTCAAACTACTCCATCTTTGGTCAGTGAGACCCTCTTCAAATTGGCTCCTGAGGCCTTTTGACATGACCCCAGTAATCTTTCAGAAAAGAAATCTCTGCACTTTGCAGCATCGTACAATAAAGGCCACTTTTGCTATCTAATAGAACATGAGGTTCCAGGCTCATTTTGTAGATTTCCTCCCTGAGATCTGGCATCTGCCATTTCTCCCAGAGACTCTGGTTTCTTTAAGTGAGAAATGATATTTCAAAGCAACAATCTAAATTCTAGGACTACCCATCGCTACTGAGTTGTGGTCGTTGTTTATAGACCTTTTCAGTGAATAGAGCTATATATATAGACATTTGATACTTCTTGAGTTTAAAGTCATGTTCAGGACTATGGAATATTCTTATCAGCCTCTATTATATTTCATCTCTATCTTCTTTCTTCCACATTTTGAGAATCCTGGATTCTCAAGGACAAAGAAAATGATGAAATTTGAATATTCCATAATTACTCAATGACTTTATCCCACATTACATATACAACAGTCTCAAAATAACAATACTAAAAATACCATCACCAGTGTACTTTACTGAGAATTAAAAAATAAAACTTGTATATATTCATTTTCTTCTATTTTTTAAATAGACGATATCTCCACTGCACAAGCATATCATCATTACACAGCATACTCTCACCCTTTGAGATGGGGTCTTGCTATGTTGCCCAGGTTCCTGGGCTCAAGCTCCTGGGCTCAAGCAATCCTCCTGCCTCAGCCTCCCAAGTAGGTGAGACTAACGGTGCATGCTGCCATACCTGGCATACTCCTCACTGAATGTGGTAAGTTCACAAATAATAATATGATTAATCCTCACCACCAGTTGCGTGTCAAGGTCTCTCTTATTATTAATATTTGGTTGTGTGAAATTCATTCTACAGCAGATTCTGCAGAAGGGGCTAATGGCAACACTATTCCCTGAAGTCTTGCATGTTGATAAACCTGTGGGGCCCTTTATAATTCAACATCAGTTTGACTGGATATAAAATCCTTGCTCATGTTTCCTTTGCTTGAGTTCATAAATATATTATTCCACTTTCTTCTAGCATAAAGTGTTGCTGTCAAAGAATATGATAATCTAATTTTCTTTCCCTTATAAATCACTTGCTCTTTTTTGCCTAGATATCCAAATAATTTTTCAATGTCTAATAATGTTATGAACAAATAGGTCTTGGTGTTGGTTTTTCTGCTTCAAATTGTCAGGTTCATGGTATGCATTTTCAATAAGTGGTTTCAATTTTTTACAGATATTTTTATTTGAGGTATAAACATTTTCACTTGAGATATATAAATATTTTTACTACAGTATAAACATATGCTTGAGGTATACACAATTGTCAAAATGCATCAAACATCTAAGATATATGTGTTTTATTAAAATTTAATAAATGTATCTTTGATGTTCAGTTTGATGCTGTATAATCATCTTCATGGTTGCTGGATTTGTCATGAACATTCCCAGGATAGAGAGTTCTATCTTCTGGCTTATCTGAGAAATCTCACTACCATCCCCCCGACCTCCTAACTAACAACAGTGATCTTCAAATCCCAAACCCCTACTTGTTAAATGGAACTCTCCCCCACTTAACGGATTCCACTTGAAACCCCTGCCACCATTACCTGGACCTGGGAAATAGGGTATCTATATCTCCAGCGCACTAATGATTCTATCTTTTGCATTCACTGTTGTGTTCACGACACAAGAGGGGAAGCCTCCCTGTGATGCTCTGATTCAACTTTAGTTGCCACATTCCCAAGGCCACAGCAAGGTAAAGGGATTCCACTTGTAAGCGAAGAGACCACATATGGTGCCTTCTGGATCAGAACATATAAGAGAAAAACAACTGCCTAGTCTGGGAAGGTGGGAGTACTGTCCCCTTCCGGAAAAGAAAGAGTGTCCCGCCACCCTCATTGGAACAGCGGAAAAATATCTCTACAGACACAACTTCGCAGCAAAGCATAAATACCACACCCCGTAGGGCTTCTGTTTGTGCCCCAACTGGCTCATTTTTGTTTGTGGCATGAATGGAAAGAAGTTACAACCTGAACTGCTCCCAACTCCCTAGGGAGTCACCTGTTCTCTTAGGAGCAGTTTTCCTTTGTATATTAAAAACTTGGAACAGAGGTGAATGTATGCTGGCCACTCTTGCCCCTCCAGGAGTCACTGTCTATAACCCCATAACACCGAAGAATACCAGAAGTAAGTGAGTAATAGGAGTAATTCTGGCAGGAATTGGCAGAGACAGGACTAGCAGCACCCTGGGGCAGCTTTGCCTACCATGACTCAACTCTAATGAACTTGACTCAATCTAGAATCCTTAGCCACCAACACAGGTCAGGCATTAAAGGGAATTCAAGAGTCTTTAGGCTCTTTGGCAAATGCAGTTCTCGATAACAGACTAGCATTGGATTATTTACTAGCTGAACACGGTGGAGTCTGTGTAGTTATTAATAAAACCTGCTGAACATATTTTAACAACTCTAGACAAGTTGAGATTAACATTCAAAAGATCTATGAACAAGCTACCTGGTTACACAGATATAACCAGGGCACTGACCCCAACTATAGCTGGTCAACTATCAAGTGCTTTCCCAAGTCTCACCTGGTTTTTACCTCTTGCAGAACCTTGGAAAGTTATCTTTTTGTTTCTAATTTTTGGCCTTTGCTTATTTAACCTCTTAGTAAAAGTTTGTGTTTTCTAGATTACAACAGTTCCAGGTAAAAAACAATGCTGGCACAAGGCTTCCAACCTATCCCATCTACTGACCTGGAGAATTAAAGTGTCCTGCCTGTGGGACCCTTACATCAGGTATCCAGAGATTTTTTTACTCCTCCAGTGCTAGGCAGGGCCTATCCTATGCCCATGAGCTCAGCAGGAAGCAGTTATAGAAGACTGGCCTTTACCCTTCTGCAGCCCCCTTAAGATTAAGGAGGAGGACCTAATTTCTGAGGGGGAGATGAGGTAGGAGGCAGGACTTGACTCCAGAGGTGGGGCTCAGACAATGGACCAGATTGAGGACTAGCTAAAATAGGGCCAGGGTGAAAGCACCTTTCAATCAGACCTGTCCATCAGTGTGCCATGTCAATTTACTGTTGCCATGGCAACACCTGGGAGTTACCGGTCTTTTCCATGGCATCTAATGATCCAAAAGTTACTATCCCTTTCCTGCATAAACTGCTCCTTAATCTGCATGCAATTAAAAGTGGGTATAAACGTGACTGTAAAACTGTCCTGAGCTGCTACTCTCTGTCTACGGGGTAGCCCTGCTCTGCAGGAGCAGTCACAGAGCTATAACACCACCAGAGCTGTAACACTGCCTGTTCAATAAAGCTGTTTTCTTCCATAAAGGAATTACCAATGACATTCTTCATGGAAATAGAAAAAACAATCCTAAAATTTACATAGAACCACCAAAGACTCAGAATAGCCAAAGCTATCTTAAGCAAAAAGAACAAAACTGAAGGAATCACATTACCTGACTTCAAATTATACTACAGAGCTATAGTAACCAAAACAGTATGGTACTGGCATAAAAACAGACACAGACCAACGGAACACAATAGAGAACCCAGAAACAAATTTACACACTCATAGTGAACTCACACCCATTTTTGACAAAGGTGCCAAAGAACATAAGCTGAGGAAAGTACTTCAATAAATAATGCTGGGAAAACTGGATATCCATATGCAGAAGAATGAAACTAGACCCCTACCTCTCACCATATACAAAAATTAAATCCAAATGGATTAAAGACTTAAATATAAGCCTTCAATCTATGAAACTACTACAAGAAAACATTGAGGAAACTTTCTGGACAAATGGGATCATATCAAGTTAAAAAGCTTCTGCACAACAAAGGAAACAATCAACAAAGTGAAGAGATGGCTGGGCATGGTAGCTCACACCTGTAATTCCAGCACTTTGGTAGGCTGAGGCGGGCAGATCACAAGGTCAGGAGTTCAAGACCAGCCTGGCCAACGTGGTGAAACCCTGTCTCTACTAAAAATACAAAAATTAGCCAGGCGTGGTTGTGTGTGCCTGTAATCCCAGCTATTTGGGAGGCTGAGGGATGAGAATTGCTTGAACCCAGGTGGCAGAGGTTGCAGTGAGCTGAGATGGCACCACTGCATTCTATCCTGGGTGACGGAGTGAAACTCTGTCGCAAACAAACACACAAACAAAAAACCCACAGAAAATATTTGTAAACTACCCATCTGACAAGGGATTAATAACCAGAATATATAAGGAGCTCAAACAACTCTATAGAAAAAACCTAATAATCAGATTACAAAATGGGCAAAAGATTTGAATAGACATTTCTCAAAAGAAAACATACAAATAGCAAACAGGCATATGAAAAGGTGCTCAACATCACTGATCATCAGAGAAACGTAAACCCAAACTACAATGAGATATCATCTCACTCCAGTTAAAATGGCTTTTACCCAAAAGACAGGCAATAACAAATGCTGGCAAGGATGTGGAGGAAACGCGACCCTTGTACACTGTTGGTGGGAATGTAAATTAACCACTATGGAGAACAGTTGGAGGTTCCTCAAAAAACTAAAAATAGAGCTACCATATGATCCAGCAATCTCACTGCTGGGTATATACCCAAAAGAAAGGAAATCAAGGCCGGGCGCGGTGGCTCAAGCCTGTAATCCCAGCACTTTGGGAGGCCGAGACGGGTGGATCGCGAGGTCAGGAGATCGAGACCAACCTAGCTAACACGGCGAAACCCCGTCTCTACTAAAATATACAAAAAACTAGCCGGGCGAGTTGGCGGGCGCCTGTAGTCCCAGCTACTTGGGAGGCTGAGGCAGGAGAATGGCGTAAACCCGGGAGGCGGAGCTTGCAGTGAGCTGAGATCCGGCCACTGCACTCCAGCCTGGGCGACAGAGCGAGACTCTGTCTCAAAAAAAAAAAAAAAAAAAAAAAAAAAAAGAAAGAAAGGAAATCATTGTATCAAAGAGATATCTGCACTCCTATGTTTGTTGCAGCACTGTTCACAATCACCAAGATTTGGAAGCAACCTAAGTGTCCATCAACAGATGAATGGATAAAGAAAATGTGGTACACATACACAATGGAGTACTATTCAGCCATAAAAAAGAATGAGATCATGTCATTTGCAACAACATGGATGGGACTAGAGGTCATTATGCTAAGTGAAATAAGCCAGGCACAGAAAGACAAACATAACATGTTCTCATTTATTTGTGAGATCTAAAAATCAAAACAAATGAAATCATGGAGACAGAGAGACAGTTACCAGAGACTGGGAAGGGTAGTGGGGGTTAAAGTGGGGTGGTGGGGATGGTTAATAGTCACAAAAAAAAGTAGAAAAAATGAGTAAGGCCTTGTATTTGATAGAAAAACAGGGCAACTACAGTCAATAATAATTGTACCTTTTAAAATAAAAGTGTGTAATTGGATTGTTTGTAACACACAGGACAACTGCTTGAGGAGATGGATACCCTATTTTACATGATGTGATTATTTTGCATTGCTTGCCTGTTTCAAAATATCTCAAGTACCCCATAAAGATATACACCTACTATGTACCCACAAAAATTAAAGCAAACAAAAAAATTCCTCTGCCTACCTTGTACTTCTTTTAGGACATACGTTGTATTTTTATTTCCTCTTGTGTTCCTTGTGGTTTACTCACTTCTGAAATTATTTTTCTTTCATTGCTTTCCTCAGCCCTTCTTTCCTCAGCTCTGTCACATCATGTTTAAGTTTTTCTAATTCTGACTTATGAGCTCTTTCATGTCTTGTGTCATTTTCTTAATGTCTTTTAGCTTTTTTTTTTTTTTTTTTTTTCGAGACAAGGTCTTACTCTGCTGCCCAGGCTGGAGTGCAGTGGTGCAGTCTTGGCTCACTGCAGCCTCTGCCTCCCAGGCTCAAGCGATGTTCCCACCTCAGTCTCCTGAGTAGCTGGGATTACAGGTGTGCACCACTATGCCCAGCTAATTTTTGTATTTTTTGTAGAGATGGGGTTTGCCATGTTGCCCAGGCTTCTTTTAGCTTATTTTGATATAGACTGTTACGGTTTTGATCTACAGTTGACCCTTAAACAATGTGGGGGTTAGGGACACCAACCCCTCGGAGCAGTCAAAAATCCACATATAACTTTTGACTCCCCGGTAACTTAACTACTAATAGTCTGCAATGGACTAGATGCCTTATCACTAACATAAACAGTTGATTACATATATTTGGTGTGCTATATGTATTGTATACTGTGTCCTTACAATAAAATAAGCTAAAGAAAATAAGATGTTATAAAGAAAATCATAAGGAAGAGAAAATATATTTACTATTCATTAAGTGGAAGTGGATCATCATAATGGTCTTCATCCTTGTCACACTGAGTAGGCTGAGGAGGAGGAAGAGAAGGAGTTGGTCTTGCTGTCTCAGGGGTGGCAGAGGCAAAGGTGGATGAGGTGGAAGGGGAGGCAGGAAAGGCAGGCACACCAGTGTAACTTTACGGAAATACATTATAATTTCTGTTTGACTTTTTGCTTTTTCATTTCTCTAGTAATGTTTCCATACAGTATCAATCCTTCTTCCACTCTTTGCTTTAGTTTCATTGCTCTTATCATAAAAGGGTCTATGTTGTAAAAGAAGTCAAAAGTAGTCTTGAGTAACTGGAACCCTTCCGCCAGATTGTCTAGTGTCAATTTGTTTCCTGACACTGCTTCTTCTGTTTTCTTCCTCATGATCTGGCACTGGTTCGGAGGCACTCATCTCCATCAAGTCATTTTTTAATGCCTCTGCTGTGGTATATATTAGGCCTTGAATTTCTCCAAGATCCGTATCTTGACAATGTTCACCCCTCATCTTTTTTGCCATACCCTCAAATCTCTTCCATGATTTCCTTTATGGGCTCTGTCATAAATTCCACGAAACTTGTTTTGAGCTTGATGGCTTTCATGACTTTTTCTATAACAACAATGGCATCTTGAATGGTATAATCCTTCCAGACTTTCATGATGTTCTCTCTATTGGGGTTCTCTTCCATAATGTTGACAATCCTTTCCATACAGTATCATGTGTAATCAGCCTTAAAGGTCCTTATGACCCCCAAACTAGAGGCTGAATTAGACACGTTGTGTTTGGGGGCGAGTAAACCACTTTGATGCCTTCAGTGTTGAACTCACGGTGTTCTGGTGGCCAGGGGCATCATTGTTCAATATCAAAAGAACTTTTTAAAAGGTAGTCCCTTACTGGCAAGGTACTTCCTAACTTCAGGGAGAAAGTACTGATGGAACCAATCTAGAAAATGGGTTCTCATTGTCCAGCCCTTTTTGTACAACCAAAAGGCTGGCAGTGGGTGTTTAGGTTAGCAGCTTTATGGTTAGGGGCAGTCTGGATCATAAACCCAACTGCATTGGCACAAAACAGTACAGTTAGCCTATTCTTTCCTGCTTAAATGCTAGTGCTTACTTCTCTTACTAATAAAATGTCTTTTGTGGCCTTTTTTTTTTTTTTTTTTTTTTGAGACAAGAGTCTTACTCTCTCTCCTAGGCTGAAGTGCAGTGGCGTGATCTCAGCTCACCGCAACTTTGCCTTCCGAGTTCAAGCGATTCTCCCGCCTCAGCCTTCCAAGTAGCTGGGATTATAGGCACCTGCCATCACACTCGGCTACGTTTTATATTTTCAGTAGAGACAGGGTTTCACCATGTTGGCCAGGCCGGTCTTGAACTCCTGACTTCAGGTGATCTGCCCGCCTCAGCCTCCCAAAGTGCTGGGATTTCAGGTGTGAGCCACCATGCCTGGCCTTTTGGTGGCTTTTTTTTTTTTCCAGAATAGGTCACTTTTGTCTGCCATAAAACTTGTTCAGGTAGATATCCTTTTTCCTCTCATTTTGTTAATGACATCTTGGAATTCATCTTCTGCCTCTTGGTCAGAAGATGCTCTTTCTCCTGTTATCTGGACATTTTTAAAGCCAAACTCTTTTCTACAATTATCAAACCATCTTTTGCTGGAATTAAATTCTCCAGTTTTAGGTCTTTTACCTTCCTTTTGTTTTAAGTTGTCATATAATAGTTTTGCTTTTTCTCAAATCATATTAGAGTCTATAGTTCTGCCTTTCTTATAGCCATCCTGTGCCCACATAAAAGCTGCATTTTCAATACAAGACAAAAAAGGTATTTTGCAGGCTAGGCGTGGTGGCTCACACTTGTAATCCCAATGACTCAGAAGGCCAACTCAGGAGGACCACTTGAGCCCAGGAGTTGGAGACCGGCTTGGACAACAGAGCAAGACCCCATCTCTACAAATTTTTATTTTTTTTAATGAGCCAGCATGGTGGCATGCACCTGTAGCCCTAGTTACCTGGGAGGTTGAGGTAGGAAGATCCCTTGAGGCCAGGAGTTTAAGGTTACCATGAGCTATGATCACTCCATTGCACTTTAGCCTGGACGACAAAGTGAGACACTGTCTCTTAAAAAAAAAATTGGTAAAAGTATTTCACAAATAAGTGCAAGGTTTTCACACCTGATGGTATAGCTCCAGTGGCAGCTTCTCCAAAAAATGTTCTCATATATTTACTGAAAACAAGCCAAGCTAGGTGGTAGTCCAATTAGGCAGCAGTCCCACCTACTCAGGAGGCTAAGGTGGGAAGACTGCTTGAGCCCAGGAGTTCAAGTCCAGCTTGGGGAACATAGTGAGACCCTGTCTCTATTTTTTTTTTTTTTTAAAGAAACTATAAGTTTCTTTAAGTGGACTCGTACAGTTCAAATCCATGTTGCTCAAGGGTCAACTGTATCCTATGAGCATGTCTTTCTAGGGTACATTCATTATCAGTGCTGATGTTACTCTGCTCCTTATTCTCTTTATTCTTATAATCACCTTGAAACTTCCATTGTTCATTTTAATATAAAATTAGTGTAATAGTGGTCAGAATCAAAATGTACTCATGTGTGTTTAAAAAACGCTGACAAATAGAGCCAAGGAAAGGTATGAACAGAGAACTCTCACACTTGTATGCCTGATAACAAAACAATCACAAAGAACTACAAAAGCCACAACCTTGCATAAAGGCCATTGCAACCTTAAGGAAATATTAATACTTCTGCAGGGATACCTGTCCAGTCCAACCTTGGACCCTTGTTACTGATCGCTGCAGCCAAGGATAATCATTTCAAAACAATAATGAAATCTTCCCCAATTTTCCTTTAAAACCCTTTCTCTCCCTTTACCTTCCTGAATATGCACATCATTTCCTACGGCACACGTATGCCTACTGCAATGCCCTATTCCTGAAGAAACATCATTTTCTTTCAGAGAACCTCTCTTTGTTATATAGGGTGACATTAGTTTTCCTAAATGTCAGAGGATGTGTCTTTAGAAAGAAAGTAGATTTTCGGCCGGGCGCGGTGGCTCAAGCCTGTAATCCCAGCACTTTGGGAGGCCGAGACGGGCGGATCACGAGGTCAGGAGATCGAGACCATCCTGGCTAACACGGTGAAACCCCGTCTCTACTAAAAATACAAAAAACTAGCCGGGCGAGGTGGCGGGCGCCTGTGGTCCCAGCTACTCGGGAGGCTGAGGCAGGAGAATGGCGTGAACCCGGGAGGCGGAGCTTGCAGTGAGCTGAGATCCGGCCACTGCACTCCAGACGGGCGACAGAGCAAGACTCCGTCTCAAAAAAAAAAAAAAAAAAAAAAAAAAAAAAAAAAAAAAGAAAGTAGATTTTCTAGTTTCAAAAAGCTCCCTCTTGCATGTTGAAAATCTTGCATGTTGAAGCATGTGGCTTTCTTCCTTACATTTCTGGCTCTGTTCCTATTCCCTCTTTGTCATGATTGTCCCTGTATCCTGGATGATTTTGATGCCATTCCCAGCAGTTCCACCTGCATGGGAGACTGTCCTGGAAGACAGCCTTGTCAGATCCGTTTTCAGAGTATACAGGGGTTAGACGGCCCCTGCCTCTTCCAACCTTCCTGGGGGACCCTTGTACTCACACACTATTGGCTACTTAGGGGATCCTAAGTACCCTATTCTTGGGAAGCCCTGCCTTCTTCCACATTGTTGGTTTGTTGTTTGTCTTTACCCGTTTGTATTTTGGAATTTAGGTATATTCCTTGTCACCTACTTTTGTTGCAAATGTTATACAGGATTTTTCTACCGACAGCAATCTTTTCTTTTTCTTTTTCTTTTTTTTTTTTTTTGAGACTGAGTCTCACTCTGTCGCCCAGGCTGGAGTGCAGTGGCACCATCTCAGCTCACTGCAACCTCTGTGTTCCAGGTTCAAGTGATTCTCCTGCCTCAGCCTCCTGAGGAGCTGGGAGGCGTGCGCCATCACATCTGGCTAATTTTGTATTTTTAGTAGAGGCGGAGTTTCACCATATTAGCCAGGCTGATCTCAAACTCCTGACCTCAAATGATCTGCCCACCTCAGCCTCCCAAAGTGCTGGGATTATAGGCGTGAGTCACCATACCTGGTTACCTGACAGCAATCTAAGTAGAATGATTATCAAGGTACCAGTTCTAAGTATCAGCACGGAAAATTACAAGTCCTAAAAATATAAATTCCCTTTGACTCTACAATCCTAATTCTGGGATTTATCCTAAAGAAATAATATCATTAGGTAAGTGAAAAAAATATGTGCATATGAAGCTGCTCTGGTCGGGCCTTAGGGTGCTTCCCCCTAATCTGCTCATTTTTAACTCTTGCTTTTACTGTTAAGTATTGCCCCCAGTGATATCTTATCTGGAATTGTGAAACGGTCCAGTCCTGTTAACGGTCCAGTCCTGTTAAGTTTGAATAATCAACTAATATATAACTAACAAAATGTAAAGATACATACCTTCAAATGTTGGTCCATAAATCGACTCTCCATTATCTCCTTTTCCATACACTATATCTGAGAAATAGCAATAAATAAACATTAGAATTTTGAGATGAAAAGATTTAGGATGCAGTAATGACAGGGAATAAATGTTGCTTTAAATGATGATTCCAAGGCTGAGGTGGGATGATCACTGGAGCCCAGGAGTTTGAGACCAGCCTGAGCAACATAATGAGACTCCATCTCCATAAAAGAAAAAAAAAAAAAAGGAATCAGCCAGGTACGGTAGCTCACGCCTATAATCCCAGCACTTTGGGAAGCCGAGGTAGGCAGATAACCTGAGGCCAGGAGTTCGAAACCAGCCTGGCCAACACAGTGAAACCCCATCTCTACTAAAAATACAAAAATTAACTGGGCATGGTGGCATGTGCCTGTAATCCCAGCTACTAGGGAGGCTGATGCAGGAGAATTGCTTGAACTCAGGAGGCGGAGGTTGCAGTGAGCCAAAATTGCGCCGTTGCACTCCAGCCTGAGCAACAAGAGTGAAACTCCATCACAAAAAAAAAAAAAAAAAAAGAATACAATATGATTCCACTTATACCAACAAATAAAGTTACCTAATTGTTCAATATCCATACTATGAAAAATTACTATAATAATTTCCCTTGTATCTTGTAAGCACTTTTACATTCATAATGCAAACTTTTGAAAGGATGAAGCATTAAATTATAATTGTGGCCACAATTTTTCAAAAGTATGTTCACATAAATTCTGCTTACTTCATAAATTATTCCACAGTCCATCGTGCTTTTCTGAAATTAAGATTAAACTAAGAGGCTAAAACAGGAAAAGTAAATTATTTTTAGAATATGTATAAAAAATAGAGCCGGGCGCGGTGACTCACACCTGTAATCCCAGCACTTTGGGAGGCCAAAGCAGGCAAATCACTTGAGGCCAGGAGTTTGAAACCAGCCTGGCCAACATGGTGAAACCTGTCTCTACCAAAAATACAAAAATTAGCTGGGTGTGGTGGCTGGTGCCTGTAATCCCAGCTACTCAGGAGGCTGAGGCAGGAAAATCGCTTAAACCCAGGACGTGGAGCTTGCAGTGAGCCAAGATCGCGCCACTGTACTCCAGCTTGGGTGACAGAGCGAGACTCCATCTCAAAAAAAAGAAAAGAAAAAAAAAGAATATGAATAAAAAATACGTGCCCAAACAGAATTCATGTTCAAAATTTCATATCCTATAGTGATAACTCATTTATTTACCTAGTGTATTGGAAATAAAGTTTCCTGTAATGTAACAAGGTTTTTTTTCAGGTGTTCACACGCTATGCATATTTTGGTTTAGGCAATGCTCCCACTATAAAAAGACTCCATGAACAAGTTATTTTTTATCTATCCACAGTTAAAAGAGGAGCAAAGCTAACTCTAGTGAAAATAATGGGCTCTGAGGTCTGTCCTCTCTCCCCCATCCTCCCCATCAGTATCTCTCTACGAACTTCAGCTCTACTCCGCTCCCTCCTTTAATACAGTGCTCAATAAATGTTTATTGAAGGACTACGCTTTTTAAAGTCAGTATGAGCAATTTACCTACAATAAAAGTGTGTGTGCTATTTTTCAAAGAAAACTGATGCAACATCAAGTATGCAAAGAGAATTTATCCCAGAAAGGCCATGTAGCATTTAAATTACACTATTTCGAAAGCTAGCTCAGAAGTTAATTGATAAGCCTTAAGTCTCCAACCCGACTCACCTAACACTCAGTCACAGTTCACTACACAGCCCCAGGCAACTCTTGAAAGGAAGTTGTCATGGCTGAAGGCTAAATCTGGAAATGGGGAAGCTGAGGGACCCCCCATCAATTCCTTCAGATCCTAGGGGTTGGTTCTCTCAGGGAACTCTGCCCGGGTGGTCTTCTCCCCTGCCAACTTACCTACCCATCGGTCACATTCCCTTACCCCCTCCCTCCCACACTCACCAACATTACTCTTGTCCTCTGCTTCAGATCTCCTAGGTGAATATTTTATATTGACACCATTTCAATCCGTATTTACTATTCTTTTTTTGTGGCCACAGTCCACCCTCTTGAATTCAGCCCTGTATATCTGATATTATTGCTATACTTCTGACAACAAATTCAGAGTGCCGAATACTGGTTTAAGCAAATTTTAAAGTCAGATGATTTTGATGAAAATGTTGATGTCGGTTACTTTTTCCAAGCCTGTTTGCTTATCTGTATAAACAGGGATAATGGTAACTGCCTCACAGGTAGCTCTGAGGATGAAATAACACAGGTAGAGCACTCGGGCAGTGCCTGGCAGAGTGTCATGCCCATGCAGCATCACATGCTTCTAGAATGCCCACTCTCATTATCATCTTCATCATTCTGCTCAATATGATGATGATGGTAATAAAATGCATTAAATTTATCTCAAAAGATCCTTCTGAACTCACACTGAAGAAATGTCTTATGAATAGAGGAAATGTGGTAAGGGCCTTTGGTGTTCTAGTTCTATTTGATAATATAAAACAACTCATTCTGGAGAAGAGCTCTGAATGTACAGAATGTGGCCAGGTACGGTGGCTCATGCCTGTAATCCCACCACTTTGGGAGGCCGAGGTGGGAGGGTTGCTTGAGGCCAGGAGTTCAAGACCAGCCTGGGCAATATAGTGAGACTGTCTCTACAAAAATTTTTCTTTTTGAGACAGAGTCTTGATCTGTTGCCCAGGCTGGAGTGCAATGGCACCATCTCGGCTCACTGCAACCTCTGCCACTCGGGTTCAACCGATTCTCCTGCCTCAGCCTCCTGAGCAGCTAGGACTACAGGCACATGCCACCACAACCAGCTAATTTTTGTATTTTTAGTAGAGACGGGGTTTCACCATATTGGCCAGGCTGGTCTCAAACTCCTGACCTCATGATCCACCTGCCTTGGCCTCCCAAAGTGCTGGGATTACAAGCGTGAGCCACCGTGCTCGGCCTACAAAAATTTTTAAAAATTAGCTGGTCATGGCGGCATGTGCCGGTAATCCCTGCTACTCGAGAGGCTGAAGTGGGAGGAGTTCAAGGCTGCAGTGAGACCTACGATCGTGCCATTGCATTCCAGCCTGGGTGACAGGCTAAGACCCAACACTTTGGTGGGGCTGAGACAAAAGGATTGAGTCTTTGAGTCCAGGAGTTCAGGACCAGCCTAGGCAACACAGAGAGACCCTGTCTTTACAAAATTTTTTTTTTAATTTGCCAGGCATGGTAATGTGTGCCTGTAATTCCAGCTACTTGGGAGGCTGAGGTGGGAAGATCACTTGAGTCCGTGAGGTTGAGGCTGCAGTGAGCTGTGATTGTGCCACTGCACTCAGCCTGAGCAACAGAACAAGACCCTGTCTCAAAAAAAAGAATGTGGGAATGCCTTCATTTCTCTCGAATCCATTCAAAGTCACATAATAATACACACTGGAGGTGGACCTTATAAATACAAAAATGCATACTTGATTAGAACCCTAGTAGTTAGAAAAACACAGAAAAGTTAATTTAGACAATTAATTTAAAAGTCGTGTGAAAACTCCTACTGGAAAGAAATCCTATAAATGTAAGTCAAATGGAAAGCCTGAAGCATATTAATTATTTTGTAATGCTCCAGAAAATTCACAACATGAATGAAATGTTTTATGAGTTATAAACATATTGTGCTTATCAAAGCAGTTCTTTTTTTGTTTTTATTTGTTTTTACTACTTTCATTCATATCTCTTTACCTTCAGCCAACTCACACCATAGCAATGCTCATTCTTAAAGAGAGTCTCTGGACTATGGATTTCCACTTTTTTTTACAAGGGAAAACTGAGGTAAGAATTCGGTATGTTCTCTTTAAGCAATAATATATGAGTTCAGCCGGGCACGGTGGCTCATGCCTGTAATCCCAGCACTTTGGGAGGCCGAGGTGGGCAGATCACTTGAGGTTGGGAGTTCAAGACCAGTCTGGCCAAAATGGTGAAATCCCATCTCTACTAAAAATACAAAAAGTTAGCTGGGCATGGTGGAGCGTGCCTGTATCCCAGCTACTTGGGAGGCTGAGGCAGGAGGATCACTTGAACCCCAGAGGTGGAGGTTGCAGTGAGCTGAGATGGTGCCATGTAATCCAGCCTGGATGACGAAGTGAGACTCTGTCTCAGCATAATAATAATAATATAATATATGAGTTCAATAGGTACTTTTTTTTTTTTCTAAAGCCAGTTAATAAAATTTTCCTCTATCCATTTTAAAGTGTGTTGGATGTATGGGTGAAATGAAATGTATTTCTAATATATAGGTAGGTTTAATTGCTAATAGTTGGGTAATTGTTCTGTGACTAATGGGCTATTGAAACATGAATCTTTGTTAAGTGTTTGAATTTTCTTACTGGAATTATTTGGTGGGTTCTGGATATCCTCGCCCATCATATATATATATCTTTTAGTCTTATGTAAAACATGATCATTTTTGTGTAAAAGAGTTTGTTTCATTTTCTTTGATTAACAAAGAGTTGGTGTCGATTTTTTTTTTTTTTTTTTTTTTTTTTTTTGAGACGGAGTCTCGCTCTGTCACCCAGGCTGGAGTACAGTGGTGCAATCTCGGCTCACTGAAAGCTCCGCCTCCCAGGTTCACACCATTCTCCTGCCTCAGCCTCCTGAGTAGCTGGGACTACAGGCGCCCGCCACCACGCCCGGCTGATCTTTTGTATTTTTAGTAGAGACAGGGTTTCACCATGTTAGCCAGGATGGTCTCGATCTCCTGACCTCGTGATCTGCCCGCCTCGGCCTCCCAAAGTGCTCCCAAATTACAGACACGAGCCACCACGCCCGGCCGACTTTTTAAAATCCTTCTGAAGGAAGTAGGCCTCAAGGGAGCCCAAGGGGGAATCCAACCAAAGTGGTAGAACGACTTGCTATCTTAACTTTGGACTTTCAAAATGCAGAGAATGTATGTTTTCCGTTTAACCATCTATTTTCCTTCTTTCTCTGTCTTTCTTCCTTCTTTTCTTTCTGCAAGTATTTATTAAGCACCTACTATACCTCAAACACTGTTCTAGTACCTGGGATACCATAGTGAATAAAATAGATAAAAATTTCTGGCCGGGCGCGGTGGCTCAAGCCTGTAATCCCAGCACTTTGGGAGGCCGAGGCGGGCGGATCACGAGGTCAGGAGATCGAGACCCTCCTGGCTAACACGGTGAAACCCCGTCTCTACTAAAAATACAAAAAACTAGCCGGGCGCGGTGGCGGGCGCCTGTAGTCCCAGCTACTCGGAGGCTGAGGCGGGAGAATGGCTGGAACCCGGGAGGCGGAGCTTGCAGTGAGCCGAGATCGCACCACTGCACTCCAGCCTGGGCCACACAGTGAGACTCCGTCTCAAAAAAAAAAAAAAAAATTTCTGCCCCTATGGAATTTAGAGGAACAGACAATAAACAAATGAACTAAGAAACATATGGTAGTATGTCTAATGATGAAAAGTGCTAGGAAGAAAGATAAAGCAAGGTAAGGAGTAGGAGGGTGGAAGGAGGAGTGAGCAGAGTGTGTGGAGAGAAAGACGGCAGTTTCATATAGGGTGGGCCAGTAAGGCCTTGCTGAGATAAACTCTGGGCAATAATCAGAAACAAGGGATACCTGCAGGAACAGGTTGGGTGGTGTGTGCCCCAGGCAAAATAAATGAAGCCTCAGGGCCCCTGTATGCTTGATGTGCTTAGGAGGCAGCCAGAGCCCGTGTGTGCAACAGAGTGTATAAGACGTCAGAAGATAAGTTGTGGGGAGAAGGGGCAGGCAGTGTCCACTGGGTAGAGCCTGTTAGTCCCAAAGGGCAAGCAACAGTGCCTGGAGGCATCCTAAGGCACAGCACAAAACCACATTTAGCTCCTGCCCTCCAACATTCTACATAGTCCCGTGGTATCAAAGGCATGTGAACCAGAGCAACTTCATCTTGAATAGGAGCTGGGTAAAATGAGGCTGAGACCTACTGGGCTGCATTCCCAGATGGTTACTGCATTTTAAGTCACAGGATTAGATAGGAGGTCGGCACAAGATACAGGTCATAAAGACCTTGCTGATAAAACAGGGTGCAGTACAGAAGCCAGCTAAAACCCACCAAAACCAAGACGGCGATGAGAGTGACCTCTGGTCGTCCTCACTGCTATACTCCCATTAGTGCCATGACAGTTTAAAAATGCCATGGGAACGTCAGAAAGTTACCCTATATGGTCTCAAAAAGGGAAGCATGAATAATCCACCTTTAGCATATAATCAAGAAATAGCCACAAAAATGGGCAACCAGCAGACCTTGGGGGCTGCTGTGCCTTCGGAGTAGCCATTCTTCTATTCCTTTACTTTCCTAATAAACTTACTTACACTTTACTCAACAAACTTACCCTGAATTCTTTCTTGTGAGAGATTCAAGAACCCTCTCTTGGGGTCTGGATTGTGGAAACTGGACATCCGTAGGAAGAGAGGATGATTCCAGAGCTTGGCACTTTCAACACACCAGGTCATTGAATCCTCACCACATCCTGTGATATTCTTATCATTATCCCCATTTTATGATTAACCAACTGATTCAGAGAGGTTCAGTGGCTTGTCCAAGATGGTATAACTTACATGAATCAGAGCTTGGCTTTGAATCTAGCAATCCCACTTTTTCCCAAGCCGTCCTTAACGTTGCTGCCTCACTGTTTGAAAACATGACCCAAGACCTGGGCACTTTACTATTTGAAATTTTACTTTAAATAAATAAAAACACAAACAAATAATACGACCTACTTTTCCCAGATCTTGCAAGGGTGGTGGGAGCTAAGCAAAAACAAAAATAAAACGAAACAAAAGAATGCAGCATCTGAGGCTGGGTGTGGTGACTCACGCCTGTAATCTCAGCACTTTGGGAGGCTGAGGCAGGCGGATCACCTGAGGTCAGGAGTTCAAGACCAGCCTGACCAACATGGCAAAACCTGTCTCTACTAAAAAGATATAAAAATTAGCCGAGTGCTGGGGTGGGCCCCTGTAATCCGGCTACTCGGGGGGCTGAGGCAGGGAGAACTGCTTGAACCCAGGAGGTGGAGCTTGAAGTGAGCCGAGATCGTGCCACTGCACTACAGCTTGGGCGACAGAGTGAGACTCTGTCTCAAAAAAAAAAAAAAAAAAAAAAAAAAAAGAACACAGCATCTGAAAGCCTAGCACTTGAGAGTCAACACCGAACTCAGTGTCAGGAGCCCCTAATATTAACAGGCCCCCTTGAGAAATGTTTTATACTAACCAAAAATGGAAAACCATCTAAATGTTCACCAATAGGAAATTAATTAAACTGGTATAGAAATATGATTAAAAAAAAAAAAACTAGGCAGACGCTAAACGTTTTGTATGTTTATGTTCATTGGCATGGTTAGATTGATACCACATATTCAGTGGAAAGACACAAAATGGAAAAACACTTGAAAGTGAGGTTAGATAACAATACTTGCTGTATGATCTCATTGTGGAGAAACCAAAGGGAAAATAACTTGCTTTAACATGCAGGATGCTCAGAATATATCTATATTTTTCTCCTCATCAGCATCAGGATGTTCTAGATCATACAAAAAATGGTCAACACCAATTTAAGCTTCTCAATATGTCATCAAGTTCAAGCAAATCTCCTTTGACACTAAGCCAATTATTTGTAAATTGCTGCCTGGTTGCTCCCTATGGAATATCCCCCAAAAGGCACCCAAAATTTAATTCCATGCTTTTAATCAGACACCTAGTCTATGTAAAACCAAAGGACTGACCTGAAAAGAAAGCGAACATAGAAACCAAACTCCTTTAGACATTACTTTTTACGTGTAATAATGTAACATGTTTGGTGAGAAATAAGTTGTTTTCCATTTATTATATTTTCAAATTCCCACTCTTAGTATACTTATTAAAACCACTGTACTTCTAGGTACTATGTATTTAGGTAAGCATTTAAAATTGGTGAAAATAAAATTGGTAAAATAAAATGTCACCCTACTCTCCTCTGTCATTTTTGAATTTGGAATATTCCTGGTAACATAAATTAGATTTACTTATTTTAATAATTAGAGTGTTTTTTAAAGAATACAAATATCTTACTTCATTATTTGGCTATATAAAGCATAATTATTCTTTAAATATGTCTAATTTTAAGTATATTTAATTCTACATACATTTCATAAAGATAAACGAAAGTTTAGACCTTCTCATTTGATATTGCAATTAAGTTGTATTTAACATTTTAAACTTACCCCCTCCTTGTATCCAGCCATTCCGTACTATTCGATGAAAAATGGAATCTTTGTAATGTAGTCTTATGCCACGTTGAGAAAACCCTGCTTTTCCTGTGCACAAGACCTGAAAATTTTTACATGTTTTGGGACATACATCACAGTATAGCTACAAAATAAAGACAAAAGGGTTCAAAGATTAAATATTCAACACTCCAGCAGTTAGAGATCCTACCCCCACAAACTTATTTAAAAAAAAAAAAAGTCTTACCTCAAAAATCAATCTTCCAATTAGAGAAGAATCAATACAAATGTCCAAAAACACAAAATCATGCTGTGAAGATTAAGGAGAAACATATAATGCAGGTCAAAGTCTCATAAGAAAGCTTTTAGAAATGACCAAAAATATAGCAGATGCAATATTTTTAGTGATAAGATTTCAATAACATTACCAATGGATAATATTACAGTAAAATTAAGTGAATGACTTGTATTAGTTTATTTCACTTTATTGAGTTTTTACAACCCACTTTACATATTTTAATTTTTACTATTGTATTTATTTATTTATTTTTGAGACAGGGTCTGGCTCTGCCCCCAGGCTGGGGTGCAGTGGCACCATCTCGGCTCATTGCAGCCTCAACCTCCTGGGTTCAAGTGATCCACCCACCTCAACCTCCCAAGTAGCTGGAACTACACACATGCACTACTACCAGGACTAGCTAATTTTTGTATTTTTGGTTGAGATGGGGTTTCACCACGTTGCCCAGGCTGGTCTCGAACTCCTGAGCTCAAGGGATCACCTACCTTGGCCTCCTAAAGTGCTGGAATTACAGGCATGAGCCACCGCCACACCTACCCAACATTACACATTTTTAAAACCGTTCAGTAGTGAAAGTTCTGGAAAACATTAACCTATCTCATAGGAGTGAAACACATGGCCAAGTTATCTACCACATTACAACTAGGTATAGAAATAGCCACACCTAGTGTGGGGAAGAAAACAGCCCAGGGATTCTTCTCTACTTCTCTTCTTTCCTGAGTATTTTTGGGAAGGATCCATCATGAACACCATGCATTTGGTGACTGTGCATCCTGGATTTTCAGAGACAGCACAGATTAGCTAATCAGAGCCAGGCCACATCTGTTCTGAGTGGGAAAATCAGGTCCCTACATCCATAGCAGATGTAGCCCCAGAGATAGGGAAGAGAAGGATGCTGGGCTTTCAAGTTACATACAGTAATACCCTCAGGTGCACAGACGCTCCCAGCTTGTCTTCACTTGATATCCTTTCTGGTAGAGAAAAACATTTGTGAGACCTTGTCTAGCCCTATAAAGAGGCATTCAAAATGAAAATGCTAGTTTCAATACAATAGCATTAATTTAGTTGCCAAAGCACATTTAATAGAGTACATTTGAAATCTTGGGCACCATTCTCCTACATTAAAATGCCACCTTGGCTCATGTTGGTAATCCCAGCACTTTAGGAGGCCAAGGTAGGTGGCTCGCTTGAGCCCAGGAGTTTGAAATCAGCCTGGGCAACATGGGGAGACCCTGTCTTTACAAAAAAATTAAGAAATTAGCTGGGCATGGTGGCATGTGTCTGTAGTCCCAGCTACTTGGGAGGCTAAGGCAATAGGATCACCTGAGCCCAGGGAGGTTGAGGCTGCAGTGAGCTATGATCGTGCCACTGCACTCCAGCCTGGGCGACAGAGTGAGACCCTATCAAAAAAAAAAAAAAAAAAAAAGGCGACCTTATTGAGCAAGGTGCATAACTTGTCCTGTCCTCTTTCTTAAGAATTTAGGAAACAAATGAAATTAAATATATCATATTTTTATGTCACTCTAACTTTTCTTTTAATGAAAAGACTGAAATAATATTGTGCTATCTGGCATCTAGCAATGAAATGTTCCATCCATACTAATTAGAATTCATTTGTGCCTCTCAGCTTCTGTACTACAAGTTTTTAAGTATAAAATAGAACAGTGTAACTAAAGAATAGGAGGCATAATATATTAAACTTCAGAGGCTCAGGAGGATAAAGAGGATATATTGGAAATCGTGGTGGACTTAGGAAATGGACTTACAGTCCATTCAGACACCACTAAACTTCCCCATGCATCAAGATATTATCTTTATGAGGTAGTCCAGAATAGATAATTCTGAAAACGCCAATAAAAGAGTTCAAATGAATGCAACACAAGGTAATGTCCCAGTCACCTAGCAGCCAAACAGGCAAGCATATTTATCTACCACATGGTTCTAACTGGAAGTAAACAAATCCCTGGGTTTTATTCAGCAAGAAAAGTCCACTCTCTATGCGAAAAAATCTAAGGATTGTCTCTTGAATTCTTCATGACTATCCTTTATCCTCACTGCCACGAATTATTTCTGGCTTTCATTATGTCTAACCCATGCTGCTATCCAATCCCCTGCTCCCAAGCTCCCCCCTACTCCAGCCTGCATCTGCACAGACCTAAACATTTCTCCAGAAAAGCAAAGAGGATTACATCATACTCTTTATGGAAAGTTCTGTTTCCATAAAGTTCTGTTTCCTTCTGGATAAAATCTAACTCCTTCGTTCAGATGGACAATAAATCATAATCCAGCCTCAAATTTTCTTTAGGATCTATTGGATTTTTTTTCCTAATTAAAATCTGAGTACCCTTCCTATCTGGGGAACTCCTCACAGGGTCCCACCACCTTCACTAGACCCTAAAGGGGCCAGATTCTCCCTCTCCCCATGCTGAGAGCACCAGGGTTTAGGAATATGACCTAGGCTTGCCAGCTAGGTGCTCCTGCCTGGGCTTAGGTCTCCAGGGAATGATGAAAAGACACTGAAGCATCGAACAGTTAATCTCGTTGAAGGTGGCGATGTGAACAAAACCCAGCAGTGCCATGGCAGTTCCCTGGCAGCACATCCCTGTAGTGTGACTCTAGCCATGTCTTTCTGCTGCCAGGCCTCGTTGGTTCCCACCTGTTTTCCAAAGCTGTTGTCCAGCTTTCCTGTCAATTGTGAGATAACAGCATCCTTTCAATACACACCTTTTCACCTTCAATCAATCAGAGGAGTCTGGTAATGCTGGCACCAAGAATCTTGACTGAAACTCATCTTCCCAGCTTCATTCCCCACAAATTCTGGCCTCCTTGCTGTTGCCCTGCCATTCCCAGGGCATGTACTGCTGGACTCCTGACCCTTTGGGAATTAACTGTTTGAACATTAAATGCCTCCCCACACCCCAGAGTTTCCAGTATTTTCAAAGTGCACTGTTGATTCAATCAAACATGCACTGAGCACCTATTATGTTTCAAGTCTGTTTGAGCAGTGGTTCAACAAGGATGAATGAGACAAGGCCTTTGCCTTTGCACAGTTCAGATCTTAGCACTGGCTCACTGTGGGCACAGGCCGCCATGGGCAGGAAATGATTTTCTGCACAATGCAGTTGTTGCTACCAGAAGGTTTCTGAGCAGAATTGCAAACTCCCTCCACCCCTATTGCCATCACTTCCTGATAGCTATTTCTCACCCCTGGACCTCAAGCTTCATGACTATCCTCTGCCACTGGAAACCTCCCCACTGGCACAGCCTGTCTGGGCTTGCTCTTGCCAACTATGTGTTCATGCCTTTTTTTTGAGATGGAGTCTTGCTCTGCACCAGGCTGGAGTGCAGTGGTGCGATCTCGGCTCACTGCAACCTCCACCTCCCAGGTTTAAGCGATTCTTCTGCCTCAGCCTCCCAAGTAGCTGGGATTACAAGCACACACCACCACGCCCAGCTAATTTTTGTATTTTTAGTAGAGACAGCATTCACCATGTTGGCCAGGATGGTCTTGATCTCTTGACCTTGTGATCCGCCTGCCATAGCCTCCCAAAGTGCTGGGATTACAGGCGTGAGACACCGCGCCCAGCCTGTGTTCATGCTTTAAAATGTCACCTTTCTTCAATCAACTTTCCATTGTCTTAGCTCAGTAGCTCTTGCCTAGATGTTGGACAGTCTTAATTTAAATATTTAACACTCAAGATAAATGGATGATAGGTTTTACCTTCTCTGAGGGGGTGGTCTTTGTATTTTAAAATAGATTATTCATGCACATAAATCTCTAATGGGAAGTAGAAATGTCTGCACAGAGATGATTTCCCTGTGCAGCCCATGTGCTGTTAGGCACACTTGCTTTACATACCACCATATTATAATCTTTTGCAAATGGAAATGGAACTAGGCTTTAAACTTAGTCTCCTACATTTTTACAATCTCCTTCGTTAGGATATCAATGATTCATGCTGAATCAATATAAAGGGTCAAAAATTCCATGACTTTTCTTTAAAAATTAGTATAACTTGCCTTGGTGTCTCTTAAGAATTTCATGGAAAAATCCTCAGTGAGTGCATCATAAAGTGCAGAGGGTTTAATGTCAACTATATCCCACACCTCGTGGGCCCATTTCTGCAGATCCAATGCATCACCCAGGAACTGACCATCAACAAAAGACATCACAGAGGAAGAATATTCCCAGGTTTCATTTTTGAGTTCCTGTAAGGGAAAAGGACCAAAAAAAAAAAAAAAAAAAAAAAAGTAAGAAGTGGGGGAAACTTGCTAAACCCATAAGCCAGAGCTTGGGATCAACTCTAGGTCTGAATTTGTCAACTCTAATATTGAATCTTTTAAAAATAATTTTTAAACATTTTTATCATCCTTTACAATTTTGCTCTCAGATATAATTTAAGAACATTTTTAAGAATCTGACATCATTAAAAGCAAAGAATGATCTAAAAAGGAATCACAAAAATGTTACAAATGAAAAAAAAAATTTATCTGAGGAATGTGAGCCCCTTTAAATGATCATGCCCAGAAAGGCATTTAAAATATAATAGCAGTCATTTCTCACTCCCCCTGGAGCTAACTAATTACCTCCACTTACTAAGTGGGCTCTAGGCTGACACCAAACAGCCATAAAAAGCCATCCACCCTATAGTTCAACAACATATAGCCAATTGCTAACCAATGTTATTTCTGAAAATCAATGACAATTCCTGACCAACAGCTTTTGTAATCACCCCCTCTTCTGATTCATTCTTTTTTCTTTTTTTTTTTTTTTTTTTTTTTGAGGCGGAGTCTCGCTCTGTCGCCCGGACTGGAGTGCAGTGGCCAGATCTCAGCTCACTGCAAGCTCCGCCTCCCGGGTTTACGCCATTCTCCTGCGGCAGCCTCCTGAGTAGCTGGGACTACAGGCGCCCGCCACCTCGCCCGGCTAGTTTTTGTATTTTTAGTAGAGACGGGGTTTCACCGTGTTAGCCAGGATGGTCTCGATCTCCTGACCTCGTGATCCACCCGTCTCGGCCTCCCAAAGTGCTGGGATTACAGGCTTGAGCCACCGCGCCCGGCCTCATTCTTTTTTCTTTAAACACTTGAGCCTCTATTTTGTTCTCTGGAGCACTTCCCAAGGCAACTTGGAAATGTGTCCTGGGCTGCAGTCCTCAACCTTGGCCCAGATAAACACTCTATATTAATTTTGTTTCAGCTTCTTCCTTTTAGGTTGACACATTAATAGAAAGATAAATGGTAATCTGGTATTAAAAATCACCGTGAGCCTGGCATACTTGTTATATTAACTTGCAAACAAAATTCAGTCTCTGTCTTCAGTCCTAAAGCACATTTTACTGTGTGCGTACTTGGAAAGGATAGGAGGTTCAGGTAAGACGTGGGGTTCAATGCAGAGGACTGTGAAAATGTTTTTTGGGTGACGTGGGGCTTAAGGTTAGGAAATGACTTATGAGGGTCAACAGGGATTTCTGCGGCACAATCAGGAGCAGTGAGGAAGCTCCTTAGCACTGTGTCTTCAGCCCCTCAAAATGCAGTGTGTTAACGTTTTCATCAATACAACGCTGATGGTAAACCTTCTAAATCTCCAGTGGGCTTGAGGGATGCCCCCTCTGAGGAGATCTGGTTTATTATTACCCAGTACCAGCCATGAATAACTTGGAACAGCTATGCTCAAACTTTTGTGGGCAATGAGAATCATTGAATCTGAAATTCTTATTGATCTGATTCTCAGAATCACAGAATTTGAGTTCCCTCTCCCCTTCCCCCAATACTCTGATTCTAGGATGGTGCCTGAGAATTTGCACTTATTTATTTATTCGTTTTTTGGAGATGGGGTCTCACTATACTGCCTAGGCCGGTCCTGAATTCCTGGGCTCAAGATCCTCCCACCTCAGCCTCCCAAAGTGTTGGGATTACAGATGTGAGCCACTGTAACCCGCCAGAACGTGCCTGTCTAACAACCTCCTAGGAGGTGCTGGTGCTGCTGCTCTAGAGACTACACTTGGAGAAATACTAGTTTGGGGAACAGTTTACATTCAGCTTGCCAACTTGCTTCATTCTCCTTTGGAGGTTTAATATCCTATTGCTTGCTTCCTATGCCCTTAACAAAATCTGCTTCTAGGCAGAGAAGAGATTTGTCTATGCTGAACTATAAATTACTGATAGAGCCAGTGGGTCAATACTTCCTGGAGTGTTTAAATTTATCAGTGTTATCATATTTTACAGGACCTAAAACTTACTTTCTTTTTCCTTTTTTTTTTTTTTGAGACCGAGTCTTGCTCTGTCTCCCAGGCTGGAGTGCAATGGCGTGATCTCAGCTCACTGCAACCTCCGCCTCCTATGTTCAAGCAATTCTCCTGCCTCAGCCTCCCGAGTAGCTGGGATTACAGGCACCCACCACCATGCCCAGCTAATTTTTGTATTTTTAGTAGCGACAGGGCTTCACCATGTTGGCCAGGATGGGGTCTTCATCTCCTGACCTCATGATCTGCCCGCCTTGGCCTCTCAAAGTGCTGGGATTACAGGCGTGGGCCACTGCGCCCAGCCCAAATGATGTAGTTAAAAACAAATACAAAAACGAAAAACAGCTTGGTGGCCAATCACAATGACTCACCCCTATAATCCCAGCACTTTGGGAGGCCGAGGTGGGTGGATCACTTGAGCTCAGGAGTTTGAGACTAGCCTGGGAACACGGTGAAACCCCATCTCTTAAAAAAATACAAAATTTAGCCAGGTGTGGTGGTGTGTGCCTGTAATCCCAGCTACTTGCAGGGCTGAGGCAGGAGGATTGCTTGAATCTAGGAAGTTGAGGCTGCAGAGAGCCAAGATCGCCCCACTGCACTCCAGCCTGGGTAACAGAGTGAGACCCTATCTCAAAAACAAAAAACCCAGCTTGGTAAATGATTAATATAATTTAGGAAAAGTACATAATTTAGAGAAATAAAATCTAGTTACACTAAAATTACTCTTTCAGTTTTTCCAAAACAATGCATAAATAATTCAGGCAAAACTTGGTTTGTTGTCTACATCCCCCACATCCCAAGTATCCTTTACCCTTTTTTTCTCCTGTAGATATTGCTGCCATGCAAATTCTTGAAGAGGAACTAATATAGGATCTTCAAATTTGGATGGATGATTATTCTTCAGATTCTGGATTTCGAAATAGAATAATTATTTTAGAGTTAGTTCCCTTTTAAAGTCAATATCATGTTCCCCAATTTTTATGGGGTTTCCAGAAGTTTTATACAACACACGCCCAGGTCATGCAGTCTGACTGAGAAATTCCTTGCTCGCTCTCAGAGGCCCTTGTGCTCACCTCCAAGTTGCTCCCCAGTCCTGGGAGCTTATTTGTATAAGTGCCTCAAAGCCAAGAACTATGTCTTAGAGGCTGGGCGCAGTGGCTCACACCTGTAATCCCAGCACTTCGGGAGGCTGAGGTTGGCAGACCACCTGAGGTCAGGAGATTGAGACCAGCCTGGCCAATGTGGCAAAATCCTATCTCTACTAAAAATACAAAAAAATTAGCCAGGCATGGTGGGTGTGTACCTGTAATCCCAGCTACTGGGGAGGCTGAGGCAAGAGAATCACTTGAACCTGGGAGACAGAGGTTGCAGTGAGCCGAGATCACGCCACTGCACTCCAGCCTGGGCAACAGAGTGGGATTCTATTTCAAACAAAAAGAAAAACAAAACAAAACAAAACAAAAAAAACAAAAGAAACAAACTCTTGTCTTAGTCTTCCTATATTCCCACCTGCCACAACCTCTGGCACATAGCAGCTGAATAAACAAAGGAATCTATAAATGGGCTAATGCCAATAGCTTTGTGATATGTTATGTTCTTTTAGGACTAGTTTTTCCCAAAGTACAACTCTTGCTAAACCTCAGCGGATCTACAGACACTTTACTTATAACATAAACAAAAGTCCTTGCTTTATTTCACTGATGAATGGGGGATGACCCAAAAGATAATAACATTGCGGTTATACCCCTTAGGAAAAAGAGAAGTACGAAATCAGTTTAGGTTTAGATACTGAACATGTTTTAGTTTGACATAGATTGTCTGTAGGAATCAGAGAAAATTCTTATTGGTCAGCAATCCAGGCTTGGTTCTTGGTATCTGTCTCCCTCTAAAGCAAGAGAAGGCAGGTGAGGCAATAACAGGCTTCTTTTCTGAGTGGGTCTGGGAAGTAGATGGACCAAAGGGAAAAATAACAGCCGCTGCAGGTGGCACCTTCCCTGCTAGGGACAGTGCTTGGAGGCCCTGTCGTGGTCCAAAAGAGGGTGCTGGCCTAGCACAGGTCATCAGGAGTGAGTATTCCAAGGGGAGAAAACCAGGATGTGAGTGCGGCCCACTTTGGCAATACTCAGGAAGACGGCAACGATAATCAGGCCATTTCCTTCTGTCCCCAAGCAACAGGTGACGTGTCCTGTTTCTCAGTTCCAGTGTCTGTGCTCAGTTTGAGGCAATACTTCAAGTTGACTAATATATATATATATATATTTTTTGAGACGGAGTCTTGCTCTGTCACCCAGGATGCAGAGCAGTGGCATGTCCTCAGCTCACTGCAACCTCTTGTCTCCTGGGTTCAAGCAATTCTCCTACCTCTGCCTCCTGAGTAGCTGAGATTACAGGCGCCCGCCACCACGCCCAGCTAATTTCTGCATTTTTAGTAGAGATGAGGTTTCACCATGTTGGCCAGGCTGGTCTCAAACTCCTGACCTCAGGCCATCTGCCTGCTTCACCCTCCCAAAGTGCTGGGATTACAGGCATGAGCCACCGCACCCAGCCCAGCTGACTGCTATTTCTAACCATCTGGAATAAACTATAAATCCAACAGTTTTCAAATGAAACACATCATGTCTTTTTAATAATTTAGTATTTGTTGTAGAACGGACTATATCCAAATTAAAATATATGCAATATTTATTCTTATTCTCTACAAATCTCAATGTTTTGTGTGTTTGGTTTTTACACTTTGTTTTTATTTTTGAATTGACATATAATAATTGTACATATTTATGGGGTAGTGATGTCTGGATACATATAATGTATACCTATCATTGGCATATTCATCATCTCAACATTTATTATTTCTTTGTGTTGGGAACACTCAACACAAATCTAAATCTCTGTCAGTTAATCAGGCATCTGGGATCACTCACAAATTATCACATTAGGGATATATTCAGATATCCTTTATTAAGACAGAACTAGAGGCTGGGTGTGGTGGCCCATGCCTATAATCCCAGCACTTCGGGATATCGAGGAGGATTGCTTGAGCCCAGGAGTTCAAGACCAGACTAGGCAACATAGTGAGACCCCTGTCTCTTCCAAAAAAAGAAAAAAAAACTAGCTGAATTTTCATATTTGAATACAACTACAGTAGGTAAAAGTTTAAGAAAGGGAAATTGACATTAATATAATAAAGATATTGTTTTCTTGACCTAGTGTCTTCTACAACAGGGGTTGGACAGGAATAATTTTTAGATTTGTAAACAGTAGTTTTTTTTTTAAGACAGAGTCTCACTCTTCTTGCCCAGGCTGGAGCGCAGTGGCGTGATCTCAGCTCACCAAAACCTCTACCTCCCGGGTTCAAGCGATTCTCCAGCCTCAGCTTCCCGAGTAGCTGGGATTAGAGGTACCCACCGCCACGCCTGGATAATTTTTGTACTTTTAGTAGAGATGGCGTTTCACCATGTTGGCCAGGCTGGTCTTGAACTCCTGATTTCGTGATCCTCCTGCCTCAGCGCTGGAATTACAGGCATGAGCCACCGTGCTCGGCCTGTAAACAGTTTTAAAAAATCAAAAAAATCATATTTCATGTTATGTGAAAACTATACACAAGTCAAATTCGGTGTCCATAATATGGTTTTACTGGAATACTGCCATTTATTTCCATCTCTGTGTCTGTTTTTGCAACACAGGACAAAGCTAAACAGGTGGACTGAGACTCTATTGCCAAGAATGCCTAATATATTTACTATCTGGACTTTACAGAAAAAAACTTGCCAACACTTTCTTTACAATGTGGAGTAAGCACAGAAAATATGTGCCTTCAGAAAAAAAGCGAAAAAAAATGGGAAAAAAAAGAAATCCCCGAAACTCATTAAATACATTAACTTTGTAATTAGCTTTATGGCCATTAACTTTGGTAATAAAAGGTTGCTGATCCCGTCTGCCCAAGCAACACAGACCATAATTTCTACTTTTGATGATTCATGTATTATTTTCACAGACTTCTGATCATTTGTTTTCTTTTTATTATTGATTTATTTATTTTGAGACGGGTCTGGCTCTGTCGCCCAGGCTGGAGTGCAATGGCGTGATCTCAGCTCATTGCAAACTCCGCCTCCCGGGTTCAAGCGATTCTTGTGCCTCAGCCTCCTAAGCAGCTGGTATTACAGACGACCGCCACCACGCCCAGCTAATGTTTTGTATTTTTAGTAGAAACGGGGTTTCACCATGTTGGCCAGGCTGGTCTAGAACTCCGTCTCTGCCTCCCGAAGTACTGAGATTAGAGGCGTGAGTCACCGCGCCCAAGAAGTCTTCTATTTGGAAACATTTTGTTGTCAAGTATCCAGCTGAGGAAAAACATTAACTAAGGCATGGTCCTGGAGTCAAGTGAGGTTCGGCGAGAAGTCTGCCATGGACAACATTTCTGGAGCAAACCCTGTAAGAAGGGCTGAATTCTACATGCCGACATTTCATACATTTCTCCTGCATTTCGGGTTGTAAGTGTGCTGCAGCATGACTGATTTGGCCAAATTCTTCCAGTTTCCTCAAGTGCTTTTCCTTTAATATCGTTCTGAGTGTTTACAAATGATTTTCCAAAGCACTTGTGAAGCATCTAGTTCGATAGGAACGCAGTGAGGGGTCTATAAAATTCAAAGAAAAGAACCTCCTCGAATGAATAGTTAACAAAAATCCCTTGGCGGGGGGGGGGGGGGAGTGGGGGCGCGGGGGGTTGTAAAAATCAGCTAGTTATATAGTAATCATTTTTCCATGAATTTTAAAATCTACAATTAAATAAAAAATTGACGTAGAACAAAATCCGCGGGTGTGTGTGTGTGCGTGTGTGTGTGCCTCGGAGGGGATTTCCTTATTTCCCAGCACGGTTCTGAACCCTTCCTTCGCTCAGACATCGTCATAAGTCGAACGCCAGCCCCTGGACCCGCACTTGCTCCCCTATACGCTCCTCCCGGTCCTCCAGACGGAGCCTGCCCGGCCAGGACACGCCAGCCCCTTCCTCGGCCGGTGGGGCCTCGACCCCTGCCGCCTCGAGGGGACGCCGCGCCTGCAGTCCACGCGGCGGAGAGGGGGGAGCGCGGAGGGCCGCCCGCGACGGAGGTTTCTCTGTGGTTACCTCAGCGGCGCTCTTCGCAATCTGAAAGTTGGGGCAGCTGAAGAGCCCCACCACCTTCACCTGCAGCGGCCGCTCGGGCAGCGACGGCGAACCGCACCTGGCGTGCTGGGGCCCGCAGAGCTGCGGCCTTGCCATGGCCGCGCACGGGGACGCCGTGTGACCCCAAACACTGCGCGTCGCTCCGGCAACTGCGCGGCCCCGCCTCCGCCGCTCGCAGGAGGCGGGGCCCAGGGGCGGGGCCGAGGGCGGCCCGTGGCGGCCGGGCCTTTCCTCAACTTTGCGCCTGTTGCTGGGCCGCTGGCCCGCGGGCGGCGGCGGCCGGGGACGAACGGAGGAAAAGGAACCGGGAGCCGCCCACCCGGGGGCGCTCTGCGGACCCCCAGGGTCCTCGCGCGCGGCCCTCGCCGAGCCTGGGCACCCGGATTTCGGCAGCGGATCGTCTTTCCGGGTTGGCAGCCCGCCTGATTGGGACCAGCCGGCCGGTTGCCGGGGGAACGCGGGAGTCGGGCTCGGCCTGAGCCACGCGAGCTTGGTGCCCACCTGTGCGCGCCGCCTGCGTGGAAGGAACGGCCCGGGGAGAAGGCGCCGCCGGCCGCCCCCGTCCCCACCGCGGCCGTCGCTGGGGAGCTAGAGCCGCCTTGCGCCCCTGGTGTGCCCCAGCCATGAAGCCCAACTTCTCCCTGCGACTGCGGATCTTCAACCTCAACTGCTGGTGAGCGCGTCCGCGGAGTGCGGTCTGGGGGCCGCCTTCCGGTCGCACCCATGCAGCCTTCCTCACCCCATCGCGCGCTACGATCTCAGGGTGTAGGGGAACCCGAACCTCCAAAGTCCACATCTGGCCCCAGCTCCGGTGGTCCCAGCGGTCACCTCCCCTGCCCCGCTCTTCTCTTCCTTAGGGGCATCCCCTACTTGAGCAAGCACCGGGCTGACCGCATGAGGCGCCTGGGCGACTTTCTGAACCAGGAGAGCTTCGACCTGGCTTTGCTGGAGGAGGTGAGATTGTGTAGCACCATGTGGAACCCAGGCTGGAAGGAGGGCACCTGGGGGCAGACCTTCCCCCTGGGGAAAGGCCAGGCAGACATACTCACCGCTTCCCTTAGGTGTGGAGTGAGCAGGACTTCCAGTACCTGAGACAGAAGTTGTCGCCTACCTACCCAGCTGCACACCACTTCCGGAGGTGAGAAGCCCACAGGCCTAAAGCCTGTTTTCATCCCAGGAGGCTCTTGGCCCTGCCAGCCCTTCCGTATCCTGCCTGCACCCTCCAGTCTCCTCCAGCCTTCTCTCCCTCTGGATGTGAGAAGGGGAAGGGTGAACCAAGAAGGTCCTATGACTTCAGCCCATTTCAGCTTTGTTTTCTGGCTGCCATATACTCCTCCAAAGGCTGTTGCCTTTGTTCTAGGACTAGTTCCAGCAGTAGAAAAAGAAAAAAATAGCTGATCAAAGCTGGAAGAGAAGGGAGGGGAAGAGGGCTGGGTGTCTCTCCCTGTTTTTCTGGTTATTAAGCAGGGCTTGGCTTTCAGCGGAATAATTGGCAGTGGCCTCTGTGTCTTCTCCAAACACCCAATCCAGGAGATCACCCAGCATGTCTATACCCTCAATGGCTACCCCTACATGGTAAGCCAGACCTCTGACCTCTTCCACCTCCCTTCACCACCTCCAGTAATACAAGATACAGGAGGCAGCTCTCTGAGAGCTGCAGGGGATGGGCAGAAAGATGGTGGTGGTGCCCTGAGTTTCTGTCTCCTCCTGCCTGCAGATCCATCATGGTGACTGGTTCAGTGGGAAGGCTGTGGGGCTGCTGGTGCTCCATCTAAGCGGCATGGTGCTCAACGCCTATGTGACCCATGTGAGTGAAGCTGGCAGTGCCTAGGGCTGGGACATGCAGCCCAGTCCTGGGACAGAGAGATGGTACTCCTCTAGCTCTAATGCCTGGGGGTGAGGTGTGGGGGCAAGATCTTATAAGGAAGCAATGGGCAAGGCTTATCCATTCTATACCAAACACCATGCCAAGTGACAGACACAGGCTTGATTCAGACATACCCCTGGAACCCTCAGTCTTATCTGCTGTGATCTCATCTGTCTTGCTCAGCTCCATGCCGAATACAATCGACGGAAGGACATCTACCTAGCACATCGCGTGGCCCAAGCTTGGGAACTGGCCCAGTTCATCCAGTGTGTGAGCCTGGGTTTGAAAGGGGAAGTGGGATGGGACCCAGGGGCTGGGGGTGAACAAGGCCCCAGTCATGGGGAAGATCTGATGAGGGAAGAACTCCCGCCTCACCAACCTGGTTTCCCCAGCCACACATCCAAGAAGGCAGACGTGGTTCTGTTGTGTGGAGACCTCAACATGCACCCAGAAGACCTGGGTTGCTGTCTGCTGAAGGAGTGGACAGGGCTTCGTGATGCCTACCTTGAAACTCGGGACTTCAAGGTGAGAGGACTTGCCTGTTACTTCCCCACCTATATCCCCAGCTTCTCTCCCTCCTCCTTCCCCACATCCTAGCATGAGCCAATGATTCCCTTAGGGCTCTGAAGAAGGCAACACCATGGTACCCAAGAACTGCTACGTCAACCAGCAGGCGCTGAAGCCGTTTCCCTTTGGTGTCCGCATTGACTACATGCTTTACAAGGTTGGGCTCCTCCCCCAACACACTTTCATCCGCTGTGTCTCTGTCTACCACCAACCTGTATAGATCCTTTGCTCAACTAGTCTAGTCTTGGACCACTGATGGTTGGAAAGTGGGGTAGCCAGGAGCTGGTTCTCTGGGAAGAGGCCCTCATCTATAAGCTGCTCTCTGGCCCTTACTTTTCCTAGGCAGTTTCTGGGTTTTACATCTCCTGTAAGAGTCTTGAAACCACTACAGGCAACGACCCTTACAGCGGCACCCCCCTCTCCGATCACGAAGCCCTGATGGCTACTCTGTTTGTGAGGCACAGCCCCCCACAGCAGAACCCCAACTCTACCCACAGTGAGTCACCCCCACCCTTTCCTTGGCCCTTGCCCTGCTTGAAGCAGCCCTTCCACTCTTGACTCTCTCCTGCCCCACTGCCCTGCCCTGTTGTAGGACCAGCAGAGAGGTCGCCGTTGATGAGTGTGCTGAAGGAGGCCTGGACGGAGCTGGGTCTGGGCATGGCTCAGGCTCGCTGGTGGGCCGCCTTCGCTAGCTATGTGATTGGCCTGGGGCTGCTTCTCCTGGCACTGCTGTGTGTCCTGGCGGCTGGAGGAGGGGCCAGGGAAGCTGCCATACTGCTCTGGACCCCCAGCGTAGGGCTGGTGCTGTGGGCAGGTGCATTCTACCTCTTCCACGTGCAGGAAGTCAATGGCTTATATAGGGCCCACGCTGAGCTCCAGCATGTGCTAGGAAGGGCAAGGGAGGCCCAGGACCTGGGCCCAGAGCCTCAGCCAGCCCTACTCCTGGGGCAGCAGGAGGGGGACAGAACTAAAGAACAATAAAGCTTGGCACTTTGGTGGCTCTGCCTTTTTACTTGTAGAGGCAATGGGAGCCAGGGATCAGTGTGACTGTCACACTACGGACCTTTAGGCTCCTACACATCTCCTGTCCCCATACATGCCCCCACCTCCCACCTGTAGGCAGTGTGAGCACTGTTTGTGGCAGAAACATTTTAATTGTAAACAGCAAGGCTCTCTGCCAGGCAGCCCAGATAAACAGGGGTGGCACTGTGCTGGGGTGAGGTGTTTTCCTTGTGGGAACGAAAGCAGACAGTCCACCCTCTTCTAGCCCTGGGCCCCTGTCCCCAAGGCCAGCTCGCTGAGCCTGCGCTCCTCCTGGAAGCGGATGAGGGCATCTCTCTGGTTGACCAAATCCACCAGCTTCCTCAGGACCTGGTCCTCAGCCTGCCGATCAGCAGCTGTCTTTAGGGTTTCTAAAACGGGGGAGACAAAGCTTAGAGAACAGGGAACTAGGCAGGGAAGCAGGAAAAGCCACAGCCTAATCCCAGCCTATGTGATTTCTATAACCCGGGCTTTGTTTCCTAAGCTGCCAAATTAGGACGGTTGCCAACACCAGTGGTTTTCTAGCACTACTGAGCAGCACTATTTTTTTTTTGAAGGAGATCTTGTATAAAAGCCAACTGTGCAGTGCAGCTCTGATTGAACTGAAGTGAGAAGGGGCTTTGCAGCCCCCTCCTCTGGCTTCCTTCTGAATTGTCTCAGAAGTACACAGACTAGAGGACCATGCTGCTTGGTCAGTATCTGAGATCATGAGGCTTGCATGACAACCCTGGGTTGTGTCTGCCTCTCCCCACATTTCACCTACCTTCCTGGTTCATGTAGCCTCGTAGCTCCTGGTCCAGCTGCCACTGTTTCTCCTCCAGGTTCAACTCCTGCACCCTGTGGAGGTCAGGGACTGTAGAAGCAGAGCTGTCTAGGGTGCCCAAAGGGCTGGAGCCTGGCCCGAGGGCCACTGTCACCATCCCCTTCCCCTTACGTGATCATCAGCTCAGCCTCCTCAGCCACCAGGCTGTTTTTCTTGTCAACGAGCTGTAGCAGCTGTCCTACCCATAGTTTCTTTTGCTGTTCTGGGGAACCTGAGAAGAAGGAAGATGGGTGGGGTGGTCAGGAGGTTCCCAGCCAGCACCAAAGGAGTCACAGGCTTAGGGGCCACAGGAGAGCAGGGTGTCACACGTATGTGTTAGCTGTGTGGCATGGCCACTGGGACTCCTATGGGCTGCAGCATGGAGCTGAACACAGTGGTAGGAGGCAGAGGGGTGTCCTAGCTTGTCACTCACTGCTCTGGCGCCTCAGGGCCAGCTCCAGCTTCACGCCCTCGGCCTCTAGCTCCCTCAGGGCACCCTCGATCTCATTTAGTCGCCGTTGGATGGTCTGAGGGGTACAAGACAGGATACCCAGGAGTCTCTGGGTTGCTCAAGAACAGAGCACTGGAGGAACTCAGAACTTTGACCCCGTCAGAATTTTGGGAACCCCTGGGCTTCACCTGGGCCTTGCGGAACCTCTTCATCTCCTCCTCCTTCGCACGGCGCAGCAGAGTCTGACGCCATGTTGGGTAGTCATTCATGGTGCCTGAGGTCTTGGCAAAGGTCTGCAGGGCCTATGGGAGGATCAAGCCAGTCAGGGATAGGGCCTGGGCCCCCTGGTGGATAGGAGTGTTGTTTGGAAAGGTAGAAAAGAACCCGTGCTGGAAGTGGGGTAAGCTCTGATAGAAAAGGTGGAGGCCAGAGATATGACAGGCTGAGTGAGGACATTCCAAGAGAAGGGTGCAGAGGACGGAGTGCAGTGCAGGTTTCTCCTGTAGTGGGCTGGAGAGCATTTCGTGGCTGCACACTGGCCCACTCACCTGTTCCACATCTGAGTCCAAAGGTACATCTTCTTCCTCCTCACTGGAGGAGGAACTCTCTTCTTCCTCCTTCTCCATGGCCACAAGAGCTGAGAAGAAGAACTGAGAAGTTCTACTGCCTCCAACACCTGCCCCAGTCAGGCAACAAAGAGCATGGTGGTGACGGAGGCCCTGCGAGTCTGGTAAAGACTGAATGTGTGTGTTGGGGCATGGGAGGAACTGAGAAGAATGGAGCAGAGGAGAGGCTGCCATGGCCTGGGATCCCCACAACTTCCCTCTGTATTCCCCAGAATCCTCTGCAGGAAGACAGTGCTCCCACCCTGTCCCATCCTGGGTCAGCACATCTGCGAGGATGGCAATTACCTTGAGGGCTCTGGACCGGCAGGCCCCAACCCACAAAGCTGCTCTCCAGGGCGTGGCGGGCCAAGGCGGAGCAGCTGCGGGGGGGCTTAGGTGGAGGCTCCATTTCCGGGTCAGGGGTAAGGTTAAGGGAAGACAACCGCTGGCGCTCCAGGCTGGAGAGGTGGATCCGCCGACGGGTGGGCTGGCTGGGATCTGGAACAGGACCGGCCCCCTCCTGCGAGGCTGTGGGAGTTGAGAGGCCTGGTGGCATGCTATTCTCACTTGGTGTGGGGAGCTCCTGGAAAAGCCACCATGTGGTCTGGTCAGTGACCTGCCCAGGGTGGGATGAGGTTGCGGGGTGAGGCTACGCCTTTGGAGCAAAAGTGAGCCTTGGCATTCATCTGCTTAAAACTGTTTACGAACAGTGTCCGGCTGTGTTTTAGATACTTGAGAGAACAAGAAGTGTAAGCAGACAGGCATTCCTGCCTTCACAGAGCTTACATGCTAGTAGAGGAAGACGTTCAGTTACCCCCAGCAGAGCGCTGGTTTGATGAGACCCTCTTCCTCTTCCCATGCCCCAGTACACACACATGCCTTCACAGTCTTTACCGGACTCTCGGGGCCTCCATCACTGCCTTCTTCTTTGTGGTCTGGCTGGGGCAGGTGCTGGAGGCAGTAGAAATATCCTGGAAAGGGTAGAGAGAGGAGGCATCTAGTGTGGGCAGCCCAGTGCCCAGACACGCAACAAGTTTATGAAGGAAGGTAGGGAAAACAAGACAGATTTGCAGGTGAATTTCTGCCAGCCTCCTGTTCCTCAGAACCACATATCTGGAGCTTTGGAGGGGATAGAGAAGACCCTGAGCTCAGGAGAACGAAGTGCCATCTTGAGCCTGTTTCCACCCTGTGCCCCTCTACCTCAAGCTCTTTGTCCCCCAGGCAGGACCAGGCCAAGAGTCTCTCTGGAGGTCTCCCAGGCCCACTCACCATCTCCTGGGTGCTGCTCGTAGCCACCTGGCCATAGTGTGGCCTCACAGGTGTGGCAGCGGAAGCAGTTCCGGTGGAAGAAATGGCCGTCGACACAGAGGCGTTCCAGGACATAGAGGTGTTCCCCACAAAGTGCACAGAGGTCCCCGGCACCAGCCTGCATGGACCCCCAGGACACGGGGTCAGGTAGAGCCAAGGCCAGCTCCAAAGTTCTTTCCCTCCCATGAAATGTCCCCGCCTTGCCCTCCCCAGGCCTCTGCCTGCACACGAGGCCCTGGCTCTCACCTCCTGGTGTTGGGATGGGGGTGTCAGGGGTACACCAGGCTCTGGGTCAGGTGGCACCTCAGTACTTGCGCTCTCGGCGTCCATCTAAGGAGATAAGTGCTCAGGCAGGGAGGGTAGAGGGGCAGGGCCAGCTGGGAGGGGATGCGTACAGATGAACAGAAGGGGCTGAAGGGAAGGGGAGTGAGACTAGGCAGGGAGGCTGGATGGGGGGTTTTAGGACCTGGGATGGGGGCAATGAGAAATCGGGAAGCCAGTATCAGGAAAGGGGATAAAATGTGCAGTAGGAGACCCACCCGCCCCTGCTTGCATTTACCTCCAAGCGCAGCTTCTTGCCACCAGCATCCTCTGCATTTTCCTGCAATAAGTCCTAACAGCTCTGAGTGTGATGTTTTGAGCCCCCAGTCCTTGCCACTTTCTGAATGTCTTCACCATCACTCCAGGATCTCCACTGCGTACCCCCCTGCCCACTCCTCCCTGCTCAGCTCCAGCCCTGCCTAGACTCTTCACCTTGGCCCGGGATCGCTGCAGGGTCCTCTGAAGTTTACCAAGGAATAATACAGCACTGGAGGTCCCTGGGGAGGCCTGGCTGACAGGGCCTGCAGGGAGAGCCAGGGCATTAGTGTGGATGGGGGTGCCAACACTGTACCCCTAGAACAGACAGTCACTCTCCAACCCAGGACACCCCTCCCAAGCTGGCCCTCAGAGGGTGCCTTCTCCCTCTTTCTGTCACACACACAGACACCTCCCCATCCCACCTATCCCGCCCGCCTTCCTTTCAAGTCACCTGGGCTGTGGGCCGTGCTCTTGAAGGCACTGTGGAAGTGGCTGAGGTAGGCAATGAGGCCCAGTGGGTCGCTCCCTGCCACCACGGCCTGTGCAGACACCACCGGTGTGATGCCCAGCTCATGCTCTGCCACCTTTAGTGCCCAGGCAGTTGCTTCCAGAGCCCCCAGCCCCTGCAGCTCTGAGGGTTCCCTGTGGGGTGTCAGGGAGAAAAGCCAACTAGAGACAAGAACCTAGCCCCACTGAGGGGAGAAGGGGCAGCAGGAGGGGAGGGACAGCAAGCAGTGGCTGGGGTACAAGAAGGCTTGAAGGTAGGTGTGCAGTCTCTGCTACCCAGTGCCCAACCCAGTGACACTACTGGCTTTGGCGGCCTGTGCCATTCACAAAGCTCTCCACTATCTGAACGCATTAGAGTCTCACAAGACTGTCGGCAGATGCAAGGAAGCACACTATCTCTAGGACTCAACTGGATGTGCTAACTCCTACACTGAGATCCTGACAGAGAGGTGGGTCTGCCAGGGACTCACAGCAGGCCAGGCTGCAACCGGTGCACCAGGGCACACAGAGCTAGCCCATCAGTCCAGGAGGAAGACAAATCGGAGACGTGGACTCCCGGGTACCCAGCTGTCTGCTCCTGGCACCAGCGTAGCAGCTCCTCCTGGGTGCCTGCCGACCCGCCTGCCGACCCTGGGAGAGAAGGCTGCGCTGTGCCCAAGGTCCCCTCTGCCCATCCCAGGCATATAGAGAACCCAGCTGTTGGGTGTGGGGGTTCTGTAGGGGAGAAGGAGCCAGGGACCCACCTCTACTAGGGCACCAGCCTAAAGCTCACTGTCAGCAGCCCTCCTTCATCCCAATTCTCTTTATAAAAAATCTCTTTGGAATAAAGTAGAGGAGTGAATAAAGTGAAATCGCAACTGGCCACATAGAGGGCAGCAGACTAACCTGGGAGCAGGGGAGATTGCCAGCGCCACTGTGGCTGTAGCGGTGGTTAAAACACGGAAGCGCTTCCACTCAGACTGGCAGCCCGCTGCTGCCTGTGCGGTGCTGCCCCTCTGTTCCTCCAGCAGGCCCCCAACCAACCCACCAGCCAACAACGAGTGCTCCGGCACGCTGCTCCTGTCCTGAGGCTGCAGCTGCTTTGCGGGGGCCACCTGGGCCTCACTGGGTAGTACATACTTTGGTCACCGCTCAGGAAGAAGGTCTGCTCACCGGTGGTTGGCATCCCTGCATCTCTCTTGTCGTTGTTCCTCTGCACAGGCTCCTTGGTTAGCACGTCATACAGGTCTCGTACCTAAGGCAGCCCCGCTCAGGTCTCAAGGCAGGCTGGCCACACAGCCTCTCAGTCCAGGGGTAAGGGCCTGCCGGGGGTAGGACTGACCCCAAAGGGCAGTGACTGGGCAGGGAGGGCCTGACCTGGGGGGAGGGGGTTGGCTTGGGAAGCCTGGTGGGGGTGCCGGGGGTCTGACCTGATTGGGGGTCACTGCCCGGAGGTTCAGGTTGGGGTAGCGGGTGGCTGGGTCCAGCCCGTACTGGGCCACATTGCGATGCATGTTTTCTGGGGATGTCTGTGACAGAAGCTGGTACAGGCTCTCACTGAGGGGGTGAGGGTAAGGGGCAGGGGCATGAATGGGAGGGCACCTGTCAGCACCCATCTCTCAGGAACTGCCAGGCCTTCTGCCTATTTTCTCCATCTATTCACCCAGCACCCCTTCCCCTCTTCCTGAGCCTTGTCACATGTCCTGCCCTGCCCACACCCCCCTCAACTCAGGTCTCACCGCTCAGCCAACACCTCTAGGGGCTCAGCGCCCTCTGCCCACCGCTTCACCATCCAGGCTGCATCAAAGGCTGCCAGGAAGCCCCGCGCCACTCCAGTGCCCAGGGGCCAGAAGGGCTGCAGTGTCAGAGGAATAGGAAGCAGCTCAGGGAGAATCCAACAAGTGCATCCCAAGCCCAGACACCCACCAAGATCACGGCAGAAGGGGCCGTCCCCACACCAGGCAGCCCTTAGCTCCTCCCCTCCACAGGCAGACCTTTTTATCCCCTCCTCCATACTAGGCTAACCTCCCTCCCCTAACCATGAAACTCCTGTGCCTCCTGAACCCCTCACCTCCACCAGGCAGTCCCCCACCAGTCCCAGCAGCAGGCGGGCACCATGCTTCTCTTGCACACGAGCAGAACTCTCTGCCCGCATCATGCTTGTGAAGTCAAAGGCAGAGACATCAGGCTGCCTGTGGGCATCCTGGGCAAACTCTAGTTTCCCGAGCTTGCCATGGGTGGCAAAGTCAGCAGCTGCCCGGGCAAAGCGCTGCAGAGCCTCGGGCACCACATTGGCACTGCCCAGCAGCCGATCGGTGTCTGGCCAGTCCTGTATGGTCAACAGAGCAGAACCTCAGAGAACTCTGAGAGCAGGGTCAGTGGGCCAGTGCTGCCCCCTTGGGCGCAGAAGGTGCACATCCTGGGGCCCAGAGAAGGAAGGGGCTACCCTAGACTACACAGCAGTTGAAGGCTGAGCTGGGACTAGAATTCCAGTAGGCTGGAATTCTCAAAGCCCTTTCCTCAGCACTCACGCTGCTGCTGGGGTCCCAGGCTGTTCTGCCTATATCACTACTGTCATATACTTGCCACAAACTCAAGAGCTTTAGTTTGTCCATCACTTAGAGACAACATGCCTAATTTATCAGGGTACTCATGAGAATTAGATGAGACAATGCAAATTTAACTCTAAACACAGTATCTAGCACATGGTAGGCACTCAACTAATTCATTCATTCAGCAAATACATACTGAGTGCTTACTATGTATTTGGCACTGTTCCAGGTACTGGCAATTAGCAGCAAGCAACAAAGAGACAAAAGTGCCTGTCCTCAGGGAGCTGACACATACCTACTGTGGCTGGTATAAGGTGTTTAGCCCAGAATATGATTTCTGTTGCCTTGTAAATCCCAGGGTAAATAACTTTTTTTTTTTTGAGACGGAGTCTTGCTCTGTCACCCGGGCTGGAGTGCAGTGGCCGGATCTCAGCTCACTGCAAGCTCCGCCTCCCGGGTTCACGCCATTCTCCTGCCTCAGCCTCCCGAGTAGCTGGGACTACAGGCGCCCGCCACCTCGCCCGGCTAGTTTTTTTGTATTTTTTAGTAGAGACGGGGTTTCACCGTGTTAGCCAGGATGGTCTCGATCTCCTGACCTCGTGATCCGCCCGTCCCGGCCTCCCAAAGTGCTGGGATTACAGGCTTGAGCCACCGCGCCCGGCTTTTTTTTTTTTTTAACGACAGTTTCATTTTGTTGCTCAGGCTGGAGTGCAGTGGCACAATCTTTGCTCAGTGCAACTTCCACCTCCCAGGTTCAAATGATTATCCTGCCTCAGCCTCCCGAGTAGCTGGGATTACAGGCGCCCACCACCACACCCAGCTAATTTTTGTACTTTTAGTAGAGACGGGGTTTTACCATGTTGGCCAGGCTGGTCTTGAACTCCTGACCTCAGGTGATCCACCTGCCTTGGCCTCCCAAAGTGCTGGGATTACAGGCGTGAGCCACCATGCCTGGCCGAGAGAACTTTTAGAGGTGAAGTTAATGCCAGGACAAAGGCAGGAGAGGACGGGGTCCCCACACCCAGGTGTCGACTATGTCCAAGCCTAGCCTCTGCCTCCCGGGGCTCACCACCCTGCCTCTCCCGGCCAGAACTGGGCCTCACCTGGCGCAGCACCCCCAGCCGCAGCAGGCACTGCTTTTTGGCTGTCATCACAAAGTAGTGGGTGTCATCCTTGTAGTACACAATGTTCTCCAGATCAATGCCTGGGGGTACAGGCCAGGGGAGAGGAGATATGTCTCCTGATAATGTATCACCTTCCCCAAACATCCCAACACGGCCAGACCTCTGAGCTGGGATCCCAGCTGAGGCTGCAGTGAGTGCTCCACACATAGAACCCTATGAGTCCTGATGACACAAACAACCATCTGCCCCAGGCCCAGGAGGCCTGAGGGCTTAGAGCAAAGAGGGAAGCTTGGAGGGGGTGGCATTTGGGAGATCTGCACCACCTGGTCACATGGCAGTGCAAAGCCAAAGTAAACACAGGCATCTTCTTGAAGTACCACTTAAGCAAAACTCCCATACACAGGTTAATCTTTGAGAGATTCCAGGACTTTTCATGCTGGGTGGTCAACTAGGGCTGTGCCTGCTTAATCCCTGAGGGGACAGTTTCCTTCTCTTTTGCGGCCGAGACCAAAAAAACAGAAAAGTGTGGAGTTCCTTGCAGCGAGGACAGGTTTGGAAGGGAGAGGCAGGAGCCAGGCCACGGTCAGGCAAGGGGAGGGGAAATTCAGCAAGAGGGTCCCTGACCTGTGGCTTTGAGAAGGCTCTGGAAGAAGCTCTGGTTGTAGATCCTGGCTACACCACTGATCTCCGGCACCTGTGTCTCCTCCACGGTGCGTCCATTCACAAAGTTGGCGGTGATGCCAATGGCCAGTTTGCCTCGCATTTCTCGAACTTTGAAGCCTAGAGGTGGCAGTAGGTGAACAACGGCAGGAGGAGGGTGTTATAACAATCTAGAAAGGCCCAGGAGGTGCCAGAGATGCTGGCTTCTTTGAGGGAAGTGATCACTCACCTTCAGGGACGAATTTACCTCCTGCAGCGGAGATAAGGACGTCAAATTCATAGTTGGCCAGCTGGGCAGGGGGGTTGGGTTGGAGCTGGGCACGCCAGCCACTCCCTGGGGCAGGGGGTATGAGAGGCACAAAGGTGTAGAAGTCTTAAGAGCCCCTATACTCTCAGGGCAAGCTAGTGAAATCATCAAAACATGTATAAAGGGCTCTCTGGTTTAGAAAGCAATGATATATTATCTATCAGATTATACCTGCACAGCAGCCATGGAAGGCAGGTAAGGAAGGAAGTGCTATTCTTGTTTTGCAAATGCTCAACCTGAGGCCAGAGTTGCTTGCCCAAGGCCACACTATTAGAAAAGGAGACTTCTAGCTGGCGCGGTGGGTCACACCTGTATTCCCAGCACTCTGGGAGACCGAGGCAGGTGGATCACTTGAGGTCAGGAGTTCCAGACCAGCCTGGCTGACATAGCAAAACCCCATCTCTACTTAAAAAAATACAAAAATTAGCTGGGCATGGTGGCACATGCCTGTAATCCCAGCTCCTCGGGAGGCTGAGGCAGGAGAATCGCTTGAAACTGGGTGGCAGAGGTTGCAGTGAGCCGAGATTGTGCCACTGCACTCCAGCCTGGGTGACAGAGCGAGCGAGACTCTGTCTCAAAACAAAACAAAAACAAAAAAGGCCACTCCTGGCCCACCCTTCTTCAGATACTGGCCAAGTTCCTGATGGAGGAGGGGGAGATTCCAGGGAGCATAGAAATACTTACCCTTTCTGGGAGGGGGCTGGAGGCCAGTGAAAGAGACACCCCAGTGAATTTCCACCCCCAGCAGCAATACTACCTTCAGCAGAAGCAGCTGGAGCTGCCGGATGCCTGGAAGGGAGAGGACATTAGGAACAGGGACCCTAGGGCAGCACAAGCTCCCCATGTACCAGTCAGACTGGAAAAGGTTGTAGCGATCACTCAGCCCAGAAGACCACTTATAGATGGGGGACCTGAATCTTCAAGGTCACCTGGCTGATATGGATCTTATCCACTTGGACTCTTGGCTGGCCCAGCATTTCCCCACTGGCCTGCCTCTAGGCCCAGGCTCACCCGCCCCTCCAGGCCACCACGTGGTGCTCACTGATGTGGTCCAGGGTGCCAGTGCAGAAGCGCCCGTAGAACTTCTTAGCACCAAGTGCCCGCAGGTCGTGGATGGTGAAGGGCCAGAGGTGGAGCACATTGTGGCGAGAGAACTTGGTGCGCTTTTCCACCAGCACCACTCGGGCACCCAGCAGTGCCAGCTCCACAGCAACCCGCAACCCACAAGGTCCGGCACCTACCACCAGGCACTGTGAACACACAGGGCAGTGAGGGCATGGCATCCTGTCCCTCCTCTGACTCCCCCTATTCTCCACACCGCATCCCAGGCACTGTGTATCCACCTTGGTGCTGGCGCAGGCCCGGCCCTGCTGGTAGACAGGCTGGCCTGCTCGCTTGTCCAGCTTGGTCCACAGTGACTTGGCACTCCAGTAGTTGAGCTGGTCCTTGATCTTGTGGTACTGGGGCAGCCCCCCACTGGGCTCCAGTCCCAGGGCCCCACATAGCTCCTGGAAGCTGCTCAGCACGTCCTGGCACAGCTGGGCCTGCAGGAAGCTCTCAAAGTGGGCATGCGCTGGGTTGGTGGAGGTGGGTAAAGCCATGGAGGCCTCCCTGGGGCTCCCGGGGGGGCAACAGCTGGGCAGAGGCAAGTGGCTGGAGAGGTGGAAAAAGAAGGGGAAGAGGCTGGAGAACAGAAGAAATAAAGAAGGGGAGGCGAAGAGAGCAGGCTGGTGTCCCCAGGGAGCTCGGGATTCACCAGTGATTGGCTTTGCTCCTCCCAGCCCACTCCCCTGCCAGCATCTGCTCCAGAGACAGCTGCTATCCCGTCCACTCACAAGTGAAATTTGCCAAATTTGGAAGTGAAAAACATTAGTCTTGGGCAGATGGGACACCAGGGGAGCCTCCAGCTCAGCCTCCCTGTCCAGGGATCTCCAAGCCGTTGGGTAGGAATTCTTAGCCTGCCTTCCTTAGGCCTTGGAATCAGGGCGTGGGGGGATTTCTTAGATGTGGAGAGGACAGAGCTGCCTTTGCATGCAACACATGGACAGATCTGATACCCACAACCCCAGCTGCTGCGCACACATCCTGCCCCATCTCCCTCCATACGTCCCTGTGCCGGGCGCCCCTCGATGGCCTCAGTGCCACGCTGGGTGTGAGAAGTGCCTCATGGCAAGGGCAAAGTTTTCCTCAGCACTCGTGCTTGCCTCCTGACAGAGAAACAGCCTCTGTCCGCGTGGGTTCCACTTCCCACCACCAAACTACCTCAACAAACGACGGGAGGATGTTGCGACTGACTGGGGAACAGAGGCCTGGGTCTATTTCTGATGCACTGTGGTCAGAACACTTCCTCTGTGAATGTGCCCTGCTCCAGGGGGCTGTGGGTAGGGCTGGGGGTCGACTGCAGCCGGGTTCGCCCCTCCCAGGTTCCCCCCTCCCGGATGGACCCCGCCCCGCCCCCTGTGCGCCCGGGCGCGCTCTCCCAAGAATCTCCGGAGACAAGGCCTCGCTTTGTCGCCCCCTCCCACGCTACCTGAAGGGTGCCCGAGGGGGTTTCTCACGCGGGTCCCGGAAGGGATCAGAGGGTAAGGAGGAGGCGGGTGTTCATGGCAGCGTTAGGGAGGGTGAGTGGCAGCAGCGGGGGCACGTCTCTGGGGCTCTGGCCCCTCCACCCTCCAGCTGCCCCTCCGTTCCCAGCCCGCCGCGCCGAAACAAGAGATGAAAGCCTCCCGCTGCGGGCCGCCCGGACGAAGGCAGACGGAATCTTAAGACGGAAGGGCAAAGATCCTTCTTGGGGGTGGAGAGTGGAAGGAGGAAGACCTCGGCGAAAGGGAAGAAAGGGGCGACCCAGCCTGGAAACGCCAGGACAAAGGCTGTGAGAGAGGTGGAGCGGTCTGAAAGGATGGAGAGGGAGCTGGTCCGCGGGCGGCAACAGTGGGGGTCCCCGACACTCTGGACGACAAAGTCCGGACGCGGGGTGAGCAAGGCTGGGCTGAGGGAAGACCCGCCCGACCTGCCAGACGTGATTCCCGAGCGCCCGCGGCCGCATTTCCCCGGAAGCGCACCCCACCTCACTCCACGCAGCCGCGGGGCGCGCAGCCGGCTCCGCTGGACGACTTACCGGCGGCTCCGGGACCGGGAGGGGCCACTTCCTGCCAGGCTGGTAACCCGGTCTGAGCTGGTGGGAGGGCGGGGTCGGAAACGCCGAGACCGGGCGGGGATGCTGGGATGCGGCACGGCCCCCGGCGTGCGCCTCGGGTGCCGCGGAGTGTGGCTTCCGCGAGGGGCGCGGGGCGCCGCCGGAGCTTTATTCGCGCTTCATTAGCATCTCATTACTTCTGGATCCCCCCACCGCCTCCAGCGGGGACAGTCCCGGGCCCGCCCACGCCTGCAGGGTGGCGCCCCAGGGCGTGGCGCTGCGGTCTCCCGGTTCCGCTCTGGGGCCTCGGTATGGGTCTGGCCTGATGGGGGCCGAGGAGTTCGAGAGTCAGGGCTGCTGGTGCTGGACCACGCACCCTCGGTCTGGGCATCTTCCCGGCGCCGGCGTGTGCAAGGCTAGCTCTTTCCCCGCGGCAAGCGAGGACCACCCGCACCACCCCCAATCCCGGCGCGGTCCCAGGTCCGCCGACAGCCTCCCAGCGTCTGGCCGAGAGGGCGCTCGGGCTCCTCAAGAGGTTTGGAAAAGCCGGCGGGTCCGAGGGTGGCGCCGAAACGTCTGCGCTCTCCTCCCGTCTCCCACCTGGAGATCCACGGCCCGGGCGCCCCAGGATGGATCCTAGCGCGGAGTGCGCCTCCCTTGAGACAGGTCGGCCCCTCACCCCGGGCCAAGGGCAAAGGGCGCAGATTAAAGACCTGGAAACGCAGCAATCTGCAGCTTCCAAATGGGTATGAGAAGTGAGAGGGAAGGGGATGGCCGGGCGGGTTAGACCACCACTGAGAGATGGGGAATGGGAGAGGTGTGTGAAAGAGAGACCAAGTTTTCAATGTTCAGTAATGCCTTAGAGTGAGGACCCACGGGACTGTCTGCTGAAAGGGGCTGAAGAGGCCTTTGGGATCAGCTTCGTCGTTTTCCCGATGAGGAAACAGCGCCTCAAGTGAAGGGACGCCTCCAGTCTTTCAGCTAGTTGATATTAAAAAAACATCGTCTCATTTATTGACCGTCATCCTATGAGTATTACCTCAACGTCAGTGCTTGCAAGAGTCCCATTTTACCAGAAAGTAAACTGAGTCACAGAGATTCTGTGACCTGCACACAGCAAGTGGCAGAGCTGTTTGGGGGCCCAGGTCTGTCTGGGCTCTACCCCAGGGTTGACCCAAAATGACATGAAAGGCTGGCATAAGCTGTTTCTTGGTTTTTTGTTTTGTTTTGTTTTTGAGAAGGAGTCTTGCTCTGTCGCCCAGGCTGGAGTGCAGTGGCGCGATCTCGGCTCACTGCAAGCTCCGCCTGCCAGGTTCACGCCATTCTCCTGCCTCAGCCTCCGGAGTAGCTGGGACTACAGGTGCCCGCCACCACGCCCGGCTAGTTTTTTGTATTTTTTTAGTAGAGACGGGGTTTCACCATGTTAGCCAGGATGGTCTCGATCTCCTGACCTCGTGATCCGCCCTTCTGGGCCTCCCAAAGTGCTGGGATTACAGGCTTGAGCCACCACGCCCGGCCTAAGCTGTTTCTTGTTTAGAGGAAGTGACACTGCTACACTGGAAACACTAATAAAACCCAGTAATAAATAAGAGGGTTGCTGTCCTTGAGATCCAGAGACCATAAAGAGCTGGGAAGCAATAGGGCTCTCCCTTTATTCTCATTTTGCATTTCATCTGAAAAATCTCTGAGACCCAGTAAGACCTGAACACTCACTGTTCCCAGCTCGAGCTGAGAAGCAGGCAGTGGGAGGAAAGCAAGGGAAATGTCTGTTCTCTGCCAGGAGAGGCGAGGGAATTCAGCCAGGTCACGCTCAGAAAATCAGGGCAGCCTCTCAGTTGGGCCCATCCTAGCTCTTGAGTGTGACACGTCATTTGGCTTGAAATTAATTTGCCGAATATCAGACACATCCATATTTAAATACATAGTGTAAAAACGTTCTAAAGTCCACTACAGTTGGGTTACCCTAGGCTCCACCAACCCAGAGTTGATTCAAAATGACATGTGAAAGGTTGGCATTATAGGAAGAGAAGCTATATCTTGTTTAGAGGAAGTAACACTGTTACACTGGAAACACTAATAAAACTGAGGAATAAATAAGAGGGTTGCTGTCCTTGAGATCCAGAGACCTTAAGAGATCTAGAGTCAGTCCTGGGCTTCCAGAATAATCTCATTTCCCTTTCACTAGCAGACCGCACACAACTAGCTGTTCCACTTACTGCCTTTGCAAAGGCTCAGTGGGGTCTGGCTTGACTCAATGCCTTCTGCCAAACAGGGTCATGTGGCTCTATGAATGACACATCATAAAATTTGTCTTCAAAAAAGATCAGAGAACAATAATGAGTTCATCAGTGCTAAAAACTGCTGACTTGGAGTTTCAACTCATGCTAATTAAATACTTAACATAGGGGCATAAAGCAGCAGGGAATATTGTTCTGGAATCCAGACGGTCTGGTTGGATTCCAGCTTTGCTTCACACTAGCCTAGTCTGACCTTGGATGTCACCAACCACACTTCGTCTGCCCATCTCTAAATGGAGGCAATTTAATTACTCGGCCTCAGCCCATTTCTACTCCAAAATCCTATCATTCAGTGTTGCCATAAGAAATGAACAGACTAGAAGACCCAAACTAAGTTCCACTTAGAATTTCTTCCAAGAAAAAAAAAAAAAGCTTTATTAAAGCTATTTATTAACTACAAGAGTTTCTCTCCTTAATTAGAATCTTGAGTCATGATTCAAATTATGTGTATATAGAACTAAAAATACTGGCACAATCACATTGGCCAATTCACACAGGATCAAATAAGTGGGTGGTACATGAAGTCAGCTTAAAAAGAGTCCCATTCTAAGGCTGGGCACGCTGGCTCATGCCTGTAATCCCAGCACTTGGGGAGGCTGAGGCGGGCAGATCACCTGAGGTCAGGAGTTCAAGACCAGCCTGACTAACATAGAGAAACCCCGTCTCTATGAAAAATACAAAATTAGCCGGGCATAGTGGCGCATGCCTGTAATCCCAGCTACTCAGGAAGGCTGAGGCAGGAGAATCACTTGAACCCGGGAGGCAGAGGTTGCGGTGAGCTGAGATCGTGCTGTTGCACTCTAGCCTGGGCAACAAGGGCGAAACTCTATCTCAAACAACCAACCAACCAACAACAAAAACAAACAAAAAAAAGAGTCCTATTGTAATGTTTTTGCAAACGGTAAAACCTAGCAGTAGCCTAGGTTCAACACCTGAGCCATGAAGACAGGATCTCCTTTTCTCTGCCCCATACCATGTTCTGTCACCTCCCAACTTCTCATCTCCTGGGCCTGGGGCCAGAAACTGGGTCCCTAGTACTGCAGGTGACATGTTTAAGTCACCCTATAATATGGCTTTGTACCTGCAGGCCAGTATCTTCAAGCAACAAACCCATGGTCCTGGGCCGGGCAGCTGTGGCTGCAGCATAGCCAGAGAGACAGAGACCGTGATGTAAAAACAGTGACATCTGCGCCAAAGGTGTAGAGAGTAAAAACTGACATCTGCGCCAAAGGTGTAGAGAGTAAAAACAGTGACATCTGCGCCAAAGGTGTAGAGAGTAAAAACAGTGACATCTGCGCCAAAGGTGTAGAGAGTGCCATGAGAGGATGTGACAAGGTGGTTTGATTGAGGTTAGAGGACAGATGAGTAGTCACGAATCACAGTAAGGGCAGACAACTTTCAAGGCTGAGAAACCACCCGCCACAAAGCCCTCAGGCAGGAAAGAACTGACTGTTTGGGGAACAGCAAGGAACCCACATGACTGGAATGAGAATGGGGAAGAGAGTCCCAAGAGGAAGTTGGATTGGAGATTTTATTCTGAAGGCCAAAGGAAACTGTAGAAGGATTTTAAGCAGAGCAGAGACACGGTCATATTCATCTTAATAACTAATGCAAATCCATTCATTTAGCAAGGCACTCTGTTTGATCCTAAGCTAAGGGTACAATGGTGAGCCCAAACAGATCACCACTTCCAGTGGAGAAAGCCCAGCAGGAGGTAGTAGAAAGGATCAATCAGGTCTTTGTCGGGAATCCAGGCAAGTGACATGTCGTACAGTGAGGATGAGAGAAGTGGATGGATTCAAAAGGTATTTCAAGGTGAAAGTGACATAACATGGCCATGAGTTGGGTGTGGGGGTGAGGTGGGCTCCTTCAAGAATGACACCCAGCTTTCTCTCTTGGCTTGGAGTGGGTAAATCACAAATTTGGGGCCCCCATTCTTTTCCATTCTTCCTTCCAACCTTATTCCTCTGTATGCTGCTTTTTACTCAATACCTTCCCCAGAAGTCAAAGCACAATTATGATTTCATACTCTGAGATACACAAGGACTCTACCTTGAGAGGCTGCAAAGATTAAACATACAAATAGGTTCAGAATCAGTTAAATACTTGCCCATATTTTTGTAATAAGACTGCCTTTGCCCTTCAAACACTAAGATTATAAGAAACATTTATCCAGAAGCCACTTAATCAAACTAAAATTATCTTGAGAGGTGGATTTTTAAAATGTAGTTTTGAACTTTGATTTAGTCTAAGGAAGCTTCAGTTTTGACTTTTCATTTAACAAGGATAAAAATAATATGAATGAACTAAAACCAAGACCCAAACTATTCTTTTGGAAAATCATCTTTAAATTATATTTAAAGTGACATATTATGGATATTAGGAATTCAGAATAAAAGTTTTCTACCCTGACCCCTGCTCAAATTTTTTCCTTTTTTCACATGTCACACTGAATATAGTACCACTTTTCAGACTCACGTAAAAAAGCTAAGATCCCTTGTTGTTACCAAAATGTGTTTAAATTCCTACATTTTGTATTAGTGAGAATGTGTGCTGAGTAAAGTGGCCTGTGTCTGTAATCCCAGCACTGAGAAGCTGAGGTGGAAGGATCACTTGAGCTCAGGAGTTTGAGACCAGCCCGGGCAATGTAGTGAGACCTCATCTCTAAAATAAATTTAAAAATTAGCTGAGCATGGTGATACATGCCTGTGGTCCCAGGTACTCAGGAGGCTAAGAGGCTATAGTGAGCCATGATCATGCCACTGCACTTCAGCCTGTGACAGAGCAAGACCCTATTAAAAAAAAAAAAAAAAAAAGCAATCAAATGAGCTTTGGTTAAAAGCTGTTGATGTACTATGTTTCAAGTTAGAATGGAATATATATAAATACACACACACACACACACTCCAGTCAACTAAAGTCTTTTGCTGCTTAATTATGTGTAAAGAATTTGAGAGCACGATAAACTATCACGACATTCCAGCTTCTTTTAGAGGTCACTCCTTGAGAGCTGCTATTTACAAAAGGAGGTAAGCAGATTTTTTACAGGTCATTCCTCTTTATCTGCTATTTACAAAACCAAGACAAAGTTTTCTTTCAATTCTTAAGAATTTAGGCTTAAGTTTAGAAACTGAAGATGAAATTTTACCTTAATGTTTATAAGGATAACGAAAATAAAACACACCTACCCTAAACTTAAAATATCCTCAGTCAAAAATTTGAAAAAAGGGCTCACTTACAGAGGCTCCTGTTAACTAAGACATTTTCACCTTACTAGTAACTTTTATCCAACTGGAAAATTTTGCTTAAGCTTTTTTTTTTTTAATTATACTTTAAGTTCTAGGGTACATGTGCGCAACGTGCAGACTTGTTACTTATGTATACATGTGCCATGTTAGTTTGCTGCACCCATCAATTTGTCATTTACATTAGGTATTTCTCGTAATGCTATCCCTCCCCCAACACCCGACCCTACGACAGGCCCTGGTGTGTGATGTTCTCTGCCCTGTGTTCAAATGTTCTCACTGTTCAATTCCCATCTATGAGTGAGAACATGCAGTGTTTGGTTTTCTGTTCCTGTGTTAGTTTGCTGAGAATGATGATTTCCATCCTTTTTTATGGCTGCATAGTATTCCACGGTATATATGTGCCACATTTTCTTATTAATTAAGCCTTAAATCAATAGTAATGAAACACTGATTATATGGTAGTTACTGAATTTCTGTAGGCCATAACTTTCACTATTATTGTTTTAACATAAAAAGGTTATAATTGTATTCGGGTGGCACATGCTTATAATCCCAGCACTTTGGGAGGCCGAGGTGGGAGGACTGCTTGAGGCCAGGAGTTTGAGGCCAGCCTGGGCAATATAGTGAGACCCCGTCTCCACTTAAAAAAAAAAAGTATGCTATAATTTCAGACATAGACCCTCAATTTTAGTCAGAAAGTTCTATTACATTAAGCAGGTCACATTACTTAATTAGTAAGTTCTTATTAAATAAGAAATTTTTAATAACTTAATAAGTAGGAAATAAATTATTTAATAATAAATAAGAAATTACTTATTTAATAAGAAAATTACCATTTTCTTTTGGTTCTATTAACCTTGGGAATAAGAAATCCAGCTTAAAGTTTTAAAAGCCTGTGCCCTAGTTCTGGTTCTACCACTTACTGTATGACATTTGGCAATAGACTTCCTCTTTGGGCTCCATGTTCTCATCTGTCCAAAAGGCATAATAATTACTCATCTCATCAGAATGTCATGAAGATTAAGATGAGACATGCTTCCAGTGGCTAAGGTGTGTCCCAGATACTGCTCCCCTCCTCACTCAGATGCCAGTCGTTAGGAGGTAAATTGTGTCCCCCTACGCCAAATTCACGTTGATGTCCTAATACCCAGCATCTCAGAATGGGATTGTGTTTGAAAAGATGAATAAATGAGAACATTAGTGTAAGCTGATCCCATATAACTGGTGTTCTTAAAAGAGAGTAGGACAGAGGGAAGGACATGTGAAGATACAGGCAGGGGAAGATGACTAGAAGGGAGGCCTCAGCAGAAAACAACCCCACTGACACGCTGATCTTGGACCTTTCCATGTTTTCAGTCATCCAGTCTGTGGTATTTGTTATGGTAGTCCTGGCAAACTAATATACCAGTCATGACCAGAGGGGACTGGCATCCTCCGGTTGTAAATCTGTGTGCCATGACATGGAAGATGTTGTAAATTGTAATTCTGTGTGCCATGACATGGAAGATGTTTGAGACCCAGTAAGATATGCTACAGATTTAACAGACCTGGCTTGGCTCCTAGCCAACAGTAAGGACTCCATATTTGGAAGATGTTGTTACGTTCCCATTTATGAAAACCTAGATAAGCATCTATAATGAGAATCCTAGGTAAGCATTTATAACGAGAATCTTTTTTCATTCCTCAGCATCATTTAATCTGTCGCTCATAACATTTATAACACAAGAACCAACTGTAGATAATACAGAGTAGAGGTGAGTTTCAAGAAGCACTGGGCAAGCACTTGAATAACTGATTTTGATGGTAAGAGCTCCAGTCATCCCAAGGTCGACCCTCTACTGGGAGAAAGCCAAAGATTCACCTTCAAAACGAAGTGTTTCAGGAGCCCCAAAGCATAACATTGTACTTCCTAAGAAACACACTCTGTATTTCTGTTAAAACAACTTAAAAAATTGTACACATTTAGTAGAAAATGAATTGTGAAACACTGCACTAGCAACATCATCTCTCAAGGACACATGAGAAGCACTTTCATGTTCATGACATTTCTTTTGGGTACTCAAGTCGTTGAACTTTTTTTTTTTTTTTTGAGATGGAGTCTCGCTCTGTCGCCTGGTTTGGGTGCAATGGCGCGATCTCAGCTCGCTGCAGCCTCCGCCTCCTGGGTTCAAGTGATTCTCCTGTCTCAGCCTCCTGAGTAGCTGGGATTACAGGCGTACACCACCACGCCCGGCTAATTTTTGTATTTTTAGTAGAGATGGGTTTCACCCTGTTGGTCAAGCTGGCCTTGATCCTGACCTTGTGATCCGCCCACCTTGGCCTCCCAAAGTGCTGGGATTACAGGCATGAGCCACCACACCCGGCGTCATTAAACTTTTTTATTCAAAGGGGTAGAACGTATATTTGGGACAACGAAGGAAGCTAGATTGATAAAGCTATCATTTCCTTGTTTCTCTTTGACAGCTGGTCAAATAATTCAGGAATAGCTAGGACTAAGGCTCAAGCTAGAAACAGGTGTCCCATGCTGTCCAATATAGCAGCCACTAGCCACATGTGCTTATCAAGCATTTGCACTGTGTCCCATGCAACAAGGAACTGGATTTTAATTTTAAATAATTTTAATATAAATTTTTAAACTGATAATTATTTCAATTCTTGAAAAAAAACTTTTGTCTGTAGCTACTTGACATGAGAATCTGTTTTCATCTGTAAGTTGTATGAAATCTAAATACAGATCAAGTATGTTCAATGAACATTAGCATCCAAATTGAGATGTGCAGAAAGTGTAAAATACACACCGGATTTTGAAAGCATAGTATGAAAAAGGGAATGTAAAATGTCTCACTAATACATTTTTACATATTTGGCTAACGTTGGATTACATAAACTTTTATTAAAATTGTCACCTGCTTTTTATGGTTTTAAATGTGGCTACCAGAACATTTAAAGTGACCTATGTTGTTTATGTTATAGTTCTCTTAGTGTAGAGGTAGACTGTTATAGAACCAGTGAAACTTGACTTACAAAGAGCTATGTAACCATATGTTCTGAATAATCACTTAGCTATCCAGAGTGAGTAAAAATTCACTTACTTAAATATTTAATTCCCTGGAGAAAATGTGGATTGGTAGGCTTTGAAAAGCTGGCAAAAACTTTGTGTTTTAAGAATAAAATTAAACACTTTAAATGAGAACCTGAAATAATACTTAGGGCTTAACAGTGTTTGCAGCCGGGCGCGGTGGCTCAAGCCTGTAATCCCAGCACTTTGGGAGGCCGAGACGGGCGGATCACGAAGTCAGGAGATCGAGACCATCCTGGCAGACAAGGTGAAACCCCGTCTCTACTAAAAAATACAAAAAAACTAGCCGGGCGAGGTGGCGGGCGCCTGTAGTCCCAGCTACTTGGGAGGCTGAGGCAGGAGAATGGCGTGAACCCTGGAGGCGGAGCTTGCAGTGAGCCGAGATCGCGCCACTGCACTCCAGCCTGGGCGACAGAGCGACACTCCGTCTCAAAAAAAAAAAAAAAAAAAAAAACAGTGTTTGCAAAAAATTGTTATCTTTGCTCTAGTCAGGCCTGATTTAAGATTCGTTTGGTTGATACATATAAGATATACATCATTTTGGAAATTTTGTGAATTACATATAATATAGATTAGCAAATATGCAACCAAAATATTTTTATCTTCTCTCAAACCTGAAAAATTCTCTATTACTGTAATCTCCAAATAACTTATTTAATTTAGATAGATATCAAGGATATCTAAAACAAAACAATTGATGGAAAGGCTGTATTAATTTTAGAGTAGATTACCCCCTACTCTCCATCAGCATTACTAATTTAGACATACTAGTGCCCACCTTCTTTTCTCAAAAATTCCCTACCAGCTTACAAGAAAGTGGTAAAAGAATTCAATATGCTTAGCTTGAAAACTTAACCCAAACATAATTTAATCTTATCACGATGATTTAAAAATCACACAATTACAGACACATGCTGGCTACAAATTCTCTGAGGCTCAAAGTTACTTTTAAGATTAGAAGATTAGCTGGGTGTGGTGGTACATCCTTGTAGTCCTAGCTACTAGGAGGCTGAGGTGGGAGGGCTACTTGAGCCCAGGAATTCGAGGTTACAGTGAGCAATGATTGTGCCACTACACTCTGGCCTGGGTGATAGAGTGAGACCCTGTCTCTAAAAAGGAAAAGATTAGGAAAAGATACTCACTTTGTGGCATCTGCAATAAAAAATTATAATAAGCTTCCATCTCCAGAAAGTTATCAGACACAAGACAGATCAACATTTTCAGATTAGTTAGAATTCAGTAGAGTACATATAAGATTTAAATTACACTGAATAAAATTTTATGTTCCAGGATAGTGAAGAAAAGCTTTACTTTCATGAAAATCAAGTCTCATTCTGACAAAAATTCAGAATTTAGAGTGAATGTCTGGATCCAATTTTGTATTTTAAACTTTTGATAGCTTGCTGTTAAAAAATATGTAAACTTATGTTTCTCAGAAAAGATACATTCAGAATTTTTAAAAAAATCCTGTACTTTTGGCTAGCTTGTTACATGAATTTTGAGTTAAAACACTGAGTTTATCAGTTTGAATCTTCCTGAAGTGTAACACCATAAGCCCACTGTACTGCACAAAGATGAAACGTTGAAGGTTACTTTGTCTTAGGGGACTGGAAGTTATTAAAAGGGCAAATTCCCCACACATTGTGATCTGTCATATTTAGCCCTGACTTGTCTTGTGGTAACAACTGCGTTGACTGAGAAAAATAAGAAAATAGAACAAACCATTCTGCTCAGTTCAACCAAAATATGACTCCCTTTGTCCTAGAAAATAAAAGAACGTAACTGGGGAGGTTGGCAAGACCATAACCTATGGCTGTGAACTTATTTAAACCTTACAGAAAAACTGAAATCAATGCCCCCAAAGAAAAATTACCCGAGTCTTTAGGACACGTTACAGATGAAAATGAAAACCATTCAACAATATTGAAATGCTCAATCCAAATCAGTACCTTAGACAAGACATTCACACACCTTGCTACCTGGATGGAGAGCATTATAAACATCAGTTAGTCATCACAGCTCTCACAGAAGGATCTGCAAGTCGATGGTATGGAGAGCCTGACTTCAAGCGTTCAAAATACAGTCAGAGCTGGCTTATGAGAAGAGCCCGATCAAGCAAACATGTTTTCAGGTCAGCTCTGATCCTGGCCAAGCGGCGTTGGCTGGGGCACGTGGTGAGTGGGTGGTGGCGGATCAGACTCCTGTGTCAACTGCAGGTGCTGAGCTGGATCTGAAGTATTTGTAGCTAAATGGAGCTCCTCTGTTTGCCCTTGATGGGCGTGAAGATGTTCCAGTGTTTCCTTGGACAGAGTGATCACGTGCACTGGCTCTGTCTGTGAGGGCCCCATCTGGCTTTCAATCATATTAAGGCTCTGAATGTGTTCTGTTTGCTCCTGTTGAGCCGAAAGAATTAAATTCTGCAGTTGCTCTGGTTGCTGCGTGAGCAGGGTAAGATTAGCAGCCTGGTCTGCAGTCATGTTCTGGGAACTCTCTGCAGTCACGATGCTGATTCCCTGGCTAGGACCGGGCATGAAATTGATGTTATGTACAGAATCAGTTACAAGAAGCTGAATTTCCTGCTCTCCTGAGGTGGAGAGTTGATATGGCTGTAGCTGAAGAATATTCCTGACCTCTTCTGTGTTACTACTGCCAGAAATGCTGCTGGCATCTGACACATGCTTCTCCTTGCTATGAATTTTCAAGTGAGCCTTCAAGTTGTCTACGCGAGCAAACTGTAAGTTACACTCAGGGCAGGAGAAAGGCTTCTTGCCGGTGTGCAGAATGCAGTGTCTCCTTTTGGCACTGGAGTCAGAGAAGGATTTGCCACAAATGCCACACGAGTACGGCTTTTCTCCTCTATGAGAAAATAAACATTTTATTTTCAAAATGGAAATACCTACTTACTACTTCCTGATTATTTGGGGGAAGCAATCAAGAGTAGTGGAAAATTAACTAGACTGCAAGTCACAAGTCATGGGTTCAGCTACTAACTCAAGGACTTGAAGCAAGTCTCACTTCCATGGGCAGTTTCTAATCTGAAAATAGGGTGGGGGTGGTGCCTGAGGAAGGGTGGCAGATGGGGCACGGCTAGATATGATAAAATTTTATGATTCCACGGTATGTATTTCAGATTAGAAAAGAGAGTAAATATTTATACATGAAACATATAGTTCTCTTTTGTTTTGTCTTAGTTTTTACAGCCAATTTTTAGACTCTAATGGCCCAATAAGTATCTATGATTGATGTTAATTTAAAACAATTGAAGCTTCCTCTAATTATTTGTGATGCTGTTAGAAGAACTCCTAAGTCCAACCTCGGGATAACTGTGTAAACAAAAACATTTATTCAGAAAACATCAAATATAATACTTATTTTTGATCAAAGATTTAAGTTTTGGACCAATCCCTAACCCCAGTCAAAATTTAATAAATGAAATCAGTAATGTATACTTTTACTGGCCAGAATCAGCATTCCTTTTTACCTAGGTGAGGAATTTCATTATTGAAAAGATAAAACAAAATAGGCCAGGCACAGTGGCTCACACCTATAATCCCAATACTTTGGGAGGCCCAGGCAGGCGGATCACTTGAGGTCAGGAGTCTGAGACCAGCCTGGTCAACATGGTGAAATCCAGTCTCTACCAAAAAATACAAAAAACTAGCTGTGTGTGGTGTCCCAGCTACTCGGGAGGCCGAGGTGGGAGAATCGCCTGAACTCCCACCTGCACTCCACTCACGCCACTGCACTCCAGCCTGGGCAACAGCAAGACCCTGTCTCAAAACAAACGAACAAAACAGAACAAAGCAAAGTAATAAAACGCACACAAAATTCTGCCAGAGTAACAACTGCGAGAAAACTACATAGGTAACACATGTCATCTCACTGAACATCAGAACTGAATGAGGCCTGCATGTGAGAAAAGTATCTGCAAAACTTTACCGATGGATTCTGATGTGGGTCTGAAGAGAACTCTTTGCTGTGAAAGATTTGCCACAGATTTCACAAGTAAATGGCTTCTCACCTAAAAAAAAAAAAATTTAACAATATACATTCAGCATAAGACAAAATCAAAAAAACACTTCGGTTTCACAATATAAACAGAACAAAGGCAATCCCTTCCATAAGCATAAATGAATGATGCACTCACTAAATATCTACTCTGTAACTAAGCTAAGCACTGTGTGCCGAGTGCCAAGAACATACACAGAAAGCCTAAGGCATGGTTCTCTTAAAAACCTGAAAACTGCAACAAGGAAGTGAGTTACACCCTATTTACTCCTGTTTTCTCCCCTTAGATACTACAGCCCCTATGCTCTCCTGCCTTATGGCTTAGCTAAGTAGCCCACTTGACCCTGAAAGGACTCCTGTGTGCTAGGGTGAGTTATGTATTACTGATGTTTATATCAACCTTCCAAATATATCCAGAATCTGACTCCACTGCTCCTCTCTGGTCCACACCACCACCATCTCTTGCCTCCTATGGGGTCTCCGTTTCTGCTCTTGCTTCCCTGCCATAAACTGTCAATGTGGCCACCAGAGTGAGCCTTGATGCAGTCAGGTCGTTCTATGCTTGGGCTGCAAATGTTCTGATGATTTCCCACCCCAAGATAAAATCCAAAGTTCTTGGCCTACAAGCGATCACAGATCTGTACCCTGAAAACCCTACTCCTCACCCCAAACTTCCCTGATCTCATCTCAGGGTGTCTCCCAGCATGGCTCACTCTCCTTATCTCCTTCAAGTCTCTGTTCACATGTTATTTTATCCGTGAGGCTCCATCACCACCGAGAGCACTACAAACCTTGCCACACACTCCTTAGTCCAATTCTCCAATTTAGTTTTTCCATAATGCTACTGCTGCCTCATATCATGGAGAAGTTATTTATTATCCATTTCTCCCTTTTTAAGATAACTTGTGGGTACGTCCGCTCCTAGTACCCCAATGCCAAGAATCTGGCCTGGCATGCCGTTTCAGAAATCCCTGCTGAATGAATTTCATGGCAGTGGCACACCTGAGATGCTATAACTGCTCCAGCACCCACCAGGCTTCACTAACACCAGCAAGTGCTTATTCAGTGTGTTTGCATGCTGAACATACAATAACAGACCATTCATGTTCCCCAGAAGCAAAATTAAGTAATCCTAATGCAGAAAAAAAAACTAAATTGGAAAAAAAGAAAAAAAAAAAAAGCAAGCAGCAAAATACACTTAACTGGAGAACAGGAGAACAGCAAAGGATAAGTACAATCTGAAATGGAAGATGGTCAGTGATCTTCCCTTTCACAACATCTACTGGAAAATTCAGGCAAGACACTTCTCCCCACTCCATCGAGGCAGAGGACAGCGGTAACAACTTGGATGAATCTGCATCTTTGCATCATGAACTCTTACCACTCCAAAGATTAAAACCGGGCCACTGCCATCATCTGTCTATAGCTTTCTACATCAGAGCGGGCCTTCTCTGATCTTGGTTGGTTTTCTCCCTCTCCAGATTCAAAGACTGAGTACCTGCTGTGTGCTTGTGAGTGTAAAATTCTTGTTGCAGTTTTCAGGTTTTTAAGAGAAAGAACAACAACAATCATCCATAACACCATTAACTATGCCATTTAGCTCCAGCTGAGTTTGTATTTCAGAAAGTCTGTCTGATGGCAAATGTTTTTTGAGGGTGTTTAAAATAATGGAACTTCTTTGCAGGAGCAACATCCTGCGGTGGAAGCTCTTTGAGGGAGTGAGCAGGACAGTAGGAAGGCAAATTTCCCTAGCCAAGATGAATCTGCAAGGGGCCTTCCCACTTAGTGGTTTCTGATCTGTTCCCCTGTGTACAATTCTACCACCTTCAATGGAGATGCCCATTCCTTAAATTTATTTAGTTCTCAAACACTGATAGATCATCAATAAAGTACACAGCTAAGAAACAGAAAAGAAACTTTTCTAATCTACTTGAGAAGATGCCCGAACTAATTAACATAGGACTGTGCTTCACTGAACATTAAAACAAGTGGCGTCAACAATACTGAGTGCAGACAGGGTGCTGGATGGGGTGGGCAGGATCTGGCTAGACTGGAAAGAAGCCTGGGCCAGGGTACTAGTCTAAATAGTATGAGCAGAAGCTGGTGTCAGAAATGACCACACGGTGTGCACCAGGAGCAACAAGGATCACTCTCAGGAGCCACGAGGCCAAGGCACCAGAAGCTATGAATTCCAGGCAGGGGACCTGTGGAGCCTCTGGAAGTTTTTAGCAGAATGACATGCTGAAAGTACTAAGAAAATACACCTGTGAATGCTGAGGAGGGTGGGCTGGAGGCAGGAGGACCTCTAACAGGCTATGCACAAGGCCTGGACCAGGAGGTGGCAGGAGGCAGACGGAGAAGAAGGATAAGGTACTAGGACAGGGCCTGCGGCATGGGGCCGGAAAGACGTGTGTTACAAGAGGATCAGACAGTAGTGATTAAAGGAAAAGGCAGAGACAGGAGTGTGACGAAAGGTCCCACACAGGGTGACATCAACAGAAGTACTGAAACAGCTCCAGGGTGTACTTCCAGACCCTCTTCTCAGCAGTTACTTCACCGATCCCAGCCCTACCCTTCCCCAATGACTTAAATCCTGGACCCCACTCCAGATAGTATCGATGACTCACTGCTTATTGGCATCACAGCTGGATTTTCCATCCCCACCTGCTGAAACCCAGAATAACTCTCTTGGTTAATGACAACATCACCCAGCCCCTGCCCAGCCAGGCACAACAATCACAGTGACACCTCCCATTCCCTCAGCTGTCACGTTCACCTGGCAGTCCAGTTCTGTCTGTCTAGACCCCTCAGCATCCTGCCTCCCACTGTGGATCACAGCTTTGTTTTTCTTTAAAAATTACTGTGTTCGGCCGGGCGCGGTGGCTCAAGCCTGTAATCCCAGCACTTTGGGAGGCCGAGACGGGCGGATCACGAGGTCAGGAGATCGAGACCATCCTGGCTAACACGGTGAAACCCCGTCTCTACTAAAAATACAAAAAACTAGCTGGGCGAGGTGGCGGGCGCCTGTAGTCCCAGCTGCTCGGGAGGCTGAGGCAGGAGAATGGCGTGAACCCGGGAGGCGGAGCTTGCAGTGAGCTGAGATCCGGCCACTGCACTCCAGTCCGGGCGACAGAGCGAGACACCGCCTCAAAAAAAAAAAAAAAAAAAAAATTACTGTGTTCATTGTAAAAGAACCAAATATTGAAAATACAAAGAATATTAAAACTGCTCCACTATTCGCATCCCTTGAGACAACCAGTTAACAATGGCGAGTATCTTTACAGACAAATCTGTTTATTTGCGGTCTTACTGTGTGAGGTCATCCAGTGCATGCCATTTGTCACATCAGTAAAACCACACTGCCATTTTAAAAGCCTGTGCTGTGTACCATTGTGTATACTGCCCCAAATTTACCTACCTAATCCCCTCCGGGGACATTTAGGTGGCTGTTAAGCTTGTTAAGTTATAAACAATGCTGCTTATGATGAATATCCTTAGGCAAACATCTTTTCACAATTGTGTGGTTTATGTTTTGGTAAGGATTGCAAAACTTCCTTCCAGAGAGTTCCCAAATTATATTCCCACCAACAATAAATAAAGATGTGCATTTCCTCAAGTACTTGCCAATCTTGGCAAAAAAGGGACACACATCCATAACTGTGGATAGCATGGTTCGACACCTGTGTACTTGGCATTCCTATGTGGTCTTCGCCATTTCCCGTCCTGTGGTCACATCTCTGCTGTGGCTCTGACCACACCATACAGTTTCATAATAGATGGCAAGTAGACTCTGTAAGGGTATGCTATGGTGAGGGGCCCCCAGGTCTCAGGAATATGGGAAGACCCCCAGGTCTCAATGTTAATGGATGGTCTCAACACACAGTTGAGGAGATTTGGGAAGCTTCAACTTCAAGCCACAATGAGGCTGTGAACAGAACTGTGACTTACTGAACTTTATCATTTGTTCCCAGGCAGGGTCATCTACCTGTGACTAGGAGCCCTCGGAGCAGAATCAGTGTTCACGGAACACCATCCAGGAACAGGGACACTGGCGGGGTGGGACTGTGCTGTGGGGTCAGAGGTCACTCACCAGGCTTCTCTGTGGCCTGGGCTAATTCCCTTGACTTGATCCCAGCTCAGCATACAATCTTCTGATCACTAACTTGGCTTTCGGGTACACTAATGTGAGGAAGGAGGTGCTGTGGGCAACAGAAAGGTGTATTCCCTTTGTTGAGTTTATTCTCTGGTTTATCAGTCTTGTGACTCACTTGGCTTGACAGGGTCCCTGTAAACCTGACCAGCGCCAGGTACGAGGACAGTATGTGAGCAGGAGGGCCTGAGATGTGGTGACCTGGCAAGTACTGCTTGTCTGCCTGATACTCTGCCTCCAGTCAAAATGTGTCCATCTCCCCTCACTGGGGATGCTCTCCCAGGAAAGAGAACATCTCTAATTTGCCCTTGACTTCTCCAGTGCTTGGTGCAGGACATCTAACCCAGAGACAGTGTGTGCCTAAACATCTAAGAGATGAATGACGGTTCATCTCTGAGAGGAAGTCTTGGTTTCCAACTGAGCATGGCCCTGAGGGCAGGACTGGCACTTCTCACCCTGGCTGCGCTCAATGCCCAGGGAGCAGGGAAATGGCACACCAATGCCCTTCACCAACATTGAAGCAGATTCCCCACACTAATGTAGGGACAGATGGGTCATAGCTGCTCTTGAAGAGCCCCAATTTTTGGAGAGGTTCAATTTATTTTCATATTTCTAAGTCATGCAAACCACTTTACAGAGGCCCATCTATCTCCTTTTTAATTCATCACACATCTTCCACTTTCTGTTCTGCTTCTCAAAGTTGACAGGTTGAGAAAAGTTTGCTGGAATTATAGGCCTCCGGAGGTCTTCTGTTCCTTTTCATCCCCACTTCAAGTCCTACTGCTACTCACAAAGACCAGAAACCTCACTCCCCCTTATACTCAGACAACAAAACCAAGCGGAAGTGTCTCCTCTGGCACTGCTCAGCATGACCAAGCCAGTTCCACTCTCCTCCCCCATCGCTGTCTCCCTAGGGAGCTCAGCACAGCACTATATACTATTTGCAGGCACATGTGTACGTGTGGAAATCCAGAGCTCTGGCTGCATCTCTTCCCTGAATTCTCCAGACCTAGAAATCTAATGATCTACCCCACACCTGCACATGGATGTCAAATAGACACCAACCAGTCCACAATGTAACTCCTGATCTGTTCCTCTTAGTCTTCCCCAGTTTTTCCTCCTTCCAGTGGCTTTTGCCTCCTCCTTCAACTCCCACATCCAATCAGGAGCGAATCACATGGATTCTTCCTTGGAACACATCCAGAACTGGACCACTTGACACCACCTCTGCTGCTACCGTGCTGTTCCAAGCCCAACTACCGCACAGCCTCCTAAGGGGCCTCTCTGCCTCCACCCTGGCCTCGCCCCTGCCCCCCACAGGGCGGCTGGAGTGACCCTATTACAACCCTAAGGCATGCCACGTCACTCATCTCAGTAAAGCCACCTCCCTCAGAATAAAATCCAGTCTTTATTGTGGTCTTCAAAGTACTTCAGCCCAAGTGTACTCTACAATTGTTGAGGGGTACTTTAAAAAACACCAATTCCCAGGCTCCACCCAAGTGAAGTCAATCAGAATCTTGGAGGTTGGGACAAGGCTTTTTTAAAACCTCCCCAGGTGGTTAAAAAGCATGCAGCTAAACTGAGAACATCCACCTACACTATGACTTCCTACTCCCAGCTCTCGGGTCGCCTCGGTGCTCCTCACCTCGGTGCTCCTCCCGCATGTCTCCAGCATGTCAAAAACATTCCTGCCCGAGGGCCCTGTGCCTAGGGCTTCCCCTGCCTAGAATGCTCTCTCCTGGGCATCCTCAATGGCTGGCTGGCTCACTGCCCCACTGCATTCTCATCTCCATCCAAGACGCCACCTCATCTGTGAGACCTTCCCAAACCAGTCTGCATATAAAAGGGCAGCTCTCCTTCCCACACTTTGCCCCCTTACCTTGCATTTTATTACTCAACGCACTCACAACACCTAATGTGTTATACACTTGTTTGTACTCTGTCTTCCCTACTGAATGTCGGCCCCTTAAGACAGAGGCCTGTCCATCTTATTCACTGCTGTATTCTCAAAGCCTAAAACAGTGTCTGGTTCCCAGTAAGTACTCAGTAAATGTGTTAAAATCCATATCCTATGAGGCGTTTACTGAATTTAAGAAGAAAAACTTATATTTAAATAACAATGTCCAGGCCAGGCACAGTGGCTCACGTCTGTAATCCTAGCGCTTTGGGAGGCTGGGAGGGTGGATCACTGGAGGCCAGGAGTTCGGGCGAGACCAGCCTGGCCAACATGCCAAAGCCCTGTCTCTACTAAAAAAAAACAAAAATCAGCTGGATGTGGTGGTGCACACCTGTAGTCCCAGCTACTCGGGAGGCTGAGGCAGGAGAATTGCTTGAACCCAGCAGGCAGAGGTTACAGTGAGCCGAGATTGCACCATTGCACTACAGCCTGGGCAACAGAGTGAGACAGTGACTCCAAAAAAAAAAAAAAAAAAAGGCCAAAGCAGCATAAATCAATTTGCTATTTAGATAATTCCAGTAGACAACAGAATTATTAAATAACCTGTAATGGCAAGTTTTTCTTAGAAAATCTGATAGACTTATTTTTAACACATGTTCTTTGCCAAAAGGTATAAAAGATCCAATTTTCTGATCTTACATAAAAAAACTGACCTGCCCTAATCAATGCTGCCTCCTCGTCATCTCTGAAACTGATTTTCTGGAGGCTGTGCTGCTTAAGCTTAAGTGTTGGTTTTAGGGGAGAAAGTGGAAAAATTCTCAGTGTCTATGCTACATTTGTGTCTGTTACATTTGGCTATCTTTTCTAAAAAAAATTATCTTGGGCCGGGCGTGGTGGCTCATGCCTGTAATCTCAGCACTTTGGAAGACCAAGGCGGGCGGATCACAAGGTCAAGAGATTGAGACCATCCTGGCCAACATGGTGAAACCCCGTCTCTACTAAAAATACAAAAAAAAATCAGCTGGGCATGGTGGCGCACACCTATAGTCCCAAGTACTAGGGAGGCCGAGGCAGGAGAATCACTTGAACCCGGGAGGCAGAGGTTGCAGTGAGCCAAGATGGCGCCACTGCACTCCAGCCTGGCAAGAGAGCAAGACTGTCTCAAAAAAAAAAAAATTATCTTGCTGAGCATGGTGGCTCATGCTTGTCATCTCAGCATTTTGGGAGGCTCAGACAGGGGGACTGCTTGAGCTCAGGAGCTCAAGACCAGTCTGGGCAACATAGTGAGACCTATCTCTACAAAAAACTAAAAACTAAAAAATTAGGTAGGTGTGGTGGTGTGCACCTGTGGTCCCAGCTACTCAGAAGGCTGAGGTGGGAGGATCACCTCAGCCCAGGAGGTCGAGGCTGTGGTAAGCTGTGACCGTGCCACTGCACTCTAGCCTGGATGACAGTGTGAGCCCTTATCTTAAAAAAAAAAAAAAAAAAAGTCTTGATATCATCTTCAATGCTGAAGTAAATTAAGAGTGAAGCACAGAACCAGACTCAGACTCACTATTCTGTGGTATTAAATGAATTGTGACATAGGAACAGCGCTCAGTAAGTGATCTCCGTTTTGCTCATCTACAAGAGATGTGATTTCCCCAAAGACAGTGCTGACAACATTCTGCCTTCAACTTTTAACTTATCTTCTTCCACAACTCCCATCCAATTTATAATAAACGTTTCCAAACACAGGCTGGGCAGGGCACTCACAGAAAGAACTTCATTCTTCACTCTCCCGAAAACATCCCGTGTACTGGGGAAACAGACGAGATGGAGTTTTACCTGTGTGTGTTCGCAGATGTTTCTTCAGCTGAGACACATCCATGAATTTGCGATGGCAGTCTTTGCATTCCGGTAATGAGTGTCCTTGTCGCAACAATAAAAAAAGTGTCAGTGCATATATGCTCTCCCTGCATTTTCTTCAGTGATTTGTGTTAAAGCACTTCCCTGAAAAATAATCACTTTAAATATAGTACTTTAACAACGAAAATGTTTTTATTAATTTGGTAACAGTTAATATTTTCCTCAGCACCTCAACTCACTGCCTCCTCCGAGAGAGCTAGGATCCTTCCAATTCTAAATGTAGTCTCTGCTTTTCTCCTCAAAGTATTGGTGTGACTGAGGCCACAAATGACCTCAAATGACACTTGTAACCCACATTCATTTCTTATCAGTTGGCAGGAAAGAAAAAGGACAACAGGTAGAACCAGGGGAGAGAAAGCCTGGGCTGACAACCGCGGGGTGATGATGTCTCTGCCTAGGCACCACTAACAACCATTCACTGAAGCTCCCTTGGGCAAGCGGCACTTCTGAAAGATGCCAATTATGTAGGGTTTCTGTGTGTGGCATCAAAACTGTAGTACGCAAATAAAATATAATTCACATGGTGGCAGACAGTAACATAAAAACATGTAATTTAGACTCTCAAGGCACTTTTCCCTAAATACCCATTTATCACCTACAATACGAACCTAACGTTTCAGAAACAATTTTTATTTGCATTTCTTTCCCCCCAATCTAAATGTTCTCACTTTACCGTACCTGTATGAACTCGGTAATGGCTCTTTAGTTGTCTGTTCTGGCTGAAATATTTTCCACACTGATCACAGGTAAAAGACTTCTGTCCTGCCAAAAAAACCAAAACACTAAAACTTGCAAAAAACTATAAAGAACTGGAATGCTCACTAATAAGGTAAATATTAGGTGGGTACAGGTCCCCATTTTCTACAAATGATACAAGTGACCTGTTTACAAACCCAGAAGCCTTCAATCTACCATAGAAACATAAATGTGCAAAGGTATGTAAGGCAATAGGGAGTAGTGGAGACTGGGGTAGAACTGGAGAATTTAAGTTTCCCCCAAAGGCGTTCAAAGTAAAATAATTCTAAACTTTGATAGTTTAATAAAACATGCTTGCACACCAAACTCCAGCAGCCAGTTTATAAGCTCTAGTTTAAGGATCAGTGCAGAACTCTAAACTGCACTCAGACAGATGCAAACTCCTGTCTTTCAATAACCCCACGTTGGAAATGATACTGGGCTGAGAAAACACCGTTTAGGTGTTGGCAATGCCCACCCTGGGGAATGGGAATCTGGTGACAGCTGGCCCTCTGGGCAAGTCCCACTACCTGAGTGCAGGCTCATGTGCTCCAGCAGTGAGTGCTTGGTGGTCAGAGCCTTGCTGCACACAGTGCAGGTGTACGGTCGCTCGCCTGTGTGCATCCTGGTGTGGACCTGTAGCGAGTGCTTCTGAGCAAAGCCTTTTCCACACTCATTACATTTGAAAGGTCGCTCCCCTGGAAGAAGAGCCCCAGAAGCATGGTGTAAGTAAGAATCCACACATTTTTGTCTCTCCTAAATTAAAATAACAATAAAGGATTTTTCTTAAAAGGCACACATCCAAAAGGCCAACAACGAACACAAGAGACATCAACAATAAAATTTTGGAAGCTGGAACAGATGAATCTGAAGCTAGCCATGGGTAGCACTAATATAAACTATATATATATATATATATATATATATATGTATTTTTTGGTAACAGGGTCTCACTCTATTATCCAGGCTGGAGTGCAGTGGCATTACCATAGCTCACTATAGCCTCAGCCTCCTGGCAACAAATGATCCTCCCACCTCAGCCTCCTGAGTAGCTGGGATACAGGCATGTGCCACCACCACACCCAGCTAATTTTTTAATTGTAACTTTAATTTTTTTTTAGAGATGAGATCTCACTATGTTGCCCAGGCAGGTCTCCAACTCCTGGGCTCAAGCAATCTTCCTGCCTCAGCGTCCCTAATTGCTGGGATTATAGGCATGAGCCACCACACCCAGCCCAATACAACCTAATTTTTAAGACACAATCTCCAAAAGGCTCAGGAATTGGTGGCACCTGCTATCTCTGGAAACAGGTGTGAGGGAGGGTAAATGAAAGTCTGTTTCAAAGGTACTTAGACCCCTGATCAAATCTTCCATTCTACACAGCCTGGAGACTGTCCCTCTCCCCAAAAGAAGATAGAGTGTTCTCTGAGAAGGGTTAAGAAAAAGGGGTCTCTGGATTAGGAGTTTCTAGGCACAGTTGGGTTGGGATCACCACAGGGAGAGTAAGTCAACATTTCCATCTGGGATGATGAGACTCCCCCACTCCTTCTTCCCTCTCCTGCTCTAGCCACAGGCGGGCAGCCAGGCCTAGTGCCTCCAAGTGGGAGAGTAGTAGAAGCGTCTTCCACTGGAAGGTGATAGGTCCAAGGTGAGAGAGCAAAGATGTGGAAGCCTGGCACCAGCAAGGACATGGGGCACAGCCACACCACCTCCAGTGAGGTTATGACAGGCCTGCATAACAACTGTTTCAGTACTGACCAAGTGGGTAAGTTAAATATTAAAAGCCAGTGCCTTTAAACAAAGGCTGGAATGTAACAAAAGCCCACCAAGAGTTTTCCCTAGGCTTCTCCTGGGCCTTAAAGCATGACAAAATAACAAAGGAATTCTTAACAGGACCCATTTAGGATTAAACAAGTTTTATTGGGGATCTGAAGGAACTCCCCAAACCTCCTTGATTTAGCGGAAGATAAGGGTAATCACTCCAGCACCTAGACCCATTTAGATTAAGTAAACTTACTGAGGCTCCAGAAGAAAGTCTCTGGGACGCAGACCTTAGTTATAGATTAAAAGAAGTTAATCACCTGTGTCTTTAGAGGAATGCACACTTACATGTAGACATACAGCTTAGGAGGTATATAAGCTCTGAAAAACTTTGCAATTTTGAGTTGGTCTGGCGATAACTTCCAGGCCTTCTCCCTGTAACCGGTTACAGAAATAAAACCTCTCTTCCTCCCCAGTTCATCTGCATCTTGTTACTCGCCACGAGAAATAGCAGCCTGACCCTCAGTGTGATCTGGGAGCAAGGTCACAGTTTTACAGGCTCTCTCATACAAAAAAATTAGCCAGGCATGGTGGTGCATGCCTGTAATCCCAGCTACTTGGGAGGCTGAGGCAGGAGAACCACTCAAACTCGGGAGGCAGAGGTTGCTGTGCTGATCGGAGATCACACCACTGCACTCCAGCCTGGGCAACAGAGTAAGAAATAAAATACAGGCTCTCTCCACACACGCAGCATTGCCAGTAGCTTTTAGCAACCCACTCTTACATATGATTAAATATGATTTTTAAACAACCACCAGGCACTCAAGGAAAGCCTTTTGTAGTAGTGACAGAGAAACAAGCAAGAAGGAAAAAAAAAAAGCAACTTGCCTCCAGTGAGGAAAATGTTGTTATCATTAACACGCTCACAGAAGTAAGATATTACATTGTAAAATAAAAAGATCATTCACGGCCGGGCGCGGTGGCTCAGGCCTGTGATCCCAGCACTTTGGGAGGCTGAGACGGGTGGATCACGAGGTCAGGAGATAGAGAACATCCTGGCTAACACGGTGAAACCCCGTCTCTACTAAAAATACAAAAAACTAGCCGGGCGAGGTGGCGGGCGCCTGTAGTCCCAGCTACTCGGGAGGCTGAGGCAGGAGAACGCCCTGCGAACCCGGGAGGCGGAGCTTGCAGTGAGCTGAGATCTGGCCACCGCACTCCAGCCTGGGCAACAGAGCGAGACTCCATCTCAAAAAAAAAAAAAAAAAAAGATCATTCACATTAAAACATTTAGAAAACAAAAAGCTCCTAAAGGGGGAAAAAAAATAAGAGCGAAACAGAAAACCTCAAAGGGCTGAAAAACAAAGTGGAAATCCCCCAGAAGGGCCAAAAACGATGGAAAATATAGGAGAAAATAAAGTTACAACAGAGAAAACACAGCGGGGAAATCATCTATGAAATAACTCAAGATTTTCCGGAACTGAAAGACAGTTTCCAAACCTTATGAATCTACCTGGTATCTACCCAGATGGAAGAAAACAGATCCATACTAAAGTGATGGGCTGCAAAATTCAGAATACAGGTGCTGCCTGAATTATGACGGGACTACGTCTCAACAAACCCATCATACTGAAAATATCATAAGGAAAGATGCACTTAATACAGAGTACTGTATGAATGCCCCAAATGCAGAGTACTGGTCACTTACCCAGGTGACTGTGTGGCCCAGCAGGGCATGAGAGGATCATACTGAATATTACTAGCCCAGGAAAAGATCAAAACTCAGAATTCAAAGTACAGTTTCTGTTGAATGTGTACTGCTTTCACACCATTGTAAAGTTGAAAAATTGAACCACTATGAGTCGGGGACTGTCTGTACTGGGGACATAAGGGAAGATCGATCCTACATGCTTTTTCTTAAGTCTTGTATAACGATTTAACTCCAAACTATGTCCATATAAATCTTTGATAAAAACAGCCAGCTGGGCACAGTGGCGCATGCCTGTAATCCCAGTACTTTGGGAAGCCAAGGCAGGCAGATCACGAGGTCAGGAGTTCGAGACCAGCCTGACTAACATGGTGAAACCCCCGTCTCTACTAAAAATACAAAAAAATTAGCTGGGTGTGGTGGTGTGTGCCTGTAATCTCAGATACTCAGGAGGCTGAGGCAGGAGAATCGCTTGAACTCGGGAGGCGGAGGTCGTGGTGAGCTAGATCGCGCCACCGCACCCTAGCCTGGGCGACAAGAGCGAGAATCCACCTCAAAAAAAAAGCCAAAATATAACCCATTACAGTTCAACAAATATTTCTCAAGTATCTACTTTTTTCAAAGTACCAGAATTCAAGGTCTTCAACCTATCTGTAGCTAAAGTCTTTAGGCAGCTTTTAAAAGCACCAAGGTTCCAGACAAATCAGAAGCTCTGGGGTTCCTAGGCACTGGTAGTTTTAGAAGCTCCCTAAGTGATTCTAATTTGCAGGCTGAGAACCACAGCACCAGATGCTGCTGGATCACAGGAGAAGACTTAAGCACCAGTCCCTATACTTCAGCTTACAATTAAGTTGAGGGATGTCAAGTGGCAACAACAATCTGACCCAAAGCAGAGTGGGTTTTAAGCACCTGAAAGGGCTCAAAGAAGGAAGGGATTTCTCGCTAGGACTGTAGTGTCCAATATGGTAGCCACTAGCCACATGTGGTTATTCAAATTTAAATGAATTAAAATAAAATTAAAAATTCAGTTTCTCAGTCACGCTAGCCACAGTTCAAAAACCACATGTGGTTACTGGCCACCATATTGGACAGCGCAGATGTAGGAACATTTCCATCATCATAGGAGGGTCCCCGTTGGTCAGTGCTGGGCTGGAGGGACCAAAAACGAGGTGTTTAAACCTAGATAGCTGAGTTAGAAAGTGGTCAACACAGACTTGGACAAAAGCATGGTTATGGTCAAGATGAAGAATGTTCAAGAATCAGAAAGCAGAGTACACTGGGCTAGATTTTGATAAGTGGACATTGAAGGCTTCATTCAACAACTACAAATGAGAGGGGTTCTTGAACCAGGCTACCTGGGTTCAATCCCAGCTCTGTCACTCATGGGTGACTCTGGCAAGTTATTTAGGCTCCCTAGAACTTGGTTGCTTCCTCTGTAAACTATGCACTTTAGCAACTCTCTCTTACATATAAGTAAATGTGATTTTAATCATACAATGTACAATGAGGATATTACCTACCTTGCAGGATTGTGGAGAAAATTAAGTGCAATAACATGTATAAAGGCTTTATTACAATGCCCATCATACAGAAGTTGCACAGTAAACAAAAGCTGTTATTATCATCCCTACTCCCAATTCTGAAACACACTGCAATCAGCTTTGAAAGCATCATTACCTGTGTGGCTCCTCTGGTGGATTGCTAAAAAGTGATTGTACTTAAAGACCTTGCCACAGTCTTTACAACGGGCCTCAGGGCCTCCAGGGCGCTTTCTCCTTCCACAGATCCTCTTGGCTGAACCATGGTCCTCTTGATCCCCAACAAGTTTGTAATCTTTAAGTTTGACGGATCTCCAAATCCTCCGCTTGCTGTAACGACTCTGGCTTGCCGGGCCATCCTGGGTCTTGGGATCATAGTCCTCATCTTTTTCAACTGGCATTTCCTCCTCTCTACTTGGCTCACAGGTAGGCTCCGATTCTTCCTTTTCTTTCGCTGCCATCTGCTTATTCAGTACACTACTGTCTCCTTTAACCACGAAGTTTTGTCTGTTCTGAACTGAATTGTTCACTCTTAACTGTATTTCTTCCTCTGCAGCCAGTTCTGACTTCTCCTCCTGCAATGTATTGACTTTTTTTGGTCTTCCCCGTTTCCGCTTTGGAGGATCGTTTTTCTTATTAGAGATAACAACCACTGGGGCATCAGCAGTGTTCAAAGTTGTTGGCTTTGGGGAGCTATGATTATTTTGGAAGTCTGTGTAAGCCTTTACCAGGTCATAGACTTTTAAGAACTGAGCAGTAGCCAGGATTTGTTCTGTACTTTTCTCACTGGCATGGAGATAACCTGTGTAGATAAATTCCAGCAGGATACCAAAGGTGTCTGCAACCATGCCTTCCAGCATACAAATGGACTGGCCGATTTCCCCCTCTTCTGCAAACATCATTGAAAAATATTCACTACTGGCAGCAAGTAAGGCTTTGTGGGCCCGGAAATGTACATTCTCCACGATTAAAGTAATGTCACAGAGGAAGCCTTTCTTCCTCTGATCCTCAAAACTGGCCAGGACAGTGTCACTGTGAGCGTCTGAGTGTACAACAAGCTGCCCAGAAGGCTCTGGCGATGTTTCTGCCATTTTCTTCAGAAGCCACGAAGGGTTAAATCTGAAAGAAGAAAACAAGGTTTAAAAAGGAGGAAGCACTGTCTAAAAGGTTAATGCCAGCCCACATGAACTTCCTATTCACTTCACATCATTAACTGAATTTTACCATTACCATTTTTAATTGTCTAAAAACTTAGCTCTGGGCTCGGGCACAGTGACTCAGGCCTGTAATCCCAGCACTTTGGGAGGCCGAAGCGGGTGGATCACTTGAGACCAGCCTGGGCAACATGGCAAGAATCCACCTACACAAAAAATACAAAAATTAGCCTGGCGTGGTGATGTCCGCCTGTGGTCCTAGCTACTGGGGAGGCTGAGGCAGTAGCATCACCTGAGCCTGTGAGTTCGAGGATGCAGTGAGCCGTGATCGTGCCACTGCACTCCAGCCTGGGCGACAGAACGAGACCACCAAAAAGCCCTCCAACGAGACCTCAAAAAACAAAAACAAAAACAAAAACTTAGCTCAGGGTTCTTTTCTTTTCTTTTTTTTGAGACGAAGTCTCACTCTGTCGCCCAGGTTGGAGTGCAGTGGCGCAATCTCGGCTCACTGCAACCTCCACCTCCCGGGTTCAAGCAATTCTCTCCCTCAGCCTCCTGCCGCACATTACCTAGCTGAGTGACTCTCCAGTATTCATGGAACGGTTCAGGATCTATCTTCTCTAAAATGAAGGAATGGGATCAACCATCTCCAAAATCCTCTACAGCACGAACTTTCTATGGTTGCACAACTATCTCAAGGAGATCGAAGCTGCCTCCATCTCCCAGATTACTAGCCATTTCATGTGTGGGAACCAATGTGAAGAGTGAAGAAATGTGCATGTGCAAAGCGAATTTGAGGTAGCTGCAATAAAATACTAATAACGTAAGCTGCGTGGGGCCGCCAGACAGACGGCGCCGCGCGGAGCCCCCGGAGGTCCGAGCACGGGGAGGAGGCGCGGAAAGACCCCCACCTCCCCACCCAGGCCCCGCGGGGCCCGACTGGGGAGCAGACGGCGGGGGAGGAGTCGGCGCGGTAGACCTACCTCTCAGGGGTACCCAGTGGGGTCCGGGTCGCTGCCAGCTCACCTGGCGGCCTGGCGGGAGACCCGGGTAGGGCCCCGCCAGCCCTCCACTCCGCCCCGCCCGCCTCTGGGGCTTCTGCGCCGCACAGGTTTCTGCCCCTGCGCTGCCGCAGCAGCCACTGCACAGCCAACCCGGAAGCGCGGCGCCAAGAGCCGCTTGCGCGCGGACGCCGGGCCACGTGACCCGCACAGGCGCTTTTGGAGGTGGGGGCCACGAGAGCGGCGGGGCGGGGCTCGGCGCCGCGCGTTGACAGTTGGAGGGTTGGGGCGTGGAAGGGGCGGGGAGGGGCAAGGCGGCGCGAGAGTGCAGGCCTGGGGTCTGGGGTTGGGGTGGGGGGCGCGGGGGCGAGACGGCAGGCCCCAGGCTTGGGGGCCGGGGCAGGACGGGGAGGGGCGAGGCGGGGCGCGGCTTCGGAAGAGGGACAGTGGCCTGGGCGGGGCGCACTCAAGGGCGGGGCGGTGTCGGCGCCCGAGGTCCTGCGTGTGGCACTGCTGGGGAGCCCAGACAGGAGGGACTTTTGCGGCGGATTGGAGGCAATGGACAGGAGAGGCGTTGTTACCCTTCCCTTTGGGAAGTTTTATATCCTATTAAACTGTTAGTTCAACGCCAATGCCTTAATCAATTTTATCTTCTTCTCCGACACTGAACCCGGTGTTAAGTTTTTGAATGTATAAAGGCAGGAAATCCCCCTTACCTTCATCATCGTTGTCATCATCATCACCATCATCATTATCTAGTGCTAATATAATAACTATTACTTCCTAAATGTTTTTCACATCTGCCTCCTTTTCCTTCCTGCTCCCGATGCCTTAGTCTAACAGAATGAAGAGAGCACTGCGGTCAGAGAAACCAGGGTTCTGAGAGATCTTGGGCAAATGACTTACCCTCACAATTTCTTTACCTTACTGTGGGGAAAAGAGAGGTCAGCCTGTTACTGTGTCTATATAGAAAGAAGTAGATTTAAGAGACTCCATTTGGTTCTGTATTAGAGATGCTGTTAATCTGTGACCCTACCCCCAACTTTGTCCTTGCAAGAGATATGTGCTGTGGTGACTTAAGGTTTAAAGGATTTGGGGCTGTACAGCATGTGCTTTGTTAAACAAGTGCCTAAAGGCTGCTTGTGGTTAAAGGTCATCACCATTCTCTTAAATCTCAAGTAAGAGAAAAACATTTGTCTCCTGCCCATCCCTGGACAATGGAACATCTCCGTGTAAAACCCATTATGTGCTTTGTTTACTGAGCAAAGAGAAAACCGCCTTTAGGAATAAGGTGGGACTTGGTGGAGCAATACTGCTAAAAGGTTTATGGAGATGTTTGCATATGCATCTCAAGGCACAGCATTTTCCTTGAACTTATTCAGGTCACAAAGATCTTTATCTATATGTCTTACTGCTGATTTACTCCCTTAACTTTTAGATGGTAAAGATAATTATCAATAAATACTAAGGGAACTCAGAGACTGGGGCCGTCATGGGTCCTCTGTATGCTGAGCGCCGGTCCCCTGGGTCCCGCTTTTCTTTCTCTATACTTTGTCTCCGTGTCTTATTTCTTTTCTAAAGTCTCTCGTTCCACCTAACGAGAAACACCCACAGGTGTGGAGGGGCAGGCCACCCCTTCACCTTACCTGTAAAATGGAGACGTTAACACTAGTGCCACTTTGGTAGGGTTGCTATTGCATCACCAAAAGTATGTAATGGGCTTAGGAAGTGTCTGGTTTAATTCGACTGGTATGATTAAAATGATCATTATTATTCAAACTTTCATCATCTTTGTTCAATAGACTGTTTCTAACTGGTCTCAGCTGCAGTGTTGTTCCCTTTAATACGCAGTAGTACAGAGGATCTCTCCAAGTACATATGAGATCCGGAGACTAGAGTCACTTCTCGGCTTAGAATCCATTGTGAAGTACAGAGGATCTCTCCACGTACGAGATCCAGAGACTAGAGTCACTCCTCGGCTTAGAATCCATGTGGCTCCCACATGCCCTCTGGATAAAGTCCGAGCTTCTTAATATGGTCTACAAGCCCCATCCAAATCCACTCCCCACCTATTTCCATCCATTTATTTCAGCATTTTCTCTCTCTTCGCCAATACCTAATTAGTTATTATTTATTTTTCTGCCCATTTCCAGATTCCCAACATGTCATCTGTAGCCTCCCTGATTTTGAACCAGAGGTGTAATTAGCAACCTGGCTCTTACATTTTTACTGTATTTTTATTAAAACTAGCTCAAGTCACACATGCTCCTTCTCTGAGGTTTCCCTTTCATATTGAATTGTCTCTTAAGTCCTCTGGATTTGTGGGGGTACAAGTGGGATGGGAACGCTCCCTGACTTCTGCATACCAGCAGGAAGTTAGCTACCTCATTGTTTCTTGCTGCTACGAGAGTTGCAGTCAAAACACTGGCCCTCTAGAGGTCCTCAATGGCATAAGATGACTCAGTGCCAAGGTAAGCTGTAAGAAATCAAACATATATCTCAGTCCTGGGCCCAGTGCAAACATTCCTCCATTTGTCTCAACTTCCTGGACCCAGTGCAAACATTCCTCCATTTGTCTCAACTTCCTGGGCCCAGTGCAAACATTCCTCCATCTGTCTCAACTTTAGAAAAAACACCACCTGGAGAGTCCCCGATAAGGTCACAACCGTGTGTGGAGTGGTTTTACTGAAAGCGCGGGAACCAATTAAAAAACTGCTAAATGTATAACTTAAAATGTTAACCAATTGTAATGCTGTAACCCAAAGAATTCCCTTGTTTCTCTGTAACCTTACATATCCTGTTTACATCGGGCTATAAAAAGCGAGCACATGCATCGTTCGGGGCCCTCTTGTGTGCTGTGGAGCAGAGGGACCAAGTTCGAACTTGCAGTAAAGATCCTTGCCGCTTGGCTTTGACTCTGGACTCTGGTGGTCTTCTTCGGGGAATAAACGGTCTGGGCATAACAAAGCCAGGTACTCCGTTTCCTCATTCAATCATTGCTCACTGGAGAATAACCCTGTGAGGGAAGATTGAGTCTGGAGGATCTTCCAGCGTCAGCCACCCACAACACAGACTAGCCCTTTCTTCAAGGAAATTTTGTTTTGGATCCATATTGATTTTTTCGAAACTTTTGTTACTGTTAAGGCCAGCTGGTCTACGCCTAACAGGTATTCTTAACTTTAAATCTTGCAGAACAGGATTTGGGGTGTCATACATTCATCTAACAAATATTTATCAAGTGCCTAGTAAGAGCCAGACACTGGCGTCAGGTGTTGGGGATACAGCAACTAATAAGGCCTTTGCTGTCATGAAGCTTACGTTCCACTAAGGGGAGACATGACAAATATACAAGTAAACTAATGAATAATAGTTTCGGAAAGTTAAATTTTATGAAGAATGATGATGGAGACTGACAGGGAAGTAAAATCAGGATAGGGTGACATTTGAGCTGAGATCTGAATGACATGGAGACAGCTGTGGGAAGATCTAGAATAAGAATGTTCTAGGCAAGGGAAAAGCAAGCATAAAGGCTCTGAGACTGGGAAGGAGCATCTGATGAACGGCAAGGACTGTGTGGCTGGAGCACAGTGAGTGAGGGGCAGCAGATGGAGTGGAGAGTTGCCAGATTTCACAAATAAAGACACAGGACACCTGGTTAAAAAAAAAATGCTGCCTCAGCCTCCCAGGCTCGGATTACAGGCATGAGCCACCTATACCCAGCCAAGAAATAATTTTTTCATATAAATTTAGCGTAGCTTAGAGCATACAATGTTTATAACGTCTATGGTGGTGTATAGCCATGTCCTAGGCCTTCACATTCACTCACCACTCACTCGCTGACTCACCCAGAGCAACTTCTATTCCTGTAAGCTCTATTCATGGTAAGTGCCCTACACAGGTGTACTTTTTTTTGTTTTTGTTTTTGTTTGGTTGTCTTTTATACTGTTTTGTTTTGAGCCAAAATCCCACCCTGTTGCTTAGGCTGGAGTGCAGTGGCATGATCTCGGCTCACTGTAACTTCTATCTCCTTGGCTCAGGTGATCCTCCCACCTTAGCCACATGAGTAGTTGGGACTGCAGACACACACTACCACACCCTGCTATTTTTTGTGTGTGTGTGTGGTATTTTTTGTAGTGATGAGGTTTTGCCATGTGGCCCAGGCTGGTCTTGAACTCCTGGGCTCAAGTGCTCTGCCCACCTAGGCCTTCCAAAGTGCTAGGATTACAGTCATGAGCCATCAGTAGAGTGTATTTTAAGTGTGTTTCTTATGTTTTGATATTTTTAGATACACAAATACCACTGTGTTACAGCTGCTTACAGTGTTCAGTACAATAACATTCTGTACAGGTTTGTAGTGCAGGAGCAATAGGTTGTACTAGGTGTGTAGTAGACTATACCGTCTAGATTTGTGTAAGTTCACTCTGTGGTGTTTGTACAGTGACGAAATCACCTAATGATGCATTTCTCAGAATATATCCCTGTCATTAAGCAATGCATGACTGTACCTATAAAAGAAAACCAGTTAAAATGACAACTGTTTTTCAAGAGCAACAGTAGAAGTCAGAGGTTAGTGGCATACTTCCAAAATTCACCTAGAATCTTTTTTATACACTACAATTATCATGGACAAGGACAAAATCAAGACAATTTTGGTCAAAGAAAAAATAAAACTATTAACCTCCTACAAACCCATACCATAGGAAGGAAAATAACACCAAGAGGAAAGTCTGAGATATAAGAGGTGTTATGCCCAGACCGTTTATTCCCCGAAGAAGACCACCAGAGTCCAGAGTCAAAGCCAAGCGGCAAGGATCTTTACTGCAAGTTCGAACTTGGTCCCTCTGCTCCACAGCACACAAGAGGGCCCCGAACGATGCATGTGCTCGCTTTTTATAGCCCGATGTAAACAGGATATGTAAGATTACAGAGAAACAAGGGAATTCTTTGGGTTACAGCATTACAATTGGTACATTTTAAGTTATACATTTAGCAGTTTTTTAATTGGTTCCCGCACTTTCAGTAAAACCACTCCACACACAGTTGTGACCTTATCGGGGACTCTCCAGGTGGTGTTTTTTCTAAAGTTGAGACAGATGGAGGAATGTTTGCACTGGGCCCAGGAAGTTGAGACAAATGGAGGAATGTTTGCACTGGGCCCAGGAAGTTGAGACAAATGGAGGAATGTTTGCACTGGGCCCAGGAAGTTGAGACAAATGGAGGAATGTTTGCACTGGGCCCAGGAAGTTGAGACAAATGGAGGAATGTTTGCACTGGGCCCAGGACTGAGATATATGTTTGATTTCTTACAGAGGGAGTTGTAAGCAAAAAAACAGAGAAAAAGTAAATATGAAGGAAATCAAAACAAACATTGATTATGCAAAATAATGTCTAATTTGGAGAGTAAACAAATAGAGGAGATCTAAAATATTGAATGAAAATACCATTTAAGATGGGAAGCTGGTTATCAGTATTCCAATGTTTTAAGGGTACAGCTATTGATTACTGTAAGGCTTTACATATACATGGTGAAAGAGTAAGGGACAGCCACTTAGTTGGTACAAATAGAGTGCATACTTCAAACACTGTAGAGGAGATAATAGCATTTAAAAGTTATTGGTCAATGCCGGGTCAGGCGTAGTGGCTCATGCCTGTAATCCCAGTACTTTGGGAGGCCGAGATGGGCGGATCACTTGAGGCCAGGAGTTCAAGACCAGCATGACCAACATGGCAAAACCCCATCTCTACTAAAAATACAAAAATTAACCGGGTGTGGTGGCACAGCTACTTAGGAAGCTGAGGCACAAGAATCACTTGAACCCAGGTGGCAGAGGTTGCAGTGAACTGAGATCATGCCACTGCACTCCAGCCTGGGCGACAGAGGAAGATACTGTCTCAAAAACAAAAAAAAAAAAAAAAGAAGAAGAAGAAGAAAGAAAAGGAGAAAAGGATGGAGAGGATATTGAAAAGGGAGGAAGAGCCAGATCATTTAAAGTCTTTTATACCAAGAAAAAGGAGTTCGGATTTTAACTGAAATAGGAGGCCATTGGAAGATTATTCAAAAGGACTGTTGAGTCTGACTTGTGTATTTAAAAATTACTCCAGCTGCTAGATGAAGAGTAGATCCTGGAGGGACATGAGTGGAGGCATGGAGATGAGGGTGACAGCAGTGTAAAATGTGAGAAGAGCCCATATTCAAGGTAGATTTGGGGGATAGGTCTTTCTGAAAGGACTTGCTGACAATGGATGTGGGGAGTGACAGAAACAATGCAATCAAGATTGACTCCTGGGTTTGGGGATAAATCAACACAGTGTACGGTGTTACCATTAACTGATCTGGAGGAAAAGAAGTTGGGTTGGATGATAAGTATGGGGTGGAGATACTAAATTTGAAATGTTAACTAGATAACCAAGTACAGTAGGCAGTCGTAGGTAACAATCTGGAGTTCAGAGCAGAGAACAGAATTGATATATTAATAATGGAGTTATCAGAATATAGATTATAAATTGTTGTAAGATCAGTTACAAAGTGAACATTGATAAAAGGCTATCCAGATTTTTTCTCTTTCCTCTTTTAGTCTCCACTCTTCTCTCCTGGTGGTTTTTTTTTGGCCCTGGGAGGCTACAGGGACTCAAAGATGTCATCATCGAAGCCCTGTGCCAGCTGGCTTCCAGATGTATTGAGCCAATGGAGAACCTGGCAGATTGGAAGAAGAAGGTCATGATCATCTGGCAATTAAAAGTTAGTGGAAGTCCTGGCTGGGCGCGGTGGCTCAAGCCTGTAATCCCAGCACTTTGGGAGGCCGAGACGGGCGGATCACGAGGTCAGGAGATCGAGACCATCCTGGCTAACACGGTGAAACCCTGTCTCTACTAAAAAAAATACAAAAATCTAGCCGGGCGAGGTGGCGGGCGCCTGTAGTCCCAGCTACTCCGGAGGCTGAGGCAGGAGAATGGCGTAAACCTGGGAGGCGGAGCTTGCACTGAGCTGAGATCCGGCCACTGCACTCCAGCCGGGGCGACAGAGCGAGACTCCGTCTCAAAAAAATAAAAAATAAATAAATAAATAAAAGTTAGTGGAAGTCCTTTGTCATGATGAAGGGCATCAAAAATATTTGTGTAGCCCGGGATGGTTGGTTGGTAACTGTGGCTGGAAGGAACTGTAGTCCAAGGCTCATTATGACATAAAGGGATTTGAGAAGAACAGAAGGATAATTGTCAATGTTCAGTGCCAATAGTGTATCTTTAGAGGGATTTTATAGCACTAATCCAGTAGTGCTCCAATTTCCAGATCTCATGTGTCCAGATACACAAGGGCAGGGTGTGTATCTGCTTATATTTTAATCTCCTACTGTGTATAGACTGGTAGAGTTCTTGTAAATATACATATGCTTGCATATGCTAAGCAGTCTTCAACATGCCTCTCACAGGTTTGGTAAATACATGTCCTCACAAATTAATTCTTGGAATGTCTTTCACCCCCTGCTTATAATCTTAAATTTGACTTATTTTTTAAATTTTTACCTGCTTTGATTTTTAAAAGTCCATTTAATTCAGATGTCACTCCCTCTGATAATTCTTGCCAGAACCACCCATAGCTAAGGGCTCTCAGGCTTTGTAGCTTGATATTCTTTAACCCAGATCTTCATTTGTAAAAGCAAGAACCAAAAAAAAAAAAAGAAAAAGAAAAAACAAAAAAATCACGCACAACTAGACAAAGGTATTCATGTATCTCTCATTCCTATCCTGTTCTTGAACCGCCTCCCCTTCACCACCGAATTTGTGAAATTTTAATGAATGACCTGAATTCAACAGATTATCAAATGAATTGCAAATAAAATGAAAAATATATAAACTTGAAAATGTTTAAAACCTATAATATTTATTACTGTACTTTGAGTGTTGAAGAATTTAAAACCACAGTACACACCATATCCTGAAATAAATTCTAGAGGGCTTAAAGAATTAAATATATATTTTTAAAAACACAAGTAAGTACAAGAAAACAGAATGGAATGTTCCATTTCTAGAGACTGAAGAATTTCCAGAGCTTAGAAGACTATTAAAAATCAGCCTGGCCAACATGGTGAAATCCCATCTCTACTAAAAATACAAAAATTAGCCAGGCATGGTGGCGGGTGCCTGTAATCCCAGCTACTCGGGAGGCTGAGGCAAGAGAATTGCTTGAATCTGGGAGGCAGAGGTTGCAGTGAGCTGAGAACATGCCACACCACTGCACTCTGGGCGACAAAGCGAGGTTCCATCTCAAAGAAGAAAAAAAAAAGAAAAATCAGAAAGGAATGATGAACAGGTTTTACATTAGTACTTAAAAAATGGAATATATTTACTACCAAAGGTTGATGTCTATATTACATAAAGAACCCATGCAGAATAACTTTTAAATGCCCCATAAGTTAGAGGGCAAAGGATGTGATAAAATAATTCACAAAAGAGAAAATGGAACTGGTGACCAACATATGCAATAACGTTCAATCTCACTATTAGTTCAGATTAAAGCAAAAAGGTTCTGCTTTTCACTCATTAAAGAAAAAAAATGTGAAGATACTGCCAAATGATTGTAAAGAAGTATTAAAATTGGTGCTCTTGGGCGCTCCTGGAAGCAGTATAAATTGCTAAAACTATTTTGGAAAGTCGCTTGGTAATATGAATTGTGAGTATCCATTTAAGAATATTCATGCCCTTTAACCCAGGAATTTTATTTCTCAGAATTTATATCAGGCTAATAATACTAAATATAAGAGGGAAAGATTCAACACAGTATTGCATTTATTTATTTTTAAAATTTTTGTAGAGACAGTTTCACTATGTTGCCCAGGCTGGTCTTAAACTCCTGAGCTCAAGCGATGCCCCCACCTTAGCCTCCCAAAGTGCTGGGATTACAAGCATGAGCCACTGTGCCCAACCTCAACATAGCATTTTAAAATATAGTACAACAGTACACAGTCCAGCAATAGGAATGGTCAAATATAGCATATGTATCTACTCAGTGTGGATCTGAGTGTAACTGTTAAAAAAAAAAAAAAAAAGGAAAGGAAGTACTCCAAAATCCTTTTCTTACTTTTCCACATTTCATTTACTGTTTGACTTAGGATCTGTCAAATGGAGACTGCTTCTCCTTCCTGGGTGAAGTTATTGTTGCTGTGAAAATGACATCTAGACAAGCCATGGAGAGGCATAGGCTGGCTGGAGTTTCCCTTGCCCTCAAAGCTGCACTGCCTCAGCCTCTTCTGAAGCAGTCAGAATTGGAGCAGCAGCTGGAGGATGGGGGTGGGCAAAAAGGAGTCTCTGTGAGCCTCAGTGAGCACCGTGGCCTGGCCACCCACTCTGTTAATGTTTCACACAGGGAAGGACACCTGTTCAGAATATTCTCTCATCATATTTGGGATGCTAGTTAATGGATAATTTATAATAATATGCAAGCATAATTTCTAAACAAAAGCAGAATTTCAATAAGAGGCTTTAAAAGGATACATGTTCTTCTTATTGCAGAAATGTTGTTCTCCCTTGTTGGGGACACAGACCCCTTGACCTGGAAAACACAGCTTGCTCCCCTGAGAAGGAAAGCAAACATGATAGGTGGGTGTGAGTGCACGTCTGTAGTGGGCCTGGAGGGGGAGTGGTTCTCAGGCTCCAACAAGAAGACTTTCCCGAGGGTCTCCCGTATGTTTTTTGTACTCTAAAGTACACTCACACAGACACACAGACACACATGAAGGACACTACTGACACTACTTAAGAACACTGACACTGTGATGGTGGCTTCCAAGATGCGCTTACCGTATAGGAAGTGGTAAGAGTAAGAGCAAGGCTCTGTAGTTAGGCAGATCAGGGTCTGAATCTGGATAGTATTTATGTGATCTTGGGTAGGAAGCTCTTCTCATGTGTAATAATGAGATAATGCATGAAAAGCCACTAGCACACTCTCTCTGGCCACATAGAAGACAGCCGGGAAATAGTAGCCGTGTCAGTAGTTACTCTAAATCAGGCCCCAAATGTAGCTAACTGTAGTTGCATATGAATGGTAGGGACCCGGGGTGTCCAGCACTAGAAGCTACTCTAGGAAATTTGACTCCTCACTCCTTCCCCACTGCTCCTACTTGCTATACTCTGTTGTATATATTTACTCAGAGGAAGATACTCTATGGAGAGAGACGTGAAAAGGGAGAATCACATGGCTTTTGGTTGCTGGCTCAGCTCAAGGACTGAGTTTCTTCCCACTAAGAAGATAAAGGGCATTTGCCCTAGTTTTGTGCAGAATTCAGCAGCTCCAGAACAATGATGCATGAGATGTCAGAGCTCAGAAGACAGCATCCTTGGGCTCGTAGAGTTCTCAGGGCAAAGCCATACTAGAGAACTTCATCCCCAGGAGATGTGCAGTGGGTGTGGACTTTCTCTGGAGCACACGGGACACTCCCAGGAGACCCCAAGAAACACTTGGCAGTATTCCTCAGGCACTGCTGCCCTTCGTAAAGGCAGGGGCACTGAAGCAATGAGTTGCTAAAGCAAACTCATCATACCCATAGGCTGAAGAGACCTGAGAATATTTATATCTTGTCAACAATGAAAAAGCCAGTAGATTGCAGTCAGTGATGGAAAGATGGTAAATTACAGGCATTAAGAAATGAGCAGGGAACAAAAATGGGGCTTAAGTTGCCAGCAAAACTTGGTAGATATTGGCAACTCCCAGTCTCCTGAAAAAGTAACGGCTTTTGAGGTTTATCCTAACTTTGAAAATAGGCTTCCAGTTTTTGTGTAAAAATCATTTTATTATGAAATATGTAATGCAAAACATATATAAAAAGGCTTCTAGTTTTTAATTAACATTATTGAATTTATAGGAATCAAAGAACTAAATCATCTATTGTAGAGATTAAGAAATGAAGGCTCAGAGAAATTTACCTAGGGTTACACAGTTAATGGTCATATGTTTTATTTCTTATGAGTCAATCTTGCTGTTTCATATTCCAGATCTTTTTACATTGCTGCTGAAAATTGTTCTTATTTTAAAAATCTCACTAAATTCAATTTAGTAAGTTTTCCTCTAGCATATACTGAGTCATATGATGACTCTAGATTTCATCCTTCTTAAAATTCCAGGTAATTTCTAATTATAAAATTAAGGTATAAAGCTTACTTCAATGAATACTTAAGAAAAAGAAAAGAGGCAGCCAGTCAGTTGTTGCAAAATTCATTTATTTTATTGGGAAAATGATAGTATCGTATGTTCACAAAGTTCACAAACAATTTCTTAGGTAAAATGTATAACCCATATTTTGGTTTCATTTATAAGAATGTTAATTGTGTTTCTTAAAGCTTTCTAGCATTTAATGAGTAATTTTAACAGACTGACTTTTCTACTGAAAATGTTAAAAAGGAAAATAATACATTTATTAAATGTTACTTAAATTTTCTATATGCAATTATGAATAGAATGCTTATTTTGTTAAAGCATCAAAGTTCAGGCAAGGAGCAATACATTTTAAAATTGTATTAAAACTTATGTTTCCATAAGAGTGCTCCTTCCTGGCTGGCAGACCTTTGAGTTCGTCTGAAGTCTGGCAGCCGTGGTACGTTGCTCAGGAGGCAGAAGTACTTCCAAGAGGCCCAGATTTTCAATCTACTTCTCTCAGTTTCCCTCTATCACTTTCAGATAACTCTTGAGATTCAGGCTGCTATCACCTAAGTAAACTACCCATTAATGGGGTCTATATTTCTGAGAGAGAGAAAGGTCTTTAACTTATGATCAAAGTCAATGGCTCTGAACTGAGGTTCCTTGTATTTTCTGGTCATCTTGGCACCCAGGTATGTTATGAGTTCACAACTCTCCATAAACTGCTCCATCTTCTTCTTATACTTTTTTCTTGTATATTCAGAACCTTTGGGATTAAATGCTGTGGAAAATTTCACAGAACTGTGAATAATTTCTGCTAGTTAGGGAGTCATTAAATGAAAGAGAAAGAGACCTGGATGTGTGATTGAGTTAGTTACATAGTTACAGTTGAGAAGATATCCAAATCCCAAATAAAATCTGGAGATTATTCTGTTTTAGGTCATAATTGCCTCTATTCACCCTTCTTTATGGCATGGATTATTGACAGCTGACTGTATTACTCATAGTCCCTACTTTGAAAATAGAATTTTAACTTTGATATTTTATTTAAAATATTTGGCCTGTATTGTATTTGCTACTAACACACACTCTCTCTCTCTCTCTCACACACCAAGCAGGCAACTCAGTTTAACAATCCTATTCATCACTTATACTACCATTAATGTTAAATTCGTTCAGAGTAGTAAATCATTAAAAAAGACATACCTTTGAGATGAAGTGCTATATATAGCAGTGCAGATCTCCTTATACTTAAGAAGGGGAACTTGGGCTTTAAGCATCCCACGGCATTCATTGCTTTAATTAGAGAAGTTGCTATACCCTGCAGGGAGGGAACAATTCAAATTTTGTGTATACTTGAGTTTGGTTTCTTTTCTTAGTGCCAATAGATGAAGAGGCAAATATTTCTTTGCCTCTCCCCTGGAGTAGGGATGGGGCTTATAAATATGGTTAAATGACCAGTTAGCCAACAGGAAAGAAATACAAAATACATTTGATTAGGAAAAATGAAAATACAAACTGACTTAGTGTCAGCTGGGGATGGATAGGAGTATGGGCTTCATTACACAGGTCTCTCTATTTTTATATGTTTGATATTTTTTATAACAAAAAGTTAAGAGAAGAAAGAAGGGGACCCTAGGCTTTGTGTTTTCTTGGCCCATATCTGCTTCCATTCTCAGAAATGGCTAGACTGCCTCCCACTCTGAGGACCCTTGGCCACCTGACAAGGAACTCCAGAGACCACAGCAGTCAGTGCTGGCAAGATTCCAGAGCCCAGAAGAAGGTAAGGGGCCCTCCTGATAAAATTTGACCTTCATGAGAATACTCCCCTCTGGGTGGGTCTCATCTGGCATTTTGATGTTAAACCAGACTGAAGGCTAACCTTATAGGCAAGTTGAAAAAATCAGAGTGGTTAAGAATTGCTGACAAAGGTTTGACATTGTGCCCTAAGCATTTATTTTGTATAATTTTTTTTAAAAAAGCTTTAAAAATAGTAAAAATAAATAAAATACTAAAGATAGTTGTAGGCTGCTGCTAAGTTTTGCTATTCTTAAAAAGTTATACTTGGATACATAAAATATAACTTAAATAGAATAAATAAATAATAGTAAATAAAACTGACTTTATCTGGATGTGGGGCAAAATATGGGCTTTTTGGTTTGGTTGTGTCACTGTAACTCCACTCTTTCGAGTACTGAGTGAATGACCCTCTCACAGACTGAATCTGCACATTTCAAATTACGAAAAGTTTCACAGACACTGAAATTCTAATGTAAGAACCAAACTACATATCTAATTCAAATGGAAACAATTTCCTGATGCTCTACTTTCTGTTCACTTTGGTGCAGATATTTTGGAATTAGCTATGGAAGCAGGGGATTTTCACACATTTTATTTTAACCACTACACATAAACAAAATAGGCTGAGTGAATTTGCAGCTCAAAATCAGAAAACTCTGCCTTGAATTTTATTGTTCCCAAAATGAAAATTAGTGTTAAAAAGAAGAAATCGTTGTATTCTTCTAACATATATAACAGAAAATTAAGTAAAAGAACCTGTTCCAGATATCCAGGCAAAGGAAGACTAGTAAGAAGTATCGGTTCCCTTAACGGGGGAAGCTTGTGTGGAAGCTTCTGTTCCCAGTATTTCAGTGGCGACCTAAGAACACAAAGTTCATTAGATGGATGCTCACAGTTATACTCAGTGTGTATAGATAGAAATAGACAAGAGATTATTAGAAGATAAAGTTCACTACTTGTTTTTCTGCACTGGGAAGGCTAGGGCTCCTGGAAGTGCACAGCCACTCATTCCACTAGGTACCCAGCCCTACTCACCTAGTCTCAGTTTTCTCATTTTTCACAGCAATTATATAAAACTTTATTTTCCTCAAACTTCTGACTCTCCCAAATGCCCCCTCACCCCCAGGCAGATGCCATGCTGTACTCAGAGAAGCCATCGGGATGGGACTTCCTCAACCCATCACAACAGAGCCACCCACATGTTCTCTTCCCATGGTGGAGGTGCCTCCCATCTGAGACCAGGCCCCTTGGTCCCACCGCTCCCTCTCTCCAGGCATCTTACTATAGCACCCACTTGCTCCCTGCCCTGGCATCTCTGCTACTTCCTTCTTTATTGGGTCCTTCCAGTGCATATGCATTTAAACATCTTCATAATTCCCCATTAAAAAAAAAAAAAGAAAAACCACCTTTACTCCTTAAATCCTATGTGCCTTCCAGAAACGAACATCTCTACTCTTTTTATAATTAAACTTCTTCAAACAGTGGCTTCACTAGAGATTGCAAGCTACCACATACATTTTATCTATAGATGGGATTTGATCCATATGTATTTTATTTTTAAATTTGAATCAAATATGGATGTTTAGGAATGTGAACAATTTAAACAGCAATAATGGTTTCCAGCTTCTTCCAGCAGTAGATGGGCAGCTGCTGGTCCCTTCAGCCGGCCATGTGCAGTCCAGTTTGTAGCAGGCCCCCTGACTCCTGTGTCTTCACACCCAGCCTGCTTGCCTTAGGTCCCTCACCTCCTGGCTGCTGTAGGCATCTGTGTTTGTTTGCAGCCTCTGCACTATAGGCAAGAGCTCAAGTTTCCTCAGCTCTGCTCCTTGGAGCTCTGTAGTCATGTCCTCTCGCGTCACTTGACAAAACCATTCTTGGCAAGATTACCAATGACCTGTTATACCCTAAATCTCAAACGCTTTTCAGCCCTTGTCTTGCTTGACCTCTGAGAAGCATTTAAACCTGTTGCCATGCCATCCCTCCCCTCCGCCTCTCTCAACCCTCCTCATCCTGGCTCTCCTTTCACGTCTCTGTGGTTCTTCTTTCTCAGTTTCCATTGTAAGCTCTTCTGACATTCATGCGTTGGTGCTTCTCAGGGCGTGGTCCCAAGCCCGCTGTGTTCCCCACATAACTATGGATGAGCTCAAACATGCCATCGTATTTCAGACAAGATCACTCTGGCAGCCTCATCACCCATGGTCTACACTTTAGTAGTGGTCTAACTCCAGAGTAAATTTGATTCTAACACTGACCTCACTTACAATCAGTCATTGTGCTCGGATTGCCCTCAGGATCACTATGAGGACACAAACTGTGTACACAGTATGAGTCCATGAAACTGCAAACACTTGATGGTTGTCTTACTTGACCTTCCACACTCTGGCCCTGCCCTCCACCTCCAGCCTCGCCTTCGCTCAGCCCCTTCTCCACATCGCATCCAGCTATGCTGAAGTTCTTGCAGTTCAGGAGTACCCTAGGCCAGGTTTGTTGTAGGTCCCTCTGTTTGGAACATGTCCCTCTTTCCCTTCATCTAGCCAATTCCTACTCCTTATCCTGACCTTACACCCACACACAATTCAGCTAGACCTTTGGACTACACTTTCTCAGAAGTCCAGGCATTTCCCCACCCTAAAGTCCATCACATGCTGTTGTTATCAGGCACTCAAAGTCCATCTTACCCTGGACAGTTTTGGGATGGCAGGGACCAGTGCTTGTTCACACACACACACACACACACTCACACTTCTCTCCCCAGTTCCCAGCATGTTGCATGCAACACAGGTTTTCAGTAAATATTTGTGATTTAATGGTCTCACCTCAAAAATTTCTGGAGTTTTTCTTTATTCTCACAAATATATATACGATTACGATATTCTAAAGCATAGTTAATGCTACCAGGTACTAGAGCTTCATATCTGGAAGACCAAAAAACAAAACCAAACCTCTATTGTATAATTAATATGCATTCTTGTATAAATAAAATGTCAAAAGTATTTTATTTTTCTACCTATGTAGCTCAAGGAAGAAACAATATTTTTCCAGTTAAACAATAGCGACCTTTTGACTAAAATGTTAAGATTGTTACATTAACCACTTCTTCGGTATAGCAATATCATTCTATACTTCCATGAAGGCCAGGGCTTGCCTTTGGTTTCCATCCTGATAGGTCACTGGACAGTAGCCCTGGAGCTCCGCACACTTAGGGAATCGACTCTTCAGCTCTGACAGCGTCAGCCTTTTGGGGATCATGTCAGCAGATGGGAGTGGATGAGGTGCTAAGGGAGGCACGTACAATTCTGGGTTCTCCAAGAATTTCTATTAAAAAAGAATTCCAGTAGCAAGACTATTTAAACCAGAAATGCTCTGCCAATCAGAAGGCCACCGAGGCTCTCCTGCACCCTCCCCATTTTCAGTAGCAGCATTCTGCCGCTCCTCAAACTGTAATAACCTCTTCTCTGACCGGAAGCTCCTTACAGGAATACTCCCAAGTGATCACATCCAAGATTTATCCTCATCTTAGTCAATCATTCATTCATTCCTACAAAAAACACTTGTTGCACTCCTACTACACGACAGGCACTGGAGAGAGCAGGCCCCTGCCAGCCCGTCTTTCTGTCCCCTGTGTAATTAACCGGTTGGGTGCATTTGGCAGGTGAGTTAACTTCTCCAGCTTCAGGTATTGCTCTGTAAAATGGAGGGGGTGGACCAGACATGTGGCCTTTAGTGTCACTTCCAGTTTTAAAAATCCTATGATTACCATTTAAGTAAGCAGGAATAAATAAATATCTCATAATAAAGGGAACAACAATTCTAATTCTCCAAGGAAATAAAATGTTCAGAGGCATCTGATTTATTTTTGTTTGTTTTCAACTACCAATCTTTTAAACCCATCAAATTGTGGACATTATGAGACGAAATCTATATTCTGTTCCATTAAGCAGAAATATAAGGTATATAAAGAGTTCTAGTGATAGAAAAAAATTTAAAGTGCAGGAGACATACGTCAGCTCTTGCTTCATTTCTACTGACTCTGATTCCCTTTGGCAACCCTGGGTCTTGAATGCCCTGGATCCCCTGTGGGCTGAGCCCTTGATGTTCAGCATCTCTTCCATTGATGGGGCTCACGGTTGGCTCTCCCTAGCCAACATTGACTCCTGCAATGTTTCAGATTATGTCCTGGGATGCAGTTTTGGAACTCACCACTGAGTTGCTTCCCTGGTTCCAGAGTCACAGGTTCCAGTAATGGGGCTCCTGGTACCAAGTTTCTGGGTGCCTATCCCTTCCTATTGATGAATTCCAAGATAAGACATTTTCTTTCCTTAGTAAATATTTGGAGTTAGGAACAAACTTACATTCAGTTTTTCCTGAGAACTCATTTTATAGTAGTGCCCCCTGAACTCTGCTGCAAATTCCAAGGAGTCAGTTGCAGAGCAATCAAATAATTCCTGGGATTCTGCCAGGCTGACAGGGCAGAACTGTCCAAATTCTCCCAGGCGAGAAAGCAGCTCTTGAGGTGTGATACATAACTTGTCAATGCAGGCAGCTTTTCCTATTATTAACATATTAACTATTATTATGTATATATTTTTCATAGAAAATACAATGATTTTAGAAATTGAAATAATTTTAATTACACAGCACTATACATCACATTATAAATTTCCAAACAGTAGAGTAAAAAGTAAAAGTTACTATTCACATCTCCGTTGTTTCAATCCAATACTTGACCTGAGAGGTAATCATCACTGTTGGATTTGTATCTTTTTCAGTCTTTTTTCTATATATTCACATATATATTTTTTGCATATAGTATGCTTGTGCACCTATACTATAAACATTATTCTGCAACTTGCTTTTATCAGTCAGTTATGGTCTTTGACCTCTTTTCATATAAGCTTATACAATTTACCTAATTTTTTTTTTTTTTTTTTTTTGAGACGGAGTCTCGCTCTGTCGCCCGGACTGGAGTGCAGTGGCCAGATCTCAGCTCACTGCAAGCTCCGCCTCCCGGGTTCCCGCCATTCTCCTGCCTCAGCCTCCCGAGTAGCTGGGACTACAGGCGCCCGCCACCTCGCCCGGCTAGTTTTTGTATTTTTAGTAGAGACGGGGTTTCACCGTGTTAGCCAGGATGGTCTCGATCTCCTGACCTCGTGATCCGCCCGTCTCGGCCTCCCAAAGTGCTGGGATTACAGGCTTGAGCCACCGCGCCCGGCCTTTTTTTTTTTTTTTTTTGAGATGGAGTCTCGCTCTGTCACCCAGGGCTGGAGTGCAGTGGCGTGGTGCAATCTCAGTTCACTGCAACCTCTGCCTCCCAGGTTCAAGTGATTCTTGTGCCTCAGGCTCCCAAGTAGCAAAGATTACAGGTGTGTACCCATCGCGGCCAGCTAATTTTTTAGTACTTTTAGTAGAGATGGGGTTTTGCCATGCTGGCCAGGTTGGTCTCAAATTCCTGGCCTCAGGTGATCCACCCACCTCGGCCTCCCAAAGTGTTGGGATTACAGGTGTGAGCCACTGTGCCTGGCCAATTCACTTAATTCTTTTTAATCGATGCATAGTATTCCACTGTATAAACACACAAGTAGTTTACTCAACTATTTATCTGTTGATGAATGTTTTGGCTGTTTTAGTTCTTAGCTATTATAGACTATATATGTGATACACAGACACACACACACACACACACACACAAAATTTATACATGTGTATACCTGCACATTTATAAACCTGCTACATTTAAAAAAACCTATGGGCCAGATTTCAGGAAGTGCAAATACTTTGTTGACATGATGTTACTCACACAAAGTTCTCCCTGTGCCCAGATCCCACCCAAGAGGAGGAAAACAAACATTTATCCAAAAGTGATTGGCTTTATTCTAAAGGGTAGATTTTAAAAAGAAAGTGCCCAAGTTCCTTTAGTGAACAGGATTAAGAGTTTTCTCTCTATGCTTACCCAGAACAAAAATATAAGTATACACATAAAAAAAGAGAGTTTTCTCTCTAATACTCCACTGGAGTGGGGACTTCAAAGCAATATGAGATGTTATAGAAAACAAAATTACTTTTTAAATACATTTTAGTTATAATGAGTGGACTTATTATAGCTAGTATATTTTGTTAGTTGTCCTTTTACCCAGGAAAAGTTTTACCTTATTTAAAGATTATGCCTAGGAAGGTCCTAAATTAACCCTAAAATTATGAAGCATAAATCATAGTTTGCTTTTTTGTTTGTTAGGATAGAAATGATCTCATCTGAAATGTACTATTACAGAACTATAATCCCTTATCTAAGACCCTTGGGGCCAGATATGTTGGATAATTCAGAATATTTTAGATTTTAGAAATACATCGCACTCAGCCAGGTGCAGTGGCTCACGCCTGTAATTGCAGCACTTTGGGAGGCTGAGGTGGGTAGATCGCTTGAGCCCAGGGGTTCAAGACCAGCTTGGGCAACACGGTGAGACCCTGTCTCTACAAAAAATACAAAAATTAGCCCAGTGTGGTGGCACATGCCTGTAGTCCTAGCTACTTGAGAGGCTGAAGTGGGAAGATCACTTGAGCTTGGGAGGTGGAGGCTGCAGTAAGCCACTGCACTCCAGCCTGGGCAACAGAGTGAGACTGTCTCAAACAAACAAACAAACAAACAAAATGAAAGAAAAGAAATGCATCACACCCTCACAGAGTCTGGAGAAGCACCCTGTAATTGATAAGATGAAATTTCTCCAACCAAATAGGATGACCCTTCCCCACTTACTGGGTTTCATAAAAAGACTGCAAATAGCCATATGTCAGCTCATGTCAAGTTTTGCCCTCAAATGATTTATAACTAAACTTGATATTTTTAGAGGTTTTTGGATTTTGGAATCACAGGCCAGAGGTGTCATGTCACATGATTGCCTCACTGATCTGCCTGCCTTTACTGGGGAAGAGGGTGTGGGGGTCCAGGAGATGATGTCCCCTGATACCAACTACCATTTTCACTTCTTCAAAAGGTCACATGTAATCCTGAAAAGGAGATGGTTGGGAAACCATGCCCAAAGAGGTTTCCATTATGCAATCTCTCCACAATTCTGCTTTTAAACGGAGTCAGGGAGGGGGGAAGTAATATACACAAAATGAAGGGATCTTTATTAACTGGCATTTCTTTAAGCAATCACAGCCCTCCTTCAATAAGGCAGGCATTTAAAACCATTGCTTATTGACTCTCATCCTTCATTCATCTCTTGAAAGCAAAGAATCTGGCCAGGTGTGGTGGCTCACGCCTGTAATCCCAGCACTTTGGGAGGCCGAGGTGGGTGGATCAAGAGGTCAGGAGACCAGCCTGACCAACATGGAGAAACCCCATCTTTACTAAAAATACAAAAGTTAGCTGGGCGTGGTGGTGCATGCCTGTAATCCCAGCTATTCGGGAGGCTGAGGCAGGAGAATCGCCTGAACCTGGGAGGTGGAGGTCGCCGTGAGCCAAGATCGCTCCATTGCACTCCAGTCTGGGTAACAAGGGCAAAACTCAGTCTCAAAAAAAAAAAAAAGACAAAGAATCATCAGTGTGGTATCAGCACTATTCCCATCAAGGTATTCAGGACATAAACCGATAAAGTGACAGTATTTTCCAAATGGTAACATCTAAGACTCATCAGAGTCAACAGAGGTCACTTAGAATCCCCAACTCAACTTCTGAGTCCCAGAAGAAAGGATACCAGCCATGAATGAATCCTGACCATATCATTAGGTTCTGGTCTTCTCTGAAGAGCTGAGAGCCAGCTGGGTGGGATCTCCTGAATGTCTTTGTGCCTGTTTCACAGAGTTAACAGAGGGGCTTTCTAGGAGAGCATTAATGACTTATGAAGTCATTAGTGAATTATTGTCACTTAACATTCCCAGTTGCCGGATTAATCTGAACATAAATCTGACTGTGAATTCCTTCACCGTATCATCATATCATGTGTATCACTGGAAGTCACAGGGTGGGCTGATCTAATGTGACTCCAGTGGTATTCTTGATCCCTGCCTTGTGGTGTTCATGCCTTTGTGTAATCTCCTCCCCCATGTGTGGGCTGGACTGAGTAACTTGGTTCTAATAAACAGAATATGGCAAAAGTGAGGGGCTGTCACTTCCAAGATTAGTTTGCCATTATGGCCTGAATTATGTTTCCCAAAAAGATATGTTGAAGTACCCCCAGTACCTATGAATATGACCTTACTGGGAAATAGGATCAGAGAAATACACACAGACAGACAGATATGGAAAGGAGAGTGATGTGTGAAGACACAAAGACACACACATGGAGAATGCCATGTGATGACAGAGGCAGAGACTGGAGTGATGCGTCCACAACCTCAGGAATGCTGAGGATTTCTGGCAACACTGGAAATTAACAGAAAGGCATGGAATAGATCCTCCCCTAGAACCTTCAGGCAGAGCATGGCCCTGTCAACACCTTGATTTTGGACTTCTAGCCACCAAAACTGTAAGACAATACATTCTTGTTGTTTAAGCCACCCAGTTGGTGGCAGTTTGTTTCAGCAGCCCTAAGTAAAACAATTACAAAAGATGGACACTCTTTCTTGCCCTTTCAGGTTGTTCACTTGATAAAGAAAGCTGCCATGTTGGAGAGGTTTACGTGGCAAGGAACTGAGGGTGGCCTCTGGCCAATAGCAGCCAGCAAGGAACTGAGGTCCTCAGTCCAGTAACACTCAAGGAACGGAATCTTACCAACATCATGCGAGTGAGCATGGCAGTGGGCTCTTTCCCAGTTGAGCCTTCAGAAAATGACATAGTCTTGGCTGACACCTTCACTGTAGCTTTGTGAGAGACTACCCAGCTAAACTGTCCAGATTTCTGACCCACAGGAACTGTGTGTGTGTGTGTGTGATTTGCAGTTGCTAAATTTTGGACTAATTTGTTATGCAACAATAGATAACAAATACACTGTTCTATCTGTTGCTTATTATACAGATGAAAAGGCTAAGAAGTCCCAATATTGATTTTCTACAAAGAATATTACACTATTATGATACTATAGTGGTACTATAACGTGGTACTATAGTACAATAATACATAGTATTATTAAGGTATATAGTATTAAAATACAAAGTATTATTATATCATACTACGTGCTGCTATAGTATTATAATACTATCTATTCCTAGGTTGCTCTTTAGCTCAGATGTACTGAATCTTACCAATCCTGATAGGTTTAGTGACAGGGTAATTTAGAATCATGTGACTTCAAGTCTCAAAAGACACCCAAATGTCTCTTTTTCTAATTATTGGGATATTCTTGATGACATCTGGCAATGTCTATGTACCCTCTTCCGGAACGTGGCAGGAGGAATCTCTTTAATCCTCTAGCCCCAGCCTTGCACCATCTCACATCTCACTGATCAGGGTAAATATTGGCCTCCTGATGGGGAGGATCATTTGAACAGTATACAAAGGAAACAGAGCATGAAAAAAAATCAAAACTAAATTCAAACAATCAAGTACAAGCTAGATTATCCGGGGGACGCTGAAGCAGAAGAGAATAGGACAGATTTCACTGAGATGAAACTATGTGTGGCAGAGGCAGGCACTGGAATCATGTAGTGGTTCCTCAGTTCCGTCTCCAGGGCTGACACACCCACCCTGCAGCTGCTGGACACCCTGGCGCTGATGGCTCACAGCTGGACTGGAAATTGCCCTTCTATCACAGCTTACACAAGTTATACTGCCCCCGGGGGTGGCCTCCGGTCAATGACAGGCTGATGCGAGGGTGGAGAGGATACAAAGCCTGGACCCTCCCCCCACTCTGGGGACATTTCGAAGGTCCCTCCCAGAACCAGTGTTTCCCCAGGATCTACTCAGGGCTTCTGCTCCCACCACACTGCAGGTTAGTTTCTCCCTCTACCGAATTTGACCATCCTGACTTGTCCACAGGTGTATCTCCTTATTAGAGTTGCTGGATAAAATAAAGGACACTGCTGGGCACTGTGGCTCATGCCTATAAACTCAGTACTGTGGGAGGCTGAGGTGGGAGGATCGCTTGAAGCCAGGAGTTTGAGACCAGCCTGGGAAACAAAGTAAGAATGCCCCCTCCAAACTCTATAAAAACATTTTAAAAGTTAGCTGGGCATGGTGGCATGCACCTGTAGTCCTAGCTACTGGAGAGGCTGAGGCAGGAGGATCCTTTGAGACTAGGAGATCAAAGCTGCAGTGAGCTATGATTGTACCACTGCACCCCAGCCTGGGGAAGACAGCAAGCTCCTGTCTCAAAAAAACAAAAAATAAAATTAAAGAATGCCTGGTTAAGTTTGAATTTCAGATAAGCAATGAATATTAATAGTTTTTAGTATAAGTATACCCTATGCAATTATTTGTGATATAATTATACTAAAGAATTATGGTTTATCTGAAATTTAAATTTAACTGGGTGTCAGTTGGGCATGGTGGCTCACACCTGCAATCCTAGCACTTTGGGAGGCAGAGGGGGGTGGATCACCCAAGGTCAGGAGTTTGAGACCAGCCTGGTTAACATGGTGAAACCTTGTCTCTACTAAATACAAAAAATTAGCTGGGCGTGGTGGCGCACACCTGTAGTCCTAGCTACTCAGGAGGCTGAGGCACGAAAATTGCTCAAAACCAGGAAGGGGAGGTTGCAGTGAGTAGAGATCATACTGCACTCCAGCCTGGGTGACAGAGTGAGAATCCTTCAAGAAAAAAAAACTGGGTGTCCTGTATATTTAGTTGCTAAATCTGGCAAGTCTACTCCTGAAAGTACTTTCTGATAAAACTTCTGCACATAACTTTTCATCTTGAGTCTGTTTCTAGGGAACCCAGTCTAAGACAGGGAGGGTGAAATAGAGTAACAGAAAGATGAATGAGGCACAGCTTTCGCTTCAAAGTCTGCTGTAGAGTGTTTTCCAGTGCGATCCCATCCAGAGCTTATTGAGATATTTCTAAAATCTCAATTCTCCCCTCCCTTGCGCTTTTATCTTCATGCCTTATGATCTTTAGGTGAAAACAGATTTGTAAACAAACAGGAACCAGAGATACTGGTTATGTCCACATGATGAAGCAAATCAAGATACAGTGATGCAGTTATTATTGGAATCCTCACTGCCTTTTTCTTTGTACAGGATTCTCTTAGTCACATTGCTCCCATAAACCTCATCATACCTTCTCTGTAGTTCCTGAAGTTAAAACAAAATCATGAAACAGATGTCTGTGAGACCCCTACAGATCACATCTTTGTAGTCATCACTCTTTTAAGAGATATTAGATGCTGATAACTTTCCTTGTATTTTGTGTATTTTCAGAGAACAGTCAAGAAACTATTTAATGAGACTATATAATCAAACATGTGCTTCTGTGAATTCCTAATATAGATTAAAAGACATTTTAATGAGCAAGTTCAGTTTTTTTTTTATGGACTCAACATTTACATCATACTATAATGGGTGTAAATAGTAAAAATAATTTTAATTCTAGATTCCTAAATAAAATTTTGCCAGATGTCATTCTGCAATCATGGACCCATATAACTACTCCACACATTCTGAAAAATAGCTTCTTACTATTGCAAACACTATATACCCTTTTAGTGAGAGATCATGCATTATTTTTATGTCCTAGATTCACAAGGCATTCAATAAATGATAGCTTGGGTAGCGGCAGTCATTTATTAGGACAAACATGCCCACATGTCGTAGTCTATTTTGGCTGCTATAACCAAATGCTACAGACTGAGTAATTAATAAACAACGGAGATTTATTGCTCACAGTTTTTGAGACTGGGAAGTCCAGAATCAAGGTACCAGGAAATCTAGTATCTGGCGAGGCCCTGTTCCTCATAGATGGTGCTCTCGCTGTATTCTCATGTGGTAGAAGGGGCAACCTGGCTCCCTCGAACCTCTTCTATAAGGGCACTAATCCCATTCATGAGGGCAAGCCCTCATGATCTAACCACTTCCTAAAGGTCCCACCTCTTAATACTATCACACTGGGGATTCGGTTTCAGCATATGAATTTTGGGTGATACAAATATTCAGACCATAGCATCACAATAATTGAATAATACATACAAAGTACTGATTAAGTCATGCCTGACTCATGTTTAAATGGAATGAATTACAGTAACATGAGTCAGGCATGTTTACACTTTAAATTAATATTTTATTCTACCTTAAAAAGTGCTTTCTTACCTGCTTTTATTCTTTCCAGGTATGTCTGCATGTATTTATTCACCATTTGAACATTCTTAATGACTTCATTCCATACCCACCACTTGCTGTGAAATCCATCAATCACATACCAGTTCTGATGCTGTTCTTGATAATATTGCCTAATCTCACCAATATTTTTGCGATACTTTGCATTATTGACAGCTATAATTTGTGCACTATTGTGCAATGGATAAGGCAATCTAATAGAGAAACAGAGAAGGAATGGAAAAAGCTGTTAAAAACATATATTTTCCCCCGTATGATTAAAGTTTATTCCTCTTTTGTTGTCTTCATCGTGCACGTTACCTTTGTTCATTTTCTTTTTCTAGGAGCAATCTTTTGAAAATCTCCTTGGAAGGCACACTCAATTCAAAGATGACCATGGGAATGATTGACCTGGCTTCCAAGAGATTCATTTGATGTTTAGTTACAGGATATCCATCGATGACAACACTAACAAGCAAAAACATGAAAATAAAAATTCCACCTTTCTTTTTCTCTCGTACTTCCTTTCTGTCTTCCGGAACCAGTCTGTCTCTTTAGGAGTAGCCCCATGGTTTTCCTTATGTAACTCATTTATTTTCTTCACACTTTGCCCTCTTCATCACTACATCTTTAATCTCAGTCAGGCCAAGAGCCATGAGGTGGGCAGGACACATCCAAACACAGTTCAGAAGGTGGGCGTAGGAAAGAGCTCTGAATTTCTACACTCAGCATGCTGGAGATAGGTTTTGGCAGAATTTGAGAGATAACTCCCACAGTACCTTGAACATTGTGTTCAATTGGTGCTATTAATCTAAACATGAAAGAGTATAGCTTTACAGGCAGATAACTTTAGACTTAAAATCTGGTTTGAACTTTCTGAGAGGAAATGATATTTAACTCTTAGAGTTGTTTTAAAGATTGGAGATCAGGTATGTAAAGCAACTAGAGTAGGACCTGGTACATATTAGATGCTCAAGAAGTAGTATTTTAGTAAGAGACTAAGCCAATATGGAAAAAAAAAAGTGTGCTCTAAGCTTGCTTTTTGTAGTAAATGCTCTGTGAGAAGCCTGGGAGTGCAGCTGGGGGAGAGGTGGTGAGAGTGGCCCTATAATATTTGGGTGGGAATCATTCCATCAGGACCCATGATGCATGCCTCTGAGCAGAAATGGCCAGGAGAATTTAAACTAGTTCAATAAATTGAGATAATGAGATTGTCACTAACAAACTGAGAGGAGGGAAAAAAAAAGGCTGGTATAGTTTCTAGCCTCCAAGGTCAGGAAACTCCCTGTGAGGTGAGAGCAAGCTGGGCATGCTGGCTGGTGGTCATTAGGGAGCTTGGTTTGGCCTAAGTCACAGGATGCCCTGCCTCAGTGCTTTCCAGCTGTTATAGCAAACTAAATATGGCCACACTTCTGTATTTGACTTATTGTGGATGAACTGTAACCTAGCTTAATAGTCAGACAAGATTGAAAACCTAACTTAGGAGTATGTGCCTATAACAATAACTGAGTCCTGGGCAATCCTAGTGGCCACACTTCAACCACTCATAGATTGCTAAGTGTTTAAACTGTGTTCAAATAAGGCAAACACCAACCTGTAACCAATCCAGCTGTTTCTGTATCTCACTGCCAATTTCTGTACATCATTTCCATTTTTTGTCTATAAATCTTCTTCCACCATGTGGCTGTGCTGGAGTCTCTATGAATCTGCTGTGATTCTGGGGGCTGCCCAATTTGTGAATTGTTCTTTGCTTAATTAAACTCCTTTAAATTTAATTCAACGGAAGCTTTTCTTTTATAACAGCTGAGTCTCTAGGCACTGGCCTACAATTCTACAGCAGAGGGGATTGTTGGCTAGGCTGGCCTCATAGAGAATGTATGAGGGTGCCATTGTTGTTTTTTTAATCAAGAGTAGCTCAACTTACTTGTTCTGTGAAGAGTCACTTGAGTGGCCCTCAGGATTAGGGAAATTCCAGGTGAATGAGCAGTGGTTGTCCTGGTATTAAGGTGGAATGAAATCTTTTTGACTCAACCATGATTGCCTCACTGAGGTCCTTCTTATGCAAAGCTGAACACCAGGGAGGAGGTAATTCAATTTGGGTAAGACCCGGGGCCTTTTCTGGGGATAAAGTCTGACAACCCAGAAGCTGCTTCCCAATAAATGAACTCACGAGAACTGTTCAAGGACTTAATTATGGGTCACAGATAAGGAAAGGCAAGGAGACTCCTAATAGAAAACCTTGAGTAAATTAGGGGAGTTCTAGGTCAGTGACCTGTGCTCAAGACCAGGGCCTCAGGTTTCATGGGGGAGGGCTTTTACTACTGGGTATGGCCCATGGCTATGCTGGAGGAGCAAAGGTGAGAAGTGTAAATGGAAGCGACAGCTCAAGTGCATAGCTTTCTTGTCCAAATGTGGTGTTAAGGGAGAGGCACTGCTACCCGTGCAGAATGCTGGGCCAGACATAGACCATCTCCATTGGACCAGCACCTGGGGGACAGGGGAGGGCCACTTCTCCATCACTTCATGGGGCAGTGAGAAGAACTGGAGTGTAGAAGTCACATCAGCCTCCTTTGTTTAAGTCTGAAGCCTTTTGGATCACTCAGGGGTTGCTGGAGTGAAGGGGCCTGCCTGCTAATCTGGGATGTGAATTTTCAAGCCAAGTTTTTGCTTGACAGAAAATCAAATACGTAACCATATAGGTGTCCAGAGTTTGAGAGAAGTAGATCACACCCTTTTACAAGAGCTTTAAGCCCTATGTAAGTGTTTTAAATCATGAGCCAGCAGATTCTTGAAAGATTTAACTCCCTCTGTCCCATCCTCTCACCCCATTCACTTACCCTGCAGTACCGCACACACTTTCCATCAGAGAAAGTTCTAAGGCTTGAATAGCCAGTTCATCAGGTGCTGTCATTCCTTTATGAAGATGCCAATTTAACATAAGTGCCAGCTCTGTTTCCGGGTAATTGTTTAGTACATAACGCAAAGCTCCTCCTATTGATATATGCTTTAACCCATATTCGCTTGTAATTTTTTTGGCAACTGAAAAACATAAAACTTTTAAATTAAATTAAGTGATTTAGATTCAAGGGGAACATGTGCAGTTTTGTTACATGGGTATATTGCATGATGCTCAGGTTTGGGCTTCTAATGATCCCGTCTCCCAAGTAGCAAACATAGTGATGGCAGTGGCTGCTGCTATCATGCTGGCTGCAGCTGCCCAAAACATGCTGCAGACCCAGGCCTCCTGCTCTATGGAGCAGGCAGGAGCCCCATCCTCCTGGGCGTGGCTACAGTCACTTAAACTGCTGCTGTGGGTCTGAGCCTCCCTGTACTCTTGGAGGCAGCCAGGAGCAGGTAAGATCTGCCCTCTTGGGTGCAGCTGCAGCCGCCTGACCCACGGCTGCAGCTCTAGGCCTCCTGCTCCAGGGAGCAGGCAGAAGCCATGCACAAGCCAGAACCCTGCCCCTTCTGAGTTGGCAGGATGGGAGCTCCCTGGCTGCAGCTTGGGGGGTTCTCCCAGATGCAGGACCCAGGCATCTCTGCATCTCTGCAGCCTGCATCCTCAGGGGCCTGGGAACCTCCCCAACCCCTGCAGGCTCAGTGGTGTCTGCTCCCGCTCTCTGGCCTCTCTCTGCTCCTGACCCTACTCCCATCTCTGAGCAGGGGTTGGGACCAAGCCCAGGGGCCATAAATAGCAGTGGGTGGCAGATTGATTCCTAGGCAGAAGGGGGTGGGTCCCCAGTAAGGCCCCACTTTCAGGCCAGGGAGGGCCTGAAGGTTGGGAGCTGGGATGCCAGTCTGTGGACAGGAGTGGGGACTTGCGGTGCCTCTTCTGGGCCTACCCAGGGCCACTCATGGACCAATCAGCAGGCACTTCCTCCCCTCTGAGGTCCATAAAAGCCCTGGGCTCAGCCAGAGCAGGGAGAGGCTGACCAGAGGACGAAGAGGGCAGAGAGATGACAGGATGACCAGCTGCAGAGAGAAGTACCCTCTCTGCTGACAGTGGAGTACCCTCTCTGTTGATAGCTGAAGAGGACAGGATGACCAACTGCAGAGAGGAGTATCCTCTCTGCTGATAGCTGGAGATGACAGAACAACCAGTTGCAGAGAGGAGCTACACTCTCTGCTGAGAGCTGCAGAATGACCTTCCAGCAGATAGGAGCCACCCTCTCCAGGGCCTCCTCTCTGCTGAGAACTGAACACTGGACAGATGACCTGCCTGCGCAGAGGAGCCACCCACTGTGGGTCTCCTCTGAGCTGCTGTAACACTCAATTCACATTTGTCTTTTTCACTGTTCAGTTGTCTGCCTACCTCATTCTTCCTGGATGCAGGACAAGAATGTGGGCAAAGCTGCTGCAGCCACAGAGGTTTCAAGCCAGAAAAGATCCAACCCAAAGATACCAGAACAGTAGTACCCAACAGATAGTGAAAAACAAAACTCTAAATTTATTTCATTTCACTAATTTATCAGTTCACCTTAGTTTTAGACTCTGGCTGATTATATCAACAGCAAGCTAATTTTCACATTTCTCAATGAAATTTCAAAAATTAAAATTGTCATATTTTATGGAACTAATAACTGTCAAAGGTCAGTCATTAACAGTACTTCAGGTCTGTGGCTGATAGATCTGGTTAATGGGCCAAATCTGCTTGTTTTTTTTTTTTTCTTTAACAAACCAATTTTAAGGGTTTTCTTTCTTCTGCGTGAGGTAGCAAAATTTTTGAGAGCTTTGCAAGTCATCTTATATGTACTCTTAATATCTGGTAGTATGCCCCAAATAACAATGTAACACTCCTGTTTCACTGAATCGTATCATTCTCCTTTCTGTCCATTTATGGACTCCATGATGCAATCAGCATTGCATAACCTATACAGTTAGATCTCAGTTAATACTCTAGGAAATAATTTTTAAAATGTATAATGGCACACTTGACATTTTAATAGTGACTTACAGCCTATGAGGAATTTTTCTTCCATGACTTTATTTGATATTTTTAACTATTTCATCAGGTGGGTGGAATTGATATTGAAATTTCGATTTTATAGATGAGGGGAACTGATTTGTCCAAGGTTACATAGATGTTGCCATTGGCTGAAGGAAGACTCACACTGGCTTCTCCTGAGTGAGACAACAGACAGATAAATGGATTCTGGTAGCTAGTAAATGTGGGTGTGCTCTGTTGTGTGTATATTCCTTGCCTGAGCACTGTGTGGAGATAGCAGTTGGTGGAGGATACTCAGAACCCTACTCATCCCATGAGGATGGTGATTGACTAGGGACCACCATCAGGACCATCCAATAAGGAAGTTCCTGTGAGAGCCACAGAGCACGTAACTTCAGCTTTGCACAAATGCTGGAACGAGATATTTTTTTTTAAGTTCTAACAATAATTAAGCTCCTAAAATTTGACACCTTGTTTAAAAATCAACCACCATTTCAACAAAAAAAAATGAGATATCAGGTAATCTACATTTTCACTTTGTGCTCTGGATGTGGGATCTTATTTTGCATGTCAATGTTCTGCTGTCTTTGGAAAGCATCATTATCTTTGTGAACATTTAGGATATGATTATGTCAGAGGCGTGCAAACCAGAGCAACTCCATCTTGAGTAGGGGCTGGGTAAATAAGGCTGAGCCATACTGGGCTGCATTCCCAGACAGTGAAGGCATTCTAAGTCACAGGATGAGACAGAAGGTCAGCACAAGATACAGGTCATAAAGACCTTCTGATAAAACAGATTGCAGTAATGAAGCTGGCTAAAACCCACCAAAACCAAGATGGCAATGAGAGTGACCTCTGGTTGTCCTCACTGCCACACTCTTACCAGTGCCATGACAGTTTACAAATGCCATGGCAACGTCAGGAAGTTACCCTATGTGGTCTAAAATGGGGAGACATGAATAATCCACCCCTTGTTTAGCACATCATCAAGAAATAACCATAAAAATGGGCAACCAGCAACCCTTGGGGCTGCTCTGTCTATGGAGCAGCCATTCCTTCACTTTCCTAATAAACTGGCTTTCACTGTACTCTATGGACTCGCCTTTAATTCTTTCTTACTTGAGATCCAAGAACCTTCTCTTGGGGTCTGGTTCTGGACCCCTTTTCCTGTAACAATTATAGACTCTTTTGTCATGTTAAGAACTTTATAAAGCCAAAACAAACTTTTCATCTGAAGAGCTGGAACATAAAACTCCCTTATCTCTCTAAAGAAGAGAACAAAGAGTTATCTGTTCAGTCAATCTTTAAGACTTACTGTTTTCCTTGGAAATGTATCCTATATCTGCCCTTTCCATTCTGTTCTGATTGTGACCACCCACTGTTCTTTTTGTTATCATGTCATGTTGAAATACTACAATCAACCAAGTTTTGGACTATTTGCCCTAAAGTCCAAAGTTACACAAAACATTACAGGAATACAGTTTATCAAATGCCTTTCCAGCAATGATTAAGATAATTATTTATTATTATTACTTGTTTTGAGAGAGGCTCGCACTCTGTTGCCTAGGGTGGAGTACAGTGGCATGATCACGGCTCACTGTACCCTCAATTTCCTGGGCTCAAGTGGTCCTCCCACCTCAGTCTCCTAAATAGTTGGGACTACAGGCATGTGCCACCACACCCAGCTAATGCTTTAATTTTTTTGAAGAGATGAGGTCTCACTATGTTACCCAGGCTGGTCCTGAACTCCTGGGCTCAAGTAATCCTCCCACCTTGGCCTCCCAAAGTGCTGGGATTACAGGCATGAGCCACTGTGCCTAGTATAGTAGATTATATTTATAAAATATTTTCATATACTTTATATACTTAGGATATTTGACTATAATTATGAATATTAGTTTGTAATTTCTTGCATTGTCTTGGTTAGGTTTTGATATTAGGGTCATGTTAATTAAAAAATGGGTTTGTATCCTATATGCCTTTTTGGCTGTATGAACCATATTCCTTAATAAAAAGGAAAATAAAAATAAGTTGGGAAACTTACTCTTTCTCCTTGCTATGAGAGAGCTTATAAAAATACAGGCATTAGCTCTTGAGTTTTTAATCCTTTTAAAATTTGCTATAATTTTTGTCTAAAACAATTTGATTCTGGGCCATTTCAGAGTTGGGTTATTATTTTCGAATGCTTTCTCTTCAATGGTTATTGGTCTATTTAGGTTTTCTACCTTGTTTTGAGTCAATCTTGATAGCTGGTTTTCTGAAAAGTGGCACTAGTTTTCAGGGTGAAGTCATTCTCACAGGATTAACAAGAATTCTGGACAGAAATATAGTTATAATAAGCCTGAATCAGGCTGCAGCTTTGACCCACTTCCTTGTAACTGAAAGTCACATAGCGTAGTTACTGACCACTGGCATCCCCATCATTCCTATAACAGGATTTCTTTTTTTTTTTTTTTTTTTTGAGACGGAGTCTCGCTCTGTCACCCGGGCTGGAGTGCAGTGGCCAGATCTCAGCTCACTGCAAGCTCCGCCTCCCGGGTTCCCGCCATTCTCCTGCCTCAGCCTCCTGAGCAGCTGGGACTACAGGCGTCCGCCACCTCGCCCGGCTAGTTTTTTGTATTTTTTAGTAGAGAAGGGGTTTCACAGTGTTAGCCAGGATGGTCTCGATCTCCTGACCTCGTGATCCGCCCGTCTCGGCCTCCCAAAGTGCTGGGATTACAGGCTTGAGCCACCGCGTCCGGCCTATAAACAGGATTTCTGATGTTCAACTCATAAGGCTTTTTGTTTAAGATAGATAGGATTTCTGATGTTAGAATAATAAGGCTTTTGTTAAGGAATTCCTTAAGCAGAACCTAAATGTCAGCAGAATAGCTGACACCAACAGGAGGTTTAAAGACCCCCACAGAGGAACCGAATCAGCAGGAGAATTCGGTTTCTTCATCTCCCTCTCCCATGACTTCAACCTGCATTCTTCAACCAATCAATGATTTTTGCACTTCAATTCAGCCCACTCCAAAACTCTTAAAAACCCTAGCCCCAAATTCCTCAGGGAGACAGATTTGAGATTTCCTCCTGTCTCCTCACTCAGCCACCCTACGATTAAATGTCTTTTTCTGCTGCAACCCAGTGTCCTGGTGAATTGACCTGCCATGTGCATCGGGTAATGTACCTGTTACAGTTAACAAGCAGATTCTTTTATGCTTGAGGGAAACAAAGGCAAACATACGCTCACCTGTAGTTTTCCCAGATTTTGGAGGCCCCACAATCATAATCCTAATGGGCACAGTAGGCTTAGGTTTGGGTTGGCGGATATATTTGATTGGGTTCTTCATAAATTTTTCTCTTGTTTCTTTACTAGATAAAAAATAAATATATTGACGATGGATTACAGGATAAATTGGATTCTCTGCATTTTCAACTGGCTTGATTGTCTCTCCTTCACTTAGCTGCAACATATACACAGTTGAATTTGAAAGTTAGTTTGAATTTATACAGCACTTCCCTGAAATACATTTGAAAAAAACAATTCATAAGAAAAAAAATTTCCTTACAGAATAGGAAAACTAATTATAATCAACAATTAATATTAAACAACTGTGGAAAAGTACACATTATTTTACAGCCGTATGTAATCAATGTAATAGTTCTTAATTGGCCTTCAGTTTATGACAATTATAGTCCTTCTACTTCCTTTATAGTGTGTTTAGTGTATACTGAATGTTTCTGTCAAAGAGCCTAAGGTTGTTTGCATTTTTTCACAGGCCAATTTATCCTCACAAAGAGGTCCATTCCTAAGGTGATGTTATGGATTGAATTGTTTCTCCCTTACCTCCTCAATTTCTGTTTGAGGCCCTAGCACCCAAAGTGACTGTATTTGAAGACAGGGCCTTTAATAAAGGAGGTAATTAAGGTTAAATGAGGTCAGAAGGATGGAACCTGAATCTGGTGGGACTGGTGTCCTTACAAGAGGAGGAAGAAACATCAGGGTGGGCACACAGAAAAGACCATGTGAGGACACAGTTAGAAGGTGGCCAACTGCAAGTTAAGGAGAGAGGTCTTGCCTTGTCAGAAAAACCAACCCTGCTGGTACCTTGATCTTGAACTTTTAGCCTTTAGAACTGTGAGAAAATAATTTCTGTTGTTTAAACTACCAAGTGGTATTTTGTTATGGCAGCCAGAGATGACTAATACAATTGGGTTCTTGGGTTATCTTTTGGAGTATTCTAGTAGGACAAATCCCACTGGGTTCTCTTCTATATTTTTGTACAGTTCAAATCCCACTGACATACACATTAAGAGCTATCATGAAAGGGAAAAATAAACCTAAAAGGCAGCCTAAGGTGTGGGTAGGAATGAAGTTGGAGGAGTGGTTCCACATCTTTGCATTGGTGATGATGAAGACTGGGCAATTGATCAATGCTACATTTGAATATCTTTTTATAGCATCAGATGGGCAAGTGTTAGCCATCCCTGGACTTGACAGAGCAGGTGTGAAACAGTACGGTGATATTGCTTCTCCCTGAGAGCTACCTCAAGACAGTTGTTACAGATCAATGGTAGTGTCAACATTGTAATTCTTGGTCTAGAGTGAAGTTCATGGATGGGAGTAAAGGCTAGAGATAAGGAGAAACTCAGGGGGAGGTAGGGGTGTCTGCTCTATGTTATACAGTTGGTGATAAAAGAAAAGTTGAAAGTTTAATGATTCCATTTTAAATTCCAAAGTATTTTTATAGCTAGATGAGACTACTATACAATACTTACAATTTTTGAAATTATCCAGTCTTTTTCCTTTTAAGAAAGACATACCTTTGAAAAAAATAAAGAAGGAACATGGCTTTCAGGTGCATTTGCTGAAATTACCTTTACAGGGTCCCAATAGCCAAATGAGCTTATATACTTGTAGGTAAAGGTGAGCATTTTCTGGGCAAGGGCTGCTGATATTGGATGACATTTCTCAAAAATGCTTGCACGATTTTCCACCAGTGGTTTCAGTTTCATATTCAATGTATATTGTACAATGTGATTTTTCCGAGCTCCATTAATGGAAATTATTGGTATCAAATACCTCTCAAGTTCATCCTGATAAGAAAAGTCACAAAAACAAATATATTTCGTGAGAAAAAGGCTGGTAGTATTTAGTCACAGCATGTACACACTGCTGGTGACTGACTACTTCAGTCCAGAACACAAATATTTTTCAGCTTCCAAGTGGCTGCATGTTGGTGACTAAACTTATTCTGACCCTCTGTGGCTTCCACGTTGCTCTTAAATTATGGACTTATTGCATAATTGTTAAATGACACTGATAAAAGGAAATACAGCCCTAAAATATACATTTTTGAAATGTTTAAAAAATGGCATGAACTAAATTGCTTTAGTCTGATTCTCAAATGTTACTTTTTGAATTATAAAAAGTGAAGGAAAAGTAGTAACCTGTATTATTTGTAAATTGTGTGTATCTGCTTCAAATTTTTCTCCTAGTTCACCTCTCAGGCGCTCAATTGCATCAGTTTCCTGTTCTTCATCTTCCTCACCACTCATCTCTTCCTCATCTTTTGGAAACTCATCTTCAAGGATGTTTTCAATATCATCATTGTCTTCTTCTAGTTCTTCCTCACTAATCTCTTCATCATCTCTAACAACATTCTAAGGAAGAAAACATTCTCTTTTACTATACATGTAAAATATGTAACAAAAGACACTATTAACAAATCATCTGGAATATTTTGTATGGCTTGATACTGGTCGGTATTGTATGTTGACATTCATCGAGTAACGCAACAAGGTTTTAAATATCTGACACTTTTGGGGGTGTTATAGAACCCTTTTCTGTCATGTTGCCAGAATTTTTTCTGGTTCCTTCTCATTTAGGTAGACTATTTCTTCTAATTATTTTTGAATTTATTTTGGATTTGACTGGTTTTTTTAAATTTCTTTTTTTTCTCCTTGAGGATGTGACTTTATGTTTATAGTTGCTTGTAACTTCTGGGTTCCTTCAGGGGTGAAGCCTCTGTGCATGAGTTCCTCGGTGGTAGTCTTTAGATGATGGCTTTCTCAGTCGCTGGTTGTAGTAACAGTGTGCTCAATGTGGAGCAGGTTCATTGTCTCAGTTTTCTGCCTGGCTCCTAGTGTAGGCTGTAGCCCGCTGCTTCTTTCAAAGGGTCTGTGGTTTCTTTCAGTTTTCCTGTTCAGTTCCTATGTTGCTTCTTGGAAAAACGTTCATAGTGTGAATCTCTACACATTATTTTGTCTTTCCAAGTGGGGAGGCATGCTAACACTGCCTCCAACCTGCCATCTTGGAAAAATTGCTTAAAAATTTCTTTGGGGCCGGGCGCGGTGGCTCAAGCCTGTAATCCCAGCACTTTGGGAGGCCGAGACGGGGGATCACGAGGTCAGGAGATCGAGACCATCCTGGCTAACACAGTGAAACCCCGTCTCTACTAAAAAAATACAAAAAACTAGCCAGGCGCGGTGGCGGGCGCCTGTAGTCCCAGCTACTCGGAAGGCTGAGGCAGGAGAATGGCGTGAACCCGGGAGGCGGAGCTTGCAGTGAGCTGAGACCCGGCCACTGCACTCCAGCCTGGGCGACAGAGCGAGACTCCGTCTCAAAAAAAAAAAAAAAAAAAAAAAAAAAAATTTCTTTGGTACTCAGAATTTTAATACTTTCAAGACTCTGGCCCCAAAGTGGTCCCATAAATAAATACAGAGACAAAATATTAAATATTATTTATGTTTATGATTGTCAGAATGTTACATGTTTTTGATGATCTTCAGGAACAATATTTAATGCAGTTCAAAGAATATAAAACACTAGCTGTCTTAACTGGGACAAGATGTTTCCTCATCTGTAAAATAAGAATAATAAAAGTACCTCACAGGGTTGCTGGGAGCATTAAATTAGTTAATACATGCAAAGCCATTAGAAAAGTATCTGGCACATGGTAAGTATGTGAACATTAGCTATTATTATGCTCTTATAGCTATCACTGTCACTTTGTGTAAAGCAGTGTACAAATAGAAGAGCAAATGCCTTTTCAGAGGCTATAGCCTATCTGAGAAAATGAGAATAATACATTAAGGATTATTAAAGACCATGACAGGATATTGGTACTAAGTTGTATTGTGTAGGTTTTAAGTGCTATAGTTCACTTTGCACAAAACTGAACCCTATAATAATCATCCTCCTGCACTGCCTCCACACTGTTCTCCCTGTAGTATTCCTTGTTTCAGTTGGAGAACTGCCCTCCAGCCTGAAACCTGGGAATTATCTAGACTCCCAGGATGAGAGTCCTGGATGGGAAGGGATGGGGGGTTACAAAGGACTGTAATTCTAAATAATGCTCAACACTCCCTCCCTTGAGGCCCCTCTCCACTGTTTGCCTTCAAATTGTCTCTTGCCTGCAATTTTCTGGCTATTTCCTAATCGTTCTAAATGACCAGGCCTCTGGTCCTGTGAAAAGTGCCTGGAGATGGGATTTGGGCTTGTGAGTGCAGGGAGGAAGATGAGAGCATAAGGACCCTTTCCTGCCCAAGCTCCCCTTTCTCCAAAAGGAGTTTGGCTATGGAGCAGGGTTTTTCAGTTCTGGTTCCTTTCAAAGAAGTTTGAGATCATTTAGTCTCCTTATGACTTGTTCTTTTTTTATTATATCTTGTCAATTTTCTAACCTGATATTTGATTTTCTAAGGATCATTGCAAGTACAGTGGGATAGGTCTACACTACAAGCTGGGACATCTTAGTTCCAGATGAACTTATGCTCACCTCTCTGGCTCCACTGAATAGCTCCTACAACTTTTTATTAAAAATTGAAATTGTACAATTTTAAAAAGAAATTCATTTTTATTATAAAGAAATTAAATTATATAGCATTGTGTAAGATAAAAAGTAGAAGTCTTTCATCACACTCCTATTTCTACCCTCCTACCTGGAATTAACTTTGGTTAACAATTTGGTTAGGATCCTTACAAATGTTTTACTATATATGTATATATATTTAATTACCTTGTATTTTAAACATAAGGGGGATTATTTTATTTTCTACAACTTTAAAAAAATTAGCAATATATTTAAATTTCTTTTCATATCAGAATATACATCTCAATTTTTTTCAATTAATTAAAAAATAATTTCAACTTTTACTTTAGATTCGGGGTATGTGTGCAGGTTTGTTACAAGGGTATATTGCATGATGCTGAAGTTTGGGGTATGATTGATCGTGTCACCCAGATAGTCAGCATAGTACTCAATAGTTATTTTTTCAACCCTGTCCCCAACCCTCCTCCTAGTAGTTCTGAGTGTCTATTATTGCCATCTTTATGTCCATGAGTACCCAGTGTTTAGCTCCTACTTATAAATGAGAATACAGGGTGTTTGGTTTTCTGTTCCTGTGTTAATTTGCTCAGGATAATGGCTTCCAGCTGCATCCACATTGCTGCAAGGGATATGAGTTTGTTCTTTTTTATGGCCATGTAGTATTCTACAGTATTATACATGTGTGTGGCACACTTCCTTTATCCAGTCCATCATTGATGAGCCCCTATGTTAATTCCATGTCTCTGCTATTGTGAATAGGGCTATGATGAACATATGAGTGCATGTGTATTTTTGGTAGAACAATTTATTTTCTTTTGTATATATACCCAGTAATGGGATTGTTGGGTCGAATGGTATTTCTGTTTTGAGTTCTCTGAGAAATCTTCAAACTGCTTTCCACAGTGGCTCAGCTAATTTACATTCCCCTCGAGTGTATAAGCATTCCCTTTTCTTTGCACCCTCACCAGTATCTGTTGTTTTTTGACTTTTTAGTAATAGCCATTCTAGCTCAGGCATGGTGGTTCATACCTGTGATTCCAGCACTTTGGGAGGCTAAGACTGGCAGATTGCTTGAGACCAGGAGTTTGAGACCAGCCTGGGCAAAATGGTTAAACCCTGTCTCTCCAAAAATAAAAAATAAAAAAATAGCTAAGTGTGCTTCTATCTGCAGTCCCAGCTACTTGGAGACTGAGATAGGAGGATTGCTTGAGCCCTAGAATTTGAGGCTGCAGTAAGTTGTGATGGTACCACTGCACTCCAGCCTGTCTCAAAACAAAACAAAACAAAACAAAACAAAACAAAAACAAAACAGCCATTCTGACTGGTGTAAGATGGTATCTCACTGTGGTTTTGATTTGCATTTCTCTGCTGATTAGTGACGCTGAGCATTTGTTCAGATGTTGTTGGCTGCGTGTATGTCTTCTTTTGAAAAGTGTTCACATCTTTTGCCTACTTTTTAATGGGGTTATTTGCTTTTTGATTGTTCAATTGTTTAAGTTCCTTATAGATTTGGAATATTAACCTTTGTCAGATGCATAGTTTGTGAATATTTTCTTCTATTCTTTAGGTTGCCTGTTTATTCTGTTGATAGTTTCTTTTGCTGTGCCGAAGCTCCATAGACTTAGGTCCTTAGTGGGAGCTAAGCTCCCATTTGTCACTTTTTTTTGGTACAATTACTTTTGGGGACCTAGTCATAATTTTTTCCCAAAGCCAATGTCTGGAATGGTGTTTCCCAGGTTTTCTAGGAATCATATAGTCTGAGGTCTCACATTTAAATCTTTAATTTATCTTGAGTTAATTTTTTTATATGGTGAAAGGTAGGCATCAGGTTTCATTCTTCTGCATATGAATAGCCAGCTAACCTGGCACCATTTATTAAACAGGGAATCCTTTATTACTTTTTGTTGTTGTTGGCCTTGTTGATCAGATGGTTGTAGCTGTATAGCTTTGTTTCTGAGTTTTCTATTCTGTTCCATTGGTCTATGTGTCTTTTTTGTACTGGTATCATGCTGTTTTGATTACCGTAATCTAAGAGTATAAAGGTAGTATGATGCCTCTGGCTTCTTTTTTCTTGGGATTGTTTTGGCTGTTTGGGGCTCCTTTTTTGGTTCCATATGAATTTTAGAATAGTTTAAAAAATCTGTGAAGGATGATATTGGTAGTTTGATAGGAATAGCATTGAATCTGTAGATTGGATAGTATGACCATTTTAATGATATTGATTCTACCAGTCCATAAGTATGAAACGTTTTTTCTTTTTTTTTTTTTTTTTTTTTTGAGACGGTGTCTGGCTCTGTCGCCCAGGCTGGAGTGCAGTGGCCGGATCTCAGCTCACTGCAAGCTCCGCCTCCCGGGTTTACGCCATTCTCCTGCCTCAGCCCCCGGAGTAGCTGGGACTACAGGCGCCCGCCACCTCGCCCGGCTAGTTTTTTGTATTTTTTAAGTAGAGACGGGGTTTCACCGTGTTAGCCAGGATGGTCTCGATCTCCTGACCTCGTGATCCACCCGTCTCGGCCTCCCAAAGTGCTGGGATTACAGGCTTGAGCCACCGCGCCCGGCCGACGTTTTTTCATTTGTTTTGTGTCGTCTCTGATTTCTTTCAGCAGTGTTTTGTAGTTCTCCTTGGAGAGATTTTTCACTTCCTTGGTTAGCTGTACTCTTAGGTATTGTATTCTTTGGTGGCTATTGTAAATGGGATTGCATTCTTGATTTGGCTCTAAGCTTAAATGTTACTGGTATAAAGGCAACTAATTTTGTGCATTGATTTTGTATCCTGAAAATTTACTGAAGTTGTTTATTAGTTTCAGTGACCTTTTGGCAGAGTCTTTAGGGTTTTACAGGTATAGAATTCCATTGTCAGCAAAGAGATAGTTTAACTTCTTTTCCTATTTGGATGCGTTTCTTTCTCTTCACTGATTGCTCTTTGCATCTTAATATTTTTAACAGTCACATAGTATTTCGTAGTATCACAGTTCATTCAATCATTCTTCTATTTAAAAAAATGTGTGTTTTTTTCTATAGAAACCAGTTTAGAAAGTAATAAAACAAACAGTAAATGGTAATCACTTTTGACCCTCGTGATATTTGGTTCCTCTTTCCTGCCAGGGATGATGAGAAATTTAGCTAACTTACATCACTCCTCTTTCTGCCTGTTGCCCAGTTTTAGTCATATTTTCGCTGTTTATTTTGTAATCGAGTGCTTATAACTTTGAATACTCTCCCCGAATCTCTATTTATTGAGCTGTTCTCTTCAGATGTCTGTTTTGATTCCCCGTCAAGAGGATGTCCTTACTCTTCCTTCCAAGTCTCCCTTTCTTCAGTTTCTAAGTATTTCGTCTCCAATATTATTACATTTATGTCCCTGTCCTATAATTGGAGTTCAGTATTTGGTGTTTCATGTAAAATTGATTCTAAAAATTAAAAGCAAGCAAACAGCATTTGATTGATTCTGAATATGGAAATCCAACAAACAGCACCTGCTATGTTAAATTATGTAACCCTTATTCACTACAGCTAGAGTTAGTAATACAGGGAATGCAATTCTATATAAAGAAACATGCACTACCCTAAGTAGAATGTTTCTAGTATCAAGACCAAACATCATTTTTTCTTCTTATTCAAAATCATGCTACAATTATATTTGCCCCATATTTGAATAATACTTTTTTTTTTTTTTTTGAGACGGCGTCTCGCTCTGTCGCTCAGGCTGGAGTGCAGTGGCCGGATCTCAGCTCACTGCAAGCTCCGCCTCCCGGGCTCACGCCATTCTCCTGCCTCAGCCTCCCCAGTAGCTGGGACTACAGGCGCCCGCCACCTCGCCCGGCTAGTTTTTTGTTTGTTTTTTTTTTTTTTAGTAGAGACGAGGTTTCACCATGTTATCCAGAATGGTCTCGATCTCCTGACCTCGTGATCCGCCCGTCTCGGCCTCCCAAAGTGCTGGGATTACAGGCTTGAGCTACCGCGCCCGGCCTTGAATAATACTCTTATTGTCTCTCCCCACCCCCATATTTCTAGGGTTTTTTTGTTTGTTTGTTTTATTGTTGTTTGTTTTGTGAGCAGAAGCAGTGCTATTCATCATATCAATTGGCTACTCTTTTCAGGAAGAATACAAAAGAGGCTAATTTTCACAGACCTTAAGTATCTGAAAATTTTTCCATTTCATTTTCTCGCATTATAAACAGTTTGGCTAAGTACAGAGTTCTAGGCTGAAAATCATTTTCACTTAGAATTTTGCAACCATTGTCTTTGTCTTCTGCTATCCAGTATTGTTACTGAGAAGTCTGATACAAATCTTACCTCCATTCCTTTGTAGATATCCTTTAAAAATTTTAGAAACAAGTGGGAGCTTCTCTTTAAACCTGCCAATCTCAAATTTCATAAGGATGTGTCTAATGCACATCTCTTTTTATTTATTCTGCTTGGCATTCGATGGGCCCTTTCAACTTGAAGACCTCCTGCTCTCTTCAATACTGGGAACTTCTCTTCTAACATTTCTTAGATTATTTCCTTCTTTATTTTCTGTTTCCACTGTTTTGAAATGCATATTGGATGTTGACCTTCCTGGATTGACCTATAGATCTTCAGTTTTTTTCTTTCATATTTCCTATCTCTTGCATTTTTTTTACATTTGAGAAACTTCTTGGACTTTTCCTTTTTTTCAGTTTAATTTTTAACTTATTTTAGTTTTCATTAACTCTTTTTTGTTCTCCGACTTTTTATAGCATCTTCGTCCTGTTTTATGGATACAAGTTTCTTCTTGAATTTTCTGAGAGAAAGTGAAATTATTTTAATATTTAATGATGTTTCCTGGGTTGTCCACTTGTTTTATGATCAATTGTTCTGTTTGTTTATGTTGGGTTTTCCTTTTGTTGGTGATTTTCCTCAAGTATATAGTAATCCTTGGTTGGCTATTCATTTTTATAAATGAAGGGTTAAATTGATTAGTTCAGAGCAACTGCATGCTGTCTGTATATGAGCAGGTAATGCTGTATCAAATTGCTATTTAAGATGTGAAGATGAGAAGATGCAGGAAGCCTGGACCTTGCCCCAAAACTGAAGGGTATCAACCAACATTCTGGGGACCTAGAATCTTCTAGACAGATTATTTCATCCCTTTAGAATATTTAGAAATATTTCATTATTTACCTTTTTTCTGTATAGGGCAAATGTCGCTATTAAGTGAAGGGCTGGTAGAGGTGACCTTAAGGAATTTTTCAGCAATTTACTCTCTTACACTTTCTAGATATTCAAATTATATACAAATAATGAGTTTTATTCTTACTTTTTAATATGTATGCTATTTCTTTTTCTTACTTTGCTTTGGCTCACACCTATAGTACAATGTTGATTTTAAAAAATCCTAAAAATATCCTGAAACTCTTCACAAAAGACCATTTAAGAGACTCTCAGGTTAATTCTTCCCAGGGGAAAAAAGGTTTTCATTTTTCTGTAAATGGTCATTTAATCTTGTAGAAGAGTGTTGTTTTCCCTGATATGATGCATCTCTTAGTCTTCAAGTTGGAAGATGTATATTCTAAACTTCATGGTCTTGAAGATCTGCCTCAAATATGAAGAAATAAGTTTATTTAACCTCTAGCAGATAATAATAAACTGTAAACAACACTCCTCTCTCTCTACTATATTTGAGGTCTTTGGAACAAGAAAAGCAGATTTTGAAGAGCAGTCAAAATTTGGAGGAAGCAAATGGCATAGGGTGAGTTTTCTAATTTTGTGCATTTGCCCAGAGGGCAGTTTCAGAGTTGTGGTGGTTCAGTGTGACTAAAACTTTGGTAGAAAGCCAACTGACTTTCTGGATGGAGCAACCAGAGAAAGGAGCCACAACCAGGGCCACTGGAGAGTGAGGGTAAATGCCAGAGATGAGAGAGCCAGAGAAGGGAATACCAAACTCAATTTGTCCAAGACTCTGGCTAGCGTGTGAACCATGTACATATGGGCAGTTCAAGAACAGTATACACAGAGCTGCCGTTCATTGCTGGCATGACAGAATTTTAAAGTTTATCTTACTTTAACTTACAAGTTAATTGGCTGCTAAAACAAAACCTCATTTCTCTTTGGAGGTATATAACAAAATCCAGAATCCTCACAATATAACATTTACAATTCTAGAATAGAATCCAAAGTTACCCAAAATACGAAGAATCACGAAAATTTGACCCATCCTCATGAAGAAAGATAATAATCAAATACCCAGCCCAGGTGTTAGAATCACCAAACAAGAACTTTTAAAGCAGTTATTATTACAATGATCAAAGAGGAAAAGGAAAATACACTTGTAATAAATGAACAGATAGGAAATCTTAGGAGAGAAATAGAAAATATAGAAACGAACCAAATGGAAATTTTAGAACTAAAAATACAATATTTGAAATTAAAAAAATTGTTGGTTGGGCTTAAATTATTTACATTAAAGAAGAGAGAAAAAAAAAGGAAAAAAATCAACAGAGTTCCCAGGACATGTGGAACAACAGCAAAGGTCTAACCTATGTGTAACTGGGGTATTATAAGGAGAAGACAAAGAGTAAATGAGACAGAAAAAATGTCTAAAGAAATAATGTCTAAAGTTTCCCCAAATTTAGTAAAAGACATAACTGTACAGATTAAAGGAAGCTTAGTGGGCCCCAAACTAAATGTGAAGAAAATGATATGTAGGCACATCATAACCAAACTGTTAAAAAGCAAAGATACAGAGAAAAGAAAAACACAGTAGGTGAACAATAATTCTGATGTCCAGCATTCCCATCCTTCTGATTTCCATCACACCAGAGGAATGAATGAAGAACATCAGAAATAGTAAATATCTGGATAAATGTAAAACAAGACTTTCTTTCCTATTAATTTTTTGAAAATACATGTGACTAATATAAGCATTAGAACTATTTCCTAAGAGGGTTGTAATGTATTCAGTTGTAAAACACATCACAACTAGAGCATAAAGGATGTTAGTGGTTTGGAGATGGGTGAGGCAAACGGAGCTAGACAGTTCTAAGGTTTATACAATATTACATTGAGTAATATTGACCCTAAGTAGAATGTGAAAAGTCAAGGATGTATTTGTAATTCTAGCATAACTACTAAAAAATGAAGCATAGAGGTATACTTAAAAAGGCAATAGATTTTCTTCTAGGGTTTTTATAGTTTTAGGTCTTACATTTAAGTCTTTAATCCATTTTGATTTTTGTATATGGTAAAAGGAACAGGTCCAGGTTCATTCCTCTGCATATGGATAGCCAGTTATCCCAGCACCATTTATTTACTAGGGAGTCATTTCCCCATTGCTTGTTATTGTCGACCTTGTCAAAGATCAGATGATTGTAGGTGTGCAGCTTTATTTCTGGGTTCCACTGCTCTATGTGTCTGTTTTTGTACCAGTGCTATGCTGTTTTGGTTCTCGACAAATATTTTATGACAAAGTCTCCAAAAGCAATTACAACAAAAACAAAAATTGACAAGTGGGACCTAATTAAACTAAAGAGCTTCTTCACACAAGAGAAACTATCAACAGAAGAAACAGACAACCTACAGAATGGGAGAAAATATTTGCAAACTATACATACAACACAAGTCTAATATCCACAATCTACAAGGAACTTAAATCAACAAGCCCAAAACAACAACCCCATTAAAAAATGGGCACAAGATATAAACAGACACTTAAAAGAAGACATAGACACCGAAAACAAGCATGTGAAAAAATGCTCAGTGTCACTATTCATTAGAGAAATGCAAATCAAAAACACAGTGATGTGTTATCTCATGTCAGTCAGAATGACTATTATTTAAAAGTCAGAAAATAATAGATGTTAGTGAGGTTATGAAGAAAAGGAAATGTTGGTGGGAATGTAAATTCGTTCAGCCACTGTGAAAAGCAGTTTGGAGATTTATCAAAGAACTTAGAACTACCATTTAACTCAGCAATCCCATTAATGGGTATACACCCAAAGGAATAGAAATCGTTCTACCAAAAAGTCACATGCACACATGCAGTGCACTATTCACAATAGCAAAGACATGCAATCAACCTAGGTGCCCATTAATGGTGGACTGGATAAAGAAAATGGGCCGCATATATACCATGGAATACCATGCAGCCATAAAAAAGAATGAATTCATATCTTTTGCAGCAACATGGATGGAGCTGCAGTCCATTATCCCAAGCAAATTAACACAGGAACAGAAAACTAAACACTGCATGTTCTCATAAGTGGGAGCTAAATTTCAAGTGCACATGGACACAAAGAGGGGAACAACAGACGCTGGGGCCTACTTGAGGGTAGAGGGTAGGAGGAGAGTGAGGGTCAAAACACTACCTATTGGGTACTATGCTCACTACCTGAGTGACAAAATTATTTGTACATCAAACCCCGGCAACATGCAATTTACCCATGTAACAAACCTGCACATATACCCTCTGAACTAAAATACAAATTGAAAAAGAAAAAATAAAATTTTTACACACTTTTCAAAAGAAAAAAGGGCAATAGATAATTAAAATGAATTTCTAAATATATTGAAATAATCCAAAGAAGGATGGAAAAGGGGAACAGAGAAACAGAAAACAGAGGGGACAAGCAGAAAGCAAATAAATTCATAGTCTCAGAGAGACAGGACTAGATTTGGGGTAAGCTGTGTTACTACTGTCTATTGGTAGAGGAAGACAGGGGAAGCCACATCTGGATAGAAGCTTGTGCCAGGAGAGTGATGAATTTTTTCATAATTAGAGAGAGGACGGAAGAGGAAAGCATGAAGAAATGGAAGAAATAAAAGACCTTTCAGAGTTCTCAGGGCTTCCTGACACAGATGCTCATTATCTAGATCCCCAGATTCCTTTATTATGCTGTGGTGTGACTGATGTTGCCTGTGGAGCTGCTATTGTGAACTACTTGGTTTTCAGCGCTTTTACCCGTATACCCATGTACACTTTTGCTTGCTGTTTCATCCTGAAGAGCCCTCTGTGTATCAACCTTTGGGTCTAAACACTCTGTCTTCTCCCTAGAGGATCTTGGAGATGGTTTTGGCATGGTACTTGGTGCCGACCTTCGTTTCAACCTGTGTGGACCTTGACTTGGACCTTCACTCAGTCAGTACCTATGATCGATGTGTCTCTATTACTCTTCACCAAGGTGCAGTCTGACACTGTGCTCACTTGCTCCCTGGGCTCCCTGCCCTGGCCCTCCCTTGCTTTCACCTCCCAGTGGCTACCCAACACCTAATAGAGACCTAGAGATGGAGCCAGTGGACGGGAAGAGAGGAAAGATTACAAGCAAGGCCAGGGGCTGCCTTACAGTCACATTCTGAGATGACAGGTCCACAAGATGGCGACGTTTCCCTAGGAAATTAATGCAAGTAGTGCCTGGGATATTGAAGTGATTTCTAACGTTGGAAATGTCCCATTCAGTGCTAAAAAGAAAGTAAAGGCAACGATTTTGTTTAGGGCAAGAAGACAAACCTGGGAAGGGCTTTCTCTGCCTGGGATTCCCCAGTTAGTGTGAAAAAGGCAAGTCACGGAACTGCATATTCTGCATAGGAAAGGCAAATGTGAGAAACCCCCTGGATCTGTTCATGAAAGTGAACTCCAGGATAGATGTGGAGTCGGGATGGATGCCACTCAAGGTGGCACACTAACCAATAGTAACAAGCACACTAACTCATCCCTGAGATGCTACATTTTGTCTGCTTTATTGTCTGAGTCAGTAGCAGGACATATAAAATTTCCATCAAAGGAGTTGAAAAAAAAAAACCCACATACAGTTTTAATTTTTAATTCAACAAAAATCTCAGGAGTTGTGTTGCGAGTTTGTTTGTATCAGTTTTGTGGGATACACAGCCAATTTTACAAACATGAAGTCTCAGGAGAACTGACTTACAAAATCCTATTTAACCTCTACATAGAATATTGAATTTCCGAATGAAAAATCAGAAGAAATCACACCATTCTAATGTTAACAAATGAAAAAATTATAAAGAACATTTAAAGTTTATCCTGAAAACTAATTCTTAAGAAAAGAAGATTTAACTAAAGAGTAGCAAAGGGAAATTAAATTATTATTAATTAGGGAAACTAAGTGTATTAATTTTTCCCATCTTACAATAAAAAGCCCTAGGTTTACAGAGGCTAAGTGACTTACTCAATGTTATACAACCTCAGATAAATAACTGAAGTTGAATGTCACATGTGTGAGCACTCCACCAGGCACTGGAGAGCAGTGGACAAAGTCAACGAGAACTGGAGAATGGATACCGCGTAGGTGTGTTTAACTGCAAAGCCTGGACTCCTTCATGCTGAAACATTTGAAGTGATTCAGAAGGGGACCACTAGGGACTCACAAGGGCTTAAAGTAGTTAACTATACTTAATTCCAGGTTAGGACATCTTTTTGATCTTAAACATTAGCATGACACCTTGAACAGAGTAAACTTTCAGAACATGTTTGATGAGGGAAATGAGCATTAGAATGAAGCTAGGATTTCTGTAAGCTTTGCTCATGGCTGATTTGCCAGTATTTGAAACAGTGTCAGACACAAAGCTCAATTAATGTTTGCTGATGGACTGAATGAATAAATGAATGAAAATTGAGGCAAATAATTAAGAGGAGGGTTCTTATTCTTAGATGGTGCCATAATTTTCTTGGTCCAATGGTTTTTTATCTACTTTTGGTTGTAAATATTTTGTTTTGACAAAGCAACAATTACTTTGGCCCCTCCTCTGCAATGCTTTGTGCCCACAGTTGCAGTTGCACTGTATAATATCAGCAGTCCTCTGTACGGAAGTTCAGCATATTCACACCAGGATGACATGTGGTTGCACTTGTAGCAAGTTGTATTTTCTGATATTCCTCTTTTTCTCTTCTTGTTTGGCTGGACATTTTTATACAGATGGAAATCAGGTTACAAGAGGGTCAGCCTTGAAAAGGTGTTACAAGGGTGTCTTAAGACAGAAGGCAAAGATTGGGTGTGATGGCTCATGCCTGTAATCCTAGCACTTTGAGAGGCTGAGATGGGGGGATCCCTTGAGCCCAGGAGTTCCAGGTTGCAGTGAGCTATGATTGTGCCACTGCACCCTGCCCTGGACAACAGAGTGAGACCCTGTTTTGAAAAAAAAAAAAAAAATTACTTACCTCCCTCCTTTTTTTATCTCTCTCCAATATAAGTTCAGCCCTTCTTTTAGCAATCATATCAACCTGTTAAAGAAAGAGACATTAAAAAATTGCAATAGAGAATGACAAAAGTGTCTTTCTCTGTATTAATATATTTTTATATAAAGTAGGAATAACATTTGGGCAGAAGCACAGTGCACTTTGCAGGAAAGGATGTGATGGCGGTAATCATGTTGCTTGGCTCGCATGCTTGTACCTCTGAACTTCTTGATCAGCTATTTTCTGCCAGAGGGGTAAATAGCACTTGGGGTCAGTTATTCTTTTCTTTCCACAAAGTTTAGAACTCCTTTTCAAAATTTATTGCTCATTTGTTTGGTTTTGGTCGCAGGAAACAGGGAAATACTTGGAGGCAATTCATTGAAAATGGTAAGCTTTTAACACACTATTGAATAGCCTAACATAGCAATCCCCAACCATTTTGGCATGAGGGACCAGTTTCACAGAAGACAATTTTCCATGTACCGAAGATGGGGATTGTTTTGGGATGATTCAAGCTCATTACATTTATTGTGCGCTTTATTTCTATTATTATTACATTGTAATATCTAAAGAAATAATTTTACAACTCACCATAATGTAGAATCAGTGGGAGCCCTGAATTTGTTTTCCTGCAACTACATGGTCCCATCTGGAGGTGATGGGAGATAGCGACAGATCATCAGGCATTAGATTCTCATGAGTGTGCAATCTAGATCCCTTGCATGCACAATTAACAATACAGTTTGTGCTCCTATGAGAATCTAATGTGCTGCTGATCTGACCAGAGGCAGAGCTCAGGCCGTCATGTGAGTGATGGGGAATGGCTGTAAATACAGATGAAGCTTCACTCACTTGCCCAGTCACTGCTCACCTCCTGCTCTATGGCCTGGTTCCTCACAGGCCACAGACTGGTATGCATCCATGGCCCAGGGTTTGGGAACCCCTGGCCTAACAAACCTAAAAACACATATGTCCACATGGGGAAAGTGCATGTGGTTGGGAGATAGTCACAGACTTGATATATAGACAGTCCTCTAAATCTAACACAGTGGATCCTCTTTGATAGGTCTCCAAGGTTTTAATGAAAACTAATCTGCTTTCTTCAGGTTTCGGGGCTTATTGGCTCAGGACTCCACAAACTGGTCTCCCTTTAAATACCAGGAGGATAGTGGTGCCTGAGGACATGCCCTGGGGCTCTGGTCCAGACAAGCAGAGCCTGGGTGCTTTCATCTGGTTGCTATTGAGCACACATTCCTGAGAACGTATGCCTTGTAGGCATGCAAGAATTATTTGTAGATAGAATTATAAAGCTGAACTGAATATAATGTATTTGGTTTATGAGCCCCAGAAAGATTTTATGGCTCTTAACATGGCGAGAATTTACAAAAACTTCCATTATTTCCTTTTATAAAAACATATTTTTACCATAGATTCTTTAAATGTGGAGTTGTGAAAACATAGTCTCTTTTGTGTTTTTGTAAAACTTAAAGACCACTATATATACCAAAATTGCAAACTATACCAATAGCACTCATACACATTCTGAGTCTACTTTTCTTCTGCTCCTTTCACTCAAATAGTCAGTGAGGTTTAACTAATTATTGTACATCTGCCAGATGGCAGCACTGTCCTGAGCACTATAATATATATTCTTTCATTTTCTGCTCAAAACATATCTGCAAGGCATTACCCCACTCTAGAGGTGAGTTAACAGAAATTCAGAGTTTAACTCATGTAATGTCACACAATTAGTGTGAGGATGCTTTTAGAAACTACCAGATATGGTCTTGATCTCTTGACCTGGCCAACATGGTGAAACCCCGTCTCTACTAAAAATACAAAAATTAGCTGGGCATAGTGGTGCATGCCTGTAGTCCCAGCTACTCAGGAGGCTGAGGCAGGAGAATCGCTTGAACCCAGGTGGCGGAGGTTGCAGTGAGCCGAGATTGCACCGCTGCACTCCTGCGTAGCGACAGAGTGAGGCTCCGTCTCAAAAAAAAAAAAAAAGAAAAAGAAAGAAACTACCAGATATGGGATTGCCAAAGCATACAATATGGTGGCTACTGCAGAGAAGGGTTTGTATTTGTTTCCACTGAGAAAAAAAGTTAGAAAGAGAATTTGGGGTAAGATTGAGAATTCAGACCTTAATGGGGTGGCTTGATCAAAATGGAGTTTTAGGAAGATTCATGTGGAGGTAGTCAGAAGGATGGTCTGGAAGGCATAGAGCTGAAGCCAGGGAGGACAGTTAGGTCACTGTAGGAACTCTGGTGTCAGCCAAGAAAGCTCTGAACTGAGATAGAGTTAGTGGGTGAGGAAAGGAAGGGGCAAATGCCTGGGGTGATACACTAGCTCCTGAAACCTGCTGCTTTCCTGTTCTAGGTCCCTAAAATTCTTAAAGCATGTGATGTCTAGGATGTGGCTTCATTGCCCTACAGCTGTTCTGTCCAGTACAATAGCCACTAGCTGTGTGTGGCTATTTATATTAAAATTAAATAAAAGTAAACATTTGATTTCTCAGCCACACTAATCACATTTTAAGTGCTCAACAGCCACTGTGACTAGTGGCTCCTGTATACGACAGCACAGATCTAGGACATTTCTGTCATCACAGAGATTTCTGTGTTAGCACTGGCCTAGATATTCTAGGCCCCACAGTGAGACAACGTACAAATGTGCTTTGTAGGCTCTCTTCTTTGGCTCTTTCTTTTCCATTCTCATACTTACAGAATCTTGTGCATGGCAGACAGTTTGGCCTGAATGTCATCAAGAACACTGTGGAGCTGGGTATCTTCCCACGTCTCCCTCCTTACTTCCATAGTTCTTAGATGGCTAAGAACTCTGCCTGCCTTGATATTTTGCAGACCAGTGATGGCCTGGGACATGCAACTTAGTGTGGTGGGGAAGAAGAATGGATGGCAAAGGCCTTGAAGGGATTTCCTCTGGCTAACCCCAAGATGAAAATAATGTGAAAACTGTGTCTGAGCAATGAAAGAGGAACTGCTTGGCTTTAACACTTTGGCAGTCTGTAATTTAATTGGTGTTGAATTGTGAGAATGTATTACATAATTTAAGTCTTAGTATCTCAGAATTGAAATTAATAGATGAGCTCCCTGACACATTTTTCCATTCTCCCTTGCCAAATGTTTGTCTAGTTTATGCTTATTTATTGGCAAGAAGCTCCCTGCCTTCAGTCTTGGCGCTTTTTGAAATGTCTCGCTAAGAATGAAATATACTTTCCCGGTACCTTCCTCCTACCCATGGTAGTTCTTTCCCTTGAGGCCACGTGTAGTAACTCCAAGCTCCCTTTGGCATGAAAGCCCTTCACACATTGAACACTGCTCTCATGTCTCATCTGGGCCATTCTAGGTCCAGACTCAAAAGTCCATTCTTTATACTTCAGCCCAGGTTTGCCTTTTCAGGGCATGTCATGTAAATGGAATTGTACAGGATGCACTCCTGTTTTGCCTGGCTTCGGTCACTCAGCACAATGGTTTTGATTTTTATCCATGTTACAGGGTGTATCAATAGGTCATTCCTTCTTAATGCTGAGTAGTTTTTCAATTCTAAGGATATACCACCTTTTGTTTTTCTATTCATCAGTTGATGATTTGGGTTGTTTCCACTTTCTGGTTATTAGGAATAATGGTTATGAACATTCACATATAACTTTTTATGTGGACATATATTTTCATTTCTGTTAGATAAGATTACCAGGAGTGGAACTGCTGGTTCCCTGTGACACTTTTGAACATTTTATGGAATATTCCTCAGAATGTAGGTTTAGGAACAACATTCTAACGTAATGTGGATCTGGTTTCACTACAGGCTCACATGGCTTTGATGGATGGTGTCATCGCTCTAGGGGCAGTGAAAAAGACCTCTGAAATTTTACTTCTTTGTGTTTCAAATCTCTGTTTGTTACCTCTTCCACTTTGCTCCCATGTCTGGGAGAGGGAAGCCTTGGCACTACCACTATCTTTTATTTGCCATAAAGAGAGAAGCATTAACACATGGATTACCACAAAAGTCTGAAATAACTCTTCACTCTTATTATAGTCTTAATATTTGATGAAAAATGTTTCATACTTACTGTGGTATTAAAATTAGAAAACTATTTTTTTGTGAAGATCACTTTATAATAGATCACTAAACAGATGCTGAACAGATTTATTCAATGCATTTTTGCTGGACACATACCCTGATTTTTGTCTTCATGTCTTTGATCAGTTTCTTCCTTTCTAATTTCTTCTTTTGTTTTAGTTTCCACTTTTCAATTTGGGCAGGAAGGAGGCGATCAAAAATATCTTGATCATCAACTTGTATAAAAACAGTTGCATCTGGGAAAAATCCATGATCCCCCAAAAACTGGGCCTCTTCTGGGTATCGTGGGAAACCATCTAATATAAAACCTGTGGAACTGGTGGAAATTTTCATAATTTACTTTATTTCATTAAAATATTGTAATGGACATGTTCATTAATTTGACTGTAATGATCATTATACAAGGTATATTAAATCATCATGTACACCTTGAACATATACAATCTTTATTTATCAATTAAATATTTTAAAAGAAAAAAATAAAGTAAAAAAAGTATTGATAAATATCAACTTTCTGTATGTAATGAATAGTTTAAAAATTTACTCTACTATCTTTTATTTCTTTTAATATTTCTAGTTGTATATGTGACATTTCTTTTTCAAAATATATCAAATTGGATTAAAATGACAATATTTAATACATATATTTATAATATAAAATTGTAATCAATTGGTTTACAATTACTATTAACTGAAAGTTTACTAAAAGTTGTGAGAAGGCCATAGGAAAAGAGAAAATAAGTTTTCTGTTTGAGGGGGGTGCCCAGCCTAGTGAATCTGGTACTCTCTATTTAAAGAGTACACCTGGCCAGCCCACTTGTAGTGAGAGCCCTTGCTGTTGGCAGTTTTTCTTCTAACAGTGCTTCCTTTCATGAGACAACTCATACCCACTTCCCTGGGTCTCCTTGTAACCGATGACAATTGTTAATGTATGTATCCTGGTTCCTATGGGCAAGATAATTATATTCAAATGGGATTGTCAAACTTGCCCACGTGTGATGAGACTTTAAGAATTAGGAAAATATGCCATTGCACCCCAGCCTGGGCAACAAGAGTGAAACTCCTTCTCAAAAAAAAAAAAAAAAAAAAGAATTAGGAAAATAACTGGAATGTTAATACATTTTAATTAGTGAGCACTTATAAAACAATCAAGTTTGAAAACTTGGCTTTGTTTAGTTGAGAGAGTCAATACTGGTCCCCGTTTGAGTGAGAATTTGTTTCTCCTGCTTATCTGAAATTTGGTTTGTTTTTAATATTTATATTTAAATATATATTTTCTTCTGAATACAAATAGGACTTTCATGAACATTTGACAGTTTCAGCCTTCAAAGTTGTTAATTCAAAAATGTGAATTTTCCTTTCTTATTAAGGGGGCAAATTTCCATATATTGGCCATAATATATGTGTTTTCTTCTTTAGAGGTGCCTTCAGTCTGGTCTATTCTGGCAGGGTCAATTTCATTCCTACTGTTCCTGCTGTCACTTCTCTGTCAATGACTTCCAAATCTTTACCTCTATACCCAATCTCTCTTCTGAGTTTTGGTTCCAAATTTTCAAAAAGCTGTGGAGTTTCTCCAACTGAATGCCCTTCTGGAATTATACACACATTGTACCATCAAAAATCATACTGTTAGCCTTCCAAACTGCTCTTCCTTCTGACCCACTCGCACTCAGGTACTACCTGTTAGAGACCTTTGGCCCTCTCCCCTGGCTCCCTCTTGCTTCTTATGTTTAATAGGTAAGTCCTGGCATGTCCCCCTCTGTCCTCACACTTCTATTTCTGCCATTCCCCCTTAGTTCAAGCCCCTTAGTATATCTCTCTGGGACTAATGCAATAACCTTTTCAAAATGTATTATTTTCCCCTTGATTATAAAAGCAACGTCACACTATAGAAAAATGGAAAAAATAGAGAAAAGCATAAAAAGGCAAAAATTATCCATAATCCCATATCTCAGAGGTTATTAAAAATTTGTTTTATTTCTTTCCAGTTGGTTCTTCATGTGTGCATTCTCTATTATATTATAGTTTTACATCTTCTTTTTAACTTTATGTAATAACATTTCTCATGCTATTACAAATCATTCATTATAATTTTTTGTTTTTGTTTTTGGGACGGAGTTTCACTATCGTTGCCCAGGCTGGAGTGCAATGGCGCTATCTCGGCTCACCACAACCTCTGCCTCCCAGGTTCAAGTGATTCTCCTGCCTCAGCCTCCTGAGTAGCTGTGATTACAGGCATGCACCACCACACCCGGCTAATTTTGTATTTTTAGTAGAGACAGGGTTTCTCCATGTTGGTCAGGCTGGTCTTGAACTCCCAACCTCAGGTGATCCTCCCGCCTTGGCCTCCCAAAGTGTTGGGATTACAGGTGTGAGCCACTGTGCCTGGCCCTATAATAAATTTTAATGGTGCTTAATATTTAGCTACTTTGTTTAGGCTTTTACAGTTTTACCACAAATGCATTTTAGAATAACTTGGGGGTACTGAAAAATATCCCAGGCTGATACTCCTAGAGATTCGAATTCAATTATTTTGGTGTGGGGTCCTGGCATTGATATTTTTAAAGACTTTACAGATGTTTTTAATGTGTATCTCAAGTGAAAAATCACCAGCTTACATGAATATAAAGCAGAAAATTCTTAAATGTATGTTAAAATAAATTTTTAACTTTTAAGAATAAAACAAATAAAAGCAAATAAATATATAATTCTATATAAATTAAGATACCGTATTGGTTCCTTAAGCCACCACTCAGAAAGTATTACTTCAAGAATTTCAGGAGGCAATGGCTCATTTTCCATTAGACTTGATTTGATTACTTCTTCTTCTTCTGTAAGTTGTACTTCTGGAAGCTAAAAACAAAAATCAGAAAATAAAACAAGTTTTAAAACTCTATGCTTATAATTGCATGTTCTCACTCATGTGAAAGCTAAAAAAGTGGACCTCATGGAGGTGGAGAGTAGAATGAAAGTTACCAGAGGCTGGGAAGGGTGTATGGTAGGGATAGAAGAGATGAAGAGAGGCAGGATAATGAGTAGAAACATACAGTTAGATAGAAGGTGTAAGTTCTAATGTTCAATAGCACAGAGGGAAACTATAGTTAATAACGATGTATTGTATATTTCAGGATAGCTAGAAGAGAGGTCTTGAAATGCTCCCAACACATAGCAATGATAAGTGCTCAAGGTGATGGATATCATAAATACCCTGACTTGATCCTTATACATTCTATGTGTGTAACAAAATACCACATATACCCCAAAAATATGTACAAATATCAATTTAGAAAACCCCAAAATCTATATTCATAAACAATATGGTATTACATAGTTGATTAGAATGAGACCTGTTATTTTTCTCTGAGGTCTTTTTTGTAGTGTTGCTTATAAACATTTACAAATTTGAGCTATTTTCCTTAAACCAATTATTTAATGTGGTTAGAAATATAGGTTGGTGCAAAAGTAATTGCGGTTTTTGCCTTAAAAGTAATGGCAAAAACACAACCGCTTTTGCACTAACCTATAGTAAATAATATTTACTATAGCTAAGATAAATTATAAGTAATAATATTGATTTTCATACATGGCCTTGGGGTCATATCTCATTACTTTTTGCTAAACCTTTTTCAATTTATCACACACACACCTATAAGGCTTAACTGATTTTTGTTATTTATATTATAATTATACAGTATTATCTCTCCAACCTAGATGCTGATCATGGGATAAGCCAAACAGGCAGCCATCTGAAATACAAACTAGATGAGGATTATAACATAATAACAAATAGAAAGCATTGTGATAATTAACTCAGGTCAATTCTCTCTGAAGTAGGATCACCTTGAATGGATAGTAAAAAACAACAGTTCTTACAAAAATGAAGCTACTTTTGTAGAGTACTTTTGTCATCCAAAATTCTAAAACTGAATAGATGAGGTATGATAAACTGCTGCTTACCAGGAAGTAGGATTAATTTTATTATCTAGAAATAAAATACCTTAATTGCTTTTTGAGAAGTTAAATGATTCAGAAAACAGCAAAAGAAAACCAAACAAAAAACTGTAGACAAGCAGGAGATATTTGTTGCACTTTAAAATCTAGACTTGTTAAATTAAAAAATCTGGATGGCCAGGCGCGGTGGCTCAAGCCTGTAATCCCAGCACTTTGGGAGGCCGAGACGGGCGGATCATGAGGTCAGGAGATCGAGACCATCCTGGCTAACACGGTGAAACCCCGTCTCTACTAAAAAGTACAAAAAACTAGCCGGGCATGGTGGCGGGCGCCTGTAGTCCCAGCTACTCAGGAGGCTGAGGCAGGAGAATGGAGTGAACCCGGGAGGCGGAGCTTGCAGTGAGCTGAGATCCGGCCACTGCACTCCAGCCTGGGCGACAGAGCAAGACTCTGTTTCAAAAAAAAAAAAAAAAAAAAATCTGGATTGACATACTTTTTTCTTTTTTTGAGATGGAGTCTTGCTCTGTTGCCCAGGTTGGAGCACAGTGGTGAGATCTTGGCTCACTGCAACCTCTGCCTCCCGGGTTCAAGTGATTCTCCTGACTTAGTCTCCTGAGTAGTTGGCATTACAGGTGTGTGCCACCATGCCTGGCTAATTTTTGTACTTTTAGTAGAGACGGAGTTCCACCATGTTGGCCGGGCTGGTCTCGAACTCCTGACTTCAAGTGATCTGCCTGCCTCAACCTTTCAAAGTGCTGGGATTACAGGCGTGAGCCACTGTGCCTGTCCTGATATACATTTTTTAAATTAATAGGATATCAGTTTCTCCTGAACGCTACTAAATATAGGTGAAAAACATTTAAAGAATATGTCTGAAGGCCAGGCACAGGTGGCTCATTCCTGTGATCCCAGCACTTTGGGAGGCCAAGGTGAGCGGATCACTTGAGGTCAGGAGTTTGAGACCAACCTGGGCAACATGATGAAATCCCATCTATACAAAAAACACAAAAATTACCCCGGCATGGTGGTGCATGCCTATAGTCCCAGCTACTTAGGAGGCTGAGGTGAGAGGATCACTTGAGCCCAGGTGGCAGAGGTTGCAGTGAGCCGAGATTGCATCACTGCACTCCAGCCTGGGCAAGAGAGCGAGATGTTATCTCAAAAAGAAAAAAGAATATGTCTGAAGAGGTACTTCATTACCTACTAGAACACCATATGTTACTCACTATCCAACCCTGCTTCAACTTTGAGTGTTACGTTTAACTGCACTTGGATCATTTAAGAACAAATGGCCTATTAAGAACTTTCATTGTATAACTCCAGATAGAAGCCATGTAAGAGGTTAATCTGGTTCTGTTTCCCCGCCCAAATCTCATGTGGAATTGCAATCCCCAATGTTGGAGGTGGGGTCTGCTGAGAGGTGATTGGATCATGGGGGCGGTTTCTCATGAATGGTTCAGCACCATTCCCCCCTTGGTACTGCCATGACTGTAGTGAGTGAGTGCTCATGAGATCCAGTGGTTTAAAAGTGTGTGGCACCTCCTGCCTCACTCTCTCTTCCTCCTGCTCTGGCCATGTGATGTGTCTGCTCTACCTTCACCTTCCGCCATGACTGTAAGTTTTCTAAGGCCTCTCCAGAAGCCAAGCAGATGCCACTATGCTTCCTGTACAGCCTGAAGAATCACGAGCCAGTTAAACCTATTTTCTTTAAAAATTATCCAATCTAAGGCATTTCTTTATAGCAATGAGAGAACAGATCAATACAGTACAAACTTTCTGATAAGGCATCATTAGAAATTAATATTTTGAGATCTCCACTAAGGCTGGGGCAGATTTTTATGCTATTTGATGGAAATCAGAGAACACAATAATGGAAAACTGTATTGTCTAAGTCAGATATACCAAAAATCATACTTCCAAATAAATGCTATACAACAGCCTTGTCAAAGAAAGTTTTTCTGAATTTTTTTTGAGTCATATAAAACTCAGTACTTTATATTCTAGAAGAGCTGGAAGATTTTTATTTAGCATATGACGAATATGACTCTTTAAATGACTTTTATGGGCTAATTTTTTTATCTTCTTAGAAACTTTATAGAGTTTCATACTACTGCTTCCCCAGAGTAACACCAGTAAGCACAGCTGTCTGCATAGATTACTACTGCCAGGCACAGTGGCTCATGCCTGTAATCCCAGCACTTTGGAAGGCCAAGGTGGGTAAATGGTTTGAGCCCAGGAATTTGAGACCAGCCTGGGCAACATGGCAAGACTCCTATCTCCACAAAAACTACCAAAACTAGCTGGGCATGGTGGTGCACACCTGTAGTCCCAGCTACTTGGGAGGCCAAGTGATATGGTTTGACTGTGACCTCACCTAAATCTCATCTTGAATTCCCACGTGTTGTGGGAGGGACCCAGTGGGAAGTAATTGAATCATGGGGGCAGGCCTTTCCCATGCTGTTCTTTTGATAGTGAATAAGTCTCACAAAACCTGATGGTTTTATAAGGGCGAGTTTCCCTGCACAAGCTCTCTCTTTGCCTGCTGCCATCCATGTAAGATGTGACTTGCTCCTCCTTGCCTTCTGCCATGATTGTGAGACCTCCCCAGTCACGTGGACCTAACTGTAAGTTCATTAAATGTCTTTCTTTTGTAAATTGCCTGGTCGTGGTATGTCTTTATCAGCAGTGTGAAAATGGACTAAAACACCAAGGCAGGAGGATCACCTGGGCCCGGGGAAGATAAGGCTTTGGTGAGCTGTGATTGTGCTACTGCCCTCCTGTCTGGGTGACAGATGGAGACCCTGTCTCAAAAACAACAATAACAGCAGCAAAAACAAAACAAAACAAAACAAAAAAAACAAAAAAAAGAGATTACTACCTGCTTTTTTGTATTTGCTTCCTCAACTTTGACATTGGCTTGAATTGCAAGCTCTTCAAGTTCTTGTTTGGCAGCTTGTTCATCCTCAGAATCTTCCTCAAATTCAGGTCCCACTTTCTTTTCAGTTTTGAGTAGTAGTTTTTCTTGAAGAACTTCTTCAAACTGAATGTGAAAAATGTTTAATTTTTCTGCCAACTTTCTTCCACACAAAGTTTTGCCAGAGCCCTGGGGGCCGACAAGGCATATTCTTAATGGAGGAGCCTGCCACAGGGGGTGGGTCAGGGAGGGGTGGGATAAAGGGAGAGTGAAGGAAGAGCAGTTTTGAGTAATTTAGAACACATAAGACTTATTAACTGCCCTCCCTAAGATGGGGTAGGAATGATCACATCATGAACTCAAGGATGCTTAGACATTAGGATTTCAATTAACATAATTAATTCCATCAATACTGGTCCTCAGGGAGCACCAACAACCATGTACGATTATCTTGGTATCATATGCCAAAAGGCATTTAATAAAATAGGGTTTACTTATTTTTGTTTTTGACAAAAGTTTTAGTTAATACAGAATGGTAAGATATGTTCCTAGCATAATAAAATAAATCTATCAAACAGAAAGCCCATTAATAAGAAAAATTTAGAGCGTTCTCCATTTATTCCAGTAATCTCAGGACTCATGTTATATGGATCATCCATGGGATGCTGAAACTGTCAAGAACAACGTGAGCACTGGAATGAAGCAGCAGCTAAGTCTTCTGTGATTGTGAGGAAATACTAAGAAATTGGTAGGTGACAGCAGCATGGAGGAATGGGGCTTGTTGATACATCTGAGTAGGATAAGCCTCAAAGGGGCTGGAGTTTTTGCAAGGGGAAGGAGAAAAACTAGAATGACATGAAATTATATAGCTGCAGCCTCACACCATACTTTTAAATCACATTTTAAACCTCTCAGTGATAAAACTGCTGGCTTAACACCTCACTCATCCACCAGTTAAACTTCTGGCAATTAGGGCTGTCTGGTGCTCAGACTGTATTCAGGTACCCTATGGTAGGGAAGGGAAATGCTTCTGGAAAACCCAGTTCATTTTATGCTTTGCAAAACTATGGAAATACAGTCAGGATTTCAGGATCTTATCCAAATGGATTTGTGTAAAACAAGGCAATAGATCGCAAACAGCAAACCAGACTAAGCAGAAATTACAGTTGAAAACAACAACAGAAAAGGATAAATGGCCACAGTCCTTAAATGACCCCCAACACCAGTGGATTGGGGCTTCTTTGTGAGGGCACAACCATCCACATACTTCAGTAGTCTCATGGGCACTATATAAAATTTGAGGTTCATGAAAATGGCCCAAATTATACAGAAGTGCTTAGTTCCATGTGTTCATTTTAAGAAGGCATTGATATTATCAAAAGTCATAAGGCAATACATTGTGATGTATATATCTTGCAGTAATCCCATCCCAGGGAGCTATAGCATAGCACAGTAGTAAAATAATTCAAGAAAGTCAAAACACTTACAGCCAACTCATTTTCTACAAAAGCACCAAATACATGCATGGAGGAAAGGATGGTCTCTTTAATATATGGTGCTGTGATAGGTGGATATCCATATGCAGAAGAATGAAACTAGATCCTCATCTTTCACCATATACAGAAATCAACTCAAAATGGATTAAAGACCTAAATGGAAGACTTGAAAATATAAAACTGCTAGAAGAAAACGCCGGGGAAGTGCTACAAGACATTGGTCTGGGCAAAGATTTTTCCAGGTAAGACCTCAAAAACATAGGCAATAAAAGCAAAAATAGACACATAGGATTACATTAACCTAAAAAGCCTCTGAATCACAAAGAAAACAACATAGTAAAGAGACAACCTACAGAATGGGAGATAAGATTTGCAAAGTATCCATCCAACAAGGGATTAATAACCAGAATATATAAGGAACTCAAACAGCTCAGTAGCAAAAAAACAAATATTCTGATTTCACAATGGGGAAAAAAAGACCTGAACAGACATTTCTCAACAGAACACATACAAATGGAGAATTGGTATACGAAAAAATGCTCAACATCACTAATCATCAGGGAAATGCAAATCAAAACCACAGTGAGATATCATCTCACCTCTGTTAGAATGACTATTATCAAAAAGACAAAAAAATAGCAAATGCTGGTGAGGATGTGAAGAAAGGGGAACACTTGTACACTGTTGTGGAAATGTAAAGTAGGACAGCCATTATGAAAAACAGTATGGAGTTTCCTCAAAAATCTAAAAATATGAGAGGTCTTCGAAAAGTTGACAGAAAATGCATATTATGAAAAACTATGCATGGATTCACTTTTTTTTGCACCAAATAAACTCATATGGACTTGTATAACATGTCTGAACAGGATCTAGTTTGAAGCACTAAGAAAGATAAGACATCAGTATGATGTAAAACAAGGCAATAGATCACAGCAACATGAGTTCTGCTAGAATTGAAGCAAGAATAAACATCAAATTTATGGTGAAGCTTGGGAAGAAAAATGGTGAAATCATTGATGCTTTATGAAGGTTTCTGGGGACAATGCCCCAAAGAGATCAGCAGTTTACAAATGGACAATTTGCTTGAAAAAAGGATGAGACAATGTTGAAGATGGAGCCTGTAGCAGCAGACCACCCACTTAAATTTGTGAGGAAAAAATTTATCTTGTTTGTGGCCCAATTGACAAGGACTGATGATTAACAGCAGAAACAATAGCCAACACGCCTAGACATCTACATTGGCTCAGTGTACAATTTTTCTGACTGAAAAATTAAAGTTGAGCAAAGTTTCTACTCTATGATTGCCAAAACTGTTGCACCCAGATCATCTGCTGACAAAAACAGAGCTTTCAATGGAAATTTTAAACACATGGGATCAAAATCTTGAAGCATTTGTTTGAAGAACTGTAGAGGAGATGAAACATGGCTTTATCAGTATGATCCTGAAGACAAAGCACAATCAAGGCAATGGTTACCAAGAGGTGGCAGTGGTCCAGTCAAAGCAAAAGTGGACTGGTCAAGCACAAAGGTCACGGCAACAGTTTGTTTTTTGAGGCTCAATGCATTTTCTTTGTTGAGCTTCTGGAGGGCCAAAGAGAAATAACATCTGCTTATGATGAGAGTGTTTTGAGAAAGTCAGCCAAAGCTGTAACAGAAAAATGTCCAGGGAAGATTCACCAAAGTGTCCTTCTCCTCTATAACAACGCTCCACTAAAAAATGACTATTGGATAGCCATGGTAACAACAGCCACTCAACCAATTTTAAATTGGTTTAATTGATCAGGGTAAACTCACTTCAGGAAACACATTTTTGCAATCCAACCAACCAGTGTCAGCCCTCACTCTTGAAACTTACCAATCAGGATGGACTTACCCCTATAACAATTCTGAGTGTGCACCAGTCAATAGCAGTGTCACTAATCTTACTTCCATAGATGTCAACCCACTTATGCCTCTGAAAGTTCACCAATCCCTGAATTCCACTCTTCTCCAAAATCCTGTAGAAGACCATCATCCTGCTCTGCTCTCAGAGACTAACTAGCATGACTGGCCTCACTATGGTAAGGAATTCATCCAGCTGTGGGGTTTGTTTTTGTTTATGTTTTGTTTTATTTTTACTTCAGCTAAAAAGGCAGTTATTAAGTGCTGGTTTGACACAAGCAATTACTACAGAAATCAAAATAGATAATTATTTTATGTTATATTCCAAAAAGTTGTTCTTTGAACTTAGATATTTTCTTCATATTGTAATATCAGATTGGGGACTTCACCCTTAAGTAAATTGGTAGCGATTGGTAATCAGTCCTGAAAAAATCCTGTGGGAGCAATCATTAAGATAGGAATACTGTCTCACCTTCAGTGGTTCTTCATGAGCCACATAGTCCTCAGGATGTTCCAAAAACTTTTCTTTAGCCTCAGCACTTGAAAAGTAGTAGATCTTTTCTCGATACTTGGCTGCTTCTTCTGTGTTTCCTGGTTGTAGGATGAAGTTTTCTTTGAGGACTACTGGACAAAAGTGTTTTGTGTCTCCCAAATACCTCTTTCTCTCCTTAATTTTATCTTCACCCTAGAAACGTTATTCCAAAGTTTGGAGAACATTAAATTAAAAAGTATTTTGATGGAGAGAATTTTTTTAAATGCTTCTTGAATAATATTTAATCTGTAGCAACTTGAAAACAATCCACAAAGGGCGAGTCCTTATATTATTTTAATTAATTAAAAATCAGTTTCTCATATATTACTCTAAGTGCACATCCTAAGTTTCTCTATTTTCATGAGGAAAATAAAGCAGCACTGAGAATGAAGGTGCCCTCAGTCCTCTACCAACATAGATGTAATGAAAAACTCCGGAATGTGTTGATGCTGGGTCACTGTGAGGTCAGTTTCTAAAATAAAATTTTTTCCTAAAAGAAAAAGCTGAGTCAAGATCAAAACTTCTTACCCATGGCAAATAAAATGAGAGATGCCTCAGAATTTACTTTGCTATTAAGTGGATATATGATCAAATAATAATTTGGAAATATCCGATTTAGCTCAATTGAAAGTGTAAAATGTATTTTCTTTTATGATAAAGAAAATATGTGCACAGTCCCTTAAGGATTCTTTCAATTTATTTAAAGCAAGGGAAATACATTTAAAAAATGCTTTTTATGATATAAAATACATGCTTACTGTAAAAATATTCAAAACACAGGACAATGTACAAAAAGTGAAAATCTCCTTTCACCTTTTTTCTTCCAGTACTATGTTAGCATTCTTAATAGTTTTATCTCCCAGACTCATTAAAAAAATCCTACCAATATACCTATAAAAATAGATATATATTTAGGCACAAATATATTATTTTAAAAAATACAAATGGAATACTTTACATACTTATTTACATCATACTTCTTTTCACAAAACAAGATACAACCAACTTTCTATAAAGGTGCAAAAGTGAGACTAACCTTTTCTTTTACTACTTTTATTTGATATTTATATCAGAATATGCAAGCTTTGGCTGGGTGCGGGGGCTCATGCCTGTAATCCCAGAACTTTGGGAGGCTGAGGTGGGTGGACCACATGAGGTCAGGAGTTCGAGACCAGTCTAGCCAACATGGTGAAACCCCTTCTCTACTGAAAACATAAAAATTAGCCAGGTGTGGTGGCATGTGCCTGTAATCCCAGCTACTAAGGAGGCTGAGGCAGGAGAATCGCTTAAGCTGGAGAGGTGGAGGTTGCAGTGAGCCGAGATTGCACCACTGCACTCCAGCCAGGGTGACAGAGTGAGACTCCGTCAAAACAAACAAACAAAAAAAATCAAAAGCAAGCTTCAAAATGAGCTGGAAAATAATGATTTTTTTCTTATGATGTTCAAAAAATACAGGGAATTATCTAATCAACGAAGGTGTACGTAAGAAATGACCTATAAAGCCTCCCCATCTGTTATTTTTGTTTAGTTTTTATCTTTCTTCCTAAGCCCATATTTTAGTAATTGATTTTTTTGGGGGTAAAATCCTTTCAAGTTCTTATAATTTTTTTTTTAGTTTTTTCTTTATTTCTTCTAAAAAAAAAAAGAGATACATGTGCAGAACGTGCAGGTTTGTTACATAGGTACACATGTGCCATGGTGGTTTGCTGCACCTATTGACTCATCCTCTACATTCCTTCCTCTTACCCCCCAATAGGCCCTGGTGTGTGTTATTTCCCTCTTTGTCCATGTGTTTTCAGTGTTCAACTCCCACTTATGAGTGAGAACATGTGAGTTGGGTTTTCTGTTCCTGTGTTAATTTGCGGAGGATGATGACTTCCAGCTATATTCATGTCCCTGTAAAGAACATGATCTCATTCTTTTTTATGGCTGCATAGCATTCCATGGTGTATATATACACCACATTTTCTTTATCCAGTCTATCATTGATGGGCATTTGGGTTGGTTCTATGTCTTTCCTATTGTAAATAGTGCTGCAATAAACATACGTGTGCATGTGTCTTTATAGTACAATGGTTTATATTCCTGTGTGTATATACCCAGTAATGGGATTGCCGGGTCAAATGGTATTTCTGGTTCTAGATCCTTGAGGAATTGCCACACTGTGTTTCACAATAATTGAACGAATTTGCACTCCCACCAACAGTGTAAAAGCATTCCTATTTCTCCACAGCCTCACCAGCATCTATTATTTCCTGACTTTTTAATAATCGCCATTTTGGCTGGCATGAGATGGTATCTCAGTGTGGTTTTGATTTGCATTTCTCTGATGATCAGTGATGTTGGGCTTTTTTTTCATGTTTTTGGCCACATAAATGTGTTCTTTGGAGAAGTGTCTGTTCATATCTTTTGACTACTTTTTGATGGGGTTGTTTTTTCTTGTAAATGTGTTTAAGTTCATCATAAATTCTGAATATTAGACCTTTGTCAGATGGGTAGATTGCAAAAATTTTCTCCCGTTCTTCAGGTCACCTGTTCACTCTGATGATAGTTTCTTTTGCTGTGTGGAAGCTCTTCAGTTTAATTAGATCCCATTTGTCAATTTTGGCTTTTGTTGCAATTGCTTTTGGCGTTTTTGTCCTGAAGTCTTTGCCCATGCCCATGTCCTGAATGGTATTGCCTAGGTTTTCTTCTCGGGTTTTTTATGCTTTTGGCTTATACATTTAAGTCATTAATCCATCTTCAGTTAATTTTTGTATAAGGTGTAAGGAAAGGGTACAGTTTCAGTTTTTTGCATATGGCTAGCCAGTTTTCCCAGCACCATTTACTGAATAGGAGATCCTTTCCTCATTGCTTGTTTTTGTCAGATTTGTTGAAAAACAGATGGTTGTAGACGTGTGGTATTATTTCTGAGGTCTCTGTTCTGCTCCATTGGTCTATATGTCTGTTTTGGCACCAGTACCATGCTGTTTTGGTTACTGTAGCCTTGCAGCAGAGCTTGAAGTCAGGTAGCATGATGCCTCTAGTTTTGTTCTTTTTGCTTAGAATTGTCTTAGCTACACAGGGTCTTCTTTGATTCCATATGAAATTTAAGATAGTTTTTTTCTAATTCTGGGAGGAATGTCAATGGTAGTTTGATGGGAGTAGCATTGAATCTATAAATTACTTTGGGCAGTATGGCCATTTTCATGATATTGATTCTTCCTATGTATGAGGATGGAAAGTTTTTCCATTTGTTTGTGTCTTCTCTTATTTCCTTGAGGAGTGGTTTGTAGTTCTCCTTGAAAAGGTCCTTCACATCCCTTGTTAGTTGTATTCCTAGGTATTTTATTTTCTGTGTAGTGATTGTGAATGCGAGTTCATTCAGGATTTGACTCTCTGCCTGCCTACTGTTGGTGTAAAGGAATGCTTGTGATTCAGGCACATTGATTTTATATCCTGAGACTTTGCTGAAGTTGCTTATCAGTTCAAGAAGTTTTTGGGCTGAAATAATGGGGTATTCTAGATCTTAAAATCATGTCATCTGCAAAAAGAGGCAACTTGACTTCCTCTCTTCCTATCTGAATACCCTTTATTTCTTTATCTTGCCTGATTGTTCTGGCCAGAACTTCCAATACTATGTTACATGGGAGTGGTGAGAGAAGGTATCCTTGTCTTGTACTGGTTTTCAAAGGGAATGCTTCCAGCTTTTGCCCATTCAATATGATATTGGCTGTGGATTTGTCACAAATAGCTCTTATTATTTTGAGATATGTTCCATCAATACCTAGTTTATTGAGAGTTTTTAACATGAAGGGATGTTAAATTTTATCAAAGGCCTTTTCTGCATCTATTGAGATAATCATGTGGTTTTTGTCTTTGGTTCTGTTTATGTGATGAATTACATTTATTGATTTGTGTATGTTGAACCAGCCTTGCATCCCAGGGATGAAGCTGACTTGATCATGGTGGATAAGTTTTTTGATGCACAGCTGGATTCGGTTTGCCAGTATCTTATTGAGGATTTTTGAATTGGTATTCATCAGGGATATTGGCCTGAAGCTTTCTTTTTTTGTTGTGTCTCTGCCAGGTTTTGGTATCAGGCTGATGCTGGCTTCATAAAATGAATTAGGGAGGAGTCTCTCCTTTTCAATTTGTTTGGAATAGTTTCAGAAGTAATGGTACCAACTCCTCTTTGTATTTCTGGTATAATTCAGCCGTGAATCCATCTGATCCTGGGCGTTTTTTGGTTGATAGGCTATTAATTACCTCCTCAATTTCAGAACTTGTTATTGGTCTTTTCAGGGATTCAACTTCTTCCTGATTTAGTCTTGGGAGGTTGCATGTGTCCAAGAATGTATGCGTTTCTTCGAGATTTTCTAGTTTATTTGCATAGAGGTGTTAATAGTATTATCTGATGGCAGTTTGTATTTCTTTTCTTTTCTTTTTTTTTTTGAGATGGAGTCTTATTCTGTAGCCTAGGATGGAGTGAAATGGTATGACCTCTGCTCACTGCAACCTCCACCTCTCAGGCTCAAGCTATTCTCCTGTCTCAGCCTCTCGAGTAGCTGGGATTACAGACGTGCACCACCACGCCCAGATAATGTTTGTATTTTTAGTACAGATGGGGTTTCGCTATGTTGGCCAGGCTGGTCTCAATCTCCTGACCTCAGGTGATCCACCCGCCTTTGCCTCCCAAAGTGCTGGGAGTGCAGGTGTGAGCCACCGCACCCGGCCCAGCAGTTTGTATTTCTGTGGGGTCAGTGGTGATATCCCCTTTATCATTTGTTATTGTATCTATTTGATTCCTCTCTCTCAATAGTCTAACTAGTGGTCTATTTTGTTAATTTTCTAAAAAACCAGCTCCTGGATTCATTGATATTTTGGAAGGGTTTTTTTGTGTCCCTATCTCCTTCAATTCTTCTCTTAACTTAGTTATTTCTTGTCTTCTGCTAACTTTTGGGTTAGTTTGCTTGTGCTTCTCTAGCTCCTTTCATTGTAATGTTAGGGTGTTGATTTGAGCTCTTTCTAGCTTTCTGATGTGGGCATTTAGTGCTATAAATTTCCCTCTTGACACTGCTTTAGCTGTGTCCCAGAGATTCTGGTGCATTGTCTCATTGTTCTCATTGGTTTCAAAGAACTTCTTGATTTCTGCCTTATTTCATTATTTACCCAGGAATCATTCAGGAGCAGGTTGTTCAATTTCCATGAAATTGTGTGATTTTGAGTGAGTTTCTTAATCCTGAGTTCTAATTTGCTTGCACTGCAGTCTGAGAGACTGTTTGTTATTATTTCAGTTCTTTTACATTTGCTGAGGAGTGTTTTGCTTCCAATTATGTGTTTGATTTTAAAATAAGTGCCATGTGGCACTGAGAAGAATATATATACTGTTGATTTGGAGTATTGAGTTCTGTAGACATCAACTAGGTCTGCTTGATCCAGAGCTGAGTTCAAGTCCTGAATATCCTAATTAATTTTCTGTCTCATTGATCTAATACTGACAATGGGGTGTTAAAGTCTCCCACTATTATTGCGTGGGATTCTAAGTCTCTTTGTAGGTCTCTAAGAACGTGTTTTATGAATCTGGGTGCTCTTGCATTGGGTGCATATATGTTCATAATGGTTAGCTCTTCTTGTTGAATTGTTCCCTTTACCATTATATAGTGCCCTTCTTTGTTTTTTCTGATCTTTATTGGTTTCAAGTCCATTTGGTCAGAGAATAAGAGAATCCCTGCTTTTTTTGGCTTTCCATTTGCTTGGTAAATTTTCCTCCATCCATTTATTTTGAGCCTGTGTGTATCTTTGCATGTGAGATGAGTCTCTTGAAGACAGCATACCAATAGATCTTGGCTCTTTATCTAGTTTGCCATTCTGTACATTTTAATTGGGCCATTGAGCCCACTTACATTTAAGATTAGTATTATGAATCTGATCCTGTCATCATGATACTATTTCCTTATTTTACACACTGGCTGATGCAGTTTCTTTGTAGTGTCATTGGTCTTTATATTTTGGTGTATTTTTGCAGTGGCTGGTACCAGTTTTTCCTTTCCAGTATATATTTAGTGCTTCTTTCAGGAGCTCTTGCAGGGCAGGCCTGGTGGTAATGAAATCCCTCAGCATTGCTTGTCTGGAAAGGATTTTATTTTTCCTTTGCTTATGAAGCTTAGTTTGGCTAGGCTATAAAATTCTGGGTTGAAAATTCTTTAAGAATGTTGAATATTGGCCCCCAGTCTCTTATGGTTTGTAGAGTTTCTGCTGAGAGATCCATTGTTAGTCTGATGAGCTTCCCTTTGTATGTTACCTGGCCTTTCTCTCTGGCTGCCCTTAACAGTTTTTTCTTCATTTCAACCTTGGAGAATCTGATGATTATGTGTTTTGGGGTTGATTTCATGGAGTATCTTAATGGTGTTCTCTGTATTTCCTGAATTTGAATGTTGGCCTGTCTTGCTAGATTGAGGAAGTTCTCCTGGATAATATCTAGAAGTGTGTTTTCCAGCTTGTTTCCATTCTCCCTGTCTCCTTCTGGTACTCTAATCAATCATAGGTTTCTTTTTAGGAAGTCCCATATTTCTTGGAGGCTTTGTTCATTCATTTTCATTCTTTTTTCTCTATTGTTGTCTGCATGTCTTATTTCAGTAAGGTGGTCTTCAAACTCCAATATCCTTTCTTCTGCTTGGTCAATTTGACTGTTGATAGTTGTGTATGCTTCATGAAGTTCTCATGCTGTGTTTTTCAGCTCCATCAGGTCATTTATGTTCCTCTCTAAACTGATTATTCTAGTTAGTAATTCATCTAACCTTTTATCAAGGTTAACATGCTCCTTTAACTCATCTTAATTTTTTTATTACCCATCTTCTGAAGCCTACTTCTGTCAATTCACCCATCTGATCGTCCGTCCAGTTCCATGCCCCTGATGGAGAAATGTTGCGATCATTTGGAGCAGAAGATGCTCTCTGGCCTTTTGGGTTTTCAGCATTTTTTCATTGATTCTTTCTATCTTTGTGAGTTTGTCAGGTTTTGGTTTTTGATGCTGCTGACCCTTGGAGTTTTGTGGGGGCCTTTTTGTTGTTGTTGATGCTGTTGTTGTCATTTTCTGCTTGTTTGTTTTCCTTTCAATAGTCAGGTCCCTCTTCTGTAGGGCTGCTGCAGCTTGCTGGGGGTTCAGTTCAGGCACTACTCATCTGATTTGCCCCCGTGACTGAAGATGTCACTTGAGGGGGCTGAAGAGCAGCAAAGATGGGTGCCTGCTCCTTCTTCTGGGACCTTTGACCTTAAGGAATGCCAACCTGATGCCAGTAGGATCACTCCTGTATGGGGTATCTAACAACCCCTGTTGGAAGTTCTCACCCAATTGGGTGGCACAGGGAGCAGGACCCATTTAAAGAAGTACTTTGTCCCTTGGTGGAGCAGGTGTGTTTTGCTGAGGGGAAACCCACTCATCTGGGCTGCTTGGATTCCTCAGAACTACCAAGAGGAGAGGCTAAGTCTGCTGGTTCACAGAGACAGCAGTCACCCCTCCTCCTATATTGATGAATTACTGAATGGTTTCCAATTTGAAGCCATTACAAATAAAGCTGCTGCGACCACTCATCAAGTCTTTGGGCATGTGCTCTCCTTTCTCTGGGATAAATCCCTTAGGAGTGGTAGGACTGGTTGCTATGGTAGATGTATATTTATCTGTTTAAGAAATTGCCAAACTATTTTCCAAAGTGATTGTACCAAGTTATATTCCCATGAGCTGTATATAAGAATTCAAGTTATTCTGCATCCTAGCTAACACTTGGTATGGTCAGTCTTTGATTTTAGGCATTCTAATCATTATCTAATAGTGTCTCATTGTGATTTTAATTTTCACCTCCTTAGTGACTAATGAGGTTGAACATCTTTTCATGTACCTATTAGCCATCTGTATATTTGGCTAATATCTGAAGTATCTGGTGTCTGTTAAAATCTTTTCTCCATTAAAAAAAAAGGGTTGTTTGTTTTCTCATTGAGTATTAAGAGTTCTTTATATATTCTGGATATAAGGACTTTCATCAGATGTGTGATTTGCAAATATTTTATCCAAGTTTGTCTTTTCATTCTCTTAATAGTGTTTTTTTTTTTGAGACATAGTCTCGCTCTGTCACCCAGGTTGGACTGCAGTGGCCGGATCTCAGCTCACTGCAAGCTCTACCTCCCGGGATCAGGCCATTCTCCTGCCTCAGCCTCCAAAGTAGCTGGGGCTACAGGCGCCCGCCACCTTGCCCGGCTAGTTTTTTGTATTTTTTAGTAGAGACGGGGTTTCACCGTGTTAGCCAGGATGGTCTCGATCTCCTGATCTCGTGATCCACCTGTCTCAGCCTCCCAAAGTACTGGGATTACAGGCTTGAGCCACTGCGCCCGGCCAATAGTGTTTTTTTAAAAAAAAATAGTTTAGTTCTTACTTTTGATGAAGGCCAATTTATCATTTTTTTCTTTATGGATTCTGCTTTTGGTGTCATGTCTAAGAAATTTTTGCCTAATCCAAGGTCTCAAAGATTCTCTCTTAGGTTTCTTCCAGAAGTTTTATAGTTTTATAATTTACATTTAGGCCTATAATACATTTTAAGTTAGTTTTTGTATATCATGTGAGGTTTGGTTCAAAGTTCACTATGCATATGGATCTCCAATTGTTCCAGCACTATTTATTAAAAAGTCAAAAAGACTGTCCTTTCTCCACTAAATTGCCTCTGTAGATTTGTCAGTAATCAATTGTCCATATATATGTAGCTCTATTTCTGGACTCCCTTGTGTTCTATTAATCTATTTGCTCTTTTATGCCAGTGACACTATTTTGATAGCTATAACTTTATAATTAATTAATCTTGAAGTCAAACGTATTAATTCTCTTACTTGGTTATTCTTTCTAAAATTTGTTTACATTATTTTAAGTACTCTGCATTTTCAAATGAATGTTAGGATCAATTTATAAGTTTCTACCACAGTATGCTGGGTTTTAAAGTTTGATTATATGGAAGCTGTAGATAAATTTGGGGAGAATTGATATAACAATATTAAGTCTTCTGACCTGTGAACATAGTATATCTACTTTTTTTTTCTTTTTTCTTTTTTGAGATGGAGTCTTGCTCTGTCACCTAGGCTGGGGTGCAGTGGCACGATCTCAGCTCACTGCCCGAGATCAAACGATTTTCGTGTCTCAGCCTTGCCAGCAGCTGGGATTATAGGCATACACCACCATGCCTGGCTAATTTATATATTTTCAGTAGAGAAGGGGTTTTGCCATGTTGGCTAAGCTGCCTTGAACTCCTGACCTCAAGTGATTTGCCTGACTCGGCTTCCCAAAGTGCTGGGATTACAGACATGAGCCACCATGCTCAGCCATGGTATATCTATCGGTCCATTTATGTAGGCTTTCTTCTATTTTTCTCAGCACAATTTTGTAGGTTTTAGTGTATTGTTCTTGGATATCTTTTGCTAAATTTATCCCTTTGTATTACATTTTCTTGACACTATTTTGAAAGGCATTTAAAAATCAATTTCTGATTGTCTATTGCTTACATATAGAAATAAAATTGATTTTTGTATATTGATTTTATGTCCTAAAACTTTGCTAAATTCAATTATTAGTAGTTTTTTTGTTGATTCCATTGGCTTTTCTACATAGATGTATTAATTTCATAATGCTGCTTACACAACTTACCACAAATGTAGTGGCTTTAAACAGCAAACATGTATTTTCTTACAGTTTTGGAGATCAGAAGCCCAGAGAGTTTTATGGGGCTACTGTGAATTTGTTGACAGGGTTAATTCCTCCTGGAGGCCCCAGGGGAGAATCCATTCCTGCCTCTCCACTTCTAGGGTTGGCTCATGGCCCTTTTCTCTATCTTCAAAGCCAGCTTCAAAGCACCTTCTCTCTGACTTCCTGTCTTCCTCTTATAAGGACCTTTGTGATTACATTGGTCCACGTGGATAATCCATGATAACTCCCTTATCTCAAGATCCTTAATTTAGTCACATCTGCAAAATCCCTTTTTGTATAAGGTAACATTCACAGGTGTCAATTCACAGCTTAGGACATGGACTTCTTTGGGGTGCCATTATTCAGCCTATCACAATAGAAAATCTTATCTCCTATATATAAAGATAGTTGTGTCTTTCTTTTTCAATCTGAATGCCTTTTATTTATTTTCCTTGTCTGAATGCAGTAGCCAAACCTTCAGTATAGTGTTGAATAGAAGTGGTGAGAGTGAACATCCTTTCCTCATCCTCATCTTAGGAAAAAAGCATTCAGACTTTTACCCTTAAGTATGACATTAGCTGTTAGTTAGAAACCTTCTGTGGATACCCTTTATCAAGCCAAGGAAGTTCCCTTCATCTTTTTTTTCTTACCAGTAATAGATGTTGAATTTTGTCAAATGCTTTTTCTGTATCTATTAAGGTGATCACGTTTTTTCCCCTCAGTTTCTTCATATGATGAATTACATTGATTGCTTTTCAAACAATCAATGTTTCATATGATGAAACATATGAATTACATTGATTGCTTTTCAAACGTTAAACTAAACTTGAATTTCCGAGATAAGTCCCACTTGGTCATGGTGTATTATTCTTTTTGTGCATTTTTGGATTTGATTTGCTAAATTTTGTTAAGAATGTCTGTATGTTAATGAGTGATATTAGACTGCAGTTTGTTTTTCTTTCCTTGCTTTTAATGTCTTTGGTTTTGGTATCAGAACAATGCTGATCTCATAGAATGACTAGGAAGTATTCTCTCTTCTTCAATTTTCTGGAACAGTTTGTATGGAATTGGTTTTCTTTCTTTCTTCAAGATTTGGCAGAATTCATCATGGAAGCCTCCTGTGTCTGGCTGCTTTCTTTCAGCTTCTGTGTGTCTAACAGAGTCTTCAGTTTGCCTTTGTTTTTATTTTTTTATTTTTATTTCTTGAGAAGGAGTCTCATTCTGTTGCGTAGGCTGGAGTGCGATGGCATGATCTCATTGCAACCTCCGGCTCCCAGGTTCAAGTGATTCTCCTGCCCCAGTCTCCTGAGTAGCTGGGATTACATGTGCGCACCACCACACCTGGCTAATTTTTCTATTTTTAGTAGAGATGGGGTTTCACCAAGTTAGTCAGGTTGGTCTTGGACTCCTGACCTCATGATTTGCCTGCCTTGGCCTCCCAAAGTGCTGGAATTACAGGCGTGAGTCACCACGCTCAGCTTGCCCTTGTTTTTAAAAGAGGGTTTCAATGGACACAGAATCCTAGGTTGACAGTTTATTTTATTTTATTTTTATTTATTTATTTATTTTGAGACGGAGTCTTGTTCTGTCGCCCGGGCTGGAGCGCAGTGGCCGGATCTCAGCTCACTGCAAGCTCCGCCTCCTGGGTTCACGCCATTCTCCTGCCTCAGCCTCCCGAGTAGCTGGGACTACAGGCACCCGCCACCTCGCCCGGCTAGTTTTTTGTATTTTTTTTTAGTAGAGACGGGGTTTCACCGTGTTAGCCAGGATGGTCTCGATCTCCTGACCTCGTGATCCACCCGCCTCGGCCTCCCAAAGTACTGGGATTACAGGCTTGAGCCACCGCGCCTGGCCTATTTATTTATTTTTAAGACAGGGTCTCCCTCTGTTGCCCAAGCTGGAATGCAGCGTGTGATCTCAGCTCACTGATGTCTTGACCTCCTGGGCTCAAGCGATCCTCCCACCTCAGTCTCCCGAGTAGCTAGGACTACAGGTGTGCGCCACCATGCCTGGTTAATTTTTGTATTTTTTGTAGAGATGGGGTTTTGCCATGTTGCCCAGGCTGGTCTTGAACTCCTGAGCTGAAGCAATGTGTTCGCCTTGGCCTCTCAAAGCGCTGGGATTACAGTCATGAGCCACCGCACCAGGCTGACAGTTTTTTTTGTTCCCTTCAATACATTAAAGATGTTGCTCCACTCTCTTCTTGCATTGTTTTTGCTGAGAAATATGCTGTCATCCTTATATTTGTCCCTGTATGTGTGGCATATCTGTTTTCTCCTTTATTTTTAAAATTGGTTTTGAGCAATTTGAATATGATGTACTTGGTATTATAATATTTTCTTCATGTTTCTTGTGCTTGAGCATGTTTATTTATTGGGCATATTGAATCTGAGAGTTTGTAATTTTTTTTCAAAATTTAGAAAAAATTTGACCATTATTTCTTCAATCCCCCTCATGCATACTTTTTGTAGATCTGAACCATATGTACACGTTGAGCATCCCTAATCCCCAAATCTGAAGTTTGGAGTGCTCTAAACTCTAAAACTTCTTGAGCAGTGATCTGACACTCAAAGAAAATGTAGCATTTTGGATTTCAGATTAAAAATGCTCAAGTGATGTGTATTGTGCAAATATTCAAGAATCTGAAAAAGTCTAAAATCAGAAACACTTCTGGTCCCAAGCATTCTGTATAATAGGCTGTTTGAAGTTGTTCCACAGATCACTGATGCTCTTCTCATTTTTTTCAGAATCTTTTTCCTCTGTTGTTTCATTTTGGACAGTTTCTATTGCTATTTCTCTTGCAGTGGCTAAACTGCAGTCATACCATTAATATATATTTCATTCCATATACTGTACTTTTCAATCTTAAAAGTTCAATTGAGGTATTTATTATATCTTCTATATCTCTGTTTAACTTTTTGAACATATAGAATAACAACTGTTTTACTGTCCTTGTCATCTAATTCTAAGAACACCTTTGTCAGTTCTGAATCCATTTCAGTTGATTACTTTTTCTCCTCAATGCGAGTCATATTTTTCTGCCTGTTTGCAGGTCTCACAATCTTTCAGTGGCTACTATAATTTTACTTTGTATTCCCATAAATATTCTTGAGCATTGCTCTTGGACACAGTTAGGTTACTTGGAAGCAGTTTGATCCTTTTGGCTTTTGCTTTTTGATAGGTGGGGCCAAAGCTTCATTTATGCTAGATCTAGTTATTCCCCATTCCTAAGGCTAGACCCTTGTTAGTACCTTACCCAATGCTCTGTGAATTGGGAGGGTTTTCTTAAAAAATATATATATTATTAATGAAGACCATACTTTAAAATATAAGCTTTGAGTATTATAGCCGGCTTGATAATTGTCTGCAGATACCAGAGATCATTTTATGGTGGGCCAGAGTGGGACACAGAAGAACAACAGCAGACATGGCAGACGATGGATGATGAAAGAAAAGAATCTGCATCTGAGTGGGACAAAACCCACATCCTTTAGTCATCCCAAAGAAAGGCTCTCCAGTTCCTTAGTGATAAAGTACTAAAACCTGTTATCAGAATCACACTACATATTGTTTGTAGTTTGACACATACATATTTGGGTTTAAGTCAGGCAACTTAACCCAGTTAATCACAAGTCTATGTTTATATAACTTAATAACATAATATTTATAAAGCTTCAAATTAAAAGAACCACTTCCTGTTTCATTACTGATAGATGTCTGAACTGGACAGCTATCAAATGAGAGTAGTTGTCCAAATTCTGATGCCAAGGGAGTGGATGGGGCCTGAATATGGGTTGCTCCTAACTGAGAACACTGCTCATTATTTTCATGCAAGTAGCCTCTTTTAGTTACAACCACCACTTCTGCTAAATTTCTAAAATATTTATGTATTTAAAACTTAAACTTTTTTCCATGTAAAAAAGTTAAAGTAGTTTCCTTTTATCTTTTCATGAGTCTTTTTTTATACTACATAGCCTGGAATTTCAGGGAGGTCAAGTGATGCTGAGGCAGAGGGAGAATGTATGTGCAAATGAGAATGTCCGTTCACTTGGGGTCCAAAAGTGATAGTTACCACTCTTATTTGCATATTTTCAATGACTTCACAAATGAGGATGAGTAGAAATAAAAGAATCATGCCTCTTCCTCTTCCTCTTCCTCTAGCTCCTCATCAACCTCTGCTTCAGTCTGGTAGTCTTCTGTTTCTTCCTCATAATCTTCCCCAGTTAACTCCCATGCAGTATATTGAAATGGTTCTAGAGAAAAAGAGAATCATTGGGGAAAATATTTTTAGCAAAAAAGCTATTAGCATATTACTATAAGGTTAAGAAAATTAATTATTATTATTAGTCTCTTAGATTAAATATGTATGCAAATAGGCCTTTGTAAGTTTCTTATGTGACAACTGGTCAGTATGGCCAGAGGTGTTTGGACCGCGTGGCTGTTCTGATTGGTCAGGACCTGCACTGTGATAGTTGCTAAGTATTTTATACATCAGCCTTGCATATATTGAACATTTACTTCATAAACCATCAAGGAAGGCTTTCAAGTTTCAAAATGCTTCTAATACTATTGCCTGCTCTTGATAATTAATGTTATGATTAAAGCCCTTACTTTCCATAGTCTCAACTACTTTTTGAAGTAATTCCTGTGGAGTTCTGTCAGCAATCTCCAAGTTTAAAATTTTAATGTAAGCCTCACTAATTGTTGCTTCCAGCTGTTTCCAGAGGATGATGAAAGAATTAATCTTCTCTTTAAATGGCTCCATTTCAGGAACATCAGGATAAGAGTCTTCTGGAAACTCAGGTAGTACAACTTTTGAGTAAAAGACAAAGGAAAGAAAAAAGGGGCTTTAAATATCCTATCTTTAGCCATATTGCCAAAATAACTTATACTTTGTAATATTTTTAAACAGTTGAAAAAAATATTCTAAGCAACAATATACATTCATAAATTTATAATTTAATTATGCTTTGTTCTTATATTTGCTGTAGATGTATATTTACCTGTTACTAAAACTCAAGCTTTTGGATAATTAACATGAGTTTCTTAAGGAAACTTTTTAACTGTTAACAAAAAATGTATAAAACAAATTTGTGTGAAAACCAGTGTTATAATCTGGTTTGATAGACTTTTAATGTAGTAAGCCAAATATTTATGTATGTCAATTAGCATACAACATGGAAAGAAATAAGTATGAAGCACCTACTATGCCTAAAATTAGGGACCCGTTATAAGAAAATATGGAAAGTACTTTTATGCACTAACTACTTTCATTTTACAGTCTAACCTGTTTCAGATAATTTTTCAGTTTCCAGGCCCTCTTTGGATCCTTTTGGGATTTCTGTTTCCACTGTAGTTTCCTCAATAGGCTCAGATACTTAAGAAAGAAATCTAATAGTTAGTGTTTGAATTTTAAAACATTATTCCTTTATGAATGTTTTGGCACAAAGAACACTTCAAATAGTTTAAATTGTATATGAAATGTCTAATAGAAAGTACAGTTTTTGTTAGGGAAAAAATGGCATAAGAATACATAATTAAAAAGGCAGAAAATAAAGAATATTCTTAAACACATAAAAAGACATGGACTAGAATAATAATTGACACATGATACATACAATTCTGGCTGATAATTTGTTAAATATTAATCAAACTTCTTTTAATTTGGCAGCAGACTAATAATACCTGATATTCCTTTTAATTTCTTATTAAAATACCCATGAAGCCAGGCATAGTGACTCATGCCTGTAATCCCAGCCTTTGGGAGGCAGAGGTGGGAGAATCACTTAAGGCCGGAGTTCAAGACCAGCCTAGGCAACACAGCAAGATCACATCCCTACAAAAAATGAAAATTAGCCAGGCATGGTGGCTCATACCTGTGGTCCTAGCTACATGGGAGGCTGAGGTGGGAAGATCACTTGATCATGCCACTGCACACTAGTCTGGGTGACAGAGCAAGACACCATCTCTATTAAAAAAGAAAATTTTCAAGAAGATACACCAAAAAAGACCACAAAGTGGCAATGAGAGATGATGATATTGCAAAGTCCCAGCTGTAGGTGTAGGCATGGAGAGATTTAAGAGAATCTCAACTAATTTCACTGTTGAATGTATAGATTGAAAACTGTGGCCGGGCGCGGTGGCTCAAGCCTGTAATCCCAGCACTTTGGGAGGCCGAGACGGGCGGATCACGAGGTCAGGAGATCGAGACCATCCTGGCTAACACTGTGAAACCCCGTCTCTACTAAAAACTACAAAAAACTAGCCGGGCGAGGTGGCGGGTGCCTGTAGTCCCAGCTACTCGGGAGGCTGAGGCAGGAGAATGGCGTGAACCCGGGAGGCAGAGCTTGCAGTGAGCTGAGATCCGGCCACTGCACTCCAGCCCTGGCGACAGAGTGAGACTCCGTCTCAAAAAAAAAAAAAAAAAAAAAAAAGAAAACTGTTTTCCTGAAGAATATAAGACATGCTGCACATACAGATCCAGCAGAGGTGGTTTCAGGGAAGGCAGGCCTAATTATCTGTCTTTTCATCCTACTCCGCTCCTAGTTCTGAAACACAAGTTTTGCAAAGACAAAAATACACAAATCTATATGTATATACACACACACACATATTCTGTAACACTGTGGAAACTGTCTTCTGAGGTAGCTAAAATAATACTTGGGTCCTCTTTCAACAGGATCTATAATGTTTAATACTCAATAGAGCAGGAAGTAGAAGGGGACAAGCCTGAGGCTGGCCTGGTGGTGGCATGTTTAATTGTAGGTTGCTCAATTAAGAAAATCATTATAAACCATGGAAGAGAAAAAAGAACACCAAGAATATACAGATAATTCTACAATACCTTAGCTTCTCTGGCTTAATCAAAGACTGCAATAGTTGGGGAAGATCTAGCCTTAGTCTAGAAGAGCCATACAAGATGAATACTTACTAAATATTACAACTTGAACTAGGTTGATTTGCATTAACCTGTATCAGATATAACAGGTCTATATCTGAGAGTGCCAGGAAAGAAGTCTAAGTGAAAGGTACATGTGTCTGGTGGTCAGGGTAGGGAGGCAGGGTTCTTATAAATATTCTACCTACCCTTCCTGTTGGTAAATGAAGAGTTGGAAATATTCTGCTTCATCCAAGGATAAGTCCACAAAAACAACAAAAATAAAATTGATGAAGAAAAAGAGAGTATTGATCCAAAGATTCAGATGAAAATTTTACTTCTGAAGACAATTTCTTATATAAAGCAGAGTAAATTTTACAAGATGTATGCTTGGAGTACTAAAAAACCAAGAGAACAACTGAGTCTATGAAATAAAAATCATGAGGCATAAAGATAGACCAACCTAAAATAAAGGCAGAAATACAAGAAAGGTAACTGAAATAAGAAAACAATGCAAGGAAATCTAAAATGCAATAGTAGAGTTAACATATGCATTGGGAATGTTCTCATAAGTGAGAGCTAAGCTGCGGGTATGCAAAGGCATGTAGAGTGGTATAATGGACACTGGAGACTCAGAAGGGAGCAGGGTGAGAGGTGAGTGTGGGATGAAAAACCACCTATAGGATACAATGTACACTACTTGAGTGATAGGTATGCTAAACCCCCAGACTTCACCACTATATGTGATTCATCCATGTAACCAAAACCCACTTGTACCCCTAAAACTATTGAAATAAAAAATTTTAAAAACGCATTAGTAGAGAGGCAATAAAGTGGAGAAGGCAAACCAGTGACATGGAGGATAACAAGTCTCTGAAGAATCCAGAGAAAAAATACAAAGAGATGAGAACTATCAGGAAAAAGAAGACTAACGTGGTTGAGAAACAATTGTTATCTGACCAAAAATAATAAACGATCCTGAAAAAGGAATCTGAAACAATAACTGAAAAAAGGCATTTTTAGGTAGACAAAGATTGTGATATGAAGACAAAAAGAGCTCAATGAATTCCAGGGTAAATCATTCACATATCAGCAAAGTTTTAACAAATAATGGCATTGAAAAGGATCCTTTGAGCATCCCTGCAGGAAAAGAATGAAAAGAACAGAAATGAGGCAATATCTTGACTTTTCCATGTATAGAAGACGAAGCAATGTCAACATGAGGAATTCTGAGAAGAAAAGGTTATGACAATAATTTAATAGCTTCTAAGTTGTTTTATATGTGCAAAAGCAATAGATTTGCAGAAAAATCACAAAATATGCCACCCTGGATCCTTAAAAAGTTGCTCAAAGATGTAGACCAGATAACTAAGAGATGAATCAAAATTAAAATCTCAGGAATGGAGTCATGTGGAATTTGGGAGAAATCCAAATGGAATTATCATGATCCTAATACCACAAAGCTACAGAAATGCACAGCCTGTTCTAGTGGACTGGAAAAAACTGGCCACACTAATGAGCATTCAACAATGTGGAGAAGTTGTCTCTTTCCAAAAAGCTATCTGAAGGAAGTTTGTAAACAAATAATTTCCATATAAATAGTTATTGTTTATTGAAAACAACTCTCTTGTAGGACTTTAAAAATGTCTGAGAGGAAACCTTTCTCTCAGGCTGAAGTCTAATTGGATCACAGTTAGATAAAAACAAAACAAACAAAACACCATGCTTTAAAAAGCTAAAAGGAAATACATTAGAATGTTAGGTTTCATTGCCTTTTGTTGTCAGATCAATGACGATTTCCCCCATCTTTCTATTTGTATAATTTCCATATTTTCTATAGTTAGCACATATTTTTATCAAACCTGGATGGATGTATGATTTTGAAACACACAGTTCAACATCAACTATATCAGAACTATGATCACTGTCTTTAATAGACATTTTTCAAATTTCTATTCAATATATTCATTAATTTTGACCTGCAGATACAGTGTACAGCTAAATCATTCTAGCGTTTTTATTTTCAGGATCAGATTTTTCTCAGGTATGCTACTGTGCTTTTTCCATGATATAAGGAAAAATTTACAAAACCTTTTCTTCAGGCAAAATTTTTTTCCTATAGCAGTAGTTCTCAACTGTTAGTATGTATAAGAATCACTGGGGTGTTCATTAAAATGTAGATTCCTAAATTCCATCATAGACTTACTGAACCAGAACCTGTATAGAGCTCAGAGGCTTACTTTAAAATAAGAACCATAGGTGATTCTGATACAGCTGATCTACCACCTACACTATGAAAAAATATTTCTCTTTTATGTGAAACTCTAAAGTCTCAGTTAAGCATTTGTTTAAGAATTTGAGCAGATGATCCCTTATTTCTTGGATGAAATCATGAACCAGAGCCTAGGCATTCCTGCAACCTGCATCTGTGCAAAGGCAGTATGGTAGATACTGTTGGTTGGCTCCCTCAAACCCCCTCTCATTCTTCTACTCCATTGGCTTCTACCATCTAGGCAAGGAAGCCAAGTCCAAATTAAATTCCCAGATTCCCTGCAAGTAGGGGTAGACAATGATACAATATCCTGCTCAATGAAATGTAGGTGAAAGTCTCTGGGAACTATTTCTTGAATTAGAAATAAAAAGTAAAAGCTTGCAAGAGGAGACATTGTGTCTGGATGCAGCAGCCAGCTTTGGATTGTGAGGATGGAGTCAGATACTGGAGAGAAGTGCAGGAGGAAAGATGATGCTTGGGGTTTCGACAAACCAGCCTGGGGCGCTTAGATATGCATAATACTCAATATATTTGTCAGAATGAAACACATGCACGTACAAGCCGTGAAATATGAATTGTGTAATTTTCATTAATTTCCCTTAGTCTTGCTTCTTTTATAAACTCACAGCAGTTCCAAGCCCTTAACTGCTCCAGGCTAGCATCCAGTTACAGGTATCTGAAGACCTTTTAGTTTGTAGGGTGAGTGTCAGATTCAATACTGACTCTGCTTGAAAGCATTTGCAAGCCTCATTCCCACCACAAGTGGGTAACCTATCTTCCTGCTTTAAGCCCACTCTCTAGTCCTTGGAGTGGTTTTCATGGCACATAGACTCCTTCTTGCCCTGCCTCTGAGGTAGGGCTTAAAGAGTTAATGCTCTTATATTTATGTTTAAAATGCTCTTATATTTGCATTTAAAAATGGCATTACACACCACAAAGATGAACTGTAAAATTCATGCTAATAATTTAAAATTTTAATTTACTTTTTCTTTACTTAGAGCAACATTAAATAGCAAACAAAAAAGTAGAGAAACAAATTGAGAGAAAGACTCTGGAAGAAAGGAAAAAGCATTATATTTTACTAACTTTAATGACACTTCTTTCCTGCTTTTTGAACAACATGCCCCAGAAATTACATAGCCAGCTGTGCTTCTGCATGCCAGTGCTGGGGCAGAGCAAACTCCGCTTTCCTACCACACTTGAAACTGTGAGATTTGGACTCAACGGCTGCTCTTTGGGGGCTCATCTCCCCATTCTCAGCCAGCTTCCATTTTACCAACATATATACATACACACATGCCCAGACACATTAATGCACATGAGTAGAATTAAGAACTTGCTATCAATAAAGTCTAACCTGCTTCAGGCTCAGTTTCAGGGGCCTCAGATGCTTCAGACTCCTCAGGTAACAATGACCCTCGGGTATCGTGAGCTACCTCAGGTGCCTCAGGCTCTTTGTGAACTTGCAACTCATCACCTTCAATCTCCTCTTCATCCTCATTATCAGTCTCTTCAGCTTTTAAAAAAATTTGAAGAAATAAATCATCATTTGGTTGAAGTCAACAAATATTTATTGGGTGTTGACAAGTGCTGAAGCCAAGCAAAGAATACAAAATGGTCCCTGCCCTCCTAGAGTATGTAGTTTAATGGGGGAGATAGAAAAATTATCTATATATTATAGCTATTCACATGCAGTGGTAAAGGATGATAGTCATCTGCTCAGAGTGCTATGTGAGTACCAGACTAGGGGTTCATTCAAAAATGAAATGTTTATGGCAGTTCCAAATATCCTTACAGTAAATCTAGAAATAGCCCAATGTCCAAAGAAAAGGCTACATCAGCAACATTCAATATAGTAGCCACTAGCTACATGTGGCAATTGAGCACTTGAAATGAGGCTAGTCCAAATTGATATATACTGCAAGTATAAAACATACAGTGAATTTTAAATATTTAATGTGAAAAACTAAATATAAAATATGTGACTTTTAGAAAATTTAAAGTTCCATGTGTGGCTTATATTATGTTTCTAATGGGTAGCACCAGGCTAGATTATATATATAATGATTGATTTTCTTACAGTTAACAAAAAAGAATAAATCATGTAGTGTGATAATCAATATATTAAATGTAAATACAAAATACAAAAATTAGCTGGGTGTGGTGGCACACACCTGTAGCCCCAGTTATTCAGGAGGCTAAGGCAGGAGAATCGCTCAAACCCGGGAGGTGGAGGTTGCAGTGAGCTGAGATTGTGTCACTGCACTCCAGCCTGGGTCATGGAGTGAGACTGTGGCTCAAAACAAACAAACAAACAAACAAACAAAAAACCAAAAAAACCCCAAACAACCCAGAACTAGTAGCTGGTTTAATAACTACCACAATTTTGCAACAGTGATAAACATATAAAGATACGTAAAACTATAACGTGATATGAAAACATCTTCATTTCTATTGGTGACAAAGTCAAGGTATTGCTAATACTATTGTGGTTTGTTGCCTATATTAATTGCGCATTGAAGGAAATAATAAATTTCAGTTAAACGTTAGTGAAAATAAATTTTGAATCATTTTCCAATTAAGTTCACACATCTCTGAATTTTACCCATAGACTCTAGGTTAAGAACTCCAGTCTTTTTTTAATGTCTGTTTTACCTTTAAAAAATTTTTTTATTCCAAAAGTTTTTGAGGAACAAGTGGTGTTTGGTTCCACGGAAAAGTTCCTTAGTGGTGATTTCTGAGGTTTTGGTACACCTATCATCCGAGCAGCGTACACTGTACCCAATGTGTAGCCCTTTATTCCTCATCTTCCTCCCACCTTCCCCCCAACTTCCCAAAGTCTAGTATATCATTCTTATGCCTTTGTGTCCTCATAGTTTAGCTCTCACTTATAAGTGAGAACATATGATGTTTGGTTTTCCATTCCTGAGATACCTCACTTAGAATAATGGTCTCCAACTCCATCCAGGTTGCTGCAAAAACCATTATTTCGTTCCATTTTATGATATATAATATATATATCACATGTTCTTTATCCACTCGTTGGTTGATGGCATTTAGGCTGGTTCTATATTTTTTCAATTGTGAATTGTGCTGCTATAAACATGTGTGTGCAAGTCTTTTTCAAATAATGATTTCTTTTCCCCTGGGTAGATACCCAGGAGTAGAATTGCTAGATCAAATGGTAGTTTTACTTTTAGTTCTTTAAGGAATTACCATAGTGTTTTCCATAGTGTTGTACTGGTTTACATTCTCACCAGCAATGTAAAACTGTTTCCCTTTCATCACATCCACGCCAACATCTATTATTTTTTGATTTTTAAATTACGGCCATTCTTACAGGAGTAAGGTGGTATGTCACTATGGTTTTGATTTGCATTTCCCTGATAATTAGTGATGTTGAGCATTTTTTCATATATTTGTTGGCCATTTGTATATCTTCTTTTGAGAACTGTCTATTCATGTCCTCAGCCCACTTTCTGATGGGATTATTATTTTTTTTCTTGCTGATTTGAGTTCCTTGTAGATTCTGGATATTAGTCCTTTGTCAGATGGGTAGTGTGTGAAGATTTTCTCCCACTCTGTGGGTTGTCTGTTTACTCTGCTGATTATTTCTTTTGCTGTGCAGAAGCCTTTTAGTTTAATTAGCTCATATCTATTTATCTTTTTGTTTTTGGGTTCTTGGGCATGAACTATTTGCCTAAGCCAATGTCTAGAATAGTTTTTTGATGTTATCTTCTAGAATTTTTATGGTTTCAGGTCTTAGATTTAAGTCCTTGATCCATCTTCAGTGGATTTCTGCATAAGGTGAGAGACAAAGATCCAGCTTCATTCTTCATTGTGGCTTGCCAATGAAGCACCATTTGTTGAACAGGGTGTCCTTTCTCCATTTTATGTTTTGTCTGTTTGTTTGTTTGTTTGTTTTCCTTGTCGAATATCAGCTGGCTGTAAATATTGGACTTTATTTCTGGGTTCTCTATTCTGTTCCATTGGTCTACATGCCTATTTTTATACCAGTACCATGCTGTTTTGGTAACTATAACCTTGAAGTGTAGTTTGAAGTTGGGTAATGTGATGCCTATAGATTTGTTCTTTTTGCTTAGTCTTCTTTGGTTATGTGGGCTCTTTTTGTGTTCCATTTGAATTTTAGGATTTTTTTTTGCAGTTCTGTAAAGAATAATGATGGTATTTTGATGGGAATTGCATTGAATTTGTAGATTGCTCTTGGCAGTATATTTATTTTCACATGCTAATGGATTCTACCCATCCATGAGCATGGGATGTGTTTTCATTTGTTTGTGTCATTCGTGATTTCTTTCAGCAGTGTTTTATAGTTTTCCTTGTAGAGATCTTTCACCTCCTTGGTTAGGTGTATATATATACTTTTTTTTTTTTTTTTTTTTGCAGCTGTTGTAAAAGGGGTTGAGTTCTTGATTTGATTCTCAGCTTGGTTGTTGTTGTTATATAGCAGTGCTACTAATTTGTGTACATTGATTTTGTATCCCAAAACTTTATTGAATTCATTTATCAGATCTAGGAGCTTTTTCGGATGAGTATTTAGAATTTTCTAGGTATATGATCATATCTCATCAGTGAATAGCAACAGTTTCACTTCCTCTTTACCGATTTAAATGCTCTTTACTTCTTTCTATTGTCTGATTGCTCCGGCTAGGACTTCCAGTACAATGTTGAATAGCAGTGGCGAAAGTGGGCATCCTTGTCTTGTTCTAGCTCTCAGTGGCAATACTTTTAGCTTTTCCCCTTTCACTATAATGTTGGCTGTGGGTTTGTCATAGATTGCTTTTTTGTTTTGTTTTATTTTGAGACAGAATCTTGCTCTGTCACCTAGGCTGGAGTACAGTGGCATGATCTCGCTCACTGCAACCTCCACCTCCTGGGTTCAAGTGATTCTCCTGCCTCAGCTTCCTGAGTAGCTGGGACTACAGGCACATGCTACCATGCCTGGCTAATTTTTTGTATTTTTAGTAGAGATGAGGTTTTACCGTGTTAGCCAGGAAGGTCTCGATATTCTAACCTTGTGATCTGCCCGGCTCAGCCTCCCAAAGTGCTGGGATTACAGGCATGAGCCACTGTGCCCGGCCATAGATGGCTTTTATTACCTTGAGGTGTGTTCCTTTTATGTCCATTTTGCTGAGGGTTGTAATCATAAAGGGGTGCTGGATTTTGTCAAATGCTTTTTCTGCATCTATTGAGATGATCATAAGATTTTTGTTTTTACTTCTGTTTACATGGTGTATCACATTTATTGACTTGTGTATGTTAAACTACCCCTGCATCCCTGGTATGAAACCCATTTGATCATAGTGTATTATCTTCTTGACATGCTATTGAATTCAGTTAGTATTTCGTTGATGATTTTTGCATCTATGTTCATCAGGGATATTGGTCTTGCTCCTTTTTTTTTAATGTTCTTTCCTGGTTTTGGTATTAGAGTGATACTGGCTTCATAGAATGACTTAGGGAGGATTCCCTCTCTCTAGCTTTTGGAATAGTTTCAGTAAGATTGGTACCAATTCTCTGAATGCCTGATAGAAATCAGCTGTGAATCCACCTTGTCCTGGACTTTTTCTTATTGGAAATTTTAAAATTATTGTTTTCAATCTTGCTACTTGTTATTGGTCTGTTCAGAGCTTCTATTTCTTCCTGATTTAATCTAGAAGGGTTGTTTACTTCCAAGAATTTATCCATCTCCTCTAGATTTTCTAGTTTGTATGCATAAAGGTGTTCATAGTAGCCTTGAATGATCTTTTGTGTTTCTGTGGTACTGGCTGTAATAGCTCCTGTTTCTTTTTTTTCCCTTCCTTCCTTCCTTCCTGCCTGCCTGCTTTCTTGCTTTCTTGCTCTCTTGCTTTTTAGCTTGTTGCCCAGGCTACAGTGCAGTGACACGATCTCAGCTCACTGCAACCTCTGCCTCCCAGGTTCAAGCAATTCTCCTGCCTCAGCTTCCCAAGTAGCTGGGATTATAGGCGTGCACCACCATGCCTGGCTAATTTAAAAAAAATTTTTAGTAGAAATGGGGTTTCACCATGTTAGCCAGGCTGGTCTCGAACTCCCAACCTCAAGTAATCCACCCACCTCAGCCTCCCAAAGTGCTGGGATTCCAGGCGTGAGCCACCACACCTGGTCTCCTGTTTCATTTCTAATTGAGCTTATTTGAATCTTCTCTCTTCTTTTTTTGGTTAATCTTGCTAATGGTCTATCAATTTTGTTTATCTTTTCAAAGAACCAGCTTTTTGTTTCATTTTTCTTTTATTTATTTATTTATTTTTGTTTCAATTTTATTTAGTTCTGCTCTGATCTTCGTTATTCTTTTCTTTTGTTTTGGGGATCTTGGGTTTAGGTTTGGGTTGTTCTTGTTTCTGCTGGGTTTGGGTTTGGGTTTGGGTTGTTCTTGCTTCTCTAGTTCCTTGAGGTGTGACCTTAGATTGTCTATTTGTGCTCTTTCAGACTTTTTGATGTAAGCATTTAATACTATGAACTTTCCTTTTTGGACCACTTTTGCTGTATCCCAGAAGTTTTGATAAGTTGTGTCACTGTTATTGTTCAGTTCAAATAATTTTTAAATTTCCTTCTTGATTTAATTGTTGGCCCAAAGATCATTCAGGAGCAGGTTGTCTAATTTCTATGTATTTGTATAGTTTTGAGGGTTCCTTCTGGAGTTGATTTCCGATTTTATTCCACTGTGGTCTGACAGAGTACTTGGTATAATTTTGATTTTCTTAAATTTGCTGAGACTGCCGGGCACGGTGGCTCATGCCTGTAATCCCAGCATTTTAGGAGGCCAAGGTGGGTGGATCATGAGGTCAGGAGATCGAGACCATCCTGGCTAACATGGTGAAACTCCGTTTCTATAAAAATACAAAAGATTAGCCGGGCATGGTGGCAGGCGCCTGTAGTCCCAGCTACTTGGGAGGCTGAGGCAGGAGAATGGTGTGAACCCAGGAGGCAGAGCTTGCAGTGAACTGAGATTGCGCCACTGCACTCCAGCCTGGGCGGCAGAGCGAGATTCTGTTTCAAAAAATAAATATAAAAATAAAAAATAAATTTGCTGAGACCTGTTTTGTGGCCTATTATATGATCTATCTTGCAGGATATTCTATGTGCTGATGAACAGAATTAATATTCTGCAGTTGTTGGGTAGAATGTTCTGTAATTATCTGTTAAATCTATTTGTTCTAGGGTACAGTTTAAGTCCATTGAAACACTCAAATCTTAAAAGAAACTGTTAGAGTAAGTTATATAATGAAGATGGGAGTTTAATCTTAAAGACAGTGAGTGGGTAATAAGAGATTTGCTGTTTTCTCAACTCCTGTAGGATGGTTCTAACAGAAGTAATTCTAACAGCTATGTGTCACCTGTGTCAACAGCAACCATTTAAAGACAAGCTGTGTGTGCTATTCTGCTGTGTATCACTTGTACAGGGTATATGAATAGGTATCTGTGTCAAGAGTCATTTTCCTATGAATCCATTACTTCAGTGACAATATTATTTAGTATACAAACTGGAACACTTTAAGAATAAAAGTTACTATAAAGACTTCAAGAACATAGGCATAAACCTGGGTTCTCATGGACAAATTGGGAAATGTGATCACCCAGTCTATAATTCACTTGAAATAGTGCAATTGCTTGCAGTAACAATACCATGACACACCATCAGTCATAGCAATCTGTGCTTGCCTTTTGCCTTCGCTTTCATAACTTCCAGTAGCCTTCGATTTTCTTCTTCAAGTCTCAGTGCCTCTTCTGTGGCTTTTCTGAAATGAAAAGTTTCAAATTTAATTATCTTTGGAAATTCAGACTTCTCACACTATTGCAGGATTAAATGCTTGTAGTGTTAAAAATAAAGATTAAATCGTATTATACTTACTTTACAATGTATAATTTTAAAGTACTCATGTTGAGACTAGTTACTTTTCAGTATTTTCTTCTGGGGGAGAAAAACTGGAATGTTATACTTTGAAAAACTTTGTCTATTAATTAGGAAACCTGTCAAAAATAAGAAAGGATTACCTAACTCTACATTGAAAAGGCAAATGGGAGGATTTGTAGCATTTTTCCTCTGATTCAATGGTAAATGTTCACAATATAATGTTAAGTAAGAAAAGTTGAATATAAAACTATATGTATAATATAATTTTAATTTGGTATTTAGAATGCATATAAACGAGGATTAAAAGTCTAGGAGAAAACCAATCAAATGGTCAACATGGATGATGGCGTATAAGAGTTTTAAGTTTTCTTTAACTTTTTGCATTAAAATTTTTTCTATATTGAATAAGCAGAGCATTTGTAAATTTATCCTTCTAATAAGAAAAAAACCCTAATTATTTTATTTTTAACATAGTAGTGATGACATTTAAAGAGACCTGGAATATGGAAACTTAAAAACCTGGAGGGTATCTGTTTTTCATTAGGATTGAAGCATCAAACCTGCCTTAACGATGGTGAAGAAAGGTGGATAGAAAGTTAGTAAAATGCTGTAGAAAGGCAATATTTATTAAAAATTAAAATGTATATATCTTTGATCTAGAAATTCTATATCTAGGAATTTAGCCCTCAGAAAGAGGAATACTACTGCACAAACATACAAAAGAATGTTGACTGAATTTTTAAAAAATTATAACAAAAAACTATATCAGGTATTGATCAGTAGGGGACTAGTTAAGGAAGAGCCCATTCGTGTCAGCAGCACACACTGGGGCACAGCTTTCCTCAGACCTGTTATTTTCTCATACTCGGCATTCTTTGCATCCATTTTCCCTTCTTTTGAAAGCTAGTTACACATAAGACATTACTACACCTCTTCTCCCAGCAGGTTGGCTTCCTGTTAATGGAGGACATTCTCTCACTGCATTCTTAATCCTGTGTTCCACCAGAAGTCTTGGTGTAATTCAAGTTTTCTTTGCTCAGCCTCAGCCCTCTGAGGCTACTGAGTGTTGTTTCTGAACTCCTTTCTCATTTTGTCTGTGTGTGAACAGGCCGTTGCTCTGCAGGCATACCTTGCCTTTGCTTCATTGCACTTTACAGATATTCTGTTTTGTTTTTTTTTTCCTTTTTACAAGTTGAGGGTTTGTGGCAACCCTGCATTGAGCAACTCTATTTCTCTATTTCAAACTTCCTCATTATTATTAGGTATCAGTGATCTGTGATCAATGATCTTTGATGTTACTATCATCATTGTTTGGGGCGCCATGAATCACATCCATATAAGATGGTAAACGGAATTGACAGATGTTGTGTGGGTATTGTGACTGCTCCATTGACTGGCTGATCCCTTGACTCCCTCCCTCTCCTCAGGCCTCCCTATTCTCAAAGACACAATAATATTGAAATGAGGCCAATTAATAACCCTACAATTGCCTCTAAGTTTTTAAGTGAAAAAAAGAGCCCCACATTTGTCACTTTAAATCAAAAGCTAGAAATGGCTAAGCTTAGTGAGGAAGGTATATTGAAGGCTGAGATAGTCCAAAAGCTATGCCTCTTGTGCAAAATAGCCAAGCTGTGAATGCCAAAGAAATGTTCTTCAGGGAAATCAAAAGTGCTACTCCAGTGAATACACTAATGATACAAAAGTAAAACAGCCTTAGTATTGATATGGAGAAAGTTTTTGAGTGGTCTGATTAGATCAAACCAGCCACAACATTCCATTAAGCCAAAGCCTAATCAGGAGCAAGGCCCTATAATTCTCTTCAATTCTGTGATGGCTGAGAGAGGCAAGGAATCTGGAGAAGAAAAGTTTGAAGCTAGCAAAAGTTGGTTCATGAGGCTTAAGGAAAGAAGCCATCTCTATAACAACAAAGTGCAGTGCAAGGTGAAGTAGGCAAGTGCTTATGTAGGAGCTGCAATAAGTTATTTAGAAGACATAGCTAAGACCATAGATAAAGGTGGCTACACTAAACAACAGATTTTTCAATGTCAACAAAACACAATTCTGTTGGAAGAAGATGCCATCTAGGACTTTCAGAGCTAGAGAGGAGAAGTCAATGCCTGGCTTCAAAGCTTTAAGGACAGGCTGACACTTTTATTAAGGGCTTGTGCAGCTGGTGAAGCCAATGCTCATTTCCCGGTCCAAAAATCCTAGGCCCCCTAATAACTATGCTAAATCTACTCTGCCTGTGCTCTACAAATAGAACAAAGCCTAGATGACAGTACATCTGTTTACAGCATGCTTTACTGAGTATTTTATCTGCTGTTGAGATCTACTGCTTAGAAAAAAAGATTAATTTCAAAATAATACTGCTCATTGACAATGCACATAGTCACCCAAGAGCTCTGATGAAGACATACAAGAAGAATGAATGTTTTCATGCCTGCTAATGCAACATCCATACTGCAACCCATAGATCAAAGAGTAATTTTGACTTTTAAGTCTAATTATTAAGAAACACATTTCATAAGACTACAGCTGTCATAGATAGTGATTCCTCTAATGGATCTGGGCAAAGTAAATTGAAAACCTTCTGGAAAGGATTTACCATTCTAGTTGCCATTAAGAACATTCATGATTTGTGGGAGGAGGTCAAAATATCCACATTAACAGGAATTTAGAAGAAGGTGATTCCAACCTTCATGGATTACTTTAATACGTTCAGGACTTTAATGAAGGAAGTAACTGCAGAGGTAGTGAAAACAGGAAGAGAATTAGAATTAGAAGTGAAGCCTAAATTGCTGCAATCTCATGATCAAGCTTGAACAGATGAAGAGTTCTTCTCATGGATGAGAAAAGAAACTGGTTTCTTGAGATGGAATCTATTCTTGGTGAAGATGCTGTGAACATTGTTGAAATTACAACAAAAAATTTAGAATACTACATAAACTTGGTTGATAAAGTAGTTGTGGGTTTGAGAGGATTGACTCCAATTTTGAAAGAAGTTCTACTGTGGGTAAAATGCTATCCCACATTTTGTGGTATCCCACAATTTGTAGTAACAACATTACATACCACAGAAAAATATTTTGGGAAAGAAAGAGTAACAGATAGATGCAACAAACTTCATCGTTGTCTTAGTTGAAGAAATTTCCATAGCCACCCCAAACTTTGGCAATCACTACCCTCATCGGTCAGCAGCCATCAACAATGAGGCAAAACCTTCCACCAGCAAAATGATTGACTCACTGAAGGCTCAGATGATCATCACCATGTTCTTTTAAAGCATTCTAAAATTAAGGTATATACATTTTTAGACATAATGCTATTGCACACTTAATAGATGACAATATTGTGTAAACATAACTTTTATATGCACTGGGAAGCAAAAAGCTCGTGTGACTTGCTTTACTGTGGTGGCCTAGAACCAAACCTGTAATATCTCCAAGCTATGCCTGTACCTCAGACGGGGCTCTTTGTGACATCTTCCTTATCCAAATCCTGGATCAAGTATGTTGCTGCTGAGAATCTAAGACCTGAACAGAATAAGGAAGAATTTTGCTGCCAGTTCTTAGAAATTTCTGTAAATCACTTGGATAGAAGATCCAAAGACTAACAATATGACAGAAATTATCTCGTCATTTGACTGGCACATTTGGAAACTGATGCTGGAGAAGTTTTAAAATTTAGCATGTCTTTAGATATTTGATCAAGATGCAGTTCTTAATCCTGTTAAGTTCCTCTCTTTTCTAACCAACTTATAAGGCCTTAAAAGTGAATGTCTGACAGTTTTTTAAAAACCATCTTAGATTTTATTTTCTGAAGTATAAAGGAAAAAAGTTTGTTTTGAAAAACTCATGTTGAAAATTAAAAATCAACATATAAAAACATAGAAAAAGCCTGCTTCAATCTGGGAAAGTGAAATTAAGAAGTTTATAAAGATGTAAAAATTTAGAATCAAAAGAAGTAAAGATTGATTATAAAAATAACTTAGAGTATTCCATATGGTAAAAGAGGTGAAGGCAGAATTGAGAGAAAGTGGACAAGATATCTTTTCCTTTTTTAAAAAAGTTAAAGGTATACATATTTTTAATATATTTAAAATGTAGCAGATCTCCAGTCTAGAAATCACATCAACTTTGTTTTACTCTTATGTTGAGATATCCATCTGTTCTCAAAGATTGGACTATTTCTCACTCACTGGAAAAAGATTAAATAATTCCTTAATTATCAACAGATTATAACTGATCTGTAGATTGAGTATAGCTGATTGTAGCTAATTAGTAGATTTGTAACAAAAGTTTTAAAAGCTAAAAGGGAATATAAGTAAATTTGCAATTATTGTCTGAATTAAAGTAGTGTTTGGTCAATATACCACATAATAATTTTATTAACTAATTTAACTGAATCATACATATTTTTGTGTTAAATTTCTAAAGGAGTGACTAGCTTAAATGAATAATGAACACTAAAAAGTAAAATCCTCTGACACACATATCAGTTAAACCACTCTCTACCTCTGTTAATTACCCACCTCCCAGCTTCTTCATTTCTAAGGTTTAAAGAGCCCTCCTAAGTCTCAGCTCAAATAGCTAATATTTGAAAGGGAAAAGGAAACAGAATTTAAGAAAGCCATAGGTGCCATCATCAATAGTAGGAGGTTCCATGGATTTACACAGAAAAATTTAATTCTTAAATGTCTAGGCCTTTATTACTTTGAATAGTAGAAATCCTAGTGGACAAATTGAAATGTAAAGTATTTAAAGAGAATTTTTTAGTAAGGAAGAACGATTAGCAAACTAAGTCATTGTTTCTTTTAATATTTTATTCTTCAATCTGAAGGACTTATAGTTTATTAAAGTTTAGTATTGACCCCTGCCATGAACAGGTAACTGTGGGGTCACATTTTAAAAAGTCATTCATTATACCCAGATTAGAGAATAAGCCCTCAATGTTAAACCTGTCAAACATAAATAATTAGCCTGTTCTTTCCATATGTAGAACTTAGTCAGGCTTTGGATTTTAGTCATGTCACACAAGTATTATATATTTTCATTTGCTTCCTATCATATTGTTTCTTCAATTTGTAAATGCTAGTTAACAAAATTAAGTCACAGATAAATATAATAACAATATATATATCTTACCCATGCTCATTTTTTTAATAGTGTCTTTTAAGAGCAGATGCTTGATTTAGAACAAGTTTGATATGGGCTGTGAAAACATCCACAACTGTGTGCTTTAGAGATTCTGTAAGTATTTGTGAAATTGCTGCTTTTCTTAAAATTAACTAGAATCAGATCAAGTTAATAATCATGGCAATATTAAATATATTCTATAAGTATAATTGCAAGAAGATATTTAACTGCTATAACAGATACATTAATCTGTTTTATCATTCTAGGCAGATTTTACCTTGCTGCTTCTTCCTCTTTTTTTTTCTTTTGTAGTTCTTCTAATAATCTTTCTAAAATCTTAGAGTCAATTTCAGATTTATTCTGTAAATATATTCTATTAAATAAACATTTTCCTGAAATACAGATAAAGAGACTAATATTACTTTTGTAGCTTATAAAATACAGTGAGATGTATTTTGAAGATTAACACAAACATTATTTCTGCCTATTATCTAAGTGTATTTTCCTTTAAGCATGTATCTAGAGCCCAGATTCTTTAAAATATTAATAGACCATCTTATATTCTCTTTAAAAAGGTATGTATGAATACAGTATAAATAAATAAAACATGAAAAGTGGTAATATATTATATTTTTCCCCTGGAAATTGCCATTTTGAATATCTTACTTTAAGAGGCAAACAGAACAATTAAAATTTAGCTCTGCTAAATTTATGTACCTCATTTTTCCTACTTGAGGTTAAGAAGAACTAACATTTAGTCTTTGCCCTCAGCCTTATATGTTATTCATTTAGAAGTTATAGCTTCTAATTGTGTATGTGTGTGTGCTAAACTGTAAGCTTTAAAGGACAATTACAATGGCCAGCTAGAACATTCAGCCATCCGGCACTTATTCCTGGCCACCTTCTCAGTATATGGAAGCCTCATTTTGTGTACCTCTAGTTCCTGCAGGGATTGCTGGGGTGGGTATTTCTATCTAGGAAGAGTGGAGAGTTGTCCATTCTATATTTAACCAAAAATATCAATAATAAAAACTTCACTTTCAAATTTACATAATAAATATTTACCAACCATTGTTTTCTGTATCTGATAAATAGATGACCAAATCAGGTATAATTCCTTTCTTGATTAAGACCATCCACAATTCTTTTACAATAGGGCAGTTGTCCACAATCCAGCCTCCATATTTTGGGGCACCAGGAAACCTATCCTCATTTTCTTCCATTACCTGTGAAAAAGTGTACACTGATATTACTATCATAGCTTGATAAGTCAAGGGTGCTACCTTGATATGTAATTTTTGTGGATCTTAAACAAGTATCTTTTGAGTTCTTCTTTCAAAAGGAAAAAAAGGGTGACAATTTTTAAAGATAAACTTAATTTTAAAGCAATAAAATCATAAGTTTAAAAAGTTCAGAATGGAGGCTGGGCGCGCAGTGGTGCATGTCTGTAGTATCAGCTAAACAGGAAGCCAAGGCAGGAGGACAGCTTGAGCCCAGGCATTTGAGGTTGCAGTAAGCTATAATTGTGCCACTGCACCAGTGTCAGACCCTGTCTCTAATGAAACAAAAATAACAAAAGTTAACAATGGGAAGAAAAACCTTTGTGAAATAAGTATAATAATACATTTTTGCTATATATTACTCAGAGTACAGATCATGATTCAAAAGGTCTGGGGTGTGGCCCTAGAGTCTACATTTCTAACATGTTTCCAGGTGATGATGATGCCTGGACCACTCTAAGTAGAAAGCTCCTGGTCCAGCTTGCTTTTTCAGACAACACCCTTAACTTCTCTTCTGCTTTCATTTCTCAATGTGAGAGCTAAAAGGTACTGAGATGGTTCCTACTGATGGCAGTAGGAAGCACAGAGTCAAAAACAACAAAACAAACCTTGCAGGTGCTTAGACAATTCTGCTAAATTCTTGTCTTCCTGCTTCTCTCCAATAGCAATAGTTTCAACACGTTTGGAAATTAGTAATGTGTATCTATGAAAACACCAATTCTGAAAGCTTCAAACAAGTTTTGTGGACCATTAGGTAATCACAAAATATTAGAAGTTAAAGGGGAAGAGATGTCAAGAGGGCCAATATTACCCTCTTGACAGGCCTATGCAGAATTTAAAATTATCTGCTTTTTGATTTTTTTTAGATGAGGTCTTGCTATGTTGCCCAGGCTGGTCTAGAACTCCTGGGCTGAAGCAATCCTCCTGCAGCTTCCCAAGTAGCTGGGACTACAGGCTTGCACCCCTATGTCCATCTTGCTTTTCGAATTATCTGAATGAGCAGTCTTTTAAAAAAGAATTTTAAGCACTTTGAAATGTTTAACATGAGAGAATTAGGGGAAAAGGAAAGCTATGAAGAAGACCTATAAATGGTTAATACAAATTTAACCATTCAAATTTGAAATTGTATTTTTGAAACAAATTTTCAAACAATTTTACGTTTCAATTGTTGTTTGAAACAAAACAACATTGAGATATAACTTATAATTTCTCCACCTCGTTCAACTTTATTTGTTTTTTGTGTATATTCATGGGTTACAAGTGCAATTTTGCTGCATTGATATATTTCACTGTGAAGTCAGGGCTTTCAGTGCATCCATCACCAGAGCAAGGCACATTGCATCAGCCAAGCAAGCTCCCATCATCCACCACTTCCCCACCCCTCTGATACTCTATCGTCCATCATTCCATATTCTGCTTCCATGTGTACACAGTGTTTAGCTTCCACTTGTGAGAACATGTGGTATTTGTCTTTCTGTGTCTGAGTTGTTTCACTTAAGATAATGGCCTCCAGTTCCATCCATGTTGCTGCAAAAGACATGATTTCATTCTTCACTAATGAACACTTAAGGTTGGTTCCACGGCATTGTTATTGTTAATAGCACTGCAATACGCATACTAGTGCAGGTGCCTTTTTGATAAAAAGGCTTCTTTTCCTTTGAGCAGATACTCAATAATGGGATTGTGGTTGAATGGTAGTCTTATTTTTAGTTCTTTGAGAAATCTCTATATTATTTTCATAAAGGTATACTAATTTACATTCCCATTAACAGTGTATAAATCATTTCCTTTTCTTTGCATCCTTGTCAACATCTGTTGTTTTTTGACTTTTTAATAATAGCTTTTCTGACTGGTGTAAGATGCTATTTCATTGTGGTTTTAATGTGCATTTCTCTGATGATTGGTGATGTTGAGGACTTTTTTCATATGTTTGCTGGCAGCTTGTATGTCTTCTTCTCAGAAATGTCTGTTCATGTCCTTGGCCCACTTTTTAATGGCATTATTTGTTTTTCTCTTGCTGTTTGAGTTCCTTGTAGATTCTGGATATTAGCCCTTTGTCAGATGCATTGTTAGCAAACGTTTTCTTCCATTATGTAGATTCTCTGTTTACTCTATTGCTTATTTCTTCAGAAACTTTTCATTTAATTACGTCCCATTTGTCTATTTTTGTTTTTGTTGCATTTCCTTTTGAGGACTTAACTATAAATTATTTGCCTATACTAATGTCCAGAAGAGTTTTTCCTAGGTTCTCTTCTGGGATTTTTATAGTCTGACATCTTACATTTAAGTTTTTAACCCATCTTAATTTTGTATCTGGTGAGAGATAGGGATCCAGTTTATTCTGCATATGACTCTCCAATTTTCCCAGTACCATTTATTGAACAGTGTCCTTTCCACAGTGTATATGCTAGTTGACTTTGTCAAAGATCACTTGGCTGTAGGTATGTGGCTTTAGTTATTGGTTCTCTATTCTTTTCTATCGATCTAAGTGTGTTTTTAAAATACCAATACCATGCTGTTTTGGTTACTATAGCCTTGTAGTATAATTTGAAGTCTGGCAATGTGGTTTCTCCAGCTTTATTCTTTTTGCTTAAGCTTACTTTGGCTATTGGGCTCTTTCTATTGTTCTGTATGAATTTCATTTTTTTTTCTTCTAATTCTGTGAAGAATGACATTGGTAATTTTATAGGAATTGTCTTAAATCTGTAGATTGCTTTGGGTAGTATATTCATTTCAACAATATTTATTCCTCTGATCCATGAACATGGTATGTTTTCCATTTATTTGTGTTATATATGGTTTCTTTCATCAGTATTTTGTAGTTCTCCTTGTAGAGATCTTTCACCTCCTTGGTTAAATGTATTCCTGGGTATTTTATTATTTTCATAGCCATTATAAATGGGATTGAGTTCTTGATTTGGTTCTCTGCTTGACTGTTATTGGTGTAAAGAAATGCTAATTTTTGTATGTTGATTTTGTATCCTGAAACTTTACTGAAGTCATTTATCAAATCTAGGAGTCTTTTGAAGGAGTCTTTAGGGTTTTCTGGGTATAGAAACATATAATTAGTAGAGATTATTTGAGTTCCTCTTTTCCAATTTGGATGCCTTTTATTTCATTCTCTTACCTGATTGCTATAGCTAGGATTTCTAGGACTATGTTGAACAGCAGTGGTGAGACTGGGTATCTTTGTCTTGTTCCAGTTATTAGGGGGAATGCTTTTAACTTTTCCTCATTCAGTATAATGTTGGCAGTGGGTTTGTTATATATGGCTTTTATTATTTTGAGGTATGTTCCTTCTATGCCTAGTTTGGTAAGGGTTTTTATTATGAAGTGATGCTGGATTTTATTGAATGTTCTTCCTGCACCTATTGATGTTATCACATAGTTTTTTTGTTTTTAATTCTGTTTTTGTGGTGAATCACATTAATTGATTTGTGTATGTTGAACCAACCTTGCATCCCTGGAATAAAACCCACTTGATTATGCTGGATTTTCTTTGTGTATATGTTCCTGAATCTGGTTTGCTAGTATTTTATTGAGGACAGCTACATCTATGTTCATCAGGAATAATGGTCTACAGCTTTCTTTTTTTGTTGTATTCTTGTCTGGCTTTGGTATCAGAGTGATGCTGGCTTCATAGAATGAGTTAGGGAGGATTCCTTCCTCCTTGATGTTTTGGAACAGTTTTAGTCGAATTGGTAGCAGTTCTTCCTTTTACATCTAGCAGAATTTGGCTGTAAAACCATCGGGCCCTGGGCTTTTTTGTTGTTGTTATTGAGAGATTTTAAATTACTGATTCAATTCCACTACTCCTTATTGGTCTGTTCAGGTTTTCTATTTCTTCTAGTTCATCTTGGGAGGTTGTATATTTCATTTTTTTTTTTGAGACAGAGTCTTGCTCTGTCACCCAGGCTGGAGTGCAGTGGCTGGATCTCGGCTCACTGCAAACTCCGCCTCCTGGGTTTACGCCATTCTCCTGCCTCAGCCTCCCAAGTAGCTGGGACTACAGGCACCCGCCACCTCGCCCGGCTAGTTTTTTGTATTTTTTTTAGTAGAGACGGGGTTTCACCATGTTCGCCAGGATGGTCTCGATCTCCTGACCTCGTGATCCGCCCGTCTCGGCCTCCCAAAGTGCTGGGATTACAGGCTTGAGCCACCACTCCCGGCTGGTTGTATATTTCTAAGAACTTATCCATTTCCTCTAGGTTTTCCAGCTTGCATGCAGAGAGATGCTGATAGTAGTCATTAGTGATCTTTCATATTTCTGTTGCATCAGTTGTAATGACACCTTTATTATTTCTGATTTTGCTTATTTGAATGTTCTCTTTTTCACTTGATTAGCTATCAATTTTGCTTATTTTTTTAAAGAACAAACTTAATTAATTATTTGTAATGTTTTTGGTCTCAATTTCATTTAGTTGTGCAAGCTTTTGATGTGGTTTGCTCTCGTTTTTCTAGTTCTCTGAGATACAATGTTACATTGTTAATTTGAGATCTTTCTATCTTTTTGATGTAGGCTGTTAACACTGTAAAATTGCCTCTTAGCACTGTTCTTGCTGTACCTCAAACGCTTTTGGTATGTTGTGTCTATTTTCATCTGTTTCAAAACTTTAAAAAATTTCCACCTTAATTTCATCATTGATCCAACAATCATTCAGGAGCAGATTATTTAATTTCTATGCATTTGTATGGCTTTGAGGGTGCCTTTTGGTATTGATTTCTAGTTTTATTCCACTTTGGTCCAAGAATGTACTTTATATGATTTCAATTTTTAAAATATTTTTGAGACTTGTCTTGTGGCCTTGCATGTGGTCATTTGAGGATGTTCCATAGGCAGATGAAAAGAATGAATATTCTACAGGTGTAGGGTAGACTGTTCTGTAAATGTCTGTTAGGTCCATTTGGTCTAGAGTCCAGTTTAAGCCTAGAGTTTCTTTGTTGATTTTCTGCCTTAATGATCTGTCTAGTGCTGTCAGTAGAGTACTGAAGTCCCCTACTATGATTACATTGCTGTCTATCTCTTTTCTTAGGTCTAGTTGCATTTTGTTTTATGAATCTTGGTGCTGTGGTGTTCGATGCATATATATTTAGAAATGGCATTTTTCTTGTTCAGTTGATCCTTTTACAATGATATAATGACTTTGTCTTTTTTAAACTATTGTTGATTTAATATCTGTTTTATCTGATGTAAGTATAGCTACTCCTATTTGCTTTTGGTTTCCATTTGTGTGGAATATCTTTTTCCATCCCTTTACTTTGACTCTGTAAATGTATTTACCTGTTAGGTGGGTTTCTTGTATGTAGCACATGGTTGGGTTTATTTAAAAAATCCATTCCATCAGCCAATATCTTTTAAGTGGAGCATTTAGCCCATTTATGTTTAATGTTAGTATTACATGTAATATTGATAGCCTGTTGTCATAATGCTAATTATTACCTACTTGCTTTGCAGTCTCAATTCTGTTATTGCATCATAAGACCTGTAAAGAGGTCTTATACTTGCAAAGAGTTTAATATTTTCATGTGTTTTTACGATGCTGAATATCACCCTTTTGCCTTTATGTTTAGAATTCCTTTGAGCATTTGTTGTAGGTACAGTCTAGTGGTGATGAATTCCCTTATTGTTTGCTTGTATGGGAAAGACTATTTCTCCTTCATTTATAAAACTTAGTTTAGCAGGATATAAAATTCTTGCCTGGCATTTTTTAAAACCCTTTTCCCATTTAGAAAAAAAAAAAAAACTGCAGTTCATTGCCAGTACTTATTTGATTTTATATAAATGAACTCTTTGAGGCTGAAGCAAATCTGACTGATTTTCAATGTGAAAATAAAGTATAAAAACTGGTCTTGGAGTTATTTCTGAACAGAACTAACGTCAGAATCATCTGAATCATCAGAACTATTTCAGAAAAATTGGATTCATGAAATGAATCTTTGGCCAAGAACTGTATGAGAATGATGTTAACATCACGTGTAGGAATGCTACATTTTCTAGGATTTGACATTTTCAGCAATTGAGAATTACTATATTTTGTAAATGGAAATATCACTACTAAAAACAGAATGCTATAAAAAGAATGATATCTTTTATTTCCAAAGTTGCTATACTAGAGCAATAAAATAATAATAAAAGCGAGGTATTTCATGGCAAAGTTATCTCAGGGTAAACACTACAGCTGCAATTACCACCAGTGAGTATTCTAGGGGCAAATGGGAAAAGGATTAAAGAAGACCAAAAATAGGACTCTAATATCTTCTGGCTCGTAAGGTTTCTGGTGAGAAGTCTGTTGTTAGTTTAATGAGATTTCTTTTATAAGTGATTAGATGCTTCTCTCTTTCTGCTTGTAGGATTTTTTCCCCCTCACGTTGACATTAGATAGTCTGATAACTATATGCCTTGGTGAGGTACTTCTTGCACTATATCTTACCATAGTTTTATGATCTTCTTACATCTGGCTGTCTAGATCTCTGACAAAATTAAGGAAGTTTTCTTAAATTATTTCCTTAAATAGGTGTTCCACACTTTTTACTTTTTCTTCTTCTTCCTCTGGAATACCTATAACTAGTAGGTTGGGACACTATATATAATCCCATATTTCTGGAAGAGTTTATTAGTTTTTTTTTGTTTGTTTTTGTTTTTGTCTAACTAGGTTAATTCAGAAGCCCTGTCTTGCAGCTCTGAGATTGTTTCTTCTGCTTGTGCTGGGCTATTGTTAAAGCTTTCAACTGTATTTTGCAATTCCTTCAATAAATTTTTCATTTCTACAATTTAGAAAAATCTATCTCATCTTTCAAATCCTAAATTGTTTTCCTGATTTCTTTGTGTATGTTTTCAACATTCTTTTGGATTGCATTGAGTTTCTTTAAAATCTAAACCAGGAAAAGTCAAGTTCCTGAATAGACAAATAAGAAGTTCTGAAATTGAGGCAGTAATTAATAGCCTACCAACCAAAAAAAGTCAAGGACCAGAAGGATTCACAGCTGAATTATAACAGGGGTACAAAGAGGAGCTGGTACCATTCCTTCTGAAACTATCCCAAACAATAGAAAAAGAGGGACTCCTTTGTAACTCATTTTACTAGGCCAGCATCATCCTGATACCAAAACCTGGCAGGGATGCAACAACAACAATAAAATTTCAGGCCAATATCTCTGATGAACATTTATGCAAAAATCCTCAATAAAATACTGGCAAACCAAATCCAGCAGCACATCAAAAAGTTTATCCACCACGATCAAGTTGGCTTCATCCCTGGTATGCAAGGCTGGTTCAACAAATGCAAATCAATAAACATAATTCATCACATAAACAGAACCAAAGACAAAAACCATATGATTATCTTAATAGATGCAGAAAAGGCCTTTGATAAAATTCAACACCCTCTCATGCTAAAAACTCTCAATAAACTAGGTATTGATAGAATATATCTCAAAATAATAAAAGCTATTTATATCAAACTCATAGCCAATATCATACCAAATGGGCAAAAGCTGGAAGCATTCCCTTTCAAAACTGGCACAAGACAAGGATGCCCTCTCTCAACACTCCTATTCAGCATAGTATTAGAAGTTCTGGCCAGGACAATCAGGCAAGGGAAAGAAATAAATGGTATTCAGATAGGAGGAGAGGAAGTCAAATTTTCTCTCTTTGCAGGTGACATGATTGTATATTTAGAAGACCCCATCGTCTCAGCCTAAAATCTCCTTAGGCTGATAAGCAAATTCAGCAAAGTGTCAGGATACAAAATCAGTGTGCAAAAGTTGCAAGCATTCCTATGCACCAATAATAGACAAACAGAAAGCCAAATCATGAGTTAACTCTCATTTACAATTGCTACAAAGAGCATAAAATACCTAGGAATACAACATATGAGGGATGTGAAGGACCTCTTCAAGGAGAACTACAAACCACTGTTCAAGGAAATAAGAGAGGACACAAACAAATGGAAAAACATTCCATGCTCATGGATAGGAAGAATCAAATTGTGAAAATGGCCATACTGCCCAAAGTAATTTATAGATTCAATCTATCCTCATCAAGCTACCATTGACATTCTTCACAGGATTAGAAAAAACTACATTAAATTACATATGGAACCAAAAAAGAGCTCGTATAGCCAAGACAATCCTAAGCAATAAGAACCAAGCTAGAGGCATCACATTTCCTGACCTCAAACTATACTACAAGACTACAGTAACCAAAACAGAGTGATACTGGTACCAAAACAGATATATAGACCAATGGAATAGAACAGAGCCCTCAGAAATAACACCACACATCTACAACCATCTGATCTTTGACAAACCTGACAAAAACAAGCAATGGGGAAAGGATTCCCTGTTTAATAAATGCTATTGGGAAAACTGGTGAGCCATATGCAGAAAACTGAAACTGAACCCCCTCCTTTCCCCTTACACAGAAATTAACTCAGGATGAATTAAAGACTTAAACATAAGACCTAAAACCATAAAAACTCTAGAAGAAAACCTAAGTAATACCATTCAGGACATAGGCATGTGCAAAGACTTCATGACAAAAACACCAAAAGCAATTGCAACAATAGACAAAATTGACAAATAGGATCTAATTAAATTAAAGAGCTTCTGCACAGCAAAAGAAACTATCATCAGAGTGAACAGGCAAGCTACAGAATGGGAGACAATTTTTGCAATCTATCCATCTGACAAAGGGCTAATATCCAGAATCTACAAGAAACTTAAACAAATTTATAAGAAAAAAACAAACAACCCCATCAAAAAGTGGGCAAAGGATATGAACAGACACTTCTCAAAAGAAGATATTTATATGTGGCCAACAAACATATGAAAAAAAGCTCATCATCACTGGTCATTAGAGAAATGCAAATCAAAACCACAATGAGATACCATCTTACTCCAGTTAGAATGGTGATCATTAGAAAGTCAGGAAACAACAGATGCTGGAGAGAATGTGGAGAAATAGGAATACTTTTACATTGTTGGTGAGAGTGTAAATTAGTTCAACCATTGTGGAAGACAGTGTGGCGATTCCTCAAGGATCTAGAGCTAGAAATACCATTTGACCCAGCAATCCTATTACTGGGTATATACCCAAAAGATTATTAATCATTTTACTATAAAGACATATGCACATGTATGTTTATTGTGGCACTATTCACAATACCACAACACAATACTTGCAACCAACCCAAATGCCCATCAGTGATAGACTGGATAAAGAAAATGTGGCACATATACACCGTGGAATACTATGCAGCCATAAAAAAGGATGAGTTCATGTCCTTTGCAGGGACATGGATGAAGCTGGAAACCATCATTCTCAGCAAACTAACACAGGAACAGAACACAGGAACAGAAAACCAAACACCACATGTTCTCACTCACAAGTGGGAGTTGAACTATGAGAACACATGGACAAAGGGAGGGGAACATCACACAACAGAGCCTGTTGGGGGGTAGGGGACTATGGGAGATATAGCTTTAGGAGAAATACCTAATGTAGATGACGGGTTGATGGTTGCAGCAAACCACCATGGCACATGTATACCTATGTAACAAATGTGCACGTTCTGCACATGTATCCCAGAACAGATACAAAAGCATATGTATCAATTTTCATACTTCCTAACAATGTTTGAAAGTGAGGCTATCAGTACAGCCTCACTAGTACTGATTGTCAAAAAACTTTGCCAATTAGATGAGAAATTGTATCTCATTCTTTTATTTTTATTGAAACAAACATTAAAAATTTTCTTTAAAAAATTTTTTATTGCAACCTCAATTCTTGCTTGCTTCGAAGAAATAATTCAACTGAGGGGCATAAAGCAGAAGAAGAGACTAAGGTAAGTTTCAGAGCAGAAGTGAAAGTTTATTAAAAAGCTTTAGAAGGGTAAGGAAAGAAAGGAAAGGAAAGAAAAAAAGTAAAGTACAACTTGGAAGAGGGTCAAGTGGGCAACTTGAGAAACCCAGTGCCTAAAAATTTTCAATGAACCATTTGTATTTCTTCTTTGATAAAATCTGCTTATATCCCTTGCTTGCTTTTTGATCAGATATTAGATTCTCTACAGAGTTCTAAGAAATTAATGTTATATTTATTATAAATACTTTCCCCAGCTTGTCCTTTGCCTTACATTTTTGACTTGCATAATTTTTTTAGAGAGATGGTCATTATTAAATAGTCTATTGAGATTTGCTCTTACAAGTTCTTCCATTGCATTTGTGTCTGGAACTGTTGACCATTCCAAATCATTTCAATGTTAATACACTTTTTACTAGTCTAAATAAAATACCATTTTTACATTTAACTATTTAGTATATATGGAATTTATCTTTATTTTGATAGAAAGTGAGAACCTAAATAGTTTCTTCCCAACAGTTAATTTTATCAACACCGTTAAATAATTCTTTCCTTTTGGATTGTGATGTAACCTTTGGCATATACTAAATTTTTATCCACACTGAAGTTTGTTTCTGTACCCTCTTTGTAGTTCTGTTGCTTCTGGTATGTTTATCAGGCCTATATACCACTGTAGCATTACAACATATTTTACTAGTTGGTAGAGGAAGTCTCCCTCTGTCATACTTCTTTGTCGAACTGTTCTAGTCTCAAGTATTGGTTCTTTCAGATAAACTTTAGAGTCATGCTGTCAGTTTTGAAAAAAATTGATATTTTTATTAGAACTGTATCAAATCTATAAATTAACTGAGAAAGATACTTTAATAAGATTTTGTCTTTACATATAAGAATTTATGTCTCTATTTATTGATATCTGCTTTTGTTCACATTAAAAATTTTAATAATTTTATTCATGTGGATCCTTCATCTTTATTTCAAACTTAGTTATATTACATTTATGTTCTTATCACATGTGGATTGCTAAAATTCCTTTGGCTACCTTATTTCTGAATGAAATTATTAGCTCATTGTTTTTTAGATTATATTTAAAAAACAAATAGTATCAACTGCAATAATGATTATATTTCTCCTCTATTCTAATAGTTATTCCTCTTATTATGTTTCAAGGCATTGTATAAAGCTAAAATTTCTATAAATCATTAAGAATGGGTGTGACAGCAGATGGGCATGGTGGCAAGTAGTCCCAGCTTCTTGAGAGGCTGAGGTGGGAGGATCACTTGAGCCCAGGAGTTTGAGACCAGTCTGGGCAACGCAGCAAGTCTCCATCTCCCAAAAAAAAGGAGTGTCATAGGAATATCATTGTCTTGTTTCTGACTTTAAGGTTATATGGTCTGCAGTCTGAAGCCAAACTCGTTTGTCATGTTAATAAGGTATTCTGCTATCCTTAATGTGACAAGATAATTTATTGAGGTACTCATTTGAATTTTTTCTTGCTATGTTTTTTTCATCCCCACTCTGAGAAGGGAACCAGGACCTCCAATCTCCTTTTTTGGAGAAGTTTGTGTGGCAGAGCTGAATGCATTAGATGTCTTTCTGATTTCAATTTATCCCACATGATTCTGATTAAATGGAAAAAGGTCAAATACTGAGCAATTTTGGAGTAAGAAAGAGAGAAATGAAACATGATGGGCATCTCCCATGGCTTCAGGAAAAGAAGTGGCTTGAAAGGGGAGGTGCTACTGTTGTTGAAGTAGCCCAAGTTGCTCAAGTTCAGACACATTCAAAGCTAAGGTGAGGAAAGGTTTGAGGGATGAGGACTTGGGTACTTGAAGATGCAAATTTTGGATGAATCGACCACAAAGCTTTATTTTGAGAATGTATTGAGGTGATTCCTTAGTTGGGATAACTGTGGGGAGAAGGTGAAATCCTTCCCCATGATTTCATATTCTAAAGAATTCCAGAGTATGTGGCCAGGCAGAGGGGTGAGGAAGCTCTGAGGCTGGGGACTATGCCTGTTGGGGGAATGGTGAGGACAAGGGCCCCGAGAAGCCTTTACATGTGGTCTATGTCCAGTCTGGCTGTCACCAGAGAGAATCATGGAAATAGGCTCTCAAGAGTTTGATCAAATAAAATTAGAGTGGCACTTCCTTTTGACAAAAATGGTATACATTTTTGTACATTACTCATTCTTCTATCCTCTTGTGATTTTAACTTAAAAGATTTACTTTTTCTGCATTTAAACATACTATTTCTGGATTCCCTTACTCTACACTATTTTATGTTTACTTTATATTTTATCACTTGTGAATAGATATATAGATAGATAGATAGATAGATAGATAGATAGATAGATAGATAGATAGGAGACCGAGACTGGGGGAAGCAGAGGAAATAGGACACGACCCAGAGAGATGTAGGAGGCACAGAAAGACATAACGATGGTGCCAAGTATACAGATACAAAGGTGCCAAGTACATGGTGCCAAGTACACAGAAATGAACAACAGATAGGTACAGATGTTAGAGGGAAACCATGTAGACAGAGAAGCAGAGCAAATCATGTTAATGACACAGAAGAGTGCAGAGATAAGAGAACAGGCTGTGGTTAGATGTGCAGTTGGATAACAAGTCATGAGCTTCAACTGGAAAACACAGAGTGGCACGTTTGACACAAAAGGCCCATCTCCCTAGAGGTTGCTACTGTTTTTCTGTTAGGTACTGGGCAAGTACCTTTCATAAAGTCAGTGTAACAGCTTCACTCAACAAAAGTGCTCAGAGCAGTAGAAGCAGAGAACACAGCTGCTGTAGAGTAAGGTCCCATGTCCCTCTGCCTCTGCTTCGCTTGGGTGCTCTGTAGCTGGTCAAGGCGGGAGAACAGGGAGAAGTGCGAATGGTTTGGTATGAACAAAATAATTTCTGTGCATTCTCCATGACAAGGGAGTGACTCTTCTCTTCCTTTGGTAGAAACAATATCTATCATTATTTCTACATTTTTAAGGCTTTAAAATACTGTTAAACTATAATTCTAAGAAATTCTTTAAAAAATGCTTAACTGATCCATTTGCAAGTAAAATATAACCTATTTGCTTTCCCTGGACTGGATCATACATTAGGTCCAAGCGCATCAGTCATATCTATTCTACACATGGGCTGTGAGCTTCAGACAAAAACCAGAATTTAATGGGAGGCACAGTTTTAAAAATGGGATAAAAAATGGTTGCAGCAACAATTAGAAAATAAAATAAAACACTAATATCATTTATAGCAGCATCAACATACACCAAATACCTAAAAATAAACCTAATGAAAGATGTTGAAGACCTTTACCTTGAAAATTACAGAACAATGCTGGGAAAAATTAAAGAAGACCTACATTAATTATAGTCAGTCTTCTGTATCCATGGCTCTGCATCTGTGCATTCAACCAACCACGGATATAAAATATTTGGGAAAAAAAGGATGGTCACGTCTGTACTAAACATGTGCAGACTTGTTTTTCTCGTCATTATTCCCTGAACAATATAGTGTAAACAACTATTTATATACCATATACATTATATTAGGCATTATGAGTAATCTAAAGATGATTTAAAGTATATGGAAGGATGTGCATAGGTTATATGCAAATACCATGCCATTTTATACAAGGAACTTGAACATTCATGGATTTTGGTATCTGTGAGGGTCATGGAAATAATCCACTGAGGATATCCACTGAGGGTACTGAGGGATGGCTGTACAAATATTTTATGTTCATGGATTATAAGACTCAATATTGTAAAGATGATAGTCTTAGCCAAATTAATCTAATAGATACAATGCAACCTAATCAAAATGCCTGCAGAGGTGTGTGTGTGTGTGTGTGTGTGTGTGAAAATTGAGTAGCTGATTCTAAAATTTATGTGGAAGTAAAAAGGACCTACAATAGCTAAGATAATCTTAAAGAAGTAAGCAGAAGAAAACATAATGTATGACACAGAGAAGGATGCAATGACAGGAGAAACAGGGTGTTGAAGAATTCACTCCCTCAGATGTCATGATTTATTATAAAGCTACAGCAGGGCCAGGCATGGTGGATCATGCCTGTAATCCCAGCACTTTGGGAGGCCAAGGTAGGTGGATCACTTGAGGTCAGGAGTTCTAGATCACACTGGCCAACATGGTGAAATTCCGTCTTTACTAAAAAAATACAAAAAATTAGCCAGGCATGGTGGCGTACACCTGCAGTCCCAGGTACTTGGGAGGCTGAGGCAGGAGAATCGCTTGAACCCATGAGGTGGAGGTTGCAGTGAGCTGAGATCGCACCCTGCACTCCAGCCTGGGTGACAGAGCGAGACTGGCTCAAAAAAAACAAAAAAACAAAAAAACCCCAAAAAACTACAGTAGTTAAGACATGTGGCTCTGGCACAGACAAATAGACTAATGGAATAGAACAAAGAGTCTATAAAGGGACTACATATATATGGCCACTTGATACATGATAGTGGAGAAAGGATGATCTTTTCAATAAGTGGTGTTAGAGCAACTAGTTATCCATCTTGAAAAAAAATACAACTTGACCACATTGTGGTAAATGATTAGTGATGTTAAGTACCTTTTTATATGTATATTGGCTATTTGAATATTGTTTTTGATACACAAAAATTAGTTTCAAATGGACTGTAGATCCAAATATGAAAGATAAAGCAAGGTTTCCAGAAGAAAACCTAGGAGAATATCTTCCTGACTTTGGGTAGGCAAATATTTCTGAAACAGAACATGAAAAGCACTAACTGTGAAAGAAAAAATTAATAAATCTGATTTCAATAAAATTAACTCCTATTATTCAAGACAGAAGATATTTGTAAAGATCACTGCAAAATATCCAACAAAGAATCATACTCAGAATACATAGATGAAACATGAATCAAAAAAGAGACAATCCAATTTAAAAAATAAAAAACAAAACCTCCAAAACCCCAAAACAACGTGGGCATATGACTTGTACAGGCCCACCTCAAAGGAGCATATCTCTAGCTGCTTATGAAGAATAGTTCTCCTAATCATAAAGATCATAGAACTGATGATGGGTAAAACTGTCTCCTCCACAGGTCTCTGGTCTTTTGAGAAATGACAACCTGATACGAGCTTGGGAGTTAAAATCTCATATGATTTAAACGGTTCCAGAGCTACAGTTTACCATCTAATACTATAAATATTCCTGTATCAGAAGTGTAGGACTACTTGTGGATTTATATCCTCCAGAATAAACTCTGAAGAGAATGGAGAAAAATTTCACTCAAGAGCAAATATGGTAATTCCACACTCCCAAACATGTCTGTCACTTGCAGATCTCCTCTGCGATGGTTTCTCTTACCTCCCAGGCAGAGATGATGGCTCTGACCTTCATGGAATTCCTACATCTCATACACATCTATTTGCCTCTAGCACATGATAACTCAGCTATTGGTTTACATGTCAGTTCAGTCTTCCCTACCTGATGGATAGCTCCTTAAAGGAAAGGGCTGTGTTTAATCCATCTTCAGATTCCTGGTATCTAACACAGTATGGGGCAGATAGTAGGTACTCATAATATTTCTGAAGGACTAAATGGATGATAGAACAACCAGAAGACAGACATGCAGAAAACTTTGAAAGGTCTGTATGGGAAGCTCAAAGGGAGCCATGGGAATCTGAGAGTCAGAGAGGCTGGTAGAGCCTGGGGCTTGAGGAAACCACCCAATGTGTTACAAAAAGGTTCCATACTCTAACATCATATATATTTTCTTCACATAGTAATTTTAAGCTAAATCACAGAGATATACAGAAGTTCATCAAGGGCTGAAAAGATTAGTTCTGCTTTTGATTTTGCTCTGAACGTTTACTTAAGATCTTTGTACAAAACAGACCCACATGAATATCCTGTTCTTTATAAACAAACAATGGGCCTTCTGACCTGCCATTGATAGATAGCATTTGAGGATTTTTTTCCCCTTTAGACTGGAACAGCACATGTGTGTCCACTCATCTCCCCTATGAACGCATGTTCAAGTTGGTTGGATGAAACTAATTAACCATGGAGCAAAATTTGTCTTGGCTTATAATTAATCAGTTCATAGATGAAACATACAACTTTGGTACCTAGTGCCAATATGCATCATCTTTTAACCGAACTGAATCAAAGACAATAAAATTTAATGAATAATTAATTTCAAAGCATAAAGTTATATTACATAATTTTGTTTATAATTGAAAATTTACCAAAGAGCATCAGTAGTTGTTCACTGGGGTACTTCGCACTTAACAATGCTGACTACACAATGTACATGAATTTGAAGGCTACAAATTTCAACACCATAAGACTCTAAAATAATTATACACATACTAGATTAACATTTTCTCAGTAATAGTTAAGTCACTGATAAGAATTACCCGACTAGATTTTTTACCTCTCCAAGGACTTCTTGTAAGATTTCAGCATATTTTTCATATGGCTGTTCAAAGTTCATATCCTGTGACATTTTTATAGTCTCCTCAATCATGGACACAACCTCTGGATGATCTGCAGTTACCTCTTCTATCGAGTCTTCTGTTGGGGCTAAAGTAAAATAAGCTGATAAATTAATGCCATTAATAATGTTAGTGGACAATACTACTTGCGATAAAACATGATTGATAATATCTGACCCAAGAAAGTATTATTTTTGTGTCACTGCAGCACATGTTGGAAGGAGGGAGAAATAAGACTCTGGAGAGGAAATGTTAAGTCAGGAATCACAGCACCACAAACTCTCAGAAAAGTGACTTAAAGCCAGTGCAGCAGAATGAAAGTGAGAGGCAGGAATAAAGTCATGTCTGGCAGGAGTCAAAACCAGGGAAGAAATGTAGGGGCCAGAGGATTCCAGGAGTCAAGTGAAAACACAAGCATCTAGGGAATGAGTCAAAAAACAAGATGAATACTTCCAGTTACTAGCACGAGACTACAAGGGACAGTAAGGGGACAAGAGGTAGGCAAGTTGGAGGGGATGGAGAAAAGGTGGTATAGGCTGGTGTTTCAAGTGTTACACTTGATTCTTGTCCTCTTTGGTGTTGAAGTGTGTCCTTGCCCAGCTGAGTTGGCTCTCAGGCTGCATGGTGATGTAAATCTTTGTTCATCTGCTACTCTAATGAGATAGGAGTTTGGCAGTTTCACCTGACTCCTGCATTTGCAGGAGTTTGAATTCTGCATTTGCAGTCAAGCTTCTGAGCCTCTGCCTCAGGGTTCCATCTCTCAGGGTCTCTAGCAGGAGCCAGACTGATCCCAACCCAAAAAAATCCCAAAGGGCCTTCAAAAGCAGTTGCCTGCTTCCCTCCCTGTCTGAAAGTGTTCTCAGGGATCAAAAGACTCACAGTTCCTGAAAGCCAGAGCAGAAAAGTCAAGAACCCATGATCTTACTGCGCCCATGGGAGTGGGTACATAATGAAGCAGAAACAGCCAGGCAAAGATGCGAAATGTGCTAGAAGCCGCTAATTGTCCACCCAATATCCATTAGCCTCTTCCTTCACACAGCAACCCTCATTTTATCAAGGCTAGCAATGTGCCCAGCTGAAAAACTACATCTCTCAACTTCCCTTATAGCTTGGACAGTCAATAAGAGGCAAGCAGAGTTTGTGTGTGTGTCCACACATGTGTGTGTGTGTGTGTGTGCACTTGCCTGCACATGAGCTCCTCACACTTGGCTGACTCAGCTAACTGCCAGTTTTTGTCCTTTGCTTTCCTTTTCCTTTCCCTTTCCAGTGTTCCTGCTAGGTACACTGATGTCATGGCTGGAGCTCCAGCAGCCATCTTGTGGCTTATTATAGTGGCTGCGTGCCAGGGATGGCAGAGCAGAAAGATAGACTGCCTGTCTTCCCAATATTCTTTTTCACCAAAACAACATATCATGTATTAGTTTTTCAATGTTCTTGCATGTCCAACTTTTCATAATAGAGTAGCCATTAAAATAGAGTACTTGGGTGTTAATCATGCTTTCATTTTTTTAAAAAATCACACATTTCTTCTTCTAAATTCTGAGGGAACTACTTGTGTTTTTTTTTAGAACCACAATTATAAAAGAATAAAATTATCCAAATATGAATTTACCTGTATCTGAATACAACTTTACATCTTGACCAGCATCTTGAGAATGCCTTCTAAATGTGGATATTTCACCAGATTCTTTTCCATCTGTGAATAAAACATTGTGAATTCCTAAAGAACGGTATTAAAAAAAAAAGTAGGTGACTCCCAAAGAAGATTGTAATATAAACCTAGGGAACCAGGACTCACATTCCCAATTTTTAATTAAAATAACAACCATAACATTTAAATGGGTCAATATATCTAGCAGCAGATAATGAAGGTAATAACCTTTAACAAAACCAGGAGTAATTTCAGTTTATTATAATGCCAATGGATCTAAACAGAAAAAAACAATCAACAGTACCCTTCTTGAGACAACTAACACCCTCTTGACTCCTGGAGGTCAAGGCTGTGCTTACTTCAGAGACATGGGGCAGAAGAATGACTTTTTACCCATGGATACTGGCAATATTGGCATCCTTCCAGCAGTGGATAGAGGTACTGCTGCCTGCTTCTAACCTGGACTGCCTCCCCCAAAGAGGGAGCAGACAGTCTCAGGGTGGGGCTTTCTTTGTGGATTGGAGTTGGGAACTCCACAGCAGCAAAGATGAGGCTGTCAGTTGCCACCTGACAGTGAAAAACTTAATGTACAGGGGGTGGGGTCCTTCTTCTGTGAAGACTGTGTGTGTTAAGGCAGGAAGAGTGCCATACACGAGTTTCTGACAGTGCCCCATTCAATTCTTACTAAGGCTTTAAATAAACAGCAGGCAAGCACATCTGTCTGAATTAGTAGGAGAAACTAAAAAAACCAGCTCTATATTATTTAACAAAATATAGATGCACTTTAAAACTGAATAAAAAACCACAATATAAGTTTATATATATAAACTTATACAAATATATTTATATAAAATTTATACATATATATGTAAAGCTATTATTTATATATGTCCTCTCAATTATATATATATGAAAATTTCCTCTCAGACATTTATATAATTATATATTACATATTATAAATTGAAAATTTATATATTTATATATGATATAATCAGTTCTCTCACTTAGACATTTATATATAATAATAATCAATCTATCCTCTCAGACATTTAATATATATATATAAACGTCTGATTGAGAGGAAGACTATTCAAGCCTAAAAGTGAAGGAAGAAAGCAACAAAGAGAAAATAATGATTTGACTGCAAAAATGTGAAAAATACCTTTACTTCAAAAACAGCAAGCTGACTTAGAAGACAAACCACTCAATTTGTAAAATATATGAAAAATAAGAGACTAATATAGACAGTTTATACAGAGACTATATAATTGATATAACTATTTAGAGAAATGGGCAAAAGACAAAAATAGTCACCTCAAAAAAGAAGAAATATAAATGGTTAACAAATAGGAATTTAAATTTCTGAAGCAAAAATTAAAACAACAGAAAATACTGAGGAAGTTTCCAGGATCTGGCTGGCAGGCGCTTTGTCTCGCCTTCGCCACAGTAGGCTCTTCCTGTTAGTCTCTGCTGCCACTTCTTGGCTCTGGGAGGCCCAGGTGGCTCTGCAGCAGCCTCTGCCACCCTGTGACCTGTGGGTACTGGGACATCCCTAGCTGACGCCAGGACACCCAGGAAGCCGAGGAATGGACTCCATGGCTTTTGAGGATGTGGCTGTGAACTTTACCCAGGAGGAATAGGCTTTGCTAGATTCTTCTCAGAAGAATCTCTACAGAGAAGTGATGCAGGAAACTTGCAGGAACCTGCCTTCTGTAGAAATCATATGGTACAGAGACTGTGTGAAAGCAAAGAAGGTAGTCAGTATGGACAAGTTGTCAGCCAAATTCCAAATCTTGATCTGAATGAGAACATTTCTACTGGATTAAAACAATGTGAATGTAGTATTTGTGGAAAAGTCTTTGTATGTCATTCCCTCCTTAATAGGCACATCCTAGCTCACTCAGGATACAAACCATATGGAGAGAAGCAATATAAATGTGAACAGTGTGGGAAATTCTTCCTTTCTGTTCCAGGTGTTAGAAGACACATGATAATGCACAGTGGAAATCCAGCTTATAAATGTACGATATGTGGGAAAGCTTTTTATTTTCTCAATTCAGTTGAAAGACATCAGAGAACTCACACAGGAGAAAAACCCTATAAATGTAAACAATGTAAAGCGTTCACTGTTTCCGGTTCTTGTCTAATACATGAATGAACTCACACTGGAGAGAAACCCTACGAATGTAAGGAATGTGGGAAAACATTCAGATTTTCTTGTTCTTTTAAGACGCATGAAAGGACTCACACTGGAGAAAAACCCTATAAATGTACCAAATGTGATAAAGCCTTCAGCTCTTTCACTTCCCTTCGTTACCCTGGAAGCATTCATATTGGAGAGAGACCCTGTGAATGTAAACAATGTGGCAAAGCCTTTAGTCAATTGAGTTCCCTTTGTAACCACAGAAGTACTCATACTGGAGAGAAACCCTATGAATGTAAACAATGTGACCAAGTCTTCAGTCGCCTCAGTTCCCTTCACCTCCACGAAAGAATTCATACGGGAGAAAAACCTTATGAATGTAAGAGATGCCGTAAAGCCTAACACTCGTTCCAGTCACCTTACTCACCATGAAAGAAGTCATGATATAGAGGCTGGGTGTAGTGACTCAGCCTATAATCCCAGCACTTTGGGAGGCCAAGGTGTGTGTATTGCTTGAGTCCAGGAGTTCATAATCAGCCTGGATTAAAACAATGTGCAATAACCTGGGCAACATGGTGAAACTCTAGTCTCTACAAAAAATAAAATAATGCCAGGCGCAGTGGCTCACGCCAGCTACCCGGGAGGCTGAGGCAGAAGAATCACTTGAACCCAGGAGGCGGAGGTTGCAGTGAGCCAAGATTGTGCCACTCCAGCCTGGCGACAGAGTGAGACTCCATCTCAAAATAAATAAATAAATAAATAAATAAAGCCCCTTGAATGTAAGAAATGTGGTAAAACATTTACTCTTTCCTATTCCCTCATAAACATGAAAGAGCTCACACTGCAGAGTAACCTTAAGAATGTAGGAAATGTGGTCAAGCCTTCAGATTTTCCCGTTTTTGAAGATTTGGGAGGACTCAGAGTGGAGAAAAACCTTTTGAATTTAAATTTGTGGTAAGGCCTTCAGTTGTGTTAGTTCCATTTGAAGACATCAGCTCATTCCTGAGAAAAACCCTATGAATGTCCAGAATGTGGGAATGTTTCATTTCTCTCATATCCACTCAAGGACATATGAAAATGCACACTGTAGCTGGCTGAACCTTGTAAATACAAGAACGTACACAGGATTAAAACTCTAATAGTTTAGAAACTGCAAGAATATTTTCAGTTTTAACATTCACTTGAAAAGTCATGTGAAAAGTCCCACTGGAAAGAAGTTCTATAAGTGAAGCTTTTCTAATTTGGAAAACCTGATGCAAATGAATTATCGTGCAGTGCTTGAAAAAAATGTATGAAATGTTACACAAGTTACAAGTATATTGATTTTATCAGTGAAAAAAAAGAGAAAATACTGAGGAAACAATGACATGTATTTTGAATATTACTGGGGAATCATAATTTGGAACAATTTTATGCAAAGCAATTTGACTCTGTCTATAGCTTCATATTTGTTAATTTAGTACTTCCTAGAAATCCCCAGGAATTCTAGAGAAATTGTGCAGTAACTTATAATGAGGGTTAAAATATTTCCCAATGAAGTAATATAAATAAATGGTAAATTATAAGTAAAAAATGTAAAAACAGTTTATATTATAGCTATTCTGTAATATTATATTACATATAATTATCATGTAATGTTATATAATGTAGTGCTATATGCTCTTATGTTCAAATATTAATAGAAAAATTTTATAAGGATAAATAGCACAATGGGTAAATGATAAAACTTCACAGCTAAAATTGTGGCCTTAAGATGCTCTAATTTCAATACGTTAAAGTAGAGAGCTTTTAAAAAAGAATTTATGTTGAATAGGAGTGGTGAGACAGAGCATCCCAACGATTATAAATCATGCTGCTATAAAGACACATGCACACGTATGTTTATTGCAGCACTATTCACAATAGCAAAGACTAGGAACCAACCCAAATGTCCATCAATGATAGACTGGATTAAGAAAATGTGGCAGATATATACCACAGAATACTATGCAGCAATAAAAAAAGGATGAGTTCATGTCATTTGTAGGGACATGGACGAAGCTGGAAACCATCATTCTCAGCAAACTATTGCAAGGACAAAAAAAAAAACACTGCATGTTCTCACGTATAGGTGGGAATTGAACAATGAGAACACTTGGACACAGGAAGGGGAACATTACACACCAGGGCCTGTTGTGGGGTGGGGTCTGGGGGAGGGATAGCATTAGGAGATATACCTAATGTAAATGACGAGTTAATGGGTGCAGCACACCAACATGGCACATGTATATGTATGTAACAAACCTGCATGTTGTGCATGTATCCTAGAATCTAAAGTGTAATAAAAAAATAAAAAAGAATTTATGATATGATAATGATTGTATAACATTGGAAACATTCAAACATTTTTCTTTGGGCTCTAATTGTATCTGACTCCCCATTTATATGTTTTCTTCTTTATTCTAGTAAATTGACTTCTGTTTTACCGTTGTTCAGGTTAAATCCATAAGGAAAAATTTAGCTTTTTTCCTCCTGAAGTTTCCAGTTTTGGGGGTAATTTTAAGCATAAATATAAACATAATCAAATATGAAACAAATGAAAATGAGATCCACAAACATGGGATTAGCAATTCACTTTGTTACCATCTTTATCAACTTTACCAGCTTGATCATGGAGGACATTTTCTGACTTTGTTTTGGCTTCTTCAGTGTTCACTAAAGAGCTGTCTCTGTCCCTTTGGGAGCCTTGAATGTACCCTGCAATGAAATAGTAATATACTTTATCAGCTAATCTATTTATATTAGGAATGATTTGGTCAATAACATCAGCAATATATTTCTTTACCTTCTTCATCAATTGACGAGTGTGTTGCCTCCACTGGGAATACTCCAAACTCCATTTTTTCATATTGCCTTTGAAATTCTCTTAAAGTTGTTTCAGCTGAAATATAACAATGGGTGGTGTTAGCAAAAGGTAGTTGGGGATAGGGAGGCAGGTGGAGTGACCAAAAGCACCTGCTTCAAAGTTAGATACACTTGAGTTTCAGTTCTGACTTACAAGCTGTAAGGGCTGTGTGGCTTTGGTAAACCACTTGATCTTTTTGTCTCAATTACTAGGCAATGAGGATCTTTAAACTGAAAGCACTGCTGTGAGGATTAAATGAGGTAATGAACATAAACACTTAACTTGGAAAATGCTGGCACATAGGAAGGCCGTTCCATGTTGGCTGCCATCCTCTGTATAATCATGTAATTTTTATGTTAAAAAACCTCAATATTCTCCACTGACAAATTTTTCTTAAAAATATACTGAGGCAAAATTCAATAGCAAAAAATTCCAATTTTAAAATTTTAAGTAGAGTCACTCCTATTGTCAGATTTAGAATAATTAGTGAACTTGGAAAAGAAAATAAAAAGGCTTTTAAGTTTGCAGCATATGAGAGATAGCAACTATTGCTATATTCCAGTGGGAGAAGGTAATTTGTGGAAAGCTGTAAAATCTATGATTTAATGTTAGAATTTAATGTGAAAGAAACATTACAGATCACTGTTCTTCCTCCAGGAGCCCGGCTAATTTCCCGCCTTGGTCCAGATCTCAGTCAAATGTCCCCTCTTTGGAGATGTCTTCCCTGGGCATCTCAACATTTCAGTATCCCTACTCCAGTCACTGTCTGCCCCATTACCATGTTATATTTTTTTCCAATCTGTTCCCTTGCCTTTTTTTTTTTATTGCCTTCTGCCCTCTATTAAAATGTGAGCACCACAAGGACAGGGACTTTATGTGTCTTGTTCTCATCTGTATTGCTGGTGCCTAGAATAATGTCTAACACAAAGTAGGCACTCAAGTATTTGTTGAATGAATTAATAAATTCATTTTGTCCAGCCTTAAGTAGGTTGAATAACAAGCCACTTTAGTAGTCTGAGCCAATATTTCTCCAGCCTCAGTTTGTAAGTTGTCTGAGATATTTTAAAATTTTCAATTTTCATTTCGAAGGTAATATACTAAAAATATAACTTCACTCTAGATTGTCTGGATAACTGTTTGCATGGCATGCAATTTCAGTGCTGGTCTTTTTGTTGTTTTTTGTAATCTCTTGGGCACCATTATTTCATTTGTTTATAGGCTAACAGGAAAGAAGAGAGGCAGATTTATTAGGCAAATACTGTGTCCTCATCTAGCAAAAACTCAACCTTACCATGTAGGGAGAAGTAATTTCCTTGCTATTTAAATAGTTTCAAGCACAGAAAATGTTGAGAAGCTTCCTAATTTATGTAAAAAGTTAAAAAAAAAAAACAACTGATAGCAAACTTTGACAAATAGAGACCACCTCTCCCCGCCCCAACTATAAACCAGTCACACCTAAGAATGTAGGGAAAAAGTCCTAAATAAACAAAGTAAAAAAAAAGTATGTTATAAGAATAATGAAAATGGGCACAGTGGCTCATGCCTGTAATCACAGCACTTTGGGAGGCCAAGGCTGGAGGATCACTTGAGGCCAGGAGTTAGAGACCAGCCTGGAAATCATACTGAGAGCCCTGTCTCCGACAGAAACAAAAAAATCACCATGACGAAGTAAGGTTTATTTCAGAAATACAAGAATTGTTTAATGTTGGAAAATGCATTAGTATAACTGATCAGTAGGTCAAAGGATTGAAAACTTAAATGATTATCTTGAAAGATGCTGGCAATACATTTGATAATTTTCATTCTTTTTTCTTTTCCTTTTTTTTTTTTTTTTTTGAGACAGGTTCTTTCTCTATTGCTCATGCTGGAGTGTGGTGATGTGATCATAGCTCACTGCAGCCTCAACCTCCTGGGCTCAAGTGATCCTCCCACCTTAGCCTCTTGAGTAGCTGAGCCTACAGGTATGGACCACCACACTCAACTAATTTTTTTTTTTTGTAGAAATAACGTCTCCCTTTGTTGCCCAGGCTGATCTTGAACTCTTGGCCTCAAGAGATCTTCCCACTTTGGCTTCGCAGAAGTTGGGATTACAGGTATGAGCCACTGAACTTGACTGCATCTGGCAATTTTCAATATCTACTCCAGATAAAAATACTTAATAACCTGAAGGAGAAGTATTGACAAGAACCCCTTCAAAGATGCTCAGTATCACAACTGCTATTTGACATTCCAGAATTGCTCATCTACATAATTAGTCAAGAAAGGAAATAAATATAAGTATTGGAAAAAGAGGGGTTTAAACTATACTTCTTTTCAAATTATATGATTAGCTCTCTGGAAAACCCAAGAGAATCAACTGAAAGTCCATCAGAACTAGAAAGTAAGTTTAATAAAGTAGAAAGTTATAAATAAATATATGAAAATCAAATAGCTTTCCAACACACTGTTAATAACTACTTAGAAAATATTATAAAAAGATCCCATTCACTAGTAATAAAATGACAAAATATCTGGCAATAAGCTTATTAAGAAAACTGTAGACAATACATGAAGAAAGCTACCAAATACTATGGAAAGACAAAAATAGACTAAAAAATGGAGATTTCATGTCTGCATGAGAAGATTTAATAGTAAATATGAGAATTCTTACCAAATTATTATATAATATTAACACAATCCTCCCATTGGGATTTGTTGTAGAACTTGACAAAATTCTACAAGCATCCTAACTGAATCCTTCTGATTCATTTCCTTAGAGGTCTAGAATTGAAATTTTTTTTCTCTGCTTTTGAATTGGTTTATGTATAGTCATTCCTTCGACCATTTGTTAAGAGTCTATCATGTGTAAAGTGCCAAGAATGCCAAGATGAGCTAAACAAAGTCCTTGCTTTCAAGTAGCCAGGCTTAATTTTCACCTAAACTTAAAACACACATTTTAAAAAGATGTTTCACCTTGTTTTCTCGCTTGCAGTTCCGTGAGAAGCTTTTCTTTCACAACTTTAATTGCTGCTGCAGTGGCCTCAGCTATGGTATTTTCTACTAATGTTTCACGGGCTTTATCAAAACGTGGCTGAACAAGTTGGGCATAGTCGACTACCTGCAAAGAATATTTGAGAAAATCAATATAAGCAGGAGTTACTGTGACTGTAAAACACATTGTTCATCTATCTTTCTATATCTACCTGTATTTCTATCTCTATTCCAAAAATATTAATACTACTTGAGGTATATTTGGAGTTATGTTCAGAATTCACCTATTTTTGAGTACTTGCTTTAATAGAAATTCAGCCATATTTTTCACATAGGATATTTATCTGTATTATGTATTTATCATGTAGTATATATATTCAGATTATGTATATATATTTTGACTTAACAGAAGTTAAAACATAGATATTTTTTTAATCAATGTTATATGTATAACTTACACACAATAAAAGGCATACATCTTAAGTACACAGTATGATGAGTTTTAACAAATACATATATACATAAACCACAATCAAGATATAGAACATTTACTGGGTGTAGTGGCTAACATTTGCAATCCCAGTACTTTGGGAGGTTGAGGCAGGAGGATCCCTTGAGTCAAGGAGTTTGAGACCAGCCTGAACTTTTACATCACTCCCTAAATTCTCTTATGCTCCTTTGTTGTCAATCCTTTCCTGCCTCACCCCTTCCCCAGCTTTCATTCGTGGCCCCTGGCAACTACTTTCTGCTTTCTTTTACTACAAATTAGTGTTGCCTTTTCTAGAATTTCATATAAATGGCAGCATACAGTATGTGATCTTTTTCAGGTTATCCCTCCTTAGCAGAATGTTTTGGAGATTTATCAGTGTTATTGTGGGTATGCTTTTTATTGTTGAGTGGATTTCATTGTATGAATATACTACAGTTTTTTATTCATTTATCTATTGATAGACATTTGGGTTGTGTTCTAAGTTTTGGTTATTATGAATAAAGCCGTGATGAACATTTGTACAGAAGTCTTTTTGTGGTTATGTGTTTCCTCTTCTCTTGGGTAAAAACCTAGGAGTGAAATTCCTGGGCCATATGGTAAGTATGTATATAACTATATAATAAACCATCAAACTATTTCCAAAATAGTTGAACTATTTTACATCCCTACCAGAAATATATGAAAGTTAGTTTCCTTGCATCCTCACCAACACTTGGTTTTGTGAAGCTTTTAAATTTTCCACTGGGTGTGAAGAAGTATCTCATTGTAGATTAAATTTACAGTTCCCTAATCATGAATACTTCTGAAATTCTTTATACATGCTTATTCACTTATTTTTTTCTCTTTAAGCATATGTTCAGCTTTTGCCTAAAATTGTGTTAGAATAATTTCTATGTTCTGGATATAAGTTGTCAGGTGGATAATAGATTTAATACAGAATATTGGGGTCTTAAAAATAGGATTCTATGTGTCTTTAATTAATATTTACAGATCTCTATATTCCCATTCTGCTTTTCTTTTGGTAGGCTTACACTGCTTTATTCCATGACAATAAATCTTCATCCACATCATCAGTTTTTAGTATGTGCATATTATTGCATCAGATGAATATGTTACAACTTATTTAACTAAAATATCAATACATATATGGTATACTATATATACATAATAGTACACACATATACATATATACCATATACCATATATACTATTCATATATATACATATACAAACAGATACATATATATTTTATATACTTGCTGATAAAAGCATAACCATTAGGCATAGCAATTGGAAATACATATACAAGCCTAAAATCCATGCATATCCTTTGAACTGTCAATTCTGTTTTATGGATTTTTCTTAAAAAACTGTCAAAGATATGTTCATAATTTTGTTCATCATAGCCTAGTTTATAGTAGCAAAAATGTATATACCAAAATATAGATAATATGTGTATTATATATTATCTATATATGTATTATATATTATCTATATATGTATTATATATTATATATGTGTATGTATATACTATAGTTATATATAGTATACATAGCATACTATATACATTGTATACTATGTATATAATATGTAATATATTTTATATACTATACTATAGTATATTATACATTATTAATGTATAATATTAATATCAATATAATATGTATTAATATAGTGTTATATTAATATATTACCATTATATATCAGGATAATAATATATTAATAATATATTAATATTAAATTGCATATTATATATAATATATAATATATGCATAGTATGCTATATATGTATACATGTGTATTATAGGCATAAAATATATATGTATATAATATAATATGTGTATTATAGACATAATATATACATACGTATAATATGTATAAAATGTAGACAATATATAATACACATTATGGATTATATTTTGGTATACACATTTCTGATACATAAACTAGGCTATGATGAACACAATTATCTACATATCTTTGATAGTTTCTTTAGAAAAATCCATATAACAGAATTGGCAGTTCAAAGGATATGCATGGACTTTAGGCTTGCATATGTATTTCCAATTGCTATGCCTAATGGTTATACTCTTACTAGCAGTCTATGAGAATGTGCTTCTCCCATCCTACGTACACATCGAAATTTGGTGTTTTTAGTAATCTTTTAATTCTTACAATGAGATTGATATGACAAGTCTCTGATTTTTGGCATCTCTATCAGGGAGGTAGTATCCTTTTGCTAATGTTTAATGGCATTTGTATCTATTATTCTGTGAATTGCCTGTTTGTTTTTTTTTCTGTTGGGGTTTTATCTGCATATTGATTCATCTTTTTGTATCTTAAAATGATAATTCCTTTATCTGACACATATTGTGATGTGATGGGTTTAAAATAAGTCCACAAATCTTTTGACACACCTCCCTTTGGAAGGTGGAGCCTAATTCTCCTCTTTAGTGTAACTAGAACTTAGTAGTGACTTGCTTTAAATAGAGTACGATGCAAGTGACAGCGGATGACTTTTAAGACTAAGTCATGAAAGACATTATAGCTTCCTCCTTGGTTTACTCTCTCTGAGGGTAGTCAGTTGCCAGGTCATGAGGACACATAAGCAGTCCTATGAAGAGATCCACATAGAAAGGAACTGAGGTCTCATTCATGTGACTGAGCCATCTTCCAGCCCCAGCCTAGTGTCAGATGAGTGCAGCCCCAGATGACATCTTACCTGTAGCCTCATGAAAGAACCTAGGACAGAACCACGTAGCTAAGCCACTCCTGAATTCCTGACTCAGAGAGACTATGCAAGATCATCAATGCTTACTGTTTCAAGTTGTTAGGGTAATTTTTTATGCAGTAATAGATGAGAAACACACACATAGCAAATATATACTCAGTATTTTCCTCTGTATGCTGTCAAAAGTTTTAGTTTCCTTCTAATTTTTTTCCTTTGTCCTTCTAATTTACACTTTAAATAATCTGAAATTGCCTGGATATAACTTTTTCTTTCCCAAATGATGAATTAGTTAGGAATCTTAGAGACACATACACACACACACACACACACACACACACACACACATTTCTTCTCCCACACCCCTCCATAAGCCTCCAAGAATTAGAGAATACATTTAAAAAAATAATATGCATTATTCATGTTATGCTTATAGAACAATTATTCACAATTACATAGAACACGTTCATATTTCTGTTCTCGCAGGTTTTTTTTAATGGGGGTTGCTTAGTTTTCTATATACCTATCAATAATGAATTCCTAAACTCTTCTTCACAAGTATAAATTTCTGCTTGAAAATATATCAGGTAATCATCTCCCTGGAGCTATCTCTTCTAGAACCTTCTGGACTCCTACCCCAAACTGGATTGGTTATTTTCCAGGCTTCTAGGCCTGCAGAACAACTGACATCATGGGTTCTCCTTCCCCCACCATCTTGGGATTTCCTAACCCTCTTGATGCATGGATGCCCTTTTGCTTCTGGATCCCATGTTGCCATCTTAGTTTATGCCCTCATTTTGATGCACCACATCCTCTAGTAGCTTCTGACAAAGAATACATTAGAGGTAATTTTTTGCATGTGTGACTGAAAATGCCCTCATTGTATCGTTAGACTTTGTTTGCCTGAATATAAAATTCTAGGCTATCAGCCACTCCCCCCCCAAAAATGTCTTCTGGCTTCCAGAGTTGTGGGTTGAGAAGTTCCATGTTATTTGAATTCCCAGTCCTTTCCATGGGACCTAGTTTTCCTCTCCAGAGTCTTCTAGGCTCATTTTTACAGAAGCTTCTGGATCTTTGCCCCCACTGTCTTATAATTTCAAAGTGATGTCCCTTCGTGTGGGTCTTTCTCCATCCATTTTACTGGGCATTTACTGTGTCATTTCTATCTGGAAGCGTGTCCTTCAATCTGGGAAATTTTCTGCAGTTATTTCTTTGGTAATATTCTTTTCTCTGGTAGCTCCTACAAGAATTCCTATATGGATAATGAACACCCTAGACTGACCTTATGGTTTATTTTCTTTTCTATTCTTTTTTCCATTTGTCAATTTATACTAATTTCTAGAAGGTAACTTTAATTTCTATCTTTTAACTCTTCTATTAAATTTTTCATTTGTGTTATATTTTCTTTTTTAATGTTCTTCCATCTTGCATATATTTTAATTTCAAAGGACCCTTTTTGTTTTCCAAATGTTCCCTTTTCTGTTTCTATTATCCTGATCTAGTTTCTAGATTCAATACTTACTCTTATTTTCCAGAACATATTAATAATTGGAAGCTTCATTTGCATATTGTTTCTTTAGTGCTTGGGTGATCTGGCTTGGCAATTGTAATATGAAACTCTTAGTCATCAGAAGGCCAGAAAGTGACTTTTATCCAAAAATATCTTTGTGTTAATTCATTTTTCAAGGACATTTTTCACTTGCTATATACTTCTAGGATGGCTTTTCTTCTTGTAGTTGTTTAAAGCTCTTGTTTCATTGTTTTCTGATTGCCATTGCTTCTGATGAAAAGTTGGTAGTCATTTGTATCAATGTTTTCTTCTATTTAATGCATCAATTTTTCTGTGGCTGCTTTAGGGGAGGGATCTCCCACCCTCAGGCCATGGACCTGTAGGAACTGAGCGGCACTGCAGGAGATGAGCAGTCCGACGAGCATTACGGCCTGAGCTCTGCTTCTTGTCAGAGCAGTGGCAGTGTTAGATTCTCATAGGAGCACAAACCCTATTGTGAACTGCACATGCAAGGGATCTGGTTTGTGTGCTCCTTATGAGAATTTAATGCCTGAGGATCTGAAGTGGAACAGTTTCATCCTGAACCCATCCTCCATCCCCACAACCCAGTCTGTGGAAAAACTGTCTTCCATAAAACCAGTCCATAGTGCCAAAAATACTGGGGACTGCTGCTTTTGGGGTTTTCACCATTAAATATGATGTGTGTAGGTGTGGTTTTCCTTGTATTTATCCTGTTTGGGGCTTGCTGAGCTTCTTGGACCTATAAGTCAATCTATAATTTTTTGGTTTCTGCTTGGTTTCTTAATTTAAGTTGACAATGATATTTTCAAGTATTTTTTTTTTTTCTGTCCTATTTCCATTATCATCTTCTTCTGGGACTTCACTGACTCACATTAGACAATTTGATTTGTCCCACAGGTCCCTGAAGCTCTGTTCATTTTTTTCAATATTTTTTCTCCCTCTGTTCTTCAGACTGGAAATGATTTTTTGATCTGTGTTCAAGTTCTTCCACAAATTCCAATCTGCAGTCAAACTAATTCAGTAAAACGTTCAGTTTGGTTTTTATATTTTTAGTGCAGGATTTCCATTTGGTTCTGTTTTAAGTAGTTTTTTCATTTATCTTAAGAGATTCTCTATTCTCTTATACAGACCTTAAGCATATTTATAACAGCCATTTTAAAGATTTTATCTGCTAAATCCATCATTTGGTCCATTTCAGGGCCAGTTTCTATAGTCTCCTTTTTTCTTGATATGGGTAACGTTAGTTCCTGTTTCTTTGCATGCCTTGCAATGTATGTTGGACATTGTGGATGATACATTATTAGGGACTTTGAATTCTGTTATCTTCCTCTGAAGACTGTCATTGTTGACTTTTGTGCTATCACGCAGTTCAGTTACAGTCATGTGTTGCTTAACAATGGGGATACATTCTGAGAAATGTGTCATAAGGTGATATTGTTGTGCAAACAGCATAGAGTGTACTTACACAAACTTAGAGGGTACAGCCTACTAAACACCTAGGCTATGTGGTATAGCCTATTGCTCCTAGGCTACAAACCTGTACAGCATGTTGCTGTACTGAATTTTGCAAGCAACTGTAACACAACGTTAAGGATTTATATGTCTAAACATATCTAAATATAGAAAAGGTACTGTACAAATATGGCATAAACATTTTTTAAATGCTACACCTGTATAGGGAACTTACCATGAAACTTGCAAGACTAGAAGTTGATCTGGGTGAGACAGTGGGTGGTGAGTGAGTAAGAAGGTCTAGGACATTATTGTATACTACTATAGACTTTATAAACAATGTACACTTAGGCTACACTACATTTATTTAAAATTTTTTTCTTTGTTCAACAATAAATTAACCTTGTCTTATTATAGCTTTTTTACTTTATAACTTTCCAAAATTTTTAAACTTTTTGACTCTTTTTCAACAATTCTAGCTTACAACACAAACTCATTGTACAGATGTACCAAATAGGTTCTTTGTATCTTTATAAGCTTTTTTCTATTTTTCGATTTTTAAGCTTTTTTTGTTAAAATCCAGGACACAAATACACACAGTAGCCTAGCCCTACACAGGGTCAGGATTATCAATATCACTGTCTTCCTCCTGTACATCTTGTCCCACTGGAAGGTCTTCAGGGACAATAACATGCATGGAGCTGTCATCTCCTATGACAACAATGCCTTCTGGAATATCTCTTGAAGGACCTGGCTGAGGCTGTTTTACAGTTAACGTTTTCTATAAGTAGAAGGAGTACATTCTAAAATAATGATTAAAAGTATAGTAAATACTAAACCATTAACATCATTATTATTGTCATCAAGTATTACATAACTGTACATAATTGTATGTGCTTTGCTTTTATACATCTGGCAGCACAGTAGGTTTGTTTATAGCAGCATTACAAACACATGAGTAACTTGTGCTATGATGTTACAATGGCTATGACTTCACTAGGCGATGAGAAATTTTCAGTTCCATTATAATCTTGTGGGACCACTGTTGTATATGCAGCACATGACTGTATTGGTTTACCACATTGAACTTCTGTTTTTTGTTTTTTTGAGACAGAGTCTCTCCTTGTCGTCCAGGCTGGAGTGCAGTAGTGTAATCTATGGTCACTGCAATCTCCACCTCCTGGGTTCAAACAATTCTCCTGCCTCAGTCTCCCGAATAACTGGGATTATAAATGTGCACCACCATACCTGGCTACTTTTCGTATTTGTAGAGACAGAGCTTTACCGTGTTGGCCAAACTGGTCTCAAACTCTTGGCTTCAAGTGAACCGCCCTCCTCAGCCTCCCAAAGTGCTGGGATTACAGGCCACTGCAACTGGCCTGAACCTCTATTTTGTGCTTTATTAAATCCAATATTTGGAAAGCCCCCAAGTATTTCCCAATTTGATAGGGTTCAATCTCCAAATTCAATCCCCCAGATTTCATTGAGGAGTGGTTTTAGGTTTGGTAACGGAGGGTGTAGAGTAGGCCTTAATCTAGATTGTAGTCCTTATTCCTAAGGGATGGCCTTTACAGTGTGTCAGCTCAGTGTTCTGGTAACAAGGCCTCTTCTTTGCAACTAGGCCAGATGTCTCAAGTCCCAGCACTCTTCAACCTCCGGTATCTGTTCTGTTGACAACCTGTAGGAGCCATCCTTCGATAAGCTTTGTGAAGTCTCCTTTGAGAAGCTCTTGGCCATGCACACTTGGGCCTTGCTCCCACTCTACTCACAAGCAGCTCCCTTCTCCCTGCTGCTCTGCTTCACAGTGCAGGCTGCTTCAGAACTGAGCTCAGCCTCCTCAGCTCCATAGAAGCACCAAGCTCTGCTTGTCCTGTCAGGAAACTGTCCCCATCCACACAGATAATTGGGGTAACCAAGTAGCTCACCTCATGAATTTCTCTTCCCTCAGGGATCACACATTAGGAGGGCTAGTTCCCCTGTCATGGCTGTAATTTAAAGATTCTTAAAAAGATGGTAGCCATGTACAGTTCCATCAGTAGTTTTTAAAACTTCCCATTCATACATGTTCTCATTAGAACAAAAGTTGTCATTCTTTTGACATGGGTGAAAATTTTCATCTTACTATTATTTTATGTTACTTATCTGCTGATGAGGTTAGGCATCTTTCATAAGTTTTTTCCCCTGACAACTCATCTTCTGTGGTTTTCTCTAGCTATCTGTTGCCTATTTTCCTAGGTTTGCCTATCTTTATCCTTTTGATCTATAGGCGGTCTAAGTATACAGTGCCAGAAACATGTTTTTAGTTATACTTGTTTCGAAGATCTCCCAGGCTACTGGGTTTCATTTAAAAAACAGAGGCCTTGTATCAGAGAGAAATGTTTTATGCTCTGATGAAATACAATGATCAATCTTAAAAAAATTATTTTGGGGTATTGTCTAATTGTTGCATAACACAGTACCTAAAAACTTAAGGACTTAAACAAAAAAATATTATTTCAGTTTCTGAGGGTCAGAAATAATAATTTTTCATGATTTTATTTTATTGTATTTTATTTTACTTTTTTAGAGAAGAGGTCTCAACTTTTTGCCCAGGCTGGCCTCAAACTCCTAGACTCAAGGGATCCTCCTGCCTCAGCCTCCCAAAGTGCTGGGGTTACAGCCACTATGCCAGCTGATTTTTCATTATTTTACATGGGAAATTTATAATGCATTATACCTTGACTCAAATTCTATAATGTAACTAAAACATAAGCAGAGGCCTATTACAAGTAACAGGCAATCATGTTGTTTGGATGCAAAATGGTTAAAACATCATTATGTGATCACCAAACAATTAATATGATTGGTGATACACATTTGTTTTCCATGCAGTAAAATGGTCTTTCTTAGGGCCAGCAACATTTGAGACTCTGTTACTGACACATGAGGGAGTTTTCTAAACACTCACACTTGATTTTGACATTCTACCACTTGTATTTGAAATGTATCGCACCATCTTTCCTGACTATTATAAATTTAAAATGTAGAATTTTCTTTTGGAAATGTAAATATAAACAGTATTTGAAAAACGTTGTATTGGAAGATATGTATGGTCTACGATGTTTGCACATTAAAAACCAGGTGATGCTTTACAGGAAAACATTATATAGGAATACATTTTAAGGATGTGTTTGAATTATAAGACCCTTGTACTACCTAAGAAGTATAAAAGTACCAATTTATATTGGAAGTAATATGTCAGGCATTATTTCTTGGGTGACTCTTTAAAGAAAATAATATATAACATGCAAGATAATAGAGAAAAGTTTTAATTAGTTAAAAATGATATTACCTAGGATAGCATCAAAACCCATCAAATACCCAGAGCTCTGTGCAAATTTCTACACAGGAAACTCTAAATTATTACTAACATAAATTAAAGAGGGCTAAATAACTGGTAAAATGTATCATGTTTATGGACTAGAAGAGTCAATATTGTAAAGATGTCCATTCCTCCAACTGATCTATAAATGTTATGCTATCCCAGTTAAAATCCCAAAAGATTTTTCTACATAAAATTGCAAAGGGCTGGCCGGGCGCGGTGGCTCAAGCCTGTAATCCCAGCACTTTGGGAGGCCGAGACGGGTGGATCACGAGGTCAGGAGATCGAGACCATCCTGGTTAACTCGGTGAAACCCCGTCTCTACTAAAAAAAAAAAAAAACTAGCCGGGCGAGGTGGCGGGCGCCTGTAGTCCCAGCTACTCGGGAAGCTGAGGCAGGAGAATGGCGTAAACCCGGGAGGCGGAGCTTGCAGTGAGCTGAGATCCGGCCACTGCACTCCAGCCTGGGCGACAGAGCGAGACTCCGTCTCAACAACAACAACAAAAAAAATTGCAAAGGGCTAAGAATAGCCAATGCACTCCTGAAAGAGAACAATAAGATAGAAGACTTTGCTTTATTTGACATCAAGACTTATTGTAAAGTTAAAATAATTAAGTCAATGTAGTACTGGCAAAATACTAATAAAATGATGAAATAGATCAGTGAGGCTCAGTATGGTGGTTCATACTTGTAATCCCAGTACTTTGGGAGGCTGAGGTGGGAGGACCATTTGAGGCAAGGAGCTCCCGAGATCAGCCAGGACAACATAGCAAGGCCACATCTCTACAAAAAAATACAAAAATTAGCCAGGCATGGTGATGTGCATCTATCATCTCAGCTACTCAGGAGGCTGCGGTGGGAAGATTGTTGGAGCCCAGGAGTTAGAGGATGCAGTGAACTACGATGGTATCGTTGCATTTCAGCTTGGGCAATAGAGCAAGACCTTGTCTCAAAAAGAAAAGAAAAGGAAAAAAGAAATAGATCACTGAGCCCCAAAAGAGACACACATATGTATAAAGACATGATATAAGACAAAGGGGGCAAACAGTTGATAACGGATGATCTTTTCTTCAATGATTCTGAAACAACTGAATATCTATATGGGAAAAAGTAAAACTTACGCTGTCCTTTACATTATAAGAAAGTCGAGTCTAGGTGGATTATATATCTAATGTGAAAGTCAAAACAATAAAGCTTTTAGAAGTTAATATAGGACAATATCCTCATGATGTTTGGGTGGAAACATTTTCTTAAGTGTGATATAAAAAGCACTAATGATAACAGACAAGGTTGATAAATAATTTCTCATTGAAATAAAGAACTTCTGTTTATTAAAAGATGCCATTAGAAAAGTGAAATGGCAAGACACAGAGAGACAAAGAATAGTCATAATGCATATAATCAATAGAGAACTTGTATATAGATAATATTAGGAACTCTTACTAATAATATACAAAAACACAACTAAAAATGGGTAAGACAGTTGAGAAAACACTTCAAAAAGAGAATATCTAAATGGCCAGTAAACATATGAAAGAGATTCAACCTCATTAGCCATTAGGGAAATGCAAATTAAAACCACAGTGAGATACTATTATACACTCACTGAAATGGCTAGAATTAGAAAGACTGACCATAATAAGAGTTGACAGGAATGTAGAATAATGGAACTCTTATACACTGCTGATAGTATTGTGAACTAATGGGACTACTTTGGAACACAATTTGGCATTATCTACACAAGTTGAACATATGTCCATGTGTGCACCAAGAGACACATACAAGAATGTTTACAGTAGTGTTATTTACTCCAATCTGGAATCAGTCCAAGTTTTATTAGTGCTCAAATGTGGATAAATACATTACAGTATAAGTCAATCAACAGAATACAATAAAACAATAAAAATGAATAAACTGCAGCTACATTCAATAGTGTGGACAAATATCATAATTATAATGTTAAGTGAAAGAAGCCAGGCACAAAGAAGATAAATTGTTTTAAGTCTATAAAGTTCAAAAAAACATGCAAAACTAGCCTATGGTATTTGGACCTATGCTTCCATGGCAAAACTGTAAAAGAAGTGTGGAAGTGAATGCCATAAAATTCTGGCAGTGGTTACCTTAGTGTGGAGAGTGAGGAGACTGGTATTGAGAAGAAACATGAGAGGGCTTCTGGGTGCTGGCAACATTCCAAATTTGACCTGGGTGGTGGTTACATGGGGGTTTATTTTGCGATAACTCAGTGGGCTTCACTTTTCTGTATGTTTGTCATGTTTCACAATGAAAAAGTTAAAAGCAAATAGAATACTCTTGTGCTTAAAAGAATGCAGCAGCACTCTGAACAACTTCTAACACCTTCCCATGGCCTGAATTGCTCTGTCTTTAGCCATGATCTTGTGCCATTCCTTCTTGCATAGGCAATCCTCAAGTCACACTGCCCCTTCTAGAATTCCTCCACATTCCAATCCTTCATCAAATCTTTTGGCTCTGCCTTCAAATTATATCCCAAATATGCTTGTTTCTTACCACTTTTACTGCTATCACTCTTGTCTAAGCTAAAAATAATTTCATTTACTGAGAGTGGAGAACAAGATTACTGAGGGAGAAGGTGTCAAGGTGTTGGGAGGATCATTTTTGTAATAGTGAAATCACCATGAATTAGGACAGGAGTGAGTATATGGGGAGAATGAGAGTGAGCCAGGAGTAGTGAAACCCAGGGGACCGAAGATGAGTAGAACCAAGAAAGCTAATAGGTGGCAGAGTCTGAATGACATGATATTTACATTGGGGGGCTTTTGGGAAGCAGGGAGGGACTCTGGTCTGGAAGCAGCAATAAACAACAAAAAGAATGCCTTCCCTATTCCAAGCCCAGTGGAATAACTATTCAATTGAAACATGAAATTTTAAAAACTGAGTACAAATAAAATCCAATAAATTATAATCAAGTATAGATAGATACATGACAGATAGATAGATAGATAGATAGATAGATAGATAGTTACCTTTCCTTTGTAATTTTCTGCAAGCATATTGCAAAGTGTTGTTTTCCCTGAATATTGAGGTCCAAATATGAATACTTTACATGGTGGTGCTGGCATAGGTGGAAGCAGATAGGGACGTGGATTCAATACAAATGATTTTAATGCTTCTTCTGATGAAAGACAGTAGATTTTACCTAGAAAACTTAAAATATGCCATATTAGTAAGCAACTGAAAAGATGTATGAGGAAGTTTTAAAATTAGGTTCTGAAAATCTTACTTACCTCACAGAATAATCTGGTAATCCTGAATAAATGTTACCATCTTTTAAATTCACAGGACATATACGTCCCCATTTACTTCTCTGCCATCTGTATCTTGCTGCAATAAGTTTATAAGATGCAAGAGTATGAAATAGTTCATCCTGTGAATTGCAAATACTACATTAAAAATATGGGCATAAATTTTGCTGAAATTAGAAGTGTTAAATATTTCATTTATTATTTTATAGTGCTTTACTATTTAATAAATAATTTGAAAAGGAAATTTTGGCTTTTTTCTTAATTGCAACATTCTGCAGTTGTCCTTGATTTAATAAGACTAGTTTACATTTATGTTAAAATATCTTTAAATTCTACTGAGCAATTTCTGTCATATGGTAAAATAAGCATAACGTAGATAGTACATTTTCTATCATCTTCCTTAGAAAACAGATTCTGAAAAATTCTTATTAAAATTTTTTGAAAATGTACCAGATTCTTAGCTAATTTATCTTGGCTTTTACGTATACCTAAGATGTTATGTACAGATTGTTTTTGCATTTACTTAGCTATAAGTGGTTCTTTAATTCTTAAAATGTAAAGTCTCCTTCATCAGCAATCCTCTCTGTTGGTGACCTCCAGATAAGTTAAGAAATACTTTTCTACAGACTGCAAAATTCTGTAGAAAACTGCTAACTCTCAGTTGGGAACATGCTTATTTTATTTTATATTTATGCTTATTTTACCATATGATAGAAAGGTTGCTTGAAAGGTTCATCTGTCCTTGTGGTTCCTTAGCAGGGGATGAGAAAACTGGTGAGAGATGGCATGGTGAGTATTACGGTTTGAATGTCCCCTCCCAGACTCAGGTTGAAATTTAATTGCCATTGTGATGGTATTAAGAGGTAGGGCTGTTAAGAGGTGATTAGGTCATGAGTGCTCTGCCCTCATGAATAGATTAATGTCCTTATCTCAGGAGTAGGTAAGTTATTTTGAGAGTAGACTTATTATAAAGGCAAGTTCAGCCCCCTCTTGTCCTGGCTCTTGCACTCTTTTGTTCTTCCACCTTCCACAATGGGAAACCCAGCACAAAGGCCCTCACCAGATGCTGGTGCCATGCACTTGGACTTCCCAGGCTCCAAATAAACTTATTTCTGTGAACCAAATAAACTTATTTTCTTTATAAATTACCTAGTCTGTGGTATTCTGCTATAGCAAAAGAAAATGAAGAGAGTGGGCAATGGCCAGGGGAAATCTGCTCCCCCCAACCCTCAGATGTGGGTCACACATGTATATGCTGGCTTCAGAGCTGACTATGCAATGCAGATAAGATTGTGAGCTATGATTTTCCCTGGACCACTGCAGCATCAGAGAACAAAGAGGCATGTGCACTGCAGGGATGCTGCATGAATGTTCCCAAGTGAGAGCTGGAAGTGATAATAAATGTTAAGGAAACTGTCAGTGCTTAGGAGAGTTGCATAAGACCAAGAACCTCATCCATGGAGCATATTAAGCTACAGGCCTTCTCCACAGAGTTCCTGGACAATGAGCTAGGGACTGAAACCATGGCCAGTTAGGTCAGGAGGCAGTCACTCTTTCCTTATCATCCATATTTCCCACCCATACATGAAAAAAGTATTTGAATAGACCATAAGTATTCTCTAAAAGGTTAAGTATTTGAATAGCAGACCATGTTCCTCTCTCAATTTCATGCCCATGAGGCCACATGTTCAGCAGGTGCTGAGGGGAGAGGAGAAGATGAGCTTTTGAATAAATTTGATATTACAGGCTTCAAAATGGTCAGGACTGGCTTCTGGTTAAACCAAGCAGACTGAAAACATGAATTTATGTTTGCCGCTTTCCTAAAGCCTCACTAAAATGACAGTAGGAGAATAAAAAAAAGAAATAAAACTCATGAAGACACAGAGAATGGGAGAAGAGACTAGAGATGCTGATCAGGGCTGGCTATAGCTACGCAATATTTTAAGTTAGAAAGCAGATGGATGAGTGGTAACTGACTTATATCAGAGAAAGGTGAAAGAAAGCCAAATATCTGTGGAGCAAAGATAGGTATGGGAGGGGTAGGAACAACAATGAGCCAGTGGATTCACTTTGCAAAACCCTGGAAAGACGTGGGACCTTGTGATACCATGTACCTCTGAAGGGGAATAAATGGAGAGCAGAAAACAGTATAACTGATTGGAAGTCTTTGAAAGAAGGTGCTAGTGCCAGAGCCATTCCCACTCTACTTGGTCCCCCCACCACCTCTCTCCCAGTGAGAAGACCAGAGGCATACTTTCTGGAGCGACTGAACCAGAGGAGCATGTGAGGGACCCCAGATACAGCCAAGGTAGTGGAGCAGGGGCAGAAGAAAGCTGGCCACTATAACCACTACCCTCAAGCTCTACTCCTACCCATCCTCTTGCTGAAGAACCCCTGGACCTTTCCATGATCCAGTAACTAAGGGTTAATGCCTGGCAAATGTCTTCAGCACTTCTGCCAGCTCTGCTGTGATTGGGTGAATGCTCTTGCACAGCACAAACTAATTTGCCAGGGCTAGAACAAAATGAAAATTATAGGACTCTTGTTCTACAATTAGTAAGAATTTCAAGACTGCAGCAGTAGAGAATTAAACTAAGCACATGGGCCTGTATGAAGTTCATGAAGCCAGCCCTGCCCCTACAATACAGCTGTTAAATTTTTTAAATATCACCATTGGTTATAGGCACTTTAAAAGCATAATCTCATGTAATCTTTACAATAACACAACATCATAGGGATTGTTGTCCCTTTTTAATATATACCATTGAATAAAGGGCAGCAAGGTTAAGCAGAGTCACAGGTCTGATAGGCTGTACTGCTGAATTCAAATCCAGGTCTGTGTGACTCAAAAACCAAAACTTCTACTGTGCCAGGTGCCAGTCTGACCCTGTCCTTCCTCCTACTGTACAAACCCAGGCCCATGTCCCCATCTACCCGCACAGCCCTTCCTCTCCAGCAACTCAGCAGATGCTACAGTTCTCTCACTCTTCGCCAGGATGCTGAAGTCTACAGTAAGGTCTTTGTGCGTTTCCTACCCCTTTAAACCAGTGGTTCTCTTCCCTGGCTGCATACTAGAATCTCCTAGGGAAGATTTTTGGGTTTGTTTTTTGTTTTTATAATTGTGGTAAAATACACATCACATAAAATTTGTTTTTGTCACCACCTTTAAGCATACAATTCAGTGGTATTAAGTATATTCACTGTGTTGTGCAACCACCACCTGTATTCATTTCCAGAACTTTTCCACCATCCCAAACAGAACTCTGTACTCATGAAATAACTCTCCTTCCCCCGCCAGCCCCTGGTAACCTCTACCCTACATTCTGTCTCTACGAATTTGTCTATTCTGTGTATCTCGTATAAGTGGAATCATTTGTCTGCCCTTTTGTATCTGCTTGTTTCACTTAGTACGTTTTCACGGATATTTTATCATATATAAGAATTTTACTCCTCTTTAAGGTTGAATAATATTCCATCACACACACACACACACACACACACACACACAAACACAAACACATACACTCCACATTTTGTTTATCAGTTCATCCACTGATGGACATTGGGTTATTTCCACCTTCTGGCTATTGTGAATAAAGGTGCTAGAAATATTGGTGTACAAGTATCTGCTTGAGTTCCTGGTTTCAATCCTTTGGGGGAAATGCCTAGAAGGGTAATTGCTGGATAGATGAGAATTCTATGTTTAACTTTTTGTGCAACCACCAAACTATTTTAAACAGCAGCCGCACCATTTTACATCCCCACAAACAATGTAAGAGGGTTCTCATTTCTCATCAACATTTTTTATTTCTCATTTTTTGAATAATAGCACCCCAGTGGATATGAGATGGCATCTTATTATAGTTTTGATTTGCATTTCTTTAATGGCTAGTGATATTGAGCATCTTTTCATGTACTTATTAGCCATTTATATATCTTCTTTAGAGAAATGTCTATTCAAATCCTTTGCCCATTTTTGAACCGGATTTTTTTTATTGTTGTGGAGTTGTAGTTGTTCTTTACATATTCTGCATATTAATCCCTATCAGATATATGATTTTCAAATATTCTTCTCCTTTCTGTGGGTTGTCTTTTTACTCTACTGATTGATGTGTTTTCCTTTTTTTTGTAGAGATGGGGTTTCACCATGTTGGCCAGTCTGGTCTCAAACCCCTGGCCTCAAGTGATCTGCCTGCCTCAGCTTCTCAAAGTACTGGGATTACAGGCATGAGCCACTGCGCCTGGCCTCTACTCATAGTGTTGATGCAGAAAAGTTTTTTGGTATTTTTTCTTTTGTAGTCTGTGCCTTTGATGTCATATCCTATTTTGTTTCGTTTCACTTAATGACAGAGCCCTGCCTTAGAAATTCTGTTTTAACTGGCCTCGGCATTGTTACGTTTAAAAAGCTTCCTAGATGACCCCATTTTGCAGTCAGGGCTGGGAATCACTGCTTTAAATATTCCCATTATATTGATTCTCTAAAAATCACCTGCCTTTAGCTGAAGATTATTCATCTAAAGTCCTTTGAAAACACAGGAACTTGTAGATGAATCAACTTTAATTAACCAGGCTCTTTTGGTGTCCCAAGAGTTAAAGTAGGGGTTCTCAGATTTAAGTGGGTACAGGAATTTGTTCTAGATTTTGTAAAAATACATTTTCAGGTTCCATCTCCAGAGAGTCCGGTTCAATCAGTCTGGGATTCGGGCCTCAGGGATTTGTATTTGTAGTAAGCTTCCCAGGTGATTCTTTTGAGGTGGGCTTGACTGCCAGGTAGAAATGCTACTTAAGGGATATGAATAATGACTCCAGCATACACAGCCATATCTTTTTCCCCTTTATGAAAAAGGAGGCAGGTCCACCTAGTTAGTCATACAGCTTATGAACTACAACCTTACACCTATGCCTCATGCATGCAATGCTTTCTAAGGACAAACTTTCTGGCCAGAAATTTCCTGCAGGTTTTATAGATACTTTTTCTCTTTCCTTCAGTGACGACCTAGAACAGGAGGCCTCAGTACCCAGTTTATTTTTCCCAGCCTCTGTTCTGACCAAGCTCACTTTTCTTCCTCTTCAACACCAGTTCATATTGCAGAGGTCCCAGCTCGTATTCCAGTTATGTGGACACACTGAGATCTTGTTACGAAACGGGATAACAAAATGACCTCTTTCTTCAAAGATTTTAAAATTTGAATTATATCTATTTATGATCATGGCATACGTTTTGGTTTTTATCTTATTTTTATTTTTGAGACAGGGTCTTGCCCTATCACGTAGACTGGAGTGCAGTGGCACAATCATGGCTCACTGTAGCCTTAACCTCTAGGCTCAGCTGATCCCCCCATCTCAGCCTCTCAAATAGTTGGGATTATGGGCATCTGCTATCATGCCTGGTTAATTATTTTTTATTTTTTATTATACTTTGCACTTTTGGCAATTGGCAGTATAATTTGATACCCATCACATACGTAGCACATCAGTGTCAGGAACACATTAGTTACTTAAAAAAATTTGGTTGAATGATTAAAGAAATAGAGTTAAGAACTTTTATGTCTTCACATTCTTTGGTGCTGCAAATTTTTAAACTGAACTTGGATTTCTTTCTTTTTCATTGTTCCTACATTTAATCGTTATGATTTTCTTTGTTTCAAAATTTGTGTTGTGTCTAATGTCTAAAAGGATATCGTGCTAATATTACAGCTTATTCCCAGAAATCAAATCCATTTTTATAAAAGAATACAAATTAAGGCCACAACGTACATATATATGAATAAATATATATATTTATGTATATATATGAATATATATGAATATATATTTATGTATATATATGAATATATATGAATATATATGAATAAATATATATTTATGTATATATATGAATATATATACATAAATATATTTACATAGATGAATATATATTTATGTAGATGAATATATATTTATGTAGATGAATATATATTTACATAGGTGAATAAATATATATGAATAAATAAATATATGAATATATATATATATATATTTTTTTGAGATAGTATCTGGCTCTGGTGCTCAGGCTGGAGTGCAATGGCATGATCATGGCTCACTGTAGCCTTAACCTCCTGGGCTCAAGCAATCCTCCCGTCTCAGCTCCTGGGTAGCTGAGACTACAGGTGCATACCACCACACCTGGCTAATCTTTTCTTTTATTTCTTTTCTTTTTCTTTCTTTCTTTTTTTTTTTTTTAGGATGGGTGCTCACTAGGTTGTCCAGGCTGGTCTCAGACTCCTGGGCTCCAGCGATCCTCCCATGGGATTACAGGTGTGAGCCACTGCACCCTGCCCACAATATACATTGAAAACTAGACTTTCAAACAGTTCCATATAACTTACATTTTCCATTGTGTCATTAATTTCTTCCTCTGCACCCTGAAGTTTGGTTATAACAGCTGCTCTTTTTAGGTTCAGATATTTAAGTCGACTCATAACAATCTAGATTTAAAGAACAGATATTTAACTACATTGGCATCTGAATATCTCAAATATTCTGAAACAGTGATGGGCTTATGAGTCAAGCCCATGCTCCCCCTGACTCTGGGTTGAATCCTTGCTTGCTTCATCTGGCTTCTGGCTGTTTGCTGACAATCCTTGGTATGTCTTGGCTTGTATATGCATCACTCCAATCTCTGCCTCTGTTGTCACAGAGCCATCTTCTCCCTGTGTGTCTGAGTCTCTTCTCCTAATCTATAGGCAAAGACCTTATTTCCAAATAAGGTCACAATCACAGGTATTGGACTTCAGGGTTTCAACATATGTTTTTGAGGGACACATTTCAACTGATAACAGTCTGCCCTCTGGTCCCCAGATATTCATGTTCTTAGAGGTCTTGGTCTCCAGGATCTCTTCAGGCAAAGGGATGATTGCCATATGAAGATGGAGGCAGATATTGGAGTTATGCTGCCATAAGTCAAGAAATGCCGGTAGCTACCAGAAGCTGGAAGAAACAAAAATAGAGTCTCCCCAAGAGCCTTTGGAAGGAGCATGGCCCTGACAACACTTTGATTTTGGACTTTTAGCCTCCATAACTGTGAGAGAATACATTTCTGTTGTTTTAAGCCACCAGTTTGTGACACTTTGGTATGGCAACCCCAGGAAATTAATGCAGATACTATGTGGAAGAATCTGGAAAAATAAAACAGTCCAGCACATAGATCATGAGACTGGAGATAGTGAGACAGCCAAAATCCTGATGGTGTGTGGTAGCCTGTGATAGATTGTGTTACAATGCAACCTTCACTGGTTAATTCCCTAATTCATTCTGGGTGGAGTACACTTCCTTATTCCACTAATGTCGAGATTCTCCATGTAGCCTGCTCTGCCATGGAACGTAGGTGGAAGTGCAGAGTACCAGCTCCTATGGGGGCCTTCACAAGCTTGGCAAGTTCCAGTCAGACGCCTTGGAGCTTCTGCCCTCTACCTTGAGGAAAGTGTGTCCCAGGTAGTAAAAAGTGGTAGAATTCTGGCCATATTTTGAAGGAGAAGCCTGCTATATATGCTGGTGAATGGGATGTGGGATGTGAGAAAAAAAAGTCAAGGAAAGCAACTGGCTGGGTGGTTTTTGCATTTACTGAAAAAGGAGAATGGTGGGAGAAGCACATTGCGGGTAGGGTGGTGGTGGTGAAGTTCTATCTTGCACACTTAAATCCAAAATGACTAGTAGACATCCAATTGGAAAAACAGCAGTTGGGCAGCCATTAAGTATACAAGTGTGGAATTCAGGGGAAAGATCTGATATAGTATCATGAATTTAAGAGATGTCAGTGGTGAGATGATATCTAAAGCTACTGACTGAATGAAGTCTCTTAACAAGTGAGGGTAAACAGAGAAGAGCTCATACCTTGTGAATTCTGGGGTCTTGCAACACTGCAGGTTAGAGAATTGGAGTGTGCAGTGAGGTGTAATGAAAATATTGTGGTGTGGGGCCCAGGAAGCCAAGGAAAGAAGGGTGCAGAAAAAAAGAAGTGATCTGTTGTGTCAAATGCTGGTTCTATTAAAGATTGAATTAGATGAAGACTGAAAAATGAGCAGTGGCTTTGGTCATGAGATCACAGGTCATCTTGGCAAGAGCATGTCTCAAGTGAGAAGCTTCTCCCTGAGTTGGCTCCACCACTAGCATGCACTGTTACCGTGTTGCCACCAATCAGATCACGCCAGAAATATCGGCATTATCTTTGACTTTTCTCTCTCCCTTAATTCCCATATTAAGTTGCTCATCAAGTCCTGTCAAGTAGATTTCTTAAATGTCTCTCAGATCTGTCCTTTTCTGTCCATTCCTGTGGTCACTACCCTAGGTTAGGCCACTATCTCATACCTGATTGATGGCAAAAGCCAAAACTAGTTTTCCTACCACCAATTTGATTCTCCTTTTGTTTTATACTCACGTGGAATGGTGTGATCTTTCTCAAACAGAAATAGGATCATTTGTGCTTTATGGCTTAAAACCTTTTCCTGGCTGCCTATTCCCTCATGTTGAGGTCTAAACTCCTAACTACAGTTTACAAGGTCTTTCTTGGGGCAATCCCTTCTAATTTCTAGTCGTGGCTCTATGCCACCCCTCCTACCCAATCCTCCTACGTTCCAGTCCTACATTCAGTTCTTACAACTCACTATGCTCTTTCTGGCCTCTGGGGCCTTGACACAGACTCTTTCCTCAGCATAGAACACTGTCCCACTTCCCTCACCTACCCTTGTCTTCAAGGTCTAGTTCTTACTAGTCCTTTACGTTTCTATTTAAACATAGTTTCAGACTGGTGGTCCTCCTTACTAGATTAGGTTTTGTCTTTATGCCATGAACTCCTATAATACCATGCATGTGTATCCCTGACTATAACAAAACTGCTCTCTAGAGATTTATTTTTCCCAACATATTGGATACTGCATGAGCAGAAAGACATGTGAACCCTTCTGCCTCCTTCCTATCTTTATCCCTAGAGCCCATTATAATGCCAGATACTTATTTGGCATTTAAGAAATAATGACTACATTTTTGTATTATTGAATTATTTTTGTAAAACATTTTTGGGTTCCAATTTCTCTGCATCCTCACTAACACTTTTTATTTTCTGTTTTGTGTTTGTTTGTTTGTTTTTACTTTAGTCATCCTAGAAGGTAAAAGGGGTTCCCCATTATGGTTTTGACCTGCCTTTCCCTAATGACTAACGATGTTCAGCATCTTCTTGTGTGCTTTTGGTTACCATTGCTTTTACTTTTCTGTGAGGCACCTTTTGACAGAGATTTTAAATTCGAATGTAGTTTTGATTTTTAAATGGACAGATGAATAAACAGAGCATCAAAATTTTAAGTGTCAAGACAAATTGTTCAAAGATAAATGGTGTTTAAATATAAACATACTTCTGTTTATTAAAAGAAGTACAATACTGTCAATAGCTTTTAAATTTTCCACACTGTGAAGCATTCCTGCTGAACACTGCACTCACCATAAAGAGCTCCTCTGGTGGTCTATTTCCATTTAGCTCAATGAGATACTGGGGATTGTGTTCAGCCATTACTTCCTGCAGTTAATAGAAAATAAACTTTATAATACAGGATCACTGGAAAAATGGAATACAAGATCAGAATCTTAATACACTATGCAGAAATATTTAAAGTAAATTGTTTGCCTTATAAATGTTATAATGTATGTTATTTTCAATGCTCAAGAGATCTTTTGCAAAAGCTCAAACTAATCTTCTCTCCATGAATTTTATTTTCCTGTTAAAAAAATCTTTTTTCTCTACATTGATGCCTTAATTTTTTTTCAATACAAAATGTTTTGGGGCATCTATCTGCATACGTTCATAGCTTTGCTATTTGGTTTCCAAACCATGGAAGCATCTGATTAAAATTTAAGTCACAGACTTTCTTCACATAGATACTAGCATCATTTAGAAGACACAACGTATTTTGATCGTTCCAAGATGGCCAAATAGGAACAGCTCCAGTCTACAGCTCCCAGCATGATCAATGCAGAAGATGGGTGATTTCTGCATTTCCAGCTGAGGTACTTGGTTCCTCTCATTGGGACTGGTTGGACAGCGGGTGCAGCCCACAGAGGGTGAGTTGAAGCAGGGCAGGGAATCACCTCACCCTGGAAGTGCAAGGGGTCAGGGAATTTCCCTTTCCTGGCCAAAGGAAGCCATTTCCAAGGGTACCTGGAAAATCGGGACACTCCTGCCCTAATACTATGCTTTTCCAACAGTCTTAGCAAACAGCACACCAGGAGATTATATCTCATGCCTGGCTCAGTGGGTCCCATGCCCATGGAGCCTTGCTCACTACTAGTGCAGCAGTCCAAGATCAAATTGCCAGGCAGCAGCCAGGCAGGGGGAGGGGCATCCGCCATTGCTGAGGCTTGACTAGGTAAACAAAGCGGCCAGGAAGCTTGAACTGGGTGGAGCCCACCGCAGCTCAAGGAGGCCTGCCTGCCTCTGTAAACTCCGCCTCTGAGGGCAGGGCATAGCTGAACAAAAGGCAGCAGAAACTTCTGCAGACTTAAACGTCCCTGTCTGACAACTTTGAAGAGAGCAGTGGTTCTCCCAGCACAGAGTTTGAGCTCTGAGAACAGACAGACTGCCTCCTCAAGTGGGTCCCTGACCCCCAGTAGCCTAACTTGGAGACACCTCCTAGTAGGGGCCGACTGACACCTCATACAGCCAGGTGCCCCTCTGAGACAAAGCTTCCAGAGGAAGGATCAGGCAGCAACATTTGGTGTTCTGCAATATTTGCTGTTCTGCAGCCTTCACTGGTGATACTCAGGCAAACAGGTTATGGAGTGGACCTCCAGCAAACTCCAACAGACCTGCAGCTGAGGATCCTGACTGTTAGAAGGAAAACTAACAAACAGAAAGGAGTAGCATCAACATCAACAGAAAGGACATCCACACCAAAACCCCATCTGTAGGTCACCATCATCAAAGACGAAAGGCAGATAAAATCACAAAGATGGGGAGAAACCAGAGCAGAAAAGCTGAAAATTCTAAAAACCAGAGCACCTCTTCTCCAGAGGATTGCAGCTCCTCACCAGCAACGGAACAAAGCTGGATGGAGAATGACTTTGACGAATTGACAGAAGTAGGCTTCAGAAGGTCGTTAATAACAAACTTCTCCAAGCTAAAGGAGGATGTTCGAATCCATTGCAAGGAGGCTAAAAACCTTGAAAAAAGAGTAGACGAATGGCTAACTAGAATAAACAGCACAGAGAAGACCTTAAATGACCTGATGGAGCTGAAAACCATGGCATGAGAACTACGTGACGCATGCACAAGCTTCAGTAGCCAATTTAATCAAGTGGAAGAAAGGGTATCAGTGATTGAAGATCAAATGAATGAAATGAAGCAAGAAGAGAAGTTTAGGAAAAAAAAGAATAAAAAGAAATCACCAAAGCCTCCAAGAAATATGGGACTATGTGAAAAGACCAAATCTAAGTTTGACTGGTATACCTGAAAGTGACAGGGTGAATGGAACCAAGTTAGAAAACACTCTTCAGGATATTATCCAGGAGAACTTCCCCAACCTAGCAAGGCAGGCCAACATTCAAACTCAGGAAATACAGAGAATGCCACAAAGATACTCCTCGAGAAGAGCAACCCCAAGATACATAATTGTCAGATTCACCAAGGTTGAAATGAAGGAAAAAATGTTAAGGGCAGCCAGAGAGAAAGGTCGGGTTACCCACAAAGGGAAGCCCATCAGACTAACAGCAGATCTCTCAGCAGAAACTCTACAAGCCAGAAGAGACTGGGGGCCAATATTCAACATTGTTAAAGAAAATAATTTTCATCCCAGAATTTCATATCCAGCCAAACTAAACTTCATAAGTGAAGGAGAAATAAAATCCTTTACAGACAAGTAAATGCTGAGAGATTTTGTCACCACCAGCCCTGCCTTCCAAGAGCTCCTGCAGGAAACACTAAACATGGAAAGGAACAACCGGTACCAGCCACTGCAAAAACATGCCAAATTGTAACGACCATTGATGCTAGGAAGAAACTGCATCAACTAACGAGCAAAATAACCAGCTAACATTATAATGACAGGATCAAGTTCACACATAACAATATTAACTTTAAATGTAAATGGGCTAAATGCCCCAATTAAAAGAACACAGACTGGCAAATTGGATAAAGAGTCAAGACCCATCAGTGTCCTGTATTCAGGAGACCCATCTCACGTGCAGAGACACACATAGGCTCAAAATAAAGGGATGGAGGAAGATCTACCAAGCAAATGGAAAACAACAACAACAAAATAGCAGGGGTTGCAATCCTAGTCTCTGATAAAACAGACTTTAAACCAACAAAGATCAAAAGAGACAAAGAAGGCCATTACATAATGGTAAAGGGATCAATTCAACAAGAAGAGCTAACTATCCTAAATATATATGCATACAATACAGGAGCACCCAGATTCATAAAGCAAGTCCTTAGAGACCCACAAAGAGACTTAGATTCCCACACAATAATAATGGGAGACTTTAACACCCCCCTGTCAACATTAGACAGAGCAACGAGACAGAAAGTTAACAAGGATATCCAGAACTTGAACTCAGCTCTGCACCAAGTGGACCTAATAGACATCTACAGAACTCTTCACCCCAAATCAACAGAATACACATTCTTCTCAGCACCACATCACACTTATTCCAAAATTGACCACATAATTGGAAGTAAAGCACTCCTCAGCAAATGTAAAAGAACAGAAATCACAGCAAACTGTCTCTCAGACCACAGTGCAATCAAATTAGAACTCAGGATTAAGAAACTCACTCAAAACCACACAACTACATGGAAACTGAACAACCTGCTCCTGAATGACTACTGGGTACATCACGAAATGAAGGCAGAAATAAAGATGTTCTTTGAAACCAATGAGAACAAAGACACAACATACCAGAATCTCTGGGATACATTTAAAGCAGTGTGTAGAGGGAAATTTATAGCACTAAATGCCCACAAGAGAAAGCAGGAAAGGCCGGGCGCGGTGGCTCAAGCCTGTAATCCAGCACTTTGGGAGGCCGAGACGGCGGATCACGAGGTCAGGAGTCGAGACCATCCTGGCTAACATGGTGAAACCCGTCTCTACTAAAAAATACAAAAACTAGCCGGCGACATGGCGGGCGCCTGTAGTCCCAGCTGTTGGGAGGCTGAGGCAGAGAATGGGTAAACCAGGAGGCGGAGCTTGCAGTGAGCTGAGACCCGGCCACTGCACTCCAGCCTGGCGGCAGAGCGAGACTCCGTCAAAAAAAAAAAAAAAAAAAAAAAAAAAAAAAAAAAAAAAAAAAAAAAAAAAAAAGCAGGAAAGATCTAAAATGACACCCTAACATCACAATAAAAAGAACTAGAGAAGTAATAGTAAACAAATTCAAAAGCTAGCAGAAGGCAAGAAATAACTAAGATCAGAGCAGAACTGAAAGAGATAGAGATACAAAAAACTCTTCAAAAAAATCAGTGAATCCAGGAGCTGGTTTTTTGAAAAGATCAACAAAACAGATAGACTGCTAGCCAGACTAATAAAGAATAAAAGAGAGAAGAATCAAATAGATGCAATAAAAAATGATACAGGGCATATCACCACCGATCCCACAGAAATACAAACTACCATCAGAGAATACTATAAACACCTCTACGCAAATAAGCTAGAAAATTTAGAAGAAATGGATACATTCCTGGACACATACACCCTCCCAAGATTAAACCAGGAAGAAGTTGAATTTCTGAATAGACCAATAACAGACTCCCGAAATTGAGGCAATAATTAATAGCCTACCAACCAAAAAAAGTCCAGGACCAGACGGATTCACAGCCAAATTCTACCAGAGGTACAAAGAGGAGCTGGTACCATTCCTTCTGAAACTATTCCAATGAATAGAAAAAGAGGGAATCCTCCCTAACTCATTTTATGAGGCCAGCATCATCCTGATACCAAAGCCTGGCAGAGACACAACAAAAAAAGAGAATTTTAGACCAATATCCCTGATGAACATCGATGCAAAAATCCTCAATAAAATACTGGCAAACCAAATCCAGCAGCATATGAAAAGGGCTATCCACCATGATCAAGTTGGCTTCATCCCTGGGATGCAAAGCTGGTTCAACATACACAAATCAATAAATGTAATCCATCACATAAACAGAACCAAAGACAAAAGTCACATGATTATCTCAATAGATGCAGAAAAGGCCTTCAACAAAATGCAACAGTCCTTCATGCTAAAAACTCTCAATAAACGAGGTATTGATGGAACATATCTCAAAATAATAAGAGCTATTTATAACAAATCCACAGCCAATATACTGAACGGGCAAAAACTGGAAGCATTCCTTTTGAAAACTGGCACAAGACAGGAATACCCTCTCTCACCACTCCTATTCAACATAGTGTTGGAAGTTCTGGCCAGGGCAATCAGGCAGGAGAAAGAAATAAAGGGTATTCAATTAGGAAAAGAGGAAGTAAAATTGTCCCTGTTTGCAGATGACATGATTGTATATTTAGAAAATCCCGTCGTCTCAGTGCAAAATCTCCTTAAGCTGATAAGCAACTTCAGCAAAGCCTCAGGATTCAAAATCAAGGTACAAAAACCACAAGCATTCCTATACACCAATAACAGAAAGAGAGCCAAATCATGAGTGAACTCCCATTCACAATTGCTTCAAAGAGAATAAAATACTTAGGAATCCAATTTACAAGGGATGTGAAGGACCTCTTCAAGGAGAACTACAAACCACTGCTCAACGAAATAAAAGAGGACACAAACAAATGGAAGAACATTCCATGCTCATGGATAGAAAGAATCAATATTGTGAAAATGGCCATACTGCCCAAGGTAGTTTATGAATTCAATGCCATCCCCATCAAGCTACCAATGACTTTCTTCACAGAGTTGGAAAAAGCTACTTTAAAGTTCACATGGAACCAAAAAAGAGTCCGCATTGCCGAGGCAATCCTAAGCAAAAAGAACAAAGCTGGAGACATCACACTACCTGACTTCAAACTAAACTACAAGGCTATAGTAACCAAAACAGCATGGTACTGGTACCCAAACAGAGATACAGACTAATGGATCAGAACAGAGGCCTCAGAAATAACACCACACATCTACAACCATGTGATCTTTGACAAACCTGACAAAAACAAGAAATGGGGAAAGGATTCCCTATTTAATAAATGGTGCTGGGAAAACTGACTAGCCATATGTAGAAAGCTGAAACTGGATCCCTTCCTTACACCTTATACAAAAATTAATTCAAAATGGATTAAAGACTTACATGTTAGACCTAAAACCATAAAAACCTTAGAAGCAAACCTAGGCAATACCATTCAGGACATAGGCATGGGCAAGGACTTCATGACTAAAACACCAAAAGCAATGGCAATAAAAGCCAAAATAAACAAATGGGATCTAATTAAACTAAAGAGCTTCTGCACAGCAGAAGAAACTACCATCAGAGTGAACAGGCAACCTACAGAATGGGAGAAAAATTTTGCAGTCTTCACATCTGACAAAGGGCTAATATCCAGAATCTACAAAGAACTTAAACAAATTTACAAGAAAAAAACAACCCCATCAAAAAGTGGACAAAGGATATGAATAGACACTTCTCAAAAGAAGATATTTATGCAGCCAACAGACACATGAAAAAATGCTCATCATCACTGGTCATCAGAGAAATGCAAATCAAAACCACAATGAGATACCATCTCACACCAGTGAGAATGGAGATCATTAAAAAGTCAGGAAACTACAGACGCTGGAGAGGATGTGGAGAAATAGGAACAGTTTTACACTGTTGGTGGGAGTGTAAACTAGTTCAACCATTGTGGAAGACAGTGTGGCGATTCCTCAAGGATCTAGAACTAGAAATACCATTTGACCCAGCGATCCCATTACTGGGTATATACCCAAAGGATTATAAATCAGGCTACTATAAAGATATATGCACACGTATGTTTATTGCTGCACTACTCACAATAGCAAAGACTTGGAACCAACCCAAATGTCCATCAATGATAGACTGGATTAAGAAAATGTGGCATATATACACCATGGAATATTACGCAGCCATAAAAAAGGATGAGTTCGTGTCCTTTGTAGGGACATGGATGCAGCTGGAAACCATCATTCTGAGCAAACTATGGCAAGGACAGAAAACAAACACCACATGTTCTCACTCATAGGTGGGAACTGAACAATGAGAACACTTGGACACAGGGCAGGGAACATCACACACCAGGGCCTGTTTTGGGGTGGGGTCTGGAGGAGGGATAGCATTAGGAGAAATACCTAATGTAAATAATGAGTTAATGGGTGCAGCACACCAACATGGCACATGTATACATACGTAACAAACCTGCATGTTGTGCACATGTACCCTAGAACTTAAAAGTATAATAAAAAATAAAAAAGAAAAAAGAATTTATGATATGATAATGATAACATTTTTCTTTGGGCTCTAATTGTATCTGACTCCCCATTTATATGTTTTCTTCTTTATTCTAGTAAATTGACTTCTTTTCTATAGTTGTTCAGGTTAAATCCACAAGGAAAAATTTAGCTTTTTTCCTCCTGAAGTTTCCAATTTTGGGGGTAATTTTAAGCATAAATATAAACATAATTAAATATGAAATAAATGAAAATGAGATCCACAAACGTGGGATTAGCAATTCACTTTGTTACCATCTTCATCAACTTTAGCAGCTTGATTGTGGAGGACATTTTCTGACTTTGTTTTGCCTTCTTCAGTGTCCACTAAAGAGCTGCCTCTAGGGTACTTTAAGTACCCTAGAACTTAAAGTATAATTAAAAAAAAAAAAGAATCTCAAGCCAGAAAAAAAAAAGATGCAATGTATTTTTATTATTTCAAGACACATTTTTTTCTTATGGAATTTTTTTTAAACCCAGAAAAGTAGAAATTGATCTCTCATCCAGCCCCCAAAGGTAACTACTATTACTGTTTTCCTCCCATCTTTCATGCCATGAAAAATTGTTTTGTAAGTTCAAAGTCATAATGGAGCTTATTTTTTCACTTAACATTAAAACTAACCTTCCCCTATACTTTTTATAATATCACTGTCAATGTAACATTTTAGTGGTTTTATAAGAGTATGTACTGTGGATATAGCACTATTTAATATTCCTCTGCTGTTTGACATTTAGGTATGTTACAATACTTTATTAGTTATTTTCAAGCATTTCTTTTTATGAAGTTTTAAAAATTACTTTCTTCTTTAATAATTACCAAAATAACTTTTACTAACTGTAACCAGTGAAGGAATGCAAAAAAGTACATAGAAACAGTTAACACGACTTCTCCCTACTCCTCCATGCTGCCCGCCCAACCTGGTGGGTTTCTTTACATAAGCATTCACCTCATTGATATAAATATACGCACACATATAAATGTTCAGTAACAAAGAACATGCATCCTTCAGTATATCCTCATATATGGGCCAGATTTTTAAAAGTAGGGTTTTGTTTTGTTTTGTTTTGTTTTGAGATGGAGTTTCACTGTTGCCCAGGCTGGACTGCAGTGGCTCAATCTTGGCTCACTGCAACCTCTGCCCCTCTGGCTCAAGCGAGTCTCCTGCCTCAGCCTCCCGAGTAGCTGGGATTATAGGCGCCCACCACCAGGCCCGGCTGATTTTTGTATTTTTAGTAGAGAGGAGGGTTCACCATGTTGGCCAGGCTGGTCTCGAACTCCTGACTTCAGGTGATCCACCCATCTCAGCCTCCCAGAGTATTGGGATTACAGGCGTGAGCCACCATGCCTGGCAAAAGTAGGTTTTAATATTAATACAGGTAGGTATAGCCAGTTGGTTTTCCAAAGGTGGTGGCAATTCAAAGCCCTAACCAGCAATGTATGAGAAGGTTCATTTCTTCTTGCCACCATTGGCTATTTTAGCTTTTAAATTTGTGCCAAACTGAGTTAAAAGATGGAATCAGTTTATTTTACTTTTTATTCTTGTGGCGAGGTTCAGCATTCAGATATGCATCTCTGTAAACTGCCTTATCATAACCTCTATGCATTTTTCTATCGGATTGTTTCTTTTCTCTGACATTCATGGAAAGTTTTTAACCCTTATCTAGCAGGTGGATTGCAAATAGTTTACCTTTCCATAATTTATCTTTTGAATGTATTTATGGCATCGTCAGCAAGATAAAATATTTTAATAATCAATACATATTTTCATTACTTGTAGACTTCCTTTCTTGTTTAAATTAGATTTTCTTCTCTCTCTCTCTCTCTCTCTCTCTCTCTCTCTTTCTCTCCTTCTTTCTTGTAGAGACAGGGTTTCACCATGGTTTTTGCCGTGATGCCCAGTCTGGTCTTGAACTCTTGGGCTCAAGCGATCTGCCCACCTTGGCCTCTCAAGTGTTGGGATTATAGGCATGAGCCACCATACCTGGCCTAAATTAGATTTTCTTTATCTCAAGATTATATTAATATTCTTCTAAATTTTATTCTACCATTTGTTTTTATTTTTAATATTAAAATCCAATATCTACTGGATTTTATTTTTGTACATCAACAGTGTTAAATTCTGAGCCCTGTGTTCCTGGAAAGTAGGGATGGTTGAGAAATAAGACCCACCTCCATCCTTCCTCAAGGACTCAGATAAAGTCTGTCTCCATCTTTTCTCATGACTCAAGGATGGCTCCCTTGTTTATCTGCTTCCATAAAATCCAGCTTGCTTCCATTTCTTTTAGAAGGTCCTTATTAATGAACATTCTCCTTATTGCAAGTTTGAACCAAATCATCTCTTTAATTATCCAGTGTATTTTGTTTTTCACAATATTGTGCGAGGTTAGATTCTACATGTTTTCCTCTAGACTGACAACAGATTATACCAGCATTATTCACTTACCCATAAATAATCATGTTTTGAACAAGGCTTCACATCACGTTGTTTTACACATATTTTATATATATATATATATTCTTTCTCTCTCTCTCTCTCTCTCTCTCTCTCCCCCTCCCTCCCTCCCTCTCTCTCTCTCTCTCTCTCTCTCTCTTTCTTTTTTGAGACAGAGTCTTGCTCTGTCGCCCAGGCTGGAGGTACAATCTCCCCTTACTGCAACCTCTGTCTCCTGGGTTCAAGCAATTCTCCCGCCTCAGCCTCCCGAGTAGCTGGGATTACAGGTGTGCACCATCATGCCCGGCTGTTTTTTGGATTTTAGTAGAGATGGGGTTTCACCATGTTGCCCAGGCTGGTCTCAAACTCCTGAGCTCAGGCAATCCACCCACCTCGGCCTCCCAAACAGCTAGGATTACAGGCATGAGCCACCGCGCCCAGCCTGTTCTATATTTTTTACTGTTTCCTTAAGCTAGATTCAATCTTAAGAGTGAACGGCCGGGCGCGGTGGCTCAAGCCTGTAATCCCAGCACTTTGGGAGGCCGAGACGGGCGGATCACGTGGTGAGGAGATCGAGACCATCCTGGCTAACACGGTGAAACCCCGTCTCTACTAAAAAAAAATACAAAAAAATTAGCCGGGCGAGGTGGTGGGCGCCTGTAGTCCCAGCTACTCGGGAGGCTGAGGCAGGAGAATGGCGGGAACCCGGGAGGCGGAGCTTGCAGTGAGCTGAGATCCGGCCACAGCACTCCAGCCTGGGCGGCAGAGCGAGACTCCGTCTCAAAAAAAAAAAAAGAGTGAACTACTAATTTGTAGAGTATCAACACTCTTAAGGAAATGGACACCTGCACCAAGAGCTGAGTTGGGATTCAAAGACAGGCCCAAATGGGGATGTGGTGTTGGCTTAGCCCTGAAGCAGTGGGCAGACCATATATCAGAAAGTGATGCAGCTCAGTTTGCTCCTGCTTGCTTTCCTTGTATCTCTTGGAGATACACTAAACTTTAGTGGTCTTGGTCTAAAAGCGAAGTAACATCTCAGCCAGGTCAGAGAAGATTAGAATTGTAGGGTCTTACCCTTTCTGGCTCTCCTCCCTCAACATGTAAGGCAATTGCTTGGCTATTCAGCAAGTATCATGTAGGCCTAAAGTCTAGGTTCTTGGCTTTGAAATTCTGCTTTGTTGCACTAGGGCAATGAATTCTTATCTACATTTTGCTGCAGCGTCTAGATGTTTTCTACTTCTGGGTGTTTTTGTGGACAAGCTGTCAAAGGATGGCCGTACAAATTCATATTTGGGGTATAAGAGTTCTTTACCATACCCTTGCTAGCATTAGGAATTTTTACTACCTGTTCATCTCTTAAATTTTGATCATGGAAATGATATTTCATTACTTAGATTAGCATTTCTTTATTATCAGTGAAGCTGAACATTTTTTCTACAGGCTTATCACTCTTCAGTTTTGTTAATTGCTCATATTTGTTGTCCATTTATCTCAGGAAAGAGTGAACTTACAGGCTTTTAAAAAATCATTTCTATGACCTTTTAATATATCAAAGCTTTAAATCTTTCATCATAGTTAATGTGAATATTTTTTTCCAGTTTATTGTCTTTTAGTTTGAGTCTGGTTTTATCTATTTAATTTCTGGAAGTTGTATATTTAATGAAATTGAAGCTATCATTCTTTTTCCTTTGTATCTTGTCATCTGTGCTGATCAACATTTGTTAAGCATTTACTGCTTGCCAGACTTTGGGCACTGCACTGGGCACCAGGAATGTGAGGAAATATAACCTGGTGCTTGTACTAAAAAGATAACCTCTGCATTTCCCCCCCATAAATATAATTTTCTAATTTCTGAATCTGATTCTAATTTGGCTTTATTTCATACCCAGTGCCAGCCACTTAAGGAGTAGTCAGGATGCTTTTATTGAAGGAAGAAAGGATGTTATTGATAGTCATGTACTTCACGTTTCAGAAGCTACGTTTATAAGCCAGTGACAGGAGAGATGGGGAGGAATAGAAGTCATACATATGAAAGCAATTAAGTGTGGTTCCCATTTTGGGGGATGGATGCTGAGAATGAAAATGATCCACTCATTTATCTTTAAAATAATATAAACATTGTGAGACAGCATGAAACACATTCTTTAGTTTCTCTATCATATGGGAACAGGCAATTAGAGGACTGTGTCTTATTTGTCTTCATAGTTCTGTTGCTTAGCATAGTGTCTGGCTAAATGTGCAAGTTCCATAAATGTTTGTTGACTAAATCTCCAACACAAATGATTATATTTGGTAGAGTCTTACCTGGACTTTTTACCATATAAAATATGCTTTTCACATACTTGTAATCTCAGTCATCATACTTTTAGAATACTATTTTAATTAAATCCTTCCTATTACATTATATAATGGTCTTACCATGTTTACATATAATGGGATAACCATAGACCAATCAGCATAACAAATTCTACCTTTTAAACAAAAGGTGCACCTGAAGTGCACATTTGTTTTGATAAAGCTATAACTTACAGATTGAAAATGCTTTTATAACATAGTCTTTTAACATGAATTTCCCAACCCCCATCCATAAAAGAATTTCCCCACTAGCTTTTGAAAAATGTAGTTCATTTGTCACTTTGCAGTAACAGAGTTGTTTTGTAAGAGTAAACTAATATTGTTCTGGGAAACAGTCTTTGGGATGGAAGCCTTTTTCTAACAGCTTTCTACAAAGTTCAAGGGGAGAATCAGACAGACAATAATACACGGGGATGAAGACATGTGAAAGCTATTTAACCAGTGATGAAACACAAATATCAATATTCATTTTCAGTGATATATTTTGTTCTTACTTCTAAAGTTTGGAGAATTGTTTCCTTATAAAGCTTAACAACGTTTTCAACGTTTTCCAAATAATCTTCAGGCCTCTGAACTAGATGATGAAGAATTTCAGCCACCATCTGCATTTCGGCAATAAACGCCTAAATGGAAAAGAAGAGATTTCGAATATCTTTAGGTCAATGACTATTCAATTTACAAGCCATATTCCCCACTCCTTACACCTAGATACCATTTTGGGGTGAGAAGCAGGGGTAGGGGATGATTAGAGATTAAGGATTTTTATTTAAGAGAATGGAAGACTCCTAAGGGGTCTTCATCAGATGGAATAAAGCTTTAAATTAACCTGGATATTTACTCATGTCTGTTTGCTCCCCAATAAGTAGGGATGAGTAGGGGAAGAACATCAGATTTTTAGAGACAAAATAGAGAAGTTAGATTTCCTGTGAACACCTGAGCTTGTAGTTCACTCATTCAAGTATTTATTGAGTGCCTTCTATGCATCAGGCACTGTTCTAAGGATTTGGGATAGAACAGTGAACGAAACCAACTAACACCCTGGGCTCATAGCACTCACATACACTGCAGTTGAGGAAGGCAGCATAAACAAGTACACAAATAAATATATAACATATTAGGTGGTGGTAAGTACTAGAAAGAAAAATAAAGCAGGGTAGCATGGATGAAGAGTGGTGGGAGAAGATGCTATTTACCTCAAGTGGTCATGAAAGGGTTATCTAAAGAAATGGAATTTGAGTTGAAATCTGAAGGAAATGAGGCAGAGAGAACTACCACACAAGTTTCTAGAGAAAGAACATTTTAAGGCAGAGGGAACAGCGTTCCATATCATATTTATGATGCTAATTATTCATTCTTTCCCATTTTTATCAATGTATACATATACATATTTTACTTGAGCCATATTCTCTATATAAGCCATTTTATAACCTGTTTTAAGTATTATTTTAATGGTCAAAGAATATATTAATTTCCTTGAATGTACAATTATTTAATTACTCTATAGTTGGACAACAATGTTTCAGGCTCTTCACAATTACAAATAATATTGCAATAAGTAGCTTCATAAATAAATCTTTATATGGCTAATATTTTCCCTTAGAATAATTCCTACAAGTAGAATTACTGGACCAAAGGTTATACATTTCAAAGTGGCTCAATACACATCTTTTCCGAAAGATGCTACCATTCTTTTCTCTCTAGTAGAGGGCTTTGCTAGCACGCTGGCATTCATTCATTCAGCGATTACACAGCTTCGTATTAAGTACCCACTATCAGGCACTGGAGACAGTCTCTGCTGCATAGAGTTTTCATTCAGTGGGGCAGACAGATAATAAGTAAGTAAAAAAGTAACATAATTTCAGAAAGTGATAAGTGCTATGAGGAAAATAAAACAGAGCAAGGGGCTAGACTTATGCTATCTAGCATGGAAGTTATTAGCCACATTTTCCCATTGAGCACTTGAAATTTGGCAAGTGCGATTGGAATGTGCTGTAAATATAAAATACATACCAGATTTCAAAAACTTAGATGAAAATAGAACATGTCATTCTCAGAATGTTTATGTTGATTATAAGTTGAAATAAAATTTTTTGATATATTTAATTAAATAAAATATATTATTCAAATGGCTTTCACTTGTTTATATTGATTATAAGTTGAAATAAAATTTTTGGATATATTCAATTAAATAAAATACATTATTCAAATGACTTTCACTTGTTTCTTTTTGCTTTTAAAAAGCATGACTACTAGCACATTTAAAATCACTTATGGCTAGCAGTACATTTCTATTGCACAGCGCTAGGTTAGAGAGTTGCTTGCTGGAGGGTCTCTGAGGATGTAATACCTGGGGTGAGACCAGGATGAGTAGAAGGAATAAAGATGAATTGAAGAGTGTTGTAGGCAGAGGAGAGAGGAAACAGTAAATGCAAAGGCGTGAAGCTGAAATGAGCTTAGCACAGTTGAAGACGACTAGCTAGAAGGCTAATGTGGCTGGAATACAATGAGTAGGTAGAATTGAGATCAGAGAGGCTGGGTTCATGGCTTTGCAAGCCACATGAGGGTGTTTGGATTTTAATCCAAAGGCAATGGAAAGTCACTGAGGGTTATCTATATATATTTTTAAATGAGTCTGGCTTCTGTAACAAGTGGAATGGGATAGGGAGGGTTGAAGAGAACAAAAGCCAAGAGAACATTTACAATGCTGTTGTAGCAACTCAAGGACAGTGCTTCGATTTGTGTGTATGTAGGATGAACACACCTTCATGTTGGCCATCGATCTCAGCAGGTGGCAGGTCTGCTCATCTAACTTCTGAACATGGCTGTGTCACTAGGCAGAGATCATGCAAACCAGACCCCAGAGGCTGAGTCTAGTCTAAGGATATAAATTGATCATCTCCCACAGCACTGGCCAACATTGTGTTGTAAACATTTCAGACTAATTGCCACTCCCATCTATTTTAAAACGTGCTTTTGGCTTCCCTGGAAAAAATGGCCTCCCTGGTAAAAATGGGCCAGCATTTCCACATGGCAACAGCTGGCTGGGCTGAGCCAAGAGGCAGTTGTCCTCTGAAGAGCATGAAACTTTCTGCAGAAATGGAGACGTTCCATAGCTCCACTGTCCACAGCCATACTTGGCCAATGAGCACTTGAAATGTGGCTAGAGATACTGAGTAACTAAATTTTAAACTTAATGTAATTTTAATTGATTTCAATTTAAATAGCCATGTGAGGCTGGTGGCTATCATACTGCACAATGCAGTGTTAGCCTACCCCAATCCTCCCTCTTCCCAATTATGTAATCCCTGGCCGATATCACCAATGGACATAATCTACCTGGCCCCTAAAATTAAGTGAGTTGTGACCCCTGTATCTCACCATTTGAGGGCTACATTGGCTTTGATTTAAGATGGTATGTTTTATTTATGCTAAAGTGGCACACTTTATTCCTACTTGCTATGAGGCTTTCCTTTATTTGAAAAAATCTGGAATTCATGCTGGTTACTATCTAATGCCTTATTTACATGAGTGAGATTATGTTTTTAAATGGGCTTTATTATGTTAACACTTTTTAAAAATTGAATACCCATTTCAAAGATTTATCTAACCCATTAATTAGGGGACCAGTAGAATGGCAAGGTGAAAGTATATCTAATCTCTGAAATAAAATTGCAAAGCTAGATACAAGGCTGCTTAATGTCCTATAGGACGATAAAGCTGTAACCTTTGGGGGTTATCTTTTTCTACTGGAGAAACAATTTGCAATGTGTCTATCTATAAATTAACATCTGACTTCACAGCATCTAGGCCCTAATAGAAATAATCAATCACAGGCATATTTCACTAGGGCAGGTATTGGCCAACTATGGCCCTTCCCACCCTAGTGGGTCATATCCAGACCATCACCTATTAATACATTTCTTAATATCAATTTTTCTTGTCAAGTCATGGTAAAAGATTCTCTTTTAGCCCAAAACCTTAGAAGACAAAATATTATTTTGATGCCCTATTGCTTATATTTAGTAGTATTTACTTTAGAATTGTCATAACAATGTGTACATGTGAAATTGGGCTACATATTTCTTTTCACATTCTCTCTTTGTCAGAGTTTGAAATCAGGGTTGTGTTAGCTTCACAAATTGAATGATGCCTGGTTTACTTTGCTCCCCACACTATATTTAGTCCTTTATTGCTCTGATATGGTTTAAATGTTTGTCTCTTTCAAAGCTCACGCTGAAATTCCGTCCCCAATGTAGCAGTATTGAGAGGTAGGGTCTTTAAAAGGTGACTGAGTTATGAGGTCCCATGAAGGATTAATCCATTCATGGATTAATGGGTTAATGGATTAATTGTTTATTATGTGAGTAAGACTGGTGGTCTTATATGAAGAGGAAGAGAGACCTGAGCTAGCACACTCAGCCCCTGTACCATGTGATGCGCCACCACCTCGGGACTCTGCAGAGAGTCTCCACCTGCAAGAAGGCCCTCACCAGATGCGACTCCTCAACTTTGGACTTCTCAGCCTCCATAACTATAAGAAATAAATTCCTTTTCTTAAGGGAATGCTCATACACTGTTGGTGGAGTTGTAAATTAGTTCATTCCCTGTTGAAAGCAGTTTGAAGATTTCTCAAAGAATTGAAAACTGAATTATCAACTCAGCAATCCATTACAGGTCATATACCCAAAGGAAAATAAATTGTTCTACTAAAAAGACACTTACACTCTCATGTTTATCGCACACTGTTCACAACAGCAAAGACATGGAATCAATCTAGGTGCCCATAAATAGAGGACTGGATAAAGAAAATGTGGTACACATTCACCACGGAATACTACACAGCCATAAAAAAGAATAAAATCATGTCCTTTGCAGTAACATGGATGCAGTTGGAGGCCATTATCAGAAACAGAAAACCAAATACTTCATGTTCTCACATGTAAGTGGGAGTTAAACACAGGGTATACATAGACAAGAAGATGGGAACAATAGACACTAGGGACTCCAAAAAAGGAAAGGAAGGGAGAAAGGGAAGGGTTGAAAAAATCCTTGTTGTGTACTGTGTTCCCTATTTTGGTGATGGGTTCAGTGCAAGCCCAGACCTCAGCATCACACAATATATCCATACAACAAATCTGAACATGTACCCCCTGAAGCTTAAATTAAAAAAAAAAAAAAGTCATTCTTTATAAATTACCCAGTTTCAGGTATTCTGTTGTAGGTAACAGAAAATAGACTAAGAAATGCTCTAACTTCTTATTCTACCTTGCCTAGTGCTTGACACATAGTAGGTGACCAATAACTCCATCGTTATGAAGCACACTGGGTGTCAGAACATCAGAAATATAGAGACACATCTACACTGACAGGAAGGCTAAACTTGACTTCAAGATTATCATCTCATAATCCTTGAAAACATGAAAGACTTGCTTATTTCCTCCAAACTCAATAAAAATGTAAAGAAAATGTGTAGCATCTGCTATTTCCTATTACCTATACCATCATTTAATTTAATTATAGCAATTTTTAAAAGTGTAGTGTATGGTAGTTACCTATTGAGATATTACCTCTTCTTCTTCTTGCTCTTCCTCCTCTTCCTCTTCTTCTCCTTTTCTGTCTTTTTGGGTTTCTTTCTTCTTTTTCCTCTGATTCTCAATGACTTCAGGATCCCACTGGTCTCTACTGTATATGTATCCCGTATTATTGTGCTGTCTTTGCCCAGAAACTCTCTGGCACAAATCATAGTCAGGACACTAAGAAACAACATTATTAAATCACTTAAAACATTTTGAATATGCTTTTAATTCCGTGTGTATTTATTGAATATATTGTACAGTACATAAACCAAAAAATTCCCTTAAAACCTAAGCAAATGCAATGTTGTGACTGGCATTTTGCGTCAGGTTTCATTACATGCCAAGAGAGGCTCAGACACTAATTTTATGCTATATGTTTTTATTTGTCCAAAATTAATATAGGTGGAAAAGCATTACAAGTCTTAAGACGAGGAAAGAGGATTGGAAAAGTAGAAAGAGTAGAGAAATGGAATAGAAAATCAGTTAACTCTGCAAAGGTACACAGAATTCTATGATTAGCTTGAAAAGTTTAAGAATGGAACAAAATGGGGGGAATAGCCACATATTTCCAATAAAAAATATTGTTTATTTGTAATATTTACTATCGCTTATAGCTTTATGGGTGAGGTATTTTATACAATGCCAGTCATAAATGGGACTGAAAGATCATCTATTCTAGTATAACATTTATATTTTGTAAATGAGAAAACCGAATCTAGGTAGTAAAAAAGCCAAAACCAAAGTCTACAAGTTTCTTGTTCCAAAGTGCTTTCACATGTTTGATTTTACTGAATTCTCAACTAACCCTATAAGATAAGCAATCCAAATTATGATTAAAGCCATTCTGCAGGTCAGAGAAGTACAGCTCTGGCAGACTGAGAGACCAATCTCAGATCACAATGTCACATGGAGGAACTGCAACTTGGAACCAGGCCTTCTGATTGTAGTCCATGGTCTATGGTGCATTATTAATGATAATGATGGTTTGAGGCTGTAAATTGTGCTCTGAATGTTTTTCAGGATAAAAAAAATCTGGATGGTTTTCTGAGGCAGCGATTCTGATACATGAGCATGTAACTCTATCTGGGGAGCTTGTTAAATCGATCACAGCTCCTCTTGTCATTTATTAAGTTTGGAGTGAGGCTTAGATTCTTCAACAAGCATCATCAGTGATTCTGATGCCAGCAGTTCATGTACCACACATTGAGAAACGAAGGAAGCCAGGAACGTTGGAACCTTCATTGCTCATTTTATGATTTCTTCAGGCCATCTCTAGCTGGAGATGGGATGGGTCATTATTGGGGTAAGACTTTTGTTAGGCTTCCTAATTTTTCACAAAAAAATTTCAACCTACTCAGGTAATTTTTTAAAAACATCTGTTTTACAACCTAGGATACCCACCTTCTAGGACCTTGACAAGGACTATCTCCTTCAGCTGTCTCCGTTCTCATTTGCAGGACGTGACTAATGAAAGTGTGAGTCTGAAGCATATGCCTCAGAGCAGAAGTGCTCAGTGTCACCTGGAGGGCTCTGCAACACCAATAGCTGGGCTCCATCTGACAGATTCTGGTTCTTAGTTCTGGGGTAGGGCCTGAGAATTTACATTTCTACCAAGCTTCTGGTTGCTGTTGCTCTGGGACCACTCTCTGATAACTAATGCTCTAGTAGATTGCTAGACTTTAACCAGGTTTTTGGTAGCACAGAATCCTTTAGAATATGATGAAAACCATAGATTTTTGCATCAGAAAAGTTCATATATGCATAAAGTTTTATGTATAATTTCAAGAGGTGCATGAATGCTTCATGGATCTCAGGCTAAGAGCTTCTGCTCTAGAAATTCCAGGCTTACTCCCCAATAAGGCCAAACTATCCAAAAAGTGTGTGTTGCACTGAATTCTGTCTCACACTACGCCCTCTGGTGATACTCTGGTTACCCTGTAGAAACTGCCATAGGACACTTCATGATCACACTTATAACATGAATGGGGTTAAGGACTTTATTCACTACATTAAGCAGTCTCTTATATTAAGACCCATCTAAGGTATTTCTCTCATTCTCAATGGCAGTCTTGTTTTGCCTGAGGAATGGCTTGTCTTCTCATGGACAATGTGAATTTTATAACTGGTCACATTTCCCCTTTTACTTTAGTTCATCAAACCTAGAACCAAATTTATGACCCAAACTTAGTAACCATTTGGGGTCTTCTGGCCTGTATATCTGTGTGCTCTCTCTCAACTAGATCTTAATTTCCTATTGAATCTGTCTTTTCCTCAGTTTAGTTTTTATATGTGGTTTAGTTTTATATGTGGTTTTCTCTCTGTTATGTCCACATTCACATGTGTGACATTCTCAAGTTCACTTGCAATTGTGATTGAGCCCTGGCCATGAGTGGTGGCTGGGGCTGCAGATTACACCACACTCAGAACTGCAAGGCTACCTCTCTCGCACAACTGACCCTGACACTCCACTGGGTCCCAGCATCTGAGCTGACAACCATCTCATTTATTTGAGCTGTCATAAACCCTGGCAATGTATGGATACAAAAGCTTATCATTCGTTTTGACATAAACAAGAAGATACCACCTTACTAAATTCTTATTACAACCCTATAAGGCAGCTATTGTCATCTTTGTAAAAAGGAAATCAAGACTTCTAGATGTGATTGACCAAATTCTAGAAATAAAAGAGAGAATTAGGAACAGGACCCAGCCTTAACTCATAATTAATATAGTAGTGTTCTTTAACATTCATACATTCATGCCATGTGTCTATTCTTTCATTTTATTAGTAAACTTACTAGGTGCCACTAGGTACCACATAGTATACTGGTTGATGTTTATATGAACAAGACATGGTTCCTACCTTCAAGTAAGACAGAGTCTAGGAGGAAAATGGATAATTATAATGTAGTAAGTGAGTAACATGATAGGGAGGAGAAAGCACCACAAATGGTCATCAGAGAGAGATTTAACTCTCTTATGATAAGTAAGGTGTGGAAGGGAGAGAAAGAAAGAGAGGTAGTGGAGCAGGGTAGTTGTCAGGGAAAGTTCTAAAGAGATGATGCCTTAACTGACTTTCAAAGGATGGCTATGATGAAGCCTGGTAAAGAGGCAAGAAGGTATCTCATGTGGATGGAGCTGTAGGAGCAAGAGCACAGAACGATGAGAAAGTATGACTCAGTTCCTGTGATTGATGCATAAGTTACTATCTCCATAACTACTTAAAAATGTTTAAAGCATTCCTTGAATTTAACTACTATCAAAAAGAATGGTTTACTGTACTAGCAAAACAATTAATATTCTTACCTTTATATTGATTATAATATCAGGTTTCAAATTTAAGTTTTTAATTAATTCTACTTGCTGTAAGGTAGTCATGGCATCCTGTGAAAGTGATGGTATTTCAGTGATAATATAACCTGTAAAATAAAACATAATTTTAAAATTTTATAAAATTATCAACATATGAGGGCATGGATTTATTATTATTACTTTATCAAATATCATCTATCATAAACTCATCTGTAAAAATTTTAAATTAACACTTAAGGTGATTGCCACATGAAGTATAACTATGAATAATGTTTTCTGATGATAAAGACATCACTGGGCTAGAAAGAGACATTTTTGAAAACTCCAACTCAGTTTATTTTAGACAGATGAGGTACCTAGGGAAGGAAATTTCATGCTAGTAATTACTTTAACTCATGTTAGGAAACTTTACTCATATAGATGGTAAAGGTATATTATAGGGGTTGCATGCCATATCATTTTCTTTCTCATATTAATATTTCATAATATAGTAGAGCACATGTATATAATGTTTGTGTAAGTTATGAGAGTAACAAAACACCCATGGACACACTATAATTTTCTGTTTTTTTAAACAGCCAATATAATTTTGGTTTAGCACAGTTATTAGCTTGTATCCCCACCCAGAAATCTCAGTCTTCTCACTGAAATTCACCCTGTTTACAATCATCATATTAATTTCCTTAATATATTTCTTTAATTATGTTACTGTCTTGCTCAAGAAACTTTTCTCTTATTTATAAAGTCTCAATTCCTTCAGTGGGAATTGAAAACTTTCAGCTTATTTTTCTACATCTTTTCCTGGAAGAACAACAGACAATCTATGTTTATTCAGCCTTGGGTATTTGGCAGAAATTTTATGAAAAGCGAATGGAATGACCCTGTCACTTCAAGGACAAAAAGTGATAGCATTTGTTGCCAGTTATAACAGTCCAGTGAAAATCTGAATTTCGAAAAACTTATATCCAACACCATAAGCTTAATAAAGGGCTTTTCTTGGTGAGATTGGTGGTGACATTAACAAATGCAATTTTTTGATACTGTATAGTAAAATGAGTCAACATTTGGAAGATCTGTATAATTCAGTGAACCAACTTTTCCAAATGACCAATACATGGTACCACAAAAATTAGGCATAGGTTATAGGCTCATTCCAAGTGCAAGATAGACCAATGGATTTTAATGTAACCAAGTTTTGAAAAGTTCACTGATAACAGTTTCAGATTCCACAATGCAACCAACCTTCAGGAAACTTCCCCTTGTTGGGTTTTGATGTAGAATCAAGAATATCCACAATTACTCCAAAGGCTATTAAAATACTCCTCCCTTTCCAAGTGTATGTCTGTGTGAAACTACATTTTCTTCATGTACTTCCGCAAAAGCAATATATCGCAACAGATTGAGCAGAAGCAGGTGTGAGAATCCAACTTTTCTTAAGTTGGACATTGAAGAGATTGTGAAAATGTAAAGCAAAGCCACTCTTCTCCCTAATTTTTTGTTTTGAAAAATTATCTTTCATAAAATATGCAATTTAAGTTAACAAGTCATGGTTTTATGATTTCTAAACAGATAAATATTTTTAAAGTCTCAGTTTTAATTTATAATATGGTAAATATAAATACATATAGCCCATGTAAGCACAACCTCTTATGGAGCCTCAACAATTCTTATGAGTGTAAGGGAGTCTTGTGCCTCAAAAGTTTGAGGACCACTATCTTAATGCAATGCCTAGAATAGCATAATAAAAAAAGTTACTAAGCACCTGTTGATAGATGAGTGAATGAATATGTGTAAAACAAACTTAAAATTCCTCACTTGAGAATACACTCATCACAATCTTTTATTTTTATTATTTATTTATTTATTTAGAGATGGAGTCTTGTTCTGTCGCCCAGGCTGGAGGGCAGTGGTGTGATCTCAGCTCACTGCAACTTCCACCTCCCAAGTTCAAGTGATTCTCCTGCCTTGGCCTCTGGAGTAGCTGGGACTACAGGCACACGCTACCAAGCCCTCATTTTTGTATTTTTAGTAGAGACAGGGTTTCACCATGTTGGCCAGGATGGTCTCCATGTCCTGACTTTGTGATCCACCTGCCTCGGCCTCCCAAAGTGCTGGGATTACGGGCATGAGGCACCATGCCCGGCTGCAATCTTTCATTTTTAAAAAAGAAGACCGGCCAGGCATGGTGGCTCATGCCTGTAATCCCAGCACTTTGGGAGGCCAAGGAAGGCAGATCATAAGGACAGGCATTCGAGACCAGCCTGGCCAACATGACGAAACTCCATCTCTACTAAAAAAAAAAATACAAAAATTAGCTGAGCGTGGTGGTAGGCACCTGTAATCCCAGCTACTCGGGAGGCTGAGACAGGAGAATCGCTTGAACCCGGGAGGCAGAGGTTGCAGTAAGCCAAGATCGCACCACTGCACTCTAGCCTGGGCGACAGAGCGAGACTCCATCTCAAAAAAAAAAGAAGAAGAAGAAGAAGAAGACCAAGAACTATCATGCTAATTCAAAACCTAGTTAATGCTTAGGCATACACAATTTCTCCTAAGCTTTTTTAATCACTTTACTTTCTGCTAACAGTGTGTTGGGCTCTACCCAGAGAAGCAATCCTACCTAATTTAACTAAAAAAGGCAGAAAGGAAGACCTTGTCATCTTGGTTTTGGACATAGGAACTGTAATTATGATTCCCTCTTGTCTTGCTGTGATCCTTAGTGTCCAACATGGCTTACTTACGTGTTCCTGCTATTGTCTTAAACGTAGCGTGGTACCCCCAAGGCATCTATCCTATTGGAGATTCATTAAATGAGCTCAGTGCATCCCTAAAAAAATGTAGACACTGCCTGTACTGTCTCAAGAATGGGGCCAGACCTTTCTCTGCCTGCCTCTTCTTGTGGTTCTCTGCTTTCTGCTTTTCTGGCTCCACACCACCCTCATTTGGTTTGGCATCTCTGCTCTTGTTGTGAGTCTAGCTTTCACTTGATTAACATGTCTGAACTGGTTTTTAAGACTTTGACCAGCATCTCCTCTGGTACACTCTGGCATTAACTCCGGGTCTGACACATTGTGATGGTGGGTACTACAGTGAAGGGGACTGCATGCCTAGCTCTGGATGGAACTCAACCCTTGCCCAGCTAACTTCTCCAAGTTGGACAGTTCCAGAGACCATCTGTCTTCAGAGTTCATGCCCTTCCCTTGTAAGCAAAAGCAACAATATCTCCCTGCCATTCCCTATGCTGGCAATACTTCCCAACTTTCTGTATCACAAGTGATCACAGAAAGATGCTTGGCACTGTTTGCTGTGCTTGCCAAAACCCTTCCTGTTCCTACAGTCACTGCCACTGCCTGGAGAGCTTATCAGGCATTCCACGTGCATCTGTTTGCAGGAATGCTGAACTTCTGGTGTACATGTATATTGGAATGATGTTCATACTTGGTCCCTTTACTGATGGAAGTGGCAGAAGAATAAGTAATTTCCATGGATCTAGCTCTCTCTTGAAAGGCCGTTATTTGGGCTGCCTAAATGTTCTGAGCTATGAATTTTGGGGCTCTACCCTCTGAGAGATGTCTAGTATTATCATTCCAGAGCCTAGGGGTGTATCTATGGGAGGAGGTGTAAGATAGACAGTTATGTCATCTAAGTTTGTCTCACCATTGCAGATGTAAGGTAGAATATGCAGATGTAAAGTGGAATAACTTAGTCCTCTAGTGCCAATTCTGGGAAGATCCCAGGGATACACTGCTTGCTAAACAGACCAGAACTACTGAGCCCACTGTCAACCTTTCCAATTTCAGAAACATGTGAGAATGAAAGCATAGATGAGGAACTCCTCACTCCCACCCCCACATGTCCTTGAGACTATTACCAAGCCCTTGCCCTTTCATGCTAAAGATGGAGGAGTGGTACACCCCCAGCCAGTCCTTGCTGGGAGACTGTGCATCTTCTATCATAGGCAGAGTAGGTGCTTTGTAGGCCATTGCCCAGCTTTCATTAGCCCAACAAGTGAGAAACTGTAAGACTGTCCAGACCACTACCCAGAGGAAACTGACTTTTCCCAGGCCCATACCATCACTTTGCCACCATTTCTTGGCACAGTCAGAAGGAGAAGGCATTTTCTATTTCCATACAAATGAAGATGGCAGACTACTGCTTCAGATTGAAGTGATGAGAGATTCAGAGACATCAGGTAGCTTTGTGTCCAGCCATCCCTGCTACCCATCTGACCTCAGGCCAGGCTGATGTAGCCTTGTGTCCAGCCATCCCTGCTACCCATCTGACCTCAGGCCAGGCTGATAGGAGTGGACACATTGGTGACCAATGACTTGCAAGACCATTCATAATGATACACTCGGGGCAGGGAATGCCCAGACTGGGGCTATTCATTCACTGGGGAAAACGAGATTTTCCAGAATCTAGAAGCAGGGAGCAGTGAGGAGCTTTTAGGATGCCATGTATTGACGCTACTGTTTCTCTTGGGTAAGGATATAGCTCTGAGAGCTGATTTCGGTTAAAGGCCAAAATAATACAATAGATTGTCAATGAAAAGTTAATTATAGATCGTGTAGGCCCTTTTAAAATAGTGATAGAAACACAAATTATAAAAGGGCTCTAGCATAAAACAAAATTAAGATGAATTTGGCAATACTCTGCTGTGTGATGTTCCTGGAAGTGCACATACCTCGTTAGGGATTTTGGAGTCATCAATTATCCATATTCACCCAGCCCCTTACTCAAGTTTATATCCCTGTTTTGAAAACCCTTCACTTCCAATTTTGCCTCTACCTTCCACCAGGCTACGGGTTGAGAGCAAACATCAGGATGAGAGGGCTTGCTGGGAATTTGGGCAAAGACTTTCAAACTGTATTTAGCAGAGTGCTGGGTTCTAAAAAGATTCCTGTGGGGATGCTACAGGATGGGCTGAGGGGTGGCTGGGCAGAAGGGGCTTTAGGTTCCATCTCCACTGCAGCCTTTAAATGAGCTTGTTTGTGCATGCCTAGAATGTGGCCATGTAAGCAAATGGTGAGGGTGTGGCCCCCAGACTCAAGAAACCATTTATATCACTTTTCCTCTGCCAGATCCTTGGACAAGTACTGGCATACAGGAAATACTGAGGTCTGAGGAATGTAATCAGCCAAATCCAGAATGTGGGAAACTCTACAAGACAAGTGACCCATTTCTTCAACAGAGAAGACACAAGAAGACAGAAAGAAGTAGCGGAAACTTATAGATAAAAAGAGACTTGAGACATACTAGTCACTTACACTATGTGAAATCTGGTTAGATCCTGCTTCAAAAAAAATTAACTAAAAAACATCTATGAGGTAATTAGTGAAATCTGACCACAGACCGTTTAGTAGATGATATCGAGGAATAACCATTTTTTAGGTGTGACAATGGTAATGCGGTAATAGGTTTAAGAGTCCAAAAGATCTTTTAGAGATATAAATGAAACATTTTATAGATGAACTGATATGATATGGATTAGCTTCAAAATAACATAGGTTGAGAGAAGGGAGTAAGTAGAAGTGTAGATGAAACGAGATTAGACTAGAGTTGATTTTGAACATATGCTGAACCTGGGTGGTAATGTGGAAGGATCTTTATACTAATCTCTCTACTTTTGTTTGAACTATTTCCTAATAAAAATTGTAAAACATTATGAACACCATGAGAGGCACAACTGAGTTTCTTTGTATTATTTTTTTTCTTTCTCCTTTTGCCAATACTTATAATTTATGCCATCTTTTTTGTAGCCATGTAAACCAATCCAAGTTTTTCAAGAGGTAAGTGAGGTTAACAAATAGGTATTTACTTACCTACCTATATACATACTTCTGTTTCAAATAGTATGCTTTCTGATAATTTGGAATTCTGTGATTCCTGTTTGCCTTTTTACTTATCCAGCCTTCCATATTCTGGATATTTTGCCCAAGTTCAATCTCTTTATCACTGCTGAGCAAATAGGCAATAAGTGGATAGACAGGTAGGTAGTTTACAGACAAACCTTATCTATCTACTTACACTATAATGCATTTATAATCCATATATATTAATCTATATATATGTATTATATATAATACTCATATATCCATACAGAGACCTATCTACATATGTGGATAGATATGGTACATTCTGTGTATCATCTCTGTATACGTATGATCTATATGAAGAGGTACCTTTCTGTCTATGATAGAGACCAATCAATACAGTTTGACAAGGCTGCTTTTGCTGCTTGCATCATTGATTTGCTTTGGCAGTTATGGTTTTTACTTTCCTGTATTTTTATTCCTGCATTAATAGTTACAATGTCCTCTTCTAACCTACTAAGAATATAAAGCAACTTTCTTAATTTTTCTTTTTTCATCCAATAGATCCATTTCAGGTGGATAATTTTATCACTTGTCATTATTCTTCTTCTCCTCTTTAGAAGAGGTATTAGAGTTTGCTCTTTTCTTTTTAATCATTTTGAGCTTCAGTGGTCTTTGTCTTGAAAAATTAGATCCAAAGCCCTTGCTCAGCATCCATTTGAGTACTGGGACAGGTTTCAGGTCCAGAGTCAGAGGGTAGACTGGATGAACAGGATGAAGCCTGAAAATATCTGGAGCTCAACAGTAAGATGGTGGCATTCCACTTCCCATTCCTGCCTTTTAAGTGCGGATTAATGCAGACAACCCTAGCCATTGTCAGGACTTAACGACATTACCCAAGGTATATGAGGAAGCAGTCAGCAGAGTTAGCAGTACTGCAAGATGGACCACAGCAGATTTCTGATGCTTTTATTGGATAACACAATGTTAAAGAAGATTGGGTCATATAAACTTATTTTTTAAACAAATGTACAATCTGAGAAATAAAAACAAACAAGCAAATAAAACCACCGAGCTGCTCAACTGAATAGAGATAATGAGATTCCTGTGCTAAGGCAAAAGAAAGGGCAACTCCAGAAACTATTTTTGCCTCAGGTAAAGAATGAGTTTTAAGGCTGCTTTGTGGGCTGTAAATATATTAAAATAAACATACCAAAGTGACAGACTTCTGGGGAGTTGAGCTTCTCCAACATTAGCTTTATGACAAGTTCATCTGGAATGCTTTGACCACTGATCAACATTGATTGCAACTAAGGACAAGCATAGATATTGTACATTACTGTATAATATATCTATGATACAGAGCTTTTTTTTTGTAATCATAGTTACTGTGAAATTTAGATCTGTTTACCATAACTCCTGATTCAGTTTCAGCAGCAATCTGTTCTTCCAAAACTGGCAAAGCTAAAACATGAATTCAAAATATTAATACAGACTGATACTAGGATCACCAAAATAAGAAACACATTCTAGTGTTTTCTAACTGGTAACAAAGATTAACATTTGTGCATCACTTTATGATTTACAATGCAAATGTATGCATATTATGTCATTTAAGCCTAACCAAAGCAGAAGCAGCAGAATGTCTTCCACAGAGAACTTGTCTCTGCCACTCACTAAGCTTAAGAATCTTGGAGAACTGAACATGGTGACTCATGTCTGCAATCCCAGTAATTTGGGAGTCCAAGGCAGGAGGATTGCTTGAGCCCAGGAGTTTGAGATCAGCTTGGGCAACACAGGGAGACTACATTTCTACAAAAAGTTAAAAAATTAGCAGGGCGTGATGGTGCATGCCTATAGTCTCTGCTACTCAGGAAGTTGAGGTGGGGCAATCACTTGAGCCCACGAGGTCAAGGCTGCAGAGAGCCGTGATCATGTCACTGCACTCCAGCCTGGGTGACAGAGTTAAAGTGTGTCTCAAAATAAAAATAAAAAATAAAAAAATAAAGAATCCTGGGGGAGCTAATTCCGTAAACACCGCTGCACCTTGGATGCATACATACTGTGTAGTGTACAATAGAATGTAAGGATGAAATCAGGTGGTGTATATGACAGTGATTTCTACATCATTAAGTATAGTTACAAAAGTATGCACTGGTATTAATTAATCCAGATTTTCATAATCCTACAATTACATCCAAAGCCCGCTAGTTTTGCACATGGTGTAAAAGGAAATGAATCAAGAAATGTTAAAATGGGTAAACACAGATTAGAAAGAGGGGTCTTGAGGCTGAAATTCCGATGATTTGTTTCCTTTAAAAGAGGAAATGTATCATTCCTTGATAGAGGACATCCTGGGATAGGAATGACAGGGGCATGATCCAGGGGAGGATCCAGGAGAGTTGTTACATCATTAGTTGTTAATAATCTATGGGACGTTTGGTATTCTTTAAGATTTCCTAGAAGTAAACTTTTTGAACAAAGAAAGAAGAAACTTTTAGAGTTGTGTGTGTGTGTGTTATGTATTACAAATTGTTTTCCAAAAAACTTGTAGCAGATTGTAATTTTACCAACAGCATGTGGAATGCCCATTTCATAACATCCTTACCTACAGTGATTGTAGTAATTGTAAAGATTCACTGCCAATTTGATAGGCAAATATGGATCAGTGTTATTTTAATGAACATTTCTTATAATGATATTAAACTTTTTTCTTATATTGTTTATTTTTATTTCTGCTTTTATGAATTGCCTATTCATTCTTTTTCTTATTTTTCTATTAGGGCATAAATAGTTTTATTAATTAAGAGACTATTTATATATAAACATATCAACTCATTGTCTTACATATTGCAAAGAATGCAAGAAAGTTTATAAATAAAAAATAAAAGTTATCATTGAAGACAATTAAGTCATAAAAAATGTTCCTAAGAAAAGCTGTGAGAGTTCCATCTCATTTGAGCTTTCATAAAGAGACACCCAAACACACATATTCCAAACAGTTCTAAATTACGAAATTAGAGAATTAGAGGTAGTAGAATAGAGTTGATGACATTTCATAAATTCTATGAACAAAACTAGGACTAACAGAAGGGCAAAACATTATTGGATTGATGATGCTGTTATAAATATAATATTGGGCTGGATGTTGTGGCTCACACCTGTAATCCAGCACTTTGGGAGGCCAAGGTGGGAAGACTGTTTGAGCCCAGGAGTTTGAAACCAGCCTAGGCAACAAAGCAAGACCATGTCTCTACCAAAAAAAAAATTATTTAATTAATTATTTTAATTAAATATAAATAAAAACCCAAGCAGATAATATTCACTGGGTTGACAGGTGGACAAATGTGTGATAAAGCAAATATAGCAAAATGTTAATCACAGACTCTAGATGCCAGGTATATGGGCATTCACTGTATAATTATCTCCATTTTATGCATATTTGAAAGTTTTCATAATAAAATATTAGAGAAAAAAGATAAAATTTACCTTCAACACGAATACATTTCCATGCCTGTATTATATAATGGGCCAATGTTGTTTTCCCAACACCCTTAAAAAGAAAAATGTTATTTAAAGCCCAACAGAACAGTCACTTGCCAGTGAAACAGATACACCAATTTTTAAAGATTCTATTGCTAGTTACTATTACATTAATGTTATAATTTTTCCCATAAAAAATGAAGAGTAGACCCTAGATAGGTATAGTTTAGTTTTTCTTTACTAATTCTTGCATATGCCACATCTCCTAAAATAATATAAATAGACCCTTTAAAATTAAGTAGATAGCCCTAAAATCAGGAAGCTATACCATTATGGTATTGCACTCTTTTAACTGTCAAATTTTATAATTTTGATTACAAATCATTGTGATTATATTAGAGAGTCATCATTTTATTTCCTTTCTAAAGTTTACAATCATGAATGTTTTGACAGGCTTCCATTTAGTAATTTTGATGAGCAAAAAGATCCTTTTTAACTGACATCTTTGGAAAGTATCATACTTTAAAGATAAAAGGTCATTTTGTTGAAGTAACATTTGCATCTGGTTGCTTTCACCGTTGACTTTTTAAAACCCATTATGTTTTTAGAAACATAGTGAAAGTTGTTGAAACCATTTATTGGTACCTGTCCAGGGTCCACATAAAGTAAGTCAAGGATGGGATCCAGCTCTTAATCTCTGCTATGCTGGAGAGGCTCTTTAATTAACCAGCTCAGTGGCTGTCAGTAGCTCTTATCTAGAGTTCCTTACTAGAAATGTCTAGAAAAGCAAACTTTATTACAACAGCCATTTTGGTTTTTTCCTGCTTTGTGGAAAGACAACATATAGGTCCTCTAACATGCTGTAGGTAAAGCCTGAGGCACAGTGCCTCTCAGAATCTCAGACATTAACAGGAGAACCTCCTGGCTCATCTTGATGGTGTCCTGTCTTCACATATCCAGAGAGCCTCACAACAAATAGCAAAGGAAGTTTCATATGCAAATAAAGTCTGAAGTAACCTCAGATGGCACACTACTAACAGTTGTCATGTGCGATGTTTTGGTGAGTTAATTTCCTCATAATATAAAAGCAAATTTAAATATAGTCTGGGTTCCTTCTCAATTATAACACATAAGAAGAGAGAGAGTTATGAATTTATAATCAATATTATGTCAGATTTTAGGTCATATAATGAAAACTTATCAGAAGCTCAAAAATGAGCACAATATGTGGTTTTTATTTTTATACGGTAACTTAGAAAATTGTGATTTTAAAACTAAAAAAAAATTATACAAAATAATAAGAGATAACTTACTGGTTTCCCAAATACAACAAAGCAAACAGGTTTGGACAACAAAAAATTCCTTTCAGTTTCATCTTCATCAAATATATCTGCAAAAGGATGCTCTTCTGTCTTCTCTTGAGAAGTCATGATACAAAATACTACAATAAAACAGGGTAAGATTGTTAACTTGCCTAATTTGGTTGGAGGAGGTGACTAGGAACAATTGAAATAACCTGTGAATTTTCTTAGCCCAGAAGTCATTTTGTACCATTAAACACATGAATTTTGTCAGTAATTGCAAATAAGTTTAACTCATTTATAAAAATAATAGTAAGCTCTTAATTTGAGACAAAAACAAAATCCAACTATATGTTGTATAAAAGAGAGCTCAAAGTGTTTCTGAAAGACTAACTTAAGGAAAAAACACATATATATGTATAAATACACAGATTTGTGTGTATTATATTGAAAACCAAATTAAAGTTAAATATGTTGTACATGCACATGCAACATAGGTGCATGTATAATTTTTACCAGAAATGGAAAAGGTAATGTTGGCTAAATGTATTAGATTCATATTTTCATATTTTAGGAAGCTTTGGTTAATTCCATGAAGAAAATTTTTCCAACAGTAATGTAGGTTTTACATTTTTTCTTTTGTAATATTTTATAAATATCTGCAAGAACATATATTTATTTTAAAGTTGTTTTCAGAAACCTTTTGCTATTTTGATTTGCTCTTAAGCGGATTTCTAGCACAGAAACTCAAGTCCTCAATATTTTAACATGAACAGTTTTCAACTTAGTCCAACTCTTTTGGAGTGAATCAGAAACAAATAAGGTCGTAACTTTTTATTTGTTTTTGCACGAAGACTGTCTCTTGTTTTCAAGCACTTGTAGACTACATATTCATACTCATGAAATATTTATATATACCCATTGAATATTTCTATTATGTAAACAGTAAAATAGCATGGGACATATCTCTTGATCACAATAAAACAATGTTAAAAATAGTGATAAAAGAATTTTAAAAACCCCTAATTATCGAATATTTAAAAGAAAAAAGAAAACTATATTTTTCTAAATATTACTTGATCAAATAAAATTTTAAAATGGAAATGATAAAATATTAGCAAAATAATAGTATTATTAAATATCGATACTATGAAGAAACTGCATCAACTAATGGGCAAAACAACTGGCTAGCATCATAGTGATAGAATCAAATTCACACATAGCAATATTAACCTTAAAAGTAAATGGGCTAAATGCCCTGATTAAAAGACACAGACTGGCAAATTGGATAAAGAGTCAAGACCCATCAATGTGCTGTATTCAGGAGACCCGTCTCATGTGCAAAGACACACATAGGTGCAAAATAAAGAGATGGAGGAATATTTACCAAGCAAATGGAAAGCAAAAAAAGGCAGGAGTTGCAATCCTAATCTCTGATATAACAGACTTTAAACCAATAAAGATCAAAAGAGACAAAGAAGGGCATTACATAATAGTAAAGGGATCAATGCAGCAAGAAGAGCTAACTATCCTAAATATATATGCACCCAATACGGGAGCACCTAGATTTAGAAAGCAAGTTCTTAGAGAACTACAAAGAGACTTAGGCTTCCACACAATAATAGTGGGAGACTTTAACACCTCATTGTCAATATTAGACAGATCAATGAGATAGAAAATTAATAAGGATATTCAGGACTTGAACTCAGCTCTGGACCAAGTGGACCTAATAGACATCTACAGAACTCTCCACCCCAAATCAATAGAATATACATTCTTCTCAGCACCTCATTGCACTTATTCTAAAATTGACCACATAATTGGAAGAAAAACACTTCTCAGCAAACACAAAAGAACAGAAATCATAACGGTCTCTCACACCACAGTGCAATTAAATTAGAACTCAGGATTAAGAAACTCACTCAAAACCACACAACTACATGGAAATTAACCTGCTCCTGAATGACTACTGGGTAAATAACGAAATTAAGCTAGAGACAAAGATGTTCTTTGAAACCAATGAGAATGAAGACACAACGTACCAGAATCTCTGGGACACATTTAAAGCAGTGTGTAGAGGGAAATTTATAGCACTAAATGCCCACAAAAGAAAGCAGGAAAGATCTAAAATCGACACCCTAACATCACAATTAAAAGAACTAGAGAAGCAACAGCAAACAAATTAAAAAATCTACAGAAGACAAGAAATAGCTAAGATCAGAGCAGAACTGAAAGAGATAGAGACATGACAAACCCTTCAAAAAATCAATGAATCCAGGAGCTGGTTTTTTGAAAAGATCAACAAAACAGATAGACTGCTAGCCAGACTATAAAGAATAAAAGAGAGAAGAATCAAATAGATGCAATAAAAAATGATATCACCACTGATCCCACAGAAATACAAACTACCATCAGAGAATACTATAAACACCTCTACATAAATAAACTAGAAAATTTAGAAGAAATGGATAAATACATGGACACATACACCCTCCCAAGTCTAAACCAAGAAGAAGTTGAATCCCTGAATAAACCAATAACAAGCTCTGAAATTGAGGCAGTAATTAACAGCCTACCAACCAAAAAAATCTAGGACTAGATGGATTCACAGCCGAATTCTACCAGAGGTACAAAGAGGAGCTGATACCATTCCTTCTGAAACTATTCCAATCAATAGAAAAAGAGGGACTCCTCCCTAATTCATTTTATGAGGCAGGCCAGCATCATCCTGATACCAAAACCTGGCAGAGACACAACAACAACAACAAAATTTCAGGCCAATATCCCTGATGAACATCGATGCAAAAATCCTCAATAAAATGCTGGCAAACTGAATGCAGCAGCACATGAAAAAGCTTATCCACCACAATCAAGTCAGCTTCATCCCTGGGATGCAAGGCTGGCACAACATACACAAATCAATAAATGTAATCCATCACATAAACAGAACCAACGACAAAAATCACATGATTATCTCAATAGATACAGAAAAGGCCTTCAACAAAATTCAACACCCCATTCATGCTAAAAACTCTCAATAAACTAGGTATTAATGGAATGTATCTCAAAATTATAAGAGCTATGTATGACAAGCCCACAGCCAATATCATATTGAATGGGCAAAAACTAGAAGCATTCCCCTTGCAAACTAGCACAAGACAAGGATGCCCTCTCTCACCACTCCTATTCAACATAGTGTTGGAAGTTCTGGCCAGGGCAATCAGGCAAGAGAAAGAAATAAAGGGTATTCAAATAGGGAAAGAGGAAGTCAAATTGTCCCTGTTTGCGGATGACATGATTGTATATTTAGAATTGTATATTTAGAAAACCCCATCATCTCAGCCCCAAATCTCCTTAAGCTGATAAGCAACTTCAGCAAAGTCTCAGGATACAAAATCAAAGTGCAAAAATCACAAGCATTCCTGTACACCAGTAACAGACAGAGGGCCAAATTATGAGTGAACTCTCATTCACAATTGCTACAAAGAGAATAAAATAACTAGGAATACAACTTACAAGGGATGTGAAGGACCTCTTCAAGGAGAACTACAAACCACTGCTCAAGGACATAAGAGAGGACACAAACAAATAGAAAAACATTCCATGCTCATGGATAGGAAGAATCAAATTGTGAAAATGGCCATACTGCCCAAAGTAATTTATAGTGCTATCCCCATCAAGTACCATTGACTTTCTTCACAGAATTGGAAAAAACTACTTTAAACTTCATATGGAACCAAAAAAAGAGCTTGTATAGCCAAGACAATCCTAAGCAAGAAGAACAAAGCTAGAGGCATCACGCTACCTGACTTCAAATAAGCAATGGGGAAAAGATTCCCTATTTAATAAATAGTGTTGGGAAAACTGGCTAGTCAAATGCAGAAAACTGAAATTGAACCCCTTCCTTACACTTTATATAAAAATTAACTCAAGATGGATCAAAGATTTAAACGTAAGACCCGGGATCATAAAAGTCCTAGAAGAAAACCTGGGCAATACCATTAAGCACATTGGCATGGGCAAAGACTTCATGTCTAAAACACCAAAAGCAATGGCAACAAAAGCCAAAATTGACAAATGGGATCTAATTAAACTAAAGAGCTTCTGCACAGCAGAAGAAACTATCATCAGAGTGAACAGGCAACCTACAGAATGGGAGAAAATTGTTGCAATCCATCAATCTGACAAAGGGCTAATATCCAGAATCTACAAAGAACTTAAACAGATTTACAAGAAAAAAAAAAAAAAACCCCATTAAAAAGTGGGCAAAGGAATGAGCAGATGCTTTTCAAAAGAAGACATTTATGCAGCCAACAGACATATGGAAAAAATGCTCATCATCACTGGTCATCAGAGAAATGCAAATCCCACAATGAGATACCATCTCATGCCAGTTAGAAAGGCAATCATTAAAAAGTCAGGAAACAACAGATGCTGGAGAGGATGTCGAGAAATAGAGACACTTTTACACTGTTGGTAGGAGTGTAAATTAGTTCAACCATTGTGGAAGACAGTGTGGCAATTCCTCAAGGATCTAGAACTAGAAATATCATTTGACCCAGCAATCCCATTACTGGGTATATACCCAAAGGATCATAAATCATTCTACTCTAAAGACACATGCACACATATGTTTACTGAGGCACTATTTACAACAGAAAAGACTTGGAACCAACCTAAATGTCCATCAATAATAGACTGGATAAAGAAAATGTGGCACATATACACCATGGAATACTATGCAGCCACAAAAAAGGACGAGTTCATGTCCTTTGCAGGGACATAGATGAAGCCGGAAACCATCATTCTCAGCAAACTATCACAAGAACAGAAAACCAAACACCGCATGTTCTCACTCATAAGTGGGGGTTGAAAAATGAGAACAGATGGATGTAGGGAGGGGAACATCACACATCAGGGCCTGTCAGTGGGTGGGGGACTATAGGAGGGATAACATTAGGAGAAATACCTAATGTAGGTGACGGGTTGATGGGTGCAGCAAACCACCATGGCACGTGTACACCTATGTAACAAAACTGCACGTTCTGCACATGTATCCCAGAACTTAAAGTATAATAATAAGAAAAATAAAAGACCAAGTGGAAGCTCATGACTTTGCATACTGGGTCCTCTACACCTGAGCAAGATAACCAAGAGTAAATCATTCTGAATGAAGAGTGATATGAACAACAATTTAAAAGATGTATAATCCTGCTTATTGCTCCAATCTTGCTTTTATAGAAGCTAGACAGAGCACAACAGATGAGGGTAGACTTCTGCAAATTTAACAAGCTGGTAGTCTCAGTTGCAACTGCTGTAAAGATGAGATCTTTACTAGATAGACACAGTATCTTGTATTTTTTATGCAGCTGATGATCTGGCAATGTGTGCCTTCTTTTCAATCCCCATGAAGAAAGGATCGGAAGCAATTTGTATTCACTTAGAGCAGTGACAGCGAACATCCAGTCTTACCCAAGGACTCTCCTGCTGTTTGAGACAATATAGTATAAAGGGGTCTTGATCCACAATGTTGACAATATCAGACCAGTGAGCAGGAAGTGGCAAGTGTCCCGGATCCCCTTATAAAGACACATAAGCAGTATAAAGTGAGAGATAAACCTACAAAGTTTGAAGGTCTTATTACTTCAGTAAAGTTTTAAAAGGTCAGTGATCTGGGACATTCTGTCCAAGGTAAAGGATGAGTTACTGTACCTTGTACCTTCTACCTCTAAAATAGAGGCACAGTATTTTGTAGGCCTCTTTAGTTTTCAAAGAGAGCATGAAGCACACTTAAGAATACTGTTTTGACCCATTTAGTGGGTGACATGGAAAGCTGTTGTTTTTGAGTGGGGCACACAGCAAGAAAAGCTCTGTAGTTTTAGGTTGCAGCACCAGAGGCTTTGCTTCCTGGGCCATATATCTGGCTAGATCCTGCAATACTACAGGTCCCACAGTGCTGTGGTATGTAGGGATACCTTTTGGAGTCTTAGGAAAGACACAAAGGAGCCTCTCTCTGTAGATCTTTGCTGTCTGCAGCAGAGAACGATTCCCCATTCAAAAAACAGTTCTTGGTATGCTCACGGGCTCTGGTAGAGAATGAATGCCTGGTTATGGATTATCAAATGACTATGCAACTGGAAGTATCCACTATGAGCTGGTTATGTCAGACAAGTCAAGTCCTAAAGTCAGGCAGTCACAGCAGCAACCTATTACGTGATAAAAATGAACATTGGCATCAGGCTCAAACAGGTCTTCAGGGTATAAATAAATTTCATAAGTAAGCAACCCAGATGCCCATGTCACCTGTCTCGTGCACCAGTGTCTCTTTCAGCTCACACCTCGTGTGGAATTCCCTAAGAACAGCTGACAGAAAATGAAAACAAAATTCATGGATGAATCACAATATATTGGTACAAGCTGTAAATGCAATGTTGTCAGACATTAGTTCCTCTCACAAGTAGCTCTGAAAAATGGTGATTAGGGGAAATCTTCCTGGCAGGCAGAGCTTTAAGCAGTATTCCTAGGCCCTCAGTTTGGAGGACAATGCCAAATGGTTTCATCAAGGGCCTAGAAGGTACAAGATCAGAAGGTAAGAGAAAAAGAGTTCTGGGGAAGAAGCATGTGATTAGGCCTATGAGGGTGGTGTAGCCAACAAACCCTAATCTGACCTCCAATGAGTCACACCCTTGCACAATCCTCTTCCTTTGAGTGGGAGTGGGGTCTGTAATTTGCTTCTAAATATAGCAAAGGTAATAGAATGTCTGTCTCCTGAATATGTTACATTGTATAAGATTCCATCTTAGGGGACTAGAGGGAGACTTTCTGTTGGCTTGGAAGAAGTAAGCTGCCATGCTGTGAGAGGACCACATGATAAGGAAGAGTGGGTGGCCTGTGAGTTCAGCCCCTGCCAACAGCTGGTAAGAAAACAGGGACTTCAGTCCTACGACCACAAAACGATGATGCTTGCTAACAATGTGAATCAGCTTGGGAGTGGATTCTTCCCTAGTCAAGTCTCCAGATGGAATCTCATCTCAGCCAACACCAGATTGCAGCCTTGTGAAACCCTGAGCAGAGTACCCAGCTGAGTGATGCCAGGGCCCCTGGCCATGGAAACTGTGCGATCACAAATGTGTATTTTAAGCTGCTAAATTTGTGGTAATTCGCTATGCAGCAGAGAAAAAATACGTAGATATTTGTATCTCAGAAAGCATCCACCTCAGAAGAGGCACTGAAAAAACCAGGCGGATAGGATAATTTATCCAGTAGACACGAACCAATCTTTGCTTCTGGTCACCTCAATGCTTGCATAATGGGTTCGTAAATGAAGCAGGCATGGTGGCGGGGATGAAGGTGATGAAGGCTAGGCATGGGCTCAAAACAAGGCCCCCTTTCACCAGGCTGGTTTAGCTACACTACTGCTGCTGAATGTTGTACCCATTCATGGCAGAGACCTGTTCATATTAAGCCTTCAATATGATACAACCCCTTTAGGAGACAAAACATTCATTCAGTGACACATTGATTACAAATTGAGACCTGTTCATATTGAGCCCTCACTATGGTACAATCCCTTTAGGAGACAAAACATTCAGTGACAAATTGATTACACAAGACCCCTTCACCTTTGAAGGGGCAAGTGACAAGTGCTCCTAATATGGGCTTGTTTTTCTTTCCTGCAGTGCCTTGGCCAGCACCACTACCTAAAGGTTTAGAGTATGTCTCATTTATCTTCATGAAATCTCATATAATATTGCCTTGGATCGGAGGACCCTTTTTACATATCATTTCACCTAGAAGCTGCTGGTTTGACAGAATGTTGGAATGGCCTCTTAAAGGCACAACTAAGGTGCTAGCCTGGGATTTGAGACAATGTACTTCAAGATGAGGAATATGCTTTGAATCAAGGGCTGGAAGTAGGAGTGACCCCTCTCACTAATACTCTCAGTGACTGACTTGGGAAATTTGCACCTCACTTCTGAACAAGAGGTCCTGGGTCTGGTGGAGGGGAAAGATGGTTCTATCAGGGGACCCAGTAAAGGTTTCTTTAAATCTTAAAACTACTGCTGCCACCTGGTCATTTTTGACTCCACAAGCCTGTAAGTTATTGCACTGGCAGATGGAGATAGGGTTGCTGCTATGTAATTGGATGAGATTGGGGTTGCTAAGGGTGGTATGGCCACAAACTGCTAGATAAGTGGGATAGGGGATGCATTTCTTGAACTCAGGGGATTCTCTGAGACAGCTCTTGACGCTTTCACGTCCAGTGAATGGGTAATTGCAGCTACCAAAACCTGACAATGACACAGTAACCAAGGGCTTACACTCCTCAGGAATGAAAGCTCGTTATCCTACTGGGCAAACAACAGACCAGCAGAAGTGTTGGCCAAGAGTAAGGAAAATCTAGAATGATGGTAGAGGAAGGAGATGATCAATTACAGACCTTGGATTAATTGCAGTAGAGGATTCTGCAGCTTGTCCCATAATCTTTTTTGTGTAAGTCCTTTTCTTTTAAAAACTGAGACTAGCCACTACTTTAAAGAATTAGGGTGGGATGCGGTGAACTTGATGTGGAGGAAGAGTGGACATGAGTGCTGCAAAGGGTGGAATATAGCAGCTGCTATTAGTGCCTTCCCCATATCCACTTGACATACATCTTTCCTATGCACGACCAGCCCAACTTCCAAAATGTCAGCATGTGCGACTTTTTGCCCATGGGCTCTCTCCAGCTGCCAGAACCTACTCTCCCTGAACATAGGGTAGACTGGAAGTTCTAGGGAATCCATGTTCTGCCGTATCAGGCTTCATCCAATAACTGATGGGAGTTGGCGAATAAATACTCCAGCTTCCTTGCCCCTTAAGAGGGGATAACTGAGACATGCCTCCCAGTATTCCCTAGTGAATTCAGCCCACAAAGAAACTTCTTTGGTAATATTCCCTTTATTAGTTTTCTTCCCCTCCCTGCTGCTGTTTCCTGGGATTACGTCTCATATAAACAACCTGCCCTCAAAGTTTTGTCTTCGGATCTAATTCTGGGTGAAAGAAATTAAGACAAAGTTAAAATGGAAGTGCTAAGCCATAATAATCGAAAACTAGAATCCTTAAGGTATTTTAAGAGCTGCTATCCTACATAAAAACACTGTGCAAATATTTAACTAATATTCAGAAGAGTTGGTTTCATTATGAAACAGAACGCAGCTAATTATTTTTCCCAGCTAAAAGATCTAAGTTCAAAATGCCAGAATGGACATGGCCATCTTTCTAGTTCTTAATAAAAGGAGTACCAAACTACAGGGGGGGAAAAGCGCAAAATAACATATAATTAAGTATTTAACTTTTTTTAATTTCTCAAGTTTTAATTTACAATATAATCTTTCGTACTACATGAATGTTATCTGTGTATGCTATAATTCTGTAATTTTTAAAAAAGTTTCCTTACACTTAGCCCTCTAGCGGAGGATTCTGAGGTTTAGAGGTTTCCTGGGAAACCTAGCATTGCCGCCTAAGTTAGGAGCGCCGCCTCTCCCCTACATCTTATACTCTTGCAGTAGGTGTTCAGTAAATATTTGTGGAATAAATACTTCAGTCGTTGAAAGGAGACGTGGTTTTAAAAAGTGAATTTACAGAGACCGTTTTGCAAGAAAAGGAGCTGGTCTGGGGGTCCCCGCAGGAGGCAGGGTTCCGTGCAACAGATACCAAGGTGCCTCCGGGGCGAACCACTACCCAGCCGGCCGCGGGAAGGCTCCTTACCTGGCCGCAGCGGACCCTCCTCAGGGCAGCAACCGCCTCCAGGGGCTCCGCCTGGCTGTTGGGAGGTTGCCGGGGAGACCTCAGGCCGCCGCTCACGGGCTGCTAGGAGGGCGGGGCCTCGGGAGGCGGGGCTGTAGTTCACTGTCATTTCTGTTCCAATTCGAAATAGTCACTTTTGTACCTAATTTGGCATTCATAATTCTAATGCACTCATTTTCACAACTATGGAAGGGGGGTACACGCATGCCCATTTATGTAACACACACGAAATGAAGAAACCTCCTTTCGAGCGCGGCTCCGACACACCGCGCGAGAGTCTCTGTCGAAAACTTCAAGTGGCTAGTCTCAGGCACAAACGTGTGGCAAAGCCACACTTTCCAGTTTTAGGTGATTTTAAAACAATTCCTCGGGCCACACAGCGTAGGTACAACATGGATTAGAGGTGAGGGGAAGCTGATACTCAGTGAAAGACTGTCAGAGGGCCGGCTTTCAGCAGCAGGCAGTGAAAACACAACGATCTATCCTGCTACTCGGAGAATCCTTTTCAAAAGAAGTTACCCAATCCCAAACCTTCCTCTTTTTTCCAGAGAGGGAGGAGATAAATAGACTCAACTAACCCGTCGACTTTTTTTTTCCGCCCACGTTTTCCTCCTGTCCTTACCAAAGATGGCGCCCTTCGCTTCCTCTCTTGGCAGCACGCAGGTCCCGGGAGCCTCTATCCGACCTCTCTATGATACATCCTCCAGCCCTGCTCCTGCGGTGAGGGGCGGAGCTTGCTTGGAAGCGGGGCGCAGGAATCCGGAAACACCTGATCATCTATAGGTTTAGTGCCCAGGTGGTGTTGTTCCTGGCTGGACTTGACGTCCAGGGTCTGAGGAGTTTTCTCGCCGAGTCTCCTAGGGCGGTCCGGCGGCTCGTGCCCTGTTGTGGGACCCCCATTTGCAGCTGCTATGCCCTCGGCCGCCGCCCCCATTATCAGCTCGGTCCAGAAGCTGGTTCTGTATGAGACTAGAGCTGTGAGTACCCCTCGCGGCAGGGGGGCGGGGGGGGGTGCGGGAGGATGGATGTCTGCCAGTGGGTGTGGGGCCGTAGGGCAGAGGCTGTACCCTGCCTCCTCCTCCTTACTCTCCAGTTCCCAAATCCCTGTCAAACACAGCCTTGAGGTAAGCTAGCTCCCTTGGATTGTGCCTGGGCGCCTTTCCCCTATTTTGGTACCCTGGACGTTGCAGCATTTGCGGGTCCACTTACAAGCCATGGCTGGAACATGCTGGAAACAGGTGCTTGTGGTACCTCAGGAACTGTTCATGAGGTTCTCTGTACGAGTTACTGGATTCTTTTCAGCTTTCAGAAAGTGTTAAAGTTCTAGAGTTCACAAGTTACGGTACAGGCAGGGGTGTGAAAAAATTTGAACTATGGCTCGTAACTTTTTTCCTATTCCATGGTATACCATCACTGCGATTGATGTGAATTACACTTCTATTGCTGAATTTTTTGGTTCTCTTTCTTATTTGAAAGGAAAGAAAAAGTTATTTTGTTTAAAGACATCTAATTTGGTTGTATAACATCTTGCTTTTCACTTGACTTTTTTCAACATAACATTTACTTTTAAAATTTTATTACTTTGAATGGCCATGTAAATAGTGAATAAGCCGATCAGTTTGTATGTATTTCAATTACTAGTTCCTCAATTAAGGGGGAATGGTGTTTATAGAACTTCATGCTTGGTCCTTTCTGTGGGTGGAAAGCAAAGTTGGTACAGTATAGCTCTCTAAATTGGGGTGCCACAGTGATATTGGGGACTGTGTTTAATATTACCCATTTCGTGCTAACAAGATTGCATATGCCAGATATTTGCATAATGCTCTTCACTGTGTTATAGAGTGCTTTATAAACTGTTTCTCTGAAACTTGGGTTGTCTCCATTAGAGGAGTACGAGAAGGCATTTGACAGTTTCTCAGTTATAACATAGTCCTAATAGCACAATAACCTCTGCCTCAGGTTAACATGAGTAGAGAATTGTTGACCTTAAATTAATTTTGCTGACAACTTTGATTAGATCTAGATCAGAAGATGAAATTATCAAATATACTGTATTTGCAAGTATTTTCAGTTCTTTAATGAGAGTCATAAAGAAGTATCATTTGACATTGAAATGAAACCTATTTTTTGTAAAATGTGCTGCTAGATGTCCCTAGTTAGAAACATAAATAAATTTTTTTTTTCCGTTTGAGATAAGAGTCTTGCTCTGTCACCCAGGCTGGAGTGCAGTGGTGCTATCTCGGCTCACTCACTGCAACCTCTGCTTCCCAGGTTCAAGCAATTCTTCCACCCCAGCCTCCCAAGAAGCTAGGGTTACAGGTATGTGCCACCATGACCAGCTAATTCTTGTGATTTTAGTAGAAGACAGGGATTCTCCATGTTCGCCAGGCTGATCTAAAACACCTGGCTTCGGCCTCCCAAAGTGTTGGGATTACAGGCGTGAGCTGCCGCATCTGGCCATAAATAAAATGCAAATTTCAGCCCATTAAAAAGCTAATCACTCATGAGGACTGCGTGAGATATTAGTGTTCAGAAAGCACAATTCATATTATAGGGCTCTTCTGCTCAGAAATCTTCAGTAGTCCCAATTCTGAGGAGAGTAAACTCTGAATCCTTTAGGTTGGCATTTAAAGCCATGTATTCTTTATCCTCAACTTGTCTATCTAGTTTTACATCTAATTTAATATCAATTCGTGAAACATTTATTGAGGATCAACCATGTGCCTTCACATGCCTTATTCTGCAGTAAAACTGTATTGCTTTCAGTTCCTTGTATCTACTCTGTTTTTTTGCTGTTCTCTATTCTCATAATGCCACACCCCCTCTTTTCCTGTCAAAGCCTTGCTGATCCTCATAGCACATATCTGGTCATGCCTTGCAAACAGTAGACTCTCAATAGATGTGGATTAAGGAGCTCTAACACAAACAGACAGAGGTGTGTTCTAGAACTCAGCTGTGACCCCTCTCAACCGCCTAAGTAATGGAAATTAACTCTGGCCAGCTTAGAGACAAAAGGTAAATTTATCAAAATTTAGGGGAGCCGTTGCATGGTATCATTGGCAGATCCTAACTCTTCAGCTTCTGGAAAAGCAGGAAAGAGATAACAGGTTTGAGAACCCTCTCAGAGCACTACCAAAAATAGTGTAGGTGCTTAGAGAAAGTATCTGATTGACTCAACTATGATTGGGTATCATCCCCTGAGTGGACAGATCATTCATGGCCAGGGAGGGTCTGGCAGGAATGATGTAGCTGTGGAATCATCCTCTTTGTTTCAGCAAATGGTTGGGGCTGGGCAACCACCCTTGAAAATGTCTGCTGCATTGAATCACTGAGTCTTGGTTTTGTTGTTAGTTAAATAACTTTTTTAAAAATTTAAATATATAAGCGGAAACGTTTTGTTTTCTTTTGTTTTTAGTAATAAGCTCAAAATATAAATAAATAAGAAAAAGGCATAAAATTATGGGTAACTAGATAAATTCTATGAATTAAAAAAAACTGTAGTAGGTTGTAATAATGAGAATAATAGCTCAAAATATTCTACATATATTTTATTATTTGATCCTCATAAGACCTCTAAGAGATCACGCTGTTACTACTACTACTACATGTATTATTTGGTAAAGAAAAAAAATGAGGCAAAGATAATTTAAGGCAGTGTTACTTAACCCATTTATACTGGAGGTTGCAAATTTTTTTGTGTGAAAAATCAGACCTTTGCCATGACCTTGAGCAGTAGGATATAAATAAGTCCCACAAGTTCCAATAATGGAACACTAGGCATAAGGTGTGGTGCATGTGTTAAGAATGTATATTGGGGAAAGGACAGTCTCTTCAATAAATGGTGTTGAAAAAGCTGGATATCTATGTGTAGAAGAATGAAATAAGGCCCTTCTCTCTTGCCATATCCACAGATCAACTTAAAATGGATTAAAGGCTTAAGTGCAAGACCCCAAACTGTAAAACTACCAGAAGAAAACATAGGGGAAATGCTTCAGGATATTGGTCTAGGCAAAGATTTTATGAGAAAGACTTTAAAAGCACAGGGAACAAAAGCAAAAATAGACAAATGGGACTATATCAAGCTGAAAAGCTGCACAGCAAAAGAATCAACAGAGTGAAGAGGAAACCTATAGAATGGAGAAAATATTTGCAAACTCTTCATCCAAGAAGGGACTAATATCTAGAATATACAAGGAATTCAACAACTCAACAGCAAATACCCCCAGATAATCCAATTAAAAATGGGCAAGGATCTGAGTAGACGTTTCTCAAAAGAAGATATACAAATGGCCAGCAGGTATATGAAAAATTACTCAAGGTCACTAATTATCAGGGAAATGCAAATTAAAACCACAATGAGATACCGTGTCACCTCAGTTAAAATGGCTAGTTTCAAAAGGACAAAAATTATCAAATGCTGGTGAGGATATGGAGAAAGGGAATTCTTTTTTTTTTTTTTTTTTTGAAGCGGAGTCTCGCTCTGTTGCCCGGACTGGAGTGCAGTGGCCGGATCTCAGCTCACTGCAAGCTCCGCCTCCCGGGTTTACGCCATTCTCCTGCCTCAGCCTCCCGAGTAGCTGGGACTACAGGCGCCCGCCATCTCACCCGGCTAGTTTTTGTATTTTTAGTAGAGACGGGGTTTCACCATGTTAGCCAGGAAGGTCTCGATCTCCTGACCTCGTGATCCGCCCGTCTCGGCCTCCCAAAGTGCTGGGATTACAGGCTTGAGCCACCGCGCCCAGCCGAGAAAGGGAATTCTTACACAGTATTGGTGGTAATGTAAATTAGTATAGCCATTATAGAAAACAGTATGGAGGTTCCTCAAAAAACTAAAAATCCGGCAATCCTATTACTGGGTGTGTATATGAGGGGATTTCAAAAAGTTCATGGGAAAATGGAATTAAAAGATAAAAATAACAAATGTAAACTTTATTTCTCAAGCTAATTTCCGTCAAGGTCAAGACATTTTTGTAACTAATGATACCAGCCATTTAATTTATCCATAAAGATCTGAGGGTCCTGGGAATTCAACCACGTTGGTGCGGTCTTTTTTACTTTGTTAACTAAAGAAAAATAGGTGCCCTTTAAGGATTTTTTTTTAAGATGAGAAAACAAAAAGAGGTCAGAAGGAGCAAAATTGGAACTGTAAGGCAGAGGCCTAATTATTTTCCATTGAAACTCTTGCAAAATTGCCATGTTTGATGAGAGGAATGAGCAGGAGGTTGTGGAGGTGGAGAAAGACTCTGTAATGGAGCTTCCTGGGTATTTTTCTGCTGAAGTGTTGGCTGACTCTCTCAAAACACTGTCATAATAAGCAGATACTGTTCTTTAGCTTTCCAGAAAGTCAACGAGCAAAATGCGGTGAGTACACACACACACACACACACCACACACACACACACACACAAATGTTGCCATGACCTTTCCTTTTGGCTGGTCTGCTTTGCTTTAATTGGACCACTGCCATCTGTTGGTAGCTATTGCTTTGATTGTGCTTTGACTTTAGGATCATACTGGCAAAGCCATGTTTAATACAGTTCTTCAAAGAAATGCTTCAGGATCTTGATCTCACTTGTTTAAAATTTCTATAGAAGGCTCTGCTCTTGTCTGCAGCTGATCTGGGTGAAACAGTGTTGGGAGCCGTCAAATGGAAAGTGTGCTCAACTTTAAATTTTCAGGCAGAATTGTGTGAGTTGTACCAATTGAGATGTCTGTGGTGTTGGCTTCTATTTCTGCTGTTAATCATCTGTTCTCTTTAATCAGGGAACAAACAAAATGAATTTTTTTCTTGAAAAATTTACATGGATGGTCTGCTGCTGTGGGCTTCATCTTCAACGTCATCTCATCCCTTCTTAAAGTTATTCGTTTGTAAACTGCATATTTCTTTGGGGCATTGTCCCCATAAACTTTTTTTTTTTTTGAAACGGAGTCTGGCTCTGTCGCCCAGGCTGGAGTGCAGTGGCCGGATCTCAGCTCACTGCAAGCTCCGCCTCCCAGGTTCAAGCCATTCTCCTGCCTCTGCCTCCCAAGTAGCTGGGACTACAGGCGCCCACCTCGTCGCCCGGCTAGTTTGTATTCTTTAGTAGAGACGGGGTTTCACCGTATTAGCCAGGATGGTCTCGATCTCCTGACCTCGTGATCCGCCCGTCTCAGCCTCCCAAAGTGCTGGGATTACAGGCTTGAGCCACCGTGCCCGGCCTGTCCCCATAAACTTTTAATAAGCATCAATGATTTCACCATTCTTCCACCCAAGTTTTACCATAGACTTGATGTTTGTTCTTGTTTCAATTTTAGCAGAATTCATGTTGCTCTGACGGGCTCTTTTCAAACTGATCTCTTACCCTTCCTAGTACTTGCAACTAGATCCTGTTCAGACATGTTATAGCAAGTTGTTATCAGTTTATTTTGGTGCAAAAATTTTTTGAAATCCATAGCTTTTTTGTAATATGCATTTTCCATGAACTTTATCAAGTTCCCTTATATATTCAAAAGAAAGGAAATCAGTATGTCAAAGAGATATCAGCACCTCCATGTTTATTGCAGCACTATTCACAATAGTTAAGATGTATAATCAGCCTAAATGTCCATCAACAGGTGAATGGATTAAAAAATGTGGTATATATACACACAATGGAATACTATTCAGCCATAAAAAAATGAATTTCTGTCATTCACAGCAAATATGGATGAGTGTGGAGGACATTATGTTATATGAAATAAGGCAGGCATAGGTAAATGTTCTCAGTCATATGTGGGAGCTAAAAAACAATGTTGAGCTTGTAGAAGCAGAGAGTAGAATTGTGGTTATTCGAGGGTAGGAAGGGTAGGAAAGAGGGAATGATAGGGAGGGAGGGTTAACAGATATAAAATAACAGCTACATAGGAGGAATAAGCTCCAGTGTTTTATAGCACTGTAGGCAGACTATAGATAAATAATTTATCATACATTTTCACGTAGCTAGAAGAAAGGATTTTGAGTGATCCCAACGCAAAGAAATGATAAATGTTTGAGGTGATGGATATGTTAATTACCCTGATTTGATCATTATGCAATGTATGCATGTGTTGAAATATCACTCTGTTTCATATGTGCAGTTATTACATTTTACCTCAAAAAGGGAAAAAATGTATGATTCAGTAGATTAGGATTTTGGGAGTGACTTAGCTGAGTGATTCTGGCTTAGGATCTCATGAAGTTGCAGTGAAGATTCAACTGGGTTGCAGTCATCTGAAGGCTTGAAAGAAATGGCAGATTTACTTCCAAAATGGCTAACTCACGTGCCTGACAAGTTGAGCTGACTGTTGACAAGGAACTTTGCCTTCTTGCGTCATGGACATTTCCACAGGACTCCTTGAGTGTCTGTCCTTACAATGCGGTAGCCTGCTTCATCCAGAGAGAGTTATACAAGAGAAACAAGGAGGAAACTGCAGTGTCTTTTGTGACTGAGCCTCAGAAGTCACACTCTATCATTTCTACAATATTCTTACACAGGTTAGCCCTGTTCAGGGTGGGAGGGGACCATATGAAGGACATGAATACCAAGAGACAGTAATCATTAGGAGTTATTGGAGGCTGCAGAGATTAAAGTTCACTTTTGTCTGTACCTCAGTTGTCCCGTATTGTTTGTAAAAAAGCCTATCCTTTATTAAATTTCTTTGGCATCCTTTGAAAAAATTAGTTGACTAAATAAATGTGGATCTTTTCTTAAACTCTTTCCTTTGATTAATTTTTTTAAATGTCATTACCAACTTGTCTTGATAATTGTAGTTTTATAGTAAGTCTTAATATCAGGAAGTTTTCCAACTTTATTCTTTTCCCAAATTATTATGACTATTTTATACTTTTGTGTTTCCACATGAATTTTACAGTAGGCTTAACCAAAAAGCTTGTTGGGATTATGATTTGGATTTTATGGAATCTGTAGACCAATTTGGGATAATTGAAATTGTGTAATCTAGAAAGAGGAACACTTTTGGCTTCCCCATCTTTTTCTTGCCAATTTTTTCTTTTTTTTTTTTTTTTTGCCATTTATTTCTTTTTTTTGATCTATCGCCCTGACCAGGACCTCTAGTACAAAGTTGAATAGAAGTGACCAGAACAGACATTCTTGTCTTGTTTTTTGTCTTAGAGGGAAAGTATTCAGTCTTTTACTATTGAGTATGATGTTAGCTATTGGTTAGATACCCTTTTTCAGATTGAGGAATATTTCTTGCTTTGGTCCAATGAGACTTTATAATAAAATCATGAATGGATATTGAATTTTGTCAAATGGTTTTTCCACATCTGCACATGACATTTTCTTTATTTGCATATTATGGCCAATTACATTAATTCACTTTCAAATGTTAAACCTTGGATTTTGGAGGTATACCCTACTTGATCATGATTTATACTGTTTTTATATATTGCTAGATTGTATATGCTAATATTTTGTTAAGGATTTTTGCTTTTATTAATACATTCAGGATATTGGTCTATCATTTTCTTAATGTCTTTGTCTGATTGTGGTATCAGGATAACTCCAACTTCATAACATGAGTTAAAAAGTGTTCATTTTCTGAAAGTGATTATGTGATTGGTATTGCTTCTGTTTTTCAGTGTTTGCTAGGATTCGCCAGTGAAAGATTTGTGGATAGAGTTGCTTTGTGGGGTGAATTTTGATAATGATATCAATCATTTTCCATAACAGATATAGGGCTATACAGATTTTCAGTGGACCTAGAATCAGTTTTGATAAATTATGTTTTTCCAGGAATTTGTTCATTTTATCTTAGTTGTTGAATTTATTGGCATTAAGTTGCCCATAATATTCCCTTATAATCCTTTTGATGTCTATGGGATTTGTAGTAAAATTCTCACTTTTATTTCTGACATTGGTGTTTTGTGTTCTCTTCCATTTTCCCTTGATTCATCTTGCTAGGGATTTGAAAGAATAAACTTTTGACTTGGTTAATTTTCTGTATTGTGTATTTTCTGGTTAATTAATTCTGCTCTTAGGCTTATTTTTTTTCCTCATATGCATTTTTTTTTTTTTTTTTGAGATGGAGTCTTGCTCTGTCACCCAGGCTAGAGTGCAGTGGCTTGATCTTGGCTCACTGCAGCCTCTGCCTCCCGGGTTCAAGCGATTCTCCTACCGTAGCCTCCCCAGTCACTGGGACTACAGGCCCACACCACCATGCCTGGCTAATTTTTTCTATTTTTGGTAGAGACAGGATTTCACCATGTTGGCTAGGCTGGTCTGGAACTCCTGACTTCAAGTGATTTGCCTGCCTCAGCCTCCCAAAGTGCTGGGATTACAGGCGTGAGCCACTGTGCCTGGCCTCTCATGTGCATTTTGGATTAATCAGTGTCTTATTCTGTTCAGGCTGCTATAACAAAATACCATCAATTAGGTGGCTTATAAACAATGAACATTTGATTCTCACAGTTTGGAGGCTGGTAAGTCCAAGATCAAGACACTGGCAGATTGAGTGTCTAGTGAGGACCTGCTGTGTCTACACACAATGGAAGGAGCAAATAAGGCTTCATCGGGCCTGTTTCATAAGTGCACTATCCCCATTCAGGAGGGCTCTGCTCTCAAGACTGAATCACTTCCAAGAAGTTCCGCTTCTGAATACTGTTGCATTAAGGATTAGGTTTCAACATACGAATTTTAAATGTTTGGGAGGATACAAACATTTAGACCATAGCAATCAGTTCATCTTTCTCTAGCTTCATAAGATAGAGATTTATACCATTGACTTAATTTTTTTCTTTTCTAATATAAAACATTTAAAACTATCAATATAAATTTAAAAGTAGTCAAAAGATTAATGACAGATGGTGAAAGTCTTGGTAATCTGGACAACAGATAAAGCAGTATATCCTTACGTGCAAAAATATCTTATAAAATCAGTCTGAAAAATAAAACACCCAATAAAAAGGACAAGGGTATAAACAAGTAGCTCACTAAAAAGAAGTTTGAATATGAAAAGATATTCAACTTGCAAGTAATTAAAGCAATAAAATGAAAATAGATTCCCTTTTTTCCCCTGTTAGAATGGCAAACATTTGCCAAAGCCGTTGCTGGGAAGTGTTTGAAAGAAATGGGCATTCTTGTTTTGGTTGATGGGGGTGTATTATGGGTTGAGTATCCCTAATTTGAAAATATGAAATCTGAAATGCTCCAAAATCCAAAATTTTTTTGGACATGACCTGACACCACAAGTGGTAATGCCAACAACTATGGATTGTCCACATCGGTGGCTGAGCTAGTGACATCTTTGCTTTCTGATGGTTCAGTGTATGCAAACTTTGTTTCATGCACAAAATTATTTAAGACATTGTATAAAACTACCTTTAGGCTACGTCTCTAAGGTGTATATGAAACATAAATTGTTATGTTTAGATTGGGTCGCATCCCCAGGATAGCTCATTATGTATATTTTAAAAATCTAAGAAAATACAAAATCTGATTCACTTCTGGTTCCAAGCATTTTCAGATCAGGGACACTCTACCTTTAATTGGTTATGAAGGAATTAGGAGACACATTAATGAGCAAAAGACACAGTGGACAAGATGGGCTGTCTCTTGTCCTGAGCCTTCATTTAGAAGGATAATTGGGTAGACTTGCTCTGGAGGTGAAGTTCAGGTCATTATTGTTCTCTGTGTATAGAGGTGGATTTTGAGGAGTATTTGGAGAGGAGAGGGAGCTGTGTTGGCAGATGACATACAGGAAGTGTAGTTCCAGCTTGTGAGGGTTGACCCTTTCCCAAACTTACCTATTCTCTTTGGCACCCAGCACCTTCAGTATGCTCCTTAGCTCTTGTGACTCTGCTCTGGTCCCTAATATGCCCTGTGGCCCAGGCCTAACGCAGTGCTAACAGTCATACAGCCCAGTGCAACTAGGAATTTCCAGCAGAGATTTAGCAACTTGAAGTTATCCTGGGTGAAACTGCAGTTTGCCTTTACAAGAAGTTGCCCTTGCTTAATATGTGATGGCATAGGGATCTTAGCATCACAATAAGTGACCATTTCATAACAAAGAAATGAACACATAATGGTTGATGTTAAAATTGGTAGCTAAACAGAACTAGGTCTGCATGTGTCTGTTTTGCAGGGGGTGGGGAGATGAAAGTTGTTAGGATAATCTTTACTCTTACTTGTTCAAGATTGTTAGCATACATGTATGCATTTATTGTCTGCCTTGTTCCAAAAGGATTTAAGGAAGCTCCTTCCCACCCCCATCACAGAAAGTAGAATAAAACAAGAACCACATGGCGAGGAAATGCACCTTTCTTAATTAGCCTTGGTTTGTGTAATCAGGGAATGGGAGAGAGGAATATAGGGTGTAGTTGACTAAGGATTGGAAAAGGAAACCAAAGTATATAAAGTGAGAGAGAGAAACAGCGATTATATTAATAACTGGTGTAGAGTGTGTGGTTGGAGGTGACATTCTTCTTGCTTCTACAGAGGATTTGAAGCTTCCCCAGAGTAAAGCCCTGAAGCTCTAATGGATAGACTTGCAGACCTCTCTTGAGATTCACTTCCCCCTTCTGGGCTGCATTACCCAGTTACTGGGATTACTGGACTAAGTGAGAAGGCAGGCTTGCAATACTGTTAGATTGGGAGAAGCAACTTTGTGGTGCTCTTTACAAATAATACATTTAATCTGAAAGTTCAAGTGAAGTTTAACATGAATTGAAGCTGTCATACAACCTAAAATTTCTTTCAAGAAGGCTGATTTTCCTCCCTCAGATGAAAAGTGAGTGATTAATTAGCCTGTCATTATAAAAGGAGATAATGTTAGTAGATACTGAATTTCCCGTTAAATGGATTACCTATTTTATTCCATTGTGGATTTCACATATATAGTTTAGAAATATTCATCTTTATACCAAGTCACTTTATACCAAGTGTTAAAGCTATATTGAAATTTTAAGCTTTTCTTGAACAATGACACTTTCAGAAGAGAGCCAGCTTAGCTCATCTTCTATCTTAACAGGTATTATTTCAATGTAGCTTTTTTTGGTATCCTAATTCTCCACCCAAACTCCTGCCAAATCCCAAGCCCCAGTGTATCTACAAACACACAAACCTTTTCCCCAGTGATGTTGATTTGTAGGCACCTACTTGCATGTATATGTGCATTTAGGGAGTCTGGCTGTGAGGCATGCCTGGTCTGTGGAAATCCTGTGTGCTCCAATTACTGCTCGCTTTCCTTCCCTGTTCTTCTTGGATATTTTATTTATCTCCTTTCCCTCTACCATTTGAACTAGGGGCCTTTTGCTTCTTCAGACTCTGCCAATACTTGAGATGACTTTTCCGTCTTATTTCAATCCCTAGTTCTTACTACGAATTTGTAATAAATTGAACCCTGACTTTCCTCTAGATGTATAAATCTCTCAACACATTCACACCCCTTAAGTATTCTTCTGGGTTTCATCTTGAAGCAATGGCTTTAGTCCAGACTGGATGCTCCCAAGGTCTGCACTACAGCTGCCATCCTGGGGTTTCCCTTCACCGTTACCCTATATCATACTGTCTATGACAGTTTCTCTGTTTTCCTGGATCCCATCATTTCCTGTTTCTTGATTATGGCCTAGTTTTGGTAGAGTACTTCCTTTAATTACTTCATGAGAAAGGGTTCATGGAAAGGTCATTTTTTTTTTTTTTTTAAGCCCATACATGTCTAAAAATGTCCTATGCCACCCTCAGGTTTGATTGATAAAATAAATATTGAATTAAGGATTGGAATGAATTTTCCTTTAGAATTTTGAAGGCCTTATGTCATTCTCTTCCATCTTCCAGCATTGTTGCTGAGAGCTTCTAATGTTACTCTGTTCGAGGTCTTTAGTTTGAAACTTGTTTTTTTTTTTTTTCTTTTTAGAAGCTGTGCTAACTTCTTTTTGTGCTCCCTTCTTTTTATCTTCTTCTGACACTACAGAGGTATCGGGGCCTCAAATTCTCAAATTCCCTTTTGGAGGTTCTATTATGTAAATTGGATTGCTTCTTGACTTTTCCATTGCCACTTTAGGAGTCAGCTTTGGTACACATGCTTTTCAGTTTCAAATGGTTTTTATTTTTCTCCTTTATCTTTGTTCCTCCTTTTGCTCTTGGGGCTTGAGCCTAAAAACAAACATAAAAAACTTTACTATGGTTTTAGTAAGATGTTTGGGAGGACCAGAGGTGTCCACTCCCCAATCTTTATCTAGAATTCTACCTGTTTTGCACTTCAGACACCTCTGTTGTGGATCTTGCCCCCGCTCTGTGCCTGAGACTGCCCACAGAAGGACCACTCATAAGCGCCTGTCGTCAGATGCTCTGTTCTTATCGACTTGACTTCTCAGCAGCATCTGATGTCAATAAACTGAACCTTTCTCCTTTCCCAGATGATCTTTCTTTGCTTTGACGAGTCCACCCTGTGCTGGGGTTTTCTCATTCACCAGCCATTCCTCCCAATCTTCTCAGCTGGTTCCTTCTGCATATCCAGCCTCTAAATAATGAAGTTCCTCAGGCTAGCTTTTTTGGGCTCTCATCACTCTCCCTACTCTCTCTAGTAGGTTTAACCCAGTCCCATGGCTTTAAATGCTGCATACGTGCTGATGGCACCCACTGAGCTCTTTTACCCACTGAGTTCTCACTTGGCCTCTCTGGGCATGTTGTAAACAGAACTCTTGGTTTCCCTTCAAACCTGTTTCTTCTCCAATCATCTGGACATCAGTAAGTGGCACCATCATCTAGCTGTCTGCTTAAAGGTACTTGGATCTATTACTCTCCTTCCTGATCCCATCTACCAGTAAGTTATATCTCTAAAATATATCTTCAATTTATCTTTTTCCTCAGGCATCGAGCCCAGTTCCTGACACATATGAGGCATTTACTAGTCAGTGGTCAAATGTGTGACATCAATAGAAACACCAAGAAAATTTATGTAAAAAAAAATGTGGGCTTGGGGCCAGGCGTGGTGGCTCATGCCTGTAATCCCAGCACTTTGGGAGGTCAAAGCAGGTGGATCATTTGAGGTCAGGAGTTCGAGACCAGCCTGGCCAACATGGCGAAACCCTGTCTCTACTAAAAATACAAAAAAAAAAAAAAAAAAATGTAGCTGGGTGTCATGGTGCATGTCTGTAATCCCAGCTACTCAGGAGGCTGAGGGAGGAGAATTGCTTGAACCCGGGAAGCCAGGAAGCGGAGGTTCTGGTGAACCAAGATCATACCACTGCACTGCAGCCTGGGTGACAGAGTGAGACTCCATCTCAAAAAAAAAAAAAAGTAGGCTCTTTAAAGATGAAGTCATGAAAAACAAAGCCTGACGGACTATTCTAGATTAAAAGATTTAAAAAGATGTAACATATCTTTACATAAAGATATGTAATACATGATCCTTGATTAGATTCTGGCTTTTAAAAATCCAGCTATAGAGGATATTATAGAGAGATGTGGGGAAAATTGGAATATAAATTGTACATACATAATATTGTATCGATATTATGATTATGTGTTATGATACCTGCAACTCATTTTCAGAGGTTCAGAGGAAGAAAGTGTCTATCAGGAGTGGGGGAGGGAGAAAACAAATGCAACAAAGTGTTAACAGCTGGTGAATCTAAATGAAGGGTATATGGGTGTTCCTTGTACTGTTCCGTTGTCTTTGAAAATTTTTTTAAATTAAAAATTGGGAAAAAAATCAACAGCGGAGAAAAATTTAATGGAGGGAAACTTTAGGGAAATTTTGAATCCCCAAAATGCTGAGGTCCATTTTGAGACATACTATTAAATTAATAAAGGCTGAGGATATACAGAGTTGATGTATTCAACAGGAAGGAGATAAGAACGAGTAGAAACAAGGCCTTTCTGGAAGTTACCACTTAAAAATTGGTGTTCATGAAAGTGGATGGTCCGCTGCCCACCAGAGGGCAGTGCAGGCAGTGATTCCGCGGTCTACAACAGGCCCACTGAAAAGCAGGGGTTTTTTTTCCCACATAACTGGCTCCAGGTGAGGTCGCTATTCTCTGCACAAAACATTTTTAGGATTCTTAGACTATTTGAGAAGAGAGAGAATGCGGATAGTTATAGTGCTCCCCATTTCTTTCCCTCCACTCTAATCTATGTCCAGATTCTGTGGGTTTTAGCCTTTGTCTGATTCATGGATTCTTTGGAAGAATCTGGATATGGGAGGTACAGATCTGCCTTCCTAAGTGTGTGTTTCAAAGTCCAGTAATGCATTTGCCAATGAGCGTGTCAGGATTTATATCTGTTTTTAAAATCACAGACTGCCAAAGTATAATCCCATTTGCAATTAATCTTTAGGTTTCGTAGGATTTATTAAAATTCTGTACAACAAACCCCTGTGACACAAGTTTATCTATGTAGCAAACCTTCACATATACATACCCCCAAACCTAAAATAAAAGTTAAAATTAAAAAATAAAATTCTAGGGAATTTCATTTAGGGATTTTACCTCTTTTAAACCTAGGATGTGCCTCCTTACCGAGTGGTTGACTTAAGAGCCATTTTTCTATGTGCTTACCCAGAAAAGATGGGTTAGTGTAAATGTCTTAGAAAATTACCCAGCAAATGAAATGATTACTCTGTGGTACATAGCTGTTCTTTCACCTAACACTTAGCCAGTGCCTGAGGTACCATATTGTGCTACTAGACTAGGGAATTAAAATCCAGAGGTTAAGGAGTTAGCCCCAGTGTCCTGAGGTGCTTATAGTAGGGGACAGACAAGCCCCAAACAATTTTAGACAAGACTTTCAGAAGTAAATACTATGTTTAGATAGAAACAAAAGTGCTTTGGGGAGAACAGGTGATGAGTAGGGACTGGTGCAGGTGGACATGGATGGTTCACTGGCCCTGTCTTGGCTCAGTGCACAAAGTCCTATTTAGAGGTTCTTCAAGGCCAAACTCAGCATCAGGACTACACCAGCCTGCTCTGACCATCCCCAGATAAGTCAAGTGCCCTTCCTGTGTTCTCATGGCATCTAGTTCATACCTCTGTTATAGCATGCTATTCATGGTTGTCAGTTTGCATGCTTTTCCCTCCTGAGGACATAGACTGATTACTAACAGATTGGTGCATTCTCCCATCGTGGGTCCATTGTGGTCTTGAACATGCTTTCCTCCCTTTGGGCTAACTCTCTGTTTTCCTCTGGCGTTTGTCTTTTTCCTCAAATACAATGGCATAGTCTCACTGACTTCTTACAAAGTGAAGGAAAGAAAAGGAACTAACACTTATTGAGTGGCTTCATTGTGCTGACCGCTGTAGTCACTGTGTTAGGTGCTTTGTGAACGAACATTTGCTCGCTTATTCTTGTGCCTGTAACAAACATGCCAGGCTTCTTCCCTTTTCAGGTCTTCGCACTTGCTGTTTCCTCTCCTAGAAGCCATTTTTAAGTCCTTAAGAAGGGCTCCCTGTTCTGCTAACAAGCACATAGAGTTTGCAAACCATTCTTCTTAGGTGAATGTTGTTAGATTGGTTACCCCCTCTCCTCTCAGTGGTGGGTAGGGTGTCAGGGACAGGAATTAGCTGAAGCCTGGCTGAGATTCTTTGACTTCCTTTCTCTTTCTGTTTGCTTGTCTAACTGTGCCCCCAGTACATCGAATCCTGTCACTGGTTGTCCCAACTTAGTGTACTAATTTTTATTATAATTTCTTTATTTCTACCTCATTATAACTCATAGTGTCATCTAAACTGTACCTCTCCTAGGAGATGCGGGATTGAATTTCTTGACTAGCTTTCCTCTTGAGATCAGGCTAACCCATCATTTTTAACATGTTATGTTTTGCTCTTCATAACCTATCAGTAAATCAGAACTTTATAAACATATATCACACACATATATATACTTAATAGTAAAAATTCCATCTATTTCTACAGATTTAAAGTTAAAACAGTATATCCAAGTGTTCATGTTCTAATATACAGTAGTATCTTACCTTTTAAAGTGTTATCCATTCTTGAAGGTTCAATTCTAGACCCAACTCGTCTGACATTTTTCTCATCTATAGTCTCATCTATCCATTCTTGAAGGTTCAATTCTAGACCCATCTCATCAGACGAGTTTTTCTCAACTCGTCTGACATTTTTCTCATCACATTAATCTTTCCTGCACTGATTTACTGATTTCCTATGGTCTACATGCTTCTTTTTTTTTTTTTTTTTTTTTTTTTAGATGGCGTCTGCTGCCGTGCAGTGGTGCTTCATTTTGGCCTTTAATATCGAAAGACTTATTTGTTATTTAGTTGCTTTGTGTATCTACACCTTATATGTCCAATAGTAAATGGCACAATGTGAGTTGATTGTGGCAGTGTTTTCTCAATTTTTGCAATGTTTAAAAAGTGTCACTTTTTAAAGGACTTTTTGAAGCAAAATATCTGTTTTTGCTAATGAAGTTGTACTTATTTTTTAGATATAATTTTAGAATAATTCATTTCAGTTTTTCTTAAAAGCATTTTCATTTAAATACAATATTTTTCTATATTTTGATTATTCTTTTCATTCTCAGTATTCTTTTTTTTACTTTTAAGTTTGGGGTACACGTGCAGGTTTGTTATGTAGGTAAACCTGTGTCATGGGGTTTGTTGTACAGATTATTTTGTCACGCAGGTATTAAGCCTAGTACTCATTAGTTATTTTTCCTGATCCTCTCCCTCCTCCCACCCTTTACCCTCCAAAAGACCCCGGTGTCTGTTGCTTCCCTCTGTGTGTCCATGTACTTGTAAGTGAGAACATGCAGTATTTGGTTTTTTGTTTTTGCATTCGTTTGCCAAGGATAATGTCCTCCAGCTCCACCCATGTTCACGCAAAGGACTTTTTTATGGCTGCATAGTATTCCATGATATATATGTACCACGTTTTCTTTATCCAGTCTATCACTGATGGGTATTTAGGTTGAATCCATGTCTTTGCTATTGTGAATAGTACTATAGTGAACATACAAGTGCATGTGTCTTTATAATAGAACGACTTCTATTCCTTTGGGTGTATACCCAGTAATGGGATTGCTGGGCCGAATGATATTTCTGTCTTTAGGTCTTAGAGGAATTGCCACACTGTCTTCCACAATGGTTCAACTAATATACACTCCCACCAACGGTGTATAAGTGTTCCTTTTTCTCTGAAACCTTTCCAGCATCTGTTGTTTTTTGACTTTTTAGTAATAGCCATTCTGACTGGTGTGAGGTGGTCTTTCATTGTGGTTTTGATTTGCATTTCTCTAATAATCAGTGATGCAGAGCTTTTTTTCCATATTATTTTTGGCTGCATGTATGTCTTCTTTTAAAAAGTGTCTCTTCATGTGCTTTGCCAATTTTTTCATGGTTTTTTTTTTTTGTAAATTTGTTTAAGTCCCTCACAGATGCTGGATACTAGATCTTTGTCAGATGTATAGTTTGCAAAAATTTTCTCCTATTCTGTAAGCTGTCTGTTTAGTCTCTTGAGAGTTTGTTTTGCTGTGCAGAAGCTCTTTAGTTTAATTAGATCCCATTTGTCATTTTTTGCTTTTGCTGCAATAGCTTTTGGATCTTCATTATGAAATCTTTGCCTGTGCCTATGTCCTGAATGGTATTGCCTATATTATCTTCCAGAGTTTTTATACTTTTGAGTTTTACATTTAAGACATTAATCCATCTTGAGTTAATTTTTGTATGTGGTGTAAGGAAGGAGTCCGGTTTCAGTCTTCTGCATATGGCTAACCAGTTCTCCCAGAATCACTTATTGAATAGGAATTCTTTCCCCATTACTTGTTTCAGTAAGGTTTGTCAAAGACTAGATAGTTGTAAACATGTGGCCTTATTTCTGGGTTCTCTATTCTGTTCTATTGGTCTGTGTATCTGTTTTTGTACCAGTACCATGCTGTTTTGGTTTCTGTAGCCCTGTAGTATAGTTTGAAGTTGGGTAGCATAATGCCTCCAGCTTTGTTCTTATTGCTGAGGATTGTGTTGGCTATTTGGGCTCTTTATTAGTTCCATATGAATTTTAAGATAGTTTTTTCTAGTTCTGTGAAAAATGTCAGTGGTAGTTTAATAGGAATAACATCAAATCTGTAAATTGCTTTGGGCAGTATGGCCATTTTCACAATATTGATTCTTCCTATCCGTGAACATGGAATGTTTTTCCGTTTATTTGTGTCATCTCTGATTTCTTTGAGCAGTGGTCTGTAGTTCTTGTAGAGATCTTTCACCTCCATAGTTAGCTGTATTCCTAGGTGTTTTATTCTTTTTTGTGACAATTGTGAATGGGAGTTTGTTCCTGATTTGGCTCTCAGTTTGACTGTTGGTTGGTGTATAGGAATGCTAGTGATTTTTGCACGTTGATTTTGTGTTCTTAGACTTTACTGAAGTTGTTTATCAGCTTAAGAACCTTTGGGCTGAGACTATTGGGTTTTCTAGAAATAGAATCATGTTATCTGCAAAAAGGGATAGTTTGACTTCTTCTCTTGCTATTTGGATACCTTTTATTTCTTTCTCTTGCCTGATTGCCCTGACCAGAACTTGCAATACTATGTTGAATAGGAGTGTTGAGAGAAGACATCCTTGTTTTGTGCCAGTTTTCAAGGGGAATGCTTCCAGTTGTTGCCCATTTGGTATGATGTTGGCTGTGGGTTTGTCATATATTGTTTTTATTATTTTGAGGTATGTTCCTTCAATACCTAGTTTATTGAGTTTTTAACATGAATGGATATTGAATTTTATTGAAAGCATCTGCATCTATTGAGATAATCGTGTGATTTTTGTCTTTAGTCCTGTTTATATGGCGAGTCACATTTATTGATTTGCATACGTTGAACCAACCTTGCATCCCAGGGATAAAGCCTACTTTATCATAGTGGATATGCTTTTTGATGTGCTGCTGGATTCAATTTGCCAGTATTTTGTGGAGGATTTTTGCATTGGTGTACATCAAGTATATTGGCCTGAAGTTTTCTTTTTTTGTTGTATCTCGGCCAGGTTTTGGTATCAGAATGATGCTGGCCTCATAGAATGAGTTAGGGAGGAGCCCCTCCGCCTCAGTTTTTTGAGAATAGTTTCAGTAGAAATGGTACTAGTTCTTCTTTGTACGTCTTCTAGAATTCAGCTTGGAATCCGTCTGGACCTGGGTTTTTTGTTTTTTGTTTTTTGTTTTTTTCTTGTAGGCTAATTACTGCCTCAATTTCAGAGCTCATTACTGGTCTGTTCAGGGATTGAGTTTCTTCCTGGTTCAGTCATGGGACAGTGTATGTGTCTAGGAATTTATCCATTTCTTCTAGATTTTCTAGTGTATGTGAATAGAGGTGTTCATACTATTGTCTGATGGTTGTTAGTATTTCTGTGGAGTCAGCGTTAATATCCCCCTTGTTGCTTCTGATTGTGTTTGTTTGAATCTTCTCTCTTTTCTTTACTAGTCTAGCTTCCAGTCTATATATTTTATTAGTTGAAAAAAAAAAACAAAAAACAGCTGCTAGATTCGTTGACCTTTTGAACAGTTTTTTGTGTCTCAGTCTCCTTCAGTTCAGCTCTGATTTGGAGTATCCTTGTTCATTTTGTCTTGATGATCTGTCTACTATTGTCAGTGTGGTGTTAAAGTTTCCCACTATTAGTGTGTGGGAGTCTAAGTCTCTTTGAAGGTCTCTAAAAGCTTGCTTTATTAATCTGAGTGTTCCTGTGTTGGCTGCATATATATATGAGTTGTATCTTCTTGTTGAATTGAACCCTTTACCATTATGTAATGCCCTTCTTTGTCTTTTTTTAAAAATCTTTGTTGGTTTACAGTCTGTTTAGTCAGACACTAGAATTGCAACCCCTGCTTTTTTCTGTTTCCTGTTTGCTTGATAGATTTTACTTTGTCCCTTTATTTTGAGCCTATGTGTTTTATTGCATGTAAGATGGGTCTCTTGAAGACAGCATACTTATGGGTCTTAGTCCTTTATCCAGTTTGCCACTGTGTGCTTTTTAAATGGGGTATTTAGTCCATTTGCATTCAAGGTTAGAATTGGTATGTGTGAACCTATCATCAGGATGTTAGCTGGTCATTTTGCAGACTTGTTTATGTGGTTGCTTTATAGTGTCACTGGTCTGTGTACTTGAGTATGTTTTTGTAGTTGGCTGGGAATGGCCTTTCCTTTCCATATTTAGTGCTTCCTTCAGGAGCTCTTGCAAGGCAGTTCTGGTGGTAACACATTCCCACAGCATGTTTATCTGAAAAGGAGGTTATTTCTCCTTTGCTTGTGAAGCTTAGTTTGGCTGCATATGAAATTCTGGGTTGGAAATTATTTTCTTCAAGAACGTGAATATTGGCCCCCAATCTTTTCTGGCTTTTAGGGTTTCAGCTGAGAGGTCTACTGTTAGTCCGATGGACTTCCCTTTTTAGGTCACCTGACCTTTCTCTTTAGCTGCCTTTAACATTGTTTCTTTCGTTTGACCTTGGAGAATATGATGATAATGTGCCTTGGGGATGATCTTCTAGTGAAGTATCTGACTGGGGTTCTCTGCATTTCTTTAATTTCAATGTTGGCTTCTTTAGATAGGTTGGGGAATTTCTCATGGATGATATCCGGAAACATGTTTTCCAAGTTGGTTCCATTCTCTTTCTGGTATACCAGTGAGTTATAGAGTCAGTCTCTTTACATAATCCCATGTTACTCAGAGTGTTTGTTCACACCTCTTCATTCTTTTTTTCTCCATTCTTGTCTTATTTCAGAAAGCCAGTCTTCAAGCTCTGAGATTCTTTCCTCTGCTTGGTCTGTTCTGCTGTTAGTACTTGTGACTGCATTATGAAATTCTTGTAGTATATTTTTCAGCGCTGTCAGGTCAGTTATGTTCTTCTCTATGCTGGCTATTTTGTCTGTCATGTTTTATCATGATTTTTAGCTTCCTTGGATTGGGTTTTAACATACTCCTGTAGTTCAATGAACTTCATTTCTATTCCTATTCTGAATTCTATTTCTGTCATGTCAGCCATCTCAGCCAGGTTCAGAACCCTTGCTGGAGAATAGTGCAGAAATAGTGCAGTTCTTTGGAGGAAAAAAGGCACTTCTGGCTTTTTGAGTTGTCAGAGTTCTTGCGCTGGTTCTTTCTCATCTTTGTGGGCTAATGTTTCTTCAGTCTTTGAAGCTGTTGACCTTTGTATGGCTTTTTTTTCCTTTTATCCTATTTGATGACCTTAAGGGTTCGATTGTGGGATAAGGTGGATTCAGTTGACAGGTTTTGTTTCTGGAAGATTATAGGGGGCCAATATTCAGCTGCCAACTCCTGGACTGTGTGCTCTAATTCTGGAATACTTGCATTGGGCTCTGACTTTGTTCTCTGGCTCCTTGAGGTTAGGTATCCAATGCGCTGAGGGTGCCAACTTTGATGGGTGGTGTCAGCCAAAGCATTTCATGGTGTGGTGGTAGTGGGATCTTTTCTCATTCACATGTGCCAGTGTCAGCGAAAGCATGGTGGCTGCAACAGGGTGCCAGCAGGTGCCTTCCTCCATGTGGGCATTCACAGCAGCAGCAGAGGCAGCATGGCTCAGGAGGTGGGGGAGGCCTTGCTGGTGTGCATGTAGTCATCATGGTGATCCTGTTAGCACAGGTGCAGGGCACTGGTAGATGCAGGTCTATATACACTCTCTGTGTGCTGAAGGCAATTGTGGTCACTGAGGGTTGGGGAGGGTCCACTGGTCTCTGTGCCTAGTTTCACTCCCATGGCAGCATTGGCACAGGGGTGGGATGAGGATGGGGCAGGCTGGTTCTGTGCCCACCAAGGCTCCAGCTGCAATGGCAGTGCAGCTGAAGGAGGGAGGTGGATTGCACTCCCAAGTGCAGCAGTGGCAGGAAAGGGTAGACGTGCACACATGCACTGGTAGGGCAAGGAAGACAAAACCCGTCCGCGCACACACATGTTGGCAAAGTGACGTTGTAAGTGGTGGTGAGCCTGGGGGAAGCTGCAGTGGAGGGAGGGAGAGCATAGGCTGCTGGGTGGCCATGGGGGCCACCCCACTAGAGCTCTTCACCAGTCAGGTACCAGTCTACCAGCACAGGGGCTCTGATGCAGGCCCCCAGGGCACCTGAGGCTGCCCTGCAAGCAGGACTGGGGCCCTGGGAGAGAAGTCAGCAGACCAAAGGGTTCTCCGGTCGACTGTCCAGTCCGATGGGCAAGGGCGCCCTTCAGAGTTCAGGTCTGACAGTTCCCCTAGGGCTAAAGTCTCCTATGGGAACAAGTCAACCCTAGCGGGATGAGTGTGCCTGGCTGGGCTCCATTACAAAGGCTCCCATACCAAACCCTTTGGGCTCTGCATCAGCCAGCGTGTTGCCCCTACCACTTCTCTAGGCAGCTTTCCCTGCCAACTCAAGTGTCTGTGGTGGTCAGGGAGTCTCCTTCTGTCAGGATTCCAGAGGCCTTGGCGAGAGTAAGTTTCTCCTCACCAGTTCAACTCACCCATTCCCCCAGAGTCACTGGGGGCCAGGAACGAATGCCGGTGCATGGTGGTCCCATGCAGCGTTCCCAACTTCCTCCGTCTTCAGCCCAGCTTCTGTGTCTTCCCGCCACCACTCTCAGTGCCTTCTTCCCTCTGCAGATCTGTTAGGAGTGCTCCGGTTGTCCGATCCCCTCCGTGGCAGCTGTTCTGCCCGGCTGCCTCTAGGCAGCCATCTTGCCCAGCACCCCTCCAGTGTTTATTTAATAAGACTAATGTGATTGTGTTTAGTCGGAATGCTCCAAGGAACTGTTTTAGGAAAGAAAGAATAATAATAATTTCTTGTAGCTTATCTATAAAAGGTCATTTGGGAAGGACAACCATTTTAATCATTTACGGGACTCTGGGGTAGATTTTATAGTTGCTATATTAAAGACATTATCAGACATTTATGAAAATTTGTAAGTAGTTTTTTGATAAGCTGTCAGTACTTTAGTAGCTATAATTGTCTAAGCATTCCTAATTATATGTTGAGCTTTAGAATTTTTACCTGAGCTGCTTCCTGGTAAAGCTTAAACATCAGCCTCCAATCAGTTAGATTAATCTCTAAATTTATGACAATTGAATTCATCTGACCTGGTTACTGGGCACATTTCAGACATCAGACTGATCTTTATCATGAAACCACTAGGAATATTTTAATTTTAAAATTGACCTTTTGGAGTCAGCTTTCCTTTAATCTGCCGGTTATACATAACAGAAATATTTCTTTAAAAAGTAACTTGACTTTATTAATGTATTTAATTTCAAAAACTGAAGTGGTATAAAATGTGTATAGGGCAAAATGCCTTGATAAACTAATGACATTCCTTTTTATTTATAGAGATACTTCCTAGTTGGGAGCAATAATGCAGAAACGAAATATCGTGTCTTGAAGATTGATAGAACAGAACCAAAAGATTTGGTCATAATTGATGACAGGGTAAGTATCCTCCAAACCTGACTGCAAAAAAACTTTCATACCTGTTGTTTAAAGGATATGAAATATCCTTACAGTTTTTAGTGATATATTATTTTTATCATAAATCTAAAGGTTTCAGTTATTTTTCTTGGTTGGCTAGAATTTGAATCTCCAATCTGATTTCTAGAAATCACTGGTGTCAAGAAGTATGCCAGAATTATACTTTGCCCCTCGTTTTGACTTGTTTTCAAAAACACACTCTTAGGGTAAGATAATGAGTATTGTTTCTTAAAGAGCAGACATTTTAAGGATTCAATGTAACTTAATATTGCATCTGCCAAAGAGATGATCTATTGTGGCTCTTTAATATCAAGCTACTTGAAGTCAGGGAAGACTTCTATGCTACAGACTTTATTTTGCTCCTAAAAATCAGCTCTAGGACCTTTTCTGACGATTTGCTATACACTAAGGAAATGTTAAGCTGTTCTTATCTAGAAGTTAGATTATCCAGAGTCAAGAATACAGAGGCTGGAATTCAGGTGGCACAAAAACCTGAAGCTGTTAGTCAAAAGTGAAATACTATATGGTGGTTTGAACAGTTAAGTTTAACTTTTTCACACAAAAGAACTTAAGTTACATTTTGTATTGAAATTCCTGTTGGTGAATATTTCTGAATCCATAAAGATTCCTGGTTTCTCAAATATGTAGTAACTACAGTTTGGAATCCATTTTCACTAAGCTACTTGTAACAAAACTATTTTCTGTGTTGTAATAATATTAGATAAATTCTTTCTATGATTTCCCATGCTACTCCTGGGGTCCATTCTGCCCCCACCTATCTGAACATTTTAAACAATATAATGTAATGGTTCTTGGCTTTATTTGGAGATGGGAGCAATTAGTCACGGAGCCCTTTGAAATGCTAAGAAAATCTGTGGGCCTTCTCATAAAGATGCACATTTACTCAGAATTTTACATATAGTTTTAAGGGATTCATGGACTGTTGAAATTTACCTGTAGATCCCTTAAATCTCTGCATCTCTGGTTTAGAATATAAGGTTTGGACAGTTTTTTTTAGTATAGCAGCATGATCCAATAACCAACCTTAATTGCTAATGTTAGAGAAACTGTTAGCTTCTTAAAATTGTAGCTTACTTGTGTACTATTGTATACTTCTGTATGAAATAGCTGATGATGCTTGTAGGTAACTTTTAACTTTCAGGCACAAATAATAAATAATCTACAGTCTAAGCACAACCTTACAGAGTAAATGTGCTTATTTTTAGCATGTCTATACTCAACAAGAAGTAAGGGAACTTCTTGGCCGCTTGGATCTTGGAAATAGAACAAAGATGGGACAGAAGGGATCCTCGGGCTTATTTCGAGCGGTTTCAGCATTTGGTGTTGTGGGTAAGAAATCTGCCCCCTTCTTAACAATCTTTTGTTTTTTGTTTTTGTTTTCTCTACATAGACTACTTAAAGGAGTTTATAAGGCTATAAAGCTTTAAAATTATAATTACCTGTAGCTTTGGTTATTTAAAACTTTATTATCCATCCATCAGATAACAAACAGCACTTCTATAGCATCTGCTTATGCACTTAGCACTGCTTAGTTTTATTTAGGATACAAACAAATATAGAAATGTTTTTGGCCTTTGAGGAGGTTGCTGTCTGGCTCGTTGGTGAATGAAAAAGTGACAATTAGCTTGGACTGTAAACATCCACCCTGCCATTCATCAGCTGGAGTAACAAATCACATAAAACTGGATTTGAAGGCCAGGCACGGTGGCTCAAGCCTGTAATCCCAGCACTTTGGGAGGCCGAGATGGGTGGATCACGAGGTCAGGAGATCGAGACCATCCTGGCTAACACGGTGAAACCCCGTCTCTACTAAAAATACAAAAAAAACTAGCCGGGCGAGGTGGCGGGCGCCTGTAGTCCAAGCTACTCAGGAGGCTGAGGCAGGAGAATGGCGTAAACCTGGGAGGCGGAGCTTGCAGTGAGCTGAGATCCGGCCACTGCACTCCAGTCCGGGCAACAGAGCGAGACTCCGCCTCAAAAAAAATAAAAAATAAAAAAAAAAAATAAAATAAAATAAAATAAAACTGGATTTGAAATTAATAGGAATTTCTCCTAAGGTTAATCTATAGTTATAAAATGCCATAATCCCCTTCTTTGGATGACAGCTTTTTTTTTTTTTTTTTTAAACTCACTGAGAAACTTTGGTTTCTAAAATCACAGACCATCAGAAACTCCACTGTTTGAAATTGTGTTAGTAAGATAAAACATCCCACATTTACTTGGACAACCCAAATCACTGTGACACAGAGAAGCTGCTTTGGTTTACCAACTCAGGTGCAGAGCTTCAGATACGAGGTTTCTGAATGCAGTAGTCCATAGTTATGATGATTCTGTTGTTTTCAATGAAACAGGACCCTTGGTCTACTTCATAGTCCAAATGTGATATTGATCTCTTTAAGTATCACCTTGCTTTGGTTTGAGCCTCTTCATTTAAATTTTACCTAAGCTCCACCTTTCCCCCAATTCGTTAATAACTTGTTTAGCAAGATAGTCCATGGTTTCTCTGATATGCATTGTCCCTCCTTGTGGTGTATCAATAAATCTGTCTTTAGTGTACTATGGGTTTGTCCCTGATTGATCTGTGGCAGAGGACAAAATCCAGTGTACATAAAACAACTAAGATTATAAGTAAGAGCCAAGCTGTGTAGCATGAATTCGTTGGTGTTGGAGATCACAGAAGAGGTAAATGACTTGGACCTGGAATGGCCAGGAAAGATTTCCCATAGTAGATGAGACTTGAGCTGTACCTTGAAGGAGGAACAAGGTATGGATAAATGCAGAGAAGAAAAGAGGGAACTCCAGTAAGGGTGATAGCAGAGGGACATTCATGAAGGTACCCACAGGTGCTGGGAATGCTAGGGAGTAGTCAGGCAAGGCCAGATTGCTTCGGGCTTTGAAAGCCAAAGCAGGGGGCTATTGTATTTTAGCATCACTGCTGCCAACACCTTATTTTGAGTCTTTTTGTCTATAAACACTTAGGAAATTATCTCTGTGTTTCTTAAACCTACTGGATTGTATGTAATATTAAGTGGTTATATTGGTTCGTTCTCGCATTGCTATAAAGAAATACCTGAGACTGGGTAATTTATAAAGAAAAGAGGCTTAATTGGCTCATGGTTCTGTAGGCTGTACAGGAAGCATAGCAGCTTCTGCTTCCAGGAGGCCCCAGGAAACTTACAATTATGTCAGAAGGCGAAGGTACAGCAGGTGTGTCTTACATGCCTGGAGCTTAATTAAGGAAGGGTGAGGGAGGTGCCACACACTTTCAAGCAACATTTTTAAGCAACTAGATCTCATGAGAACGCTGTATCACGAGAATAGCATCAAAAGGGTGGTTGTAAACTTCATGAAGGATCCACCCCCAGGAGCCAGGTACCTCCAAACAGGCCCCACCTCCAACAATGGAGAATTACAATGGAACATGAAGTTTGTGTGAAGACACAAATGCAAACCATATCAGTGGTTTCTATAGATATTAGCAAAATTAATATGGACTTGACTACACTGTATGTTTTCAGATTCTTATTTTGGGTCTTCTGATTAGCACTTTCTATTTTGCTACTCTATGTCTATGAAAACTTTGATTATATTGTGCCATCCTTGGAGTTTGCTTTTCTAAGATTGCTCTCATTGCTCTTCATACATAATCTCTTTAGGCTCTTTTTGTGTGTTAGGTGGCTGCTGGGGAAGGTAAAGAGTAGTATAACGTGACTGGTTTCTTCTCCTCAGGCCTAGCCCCTTTTCTATGCCTTCTGCTCAGTCTTGAGAAGGCCCTTGAGGTTACATGTTGAAAGAATGAGTGTTTGTGGGAGTATGTCTGTATGTGTCATGTGAGTTCATGTGTTTAAATGCCATAAATGCCAATATGTTAAATTCCACTTTCAGTCCTGCTTATATTTTAATTTAAGAAAAAAATACTATAAATAAAATGTGTTTTAAATATGGTAGACTCTAATTTAAATAATAGTTACATAATAGTTTAAGCTTGTTCCCTTAATGTTGATACTTTATTACAACTTTTTTTTTTTTTTTTTTTGAGACAGAGCCTTGCTGTGTCACCCAGGCTGGAATGCAGTGGCATGATCTTGGCTAACTGCAACCTCCGCTTCCTGAGTTCAAGCCATTCTCGTGCCTCAGCCTCCCGAGTAGCTGGGATTACCAGTGCGCACCACCATGCCAAGCTGATTATTGCATTTTTTTGTAGAGATGGAGTTTCGCCATGTTGGCCAGGCTGATCTCAAGCTCCTGGCCTCAAGCAATCTGCCTGTCTCAGCCTCCCAAAGTGCTGGGATTGCTGATGTGAGTCACTGCGCCTGGCCACAGCTTTTTTGATAGGCATTTCCTAAGTATATACTGTTGAATGCCTTATTGGCCAGATTTTATTATTCAAAATTGAAGTTTTCTTGATGATTAAATGTAATGAAGTGAAAATCACTTATTGAACTGTGTGGGTTTTGTTTTGTGTGTTTGTGTCTGTGTGTGTGTGGTTTTTTTTTTTTTGTTTTTTTTTTTTTTTGAGACAGGACCTCGCTCTATCACCTAGGCTGGAGTCCAGTGGCGAATAATAGCTCACTGCAATCTCTACCTCCTGGTCTCAAGTGATCTACCTGCTTCAGGCTCCTGAGTAGCTGGGACTACAGGCATATGCCACCATGCCCAGCTAATTTTTTTTCTTTTCTTTTTTTTTTAAGAGGTGGGGATCTCACTGTGTTTTCCAGGCTAGCCTCAAACTGCTGGGCACAAGCAATCCTCCTGCCTTGGCCTCCCAAAGTGTTAGGCTCACAGGCATAAGCCACTGTGCTCAGCCTGAACTGTGTTTAAAGATAGCTGTCGTTGGATATTCCAGAGTTGTATTGGGCTGTTTGACTTTACGTTAAATGGCCTCTAGACTGCTGGACTGTTTTTTTCTTGTGATGCTTCGGTCACCTTTTATTGTTCTTGACATGTTTGCTTTTAGCATATTCTTTGCCTCATTTTTAATCTATTGATAACCAAGCTTGTAAAACTAGAACTTTCCTTTGAATCAATTGATAACCAAGTTTGTAACCAGATGTTTACTTTGCACAGAAGTTTTGATTAGTAAACTCTGGGTGAGGGCTGAAGGTGTCTCCATGTTTCTTTTAAAGGTGACATTCTTAGCTATATCTGTTGACCTTAGAGCCCTTTTAGCTTTGAGACTGTGCATGTATGGTGAAGTCACCATAAGGTTAACCTGCAAGTAAAGTAGGACAGTAATGTACTGGTAAACATTTGGTATTTTATGGAAATGTGCCTTATGTATCCTACTTCAGTCATGTAAAGTTAAGAATCAGTGAAAAGTAAACAGGGAGTAATAAAAGTCTATGATTTTTCTAGTACAAGCTTAGAAATGTACTGAATGCTGAAATTATTAACACAAAATACTTTGAAAAATGTGTAGTCTAGTTGTCAAAATAATACATTTGTGAAATGACTAGAATGGTTGTGTTCTATTCTGTGGCTAAAATACTTTCTTCACTAACTTTTTGAACATGCTGAATCTGTGGAAAATATTTTTGTTGGAATGTTTTGGATTGTTGTCATGGTTTATTTAGTACACATGTCATGAGAATCTGGAACAATACTTCTCTACGATCTGTAATAAAGGACGATTTTTCTCCCCCTCCCTCACATATATCACATGTTGCAGACCAACACCACATGTGACTTAAAACACGAGTTTAGTACTATCCAAACTGGTATATGCCCTGTGTGAGGGCAGGTTCATTGATCATGCACACAGATGTTGTGGGACAATCTAAATTGTACTAAAGTTTCTAAATCCTTCTTTTCAATTTGTTTACTTATATTTTCATAGGCCAGGTCTGAAAGCTCATGGACCAGCACTGGTCCCTAGGTCATATTTTGAATATTACTGACCTAGAGGATTTTCCTTGCTATAAACGGATTAATCCAGTCCTGTAGCTGCCTGGCCAATTCCTGATCTGTTCCTTTGTTATTTGACAGCCAGCAGGAAGTTTGGGAAACCACTGGATGGGATCGTGAGCATCCATCACTAAGTTGTTTTATGTGGTCCTAGGACACATGAATGGAATGACCTGTAGCCCATACTACTCAGTTTTGTTATCATCCCAGCTCCTTTTCATAATAGCCCTTAGGTACGTGTCCTTTTTCTGCCACTGTCATCTGTCAGACGACACTCTTCTAAGCCTCTAGTATGTTGAAAGGGAGTGGCAAAATAAGAAGTGTCAATACTGTAGACTGTGATGGACTAAGCTATTATTTAAAACAACACCGTTACAAATAGACTGCAGATCCAAGATAACAGTGAAAACACCAACAAAGTGTGAGTCTCAGACTAGTTAGGGGGCAGTATGATTTGATAGTAGAGATGTCACTTTGGTTCCAGAGAGCTGTCTTGTACAAAGGCACTGGGTGCCTTGTGGGGGGTTTTCGTCCTTCTCTGCTGGAGTGCTGTTCTCACTGGAGGCTTTCAAGATGATAGCTGGCTGGCATGGTGACCCCCCAAACAGGATATTACATTATTCCCTGTTAGTGGGCTGATGAGGGTCCTCTCCAGCCACCAGAAGTGCATACTACCCCATTCTCTCATGTTGTCCTTTTTAATATATTTTGCTTGGCATCCCTCTCAAATGACACAGCCTTTTTTGTTTTGGAGAGAGAGAAATCACTTTTGCATGATGACCGTCATCTTGTCTTCTGGAAAGTACTCAGTGAAATTGGTCTGGGGTCAGAAGTACATAGAATGAAGATGAAGAAACTTGTTCTGGTGTTCATCATGTTAGAGGAATGAACAGTTTGGATAGCACTAAACTCATGTTTTAAGGGATGAACAGGCTGATTCTTGGTGGATGTCTATGCCAAACTGAAGCCTTTAATTGTTGAGAGTCATTTCTAATTGGTAGTAAAAAGGAAGTGGAAAATAATCTCATTTATAATATACTGAAGCCATTTGTGCCAGAAGAAGAGTGTCTCTTGTGAAGTATATTTACTTTCCCTTACACAAATTATAAAGGGAAGTGTAGAATGATATAAATAGCCTGGAGCTAAAAACATAAAATTAAAATTCAATTGGAATGCAGGTTGAGAGAAATTATTATTAGTAAGAAATTTTATCTAAAAAATAAATATACAGCAAGAATAAAAGGAAAACTAATTTATCTTGTAAATATTTATTATTTAATCCCAATTACATTCCATTTTTCAGTTTGTGTGTGTGTGTGCTGCTTCTGAAATGCTTACTTTTGTAAGTTTTATATTTCTGAAAGGATGACTACTTCCTAAGTTGCTGTTAATGAGGTTGTCATCAGCTTTTTTCTTCTTTCCCATTCTGTGCCCTTCAACTTTAGTGAGGTCATTTTTGGCTAGTCTCTAACCTTTTTTAAAAAACACTTTGTGTTCTGTGGATTTCTAAAATATAAATATTTTCCATTATTTTAATAGCATTTTTTTCTCAGTAGCATGGCCAATAAGATTCTTGAGGCATCTTTCCATTATTGATTTCAACTCATTCATGTTAATGTATTCAATTAGTAGTTCTTTTTTCATCAGCTGACAATAACAAGACATAGATCATAAGTATTTGCCAATTCTGGAGCAAAAATTCAGAGCACCAGTATCTTAGCTTAGACTTCATAGACTATAACACTCAGAGAGACACACACACATAACACACACACAGAGAGAGAATGTATGTGTAAGAAAGTTAGTTTTGAAAGATAACTAGATAGGATATATGTGTGTGTGTATATATATATATACACACACTATATATATATATTCTTCTGGATATATGTGTGTATATATGTATTATGTATATTATATATACATATTATATATTATTGGAACTAGAACTTACATATATAAAAGTTCTTTATGTCATCCCTCTTCATTCTGGCTTTCATTGCTTCTGATGAGAAGACAGCTGTATATGACTGTTTCTAGCTTGCCCTATGAGCCAGTGAGCTGGGCAGGGATGGGACCTTGTGTTCTTGGCCTGACATGCCTGGAGTAGAGCCTCCACCCTGTGAGTCGGTGCTCGGTTGAAGGAAGGAGCCCGGACCTTAGCCACGCTTGCCTGGAATAGAGCTTTTACAACAGAGTTGGTGGGGATGAGAAAACCTGGTGGCCTACCCATCCTGAGCAGAAATTGTGGTCCTAGACTGGGAGCTGGAGAGAAAGGAAGGAGCCCTGTCTTCTTGGCTGCATCTGCCCAGAGTAGATATTCTGTCACACTGAACTGGGAGGCAATGTGGAAGGGGAGCAGGCCGTGATCCAAATGCCCCAGACTTGCTGTTCTTACCAAGATTCAGTAGATTTTCTTGGATAAATGTTTCTCCACTTTCTGTATGCCCTTTGGGCAGTTTCCAGAAACTTTTAATGTTTTCCTTTGTTTTTATTATTTTTACTAGTTATGGTTGTTTTCCTAGGAAAGAGTCTGCTGAGCTCCTTGCATTGCTATTTCAGAAGTGTCCCCTCTTCCCCACCACCAAGAAAGTTAGTTTTAACTCCCAAAGCAAAGTTCAGGGAACCTGAAAGTTTTTGACCAAGATTGTATGGCAACTAGTGTGTTGCTGAGAATATAATGCTGCTGAACATTAATGTATATGGCTCTTTCTTTAGTCACCAGTATAGAACCTCTATGTTCTAATGATCTGACATGAAATATAACTCTATTTATAACTCTCCAATATTCTTTTAAAAATGAAACTATCGTCATTTACATTAGGTATATCTCCTAATGCTAACAAACCTGCATGTTGTGCACATGTACCCTAGAACTTGATGAAAAAAAAAGAACAACTAAACTATCAGAAATGATACTTGTGGAAGATTGCATGAAGGATATGTAATTTACTTGATGTATTGTTTTCTTTGCCCAACCTATTCACTTTCCAGGGAACTGGAACCATGTCCCCCAGCCACATCTAGGCCACCTAGTTATCATATAAAATGGCTTCCAATGCTGCATGATTCTGTTCTTTGGCCATAGTTGATTGGTCCTGGGCTGGACACCTGACCCAGGTTGGGTGAATCCAAGTTCTTTCCCAGGAATTCTGAAATTGAACGTGATAAAAATGTCCTTTTCTTTCCAGTGAAGGTTTTAGATGGAAAGCCCAGAGCTGTCAGCAGTTGTGTTTCCTACTACGTGATCCAGAGAAGTGGAGGAGCCTGGTCTATGGAGAGAGAGAAGAATGGAGTAGATGTTCAGAGACACATCTGACTAGGCTTTTCCTGAGTCCCAGTCACTCTGTTTCCCATGTGTGGCATGCATCACTTCAGGATCCTTAATATAAATTCCTTTTTTAGTTTAAGCTGGCTCAAATCGGTTTTTGACATTAATTATTAAGAGTCCATAAAGTTTGTTCTTTTGGGCAATATTTCCCAAAATATGTTCCTCAGAACTTATATCCATTGGTTTTTGTTGTTGTTGTTGTTGTTGTTGTTTTGAGACGGAGTCTCGCTCTGTCGCCCAGGCTGGAGTGCAGTGGCCGGATCTCAGCTCACTGCAAGCTCCGCCTCCCGGGTTTACGCCATTCTCCTGCCTCAGCCTCCCCAGTAGCTGGGACTACAGGCGCCGCCACCTCGCCCGGCTAGTTTTTTTTGTATGTTTTTTAGTAGAGACGGGGTTTCACCGTGTTAGCCAGGATGGTCTCGATCTCCTGACCTGGTGATCCGCCCGTCTGGGCCTCCCAAAGTGCTGGGATTACAGGCTTGAGCCACCGCGCCCAGCCTGTTGTTGTTGTTTTAAGGCAGGGGGCGGGAGGAGGTTCCATGAACAAAGGAATCTGGAAAGGCACTTGGTTTTTATCTCCCATCAAGATTCACAGTGTACTTCAGCACAGTACTGTAAGGTTCTCAGGAGTTTTAAGTTTCTTAGTCCAGTATTATTTGCTCACTGCCACTCCTCTCCCCCCAGGATTCCATTAACTAGTATTTCATGGAGAACACATTTGGGGAACTGTTACCAGAGATACTTAGATTTTTATCTTCAAATGAAATTAGACCTCCATTCAGCTGTGTGCCTTGCTGCATTCTTTTAGTTTGTAAAGAATGACATTTATTGAATTGTGCCTTGGCATATGAAACAGCATTGAGAAATGTGTCCTTGACATTGCTGGAGAATTCTCCTGAGGTTGTTCTCTACAGCACATACATTTTTGTGAGGATTCACTCTGGAATTGTCTCCCAGTTCTTGGAACTACTGTAGCTTCTCCAAATAGTGGTTTGGTTTTTATCTTTCAGCCACCGTGCATGGTATAATTGGATGTGTGTTCCTCTTTGCATTATCTATTAGAAAATGGAGAGCCAAATGTGGGGAATAGTACATAGGATCTTAAGATTCATTCTTATGTACAACTTTTATTCTTGGACTAATCTTACTATGTTTTTAAACATTATTTCCTTTACTGTAATTTCTTCTTCATTTTTATAATCTGTGTGTATTTAATTTTGGTAAAAAACAGAATTTGCCATCGCAATCATTTTTAAGTGCACAGTACAGCAGTGTTAACTATATGCATCTTGTGCAATAGATCTGGAGAATTTTTTCATCTGTGCAAAACTAAAGCTCTGTACCCATGGAACAACAACTCCTCTTAATCTTATATCCATTTTTGCTTAAGGCACCTCTGTCCTATTTGCAGTGAGACTAAAAGGAATGAATGAATTAAATTGTTTAGAGTAATTTTTTTTTTTTTTTTTTACTTTAAATTCTGGGATACATATGCAGAATGTGCAGGTTTCTTACATAGGTATACATGTACTATGGTGGTTTGCTGTACCTATCAACCCACCATCTAGGTTTTAAGCCCCGCATGCATCAGGTATTTGTCCTAATGCTCTTCCTCCCCTTGCTCCCATCCCCCGACAGGCCCTGGTGTGTGATGTTCCCCTCCCTGTGTCTATGTGTTCTTGTTGTTCAGTTCCCACTTATGAGTGAGAACATGTGGTATTTGGCTTTCTGTTCCTGTGTTAGTTTGCTGAGAATGATGGTTTCCTGCTTCATCCATGTCCTTGCAAAGGACATGAACTCATTCTTTTTTATGGCTGCATAGTATTCCATGGTGTGTATGTGCCACATTTTCTTTTTCCAGTCTATCATTGATGAACATTTGGGTTGATTCCAAGTTTTTGCTGTTGTAAATGGTGCTGCAGTAAACATATGTGTGCATGCATCTTTATAGTAGGATGATTTATAATCCTTTGGGTTTATACCCAGTAATGGGATTGCTGGGTCAAATGGTATTTCTGGTTCTAGGTTCTTGAGGAATCACCACACTGTCTTCCACAATGGTTGAACTAATTTACACTCCCACCAGCAGTGTAAAAGCGTTTCTGTTTCTCTGCATCCTCTCCAGCATCTGTTGTTTCCTAACTTTTAAATGATCGCCATTCTAACTGGTGTGAGATGGTATCTCATTGTGGTTTTGATTTGCATTTCTTTGATGACAAGTGATGATGAGCTTTTTTTCATGTATTTGTGGTCGCATAAATGTCTTCTTTTGAGAAGTGCCTTTTCATATCCTTTGCCCACTTTTTGATGGGGTTGTTTTTTTCTTGTAAATTTAAGTTCCTTGTAGATTCTGAATATTAGCCCTTTGTGGGATGGATAGATTGTAACAATTTTCTCCCATTCTGTAGGTTGCCTGTTCACTCTGATGATAGTTTCTTTTGCTGTGCAGAAACTCCTTAGTTTAATTAGATCCCATTTGTCAATTTTGGCTTTTGTTGCCATTACTTTTGGTGTTTTTAGACATGAAGTCTTTGTCCATGCCTATGTCTTGAGTAGTATTGCCTATGTTTTCTTCTAGGGTTTTTATGGTCTTAGGTTTTACATTTAAGTCTTTAATCCATCTTGAGTTAATTTTTGTGTAAGGTGTAAGGAAGGGGTCCAGTTTCATTTTTCTGCATATAGCTAGCCAGTTTTCCTAGCACCATTTATTAAATAGGGAATCTTTTCCCCATTGCTTGTTTTTGTCAGGTTGGTCAAAAATCAGATGGTTGTAGATGTGTGGTATTATTTCTGAGGGCTCTATTCTGTTCCATTGGTCTATATATTTGTTTTGGTACCAGTACCATGCTGTTTTGGTTACTGTAGCCTTGTAGTATAGTTTGAAGTCAGATAGTGTGATGCCTCCAGCTTTGTTCTTTTTGCTTAGGATTGTCTTGGTGTCTTGGCTATACGGGCTCTTTTTTTGGTTCCATGTGAAATTTAAAGTAGTTTTTTCTAATTCTGCAAAGAAAGTCAATGGTAGCTTGATGGGAATAGCATTGAATCTATAAATTACTTTGGGCAGTATGGCCATTTTCACAATATTGATTCTTCTTATCCATGAGCATAGAATGTTTTTTAATTTGTTTGTGTCCTCTCTTATTTCCTTGAGCAGTGGTTTGTAGTTCTCCTTGAAGAGGTCTTTCACATCCCTTGTAAGTTGTATTCCTAGGTATTTTATTCTCCTCGTAGCAATTGTGAATGGGAGATCACTCATGATTTGGCTTTGTTTAGAGTAATATTTTTAAGTGAGATAAGTGTCAGTATAGATATTCTTAGAGAATAATTCTAAGACACCTGAAAATGTGTATGGCTGTAAATCATAGAAATAATAAAGTGAGAAATGTATTGAAGGTCTTAAGCCTTTTAAATAGGCATCTAAAAGCCATTACTAAGTTTATAAAGCGTCTTTCTCTTTCTTTTTTGTTGCATAGGTTTTGTCAGGTTCTTAGAAGGTTATTATATTGTGTTAATAACTAAAAGGAGGAAGATGGCGGATATTGGAGGTCATACAATCTATAAGGTCGAAGATACAAATATGATCTATATACCTAATGATTCTGTACGGGTTACTCATCCTGATGAAGCTAGGTATGTATGGTGGTAACTCCCTTTTTTTTTTTTATTTTTTTATTTTTTGGAGACAGGGTCTTGCCCTGTTGCCTAGGCTGGAAGTCATGGTCATAACTTGCTATAGCCTTGGCCTCTCAGGCTCAAGTACTTTTTTTTAATGTCGTAGATCAGGTAGAAAATAAAATTAGTTTAGATACTATAAATTTATGTAAAAAGATCAAATGTTGGCTCAGAATTTTACAACTTTTGTTCAAGAGCTGTTAAAAACCTCCATTATAGCAATTGGCAAGAATCAGCAATAGCTACTAACACTATTAGGTGAGAGGTTGTTATCGAGGAACAGAATAATCACATAGTCCCAACATTTTAAACTCCATGGATCTCTTTGTTATTTACAAAGAGGAGTAAGTATTTTTATGATGAAAAAAATGGCAGATATTCTTATCCAAAAAATTAAACTTCTCATCACCAATAGTGAGACAAAACTGACATTGTTTGACTCTCAATGGGAAAGACACAGTTTACCTTAGTAGTTAAATATTGTTAAAAATATTTAACTTGAATCTAAGCATGGGGAATAATCAGATATATACATACCGCTAGACTTTCTGCAAGATAACTGGCCTAGATTCTTAAAAGAATGTTAAAGTCATCAAAGACAAAAAACAGAGGACTGTTGTAGATTTTAAAACAGACATGACAACCAAATGCAGATTTTGGTCGGATCCTGGGTTAAAAGTGCCTGTACTTGTACACACATCCTCACACAAAGATCTAAAGGGCTTTATTTGGACAGTTTGTATGTGGACTACATACTCGTGATCTTGAATCAATATTTAAATTTGGAGTATAATAATGGTTTGTGGTTACTGAGGAGATTGTCCTTGTTTTTAATAGGCACATGCTAAAATATTTAGGAGTGAAGTGTCATGATGTCTGCTACTTACTGTCAAGTGGTTTAGAAAAATAAAATGTATATTTAAAGAGAGATAATGTTTGTGTATGAGTTTAAGGAGAGAGCTCTAAAAGTGAATTCAGAAGAAGGGCATATTGGTGTTACTTGTACTTCCCCCCTGCCCCCCAAGTTTTTCTGTATATCTGAAATGTTCAAAAGTTTTGGAGGAATTATTGAAACCTTGGAAATGTGGGAAAAGCTATTAACAAATTGATAAAATTGTAAAGGTTGAATTGATTTAATATTATGAAGATTAAAATGGAACAAAGAAATATTTATAAGTTTTTAGGATAGGTAACAGTTTAGATTTTAATTATATCCTGTACTTTTATAGTGTTCCAGTACATGAACCAAAATTTAAAGGTGATGTGGCCCTGTTGCTTGAGACCATCTTAGACAGTGGTTTTCTGGGCCCTTGTGATGCTGCTTTTGATGATGATTTGGAAGGGGGGTTATTAGAAAATAATTGGTTTCAGATGGGAATAAGTACAGTTTATCAGACAAAGTAGACTTTTGCCTTGCACTAACTGAAAAAAGTTATATCCCATACAGCTTATAGGAAGGCCTGTATAGTGTATTGACTAAAAGTGAATCAGAATGACCAGAGCATGCAAATCCAGGGATAGGAAAAGTTCAAGAAGTAATGTTATTTATAGGTCTCATCTTTATGATACTTTAGCCAAGAATAGCAATACAAATTATGTTATTGTATATAGTGATTTGGATCTCTTTAAAGAATAAAATTATGAGTAATAACATGTAGTAAATGGACTTACTCAGAATAAGATACAATTATATTAATAGTTTTTTATAGGTAAACTGAAGTAATATTACTAAATAGGAAAAACTTTTAATACTTATAAGACTATGTTATCCAATAGTGCATCTAAGCAAAAATAATTGGTAAAATATTTGGAAATAAAATATAGTACTGTTAAACATTTCATACATAATATTTATCTCTGTAATGCATGATTGTTATCAATGTTAGAAAATGTACTAGAGCAGTTCACCACATTAAAATATTGCTGAAAAAATTATCTTCTTAATGTTTGCAGAATATATATTTGACAAAATTCAATACTCAGTGTGATAAAATGTTTTAGCAAGCTAGCAATATAAGCAGATTTTCTTAATCTGGTAAATGATACCTATTAAAAACTATATCCAAAATTGTTCTTAGAAGTGAAACTTTAAAATCATTACTTTTTTTTTTTTTTTTTTTTTGAGACGGAGTCTGCTCTGTCGCCCAGGCTGGAGTGCAGTGGCCAGATCTCAGCTCACTGCAAGCTCCGCCTCCCGGGTTTACGCCATTCTCCTGCCTCAGCCTCCCTAGTAGCTAGGACTACAGGCGCCCGCCACCTCGCCCGGCTAGCTTTTTGTATTTTTTTTAGTAGAGACGGGGTTTCACCGTGTTAGCCAGGATGGTCTCGATCTCCTGACCTCGTGATCCGCCCGTCTCGGCCTCCCAAAGTGCTGGGATTACAGGCTTGAGCCACCGCGCCCGGCCAAAATCATTACTTTTAATCAAGGTAGGAACAATACGGAGATATCTGCCGTCACTACTAACATTCAGCCTCATATTGAAGGCCCTAGGCAGTGCCACAAGACTAGAAAAATAAGCCACAAAACTTGAAAAGAAAAATTAATGCCATTATGCAAACAACATCATTTTCTACTTGGAAAGTTTGAGAATATCTACAAATTCTCGAAACTGATGAAAGAGTTCAGTAAGGTAAGAAAAGATGGCTGGGCATGGTGGCTCATGCCTGTAATCCCAGCATTTTGGAAGGCTGAGGTGGGAGGGTTGAGCCCAGGAGGTTGAGGCTGCAATGAGCCATGTTTGTGCCACTGTACTCCAGCCTGGGTGACAGAGTGAGACCCTGCCTCAAAAAAAAAAAAAAAAAAAAAAAATTAAAAGAAGAAAAAAGAAAAGATCAACATGTAAGACATATAAGGACCAGTAATATTTCTACACACTAGCAATAATGAACTAGAAAATTTATAAGGTACCTGCCAATAAATATAATAAAAGCCATACAAAACCTTATGGAAAAGACTTAAAACGTTATTAAAATATTTTTAAAATCTCTTAATTAATTGGAGAGATGTCCCTTTTTCATGGATGAGGTTTGATGTCTTAAAGATGTTAGTTTTCTCCAAAATTAATTTATATATATATTTTTTCTTGAGACAAGGTCTCACTCTTACCCAGGCTAGAGTGCAGTGGTGCAATCTTGGCTCACTGCAGCTTTGAACTCCTGGGCTCAAGTGGTCCTCCCACCTCAGCCTCCCCAGTACCTGGGACTACGGACACATGCCACCACACCTGACTAATTTTTGTATTTTTGGCAGAAATAGGGTCTTTCTATGTTGACCAGACAGGTTTTGAACTCCTGGGCTCAAACACTCCTTCCACCTTGGCCTCCCAAAGTGCTGGGATTACAGACATGGGCCTGGCCAATTTTTAGATTTAATGTAACATTAATCCAGATTCCAAGAGGATGTTTTGAGAATGGAACTTGACATGATTTTAAAAGTCATATGGAAAAGCAAATATCTAAGCATGGTCCAGACAATTTAAACAAGAAAAACAAGAAGGGATAAAGTCAACAAGATGGTAAGACCTATAGTAATTAAGATAATCAGGTAGTAAGCTATAGTAAATAAGACTGCCAAGTATTGGTGGAGGAATTGATGGGGGTCAATGAACAGTGTTGAGAAAGCCTAGAAAAAGATCCATTTTATGTGGCAAACTGGAATATGATAGAGTGAGCATTACAAGTCATTAGGGGGAAAGATGGGATAAATAGTGTTGGTTTTCCAACTGGACAAAAATGAAATTTGATTACATTCTCTGATAATATTCAGGAAGCAATTCCAGAAGTACGAAGATAATTTTAAGAAAATAAAGGTAAATATTTTTATAATCCTGGTATGGAAAAGGATTTTACAAACAAAATACAAATGGATAAACCATAAGGCAAACAATGCTATATTTGATACTATAAATATTCAAAATGTATTTAGACAAATTTTAGGAAACAAGCAGCAGTCTGAAAGTAGATATTTGTAACATAACGATGATTATTATTTAGAATGTGGGAAGAAATTCTACAAATCAGTGAGAAAAAATAAGCAACTTAACTGAAAAATGGTTAAAAGGAACAGGCAGCTCACAGTGGAGATTCTGAACCTTACCTAGTAGTTTGGGAAATGCAAATTAAAAAGGTACCTTCTTATTCTCATTAGTCAGTTCGGGAATAATCAAGAGTATCTGCTGTCATCAAATGTTAGGAGAGATGTGGGAAATGAGTTGTATACTATGAGTTGGAGTGATATTTTAACCACTTAGAAGAACATTTTGGCAATTCCAGCGAAATTGAAAATGCACGTTATCTGCAGTGCACAGTGGTTCTTGTTTCCACGTATGTGCCCTAGAGAAACTGTTATACATGTGTATGGGAAAACATGCATGGATGCTCTTGGCGGCATTGTATCTTATAGTGGAGAACTAGAAAGAACCTAGTGGTCTATCAGCAGACAATGATAAAGTGTGTCAAGTGTAGTTGGCTTTCCTTATCCGTGGGTTCCACATCTGTGAATTCAACCAACCACAGCTTGAAAATACTTGAAAAAAATTGTATCTGTACTGAACATGTACAGACTTTTTTCCTGTCATTATTCCCTAAACAATACAGTACAGCAACTGTAGAATTACTATATAGCATTTACATTATATTAGGTATTATAAGTAATCTAGAGGCAATTGAGAGTGTACAGGAAGATGTGTATTGTGCATTATGTACAAATACTATGCCATTTTATATCAGGAACTCGAGCATCTGCAGATTTTGGTATCTGAGGGAGGACTTGGAACCAATCCCCCACAGATACCGAGGGATGACTGTATATGATGAAGACCAAACATTGATTCAAGTGAACAAATTAAATCTATAACTTTCAACGTAACTAGATTTCAAAAAATGAGAGAAAAAAGTAGGACAGTATACAAAGTTTGTAATGATTTGCATACTTATTTTAAATATATAATATAATGCTATGTATTATTTAAAGATGGGTCTAATGTGATAAAAGTAAAGAGATGAATGGACTAGAAGGATTCATATCAGTGACAGGAAAATGGTTGCATTTGGAGCAAGAGAACAGGACTGGGGAAGTCTAAAGGGAACGTTAACTTTTTAAGTTGTTTGTTATTTATCTTAAAAAGGTCAAAATAGATATTTAAAAATGTGAACATTTATTAATCCTGAGAGACAGAAATGTGAACATTTTATTTTATACCTTTTCTGGTATAAAAACGTAGCAACTTAAAATTGTGGTGACCCACGTTGTGCTTGTTGTTGTTGCTCTCCTCTCTCCATCCTCGAAGCATTTGCAAAGCACATTGTAAAAGCAAAAACAGTGTTTACTTCTGTCTTGCCCAAAGTCTGCTGTGCCCCACACATGTAGATGCATGACTTTGCCTCTCACTGGCATAATCAGTGATAAGGAACAAACTAAAGTTAAAGGTTTCCAAAGGGATGATCAACAGACCTAGAGTTGCTTCAGATGTAATCCCTCTTCTAGATATGACTTGAATTCCTCAGCTTTAATGAGCATATTTACCAATATAAATGTACATATGGGTACATGTTAAACTGTGAGAAATAATAGTATTGGACAAATAAAATATACTTTGGTTTTGTTTTAGGTATCTACGAATATTTCAAAATGTGGACCTATCTAGCAATTTTTACTTCAGGTAAGTTTGAGGTTACTCCTATCAGTCACATAGACTTTTATATTATTTTCCAGTGGGTAAAAACAGAATGAGAACATAGTAGTACTTCTGTTTCTTTTTAGTCAACTTGTTTTATGTAAAAGCATTAAAATATAGCTATTTCTTCCTTTTAAAAATCTTATATTTGAAAATCCAAATGGATAAATTAAAGGATGTTTATTCTCAATATAAAAATCATCTTTGTTTTAGGTAGGACTTAATGTATTTTAAAGAAATATTCTGATTTTGTAATCTTAAATTACAAAAATGAAATTTACATTCAGCCTCTAATACAGAGTTGTAACAATTTCATGGTTCAACTTTTAGTAAATAATCTGGCAAAATTAGGTAAAAATAAATTAAAATTAGGAAGAACTGTTGCAATACTGATGTACTGCTGGTGGCATTGTAAATTAACAGTTTCCTGAGAAGGAATATGCATTGAACATATATGAAAATATGTCCTAAGAAAATAACCAGGAGCAAAAATAACAAATCTCCATTGGTAAAGAGACATTTATAGCTTCTCTATTTATAATAGCCCAGACAAGCAAACCAAATAGTCCAGGGACATCCCAAATACTGATAACTGAAGAACAGTCAAGTAAATTATTACAACATCATGATAAGTATTTTACTACCATTGATGTGACCAGTATGTGGGCCTGATAGATAACAATTGTTGTGATAGATGGAAAATTCTATCAGCTATAATATCCAGACTAAAAATAGAACACAGTAAGGGCTTGAGTCATAAGGACTAAAGGAGAACCTAGAGCATTTGTAGCTGTTGGTGTTATATACTACTGATAGGGTGCTTTGCATTAAAAAATTATTTTAAATTATTAATATAGTTAACCGTTTCTTTATGAAACAAAAACATGTCTACTACATGGGGTGAATTATGTCTTTATCAATGCAAACCTGAAGGAAGCTGATTATTTTAACAGAAATGGAGCGAAGGGCTCCTAAAGAAAGAGTTTTTACTTCCACAAACATTTATTTAATGTATATTTCCATTGTATTTTTTGCCATCTTCTAGTTTTCAGTCTTTATGCCTGACTTGGTAGTGTTTGTGAATTATTATTGAAGCTCAGTGCTGTTATTAGAAATGGCCTTCCTCTGCTTCATATTTCTCAATTTTGTCTGTATTTTTATACTGAGTTGTGATCAAATCATTCTATAAGTAAATACATGTAGGTTAAAGTTTTTGTGCCTCATAAATAGGCTTTTAAAAAGGTTACAATATGTTTTTAAGAATCTCTATAATAAAGGAATTGTTTTAAATAGAAAGAATTGATTGTTAAAAATCAGAAACCATCTTCTTAATATAGCTTTATCCCTTTGAGATTAGATGTTAAAATGAATGGATCCATCAAGGAAATGTGATACAATTGAATTTCACAGATGAAACAAATCAATTTCAATCAAATAATATAAAGAAATGATAATTAAAATAATGTGTGTGATTCTCCAGACAGAATTGTAACCATTTTAAAATATGCCTAAAATACTTTAAAAACAAATTTGTGTAAAGTATTCAAAATACCTTCTGAAATTCTGTGCTAAAAGTATATAGCTAGGCTCCTTTAGAATTTCCAGTAAAAGCTGGAAAACCCCCCTCACACTTAAGAAATATATATACACACACACACACTATACATATGTATAGTATATATATGCACTCTATGTATATATGGATATTTATATAGAGTATGCATATATACATATATTTATATATTTTTATATATAAATACTTAAAAATATCTCTAGCTATATATATAGAGTGCTAGAGATGCTTATTTAAAAAGTATTATGTGAGATCAAAATTGTAATGAAATTTAATTTGCACAGAGACAGTTATATTTTTGAAATGCCTTTTACTCTTCTAAAACATGTTTCACTGTAATGGCCTATATTATTTGCTTATTTCTGTTTTACAACGTCGGTTATGATACCACCATTAATAATTAATAGAATTATTTTTGCTGTTGGGTAAACTAGGGTACAGAACTATGCAGTATTGCAGTGGTTATTGTAGAGCTGTAAAACCCCATACAGATTCATAGAAGGTATGACCTTGTTTGCACAATACCATGAACTTATACTGATTTTAGTATCAAGCAAAAAATACACATTGTACAAATCAAAGAATGTAGATTACTGACATTGTATTGTATGTTTCCAGTCATGCAGATGCCTAGTCATGCAGTGAGGTTGTTATTTCCAATTACATTTGTATTTTGCTGTGCTTTACAGTACTTATTTGAATAGCATTGCTTCCAAATAAGGTAATGGTGTTAAGTAATTTAGTTCACAGATTTTAATTCTGTATGGGAGCCAAGACCTTGAAATATGCTTTGCTTTTGTAATTCTTATTAAGTTTCAATTCTGTTCTCAGTTACAGCTATGATTTGTCCCACTCACTTCAATATAATCTCACTGTCTTGCGAATGCCCCTGGAAATGTTAAAGTCAGAAACGACCCAGAATCGCCAAGAGAGCTTTGACATCTTTGAAGATGAAGGATTAATTACACAAGGTGGAAGCGGTAGGTGGTCTTGGCATATCTAATGTATATTAATGTGGTATCCATGAAGTGACATCTTATTAAATTCACTCACATTTCCCTCATATTTGTCCACCCCTCTTTGCTGTTTGTCCTTACGTGGGGTTGTTTTGGATATGTGAAGTTGACCAATTCATTTTTATAGAGATATTAATCACCATGTAATTTCATTTGTAGGCCAGCCACAAAATTGTATGCTGACATTTTCTAGTAATTATTCATGTACTTTTTGTTGAATACATTCAAGCGTAGACTTTTACATGGTGTGCAGAGGTGAAGTTTACATGGATTTTTTTTTAAATATTAGATAATATACACTACTTATTTTCCTTTGCAGAGACTAGTTTGTTATGGTCTGAGTTTTGAAAAAGAGTTACCATGGGTTGCCTATTATGTGCTAGACATTTACATGTAATATCTCTAATCCTCATAAAAACTCTGCTTAGTAGGTATAATGCTAGTTTTATAGAATTAAAGACTAAGTAGGAAATGGAGGCCTGGAAAGGAAGATCGTACGGCCATGTCGAGGAATCAGTGCAGCAGGTCAGAGGTCGTTATTACTTTGATTGGTCCCAGCTTGACCCATCAGTCCTGTGTAGGTCTTGCCTCCGCAGGACTGCTGTAAGACACTGTAGGGCCACTCAGTGCCTCACCCAGAGTGCCCCTGAGATCCTGGACTAAACCAGTCACACAGTACCTTTATTGCCAGATTCTTGGGTTGGTCTAGCACTCTAAAGCTAGCAGCATTGCTAATGTGAATGTTGTAAGGGAATCATTTCAATAGTTAAGACACTTTAGCTGTGTTCAACTGACTGTGGAAAGTAAGTCAATAGTGTCTTTGGGTTCCTTGCTCTGTGCAACTTCAATGATAGTGATGAACATGTGGATGCAGAGGTAGAATCCAATCTAAAGTAGTCCCGGAAGATCTGCCCTTGCAGCACTCTCAGAAAGAGGCTGTGTTCTGTTAATGGTTTGCCAAAGGTTGTGATCCACTCTAAAAAGGTTTAGGCTGTTACTTAAACTGAATTTATCCCTGGCATTCCCCTTGACTCTTGTTAGTTTACTTGATTGATTATCACTTGAGCTAAGGTGAAACCCAGGGCATCCTCCCTACTCCCAGATCATTAGATCACATACATTTGCCCTGGTTCAGACACTCTGGTGATAACCCATACCACTAGAGACAGATAGAGGGCAAGACAACTAGTGTGTTTGAATATTTGCTTGCAACACTTCTGAATATCACAATTTGTAATGCAAAACCTGAAAGTATCACTGAATTTGCCCCAAATGCCATCCAAAATCTGAATTTGAGTATCTGTTCTGGGATCTGAATTAAGCCTCCAATGCTACTTAATTTTTTGTCATTTCTGGAGCAATTCTACTTGACAGATATGAATAATAGGGTGTATTAGTTTATTCTTGTTGTTGTGACAAATTACCTAGCTTAGTTGCTAAAACGACATACATTTATCATCTTACAGAAGGCAGAAGTCCACAGTGGGTGTCAGTGAGCTAAAATTAGCATGTCAGCAGGATTGCATTCCTTTCCAGAGGCTCCAGGGGAGAATCAGTTTTCTTGCCCTTTCCATCTTCTGGGGGCTGTGTTCATCCCCTGGCTCATGGCTCCCTTCCATCTTTAAGGCTACATTACATTACCTGACACTCACATTCCTGTTTTCCTCTTTGACTTACAAGGACCCTGTGATTACGTTGGACCCACTTAGAAAATGCAGAATAATTTCCCCATCTCAAGGTCCTGATTAGGAGCCTTAACTTCATCTTCAGCTTTAATTTCTTCTTGCCATGTAATATAACAGTTCATATTCACAGTTTCTGGTGATTAGCATGCATACATCTTTGTCGAAGGTGAGATTATTCTCTTATCACACAGGGGTAAACTGATAAGAAACAGGGAGTGAGGGTGGAAGGTATGGAAGTAGGTTGAAAAGGAAAACAGTAAATTTTTGAAATAATCTTTACTGCATGTCAGATACTTCGCATATATTATTTAACCTGAACAATATCTTTGAGGTGAGTAGTATTAACATCATTTTCTAGTTTAGAAAGTTGAAATTCAAAGACATTAAGTAACTTGCCTAAAGTCACAGAGTAAGTGACAAAACAGGACTCCTATCGATGTCTTTATTATTAATTCTCTTGTGTAATGCATTGAAAGGGCAGAGAAAGGTTAGTTTTTATGAATCAAACCTAAGTGTAGTATAGTGTATAAACAAATACTCTTAACAAATCATGTTTTGAGGAAAAAAATGGTCTTTATTAACTGCTATTCAGAACCGTTACAGTCTTTTAAGCTATTATCTTATAAACATAGTTTTAATTTTTCACTTCATGTAAGTTTTGTAAAACTCATTGCTGTTTTAATACATTTATCTGGATATGCTAAAATTATGTTTGATGAAATTAATTTATTCATAGAGAAAAGGCCTGACATAATAATAAACGCCACGTATTGGAAGCGTTTGTAATACACCAGGCTTATTCTAGACCCCTTATATCCATTATTAATTCATTTCATCCTTACAACAACCACGTGGTACAGGTGAGGAAGCAGAGACGCCGAGCTGGGTAAGTAACACTCTTGATCGTGCCTGTCACTCTGCTGATGAGAGGCAGAGCCAGGATTTGGATCCAGGAACTTTGACTCCATAGGCATGTGCTCAACCGCTACTTCCCACCACCTCATCTTTATATATTTGTAACATGTCCTCAATTTCCTTGTCATTTTCTTTTCTCTGAAGTTAAGAACTCTCACAAGTCAGAAAAGAGATTTCTTTGATTTTTTACAGAATCAACACAATGTTCTGGACATGATAGGAATGATAGCCATTGAAAATGGCAATGCTGTTAACCAAGCATGTTACTTTGAAGTTAAAAACAGAAGTTAACTTTAAAATGAGTTGAATGTCAGCCAATTCCCATATTCTGATACCAACCTTTTTTTAAATTGATACAAAATATTTTATGTATTTATGGACTGATACAGACTTATATTTTTCAGGGGTATTTGGCATCTGTAGTGAGCCTTATATGAAATATGTATGGAATGGTGAACTTCTGGATATAATTAAAAATACTGTGCATCGTGACTGGCTTTTGTATATTATTCATGGGTTCTGTGGGCAGTCAAGTATCCTTTTTGATAAAAAAGTAAGATACATATTACTAAACTTATGATGTATCAATTTGTAGACAGCTACATATGAATTACATGATTATAATACCACTCTGCACCCCAACAGGAAAACCTGCCCGTAATACTATGTAGTAGAAATACAAATAAGAATGCAGACTATTTGAACAGGCCTATTATATACCCAGAAAGATGAATAAATAACAAGGAAGAAAATGCAATGCGATATAGGTAGTAAGTGTCGTGTTTATCTGGGAGAAGGAGGAGAATTACTGACAGTTGGAGAGGATGGGACAGGCCCACGGGAATAGTTGAACTTGGCCTGGGCCCTAAACAAAAGTCAGTGCCTTAGCAACGAGAGAGATCAGCAGTCCGAGCAGAGAGAGACATCACAGCCTGGGAAACACTGTGTGTGTAGAGGTGGAAAAACACATAGGAGTGTTCTCATGGCTTGTGAATAAAACTCCCAGGAGGTAGGATATAGTGAGAAGGAGATTGGTATGTGGGAGTCAGATTGCCAGTCACCAGATTTCCTTGGTGATCAAGCTAAGGACTTTGGGTTTGGTGCTAGAACTTTTGAAAGGTTTTGTGCAGGAGAATGACATTTGCAAAGCAGTATTTAGGAGGCTTGAGTTGACAACCATTTTCAAGCTGGAATAAGTAAAATGAAACTAGAACAAGGACCATGAGTTAGGAAAAGATGGCAGTAGTCCAGGCAAGGGGGCAAAATAGATTAAAGAGAAGTAGGTTCAGCTTTGGGTTAAGCTGATGAGTTCAATTTTATAAAAACTTTTATTTCCTTCAGTAGCTTCATGTCTCATTAATTTGTAGCTACATTGAAGCCTTTTAATAAAGTGCAATTATGGGGTTTAAGAAGGTAGCACGTACCATCTAGAAGTGGTGATTCGATTTTTTCTATCACTTTTTGAGATCACATAGGGCATTTTTGCATTCAGCATGTTTTCTACTATGTTAGGCTTTTAAAGAAAAGGCGTTTGTACCTTTTTCCCCCACAGATAAGAAGTGTTTGTAATGGATTTGTATTTTTCTTAATTTTATTCTCTTTAGACATTTAAAAGAACCAAAAAAGAAACTTTTTCTTCTTTGTTTTCAGTTGGAATTTGCAGTTTAATGGCCTCAGATCCTTCTCCAGATCCCCAGGGTTTCTTTGTCTTATTTATGGGGAAAAATCGGTCACTTTGTCCAGCGCACTGTGAGGCCCCATTCAGGCCAGCCCTGGCCCCCTGTGGTACTTGGAACTGAAGTTACAGATCTATATTAAAATAATAATAATAATGTACAAAAAAAACCTTTAAAGGAGTGGTTGCTTTGAGACTATTAAGTGGGTAAATGCGACTGACCATTATTATGCTTTCTTGCACCAGGAGCATTTGAGAGGAGTGGTACCAAGGGCACAGCTGGCGAGGTTACCCTTGAAGAGCAGCAGGGCTGCCTTCTGTGAGGGGGACGAAAGGCTAGATAAAAACACAGAGGGATTTTGAAACAAAGATCAGTGAGATTTATGTGCTACACTTGAAAATCAGGCTCATTACTTTATAATCATTTTCAACCAGTGAGTGGTATTATCTGGTTGATCATTATTGCATAATGAGATTTGATCCTGAATTACTTTTGTCTCTTTCCAAAAGTAAATTCTGCCTGGGAAGAACACAGGTTTTTCACCACCAAGGATACCAAAAAGAATGTGCTACAATTTCTTTTTTTTTTTTTTTGAGACGGAGTCTCACTCTGTCGCCCAGGCTGGAGTGCAGTGGCCGGATCTCAGCTCACTGCAAGCTCCACCTCCCGGGTTTGCTCCATTCTCCTGCCTCAGCCTCCCGAGTAGAAGAATGTGCTACAATTTCTAAAGGTAGTTCCTAAAAGATAGTTCAAAGCTGTTTTGTGTTTCCAAGAGCTAACTTGGGGCCTGGTGCATATTAAACATAATAAATGTTTGTTTTTTAAAATAGTGAGTGCCATCATAGATTATCATTTTGAAGCTCGTAAGTTTAAACAATGAATCTAGCCTCCTGGTTATCAAGCATTTAATGAATTCTGGAAGTCTATATGAGATAAAGAGAGTAGCTTTTGATAAGAGTAGCTTCTGAATACTAGAGACCAGGCACTAGTTGTACACACATTACTTCACCTAGTCCTCCTGACCACCTTTGGTTACTTTATTGTTACTCCATTTTATAGAAGATGAGACTTGGCTCAGAAAGTTAAGTAAGGTAACATAACTAATAAGCTGTATATTGGTTAAGCAGTTCACAATAAATTATTCAGTGTTCAGGATTTGCAGGTAGGTGACAAATTTTGACTGCTTTTAGAGTCTTATACTCAGTTATATCCTCAGTGTTACATATTACTCATAATTTAAACAACCTATTAGATGGCACATGTTCTCTTTGAGAGGTGTATGCTCTTGGAAGACTAAGGGAGGTGTATTAGTATGTTCTCACACAGCTACGAAGAACTACCTGAGACTGGGTAATTTATGAAGAAAAGAGGTTTAATTGAGTGTAGGCTTAATAGGAAGCCTGACTGGGAGGCCTCAAGAAACTTACAATCATGGTGGAAAGTGAAGGGGAAGCACGCACATCTTCACAATGGCAGAGCAGGGGAGAGAGCGAGTGAAGGGGGAAGTGCCACACACTTGCAAACAACCAGATCTTGTGAGAACTCACTATCATGAAAACAGCAAGGGGGAAGTCTGCCTCCATGATACAATCACCTTCCACCAGACTCTTCCCTGACACATGGGGATTACAATTCAAAATGAGATTTGGCTGGGGACACAGAGCCAAACCATATCAGAAGGATTAGCTGTACTTGTTTACATCCTTTACTTAGCCATAGGGCTTCCCTTGACCAGTAACCATACACCTGCGTACCATTTCCTCTGAAATTTATGGAAAGCACTCCTTAGTTAGGTTGGATGTTGCCTTCCCTTTGTAGCCGCACGGCAATTCTGAAGAAACCATTAGACCCAGCGCTGTTCCATTCTTGGGTGGAGCTTTTGGTGTTCTTTAAGCCATTGGACTAGCTGTATCTAAATGTGTATATAAGGTATAATGACTCTATTGGTCTTATGTGACAGTCATGAATGCTAAACAACCTTAACTTGCTTTCTAAGAGCTGTTGATCTATGGACGACCAGTGTATGTCACTCTAATAGCTAGAAGATCCAGTAAATTTGCTGGCACCCGTTTTCTTAAAAGAGGTGCAAACTGTGAGGTAAGATGACAAACAGTATCTTCACTGAACTTGAACCTTTTGTATCAGCTTTGCTGATGTAGAAGCACAGTGAAATTTTAAAATATGGAATTTCTTAGTTTGGAATGTTATCTAGAGAATACAGTTGCCCTTTAGTATCAACAAGGGATTGTTTCTAGGAACCCCCTTCCCATCCAAAATCCACAAATGCTGAAGTCTCTTATATAATATGGCCTAGTGTTTGCATATAACCTATGTACACTCATCTGTATACTTTAAGTCATCTCTAGATTACTTCTAATATCTAATATGATATAAATGCTATGCAAATAGTTCTAATACTGTATCTTTAAGGGAATAATGACAGTAAAAAAGGTCTGCACGTGTTCAGTTCAGATGCAACCATTGTAGGCCTAACTACATTTTCTATCTGAGATTGGTTGACTGTGGAGGGAACCCATGGATGTGGGGGGCTGACAATAATTAATATTCCAGTGCATCTGAAACATGTGAGAAGTATGACTAATAAACAGATGTTCTGAAAAGTCAGCCATCTTAGAGTTATGCAGTGCTTTGAGGAATTATAAAATGTCTAATGTTGTGGAGGGTGAGCCATTTCTATAATATATGAAATGTGGTACATGTTTAATGTAGAGACAAAAATAGCAAAGCACCTCCACCCAAATAGAAGGCAGCACTCATCACGGGAAGTCAATTCTTGGTAAGAAGATGAAGTGGAGCAAGGTACGGGAAACCTTTGCCCTTTTTGTCTTTTTTGCTCAGACTCCTTTTTCTGTTCACCGCTAGAAAATAACAACAGCAAAAATGCAGCCGTCCTTCCATCAGCCGTGTTCTCTCCTTTGAGTGCTCCGTCTCTGTTTGCAATAGACAACTTGAGTCTTGAGTGGATGTGTGATTCAGTAGACAGATTGAGTGAGGCATTGGATTTTGATCCTGACTTAAAATAGCAATATTGTTCTTAAAATTATATCAACAATGAAAATTGTTACAGCTGATGCTTTAAAATATCAGAATTTTGCAACTATATTATTTACTTTTGAATATTCAAAGATAATCAGACATGTTATTACTGCCTCTGAAATTATTCTTTATTATGTCCTTATATACTTCTATAAGTACCTCAAAACCCTATTTTTTCCTTTTGTCCATCAGGCATTATTTGAATCTCAGTCTTTTGTCCTTCTATTTCATTTTGGTCATCAGAATTGAATTTTGATATTCTTCTAGTCTTCCTTACCTCCTGTGTAATTTCATGTAATTGTCGTTTCTTTCCCTCTCTCCCATTTATTTAAACCAGCTGTTTCGTATCTGATTTATATTATTAGAGATTAATCTGGTTTTTTTCTAGTCTATTCTCTGCTACTTTTAATTGCCTTCTTTATTATATTTTAATGGTTTTGCTTTTCTAATGTGCATATTGAATATTGATCAATGTTTACCTCTCAAAACTTTCAAAGAATAGGAATTATAACTTCATTGAAAGTTATTTCATTAAACATTTCTAAGAACATAATGTATTTTTCAATGCACCTTTCTTTTCAGGGTGATGTTGCAAATGAAGTGGAGACTGAACAAATACTTTGCGATGCTTCTGTGATGTCTTTCACTGCAGGAAGTTATTCTTCTTACGTACAAGTTAGAGGATCTGTGCCCTTATACTGGTCTCAGGACATTTCAACTATGATGCCTAAACCACCTATTACATGTGTGTGGAGCCATGTTTTTAATAATAACTCCTGTGCTTACATTTAGAGATAGTGAACTATTGTCACAGAAACTTCATAAATGCTTAGGTTTTCACGAGGTTTTAGTCCTGGAAGGTAGTTAATTTAGAAGAAGAATTTCTGTTTTTCTTATGTAATAAATTTATATTTAATTTTGACTATTAGTAAATTATTTTTATTTTGCTCCACAAATGTAAGAATCATTCAAATGTAATAAATACATGATCAGGCCGGGTGCGGTGGCTCAAGCCTCTAATCCCAGCACTTTGGGAGGCCGAGACGGGTGGATCACGAGGTCAGGAGATCGAAACCATCCTGGCTAACATGGTGAAACCCCGTCTCTACTAAAAAATATGAAAAACTAGCCGGGCGAGGTGGCGGGCGCCTGTAGTCCCAGCTACTCGGGAGGCTGAGGCAGGAGAATGTCGTGAACCCGGGAGGCGGAGCTTGCAGTGAGCTGAGATCGCGCCACTGCACTCCAGCCTGGGCGACAGAGCAAGACTCTGTCTCAAAAACAAACAAACAAACAAACAAATAAATAAATACATGATCAATAAGTGTCTAGTGAGCACCTTAAGAAGGATCTGGGAAGATTAGTTGAATTGCATTTCTTTAAAAAAACAACCCTATGCTTCTTTTATTTTTGCTTTGCAATTTTAATTCAGGTGCTTTTTCATCTTTTTTCCTTCTTAGTGGATCAGGCAGATCCATTTGCACATGTGGCTGCCCTTCACTTTGACCAGATGTTTCAGAGGTTTGGCTCTCCCATCATCATCTTGAATTTAGTGAAGGTATGATGTGCTCATCTGTTTGGTTATGAGATTCAGACACTTTGGGAAGCCTCTTCCTCAATACAGAGGGGTTTAACAAGCCGTGCTTCCCCTCTCCCTAGTGGAGAGATGTGCAGATTATTATGCTGGGACAGCTCACTGTGTCTGAGCTGAGTCACTTTTCTTTGGCCTCAGATTCCATGTGGCTTCTTCTCTGCATGGCTGAAAAAAATCAGTAGTATATCTGTAAGGGAGTAGAGTGATTCAGTGTATCAGGAAATCATTGTGTCCTGATTTCCTTGTGTGAATTAGATGTAGGTGAAACTTCTGCCTTAGTTCCCAGGACAACCTGGAGAAAGAAGCATGAAAATCAAACTATCACAGCCTCACCTTTACTGTCAGCGACCTTGAAAATCCATAAGCTCCCCTGGGCAAATTAATTTATAGTAATAGGATCAAAAGGCTAGATTCATAAACTAGAGTAGTGTTGTTTCTCAGGGATCAGGTGGGCTTGTGAGAAGCCCAGACAAGGTGGTATTAGCCTCATAGTTCCCTGCTTTCTTGGCAGAGTACATGGACTAGTCAGCGTATCTATCTGTATGAATGGGCATACAGGTCAAAGGCTGAGAACAGGAGGCAGGGAGACCACACAGTAGGTTTTATCTGCATCTGTTGCAGCCAAGTGAATTGAAAGACTCTCAGTCAGAAGCCAAGAAGACCCTGAGAGTATGAAAAGCAAGGGCGTTGTTACGTCATGTGCTTGTGGTGGTGCCCAACCATCTAGTACTGTCTGAGGTTATTCTGAGAGGTTGGTTAATAAATGTAAATGAATTTACTAAAAATCCAAGGAGGCCTGTGACCCTGTGTCCATTTAGTGAGTCATTAATTTTTATTTATTTTTTATTATACTTTTTAAGTTCTCGGATACATGTGCAGAACGTGCAGGTTTGTTACACAGGTATACATGTGCTGTGGTGGTTTGCTGCACCCATTAACCCTTCATCTACATTAGATATTTCTCCTAATGCTATCCTTCCCCTATACCCCCAACCCCTGACAGGCCCCAGTGTGTGATGTTCCCCTCCCTGTGTCCATGTGTTCTCATTGTTCAGTTCCCACTTATGAGTGAGAACATGCAGTTTTTGATTTCCTGTTCCTGTGTTAGTTTACTGAGAATGATGGTTTCCAGCTTCATCCATGTCCCTGCAAAGGACATGAACTCATCCTTTTATATGGCTGCATAGTATTCCATGGTTTATATGTGCCACATTTTCTTTTTCCAGTCTATCATTGATGAGCATTTGGGTTGATTCCAAGTTTTTGCTATTGTAAATGGTGCTGCAATAAACATACATGTGCATGTGTCTTTATAGTGGAATGATTTATAATCCTTTGGGTATATACCCAGTAATGGGATTTCTGGTCAAATGGTATTTCTGGTTCTTGATCCTTGAGGAATTGCCACACTGTCTTCCACAATGGTTGAACTAATTTACACTCCCACCAACAGTGTAAAAGCGTTCCTATTTTTCCACATCCTCTCTAGCATCTTGTTTCCTGACTTTTAAATGATCGCCATTCTAACTGGCATGAGATGGTATCTCATTGTGGTTTTAATTTGCATTTCTCTAATGACCAGTGATGATGAGCCTTTTTTCGTATGTTTGTTGGCCACATATAAATATCTTCTTTTGAGAAGTGTCTGTTCATATCCTTTGCCTACTTTTTGATGGGGTTGTTTTTTTCTTGTAAATTTAAGTTCCTTGTAGATTCTGGATATTAGACCTTTGTGAGATGGAGAGATTCTACAGTGTTCTCCCATTCTGTACATTGCCTGTTCACTCTGATGATAGTGTCTTTTACTGTGCAGAAACTGTTTAGTTTAATTAGATCCCATTTGTCAATTTTGGCTTTTGTTGCCATTGCTTTTGGTGTTTTAGTCATGAAGTCTTTGCCCATGCCTATGTCCTGAATGGTATTGCCTAGGTTTTCTTCTAGGGTTTTTATGGTATTAGGTCTTACGTTTAAATCTTTAATTCATCTTGACTTAATTTTTGTGTAAGGTGTAAGGAAGTAATTTATAGATTCAATGCCATCCCCATCAAGCTACCATTGACTTTCTTCACAGAATTAGAAAAAACTACTTTAAATTTCATATGGAACCAAAAAAGAGTCCATGTAGCCAAGACAATCCTAAGCAAAAAGAACAAAGCTGGAGACGTCACGCTACCTGACTTCAAACTATACTACAAGGCTACAGTAACCAAAACAGCATGTTACTGGTACCAAAACAGAGGTATAGACCAATGGAACAGAACAGAGGCCTCAGCAATAACACCACACATCTGCAACCATCTGATCTTTGACAAACCTGACAAAAACAAGCAATGGGAAAAGGATTCCCTACTTAATAAATGGTGCTGGGAAAACTGGCTAGCCATATGCAGAAAACTGAAACTGGGTCCCTTTCTCACACCTTATAGTCAGTCATTTACCAAGTATTTTTGAGAGTTTCCTATGTGCCAAGGCAGTTCCAGATACAGCTCCTACCTTGAGCTAACAGCCTGTTGTAGGAGATGGTGAGGTAATGCAGAGGCACCAGTACAAGGCAAATGGTGCAATAAGAGCTTATAATGGAGAGAAGTCTTTCCTGAGGACAGGAAGAGTTAGCATCAGCCTGAAGGAAGAGGCATTAACCAGGTCAATGGGAAAGAGAATGGTCTTCAACTCAGAGCACAGCATGTACAGCGTCCCTAGGACAGGAGGAAGTGTGGTGGGTTGGAGGAAGAAAAGGGGGTTCTCTGTGGTTGGGGCCCAGAGGATGAGGACAAGATGCTTGTTGTGAGATGAGGCTAAAGAGATGGTTATGGCCAGACCATGCAGGGTATTGTAGGCTGCATTAATGAGCCTGGCCTTCTTCCTGAGAGTAATGGAAAGTCATTAAGAATCTTGCATGGTTGAGAGGATCCTTGTCAGATTTATGTTTTGAAAAGATTACTGTGACCTCAACATAGAAAACAAATGGATCAGTACAAAGCTGGAAGACCAGCTAGGAGGCTGTTATAATTGTCCAGAAAAGAGGTGATTAAACCAGGGTGGTGTGGTGGAGATCTAGAGAAGTGGACAGTCAGTAGACTTGGTGATGGGCTGGATTTGAAATGAGGGGATGGGGGATGTCAGGCTCAATTCCCAGGTTTCTGGCTTACTCAGGTGGGTGAATGGTGATGCCATTCACTAAAATACAAAACACTGACTGGGTTTGTTGCGGGAAGATCGTGGGTGTAGCTTGGATATACTGAGTGAGGTTTGAGGTATGCTTGAGTCCTCTAAACGGAGGTAACAGTTCAGGGCATGGTTCAGGAGCTCAGAGGAGAGGTCTGGGCCCAGATGTGATTTTTGTAACTCTGTTTACAAGTGACATTTGAAGGCATGGGCATGGATGAGATGCCCATGTGGAGAGTATAAAGAAGGAAAACCTCAAACCTCATCTTGGGGGATTTCCAGCTCTTAACGCCCAGTTAGAGTGGCTGAATCTCTAAAGGAGTCAGAGAAAAAAACAGCCAGAGGAGTAGGAAGAAAACCAGGAAATGCTGTGTTAGGAATACCAAGAGAAAGCGTGTTTCATAATCAAGGAAGTAAATGATCAGCAGCATCAAATGCTAAGGGCTCAAGTAAGATGAGGATGGAAAAATTGTCCATTAGTGTTAGCATCATGGAGGGCACTGATTGAAGCAGACCGAGTGTGGGATAACAGTGAGAAAGTGGGAGCAGTAAGTGTTGTACTTTTCCCCCAATAGGAGTACCCAGTAAAAGATGGCATTTTTATTTTTTAAAAGAGATCATACCGATATGTTTAAAAGCCTATGGGGAGGATACATTTGAAAGGGAGAGTTGTCTGACACAGGAGAGAAAAGGAATGATCAGTGATTTCATGTACTTAAGAAAGTAGGAAATGATGAAATCTGAAGCATACATGGTAGAATTATTATTTTATTTTTGAGACAGGGTCGTGCTCTGTCACCTAGGCTAGAGTGCAGTGGCAAGATCGTAGCTCACTGCAAACTTGAACTCCTGGCCTTAAGTAATCCTCCCACCTCAGTCTCCCAAAAGTGCTGGGATTACAGTCATGAACCATGGTGCCTGACTGGAATTACTTTAATGGAGAGACAGAGAATAGTAAGGGTTCGGGCATGTGTGTATTTGTGAGCATGCACATTCCATTCTGATGGCTTTAATTTCTCCTTAAGGTAGGAGGAATGATCATGCTGAGAGTGGAGGTTTGAAGGGAGTGGAGAAGGTTTAAGTCTTGTGTACATGAGAGGGTAAGTTGACTAAAAACCTGCAGGAAGTACCAAGAGCCAATTTCAGGTTGGTGATCATGATTTCTTAAATAGAATCATTTTACTATTGCCTGCCTTCTTCCAGCAGGCTTGTGAATGAGTATAAGCACAGGTAAAATAATAATTGGGTTTATTTAGTTTCATCAGACAGGTGTGACATAAAAAGACAGGATGAAAGGCATTTTGGATTTTGACAATCCTGTGATTGAAGTGAACCATGGAATCTGAGCCAAATAAGGACAGGGCTAAAAGAACAGGGCTGCTGGAGAAAGTGGAGATGTCAGTGGATTGCGGTCCTCATGAGGTGGGATATTTAAAGCAAGCAATGTGGAAATAAAAGAGGTCACGAATAAGAAATGTTGAAGAAAGAGCAGCCTGTGATAATGAATTGGTCTAAGATGTGAGAGTGGGAATGGGGATTTAAAGTGGAAAACGAGGTGGAGATACTGAAAGTCACCCAGTGTATTAGTCTGTTTTCATGCTGCTGGTAAAGACATACCTGAGCCTGGGTAATTTATAAAGAAAAAGAAGTTTAATGGATTCACAGTTCCCTGTGGCCGGGGAGGCCTCACAATCATATCGGAAAGCAAAAGACACATGTTACATGGTGGCAGACAAGAAAGAATGAAAACCAAGCAAAAAGAGAAACCCTTTATAAAATTATCAGCTCTCGTGAGACTTACTCACTACCATAAGAACAGTATGGGGGAGACCACCCCTGTAATTCAGTTATCTCCCACCAGGCCCCTCCCACAACACGTGGGAATTATGGGAGCTACAATTCAAGATGAGATTTGGGTGGGGACACAGCCAAACCATATCACCCAGGATGGAGGCAAAGCTTTGGGTGGGGAAGAGACAGTTCCCAGGAGAGGACAGTATAACTACATGCATGGGCTCAAAGGGTGTGTGTGTGTGTGTGTGTGTGTGTGTGTGTGTGTGTGTTTTAAATCAAGAGTATGGAGGAATATGTCCCCAAACTGGCAGCTGGGGGAGAAGAGTGAAACAGTGAGGCAGTCAGCTTCATTTCTTCCTGTGTTGCTCTTTGTAATTGCATCCCACTAGGGATTGACTTTATAAAACAAATCATTCAGATGTTAAATAATCATTTTCTAGACATTTGTTCATATTAATTCAGAAGTTTCATATTCACGTCTCTCTCCATATCAACTCAGAATAATATAAGGTGGATAATCTCTCACCTCAGTCTAATATTAAACAGTTAGCTATAGTAGATACATAAGTGAAAATTTAAAATATGAAAACTTTAGTGAAAATGCTCATGGACACTTCTCCAGTAAATGTATAGAAAATAAGATATTGTTAGTATGGAAATAAATTATTGCTAAAGTATTAAATTATAAAGTGTTACTGGATTAGAAACCTAGTTTTAAATTAGTGGATTTAGTCAGAGCACGACCCTGCCTCAATAATAAAATAAGATAAAATAAGTTCATGTTTTACAGAGTTCGTATAGTGTGGTTGAAAAGCTGTCATTAAATGGAGATTCAGGTCTACAATGCTTGAAATAATTCTCTATTAATTGTGCACACTCAAAAAATACTATCATATACATGTGATTATAATGTATTCTTTGCCAGGTATCTCACATGTACTTTTATTTTTTCAAATATTTAAAGATCAGTCAGTGGATTTTAAAATTGTACTTCTTTATTGTTCCACTGCAGTAAAAATCCTGACAATGACTAGAAGTTAGCTACAGAAATAGTTTGGAGATTAAGTTGCTGTTTCATGGAATAGGAAAGTATTTTGTTGTTTATAGCACTAGTTTTATTCATAGGATTTTTTTTTTTTTTTTTTTTTTTTTTTTGGAGACGAAGTCTCGCTCTGTAGCCCAGGCTGGAGTGCAGTGGCCGGATCTCAGCTTACTGCAAGCTCTGCCTCCCAGGTTTACGCCATTCTCCTGCCTCAGCCTCCCGAGTAGCTGGGACTAGAGGCGCCCGCCACCTTGCCCGGCTAGTTTTTTGTATTTTTTAGTAGAGACGGGGTTTCACCGTGTTAGCCAGGATGGTCTCGATCTCCTGACCTCGTGAGCCGCCCGTCTCGACCTCCCAAAGTGCTGGGATTACAGGCTTGAGCCACCACGCCTGGCCTTATTCACAGGATTAAAGAAGATGTTTATTCAGGTCACTTGGTAGAAGACCTTATTAATTGCGATTAAAGAGCCAAAGAATACATGTGTGTATAGAATGATACCTAGGGGATACTCATTCTTTATTCTACCACCATATGAAGAAGATAATAAAGTGAAATGCTTTTTGTGATTTCATTTCTCTTTTACCCTGTGTTGTGAACTTCTTCCCAGTTGTGAAAGTTTGAGGCACTGGTTGAAAGATAGTTTGCAGCAATCCGTGTGCTTTCATTGCTGCTACTGTATCAACAGGAGGCCAACCTAGGATCAAGTATAACTGTACATCAGAGGTTTTTAATCTGTGGGCCATGCATGGCTGTTAGGGGGATCTTGGAATCCTTTGAAATGATATGCAGCTGGATGTGGTGGCTCATGCCTATAATCCCAGTGACTTGGGAAACTGAGACGGGAGGCTTGCACAAGACCAGGAGTCTGAGAGCAGCCTGGGCAGCATAGGAGACCCAGTCTCTACAAAAAAATTGTTTTTCAATTAGTTGGGCATGATGCACACCTGTAGTCCCAGCTACTTGGAGGCTGAAGTGGGAGGATCACTTGAGTCCAGAAGTTCCAGGATGCAGTGAGCTATGATTGCACCACTGCATTCCAGCCTGGGTGACAGAGTGAGACCCTGTCTCTTTATAAAAAAAAGAAAAAAGAAGAAAAATGATATGCAAAATCGCTTGTGTATGTAAAGTTTTCCTTTACTTGTTAGGGGTCTGTGGCTGTAAAGAGGTAGACTAACAACCCACTAACACTAATCCTCTATGGACAGAGAATGCATACAGCAGATTCTTCATACAGAGATGAACGAAGGTTGCTCAAACATTTCCTCTCCATCCCACAAAATGTCAGATTTGATATAAGCATTTCAAGAAGATTTTGTTTCCCTAGTTGATTTTAAATGCTTTTGAGAAAAATTTCAGATATGTATTTTTCTCATATATATAAGCAAAATTTATTTTCATCCTAAAATTTAACAGTTCTTAATTCTTATCTAATTATTTCATTTGATGTATTCAGCTGTGCCCAGTAGTGACCCCTTTTTGTTGCTACAGTACTTATCTAATTAAATTCATGGCAACTGAAAACAGCAGTGTAATTTTGATGCCAACAATAGTGCCTTAGTACCATTTCAGTCTCACTGTTGTGGAATTAATTGTTTTTCTTTGTTTCTAAGTGAAGGCTTGATCAGGGTAATAATGAAAATGGCAAATTTTTATAGGGTACTTCCTATATGCCAGCTGTTCTATAAAAACTCACCATGCTCTGCTGCTGGGTTTGGTTTGCCAGTATTTTATTGAGGATTTTCGCCTCAATGTTCATCAGGGATATTGGCCTGAAATTTTCTTTTTTTGTTGTGTCTCTGCCAGGTTTTGGTATCAAGATGATGCTGGCCTCATAAAATGAGTTAGGGAGGAGTCCCTCTTTTTCTAATGTTTGGAATAGTTTCAGAAGGAATGGTACCAGCTCTTCTTTGTACCTCTGGTAGAATTTGGCTGTGAATCTGTCTGGTACTGGGCTTTCTTTGGTTGGTAGGCTATTAATTACTGCCTCAATTTCAGAACTTGTTATTGATTTATTTAGAGATTCGACTTCTTCCTGGTTTAGTCTTGGGAGGGTGTATGTGTCCAGGGATTTATCCATTTCTTCTGGATTTTCTAATTTATTTGCATAGAGATGTTTTAAGTATTCCCTGATGATAGTTTGTATTTCTGTGGGATCAGTGATGATTTCCCCTTTAACATTTTTTATTGTGTGTCTATTTGATTCTTTTCTCTTTTTTCTTTATTAGTCTGGCTAGTGGTCTATCTATTTTGTTAGTCTTTTCAAAAAAAAAAAAAACAACTCCTGGATTCACTGATTTTTTGAAGGGTTTTTCATGTCTCTATCTCCTTCAGTTCTACTCTGATCTTAGTTATTTCTTGTCTTCTGCTAGCTTTTGAATTTGTTTACTCTGCCACCACCAAGTCAGCTTCATCCCTGGGGTGCAAGACTGGTTTAACATATGCAAATCAATAAACGTAATCCATCACATAAACAGAACCAATGACAAAAACCACATGATTATCTCAGTAGATGCAGAAAAGACCTGCGATAAAATTCAACACCCATTCATGCTCAAAATTCTCAATTAGGTACTGATGGAACATATTTCAAAATAATAAGAGCTATTTATAACAAACCCACAGCCAATATCATACTAAATGGACAAAAGCTGGAAGCATTCTTTTTGAAAATCGGCACAAGACAAGGATGCCCCCTCTCACCACTCCTATTCAATATAGTGTTAGAAATTCTGGCCAGAGCAATCAGGCAAGAGAAAGAAATAAAGGGTATTCAAATAGGAAGAGAGGAAGTCAAATTGTCTCTGTTTGCAGAGGACATGATTGTATATTTAGAAAATTCCATAGTCTCAGCCCAAAAACTTGTTAAGCTGATAAACAACTTCAGCAAAGTCTCAGGATAAAAAATCAGTGTGCAAAAATCACAAGCATTCCTATACACCAATAATAGGCAAACAGAGAGCCAAATCATGAATGAACTCCCATTCAAAATTGCTACAAAGAGAATAAAATACCTAAAAATACAATTTACAAGGGATGTGAAGGACCTCTTCAAGGAGAACTACAAACCACTGCCCAAGGAAATAGGAGAGGACACAAACAGATGGAAAAACATTCCATGTTAATTGATAGGAAGAATCAATATTGTGAAAATGGCCATACTGCCCACAGTAATTTATAGGTTTAGTGCTATCCCCATCAAGCTACCATTGACTTTCTTCACAGAATTAGAAAAAACTACTTTAAATTTCATATGGAACCAAAAAAGAGCCTGTATAGCCAAAACAATCTTAAGCAAAAAGAGCAAAGCTGGAGGCATCATGCTACCTGACTTCAAACTATATTACAAGGCTACAATAACCAAAACAGCATGGTACTGGTACCAAAACAGATATATAGACCAATGGAACAGAACGGAGGCCTCAGCAATAACACCACACATATACATATCTGATCTTTGACAAACCTGACAAAAACAAGCAATTGGGAAAGGATTCTCTATTTAATAAATGGTGCTGGGAAAACTGGCTAGCCATATGTCGAAAACTGAAACTGGACCCTTTCTTTACACCTTATACAAAAAATTAACTCCAGATGGATTAAACACTTTAATTTAAGAACTAAAACCATAAAAGCCCTAGAAGAAAACCTAGGCAATACCATTCAGGACATAGGCATGGGTAAAGGCTTCATGACTAAAACACCAAAAGCAATGGCAACAAAAGCCAAAATGGACAATGGGATCCAATTAAACTAAAGAGCTTCTACACAGTAAAACAAACAAACAAACAAACAAAAACAACAACTATGATCAGAGTGAACAGGCAACCTACAGAATGGGAGAAAATAGTTACAATCTATCCATCTCACAAAGGGCTAGTATCTAGAATCTACAAGGAACTTAAATTTACAAGAAAAAAACAACCCCATCAAAAAGTAAGCAAAGGATATGAACAGATACTTCTCGAAAGAAGACATTTATGTGCAGCCAACAAACATGTGTAAAAAGGCTCATCATCAGTGATCATTAGAGAAATGCAAATCAAAACCACAATGAGATACCATCACCATCTCATGCCAGTTAGAATGGTGATCATTTAAAAGTCAGGAAACAACTGATGCTGGAGAGAATGTGGAGAAGTAGGAATGCTTTTACACTGTTTGGTGGAAGTGTAAATTAGTTCAACCATTGTGGAAGACATTGTGGTGATTCCTCAAGGATCTAGAACCAGAAATACCGTTTGACTCAGCAATCCCATTACTGGGTATATACCCAAAGGATTATAAATCATTCTACTATAAAGACACATGCATATATATGTTTATTGCAGCACTATTCACAATAGCAAAGACTTAAAGCCAACCCAAATGCCCATCAGTGATAGACTGGATAAAGAAAATGTGGCACATATACACTGTGGAATACTATGCAGCCATAAAAAAGGACGAGTTCATGTCCTTTGCAGGGACATGGATGAAGCTGGAAGCCATCACTCTCAGAAAACTAACACAGGAAGAGAAAACCAAACACTGCATGTTCTCACTTATAAGTGGAAACTGAACAATGAGAACACATGGACACAGGGAGGGAAACAGCACACACCAGGGCCTATCAGGGGATTGGGGGCTAGAGGAGGGAATAGCATTAGGAAAAATACCTAATGTAGATATCAGGCTGATGGATGCAACAAACCACCATGGCACGTGTATACCTATGTAATAAACCTGCACATTCTGCACATGTATCCCAGAACTTAAACAAAACAAAACAAAAAAAGCTCACAATGCTCTATCTCATTTATGTCTCACATTAATGTTGTGAGGAAGATACTGTTGTTGCCCTATTTTATAGATGAAAAAATGGAGGTGTAGGGAAATTGCGAACATTGCTGAAGGCCACATGGCTAGTGAGTGGCAGAGTCAGCACTCCAACCACAGAACTGTACAATAAAGTACTAGCTTGTCTTGAATGAGAGGCAGTGCAGTGTTTAACTAAAGAGATACCCCAGGTAAGGAGGCAGAAACCAAGGTTTAGTTCCATGAGTGCCTCTCAACCTCAATTCATTCAACCACAGTGTAAAAAGAAAAAGAAATGCCTGTCTTGGTTATCCCACAGAGTATTTGCAAGTCTAATTTATGAAGTCCTGTGAAGGCTGTGGAGCTGCTTTCTGCTGTGCTAGTTTAGGAATTGTTCATCCAGACCAGTTGATTTCTTTCTGGCCTTCAGCTGGCTGAAGTTGGGGGCTCCCTTCTTCTGATCCTTGGGAGGGATCTCCTCTGTCAGAATTGGGTGTGGAGTGTGTGGGCCATGGCCCATGGTGGGTAAGCTGGGTTTCTCAGGATGCAGGGAGGGTACCAGGAAGAAACCTGATCTCCTTCAATCTTTAAAGCTCATTATCTGTTCACTTTAATGCAATGGAGCATTTATTTCTTTGTATTTTTATTATTTCTGATTATTGTAGCTAGGTTTCATTTTAGTATATTTAAGACTTGGATTTTTTGTCTTAGCTTAGCTTAAAAGTAAACATGTTGAGCCTGTTCTTCTGATTTAAGGGAATTGGAACACTGAAAATGTTTAATTTTTGATAAAGGAACGAGAGAAAAGAAAGCATGAAAGAATTCTGAGTGAAGAACTTGTTGCTGCTGTGACCTATCTCAACCAGTTTTTGCCTCCTGAGCACACTATTGTTTATATTCCCTGGGACATGGCCAAGTATACCAAAAGGTGAATGATACTCTTCTGCCTGGCTATGATCGTTTCCTTTTCTTATAATGAGAAATAACAGAAAGCTGACCTCTATGGTAAAGTAAATTTTACCCTGTTAATTTCCTTCATAAACCTGTTGAGGGGCTGTTTTGAGTATATCAATAAACTAACCGAACTTTTTTTTTTTTAATTTTATCTATCTATCTATCTATCTATCGATCGATCTATTTTGCCTATCGTAGATACCATTTGCAACTTGTTTGAAATATCTAGTCGTTTCAGAACATTTCTACCACTATTCCATAAAGGCATTAGTTTTACTTTTTTCTGTATCATCTGTCTCACTATTTAAACACTTTCTCAGATGTCACTCGTGGATGAACCTGTGATAATTCCTGACTGTATATAGTAGATCCAGACTCCCTAGTGTAGTGTCAAAGCCTCCTCATCTGATTGTCTTCAGAATGCGATCACTTTTTGTTTATCCCCAGGGCTGTTCTTTTCCAGAAAACTGAGTCTTCATGCTCTGCCACAAATGTAGCAGCCAAAGTCCTATCCTAAGCCTCCATTCCTATTCTTCACCCTCCCTGGGATGCTTTCCCACCTCTCTTTTATCTTTCAAGATCTGATTCAAAACTCATCTCTTCTAAGGAACTTACTTTTGTTAAATCTTGCATTGTCTTTTTGTTCACTTACTGCACAATCATACAAGCTCTAGGTTTACTTAAGGTCTTATTTTTTAAAATGTTACTATATCGTTTTGTACTTATTGTACTTTTTTCTAAATCATTTTATACAGTTAGATACACACACACTTTCCCAGAATATAAGTTTGGTTACAAGTTGTTGCCATTCATTTTTTTTTTTTTTTAATTTTTTAAACATAGTCTTGCTCTGTCACCCAGGCTGGAGTGCAGTGTTATGATCTCAGCTTATTGCAGACTCCGCCTCCTGGGTTCAAGTGATTCTCCTGCCTCAGCCTCCTGAGTAGCTGGGACTACAGTCATGCACCACCGTGCCTGGCTAATTTTGTTTTTGTTTTTGTTTTTTGAAACGGAGTCTTGCTCTGTTTCCCAGGCTGGAATGCAGTGGCACAGTCTCGGCTCACTGCAAGCTCCACCTCCCGGGTTCACGCCATTCTCCTGCCTCCTGAATAGCTGGGACTACAGGCGCCTGCCACCATGCCCAGCTAATTTTTTGTATTTTTAGGGGAGGCAGAGTTTCACCATGTTGGCCAGGCTGGTCTCAAACTCCTGACCTTAAGTGATCTGCCCGCATTGGCCTCCCAAAGTGCTGGGATTATAGGCCTGAGCCACTGCACCCAGCTGCCATTCATATAATTTTCCAGTTTTTTCTTCTCTGCCGCCTGCATTGTGCATGGTGCTCTTTTCACAGCCATTTTATGAATGTATTTTGACTTGACAACTCTTGAGGAGTGAAAGGCTTTGGAGAAAGCTCAGGCAGGGATGTTATATGCCAAGATTAAGGATCACCAATAAGTTACAGGTCTTTTGTGTCTCTTTCACATCAAATGTTGCTGGTTACTGAGTACGCATTATATTCTAGACATTGTTACATGTTTCTATCAAGTACCAGCCAAGAGATTTAAAAAATTACATCCTTTGGCCGGGCGCGGTGGCTCAAGTCTGTAATCCCAGCACTTTGGGAGGCCGAGACGGGCGGATCACGAGGTCAGGAGATCGAGACCATCCTGGCTAACACTGTGAAACCCCGTCTCTACTAAAAATACAAAAAAAAAACTAGCCGGGCGAGGTGGCGGCGCCTGTAATCCCAGCTACTCAGGAGGCTGAGGCAGGAGAATGGCATAAACCCGGGAGGCGGAGCTTACAGTGAGCTGAGATCTGGCCACTGCACTCCAGCCTGGGTGACAGAGTGAGACTCCGTCTCAAAAAAAAAAAAAAAAAAAAATTACATCCTTAAATATCATTGCTATAGACTTTACTGGCTTTAGATATAAGGATAAATATATATTGAAACTTGGCTTCTTCTCACTTTTCTCATTCTTCCTCCTCTCCTCAGCAAGCTGTGTAATGTTCTTGATCGACTGAATGTGATTGCAGAAAGTGTGGTGAAGAAAACAGGTTTCTTTGTAAACCGCCCTGATTCCTACTGTAGCATTTTGCGGCCGGATGAAAAGTATGTAGGGTATTTTAAAACTTATAATAAATCATGATTTTTGCTCTTATGGGTATTCTGAATATGAGCAATTTGTACTACTTGGAAATTGGATGTATTTAGTCCTGGGGGAGGCACACTGCTCACATGACTGAGTACTGAATGTTCGCTGGGGCATGGGAATTCCTTTGTTGGTTACCTACATACCTTGAGATGTAAGCCATGGGATCTGTATCTCTTGCTTCATAGAAAAAATGTTGCATAAAATATTTCTGTAAGTAAAATTTTCAACAGTGAACTCTATTTTTCAGTATTGAATAGAAACAGACTTTTTTTCTTATAGATTACATACTAACATTTTTATAAAAATAGTATTTATTATTGTATTATGGTTATTCGCTCACAAATCTTTCATTACTATTTTGGGAACTTCTTCAGATCAAGGATTTATGCTTTATCTTTTAAGAAACCAATACTATATATTTCTGGCATTTTATTTTCAGTTAATGTAGTTAACTACAATGATAAGACAACAGAAAAGAACTAACTACTAGTGTAATGTCTTTGGAAGTAATCCCTTTGTTATAGTTTGCATTGTTTGCACTTGTTTATTGTTTGAATTTTAGGGTACCCATGACAGGGGTCCCCCAAGACCACTCCCAGATTCAGTAATTCACTAGGATAACTGAAAGGACTCAGCTTATTGTATTCTGGCTATAATTTATTATGGTGAAAGGATATAAAATGACGTTAACAAAGGGAAAAGGCAAAAGGGGCAAAGTCCAGAGGAAACCAGGCACAAGCTTCCAGAGTCTTCTCCTCAGTGGAGTCGCATAGAACACACTTAATTCCCCCAAGAAACAGGTTGTGAAGCATGGATGAAATGTTGCCAGCCAAGGAAGCATGTTGGAGACTTTGTTTTTTTACTGGAGGCTGGTCACATAGGTAGCCTCTGCATGGCATATGCCAAAATTCTTGACTTCCAGAGGGACAGAAGGTATTCAGGAAAAACCATATTATTTGTACAAACCATTTCAGCACAGTGAGTCACTCTTATCAGTTCTGGGAATGGTGGAAACCCTCCTGAAATTTAAGCTCCCAGACGTTGGCCAAGGGTCAACCTTATAAGCAGGACTTTCTGAGGATAGCAGTTAGGCCTATTAGGTTAACTCTTTTCTGCACAGCACCTTCTTTTAAATAATTAAAATATTAACATCATCTATAGTATTTCATAACAAAACATATTCCTGTGTATTCATTGCACATGGAGAAAATAAGTAGTCTCTAAAAGGAAATCTGCAAAACCAACCAAAGAAATATAACAAAGCCTCCATGAATAAAAGCTGGGGGAGATAGAAAATCGTAATGTTGAGTTGGGAAGGCTAAGACTTGGAAGATTTTATTAGAAAGATGCTCTACGATTGTTACTTATGTGTATAGAGACCCAACAGGAAGTGGGTTTGAATGAAAGCAAGGGAGATTTTGGTTGAGCATGGGTAACAAAAAATGCCAGAGTGGGCACTTGGGCAAATTAAAATGCCCCTTTCCTGGACTCTCTTTGAGGAGAGTGTGGTAAGCAGTCCGCCTCAGTCATTTGCATGTTCACTTACCTGAAAAAATAAGAGTAGGCGGGATCAGCTGATTTTTCAGGAGGCTTCAGCTCTATTAATTTCATTCTATGATTCTTAACAAGGAGCTGGTACCGAAAATAAATATTTATTCTGCCATTAACTTTTTAAAAAGTGTTTATTTTTAAACATAGGTGGAATGAACTAGGAGGATGTGTGATTCCCACTGGTCGCCTGCAGGTATACACAATATTATATTCATAATGAACAGCATCTGTATCCATTGTATACTGTACGTTTTCTGTAAGCATTCATGTAGAGACCTGTATCTTATTTAATGCAGAATTATTATTTGAGAATGATTGTTGAAAGTCTTACTTCTAGTCTTTAATGCTTATGAAAAATGTGTAGCTGGCTGGGCGCGATGGCTCACACCTGTAATCCCAACACTTTGGGAGGCCAAGGCAGGTGGATCATAAGATCAGGAGATCGAAACCATCCTGGCTAACATGATCAAACCCTGTCTCTACTGAAAATACAAAAAATTATCTGGGCGTGGTAGCATGCACCTCTAGTCCCAGCTACTTGGGAGGCTGAGGCAGGAGAATCGCTTGAATCTGGGAGACAGAGGTTGCAGTGAGCCGAGATCGTGCCACTGCACTCCAGCCTGGGTGACAGAGCAAGACTCTGTCTCAAAAAAAAAAAAAAAAAAGAAAAGGAAAAAAAGAAAAATGTGCAGGTGAAATAATATGGCCTATGGGTTTTTTCTGTGTATTAAATTTTATTTCTGGAAATAGAAACACAAACAGGAACATGAAAAGAACAAATTACAGTGACTTTGGAAAAGAAACCAAGCATATGTAGTATATATGTTAACTATGCTTTAAGAATGATATGGCCCTAACCACTGAATATTTAGGTTGTATAATGAGGAGATATGTCCAAAAAAAGCCCATATTTTGCTAATTGGTACATGTGGAAATTGTTAGCTATTTGTTTTATTTTGTTAAACTAACAAAGTAAATTCAAATATAGGCCCGAAGATTTAATGATGCTGTTCCAGCAACATAAGTGAGCAGCATATATAACCTTATGCAACTTTAAACATGTTCTTCATTATTTTGACTTTACATAAAATTGAATAATATTTGTTCAAGAATAACACCTGCCCACAGACCTTTTTTTTTTGCTTCTTAAAGAAATCTAAAGTAGTATGGAAGTTCTTTGGTGATAGAATAATGATTGAAAATCTTAAGGTATTTCTCTTTAGACTGGCATCCTTCGAACCAACTGTGTGGACTGTTTAGATCGCACCAACACAGCACAGTTTATGGTGGGAAAATGTGCTCTGGCCTATCAGCTGTATTCGTTGGGACTGATCGACAAACCCAATCTACAGTTTGATACAGATGCAGTTAGGTAAGTCTTATTTTTTGCTATTTGAATGCTGATAATGGCGGAAGGCAAACCTGGTTAATAATAAGATTTTTTTTATGAAAGTGTCTCTACTTTTAGCTTCTCAAAAATTGTGTTGCTAGAAAACATTATTCAAACTAATTCTGTTTTTCTTATATTTTCTTCTAGTAGTTTTATAGTTTTTGGTCTTATGTTTAAGTCTTTAATCTGTCTTGAGTTGATTTTTGTATATGACGAGAGACAATGGTTCAGTTTCATTCTTCTGCATATGAATATCCAGTTTTCCCAGCACCCATTTGTTGAAGAGGGTGTCCTTTCTGCAGTGGATGCTGGTGTCTTAGAATAAATATTTCTATTAAAAATTTGTGTATTCTTGCCATGGTTTGGACTTTGGGTTTTTCTTTTGTTGTTGTTGTTTTTGCTTGTGTTAATTATGAATAAACACTACATTCTTTAGATAAATTCAAAGTACTTAGACAAACTAGTGGGTGTTGTTTTAAAACAAATCCAGATGGCATTTTCAAAAAAAGTACTGTGTCTTCATACATACTAAAAATCTGAGATGTGTAAAAGATTGATTCTTCATTAAGGATTACTATTTCTTCACTGTCTATTGCGTCTGTGACAGTCCATGAAGTATTATTTTTTGAAAATACAATTAATGATAGCTGATAGTGGTCATCAGAAATTGTCATAAAGGCTCAGCTGAGGAAAGTAATCAGTTTACAAATGGCCACACCAACAGATACCACTGCACTGGAAATATTAACAGACACTTGAAGAAACACAGGTTTCAAAAGTACATATCTAAGAAGGCATATGGTATGTTAGTCTGCTGTGATCTGAATGCTTGTGTCTTCCCTAAGTTCATATGTTGAAATCCTCACCCCCAAAGGGATGGTATTAGGAGGTGGGACCTTTGGAAAATGAGTAGAGCTGACAGGAACCCTCATGACTGGGACTAGTGTCCTTATTGTAAAAAAGACTGAAGAGAGCTAGCTAGCCTCTTCCATCATGTGAGGACACAGTGAGAAGACCATCTGTGATCTAGGAAATGGGCCCTCACCAGACACTACATCTACCAGCTCCTTGATCTTGTACTTCCCAGCCTCTAGAAATGTGAGAAATGTTTGTTGTTTATAAGCCACCCAGTTTATGGTGTCTTGTTGCAACAGCTTGAATGGACTGACACTGTGACAGGAGCATATTCTTTCTTCAGAGGCAATTCAGAGAGCGTATACATTCTGTCATGGGAGATGAATTGCTCTGGCAGGCTACAGAAAGTTAGGAGTCTTTAAGTATGGTTAGAAACAGCCTGGTCTGGCTTTGGTGGGTTATGTTTTTGGTGCCCCTGCTTCCATTTTAGTGTTTTCTATAGCTTTGGTGTTTACTGGAATATCACTCTAAAATATATTAGCATTTGCATTTGTTTTCAAGATGTTGAAGAATCTAACTTGAAAGGCTCAGAAGAATTTTTAAAGTATAAGACTTGTTTGGAGTTTGGCTAAGTGAATCACTTGTGCTTTGATTTTGGTGAAATTCTTTAATGCGAGTTTTTCTTTTTTTAGGTTATTTGAGGAACTCTATGAAGATCATGGTGATACCCTATCCCTTCAGTATGGTGGTTCTCAACTTGTTCATCGTGTGAAAACCTACAGAAAGATAGCACCATGGACCCAGCACTCAAAAGACATCATGCAAACCCTGTCTAGATATTACAGCAATGCTTTTTCAGGTAATTCTGAAGTAATAGCTATTTTAAAGACTTACTCTGAAGAGCATTTTTTATACATTTTTTAAAGCTATCTGGCTAAGTAAAATTAAAATTAAATATTTTAAAAGTTTAAATAAAACAGTCTGTCACTTAGAAGGTGCTCAGTAAATGTTTGTCCAATAAATGAATGAATAAACATTTGTATTTTAAATAGAACACTTTTGCATTTTGGCACCCATAATTAGAGTTTTTATATAATGCAACACACTTTAATTCCTTGGCTTCTGTCTCTTTCTATTTTTCTGCTTGCAGTATATAGATAAAATTTTTTGAGGGTGTTGAGTCATTTTTTTAAATAGGGTTCAAAGTCTCGACAATTGTCTAAGAGTGTAAATATCACTGAATTTTTTAAATGTCAACTAGAAACAAATTGTGATATTAGCACTAAATTATACTCATTAAATTCTACTGTTTTATGACTTGTGAATACTACATGTAACAGGGTGTTAACATGGTGCTTTTCCTGCCTTCATTCTGATGGAATTGCCAATACAATAGCTATCACAGACCAAAGTGATTGTGAAACAAACCCCCGTGCACAGAATTTATGAAGAAAGTGCTCAGTGATTGATTTCATGAGTCTCCAGCCCCTGTATCAGATTAAGGATAGGAAAGTCCACAGAATAGGGAGACGAAGATTAATAAAGAGGTCCTTGGGAGTGAACTATTACCTGCAATAACACCCACCCTCAGTGAAAAGAGAGTGGGCTTCAACAGGACTCTGGGTGAGCTTGACATGGTATCCTGCTATTGAAGAGACCCAGCAATGTGGGTCTTGTACTGTTGTACAGCAGATCTGAAGCAGAAGGATGGGCTGAGGAGAGTGTGCCACATTGGGAACTGTCTGCATTCCTCCAGTTGGGTGGGCCAAAGGATACTTGAGGGTTGACTGGTAACTGGGTGTGGGCCTTATGGAGGAGGGTGCCATGGGGTTCGCCTGGGTCCTGGCCAGTAAGGCCCTTGGAAGAACAGAGAGACCCTAGCAGCAAGACCCAGGAGGTAAACACTGGATACCTAAGGAGCTAAGGAAGGAGTTACAAGAAACTGCCTGATAAAAGGGAATTGTAAGAGAATCCCAGTGCTGGCAGTTTCAGAAGCATCTGGGAAAGCATCCATAAGAGTCAGCTGTCCACATTTTCTAGGCCCAGAGAGATTGCAAAGCTCATCTCTTATGCTCCTGTCCAACTGTATTCGTTTTCTGTGCTGTGTAACAAACGACTATAAACGTAGCAGCTTAAAACAGCACACATGCATTATCTCACAATTTCTGTGCATCAGAAATTTATGCACAACTTAACTGAGTCCCCTGCTTAGGGTCTCTCAAGGCTGCCATTGAGAAACAACCACTTCCCAGCCCACACGTTGGCAGAATTCAGTTCCTTGTGGCTGTAGGACTCATAGCAGCATGCTTGTTCACAGCTGACAATAGCATTAGCTAGCAAGACTGAGTCTTATAAATGTAATGTAATAATGGGAGTGACAACCCGTCATCTTTGTCATATTTTGCTCGGGAGCAAATCCTAGGTGCCCTTGCCCACACACGCGGGGGAAATCCACATCCATTTCCTAGGGCTGCTGTATCAAAACAGCACAAACTAGTGGCTCAAAACTATAGAAATGAATTGTCTTGCAGTTCTGGAGGCTAGAAGTCTGAAATCTAAGTGTTGACAGGGCCATCTCCCTCTGAAAACCCAGAGAGGAGAATCCTCACCGGCTACTTCTGTCATGTGCTAACATGTACATATCCCTCAGGGTGTATATCACCATGAAAAAGGGCATCTGCTCTTTTGCCCTCTCCTGTTGTCATTGTCCCTGTAATAGGGGTCATTATTGACACTTAAGGATCAAGTAATGTGTTTTTTTTTGAGACGGAGTCTCACCCTGTCGCCAGGCTGGAGTGCAGTGCTGCAATCTCGGCTCACTGCAACCTCTGCCTCCCGGGTTCAGGTGACTCTCCTGCCTCAGCCTCCTGAGTGTAATGTGCTTTTTAATAAGACTAGAGGACAGACAGAATGACCGTATAGCTGTCCATGTTTAAAAAAGAAAGGAGTAATATAAAAGATAAAGATAGTTATGAGAAAATAATGTGCACAAATGGAAAGGTAAGACAAAATTATGCACAACTGAAAGAGGAACTACTATGAAAGGAATGATTTTGTGAATAATGTGGCTAAAACAGGCTTCTTTATTTTAAGAAGCATGGTGTCATTGGAGTGTACAACTTATTTTTAAATTACAATGGGTATTATATAATGGTGACAATATAGAACAATTTTCTTTAAACCACTCAAGACAACTTTGCAAAACTTAGTAAGTCTTCTCATGTTATGCTCCTGGGCTAGGCAGGAACATACTGATTAACTAGACTTAAAAAAAAAAAAAAAAAGCGCTGGGTGCAGTGGCTCACACTTGTAATCCTGCACTTTGGGAGACCAAGGCAGGAGGATTTGCTTGAACCCAGAAGTTTGAGACCAGCCTGGGCAACGTAGTGAGATCCCATCTCTACAACGAATATATAAATTAACCGGGCATGGTAGTGCACACCTGTAGTCCCAGCTATGTGGGAGGCTAAGGGCAGAGGATCCCTTGAGCCCAGGAGTTCGAGGCTGCGGTGAACTATGATCATGCCACTGTATTCTAGCCTGGGTGACAGAGTGAGACTGTCTCTCAAAAAACAAGCAAACAAAAGCAACTAGAATAGTGAAATTAGGTTGTTAGGAATTTTACCCTTGGTTTATGTGGATGGATTGATGCTATGTGGGCAACTCACCTGACCCTTTTTTCTATTTATTTTATTTATTTATCTATTTATTTATTTACTGTTCTTTAGGCTTCACATGCTAGCATGCATGTTTGTCTAGGAAGCACCTTTTAGTTTTTAATATAACTAGTTACATAGGCAGTTGGAGGATGCTTTACAGGGAAAGCATAGGTATCTCTTCAGATGTTAGGGAGAGCTTTTAATTCCCTTAAGGGCCTTGCTAAGCTCTTTCTATTTTTTTTTAATGCAAATTTTGTAAGCCTGCATTTTCTTGCTGAAGCTGGTTGAATTTAAATCCTATTATAAAAAAAAAGATAAGAAACCTACAGCAGTTAATAATAGATCTGCTGTATATATATATGTGTGTGTGTGTGTGTGTATATATATAGGCCTAACATAAATATATACACCCACATGCGTGTGCATAATTTAAATGTGGTGAATGTGTATATGCATGCATGGAGGGGAATCATGTTCTCAACAGGTATCTAAAGAGAAAAGCTCCCAAGGTGTGTTAGGCCGTTCTTGCGTTACTATAAATACCTGAGACTGAGTAATTTTATAAAGAAGAGAGGTTTAATTGGCCCACGATTTTGCAGGCTGTATAGGAAACATGGTGCCATTATCTTCTTGGCTCCTGCGGGGGTGCCTCAGGGAACTTTTAATCCTGGCAGAAGACGGGGAGCAGGTGTCTCCCATGGCAAGGGGTGAGAGGAAGGAGATGCCACACACTTTTAAACAATCAGATCTCTTGAGAACTCAGTCACTATCACAAGGAGTGCACCAACCCAAACACCTTCCACCAGACTCCATCTTCAACATTGTGGATCACATTTCAACACCAGAGTTCAGCAGAGACAAATGTCCAAATTATGTCACAGTGTCAGGACTTCAAAGCTTACCACGCGTGGAAAACAGTGATCCCAGAAGATGGTGCTGAGATGGCTTCACCTGGCATTATGTTAGTACTCTAAAGGACGCCAGCAGTTTCTTCCCCTTTCTGCTCACTGCTGAAAGAAGGACATCAAAGGGAACATGCTGAGAACATTTTAATTTATCAAGAATAGTGAGATAGCCTTCTGAGGTCATCCTTCAAACAGCAGATTGTGAGTGAATAAGCTGTATTTGGCAATAGCAGAAATAAAACAGTTGGAAAAATGTTTTGTTTTAATAACGTTTGTTTTAATACCCTTGGTAACTCTTGTTAAAGCCCAACTCTTCACCTCTCCTGCAACCAAAGCAGTTATACATGGCAAGAGAAAAGATTGTAACTTATTACTCTTAGTTTAAACAGACTACAGTTCTCCAAAGGACAACTGACTGTCCTGTGACATTTCCATAGTAAGTTCATTCTTCCACTCTCCAAAATGACCATTTCATAACTTGTCCTCCTCCTTAAACCTACAACACCTCAGTCTCAGCTGATGACTTTGCTTCATGCTTCAGTGAGAAAATTAAGTTATTGGAAGAGAACTTCCTCTAATTCTTACCATCAAATCCAGAGGCCGTCGTTTTCTGCACCTGTAGTTTCTACCCTATATTGTATTACAGTGCTTGTAGTGGCCCTGCTCCATCTTAAGCCAAGCCTTGCCTTTTTGTTTGACTCCCATGCCTCCTTGTGTTCCCTAACTATATGCTCATTGCTGTACATCATCAGTTTCTCCCTCTGTAGTGCATCACTGCCATTAACATAAAAGTATGCTTTAGCGTTTTCCATCCACCTTTTCCAGCTATTCCTAATCCCACATCCCCCTCCAGCCACAGTCCTATTTTTCTGCTCTCATGAGCAAAACCTCTTGAAAGGGCTCATGAGCAAAACCTCTTGAAAGGTTTTTCTCCACCCTTTTCTCTCCACATGCTTCACTTGGCAACTGCCCTGCCATGACACTGAAACTGCGCTTGTCCAGGTTACCAACAATCCCCACATTGCCAAATCTAATGTTTACTCTTCTGACTCCATCTTACTCAACCTTTCAACAACTTTCATCACAGTTGACCACTTCCTCTTTCTTGAACTTCACTCTGTGAGATCTCTCAGTGGGATATTGAGATCTCCCCCAATAGGAGAGAGTCTCAGTCTCTTATTGACTTCCCTTGCCCTGTTGCTAAACCCTTCTCTTTTTCCAGTTTTGTCCTGGGGATATCACGTTCAGCTTTTGACCACCATGCATTTGACACTCAAATTTTTATCTCTAACTTTAACTTCTCATGAACTCCAGACTCATTTATCTAAATGTCTACCTAGCATCTCCTCTGGGATATTGAATAAATTTTTTTGTTTTCTGGTTTTTTGTTTTTTGTTTTTTTATTTTGAGACAGAATTTTGCTCTTGTTGCCCAGGATGGAGTGCAATGGTGTGATCTCGGCTCACCACAACCTCCGCTTCGCAGGTTCAAGAGACTCCCCTGCCTCAGCCTTCCGAGTAGGTGGGATTACAAGCATGTGCCACCACGCTCGGCTAATTTTGTATTTTTAGTAGAGACAGGGTTTCTCCGTGTCGGTCAGGCTGGTCTTGAACTCTTGACCTCAGTTGATCTGCCCGCCTCGGCCTCCCAAAGTGTTGGGATTATAGGAGTGAGCCATCATGCCCGGCCATTGAATTAGTTTTTATCATTGCCATCACAAATTACTACAAACTCAGTGATTTAAAACAATACCCATTATCTTAGAGTTTCTGAGGACCAGAAACCTACGGACACAGCATTACTGAGCTGTATTCTTTGCTTAGGGTCTCACAAGTCTCAAGTAAAAATGATGTCACATGACATTAAAATGAAGTCGAAATGTCAGCTGACCTGGGCTCTTTTCTGGAGGCTTCCTGGCTCATTCTCATTGTTGGCAGAATTCCATGCAGCTATTGGACCGATGTCCCATGTCCTTGCTGGCAGTTGGCTGAGGGTCACTCTCAGTTCCTAGAGGCTATTGCGTTTCTTGGCTTGTGGCCTGCTCTATTTTAAAGCGTACCACAGTGCACCAAATACATCTTGTGCTTCAAATCTCTTCCTTCCCCTCCTGCCTTCCTCTTCAGCCTCTAAAGGATTAATGTGATTACAGTGGACTCAACCAGATGAGTTAGAATTTTTCTATCTTGCAGTTGATGATGAGTAACCTTAATTACATCTGCAGAGTCCTTTTTGCCATGTAGTAGAAAATATTCATGGTATGATACTAGGGAGCAAAGGTCTTAGGGACCAGATTTCTGAGACAGAAACTCTTTTTTTTTTTCTTTTTTTTTTTTTAGACGGAGTCTCGCTCTGTCCCCCAGGCTGGAGTGCAGTGGCGCGATCTTGGCTCACTGCAAGCTCCGCCTCCCGGGATCATGCCATTCTCCTGCCTCAGCCTCCTGAGTAGCTGGGACCACACCCATCTAATATTTATTTATTTATTTATTTATTTATTTATATTTTTTTGTAGAGACAGGGTCTCCCTATGTTGCCCAGGCTGGTTCCTACCTCCTGGGCTCAAGTGAGCCTCCCTCTTTCCAGCCTTCCAAGTAGCTGGGACTATAGGCGTGTGCCACCATGCCCAGCTCACATTTTTTAGTTATTTTTATAGAGACGGAGTCGCCCTGTGTTCCCCAGGCTGGTCTCAATCTTGTGATCTCAAGCGATCTGCCTGCCTCAGCCTCCCAAAGTGCTGGGATTACAGGCATGAGCCTCCATGCCTGGCCATTTTTTTTCAAACACTAAAGTAATATATGTTAATTATACAAAGTACAGAATGGCTCACAAATAAATCATATGATCCCCACCTTCCAGAGATAGCCACTTGTATATTTTGGAGAACATGATCCTTCTGGTTTTACTATACCTGTAATTTATAACCTGCTTTTACTCCTTTGGATAATATAGCGAATCTTTATAACCTTATTCTTCTATAACATGATTTTTAGTAGCCTTATGGTAGTCTATCTTTGAGAAGCATCATAATTTAGGTATTTGCTTTGTACATTTAGAGTCGTTCTAAACAAACATGTTTGAACATACACCTTTTTCATATTTTGATCTTATGAAAAATTCAGAAGCAAATTTATTAGGTCAGAGGGTAAAAATAATTTTTAGGGCTTAAAATATCTATTTATATATTATATAGATACATATTTGCCAAATTGCCTTTCAGAAAGGATGTAACAGTTAATGTTCCCCTTGGCAGAGTATGGGAGTGCCTATTTTGAAATGTATTTGACAACTTAACAGGCGGAAAATGATATGTTGTTCTAATTTGCATTATTTGATAACTAGCGAAGTTGGGTTTTTATATATGCATTGGCTGTTTCTGTTTCTTTTGAAATGTGTGTACCTGTTTTTCTATTTGGGGTTAATTTGTGTCTCTCCTACATTTAGTTGGTATTTATTTCAATGTCTGATGTGAGGTAGAGATCTGACATCATTGTCCCTTCCCCCTCCACCCCAATACTATTGTACTGTTTATTGAATAATACTTCCTTTCATTGCTGATTTCAGAGGCCACCATATCATAAACTTAATATTAGAATACGAGCTATTTCAGTTCAAAAGTGACTTTTTCTCTAATTAAAAAGAATTGTTTTTTTTTAAACCTGATCTATTTAAATATAGTGAGTAGTAAAATTGGCTAATGTTTAACCTGTCTGAATCGTATTTGAATGGCACATATTCTTTTTTCCCTTAAAGCACAATTAAACATAAAAGTGGCTAATCATTTTGCCCTCTTGTTATCCACAACCACAGAGAGCCTGCCAGTTTTAAACCCTTGTTCATATCCAGAGTACCACCATCTTCCTGGAGGTAATTGTTTTATTTGCAATCAGAAGTAGCCAGGAGAAGATCCTCGGGCTCGTTAGGGCTCGCCTTATATCTCAAGCTTAATAAGTGACGATAAACATCATACATGTATTTTAAGTTGCAGCAGCAGTACCTCTAAGAAGTCTTCTTTATGATCCTTTGAAAGAATATTCTTTTTTTGGCTATGTTTCTCACATCTTGCATTTTACCATACTTGCTGAAAATTAAAGGTAACTGCTGTTAAAGGATGAAAGAAACTCCTAGAAAACGTGGCTGAAAAGTGGAAAGCTTCTCTAGATTATATTAAGATATTTTGAGGTACTACATGGAATGAACTATTAAGTGTTATTAAGGCTATTTAAGAAGCATAAAGAATGTAATTGCCATAAGAGCAACATGTTTACTTTTGTGTTATGTAAAGAGGGTACAAATTGGGGCAGTAATGTATGCATTATTTAATGCTTGATGTTTTCTCTCAACAAGTACAAAGAAAGTCCCCAAATGTGCTCAGCATATAAACATGTCCCTTTTTATATATTACTTTTAGCCCAAAAGGTAAATGCTGTTTTAATGGAATGCTTCCTGTCTAATATATGAAATACATGTTTGATGTACTGTATTTCATATTTCAGTCTTTTAGTTTTGCCGTAATGATCAAATAACCCAATGAGAACAATGTCGCTAATTTCAGGTGTATCTTGTTCACTATAACTGTTGGAAGAAAATTGATTTTATAATAATATTACCTTGCTCCAAATGCAGTCATTTCTACTGCGCTTTTTAGTTCTATGCTCATTTTTGGAAAGAGGTTATTATTTATATTGTGGATGTCTGCCACAAACTTGAATATACAGGACTTTGAGACAAGAATGGAAAGAAGGAAATAAGGAGAAAGAATGAAGGACACTAGGGAGGAGAATGTAGGGTGGGAAGGGTGGTTCATGAGACCACTTCAGTGCATATTATCATTTTTACCAAAAGATAATTAGGAAAAGGAAGAGGAAGTAAAACATACATATCGTCAGTTTTGTTAGTTCATAGTATAGTTTAAAAGATAATTTTGAAATGCTTGAATAGTTACAATGAGGCTGTTATCATGTGCCTTCTCTGCCTTCATTTTCAACCACAAAAGAGAATGGGCCAGGCTCACAGCTGACAGGGACAAAATATGTTGTAAACATTGTCTCTGTTAAAGAAAGGGAGAGTATATTTTCAAGGATTAAAAGTGGAGACAATGCAACTGACTTGTTCAAGGTTGTACAACAGGATATGGATATAAATTGGGTCATTTTATTTGTCTCTGAAGTCTCTGCTTGTCTTTGCAATAAAGTGAAGATACATTTACTTCAGGTAAAATAACAAATGGTGAGGATATATTTTCATTTTAAAAATAAAACTGCTATCTAAGGTATTTACTCTCTGAGTTCTTAAAGATGTTTAAGTGTCTCCAAATTCAACAAGCAGTTTATGTTTGCTATCATCTGTGTATTTTATAAGAGGTATGGAACAAAGAGGAAACATTTTGAAGCAAGATTTTAATTCTGCGCCAAATCTTGATAATTTATGTGTGTGTGTATGAAGTACTTGTATTTGTATGTATTTGAAATAAATACTACTTTTGTACCACTATCCTCCTAAGAAAATATTCTCGAGTTATATACATCAGTAATTGATTTTCTGAAATATATATTTTGCTTTTTAGATGCTGATAGACAAGATTCCATTAATCTCTTCCTGGGAGTTTTCCATCCCACTGAAGGGAAACCTCATCTCTGGGAACTCCCAACAGATTTTTATTTGCATCACAAAAATACCATGAGACTTTTGCCAACAAGAAGAAGGTATTTTTCTTCCTAGTCTGTAATATAAAATCCCATTTGGTGTTATTTGGAATATGAGATACTTTTCATCTTGAGAAATCATAGGCTAAAGTAGTCAGTTTTATTTTATTTAAAAAATTTTTTCAATTTTTTTGTGGGTATGAAGTAGGTGTATATATTTATGGGGTACATGAGATGTTTTGATATAGGCATGCAATGGGAAGGAAGCACATCATGGAGAATGGGGTATCCATCCTCCCATGCATAAAGCAGTCAGTTTGGCCACATGCTTGCCATGAGTTCAGTACTATTGATGTCCTGAAGTAGGTTGGGGAAAATGTGGTGAGCAATTGTTGTTTTGCGTTTTCTCTAAGATATGAAGTTTCAGACCTTCATTGTTGAACAGAAGTTGTAGCTCCACTAAAGCAAACCAACAGTATCATCTTTGAGTGTTTCCTACAAACTTGAAACTCTCAAGGACTCTAAGATGCAGAGTCAGTCTTAAATTTTTCAAGTGTGACAGCTAAGCAGCTTGTACCTTGTAATTCCAATATTCTCTCCTCCAGGAAACAACCAGTCTCAGTGACACTGGGAAGACAGGAAGCTAGAGCAGTGCTACTAGCTAGTATCAGATAACCACTTTCATGTCCCCACCACTCACATGCTTGAGTCACTTGCCAGTACAGGTTATTTTGAGTACAGTTAAATTGGTAATAATATTCTCAGAAGAAACAAACAGTTTACCTGAAGCCCTGAAGCAGTTTAGTGTGACACTCTGTGGTGTGAGCCTCAGGATCAGGTAGAGTTGAGTTGGAATCTCTGTAGTTCTGTGACCTGGGTCAAGTAATTTAAACTCTCTAAGCCTTATTTTCCTTATCTGAAAATGTAAATGCCTGGACACACCTCACGGAGTCATTGCAAGGATTTAATGAGGAGGCTCTTTAGTGTTTTTTAACTGAGGAGTCATGTACTATAATAATATAATCAATTTTGCCACATAAATAAAATATTTTACATACCATACATGAGGTTAGAGCCTAGTCCATTGCACTCAAAGGCCTCTAATGTCAAGTTCTCCCGTCATGCTTTTCTCTTACAACATCAATTTGATAGAGCCGTAATTTTGTGCAAAGATACCTACAAGGCCAGGCGCGGTGGCTCACGCCTGTAATCCCAGCATTTTGGAAGACCAAGGCGGGAGGATTACCTGAGGTCAGGAGTTTGAGACCAGCCTGGTCAACGTGGTGAAACTCCGTCTCTGCTAAAAAAAAAAAAATACAAAAAATAGCTGGGCATGGTGGTACTTGCCTGTAATCCCAGCTACTCGGGAGGCTGAGGCAGGAGAATCGCTTCAGCCAAGGAGGCAGAGGTTGTAGTGAGCCGAGATCATGCCACTGCACTCCGACCTGAGCAACAAGAGCAAAATTCTGTCTCCAAAAAAAAAAGATACCTTCCAAACACTATAGGAGTCATTGCCAGTCTGTGCTAATTGTGTGTATGGGACTGTGAACAACGGACAAAGGTGCAAGTACAGCTCTTGCAGTTGTTATTAAGTTCTGTGTTGCTTCAGGAATATTTAAAATATTAGGAAGGTCTCAGAGTTTATATGTTTCCCAAATTTATACTTATCAATGCATATTATTGGAATAACCAACTTAATACTTGAGCTTACTCTCCCTATAAATGGAGCACTGCTAATTTTTACATTAAATTTATTATTAATAAAATATTATTTACATGAATTTTTGCTGACAAAAAATTTGGAACTGTTTATTTGTTGAGAGATGGGTATAAATACCTATATTTGTATTTACTGATGACAGTTAACTATAGGTAAATATGGTTGATTTTCTGAATTGTTGTATTACCTGTAAGTATTGAAGATATTTAGATACAGCTTGGGAACAGCCATAACTCAGTTTTCCACTGCAGAAATTAGCTGTGTATTAAAAGCATAATTTAAACCCCTTGCTCACCTTGAGTTATATAACGAAGGCAGGTGGTTTTGGAATTTATGTGTTGGAATAAAAGGAAGCTGGTGTTACATCCCCATTTTCTAAAAAAGGAAATTGAGGTGCAGAGATAATGTCTTGGCTAAGATTATTCAGTTAGATGATTCAGTGAGAATCAGCTCTAAGCCTACCACTGAAAATAAAATTGTTATCAAAGTAGATAATATGGCTTACTAAGTTGATTTAGATCTCCTTTTTCTGTTTGTTTGTTTGTTTGTTTTTTCCTCTAGAATGTCAAAATTCTGAAAACTGTTTTTTGGTGTCGGGGAAGAGGATATTGGTACTGCGCATAAACAGTTTTTTAAAAAACTTTCTAGTGTCACCCACCTGTACAGGTTATTTTGCTGACAGTTAAAGCAGCATTACAATTCTCAAAAGGAATGAACAGTTTACCCAGAGGCAGTAACAGGACAAGAGCATGGAGCTCAGGCTCAGGTAGAGCTGAGTTGGAATTTCTGCAAGTGTGTGGCCTGTGACCCATTAACCTCTCAACCTCATTTTCTCACCTGTAAAATGGAGTTGACTATACATACCTCGCAGAGTCATTGAGGCTTAAATGGAAAAATATATGGAAAGTACTTAATACTAGGTCTGACACAGAATAAACCCAGTACTGAAGTAGCCAGACTCTGGAAAGCCTGCCTTCAGTTAATACCTGGGTGACCTTGGGCAAGTCACTTAACTGGTCTCATTCTGTTTCCACATCATTAAAATAGAGGCAATAATAGTACCTAACTTACAGCTTTCTCAGAGAATCAGATGAGATCATATAAATGGTTAGCACCTAGCAAATACGATAGGTGTTAGTATTGTTACCGTCTTTTGTTTGTTTTTGAGTCAGAGTCTGGCTCTGTCACCCAGGCTGGAGTGCAGTGGCGGGATCTTGATCTCGGCTGGCTGCAGCCTCTGCCTCCCAGGGCTCACGCCATCTTCTCCCCTTAGCCTTCCAAGTAGCTAGGACCACAGGTGGACACCACCACACCCAACTGATTTTTGTATTTTTGGTAGAGACTGGGTTTTGCCATGTTGCCCAGGCTGGCCTCCAACTCCTGGGCTCAAGCAGTCTGCCCATTTTGGCTCCCAAATTGCTGGGATTACAGGTGGGAGCCACTGCACGTGACCTGTTACTATTCTTTAAGGAGATAACATTCCCTAGTTTTTAACATCTATTAAAGATCATACGGGATGCTCATAAAGTCTGGAAACTTAGATAATGTGACTTATTAATGTAATATTAATTAAGACTTTATTATTCATGGGTGTTTTGAAATTTGTGGCATGTTGTATTTTATATCGTGTTTACCAATGATACGGGAATGGTATAGATAATGGCATGGCATATCTATGCCATGAAATAATATTTTTCTTGCACAATAAGAGAAGAGGGAATAATAAACCTAACCCTACCTAGAGTTCATTGGAACACGGTCCTCTTGAGATAAGTACTTCAATGACACAAAATCTCACATTTATTGATCTGCCTAAAACCGCTAATTGAAGCTTTGTTCTGAATTTGATTAATATGGCATACAATCATTTAAGATTCCATCTAATGACCTGGTGTTTAGAATGTCACCAAGATGCTTTTAGGTATTAAGCGTTAATTATTTCATTGACTCCTAGAGTTGGGAGATTTATTGGCTTGCCCCCTGTCTGATATGTGAGTTCCCTTTCTGTTTCCCTAGGGAGAAGTAATCTGGCCTGTGCTTGACAAGCTCTTGTTTGTCAATTGTTGAAGAGGCAGTTGTTTTGGAACAGTTCGCTTACACAATTCTTCCTCACGTCGTGCTGAGATCTGCTCCTCTGTAATCTTACCTATTAATCCTAAAGACCTTAAAAACAGGTTTCCTCATCCACTTGATAATCTTTTAAATATTTGAAGATGAGTTCATATACTTTCAAAATCTCTTCTTCTACTGGTTAAATAGCTCTGGTTTCTTCAGCTGTTCCTTGTATGCTGTGGTTTCAAGTCCCTCCAGCATTCAGAACATCACTCTCCTCTGTGTATATTCCAGTTAAGGTCAATGTTCTTCTTAAACTGTGGCCCCCAGATCTGGGTCCAATAATGGTCAGCGTTTGGTCTGATTTATGCTAGCTGTTGTGAGACCTCTGGGACCATCACTCCCCTTGTCCTAGATGCTGTGTTTTCATTGATAAGCATAAGGTCACACCAGCCATCCTCAGCGTTGCCGTCACAGTGTGCACTCTCTGAGCTTCCTGTCTGTTAGAACTCCTAAGTCTTTTTTAACATGCCATTGCCGCTCTGCCACATCGGTACCATTCTTGTCATGTTCATATATGCTTTGCCTCCTTCCAAAAAAAATTAAAATGTGTATCCTTTAATGAATACTTCTAGCTTTATAGTTTCTTCAGATTTAATCAGCTGATCATCTTGATCCTAATGCAAGTACTTGATGAAAAATGTCTATAGTAGGGTAAAGGGCAGAACCCATTGATTTCTACCCACAGACAACTCCTTCCACATAACATTGTTTAGTCCCTTTGGTTGTAATCATTTAAACAGCTGTAGGTTCGCTTAACTATACTCTTGCCCTGCCCATATTTCTCTGTCTTGTTCACAAATATTGATTGCTTTGCTGACATTCATGAATGTTTCAGAGGGCTCCCAAGTTAGCTAGGGAAATTAAAGACAGTCTTTAAAAATTTTCCCTAACCTTCCTATGGAACCGAGAACTCTTAATACTAGGAACTGGAAAAGGAAAGAGAATCTGACTTACTGGCTTTTTTGTATGCAAAGAAGGAAGCGACACTCACTTGGAATCTCCTGTTTTCTGATCCCTGGTCCCAAAGCAGGTTTCTGATCCACTGCATTGTTCTTCCTCTGGATAAATGTACCTGGTAGTAGAGGTGGTAAAGATTCCCCTATCTTGGGCTTAGTCGTCTTAGATGCTCTAATCCTCCATCCATTTTAGCTTATCTTCCCCAAGGCAGATATTTCTTTGCTTCTGAGACTCACCCAAAAGACTTGGAATCTTTTAAAAGTGTTGTTAAATTGCTACGTATTGCTAAGGGAAATACAATTTAGTAATATTTTTTAAAAGTTTATGGCCTGGTCTTAAATCATGAATCCATGATTATCTTTTCATTCTTGCTCACCACAAGAATTCTGAGTTAGAACACATTTTTTGTAATGTCTACTTCTTCTTCCTAAGCAAGCTGATTGGAAGCAACATCCTTTAGGGAATTCCTCATGTACTGATAACTTCTCTACTTTCCTCCCCTGCCAGGGTTAGATCATCACAGAATTAGATTTACTCAGATGCATGCATACACACATGCATACACCCCTCTTAAACAATTAGTCTGTGTCTTTTTCATTCCCCTGATCTGACAGTCTGATTTTCCTATCAGGAAAGGAAATGATATTAGCTTGGTGTGGCTTGTTTTTGTGAATATATGTGAATTCAGAGAATGCATTGGCCATCTTTTTAAGTCACTAACAACACGTCTCTGTCTCATATTTGATTCTGTTATGTTGCTGAGATCAACATCACTTACATCACTTGTTGATGTCTGGTTTTTGGAATCTGTCACCCTCTCACTGTTGAGCATCAAGACTCCTGTTATCCTCAGCAAACTAATGCAGGAACAGAAAACCAAATGCTGCATGTTCTCACTTAGAAGTGGGAGCTGAATGATGAGAACACATGAGAACACGTGGACACATGGTGGGAGAGAACAACACACACCGGAGCCTGTGGTGGTGAAGGTGGGAGGGAGAGCATCAGTATGAATAGCTAATGGATACTGGGCTTAATACCTAGGTGATGGGATGATCTGTGCAGCAAACCACCATGGCACACGTTTACCTATGTAACAAACCTGCACATTCTGCACATGTACCCCAGAACTTAAAGTTGAAAAAAATAAATAAATAAATTCTGGTAAATGTAAAAATTAAACACTGCATTTGCCCATTTCCAGTATCAGCTCCATGTTTCACTGTTCCTTAAAGATTATTGATCTCAGCTACACCAGGACACTGGCCTGCTTGTAGAGATGCTTCTGTCTTCTGGGTTGTACAGAGTTCCGTCTTATCTTGTGTTTTTTCTTTCAGGTGCGAAACTTGTTGTGGCTAGGGAGGATCGAAACAGTACTGGAATTAAGTAGCTCTGCTTTCTCTGTCATTATTTTCAGCTTGGCACTTTCAACACATAGAGCAGTGTCTGACACATAGCAGGTGCTTAATAAATGTGGAATGACTGAGTGAATTCTTCACAAGCAGCAGCCTTATCCTTGCTCTGTTCTTTTTATATTCAAAACCTTGTTATTGAAAAGGGGTTGGAGGGTCTGCCCCTTTGGTTTTGCTCAGGAGTTTGTCATAGATGCGGAATCTCAAGCCCCACCTACTGAATCATCTGCCTTTTAACAAGATCCCAAAATGATTGACATGCACATTGAATTTTGAGTAGCACTGCTGTAAAGCGTAACTTCGGTCTAAAACAAAACTTTAAGAACCTTTCCTGTCAGAACAGTGATTGGCCCCACACAATTCATTAGGCTTCATATTCCTTCTTTCATCATTAGTGGTTGTGTATTCTGCTTGCCATCTCTAGGAGAGTTCCCTATGTTGCCAATTTCATTTGGATACTTTCCCGTTGCTTCATAATCAGGATTATTCAAGATTGTAATTTCAGCTTTATATTTTTAGAAAGCCTTTCATTTATATTAAATTCTCTTTTTAGCAATTTTTGGCTATAGGCTCTTTTTTTAATCTTTAGAAATCTGATTTTTAAAAATTCTTGATATACTGTTCTTCTCCTTCCTAGCTCTCATGAGCTTTGACATAATATCACTTTTCCTCTAAATATTCATTTCATTAGAATTTGATTGAGAATTAAATTAGGTGTTCAGAGAGAAGGCCACTTAGGATTCTTTCAGATTCTTTGCTTATAGCAGACGAGCCTTCTAGCAGAAACCCAGACAGTTGACATTCTTTACTCTTACTCTGACTAGCTTCTGTAATCAAGTAGCACATATTTACAGTTAAAGAATAACAGGATCTATACTGCTTTCTAAGGGAACTTGTTCGTTAGGACTGTCCAATTCATTCCTTCATGATTTTGCTTAACTGTTTTAACTATACACACAGATGTATACATATACAGCGGAGTAGATTCTATCAGATAACTGCACGCGAGGGAATCCTGGTTGTAGGACTTGGGTTAAGGTCCCACTTCTCACCTGTGGCAGAGTAAGTCACTGTAGGCACAGTCCCTGGGAGAAGTTAACAGCAGTTCATAGAGTCAGCTTATTACATTCTAATCCTTTTTAGCTAAAAGTAACATCAGAGCATCTTGACTCTCAGGTGGATTCGTGGCATTTTTGTAGATCTGCAACATAGTTGAAGGAAGAAAGCAATTGGGAAGGGAATTACCATGTTGAAGACCTACTGTGTCAAAAGCTTTGCAAACAAGTTTTAAAAAGATAAAAATTAACTTTGAAGTAGGAAGAAACATGTTACTATAGACCGTATAAATTCTTTTTTTCAAGTAAATTGTAGAAAACCAACATTTACATTTGGTTCATCTTTTTTTTTTATTTTTATTTTATAGTTATACTTACTGGTGGACACCAGAGGTGATAAAACATTTACCATTACCCTATGATGAAGGTAGGTAACTGTTTGTGTTTTAGTTTTTACAGTAACATATTTTGGAATTGTACCTTAATGAACTTGAAGCACTAAATCCTTTGCACATAGTATTTTATTAGAAACAAATGAATGGCTATTCAGTATTATGTTGCTGCTTTAATAGATAGGATATTATAACACCTCTTAGCTTCTTAAAGGGCAGGAATTATATTATACTTCTTTTTATCTATGTAGGCCAATACCTTGTATTGTGTCTTACTATTATGTATGTCTCTCATATTTAGTCAATAAAATATATCAGCTCATAACTTTAAACTAGTACAGCTTATATTTCTGCATATTTTGGGGGAATGCAGAGGAAGTGAGGACCCATTCACAAAGAGAACTTAAAACTTTTTTCCTGTGCTAAGCAGTGAAAAAAGGTACAGATGCGTGTATAAAAGTACATTTTAGTCACATTTAAATTAAATTTCATTAATTTGTCAGAGGGGCAGGAAACTTTCTATATTAAAGGAATACCCTCAAGTGTATAATACATTAGAATGTTGTTGCCAAATTTAAATAATTGCCCAATTTTAAATAAAGCTTAATTCTGGCCCTGTTGCTAACTCCCCTGACCTTGAGCAAGCTCATTTTCCATTTGGTAAAGGGTTCCTAGCAAGATCTCCTGCGAATCTGGAACGCTCCAGTTGAGAACTCCATCTAGTCATGGCTCAGCATCCCAACTTTGGGTGGGGAAGGCCATAAAGTAAGATTACAAAGTATTTTTGGTTTTTATTAAGTTATAAATTCATTTTGGAAGGTATTTGTAACTTGAAATTCTGGGCAAAATCATTACTCATATTGCTAAGAAGGTTTAGTTGTTCTGGGAGAATGGAAAGGGTTTTAACTATCTAACACTGGCTATTAACAGAATTTGAAATATAAAGGGAAACTTAGGGAAAAGCTGTACAATTTTTAGCTAAAACATAAAGGGCATTTATTTAAGAGTAAAAAGGAATTTAAAGAGCCTCCTCTAAATAACTCCCTGCTCCAACTGGACTTCCTGAGGCCCTCCTGGCTCCTTAGAGCTTGTTGAACTCAGCTTTGCATTGTATTTTCTGTGTCTATCTCATCTTCTTTCTAACTGTGTAAGTGTTGGAGGCAGGAGCTTACCCTTGGTCAAGGCTGTGTCCCCCACAGAACTTACCACAGTGCTGTCTGTGAACACAGTTGATATTATGGAAATGTTTACTTGATGTAATCTCAGACTTTTAGAGTAACATGCACTATCTCTCTTAGTTATCTGTGCTGTGAACCTAAAGAAGTTGATAGTGAAGAAATTCCACAAATATGAAGAAGAGATTGATATCCACAATGAGTTCTTTCGGCCATATGAGTTGAGCAGCTTTGATGATACCTTTTGCTTGGCTATGACAAGCTCAGCACGGTATGTTGTGTATACTCTGATACCATAAGTATTTGAGAACTATAATTTTCCTAGTTTGTATATATATATATGTGTCTTTACCAGAAATCCATTCTGTAGGCCTTCTGTCAGGTGGGTAGTCAGCCTTTGTTTGAATACCTCCTGTGATGGGGAGCCCACTACTTCAAGAGGCATCCCCTTCTATTTTTCTATTGACAGTTGGAGTTGATTTCTCCCCTTTGATAGGTTGAAATCTGCCTCCTATTGGTCCTAGTTTGCCATTTGGAATAAACTCAGTTTTTTCATTGAACACAGAAATTGAGAGTTGACGTAAGTTAGTGGGAAAAGCATCATCTTTGGTACTAGAGAGGCTAGGATGTGAATCTTGGTGCAGCCACTTCCTGTGAGACGTTGGGAAAATTATCCAACTTACCTGAGCATTATTTTCTTAATCTGTCTTCCTCTGTCTCCGTTTGTCCTGCACACACATTCACCTTTGTAGTGCCTGGTACAGGCAGGTGATTAATAAATAGTAGCTATTGTTATTACTGTTTTTATTAGTTACAGGACAAATCTAGTTCCTCTTTTGCCTCAAGATATTTGAGGAAGCCATATTCATTTTTTTTCAGGGTAAATATCCTTCATTTTTTCTTCCGTAACTTATATGGGATGGTTTCCATTCTCTCTCCATACTAGTCTCTCACCTTCAGACACATTTCATTTTCTGTATCTCTTTTAGAATTTGATGTAACCCTTTAGGAAAAATGCTGGGACCAGAATAAGAAAATTGAGCAAAGAAAATTACTTATTATATTTTATACTAAAATTTAATTTTTTATATTTTACGTTTTCTTCAGATGTGGTATTTATATGCTTATACTTTATGTGGTACATGTGGAAACGTATTCTGTGATTTTGTTTCCTAGAAATCACTCTACATTTTGCTTCAGTTTCAGGTAGTGAGGAACAGTTTGAAATTCTTACTTGCTTGATTTTTCGATTAAACGTGTTAGGGTTTAGCGGTTTTGACCATAAGACCTTTGTCATTTCTAGGAGTTTTCAACTCAGCAAAAGGTAAGTGACATTATGTATATGTGTTTATATACATATAAACCCTCACTTCACATCTTTGATAACTTCTTGGAAACTGACTTTAAATGAAATGATGTTGAAAAAAAACGACATTATTTAAGGACCTGCTGTACATTGTTTCATTTGAAGTCACAGTTTCCACGAACCTATCAATGACATTAAGTGAGGACTTACTGTAGTTAATTGTGTTTGTGGTAGCTACTTTCTATAAAGCCACTGCAAACACTGAATTAGTAAATACTGAACCATTGCTTCTAAGGGAAATACAGGATTAGGTTCCTAAGAGCCTCTGGTCACATCATATTTGTCAGCCAATCAATGCATAACCTAGTTTTGTGTGTGTTTTTGTTTAAAGACAGAAACGTAGTTAATATACAATCAGTCCCTGCCTTACAATGATTCAACTTACAATTTTTCAGCTTTATGATGATGCAAAAGTCACATGCATTAGGTAGAAACTGTACTTCAAATTTTGAATTTTGATTCAAAAATCTTTATAATAACTTTACTATAAAACAGGCTTTGTGTTAGATGACTTTGCACAACCATAAGCTAATGTAAATGTTCTGAGCACTTTTAAGGTAGGCTACACAAAGCTATTACGTACAGTAGGTTAGGTGTACTAGATACATATTCAAGTTACTATGGGTTTGTCAGGATGTAACCCCCATTCAAAATTGGGGACCATCTGTATATTGTTGATTTATTAACATAGCACGGCCAACAGCACTATAGCTCATGCCTGAATGAAGCTTATTTAACACACATGTTTTCTCTGTCAGGTGCATCAAAGCTTTCTTGTGCTTAGAACCACTAAACAGCTTCAGCACTATATGTGGGGACCATCTTAAATAGCAAGATCACCAAAAAAGGCACCAAACATGTGAAAAACATGGTATTAAATAGACTGTGAAAAAGACATTTATTTATGATACGAGAGCAGAAATTAAGAAGCAGAGTACCCCTTGTTCAGCCTCAGCTGAGAACATAAGCATTGGGGGATTCAAAGTTTTCACCATTCTGTACATGCACATGTCTGCAGTGACTGTGAAAGTACCATGAGGATTGATTTGGGGGTTACAAATACATGTTAGTGAGTAAGCAATCTCACAAACATGGAATCTGCAAATGAAAAGGATCAATTGTGTATGTTCAAAAAGAAATTAAGCCAGTTACATCTTTGAAACGTGTTCAAAATGTTACAATAGCTATTTTAGGCCAGGTTCAAGATTCCTTTCTTTTCCTTCAAATAATGTGATATTCAGTCACACACTTGGAGCAGTGTCCTTGCCAGAAGCCAGGAGTCTCATCCAGCATAAATCCTGGAACTGTTGCCTTTTTGGCATCTACTGTGGAATCTGGTCTGGCTTCAGCAGTAATGGTGAGGTGGCCCTTGCATAATGTGGAAGCTTTAGCTTACCTCAGTAAGTGGTAAATTAAAAGAGTTTCTATTTAAAGTGTTCTGGCAGTGTTTTAATGAATTAACTTCAGCCTAATGAGGTAGATGTTGATATTTCAATTCATACCACTGTGTTTTTGATCATTATGTCTACCTCCTTAGGTGGTGTAGCTTAAAAATGTTATCTGAACAGTTTAGTGTTTTGTCATTGGCCTTTAGGAATTTAAATTTTACCTGAGAACTAATCATGATACATAACCAGATTGACCAGATAGTATACATCTTAGCAGAAGTTCAGATGTCAACACTGTTATAGTAGATGATATTTAAATTCAAAACTACTGGGCCTTGTGATCATAGAGAATTCACAATTAAGACTGATAACATTGAAATTACCTAGTGCAGTTAGTTCATGGTTTTATGTCCCTGAGCAGTTGGCTCAGAATATATAATATGTAACTCCTAGAATTAAGAAGGCATATTATAAGAATGTGAACTGAGATGGAAGCCAATATCATCTGGATGGACAGTAATTCATATGTAATTGTGTTTTCACCTTTCTTTAGTGACTTTATGCCTAAGACTGTTGGAATTGATCCAAGTCCATTTACTGTGCGTAAACCAGATGAAACTGGAAAATCAGTATTGGGGTAAGATTTGTGTATAGAATGAAACTTTAAAGATTTGTGTAAAAGAAAAGTACTTGCAGTATGATTTCCACCAAAAACTAATAACTTTAGGTCATATATAGTTTATTAATAGCACTGGGATCGCTAAGGTGTTCAATACTGAAGGAATTTATGGGCGTTTCAGTGATCAGTGCATTTTATTGTTTAAATTGGGAATATAACAGATGGCATAAAGGCAGGTGACAGATAATATGTCTTATAAATAACTCAGCATTCTCTGTTTCCCAACATGAAATAGTTAAGTAAAACTTTATATTTATTGTATTTATTTTGTTGGCATCCACAGTAACATAAAAGCAAATATACCCTGATACAGAACTTAATAGATTTTTCTGTTTATTATTATAACATTATTTTGGGGGAGACGATTATTTTATTCAGTCCAGTAAAGAAGACACTGTGCTTGCATCTTCATGCTTAAGAGACTGGAGTAAAATGTGTTGTTTCCTGGCATGAGAGCCTCTTTCCCCTTCACTGACCTGCCTAGTCTCAGTGACAGATTTCTTCTAGACACTGGCCACATACCCCATTCAGGCTGCAGATGCAGAATCCTAATTGTATGGGATCTTAATTGTATTCTAGCTATGTGTGATTTATCCATTGGGACATATATTGATATTTTCCAGAGACACTATTTCTGTGACTTTTATATGTAGCCTTTAAATAGCTCATGTTAAGTCCTGATCAGATGCTATGAGGAATTGAAAAGAAGGAAGGTCTTCAGGAGTTTGGAATTCAGGGAATTCCCGGGACAAATGAGTAAACGACCAGCTGTGTTAGTGTGTAGCACAGAAACGTTACCAACTTGAATTTTTACTTGCAAAAGGTCAGAGTCTGCTTGTTTTCTGCAGTATCTAACCCATGGTCACATAAAACTGCATTTTCCTTTCCTAGAACATTTCAAAATATTATGGCATTTTTAGCTCCTTATAGAGAATTTTTTAAAGAGTGAAATATTAAACATTTTTCATAAAGCAAAAAGTATTACTATAAATTGTCTTCTGAATTTAAAAAACAGAATTCTTACTACTCTTCAAATTTGGCACTAAAATGAAAGCAAATACTTTTATAAGTGTAGGGTTTTCCCCCTTCTATTCCCTACTATTAAAGGGAATGTTCAGCAAATACACTTGTTTACTAATAACACAATAAAATTTAAAATGTTATTTATGTCCATCAGTTGTTCATTATTTGGATACACTATGATTGATAAAAAATTATAGGAGGGAGGGAAATATACATGGGTTTGGCTACCCACTTTTTCTTGGAGCTTTTATGAGTTATAGCTAATTTTAATAATATCCCAAACATACAGTCTTCTATAATTGTACCATAAGTTTTGAGAATAATGATATCAGTTACCAAAGGAAGGCAAGGTGACTAAGTGGTGAGAAGATTTTTTTCACACTCTACAAGTAATTTTCATTTATCTTTTGATTTTATAACAGGGCTTATATTCATATAAGGTCAGTACATGGACATGGAGAAATATGAACCTTTTCCCTGTTGCACAACCTGAATCCAGAAACTAGTGTCGCAGTCATTTTCTTATGCTTCACTAGGCCTAAGTCTTTGGGACAGAGTGATAGACAGTAGGTGTTGAGGGTTAGTTTAAAGATGCTTCACATCCATATTATTCTTTTAAAAGAAACAAAAGCAATAGAGAAGAAGCTGTATTACAGCGGAAAACGGCAGCCAGCGCCCCGCCACCCCCCAGCGAGGAGGCTGTGTCCAGCAGCTCTGAGGATGACTCTGGGACTGATCGGGAAGAGGAGGGCTCTGTGTCTCAGCGCTCCACTCCCGTGAAGATGACCGACGCAGGAGACAGTGCCAAAGTGACCGAGGTGCGGGGGAGGGAAGCTTGTGGGATCCAGCCTGAGGCCCTGGAAAATGATCTTTACAACTCCGTTTTCAGTTAAAAGGCTGAGAGCAAGAAAATGTCACATTATCTCACTGTTGTGTTTGAGGCACTGCATAGGATGAATACATTTAGCATAGGCATGATTTTATTTCATTTCAAAATAAAATTGGTATTTTTGCTTGCATGTGTAATGGTGAATTTCTTATCCTTTCAGAATTTTCAAGTGAATACTGGCCCTCTTTGATCAGCCCATACACTTGAGGTCCATTTATTCTCTTACTGGGCACATCGCTGGATCACAGGATTTAGACATACCTTCACAATCTTTGAATGGCCCCAATGGGAAATTCATCCTGTTCAATTCAATATTACTGATAGATTGGGGGAAACAAATAGAAATAAGCAACAAAGGACCAACTCTAGCTTTGGAGAAATTTGATTTCTAGAAATATCCAAAACTAATTTAGAAATAGATAAGGCAGATAAAAACGTGTTAATACAAGAGCTGAATCCATATTCCAGGAGTTGGCAAACTATGATGTATTGGCCAAATCCAGCCTGATGCCTTTTTTTGTAAATAAAATTACACTGGAATCCAGCCATGCCTGTTTGTTTACTTATTGTATGTGACTACTTTTGCACTATAACAGCAGAACTGAGTATTTGCAACAGAGACAGCATAACGCAAAAAAGTTTAAAATATTTGCTATCTGGCCTTTTACAGGATTAGGTTGCCAACTCCTGCATTATACAAAAACAGCTAGTAATTATTTAACAGCTTTTTAAAATCCTAGAACTATTTTTAGCAGAAATGGAAATCAAATTTTTTAAAAACCATTAACTAAGAAGTTTAATGAACAGGTTAAAGAAACATTGTGATTGCTTTTGTGGAAAAATTCACAGTTTCATTTTCTTTTGGAAATTGTTGATATGCTAGATGTCTAAAAATTCTTCCTGGTTCTTCTTTTTTTTTTTTTTTTAAACCCCAGAATGTAGTCCAACCCATGAAGGAGCTATATGGAATTAACCTCTCGGACGGCCTCTCAGAAGAAGATTTCTCCATTTATTCAAGGTGAGACATTTTCATGTAGAGATTAAAGAAAAATGAATATTTATAATTACAGTAATTTCTAACTACTATAACTTTTTTTAATTTGGAGACAGAGTCTCGCTCTGTCACCCAGGCTGGAGTGCAGTGGTATGATCTCTGCTCCCGAGTAGCTGGGATTACAGATGCATGCCGCTATGCCCGGCTAATGTTTTGTATTTTAGTAGAGACAGGGTTTCACTGTATTGCACAAGCTAGCCTCAAACTCCTGAGCTCAGGCAGTCCGCCCACCTCAGCCTCCCAAAGTGCTGAGATTACAGGCATGAGCCATTGCACCCAGCCTAGTATAACTTCTAAGAAATGAAAATAGTCAACAATACAGAAGAAAATGAATTCCACTTAAAATGCAGTTTCAGCATTGAGGCGGTCAAATTGTGAAACTTTGATTTATATATGGGGTTAAAGTGCTAAATGCCTGAGACTGTGCCCCTCAATGATAAAAATTTATGATGCATGCAGGTATCTGCACTGCTTATATGTGAACTACAAACCAAAGTACCAGTACATTCCTGCATTTCTAAATCCTCAAGATCAAAGTCCCTTCTCGCAAAATAAATCGGAGCTGTTAACAAATGAGGACCTTGCATCACTTTAGGTCCTAGATGCTGGTGGGAGTGGTGACTGAGGAGGAAAAAGAAAACAGTAATAATAAGGTGCTAATTCACAATGTTATAGGCCTTTATTAGGAAAATCTAGTTGAAAGGAAGGGATACCCATAAGGCATTCTCTGAAATCATGTGCATATTTTCGTGTGTATGTGTGTCCTTTTGAGAGGATAGCAGATTCTCAAAAGAATCCTTCACTCAGAAATCCCCATGAGCCTGATGAGAACATTGCAAACACCTCCTCAGCTTAATACATGGATTTAGAAGACTTGGTTATTGCATATGAATACAGTTCCACTTATACAAATTTGTAAATGTGTGTTTAAAATGTAAATTGTGTAATATAAAATGAGCACTGACCTTCAGTTATTTTTAAATGAGGGCATTTCATTTACAGAATCCATTGAATTAGATATTGTCAGCTTTTCGTTTCAATTAATAAAAACTACTCTATAATATATAAAATATAAAATGCACAGCATTTTCTGACTGCCAAAGCAGCTCCTGTAACTTGCACTCTTTTGAATATGCGTCATTGACTGGAAGCCAATTTAGTCATCAGAGCACAGCCACTCCCTCCTCACTCTGACACACAAACACACAGTACTTATTCATCATGGCTGTCAGAACTCTGTAGCCAGACTCTGCGGTCGTTGAAGTGGGCCTTTACAAACGTTGTCTGAAGAATGAATTATCTGAAGTTAGTGACTGAGTAATATGACTTTGTTTATTGCAGAGGGCATGAGTGTATATGCCAAGGATTGAAGGGGTTACTTCAGGGGAGGGAGGAACCCATGTCCTAGAATAAAATTCTGTGTTTGATATTCTGAAGATAATACCTCCTTTCATTATATAACAGTTTACACTCTTTTGTTTGTTCTTCAGACAATTCTGTAGTAGATTAAAAAGATATTATCCCCTTTTATAGGCTAACAGCGCAGCAAGCAGAGCCATTTAGTGCCTTATCCGGGAGTCATAGCCTGTGTTTCTGGGTACCATGGGATTTTAGGTTGTTCCCTCCTTTTTGTTCTCTTGATCGTAATCAGCTGCCTCTGCTTATGATGCAGACCTTGGGGGAAGGGGAGAAACAGGGGACTGACCAATTCTTTCCCTGTGAGTACCCCTTCCTGTGGGCACACTCTCCTTACTGGGCTTCTCCCTCCCTGCCTTGCCTGCCCTGGAACATCTCCCCTCTCCATCTGCCATGGGCATTGCAGTAGGCAGAGGAATCCTCCCTCCATCAGTATCTGTGGGGTAACTGTGCCAGAGGGTGACCAAGGGATTTTCAGGGACTGATTGGCACCCACTTTTGACTCAGCTAGGCTCTGGAGCTTTCTTAGTGCCTCCTCTGATCCCAAGGGGAGAGTTTCAGGACAGGGCTAGAGTCCAGGTAGTTCTGCACTGAATTGGCAGGTGCCCCTGCCACCCCATTTCTGCAGTTAGTTGGCTGGCTATGTTTGTGCACATAGTAGACAGCGACCTAGCCTGGCTTGCATGTAACAGCTCCCACCTGGCCTACCACAGAACACTGTGGAGAAGGGAAACCACACAGCTAGAAGTGGTTTCTGCAGCCTGTCTTCCAGCTTCCCATTCTTCTGCCTGTTTTTCCTACATTAGGGCTTGCCCACCTTTGGACTCCTAAGGATTTCTCGGTTTTGTAGTTTTATTGTAATTGCTGAGCCCCGCTGTCTATGTCTTCCTTTTCCCTCACCTTTTCTGGTGTCTTTGGTTTGCTATTTGACCAGACCTGAAAGCTCTCTACTTACTTCCTCAAAGCTTCATACACTTGCCAGTTTTTAGAAAACTCTGGCAGTGATTGTACACCTGATTTGGGAAGTTTGAAGTTCTGTGCAAGTAATCAGTACTATGTGGCATTCTTCCCAAAAAATGGATCAACGTTTTTTTACTTGCCGAAGATAAAAGTCGGATAAAAGTAAGCTGTTTGAAAGTTTTTCAGTAGTACTGTAATGATACAATAACTGGTAGTTTCTGTAACACTTTCTTGACCTTTTAAAAAGCTAATGAGAAATAAATGGTAAACTTTTTCGTAGTCTTCAAAGAAAATATTTTTAAATAGTTAAAAAAATGGAAAGGAATTCCATGTCACTTGTCTCACTGCCAGCACCATCCTGTGTGCTTCCCCATGCTTCCTGCATGTCACGCATTAGATACGTGTCACCCTTAGATGTGTGAGGCTCTGCGAGATCATCTTCCTGGCTTCAGGAACATTTCTGTTCAAGTTCTGCACCATGTTTAAATTAATAGAAGTTCAATGGCATGCACATTTGATTTCATTCTTTTATCCATGGTTATGACTTACATTTTAAGTAGAATCCCTTTTCCTACTTTTAACAAGCCCACTTTAAAGTAGGGCAAAGTCTTATGTTACATACAGTACTCTTAGGTGCTTTTCTGAAATAAGCATACTACTGTCATTTGAAAGCTGACACCATTTTGTGTGATCTACTGAATTAATTGCAAGTACTCCCTTCTTTAGCTTACTCTTATCCATTGTAATTTGTAGATTTGTTCAGCTGGGGCAGAGTCAACATAAACAAGACAAGAATAGCCAGCAGCCCTGTTCCAGGTGCTCAGATGGAGTTATAAAACTGTAAGTACTAGATTAGATCTTTAAAGAAATCTTTGTATTCACACCACTCATAGGGCTTTCTTTAAAGACTTTTTAAGAAAAAGATTCACTCTTGTCACCAAATTAGCATAAGCACCAAAGTATCTCCTTGTGGTATCTTACTCGAGGAAAACTGGGTCTCTGAGGGATAGGGAAGAGGTTGGCAGCCCTAATGGTCCTGAAATGCATCTTTGGAGGTGGGTTTGGCATTGGTGGAGGTTTCCCACCATGAACTCTGCCCTCCACTGGGTAGAAGTGGGATGGTGAAACAGGTCTGATCCTGGAGACATGCTCAAGTTTAATACAAGACCTTTGATGATATGGATGGATTTGTCTCTTCTAGCTATATATCCCCATCAGTTCTAATAACTTGCTGTAAGTTAAACAGTTGTTTTGTTAAATAAACAAAACAGTTTTATCTTAAAGAAACAGAACTATGTTCAAATCATACTACTTCCCAGTTTTTTACCTTGAGCAAATAACTGCTATGTGGTTCAGTTTCCTCATCTGCAAAAGGGAATAATAGCACCTACTTTGTAAGACAGTGATGAGACTCAAATGAAATAATGCACACAAAGTGCTTAGAGTAGTGTCTAGAATACGTTCTCAAATAGTTGTGATCACTGTCATCATCCTCTTCATAGTCATCGTTACTGACTGCTTGTTGGGACCTAACAAAGGAAAGGGTTGTGACCAGGAGAGGCCCCTCTGATGCCATATGCTCAGTTGAGTTGCTTCCATAAAATGGGTCACGGTGAGCGGGGCATGGTAGCTCACGCCTGTAATCCCAGCAATTTGGGAAGTTGAGGCGGGTGGATCACCTTAGGTCAGGTGTTCGAGACCAGCCTGGCCAACATCATGAAACCCTGTCACCGCTTAAAATACAAAAATTATCCAGGCATGGTGGTGCGTGCCTATAATTCCAGCTACTTGGGAGGCAGAGACAGGAGAATTGCTTGAACTCGGGAGGCAGAGGTTGCAGTGAGCCGAGATTGCGCCACTGCACTCCAGCTTGGGTGACAGAACAAGACTCCATCTCCAAAAAAAAAAATTCACTGTGGAAATTCAGTGAGGTAGTGTATGTGAGGCATCTAGAGCAGTGTCTGGCATACGCTTGACATTTAATAAATGTTCTCTTCCTTTTTCTTAAATCAGTTTGATCAATTAATTGTTTATTTGAATAGGTATTGATTGCCTAACTTCTCTGTATCTCACATCTGCGGGTTCTTAATTGATAGCTCACAGTAATTACTATTAGTAATGGCTCATAGTAATTACTGTTACAGTAATCCAGTAAAAGACTTTTAGAGAGTAGTGGCTGTGGGGATTTTGAGAATGGGATGGATCTGGAAAATAATCTAAGTGGTGAAATGGACAGAACTTAGAATCCTGACTCAGAGAATGGGGAGCAAGAGGGTGTTATTAAGGATGACCCTTAGGTTTTTTGGTTTGTGTAACAGTTTTGATTGATTTATTCATTCATTCACCTACTCATTCAACACATAGGTATTGAGTATGTCTGTGTTAGGACCATTCAAAGCTGCCATTCACTGAGGTCAGGAGCACTGCAAGAGGACTGGTTTGCCTTTAATGTAGCATCAAAGTAGAGACGTTTAGGAGGCAATTGGATCAACCAATCTGGAACTCAGAAGAGAACCTGGGCTGGGGATGTAAATGCTCGTGAGTAATAAGGAAAGTCACCAGTTAAGGATGAGACTGCCTAGGAAGCGAGACTACAGTGAGAACATTCTACGGCTGATCTTGGTAGGGATCCGGGTCTAATGTCTGAGACAGAGACATAGAAAAACCTACAAGGGAAACAGAGATGGCTAATCAGAGAATTGGAAAGAACTCCAGACCGTGTTTTATCACAGCCTTCAAAAACACTGTTTATCCTTCTTTCTCTCCCCAACACTATTTTTTCTTTTTTTCCTCTTTTTTTTTTTTTGTTTGGTATATAAGCCCCTATTAATTTAGAGACCACTTTGTTTTGTTATAACTATTTAGCATATGGAACTGTGGGCTCTCAAATGAATTGACATAGATATGGCCAAGGAAGGAAACTTTTTAAATGTGCTAGTAAGAGATTCTATTAACCAAATTGTATTATACAAAGTGATTATTTCATTAAAATAATATGATACAACTTATGAGGAGATGATGAAATGAACATAGCATACAAAATAAAAGCAAAACATTCCCCACTGTTTTCTTCAACATTATTTCTGATTTGATCTGTAATTCATCTTACAGTTACTACTTTCACATTCTTTTTCTTAAAATATTTAGTATTTGCCTTTGAGTCCTAGTATAGATGAAAACCACGTGAATCTAGAATTCTTTAACCTTTTCCACTTAATTAGTAAAGAATCTGTCATAAGGGTGTTTTTATACAGCATTTTCAGCAAGATAACAAAGAGCTTGGTAGCTCAGCATTATGTTGTCATGGCAACTGCCCAAGAATGTTTTTGGTGTTTTGCGGGATGTGTGTGTGTGTGTGTGTGTGCACGCACATGTGCACAGGGATGAGCTTTCTAGCCAGGTTCTTAAAATGTTGACTATTCATTTTTAGATTTCTAAAGCTATGCCACAACCAAGAGAAATTACATTTATATGGGATTCTTGAAATTCTCCTCTTGCTATGTTTTGTTTTCTAGTATATTTAAGAGTCGTAATAAGTTTAAGTTCATGCACATACGCATCTACCCATCTCTGGATAGTTCATCTTACCAGTTTTTCTTGAAATTGTGAAGAAACCGTTTTTTTCTTTTCTAAATATGAAGTATTTATAACACCAAATGTAAAAAATATTGACAGTAAATAATTGGCAAGAAGCCAGTGGAACAGGGGCTCTTGAAATGAGCATGCAGAAACACAGATGGACAGCTGGACGCTTTCAACCACGGTCTTGCAGGACATTGCTTAGAAGTGGATGTTAAACCCCAAACTGGTCAATGTCTGTACTGTCAGCCCAAACACCCTAAGCTGTAGTTTGTGTGAGTGTGACCCCTCCCTGTGAGTCATAACCCCTCCCTGAGTATAGAGGTGGTGATCAGGGAGAAATGGCATCAGCCAACATTGACTGAACACACTGTGTGATGGGCACTGTTCTGTGTACCATAGCCTGTTCTAAGTTCTCACAATAACCCTATAAAGTAGATCTTATTATCATCTCCATTTTACAGATTGGGAAACTGAGGCACAGAGAAGTTATGTAACTTGCCCAAGATCATACAGCTAGCAAGTAGAGGAACCAGGATTTAAACCTGCACAGGATGGCTCCAGAGCCCATGATCTCCATCACTAAGCTATCAGTGCCTGTTGTTACCAGCTGCTTTCCAATCACTGGGGTAGCAATGCTGGATTATTAGCATTAACAGACCTCATTTTGGGCATCTGACATGACCTGGATTTGTAGACACCTCTATATTCAGAAATATTCAGAAATTCTAATATTTCTGCTCTGTTGATCTTGAGTTTTAAAAGATACTTAAGGAGAACATACCTTTATTCTTTCTGCAGTACCTAACATACTGTCCCTAATGTAGACACACTTAAGTTTCCTGGGCAAGCATACTTTGCTTGACTCATTTGGTAACATCACATGGAGGTTGTTTAGCCATCACTGGAACAGTGTTGCTGATATTTAGGGTTGTTATAATCCTACAAGGTTGTATATTTTTAGAGGGCAACTCATCTTTGTGTCTCTAGAACAGTAACTTAAATTGAGTGCTCAGTAAATATTTACTGAAATGCACTGACTCTCACCCCCACTCACACCCATGACCATCAGGGCCTGGCTGAGGCCCCATGAGCATCCCTAGAATGCCCCCTCCGTGTCCCACTGGTTTTCAAGGGGGCATCCTTGAACACTTTTTAGTTCTTTCTCTATTGTGTTTCTTCCTTGTAAACCCTTTGCCCCTCCTGTTTCTTTGTTCCCCTGCTGCCTTCTGAGAGAGAAAAAAAACAAACAAACACACCAAGTTATTAGCATTTTTTTCCCCTTTAGTCTGCCTCTACTGCACCTGTGACCATGCCAGGTGAGAAGAACCGGAGTGGCAGGACTTGCTGTGCCTGGCGGACGGGTGCTGTGGGGCCAGGCGGTGATTCACTATATTCATGCAAGACCAACATGTTCTCATTTTACACTCCTACCAGTTCTTGAGAGATTTTAACTAAGCAACAAATGCCAATCAGTGGTAGGTTAAAAAGGCATGAACACATATCATTAGTGCTTGCTTTTCTATGGTTCACCTATTCCAGGAATATGTCTCATTTAAAAATCACCTCTAAGAAATAGTTCAAAATATAACACAGAGTTTGTATAAATACTGTGTGTTTTAGGATTCTTCCAGCTCAGGATAAACTGACATGTAATGCAGGGTAAACAAGTGTGCTTGACCAGGCATGGTGGTTCATACCTGTAATCCCAGCAGTTTGGGAGGCTGAGGTGGGTAGATCATCTGAGGTTAGAAGTTCGAGACCAGCCTGACCAGTATGGTGAAACCCCATCTCTACTAAAAATACAAAAATTAGCCAGGCATGGTGGCAGGCGCCTATAGTCCCAGCTACTCGGGAAGCTGAGGCTGGAGAATTGCTCGAACCCAGGAGGTGGAGGTTCCAGTGAGCCGAGATCATGCCACTGCACTCCAGCCTGGGCTGCAGAGTGAGACTCCATCTCAAATAATAATAATAATAATAACAAGTGCGCTTACAGTTTTAGGACCATATGGTTGCATTTATCCCCTAAGAATCTCTCATAAAAAGTGGTACTTATTCAAGACTGGGTTTATGTCGCTTGGTGTAGGCTTCTACCAGGGCAAGTGTTTTATAAATCAGAGCATGCTGTTACACAGAATTAGAGCCCTTCTTCACACTAATGAGATGAGCATGACACAACGGCCATTATTAACTCAACTTCATTTACTTTTCATGATGTTAATTTTCAATAACACATTCTTCACATACAAGTCACACCCCGGACCTCCAACCTCCATTGATTTCATCTGGAACTTTGTAGATACTGCTGTGGTCTCTGTGCAGCAAGCCGAATAAGTATTTCCCCCCCTTAATGGATAATTCTTGTTATCTTTTCCAAACACCTGGAATACAGTCTTTAAACGTTTAAGGATTAGAGCAGCTCAGAGGCAGTGATCAATGATTAATCAGCTAATTCCCTCCACCAGTGGAGATAATAAGTGATAAGAGCTCCTCAGCCCAAGGAAACTGGAATATGACCTCTCCTCTCACTCCAGAAATTACCAAGATAGGCTTTCTTCCTCTTTCATCCTGACATTTGCTTTCTTTTCTCTTTTCCCTTGTGCATCTTTGACTTTTTCCAGATATCTTTTCTATTTCTAATTACCTTTCTCCACTCCCCATGTATTTTTGCCTTCCTTTTGCTTTTCTTCTTTCTCCCTCACTATCCTTTCTGTATCCCCTCCAGGGTATTTATAGCTCTAAAAAACGTACAGCAATTACTCCTAAATACAAGTTCCTGTCATACATATTGTAGGTCAGTGTTTTTCGGACAATTCTGAAAATTAGTCATGAAATTAATTTAGTAGGCCTATGCAGTGAAATGAAATAGCACTGAACTGAATACAATATAAAGTATGACCACAAGGCACATATTATGAGTAAGTCTTGTTTCATGAAACTTATGTTTCTGTGCAAAAGTTTAGCATGTGTGTACCAGTTTGCCATGCAACATGTATTTCTTACTGTGGGTGACTTCACAGTTTGGATTTATATGAATGCATCTTTTCTGGAACCACAAGAATTAGAAAACTTAGCTCTGTTCCTGGCATCTAGGCACTTACTGTTTGTTGAATGAGTGAAAGACATGTGAATGACTCCTGTTGGGGATAATTACAGAAAGAGAAGAGGAGTGAGTGGTTTCTGTCGTACATCCATAGTGGATAAAATAAATGCAGGCCTTGGAAAATAGGCTTCCATTATTTCCATTGAACTGGGAGCTGGGATAAGCATGTGAGGGAAGAAAATAGTAAGAAGTCCCCAGCTGAAAGTCAAAATGAAAAAGCCATCAGACAAATAAAGGACCAACTGAGAAAAGTGAATGCCTCTTCATTTGAATACTATCTACAATAGCATCTGCTATTGTTAAACAAGAAAAATGTATTAGAACAAAGTGAATTTGTAAAAATTTGGGGGGAGGGCTATCCTGAATGTTTTTAGCACATATGGAATGACAAATGAAATTTAGTTATGGGTGCTCATGTTTCTAACTTAAGGTATCTAAAACGACTGGGTTTTTTTTGTTTTTGTTTTTGTTTTTGTTTTTTGTGTGTTTTTTGGTTTTTTTTTTTTTTTTTTTACAATTTAACGTATTGCCCATTTTATTTTGGTGAGTACAAAGCATGCCATGTACGACAGCTTTCATGGGCTCATGTCAGAGCTTAAGTACTCCCTTTGCATGGGGAGGTGGTCCTGTTGCACCACTTTTGGAGACCCATGCATAGTTCAGTGTGTTTAATCCAAGGGACAGGTAGAAACAAGATCAGCAAGAGATACTAAGGGAGAGAGTATTGCCCTTATCCTAAAAGCTGTGTTCTAAACAGGGGAGCGATAGGCTTACATTTGCGTTTTAGAAAGGTCACTCTGGAAGTAGTGTGGAGAGTGGATTAGAGGAAGGGCGATAAACCTATCTGTTGGAAACATCAGGACAAGAAAGTGATTGAAGTCTGCTGTTGGCAGTTGAAATAGAGATGGGGTATTCTTTTACAAAGGTGGAATCTGTAAGTCTTCTCAAAAACTTGTTAGTGGATTGGGTTTCAGGAGTATTTGAGAGACCAGGGGTTTTATAGCTTGATTGACCAGCTATAGTGGCAAGTTGCCAGGATAGCAAATATACAACAAGGGCAAGTTTGGGAGCTAAGGTGGTGAGTTTCAGACAATAATGGGAAACCTAAGATATGTTTGAGCCTCAAGATGTTTTAGATTAGAGAGATTCAATAATTTAGGTTTTTTTCGGCTCTTGATTTAAAAAGCAAGTAAGTTAAATTTCTTTAACTTTCTCTAAACTAAAGGAGCCCAAGTTAAATAGATTATTTAACATTTGTGTTTAAACATTTTCTAAGGATTCATGTCAGATTAAAGGGAAAACATTCTTTACTGACAGAGATGAAGACTTTATGGTTTTTAAATGTATTCTTGTCTCATAAGACGCTCTTACCTTTTACATGAGCAAGCAGGTTAATCTGGGGGAGCAGATTTAGATATCTGATGTGGTCATATGAGGGGTATTACTCATTGGTTTTCCTTGCTCTGTGTACCAGAACCACATTTTTTAGTGGTTTAACCTTTCATTATTTTGTTAGTTTACCAAATTATCATCAGTTTTGTGTATGGAAGGTGAGTGGGAGGATTTGGGGCAGATGGAGTGATTATTGAGCCTTGTGCTGTGTCACCGTGGCTTCCTGACAACCATTCCTTTTGTACAACGAAACTGAGTGTCCAGGTATGATGTATTTATAGCCCTTGTCTTCTCTAAGCATATACTAGAAGTCTTTTCAGTTAAGATAAACTTTTGGCTGAAATACAAGAAAACACATTTCAATTTTATGTTTAAATATAGTCACACTGCCCTTTGCATGTTACTCAGAACCTTAAAAAGTACAAACTCCATTAAGTCCAAATTGTGTTTAAAATTTGCCAATGGATCTTTTAATATTATATAAGTAATTTTCCATGTTAAGTATTTTGATATTATTACTTATTTTCCTTAGGGTCTTATGAAGAAATTTGAGAAATCATACTTTGGAAATCAGTTGCATTCTATTTTCATGATTAAAGATCTGCTCATGTTTTATGAACATCTTTCTGTTATCGCTCCCAATTTTATGGGAACAGAAAGTCCTTGTTAAATGGAACCCACTATGTGGTATTGTTAATCTAAAACTAATTTAAAGAGACTTTGAGTTCCTGAGGGCAAGGCCTATCTGTCTTTGTATCCCCAGTCCCTACCATGATACTAATAACATTAAATTATGAATGAGGAATATTTGGCATTCAACAATTTTAAGTCTTGTAGGAATTTTGTGCAGTAATTGTGAGGGAGAGATGCAAGGGTTAACAAATTGGAGCAAATGGCAAGGCAAATGATAAGTATTTGTAAGTTTTTACTTTACTATGGTTTATTTTCAGTTTTAGGTGTAGCAGCTCAGAGTTCTGGGCAGACATCTCTTGATTTTCCCAACTGGCAAACTACTGCCGTCCTTATTAGTTAAGTTACACATTGTATTAGAAGGACAGGCTAAAATGGACTATGGTTTTCTGATTTTAGATTCTCTACTGCTACCAAATATCTGAAGCTCTTGATGAGAGAATTTCCTCCCATAGGTAATTAGCTCTTGAAGTCCCTTGATCAACAAAACTAGAGGAGAACCATGATTTCCTGATTTGCATTTGCCTATTATTTCCAAATACATGAAGCTCTAAAAGAGGACTTGCTTTGTTTTTATATTTAACTTACTTTTAGAATCCTATGATTTTAGAAAACTATTGTGGTTTGATCTTACTTGGAAAGAGTAGAAATTTGTGTATTCTTAAAAACCTTGCCTCTAAAACCTACTTTCTGTTAACTTGCAAAAACACTCTTTATAAGATGGTTTTACATCCGTTACTAAAGGGTCACAGTTTCTATTCTGTATGTGTGATGTCACCAGAATCGTAATTAAATCCTGAAATGTCTGAATAATATGTATCCTGTCCTTATTCAGAACAGAAAAGTAATTGAGACTCTCTTGACTTTCTTAACAATTTTATTTTACTCTTTATGTTAAAAATGTATTAATGTCAACATAAAATCAATTCATGCTTTTTAAGCATTATACGTCAGAGAAATGTATTAGTTTTTTAAAATAAAATTCTTTTAGTTTATTTCAAAGCATAAATAGCTAAATTGGTATCTCATTTATCATGTGATTTGAAAATACAAAAGTAAATTAAATAGAGTTAGTGTGCTCAAATACATTTATTTTTGATAATAGAATAGAGCTAGGAAAATTGTTCTGAAAATCTCAGAAGCATCAGTAAATGTTTAACAGATAGACAAAGAACAAAAAATATAATTTTAGATGGCTTTTGACAACTCTACATAAAATTATATTGAAGCTTCTTAGGCCAGTAACTTTGTTTTGCACACTCTTATCTGTTCATTGTTATTCCTATTGGCCTAAAGATTTTGCTTTTACTTGTTTTGAACAGTTTTAACTCTTAGACTCTGTCATGCTATAACAGATCAGTTACTAGTTTGTTTATAAGTCATATAGGTGATTAAATTTAGTTTATTGTTTATTAGATTTATTGTTTAACCTTTAATTTTTGTTTTTTTACCTGGAACCTTGGATATGTTTCCCTGCAGTCCCATAATAAGAAACTCAACTGGTGTAATCTGAATTATTCACATACTTATTTATTCCCAAAACCCTTCTATAATGATTTCTAGAGATACAAAGGGATAATCAGACTTGTGTGGAGAGGTGCAATGTGGCATTTTCAGGATGTCCCATAATATGCGCACAGGTGTGCACACGCGAGTGTGTGTTTGCATGTGCGTGTTTAGTGTATTAGGACTATGAAATTTGAGAACTGGAAGATGATGAGAGATCATCCGATTCCATCCTCTGATTTTATAAGAAGAGTCCTGGAGAGGGTCAGTAGTTCATTTTTTTTTTTTTTAATTATACTTTAAGTTCTGGGATACATGTGCAGAATATGTAGGTTTGTTACATAAGTATACATGTGCCATGCTGGTTTGCTGCACCCATCAACCTGTCATCTACATTAAGTATTTCTCTTAATGCTATCCCTCCCTTAGCCCCCAGCCGCCCGACAGGCCCTCCCTGTGTCCATGCGTTCTCATTGTTTAACTCCCACTTATGAGTGAGAATATGCAATGTTTGGTTTTCTGTTCCTGTGTTTGCTGAGAATGATGGTTTCCAGCATCACCCATGTCCCTACAAAGGACATGAACTCATCCTTTTTTATGGCTTTCTGGTATTCCATGGTGTATATGTGCCACATTTTCTTTATCCAGTCTATCATTGATGGGCATTTGGGTTGGTTCCAAGTCTTTGCTATTGTGAATAGTGTCACAATAAACATACATGTGCATGTGTCTTTATAGTAGAATGATTTATAATCCTTTGGATATATACCCAATAATGGGATTGCTGGGTCAAATGGTATTTCTCGTTCTAGATTCTTGAGGAATCGCCACACTGTCTTCCACAATGGTCAAACTAATTTACACTCCCACCAACAATGTAAAAGCGTTCTTATTTCTCCACATCCTCTCCAGCATCTGTTGTTTTCTGACTTTTAAATGATCACCATTCTAACTGGCATGAGATGGTATCTCATTGTGGTTTTGATTTGCATTTCTCTAATGTCCAGTGATGATGAGCTTTTATATATATATATTTGTTGGCCGCATAAATATCTTGTTCTGAGAAGTGTCTATTCATATCCTTCTCCCACTTTTTTTGTTTGTTTTTTTCTTGTAAATTTGTTTAAGTTCCTTGTAGATTCTGGATATTAGACCTTTGTTAGATGGATAGATTGCAAAAATTTTCTCCCATTCTGTCGGTTGCCTGTTCACTCTGATGATCATTTATTTTGCTGTCCAGAAGCTCTTTAGTTAAATTAGATCCCATTTGTCTATTTTGGCTTTTGTTGCTGTTGCTTTTGGTGTTTTAGTCCTGAAGTGTTTGCCCATGCCTGTGTCCTGAATGGTATTGCCTAGGTTTTCTTCTAGGATTTTTATGGTTGTAAATCTTACGTTTAAGTCTTTAATCTGTCTGGAGTTAATTTTTGTATAAGGTATAAGGAAGGGGTCCAGTTTCAGTTTTCTGCATATGGCTTGCCAGTTTTCCCAACACCATTTATTAAATACAGAATCCTTTCCCCATTGCTTGTTTTGTCAGGTTTGTCAAAGATCGGCTGGTTGTAGATGTGTGGTGTTATTTCTGAGCCCTCTGTTCTGAACAGAGCAGATCAGAGTTACTTTTAAGTAGTAAAGCTGGCATTCAAATTCATTTCTTTGGGACTCAGACAGGAAGTCCAATAACACAATCTGCTGAGCCAGGCATCTGGAATTTACCTAACCTGGGCACCTACTGGGTTCAGCTAAAAGTGGAGGAGCACCCACAGGAAGCATGGAGAGAGTAGCAAATATCCATGTGAGCAAATGGCTAGCAGCTTGTCACCAAAGGAAGAAGAGGGAAAAGATAGAAAACATAAAGCAATGGTCCTCAAAATGTGGTCTGCAAAACCCTCAAAATGTGGTCTGCAGGCCCTGGTTCCAAGACCCTTTCGTTGGGTCTGTGATAGCAAGGCAGTGGCACCAAAGTCTATTGGTGATCATTATTTTCTTCACTCTTACACACTCACAGCAAAAAAAAAAAAAAAAAAGAGAGAGAGAAAGAGAGAAGAAAGAAAGAAATGCCAGTTTTATTAAGTCTTGACAAAGCAGTAAAAATTATCAACACTTGAATGCATGTCTTTTTAGTATTCTTTGTGACAAAATGGAAAATATGCATAAAGCATTTCTTGCTTATCATAAAACTTGTATTTCAAAGTACTATGGTTGTCTTGAGGAAGAGGACTTGTGTGGTGATTGTCTAAGTTGTGAGCTAACTCATTGCTTTTTTTTAGTGAGGTAACTCATTGCTTTTTTCACTGAACACCAGTTGAAATAATGACTGACAGACAGACTGTGTTTCTTTGGGCTTGGATATTTGACAGACACTTTCTCAAAAATGAACAAAGTAAACCTGTCACTTCAAGAAAAACAGTTTACAGTATTTGTTACTAATGATGAAGTTAGATCTTTTAAGTGAAAATCAGAATTTTTGAAAATGTATATCTACCACCATGAACAATAAAGATTTTTTTATGAGATCAGTAGCAATCTTAACAAATGTGATTTTTTGATGTATAATGAGATATGTTACCATTTAGAAGATCATCATATCTGGGTGAACCAGTATTTTCCAAGTGACCAATACATGCTGTTAAAAACTCTTGCATGGGTAAAAAGCATTCATTCCAAGTAGCATGCATCAATGAATAAGAGAGTATGAGAAGTTCATTGATATAGTTTCAGTTCTACATTGAAAGTAACCTTTAAGAAACTTGTCAAATTTTCTTGTAGTATCAAATAAAAGTATTTGAAGGCTTACACTGTTTCCTTTTCCAACCACATATCTCTACGAGGCCCTATTTTCTTCATATACTCCAACCAGAACAATGTATATCATGACAGATTCTGCAGAAGCAGATTTGAGAATCCAGTTGTCTTCTATTAAGCCAGATACAGAAAAGATTCGCAAGCTGTGAAACATTGCTTCTTTTGCCACTAATTTTTTTGTTTTAAAAATGTACTTGTTTTTCGTTAAGAAGTAGTTTATGCTATCGTGTTTTGGGTTTGTTATTTTAATAAAGATTTTTAAAACTTCTGTCTTAATGTCTTATATGGTAAATATCACTAGATATCATCCATATTAACCAAAGCTAATTGGAGTCTTCAGTAATGCTTTTAAGAGTGTGAAGGGATTCTGAAACTGCAAAGTTTGAGAACTTGTTTGCATAGAGTATTTGATTATTTATGTCAATATGCATTACTAAGACAACCAGGGATATTATTATGTTATAGCCTTGCTTGGTATTTGCCAGCAGAATGATATCTGTGACTGGTTGAAGAAATGTTATTTCCTATGATTTATTATTTTTTAAGGAATGCAGGAAGCAGATGTTCTCTTTTTAAAGGGTTCTATCAAAAACTGGTCTGAACTTCTTAGGATGCGTTCAGTTCCAACTAACAGAACCTCTAACTCAACTGGTTTAAACTGTAAGATAATTTATTAAAAGTAAGACACAGTAGTGCCCAGGGAAGAAGGGAAACACCGACTCTGTGTCTCCTCCTTAGGAGCAAGGAGTCCCAGAACCTACTCAGCAAATTTCTCATGTCCAAATGTCCAGGATTGGGTCACATGCTAACCCCTAAGTACGTTACTGCCAGGCTATGAGCTGATGGTGATTGGCTTAGAATACTCATTCAGGATACATGGGTGTAGGGAAGTTGATCGGTGACTTAGTTATTAAAAACAAAATCCTTTGTACTTATCCAGTTAACTGGAAATTCATTTGCACAGGTGCCCAAAAAGAGGGGTAGCAAGAATCCGTGGAAAGAATTCTAGGCCAGAGAATCAGGCACCCTGGGATCTGATTCCATGCCTTCCACTGCTGAGCTGTGAGGCATGCCTTGCCTGTTCAGATCATGGCTGCCTTACTGGTGCTTGGGCTACAGCATTAGTTCTGGGATCATCTGGTTAATTGGTTCATTTATTCCCTTGCTCACTGCTTCATTCAATAATATTTATTGCATGCACACTCAGTTGTCTATGTCACGTGAAGGGTACAAATCATCACTAAAATGCTGCCTGTTTAGCCATGGCAGACGTTCTTCCTCCTGTGCTGCACACACATTCAAAGCCCAGTGGGAAGTAAGATCCAAACTGTGTGTTCACTTATGGAATCCTCATGCAATAAGTTGTTTAGTGCCCTCAGCAAAGAGTCCTTGCCACAAAGCTTATTCATGAGCAGTCCAAGTTTTCCCTCATCTTTCTAAATATAAAACTGGTTTAGAAATGAAAATGTAGAAAAATACATGCTGAAAAAGGTAAGCTTTGTCCCAGGAAAGATATAGACCTGGCTGTCTATAGTTGTCCCAGTTCCCTCAGTATCAGAAAGAGTATGATGCAGAGAACCAGGCTGTTAAGAGAACAGAAAGACAGCTGTGAGAAATGAGACCACATTCTCGGAATATCCAAGGACACTCTTGTGTTGTAGTTCCCAGATAAGATGCTTAGAAAGGTTTTATTTTTTAAAAAACCAAGCTGGTAAAATTTCACAGACCTTTCTCATGTGCAGTGTTGGATAATTTTTCATGTCACGTGCAGTGTTGAGATAACTGGGAGTATTTATCTCAGAGAAGAGAATTAGGAATCATGTGATCATTCCCTCAAGTAACATTTGAATCACTGTCAAGTGAAGCAGGGCTTTTTGAGTTGCTTCAGGGACCAATAAGTGGAACATATAGGGAGGAAGATTTAGAGTTGCTGAAGAGAACATCTTTCTAACAACCAGAGCTATCGACAGTGGCCTGTAAACATCCCATGATTGAAAGTCCTGGGTCTCCATTACTGCGAGTACTCAAGCAGAGGCAGATGACCTTCTACCAGCAATGTGATGGAGAGCATCTTCATTTGGTTTGAGGTTGGACAAGATGATTGGAATAGAGGTCCTTTAAGGAATCTATAATTATTATCATAGCCACAAGTCATCTAATAGTTGGAATCATTAACAGCTTGAAACAGAAAGTAGGTGATTCATTTCGTGTCCGGCACTGTTCTAGTCACTGGGGACACAGTAAAGAACAAGACTGACAAAGTTCGCCAGGGCCCTTCTGTTTTAGGGTAGGCAGACTGGTATTGACCTAATAAATACATAAGTAAGACAGTTTCATATTAGGGTAAATGCCCTGAAGAACACAAAGCAGGGGAATGCGAGAGAGTGATTGGAGCATGTACAGGTCAGGAGCTGTTTTAAATTAGGCTTAGAGGAAAGTTCTCTCTGAGGAGTTAATGTTTAAGCTGAGAACTTAATGAAGAAGAGCAGTCTACATGAGATGACTGGGGAAGAGTGTTTGAAGCAGAGAGAACATACACAAAAGACCAGGGCAGGAATAAACCTGGTATGTTTGAGAAGCAAGCTGATATGGTTAGGCTTTGTGTCCCTGCTCAAATCTCATCTTGAATTATAATCCCCATGGGTCAAGAGAGAGACCAGGTGGAGGTAATTGAATCATGGAAATGGTTTTTCCTTGTGCTGTTCTCATGATAGTGAGTTCTCTTGATATCTGATGGTTTTATAAGGAGCTGTTCCCCTTCGCTTGTCACTTCTCCTTCCTGTCACCTTGTGAAGAAGGTGCCTTGTTCCCCTTTTCCATGATTGTAAATTTCCTGAGGCCTCTCTAGCCATGCTGAACTGTGAGTCAAGCAAACCCCTTTCCTTTGTAAATCACTCAGTCTCAGGCAGTTCTTTATAGCAGTGTAAAAATGGACTAATATGCAAGCGGAAGCTTGGGTCAAAGGCACAGAGGCATGTGCTATGGGATGGAGTGAGGTGTAGGTAGGGGCCAGATCTCAGGGAGCCTCTCACAGGAGCTTAGCTGTTACTCTGAAACCATCCAGAGGGTTTTAAGTAGAGAGCTGCATCTCTGATTTACATCTCTAAAAGATGACCATGGATCCTTTCTGAATTGTAGTGGACAAGGATATAAGCAAAGAGGGAAATAGGAGGAAACTCAAGAGGAGTTGGTTTCATGCGAGCTAAGAGAAAAAAGTGTTTCAAGAAGGAAAATGGGCAGCAGTGTTGAATACAGAAAAATGGTTATTAGTTTAGGCAACAGGAAGGTTATTAATGACCCTGGTGAGAGAGTTTCTATGGGTGGTAACCTTGGAAGCCCACTTGGAATGAATTCAGGAAAAAATGGGAAGTAAGAGGACATCAGGAGTAGAAGCCATTCTTTCAAAAAATGTTACTATAAAAAGGTACAGGGGAATAAGACAGTTTCTGGAGGGGAATATGAACTTGAGGAAGGATCATTCCTCAGACAGGCGTTACACAGCAGATTCTCTGTATGCTGATGGCAGAGACAGATGCTGGGCACTGGACAGGGTGAGTAACTACAGGAGAGAGATCCTCGAAAGGGCACAGAATCATTTTGTATGCTTATGTAAATCTAGAATTTCATTATCTTTGGTGTTGATTAGTTTGTTGTAATTTTCTCATGTTAAATGGTACCATATGAGATCACTAATATTTACACTTTTTAGCTACAAAAATAGCAGTTTCATATAATTCTACCTAATATTTTAACCTAGACAATTTTAAATTTCTCTTGTAGGTCCTTTTAATTTAAATTGAAAATCTCAAGCTTGTGTAAAAGTTACCATTACAAAACAGAGACCATTCCCTCCCCATTACCAATCATTTGAGAGTGGGTTTCAGGCCTGATATCCTCTCTCTCCCTACCACTTTTTTGGGTATTTTTATACATAAGAATATTCTCCTGGAAAATCACAATACAATCAGGAAAATCAGGAAATTAATCTCAGTACACTGCAACTTTCTAATCCTCGAAAACCCATTCAAGTTTTTGCCAGTACTCCCAAAAGTGTCCCTAATTGCAAAAGGATCCAGTCCAGCATCTGATGTTGCATTTAGTTGTCACGTCTCTTTAGCCTTTTTCATTCTGGTACAGTTCTCCACTCTTCCTTTATTTTTATGACCTTGCCACACTGAAGAATGTAGGCCAGTTATTTTATAGAATAGGCATTGATTTGGGTTTATGATTATCTTCAGCTTATAAATCAGGGGATAACAGTGTGGTAGCTAACCTTCAAGTTGGCGACACCTCCTGTTATTCATATCCTCATGTAATCTCCAACCTTGTACCGGGATTGGTCTTTGTGACCACGAGCATACAGCAGAAGTGATTAGGTTGTGAAAGTTATCTCTTGGATCACTTGCTCTAGGAAACAAGCTTCCATGTTGTAAGCAGCCATATGGATAGGCCCATAAAGAACTGTTGTGTCCAGCCAACAACTAGTGAGAAATTGGAGCCTGTCAACCAAGTGAGACAACTTGGAAAAGAATTCTCCAGCCTCCGTTAAGCCTTGAGTTGATAGTAGCTGTAATCAACAGATTGACTATACCCTCATGGGACACCTGGAATCAAAACTATTAAACTAAGCCACTCTCAGATCCCTGACCTCCAGAAACTGTGACATAATAAATACTGGCTTAAGGTACATAACAAATACAGACAGGAATATCACAGAAGTGACGGTGAGTTCTTTTTATTGCGTCCTGTCATGAGCACACAATTTCAGTATGTGCCATTACTGATGATGTTTATTTATTTATTTATTTTTATTTTTTATTTTTTTGAGACGGAGTCTCGCTCTGTCGCCCAGGCTGGAGTGCAGTGGCCGGATCTCAGCTCACTGCAAGCTCCGCCTCCCGGGTTTACGCCATTCTCCTGCCTCAGCCTCCCAAGTAGCTGGGACTACAGGCACCCGCCACCTCGCCCAGCTAGTTTTTTTTTTTTTTTTTTTTTTTTTTTATACTTTAAGTTCTAGGGTACATGTACATAACGTGCAGGTTTGTTACATATGTATACTTGTGCCATGTTGGTGTGCTGCACCCATCAACTCGTCAGCACCATCAATTCATCATTTATATCATGTATAACTCCCCAATGCAATCCCTCCCCCCTCCCCATGATAGGCCCCAGTGTGTGATGTTCCCCTTCCCGAGTCCAAGTGATCTCATTGTTCAGTTCCCACCTATGCGTGAGAACATGCGGTGTTTGGTTTTCTCTTCTTGTGATAGTTTGCTAAGAATGATGGTTTCCAGCTGCATCTATGTCCCTACAAAGGATGCAAACTCATCCTTTTTTTTTTTTTTTTATGCTAGAAATCATTCTTTTTTTTTTTTTTTTATTTTTTTATTATACTTTAAGTTCTAGGGTACATGTGCATAACGTGCAGGTTTGTTACATATGTATACTTGTGCCATGTTGGTGTGCTGCACCCATCAACTCGTCAGCACCCATCAATTCATCATTTATATCATGTATACTCCCCAATGCAATCCCTCCCTCCTCCCCCCTCCCCATGATAGGCCCCAGTGTGTGATGTTCCCCTTCCCGAGTCCAAGTGATCTCATTGTTCAGTTCCCACCTATGAGTGAGAACATGCGGTGTTTGTTTTCTCTTCTTGTGATAGTTTGCTAAGAATGATGGTTTCCAGCTGCATCCATGTCCCTACAAAGGACGCAAACTCATCCTTTTTGATGGCTGCATAGTATTCCATGGTGTATATATGCCACATTTTCTTAATCCAGTCTGTCACAGATGGACATTTGGGTTGATTCCAAGTCTTTGCTATTGTGAATAGTGCCGCAATAAACATACGTGTGCATGTGTCTTTGTAGTAGAGTAATTTATAATCCTTTGGGTATATACCCAGTAGTGGGATGGCTGGGTCATATGGTACATCTAGTTCTAGATCCTTGAGGAATCGCCACACTGTTTTCCATAATGGTTGAACTAGCTTACAATCCCACCAACAGTGTAAAAGTGTTCCTATTTCTCCACATCCTCTCCAACACCTGTTGTTTCCTGATTTTTTAATGATTGCCGTTCTAACTGGTGTGAGATGGTATCTCATTGTGGTTTTGATTTGCATTTCTCTGATGGCGAGTGATGATGAGCATTTTTTCATGTGTCTGTTGGCTGTATGAATGTCTTCTTTTGAGAAATGTCTGTTCATATCCTTTCCCCACTTTTTGATGGGGTTGTTTGTTTTTTTCTTGTATATTTGTTTGAGTTCTTTGTAGATTCTGGATATTAGCCCTTTGTCAGATGAGTAGGTTGCAAAACTTTTCTCCCATTCTGTAGGTTGCCTGTTCACTCTGATGGTAGTTTCTTTTGCTGTGCAGAAGCTCTTTAGTTTAATGAGATCCCATTTGTCAATTTTGGCTTTTGCTGCCGTTGCTTTTGGTGTTTTAGACATGAAGTCCTTGCCCATGCCTATGTCCTGAATGGTACTACCTAGATTTTCTTCTAGGGTTTTTATGGTATTAGGTCTAACATTTAAGTCTCTAGTCCATCTTGAATTAATCTTCGTATAAGGAGTAAGGAAAGGATCCAGTTTCAGCTTTCTACTTATGGCTAGCCAATTTTCCCAGCACCATTTATTGAATAGGGAATCCTTTCCCCATTTCTTGTTTCTCTCAGATTTGTCAAAGATCAGATGGCTGTAGATGTGTGGTATTATTTCTGAGGACTCTGTTCTGTTCCATTGGTCTATATCTCTGTTTTGGTACCAGTACCGTGCTGTTTTGGTTACTGTAGCCTTGTAGTATAGTTTGAAGTCAGGTAGTGTGAAGCCTCCAGCTTTGTCCTTTTGACTTAGGATTGTCTTGGCAATGCGGGCTCTTTTTTGGTTCCATATGAACTTTAAAGCAGTTTTTTCCAATTCTGTGAAGAAACTCACTGGTAGCTTGATGGGGATGGCATTGAATCTATAAATAACCTTGGGCAGTATGGCCATTTTCATGATATTGATTCTTCCTATCCATGAGCATGGTATATTCTTCCATTTGTTTGTGTCCTCTTTGATGTCACTGAGCAGTGGTTTGTAGTTCTCCTTGAAGAGGTCCTTGACATCCCTTGTAAGTTGGATTCCTAGGTATTTTATTCTCTTTGAAGCAATTGTGAATGGAAGTTCATTCCTGATTTGGCTCTCTGCTTGTCTGTTACTGGTGTATAAGAATGCTTGTGATTTTTGCACATTAATTTTGTATCCTGAGACTTTGCTGAAGTTGCTTATCAGCTTAAGGAGATTTTGGGCTGAGATGATGGGGTTTTCTAAATATACAATCATGTCATCTGCAAACAGGGACAATTTGACTTCTTCTTTTCCTAACTGGATACCCTTGATTTCTTTCTCTTGCCTGATTGCCCTAGCCAGAACTTCCAACACTATGTTGAATAGGAGTGGTGAGAGAGGGCATCCCTGTCTTGTGCCAGTTTTCAAAGGGAATTTTTCCAGTTTTTGCCCATTCAGTATGATATTAGCTGTGGGTTTGTCATAAATCACTCTTATTATTTTGAGGTACGTTCCATCAATACCGAATTTATTGAGCGTTTTTAGCATGAAGGGCTGTTGAATTTTGTCAGAAGCCTTTTCTGCATCTATTGAGATAATCATGTGGTTCTTGTCTTTGGTTCTGTTTATATGCTGGATTACGTTTATTGATTTGCGAATGTTGAACCAGCCTTGCATCCCAGGGATGAAGCCCACTTGATCATGGTGGATAAGCTTTTTGATGTGCTGCTGAATCCGGTTTGCCAGTATTTTATTGAGAATTTTTGCATCGATGTTCATCAGAGATATTGGTCTAAAATTCTCTTTTTTGTTGTGTCTCTGCCAGGCTTTGGTATCAGGATGATGTTGGCCTCATAAAATGAGTTAGGGAGGATTCCCTCTTTTTCTATTGATTGGAATAGTTTCAGAAGGAATGGTACCAGCTCCTCCTTGTACCTCTGGTAGAATTCAGCTGTGAATCCATCTGGTCCTGGACTTTTTTTGGTGGGTAGGCTATTAATTGTTGCCTCAATTTCAGAGCCTGCTATTGGTCTATTCAGGGATTCAACTTCTTCCTGGTTTAGTCTTGGGAGAGTGTAAGTGTCCAGGAAATTATCCATTTCTTCTAGATTTTCTAGTTGATTTGCGTAGAGGTGTTTATAGTATTCTCTGATGGTAGTTTGTATTTCTGTGGGGTCAGTGGTGATATCCCCTTTATCATTTTTTATTGCGTCTATTTCATTCCTCTCTCTTTTCTTCTTTATTAGTCTTGCTAGCGGTCTGTCAATTTTGTTGATCTTTTCAAAAAACCAACTCTTGGATTCATTGATTTTTTGGAGGGTTTTTTGTGTCTCTATCTCCTTCAGTTCTGCTCTGATCTTAGTTATTTCTTGCCTTTTGCTAGCTTTTGAATGTGTTTGCTCTTGCCTCTCTAGTTCTTTTAATTGTGATGTTAGAGTGTCAATTTTAGATCTTTCCTGCTTTCTCTTGTGGGCATTTAGTGCTATAAATTTCCCTCTACACACTGCTTTAAATGTGTCCAGAGATTCTGGTATGTTGTATCTTTGTTCTCATTGGTTTCAAAGAACATCTTTATTTCTGCTTTCATTTCGTTATGTACCCAGTAGTCATTCAGGAGCAGGTTGTTCAGTTCCATGTAGTTGAGTGGTTTTGATTGAGTTTCTTAGTCCTGAGTTCTAGTTTGATTGCACTGTGGTCTGAGAGACAGTTTGTTATAATTTCTGTTTTTGTACATTTGCTAAGGAGTGCTTTACTTCCAATTATGTGGTCAGTTTTGGAATAAGTGCGATGTGGTGCTGAGAAGAATGTATATTCTGTTGATTTGGGGTGGAGAGTTCTATAGATGTCTATTAGGTCCGCTTGGTGCAGAGATGAGTTCAATTCCTGGATATCCTTGTTAAGTTTCTGTCTCGTTGATCTGTCTAATGTTGACAGTGGAGTGTTGAAGTCTCCCATTATTATTGTATGGGAGTCTAAGTCTCTTTGTAAGTCTCTAAGGACTTGCTTTGTGAATCTGGGTGCTCCTGTATTGGGTGCATATATATTTAGGAGAGTTAGCTCTTCCTGTTGAATTGATCCCTTTGCCATTATGTAATGGCCTTCTTTGTCTCTTTTGATCTTTGATGGTTTAAAGTGTGTTTTATCAGAGACTAGGATTGCATCCCCTGCTTTTTTTTGTTCTCCATTTGCTTGGTAGATCTTCCTCCATCCCTTTATTTTGAGCCTATGTATGTCTCTGCATGTGAGATGGGTCTCCTGAATACAGCAGACTGATGGGTCTTGACTCTTTATCCAGTTGCCAGTCTTTGTCTTTTAATTGGAGCATTTAGTCCATTAACATTGAAGGTTAATATTGTTATGTGTGAACTTGATCCTGCCATTATGATATTAACTGGTTATTTTGCTCGTTAGTTGATGCAGTTTCTTCCTAGCCTCGATGGTCTTTACATTTTGGCATGTTTTTGCAATGGCTGGTACCGGTTGTTCCTTTCCATGTTTAGGGCTTCCTTCAGGGTCTCTTGTAAGGCAGGCCTGGTGGTGACAAAATCTCTAAGCATTTGCTTATCTTTAAAGGATTTTATTTCTCCTTTACTTATGAAACTTAGTTTGGCTGGATATGAAATTCTGGGTTTAAAATTCTTTTCTTTAAGAACGTTGAATATTGGCCCCCACTCCCTTCTGGCTTGTAGAGTTTCTGCCGAGAGATCTGCTGTGAGTCTGATGGGCTTCCCTTTGTGGGTAACCCAACCTTTCTCTCTGGCTGCCCTTAAGATTTTTTCCTTCATTTCAACTTTGGTGAATCTGACAATTATGTGTCTTGGAGTTGCTCTTCTGGAGGAGTATCTTTGTGGCGTTCTCTGTATTTCCTGAATTTGAATGTTGGCCTGCCCTACTAGGTTGGGGAAGTTCTCCTGGATGATATCCTGAAGAGTGTTTTCCAAGTTGGTTCCATTTTCCCCCTCACTTTCAGGCACCCCAATCAGACGTAGATTTGGTCTTTTTACATAATCCCATACTTCTTGCAGGCTTTGTTCATTTCTTTTTCTTCTTTTTTCTTTTGGTTTCTCTTCTCGCTTCATTTCATTCATTTGATCCTCAATCGCTGATACTCTTTCTTCCAGTTGATCGAGTCGGTTACTGAAGCTTGTGCATTTGTCACGTATTTCTTGTGTCATGGTTTTCATCTCTGTCATTTCGTTTATGACCTTCTCTGCATTAATTAGTCTAGCTGTCAATTCTTCCACTCTTTTTTCAAGATTTTTAGTTTCTTTGCGCTGGGTACGTAATTCCTCCTTTACCTCTGAGAAGTTTATGGACTGAAGCCTTCTTCTCTCATCTCATGAAAGTCATTCTCTGACCAGCTTTGATCCGTTGCTGGCGATGGGCTGCGCTCCTTTGCAGGGGGAGATGCGCTCTTATTTTTTGAATTTCCAGCTTTTCTGCCCTGCTTTTTCCCCATCTTTGTGGTTTTATCTGTCTCTGGTCTTTGATGATGGTGACGTACTGATGGGGTTTTGGTATAGGTGTCCTTCCTGTTTGATAGTTTTCCTTCTGACAGTCAGGACCCTCAGCTATAGGTCTGTTGGAGATTGCTTGAGGTCCACTCCAGACCCTGTTTGCCTGGGTATCAGCAGCAGAGGTTGCAGAAGATAGAATATTGCTGAACAGCGAGTGTACCTGTCTGATTCTTACTTTGGAAGCTTCCTCTCAGGGGTGTACTCCACCCTGTGAGGTGTGGGGTGTCAGACTGCCCCTAGTGGGAGATGTCTCCCAGTTAGGCTACTCAGGGGTCAGGGACCCACTTGAGCAGGCAGTCTGTCTGTTCTCAGATCTCAACCTCCATGTTGGGAGATCCACTGCTGCTCTCTTCAAAGCTGTCAGACAGAGTCGTTCGCGTCTGCACAGGCCTCTGCTGCTTCCCCTGTTGTTTTTTAGCTGTGCCCTGTCCCCAGAGGTGGAGTCTACAGAGACAGGCAGGTTTCCTTGAGCTGCTGTGAGCTCCACCCAGTTCGAGCTTCCCAGCGGCTTTGTTTACCTACTTAAGCCTCAGCAATGGCGGGCGCCCCTCCCCCAGCCTCGCTGCTGCCTTGCGGATAGATCACCGCAGACTGCTGTGTTAGCAATGAGGGAGGCTCCGTGGGCGTGGGACCCTCCCAGCCAGGTGTGGGATATATTCTCCTGGTGTGCCCATTTGCGTAAAGCGCAGTATTGGGGTGGGAGTTACCCGATTTTCCAGGTGTTGTGTGTCTCAGTTCCCCTGGCTAGGAAAAGGGATTCCCTTCCCCCTTGCGCTTCCCAGGTGAGGCGATGCCTCGCCCTGCTTCAGCTCTCGCTGGTCAGGCTGCAGCAGTTGACCAGCACCGATTGTCCGGCACTCCCTAGTGAGATGACCCCAGTACCTCAGTTGAAAACGCAGAAATCACCGGTCTTCTGTGTCACTCGCGCTGGGAGTTGGAGACTGGAGCTGTTCCTATTCGACCCAGTTTTTTGTATTTTTAGTAGAGACGGGGTTTCACTGTGTTAGCCAGAATGGTCTCGATCTCCTGACCTCATGATCCGCCCGTCTCGGCCTCCCAAAGTGCTGGGATTATAGGCTTGAGCCACTGCGCCCAGCCTGATGTTTATTTATTTAAAGACTGTCTCACTCAGTAGCCCGGGCTGGAGTGCAGTAATATGATCATGGAACCTTGACCTGCCGGGCTCAAGCAATCCTCCCACCTCAACTTCCCAACTAGCCAGGCCCACAGGCATGTTCCACCACACCCAGCTAATTTTTTAATCTTTTTTTTTTTTTTTTTGAGTTGGGAGTCTCACTATGTTGCCCAGGCTGATCTTGAACTCCCGGGCTCAAGTCACCCTCCTGCCTCAGCCTTCCAAAGTGCTGGGATTACAGGCTTGAGCCACAGTGCCTGGCCTAATGATTTTTTTTTTTTTTATCCTTTGAGTAAGCAATATCTTCTGAGTTTTTCTACTTAAAGTTGCTTGTTTTTTTCTTTTAATTAATAAATATTTTATGGAAGGTACTTTGAAACTAAAAATCCTTCATCACATTTTCATTTTTTTTTTACTATGAGATCGTAACTTCCTGTATTCAATGGGATATACTTTGTTACTGACATTATTTGTTGTGAAGCTCAGAGTGTTCCAAATTTCACCAGCGTCTCCTCAGCCTGGCTCCTGTGTTCTTTGGATATGTCCTCATCAGCCTTTGAATATGTCTTTGACTTCTGGCACAAGATGTTCTAGGCTCATCATGTCCTTTGTCTGTCCCAGCCCTGAAATCAGTCATTTCTCTAAGGATCCCTGATTATTTTTAGTGGAAAATGACATTAAAGCCAAGATCTGGGCATTAGGTGTACCTGTTGCCATTGGAGTGTCACTGCCCCCAGGCCCACTGAAAACACATTCACAAATTTATGTGTACATGTACATATATGTGAAAATGTATATGTAAGTATATACATGTATATCTATTTTATATATCATATCAAATATTTTTATAAATAAAATGCAGCTAAATATATATTTAAATCCATAAGTTCATACTGATTCTTCTAACTGTAGGGTATCCAGGGTTTATTCTAGCCTTCTCCCTGTTCTTGCTAGTAACTGCCTTCTCCAACAGTGAGGAAACTGAACTCCCATTACCCTTGTTATATTTATTTGCTTTATCCCCCCATACATAACCAGTTGGCCATCACCACTGCATCCACCCCTTCCCGGGACCACATGAACACCCTCCATTCAGGCTCTGACTCCACTCATGGAGACACCCGCCCACAGGGATGCGTTCCTCCTCCCCGCGGGCCCCAGGCCACCCCTCCATGTGGACTCCCATGCCTGCCTCTCCCTGCTTGGGCTCTGACATACCTCCTCAGGTTGCATCCACATGCATGCCCTCCTCTCCGCATCCAGGTTCTCACTCCCTACACTGGATCTGTCCTCTGGAGGAATGGCCTTCCCTTGCCTGGGCTCTTTCTCCCCACTCCAGGCTGCCCCCCTCTCCCTTAATGAGAGTGTCCTCCTCATGCTGCTTGGTGCCAGCATCCCCCAGGCTGTCACAGGCTGCTCTCCATGCAGATATCTGCCCATCTGAGGGCTCTACTACTGGCCTGTGCAGTGGAGAAGGGAAGAGCATGGCTTTATGATCACATAAGGGCAGTCGACACTGAAAGGGACATCGTGCTCCCCGACAGCTGAATTTTTCATTTTTTCTGTAGTAGTGGGTTCCAGTTTTCCAGTTACACTGACATATTTTAGGAAGCTTGTTTAAATGCAAATTCCAAAGCAAACAAACAAACAAAAATAAATACAAATAAAAACAGGGAGCAACCAGAGTGTTCCTAGAGCATGTTTAGATTATGGGGGACACTCAGTTTTCATTTTGGACTTTTGACTACTGTTTAAATTTTCCACATTTATGCTTTTATTTATATTACTAATACTAACAGATTATAGGCCATGTTTTCTTTATAATTGCCAGTATTAAAAATAATTAGCATTATTATTTTTTAAAGAATAAAAAAATACGGAATCCAAAGTCCCATTGCTAGAGATTCTAATCCAGCACACTTGGGCCAAGCCTGGAAATCTGGACTTTGTACAATTCTCCATTTGAATGTAACAGCCAGGCTAGGGAGCTGCTCTGCTGGATCCTTCACAGGAATGTCCTTGGTAGCCAGTGGAACATCCACTGGGCAGAGCACCCCTGAATTCATCCGTCTGCAACCTCAGGACACTTAGGTCTTGTTTTGGAGGCTCATGATCCTACTGATAGCTTCTTCCAAAAGACAGTTTTCTGTGATTCTTAGGAAAACTCTGAAAAGATACAGGTTAAGCATCCCTCAAAACCGTCAAGGTCGTCAAAAACAAGTAAAGCCTGAGACTGTCACTGCCCAGAGGAGCCTAAGGAGACATGATGACTAAATGTAAAGTGTCCCAAATGGGATCCTGGGACAGTAAAAGGACATTAGGTAAAAACCAAGTATGGACTGTAGGTAATAATCATGTCTCACTATCAGATCATTAAGTAGAGCAAATGTACCATACTAATGGAAGAAGGTGTTAATAAGACAGGAAATTGTATCCTGCACAGACCCAGTGCTGTGCGGGATACCCAGTCCTTGTTGCCTGTGGCTTAGAGCCAAGCCCTCTCTCATTAAACAACATGGAATGCATATGAACTCTCTGTCTTCTACACAGTAATTCTGTAAATTTAATGTGGGTCTAAAATTAAAAGTTTATTAGAAAAAAGATGGAAGTCACAAGAAATGTAATGATGTGACATGACAAAGTCAATGGTAGCTCTTTATCAATAACCAGGAAAAGATGGAACTATCACAACGGACATGAAGAACCTAAGTAGGCGTCATCACTTCCATGTGGGAGATAAGACACACACCATTACTGCAATTCATTGGTCTGAGTTTCCAGGAGTGACAGCAGGAGTGGCCACCGCTGCTTCTGTTCTAGGAAATGTGAGGACAGAAGGGACTGATCCCTCCAAAAGGTCACTGTATAAACATCTGATGGATGACCATTTGTGCAGAGGAAGCATCTGGCCCTGCATCCAGGCAGGGAGAAAGGATGGCTCTGGGAGGAGCAGTTACATTCTTTGCCCTTTGAGAACAGCTGTTGTGTGCTTGATGTGCCACCTGTCCTTTGTTGGCAGAAAAGCCCTTTCAGAGCAGACCCAGTACTGTGCAGGAGAACCAGTCCATGTTGAATGTGGCTCAGAGCCAAGTCCTCTCTCATTAAACAATAGCTGAAATGTTTGAGTTAGAGCCTACAAACAATGCAGCCATATATTGGTGGATGCTTCTCCAGTGTTTGTGATAATAAATGCAGCTGAAACAGAGAAAAACTGCACTTCTTTTTATACTAAGGTAGACAGTATGTCCTGCAAATGGGAGGGAAATTGTACTGTTTATAAATTGCATTCTGAATTGGAAACATTTTACCTATTTCAGGTCAGAAAATCATCGTGCTTTATTTCTCTAAAACCAAAAGTTATTTTTAAAATACAAATGGCCTTTTTTTTTTTTTTGAGACGGAGTCTCGCTCTGTCGCCCAGGCTGGAGTGCAGTGGCCGGATCTCAGCTCACTGCAAGCTCCGCCTCCCGGGTTCCTGCCATTCTCCTGCCTCAGCCTCCCGAGTAGCTGGGACTACAGGCGCCCGCCACCTTGCCCGGCTAGTTTTTTGTATTTTTTAGTAGAGACGGGGTTTCACCGTGTTAGCCAGGATGGTCTCGATCTCCTGACCTCGTGATCCGCCCGTCTCAGCCTCCCAAAGTGCTGGGATTACAGGCTTGAGCCACCGCGCCCGGCCACAAATGGCCTTTTTATTTTACAGCTCTCAGAGAGTGTGTAAAAAAAAAAAAAAGAGAGAGAGAGTATAGTTCTACTATACCTGGACCAACACGAAATATCAACAGCAAAGGCTAAAACATAGAAAGTACCACCATGGCCACTCATATATGTGCCTGTGGTAGACTGTCCTTTCTCTCTCCTTGAGGAGCAAACATACATGTGCTCAACTGCTGAAAGAGTTCATTCTCTGCCAGAACCATCTAGGAACAGAGGTCTCTTGGGGGCATGGGAGCTTGCTCCTGGGTAAATAAGAGGGCTGGTGCTAAATTTCTTTACCAGTTAGCTGACTGTGCTGGCCAGGGTTCAGTTGCAGAAAGCATAATCTGCTCTAGGTAAATTAAACAGAAAGTGATTTATTATAGGATTTTAGGTAGCTTTCAGGATCACTGGAGAGCTGAAGAAGTAGACTCTAGACCAAACTTCCACAAATGACTTCCAAAACCATATGGCAAACCATCAGAGGAGCTGCTGTGTCTGCCTTCATCAGGAAGCTATCACAGCAGCTGCTGGCTCCAAAACCAGCCACCTCAGCTATACAGTAGTCCCCATTTATCCACAGTTTCTCTTTCTGCAGTTTCAGTTACCTGAGGTACAGAACAATAAGACATTTTGAGTGATGGAGACCCTATTCACATAACTTTTTTTTTTTCTTTTCTTTTCTTTTTTTTTTTTGTTAGACAGTTTCACTGTTGTTGCCCAGGCTGGAGTGCAATGGCACTATCTTGGCTCACCACAACCTCCGCCTCCTGGGTTCAAGCAGTTCTCCTGCCTCAGTCTCCCAAGTAGCTGGGATTACAGGCATGCACCACCATGCCTGGCTAATTTTGTATTTTAATAGAGATGAGATTTCTCCATGTTGGTCACACTGATCTCAAACTCCCAACCTCAGGTGATCTGCCTGCCTTGGTCTCACAAAGTGCTGGGATTACAGGCATGAGCCACCGCACCTGGCCTCCCAAAGTGCTGGGATTACAGGCATGAGCCACCGCACCTGGCCTCACGTAACTTTTATTACAGAATATTGTCATGCATGTTCTATTATATTATTAGGTATGCTGTTAATCTCTTACTGTGCCTAATTTATAAATTACCATGTCATAGGTATGTATGTATAGGAAAACAGGATATATGAGGGTTGGTGCTATCTGCAGTTTCCAGCATCCATTGGGGGTCTTGGAACCTATCCCTGAAGGATAAGGGGGAACTACTGTATTCAAAAAGCCGGTACCACAGTGCCCAACTCAAGAGCACATCACCTATGCCACTAATCTGCAAAACACATACCCTGCATCTTGCTGCTTTCCATATGACCCAGTTCCAAATCAAAGCACTTGAATACAAGTCATAGGTAGAACCTAAATTGCATTTTGAACCTGAATTGCAAGGGATCCTAGGATATTCGTTTTTGCTTTTCCGCTGCTGCACACTAGATGGGGAATGCAGTGGATGATGAGGAGCCTCATCTGTGTCATGTGTCACCATCTGCCCTCTAGCTTCCCGGTTACCCATGCATACTCTTCTTGCTATAAGTAGGACCCACTCCATCCCTTGTAAATTTCTGCATCCCATTCAAAGTCTTGGATCTCTGGGTATGTGCAGCTCTCTTCATCAGGTCCAGATACTGCTTCTTACCACCTAGTGACCTGTAAATAAAGACTGCCTCTCTGCTCACAATATACAGTGGTGGCAAAGGAAAATTAAAACTCTCACTGAGAAAGGAGGAGTATGGGAAACATACAACTGCTATTTGTCCTTAGTGGTGACCTCATCCCACTAGGCAACAATGATAAAGGCACCCTGCTCAGATGGTGGAGTGAGGTCCTTGGGTAGCCACTCAGGGCTTCTTTGTCCATGAAGCCCAAGGCCCAAATCAGTTTCAGTTGGGTCACATTTTGACGGCAAAGTAACTTTTGGTTATTATAGCTTGTGGGATTTCAGAATTGCAGATAGGAATTATGTATCTGTAATTGTTTTTTGTTTTTGTTTTTGTTTTGAGGCAGAGTCTCACTCTGTTGTCCAGACTGGAATGCAATGGCCTGATCTCGGCTCACTGCAACCTCCGCCTCCTGGGTTCACACAATTCTCCTGCCTCAGCCTCTGAAGTAGCTGGGATTACAGGTGCCTGTCACCACGAGCTGCTATTTTGTGTAATTTTAGTAGAGATGGGGTTTCACCATATTGGCCAGGCTGGTCTCGAACTCCTGACCTCAAGTGATCCACCTGCCTCAGCCTCTCAAAGTGCTGGGATTACAGGCATGACCCACCATGGCCATGTAATTAACAATAGTTCACCTTTACTGAGCACTCAGGCACTATGCTATACATGTAAACTCATTTACTCCACTCAACAGCTGTGTGAGGCAGGAATTCTTAGTATCCCCTACTTTATTGATTTCTACTAAATCTTCCTTAAAAAGCCATTGAGTCCCTACCATATGCCAAGGAAAAACAGCAAAAAGTCTGTACAGCCTCAGCAAAAGTTGCTCCCAATCACATGAGGGAGACAGATGGGTGCACAGACACAGGTGTGCACAGGGCTATGGGAACAGAGGAGAGGGGCGTGCCCTGCCTATCCATCAGGCAAGGCTCCCAGGCAGGTACTAGTCCAACTCTGTCCTCCAGGCAGAGGAAAAAAAAACAACCCTGAGTGGACTGGGGAGGTCATTCTAGCAGCTTGTTAATAGTAAACCTGCTTTTTCAATCTAGCGACTGTCAAATGTTTCTGAGACCGCAGCTCACATTAGAATAGATGGTGTACCATCTTCCATTAGCTACAATAAAAGTATATCTGATAAGTAGTCATTTAAAACATTTCTCTAACTCTTCTTGTACCTCTACTGCTATATAGGCAATACCTGATTAGCCACATGCAGATGAACCACAAGATTAAGAGGGCTACCACCTCACCCACACCCCCGAAGCCTCCCATCACTCAGAGAGCTGGTCCATCTGAACATCTGCAGTATGCACTGTCTCTGAAGGGAACAGGTCCTGCCAGAGTAGACGTGGGAGTTGAGCTGGGAAGGAGCTTCTCTGAGAGCAGCCCTGTGTAAACAGGGGTGGCGTGGCCATGCCCATCTCCAGAACAAGGAAAATGGAGCCCTGCAGCTGACAGTATAGCAAATGTAGGGCTCAGTTTGAGGGATGGGTGAAAAATACACTTTTAAAAATAGAGCCTGGTCAGTTCTGGAAGAAGGCTGCAGCAGCAGCATTTTAAAATCTCTCTGAATCCTCACACAAAAAACAGAACAACTGCTTAGCAAAACCAGGTACCCACAGACAACACTTACTTCAAAAGTATGTGATACAGTATGCCCACACACCCCCAAATCTAAAGAGGCTGTGGAGGTCAACCACCCACAGCCATAAGACCTGCGTGATAGCAGTGTGTGTGCAAGGGGAAGAAGCAGGAGGGAATAGTGGGGCATCTGACAGGCCTGAGAATAGGAGAACCCCAAAATAGCTCACAGGTAGTTGCCAGAAATCACTGCAGCTGAAACAGAAGGGGTTCACCCAATTCAGTACCAGGGGAGTGCAAGGGGTTTTTGCTGAGCTCTGAAAGGGGCTGAGGCCGTCTAGGCCACATACACTCTTGAACCCAAATGGCCAAAGCTCCCTTCCTGGACACAGCAGGAGAAACTGCTGACAGTGGCATTAAAATTGAGCAGGACAGTGGAGATGAAGGAAGGAGAAAGCCCAGACAACACTGAGTAAGGTGAGCAGAGAGGAAACCTCAGAGAGCAAGCTACGGTAGTTTTCAACACTTCACCGAAACAACCAAAGAGAGTTCTGTGAAGTTAAGTGAATCTTTCCTGAGCAACGTCTTCTTAAGGCTGTGCAAAACTAATTTTGCACAATAAGCAACAGAAAAGTATCAAGGGCCAATCTCATCATAGAATTATAAAGAACAGCAAAATAACATTCCTACACACAACAAAACCATGCCAGAAAGACAAGATAATAAAAGAGGTTAAAACGGAAACATACTATTTCAAAATGAACTAAAATACAACGCTTTAAAAAGAAATGAAGAAAGACATTAAAAAGGATTGAAAACGAAGTGTCAAGTGATAATTTGACAAGCCCCAGTGAATTACTGGATCTAGGCATTGGCCTCAATGGCTGTTAACATAAAAAAGATAAGCAAGCAGACACTGTGACCCTCCTGATGCAGCAGTACACCACCACCCACGGTGTTCCCAAAGCAATCAAAACAGCATCTCACCAGCCTCTGGATCCACCTGCTGACCCATACCACATATAAAGGACAGAGGAACTGCGTCTTGACTATGCAAGCGGCTAAATTCAAACTGAGGAAAACTCTACAACCCAGATTCTTCAACAGATACATTGTAAGAAAAAGAAAGGTGAGAGACCGGGTTCGGTGGCTCAAGCCTGTCCCAGCACTTTGGAAGGGCAAGGCCAGGAGGATTACCTGAGCCCAGGAGTTCAAGGTTGCAGTGAGCCATGATCAGTCCATTGCACTCCCGCCTAGGAGATACAGCAAGACCCTGTCTCTTAAAAAAGAAAGAAAGAAAAAGAAAGACGAGAGCCTCTGTAGATTAAAAGTCATATCACACTTTTGAAATGAGCAAGACAATAGAATCTAGGGATGCACATTTGAACGACAGTGTCTTTTTTTAAAAGTGCAAACAAATGATTCCTATAGAAGTCAGGAGAAGGTTACTTATGAGTCAGGGTAGGGGATTGTGATTGCGTTGGGGCACCTGGAAGGGGCTTTGGGTTGGTTGTCAGAATTTCTGTTTGTTGACCTGGGTGATGTTCACTTTATAATAATTATGTTGTTGTTTTGTGTGATTTTCTGTATCGGTTTTATTTTGCAATAAAAAGGTGAAAAGCACTGATAAATGTGAAGCACAGTAGTTTTTCTATGATACATATTGGGTAAATATTGTTAGTTTTTATATTTAATTAATGTATACATTAATGGCATTTCAACAGAAAACTTTACCAACCTTGTAGCAGCCTCTAAGTCTCTATCATGTATTTCATTGATCTTTTCTATATAACAGTATAAAACAAAAACAGTCACACTTTAAGGACAAGATGTTCCAGCTCTACCTAGGAAATAATAGGTGTTACAATATGTTATCTAGATTTATCGGCTCCAAACCCCATATGCTCATTAACTATATTTTTGTTCCAATATCTGCACAATAGAATAACCATTATAAAAGTTCACATGGCTTCACTTAAAGCACAGTACTTGGTGGGGATGGTTGAAAAAAAATATATATATATATATCCCTTCTGCATTGTTTTTAAAGAATATGTATACATATATAAGTGGGTGTAAAGCATAACTATATATATAGTGTGTGTGTATATATATACACACCATATCTCATCTACACACATGTATGCACACTGTTTTTTAATCTGATGACAAATGAGCCTACAAAAGATAGAGAATAGCAGCCTTAGACATAACAAATACATCAATTTCTTTAATATATATTAATGTCATTGTATACTTTGATCTATAAATAATTTCTTTGTGCTGTCGATGTTGACTTGGCGATAAAATCCTCAACCTTTTCCAGACTGCAGTATCTTTCTTGTTGGTCGGCCATTGACATGGCTCTCTGACAGGTTGAAGACAGATCAGTGTTTGAGAAACACGTACAGTAAGAGTTTTGCTGTCCTCATGCTCTCTCTAATACCAAAATGTCATCGACTCTCTTCCTATCGAAGTCTTTAAAGACCCAGCCTACTCTAAGGAGCTGAGATTCCTCATTGCTGATCCTTTGAAGGGCCTCATGTGCAGACAGGGCAGCCTGCTCCCCTGGTCACCCCTAGTTCTGTGTTATTTCAATGCAATTTAATGTAGTTTCCAGTCATCTCAGGATGTGTCATTGTTCTAGATAAAGGCAAAGTACAGTAAACTATCTTGACTGTTTGCTGGGAGCATAAAAAAGACCCACATTTAATTGTAGCACATCCTATGAAGATAGAGCCCTTTTGGGGGGTTTTATTGTACAACTTCAGTCTTCCTTTGTATGTCACCATACTATCTAGTGTCCAGTGAAATGTTGATATTTCAAATACAGACCCAGCTGGGTCTGAGGTCCAGTTCTGTGTCTGACTGCAGGGAATCTCCACAGGGGTCCCAGCTGACCAAACAATTTGGCATCCAGGGTGCCTTTCTGATTCCTCTGATAAGATGCACCCTAGCAAGCCTGAGATCTCAGCTCAGCAGAATAGATTCTCCAGATTTTCTTTCCCTGTGTTATCTTGGGTGCCCTGTTATGGCCAGCCACCCCCATTCTCACAGGGCCAGCCCTGAACCAAGTGGCAGAGTGTGTTGTCCTTGTGCCCCCAAGCCCCTCACAATGCCTTGTTAGCTTACCATCGTCCCCTTTTCATGACCTTCCTGGGCATGCACGTGTGCTTGCACACTCCATACACATACACACTCTGCATCACACCTGACTTTTTGGTTGACTCATCCCTTGAAGGCTTACTTCCTGCTAAGGATGTCAGACACGGAGCTGCATTTTGACAAGGGCTTTCTGGAGACAGTGCCTTCCCCAAGGGGTGGATGGCAATTTTAAGCCTATGGCAGCCTGAGTGGGGTGGGAATGGAGGGATATTTTTGAATAGAGAGATTATTGGGTGCTTTTCAAATTACCCCAGAAAGGAAGGAAGCGGCAGCCTGTTACAGACCCACAGGCCGTCTTCCAAAAGCCAGAGGCCAGATGAGTTGCAGAATTCCGAATTGGCAGTTAGCATAGCAGGATGGTACATACACCTTGTAATAATATCCCCAGCATGATTGGAGGCCATGTCCAATAATTAGACACATTAATATTCACAGGAAGTGGGGGTGATTATTGTCAGCTCATTAGGACGTGCCACAAAATGAGTTTCAGTTGGGTTACATTTTGCCAGCAAAGTCACTTCTGGTTTTTTCAGCTTTTAGGATTTCAGAACTGCAGTAAGAAATTCTGTACCTGTAATTGTTAACAATAGTTCACATTTACTGAGCTCCCAGGCACTATGCTGAGTGAACACTTTATACATATAAATATGCATATAAACTCGTTTACTCCTCTTTACAACTGTGTGAGGTAGGCCTTCTTATTATCCCTTGCTTCACAGATTTCTACTAAATCTTCCCGTAAAAACCAGTGAGTTCCTATCATGTGCCAAGGAAGAAGAGCAAAAAGTCCATACAGCCTTAGCTAAAGTTGCTCCCAGTCGTGTGAGGGAGACAGATGGGTACGTAGATGTGGGTGTGCACAGGGATGTGGGAACAGAGGAGAGGGGTGTGCCCTGCCTGTGCAATCAGGTCAGGCTCCCAGAGGTATTGGTCCAGCCCTGTCCTCCAGACAGAGAAGAAAACCAGCCCCGCAAGGACTGGGGAGGTCATCCCAGCGGCTTATCAAAAGTAAGCCTGCTTATTCAATGCCAGCGACTCTCAAGTGCTTCTGAGACCGCTCCCTGTGGTCCTTCCTTATGTTTTCTTTAATGCAGCCCTCTCTTTATTCATCTTTCATAGAACACCCATCTCAGCTTTCTCGCAAGATAACATCTATGAAGTTCAGCCCCCGAGAGTGGACAGAAAATCTACAGAGATCTTCCAAGCCCACATCCAGGCCAGCCAAGGTATCATGCAGCCCCTGGGAAAAGAGGACTCCTCCATGTACCGAGAGTACATCAGGAACCGCTACCTGTGAAAAGAGCGCAGGCCCACAGGGGGGCCACATCTGATTAGCTTAGAACCTGTCTTGTCTCATCTTCAAAGGGTAACTTATCAAATGTCCTTTGCGTCTGAAGCCTTTCCCCTTTTCTGTCACTTGCAAATTCCAAATTATAGCTAATAAAGTAATAACTAGATAATTTACTGTTGTTGCCTTTCTTTATTTTAGAAATACTTTGTTTACACATGTGGTCAATATACTATCACACCATCACATTCAGAAATTCACAGGTATCTGCTGAGCACCTGCCATGTGCCAGGCACCATGGCAAGGTCTGGGAACATCCCAATAAGCAAAATAGGCCAAACAATTCCTCTTTTGTGAGGAATGAAGGTGAAGTATTTTTATTATCTTTATCCATCAAAGCAAAGTATTGTTTCCTTATAGTTAACATTTTAACATTTATTCTGGTGGCTTCTATGTTAACTTTGATCAGAACTACATAGATAATCTAACATAGATTAACTTTGTTAATTTTGATCAGAAATTTCATTATTCTAAAAGCCCTTGTTTATAGGAAATAAATGCTGAAATATTTATGGATAAAGGGACAAGATGTCAAAAAAGTGCTCTCCAGTGGTTCAGGATAAAAAGAATGAATGATAAATCAAATGGAGCAAAATACTAATAATTTGTAAATCTAGGTAAAAAGTAAACAGGAGTTCTTTGAGCTACTCGTGCTGCTTTTCTGTAAGTATAAAATTATATCAAGGCTGGGCACAGTGGCTCATGCCTGTAATCCAAGCACTTTGGGATGCTGAGGCCGGGGGATCACCTGAGGTTGGGAATTCAAGACCAGCCTGACCAACATGGAGAAACTCCATCTCCACTAAAAATACAAAATTAGCCAGGTGTGGTGGCACGTGCCTCTAATCCCAGCTATTCGGGAGGCTGAGGCGGGAGAATCGCTTGAACCTGGGAGGTGGAGGTTGCAGTGAGCCAAGATCGGCCATTGCACTCTAGCCTGGGCAACAAGAGCGAAACTCCGTCTCAAAAAAAAAAAAAAAAAAAAAATTACATCAAAATCAATTGTTAAAATTGTTATTCCAATTGACTTCCTGTGGCATGCAGCTGCATTACATACTTTGACATTTGGTGTTCAGTCAGGTGTTGACTGATCACAGCACGTGTTTTGTTCTCTGTATAGTCAAACATGAATGTGGACAACTTTCTGCATTTCCTAACAGTTTACCACAAATGATTTGATCTCATTATGTGTATACTTTTGTTACAGACTGTCCCATTCTCCCGCCCCATAAACAACATAGAGAAGAAATCCAAACCTTCTAATGGGAGAAGGAAAACTAGTCAGCCAAAATGACTTGTAAGCTATCACCAACCCTGACGTGCTGGGAATTCTATGGAAGGTTTTACATTGCAAAGAAGGGTTAAGTCCCCATTTGACAGATATTTTTGATTGATGCCATCATGAAGTAAAGATTAGAGAACGACAAAATAATAGGTAAGAGGAATTTTGTGTTGGCGCAGGTTGAATATCTAACACAATAGCTTGCTGTTGTGTGTGGGAGTGGGATCTCACATGAATCTTCCCAAGTCAAAGAATAATCCCAAATTGCTGCAGAGATGCCAATTATAGATCAGACACTGATCTTCATTTTTAAAATTTATTTTTAACATGGCTTCTAGAGGTCCACCTACTTAAGAAAAGGATGAACTTAAAGTTCTTTGAGAAGATCTGAAATCCAGATCTTCTTTCACAACCTCCCTGAGCTTAACTTTCCTTAGCTATAAAATGAGGATAATAATCCCTACTTTATTGGCTTATTGTGGCACTTAAGAGAGTCTGCATGTAAAACATACAGCCATGGTTCCTGGCACATAAATGATGCTGTCAACGGTAGCTGCTGTTGATGATGGCTGTGGTTGGTGGTGGTGACAGTGATGGTGTTCTCAACACCAACACCCCGATATTTTCAATTTAAGGCAGCTGTGTATGTCCTTTTCAGAGTTAACACAATTTTGATGTAACAAGATGGTATCTGAGCTATTAATCTTGACATTCAGATTACTTCAACTTTGGATGTACAAGGAAGGCTTTACAAATTGATGATAGCAAAGCAGACATAACATTTAACCTCTAGAAAAAGGTTAATGACCTCAAGGAGCATGTAAACAGTAAATGCGTATCTGAAAGTACTAAAAAGCTAATATGTCATGGAAAATATAGAAACTGCTCTTATTTGTAGACCCAAAGGGAAGCAAATATGGTTAAAAGCAGGAGCTTTGCTCTCTATCACTTACTAGTAGCTGTGGGTCTTTGAGCAATCGCCTAGTAGCTCTAATCCTCAATTTTTTCATCTAGTATAGCAAGTTGCTGAGAGAAAGAAGATACCTGTAAAGCACTGGGTGTGGTGTCTAGCACAGCATAAATATTCACTGAAAGATCACTGATCACATGTAATCACCAGCACTTGCTAACCTGGTACCTCAGCGTCATCTCAGAACAAGGTTATATATTAATGCTTACCATGTCCTAGTCACTGAAAAAGAAGATGTCCTAGTTCAGCTTGGCATTGTAGATTTTAATTATTTAAATAAGACAACCTAAATGAACCTTGAGACACAGTAGGTCATAAATTGAAATCTCAGCAAATAATGGCCAGATCCCATGAAATAAAATTTTGTTGGTTATATTATCACACCCAAGGGCAAAGCATTCACATTGAAATAACAGTGTGAACCTCCTAATGGTGTGTGCGTGCGTGTGTGTGTGTGTGTGTGTGTGTGTGTGTGTGTGTGTGATGGTGGGAGATAGGGCTGGAGGGGCATGCCTCTTAAAGCCACTTAGTATATAAATCTAGCCACCACTATGGAGGAAGTCATATATCATTTTGTCAAACCTGGAGATCCTTCCTTCTTGGTTGAACTTTTCCAGCTTATACACTCCCTGCCATGCTGTTGAGAAGACTGGACACATGTATTGAACAAATGATTCTGACTTGGAAGATCATTCATTTGTCATGAGGCAAAATTCATAGGATTGTGCTCTGTCCTCAGAGTTTAATCTTAGATTTTGTGGATCCAAATGGAAATTATTTTATGTGAAGTTCGTTTCTCCATAGAAAAGTGACTCCACTTAGAATCCAAATAGACTTTATTCTTCACTTACATGTGAATAAATTAGATGCCACTTGAAAATGAGATTCCAACTTTAGTCGAAAATTGTCCTGTATCTTATTATATGTTTCACAGTAAAGCTTTTTTCTCCAACTCACTGAGTTTTCTTCTTCCTAGAATTTACCAGATGCTGAATCAGAAGTATTTTCTCCTTTTGGAAAATAATGTGCCTCATGATTGTCCCCACACGTGCCTTTGAGGTTAGCTGGTCGGAATGAGATTGCTTAGAGTGGCCAGAGAAGGCAAAGATGTTCTTGTGTCCCAAACATGCTTTTTCTTGAAATTGTGTTTTGCTCTTTTAAAATCAGTTTAAAGATACATTCTCTTTTTCTGGTTTGGCCCCTAGCAATTTTTATGTGTTCTGTTGAGATAAGTATTGCTTAAATGAATCTTTATTGAAGGAAAAAGATCTGTTTTCCTTATTTCAAGATTTATCACCCTCCCTTTGGAAGAGGAAGTGGATTATTTTGGAAACTGCATGGTTCTGAGGTGCCCCTAGCATAGGTCAGTTTTTTCTATCTGCATGTGAGCAGCTTTCTTTAACAGAATTTTGAGCCTCCCTTTTCTGTTTCAGAAGTTGAGGGTCATTTGCTAATAAAGAACAATAAGCTGTAATTTCACTCTTGCTACCCATACACAGAATTTTTGTGGGTTCATTTCTTCAGTACGTTCAAGGAAACTGCAGTGTAATTGCAATCCAATTGGTAAATAAAAATTGTTGTCTTAATTGATCCTCCGTGGGTTGAAGATTTTTTTCACAAGGAAAATTACAAAACTAAACCACTTGCCTTAGTTTATGGAGAAAGAGAAGGGCCAGGAAATCGGATTTGCTAAACTAGGTAGCAACCAAGATTCTGGTCAAAAGCCAGGGAAATGTGGCATGGATAATGGCAGAGAGGAATCTTAAATGCTGTTGCCTCAATGTTAGTTGCAGAGATAAGGTAAATGCTTTCACTTGGATTTTCTTTTCTGCTAAGAAGCAAGTAAGTCCAGCACTCCTCTAACATCATCATTTTTCCTTTTAAGATGGGAATTATAATTTGAAAACAAAGTTCTCTTCTCTTGTTCCTCTCCCTAACCCCCAGTCATTGTGTCTTAGAGATGATTAGGCTGGTGATTAAATTTTCCATCTGGTCCCAAGCTGGCAGAATACCTAACAAAGGTGCATCCCAAAGATCCTGCACTCCGGGAACAATGGTATCCTGCCTCACCTGTGGTTACAATAGCTGGATAGTTCTCTGGGTGGTTTCCTACGGGGAAGGGGTGCATAATTAAATTTGTATGCAAGCAACTTTGGCTCATGTTAAAAGAAGACATTTCTGGAAGTGTGTTGGGGAAAGAAGGTTTGTATGTGTGCCTGGCAGCTACCCTTTAGTAGCTCAAGTGTGTATCTCCTGTCTTGTCTAGCACATCCCTTTTTTGAGGGGGTTGCCCCAACAACCAAGTGCCCTCCCTTTGACCTAGAGTCATTAGGTCAGAGCAGGAGAGTGAAATTTCTGCTCCTCTCTTTCCTCTTCCTTTTTTGGAATACTCTTCCTTTACCTGAGGAGCTCACTGCATAGAGGAAAGACAGATGTATAAGCAATGAGATATAGTTTGGCTGTGTCCCCACCCAAATCTTGAATTGTAACTTCCATAATTCCCATGTGTTGTGGGAGAGACCCAGTGGGAGGTAATTGAATCATGAGGGCAGGTCTTTCCCGTGCTGTTCTCATAATAGTGAATAAGTCTCACAAGATCTGATGGTTTTATAAAGGGGAGTTCCCCCGCACATGGGGGGGGAACAGGTCTTGCCTGTTGCCATGTAAGATGTGACTTTGCTCCTCCTTTGCCTTCCGCCATGATTGCAAGGCCTCCCCAGCCATGTGGAACTGTGAGTCCATTAAACCTCTTTTTCTTTATAAATTACCCAGTCTCCAGTATGTCTTCATTAGCAGCATGAGAACAGACTAATACACAGTCTAGTCTAGTCTAATACAAAATGACTTCCTAGGATCATCAGCTCTGCACAAAGCTCCCAGGGTGTAACTTACTTTGTAGGGTAATGAAGGAAAATTTTACTAAATTTGGTTTTAAGAGAACAAGTAGAAACTTGACACATAAGGGTCGTAGAGATGGCATTCAAAAGAACAGTGGAAATAAGGAGGGTAGCCTATTTGGAGGTGATATGGTTTGGCTGTGTCCCCACCCAAATCTCAACTTGAATCTTATCTCCCAGAATTCCTATGAGTTGTGGGAGGGACCCAGGGGTAGGTAATTGAATCATGGGGGCCGGTCTTTCCCATGCTATTCTCCTGATGGTGAATAAGTCTCACAAGATCTGATGGGTTTATCAGAGGTTTCCGCTTTTGCTTCTTCCTCATTTCTTCTTGTCACTGCCATGTAAGAAGTGACTTTCGTCTCCTGCCATGATTCCAAGGCCTCCCTAGCCATGTGGAGGTGTAAGTTCAATTAAACCTCTTTTTCTTCCCAGTCTCAGGTATGTCTTTATCAGCGGCATGAAAATGGACTAATACAGTAAATTGGTACCAGTAGAGTGGGGCATTGCTGAAAAGATACCCAAAAATGTGGAAGCAACTTTGGAACTGGGTAACAGGCAGAGATTGAAACAGTTTGGAGGGCTCAGAAGACAGGAAATTGTGGGAAAGTTTGGAACTTCCTAGAGACTTGTTTAATGACTTTGCCCAAAATGCTGATAGCAATAGGGACAATAAAATCCAAGCTGAGGTGGTCTCAGATGGAGATGAGGAACTTGTTGGGAACTGGAGCAAAGGTGACTCTTGTTATGTTTTAGCAAAGAGAACAGAGGCATTTTGCCCCTGCTCTAGAGATTTGTGGAACTTTGAACTTCAGAGAGATGATTTAAGGTATCTGGCAGAAGAAATTTCTAAGCAGCAAAGCATTTAAGAGGTGACTTGGATGCTATTAAAGGCATTTACTTTTATAAGAGAAGCAGAGCATAAACATTTGGAATATTTGCAGCCAGACTATGTGATAGAAAAGAAAAACTGATTTTCTGGTGAGAAATTAAAGCCAGCTGCAGAAATTTGCATAAGTAGCAAGAAGCCTAATGTTAATCCCCAAGACCATGGAGAAAATGTCTCTAGGGCATGTCAGAGACCTTCATGGGAGCCCCTCCTATCACAGGCCCAGAGGCCCAGGAGGAAAAATTGGTTTCATGGGCCCGGCCCAGGGTCCCTTTGCTGAGTGCAGCCTAGGGACTTGGTGCCCTGTGTCCCAGCCTCTCCAGCCATGGCTGAAAGGGGCCAATGTACACCTTGGGCTGTTGCTTCAGAGGGTAGAAGCCCCAAGCCTTGGTAGCTTCCATGTGGTGGTGAGCCTGTGGGTGCACAAAAGTCACAAATTGAGGTTTGGGAACCTCTGTTTAGATTTCAGAAGATGTATGGAAACACTTGGATGCCCAGGCAAAAGTTTGCTGCCAGGGCAGGGCCCTCATGGAGAACCTCCACTAGGGCAGTGCAGAAGGGAAATGTGGAGTCGGAGCTTCCACGCAGCGTCTTTACTGGGGCAGTGCCTAATGGAGCTATGAAAAGAGGGCTACCATCCTCAGACCCCAGAATGGAAGATCCACCCACAGCTTGCACTGTGCACCTGGAAAAGCCACAGACACTCAACACCAGCCTGTGAAAGTAGCCAGGAGGGCAAGACCATGGGAACCCACCCCTTGAATCAGCATGACCTGGATGTGAGATTTGGCATCAAAGGAGATCATACTGGAGCTTTAAAATTTGACTGCCTCACTGGATTTCAGACTCACATGGGCCCTGTAACTCCTTCCTTTTGGCCAATTTCTCCCATTTGGAACAACTGTATTTACCCAATACCTATACTCCCATTGTATCTGGGAAGTAACTAGCTTGCTTTGATTTTACAGGCTCATAGGCAGAAGGGACTCACCTTGTCTCAGATGAGACTTTAGACTCTGGACTTTTGTGTTAATGCTGAAATGAGTTAAGATTTTGGGGGACTGTTGGGAAGGCATGATTGGTTTTGAAATGTGAGGACATGAGATTTGGAGGGGCCAGGGGTAGAATGATATGGTTTGGCTGTGTCCCCACCCAAATCTCAACTTGACTTGTATCTCCCAGAATTCCCACGTGTTGTGGGAGGGACCAAAGGGGAGGTAATTGAATGATGGTGGCCGATCTTTTCCATGCTAGTCTGGTGATAGTGAGTAAGTCTCACGAGATCTGATGGGTTTATCAGGGGTTTCTGCTTTTGCTTCTTCCTTATTTCCTCTTGCTGCTGCCATGTAAGAAGTGCCTTTCACCCACCACCATGATTCTGAGACCTCCTCAGCCATGTCTAACTGTAAGTCCGGTTAAATCTCTTTTTCTTCTCAGTCTCAGGTATGTCTTTATCAGCAGTGTGAAAACAGACTAATACAGGGGACCTGAAAGTCATCAGGTATTTCTGGACATGGGAATGGCAGTGGAAGGGGAGGGTGGTGATGGGAAGGGAAAGGTCAGGAAATAATGATAGAAAGATAGGTCTGGTGTGATTGTGAAGGGCTTGGTATGCTAACTCAGTGTTTCTCAAATGGGGCTCTCAGAACTCCATTACAAACATAAAAATTGTTGAAGACCCCTGAAGTGCTTTTGTTTACATGGGTTCTATCTATCGATATACCACATTTAGAAATTGAAACTAATGACTTTTAAAATATTTATTAATTTTAAAAGAACCATAATAAACTCATCATGCTGACAAAAATAGCATATTTTTTATGAAAAATAACTTTTCCAAAACAAAAAGATTAACAAAGATTGGCATTGTTTTACATTTTCAAATCTTTTTAACATCTGGCTTAATGGAAGATAGCTGTATTCTTGCATTTTCTTCTATATTCAGTCTGTTTTGATATGTTGTTTTGGTTGAAGCACATGAAGAAAATCCATCTTTACACAGATAAGAAGTCGGAGAAAGGAGGAAAGAATATTTAAAGAGCCTTTTGGCTGGGCACAGTGGCTCACACCTGTAATCCCAGCACTTTGTGAGACTGATGTGGGTAGATCACAAGGTCAGGAGATCAAGACCATCCTGGCCAACATGATGAAACCCCGTCCCTACTAAAAATGCAAAAATTAGCTGGGCGTGGTGGTGTGGGCCTGTAGTCCCAGCTACTCGGTAGGCTGAGGCAGGAGAATTGCTTGAACCTGGGAGGCGGAGGTTGCAGTGAGCTGAGATTACGCCACTGCACTTCAGCCTGGTGACAGAGCGAGACTGTGTTTAAAAAAAAAAATAGCATTTTTAGATAATTGTGAATATTCTTTCTTAATACACTAAACTCAACAAGCAATAGATTCTTAAAGGTCAGTTGCATTATGATATCTGAACTATCAATGAACTTTTCAGTGTGAGACATTAAAATCCATTGATTAATTTTGAAATTAGATTGGCTCTTCTACCCATGCGTGACTTTGTAACACCATGCACAGATAATTTGGAAAATAATGGTTCACTGAGTCACTGGTGGATCTTCCAAATGTTGACACATTCATTTACATCCAATATATCTTGTAGAAAAGCTTTTAAGCATTGGGAAGCTGCCAAACTCATAGTGGTGAATACAAGTTTTCCAAAACTAATGTTTGTTTGAAAAGCTCACATTTTATCACTGGCAACAAATATTGAGAGTTTTCCTCGTAATGATAGGCAGGCTTACTTTGTTCACTTTCAAGCAAAAGACTGCCAAATACCCAAGTCTAAATAACTATGGTTTGTCTCACAATTGTTCTTTCAAGTAAAAATAGTCTTCCATGAACAAGTGGCTAGTAGCTCACAACTCAAACGGTTGCAGTTTTCCTTAAGGTAAGCATTACACGTGGGTGTGCAGCCTGAAGTGCTTTTGGCATACTTCCCATCATATCACATAGAATATTTAAGAAGACTATACTCAAGGGTAGAGGTTTAATAAAATTGATTTTTACTGCTTCATCAAGGACGTTCTCACTTGAGAAGCAACCATTTCTTGAGAGTGTGTGGTGGTGAGACCCACTATACCACCATTACGCTCTCACATCCCTGCCTTGATTGGTGCTGACTCCAGCAGTCGTGCCTTCACTGCTTTTGCACCATTAGTGCAAATGTCAACACAATGAAAAAGGCATATAACATTTTAGTATCATTCTACAAATAGCTCTGACCTGGCAGACCGCCTGCATGGGTCTCAGGAATTCCCCTGGGTTTACGAGCCACATTTTGAGAACCTCTATGCTAAGGGATTACAGGCTCAGGTTGCTAACTTGTAGACAGTTGGGACCCATGGAGGATCTCAAAGAGAGTGCCTCGGTCAGACACTCTCCTCTGGGTGCTCACAGCACTTCGGATCTTACAGCACTTATCACACACTTCTGTAACAGTGGTGTTTATGTGTCTGTCTCCCAAGAAAACTGAGCATCTTGAGAGCAGAGACTAATTCACACACATCCTCTCCCAAGCCCAGAGCCCACTTAGGCGGCACTCAAGAAATGCTGTTGAGTGAGTGCCCTGAGGATGACTCCAGCAGCACTGTGACTCTGGAAACTCAGGGCCAGAAGGAGATTTCAGTCATCCTCTTGCCTTTGAGTGTCTAATCCATTTAGAAAGATGTTAACTCATTCCTGGTTCAAAAGATGTCCAAGGAAGATGTAACTGCACCTTCCTTAATCTCTGTCTTTCCAACCTGTGGCATACCTCTTTCTACTACCACCCAGGACTGTTCTGCATACAGACTACATGCCTTGTCTTTCTTGAGAGAAGAGATTTATGTAAATATAGAATTCACTTTTATTTATCACATCCGAGACAATCAACTAGTGCAGAACCTTAACTTCGTTGGACTTGGTCATTGAAATATAATAAAAATTATATTAACAATGTTGAAAATTCTTGACAATGTATTTTTATCTCATTTATTTACTTTTAAAGGTTTTATAGCAGAGAAAGATAATCTATAGTTTATAGCAGAGAAAGATAATCTATAGATTATATTTCTTATGTTTGTGGATTCAGAGGGTTCACCTACAGTTTGGTTACATGGATATATTGCATAGTGATGAAGTCTGGACCTTTAGTGGGGCCATCACCCTAATAGTGTGCATTGTACCCATAAAGTAATTTCTTATCCCTCACCTCTGTAGATTATATTAACATGCTGTTAAATTTTACTATTTACTTAATTGTGGAGAATTATGAATTACGGTGTAACTCTCCACTTCCAGACTAGCTACAGAGGCCTGGTTTTTTGCAAGATACGTGGGTGACAATTTTGTTAAATTTGGTTCTGCCTTAATAAAATCCAACGACTCTGAAAAAGAAATTTGAAAAAAGATACCACATGTTGGCAAATCACGTGTGATAGAAAAGAACCCTTATGAATCGCTCTTCCCTAATTATGAAGTCATCTTTAATTCAGTTCAATAAAACATTTAATTTTGTCTGTATCTTCAGAGAGAGAAATTCACAGGTCAGCTTGTTCACAGAAAACATTTAGTAAATGGAAGTATATGACCTTTTGAATCATTGTTTCAGGTCAATTAAACTTGGGTAAAAATCCATTTTATCTTTTCCTCATGAAATCTTTGAGGATAGAATTAAATCAGATGTTTCTATAAATCTTCTGAGAGTCTTCTGCATTTAAAAAATGTGAATGTCTATTCAGGAAACTCAAATTATTACATGTATAAAGGACTCCTATTTTACATCCTTACTAGGGTAAGTTTTTTAAAAATTATTTTTAACAAAATCAACTTGCTGGAGGTTGGCAGCCATGGTGAGGGACTCTTTTGGATCTACTCCTGGATCAGAACTGGCTGCGAGTACAAGTGCCCTATATGGGGGCATTTCTATCTGTGGGGGACTTCATGCACCCTGGGGTTTAGGACCAATCTAGGGCTCTATGAAATCTACTTTTTTCTTTAAAAGTGGCACTAATCTCCTTCTGCCCTGGGATATAAATTTTTTATTCACAATCCTGGCCCTAGGAAAGGGGAGCAGTTTCAAAAGTTTCCAGTTGACCTTCCCCACTCTGAGAGGTGTTGAACTGCAGTCCAAGGGTCTAATGTGGACGTTACTTTTAACTGCAGTGTATCAGTTCCAACTATATACTCAAATCTGGGGAAAATGACCACACAGGCCCAAGGGGCCCATGGTGTACTGGACTGTGGCCTGGATTCCATTTATTACCTGGCCCCTGTGAGTCCTCCTTCTAGCAGTGGGGCCATGATGACATTTTGCATCCCCAACTGTCCGTGTCAACCCAGACCCCTGTCTAATAATTGGTTAAAGCACAGGGATTGAGAGAGAACCTGGGTTCAAGTCCCTGGTCCAGCACTTGGTGAACAAGGGACTTCAAGCAATGTTCAACCTCTGTCGGCCTCATTTTCTGTTTCTATTAAATGGCCTGGGATATGACTTTTAGAATACTTTGAATCCCATTTGGATTTTATGAAGATTAAATGAGACACTTTATGTGAGGAGTTTAGAATTATTCCTGGCCCATAATAGCACGCATTTTTATATGCTAGTATTCCTAAAAACTAAAGGCCATTTGAGATTCTCCAGCTGGAGTGTACTTTGCTGAAAGTCTGAGAAATCTACAAAAATTAGACAGTCTTCCATATCTCAGCACCTAGCTCTGCTCTGGTTTAGAGCTAAAGACTAGAAGAAGCATCCTATCTGCATGCTTTCAGCTGAGGGAAAGTCCCAGGGTCACTTTGCTCTGGGCTGCTGAGTCCAGCCACCAGGGTGATGATCTCCTGTGGTCTGGAAGCTCCTGCATCAGGGGCACAGGGTCTGGAGGCTCTGGTCAAAGATTCAGGGCACCATGGGCAGGGCTGGTAGCATCCACTGTACAGCCGGGTTATGGAGAGGCAGGGATAGTGCTGCCCCATTGGCACAGTGAGAACAGCAAGAGACTGTCAGGCTTCTAATCTCAGGCATTTGCCTTTAGTTCTATGTCACTCCTTGGCTTCAATGTCATAACCAGCCTTGTCACTGTGCCAGCCTTTGGAGATGTGCGTGTGTAATCCAAATACAATTGGGCCACCTCTAGAACCAGTCTCTACGGTGTCACATTAAAAAATCCAGCCATCCAGATCCCTCCCTCCAAATAGAGCTCAGGCATGCTGAGCTGCAAACCTCAAAACTCAATTTCAGGCCCAGCTCTTCACTAGAAGGAGCAGGGAAATGGTGGCTGGCACTGTCTTACGGCTGTTCATTGTTATGGGGGCTAGAGCAGTCCCGTCTGCCAGATATAGTCCTCATGGCCCCGACATGGAGTAGAATCGGGGCTGTACGTGGCCCTGGATCTGTGACTATCCGTTTAATACATGTCAACTCAGTTAGTTAAATTAATATAGTCAAATAAATATATTTATGTAAACAAATACACATCCATACTAAAAAACTAGTCAAATCCCATTTCAGACCCGGTTCTTGACCATCCTTTTCAGACAGCTCTCTCACTTTCATCTCACATCTCCCTCTCTCTTTACTACCTGCCACTATGGGACTCCTCTCGCCAGGATGCTCTCCCTGGCTTCTTCCCCACCAGGCCTCGCTGGTCATGCACTCCATGCCTGCAACATGTGATCTTCCCACTGCACGCACCTTTCTTTCTCTAATCATTGTCCTCGTGAGAACCTGCCGCCCTGCAATTATGGTAAATAAGAATTCTCCACTTTGTTACATGCAGGTGAGTCAGGCCACCCAACCATATCCTCCTCCCAAAGTCAGAGTGTCTCCAGTTTAGGCTGCCCTTCTGAGCCCCTAAGATTGTTTGAAATCCCAGTCTTAGCAGCTTTGTGCCCTTCTTTTAGCAAATATTTTCCAGTCCAGCAAAGGGGTTGGGCCTCCTTGCATAGTTGAAAGAACCATTCTAGGCCCTGCTTTCCTTGGAGATATGTCCCAGGAGTGAGGTGCACTGCAATACACAGGTACTGCTCATCACCAGGAGTTTACTGACACCTAGGGTCATGTATGAGAGTCACGGGGCCTCTCTGAAAAGTGCCCCTCAGCCATCTTGCTTGTTAGTTTTGTGGTCAAAACCTTTCTTGACATCAGTAGCCTTCCTTGGCCTCTCACCACCTTCAGCCTTCGGAGTGAGCCACAAATCTCCACATTTCCAGAGATGAACACTCCCAGTGCTTTCAGAGCCCAAAGCTTTCTGTCTGGATTTCCTCTCTCCCTAGTGCTTTGACTTGCTGGTCCCACAAACCCATCTTCTGAGCTCTGACCCTTCCCATCCCCCACCACACAACTACTAGCCTTCTATTGTCACTCTTCCAATCTCAAGAGGTCCCCATTCTCCTCCAATGGATGCCCCCCAAGACTATGAGAAGATGGCTGCTTAACTATTATGAATGCATCCATTTACACCTTGGCTAAGTATGCTTTCAGCTAATTCATTCAATAGACTTTGTGTGTGTGTGTGTGTGTGTGTGTGTGTGTGTTCTTTGTGCTAGGCTGGGTGTAAGCCTACAGAGTCTGGAGAGTGAGGCAGGGACTGGGTCTCCCTACATGTGTCTGTCAGCTACCAAAAAGAAAAGGCAGCCCTGATACATGGCAAAGTACGACCATCACAGGATTAGACCTGAATATCTACTATTACTAGGTTCTTTGCTAGAGATTAAAAACACATTGGCAAGCAAGACAGCTCATTTTCTCAAAGAGTTTACAGCCTGGTGAAAAAGACAGGCAAGAAAGGGCACTTAAGCTTCATAATGGTAAACATTATTGTATTAGGGTTGTCCAGAGAAACAGAAATATATATATATATACACACATTCACACACACACAATTCCCAACTTGTGGTAGTTCCACTTACAACTTTTGACTTTACAATGATGTGAAAGTAGAAATGCACTTTGAAGTTTAAATTTTGATTTTTTTTCCTGGGCTAGTGATAGGTAGTCCAATAGTCTCTTGCAATTCTGGGCAGTGGCAGTGAGCCGTAACTCCCAGTCAGCCACACTATCATGAGGGTAAGCAATGGATACTCCACAGTGTACTGCATTGCCAGATGGTTTTGCCCAGTGCTAGGCTAATGGCAGTGTTTTGAGCACGTTTAAGGTAGGCTAGGCTAAGCTATGATGTTTGGTAGGTTGGATGTATTAAATACATTTTGACTTATGATGTTTTTGAGTTAATATTTCAACTTATGATGGGTTTATCAGAACATAACCCTAGCATAAGTGGAGGAGTATCTGCGTGAGCACACACACACATACACACACACACACACACACAATCAGCCCTCTTTATCCATGGGGTCCACATCCATGAGTTAGACCAACCATGGATTGAAAATATTCAGAAAAATAATCATGTGTGTACTGAACATGAGCATATTTTTCCCCTATCTTTTTTCCCTAAACAGTACACTATAACAACTGTTTATATAGCATTTACATTGTTTTAAGTATTGTAAGTAATATAGAGATGACTTAAGGTATACAGGAAGAGAATTGTCTATTCATGTCCTTAGCCACTTTTTGATGGGATTGTTTTTTTCTTGTTGATTTATTTGTATACTCTGGATGTTAATCCTCCATTGGATGTATAGATTGTGAAGATTTTCTCCCACTCTGTGGATTATCTGCTAACTCTGCTGATTATTTCTTTTGCTGTACAGAATATTTTTAGTTTAATTAATTCCCATGTGTTTATCTTTGTTTTTGTTGCATTTGCTTTTGGGTTCTTGGTCATGAAGTCTTTGCCTAAGCCAGTGTCTAGAAGGGCTTTCCAATGTTATTTTCTAGAATCTTTATGGTTTCAGGTATTAGATTTTTGCATAAGGTGAGAGATGAGAATCCAGTTTCATTCTTCTACATGTGGCTTGCTGATTATCCCAGCACAATTTGTTGAATAGGGTGTTCTTTCCCACTTTATGTTTTTGTTAGCTTTGTCAAAGATCAGTTGGCCTTAGGTATTTGGCTTTATTTGTGGGTTCTCTATTCTTTTCCATTGGTCTATGTGCCTATTTTTATACCAGTACCATGCTGTTTTGGTGATTATGGCCTTATAGTATAGTTCGAAGTCAGGTAATATGATGCCTCCAGATTTGTTCTTTTTACTTAGTCTTTGGCTATGCAGGCTCTCTTTTTGATTCCATATGAATTTTAGGATTGCTTTATCTAGTTCTGTGAAAAATGATGGTAATAGTTTGATGGGAATTGCATTAAATTTGTAGATTGCTTTTGGCAGTATGGTCATTTTCACAATATTGATTCTACCCATACAACTGGCCAACAAGCTTACGGAAAAATGCTCAACATAATGAATTATCAGGGAAATGCAAATCAAAACCACGATGCATTTCCCTGATAATTAGTAGTGTTGAGCATTTTTCCATAAGCTTGTTGGCCATTTGTATGGGCAGAATCAATATTGTGAAAATGACCATACTGCCAAAAGCAATCTACAATACTGTGAAAATGACCATACTGCCAAAAGCATCAAACTACTTACCATTGTTCTGTGTGCAAATCAAAACCATAATGCACTGGGCACAGTAGCTCATGCCTGTAATCCCAACACTTTGAGAGGCTGAGGCAGTGGATCACCTGAGGTCAGGAGTTTGAGATCAGCCTGGCCAACATGGTGAAATCCCATCTCTACTAAAAATACAAAAATTAGCTGGGCATGGTGGCAGGCACCTGTAATCCCAGCTACTCAGGAGGCTGAGGCAGGAGAATCTTTTGAACCCGGGAGGCAGAGGTTGCAGTGAGCTGAGATCACACCATTGCACTCCAGCCTGGGCAATAAGAGCCAAACTTTGTCTCAAAAACAAAAGCAAAAACAAACAAACAAACAAACAAAAACTCACCACGTGATATCACGTCACTCCTGCAAGAATGGCCGTACTTTAAAAATAAAAAAATAATAGATGGTGGCGTGGATGCAGTGAAAAGGGAACACTTACACGCTATTGGTGAGAATGTAAACTAGTACAACCACTATGGAAAACAGTGTGGAGATTCATTAAAGAACTAAAAGGTCTACCATTTGATCCAGCAATCCCACTACTAGGTATTTACTCAAAGGAAAAGAAGCCATTATGTAATATGAAAAATATACTTGTACATGGATGTTTATAGCAGCACAATTTGCAATTGCAAAAATATGGAACCAGTCCAAATATCAATCAATCAACAAGTGGCGGCCAGGCGTGGTGGCTCAAGCCTATAATCCCAGCACTTTGGGAGGCCGAGACGGGCGGATCACGAGGTCAGGAGATCAAGACTATCCTGGCTAACATGGTGAAACCCCGTCTCTACTAAAAAATACAAAAAACTAGCCAGGCGAGGTGGCAGGCACCTGTAGTCCCAGCTACTCGGGAGGCTGAGGCAGGAGAATGGCATAAACCCGGGAGGCGGAGCTTGCAGTGAGCTGAGATCTGACCACTGCACTCCAGCCTGGGCAACAGAGCGAGACTCCATCTCAATAAATAAATAAATGAAATAATGGCATTCACAGCAACTTGGATGGAATTGGAGACTATAGTCTAAGTGAAGTAACTCAGGAATGGAAAACCAAACATTCTATGTTCTCACTCATATGTGGCAGCTAAGCTATGAGGATGCAAAGGCATAAGAATGATACATTGGACTTTGGGGACTTGGGGGGAAGGATAGGGGATGGTGAGGGATAAAAAACTACACATTGGGTGCAGCATACATTACTCAGGTGATGGGTACACCAAAATCTCAGAAATCACCACTACAGAACTTATTCATGTAACCAGACACCACCTGTTCCCCAAAAACCTATTGAAATGAAAAAATAAAAAATTAAAAATAAAATAACCTATAAAAAATAAAAATGAAGTATACAGGAAGATGTGCATAGGTTACATGCAAGTATTATGCCATTTTATGTAAGTGACCTGAATATCCACAGATTTTGGTATCTGAAGGAGGTCCTGGAACCAATCCCCCATGGATGCTGAGGAAGGACTATTATTTATATAAACATAATTCATTATAAGGAATAATCACATAATGATGAAGGCAGGCTAACCTAAGATCTGCAGGGTGAGCCAGCAAGCTGGAAACCCAAGAAATCCTTGGTTTAGCTCCAGTCCAAGTTAGAAGGTGACCCAGGAGAGTCAATGGTGTCATTTTCATCCAAAGGCCAGCAAGCTGGAGACCCAGGAAGAGTCAAGGTTTCAGTTCAAGATTGAAGGCAGAAAAAAAAGTCTACATTCTATTTGAAGGGTGTTAGGAAGAATTCTCTCTTACTCACAGGAGGGTCAGCCTTTTTGTTCTATCCAAGCCTTCAACTGATTGAGTGAAGCCCACCCACATTAGGGAGGCAATCCACATTAGGGAGGCAATTTGAGTCCCCTGATTCAAATGTTAACCTCATCCAGACACACCCAGAGTAATGCTTGACAAAATATCTGGGCACCCTGTGGTCCAGTCAAGTTGACATATAAAATTAGACATCACTGTCACAGTGTGTGGTAAGTACAGGGCATCCCAGGAGCACCCAGGAGGGCACCTAGATCAGCAGGGCTTCGCTGATTAGGAAGAAACACACTTACAATTAAAGTCTATATGTGGACTCCTCATCTAGAGGTTCTCAGCTGGTGCACAGGGAATTCTTTCATGGATGTGCTATCAGTTCTTCACTGGTACGTAGAACTCATTTAACTGCAGCTGAGTATTCCCACAGCAGGGCCATCTCTTCAGACAGAAGGTGACCTGGGCTGGCTGAGCAGCTTGCTGTGGAGTGGGTGCCGTGGCTGTGGGTAAGAGGGAAGAAGTGGAGCACAGTCAAGTTCCCTCCAAAGAAGGACTCTGCATGCTAGGCCATAGGACGACTGGGCCCCAGAGTATAGGAGAGGTAGCCCAGGCAGCAACCATTCTGTTCCAACAGCCAATTGTGCTGAAGGGGCCATTGGGACAATCACTGTGCTATTATATTTTGTGGTAAGGTTTGTGTTGCAAAGCTTGTTGATTGGTGTTGCATTGTTTTCATCTTTCAGTGCTTCATCAAACATGTTGGTATTAAAAAGAATGCTGTGATCACCAAAAAATTGAGAGTTGCTACATTACATTCTAAATCACAAAGAAGCAAAGGTGTCATTTTCTGTTTTCAACATCAGTAACAACAAACAGTTTGGTCTGAGCCCATTATGTGTGTCTTCCTTGCTCTGAGAGGGCAAAAAATTCACCTTAAGAAAGAATGTAGGCAAACTTTTCTTTTGCTGTAAATGACAAAGCAATTTCTCTACCCATATTTTGAAAAATTGTTTTCATTATGAGTTTGACTTTACTCCTACTTTCTGAAGGAAGGGCACAGGAGATACTGACAAATTCTTTGGCATTGCAAGCAACAAATTATCCACAAAAACTTTCAAGGCAAGAGCCCTGAGCAAACAACTCATGGCCAAGAGCCTTGCAAGTTGGCCCCCCACCGAGGAGGAGAAAAGTGATTTCTTGCGAACCAAGGTTGCTTATACTCCCACATTTAGTACGTTTAGTATCCTCAGGTGTGGTGTTTAGCAGCCACTTCCCAGGCTGGAAAGCTTTGAAGACTGTCCTCTTTGGAGATCCAGACATTGATTTTGAAAAAGCACCATGCTGCACTAGCCCTGAATGCCTCCCGAGATGGGCTTTCCCATCAGCTCACAAAGACGATCTAGTCTGAAATGAGGAGCTGCCAGAGTGTGTCTCAGGGCACTGGGAAGCATCTAAGTACAATGGGCTTTCAGAATGGCAAAGGTACTTTAGAACCATAAAGGGTCTTAGGAAACAGCATTTCTCTCTCCAAATGCTCCTAAAAGAGTTATGTAAGTCAACTCCACCATCAAGTCCAAGTTCATATTAATTTACTGTCGTCAAGTTAACCCAGCTCAGCACCAGCTCCTCCACTGCTGAGCCCACACCTACATGGAGTTGTTTCCACAGAGTAAGGGCAGATGTGAACCCTCACTCAATCGCCAGGGCTTTGCATACATTCTCACGTTAATTCTCACAATGCATTTATAAGATAGTTATTATTTTCCTTGTGGTAGGGAAATATTTGGGAATAGTAACCTTTTCCCTCTTCAGTTTGTTTTCACTCCCTCTCTCCCATCATGGCCAGGCCATTTAGGAACCATGCCATTGGAAAGGGAATGAAAGAAGCATTTCTATGCTGGTTTCTATAAACCAGTGATATTGGAGAAAGGAGAGGACCATTGGCATTTCCAAAATGTTTGAGGATTTACTCTTTTTTTAAAAGAGGAATTCTCTTTTGCATACCTGCCACACCCTCTCTCCACTAGGAGAAGAATGGGAAGAGAGGATGGTGAAGTAAGAATAGCCTTTGGGTCCAGGCACAGTGGCTCATGCCTGTAATCCCAGTATGGGAGGCCAAGGTGGAGGATCACTTGAGCCCAGGAGTTCAAGACCAGCCTAGGTAACATAACAAGATCTTGTCTTACAAAAAAAAAAAAAAAAAAATTAACGAAGTATGGTGGTGCATGCCTGTAGTTCCAGCTACTTGGGAGGCTAAGGTGGGAGGATTGTTTGAGCCCAGGAGCTCAAGGCTGCAGTGAGCTATGATTGCACTACTGTACTCCAGCGTGGGTGATGGAGCGAGACCCTGCCTCTAGAAAATAAATAAATAAATAGAAAATGGGCTTTAGAGGTCCCTGGAGAGAGGGGCTACACCAGGTTACATTGTCTAAAGAGAGTCACAACAACCTCTCCCATCTCACACACTCTTCTTGCAATGTGAGTGTGACACCTTTCAAAGAGAGGTGGGGCCCGTTTCCCCTTCTGTGGTCCTGAGCAATCTGGAGACTCTGGCAGCAGTAGCTCTTAAGGGCCATGCAGCTCTGGTTTGCTGAGACTCTCACCTGTGAGTCCAGGGCAGCCATGCTGTGAGGAAGCTCAGGTTGCGTGGCGGGGCCTTGTGGAGGTGTTCAGGCCCCAGCTGAGGTCCGTGCTGAACAACTGCCATCAACAACCACACGTGTGAGTGTAGAAGCTTCTAGATGATTCCTGCTTCCAGCCATCAGGTTGAGGCTTCATATACCACAGCAGAGAGAGGAAAGGTGTCCCCACGTGCTCTTTGCAAATTTCTGACCCATAGATTTCATGAGCATAATCAAATGGTTGTTTTAAGGCTCTAAATTTTGCAGTAATTTGTTATGCAGAAATAATTGAAACAGGACCCAGTATTCTTTCACCAGGGCTGAGGGAAGTGTTAAACACTATTGGATTTGAGAATGCCAGAACAGAGGATCTGCACTTCCTGAGAGCTCTAGGGTAAGATCCAAGAAACAGAATGGTAGACAGGGCCTTGGACAGCCTCTTAGATTCTGGAAGCCTACCATGGATTGAAACTAGCAGAATGATTCCTCTACCTGCAAGCACGGCACAGATATGAAGGGATGAAGTAACAAACATACCAGACTTATTGGTGAGACATTTGCGTGCCAGAGGTTGGGAAATAAATCCAACTAAAATTCAGGGAACGTCTACCTCAGTAAAATTTCTGGGGGTCCAGTGGTGTGGGGCCTGTGGAGATACTCCTAAGGTGAAGAATATGTTGCTGCATTTGGCCCCTCCTACAACCAAGAAAGAGGCCCAACGTTTAGTGAGCCTATTTGGATTTTGGAGGCAACACATTCGTAACTTGGCTGTGTTACTCCAGCCTATTTATCAAGTGGCCTGAAAGGCTGCCAGTATTGAGTGGGGTCCAGAACAGGAAAAGGCTCTGCAACACATACAGGCCGCTGTGCAAGCTGCTCTGCCACTTGGGCCATATGACCCAGCAGATCCAATGGTGCTTGAGATGTCAGTGGCAGATAGGGATGTCCTTTGGAGCCTTTGGCAGGGCCCCATAGGTGAATCACAGTGGAGGCCTCTAGGATTTTGGAGCAAGGCCCTGCCATCTTCTACAGATAACTACTCTCCTTTTGGGAGACAATTCTTGGCCTGTTACTGGGCTTTGGTGGAAACTGAACGTTTGACTATAAGTCATCAAGTCACCATACGACCTGAACTGCCTGTTATGAACTGGGTACTCTCTGATACAGTGGGTCATGCACAGCAGCATTCCATCATCAAATGGAAGTGGTATATACGTCATCAGGCTCGAGCAGGTCCTGAAGGCACAAGTAAGTTACATGAGGAAATGGCTCAAATGCCCATGCTCTCTACTCCTGCCACCCTGCCTTTTCTCCCCTAGCCTGTACTAATGGCCTCATGGGGAGTTTCCTGTGATAAGTTGAAAGAGGAAGAGAAGACTAGGGCCTGGCTCACAGATGGTTCTGCACGATATGAAGGCACCACCCAAAAGTGGACAACTGCAGCACTACAGCCCCTTTCTAGGACATCCCTGAAGGATAGTGGTGAAGGGAAATCTTCCCAGTGGGCAGAACTTCAAGCGGTGCACCTGGCTGTACACTTTGCATGGAAGGAGAAATGGTCAGATGTGTGACTATATACTGATTCATTGGCTGTAGCCAATGATTTGGCTGAATGGTCAGGGATTTGGAAGAAACATGATTGGAAAATTGATGACAAAGAAATTTGGGGAACAGGTATGTGGATGGACCTCTCTGAGTGGTCAAGAACAGTGAAGATATTTGTATCCCATGTGAGTGCTCACCAACAGGTCACCTCAGCAGAGGAGGATTTTAATAATCAAGTAGATAGGATGACCCGTTCTGTGGACACCACTCAGCCTTTTTCCCCAGCCACCCCTGTCATCACCCAATGGGCCCAGGAACAAAGTGGCAGTGGTGGCAGAGATGGAGGTTACATATGAGCTCAGCAACATGGACTTCCACTCACCAAGGCTGACCTGGCTATGGCCATTGCTGAGTGCCCAATTTGCCAGCAACAGACCAACACTGAGCCCTCAATATGGCATCCAAGGGCAGTGGTTTGTCCTCACTGGAATAGACACTTACTCCAGATACAGGTTTGCCTATCCTGCACGCAATGCTTCTGCCAAGACTACCATCCATGAACTCACGGAATGCCTTATCCACCATCATGGTATTCCACACAGCATTGCCTCTGACCAAGGCACTCACGTTATGGCTAAAGAAGTGTGGCAGTGGGCTCATGCTCATCGAATTCACTGGTCTTACCATGATCCTCGTCATCCTGAAGCAGCTAGATTGATAGAATGGTGGAATGGCCTTTTGAAGTCACAATTACAGTGCCAAATAGGTGACAATACTTGGCAGGGCTGGGGCAACGTTCTCCAGAAGGCCGTGTATGCTCTGAATCAGTGTTCAATATATGGTACTATTTCTCCCATAGCCAGGATTCATGGGTCCAGAAATCAAGGGGTGGAAGTGGAAGTGGCACCACTCACCATCACCCCTAGTGATCCACTAGCAAAATGTTTGTTTCCTGTTCCCACGACATTACGTTCTGCTGGCGTAGAAGTCTTAGTTCAGAGGGAGGAATGCTGCCACCAGGAGACACAACAACCATTCCATTAAACTGGAAGTTAAGATTGCCATGTGGAGACTTTGGGCTCCTCCTACCTTTAAGTCAACAGGCTAAGGAGGGAGTTACAGTGTTGGCTGGGGTGATTGACCTGAACTATCAAGATGAAATCAGTCTACTACTCCACAACAGAGATAAGGAAGAGTATGCACGGAATATAGGAGATCCATTAGGGCATCCCTTAGTATTACCATGCCCTGTGATTAAGGTCAATGGGAAACTGCAACAACCCAATCCAGGCAGGACTAAAAGTGGCCCAGACCCCTCAGGAATGAAGGTTTGGGTCACTCCACCAGGGAGAAAACCACGACGTGCTGAGGTGCTTGCTGAAGGCAAAGGGAATGCAGAATGGGTAGTAGAAGAAGGTAGCCATCAATACCAGCTACAACCCCACGACCAGCTGCAGAAATGGGGACTGTAATTGTCTTGAGTATTTCCTCCTTCTTTTGCTAAAAGCATGTTTGTGCAAGTATACACTTGTACTGAGACTTGATTAGGATTGGATAATCATCATGATCCAACAGTACAGGATTGGTGGAAATAGTAAGATGAGAGATTCAAAGAATCTTGTCTTTGATGCTTTCTATTGAAGATTCAGTTGATGACAAATTTAAAGAATTGTTTTTGAGACGGAGTCTCATTCTGTTGCCCAGGCACACAATCTCGGCTCACTGCAACCTCTGCCTTCCAGGTTCAAGTGATTCTCCTGCCTCAGCCTCCCAAGTAGCTGGGATTACAGGCACACACCACCACGCCAGCTAATTTTTTTTTTTTAGGGATGGGATTTTACCATGTTGGCCAGGCTGGTCTTGAATGCCTGACCTCAGGTGATCTGCTCCCAAAGTGCTGGGATTACAGGCACGAGCCACCATGCCCAGCCGAATTTAAAGAATTTTTACAGGAAATTTCTGTAATGAACAAAGAAAGGTTTTCCTTGGGCTGGAGGTTACCATCAAAGTTAAGTCATGCTAATGAAGACATGTTAAAGATTTGCTAATAAAGATAGCGAAATCCTGTTAATTAGATTGTAAGGGAGGTTTGGGTTCTAAGTATCCAGGCTGAGTGTGGGAGCCAGTGGGTTCTGTTCTCACTACTATATCCCGATTTTACATTTAGGAGACCTTGGGTTCAGACCCCTCTGAACTTGTAACGCATTCAAAGTTACTTGTAACTTTGAAGTAACTTGTTCAAAGTCACAAATCTAGTCAGATGAAATAGTACAGTGGTTAAGAGCATGGGTTCTGAAATTAAACTGTTTGGGATCTTATGCAAGTTTAGAAAGTTACTTAATTTCTCTGTGCCTCAGTTTTATCATCCATAAAATGGGGGTACTAATGGTAGCTAGCACATAGAATTGTGATGAGAAGTAAATGCATTAACGTCTGAAAAGGGTTTACCACAGGCTCTGCCATTGTGCTCCAAAAATGACAGCTAGCAGTAGTAATGGTTGCACAATAGTAAAAGTGGTAGTAGTAATAATAATAAGTGTAGATCAGGGTTTGAACCCGTTCTGTTGGACTCCAGTGCAGAATTGGCTACAGAATTTGTCCAGTGCAAAATTAAAATGCAGGACACTTTGTCCAAAAGTTATTAAGAATTTCAAGAAAGCAACAGTAACGCATTAAATTAAACATAGGGTCCTTCTAAACACCCAGCCCTGTATGCATGCACAAGTCACATGCCCATGAAACTGGCTCTGCTACACGGCACTTTCAAGGAAAATCCATTATCCTCTTAACTAGTGTTAAATAAAATCTATGGGAGGCCACTGATTTGGACTGAGCTACTGCATTAGGCCCCAACATGTGAACCCAAAATGGAGTCACCTGTGCTAAGATTCCATGTCATCAAACTGAAACCTAACCTGTTTACTTGTAAGATCTGACCTTCCTCTGGGCTTGATGGCTCATACCTGTAATCACAGCACTTTGGGAGGCCAAGGCAGGTGGATTACCTCAGCTCAAGAGTTTGACATCAGCCTGGGCAACATGGTGAAACCGTGTCTCTATAAAAAAATACAAAAAAATTAGCTGACCATGGTGGTGCACACCTGTAGTCCCTGCTCCTTGGGGGACTGAGGTGGGAGGATCATTTGAGCTGGGGAGGTTGAGGCTGCAGTGAGCTGAAATTGTGCCACTGCACTGCAGTTTGGACAACAGAGTGAGACCCTGTTTTCCCTCACCACACCCCCCTGCAAAAAAAAAAGAAAAAAAGAAAAAGATCTGACCTTCCCAGAAATCAGGGTAGAGATGATAGCCAAATCCCTAAACAGGCCCGATTTCCAAATAAATAAATAAATAAACAGGAGATTCACAGCAACTAATCGAAAGGGACCCAGTCAATCTGAGCTAGCATGGTAAGAAAATTCCTTCTGCTTTAAGGCATATGAAGAAAGTAACTTGAAGTAACCTGATGTTAACCAATCCACTTTTTGAACCGTTCTGTTTCATTGTTTCTGCTCAAGCTACCTCACAAAAATAAATGTCCTGCCATGCTTCTTGAAGCTCCTATTTTGTAGACTGGATGCTGCCCAGTTCATGAATTGTTAATACAAGCCAATTAGATCTTTAAACCTCAATTTGCTAAAATTTTACTCTTTCACAGTAGCACTGCATTGTACCGACCTGCTCCTCCATATTACAACTACCATCTAAGAAGTTTGGAACCCCAATAAAAGGTTGCTTTCCTGCAAAAATTTAGCTATTTTGCCAACACAGATTTTATAAGATTTGAAACTACTGTACCAGATTAAGTTGCACAAAGTAGCACTTATCCATGGCCTTTTGGACAATCTCTTATGTGAAAGGTTAGAGAGAGATTGGAATGGTCTTAGTACCTACTACATGCCCTGAAGGCACACCAAACTTAGACTTTGAGTTTGATTCTTTAAATGTTTCTTTGAAAACAATATTATGGGCTGGGCATGGTAGCTCATGCCTGTTATCCCAGCACTTTGGGAGGCCAAGGCGGGCCGATCACGAGGTCAGGAGATCAAGATCATCCTGGCCAACATGGGAAAACCCATCTCTATGAAAAATACAAAAATTAGCTGGGTGTGGTGGCATGTGCCTGTAATCCCAGCTACTCAGGAGGCTGAGGCAGGAGAACCACCTGAACCAGGGAGTCAGAGGTTGCAGTGAGCCAAGATTGCACCACTGCACTCCAGCCTGGCAACAGAGCGAGACTCTGTTTAAAAAAGAAAAAAAGAAAATCATATTACGTAGCTGGGCATGATGGCTCATGCCTGAAACTTCAGGAGACTGAAGTGGGTGGATGGTTTGAGGCTAGGAGTTCAAGACCAGCCTGAGCAACATAGCTAGACCTCCATCTCTACAAAATAAAAATTAAAAAATTAGCTGGGCTTAGTGATATGTTCCTGTAGTCCCAGCTACTCAGGAGACTAAGGCAGGAGGATCACTTGAGCCCAGGAATTCAAGGCTGCAGTGAGCCATGATGGTGCCACTGAATTCCAGCCTGAGTGACAGAATGAAACCCTAACTCTTAAAAAGAAATTGTATTATGGCTGCCTCTGGTCAGTAGAATTGTGAGTGAATTAAATTTTTTTCTACATATTTTCCTGTAGTTTCCATTTTTTAAGCAATTTAACATGGGTTGATTTGAGATTAAAAATTATGTTAAATGTTTTATGTTTTACAAATCAGATCATTCCAGCATGGTACAGCTATTCTGGAAAGGAAAGAGCTTATGAATCTATCTTCATATAGAGCTTGAAATGCTTCCAGAATATTTTCTATTGAGTCTATAGTTGGATGCTTAGGACTTTGATCCTGAGAAATCCTGGGTACAGAGAGAATAGAATCAACTTTGAAATTAACTTAGCTTATCTAGTTCTGCTGGGACAAAGCAGAAGAGAATGTTTTATTTGGTACAAGCCATTAATAAGAGAAAACAAAGCAAAACAACTGGAGGTAACCAGAAGGTAACACAAAAAGTTAGTGTTTGATTTTGACATCAAATGGTTCCCTGGACACTCAAGACTTTATACAACCACTTTCCAACCCTGGCATTACTGGGAAAGAAAATTTCAAATGCTATTTTATAGCACTGGATCAGACAAAGACTCTTCCATCAAAATGTTAGTCAAGCTTCTGCAAGTCATTTGCTTGACTAGGCCAGACTTTGGGCTTCCCTCTCTGTCCTTGTATAATAGAATCCAGTTTTGGGTGGGGTTTTTTTTCTCTGTTTTTTTGAGACAGAGTCTAGCTCTGTCACCCAGGCTGGAGTGCAATGGTGCGATCTCGGCTCACTGCACCCTCTGCCTCCCAGGTTCAAGCAATTCTCCTGCCTCGGCCTCCTGAGTAGCTGGGATTACAGACACCTGCCACCACACTCAGCTAATTTTTGTATTTTTAGTAAAGATGGGTTTTCAGTGTGTTGGCCAGGGTGATCTCAAACTCCTGACCTCATGATCACCCTCCTCCTCAGCCTCCCAAAGTGCTGGGATTACAAGCATGAGCCACCATGCTTGGCCAGGATCCAGTTTGAGCAAGAATCCTGCTAAGCCAAATTAACCAAAACCCCCACTCTGCTATCTGACCACCCTTGCCTTCAGCAATAACCCTATCAAGTCAGTTTAGCCAGAAACCCCTTATCCCTGACAATTTCTCTTAGTAATTTTTCATCTATTGACCTCCACCCCGCTCCTTGTAATAAATCCCTACTTATCCTTGTTAGAGCTGGAGTTGAGTCCAGTCTTTTCCCCCCACTACAAGACCTGATGCCTATCACCATGGACCCCTTGCATAAAGCCTACATTGCCATCTTTGACAAGTATCAAGAATAATTTTTCTTTAATAATTTTTCTTTAACAGATCAAGTGAAGTAATACTCCTTTAATAAAAACTATTAGAATTAAAATGTCACAGCTTTTCCTGATTCTTACAATTAAAGTCTGTTAGCCTCATTCTGGGGAAAGATGATGAGTTTTAATTTTTCAATGAATGATGCAGTATGTGAAGCTATGAATGTGGAAGGCAGTGACGTTAACACAAAAGACCACTGCTGTCACTTTTCCTGAGGACCTGAGCCATGACCTGCTGCTCTTCATAGCACAGATATAGGTCAGCAGTTCTAGGACAGTGACCCAGTCCCTTACCTCCTTGCAGGAGAGACAGGGACATACAAGGAGTAAAACTGTAGCTGGTAGATGTGGTGGAAGAGAAAAGTAAGACGGGGAGATAAAAGGGAGGGGGCAGTGGTCTTGTCGAGAGAGAGGCTCGGAGCTGCAGGTTGTCACCCAGATCTTTTTTTTTTTTTTTTTTTTTTTGAGACGGAGTCTCGCTCTGTTGCCCAGGCTGGAGTGCAGTGGCGCAATCTCGGCTCACTGCAAGCTCCGCCTCCCGGGTTCCCGCCATTCTCCCGCCTCAGCCTCCGAGTAGCTGGGACCACAGGCGCCCGCCACCGCGCCCGGCTAGTTTTTTGTATTTTTAGTAGAGACGGGGTTTCACCGTGTTAGCCAGGAGGGTCTCGATCTCCTGACCTCGTGATCCACCCGCCTCGGCCTCCCAAAGTGCTGGGATTACAGGCTTGAGCCACCGCGCCCGGCCGTCACCCAGATCTATAGTGTCTTAACTTTGGGCATGCATTTAAGAGGTGGGGACAGGAACTATATGGACAGTGAAACTCTGCCATGCATGCAAGTGAAGTCTGAAAATTTCAATTGTCCTAATGTGAGTGGATAAAACCATTTTTCAGTCTGTATTATCACAAAAAGCACAGAAATAAAGTGAAACGTATACACAACTGACTATACAAGGAACTCAAAGTCTCAGATGATCAAGATTATCTCTTCCTAAGGCCTCCATGTCCACCCTTCCTAACTTTCCCTCTCCCCAGGAAAACAACATCTTCCCACCCTTTGAGGTCAGGGCTGCTCTGAGGATGGGAACCATTCACAGCGTAGCCAAATTTCTCTTATCCGTGTTGGCTTCACTGCTGGGTATGTTACTGGGAGAGTTTACCACGGGTGTAGGGATGAACTGAGTGGAGCTCTGTTCTTCCCATTGCCTCCTCTCTCACTCTCCCAGAATCCCCTGAGGCCCTTGAGCCTTTCCGGTGGTGGCATTGTGGTTGTTTTCCAGGTTGACAGCCTTCCTCTATCCAGTCTTCTGGGCTCATGTTTGTTTTACTCATTTATTCATTAACTCATTTGTTCACCAAATGAGCACCTGTCCTGTGCAAAGCAGGTGCTATGAGCTAAAGCGACAAACACAAATAAACACAAGCTCTTGCTGGCTCTTTGAGAATTCACCATCTTTAAAAGTACAAATACAAGGACATATCAAGCATTTACTATGCACCAAATGCTCTTCCAAACATTTGATATGTGATAACTCAATGGATTGTTACAACCCCTTGAAATAAATAATGTTGTCATCCCCATTTGATGCAACAGGAACTGAAGCCCGGAGAGGAGAAGCAACTTGCTCTACATCACACAGCTTCTAAGTAGAGGAACCAGGATTCAAACTGGACCTTCTGGCCCTTGACCGTGAGTTCTTCACCACTCTGCCCAGACTCTACTGTCTCTCGCCAAACCCCAGGACAAGGCAGGGCTGCTTCGGGACATGTATAACAGAATGTGGCAAAAAGTTTTGGGAAAAGAACTTTCCTGGGAAGTCCTTTGAAATAGCACAGAGAATGTTGACACGCAATAGCTTAATGGGTGGATAATTGGGGGCAGAGGCAGTGGTCATGCCAGGGCCCCACCTGTTCTAAGGCTGTGGGGGTACTGGGGCATCTTCAGGGAGCAGCAGCAGTCGCACTCTTGGGAGAGGAGGCAGTGACATCTTAGAGGCATCATTGGCAGACTGCTCACAAAGTCACTGTGTTCGTCGTCCAAGAGGAACACATGACTGTGGGAGCACGTGCATTTCCAAGTCAAGCAGTGGAAAATTTGCTAGGGAGAAATGGAAATACTAGGCGGTTTCTTCGTAATACACAACAAAGCCCCTTGGCTATATTTTTTATGAGTAGAGATTATTTCTCCACTTTTTATTTTTAACTACATCTAGTAGTAAATCAAATCATGCTCATGGAATTTTTTTTTTTTTTTTTTTTTTTAACAACCAGTGAGTGCTGATAGGTGGAAGGAGAGTAACCAGGAATTTAGGAGATGTAGGTTTAACATCTCCTAAATTACTAGCATTGTCACCTACTCGTGGTGTGACCTTGGGCACCACAGTAGTCCTTTGGCACTGGAAAGATCTTACCTCCTAAAAAGTTCTGATTGAGCAATTCACCTTGCATTTCCAGGAACATGCTTCATGAAAGAAAGGGGTTTTGTTCTCTGAGCTTGGCTGAATTAGCAAATTCTTACTTGTGGCTTAGAGTTTCTTCTTTGATTTCAGAGCTACCTTCAAATCTTTTTTTCCTAAAAATTACTTGTCCATTAAGTAGTTTGATTCTGTCCTGTTGCTGCAATATATGTCTCAGTAACCTTAAAAAAACTCTCTGTTCCAACTACTGATCTTGGCTCTGCTCCCTCTGTGGGAGCCAGATTTATTTTTGCTCATGGAGTGTTTTTCCTTCCCTCCCTGTTTATTGGTTTATTTGCTGCCATTAAGTACACATTAAGTACAGTTTTGTGGTTTGGGTGTTTTTTTTTTTTTTCTTATTTAGCCAGTATCATTCAGTTCTGGGAAGCAAAGATGCTCATGATGTTGGTTTGAGCCCAGGAAATTCAGCTGGGGGGCGGGGAAGTCCTAATTCATACAATTACTGTATTAACAGACTTTCAGTAAGTTGCTATTAAAAATAAATAAATAAAAGTCAGCCAGGCATGGTGGCTCACGCCTGTAATCCCAGCACTTTGGGAGGCCGAGGCGGGCAGATCACCTAAGGTCAGGAGTTCGAGACCAGCCTGACCAACATGGAGAAACCCCATCTCTACTAAAAATACAAAATTAGCCATGCGAGGTGGCACATGCCTGTAATCCCAGCTATTCAGGAGGCTGAGGCAGGGGAATTGCTTGAACCGGGAGGTGGAGGTTGCAGTGAGCCAAGGTCACACCATTGCACTCTAGCCTGGGCAACAAAAGAGAAACTCCGTCTCAAAAAAAAAAAAAAAAAGGCACCCAGGTGCAATGGTGCACTCCTGCACTCCAGCTACTCAGGAGGCTTAGGTGGAAGGATGGCTTGAGCCCAGGAATTCTGAGCTTTAGAGGGGCCAGGAATTCACAAGGTCAAGAGGATATGTGCACTCAGAGCCTGTGCGCTCCCCTTCTGGGCCAGGCACCAGGTATGTGGGACCCAGTATTCCCTACCCCAGTAGCCCTGGGCTCACTTCTGGGCCCTGAGTGGGCCTCTTCCCCAAGGCATCCTCCAACACTGACCCCTGTGCTGGTGCGTGCACCAGTGAGGCTAAGGGGTGGCTGGTGGTGGCCATTTACAGGTGTGTGGGCATGCGTGTTGGGGTGTCCACATGTGTGGGCTCTGAAAGCAAGGGTGAGATGATGCGTAAGCCAGCCCTCGAAGGTCATTCAGGCATGGCACTGAGATTTTAAATTTGAACCTGGCCCTTCCACGGTGTCCTGAGATATATTTGTCAAAATAGAAAGATAGAACACACTTTACTTGGCAGTTCATTCACTTGATTTACAACTTCTGAAGAGTTAGAGGCACGGTATGTGGCCTTCCATTGTATTCCTTCCCCAGTTGGCAAATGTTAGGAGTGGCCCGTGAAGGTTGTGAACTGAGAACATCTGAGACAGGTCTCAGTTAATTTAGAAAGTTTATTTTGCCAAGGTTAAGGACACATGCCTGTGACACAGCCTCAGGACGTCCTGACGACATGTACCCAAGGTGGTCAGAGCAGTTTGGTTTTATACATTCCAGGAGACAGGAGACATCAACTAACATATGTAAAATGAACATTAGTTTGCGACATGTACCCAAGGTGTTCAGAGCACAGTTTGGTTTTATACATTCTAGGGAGACACGAGACATCAATCAACATATGTAAAATGAACATTGGTTTGGTCCAGAAAGGCGGGACAACTCAACTCAAAGTGGGACAACTCGAAGTGGGGAGGGGGCTTCCACGTCACAGGTAGGTGAGAGACAAACGGTTGCATTCTTTTGAGTTTCTGATTAGCCTTTCCAAAGGAGGCAATCAGATGTGCATTTATCTCAGTGAGCAGAGGGGTGACTTTGAATAGAATAGGAGGGAGGTTGGCCCTAAGTATTTCCCCAGCTTGACTTTTCCCTTTAACTTAGTGATTTGGGGGCCCCAAGATTTATTTTTCTTTCACAAGGTTTAGAATAAAGTGCTCAGGTGTACACACTGCTGCATATGTAAAATACACAGCCCAGCCTGTCCTCACGTGTCAAGGGGCTTTCTGCATTTTTGCTGTGTATTATGAAGAACGTGCCTGAGTATTTCCATTTCTCCCTAGCAGATTTTCCACTGCCTGACTTGGAAATGCATGTGCTCCCATGGTCACGTGATCCCCTTGGATGAACACAGTGACTTTGTGAGCAGTCTGCTGATGCTGACACTCCTGCAGCAGCCTTCTGAGCAGTCAGGGGAGCATGAACAAGATATGCTTCTTTTGTGGAAAAAATTTCTAAAAGCACATGCTTCCTCGGTACTTAAGTCATTCTTCCTTTGCGTCCATGTAGGTGCTTATTTCACGGTATTTTGCAGAAAATTGTTTACATTCCTGTCTCCCCTCCTAGGTTCTGAGCTCTTCAAAAACAGGTACTGTGTCTTGGTTCTCTTTAGATTTCCAGCACCCAGTTCTGCGTTCCACAGACAGATAATGAGCATCATGGTGCGATATAATAAAAAATATATATATTTAGTCTTTCTCTCTGGTTGCTGGCTCAGAGCTCTTAAACCCTCCGAATTTCCTGAGTGGTAGGAATGTCTTTTGTCTGCTAGTGCGTGGACTCAAGGGGTGGGGTAGTGGGGGTTATAGCTTCAGGGTGGGGCTGATCACCAGAAAAACCAATCGCATGTTGAGACGGTTAGAATGTTCAGCTCTACACTTCACCACCTCCATGGAGGGGAGAGGCATTGGAGTTGAGTTCAATCACCAGTGGTCAATGATTCCATCAATCATGTCTATGTAATGAGGTTTTGATTGACACTATGAGGCTAAGGGAACCCTGGGCAGAGGTGTACCCCATCACTCCCCTGACACTGTGCCCCATGAGTCTCTTCCATTTGGCTGTTCCAGAGTTTATCCATTATAAGAAACCAGATATTGTAATTAAAGTGCTTTCCTGAGTTCTGTGAATCGTCCTAGCAAATTACCAACCCTGAAGTGGAGTCATGGGAGCCCCCAAATGTGTCTACAAGTTGGACAGAAGTGTAGGTAGCCTGGGGACCTGGGACTTGTGACTGGCGTCTGAAGTGAGAGCAGTCTTGTGGTACTGAGCCTTTAAGCTGTGGGGCCTGCACTGCTTCCTGGTACTTAGTGTCTGAATTGAATTGAATTGTTTAACACCCAGTTGGTATGAGAGAATTGGTTGGTGTTGGGACACTATATTTGTTGTGGAAAAACACTACCACGTATATACTAGCCTAATAATTGAGGCAAAGTGTAAAGCTCAAATTGGCTCTAACTGCAGACTTTACTCCAATTTTGTTAAATATTAAGAATTCTATGGCAGTTTAACATTCCTTCTGTTGAAAGATAGGGTCCATGTACCTTCCCTTGGATATTAACAAGTTTATAACTGTTTTGACCAAGAGTGTGTAGTGGAAGTGACACCATTTACCGTCACGGGTGACAACTGGCTGAGGCCAGTGTTGCAGGTGGTAAAATAATTTACCAAAACAATAATGAGTTAAAGAGGCAAGTTTATTAGAGAGAAAGCACATTGCAAGGAAGCAACGGGCCGCACAGCAGAGATGCACATCTGCAATGCAACAGGGGCTGGAGGGAAGTTTTATAGGATGGTGCTGGAGGGGTTATGTGCAGACAGGATAATGCTGATGGGGCCATTTGCAGAGTGAGGTCTTTGAAAACAGTTGTTTTTGGTTAGCTGTCTCTTAGAACAATTGTTTTCCTCCACCAAAGGCCTCTTCTTCATTGTTGCTAACTTATCAGCCTCCATAAGACTAAGTCATAAAAGGTCTTGCAGCTTCCATCTGGTTCTTAGAATTCTTGCTCTGAGGATCCCTTTTGGAATCCCGTGGCCATACTGTGAGACCCCCCAGCTACCAGGCAGAGCCACTTGTAGGTGTTCTGGTCAAGCATTGCAGCTGAGACAGCCCAGCAAGTCATCCCTGCCAGGTGGCAGCCAGGTGAACACAGAAGCCTCCAGATGTTTCCAGTCCCCAGATGTTTGAGACACCCCAACCATTCAACTTCCCAGCTGAGGCCCCAGAATCCTGAAGCAGAGACATGCCAACCAAATTCCTGGCCCACAAAATGTATGAGCATTATCTCCTGACTGTTGTTTTATACCAGTGTACTTGGGGTAGCTTGTCTTTATTTTTATTTTTATTTTAAGTTCTGGGATACATGTGCAGAACATGCAGATTTGTTACACAGGTATACATGTGCCATGGTTGTTTGCTGCACCTATCAACCTGTCATCTATGTTTTAAGCCCCATATGCATTAGGTATTTGTCCTAATGCTCTCCCTCCCCTTGCCCCCCAACCCCCTGGCAGGTCCCGGTGTGTGATGTTCCCCTCCCTGTGTCTCTGTGTTCTCGTTGTTCAACTCCCACTTATGAGTGAGAACATGCAGTGTTTGGTTTTCTGTTCCTGTGTTAGTTTGCTGAGAATGGGGTAGCTTTTCACAGGAATAGTAACCAGAACACATGTCCTCAACATTGTGTAATGACCAGCTGTTTAAAACTCATTTTCTTTACTTTAAGTTATTCTATTTAAGGGCCATTATATTGCAAATGAATATAAAAATTAGACCCTCAGAATCCTGTTAATTGTTAATTATTGAAAGAAGGGGTTTTTTAATGCAATAAATTATGGTTTTACAAGATGCAGGGAAATATTTTTCATGCATGGCAATTATCTTACTACATTAATATTTCTACACAGCTCTGATTATTCCCTTAGATAAATTCCTAGAGATGGATCTGCTGGGTCAAGTGGCATGCACGTTTCAGAAACCACTGATTCACATGACCAGGTTATCAAAACCCACTTCTCACTCAATGCCCTTCCTCTTCCAGGCTTGGGGACTGCACTGGGGTGGGGATTTGGGCTGCTCTTTCCTGCTTCCTCCTCCCCCTCACTCTGCTGCTTCCAGGTCCTTCAGAGCAGGGTTTAGGGAGGGGTGGAAACAATAGGAAAGGGACAAAAGTCTTTTTACCTGGCGTGGTCCTCTCTTGGGGTCTCATGTCCTCCAAGTGTTAGACATGAATACACTAGGTCTCTTGTAGAGCACTTGGGAAAGTCCCTTGGGAAGTCTTTGGGATGCCTCCCTCAACATGGGTGCCTCAAAAGGAACATTTGCTTCTATTGTCCCTGCTCCCCAACTCCAGCCGATGCTAGAGATCCCCACAGGCTTCTGCTGCCAGTCTGTCACCCTCTAGGGAGTCATCTTCAGGCAGGGTGTCAGCAAAGGTGGCACAAGCCTGGCTTCCTTCCACGGTGTCCACTTGGCCACAGGCAACTAACGCATCCCTATCATACCAAATAAGGTGGAGGTGGGAGCAAGAGCAAGTGCTTCTTCTCTTTGTGGTGCCATCTGTAGCCAGTTCCTTTTTTTTCTACTCAACTGATAGAGAATCTGAATCAGCAATTCACTCTTCAAGCAAACGTTCAGAAAATGAGTGCCTGTCTCTCTTTGCCAATACTCCCAAGCTCTATGATTCATCTGGATCTGGGCCTGGGGAGCATTTTCCCCTAGATCAGAAACTCCCTATCTAATTCCTCCAGTTTTCATATCTTGGGCTCATAGAGACTGGAGTGAGAGTGGGCGTGGGGCCGGGAGCAGAGGCTGAGCACTGTGGGGCTGGGCTGGAGTGTGGAATTGATCATAGGATGGAGAGCCAGGCAGGGCGTCTGTGCTTTGCCTCTTTGCTTTATGGCTAATAATCAAACAATAGAAGTTTTATTTGAGATTCTCTCACAGTGATTGGTTTAATAATTATAGAATATTCTCTATGATGGATAAAATGTAGCCACTCAAAATCCAAGGACAACTTAGTGGGAAATATGTATTGATAAGCACCTATTGATATATATGTAATGATGTATTGCTAAAGGAGCAATGTATGTGCCCAAACCACATAATTCCCCATTTATAAAACACATAGTACATATTTATAGATGCATAGAAAAAAATTATTAGAACATCCACCAAACCATTCTCTCAGAAGGATAGAATTATTGGTGATTTCTTCTCTGTGCTTTTTGGGGTTTTCAAATTTCTATGATGAGTACATGTTACTCTGATAAACTTAAAAATTGTTTCTGAAATATAAAACTAAATGTTAAACCTTCTCTTCACGCACACTCTCCTACAAATGTTCTTTCTCTTTATTCCCTTTTGAGTTTTCAATATTAAGGGAGCTGTTCTCCTTCAAAGCAAGTGAAGGAGCAGAAATAAAATCCACATGTGCTGCTGCTAAATTCTCCACAGTCAGCAAGAGCACACATGTCCAAGGCCCAGGGCAGCAGAGGCCAGCAGAGTTCAGACAAGGCAGCCACAGCAGCAAGGGTTTCCGGAAGAGTCCCTGGAGTGGTGGCTTGCATCCTAGGTTGCGCATTGGAACCACCTGGCATACTTTAAAAACTACTCATGCCTGAGGCAGCAGGATTTTAAAAACCAGAGTGATTCTAGTGTGCAGCCAAGGTTAGGAAGCCCTGCCAGAGAGTGGGAGCCTCACCTAATTTCCAGGCACCTTCTCCGGGAATTTCCTGTGTCTTCTCTTATGTGAATTGTCTGAAAGCATTTGATTACAAATGCAGTCTCCAAAATTATAACTCAAAGTAGGGGGCAAGAAGAAAGGGTTTTAGGTCATATGCTGGTTTGACTAGTGTCCCCCAAAAGATTTATATTCACCTGGAACCTTAGAATATGACCCTGTTTGGAAATAGGGTCTTTGCAGATGTCATGAAGCGAAGACAAGATCATACTGGAACCAATTAAGGTAAACCCCAAAGCGAATGACTGGCGCCGTCATAAGAAGAGGGAGATTTGAAGGCACACAGACACACACAGTGGGAAGAAGGCCATGAGAAGATGGAGGCAGGAATCCATCTGCAGTGATGCAGCTACAAGCCAAGGAATGATCAGAACTGCCAGCCCCGTCAGAAGCTAGAAGGGAGGCATGGAATGGATTCTCTCAGAGCCTCCAAAAGGATCAACCCTGTTGACATCTTGATTCTATTACAGCAGCCCTAGGAAACTAACTGTTAGTTTCAGAACTGTTTCAGAAGTCTGACCCCAGAAGCAGGGAAACAGTGCTCTGCAACAGGTAGCGCACTCATCAGCACAGCTCTTTACTGGACCTCCAAGGAGTCTCTCTTGCATGCCCACTTTTCTCTGTGTGCACAGGAAAAAAAAATGCATCTTACACCATCCATGTCAATTCTTTTTCAATTATGTGTACGCAGGACCTACTTGGTTTGCAAGGTGGAAAAAAACCTCACTATACATTTTGTTCAATTGCTTTTCCTAGCTCAGTCAGGAGACCTTTCTTATTAGAGTCACTCACCTTATAACTAACAAGAATTGCCCGCTTTCGAAAAGCAGTTACTTCTAAGTAAAACAAGCACTTCTCTGAAAGAGTCTGATAAAGCTGTGCCTGCTGTAAATAAGACATTCTATGAGTAGGAGTTTGCTATTTCTGCTTCAATCTTGGAAAATTTCTTTCATCGACACTATCTTTAATAGAGAAAGGGAGATGATGAGGCCTTATGTGGTCGTTTACTTTATTCTCCAGCTTTCCAGTGGGCAGCACCAACTATGTAAATTAAGTTGCATTCAACTGAATGATTAATTATCTCATGCCCTAGATCTATAATAGGGGCTGGAAATGCAAAGTGACCGCTGCCCTCAGGAAAACCATAGGAGTGGTAGACAAGTAACAACACATTAGATAGAGCACAGAGCAGAAGCTCAAAGCAGAAGAAATACATTGGAGCTACAGGGACCACGGAATGGCTTTCCTATTAGATGGTGAGTTGAACATGAATGTTTATCTGCTCCATCCTGAAAAATGCACTAAGGTGAGAGAAGAGCAATAAAAATAAATATACATAAACCCAAAAGGACTGAGAGAACTGAGGAAGACACCACAATGAATGAAAACCACCATCGGATTTGGTAGGATGGAAACCAGAGGAAGTAGAGGAACAGAGAAATCTGACTACAAGGTGCCTGCAGAGGCGATATTGATCAGAGAAACCAGCTCCACCAAAAGGGAGGGTGGAAGACTGGAGGCACATAAGCTATCAGAGGTCATGATGGGCATAAAGTGAAAAACAAGAGGTTTTGGTTGAAATTCTGTTTTAAGTAGAAATTAGATCCCAGGTTGTTCACCATCTGGAGCAGCTAGGAGGCCACTCCTCCCTACCCAAGTAGGAGACTTATTCTTGGAGCAGAGGACCCAGAGGGACTGCACAGCACAGAGTGGGGCAAAGTGCCGTACTGAGGGCACTTGACCTGCTGAACTGGGAGACTCCCGGCCCTCTTTGCCCCCCATCCCAAGGGTGTAGATGGGACAGCCAGGTGGAAGGGGGTCCCTGGGGAAACTCCAGCCAGGTGCCCACTGAGGTGGAGCCTGGGGAAGTTCAGGACGTTTGCAGCAAGGAGGAGCGTGGCCCCTCCTCTTCCTGGGTAGAACCTGGGATTCAAGCAGCTGGAGGGAAGCGCTCTAGCAGAGGGACTCTGGCCTTGTGAGGGTCCCTGTTTCCCCCTTTTCTTCCTTTTTACCCAATAAAACCCTGTCTTGCTCACCATTTACATTGCGAGCCTGAATTTTTGTGGCCATGGGGCTGTGAACCCAGAAAATCTGAGGTCATAGTTAATTTAGAAAGTTTATTTTACCAAGGTTGAGGAGGCACCCGTGACAGAGCCTCAGGAAATACTTACGACATGTGCCCAAGGTGGTCAGGGCACAGCCTGGTTTTATACATTTAGGGAGACAAGAGACATCAATCAATATGTGTAAGAAGTACCTTGGATCTTAAATGTACTTAAAGCAAAGGCAGGAAGACTGGGAGTGGGGAAGGAGCTTCCAGGTCAGAGATAGGTGATGCACAAATGGTTACATTCTTTTGAGCCTTCCCAAAGGAGGCAAATCAGCTATGCATCTATCTCAGTGAGCAGAGGAGTGACTCTGAATAGAATGGGCACCAGGTTTGCCCCAAGCAGTTCCCGCTTGAGTTTTCTTTAGTGATTTTGAGAGCCCAGGGTATTTTCCTTTCACAGGACAAAGAACCCCATTTTTAGCTGAACTTAGGAAAAGTCCTGCAACATTTTTGTCGTGCAACATGGGGGCTCCAGAAGCCTCAAGTGAAATGGGGACTCAAAATCTCTCACTCTTGCTCCCAAGCCTTTTCATCCTTGGACCCTTGGACTTCTGAGGGTGGGGGAAACCATGCCCTCAACCCCCATCACTCCAGGGCCTTTTCATAGCCTTTTTCTTCCCTTTTCAGGACAGATCAGAGAGCAGCAGCTCCCCACCGCTCTCCCCTCCATGCTGGGGCTGAAACGCATGGCCCAAGGCTCCCGGGGCGGCTGACTGGCATTTTCCCCTAAGAGTCGTGGGAGTCTCCTTTTCTGGCCAAGAGATTCATCTCCATCAGACAGTAATTAAACTTTTCTCCCTGGTGGAGGAACCACTTGTTTAAGAATACGAGGTTCTTCCCCAGGCATTTTTAAGCCTTTTCTTTTCCCTTCTCTACCCCATCAGCAAGTTAACTTTTAAAAAGATTTTTTTTTTTTCTCTTAGAAGATATTGTACTAGGCTAGGACCCCCCAACTATCACTGTATTCTCTGCAAAGTTTTGGTGGTGAAATCAAGCCTCCATCTTGTTTTACAGCCTGAGAGCATGGCTGGCAACCTCTTAGCAAGACTTTGTTTAGCAATCCTGCCAGAGGCGATGAGCCCTCTCATGTTCCATATCTGCATGTTTTCCTAGCTCTATTGGAACAAGAATTAAAAGAAATTAAAGAGTATGTAAGCAGAAGCTCAGTTGTATGTAAGAAAACCAATTCCCCCTGAGAAAGAGAAAGAGCTGGAGTCCTTTAAAAATTAACTGCCTGTTTTTCTGTAGCTGGTGAGCCTTATCTCTCCTCCTTTCCCAGGCATTGTGAAGACCCTGTTTCCCTAGCTGTGCAGCTGCAAGGTCACTAGACAGATAAACTCAAGTCACAAAACGTGTTTTTCCTTGAAAAGTAAGAAATGATGTAATGCATGTCTCAATTGATTGAATAATTGCCTTTGTTTCTCGCTTCTGTAGTATGCTTCCCCCTGCACAGATCTCCCCTCACCCGCAAAATACTTAAAAGGTGACTTCATTCTTTGTTCAGAGCTGGTCCTTTGGATGTTAATCCGACTGGGCTGGTGCACCTAAATAATAAATATCTTCTTGAACCCCATTGGTCTCTCTGATTCCTTAAAAATCCCGCAACACTGTCTCTTAAAGGGCCCCACGCAGCAACTGGGTTTTCTTCTGCCTGTGTGTGTGTGTACTGTTTGTGATGTCTGTAAAAAGAGCTCTAATTAATTTGACCTAAAGAAATATGAGCGCTTGGATCTAATATTTTTTAAAGGGAAGATAAAATCTGTGATACCTGTCAGTTCACGAGACTTTAATTTTACTTTAAGAAATAAGACAGCCCTAAAGATTATTGGTAAAATGCAGGTCAGATGCAAGGTTTGCTAAGTGTTTTAAGGTTACAAACTGCTTTTGGAGTTTTGAGAACTATTTGACTTGCCAGCTTCACAACTGGTAGGGCCTGGGGACATATGGAACTAACCGCACCCTTAATTAAGAAGGCAAACCTTGGCTGCAGTTAGCACGCAATTAAAGCAACCTAACAAGTTTTACCTTAAAGTTAAAAATTGCTAGGAGTTAATTGAAACTACTAGAAATAGATTTACATGCAAGGTGTGTGAGAACGGTAAACTGTGATTTTTAGTAAAAGGCTGTAAGAAGGCAGGGAAATGTGAACTTTTGCCTAGGGTTAAAGGATTGTTTTGAAGGAAAAAGCTGGAGGTTCAAAGAAGTGGTGGAAGAATTGTGGAACTTAAATCTTGAAAAAGAGGTTCTCTGTGTGAACATATTGACTAACTTCAAAAAAGGGTATTATATGGTTTTTCTGTAAATTGAGCATTGAAATAAAAGCATAAAAAGGTTTTCCTAAGGCACTAATCTGCTCTTTGGCAAAATTTTTAAAGAGCTGTGAAAAGTTTTCGCCTCTTAAAAATTTCTGAGTCATGATTTTGGCAAAATAAATAACTGATGGTAATTTGGGATTCTATTTCGTAGTATCAAGTGATTTAAACCTCAAACATTTAACAGCCTTCCCAAAATCAAACTTCAGTTTCAAAATTGTCTTTCCTGGCACCTGACTCTTCAGATGTTTCAGAGGGCCCCTGAAGTGTCCAAAAAAGAGTGGTAAACAAGATTATTTGACATGTTTAAGTACATAGATTGCCAAAATGACGTTCGATCTTCTTTAGGTTATATTTTGTGTGAATAATGCTGAGAGACAGGACTAGCTGGATTTCCTAGGCCAACTAAGAATTCCTAAGCCTAGTTGGGAAAGGTGACCACACCCACCTTTAAGCACGGGGGCTTGTAACTCAGCTCACACCCGACCAATCAGGTAGTAAAGAGAGCTCACTAAAATACCAATTAGACTAAAAGCAGCAGGTAAAGAAATAGTCAATCATCTATCACCTGAGAGCACAGGGGGAGGGACAATGATCGGGATATAAACCCAGGCATTCGAGCCGGATCGGGCAACCCACTTTGGGTCCCCTCCCTTTGTATGGGAGCTCTGTTTTCACTCTATTAAATCTTGCAGCTGCACACTTTTCCAGTCTGTGTTTGTTCCAGCTTGAGCTGAGCTTTCGCTCGCCATCCACCACTGCTGATGACCGCCGTCGCAGACCTGCCTCTGACTTTCACCCCTCTGGATCTGGCAGGGTGTCTGCTGTGCTTCTGATTCAGTGAGGTGCCCATTGCTGCTCCCAATCAGGCTAGAGACTCACCATTGTTCCTGCATGGCTAAGTGCCCAGGTTCGTCCTAATTGAGCTGAACACTAGTTGCTGGGTTCCATGGTTCTCTTCCGTGACCCATGGCTTCTAATAGAGCTATAACACTCACTGCATGGCCCAAGGTTCCATTCCTTGGTATCTGTGAGGCCAAGAACCCCAGGTCAGAGAGCAAGAGGCTTGCCACCATCTTGGGAACTCTGGGAGCAAAGACCCGCCGGTAACAATGCTAATGTATGCTCCAAAATTGTATGAAATTTCTAAAATTCTAATGTCTAAGTATATGCTACCAATCATAATTAAGGTTGTTAAGTTATTGTAAACCACAGAGATAACCAAACTTCTTTGTCAATTGTGTTTCTAACTGTAACTATCCTGGACATTTTGATATTCACAGACAATTGTTCTCTTGTTTTAATCCTTTTTAAAGATGGTTTATGTTAAAATACCAAAATTGTTAGAAATAGACAATTGGTGCTGCAAAGAAAAGTCAGCATGGAGACGAAAGACCTCTAAGCAAGGCAATCTACTCTCTGCAGAAAGGGTGCTCAATTGCAGATGGAACAATGGTGAGCGCACACCTGAACAAAGGAAAAGCAGACATATTTATCACTTACACATTTGGGTCGTCCTTACTGCTGTGTCCTGCATCCATTGGCTGGAGCTGGACCTCACACTCTTAAACTGATACTCAATTTGCTAATAGCCTAAGACTTTCCTAAATAGGTAATGCAGGGAAGAACAAAGAAGGAGAGGAAGTTGCTTACAAAAGGTTTAAGGAAGCAATAACATTCCCAAATAAGCAGGGGGCATAAGCTATGAGCTAAGACTTGCCTGGGCCTGTCCAGACATGCCTGAGTAAGCCAAAGCAACTAACTGGGCTAAAGTGTAAGAACTAATAGTTGATAGGAGGATTTAGAGTAAGGAACTATTATTCCCAGTGTCTATTATTTTGTTTTTAAACCAAGAGGAGTTTTGAAGAGGAACTTTTCTACTTTCTACGGTTTATAATGAGCTATAGAAACTTAACAGGTGCTCTCAAATACAGGCTTCTGATAACTTTGGAGATTGTAACATTGGAATAAAGGAAAATGTACAGGACTCATGAAGAGCAGAAATGTTCATGAATATCAAGCGAAACAAGAGTTAACTAAATGAACTGAACTCAGAAAGCTGAAGCAACCTTTTGTCTTTTGCTTGGAATATTGCTGATCCTTGTTTTGTTTTCAAAGTCAAGGAAACTTATTTTAAACTATTTACCAGCTATACAAAATAATTTCCTTCTTTATATCCTTATTCTATAAGCTTTTTTTTTTGTTTTTAATTTTTAAAATATTCTTTACTTTGTAAACTTGTTTGTTAAAAATGAAAACCCAGGCCGGGCATGGTGGCTTATGCCTGTAATCCCAGCACTTTGGGAGGCCGAGGCAGGCAGATCACCTACGGTCAGGAGTTCGAGACCAGCCTGACCAACATGGAGAAACCCTGTCTCTACTAAAAATACAAAATTAGCCGGGTGTGGTGGCACATGCCTGTAATCCCAGCTACTTGGGAGGCTGAGAAAGGAGAATCACTTCAACCTGGGAGGCAGAGGTTGCAGTGAGCCGAGATTGGGCCATTGCGCTCCAGCCTGGGCAACAAGAGCGAAACTCCATCTCAAAAAAACAATAAATAAATAAAATAAATAAATGAAAACCCAAACACACATATTAGCCAAGGCCTAATCATCAAGGTCAGGATCATCAATATCACTGTCTTCCACCTCCACATCTTGTCCCACTGGAGGTCTTCAGGGCCACTAACACATGTGGAGCTGTCATCTTCTATGTGATAATGATGCCTTCTTCTGGAATACTTCCTGAAGGTCCTGCCTGAGGCTGCTTTTCAGTTAACTGTATATATGTATTTGTACATAGGAATACACTCTAAAATAATGATTAAAAGTGTAGTTTATGAGTTTCAACGCAAGACTAAATTTAAAAATATATGTAGTATAGTAAATACGTAAGCCAGTAACATCATCATTTATTATCATTATAGGTGTTATGTACTGTATGTAATTGTATGTGCTGTGCTTTTATATAACTATTAATGCAGTAGATTTGTTTACATAGTCATTCCTGCAGGCACATGAGTAATACACTGTGCTATGATGTTATGATGACTAGGACATCACTAGGCAATAGGAAATTTTCAGCTTCATTATAATTTTATGGGACCACCATCATATATGTGGTCTGTCATTGACTGAAACATCGTTGTATAGTGCATGACTGGTGAACAGCCTTGGAGAGAGAAAGCATCCCCAAAACAAGAAGAGTTTTCTATTAAAGAGGAATGTTGGGATAACAATATAAAAACTCATGGACATTAAAAATATGATAGTAGGAACAGAAACAAAAAATAAACTGATGATTTAACTATATGAAAAATGGCAGTCAGAAGAGTTCTATCCTTTTTTGGAGAATTTGTGAAGAATTTGTGCTAGTAATATAAAGTTAAGCTTAAATAAAAAGTCAGTATCTATGGGAAAACAAAAATGTTGTACAAGAAAGAAAATGGAATTATATTATTTGGTTTGGCAGCGAATAACAATTATATGATCAAAATAGCAGAAACACTGAACATTGACTGAACATGATTGTTATCACGAGTTGGAAGGTGGGAAAGTGGCAGTAGGACATAAAATAAAACTGTCAAATCCTTATAATAAGAAGTCAATAATTAATGTATTGAGTTGATACATTTAATGTTAAATCAAGTTAAGCCTACAGCTGCCTCCTTACATATTTTAAGTTCAACCTAAAGGTTTCTTTGTACATCATAAACTATAATCTAAAAGGGGTTTGATACAGACTGTAGCCAACTCTTGTACCAATTACTGAGTTTTGAGTAATCAGAGGTGGCCAAGTGTTCAAACCATGTTCAAATAAGGCAAACGCCCAGCTATAACCAATCCAGGTGTTTCGGAACCTCACTTCTGTTTTCTGTACATCACTTTTCATTTTCTGTCCGTACATCTTCTTCCACCACATAGCTTCACTGGAGTCTCTGAGCCTACTCTGGCTTAACAGGCTGCTCAATTTGTGGATTATTCTTTGCTCAATTAAACTCTTAAAATTAATTCGGCTAAGGTTTTTCTTTTAACAAATGGTGTGAGAAATAAGATCTGAAGTAGAGCTTCTAACAACCCCCCGAGCACTGAGTGACCAAGCGAGGTACCCACCGGGCCCATTATGTCCATTGCTCTCTCAGAGCAGCTGGAAATTGTGGTAAATTCCCTCTTGAATTCCAAAGCTCTATGGATTTGTATTTTGGGCTCTCTAAGTTTCTTTGAGCAAATTTCTGAACCAAACTGGGTTTGGAAGTCCCAATAGAAACTGTACTGGGTCCAGGATTGAATTGGATCTGATAATTAACTGGCTTGAATCCAGTTAGATGCCTCTTATGGAGGACTGAATGGCAATATTGCAGGGGCTGTAGCTGTAAAATTTGGCTTTTGGAAATTCACAGGGATTTTTGTGTTCTACCCATTTTGTTTTATTTTTCTTGCACACACAGGTAGGAAAAAATCTTTGGCTAAGTTGACCAGGGAAACTGAGAGCCAAAGGCAATATTTGAGGTGAAAATGGGATCCTTAATTTCTGAAGAACTGAGTTCTTCTGGCTTATACATGTGTAAGTATTAGGCCCTGGAAGCAGCGAAGCCTTGCAGAAAAGGTGAAATCTTACTAAAGATGAGTTACAGTGGAATGTTCCAAATGAACAACACTGCAGCAGTAGCTTCTAAAAAGATTTTCATATTTTTATTTAAAGACTGTATAAAAGACAAATAAAAAGCTTAAGCAACTAATTGATAAGAAAAATTAAATATGTTAGCCTTTTGGCTTGGTTACTGTGCCATCCCAAAGGTAGAAAGAATGCTCTCCTAGATAAAGTGCTTATAAAAGGTAGGCCCTCACTTAAAATAGATCTGCCTTTTTTTCCCCAGATCTATCTATGCTGAGTCCAGGCATAAAAAATGCTTTCGTGATGGCCCTATTCCTTAATGGGCTCCACCCATTACCCTGAACTCAGTAGTTTTAGCTAAGAAACAGTAGCAAAGTTAAAAAGAACACCATATTGAACGAAAATACACCTTTCTGGAATTTAATTGGCTATCTTGAAACTCTTTTGTAAAAGAAATTTACATCTATAAAGGAAATCTTGATTTTTAAGGATGTCTGCCCATGTGCATGAGAAACTTTACCATTCTTTTAAATTTACATGTTAAGTCATACTTTTGTTTAAGGTGCTTTTTCTGGCCATCTTTTCTTAAGTGAACTTTTATTTGAGCAGGTTTGTTTCCCTTATTTGAGGAAATGATGATACAATACTTAGGCCTAAAATCTTAGCTCTGTGCTTATGAAATATAAATATTTTTTGTTCCACCTAAGAGTTTTCCCTTTAGAAATGCAAATTTGTTGCCTGGTTAACAGTTGCTTTGGGCAATGAAGCAGGTAACTGGAAGATTGATAGACTGAATGGGGAAGAAAAAAAAACTATTTAAGGACAAGTGCGGTGACTCACGCCTGTAATCCCAGCACTTTGGGAGGCCAAGGTGGGCAGATCACCTGAGGTCAGGAGCTCGAGACCAGCCTGGTCAACATGGAGAAACCCTGTCTCTACTAAAAGTACAGATATTAGCCAGGCATGGTAGTGGGCGCCTGTAATCCCAACTTCTCGGGAGGCTGAGGCTGGAGCATTGCTTGAACCCAGAAGGTGGAGATTGCAGTGAGCTGAGATTGTGTCGTTGCCCTCCAGCCTGGACAACAAGAATGAAACTCTGTCTCAAAAAAAAAAAAAGAAAAGAAAAGAAAAGAAAAACTATTTAAAAGCCAGCAAATGAAAGTCCTTTACGAGAGCTAGGTTTAAGAGCTATTTCTGTGTGTTTATATGTCTATTTGTGTTACGTGTATGTGATAATATTTGGTAAATAAAAGCTAGTTTTTGATTGTTAGCAAAACAGAAATGGCTTCAAGATTATCATTTAAATATAATTAGATAGTTGCTTGATTTGACTATGAGCTTATGCCTTTAGTTTAGAGTATCTGGATTCAGGGGTCTGGACAGGTGGCCATGACGAGGACTGGAGACAAGTTCTTAGTGCTTAGACTATCAGCTATAAGCCAGAATCAAGCCCAATATTACCCCTTCTTCCTCTGCTTTCCCTGTTTTGTCTCCCGGCTATTTTAGAAGGGGTTGGACCCTCCAGGTACAGTCTTCACAGCTCTGTCTTCTGTCCTGATTGACTCAGACAGGCTTCATTGTCCTCCTGGGTGGCATGTGGCTACTTGGGACCCAGAATGACTTGAGGAAGACATTAGGAAGGCTACCTGTGTCATAGTTTTAAGATTCTTCTTAGTAATTTAAAGTCTTAGAGTCATGTTATGTTAAAGTAGGTAACAGTCATAAAATGTTGAGTCATCTGTAAGTTAAGATACTGAAGTATTAACTGTTACACATGAGTTTAAGTCTATATACCTTGATGTGTTATTTTTATATGGTATAGAAAAGCTAAATATACTTAGAGTTGTTAATAAATGATAATTTGAAGAGCTATTTTTCTAAAAAATTACAAAATAGTTATCTGCAAATACTGATATAAAACTGTTCAAAATTACTGTCTAGGCTTTTCACTAGAAATTAAGGTTACTAAGAGTTGAAAACTACTAGATATAAGAGAAACAATTCTGTATACAGAGGGTACAAACAAAAGCAAGGTACACATTTGATGAAGAAAATTATAAAGGTATGCGTGTTAAAAAATTTTTGTTTAGTTTGAAGTTACTTAAAGGTTTCAAATTGAAGGAGTATAAAAATAGATGAAACAAGATGAATGTAAAAAGTTGGCAAGACATGGAATCAACTCAAATGGCCATCATTAATAGACTGAATAAAGAAAAGGTGGTACATATACACCATAGAATACTATGCAGTCATAAAAAGAAATGAGATCATGTCCTTTGCAGGGACATGGAAGGGGCTGAAGCCATTATCCTCAGCAAACTAACACAGGAACAGAAAACCAAACACTGCATGTTCTCCCTTAGAAGTGGGAGCTGAACAGTGAGAACACATGGATACAGGGAGGAAAACAACACACACTGGGGCCTGTCACGGGAACAGGGAGAGGGAGAGCATCAGGATAAATAGCTAATGCATGCACATCTTAATACCTAGGTGATGGGTTTATAGGTGCAGCAAACCACCATGGCATGTGTTTACCTATGTAACAAACCTACATATCCTGTACATGTATCCCAGAAAATAAAATAAAATAAAATTTTAAAAATAAATAAGTTAATAAATTTTAAAAAAGAAAGTTGGGGAATAAATGTAAAATGAAAGGTTTATGAAAACCTTGTGTGGTTAAAAGATGACAGATTCTCCACAAGGAGTAGATGGAAATTAAAAACAAGAAAAGAAAAATAGAAAAAAAAGATGACCGATTTGATAAATTAATGAGGATTATTAAAATCAATTTTAGGATGGATAATACACAAATCCAAAAGTAAAATGTGGTTTTCTCTTTTGAACAAAAATTTTGTGTAGTATTAATAAGACACTAAAATATTTCTCTTCATCTTTTGACTAAACTGCAAAAATTTAAAGAAAAAAAAAGGAGAGAAGAAAAGACAGATTCTGTCTCATGCTGTCTTAGGTCTTTTGATTGTTTGGAAAACTGAGTCTCCTTTATCAAAGAGTACAGGTTTTTGTTTTTAAAAATCCGTTAATTATCACTTTGGTTAAATGAATGACTTGTTTTATAGTGATCTGTGATCCTATTTTGTTCAAGTGTTTTAAACCTTTGACATATTTTATAGGCTTCCTGAAACCGAATTTCAGCTTCAAAATCAAGTCTTTTTGACTTCTAACTTTGGGATGCTCCAGAGGACCCCTGAAACATCCAAAAGAGAGGTAAACAGGATTATTTGACATGTTAAGTTACATGAAGCATTGTCAAATAAAAAATGCTGTTTAACCTTCTTCAGGTTAAATTTTAATGAATGTTGTTAACATATTTTCCAAAATTATATGGGATTTCTAGAATTCTAACATGTCTGTGTATATGTTAGCAATTATAATTATGGTTATTATGTTGAGTTATTGTAATCCACATAAATAAACAAATTTCCTTGTCAATTGTGTCTTTAACTATGACTATTTAAAGTCATTTCCACAGTTAATTGCAGTTTCTGGAAACCTCACAAGTACACAAAATCCTAGAATATGGTGTCTTTATAGAGGTTTATGAAAGGATGAAAAGGAGCCTGAGAAACACTCTTGAATACAGGTTTCTGATAGCTTTAGAATCATATCATTTGGACTGGGTAAGAATCCCTGTAACTTTAGTGGAGACTGGCTGGTTTATCTAAATCAGCCAGTACTGAAATTGTTTAGATATACAATTTGAGTGAACTCTATGGTCTAAGTAAAATTACCTATGATAACACATCAGTTTTCAGTGCTATGCACCTAAATTGGAGAAACAACTGGTGTTCAAGAGGACGTAAGTCCAATGTTAAGCATGGACTCATAGAGAACCAGGAAGGCTGCCTTGTTCTTCCTGAGTCCTTAAAGCTTTTGTTATTAAAAGTTATCCAAACTAAATATATTTTGGTGTGGTGACTTCTAAATTGCTAAAATAGTTTATGACCAATGTTTGGTTTGCCAAATCCATATTCCTGGGAAGACAATCAAAACTTTAGGTACATTCTGCTATCTGATGGGCCATTTAAATATTTATAGAGGGGTTTTATTCAATGGTCATTTTCTTTTTCTTTTTTTTTTTTGAGATGGGGTCACACTCTGTCACCCAGGTTGGAGTGCAATGATACGATCTTGGCTCACTGCAACCTCAGCCTTCCAGGCTCAAGGGATCCTCCCACCTCAGTCTCATGAGTAGCTGAGACCACAGGCATGTACCACCGTGCCTGGCTACTTTTTTATATTTTTGGTAGAGATGATGTTTTGTCATGTTGCCCAGACTGGTCTTGAACTCCTGAGCTCAGATGATCCACCCGTCTTGGCCTCCCAAAGTGCTGGGATTACAGGTGTGAGTCACTGCGCCTGGCCAATTGTCATTTTCAGTGCATGTTTTCTGGTTGTGTAAAAACTTCCCCATGCAAGAGAGCAGTTGTAACAGTAATAGTAGCTCACTTTACAAAAGTATATATATTTTCACCAGGTAAAAAAATACGTGGTCTACTCACTGAGGAAAATCAACCTCTTCATGATCTACTGACTGGGGAAAATCAACCTCTTCACAATCTAGAACCTGAAGATTAGATCTTCTGATAACAACAGAGAAAGACTGTTCTTGCCATCCACACTGCAGCAAAACTTCAGGACCTTGAACCGAAGTTTTGGGTTCATAATCTCACAACTTGGAAGGGTCCCTCTACATTCTTGGAACTGTACACCTATTGGAAACCTTAAGATAAAGCTAAACAGGGAAGTTTTTTCCCAGAAGAAGGCATCTTTGATGTGGACAGCTTTTTCCCAAGATCACAGATCAAGATTTCTCTACTATTATGAGATTCTTTCAATTTTTTTTCCTTGCTTATGCCTCTGTGAACAGTAGAAGTGAAAAGGAGGTCTGTTTGGTGAATTCATAGGGTTTACTTTTACTTGTAAAAGATTTTGCAGCCAGCCTTATACATGATTAATCTTATATTTTGATATATGGAAGATGAAGGTCCAGTGTGGGTGAGAAATTTCTATGGTACATACTCATCATCAGTCAGAAACAAAACATTGATGTACTAGTCTTACCTACATCATGGGTTAAGAGAACATTGCCAGGAGGCCTTCACTCTTCTAAAGAGCATCATTTGTTAAGTCCTTTTTTTCCATGGCTTGGAGTAAATGAAGCAATGATTAGAAATTTATCCCTCATGATAGGTTCTATAGCAGATTCTACTGTCAAGGCTATGGTTACAAAACAGACTTTAAATTCTTTTGTGAACATTATGATAAATAATAGAATTGCTCTAGATGACTTACTGGCTGAACAAAGAAGTGTCTGTGTTGTGGTAATCAAGGGATAGGAGAGACCAATGGGACAGGAGGCCCTTGACCATTTAGCTGGCAGCTGCCAATATGCCTGGAGCCCACAGATCCAGTAGAGGCCAGAGGGCGCCTGCCAGGTATTTGGAGCTTCAAGTTGGTACCAAGAGTGGTTTAAAGAGGGGAAACGGGAGAATGAACCTGGGTGGGGTGATTTGAAATCATTCTTTCTGCCCCACGACAAAGTCTTTCCTAGCGTTTCACTGTAATGTTATTGTCCTAGGCAGGTTAACTCTCCTACCGGATCTGTAAAGGCTTTTCCCTAGTGAACAATGCAGGACTTACCCATAACAGAGGTTTTTAAGAGCCAAATGCTCAGGCTCGTGAACATAGGTTCAGGGGAAGAGACAGTCAGAGTGAAGTTATCTTCGGGCATCAGCTCTCTTGCCTCCCATGGCCATTGGTCCCCCATAGTGGTTCTCCCACAAACGTAGCATGAGGAGATGTGTAAGCTGCTGGCTATGTTTTCAGCCAGTTGGGTGAACGGGTTTCTGGCTAAGGGAAAGGGTTTAGGCAACTCCTGGTGGATATGCTCATAGAATGACTCAAAAACTCGAAATTGTTGGGTTGAATGCTTAATCTGGTCTTTTTTGATAATATATAAATAGACTCCTAGGTCTGTTTCCTGACCGCTGATCTGTAATGTCATGGGGTAACCTGTAGTCCATACGGTCCGATCTGGCTTTAAGATGGTGAAATTTAAAGGATTGCAAGTTTTCATCTTACAATTTGGTTTTACCAGCATTGTGGTAAGAGTTACTACCTGCTGTGGTGTTCTTGAACTTTCCACAGGGTCTGTGGACCGTGTTGTGCAGTCCTGACAGTCTTTTTCTGTGGAGTAGGGAAAGCAAAGAGGGGCTCCCTATTGAGTGGTTCCTTTCCTAGGAGCACATATATATTTGTGACAGTTACTATAGTATCTCTCCCATGATAGGCTACCACAGGAGACTACAGGATAGGGACCTATGTATGTTGCTTGGCAGGCATCAAAATATAAGGAAACGACCTCCCTCTGGGAGGGAGGTACCTTGGTTTGGTTCAGAAGTCTTCCTTCTTTTGACCCAACATAAACTTTTAACCAGGCTTCAGAAGGTGAGAACTTATGGTCATAACATATATAAGGCTGGCCATTTTCTGGGTCACAGATTGAGTAGGTTGTCTGGTTGTGTGTACAAGTTCCCCAGGGGGTCCCCATACACTCATAATAAGTGTGGTACAACACGGTTCTGGTTGTGGTGCTCCCTGACCCCATAGTATGAGTTCAGGGGGGGCATCCTTCTATGCGTCCCTCTCCCAACATGGATAAGGGAAGTGTTATAGTTAGGAGAAAAAGAAGTATGTATTGTTGACATACTTGCATGTTCCACTCTAGCTTTGGCCGTGCATAGACTAGTCTGCTTCTAGGGTGACTGAAGCAGGGCTGTTGCCTCCTCAAGCTTCAGCCATGCATAGACAAGTCAGCTTCCAGAGTGACCAGAGCAGAGCTGTCATCATCCCTAATGGCAACTCCGTTGTAGGATCAGCCAGCTTGGATGGTCTGGGTCCTGTTGGCTGGTCCACTTGCTTTGGATTGCTGGTTTTAGCCAACTGTGGTGGATCCAAGGCACAATTCCTATAACTTTAATAGCAGTGGGAGTAGACAAGATCATAGTATGGGGGCCCTCCCATATGGGTCCCAGAGTGGTTGGATTTCATTTCTCGACCCAAACAGAGTCCCCGGGTTACAGGGGCATACTGGGTCTGTCAGGCTTATGGGTATTCTCTCCTGTACCCAGCCATGGACACCTTGCATGCCTATCCCTAAGGCCTGCATTTGTCTTCTCAAGGTCAATTCCCCTAGTTCACAGATATCACCCTTAATTTGACCTATGATTGGGGGTGGCCGGCCGAACAAAATCTCATGGGGTGAACACCCAGTTTGTTTGGTGGGGATGCACCTGACTCAGAGGACCATGGGCAGGACATGATCCCATCTCAGATGAGTTTCCTGGCAATATTTCTTTAGTAGCTGTTTGAGTGTCTGGTTCATGTGCTCTACTTTTCCTGAGCTCTGTGGCCAGTAGGCTGTGTGCAATTTCCACTTTATTTTTAACAGCCATGTTAGTTCCTGAACTATTTTGGCTACAAATGCTGGTATATTGTCTGAATCTAGAGTCGGGGCAGTCCAAATCTGGGGATAATGTCTCTTAACAATCACTTCTCTGTGCTTTCTCTGTTTGGGTGGGGAAAGCCTCGACCCATGGCGAAAAGGTGCAGATGAGTACTAGCATGTACTGATAGCCTCTGCTCGGGGCAGCTTGGTGAAGTCCATAAGTAGGTTTTCACAGGGTGTGGCTCCCATTTCCTGAATCCCTGGGGGCCAAGTAGGCCCTTGTCATGGGTTATTCTGGGCACAAGTTAGACATTGTTCACAGGCAGCTCAGGTGATGGCTGTGAGCTGTGGTATATAGAAATGGTGTCCCAGTAGCATTTCTAGTGCTGTTTTCCCCATATGACTTCTTTGATGGAATTGTTTTACAAATCTGGGGGCCACTATTTCAGGGATGGCTAGTTTCCCATTGGAGAATCTCCACCATCCTCCCTCAATGTTTTTTCCAGATTCTCTACCAAACCAGGCCTTTGCATTTGGAGAGTAACTTAGGACCTCCGGGAGGGGAGGCTTTGGGAGGAGGGGCATAGCTAGGGCTTCTTCCCTAAGATGCGGAGTGGTCATAGTTGATGTTTTGCTTCCCTGTCTGCCTTTTTGTTTCCTTTGGGCTGGCCTCCAGTGTTCCTACCCTTTGGTTCCCCCTGCAGTGTGTCACAGCTACCTTCTTCGGGGCCCATACAGCATCTAAGAGTTGTAGAATTTCCTCCTTATACTTTATTTCTTTACTCCCAGCAGTTAAGAGTTCTCTCTCCTTATGTATAGCTCCATGAACATGCAACGTGGCAAAGGCATATTTGGAATCAGTATAAACATTGACCCTTTTGCCCCTTGCCAGCAAACAGCCCCTCGTCAGGGCTATGAGTTCTGCCTTCTGGGCTGATGTTCCAGTGGGCAGAGGCTGGGCCTCCACCACTGAGTCCAATGTTACCATCACATACCCAGCCTGGCAGACCCCTTCCAGTATGAAACTGCTTCCATCTGTGAAGTATTCAACATCTGGGTCTCTAAGGGTGAGATCTCCCAGGCTCGAGAATACCTCATCTACTGTTTCCACACAGTTATGAAGAGGGGCTCCCAGTTCAATTGGGAGAAAGGTGACTGGGTTAAGGGTGTTTACTGTTTCTAAAGTTATGTGGGGATTTTCACATAGGAGCCCCTGGTACTGAGTCATCCTTGGATTCAATAACCAATGGTGCCCTCTCTGATCCATTAAAGTTACAATCAAGTGCAGTACCCGAATAGTCAGTTGTTGCCCTAAAGTCAGTTTGTCAGCTTCCTGTGTCAATATGGTGGTGGCAGCTAGTGTCCTAAGACAAGGAGACTACCCTAGCACCACAGAGTCCAGTTGTTTGGATAAACATGGCATCGGTCAATGCAATGATTCTATGACTTGAGTCAGGACTCCTATAGCCGTTCCCTTAAAGGCTTAGTTATATCTGGCAGTCCTAAGGCCAGGGCCTGAGTTAGGGCTTCTTTGATTTGTTTAAATGCCCTTTCGTGATCAGCCTCCCAGAGGCTCCCTTTCCCCACCTTTTGTGGCTTCATATAAGGGCTTGGCCATAAGTGAGAAATTTGGGATCCAGATACGGCAGGATCCCAAAGAACTCTCTTATCTGGTGCCGGAGTTGGAATTGGGAGTGCACAGTCTGTTTTCGTTCAATGCCTAGCTAGCATTCCCCTTCATATATATGAAGCCCAAATATTTGACATTCTGTTGGCAAATTTGAGCTTTTCTCTTGGGCACCTTATATCCGGCCTTCTATAGGAGATGGAGGAGGACTTGGGTTCCTCTGTAGCAGTCCTTGTGGGTTGGGGCTGTCAGAAGGAGGTCATCCACATATTGTGGTTGGCAGCCAGTGCCTCTCCGAAGATTGTGGGAGAGTTTTTTAATCCTTGTGGGAGTCTAGTCCAGGTGAGCTGTTCCTTTGTGCCTGTGACTGGATCCTCCCACTGAAATGCAAAAATGGGCTGACTTATTGATGGCAGGTGAAGGCAGAAGAAAGCATCTTTTAAATCCAGACAAGTAAACCAGGTGGTATTAGCTGGAATGAGTCCCATCAATGTGTATAGGTTTGGTACCATTGGGTGGATGGTTACAGTAGCCTGCAAGTCTTGCACTAGTCTGTATTCATTCATTCAGTCCTGCACTGGTCTGTAACATGCACCAGTTTCAGCATGCAAGTCCTGCACCAGTCTGTATTCATTACTTCCTGGTTTTCGTACCAGCAAAAGTGGAGTGTTCCAGGATGACTGTTATCGGGCTAAGATTCCATGTTCCAAGAGCCACTTCAAATGTCCTTGAATGCCCTGTATGGCTTCTTGGGGTAGTGGGTATTGATGAACCTGACTGGCGTTGCTCCCAATTTTAGCTCTACTGTCACTGACGCCTGGTTTACAGCCAGCCCAGGTGGGTTACCTTAGGCCCATACTTCAGGAATCTTACAAAGCAGCCCGTCCAGTTCATCCAGTCCCAGTTCTGGTAACCCCTTGATGTACAGAGGTACAGTCTCCATTCTTCAGCCTGTGGGATGGTAAGAGTTAACACCATGGCCCTTGTGTAAGTCAGACTTAAAGTCATATCCCCTTGTGGCCCAAAAGCAATCTGTGCTTGCAGTTTTTGGAGCAGGTCTCTTCCCAGCAAGGGAACTGGGCAACTTGGGAGTTATAGGAATTCATGTTTGACTTCTCTTCCCCCTATGACACACCTCCTAGGCTGGCAAAATGGCCTCTTCTCTGGGACCCCTGTAGCTCCAACAGTAGTTGCACGATGTTTGGATGGTGGCCCTATGGGCTGTGTCACTACCGAGTGTTCAGCCCTGGTGTCTACTATAAAGTCCATCAGTTGGCCCCCTACTTCCAGTGTGACATGGGCTCCTGGGGGCCTAAGGAGATGGAGCCCAGTCTTGCCTAGTCTTTATACCCTTCAGTCCCTGCTAGCCTGAGAAGGTCAGCGTCTGGCTCCTTTGGGGTACGGTAGCCCTTGGCTGGCAGTCTTCTAGTTTTATAGCCTCTGTCATTTCCCTCATCGTCCTCCAGACATTCATTCTTCCAGTGTCCCTTCTTCTTACATTGTGTACATTGGTCCCTATCCAGTCTTGGCCAATTTTCGGGTCTTTGTCCAGTTTGGCCCCTTCCTTGTCTGTGTCCGTGTCCACATCCTCTCGTGATACTCGTTCCTCTTTCTGTGAGTGCTGCCACCAGCAGATAAGCTTTCTTCCTGAGTCTCCGATCAGCTTCCCTTTTTGCCTCCTGGTCACAGTTAACATACACCTTGGTGACCACTTCCCAAAGCTGGGTGGCATTTGTGCCTGTGAAACTTTCTAGCTTTTGTAGTTTCTGCCTGATGTCCCCCTGGATTTGTCCTACAAACACCGTGTTCACCGTGCACTGATTCTCAGTAGCCTCAGGATCAAATGGAGTGTAGAGCCAGAACACCTCAGAGTCTCTCATAAAACTGGCTAGGGCTTTCATCAGTTCCCTGAAGCACTTCTGAGATTTTTCCCATATTGACTACCTTCTTTCCACCCTCCCTTAGTCCTTGCAAGAGTGCCTCTGGGTACCTCTGCTGGTTGCAACATTTGGGTCCCAGTGTGGATCTGCTTCTGGGAATTGGCCCTGAGCGTATGCCTGGACATTAAGTGTGCCTTCTGGTGCATTGTTTTCTAGCCAGTGGAGGGCTGCTTGGGTCACCTTTTGGCATTCTTTGTTGTTAAACAGTGTCAGGAGGAGCTGTTTGCAATCTGGCCAAGTTGAATTATGTGTCTGAAAAATGGACTGCATTAGATCTATGAAGGCCTGGGGCTTCTTTGTGTGTGAGGGAGTATGGTGTTTCCACTTTAGGAGATCAGTGGTTGAAAAAGGCTGGTAGATGAAGGTCTGTTGCCCCCCTTGGATATGGCCATGTTGATCATAATAGAGGGGTCCTCGAGTTTCCCAGAGAGACATCTGCAAAGCCTGGCTGCAGCCAGACTGGAGCTGGCTTGCTTGATCAGCCTGACTTTCCTCCTTGACCTCCTGGGGCAGTGGTTCTGATTTTTCCTTTTGGGGTGAAGCCTGGGGCTCATCATCATCTGAACCTGACTCCTCAGCGGCCAGCCTCAGTAAGGGGGTAGATTAGGGTATAGGGAGGAGGGACTTCTATTTCCTCAGGTGGTACCTGCAAAATCGGTTTTTCCTGTCTTTCCTGTGGCTTTCCCTTTGTCCCCGTAGCTCCTGGCAAAGCTGAATTTTCTTTCATTTTAGGTTTGGCTCGAGCCACAAGCATTTTGTAATTAGCTGCCAGGCAGGGCTGTAGCCATGCAGGTCAGGTTTGGACTATATTCAGCCATGTGTCAATATAAGGAAATTGGTCTGGATGCCCTGACTGTCCTCCAACCCTGGTCACCACCCAATGTACACTGCCAGTTGTTCCCCTATCTATTGTTTCTTTGGCCAGCCATCCGACATGAAAAGAGGGCCATTCTATTTCACAAAGGGAGAGTGAACTTAACTTCTGGGGGGTCAACATGATCCCATAATCCCCGGTATAACTTTTCTTAAAGTTCTTTAACATACATTCTAATGGGGTGAGTTTCAACAGCTTCCCTCCCATTTCCTCCCAGTTATGGTGCAACTCACTCTCTTTTACTTTCACTTCAGATTGATTAGACCACTTCCCTCGCAGGAGTATTCCAGATGTCACCTAGCATTGGAGGGTTCATATAAACCCCAAACCTGGACCCCACAATCACTAAATTGTGGGGAACCTCCATAAGCTGTATGCAGTTCACAACTAGTCCCAGTCGGTCCCACACTCGCTCGGGATGTATGGTCTCACACTAGGAGACTTGCAGTCACACACACTCCACTCCACTCATTCACATGCATTCACACACTCTCCCACTCCCAGTTCCTCTTCTTAGGTTGGGGCATAGGTTTCAACCGACTTAGTGAGCCACTCTCACGTCCTGGGTTGGACTACTAGGTACACCCTGGGAATTGATCAGACTCCCTTCTATCCTTATGGGATGGGTCCTTCCTTGAGCCCCAAACCTTACGGCAGTCCTGTAGCGCGCTGTTCCTGGAATTGTCCTGTAGCCCTTAGGTTCCGTTGTGCTGTCAGGAAGGGGCACTGGGTCACAGGAGAGCCCATCTCTCACCTGGGTTTTAGTTCCCCCGATGGTGTGCCTGAGGTCATGTGTCTCCCCCTGGCTTGGAGCCCTAGACCCACAGGGAAAGGAGACAGCAAACCTGTTGCCTCCAATCCTGGACGAGCCCCCAGAAATGTTACATGAATCAAGGGACAGGAGAGACCAATGGGTGGGACAGGAGGATTTTATTAGGTGCTCACCGGCCCAGTAGATTAACATCCAAAGGCTGAGCCCTGAACAAATACAGGGCTTGACTTTTATACATGCAACTGAGAGGGGATCAGCCAGTTTGATGGCATGAAACCTGTAGGGTGGGCAAACAAGCTTACAGAAGCAGAACAAAGGCAGTTTGTCGAACAGTGACAGCTTTTGTAACTCAAGCATATCTTGTGACCTTACCATGCCGCACAGAAGGGGAAAAACAGGAACTTACAAAACTTCCAAAAATAATTATAAGAACAGAACAAGGAAAAATGGTAAGGGAGAAGAATCTGAAGAGGGAGGCTGAAAAAGAAAAACTCATGTTTTTTTTTTCTATATCTTCTGCTTCATTTGTGCAGCTGCTGTCACTTCTTATTGCTCATGGAGAAATACATCATATTGGGTATTATAAAGATTCAGTTGTAGGGGATTAACAAAGAGACTGCTTAGTTACAGTGAGTAGATTCTTTATCTAGCTTATTATTTGACCTATTAGATTTTAGTTGGTTTGGTTCATGTGGACCCTGGCTAAGGAGGATACTTCAAACTCTTGGTAATATCCTTCTGATAGTTATAATAGTTATAACAGTAGTTTCTCTGGTGTGCTGTATTATCTCAATAGTTTCAAATGTTTGCATGCAGCCATCTCTAGAATGTCACTCCACTGTCTTCAAGTGGAATGACAAGAGCTGAAAAAATGTGTGACCATAAGGGCACTATAACCTATGAATTATGTGCTGAGACCAGAAACCCAACATCATGGTAACTGAGAGTAGTGCGAAGGCCCTAATTTTCAGTCACACTCTTACCTAAGTGAGAACCTGACCAAAACTGGAGGATTTGTAAACAAAATGGTGGAAAGGCCATTGTTTTGGACTGAGCTTATGCACTAGTCTGCAACAGACCAGACCAAACCAAAATGGAGTCTCTCATACTAAACTAAAACTTTAAGGAAACACAATGATCCTAGAACAGACTAGCTTTTGTTTTTTCCTCTGTGTATAGCACATTCCAGCATAAAAAGATACCCTTTACTCTAAACCTTACAACAACAACGACAAACCCTGAAGTTCTTATTCCTACCTTACAAACCCCACTGTTCTGCTATTTCCCAGTGGGTCTCAAAACCAAGTAAGTACATTGACAATGGTAATAGTGACATTGACGACTAAAGTTTTGGCTAATCTCTCAAAATTGAGAGGATGACCCGAAGTAGAAAATTGTTCAATCAAGTTTAGCTGATAGCTACCTCCTTACATATTTTAAGTTCAGCCTAAATGTTCCTCTCTACACCATGAACTATAACCCAAATAGAGTTGTATACAGACTGTAGTGTCAATGAAAAGAGCCAAACTCTGTAAAATATTTGAAGAGATTTATTCTGAGCCAAATATTGACTTGTTTTTTCTAAGACCACTAGAGCGGGCGCAAAGGAACCAGCGACTAGGCAAGGGTAGGAGCAAAACTGCAAGTTTATTTTGGTCACCTAGCTTCAGGGGAAGAAGGTGGGTAAGGAGAGGTCTGTTGGCCTCCGGCAAATGAGGCCCACAGAGTTCTCCGTGCTGCCCTCGGACGGAGTTCCGGCAGTCCCGACCGCAGTGGGGAAGCTGGGAAGTCCGTGCGTGGCACTCGTCCGCAGCGGCTTTTCTGGGAGTGGGAGGGCGATAGGCGGGGCACGGGCGTGTCCGGGGGCGTTCCGCAGGTGCGACCAGGTAAATCTTGGTCTCTTCAGATTGACGTCACCTGGCGCATGCCCAGTTGGTCTGCACCTTCCTGGGCGTCGGCTGCATTTTCGCGCGCGCGGAAAAGTTGGGGGGGATGAAGAACCCGGAAGTGCGCCATCTTGCCTCCGTTCGTCCAAACAGTCCAACCTTTTATTGGTAATAGTGATAAAGGGGCGCCGTGGTCTGTCTGGCTACTTCCTGCTGTTAAGGGGCGTCGTTAAGGTCGGGGCCCATGGTTGGCATTTGGACGTACGGATGAAGAATAAAATAAGGCACAGTATTAGTATAGGAACGAGGTATGGAAGCATTTGTCGGAATATGGGCAAAACCCAGAAGGAAGGTCCTGGCAAGGTTGGGGTGTTAAGGTTTTGTATCTCAGTTTTTTTTTTTATTTTATTTTATTGAGGGTTTGAATGTTAGTGTCTACTAGGCCTGACTTGCTAACATAATAGCAGCACTCTTCTCCAAGGAAGAGACAAGTGCCTCCTTTTTCAGCTGTAAGCAAGTCTAGGGCTCGCCTGTTTTGGGCAGCTACTTAGGCTATTGAGGTAGTTCGGCGCTGCAGGGAGGCCAGGCTTTCAGCTGATTCCAATAACTAGAGGGAGGACAACAGCCCGTTTTTTTACGGGGGTGTCGTAGTGGCATGGAAAGTTGCTGGAAAAGCTCTGCTACTTCTGCCTGGCTGTATAAAGTTAGACTGGGGACCAAGGACATGGGGACATAGAGGGATCAGTTAATGGCTGTATGGTTAAGAGTTTTAGAGAGAGATCAGTTGCACGAGAAATAGCCTTCAATGGGGGCTGTGTGGCCTCCATTGGGTGCCTGAGCATGATTACCTCAGGATGAATTTGGAGTTGAATAACGGAAAGGAAGGATTGGGCAGTTTGGGCGAGAAATAGCCTTCAATGGGGGCTGCGTGGCCTCCATTGGGTGCCTGAGCATGATTACCTCAGGATGAATTTGGAGTTGAATAACGGAAGGGAAGGATTGGGCAGTTTGGACGAGAAATAGCCTTCAATGGGGGCTACGTGGCCTCCATTGGGTGCCTGAGTATGATTACCTCAGGATGAATTTGGAGTTGAATAACGGAAAGGAAGGATTGGGCAGTTTGGACGAGAAATAGCCTTCAATGGGGGCTGCCACTAGGTGGGGGCCTTCTAAAGCCTCACAGAGGAAGCAGTGGGAGAGATTGGTTATATTCACAGTGTAGGTTAAGTCTAGCCTTTGGCAGATAAGTGCGAGCCATGAGAAAGGGGTCTCTATTGTGTGGAGAGAAGTTTTATAGCCTTAAGGAAGACAACTGGCAGAACTATGTACTACTGAGTGTGTTCGGCTGTCTTGTGGCCAAGTTTCAGTGATGAGAAAAAATTGCCATACAGTAGGGGACTAGCAAAGGTCTGAGTGTATGAGTGAAACAGCAATATAAGTATAAAATGAGACTTCATTTTCCGTGTAGTCACGGAGTGTCCCTTGCCACTGGAGATGTTCAATGAAGGTTAGGAGATGGGAGAACCACTGCTCTGGACTATTGTCTGGAGGTAGATATGGGTCTGGGGTTATGTATTGAAAGTCTGATAGGTTTATGTAGAAGATGGTGAGAAAGCGAGCTAAGCGCCAGGGGTCAGGGAGCATGAACTAGTTAAGAAAGTTTTGTAAGCTTGAGGCGAGTGGGGGAAAGTTGAACTGATGTCCACTGATTGTTCCCGGTGGGGGCCCTCTTTAGCTGGGAATGAGGAACGAGTGTGCAGAGTAGTTGTTGGCCAGGCAGCAATTAAGGAGTGGAGTTTTTCGTGGGGTGGATGGCTTTCCGCTACTCCTACTACAGAGATATCGGATGGAAGGCTAGGTCCAGAGAAGGACGGCAAAACAGAATAGGTAGCCTCGCTGTTGATTAAAAAATTAATTGTCTTACCCGCTACCAGGAGAGTTACCCGTGGCTCGGCGAGGGTGATGGGGGTCCCCGAGTCTCGGCACCTTCAGTTGTCATTGTCGTCCAGATGTAGGAGCTGGAAGGAGCTCCCAGGATCCTGGGAAAGGGAGTCACGTGGAGACGCAGCACCTGTTCTCAGGGTGGGGCAATCAGACTTCCAGTGTCCTCCCTGCTGGCAAGCAGGGCAGGGGGTTGCTGGTGGACGAGGCTTAGGACATTCATTGGCCCAATGTCCTGACGCCTTGCACTTATAGCAAGGCTGCGTTGGGGCTCGGGGACCTTGCGGACACCTGTTGGCATAGTGTCCCACCTTGCCGCACTTATAGCAGGCTCCTTTTGTAGCCTTGGAGTCTGCGGAGTGTGTACTCTCTGGTCTGGGGTTACAATTGGGCTGTAAAGCCGCTGCTAGGAGTTGGGCCTTCTGTTTGAGGCGTGCCTGTCGCACTGCCTCAGCCGTCTCCTCTCTGGAGTTATAGACCTTAAAGGCTAATTTAACCAGATCTTGTATTGGTGCCTGAGGACCATCCTCTACCTTTTGAAGTTTCTTACGAATGTCAGGAGCTGATTGAGAAATGAAATAAGACACCAAAATGGTGGCCCCTGTGGGGGAGGCCGGATCTAACCGGGTATATTGGGTTAGAACCTCAGTCAGCCTATTTAAGAATGCGGCTGGATTTTCTTCTGGATTTTGTATAATTTCTTTTAATTTGTTAAAATTCACAGTTTTGTTGAGGCTGTTTGCATACCAGCCAACAAACACTGAACCATTATGTCTCGCCTACGGCGCCCAGGCTGGTTTGCTTGGTAGTTCCAGTCTGGGTCTGCCGAGGGGACTGCTTGCTCCCCTAGTGGGATGGTGGCATCAGTTAAATGTAGTTGGTTGGCGTGCTGCCTGGCGGCCGCTAGGATGCGCTCTTGCTCCTCAGGGTTTAGGGTGGAGGTTAGGATAACCTGAAGGTCATGCCCAGTTAAGTCATAGGCCTGACAAAGATATCTAAATTCCTTTATGTAAACGGTGGGATTAGCTGAGAAATCCCCTAAACGCTTTTCAATTTTGGAAAGATTGGCCAATGAAAAAGGGACATGTACTCTGACTACCCCCTCCGCCCCAGCCACCTCTCGCAAAGGCGCTAACACTGTAGGAGGGTGTGGGGCAGGAGTGGAGGCATCAGCAGGGCACTTAGAGCGGGTGTGTGCAGAGACAGGAGACTCAAGACAGCCAGTTGGGGGCCCCGAAGGAAGCACGGGACTGAGTGGATTACTAGTAGGTAAGGAACAGGAAGGAGGAGTCCGGGCGGAGGGAGGAGAAGTATAGGGCGGAAGTGAGGGAAACCCTAGATCCTCCGGCTGAACAGAAAGGAATGAAGACTCCTCTTTTTCGGGTTCCTGTGAGCCGGCGTCCTTGGCTAGCATAACTTGGGCCGAAGAGCACCGGCTACACAGGTCGGGACGAGAGCGTAAGGCCCAAAAGCCTTGTATGTACGTAATTTCAGACCACTTGCCTAACCGCTGGCAGAAATTGCTGAGGTCGATCACACCACAGTGGAAAGGAAAATTAACCGCTTCCTCCTAAGGTCTTGTTCAAGCTGTAAGGTTTTTTAAATTGGCTAGGAGGCACCCTAAGGGGGTGCTCTTTGGAAATTTGGACTGGGGGTTTCCCATTTGTTTCCTCTTTACCGACACAATGGACCCAATGGACATGGGAATGGATCTCTGCCTGGCTTCAAAGCGTCCTTTGGAACCAGCAGAGACAGACGAGAGGCTCTTGAAGCCTAAGTGGAGATTACCTTCAGGCGGACGTCTCCGTCCTGAACGGGTCTCCCGAGCCACGTGGTGGCTCCTGAGCCACTTGGTGGCCCCAAATGGACCCCGGACCTGCGCAGGATTTCTGGCCGAGGGAGGTAAAGAGGAGACAAGGGCACTTACCCCAGAGAGGCCGTGAGAGTGAGGGAAGCGGGTCTCAGGTCCTGGTCCGTCTGCGGCGTGGAGCGAGGAGGAGGAGGAGGCTCCCCAGGCCCTGGGGGCCCTGAGGAGGGGTCTCCTCCCGGGTTCAGCACCAACTGACTTGTTTTTTCTAAGACCAGTAGAGCGGGCGCAAAGGAACCAGCGACTAGGCAAGGGTAGGAGCAAAACTGCAAGTTTATTTTGGTCACCTAGCTTCAGGGGAAGAAGGTGGGTAAGGAGAGGTCTGTTGGCCTCCGGCAAATGAGGCCCACAGAGTTCTCCATGCTGCCCTCGGACGGAGTTCCGGCAGTCCCGACCGCAGTGGGGAAGCTGGGAAGTCCGTGCGTGGCACTCATCCGCAGCGGCTTTTCTGGGAGTGGGAGGGCGATAGGCGGGGCACGGGCGTGTCCGGGGGCGTTCCGCAGGTGCGACCAGGTAAATCTTGGTCTCTTCAGATTGACGTCACCTGGCGCATGCCCAGTTGGTCTGCACCTTCCCGGGCGTCGGCTGCATTTTCGCGCGCGCGGGAAAAGTTGGGGGGGATGAAGAACCCGGAAGTGCGCCATCTTGCCTCCGTTCGTCCAAACAAATATGAGTGACCATGGCCCATGACACAGCCCTCAGGAGGTCCTGAGAACATGTGCCCAAGGTGGTCGGGGTGCTGCTTGGTTTTATACATTTTAGGGAGGCATGAGACATCAATCAAATACATTTAAGAAATATATTGCTTTGGTCCAGAAAGGTGGGACAACTCTAAGGTTGGGGGGGCGGCTTCCACGCTATAGGTAAATTTAAACATTTTCTGGTTGACAATTGGTTGATTTTGTATAAGACCTGGGATTGATAGAAAGGAAATGTTCAGGTTAAGATAAAATATTTTGGAGAACAAGGTCCCTTTGAAATCTTATAGTGGCTTCCCTTAGAGACAACAGATGACAAGTGTTTCCTATTCAAATCTTTAAAAGGTGCTTGACTTTTAGTTAATCTCTTTAGGATTGGGAGAGCCTGGAAGAAAAAGATCTAGCTATGTTAATAGATTCTTTACAGATGCATATTTTCCCCCACAAAGGACAGCTTTGAAGGGCCATTTCAAGATATGGCAAAGAAACATGTTTTGGGATAAAATATTTTGATTTTTCTTTTTTTCCTTGTCTCGTAATATTATACCAGAGTCAGGTTGGAAAGTAAGTCATGGTATATAGAGTTAAGTAAAACCCATCAGATGAGAAGTTATGGTTTGTAGGGCATGACTCCCCAACCTTTTAGATAGGAATTTGGGCAAGATGAAAAAATCAGAGCTTAGTCCTCAGTAGCCAAATCTTATGCCAATCGCTGAGTTTTGGCCAATCAAAGGTAGCCAAGTGTTCAAACCATGTTCAAATAAGGCAAACACTGAACTGTAACCAATCTTGCTGTTTCTGTACCTCATTTCCATTTCCTGTACATCGCTTTGCTTTTATTCTGCACAAATCTTCCACCATGTGACTGCACTGGAGTCCCTGAGCCTACTCTGGCCTGAGAGGCTGCCTGATTTGTGAATCACTCTTTGCTCAAACTCTTTAAACTTAATTTGGTCAAGATTTTTCTTTTTACACCAGTATTCATGGTGTAAACATTACTTGGAAGCACCAAGTGGTCTCCCTAATCACAAAAAACAATAGAAAGTGGAAAGTGAGGCTAGGCATGGTGGCTCATGCCTGTAATCCCAGCACTTTGGGAGGCTGAGGCAGGCGGATCACGAGGTCAGGAGATCGAGACCATCCTGGCAAACATGGTGAAACCCTGTCTCTACTGAAAATACAAAAAAAAATTAGCCGGACGTGGTGGTGGGCGCCTGTAGTCGCAGCTTCTCGGGCAGCTGAGGCAGGAGAATAGTGTGAACCCAGGAGGTGGCAGATCTTGCAGCAGTGAGCGGAGATCATGCCACTGCACTCCAGCCTGGGCAACAGAGCGAGACTCTGTCTCAAAAAAAAAAAAAAAAAAAGAAAGTGGAGAGTGCTTTTTTTCCCCAGAGAGCTGGGCTGAGATAGGAGTTAGGGAAGAACTGTAGACTACTATTTTCATGATAAGCCTTTCAGTACCATTTGGCTTTCAAAATTACATAAATGTCTGATTTGGGAGACAAATTTTAAGTTTCATATAAGGAGACAGAACTAAGAAAGATGTGATTAACTTTACATAGAACGTGCTCAATGTCTTAGTCTGCTCAGGCTGGCACAACAAAGGATCATTGACTGGGAGGTTTAAGCAAGAAAAGTTTATTTTCTCACAGTTCTGGAGGCTTGAAGCCTGAGATCAGGGTGGCCCACATGGTCTGCTTCCGATGAGGGCTCACTTCCTGGCTTTTCAGGGAGAGAAAGCTGAGACAAAGTGCAGGGGTAGGCTGCAGCCTGGAGGGTGTTAGAGGGAACCTGCAGGAGGGATTTCCTTCAGCACAAACCTAGCTCCTATACCTCTTGACCTCTGGGGAGGTAGAGAGCTTTGTCTCATTGGGTGTTGGGGCTCTTGCAGGGTGAGTTGGGCAGGTGGAGGGAGCTTGCTCTGTCCAGAGCTGTCCCCGTAGGTATTTTTCCCTTTATCTGTGACTTCTTTAATTTCTTAATTCTTTTATTTTCCAAATTGTTCCCAACGTGAGCCAGTAAGAGGGGGTGGCAGTCGTAGGCGAAGAAAGGCAGATTTATTAGAGAAAGTATGAAAATACATTGAAAGGTTGCAGCAGGCAGCACAGCAGAGAAGGGGCTGTCTGCAAAGAGGTGGGGCTGGAGGGAAATTTTGTGGGGTTGTACTGGAGGGGATTCCATGCAGGGTTCTTGTGCTTGAGGACGGAAGCCATTCATTGTGCCCATTGAGGTAGTTGTACCCTTGGGTAGTTTGTGATCAGCCATCTCTTAGAACAATTGTTCATTGTTCTTTCCCATCTGGGGCCTTCCCTGATCTGGGGCCCTCCCCTACCTGGGGCCCCTTCCTCCTTATTGCTTACTTATCAGGACTCCACAGAGGCCTTGACAATGTGTTTGGGAAACTATTAATAAAATTGTAACTGCCTGAGGGATTCTTTCTGTCCACTGCATAAAGACCACAGCATTGCAGTGAAGAAAGAGGTTAATAAACACAAGACCCGTCATGCCATGTGGGAGATGGAGTTCATACTCAAATGATCTCATCTAACGCTGGCTCATAGGTTAGGAGTTTTTCAAATGCAGTTGTGGGAAAGGGGTTGGGGGTGGCCGGGAGACGGGTGCTTGCTGCTGATTGGTTGGGGTGGAGATGAACTCACAGGGGGTCGAAGCTGTCCTCTTGTGGGCTGAATCGCTTCTGGGCGGGGCCACAGGAGCAGGGTTGGCTGGTCCAAGTGGAGCCATGGGTATCAGACATGCAAATCACCTGGAAAGTGATCTCAAAAGGCCAATCTTAGGTTCGACAATAGTGATGTTATTTTCAGGAGAAATTGGGGAAGTTGCATATCTTATAACCTCCAGAATGATGCTGACGATCACTTATGTCTGCACCTTAGCAGGATTAAGGCTCCCCTCCTCCCCACAGCCTGATCACCTCCCATTAGCTTCACAAAAGTGGTTGAGTTTGGGTTTAGGCCTGTTATTGTTTAAGCTGTAGGCTAAATGCCTCTCAAAGTTATCTGGGCCCGGCTGGGTGTGGTGGCTCACACCTGTAATCCCAGCACTTTGGGAGGCTGAGGCAGATGGATCATCTGAGGTCGGGAGTTAGAGACCAGCCTGACCAACATGGAGAAACCCCGTCTCTACTAAAAATACAAAATCAGCCCGGTGTGGTGGTGCATGCCTGTAATCCCAGCTACTTGGGAGGCTGAGGCAGGAGAATCACTTAAGGCAGAGGTTGCGGTGAGCCAAGATGGTGTGATTGTACTCCAATCTGGGCAACAAGAGCGAAACTCCATCTCAAAAAAAAAAAAAAAAAAAAGAATTATCTTGGCCCAATAGCCCAGGAACAATCAAAGGAAAGGCAAGATGGGGGTGGGTTAGCTCAGATCACTGTCATAATTGTCATAATTTTTTCACTGATATAACTTTTGCAAAGGTGGCTTCAAAAATAGTGCAGAATTGTTGAAGCAAAGGCTGTGTGGATTGAGGGGTGGAGAGAGGTCAGCAGGAAATGGTAGGAGGTGGTGGGGGATATTTCCAGCAGAGGTAGGAGCAGGAATGGTGGCACTCTCCGCCGCTCTACCAAGGCACCGAGCTTCATTCACTGTGCACCTGTCTGGGTGGGAAGAATAGGTTGGAGGGATGCCCCTGAAGGCCAGGTGACAGGTGATGAGGTGACACAGAAATGTGGGCAAGGAAGTGAGGACCTTGGCAGAGGACATGGAGGGGAGGGGACACATTTGAATTATAGCTAAAAGGTGGAATCAATACATAAGATTTGGTGATGAGTTGAATGAGAGATTGGCACTGAGGGTGACTCCCACATTTCTGCTACAGTAATTATGTGGAAAATACCTTTTCTTTCTCCGAAATCCTGCAGCTCACCTAGATAACCCAGCACAGCTGGGGGACTGGGCATCCCAGGACATTACCTTGGGAAAAGGATTTTTAGTGCTCTGATGACCTTCTCTCCTAGCAAGGTGCATATTGCCCACACAACCCAAGTTCTTTGGGAATTCCACACAACTTCAATTCTTTTTTTTTTTTTTTTTTGACAGGGTCTTGCTTTATTGCCCAGGTTGAAGTGCAGTGGCATAATTAGGGCTCACTGCAGACTCAATCTCTCAACCTCCTGGGCTCAACCAATCCTCCCATCTTAGCCTCACAAGTAGCTGGCCTACTTGTGGACTGCACCTGGCTAAGTTTTGTATTTTTTGTAGAGACTAGGGTTTCACCATGTTGCCCAGGCTGGTCTTGAACACCTGAGCTCAAGCCATCTTCCTACCTTGGCCTCTCAACATGCTGGGATTACAAGCATTACTGCGTCCAGCCCACATCTTCAATTCTAATTGAAGTATATAATCCTCATTTCTCCAATAGAGAGATTAGAAAAGCAGAACACAATACTCAAAAGAAAAAAAAACCTTTTTTATTTTGAAAAATATTTTAAACTTACAGAACAGTTGCAAAAGTTATATAGTAATCTCCCATATACTCTTGACCTAGATTTACTAATTAACATTTTGACACAGCTTTCTCTATCTATATCTAATAATTATTATAATTAATATTATTGAGCCATATGAATGAAAATTGCATATATTATGCCCCTTTATCCCTAAATGTTTCAGCATAGATCTCCTTAGAACAAGGACATTTTCTTCATAACCATAGTACAATGATCACTTTTAGGAACTTTAATATTAATGCAATGTTATTATTTAAGATAAGGCATAGTTTATAGTCAGCTTTCACCAATTGCCCCAATAATGCCCTTTATGGCACCTTTTCCCTAAACTGAAGACCTAAGTCAGGATTTTGCATTATACTTAGTTGTCTTATTTCTCTTATCTCATTTAATCTGGAAAATTTACAGAATTATTTTGTCTGTCTTTCATGACATTGACAATCTTAAAGAACACAAGCCAAGCATTTGGTAGAATTTCCACAATTTAAATGTGTCTGGTGTTTCTAGATGATTATATGCAAGTTATGCGGTTTGGACAGGATTATAACATAAGTTATGTTTTGTCCTCAGCATATCACATCATTGTTAGTGATGTTAATATTGATCAATTAGTTAGAATAGTGTCAGCCAAGTTATTCTAATATGAAGTTACTATTTTTCTCTTTGAAATTAATACGTCATGGCTGGGCACAGTGGCTTACACCTGTAATCCCAGCACTTTGTGAGGCTGAGGTGGGTGGATCACCTGAGGTGAGGAGTTCAAGACCAGCTTGGCCAACATGGTGAAACCTCATCTCTACTGAAAACACAAAAATTAGCCAGGCATGCTGGCACATGCCTGTAATCCCAGCTACTTGGGAGGCTGGGGCAGGAGAATTGCTTGAACTCAGGAGGTGCAGGTTGAAGTAAGCAGAGACCACATCACTGCACTCCAGCTTGGGCAATAGACCAGACTCTGTCTCAAAAAAAAAAAGGAAAGAAATTAATAAGTCATCTCTAAAGAGATACTTTGAGACTTCCACTGTCTTAGCATCCATTAATAATTCCTGTCTGAATCAATTATTACTACGATGTTGCAAAGTGTTGATTATCTAACTCCATTATCCATTCTACTTTTATTAGTTGGCTTTCTATTTTAAAGAAGAGCATTCCTCTCTTTCTCATTTATTTGTTTAGTATAATATGAATCAATGAAATATTATTTTTCCATGGGTGAGAATTCATCACTATTCTTGTTTTGATTATCAAAATATGACAGATTTGGCCAGTGGGAACCCCTTCAAGTTGCTTTTTATATTCTTGCAACATCCTCCCATCATTTTATGTGCACTTTCTTACTTTTAAGAACAACCAAATGTTCTTATACTTGCCCTGCCCCACCCTGGAATCAGCCATTTCTCCAAAAAGTCCTGGCTTCTTTTGGCAGCAATGGTATTTAGAAACCAAGATCTGTGCTCATTGCTACCGCGATATCACTGCCATTTCAATGGACAGAGCCAGGAGTAACCACTAATCCCAATTCAATACCACATGGTTCTTCTTTGCTTTTTCCTAGTTTATGCTTGTATCTTCTTTCTTTTATAGTGAGAATCCTGAATCCCTCTGCCACTCCTGGCCCACGGTCAAATTATTTACTTTTTTGCTTAGTGCTGCACTAATAAAACACAAAATAATCCCAGAATTGCTACATTTATACCTCTACCAACAACACCTTTACTAAATTGGAGTTGAAGATTTGTTTATAGACCTTTTTGTCTTTAGATTAACATCATTGTGTGTCCTTTCAATGATGTGCTGGGCATTATCTAGTAGACCCTCTTTGTCTCTCTAATGACCCAGCAATTTTACACTATAGGAGTAGAAGTTGAAGAAAACAGTAATGGAAATTATTCTTATCCATAGCAATGCAAATGCTGGTGTCCAGTAGAGATATGATAGTTTTCTACCCAGTAGAAAGATACCAACAAACATGCATTGTCTTATAGAATATTAACCAGTTTTGCATCCATTGGCACTTACTTCAGCATTCCAGATTGCACACACACACATACACACACACACACACATTTTGTCCTTCGCAAACTTAATCTTTGACCTTTAGGCCAGAACAGTAAGACCACAGGGGTGGTTGTGGCGTCTGTTTTCCAGGAGACATTTTTCCTCCTGCAGTCGCACCATTGGAGGGTCACAACATTGGCTATTCACTGAGTTATTATATAAAGCAACTAATCCTTTGAAAAATATTGTCTTGCTCATTGCTCTGCAAGACCAGCAGACAATCAACTCTGGGTGATGTGCTGATAGCGAAAGGACTAGAATGGATAACTATGCCCCCAGAGAAGCAATGTCTCATTTTGCCAATAGGTTCAATCTTCCCACCACTGTCTGTCCAGAGTTGCTAATGAGTGGCAAAATCGACTGCTGTCACCTCTTCTCCCAGCAAGGGCTCGCCTCTAGTGGAAGTGCTAATGAGCCCTAACACTGTCCTCAGCAGGAGGCCCAGGAGGAGAAGTGAGAGTCAGGAGTTATCCACTCACTGTCACCGAATATTCCAGAATCAGCTATCAAACTGCAACAACCATCCTTTCTCCGGCTTCTCCTGCTTGGTTAGAAGCCTCTAGAATCTGCTGTTTGTTCCGGGGTCTACACAGGTATCTCATGTGCCAATCCTCACACCTTCAGCAAGTTCAGATTCAGAGAGGAGTTCAGTGACTCAGATTTATTTGACCACAGGCCTTTGAGGAAGCAGAGAGTGCTTTCCCCAGAGACTATCACTCTTCCACCATGTTTCATTCCGTTTCCCCAGCAGATTGAGTAAAGGCTATTCTAGGAATGCTGAGTGCAATGGAAATGCCTAGGATGATGGAAGTGTTGAAAACCTGATCTCAAACTGGAAAGATTGGAGAGGCTCCCAGAAGAGGTCAAAATTTGAGCTTTGTGCACCTGTGTGTGCATGTTGGAATGTGTGTTGAAGAAAGGCATGGAAGAGTGCACACAGCTGGGACACACTTTACTGCAGGGGGATGAGGTCAGGCTAGAGGTGGGGATGAACTATTCAAACATTAGCTTCTCTCCAGTAGGATTTATAATAACAAGCATGGATAACTTTTGTATTTAAAAAACACAACAAAGCAAAAGGGAATAAACAATCTAGAAGTTTCTTGTTGAACAATAGTATTTCGTATCATGAAAAACACTTCATTTTACAGTGGATATGAATCATTCCCAGGCTTCTGACAGTCTAAACCACAAGTGTGGGTGGGTTTGCCCTTTGCTAGGTAACAAGAAAGAAAGAATTTCAAAAGAAAATTGATTATTTCATGGCACCCATGGCCCCAGTTATCTAAGGAGAGAGTGTTGGAGATGGAAAACCTGAACAACTTAGAAAGTGGAGTGGCGTGGTGCGTAGTTACAGCTCCTGGCTGGACTGACCTGTCAGTACAGACACAGAGGCACTGCAAGAACATGGAGTGCAGGGTGCAGTAACCCCAGTGGTCATCAATACAGTTAAGCTGCCGTGGCCTCTGCAGCAGTTTCACAGCTGGAAGGCATACCAGTAGCCAGCAACGACTTCAGTTCCATTCACGCTGAAGAGGCAAAGGGCCGATTCTGAAGCTTCTCCTGCCTGTGGCTCCCTGTACCCAGAAGACACAGCCTCTGTGCTATAAATTTATCTATAAACCAAGCAGTGCTGCCTCAAAGCTCACTTTCTCTGGTCTACTAAAATCTCATAGCCCATCTTACAATCTTTTCTATGAGCTTCCTGTAATTCAAAAGGGAGAAAACAATAGTTAGAAAAGTAAGATTCATAACAGAAATTTTTATAATGTAGGGAAGGAACTCATGAATAGTGTTGGATGAAGCATCCTTCCCAACCAAAGATGACAACAAATGCAAGCAGAATAAAACAAAAACTACACAGATCTTTTGTTGCATGACTCTGAGAGTCCTTGGTCAAATTATGCCTCTAAGAGTGAAACAGCAGCATCAGTTATGTGATAGAACAGTCAGTCCTGTCTCCCAACAGCAACAAGAAAGGGACCCTAGCATAGATACTGGTTAGAGCAAGGAGATAAAGAATGAAGAAAGAAGAAGGAGAGACTTCAAGGATGGGGCAGATGCTGACTTTGTATGTAACAAAGGATTAAGAAGACGCTCCCTGAGAGCAAATGTGATTTAAAGTGTGGACAGGACCACCAAGAGCCATTAGAGACCCTCCTTACTTTGACAATTACTTTTTCTTCCCTATGATGGCCTAGATCACTCCTTGCCTGTAGGGATTGAAGGAACTGGGGCTCTATCGACTGAGACTCTTCTCATAGCATCGTTTTTGTCCCTAAGACTTTCTCCCTTTCAGACTTACCAGCCTTCATCTTCCATTTATTGTCAGTGATTTGCATATTGTGTTGTCTTCCTATACAGGGCAGTGCATGCTCTGTCCTGCTCTGCAGACTTAAGAAGGGATACAGAGTCCTCAGGGTTCCAGGAAGATCCCTTATAATTTTTAAAAAACCTTTGTCCATAGAGATGAGTGGCCAAGATATGGTACATTCAAATTTATTGTTCCTTTTCCAACTTTTCCCAAAAATACGTTTTTGCCCCTTGCAACCTGCTTGTCCTGACATCACATGTTGAATGAGTCAGAGCTGTCTCACTTAAATGCAGCTAACACTAAAATTGTGCTATTGATTTCTGATGCTCTCTTTACTTTTCCTTTATTGTTAGTTTGTAGAAGTTGCTTCAACTAATATTACTCTAAATATGTAATGCTGGTTTTGGCCCTGTCTCTTTCTCCACTTGCCTTGTTTAGCATCATTTATTGGAGGCATCTACGTCAAAATATTTTTTTAAGATTTCAAAAAATGGATTTTTCCAATCTAAAATAGTTCTAAATGTCCCCTTTTGATCCAGTACACTTTTAGCCACATAGAATACATCCATGCTGATATATATTCTTCCTGACACACATAGTATAATAATAATAAATAAAAAAAACCAGTATTGATGGTATACAGGTTTGAGCATCAGAAGACCTAAGAAAAATCCTGGCTCTATGACTCACTAACTGTGTGATTTTAAGCAACTGAGTCAGTTTCTTTGAGCCTCAGCTTCCTCATTTATCAAGTGGGCTCTTTGTGTTTATCTCACAGGGTTTTTGCGAGGCTCAAATGAGATTATGTAGGTAGGGGTGGTTTGCTAATATTATTACTGCTGTTCTCTGACATCCCTACTCAACTCTTTCTTAAATTGGAAACACATCTAGATAAGGGCAGAACGGTCTGTGACCATGAGAAGGACGCAGGCATGAGAGAGCAATGATGTCTCCTTAGTCACCTGGGCTCATGTCCTCTCATCTTCCAAGACCCAGCCTAAAAATCATCTCCTTGAGAAGATACCCTTGGATTCCCCAGGTCAAAATGAATTTGTCATTGTCCTACACTAGTACCTACCATAAGATTTCTCTCTAGCTATGTGTCACAGGCCCCAGAAACCCCCAGATAATTCAATAGTTAGACGTTTAACACCTTGTATTAAAATGTAGCTCGGGGAGTAGAGGTTATAAGTGACTATCACTCTATTTATTATATCCACTAAAATAATAAAGACAGTACCTTATATAAAGAGAATATTAATAACATTTACATACTCTGCATTAGCAGTAATGTACATTATATGCTTAACATCCATTTGTTGAAAGAAAAATCTTGAGACTCTTCTTTCTTGGCTGTTTCATTAAAATACTTTTTTAAAAGTTTTACTTTTAAATAGATAGTTTGCCCAATAAAAGGAATGTACTTTTCTGCCCGCTTCTCCAAACACTCAAAGCTTTTCTGATTTTGCATCTTGGAGTTGTTGACTCCTGTCGCCCAGCTCTCACTGGTTCCACACAGCGTGGATCACTGAGAAGGTTGGCTGCGTGGAAGTATCTCAACTCCCTGCCTCCTGCACAAGTCGTTTAGCCTTTGCCCTGTCCATGATAGTGTCACACAAATCCCTTGCAGTGAGCCTCTCTGATAAACATCTCTACTTCTCATCTTGCTCCGTAAGAAGGCTCCTCATTTGTGTTGCCTCACTTTCCTTGCTTTCTCCTCCTGGGTTCCGCTGAAAATGTCTCCACTTCTCCCCTGCCATGCGTAGTGTCTCCCTTGTTTCTTCTCAGCCCCAAGCTCTGTCTTCTTCCCTCCCCTCCCCGCTAATGACCTCAAATGAGAATGATTCAATGTATAGATACCAGAACTAGAATTCATAAGGGATATGCTACAATTTCATGTAGAGGAAACTGAAGTTCTGGAGGGGTACCAGGGTAATCATCTTTTAGTGTCGGTCTCTCTCTGAGTTGTTGAGGATGGGGGCTTTAAAAAAAATTTTTCTTTAACTCACCATTTTGTCTTTAGCATCAAATACAGAGCCTGACACATACTGGCTGAGGGAATGTATGCTGGCCAACAGATCACTTTCGCACCCTGGTCTAGTCAATTTCAGTCATATAAAATGAAATTTCTTGAATGTCCTCTTCCCAATTATAATTTCAGGTACTAAATTAGAGTGCTTTAAAAAAAGGAGATACAGGAGACAAAAAAAGCAAAGGAGCTGAAGAACAGGCTCTACCAGCTGACGTTGGTAGCGGTAGGAGGAGAACCAGGCTGGCCAGGGAATCTTTGCAGAGCAGCCCTGGAGGTTAGGAATGGCTTCATGCACTTAGGGACAAACTTTGGAAATGTGCCACATGCCTCCCCTACAGCTACAGACCTCTCATGCTGTCTCCAGCCTGCTGCCTGCTCTCACAATGAGAACTGTCTGGGATTCTGACCCTCAGGCTGGCTGACTGGTCATGTCCAGTACTTGGGATGCAGCCTGTGTTTGGGGTTGGAAGCCCGGGACCAATATGCATCTGCACAGACTGTCCTGCCACATCTCTCTCCAGGCCCTTTCCAAGGTCCAGTCTCACAGATTCTTGTGAAGCCATGAACACAAATATTCACTCTGAGTTCTGGTTTATGCTCAGCTTGGGTACTCTTCCAGGCTACCCAATGACAAGACAGGCACAATCACAGCCTTTCCGACCCACATGAATGCACTCTGGGGGTAGGAGAAGACTGTTTTTATGGGAACAAGGCAACACTGTACTACTTTTTCTCTCACACATGAAAAAAGGGAAAAAGTTGAAAGAAGCTGAACTTTCAGGACAAGTTAGAGGAGTTGATGTCATTCCATCAGTAGGAGGCAGGCTGTGCGAAGGTAGGGGTGTGTGCAGGGGGAGAGAGAGCGAAGGTAGGGGTGTGTGCAGGGGGAAAGAGAGAGATGTTGAGATTCTTGCCACTGGGGACAACCCCAAACCAAATATTCAGAGAGAAACCATTTACCTTCACCATTGTGGTTCCTGAAAATGTCCTAGTTAGCCATAGCAAAGTTGTGGATATAGTCACAACAGGATTAACACATGCAGTTATATTAGTCTAGGGTCCTAGAGAAAAAATAATCTCCCCACAGATTATATAGTTACCCCAAGATTCCGCTGAAATCCTGGATCTACCTTTCTGAGGCACTAACTCAATAAAACAATCAACTTGACACTTTTTAAAAAATTAATAAGCTTCATTTTTGGAGTAGTTTTAGGTTTATAGAAAAATTGAGTGGAAAGCACAGAGTTTTCATATACTCTTCTGCCCCACCCCCACAGTTTACCCTATTAATGTCTTGCATTAATGTGGTACATTTGTTATAATTGATTGGTCAATATTGATACCTTATTTATTATTATATTTTAATTATATGTCTTTAAATTATATTATTCTAAATAAACGATATATATGTTTTACTATTATATTGCTTAAGGTCCATAGTTTATATTAGGGTTCACTCTTTGTGTTGTATATTCTATGGGTTTAGACTAATGTACATGATATATAACCTCCAGAATAGTATCATGCAGAGAAGTTTCACTGCCCTAAAAAAATCCCCTATTCATCCTCTCTTCCCTCCAAACTTCTGGCAGCCACAGATTTTTCTTTCACTCTCTCCATGGTTTTGCCTTTGCTAGAACACCATGTAGTTAGCATAATTAAAAATGTAGCCTTTTTGGATTGGCTTCTTTCACTTAGTAATATGCAGTTAAAATTTCCTCCACGTCTTTTCATGACTTCACTGCCCATTCATTTTTACCGCTGAATAATATTCCATGATCTGGATGTACCATAGTTTATTTATCCATCCACCTACCAAAGGACATCTTGGTTGCTTCTAAGTTTTGGGAATTATGAATAAAGCTGCTGTAAACATCCATGTGCAGATTTTTGATGAACGTAAGTTTTCGGCTCATTTGGGTAAATATTAAGGAGTATGATTGCTGGATCACATGGTAAGAGTATGTTTAGTTTTGTAAGAAACTATCAAGCTGTCTTCCAAAGTGGCGGTACTATTTTGCATTCCCACCAGCAATGAATGAGACTCCCTGTTGCTCCATATCCTCATTAGCATTTGGCATTGTCAGTGTTCTAGATGTAACAATATCTCATAGTTGTAGTTGGCAATTCCCTAGTGATACGATGTGGAGCATCTTTTCATATGCTTATTTGCCATATATACGTCTCCCTTGGTCAGGTGTCTGTTCAGATCTTTTGCCCATTGGCATTTTTTTTTTTTGTAAAAAAAAGTAAGTGACCTGGGAGGCCAACCGAGGCAGATCACCTGAGGTCAGGAGTTTGAGACCAGGCTGGCCAACATGGTGAAACCCTGTCTCTACTAAATATACAAAAATTAGCCGGGCATGATGGCAGGTGCCTGTAATCCCAGCTACTTGGGAGGCTGAGGCAGGAGAATTGCTTGAACCTGGGAGGTGGAGGTTGCAGTAAGCCAAGATTGCACCACTACATGCCAGCCTGGACAACAGAGTGAGACTCCATCTCAAAATAAATAAATAAATAAAAATAAAATAAATTGACATTTTAACTGAATGTTCTAACTGGCAAAATTGACTAGTTGTCACCTCTTCTACAAATAGAGTTTCTTAAGCAACTGCAACAAATAGATGAATTAGACTAGGACACCAAAGACAGACCCAATCTATAGAGATCCATAGGATTTTTGTTTTGTTAACTATAGGACATCCAAAACTAGTTTTTCTGGAGATAATCAAGAAACATTTTCTTTTTTAAAAAATCATTTTTATATGCCTTTTTTTTCTCATCAAGAAACCAATACATTTTGTGAAAGAAAAATAAAAACTCAAAATGATTTTTTAGGACTGAGTAGAATTATTACCTACAATAGCAAAGCACATGCCAAGAAATCCAACTTTCAGAACAGCTGGCTCCCAATTTTCCTACAGAGGAAAATCTTTATAGATCAAATTGTTGAATGGCAGCAGGAATTCTGATGGGGTGCAACTGGGTCCTTTTGATAAAAATTGGATATTCCTAACTCCAGGCTAGTCTCAGGATTCCCAGGATTGTCCTTTTTGGCCTTCAGGAAAACTCCTTCATGGCTTGTGCCTGAATTTAAGGCTTTCAGGAATGTAAGCGTTCTCCAGCCATCTGGTGTGCCTATTTTAATACTTTGATATGTATTTCCAAGTATCGTCTAGAAACATTGTTTTAGTTCATATGCCTAGCAAGAGGATAAAACTGTACCCGTATCCTCACCAATGCTGTGTAATTTAAAAATAAAATCTTTGTCAGTTTGACATATGAAAAAAAGACGTTTTGTTTTAATTTTCATTTTTAATGACTCCTCCTCCTTCTTCCTTCCTTCCTTCTTTCCTTCCTTCCTTCCTTCCTTCCTTCCTTCCTTCCTTCCTTCCTCCTCCTTCTCCTCCTCCTCCTCCAATGGTATATTTCTTTAGAGAAATGTCAGACCTTTGCCTAAGAGAAGTGGCTAGGACTGTGTCTTTTGTAGCTTCCTGCAAGGGGAGCAGCAACCACAGCAGACAGGGGCTGGTGGTGTATCACTGGGGTGGGTCATAAATGCTCTGTCTGAGAGACCACCTTCCATATTGGGGTATGCTGGAGTAGAAAGTCCCCAGCTAACAAGAGTCTTCAGGGTAGATCCATTATTTGGGGTGACTATATTCTGAGCCCCATGAAAGAAAAAGCCAGGCTTTGGTTTGGTCTTATTTGGAGGGCCCATTATCAGATAATAAGTGTACCTTCATAAAGGTACTCTTTTTCCCCTCATTTCTCCCCTTTGCTCCAACACTGGCGGCCATATAGTGAGTAAAGGGGAAAAGGCGTGTACAGGCAGGTGGGAAACAGTGAAAAAGCAGCCACATTGCCTTTTACCTCTGCAGGTTTCTGAGCTTGAGTTAAGCCTACAGTCAGAATAGGAAGAAGCTCTAAATAGGATGAGGACTAAAGTTTTGATTTTAGATAGAATTTGACTTTTAATAGCTCAAAATGACCAGAAAAGTTAAGGGATCTACCCAAGATTTTATCCAGGCTTGGGGATGCATGGTCTAACATTATGGGTGTAAAATAGCAGTGGAAAAAAGAAAATAAAGTTGGTTTCTGCTTATATCATATGGAATTCATGTAATAATTTCCTAAAGCCACTGTACCACAGAGGTCTGCTATGGTTTGAATTTTTATGTCCCCTCCAAAATCCATGTGTTGAAACGTAATTCCCAATGCGATAGTATTAAAAGGTGGGGCCTTTAGGAGGTGATTAAGTCATGAGAGCGGAGCCTGAGTGAATGGGATCAAACCCTTCTAAAACAGGTTTCCTGACATTTGGCCTCTTCCCTTCCACTCTCTACCATGGGAGGACACAGCAACAATGTGCTATCTTGGAAGCAGAAATTGGCCCTCCCCAGACACCGATGCTGGCACGTTGATCTTGGACTCCCCAGCTTCCAGAACTGTGAGAAATATATTTTGGTTCTTTATAAATTACCCAGTCTCAAGAATCTTGTTAGAGCAGTACAAACAGACTAAGACCAAGTGCAAAATCAAGATGGTGGCAGGCCCATACTTCCCTGAGGTCTCTAGGGAAAGCTTTCCTTGTCTCTTCCAGCTTCTGGTTGCCACAGGTGTTCCTTGGCTTGTGGCAACACCACTCCAATCTCTGTCTACATCTTCACAAGTCTTTCCTCCATGTCTGCGTGTCTCTGTGTCTTTGCATGGGATTCTCTTTGTGTGTCTGCATTCAAATATTCTCTTCATGTACGAACATCACTCATAATGGAGCAAAGCCCACGCTAATTACATCTTAACATGATTAAATCACAAAGGTCTTATTTGACAATAAGGTCACACTCACAGGTACTAGGGGCTAGAACTTCAATATTGTCTTTTTTGGGGGGGTTACACAACTCAACCTACAGAGCCCACCTCGTCAGAGAACTGGCTCCATGTGTGCTGACCTCCCGGCTAATCTCCACGCGATGGTGCTTTGTGGCCTACTCATGGATAGGCTCATTGTTTCATCTCCTTCCCTCCTGTTCTTCTCAGGCTGTCCCCTGCCTCACTGTCCTGTTAGAGAGTCGATGGAGCAGAGATCACTCTGAGCAACATTCAGCATCAAGCCGATTTCAGCATTTGATGTAGCGTGGGACCCTACTAACTGCATTTAGGTTGTGATCCAATGTCTTTTATGAACATCCGCCTAAACTACCCATAGTGAATCAGGTAGGTGAGAATGGAAATGTCAGCCTGGAAGCAGGATTGAACACAATTTAAATTTTACAATCTGCACTGCACGATATCAGAATGCCATTCAGCAAGTCTTATGTTCTTTAGGGAAAGACATTGTTTAAAAACAATATTAAAAACATTTTAAAAGTAACATTCCCAAAATGCAGAATCCTATTTCTGAGACAAGAAAAAGAAGACATTTTTTTCCCCCCAAGTGAATCCTGTGACATGATTATGTATGATGGGGAAGAGAAATTAAAGATAAGGGGTCATTGAAAGTAAAACCTCAGCACCTCTGTCCTGAGGGCTGCAGAAAACAGCAGCCCTGGAGTGTGTGTGGTAACAGCTGGGGAGTGAAACTGAACTTATTCTTCCCAAACTGTGAAGGTTGGGGGAGACACAGAGAATAAATCATTGAGGGCATGATGTGTGGGCAAAGATTAAAATCAGCAATCATCTGATTTTGTAATTTTATCATTAAGACACATCAAAAACTGTTACTGCTGGAGGCATATTGGAGGAGATGAATACTGAACTCAGATGCTGGAGTGAAAAGGTCATGGAGAAGGAATTACCTTGCTGAACTTAGAGAAAATATTTATTTTCAGACAAGTGTCATATCTTGCAGACTTCCCACAGCCTTCTGCCTCAATTTTCAGATTCAATTGAAATACTCTTGATTTCTTGGCAGATTGCATTCCTTTATCTGTTCATCCATTCATTAATACATCTATCAAGAGCGATTGGATTTAAGTTCATGTTCCATTTCCACGTGACCATAAACAAGTAAAACAGTTTCCTAGTGCATCAGTTTCCTCATTGTAAAATGGGGATAATTGTATGGATTTTATAGGGTTTTGTGGGTACTAAACCAGTTAATACCTATTTGTCCCTTAGCAAGCACTCAATAATGTTTTTAACTGCTTTATTGTTAAATAACTTTTAATCATAGTTTGATTGTAAAGGCAGGCACACATTTAAAATAAAAGCTTAGTTCTCCATTTTGAAAATAAGGGAAGACACTTCTCCTTACCTCTCCCTTTTTGTTTCAGAATTTTTTTCTGTCCTTTTCAAATGTATGTAAATCTTCATGATGACAAAATAAGCCTTTTGCCAGTCTCACTGAGAAATGTTTCTTCAAGGACCTGGGAAATGTTTTTTTGAAATGTGAGCATTAAATGAGATAGTGCCCCTGTCTCTCAATTACTGTGGAAGGGTAGACGTCTAATTCAGTAGGCACCTTGTTCCAATTTGCAAAACTACTTCCTGTCATAAAGATGAGAGAAGTTTTTTTCTCCAGCTAAAGCCAATTCAAGTAGTCTTTCCATGGTAGAGGTGGGAAGGAGGGAGCTTTTTTTGTGTCTGCTTTTTCTCAGTTGCCTTCAGTGCAAAATATCCTTATGCCAGAGTGGCACATTTTGGGGTGGCATATTCTGAACCTCTTCAATGTGCATCATATTCTGGTTTAATACTTATTGTGAGAAACAAACTCACGTGTCCAAACCCAAAGCATGGACTCAGAGACCCAGAGAACAGTGGAAGTGAGACTTTTAATGATGGTCTTGCAAGATTGGGTGTCTGGCATGCAGGCAGAGTTTCAACAAGCACAGTTTCAACAAGCAATTTCTCCCCTAGTGCACAGGTCCCTCCCCTGGTTCCTCATAGGCTGAGTACTATGGGGTCACGATGTTCCTGGACGTCACCTATTGATTGTTAGGCTGGGCCTTTAGGTGTTTTTTTGCGAGGAGGGGGCGGGGCGGGGAGGGGATTGTCTTGCTGCATTTTGTTGCAGCCCACAATGCATTGCAATTCTAGTTAGCTCAGGGGCTCTTCAACTATTTGACTTAGGACCTAAGTAGCTGGGCAGGCTGATAAGAACAGACAAAGTGAGCTATTTTGCAGACTGGTTAACTTTTATCTTAGACTAAACTTCTTTGGTTTGGGTGAGGGCAACTAAGCCTGGGCGAAGGGGGAGGAAGAGGGAGGCCTACGAGTAGGCATCAACTATTCAAGCAGAGGCCTAATATATCCTGTTTCTTCTGTAGTTTGCTAACCTGAGCCAATTTAAGACAATTTGTCTTGGAAATGGACCACTGTATACATTATTTCCTTCACTTATTCGATAATAAAACCATTTTGTCTCTACTACCTTTGCAGAGAGATTTTCTGAGCTAGGAGAAGACTCCTTTTTATTTCCCCAACACCAACCAATAAAACTTTACTAAGCACCTGCCCGTGCCAGGCACAGTTTTCCTTTTTACTGTAGCAGAGCTGGGAGGCACCATGTGAGGTCACATTCACTCTTTTCTTCCAGAAAGAGTTGGACTCTTGTCCAACAGGACACAGCTCTGCTTGCTGGGAGAACACAACCCTGTGTCCTGAGGGGCCTCCCTCTCCCTCTGCCTTTCCCTCTCCCTCTCCCTCTCCCTTTCCCTCTCCCTCTCCCTTTCCCTCTCCCTCTCCCTCTCCCTCTCTCTCCCCCTCCCTCCCCCTCCCTCCCCCTCCCCCTCCCCTCCCCCTCCCTCCCCCTCCCTCCCCCTCCCCCTCCCTTCTCCCTTGCTTTCCCTTTCCCCCTCCCTTTCCCTCTTCCTCTCCTCTGTCCACTTTCTCTTAGTCCCTTTTTGCCCCTTTCACTTAACTTAGAAGGTAATTGAATTATTCAGCTTGTTTCAGGACTTGTCCTCAGTAATTCTAGTGAATGTTTACTAAATGCTTGCTACATGCCAGCTGCTGTGCTGTGCATTTACCTGCATTATCTTATTTAATCTTCAACTAGGACCCTATAGAGTAGGTACTATAATTCTCCCATATTATGGATGCAGAAGCTAATGGAAGCAGATTAAGTAATTTGCTCATGGTCATCACAGTGATGGAGCGGAGATTCATACTCCGGACCCGCAGGCCCTCAACCTCTGCTGGGTGGGGCAGATGTGAGTCATGATGGAATACCAGAAGACATGGGAAGCTCCCAGTGGAAGGTGACACTCGGGGGTGGGCCAAAGGGAGTGGAGAGGAAGGAAAGGGCTTCAGGGAGGTTAATCTTCCTCCCAACTCCCAGTTCTCCAGAGTCCTTCTCCAGAGAACCACGATTCAGAGGTTCTCATGTCTTTCCCCAGCTGGAGTGGCAGGGTGTCCAGGTGTCCCTTCCCAGGTATCCAGGGCCCACCTACAATTATTGGCTACACTGGGACACTGCAGAGGCCAGGGGTACATATATACAGGGGCAGGCACCCGGCTGGGATGTAACAGAGTCCACTTTCTTGGCTGCTGGCTTAAGGACTGTCCATTGCAGGCCCTGACAGCGGGTGCTGGGGCTGTTGACACTAGGGAGAGTATCATTGGCTTCCCCAAGGCTCCAGGGCCCTTGAAGGAGGCTGCAGGTGGAGAATTGCTGCCAAGGCCACCTTCTTTGCTCTCCTGCCCAACAGGCCCAAGGCAAAGGAGGAAAATTTACAGGAAACAAAGACCTAAGTTAAAATCTCAGATTATGCTTCAGCCACACAAGCATGTACATATACCTATGCATCCTTGTCATTTTAAACAGATACAAATGTACAAGCAGACCTCATTTTATTGCAGTTTGCCTTATTGCCCTTTGCAGATACTGCATTTTTTCACAAATTGAAAGTCTGTGGCAACCCTACATCAAGGAAGTCTACGGAGCCATTTTCCCAATAGCATGTGTTCACTTCATGTCTCTGTGTTACATTTTGATGGTTCTTGCAATATTTCAAGGCTTTTCATTATTATTATATCTGTCATGTTAATCTGAGATCAGTGATCTTTAATATTACTATTGTCATTGTTTTGGGGTGCCACAAACCACACCCATATAAGACAGCAAACTTCATAAACGTTTTACTGTCCGACCGCTCCACTGACCAGCTGCTCCCTCATCTCTCTCCTCCTCCAGCCTTCCTACTCCCTGGGACACAATAATATTAAAATTAGGCCACCTAATAGCCCTATGGTGGCCTTTAAGTGTTTAAGTTACAGCCTTGCATTTCTTGCTTTAATTAAAAAGCTAGAAATGGGTAAACTTTGTGAGGGCGTTGAGAGCCAAAGTAGGCTGAAACCTAGGCCTCTTCTGCCACTTAACCAGGCTGTGAATGCCAAGAAAATGTTCTTTCATAAAGGACATGGGAAGTGCTACTCCAGTAAACACAAGAATGATAAGAAGGTGAAACAGTCTTATTGCAGATATGGAGAGAGTTTGAATGGTCTGGAGGGAAGAACAAACCAACCACAACACTCCTTTAAAGTCAAAGTCTAATCCAGAGCAAGGCCTTAACTCTCTTCAATTCTGTGAAGGCTGAGAGGTAAGGAAGCTGCAGAAGAAAAGTTTGAAACTAGTACAGGTTGGTTCATGAGGTTTAAGGAAAGAAGCTGTCTCCATAACATCAAAGTGCAAGGTGAAGCAGAAAGTGCTGATGGAGAAGCTACAGCAAGTTATCCAGAAGACTCAGCTAAGATCACTGATGAAAGTGGCTACACTAAACAACTGATTTTCAGTGTCAGTAAAACACTGTTATATTGGAAGAAGATGCCCTCCAGGACTTTCATAGCTAGAGAGGCGAAGTCAATGCATGGCATTTAGGCTTCAAAGTTTCAAGGACAAGCTGGTTCTCTTGTTACGGGCTAAATGCAGCTGGTAATTTTAAGTTGAAACCAATGTTTATATGCCATTCTGAAAATTCTAGGGCCATTAAGAATTGTGCTAAATTGGCCAGGCACAGTGGCTTATGCCTATAATCCCAACACTTTGGGAGACCAAGGTGATAGAAACTCTTGAGGCTAGGAGTTTGAGATCAGCCTGAGCAACATAGTGAGACCACATCTCTATGAAAAATTTAAAACTTAGCTGGGCATGGTGGCACGTGCCTGTAGGCATAATTTCTGGAGAGAGGCTCAAGCAAGAGGATCACTTCAGCCTAGGAGTTAGTTCAAGGATACAGTGAGCTATAATAATGCCACTGCACTCCAGCCTGGGTGACAGAGTGAGATGTCGTCCCTTAAAAATAAAAAGAAGACGATGATGAATGTTGTTTTCATGCCTGCTAACATAGCAGCCTGCGGATCAGGAAGTAATTTCTACTTTTAAGACTTACTATCTAAGATATATATTTTATAGGGCTATAGCTGCCATAGATAGTGATTTCTCAGATAGATCTGGACAAAGTAAATTAAATATCTTCTGGAAAGCACTCATCATTCTAGATACCATTAAGAACATTCATGACTCATGGGAGGAAATCAGCATATTAACATAACTGAAGTTTGGAAAAAAGTTGATTCCAACACTCATGGATGACTTTGGGGGCTTTAAGGCTTCACTGGAGGAAGTCACTGCAGATATGGTAGAAATAGCAAGAGAGCTAGATTCAAAGTGGGGCCTGAAGCTGTAACTGAATTTCTGTAATCTTGTGATCAAACTTGAACAGATGAGGAGTTGTTTCTCATGGATAAGCAAAGAGAGTGTTCTTGAGATGGCCTCTACACCTGGTGAAGATGCTGTGAACGCTGTTGAAACGACAACAAAAGATTTAGAATATTCCATAAACTTGGTAAAGCAGCAGCAGGATTTGAGAGGTCTGACTCCAGTTTTGAAAGAAGTTGTACTGTGGGTAAAATGTTATCAAACAGCATCACATGCTACAGAGAAATCTTTCATGAAAGGAGAGTCATTTGATGCAGCAAACCTTATTGTTGTTTCCTTCTTCCTCTTCCTCTTCCTCTCCTCCTCCTCCTCCTTCCTCTTCTTCTTCCCCTTCCCCTTCCCCTTCCCCTCCTTCTCCTTCTCCTTCTCCTTCTCCTTCTCCTTCTCCTTCTCCTTCTTATTCTTCTTCTTCCTCTGTCACCCAGGCTGGAGTGTAGTGGTGTGATCACAGCTCACTACAACCTTGACCTCCTGGGCTCAAGCCATCCTCCCACCTCAACCTCCTGAGTAGCTGGGACTACAGGCATATGCCACAAGGCCAGGCAAATTTTTTTTTTTTTGATAGAGACAGAGCTTCTCCATGTTGCCTAGGCTTATTGTTGTCTTATTTTTCTTTTATGAGAAATACATTCTTTTGTAATATTGTCTTATTTTAAGAAATTGCCACAATCACCCTAAGCTTCAGCAGCCACCGCCTTGATCCATCAGCAGTCATGAGCATCAAGGCAAGACCCTCCACCAGCAAAAGGGTTACAACTTGCTGATAGCTCTGATAATCCTTAGCATTTTTTAATGATAAAGCATTTTATTTTATTTTATTTTATCTTATTTATTTTTTGAGACAGAGTTTCACTCTTGTTGCCCAGCCTGGAGTGCAATGGCACAATTTCAGTTCACTGCAACCTCCACCTCCCAGGTTCAAGCAATTCTCCTGCCTCAGCCTCCATAGTAGCTGGAATTACAGGCACACGCCACCGCGCCCAGTTAATATTTTGTATTTTTAGTAGAGACTGGATTTCACCATGTTAGTCAGGCTGGTCTCAAACTCCTGACCTCAGGGATCTGCCCACCTCAGCATCCCAAAGTGCTGGGATTACAGGCATGAGCCACCACGCCCGGCCCTATGTGATTCATATTATTGTGATATTTGCTTTATCGTAGTGATCTGAAATTGAACCCGCAATGTCTCTAAGGTGTGCTTGTACTGGGTTTACTGTCTTCTGCCACCATCCCCATCCCTCTTTTTTTCTTTTTTCTTTTCTGAAGATAGCTTATTGCTATTTCCATATTGGTACTATAGCTCTGCCTCATTTTTAATCATGGTTCACTTATTGAATGCTTATTATCCTGCTCCTGACAAAATGATGAGGTATGCACATTCTTATCTGTGTTTTATAGATGAGGAAACCAAGTTGCCATTTGTTCAAGTCACAAAACCTTAGTTTACTAGCTCAGGATGTTAGCTCCAGCATGCGGTGATAAAGGAGATCACGTATGTGGAAACTCAGAGCTGCGGCTGATGCAAGGTACTTCTCAGTAGATGCTACTCTCTCCCTGGAGGAACATTCACTGCTGGGCTCTGAACAGAAATAGAAGGGGATATTGGGCACCATTCCTCAGCCTTCAGCCACAGTGATGTTGGACATGGCTGGCTCTCTCTGGCTCAGGCAGCAGTCTTCGGAGGTCACAGAGCAGCCTTTCCAATCACTGCTCTGACCCTATTCTTGCCAGGTCAGCAGAGCAGATCAGGCCCTCCCAGCCTTCCCCTCTAATGCCGCTCCTCAGAAATGGCTCTCTAGGAGCTAACAGTTTCCCAAAGCTCCATGCATCTGCCTGGTGGAAAGGTTCTCCTGCTTCTCCTACTGCTGATGAGATCGGGAAGCCCTCAGCTCGAGCAGCGGCTAATTAGAGTGTCTGTGTGGGGGTATCTACTGCCAACACACCCCTCCTCGGTGCCACCCACTCCTGCCTTGGTGGGGCAGTGAGGGGTTCGTGCAGTGGCTGAGGCTGGACTCTTAAGGGAAACTGGGCCCTTGTTTTCTTCCTCCACACAGATTTGCTTTCATCTATTTGGTTTTACTCTGGGGATGGAATGAAATGTGGGTGGAGGCTGCTGGTGCCCTCTGTGATCTGACTGCCCCCTCTCCTTCCACCACTCCCTTCATCTGGCTGAAGTCCAGCTGCCTCAGGTAAGGGATCAAAGCTGTTTTGTGCAAGAAAAAGATAAAAGCTGCTAAGACCTTCATGAAAAGAGGGTATTTGGTCTCACTCCCTTTCATTCTGAGTGACAGAGGCAGGTTGTTCATATGGATGAGGGCGCTGATCCATGCCAGGGACCTGAACCAGGAAATTCGGGGCTCTGGAGGATTTCTGATAGGGCCCTGAAGAATTCCCACAAGAAGAGTTAACATTTTATTTATTTATTTATTTATTTATTTTGAGACAGTGTCTCACTCTGTTGTCCAGGCTGGAGTGAAGTGGCACAGTTATGGCTCTCTCAAACTCTCAGGCTCAACTGATCCTCCCACCTCAGCATCCTGAGTACCTGGGACTACAGGTGTGGGCCACCACACCTGGCTAATGAAAACATTTTTTTTTATAGAGACAGGGTTCCATGTTGGCCAGGCTGGTCTTGCACTCCTGGACTCAAGCCATCTGCCCGCCTGAGCCTCCCAGAGCGCTGGGATTACAGGTGTAAGCCATGGTGCCCAGCCAACGTTAACATTTTGGATGTAACAAAGACTCAAATATTCACTCGGTTAAAATGGACCATCCTTTCTTTAGAATGGAATAGTTTTCAGAAGCTCTGCTCAGTTTCTAGGAAAACCCTATGGTGAGGACACCTGTGATAGTGTTTGAATAAGGACCCTGGTGGGTTGGCCCCAGGCCAGTCACTCACTCAACCAGGCCTCCAAGCCAGAGAAGCACAAAGCCAGGGGAAATAACAACAGCAAACAGATTTGAAATCTAAACTTTTGAGGAGTTCAGCCTGAGGGTATTCCTTTGTCTTGTAATTCTTTGTGAGAACTTATATAAGAACTAGTGGGGTTTTTTGTGTAATTGGGAAGTAAATTGAATTGAACTCTGCTGCAAATCCACTACCCTGAGAATAACAAAGTACACAGATTGAGTGGCTTAAAACTATGAAACTGATTTTCTCACGGTTCTGGAGGCAGAAGTCCAAAATCAAGGTGTCGGGAGGCTTGGTTTCTCCTGAGGCCTCTCTTTTTGGCTTGCTCATGGCTATACCATGCTGTGTCCTCATGAGGTCTTTCTTCTGTGCACACATATTGTCTGTTTAAATTTCCCCTTCTTATAAAGGTATCCATTGGATCGAATTGGGAACCACCCAAAATGCCTCGTTTAACCCTAATGACTTCCTTCAAGACTCTACCCCCAAACATGAAGGTTGGCACTTCAACACAGTTTTTGAGGACATGGGAAGAAACACAATCCAGCCCATAATATCCATTAATCTTTATGTATTAAGACACATTTTTCCCCAAAATGGGGATAGAATGTAATTATAATTTGGTAACCTGTTCGCTAAAAAAATGTAAATGTGCTTTTATATGCTAATTTTCTATGCTAATGTCTATGCTAGTTTCTGATTCAAGATTGGTGGTCTAAGTAGATGCATTTGCCTCCCATCCCCTCCTAAGACTGAATTGATAATAAGCGCTCACACTTAACTGGTGCTTACTATGTGCCAGGCACTGTTCTAACTACTTTGGCTGTATTAAATTACAGTCACGCATCGCTTAATGATGGGGTTAGGTTCTGAGAAGCGAGTCAGTAGGCAATTTTGTCCTTGTGCAGATGGAGTGAACTTACACAAACCTAGATGGTGTAGCCTACATACACCCAGGCTGTAATGGTACAGCCTATGACTCCTAGGCTACAGCTCTCTACAGCATGTGACTGTATGAATGCTGTAGACAATGTGTTACACACAAGTATGTGTGTATCTAAACCTAGAAAAGGTATGATTTCGCTAGCAATAGGAATTTTTCAGCTCCATTATAATATTATAGAATCATCATTATATATGGTCAACAACGGACATTATATGTGTCCGTTGTTGATCATGAAGTCATTGTATGGAGCATGACTGTATTTAATTCTCATCACATTGTGAGGTAGGTATTATTATTCTTATCTCCATTTTGCAGATGCTAAGAGGTGAAGTCAATGGTGTCTACCTGGAGAGTTTATAGGCTTCAGGGAAAAGCTGGAAGAGGGAGTGGCTCAGCGGGGCTCCACTACGGGCAAGGGTGCCTGTGTCTCTGTGTGCACACCCTGTAGCGTGGTCCTCTCCCACTGCGGGTAGCTGTGTACCCTGACTCCTGCTGTCCCTCTGGGATGCCGTGTGCCTGACTCCTGCTGTCCCACCGGGGGTGCCGTGTGCCCTGACTCCTGCTGTCCCTCTGGGGTGCCGTGTGCCCTGACTCCTGCTCTCATCCCTGATGTGCACCTTATTCCCAGCACCTAGCTGTGCACCTCATACATGATACAGGTGTATAAATATTTGTTGAAATGTACATACCTTAATATGAATATCCTGAAAGCCTCTCTAATATAATTATTCTTATATTTTTAAAGGTTTTGAAAACATTTTTAAAATTCCTGGAGATGGAGAGTAAACATTCTCAGTTTAGTGAGTTTCATTTCTGGCCACAGTTGATTATAACATGTTTTTCCTACTAAACGAGAGAAAGGAACTAAAGAAAAGCAGAAACCCCCTTATGCTTCTTCCAGAAAAAAAAAAACCAACAACCTTGGCTAATAGGGCTGGACATGGTGGCTTATGCCCATAATCTCAGTGCTCAGGAGGCAAAGGTGGGAGGATCGCTTGAGGCCACGAGTTTGAGACCAACTTGAGCAAAAAAGTAAGACCCCCATCTCTACCATAAAAACAAAACAAAAAAACCTTGGCCAAGGGCAACAGCATTAGTACTAAGATCTCCCTTCACCATTTGCAAAACATTTTTCAAGCTGTACAGGTTAGGGCCAGAAATGAAAATCGTCACTCACCTAGCATGAATGACAGTGTTTTCATTGTCCCCTTGCCATCTGACTCCATGTCACACACCTTGTTTCTCCAAGATCATCATCACCCAGGATCACTCTTCAGCCCAGCAAGCTCTGCAGTCCTCTCGCCCTGCATCCCATCTCACACCCCCTCAGCCCAGCACACACCAGAAAGCCCTCCTCTCCTCTATGCTTCCTCTCTCTGCGAAAGCCCTACAGAAAAGTACCTTCCACCATGAAGCTTTACCAGACCCACTCCCCATCTCTCCCGCCACTCAGCCCTTTCTTTGCCCCTGGAGTCCACAGTGTACAGTGCCTGGTTCCTTCGTTGAAGTTATCAACCAGTAATTCTCCTGCTCTCCCTAATACAGAAACACAGAAGTCAAACACCCACATCACCGGCCCTGAGGAATCCATGTTGTCAGAAATGCGATGTTCACTGTTCCGAGGCGCAGGCCCGGCACCACATTCACATGCTGGAAGGATGCATTGACATGATGACTGATAGGGCTGTCAACAACTGGACAGTCATTGTCCTTGTCTGCCCTTTCTGTTTTACTCATCAGATTTTTAAGAGTTCTGAATCACTGGAATGGCTTCTCAAAAAGAACACTGCAAACGTTTACCATCCTCACTTTAGTGATCAACATATATTCTGATACTTGGTTAATTTTGTTTTTTTAAAAAAATACTTATGACTATGGTTTATTATAAAGGATACAACTCAGGAACAGCCAAATGGAAGAGTCAATAGCTGAGTGGAACAGGGCAAGGTCTGGGGGTGGGAGGGTCCCAAATGCAGAAGCTTCTATCCCCATGGAATCAGGGTGCACCTGATGCTTAGTTAACGTTTAAAAGCAGTTTTGTTGCCTCGTTTTTCATCTGTCTCCTTATTGCGTGGAATAAGAAGAAATCAAGATGTGGCAATGAGATGAATGGCTCTGTCCTCCTGCAGCTCCACCCTCCTGTTTTCCTAGAGCTACTCAGGCTAGATAAATTGATCTCAATCATAATTGTGAAGAGACAGTCCTAATCACACCACTTGCGATTGCTCATCTCTCTTACCAAAAAGAAAATGCCCAGGTTCTGAGTGCTTTGCCCTCTCACAAAAAATTTTAAACAACAACAAAATGTGCATGGCCCTTATTAGCATGGGTTCTCTGTGTCCCCAGGAGAGGACATACTGTGCAGGAAACACAAAGTACTACATTTAGGGGAGTATAAACAGGCAATTCTGAAGAAATGGTTTTAAACAAGTAATTGCTAAAGGAACAGAGCTTGAAAGAAAGTTTAAAAAAAGGAAGACACCCACAAGACAACTGATTGCCTAGTGTTGTAGGTCGCTTGTCCTTCAGAAAGGAAACGAGACTCCAGCCTCCCTTCTGTTGCACAGATTTGCAACAGGATGGTGATAAACTGCAACTCTCTCCCTACTCAGTCTTCTTCCTGGCATGAAACAGGTGATCTGTGGATCACCATGGGCATCCACAAAACAGTGCCAGCTGTAGGGCACTGTGAAGATGGACAAGCGTTTTCTATCTAGGTGATAACTGTAGTCTGAGCCAATTCGGATCTGTGTGTGTGAAGCCCCAGGCAGACCCCTGAGCCTTGAAGAAGAAAGACGATCTCTTGTCCCTGCAAAGTCCAGATGCAGGGGGAGGGAGCAGTGAGCAATGGGCAGGAGATGCTTTGAGTAAAGTCCCTGAGAGGGCAGTGGGGTTTGCTGAACCCCCTTTCTAGGCATCCTGGTCAACCACAACCTGAGAGAAGAGCGGTGGGAAGGGAGCCAGCTTAGAGGGCTGCCTGGCAAGGGGTTGAGACACCAGGGGCTGAAATTCGGAGGTGGCAAAGGAGGAACTCTCTTATTCCAAGTCAGCAGATTTACATCTCAGTCTGGTGACCCTGGGTAAATCCCTTCACCCCTTGGAGTCTCAGTTGCTAAACCGCATAATAGGAGAGTCATCCAAGTGACACTAAATCTTTCAAGATAAAACTAGACAATGTGTATTAAAAACATGTATGAAACTAAACTTACTTTGACCACATGATTCAGCAATCATGCTGCTGGTGTTTACTCAGAGAGGTTGAAAACTTATGGCCACACAGAAACTTGCAGACAGATGTTTACAGCAGCTTCATTCATAATTGCTAACACTTGAAAGCAACCAAGACTTCCTGCACTTGGTGAACGGATGAACTATGGTATATCCAGACCATGGAATATTGTTCAGTGTTAAAAGGAAATGCACTATCAAGCCATGAAAAGACATGGAGGAACTTCAAATGCATATTACGAAGTGAAGTAAGCCAATCTGAAAAGGCTACATGCTGTATGATTCCAACTATTTAACATTCTGGAAAAGGCAGAACTATGGAGACAGTAAAGAAATCAGGGTTAGAGAGGGATGAATAGACTGCACAGAGGATTTTCAGGGATGAAACTGTTCTGTAGGATACTACAGGGGTGAGCCATTTGTCCAAACCCATACACTATACATTTGTCCAAACACAGAATGGACAGCACCAAGAATGAACCCTAAAGTAAACTCTGGACTTCGGGTGATAATGATGTGTCAATGTAGATTAATCAGTTATAACAAATGGACCCCTCTGCCGGGGATGCTCATCGTGCAGGAGGTTGTGTATGGGGTGGAGAGGGGAATGTGGAGAATCTGTACTTTCTAATCAATTTTTCTGTGAACCTAAAACTACTCTAAAAACTAAAGTATACATATGGAATCTCTATAAAGGAAACTTTATAATTAATTCTGTAGATGTTATTTCTATAGTAACACCTGTGGAAATAAATGACTATTACTCACTACATGCCACAGACTGCTACTTTAGAAGTGAGCTCCCAATCACAGCTCTTGAATCACACATGCAAACAGGACAATCAGGCTGTAGGAGTGGTGTGGAGATCCCCAGAGGAGGTCCCCCAAAGACTGTAGGGATGACAAGCCTTCGGAAGGTCATGTGTGGTGACTCTGCTTGGGTTCAAATGAGGCCCTTCGCAGGACTCGCAGTTCCACCCTGCCCACCACCCCCCTACATGAGAATGCCACAGTAGTACCCAAAGGTTAGGAAGGAAAGCTGGGAGTCAGGTTTTGATCTAAGAGGGAGGGGCACGGAGCTTTGGCAAAGGCCTGAGGGGCGGAAGAACACCCGGGAAATGCTTGCTGTATATTTCTTGGAGCCAAGATTTAGTAACCTGTTGGTATTTCTGATTTGGTATTCTTTTCTACCTTCCCTGCCCTCCAAAGAGAATGTTATGTTATCCCCTCAGCATTAAATTTAAAAACTAAGTGTGATAATATATGTTAAGGCGCTATATACATTTTTAGTGACATTATTTCTATTACTTTAATTCATTGTGGAAACCCCCGGACTGCTGCCTAAAAAGACTTGCCTCTTGGCCAGCCAGCCCTGCTCTACATTTTAATGAGGGAGAAAAGGGTGGAAAGAGACAGGCTGGATGGGAGAGGCTGCAGAGGTTAAAAAGAGGCAGGGGCAGGAGGGAAGAAAAAAGGAGGAAAAATAAGCAGGCCAGGTATGGCAGAGCGCTAGGGTGACGGGTTGCATGGAAAGAGCTTCAGAGAAGCTGAGGCAGAGAGGGAATTGGGGAGGATGAGAAGTAGACTGTGGTGGGCCATGGACTGGAATCCCTTCCAAGTTCTTCAGGAAATGTGAGTAAATACTGGAATAAACATGGGAAACCTTTATAGTTAATGTCGGCTCTTGGACACATCTATGAGACCCTATGCAGAGAACAGGACTGATTGTCCTATTTGCATGTGTGATTCAAGAGATGTGATTGGGAGCTCACTTCTAAAGTAGTAATCTGTGGCATGTTGTGAGTATGGCAAGCTTTATTAATATCAGGTACAAAATTCTGGGATAATAAAAGCACTGAGAATGGCAGTGGTGATTTATAATGATGACATAAAACACTGATTGGATGCTTACCATGTGCCAGGCTCTATGCTAAGTGTGTAGGTGCAGTTGATGTTACAAACAACACTATAGGGAAAGTATTCTTGTGATACTTCAACCAACCAACAGATGAGGAAACAGGCTGAGAGAGGGTAAATGATAAGTCCAAAGACATTTCTATTAAGTGTCAAGCCAGGTTTGTTACAGTGGGTAGCTAGTCGGGTATAAGCAGGGCAGGAGAGGGCTCCCACACACACCAGGAGTGACAGGCGACCATCAGGTCACGGTCAGGCTGTTGCTAACAGTCTCTCTAATGTAGTAATTAGTCGCAGCCAGCACCAGGGAGAGGCAGGCTCCTAATAGATAGAAGACACCTGAAACTGGCGATCAGCAGCTTCCCAATAAGATCTCAGGAGTTGGGAGAAGTAACGCAAAACCTGGGAAGTATGACAACGTAGAAAACCCCAAGTCAGAAGGTCAAATCGTGCACTTGACCTCCCAAGTCGCCCACTTGGCCCTCTTCCAGGTGTACTTTCCTTCCTTTCATTCCTGCTCTGAAGCTTATAATAAACTTTTACTCCTGTTGTAAAATCTGCTTTGGCCTCTCAGTTGAATTCTTTCTTCTAAGGAGGCAAGAATTGAGGTCGCTGCAGACCTGTATGGATTTGCCACTGATAACATATTTTGGTGCCACGTGACAGAGATACCTTACAATGCTAACAGGTTTTGAATTCAAATAGTGTAATTTCAAAGCAGAGGCTCTGAAATGGATGCACATACAACATGCTGATGGAGTGAGAGGTTGCCAGATAGTAAAATATTCATTTATTCCTAGAAAAAGAGTGCTGGGAAGACAACCACACTAAGCCAGGTCACTTACCCCCAGCAAGGCTAGATAGCTTCTGCTGGGCTGCTCTCAGCAGACGGTTGCTACTTTCCATTTGGGTGAGATTAAGATGTCTTCATGCTATTTTCAAAGTCCTTCACCAGGCTCTGCTGACCTCTCTTCGTAGCCACTCAAGCCCACGCCCTGTTGGGGCCTCACCAATCAACACTGGCAAATTTGGTTCAGTGGCTCCTTGATCTAGCCATCCTGCCATCTTAACTGGATGCTTTTCTCCAAGCAGTAAGCAGTCAGCAACACTGGCCCTCATTTAACTTGGATTCTTGCTAATTTAAAGCAATGTGACATCAGATGGCCAGAAAGCGTCAGAAGCAGGTCCCAGGAGGACAGTGAAGCTTTATAGAGATGTTGGAACCATGCTGCTCTGGGTGAGCATCAGAGGCACCTTGAGGCAGGAGACACAGTGGGGAGAACCTAGGAAAGAAGAGGCAAATGCTGATCACCACCCTGCCAGGAAGGCTGGGATTGTGAGAAAATGTGAGATGCGGCCTGGAGAATCCAGGAATAGCAGGCAGTAGTGGGTTCCACGGAGCTGAGGTCTGTGCAATTTCAGGTTGAGGTGAAGATAATGAAATGTTTTCCTCCCAGGCTGATGTAGCCCCAGAATCATAGGTCTTGATGCTGACTCGTTTGTCTTAGGGTGATGCCTTTCACCAATGTCACGAAGTCCTTGTGCAGGTCATGTTTCTGAATCCACATTCATTGTCTGAAGTAGCTCCAAGTTCAAAGCCCAAAATGACCATTCGTAGAGCAACACACTGAATATATGTTACATGGAGATTTATACTGAGTAGCTCATGGTCAGGGAAAGAATTCGAAACATAGAAATTTCCTCCCCTGCAAAAAGGCTACAAACTGGCAGATTTCTTAGGGTGATAACCTATGCTTTCCTCTGAGAACTTCTCAGTGTATTAGTAAAAGACTAATCGTGTCTCTATCTCTGATTACCACTGGCTGCAATGAGGACCAGACTTCCCTTGGAGTAACAGGATGAGCCTGGAGGGAGGACTCCATGGGCCATCGATTCCCTCATCATTATGGGTCAAGGCAGTTGTCTGAGAGTCAAAGACCCATTAGCGATAATGCAGTCAAAATGGAAACTCAGAATGGTTCAAGCCCAAGGCAAGAGCAGAATCTGTGAATTAAGAGATTGAGTCATCCTTTCTAAACGTAGAAAAAATATATCAATTTATAGATTGTCACCTCAGCATCTGAGAGGGAGTTCAGAGAAACAGAAAAAGTAGGAGTTTGCAGAAGCTGGAGTTGGCTTATATTCTGCTAGATTATTTCTAATAATAATAAAAATAATGCTTACACAGTATTACCATGAGTCAGGCACTGTTCCAAACATCTTACATATGTTAACTCATTTAATCTGACCACTGTGTGACCACTTCACTGGTATGACAAGTGCAGGCTGCCTACTCCTCTAAGTCTCTCCTTGATTTGTAGTGTAATGCTTTCAGAACCAATGGAAACTACAGGTGACCTGGGCTCATGTGATGTAAGGAATAACTTAGTCATTAACCTGTACTGAATGCTTGCAAATCTGTCATGAGCCACGAAAGATGTTGACATTGGCTAAATGCAAATCTGTCTGTAAGGGATAACCCTTTACATTAAAACAAAAACAAAAACAAAAACAAATTCCAGGTGTGGTGGCTCATGCCTGTAATCCCAGCACTTTGGGAGGCCCAGGCAGGCAGATCACGAGGTTAGACGATCAATACCATCCTGGCCAACTTGGTGAAACCCTGTCTCTACTAAAAATACAAAAAATTAGCTGGGTGTGGTGGCACACACCTGTAATCCAAGCTACTCCAGAGGTTGAGGCAAGGGAATCTCTTGAACCCTGTAGGTGGAGGTTGCAGTGAGCCAAGATTGCACCACTGCACTCCAGCCTGGGTGACAGAGCGAGACTTCGTCTAAAAAAAAAAAAGCTACATATCAACCATGTGTCAGGTACTTACATAAACATTATTTCATTTAATTTCCACAGTCTTAAAAGGCAGGTGGTATTTGATGAAAACTGAGGCTAAGAGAGACCAAGAAACTCACTCAAGTTCTCCCAGTTAAAAAGTGGCAATACCAGGATTTGAGCCCAAATCCTAACTCTAACAACACCCAACAGGTTCCTCCTCCTGTACCTCATGACCTTAGCACTATATTAATATCTTTTTCCTTTATTACTACTTAACTATATACACACACACACACACACACACACACACACATATATATATATATATATGCACTTTTTTTTTTCTTTGAGATGGAGTTTCACTCTTGTTGCCCAGGCTGGAGTGCAATGATGCGATCTTGGCTCACTGCAACCTCTGCCTCCTGGGTTCAAGCGATTCTCCTGCCTCAGCCTCCCGAGTAGCTGGGATTGCAGATGCCTACCCCCATGCCCGGCTAATTTTGTATTTGTAGTAGAGACGGGGTTTCACCAAGTTGACCAGGCTGGTCTTGAACTCCTGACCTCAGGTGATCCACTCACCTCGGCCTCCCAAAGTGCTGGGATTACAGGGGTAAGCCCCCGCCCCCAGCCTTAACTATACATTTTAATAAATAACAACTTTTAAAAACATAACGATGGTATAATAATCACACCCAATAATTCGCAATAAAGCCCATGTTTCATTTTCCCTGGTTGTCTCAAATACACATATTTATTTATTTGTTTATTTTTAACATATATTTTTTAGTTGGCTAGTTCAAATCAGCATCTAAACAAGATTTATACACTGTATTTGGCAGATACATTTTTAATTTAAAAAAATTTGAAAAATTTTCAAACCTACAGAAAAGTTGAGAGAATAGTATAATGAACACCTGTCTACCTTTCAACAAGAGTTACTGAAGTTGGTATGTCTCTTAAATCTCTTCCCATCTATCATTGTTCCCCATCTCTTTTTAAAAAGAGCCATTAATTTTAGATGAAAATAGGTAATCTGACCTGTTGAATTTCCCATGTACTTTTTATTTCCAGTTAATTACTCATGGTGTCATTTAATGTATTCCTCTCTGTTTCATATTTCCTATGAACTGGGAGCTCATTACATAATTCATTACATTCAGGTTCTTGGGTTTTTGGTGGGGAGAATAATACTCCATGATAATACTTCATAGGTGATGTTGTATTCTTCCTTTTGTAGCCATCAGGGTGCACATAACACCTGGTCGGTTTAACTTTGATCTTTGAGTTCAGGTGGTATCAACTCGATTCATGCATTGTAGAATTTCTCATCAACTTTTAACTTAATGGCTTTGGCAGTCATTGATGGCTGTTGCCTTGAATCATTATTTCTTTAGGGGTTGAGAACTGGCGATTTTGCAATTTTATCATTCTGATTGAATTTACTACTTATGCTTCTCTAAAAAATCGAATAGCAACTATTTGATTGTTATAAGGTACAGTTTGTATAAGGAAGGCAGGATAATTATTTGATTCTTTTTCTTTATTAGTCAATTTTCAGAATAATGAGTTGGTGTCCTAGCAACTACCAAAGGCAACCAAGGAGGTTTTACCTATCGTGGCAGAGGGGGAAGAGTGAAGCGGGATGAGGAGTATTATTTTTGAACCCAGGGACTTTTGTATATTTAATATATTTCAATCAATTGCAGTAAATGTTATTTATTTTACTTATTTTTGGAGACAAGGTCTTGCTGTGTCACCAAGACTAGAGTGTAGTGTTGTGATCATAACTCACTGAAGCCTCAAACTCCTGGCCTCAAGCAATCCTGACACTTCGGCCTTCCAAAGGGCTGGGATTATAGGCCTGAGCCACTGCACCTGGCCAGTTTTTGTAATTTTTTAAAATGTTCAAGCTGTCTCATCTCTGGTCAATGGGACCCCTTCAAGTTGGCTACCCTATCATTTGATATGATCATAGTAATCTGTGACAGCTTCCTTGCTTTTAGGTATAACAAGATGTTCCAGATCAAGACATCCTTGTTCTTTTTAGTGGAAAATGGCATTTAGAGTCCACAGTCTAAGAACTAGGGGTGTTTCTTGTTATTAAGTTATTGCTGCTTCTAATGTTTTCAGTGGACATAACTAGAAAATATTAATTTTTTAGAAAAATAAAAACAAATCATGAGGTCAGGCATGGTGGCTCATGCCTGTAATCCCAGCACTTAGAGAGGCTGAGGTGGGCAGATCACCCGAGATCATGAGTTCGAGACTAGCCTGGCCCACATGGTGAAACCTTATCTCTACTAAAAATACAAAAATTAGCTGAGTGCAGTGGTGGATGCCTGTAATCTTAGCTACTCCAGAGCGTGAGGCAGGAGAATCGCTTGAACCTGGGAGGCAGAGGCTGCAGTGAGCCGAGATTGCACCATTGCACTCCAGCCAGGGCAACAAGAGCGAGACTCTGTCTCAAATGAACAAACAAATAAACAAACAAAAAACCCACCCAAATCATGAGTTAATACTGATATTTTCAATTTAAAGTAAGAGTTACAGGATTTTATTTAATCTTCCTGATTTTATAATTTGTATCTCTATGTTTTATCTCCTTACACTGTAAATCTGGGTTCCATCCTAACAATATTGAAGAAATATATTTGTTTTGTCTTATTTTCTGGTTTCAAAATAACAATATCACTATATTGTACTACCTACAATAAGACCACTGAATGCAGAGTACAATTTATTGATATCTCTGTGGTTCTTTTTGATTCTCAAGATAGATTCCACAAGAGATGTGTAGTGAAAATATTGTGGTTTCAAGTAATTTGAAATAAGCCTTCTATGTGTGGTCATGTCAAAAACTGGATATACAGTTAGATTTCCTTTTTAGGTTTGTTATTTTGGGGGAATTCTTTTTTATTTAGTTAATTAAAATTATATAAAACATTCACTGGTTTCAAAATTCAACTCTAAAACAATGTTCATTCAGAAAAGTATAGCTTCTACTCAACTCCCTTGCTGTTCTCTCCCTCTGTCAATTGCAACTTATTTCAAATGTGTGTCTACAAGATCAATGACCTGAAGCTACAGCAAATTCTCTAGAAATCAGACAAAACTGAGGACTAGGTCCTCATATCTAGGACGCAGAGCCTCCAGCAGCATAGCCCGGTTAGTTACAAGGCTACTCTAGACCACCTTCAAGATTGGAAGACCAAATCCTAACTGTATTATCTCCACTGCGACATTCACTCATTCATTCATTCATCCACTTATCTGTTCAGCACAGCACTAGGTTCTAGGGATACAGAGATAAATATACACCAGTCACTTCTCCCCATGGCAGAGCTGGATATGGAGACAGGTCACTTGGAAGCAATGTAGTAAAAGCAAGGATAGGTTTTGATGGCCAAGGTTGTCAGGATGGACCTGAGGAAGGTGCTTAACTCAGACTAGGGAGGGGTAGAGGTCACCAATAAAGGTTTCCTTATAGAGGTAGTACCTAGATACCAGGAAAACCAGCCCCCAATATTCCAGCATAGGTTCTTTCTATTTTCCCTAAGTGTCAGCCAGTCTGAGAAATAAAGAGAAAGAGTACAGAGAGAGGAATTTTACATCTGGGCCTCCGGGGGTAACATCACGTATTGGTAGGTCATGATGTCCCCTGAGCTGCAAAACCAGCAAGTTTTTATTAGGGATTTTAAAGGGGGAGGGGGTGTATGAACAGGGAGTAGGTCACAAATATCACATGCTTCAAAGGGCAAGAAAGATCACAAAGCAAGGGTAAAATTAGAATTACTGATGAGGGTCTATGTCCTGCTGTGCACGTATTGTCTTGATAAACATCTTAACAGAAAACAGGGTTTGAGAGCAGAGAACCGGTCTGACCAAAATTTACCAGGCCGGAATTTCCCAATCCTAGTAAGCCTGAGGGTACTGCAGGAGACCAGGGTGTATTTCAGTCCTTATCTCAACCGGGTAAGACAGACACTCCTAGAGCATTGTTTATAGACCTCCCCCTAGGAATGCATTCCTTCCCCAGGGTATTCCTTGTTGGGAAAAGAATTCAGTGATATCTCTCCTACTTGCACATCTGTTTATAGGCTCTCTGCAAGAAGAAAAATGTGGTTCTATTCTGCCCACCCCCACAGGCAGTCAGACCTTATGGTTATCTTCCCTTGTTCCCTGAAAATCGCTGTTATTCTGTTCTTTTTCAAGGTGCACTGATTTCATATTGTTCAAACACACATGTTTTACAATCAATTCATACAATAGTGGTCCTGAGGTGATGTACATTCTCAGCTTATGAAGATAACAGGATTAAGAGATTAAAGTAAAGACAGACATAAGAAATTATAAAAGTATTATTAGGTAAGTGATAAATGTCCGTGAAATCTTCACAATTTACGTTCAGAGATTGCAGTAAAGACAGGCATAAGAAATTATAAAAGTATTAATTTTGGGAACTGATAAATGTCCATGAAATCTTCACAACTTATGTTCCTCTGCCGTGGCTCCAGCCAGTCCCTCCGTTTGGGGTCCCTGACTTCCCTCAACACCTAGACAGAGTTTTAGGAACAAGGAAGTGTTGATTGAGTTAAGGTTGGGAAGGGTGGAAGGTGAGAAGGCAATGCAGAGAGAGAAAATAGCAAACTAAGGCCCAAAGGTGTGAGTGAGTCAGGAGTCTGTAGGGAGTGATAAGTGATTTGCTACTTGGGGCAAGATGAGAAATAAAAAGAAACAAGACTCATGGGACAGTCAGCAACAAGATCTCAGAGGGTTCTGGGAGGGGCAGGGCCTGTCCAGCTGCCAGGTTTAGTTCTTTCCCTACCACCTCCAGCTCCCAGTTACGGGTTAGGCCACGCTCAAGCGATGCTACTTGTCTGCATGGCACAGGCCCGTTGATTCACATGAGCCTATTGATTTACTCTGTGTATCATCTGAAGCAGCTAAGATGCCAGGAGGTCCTCGGCTTCCCATCCTGACATCAGTTATTCTGTGGGTAAGGGAGGCAAGTCCATGCTAATATCATCTAGCATCAAATATGAACTGGGAAGTGAGATTGGAATAAAACAGAACCACAAGGACAACAACAAAAGACCCAATTCTAATGTAATGTGTTTTAAACTTTTGGATGGTGATCCTCAGTAAGAAACACATTTTATGTGGTGATTTTGTTCAAACAAACACATACACACCCATTCATAATCACATGTTGTATTAGTCGGGGTTCTCCAGAGGGACAGAATCAATAGGATATATGTATATATAAAAGGCAGTTTATGAGGGAGAACTGACTCACAGGATGGCAAGGTGAAATCCCATGATAGGCCATCTGCAAGCTGTGGAAGAGGGAAAAGGTGGTGACTTGGTCCAAGTCTGAAAGCCTCAAAACCAGACAAGTCCACAGTGTAGCCTTCAGTCTGCCACCGAAGGCCCGAGACCCCCCAAGAAGCCACTGCCGCAAGGCCCAGAATTCAAAGGCCGAAGAATCTGGAGTTGGATGTCCAAGGGCAGAAGGAGAGGAGCAAGCATCTCAACAGAAAAAAGAGAGCCAGAAAACTCAGCAAGCAAAGCTATCCCACCTTTTCCCACCTGCTTTGTTTTAGACATGCTGGCAGCTGATTGGATGGTGCCCACCCCCATTGAACATTCTCTCCCTGTTCACGGACTCAAATGTCAATCTCTTCTGGTAACACCCTCACAGACTCACCCAGAAATAATGCTTCACCAGCCATCTAGGCGTCTCTTAATCCAGTCAAGTTGACACCTGATATTAACCATCACACATGTATATACATGAAATTAATATTTAATGAAACTGCTGGGTGCAGTGGCTCATGCCTATAATTCCAGAACTTTGGAAGGCTGAGCTGGAAAGATCACTTGAGCCTGTGAGTTCAAGATCAGCCTGGGCAACATAGCAAGACCCATTGCCTCTAGAAAAACACAAAAAGAAAGAAAATAAAATCTAATGAAGCAATACCCTTACTATGAACAATGCACTCTAATCTTTTTCACTTTATTTTAATTCACTGAAAAGATGCTGGCTGCAGTCCACTAAATTGATTTTCTAATCTATATATGTAGGTGGAAATCTGCAGTTTGAAAAACACTGCCTTTACTTGCCTGGGATTCCCCTTGAGGATCCAGTGGGACTTGTGAGAGGAAACAAGTATGGTCCCTGAGGCCCAGGGACTGGCCCTGTCCATGGCCCACGGACATTTTAGACCAGGGGTCAGCAAACTATGGACTGTAGGCCAAATCTGGCCTGCCACTTTTTAAATAAGGCCTGTAAGTTAAGAATAGCTTTTGCATTTTTAAATGATTTTTTTAAACATGTAAAAACAGCAAGAATATTTTGTGATATGATAACTATAGGAAATTTAAATTTCAAGGTCCGTAAATATTTACAAGTCCATGACTGTTTTTCAGTAAAGTTTTATTGTAATTAATTAATACAACTTTACTAGAATGCAATCACATTCATTTGTTTACGTATTGTCTATGGTTGCTTTTGCACTATATTGTTAGAGTTGAGCAGCTGCAACTGTATGGCTTGTGAAGCCTAAAATATTTGTTACCTGGTCCTTTATAGAAAAAGTTTGTTGACAGGCCTAGTTTAGAAAACAGGCCTCCAGGCTGGGCATAGTAACTCACACCTGTAATCCCAGCACTTTGGGAGGCCAAGGTGGGTGGATCACTTGAGGTCAGGAGTTCGATACCAGCCTGGTCAACATGGTAAAACCCCTCACAGGGTTTCACCTGTCTCTACTAAAAATACAAAAATTAGCTGGATGTGGTGGTAGGTGTCTGTAGTCCCAGCTACTTGGGAGGCTGAGGCAGAATTGCTTGAACCCGGGAGGTGGAAGTTGCAGTGGGCCGAGGTCACACCACTGCACTCCAGCCTGGGTGACAGAGTGACACTCTGTCTCAAGCGAAAAAAAAAAAAAAAAAGGAAAAAGGAAAAAGCAAATAAGCCTCCCTGGCTGCAGAGGCTCAGGGAGTGCATGGACTGCTCAGGCTGATTCCCGTTTCTTTCTTTCTGTGAAGCCAACTTTTTGACTTGACTTCTTCCTCAAATACTTCCTTTTCTATTTGTCCTCCTCAGCCAAGTCCACTTTAGACTGCAGACAGCAGCCTCTCAGACCACATCTACACCTCTCAGCTGGCCTAGGATCTGGCTCAGCCTAAAGGCCCCTACCTAGTCCCTGCTCAGCCAGGAGAAGGGATTGGAGAAGGTGGGCAGAAAGCTGCAAAAGCAGTAGCTGCCGTGGGAGGAGAGGTGAGAGGCCCCTCCCAGCCTCCTGGAGGCTGGCTCCCCTGAGCTGGGGAGGTAGCTGTGGGAGTTTTGCACTGAGGTGCCAAATCCCTCATGGAGTGCTGCCAGATGGGAGGGAGGTTTCTGAGGTGACCCCATGTGTTGTTCTGCATTCACCTTTGACCCTGCCTCAAGTGAAAAGTGTCCTAAATTCGCCATCATGGTGAGGGAGAAAATGCATGAACCTGGGTGTGCTCCCCAGGGAATGCTACATGAAACTGAAAGCCCTGTCTGGCACCACGAAGTGACCGGTTTGGGAAGGATGGGAGGGAGGGAAGACCTTGCCCCCACCACAGCTATGGCAGCTCAGGGACGCAGCCTCCAGCAGTGCTGACACAAAGGAGCTGGTTCCCATTCATGGGCGAGAGGAGTGACCCTCATCAGTGGAGCTGGAGAACACACACAATCCAGTGACAATCTCGAAGACCCCTCCTAACCCATTCAGAGAGATGGGAGCAGCGCTGGGGAACAACCCCACCAGGCCTGACACGGAGAAGGACTTGTGCACAGTGGATGCAGGAGCCACTTACAGGTGCAGCAGGGAGGAGCCGGGGTGCAGGAAGAGGGCACTAATGTGTACTGAGTGCCTGCTGCAGGCCCCACATTGTCCTGAGCTGTTTGAGTGTTAACATGTTTACTCCTCCCCCAGCCTCTGAGCTAGGGTTTGGCCTCATTTGATAGGGTAGCAAACAAAGGTTCTAAAAGGTTGAGTGATTTTCCCAGAGTCATAACTTAGAAAAGCTGGAGTCCCAGGGATTCCACTCACAGGGGCACAACTCATAGATAATGTTCCATAATATTTTTATACAAACACACACCTCTTTGACCATCCTCTTAAGACCATGACATGAGCTGAGGAAAACATGGGCCTTGAAGAAATCATCATAGTGCAAAAGAACAAATAATGGTCAGATCACCTTCTGATGGGCAAGTGTCTCTGTGAGCACCCCCCAGGCCATATGTTGGTGGGAAACAAATGCTTACTGCTTCACTAACAGACACAGGAATTCCTGCCCAAGAGTGATAGTACACTTTAGAAAGCAGCAAAAATAGCTAGTAATTTTTGAGCACTATGGGTTATGCACTATTTAAGAACTTTACATGCATTAAGTCTTTTTAATCCTCAAGACAGTTTTGTGGGGCTAATACTATCATCACCTCCATTTTACAGATAAGGATCCAAGCACAGAAAGGTTACATAATTTACCGATAACCACCTAACATATACAGAGAGGGACGAGGAGTTAAGCTCGTACAGGCTTTCTCTGGAGTCAAAGTTTTTAGTTACCAAACTCTACTTCCTGCCTCCATTGTATCAATTATCAATGGCTATGGTGGTCTGCTTTAAAAAACAAAACAAAAAACTGTGCACACTGTGTTAGTCCATTCTCACATTGCTAATAAAGACGTACCGGAGACTGGGTAATTTATAAAGGAAAGAGATTTAATTGACTCACAGTTCAGCATGGCTGGGGAGGCCTCAGGAAACTTACAATTATGGTAGAAGGAGAAGCAAACATGTCCTTCTTCACATGGGGGCAGGAAGGAAAAGTGCAGAGCGAAGTGGGAAAAGTCCCTTATAAAACCATCATGTCTCCTGAGAAATCACTCAGTATCATGAGAGCAGCAGCATGGGGGTAACCGCCCCCATGATTCTGTTACCTCCTACCACGTCCCTCCCATGACACATGGGGATGATGGGAACTACAATTCAAGATGAGATCTTGGTGGGGACACAGCCAAACCATATCACACACAAACTGCATTAAAACAAAAACAAATACAAAAAAACTTCAGGGGCATACAATAAACACAAACTTCATTAAAAAACAACAATAACCAAAAAAAAAAAAAACCCCACAAAACTTCAGTGGCATACAACAACGAACACTTATATAACTAGCAATTCTGCAGGAATTGTTCCGACACCTGCAGTCAGCTGTAGGCCAGCTAGGCACCTCAGCTGATGTTGGCTGGGCTTGCTGACACAGAGGAAGATTGGCTGGCTGTTAGCTGAGACTACTGAGGGACTTGACTCTGTGCCAGGTGTCTTTCATCCTCCAGCAGGCTAGCCCAGGTAGCATTCTCATGGAAATGGCAGCTGCAGGAACAGAGGTCTGACTGCACAAGCCCTTTAGAAGTCCTTGTTCATATAGCGTTTACTATATGATTGTGTATAGTTTATCCCATTGGCCAACGCAAGTCACATGGCTGAGCCTGGAGTAAGAGAAGAAGATCCCTGCAAACAGAAGGATCCAGGAAGGGGTGAACAATGGGGACCTTAACCCACTCAATCTACCAAATTGGTTTTAATCTATTTAAGTAAATGTTTTTTCCCTTTTGTCCTTATAGTTCTTATAGTAGTTCTCACACTACCGTATATCAGATTCACTAGGGAATTTGTTGTGCATGGAATGTACCAACTCCCAAGCTCAGAGATTCTGATTCAGTAGGTCTGAGGGAGGCCCACACATCTGATTTTTTTTTTTTTTTTTGAGATGGAGTCTTGCTCTGTCGCCCAGGCTGGAGTGCAGTGGCACAATCTCGGCTCACTGCACCCTCTGCCTCCTGGGTTCAAGAAATTCTCCTGCCTCAGCCTACTGAGTAGCTGGGACTACAGGCACACGCCACCACACCCAGCTAATTTTTGTATTTTTAGTAGAGATGGGGTTTCACCATATTGGTCAGGCTAGTCTTGAACTCTTGACCTTGTGATCCACCCTCCTCGGCCTCCCAAAGTGTTGGTATTACAGGCGTGAGCCACCGCACCTGGCCACATCTGATTTTTAATAAGCAATCTGGGAGATTCTGATGCTCTTAATCTTTAAAAGACGCTTTGCTAATCAGCTAGATTTTCAGCTAGCTTAGGGCTTCTGCTTCACTTCTATTCTTTGAAATGATGATCCAGTTCAGCATTACAAACTCATCATCAGAGGCTATCGGCATGAGCCGAAATGTTCCCCTCAGCGTGAGCTCAGAGAGCCTGTGTGGCTGCAGGAGCTGCAGTGAGATCTTGTTTTGCAGCCTAAGGTAATACTTATCTTGTATTAAGCTTGTTGGGCAGATGTTTCTAAGCAGAAAATGCACCACACAGATGGAACTTATTCACAACAACCAAGAATGAAAGAAAACCCTAGGCAAGTCAATGTATCTGGATGCAGATTCTGACCAAGTTGATACTAGAGATTTATAGTTGGAAGAGATTAGAGATATAAAGGCCTTAGTAGAACCCAAGTCTATAGCCACCAGTTGCTTCCTGCATTTGCTTTCCAAGTTCTTCTTCCATTATTGAAAACTGCCCCAGGTGGGGGCTCCCATCTTTTTTATTTTTATTTTTTTTTTGAGACAGAGTCTTGCTCTGTCACCCAGGCTGGAGTGCAGTGGCACAATCTCAGCTCACTGCAACCTCCGCCTCCTGGGTTCAAGTGATTCTTCTGCCTCAGCCTCCTGAGTAGCTGGGATTACACGTGCACGCCACCACGCTCAGCTAATTTTTGTATTTTTAGTAGAGACAGGGTTTCATCATGTTGGCCAGGCTGGTCTCATACTCCTGACATAGTGATCTGCCCACCTTGGCCTCCCAAAGTGCTGGGATTACAGGTGTGAGCTGCCATGCCCAGCCCCCATCCTACATTTTTTAGGCCACTTTTCCATGAATAATGTTGCTGATGAGAAGGGGGACCTTTCCCTAGACCTTAATTATCTTACGTAATTCTCACTACAATAATTCTATATTGTTATCTGCAATTAGGTGTTGATATCTGCAATTTTTAGTTGAGAAACACAAGGTTCAGAGAGGTTAAGTGACCATTTTCAAACATGACATATAAAAATACGCAGTAGTGAATTCAGCATATGCTCTCAGCTGCTGCAATGAGGTCCAAAGATGGCAAGAGGAACACAGCATGAGCATGCGAATGCCAGCTCCAAGAGCCCCGTCATCATTATACTCCCTACTTCCCATGTATTTCTTTTCACAGGACTAGAACCCTAGAAGGGTGTTGGGCTGGACAAGTCACCTGCACTGCAGGTTCACTTTTCTCCTGGAGGTCACCGTTTGTCCCTGCCCACCCTGTCCTGCTCAGCTACCTCTAGTTGTAGGTTGCTCCTGTTGCCAAACCCAGGGGAGACAAGCAAATCCAGCCATCATCTCAGTGAGCAGAGGGTAGAATGCACTTGATGGCCTATCGGCAGCCATGTGGCAGTCATGTGAACACCAAGCTACATCTTTTCTCCGTTACTGTTTGTCTCTCTCTCCGCACCCGTTTCTGACTAGATTCTTGGTCCACACTTTCATTCCCAATCAGAAGTAGCCAGTTCTCGGAAACTATCATTCTGAGCAAACTATCTCAAAGATAGAAAACCAAACACAGCATGTTCTCACTCATAGGTGGGAATTGAACAATGAGAACACTTGGACACAGGAAGGGGAACATCACACACCGGGGCCTGTTGTGGGGTGGGGACCTGGGGGAGGGATAGCATTAGGAGAAACACTTAATGTAAATGACGAGTTAATGGGTGCAGCACACCAACATGGCACATGTATACATATGTAACATACCTGCACGTTGTGCACATGTACCCTAGAACTTAAAGTATATATATGAAAAAAGAAATAGCCAGTTCTCGCCATAGCTCCCTTGCACCCCTAATTTGAACCCTGCACTAATCTGGACAGACAGCCTGAGGGGTAGGATGTGCCCCCCCACCTATAAGTCCAGAGGCTGACTACAGAGTCCAGATGCTGAGTGCCTCCATATATTGGGCCAGTATTCAATGAATGTTCATTATTGTTATTATTGGTAGCAATATCCAAACTCTTAGGTTTAGCACGTGATTGTTCCAAGTGACAACCAGGACCTATCAACTCAGTCATAGAATTCCAAAGACCTGTGGGAATGGGGTGGGAAGGGCCAAGTAATACATGGAGAAGCCACCGCTCCTGCTGTCTGATGGTCATTGGGTCCTAGGTAACTGGCCAGGAGAGTCCTTTCACCAAGACAATTTTGGAGTGACTTTTCTGGGCCAGGGATCACACCTGGCTTACCTCCTTTTGGTGAATGGTGCCTTCCAAGGCTTTGGAGTCTAACATGGTCTGAATCATTACTACTGGGTGTTCCAATTGATATAACTTCACCAGAAGCCTTAAGTGTGTGGTTTGAAGGCTGGGGAGATCCTAATTTTACAACCCAGCTGTTGATGTCTCAACAGCTTTTCCCATCAGTGGGACAGCAGGGCGATGAAAGATACATTGGGAACAACTAGATATGGTTCCAGGCCCAGGCTGTGGCTGGGAAACACCATGGAGGAAGAACCTGGAAGCTAGACCTTGTAGACTGAAGCTTTTACTGGATGTAACCCTAAGCTACATGGAAAAATAAATAAATAATAAATAATCTGTCACCCAAACCCATCCTTACCCCAAATCCTGAAACCAGCCATCTAATCACAGATGCCAAACACTGAAGAGTATTTGAATTAATTCCTCTTCTCTCCATCCATCTAAGCAATCTCTAAGGCCTTCCGTTTTAGCGTACTAGCATGTTCCCGTCCTCACTGCCATGGCCTTATTCAAGCCATTAGCATCACTCTGCTGCTCCTACCTGGCCTCTCTGCCGGCCGTCACACCCTTTCATATAGTTGCCAAAGCTGATCATGTCACTCTGGTATTTAAAATACTTTTTATATCTCCCATCTCCCTATGGCCTAGAATATCTATACTCTTAAGCTGGGAGAGAAGATGTCCCTGTACTCCTCATCCAAGATCTGGCCCCTGCCAGTCTCCCTAGTCCAAGTCCTTACCATTTCCCACATTCCCCTGTGAGTCAGGATAGGCTTGAATCTACCGCAGGAATAAACAACTCTTAAAATCTCTGTGACGTAACATACCAGAAGTTTATTTTATGTTCAAGCAGAGACTGCTGTGGGTCCAGGAATCTAACCTTGGTTGATTGACTCAGACATTCAGGCCACTTTGATCCTGTGGCTCGGTCCTCTCAATCTGGGTCCTCTGTTTTTCAGACAGGGGAGGAGAGAGACTGGAGACACACAGGCTTCCACTGCCTCTGCATGGAAGCGACATACATCATTTCCACTCACATTTCCCTGGCCAGAACTTCACTATGGCCCTACCCTACTCAAAGGAGGTAGGAAGTATAGTCTCTTGTGTGCTCAGGAAAGAAAGAACCAGATATTACTGATGTTGGTGCCCCTGGTGCTCCAAGCACGCTAAAAACCTTGTGCCCTCCTTAGCATACCCTGCCATGCCATGTCTGTGTCTTGCACGTGCTGCTCCAACTCTCTAGAACACCTCTCTCCTCCCCTTTCCCATCTCTCCCAGCCTTTCTTTCTCTGCCAGCACATCTCCTGGGAAACTTGGTTTTACCCAACTCCACATGATATGGTTTGACTGTGTCACCGCCCAAGTCTCATCTTGAATTGTGGCTCCTATGATTCCCACGTGCTGTGGGAGGGACCTGGTGGGAGATGGTTGAATCCTGGGGGTGGTTTCCCCTATGCTGTTCTCGTGGTAGTGAATAGGTCTTACGGGATCTGATGGTTTTATAAGGGGAAACCCGTTTCACTTGGTTCTCATTCTCTCTCTTGCTTGCCACCATGTAAGACATAGCTTTCACCTTCTGCCATGATTGTGAGGCCTCCCCAGCCACGTGAAACTGTGAGTCACTTAAACCTCTTTCCTTTATAAATTACCCAGTCTCGGGTATGTCTTTATCAGCAGTGTGAGAACAGACTAGTACACCCCACTTGGTTCTGAAGATTGTGGAGCCTTCTCTGACAGCCCCCTGCCCCCAACAATGAGTGGTTTGTCCCCTCCTCAGTGCCATTCTTAGGGCATGGGCAGGCTATTGCCTGAGCTTACCTCTCAGCATTGACATGGTTTGTTGATGTATCAACAAACCATGTATCTTTCTGTTTCTTATGTCTTTCTGCTTCTTATGTCTTTTAGAAAGATGTATCTTTCTACTTCTTATGTCCCAAGAATCTAACACACGCCTTGGCACTAGCAGTTGCCCAGTAAATGTGTATAGAATTTAATTGAGTGGATGAGTGTGGTCTTTTACTGGGGAGGGCTCAAGTCTTCCTTATGGGCCCCACCTCCAAAGAGGTTGGACACAATGGTCCACGTCAGAGTTGCTGTCCTCACCTCTCCCTAAACCCTCTGCCTGTTGCTGGGTTGTCTCCTTGGACCCAGGAAGTGCTGCAAGGAGCAAAAATAGTTAGTTATTTCTTTAGGTTCCTGGAAATCTTCTTCACAGTCATTCTTGGGGCCAAGGCCAGGACTGACAGAAGAAGGGGGGTACCACTAAAGGGATGAGAGCTTGGAAAAAAGGAAGAAAACGTAAAAAGAGGTTGATGCTACCAAGGCAGTAAATGCTTTCCTCCCTTCCCCTCTTGTGCACATCCCCATATATTAATGTCAATCTCTGCCCAGCAAGATTCCCACTGACCATTTATCCCCAGGACCCTGAGGGAAAGAGGTCCTACACTAATTCACCTTTGCCTCAGTTGCCTCCTAACTTCTCCCTCTAAAACAAGCCTCTTCAACTGGTCGCTGCATCTTCTAGCAGGGCCCAGCAGACCTGACCTCAACCACTCCCTTTCAGTAAATCTGGTCTCAAACCACCCTGGCTTTTTCTTTTCTGTCTTTAAAAACTAAACTTCCAACTAATATTCCAGTCTTCCCTGGAGATCCAATTTGTGGGCAGGACCATGCTATCTCAGTGTTCTTGCCGAGCCATAATGGTAGTAATCGGTGTTCACTTCTTCCTATCATTTTTCCAATAATCTGAACATCTAGAATCTTTTTCCCTTCACATTTTCATTCTCTGTCATCAAAACTCATTTTGCTGTTCTCATGCCACATATTTAAAAAGCTCAGAGTGAGTTAGTGCAGCATCTGTGCGTCCCATGGCTAACTGTGCCTTCTAGATTAGTATCCACAGTAGATCTAATTAGCACAATATTTACCTCTGCTTCTTGCTTATTAATAAAGATATCATGGCAGAGCAGACTCCCGTGACAGCCCTCCTGAGCCATATCCAGGTGTATGAGTGTGAGAAGAAGGCCATTTGATTATTTGTGTGATCATTGCCATAATGATGTGTTCATAACTGTTTCCCCAAAGGTTCAGCAGACTTCTCGGAAGCAATTGTCAGACAAGGATTAGAGTTACTTTTAAAGTGACATTTTATAAAATCAATTAAGCATTGGTGAGATATTTTAAAAATATTCCCTTTACCATTCCACCCTGTCCACATCTGCTTATGGATCCGGAGTCCCTAACATGGAAGAATAACAAAGTGAAAGGCACAGAGCTGGGGGAAGAGAAGTGGGATGATGAACAAATTTTCTGTGGGGTCACTATGCCTGCCTGCCATGGACTGGAACATGCCTTGTTTGCTGTGCCTTGAAATGTGTCTGCTGGGCATTTTGGATTACCTTCTAATGTTCTCATCTAAATCAACTGGAACTCATGTTTGAGCAGGGAAATTTCATAAATAAACCAAATCAAAGAAGACCTCTATCTGCAACACTTACTTTGAACTCTTCAGTTGTTAATTCCAGAGCTCCAAGGGTGTTTAGATAATTCAAAGAACCCTTTTGTGTAAGTGGTTACAGTCAGGGCACTGAATAGGACTGGTCTATACATATTATCAATGTGTCTGGTAAGAAGAACATAAACCATCCTCCTACAGAGATGTTCATAAGATACCTGCAAAGAGGCTGAAAGTAGTTCAGAATGTACTTGGGAGTGGGACATGCAGGTGATAGCAGCAGTAACTTACAGCTGTATAGCACAGTGGCTTTTAACTAGTGCTACAGCAGAACTTTCTAAGCACCCTAAAGATTCAGATTCAGATTCAGCTGGTCAGGGCTAAGGTTCAGGCATGCACATTTTGAAAAATCTCTCCCTGGATACTCCTGCACAAATGTCCCTTTTTGAGAAGCACCAATAACACTTCATGGTTTCCAAAGCACTTTCACATTCCACATGGCTGCCCAGTGAGACTGCCTCCTTGCTGCCAAATGCAGGTTCATTATTTTTCTCATTATACTTAGCCTCTTGGTTGACCACTTTTGTGACAGGACTTCGGGGACATCACACTCTTCTGCTTTTCCTCTGACTGCAGTGACTGCTATTTCTCAGTTCCTTCTGCTGGATCCTTGTCCTCAAACATCATCTCTAGAGATTGGAGAGAGCCAGGACTCAGCCCTTGCACCTCTCCTCTCTCCTTAGGTGACCTTATCTAGTCCCATGGCTTCCAACACCTTCTCTATGCTCACAAACTCCTCATTTTTATCTCCGGCTCCTTCCTGCCTCCTGAGCTTTAGACCATGTAATCAACAGCCCAGATAATGTCTCTCCTTGGATATCTAAAACATAGCAGAAGTTCATCATAAATAGAATTATTGATCCCTCCAAACCCACTCCTCCCCTAGGCTTCCTCATCTCACTCAACAATCTTCTCAATCCCCAAATCTGACCTATTCTCTATTATTTTTTCCCCACATATCAATCCATGAGTAGAACTCATTGACACAATCTACAACACAGTGCCCCAAAGTGCCCATTTCTCTCCATCTCTCTCCTATCACCTTAGACCAACCCACCCTTGTCTTCTGCCAGGACTAGTGCAATTGCCTCCTTTCTTGTTTCTAAATCCACTTTCCTTAGAGTGAGCACAGAAATCTTTTAAAAACAAACCATGCAGCCCTGTCCTTTCTCAAACCATTATCATGACTTCCTATATATAATAAAATCTCAATTTACTACCTGGGTTTACAAAGTGCTGCGGGCCTGGCCTCCGCCTCCCCCTCCCCATTCCCCACCGTGCTCCAGCCGTATTACCCTTCTTTGGCTTTCTCAAACAGTCCAAGCTTATGCCCATAACAGGGTCATTTCACTGCATATTCCTTCTGCTGATTGCTCTTCCCCCATGCGTGAATGGTTGGCTCCTGTCATTCAGATCTCAACTTAGGTGCAATTTCATCAGAAATGCCTTCTCAGACCCCCTAATCTAAAGCAGTTGTCAGATCCTCTCTTTCACACTCCCCTGTTATTTATTTTCATATTATTTACCTCTGTTTATTATTTTTCTCACTTCCTTATGTTAGAATGTTAGAATTGTCTCATCTTCCTTTGAAATATCCCCAGCCCTAGACAACTATTGAATGCATGAATCAATTTACTTATCTGAGCCAATCGGCCTGTAAAGGAGGCTTGATCATCTGTTTTCATGGATGAGCAAAATGTCATCCAGTTGAATCAGATGACTTGCTCAAGGTCTCAGAGCTAGCTCAGGGGACAGCAAATCTTCTGAGTTTGAATCCAGTCCCCTTTCCACTTATATTGAGGCTGCCTCCACATGGAGAATTCTACCTTTAACAAATGGAAATGTCCTGCACTCACATGCAAAATAGACATTGTGTGCAGACTATGGGTCTCAATGCAGGGAGGCAGCAAACTTTGTCTGAGTCCTAAGGCTTGGTGGCTCACCCTGAGAAATTTCTGTTGACCAAATGTGACCTGACCTCCAGGAAGGGAACATAGTGGAGCACAACAGCAATTAAGGTGGGGACTGTGTGTGTGTATGTGTGTGTGTGTCTGTGTCCTGAATGAGTATGTGCACACACCACTCATCTCAGCTCCTTTGTGCTTGCACTGAACCCCTGGCTCCCGGATGAGTCATATCCACCAGGTTGCATTCCTTGAACTGAATCTCACAGCACCTCCTTCACCAATCATTGTTTACCTCGGAAACAAGCTGACAGGAAAGTTTGAGTGCACCACAGGACAGTCTACAAACACCCCCGTGATTAGAGATGGGATTGTCAAATAGTTTTCACATTACAAAGAGGTCTTCAGGTTCTGTCTTTGATAGGTGACCATCTGGCGGTCTTTTTCCAATTGAACCAGTGGAAGTACATGCATAAATAATGGCAGCATTTACCTAGGCCTGTGTGCTTCAGAAAATGGGTAGGAAATCGTTCCTATAGCAACAAGGGGATGGCAGTTCAAGTCTGTCACTTCTGCTGGATCATAGAATGTAGCAGGTGAATTCTTCCTTTTCAGACTAAAGCTCTCCTTGAAAAGGAAATGATCATGTTTTTAGGAATACTGTACCTGCCACTTAGCTTCCAGATCTACCAGTTCAGGAAACACAAGGCTGCATTTTCAAACTCTCCCAAGGACATCCAGGGGGTGGAAAAGAATGGAAACCTGTCACCTGCTGCTGGTTTTTGTCTTAAACCTCTGCTCTTCTTCTAGGCTTTCTGGTCAGTCCTGTTTTGTTTGCCAGCTAATTGCAAGTATTAGCACCTGGGCTTGAAACCCGGCTGCTACCCCTCCATTTCCCTTTCTCTCTATGCTTGTGCCATGGATGATTGTCATGGATAGGTGTGAGGATTAGCAAGCCCCTGTTTCTCTGGAGACTCTCCTCCCTAGTGAAAAGAACTGACTGAGAAACAGGGCAAGTGGGCTGGGGATTTTGCCAGCTGTGTGATGGTATAAAAAGAAATGTCTTAATCTCTCTAAGTTTTTACTTTCTTGTTTCTAAAATATGATTTATGCATTATAGGATTATTTTAAGGATTTAATGCAAAAAAGTAGAGAAGACACCTACCACATTGCCTGGCCAGTTACGGGTCTCCATAAATACTGATTCTCTTCCCCTCAATTCTTACTCCTAAGACCACCCTCCTTCAGGAGGACAGGCTCTTCCATAGATAGAGGCAAATAAATTGGGAGGAGAGAGAGCCGCCTTAATGGACAGGGAGGAAGAGAAGAGGGGTGCACACCAAAGAATATTGTTTTGGGGATAGGGTTGTGAGGCATGTTTTGGGTGGAGTCCAGCCCAAAAAGACCTATGCATAGATTCCGGGATATTTGATAGAAATGCCCCTGTTGGTGTTAAAAAATCTGAGCAGTACTTTCTTGCCAGTTGCCACCTTCTTCAGTCTAGAGTTGCTTGTGAGTTTCACCAGCACCATGCAGATGAGGTTTAAAGCCAGAGGGGCAAGAAGACACTGAGTATGGCAGACTCAGGAGAAGTGAAGGCAGCCTGTGCAATCTTTGCAGGTCCTCCTGAGAGAGTGGCCACACACTTCTTCTTCATAAGTAGGAAAAAGACTCCGGTGGGAAGGGGAAGGTTACAGGGGGTGGGGAGGTGGGTAGGGTGGTAATTTATTTAATATTTTACTCCTTTTGTTTGTTTGTTTGTTTGTTTGTTTTGAGACAGTCTGGCTCTGTCATACATGCTGGAGTGCAGTGATATGATCTCAGCTCTCTGCAAACTCCACCTCCAGGGTTCAAGCAATTCAGGTTCAAGCAGTTCTTGTGCCTCAGCCTCCCAAGTAGCTAAGACTACAGGCTTGCATCACCATGCCTGGCTAATTTTTGTATTTTTAGTAGAGACGGGGTTTCGCCATGTTGGCCAGGCTGGTCTTGAACTCCTGGCCCCGTGTGATCTGCTCACCTCGGTCTCCCAAAGTGCTGGGATTACAGTGGTAAACCACCATGCCTGGCCAATATTTTACTTCTTAATTTTGCAAACTGCTCACCTTACCACGGACCAAAGAAAGGTGTTTTGTTTTGTTTTTTTTTTTTTTAAACTCAATCAGTAACATATTGCCTCCAAAACCAGCAGCAGTAAAGTCATAAAACATAGGTTACCCTTCTGTTACTCCCAGACCTCTGATTCCTAGTAGAAAGTGGTCATAAAAGTAACCATAGGAGAAAGAAGAGGAATACTTCCAGATAACTCATGCATGAGCTAATAAACCTCTCCATAATGAATTGCCTCTGGAAGACACACATTTTCAATGTTAGAAAAAGAAAACACTGGAAATATTGAAAGGTGAAGGTACCTAAGGGATAGTGATTGGTTCTCAGGGAGGCTCTTACTGGAGGAAGTACCCAAGCATCCTGCAGGAGTCCTACAGAATCTCTGACTCTGGTCTGGCCAATTCTCCTGCAGGAAGAATGAACCTAGAGACAAGGAATCTGAGTAAAGACATCTACACATTGGAGGAGGATGCCAAGATGGCTTGTTGCCTAGCACCACCCCAGGCTCCTGTGGGTACTGCCGGTGTTGACAGCAGACGTAGAAAAGCTAGGGAGGCCCAGGGCCTGTTTCTGAGAGCACTCATGGCACAGAGTGATGTAAGTTCTCTCTCTCCTACAGGGGCTCATCTGTAACGTGCAGTGATGGAGCACTGACGAGTGACGAGTCACCAGGTGCTGTGGCCAGGAGGCCATTCTGCACCTTCACTGCCTCAGAGGCCAGGGCTGCTGAACCAGGGCACTGCCCCTAGCTACAGGTTCCTACAGCCATAGGCCTCAAGCCCCTTTCTTACCGCTAGGCTGATGGCTGGCTGTTGGCTGTAGAGTTTGGTAGCAGGCATAGCTGTGAGGCAGAGGAGCCCAGGGCTCTGTGGCATTGTCAGGGATTGGGAGTCACTGAAGCACCTACCTCAGGTCCCAGTTCATAGCCCCTTCCATCCCAGAAATACCAGGGACATTGTGTCCATTTGGGAGTGCAGAGTTAGGGAGACACACTGTCCTTACCCTAATCGATTTGCCTTAGAGAAAACAAATATTCAGCTGTATTTATCACTGCTGATTATTACTATTGTTTCTGCTCACACAGAATTTTGCCCATCAATCCTTGTCCTAAAAAGATTTTTTGCAAAAATTGATAAAACTGCCAGCATGCAGCCTCCACTCCTCCTTGCCCCCTGCCCTCCATGCCATTCCCAAACCCCTACACATGTGCACATATGAACAAACTAAATGACTGGGTTAAGTACGTGGATTCTGACACCAACCTGAATTCTGATACTAGCCTGGATTCAATTCCTAGCTTTGCCACTTAGTAGTTGCATGAACTTGAACAAGTTATTAAACTGCTCTCTGCCTCTTCTTGGAATTTGTATACTGAAGATAGTCAGAATATCACCCCATTTTTTGAAGATGATTAGATTAGATGATGTATGTGACCTCTGTGCATGCCAGGCACATGTAATTGTGGGCATGGTATCATCATTGGACACATGGTGTGCTTGGCATAATGGAGAGATCATGGGCTTTTGTCTAAAGTCTTCTTGGATGCAAATTTTGCTTCTGCTACATAATGGTGTAACCTTAGACAAGTAGCTTAACCTTAGTTAGCTTCAACTTCCTCATCTGTAAAGAAGAAATTAAATATATCTCAAGGATACAGTTCAGCCCAAGGGAGGTCACACAAATAAAATATCAGCAGTGCTTGGTACACAGAAGGTGCTCTATAATCTGCTAAAGTCCTTTTGTTTCTTCAAGACCCGCTTAAGTACTATCAGCTCCTCAAAGTCTTGCAGATCCCATAGAAGCAGTGATTCTCTCTCCTTGTTTATTTTTGCAGTAAACCTCTACCCAGTACCCTGCCATATTGTCCAGCACAGTCCACAGCAAAGGGGGAAACTGGCTTGGGCTGAGTATGTGGCCAACCACCTCCACTCCTGGACAGCAGTTCAGAAAGGGCCTCGTCTCAATCAGTAAGGACTGGAGTGTCAGTCTGTTGAAAGATGGACAATATACTAAGATGAAAAAATTTTTATAAAACTCTTCCTCTTCCCAGAATTGCAAAGGGACCGTAAAAACATTCAGTTATTCATTCAATCACTTATTCAACAAATGCTACAAGCCAGGTGCTGGGCCAGGGACTGGATTAAACAGACACATTGTTTCATCATGGAGGTCACCGTCCAGTGGATGAAAGAATCATTAATACGATGTTGTAAAGGCAGCCAGGCTTTCTTTTAATCATGTATAGCAAGACATGCAGAAGTGGAAATGACTGTCATGAGAAAGGAGTTTCTGTACTCACTGATCCCTAGAAACAGGAGGCAGGCAGGGCATGCTCTGCAGGCCCATGAGGAAAAGCAGCAGGGTAGGTCAGGACAGGAGGCAGAGGGAGAGAGGGAGGGGAAAACATGGGCAAGAGTCTTTATTGTGGCTTCCTGGGGAAGGAACAGGTGAGGCAGGGTGGGAAGATTTAGCATTGGCTAGTTCGAATAATTTCAATGGGCTCTGGCCCTCGGCTGATGAGGGCGGGAGAATACTGGCCCAGAGTGTGAGGGCCTGCGGAAGGAGGTGCTTGGGGCTTAGGGGCTCTGGGTTGGTTGCTCTGCATAAGAATGATCTGCTCCCAGGTGAGTTGTTTACTTAATCTTTAGCAATTGGCTAGCCCCGGGAGGGGCAATCCCTCCAGGAACTGCAAGGCATAGACGTCAAAGCATCAAACACTAGAAAACATAATTATTACATAAAAGAATCCTTCAACTATATCTTGCAAACTCTGGGAGTGCTGTGAAAAAAAATACTGGGGCAAGAGGGAGTGTAATGCTGTACCTGACCCGAGCTGGGGGTGAAAATCTTCCTCCCTACAGAACAGTCAGAAGGATCCAGAGCGCCTTGGTGAGCCCAGATGACATGCCTGCTTCCCCCTGCACGAGGCACCTTGGCCCTTGCCACCCACCACAGGACAGCCCAACCTTAGTGCAATTGATCTGTGAGGGAATCCTGGCCAAGGCTCCTGCCCCAGCATGGTCACCAGGGTTAGTTGGCTGATGAGTTTTCCTATCTCCCCACAGCTGCATGTTCGTCAAAGAGTCACCTTCTCAGAATCTTAGAAAAAATGCTTTAGAGAGGAAAAACAAAGTATTTAAAGAACAAAAACAAAAGCTATCCTACTGACCCATTTTCTGGCAAGGTGGAGTGAGAAGGTGGGTTGGCCAGCTCAGCTGTGCCTACAGTGACAATGCTCCCTCCCCGTTCACAGCACATGGGCAGGAGGAGGACTGCAGGTGCATGAGTCTAAGAGGCCTTGCCACTCCCACTGTCCCAGCGCTGCAGGGCTGAGGAGCCACCCCCAAAGGAACTATTACTGAGCTTTTTGTGATCAGTTGTGTCTTGTGAACTCCGCCTTCTATAAGAAAGACAATTCCAAGGAAAAATTTTTAGGCCAAGGATGCAGACCAGAGAACAATGGAATGCTGAAGTCACATCTCAGCTTTGTCTAGAAACAAGGAAAAGAGACATCTCTCATTCTTGTGAGAATATTGACTTCCTGTTATCAGAGCAGAGCCACCCCTGAGAAAGACATTTCCCACCTTCCTCACCTCCTCTCCTGAGGCCTGCAGGTTTCTCAAGACTCCCTGTACTACCCCTTCTCTGTCTTCTTGAGGAGAACAAAATATGATGTCATTCAGCTGTCATTAGGAATTTGATGTGTACAACATTTTGTGAACCCCAAAGTGTCTGAGACAGGACTTAATCAATTCAGAAGTTCATTTTGCCAAGGCTAAGAGTATGACCATGACATAGCCTCAGGGGGTTCTGACAACATGTGCCCAAGGTAGGCAAGGTCCAGCTTGCTTTTCTGCATTCTAGGGATACATAATACCTCGATCAATACATGTAGGATGCACACTGGTTCACTCTGGAAGGGTGGGGCAACCCAAAGCTGGGGGTGGGGGAACTTCCAGGTCATGGGTAGATTTAAAAATGTTCTGCCGGACATGGTGGCTCATGCCTGTAATCCCAGCACTTTGGGAGGCCGAGGCAGGCGGATCACGAGGTCAGGAGTTTGAAATCAGCCTGGTCAACATGGTGAAACCCCATCTTTACTAAAAATACAAAAATTAGCCCCGTGTGGTAGCATGCATCTGTAAGCCCAGCTACTCAGGAGGCTGAGGCAGGAGAATTGCTTGAACCCGGGAGGCAGAGGTGGCAATGAGCCGAGATCGTGCCACTGCACTCCAGCCTGGGCAACAAGAGCAAGACTCCGTCTCAAAAAAAAAAAAAGAGTTCTGACTGGCACTTGGTTGAAAGAGTTATTATCAATAGAAAGGAATGTCTGGGTTATAAGATGCTGTGGAGACCAAGTGTTTATTGTGCAGATGAAGCCTCCAGGTAGCAGGCCTCAGAGAGAATAGAGTGTAAACGTTGCTTAACAGACTTAAGGTCTGTGTTGATGTTAATGCTGGTCAGCTTTTCCTCAAGTCCAAAAGTGAGGAGCATATAATGAGGCATATCCAACCTCCCCCTTCCCATCATGGCTTGAACTAGCTTTTCAGGTTAACTTTGGAATGCCCTTGGCCAAGAGGAGAGGTCTATTCAGATGGTTGGAGGGGGGGCTTAGACTTTTACTTTTGGTTTGCAATTTCAAGGAGCATTTGTTATGTGCCTACAGTGTGCCCAGCCTGTGCTGGGTGCTGGGCAATAACTAAGACCCCCTGGGGTGAGATGTCCAGAGACAGACATGTTAGGGGCTAGTGGATGCCTGTTCATGACTCATGAAGAAAGGCTCCCATGTGCCTGGAAGGAGTCAGACAGCTTCAGAGAGGAGGCAAGATTGCCAGGCTGACAAGTAGGGGATGTATTTGAGGCAGAGGGAATAACATGGGCAGAAGCTCAGAGGCATGAATGGCATGGTTCGTTAAACCATAAGTGGTATGTATTACTGGAGTGGTGAAGAAGGAAACAGAGAAAGAGAAATGGGAGAGAAAGTTTCTCAGAGAAACTCTGGATAGGAAGGTGAGGGGGAGTAGATTAGATTATAGTGAACATTAGGTACTGTCATTCAAAGATTTTGAGCAGAAAATAGTTTATATGATGGAATGTGCAATTTAGAAACATACCTCTGAGAAAATATGGAGGCAGAGAAACCTATAGCAAGATCATTATAAAAGTCTAGGCAAGTGATATGGTTTAGCTATGTGTCCCCACCCAAATCTCATGCTGAATTGTAATTCCCAGGGTTGGAGGAGAGGCCTGGTGGGAGGTGATTGGGTCATGGGAGCAGTTTCTATTGTTTTAGCACCATCCTCTTAGTGCTGCTTGCTTAAAAATGTGTAGCACCTCCCCTTTCTCTCTCTCTTCCTACTGCCCCAGCCATGTAGGACATGCTGGCTTCCCCTTTGCCTTCCACCATGATTGTAAGTTTCCTGAGGTCTCCTCAGTCCTGCTGCCTGTATAGCCTGTGGAACTGTGATCCAATTAAACCTCTTTTCTTTGTAAATTACCCAGTCTCAGGTGGTTCTTTGTAGCAATGCAAGAATGGACTAATACAGCCAGGGATGAGGAGCATCTGAACTGAGGTTCTGGTGACAGTGCATGAGGAGAAGGGAAGGAGACATTATAGATTTTTCAGCCTAGAAGTAACAACCCAGTTAACTTCAGTTAAATGGACAAATACCTCATATAAGATAATTTTCCAAAACTGACAAAAAAATTAGGAAATCTGAATATCTCCTGTATTAAAGAAATGAAATATGCAATTACAAACCTTTTCAATAAGAAAATTCCAGGCTCAGATTATTTCTCTGATGACATCTATAAATATTGCCAACACTACACGAAATACATCATAAAAGAGAAAGAAGGAAAATAAGGACGTTATAAGAAAAGGAGGAGGCCATTGTTCTAAGCAAATTAATGCAGGAACAGAAAACCAAATACCACATGGTGTCACTTATAAGAGGGGGCTAAGCACTCTGTACACATGGACATAAAGATGGGAATAACAGACACGGAAGACTACCAGAAGGAGAGGGGAGAGAAAGGGGCATGGGCTGAAAAACTACCTATTGGGGACTGTGCTCACTGCCTGGGTGATGGCGTCATCCACATCCCAAACCTTAGCATCACACAATTCACCCATGTAACGAACTTGCACATGTACCTCCTGAATCTAAACTAAAAGTTAAAATTATTTTTAAAAAAGAAGCAAATAGACACACAAATTATATCTATTCAATTACTCAGTAATAAAAAGGAACAAATGATGGAACCATATGACACGACGCTGACTGAAAGAAGCCAGACAGAACAAAGCATACACTGTCTGATCCTATTTAATTTGAAGCTTATGAAGAGGCAAAAGGAATCTATGATGGTAGAAATTAGGAACTGGTTGTATTTGAGGGCAGGGATTGACTGTAAAGGGGCACTTTCTTGGGAGTCACGGGAATCTTCAATGTCTTAATTGGAATGTTGATTACATGGATATATTAATTTGCCAAAAGTCACTGAATTGTATATTTAATATTTGTGTTGTATTAGTCTGTTTTCACACTGTTGATTAAGACATACCCAAGAGGGGGTAATTTACAAAGAAAAAGAGGTTTAACCAACTTACAGTTTCACCTGGCTGGGGAGGCCTCATAGTCATGGTGGAAGGTGGAAGGCACGTCTTACATGGCAGCAGACAAAAGAGAATGAGAGCCAAGTGAAAGGGGTTTCCCCTTAAAAACCATCAGATCTCTTGAGACTTATTCACTACCATGAGAACAGTATGGGGGAAACCACCTCCATGATTCAATTATCTCCCACAGGGTCCCTCCCACAACATGTGGGAATTATGGGGGAGCTATAATTCAAGATGAGATTTGGTTGGGAACACAGTCAAACCATATCATATGCATTTGTCTCTATGCAAATTTGACCTTAGTTTTTAAAAGAGTAAGAAAAATAAATTGCAAAAAATACCCCAAGGCCAAAACAAAACAGAAAGCAACTGTCTTCCACTTAAAAATGAGAACACTTTCTAAAACACCACATCAGAAGGTTTGATGTAACAACTTAAAAAGAAAAGAAAAGAAAAGAAATAATCTCAAGAAGGAACAGCACAGTAATGTAAAATCATAGACTCAGTTTTCTGTCTGCAGCATCAGATGCAGATGATATTCTAATGAGCAAGACAGCACCAACCCTGCCCTCAAGGAGCAAACAGTTTAGTGGAGAAAGAGCAAAATCAATTTAGCAAATAATGATGGGAAACAAGTACTATAAAGGAAAAGTTCAGGACTTAGGAGTGGAGCACCTAACCTAGTCTGAGGACCAAGGAAGGATGCCCTGAGAAAGTGACACTTAAGCTGAGACCCAACAGATGTGTAGGCATTGGCAAGGCAAAGAAGCTAGAGAAGAGGGCTCCAGCCAGAGTGGAGTACACATTAGCAGACCCGGGTGAGAAGGGATGTAGCCAGTGTGCCCTGAGCGCAGGCAACGGAGAAGAGAGTGACCCAAGGAGAGGCTGGACACACAGAACCCTGTTTTCACAGAGCCTTGCATTCAAGATGAGGTATTTTATCTTAAAAGCAGTGGGAAGCATGACACGGTCATTTTCTCCTTTCAAAAGATCACTTTGGGTGCAGGGTCATACACAGTCTGCCCCAGCACTATCCAACAGAAATATAACACAAGCCACAAATGCAAGTCAAGGATGTCATTTCAAATTTTCTAGGAGCCACATTAAAAACTGTAAAAAGAAAAAAGCTCATGTGTGAGTAATCTTAAAAATATATTTTACTTAGCTCTCATTTCCCACTGTTTTCATTTCAACATAAATTAATATAAAATATTGTTCATAAGACTTTTTAATTTTTCATCTTTTCATGCTGACTTTTCATAATCCAGTGTGTACTTATAGTGCATCTTAATTCAGACTGGCCACATTTTCAGTTGCTCAACACCCATGTGTGACCAATGGCTCCTGTAATGAAAAACACAGGTCTAGACTGAGGGCGCCACTAGAAGTAGAACCAGTTAAGAGCTGCAGCAACTGCAGGGCAAGAAAAGACAAGGGGGTGAGCAGCATGGCCTGACCTGACAAATAACGTGGAGAAAGAATCTACAGCATTCAGTGACTCAAATGAACTGTTTTTTCCTGAAGCTCAGTTCTTGGTCTTTGCATTACTTGACCCGTCATCAGCATTTGATGCCATTGATCATTTTCCCCTGAAAATATTTCCCTTACTTGACTTCAAGCACATCATACTCTCCTGATTTTCTTCCCACCTTACTGGCTTTTTCTTCTCAGTCTCCCTTGCTGTTTCTTTCTCATCCCTCCATTCTCTGACACAGAAAGGTTCAGAGCACAGGAGTTGCACCCCTGCTCTTCTCTGTCTCTATCCCTCACTGCCCCAGTAATCACATCTAATCCCGTGGCTTTAAATATCACCTGTAGGCCGGGCGCGGTGGCTCAAGCCTGTAATCCCAGCACTTTGGGAGGCCGAGACGGGCGGAACACGAGGTCAGGAGATCGAGACCATCCTGGCTAATACGGTGAAACCCCGTCTCTACTAAAAAATACAAAAAACTAGCCGGGCGACGAGGCGGGCGCCTGTAGTCCCAGCTACTCGGGAGGCTGAGACGGGAGAATGGCGTAAACCCGGGAGGCGGAGCTTGCAGTGAGCTGAGAGCTGGCCACTGCACTCCAGCCTGGGCGGCAGAGCCAGACTCCGTCTCAAAAAAAAAAAAAAAAAAAAAAAAAAAAAAAAAAAAAAAAAAATATCACCTGTAAGCTGGTGGCTCCAGCTCAGATCTCTTCCCTGAAGTCCAGCCTGGTAAATCGAACTCCTTCTCAGTAGCACTACTTGGGTGTGTCCAATAGGCATGTGAAACTTATCATGTCCAACACTGAACTCATCTTCCCCTGCAAACCAGTTCCTCCCAGAGTCTTCCCCATCTCAATTAGTGCAACCAAATCCTTCTAGTTACTTTGGCGTCATCCTTACCCCAATCGAGTTCTGTTAGCACTTCCTTCAAAATATACATGTAAATATGAAAAAATGTTCAACATCACTAATCATCAGAAAAATGCAAGTCAAAACCACAATGAGATACCATATCACACCAGTAAGAATGGCTATTACTAAAAAGTCAAAGAAACACAGATGCTGGTGAGGCTGTGGAGAAAAGGGAATGCTTGCACACTGTTGGTGGGAGCGTAAATTAGTTCAGCCACTGTGGAAAGCTGTTGGAGATTTCTCAAAGAACTTAAAACAGAACCATCATTACTGGGTATATATCCAAAAGAAAACAAATTGTTCTACCCAAAAGACACATGCACTTGTATGTTCAGCACTATTCACAATAGCAAAGACATGGAATCATCCTGGGTGTCCATCAGTGGTGGATTGGATAAAGAAAATGTAGGATACACACACCATGGAATACTACACAGGCATAAAAAAAGAACAAAATCATGTCCTTTGCAGCAACATGGATGCAACTGAAGGCCTTTATCCTAAGCAAATTAATGCAGAAACAGAAAACCAAATACCAAATGTCCTCGCTTATAAGTGAGAACTAAACATCAGGTACCCATGGATGTAAAGATGGCAACAATCAAAACTGGGAACTACTAAAACAGGGAGGGACGAAGGGGGAAAGTTTGGAAAACTATTGGGTACTATGCTCAGTACCTGGGTGACAGGCTCATTCACACTCCAAATCCAGCATCATGAAATGTACCCAAATAACACATCTGCACATGTACCCCCTGAATCTAACATAAAAGTTGAAAAAAAAAGTTTGTTATATCCTAAAAAATTTACAAATAATGACACCTTAGTGTGAAAAGTGTTACTAAAATGAAATTTAAGACTCAGAAAAAAATATATATATATACACAGAGAGAGAGAGAGAGTCCCCACCTTCACTGCTGTCAGCTTAGTCTAAGCCCTCGAGGCCTCATCTTTTGCCTAGATTATTGTAACAGTCTGCTAACTTGTCTTTCCTCCTCGATACAGAAGCCAGAGTGATCTTGTTAAAATATAAGTCCATCCTTTCTCTTTCAAAACTTTCTGAAGGCTCACCACCTCACTAACAGTGAAAGTCAAAGTTCCTGTCAAAGGAGGGATTTTTGCTATTTTTAGATATATCTGCAGCATTAGAGTAGTACCTGGCACACAGGAGGCACCCAACATGTGATGAATGAGTGAATCAGATGGGAAGAGACAAAATGAGGTAAGAAAAATGGGACGAGACAAGAAGGCAGAGTCAAGGTTAACTCCCAGTTTTTTAGCCTCCCACACATGGCGCAACTTCTGCAGCTTGAGAATGTCTTCAACTCTACCTTGGAGAGTCATATGGGGGTGGTAAGATGCTGCCGCCTACAACAGCTGCACTCGCGTGAATTCCTCTGCTCACTTCCCACAGTTCAGAAAAGCTTTGGCCATCACGTGCTCTCAGGCAGTGTGTCATTCTGCGTAGCTGAGTTTCTCAGTAGCTTCCATATTTGATGGAAAGTTTGAAAAGTTTGAAAACACATGACACCCTTCCCAGCTTCCTGCTAAATGACCAAATTCACCTTTTCCTGATGTGTTGGGGCCATGATTGTAAGAGAGAGTGACTGTACTGTGCTGAGGAGAGGAAACCCTCGTGGTATCTGGGAAGCAGAGGGATGTTTGTGCCTACTCCAAAATGCCAGCCTAGGCTACTCTTGGAGCTTGTGTTCTGGTTATGAAAGTTGAATCATCCTTGCCATTAGGCTCCCAACTGCCCTTCTGAGCATGGCCACAGTCCCTCCCCTTGCTTTCTAAAATGTTGCTTCAAAATGAGACCTCAGCTTGCCCTAGTTATGATTAAATTAAAAGTACATCCTAGTGAGGGGTTGTCCTATGGTTAAAGGGGCAAGAAGTGTTGTGCATAGAACGCAGGCATCAGTTGTTGGGATTCTGATGATGAGTTTCCTAGAGAGCTGGTGTGTTACTGTGCAACGCACAACTGAAACTACCTTTTGAGAAAGTCAGGGCCTTCTTCAGAAATGAAAGGGGGAAAGATTTCTCCTCAGAATTCTAGTAGATTTATTTGTCTAAAGTTCCAAGAGGAGAGGAATGGGGCTTCCAGGACTCCTTGTGGAACTTTCCATTTATCAGTAGATTCCACTCTTTCCTGAGAACTGCTCTCAATCTCCATTAATGCCTTGCCTTGTCTCCTACTTCCATCCAGGGATGGTCATCCATCCCGCACTTCCTTCTTGTCTCTTCCACATCCACCATCCTGCACTCCTTTATCCAGCATCTGCTCTGACCCAAAGTAGCAAATAAAATATTTTATATTTCTGTGCCATTTAGACATCTGAAGGGCAAATTGTCTTCTTCAGACCTTGTACAATTTTTCATTTTTCTCAGATCTAGCTTAGGAAGAAGCCATTAAAAATTACTCACCTTCCTAGTCAACTCTCATCAGCCTCCCTTCCCCCATGACTTTTCGCCCCAGCAGTGGACAAAAGGGGGCAGAATTTGCTTCTTCCCCATCTAGACTTGCCTTTACCAGGTGGTCCACCTGCAAGACACTGATTCCAGATAACAAGTCCTGGAGCTGACTAGACTCCATGCCTCAGACCCCTTTCATTCCTGATTCATATGTAACCCTTCCTGGCTACTCAGGCTTGGCTGGAGCCTTTACGTCTGCATTTAAGGAAGGCCCTTCACAGGCCAGGCGTGGTGACTCACGCCTGTAATCCCAGCACTTTGGGAGACCAAGGTGGGTGGGTCACTTGAGGTCAGGAGTTTGAGACCAGCCTGGCCAACATGATGAAACCCTGTCTCTACTAGAAATACAAAAATAAGCCAGGCATGGTAGCACACACCTGTGATCCCAGCTACTCGGGGCTGAGGCAGGAGAATCATTTGAACCAGGAGGCAGAGGCTGCAGTGAGCCGAAATCACACCACTGCACTCCAGCCTGGGTGACAGAGCAAGACTCAAGCTCAAAAAAAAAAAAGGAAGGCCCTTCCTGAACTCCAGCAACATTAAAGAAAGGACAGAGGTAATATTGCTCTTAGGAGAAGATCCTCAAGGCATCAGGATAGAAGGACAAAATCATTTAATGATATCTTTTAAAAACCTATCAACGAGTAACAAAAACAGCTAGCATGTGTTCCAGTATTTGGAGATGAGAGTTGAAATTGGGGTGGATGGTCTTCTATACACATAGAAATGATTTTATGACCAAAAGACAATTTTATCTTGATGGTTGTGATAGGCAGAATAATGGTCCCCAAAGAGACGCCTGTGCCACTCCCTGCAACTTGTAAATATGTTACCTTACACAACAAAAGGGACATTGAGGATATGATTAAGTTCCCTGAGATAGGGAGAGCATCCTAGATTGTCCAGGGGGGGCCCATCTGATTACCCAGTTCCTTGAAAGCAGAGAACCTTTCCTGGCTATCGTCAGTGGGAGATATGACCACAGAAGAATGGCTGGAAGGATGAGAAATTCCTGGTCTTGAAGATGGAAAGAGGGCCCAGGAGGCAAGAAATGCAGGCAGACTCGAGAAGCTGAAAAAGGCAAGGAAATCAATTCTCCACTAGAGCATCTGAAAGGAATGCAGCCCTGCCCATACCTAGACCTTAGCCCAGCGAGACCCATGTGGGACTTTGGTGGAAGAGCTGCAAGATGACAAATTTGTGTTATTTTAAGCCAAACAAACGAACACACCCCTATCAACTGGAAATATTGTGGAAATGGATCTCTCAGCTACTCCTGCAACCTCAGAGCTGGGCCTCGGCCAGTGCATGCAGCAGACAGGAGAAAGAAGAGGTCAAGTTGGATGGGCTGCCTCGCCATTTGATCTGATACCTAGAGACGGTCTGGAGGGAGTGGTATGCTAAAGTGGAAAAATCTATGGCTCCTAAAGAAATTGGCTCACTTTCTCTTCAGTCTCTGAGGCTGTTAGACGGCCCCCGAACCAGAGGGCAATCTGCCCAAGGCTTCCTTTGAGCTCTGACAGAGGCAATGTTTGGCAGTCCTGCTTCCTGGCTGCAGGCTGGTGTCTCCCTCCACAGACTGGCAGGTTTACATCAGTGCATTCCAGCTAAGTCACTTCCTAGATAGCACCTGATGGCTGAGCCCAAGCCTTGCCCCAGAGGCAGGAGGCAGAAACGGAGCTGCTTTGGAAAAACAGGAAGCAAAACTCATGGCAATGGCCAGGATTCCCTCCTTTTATAGACAGATAGATAATGGTAACCACAACTGACCTTTACAGACACTTCAAGTGTGCCAAGCACCATGCTAAACACTTGACGTATATTCCCCCCTCTAAGGCAGTCTGCATGAGTAAGTCAAAATGGCATTTGCCAACAATTTCCTGTTATTAGTACATTAATTTCAATAAATGACCAGATGCAGCGTGAGACCACAATACTGGCACTCACTTTTGCACAGATGCAGCGATGGTTCAGCCAAACCAGCAGAGCACACAGGACTCCCCCTGGAGCCCAGGAAGCTTTGTGGACCCTTCCCTCCACCAACCCTGGACCATAGCTCATTGGGACCTTGACAGGCTTCCTGAAATCTCCCCAGAGCCCCAAATCCACAGATGAGCAGGTTTGCAGGCTGCAGGCGCTCTCCTCATTGACTCAGAAAATATTTTCTGGGCACCTGGCGTGTGTCTGGCCCTGTTCTAGGCAGTTGGGATACATCATTAAACAATACAGTGGGCCGGGCGCGGTGGCTCAAGCCTGTAATCCCAGCACTTTGGGAGGCCGAGATGGGCGGATCACGAGGTCAGGAGATCGAGACCATCCTGGCTAACACGGTGAAACCCCGTCTCTACTAAAAAAAATACAAAAACTAGCTGGGCGAGGTGGCGGGCGCCTGTAGTCCCAGCTACTCGGGAGGCTGAGGCAGGAGAATGGCGTAAACCTGGGAGACGGAGCTTGCAGTGAGCTGAGATCCGGCCACTGCACTCCAGTCCGGGTGACAGAGCGAGACTCCGCCTCAAAAAAAAAAAATAATAATAAAAATAAAAAAATAAAAAAATAAAAATAAAACAATACAGTGAACACTGCCCTCAAAGAGCTTAGGTTCTAGTGTGTGAGAGAGAGACATTGAACAAGAAATATAATAAATGACTAATGTATAGCATGTTAAATCTGATAAGGAGTATGGGGAAGAGGCAGATTGGGGAAGACGACTGCAGAGAGCCACGGGGCAGGGTGAGTTGCAATTGTCAATAGAGTGGTCACAGAGGGCCTCGTCAAGAAGGTGGCTTTGAGCAAAGACTCTGAGGAAGTGAGGGAGTTCATTGTGAAGTCTCCTGGAACAGCATTCCAGGCTGAGGGAGTGACCAGTTCAAAGGCCCCCTGCTGGGGAGTGTGCATGCCTGTGTCGGAGGAAGAGCAAGGAGACCCATGTGCCAGGAGTGGAGGGAGGGAAAGGAAAGTGGCAGCTGTGTTCAGAGAGGAGAGAGGGAGGCCAGACCATGGTGAGCCTGCACTGCCACTGCAGGGCCTGGCGGGATGCCAGCCTCAGAGGTCTTTGAGCAGAGGAGGAACAGAATTGACTTCCACCACAGAAATGCTCAGTCCATGTGCAGCATTGAGAACAGAAGGAAGGTGGGCAAGGGCTTGCCATGGAGGAGGTGGCAAGTGGCCAGTTTCTGGTTGTTTTTTTGAAAGTGGAGCCCACAGGACATTCTGATGGATTCTGTCGTTACCTGGGAGATCTGAGAGAAACCCCCCATAGAAGGCCATGTTTCTCCCTCTCTACACCACCAGTCAACATTTGAAACACTTTTTAGAAAGAGAGAATTTTCTTCACCTTGCAAGATTATTCCTAATAAAAATAGCAATATTGCTCCAAGAGGCCGGGCTGTTGCCTCACTTGCTCATGAGCTAAGCCTTTCAGAACAGGCATCAAGTTTGTGGGTTGATAGAACCCCATCTTTACCTGGCTCCTGTGTGGTCCACGTTGCAAGTTTTCAGGAAGGTGCACGAGTTAAGGGTAGAGTTCCAAAACAAAACTGCCTGGGTTCAAATCCCAACATGGACCTTTACTCCATGTGTAAACCTGGACAAGGGACTTTAAACCTCAGTTTAAAATATGGGTCCAAAATTACAGCTAGATGGGAGGAATAAGTTCTAGTGTTCTATACCACTGTGGGATAACTATAGATAACAACACTATGTTATATAGTTTCAAATTACTAGAAGGAGGATATTGAGTGTTCCCAATACAAATAAATGATAAATGTTTGAGATGATGGATATGCTAATTACCCTGACCTGATCATCATACATCAAGTACAGAAACATCACTATGTACACCATAAATATGTATCATTGTTATGTGTCAATTAAAAATAAAATAAAGTATTAAAAATAAATAAGATATTGGCAATAAACTATTCATCATTGGACTATGTGCATAATAACCATGCTAATGATGCCATATTTGCATTCTGGGCACATTCTCAGATGTAGCCAAAACCAGCCAGGCAGGACAGCAGGCTCTGGAAACTCTCCCAAGGCCTGCCTGAGGTAGGAGACCCACAGGGCTGATTTTCCAGTCTCAGGCCGGTGAAGTGATGAAACTGGGCACAACCAGTAGATGGTGCTTAAAGCAACCTCTAGTTGCGCTCATTCCTCATTGGCATGAGACACTCCCAGCAGTGCCATGACAATTTACATCCTCTTTCCATAACAATAACCCAAAAGTTACCACCCCTTTTCTAAAAAGTTCTGCATAACCTGCCCCTTATTTTGCACATTATTAAAAGTGAGTATAAGTACACAAGTGCAGAGTCTGGGCACACTGCCTGTGAGTTAGCTCTACTCAGCAAAGAGCAGTGCTGGTTCTATCAAAGATTGCTGTCTAACACCACCAGCTCACCCTCAGATTCTTTTCTGGTGAAGCCAAGAACCCTCACAGGCTAGGCTCCAATTTGGGGCTTACCTGCCCACCTACATCATGCCCAGCTCCGCTTCTCAAAGTGGCAAGCACACCCCCAGGTGAATGCTCACCAGCATTACCTGGAAGCTGCTTGGCCTTCTTCTGCCACAGCACAGAAATAGGCGTTCCCTCCACAGGAACCTCCAAGGCCACGACACCTTCGTTTTCTGTGCTGGGGAGGCTTCAGGAGGGCAGTACAGTCCTGAGGAGTCAGAAATCTCTACGTGCGTAGAGATGGAATCTGTAAACATTCTCACAGGAGTGGGGTTCCCCTTCCCCTCCTTTTAGATGGTTCTTGTTAACCTAGACCAGCTCAGGAGCAACAGCCAGTGTAATGAGTGAGTTGACAAGCAAAAGATTATGGATTCCTTGTGGGGATATACTAGTGATGCCTGGGGTTCTGAACATTATTTTTCACACCAAATGTGAGAATAGCTAAAATATCAACACTATGCTTCATTGACATTTGTTTTCTTTATCTGATACCTCTCTCTTATTTTATTAAGTATTCTTTATGTTTCAGGATAATTTTCCCTTCAAACTGTAAGCAAATTCTTGGAAATAATTCATTAGAAAAAATAAAACTGGGTGCAGTGGCACACCCACATAATCTCAGTGCTTTGGGAGGCTGAGGCAGGAAGACTGCTAGAGGCTAGGAGTTTAATACCAGTCTGGGCAACATAGCAAGACTCCATCTCTACAAAAAAATTAACTGGACATGGTGGCACACAACTATAGTCCTAGCTACTCAGGAGGCTGAGACAGGAGGATCACTTGGGCCCAAGAGTTTGAGCTACTGTGAACCACAATTGTGCCATTGCACTCCAGCCTGGGCAACTAGAGTGAGACCCTGTCTCAAAAAATACATAAATAAATAAAATAAAATAAAATTTAAAATGCTAAAAAAAATTAAATGACTTCTAATCATTTGAAACAGCAAAAGTACCAGCTGAATTGAAGCCAAGTTAAAATTAAATTGCTGATAGTCTCCTACAGTCTAGATAACCAAGTGTAATATAAACATTACATTATTATTAGGAATGAATGGAGACACTTGAGATTTAGAAATGTCTGAGGAGGTGTGGAGGAGGTGGGGGTTTCCCTATATGACTAATTCTGGCATGGCTTCTAAATCAACTGTAACCTTCTTTAGGACTCATTACCACAGGTATCTCCTGTCACTATCATTTAACACGTCAGTGTCATATGACACACGTGCATGTGTGAGCATGCACTCACACACACAGACACTGCAAACACATATCTACATAATATGCATTCACACACCCACATATCTGTGTGACACAATGCACGATACACATTTCCATATACACTCCTACCTAGCACACAGGTTTGGCAAACATATGCCCACAAAACATATGAACACCCACACCTCAAGAATATATGTGTATTCCCCACGCAGCAATACCACACAGCACATGAGCATATAACACACCCACACAAATAATGTGTAACACACAGCTGCCTCACACACACACCTACTCTGGCTTCCCTCTTGACCTCACAGGCTGTAGTCTCAATATGTTGACAGAAGCAGCTGATTTGGGCAGGAAAAGTGCTGTCTTGACCATTGCGACTTCGGTTTTGCTTCAGTTTGCAGCAGGGGTTCCCAAGCCCTGGGGTAGTTCTGATCCATGACCTGTTAGGGACCAGGCCACACAGCAGGAGGTGAGTGGCAGGCAAGCGAGCATTACTGCCTGAGCTCCGCCTCCTGTCAGATCAGCAGCGGCATTAGATTCTCATAGGAGCGAACCCCATTGTGAATTGTGTATGTGAGGGATCTAGGTTGTGCACTCCTTGTGAGAATCTTATGCCTGATAATCTGAAGTGGAACAGTTTCATCCTGAGTCTATCCCCCTGTCTCTGGTCTGTGGAAAAATTGTCTTCCACGACACTGGTCCCTTGTGCCAAAAAGTTTGGGGCCTGCTGACCTACAGTGTTTCCAATAATCTAGAAGCCTAACACAAAGAACCCAAAATCATCACAGTGGAGCCACAATCGATATCTTATTCCCAGGAAAGTTGTGAAGCCCTTTGAATTAAAATAAAGATAGTCCCTGAACCAGAGATGGGACAATGAGTTCTTTCTGTAAAAAACCGAACATGGTGTTCACTGCTGATCTGATGCAATTTAAGGGCAGAGATGAGTGAAACTCGGGACAAGTGGTTTCAGTGAAAAATGCTGTAGCCAGAAAAATCATTCCATGTACAGGACTTGGTCTTGAATTCTCAATATATCCGTCTGTATTTTGTGGTTTTTAAATATATACAAGTGTATTAGCTAGGATTTGCTTCAGCTGTCAAGTGGCAGGAAACTCAAAATAGTAGTGACTTAAACAAGAAAGAAGAGGGAAAGTAATTCTCTCTCATGTGTATATAGAATGTCCAGGGCTGGCATGGTGGCTGTATCGTCACTGGGGACACAGGCTTCTTCTCTCTTGTTTCTCCAGCACCTTCGGCATATGGCTTCCACTTCAGGGTCTAAGATGGCTGTTCCAGTTCCAGCCATCATGCTGGCATTACAGCCAGCAAGAAACAGGAAGGGGAAGGGCATGCCCCTTTCTTTCAAGAGCACTTTCTGGAAGGTGACATGCCACACGTGCACGTACATCTTACTGATCAAGACTTAGTTACGTGACCACACCTAGCTGCAAGAGAGGTGTAGACATATGGTATTTATTCTAAGTGACCATGTGTCAGTTAAATTTGGGGTCTATTACTGTAGGATAAAGTGAGTGGATATAAGAAGATAGCTATTAGTTTCTGCAACACATTTTTCAAAGAATTAAAAATAGCCTTGGGAGCCCGGGCAGCATGGTGAAACCCCATTTCTACAAAAACTACAAAAATTAGCTGGCTGTGGTGGCATGAGCCTGTTGTCCCAGCTACTCAGGAGGATGAAGCAGGAGGATCACTTGAGCCTGAGAGGTTAAGGCTACAGTGAGCTGTGATTGTGCCACTGCACTCCAGCCTGGGTGACACAGTGAGACCCTATCTCAAAAAGAAGCTTCCACCCAGAGGTAATCACTGGCTCACTGTTAACATTGTAATATGTAGCATGTGTGTGTCTGTGTGTGTGTGTGTGTGTGTACATATGATTTCTTTTACAAAACTGAGTCAATACCATATGCAATTTTTTGTTGCATTTTGCGAATGTCTTTTTATGACTGTGTATAAATATCTATCCTTTTTTAAAAAGCTCAAAAGAAAAATCTGTAATTTGACCTAATAAAATAAGCATGTTATCCAAGACACTTACTAATACTTGTTTGATGCATCATTCAGTTCGGGGATCCAAGGAGACCATTTCACATCATGCAAAAAGCTGGGAGGAATTCAGGACCTATGAGAGGGCAGGGTCCCTGGCTCAAGGAACACATGGGGGAGTGGTGAAACCCCTAAGAATGCAGGTGTAAAGAATGAACTCCTGGCGGGACTCACCTCTCTGTTCCTGGGAAGGAAAAGTGGAGGGGGAAAGAGAGTACAAATTAATAGTGTCCTCCCCTTCTCCAGCCAAACCTTCAAGTGCTGCTAGTGTTAGCTGGAGAATTGAGCTCATGATATTTTGGGAAAATTATTTTATGAATTCTGCTGTTTATGATACTTAGGGCTTTATTCCCTTAGCAACTTCTCCTAGGATTTAGAATCCTTCTCAAAAGCTCAGAGGATTACATTTCAGATAAGCATGCAGAGTGGTGACTTATCTCAGCGGCAACTAAGAAATCTCAGTTCCTGTGTGCTCTCATTTAGTAGGCCTGCTTTATTGACTTGGTCCCCACAAATGTGTCACAGGAAAACATCTTTCTTTCTGCTTACCACTCCCTTGCTGTCTTCCTAAAGCATCAGTTCAAATCAACTCAGCTGAGAATTCTCCTGTGGGTCCCTGCTTCCTCTTGCACCAAATCTAACCTTCTCTACCAAACTTCCAGCCCGCTCTGCCATCAGCTCACTGCTCCCCACTGCGGGCTCTTTCCCAGCTCCTGCATTGCACTGAAGCCAGCGACAACGTGGGTTCCCTTTCCGGAGCTGAGACCTTTTTTTTTTTTAAGGAAGTGCGAATTTGAGAACCAAATGGACTCTGTCTCTAATGAACTGTGTAATAATGTTATTTAAACCCTTTGAGCCTCTGTTTTCTTGTGTGATCAATAATACATAGGAGAGAATAACAAAAATGGAATAATAAATATGGTCCCACAGGGGCGTGGCTGGATCAAACCATGCACACAGTGTACCCTGCACTGTGCCTGGCCCTTGGCAAGGGATTAAGTCACTGTGACATTCCTCTCCCCGTGCTATTCCTTTTCCCATGTAGCCATTTTTCTGTTTAGGGCCTTTTCTCTGCTCAGTTCGCAGTAGATTGTATCCTGCCTGGATGCCACTTGTTCTGGGTTGGTCTTCTTCACCTTGCTCCTGCTGGGCGGGGCTGTCCAATTGCGCAGAGCCTCTTGGCTTTTCTTGCAGTTGAGGTTCTAGCCTCTGACCTTCCTGGGGAACTCAGTGCCAGAACCTAGGGGCTATGGTCTCCCAGCTGCCCAAAGGCTCTGCTGTCCTGATGTGCTAACACCCTTCTTGGATAAATTGTACAGGCCTTGGCCGCAGAGTCAGCCTCTGGGCAGTCAGGTGGAGACTGGACCTGCCTCTGGACCTGCCCCCTTCCAGAACCTTTTATCTCCTCAGAAGTTCTCGATCCTCTGTCTTCTCTAATAAACGACAGAAAAGCTCCACTGTAAAGCCATGAATGTGTCTTTCTGAGGCTAGAAGGCTCAGTGGACATTATATTTTAAAACCACCTTTATAAAAATGCAATTTCCAGGACAATCAAAACTAAAGTTAGAAAAGGAAAAATGAAAAAAAAATCCCTCAAATTGTATGTACAAAGCATTACTATCTACAGTGGACTTCATCAGCCCTACAAGTACAGCATTAGGTCCTAACAGATGGGGTAAAGAATAGATCATTCAACTAAGAGGAAATTGAAATTGTCTTACAAAAAAGACAAATATTTAATGTTATTGGTAGTCAAATAAATACAATTTAAATTTTTAATGAGGTACCACTTTGCCCATTAGATTGAAAGATTATTTTAAAATAATAAAATCCAGTGCTGGAAAAGCTGCAGAGAAGCTGTTATGTTCACAGAGTGCTATTGTCATTGTAAATTATTATAATCATTTTGAAAAGCAATTTGGCAGTGCATTTTAAGAGCCGTGAAAATGTTTCTGCTCTTTGGCTGACAATTTTCACGTCGATAATCAAGCAAAATAAAAATAATTATGTGCATGAAAGTAATCTTGGTAGGGTTATCTACAATAGCAAAAATACAAGCAATTTAAATGTCGAACAATAGGGGAATGGTAAATTAAACGATGCCCCGTGTCCTCAAAGTAATATTGTGCAGCCATCAGAATAATCCTTCCATTTACTATCTCATATTTATCTGATGTCCTCATCCCCAGATTGCGCAATGAATTAGGAGGCAATCCCTTGGTTTTCTGGCCCCCTACTTAACTTTCATGTGTGGCCCCATCTGTGCTTGTCATCCTTCTGCCCCTGCCCGCTTTCTCAGGTTAATCTCTCCACCTGACTTGCAGACCTTCCCTATCTTTGTTCACCACCATCTCACTCCCTCAACTACCTCCTCTCCCAGAAATCAACCTTAGCCTCTTGGCTGTCTCTTTTCCTTTCTTGTTGCTTTCATTTTCAACGAAAAGCTCTCCCTTGTACCTACATCTCTATCTAGGTACTGTCCTATTGCTCCCTCCCACTTTAAGCCCACCTTCTTGTTAGAGGCACCTGCACTGACCTTTCTCACCCCTCACTGACACATATTCACTTAAGCCTAGCTGCCCTGTGCTTTCAGCAAGGCCACCAACAACATCCTCATTGCTGTATTCAGTGAATAGTTTTTCCTTCTTGACCTTAGCCCATTTAGCCTCCCAGGGTGTATTCTGACTCTCCTTCTCCTGAAACCACTCTTCCACTGTTTCCCACAGCCCACTCTCTTATCTCCTACAGTCTCATCTCCCTCACTGAGGCTGGGATTCCATTATATGTCCTGCCTTTCTCACTGCTCTTCTCAACATCCTTTGTGGTTACCTCTTCCTCTACCCATCCTGTAAAAATAGTATTTCCCAAGGGACTGTCACTGGTCCTCTTCACTTAGGTTCATCAACTCTCTTCAACTGGAGTCAGATATGTGGGATTCAAATTCTGACTTTCTCACTTTTCAAACATGTGGCAAAGTTATTCCACCTCTTAAGCATCAGTTTTCTTTCCTGTAAAATGGAGATAATAATAGAACCCACCCCATAGCATACCTAGTAAATGTTACACATTCAATGCATGCTAGCTATTCTCCTCCTCCTCCTCCTCCTCCTCCTCCTCCTCCTTCTTCTTCTTCTTCTTCTTCTTATTATTATTATATGATACCCTACTCTATTTTTTCAGTCTATACTTTGCTGAGCTTCAGAGCAACTCCTGTATTCAATGTCCTACTGGAAGCCTTTGCCTGGCTGTCCTTCCTCAAACTCCATATGTCCACAATTGCATGAACCATTTAGCTCCTCCCCAACTGCATTCCTGACCATATCTGAAAACTGGGAGACATCCTTGATACGTTTTCTCCCTTTATCTGTATTTTTCTCCCTAGGCATGTCCCATAAAATACTCCAAGTGGATTTCCCCAAGCTTATGCTCCAACCACCAGAATGGTGAAATGCTAACGTTGTAAAAGCTGAAAACTCCAAGATCATAGAGGAGCCCAGGGCTGTAAGATAAAAGGAACTGGGGCCCCGGACTGACAATGTGAAAGGCTGCCTGCCTGGCAGAAAGGCCTGCTTTGAATTTCATGTAAGAAACAATCACCTAGTACTTTATGCCACCAAGATTTTTGAAACTATCTTTCACAGCACCTAGACATGCTTCAACTAATATAAGTCCAAAATATCTGAAGGATTCATGAACTACTCCAATCCCCTCTGTTACAACCCTCCGTTAAGCTTTCATAATCCTTTTTTTAGTAGATCATTGTAATAGCCTCCTAAAAGGTGTGCCTGACTTCACTCCTACCTTTCTCTAATCCATTCTCCATACAGTTGTTGGTGGGGCCTTCACAAATTGTTAGAGGATCCCAAGTTTGATTTTATCCACCATTCCTGCTTAAGGAGATCTGGCACTGATTCCCCATTACTTTCAAGATAAAATCCAACTCCCGCCATGCCATAAGAGGCCCTTCATGAATTGTCTCCACCTACCTGGTGTATCTCTGCTCCTGTCCGTTTGTCTTCCTGGCCAGCCAGAATTAACTATCCACAGTCTCAGTGCCCTGTGCCAGGCTTCCTTGACTGCAAGTCTTTGGGTACGCAGCTCCCTCAGCCTGGAGGAACACTTCTGTGTCTTCCTTACCTAGATAACAGTTACTCATCTTTTAAGATTCACCTTCCCTGAGAGGCCTTCTCTGACTCCTCCAGGCTGGGTGAAAGTCTCCTGAATGCACTAATTACCCTTATATTCACATCTTTTATAACATGCATTACACTGTCCTCATAAAATCTGTTTACTTGTCTCTGAATACAGACAATATTTTGGTGTCATTTTCTAGCACAATGTATAGCATATAGTTAGCACTCAATGAATGCTTTTTGAATGAATGACTAGGCAAAGTATAAAAACATAATTACAATGCAACATAGAAAAAGATGGACAATAAAGAGCTGGGTGTGGTGGGGCATGCTTGTAATCCCAGCTACTCAGGAGTCTGAGGCAGGAAGAACACTTGAGCTAGGAGTTTGAGTCCAGCCTGGGCAACACAGCGAGACCCCATCCCTATAAAAAAGAAAAGAAAGAAAAGAAAAATATTAACAACATACCTTTTATTACTAAGTGAAAATTCGAATTGTAGACTGTATGTATAGTACACTGCACACTATGCAATAAACCTACATGAAATATATATGCATGTGGATAAATTTTGGAAATAATCATTCAAGAGACATTTATTTAGCACCTACTCTGTGCCAGATAATACTAATGGAAAGATTAATTAGAATTGATCCATCCTCTCAAGGAGTTTACAGTCTTGGGGTAGGGGGGCAAAGCAATCTTGTTTAGCTAGTGGGAATATTGGGAAATGATTGTCTTTCAAAATTCTCTTTAATTGTTCAAAGCAATACATTTAAAAAAACAGAAAACAGTCTATCAAATGCTGCTCATGTGATACTGAAGTCATAAAAATTCAACCTCCATTATCTTGGATCCATCTATCCGCAGTAAATCCTCTTTGAGTTTTTGAGTCTGCCTACACACTGTCGCACACTTTGATCCATGTTTGGTTTTGCTTCCCCACAAGATTGTCAGTCTCTTGTACACAGTGGATTTGTCTGATTAAACAGGTGCTGGGCAGCCCTTGACTGGCTTAATTTTGCTATCTAGTTTAAGGGCGGCCTTTCTTTTCATACAAAGCAGAAACATTGGGGTAAGGTGGGGTAGGGAAAAGTCTATGCTAGAAATGGAGAGGAACCTTTTTAGAATTACTCAACTTCAAGCCCCTGCTCACCTGCCCTTCAGGGAAACTGAGGGGAGATGAGAACTGTGGGAAGGGGAGGCACCTGTCCCACCACATGGGGAAACCCCTGACCACGTGCCCAGTGTCCTGGAGGCCAGAGTTGATGATGATAGTGCTGCTTCCTTTTACATGGTTCATCAGGCCTCACTTGCCCTCTTGGCCCAGACAGGGACAGAAAGAGGGAAATCTGCTCCTGGGGGCCTGATGGCCATGCCAGGGAAGGGTGAGGGAGAGGACCATCCTGTTCTTTCCATCAACAGCTCCAGGACCTGTCATGGTCCCTGGCAAACAGCAGACTTTAGTAGGTACGGCGCTGGTGAAATGAACCCGTTCAAAGCTCAAGGCTCCTGCTAGTGCCCTGTGTACCTGTGGACAACTTCATCTCTCTGAACCTCAGTTACCCCACCTGCAAAGATCATAACCTCAAACTCCATGTAATTGTCTTGAAGAATAAAATGAAATAGTAAGTATGAACCCACGGAATGAGCTTCAAAGCACTTTGAACATGTGGGGTCTATTTGAGGGTGCAGGGTGGGAGGAAGGAGAGGAGCAGAAAAGACGACTGTTGAGTACTGGGCTTAACACCAGAGTGATGAAATAATTTGTACAACAAACCCCTGTGATAGGAGTTTACACATGTCACAAACCTTCACATCTACCCCCAAACTTTTCTTTTTTTTGGGAAAAAAAAAAGAGAGAGAGACTCCAGCCTAGGTGACACAGTAAGACTGTCTCTTTCTCAAAAAAAAAAAAAAAAGGCGGAGGGAGCCAGAGACCTTAACAGACATCTCACCAAAGAAGATATCCTCATGGTACATGTGCATCTGAAAAGATGTTCCACATTACATGTTATCAGGGAAATACAGATTAAAACACAAAAAGAGAGAGAGAGAGAGAAAAGAAAATGGAGGGCAAAAGGCATGGCAGATTGGAAGACTGCCTCTGTGTTCATTTTCAAATACACTAATTACACGAATAGAAACAACTTTCTCATTAGCATTCTCATAATCAGTAAAGTTGGTGCTCTAAGTTGTAATATTATACATTCCTTCATAAACTCAATAAAGTTATTGTCACTCTTTATGAAAAAAATGCCTTTAAATGTTATGATTTATTTCTCATGCAAAATAATGTTCATTAAGTGAATTAAACCCCAAATCTCAACTTTTCTGCAGTGTTCGCAACCTGTGGACATGTGACGATAATAATGGTGCTCTGCTCCTTATCTAAATTTGGTGGGAACATCGTTGATGCTGACCTCCTAGGATAGAAGCCCTTTGGAGTGGGGACTGCACACTTGGCATGAGGTAGGAACATCCCCCATGTGTCTGGACATGCTGAAGAAGTAGGTACCACAGAGCACTGATGCCTGAGGATGAGGGGCACCTCTGGGGGCAAGCAGAAACAGAAAGAAAGGAGATATTTTTAATATAATTCATCTTCCTCAGCATGTGTCCCCAAAAGATTACACTCCAATCCAACACCATGGATCTGGACAAACAATGTAGTGTATTCGGTGGCACTTTGTGATTTCTGCCTCTTGTAGCAACAATCTTTCTTAATAAACAGCTTCATACATCTCACCAAGCACTTGCTGTCTTCCGGAGATGTCAGTGTAAGCACCTGGGTACCACCAGTGGAACGCTATACTGCTTATCTCCAAGAATCAAGAATAGGGAGTGTGTGTGTGTGTGTGTGTGTGTGTATGAGTACGCAGATGCCCAGAGAGAAAGAGAGAGACAGAGAGACCACAATTTCTTTCCAGTGTGGGTCTTTCCAACATCATTTTATAAGGTTCTGGACAGCTTGGCTGGCTGCAGTCCTGATATTATAAAACAGAATTGATTTGCAAGGACTTGAGCCAGGAGAGGGCACATCTGGGAGGCAGCTGTGAGATCAGCACAGAGCAAGGGGGCAAATGCTGAGATATCTTGAAACCTACAGCAGAATAAAGGGTTCGGGGCTACTTGAACCAGAGCCAGAGTTTAGTGCTCCCTAATGGGACTACTGAATTCATCAGGGCCAAGAGAGAACCAAGTGCCAGCCTTTATCTTGAGAGAGGAAGGAGGTTCTATGTGTGTATGGAAAATTAAAGGTCCGAAGAAGAGATGTAGTGAATGTGTTAAACCTGAAATTACACTGAATGACTTACAGCTGGATTCTCACTGAAATTTCTTTATTGCAACTATTCCAAAAAGATATCCACTATTTCAGGAGTTTCACTACACACTAAATTGACAAAGGGATTGTTTAGATGAGTGTTCTCAACCCTGATTTTCTTTAGAGTCTTTAGAAAATACCCACTCCAGACAAAATGAATCAGAATTTCTGGGTGAGGGATCCAAAGACGGGTAGTTTTAAAAACCTTTCTATGTAATTCTAATATGCAGTCAGGATTGAGAACTGATGGCTTAGGCTGAGATGAGAATGAGGTACCAAAGGAAGCTAGAGAAAGAAAGATTGTGGCTGAAAGGTTGTGATTCCTGAGCTTAGCCTCAGACAAGAAAAGTTTCCTCATGTTTATGCTTAAGTGCCAGAACAGAAAGAAACAAGACACCTCAGCCTGTAATGAGTTGGTCAAAGGGTTGGCAACAGTGAATTTAATCTGTGACTACCAATCAGAAGCCAAACTCTAAAGACCCCAAAATATAAACAAAACCAGACAAGCTGGTGAATGAATAATACATTTGGTTGTATGTTTCAGTCAACTATCAAGGATTCACAGAATAGAAACCCACTTAAGGTAGCTGAAGATTAGGAAGGTTTGTGGTAGAGACCCAAAAGGTAATTTCAAAGCATCAAGGGATTTGGGCTTGCAGAGCCAGGAACCAGACACTCAGGGACTGAGGTCACTCCTTTCACCTCTCAGTCATTTGATCTCCTTCATCTCTGTTCCTCTTCACACATCTGCTTCCTTCTTCCCGTGCAGTTGGCTTTCTCCAATTAAACGCTTTACACAAGGTCCAACATACAAGTGATTCAGCTCTAATTTATCACTATCTTTCATGTGCAGAGCCCAACACTGACTCACCATTGTTAAGGTGTTTCTTAGTTCAAATTTTCAGCAGAAAAGGATCTGGTCACTAGCCCAGCAAAGGACGGTTGATCTTATCTAGCTTCAGGCAAGGTGTCAATCTCCTCCCATAAACTAGGGTATGTGTGGAAAATTTCATGTGGTTCACAGGCTGAACACTTCAGGAGACCATTGGAAGGGCAGATGCTTATATAGTAGCTATAGGCAAGGCAAGTAAAGAAGTCCGTCTAATTTCCATCCATAACTGATGAAACAGACACATTTTGCTTTCCCATCTTCTACCTTCCAACATATGGGTGGATATGGGGGAGATAAGGAGGAGCTTGAAAGAACATGCCCTGTCCGCACAGGACCTAGTCTAGCATCTAAGAGAGGTAACCACAAATTGGCATCACTCAAAGTCAGTCTACAAATCCTCAACCAGCATTTATGTGCATGATTCTACATGTGTTTCCTTTCTCTGGAAATCACTGAGAAATCCATGGTTGGTAATGTTGAAGTCTAAGGATATTCAGATCCTGTGGTAGGTTCAATTTTAACCTCATACTTTCTGCTATACTGTGGCATGTGAAAATGGAACATACTTAGACATTAAGGAAGAGTCTCCTACCCTTGGGCTTTTATCTGATCATTTGGAAAATCCTCAGTTAACATGCTATTACAGTGGTTTGACAGTTCACTTGACAGCTCTGAAATAACATTCTTGACTCTTAGATGACAATCTTGTACTGAAACACAAAATGGCTCTTTTCAGAAATTTAGAACTTCAGCCAAGTTTTGGGTTCAAGAAAATAGTGGTGTGTGGATTTTTTTAAGCTCCCCAAATGGATAAATTGTGTGTGAACTCTCTTTATGTCCAATATCAGCTATTGCACCAAATAATTGAACTGTCATATGTCCTTTGTTCTTGTAATTAAGGTCGGCTGCACTGAGGCAGGAATAGTCTGGACTTGGGGGTCATGTTTAAAGGCAGCAACCTAGAGTAAACTTATCCTCCAACCCATGGACAGTCTGAGTATCTTTTTCCCCTCTTTGGAGGTAGAGGCAAAGTGAAAGGAAGAAAGGGTCCACAGGGAGAAGTAGGGGGAGCACTAGCAACAAATGTTGCCAATTTTCACTTTTCCAAGACCCTGTGGTCCTGAAAATTATGACTGTGGCCTCTGTGCAATGCCATCATGCCAATGTGCAATCATCTATTTTAGAACCTCAGATGGCATCAACTATTTTAGCTCTTGCCAAAGTACAGCTATTGCACATTCTGGAAGAAGAAAGAGAAGAAGAAGAAGACTAGTACTCGTATCTTACTGACAAAACAAAACACCTTTAAAACAAAAGGATGATTTATCTGGGCTGAAAATAAAACTCCTGCCTACTGAAGTCTGGTGCAGCTGAGTTATCACTATTTTCGTCCTGTAATTTGTTTTATAGGGTACTAATTAACAGGGCAAAGTCTGAAGCCAAGAAAGTAAATCCCATTTTGCTGTTTTCCTTTTCTCTAGCAAGATGCAGACCTGGTCTTTAATTAAAGTGCAAGTTCCAAGGGTACTATCAGCTACCGAAATCGGGAAACACTGAGCAGAAAAGATCACGGTGAAACCTGCTGTGTAGAGCTCAAGAAAGATAATGGCAAAGAGAGGAATTGCACAGGCAACCTCCGAAAGAAGAGATTGTTTTCCTCAGATGTCCCATTCTTATTCAACTTTTGTCTGTTCCCCATAACTCAGAATTTCTTCCCTGGCTCTACTTAACTGAGCATATACCACAAACATCCTTTTTAAAAACTGGATTTCAGGCCCGGTGTGGTGGCTCACACCTGTAATAACAGCACTTTGGGAGGCCAAGGCAGGTGGATCACATGAGGTCAGGAGTTCTAGACCAGCCTGATCAACATGGTGAAACCCCATCTCTACAAAAATTAGCTGGGCGTGGTGGCGCACACCTGTAATTCCAGCTACTCTGGAGGCTGAGGCAGGAGAATGGCTTGAACCCGGGATGCAGAAGTTGCAGTGGGCTGAGATAGGGCCACCACACTCCAGCCTGGGCGACAGAGTGAGACTCTGTCTCAATAAATAAATAAATAAATAAATAAATAAATAAATAAATAAATAAAATAAAATAAAAAGTGAATTTCTTTTCCCAGATAATTCCTGTTTCGGGAGCGGCATTTTTTTTTTTTTAAAGGTGGCTACTTTCCCATCAAACACCCCTGTCCCAATCTCCCCCTTCTCTGGGGTTTCTTTTTTTATCTGATCCCTCAGTGATCTTGGAGGCTGGGCTTTGCTGCCCGGCAGGTGCCACTCATCCTTCACCCCTCCCCTCCCAGCTCACCCTCTTCGCCGCCTGGTCTCAGGGTCTTCTTCACTCCTTTTTCCCTCTCTTTGTCTCTCTCCCGTCCCATTCCTGGAAGTTCTGGACTGGAGGTGGCTGCTCTGGCTTCTCCTCCCTCCTAGGACCCTCAGATAGTATAGGGGGCAAGGGGAGTGCGGCGGGGAGGGTGCAGGATGGGTTGGTGAGGAGAGTGAGTGCTGGGTTCGCACCGGGAGCCGGGAGCCTGACGTCACCACGCCCTGCCTGTCAATCTCCAGCGCGCGCCGCTCGCAGCCGCCTTTTCTGCCACCAACTGTGTCTCTCACTCGCGGCGCCGGCACAGCGACAGGCGCCCCGCGCTTGCCTCCTCCCCGGCCAGGCCGCCTCCTGCAGGCAACTGCTCAGTCCGCGCGGGGAGCTCAGCCCGGCGCCCCTCCTCGGCGCCCATGACCAGCGACTTCCAGAAGTCCTGACGCCCCAGGTGAGCGGCCGAGTTCCCCAGGGAACTTTGAGGATGTGGGGAGAAGGATAGCCAGGGGATGGGTCTTTCCAGAAGAGGATAAGTGGAGCCAAGCTTGACTCCGACCCTCCACTCCCCCCATACACACACCCTAGTCTATCCTCCCAGACCCCCTTCGCAGGGGTCTCTGGGCTCCAGGGCTCTCCAAGCTTCGCAATGGCAGAAACTTCGCTTTCAGCACCACGGACAGCGTATCTACTGTCCAGCTCCCTGGAAATGTCCTGGTCGCGCCGCCACAACCCGGGCGGCACTCTCCCAGGATGACACTCCTAGCTGGTGCACTCGTATGCGTGTGCAAATACAGGCATCCTTGGAGAACTGATCCGTGTGCATGTGAGTGCATGTTGTCCTGGTGTATATCTGTGCAAAAACTCAGAAGTCCGCATGGGTATTTCACTCACTTACTCAACAGGTATTTATTTTGGGATCTCACTTAACCCATGATTCCCCGATTTGCTCTGGGGTCCCAGGGTGGGGTGGGCAACTCAAGTGGGGCAATGCGAGAGGAGGCTCTATGCGTGGGAAAGTTTCCTGGCAGCCTGAAAGGTACACCTGACGCCTGCACTCCCTCCCTATGCAGGGTGCAAATCCGGCCGCAATGAACGCGAGTGCCGCCTCGCTCAACGACTCCCAGGTGGTGGTAGTGGCGGCCGAAGGAGCGACGGCGGCGGCCACAGCAGCAGGGGGGGCGGACACCGGCGAATGGGGACCCCCTGCTGCGGCGGCTCTGGGAGCCGGCGGCGGAGCTAATGGGTCTCTGGAGCTGTCCTCGCAGCTGTCGGCTGGGCCACCGGGACTCCTGCTGCCAGCGGTGAATCCGTGGGACGTGCTCCTGTGCGTGTCGGGGACAGTGATCGCTGGAGAAAATGCGCTGGTGGTGGCGCTCATCGCGTCCACTCCGGCGCTGCGCACGCCCATGTTCGTGCTGGTGGGCAGTCTGGCCACCGCTGACCTGCTGGCGGGCTGTGGCCTCATCTTACACTTTGTGTTCCAGTACGTGGTGCCCTCGGAGACTGTGAGTCTGCTCACGGTGGGCTTCCTCGTGGCTTCCTTCGCCGCCTCTGTCAGCAGCCTGCTGGCCATTACGGTGGACCGCTACCTGTCCCTGTATAACGCGCTTACCTATTACTCGCGCCGGACCCTGTTGGGCGTGCACCTCCTGCTTGCCGCCACCTGGACCGTGTCCCTAGGCCTGGGGCTGCTGCCCGTGCTGGGCTGGAACTGCCTGGCAGAGCGCGCCGCCTGCAGCGTGGTGCGCCCGCTGGCGCGCAGCCACGTGGCGCTGCTCTCCGCTGCCTTCTTCATGGTCTTCGGCATCATGCTGCACCTGTACGTGCGCATCTGCCAGGTGGTCTGGCGCCACGCGCACCAGATCGCGCTGCAGCAGCACTGCCTGGCGCCACCCCACCTCGCCGCCACCAGAAAAGGTGTGGGTACGCTGGCTGTTGTGCTGGGCACTTTCGGCGCCAGCTGGTTGCCCTTCGCCATCTATTGCGTGGTGGGCAGCCACGACGACCCAGCGGTCTACACTTACGCCACCCTGCTGCCCGCCACCTACAACTCCATGATCAATCCCATCATCTATGCCTTCCGCAACCAGGAGATTCAGCGCGCCCTGTGGCTCCTGTTTTGTGGCTGTTTCCAGTCCAAAGTGCCCTTTCGTTCCAGGTCCCCCAGTGAGGTCTGAAGGGCTCGCTCCGTGTCCTCTCACCAACACCACACCCCCAACAAGCCAGCCTTTGGTAAGCTTGGTGCCTGCTGATGAACTCTGAGATCCCAATGGTGTGAGTCTGACTGTGGAAAGAAAAAGGGACTAAAGAAAAATTCAACAAACTCACAAGGACAAAGAGGCTTGTTGGCACTTTACATATACAGTGTATACATGTGTACATATATATACAAATATTTGTATCTTCTGGAGGTGTTCAGGATGTGGAGCTTCCTATTCTGTGAAAAAACAAGAAAAAGATATGATTGTATACTCAAATTGTACATCACATTTGTCAAACGAAGACATTCCAATACTGCTTAATTATAGCACTTTATTTTTAGCTGCTGAACTGCCAAAACAGTGTTGCCATTTTCAAGGGCAGGGAAAAGGGAGTAAAAGGTGTATTTTTGTTGTATGTGATAGAATATTTTGCTGCACATGCATCAACAAATTACAACATATTTTGTACACGAATAAACCCATTACAAGAATGTAATTTGGGATATGTGACTGACTATAGAATTACTATTAGAGAGCTGAATTATGAGTGTCTTTATTTCCTTTCTTTCTTGTTCGCTTGCTTTCTTGCTTTCTCTTGCTTGCTTTCTTTCTCTTGTTTGTTCTAGATAGAGTCTCACTCTGTCGCCCAGGCCTGAATGCAGTGGCACAATCATAGCTCAGTGAAGTCTTGAACTCCTGGGCCCAAGAAATCCTGCCTTAGCCTTCCTAGTAGCTGGGACTACAGGCATGCCACAGCATGCAGCTTACTTTATTTATTGTCTTAAGTTTTTAAAATTTCAATAGATTTGAGGGTACACGTGGTTTTTGGTTACATAGATGAGTTCTTTAGTAGTGAATTCGGAGATTTTTGTGCACCTGTCACCTGAGCAGTGTACACTGTACCTGATATATAATCTTTTATCCCTCACCTCCCTCCCAACCTCTCCCCACTCCAAGTCCCCACAGTCCATTATATCACTCTGTGTGGTTTTGTGTCCTCATAGCTTAGCTCCCGCTTATAAAGGAGATCATATGGTATTTGATTTTTCATTCTTGAGTTACTTCACTTAGAATAATGGGCTCCAGCTCCATCCAGGTTGCTGCAAAAGACATTATTTCCTGCTTTTTATGACTGAGTAGTATTCCATAGTACATCCATATATATATAGTCTTTTCTTTATCCAACCCTTGGTTGAAGGGCACATAGGTTGGTTCCATATCCTTGCAATTGCAAGTTTATTATGTAGCATTATTCTCCTGAGAAAACCTTAATGTAAAAAAGCATATGCATTTGCACATTGTTCATAAACTTTCACTGAAATACCAAATTTATATCATTGTGGTTGGGGAGGGAGGGTGCAGGAAGGGAGTAATATATTCATGTAACAGTATTCACAGGACAACAAAGGGTTACTGGTGTTATCTGTGAAAGTTAATCTACTCCCTTGGTTACTGGGTTTCAAAAACAAATATCTGAGGATGTCTTCCTCTCATTCCCTGTGCACTTGTGAATCCTGAAACCACAACTTTCAGTTGTAATTTTTCCAATATGGCAAGAAGTTTAAATGTTTAAAATTCATGTTGACTTAATACATTGTTGCTCGCCAGATCTTGTAGTAAAATGCACAGGCTGGTAAAATGAATAAATTCTTCCAAGACAGAATTCCAGTATATATATCTCCAATCTCATGAGGTACACAAAAGTATATCCAGTATCCTCTCTTGAGGTACTCTCATCTTCAAAAGAGGGCACTAAAATCCTTAAGCACTAAACATTCCCATTCCACTGATAGGTATGGGTCATGATGATTCCCCTCCTTCCCTTCTTATAGGATGATGTGAGGATAAATTGGAGAACACGTGAGAGCACGCTCTGAACCCTCTTGAATTAATATGCACACCAGCACAAGTCGTTAGTACTCTTAGGCCTTAGGAAAATACACAGGAGAAAATTTATTGAGTTTCCACTATCCTACAATTGAGTTCTGAGACACAATTCCAGGGATTGGAACATGGAAGTGAAAAAAAAAAAAAGGACAAGAAGTCTCGAACTCCATAGTGCTACCTTCTAGTGGGGAAGATGGCCTACAACCAAACAAACAAATATATAATGTCATGTTAGGATAAATGCTAACAAAGAAAATAAAGGAGGATGAGGGATAGGGTGCTCCAGTTAGGGCGGCCAGGGAAGATCTCTCTGAGGAGATAACATCTAGGAGGAAAGCTCAGTGAAGGGAGAGTGAGATGCATGAGCACGCAAGGGAAGAGCTTTCCAGACAGAGGAAGCAGCAAGTGTGAAGGCTTCCAGGTGGGAGCATGGCCGTCAAGTTCAAGGAACAGCAAGGAGGTCAACGAGGCCAGACAGACTGAGCAAGAGGAAGAGAGGCATGCTGTTAACTTGGAGGACCTGGGATATGATTATCTCAAACTTCACAAGCCACTACAGGGACTTGGGCTTTGACCCTGAGTGACATGATATGATGTTTATTTTTTAAAAAATCACTCTAGCTATCCTTTTGAAAATAGTCTCTAGGAGGGTCAGAGTGAGAGCAGGAGATAGGGGTTTATAAACATAATCCCCATGAGAAATGACAGTGGCTTGGAGCACAATGGCAGTGGTGGAGATGGTGAGAAGTAGTAGGTTCTAGAAATGTGTTGAAGGATAGACGGGAGGTGGGGCATGAAAGAAAAATGTTCAGAATTCATCAAATGAGGGAATGCAGAGGTCTTTAGTGAGCAAGGAAAAACTGAAGGTTGGGGGGAGTACATTGGGAAGTGTGATGATTAATTTTATGTGTCAATTTGGCCAGACAATAGGGTGCCCAGATATTTGGTCAAACACATTTTGATCATTTGAAGGCCTGAATAGAACAAAAATCTTGGCCTCCCCCAAGCAAGAAAGAAGTCTTCAGTGGGTTTCCCTTGGATTCCACTTGCAACATTGGCTTTTCCTGGTTCTATGGAAGATGGTCTTGAGACTGGAACTACAGCGTCAACTTCCCTGGGTCTTCAGCCTCCTGGCCCACCTTGCAGATTTTGGACCTGTCAGCCTCCATAATCATTGAACTATTCCTTAGAATAAATGTCTTCATGTGCACATATATGCGCACACACACACACACACACACATGCACATCCGATGGGTAGGATATATCTATGTACATATACACCCTATTGGTCCTGTTTCTCTGAAGAATGCTGACTAATACATGAAGGGTGGCAAATTTAAAAAGTTAGTTTTAAATACCTAGAGAGCGCTCACGTATGAAGTTAATTCATTTATTTATTTCACAAACACTTCTATAGCACTACTATATGCCAGACACTGCTCTAAACCCTTTACAAATATTAGCTTATTTAATCACCACCTTTATTTAATTCCAAACTGGTTACGTCTCAGCAGGAGGCAAATGGCACGCTCAAACGAGGTGACTGAGGAGAGTTTAATGAGGAGACTATTTATAAAAGTGTGAGAATAGTTAAGGGAAATCAACAAGGAATGGTGAAACGCCCCCAGAGCTGGCACCAGCAGGGCTGCGAGAAGGGGGAAGAAGAGAGAGTAATTACTGGAACCAGGAGAGAGGGCTTTAGGTCTTGGCTGTCCAGCAGGAGCTATGGCCTTCAACAGAGGAAAGCAGCAACAACCAACCTAGGGCTTGATAGGGAGAGATCTGGGAGAATAAATTACTCTCTTCCCTCTGTCCCACCTCTTGATGGAGGCTTCCATTAGCTAAACTCAGTCAGAAGCCAGACCGCAAGACAACTCTTTGGTGCAGGCCACACAGATCAGCTTCTCTGGGCACTGAGCAGATAGAGAAGGGTGAGAAGTAGACCTGCTAGTGCAAACAGAGAATATCCAGCACAAACGCTGTGAGCTCAGTACTCTTGTTGCTCCACTTTTTAGCTGAGGAAATGGAGGCACAGAGAGGTTAGCTATGCATATCTGGAATTCCGGACAAAGGTCTAAGCAGGACAAATGAATTAGGGACTTATCAACATATAGGTAGTACATAAAGCCATGGGTCTAGAAGGGGTCACTTCACGAGTACTCGTAGACAGAAAAGAGAAGAGGGCCAAGGACTGAGCCCCAGGAAATGGAAGCATTTAGAAATCAAGAAGAAATTGAGGATCAAGCAAGGGAGAAAGAAAAGTGATCAGTGAGATGGGAGGAAACCAAGAGTACAGTGACCCAAAAAATAAAGAAAAAAGTGTGTAGGGAAGAAGTAGTCAAATGGCTCAAATGCAGCTGAGAGAGTAAGTAAAATGAGAACTTTAAAAAATGGCTACAGATGATGTCATGTGAATGTCTTTGGTGAACTTCCCAAGAAAAGCTTCAGGAAAGAGAGGAAAAAAAAGCCTGACTGTAGAAGGGACAAGAGAAAATGTATGAGCAATCTAGTCTCCAGCAACTCACAGCAGAACTGTGACCTTTTCAACGCTATAAAACACACTACGTTTTATAGATGTAGAGTTTTACACTGTCTATAAATTCAAATCAGGGAAGATCAGCATTATTGCCAACTCATCAAATTAAAATTTTCTAAAGTATTAACCATCATGGACTCTTCAGCATCACCAGACACTGATGCAGGTCCTATTATCATCTGGAAAACATTCAAGTGAACTAAAATGTAAAAGCTCTTGCTGTCAACTTTCCCATCTGTGATGGGGAAAACAGTATAATTTCAGAAGTAGAACAAAGAAGTCAATATTATTTTATCTTTTATACTCACAGAGAAAAAAATTTCTTGCAATCATCACATTAAGAAAGTTCAACACTAGAATAATAAGACACAAACCATGGATCTGTCTTCAATGCACTTATTAATATTCAATACCAGCCCTGGTCCTAATCAAAATGTTTGAGAGAGCCAAGTGTAAGAAGATACTAAACAATCAAGTTTTTACTAATGCCAACTTACACAGTTGACCAGGCTGTGTAATATCACCAGGCTTAATATTAACCAACCTAGGAATATGAAAATATAAAACTGTGGGAATATCTTGAAACATTTCCACAGAAGAAAGTCCCATATTCATTTGACCTATCAAATATTAATTAAGAATTACCTACTGCAAGATCCTATGCTAGTTGCTAGAAACATAGTCTTTTAAAAAAATTCTTTAAATTTCTTTATTTTTAATTTTTTTTGTGGGCACATAGTAAGTATATATATTCAAACATACAGTCTTGGAGAAAGGCAAGACTCACTCAAACAGCTAATTACCTACCCACTTTGTTGTCTAATGGGCATCCTAAATTTAACACATTTAAAATTGGACCACTGATCTTCACCCTCAAACGTGATCTTTATCCCTTATGTGTAAGTTAACAAAAATGTCATCTTTCTAGGTGGTCAGGTCAGAAACCTTAGACTCACACTTTCCCTTCTATTTTTCTCATACCTCACAATCAATGTGTCAGCCTGTTGCCTTTACCTTCAAAGAATATCCAGAATCCAGACACTTCTCACCATCCACACCACTCTCATCATCTCTTGCCTGAATTACTATAGCAGCCTCCTGTCTTGTCTCCCACTTTCAGTTTTTGTGCCTATCAGCCCACTGTCTACACAGTGTCTCACCCACACAAACAGTTGCTCCTTGACTACTCTTCAGATCTAGGCATAAACCCACCAGGAATTCTTTATTTTCTTTTCTTTTCTTTTCTTTTAATTAATCAATTAAAAAAATTTTTTGAGACAGAATCTCTCTCTGTCACCCAGGCTGGAGTGGAATGCCATATAAGGCAACAGATACAACTCTGAGAAGAGTACTAATGAAAAGTATGACAACAAAAGTATGCACAGAATAGGAAAGGATCCAATAGGAATGTCAGGAAAATGTGCAGGTCTCCACTCGGGAGGAAACACCAGGCTGAGTCTAGAAGAACAAAAGAAATTTTCAAGGCAAAGGCATTGAAGGGGGCGGTGTTCTAGGCCAAGAGGGTAACATGAAGCACAAAAGCATAGGCCACTCAGAGAAATGCAGGCCATTCAGCATGGTTGGAGTGAATAAGATATAGAGACCAGGGAGTAGGTGGCAGGAGATGAATCTGGAGAGATAGAAGAAACCAGAGCACAAAGAGCTACACTGACAATGGATGTAGATGGAAAAGACTGGAACCCAAAGACCATTTGGGAGGCTGTTTGCAGCCTCTTAATGCAAGTGAGTTAAGCAGAGCAGAGGGCTGGGGAGGAGATGAACTCAAGAGATCTCAAAGAAGTAGAGTGTCTCAGACTCCATGAGTGATTGTAGGGGCTGAAGAACAGTTTAGAAGTCAAGAGTGTAAAACTGGGTGAATTCACTGAAATGGAAGCATAGAGGGAGAGGAAGATTTGAGTAAGAGAAAAATGAGTCAAGCTTTCTATGTATTGAATTTCAGGATCTGTGAGATATCAAGTGGCCCTGTGGCTTTGGAGCTCAATGTTATTTTATCTTTTATACTTTGAAGCTCCCAAGGATGCTTGGAGTGGAGACATAATTTCTGTAGTCATTGACCTTACAGTGGAAGTGAAGCTATGGGAGGAAATGGGAAGAGGCCAAGGTCACAGTCTGGGACCAGTAACATATGAAAGTAGAATGAAGAAAAGAAAAAGGGAAAAGGAGACCTAGAAGTGGCATCCAGCGAGAGCTTGAGAAGCTGAGAGGATGTGATTAAGTGTGTAAAGGCTGACAAGACATCAAGTAAGATAGGTATTGTCAAGGGTTCAATTTAGGAACATGGTGGTCATTGGTGGCTTCAGAGAGAGTAGCTTCCATGGAGAGTAGGATGAAAACTAGATTGAGTGAATTGAGGAGAAAATGGGAATTTTCATGTTTTTCAATAAATTTAGCTTTAAATGGAAGGAGAGAGATAGTGTCTAGAGGGAAATACAAGGTCACAAGATAATCTTTCTCACTTTTAGACTGAGGGGAAAGCACCACATAACTGGAAACACTGAAAACAGGAGAGGGGAAAGATGGCTGACAGAGCCAGGTATGACAGGAGGAGGATGGGGTCCAGGACACAGTGTCAGAGTAAAGAGGAGGAGTATATACAGGAGGAGGTGGGGACACAGTTCCCCTGCTCTGACAGGAGGCAAGGTGGGAATAATTGGTACTGATAGATCTAAGTTTATGGGAGGTGGGAGGAAGTTCACAGAGTTCCTACCTGACAACTTAGATTTATCTGAAGGAGGAGTGTCAGTTAAGAGACTGTTACAAGAAGTATCGAGAACCTGAGCTGATGACATTGGGAACAAAGCTGCACACTTGAGGCACTGTAATCATTTAACCAAAGGTGAAGTTCAGATCATACAAGCACTGCAAGGATGTAGAGCAATTAGAATTCTCATAGATGATAATCCCAACACTTGGGAGGCCGAGACAGGCGGATCACGAGGTCAGGAGATCGAGACCATCCTGGCTAACATGGTGAAACCCCGTCTCTACTAAAAAATACAAAAAACTAGCCAGACGAGGTGGTGGGCGCCTGTAGTCCCAGCTACTCGGGAGGCTGAGGCAGGAGAATGGCGTAAACCCGGGAGGCGGAGCTTGCAGTGAGCTGAGATCCGGCCGCTGCACTCCAGCCCGGGTGACAGAGCGAGACTCTGTCTCAAAAAAAAAAAAAAAAAGAATTCTCATAGACGAATGGTGAAAAAGTAAAATGGTACAAACCCTTTGGAAAATCTTTAGGTGATTTCTCAAAAGTTAAACAAAGTCCTAACATGTGACTCAACCACTCCACTAGTAAGTATTTACCCAAGAGAAACAAAAGAATATGTCTTATAAAGGCTTGCACACGAATGTTTATAGTAGCTTATTTTGAATAGCCAAAAACTAGAAACAATTCAAATATCCATTAACAGTGAATGAGTATACAAATGGTGGTACATCCATATGATAGAATGCTACCCTGAAATTAAAAGCCATGAACTATTGGTACATGCAACACCGTAGATATGTCTTCAAATAATTATGCTGAGTGAAAGAAGCCAAACCAAAAAAAGAGCAAATAGAGCAATATTCTGTATATACAAAATCCTTTAAAATGTATAGTGACAGAGAAGATCAATGGTTGGGATTGGGGGTGTAGGAATGGGAGAGAGAGGAAGGGGTTGAAAAGGAACACAATGAAAGTTTTGGAGTGATATGTTCCATCAATACCTGGTTTACTGAGAGTTTTTAACATGAAGGGATGTTGAATTTTATCAAAGGCCTTTTCTGCATCTGTTGAGATAATCATGTGTTTTTTGTCTTTGGTTCTGTTTGTGTGATGGATTATGTTTATTGATTTGTGTATGTTGAACCAGCCTTGCTCCCAAGGATGAAGCCAACTTGATCATCGTGGGTAAGTTTTTTGATGTGCTGCGGAATTCAGTTTGCCAGTATTTTACTAAGGATTTTCGCATCAATGTTTATCAGGGATATCGGCCTGAAGTTTTCTTTTTGTTGTTGTTGTGTCTCTTCCAGGTTTGGGTATCAGGATGGTGCTGGCTTCACAAAATGAGTTAGGGAGGAGCCCCTCCTTTTCACTTGTTTGGAATAGTTTCAGAAGGAATAATACCAGCTCCTCTTTGTTTTTCTAGTAGAATTCAGCTGTGAATTTGTCTGGTCCTGGGCTTTTTTTGGTTGCCTCAATTTCAGAGCTTGTTATTGGTCTATTCAGGGATTCATCTTCTTCCTGGTTGAGTCTTGGTAGGTTTTATGCATCCAGGAATTTATCCATTTCTTCTAGATTTTCTAGTTTATTTGCACAGCTATTTATTACAAACCCACAGCTAATATCATATTGAATGGGCAAAAGCTGGAAGCATTCCCTTTGAAAACCTGTACAAGACAAGGATGCCCTCTCTCACCACTCCTATTCAACATAGTATTGGAAGTTCTGGCCAGGGTAATCAGGCAACAGAAAGAAATAAAGGATATTCAAATAGGAAGAGAGGAAGTCAAATTGTCTCTGTTTGCAGATGACATGATTTCATATCTAGAAAACCCCGTCATCTCAGCCCCAAAACTTCTGGAACTGATAAGCAACTTCAGCAAAATTTCAGGATACAAAATCAATGTGCAAAATCACAAGCATTCCTTTATACCAATAATAGGCAAGCAGAGAGCCAAATCATTAGCGAACTCCCATTTACAATCACTACAAAGAAAATAAAATACCTAGGAACACAGCTAACGAGATGTGTAGGATCTCTTCAAGGAGAACTACAAACCACTGCTGAAGGAAATAAGAGAGGACACAAACAAATGGAAAAACATTCCATTATCGTGGATAGGAAGAATCAATATCATGAAAATAACCATACTGCCCAAAGTAATTTACAGATTCAATATATTCCCATCAAATTACCATTGACATTTTTCACAGAATGAGAAAAATCCATTTTAAATTTCATATGGAATCAAAGAAGACCATGTATAGCCAAGACAATCCTAAGCAAGAAGAACAAAGCTGGAGGCATCACACTACCTGACTTCAAACTATACTATAAGGCTACAGTAACCAAAACAGCATGGTACTGGTACCAAAACAGACATATAGACCAAGGAGCAGAATAGAGACCTCAGAAATAACATCACACATCTACAACCATCTGATTTTCAACAAACCTGACAAAAACAAGCAATGGGGAAAGGATCGCCTATTCAGTAAATGGTGCTGGAAAAACTGGCTAGACATATGCAGAAAACTGAAACTGGACCCCTTCCTTACACCTTATACAAAAATTAACTCAAGATGGATTAAATACTTAAATGTAAAACCCAAAACCATAAAACCCTAGAAGAAAACCTAGGAAATACCATTCAGGACATAGGCATGGGCAAAGACTTCATGACTTAAATGCCAAAAGCACTTGCAACCAAAGCTAAAATTGACAAATGGAATCTAACTAAACTAAAGAGCTTCTGCATAGCAAAAGAAACTATCAGAATGAACAGGCAACCTACAGAATTGGAGAAAATTTCTGCAATCTACCCGTCTGACAAAAGTCTAATTTCCAGAATTTACAAGGAACTTAAACGTATTTATAAGAAAAAAACAACCCCATCAAAAAGTGGGCAAAGGATATGAACAGATACTTCTCAAAAGAAGACACTTACACAGCCAACAAACACATGAAATAAAACTCAACATCACTGATCATCAGAGAAATGCAAATCAAAACCACAATGAGATACTATCTCATGCCAATCAGAATGGTGATTATTAAAAAGTCAAGAAACAATAGATGCTGGTGAGGATGTGGAGAAATAGGAACGTTTTTATACTGTTGGTAGGAATGTAAATTAGTTCAACCATTGTGGAAGATAGTATGGCGATTCCTCAAGGATCTAGAACCAGAAATACCATCTGACCCAGGAATCCCATTACTGGGTATATACCCAAAGGAATATAAATAAATCTACTAAAAAGATACACGCACATGTATGTTTATTACTGCACTATTTACAATAGCAAAGACTTGGAAGCAACCCAAATGTCCATCAGAGATAGGCTGGATAAAGAAAATGTGGCACATACATACCATAGAATACTACACATCCATAAAAATGAATGAGATCACATCCTTTGCAGGGACATGGATGAAGCTGGAAGCCATCGTCCTTAGCAAACTAACACAGGAACAGAAAATCAAACACTGCATGTTCTCACTTATAAGTGGAAGTTGAACATTGAGAACACATTGACACAGAGAAGAGAACAGCACACACCAAGGCCTGTTGGGGGTTGAGAGGAGAGAACTTAGAGGATGGGTCAATAGGTGCAGCAAACCACCATGGCACACGCATACTCATGTAGCAAACCTGCACGTTCTACACATGTATCCCATTTTATTTTAGAAGAAACAAAGAAAGTAAAAGGAACATTTGGGGTGATGAATATGTTTCTTAACTGTGATGATGGTTTCACCAGCACATAGATATGTCAAAAGTCATCAAATTACACACTTTAAAGATGTACTACTCACTGTATCAATTATACCTCAATAAGCTTGTAATAAATAAAGGTCAGAAAAAGAGCTATAGTACAATAGCAGATAATTTAAAATAATACCACGTGAAAATAAAATGCCATGTCCCAATATATGATACCACATGAAAATAAAATGCCAAGTCCCAAGGTGATTTATTAGTCAGAATAGGCTAAGTTGTGCTGCAGTAACAAATAACCCCCAAGTCACAGTGGATTGACACAACAAAGATTTCTCATTTGTGTAATGTTACTTGCAGTGTCTGGGAAACTTCACAATGTAATGCTTCTCTATGCAGCAATATAGCCATTCATCTTCTGGCTCTACCCCCTCGACTTGAAGCCTTCTCTGTAATTACTGGGGCAGGGAATAGAGGACTGGAGGGTCTCATGCAAGCAATGAAATGTTTTATCCCATAAGTGACTGTTCCATTTACAGTTCATAAGTGACTCTTCCACTCACAGACCTAGTCATATGACCTGACCTAACCAACTCTTTCTGAGTGCTCAGAAAGAAAGGGGAATCAGAAATGAATGCATTCGAGAAGATTTTACCATTCATGGCTTCAAGCACAAATACCTCATTTTTGCCATCCCATAATGAACATCAGGTTTCAGAGAGAGAAGAGATTTGCAAGGTTCAAACCCAAATTTTCAAATATTATGTAAGACTAGACAGAAGTTTATGGTTCTTTAATAAAACTTATGGAATAAGGATGTTGGGTTTAGTTAGCTGAATACAGTATTAATAAGGAAAAACTTAAGGTAAACATAAAGAAAGGGCTGTTCCAGAGATTAGTCTGATTTTCTAGCCTCAGCCAGACTTTGCCCCTGGTCTCAAAGCAAGGGAGAATTGTGAAGGTTTAGCATAAACCCTTCTTCACTGTGACAGTAAGCTGTGACGCTGGCACATAACCCAAATGCAGAGCATTCTTGGAAGCTGGGCTAGGCCATATAAACTGTCCTTTTGTCTTAACCCAAGAAAGACTAATGAACTTCAGTCCAAAGTATGACTTGCTTTGCCCAATTTAAGCCCTCAATACTCAAACCCATGTCTCAGATCTTGCCGCTAATTATTACAAAACAAACCAAAGCAAATTTAAACCTCCATACCTGGGAAGGGGAGAGAGAGAGATAGACAGAGATAGAAAGAGAGAGAGAGAGAGAGAGAGACCCAGTGGCTAATTAGACTGAACCTAGCCAACTCAGAGGAGGACAGAAAGAGGAACTAGCTAGGCTCCAGACAAGAAGCAGTGCTTGTCCCTTCCACTCCAGCCAGGTAGAAGGGAGTAAGCAGTTGGCCACTTGCCAGATAAACAAACTGGATTAGTATTCTTGTCATTTAGGGGTATAAAGAACAGGAAGATGGGGAGAGAGAAAAAACAGCACCTTACAGTATACCAGGGTTGTTGTAAGGTTTAAACGAGTTAATAAATTAAGTGAGAATAGTGCCTGGTATAGGTGCTTTAGCTACTATTATTATTACTCTCATTGCTATTACTATTAAGCACTCTTCATGAATGCTGAATTTCATAGTCTAGATTTTATAGCTTTAAGTGTGTTTTGCTTTTCAAGTTTTCCTCTATTGCACTCATAAAATATTTCTCATATGTTACCTGTTTTCAGTAATCTGCAAATCTTGAAAATTGCCATTTTGATATCTTTAGCTTCTGCTTTGAAAATAACTATTACTGACACATAGTTAAGATTTATCTCCAAAACAGCAATTCAAGTTAATAGTATGTCCATTTTTTCCAATAGACTAAAATGGAGATCTGTGTGTTTGTTATAAAATATTGGTCTTCAGTTTTCTAATAGAATGTTGATATTCAAGAACACCTGAGCAGAATAACATTAACACTGATTATGTCATCTTGGCTTCCCCGAAACCAGTTTCTTCATACAGAAAAGCTAAACCAACCAGCAAACAGACACATTGTCTCTGTCTCTGTCTTTCTCTGTCTCTTTCTCTCTCTCTAACTCACACAGACACAGGCAGACTCACATGCATGCACACACAGAAACACACACACATTATGTACCTGGGAGTCCCTGTGACCTACCAGGGCTCACTCACTGGGAGGATGTAATATGCACCCAGTAGTAGTTTGCATTTAAGGATGGTCTGCAAAACTGAATTATTCCCTAAAAAAGTATAAGAAAGGAATTTGTTAGGATAAACTCCAGAGGTATTTTCTTAGCCCATTTTGTGTTGCTATAACAAAATACCTAAGACTGGGTAATTTATAAAGAAAAGATATTTATTTAGCTCACAGTTCTTTAGACTGGGAAGTTTGACGTTGAGCAGCTACATCTGGCAGCCTCTGGTGAGGGCCTGTACCATATCAAAACTAAGTAGAAAGACAAAACATGAAAGGCAACCTCACTTTATAAGAACCTGCTCTCTCAGAAACTAATCCATTCCCACAAAAACTAATCCAGACTTGGAAGAAAGACATTAATCCATATTAATGACCTAATCACCTTTTAAAGGCACCACCTCCCAGCACTAGCACTCTGGGGACCAAAATTCAACACGAGTTTTGGTGGAGATTAACCAAATTCAAACCATAGCACATATTCATAAACTGCAAGACCGACATTTCCAGCCAGAGTAGTGGCTGGATGAACACAGACATGAATACAATGCAAAGAAGGGCCTACAGTCACTAAGAGATTTCTGAGTCCAGTCACCTATCAAGCACTGCACATTGGGTGGGAGGAAAAGGCTCTATGTATTACAGGCTGTCTGAGTATGCAGGAGAGAACTGTGTGCCACAGACCTCCTTTGTGTCTCAGCTTAAATTGTAGCGTAACCAAACCCTACAATGATGGCAGTGCCTTGCAGTAGGGTGTTACCGTACTATTGAAATAAGCCTTGTATTAAAAGAATAATTTCCCCTAGATTTTAAAAATTACTATTATTAGGGAAAACACACAGTAAATGAGCATGAGACAGCACTGTTACTTTTACTGGAAGGGTGTTAAATTTGTGTTTTGCAAATATTATACGCAGGACAAATATGAAAACTATGGCAGAAGGTAAAGACAGCTAAATAAATCATATTTCCACTATTGTGTATGACCATCCACTTTATTACTGAAATGTCTGACAGCTGATAACGTCAATTTTTGTTGCTGAGGCATTTAATTACTATGTGACAGGTATCACTGAATGGGCTGGTACTAAACCAGCAGAACCTTCCATGCCACGCAAAGTGCATGTGAAAGCCAGTCTGCCTGGGACTTGCAGCTTGAACTTAACTCCAGGATCCTGTGACTATTTGTGACCTTCTTCCTCTCCACATAGGGCCATCTTCTCTATCCAGGGAGCCAACTGTGTTTGCTGGGGGTTTTGGTTGTAGCATCAGAGGGAATCAGGTTGGCAGGGACCTTAGAAGCCATCTTTTGCAACTCCCTTGGCTTTCCATGCTATCAGGTCTCAGAGAAAGAGGGCCACTTATTCAAGATTTCACAGCTAGCAAATAGGGAAGACAGATTTGGAATTCAGTTTACCAGGGCTTCTTACCACATAAGGTGTTCAGCATTCTGTCAGCCACACAGGCCCAGGTGTGTTCTTGCCTGTCTTTATAGCCCCTCTCTGGCCCTGCCTCTGCTCTCAGACATGTCCCTTCCTTGTGTCCTAGGAACACAGCTGGGCCAGCACTCCACCACCAACCCTGGTGCCCAGGCTGAGCTCCAAGCATTATTAGGGGTGGTGATGCAAGCCTGACCTTTGGCAAAGAGGGTGCTGATGGAGTTGCTTTCAGAGCCTGACACTCTGTCTTCTGTCCCACAGCTCCAGAGTTCTTGCCCTTTGATGTGATGAGGGGAAGGGAGTGTGAACCCCATGCTCTGCTTATCATTCTCTCAGGGTGCAAAATGTGGCTGTCTTTCCTCTTTCTTTCAGAGCTTCATGAGACAAAATGATACTACCAAGGAGGCAGAGTCTGATGGCAGCTTCCAGGTCTATTGTTGTAGACAACTCTCTTTGGCTAAGCATTCAGGGAGCTAGTAGACAAGTTGAGCCATCATCCCTAATACCAGAGTCAAACTCTCCTGAGCTCAGTAATTTAGTCCAGGACCTCTTTCATGTCTTGTTCAGTGCATTCAGCACCATCTTCAACAACAAAATTATGCTGCTGGCCATCCTAAGGTCCTTAGGTAAAGCTTTTGGCCCAGGGAGTCAAAAGAGTTTTCTACCTCCTCCACCTCATCCATTTACGTTTAATATAGATCAATGAGTTAAAAGTTTTAAAATTATTTTATTAAAAAATTAGAAGAAAATACAAGTGAGTATCTACCTCTCAAATCTCTGGGGTAAGGAAGACTTTCTAAAAGCAGTGGGCAAAATTATGAAGGTACATAAGAAATTAAAGCATGTGTGCCAAAACAAGCCCTGCCAGAAACAAAACTAAAAGACAAAGAACATAGCAGAGAAATTATGTAAAATATATATGATGTACTACTCAGCCATAAAAAGGAGTGAATTAATGGCATTCGTAGCAACCTGGATGAAATTGGAGACCATTATTCTAAGTGAAGTAACTCAGGAATGGGAAACCAAACATCGTATGTTCTCACTCATAAGTGGGAGCTAAGCAATGAGGATGCAAAGGCATAAGAAAGACACTTTGGGGACACAGGGGGAAAGGGTGGGAAGGGGGTGAGGGATATAAGACCATAAACTGGGTTCCGTATATACTGCTCGGGAGATGGGTGCACCAAAATCGCATAAATCACCACTAAAGAACTTACTCATGTAACCAAACACCAACTGTTCCCCAAAATCCTATGGAAATAAAAAGTTTAAAAAAATTAAAATAGGCCAGGTGCAGTGGTTCACACCTGTAATTCCAGCACTTTGGGAGGCCAAGGTGGGTGGATCCCTGAGGTCAGGAGTTCAAGACCAGCCTGGCTAACATGGCAAAATGCTGTCTTTACTAAAAATACAAAAATTAGCTGGGTGTGGTGGTGCGCACCTGTAATCCCAGCTACTCAGGAGGCTGAGGCAGGAGAATCTCTTGAACCCAGGAGGCAGAGGTTTCAGTGAGCTGAGATCATACCACTGCACTCCAGCCTTGGCTGACAGAGCAAGACTCCATCTAAAAAAATTAAAATAAATATATAAATAAAATATGTATGACAAAGGGTTTACTCCCTTACATATGAAGAATTTTACAAATCAAGAAAATGTTAATGAACTCAACAGGAAAATTGACAAAAATATAAAAGGTATTTCCTGAAGGAAAATATAAAAGGTATTTCCTGAAGGAAAATGAATGACTTGGATTGTATTGCCAAAGAAATGTGACTTAAAATGAGATGCCATTTCTTATCTAGCAAGTCGGGTAATTTTAAAAATGAAAGTATAAAATATTGACAAAGCAAAAATCATAAAGTCTGTTGGGCTTTAAGTATGTGTAGAACTAAAATAAAACAAAAGTAAATTTTTTTTGTCTAAGAGTAGAAGTGTGTGAATCAGGAAAAAACTGTATGGTGGAAAAGTTAACAAAGCCTTTGCAGTGTCTGGGAAATTGTGACAGTACTGTATTAGTTTCCTAGGTTCCATCACAAATTATCACAAACTGCATGGCTTAAAACAACAGAAACTTATTCTCTCACAGTCCAGGAGAACAGCAATCTGAAAACAAGTTTTCAGGAGGACTGTGCTCTCTCTGAAGGCTCTACAGCTGAATCTGTCCTTTCCCCTTCCAGTTTTGGGTGGCTCCAGACATTCCTTGGCCCATGGCTTCATCACTCCAATCTCTGTTTCTTTCTTCACATGGCCTTCTTCTGTCTTCTCTTCTTTCTCTTATAAGGATGTCTATCATTGGATTTAGGACCCACCAAGATAATCCAGGATGGTCTTGTCTCAAGATTCTTAATTACATATCCAAAGAGCCTTTTCTAAATAAGATCACATTCACACATATGTTTTTTTCAGCTTTTATTGTTGTTCTGTGTGGGAGAAACAGTTTATTACAGGCTAGCCCATCATAGTCAGAAATCCCTAATATGTTTTTAATAGGTATCATTCTATTTGAATGTGTTTCTGCAGAATGTATGGTTTCTATGCATGTATTTTATATTTACATTAACGGCTTTGTGTTGTGTGAGATCACATTGAAGGAATTCCTTACCTTTTTCTCTCAGCACCATGCCTTTAAGCTATGTTTGTAGCAATGTGAATATCTAAATTATGCTTCTCACTGTTGAATCTCACCATGTGCTTTTACCACATTCTGGTCTCCCCGTAAAGAAGCCCTGATGACTCTCAACTTCCTAACACTACAAACAATATCAGAATGAACATTCCCAGGCATTTCTGAACTATATATACCTAGGAGCAGAATTACTAGGTCACTTGACCCAGAATTTCTCAGTCAAATAATGATGACATTTGACTAAGTAGTATTAAATAGCTTTCCGAAATGGCTTTATCTCTACCTCAATTTTCCAGTATTGTGGAAGAGTATTTGGAATTTTCTGTACAGCAGAATAGATACAGTAGTGATGCTAATCATTGTGGTCTCATCCCCCACACCCGCTTCCTGTTCTGGAATCCTTAGTTTTACCACATTAACTAGTTCCCACAAGCCACGGCTGATTGACAAAGCCAGGATCTAGGTCATGCCGAGTCACTTAGATTCTTTCTACCAAGAACTTGGGATAAGAACACTAAAAAACCCAGTGAGAAAATAGTAGACACAAGGGAGAATCAGTCAAGAAAGAGAGATTCAGGGAATGGAGGCTGGCACATACACATGGCTTCATTAGAGATGGAGGGAGCTGTTTATCTCTGTAACTCTCTCGACCTGGTCATCATGGATGTGGCTGAATTTTGGTTTCTATTTTGGATGTCTATCAGGATAGTTGTTTATTGAATCCTTACAAAAAGCCTTGACTTCACCTATACTAGCTCAAATGGGCTAAGTTTCTAGCAACCAAATAGCTCCTAAGAAAATATGTAAAGTTGGGCTCAGTGGCATATGCCTCTAGTCCCAGTTACTCAGGAAGCTGAGGCAGGAAGATCACTTGAGCCCAGGAGTCTGGAAATACAGTGCACTGTGATTGTGCCTATGAGTAACCACTGTGCTCCAGCCTAGGCAACACTGTGGGACTCCATTTTGGAAGGAGAGAGGGAGGGAAAGAAGGAAGGAAGGAGGGAGGGAAGGAGGGAGGGAGGAAGGGAGGGAGGAAGGGAGGGAAGGAGACAGGGAGGGAGGAAGGGAGGGAAGGAGACAGCAGGGAGGGAGGGAGGGAAGGAGGGAGGGAGGGAGGGAGGAAGGAAGGAAGGAAGGAAGGAAGATGCATAATATTTTCCTGTCTTAGTAGACAGAGCACAATGTTTTTGTAAATAAAGTTTTATTGGTACACAGCCAGCTTGTTCATTTATACATTTCCTATGGTGCTTTCAAGCTCCCCCAGAGAGCTGGAATGCTCTAGCAACTGGTTTTATCTCTTCCCTCCTTATGGTCACCTGCTCTTCGTTGTTCCTTTTCCACCCTTTGGTAGGATTGCAGCACCATGGTCAGTTTCTCCTGTATCTGGCACTTCTGTTGATGTCTGCTGGGCCCTCATCCTTGCTGTGGCTTTCTTCCCTCTTTTCCCTACAGCTTCTTACTTTGCACTTTTGTCTTGGAACAATGGACTTTTACAGCCAGCATCGGTCATCCTAAGCTTTGCTGGGGAACTGTCCAGACACTCTGCATCTTTTTTAGTCGTTTCATTTGACATTCTCGTTGATTATTTTCATCATAAATTAGTTTTCTCTTCAGATTCTCTACATTGTGGAAAGTTCTGGGAACTAAGCAGTGGAAAAATACAGAGGATTTCAATAGTTCTCCAGGACACGTGAGATACCAGGCATTGGAACGGGGGAATCCCTGCATCTTCACTCAGACTCTGCTCAGGAACCTCCCCAAGCCTCTTCCTGTACTGCCCCAACTCCACACAGGAAAGGGATAGGCCAGGGCCCAGATAGACACCTCTGCAGATTGTCTTAGCACACAGAGACCTCACCCTCAAGTACATCCTGCCCCTTAGAATTATCAGTGTAGCCATCTTTGGGGTGAGAGATGTGAGACAAGGCAGAGGCCCTAGATACCCAAGTTCATCTAAAGTCTCCCAAGAGGTAGGTTTATACAAAACAACCCTGGGCAGATCATGAAGAATGTGATTTCTGCTCATTGGTGGCTGGTGTCCTGGGAGTTGGACTGGGACCTCAGTCCTAGCTCTTCTCCTGAATGGCCATGTGACCTCAGATAAGGCCCTTTACCTCTCTGGCCCTCAGCTTGTTCATCAGCAATGAGGGGTTTTTTACTGAGATGAGTTCTGAAGCCTCTTTTAACCCTGCCACTCTGTTCAGAGCAGTTGACTGGCCAAGATCCTATCTGTGAGGGAGCACAGAGAGATGCTATGTTGGCTGGGAACTAGCCCATTCCTCGGGATCTCAGGGAGGTCCCTTGCTTCAATATCTTGGGAGATATTTTGGGAGCCCACTCTGTGCTTTCTGGCTTTGACTGCAGCAGAAATGCTTTGGAACTTGGTGGAATTTCATATTCTAGCAGTTCCTTCCCCACAAGGCTCCAACTCCATTGGAAAAAGGTCTATGAACAGCAGAGAAGTGTTCTTTTCACATCAGTTATTCTACTTAAACCCCCAGTAGCTCCCCATTGCCACTAAAATAAAGTCAAATTCATTAACATGACTAATAAGGGTTTATGAAGAAAAACCATTAATAACACAATCCCTGCCAACTTCTTCCCACTGATCTCCTCTCCCTGGATATGCCTAATGTCTTTCAGTTTTTAAATATGCTGGCTTCTATCTATCTCCAAGGTTTTGTGTGTACCGTTACCTCTTGCCTGAACTATTTTCATCTTGCTGCTCCCACATCTTCCCAACTGGCGACTCATACTCAGGTCTTAGCTTCCATGTTCCTCCATCTTACTTAGATCTTAGAGTTCATGTTCCTCCTTCATACTCAGGTCTTAGCTTGTATATTCCTCCAGTTTCGATCAGATTAGGTCTCCATGAGGTGTTCCCCAAATACCCTGAACTCCATCACCCCACCTGGTATTCTTCCCCCTTCATAACAATTATTTGTTAAATTGTCTGTCTCCTTTTCAGACTGTTAGCTGCAAGAAACCCTGCCCTTTATCACCACTGTGTCCTAAGACTTTTGACAAACCTGGTCTATAGAAGGTACTAAAAAATGTACATGTTAAATGAGGACTATGGAAGGAATTTTTCCTCTTCATGAGAGAGATACCTTCGTTCTTTGGCACTTCCGTGGCAACTGGCCCAAGAGCCTCAAAGATGCTCTAGTTAAGTGACTTGATGATTAGTTAAAATGCTGAATGATGGAGAGATGTCTACTGGGGTTGGAAGGACTCCAAGTGGGATTCCAGACAATGCCAATGACTGGGAATGATGAGGCTATTAGATGTTGTCAGCACATCACAGCTCCGGGAGGCAGCTCAGCTGACCAATTAAATAGTTAAAAAGCAAAAAGTGAAGAGAGTCAACTTTTAACCAAAGAGGGCATTAAATCCTTCCCACTTTGCTCTCTTGACTCATTAGCTAATTTCCAACAGTCTAATGCCCCAGTATAGCAGGATACTCCTTTCCTCCAACATCTTACAGTGCCCTCAGGCATCTGGAAGCCACCCAGCATGGCTAACCCACATATCCCCGGGAAAACTGTGGAGTCCCAGAGGCAAGGAACATCCAAAAAGCCAGCTGGGAAGTCTGAGAAATCTACTTGTTACTGAAGGGTCTGCTAATTGAAGCAGATAATGCATTAGAAAAAGCATGGTTGCAGCATGTCTTATATGTAAATGGTGTTTAACGAGCAAATCGTGTTTAATGAGGAAAATGCTTATTAAGAACTGCTTACATATAAGACACACTGCAACTATGCTTCTTATATTTTCAGAGGCAGCTACTGCAGCTGAAGAAAAACATACTTTTTCTGTCACATTGGTTAGAAGACCTCATATTTATAAAATATTAGATAGAAATATAATGTGGGGCTCAGTCTACTTTTGCTAAAACAAAATAAGGTAAAATACTTCATTTGGGTTTTATCAAAATATTTGCTATTTAAAATGTTCCTTTGACTGAAGAGCAGTCCTCCCTCCCTGGGAAGGTCATCCTATTCCAACCAGCCTCTAAGATCGATTGAGCTGACTTTGGTGAACAGCAGGTGTTACGGGTTCCTCCTGGCCATCCTGTGACCTGGTCATTTTTTGTGCAGCCACCTAGCTTCCATTCCCTCCTCTCATGGCCCTTTTACTTGCACAATATCCTGTCCTACTTTGCCAGAAATTGGACAGAGAACCCAAGCTAGGTCAACCAAACTCTTTCCTGCAAGATCTGATTCTTGACTGCAATGCCTTAAGGACGGAAAAGACTGCATCCATTCTAAGGACAGTGGCCAGGAAAAAAGACTGGATGCTTTCTGCTGTCTCACTGCCCAGAGCTGCTCTGGTTCCTGTTCTTGTGCCTATCCTGGTTCTCCATCCTTCTGTCTATTATGTGAGCTTCTCAATATCTCTCAATATATTACCTTTGTGCTTAAGGTGATCAAACTCGGTTTCTGTTGTTTACAACTAAAGAATCATGATATAAACTTAGATCCTTATGTGAAGATATTTTAAAGTTCAGAGTTATTATTTTAGGTTTATGACACAGCATTCAGTTTAAAAAGAAAGATGCAAAGCCATAGGTACATTGATAGCTATTTGAATTAAAACAAAACAACTGTTTAACAGAGAGTAAAAGAGTACAAGAAAATATACTAATGCTGAGAGTGGTTATGTTAACAAAGGGGCATGGATCATTTATCTCATTTTTCCTGCATTCTAAATTATTTGTGATATAGCACATTAATAGTGGAAATGTTAATTTATAATAAAGAAAATATAAAATGAGACTATGTTATCTAGTATTAGAGACAACATAGTATTGTGACCTTCTTACAAACATTACAAATGTATTACTTGGCCTCTTGTTCCAAATTTCTACTTCAATTTCCTGCCAGGATTCTCAACACACAGTAGCAGAGTCAACTCTTAATCAACTCTTAATCATCTAGCAAAGAGCTGGGATGGCGTGGGCTCACAGCAATTGTCTCTCCGTAAGAACAACCACCCTGCAACACATTTTAGAACTGAGGATGAGTCACTCAAAAGTACGCTTGCTGTTAGGGTTTTACAAAAAGTCTTTCTTACCAGTAAATAGTGGAAGCCATGATACTTGGGAGTCCACCAAAGTGAAAAAGGCAGCTTTAATCCACAGAGACTTTAAAGAGCTTAGGAAGAACATTTCCTTCTTTTAGGCTAATTAATTCTAAATTAAGAATGTATTTAAAAATTGAAAAAGACAAGAAAGCCCATGCTTACGGTTCTGTTGAAGAATAGGCAGGAGAAGGAAGGTAAAATCTGAGTTGACTATGTGATTTCCGTGTTTGTTAATGTCTGCTTATATTTAAGCAGGAGATCTTATTTCCCATGTGTATTAGTTTACAATGGCTGCTGTAACAAATCACCACAAACTTAGTGGTTTAAAACAACACAAATTTGTCTTTGCTGTGCTTTGTCCACTCCAAACCTCATGTTGAAGTCTGATCCCCAATGTTGGAGGTAGAGCCTAATGGGAGGTATTGGGGTCATGAGGGCAGATCCTTCACAAATAGATGAATGCCCTCCCTCATGGGCACGTGAGTTCTCACACTAGCAGTTCCCGTGAGAGCTGGTTGTTAAAAAGAGCCTGGGGCCGGGCACAGTAGCTCATGCCTGTAATTCTAGCACTTTGGGACACCGAGGCAGGCAGATCACAAGGTCAGGAGATCGAGACCATCCTGCCCAACATGGTGAAACCCCATCTCTACTAAAAATACAAAAATTAGCTGGGGGTGGTGATGCACGCCTCTAGTCCCAGCTACTCAGGAGGCTGAGGCAGGAGAATCGCTTGAACCTGGGAGGTGGAGGTTGCAGTGAGCCGAGATTGCGCCACTGCACTCCAGCCTGGTGACAGAGTGAGATTCTGTCTCCAAAAAAAAAAAAAAAAAAAAAGAGCCTGGAAGCATCTTCCTCACTCTCTTGCCTCCTTTCTTACCAGGTGATCTCTGCACACGTGGGTTCTCCTTCAGTTTCTGCCATGAGCAGCTTGAGGCCCTCATCTGATGCAGATGCCCAATCTTGAAACTTTCAGCTGAGAACCAAGAGTCAAATAAACCCTTTCCCTTTATAAATTATGCAGCCTCAGGTATTCCTTTAGAGCAACACAAAACAGACCAAGACACTTAAGGTTCTGGAGGACAGAAATCCACAATCAATGTCACAGTACTAAAGTTAGCAAGGCTGGTTTCTTCTGGAGGCTCTAGAAGAAAATCTACCTGCTGTGGTTTGAATGTCCCCTTCAAAATTCATGTGGAAATTTATTTGCTATTGTGACAATATTAAGAGGTGGGACCTTTAAGAGGTAATGAGATCATGAATTAGATCTGCCCTCATGAACTGATTAACGATGGTATCTCAAGAGTGGGCTCCTGATAAAAGGAGAAGTTGGTCTCCTTCGTCTCCACCTTGTTTGCTCTTCTGCCATGGGAGGATACGGCAACAAGGTTCTCACCAGATGTGGCCCTTTGATTTTGGACTTCCCAGCCTTGCAAAGTGTAATCCAAATAAACGTTTATTACTTCCAAATTACCCAGACTGTAGTATTCTGTTGTAGAAGCAGAAAACGAATTAAGACAGTATCCCTGGCTTTTTCATCTTCCAAAGGCTGTCCTCATTCCATGGCTGTGTCACCATCATGACATCGTGTCACCCTTTCTACTCCTGCTTCCATCATTACATGGCCTTTTCTTGTCTGACTGCAACCTTCTTGCTTCTTATAAATATCTTATAAGGATCCTTGTGATTACGCTGAGCCCATGCAGATAATCCAGGATAATCTCCCTATGTCAAGATCTGTAACTTAATCACATCACAAAGTCCCTTTTGCCATGTGAGGTAACATTCACAGTTTCCAGGGATTAGGACACGGACTTTAGAGGAAACATAGCCATTATTCAACTCACCACACTATTGTATAGCAAAAATACTCTATTTGATTAAAATTAGCAAATACTTTTGAAAATATAGAGAATATTTTTTAATTAGTGAAAGTATGTTATATCTGTTATGTGTGATAATTGTACTGTAATGTGGCCAAGAAAAGTGCCCAAATTAGAGAGGGCTCATCTTTTAATAGCTTCATCCATTTTTCTGATAGAGATGAATATTTAAGATAAAACCAGTATTTGTCTCATAGCTATGAGGCCAATAATTTTTTAATGACACAAATATATGTTTTAAAATTAACATATTGATTGAGCCTTCTTGGCCTGATTAGCAATGAATCTATTTTATTGTAGGGATTAAGAATTTCTAATTGTTACTTATATTCTATATGCATGTCCTCTAACTTGTCCTCTACATGCATGTCCTCTAACCAGCATCCTTTCTACTGGTCTGAAGAGGAACTACAAGGTGTTAAATACAAGAATGTCACTCCAGCTTGAAGCACTGGTGCCTCAGCCCTTATCAATCTGGGACCCAATTAAGAACTAGAAAGTAAGCAGGAACAACATCTGAGCCTCCAGAGCAAGAGGTGCTGATGCCCCCTGACTTAGCAGCCTGCATTCCATTTCCAGGAGCCCAGTGGGCTTCACACAGAGCCATATGGCTTTGACGTTAGACAGCATTCTAATAAACATGATTATCTGCTTCCCAAGGAGACAGAAGTTCATGGGAGTATCAAGTTGGAGGCTGGGTCTTGTTGAGTGGAGTACTTTACTATAGGTGGACATAATGACCACAGCAACAGTGAGGTGATTAGGAAATACGCAGGAATATAAATGTGCACACACACACATACACACAACAGACACACTTTCTGAGACTTGATTTCAGTGGATAAAGCAAACCTCATGCCTCTGAACATGTAATTGTTGTTCAAAAAGCTTACTTTTCATTGTCTAAAAAAGACAGGCTTTTTGGTTAATTATCCTTAAGAAAACACGGAATTATTTAGGTTATTTAAAAGAGTTTCATAAAAATTAAGATTTTTTTCCCCCTAATTTTCTGAAAAGTATAAAGTCTCAAGCATCCAGAAAACTTGGCTTTCCTAAATGATTTACTCTCTGGTATCCAGGTAGGTATAATTTTTTTTTTTTTTTTTTTAAGATGGGGTATTGCTCTGTCACCCAGGCGGTGGTACAATCATAGTTCACTGTAGCCTTGAACTACTCGCACGAGAGATCCTTCTGCCTCAGCCTCCAGAGCTGCTGTGATTACAGGCACACGCCACCATGCCAAGCTAATTTTTAAAATTTTTGTAGAACAAAGTCTCACTATATTTCCCAGGTTGGTCTCAAACTCCTGGCATCAAGTGATCCTCCTGCCTTGGCCTCCCAAAGTGTGGAATTACAGGGGTAAGCCACCATGCCCAGCCTGATCTTTTTGCAAATTAAATATTCATTAATTTGCAGTCTACTCATTCAGAATTTTTTATAATTCTATCTCAGTTGGAATAGCTAAAATTTTGCCTTTGAATAATCCACAAAGAAAGAGTTTGCCTAGCAAACTAATAACATGAATAAGACTTCAGAAAGATATATGTGGTCTGCTTATCTAAAAAATGTAAACAAAATCCTTTGAAATCTTTTTATGCAAACAAGCTTCTCAGATATATATTTTCTGTTCATTACTCTTAATATGGAAACATCTCAATACAAGCTTCAGTGTATGTCAGTTTTTTAAAGTTTTTTTAACATATTTAAAATTTAGACTGACCACCTCAGTTTGTCCAGATTAATGACTCTCTCCCTGTGCATTATACTTTAATTAAATCAGTGGTGACTAATTTAACAAATAGTTGGAAAACTATTTAAGCAAAGTGAAATGATTTTCTAAAGGCATAATAACCATTAATGACCACAGTTCAAGATATAAATTATACCTAAAAGACTTCCTTTGTTAAGTTCAAAACATCAAACACCATTTTAATTGAGAAACGAAGTCTAATGTATTTAACACTCAGCAAAACTTACAAAAGCTTTATAAGCATTTTCCAGTTATCCTAATTTTTCTTCCATAGCCTTACCTAAAAACAATGGGATAACAATTTTCACTTCTGTAAATCACAAACATCATAACCAACAGATCAAAAACTGAACTTGCAGGCATAGGAGAGTCTGAATGCGGTCTTGTGAGACAACCAGAGACCTAGGGTCACACATAGATGCAGATAGAAACACATCTCTTAGAAGATGAACCCAGAAGGTTAAGGCCAGTATTTAACATTTTTGAATTTAAAGCTAGCTTAGCATCTTGCTACTTTATGTTCAGAACAGTTTATAAACAGCGATTGAATCTGATTACATAAACTATTTAAGTTAAATTTAGCCTAACAATTATTTTGCTTCCTCTAGCAACTGAATTTGGTCAATCAACAGTTTATGACTAGATAGAAATTGGTTAATACCTTTGATTTCTGAACAATTGGTTATTTCAACTTTGGTTTAAAAGACAAAAAGCTTTCACAAAATAATATTCTATCTTGGATTTGCATGGAACTTATCCGGGAGTGGAGTGGATTATTATGGATGAAACCAGATGGGCCATGAGCTGATAACTGCTGAAGCTAGGTGGGGCATACACAGAGATTCCTTACAGCCTTCTCTCTACTTTTGGTATTTTGATATTTTCTGGCATAAAAAGGAAAAAACTATTTGTATTGAAGACAGTTGAAAGAAAACAAGACAATACTAGTTTAGCTAGCTGGGCAATCTCAGCCCACTTGCTGTTTTCATAGGATTAGGTCCAAAGAATTCCTGGGTGAACAACTGTGAGATTTCTTTTCTTTCTTTTTTTTTTTAATTTTTGGAGACATGGTCTCACTCTATCACCCTGGCTGGAGTGCAGTGGTACGATTATAGCTTACTGTAGCCTGAACCTCCCAGGCTCAAGTGATCCTCCCACCTTAGCCTCCTGAGTAACTGGAACTATAGCCATGTACCACCATGCCTGGATAATTTTTAAATTTTTTGTAGAGATAGGGTTTCAGCATGTTGCCCAGGCTGGTCTCAAACTCATGGGTTTCAGCAGTTCTTCCACCTTGGCCTCCCAGAGTGCTGGGATTACAGGTGTGAGCCACCATGCCAGGCCTGAGATTTCCATATAATAATAATTCTGAGATTTTTCAAGCCATCCTCATCCTCCTTGGATAGGAATTGACTATGATTCAGTATCTGATTTCCAGTGAAAATGGGCGCATATGAAAAAGTACACCTACACCTGTACATTTAAAAACGTGTAATTATACCCCTACGTTGTTCTCAGAAGGATTTAAGATATTTGTGCACATGTGAAATAAAACTTAAATTAGTTTTGCCATTTAGAATTTTTCTCCCTAAAATAAAGTTCATGAATATGTATTTTATATTTGCATAAAAAAGGCAAACACCTTGTCATGAGACCCTTTTGTTCAGTTGGCTCACATCACTCAAGCTCACGATGAGAGACTTACCTATTTACACACAGAATGTTCGATTGCTTTTGATTGAAATGTGATTAAGATCAGAAAAGTTGCCCCGGTAGGAATTTTACTTTCCTTCAGTGACGTCCACTTGAAATTCTCGTTTGATGACTCCTCAGATTGTTTCTGGTCATGGAAGGGGGGGACCACACCTTGTGTCCATACACATTTGAGTGCAGGTGTTCTAACCTGACAGGAAGGTACTTTCTGGTAGGGACTCATCTGCATTCTCCTTTGTCATCTCATCACCCATCACCAATAAAAGTCTTGGAATCAAAAAGTAGGAAGAAATTTCCTGGCTGGGCATGGCGGCTCATGCCTGTAATCCCAGCATTTTGGGAGGCCGAGGCGGGTGGATCACAAGGTCAGAAGTTTGAGACCAGCACGGCCAACATGGTGAAACCCCATCTCTACTAAAAATACAAAATTTAGCTGGGTGTGATGGCAGGTGACTGTAATCCCAGCTACTCAGGGGGCTGAAGCAGGAGAATCGCTTGAACCTGGGAGGCAGAGATTGCAGTGAGTGGAAATCATGCCATTGTACTCCAACCTGGGCAACAAGAGTGAAACTCGGTCTCAAAAAAAAAAAAAAAAAAAGAAGAAGAAGAAAAAAGAAATTTGCTGGCTAAATTAGAGCAAAAGGAGCCAAATCACCAAAGATGACTTTGACAATTCAAAGGCTAAAAAAGTTGGAGGAAAAAATGTTCTGTTCAAGCACCACAAGCAGGGATATTATCCCATTCCACCCACTTAGAATCAGTCTGCAGACTGAATATCACTTGGCTGAAATTCTCCTGTTAGTCTGCCGGCAATTGGAGCTTGAATGCCGGGGTGACACAGCAGGGCAGGGCATACTTCAGGAATGAACACTCCAGCCTGAGACTCAGGGACTAGGGGAACAGCGGGAATTCATTTCAAACCAAGGTCGCCTGGAATAAGGCGTTACAATCACATGTTTTTTCATTCAACATGATTGGACAGCTATCAGTGCTAAGCAGGTTGAGAATTTAAGGATACCTAAACCCTGGCGTACATCCTCACTGTGCCTTTGAGACCCATAACATGTCCTATCGCTAAGGTCAATTCTTATTACATATGCTTGGGAATATTTAATAGATCAATGGGAGCAATGAAAAGTTTGTAAATGTGATGAAGAGTTTCCCCAAGAGCCATTTGGAATAGCCTAGGAAATTAGTTTTAAGCACGCAGATTAGAGATAATTCTCCAAATTACTTGTGACATGTTAACATCAGTCCCATCCCCAGACTCTCCCCATTGGCTTTCTTGATTGTCTGCCCCACTAATGGGTCAGGCACCAGGCAGGTGCTTTAGATCACTGATTGGCTCCCAGCCTTCCTCTCTGTGCTTAGATCAGGCACCAGGCAGGTGCTTTAGCCTCCCTAGGCTGCATTTAAGAACCACCTGGATGCTGCTTAAAGCTCCTGATGCTCAGGTGGAACCCCTAATTAAATCTAATTCTAGGGGTAGAACCCAGGCATCAGTCGTTTTCTATCCCAGATGATTCCAATATACATCCAAGTTTAAAAGCCAGTATTTCAGATATATAATCTCATTTAATCTTTAAAACAACCCCGTGAGGTGACTATTTTTCATCTCTCTTTTATACAAGAAGAAATAGGCTCAGAGAGGTTTTGGATTTTATAGGTAGCATCTAACCTATATTAGCTATTAAAATGCTGATCCTGATGTATCAAAACTCAATGACACAGCAACAGAAGCAAAAAGCAGGACCTCTATTAAGAAAACCCAGGAAACAATTTTTCAAAAGGGGAGGAGGTTGGAGTGTTCTGGACATTGGGTTATGATGACACTCTGATGCCTTACTCCCAGGCCTTGAAGCCTGTCTCTTGTCTGAATGTCAGCTTGATGGTATTGGACCGAAATGATTATTATCTGGTTAGGACTTGAAGGATGGATGCTATTTCTCTTGAAGAGGAAGAAATTGTCCTTATTAACAAACAGGATGTCAGCGGGAAAAGAAACCTTTAAAAATCTCAATTTGGGGGTTCTAGGAGTCCAAAGTTCTTCGAGGATGTTCTGAGTAGTAAACTGGCACATGCCTCAGTGAGGCAGGCTGGGAGCCAAGCAGTGAGGCACTTCGTAAATCTGGTTACGTAGCCTAATCCTTGGGGAGAGATTTTTAAATATGTCCATTTCCAGGCCTCACTCCAGTTCTACAGACCATTTTCTAAGAGTGGACTAGAAATGTGTCTTTTTATAAAGCTCTCCAACAAGAAAATCACTCAGCTAGGGGACCATAGACTGAAGATGAACAAGCTGTGTTTTATAAGGCTAAATAACAATAACTTCCTCTCTGTGTTTAGTTCCCTTTTGTCCCTCACCCCACAGCACAGCCTTGCTTAGATATTCAGCCTGGTCTAGTGTGTCCTATTAGCTGCATGTCCATTCACATGTCAGAACGTGAAAAGTGGCCGAAGTGGTATCTGTGAGGCTTCCCTTCAGAAATTAAGTCAAAGAAAAACCTGGTTCCAATCCTGGCAGTTACTATGGGCTTAGACAACAATCTCCATCCCTCAGAGCACTGGCTTCTTCATCAGTTAAATAAAAAGTGAATAAAGAATGCATGTAATACATTTAAGACAATGCCTACAGGTGCCTAATACATGATATTTTTTTAAAACCTAGCTATCTTCCCTATGTGGTGAGAAGTAAAGATTCTCTCTTCACTGCCGGCTATAAAATGCAGCAATTTCCTCCCATCCCTGGTCAAGGCGAGCCAGGCTGAGATGGAGGATATTAACAATAATTGGGCCATGTGGGCGGCCCAGGGGAACTAGGCCCAGGTCATGCATTAGACATTTACAAAAATTCAAACTTGCATTTGAATGATTGAGGATTTATTTTTTGTATTTCATAATAGGTCTATGTTGTAGAAAATAATTCAAAGTTGGATTTCTTCAATCAGCCCCCCTACTGTAAGACAAAACTTCTCTACATAAAGCTTTCTCAGGAAATCATCTCCAGAATTAGAGAAGATACAGCATTTACCTTTATGAAAGATATTTCCAAATGTAAAACCAAGTGCAAAGACGAATTGTATGCTGGGAGCTCCACCAGCTCTCATTTTCCAGGTCTTCTCACTAATTTGCCCTTTAATGTACACCCAAACTAGCAGAAGTTATCATATTCAGCAACTCTTTATTATATCTGCTTTATGACATTGGGATAGGTGATGGGGCTGGTTTTGAGGTGTGATATGGTTTGGCTCTGTGTCCCCACCCAAATCTCACCTTGAATTGTAATAATCCCCACCTGTTGTGGGAGGCACTTGATGGGAGGTAACTGAATTATGGGGGCAGGTCTTTGCCATGCCACTCTCATGATAGCGAATAAGTCTCACAAGATCTGACGGTTTTCTAAAGGGGAGTTCCTCTCCACATGCCCTCTTGCCTGCCACCATGTAAGATGTGCCTTTGCTTTTCTCCTTTGTCTTCTGCCATGATTGTGAGGCCTCCCCAGCCATGTGGAACTGTGAGTCCATTAAACCTCTTTCCTTTGTAGATTTACCCAGTCTCGGGTATGTCTTTACTAGCAGCGTGAGAACAGACTAACACAGAGTGAGAATGGAAAAATCAGGACACATGAAGAGAAATACAGCATTCTTCCTGCCAGAAGAGCCAACCAGTCCAGTTACAATAAGCCTATCTCCCTTCCATGGCTCCAAGGCCCCACACCATTTTCCCTGCTCTCACTGGCCTCACCTCCTACCATTCTCCCCTTGCTCCCTCTCTCCCACCTCACTGGCCCCTTTACTCTTCCTTGGTCCCAGCTTGTTCCTACTTCAAGACCTTTGCCACGTGGGCCACTCTGCCCAGATGCCTCCCCACCCTGCCCACTGTGCACAGACACTACTTCTTGGATTGGAGGGGTCTGAGCACTAACGTCACCTCTTCTGGAAGGCCCTTTCCTGACCATTCGGTTCAAATTGGCATCCCCTCTCCTCTTCTCTCAGTCTCTTGTTGAATTCCTTCATGGTGTAAAACTTCTTACCATTTATTACTGTTTTATTTATTTGTCTGTTAGCTGAGATTTTATTTATCTCCCTCACAGGAATGCAAAGCCCATTGCAATATTCTAAGTGTTTGTAATGTGTGGTTGGTGCCCAAGAAAGACTTTTACATAAACGAATGAGTAGCAAGTTACATAGCAAAGGAAGAGGAAAGATTCAAAATTAAAGAAATCAGAGATTAGAGTTCAGAGGGGTAAGAGACAGCCCCCCGGTGCTGAAATAAGATGGCTGGGATACCTTTCCTGAATGGTAAAAGGCTAACACTTTCCCTAGACTTGTAGGAATCGGTGTTGGCCATAGCCCTCATGGTCATATCCCTAGTGGTCTCTTGGCAGAAAGCCACAGGGATAATCATCTAAGCCACTTGATGTTTGGGGGTATCTTAATAAGATGCCAGAAAACAGTGTGGTGTTTTCAGGTCCCCTGAGTCCCACTTTATCAACATGAAATTGACTCTGAGGAGCCCAGCATGAGGGGCCCAGAGAGGCCATCCCTTAGGGCCTACAGTATCCTTGCTCTCACATGAACAATTACAGCTCACATTTATTTATTGAGCACCTGTTTATGTGCTAGGCATTCGTATTGTCAGTTAATACCCACAACAACTCTTACTCAGGAAACTGAGTCAGTTAAGCGACTTCCTAAGGTCACCTGAGCTAGGAATTGATAACACTGGGTTCAATCCAGGCATCCAACTGCAGAGCCTGTTCTCCGAGACCCTGAAAGATGCTGCCTCCAAAGCTGTTCATACACACCGCCGGATGGTTTTACTTCCAACCACTCTAGCCCAAATGGAGTTTACTAAATATTTAAAAGCCATTCTTTAGTTTGACAACTATTTTGGGAAACTCTATTAACCTTTTCTTTTGAGAAAGTGGGAGTACAGTTAATTTATCTATGACAGTGGTGTGGTCTTCACACACACTATGATGCTTTTAACAATCTGATTATTCAATGTTTTTCCCAGGACAGGATCTTACCCTGTTTTGGGGGCCACATGGTCGATCTGCTGATTTGCTGAAAGTCTTCAGAGATATCCTTCTACCACTTGACAAATCCTCCTCCTCCTCCCCCTCCTCTTTCTTGACACGCTGCCTTTGGATTTCTTCCCCACCTTGGCTAGTGTACAATCTCAAATTAAAATGCCAGCTGGAAGACTGGCACACACAGTCACACGCCAAAAGCTCACGTGGAAGTGGCAAGTGCTGCTATTACTGAGAAAGCGCTGGTAGCATGCAAGGGTGGCAAGGCACAAACCTTCAGTCTTTCTCTTCCTAAGTGATGCAGAGGCACAAAAGCACAACTTGACTGAAAACTCAGAAGTGGTGTTGTGGCTCATGTTTGATGTTGACATCCAGTTGTTGGGACTGTCCATACAGTGTGTGAGTGAGCATGTGTCTAGGGGAGGGGATAGATCTTTTTGGTTAACTGTACAGAACATGGCAACATCAACATCTGGGTCTGTTAAGGAAGAGTTTGAAGAGATAAGAGCCCCCTGTTGTTTCTTCCCCACATGGGTAACAGCTCTCACAGGAACCAAGTATGCCCAGAGCTGCTTTTCATCTCAGAAGTCTTTGTTCTGATAAAATCTACATAAAAGTTTTAAAGGATCCCAGTGTGGTATTCCACACAGTGTTACAGAATACTATATTTCCCTCATAATGTGTGCTTCCTTAGGTCTGTTGCAGTTTAAAACAAGATTTGGTTTTCCTTCATCAGCCAACAGAAAAATATAAAATCATTGACGGCCAACTTCTAGAAAACCACATTAAAGACATTTTTGTATGTCTTTATGTCTTTATTTTAAAATTAAAGACATTTTAAATTTTAGGTGAAGTATAGTTCTATCAAATGCTTCAGATATGCAGACATGTGCAAAAATGTTCACAGCAGCACTATTTGTAATGGTGAAAACATAGAAACAGCCGTCATGTCTCTCAGCAGTAGAATAAATTGAGATCTAGTCACACAATAGAATTCCACACAGCAATGACAGTGAAAAACTACTGCTACACACCCCATCGTGGATGAATGTCACACACACACAGTGCTGAATGAAGGAAGCCAGACACAAAGGCATACGTATTGTTTGGGTCCCTTTGTATAACAAAGGTCAAAGTCACGACCAGTGACAGATACACTAGAGGTCACTTTGCCATCGATAATTGGGCTATATATTTGTGTTTGGTCTATTTTTTCACTTGTGAGTTATACTTCACAATAAAAAATGACTTTTTAAAGAGAAAACAAATAGGAAAGAACTAAAGTCCATGCATATGTCCATATTCTCAAACAATTTGGGAAAAAAATGTGACTTTGTCTTCATCCTCTTTTCCTGAGTGTATAAGGCCAGAAGCCAAAGGCAAGAGCAGGACATTCCAGGAGCCTTTATGATTGCTCTAAATCACATCTGCTCTCAAGCTCCCATTCCACTGTGAAAAATACCTAGTCTTGAACTTTGGAGTTCCAAATTCCACATGATCGACTTCCTCAAGGCTTTTCACTTGATGAACAAATTACATGCCAAGAAAGCATCAAAATTCTATCAAACTTAATTATGCAATTTATGTCTATAAATGACATACCTCCTGTACCCTATGACACCCACCTATGCACTAATAGGATGTGACAGCTGCATCACCAACAAAGCCTCCCCCGCCTGCCATTCTCTTCGGAGGTGAGCACCTCCTGCTTGGGAGGCACTGACAGCCCCCTTGAGAAATGTGAAGGCAGTGAAGTCCCAAACCAGAAACAGTGTGATCACCTAGGCTCACCCAAGGACCGTCCTGTGCTTCTGGGCAACCAATGGATGTAGGGGGTTAGGAGGCAGTGGGGATTCGTCACATTTTCACCTTTCGCACCAAAACACATTCCTGTTGGAAGTTATAGAGTTCTTTCCATGAAGTCATGTGACTTTTTTTTTTTTTAAGACGGAATTTCACTCTTGTTGCCTAGGCTAGGGTCCAATGGCACAATCTCGGCTCACTGCAGCCTCCGCCTCCCGGGTTCAAGCGGTCCTCCTGCCTCAGCCTCCTGAGTAGCTGAGATTACAGACATGTGCCACCACACCCTGCTAATTTTGTATTTTTAGTAGAGACAGGATTTCTCCATGTTGGTCAGGCTGGTCTCGAACTCCTGACCTCAGGTGATCCGCCTGCCACGGCCTCCCAATGTGGTTTTTAATAAGGTTAAAAAAGAAAAAAATGTTGCCAAAGTCGTGTGCCATGCATTTCTATCCACTGGCCAGGACATCAAAAGGCACTCGCTCTGTGAGCTTCCTGCAGTGAGGACTCACCTGTAACCTCATGTTACCACCTCTAAGGCAAAGGGGAACGTGTTATTCTCCAGGTTCTCCTTGTCTTTTTACCCTTTTTGAATCAGTAAACACAGAAAGTTAAGTTTTTGAATCTTAGTGGAAATAAAAGTTCTTCCAATACTGGCTACAAACACATTCTTTTCCAATAAATTGGGGTTGGGAAAAGAAAATACCCAGTGGACTAGAAGTAAAAAAAAAAAAAAAAATCCCCTTTCTAACTCCCCTGAACTGCACACCCGATCCCTTGCTCCACTCTCACCTGCTTTGAGTTCAGAGGGAAGATGCCGGGAAAAAGGAGCTTAGAGATTAACCAGCATATGCAGCCTCAGATAAAGTAATAGGACTAGGATTTTTTAATTTATTTTTGTTACTATTATCCAAACAACTCTTCTGTATACAAAGGTACAAATTCTAGTAAAGGCTGCAACATTATTCCATTGGTGCTGATTCTATTAAAAGCACTTGGATGATAGTTATTTTGGCATTATTTTTGCATGCAACAAGGCAATGCAATTGAATATAAGTATCAGGGGAAATGTTTGCAGATGATTTTCTAGAGCTGGTTCAAAGGAAGGGGCGTGTTGTTTTCCCTAATATATTGTTAATGAGAAAGAAAAGGGAAAGTGTTAGCAATAAAGGGAAATTCAAGGGCTGAAAATGTATCTAAATTAGTGGCTGCCAAAGTGTGGCTCTTGACTGGTATCCTTAGCATCACTTGGGACCTGACAGAAACGCGAATTCTCCACCCCACTCCAGACCTCAGAATTTCTAAATGTCCCCAGGGCTTGGACTAATGTCCAATTCCATTTTCCCTTTATTTTACTCATGTAAAAATAGCTGCTAGCACCTTTGAATTTTTTTTTTGTAGTCATTATTTTGGGGTACTTGTGTGAGTGGGTCTCGTCCTCTTCATTCTAAATTATATGGTTTCACATTAATACAAAATCACCCAGTCCTGCCTCAGGCTGCTCAGTGTGAACTAGGTCACTTCAGCAACTCACTGATCTGGTTTTCCCATAGCTAGTAGGAGAAAAAGGAAAATTACCAATGCAATTTCCCCTCAAGAAGCAGCTTGTTTCTCATCTTTAATTAATTGTTCCTTTCTTCCGGGAACTCTATTATGAGTTAAACCATGAGTCCCTGAGCCTCTGTCAGACAAAAGAACCTATTTTTTCTGTCCCTGGACTTCTGTGATCTCCTGGGGGAAGGGGAGGGTAGGTTTGGCGGAGGGAAGTGTAAGAGGGCTGGGTAGACAAGAGGATGGTGGCAGCAGTGAAGTCCAGAGCAGATCGGGGGAGGCTGACCATGGGGAGCAACCTTGGGGGAAACGGAGCTGGGTGCCCCTGTAAGAGGAGCCCTGTCTGACTCTATTCAAGACATATTTTGTCACCATGAAATCATTTTGGGGCCCTTTTTGGTAAATATGAATAATTGAAGAAATATTACATGACAATAGATTATCCCTCTCTCCCCAGTAGTACTTCTATCTTTATTCTATTTTATCATAGAACATTAGCTCCTGGGCAGATGTTTGTGATTTTAATATGAAGGATTACAACATCAAGAAATAATGCACACAAAAAAATTTCTAACTTCCCTCAACCATTCCCTCCTGTAGGAGGTAGGGAAAGCTCAGAACATCCAGGAGACAAATAAGTGCTTTGAGAACCCTAAAGGTTAGGGTTAGATAATTCCCGAGATTTCTCTAGGAGATTTGTTTCTAGAGGAAGGGGATGCACACAACCTGGAAGTCAGAGGACTGGGCTTCCATTCCAGCTGTCAGGGAATCAAGGAATGATTGGAGCAGAGTCCAGGCGACCTCCCAGAGCGCTTGGCTCCTCATCTGTGAAACAAAGGGTTGGGATTTCCAGACTCAAAGGCCTTTTCAGTTACAGCTTCCTAGGAATCTATAAGGAGTTACTAGCCTAGACGTGAAAACAACCCAAATGTCCATCAATGGATGAACAAAATGTTGTTTAGCCTACAATGGAATATTATAAAAAGGAATGACACCTGCTACTACATGGATGAACCTTGAAAATATTATGCTAAGTGAAAGAAGCCAGTCACACAAAAGATCACACCTTGTGTGATTCTATTCCCAGAACAGGGAAGTCTACAGAGAGAAAGTAGATTCACGGTTGCCTGGGGCCGGAGGCATGGGATGGTGGGGAGATGAGGAGATAATAGCTAAAGGTGCTAAAGGTACAGAGGTTTTTGGGTTTTTTCCCCCTTTTTGAGACAAGGTCTTGCTCCGTTCCTCAGGCTGGAGTGCTAGTGGTGCAATCATGGCTCACTATAGCCTCAAGCCCCCAGGCTCAAATCATCCTCCCACCTCAGCCTCCCGAGTAGCTGGGATCACAAGTGTACACCACCATGGCCAGATAATTATTTTTATGTTTTGTAGAGACACGGTCTTGCTATGTTGCCCAGGCTGGTCTTGAACTCCTGGGCTCAAGCGACCTTCCCGTCTCCACAGTTTCTTTTTGAGGTGATGAAAATGTTTTAAAATTGACTGTGGTGATGGTTATACAGATTTGTGAATATACTAAAAACAATTGAATTGTATGCTCTAATTGGCTGAATTGTGTTTGTTGCATGTGAATTATATCTCAGAAGAGCTGTTAACAGAAGAGTATAAAAACTAAGTTTTTATCAGTTGCTAAGTTTCCCACAGGAAACAAACCATGGAGTTACATCAAGAGCACCTTCATGAGATAGACTAGAATCATTATTTCATAGAAAGCAAGTGTTGCAGGGCTTAACACCATCCCCACAAAATAAAATCTGAAGGAAAATTGAACACTGGGCCTTTCGGTTTTGAAAAGGAGTGATGCAAACTGAATCTGAGTGGAAAAGGAGAGAAATGAGGTGGGGAAAAGCTGCGTTGAGAGTCACATAAGGATCTCACTCTGAGCTGGGAGAGGTCAGTGATATGCAAATAGTGCCTGAATGAGGCAAGCAGGTGCTCCATGACCCCGGTGGCAGGGGAGAGCCCCAGGCAGCAGGGCTCAGGGAAGAGCCAAACAGCCGCAGTGAGGACAGCATGACGAGAAATGCAAGCACTGGCAGGTTAACTGAGAAACGTGTGTGGGGAAGGGCAAGGGCAGACTAGGGGTGAGAGCAGGAAGTAGAGCCCGGAGGGACTGTTGGATCACTGAGCTGGATCCACCACCTGGCACCAGCCCAGCTGCTGGCTGCAGGGCTTTTCAGGTCAAGGACCACAGCTGGCACTCAGCTACTATTGGGGTTGGTATTATTATAATGGCAAAAACCACAATTACTTTTACACCAACCTAATAAATACTCTTGGCCCACAGATGCAAGACCCCTGAGGCAAACCTTGGCTAACTTTCCAAATCGGAAAACAAATGGGCATCCTTTGAGGAAAGGTCAACATGGTGCCATTGTGCAGCACCCACCGTAATTCTTAGAGGGCAAAAGGCTGGATGGTGACGTGGCAGGCAAGACTCTCCCCAATCCTCACATAGGGTACCGTGGGCAGCCAGGCCCTGGCACATTAGCCCTAGTAGAAATACTGAGTTCTGGGATTTTCAGGGAAGGGGCTATCAGAGGACCCTAGACCAGTAGACAGCTTTGATCTTTTAGCCCCAAAGTGAAGGCTTCCTACACTCCCCAGTCTGGTCAGCCCAAGGCAGTGCCTGGGGCCAAAAGAATCACCATCCCCTGGGAACTTGTTAGACATGCACGTCTCTGCTGAATCAGAAACTCCAGGGGGTGGGACCCAGTCATGTATGTTTTAACGGAATGCCCCGAAGTAGAAAAGCCATTGGCTGAGCCACTCCCTACTTCAGTGGCCCTAATATTGAGTACCTGGGAACTGAATCTTGCTCTTTCTGAGGAACAGTGAAGGGTCAACAGAAACCGATGAAGAGAAATATACAAGTGACATGACAAGGACAGAAAGCTCCCTGAGCTTCACCAGAGCCACAGTCACCCACACAGGGGCCTCTGGTGACTGCTGTGAGGGGACCCCAAGGGACAGCCAGAGTCTTGTCAGAACACGCCCTACCTCAGCAGCTCCCCCAACCCGCCCTCCACATATTTCCCAAGGGATCATGACTCCCTAACAGTCCGTGACACTTAAATAGTGCTTTTCCGTTTACGAAGTCCACTCACGATGTCCTTGCTTCCCTTATGGCACATAACAAACTTGTTGTAAGGTGGGTGTGGTGGGGGGAATGTTTGCCCCCTCCTGAAAGAGAATGGAGGCTCAAAGAAACTTAAAGTCTCAGTCAAGGTCACCTGGCTGGGAGAGTGGGGTGTCGTACCGAACCCCTATTGACATCAGTAGGATGGCACCAGATCCAAGAGGCTGAAGAGACCCAGAGTGGGCAGAAGAGACATAGGGTTTTATTAGTGGGAATTTACACACAGGGCAGTCCCGGGGCCGCAGGCTGGCTAGGAAGACCACCACTGCTTGTGAAAAGCATGCAGTTTATATAGCATTTTCACTTAGCACGCTTCCTAACAACCCCCACCTGGCAACCTTCATTTAACTCAAAACAAAGGGCCTCCAGCCTCTGTCTGGCCTGAGTGCCACAGGCTAGGTAGGGGCTCAGATGTTCCTCATAGATAAAAATTAAATAAGTACATGGGCCATGCCCAGATTCCTTAGCTCAGAACTTGGAGCACACATTCAGGTGATTCTGCCATGCAGGGTCATTCTCAGGGTGTGCTTAAGTGAATTTACCAGCGTCAGGTGCCTCTGCCATGGACACGTGGCAGGGGGAGGAGGGTGTCCCAGGACCATGCCCCCATCTCCTCTCTCAGGTGAGAGTGATCTCCTGTGCACCGCCTGCCTCCCTGGGAAGCAGCACTTAAAAAGACCCAGAGTGACTCAGAGACTGCAGAGGCTTAAAGCCTGCAAAACAGGAGCAGATGTGCTAGATTTCGTCACTCTTTCGGAGGTACACTCAACTCCTTCCAGCGTCTATTAACACCATGGCTACAAGGTACCCACACTTGCCAGCCACCCTGGCTGGGTGCATGTGGCTGTGTGTGTGTGCATGAGCCAGGAGCACCACCATGCACGCACCCTTATTTCTGGCCTGCTGACCTCAGGAAAATTCTTTCTCCCAGCCTTGGGCTATGTCGACCAGCCTGCATGGAGACTTCATCTTCTTTATCCTCCAGGCTGTCCACAGTTCTGGATTCTGGTAAACCCTTCACCATGTTATTTGGTAATCTCAGAGGTAGGTGGTGTTTCACTCAGTAACTAATTATTGGAGAAACTGTTTTACATGATTCTAGCATTCCACAATTCCACATCCTCTTTGTATGCAGAGAGAGAGATTGTCATATGACTTAGGTACCTGTGGAAAATTCTGTGTACTATTCCCCCTTCGTAGAGAACATTAGCTTGTTAAAGACTCTGAGAATCCCTACAGTCAAGAAACCTATTGAACTTGATTTGCTCAGCTTCCCCCAAATGCATTTGATTACAAACTACTTTTTTATGGGAGACCTATACACTCACAGGACATCTGTTCCATGGAATGTATTTTGGGGATGGGATCCTACATCTTGCCCTTCTCTCCCTCCACTGAGTTTGAAGCATGTTCCCTCCCATCTGCAGCTTTCAGAGGGCTGCTTCTCTGATTCTTGATTCTCCCTGGCCCAGCATCCTAGGTGGAGGAGCCATCCTGTGTCTGAAGCCTGGTTACTTCTCATGAGTTCCTCCCAGTTGTAAAAAAAAAAAAAAAAAAAACGGACAGCACAGCTCCCGCCTTCTGTTCTGAAGCCCAAAGCCCACTCAGACTGCCTATCAGGCCCCACTTCCCTGATGGGTGGTTTTGTTTTCTTAATTATAGGACAGAAGACTGGTTTTCTGCACTTGGGGAATGATCGTGGGTGGGACCCCAGTCCTACCTCTTACCCCCGGCTTCCCCGGTGAGGGACAAGTCAGGCTTCCCCTGCAAGTAGTTTCCCACTTGTTCGAGGTTCACAGTAACAAACCCAGCTAGGTTCCACGGACATTAACGTGGAGACTTCTAGGAAATGACTGAAATGCAGACCTGGGCTTGGGAGGGAAGTCAGGGTCAGAGCTGGAGAGCTGAGCTCAGGAGGGAGGATGGGAGGGAAGGCAGAGCTTCTTGAAGGTCGAAGGGAGAAGTAGAACATGAGAGCTTGAATTACGAGGACCAAACTCGGAACAGAATCTAAGAGTTCATGTGGCATCCTCTACCTGAAAAAAAACCCTCATGCTATTCATATTAGACTTATTAAATTGAGTACAACTTGGAAAGAGCTGGCATTGGCAATATAAATACTGAGAGATTTCACAGGAAAAAAAAAAAACGAGGAGGCAAATACCAAAGTTACCATTTTTAAATTTGATAAAAGGTACAAAGGAAAAAATGAATGAAACAGATGAAACTCCTCAAAGGGGTAATACTTTATACAATGCTTTTCTGTATAATACCTTTTAGAAGCAGAGAAAAGGAGAGCAGATGTGAGATCACGTCTATAAAATTGCAATAAAAAATGTGGATATCTTCTATAAATGACAACTCGTCATTAAGCTGAGGATGACTTTCAGTTTACCATCCACAGCTACCATCTAAAGTCTGTAAACTATCTCCAACCACACAATACTCAATTCCAAGCCTTGTGGGTTTTGGAGCTCTCCATCACCAAGGAAATAATTCTGATTCCAGTAGAGATGTCCTATAGGAGCAGGCCAAGCATATGAGAGAGCAAATGCAATTAGTTGTCAAAAATAATTAGACTATAAAAAGAAAACTAGAGATCAAAACCATTTTCACTATCAGGTCAAAACGTTTCGAAAGATGGAGCAGAGGAAATGAGAGAAGAAATCACAATCTTAGTGATGTTAAACAATGATCTACTGTGTAAAAAAGATGTTCTTTCTCTGTACTGAACAAACTGCCCCTAAACTCCCCTTTCAAAGCTTGGCAAAAGACGATTTGTGAGGCATTAGCTCCAAGCCTAATGCGCTCATTGTCACAAAACCCTGAGATTGCATTCTATTTCTCCTAAATTACCTCATGAGATTGGTTCCAGGTAAAAATCAAGTGTCTTCTTGCTATCTTTGGCTCTTGTTACAGGACAGTCTGTCTCTGGCAGTTTCTAAAATTTAGCACTTGCATTGTAACATCAACAAACATAACAGAAGGCCAGGCTGGGTATGTGCACAGTATGTATGCCCCAGTGGGAGCCCGCATGTGTGTCTGTGGCCCACAGAGATAACTGCTCCTGGAGCCAGCCCTTAGTCTGATGGTCTTTCTTGGTGAGGTTTTCTCTTATCCAGAGGACACATGAAGACAAAAATCCAAACAAAGTGTTAGCAATGAAAGGCTCAGCACCTTCCCTGTTTTTCTACGGGCATCTTGTTTTAAAATGTACCCAGGATTTATTTAAATTAGGTATGGTAAAACACAGAGACATGGAAATGACTGTTATGGAGGCAGAAGTTTCTACTTAACGGAGCCCTGTCCACCCTGCAGAGAGCCACACAGGAAAGCAGCAGCATTGGGCAGGAAGCAGAAGGAGCGAGGAGAAAGCTCAGGCAAAAGGCTCTATTGTTGCTTTCGCAAGAGGGAATGAGTGAGGCAAGGTAAGTATCCCATGAGTGGCTAGTGTGAATAATTTCAGGAGGCTCCAGGCAGCACTAGCCCCTCATCTCACCTGTGCAGGAAGCCTTCCCACACACCACCTTATCACAACGCTTAAGCACCATGGTTAGGAACCGGCGTTAAAAAGACACCCGCACGTCAGAACCACCCCAGGTTACCCATTAAAAATATAGTTCCTTGGTCTCATCCAGACCCACAGAATCAGGACTTTCCAAGGTGGAGCTGAGACCTTATGTGACAGTTAATTTTGGGTGTCCACTGGGCCACAAGATGCCCAGATAGTTGGTTAAACGTGATTCTGGGTGTGTCTGTGAGGGTGTTCCTGGATGCAATTAATATTGGAATTGGTAAACTGGGTAAAGCAGAGTGACCTCCCCAGTGCAGGTGGTCTTCATCCAATCTGTCAATACACTCTGTAATCTTATCAACTGCTTGGAATCTGCAGACTTAAATCCAGGTGTGCATTCTCCATTTCCCTGTCTGTTCCCACCCCTGAAAACTTCCCTGCTTCAGCCCACACGTAGCTCTTTCTCTTAAATGTTTGGTGTACTAGTGGTCAGAACTACACATTTATATACCTATGTTTGCAATCTCCTGATTACTACAGCATTATATGAAGTCATAAAATCAGGTATTGTAAATCCTATGACTGTGTTTTTTAATTAAAATTGTTTTGGCTATTCTGGGTACAGATCTAGATCCTTTGCATTTCCCTACAAATTTTAGAATTAGCTTGTCAATTTCTGCAGAATTCGCTCAGGGATTTTGACTGGAAATGTGTTGAGTGTATAAATCAATTCGTGGAGAAGTGGCATTGTGATAACATTGAGTCTTTCCATCTATAAGCATGGTATACGTCTCTTTGTTTAGGTCTTCATTAATCTCTGTAAGCCATGTTTTACATTTTTTCATTGTGCAAGTCTTGCATATATTTTGCTAAATTTACCCCTATGTATTTAATATTTTCATGACATTATAAATGATATTGTGTCTAATTATTCATTTATTGTATATAAAAATGATGATTTTTGTATGCTGGCCTTATACCCTGCATCCTTGCCAAACTCATGTATTCGCTCTAATAGTTTTTTGTAAATTTCTTAGGATTTCTTTAGACAACCATGTCATCCACAAATAAAGTTTTATTTCTTCCTTTCTGATCTGTAGGCCTTTTATATATTTTCTAATCTTATCAGATGGGCTAGGAATGATAGTATATATTAAATAGAAATGGTGAGCGTAGACATCCTTATTTTGTTTGCAATCTTCAGGGCATGACAGTCAGCCTTTCCCCATTTCGTATGTATTAATATAGGTATCTTTGTCAGTGTCCTTTACCTAGGTGAGAATATTTCCTTCTAGTCTTTGTTGTTTGGTTTTTATGAATCAGTGTTGAATATTATCTAATGCTTTTTATGCATCTGTTGAGATGATTATACTTTTTTATTTTTAGTCTGTTTAATGTGATGGCTTATACTGACTGATTTTTGTATGGTAAACAAATCTTGCATTTCTGGGATAAACCCACTTGGTCATGATGGTCCTTTTTGTACATTGCTGGATTCAATTTGGTAAATGTTTTTAAAGGATTTTTGCATCTTTTTTCAAAAAAGAAATTGTTCTTGAATACTTCTTATCTAATATCTGCATTATCATATTTTGATTCTCACAAAAATCTTTCGAAGATAATATGTCAGTGCATCCTAGGCCTCTGAAATCCCTGTCAGTCAGGCACTTATGCTGACTGACTTATTTATTCTTGGCTATTACTTGTTTTATTGAATGATTGAGACAGAGTCTCACTCTGTCGCCCAACCTGGAGTGCAGTGTTGTGATCTTGGTTCACTGCAACCTCCGCCTCCTGGGTTCAATTCTCATGCCTCAGCCTCCCAAGTAGCTGGAACTAGAGACAGGCACCACCATGCCCAGCTATTTTTTGTATTTTTAGTAGACACCGGGTTTCACCAGGTTGGCCAGGCTGGTGTCGAACTCGTGAGCTCAAGTGATCCACCTGCCTTGGCCTCCCAAAGTGCTGGGATTCATGAGCCACCATGAATGGCCACTTGTTGCTTTAATAAATCTCTTACCACTTTGGAGCTGAAGAAATGAACTCTCACCCAAATTAAGCAACTTGCCCACAGTTTCAGCATCAGTTAATGATAGAGCTCAGAGTCTCACAGTCCCTGCACTGCCATTGGGTGAAGGTTGCCAAGAGGCATGGCAAAGGCACGACAGGCTCTTCTGCAGTGGTGAGGGTGGGCTGCACGTGGTGTGGTCTTGGCCAGGGTGAAATGTGTGCTGTTAACTTCCTGCCCATCCTCTGCTCCCTATCGCTTTCTGATAGATAATGATAGGATTTCTGCTGTAAAAGATACTCATGTTTTACCTCGAATAGTCTTCCTGGGAAGTGTTCAAAGAGCTGTTGATGCTTCAAGACTCGTTCTCTCCCTGGAAAGAGAAAACAAAGAGGCCCAAAACCTCCCATTCTTTTAGGGGAGAAGTAGTCCTTTCATTTACATTGTGGCTCCAAGAGATACCAAAATGAGTGCTCAATAAATGTTGCTGACCAAATGACTTTTTCCAGAAAAATGTAAGTGCTTATACCCAGAATGCAAGATCAGTTACTTTCAAGAAATGAGCCTGGTTCCACTACAAAATGCAGTGTGCTTGTGCCTTTCCTCTTCATCTCCTCCTCCTCCTCCCCTTTCTCTTTTCACATTGGCCTGGAAACCTGCTCTTCCAATAAAATGAGATAGTGGGGAAGGAACATATTTTGTGTTAATATCCATGCCAGCATGAAAGGAAAGGGTGTCCTGGTTGAGTGAGGCCTGAGTCATGCAGGGTGGGCTCTGTCCCTGCCGTGGGCCTGCAAATGTGGAAGTTAAAGATGTTACCATGTTAGGGTGCTATTTCCAAAGGAACTCTCTGAGGTAGCCTCAGCAGAAATGGCTCCACTCATGACATAATGGCAACAAAACACAGAACATATTTAGCAAAAAGCCTCATGTTACATGCATGAGATCTTATAAAGAAATCTAAAAAAACATTAGCAAGAGACATAAATGAAGAAGGGCACTATATAAGCCCTGAATATGGAAAAGGGACCAAGAGAACTGTTAAATAATTGATAAAATGCCAACTCTTCTTCTCATTACTTTATAGATTGGGAACAATCCCATTCAAAGTAAAAAGGACTTGGTATGTGCCAAAAATCTTATTTTTGACTCCCTACAAAAATAAACTGATCAGGCTTTGGCTTCAGCTGTCTGACCCTTAACAAATGACTTGGCCTCTCTAAGCATCACTTCCTCATCTGTACAGTGAGGACAGCAATAAACCCTAGCTTATAGAATTGTGGCAAAGATTAAACAGCAGAGTGCAAATGAAGAGCCTGGCATGGTGCCTAACACAAGGTCAGCACTCATTACATATTAGCTGTTATGATTATTAACTAATTTTAAACAAAAAATATTCCTCTAAAGAACATCAGAAAAAACTAGTTCTACCAGATATTTAAGTATGATTTAAAACAATGAGTAAAAACAATAGCCTACTGACGAAAGAAAATGGATATGTGAATAAATAAAGAGAATAGAGAGTATAGGAGACTTACTCTTATTGTGAAAACTTAATTATGTGATAAAGGAAGCATCACAAAATGAGGAAAAGAAGGATTATTTAAATGTTCTCAGGAATGATAATTAGGCGATTTTGAAAGAAATAATCTAACCCTTCATATCACACATTGAAATTCCGTATGTGTATTAAAGAGTTAAATGTTTTATAAAACAGAAAAATCAGCAGAAAACAAAACTAAGTTATTATCAAATCTCTGGTGGGTTAACTTAAAGCTATTAAGTGATCAAAGAAAGTACAAAAGTAAAGATTAACAGAACCAACTACATAAAAGTGTAATAGTTTGATGGGATAACTAAGAAAATAGAAAAAATATCTTTATTAAAAATGTAAAGAATTAATATTTACATAATATGAAGAAATTATCATCTATAAAGAAAATATTGAGATTCTTACTTATAAATGAGAAGTGATACAATCCACACAGAAAAGATATAATTAGCAAAATACATATGAAAAAATGTTCTGCATCCCTCTCCATACAACCAAAAATTCATACAAGAGGGAGGAACTAAATTGTATTAGGAGGAACTAAATTGTATGTATTACCATGTATTACACAGCCATAAAAAGAACAAAATTATGTCCTTTGCAACAACATGGTTGCAGCTGGAGGCCATTATCCTGAATGAACTAATGCAGAAACAGAAAACCAAATACCACATGTTCTCACTTTTAAGAGAGAGGTGAACGTGGGGTACTCGTGGACATAAAGATGGCAACAATAAACACTGGGTACTATTAAAGGGGGCAGGGGAAGGGGCAAGGTTTGAAAAACTAACTATTTTGGACTATGCTTAGTACCTGGGTGATGGGATCATTCATACCCCAAACCTCAGCATCATACAACATACCCCAGTAACAAACCTTCACATGTATCCCCTGAATCTAAAATAAAAGTTGGAAGAAAAAAAGGAAGAAAGGTTAAAAAGAAAACCCAGATGTATTACGTTAAAAAATTAAATAATAGATTAGCCAAATATAGAAAATCTTATAAAACCCAATGCTGATGAGACTGGTAGAAATTGTGTATTCATATATTGCTAGGTGTTATTGCAATTTGATGCAGAATTTTGAAAATTTGTCAATACATATTAAAAGCCATTAAAACCTTCAAGGCTTTCAACTCTGAAACGCTATCTGAGTAATATATTCCAAAAGAAAAGAATGCTTTAGCAAAGGCATGATCTATAATTGTAAAGCAACTGGATAAATATAAGTGTACAAGGAGATATTAACTAACTTATATATGTAATATTGTCATTTACAAAGGCAATTATGAATATGTTTGCATAACATTAAATTTTTGTATGATACATCATTTGGTACAAAAGCAGAATTACAAAATAAGAATGATATATTGTATAGAAATAATTGTGGGTAAATTTTTTTCTATTTCATATTATTGGCTATTAATGTTATCTGGCCAAAACAATTGAAAAATTAAAAGTTTCATAGCTAATAAATGTAAGTATCTTTTAACATTAGGCATTATAGGTATCTCAAAAATACGAAAATATCAGTGCTCATTTTTTATCCTTTGGTTAAAACACAAAATGGAAGAGATTTCCCCCATAATTAATATCTATTTTACCATGATTTTAAAATAGTAAATCTTGTCAAGAATGAAGACTGAAGGGAATGCCAGTCTTCCCCTCAGGCCAACTGGAATACCTCTCTTCCTCAGATCTCGGGAGCCTTTACTCAACTGAGTACTGACCTTTTCACATTCCTGAGATACCTACCATGCCTAATGCCAGAAGAGCCTTGTATTTAGTAGCTACAAAACTTGTAATTTTTCTTTTGTATGGACAAGATAACATTATTATTCTGGCCCTTAATGCCCTGGAAGAATCCACTGTTCAGCTCTGGGTTCCCACAATCCTTGCAACATCCCAGAGGTTGTCTCTGATCAGTTACACTGGAACCAGAGAAGTCTGTTTCTCTCTGGAATCCACTTCAACAAAGGGATACTCCTGAGGCTCAAGAACATTGAGAATGTGCACTGGGTTCAAAATCTACTGGCAAGTTTGTGATTTTCAACTTGGTCAGGAGCTGAAAGATCCAATGTTCAGAAGTCATGATATTTCTAATTTATGCATGAGCAAGGACAGAATTTTTGCAAAGTCAAAAACAATAATGATAGTAAAAAGCATTCAGATTTCCTGACAAATCTCATGTAAGTCCATATTAACAAGTTTTCTTTCTGCCCAACAAATCTTCTCAGAAAAATGATGTGCTAAATATACCATTTGTAGCAACAGGCTTTTTTTTTTTTTTTTTTTTTTTTTATCTATGGCTACTGTGATTGAACTGTGATTATGTTTCCTTTTTTGCTTCAGTTGCTAGGAGGCTCAGTCAATTTTGCAGCCCACTTCTACTCTTGTATAGGACTTAATGTTAGGTAGCTCTCAGTCCCATTTTGTGTTGCTATAACAGAATACCACAGACTGGGTAATTTATAAATAACATAAATGTATTTCTCACAGTTACGGAGGCTGTGGAGTCCAAGATCAAGGTGTTGGCATCTGGTGTGGGCCTTCTTGCTGCATCCTCACATGGCAGAAGGGCAAGAAAGAATGAATGTTGTCCTCACAGAGGAACAGAAGAGAAAGAATCCATTCCCACAAGCCCTTTTTATAACAGCATTAATCCATAGATGAAGGCAGAGCTCTCACGACCAACCATCTTCCAAAAGGCCCCACCTCCAACACTGCTGTGCTGGAAGTCAAGTTGCCAACACACAAATTTTGGGGGACACATTCAGACCATAGCAGTAGCTATCTTAGTGTTTTTGCCTCACTCCTAGCTTTATCTCTTCATTATTTTCCCTTTGTTTCCGTTTCCTCAACTGTTTATATTCTATCCTCTTATAGATACTTTTATAAGCTGATTCCAACCCATTTTTGATAGAAAGCACACAGATTAATCAGATGTTGGATTATGCTTGTTGCCAGAGTGCCTCTGATTCCATTTCTTTTGACATTAGACAACCTGAAGAGGTGTAGCTGGAGACATGTGCCTGGGCCACCCTGGCTGTGTTTGGCATGTTCCCTGATAAGCCCTGCTCTAAGAAACCTAACTGTGGGATCAAAGCCATCGTTGATTTGAGCCCTAATAATTTCACCCCACAAAATTAATTAATTTGATCTCTTTTAAAAAGTAGGATATTGGCCAAGCACGGTGGCTCATGCCTATAATCCCAGCACTTTGGGAGGCCAAGGTTGGTGGATCACAAGGTCAGGAGATCGAGACCATCCTGGCCAACACAGTAAAACCCCGTCTCTACTAAAAATACAAAAAACTATCCAGGCATGGTGGTGGGCACCTGTAGTCCCAGCTACTCGAGAGGCTGAGGCAGGAGAATGGTGTGAACCTGGGAGGCAGAGGTTGCAGTGAGCCAAGATTGCACCATTGCACTCCAGCCTGGGCAACAAACAAATAATTTCAGCTATTCAAAAAAAAAAAAAAAAGTAGGATATTAACATTTTTTAAACACCAACTTTATGCACTGGTTTTAGATTTAGACCTATAAGTTTTAACAAAGGTATACACCTGTGGAACAATCACCCCCATTCAGGATATAGCAATTTTCAGCATCAGTTCAAAAATTCCCTTAAGTTCCTTTCCAGTCAATCCTTTGCCCCCATCCCCTACCCCATCACCACTTATCTGATCTCTGTCACCATAAATTAGCTTTGTAGAGTTTCATACAAATAAAAGCAATATATTGTCTACATTAGAAGTTGGATTATTGGTACTGCTGAGTAGTAGTCCACTCTATGGATGCTCTACATTTTGTTTAAATATTCATCTGTTGGACATTTGTGCTGTTTCCAATCTGGGGCATGTATGAATAAACCTACTATAAACATTTGCATGAAAATCTTTCTTGCAGACATATATTTTCATTTCTTTTGGCCAAATATACAGGACTGAAATTGCTGGGTTATATGGTAAGTATATATTTAATTTCATTAAGAAACTGCCAGACTTTTCCATAATGATAATACCATTTTACACACCCTTCAGCAATGTATGAGTTCCAGTAATTTCAAATCCTTGCTAATAGTTTATATTGTCAGTTTATTTTTCAATGTTAGCCATTTTAGAGAGAGTGTCATAGTATTTCATTGTGTATTTAATTTGTATTTCCCTGATGACTAATAGCTTTGAGCATCTTTTCATGTGCTTACTGGCCTTTTGTATATCTTCCTTTGTGAAATGCTTGTTCAAAGCTTTGCCCATTTTTTCAGTGGGTTTTTCATCATCTTCTTGAGTCTTCGGAATATAAGCCTTTTATTATTTTAGATAGATTTAGATATTCACAAAATATTCACAAATATATTTGATACATATAAATATTTGTGAATACAAATAATTTCATTTATATAATATGAAATATAAATATATATTTATAAATATATTTTATATTAATATGTAAAATATATATTTATATTAATATGTAAATATACATTTATATATAATTTATATTATAAATAAAGAGTATTTTCTTCCAGTTTGTGGCTTGCCTTTTCGTTTTTTAAAATAATTTATTTTGAAGAGTAGAAGCCTTTAGTTTTTAATAAGCCCAATACTTCAATTTTTTGTTAATGGTGTATGCTTTTTGTGTCCTAAGCATTCTTTGTCTACTCCAAGGTCACAAAGATTTTCTTCTTCTATGTTTTCCTCAGAAGTTTCACAATGTTAGCTTTTATGTTTAGGTCTGTGATCCATTTTGAATTTTTGCATATGGTACGACATAAGATTCTAGGTTCATTTCTTTCCAAATGGATATCAACATCATCTGCTGAAAAGACTGTCCTTTCCCCATCTAATTACTTTAGTTTTTATTGAAAATCAAATGAACGCACACGTGTGGATCTCTTTCTGGTTATTTATTCTGTTTTCCTGATGGTTATGACTATCATTATGCCAATACTAACCTGTCTTGATTACTGTCTTGTTAGGCAGGTAGTATAACATCTCCCAATTTGTTCTTTTTCAAAGTAATTTCAGCTGTTCAAGGTAATTTTGCATTTTCATGTGAATTTTAGAATCAACTTGTGAATTTCTATTTTTTTAAGTACCTGTTAGAATTTTGATTTGAATTTTGTTGACTCTGCTCATCAGTTTTGGGAGAATTGACGTCTTAACAATAGTAACATTTCTAATCCATTTGTGTAAATGTCCTTTAATTTCTCTCAACATTGTTTTGTTCTTTTCTATATAGAGGGTTTATAGGCTTTGTTAAATGTATACCTGATTATTTAGTCTCTTTGGATACTGTTATAAATAAATGGTGTTATTTTTAAATTTTCATACCATTACTGGTGCAAAAGTTATTGCGGTTTTTGCCATTGCTTTTAATGCCGTTGCTTTTAATGGCAAAAACCACAATAACTTTTGCACCAACCTAATACAATTGTTTGCTGCTAGAATATAAAAATACACTTAATTTTTACACATTGACCCTGTACTGAGCAACCCTACTGAACTCGATTTTTATTTCTAGCAGTTTTTTATTCTTTAGGATATCCTACATATACAATCATGACATCTACAAATAAGGACAGTTTTACTTCCCAACTCTTCAATTTGTATGGCTTTTCTTTTTCTTACCTTATTGCACCAGGTAGAATCCAGTATAATATTGCACTGGAGTTGTGAGTTGCCTTCTTCTTGACATTAGGTTAAAGTGTTATCTTTCACCATTAAATACGTTGCGAGATGTAGGATTTTTGTAGATGTTCTTTGTGTAAGTTTAACTTGAAGCTAGCCTATGTAGCTCCATGCTTATTTCTGAAGACATATGGAGCCATGAAACTGACCCTTGGCCACAATAGGAATGAGATATTTTGGCTGGTGATTTATAATGTGCTATTTAAAGTTTAAAACTCCCCTAGAAACACCCTCCATCAACTTGTCTGCATTTTTATTGGAAATGTATAGCCTGATGGCTGGAACCCAGTTTACTGAGTACACAATCTGGTTTGGCTATATAACGGTAGAAAAATGAGACTGGTTTGGGATTTTTATGGTAGTGATGGGGTAGTTCAGGGTGAGGGCTCCTGTGCAACGTGGGGCAAGGGTCTTGCATGGTTTGAACCTTCCACCAATGACAAAAGAGACAGCACTTCGGCTTTCTATCAACTTGTCCAGATGTGGGGCACAAAGGAAAGAGCAAGGGGTGAGGCCTAAAAGCTTTCAGCAGTCAAACATCTAAAAATGGTGTCAGACTTTTTATTATAATGAAAGGTTGTCATATTTTCTAAATTGTCAAACTTAGTGCCTAAAAGTATTCATAATATCCCTTTATTGTCCTTTGGATGTCTGTAGAATGTTTGTGATGTTTCCTCTTTCATTCCTTGTGTTGTCAATTTGTGTTTTAATTTTTGCTTGATTTGCTGAGCTACAGGTTAATCCGTTTTATTGAGCCTTTCAAAGAACCAGGCTTTGGTTTTATTAATTTTATCTATTACTATCCATTTTATATTTCATCAGTTTCACTCTATCTTTCCCATTCTTCACTTTTCCTTATATTTATTTGTATGTTTTACTTAAGGCGGACGCAGATTGTTCACTTTAGACCTTTCTTCTTTCTAAATGCAGGCATTTAAAGCTAACACTTTCCTCCTAAAGCATTGCTTTAGCTGCACCCCACAAATTTTGTTATGTTGTATTTTCATTATAATTCAGTTGAAAATATTTTCTAATTTCCCTTATGACTTGTTTGACCCATGGCTTGTTTAGGAAGGTATTATTTAATTTCCAAATCTTGGAGATTTCCCAGATTTGTCTTGGTTAATGATTTTTAATTTTGTTGTGGTCAAAGAATATACTCTGCATAATTTCAATCCTTTTAATTTATTGAGACATGATTTATGAACAGTATACAGCCTACTGTAGTGAATGATCCATGTACATTTGAAAAAAATGAGTATTCTGTTGTAGCTGGGTGGAGGGCTCTATAATTGGGGGCAGCTTTAGATGGAATGGTCAGGAAGGGCTTCTCTGGGAAAATGACAGTCAAAATTTATCAGTGGCAAAAAGCAGCCAACCTGGCAGAGACTGTGGAAGGAGCAGGCTGGACAGAGACAGTGGCTGGGGAAGAGACCCTGAGCTAGGGAGGGGGTGGCTGGGTGAGAAACTTCCAGCAGGCCCTGTAATTGCTGTCATTAGAGTACAATAACCTCCTCACAACTTACGCTTAGGTTTTGGGTAGCTGCCGTTCTACCTGGCCTAATTCGTCATATCTACAATCCTCCTTTCTCCCCAGCCCTGACCAGAGGCAGGAGGGACTGAAGGGCTGGGCGACCGGTCACCCATGTGGTGGGCCTGGCTCTGGCCTTTGCCCCAGGTATGATTTCCCAGAAGCTGCCTTATTCCCAAGATGCACCAGAATAAATAATATTTATAAAACAATAATAGCAGTTGTCATAGGTCATACAGTGCCAAACACACACATAGCACATTTCATTTCATCCTTGTGACTAACTACCTTGTGGATACGTATCGTTATCCTTTTCAACTGTGAGGAAAGTGAGGCTAGGGGAGGCTGGGAAATTTACACAAGTTCACACAGCTTTGAAGTGGCCAGACAAGCCCCTCAGGGCAACTCCCTGGCTCTGCAGCCTGGACTCCCTCTCTCCTAAAGCCAAGCCTCCTCCACCCCAGCCCAGACCTCTCCCTCTTCCAGGCAGCGCACCCTCCACTCCCTTCCATCCCAACACAGGTTGGGGACAGCTGCCTCCCAGCTGTGTGACAACGAATGGTGTATGGAGCCTCTCCAGGCTTCAGTTCTCTTCTGTAACTTGGGATCATAGCACCAACTTTTCAGGGTGGTTGTGAGGACAGAAAGAGGAAGCACCTAGAAAGGAGCCTGACCCAAAAAGGGTGGTCAAGGAATGGTGGTCATCACTGTTATTTTGCCAGATGAGTTCACTTCTGCCTCCAGCCCTGCTGCAGGCCCCTCACCTTTCCTCCTCACCACTCCCAATCCTCCAGGCTGGTGCTTCAGGACCCAGTTAAAGTGCTAACTTTTCTAACCACTCCAGCCCACTGGAGTGGGCTACTCCCCAGCTTCTCCCTCCACCAGGACCCCTGACCGGCTGCCCTTAGGCCCAAGAAGCCTTAGATTGCTGATTAACACTTTCTGTCTACCATCACTGCCCCAACTGCTTATATGCTCCTGAAGGGCAGAGGCCACAGAGCTCCAGCGTCTTTGGTACCCACCACAGACAGTGCTCAGACAAAGCTGTTGAAGTGGATCAGTGCCATCAATCATAGTGATCTGAGGTCTTCCAAAACCCTCCACCCCGTTGCATTTTACCACCCCTTGTCCATTTGCTGAAATCACAAGGCTGGGTCTGTGGGCCTGTGAAATCCCTCAGGCCCCTGTAGAAGAGGCCACTCCAACCAGACACTCCAGCAGGGTCTGCTGAGCACAGATCAGCATCTAATCACGTTTCCATCACAACACGGTGAGAAACGTGTGACTGGCCCTTAGCAACGGTCTCAAGAAAGCTACCCCTATAGAGAGCTCATTAAGTTAGCTGCACACACGTGAGGCAAAATCTAAAAACAGACCTGTGCTGTCTGAAGCCTCATGCAGCACGTGGCAGAAGCTGGAAAGGGCAAGGACAGAGCTTTGCTCTAAATAAGGGCAGGGAAAGAGAAAGTCAGCCCCTGAGCGGGTCCAGATCCCAGAGAAAGATGGCGCTGGACTGCCCCGCTGGGGTGAGCATCTGCAGAGTGGAGAGCCCTAAGGTGACACCAGGTCAGCCACCCACACCCCCCACCCCCGCCCCACCCCACCCCACACAGGCCACAAGCTGCTCCCAGGCCCAGGTGCTGGGGAGCTCTCCTTCACCCCAGTAAGCCCGTGTGTTGTTTGGAACCCAGGAAAGAGCATCACCTGGAATTGGCTGTGATGAGAGTTTGAAATAGTAAGATAAGAACTTAACATTTAAAACGTAAAATTCATTTCAATCCAGCAAACCTCAGGCACCTACCGTGTTGCACACCACTTTCCTGGGTGACACAGTCCTCACTGGTAAGAGGTTTACAAGAACATGCCAGACTTACAACTCATACCCACAACTCAGGATGACACACAGTGAATGCTCTAATGGAGAAGCAGGCAATGCATTCTGGAGGCAGAGAGAAAGGAAAACCACCACCAAACAGGGAATCAGGGAAGGCTGCATGGAAGAAACGGCGCCTGCCGGGGGCCTTGGCTCCTAACTCCTGGTACCTGAAAGTTGTCTTCCTCAGTGTTCAATTGCATGCAGCTAGCGCTGGTTAAGTAGTTAAATAAGAAGGTGTCTTGAGAACTTGGTTATTTCCTGTTCCCTGGTTGCTGAGGGAAAGGTGCAGCTTCTAAGTTTTAAACATAGCAGAAACTACTTACAAATTAATGGTGGAATTAGGCTGGGGTGCAGGCTCACACCTGTTATTCCAACACTTTGGGAGGCCAAGGTGGAAGGATCACTTGAGCCTACAAGTTGGAGGTCAGCCTGGGCAACACAGCAAGACTCTGTGTCTACAAAAAAAAAAAAAAAATTAGCCAGGCGTGGTGGTGGCCTGGGTCTACAGTCCCAGCTACACAGGAGGTTGAGGCATGAGGTCCATTTGAGCCCAGGAGTTCAAGGTTACAATGACTGCACCACTGCACTCCAGCCTGGGAAGCACAGCAAGGCCCTGTCTCTAAAAAATAAAATAAAAATTAATCATTAATTGTGGAATTAAAATTGTATTGGTTCTCAAAATATGGTCCCCAAACCTGCAGCATCAGTATCACCTGAGAACACTGTAGAAATGCATATTCTTAGGCCTTACACCAGACTTACTGAATCAGAAACTCAGGGAGTGGAGCTCAGCAATCTCAGTTTTATCAAGCCCTCTGGTGATTTTGATGCATGCTCAAGTTTGAACAGCTCTCGTGTAATTACTTGAAGCTAAGATGAGAAATGATTGATTTCTGTTAAAAAAAAAAAAAAAAAACTTGTAGAAACTGCCCAGCTTGACTGCCTCCCTCAAAAGAGTATTTGTTGGCCAGGCACAGTGACTCACACCTGTGATTCCGGCACTTTGGGAGGCTGAGGTGGGTGAATTGCTTGAGCCCAGGAGTTTGACACCAGCCTGGGCAAATGGTGAAATTTTGTCTTTGGGGAGCCATATGGAAGGTGGCTAGAGGGACTTGGAGCGCAGACACCAAGGACCCTGCAGCCTTACGCCCTGTGCTGGTCTTCTCCCTTCCTTATGGGGACCATGGGCTGTCCTTGGCTCACTGTGATGGAAATGTAGGAAAGCCAACTGGGGCAGCATAGGCTGCGGAGTTAGCTTCTGCTTTTAAAATGGTTTTGAAATGCAAGGCAGTCCCAGCCACCTTCACTGAATGCTATCCTTGATGCAAAAGCAACACAAGGGGTAAACACTGATCCTTTTCTGTGGAGTAGACACACAAAAGACAGTCTTTCTGCATTAAAGGGGTAGCAAACCTGGAAGGTGAAGCGAAAGGGATGTGTGTTCCACCCTGACGTGTTTTTGAAAAGAACAAAGGAGTGCAGGCGAGGAAGTCAGCATCTTCACTCAAAGGTCTTGGCAGGGCCACTGGACAACAGTAAATGGGTCTGAAAAATAACATCACACACTGTGGAGAGGGAATGTCCAGGAGTGCCTAGAGTTTGAAATACAGGCCATCAGACGTGCGGGCACTGGAGCCTGGGTCAAAAGTGTCTGGGTCCACACAGGCTGCAGCTGGCAAAGGGGTGGCATGAAGAGGGGGAGCCTCTGTGTGGTGTTAGCTGGGAGAGTCCTGCGCCATCCTCAGAGTCACCAGGAGGCTCCGTCCCTCGGAGGCAGACACTGAAATGTCTTTCTCTTAGCAGGGTGGCAGCTGTCACACCTGCTTCTGAGAGAGCCACACTTAAAACGGGAACACTATGGACTCTGCTTCTCTTTCAGACCCATAGGTCCGGTAAAAGTTGGCAACAAAGAAGTTGGTGAGACCTGAATAGGGGGATGATGAAAACATGCTTTATGAACTGCAATGCACTATACAAATGTTAGGGTTTTTTTTTAAGGAAATTAGCATCAACATGAACTACAATGTGAGCAAGCATCTGTGGTTCCCAGGCTCTTAGTAGCTAGAGCTGTTTGCCTTACTCTCACTCTCCCCCCTGAAAATTAGCTAGTTCATTTATTTCTTCCTTTACTCAGTGCATTAGAGACATACTTACTGAGCACCTACTATGTGCTAGGCACTGGGCCTACTAAAATGAAGAAACGGATGATACCCTCAAGAAATTCACAGCTTGGTAAAAATGTTCCAAAGGTACCAGTCATGCCAAATGCATGGAAAAGGGTCTGAAAGGAAACAAACCAGAAGTGGCTTTCTCTGGGGAGGAGGGAAGGAGGGGGTACTATTGAATTCTTTACCAACAAAAGAGTCAACTATAGCACCCGTGTGTACCCCTGGGTTCTAATAGATGACTCCGATATGACTGGGCATTTTACATGCAACCAAATGAAAATGGCTTTGATTTTTGATTTTGGAATAAGCTGCTTTTTCGATTAGTCAGAAGTTCTATGAAATGTTCCCAGCTGGCTCCTGGGTAAATGTCCCAACCCTGCAGACTACATGAGCCCCAAACAACATTTAATTATTTCCTATTTCACACTGCCCATGCAGAGGCTGAGTTTTGCTTCACGTGCACGGAGCTACTCGGGCTCATTTTCGTGCTGTTTTCAACTTCCCATTGACCCAAATCCCTCTCTGGCCCTAGGGATTGAGACTTTGTGTTCCAGTTACATAAATTCTAGGCCTCAGAATAGCCACGCATGCTGGCAGCTCTTTACCCTGTCGCCCGGGCCCTCACATCCTGCTGTGGTATCCTTTCAGATGACCACAGACAGCTCTCTTCCACCCTCCTGGGTGGGCAGGGTCAGAAGGGCCAGGAAATAGCCCCAAATGGGAGGACCAAACCCCCTAGCCGAGCACCCTGACTCACAGTGCCCACTCCTCAGTCGAGGACGCAGGGGAAGAAGGCTTCCTAAGTGTCCTCCAAGAAGTTTTAAACATAGCAAAAACCACTTACGAATAAATGGTGGAATTAGGCTGGGGTGCAGGCTGGGTGTTATTCCAACACTTCGGGAGGCCAAGGTGGAAGGATCACTTGAGCCTACAAGTTGGAGGTCAGCCTGGGCAACACAGCGAGACTCTGTGTCTACAAAAAAAAAAAAATTAGCCAAATGTGGTGGTGGCCTGGGTCTACAGTCCCAGCTACTCAGGAGGTTGAGGCATGAGGTCCATTTTTTGCCCAGGAGTTCAACGTTACGATGATTGCACCACTGCACTCCAGCCTGGGGAACAGAGCAAGGCCCTGTCTCTAAAAAATAACATAAAAATTAACCATTAATGGTAGAAATAAAATAGAATGTATTGGTTCTCAAAATATGGTCCCCAAACCTGCAGCATCTGTATCACCTGAGAACGCTGTAGAAATGCACATTCTTAGGCCTAACACCAGACTTACTGAATCAGAAACTCAGGGAGTGGCAATCTCAGTTTTATCTCAGCAATCTCAGTTTTATCAAGCCCTCTGGTGATTCTGATGCATGCTCAAGTTTGAACAGCTCTCATGTAATTACTTGAAGCTAAGATGAGAAATGATTGATTTCTGTTTAAAAAAAAAAAAAAAAACTTGTAGAAACTGCCCAGCTTGACTGCCTCCCTCAAAAGAGTATTTGTTGGCTGGGCAGAATGGCTCACACCTGTAATCCCAGCACTTTGGGAGGCTGAGGTGGATGGATCGCTTGAGCCCAGGAGTTTGAGATCAGCCTGAGCAACATGGTGAAACCGTGTCTCTACAAAACATTTAAAAAATTAGCCAGGCATGGTGGCACATGCCTGTAGTCCCAGCTATGTGGGAGGCTGAGGTGGGAGGATCACTTGAGCCTGGGAGGTTGAGGCTGCAGTGAGTTGTGATTATGCCACTGCACTCCAGCCTGAAGCGACAGAGTGAGACCCTGTCTCAAAACACACACACACACACACACACACACCACACACACACACCAAAGTATTTGTAAGTGGCAATTCCTCAGACTTTCAGTTCTTCAGATGAACTAAGTTTTTTGAGGACATGAGAACAAAATTTTATTCCTTTGTTAGGGACACACACACACACACACACACGACTGGCTGGCTTAAACAAAAATGTATTTTCTCACTCTTCCGGAGGCCAGAAGTCCAAGATCAATTTCCTCTTCAGGGTTGGTGTCTTCTGAGGTTTCTCCTTGGCTTGCAGAGGGCGCCCTCTTGTGGCCTCTGCACGCGGTCATCCCTCTGTGCACGAGGCCCTGATAGCTCCTTGCAGGTTCAATTTCCTCTTCTTATAAGAACAGCAGGCAGATTGGATTAGGGCTCACCCTAATGGTCTCTTTAAACTTAATCGCCTCTTTAGAAATCCAGTCTCTAAATACAGTCACATTCTGAGGTGTTACGGGTTAGGGCTTCAACATATGAGTTTTGGGGAAGCACACTGCCGCCCATACAAGAAGTCTTCTCAAAATGGACGGTGTGTTAGCAATCCACCAGTCCTGTTTGAAACCCTTTCCCTCGGTGTGTGGGACCAAGATGAGGTACACTGGACCCTCTCTTTTCTTCCCCTCAGCTCCCTCATCGCCTCACACAGCTCTCCAAGAGGCAGCTGACCCTATGGACCCAACCGCCTCTCCGAAGAGTAGCTGCGCCCTTGGTAAAGGAGGAAATGGAAAAGGAGAAACTCAGGTGAGAGCATTCGTGAGACCAGCAGGGAGAAGGGGCAGCAGAGAGAGGGCTCCCTGCCTCTGTCTCTGCGCGCTTGGTGTCAGAGCCCCGGCACCGGGAAGTGGTCCACTGGAGGGCTGGTAAAAAGAATTTACCGACAACAGTACAGGTTTGAAAAAGGAACGTTGAGTAGAAAGGAAGATCGCTGCAAAAGGGTGCAGTGGGGCACCTCAGCGAGAGGACTGAGCGCACCCTGGTGGATTTTCCTTCCCAGCATTTATGAACCTTTTAAGGTGGGAGCTTAGGGTTGTAAAATGAGTTTCAGCACGGCATTCCGGAGATGTATAGAAATTTTAGCTGCTTATAAAAGTTGAAAGAGGATTGGAACCTCTAAAAGTTTAAAGATGCCAACTTTATTTTATTTTATTTTATTTATTTTTTGAGATGGAGTTTCGCTGTGTCACCCAGGCTGGAGTGCAGTGGCGAGTTCTCGGCTTACTGCAACTTCTGCCTCCCAGGTTCAAGCGATTCTCCTGCTGCAGCCTCCCGAGTAGCTGGGACTACAGGAGCGTGCCACCATGCCCAGCTAATTTTTGTATTTGTAGCAAATATGGGGTTTCACCATGCTGGCCAGGCTGGTCTCGAACCCCTGACCTCAAGTGATCCGCCTGCCTCAGCCTGCCAAAATGCTGGGATTACAGGCGTGAGCCACAGCACCCCAGCTTAAAGGTGCCAACTTTAGACACTAGAGAAGTTTGATTACTTCTAAATTCCCCAGATAAGGAGTTTTGCCTCCAGATGGCCTGTTTGGTGGTCACCAGGTGGTCTTTGCTCCTTTCTGAATTGCTCAGATAAGTTTTCGTCTCCCGGGCCTGTTCAATGGTCACCAGGTGATTTTCACTCTCCTCAGTCTCCAGAATTGAGACAGGCAGGCAAACCATCTTAGGGGTCTGCCGGGCTCCGCCAACCACTGTCTCCTGCCCAGCATGCAAAAGTTTGGAGTCCTTTAAGGGGAATTCCAGGCACCCAGCTAGCCCTGTGGCCAGCAATCAGAGAACTGAATACATAACCCACGAAGTGAGAAGATCATAATAACTTTTACAATAGCCACCCAAATAAGTCAGAGTCACAAGATGTTTGTTTCCCTACAGAAACTAAAGATAACGTCTTGACATATGTCCTTGAGTTGTTTTTAAGAAACCAGGACTCCCACCTGATGGAAAATGCCAACTGTCTTCACAGTGATCTCAGGCAGACTGAAGCCAAGAAATAGATTTTAAAAGTTCCAGAAATTCTCTCACTTTGGAGACGCCCCCACACACACCGCACCCTGCCACCTTTAAAAACCCCTGCTTGGAAGCCATCAGAGAGTTCGGGTCTTAAGCGATAGCTGCTCATTCTCCTTGGCTCTGCTCACTGCAATAAATGTCTCACTTTCTCTCACTGAAAATCCTGGTGTCAGTATTGGGCTTTTTCTGTGCATTAGGCAAGCGGACCCAAGTTCGGTTTGGTAACAGAATCAGAGGTGAAGTAACCTCTCAACCCCACCCAATTTAAAAGGTTAAGCAGGGTGCAAGTTTGGAGCCAAACCAAGGCTAAACCACTTGGGAGCTGTGTGGTTATGGATCAGCCACTTACCTTCTTGGCGCTTCTGTTCACTCATTTGTTCTATGAAATAAGCATAGGCTTTGAGACACCGCCCTAGGTCTTAATCCCATGTTGGTAAAATGGGAATAATAAACCCAATTTTCTGAGTTGTTAGGAAAATTCGACATAAACACCTAGGATAATGTCTAACCTGTCAGTGATTGGTTGAGGACTTGGTCTATGTTTGTTCACTTCTGTGTCACTTCAGTACAAGGGAGAGTAACTGGGACTCAATCTGTATTTGAGAAAGGAAAGAGAAACAGACGTAAGGGGAGACTAGAGGGAGAGAAGATAAAGAGGTGAGTGTGGGGGACTGAATGGTCGACGCCATTACTGCTACCACTTGGGATCGCCCGGACCCTGGGCAGTCCGAGAACATGGTCACTTTGGTACCAACCTTGAACCACATCACTTCCTTTCTTCCCCAGCAGTGCTTCTAGGAACAGAAGACTTTGTTCTCCGAGAGATTCCAAGTTAGATTCCAGTTTTTTTTTTTTTTTAACTTTATGTATACACATTTAATTAGAACAGGCATAAACCAAAAAGAAGAAAAAATCAGGATAAAGTGTCACTATCATTTTGTTTGCAAGGAGGAGTCAGGAAATGGAGCAAATTACCAGAAAAATAGCCTAAGGCCATCCTGAAGTAGCTACGTTACATAATCTTAAGAGTCAAATGTCAAAATTAAGTATTATACTACTTAATCCAAATGAACAAAAGGGGAGTCAAAAGTTTATCCTGTTTAGGGTAATAATTTTTACATTCAATATATAGTGATTCTTTTCTCACAAAGTGGTACTGGTTCATGAAGTAACTGAAATGTCCCTCTGACACTCTGTCACCTCCATCTCCCCCACTTTTTCCCCTCACTTCTGACACCAGGACCTTCTTGCTACTCACAGACTGCTTAGGGCCCCTCACCCTGAAGGAAAAACAGGAGGGAGTGAGAGGACAGAGCCCTGGACCCTCCCACATTCTCCCCCTAACCCTTTACAAGGCTGGTCCCCTTCTTGATATTCCCAGACACCAAGTCTGTGGAATTTGCTAGTGAACAAATTCTCCCTGTGGTGTGGTCATCACAGGGTAGTGTGTTACCCCTTCCAAGGGCAGCTGCCCTATCGTGGGGCTTTGAGGCAGGGGAATAGGAATTGAAGGTAACCAAGGGTTAAGGCATAAGCAAAAGAACAACAGGTGCAGACAGTTCTAGGCAGGATTAGGTAGCATACAGGCCACATCATGGCTCCTGTGATAACAAGACGGAAGTCTCCACTTCAGCCTCTGATTGGTCTCAGGCCAATCCTTCATAGGGAATAACCAACTGGATGCCTCTAAAGGGCACCTAGGGGTGTTACCAAATTCTTTTAGCCTAATAAAAACCCTAAATCAAGGGTGCTCTTGAGCCACTTGCTCAAGTCTGCTCCCACTCTATGGAAGGTACTTTCACGTCAATAAATCTGTGTTTTTGTTGCTCAGTTCTTTTGTTGCTTTGTGTGTTGTGTTCAACACACCAAGAACCTGGACAACTCACAGTCAAGACCTTCCATCCGGTAACAGCCTGTACTTTAAGCAAAAGACAATAATTATAGAAAGTTATCCCGGAAGGGACTTTTACAGACCAGCTGGCCTGAACCTGCACCTCCGATGGCAGATTTGTACCCCCACAAAAAATGCAAAAATGAAAACTGAGCCCCCACACAGAATATCTCCTTTTGACCCCCTGACCTCTAGTTTCCCTATAAACCAGACTGTTGATGCTGGCCTACATTTTTGGCTTGGCAGAGACAAGCAAAAAAAAAAAAAAAAAAACCTTCTGTCTCATTGCCTTCTCAGTGCCCTCAAACATTGCCAGGCATGTCCTATTATTACCTCTACATCTGATAAGTAATTTCCTGACATATGGAGCTCTCCCAAGAATCCATTCCCATGACCAGAGCCTTCAAAGTGGACTGCTGTAACACTAGTCCGCACAGGACATTAGACCAGCACCCCTGCCCCCAGCTCCCCTTCTCCCCCACACACTTCCTTTGGACCATAAGAGAAACCAAGTGTGCCTTGCTTCTCCCTGGGGCAGAAACCACCAGACCGTGGAAACAGCCACTTCTGTGTTTTTGTTTTTGTTTTGAGACAGAGCCTGGCTCTGTTGCCCTGGCTAGAGTGCAATAGCGCAATCTCAGCTCACTGCAACCTCCGCCTCCCAGGTTCAAGTGATTCTCCTGCCTCAGCCTCCCAAGTAGCTGGAACTACAGCTAATTTTATTTTTTATTTTTATTTTTTTAGTAGAGACGGGGTTTCACCATGTTGGCCAGGATGGGCTCGATCTCCTGACCTCTCGATCCCTGCACCTTGGCCTCCCAAAGTGCTGGATTACAGGCGTAAGCCACCACACCTGAGCTGTTTTGATGCCAGAAAATCGAGGGCCTGAGTTTCCTGTATCTCAGCAAAGTAGGTGGGGATTGAAAGGCCTTCCCCAGCCTGCTGCCCAAGCTAAGCTGAGAGTTGTCCTGGTGCTGGGGCGGGGGCAGGAGGGGGCGGGGGACGGGCATGCACAGGCCTGTCCCTGCCCACATGTGTCTCCAGCACACATGCTAATCACAGAGCATGACAGGAAGACCCCACTTCACTTCCGCAGACCCAGCAGCAAGCAGAGAAGGATTAACCCTGAAGTGAATGAAGCTTTTAGTACCTCACTTCAAGGCTCTGGGAAGGGCCCCAGAAATCGTTCCTATGCCATGTGTCTTTGTAAACTGTAGAGATTTAAGCTATCTTAACTTCAGCCAGTGAAGACTCTCTCCCTCCTGGCGTCCCCACCATCACACAGCGCCTTTTGTAGAGTGACAGAGGATGTTCTGAGTATCCGGTTAAGGGGAATTAAATACATGAAACATTTAATTGGGGTTTCTTGGGATATTTTATATGGTCCACAGTTACTTCTATGTGTTAAGTAATAACTAGCTGTTCTGAGGAATGGCTTTGGAAAGTCTCACCGCCCTCCTGCCCCAGAGGTGCAAGGCCAGCGGCTGTGCGGCCACGTAAGGGAGAGGAAGAATTTGGAATAATGGAGCCAGAAGCGAGTCTGCGGAATATTCATCCAGTTCTCACAGCTCACATGTGAAACCTGACACCAGGTTTCAAACATTTGACAACAACCTGAAAATGTGCATAACACTGCCAATAAAGAGCTGGAAGAAACTTTGGCAAAATATGATAAAGAAACGTTTTCCACCGTGTTTGAGGAAAAGTGAATTACCTTTCTCTTCCCTCCGTAAAAAATAAATAAATAAATAAATACATAAATAAACCATAAAGCTGTCATGTGAAGAGGCGATTGAAGAGTATGGAAGAAAAAAAAGACGGGGAATGAACGAAGGGAATAAAGTGTTAACATAGTGTTATAAGGGTGTTTCAAAGAGTTAATTAATAAAAATAGTATGTTGTTTGAATTTGATATTTGTGGAATTTCTGAATCGTTGTGACTTCTCATTCTAAATAAATGCTTTTATACCTACATTTTTAATGTGTATTTTTGTTTTAAGAAAGCTTCCAAAATTATATAAGCTTCAGGCCCCACAAAACTTGGATGCAGCATGGCAGGAAGTCACTAAGGTAACAATTTAGACCCATCAGAAAGAAGTCAACCATGTAACTAACAACAGCAATGGCATTCTGCCTTCTGCAATCCCAGAGAGCTTTTATATATGAGCAAGGCAATTTAGCACTGACAAGCGCTGGGTTCATAAGTAATAGAACCTTTCCTTTCCTTTCCTTTAACCGTGTTAAAGTCTCACTTGCAGATGAATAATGCATATACTAATTTGTGCAATTTGGTAGTTGGGACCTCAAAAGGAAGGAGAGATCCAATGTCAAGCGAACTTTGTCCTTGTTTCTGGTAAGGTGGGCCTGGGGGGTCTCTGGTGGGCATGGGGAATCCTGTCCCACTGCAGGGATAGATGGGAGAACAGAAACTTCCCCTGACCTCAATTAGAGGAGGGGAAGACTCATATCTCTGGAACAAATCTCTCCACCGGCTCACCCAAGCCTCATGAGAGGTATGAATGGTTTTAATCTTGAGTCTACTTTGACAGCCCATTTTTCCTTAACTTTCATTTTCTTCCTTTATTTTCAAGTTATTTTATATTTGGGGAAATGAGGCATCAACCAAACAAATCAAGTCAACAACATGCTTGTGCAGATTAGGAGGGCAGCTGGGAGCACGTGCTGGTGGCAGCTGAGGCTGGGATTTTAACAGGGTTCTCCCGGGTCCCATTGTTGTGCTTCCTGAGCCACAACAAGGGTCCCAAGGAAGGATCAACGTGACAAATGGTTCACTTTGCCCTATATTTCTTTCAATGTTCACTACATTATTTAGTAACTAGGCTTAAACATTATTGGAAGAAGGAAATACACGTTTATGCCTTTAAAAATGCCCTGCCTCCTCTGGTAGCAGGGCCTTGGAGCCCAGGTCCAGATGATAGTGAAAGGTAGAAGAGTAGCTGCAGCTGGTACACCCAGGATTCTCCATGTAGGGCCACCAGGGCACCTTTTCCAAAATCACCTGGGGCTTTTTAAGATGCAGATGTCCAGGGTCTCCCCTCTGAACTTTACCAAGGTGCCCAGATGCCATCCTTACCCTGAGATTCTGTGGTCTAACTGTGCCCAGGGGAGCCAAGAGCAAGTACCTTGGACTAGGAGTATCCTTTCATGGAGTACAGGAATCCCAGGTCCCTCACTCTCTACCTCAGGAGGCTCTTCAGCTTCTGTAGAGCAGCTACTGGAGTGTGACGGTTAATACCGAGTGTCAACTTGATTGGATTGAAGGATGCAAATTATTGATCCTGGATGTATCTGTGAGGGTGTTGCCAAAGGAGATTAACATTTGAGTCAGTGGGCTGGGACAGGCAGACCCACCCTTAATCTTGGTGGGCACCATCTAATCAGCAGCCAGTGCAACCAGTATATAAAACAGGCAGAAAAACGTGAAAAGGCTAGACGGTCCTAGCCTCCCAGTCTACATCTTTCTTCTGTGCTGGATGCTTCCTGCTCTCAAACATGGGATTTGAAATTCTTCAGCTTTGGGACTCAGACTGGCTTCCTTGCTCCTCAGCTTGCAGACAGCCTACTGTGGGGCCTTGTGATCTTGTGAGTTAATACTACTTAATATACTTAATACACTTAATACTCCATTATCCATGTAACCTCTGCAGCCCCTGCATCAACTGACTCTGCCAGATGATTCCACAGTCATTCCCAATGACTCCAGTAGGGTATGGAGTCATTGACCAGCAGCCAGAGCTAATGACTCCATGCACCCCTCCCAGACTTGGAAGAAGAGCCGCACCACAATGCACAGGGAATGGATTCCTCAGCAGTTTCTAAAAGGGTCAGATGACCCTTTTAGACATCCCAAAGTGTGGGATATGAAACTCCACAGGGGATGAACTTTGATCAGTTGGGGATAGGAGTCAGGAGGGATTCTGCAGATCAAGTCACCCTCTATTCCTTCCTCCAGGGGGCTTAGTGTCAGGCTCATGAAGTAGGAATGCAGGAATCCACCCAGTAGCTGCACTGGTGCCTGGATAGTCATTAGTTGCTGTAGAGATCTAACAACACAACAGCAACTCAAGTATCTAAACCTTTCTGAATCCAGCTTGGATGACTCCCTACTCAAGCTTACTTTGGGCCAGAAGTCTTAGAACTTAACTGGGGAAGCTCATAGATATATCTAATACATTATTATGTGTTGGAAAGAATTGCTGTCTGGGTTCTAGAGCTGTGACTGCCCGTCTGTCTGTTATTAACATCATAGGGCAAACCACTCAACTTCTCTATGTGTAGCAGAGGGTTAATGGTTAAAGGAAATAGTCTCACTTGGAGATGAATAATGCACATCACTGTAGGATTGGTCAGTCTGGATCTCAAAAGGAAGTTGAGTCAGTGGTTAGACCTCAGAGCTTCTGGGTAAGAAAAGGCAGTTGGGCACCTTGTTAAAAATGCAGCTTCTTGGCCCCACCCCAGAGGTCCTGTTTCAGATCTGGGGTAGACTCTGGAAATCTGCGTTTTGAGAAGCCTTCAGGTGATTCTGTGGAAGACGGCCTGGTGACCTTGCTTGGAGAATAATGGCATTAATATTAGTTCTTTTCTTGCAGGGTTGTTATAGGACTTAAAGTAGAGTCAAAAACATGCTTAGAATGGTACTTAGCTCATCATAAAATACTAAACATAGTTCCCTCTTTTTATTGCTCTTGATTTTCTAGGCTAGCAGTGAATCAGGAAAATGTGTTGTCTGCCCTCAAGTAGCTCCGTGGAGGGGGTGGTTTGCCAAGGCCTGGTTTGGAATTGGAGAAGCTCTCCTGAACAGCAGCCAGGAGCTTCCTACCTTTCCCAGGGTGATCATCTCGGTTCTAGGATTTGAACATAGAAATACTCTAGGAGTGGCTATCTTGTTGGAAGCGGATAGGATAGTTGTCTTAAAATCCTGTTTGCATGACTCTTTACAGAATATCAAAAGAAGCATGAGATGTCAATTGCACATACCAAACACTGGCAGGGGAAGGAGGATCTGGTTCCCATCACCGCAGAGTGGGAAACCAGGCAGGAAGCTGTTGTTTACCAGGCATAGCACCAGGTCCTTTCGCATCAACGGCATTATTTAATCCTCATAATAGCTTGTCAAGCCGGCATTGTCACCACCTCTTTATATGTGAGAAAACCAAGTCTCAGTGAGGGTGCATTAAACCTAAGGTGTCGTAGCTAGAGAATGGCAGTGCTGTCTAACGTCAAAGCAATAATGGACTCGATACATCTTATGAGCTGCCTTAGACTATTTAAGCTCTACATCTTTCCACCCCCCATTATCCATGTAACCTCTGCAGCCCCTGCATCAACTGACTCTGTCAGATGATTCCACAGTAGGGCATGGAGTCATTGACCAGCAGCCAGAGCTGATGACTCCATGCACCCCTCCCAGACCTGGAAGAAGAGCCGCACCACAATGCACCGGGGATGGACTCCTCAGCAGTTTCTAAAAGGGTCAGGTGATGCCACCCCAAAGTGTGGGATATGAAACTCCACAGGGGATGCACTTTGATCATTTGGGGATAGGAGTCAGGAGGGATTCTGCAGATCAAGTCGCCCGCTATTCCTTCCTCCAGCCTGTCCAAAAGGCACCTCCTGGGGCCAGCTGACAGACTGTGTCTTCGTGAAGCCTTGGCCAGGTCAGCAGCAGGGCCCGGCATTTGCTCCCATCCTTCCCTGCCTCACACTGGCTGCCCTACTGTCGCGCTCCATTAAAAAGCATTAGTACTTCAACTTTGCCTCATGTTCTGTTTCCCAGGGAACCCAGATTAAGCCAAAAAAAAATAGGAAACATTTAGATGAATTATCTCATTTAATACTCATGACATCCAAATAAAGTGTTATTATCCCAATTTTACAGATAAAGTAACTGTGGTTAAAATCACACACACATGAACAGTGCAACCAGCATCCAAACTCAAGCAGCCTGACTAGGTCCCACACCTCTAACTCTGCAGCAGGGACCAGTACACTCCTATCAGCCTCGTTCATCTGATCCTCTACATGCCTCACCTCTGGTAAATATTTCCTGTGGAAACAAATGCTAGATATACTCCACTCTTCATTCTCTCTATGTTATAAAAGAGTATAACTTCAGGCCACTAATAACATATTCCCAGCCTTCCTTGCAGCAAGGTACAGTCAATTAGTTCTGACTACTGCCATGTAAGAAGAAATGAGGTAAATGGCCTCCAAATGGTGCTTTCAAAGGGAAAGAAGCTTCCCCTTCTCTTCCTCTTCTCCTTTGGCTGGAATGCAGACATGGTAAGTGGAGTCACTGCTGCTTAGACAATCTGATGGAAGCCACGTGTTGGGGATGTCTGTGGAATGAGATGAAAGAGCCTGGGTCTCCCACACCATTGAACCAGCATACCAGCCCTGGACCACTAGGCCTGAACTGTTATGAAAGAGAAACCAACTTCTTTCTTGCTCTGTCCACTGCTGTTTCCATCTTTGCTATAGCATCCGAACTTGCATCCTATATACTTTTCAATAGGCAGTTAATTTTACGTATCAGTTTGACTGAGCCTTGGGATGCCCAGGTTCAATATTATTTCTGGGTGTGTCTGTGGGGATGTTCCTGGATGAGACTGGCATTTGAATCGGTGGGCTCAGTAATCCCACAATGGGGTCTCCCCTCCCCAGTGTGAGTGGGCATCATCCGTTGAGGGTCTGAATAGAACAAAAGGCCGAGAAAGGAGGAATTCACCTCTTTTTTTTCCTGCCTCACTGCTTAAGCTGGGACATCTCATCTCATCTTCTCCTACCCTTAGACTGGGGCTTACACCTTGGCTCCCCTGTTTCTGTGACCTTTGGACTCAGACTGAATTACCCTTTCCTGGGCCTCCAGCTTGCAGGTGGCAGATCAGAACCTCTCAGCCTCCATAATCACATGAGCCGCTTCCTCATTTTATGTATATATATCCCAGTGCTTAGCCTCCGTAATCATGTGAACCAGTTCCTTATTATATATAATAGATAAATATCTATATCCTATTGGCTCTGTTTCTCTAACACAGACAGTAGAGCACAAATGGTTAGGAACAGGGTTTAGGAGTCAGACATCTGGGTTCAAACTCTGGAGGACGGCTCATATTCTTTCCTGGTACTTGCTATTCTCCTTTGACGGACACTTTCTAGACCTTCCTCAGGGACAATTTTCTCATTCATGTACCACACATATGCAGCGTAGCACAATGGCTGAGCCCAAGGACCCTGGACATTTAGGCTGAAATCCCACTTCCATATGTTCTAAGCATACGCCCTTGGGCAGGTTACTTAACCTCCGTGGGCCTCCATTTCTTCATATGTAAATGAGAATACTAGTAGTGTCTCCCTCATAGGATTTGGTGAAAGCAAGGGAAACCAGAGCCACCCACTACGTGAATCCAGAGCAGACCAGCTTCCTCAGGCTTAAGGATCCCCGGCATAGGATGTGGTATGTGATAGGCATTTAACAAATGTTAGCTGGTGTCCCTGCTGCTGATTATTATTCTTCCTATATGAGCCTTGTATATAACAGGTGTCAGTAAAGGCTTTCAGAAGGATTGAATGAATAGAGGCCTAAACCACATTCTGTGGAGTAGAAGTCACAAACACAAACCAAATACAAAGGTGAGGTGTTTTACCCCAGATTGAGTACTGTGTGAGATCACTGCCCAACAGAAGGAACATGACTCTCCAGTCTGGAAACCCTCGAAAGCATCCCTTCAGTTTCAGTTGGAAGGTTTCAATGTTGTTCCTGCCAAATCCTGGCCTAGGCTGTGGCTCCTTACTGACCTCTCCAGCATGGGTAGGCATTCCACACAGCCCTGAGGATCCCACAAGACTCCATGCAGACTGTCCACAGTACTTTCACTCTGGGATGGGCCCCCTCTATTTGGGGAAGCGACAAGAATTTGCAATTATCATTCCAAAATGGTAAGTATAATTCTTCACCAATGATGAGCTCCAAATCAGTCAGTCAGTCCTCTCAATCCAGATGTGAAGTATGTACCCTCCCAGGACAGGGCACCCTGTTGCATCATAGGCCGGCTCCACAGAGTTCCTTCTCAGCCAGTGAATATGGCTCTTTTTAAAGAAACAGGGCCTCCCGGAGCTACTGCAGCAAGCCCCAGCTTCACGAGGCTCTGCTCCCGTCTGCGCAGGACAGTTGGAGTCAACCGGTGGCAGGAGCATGGAGTCAGATTCCCTGGGTTTAGGGTTCAAATTCTGGCTCTGTTACTAATTATATGGTCAGGTTTTTCTCTCTGAAACTCAATGTTCCTTCATCTGTCAAATGGGTATAATAATAGTATCTACTTTCCTGGTGGTAGTAAGAAATAAATGAAAAACTTTCAACAGTGCCTGGCACATAGTAAGCCCACAATAAATGTTTGCTGCTATTATGGCTCCATTTTTTGGTCTGGGGCACACAAGCAACAGGCAGTGGTCTGTGTGTTTTGATGTAGTTTCCTCTCCTTCCTGCGTCCCTACCTGACCTGGACCAGTTCCTTCAGCCCAAGGACCCAGCTGGCTGCATCCTCATCACCAGACAGCAGCTCACACTGGACAGGTTGCCCCGTCTCCCCAGATCTCACCTCCTACCATGAACATGCCCCTCTGTGCTTTCAAATGAAAAGTAAATGGGAAAAAAATATTTCAAAACACTTTCTAAATTAAACTGGAATAAACAATCCAGTTAAGCCCAGCATGGGCGGCATGGCTTTTCTGTCTTCCTCAACCCTTTCCCGTCTGAGAGATGAAGGCGGGTCATTGTGGAGGACCGTGCTTTACCCAGTGACCCTTCTATTACCACCTGCTGTCAAATAGGTGCAGGAGGCTCAGGAGGACCCTGCCAGGCACTGTCTTGTTGCTCCACCCAGTGGAGTTTCTAAAAAGTCCTTTGATTAGAGTCTAATCCCAGATGCACAAACAACATTCCTCCCTTGAACAGACTGGCAGGACTGTATAAAGCAGGGAAACACTGCCACCTGTTGATCATCCAGAATGCCTGCTTCATCCCAAACACATTTCCATGAACACTTTTAAAAAAGGAAAAAAAGCCTTTTATTAGTGCTGAGTACTTAAACAATCCAATATCCTATATTTTTGTACTGTGTGTCAATTTTTACACAAATAATGAGCAAATATACTGAAATCACCTTTTAATACCAGTTCCCTATTCTCAAAGTCACCTTTGAATAACCAGGTCCCCACTGCATATATTAAAGTTACATAGGGTCAAAGGAGTAAAAGAGGCTTGAACTTCAAGCCCGGAGCTGTGGGCTCTGACCTTGCACAGCCACTGCCTAGCTGTGGGACTGGGCAAGGCTCTTTGCCTTGAGGGCTCTCACCAGTAGTTGAGGGCAGGGGACTTCCAGCTCCCACACTGTATGGTTCTGGGGACATGATGGCAAGACATGAGTGAATTTTCTGAACTAAGGACAACATCGAAAATTCTATTGCAGAAGCTCTTTTCTTGGTGTTTGGCAGTGGGGGTGGGTGGGAGGTCAGTGTCTCACTCTGTTGCTCAGGCTGGAGTACAATGGCACACTCACGGCTCACTGCAGCCTCAACATCCCAGGCTCAAGCAATCCTCCCACCTCAGCCTCCTGAGTGGCTGGGACTGCAGGCATGTGCCACCACATCCAGCTAATTTTTATATTTTTTGTAGAGACGGGGTTTCACCATGTTGCCCAGGCTGGTCTCAAACTCCTGGTCTCAAGAGATCTTCCTGCTTTGGCCTCCCAAATTGCTGGGATTACAGGGGTGAGCCACTGTGCCCGACCCAGAAATCCTATTTTAAGACAATTAAACAGAGCCCTCTCTGACACCTTCCCTAGTGTACCATATTGGGGCAGTTCACCAGGCCCACGGAAAAGAAATACATGAAGCAAGAGACCGACTGGGGAAATGGCTGTGCATCCATTCTCCTTGCATATATCGGAATGGTTCCCTCTCATTCATTCAGAGGGGAGGGTGTGCTCAAACTATCCTTGGCTGTAGCTGCTTCCAGGAGCCCAGATGCCCCAGACAGAGTGTGCAAGTGCAGGACCTTCCCCAGCATGAGGAACTCCAAGGGCCATCCGCTGGAGACCCAGAGAAGTTTGTCATCTTTGACTGGCAGCAAGCAAGACCAGTCCCTCCTGACCACTGCAGATATCTGTGTGCGTGGCCTGGGAGGTTGAGGGTGTGGTGCCAGTTAGGACTGTTTCTCACACCTGGTAAGACAGGGGCTCGAAAGCTGGAGAGTCAGCTGGAAAAGGAGCTGGAGGTGGCGGTGCATCTCAGACTGGAGGCCACCAGCAAGGCGTCTCACTGTGTTGAAAAGCCAGTGGATATGGAGCTGCAGAACTCACCTCACAGGCTGCAGTCAGGGGAGCAGCCTCAGCACCCATCAAGCCTTCGGGAAAATAACACAGAAAGCTGCAGCGGAGTCCCGGGGAACCCACAGAAAGGCGACAGTTGACATCATTTGAACCCGACTGAGTGGAAACCCACAGCCGACCATGCCCTTTGCTCATTTCCCACAGAACACTCAAGCTTACCAGGAGCGAAGCGGCCTCAGAAAAGTGTGAGGGGTCAAAGTGTGTTTTCACTGTCCTGTTCAGTTTCCTTCCTCCATCCTAATCCTCTCTTCCTCTCTGCATTTGCCCAGCTGTTGGCTGCCTTCCAACTATCCACACATCCAAGAGTATTGACCAATCTGCTTCAACCAAGAGTTCCCTTCAAAGAGCAATTTGCATTTTAGTAATGGATTCCTAGAGACAGAGAGGCCTTCAGGAAATCAGCAGTGGCAGCAGGCGTTTGGGGATGGGAGGCCTTGCTGTGGTCTCCAGTGCTGGCCCTAGGAAGGCAAGGGGTCAGTGATTCAGGGAAGTTAGACACGTTGGTGTTCATAGAGAGGGTGACAGCGCCCAGAAGACAAAATAGGAGTAAATGAGTTCACAGTTCAGCATAAAATATATAATGGCTATAAGGAAAAACCTACAGTGACAATCATTGTTTTAAATGATTTACCTGGAACGGACTATCCTGTCATTGTCTGGCTTGGTGATTTCCCTTCCTTTTCCTTTCAGGTGCTGTATTTTCTAAAATTTAATTTTTAAAATTAAATGGGAAACACACAGTTTTGCTTTTGGAATTATCTTTTAAACTCCATTACACAGTGAGATATCATGAGAACAATTTGGAAATGACAATAGCTTTTAAAATCTTTGCACAACACAAATTTAAACAAAGTTTCAAAAGCACAAATCAACTTGACATGATGAAACAGAAACTTTTTCAATGATGTATCCATTAAAATGACTTTACCCAGCTGTTTATGAGTTCCACACATTTTTTGTTTATTTGTTCATTCATTTAAAAAAAATGTATTCCTTTACCTACACAACCCAACCTCATTCTTTTCCTATCACTTTCACATAGACAAATATTCCTCCAGATTATGTGTGTGTATTTTGCTTTTCAGTGTTCCTATAAAATGTATGTTGTTATTTTGTATACTTGTACTTTATTTATGTGAGTGGTATTGTATTCTGTAGCCGCTTTCTTTTCTTTTTTTTTTTTGAGACAGGGTCTTGCTCTGTCACCCAGGCTGCAGTGCAGTGGCACAATCACTGCTCACTGCAGCCTCAAGCCATCCTCCCACCTCAGCCTCCTGAGTAGCTGGGACTATAGGAGTGTGCCAGCATACTCTTTTTTTCCTTTTTTTTCTTTTTTTTTTGTATTTTGTAGCAACAGGGCTTCAACATGTTGCCCAGGCTAGTCTGGAACTCCTGGTCTCAAGCAATCCACTTGCCTCAGCTTCCCAATGTGCTGAGATTACAGATGTGAGCCACCATGCTCAGCCTCTTTCTTACATTTTTTATTGAGCATTTTGTCTTCAAGACCCATCCAAGCTGCCATCTCATAGTAACTCGGCTGGGACTGACTGCTGCAAAATTACCCATGCTGTGTGCCCACCACGTGTCACCTCTGCTCTCCTTGTGAGGGGCACCAATTTTCATTTCCAACTCCTTACCCCAACAAACAATACTGTAATGAGCAATCTCTTTGTAGATCTGGTGAGAGTTTCTTCGGGATAAATAAGCAGGAGAGACTCGGTGGGCATAGGGTTGCGTATGCTACACTTTTCTAAATGGGACAAGATTGCTCTCTCCAGAAAGACTGAACCAGCCACTCCTTCCCTCTATCAGTGCACACGGGTTCCCATGTTCTTATAAACAGCTGGCGGCATCCAACTTCATATTTTTTGCCAGGCTAACTGGTATAAATTAATATCTCACATTTTAATTTGCATTGTCTAATTAGTTATTTTTAGCATCTCCTCATATGTATTATATAGTGTTATGTAATTAGCTTCTGGGGTGGCTGTACATTGCCTGTCCCTAAGCTTTACTCATTTTTCTATTGGAGCTTCTTTTTATTTTTTAGTTGCAAGAGGTTCTTGTATAACCTAAATATTAATCCCAGGTCTTGTTTAGACATCGCAAATATTTTCTCCTATTCTGTCATCTGTCCATCTTAAGTTTATCCCTGGTGTTTTTTATTGAACAGGAATGTTTAATCTTGATTTAATTCAGTTCATTTGTTTGCTATTTGTTGTGTTGTTTGTCATTGTTTTGCAATGTGATTTGTGCTTTTGAAATTTTGTTTAGAAAGTCTTTCCCTGCTTCTGGGTCATAAAGACACCTTTTGTATTTTCTTGGATTAATTTTATAATTTTATCTAGAAGACATTTTGGTTTCCAGTCTATTTTCAGTATGCCAGCCATGTGGTAGTGAGTAGGGACCCAGTTTTATTTTTTTTCTATATAGTGAGCCAGATTTCCTAATAACATTTTTACTACACAATCTGTCCTTTCCCTGTTGATTTGTGGCAACGCATCTGTCCTTCATTCATGTCCACATATATCTGTGTTTGTCCCTGACCTCTCCATTCTTCCCCATTGACCAACTTCTCTGTTCTTGCTCCAAAACTACACTTAAAAGATTACTTATGGTTTCACAGCGTGTCACCATCTGGTAGGATTAGCCCCCTCCCCATCTTTACACTCTTTATTTAAGGTTGATTAGTCACAAATCTTTATGTCTTTATATAAATTAATTTAACCAAGTGCCTCAAAAAACAATCTAGCTGGAATTTTGATTAAAGTTGCATTTGATATGTAGCTTGATTTGGATGATAATTGACATCTTTTTAATACATGTCACACCATTCGAAGTTTGGTAAAATTCGTCTGGGAGACGGACTGAGCCTGTGATTTTTTTTGGAAGGTAGGCTTTTGACTTCAATTTGTTTAATTCTACTGACCTAGTTCGAGTTTTATTTCCTGTACCAATTTTAGCATCTCGTATTTTTCTATGAATTTCTTTCTTTCATCTAGCGAGGCTTTCGAATCTAATGGCAGATATGTATCTGTGTGCTCTTCTGTGTTCTTCTCATCTTTGTGTTGTGATCTCCTTTTTCCCATTCTGTATTTTCATTTATGTCTTATTTTTTTCTTAATCCTTTTTTATAGATCTCTTTTTAATACTTTAAAAAATTGGGCCAATCCTTTCAACTGGTTTTGTTGTGCACTATTTTATTTATTTCTGCCCTATAATTATTTCCTTCTTTTTTGTTTGCTTTGTTGCTCTTTTGTGGTTTTTCCATTAATTGCTGACTGCATTTATCATTAACATATTGTGTTTCCTAATAAATGTATTTAATACTAAATTTTTAATTAGCCAGGCATGGTGTTGTGTGCCTTTTTATCCCAGCTACTTGGGAGGCTGAGGCAGGAGGATCTCTTGAGCTCAGAAGTTCCAGGCTGCAGTGAGTTATGTTCGTGGCATGGCACTCCAGCCTAGGCAACAGAGTGAGACTCCGTCTCAAAAAGAAATACAAAACATTTTTTAAACCTAAATTTTCCTGAAATTTTCAGCTGGATCCTACAATTTTGATATAGTTCTAGTATTTTTTAAATTTACAATTTTCACTCAAAGGCTATTTAGTATGTTGTTCTGTTTATAAACATAAGAGATTGTTCAGCTCTATTTTTCTTACTGATTTCTGCATATATTTATTCGTTTATTGCCTCATAGATTATTTTTGTCAATGTTCCATGTGTACTTGAAATCTTCGCTTGCTTAATTTCGTTGGTAAGTCTTCAATATCTCTGTTCTTTTTTTTTTTTTTTTTTTGTCTGCTTGATCAACCTGTTTCCGTAACTACAATTGTAGGATAGTCTGTTTCTCTCTGCAGTTCTTTCAGTGGTCGAAACATTTTGAGACTTTCTAATTACACATATATATAATCACAATGGATGTATCTTTTCTTTTTGTTACTTCTTTTATGCATATATAATGTCTATCATCTATACTTTGTGATATTTTGTGCCTTAAATTCTTATTTTGTAAGATACTAATATTGCTACACTAGTTTTCTTTTACTTCATGATTACCTGGTATGTATTTTTCTAAATACTTTCGTTCTCAATTTTCTGTTTTACTGTCCTCAGTGTGTGTTTTTAAGACAGCATATTGTTGTATTATATTTTGTTTTTTTAATCCAATCTGACAGTGTCTTTGGTAAGTTTAACCCTTTTGCTACTAAATTAGGATTTAGTTCCATTGTCTTATTTTCCATTTGCTTTATTCTTTTTCTGTTCTCTGTTCCTAAATTCCACTGAATAGAACAAGTTTTCTTCTGTAAGATTAAAAATTATACATTGCTTTTGCCCTATGGTGGCTGACCTTCCATACTCATGTTTACATCTATTGTTTTATTAAACTTAGCAATATCTGTATCATCTTTCTTGCTTTACTGTTAATCTCATGTTCCGCTGGGCTTCCTCTCATTTTGACACCCCACATCATGCTGATAGAACTTTAGTTCTGGGCTGGGCTGCTACATAAATATATTCCCTCCCATTCTAATTTTTAAGACAATAGTAAACTCTACCAAGATATATGATTACCCTTTCTTCCTAAAACTCTTGCTTCATCGTGTGGATTTATTTCTCTTATTATTTAAGGACTCCCCAAAGTGTTTTCAAGATGGATCTTCCTGTGAAAAAATTCTTGAAGCTGTATATGCCTGGGAATATTTTTATTATGTCATTACACTTGATTATGAGATTGGTGGGATATAATTCTTTAATTCCAGAAAATTTATCCCCATTATGTCTTCAAATACTGCCTTTTGTCATTTTTCCTTTTTTTCTCTTTCTAGGTATCTGATGCAGATGTAGACATTTCTCTGTCTTCCATATCTCAGCTTCTTTTTAAAAACTACATATTTTCTTTCTCCTCTTACCCTTTTCTGTTGTGTTCTGGGAGAGTTTTTCAATCTGATCTCTCAACTGATTGCTCTTTAATAGTATCCATCCTACTAGTTACTCCGTCTATGGAGTTATTTCATTGCTTGCCTTTTCCATACCTAATATTTCTACTTGGTTCTTTTGTGTGATTTTTATTTTTGTTAATATATTTTCTTAGTTCTTGAGACATATTTATAATGCTTCTTTTAAATTCTTGGTCCACCTGTTCAAATACTTCTGCCAGACGGTACCTGTTGTGCAGTTTGCTTGTTCGTTTGGTAGTTGTATTGCTCTAGTCATTTTGGCTTGTGAGCTTCTTCTTTTTTTTCTCCTCTCTTCTACTTACCCTACCTGTAATGTTTCCTCTATTCCATTTTGTGATGTGTATCGGGAAAAGCGCAATGATGGCTTAAGCTCTTGGTAGAGAACCCTACGCACCATGGAATCACGACTGATTCCTGTGGGCTGTTGGCTTAGAGTAGCCAGACAACTTCTCGGGTCAAGGTTTCATCTTAAAACCTTTAAGATAAGGCAAGATGGAAAAGAGATGGTCCCATCACTTGGGCTGTGGAGAGGACGTGATGGATGAATGTAGGTTAGTTGTTCAGTCCACAGCTATTTTCATCACTTTTTCACTTTGGCAGGGCTTTGGTGCTGCCATGAACTTGCTCTGCAGACACCTGTACCAATAGTCCAGGCTGCTGCCACAGAGCTCTACACTGAGGAGGTGGCAAAGGACTGCCTTTCTCCAGATAGTCTCTTCACTGCTGCCTCGGGTTTATCCACACTGGGATATAGCCACCCCTCCACAAACTACGGTTCAAGAAAATCTTTATGCACCTGGGGTACAATTTCATTAACAGACACACACACACACATACACCACACACTTCTTTGGGCCAGGCTTTCTGCTTTCATGTCAAAAATTCTCAAAGGGGAGTGGGAAGCCCTAGGCCACGAAGGTGAGCTTCAAGTTGCCTTTGCAACTTCAGCAGCAAAATGTCAGGCTCCAGGGGGATGGGACAGAGGGCTCTGGGTGATGGGGCTTCCCCTCAGTGCTGAGGTGGTGCTTTCCACGCAGGGTCCCAGAGAGGAGAGGCTGACAATGAAGCCCCAGGAATGGCTGCCCCACCATGGCTCCTGTTTATTGGGGAGTTTTGTTTGTTGCTTTCATTGTGGTTTTTGTTTGTTTCCCCAAATGTACATTTCCCCATTGCTTCTGTTTTTCTGCAGCGTTGATTAGCAAGCAGCTTGAGCTAGTTTTACCATCTTGCTAGGAACCTAACATAGTAAATAGTTAATCGATGTTTGTAATTGATTGGTAAAGCTAACAAAGAAGCATATCCTTCTTTCCAGTTTGTTTTTTTAACAAGAAAAGGTTCAACTGGTTAAAAGGTATAGGCATATCCCTGACAAAAGGGGATAAAAAAGAAAAAGGAATGGATTATTTTATTGCGTACCCACTAAATACAGGCATTTGTTAAGTACTAAATATATGAGTTGAGTATGAAATTTACTCCATAAATTTCTTTTCATCTACTTGTCTAAATTAGATAACCTACTCTGGGCCCCCACCCACCTGGCTAGGAGAAAAGTCAGTCTCGGTGATGAAGGAAGCTTTCCCTTCCTTGGATCTTACAGAAGTCCCAGAAGAATGAGTCTCCTGCAGCCTAGATCTTTGCTGAAAGGGCAGCTGCTTGTTGGCTCCCACTGGCCTGTTGGGGGACTTAGTCTCTGGAGACAGGCTGCTCGGCTACTTCTGTGCCAGCCACCACCAGCCCAGGGAGTTTTCTCTGAGATTTCTAAAGTAATCACCCATAATGTATAATCTTCCTACCCCTAAATGCATATACCACCTCCTAGAGAACTAACTAGAAATGAGATCGGTCCAACATTCACAAATTCCAGAATCCACGTCCACAGATCCGCTCTCAGTTTTAAAGAATTTTTCTTCCTCTCCCATCACCCACTTTATTTATTTATTTGAGATGGAGTTTTGCTTTGTCACCAGGCTGAAGTGCAGTGGCACAATCTCAGCTCACTGCAACCTCCGCCTCCTGGGTTCAAGGGATTCTTCCACCTCAGCCTCCCTAGTAGCTGGGATTACAGGCATCTGCCACCATGCCCAGCTAATTTTTTTTTTTTTTTTTTTTTGTATTTTTAGTAGAGAAGGTTTCACCATGTTGGCCAGGCTGGTCTCGAACTCCTGACCTCAGGTGCTCCTCCCGCCTCGGCCTCCCAAAGTGCTGGGATTACAGGCACGAGCCACTGCACCCAGCCCCGTCACACACTTTAAAATCAAGGCCATTTTCATCTCTTTTACTCCAAACCTTGCCTCCGTTCAGCTGGGCTGGGACCATCCAGCCTCCTCCCACTAAATAAGTTTGAAACACAACTTTTTCCTCTACCTCGAGGGCCACTGCGTTGAAGGACATCTGATAACTTTAAAAACACGAGCCCACTTTTTCCAAGGATAAGCCTGGGCAAGATGAATCAGTTGGTTTGCTGTTGTTGTCACCATACTATATATGTGCTGTGTCATTTGATTCCCTCCCACAGCCCTGCAGGAGTTGCTATAGGGCACAGCCTAAGCTCTCCTCAGCTGGTGCAGGAGGGGATGGAGTGTTCGTGTCTGGGGGCTCACACTAAGTCTCCTTACCCTAGGAATCCTGTCCCCAGGGGCAGCCAGCGGCCAGTAGCTGGCTGGTGGGGAATTGTAGATGAGATACAAAGACCCTGGCCCCCTTGACTGAAGGTGGTACAACTTTGAAAGGCCATCCGTCAGAGCATCCTGTGAAACTGGCCGAGGTCTTGTGCTTGTCCCAACCACTCCCCTGCCCAGTCCTGAGTCCTTCCTGCCCCTACAGGCATTGGCCCCCACTCCCCATCTCTGCCTCAGAGTCTGTTCCCCAGGAACTGGACCTAACACACCCCAGGAGATAGATAGCAATATTCCTACTTTATAGATATGGAAACCAAGGCTCTGAGAACATAAGTAACTTGGTCAAATGGGAAACTTGGCATTTGATTACGAAATCTGACTCTCAAGACTTTGGATACTTTTTAGTCTGAGGAATTCCCATCCTCACTTGGGCAGGAATGTGGAATATTAACATCCACTGCGCTGTTCACTCCCAGTTCCCTCGGCCAGGTGCCTGTCACTCCATGCCCCAGGCCTAGTTTCATTACACACACATACACACACACGCACATGCACACACACCACACACACTTCTTTGTGCCAGGCTTTCTGCTTTCATGTCAAAAATACCCAAAGGGGAACGGGAAGCCCTAGGCCACTAAGGCGAGCTTCAGATGCCTTTGCAACTTCAGCAGCAAAATGTCAGGCTCCAGGGGGATGGGACAGAGGGCTCTGGGTGATGGGGCTTCTCCTCAGTGTTGAGGTGGTGCTTTCCACGCAGGGTCCCAGAGAGGAGAGGCTGACAACGAAGCCCCAGGAATGGCTGCCCCACCATGGCTCCTCATCAGCCCAACCTCCACCCTTGCCCTCCGCCCCCATTCCTGAAAAGATCAGAGCTAGGGGAATGCTGTTTTTCAGCTTCCAAGGTCGAATCAAGAGTTGTTGCATTCTTTAAGAACAAATGCGGCCGGGCGCAGTGGCTCAAGCCTGTAATCCCAGCACTTTGGGAGGCCGAGACGGGTGGATCACGAGGTCAGGAGATTGAGACCATCCTGGTCTACACGGTGAAACCCCGTCTCTACTAAAAAATACAAAAACCTAGCCGGGCGAGATGGCGGGCGCCTGTAGTCCCAGCTACTCGGGAGGCTGAGGCAGGAGAATGGCGGGAACCCGAGAGGCGGAGCTTGCAGTGAGCCAAGATTGCGCCACTGCACTCCAGCCTGGGCTACAGAGCGAGACTCCGTCTCAAAAAAAAAAAAAAAAAAAAAAAAGAACAAATGCAATCTGCTGTCAGAGCACAGCTAGTAACTCTCCTTCTGGGGCAGTCATTATAACGCATTCGCTCCCTCTCCCTCCCTCTCCCTCCCCGTCATCCCCACATTCACCTGCCACATGCTGAAACATTGTCTAAGTGTAAACACTTTGGTCTTTGCCTAGGATCTCATAAAGAGGTGGTCCTGTTCATGCTGTAGCAAAACCACCCAGAGCCTGCCTGACTCAGAAGGAAGCCCTGACTGTGAGCTAAACCTCACCTCGCACAAAGGGCCTGCTGCTCCCCACAGCAAAGCCCTGCCAGGCTGCGGGCCACAAGAAGCATCAAGAAGAAATGACAAAGAACCACCTGCTGTGTTGCTAACCACCAGGTCCTCACTGCACAAACCACATTGCTCATTTCATGCAGGGGATCCAAAATGACTGTGGTACTGCATGTGGCTCTGGGGTCCCATGCTTTCCTGTGCTTCTCTCACAAAAGGCCTGGCCCCAGGCCTGGCCCCAGGCTCACTCCCATCCTTTCCTGGTGCTTCTCTCACAAAAGTGCCAAAAGTGTCAGGGAAGATGAGGAGAGAGCAGGGCCGTGGGGCTGTGCTGTTGCTCCTTGGAGAAATCCACAGTCAGAGACGCTCTGAAGCTGGGAAGGCCTCTGGACAGAGGTGGCATCTGGCTTTTGCACTTGCAGCCCTGGGCCTTGCTGCACAGGCAAGTACCCACAGCTTGGAGTTGTAGTCTTCTCTGTTGGTTATTAAGGTGAGAGTTCCATTTGTCCTGCTTGTCTTTTTCCTCTAAATGTTTTATTAAAGTATGGAAAGGAAACGGAAGTCAAGTGGATCACTTTAAAAGCTTAGAAGAGTTCTGCCATTTTGATAGCAGAGGACACTTCCAATGTCGGAAGCACAGAAGTCTGTGGGTGCCCCAGCCCCAGCACAGGCTTCTCCTCTTCTGATGGTGATGGGGCAGCTGTGACCCCTGCAACCTTCAGTGTGTGCAGACCCCTCTTCCCCTCCCAGAGCCCCTCCCGGTGCTGAGGAGCCAGGCTGCTCCTCTCCTATTCCCTGGATGCCCACCATTTCATGTGTGTGCTCAGCAGGATTTTCATCGAGTCCCAACTCGATGTTCCCAAGGCTGGGAACACGATGACAGTGAGGGAAAAGCGAAGTTTAACAGCTGTCACAGAGCTCACCAAGTCTAGGAAGGAAGACCAACACTAATCACAGAATTAGACAAATCGAAGTAAAATTATAACCGTGCCATGTGCCAGGGCAGTAAGGCACATGGCACCACGAAAGCCTGTAACAGAGGGCCTACCTCGTGAGGCTTCCCTAGGAAGTGTGAGTGACTGAGCTGACTCAGCAAAGAACAGGCAAAGCAGGGAGATGCCCATTTCAGGCAGAGGGAATGGATGTGCTAAGGCCCTGTGGCAAGAGGGTGTGTGGGCCTCTAGGGAACTGAAATAAGGCCAGTGATGGTAGAAATGGGAGACTGAAGGGAGTGTGCTATAATCTGAGACCAGAGGGGGACAGATCTGGTAGAACAATGGAAAGTCTTTGAAGTATTTGAAGCAGTCACGCAAAATAATCAGATTTGCATTTTTAAGAAGTCACTATTGGCTGCAACAGAGAACAAAATAGAATGAAATGGTAGAGACGGGTTAAGAGGTTACTGCTTGGACCAGAGGTGGCAGCTGTGCAGATGGGGAAGGAAACAGGCATCAGAGCTCTTTCTGAAGAAGGGTCATCAAGGCAGCAAGGCTAGGCAGTGTATTTGATGTGGTGAGGAGGGAGAAGGTGGTGTTAAGATATATATGTGGGCTTTGGCTTCATAACTGGTTATGTAGTTGGAGGGGGATCAAATTTGAGTAAAGACAACGCACACGTTCAGACATGTTGAGTTTGAGATGCACAGAAACATACAGGTAGTGGAGTCAGAGGCAGTTGGATGTCTGGGAATCATTTCATCTATAATCAAATTCTATTTTATTTTTTTCTCCTAGAGATACAAAATAGAGAATTACTGAGAAAAAAAAACTGGGGAAACTTTCCACACACATAATTTGTGTCTAGAAACATAGAAACAAACATTTCTTTAGAATGTACAAAATGATTTCACATACAATCTGTTATTGTAGAAAGCCTTCTTTTTTTTTTTTTAATTATACTTTAAGTTCTAGGGTACATGTGCATAACGTGCAGGTTTGTTACATATGTATACTTGTGCCATGTTGGTGTGCTAAAACGGATCCAGTGCAAGAAATCCTAGTTGAAGTCCTAGTGACAGGAGCTCTGGACTAGAAACCTCATTTATGGTAGAGGTGGCTACCAAAGCCTTCAGCATGGTGAGTTCACCCAGGGAGCAATTACAGAATGGGAGGAGACAAGAACAGGATGGTGGATGATGGAGGAACTCCAGTAGTTAATGAGCCTGCCAAGGAGGCTAAGAGGAGCTTGTAGAGAGTTAGAGACAAGACAGGAGAATGTCAGGTCTTGCAAGTTAATGGGAAAGAAGTGTTTAATGAAGAAAAGGACTTTGCTTATGGCCACGATAGACTAACAGGGACCAGATTTATCGTCCTTCTTTAAACAGCTACCGAAACAGACAAGGTGTATACAACCATGGTTCTCAGACATTCAACGATGGTTTTTGGGCAGCACAGGGCAGTGATCCCTGAGAGAAGATAAATAAATGAGGTACGTCTCCTGAAATTGACATAGCCAGCTGCCTGAGTTTCCAGGCTCCAGGCAGGGAGGGAGGAGCAACAGAGCTTGATGGTCTTCCTGGGTCAAGGAGAAAGAAGTGAGAATTTGCGGAGACCAATTTATTCTCTCTTCTCTCTTCTTCCAGAGAGCTTTGAAACCTGTGATCACATTGAGCTCTCCCTGGGACCTGGAACTAGCTGCAAACAGCCTCACACGTGGGTGACAACATGGCAGGCAGCCTAGGTGGGAGATAGAGGGGCCCATTCTGCCTGGAGAGTGCATGTCCATGGGTGAAAGGAGGGTCAGCCTTCCAGGTGTGGAAGGACTGGGTACAGGGGTGATGCACACTGAGTGGATTCTCAGGGTCTTCAGTGCTGCCAGGGTCCTAGCCAGGGCAGGCACCTCCTTCTCCCCAGACTGGTGGCTGCTCTGGCTCAAGTTTGCCTTGGAGAAACTTGTCTGGGGTTCAACACACCTATTTGTTAATTTCATGGTAAGAAACAGCTATAAGAAGCCCACCCACCAGCTCTATGGGAGAGAGACATGGCTACCATTTTGTCCAAGTGTTTAATGAAGAAAAGGACTTTGCTTATGGCCACGATAGACTAACAAGGACCAGATTTACCGTCCTTCTTTAAACAGCTACCGAAACAGACAAGGTGTATACAACCATGGTTCTCAGACATTCAACGATGGTTTTTGGGCAGCACAGGGCAGTGATCCCTGAGAGAAGATAAATAAATGAGGTACGTCTCCTAAATTGACATAGCCAGCTGCCTGAGTTTCCAGGCTCCAGGCAGGGAGGGAGGAGCAACAGAGCTTGATGGTCTTCCTGGGTCAAGGAGAAAGAAGTGAGAATTTGGGGAGACCAATTTATTCTCTCTTCTCTCTTCTTCCAGAGAGCTTTGAAACCTGTGATCACATTTGTCCAACGTTCGTTCTCCAAATCACTGTGTCGTCTTTTAGTCTATGCAGTCCCTAAGCTGACCCCATCCTTGCGTACCTCAGAGGCAGTGACAGGCCAAAGGCCTCCTTACTTTGGTGTCAGTCATTAGTTAGGACCAACATCCTTATACAGAGGCAGTGATCCCCAAATCAATCTGCCCAAGAACCTGAACTGTAGGTGCCAAAGACCTAGTGCTGCCGGCATCAGCGCACAGAGCCACGAAGTTGCACAGACTGGAGGGAAAAGCAAAGCCAAACCTCCACCCAGAAAGCCAACTCTAAGAGTGGGCCAGGGGCTGTTCACTTCCGGCCATTCCAGAGCCTGGCCAGGTGAGACAGCTCTGGGAGGCCAAGAGAGGATGGCGCTGAGGATGGGAAGCGAGACCTAGGACCATGCCAAGCTCTGCCACCTTGCCTACATCATGATGTTGGACTAACTACAATTCTGGTAGGTGATGTGTGTGTGTTTCCTCGAGAGCAGTTCAATTAAGTGGGGAGAAAGGCTCTATGATGTTCACACAATGTTCATCACCCACTATATTAGTTTCTGAATTTCTACCCAGAACACTTGTGCCTGTCAGATAAGACAGCAGTTCAATTAGCCTCCAAATGTCACAATTTCTAGTAATTACAGTCATGCACAAACAATAGAAAAAGCTCAACAATGGGTCTGATCTGAAACATTAACTTTCAAAAATGCTCACAAATGAATCATTTCATCTATAATCAACTTCTATTTTATTTTTTTCTCCTAGAGATAGAAAATAGATAATTACTGAGAAAAGAATTGGGGAAACTTTCCACGCATATAATTTGTGTCTAGAAACATAGACACAAACATTTCTTTGGAATGTACAAAATGATTCCATATACAATCTGTTATCCTTGTAGAAAACCTTCTAAAATGGACTCGGTGCAAGAAATCTGAGTGGAAAAACAGCTGTGGTTTCAGGCGTGTCAAACCTGAAATATGCATGTATGCGTGTGTGGGTGTATGTGTATGCTCCCCATAATAGGACCCTGTTCTCCTCACTCTTTATGTAACCCACGCATAAGTGGGCACGAAATGATTAAATAACAAAACCCCAAGCTTCCATACCCAAGGAGAATGTCTGAAAGAGCAACATTAAAAAGTAGCATAGAGTCAGTGACTGCTATGCAGTGGGAAGACTTGGTAACTATAGCAACTTGCTTTAGAAGTTGTTCTTTCCCTGCCAAAAATCAGGTAAGCCTTGTCAGCACTCCCACTGACACACCACAGGGAGACAGAAGCTATTCAACAGAGGCAGCAGGCCAGCCACACAAAGGGCACATGAAGGAAAGTAAACCTCCTTAAGTTTCTGCACTACTTGGGTCTATGAAGGAGCAAAGGATGAACAAGAATGAGTAGTACAGCTGAGGAAGGCTGAACATAGAGGATTTTGAACTCTTGAAACAGAATGAGAACTATGTGTAATGAATACATCAGCCCAATTGTGACCATTCTAATACAAACGGGCATGGAACACAGGAAAAGATCAGCACACAATCAGGAACCAGGATGAGTTATTAATAGGACCCAGACAGGGTACGGGTATTTCCTTCAGGCTCCTAGAAAAGGCTTCACCAACTCCACAGGCAGGAGGACTGGAGTTAACACCAGTAACCCACCATATATGGTTAGATTTTGTAGTTGGCAGCAATTTCTTTTTTTAAGTTTAACTTAGTAAACTGCATAGTTGATCCTGTAGAAGAATCTCAGTTCTTCTCATCAAATACTTCATATTAAAAATCCTGGAGCAAATACGGTTAAATGAATGTTGCTATGCCAGGTGAAGCCCAGTGACCTTTGGCAAGCTGGTCTCTGAAGTCAGTCAGCAGAAGGTAGGCATCTCTCACATTGAATTGGTGTACTGTATTGGACACGGCCGGAGGCTCAGCTCATGCATCTCGCTGCAGCACTCAATGCAGCTGACTACCACCTCCTCATCAAACATTCCCTCCATGTGACTTCAGGAGAACTCACTCTCCTGTTTTCCTCCGACCCCACCAAGGCTTTTGCTCCCTTCCCTTTGTAGGATCTTCCTTCTATTCCCCAACTCTAGGTGACCTAAGTCTTGGAAGTCTTCCTCTTCCGTTTCCTATATGGCCTCATTTGATGTCGTGGTTCTCACCACGTCTGCGTACTGATGACTCCTGTTAATATCTGTAACTCTAGCCAGGTGTGGTGGTTCACACCTGTAATCCCAGCACTTTGGGAGGCCAAGGTGGGTGGATCACTTTAGGTCAGGAGTTTGAGACCAGCCTCACCAACATGGTGAAACCCTGTCTCTACTGAAAAAATACAAAATTAGCTGGGTGTGGTGGTGCACACTTGAAATCCCAGATATTTCAGAGGTTGAGGCAGGAGAATCTATTGCACCCGGGAAGCAGAGGTTGTAGTGAGCCGAGATTACACCACTGCACTCCATATTGGGTGACAAGAGGGAAACTCTGTCTCAAAAAAAAAAAAAAAAAGTCTGCAGCTCTTGGACTCAAGACTGCTCTAGCTGACCTCCCTCTCAGTATGTCCGCATGGACGTCTGACAGGTGTCACAAACATGGCATGCCCCCAACTGTCTTCTCTTAGTAGACACATAGTCCCACCATTAAAGCACCTCCCAAATCAGAGCCCTCCAAGTCTGCTCCTCAGCCGCCATCTGCCCCCAGTCAACACTGGATTGCTCCCATGGTCTCCTGAGTTCCCTACCTTTGCCCTTGCCCTTTTCTGTAGTTTATTCTCCATACCACAGCCAGGTGCTTTTAAAAATACAAATCAGATCCCATCACTACCTTGTTCAAAACTTTCCCATGTTTTTGTGTCACAGGAGGAATAAAAACCCAAGTTCTCGCCGCAGCCGCTGAGCATGAGCAGGTGCGCTTCCTCTTCAACTCCCTACCCTCTCCTCTTGGCTCACTCTGCTCCTGACGTGTGAGCCTTCTCTGCTGCTTCAAACATGACTGCAGAGCCTCCCACTTGCTGTTATCTCTGCCTGGAATGCCTGGAATCACTCATTCCCTTTATCCCAGTTTCTGTTCTCTCCTTAGAGAGAACCACTCTGCCTATTTTGTTTAACAACCCCCACCCCTACATTCCATTCTATTCCTTTATCCTGGTTTATTTTTCTTTGCCACACTAGTCACTGCCTATATTATCATAGGTAATTTGACTCCCTCAGTAGAATGTGAGGTTTATAAAAACAGGGACTTTTTGTTGTTGTTCACTGCTTTCCCCCTAGGACACATGAATAGTGCCTGGCACATGGTGGGTGATCAGCAAATATCTGTAAATGAATGAATAAACACACACATAAACAAAACAACTGTATTTTTGTGTAACACATTGGCTGTGACACATAATGGTCCAGCAGTTTTTAAACTTCTTTCGATTTTGTTGCTAAATGGTCTGGTTTCTTTAACAAATCAGGTAATAAGATAAATCATACTGCCAGAGAATTAACAACATTTGGGGTTAAACATGGCTCTATTCCATTCCTTTGCTATAAAAGAGATTTCAGAAATTTAGCTAATAGAGGACTCTGAATAGAATTATAAGTAGGATTTCAGATCTGGAAGAGTCTTCTCCCTATATCCTCCTCCCCAAAAGCAAATATAAACTGTGCCTTCCAACCTGCGTGAGTTAGGAGGAACCTGTCCTAAGCTCATTCCCCAAGGCATCCTGCTAAAACAGGTGCCTTTCCCAGAGGACTTCTTCTAGTTGCTAAAAATAAATAAATAAAATTCCCTCTATATACTTACAGAATTTTAAATCTTAACTACCATGTACTGAGCATTAATGATATGCCACCTGTTTGACATTCACTTGTTTAATCCTCACGGCAATCTTGTGAGGTGGTACTATTAGCAGTCCCATTTCACAGATGAGAAAACGAAAGCACAGAGAGCCTAAATGATTTGTCCAAGGTTACAAAGCTAGTAAGATGTACAGCTGGGATTCAAGTCAAGGAGGTTTGATTTCAACATTCACGCTCTTCATCACCTGCGCAGTCTCTCTGTACTTAGTTACAAGAGGCCTTATAGACCACTAGGTTCAAATGCCTCATTTTAACAATGAAAACCCTAAGGTCATGAAAAGGTGGGTGACTTGACTGAGGTCACACCGTAGGTAACAGATGGCTGGTGGGAAGTGGGAGTGGGAGGTCCAGGTCCACGTTCCCTGCTCTTCCCAGTTGGCTTGAAAGACCCCAGTAAGAGATTACTGACACTGGAGAGTGAGTGGTAAAGAAGTTTTATGATGGAACCAGTACTAACTACTAACTGCTAAATATAGGGCCAATGGAGCATTTTATACAAGTGGCTAAGATTAAATAAAGCAAATATTCGGAACTTTATCTTAGCTCAGTTTAAGTGGGAAAGAACGTCTTTTGCAATTTTTTTTCCTTTTTACTTCTTTCATTATAAGGTAGTGTCTGGTGTCTACTTAAAAAGTACATTTAACTAAGCTTCATTCTATTGTGTTCATGTATAATGAGTGATTATACATCTTTTAAACTTGGTGCAGACTATACTCTCTGTTTCTTAATTTTGTTACATTCACAGACTACATTGTGTCGCCCAGATGGAGTCTTAGTGCTAAATAGCATTGCCGGACACAGTCTGATTTTACAATACCCAAACATACAAGGTGAAATATGAGACCCTGAGCAAGTCACTCATTTCCTCTGGGCTGCGGTTTCCTCATCTTTAACTCAAGGGGATGGAGCTACATGGTGTCCATCTTACTCTGTGGTGCCTTCTAATTCTATACACAGAATAATAACCGTAGTTACAAGTAACACTTATTTAACTATTACCAGGCACTGTGATAAATGATTTATGTGCATTTCCCCTTAAATCCTCACAGCATCACTAAAAGATAGGTACTACTATTGCCCCAATTTTACAGATGAAAAAGCTAAAGCTTAGAGAGGTTAAGAAACATACATAGCAAGTGAGTAGCAGAGCTGGGATGCAAAGGCTGGCAGTCCACCCCAGATCCTATACTCCTAACCACTATGAGGTGGGAAGGTGCTCTTTCACAAAACCGTGAAGAGCAGAGGCACCCACAGAGCACTTTCCATTATAGTACAGATGGAGAAATGACAGCCAAGAGAATTTGAGTGGCTTGTCCAAAGACACATTGCCAGGCAGTGGAAAACTGACATGAATTCTCTTCTGGTTTATTTACTATGGCTGTTCCATCAGGTCGACTCTGGAGAATGGTCATCTCCTCAATCAACAAGCTTCTGATTAGATCCTAGGCTTGTTTTACTTATCTTTTGTCTGGGAACAAAGTAAAAGTAGATTTTGGCAATCAAGAACACAATCCCATTTACAATGGCCACAAGAAAAATAAAATTAAATGCCCAGGAATACATCTAACCGAGGAAGTGAAAAATGTCTACAAGGAGAACTATAAAAGACTGCTAAAAAAAATCAGAGATGACACAAACAAATAGAAAAACATTCCATGCTCATGGATTGAAAGAATCAGTATCATTAAAACAGACTTACTACCCAAAGTAATCTAGAGATTCAGTGCTGTTCCTATCAAGCCACTAATATCAGTGTTCACAGAACTAGAAAAAACTATTCTAAAATTCATATGGAAATAAAAAAGATTCCAAATAGCCAAAGCAATCCTAAGCAAAGAGAACAAAACTGGAGGCATCATATTTCCTGACTTCAAACTATACTATAAGGCTACAGTAGCCAAAAAGCATAGTACTGGTACAAAAGCAGACACACAGGCCAATGGAACAGAATAGAGAACTGAGAAACAAGGCCATACACCTACAGCCATCTGATCTTTGACGAAGTTGACAAAAGTAAGCCAAGGGAAAGAACTCCTATTCAATAAATGGTGCTGGGATAGCTGCCTGAGTTTTACAAGGACCCCCTACCTTTCATCATATACAAAAAGTAACTCGAGATGGATTAAAGACCTAAACATAAGACCTGAAACTATATGAATCCTAGAAGAAAACCTAGGAAACATCATTCTGGACATCAGCCTTGGGAAAGAATTTATGACTAAGTTTTCAAAAGCACCTGCAACAAAAACAAAAATTGATACATGGGACCTAATTAAACTAAAGAGCTTCTGTACAGCAAAACAAACTATCAACAGAGTAAGCAGAAAATCTACAGAATGTGAGAAAATATTCAAAAACTGCATCTGACAAAGGTGTAATATTCAGAATCCATAAGGAACTTAAATCAACAAGCAAAAAAAAAAAAAAAAGTAACTCTATTAAAAATCAGCAAAAGACATGAACAGAAACCTCAAAAGATATACGAGTGGTCAACAAACATGAAAACATGCTCCACATTGCTAATCACCAGAGAAATGCAAACCAAAACCATGATGAGGTACTATCTCACATGAGTTATCCATGGCTATTATTAAAAAGTCAAAAAACCACAGATGCTGGTGAGACTGTGGAGAAAAGGGAATGCTTCTACACTGTAGGGCGGAATGGAAATCAGTCCAGCTACTGTGGAAAGCAGTTTGGAAATTTCTCAGAGAACTTAAAACAGAACTACCATTTGACCCAGCAATCCCATTAGTGGGTATATAACTAAAATAAAATAAATCATTCTACCAAAAAGACGCATGCACTCATATGTTCATTGCAGGACTATTCTCAATAGCAAAGGCATGGAATCAACCTAGGTGCCCATCAATGGTGATTTGGATAAAGAAAATGTGGTACATATACACCATGGAATACTACAGCCATAAAAAGAACAAAATCATGTCCTTTAAGGCAATATGGATGCAGCTGGAGGCCATTATTCTAAGCAAATTAATGCAGAAACAGAAAACCAAATACCACATCTTCTCACTTATGAGATCTAAACGATGGGTACTCATGGACATAAAGATGGGAACAACAGACACTGGGAACTGCTAGAGCAGGGAGGGAGGTGGGAAAGGGTTGAAAAACTATTGGGTACTATGCTTAGGACCTGGGTGATGGGATCAATCATACTCCAAACCTCCGCGTCACACAATATACCCAGGTAACACACCTGCACATGTACCCCCGAATCAAAAAGCTGAAATTATTTTAAAAACTAGATAAAATCTATGTTTCTACCAAGAAAATAAATTTTGGAAGTTTATGCATCTCCCAAACATTTGATTTATATTTTCATGATTGACTTAAGCTTGACCCTATGTGTCCTTCTTTCAAGAAAAATAAAATTTTATTTGCAATTTGGATTCAGAATTCGTTCTGTGTTTCACAAGGATCTCTTTGGTTGTCAATGTCATGTTCAGTGCTTCTCCACAGAACTTTACCCACAAGTCCACGGAAAGATGGTATACAGAAGGCTGAGGCTGAACTGAACTTAAAGTGCCTGTATCTTCTCCACAGGCTAAGCCCTAAAATAGTGTTCTCCATCACACTATCTACAGACTTTTGAATTTAAGATCACTTTCAGATTAGAGCAATGATTCCCAGCTCTGGCCACATAACAGAATCATGTGAGGGACTTTTACAAAATAGTCATAATTTGGGACTCACCCATCACTGAAACCACTGGAAGGTCAAATTCCATTGATGGCGTTTGAGTGGGAACATGACACAGGAAATATTATGTTTTAGGAATGTTGGTCAGGTTGCTATATCCCTAGTTGAGATCTTTACAGTATTTTTTTAGACAGTCAGGTCTGCTGATGCTTAAACCTACATTGACAGTGTCCTGAATCATGTGTTTTCCCATGTACCTCATTCTTTCTTCCCATAGTTCCCTGGAGTTTACCTGACTTTCCTTTTTTGAAGTTCTCATTCCACATAGAACAGTTTGTAGAAAAGTATGTGTCCCAATACCACTCCCTATTTTACTAATCTTGGAGAGATATTTTATTCACGTGTCACAACACTCAAAAGGCACACAATATAGAGCCAGATACTACTAGCCTGCCTACTTCTCCGTCTTTCGGCCTCAGTTTTCCTCCCTGAAGTCACCACATGTCTAGTTCTTGAGGTGTTCTTGCAGAGCTGGGTTATGCATGCTCAAGCAAATGTTGCATACATGGATTAACTAAAATGACATCCTTTCAAGCACTGTTCGGTAATTTGCTTTTTCTCTTTTCTCTCCTATCCCTACAACTACGCATGTAGGCCCTTCTTTGTTTAAGTATTTTTTAAGGAGAATGAAAAGGGCAATGACGAGGGTCCAGAAAGAGGATCCAGAACCTTAAAATTTCTCATAGTGATATTTCTGAGGTCCTTGTACCCAAGAGCTTCCTGCTTTTTCCCTTTCTTCTCTACCTGAGGGTGGAGTTATTACAATCTTATTTTCCTAACCCCTTTCAGCCTTCTGAGTCCCTGACCCTATTCAGCATTTTTCTTCTGTCCTTTCTTCATGATACTGACTCTCACTAGGAAGTGAGTCCGAATTTACAGTTAGAATGGAACAATGCTTATGAGTAGCAAACCATTCAGGGACTTCCTAACCTCATTTGGAAATTACACACCTCAGAGGAATTTACGGTCACCCTGAGCAACCTCTCAACACAGTAAGTTAGGCAAGTGAAGAGGGTCTGAGTTACGATGTTAAAAGTTAGAATTCAAAGAAAGGGGTAAATAGGAAAAACAATGCAAAGAGACATGTGATGCAACTTGATAAATGACTGGTTCAGGGAATGGAGAGAAAGAAGTGAACTCTCTACGCCTTAGAATCAAGATTTTAAACTCAAGAAACTGAAAGAATGGTGGGATCACTATCAAACAAGACATTCTTTGTAAAAGGCTTTCAAAAGCTGCCTTTTTTTTCTAGGTTGAATACTGTACACATCAGATTTTGGAGGCAGACCAAGCATGGGAAAATCTGTGGAGTAACAGTTTGTCTCCGACCCTTCTCTGTACCTTTTCTGTCCCACCCTTCTGCCTGACTCCATGAGCCATTCTTCCACCGGATTGCCTGTCATCTAACTCTTGCTAAAGTGATGAACAGTATCTGGTGTGGGCTGATAAATCCAAAAGCTGCACCCTCTCCCAGGGGTAGCTACAATTTAAAAGGAAACTCAGGAAGAAATAAAAAAGACTTAAGACCAAAAAAAAAAAAAAAAAAGATTCTACAAGAGTGGAAGAGTGGAATAATGTGTCCTAGGGTTAATTTTTTAGACAAGCTGGTAGACCTCAGAACCACATGGTGGTTAATGCTGTTCTATTGGGACCACTTAATTCCAAAGCTTCTCTTGCCTGAACACAGACTATAGCCTACTGATGGGGTTTTAGGCCTATTCTTCTGTGAAGCACAAAGTTACTTTGTAGCCATCCATTCAGTTATTTTAAAATATAACAATAGAAGCTGAATAATTTTCTTCTATATTTCCTGATAGTCTTTTTGGTGGAATTTTCTGTGGTCCAAATTGCCCTTCCCTTACTGGGACTATATAACATTTAATATCTTGTTTAAAAAGAGAGAAAGCTTCATCATTACATCCAAAACTTTAATAAAGACACATGGCTCTTCTAAAGAGAAAACTGCCCACATTCCTAGTAAGTTGAACACAACTGAAACAGCTGATCTGTTATTATGGGCATGCACCCTCAGACCAGAGCCAGGAAGTCAATAGTGCACACACACAACAGTCACCAATTCAAATCCAGCTGAGTTTACCAAAGGTCCAGCTCACGTATATGTATAAACTGCTTAACCTCCTCTAGGCATCTGACCTTGAAAATATTCACACTGTATAAGAAGCAGTATCACACAGTGGTGAAGAGTGCAGGCACTGGAGCCAGGCTATTTGGGCTCAGATACTAGTTCTATCAGTTACAGCATTCCCCCTTATCCGTGGGGGTACATTCCAAGACCTTCCAGTGGATGCTGTAAACCAGATAGTACTGAACCCTATAGATACTATGTTTTATCCTATATAGCCATATCTATGATAAAGTTTATTAGGCACAGAGATTAACAAGTACTAATAAAATAGAATAAAAGTTATGTGAATGTAGTCTCTCTCCCAAAATAACTTATTAACTTCTTCTCTCCCAAAATAACTTATTCTTCTTGTGGTGATGTGAGATGATAAAATGTCTACATGCTGAAATAAAGTTAAGGTGAATGACGTAGGCATTGTGACATAGTGTTAGGCTACTGCTTACCTTCTGCCAACACATCAGAAGGCTCACTGCTTCAGGGGATCCTGGATCACTGAGGCATGGTGATGTCAGGATTTTGACATCATCATGTCATCACCTGCTTCAGGTGATCCTGGATCATTGAGCCATGATGATCCATGGCTGGATGTCAGGAACAGCTCATGTCATTAATGGCCAGGTAGTGTATCCGGCATGAATATGCTGGATAAAGGGATGATTAACGTGCTGTGTGGGACAAAGAGGGGTGGCACAAGATTGCATCACACTACTCAGAACAGTGTGTAACTTAAAATTCATGATTTCTGGAATTTTCCATTTACCTGTATTATTATTTCTGGACTGCAGGTAACTGAAACCTCAGAAAGCAAAACTGTGGATAAGGGAGGACTACTGTACTACTTAGGTGACCTCAAGACATGTATTTAACCTGCTGTGCTTTGGATTCTGCAAACTGTGGACCACATTAATAACTACTCTGTAGAATGGCTGTGAATATAACATAATACATTTAATTACATAGAATGGAGCACAGCACATTATGCCATATAAGTGTTAGCTGTGTTTTTACTTAATAACAGAAACATTTTATATTCAGATTTTGTGGGCAATTTTGCAATCAATTTTAGTTTGTAAAAATGTGACCAATGGAAAAAAAGTATTAGCTTTTTAAATTATTTCTCCCTCTTCTACTGTAAGGTTTCCCTCTGACATCCCAGGGTCTAGTAATGGCGTCCACATGTGGCAATAAACGATAGCAGTTTACAGTTCAGGGGATTATGATTATCTTCAATGCTGTTTTTTTCTTGTGAGAAAACCTAAGAGCTGCTTCCCATGGTATACCTTCCGCTTCCTCCAAACTTGCCCTTTTGTCATGGTTCAATAGTTTGCTTTGGTTTACTTTTAGCTGCTATTTAGAAGTTCTTCTTCCTCCACCCAAAGGGAGGCAGCTTCCTTAAGTTCAAGATTTTACTTTACTCTTCTTCCTTAGTCGAACCTCCATCCTTTAGCCTTCCTCTGTATCACCCCATGACAGCTATATTGTAATCTTTACTGTAGTACAATAGATATAAGGTAAAATGGTTGACACATGTTAAAGCTATCCTGTTCAGACCATATTGTGAGGCCTTTAGTTTTCAGTCTTGTGGAGACGTGGGGGGGGGAGAAAGTTTGGGGGACTGTTTGCCCTGAAGGCTTTTAAGCCCCATGCTAGGTTGACTTCTCCCTTTCAGACACTGTCTTTGGAAAAGAAGTATATTTTCCTGTCTGGGGCCAAGTCCACCAGCTTTGACATCAAAGCTGTTCTCTTAGCTTTCTAGACCAACCTGCCCACTGTCTTCGAGGCTCTGCTCAGAAATCACTGACACACCTTACTCTACTCGCCTTGGGCATCCATCTCCCTACCATCCCTCATTAGCAAATTCCAGTCTTTAAGTTTATTCTTCCCTGTCCTCGCTGTCAGATTCTTAAAGTAGTGAGCTGAGTGTTCCCAGCCTCTCCCTCTATCAAATTATCTCCCTCTGGTTCCCAGGAGAATATTTCTAGACCCACATCTTTGAAAAGCCTCCTTGGTGCTGTATATCCCATCACAGTCCTTGGAATATCTAAGTCATACCAGGGAGGGTCTTCCTTCATGAGAGTCACACTGTTCGTGTGCACATGAGAATGTTAGGAAGTTAATCGTTTCTTCCTGGGAAAACAGAAACATAAGGTTCAACCCAGTGAATGTTAGCAACGAGAGATTAAATAAATCACTTACAGTCTATTCCTCCACTGGCATACTGTTCTGGCACTGGGAGTGAATGAACTAGAGCCCTACATATTATCATGGATGAAACTCAATACATATTGTTGAAGAAAAAAGCAAGCTGCAGAGAAATATGTAGTATACCATGAATATAGTTTGAAAGCTATTAACAACAACGCTATCTTTTTTTATATTTATTTATTTATTTTGAGACAGAGTCTCACTCTGTTGCCCAGGCTGGAGTGCAGTGGCATGAACTTGGCTCAATGCAACCTCCGCCTCCTGGGTTCAAGCAATTCTCCGGCCTCAGCCTCCTTAGTAGCTGGGATTACAGGCATGCACCACCACACACAGCTAATTTTTGTATTTTTAGTAGATGGGGTTTCGCCATGTCGGCCAGGGTGGTCTCGAACTCCTGTCCTCAAGTGATCTGCCTGTCTCGGCCTCCCAAAGTGCTGGAATTACAGGTGTGAGCCACTGTGCCTGGCCAATGTTATATATTTCTTAGAGATACACACACACACATACATTTTCCTGACACTATATATGTGAAATACGCATATAATAAAAATATAAATAAAGGTATGGAAACAACACACTAAATTCATGGTAGTAGTTAAAACTGCAAGGAAACAAGAAATAGCTTCAGCTGTATTGGTTAGTGTACATTTCCTCAGATGGGTAGAGGATGTGTGGTAGAGAATATACTCATTATGTAGTTTACAAATTTTATTTATTGCATAACAAATAAAAACAAAATGCATTCCTGCTTTTGCTATAACAAGGTAATTCAGATATTTTATTAAGGTTAGCTAAAATTCTGATAGAATCATTTATTATTTGCCTTCCTACAATGTAAAATTATGGTAAGTTGTTAGTGGTTCTATTTTCTTAGGAAGACAGCCTCTGTCATTTTAAGTTGACACTTTCTCTTGTTTCAGCACAAGTCACTGTAGAAAACTTCACTCCTAAATAAAACCAGCTCTTTTCTCACCTAAAATTAACTGGAATCAGTGTGGATCTGGCACTACGTTTCTAAACTGGCATAACCAAATTGGCTACAATTTCTGCTTATATCTTCAGGTTTCAGTGTTATAAATCACCCTTGGCCAATAATAAAATCATATTTTCATGAGGTATAAACCACTCCTAATATTCTTCCTGAATTTATCAATTTTCTATTAAAATATTCAAAGAATATTTTCTGCTTATTTTCCTGGCATCACAGTGGTGCCATGACCATGTGTACAGAATCCCACATATTTAAAAAATTAATGTTATCAAATGATTCATACGTACCTTTTCTTTAAGCTACTTTTCTCTTTCTACACATAAGACTGGTACCATGTGTAGTTACTACACACCATAATTAATAGTTGTGTGGTATTAGCATTTGCGTGTGTTTTCAATGAGATTATCAAAGTTCTTTTGTTGCAGTTTTCTAGTACAAACCATATGCTACCAACATGCATAAAATCCTTAAGAAGAGCGCGAGCGACTCAGAAGACAGGTGATTTCTGCATTTTCATCTGAGGTACTGGGTTTATCTCACTAGGGAGTGCCAGACAATTGGTGCTGGTCAGCTGTTGCAGCCCGACCAGCGAGAGCTGAAGCAGGGCAAGGCATCGCCTCACCTGGGAAGCGCAAGGGGAAAGGGAATCCCTTTTCCTAGCCAGGGGAACTGAGACACACAACACCTGGAAAATCGGGTAACTCCCACCCCAATACTGCGCTTTAAGGAAACAGGCACACCAGGAGATTATATCCCACACCTGGCTGGGAGGGTCCCACGCCCACGGAGCCTTCCTCATTGCTAGTACAGCAGTCTGTGACCTAGCTGCAAGGCAGCAGCGAGGCTGGGGGAGGGGCGCCCACCATTGCTGAGGCTTAAGTAGGTAAACAAAGCCCTGGGAAGATCGAACTGGGTGGAGCTCACAGCAGCCCAGGGAGGCCTGCCAGTCTCTGTAGACTCCACCTCTGGGGACAGGGCACAGCTAAACAAACAAAAAAGCAGCAGAAACCTCTGCAGACGCAAACGACTCTGTCTGACAGCTTTGAAGAGAGCAGTGGATCTCCCAACACGGAGGTTGAGATCTGAGAACGGACAGACTGCCTGCTCAAGTGGGTCCCTGACCCCTGAGTAGCCTAACTGGGAGACATCCTCCACTAGGGACACCCCACACCTCACACGGTGGAGTACACCCCTGAGAGGAAGCTTCCAAAGCAAGAATCAGACAGGTACACTCGCTGTTCAGCAGTATTCTATCTTCTGCAGCCTCTGCTGCTGACACCCAGGCAAACAGGGTCTGGAGTGGACCTCAAGCAATCTCCAACAGACCTACAGCTGAGGGTCCTGACTGTTAGAAGGAAAACTATCAAACAGGAAGGACACCCACACCAAAACCCCACCAGTACGTCACCATCATCAACGACCAGAGGCAGATAAAACCACAAAGATGGGGAAAAAGCAGGGCAGAAAAGCTGGAAATTCAAAGAATAAGAGTGCCTCTCCCCCGGCAAAGGAACGCAGCTCATCGCCAGCAACGGATCAAAGATGGATGGAGAATGACTTTGACAAGATGAGAGAAGAAGGCTTCAGTTCATCAAACTTCTCAGAGCTAAAGGAGGAATTACGTACCCAGTGCAAAGAAACTAAAAATCTTGAAAAAAGAGTGGAAGAATTGATAAACAGAATAATTAATGCAGAGAAGGTCATAAAGGAACTGACAGAGATGAAAACCACGACACAAGAAATACGTGACAAATGCACAAGCTTCAGTAACCGACTCGATCAACTGGAAGAAAGAGTATCAGCGATTAAGGATCAAATGAATGAAATGAAGTGAGAAGAGAAACCTAAAGAAAAAAGAAGGAAAAGAAATGAACAAAGCCTGCAAGAAGTATGGGATTATGTAAAAAGACCAAATCTACATCTGATTGGGGTGCCTGAAAGTGAGGGAGAAAATGGAACCAAGTTGGAAAACACTCTTCAGGATATCATCCAGGAGAACTTCCCCAACCTAGTAGGGCAGGCCAACATTCAAATTCAGGAAATACAGAGAACGCCACAAAGATACTCCTCGAGAAGAGCAACTCCAAGACTCATCTCACATGCAGAGACATACATAGGCTCAAAATAAAGGGATGGAGGAAGATCTACCAAGCAAATGGAGAACAAAAAAAAGCAGGGGTTGCAATACTAGTCTCTAATAAAACAAACTTTAAACCATCAAAGATCAAAAGAGACAAAGAAGGCCATTACATAATGGTAAAGGGATCAATTCAACAGGAAGAGCTAACTGTCCTAAATATATATGCACCCAATACAGGAGCACCCAGATTCATAAAGCAAGTCCTTAGAGACTTACAAAGGGACTTAGACTCCCATACAATAATAACAGCCCACTGTCAACATTAGACAGATCAACGAGACAGAAAGTTAACAAGGATATCCAGGAATTGGACTCATCTCTGCAGCAAGCAGACCTGATAGACATCTACAGAACTCTCCACCCCAAATCAACAGAATATACATTCTTCTCAGTGCCACATCACACTTATTCCAAAATTGACCACATAATTGGAAGTAAAGCACTCCTCAGCAAATGTACAAAAACAGAAATTATAACAACTGTCAGACCACAGTGCAATCAAACTAGAACTCAGGACTAAGAAACTCAATCAAAACCACTCAACTACATGGAAACTGAATAACCTGCTCCTGAATGACTACTGGGTACATAACGAAATGAAGGCAGAAAGAAAGATGTTCTTTGAAACCAATGAGAACAAAGATACAACATACCAGAATCTCTGGGACACATTTAAAGCAGTGTGTAGAGGGAAATTTATAGCACTAAATGCCCACAAGAGAAAACAGGAAAGATCTAAAATTGACACTCTAACATCACAATTAAAAGAACTAGAGAAGCAAGAGCAAACACATTCAAAAGCTAGCAGAAGGCAAGAAATAACTAAGATCAGAGCAGAACTGAAGGAGATAGAGACACAAAAAACCCTCCAAAAAATCAGTGAATCCAGGAGTTGGTTTTTTGAAAAGATCAACAAAATTGACAGACCACTAGCAAGACTAATAAAGAAGAAAAGAGAGAAGAATCAAATAGACGCAATAAAAAATGATAAAGGGGATATCACCACCGACCACACAGAAACACAAACTACCATCAGAGAATACTATAAACACCTCTACGCAAATAAGCTAGAAAATCTAGAGGAAATGGATAATTTCCTGGACACTTACACTCTTCCAAGACTAAACCAGGAAGAAGCTGAATCCCTGAATAGACCAATAGCAGGCTCTGAAATTGAGGCAATAATTAATAGCCTACCAACCAAAAAAAGTCCAGGACCAGATGGATTCACAGCTGAATTCTACCAGAGGTACAAGGAGGAGCTGGTACCATTCCTTCTGAAACTATTCCAATCAATAGAAAAAGAGGGAATCCTCCCTAACTCATTTTATGAGGCCAACATCATCCTGATACCAAAACCTGGCAGAGACACAACAAAAAAAGAGAATTTTAGACCAATATCCCTGATGAACATCGATGCAAAAATCCTCAATAAAATACTGGCAAACCGGATCCAGCAGCACATCAAAAAGCTTATCCACCATGATCAAGTGGGCTTCATCCCTGGGATGCAAGGCGGGTTCAATATATACAAATCAATAAACGTAATCCAGCATATAAACAGAACCAAAGACAAAAACCACATGATTATCTCAATAGATGCAGAAAAGGCCTTTGACAAAATTTAACAGCACTTCATGCTAAAAACGCTCAATAAACTCGGTATTGATGGAACGTATCTCAAAATAATAAGAGTGATTTATGACAAACCCACAGCCAATATCATACTGAATGGGCAAAAACTGGAAAAATTCCCTTTGAAAACTGGCACAAGACAGGGATGCCCTCTCTCACCACTCCTATTCAACATAGTGTTGGAAGTTCTGGCTAGGGCAATCAGGCAAGAGAAAGAAATCAAGGGTATTCAGTTAGGAAAAGAAGAAGTCAAATTGTCCTTGTTTGCAGATGACATGATTGTATATTTAGAAAACCCCATTGTCTCAGCCCAAAATCTTCTTAAGCTGATAAGAAACTTCAGCAAAGTCTCAGGATATAAAATTAATGTGCAAAAATCACAAGCATTCTTATACACCAGTAACAGACAAACAGAGAGCCAAATCAGGAATGAACTTCCATTCACAATTGCTTCAAAGAGAATAAAATACCTAGGAATCCAACTTACAAGGGATGTAAAGGACCTCTTCAAGGAGAACTATAAACCACTGCTCAGTGAAATAAAAGAGGACACAAACAAATGGAAGAACATACCATGCTCATGGATAGGAAGAATCAATATCGTGAAAATGGCCATACTGCCCAAGGTAATTTATAGATTCAATGCCATCCCCATCAAGCTACCAATGAGTTTCTTCACAGAATTAGAAAAAACTGCTTTAAAGTTCATATGGAACCAAAAAAGAGCCTGCATTTCCAAGACAATCCTAAGTCAAAAGAACACAGCTGGAGGCATCATGCTACCTGACTTCAAACTATAGTACAAGGCTACAGTAACCAAAACAGCATGGTACTGGTACCAAAACAGAGATATAGACCAATGGAACAGAACAGAGTCCTCAGAAATAATACCACACATCTACAGCCATCTGATCTTTGATAAACCTTAGAAAAACAAGAAATGGGGAAAGGATTCCCTATTTAATAAATGGTGCTGGGAAAATTGGCTAGCCATAAGTAGAAAGCTGAAACTGGATCCTTTCCTTACTCCTTATACAAAAATTAATTCAAGATGGATTACAGACTTAAATGTTAGACCTAATACCATAAAAACCCTACAAGAAAACCTAGGGAATACCAGGACATAGGCATGGGCAAGGACTTCATGTCTAAAACACCAAAAGCAACGGCAGCAAAAGCCAAAATTGACAAATGGGATCTAATTAGACTAAAGAGCTTCTGCACAGCAAAAGAAACTACCATCAGAGTGAACAGGCAACCTACAGAATGGGAAAAAATTTTTGCAATCTACTCATCTGACAAAGGGCTAATATCCAGAACCTACAAAGAACTCAAACAAATTTACAAGAAAAAAACAAACAACCCCATCAAAAAGTGGGTAAAGTATATGAATAGACATTTCTCAAAAGAAGACATTCATACAGCCAACAGACACAAGAAAAAATGCTCAGCATCACTGGCCATCAGAGAAATGCAAATCAAAACCACAATGAGATACCATCTCACACTAGTTAGAATGGCAATCATTAAAAAGTCAGGAAACAACAGGTGCTGGAGAGGATGTGGAGAAATAGGGACACTTTTACACTGTTGGTGGGATTGTAAACTAGTTCAACCATTATGGAAAGCAGTATGGCGATTCCTCAAGGATCTAGAACTAGAAGTACCACACGACCCAGCCATCCCATTACTGGGTATATACCCAAAGGATTACAAATCATGCTGCTATAAAGACACATGCACACGTATGTTTATTGTGGCACTATTCACAATAGCAAAGACTTGGAATCAACCCAAATGTCCATCAGTGACAGACTGGATTAAGAAAATGTGGCACATATACACCATGGAATACTATGCAGCCATAAAAAAGGATGAGTTTGAGTCCTTTGTAGGGACATGGATGCAGCTGGAAACCATCATTCTCAGCAAACTATCCCAGGAACAGAAAACCAAACACTGCATGTTCTCACTCATAGGTGGGAACTGAACAATGAGATCACCTGGACTCGGGAAGGGGAACATCACACACTGGGGCCTATCACGGGGAGGGGGGAGGGGGGAGGGATTGCACTGGGAGTTATACCTGATGTAAATGACGAGTTGATGGGTGTTGACGAGTTGATGGGTGCAGCACACCAACATGGCACAAGTATACATATGTAACAAACCTGCACGTTATGCACATGTACCCTAGAACTTAAAGTATAATAAAAAATAAAATAAAATAAAATCCTTAAGAAAATTATTATTATTGTTTTGAGACAGTCTCACTCTGTTGCCCAGGCTGGATTCCAGTGGCACAATCTCGGCTCACTGCAGTCTCCGCCTCCTGGGTTCAAGCAATTCTTCTGCCTTGACCTCCTAAGTAGCTGGGACTACAGGTGTGTGCCACCATGCTGGGCTAATTTTTGTATTTTTAGTAGAGACGGGGTTTCAACATGTTGGCCAGGATGGTCTCGATCTCCTGACCTCGTGATCTGCCCACCTCGACCTCCCAAACTGCTGGGATTACAGGCATGAGCCACCCTGCCCGACCGAGAAAATTATTACTATTTTAAAATTTTAAAATCATAAATAGACTTTAATTTTTTTCTTTGTACTGTTCTTATTCTTACAACTCTTCTGTAAATGTTACATTATTTCCAAATGTTTGCAATGGTTTCCCAAGCTCCAGTTCCCACAAGTGTTATGAATGGACCGAGATAGACGGACCAGCATGTGCACTGGGTTGCATTACAGGATAGATTTGGGTAAATGCTGTTTTAGAGCTGGCAAGTTTATAAAAAGCAAGTTTACTCTTTGTCCTGGAGGGAGACATTATCTCCTCCCTCAAGGTTGCTCACTACGAAAACAACCCTGAGAAATGACCCAGATAAACAGAGGTCAGGGCCTCACTGGAGTGCAAGAGTCATGGAGGACTGTCCTCCAACAAAGTCCCTCTCAGCAACAGTTAGATGACTAATGGGAAGCATAGTGCAGGGTATCAGTCATAAACCAAAACATTTTCAGCATGGAGCTAATGTGGGTAGACTGTCTAGGAAAACAGTAGATAGGAACAGATGGATGGGAGGGGAAGTATAGCTCATCCAAGGTCTCATCTTTGTTTAAGTAGAAGAGGTAGAGAAAGAAAGCAGGTCCCTACCAAACAAGGAGAATGGAACCTCCCAAGGAAGATGGGAAAGAGCTCTCTTGCTTGTATTGTCTGTTTCTGACCCTCAGCAGCTGCTTCCCCCTCCCTGAGCCCTTCCTTTCATCCCTTGTCCTCTATGAGACAGCACTTTGGTCTCTGCCCCTGATTTGGACTGCTTTCCTCTCTGCTTTGGATGTTTCCCTGTCCTGGGTATTAGCTGCAGTTGTTTGCATACTGACCCTACTTTGTATCTTAGACCTCACTGAAGGTTTCTACTTCATAGTGAAATTAACAGACTTTAATTTTTTTCAAACATTCAAAAACCTTTCTCTCATTCCCAAACTTTCAAAGGTACAGAGTCACTATCATGCTCAATTTTTTTTAAATCAAGAATTTAAACTTTTAAATCATACATGGTTTCCATCTATTCCAGAAAACATTTATTGGCCACACTCTCTCTGTACTGGTTCTGTGTTAATGCTAGGGATACCAAGTTTAACAAGACAGTGCGCCCATTCCCAAGGATTTTACAATATCTGCCTAGAAAATACAAGATAATCCATAAACTAGTAGAATTATTAGGCAAGTTCAGCTAAGCACCAATATTTAGAAAAATATTATGTATGACCACCTAGAAAACAATTATAAAGATAACTTTAATTATAACTAAAAAGATGAAAGGTATCTAATAATAATCTAACTATAAACAGATAGTGAGCTGGACCATTTTCTATTCAGTTACCCTAGAACTGTTAAAGACCAAAAGCAAGGACAAAGTCATGAAGTACACCATCTACAGGAACACTACCATAAACAAACCACCTATGGGGTCAGAACCCTCTCTCTAGGAAATGCAGAATTACTATCATCCACCACCATTCCTTCCCTGTGTATTAAGTAGAGGATTGACAAGGACAGATGGAGTGGTCAGCATGGTGTTATGAGGAATGTGGTAATCCATGGCTATAGCTGAGTAGGGATGGATAGGGCAGAGGGCTCAAGTGACTAATAGAGACTGTAGATGCCTAACAGTGGATTCTCTAGCAGGTTGTTGGCTGAGCTGCAAAATCTGGAGACTGAGCCTGATGTTACCATCTAAGTGTGGAAAGGAAGTCCCTGGGATTTGCTTGACATGTGTCTCCTGAAAACTGCTGTCATATTTTATCTGTGCAATCCATGCATTAATAGCAATCTATGCAATTCCAATCAAAATCTCAAAAAACGTATTTATGGTATTGGGTAAATTCGTCCTTAAATTCACTCAGAAGAATAAAGGACCAAGAATAGCCAAGATTATTTTTAAAAAGAATCAACAGGAGCTTGGCCTATCAGAAACTAAGACTTAGAAATGGATAGTAACTAGGGAAATGTATTGTTGCTGTAGAGGAGGACTATTATATCCCCAACTCATTCACACATGGGAATGCGATATATGAGAGAGGTGGCATTGCAATTCAGTGGGGATAGAAGGGACTGTACAATAGTTCATAAAGAAAAATGGTATTAGATTCCCTGTATCATATCCTAAACAAAAATAAATTCTAGAAGGTTAAAGACAATGTGAAAAGCTAGTTTTTAAAGCTTTCAGAAGAAATTATACGAAAATATCTTTATGACCTCAGGGTACAAAAACATGTTTTAAACCTAACATGAAAAGTATAAACCATAAAGGAAAATAATATCAAATTAAATACTAAAAATTAAAACTTCTGCATAGTAAAACGCAAAAGGGAAGCTACAGATTGGGAGAAGATATTTATATAGTTCATATTATTGTATAATATAAATTAATAAGGAAAAGGCAAATATCCTATTAAAATGGGCAAAGGATATTAATAGATAATAGGCTGGGGAAACTTAAATGACCAACATACATATGGAAAAATGATAACTAAAGAGATATTGCTTCACACTTATCAGAACTGCAAAAATTATCAGACAATATCTATTCTTGTTCAAACTATCAGATAGGGAATTTTAAATCAACAGTGACTACTAGACAGGTTAATAGGTGTAGCAAACCACGATGGCACATGCACACCTATGTAACAAACCTGCACGTGTTCTGCACATGTATCCCAGAACTTAAAGTACAGTAAAAAGAAAACAATGACTACTATGTTATATAAGACTACATAAGTAGTCTTATGTGCCTGGTATATAATAATTATTAGCAAATACTAGTTAAATGAATGAAATAAATGAGCAAAAAAGAAAAATGACACCTGGAACTTTTCTCAAAGAAAGCACGGTTCAAGAGTAAGGATGGAAACATTACCTATTTAACTTTGTGAAACACAGTACTTTGTTTTGTTTTGTTTTTGCAGAAACAAGGTATTGCCATCTTCCCCAGGCTGGTCTCAAACTCCTTTGCTCAAGTGACCCTCCAGCCTCAGCCTTCCAACATGCTGGGATTATAGGCATGTGCCACCGTGCCTGGCCACAATAATCTTTTATCTATTTCTGCTTCTATATTTTTAGCACCTCACAGTAACTAATTCTGATAATCATGACACTAATTCTTTAATGCTTTCATTATTTTAACAAACATGTAGACCTCCTATGAACTACAGCCTATACTAAAGGTTGGGAACCCAAAAATGAAAAAGATACAGCTCAAGATTTTCACAGTCTAATTGGAAACAGTAACAATTTTTTTTTTTTTAAATTTTTGAGATGGAATCTCGCTCTGTCACCCAGAAGTGCAGTGACGCGATCTTGGCTCACTGCAACCTCCGCCTCCCGGGTTCAAGCAATTCTCCTGCCTCAGCCTCCAGAGTAGCTGGGAGTGCAGGCACGGGCCACCATGCCAGGCTAATTTTTGTATTTTCAGTAGAGACGGGGTTATAATACATTTTAATAAATGCTACATTAGTATCATTTTTTAAATGGAAATTATATCCAGAATATTCTTTTTTAAAAGTCAGAGAAATTCATAGTCGCTTTCATTAACAACACTGACTTCAGACATGTGCTGTGGAGTCAGACAGACTTGGATTCAAATTCATGCCTTATTCAGACCTTACTCCATAGAAGCTGTGAGACATGGGCCAAGTTACTTCTCCAAACTTCAGTTCTTCTCGGCAAAATGGAGATAACACCTTTTCCTACCTTATCCCAATGTTAAAAAGATCAAATGAAGGAAAGAATGTAAACTGCTGGCTGGGCGCCGTGGCTCACGCCTGTAATCCCAGCACTTTGGGAGGCCGAGACAGGCGGATCACGAGGTCAGGAGATGGAGACCATCCTGGCTAACACAGTGAAACCCCGTCTCTACTAAAAATACAAAAAGTAGCCGGGCGCGGTGGCGGGCACTTGCAGTCCCAGCTACTGGGGAGGCTGAGGCAGGAGAATGGCGTGAACCCGGGAGGCGGAGCTTGCAGTGAGTGGAGATCACGCCACTGCACTCCAGCCTGGGCGACAGAGCGAGACTCCGTCTCAAAAAAAAAAAAATGTAAACTGTTTAGGACGGATGGTGCTTGGCACAAAAATAATAGATGGTGGTGGTAGGTGGGGGTGATAATAGTAACACTTCTTTCATAGTATGGAAAATTTTAACTCTTCATTATCTGAAAAGGAGACTTATCCAGAATGATTTATTTCTTAAAAGATTCTAGAGGTCTAATATTTTGTTTTAACGAACATCTATTGTACCAAGAACTGGGAGTAGAAAGATGACCGTCTATACCCTCTAGCAGAAGTATGATTAATGATACCTGCTAGGATATCATTTGTAATCAACAAAGATTCTACAGTCACTAAAAAGTTAAAATAGAATTGAAGTTCAAATAAATGTTTCAAACATACTTTCCCTCCCTTAAGCAAGAATGCTTCAAACTAAAGTGCCACGGGGGAATTTTGATTTTTGATGAAGTTTTTGCAAGTTGTTCAGCTTCAAATAGCATCCTCTAAGTCCCCGAGCAGTAAATCGGGAAATCGGGAGCCGAATGGGAACCATTTGGCAGGTCTGTCCCTTGTTTTTTCTTATTCCTCAAAATACTTCAGGGATGCACTGTCTCCACTTATGTAAGCCTCTCTATCTATACTTTTGAACACTTTCTTTTGTTAGTTAAAAATAAGCTGAATTGTTCACAGTTCTCTTTTTTTGTTTTGATATGTCTTTAAATGCAGCTGCATGCAACAAATGGTTTAATTGTGGTCTTAACAAACTCAGTCAAAATTTGGAAACTGCTTTTTTTTTTTTTTTTTTTGAGATGGAGTTTCACTCTTGTTGCCCAGGCTGGAGTGCAATGGTGCGATCTCAGCTCACTGCAACCTCCGCCTCCTGGGTTCAAGCGATTCTCCTGCCTCAGCCTCCTGAGTAGCTGGGATTACAGGCATGTGCCACCATGCCCGGCTAATTTTTTGTATTTTTAATAGAGATGGGGTTTCTCCATGTTGGTCAGGCTGGTCTCGAACTCCTGACCTCAGGTGATCTACCCACCTTGGCCTCCCAAAGTGCTGGGATTACAGGAGTGAGCCACCACGCCCGGCCTGCATTTTTTATAACTCAGGGTAGAAAAAGCATTTGGCTATTAATACCACTTTTTATAAGTACCAAAACTGGGCTTCACATTAATTTCCTTTTTCCTGATAAATGGGCTGGCTAATCTCTTCTGATAATGATGGACTAGGTAATTTGGATCTACTATCTTTTGAGGACAATTAGAAAAACTGCACAAACTATTAAAGGTATACACTTGAAACTACCTGAGAGATATCCAGATAGTAAAGAATTACCAGGCCAAGATCAGGGAGTGTTTGATAGCTCAATTTTGGGGATCACTTTTCTCCTGGGTAAGTTTATGATTCCTGAGAGGACTACTGAAAAAATAAGCAGTACTTCTGACACACTCAGAGTGCTAGGAGGATAGGAGCTAAAGTATGGAACTGGCCAAAGTGGGAGGTCAGGTGAACCTCCTCGCTTTAGGTTGAGTCCCTAAAGGGCTGCACCCTGCAACTAAGGTTGAATCAGAAATAGACAGGCCTTCCAAGGGCTGCAATTCAATCTTACTGAATAGGGGCCCTAAATATTGGAATTATCCAACAGACTATAAAATAGCTATGCTTATAATGTTCAAGGGCATAAAATATAAGATTAAAAATTGACAGAAAACTAGAAACTTTTTAAAAATAGGAAATTCTAGGAATGCTAAAAACATAACAGAAATTAGGAACTTGGCCAATAGGTACAATAACAGATTAGACACAGATTAAGTAAATTACAAAAGAGACCAAAAGAAAATATCCAAATGAAACACAGACAAAAAGATGGGAAACATAGAAGAAAATTAAGAGACAAAGGAGAAAGTAGTAAAGTCTAATATGTGGGTAAACTGGAATTTCAGGAGGAAAAGAAGGGCAGATAACTTTTTAAAGAGATAATGACTGAGAATGTTGCAAAACTAATGAAAGATATCAAGCTGCAGATTTAAGAAGTCCTTTGGATTCCAAGAACAATAAATAAAAAGAAACTCCTGTCTATAGACATTAAAAGGACAATAAGGACATATGATGAATAACTTTATGCCAATAAATTCAACAATTTGGATGAAATGGACACAACTGAAAATCTAAATAATCTGATGCCTTTTAAATAAGTTTAAATAAGTTAAATCTTTTATACAAATCCACCACATAAAGAAAACTCTAAGCCTGGATGGTTTCACTGGTGAATTTATCAAACATTTAAAAGATGGTATTGTATAATACCCATCTTATACAACCTCTCAGGAACTAGAGGAGGGAACGCTTTTATGAGGCCGGCATAATACCACCAGGAATATCTGAAAAAGACATTCCGAAAAGAAAACTAATATTTCTCCTAAACAGCAATACAAAAATCTTTACAAAACATTGGCAAATCAAATTCAGTAATGTATTTAAAAGATCATGGTCAAGCAAGGGCTTAATCTAGAAATGTAAGGTTGATTTAATGTTTAAAAATCAATGTAATTGATCATATTAATAAAAAAAGGAGAGAAAGCATATCGCCAGCTCAATACAGAAAAACATCTGACAAAACTCAACTCCAAATCAAGATAAAAACTTTCAACAAATGTGGACAGGAAGAGAACTTCTTCAAACTGATAAAGCACATCTACAAAAACTCTACAGCTAATATCATGCTGAATGGTGAAACACAGAATGTGTTCTCATTAAAGATGGGATCAAAGCAAGGCTGCCTGCTCTTATCGCTCCTATTCGGCATTGCACTGTAAGTCCCAGCCACGGAAATAAAACAAGAAAAAGAAATAAAAGGCATATACAGATCAGAAACAAAGTATATTGCCTCTATTCACACAGTATGATGGTTTACATTAAAATTTACAGGAATCTACAAAACAACTATTAGAACTAATCAGTGAATTTAGCAGGTTTGTAGGGCACAAAGTCAATAAACATAAATCAACTATACTTCTGTCTACTGACAGCAAACAACTGGAAAGTGAAATTTTAAAATTTAAATACTGTACTATCAAAAACATAAAATACTTTAGGAAAAAATATAACAGAAGACATGCTAAATCTCTATACTGAAAACTACAAAACACTGCTGAGAATTCAAGAGGGCTTAAACAGAGATAAACCATGCTCATCAACTGGAAGACTCAATATTGTTAAGCTGCTAATACTCCTTTAAGTTAAGCTATAGATTGAATGCAATTCCAGTGAAAACCCCAGGAATTCTTTTTAAACAAATTAAGCTAATTCTAAAATTCACATGAGAATGCAAAGGACCTAGAATCTCTAAAGCAATCTTGAACAAACTGGAGGGTTTACAGTACCTGACTAGGACTTACAAAATGTACCAGTCATCAAAACTGAGGTGCTGGCAGAGGACTGACAAATCAATGGAACAGTGGTGAGCCCAGAAACAGACTCATACTCATACAGTCATTTGATTCTTAACAAAGACACTGAGGCAATCTGTAGTGGCCATGAAAATGTCCCATGCACATCTCCTGCTGAGGGAAACATAGTTGACTGATGGTCCCAGCTGCCAGTCTTCTGAATCTACTACCACATTTATGCTAAGACCAAGCTTTCCTTATGCTACTCAGAGCCAATGAACACAGCAGGGTCAGTAATACTGGTCCATTCCCTTAACAGGCAACTATGGCTTGAGGATTCCCCATACGCCTGGCCAAAACTTTCTTAGAATAGCACTGCAGTCTACAACACTTTATTATATTATAATAAATATAATATTTAATTCTTATATTTATAATTATATAATTATATTTATAATTCTTTCCAACCAATCCTCCTTTTTCCCTCCTTTCCTTTGCAACTGGAAGGTTTTTACATGCTTTCTCTGGTCCCCTCCCTTTTTTCGTCATAGGCATTCCCTCCAATAATTCTCTTACACATCTAATCCTTGTCTTGGCATATGCATCTCCAAGGGCCTACACTAATAATACAGGTGGTGGCAGAAGTAGTCTAAAAATATGTGTTAGAATACTGGACTGGATTCTCCACTATCTGGTGGGCAAAGAGGATGTCCATCCTGAGTGGTATGTGGGGCATGGATAGTCCCTGGCACAAGGTAATGGCCAAATTGCTAAAGATTTCATTAATGGTAACCTGGAAAAACATACTGGTGAGAATACCCTTGCATGTGTAACGATTCAGGCATTTGAATGAAATGGGGAAAACAATGCCTACAAGGACAGTGGGGTTTGCTGGTTATTGCTAAGTTGCTATCATGCTCTGCAGAGGGATAATGAGAAAGTAAGAGCTGTTAACAGGCAGTTAAAGTCTAAGTATAAAAGCTTAGTTTGGTAGCTTACAATGAGACTCTTATTCCTGACTATGGAAGAGCAGATACAGCTGAGCAGCCGACTGAAGATCTGTTCATTAAAGAGTTCTAGAGACATTTAAATGCTCAGCTGAAGCAGGTGTGCTCTGTTAAGGCCAAGAAAACTTGCATGAGGGCACATGAACAGAGTGGTCATAGTGGCAGAAATAAAGGCTACGTAATGAGCTCCCACACTTACCAAGGCCAATATGGCTACTGCTGTCTCTGAATGTCCATTAGATTCTAAATGCCCATCAGATTCTAAAATGTATATAGACGCACAAGGAGCCAAGAACAATAATCTTGAAGAAAAACAACAAGGTGGACAGGCTTGCTTTCTGGATATTGACACCAGGGTCTCATTAAGCTACTAAACTAAGCTTTTCTACTAAGGCTGTGACATTAACAAACTGTGATACTGTTATAAAAATAAAGCCTATAAACAGACATGTATTTGTACCTACACATCAACATTATACAGTTGTATATCAACATAAATAATACATTCATTATTTATTTGTTGCCTGTACTTATGTATTCTTGATAAACTGGTCCTGCAGAGCAGTGAGGAAAGAACAATCTTTTCAATAAATGGGACTGTCTTGATTGGAAAAAAGAAAACCTGAAACTTAACTCCTACCTCACACCACACACAAAGTTAATTCCAGATGGGCTATAGATGTAAACGTGAAAGGTAAAACAACAAAGTCTCCAGAAGACGATATAGGAGAAACATATAACTTTGGAATAAAAACATAATTCTTAAACAGGACATAAAAAAGGACTAACCATAAAAAAGATTGGATAATATGGATTATATTAAATTAGTACTTTCAAAGAAAATTAAAATAAGAAGCCACAGAGAGGGAAAAGATATGGCAATAAGCACATAAAAAGATGTTCAACCTTACTAGTAATCAGAAAAATGAAAATTTAAGTCACACTAAGATATTGCACACTAGAATACCTAAAATGAAACAGAATAATAACAGAGGGTGACAAGGATATGGAACAGGAATTCTCAGAATGCTGGTGGGAGTATAAATTTGTACAACATTTTTGGAAAACATTTTTGGCATTATCCACTTAAAGCTGAAAATATGCTTATTCTATGATCTAGTAATTCCACCTCTAGGTATACACTTAACAGAAATCCCTGCAAATGAACAAGAAACACATGCAAAAGTATCCACAGCATTATTATTTATAAGAAGCTCCAAATTGTATACTAAAATATTCATCAACAGTAGAATGGGTAAATTGTGGTATGTTTATACCATGGACTACTATAAAACAATAAAAAGGAACAAAATAGTTACATGTAACAACACGGCTAAATTTCACAAAATTTTAAGAGAAGTCAGACAATAAAAAGCACGTACCTAAAGATTCACTTTAATTAAAGTCCAAAATAGAGGCAAATTGATCTACAGTATTCAGAAACACATGCTGAGATGGCAAACGTCTAAACAGAAGAAGTGATTACCATCAATCAGGATAGCGGCTATCCTTAGCGTTGGAGTTAGGAAAGGGGTGGTGATTAGGAGGGTGCACAAGAGGTGCTTCTGGAGTGATGGCAATATTCTATTTCTTGACCTGGATGGTGGTTACACTGTAGTAATAGATGACTGAGTTGAAAATTTTATGTACTTTTCTGTATGCATGTTTCATAATACAAAGATTAAACCACTAAGCAAAAGGAATGAATCAATTTTTGAGATCAAGATGAAAAGCCTGGTATTTGGTTAGTAGGCCCTTCTCTTTATTTTCTTAATGATATGTAGTTTACATTGAATTATCCACATTATTTTGCTGAGACCCTACGCCAGACATTTCTGAGATGGCTGGCTAAGGGTAAAAAGTTTATTGCCAAAGAGCTGTAGAAAATTAACCAAACCAAAAATCAAACCTAAAAATATGGCCTACTTTTAATATGCTCTAAAAACCGTAATAGAATCGAGCATAATTATTTATTTTTTGAGTGGAAGGAAATTTCTTCAAAGGAGAAAGGATTCCTGCCCACAGAGTAAATCAGGCAGATGAGATAATTCAGACATGAAAGGGATAGACAAAATGTCAAATGCCTTTGCTGCTTGTTTCAAATTACATAACTTTCAAGGCAGAATTATCTCTGACAGAATCCTTAGAAGTAAGATTTCTAGATTTTAAAGATAGCAGTATAAAGGATAGCTGGGCATGTTAAAATGGGAATAAGACAGAAATTGTGTAGGTGTTAACAGGAAAAAAAGGGGGAACTGCATACTATACCTAAGCAGAAAGAAAACCAAGATGATGATGAGTCTAGGGGAGTGGAATGAAAAGTCTTAAAAAGATAGGAAGATTCATCTGCATGATTTGACAATGCAGAAGAGCCTGTGAATGGACCTCATAAGAAAAGATCGGACTCGCATTACAGCAAATTACATGTGAAGAATTTCTACATGGGAGTTTAATTGTGGGATTCAGATATTAAGGAGATTGGTCAATCTTCCTAAGAGATAGTCCTTCCACCCCACTCAAACCCCAAACTCTGTACAAATTCAACCATTTCTGGCAATTGTCTTCAGACTGCTGAAAAAAATCACACATAGTAAATTGGATCCACTATAAATTCATTGTCAGCAACCTTAACAATGGCTTCAATATTGTGATAATTTCCTACTTCCTTGGAAAGTTTTCCCATTTTTCACAATGACTATTGTTAAGCCATCTCTACTTTTCTTAACATTGTTTACACTCCTCTTATTCCCCAATCATCCTAAGCAGTGTTGTCATCTACCTCAAAGAAAAAATAAATCTCAATTTTTTGGCATCAGACCTTCAATTTAACTACTTACAGCATACTGTTCTCCTTCCTGCATATGAGATTTCCTTCCACAAATATAAAATTTCTCCCCCATCCACGTCAGTGATCTTCTTCCTGCCTTATGTCCCGAACTTTATCTTCCATTCTCCCAAACCTGTTCCTCCTCTAATGTTCCACCCAACAGTAAGTCAGCCCTGGAAGTCATCCGTGACTCCTTCCTCTCCAATTACCAAGCCTCGTATATCCCACATCCTAAATGTCTCTTAAATCTCATTATTTCTGTCCTCTGCCACCACCGTAACTATCATCTGTCCACCCATTCTAACAGCCTGAGTGCTCTTGACCTCCAAGCTGACTTCTCTCTAATCCATTTACCATTTTGTAGCCATCAGCTATCTTTCCAAAATGCTGTACTGGTAACTCACTTTTTCAGTTTTATTGACCATGGAATAAAATGCAAACTCTTTACTATGTTTCCTAAGATCCTCTCATGATTTGCTCCTGCTTATCTTTCTAATGTATTTCCAGCTATTGCATTGCTTGTATGCTCTGCACCAAGCATTTGCATACATTTACACGCATCTGTTTCCTCTGCCTGGGAGACTCCACACTCACTTCAACATTTATCTGTCTAGGTTCATTGCAAACTTTCAGTGTCATTTCCTTTCAGAGCCTTTCCTGACTTCCTAGACTAGCACTGTTCACTTTACTATGAGCTTCCTTGACAACATTCATTGTTCTTTGTTAATTTATCTGTATACTCTGAAAGTAGGGCTCTGTCTACTCACTGTTGTGGCCCCAATACCCAGCAGTCTCAAAACTCTGCAGGCATCAAAAAATGCTGCTGAATAAATGAAAAGAAATACAATATACAATAAAAATATTAAATAAACCATTAATAATAGGAGATGTGCTCCTTTATCTGGAATTGTATACACAGTTCCTATAGATTTTCATTAAGTTAGAAGCGTAACATTTCATGGTTTTCATAGGTAAGAATGAAATGGACACTTTAAGTAATATTGGAAGCTGTTACAATGGAAAACACACTGTGACTTAATGGCTTTTGTGTCTTTTATATTGTTTCCAGGCCAGAAAGGAAGATAGGGAATTTTAATACTCCTGGAGACACTGGTGTCAAAAGAGTAGTACTGAAAAAGCTAGCTTAAAGGCAGGATAAATAAGAAGTTTATCAAAAAGTCTTTGACTATAACACATACATATACACAAGGATTGAATTTATATAAATACTATAAAATATTCAAAATCATTACCACTAAACAAATATACAAAAATGAAACTATAAATATTTTGAGAAAGATGACTTCAATACATGCTCAGTTATGTTTTTTTTTTTTTTTCTAAAGGAAAACCAGAGCAGCTGGCCTTACAATAATGAGAAAAGGTATTGATGACTAGCCTTCTAAAAAAAGTGCCTGAAATGTTCATTCAAGGCTGGTATTCATTCTTTATTCAGAGCCTGGTTGTCAGCTTGAAAAGCAACAGAGATTACTGATGCATTCTAGGGCCAAATCATGGAGGACATAAATTTGCTCTTAGTACAGCAGTGAATCAAGGGAGGAAAAAACTTATTTGTATTCCAAGGGTCCTATGCATTCTGTTTGGCTTCAGTAAGATTATTTTAATTAATTATAAGCGATATGGCACAACTTAGAAATAACCATAATTTGATATTTATTCCATTTCATTAGTTCAACACAGCAAAGCCATCCTTTAAATCCTGATACTGCATGATTAATATCTTGCATTGGTTTATTTGTACTTTTTTACTAAGTAGATATTACAGAAATAATGAATTCTAAAAGGAATTTTTGAACTATTTAGGAGCTTTAAATTTATTTTAGATTTGCTTCAGTTTGGAAAAGTGGTTTAAAAAAAAAGCTGGGGTTAAGATATACATAGTGGAGTGAAAATGAAAAAATAAACAGCAGTGTTATGTTTACTAAGGACAAAGTTAAAGCTGTGTTTTCAAAGTAATTCATGAGAATTCCCATGAAATTAAAACACATGATCAATTTTGCTGTTTTAAGAAATGACTTCAGAAACACTAATACATTTCACATTTTGGTTAGAAAAATCATTCCTATACTTTCCATTTATTAAAATACACACATATAAAGTTCTGATGAAATTAGGATTAGTTTTACATCAACTATGTTACTGAGATTAGTGGAGAAAGAAATTTTAAACAAGAGCAGTGCCTAGGAAGAAATAATTTTAAGAGGCCTAGTGGACCAAACAAAAAAAAAGAACGTATTTCTGAACCTCTTTATGCAAAGAGATATTGTGAGTTGTGTATTTAAGACAACACCCTTGCTGTTGTGCAAGTAATCTATCTGGCAAGCTCAAATAGGAAATAACTGTGATGCAAAATGGTATGAGTATCACTTGAAAAAAAGCTTATAATAAAAGAATTACAGGAATTCAAAAGGAACTTGAACCCAGGAGGCGGAGCCTGCAGTGAGCCAAGATCATGCCACTGCACTCCAGCCTGGGTAAGACTCTGAGCCCACTGTCACTCCAGCTCAGAGTGAGACTCTGTTTTTAAAAAAACAAAAAAGAAATTCAAAAGGAATATGAGCTCCAGTTGTAATTAGAGAAGACTTCATGAAAATACAGATGTGAGATGGTTGTTAAAGGGCAGAGTTTTCTAAAAGTAAAAATAGAGGAAGATGTTTCATGATTTATAGAAAACAACCTAAATGAACCTTATTATTATCTTTCGGTAAATATTTACAAAATGAAAATGCTTTGGAAGTCATCTCATCTGCCCAGATTGATTATAAGTCATAAAAGCAGTGGTGATGGCTTAAAATGCCTTATAAATCTGAAGCTTATGACTATTCCTTCATTAGGAAAAGATACAGAATAACTCCCTTTTCCTCCATAATGACTGCATTTCATCCCAAACACCACTGCTGCTAGGTATTTCCCTCTCCTCCTTCTGTCTCCTCCTGGGAAGAAGAAGGATCAGCAAAACAAAGGCCCAACAGATTGAAAGCTTCAAGGAAGTAGAATAAACACAGAATATGTGAATTAAGGATTAAAAAGCATTCATTGATTTGATAATAGAGGTAAATAGGTGACGTCAGCCAAAACAAGCGAAGCCAATTGTTTCCCCTGTGGTACGCAATGCATTTTTTTTTCCTGATTCTATGCTTGTGCATGACCCTGAGTAGTAAACCAACTCAAAGAGAAGGTAGTTATTACCCAGTAACTTTCATTCTTCTTAGGGTATGAAAACTGGCCACTGAATGTTCTGTTCCAAAATTCCCTCAGCAAGTTAAGCTAAATATCTAGATTAAAAGATTATTTTGATTTTAAAATGGACACTACATATCTGGCTTATTTAGTCTGCAGGCACTTTTTCGTCTTCCAAAAATGTTCTGAAAAACGAAAAAAGTCTATCATAGACTACTGAGCATATATACTGCAGGGCTTTACTGATTAACATGTCTGCTTCTATTATTAAGAAATCTTCACCAATTTCCTTTTGTAACATCCTTAGCTGCTTCAAAACCAGTACTATTATGTTTTGGTTATCTGGCCCCAAATATATATATATATGAGTTTTATAAAATATACATACTAGTTGCCTCCTTTTGACTGTAAGAACACTTGGATAGACTTTAAACTGTGACATATTTTCTTGAGTTAAATTTGACAATATACATTTTCATGACGTTGGAAAGGAACCTCAAATGGCTCTCTAATCTCTTGTTCTTTCTAAGCTACCCAAAAGAGCAAATCAAGTATTTTATTAAAGCTATCAGAAAATGTTTTTTTAATGTCCAAACTGAATTGCCACAATAGAATTTGGTTCATTATTCCTATTCTATAAAGATTACAGGTCATTAGTTATCTTCCCAGATAGCCTCCTCCAAATTATCAAGTTACAAAGTGACCTCGCACATCAACCATCTATTGCCACAATAATGTTGGCAGCTCAAAACTTAGGTGTAAGACAATAAACATTTACTTTTGCTCATGAATTTTGAATCAGTGGGCTGGGCTGGGCTGGGCTGGGCTGGGCTAGTCTAGGCTAACCTTGTCCAGGCTTGCTTATCTGTCTACCACCAGCAAGCGAGTTTGGGCTTGGCTGGTCTAAGATGGTCTCACCTGAGATACCTCTCCTCCATGAGGTTTCTGATCTTCAGCCAGGCTAGTTTGGGATTATTCTCATGGCAGAGGTTTGAGAGAGGGAGATGGAAGGAGAGAAGGCTAAAACTTGCAAGGTTTCTTGAGACCCAGGCTTAGAACTGGCACAATTGTCACTTTTGCTGCATGCTATTATTAGCCAAAGCAAGTTTCAGGGACACCCAGATTCAAGGGCATGGGAACAGAACTCACCTCTTGATGGGAAGAACTGGAAACTGTACTGCAAAAGGAGCAGATATAGGCAAGGCTGAAGACCGCAGTCACTTCTACAATCAACTTACCCAAACTTCATTGAGTCGTTTCTTTAAATGAAGTAATCTGATATTAATGGTGCTTCCCCTCCACCCCTAAATCTAAGCTGTGCAAACATTAACTCATTTTATCATTGCAAAATACAATTTTTCTTTTTTTTCAGACAGGGTCTCACTCTACCTAGGCTGGAATGCAGTGGCATGATCTCAGCTCACTGCAGCCTCAACCTCCCCAGGCTCAAGTGATCCTCCCACCCCAGCCTCCCAAGTAGCTGGGACTACAGGCACACCCCACCATGCCCGGCTAATTTTTGTATATTTTTGTAGAGACGGGGTTCTTGCCATGTTGCCCAGGCTGGTCTCAAACTTCCAGGCTCAAGTGATCCACCAGCCTCAGCCTCCCAAAATGTTAGGATTACAGGTGTAAGCCACCATGCCTGGCTGCAAAACGTAACTTCAAGAACACTGTTAAACTGAAATTAAGGTTTGCTGAAATTAGATGACAAGTTAAGGTTTTAATTTAAAACCACAAACAGTTGAGAAATATAGAGTTTATGAACTTAGGAGGAAAATGACATAAAAGCTACCTTACACAGTAGACAATACGAAGCTGTGCAATTAAGAGGAAATTATGTAGCTTAAGTGTTTTTAAAATTTTCATTCACTATTTAAAGCCTACCATACAGTATTTGATAAATTATGATAAATCATTTTATTCAAAGAGCAACACTGAAGAACTTTTAAAATGAACCATTTATTAAATCAGACTGTTATTCTTAACAGTTATGTAAGTTACATGTATGTTTAAGTCAGAGTATTTCACATGGAAAAGTTTTTAACTCCTATAGGCAAGCAAAATCATATCACACAATATATAAGTGGGAAGGGGATACTGCTAAACATTCAAATAAGGCAAGTATATAAAAACAATAAAACAATAATGAAAAAATTCAAGCATTCCTTTAAGAGAATTCAACACTACAAGCTAAATGTACTTTCTGAGTGTATTCATATAATCAAGGCAGTGTTTCTTCTTTTAAAACATCAGGAAATGGAATAAGGCTCATTAATAGATACAGCTGCCCTCAAGATTTCAATTCAGTTGCTTTCTTTAAATTAAAATTCACAAAGTACACAATTAAGATATATCAAAAAACTGAATCTGCTACTCTAACAACAGCTGTCCATGCTTAATACTTAGTGGTTTATTTGACCAAATTAGTCTTTTCAGGGGGAAGAAAAAGATAAGCCACTGTAAAACATTTAGTTTGAAATGTATGCTAATATTTTCCTTAGAAATCAAAAGTTATGGAGGAAAAGGGTCATTTATTATAAGGAAAAGAAAGCAAAACACTAGAATGACCAACATTTTCAAGGGACAAGCACCACAAAGGACATTTGCATTCAGTTTTGTAATATTTATCAATGCATTTTTCTTACTCCAACCAATCTACTTCATCAAATTCTGAATCATCTTCCGAATCACTATATTCAACAGCAATACGGCGAGACAGGATGGTGGCAACATCATTTTCAATGCGTTCATGTTTAGCTTCTTGTTCACGCTGCTCTTCTACTTTGCGTAGTTGAATACCTGATATAGTGAATCCAAACCATTCATTTAAATCAAAATACTAAATACTAAATACTAGATATTATTAATATTTCTGGAATAAAATCAAATACACATGAGAAATACTCATAGAAAAAAAAGATCAGAAAAGAATGTGAAGAAATCATACTGAGAGAGGCATTAAATCTTTATGTTATCTGTGTTATTAGTTGGTAAAACTTACCAGGTATCCCAGTAGGTATCTACAGTTTATTTATCCATCATGGTCTACTACACCTCCCTGCTTACCACCCCCTAAAAAATTAATGAGGTGGTACATTTCTTCTATCATCCCAATGGTCAAATAAATTAAACATTGTTGAATATATTTTCTGTGGCTTCATTATCCATTGTACTTGAGGGAAAGGCACTATTATTCACTCTATATGCTCAGTGCCTGGCCTATAGTCATTGCTTAGGAAATAATGACAATAAATGAATGAATATGAGAAGTCTTTCCTTTGTTACTAAAGGAGGAACCTCACTCCTTTAAAGGCATCTGGTAGAATAAGTGTCATGGATACCAGAAATGAACAGCCTTAACATTGAAGAAAATATTATTTTTAAAGGAGTTAATATACACATTAAGCATAATATAAAGGGTTTTAACTAAATGTTCTATAACACAAGTCTGATATATTAAATTTCTCATTCACTCAATAAACATTTTAAGGATACCTACAAAGCATAAAAATAAAATGATCAAATATGATCTACTTTCTGGAAAATAATTTTAAATATAAGTTGGATATAGCTTTACTGTCTAAAGGCCATTTGTACACAACATGATCACCCAAAATTTTATAAATAAGGAACACATTTTTGTCTTAAATATTTAGAAAGTTTCCAATGCTACTATAGCGATGCTTTTCACGGAGCTGAGAAAATTACCTTTTCGTATTGCTTCCAGTAGCACACTCCTGGCATCACTGATTACAGGTAGGGTTGATGGATGGCGCTTTGGCTCAGAAGCAGGAATAACTTGTGATGGAGGAGATGGAGGCATTAATGGAACATGGGGACCTGGGGCAGTAGATGGAGTTGGATGTAGCCCAGAGGGAGGATGAGCAAGAGCTGTAACTGTGACAGGTGATGATGGTCGAATGCCAGGTGGAGGCAGAGGAGGTGGTGGTGGGGGTGGAGGCAGCCCCTGAACTTCACCTTGTGGGAGTGGATGAACTGGTACAGTTTCACATACTGGGGCAGCTCTAGCTACTGGTGGAGAGGGCTGTACTAGAGGAGGTGCAATTGGAGGAGGAGCTGGGTGAAGAACTCCAGGGGCAATCTGAAGAGGAGCTGGAGGTGGTGGTACTGCTGGAGCTTGCAAAGCAGTGGTTGGAGGTGGAGGTGGGGGAGGCACTGGAGGGGGAGGAGTTGAAGTCATTGAAGCTCTTAATGAGGAAGTTGACAAGGCAGATGGAAGAGGTGGTGGAGGAGGTGGGGGAGTGGGGCTCACAAACACAGGTGTTCTGCCTGTAGCCGGTGACTGAGGGCGATTTTCTATCAAACCTGTAGCAGAACTGAAATGACAAAGAGATTCTAGCAAGTTATTAAAAGAGAGAAGCCTAAAGAGAAAATCAAACCACACAAACTATAAATGACTATCAGTAATTACATCAAAATAGATCCATTAACATGCTCCTATAGAAATTTAACATCTTCAACTTAAAAGAACTAAAAGCACATCAACAAAAAAAGTTAATGAGTGGTGCTTTGGTTTGTAATAGTCTAAATAGTCTCATTCTTTCATGCAACTTTTGCATCCATTCAGACATTTTATGCTCACTTGGATAAATAAAATGCTCAATTCTATACTGACAGGAGTCTCTGTAATGACTCAACATTGATCATAATGCAATTTTGTAGCAATACTTGTGGCCAATACCATGTTGTACTTATACTGAAACTACTACGTCTCATCATATGCTATTTCAGTTACATCAATGACAGCTAATTGCAAACCACAGAAAGAAATTCACAGCTCTCTCTTTTCCTGAGGATGGAACATCAAATGAGTCAGTGATAGAAAATTGGATTTTTAACTGAAAATTGTAAAGCTGATCTCTACATCTCTATTAGAAAATTTCCCTAATATTTCTCTATTAGAAATTTATCATTTGGATAATAACTGACAAGATTAAATTTCAAAATAGCTTTACTGAAAGATTATTATGAGCAACTGCCAACTCTCTCTGAAATTATTTAAGTATTTTCCTTAATACCAAATTAGTATTAATAATCACATCTTTGGTTCCCATTTCTTAGACTGTTACCCACATTCCAAAAAATCCTTAATTTTTCTTAATACACTGCACATGATATGCTTAATAACAACACTATAATAAAATGAAACAGGCTTTAGTCTTTAAATTCTTATTAGCTAAATTTTCCTAGGAGAGTGTGTCAGCTTTAACCAGAAGATTACAAATAATGTCCCATAGGCCAAATCAGACCTGCTCCCTGTTTTTATAAACAGAGTTTATTTAAATGCAGACACATTCATTTGTTTATGTATAGTCTATGGTGGCTTTCATGCAACAATGGCAGAATTGAGTACTTGTGACAAAAACTATAAGCCCTGAAAGCCAAAAATACTTACTATCTCATCCTTGAAAGAAAAAGTTACTGACTCCTAAGATAAAACATCATATGCTTGTTCCAACATACCTGATACAGGTGGGTATCGGTTTCGCATCTCCTGCTCCATGCATTGGTGGAGGCGGAGGTGGTTCATGTGGTCTGACTAATACCCTTTCCTCAGCTCTAGTCAGAAGCTCACTCATCTGACTAAATGGCAAGGCAGAAAGTGAGTATGATCCATCCATATGATCCACGTATGTCTGAGGTCTAAAAGAAATATACATTATCAGTGAATTTTTCTTGAATTATTGGGAGGAAAAGTGTTCTACATGAGATATTAAATATTTAAAGTTTATCCTTTCAATGCCAATATTTTAACTATTTTTAAGAAACTTTCAGAAAAGTATTACATCAATCCTGCTTTTAAAACAAAGAATGCTGCTCACAATGTTACCCTTACTTGTTGATTTAGAGATCTACTAGGATGACCATCAGTTATTTTATTATTTTATAACAGAATACTAATTCAACTCACAGGATGAAAAGCATTACATACGTAATCTAATAAACAAGAAAATAATTAACTTTCAGCAAATTGTGTGGAAAGCTATCTGCCTCTATTTCAGTTTTTTTCTTTACAAGAAGATACCAATGACAGAAAGGTAGAATAGGAAAATGAGTTTTCTACTACTATTAGCATATCTCGGTGTGCTCTCAAATGACTTCTAAAAGTCTTGCACCAGAGAGAAAGGCCTCCCCGATACTAACAGCACAGAGGTGGCTAGCTATATTGTTTCTATCCTTCTGCTGTTTTAAACGTGCAAGGGCACTCAGAAAACAGCTGAGTAACATAGCAACATGTGACTTAGATGTAAGCAAAATTTTAGATACCTCAAACATGTTAATTAATATTTATAAATATTTACTAGTACATTCTGGGGACAAAGTTGGATTTAACAGATGTGCGCACAGCAAGTCAGAAATTATTGTATTTAGTGAGCCAGATAAGTACTCAACTGTACTTATTTACTCAATTACTCAACTGTAGTAGAAATAAATGTGTCTATAATTTTTTAATGTCAATTCTTTCAGTAATACAGATAAATAGTATCTCTCAGATGTATATTTCTCCTAAAATAGGTCAAGATGTTGCACACTTATGGCCCAATAATGTATATGTATATTACTTAAAAAAAAATCTTAAGCTCTTCTCCATTAAGAAATCATATGACTAGGCTGGGCACAGTGGCTCATGCATGCAATCCCAGCACTTTGGGAGGCCAAAACAGGCAGATCACTTGAGGTCATGAGTTCAAGACCAGCCTGGCCAACATGGTGAGACCCCATCTCTACAAAAAATACAAAAATTAGCTGGGTGTGGTGGCGTGTGCCTGTAATCCCAGCTACTTGGGAGGCTGAAGTGGGAGAATCTCTTGAACCCAGGAGGCAGAGGTTGCAGTGAGCCGGGATCATACCACTGCACTCCAGCCTGGGTGATAGAGCGAGATTCTATCTCAAAACAAACAAACAAACAAACAAACAAACAAACAAACAAACATGACTATACCCAAGTAAATGTCTTCATAGAGAGATGCCAGTTTAATGTGTTTGCTGGCAGTTTGTTATTTAGTTAGGGCCCCTGGCCACTGAGAAAGGAAAAAGACCTATTCTTTTCTACAAAAGGGATGAATACTTTTGTTTGAAAGTCCTAATGTATCTGAGGTGGGTGATGTGGCAAAGAAACGAAGTTAGGGGAAAGTAAAAGGAATAAAACAGAACCCCTTCTTCACTCCTATTTTATATGCAATAAATCAATAGTATTTCAAAAAAATCCCAGACCCTACACTTCTATTACAAAATTCTAGCAGACTATGCCTGAAATATTGAGAGACTATTGAGATTTCACACTAAAGTTAAAACAACCCTAAAGATCAGTCACTCCAACCACCTCTTTCTACAGATGACAAAACTAAGCTCCAGGTATGAAAATGACCTGCTCAAGGCCTGACTTCAGTAGGCCCACAGTGGTCGGGATTTTGAAATAATCTCTATATTTATAACAGGGTCTGCCTGTTCAACAGTTTAGGACTCAAGACTTAGAAGTACAGATATTACAAATAAAGCCAATGTTTTATCATTTTTTTAAAGAAACAAAAACAAAAGTAAAGAAACCTTGTTTCAAAATGAGAGGCTGGACCATTAGCAACTTCAATATGCTTATGTAAGAGATTAGCATCATCTTCAGCCAGCTCTGGACCTTGGGCCAGCTTCTGCCATTCTCGCCGCCTGTCATGAGGTGCTCTTGGCACTTTTTCTGGTTCATGAGGACGATCTAGATTTTTCTGCTATAACAGATGTATTGAAACAAAGTCAAATGCTTAAGTGCTAAGTTTTTTAAAAAAGAGGTTGTAACAATCAAAATAAAATTCTAACATCAACACTAAAAAAGACAATGTCATCATAATATAGTAAAAGTAACACAGAAATGGTTCACTTGTACATTCAGAGTTAAATCTTAGCCAGTGTGCTGTAGTCCCAGTTTCCTGCCATGTTTTGTTTAACCCCTAATTTGAACTGATGGCGTCAGACACAAAATATAGTATGCCTAAAGAATACAATTTGAGGTCAGAAAGTCTTTCACATGAAAAAAGATGCATGAACCCTTGCTCCACAGGCATTAGTTTGAAATTCCTACCATTAACGGCATTGCCTACCTCTAATAAAAATGTAAAAATTTACTAAGGTTATGTTATCTGGAAAGTAACTGATTAGTTAGCCAACACATTAGAAAAAAATTCAATTACCTAATTAACCCATAATAACCATATCACTCAACAGAAAACATTGTCTTTAAACAATATAACAAAAAGTGATTCAAAACTGGGGGAGAAAGTATAGAAAGGGCTAGAGTAAGTGTAACAAATTCAAATGCCCAAAGCGGCCAAGCGGATAACATACACGGATGAAGTCAGTCGGGTGTAAGATGGGGCATGTGGTGAGCTAGACAGATATGTCCATCTCAGGCACTCTCCTTCCAAAATTTAAAAACCTCTGTGTTTGGCAAATGGAACACTCCCTACAGGCATAATCTGGCTTGCCAGTCACCAGTTTGCAAACGTTAGCTAGAATACTGGGTTACCATCTAGCAAAGAAGACAATACAACAGCATTATACAGGGATTAGGGAAAGCAGAGATAGCTACAGGAGAACCAGAGAGATGATAAAGACAGAACTTGCCTCCTTCATAATTCAGCCTAAATCTAACTTTGCTTCAACCTTCTGTGTTTTCAATCATCATTAACATGAAATATAAAGCAGATACAAGTGAATTTTATTAGAAAGTGGAAAATGACAACAGAAATAACAGAAATTTCATGTGAATATAATAACCTCTCCAAAACATTTAGGAGAGAAATGTTTAGGATGTGCTCTGTAGCAAGAAAATATTAGCTTAATCCACATTACCAATATCTGTACAAGATTCCATTGTTCCTTCTTACCAAAATGTTCCTCTCTTCCTTGGTCCACCTAACTAACTCCTATCTGTTCTTCAAGATTCATTATAAGCTTTGTTGGAAGTGTTTACCCTGGCTGCTAGCTAAAGCAGATGCTATTTTGTGTTATCTAAACCCTTTATGCATACCTCTGCTACGGCACTTATTATGCCATACTCTAATAACCTAATTGCTCATCTGCTCCCCATCAGACTGTGTTCTTTCTGTGAAGTTATAAAGACTTCAGTATTTAACTATATGGACCCAATAAAATAAAACTGTCAAAATACAAGATTAATGAAGTTCAATATATGCAACAAAACACAAATATATAAAAATTAACCTCAATTTTTTAATCTCTTGTAATACCTTCTGCTTCCTCTTTTCCTTCCTCTTATCCTCTGTATCTTGCAACATTTTTTCTTTCCATAGATCAAAGAAATATGAAGGATTGGTATAAAACTTCAGACCTTCTTTACCATCATCTCTGAAATGTATCAATTAAAACACACATTAGTAAGACTTAGGCAATCAGAACAGAAATAATTTCACTAAAATGTTTATCCTCTTACATTAATAAAATACAGTTTGTGTTAAAATATTGACAAAATAAAATTGAATATTGCACCAATAGAAAATTTTTCACAAATCTGAGAAAACAAAGAAAAGAGGAAAACCAGATGCTTTTCTGAGTTAGTACTAATACTTCAAAGTACAGCTGGGCAATTTTCATCCCTAACTTCTGTTGAATCCCAAATTTTCTCAAAAGTCCTTTGGGCAATTCCAATAATTACAAATAGCTCTGCCAAAGATAAAAGCCTGAAAAGACAGTAACATCATCTAGAATAGAGAAATTTTGAAGTTTCTGCCAATAGTATGATTTATTTATCTTACTAAATCCAAAATATATCACGTAATAGTTATTCTAATAGTCACATTTATATCTAATGATCTGCACACTGACTTACAATTTCAAATAATTCTCTAAATACTATTTTATTCAGGATGTGTTATACATCTTAAATTACCCACTTAACAAACCATGTGAAAGAACTTCATAAAAAGGTTAAATAATTCCAGATTTTATTCAAAGTGGTAAAAAGCATTTTAAGGTACTACCTATTCATTATATAAGAAATTAATGCACACAAATCAAGAGTAGACGAAACAGGCTGGGCGCAGTGGCTCACACCTGTAATCCCAGCACTTTGGGAGGCCGAGGCGGGCAGATCACGAGGTCAGATGGAGACCATCCTGGCTAACACAGTGAAACCCCGTCTCTATTAAAAATACAAAATATTAGCCAGGCTTGGTGGCGGGCACCTGTAGTCCCAGCTACTAGGTAGGCTGACGCAGAGGAATGGCATGAACCCGGGAGGTGGAGCTTGCAGTGAGCCTGAGTGACACAGCAAGACTCTGCCTCAAAAAAAAAAAAAAAAGAGTAGACAAAACAAGCAAAAATTATAATGTTTATTTTGTTAGTAGGACAGAATTTTGAGCTTTTTCCATTTGATTAAAAATTAAATTAAAAGGACAATAATGACTCCTTATCTCTTTATATTAATAAGTTTACCAGTGGCTTTTCTTAACTTGTCAAAACAACTCTTTTGAATAGGTTTTGTCTTTTGTATGCCAGAATCTTAGGAATTCATCCAGTGAATAAAAACAAAGGTTTTTCCAAAGGTGGTGGACAGAGAGGGCTCTCTGTGTTTGCTAGAAGCCCAATGAAATAAAGAATGTTTGGGGATTTAGCATTTCAATCTGAAGTCTGAGATAAATAATAGGGCTACTATTTATTAACCTACCTACCTATAAGGAGTGAGTATATTGAGAGGTGGAGGCTGTTCACAAACATCGTATGTCTCCTGTAATGGAATAGGCAAAGTCTTGCGATCAAAAAGCTGCTGGTCTTGAATTGTAGAACTCCGGAAAGCTTTCCTCATTGTTATATCTTGCAAAGATACTGAAACAAAAATCAAGAATTCATTTTATTTTATTTTACTAAGATGATTTAACATAAGGGCAAATTCATATACTGTATTTGTCTAAAAGTCAGCACGGCTCAAGAGGTTGTGACCTTAGTGGCTTATGAATCAGAAACCATATTATAAATGTTCTATCATTATATTTACCCTTATCATTCTGTGCCTAATTTCCCAATCAGATAGGTTTTAATTAACCTTTGATTTCTAGGGCTCAGAGGGCCCTAAAGACATCTGAAACATATCTACATTTCAACCAAATATACCTTTTTCTTTCTTCTACCTGCCATCATGGGCCCCCACCAACTTAGGTTCTCTTCTCCTATTAATCTTCTTTTCCATCTCCCTTTATTCCTTCTTTTTAGCTTACATCAGTAACTCTGAAAGGAATTACTTACTTATTAGTGGCACTGTGGGTTAAACATGCTGTTAACCTCTACATTATGTATGCTATAAATCTTGTATGTGTACTATCAAGTTAAAACAAACTTTACTGTAAAGGAAATTTTTTAAGTATTAGGTGATCTGTATTATTCTTTTTAACTTATATTTTATCTGTACTATAAGGATTTCTACCTAACTATAAGCTCTTGAAGACTATCTTATACATTAGTATTCCCAGTAACTAGCACAGCCCCATCACATATGTGATGATTTAAAAATAACTTCATTTATTTTGAACTGTGCAGCATGTTAAAATAACAAATATACAAAAATGCTGCATTCTTAACTCTTAAGAGTGATTTCCTGATATTAAAAAATAAGGTAGTTTCTTAGATATTTAATATGGCCTTAAGTATACAGACAAATACTCTATAACATAGCAAGCTCAGTATAACAATCCTAACAATTCTTTTTTTTGAGACAGAGTCTCACTGTGTCACCCAGGCTGGAGTGCAGTGGTGCGATCTCGGCTCACTGCAACCTCTTCCTCCCTCCTCTTCCTTCCTCCTCCTCCCTCCTGCCTCAGCTTCCTAAGTAGCTGGGACTATAGGCAACTGCCACCACAGCCAGCTAATTTTTTTTTTTTTTTTAATTTTTAGTAGAGATGAGGTTTCACTATGTTGGCCAGGCTGGTCTTGAACTCCTGACCTCATGATCTGCCCACCTCGGCCTCCCAAAGTGCTGGGATTACCGGTGTGAGCCACCACGTCCGGCCAACAATTCTTAATTTATCCTTCTCCCTAAAATAATTTTCCTATCATCTTCTCAAGTAAATTCACTCAACATGAACACAGGACCAATGGCACAGGAGGTGCAATAGGCTGGCTCTGCAACAACAGCACCATAACTGCATTTCTAGCAACTCCACTGCTGCATGACCTGTAACACACTTATAAATACTAAAATAAAATTCAGAGAAGCAAAAAGTTTTTCCCCACTGTCACTAAAAAGTGGCACTGGAGATACAGTATTTAATGAGTACATACTATATGTGCTAGATGGTTTCACTAACTTTCATTTCATTTAATCTTTATAATTCAGTAAGATATGAATTATTCCATTTTGATATATTACAAGAAAGCCAAGGCTAGGAAAGAGTATATAACTGATCTGAGGTTAAACAGTTAATAAACAGAAGAGCCAGAACACAAAAGTCAGATCTGTTTACCTTTAAGGCTAATTGTTTTGCCACAATACCACACACTGTTTTCAGGCTCCTGCCAGAAGTGGCTTGTGTTTTCTGCAGTCAAAGTGGATCAATTCTTGCCACTCTCCTACCCCACTTACTAATCAATAAGTATGTAACTAAGATGAAACCTAGTGTTTAATCTCCCCAAACTTCCTTGGTAAAGGATATAAGAAACATGTAAAGTAATAAGCATGATGTACTTTTCTACCTTCAACTCCTCCCATTTATCGCTTGTCTTATTATTAACAGACCATTGTGGTGAAGCCCCTTCCACTTGCCAACAATAACATCTGATATTAATAAAATAGAATTATAAAGCAATAAATCAGTATAATGTTTATAAACATAATTGACTTAAATATAATTGTACAAGTCTTTGTTTAAAAGTCATTTAAAAATATTTTCAAAATTGATAAGTTTTCAGTTACTACAAAATGGTTAAAAAAAACTGATACCACACTGTGCAATTTAGTACTGTACACATGATGTTATTTTTTTTGAACACCCACTGAATTAAAAAACCTAGGTTAAATAACTGAAAACTCCTTCAATACAACTTCTCCAAAACAATTTCAAATTAAGTAGTTCAGCTTTTAGATTCTGAATTCTTCCCCCACTGCTCCACAAAATTTTAAAGGAAACTATGTATAATTCTGACAGTATAGTTGTTGACATATTAAAATTTGTTTTTTAACACAAACATCTTATTTACTGTTATCTGTACTTTCACTTTCAAGTTTAATGGTGGTTCTAAGACATTTGTTAAAATGTAACAATATTTTGAAACTAAATGTTGACTTTTATTTCTGTTACATATGAGAACTGCCCATGTACTTCTCTATTATTTGATGGCATAAATTTATATTTAAGTTAGAAATAGTTATCTAAAAAACAAATTTTGGCTATAAATTATATATCTGAAAGCATGACCATAAAGTATTTTTTCATCACTAACAATGATTTTATTTCAAGAATTCCATGAGGTGTAATTAATGTATTGATACATGCACATGTTTCAAAGGATACCACCAACAAAGACAACCTAAAGAATGGGAGAAAATATTTGCAAATCATTATTTGATAAAGGATTTAGATCCAAAATATACACAGAATTCCAACAAGTCAAAAATAAAAACACAAATAATCCAAATTATAAATGGGCAAAGGAACTACATAGACATTTCTCCAAAGAAGATATACAAATGGCCTATAAGCACATGAAAAGATGTTCAACATCATTAGCCATCAGGGAACTATAAATACACATTATACGAATTAACCTTGAAAACATTATGCTAAAAGAAAGCAGTCACAAAAGACCACATATTGTACTATTCATTCATATGAAATATCCATACAGACAGATCCATACAGACAAATCCATACAGGCAAATCCATACAGACAGAAAGATCAGTGATTGCTAGGGGTTAAGTTGAAGGGGAAACAGAATGACTGCTAATGAGTACAGGGCTTCTTTCTGAAGTAATACAAGTACTCTAAAATTGATTGTGGTGATGGTTGCATAACTTGAATATACTAAAAAACACTGAACTGTACACTTCAACTTTAAATGGGTGAACTGCAAGGTATAGGTAGGTTGTGAAATACATCTTAATAAAGCTATTTTTTTAAGTATTATTTCCTTGTTTTCTTGTATCCAGAGCTCTGAGTTTACATTTTACAAGTGGTAGAAATATAGTGTGCCAAGTATTTACCTCTCCTTATTTACACATTAGATTATTTCAAAAGTAGCTGGTTCCATCACTAAGACATCCGTCAAAATACATATTTTTGTTCTTTCCAGTGACATCCTTTAGTATTTTTTTGTTAAAGTTCAGACCTATTATATAATTTGCAGTTACACTAAAAATTATATCTATTATATAATTTGCATATATACTATTTAATGCAACAAAAATATTTTGAAGAGAGTGTACGAAATTCCATTAAACAATTCTCTGTGGTAGATAAGTGCAAATTATGTTCTTAGTATTACATTTCTTTTTGTAAAACAAACAAAAAGGCATTTAGGAAACATCGGCATTGAATGTATTCTATCAAGGCATAAAACATGATTTTACCACTGAAGTTTCTACAGTTATTTTAGCTTACAGGGTGGCTTCCTTACCTGATTATTCCTGATTTAATATCTTGGTATAGAATGTTTACACCCTACATACTGGCAATTTGTTTTTGAAATGTTCATTTAAAGTAGGAAGTTGCATTCAGTTAAATAACTAGTAAGACTTTAGCAATATGCACATAAAAAGGCATATTAAAAGCAGTTATATGCCATCTTGGTATAGAATGTTTACACCCTACATACTGGCAATTTGTTTTTGAAATGTTCATTTAAAGTAGGAAGTTGCATTCAGTTAAATAACTAGTAAGACTTTAGCAATATGCACATAAAAAAGCATATTAAAAGCAGTTATATGCCCGGGTGTGGTGGCTCACACCTGTAATCCCAACACTTTGGGAGGCCGAGGCGGGCAGATCACAAGGTCAGGAGTTCGAGACCAGCCTGACCAACATGGCAAAACCCCATCTCTACGAAAAATAAAAAAATTAGCCAGGCATGGTGGCAGGCACCTGTAATCCCAGTTACTCAGGAGGCTGAGGCAGGAGAATCCCTTGAACCTGGGAGGTGGAGGTTGCAGTGAGCTGAGATCGTGCCACTGCACTCCAGCCTAGGTGACAGAGTGAAACTCTGTCTCAAAAAAAAAGTAGTTACATTCTTGAAGAGTCAAACCTAAAGATTTCAGGTAATTTTCTAATAGTTTTTATTTCTAAGACAAAAGTATACAAATAAATTATAAGGGAGAAAAGCGAAAGAGAATGAAGAGAATGGAGGAAAATATCTGGTTAAAATAACTTATTTATGCCAAAATTAGGAGCTGTGTAGTGTACAAAAAGAAGAGATTTAAAACAGTAGAAAAGAAAAGCCAGGAGAGTCATAGTGACGGCATTTTTAGATAATTCACTGATTTATTACAATATGTACACCAAAGGACATGGGTACGATCTGTAATAAATTCATGATTAATATTGTTCTTAAATATATCATTCATCTCATCTAACTTGAAATATATACACAGAAGAAAATACAATATTAATCAGCTTACATTCTTCTTCCTTTGGATCAAGCTGTGTAACACTAACGGATAAACGGTCCACACGTTCTTGCAATGAGTTGACTCTGAAGGAAAAACTATGTGCTTCATTGAATAATTCTCCAAATATATCTTCAGCATATTTACCTAAGCAAAAATGAAACATATATCATAAAGTTTAATATCCAGAGCACTGAGTTTTTGTCTTTGCAAGCAGTAGAAATCTAGCATGATATTTGCCTCAGTTAACTTTGTGATCAGAGATAAATATTGAACAATGTAATATTAAAACTGGTGTCCTGTTGAATTTGGCATTTATTTGGAATTACAGTTGACCCTTGAACAAAATCATTTAACTGTGCTAGTCCACTTATATGTGGATATTTTTCAATAATTACATTGAAAATTTTGGAGATTTGAGACAATTTGAAAAAACTTGCAGATGAACCACGTAGCCTAAAAATATTTAAAAATTTAAAAAATAGGTCGGGCGCGGTGGCTCAAGCCTGTAATCCCAGCACTTTGGGAGGCCGAGACGGGCGGATCACGAGGTCAGGAGATCGAGACCATCCTGGCTAATACGGTGAAACCCCGTCTCTACCAAAAAATACAAAAAAACTAGCCGGGCGACGAGGCGGCGCCTGTAGTCCCAGCTACTCGGGAGGCTGAGACAGGAGAATGGCATGAACCCGGGAGGCGGAGCTTGCAGTGAGCTGAGATCCGGCCACTGCACTCCAGCCTGGGCGGCAGAGCAAGACTCCGCCTCAAAAAAAAAACAAAAAAAAAAAAAAAAAAAAAAAGAAAAATTTAAAAAATAGAGGGGGGCGGAGCAAGATGGCCGAATAGGAACAGCTCCAGTCTCCAACTCCCAGCGAGAGTAACACAGAAGACTGGTGATTTCTGCATTTTCAACTGAGGTACTGGGGTCATCTCTCTAGGGAGTGCCGGACAATCGGTGCTGGTCAGCTGCTGCAGCCTGACCAGCGTGAGCTGAAGCAGGGCGAGGCATCGCCTCACCTGGAAGCGCAAGGGGGAAGGAAATCCGTTTTCCTAGCCAGGGGAACTGAGACACATAACACTTGGAAAATCGCGTAACTCCCACCCCAATACTGCGCTTTAAGGAAACAGGCACACCAGGAGAATATATCCCACACCTGGCCGGAGGGTCCCACGCCCACGGAGCCTCCCTCACTGCTAACACAGCCGTCTGCGGCGATCTATCCGCAAGGTAGCAGCGAGGCTGGGGGAGGGGCGCCCGCCATTGCTGAGGCTTAAGTAGGTAAACAAAGCCGCTGGGAAGCTCGAACTGGGTGGAGCTCACAGCAGCTCAAGGAAACCTGCCTGTCTCTGTAGACTCCACCTCTGGGGACAGCCCACAGCTGAGGTCCAATAGGGAAAGCAGCGGGGGCGGTACAGAGGCGAACGACTCTGTCTGACAGCTTTGGGGAGAGCCGTGGATCTCCCAACGCGGAGGTTGAGATCCGAGAACGGACAGACTGCCTGCTCAGGTGGGTCCCTGACCCCTGAGTAGCCTAGCTGGGAGACATCCCTCACTAGGGGCAGTCTGACACCCCACACCTCACAGGGTGGAGTCATCCCTGAGAGGAAACTTCCAAAGGAAGAATCAGACAGGTACACTCGCTGTTCAGCAATATTCTATCTTTGGCAACCTCTGCTGCTGATACCCAGGCAAACAGGGTCTGGAGTGGACCTCAAGCAATCTCCAACAGACCAACAGACAGTCCTTCTGACTGTCAGACGGAAAACTATCAAACAGGAAGGACACCTATACCAAAACCCCATCAGTACGTCACCATCATCAAAGACCAGAGACAGATAAAACCACAAAGATGGGGAAAAAGCAGGGCAGAAAAGCTGGAAATTCAAAAAATAAGAGCGCATCTCCCCCTGCAAAGGAGCGCAGCCCATCGCCAGCAACGGATCAAAGCTGGTCAGAGAATGACTTTGACGAGATGAGAGAAGAAGGCTTCAGTCCATCAAAATTCTCAGAGCTAAAGGAGGAATTACGTACCCAGCGCAAAGAAACTAAAAATCTTGAAAAAAAAGTGGAAGAATTGACAGCTAGACTAATTAATGCAGAGAAGATCATAAACGAAATGACAGAGATGAAAACCATGACACGAGAAATACGTGACAAATGCACAAGCTTCAGTAACCGACTCGATCAACTGGAAGAAAGAGTATCAGCGATTGAGGATCAAATGAATGAAATGAAGCGAGAAGAGAAACCAAAAGAAAAAAGAAGAAAAAGAAATGAACAAAGCCTGCAAGAAGTATGGGATTATGTAAAAAGACCAAATCTACGTCTGATTGGGGTGCCTGAAAGTGAGGGGGAAAATGGAACCAAGTTGGAAAACACTCTTCAGGATATCATCCAGGAGAACTTCCCCAACCTAGTAGGGCAGGCCAACATTCAAATTCAGGAAATACAGAGAACGCCACAAAGATACTCCTCCAGAAGAGCAACTCCAAGACACATAATTGCCAGATTCACCAAAGTTGAAATGAAGGAAAAAATCTTAAGGGCAGCCAGAGAGAAAGGTCGGGTTACCCACAAAGGGAAGCCCATCAGACTAACAGCAGATCTCTCGGCAGAAACTCTACAAGCCAGAAGAGAGTGGGGGCCAATATTCAACGTTCTTAAAGAAAAGAATTTTCAACCCAGAATTTCATATCCAGCCAAACTAAGTTTCATCAGTGAAGGAGAAATAAAATCCTTTACAGATAAGCAAATGCTTAGAGATTTTGTCACCACCAGGCCTGCCTTACAAGAGACCCTGAAGGAAGCCCTAAACATGGAAAGGAACAACCGGTACCAGCCATTGCAAAAACATGCCAAAATGTAAAGACCATCGAGGCTAGGAAGAAACTGCATCAACTAATGAGCAAAATAACCAGTTAATATCATAATGACAGGATCAAGTTCACACATAACAATATTAACCTTAAATGTAAATGGACTAAATGCTCCAATTAAAAGACACAGACTGGCAAACTGGATCAAGAGTCAAGACCCATCAGTCTGCTGTATTCAGGAGACCCATCTCACATGCAGAGACATACATAGGCTCAAAATAAAGGGATGGAGAAAGATCTACCAAGCAAATGGAGAACAAAAAAAAGCAGGGGTTGCAATCCTAGTCTCTGATAAAACAGACTTTAAACCATCAAAGATCAAAAGAGACAAAGAAGGCCATTACATAATGGTAAAGGGATCAATTCAACAGGAAGAGCTAACTCTCCTAAATATATATGCACCCAATACAGGAGCACCCAGATTCATAAAGCAAGTCCTTAGAGACCTACAAAGAGACTCAGACTCCCATACAATAATAATGGGAGATTTCAACACTCCACTGTCAACATTAGACAGATCAACGAGACAGAAAGTTAACAAGGATATCCAGGAATTGAACTCATCTCTGCACCAAGCGGACCTAATAGACATCTATAGAACTCTCCACCCCAAATCAACAGATATACATTCTTCTCAGCACCACATCGCACTTATTCCAAAATTGACCACATAATTGGAAGTAAAGCACTCCTCAGCAAATGTACAAGAACAGAAATTATAACAAACTGTCTCTCAGACCACAGTGCAATCAAACTAGAACTCAGGACTAAGAAACTCAATCAAAACCGCTCAACTACATGGAAACTGAATAACCTGCTCCTGAATGACTACTGGGTACATAACGAAATGAAAGCAGAAATAAAGATGTTCTTTGAAACCAATGAGAACAAAGATACAACATACCAGAATCTCTGGGACACATTTAAAGCAGTGTGTAGAGGGAAATTTATAGCACTAAATGCCCACAAAGAAAGCAGGAAAGATCTAAAATTGACACTTTAACATCACAATTAAAAGAACTAGAGAGGCAAGAGCAAACACATTCAAAAGCTAGCAGAAGGCAAGAAATAACTAAGATCAGAGCAGAACTGAAGGAGATAGAGTCACAAAACCCTCCAAAAAATCAATGAATCCAGGAGTTGGTTTTTGAAAAGATCAACAAAATTGACAGACCGCTAGCAAGACTAATAAAGAAGAAAAGAGAGAGGAATCAAATAGACGCAATAAAAAATGATAAGGGGATATCACCACCGACCCCACAGAAATACAAACAACCATCAGAGAATACTATAAATGCCTCTACGCAAATCGACTAGAAAATCTAGAAGAAATGGATAATTTCCTGGACACTTACACTCTCCCAAGACTGAACCAGGAAGAAGTTGAATCCCTGAATAGACCAATAACAGGCTCTGAAATTGAGGCAACAATTAATAGCCTACCCACGAAAAAAAGTCCAGGACCAGATGGATTCACAGCTGAATTCTACCAGAGGTACAAGGAGGAGCTGGTACCATTCCTTCTGAAACTATTCCAATCAATTGAAAAAGAGGGAATCCTCCCTAACTCATTTTATGAGGCCAACATCATCCTGATACCAAAGCCTGGCAGAGACACAACAAAAAAAGAGAATTTTAGACCAATATCCCTGATGAACATCGATGCAAAAATTCTCAATAAAATACTGGCAAACGGATTCAGCAGCACATCAAAAAGCTTATCCACCATGATCAAGTGGGCTTCATCCCTGGGATGCAAGGCTGGTTCAACATTCGCAAATCAATAAACGTAATCCAGCATATAAACAGAACCAAAGACAAGAACCACATGATTATCTCAATAGATGCAGAAAAGGCTTTTGACAAAATTCAACAGCCCTTTATGCTAAAAACGCTCAATAAATTCGGTATTGATGGAACGTACCTCAAAATAATAAGAGCTATTTACGACAAACCCACAGCTAATATCATACTGAATGGGCAAAAACTGGAAAAATTCCCTTTGAAAACTGGCACAAGACAGGGATGCCCTCTCTCACCACTCCTATTCAACATAGTGTTGGAAGTTCTGGCTAGGGCAATCAGGCAAGAGAAAGAAATCAAGGGTATCCAGTTAGGAAAAGAAGAAGTCAAATTGTCCCTGTTTGCAGATGACATGATTGTATATTTAGAAAAACGCATCGTCTCAGCCCAAAATCTCCTTAAGCTGATAAGCAACTTCAGCAAAGTCTCAGGATACAAAATTAATGTGCAAAAATCACAAGCATTCTTATACACCAGTAACAGACAAGCAGAGAGCCAAGTCAGGAATGAACTTCCATTCACAATTGCTTCAAAGAGAATAAAATACCTAGGAATCCAGCTTACAAGGGATGTAAAGGACCTCTTCAAGGAGAACTACAAACCACTGCTCAGTGAAATCAAAGAGGACACAAACAAATGGAAGAACATACCATGCTCATGGATAGGAAGAATCAATATCGTGAAAATGGCCATACTGCCCAAGGTTATTTATAGATTCAATGCCATCCCCATCAAGCTACCAATGACTTTCTTCACAGAATTGGAAAAAACTGCTTTAAAGTTCATATGGAACCAAAAAAGAGCCCGCATTGCCAAGACAATCCTAGGTCAAAAGGACAAAGCTGGAGGTGTCACGCTACCTGACTTCAAACTATACTACAAGGCTACAGTAACCAAAACAGCATGGTACTGGTACCACAACAGAGAAATAGACCAGTGGAACAGAACAGAGTCCTCAGAAATAATACCACACATCTACAGCCATCTGATCTTTGACAAACCTGACAAAAACAAGAAATGGGGAAAGGATTCCCTATTTAATAAATGGTGCTGGGAAAATTGGCTAGCCACAAGTAGAAAGCTGAAACTGGATCCTTTCCTTACCCCTTATACGAAAATTAATTCAAGATGGATTAGAGACTTAAATGTTAGACCTAATACCATAAAAACCCTAGAAGAAAATCTAGGTAGTACCATTCAGGACATAGGCATGGGCAAGGACTTCATGTCTAAAACACCAAAAGCAAAGGCAGCAAAAGCCAAAATTGACAAATGGGATCTCATTAAACTAAAGAGCTTTTGCACAGCAAAAGAAACTACCATCAGAGTGAACAGGCAACCTACAGAATGGGAGAAAATTTTGCAACCTACTCATCTGACAAAGGGCTAATATCCAGAATCTACAAAGAACTCAAACAAATATACAAGAAAAAAACAAACAACCCCATCAAAAAGTGGGGAAAGGATATGAACAGACATTTCTCAAAAGAAGACATCCATACAGCCAACAGACACATGAAAAAATGCTCGTCATCACTCGCCATCAGAGAAATGCAAATCAAAACCACAATGAGATACCATCTCACACCAGTTAGAATGGCAATCATTAAGAAGTCAGGAAACAATAGATGTTGGAGAGGATGTGGAGAAATAGGAACACTTTTACACTGTTGGTGGGATTGTAAACTAGTTCAACCATTATGGAAAACAGTATGGCGATTCCTCAAGGATCTAGAACTAGATGTACCATATGACCCAGCCATCCCACTACTGGGTATATACCCAAAGGATTATAAATTACTCTACTACAAAGACACATGCACACGTATGTTTATTGCGGCACTATTCACAATAGCAAAGACTTGGAATCAACCCAAATGTCCATCTGTGACAGACTGGATTAAGAAAATGTGGCACATATACACCATGGAATACTATGCAGCCATCAAAAAGGATGAGTTTGCGTCCTTTGTAGGGACATGGATGCAGCTGGAAACCATCATTCTTAGCAAACTATCACAAGAAGAGAAACCAAACACCGCATGTTCTCACTCATAGGTGGGAACTGAACAATGAGATCACCTGGACTCGGGAAGGGGAACATCACACACTGGGGCCTATCAGGGGGAGGGGGGAGGAGGGAGGGATTGCATTGGGGAGTTATACATGATATAAACGTTATGCACATGTACCCTAGAACTTAAAGTATAATAAAAAAAAAAAAAAAATATTTTAAAGATATGTTATGAATGCATAAAATATATGTAAATGAGTGTATTTTATTTACTACCACAAAATATACAGAAATCTATCATAAAAAGTTAAAACATATCAAAATTTACACACAAAACACAAACATACATAGTGCCAATCATAGTCAAGAGAAACATAAAGAAATGTAAAGATGTATTAGGTTGGTGCAAATGTAATTGCGGTTTTTGCCAACCTAATAGTACTAAATCATAAAAATAAATTTAAGTGTAGTAATACTGTATTACTGTAATAATTTTATAGCCACCCTCTGTTGATACTGCAGTTAGCGCTAGTGTTGTATCCACTTAAAATGCTGTTTGAGCAGTTCTTTCTCCATATATTGTATACGAGAGTAGGAAGTAATCTCTCATGGTTCTTGCGTATTTTTCACCATGTTTTATGCAATACTGTAAACCTTGAATACATTGTGAGACTCATTCAAAGTGCCACCAGTGATGCTGGAAGTACTCTCAAGTACAGGAAAGTCATAACATTACAAGAAAAAGTTGATTTGCTTGATAAGAATCACAGATTGAGGTCTACAGCTGTGGTTGCTTAGCATTTCAAGATAAATGAATCAAACCTAAGGGCAATTATAAAAAAAGAAAAGGAAAATCATGAAGCCATTGCTGCAGCTACACCAGCAGACACAAAAACCTTGTACTTTTTTGTGAATACCTTTTAATCTTGTATCGAAATGCACTTTTTGTGGGTGCATGGCTGTTACAAGAAAAGCCTACATATAGACTCTAACATGATTTGAGAAAAAGTGAAGTCCTTATACTACGACTTAAAGCAAAAGGAAGGTAAAGGACCTAAACCTGGAAAATTTAATGGCAGCAAAGGATGGTTTGATACTTTTAGAAAGCGGTTTGGCCTTAAAAATGTCACAAGAGAAGGTGCAGCTTTTGTCAGCCAAGAGGCAGCAGATCAGTTCCCAGATGCCATTAAGAAAATAATTGGTTTCCACGTATGCTGCTTGAAAAAAAAAATAATAATAATTGGCCAGGCATGACTGTCTGCAATCCCAGCACTTTGAAAGGCTGAGGTGGGCAGATTGCTTGAGCTCAGGAGTTTGAGACCAGCCTGAACAACATGGTGAAACCCCATCTCAACCAAAAATACAGAAATTAGCTGGGCACAATGCTATGTGCCTGTAGTACCAGCTACTTGGGGAGGTGAGGCAGGAGGATGACTTGAGCCTGGGAGGTCCAGGCTACTGTGAGTTGTGATCATGCCACTGTACTCCAGCCCCGCCTGGGTGACAAAGTGAGACCTTCTCTCTCTTTCTCTCAAAACAAAGAAACAAACAAACAAAACAAAACAGAAAAGAAAAAGAAAAAAATTGAGTAGAAACAATATCTGCCTGAACAGAGTTTTAATGCAGATAAGAATGTCTTATTCCAGAAAAAAAAAAATGCCACAGAGGACATTTATTAGTAAGAAAAAGTGAACACCAGGATTTAAGGCAGGAAGGGACATGCTAACTCTACTGTTTTGTGCAAATGCAGTTGGGTTTATCATCAGAACTGCCCTTATCTATAAAGCTGCTACCCTCAAGCCTTGAAGGGAAAAGAAGGCCAAAAGAAGAAGGCAAGGCAACAAAAAGGCATGGACAATGAGAATCCTTTTTCCGGATTGGTCCCATCGACGTTTTGTCCCTGAAGTCAGGAAGTACCTTGGCACTAAGGGACTGTCTTTTAAAATTTTTGTGGTAACTGTACAACATCCCTGGCCACTCAGAACCCCATGAGTTTCACACTGAAGGTGTCAAAGTGGTCCACTTGCCCACAAACATGACAGCTCTAATTCAGCCTCTACATCAGGAGGTCATAAGGACATTTAAGACTCATTACACACAGTATTCTATGGAAGACTGTCAACACTATGGAAGAGAATCCCAATAGAGAACATCATGAAAGTCTGGAGGGATTATATCATCAAAGATGTCATAGCTGTTACTGAAAAAGCCAAGAAAACCATCAAGCCCAAGACAACAAATTCATAAAATTTTAAAAAACTGTGTCCAGATGTTTTGCATGACCTCACAGGGTTTGTAACAGTGTCAGTCAAGGAAATAATGAAATAGTGGATACAGAAAAAAGGGTGGGGATGAAGAATGGCAAGGTATGGATCTTGGAGAAATTCAAGACCTAATTAGACAGCACACCAGAGGAATTAACAGAAGACAACTTGATGGAGAAGAGTGCCTCCAAACCAGTATTCAGGAGCTGAATCCTGAATAGGAATAGCTCCAGTCTGCAGCTCCCAGCAAGACTGATGCAGAAGACGGGTGATTTCTGCATTTCCAACTGAGGTACCTGGTTCATCTCATTGGGACTGGTTGGACAGTGGGTGCAGCCCATGGAGGGCAAGCTGAAGCAGGGCAGGGCACTCCCTCACCCAGGAACCACAAGCGGTCAGGGGATTTCCCTTCCAAGCCAAAGGAAGCCGTGACAGACTGTACCTGGAGAAACGGTACACTCCTGACCAAATCCTATGCTTTTCCCACAGTCTTAGCAACCAGCAGACCAGCAGATACCCTCCCATGCCTGGCTCAGCGGGTCCCACTCCCACGGAACCTTGCTCACTACTAGTGTGGCAGTCTGAGATCAATCTGTGATGCCGTAGCTTGACGGGGGAGGGGCGTCCACCATTGCTGAGGCTTGAGTAGATCAAAGTGTAAATGAAGAGGCCAGTAAGCTCGAACTGCTCAGTAAGGTCTATTCCCTCTATAAATTCTACCTCTGGGGGAAGGACATAGTAGAACAAAAGGCAGCAGACAGCTTCTGCAGACTTAAACGTCCCTGTCTGACAGCTCTGAAGAGAACAGTGGTTCTCTCAACATGGTGTGTGAACTCCAAGAACGGACAGACTGTCTCCTCAAGTGGGTCCCTGATCCCCATGTAGCCTGACTGGGAAACACCTCCCAGTAGGGGCTGACAGACACCTCATACAGGCGGATGCCCCTCTGGGATGAAGCTTCCAGAAGAAGGATCAGGCAGCAATATTTGCTGTTCTGCAGCCTCTGCTGGTGATATCCAGGCAAACAGGGTCTGGAGTGGACCTCAAGCAAACTCCAACAGACCTGTAGCTGAGGGGTCTGACTCTTAGAAGGAAAACTAACAAACAGAAAGGACGTCCACACCAAAACCCCATCTGTAAGTCACCAACATCAAAGACCAAAGGTAGATAAAACCACAAAGATGGGGAGAAACCACAGCAGAAAAGCTGAAAATGAAAAAAAAAACAAAAAACAAAAAAACAGAGCACCTCTTCTCCAAAGTATCGCAGCTCCTTGCCAGCAAGGGAACAAAACTGGATGAAAAATGAGTTTGATGAGTTGATAGAAGTAGGCTTCACAAGGTCAGTAATAACAAACTTCTCTGAGCTAAAGGAGCATATTCTAACTCATTGCAAGGAAGCTAAAAACCTTGAAAAAAGCTTAGACGAACTGCTAGCTAGAATAAAGTGTAGAGAAGACCTTAAATGACCTGATGGAGCTGAAAACCATGGCACCAGAACTTTGTGATGCGTGTACAAGCTTCAATAGCGATTCGATCAAGTGAAAGAAAGAATATCAGTGATTGAAGATCAAATTAATGAAACAAAACGAGAAGAAAAGACCAGAGAAAAAGGAGTGAAAAGAAATGAACAAAGCCTCCAAGAAATATGGGACTAAGTGAAAAGACCAAATATATGTTTGATTGGTGTACTGGAAAGTGACGGGGAAAATGGAAACAAGTTAGAAATCACTCTTCAGGATATTATCTAGGAGACCTTCCCTAACCTAGCAAGGAAGGCCAGCATTCAAATTCAGGAAATACAGAGAACACCACAAAGATACTCCTCAAGAAGAGCAGCCCCAAGACACATAATTGTCAGATTCACCAAGGTTGAAATGAAGGAAAAAATGTTAAGGGCAACCAGAGAGAAAGCTCAGATTACCCACAAAGGAAAGCCCATTAGACTAACAGCTGATCTCTTGGCAGAAACTCTACAAGCCAGAAGACAGTGGGGGCTGATATTCAACATTCTTAAAGAAAAGAATTTTCAACCCAGAATCTCATATCCAGCCAAACTAAGCTTCATAAGTGAAGGAGAAATAAAATCCTTTACAAACAAGCAAATGCTGAGAGATTTTTGTCACCACCAGTCCTGTCTTACAAGAGCTCCTGAAGGAAGCACTAAACATGGAAAGGAACAACTGGTACCAGCCACTGCAAAAACATGCCAAATGGTAAAGAACATCGATGCTAGGAAGAAACTGCAATTAACAGGCAAAATAACCAGCTAACATCATAAAGACAGGATCAAATTCAATCATAACAATATTAACCTTAAATGTAAATGGGCTAAATGCCCCAATTAAAAGACACAGACTGGCAAATTGGATAAAGAGCCAAGACCCATCAGTGTGCTGTATTCAGGAGACCCATCTCACATGCAAAGATGCACATAGGCTCAAAATAAAGGGATGGAGGAAGATCTACCAAGCAAATGGAAAGAAAAAAAAAAAAGGCAGGGGTTGTAATCCTAGTCTCTGATAAAACAGACTTTAAACCATCAAAGATCAAAAGAGACAAAGAAGCCCACTACATAATGGTAACGGGATCAATTCACCAAGAAGAGCTAACTATCCTAAACATATATGCACCCATACAGGAGCACCCAGATTCATAAAGCAAGTCCTTGGAGACCTACAAAGAAACTTAGACTCCCACACAATAATAATGGGAGACTTTAACACTCCTCTGTCAGTATTAGACAGATCAATGAGACAGAAGGTTAACAAGGACATCCAGGACTTGAACTCAGCTCTGGACCAGGCAGACCTAACAGACATCTACAGAACTCTCCACCCCAAATCAACAGAATATACATTCTTCTCAGCACCACATCACACTTATTTTAAAATTGACCACATAATTGGTAGTAAAACACTCCTCAGCAAATGTAAAAGAACAGAAATCACAACAAACTGTCTCTCAGACCACTGTACAATCAAACTAGAACTCAGGATTAAGAAACCCACTCAAAACTGCACAACTATATGGAAACTGAACAACTTGTTCCTGAATGACTACTGGGTAAATAACGAAACAAAGGCAGAAATAAAGATATTCTTTGAAACCAATGAGAACAAAGACACAACGTATCAGAATCTCTGGGACACATTTAAAGCAGTGTGTAGAGGGAAATTCATAGCACTAAATCCTTACAAGAGAAAGCAGGAAAGACCTAAAATCAACACCCTAACATCACAATTAAAAGAACTAGAGAAGCAAGAGCAAACAAATTCAAAAGCGAGCAGAAGGCAAGAAATAACTAAGATCAGAGCAGAACCGAAGGAGATAGAGACACAAAAAACCCTTCAAAAAAAATCCATGAAACCAGGAGCTGTTGGTTTTTTTTTTTTTTAAGATGAACAAAATAGACCGCTAGCAAGACTAATAAACAAGAGAGAAGAATCAAATAGACACAATAAAAAATGATAAAGGGGATACCATCACCAATCCCACAGAAATACAAACTATCATCAGAGAATACTATAAGCACCTCTACGCAAATAAACTAGAAAATTAGAAGAAATGGATAAATTCCTGGACACATACTCCCTCCCAAGACTAAACTAGGAAGAAGGTGAATCTCTGAATAGACCAATAACAGGTTCTGAAATAGAGGAAATAATTAATAGCCCACCAACCAAAAAAAAGTCCAGGACCAGATGGATGAACAGCCGAATTCTACCAGAGAATGGTACCAAAGAGGAGCTGGTACCATTCCTTCTGAAAGTATTTCAATCAACAGAAAAAGAGGGAATCCTCCTTAACTCATTTTATGAGGCTAGCATCATCCTGATACCAAAGCCTGGTAGAGACACAACAAAAAAAGAGAATTTCAGGCCAATATCCCTGATGAACACCGATGCGAAAATCCTCAATAAAATACTGGCAAACCAAATCCAGCAGCACATCAAAAAGCTAATCCACCACGATCAAGTCGGCTTCATCCCTGGGATGCAAGGCTGGTTCAACATATGCAAAACAATAAATGTAATCTATCACATAAACAGAACCAACAACAAAAACCACATGATTATCTCAATAGATGCAGAAAAGGCCCTTGACAAAATTCAACAGCCCTTGATGCTAAAAACTCTTAATAAACTAGGTACTGATGGAATGTATCCCAAAATAATAAGAGCTATTTATAACAAACCCACAGCCAACATCATACTGAATGGGCAAAAATTGGAAGCATTCCCTTTGAAAACTGGCACAAGACAAGGATGCCCTCTCTCACCACTCCTATTCAACATAGTATTGGAAGTGCTGGCTAGGGCAATCAGGCAAGAGGAGACAGAAATAAAGTGTATTCAATTAGGAAAAGGGGAAGTCAAATTGTGTCTGTTTACAGAGGACATGATTGTATATTTAGAAAACCCCATCATCTCAGTCCAAAATCTCCTTAAGCTGATCAAAGCAACGTTAGCAAAGTTTCAGGATACAAAATCAATGGGCAAAAATCACAAGCATCCTACAAACCAATAACAGACAAACAGAGAGTCAAATCATGAGTGAACTCCCACTCACAATTGCTTCAAAGAGAATAAAATACCTAGGAATCCAACTTACAAGGGATGTGAAGGACCTCTTCAAGGAGAATTACAAACCACTGCTCAACAACAACAACAACAACAAAAAAAAGAGAGGACACAAACAAATGGAAGAACATACCATGTTGATGGATAGGAAGAATAAATATCATGAAAATGGCCATACTACCCAAGGTAATTTATAGATTCAATGCCATCCCCATCAAGCTACCACTGATTTTCTTCGCAGAATTGGAAAAAACTACTTTAAAGTTCATATGGAACAAAAAAAGAGCCCACACAGCCAACACAATTCTAAGGAAAAAGAACAAAGCTGAGGCATCAGGCTACCTGACTTCATACTATATACTACAAGGCTACAGTAACCAAAACAGCATGGTACTGCTACCAAAGCAGATATATAGACCAACAGAACAGAACAGAGTCCTCAGAAATAACACCAGACATCTACAACCATCTGATCTTTGACAAACCTGACAAAAACAAGAAATGGGGAAAGGATTCCCTATTTAATAAATGGTGCTGGGAAAACTGGCTAGCCATATGTAGTAAGCTGAAACTGGATCCCTTCCTTACACGGTATATAAAAATTAACTCAAGATGGATTAAAGATTTAAATGTAAGACCTAACACCATAAAAACCCTAGCAGCAAACCTAGGCAATACCATTCAGGACATAAGCATGGGCAAACACTTCATTACTAAAACACCAAAAGCAATGGCAACAAAAGCCAAAATAGACAAATGGGATCTAAATAAACTAAAGAGCTTCTGCACAGCAAAAGAAACTATCATCAGAGTGAACAGGCAACCTATAGAATGGGAGAAAATCTTTGCAATCTACCCATCTGACAAACGGCTAATATCTAGAATCGACAAAGAACTTAAATTTACAAGAAAAAAAAGAAAATCCATCAAAAAGTGGGCAAAGGATATGAACAGACACTTCTCAAAAGAAGACATTTACACAGCCAACAGACATATGAAAAAATGCTCATCATCCCTGGTCATCAGAGAAATGCAAATCAAAACCCCAATGAGATACCATCTCATGCCAGTTAGACTGGTGATCATTAAAAAGTCAGGAACAACAGATGCTGGAGAGGATGTGGAGAAATAGGAACACTTTTACACTGTCAGTGGGAGTGTCAATTAGTTAAACCACTGTGGAAGACAGTGTGATGATTCCTCAAGGATCTAGAACTAGAAACACCATTTGACCCAGTGATCCCATTACTGGGTATATACCCAAAGGATTACAAATCATGTTATTATAAAGACACATGCACACATTATGTTTATTGCAGCACTATTCACAATAACAAAGACTTGGAACCAACCCAAATGTCCATCAATGATAGACTGGATTAAGAAAATGTGGTACATATACACCATGGAATACTATGCAGCCCTAAAAAAGGAGGAGTTCATGTCCTTTGCAGGGACATGGATAAAGCTGGAAACTATCATTCTAAACAAACTATCACAAGGTTGGAAAACCATACACCAGATGTTCTCACTCATAGGTGGGAACTGAACAACGAGAACACATGGACACACAGTAGGGAACATCAAACACCGGAGTCTGTCGGAGGGTGGGAGGCTGGGGGAGGGATAGCATTAGGAAAAATACCTAATGCAAATGACAAGTTGATGGGTGCAGCAAACCACCATGGCACATGTATACCTATGTAACAAACCTGCACATCGTGCACATGTACCCTAGAACTTAAAGTATAATAACAAATAAAAAATAAAGGAGCAAATCTCAGATTTAAAAAAATGGAATCCCTCCCCCCAAAAAAAGAAGACATAGAAGAAGTGGTGTCAGAAAACAAATTAACATTAGAGAATCTGTCAAAAGGGTTCCACTTATCCAAGACTACTTTTGATTTATTTTACAACATGAACCCTTCTGTGATACAGGTACCGAAACTAAAGCAAATAAAAGGAGGATTGGTACCATATAAAAACATTTTTAGAGAAATGAAGAAGCAAAAAAATCAGAAATCAAGATGTGCTTTTGTGAAGTTACAACAGTGTGCCCATCTCTACTACTTCTACCTCCTCCACCTCTCTGCCTCTGCTACTCCTGAGACAGCAAAACAAACTCCTCCTTTTCCTTCTCCTCTTCGGCCTACTCAATGTGAAGATAATGAGGATGAAGACTTTTATGACTTCCATTTAATGAACAGTAAGTATGTTTTTTCTTATGGTTTTCTTAATAACATATTCTCTTCTCTAGCTTACTTTATTGTAGGAATACAGTATACTACTATAGATACAACATAAAATATACATGTTAAGCAACAGTTTATGTTCTCAGTAAGGCTTCTGGTCAATAGTAGGCTATAGGCAGTTAAGTTTTGGGGGAGTCAAAAGTTATATGCAAATTTCTGGCTTCACTGAGGATCTGTGCCCTTAACCCCTACACTGTTCAAGGGTCAACTGTATTTTAAACTTTAAACCCTAAAGTCACCCAGCCATGACAAAGTAGGGGGAAAAAAAAAGAGATACCGTGGGAAGTCTGCTTTTAAACCTTGTTCTACTACTTCCTGTTAAATGTTAAAATGGAAATTACTTGCTTTATCTATATCTATCCACCTGATGAGGGTTAGAGAAGATTATGATGCAAATGTACATGCAAATAATATGCCTGTCAATCTCAAAGCATTTATATGTAGACTGTAGCATTTATATATAATCAGCATTTATATATAATCAGCATTTGTATTAGCTAGAAATAAATTTTAGGCCAAATGGAAGAACCCAAGATTCATCAAAGACCTAGTAAATGACTTGTCTCAAGTATGCCCAAGATACAGATTCAGAAATTTAGATCTTTTACACTCTCTTGTTACAATTTCTGGAAAAAAAAAAATCATAAATCTAAAATCACTGTATTCCTCTAGTTGTGTAAGTTCTTATTACTGAAAAGAGCAAAACAAAATAACTGGAAGAAGATCCTTGTCATTACTGAATTTTGAACAGAGGGAGAACCAGACATTTAAACAAATATTTAAAGCAATTTAATAAGTAAGTCCAAATATTTGCTCTATTCACTGTGAGACCTTGGTATCAATTTCCTTATCTGTAAAATAGGAATAAAAGTATCTGTCTCTAAAAGAAGTAAGCAAAGAGCCTTAAAGTGCACCTGATACAGAGGAGCTCAGTAACAGGCAGCTTTTAGTATAAGGTAACAGCAACACAGCAGAGATAGAAGCACCTCACTTTCAGGTGTCAAAAGTTACTCGGTGATCAAGATACTTCCAGAGACAGTTTCTCTGGCAGATAGGGGAAGCAACCCAAATGGAAGAAAAAGCAGGTATAAAGTTATTCATTTATTCAACAATTGGTAGGGATACGAATGCTAGGTGTAGATACAGAGATGAAAAAGACTAATCTTGGCAATAAGAACTGACTATACTCAATAAGAGAAAAGCCAGGGGAAGAGATCCCTTAGGTATGCAGAATCCCAATGGTTGTTAATGAAAGGAGTTAGCTAGTTTGCTTTAGGCAGACAGTAAGGAAAGGGTCCCCAGAGACTCTCTGACCCACCCCACAAGTGCTTATACCAGATGCTTTGGGCAGATAAGGGAACTTGCACAGGGGGCTTGCCTAAACATGCCCACAGCGAACTAAGGGCCTACATGTGCACTGGGAGAATGTGGTGAGGCCACCAGTAATTTGTGCCTTATACAAATAGGGAACCCAGCCCCATCAGCTTCTATATATATATGTATGCCCTTGTATTCCACTGTGAGGGGACATACGCCTTCGTATTCAACTGTGAGGGGGCAACCTGGAACCTGCTTTCAGGACCCCTCTCTTTGCTGAGAGCTTTCCTTTCTCTTAATAAATTCTACTCCATTCACTCTTCAAGTATCTGTGTGCCTAATTCTTCCTCATCATGAGACAAGAACCCGGACCTAGCTCAGCTAAGGAGTAAAAAATCTTGCATTATTAAGAAAGCAATAAAATGACCAAGAGGAAATTGGCACCAAGTGAATTATACGTTTGTGGTAATTACCTAATATAAACAGAATTATGTTCTACTAGGAAAAATCTCATAAAAAACAGATGTACTGGCTGGGTATATGGTGGCTCACGCCTATAATCTCAGCACTTTGGGAGGCCAAGGTGGGCAGATCACTTGAGGCCAGAAGTTCAAGGCCAGCCTGGCCAACACAGCAAAACCCCATTTCTACTAAAAATAACACAAAAATCAGCCAGGCATGATGGCACTCGCCTGTAATCCCAGCTGCTTGGGTGGCTGAGGTACAAGAATTGCTTAAACCTGGGAGGCAGAGGTTGTAGTGAGCCAAGATTGCACCACTGCACTCCAGCCTGGGTGACAGAGCAAGACTCTATTTCAAAAAAATAAAAAAAGGAAGTATATTTTTGTGAGGAAAGGGTCAGGAAGACATCCAGCCCTAAGCCATGTAGATCCCTATAGTTTACTTTCATTGCTATACTCTCAAGCACTTTTGGTACTAATAACAGCACCAAAGTGAAAATCTCCATTATCTAGAAACATTTTGGATAGCCAAGTTTTCTAAGTAATTCAGAGATTATCTAATACATCAATTGTTATTTTAACTATTTTGGATGGAAACTTGTGAAATATAGTCTAAGCTTCCCTCTTCTTAAATGGAATATAAAATTAAACACAATTTAATTTTTTCTTAGGGACTCATGGGCATGAATTATGAAAATCAAATATTATCCTAGGCAGAAACAGCCTTGAAATGTATAAAGATATTTGCTTTACATCAAATGGCTTCTTTCCAGTTTTTATGTTGCATCTTCCCTTATATCACTTTGTCCTTTCCTGTAAACTACCTCCTTTTGGTTGGGTTCAGTGATGTCTCCTTCTAGTATCTCCTCCCATGCTTCCTCCTTTTATCCTCTGAAGCATAACTGTTTGGAAACCACATCATCAAATCTGTTTGAACTATCAAAGTAAAAGTAAACAGGTTTTGAGAGAGGGATCAATTGGTTATTTTATGTGCATGGTCTTTAGTGCGTGAGTTTATTTATTCTGGCTATCTAGAGGCCTTTTAAATTTAATTCCAGATTCTCAACTATGTCAGGTGGGAAAGCTGCCAGAGAAGTTAATTTCAGGGCGGTAAACCATTGTCACACCTTGCTACAATATTTTATGGGTTTTCTCTTTCTTTTTGAATCTCTACAAACTGCTTAAATGATGCCTTCCAGGTCTCTGATTCTAAAAGTGAAGTACCCAATATCTAATTTAGTTATATTGTTACTAGGTATTTATAATTTTCAGAGTTTGGCTACAGCATAACCATGTGCCTGCTGATAGATGTTGCTTATATAGACTATACAGACTTAAAAATTCCTTAACTTTTCATCTTTTAAGTTTTGTAACAAATGGGTTAGTACTGCAAATTATCACCCTTAATCATAATATTAGTTCTAAATTCTATATTGGGTATATACCTAAAATAAGATGCCTGTACTGGATCCAGAATTCATGTTAATTTTAAGAAATATTTTATACAAAATTACTAATGCCATTTCTATGTTCTTAACATGTATTTTAATATTAACATGCTTATATACTTATGTATGTACATAATGTATATAAAACAAATTTTATATGACATCATGTTATATTTGAATCAATCCATGCTAGGTCACAAAAAATCTGCAAAAATCTTTAAACAATATAGTTAATCATATTTAATCTAGGAACTCTATAACACTTTTTTAAAATTAATCTCAAGTAAATAATACAATATTTTAGTGATTCACTAAACTGAAAAAAATAACCACTGAATGGAAGAAGGAATACACTTAAAACAAAATTCAAATAAAATAGCCTTTTATTTATTCTTACTATTTCACAGGTAATGCAAAAAATTAATATTCTCACAGAGAATATTCAAATTTAACTTTTTATGTTGCTCTCACTACAGATGTATGCCTAAACTTTCTTACTGGAACCAAATTAGATTAACAACCTCTTGTGCTAAGTACTCAATTATAAAAGAAAGGACAAAAGTTGAAAGGAAAAGAAAAGCCAAGCCTGCTTATCAGAATTTATATGGCTGATGAGATAAATCTAGGATCACTTGGTAGATATTATCTCTGCCAAGAACACCTTGCTTTACCTTTAAAATGAAATATCAATGTCTTACGAAAAAGCTAATCCTTCAATGCAAAAGACAGACCAGATTTATTTTTTAAATTTTCTGATTAAACTTAGATTAGAAAATAATTTGTTTAATTCCTTAACCAAGTTGCTCTAGTCTGTAAATTTGTAATGAGAACATATTGCCTGTCTCCTTTTCTCTAATCTGCCTTTTCACTGGCCTTTATTCTCTGGCCAACCTGCTTGACTTCTGCCAGAGGCCAGGTTCACTTGCTGTTTTCACACCACACTGCATATCAGATTCCTGACTTATATCCTAATGTCTCTTAGACAACCACTTGACTAGCCTACTCCTCTGACTAGTAATGACCCCATACCTTTCACTTTAGATCTTTGCTAATATAGAAATATTTCCCTAAACTGATTAAATATCTATATAAGGAGATGGATACTAATGTTTGAAAACACAAATAGTTGAGGCCTTTAAACAGAGTAAATAGTGATAATAACTAAGCAAAAGTACAACTCTGGTCCTTTCACAGATTATATATTTTTAAAACAATCTCAATAATTTTAATTCATCATGTGATACTGTTTCTAGAGATTCTGTCCGTATTTTCCTTTCCCAGAAGAAACATCATGCAGAAGAAGAAGAAATTATTCTAAAACTCAATAATCATACTCATTTGACTATATTTTTCAGAATAATTTTGTACTCTTCTCACCAAACCATACTCCCAAATTAATCAGAAGCACAACTTCTTAATACTCTAAAGCATAACATTCTGGTTTGTGAGTATATTTTTAATTGATATATACTTACTTAGGCTACTTAGTTGTCTAATTATATTTGCCAAGGAAATATTGGTTACACATTCCAGTTCATTCTTAATACCTCTAGGCAGTGCTGTGTGGCACAAGTGCCTAGGATCGATGTTTCTTTTCACTAGTGGCATCCTGAGATTAACCTTTGTGCCAGTTCACCTGTAGGAAATCAAAAATAAATGAACAATATTAAATTTCAGCCAACACAGAATGAGACTCTATTTTTCACACTGAAGAATAAAGCACCGTTGACCCTTGAACAACATGGGTTTGAACTGCATGGGTCCACTTACAGGTGGATTTTCTTCCCTCTCTGCCTCCCCTGAGACAGCAGAACAAACCCCTCCTCTTCCTCCTCAGTCTACTCAATGTGAAAATGACAAGGATGAAGACCTTTATGATGATCCACTTCCACTTAACAGTTAATGTACTTTATCTTATGATTTTTTAAATAACATTTTCTTTTCTCTGGTTTATTTTACTGTAAGAATGCAGCATATAATACATATACAAAATATGTCAAACAACAGTTTATGTTCTTGGTAAGGCTTCTGGTCAACAGTAGGCTATAAGTAGTTAAGGTTTTGGAAAGTCAGAAGTTATACACAGATTTTCGGCAATGCAGAGGGTTGGTGCCCCTAACCTCTGGGTTGTTCAAGGGCCAACCGTCTTTGCTTGTATGAAGACAGTAAAAATGAAATTACCCAACTAAAATAATCAAAATTGATTTAACTTTCAATTAGAATATCAACATTACACAAAACAGTTTTTAAAAACTTGCTTTCAATGTCAGCTGCTACATGGTGAATTTACAATCATCATCACTATTATTCTCCTAAAAACACTGTTTTTATTTACTGTAACAGGGATTTTGTTCTAGAGAGTTAGTGTGAGATGTTCTCTCTAAGGAAGTGCATAAAAGGATTAAGGAAGCTGTGAGAGTAACATCAAATTTACATTATCACATAAAATGTATCAGGTGTTCAACAGCTCAGATCAAATACTCCAAGTAGCCCTGCACTTGAAGTCTTATTGGAATCTACCAAATCTTTATTTAACTGATCAAAAAGTACAACCATCTTTGAATTACAGGCTGCTCTCACTTTGCATGCTTTCCGTACGCATAAATTTGAGTAACTCGAGTTTAGTTAAGTAACAATGCTGCCCAACACCATGATTCAAATTTCACTTACTACAGTATATTAACTGTGAGTAATTGCACAAATACAAATTTCATTTCTAGTACTCTAGTCCAGCACTCCCCAAACCCCGGGGCTGCAAACCAGTAACGGTGGTCTGTCAGGAACAGTGGCTTGTCAGGAACTGGGCTGTACAGCAGGAGGTGAGAGGTGGGTGAGCAAGCATTACTGCCTGAGTTCCACCTCCTGTCAGACCAGTGGTGGCATTAGATTCTCATAGGAGCAGGAGGCCTATTGTGAACTGCACATGCAAGAGATCTAGGTTGCACGCTCCTTATGAGAATCTAATTAATGCATAACGCCTGACAATCTGAGGCGGTACAGTTTCATCTTGAAACCATCCCCCCTACACCTACCCCCCCGTCCCCGGCCCGTGGAAAAATGGTCTTCCATGAAACTAGTCCCTTGTGCCAAAAACAAGGAGACTGCTGCTCTAGTCCACAAATCACTGTTAATAAGAGCTGTACCTCATGATCAGTGACCAATCACCACTTCTTTCAAAGTCAGCAGATGATTGGTTACACCTCATCTGTTAGTCAATTCACCCACAGACAGCAAAGCATGCATCTGTTGCCTTCTTGCCTTCCAATGCTAAATCTACATGAAATTTTACTAAATAGGTAGATGAAAGCGGGAATTGGCCAACAAAGATACAAGTGCAGCAAAAAACAAAAAACAAACAAAAGAAATGATGACACTGGAAATGAAATTCAAATCCAACATAAGTGTAGTAACAGATGAAGCAGCTAACTGTGGAAATGTTGCCACTGCCACTGTTCGAGAGCTTCTAGATATGCAGCCTGAGGAACTTAGTGAAGGTAAACCTACAGACATAAATGAGGAGTGTGGCTGTGACAAAAAGAAGGAATATGTTCCAAAGGAAGTGATACTAGCAAAAAAACCTTCATATTTAGGAAACTCTTGGAGCTACTTCATGACAGTGAAAGCGCAAAAGATAAAATGTTGGAAGCTAATCCTAATTTAAAAGCAAGGAGAATGACAATTTGCCAAGGCACAGAAAAGATGCTCACTCTGCTAGTTCTGCTATTGTAGGTTACACAACAAGAACTGCTCAAACTGCCTTTGATAAGTGTTTTTTACAAAGAAATAAAACACTAATTCTAATTGACTCCAATACCTTAAATGACACTGTGCTAAATAAATACTTTTAAATTTCCCTATACATTTAAACAACAATGTAAGAGGTTTTACTGTCTTGACAAAAATTTTTAGAGTGTACATAAAACACTGTAATTTTCCCCATTTTTATTAAGATGGTTTTTCATAGTTTCAACTTATACTGTCATTTTTTACAGTCCTGAACTACTGTGCAAAGTGAGAAACAAATGATTGTACTTATCTATCAGTGAACAATGGTTACCAAAGGAAACAATTTATTAATTACTGAGCTTTAATGACTAACAAATGAGAAGTTTGGGATAAACCTAATTGCGGGCCGGGCGCGGTGGCTCATGCCTGTAATCCCAGCACTTTGGGAGGCCGAGGTGGGCAGATCACCTGACGTCGGGTGTTTGAGACCAGCCTGACCAACATGGAGAAACTCTGTCTTTACTAAAAATACAAAATTGGCTGGGCGTGGTGGCACATGCCTATAATCCCAGCTACTAGGGAGGCTGAGGCAGGAGAATCGCTTGAACCTGGGAGGTGGAGGTTGCAGTGAGCCGAGATCGTGCCACCGCACTCCAGCCCTGGGCAACAAGAGTGAAACTCTGTCTCAAAAAACAAACAAAAAGAAGCCTAATTGCAGTTAAGTGTTACTCATCAACATGCTTTAAAAAACTTTTGCATAAATTTGTTTCCTCTGACCTATTTGTTAGGCAATCTCTCTACATTTTCAATCCATTCTAAAACTCTGTAACATGAAATGTAGAGAAAAAAAGCATACAAAATTGTATACCTCAAAAATTTAACCAAACTCTCATGTAACCCCATTAAGAAATAAAACATTGCCTGTACCAGTTGACAGAACCCTTCCACTTTGGTCCTCTTCCCAATCATCCTTGCTTACCTCCCCAAGACAGGTAACCTTTATTCTTTTTATAAAAAGCATTTCTTTGTTTTTCTTTTTGTTTTCACAACTTACACAGGCAACTTTAAACACTATAGTTTTGTTTTGACAGCTTTTTGAAGTTTAAATAGACTAATACAATACATATTATTTTAAACCTTGCCTTTTTCATTCCACATTGTAACATTCATCCACATTGCTCTGTGCAGGTTGCTCATTTTCATTGCTGTATAATAGTCCACTATATGACATTACAATTTATTTACCCATTCTAATGTTAATGACTTGTTTCCAGTTTGAAGCTATTATGAAGAGCACTATACTGATCATTCACATACATGTGTCTTAGTGTACACATTTCTATTGTGAATATACTTCAGGACAAGAATAGCCAAGTTAAGGATACACACAACTTCATCTTTAGGAAATGATACCAAACTGTTCCAGAGACTGTACCAACACGTTACTTTCAGCAGTTAAGAGGCTGCTGCTGCTCCACATCCTCATAACACTTGACACTGTCAGTTTTTAAATTCTAGCTGTTCTTGAGGGTATGTTGTGGCCATTTGTTATAGTTTTAATTTGTTTCCCAATTATTGAATTTAAGCACCTTTTCATGTTTCTTGATCTTTTGGATTTTTCTCTTGGGAAGTGGCTGTTCAATCCTCTTGTCCATTTTTGGCCATTTGTTGTGTTAGGGCTGATTTGTAGAAACACTAGATATGAGCCATTTGAAGGTTGTATGTGATGCAAATCTCCTCTTTCACTTGCTATTCCACTTTCTTAGTGATGTCTTTCAATGAACAGAAGTTTTTACACTCAATGTGGTAAGGATATTCTCAATCTTTTCAAGTTTAGAACAAAAGCATAGTTTCTAAAATCTTTTTCTACATCAAGATCATAAATATGACCTTTTGCTTTATCTCTTAGCTTTGTTTTGCTAATAGTTTTAATCTATAATTGATGTGGAATTACTTTTGTGAATGGTGTGATGTAGCAGTTAGGTTTCTTATATACTATCTCAGCACCACTCATTGAAAAGCCTAGTATTTCTCTATTGCTCTGCAGTGGCACTTTTGTCCTAAATCAAGTTTCTATGTATTTTTAAATTAGATTTTGAGCTATGTACTATTCCATTGCTCTTTCTGACTAACCTAGAGCTAATGACAAACTGACTTAATCAGGCTTTATATTAAGTTTTTTTTTTTTTAAGAGACAGAGCCTCGCTCTGTTGCTCAGGCTGGAGTACAGTAGTGTAATCTTGGTTCACTGCAACCTTTGACTCCTGGGTTCAAGCGATTCTCCTGCCTCAGCCTCCTGAGTAGCTGGGACTACAGGCATGTGCCACAACACTCGGCTTTTTTTTGTATTTTTAGGAGATGGGGTTTTGCCATGTTGTCCAGGCTGGACTCAAACTCCTGAGCTCAGACAATCGACCTGCCTCAGACTCCCAAAGTGCTAGAATTACAGGCTTGAGCCACTGCACCTGGCTTATAGTAAGTCTTGATACATAATAGGGCAAGCTCTCCAATCTTGTTCTCCAAAAATGTTCTGTTTATTCTTGACACTGTGTATTTCCATGTAAATTTTTAGAATAAGATTATCAAGTCACACAACACACACACATACACATACATACACACACACACACCACACACACACACACACACCTCTAACTATTGGGAATTTGACTAGAGCTGTATTAAACCTATCATATTGGGAAGTACTGATATTTATCATTTCTTTCTATCCACGAACATAATACATTGCTCCAACTATTTCAGGATTTTTAAAAGTCTCTTAATGTTTTATAGTTTTCTAAGGAGAAGTCTTAAAAATCCTTATTTATTTGTATGTAGATGTCTTTATAACACTGGAACTACAATATATATTGTTGTATTATATAGAAAATAAATGGATTTTTAAATATTGACCCTATATCCTGAGACTTTCCTAATCTCTAACCTATCTGCAATTATTTTGGATTTTTAAACGCACACAATCATATGTGAATAGTGACTATTTCCTCCATTCTAATCCATCTTACATCTTTTATTTCTTTTTCTTGCCTTACCACACTAGCTATAATCTTTAAAACAATGTGAAATATGTATTTCATATACATAAGGATGATGGCAAACATCCTCGTCTTTTTCAACTCAAGTGGAAAAGCCTTCAACATTTCACAAGGTGTCTGTAATACGGATTTTTTGTGGTTATTTTGTTTTATAGACACCTTTTAATAGATTAAGGAAGTTCCTTTATTATTATTTTAATAGGTTTTTTGGGGAATAGGTGGTATTTGGTTGCATGTATAAGTTCTTTAGTGGTGATTTTTGAAATTTTGGTGCACCCATCACCCAAGCAGGGAACACTGTACCCAATAGGTAGTCTTTTACGCCTCACCATCCTCTCACCCTTTCCCCCAAGTCCCCAAAGTCCATTGTATCATTCTTATGCCTTTGCATCTGCATAGCTTACAGTAACAGTCTCCAATTCCATCCAGCTTGCTATGAATGTCATTATTTCGTTCTTTTTTATGGCTGTGTAGTATCCCATGGTGTGTGCATTCCATGGTGTGTATATATACATACACATACACACCATGGAATATATGGTGTATATACACCATGCTGTGTGTGTGCATATATATGTATATATACATATGTGTGTATATATATACACACACACACACACCATGGAATACACACACACCATGGGATACCAAACATCGTGTGTTCTCACTCACTTTTCTTTATCCACTTGTTGACTGATGGGCATTTGGGCTGGTTCCATATTTTTGCAATTACAAATTGTGTTGCTATATACATGCTATATACATCCATATTTTTGCAGTTACAAATTATGCTATATACATGCTATATACGTCCGTATTTTTGCAATTACAAATTGTGCTGCTATAAACATGCAAGCGCAAGTATCTTTTTTGTATAATGACTTCTTTGTATAATGACTTCTTCTGGGTAGGTATCCAATAGTGGGACCGCTGGGTCAAACGGTAGATCTACCTTTAGTTCTTTAAGGAATCTCCACACTGTTCTCCGTAGTGTTTGTACTAGTTTACGTTCCCACCAGCAGTGTGAAAATGCTCCTTTTTCACTACATCCACAACAACAGCTATTGTTTTTTGATTTTTTTAATGACGGCCATTCTTGCAGGAGCAAGGTGGTATCACATTGTGGTTTTGATTTGCATTTCCCTGATTATTAGTGATGGTGACCATTTTTTCACGTTTTTGGCCACTTGTATATTTTCTTTGGAGAATTGTCTATTGATGTCCTTAGATTACTTTCTGATGGGATTTTTTTTCTTACTGATTTTTGTTTGAGTTCCTTATAGATTCTGGATATTAATCCATTGTCAGATGTACAGACTGTGAAGATTTTCTCCTACTCTGTGGGTTGTCTGTTTACTCTGCTGCGGTGTAGAAGCTTTTTAGTTTAAGTCTTACCTATTTATCTTTGTTTTTGTTGCATTTGTTTTTGGGTTCTTGGTCAGCAAGTGTTTGCCTAAGCCAATGTCTAGAAGAGTTTTTCCAACGTTATCTCCTAGAATTTTTATGGTTTTTTTTTTTTTTTTTTTTGAGATGGAGTCTCGCTCTGTTGCCCAGGGTGGAGTGCAGTGACATGATCTCAGCTCACTGCAACCTCCACCTCCCAGGTTCAAGCGATCCTCCTGCCTCAGCCTCCTGAGCAGCTGGGACTACAGGTGCACGCCACCACGCCCAGCTAATTTTGTATATTTAGTAGAGATGGGATTTCATCATGTTGGTCAGTCTGGGTCTCAACTCTGGACTTCAGGTGATCCACCTGCCTTGGCCTCCCAAAGTGCTGGGATTAAAGGCGTATGCCACCATGCTTGGCCTTGAGTTGATCTTTTTATAAGGTGAGAGATGAGGATCCAGTTTCATTCCTCTACATGTGGCTTGCCAATTATCCCAGCACCATTTGTTGAACAGGGTGTCCTTTCCCCGCTTTAAGTTTTAATTTGTTTTGTCGAACATCAGTTGGCTGTAAGTATCTGGCTTTATTTCTGGGTTCTCTAATCTGTTCCATTGTTATCATGTGCTTTTTTTTTTTTTGAGATGGAGTTTCGCACTTGTTGCCCAGGCTGGAGTGCAGTGGCGTGATCTCAGCTTACTGCAACCTCTGCCTCCTAGGTTTAAGTGATTCTCCTGCCTCAGCCTCCTGAGTAGCTGGGATTACAGGTGCCCACCACCATGCCTGGATATATATATATATATATATATATATTTTTTTTTTTTTTTTTTTAGTAGAGACAAGGTTTCACCCTGTTGTTCAGGCTGGTCTCAAACTCCTGACCTCAGGTGATCTGCCTGCCTCAGCCTTCCAAAGTGCAGGGATTACAGATGTGAGCCACCGCACCTGGCCTATGTGCCTATTTTTATACCAGTACCATGCTGTTTTGGTGAGTATGGCCTTATAGTATAGTCTGAAGTAAGGTAATGTGATGCCTCCAGATTTGTTCTTTTTGCTTAGTCTGGCTTTAGTTATGCAGGCCCTTTTGTGGTTCCATATGAATTTGGGAGTTTTTTTCTAGTTCTGTGAAAAATGACGGCAGTATTTTGATGGAAATTGCATTTTATAGATTGCTTTTGGCAGCATGGTCATTTTCACAGTACTGATTCTACCCACCCATGAGCATGTGATGTGTTTCCATTTTGTTTGTGTTTTCTATGATTTCTTTCAGCAGTGTTTTGTAGTTTTCCTTGTAGAGGTCTTTCCACCTCCTTGGTTAGGTATATTTCTAAGTATTTCTAAGTATTTTATTTGTAGCAGCTATTTTAATAGGGGTTAGTTTCTGGATTTGATTCTCAGCTTGGTCACTATTGGCATATAGCAGTGCTACTAATTTGTGCACATTAATTTTGTATCCTGAAACTTTGCTGAATTCATTTATCAGTTCTAGCTTTTTGGATGACTCTTTAGGGTTTTCTAGGTATATGATCATATCATTGGTGAACAGCGACAGTTCGACTTCCTCTTTACTGATCTGGATGCCCTTTCTTTCTTGTCGGATTGCTCTGGCTAGGACTAAGGAAATTTCTATTACTAGCTGCCCAAGATTTTAAAAAATCATGCTATCAAATGTTTGTCCTACATTTATTATGATAATCATGTGACTCTTACTCTGTCAGTGTAGTGAATTATATTGACTGTGGGTTTTTGTTGTTGTTGGTAAACAACCCTGCATCCTTGGAATAAACCTAATTGGATGAGATGTATGTGGTAGGGAGAATAATGGTCTCCCAAAGCTACCCATGATCTTATTCCCCTGAATCTATGAATATTTATATTATATGGCAAAGGGCTTAGAATTAAGGTAGTCGATGGAGTTAAGATTTCTAATCAGCTGACCTCAAAATAGGAAGATTATCTGTTTTTTATTGATTACTGGATTTAGTTTTGGTTTGTCATCACTTTTTGGCCTTTTGGCTAAGATCAAGTACAGTTTTGGTTTGTTAATATGATTAGTTTTTTGCATTTACATTCATGAGAGAAAATGGTCCATTATCTTTTTTATTTTTTATTTTTTTGAGACGGAGTCTCGCTCTGTTGCCCAGGCTGGAGTGAAGTGGCGCAATCTCAGCTTACTGTAAGCTCCGCCTCCAGGGTTCACACCATTCTCCTGCGTCAGCCTCCCAAGTAGCTGGGACTACAGGTGCCCGCCACCATGCCCGGCTAATTTTTTTGTATTTTTTAGTAGAGACGGGGTTTCATTGTCGCCAGGATGGTCTCTATCTCCTGACCTCATGATCAGCCCACCTCAGCCTCCCAAAGTGCTGGGATTACACGCGTGAGCTACCGCGCCCGGCCAAAACGGTCCATTATCTTAATGTCCTTGAAAAGTTTTTTGTTTTTGTATTAATTTCTAGAATAAGAACATTGTGGTCAGAAAATACATTTTGTATCATTTCATCCTTTTAAAATGTATTTACACTTACTTTATTCTCCAAAATAGTCAATTTTTGTAAACATTCCAGGGATACTGAAAAAGAATATACATTTTGTTATTGGTGGTTGCAGTGGTCTATGTATGTCCATTAGTTACATTTGCTAATGTACCTACATCTTCTATAGCTTTACTGATTTTTGTCTCCTGGTCTATCAGAGAGACATGTTAAGACTGCCCACTGACTACAGAGTTGTTAAATTCTCCATATGATATATATATTTCAAGACTATGTTATTAGGTATATTTACCAAGTTTCCTTTATCTCTAATAATATGGTTTTTGCTTAAAAGTCTATTTTTTGTAGCCATACCAGCTCCTTCGGTTGTGTTTGCGTAATAGAGCTTTTCCTTTCAACCTTCTTCTATCTTTGTTTTAGACACTTCTCTTCACAGAATACAGTTAGCTGCTGCCTTTTGCTTTTTCTTTAACTTAGTCTGTTAACCTTTGAATACTTTTATTGGTATAAAGCTAATGTTCTTTCTGCCCAAAATATTCTACTTGCCCTACTCCTACTTGTTCTTCAAATTTTAGCTCCAATGATAACATTCCCTGATTCCCCAGTCTCAATGAGATGGGGTCCTCCTGCTAAAATTTTCTCACAGCAACCTCTAAATTTTCCTTATGACACTTGTCTCAGTTTGTAATTATGTATCTTCATGATTGATTTCTGTCTCCTTTATTAGTCATAAAGCAGGTTTCATGTGTTGTACAGTATCCCTGGTGCCCGGTACATGCTTGGCACATAAGAAATGTTAAAATATATATATATGAATAACTCAAAATTTCTTAATTCGAGTTCAAATCTCTCTCCTAAGCTGCAGATATGCATATGCAGCTAACGCCTAGAAATTTTTACTTGGAAGTTCCATAGAACTTATTAAATTCAAAATATTCAAAGCCGAATTCCTTACATTTTCCTCTTCAAATCTAGGCATCATCTTCAATTCTGCCATACCACTGCAGTCTCTTCTCTATATCCAAAGAGGATCAAGCCTTATTAATTCTATCATTAACATCTCTCATGTTCTGAATCCTTTTCTATTCTAACTGCTACTACTTTAATTCAAACCATAGTCCTCTCTCACTTGGTTAGACTTATGAAAACAGGTAATTCAAAATCTAAGCTGTTGGACTCTATTTTGCGCCTTAAAGGAATGTGATTACGGGACCTCAGTCACGTGACAGGCAGCTGTAACTTGTGCAGCTGTAACCTCTGTTTCTCTGATTATATATTGGCCTCCTTCCTTACCTACACTGTTTTGTAAAATGTAGCACATGACGAAAGGACCCCAGGGAAGACCTCTTCCCTCTTCACTGCTGATCTTCATCATGGATTAACTTCCCTCTGACCTTTCTCACACACAGACTTTGTGGCTATCACACTGTCATAAGATGGAATGTTAAGTATACTCTTTAAAACCAGAAAGGAAATTTAAAAACAGCTGTAAAGGAAAGAAAAGCCAGGTGGAAAAGAAAACAAACTGTAACTAATTACTGTAACTCATAAACCAGCCTTCTATTAAAAAAAAGTTACAATCCTATTAAATTTCTGTTTTCCTCCTATGTAAGTATCACAGGATCCTTAGGGTGTTGCTTTTCCAGCTGGAAACCTCTGTGGCCAGTGGCACCTGTGTCTGAGTTTTTGCTCAGGGCTGCTGGGCATGTTCCGCTCACTCAGCCTGGCAGGCTGCGCTCAGCTCACACTACCAGCCTGGATCCCACACCTGCCGAGGGTGAGCCAAGCACAGAGTGGCAAAGGGTGTGTAAGTGAGCACAGGGTCTGGCCACTGCACATAGCCAAGCATGCTGGCTGCAGTGGGGCAGGCAGCTCCAGGTGCTGGCACAGGTGCTGGCTCCCTGAGAGGCTACGGCTGGACTAGGTATACCACAAGTGGCTTCCACAGCAGGAACCAGGGAACACTGTGGTGCCCAGAAGCTTGGAGACACCAGGAACTGCAGAGCCCCAAAAAAGGTGTCACAGCCCTGGTTTAGGAAGCTCCTAGGTCTGGGATCTCCAAAGGGCCACAGCTCTTTTCTCCTTCTCTCTTCTCTTCTTCTCATTGCCTGCAATGTGGCAAGTGGGGATCATGTTTCAGCTCTGTGTTACCGCTCTTCCAGTCCTGCCATTCAGCAGGTCCAAAGTTCCTGTCCCACATCTGGGAAGAATGAAGCACGTGGAGAGGAGCTTCACTGAGTGACAGAAGAGCTCTCAGGACACCCGAAGTGGGTAGCTCCTTTCCACAGACAGTCATCCCAATGAGTGTCTAGTTCTCAGCAGAGAAGAGACCAGGAGTGGGTAGCTCTTCTTCACAAGGAGATTGTCCCAATGAGTTGAGAAGACCCAAAGTGGGTAGCTCCTTCCTGCAGCTGGTAGTCCTAACGTCTGTGTGAATCTGGCTGAGTCTGAAGTTTTTACGGGCTCTGAAAGTAGGAAGTGCATGCTGCTTGGTCCATAGGCGGCCATGGGTAGGCTTGGAAAAGGCACCATAAGTTCTCACTCTGGTACACAGAACTGAGAGCCCAGCTCCCAGGCTTCAGGCATTTCCCGGCTTGAAGATGAGGTTTCACCCAGGACCCACCCCTTTCTACCCAGGAGCCTGTCTGCCTCCTGTCACCATCAACATGCTGTCCATGGCACCCATGCTGTTCATGCTGAGGGGTGCCTGCAGGCCTGAGCCAAGCTGCCCTCAGCCCCCACTTCCGTTTTCCTCCCACGCTCATAGGCACCCAAAGTCTGGAGGGGCTCACGGTGGCAGGAGTTGGTGTGTCAATACTGTCTTGAGTTTGCCAGGTTGTGACACCACCTGGGCTTAGTCACAACTTTGCTCTGCCCTGGAGCAGGTGCCGGGATGGGGGAGAGGCCAGAGACTGGGAGTAGGCACTTCCAAGCCTGTGGGGGCAAGGAGGCTTCCCAGGCCCCCAAGAGCACAGGGATGGCCAGGACCAGAGCCCGTGGCTGGGCGGCTGCAGTTGTGCCCAGAAGCACAGGGCTCCCACCCCACCAACTTGGTAGAGCACAGGGCTCCCACCTGTTCCCAGCCCTGATCGCTCCTCTCCCGTTGCAGCCAGCATCTTTGCAGCAGCTGCTACATATGGGCTGCTGCTGCCTTCATAAACAAAACCTTAACTTTTAACTTCAGAGCACTGACCCCATTTCTCTGGGTCTGCATCTCCTAAATGGCTATTCCCAGCTTTTTGCTTGAATAAACTCTTTAAACTGGATTCTGATCTTTTTGATTATCTCAGGTTGACAGACTTTCTTCCTCCAGTCTTCAACCCATCCCACACCACTGCTTTAATAATAGAGCAGATCCCCTCTAATCCATGGAGGATACATTCCAAGATCTCCAGTGGGTGCCTGAAACCACAAATAGTACTGAGCCTATACATACTATGTTTTTTCCTATACATACCTGTAACATTTAACTTATAAATTAGACACAGTAAAAGGATAACCCAGTAACTAACAGTAGAACAATTACAATAATATACTATAACAAAAGTTGCATGAATGTGGCCTCTTGCTCTCTCTCAAAACATCCAATTGTACTTGTAATATTGTGAAATATTTATTTGGTTGGTTTTCCACCCAATTTTCTGGGATACAACTTCTAAATTCCTTAGAATCTCCAAAGTGTTACTTCTTTGTAGGATGGGGGCTGGTCACCTGAAAGACCAATGCATGACTAGAGGGTTGGGACTTTTAGCCCCATCCCCCTAACATCCAGGGAGGGGAAATAGGCCGAATGTTAAGTTGACACCAATGGCCAAAGGTTTATTCAATTATGTCTATGTAATGAAGCCTCCCTAAACACTCATAAGGATGGGTTTGGAGAGCTTCCAGAGAGCTAAACACATGGAGGTTCCTGGAAAGGCATGGATGCTCTATGCCCCTTCCCCTATACCTTGCCCCATGCATTCTTATCTGTGTTCCTTGTAATACCCTTTATAATAAATGGGTAAGTATAAGTACTTCCCTGAGTTCTGTGAGCCACTCCAGCAAATTAATCAAACCCAAAGGGGGAGTCATGGGAACCTAACTTGAAGTGGGTAAGAACAGAAGTTCCAGAGGCCTGAACCTGCAACTGGTATCTCAAGAGGGGGCAGTCTTGTGGGACTGAACCCTCAATCTGCGGGATCTGACACTATCTCCAGGAAGATAGTGTCAGAATTGAATTGAAGGACACCCAGCCAGAGTCTGCCGAATAATTAATTGCTTGCTTGGCTGATCACACAAGTATTCTGTGTTGATTGTTGCTGTGGTGTGAGAGCAGAGGAAAAACACATTGAGTGTGTTTCTTCAACTCACAACACTGAACTCACCCTTCTTGTGATGGTGTGAAATGATAAAATGCCTACAGGATGAGATGAACTGAGGTGAATGACATAGGCACTGTGACATAGTGTTAGGCTATGTCAGAAGGAGACATGACAATGTCAATGGTTGAAAGTCAGGAGCTGAGGATACTGATGACTAATGAGAAGGAAGCATATACAGTGTGGATATGCTGGACAAAAGGATGAATCACATTCCAGGCAGGATGGCACAAGATTTCATCATGCTACTCAGAATGATGTGCAATTTAAAACTTATGAATTTTTTTTTCTGGAATTTTCCATTTAATATTTTTGGGCCATGGTTGACTACTGGTAACTAAAACCACAAAAAGCAAAAGCATGAATGAGAGGGGGACTATTGTATTCTAAAAAATTTGAATCTGGAAATGTCCTTTTGCAAAATCAAACCCTTTCTTGGTTCCTTGTTGTCAGGGTAAAGTCCAAACATAACATACGAGGTCTTCAGGATTTAGCCTCCCCTCCTTACTTCTACCCTCATTTCTCACTACACTCCTACATTATACTCTAATTACTCTAAATACATCTTGCTGTTTTATAGTCCTGCCTTTCCTCATGCTGCTCTCCACCTGGGATGTATTTCACTTTTTTATCCTAATAGAGAATACACAATCGTTCAAGACTAGACTCAAGCAGTAACTCTTTTCTGAAGACTAACTGAATCCCTCAGGTAAATGGAGCCATCTACTCTTTGATGCCCTCAACTTGGATCCACAAGTGCATCTACCTAATTAATACTGATTATACTTTACTATACTGTACTTATTTGTTTACACGTCCATGCCTGAATGTCAGCTTTTAGAAGGCAAAAATCTTGCCTTACTCAACTTGTATCTCCCAGATCTAGAACACAGAAGATGCTCAACAGTTAATCAATATATAAATGGAAGAAATAACAAAATCACAAGCTTTAAGGAAGCCAAAAAAGAAAAAATAGGTTGCTGCAGGAAGATAGACACACATACACTTTTTTTTTTTTTTTTTTTGAGTCAGAGACTCGCTCTGCCACCCAGGCTGGAATGCAATGGCACGATCTCGGCTCACTGCAACCTCTGCATCCCAGGTTCAAACAATTTCCTGCCTCAGTCTCCTGAGTAGCTGGGATTACAGGAGCATGCCGCCACGCTTGGCTAATTTTTGTATTTTTAGTAGAGACAGGGTTTCGCCATGTCAGGCTGGTTCTGAACTCCTGACCTCGTGATCCGCCCGCCTCACACACACACTTTTCTAAAGCAACTATTTAATCATGATTCTAAGGATTTGCTTTTTTGTATGTGCATGGAAAAGAAATACATTTGAGAAAAATAATATCTTACAAATGTATTGTGGAAACATAGGCTTGCTTGTTTCACTCCCCCAAGAAAAAGCATGGATGGATCGTATCTTATTCATTTCTTCATCTTTATGGGCTAGCTCTGAGTTCTAGGGTATAGCAATCACACACATTTTGATGAAAGGAATGTACAGCATACAAACTAGTTTTGAAATATTATCCAAATCTCAAAAGAAAAAAGGCTTTCATTGTGATTAAAATAGTGCCTTTAGGTATGATGCAAAATCTTTTTAGAGAGAAAACCTTTCCTCATCCTTTCTTTTTACTTCAGTTTCAACACCAAATTCATTTTCTTATTTCTTTACCTTATTCCTTGGTGATTTCTAATGTCATTTATCTAACTTAACTATCAAAATCTTAGTGGCAGAAAGTAAAACAAAGCCTAATAACTTTATCTCCTAAATCCTGAGAAAACTGCCTGATACCCATTTTAGAGCAATCCCAACACCATCTTCTTCATGGAATCCTTTGTCAGGCTAGAAAGTAATTTTTAAAAAATTAAAAACCAAAAGAAACCCTAAATGCTAATAGGTATGATTTAATTATCAAGCAAATATAAAATCAAATTCATCTCAGTATTTTTAATACTGCAAATGATACACTGTTTAAGAATTTAAACATTGCATAGAATGAACCAATTACATATATTTTAACATCTTTTAATCCATCAGTGCCTAACTTGCTTAATAAGGGGAAACTTTTATTAAAAAGGGCTAAATTATACTGTGCTAAAACATAAAATAACCAATTTTTGAATTTCCCAACTATTATATAAGACATGTAGTTCCAAAAGTAATTTGGTTCCCCAATGATGTAAAAAAAAAAACTAAAGCAATTTCCAGGTTTCTTCGCTTATTTTCCTATGTTCTTATCAATTAAACTGTCAATTGCTGAAGCAAACATCAAAGAGTATGTAAACTAAAGAATATATCTCCTAAAAAGATTTTAAAATAATTTTTAAGAACAAATAACTTAGCTTAAATCTTAATGATGTTTTTAATTTAAAAAAAAAAAAAACCTTTTCATGGGTATACGTTTAAATCCTGATATAGATTTTAACATTAAAAATAAAACGAGCCACAATACTGTTTATAAGATATCACAATATCTTATATTGAAAGCCCTCTTTTAGGAAGGCAAGGAAAACGAAACTACTGAAATCTAACCATAGCAAAATGTTTGACAGAATTCTTAATTAAAAGTTTATTTTGATGACTACTACTAATATTAATAATATATTCTGTTAGTTTAAGAATGCCTTCTCTTGATTCAAAATGAGGCACATACATGGATGAGTATAAGCAATATATAAAGTCTTAAAAATAACCCAAGATCAGATGTCATAATTTTACAAATTTAGAAATCAGAAAAGTACACTATCTAAATTCTGATTTCAGAACTCAAAAATGGCCAGTAAAGTTTATTTAAAATGTTTAAAGGACTCCTTGTAGATAACAATTCAGAGGAAAATAAAATAGCTGCTTATTTTAAGATGTCACAAAAATAATTATATTAATAGTTAATAATTGCTTTATGGGTTATATAAAGAACATAAGAAAAGTATTTTATTACCTCATCAATGACAAGTGATTCTTTACATTCATGGTCAATGAAATAATTTATGATCATTTAAAGGTGTTCCAGTATTTTTAAAATGACATTAACTAAAAAATTATGTTATAGAAATACAATTTTCAATTTTCATAATATAGTATTAAATACTTATTCAAACTAAAGGATTATATTATGTGACCTAAAGGAACAGGTTAAAATAAGTATTCTAATAAAAACAATTTCAATGTTTCAAATATATTAAGAATTTTGGGGAGGGCAAATACTTATGTCCTCTGTTCTTAAGAATAGAAATCACTTAATTTTGCACAATTGGCCAGTTAAATAATTTGAGTATGAGAATGTTTAAATAGAGCTTTGCTCTTCATAGAAATAATTTCCTTAATAAATTCCTATGCCAATGACAAAATATAATTGTGGCAGATACTATTAAATATAAAAATTTTAAATAAGAATGCATGAAGAACTGCACATTAAAAAATATATCTAATTTTAAAACCATATTTCAATTATACAAAACCATAGGTCTTTAAACAGTGATTTAATATAAAATAAATTTAAAAGGTTATTGTTTAGAAGTACATCAGAAACAGAATTTTATAACTTATCTTTCTCTAAATCTATAATGCACATTATCTCAAACTGTTTCACTACTGTAAACTAAAAAACTGAAGTTAAAAATAACTTCACTTACCAGTGAAAAAGAAGCTTGTGCTTCTTGTGCAAAGCGACCTCAGAAATATATATAGAAATCATAAATTTCCCCCTTTGTTGTGAGCAGCAAACTTTAAAACTACTCACTACTCATGAATGTCTAAAGGAGATTCATAGGAAAATGACAAAACCAATTTAGGTACTCACAGGACTAAAGAACTATTCATCATGCTGAACATCTCCAGTTATTTGCTCTGAGGTACTCTGGCTCTTGCTTTAAAAAAACTGCCCTAAGAACAGTGTTATCTTTACCAAAAATAAATACATAAATAACTATGTCACCTGAGGCTGGGTGTGGTGGCTCATGCCTGTAATCCCGGAACTTTGGGAGGCTGAGGAGGGTGGATCATAAGGTCAGGAGATGGAGATTCATAAGGTCAGGAGATGGAGATCATCCTGGCTAACATGGTGAAACCCCATCTCTACTAAAAATACAAAAAATTAGCCAGGCATGGTGGCGGGCGCCTGTAGTACCAGCAACTTGGGAGGCTGAGGCAGGAGAATGGCGTGAATCTGGGAGGCGGAGCTTGCAGTGAGCTGAGATCATGCCACTGCACTCCAGCCTGGGCAACAGTGCGAGACTCCATCTCAAAAAAAAAAAAAAAATTACGTCACCTGAAGTCACAACAGCACAGCATTAAATTTTGATAGGCTAGTAAAGTTGAAAATAACACATTGCTAAGCAAACTAAAGCAAAAAGGAAATGAAGAAATAACCTACACACTCAGCAATTCATAACATCAACATTTCTGATAGAGTCAAGAAAACTGTATGCTAATGAAATAATCAATAGTATTAGACACCTATAGAGTGGAAAGAAGACTCTGTATAGTCATGTTAGTAATAAAACCCACTAAATAGTAGTATTTTCTTATGTGATTCCATGTTACTCTCAAAGAAAATATTATTTCCTTTAAATTAATATAACCACTACTGAAACTTACTTGACAAACCACTATACAAGCATAATATTGCACCAAGGTTATTACTGTATTATTTTTCTTTTGAGACAAGGTGTCATTCTGTCACCCAAACCGGAATGCAGTGGAATGATCACAACTCACTGCCGCTTCGACCTCCCTGGCTCAAGCGATCCTCCCACCCTCAGTCTCCCAAGTAGCTGGGACTACAGGGTGTGCCATCACACCTGGCTAATTTTTAAATTTTTTGAAGAGACAAGGTTTTGCCATGTTGCCCGGGCTGGCCTCAAACTCCTGGGCTCAAGTAATCCTCCCCCCTTAGCCTTTCAAAGTGCAAGGATTATAGATACGAGCCACTGCACCCAACCACCAAGTTTATTTTTAGTGGTTTAAAAGATGTAAAAATTGAAGTTTGAGGCATCTAAACCACAAATGCAGAATTAAGCTACTAGAAAAACAAGACTGTGTTCTTCATATTGAAAATATTTCTAAAAACATATACCTATCACGGGCGGATCACGAGGTCAGGAGATCGAGACCATCCTGGCTAACACTGTGAAACCCCGTCTCTACTAAAAAATACAAAAAACTAACCGGGCGAGGTGGCGGGCGCCTGTAGTCCCAGCTACTCAGGAGGCTGAGGCAGGAGAATGGCGTAAACCCGGAGGTGGAGCAAAAAAAAAAAAAAAAAAAAAACAAACAAACATATACCTATCAAATACGTTGTACTTTATATTAAAAATGGCAGTACTGACACACCACCATCCATTCATTCATTCATCTCATCAACCATTTACTGAATATCAGTGAAGCAAGTACTGTGTGCCAAGTGCTAAAGATAAAGGGGTGAGCAAAACCAAACAATTCCCCACGTATCTCCTAGAATCTAGTATCTAATTACACTTATAAGTGTAATGAAGTAAAAGTAGGGAACGCTATAAAAGGGACCTGTTTCCTTAAGGACGTAACATTTAAATTAAGAACAAAAGGATTATTAGCTAAGCTAGCTAAGCTGGGGAAACTGAAGCTTGTGCATGTGTTTTCATTCTTAGAATGAAAGGTGAACAGGGAATAATAATGAGAGCAGGCCATCATGGGTGAAGTGCAATGAGAGACTCCAGGGTTAGCAGGGGTTAGATTAGGTAGGACCTTGAAGGTCATATTGACAATTTTCTATGTTGTCCTAATGGAAAAGCTTTGAAAGGTTTTAAGCAAAGGAGTGCCAAGATCAGGAATGACTATTCATTCTAATTGCTCTATGGAGACTTGGGTAGCGGGGAATGGCAGAATAAATGCAGATGGGCCAGACAGAAGATGAATAAAGTAGTTCAGTGACAGAGATGGTACTCACTTGGACTATGTGACAGTGATACAGAAGCATGTCAACTCAAGATACATCCTGGAGGTAGAAGGAAACAGGTTGATGATTGATTGGATCACCAGAAGGGGTGAAGCACAAGTTCTTGGCTTAAGAAACTTTCTACAGTCAGCCAAAAACTGAAAATTATTCCTAAAGCAGATCAATTATATCAATATATGACTCCCTATCCACAAAGTCTATGGGATTAGGAAAAGATTTATGACTAACTCTAGTAACGTGTACAACCAAGTAACTGGGCTGATGGAGAGAGTAATGGTATTTGGGACGGGGTAGTGGGAGAATGATGAGTTTTAAAGCCAAAATTAATTGTGAAAGCAAGAGAACATTTAGAGGTTTTCCTTTTTTTCCCCCTTTCATTTTTTCCCTTATATTTCACTATTCTATATGGCATATGCCCACTTTACCTATTTCAGTCCCAAGGAGAAATCTTAGATTTACTTAATTGCTTTGTTCCCCTATATCGCTGCCATTCTCTATGCCCTGTAACTTCAGTCCACCTGACTTCTAGACTAGAAAGCCAGGGTAAACACAATATTCCTAGCATTTCACCTTCCAATGCCCCACAATTCACATGAAATGTCATCTTCTTTCTGTAGTTCTTAGAAGACAGCATGGAAGAGGCGGACTCTGTCAAAAAAAAAAAAAAAAAAAGGAAAGAAAAACAAAAGAAAAGGAATCTCAACCTGGAAGAGATATTAAAACACCGACTAATTCATATCTCATTTTTGTAGATTAGCAAACTTACCTGAAAGAGGTAAGAAATTTCTCTAAGTTCACAAAATTAATGGCGGAGATGAGACTAGATTTTGTTTTCAGATTTTGCATCTACTGCTTGCTCTACTGTATTTCTGTCAGTATACATATTTTAATTTTTTGTTTCAAGTTTCCGGGGTACATGGATAAGTGATTTAGTAGTGATTTCTGGAATTAGGGTGCACCCATCACCTAAGCAGTGTACACTGTACCCATTATGTAGTCTTTTATCCCTCAGCTCCCTGCCACCCTCTTAATCTGTTACTGATTATTATTATTATTTATTATTATTATTTTGCAGAGACGGGGTCTCCCTATCTTGCCTGCCCAGGCTGGTGTCGAACTCCTGAGCTCAAGCAATCCTCCTGCCTCAGCCTCCTATTACAGGTGTGAGCCACTATGCCCGGCCTTGTGACTGTTTTTAAATCTATTTTGTATTCTTGACAAATTGGCCTCCCAAATTTCACAATACCCTAAAAGATTTTCAATGGTATTTTGAAGCTCCAAATAATGTTCCTCAATTCCCAGATGACTACTTCCTTCAATAAATATTTACAGATTACATATTATAGTTAAAATATAGAAAGTGAAAGGAATAGAAAAGAAGTAAAATAGCTTCACCAACCAGAAGCTTACAAAATAATCAGGAAGCAAAAATATGTAACAAAAAATGTAAAACAATAAAAATGAACATATAGCTAAGGTCTAAAGTAGACTAAGGTAAATTATTATGCATTTGAGAGAATGAAATCAAAACAAGCCAAAGAGGTTAAAGAAAGGCAGTAATTCAGACCATTGCGTCCAATAAAGTAACTAGCTAGCCACAGGTGGCTAAATTAAAATGAAGTAAATAATTTAAAAATCAGTTCCTCAGTCACACTAGCCACATTTCAAGTGCTCAATAGCCTTACTGGACAGGGTAGTTACAGAACACTACCTTCACTGCAGTAAGTTGTATTGGACAGCACTGACGTCCATCACAAACAAAATGGCATGGACAGAGGATATTTTAAGTCGAGAATAAGAGAGGAAAAATAAGGACACTTGCTTGCAAGGAAAACAGAAGTAGGAATAAAAGATTTTTTAAAAAGCAATCAAATTGAAGATTTTGAACTTTGGTAGTCAATGAGGAACAAATAAATCTTCTTAAAAAGGAGTAAAAGGGCTGGGCATGGTGGCTCATGCCTGTAATCCCAGCACTTTGGGAGGCTGAGGCGGGTGGATCACCTTACGTCAGGAGTTCAAGACCAGCCTGGCTAACATGGTAAGACCCCCATTTCTACCAAAAATACAAAAAACAAGCCAGGCTCGGTGGCACGAGCCTGTAATCCCAGCTACTTGGAAGGTTGAGGCAGGAAAAATCACTTGAACCCAGGAAACGAAGGTTGCAGTGAGCTGAGATCACACCATTGCACTCCAGCTTGGGCAACAAGAGTGAAATCTGTCTCAAAAAAAAAAGAGTAAAAGATGACAAACATTTGATCTTAAAGAGATTTTAATGTGTATTATGGAGTAGATGTGGAATGACTAAAGAGAGTAAACCACTGGGTTATAGGGTATATACACACATACATACATACAGCTTTAGTTAATATTGTCAAATAGTTTTCAAAGTGCTTGAACTAATTTATACTCCCATCAGCAACTTATGAGAGTTCCAGCTGTTTGACATTCTTGGTAACACTTGGTATTACACACTAGTAATTTGAGGATCCAAGCAAGACTAACCACATTTCATTCTAAAGTTTCATCTAGTCTACTAAAATTTTTAATTTCTAAAACCTTTGGTCATAAATAAAAATAATAAAATATTAAATGTATTACTCTTGATTGAATCCTTTCTAGGAAATAAACAATGTGGAGGTAAAGCATCCTACATGTCACAAAAACAGTTATTTCCTACATCCTGTAATACGAGAATTCTATAAACTCAAGAATTCCAAGATTGGTCTAAACAATAGGATCAACAAAATGCACACTTACATTGATTCATCTCTTGTACAAGTTTAATAAAGTAATAGTAATTTTTAAATACTACTTTGTAGACATACATAAAATCACAATATTAATCACAATTTTGAGTGAATTTTAAAAACTTACAAAATCACCTCTATTATGTTTGATTTTTAGCTACATCCTCACCTTTCTACTGTTTCTTAACATCATAGATGAAAGAAATAAAAAATATAGAGAAAGTGGTAAGTATATTATTATCTTAGTTCTATTTCCCCATTTGGACATAGAAATGCTATGCCAAATCAAATCAGTGAGAAAAATCAACTTACATCTTATTTGGGTGTCACAACCATCCCACTACATGCATATATTATTATATCTTTTTGTTCTGTTTTTTGGAAAAAAAAAAAACATACAAACTTTATTGAGGTATTAAGTGAAGCACAACATATAGCATGTGGCAGGCAGAATTCTAAGATGGCTGCATGATATCCAGTCCCTAGCACTATTCCTATGATTATACTACATGTTAAGAAACGTTTTAAAGATATAATTATGGTCAATTATCAGCTGACCTTAAAATTGGGAGATTGTATGGGTGGGCTTAACCTAAACACATGAGACCTTTGAAAGTGAAGCTTTCTCCAGCTAACAACAGAGAAAGGAGGCAAAGATTTGAAGCATGAGGGAGATGTGGCAGTTACTGCTGGCTTAAAGATGGAGGGAACCTGAAAGCAGTTCTAGGAGCTAGAAACCTTTTTCTGACACCCAGGAAGAAGACAGGAACCTAGACACCAGGAACAATAATATTAAATCCAACAAAAACTTACTCTGGCTAACTACTCTCCTTAAATTGGGATTCTGTTATTATTTCATATATGTCTGTATTATCAAAATTCTTCCAAACTTTCATTTTGTCTTCACAGTCCAAGAGAAACAATTCACAATTCATTGAAGAATTATATCCATCAGGAAAAATAGAATCTGCCTCTGTACTTATTAGATATGAAAAGGGAAGCTTAAGATTGTACAATTACAAGGAACTTGAATGAGCTTGTAAGCTGATTGTTCCCCAGAGCCAGCAGAAAAGAAATGTAGCTGTCACTGCCATAATTTTGGACTTTTGAGTCCCTATGCAGATAACCCAGCCAAGCCTACTCATACTTCTGACCTACAGGACTATAAGATAATTACTAGAGATGTTTTAGCCTGCTAAATATGTAGTAATTCGTTAAGCAGTGACAGAAAACTAATGCACTGCACATACTGGTGTAAAATTTGATTAGGTTTAAAACAGTTTTAACATGGCTTAATACTGTGAAATCATCACAATCATCCCCCAGATTTTCTCTGTACCCCGTTGTAACCCCTTCCTCCCTTCATGTTTCCAAGGACCACTGACCTTTCTGTCACCATAGATTAATTTGCTTGCTGAATTCTATATAAATGGATTCACAGAGTAGTAACTATTGTCTGCCTTCTTTTGTTCAGCCTAATGATTGAGATGCTTGAGATTCATCCATGTTGTTGCACTTGTTTATGGAAATTTGGGTAATATTCTGGCTTTGATTATTATAAATAAAGTAACTTATGAACATTTTATACAAGTCTCTGTGTGGATGTTTTTGTTTTTCTTGGGTAAATACTTAGGAGTGAAATGGTTGGGTTATATGTTTAGCTTTCTAAAAAACTACAAAATTGTTTTCCAAAGCAGTTTAACCATTTTACATTTCCACCAACAGAGTTCTAGGTGAAGACAGGGAGCCAGGAAATAATAATGGCAAAATAGTTAAACCAAATCTACCATTCTGGTTTCTGTTCCAGTTTGACCTTATGGCAAATAAAAAGAATAACTAGCTGTACAATGTCCAAAAAGAAAGCTTAAGACTGATTTAATAAGAGCCCTAATATTTAAAAGAAGCCATAGATTAAATCTATCTATGTTGATTTCTCACTATATTCTCACCCAAACTTGGTACAGTCAACCTTTTAAATTTCAATCTAGTGCATGTACAGTGGTAGCTCATAATTTTAATATGCATTTTTCTATCCTGCTTAAAGCTAACACAAGGCTGGGCACGGTGGTTCACACCTGTAATCCCACTTTGGGGGGCTGAGGTGGGAGGACTGCTTGAGCTCAGAAGTTCGAGACCAGCTTGGGTAACATAGTGAGAGCTGGTTTCTACAATGTGCTGCTACATTCCAGCCTGGATGACACAGCAAGACCCGTCTCAGAAAAAAAAAAAAAAAAGCCAACAACAGGAAAGCTTGGATATGTGTGTGTGTGTGGTAATTTGAGGTTTATGCTATAAACCTGGATTTAAACAAACTCAATTAGAATGAATAGAATATTATAAAACATTTAATAAGAGGGACTGCACTTATATTTAAATGTGACAATAATATACATAAGTTTGTTTTAAGTAGGGAGAGGAAGAGTTGAGGATACATTTGGAGTGAAAAATTAGAGGGATTCCTTTGAGTTCCAAAAGTAAATTTCAGGAGAAGTTGTGAACTCTCCTTTTCCATACCTGAAAAAATGCTAGAGGAAGTGAGGTTCGACAAACTATTTGAAAGATGGACTGACAGGCAAAGACTTAAGTCTGTTTTTTCTAAGTTTACTTTTTTCCAACATAATTTTCAATGTTTTTATTTTGTGGTCTATACACCTAATATAACACAATATCATACGGATTACAATGATGTAAATGAACACTCCTAAAGAACATTCTAAAGTACCTAACAATATCACATAGAAACACAGGACTTAAAAATAGCTTTTAATATCAAAGTGGAAGAGGATGAAGCAAATAATTTATTGATTTCCTTTAGAAAAGAATTCTAAAGGTAATACCTAAAATATATTAATACAGGCACGGTTTGAGCCAGGACAGTAATTGCATATTATAAAAAGGTACCTTAAGAGAAAGATATAAATAGAAAGTTCCATAAAATTTCACTTGATTGAATTTCCATACAGAAGCAATGAGGATAAAAATAGTTGTTCCCTACACTTCACAATTTATCCATTATTATAAACATTTTAATAAACATGATTATAAAGATTATAAACTTTTCTATTAATAAAAAAAAAATTACCCAAACTATACACCTGAATATAATTACCTTTGATTGATAATTTACTTTATATGGGAACAAACAAACATACCACAAACTTAGAAATATTGCAACAGAGTCATTTCAAGATTTTAAATATTTTTCAGCCATGGTTTACAACTTCATTGCACTAAAAAAAAAAAAATCAGAGAATTTGGATAAAAATTGAAATGCAAAGACTAAAAGGATCCAAAGCCTGGATCTTATGTAAATTTGTCCTTGGTGAAAGTCAGGCACACGTAAAAAATTCTGCTAAGAACATCCTAACACCAAATAAGACATAAAAGGATATAATATGCTGAAATTATACATAGGATAGATAGTATTAATGAAATAGATACTTCTGAAAGAGACACCTTCACAGTGGATGACTTCCAGCTAGGGCATGCAAAAGTAATGAACCAGGTGCTCCTAATATCCTGAAATAATAAGACTCTTTACATATTTTCAGTTTTGTCTACAGAGTAAATCAATATAGATTTACTTAATCTATAGTTCTCCCTAAGTATCAGGGCTCTTATTAATTCAGTAACTCTTAAGCATTATTTTTGGCCTCAAAATATCAATACATCATCACAACATACACCTAAGTATGCTTTTTATCTGCTATAAGCACAAACTGGAACAGAAACCAAAAAGGTAGATTTGGTTAAACTGTTTTGCCATTATCATTTCCTTGTTTGGAATGAGGTTAAGAGAGTTCTTTGAAAGCAAATCTAGGATCAATAGCTTAAAGTGATGAGAAGACATTTAATTTGAACAGAAAAAAATATTTTTATATCAGACATTTCCAATAAGGAAATTATTTGCCTCTAGAAGAGATGTTTTTACTAGATTACAGGTTGGACTACATTATTTCTAAAGTGCCTTCTTGTTTACCACCTTATATAATATAAAGGGGGAATTTTAGGGAATGAGGAACCCTCACATGAGCTTCTTTGACCCCAAGATAAAATAAGTGAATAATTCACTCAGGTGACTTGTCTGAGCCAATGTTATACTCCATAAGCATATGAATTTTTTTTTAAAAAGATATGATTCATGTTGGAGTTAAGAGAGAAGATTAGAACCAGCTACTATTCTATTTAGAATGGATGTCTACCTTCTTCCCTATCTAGCTCAAACCAATTAATCCTTCAATGTCCAGAATGAATCCTTCCTTCACCATGAAAACCTTCTTAATATACCCAGTTCATGGTGAGTTAGTCCTTCCTCTGAATTCAGAATTCTATTCTCTATGCTAGTAATTATTATTATTAACCAAATAGCCATTTACTGCATCATGATCTTTCTTGAACTGTTTCTTACACTATTTCAGTTTTCTATGCTTACATCTTGTCTATTCAGTCACACCATAAGCTCCCTGAAGACAGGGATCATATCTTATATTTCTCTGTATGTCCCATAGCAACTAATAGCATTTTGCATTTTGACTATTCAGAATTGGTTGAATAAGAACAGAAAATTACAGATTACTTTGAAAACTGGGGAAGGCAAATTTGGGAGATGCAAGCATAGGAAAAGAAAAAAGAGCAAATAAGTAAAAATAATACACAGGTTAGTAGCTAGAGTCAACCCTGCATTTGGAAACAAAAACAAAAACAGAAAACAGTCTGTTGAGTTAAAGATGGTAAGGTTCTAGACCAAGCTCCATGTATACTCAAGGTGAGAACCATTGATATAGGGGATAACTGTGTGACACTGCCAGAATCTGAGAAAAGGAACATTATCACTGAAGTGAAGTGACATTACAATATTTTTTCCACACCTTTAATTTTATCTTTTGGCACCTGAAAGGGGTCTTCAAATAGCAACTCCAACTGACACCAGATGGTACCTGTTGGAGCCTAATGCCGGGCTACAGCCAGCAAACCAAATAAATATCACTATTCATAAGACCACAGTTAGAAGCTGAGCATCCCTCATCTGAAATGCCTGGAACCAGAAGTGTTTCCAGTTTCAAAAACATCTGAATACTGCATACATGTAATGAGATATCTTGGGGATAGGACCCAAGTTTAAACATGAAATTCATTATGTTTCATATATACCTTATACACATGGCCTGCAGGCAATTTTATGTAACACTTTAAATAATTCTGTGCATTAAAGTGTTTTTAAGTAACTACATGTGAAATTTTCCACTTGTGATGTCATGTTGGTGCTCAAAATGTTTCAGATTTTGGAACATTTCAGATTTTGGATTAGGGATGCTCAACCTGTACCTTGGGAAGCATCTATTGATTTAACATAGCTCTAAAAGAACCATGGCTTCAGCAATTTTTCAACTCGTATTTAGTACATAAAATACCCTTTTACATTCAAAAATACCATCTTAAAAGTTTTATCCAGTTAGAATAAGTCTAATTTAAAAACAGAATATACACTTTCATCATACACAAAATTATATTAAAAATGTTAGTTATACTTGTTACATCACAGTATTTTATAAAACAGTATAGTAAGAAAAATAGCTGATTTAAAATCAAGTGTCTGATGAAAACTACGAGCCAAGGAAGAATAATATGTTAGCTAACTGCTGGCGGACTAAAAATAATGGGAAAACCAGATATAGGAGTCTTTTAGGAGCACCTATAATTTACCACTTAAGAATTGATGAGGATCTGGGTTTTAGACTGTTAGTATTAAGAAATAAGAGAAGAAAAATCATTAGATACAGAATAAGACAGGTTTTGAGCCTAGGAGAGTATGCCACCTTTAACTGAAATGAAAAAAAATTGAGAAGCTAGTTCCAAACCTATTGTAAAACCAACAATGTTTTCTAATCCTGTCCCTATACACTTAGTTTTTAAAAGTAGAAGATGCTTTCAAGACCATTCAACTTTTGGCCGGGCGCGGTGGCTCAAGCCTGTAATCCCAGCACTTTGGGAGGCCGAGACGGGCAGATCACGAGGTTAGGAGATTGAGACCATCCTGGCTAACACGGTGAAACCCCGTCTCTACTAAAAAATACAAAAAATTAGCCGGGCGAGGTGGCGGTCGCCTGTAGTCCCAGCTACTCGGGAGGCTGAGGCAGGAAAATGGCGTGAACCCGGGAGGCGGAGCTTGCAGTGAGCTGAGATCCGGCCACAGCACTCCAGCCTGGGCAGCAGAGCAAGACTGTCTCAAAAAAAAAAAAAAAAGGCCATTCCACTTTTATTAGTATATAACTTTAGAAGCAGAAATGAGAAGTAGCTTTAAATTGACACCTGCTATCAGGAGTTGCTATTGAGATACATTACTTCTTAATTTTATCTTGAAGATTTTAACGATTTTGCAACTTCTTAATTTTATCTTGAAGATTTTAACAATTTTGCAACTTTATTCCAAAAGCTATCATCAACAGTTGTTTTAACATGCTGATTTCTCCAACACTGTTTAAAACTGAGAACAAAAATAATATCCAACATTTATTATTTCTTGTTTCTTATACTCAAAGAACCTACCTTTTTCTTTGAATAATTAGAACAATGAAACATGAGGCCTAAGGAGTAATTTAAGTTTAGCCAATTACTTTTAATTATAATAGGAGAGGATCACTATAGCAAAACCCTCATTAATCACATTCTACCAATTATGAATTTGAAATTACCTAAATGAAATAAATGTAATTCTTGCTTACCCAGAAGTCTGAAACATTTTTTCATTAAAAAAAAGTTACCTATCGCGACTAAAGACGTATCTGACTGGAAAATCTTTAGCTGTAAAAACTGAGGCTCAATAAATCAGAAAGTCCTCTCAAGGTGTCTTCCTCCAACTTCTAAGTTCAGAAGATAAAAAGCAGTATTCTAAATTCATTAATTCAACAAATATTTTAAGTACCTTTTTACTTATGTTATAGTCTTTTACTCATGATGCACTGTTTAACTGTACTAAACAGTGAAACAGTGTATTACATTTTCTACCAACTAACCTTGTTTTACTCATCATCATCATTTTATTTAGAAGAAAACATGTTCTTAGGAGGGAGGTACTAACTAAAGTTTCATTTAACTAGCAATGAAACTCATCCAAAAATCCTACCAACTGTTGGATAAATTTGGCTATCCCTCTTTCTTCCACATACTGATCCCCTGAATAAGCTCATTATACTCACATGAGCCTCTTAGATAGCAGTGGACCATTCTTGAGTCAAGAGTACCTCATTTTACTAGATTAAACTTTACTTGTCCAGATATTTTTACATGGTCAAGATATGTGAGACCTTATTTATCGCACTGTATTATGTTTTCCCTGAAGAAAATTGATAGTATATGTTGCTTTCTATAGCTTTTTTAAAAAAAATCAAATAGGAATCCCCCACTCCTTGCCATTCAGCAAAAAACTGGGGAGAAATTATACCTTTTACAATGAATTATTACAATTATGTTTACATTCCAGATTTCTTTCTTACTATGATGAACCATGTTGCTTTGTACTCTATGAACAAGCTATATGACAGGAAGAACCAAGGCCCAGCCTTAACCTGGTCCTCTATGAAAGGACCACAATTTCAGCAAGAACCTAATCCTTATAGAAAGTATTCAAATAATATGATTACCCACATATGCAAATAAAGAAAAGAGGTCTAACACAAAACAAAATGGAGGACCTTGTTATCACCAAATGAGTTTAATAAATCTAAAGTTTATTATTAAGCTATTCTGAAAGAGTACAAGTGGTAAAATTCAGAACTCTATCCGTATCACTGATATATCTGAAGTATAAACTGGGTACTTCAGTGAATATATTTTAAGAAAATACATTCAATGTACTTTTTAAAGAGTAAAAATAATACGAACATATCAAATATTATTACTTAAGAATAAAAAACTTTCTGTTTTTTGGGACAGGTCCTAGAACATAGTCAAATTCTGCTTCTCTCCTCCTGTTTGGTAGACTCTTCTGAGAGTTGACTCTGACCTAATCACAACTTAACTTTTTCATTATTCAGCATTCTCAAAATAAGCAAGGTATAAATTAAGATTTGTCATGCAGACAACATATTTCTTGCTTCAAAAGACATAAAGGAAAAGATAGAAGCAGACTCATTCTGTAAGGTTAACATTACCCTAATACAAAACTAGATAAAGACAATATTAAAAAAAAGACTAAATGCCAATATATCTCATTAACAAAAATGCAAAAGTCCTCAACAAAATATTAACAGATCGATTCCAACAAAGTGTAAAAATAATTACATACCAGGACCAAGTGACATTCATCCTAGATATGCAAGTCTGGTTCTACATGCAAAAATCAATTAACATAATTTATCATATCAACAGGCTAAAGAAGAAAAGCTTGCATGATCTTATCAAAAGATACTGGAAAAACATTTGACAAAAACCAATGCCCGTTCATTACTAAAACTCTCCGCAAACTAGGAATAAAAGGTAACTTCCTCAACTTGAAAAGAAGATTTACAAAAAACCTACAGCTAACATCATACTTAATGGCAAGTAACTACAACCTTTCCTGCTAAAGTCAAGAACAAGGAAAGGATGTTCCCTCTTATAGTATCACACCAACAGTCCTAGTTAATAGAGGAGAAGAAAATAAAAGTATACTGACTGGGAGGGAAGAAATAAAACTGTCTTTGTTCAAAGATGACATAATGGTCTATCTGAAAGAATCAACCAAAAAACTCTTGGAAATAGTAAGCAATTACAAACAGTTTGCAGGATACAAGATTAATATATAAAAGTCAACTGCTTCCCAACATCTTAACAATGAATATGTGATATCTGAAATTAAAAACATAATACCATACGTTGCAAGCCCCCAAAATGAAATAAGCATAAATGTCATAAAATTTGTACAAAATCTATATGAGAAAAACTACAAAACTCTGATGGAAGAAATCAAAGAACTAAATAAATACAAAGATACTCTATGTTCGTGGATAGTTTCTTATTTGGGGCTGCCATAACAAAGTACCACAGAACAGGAGTCTTATAAACGACAGAAATTTATTCCTCACAGTTCTGGAGGCTGTGACTCTATGAGACTAAGGTGCTAGCATGGTCAGGTTCTAGTGAGAGTCCTGTTCCAGGCTGTAGACTTCTCGCTGTGTTCTCATATGGCAGAAAGCTCGAGAGAGTGCTATGGGGTCTTCTTAAAGGCACTCATTCATGAGGACTCTACTCTCATGATCTGATCATCTCCTCAAAGTCCTATCTCCTAATACTATCACATTGTTAGGATGTCACCATATGAATTTGGGGGTGGGGGAAGGGGACATATTCAGTCCATAACAGATAGGAAAACTCAATATTGTCAAGATGTCAGTTCTTCCCAACTTCATCTGTAGATTCAGCACAATCCTAATAAAAATTCCAGCAAGTTATTTTGTGACTATCAACAAACTGATTCTAAGGTTTATTACAGAGAGTCAAAAGACCCAGCATAGACAACACAATATTGAAGGACTGACACTATGCAACTTCAAGACTTACTATAAAGTTATGGTAATCAAGACAGTGTAGTTTTGGAGAAATAGAAAAATAGTTCAACGAAACTGAATAGAGAGCCCAGAAACAGACCTGTGCAAATAGTCAACTAATCTTTGACAAAGGAGCAAAGACAATACAAATGAGAAAAGATAGTCTTTTCAACAAATGATGCTAGAACTGGACGTCCACATGCAAAAAACTGAATCTAGATATAGACCTTACACACTTCACAAAAATGAACTGAGAATTGATTATAAATCTAAACATAAAATCCAAAACTATAAAACTCCTAGAAGGTACCACAGTAGAAAATCACGATGACTTTGGGTTTGAAGACGACATTTTAAATACAACACCAAAGGCACAATCCATGAAAAATAATTGGTAAGTTGGACTTTATTAAAATTAAAAAGTTCTGCTCTGTTAAGACAATGTTGAGAGAATGAGAAAACAATCTATAAACTGGGAGAAAATATTTGCAAAAGACTAATAAAAGACTTATTCAGAATATACAAAGAACTCTTAAAATTCAACAAGAAAATGAACATCTTGATTAAAAATCGGGAAAAAGTTCTCAACTCAATAGATACTTCACCAAAAGAGATACACTGATTGCATGACTGCAAATAAACATATGAAAAGATGCTCAACGTCATGCATCACGTGTCAGTAGCAAATTGCAAACTAAAACGAGATACTGCTACATGCCTATTAGAATGGCCAAAATCTACAACACTGGCAATACCAAATGATGGAGAGAATGCAGAGCAAGAAGAACTCTCATTCGCTGCTCTTGAGAATGCATAATTGGAAGACAGTTTGGCAGTTTCTTATAAAATGAAACAAACTCTTACCATACAATCCAGCAAAAACATTCTTTGGTATTTACCCAATGAGGTGAAAGCTTACGCCCATACAAAAATCTCAGCGTCGACATTTTAGCAGTTTTATTCATAACTGCCGAAACTTGGAACCAACCAATATATCCTCAAGTAGGTAAGTAAAATAAAGCGTGGTACACCCAAACAATGGAATATTATTCAGCGCTCAAAAGAAATATCAAGCCATGAAAATACATGGGAGGAACCTTAAATGCATATTACCAAGTCAAAAGAAGCCAATTTGAAAAGGCTACATACTCTATGATTCCAACTACATGACATGATAGAAAAGGCATAACTATAAAGAGTAAAAAGATTAGTGGTTTCCAGGGGCAGGAAAGGAGAGAGGATGAATTGGCAGAGGACAGATTTTTAGGGCACTGAAACTATTCTGTATTATACTAAAATGGCAGATAGGTGAAATTACACATTTCTCATATCAAAATCCATCAAATATACAACACCAAGAGTGAACCCTAGTATAAAGTATTAACCTTGAGTTAATTATCAATGTAAGTTCATCAGTTGTAATAAATGTACTATTCTGATACGGAATGTTGATAGGCTATACATATGTGGAGTCAGAGAATACATGGGAACTCTCTGTACTTTCTGCTTAATTTTGCCATGAACCTAAAACTGGTCTAAAAATAAAAGTATCTTAAAAAAAGAAGTTGGAAGACGTGAATGTCCTTAATGCCACTGAATTATACACTTTCCAATGATTAAAATTGTAAATTTTAACTCATGTGTATCTTACCACAATTTTTTAAATGTCATAAGAGAGTTCTAGCAACATTAGGAACTAAGAAGGTATTCTATTCAGATGTCTGTCGCCTTTCTGTTTTTTCTCAAACTACCTACCTGACCTTTTGCCTCTCCTCTGAATTCATCTCTTTTATAAACATGATCATTTAAGAATGTATTCCCTTCAAAGCAATACTTTTCCTTTTTTTTATAATATATTGTTATATAAAGCAATACTTTTTCTAACTACTTCCTTCTGACATGGATCTTCTATACCAGTGATAATGCAAAAGGTGGTCCTTAAACCAGCATCAGCAGCATCAACATCACCTAGGAACTTGTAAGAACTGTGTATTTTGGTACCACCCCTGATCTTCTGAATCAGAACCTGCTTTTTACCAAGATGCACGATAAAGTCTGAGTACAAGGTTCTAGAAGCCTTAGTTCTTGTGCACCATTCTAGCTCCCTTTATGTTCCTGGCAAGATGCATGAATTCCAGGAATAAAAGAAGCTAAGCACAATGAAAGTCAAATAGATAGGCACAGTTTTTGTAAAAGGAGAAGGGGGAAAAATGCAGCAGTGCAAAGTTAAATTTTAAAGATGTCAAGGATATAGATGGGAAAAGAGAATCATTCATGAAAAAATCAGTGATACAGCAAGCCAAAATATGATAAGCCATTTATTCTACATTATTTAGGGAATAAAGGAAATGGGAAAGCAGATGAATGCTTATGAAAAAGAAACAGTGTCTTCGATCAGGAAACCAGGGAGAAAGAAGACTAAGAAGAGAGTTTACCAATTAAAAAAAAAAAATGCCCTACAATAATTCTCCTAATCTGAGTTCTCATTTTGACCAAAATATTTCTGAACTCTTTTACCCTGAAAAGATTTTAAATGTTTTAAAAAATCAGTGGTATTCCCCAAATTACATTTACACACCAAAGTATAGTCTTTACAAAGACTATCCTGAAGACAATGAGAACAGTTAGCTTACTCATTTTATAGAAAGCAGGGCTCAAAAAATGACCAGGGATACCAGAAAGTTAACATGAAATGAAAGGTCTTTCAGTTTTAGTGTTACATTCATTAAAATAATAAGCTAATATTGGTATTTTATACTGTAGCAATGGATGACAATTTTTATTTACTCTGTCCTCAAGCAAAAATATTGCTAGTTGTATTTAATCTGTAAAATTTAGCAGAGTAGACAAAATGGCAGTTAAAGGTAGACAAAATAGCAGTTAGGAGTACAGAGTCTGACCACAGAGCAGATGGGTTTGAATCTTGGCTCTGCCATTTACAAACTGTGCAAAGAACCTTAACTTCTCCATCCCTCTGTAGCTAGTCCTGCCTTCTTTGGCCGGCTGTTTATGAAGATCAAATAAGATACAGTGATTAGCATAAAGCCTGGCACATAGCACACAAAACTCAAAAACTTTTTTTTGTGTGTGAAAAATTTTTTTAAGTATTTCTTAAAGCAGAATCTTCCAAGGATAAATGGCTACCCTATCTTAAAATAACTGGAGTTGCAGTCATGAGTTACAGTCAGTGATGGACTACATATATGACGATAGTCACATAATGTTCTAAGGGAACTAACAAAAATTCCTATCACCTAGTAACACTGTAGCCATCACACGATGTTAGCCATCATAGGTAAGGGAACCATCTCACATATTTGTGGTGATACTGAAAAAAACAAAAAAAAAAAACCCTACTGTGCTGCCAGTTACATAGAAGTATAGTTACATAATACTTGATAATGAGAATAAACTACTATATTACTGGTTTATGTATCTACTATCCTATACTTTTTATCATTATTTTACACTGTACTCCTTCTACTTATATATTTTTTATTTTACAAAGTTAGAAAGACCCTCAGGCAGCTCTTTCAGGAGGTATTCCAGAAGGCATTGTTATCATAGGAGATGACAGCTCCATGCCTGTTACTGCCTCTGAAGACCTTCCAGTGGGACAAGATGTGGAGGTGGAAGATAGTGGTATCAATTATTCTGACCCTGTGTAGGCCTAGGATAAGGTGTGTGTTTCAGTATTAGTTTTTAACCAAAAAAAGCTTTTAAAATTTTAAAAATAAAAAAGGCTTATACAATATAAGGAAAATACTTTTGTACAGCTGTATAGTCTGTTTTAAGTTGCCATTATAAGAGTCATAAAGTTAAAAAATTAAACATTTATATAGCAAAAATGTTACAGTAAGTTAAAGTTATTACTGAAGAAATTTTTATAATTTAGTGTAACCTAAGTATACAGTGTTTATAACAACTACAGTCACATACAGTAATGTCCTAGGCCTTCCCATTCATTCACCACTCAGAGTCACCCAGAGCAACTTCCAGTCCTGTAAGCTCCATTCATAGTAAGTGCCTTATACAGGTGTACCATTTTTAATCTCTTATATTAATACCATATATTTATTGTACCTTTTCTATATTTAGATGTTTAATATCTTCATACTTACTATTGTGTTACAACTGCCTACATTATTCAGTACAGTAACATGCTGTACAGGTTTGTAGCTTAGGAGCAATAGGCTCTACCATGTACCCTAGGTGTGTAGCAGGCTATACTATCTAGAATTGTGTAAGTACAGTCTATGATGTTCACACAATGACAAAATTGCCTAACAATTTCTCAGAACGTATCCTTGTCATCAAGCAACACATGACTGTGTTGCATACTATATGCAGACTACATGATTCCATACATATAAAGTTTTAGAAAATGCAAACTAACCTACAGTGACAGAAAGTAGATTAGTCATTGCTTAGGGAAGGGGTGAGGGTTTGCAGATGCAGAAGGGAGAGGTAGGATGCAGGGATTACAAAAATAACTAGGAAACTTTTGGGGGTTCATTATTTTGATGTCATGATAGAGTGTATGCATAAATCCAAACTCATCCAATTGTACAGTTTATTATATGTCAACTGTATTTCAGTAAAGCTTTCAAAAATCCATTTAATCAAATAGCATTAACTATTCCAACTAAAGACAATAATCACATACTATAAAATGCTTATTTGCTAGGGCCTAGTCACAAAAAATAACTGATTTAAACTTAGTAATATTAGACATAAGCTTTAAAATATATAAAAGAGTACAGTGCACATCAATAAAGATAATCTACAACTATAAAACAACAGATGATTTGCGTTATTAGGCATTTATAATTTGTCTATGTCAAAATCAAAAATTTCTCCACAGAAACCATTTCACCCAGTGGCAAAGTTCTAGGCCAGTTCCCAAATCCTATTTAAGCAATAGGAATTAATTATCCTTCCTTTCTTCTGTGTCATCATTTTTCCCTCTTCTGAATCACTTCCATTGGCATAGAGACACGCTATAATTTCACCCATCTTAAAAAAAAAAAAAAAGCTACCACCACCACCAACAAAAACTTCTCTTGGTCCCACTTCTCCCTCCAGCCACTCCTCTCCCAATTTCTATTCTCCTTTATGGTAAAATTTCTTGAATGAGTTATCTGATTTCTCTCTTCCAATTCTCACTAAAATCTGTCCTGTTCAGGCTTTCATTCCCCGCACTGTGCCAAACCATCTCACCACGGTCAGTTATCTGCTATAGCCAATGGCTAATTCTCAGACCTCTTCTCACTCAAACTATCAACAGCATCTGATACAACTCGACTGCGTTTCACTCCTTTAAACACCTGCTTAAGTTGACTTCCAGGGTACCTCAAGTTCTTGGCTTTTCTTCCACCTCCTTCTCAGTCTCCTCTGCTAGTGCATCCTTTTCTTTATCTTCTGTACCTCTAATTATTTGAGGACTCCAGGACTTAGTCCTTGTACCTTTTCTCTTACTTTTAGCCAAACTCACTCCATTAGTAATCTCATTCATATTATGTTTTCTTAAGATCAGCTACATCTATAATTTACATGTTTCACCATAACCCTCAAATAAGGTCAACTATAGATAATTCTACTAATATTTGGTGAGGCAGCTACAAATGAAAAACAAATTCAAATAGAAACAACATAATTAAAAATAAGTGACTTAATTTTCAATAAATCATCACCATCTTTCTGTAGTTTAAGTTCAATATTATTGGTATAGTCACTTAAAATTCAAAATAATAAAGCTAAATTGATGACAACCAAAACAAATATTTGTTTATTCTAGTCACTGATTACACTGGAAACATTTACATACCACACTGATTATTTAATGGAAAATGTAAATCATGATCTCGTCTATGGTCCTAGTTCCCTAGCCTTAAAATTTAAAAGTAGCATCTAAACGTTAATATAGACTTGTTCCAAAAGCCCTTTTATAACAATTACCTCTTATATCTCAAGATTTCATTAGAATAGTAAAATAAATACTATTTTCACCGCACTTTCTGTTCCTAACATGACCTCTCACATAACCGTTAATAATGAGTGAATTTAATGAATTTAATTAAAATTGTTGAGGAACTCATAAAGCCATCCCTACTACACGAAATACATATTGAAATTCATGTTTAACTGATAAGAAGTCATTAATGTCATCTTTCTGTACTTAGTATAGCATTACCAAAAAATTTACATTTTCTTTTTAATGCTAATGAATGAAATTAAGTTCTGTATGTACAAATCCACTGAAAGACATGCTCTATTTCATTTCCTTCTGTGATAGTTAAAATGGTGATTTTTATGATGTTAACACTATCTTACTGTATATGAGGCATGCAGTTGTACACTGCCTCTATCACAATGACAAAGACTTGTTTTTGCAAGCAAGAAGAATACATTTTAAAATACAGGAATCAGTAGTAACACATAACCACCTTCATCCCTCCAAGATTCCCACTTCAAATGATGTGGCTTTACTACTTGCCAAGCCTAGAGCAACTGTTAGAAGTATATAGACAAGAGCAAGGCTTTAAAAACTGAACCCCATCTCTCGAGGGCTCCACTGCCAGTACTTCCAGTCCTGAGGAGTAGCACCTTTCCTTCTACTTCTAAGCACAACAAGTGTCTGTGCACAGACTCTTTTAATCGCTCTACCTATGAGATCTCCATCTCCGAAGTGTCTCTTTCTGACATAAATATTCTACCCTATCCATTCATTGCCTCATTATTATAAAACAACTTTGTCCTTACCAAGTTCCTGCAATCCTGTCATTCTCCTCTGCTTTCAAAACCATCAACACACTTTTTCTTTGCTTCCCTTCCTACTCACTAGCATCTCACATTCCTCCTCGGAGATCTGGCCAGACCACAAGGCCTTATCCCCTGTCCCAAGAGAACAGTAATATTAAGAATGCAGCCGGGCGCGGTGGCTCAAGCCTGTAATCCCAGCACTTTGGGAGGCCGAGACGGGCGGATCACGAGGTCAGGAGATCGAGACCATCCTGGCTAACACGGTGAAACCCCGTCTCTACTAAAAATACAAAAACTAGCTGGGCGAGGTGGCGGGCGCCTGTAGTCCCAGCTGCTCGGGAGGCTGAGGCAGGAGAATGGTGTAAACCCGGGAGGCGGAGCTTGCAGTGAGCTGAGATCTGGCCACTGCACTCCAGTCCGGGCGACAGAGCGAGACTCCGCCTCAAAAAAAAAAAAAAAAAAGAATGCAACACATTATATCCTTTGATCACACCTTCGGTATCCTCTTCTGTCTATCCTTTTTCTTTCCACTCAATGTTAGGAGTCAACAGTTTTGTTACACTTAGTTATTTCTACACTTTCTCCTCATCATAAATCCATCATTGCCAGATCTTTAACCATCAAGGGTTCTAAATTACTTACACAAACTTATACAATCAACCATAACAGTCCTGACAATATACAGTCCTGTGCTATCAGTCTGCCAGACAGCTCCACAGGGACATCTCACTAATTCAAATTCAAAATATCCAAAATCAAATTCATTATCTATCATTTCCCACTCACCCCAAAAAGGAAACTTACTCATTGTTTGGGCTTCTCTATTTCTACTAACAGCACTCAATGACTTAGGAATTGAGATCATCTTTAAATTAAAGCAAAGTACTGGATTCTCCATTAATTGGTTCAGTCAACTTTCAAATGTATGCAAATTGCTGGTAAAACAGTTGCATCTCATCAAAAGGACACAACATAGCCATTTTCATTCAACTCCTTTGATGGTACACAAATCTGATACACTGCACACGACTTGAATGCTGAAATCAGTCCCTAACACTCACCTCCAGTATTGTGACCTAACAAGTCAACCAAAATAATTCAATTTTTTCATTACATCTAGGGGAAGCTTAAGTAAGGGGTAAGCCCAAGGCAGTTAAATTTTAGTGACTATTGTAAAAAAATTCTGTAGTGGTCTATATTTAAAACTTAGTTCCCACCACAAATAATGAGAATCATATTTCTTCACAGGGTTGTCGTGAGGATTAAATCACATGCATAAGATATTTAGTACAATGCCTAGCATATACAGGTGCTCAAAATTTTTCCAAAATTAAGAAACCAAACAGCAAATCCATGAAGCTCAGAGATCATCAAGCAGGATAAATACCAGAAAATCTACACCTAGGCATGTGATGTTCAAACTGCTGAAAACCAAAGACAAAGAAAAATTCTGAAAGACAGAGAAAAACCACTTTACCTATAGAGGGATAGTGATAAAAATTAGATTAGACTTCTCCTCAGTAATCATACAAAAAGAGAGGCAAACTAGGACAACCACTTACAAAACATTTTAAAAAGAAAGAAGTATAATTGATATGCTAAGAGAGGAGAGAAAAGCAACCATACAAAGTGCTCAATTAAAATCAGAGAAAGCAGAAAAAGAGAGGACATTTTTGGGGGGTGGAGAGGGTGAAACAGAGGTTCCTTCCATCACTCAGACCGGAGTATAGTGTGCAATCTTGGCTCACTGCAAACTCCGCCTCCCACGCTCAAGTGATCCTACTACCTCAGTCTCCCAAGTAGCTGGGACTACAGGTGCATGCCACCACACCTGGCTAATTTTTGTATTTTTTTGTAGAGACAGGGTTTCACCATGTTGCCCAGGCTGGTCTCAAACTCCTGGGCTCAAGTGACTGGCCTGACTCAGCCTCCTAAAGTGTTGGGATTACAGGTGTGAGCCACAGCCCAGCCAACTTTTTCTTTTTAATGAAACAAAGAACAAGTGCAATGAATAAAAAACAGCTGCAAATACATTAGATTTTAATACATCAATAATCACTTTAAATGTGAATGGTCTAAAAACACCAATTAAAAGGTAAGAGACAGAGTAGATTTTTAAAAAAGACCTAACTATATATTGTATATAAGAAACTCACTTTAAATATAGAAATAGATTAAAAGTAAAGAAATGGAGAAAGATATACCATGCTAACATTAACCAAAACAAATCTGAAGTAGCTGTATCAATTTGAGACAAAGTAGGTTTCTGAGCAAGGGAAATTAACAGGGATAAAGAAAGGCACTGCATTCTGATAAAGGGGCAAATTCTCCAAGACCTAACAATTCTTAATGTATATGCACCTAACAGAGCATCAAAATGTGAAGCAAAAAGCTGATAAAACTACCAGGGGAAACATGAACTCATGATCACAGCTGGAGATATCAACATCCTTCTATCAGTAATTAACTGAAAGGCAAAAAATCAGTAACAATACAGTTGAACTAAATACCACCAATCAACTGGATCTAACTGCTATTTATATAGTACTTCAACCAACAACAACAGAATACACGTTATTCTCAAGCTCACATAAGTCATTCACTGAGACAGACTATATTCTAGGCCATAAAACACACCTGAAAAAATTTAAAAGAAGAGAACTAACAGAGTATATGCTCTCAGATCACAATGCAATTAAACTAGAGAGCAATCTCAGAAAGATAAACGGGAAAATCTCAAAACATTTGGAGATTAAACATCACACTTCTAAATAACACATGGTTCAAAGTCTCAAGAGAAATTTCTTAATACTTTGCATTAAGTGAAAATGAACATACAATTTATCAAAATGTGTGGGATGCACGAAAAGCAGTGCTTGGAATTTATGGCACCGAGTGTATATATAGATGGTCCACAGTCTATGATGGGATTACATCCCAATAAACCTGTTTTAAGTTGAAAATATCATGAAGTCTGTATTAGAAAAGTAGAAGGATCTATAAAACCACAAAAACCAAAAACCTAGGCAATACCATTCAGGACATAGGCATGGGCAAGGACTTCATGACTAAAACACCAAAAGCAATGGCAACAAAAGCCAAAATTGACAAATGGGATCTAATTAAACTAAAGAGCTTCTGCACGGCAAAAGAAACTACCATCAGAGTGATAGCAGTTTCAACAGGTTACCTGTAGGTTACCTACAGAATGGTAACCTACAGAATGGGAGAAAATATTTGCAATCTACCCTTCCGACAAAGGGCTAATATCCAGAATCTACAAATAACTCAAACAAATTTACAAGAAAAAAACAACTCATCAAAAAGTGGGCAAAGGATATGAACAGACACTTCTCAAAAGAAGACATTTCTGCAGCCAATGGACACAAGAAAAAATGCTCATCATCACTGGTCATCAGAGAAATGCAAATCAAAACCACAATGAGATACCATCTCACACCAGTTAGAATGGCAATCATTAAAAAGTCAGGAAACAACAGGTGCTGGAGAGGATGTGGAGAAACAGGAACGCTTTTACACGTCAGTGGGAGTGAAAATTAGTTCAACCATTGTGGAAGACAGTGTGGCGATTCCTCAAGGATCTAGAACTAGAATTACCATTTGACCCAGCGATCTCATTACTGGGTATATACCCAAAGGATTACAAATCATGCTACTATAAAGACAAAAGGAAACGTATATTTATTGTGGCACTATTCACATAGCAAAGACTTGGAACTAACCCAAATGTCCATCAATGATAGACTGGATTAAGAAACTGTGGCACATATACACCATGGAATAATTAAGGCAGAAATCTACGTAATTGAAAACAGGAAATCAAGAGAAAAAAAATCAATGAAACTAAATGAAGAGTCTTTGAAAATAATAACAAAATTGATAAATTTGTAGTCATGTATTATGATGTACCACACAGAGCTTTTATTCTGGTTTTAAAAAAATGAGTGCTACCATTCAAAATAGCAAAGATATGGAATCACCCTAAGTGTCCATTGACAGATGAATAAAGAAAATTTAAATACAAATAATGGAATACTACTCAGCCATTAAAAAGAATGAAATCGGGGCCGGGCGCGGTGGCTCAAGCCTGTAATCCCAGCACTTTGGGAGGCCAAGATGGGCGGATCACGAGGTCAGGAGATCGAGACCATCCTGGCTAACACGGTGAAACCTCGTCTCTACTAAAAAATACAAAAAACTAGCCGGGCGAGGTGGCGGGCGCCTGTAGTCCCAGCTACTCGGGAGGCTGAGGCAGGAGAATGGCGTGAACCTGGGAGGCGGAGCTTGCAGTGAGCTGAGATCCGGCCACTGCACTCCAGTCCGGGCGACAGAGCGAGACTCTGCCTCAAAAAAAAAAAAAAAAAAAAGAATGAAATCATCTCTTTTGCAGCAACATGGATGGAACCAGAGACCATTATCTAAAGACCATTATCTAACTCAGAAACAGAAAGTCAAATACCGTATGTTCTCATTTATAAGTGGGAGCTAAATAATTTGTATACATGGACATAAAGAGTGGAATAATAGACAATGGAGACTCTGAAGAGTGGAAGGATAGATGGTGGGTGAGGGATGAGAAATTACTTAATGGGTACAATGTACACTATACTAAAAAGCCCAGGCTTTGCCCCTATGCAATATATCCATGTAGCTTGTACCCTCTAAATCTATAAAAATAATTTTAAGAAATGAGTGCTAGTCTTCATCCTCAACTATAATATAAAATGCTTCACTGTTCCTCCCTTTTCATTTAACCTTTCCACAATTCTCTGGCATAACCTCTAGCACATGTATGTTATGAAAATTTAGCAAAATAAGACAAGAGATGTCCCTATTAAAATGGCTAGAAAACAAGCTTACTTTTGTAGCATAAGGTAAAAACATAACAGACTTGATATTTTCTGGTAAATGAATCAAACAAGTTAATCCATGCCCTGATACATAAGCTTTTCTTCTTTTCAAGTAAGTTAGTCAATGTAACTTTATTGGAGTACACCTGGCTAGGGGTTAGGAATAAAGAATGGCTAGATGCTGGACTAACTATTATCAAAAAAAAAAAAAAACTTTTGCTGTCATCATCATCATCCAATAGACGTCAACCCACCCAAAATCTACCTCCTTAGAATTCCTTTAGGACCTTTAGTTTAAGAAATGGTACCTTTGCAGCATAAGGGAGTAGGAAAAAAATGGGACTTTGAAATCACATATATCTGTGTTCAAATTCCATCTCCGTTTCTATTAGCCATGTGACCTTGAGCAAATTACTTGATCTATGGGAGGACTCAGTTTGCTGGTTGACAAGTACCACAAATACAATTCTAACAGTTTATGCAAAAAAGAGGACTTATGACAAAGATAACTAGGATGTCTCTGGAACTCAATCTCAGGACCATGGACAAAGGAACTCGAATACAGTCAGGACTCTGTGCATCTGCTTCTTTGCACTCTTTGTTCTAGAAGCCCCAGCTTATCTAGCTCATAGGGCAAGAAACAAGGCCATTAATGGTTTCAGAGTTTTGTATCTCACAGCTTCAGCAATTGAAGAGAAAACAAATTATTCAACCTCTGGGCATGGAGGACCCAGGAAAAGTTCTGAGTGACTTGGCTTAGTGCAAGTGTCTAAAACCAGGCCAATAAACCACAGAAATCAACAGAATTGTGATTGGTCTCTCTGGCCCCTTTCAAGCCAAAGTGATCTTTATAAAAGATAGATCTGATTCAGTAATTAACCTGATTAAAACTCTTCATGGCCTTCCCCAAGAGACTTAAAATCCTTAACTTTGTTAAAATAAGCCTCATGTAGGCCCTCTGCATAGTCTGGCTTCTGTTTACCTCTGCAACCTCCTATCAAGTCACAATCCCTCTTACACTAAGCTTTAACTGTTTCATCTGTTCTTTGCATTCTCTTCCTTTTCTACCTACCTAACTTCCACTAATCCTGCCTCCAAGAAGCCTCCCCTAACTCCCAATGTAAATCCAGTTCCCTCTTCTTTTCCCTTATAGCATTCACCAAAATTTCTAAGTACAAATGTTTTGTTCAACACCTGTTTTTTACTATACTGTTAACGCCAAGAGAATAGAAACCTATCCTTTTTAGCACCTACTTGGCCCTCAATAATTATGTGCTGATTATGAACTATGAATCATTGGTTTAACAAGCAGGACCCACTAAATGAACCAATTACAAATGAGGGGACGGTAGCAGGCAGGGAGAATTGCTATTATCAAGTTATTAAAACGACTACTCCAACAGTAACTTATCAGTAAAAGGGGAGATAAAGCAGTTCTGAGAGAATCTGGGCTTCTGCTAGGCGGAACAAACAACCTGTTCAATTCAGTTAACCTTTTTCTTCAATTAAATCCTCACAGGGCTATGGTAGCAACTAAACAAGAGAAATAATAAATGTGATAGTACCTATACAGTGTCTTGTACATATAGCAAGCAAACAATGTTACTTCTTTTCCTTTTGGACCATGTTACACATTATTTTTTAATATCACTGATCTCCAAATAAGGAGTTAATAAAAAGCCTATTAAATACTCCAGTGCATATGACAAAAATAGCTGTGTTTTTTGACCTCTTCCCTCACAGCACCCTGATCTTTCCATGTAGGAAGAGAATGACTTCTCTTTTATGCTGTAGTAATTGCATACAATCAAAAATCCATTCCATTTAGATTAAACCAAAAACAGGCACTAGGAACACAAAAATGAAGCAAAACAAAACAACCAAACACTAACAACAAAACCGTCCTCAAGGAGTTCATAGATTCACTTTCTCAATCTGCCTTCAGCCCCATCACATCCATACCAAAGCTTCATTGCACCCCAGGTAAGGCTGCTACAAACACAAGGTGCCCCATACTTCATGGGGCAATAACCCATCTTTGTATCTTCATACTCCCACTTCATCACCTCCTTCCATTTTTTTCCTTAAAAAAATTCTATGGAGATTCACTGGATATGATCTTTCTCCAAAGTATGAATAAAATCTACCCTGACTTTACTAATAGCTCAAAATAAGGAAACAAAGGAAACAATCCAAAAGAAAAATCCTGTTTTTTGACAGTGCTGGGAGTTTATTTTAAAACTTAAAACAAACGTAAAACCCATCACAAAAATAACACCTTTAAGAGACTAAAAAATCTTGCTTTTGAGAACAGGCATGTGAGAAAGGATCAAAGCTACTTTCTTTTTCAGAGGTAGGTCCAGAAAGAAATGTCCTCACAGAGGTACGTAAGCTGTAATATTAGGGAAAATGAACTATCAGAAAAAAAGTGGGATTACATCAAGCTTCAAAGTTATATCAAGCCTTGGAATTTTATTTGTAGCTAAAACAGACCTCAGAAGTCATCAACTTCTACCTTTTCATTTTATAATCAAATATCTTGGCCGGGCGCGGTGGCTCAAGCCTGTAATCCCAGCACTTTGGGAGGCCGAGACGGGCGGATCACGAGGTCAGGAGATTGAGACCATCCTGGCTAACACGGTGAAACCCCGTCTCTACTAAAAATACGAAAAACTAGCCGGGCGAGGTGGCGGGCGCCTGTGGTCCCAGCTACTCGGGAGGCTGAGGCAGGAGAATGGCGTAAACCTGGGAGGCGGAGCTTGCAGTGAGCTGAGATCCGGCCACTGCACTCCAGACCGGGCGACAGAGCAAGACTCCGTCTCAAAAAAAAAAAAAAAAAAAAAAATATCTTGAGAAGTAAAGTCACACAGAAGACTGCATTTCCTTCTAATTTCTGTCATGTCCTAACTTCTCGTCCCAGATAATGTAAGGCTATGCCACTCACTGAACTGAGAAACAGCCTCCTCTTCAAGTCCACTGGGTGAAAGAGAACAAGTTCCTAATGTTGTCATGTCTAACACGAGAGTTACAGATCCTAGCATTTCAAGGTAGATCTGAAACTTATTTTTCCCATAGAAAGACTGTCATACAAATTATTATAGGTATTTTAATACACTTACGCTAATTATTAACATAATTTTATGGTTTTTTTAGTATTAACATAATCCTATAATTCAGGTATTTTATTATTTAAATAGGCTTTAGTGGGCTGTCTGTGACTCTAACCACTAAGTATATCGTTTCTGAGAAAATAAGACCCAAGTTCCAAACCATTTCACAAGCTGTAAAATATAATCAATCGTGTAGTAAGTTAGAACTACCAATTCACAAAATTATAAGCTGAATGTGATAAACTAAAAACACAAGATTCTTAATTTTATAAAAAGTTCCACCTCAGGGGTAATTTATTTTTAACAACTAGACACTCAGGCATTTAGCACAGGATTTAATTTACATATATCTTTTTATTACTATTTCACTAGAAAAGTTAAGTCGCAAAGAATCAAACACACTTCTATCTAGTATAGGGAAAACAAAAAATATGTTGATACATCTTCATAAAGTGAGCTATAAGAAGAAAATTGTTAATATTTCATAAATCAAAGACTGCTAAGTATCTAGTGCCAATTCCAAAGTGTACAGGTAATGAATGGAATTAGATCTGAACAGGTAAATGGAGTTCCAAGAACCTCCAAATTCATTTTTCTCTTTTCTCCTGAGATAAAGTTATACATTTCATTAACTAAAATGTTTGATAAATCTTTAAAAATGTTTCACTGAGTATATTAATTCAATGGATATTCTTTACACATTCATTTTATTTGTTCAACAAAGAAAACTGAAACCCTACTATTTGTTAAACACTATACTGACAACTTTGGATTTATGACGATAAGCTGCAGGTCAGTTCCTTTCCTCAAATAACTAAAAAAACCATGACTTTACTGCATTTACCCAAGTGACAGTGACAGCTAAATTTTAATTCATTTAAGAAAACATTATAAAACAATCAAATTCTCAACAAAGAAACCATACAATAGTTAACTTTAAACACACTTCAATAGTCTTATCTATATGAAGTTTTCTCACAAAGTAACCAAAAGCACTGTTTTGGTAAAAGTGCTAATAATATAAACTTTTGATAGTAGTCTAATAAGGAAGTCACAAGATACTATGTACTGTGATAATGAAAATCAAGTACTTGGAAAGATATCTTAAGTTATTCCTAAAATAAAGCAAAATGTATAATTAAATATAGTCTTATACAATATTAATACACTGTCTCTGACTATATGAATATTTACAAACATGAGTAATAAAGTAACTCTATAGCATACCTTATAAATGATCACAACTAAGCATTTTGGATTGTAACACCTGCAAATTTTTAACAAAAAAGGCCTTAATATTTTTTGACTATATTATTCTTCACTAACTTAATTCAATATTCTACTTATTATCAAGTCATAATTTTTATTTACTATTAACTATTGTATATGTTTAACTACATGTAGGTATTAACTGTAATAACCTTTATGTCTGCAATTATTTAAAACCATTGATAGATGAGAAACATTTTTCAATTCAGAGGCATATCTCTCCAAAGCAAAAATCAATGTTAATCAGCCATTCTAACATGACAAGGAAAATCCTGACATTTTTTCATTGTATTTTTCACAGAAATTTTTTTTATCATTCATCAGCTATTTAAATTTTCTTTTAAAGGACTACAAAAACACACCTTTCCTGAATTTATGCACACTATCCACTAAATATTATCTCCATTTACATATAAGGAAACCAAGGCACAAAGATGTCCATTTTGTAAATTGCAAGGTCATTTCCTAACCAAGCAACTAATCCTACACCATCAACTTATATTGTATGTGCGCCACTTCCAAGTGCCATAAAACAATTACCGTACCTTAAAACTGCCTCTGCAATGCTTATATGTGATTCTCTTTTATCAGACGGGTTAATGCAACAAGCTTAAACAAGATGGAAAAGGAAAATTATAAAAATACAACACTTATTTTTGATAGTGAATCATTTATTTTTAAATAATGAGATGTAAATAGTTTTTAACATAAAAATCAAGTAACCAACAGTTGTTTCTTGCATTTAAAAAAAAAAAAATTCATCCTTCAGGTAGATCATGCAAAACTGAAGCCTACTCATACTTGTAGATCGAAGTTAGAAAAAAAAATTGGATTCTAAAACAAGTAATTAAATACATGATATTGCAAAGACAAAAGTGAATAAAAAATAACATCAGATAAATTAGGGAATGACTGATACGGTGGTTAAAATCCTCACCTTAAATATTAAATTCTTCCACTCAATGGAAGGCAACGATTAGTAATGACACATTCTGTTACTGAAAAACAAATACAAAACTTTTCTTATTCAAAACTTCCGAAATTTTATATCAAATACTTCATTCGAATATTCAATATAAACAAAAATATGTTTCCTAACAGAAACTTAGAGTATAAAGGATAAACTGTTTCTGAGAGTTCAAATTTAGACTGCATTTTTAATCATGATATAGTGCTATGATCAGAAAAATGAATGTTACCTACCATGCAAATTTAAATTTAAGAACATTAGACGGATTGAATAACCCATAAGTCAATTACATCAATTAGTGAAAACAAAAAAAAACCTTAGCTAACCGTGAATCTAACACCAAAGAAAAAATTTAGGTCGAACCACCGCACACCTTATTATACAGAAAAGGAAATGATTAGAGTAAGTCGTATTTAAGTACCTAGTCTAGCTGGGGATCAATTAATTAATCGGTTATAGGGCAGGTCGTGTATGTTGAGATAGGATGTGCTTTTTTTCATCGTTATTCCAGTTCATTATCCGCAAGTGCAAGAGAAGGTGTCAGAGTACCGAAGCTAGGGGGCATGCTGTAGCAAGGGGAAAAGAAAAATGGGAAAGGTGCAATGGATGCTGCATAGTTGAATAATTATCTGGGTGGCACAATGGAGAGTCCTGCCGACATGAGCGCTGAGTGAGCGGCTCCCTAACTCTGCCCGAGGCAGCCCCCACGAACGGGCACCAGAAGCGACAGCACTGCTTCGCCTTCCCTTCCAACCAAGAAAAGGAAGCCTGCACTCGCTTTACCGTTATGTCTTTAGACACCGACTCGCGGAGCAAACACGCAAACGCACGAGCTCGCTTTACTGAGCCCCGTGCACGTAGAGCGAGCAGAGGTTTCTCTGTCGCCCGGGGCTACCGCCTCCCCCGGAAAGAGGCACGGGGCGGATCGTGGGCGCGGGTGGGCAGGGAAGCCCGGGCGGTGGCACCTCAGGTGAGACCCGCAGTCTCTCCGGCGAAAGCAGCCCCGGGGCGGTCCCTGCAGCCGAGCCCCAGGCGCGCCCACCGCCGTCTCCCTCGGCACCCAGCCCGGCTGGCGGGTGGGCGGTGGGCGCTCGGGAAACCCGCGGATGGGGGTGGAGGCCGGGGCGGGGGAGGCGCGCCCATCCATCCCCGTCACCTCTGCGGGCCACACACCCCTCGGTCTGCTCTGGCCGGTGAGGAAGAGTTCCTCTCCCAGCACCCCCTCCCCGAAAAAAGCAATTCCTCAGGGACTCGCGCTCACCGTGAAATCTTGGGGGTTCTCGCTTACCCCTTCTTCATGCTTCGGCAGCGGTCGCCGGCCCCCCTCGGCTCGCGGGACTCCACCTAGGGCCCCCAGGAGGGTCGGGCTCTGGGGCGGAACCCGCTCAGGACAGCGGCCGAGGCGCCAGGCCACGGGGAACGCCGCCTGGGGCGCCCACCGGCCGCCGGACCCACCGTGTGCTCGACGCGCGAGTGAACAACACCGCGAGCTGCCGCTCCCCCCGCCCCCTCCCCGCGCGAGACGCTCCACAACCGGACGCAGGGACCCGCGCCAGAAGCAGGGGGGACCTCAGGACTCTCTCCGGCTATGGTCCCATCCTTGCCCCCCGCCCCAGGAGCTATTCCCGGCCAGTCAGAGGTCTCAAAACTTCAGATTCTCACTTTCCTCTTCAGCCTCCAGTGCCCAGGTGCAGTCGAGGTGGGAAACCCAGCCTCCGCCCACTCCTCCATCAGTGGGGCTGAAGCTCGCTCTTCCCCCCTTTCCTGAGGTTCTGTGGTATTGCCCAATCCTCAGTTTGGGGGAGGGGGACGGAGAGAACAGTGCTTGGCTAGGGAATGAGGGAAGATGACAACCAATTGAATGGAACATCCATTCGGGGGCGGGGTCAAGGAGGGACCCGCCCCCGTCCCGCCCCCTCGTTCCAAACTACACTTCCCATTGTGCCCTCTGGTGCTTCCTGCCGCGCTGCACGCTGGGAGTGCAGGACCGCGAGGCCTCAAGGTATTTTGGAACTCGTATTCTTTAGTCAACTAGGTCCTGAAAGTTATAAGCTATTATAATTCTCTCTTTTTCCCTAGATAAACTTTTTTAAGCTCTCAGTTCGACAGTAGTTATTCTAATAATAATTATCTTATTGTTTTAAAATGTAAGAAATTATTTCCTAGCAAAGAAAGTTAATTATGTGTTCCATGGCAATCTGTCAGGACCTGGGAGCCTCTTCTTCTTCCGCCCTGACAGGGTCTCCGCAGAAGATTTGTTGCCGTCATGTCGGCTGCGATTGCAGCTCTGGCCGCTTCCTACGGTTCGGGTTCAGGGTCCGAATCGGACTCGGACAGTGAGAGCAGTCGGTGTCCGCTACCAGCCGCCGACTCTCTCATGCACTTGACTAAATCGCCTTCAGCCAAGCCGTCTCTAGCAGTGGCAGTGGACTCGGCTCCGGAGGTGGCAGTTAAGGTAAGCACCTTTACTACTGATGCGGTGTGGGAATTGTTGGCTTCAGCTCCAAAACTGCCGGCCGCTTGTTAGGTCCCGGGTTACCTCATTGCCCAGAGATAAGTTGCTAACGTTTGAATTTCTTCTCCTTCCCACATGCATCCTCGGGAGAAGCAGAATTGGAAGTTCGGAATAGCCCTCCGATGCTCTCTGCCCTTACCTCCCGCCATCAGAAAGCAAGTGGAAAGAGGGGGTGAAATTTGAATTTGTGGATTAGGGACATAGCCTGTAAAGTGCAGATGTTATCTCGGAACATAAATAAAATTAGATCAGGACTTCCCAAACTACAGTATTGTACCTTCACTTGAAGTGAGCAGTGGCCTTCATTTGTTTTATTTTTGAAAAACTAGATTCTAATCCTGGCACCACCACTTAATGTGAACTTGGGCAAGTTATGCAGCCTCCTCTCTTTCCTCACCTGTACAAGTGGAGATCATTTTCAAAGCACCTGTCTACATGAGAAGATGAGTGTGAAAATTCAGTGAAATTACACAAATAAAGCATATAGCACAGAGCCTGGTAACTAGTGAGAGTGCAGTAAATGTTTTATGATTATGTATGTTAATACAGTGAGAAAGAGGCCTTGGATTTGAGAAATAGCTGCATGATCTCAATGGAGGAAGCTGATTCAGGCAAGAGTTTCCAGGCAAAGGTGACAGGCAAGCCTGAGAAGGCAAAGAGCTTAGTGTGTTTGAAGAACTGAGGAAAAGCTGATGTGTCTAGAGCCTGATGAGAGCATCTACAGATTGATAGTGTAGGCCCAGTAGAGCCCGAGGTAGGTGATCAGCTCAAGATGTGAAGATGGGAGGCGGTGTCCAAAAATTCCTTTGTATCATGTCCCCAAGTCTAGTTTAATAATTTAAGAAGTGTGTTACAGATTTTTAACAAGCTGTCTGTGAATTTTACTTTTTAAAAATGGACATCTGGCATGAAAGAATGCTTAGAACCCTCCTAACTTCCTATCAAAACAAAACTTTCCAAACTTATGCCCCTCCGGTAACCTCCTGAGTCTTCTCCTTTCACAGCTCAGCTTTTTGGAGCTCTCTTTTTGTCTTCATCTCATTTTCTCCTCAACCCAATGCAGTCTGGCCCTACCCTCTTGGAAAACTGTCTGTGAGTGATGTCCCAGGCCTTGCAGTTGTCAAATTCAGCCATCTGACTTAAATGTCTGCATCAAATGACACTGTTCATTAGTTCCTCTTTCTTGAAACTTTCTCTCTGTTTCGCTGCCATGGGGCTCTACTCAGCTTTCTGTTCCAATTATTTTACTCTCCCTTTTCAATACTGGTGTTTCCCAGGACTCTGCTCTTAGTCCTCTTTGCATTCTACATATTCTCCCATACCTTCAATGTCAGACTGTGCTGCTTCTAGCTCAAGGTGAACACCGTGAAATGGTTAGCACAGACTCTGGAATTAAGACTGTAATTCAAATCCTGCCTCCAGCACTTACCCACCTGGGGACCTTGGATAAGTTGCTAAAATGCTCTGTGCCTAATTTTTGCTGATCTGTAAAGTAGGAATAACAGTAGTACCTATCTAACAGAATTACAAGAATTGCCATAAAAGATGTAGAGCCCTTTTAACAGTGCCACATGCTTGCTATCCTTTTATTTCCAGTTCTATCCTCCTTGCTAGCTTACAACCTTGAGAGGTATATAAAAATCTCCCACTGTAATCGTACATTTGTCTCTTGCAGGTTGGCACTCAGCCACCTCCAGTTCAGTGTGTTGAAAAATTATTTTCTTTCCCTCAAAATCCACTTCTGTTTTCCCCATTTTGATCTGTGATCCCACGATCCACCCACTAGTTCAAGCCAAGAACAAAGGAGGTATCCTTTTCCTTCTTCCTCAGCCCCTGAAGCTAGTCATTCAATTGATTCTAACATTTCTGTTTCATTAATTTATTTCACATCAACTCCTTCCTCACTATTTTCACTGGTGCAGGCTTCATATCTTCCTTATTTCTCCCAGGAGTTATTCTTTTCTTTCTCTTTCAGCCTCTTCTTTTGAGTAGTGGGTCCTGCCCACTTTAACTCAATGATACTCATCAAATCTCTCTCTTCTGCTGCCACTGCTTAGTTCAGAGTCTCATCATTTCTCTTCAGACAGTTGTAGCTTTCTAACTGATATTTCTACTTCTTCCTTTCTTGTCTCCCAGTGTTATACCCCATTCTTTTCTTCACAGGGCACCTAGAATGATCTTTGTAAATTCCACTTGCGTCCTATCACTTCCCTGCCCAAAGACACCATGTTGTCCAATGAGTAATTTCTAAGTTTTTTTGGTAACATGTGAGGGCTGCTATTCTCCCATGCTGAACTCTTTACAAAGCCCTGAAAGCCAATTTTTCTTTCTTCCTCTGAAGATATTGCCCACGCTAGTTTTTCTGCCTGGAAATCCCTTGCCTAGTGCCTCCTTCCCCCATTCCAAACACTATGGTCCTTCAGTCTCACTGCGCATTTCCTCCTATTCTAGCCCCTTTATCATATCTTAACTATAACACTTAGCACATTGCCATGACTTGTTCATCTTTTTCTTTGCCCTGGACTGTGAGACCCTGGGGTCCAGAGACGGATCCATTCATTTGTGTCTCGGGTGCCTAGTACACAAGATTAGGGAAGTATATTTGGTAAGAGAATAGAATGAAAAAGAAAGTCTTGTAAAAGTATGCACATTAAGAATCAGAATTTTAGAGCTGGACAGGCAGTGGCAGGGTTGGAGGTGTCTGTGTAGAACTCACTTAGTTCAATCACGAATAAATAAGGAAACCCCGGAGGAAAGGTTGCATAAGGTACCAGAGGTCCATTAGAAGTAGAGCTGGGGCTAGTCCACCCAGTGGTCTGGGTTCTATGAGAGAGTAGAGGGCATTGCTCATTGTTAGTTTATGAACCAACACTTGTTTATATAAAGGGAAAACAAACTTATGCATAGTAAATACAATGATTGCAAATTATTGGAAAATTGGAAAATGACCAAGGGAGAGGTGAAGCTTGCAAATATATTCATCTGTAGTTGACTAATTATATTATGATTAATAGCAAGCATTTTGGCAGAGAATACATTTATGCAGCATTTTTAATCCATGTTTTTTCTGAGCTGTTTCCTGCAGTTGAGTATCTTTTCATATATGTTATTGGTGATTTAATTTTTTTTTCTTTTGAAAGCAACTATTGGGTTGTCATTTCCTTTTGATTTTTAGGAGATCTTTACATATTTTGGATACTATCCTTTGTCAATTGTGTGTGTTGCAAAATTTTTTTCTTTTTGCGACTTGTCTTCTCACTTTTCCCTGTTGTTTACGAACAATTATTTATATAGTCTGCGCTTATCAAATTATTCCTTTATGTATTGTGGTTCCTGTTGCTTGTTTGAGAAATCCTTAACTCATAGTCATGAAAATATTCTCTTGTATTATCTCTCGAAAACTTTTCACATTTAAGTCATTAATCCATATGAAATTAATTTTTGTCTATAGTGTGAACATTCTTAATAATATGGCTTGACAGGTGATTGGGCAGTTCCCTTGCCCTTTTTTGTTGTTCAAGAATGTTTTGGCTGGCTCTTCTGGGCCCTGTAATTCTATATACAGTTTAGAATTAACTTGGAAAGTTCTACTAATACCCAGTTGGGATTTTGTTTGGGAGTACATTGAGTCATAGGTCAACTTGGAGATAATGTTATATCCGTTCATTTGTTTAGGCCTTTTTTTAGTTTTTTTTTTTTTCTTCCAAAGTTTGTAATTGTCTCCGTATCAAAATCTTGTACAGTTTTATTAGAGCTATTTCTAGGTGCATCTTATTTTTATGTTATTGTATTTTTCATTTGTTTAACTTTCTAACTGATCTTACTACTTACAACTGATCTTACTACTTATATAGCCATATCAGCTGCAAATATGACAGTATTTTTTCTTTCTTTTAATCATTATTTCTTTTATTTATTTTTCTTGCCTTGCCATGCTGACTACCACCTCCAGGAAGATCTAAAATAAAAATTAAAAGGATGTACCAGGCAAATTTTAACCAAGAGAAAGCTAGCACTGTTTAACATCAATAAAAATAGACTTTAAAGCAAAAAGCATTACTGGAAACAAAAGAGTCACTTCATCATGATGGAAGGTTCAGTTCACAGAGAGATATAAAACAATGTAAGCTCAAAATATTTAAGCAAAAATTGACAGAACTACAAAGAGAAATGGACAAATATACAATTACAGTGGGAGATTTTTATATACCTCAATAATTGATAGAACAAGCAAAAAATATCAATAATGATACAGAATATGTGAAAAAATTAGTAAACTGCATCTAAAGGTCTTAGGGAACATGGCACTCAGCAACACAGAATGTTGTTTTCAGGCACTGAAAACGTTTTGAAACATTGAAACATAATGAAACATTTTTTAAATGACGGTGTGCTAGACCAGAGATTGGCAAACTTCAGTAAAGGGCCAGACAGTAAATATTTCAGGCTGTGCTGGCCCGGTGTAGTTTCTGTCACTTCTTTCTTTCTCTCTTTCGCCCTTTCTTTTTCTTCATCTTTTTTTCTTAAGCCTTTAAAAATGCAAATACCATCCTTAGCTTGTTGGTACAAAAAAGCAGACTGTGGAGTGGATTTGGCCCACAGACTGTAGTTAGCCACCCCTGAACCGGAACATAAAATAAGTCTCAACAGATTTAAAATCTTATTACCGCATTCTCTGACCGCAGTGCATCTAAGCTAGAAACTAACCACAAAAAGATAGCTATAAAATTTCCATATTTGAAAATTGTGACATTGCACTTCCAAGCAACTATACAACGGAACATGTGAGCTGCAGCCATGGCAATTTTTTAAAAAGTATAGTCATAAACACATATCACAGAAAAAAGGAAAGACAGAAAGTTAGTATGCTAGGCATCCTTTCTTTTGGATTTTTTAAATCATTACATTCTGTCCCTGTACTTGTTTTAAGTCATGCAGGCAGTTTCCGTTCTTTAAGTGGTTACCCCTAGAAAGCATAGCACATTTGATCAGTACTTTTACCTTCTACTGAACAATGCGAGAACCTTAGAACACTTGAATTTTATTCACATCCCCTGTACTCCTACTTTAGCTATTGTTGTCTGGTATATATGCATGCACTTACATATACACATACACCCTCCACAAGATGATGGTGAATGATGATGATTCTTGCATCTCATATGCAAGGTATCACTTTCTGCCTGTAGCACATTCTTTAGAATGTCCTTTAGTGAGGATTTAGTGGCAAATGCTTTCAGTTTTAGTTTGTCTTTTAAAATGTTTTGGCTGGGCGAGGCGGGCGTATCGCCTGAGCCCAGGAGTTCCAGACCAGCCTGGGCAACATGGAGAGACCCTGTCTCTAGAAAAAATACAAAAATTAGCTGGGCATGGTGGCGTGCACTTCCCAGCTACTTGGGAGGCTAAGGTAGGGAGATCACTGGAGCCAAGGAGGCAGAGGATGCAGTGAGCCAGAATTACGCCACTGCACTCCAGCCTGGGAGATGGAGTGAGACCCTGTCTCATAAATAAATAAATACATAAATAAAATGCTTTCATTTAACTGTATTTCTCAAAGGATATTTTCACTGGGTTGTTTCCTTAGCTGGCAATTTTCTCTCAGCACTTTTAAGATATTCTACTGTCTTCTGATTTTCATTGTTACTGATAAATCAGCTGTTGGTGTAGCTGTTTCTCTTTGGAAGTGATATTCTTTTTTCTTTTGACACCTTTTAAGACACCCCCCCCCAATTTTTTTGAGATACGGTTTCATTCTTTAGTTTTATTATAGGATACATGTGTATGGATTTCTTTTTATTTTTTCTGTTCAGAATTTGTTGGATTTCTTTAATTGTGGATCAATTGGTTTGAAATGTGGACCTTTGGACATTTCTTAGCAGTTGTCAGTTCTTATCACTTCACATATTATTTTAGTCCCATTCTCTCTTCTCTTCTGGAACTCCAATTATGCATATTTGTGTTCTCCGGTATATGTATGACAGTGAGTATTTTCTAGATAAAAATTTTTGAATGCCAGAGTGTAAGGTTTTGCACTTTAGAATTCATGCCGTGGACCCTGTTGGATTGCAAGGGTTGCTTATTAAGTGACTTTAAGGTTAGAAAAACAAAAGCAGATCTGGCTTTCTCTCATTTCAACTAGTGACTGTGTTACTTCCCCCCAGTGTATTCTTTGCCTTAGCATAGCCAACTAAAGTAAAATAAAAATTCTGCCTCTAATTTTGAGGCATATTTTTCAGTGTTTTCATGGGTGGTGTTTCTTGTATTTGTGAGCTTCAAATGGACCACCTTTTCTTCTGCAATCTGTTAAGGGCCAAACTCAGAGGATATCTTTATCTGAATTTCTCTTCTTTTGTATCATTCACCTAAATTCTTCTATTAGGAAGTGTAGTCATTTCTATTTCTTGGGATGAAAAAAAAACTGTGCCATAAATTGATAAGTAATTTATAATAATAATATTTGTGATCCGCTTTATAGTTTACATGGTGTTTTTATGCCTCTTTTCTTATTTGGACACAGGAAGAAATGTGGAAAAGACTAAAAAGTGAATATTACGTAGTTTTATTCTCAAATTACTTTGAATCAACAAAAGATAAACTATTTAAACTTATTTGGCCCACAGGGTGCCCTTCACTTCCTGCATTTTAATTTTTGTGGATAATTGAAACTGAATAGAAATTATTTGTTATTTTGTGGTAATTCCAATTGCATGCCTAATTGGTACTGAACTCCTATGGGTGTTAAAACAAGGTTGTGGTATTGTCCAAGTTTTCTAATTAAATTTTTGTAAAATAACAGCCCTTCATTTTCTTGAGGGTTGTTCAATTTGTTCTATAATTTTAGCAGGAGTCATAGACTGGGACTTATAATTTTTATTGGTTGCCAGTGTTGCTTATATAAACAGTAATTTCTTACATTGTACTTTGCATTTAAAAATTGATGTGTCATGATACTTTTCAAAATAATTTCAATTTAGAATATTTTAAATACCCTTAATTGGAAAGATCTCGTATCCCATATTATAAAGTGGTTCTAGCAACTGTACACTATAAAATCCTTTGTGAAGGTATGAATGTGGCTAAGCCTCGTGTTATTTTAAGCAGTTTGTTACTAGGAGTTGAATATTAAGAGGGAAAAGCATTTAATTTGGCTTTTATGCAGTTTAAGCAATTTGTATGTAACCTGCTAACTTTATAGTACTGAGTTTGCTATTCGGCCATATGCAAGATAGTATCTTTCATCAGTGAAGATTCTAGTGTTCATTCTGGGGTGATATAGATAATATTTGTCATCTTTTCAGTGGCCTAGCATTTGAAACCCCTTTCTTAAGGGTTTTAATGTGAAGAACATCCCTGTTCATCACCCATCTTCAGAAGGTGAAAACCCAGATTATTCTCATTCAGCTCTCTTTCAGCTAAGGCTCAGGACTGTTGGGTGGGTGTATCTGATGGGCTCATCCAAACAGATGCACCAACCTAAGCTTTCTAATCTGAAATTTATCTGCAAAGAAGCCAGGAAAGAGGACTTAAATTGGCAATGGTGGTCAACGTTTTCTAGTTTCTCAGGCCAGTAGTTTCAATAGCAGCATCCAGTGGTAGCCGTAGCAGTTTAGTAGTAGTGTTCAGTCATTATCCTCACTGGATGGGTTCTGTGATGATTAATTTTGATGGGTTCTGTGATGATTAATTTTGAATTGTGATTTCATCTATTAAATGTATACTGACCCTTTATTTCTGCCTACTTGTCAAAGCTTATTCTCCACACTTCCTGGTAATTCTAAGAGAAACTCATAAGGATTTTATAATGCTGAATCAGCCTGCTGCTTGCAACCAAGAACCCTGACTGATACACCTAGTTACTCTGCCAGTGATTGTTTAATTTGTCACTAATTAGGTCTCTTTAACATTGTTCATTGTGGTTACTTTGAGCTCTTCCCCTTCCCTTTTATTCTATTAGTAGCTCGGGTTAAGTGACTTAATCCTACTAACACTTACCCTCATAGATTATATGAAATAGGGTGTCTGCTCTGGTGCTGGCACATTAGTGTTGTTAAATTCTTTTTCTCCATATTATTTAGCCTCTTCTAGAGAGCTTTATAATTTATTTAGGTATTATATAGTCTATTGTCTGTTGCCTCCACTACAATATAAACTCCACAAAGGCAGGTATCTTTGTCTATTTCTGTGGGCCCAGGACAGTGCCTGGCACATAGTAGGCACACAATCAATATTTGTTAAATGAATAAATGAATCTGGAGCTCCGTGCTTGCTTTATAAAGATGCCTGTGCCCTGACTACACCAAGAAAATAAAGAGATCAATTATGATTCCCAACATCTCCAAACATCTGTCATCTATCACCCATTCTTACCTTTGTCATCTCCATTTCATCCCAAAGAGAGCGCTCCTCTTTTCAGAGGCTAATCTTTCAACTCTGTCCTGAATTTTATTCCCTACTACCTCTTCCAGGACAACTGTACCTTTATCTGGTCCTTTTTGTCATGTGTCTCTCCCTGCCGTCACCTGCCTTCTAGCCTACGATTGACCACATCTTTGACTTAGTCTCTTCTTAAGGAAGAAGAAAAACTTGACCCTGAAAATCCTTCAACCTGATACCCCCTCTGTTCTGTTTTCTATCACCAAATATTTTCAGTACAGATTTATACGGTGTTTTTCTAGATCCTCATTTACACCTCTGCCTCTTGCAGATGGCTTTCCTTAGTCCTTACTAACAAAGTCACTCTCGCAAAGGTTTTTTGTGACATAATTGCCAAATCTAGTGATTGTTGGTCAGCCTTATCCTACTTAATTTCTCTATGGATTTGGCTTTTCTTTCTTCGATTTAATTTAACAAATATTTATTGAATATGTGCTGAATGCCCTGTGTTCTACTGAGCAGTGAGGATATATGATGTACGTAAAAGCCATGTGCAACAAATAATATATCACAAGTACTATCAAATAGAGTACAGCATTTTTTTAGTACCACAAACAAACAAACAAAAAACAACAGTTTTCCCGAGGCAGGAGGAGGGAAGGTATCAGGAAAAATAAGAAGGCGACGTAAAATAATAAAGGCATTGCCTAAGATGTAAGGCGGTAACATTGCCTGCAGCACAGAAAGCGTCAAAGTGCTTGCTATTTTTAAAAATCAGCAATTAGTCTAATGTGGCAAAAGTGACGGTGTATTAAAGCAGATAAGGAAGTATTACAATAGGCCAGGCCAGAAATAATGAAGCCCTAACTAGGCCAGTATAGCTGGGATGCAAAAAGGGGAGGGTAAATGTTAGATTGCTGGAGAAGTATTCACAGGTAGAATCAGCAAGACTGCCTGATTTATTAGTGAAGATGGAGTCATTGGGGGAATGGTAAGTTCTGTTTTGGACATAGCATAGTGTTTGATTCTGTGGGACATTCATATAATGAAATTTAGTAGGCAGTTGGATATGTGGATCCAAAGTTAGGTGTGTGATTAAGGCTGCAGATAAAAATTGGGGGTGGTAATTGAAGTCATGAAAAGGATAGGATAAGATAGGGTAAAGATATGGGCAGTTTAGAGAGGAGAGAGACTCAAGAGACCTGATAGGCTCTGAATCTTTAAGAAGTAGAGAGACTAAGTTGCCTGTTTTGATACAGGGGCCATGGTAAAGTGTTTTTAAGAGTGGTCAAATTTTGGAACAGTGAATGTAAGTTTATGGTATTTTTCTTGTCGGTTTTTTAGTCTTTGGTCATCAGCTGGTCTAACTCTACCAGATCTTCACTTGTCTGTGGCATTGCTGCTTCTCCAACATTAGTATCAACTTCATGAAATCCCATCTATTTTGCAGAATGTGTGATGTTACTTTGCATTGTCTTTGCATTGTGTTAGGGGATATATCCTACCATCAACAAGAGGCCAGCACAATAAAGATGGTGATATGATAGGGATAGTTCAAGGGTTTAATTGTACATTTGTGTGTGCAAAATCCACCTTGTGTAGTTTACATTTTAGTGGAGAGAGCGAGATAATATATATGTCCATTGAGGATAAATATAATGGAGGAAAATAAAACAAAGTAAGGGGGAAGCAGAAAAACTGAGCAGAGACTTAAAAGGAGAGATAACAATCGTGTGGATATCCACAGGAAAAACATTTCATTCCAAAGGGAAATAACAATAAGTGTAGGGACCCCGAGGCAGAATTGTTCCTTGGCCTGTTCTAGGAATAGCAGATGAGCCAATGAGACTGGGGTGAAGTGAGCACAGGCATAGTGCTAGATGAAAACAGAAGTTAGTAGGGGCAGGGGGCTGACCATGGAGGGGAAATTCTCAACCAGTCATTTTATGACAGCAATGTTATAATACCGACTTTATTGAAATATAATTTGTAGATGATATATAACTTCTTTACAATTTTTAAAGTAGAACATGAGCGCAGTAATTAAAGGAAAGGTACTCATAATCAAATATGTTTTTAATATGTGAATGTTCAGACAGGACAACACAGGAAAACAAAATTGCCCTGTAAAACTACTCTAGGGAACCTGCCTACTTCCTGAGAACCAGTGGTAATGGACCTTGTCAGGCCTTTGTTAGGCTTTTACTCTGACTAGGGAGGCTACTGGGCGGTTTAGAGCATAGGAGTAGCATAACCTGACTAATATTTTGAAAGAATCATGCTATCTCCTGTGGGAAGTGAGGCTGTAGGTGGTCAGGGACAGAAAACAGGGAGACCAGGTAAGAAGCTACTCCAAAAACCCAGATACAAGATGTTAAGTTGAGCCACTTCAATAGAGGATGTCAGAAGTGGTTGAATTCTGGTTTTTTGTAGAAGGTACAAGATTTGATGATGGATTGGATATAAAGTGTAAAATAAAGAGGAATCAAGGAAAACTTCAGATTTTCGCCTGAGTAACTGTAAGGGTGGAATTGTGATTAACTAAGAGAAGCCTAGAAGGATTCATTGAGGGAGGGGAGGCCACGAGGTCTCTTTTGGATATATTAAGTTTGAGATGTCTTGGGAGAAGAGATGCCAAGTTGAAGGCTGATATACAAGTCTCTAGAAATCAGAGGAGGTCCAGGCTAAAGATACCAATTTGAGAATTGTCATATTTGTAAGTGGTGGAGTCATGCAAAAGTTATACTACCAGTGATTCGTCAGTGGAGATGAGATTTTTATTTTCAGTAATCTGGGAAATGAATTTAAGATGTTTGAAATATTAACTGAGATCATAAGACTTTAGATTTAGAAGATTCAGGCCCTGTCACTTCCTTTTGTTTCCTGTCCAGTACCCAACCAAGTGCAATTTGGTTACATATCTAATACAGTTTGCTGAATACAAAAAGAAATACCTCTTTTGAATTTGGCAGTAGAGGTTTGGGTCTTTTGAGTTAATAACAAAGAAGAGTTGGAATGTCTTACACTAATTTAAGACTTTGAGTAATGTTAACTTATTTAGTTTTAAATTTAAAAATTTTAAAGTTTTAATAAAGTCAGTATTTCTTTTTTTTTTTTTTTTGAGACGGAGTCTCGCTCTGTCGCCCGGGCTGGAGTGCAGTGGCCGGATCTCAGCTCACGGCAAGCTCCGCCTCCCGGGTTTACGCCATTCTCCTGCCTCAGCCTCCCGAGTAGCTGGGACTACAGGCGCCCGCCACCTCGCCCGGCTAGATTTTTGTATTTTTTTAGTAGAGACGGGGTTTCACCGTGTTAGCCAGGATGGTCTCGATCTCCTGACCTCGTGATCCGCCCGTCTCGGCCTCCCAAAGTGCTGGGATTACAGGCTTGAGCCACCGCGCCCGGCCTTAAAGTCAGTATTTCAAAAAGAAAAATTTTTTAATATAATTTAACCTCTAACACTAACTGTATACATTAATTTTATTAATCTTGATTAGAATTACTAATCATATGATACATTATAACCATAAAATAGATGTTAAAGATGGCTAGTGTGACTTTAATGTGGCTTCTAAAATAAAATAGTCATTTATCAGATCTTTAATATTTATTTGGTATTCTTTTTAGGAAGATTTGGAGACTGGAGTTCACCTTGACCCTGCTGTCAAAGAAGTTCAGTATAATCCTACCTATGAGACCATGTTTGCTCCTGAGGTAAGAAAACATATTTAAGGTTCTGAGTTTTGCTAAAGAATTTAAATCATAGTAGATAATTAGGTATAGTAGTGAATTTTTAAAGGTTTTCTCACATAAGCATACTATTTAAGCTTTTAGAAAATACATCCTTCTATTCTCCACAAGTTTAGGTAGTGTGCTTTTGTGAGAATACTTTTAAAAATCCACTAGTTGCTTATCTGTCTACATACAAATGTCTGATAACATGGTACTATGTCTTTTGAAAAAGGAAATCTGATTCTTAAATATGAACTTAGTTGACATCTTCCTCTCAGTCTCGATGAGGGAGTATTATAATTAACCATAAAGGAAAATATTGGGGCTTACCAGCATCAATATGTAGTATATTATGAAACATTTAGTTACAGATGCCCCTGAAATGTCATACTGACACACTGCCAGAAAGTAGTCACAGTGTTTGATGCCTGCTCTGAATAAAACAAAGTACTGGATTTTTTTTTCCTCTCCCAATTAAAAAAAAAACAGAAACAGCTAATATTGTTCATTTAAGAAAGTCTTTGAATATTATCCATTTAGGAAAGTTTATAGAAGAGATTAAATTTCTAGAATTTTAATTTTTTAAATCATTTAAATGAATTTTTTAAACATGATAGAGACTAGACTATTTCTAATTATGCCTCTAAAGTACTACTCAAGCTTAAGGAAAAATTGCATCTGGTTGTAAATTCTTTTAGAAGTTCCCTGAAAGAAGTAGTATTTGAATTGAGCAATTCAATCCAGGTCAAGAACATGAGATTTGGAGTTAAGCTGAATACTTATTAGCCCTGTGTAACCTTGGAAGTTCTTAGTTTTTTTGGTAGGTAAAATGAAGATAATTTTTATTTTATTGAGGTATAAAGATAAATCAGATAATGTATGATATAGTTAAAAAATCTCTCTGGCACAGAGTGGGCATTTAACAAATGGTAGTCATCATTGTTGTTTATATTAATTATTGGCATTGGTGACTAGGTAGGCTTTTATGAGGAGAGATTCCAAGAAGAGATCAGTGTGAGCCAAATCATAAAAGATCTACAGAACAGGAATGTGCAAGTCCTTACCAGAAGAAAGAATCGAGAGATAAGACTAGAATGATACTTTGTATAACATTGTACAAGGCTTTGGGGGCCAAGGTGAAGAGTTTTGATTTAGTCAATGATAAATAGATTTGTGAGGATCTTAAATAGGGGAGTGGCATAATCAAAGCTGAATTTTTAAGGTTTATTTGGTATGAGTTTGCATTATGGAAAAGAATAGGGATATAGATTAGTGAAATAAAGCCACCATTTATTACTGTATGCCAGGTACCTACTGAAAGATTTACATACCTCATCTCCTTTAGTCCTCACTACAACCCTACGAAGTACCTGTGTCCTTATTTTATAGCAAGGAAACCAAGTCTTAAGTTACACTGCCAGCAAGTGGCAAATTTAGAGATTTGAGTCCAGATCAGTCTTAATTATCTCTCTAAAACTGGAAGACCAGTTTGAAGGCCATTGTGGAGTTTGCAGGGTATACCCCTTTGCCTTTGACTTTGCTACTTCTGAACATTTACTCAATTGCTTATTTTATTTTATAAAATACTGTTTCTCTCTTCTGACCAAGGACTTTTCCCAAATAGTCTACCTGGTTATACAGATAATTTTTCTCACATAACGGGTAGAACTTGAAGACATAGTAGCCATTGTTTTAGTCTAGTAATTTCTTCATTTCACTCAGTTCTTTTTAAATCTGCTTAGATAAAAATGTATTAATTAGCTTCTCTAAACCCATAAAATCCGTAAGTCTCAGGAAGAATTCCAGACTCTTTAAAATAGTAGTACTTCAGAATAGAAAAAAATATAGAAGTTAAGAGGAAAAAAAACACCAGTTACTGTTAGAAATCATATAGCTCAGATTTTGTAGATGAGGAAACTGAGGCCAAAGGTCATGGAACCAGCACTAATGAAATTTTCTCGTACTAATATTTTTGTGTCTTATAAGATGAACATATTCCACCAATGAAATTGAATCGTGGGGATCTTCTCTTAATTTGCAGGAAATAATTAAGTTAACAGACTCTTCTCACCTTAAAATTTGTTTATAAATCTTTTGAACAATAATGACTACAATAAATATGAATGAAAAATGTACAACAATCTAGTATACTACTATCTGTTCCGTAATTTGGGTTATTTTTCTGTATGTGAACTTACAACTATGATTTTATATAGCCCATTTTTAGTAGTATAAATTGTCTTAATTCCTGCAATGTTATAATATGCTGCTAAAATTCTGACTCACCAATACTCTACCTACTGAAGATTTTTGAGATCCACATCCTTATAGTATCAGATCTCTGAGAGTTATCAACCAGCATCTTTACAAATTAAGAGTGCTTTTCTCCTAACCCTGTAAGTAAACCACTACTTCATTCAGTTGACAGATGTTTAAGGATAGTTACCTCCCTCGGGAACATCATACATACTTTGGGGGTAGTGATTTGAATTAGTACTTACATACTTTTTAATTAATTAATTTTTTAGTTAACAAAAATTGTATATATTTACAATGTACAATGTGTTTTTAAATATGTACACATTGTAGAATGGCTAAATTAAGCTAATTAACATACGCATTTCTTCATGTACTGATCATTTTTTGTGGTGAGAACACTTAAAATCTACTCTTAGTGGTTTTCAAGAATATGTTGTTATTAACTGTAGTCGCCATGTTGTACAATAGATCTCTTGAACTTATTCCTCCTATCTAACTGAAATTGTATATCCTTTGACCAACATCATCCAAAACCCCTCCATCCCATTCCATCCCCACCTACCCACCCAACTCCTGCTAATCATTTACTCTTTGCTTCTGTGAGGTCAACTTTTTTGAATTCCACATGTGGGATCGTGTGATACTTGTCCCACCCGCTAGCTTATTTCACTTAACATAATGCCCTCCAGGTTAATCTATGCTGTCAAAAATGACAAGCTTCCTTCTTTTTTTTTTTTTTGTTTTTTGTTTTTTGTTTTTTGAGACGGAGTCTTGCTCTGTCGCCCAGGCTGGAGTGTAGTGGCCGGATCTCAGCTCACTGCAAGCTCCGCCTCCCGGGTTCAGGCCATTCTCCTGCCTCAGAAGCTTCCTTCTTTTTTGCGGAATAGTATGCCGTTGTGCAGACGTACCACATTTTCTTTATGCATTCAAACATTGAGAGCCATTTAGACTGACTCTTTGACATACTTATGGCATTTCCTTTGGATGCATACCCATTTGTGAAATTGCTGGGGTCATATGGTAGTTCTATTTTTAATTTTTTGAGGAACCTCCGTACCATTTTCCATAGTGGCTGCACTAATTTCCATTCCCACCAACAGTGTACAAGTGTTCTCTTTTCTCCAAAACATCCTTGCCAACACTTGTTACCCTTTATTGTTTTTATAATATCTATTCTGACAGGTTTGAGATGATATTGTGATTTTAATTTGCATTTCTCTGGTGATTAGTAATGTTGACTACTTTCTCAAATACTTGTTGGCTTTTTTTTTTTTTTTTTTTTTTTTTTTTGAGCGGAGTCTCGCTCTGTCACCCAGGCTGAAGTGCTGTGGTGTGATCTCAGCTCACTGCAACCTCTCTCTCCTGTGTCAAGCGATTCTCCCATCTCAGCCACCTGAGTAGCTGGGACTCCAGGCATGCGCCACCATGCCTAGTTAATTTTTTGTGTTTTTCGCAGCGATAGGGTTTCACCATGTTGGCTAGGCTGGTCGTGAACTCCTGACCTCAAGTGATCCGCCTGCCTTGGCCTCCCAAAGTGCTGGGATTACAGGCGTGAGCCACTGCACCTGGCCCCTGTTGGCTATTTATATGTCTTTTGAGAAATGCTGAGAAATTCGGGTCCTTTGCCAATTTTTAATCAAGTTATTTATTTTCTTGCTATTGAGTTGAGTTCCTTGTGTATTTTGGATATATGAGATGTATGGTTTGCAAACATTTTCTCACTTAAATGTGTATGTTTTATATAAGGAGATTGTAATTTACTATATTGTTCTTCGTTATTGTTTTAGCTAAAAATTGTTAAATATGCATATGAACTTATACATTCATATTTGTGTTATGTATTTACTTATATATTGCTATAAAATCACTTGAACACAAATTTACTCTTAAACTTAGTTAACTACCAAAACTTGAAAGGAAGTGTTTGCAAATCAGATTTGTGTGTTTTCTATATGCTCTGTTGTATTTTTCTAATGGTTGTTCCAGAACTAAAAGAATTGCATATTCACAGGGACCAAGAACATCTGAGAGACATATCTTGAGTAACTGGGAAGAGCTGAGTCCTGCCAAATAGTGTTCTCTGCCTTCCTCTGTTAACATTCAATGTCTTTGAGGTCAACTCCAATAGCTACCAGTAGATGAATCTTCCTCCCACCGATTCCCTGTTATCACTAGAAGATTTTTTTGTTGCATCAGCTTAAATCTGTATGAGACATAGGCACATGTAAATTTTTAGATTGCTTTAGGTATAGTACCTTATATAAGACATAGCTTTAATATATGGATCTGTCTTTGTATAGAAATCACAGTTCTTTTACACTGACACTTTTTCTTCAAAAAGTGGAGCTAATTTGGTATGTATGGCCTGTAGAAGAATTGTTCTTTCTTTTTTAGTGAAATCTGAATTAAATAAGAATATGGAAATTGTAGTCTCCTTTTTTTAAATGGAAAGTTACTTAAAGCACAATGATTGGTCATCTGTTATATGTGATGGGAGTAACATTTAAGGGCAGTGGGGGTTTTTATCATTTTAGATTCCCCACCATGCCCCCTCCACCCCACCTCTGTCCAGAAATAGCAGATGCTGCTGTGTGGATGATAGCTGACTGTACCAGGTAGAGCATCTAGGAAACTTTTAAATCATTTTGTTATCTGTAATTCTATGGCTGCTCCTGTTTTTATAATAAATTTCATGACTGAATGAAGTTGACTGCTACTTCCAGCATTCAGCAATCTAGATTTTTTCCCCCAACATATTCACCCATCAGCAGGCACAGGAAGGACTAATATAGGCTGCAAAGTCTTGTGCTATCCATTATAATTAAGAATATATACTAATAAAAGCTTTGTTTATAAATCAGGTATTTTAAAATTGAATCATTTTAAACATATAAATGGAAGCTGTCAATATATAGGAATCTTGTAGCAATTTATTTTCTTCTAAAGCAAAAAAAATGTAAGGCACAGCTAACATTTAAATTCAGATTTTCATGCGTAGTATAACGTTGATATCTAGAGAATGCAGTGTACTGGTTAAGCGAAGATGAGTAATTTTTATTTGTGGCTCTGGAAGTGTATCATAGAAGAGATGGTTTCTAATGGTAATGACCTACAGTGTTCTAATGTCAAAATAATTCATCATGACAGTGGGTCTTACGGAGTTCAGATAAAAATATCCTATTATTTTCGCCCTTTTCAAAGTGGGAAACTTCTTTGATTCTTTATTTTAAAACAAACAAACAAAAAAAAGAGTTGGGTTTTCCCAGTACCTTTTATAATAGCATTAAATTAATAGCACTTGACATATTCTGATAATTTTTTACCCAGTTTTTTAAAACTTAGAGGCTCTGATTGTGCATTTAAGGAACTTTATGATGTAATAGAATGCTTGACTGTAGTTTGTTCTAGCCCTGGTTCTGCCAATTAATAAAACTCTTGACCCTAGGGCAGGTAAAATACATAGCCTTTGGGGTTTTTTTCTTCGTTTGCAACATGAGAAGGAGAATACTTCTCTAACTTGTCAGAATTTATGTACAGATCAAATTAAATAGCATTTGGAAAAGCATTCTGGAAATGCAAAAGTATTATAAACAAATAGATAATAATGGCACTATTTGGTATAAGACAAGTAATGTGACTCTTCAAAGTGTGACTTTTCAGAGTGGAGATATTTTATTGACATTTGCAATGTCTTTTCCTAGGGACTTTTTCAAGCACTTTATTTTGTTGTCTGTTTTTCTATCCTCCACCTGCAATGGAATTCTAATTAATCTTTCCTTCATTAGTACTTTCTGTATGCCAGGCACTGTGGTAAATATTGAGTATTCTGAGTCTCCCGCTTTGAGGAACTAGTGGAAAAGAAACATGTATTTTTTTAAAAAATTATATCACAGTGCCGCTATTGATATAAAAGTCACCCCAAATCCCCGCAATCATGGTTTGGGCAAACTATAGTAACTCTCAGTTATCTAGAGCATCACTGTGAAGTAGAACTTCTGCAATAATGCAAATGTAGTAGCTGACAACCACATGTAGCTACTGAGCTCTTGAAATAAATAGCTATGAGGGAATATGAGGGAAGGTAACATATGAGGGAAGGTAACAGAAAGGTCTCACAGCCTTATATTTCAGGTGGAAGGGTTAAAAACAAGAACAACAGCAACAAAAGTTGATAGGAAGCTGGTATAGGAATTACTATCAGAAAAGTCAGACTGAGAGGGGTTCCTCTCCTTCTGTCCCAGGGGCTGACAAATGGTGCTATTCAGCCACTGCCCAGCTGCACTGCACCGTATCAGGCTAATGTGTTCCCAGATAGGTTAATAGGCCCTTGGTGATTTATAGTTGAAAAAAATTGTACAGTTATTCCAGTAATTCTAACTTCCATATACTCAGAACTTTTGTCTCTTTCTTATTTTATTTTATTTTTTTCTTGTGACATTGCAGTTTGGACCAGAAAATCCCTTTAGGACACAGCAAATGGCCGCACCTAGAAATATGCTTTCTGGATATGCCGAACCAGCTCATATCAATGATTTCATGTTTGAGCAGCAAAGGAGAACTTTTGCAACATATGGTAAGGCAATAAGACTTAAAACAGTTTCAATTTTGGCTTTATTAGAAGTGTGATCTGTGTGTGTTAATCTGTTTTGTCTTCTGGCTTTTAAAATTCATTGGATTCCTTCAAAAAGGATAGTATGCCTTCTTATGGTGAACTCATATTTTTAGCTCTCATTGTAAATCCAGTGTGATTTCTGAGTACTGGAAATATTCGTGATCTTAACCAGAATGCTCTTTGTTGTTGCATTCTGGGTAATGGACACTTGTTATTTTATGTCCATTACATGTAGATTGCTATTAAAGTTGGCAAATGAAAAGATAGTGTTAAGAGATTACTTTTTTATCTTATTATGGGCTATTTAACTTTACTCTGTTTCTCAGATCTCGGAAATGCTTTCTCTTGATCACTGAAGGGTGTCAGGAAAGAGAATAGTCACAAATTCACTATGTAAAATAATTGCATCCTGTCAGTGGTGGGATTTTAAAAATTTAATGTGCATGGAAACTGCTTGTATAAAGGATTATCATGTGTTAGATCATATTTCACCATGGTAAGATTGTAATAGACTTAGAATGTACCAAAAATCACAGCCAAGACTATATACCACTTAAATCACCCAAAGCAGATCTATGACACTTCCAGTCCAATAAAATGGTTACAAATGCATTATACCCCTTGCTTGTGTAAGGGGTCCCATGTAAATCTAAAGTAATGTGCAGCACATAAAAATAAACTGTTACATCATGGTTTTGTTATATTCTAACCTATAATAAGAGACTTTTAAAGACTTACTGTCGTCGACTTTAGAAGGACCTTAAGCAATAATTTAGTTCTCTTGTCTCCTTTAAAACAAAACAAAAAAAGTCCAAGTAAGTTTATACTGATACCTACTTTTCTTCTTAAATTACCTTATAACAAGAATAAGCATTTAAAACTATTCAGCTGGCTTTAGACCTGGTTTCAAAAATGGGTTGTGTTTTTTGTTTGTTTGTTTGTTTTAAGTATCTGGTGATTTTTGCCTCTCCCACTAGGAAGTAGTGAACTAGGACATGGGTTGAACTATTGAGTTAAAGACAAAAAATGAATTTGGGGCTATAGTATATTAGGCAGCCTAAAATAAAGGCAGCCTGTAGTATATTAGGCAGCCTAAAATAAAATAAAATGGGAGATTTTTGCCTCTCCCACTAGGAAGTAGAGAGCTAGGACACGGGTTGAACTATTGAGTTAAAGACAAAAAATAAATTTGGGGCTATAGTATATTAGGCAGCCTAAAATAAAGGGAATGGCCAGTTACAAAACTCAGAAAATTTTCCTTTGTCTCCTTTATGATAGATCTTAGATAAGATCAATTTTATTTATTAAGTTCAAGTGAACTTAGTAAGATCGAGGTTTAAACCGAGGTTTAAAGAGACAGTTTATTAAGTTCAAGTAAACTTAATAAGTAAACTTAAGAAATAAGATCAGCCTTATCTAAGCTTTAACAACTGTCTCTTTAAACCTCAGTTTTAACACTGTCTCTTTTTTCTTTGCTCCCAGGCAGTGAACAAGTATATGACTTCTATTAGTTTATCTTATAATTTTCTTATAGAAAGTTCTTGTCTGACTTCTGATAGTAATTCCTATACCAGCTTCCTATCAACTTTTGTTGCTGTTGTTCTTGTTTTTTAACCCTTCCACCTGAAATATAAGGCTGTGAGACCTTTCTGTTACCTTCCCTCATATGTGCAAGGGAGCAAACCTTTCTTATACCTCATAGTAGTATTATCTAACAGACAGGAGGTGACACATGAATTCAGTTTTCCCTATATCTCATAACCCTGGGCTATCACTGCTGGAATATAGTACAAACATTTATTTTAATTTTCTTTCCATTTTTCAATATTGTAAAATTGTTAGAATCCCAGTGAATTATTTCTGGAAGATTTGTGTTCTACAATACAGTTAGTTTTTCATAGAGCCCACCTGTAGAGTCCTTATCACTGAAAATAGTCTCATTTACTGTGTCATCCGAGTTACTCACTCTACAGTTTTGCTTTTAGCTTGCATTTATCGTATTTCTCCTGACTTCTCAGTCCCTCAGTGGTTGTGTGAATTTCGTCTTGTTTTCTGTCTGCTCCCCTGCCAGTCTTACTTGGGGCTTCTCAATGAAGTTTCTTGCTTTTGTTCTACTTTCATCTAGAATTTTCTCTACACCCACCTATAGAAGTGGAAAATAGAATTTTAGATAAGTACTTTTAGTCTCACAATAGTCATTATTAACATGAGTTTTAACTTCAATATTTGAAATCCTTTATTAACATTTTTAAATGATTTTTTTAAAATAGTCTACTGAACAAAGATATAATTTTTAAATGTATTACTTGTATCACTTAGATTTCAGTTTGGTTCCAGTTTTCACTATTAAAAATGTGATGTATATGTTATGCTACAAAGTGCTTTTTAAAATGTGGTAGTGAATATTTTTGTACATAAAACCTTACAGGTTTTATATTATATTATTTTCTTAATGAGTTCCCAAAAGTAGGTAAAAGAATATGTGTTTTAAAAGCTTGTGCTATATATTATCAAATTGCTTTCCAAAAGAATTCTCTAAACCTACTCTACCGCCACAGTGTATAAAAGTCCTACTTCTCTTTTTTTTCTTTTTTTGAGACAAAGTCTCACTCTGTCACCCAGGCTGTGCAGTGGTAGAATCTCTGCTCACTGCAACCACTGCTTCTGGGGTTCAAGCAAGTCTCATGCCTCAGCCTCCTGAGTAGCTGGAATTACAGATGTGAATGACCACGCCTAGCTAATTTTTTTTTTTTTTTTTCCGTAGAGATGGGGTTTTACCATATTGGCCAGACCGGTCTCAAACTCCTGGCCTCAAGTGATCTGCCTGCCTCAGCCTCCCACAGTGCTGGGATTACAGGCCTGAGCCACCATGCCCAGCCCTATTTCTCTTCATCAAAGATCCATATGATTGTTTTTCCTTTGTTTACTTGATAATCAAAATATTGTATTTCCTTTTTTTTTTTTCAGATTTTTAGGATTTTATTTCTGTATACTAAGTTTTCTGTTAGAAAAGGAAAAAAAAAAAGAAAACAACAGGGCATCAGTTTATATATTTGAGGTTTTCATTGAGAAAGCATGACTCCTGTGTGGTGGTGCTGTTATTCTTCTTTTTTTTCCTTTTCTTTTTTTTTTTTTTAATTATACTTTCAGTTCTAGGGTACATGTGCACAACGTGCAGGTTTGTTACATATGTATACATGTGTCATGTTGCTGTGCTGCACCCCTTACCTCGTCATTTACATTAAGAATATCTCCTAATGCTATCCCTCCCCCACCCCTCCCCATAATAGGACCAGGTGTGGGATGATCCCCTTCCTGTGTCCAAGTGATCTCATTATTCAGTTCCCACCTATGAATGCGGTATTTGGTTTTCTGTTCTTGCGATTTGCTGAGAATAATGATTTTCAGCTGCATCCATGTCCCCTCAAAGGACACGAACTCATCCTTTTTTGTGGCTGCGTAGTATTCCATGGTGTATATGTGCCACATTTTCTTAATCCAGTCTGTCACTGATGGACATTTTCGTTGATTCCAAGTCTTTGCTATTGTGAATAGTGCCGCAATAAACTTGTGTGTGCATGTGTCTTTATAGCAGCATGACTTATAATCCTTTGGGTATATCCCCAGTAATGGGATGGCTGGATCAAATGGTATTTCTAGTTCTAGATCCTTAAAATATTGTATTTCTTTACTGCAACTTGATTTTTCCGGACTACCAGTGAGGTCGAAGGTTTTTTCGTTTATTTATGACCATTGTTTTGCAAATTGTTTATAGTCCCTTTCATTTACCTAATGGAATTAGTTTTAATAATTATTATTAGTTTAATTATCTGAAGGGTATAATAATAAAATCAATATGATAGCCATTTCAAATAAGAGTACCAAAGGGAAGGAAGTAGACATTAACTCCATTAAAAAGATAAAAGGGAAAATAAGCTTCAGAAAGGTAGATAAGAATATTTAAGAAATGCAGAAATAATCACTTATTTGAGACACAAGATAGTGAGAAAACAAATTGAACTGAAATTTAGTAGTGTGAGAGTTAGATCTTGTTCTATCACTGGCTGATTTGTAGTAAGACATAAGGCCAAATATTTAACTCTTATTTGTAAATGGAAAATAATATTGTTTCCTAATCACCGGGGGTGGAAGGCAGTAGTGGGGTTGGTGGTATGGCAGTAAAGATTTTTACCACCGAGGATGCGGAGCAAGAGGAAAGCATAACTTATTTTTCTGAGTTACAAGACTTTGGCCAGATGAGTTGGGGAATGGTGCTTACACAGAGACAAGGACCAATGATAACTCTTCCCTCTCTGTTTACTCTTTCACCCCTCCGGACACATCATGAAATGCCATTTATGTAGACGTTAAGTCTCCTTTCAAAGTAGAAATTTACATTCTAGCCGGATATGTTTTTTATTATTGAAATGGGAATTTTTAACTTGGTATGAGCTTATAAAAGTCTCATTTTTTGGAAAAAGTTATGTACAAAACACTATTCTGTACATCAAAGAGATTAAAGGTAAAATAACTCATGGGATTTGAACCTGTGATTTCAGAGATTCTACACCAAAGCTGATTTTCTGCCCCCAACTCTCTCCTCTGGCTGAGAACATATTTTAATGCTGAAAAAAAAAATCTATGTGCAAATCAGCTAATAGCTAGGTGGTTGGTTCTGTTCTAGCATATCATGAGAGTGAGTTGAGCATTTACATCCTTAGCTTGTTTGAAGAGCATGTTTCATGATGAATCTTTTTCTGTTCCCCAAAAGAAGTTCCCTATATTCTTTTTTTTTTTTTTTTTGAGATAGAACCTCACTTTGTCGCCCAGGCTGGAGTGCAGTGGTGCGATCTCAGCTCACTGCAAGCTCCACCTCCTGGGTTCACACTATTCTCCTGCCTCAGCCTCCCAAGTAGCTGGGACTACTTTGGATGAAAAATGAAAATAATAAGTCTATCTACTAGGGTGTGCCCTTTAAAAAAAAATGGGCTTAGTACTTTTTTATGTATTCTGTTATTGTACACACGAGTTGTAGGCCATAAACTGATCAGTGATCTAGCACTCTTGTGAGTATACCAGACTAATGTTACCAAACATTTATTGTGCTAGCACACCCACTTGAGAAAAAACTGAGTTGAGCTAACTTCGGTAGACTTTCTTTCCTTAAATTCCCATAGACCACTGAGGACCACATTTGTATGTAGCTACATACTCTATAATTAATTTAAGAAGTGCATTCATATGTTGGTAGATATCCTTCCTTACTTCTCCTAAGGAAATATAAAGAATGATTGAAGACTGTCCTTACTGTGAATGGTATTTTCAAAATAATAGCTAGATTTTATGTAATCTGCTTACCCTTTTTTATTATTTAATAATTTATATAATTTGATAAACTTAGCCCTGCCTGCAATATCCATTACTAAGAAGAAAAGGAAAATGGTTTCTGGATTTCCAAATGTATCATGTACATGTATTTTCAAGCTCTTAGAATATTTAAAACTAAAGTTTGATGTCTTGGCCAGAGAGGCTCTTAGTAATGTAATGTCAGTGTGCAAAATTCATCCTATGAGAAACATTTTATGCTGGAGTCCAGCCTGAGCTTTGGGTTCTAAATATAAAAATATAGCTTTGGGTTCTAAATAGAAATATAGCTCAGGGGCCAAAAGCAGTGGCTCACGCCCATAATCCCAGCACTTTGGCAGGCGGAGGCGGTGGATCATTTGAGGTCAGGAATTCAAGACCAGCCTGGCCAACATGGTGAAACCCCATCTCTCCAAAAAACTAAAAAGTTAGCTAGAGGTAATGATGCATGCCTGTAATCCCAGCTACTCTGGAGGCTGAGGCAGGAGAATTGCTTGAGCCTGGTAGGTAGAGATTGTGGTGAGCCAAGATTGTTCTATTGCACTCCAGCCTGGGCAACAGGGTGAGACCCTGTCTCAAAAAAAAAAAAAAAAAAGGAAGCAATATAGCTCAGGGCAGAATGATTGGTCCTGATTGGTTCTGAATTAAAGAGATCATTTTTGACATCTGAGAAAGAAAATGTGAAAAGTGGATATTTGTATTATAATAATAAAATGAATTTAAACAGCAAAATGGAGTTAATAATTTTCACTTTTTTCCTTTCAGGTTATGCATTAGACCCTTCATTAGATAATCATCAAGTGTCTGCTAAATATATTGGTTCTGTAGAAGAAGCTGAAAAAAATCAAGGTAATTTATTTGAAACATTTAATATCAAATATGTACACATCTATAATTAGTGTCTTGCAGAGTGACTTCAATTAGACAGTAAAAAATAGTATTTAGCACTTGGTTTTTTTGTTTTTTTTTAAGTTGAAACAATGGAGCAATACAGTTTAGAGCAATATAGTTCAGAAATGTTACAGTTTAGAGCTTGCTTTTGCCACTTACTAGTTGTGTAACCTTGTAGAAAAAATAATGGTATATATCTCTGAGTTATTTTGAATACTTGGCACCATGCCAACCCTGTAGAACTCACTCAATAAATTATAACCAATGTATAGATAATTTTGGCAATTGACTTCTCAACATTAATGTCAAGCTTCATTTTAACGGAGTAGAAATACTTTATTTGGTAAGTCTGTGAAGATTGTCTTTGAAGAGTAGCTTTGAAGGCTGAATTTGAATGTGTGTTTTAATGAATGTTTGTATTCATATTCATTTTGTACTTACAATAAGACAAAACATCATATGCTAAACGCTAGCTTGTTACAAGGCTCATCAGTCCATTAGAGTAGTATCCATAAAATGCAATTAAAAAAGTAATTTGCTGGTTGCATGGGACACTTTGCTTAGTAGCTATAGACCCTATGTGATCAGGCTGCTCTCTGTACATGAGCTAGATTATTGTTAAAATAGAATTTTAACAGGCTTTTGCTATAAAACATAGTCTGAATTACTATAGGCAGACATTTCTTCTTTAAGCTAGACCTCTGTAAGCCCCACCTGAAGGTAGCTAGATTCTTAGTTAACTTGTGACTATGATTCCACAAACCTTTCTTTTTCCGGGTTAATGACTATACACAGTATGCCACCTTCTATTAATCAAATCAAAATCTCAACCAGAAACACCCTCCTTCTCCTTTGCTTTTACTCTTAATGTTAATGATACTAGAGGTGAAGTTGAGACTAAAGTCACTTGGAAGAAGTACCACTTCTGGTGAAACCTTGTTTGATTTACATTTTTGCATTACAAGTGAAGTGAAGATAAGTTATTAAGTACTTACTGTAATTTAATTTAGTTTTAAAATGATAAATTACAGTTTATTCTTGCTTCCAAAGGTCACTTTATCATTATTTAGCCATAATGAGTTCCTGAGTTTTTTCCAGAAAGTCATACAAATCCACTGACACGGCTTTTTGATTCAATAAAAGGCTTGTGTGCCATTGTAGGAATACATATTTGGGTCTTTTCTTCAAGTGTACAGTATTAGAATTTGCAGAATATTGAATTAGTTTTAACTATCTTTGCCCAGAAGGTTGAATCCCTTTTTGTGTAGCATGAGTCAGCGTATGTGGTAGATTCATGTAGCTTGTTTGTTTTTTAATAACTCCGTGGTCACTTGAACAATCTAAAACAAAATTAAACATATGTTCATATTTCTTTAGAAAATGTACATCTCTCCATCTCTCTCTCTCTCTCTCTCTCTCTCTCTTTTTTTTTTGGTTACCATAGGTTTAACTGTATTTGAAACTGGTCAGAAGAAAACAGAAAAGAGGAAAAAGTTTAAAGAAAATGATGCATCCAATATTGATGGTTTCTTGGGACCATGGGCAAAATATGTGGATGAAAAAGATGTAGCCAAACCTTCAGAAGTAAGCTTTGATGTTTTTAATTGTCAGTTCAGGTATATGCTGTATCTCTATGAAGGATATCTACATTAATAAACTTGAGATTTCCTTAGAGAACCAAATGACTCATCAAAATTTTTCTGCCTTTAGTTGATTGAAAATATACAATAAAATTTATTTTTCTTTGGAATGTTTTTATTTACCTTTTTTGCTGATTTGTTTTCTCTCATGCTTTTTTATTGAATTATAATATTGAACAATTTTCATAAAGATTTCCTTGATATTGCTATTAGGCTGCCATGGTAGCTGCTCTTCTGATACTAGACATTCAGATAGTAACTACAAAATCAGCCTTCTATGACACTAGAATTGATGAGAAGTTTTATTGATTTATGAATTTATTTAAAATTTTAAACAAATTTTATCTCTATGTGTATTTTTAAAACTACTATAAAGTTTGTAAAGTAAATGCTCTGCCATTCCCTTCCTCACCTCCTAATCTCACTGTCTTCATGAGCCAGAGAGTGTTCTAGGTGCCAGGCATACAACAGCGGACAAGATCAAGAAAATCCTGTCCTCATGAAGCTTATATTCTAGCTGTTACTTACACCCATTAAATCTATATTTATAATAATAGAAGTAAAGAGGTGATATCTAAGATGAGTAAACTTATGCTACTATTACTTATTTATTTTAGATTTTATCTGTTGACTTCTTTGTTATTATAGATACAGATTTACTACTACCCCATCTTCTGTCCCCAGCTCCTCCCAAAAAAGTTGTGTCACAAATGTATAGTCATCACTTACATCCTTAGGACTATGTAAAAACAATTAACTGAAAAACAACATTATGTGCTAAAATTCAGTTTCCATTCTGGAACTAGATTTTTTGCTTGCCTTGTCTTTTTACTTGTATAACTAGTATAACATGTTAAAATTTATTTCTAGGTGTCAGAGAAGGATGAGTTTTGAAAACTGATTTTGTAGAGTTGAAAAGTATTATCTAGTATCCATTATGTATTTAGTACCATTTTGTAATTTGTGGAAGAGATAATCAGTCTCTGCTTATAGAAGACTTGAAGTTGGCCGGGCCTGTAAGCCCAGCACTTTGGGAGGCCAAGGCTGGCACACTGCCAGAGCTCAGGAGTTCGAGACCAGCCTGGGCAACACAGTAAAACCCCATCTCTACTAAAATAAAAAAAAACTAGCCAGGCATGGTAGTGCGCACAGAGTAGTCCCAGCTACTCGGGAGGCTGAGGCAGGAGAATCACTTGAACCCGGAAGAGGGAGATTGCAGTGAGCCGAGTTTAGCACCACTGCACTCCAGCCTGGGCGACAGAGCGAGACTCAGTCTCAGAAAAAAAAAAAAAAAAAGTGTTGAGCTTGTTATCCTGGGAACATACTTGGACCAGATATGTAGACCTCATTATAAATAACTTATAACACCAACTTAGGTATAGTGAGGTTCTAGAACATTCACTTTAAATTTCACTCCTTAATTTTCTTAGGAAGAACAAAAAGAATTAGATGAAATCACAGCAAAGAGGCAGAAAAAAGGAAAGCAGGAAGAAGAGAAACCTGGGGAGGAGAAGACAATCTTACATGGTAACATATATTTTATACATCTTCATTTTTATGAAAAACCTTCATATTTACTCTGTTAGCTGTTCATACAATATCATTACCCTTACTATCAGCTGTTATAAAATCATTATGTTGAGTATAATTATGTTAGACAATTTGTATCCCAAGGAAATTACAGCAGACTTCTGTATACTGATAAAGGAGAAAAAATAGCATGATTAATGATAGCCACAGATGATTTTTTTCCAAGTGTTAATGAATTTTATTAAATGATAGATAAAAAAGAAACTTGAATAGTCCACAGTCTATTCTTTCGTAAGATAAAGTTGACTCTTTTGGTGTATTAATAGTACCCCAGTCATTTTAACTGTTTTTAATGAAGCCAAATACTCAGGTATCCACACAGTTCATAACCGTTATTCAGCTATACTCAGAATAAACTTGGATTTTCATGTGAAAAGATGGAGATTAAGGCTCTCATACTTATTTTGACTTGTAGAAGGAAATGCATATTCACCAAAATAAATCATAAGTATTCTAGAATGTACCTGTTGGTTAATAATTAGTTATATTTAGGAACTTACATAGTGATTATCTAAAACTGTAAAGAATAACTTAGTACTTACGTTGTTGCTTATTCTAATGTTATATTACATCAGATATTTAGGTTTGATGAAGCCATATTTCATTCTTCAAGCTTCAGTTTTATCTCCAAGATGTCTATTCAGTACTATGGTGCTTAAAACTATAATAACAATAATATAATAACATTTATTGAGTACCCACTCTGTGCCAGACATGCTGCTGATTGCTTTATATACAGTATGTCATTTAATTCTCACAGGTGACTTTATTGTAAACTTTGTGATGAAAGCAGGAAAAGATAAATGAAAGGGAAATGGAAGGGCATAAAAGAGGAAAGTAGGGGAAAAGGATAGTTGATATATTTTGTTTTGTTTTAACTTCCTTCTTAACGTGTTTTATTTCTGCTGCTTTACCAGTGACTCACAAGGCCCAAGTATTATCTTCCCTTGCTATAATTATGCCACAGTGAAGTCTTTATAGATTACTAAGATGTGTAAGTGATGAAAAGAAGTATAGATCTTATCTAAAGGTCTATAATCTCTGGGTAGTTAGGAATTTCGAAATACTACCTCTAGTTGTAAATGATAGCAGTTATTTTAAGCACTTATATCTTAGCTGACTCTTGATCTTTACATCATTGGAGTGTTATTACCTGAACCTTAATATGGAAGATATCCCTGGGAAAAAAATGTTATTTTAAAAATATAAGTTTCATGGCTATGGGTTGTATTTGTTTATTGATTTTCTTTGCCTTTTTGTTTCAGTTAAAGAAATGTATGACTATCAAGGCAGGTCCTATCTTCACATACCTCAGGATGTTGGTGTTAATCTACGGTCAACTATGCCACCTGAGAAGTGTTATCTTCCCAAAAAACAAATTCATGTGTGGTCTGGACACACGAAGGTAAGCAAGTTGGTTGTTTCTGTTTGCTGTAATGCTATTATAATGAAGCCAACATAAAGTTTTAGCTGTTAATGTGGAACATTTACTATTTCTGGTAAAGGTACAGGGAAGTCAAATTGAATATAATTCTGGGTTAGGCTTTGGAGGTGCCCACACATCCATCACAGTTGTCTAATCAGTCTTCAAGCCATCTGAATTGGCCATGATATAGCGTTCATGATTTAGTGTCCTGCATCCTTATAGCCAGGCCTTTCCCCACAAGCTCCTGCTACAATCTTCTTCCTTTTGGGCACCAAATCAGTGAGTAATGGGCTGGTACTAGCACCAAGTCTCCTGCTTAGTTTCAGTAATTTTGCTTTAGCTCTGTGGTTATCACACTTCAGAGATTAGATGCGCCCTGGTTTATAAACTATGGTAATTTTTAAACTAATGCAGAGATAAGGTACATGAAAATTTTTCATGTTGATATTCTTTGTCATATGCACCATTCCAACTTGTAATTTCCAACTCTTTGCAAAGAGCAAAGGAACTAAGTAAAAAGAGGAAGAGAAGTGGGGGCAGTAGCAGTTTGATTGACTCAGGATTCCACTGGGTGAGGAACTCAATATTAAAGGTTAGAAAAAAAAATCTTCAAAAGCTTGGTGTCAATAAGGTCTGCTCTTGGAATGCTAATGAAAGCTATTCTGGGGTGTGATTTTTGGAATGAAAAATAGCAAATTAGGCTGCTTAATATATACTGTCTTTTCTTGATGCTTCATTTGAGCTGATCTTTTGAATGTTTCTGGTTGATAACTGTAATACCTTTTTATAGGGCGTCAGTGCAGTCAGATTGTTTCCTCTCTCTGGCCATTTATTGCTGTCTTGTTCCATGGACTGTAAAATTAAGGTGAGTTTTCAGTAACAGAGTAGGAGTGCTGCAAAACTAGTTCTTTGTTTAAATCTGTTTGGTTAATTATAAAAAAATTGGGTTTGTTAGGCAATTAGAAGCTAATTATTTTCTCTTAGATCCTGTAAATGCAGCAGTTTATGAACTACTTCCAAACATAAATTCCATATGGCTCTGTGGTCCAATTAACTAGGCTCCCCCCGCTTTTTTTTTTTTTCTTAAGATGGAGTCTTGCTCTGTCGCCCAGGCTGGAGTGCAGTGGCATGATCTTAGTTCACTGCAAGCTCCACCTACTGGGTTCACGTCATTCTCCTGCCTCAGCCTCCCAAATAGCTGGAACTACAGGCGCCTGCAGTGGCTAGGCCGCTTTTTAAGCCTAGAAAACTGATGAGAATGTAATCCAATCATGTTGGCTTTGGACATATAAATAATCACTAATCATTATAGAGATTTTGTATATGTAGTAGTTTATTTGTTTCTCCAAACCTTATGAAATAGAGAGGACATATGATAGAAATCCTATTTTTAGAAAGTAGAAAATGTAATTCATCCTTTTTCTTCTAAATGCTAGTAGACACCAAGTAACAGGACTGCTCCCAGCCCCTTCTTTCACCTTTTCTAGTCTTGGGAAACTCCCATCTTTAGCTTCTGTTCAGTTGTAGAATGTGTGGTAGAAAAATCTTGGTTGCCAATGCATCTCAACCTGAATATGCAGAATGTCTTGAAAAAAATTTTAAATCTGAAAGGATAGTTCTTACCGGTTTTGTGTCTTCTCTTTGTCTGGACCATTATGATGGTTCGATAAACACCAACGCTATAGTGCTCTTGGGGCTTCAAAAGTTGAGTCATTAAAATTTTATCATTTGTAAATAATTCATGGATATTAACAATGAAAAAGGCCACTTCTTTTGATAAGAGCAACCGTTTAGGCATTTGTCTCTAATAGCTTAAAATGACAGGCCAACATTTTGGAGTAAAAACCCCCATTTTACTTTACTTTTACTTGGTACAAACCATGTTAATTGAGATGTTGGTCTTTTCTTTGACCAACCAAAAAAGCATAGAATTCAATTTAGTTGACTTCTATAAACATTCTATTATGTGCAAGGGACTGAAAGTAAAAGCTTATAAAGGCACTGTCCCTCCCCTTAGGATGATCATTTTATTATGATATAAATGATCATTATAGAGGTAAGCACAAGATATGCTGGTTTCAAAGAGGAAGGATACCTTAGTAAGAAGGTTAAACTAAGTAAAGGATAAGGAAACAGGAGTAGAGTGTGCTTGAAAAGAGTGAAGAGAATGAATCAGCATGGTGTGTGCTGAAAATAACAGTTTTGTGCTTGCTGGAGCGTAACATCTAAGAGACAAGGAATGATTGCAGGCAGTCCTGGGCAAGAAACCAGGTCTCAGAGGTCCTTTCCTAGTATGCTACAGTAACTGAGACTGTGTCACATTGGCACTGGTGATAAGGAAATGCTTTCTATTTTAGAGTACTAGCAACATTGTTGAGGATTGGATTCAAGGCAGTCAAGAATAAAGCTAGCCTTGAAGCTATTGTATTAATCTACCTTAGATGTGCTGAGAATTATGAGCCTTTTATTTTAGTCTAGATCATCATTTTCTTATAGCTTCTGTAATACTTGTTACCTCAGAAAACTAAACAAAAAAGCCTTTCAGTATCAAATATTATATACGTGGCGGTTTTAATAACACAATTCCTTTAAAAGTTGGTATACATGGCAGTTTTAATAATACTTAATTCCTTTAAAATTCGTTTGTAGTGCTACAAAAGTAGAAACTTTTCGTCCTAGAAAATGTGTGAAACAGAAAAGAGCAATATGAAAATGAAAACTCACTTGAATTAACTCCATCTATAGTTAAATTTCTTGATATTTTGATGTAAATATCTTTAAAACTCTTTAGTTTTGAGTGTGTGTGACTGTGTGTGTGTGTGTGTGTGTGTGTGTGTGTGTGTTCCAAATAATATAACACAAACTGGCAGCACCAAGCAATATTTAATGATATTCAGTGTTTAATATTTAATGATTGAAGCTGTGTGTTTACACACACAGATATGCACACACGTAACCAGCATAGGGCTGGTGTTATTGATTGAAAGACCTTTATTAAATGTAATATTTCTATGTGTTGTTTTTTTTCTCCCCCAGCTATGGGAGGTTTATGGAGACCGGCGCTGTCTGAGAACATTTATTGGTAATGCTTCTTTTCTCTCCAACATAAATCTGGGAAGAATTTTTAAAGTAAGATAACATCATTGACAGTAATTTTACTACACCGATAGGAAGTGAAGTCTTCATGGACTTGAGCTGAATCTGGAAGGAGGAGTCAGTGTCCCCAGTTAGACAAAGAAAGAGAACTAGGAAGCAAGAGCATCAGATGCAAAACAAAAGTAGCATGAGGCAGCGTGCTGCTGAGGGGATCCACATACATTTCAGGATTGTCAGAGTATGGGGGATGGTGAGAAACAAAAGCAGAGAAAAGTAGCAAGAGAGGGACCAGAGCATGGAAGACCTCCTGTGCCATTAATAATGAGTTTAGCCTCTGTTGTGAGGGCATTGGGGAACCATTAAAGAGCTCTTTCCGGAAAGCAACATGATTTGAAGTTTACGAAGATCAAATGGCAATACGCAGGATGATTTGGTAGGGCAAGCCTGGAGGAAGGGAAATGAATTACATAGTTATTTCATAGGTCTGGTTTAGAGATGATGAGAGTCTGAACCAAAGCAGCAGAGAGAGAAGAAAGGAACTACATATTAGAGTTAAAGTCAGTGAGATTTAGTAATGGCATGTGAATGATCACAGTGAGACAGGAATCTAGGGTGACTCCCATGAGACTGGATGAATGATGGTGCCATTCACCAAGAAGGAACATAAGATGATGGTGAGGTTTTAGATACACCAAATTTGAGCTGCCTTTGGGATATTGAGGTGAAAATGTCCATTAAGCAATTAGATAGCCAAATGTTGAGCTTTGAAGAGAGACCGAGAATTGGCAGCCAAAGCATAAAAAAAGGATGAGATTGAGAGAACTCCTTGAAGAAAGAAAGAAGGCCAAAGGGAGGACAGCTTTGTGACAAGCTAGCCTTTTCGGTAGAGAAAGGTTTATTGTCTTTGTCAAATTTCTGTGAAGGCTAGTTACTCTTTCCAGATTTAACTGTACCACATTGAAACGGTGTGACTCTTAGTGGCTCTGTTTTTAGATTAAAGTGGGAGTCTGTTCGGCAGTGCTTTATGATTTTAGGGCCTCCCTGTACAAATTAATTCTGCCTAAGGTGACACTGCAGCCTAAAGGAAGACTTGTGGAAGGCTCTTAGCTGTGTACAGGGGAACAAAATGTCTCCGTCAGATAGAGTGGATTTGGTCCGCATCTGTCTCCCCTGTACTGACAGACCATTTTTCTGTGGAAAACTGAAATTTTCCTCCTGAGGGAGATGATAGCAGCTCTGACTGGGACTCCAGCTGTAGAAAAGGATGGCTAATTGCCATGACACCTACCTCCTGATGGGAGTTCACTGGAGGTGATGGTTTAGAGCTGCTGCATGTGGTTAACAATTTGTGCCATGCTCATTTTGCACAATTGTATGTGTCTTGGTCATGGTGGGGTGGAACATTTTTGCTTTTGTTTAGCCACATTTTATTTTTCCCTGTAACTTTTAAGAGTTGAGTGGTCTGGCAATATTCATTTTTAAGTAAAGTATAATCAGCACCTTAAAATGAATGTATTGTCAAAACATCATCTTAAAACAATAGAAGCTAGCCTGGGCAACATGGCAAAACCCTGTCTCTACAGGAAATACAGAAATTAGCCAGGCGTGGTGATGTGCACCTGTAATTCCAGCTACTCGAGAAGTTGAGGTGGGTGGATCGCTTGAGCCAGAGAGGTTGAGTTTACAGTTAGCTGAGATCCAGCCACTTCACTCCCGGCTGGGCAACAGAGTGAGACCCTGTCTCAAAAATAAAAAACCAATGCAAGCTAATAATAGTTTTTGGAAAGTCTCCTACATTCTGAATCAGTTTCTATGAAATTTGGTAATGTGATCACAGAAATATGCAATTATTGAACAAGGGCCACAGTTTCCTAAGCTTTAGGTTTAGGTCACTTTGTTTTCACTTGCAGCCTAGTGAACAATCTGAGAGTGAACCTCCAAAATTCCAGCAGCCATTTCTTTCACTGGCAATAATTGGTCTTTTACATTTCCATAAATTCTTGGCTAGCTAGTCATCACTTGTATGTACTGCATATTAAGAAATTGCTATGACAGACTTAAAAGAAAAGTTAAACCTTTTCTCTTGGTTGTTAACCAAGATGTTATGCATCAGAATCACCTAAGGAGCTTCTTCAAGGGGAAAAAAATGCCCACATTCTGAAGCCCACACATAACATATTCTAAGTCAGTAAATCAGGCAGTGGCATTCCAGTGATCTTGACTCACGGCTGAGAACCACTGCTTAGTGCTGTGTCTCTTTATGGTGTTTATGTTTTAAGAGAAGATATGATGCTTCACCTCATTGCTGTTTCTGTTGACTCCACCTTTAGGTCACAGTAAGGCTGTTAGGGATATTTGCTTCAATACTGCGGGAACACAGTTCCTCAGCGCAGCCTATGACAGATATCTTAAGCTCTGGGACACTGAGACAGGTAAGAGTTCACCTATGCTAATACATATTCATCTTACAAGTTATCGTTTATATATGAAATGGTGTGAGTAGTCTTCTGTGGCCAAATGGCACCTTCTCTAACTGCTGATTCTCTTACCATTCACTGTCAGCAAATATCACAGAATACATTTGTAGAGTTGAAACTGAGCATAAGTAGCTCTTTCACTGTGAAACTTGTTTCCACCAGATAGAGTTTATAAAGCAAACAGATTGACAGATAAGCAAAGTCAAAATCTTGTATTGGCCATCTAACTGATCTTTCTGTTCCCTACATTATCTAGCACTGTACATTACACATAACAGAAGTGCAATAAATGTCTAATGAACAAAATTAAATGTGTGTGCACAAATTGATTAAAATGTAGGTCTAAACTTTCACAGGCCAGTTGGTTTTATATATTCACAACCATACTAATTGCTGCTTATTAATTGATTCACATTAATATGTTGTGGCTAGTATAATTTTATGTAATTAGAAAAATCATCTTATTATCTTATTGTCTTATTATCATTACCCTTACTGTATTTGAAGGGTAATGATAATAGTTAATATTTATTAAACGTCATCTAATAGGCATAATTGCTAAGCATTGATATTCAGTATCTCCTTCAATCTTAATTTATCCCTATGAGATAAGTGCTATTATTAGATTATAGATACGGAAACTGAGCTTAAAGAGCTAACTTTTTCAGGGTCACACAGCTAATAAGTGGCAGACTTGCTTTCCAACGAAGCTCTCTCTGATGCCAAAGCCCATGTTCTTCAGCACTTTAGCAGTGGTTCTCAGTTCTGGCTACACATTATAATCATCTGAAGAGCTTTAATGTTACTGATGCCTGAGTCCCACCTTCAGAGGTATTTACGTAATTGGTACAGTGTATAGACTAGATGATTGTACCGTGTAGCCAAGGCTGAGAGACTACCATTTTGCAGGTTCTTTTAAAAATCAAGATAAAATATACATACAGTAAAATGTATGAAGTGCCTAAATATTCAGTGATTTTTTTTTTTTTTTGGTAAACATACCTGTGCAGCTGTCTACCACCAAGATCAAGATATAGAATATTTCCAGCACTCAGTAAAGGTTCTTATGCCCTTTTCCAGTCTGTGCCCACTCCCAGTAACCATAGTAACCACTTCTGTCATCACAGATTCATTTTTCCTCTTCTTAAACTTCTTATATATGAAATCATACCATTTTTTCTCTTTTGTTTCTAGCTCCAGCATAATGTCTGAGATTCCCTCATGGCTTATACCAATAGTTTGTTCTTTTTTATTGCTTGCGCTATTCCATTATATGAATGAAGTTATAATTTATTTATTCTACAATTGGTAGTGCAGATTTACTTTTGAAAAAATTATTTTTAATCATTAAAAATCTGTGAAAAAGAACAAATGTAGTTTACAGTAAAGAGCAAGCAGGCAGCCCTTCTTCAACATTTATTAAGCAGGTGACCTCTAGATCTTAATCTCACAGTCATCTCTAAGTGGTCAAATTTATTTTACCTATTTAATTTGAGTCTTTGGTTTTAGGACAGTGTATATCAAGATTTACAAACCGAAAAGTACCTTATTGTGTCAAATTCAATCCTGATGAAGATAAGCAAAATCTCTTTGTGGCTGGGATGTCTGATAAGAAGATTGTGCAAGTAAGTTTTTCACAGTATTTTGTTAAGACTCCTAAGCTTTATGTTGTATAAGGGGATGGAATAAGTTAATAAGCTAATATTACTCATTTAATGTTTGCTACTTTTAGGGACGGCTGATGCACCATTCTTAGTAGAAAAATTTACATTTATAAAAATGTCATGTTGAAGATCTTCTCCTTCTCCACTTTCCAGAATTACGGTCTTTCATAAATCCACTCTACTTCTGTCTTTACCTTTTTTCTTGCCTGATACACAGTGGGACATTCGAAGTGGAGAAATTGTGCAGGAATATGATCGGCATTTGGGAGCTGTCAACACCATTGTTTTTGTGGATGAGAATAGGAGATTTGTGAGCACATCTGATGATAAAAGCCTAAGAGTTTGGGAATGGTGAGTTTCCATCAGTACAAAATCTGATTTATATAAAGCAAGCAGTTAAAAATCATATCGACAAAGATGAAGCCAGATAATATGGAACCATTGAATATTTTTTGCAACTGTGATCCTGGCTTGCCAATCAAACTTTTAACTATGTAAATACTGACAATATGGAGATTAAAATCTAAACATGCTACCATTTATAATCTTTGGATAGTCTTTTCAAAGGATGTGTATCTTGAGTTGTTTTTCTTAGAGTGATGCTGGATTTGTATTTTGCTGTCTTACATTCTTTATTAGGTACCTTATTCATCTCTGTAAAATAACTGGCAAGGAGGAGGGGAATTGAGCATAAGGTCATGGCCCTAGAACCACCCAAAGAAAATAGTGGTGTATGTCTTAATTTTTTTAAATGTACATTTTTTATGATTATTCAATACTGAAAGATGCCCCATGTATTAATCTGTTTTCACACTACTGATAAAGACATACCTGAGACTGGGCAATTGACAAAAGAAAGGTTTAATGAACTTAAGTTCCACATGGCTAGGGAGGCCCCACAACCATTGATGAAGGAGAAAGGCCCTTTTTTTTTTTTTTTTTTTTTTTTGAGATGGAGTCTCGCTCTGTCGTACGGGCTAGAGTGCACTAGCATGATCTCGGCTCACTGCAGGTTCTGCCTTCCGGGTTCACGCCATTCTCCTGCCTCAGCCTCCCGAGTAGCTGGGACTACAGGTGCCTGCCACCACACCCAGCTAATTTTTTGTATTTTTAGTAGAGACGGGGTTTCACCTTGTTAGCCAGGATGGTCTTGATCTCCTGACCTTGTGATCCACCCACCTCGGCCTCCCAAAGTGCTGGGATTACAGGCGTGAACCACCACGCCCGGCCAGAAAGGTACTTCTTACATGGCAGCAGCAAGAGAGAGAGTGAGAGCCAAGTGAAAGGGATTTCGCTTCATAAAACCATCAGATCTTCTGTGACTGATTCGCTACCATGCAAGAACAGTATGGGAGAAACCGTCCCCATGAGTCAATTATCTCCCACAGGGTCGCTCCCACAATACATGGGAATTATGGAAGTACAATTCAAGATGAGATTTGGGAGGGGACACAGAACCAAACCATGTAACCCCGTATCATCACTCTGGTACAAATGTTTTACTTATAGAATATAGTCATATATTGGTTAATTGTACTTTCCTAGGGAAAAAATATTTTTCTGAAGTTAAGCAATGTACTCGTTTCATTACATATCATTGTGTGTTCTATAATTTAGTTGCAAAAAAATGCTTACTAACCTTTTTGTTAAAATGAATGACTTAATGGAAACCAGTCAGTTGTGAAGCATAGCTCAGCCATGAGTCCTCCTAGCAAGGACTAAAAAGTGTATCTTTCCATCCCCCACAAGTTTTTCTGCTTTAACAAGTGGAAAGCCTTGAACCACAGCCAGTGGTTTCCTCTTTATACCTAAGTCCCTTTGGGGACCTGCGCAGGTCCCTAACCATTGTCAGGACAATCTGGGTGACTGAACATTTAATGTAATTTAATTGTAGTTTCTCCCACACTCACCACCACCACCACTACACCCCTTCAGATTATCCCCAAGTAGTGGAGAGTAGTCTTAACATATAGCGCATGTTAGAGGCTACCTTACAGCTAAGGTCTTTCTTACTTCAGAAATGTTTTTTTATGGAGTAATATGGACACCAAGTTTTATATGAGCCACCTTAGATCATTTGCACAGACTCTGGAGAATAAACATACATATACATGTTCTGTTTTGTTTTATGTGCTTTAACAATTTGATCATACTCAAACTTTCTGGTGTTTCTACCTTCAGATATTTTCAAGTTTAAATATAGAGTGGTATAAAAGAAGTTGGTAAATATTTAAATAATCGAGCAATTACAGGGCTCAAGGATATGTGTATGTGGGTGTTCTAAAGTAAAACATTGGTCAGCACAGAATTTTTATTAAACTAATGGTAATGTTAGTATGTTTCTTTTTTTTTTTCATTTCCTCTCAGATCTTAGGAAATACTCCTAAAAAGTCATGATAGTATTTTGTTACAAATGACGTCATTTTTTAGATTTTACTTTAACTTGGCTGGGCACAGTGGCTCATACCTATAATTCCAGCACTTTGGGAGGCTGATTTGAGTGGATCATTTGAACCCAGGAGTTCGAGACCAGCCTGGGTTCTCGAACCCCATCTCTACAAGAAATACAAAAATTAGCTAGTATGGTGGCACAGGCCTGTAGTCCCAGCTACTCGGGAGGCTGAGGCAGGAAGATTGCTTGTGCCTGGGAGGTCGAGGCTGCCGTGGTCTATGCTTGTGCCACCGCACTCTAGCTTGGGTGACAGAGCAAAACCCCATCTGAATAAAAAAATTAAAAATTATAAATAAATATATAATTTTTAAAAAATAGATTGCAGACTGGGCACAGTGGCTCACACCTATAATCCTAGCACTTTGGGAGACCAAGGTGGGTAGATCACGAAGTCAGGAGTTCAAGACCAGCCAACATGGTAAAACACTGTCTCTAGATGTGGTGGTGTGCACCTGTAATCCTAGGTACTTGGGAGGCTGAGGCAGGAGAATCGCTTAAACCTGGGAAGTGGAGGTTACAGTGAGCCGAGATTGCACCATTGCACTCCAGCCTGGGCAACAGAGCGAGACTCCATCTCAAAAACAAAAAAAAAAAACAACAAAAAACAGATTTCAGTTTAACCGTTACTATGAGAGCCTTCCTGACCAGTCGTCAGATAAGATTAGGTGCCTCCTCTCTATCATCCCACACTGTCACTGGCTTTCCACAGCTTTTAGCATACTTCAAGTGCTTGTTTATTTGTTCTCTTTCCTGACAAGTTCTTAACCATGAGAGAAAGAACGGTATGAGTCACGCTTACTGTCTGTTCCCAACACAGTGCCTGGCACACAATATGTGCTGAATCTCTAAAGAAGTCATTATTGGTATAATTATCAATGATGTTACACTGATTGAGCTTTTTCTATATGCCAGTCACTATGCTAAGCATTTCACCTGAACCATCTGATTTAGTGTGCAAAGCAATCTTATAAGATAGGTACATTTGTTATTCCCATTTTATGTATAAGGAAGTTTTTATGTATAAGGAACCTGGAATACAGTTAATTTAGAAAATTCACATGTTTTAATTCATATTGTAAAATAAGCACTAACAATAAGTACAAGGAAGGAAGTAATTTGCCCAAGGTTATAAAGGACACGAAAGGGCCAGAGTTCACACTCTGATCAAACTGATTCCAAAGCTTGTTTTTTGTTTTTTAAGAGACAGGATCTCACTCTGTTGCCTAGACTACATGTAGTGGTGCAGTCATAGCTTACTGCAACCTTGAACTACTGGGCTCTGGGCTCAAGTGATCCTTCTCCCTTAGACTCCTGAGTGACTGGGACTACAGGTGCATGCCACCACGCCAGGCTAATTTTTAAGTTTTTTGTAGAAACAGGGTCTCACTCTGTTTGCTGGGCTGGTCACAAACTCCTGGCCTCACAAAACTTGAATTCTTGATCATATGGATGGATAGTTAGATGAATGAGGGGACTGGTAAGGAGAGAAGGTACTAATAACTTGTATTTGATTTGATTAGTGAGAAAGTAATAAATGTGAAGGTCTGTCCTGCTACAAAGACAAGTAGGAAGCAAAACCAGCTCAGGGGCCCCGGAACTGTGTGTCACTGCATAAATCATCCCTAAGAGCAATTACTAGTGATGGCCACTTGCTTAGGAGAGGAAGGGACGCCCTGAGCTCCGCAAAGTGACAGCTGACCTCCTCTCTGGGAAAATTAGCAACACTGGGGCCTTCAGACAAGTGGTGTTTGCCAAACTTTTATACTCTGTACTTGCTTAGAGTACCATAATAATACAAGAAAACAAAGGAAACTTGGCTTTCTTAAATAAAACTATACAAACTAACTGTATTATGTTCTAAAGGAGAATAAAAGACTGTATTAGATATTCAGCAACTTTTTTTATTTTTTTGAGGGAGAGTCTCGCTCTGTCACCTACGCTGGAGTGCAGTGGCGCAATCTTGGCTCACTGCAACCTCCACCTCCTAGGTTCAAGTGATTCTACTGCCTCAGCCTCCCGAGTAGCTGGGACTACAGGCGTGCGCCACCACACTTAGCTAATTTTTGTATTTTTAGTAGAGATAGGGTTTCACCAGGTTAGCCAGGATGGTCTCAATCTCTTGACCTCATGATCCACCCACCTCGGCCTCGCTAAGTGCTGGGATTACAGGTGTGAGCCACCACACCGGGCCAACTCATGGTATTTTAATTGACCAAATGCATGAAATGTCATAGACGTGTTTTCTCCAGAAGGTATTTATTTTGGTAAAATATTTCTTAAAGAAAATTTTATAGAAGTTGACACTACTGTTTATGTTTTAGCTTTAAAAATTCATGGACTTTTATTAGGTTTTTTTTTTTTTTTGGTGAATTCATTTTTAAACTGGAGATTATTTGCAAGATATGAATTACTAGCTTATTATACTGAGTTACAGTATCCAATTAGAAAATAGTGCTGTTTGTTTGTTTGTTTATTTTTGCGATGGAGTCTCACTCTGTCGCTCAGGCTGGAGTGTCGAGTGCAGTGGCATGATCTCAGCTCACTGCAGCCTTCGCCCCCTGGCTTCAGGCAATTTTCCTGCCTCAACCTCCTGAGTAGCTGGGATTACAGGCCTGTGCCATCATACCCAGCTAATTTTTGTATTTTTAGTAGAGACAGGGTTTTGCCATTGTTGGCCGGGCTGGTCTCAAACTCCTGACTTCAGATGATCCACCCGTCTTGGCCTCCCAAAGTGCTGGGATTACAGGTGTGACCCACCGTGCCAAGCCATGTTGTATTTATGCCTAGCAGACATTTTTGCTAGAAATAATGAAGTCCACAGCGTAGTTCAAATTCTTCTTCCAAGCTCCTGGTATGAAGATTCCTTGAAATAAGGTATCCATTTGAATTTTTTTGTTTACTTTTGTTAACACATTGATCAATATGAACCTGGAATACAGTTAATTTAGAAAATTCACATGTTTTAATTCATATTGTAAAATAAGCACTAACAATAAGTACAAGGAAGGAAGAAATAAGCCTTTTTTCGATCGCAGATCTTTTTAATACATTTGAGTCATTCTAAATGTCAGTTCTCATTGGTACCATAGAGGTATAAAGGGTTGGAGATCTGACAAATGATGTTATTCCCCAGATTATACCTGAAAATGTTTTCCTCTGACCACGACCCTCACAGAAGTTTCTTCTAGTCATTTGCTCCTTCTGCTGGATGGATGGATAGAGAAAATCCTTATATTAAGGCAAATTATTATTGTTTTACAGTTAACCAGAGTATTGGAACTTGAAACAGGGTTTGAAATTGAAATTGCTACTGTAGAATCTGTGTTACTCATCAGATTACATTTCCCACACATTACTCTGTGAAAAATATTTCTGGTTTCATGAAAAGCAACAAGACCAAAACTCCTTTCAGAAAAGGATTTTTAGCTTGGAGAATATTGAAAATGAAAAGGCACTTAGAACCTTTGATGGTTCTAAATTTAGGTGGCTAGTTTTTGATTTTTTTTTCTTTCATTCTTTGTATCACTCACATGAGGTTTGTTTGTTTGTTTGTTTTTTTAATGTTTTTTTCTCCTTCACCAAACACATTTGAAATGCTTTACATGTAAACTGAAAATAGTCCAGGTACCAAGCATTTATTTATCATAATTTATCATCATTTCTGGATGGGCTAGACCAGCTCACAGATCCCGACAGCTTTGCCTGCCATCCTCCTGCATTGCTGCAGGCTCTTTAACACTCTCACCCACTGGAGTTAAGGTTGACTGGCTGGTAAAATAACACTTCCCTCTACGCTTGCCTCAGACATCTTGCTTTGCCCTACCATGGTACATTTTTAATTGATTTATTTATTTTTACTTCAACAGCTTTTGTACTAAAAATGGGTTTTGGCTACATGGATGAATTATATCGTGATGAATTCTGAGATTTTAGTGTACCCGTTGCCATGGTACATTATTAAGAACTTTTAGTAACAGATTTTTTAACATAAAGGCCAGGTTTAAATCAAATAGAAAACAAAATCACTGTCACTGTTATAACGATCATGGAAAGTCATTTATGAAGTACAAGATTCACCATAAGCAATACAGTGTCATCTTGTGATTTTTCTTCTTCCAGAAAGTTTCATGAAAGATTTATTAAATACATAATTTCAAGAGTTTGCTTTTATTTGCATATTCTTCCTTTGTTCCAGAGATAATTCTTCAGAAGGTACTTTATAAAAATTGCTTATTCCGATATCCTATTTAAAATTTTTAGGGATATCCCTGTGGATTTCAAGTATATAGCCGAACCCAGTATGCACTCAATGCCTGCAGTGACTTTGTCTCCAAATGGTGAGTTAGTATGTAAATTGTATTTTTAAATGAGCTTTTAAGATACGGTGTGATTTCTGTATTCAAAAGAACTTTGGCCCCTTCCTTCTTGGGAAAGTTCGTGACAGTGCCATTACTTGTATAAGGGAATCTTTACAATATTAGAAAGAATTACTGACTTTCATATGTAAGTCACCTCACCTACTTTTCTGTGTCTTTTTTTAAATAAAAATAAAAGAATGATTTACTGCTAACATTGATTGAACATCAGAAGATTTCTGTTTAACAATCAGTTTTCTTTTCTTTTATTTTCTTTTTTGTTTTTTTCTTTTTTTAAGAAACAAGGGTCTCCCTTTGTTGCCCAGGCTAGTCTCAAACTCCTGGGCTCAAGTTATCCTCCCTCTTCAGCCTCCCGAGGTGCTGGGATTACAGGCCTAAACCACTATGCCCGGCCAGAGTTTTCTTTTCTCATTCTCCTTCCAAACAGAATCACGTTCAGTACATCATTTAATAATGATTGGCCAAGGCAGGAGAATTACTTGACCCCAAGAGTTCAAGACTAGCCTGGGCAACATAGAGAGACCTCGTCTCTACAAAATAAAATTTTAAAAATCAACTGGCGTGGTGGTGCACGTTTGTAGTTCTAGCTACTTGGGAGGCCAAGATGGGCAGATTGCATGACTGTACTCCAGCCTGGGCAACAGAGCAAGACCCTTCTCTCTAAAAAAAATAATAATAATGATTTATTGTAAGCTCTTTCAGGGGATAGGAAATTTTGTTGATTCTTTATAATGAGAACACTTTAGCAGTTCACTACAAAAAATTTTCTCAGGCAAAAATTAAAAAGATAAATCTATTTAATATTGTTTAATCCATTGTCTTCCGTACAAGATAATTTGTGCTACAGATACACTGACAATATACTGATATAGCTCTACATGAGAGTCTTAAAGTGGGGGTTCTGATATTTGGGGAACATTGTCATCGAAGCCACTGTCAACTCACATAATGGGGCAAGGAAGAGTTTGCTGTTCCATCAGGGCCTCTGACACAAGCAAATGGTAATAGTTGTCAAATGCTCTATCTTTTTTTATAAGAAAAGCAACCTAAGTGAATCCTTTTTTGATAATTGCTAGATTATATACTTCGTCACTGTGCATCTACATTTCACGTAGCTTATTTTTAAACCGCCTATTACAGATTCTGTGCCCGTCTTGAACAAGGCCATTTACCCACTCAGGCATTGAGTCTATTTCCTTACTCAGTAATGTTTACATGTACTGTTGGCCCTTCGTATCCATGAGCACCACGTCCTGGGATTCAACCAGCACGAGTCCAGAATATTCAACAAAACAAACAGTAAAAAATAACAATATAACAATTAAAAATACAAATTAAAAAACACAGGGTAGCAACTAGGTACAAAGCATGTATGTTATATTAGGCATTATAAGTAATCGAGAGGTGATTTAATGTATACAGGAGATATGTGTAGGTTTTATGCAAATACTGTGCCATTTTATGTAAGGGACTTGAGCATCTGTGGATTTTGGTATTGGGTAGGGGGTGCAGATCCTGGAACCAGTTCCCAACAGATACCAAGGAATGACTGTATATAGGATGGAAGTATAGTCATGCATTCCTAACAACAAGGGTACTTGTGAGAAATGCAGCATTAGGTGATTTTGTCATTTTATGAACATCATACAGAGTACTTACACAGACCTAGATGGTATAGCCTACTTTACTAGGCTGTATGGTATAGCCCGTTGCTCCTAGGCTCTACCCCGTATGGCATGTTGCTGTTCTGAATAATGTAGTCAGTGGTAAGCATTTGTGTATTGAAACGTATCTAAACATAGAAAAGATACAGTAAAAATTTGGCACTATAGTCTTATGGGACCAGTGTCATATGTGCGGTCCATCATTGACCGAAACATTGTTAAGTGGCACATGACTATAGACACTGCAGTTTAGGCTCTAGGGGCTTTGATGAATCCCAAGTAGAGAAAAGCATTGTAGCCGTTAAAAAAGTTACTATAATTTTTTAAAATTACCTCTTTTTTTGTATAGGTTTATTTTATAACGCTAGGCTTTCTCACCAGTTAATCTTTCTTTATTCCATAATTACCACAGATAAGTCTCTCCTATTTCCCATAGTTCTGTTGTCTGTACTTACTATAAATTCATTTCATTTCATAACTTTTAGCTTATTTCTTTAACATGAAACTTGGAATTTCTATATTTCCTTATTCTTTTAAAAAAAAAAGCTTTTATATGAGAGTGCTCAATGATATAGGATTGTATACGCAAAAGCCTTTAGTTTATATATTAATAACTCTTGCCAGTGACATATTTGTAACACTTTACAGGTTGTATATTAAATTTATTTTTTAGTGTTATAAAGTATTTGGGAGCAAAAGTTATATTAATCACAGTGAACATATTTAAAATAAAAAGTTTTTAAAAATGTTTTAGTCTTTCTCTAAAATACCTCATTTATTGAATTTACAGGAAAATGGCTAGCATGCCAATCAATGGACAACCAAATCTTAATTTTTGGAGCACAGAACAGATTTAGATTAAACAAGAAAAAAATTTTTAAGGGCCATATGGTAGCAGGCTACGCTTGTCAGGTGGACTTTTCACCAGACATGAGGTAAGTTTAAAACTTCTAATCTGTTCTAGTATTCAAATATGATATAAACTGTTGTTGTACAAATAACACTTTACACATCACTCTCACATAATATATTTTTATGAAAACTCGATAATCTGTTAACATTTTCAAAATGCTGGCTATAAAGGCGAGAACAAATTAGGAAAATTACGTTTTGCTTTTTTTAGGTTCTTGCTTTAGTATATTCCCTTCTATTACTTAGGCTTATGCCCTTTAGTCACCTAATAATCCCTCTCTATATAACCAAAGCCTTATTTTCTCTCTGCTTTTCTAAGCAAGACTAGAAGTGCTATAATCACTGTATTGCTATGACTGAATGAACACCAGAAGAATTAATTGTATATTACAGTGTTGCAGTTACAGCTTCACTACAGCTTGTCTGTGCTGAAACCTCTAATGCAACTTTTGAATATTTCTAGGTCACACTAGATTTGTGAAGCCTACAGCATGATTCTTAGTTAAAATGTATAGGTAGAAGTAATTTAGAAATCCCAATAACTTTGTATGTTTAGCTTAGTAATTGGGCCTACCTCTGATTCAGTCTTAGATGTATTCAAAAGATATTAAAGCCAAAAAGTAATTATGAAAGTGGTAGAGCCTACTATGATGGAATAGATCTAAAAGTGTTCCCTAGCTATATGTGGAACTGGTTCTCCAATCTCTGTTTCTGACTATCTAGAGACTGATTGTGTAACCTCATTCATTGTGGCCCCTGGGACTCCCAGTCTTCCCAGTTAAAAATAATTTTCTACTCTTAGATTGGTTGGGAGGTTTTTTAAAATAGAATTTCAAATTATAGACTGCTTCATGTTCTACCTGTTATTCTGAGTATTGTATATTTGCATTGGATTTTTTTTTTAATGTTGATGTGAAAAGACAGTATCTTCCCCTATTCTTCATTCACCTTACCAGGTTGAGGTATTTGAATAATTTGAATTTATTTTTCTTCCCATTATAGTTATGTGATTTCAGGAGATGGAAATGGAAAATTAAACATTTGGGACTGGAAGACCACAAAACTCTACAGTCGATTTAAAGCTCATGATAAAGTGTGTATAGGTGCAGTGTGGCATCCTCATGAAACTTCTAAGGTCATAACATGTGGTTGGGATGGTCTCATTAAATTGTGGGATTAATTAGATTAATCCTTAAACTAGCTAGGATCATTTTTGATCCATTGTCATATTTAACTGTATTTAATTATTAAATGTATCAGATGATAACTTGATTTACAGATAATGTTGATGACGTTGACCCATTGTTTAAAAAAAGAAACTGTAAATTTGACATAAGTTCATTTGCAACTTAATTTTGTTCTTTATAAATGTTATTTATACAGAAAATGGCTATTGACTTTCTATTTGACAAGTAGTTACAATTGGCAAGCAGTTTGAGTTTATACCCATGACATACTGAAAGCATCCCTTTGGGGTCAAGAAAGAATCCCTAGTGGATTTGGGATTCTAGAGGAGGTAATGTAATTCATTATTCAGAAAAATACCATGTATTTACCTCTTCAGCCAAAAGGGCAGTAAAGAATAGGGATAATATAATTTAATGTAAATTTGGAAGAAGGAAAAAACCACCCAGTTACTGTCCCCATTATTTTCACTGGGTCAAGTTCTAATCTTTCAGCTTCATGAGTTCCACTCCCTTTGATGACACATGTGTATTTTTAGTTGTAAAGCAGTAATCTTCTTTAACTGCAGCATTCCTCTAATTATAAACAAGGAAAAATAAAAATCAGTCCAGAGTTCTTTCGTTGACTTAATTCCTGATCAGTATAGACAGGACTGTATATATTTAATCAGAGCATTACATTATATCTGAAGATGGAACTCAGGAGGATGCACCAAGACTTTGAATTTTATTTACATTCACTGTCAGTAAAGACCTGGCTACACTTTGAGAAATCAAGATCTCCTAGGTCATTGCTTCACAGCTGTAATTACTGAAATCCTCCTCATAGGAGATAAAGTACAATGGGTAGAGTCCAAGATGTCAACTTGTAATTTCTTTGAAGTCATGTGTTTTATCTTTAAAATTATTCCTATTTTACCTGTGAATATATACAACAGGACTTTTTAAGATTAAAAAAATTTTAAACCTCTATGTCTGAAAAAAAAAAAGTGACACTCCCGGAAGATGGCTAGAGTTCCCCAGTTTGAGAAGCAGTGACCATGGTGAAAAATAGTTTTTAAAACATCAGATTATAAAATCAAGATAGGCCAGGCGCAATGGCACACGCCTGTAATCCCAGCACTTTGGCAGGCTGAGGCAGGTGAATCACCTGAGGTCAGGAGTTCGAGACCAGCCTGGCCAACATAGGAAAACCCCATCTCTACTAAAAATACAAAAATTAGTCAGGCTTGGTGGCGGACACTTGTAGTCCCAGCTACTCAGAAGGCTGATAAGGGAGAATTGCTTGAACCCAGGAGCGGAGGTTGCAGTGAGCTGAGATCATGCCTCTGCACGCCAGCCTAGGCGACAGAGTGAGACTCCATCTCAAAAAATCAAAGAAAATCAAGATAACCTCATGAATGTAGTAGCTCATAGCACTTTAATTTGGCAAGCCATTTTTCCTGTTTTATTATAAGTCTATATTAGATGTTTGAATATGGTTTGAAATATTTCACTACCATGCTGAAAAAGATTGGTTGATAGCTGCTTGGAGTGCTAACTGGAATATCAAAATCATGTCTCTTGCTGATAACCTAAGAGCATTAAACCCTGAGTCCAGTGAGGTCATAGCAGTGTATGCTCCTTGCCTTTACAGAGTATCCATTTTTAGAAATTTAGATTTTAAAAGGCCTGGGACATATGACCAGGCCCTGTAGCCACATAAAAATAAATTTCATAGAAAAATGAATAAAAGCAGAGAGATATTTTTTGACACAGAGGCAGGCACCCAAAGAAATACAAACACTACCTAGCTGCTGCCATTTCTGTAACTGCCCAGAAGGGTGACAGATTTCTGAAGGGGAAAGGATTCAGATATGACCTTTTATTTAGTCCCAACCACTAGTTTTAACAAATGTGAATTATTGAAATGTGAAGGGACAAAAAGAATCATACATTTAAACTGTCTTGTTCAGCACACCAGTATTGTATGTTATAAATCATCATTTCTAAATCTGGATTTATTTTGTTGTGTTTTTGACTGTTTCTAAAGTAAGTGTATATATAAAAGTTGTCTCCTTTTTAAAAAGATCATATTTTTAAATAAAGCATTTTTTGTAGAAAGTGCTATCAGAATGTTCATCTTGTTCATCTTTAGTTTCCTTTTAAGTCTTAAGTGTATTGAGACACTAGATTAAGCCATTTGCAGTTTTAAGTGGATCATATGGAGAGAAATGATGCTTTAGAGGTGGATGTGGTTTATTCAGGTATATCAATGGGTTTATGATTATATAATAAAATACACAGCTGTACCCTCAGAGCACATTAAATGTAACACATTCCATATTTATTCATTTAGTGGTGGCACTAAGTCATGATTACACAACATTTTAGAGTACATAAGTGAGTGGGGTTATATTTCAGCATAAAAAGTCTCAAGATCACATGGTTACTGGACTTAGGTGGTTACCATCTGGCTCCTTTTCCTTTTTGCAGCCTTTTTGTCATATCCAGGACAGATTTCTTTCCTAAAAGTGATGCTTTAGTGAAAGATTTACTAGAATGAATATTATATATTGAGTCACAAGCAGGAAATATTTTGTCCTAAACAAGGAGCAAATTTTAAGATTCAAAAACAGGGAGCAGTGTTACACAGCCACATTTCTAAGTAGTTCTTGAGGCTACATTGTGGGGCTGGCTGGTATCCTTGGTATATTTATAAAATAACTCTAAGAAAACACTGACTTTGAATTAGCAAACCCTTAGATGGTAACCATAAATATCACAGCACTGAGAACAATTATAGAGACTTTCCTTGAAGAACATTGTTTCTCAGGGTATGGACTGAGAACTGTCTGCATCTGAATTACCTAGGGTTTGCGTTGCTTACTGAGATACAGAATTCAGAAGAAAGTTGGGATTATTTGGGGGAGACATCATGAATTCATGTATGAGAAGGGGTATAAAGTGGCATCCAGACCCCAGTATCCATCAGCAGTATTAAATGTGGGTCTCAAAGTAAGACCTGGGGAAACTGATTCCATTTATCATCACAGATGCATACTTTTCACATTTTGACATTTTTGAATAGGGCTCTAGTTAAAATAAATGAATGTCATAGTCTAATGGGCAGCATTCAATTCTTTCTTAGTGTATCGTAAAATAATTGATGAAATACAGTAAAAACAAGGCAGGTACGAAGGGCCTGAGAAGAAGAGAAGATCCAGTGGAAGGAAAGTGTCTGTTGCAGCACTGGGCTCAAAATTCATGTTGTGAAATGTTTCTTTGATCACTGAGTAAAATGAATGAACTAACTGAAGATTCAAATTTAAAGTATATATTAATATATATATGTAGACACACAAATACATGTCTAATCACTAGAAAGCTTTTTTTTTTTTTTTTTTTTGAGACAGAGTTTCAGTCTTGTTCTCCAGGCTGGAGTGCAATGGTGCGATCTCAGCTCACCACAACCTCTACCTCCCAGGTTCAAGCGATTCTCCTGCCTCAGCCTCCCAAGTAGCTGGGATTACAGGCATGCGCCACCACGGCCCAGCTAATCTTGCACTTTTAGTATAGATGGGGTTTCTCCATCTCTTGGTCAGGCTGGTCTCAAACTCCTGACCTCAGGTGATCTGCCCGCCTCAGCCTCCCTCATGGGATTACAGGCATGCGCCACTGCGCCCAGCCAGCTTTTTTTAAATGTAGAATTTTTGTTCCCAACTCAGACCTTCAAATCAAAGTCAGCACTTTTAGCAAGATCCTCAAATGAGAACCACTGAGGTAGAGTCCCGAATTTATCTTGGGCATTTGGGAAACTAGACTATTTGGGACATGTAAAGTAAAAGAGAGATTTAGCTGGTCAAAAATATGCACTGTACATGTGTATGTGCACGTATATGTGTATATAATGTATGTGCATAGTATATTTATATATACATGTTCCATATTCATAGTCACTTTAATAATTGTGGAAACAACTTTCTCAACCTAATTGCAATTTTATCTGGAACTTAAAAGAAGTCACAGACTTGCAGCCAACGCCCTTAGAGTGACTTTATTTTTAGTGACAGTAAGTGAAAGTCAAACTCTTTTGATTCTACAGCTTCTTATATCTGTAATAGCTGTCTTCAGATGAGTTTCTTTCATTCCCCACTCTCCAGCCTCCAGCATTTTAGATCTGGGGGAGCAACTCAGATCTCCATTTTTTATTTGTTCTAATACACTTCTGTCCAATAGGTATATGTCCGTCATATATGTGATTTCAAATTTTCTAATAGCAAGGTTTAAAAGGGACTTAATAATATGTTTTGACATATCCAAAATTTTATCTCAAGATGTACTCAATTATTTTAAAAATTAATATTTTACTTTTTTTATATGGAGTCTGAAATCTGGTATCTATTTTACACTTAGAGCACATCTCAATTCAGACACTACATTTTCATCAAAGTATTTTATCTTTTATACAAAGTAGATTTACATGCCCAAATTGTTTCAAACATACTTCAAAGTTTTCCAATAACTAAACCAAGTGCAGTCACATGTTACTTAACAGTGGGAATAGGTTCTAAGAAATGTGTCATTAGGTGATGTCGTTGTCCGAACATCATAGAGTTATGTATGTACCAAACCTAGGTGGTGTAGCCTACTCCATTGTATAGTTCCGTTATTATCTCAAGGGACCACCATCATATGGTGGTCTGTCACCTAGCGAAAGGTTATGTGGCATGTGACTGTATAATATTTTTAATTTAAATGAATTAAAAGTAAATGTAATTTAAATTTTAGTTTCTCAGTTAACCACAGTTTTAAGTGCTCAGTAGCAACATGCGTTTAGAGGCTACCATATTGCACAGTACAGTTCTAGTACCACTTTTTACATAAGAGTGGCTCAGATACTCAGTGTGCTGCCTCATCTTCTGAAAAACATTGTAAGGTTCAATCTGATCATAAAATATCATATAAAAAACACAAATGCTCGTATTTTTCTCTGCTACATTTTGGGTAATTTCCTCAGGTCTGTCTTCCAGTTCATTTTAAAGTCTCTTTAGCTGTGTCCAGTGTGCCGTTGTTCCATTAAACTTGTTTCCACGGCTGTTTTTTTCTGGAAGGTGTATTTGTACTTTTTTATATTTACCTGTTCTTTTTCACAGTGTTGTAGTTTTTTATGGCTCCTATATAGTCCTTTATGCCTTTGATCATGGTAAATCATGTATATTATACTTTCTTTAAGATTGTTATTCTGTTATCTCAAGTTCTTGGGCTGAAAATCACATGGTTTATTGTATCTGCTAACTAGTTCATAGGGGACTGTTTATTTCCTTGTCAGTTCTAATATTTTATTATGGGTCTTGTTTTTCTAAGGAAATCCTTTGTAGCCTGGATTGGTGAAAAGTCCTTTCAGAGTGGTTGTGCATCTGCTTCTGCCATATACCCCTGAGGTATCACCCGTAGAACCTGTTTATTTGTTTTAATTTCCACCTTTTAAGTTCAAGGGTACATGTGTCGGATGTTCAGGTTTGTTACATGGGTAAACGTGTGCCATGGTGGTTTGCTGCAAAGATCATACTGTTACCCAGGTATTAAGCCCAGCATCCGTTATTCTTCCTGATCCTCTCCCTCCTCCCATCCCCCACCCTCCAACAGGCCCCAGTGTGTGTTGTTCCCCTATGTGTCCTTATATTCTCATCATTTAGCTCCCACTTAGAAGCGAGAACATACGGCATTTGGTTTTCTGTTCCTGTGTTAGTTTGCTAAGGATAATGGCCTCCAACTCCATCCATGTCCCTGCAAAGGACATGATCTCATTCCTTTTTATGGCTGCATAGTATTTGATGGTGTATATATACCACACTCTCTTTATCCAGTCTCTCATTGATGGACATTTAGCTTGATTCCATGTCTTTGCTATTGTGAATAGTGCTGCAGTGAACATATATGTGCATGTGTCTTTACAACAGAATGATTTATATATATTTGGGTATATACCCAGTAAGGGGATTGCTAGGTTGAATGGTATTTCTGCCTCTAGGTCTTTGAGGAATTGCCACACTTGTCTTCCACAGTGATTGAACTAATTTACACTCTCACCAACAGTGTAAAACCATTGCTTTTTCTCCACAGCCTTGCCAGCATCTGTTGTTTTTTGACTTATTAATAATAACCACTCTGACTGGCGTGAGATAGTATCTCATTGTGGTCTTAATTTACATTTCTCTAATGATCAGTGATGTTGAGCTTTTTTTCATGTTTGTTGGCCACATGTATGTCTTCTTTTGAGAAATATCTGTTCTTGTCCTTTGCCCACTTTTTAATGTTTTTTTCTTGTAAATTCGTTTAAGTTCCTTATAGGTGCTGGATGTTAGACCTTTTTCAGATGCATGGATTGCAAAAATTTCTCCCTTTCTGTAAGTTGTCTATTCACTCTGACGATAGTTTCTTTTGCTGTGCAGAGCTCTTTGGTTTAATTGGATCCCATTTGTCAATTTTTGCTTTCATTGCAATTGCTTTTGGCATCTTCGTCATGAAATCTTTGCCCGCACCTATGTCCTGAATGGTATTTCCTAGGTTTTCTTATAGGGTTTTTATAGTTTTGGGTAGAACCAGTTTTTTATCTTGATTTCTCAGCTTATGGTTTTCCTCATCATGTGATTAGGATAAATTCAACTATTCAACTCCTTGCACAGGCCTGAGGTTTCACTTTCTCATGAATACTTTTCTTTGTACTCAGAGCTATAAGCAGAGATAAGCGTCCTTGTGCTGGTGGATGTAGAATTTTTAGGTCCATTTTTCACTGAGGTTGTAGTCCTCTAAGGGTCCTCTTTGCTGTAGGTGTCCTTAGCCCCAATCCTTTCTCCCCAATACCAGGTCTTATCTTGTGCTCTAGGCCTCTATCCATTGCTGGTTACACTAAACTCCAAGGGCTACTACAATGTAGGTTCCTGTCTACCTGTGTGGCTCTAGGCTCCCTCCCTCTGGGCTTTTGTATCTGTAAAATGTTTTCTTCTTAGACATTCAGTCATACACACACACATATATGATATACACACATATATGTACTCGCATGTATACAAACATACACATACATGTATATATATGGAAAGATCTCTGGGGATCTATGTATAATTATATTTTGTATCTTTAGATGTCGCCATGTTATTGGAAATATCTAAAAACAGGAATGTAATCTAGTGCAGTCTAAAAAACATACTACATTCTGATTTTTAGAACCATGTGAGTTTCAGTGTGTGATACAAAAAGGTACTTTCCTAAGGGTACTTCATCTTGATGACCAGAGAACCATCATAATGGATTCACCTTTCATCTGGACTTCTTCTGCATAAGCACATCATTTGGATTCTTCTGAATTTATCAGAAGACTTCCCTTTACAGCACTTGTCTTAATCCATTCAGGCTGCTATAACGAGATACCTTAGACTAGGTAATTTATAAACAACAGAAATGTATCGTTCACAGTTCTGGTGGCTGAGAAGTCCAAGATCAAGGTGCCAGCAGATTCGATGTCTGATGAGGGCTAGCTGTCTTCTTCAAAGATGGTGCCTTTTCACTGTGTCCTCACATTGTAAAAGGGGGAAAAAACTTTCCTCAGGCCTTTCATAAATGCACTAATCCCATTGACAAGGGTTCTGCCCTCATCACCTAGTTACTTTCTAAAGGCCCCACCTCATAATACCAACACATGGGGAATATATCAACATAATGAATTTTGGAGGGTCACAAAATATTCAGACCATGGCAGCATACAAATTAAGAAATTATCTTACCATTTTCTAAGCCTCATGTAATCACAGTTGTCAAAATAATGAAATTTTCAAGCTAGAAGAAACTTTAGAAATTAAATATTCTAACCTAAGAAAATAGTTCAAGAAAGGTGAAGACTTGCTTGATACAGCACAGCTAGTCAGCAGCAGTATCAGGAGTCTCTTATTTCATCCTACTGTCCTGCCTATAATGCCACTTAATTGCATATTTTTAAAACTGTTGGATTCGTGTTACAACCTTTGTGGCTTCTAGGCTTGCTGTCTCTGAGCTAGGTAATTTAAAAGAACAGCTATTTACATAGTGTTTACTTCATCCTTTAGTAAAACAAAACCTGTAACTGAAGACATTCTCATGGTTCCTTCCATTAGAGTTGTGCCCCCATCACTTTCTCTTTGCCCACAAGGAAATCTCTGGTTCCTATTTCAGTCTCTCTACAATATCTTTTCTCACCTTGATTTTACTCTTTCAACTATTGTCTTTATTATGCACTTTATACGCCGTGTCCTATAAAAACTATGGCTTGAATCATTTTTGTAAAAATACCCCTATCTTTGGTAGAAATAGTCTCGCATCATCCTACCTTCATTCTCTCATTAACTGAAAAATATTTCCATACTATTATGAATTGTGGGTCCATATACTGACTCTCAAAAAGACTGCTGGGAGTTGCTTCAAAGAAAGGACAATGAGAAAGATTGAGGTTTAATATCCTAGGACTCAGATATCTTCTAATAATAATTGAGCCTTCAATTATTATTGTATTCATTCAATTCAATTATTATATGGTTCTCAGTTCCCCAAGGCCAAGAAGATTTCCAGGTTGGCGTCCGTTAATCAGGAATAGGGACTACCACATGCAGTGCAATGAACAGCCATGTCGAGAAAAGAACAAATTGTGTCCAAATTTAAATAACAAAATGAGAGACAGTGGTCCATCTAAATTCCAAAGGTATTTTTAATGCCAGAAAAAAACTTCAATAACAAATGATGAAATAATTTTTTAGAAAAATTATATGGAAATAGCTTTTTAAACTTATATTCAACAAAAATGTATTGAGCCCTTTTTACCCAGCCACTGGGGCCGTAGACATGGCCCTTATCCTCATGGAGTGTACAGTCTGCTGGGAAAACCAGACATTATACAAGCAGAGAAAGTACAGACAGTGTTAAGAGAGGAAGAATAGAGGACATTGTGGGGACACGTAGCTGGGAGCTTTAAATAAGAGGGGTCCCTGAGAAAATGATGTTTGATCTGACATCAAACCTTGAGAAATAATATTTTCTTATACAGATAATTTTTATTGACACATAGTTGCAGTTTCTCATTATGTTATAGAACACACTTGGACCTTTGTTTATTATATAGATTCACCCAGGAGTGATATTCAAAATATCCAATGACAAGTAAGGCAGAAGATAGGCCAATTAGAATAGAAGCAAGCCACAGCGCTGGGTCAGGATCCCGGAAGCTGCCTTTTGTGCTGTGCATTAGCCTTTAATTGCCCAGTCATGGGGAGAGGCCTGGGCATCCTGAGAGAGGATCTCCAGTGGAGAGGGACCATTGGGGAACCACTGCATCTCTACTGGTACTTTTTAAAAAAGTATAAATATGTCCAATGTATTCCAAGGGACATACTTTTGTTTTAGTGGACAAATAAACTGTATATATTTGTGGCACACAACATGATATTTTGTTATATGTATACATTGTGGAATACTAAATCAACTAACACATCCAATACCTCAAATACTTATTTTTTGTGGCAAGAATATTTTAAATCTACTCTCTGAGCAATTTTCCAGTATACGATATATTGCTATTAACTATAATCACCAGGTTGTACATAGCTCTTCTTTACTGGTACACACTGATTAGATATCAGTCCTGTGCACACTTGGTTTCTCTATTAAAATTCCCTAGTCTTGAATAGTTTAGTCAAATTCAATCCCCCAAATTTAAATCCCTTATTATTTAAGATAGCCACATTGTACAAAACTAATCACTAACAAAAAGTTAAAATAGTCTATCTGAGAAAAATAAGAAATTGCTGGTTTTAAGAAAGCATTAAATTTTAATGTGTTGGGAACCATTTTTTCCACATAGTTCTCTTTTTTTGTTTTGTTTTGTTTTGTTTTGAGATACAGTCTCACTATGGTGCCCACGCTGGTCTCAAACTCCTGGACTCCAGTGATCCTCCCACTTAGCTGGAAGTACAGGCACATGGCACTGCACCCAGCCTCCACATAGTTATAAAGCGTGACAACATTAAGAATGCTTGATTTATATTTCTTAAGAAATAAGTCATTTAAAGAACAATCTCTAAGCAGTTCTAAGAATATATTGAATCTTTGGGTTATGATTTTATCTGGTAAGTTCAGGCACCTCTTTCAATGTAGGAAAAAGTAAGATATTTTAGCATAAGGTTAAATGTATTATTGAATCCACAAAGTATCAGCAATTGGCTAGTACAAAAAGAATTATGTTACTGCTTAAGAAACATAAATTTATCTCCATCAGAAAAGAACATTACACTAATTGAGCTTGGACTGTTGTATTGTTAAGTATAATGATCTATTTAAATGAGGTCATCATTTTTACACTTGCAAAATATGATAAGCCTGGCTTCCAGGGACTAATCCAAGCTTCGTAAAATCTAAACATTTAATGCTAAAAAATGCAATTCTTATACTTAGTTATAAAAGATCTTATAACTAAAGCAGAAATGCTTACATGAATAACTGATTTGTACTAAACACTGTTAACCCATGAGTTTGTTTAGGCCCTATCCTGAGGTAAATTCGGACTTTTGGTTAATTCTAGTAGAAATTTGTTCACTTCTCCCTGGTTCTTCATTTGAACATGTCGAATAGTTACAAATATTTATATGATAACCTTTTATATTTAAACTGCATCAAATACAAGCACTGTAAGAAAAGAAGGAGAAAATTGTTTTTCTTTAACAAATTATGACACAGTTTATGCTAAAAGGCAAATTGTGAATTTCTTTCATCCTCATATGGCTTACACCTACAAAAGAGCATTGTTACTCATTTGATAAGCGCATTATCAAATGTGTATTTTCAGAATCCTTTATGAACACTGCTCTAGTAAAAATTTAGGAGATGCATGTCACAGATATTCACATCTTAGCTCATTTATCTGCAAGTCAAAGACTAGTTTTAAGCAAAGGAGAATTACTTTGCTTAAGCAACTCCAAGTGACTGCCATTTCTAAAACCCAGGAGGAAAGTGACAAGTACTGGGACAAGCCAGAAGAAGAGTCATTTCCAGGCCTGCAAGAGCTTTTCTGGCAATCTAAATATATTGACAGAGAAGTTGTTGGGTCTCCATATTTCTTTAGTAAGCTTCCATTTGGCAGGCACACTTTAATCAAGTAGATGATTTAAGTTCAGCAACCCTGCATGCTACAAAATAATTCTGACTCAAACTTGCAGGCCTTTTTTATTTGTAGTTTCCCCCTACTCCGCTTTTACTAATAGGGAGGCAAAAATGTGTCCTCTGGACACAGCCTCTTATGTTTGGTACAGGCTTTGGAAACTGTATTGTGGATGGGACCAGACACGGGCTTTTGGGGATCTGACAGACCCAAATGTAAATGACTGTTCCTCCATCTACAACCTGAGTAATCTGAGTAAGCCATTTAACCTCTCAGAGTTTCTTTCTTCTTTTTTTTTTTTTTTTTTTAACATGGAGTCTCTCCAGGCTGGAGTGCAGTGGCGTGATCTTGACTCACTGCAACCTCCACCTCCCAGGTTTAAGCAATTCTCCTGCCTCAGCCTCCTGAGTAGCTGGGACAACAGGCACATGCCACCACACCCACTAATTTTTTGTATTTTTAGTAGAGATGGGGTTTCAACGTGTTAGCCAGGATGGTCTCGATCTCCTGACCTCGTGATCCGCCTGCCTAGGCCTACCAAAGTGCTGGGATTACAGGCGTGAACTACTGCGCCCAGCCTCTCTCAGAATTTCTTTACCCATAATATTGGAAAAAAATAAACTTCCTTGTTGGGAGAATCAGGAATAAGCTATGCACATGGTCTGGCAGACAGTAAGCTGTCAGTAAAGAGTAACTTGATTTTGTTTGTTTGTTATGTGTTGTTTGTGTTGCTCTTGTGGTGGTTGTGGTGGTGATGATTATGGTTTTGCCTGTTCCTCATAAGAGGATCTTGTGTTTGCGTGTTCACAAGCAAACAGTGCTACAGTAGCCTGGTCCCCTTCTCATGGCCTGCACCGGTAGTTCTCCACAGTGGGTGATCTTGCCCCCATGGGGACATATCCTACAATGCACAGAACAGCCCTTCCCCAGTAAAGAATTATCCAGCCCAAAAGGTAATAGTGCTGAGGTTAAGAAACCCTGGCCTACATGATAAACATAATAAACTCTAGAAACAGGGACACCTTAACAACCATCAGAATACTCATCACAAATTTCAAACTATCCATGAAGGGAATGAAGGACCATTTTAGAAATAAGCATGAAGTAAGTATGAATAACTATTAAACAGTCTACCTGGTCAGTGAATGTGGCTGGGTATGTTCATGATTTATTCTTTTTTCACAGTACATTCATTCTTGCTTCAGATACATATAGCATGATGAAGTCAGTGCTCGACACCACCAACCGAGCAAGTAAACAGTGAACTTGCCATAGACAAAGGGGCTTTCAGTAATGCCCTAAATCTCCAATTCCATGAATTAAAAATCTTAATATGGGTGTGTTACATATCTAAAGGCTGATCAGACTGGACATTTAAGATGAATACACTTTCCACATTTTAATGTATAAAAATGTTTATATATTTCAGTATATAAAAATTTTATGAAAATAAATCTGTTATATAATCCAAACAGAACTGGCCTAAAGCTTTGCTTTGGAGATGACACCATATAAACTAACAGTATAAACCAATTTAGAGTGTGCGTGGACCCTTCCGCACATCTGAAATACCTCTGTACATTGAAACGACTGAACTGCCTTTTCAGATCACGCTTACTCAAGCTGGTCCTCTCAGCTCAACAACTTTTATTAGTGGACTATGAGTTTTAAAATACAAAGCTCATGTGTATATGTATTTTTTTAATTATCACAACTAACTCAGAAAGTCCTGTTCTCTTTCAACTCAAGCTAGTGAGGTCACCCTAGTCTAATATGGTTTCATTTCTCACTTGAGGAATGGCATTTTCAAACCACTTCAAGAAACAAAGAGCCAACCTGGGGAATGTCTGAGGGTAGAAGGAAGTACAAAATTGGGAAAAGGGGTAAAGTCTAGTCATAATCAGTATTCTACCCCCTCCCCCCAATTCTTGAACAATGTACATACAGTTTTATACTCAGGGAAAAAAAATGCCAAAAAATATATTTAATTGACAATAAAGTAATAATTTGTTTTTTATGCCATTTATTTGAAATAGGATTTTGGAAAATTATGCACGTGTTTAATCCTGTAAATAGTAATGAGAGACAGCATTTGAACCACTGATAACCTAAACTTTCCATTTAATTTTTAATATAGAAAGGATTGGTGCTATTGAAAAACTGTCTAACTATCCTAGGAAAATGAGACGATGGTCCTCAGGCCACAGTTGTGTAAGTGATGCCAACTGGGAGTAAAGAAAAATGCACTTAACATTATTAGACATAACGTATTTTAAAAAAAAGATTTGACAGCATAGGCAAGTCTGTGGGTGGAAAAATCATGTTTGAAGGCAGAAGAGGCAACAGCAAAGATACCCAGATCCTGCTCTGTGCTTAGTTTAATAGGAAGTGAAGGGGAATTAAGGTTGAGTATAAAAAACATCTTGAGTTGAAGCTCTTTTTTTTTCCTGTGCACAAATAAACTTTATTCAGGTATGAAAAGCAAGTGATTTTTCAAATATGTAAAATCTAAAAAGTGTAATACCCATTGTATTAGTCCATTCTCACACTGCTATGAAGATATACCTGAGACTGAGTAATTTATAAAGGAAAGAAATTTAATTGACTTACAGTTTAGCATGGCTGGGGAGGCCTCAGGAAACAGTCATGGTGGAAAGGGAAGCAAACACATCCTTCTTCACATGGCAGCAGGAAGGAGAAGAATGAGAGCCAAGTGAAGGGGGATGCCCCTTATAAAACCATCAGATCTCATGAGAACTTAGTATCACGAGAATAGCATGGGGGAAACTACTCCCATGATTCAATTACCTCTCACCAGGTCCTTCCCACAACATGTGGGGATTATGGGAACTACAATTCAAGATGAGATTTGGTTGGGGACATAACCAAACCATATCACTCATGGACTCATAATGAAGTAATCATTAAAGGACTTACTTCAGCGAGGAGCGCACAGACTGAAGGAGCCAGATGGAAACAAGAATATGTGAGTCAAGAAAATGGTGAAACATGCCAGTAGGAAAACTTATCTATATATCTAACTATCTATCTATCCATCTACCTACCTACCTACAATGGTTAATTTTATGTGTCATCTTAACTGGACTAAAGGGTGTCCAGATCTTTAGTTAAACATTATTCTAGGTATATCTATGAGGATATTTCTAGATGAGATTAATATTTAAATCAGTAGACTGAATAAAGCAGATTCTTCACCTCAGTGTGAGTGGACCTCATTCAACCACTTGAAGGCCTAAATAGAACTTAAGGCAGAGTAAGGAAGAATTCATTCTGTCTGGCTGTCTTCAAGCTGGGACATGGGTCTCTTGCCTTCAGACTTGGTCTCGAACTAGAACTTACACCTTTGAGTTGAAACTCTTGATAGTCTAGTCTCTTTAACTCAGTGACAGAATTTGGTGCATCCGAGTTCCCAGAAATCAGAAGTATTGCTGCTTATAAAGCCACAGCACGGCCTCAGCAAAGACTGAGAAGGAATGACTGAAATCAACAACGTTGTAAAGAATATCACTGACAAGGTAAATAAGAAAAACCTTGAAAAAGCAGAGTCAAATTCAAATTTAAAACCCTATTTTAAACAGTAGGCGAAGAACTTAAAAATCTCACCAACCTAGTAAAAAGGGAAATTTATATAATTGCATTTCAATGTTGGTGAATTCATAGATTACAGATACACAGAGAATTTTAGGGAAAACTGAGATGAGTGGGGGATAATCTTCTAGGTTACGGTGAAGGAAGAGTCTGGGCAAATAGGGGTGACTGTGTTCATCCCTTTAACAAGTATTAACTGTGCCCCTATCACATGCCAAGCACCAGGCTGCATGCACTGCAAAGACAATAACATACTCCCTGCCTCAAGCAGGGCACAGGCCAGCAGGAGACTGGATGAGTAAACTCATGATTAGAATCGTGGACATGCTCCATTCTTCAAATATTTTCTTGTGCTCTTGATGATATCCTGCATCCTATTTCCATCTTGTATTCACCCAACTCAGAGTATAACAGCTACTTGCATTGAAAATGTATTTCTTCAAGAATAGCTGAGGTTTAGATAAATCTTTATAACTGTGAAAAAGTCTGAAATCCTTTTGTTCTAACTCTTTGAGAAGGCTGTACCAGAACCTCACGACGCTGCTGTCACTGCCACTGACCTCAAACCCAGGCCAGTGGAGATGGATCTCAAAGATGAGCTGTCCAATCCGCTCAAGAACATCTTCCAGAATAAGATTTTCCAAAACTTTCCATTCTGCACTTTCCAGATCTGCCTTGAGAACGTCAATCTGTAACAAAGCAATGAAATGAGATCAGCAGATTTAATAAAACCATCTTGATATCGGGAGTTTCACATTATAACTATCTCTGAAGGAAGCAAAATTTTTAAAATTTTAGAGCTGAGGGTGGTTTTCAAGTGGCCAATTATGACATGAATTTCTAACCCCATTCCATACTAAATGTTTTGGTTTTTTGTTCTTGTTTTTAAGAGATGGGGGTCTCAATATGTTGCCTAGGCTGGTATAAAACTCCTGGGTTCAAGCAATCCTCCTGCCTCCACCTCCTGAGTAGCTGGGACTACAGGCGTGGGCCTGTTATATTAACATATGTTAATACACAAACGATGAAATGCCACGTAAAAATCACAACAGACTCTCTTGCTTTTTGCCCAGTGGGAATGGATATCTGAGAAGGAGAAGGTAGAGTGGGTGTATCACAGACCTCTGTGCACCCCACAAACTATCTGCCACCCCAGGAAACTCAGCCAAGTCCTGACAGAAGGTGTCTACAGAAAGGAAGTGACAGAGGACCACTGCCCGCAGGGACTATCTTGCAAGCCTCATTCCCCCAACCCCAACTTCATCAAGACTGGACACCAAGGAAAAAGTTATTGAGTATCTGAATATTGAACTATAAAAAAAATATTATTCTATGATTTCTTTACAATGTACATACCAGTATAGCATTCTAAAAAAAAAAAAAAGCAGCAACACCATCCTCTGCTTATTTAATGAACACAAGTTCACATTCAAGTGAGACAGAATAAAGGAAGAAGAGGATTGGAAGATCAGTATTTTGCAATTAATCAAGTCATGAGAATCAGCTCCTCTTCACTGCCCATGCAAAAAATCCATTAGAACACCAGAACCCTAAACATAGTGAAAGTTCATCTTTACCAAGTAGTTATATGTACCTGACACCATGCTAAGGGTTTCCCCTTGCAATATCCATTTAATCCTCTCAACAACACTGTAAGGGTGATTCTGTGAGTATCCCTAAAGTTTAGGAAACCAGACTCAGTGAGGAACCTATCCCCAGTCACATGGCTAGAGAGGCAGTGGTGAACTCTGAACAGAGTCTGTCTACAGAGCCTGTGTTCTTAACCCCTACATAACATTGCCTCTTCCAATACACCCAAGAGGAAAAATAGGTGACTCAGAGTCCCAAAGAGGTTTGGAGTTTGGAAAATAAGGTGCTATCTAGAGAGCGAATATAGGACAGTGAATAAAGTATTATTATCAATATTGCCAATTTACATTTGCAGAGCACTTTTCAAAGGGGATAATTTTACCACATGGAGGAAAGCTGACAGCATTCAGACATAAACTGGAATAATGAGGCTGGAGGAAATCATTGCAAAGGCTGCAGCCCCACAAGGGGACAGCAGAACCTTAAGCAGCCCTTCAGGAAGCTGCTGACTGAAGTCATGAATATCCTGCCCCATGAAAGTGAAAATAACTTTGCTTATTTAGAAAAACAGATAAACACCAAGATGTATGCTACCCATTATTTCCCTTCTCATTGCATGTCTGTTTGATAAGTGTCTCATATGAAGCTCAAATGTGAGGCTCCTTGTGCCACAGAAACGTTCTGACACAGTTTGGATGTTTGTCCCGTCCAAATATCATCTTGAAATATGATTCCCAATGATGGAAGTGGGGTGTGGTGGGAAGTGTTTGGGTCATAGGGGTGGATCCCTCAAGAACGGTTTGGTGATGTCCTCGAGATAGTGAGTGAGTTCTAGCTCTGAGTTCATGTAAGATCTGGCTGTTTAGAAATAGTGTGGCACCTCTGCCCCCCTCTCTCTTGTTCCCTCTCTTGCCATCTGACAGGCTGGAGCCTCCTCACCTCCCGCCATGATTGTAAGCTCCCTGAGGCCTCACCAGGAGCTGGTACCAGCACCATGCTTCCTGTACAGCCTGCAGAACCATAAGCCAAGTAAGCCTCTTTGCTTTATAAATTACCCAGCTTCAGATATTTCTTTATAGCAACACAACAGTAGCCTAACACACATTTCTTGGGTGATTTCAGAGTTGAATGGAAGAGAAGGTACACAGAATTTACATATAACAGCTACAAGAAAATGGGCTTTGTCCTGATGCCTGAGACTCTGTGAGACACGGTTTCACATTCTTGCCTTGGATTGTACCTCCCGGTCCACCAAGGAAAAAGTGATGGTAATACCCCAAGAATACTGAGTGCCTTAGGAAAGACTGGGTGTCTGTAAACCAGCTTGTCCGTTCAATAGTTCCAAACTCAAAGAGAAAACGTTAAAACAAAACAAAACCTTTCTTCATGAGAGGAACTGAGCAAAGACAGGTTGCATGTGAATATACAACAGGCTAAAATAATTCCTGTGAATCAGACACAGTGAAATTTAGCTGGGTGCAGTGGCTCATGCCTGTAATCCCAGCAGGTGGATCACTTGAGCCTAGGAGTTCAAGACAACCCTGGACAACATGGTGAGACCTCATCTCTACAAATAAATAAATAAATAAATATAAAACACTATTAATAAAGAAATTATTTCACTCATTTTTTCCAACTCCGCTGCCCTGGCATGTCCATGACTTTGCTTAATCTTGGCAAATTTTAAACAGAATAATCCTGGAATAAGGGGAATTAAGCTGCCAAAGGAAATATTTAATCAAAACTTCATAAAATTTTCTAATTGGTACAGAAAATATCCAAAACCTAAAACCAGCATTTGTTCTATCAATTCACATAGCCAAGAATGTCTTAGGTTCCTTACAGAGTCATGTTCACCACGGTTTTCTGTGAGTTTGCATATGTTGAATGTGAGGAATACATCGAAGTATTAAAGGGACAGAGTAAAGTTCATCAGCTTTAAATTGACCTAAAAACTCTATTAGTGATGTATAAGGAATATATTTTGTATATTTATTCCAAACATCTTAAAAATAAACTATCAATCAGAAGTTATGAGCAAATCAAAGGGAACCAAATCATTAGGCTAAATCGTAGCAGAGCCTTTCTTTGAAAATCCAATTTTCATTTATAAAATGCTAATCTATTCTAAAGAGCAAAAAGTATTTTCAAACACAACAATACTCCCACCCTCCTTTGATTCCAGTGACTGAAAATCCACCTAAATCATGCAGCCCAGGGTGGTGCCCCCTGGGGAGCACATAAGCTCTTCTCTGCCTTCTGACCTGAGAGTGCAGGCAGCCAAAAGGCTGTGAATAAAACATGCTCTGCTCTTCCAGTGTGCTTTTTCTATTTCTCGCATTTTAAAACGTCCCATTACTGCAATGATTTTGCAAATGTGATTTCCATTATTACTGCATAATGCATCCAATATTATTGTTATTATAAAGCACTAAACACTGCTGAATAGGATATGCCACTTTTAAGTTCTAATATCAGCTTTCAACAATTATGCCACTAAAAGTCATACAAATGATTAGATGGGAATAATCAAGTGCCAATACTAATACAGTTAGGATAAATCAGGTTTGTGGAGAAAAACAACTTAAGGTTAACACCCAGAAAACTCTGGAATAAGTGACATTCTTGGGTAGAAAGGTCTCAAAGAAAGTAGATGAAACAACGTATTTGGTATTATTTCCAGTGTATTAAAGGGGTCCTCCTATCAAAAATTATCTCCTTTTCCTTGTACCTGCAATATCCAATCAACTGACTTTCACAAACCTTTTGAAGAAATGAGAATTTTCATTTTTAACTGGATTAAACCTGATGGCACCTGGCAGCTTCCTCATCATAGGCACAAGTTTATCCTTGTGATCATCCACCCAGAACTGCAGAGATTCGAGGAAAGGGGAGGAAGAAGCATGGGTGCTTGTATCCATTTCCAAGGGCTGCCGTAACAAAAGACCATGGATTGGGAGGTTTAAATAACAGAAGTGTATTGTCTCACGGTTGTGAAGACTGGAATTCCAAGATCAAGTGTCCCTCTGAGAGCCATGAGAGAGAATGTGCCTATGCTGCTTGCCTGGCTTCCTGTAGCTTGCTAGCAATCTTCAGCATTCCTTGGCTCCTGCATCACCTGATCTCTGCCTTCATCTTCACATGGTATTCTCTCCGTATGTCCAAATTTCCTCTTTCTATGACAACATCACTCAGATTGGAATAGGGACCACCCTCCTCCAGTATGACCTCATTTTAACTAATTACATCTGGAATGACACTATTTCCAAATAAGGTCATATCCCGAGGTACTAAGGTTTAGAATTTCAACATATTAATTTGGGGGAGACAAAATTCAACCCTTCACAGTGTTTGGGGTAGCTTCTGCAATAGGGCTTCTGCAATGTGTTTAGGAGCCAATTCCCAGGGCCAATGGTTAGGAAAAGTGCCCTACTCCAGAGATCTAAGGGCCAGCAACCATCTAACACAATTATGGTTATCATTCTAATGGATAAATCCTTACATCAGCCAAGACTGACAGCTCTGACCTCGCCAAGTGCCAAACCCAGGGCAAGTCAACAAGTTTCCAAAGTCAGTTGAAAACACCATCATGAAACCCCTTTACTTCATTCCTTGGTTCCTTCTCAGCCACACAATCAGGCCTAGTAGGAGCAGTTTGTCTTTGGCCTTCTCCTATTCCCTGTATAGGAACTCATTCAGACTACTCAATATCCTCACATCTACAGTTTCTAATCTGAGCCTTTTCCCCTTTAAGAGGGCTCTGAAACAAAACACGCAGATTCTATGACATGTTTGCTGGCCTGCAAGAGGGTAGAAATGGAAGCTGCAACATCTTTTTAGTAAAGCCTAGCTCTGGGAGTCACAAACATCACTTCCACTGCATTCCATTGGTCAAGGCAAATTGCAAGCCTAGCCTGCATTCAAGGGGAGGTGAGATAGATTCCAGCCCTTGAGGGAGGAGTGGCATACCCAGAAAGGGGAAGAGAAGTTATTCATGGCTAAATTTGCAAACAATTGACCCTAGTAATTAAAAGCAATATTACTTTATAGAAATCCATAAATCAACTACAGTAGTACAGTGGACAGGAACCTTTACTGGACACAAATAATACTCCAGAAAAAATGAATAATAAAGCCTTTATTCATCAGAATGCTTTTAAAGATGGAATATTAATAAAACATGGCATCTGTTATTAGATTTGGTTTTACTTGACAGTTGACAGAGAACCTGGGATATTCAACGGATTAAGATGACTAATAAAGAAAATAATAGATAGGACAACTAAAGTAAATATTTGTAAGTCTTAGATATTGTATTAGTCTGCTAGGTCTGTGTCTTAGTGTGTTTGCACCACTCTAACAAAATACCTTAGACTAAGTAATTTATAAAGAACAAAACTTTATATCATACAGTTCTGAAGGCTGGGAAGTCCAAGTTCAAGGTTGGCAGGTTTGGTGTCTGGTGAGAACCTGTTCTTCAGAGATGGCATCACCTATGTATCCTCACATGGCAGAAAGTATGGAAGGGGAGTAAAGAGGCAAACTCCCTCCATCAAGCCCTTTTATAAGGGCACCTAATCCCATTCACGTGGCTAGAGCCCTCCTGACTCAAACACATCCTAAAGGCCATACCTCTTAATACTGCTGCATACAGCTGAGCAGTGGCTCATGCCTGTAATCCCAGCATTTTGGGAGGCCAAGGCAGGCCAGGAGTTTGAGACCAGCCTGGCCAACATGGCGAAATCCCATCTCTACTGAAAATACAAAAATTAGCCGGATGTGGTGGTGAACTCCTGTAATCCTAGCTACTCAGGAGGCTAAGCCAGAAGAATTGCTTGGACCTGGGAGGCAGAGGTTGCAGTGAGCCAAGAGGGCACCACTATACCCCAGCCTGGGAGACAGAGCAAAACTCCGCCTTAAAAAACAAAACAAAACAAAAAACTGCTGCATTGGGATGCAGTTTCAACATGAATTTTGGAGGAGACAAAAACATTTAAACCAGAGCAGACTGGGTGGTTTAAACAACAGAAATTTATTTTATCCAGCTTTGGAGGCTGGAAACCCAAGATCAAGGTGTCAGCAGGTTTGGTTTCTCCTGAGTCCTCCCCACTTGGCTTACAGATGGCTGCCTTGTCCCTGTGTCCTCTCATGGCCTTTCTGCACACACTCCTGGTATCTCCACCTTTTCTTACAAGGACACTAGTCCTGTTGGATTAGAGTCCCACACTTATGACCTCATTTAACCTTAATCACCTCCTTAAAGCCCCTATCTCTAAATACAGTCACACTGGGAGTTAGGGCTTTAATCTATGAATTTCTTCAACCCATAACAAATCTAAACCAGGTATTTTTGCTATTTAGAGGCAACCACCATCTCCATAAGTGTTTTTAGAATACATCCTTTTTACTATTATGGCAGCCTGTAGTGTCTCCTCTACAGTTAATGGCTAACTGTGGTTTTAGATAGTAAAAGTGTGAGCCACCAAATTAATTGGAGATGAGTCACAGAGAATGTAGTAGATATTATTTTCCGAAGATGTAACACCAATATCTCCCATCTAACATGCTTTTCTACATGTGGCCTTGACACCCCCACCACTGAGACATGGGATCAACCTATGTAGTCACACAGGGCCCCAAGCCTAGAAAGGTTTAGTTCTTGATTTAACACTCTGCTGTCACTGTCTTGAAGTTCTTAACTAGTTTTGAACAAAAGATCCCTCATTTTTATTTTGCACTGGGCCCCACCAATTATGTAGCCCATCCTCCAGAATTGTGATGAGCTATGAATGACTGACTGACTAACACAGTCTGGTAGAAGTGATTCTAAGTGGCGTTCAAGCCTAGGTGGTAATGGGTAATGCAGCTTCTACCTTGCTCAAGGGTATATTCATTCTTGAAAACTTTGGCCATCAGGAAAGGTGTCTGACTGCCCTGAGGCTGTACTGCTATGAGAAAATCCAAACTAGCCTTTGCAGAGAGACCCATAAAGAGGTCCTGAGTCAATAGGAAGAGAGAAAGAGATGCCTGGCCAACCCCCAGCTGCTCCAAGCCTTCATCTGGCTTCAACTACATGAGAGACCCTGAGCCAGGAGCACCCAGCAAAGCCCTTCCCAAAACTCTGCCCCACATAAACTACGAGAGAGCATCAAAGGATCAATTGTTGGGTTAAAAAGCTAAGCTTGGGAGCTAATTCATTATGTAGCAATAGATAACTAGAGCAGAGACTAAGTGCTATTTATGAAAATCTCTTTTTAAAAAGGTGAAAGTTACTTGTATTGTGTCAAGTACTATATACTCCAAAGCTGTGCATTCTAGAAATTAATAGGCATTTAACCAAAAAATATTTTCTTATAAAAGCATACATGGTCATTATTTAAAAATTAAAATCATAGATAAGCAAAAATAAAAAAGAAGTAAAATACCAATAGTCCGGAATTTTAAAAGAGTTTACTTCTAAACTCCCAAACATTTTTCTTTGCTGTAAACACACACACACACACACACACACACATGCACACACACAAACACACAAGACAAATTCTAACACATATGAACATAACTGGAACACACATTTTCTACAAAATTGAAATTATCCTATGTTTTGAAATCTGCTTTTTAGCATAACAGACCATGAATATATTTCCATGTCAATAAATTTTCCTCTAAAATTTTCTCTCAAAGAGAGGCCCTCAGAGCTTTCAGAATCTGAAGGAGGTGACTGCAGGTCCCCAGGAGGGGTGAGGAAGATGGTAAGTGGGTGAAGCTCCAGATCTCAATTCAAGAGCAGCTCCCCTTTGATCTCCTTGACATATTTGGAATCCCTCACAAATTTTCATTTGGGAAAAGAGCTCTCCTGCTTAAAAAAAATATGAAAGCCTCTGTCAATAATGTATTCTTAATAGTTTTTGTAATGATTTAATTTATTTAATCAGTCCTCCTTCTGGTGGCCATTTTGACATTTTCCCAAATGGATGATGTTACAAACTGATGTGATCAACAAACTGGGCAACCAAGTTTGTGTGTGTGTTCTGTTATTTTCTTAGCATAAATCCCCAAAACCAGGATAGCAGGTTCAAAAAATGGTTATGGTTTACAATTTTTAATTGTCCTAACACCTTCCTGTCCCTGGCTCTTGAGGCACTGAAGACAAGGCAGGTTGTGCTAAGCTGGGAGCCCAGTGCAGACAAACCATAAAAGCCTCCTCTGCTGCCACCAGCCCAGTCAGCACCCAGCTGGTTTTCTCATCCTGAAGCCACATGACATGCGAGGGCATTCCTAAACCCACCTTCGCCTCCATGTCTGAACAATTCCCTTGAGTAGACAAAAACCTGCATGCTATTTAAAGGAAGAGAGAACAAATCAGTTTTAACTAAATACATGTTAAACTGTCTTTACATAATGTTTTATTTTAAATATTTCGATAAAAATGCTTCAACTTATTGTTTTATATTAAATATTTAAAAGGATATAGGTTTTTTCCCACCTGGAAAATGCATATTAGAGTTTAAAACTGGCAATTACTATCGATCATAAAAACAACTGAGCATTATATTAATCAAAATCCCTAAGAGCCAAAGCTACACAAGTAACACCAAAAAAATGTCAATATGAACCATGCAGTTTATCAATCACCTAACCAGAATGAGGGACTTTACACTCAGGCTCTAATTGACCTGCAAATTCAGCTGCTTGCCTCCATGTTTTGGGGCCACAATCATATACTATAAGGCACTTACTGATGCCTTTTATAAAATTTCTCATTTTGTAAAACAGAATTCTGAAAAGAAGTGTTGTAAATGAGTTTATATTTTAAGAATTGTTATTTATTTGGCCACATCATCTAGTTATTTATGAACATTTTAAAAATTGAATTATCAACCAGGCATGGTGGCTCATACCTGTAATCCCAGTACTTTGGGAGGCTGAGGTGGGTGGATCATTTGAGGCTAGGAGTTCAAGACCAGCCTGGGCAACATGGCAAAATCCTGTCTCTACTAAAAACACAAAAATTATCCAGGCATGGTGGCACACACCTGCAATCCCAGCTACTTGGGAGGCTGAGGCAGGAAAATCACTTGAACCCAGAAGGCAGAGGCTGCAGTGAGACGAGATCATGCCACTGCACTCCAGCCTAGGTAGCAGAGCAAGACTATCTCAAAAAGAAATAAAATAAATACATAAAAATAAATAAATAAATAATTGGATTATCATCAATTCCCTACCATCCCAACAAATCAACATTCATTCTCCATATTCATTACAGTTTGGGTCAATATTCAATCACAATTTTAAAATAATTACATCAATACAACTTCTTGCTTTTTCATTTAATGGTGAAAAGTTGTTATTTAATGATAAAATATATCTAGGCTTTTATCTATCAAGTTTACTTAAAGGAAGACATATCTGTACCTGCAAAACTAGAAGCTAAATGCATTAGAAAGAGGGTCTTGTTGTTGCAGAAAAATAGAACAAATTAATCTATTGTGAATGTGAACAAGAGGATTAAAAGTCTCTTTGAGAGTCTTAGACTTTAAACACACTAAATCAGTTTCAATTATCACTGTCAACGGGCAGAAATGTAATGGTACAAGATTTCTGCTATCACTAGGAAAAAAAGAGATGAGATTTGCCCTACAGATTATGAGAAATACGAAGGGTCACTCTAAGCTAATGTAGGACCAATTCTGAACTGATAATAAAATAAAATGCTTTTATGTAGTAATTAGCTTACAAAAATGACCTCTGCAGGGAACAACACTCTACAAATGAATTAAAAAGGAAATGAGGAAAACATTTATAAGCAAAGACTCTTTTTTTCTGGCCAGATAGGGAGCTTGATGAAATAATCCAACCTGAGGCTGCTGAGCAAGAATCTCCTGAGCTGGGTGAGGTGATAGAATACGCAGCCCCAGAAACCCAAGTCAGGGACAGATGATGGGTGAGCTGGTGACCAGCCAAGATGTCGGAAGTCAGCAGGATGATTCCTATGCAACAGCAAAGAACCAAGCAGGAACCAAGCAGCACAAACGTAGGCAGGACTGAGGCGGTAGCAAGGGACCTGGCCGAGGGCAGAGTCAGGCAGAAGGGCAATGGCAGAACCACGGACAGCTCCTGGCAGCTGCTTTTCTGTCTTCATTTGTACCCTACTTCCCTGGGAAGCTGAAAACAAATCTACCTTAAGATCAGAACCCAATGCCTTAAAGTTACATCACCTGGTTAATTTATTTGCAAGTGTTCCAAAGTATTTTTGGGAGAGTATGGGACATAAAACTCAGACATCTATAAATGATTCTTAAATGAGTAGATCTATAAACAAATAACCCAAGTAAACATCCAAATAAAATCTTCAGGAAGACATGTTCTTGGGGTTCAGTAGGAGAATCTTTGCCCTTAGATGGTGGAACTGGGTCAACCTCAGAGCATGCTGGAGCCAGTAATGTGACTTAAGGAAAAAAAAAAAAAAAAAACACGGCCCCAGTGCAAAAAGCAAGCACTAATTTAGAGGGACACAGAAGAAACGCATTTGGTATTTAGTTTTTGCTTGTGTTTTAAGCATATACTAAAATATAAGTGAGAAGAAACTAGGGATAGAAGTAATGAAAGAATCAGCAGTGAGTGGGGTCAAGTGTTAGAAGCCAGAAATGAGAGGAGGTGAGACAACATTAAGGCTGAGGCGAGAGAATGGCGTAAACCCGGGAGGCGGAGCTTGCAGTGAGCTGAGATCCGGCCACTGCACTCCAGCCTGGGCGACAGAGCGAGACTCCGTCTCAACAACAACAAAAAAAAAGAAGTCTCGGGATGTGTGTGTACACACATGTGCATACACACACACAACACACACACACACGACTGAGGAATGCAGCTTTGAAAAAATATATACAGGAAATTATTTTTACCATTGAGTCTAGCCTCACCTCAGACTTTAGTATCACCTCTAATTAATCAGCCTCACAGTCTCAACTTTCCCTCTCCAGTCATACAACATATGAGTCCCAGTGCTGCAGTTAACCCCAGCACAACAACTCACATTAGACCGGTCAGAGCCACCTTGATGTCCTCCATTTCCGAACCCCAAGCAGAGTTCTAGCGAAGTAGGTAGCATGGTCACTCTTGTGTTGATCTTTTGATTCCCTTACCTGGGCTGTAAGTTCCTTCAAGGCAGGAATCTAACTTCCCTTTAGGTATCAAGTTCCTATCAGAGGTCCTGGCTCACAGCAGGTGCAATATCCTATCAGATAACAAGTCCCACTTATTCTGCCTCCGTAACACCCTCTCCTTGGCCTTCCATCCTCCACCTTTGTGATCACCTTGCTTCAGACCTCACTGATGGAAAGAGAGGAGACAAGAGAGGTCAAGGGTTGGCAGTTACGAATAACAGCAGTTATCAATTCCATTGTTCCATGGGGCACAAACGTTGTGTTACGGTCTTGATTTTCAACTCTTTATGCACACAACACTTAGCCAAATGTAATTCTTTGCTATTCCTCAAAATGCCACTAAAACCTTTCTGCCCGTTTCTCTATTCATGTCACTTCCTTTTTGTGGAACACCAGGAATTTGTGCTGGTCATCTCCCCCTCTGACAGTATGCAGGGCACCACAACTGCCCTGCAAGTACAGGCTGCATTGCATCAAGAACTTTGCATTGTTGGATTTTTCTAAAACTCTCATCACCATGATCTAAAGCAGGGGCAATAATCTGAGAAAGGATGACTTAACATAAATTCTGACAGGACTTGGAAATAGATACAAATTGGTTTTATCTTGTGGAATATTTCATTAGCATTCAACTATAAGGCTCCCATTCAAATATATTTTCTAGTTAAATGAGATCAACACTGAAATAAGGAAATGGATCATATCAATATGTAACTATCCAAATGGCATTCAGTTTTTTATTTTGTTGTGGGTGTGTACAAGGAAGTGAACTGTTCAGATGTAAGACACTGGAATGTTTAGGAAAACCACTGAGCTGCTGTCCTGAACAGTAGAGGCTTGCCACATGTGGCCACTTTAATTTGAATTAATTCATTAAAATTAAATCAAATTAAAATTACAGTTTCTCTGCCACATTTCAAGTGCTCAATAGCCACATATGGCTAGTGGCTACCATACTGGATGGTGCAGCCACAGGACATCTACATTATCACACAAAGTTCTACTGGACTGTGCCACTCAGAGGATTACACACAGCAGCATCACCGAGAGGGCTCATAAAAACAGAGTTTCTCACTCAGTAGATCTGAAGTGGAGCCTAAGTACTTGTGTTTCTAATAAGAGCCCAGCTGCTGGTGATGCTGCTGGTACAACGACCACACTTTGAGAATCACTGGCCTTGGCTGATAATACCAGGTGAGCTTTTCATCGTACGTGTGCACAACACTCTCAGCCTCAGCCCACGATCAGATGCAGAAAATATCCACATGCTGGTAATCTTTGGCCTTGGAAGGTATAGGATAGTTTTCTAACCAGCTGCTTTCTTAATTATGATATAACAAGGTTGGAATTTCCTAAACACATGCCAAGGTTTCAGCGAGGCTTATAGTCTCTGGAACTGTGTGCAAAAATGTATGTCTGTGCACATAAGCACTTTCCTAAGAACAATGTGGTGGCTGAGGACCTTGACTCTCAGGCAGGTTGTTTAGCCCCTCGGTGATTCAGAGGAAAGCAATAGGACCCATATCATCCATATCACTGGGCTGTGTTGAGACTAAACAAGAAATGCATATGAAGCACCATACACGGAACCTAACACAGAGTAAGAGCGCCATCAGTGTTAGCTGTTGTTATTTTCACCCATTCTCCATAATCCAAAAAATATTAAGATGGTTTGATTTAAGTTACTATCAAAATGTGCCTTCTGTGAATAACGGCAGCTATATTTTGGGAGGTGGCTCAGAGGCAAAATTAAAATTTGGTATAGGCAATATACAGAAGTATCTCAAACATGACAGCCAAAAGCCATCTATATACAGTACATTAGCAGATGAAACTGAAAAGTTTCTTCCACTGCATTTTCATCTGACAAGAGGCAAAAGAGGTATATATTCCTTATGCCTTATACTGGACTACATGCCTGATAATTATTTATTTTTTAATACCTAGCCTCAAACAGACCAGATGGAGAGGTAGATGGGTGGATGGGTGGATAGGTGGATGGTTAAATGGACCTCACAGGTTCTGGGTTATTGAAGATTACAGCCAGTAGGGACTTTGTGAAAATCTGATCCAACTCCTTATTTAACACATAAAACCAAATGATATACTTAAGATCACAAAGTAATTAATTAGTGACAGGGGATTCCACATCCCAAACATCATTCCTCTGCTTTGAGTCTTAGATGCATTTACATACACACAAACACACACACACACACAAACACACACACACAAACCACAGCTTTGAGGCAAGTCTACAACTCTAAGTCTTCATTCTCCTTAGAAGTTAAGGGCTAGCTAGGTAAACTTAAAGACAGCCACAACATTTTAGAAAGCAGCACAGTCCCTCTTTTCTCCCAATATCTTTTGAAAGTTAATATCCCTCTATGCCAAGAATATCTCTGCACCAGGAGTGCCCAGAAAGGCACAATCTGGTGTTTTCTAAATTTACCTCTGATCAATACCAGTTTGCACATTAATACAAATTCAGATCCGATGAAATGTACTGAAGAAAGCATTTTATAAAATAAAGAAAATAGCAATATATACTGTAGTTTAAAGGCAAATATAGCATAGCAGGACTGTTGCTTGCCCATGCATGCATTCTTCCTTCTTCTTCAACAAAACCCTGACTTCCAGCTGACCTCAATGCTGCCCAAACAAGACTGTATTTTCAGTCTCTTTATGACTGTGTGGCCATGTAACTAAAATCTGAGCAATAAGATATAAGTAAAAGTGTCATGTGGGATTTTCAGAAAGTTTCCTTAAAGGAAAAGGCTATACTTAGTGCTTCCTCCATCATTTCAACTGCAGTGAGGATGTAATGGGCTGGAGCTCCAGCAGCAATACTGAACCATAGGAAGAAGGATTACATGCTAGGGGAGGAGGTGGGGATAGCTGGATGGAGCTTGGGTTCTTGATGACTGTGGAGTCTCCATACAAGATTTGTACTACCTCCCTCCAGACTTCTTTTATGTAAGAGGAGGAAGAAATTTTTTTTTTATTCCCCCTCCCCTTTCCCCTCCCCTTCCTCCTCCTCCTCCTCCTCCTCCTCCTCCTTCTCCTTCTTCTTCTTCTCAGGGTCTTGCTCTGCCACCCAGGCTGGAGTGTGGTGGTACAGTCACAACTCGCTGCAATCTTAAACTCCTGAGCTCAAGCAATCCTGCCACCTCAGCCTCCTGAGTAGCTGGGACTATAGGTGCATACCACCACACCAGGCTCTTTGACAAAAATTTTTGTAGAGATGGGTTCTTATATTACCCAAGCTGGTCTTGGACTCCTGGCATCAAGCGATCCTCCCATCTCAACCTCCCAAAATGCTGCAATTACAGGTATGAGCCACTGTGTCTGGCAGGAAAAAAAAAAAATGTTTCTATTTTTAAACCACTGTTACTTTTTTCACATGCAACTCAACCTAATCTGAAATACATTCAACATATTCTAGTATTCTTGGCTATTTATTGAGTGATATCCACATTGGAAACATTATTGGGAGTTCAAAGCTTTTGTAAAGAAGTGGTTAGTGGATGTGCAATAGACCAATAATCTGTGTCTTTAGAAAGTTAAAGTTCCCACCTAAACATCTACTGTTCATATTTGGCACTGCCAAATTGGTAAGTAGCTTTCTAATTCTGGGATCTCTATTCTTTGGCTAGATTCCCTACATCCTTCCCTCTTGTCTCCTCCTCCTTTGCTCCAGGATCATGGCAGTTCTCCTGCAGCAGTCCTCATGATCACCACACTGCACTATCCCTCCTCTCTTACTCCGGAAATCTACAGTGCTTAGCAAAACTGGGCTGCAAAATCATACCTGGTCACTTCCTTTAGACTGAAAAATCGAAAGGAATTTAGTTTGAGGCAGCATGTTCACAAAGTTAGGTGTCCTCTTTATCTATTCATTTGAAATTCTGGAATATACTTAAGAAGCCGGATACTGACATTATTTTGACCAGCCGAAGGACTTTAATGAAGGCATACATTATTATTCTTTTTTTTTTTTTTTTTGAGGCGGAGTCTCGCTCTGTCGCCCGGACTGGAGTGCAGTGGCCGGATCTCAGCTCACTGCAAGCTCCGTCTCCCAGGTTTACGCCATTCTCCTGCCTCAGCCTCCTGAGTAGCTGGGACTACAGGCGCCAGCCACCTCGCCCGGCTAGTTTTTGTATTTTTAGTAGAGACGGGGTTTCACCGTGTTAGCCAGGATGGTCTCGATCTCCTGACCTCGTGATCCGCCCGTCTCGGCCTCCCAAAGTGCTGGGATTACAGGCTTGAGCCACCGCGCCCGGCACATTATTATTCTTGAAGAAGCAGAGCAAGATGTAATCAGGACCTCAAGCAGAACAGGAAAACAAAAATATCCTTAGTCTCAGAATGCTCCCATAGTAACTTTCACTTTAGACAATTTTAAGTTGAATGTGTCAAGTCTTTAACCTGAAAAAAAAAGCTGTAAGTTATAATTGGGGCAGATCCAGATTTTGTGGGGCCTCAAGCTTCACTTGAGTGACGCTGTTCTTTTTTTTGTTTGTTTGTTTTTGTTTTTTTAAAGACAAAATTATAACATCTAATACAGAATTAAGTGAAGATCTTGGAAGGGGCCCGTGGCCCATGAAAGTGACAGGTCCTAAAACTTGAGTTTCACTAAATTTATGGTAAAGTCCCCTCTGCTTACAATCAACACATATATACAAGGTCCTGCCCAAGAGAAAAGGAAGAATTAAGTGAAAGCAAACTATAAATAGATGTATGGCTAAAGGCCAGGAAATAAGAAAAGCAAAACCTGCAAGAAAAAATTCAAGCGGTACGAGTTTTGAACATCCTGTTAAATTTGTGTAGCGATTAGAATGAGAGGGGGAAAACTTTCTACACAGAAAGATCAGTACCTATCACTTATACATATCACCCATACAATAACCAAACAAACACACCAGATATCACACATAGATTAGATGGAAAAACGTCATCTTAGTAAACATGCTTAGACAACTCACTTGCAGAAATAACCATTCATCGGCTCTCACTGGATATTGCTGAAAAGTTCCTAACATTTGTTTTGGATGCATCATTCCACAGAACATGATGTTTATCTGTTTATCTTGTATCTATTGATAATGACACAACTAACAGCTAACTTTAATTAAGCTCTTGCTCTGTGTCCAGCTGTATTAAGCCATTTTTGTACTGCTATAAAGAAATACCTGAGGATAGGTAATTTATAAAGAAAAGAGGTTTATTTTGGCTCACAGTTCTGCAGGCTGTACAAGCATGCCACTGGCATCTGCTTCTGTGAGGGCCTCAGGAAACTTACAATTATGGTGGAAGGTGAAAGGGGAGCAGGCACGTCAAAAGGCAAGATAAGGAGCAAGAGAGGGCAAGGGGATAGATCTCAGACTATTTAAAATAACCAGATCTTGTGTAAACTTACAGAGAACTCACTCACTATTCTGAGGACAGCACCAAGCCATTCATGAGGCATCCACCCCCATGATCCAAACACCTCACACCAGGTCCTACCTGCAACACTGAGGATGACATTTCAACATTAGATTTTAAGGGGACAAACATCCAAATCATGTAACCAGCCAATCAGCAGGCTAAACACTACATGAAATGCCTCAAATCACTCTTCAAACAAGCAAATGAAATAGGCACTTTTGTTATCTTCATGTTACAGATGGGAAAACTGAGGTCTAGAAAGGTCATACAGTTTGTGAGAGTTGAAGCCAAGACCAATGGCAAACAGTGTCCATACAAACCCGAGATGCAGAGAGATTAAACAACCCACCAAGATCACATGTGTCTATGAAGTGGTGGAATCAGGATTCTAACTGGGTCTGACTTCAAAACAGGGCTTCTTGCAGCATGTTCTTAACACCCCCACAATATTAAAGGATCCAAGCACAAAATACAACATTGGTGAGGGTTCATAACTAAACAGTTCCTTTGATAAAAATGATAGAAGAAAAGCAAATGTGGAGTATTTATTCATCTGAGTCTTTGTTGAACTTCTAGCACGTGCATGGCCTGCTTGCTGCCATTCCTGGGGGTGAGTGGCAGAAATCCTGCCTGGCTGAAAACCAGGCACACACATTTCAGCAGTTGTAGCTCACGACATCGTCAGAACTAGTGCCCCCTCTCCCACCTCCTTGTTCTGTGTACTTTTTTTAGAGTAATGACATTGCCATTCCTATTAACTTCATAGGTTCTGTATGACCAAATGGAATAATTTGGGGCTGGGACATTTTCTTTGCCATTTCATGTTTTATAAAATTCCATATAAATTAATATAATCACATAAGAAGAGAGCCATCATTTGCATCCGTAGAACCTGGAATAACTGCCCCAAAACCCCTCCCTATTCTGCTCCACAGGGGTCCCTTCCTCTAACTCATCCCCTTCCACACCAAAAATGGATTACGCTGTTCTCTTTAATTCTTAGATTCAGGATTAGGTCTAATTGTAAGAGGCCAGGTCTACAGCCCACATCTTTAATGTTGCACGTTAAATTGTCAAAAAGAAACAATTATTTGAGACCCAATATACCAAGAAACAAACATATGACATCCCAACCCCACCCCAAGCCCCTCCATTCCTTAGGAAGGGACAGTAATTTGGGAAGCTGTTGCTGTTTAAGATATGGTCATTGTTAAAAATCAGAAAAGTAACAAAGATATAAAGAAGAAAAACATTGTCCAAAATCCCAGTCCCAAGAGGAAATGTCTATCAACTTTTGGTTATATTTCTTGCAGTATTTTATCTACTTTAGAAAATATTAATAGTTGAGATCAAATAGTACATATAATTCTAAAATGTGTTTCTGGTGAGTTCTTTGTTGTTGTTGTTGTTGCTATTGTTTTCCCTTTAAAAAGCCATCTTTTTTTAATACTCATGAACAGCTTCCTTATATTTAAGGAAAAGATCATTTCAAAGTTTTGACTTCAGCATTCCATTGATGACTGCAAACAGCCTAAGCTTCTCTTAGGTGTAATTCAGCAGGCTGTCCTGAGACTTTTTGATCCCATAGTAGTTAAAATGCACCCACACAATTTAACCTACATAGAGCTATGATAAAAAATGAGAGCTGACCTTCCTGAAAAAACATTGTGGCCATTGTATTTTTATGCTAAAATGAATTTAGGAAGAAGTTTTTTGTTTTTTTGTTTTTTTCATGTTTCACAACATCCACTGATTCACACTTGGCAATTTTTGAACTGCAGAAGCAGGAAAGATTGCAAATTCAAAAGGAAGGAAGGGATGGAGCACTGGAGGAATGAGTCATCTAAATATTCATATGATGTTAAAAGTCTCATTTGTTTGACAAGAAGGAGGTAGAAGAAGAGCATATAAAGGAAAAGAACAAGGAAGAGGAGTGTTCTAGAGGACTCCTGATTGAGATTTATCCTCTCTGACCGCCCTAAATTCTGTCTTACTCCTCAGTCCCACAACAGAGAAAAGAGTAGGATGGTCGTCTAATAGTTAAAGTAAAAAGACTCTTTTATTTCTTTGTTTATATGAATCGACATGTTGGGGATTTTGGCAAACGATGATCCTTTGAAAATCATCCAAAAATATATACTTTTAACTGAATCAAAGAGATCAATACATATAACGGATTTTTTTGAGTGCATATGTTGGCTCAGAACACAAAGAGTACAGATAATAATTAAAGTTTTATGGGTTGTCAACCAGAGACTGTGTCATCTTACTTGACTTCAGTGGTGGCTCGTTTTAAAATTTTTAGATTGAGGTTTCCAGGATCCTCTATCCTCTTACTCATCCTCCTTCCTTAAAAGAATTGCTGATGCCTGGGAGGTTTCAGCCATGAGGCAATGCAGTTTTACTGGAGCTGGTTGTCGGGGGAAGGGTGGGGGTTCCAATGGCATTTTTTTCAGCGGAAACAAAGGATAGAATGCAGCTTCTCCAGTGTGCGTACACCATTGATGGAGCAAAGCAGCCAGTCAGTTGCTAACCTATCACCATGAACACCTTCCCAAAATAAAATGTATGCACTACATTTTGAGGAGTGGGTGGTTTCAGGCAGACATTTTCAGGCACCAAAGAGAGCTCTGAATTTAGCTACATAGAATGAGAATTGTTACCTCACAGCCTAAATAATGGCTTCTTTCAGGCATATAATAATATTTGAACTTCCTCTAAAGCCAAATCTCTTACAAGACGTTATATTAGCAAGTTTAAGTTACTCTACGTTTTTTAAATTACTAACGATCCTCAAACCACTGTTTCCCATAAATGTCTTAAAGGAGAAAAATGAGTTCTAATTGTCTTGTCTTACGTTACATGAGGGGAGGAAGAACAGCACCATCTTGATTCTTTTTTATTTTTTATTTTTATTTTTTTGAGGTAGAGTCTTGCTCTGTCCCCCAGGCTGGAGTGCAGTGGCACAATCTCAACTCACTGCAACCTCTACCTCCTGGGTTCAAGTGATTCTCCTGCCTCAGCCTCCCAAGTAGCTAGGACTATAGGCATGCACCACTACGCCTGGCTAATTTTTTTTTTTTCTCTTTTTAGTGGAGACAGGGTTTCTCACCACATTGGCCAGGCTGGTCTCAAACTCCTGACCTCAGATGATCAGCCCGCCTGGACCTCCCGAAGTGCTGGGATTACAGGCCTGAGCCACCGCACCGAGCCATCTTGGTTCTTTTGAAGTGCAGTTGCCAAATTTGGTTACTTTACTTTGAAGGACTGTAAGTGGATGTTTATCTAATAAGTTCATGCAGAAGACAGCTTTCTAGCATCTTCAATTAAGAGCATACATGTTCTTTTTCTTTTTCTTTTCTTTTTTGAGATAGGGTCTTGCTCTGTCACCCAGGCTGGAGTACAGTGGCGTCATCTTGGCTCACTGCAACCCCCACCTCCTAGGCTCAAGCGACCCTCCCATCTCAGCCTCCCAAGTAGCTGGGACTACAGGCACAGGCACACGCCACCACACCTGGCTAATTAAGAACATACATTTTCAATTTTTTGTTTCCAAAAAACTGAGTGTGATGAACAAGGCTATATTAATGGTGAGCTTCTTGATCTATGTGCTGAAAATTTTCACCCACACATACATTTGAACTTAAAACAGTTCACAGGGAAGGATCAACAAAAGCGAGTCCATAGTCCACGTAAAAAATTTATATAATCTACATTTCTTTTCTTAAAAAGTCAATTTTCAGTTACCTACAGGGTGATTTCCAAACCCACATGTAAATGCAATTATAAATGAACAGTTCATAGGTAGACCTAAAGTATTTATTCGGTGTTATCTGCAATTTAGATTAATAGGATTCCTGGGGAAATAATAAATTGCTGATAGTGCAAAAACAGATTTCATTGCTTGTGGAGAATGAGACATATGCCCATTTTCTTCCTAGACAAAAAACCCAGTTCAAATTTTGTTTATACCAAGCCCTAGAGGAATTTTTAAATACTTTAGGAATGAGTATTTCCTTTAAAAATAAAGTATCGAATAGAACTTTATTATTATTATTTTATTTCAATAGTTTTTGGGGGTACAGGTGGTTTTTGGTTACGTGGATAAGTTCTTCAGTGGTGATTTCTGAGGTTTTGGTGCTCCCAATATGTAGTCTTTTATCCCTCACCCTCCTCCCACCCATTCCCCCATCCACAAGTCCCCAAAGTCCATTACATCATTTTTATGCTTCTGCATCCTCATAGTTTAGCCCATTTATAAGTGAGAACATGAGATAGCTGGTTTTCCATTCCTGAATTACTTCAGTTAGAATAACGGCCTCCAGCTCCATCCAAGTTGTTGCAAAGGCCATTATTTCATTCTGTTTTATGGCTGAGTAGCGTTTCCATGGTGTATGTATACCACTTTTTCTTTATCCACTAGTTGGTCGATGGGCATTTAGGATGGTTCCATGTTTTTGCAATTGCGAATTGTGCTGCTATAAATTTGTGTGCATGTGTCTTTTTCACACAATAACTTCTTTTCCTCTGGGTAGATACCCAGTAGTGGGATTGCTGGATTGAATGGTAGTTCTACTTCTAGTTCTTTAAGGAATCTCCATTCTGTTTTCCATAGTGGTTGAACTAATGTATATTTCCACCAGCAGTGTAAAAGTGTTCTCTTTTTACCACATTCATGCCAACATCTATTATTTTTCAATTTTTAAATTAAGTCCATTCTTGCAGGAGTAAGGTGGTATCTCATTGTGGTTTTGGTTTGCATTTCCCTGATAATTAGTGTTGTTGAGTATTTTTTCATATATTTGTTGGCCGTTTGTATATCTTCTTTTGAGAATTGTCTGTTCATGTCCTTTACCACCCACTGTTTGATAGGATTTTTTTCTTCCTTGTTGATTTGAGTTCCTTGTAGATTCTGGATATTAGTCCTTTGTTGGATGCACAGTTTGTGAAGATTTTCTCCCACTCTGTGGGTTGTCTGTTTACTCTGCTGATTATTTCTTTTGCTGTGCAGAAGGGTTTTAGTTTAATTAGGTCCCAATTATTTATTTATGTTTCTGTTGTATTTGCTTGGGGGTTCTTAGTCATGAATTCTTTGCCTAAGCCAATGTCTAGAAGAGTTTCTTCCGTGTTATCCTCTAGAATGTCTATGGTTTCAGGTCTGAGATTTAAGTCTTTGATCCATCTTGAGTTGATTTTTGTATGAGGTGAGAGATGAGGATCCAGTTTCATTCCTCCACATGTGGCTTGCCAGTTTACGCAGCACCATTTATTGAACAGGGTGTCCTTTCCCTACTTTATGCTTTTGTTTGCTTTATTGAAGATCAGTGGGCTGCAAGTATTTGGCTTTATTTCTAGGTTCTCAAATGGAGATTTTAAGTGTTTTCTGCTAAAGCACAAAATTTTATTGCAGTGGGATTTGACCTTTCTCCTTTTAAAAGTGGGCAAAGAACATGAGCACAGCAAAAGAAATAATCAGCAGAGTAAAAAGACAGCCCACAGAGTGGGAGAAAATATTTGCAAACTATGCATCCGACAAAGGACTAATATCCAGAATCTACAAGGAACTCAAACAAATCAGAAAGAAAAACAAAACAAAACAAAACAAAAACAAATAATCCCATCAAAAAGTGGCCTAAGGACACAAATAAACAGTTCCCAAAAGAAGATATACAAATGGCCAACAAACATATGCAAAAATGCTCAACAGCACTAATTATCAGAGAAATGCAAATCAAAACCACAATGAGATACCACCTTACTCCTGCAAGAATGGCTATAATTTAAAAATTAAAAAATAATAGACGTTGGCATGGATGTGGTGAAAAGGGAACACTTTTACAGTACTGGTGAAAATATAAACTAGTAAAACCACTATGGAAAACAGTATGGAGATTCCTTAAAGAACTAAAAGTAGAACTACCATTTGATTCGGCAATCCCACTACTGGGTATCTACCCACAGGAACAGAAGTCATTATATGAAAAAGACACATGCACACACATATTTATAGCAGCATAATTCGCAATTGTAAAATTATGGAACCATCCTAAATACCCATTGACCAACAAGTGGATAAAGAAAATGTGGTACACATACACCATGGAATACTATTAAACCGTAAAAAGGAACAAAATAATGGCATTCACAGCCACCTGGATGGAGTTTTTGTTTTGTTTTGTTTTTGAGACAGAGTCTTGCTCTGTTGCCCAGGCTAGAGTGCAGTGGCACGATCTTGGCTCACTGCAACCTCTGCCTTCTGGGTTCAAGTGATTCTCCTCCCTCAGCCTCCCAAGTAGCTGGGATTACAGGCGCCCACCACCATGCCCAGCTAATTTTTGTATTTTTAGTAGGAAAAGGGTTTCACCAAGTTGGCTAGGCTGGTCTCGAACTCCTGACCTCAGGTGATCCACTTGCCTTGGCCTCCCAAAGTGCTGGGATGCATGAGCCACCACGCCTGGCCAAGACCATTATTCTAAATGAAGTAACTCAGGAATGGAAAACCAAACATCAGATGTTCTCACTTATAAGTGGGACTAAGTTATGAGGATGCAAAGGCATAAGAATAATACAATGAACTTTGGGGACTCAGGGGAAAGGGTAGGAGGGGGACAAGGGATCAAAGACTATATATTGGGTACAGGGACCACTGCTCAGGCAATGGGCGCACCAACATCTTAGAAATCACCGCTGAAGAACTTATCCGTGTAACCAAAAATCACCCACTCCCCAAACACTATTGACATAAACAAATGTTTTTAAGTTAAAAATAATTGATTGTAAAAACACAACTAAGGCAGAAATGTATACAGCAAAAAGTAAAGGTCCCTCATGCCCACTCACATTTTAAATTTTGGTAGCTTTTTTCTTTCCTTTTCTTTCTTTCTTCTTCTTCTTCTTCTTTTTTTTTTTTTTTTTTTTTTGAGACAGTCTTACTCTGTCATCCAGGCCAGAGTGCAGTGGTGCGATCTTGGCTTCACTGCAACCTCCACCTCTCAGGCTCAAGCATTCCTCCCACCTCAGCCTCCCACCTCAGCTTCCTGAGAAGCTAAGACTACAGGTGTGCATCACGATGCCCAACTAATTTTTGTATATTTTGTAGAGACAGGGCTTTACCATGTTGCCCAGACTGGTCTCAAACTCCTGGGCTCAAGTGATCCCCCTACCTCAGCCTCCTGAAGTGCTAGGATTACAGACGTGAACCACCGTGCCTGGCTGCTTGCCCGATATTTTTAATGACCTATGTCTACTCTCTCAAGAGATCTTAGCTTGGAATTGTCCACCTTCCACAATGTTTCCAGAATTATGTATCTAATTTTGAACCTAGTTATTTCAGTCCCTTGCTTCAGGCCCCTGCTGGCTCCCTGCAACTGCACATGAATCTGAATGCCTTTACAGCCACTCCAGCTCTTCAAAACCTAAGCCCAACCCCCCTTTCTTGCCTCATGCCCTTGCTCCCTCCACAAATTACCCTCTGTGCCAGCCATGCTGAGTTTTTTACCTTTCTCAGAATGTCTCATTCTTTCTCTTGCCTCTGTGCCCTTGCATTTAGCATTTCCCCTTCCTTCTTCTACCTTTGGTAAATTCCTATTCAGCTTCCAAGAGCTATCTGAAATACCACTTCCTCTATGCCCCCTCCTTAACTCCCCAAGCCAAATAAGCTACCTCTCTTCTGCTTCCCTTGTGGTGCCATGGTAAAATTATATAATCTTTGTACAAATGTTTATCTCCTCTTAGAGATTATGATGTCTTTGTGGGCAAGGACCTTCAGCATGGATTCCCTGTCCTTGGTTGAATTCCTGACTGACAAGAGGCCTTCAAAAAGTGTTTACAGAATACCTAAATAATTCTCAGTATTATCCAGCAAAAGCAAACAACAACAAAAAAATTCAGTCTCTCTTCCTCACTTATGGCATAGAGTATGAACTAGATAGTAGTTAATATATAACAAGCATAAATGAACAATGTATGATTCACCTGCATGAGGAAATCTTACCATGGAACTCTGCAAAGAGACATGTCTATAGCCTCAGTCAAAATGGCAAAGAAGGCAAATGATTCCCAAGTGTTTCTCCTTCCCACTTTCCTCTGCATTTCTCTCCCATCTCCTGTGCCTTCCCACCCACAGCATTCATTATCAGATGCCCTCTGGCTGGCCACAGCTCTTATTGTAGAATGCACACACCAAGCCATACAACCAAAATTTCTCCCATTCCACCTTTGCCAGCTTCCATTCCTTTAGCCAAGCATCACAAACAACTATGTGAGAAACCAGTAAGATTACAAGACTTGCTGGGTGTAGTGGTTCATGCCTATAAATCCCAGCACTTTAAGAGGCCAAGCCCCAAGGATTGCGTAAGGCCAGGAGTTTGAGACCAGTCTGGGCAATATAGTGAGACCCTCATCTCTACAAAAAAGAAAATTAAAAATAAATAAATAAATAATCAACCAGGTGTGATGGTATGTGCCTATAGTCCCAGCTACTCAGGAGGCTGAGGCAGGAAGATCCCTTCAGCCTAGGAGTTTGAGGTTGCAGTGAGCTGTGATCACGCCACTGCATTCGCACTCCAGCCTAAGTGAAAGAGTGAGGTTGTGTCTTAAAAACAAACAAAAAACATTACATGACTTAAGTAGTTGTACTCTGTCAAGAATAAACTCAGTCTCCCAGAGAGGAATATCTTTTTCAAAGATGAGCTCAATAGCTCAAAAGAATCTAACTGGTAGAATACACTGAAGAGATATTTTCATTGGAAGGCCTTTCAGAAGTCCCCTGGACTTCCTAGGCCACAAGATATCACCACTTCCAACATGTTGAAGAGGTGGGGGTCAGCAGCAAGACCTCCTCCCGTTTCTGAAAGGTTGCCGACAGCTGGCCCTTCTGCAGGGATTTCCCCGTGCGCCTTCCTTAGGGAATGAGCGTTCCTAAAATTGCAGGCACTCAGTATTCACTGTCGGCCTAGTGTGGGAAAAACAAAAAACAAAAACAAAAATAACAAACAAACAAAAAATCATTATAATACAAATAGAATTAGGGCAAAGAGAACAAGGGAAAAAGGGCCAAGAGAAAGATGGCAGATAAGAAAGAATGACAATCCTGGGGGAACCACGCAGAAGCTGCCATGCCCAAATAGATGGCACTTGGCACTCACACAAGAAGCCTACTGAAAGAACCAGCAATGCACCCATTCCAACATTTTTTCTATTTAAAATGTTTTCCACCTAAAGCTGAGTGTCCTATAATACATTCGCTTTTTTAAAAAATCACAAAAGATTGCATGAGTCAGAAAAGCCCAGAGTACTTTTCTTCATGAAATTACAAAAGCCTGACAAATGGCTGGAAATGTCCCTGCTCTTCCCTCGCTTCTCATGAGATTCGTTGCTATCCCCAATTTGATCTCATTTCCAGGGCGGCCATTCCTCTTATAGCCATACATGCTGAGATCAAAGGATGGAGATGCTGTTACATACAAGACTAACGTTACAGGGAAAATAATTGGAAAGAGCTCAGACTTCATTATATACAAGAATAATTTCAAGGAATAAAAACCATTTCCAGAGGAAGCTGAAACCAAAAATAGTAGCAACTCTAAACTTCATTTTAGGAGCTTGAAGGATGTTATACCCCTCCATGAGGTTGCCTAGGGAACAGGACTCACTTATCCTTTGCTGTCCAATAATTTCTTGGAAATTGCTACCCTATATTAAATCTATGATTGTTAAATTCACTCTAAATGGAAAAGGTCCTCAAAAAAGTGCTGTTTAAGTTATAGTAAAGATATCTTTGCCAGGAAAATGTTATAGAAATCTAAAGTTCTTTTAATATGTCTGGCTGTCCCAATAAACCTTATTCTACTTGTATAGAAGATTTTTAAAATCTATAATATCTTATTCTTCATTTTGATTCCTCAATATAGAGTCTTCTTATAAATAAATGAATTTGTTTAGATTAAAAACACTTAGCTTAGCATGTCAAAAAATACAAATAGGAATATTCTATTCTGAACTAAACCATGCAAAACTATTCCAACTTAACCCCAAACATTCAAGAAAAAATATCCTTGATAACAGAATGTGTAAGAAGCAAAAAGAAGGGTGTTTGGTATTCTTCACATGATAAATTTTCTTCAAATTTTGCCTGTTATAAGCCCAACCATGAGAGAGTAAAGTTTGTGTTATTGTCAGGGGGAGGCATATTGAAAGTGCCACCGATGATATTAGTGTGTTTGTTTTTTAGCATTGCTTGTAACAACACTATTGGCCAAATTCCTATCCTTTCTATGCTCTGTAATTCTTTCAGGCCAAGGTAATTATTTCACAGGCATGCTGAGTCTTTCATTTCTGGTTTCCATGTGTGAATTGCGAAAAGGGCATTCTGAACGCTACCTCTCCTGCAGGTGAAATATTCCTTCTGTTTATGTTCCTTGCTAATGCCTCAGGCTTCTCTGCACATGATCACTTTTTACATGAAAGCTAGAAGAGGCTAAACTTTATCCCTGCACTTTCCTCTTTGAAACAGCTTGCATTAAAATCTAGATTAGGGGAAGAGACTGAAAACGATGGCTATAGTGGTGATAACAGGAAATTTGGTGAGTTTAATTTTTCTGTGAAATTTTAGAGCCTGGCTGTATTAGGCCTGAGACCAGAGACTTTTGTCCTCAAAGACATATTCTTTAGTAGAACATCTCTGAAATAATAGCCATTAGCTGAAGAGAAAGCTCACAACAGTTAACCAGAATTTCACCCATAAGAGAAAAACTCTTACTTATCACAAAGCACTGTCTTGGACACTGCTTAAAAATATGCTAAAACAATTTTTTCTCCAGATCAATTATAAGGGAGTTCCATTATAAGAGAACAGATTCATATAGGAAATCTTTCTTTAAAAATAAAAACAGCTGTTCACGGTGGCTCATGCCTATAATACCAACACTTTGGGAGGCCAAAGTGGGAAGATCAGTTGAGCCCAGGAGTTTATGACTAGCCTGGGGAACACAGTAAGACCCCATCTCAAAAAAAAAAAGTAGAAAAATGAGCCGGTCATGGTGGCTTGCACCTGTAGTACCAGCTCCTTGGGAGGCTGAGGTGGGAGGATCGCTTCAGCCCAGGAGGTGACGGCTACAGTGAGCTGTAATTGTGTCTTTGCAATCAGCCTGGGCAACTATGATGTTCCACAAAGAGTATGGTGGTCTCTAACAAAGGTTATGACCATAGCATACTCAGCCAGCTGAACAAGTTTCACTACTATCATTTTAGAAAGATGCTCACTAACAGCATGAAAACTAGTTCATCTCAATGCATCCAGTATTTATTTACTGTGCATTTCACATGGGCAGGCACTATGCTATGGGCTGCTGTGGAAAAAGGTGAATGTGACAAAATTGCTGTCTCAGCAATTTCAGTGTATGGTATAAATAGATACATGATGTATTCTATAGACAGACAAATAGTGTATCAAAGAGATACCCTAAGTAATTATGATGCAAGGAACTAGCTAACTTCCATAGAATAAACAAAAACAAAGCTTTATGGGAATTCAAATGAGTAAGCCATTACATCCATTGGAAGAATCCCAGTAGACTAAAATGGCACAAACTCTCTTGAGGGTAATTTAGCAAAGCATATAAAAAGCCTTAAGACTGTACAGTTTATGGTAGTAAAAAAACTGGAGATAATCTGTATATCCAACAATTGGGAAGTGGTTAAATAATCTACAATACATTTACTCATTAGAATATAAGTAGGCATTACAAATTATATTGTAGGTAAGTATTTCATAAGATTTTATAGAAAAACTGTAAAATATTAATGCATATGGTAAGAAAAAGGTTCAAACTCTTCAAAAGGACAGTGAAGTGTCTTTCTCCCACCCCAGAATCCCTAGTAACTTTACCCAAAGTGCCTTGACCCAAAGACACCCCTTAACCCCAAAACCCAAAGTACTTGTGTTAGTCCATTCTCATATTGCTCTAAAGAAATACCTGAAACTGGGCTGTTTATAAAGAAAAGAGGTTTAATTGGCTCCCAGTTTCACAGGCTATCCAGGAAGCATGATGCTGGCATCTGCTTGGCTTCTAGTGAGGCCTCAGAAAACTTACAATCGTGGCAGAAGGCAAAGGGGAAGCAGGCATGTCACACGGCCAGAGCAGGAGCAAGACACAGGGAGTAGGTGCTACACATTTTTAAGTGACCAGCTCTCATGAGAACTCACTATTGTGAGGATAGTACCAAGAGTGATGGTGCTAAACATTACATGAGAAACCCGCCCACACGAGCCAATTACCTTCTACCAGGCCCTACCTCCAACATTTGGGATTACAATTTGACATGCAATTTGGGTGGACACACATATCCAAACTATATCAGCACTTTTACCCAAAACCATTTCCAAAGACCTGTGCCTCAGAGTACATAAACAAGTATGTACTGTATGAACATTTCTTTATTTTTATTCAAATGGTGGGTGTCGTAGTATACCCACTGTTTGGCTCTTTGCTTTGGGCCCTTAACAAATTATCTTGGATATTTTTCCATATCAGCAAAATATAGATATATACCATGTATTTCAGTAGTCACCAAGTATTCAATTGAATGGGTTTTATTATATTTCATGTATTCAGTTCCCTATTAAAGAGCAAATATGTTGTTTCCAGAATTTTGCTATTACAAACAATGCTGCAATATATGTAGATGAAATGCTTAATACTATGTAAAAATGTTCAAGATATTTTAAGATAAAAAAAACTCAGACTATAAAATAGTATATATGACCATCTCACCTTAATTTTGTTAACATGTATATACCACTGGAGCAAAAGTGTGGAAGGAGAGATTTCTTTTTTTGAGACAGGGTCTTGCTCTGTCACCCAGGCTAGAATGCATGCGGTGATGTTATTATGGCTTACCACAGCATCGGCCTCTTGGGTTCAAGTGATCCTCTTGCCTCGCAAGTAGTTAGGACCACAGGCCTGTGCCACGACACCCAACTAATGTTTCAATTTTTTTGTTGAAACAAAGTTTCACTATGTTGCCCAGGCTGGTCTCAAACTCCTGAGCTCAAGTGATCTGCCCACCTCAGCCTCTCTAACTGCTGGGATTACAGGCATGAGCCACCATGCCTGACCTGAGATTATCTATATTAATAGTAGTTATCTCAGCAGCAGAATTACAGGTGACTTTAATTTTCATCCTTTTTCCTTTGGAGTTCTCTATTATATAACTTTTCTACAGTGAACATAATGCCACTTATGTGATTAAAAATATTAAAATAAATGGTTTAGAGAAAGGTTTTGCGGAAGAGACAGCATTTGGGATAGGACTGGAAAGATGGGTGTCTTTTTTATACTTGTTCAGATACAGAGAAAATATTAAAGATAACAGGATTCATGATTAAAGCTACATAGGAGGAGAAGGTTTAGGCAAGTTGGAAGTAAAACCATCTAGTTAGGTTAGAGCATAGGATAGCCACAGCAAAGTAGTGAAAAATAAAGAGGTTGGGAAATTGCATTGAGACCTTGCACATCAAATGGGGTGATTATATTTAACACACTGAGTGGCTCACCCCTGTAATCCCAGCACTTTGGGAGGTCAAGGTGGGCGGATTATGAGGTCAGGAATTTGAGACCAGCCCAGCCAATATGGTGAAACTCTGTCTCTACTAAAAATACAAAAATTAGCTGGGCGTGGTGGCTCATGCCTGTAATCCCAGCTACTAAGGAGGCTGAGGCAGGAGAATCACTTGAACCCAGGAGGCAGAGGTTGCAGTGAGCCTAGATCACGCCACTGCACTCCAGCCTGAGTGATGGAGTGAGACTCTGTCTAAAAAAAAAAGCGGGGGAGGTGGTAACAACAACAAAGACAGAGGTGGGCAGCAACATCACTTTCATGTAGTCAGAGAACTTAGTTATCCAGTATATTCCCAAGTACTTAGTTCAGCCAACACTTAGCACTATACTTGATATGTCCCCAAAAGGAGTCAAAATTACATAACGGAAAGTATCAGAAAGAGGGAGTTCAACCTTAAGGGAAATACAATGACATAAGTCAAATGTAGTGAAAAGTATTGAACTGTCACTACATAAAATATTTTCAAAGATGTGAATACTCACCACCTATATTATTTCACAATAATATCCTCAATAAGCCTGTGTGACTTTAAATACTTACACCCAGGAGATGCACAGGGGAAAGATCACTAAATTATAAGACGCCTACCAATGCCATGAAGAAGGTGGACTATTTGAAACACACACCAGTTACATCCATGGCTGTCAATGGAGAAAGATGAGTCCCAAGAGCACTAAAGGGATGTCTGGATATCAGAGTCACACTGCTGCTGTTCTAAATACTTTCAGAATCCAATCCAGAAAATTGGCGCTCTTTAACATTTTCTGCAGTAAATGGTTAACCTAATAGAAGTTCCCCCATCACTAAGAAAGTGAAGGGCAATAAAATATACCAAATCATCCATACCATAATACTCCATCCCCAGTAATTGAATATTGGCCTTAAACAATTCAAATAAATACAACCCAATAACTACTTAATAAATAGTGCCCATCTGGGGAGTAATTGGCCAATCACTGTGCTAGTTTCTTTATAGTCCTTTTTGTCTTTAATCCCCTCAACAATCTTGCATGAAAGATACCAACACCCCCATTTCATGGAAAAAATGGACCGTGGCTCAGAGAACTTAATTCACCTTGCTATTCACACAACAAACAGGTTGTAAAGTTGATATTCAGGTCTTGGGTTGGGAGCCAGCAACTCCCATGGGGCACCACGGCCCAATGCCTTCTACCTGACCCAAAGCCAGCATCTTGAAAATGTCATTAACATTGCTCTCCTGTGCCAATACCAAGACCAGAGCAATTATAAGAAACCCTCAGGACTCATTTCAGACCAACAACTGATCCTTCTAGCTGATCAGAATAATAACACCACGGCAAACCTCAAAACCAACACAAATTTCTAAAGAAAGAGCTGTGATACTTTTTTGTGGCCAGCCTCTTTCTTTGCCTGAATTGCTAGCATGAAAAATTGGACAGAATAATAATTATGTCTTTCATTAGTTTGGGGATCTAATAAAAATATTCTTTTTATAACATCAGGAACAAGAAGTTTAAGTCTTCAAATATAATGTCTATATATTTTAAATATCTGGAATTCTCTTTAAAAATCTCAAGAATGAAATTTCCATTTAAACTAGCTATGTAACATAAAATGCTACTGATTTAAGTCAAATGAGGAACTGAGCAAGAGACCTTTTTGCTGTCTTTATAGAACAAAATTCTTTAGAAAACAGAAGCAATGCTCTAAGAATAGAAAGAACATTTTTCTCCCTGAATACCCCACCACTTCTTAACATCACTACACTTTTATATCCACTACACTTTTATCTTACATGCACTACACTTTCATCTTACATCCACAGGCAGGTTCCCTTTTTCTCCCCAAAGAAAAGGCAGGGATATATCTGGCAAAACTATCTCAACATCTCTGAATATATTACATCATATACAGAATGAGAAAAAAATTACTAGAAAATCTTTTTCCATAATCTTGCCAGAGAACAACAGAGGCAACCAAGAAGAAGCTAACAAATCCTCTCATTGCTCCCCAGATCCATTCCATAGAAAGGAGGGCAACTGAATAGCAGGAAGGAAACACGGGAGAGAGGTCTAATGACCAAGGGTCTGGATGGCTCATTCACCCACCCACTCAACACTTACCAAGCCTCCACTATGGACGAGGCATCAGAAATATGGGAACCAATGACAGCTTAGACCAGCATTCTCTATTAAACATTCCCATAGATAGCACACTGTACTCTTACTTTATAACACTCATCATACTTCTTTTAAGCTACATCTTAAAAGACTTGGTTATGGGAGTGTAAAATTATGTACCTGCTACGAAAAACAGTTATGGTGGTTCCTCAAAAGATTAAAAATAGAATCACCATCTCATCCACAATTCCACTTCTGGAAATATACCCAAAAGAACTGAAAGCATGGCCTTGAAGAGACATTTGTACACCCTCGGTCACAGTAGCACTACTCATAATAGTCAAGAGGTCAAGCAACTCCAGCATTTATTGACAAATGAATGGATAAGCAAAATGCGGTCTATACATATGGCAAAAAGCACAATTACTTTTGCACTAACCTAATACAATGGAACATTATTTAGTCTTTAAATGGAAGGGAGTTCTGGCACATGCTACAATCCGGATGAACCTTGAAAATATTATGCTAAATGAAATAAGCTACACACAAAATGACAAAATAATATGTGATTCCACTTATACGAGGTACCTAGATCAGGCAAATTCATAGACACAGGGAGAAGATTAGAGGTTACCAGGTAGGAGTGGGGCAAGGGAAGTTATTGTTTAATGGGCACAGGATTTCTGTTTTGCAGGATGAAAAAGTTCTGGAGATTGAATGCACAACAGTGTGAATGTACTTTACTGAACTCTACACTTAAAAATGGTTACATTGATAAATTTTATGGTAAGTGTATTTTTACCTCAATTAAACATTTTTAAAAATTAAAGAGACTTCTTTATCCTTCTACATTTATTATTTAAGCACAGGACCTTGCGCATAGTAGATGCTTAATAAATATTTATTGGATGGATGAATGGATGAACAGACAGACAGATGGAGAGAAAGGTGGATGGGGATGTGAACAGAAATGCAATATACACATAAGCTGATAATTACTAGATCATGGGAACATAGGGAAATGATCCCTGTGAATATGAAGAAGTGAAGGTTTCTTATTATGGTTGAATTTGACATAATATTTATCATGTAGCGTTAACTTTGTTTTACTGTTTTACCCACCAACACCACAAAAAAATTTTAGTATAAATCTGGTATTGTCTAGTTAATAATTTTTACTTTTTAATCTTATTTCTCTTCTGCTACCTATACTACAGTATAATCTGTCTTCTGAGCTAGATGACATTAAAACAAAAAAAAATCCATTTTCTGTCACCTTTGCTCTTTCCAGCACCTCTCTTAATCCAAAAGGGTAATGTGAAAGAAAGATTACACTTAACACTGCGGAAGACAGACAGAAGCAAGGATAAGTTGCTGGCCCACAGGTTATTAATCAGCTGGCCTCTGGGGCATAATGTTATGAAGCTGCGTCATGTAATAAACAGCAGGCAAAAAGAATAATCTCCATTTTCTGACTCTGAAGTGCAGGCATGTGCTATAAAACTAAATTGACATCTGTTAGCAGGCTTGTCACATGGGTGGTTTTTTCCTGCAGAATCTGGAATAAATTAAATCTTAAAATAAAACTGGGAACAGAGAGGCTGCTTTACATAATTCCTTCTAATAGTGTGCTGTGAACCCATCATGCTGATTTTAAAGAGAAGTTCTTGTAAGAAATGTTTCATTATCATTTTAATTGCAAAACTGTTGAATGCCACTCCATGCTAGGAAAGCTGTGTTTTTTAAAAGGTCCTTATGTTTTTAACTACAAAGGGGGAAACGAAACCTTCCTTTCCTGATATCTTCACTGGCTGGAAAATAAATCAGGTTTTACCTCTGAATGAAACTATCACCGTCTTTTCCCAAGCACCTGGAGCCTGTTTCATGGGTGTGTCTGTTATGCTTGGGCATGTATGAAAACTGGCACTGCTGAGCTCCCCAGGCAGAAATGGCCAGCATGTGTGTGACCTGGAAGGATTTGCTCAGGAACACACATTGCCTCAGAGAATTCACTAATATGATAGCAGGTTCTCATCCTCTTCCTGTCAAAAGGCATTAACTGTTTTTTAACACTCATAAAGGAATTGCAGAGCGGCATGACCTTGCAAATCGGAGCTGTGCTCACTGAACATAACATTAGTCTACAGACCCATCATCTCCTTTAGGAAAGGAAGTCACACAAAGGGAAACCCAGGTAACCACATGGGCTAACAGCCCTCTGCTCCCTCAAGAAGCACTTGGTTCCCATTCCCCCAAACTTCTTGAAAATGGCAAGATTCTCAGACAAGTACGCCCACTCCTTGTACATAGCAACAAAGAAAAATGCCAGCGCCCTGGGGACTGATTTCTTCCATGTGTGAAATCTTCCTCTTTTGTGATAATACGAGGCCCTTTGAAAAATCTCGAAGAAGCCATAATTAGTCATCGTTCACCATAAAATCATAAATCTGGTCTGATGAAAATTCCTTGCTCCTTTCTCTCACTAACACATGCTCATTTGCTTCCACAACATTCTCCAGTGGCAAGGGTTCATATCATGCACCTTACGATAGGGGAAACTGAGGAAAGGGGAACTCAGAGACTTGGTGGGGAGACAAAGGGGATGCTGCAGAAGCTGACAGGCTCCTGACTCCCTTCTTGTTTCAAGGGCTTTATGCACAAAAGAGGGTGGGGGGTTTGCAAAGGGAAGGCTGAGCCACTTAAGTCCTTTCTACACACAGAGGTTCCTCAAAGGGATAATCTTCACATCACCTGGGTTAGAGGTGGGTGGGGTTGGTTAAAAATGCTGGGCTCCATCCCAGAACTACTAACTCACAATCTCTGGGGTTGGCCCCACCTGGGTGACATTTTAATCAAGCTCGCTTTGTGGTTGAATTCTTTGCTTGTGGTGTGTTATTGACATTGTTTTGGTTTGTTGTCCAGCGTTCCCCATTCTAATGAGAGAGTCTAAGCCCCACACAGTCGTACAGCTGGGAGTGGTCTCCAGATTCCAGAACACCGTGTACCTACAACCTTGCCAGTCATGGCTTCTGTGCAGGGAAAATGGAAGGTAGAACACCTCAAAGAAAACACCAACCACAGCTGTGATGGTTAATACTGAGTGTCAACTTGATTGAATTGACGCTGGGTGTGTCAGTGAAGGTGTTGCTAAAGGAGATTAACATTTGAGTCAGTGGGCTGGGGAAGGCAGACCCACCCTTAATCTGAGCGGGTACAATCAGCTGCCAGCGCAGCTAGAATGTAAGCAGGAAGAAAAACGTGAAAAGGAGAGACTGGCCTAGCCGGATGCTTCCTGACCTTGAACATCAGACTCCAAGTTCTTCAGTTTTGGAACTCAGACTGGCTCTCCTTTCTCCTCAGCCTACAGACGGCCTATTGTGGGACCCTGTGATCGTGTGAGTTAACACTTACTAACCTTCCCTTTCTATATGTGTATCTATTCCATTGGTTCTGTCCCACTGGAGAACTCTAATACAACAGCTAAAGCCAGATGTAGTTAGTTCTCTCATCAGATAGGCTTTCTATCCTATTGCAGCTCCATGTTAGTTAAATACTGAATGGTTTGGAAAATATTCAAAAGAGCCAAGACATTTAGCCGCACCTCAAATCTCACCTTTATGGATGAATTTTGGCAAAAAAAAGAAAAAAAAAGGAAAAAGGAAAAAAAAATGTCCTAAATGTTGAGTTCGTAAGTTCTTGACTCACTTTCCCAAGATGGCTTGTCCTTAGGGTCCACTGCAGAGTGACGGAGACCAAAAGATGTCTCTGCATTTCAAATTGCAATTCAGCACCATGAATGACTCATTATTGCTAAATTGCCACTGGCTTATTTCACAGAAACACAGCACCTTCCTGATTAAATCACAATTCTGCACGAGGAAATTGCCTTCAAATACACAGAAAGATAAACACCTCTCATTGAAAAAGGAATTTAAACAAATTTAGAGAGAAATTGCCCTGGGACCTGAAAGAATCACCTGGACTTCTACCTTTACCACAGCGTATCTGGTTTTCCGTAAGGTTTCCTGCCCAAGCATTCTGAAACATCAGGAGCTAAGGTCTCTGGACGCTCAAGGCTGCTGCTTGTTAACTCCAGGGGAGATTGTGCCCACAGATAAGGTATTCAAATGTTCATGCCTTGTACGTTTTATTTAGGGAGGTGCTGGAGAAAAAGGCTGACATGTATTCTGTATAGTTCCAGAATGCTTGCTAGGTACTTGGAATGGGAATCCGTACAATAAGGAGTCTCTGCCTGTGAGGCCCACAGCTCATTCAGGAACACAGAACTCAGAAGCAAGGCTCTGGCTCCAGGGTAAATCATTATCTAAGACTCAGGCATGCCTGGACCTTGACCTGGTGTGGCAGAGCAGCAGGGAACACTTTTATAAAAGAGCTTCCGTCCTGAGAAAACATGTGTTGCGGTACAACAGCTAGTACAGAAATGGGATACGACAGGCGGCATGGGAATAAAAACAATGAAACTATGACCGTGTCTGTCCTTCACACCAGGGTCTCAGGCTGAGAGCAGGAGACATCAACAGGGCACAGAGTAGCCCAGTGCTTGTGCTCTGCAGGGACTGCATTCAAGTCTCAGCACTGCCCGTGACTAGGAAGCCATCGTCATGGGCAATGTGTTTCTCCTCTGGTCCTGTTTCTCCAAGTGTGGTACGCACCTTATTACTCAAAGTACAGTTTCCCAGCCAGCACCATCAGCATCATTTTGGATCTTACTAGAAATACAGAACCTCAGGTCTTACCCCAGACCTCCAGAATCACGACTTGTATGTTAATTACTTTCCCAAGGTGGTTCACGCATACATTAAATTTAAGAAATAATGGTGTAGGATATGATTTGGAGGCAACGTTTCAAAATATTTCATTTGTTAGGTATTTTAAAAATGTATTAACAAACAAACCTAGGACAGTTGACTCACAAGTCTATGGACATTATTTGTTCAGATAATTCTAAGAAAGCTGACTCCATTTCAAGTTGATTTAAAGAAAAATATGAAGGTGAGATGCACCCCTTTCCCCCATGCCAAACACAAAGCAAAAATAGGGAGAACTATTTGAGAAGGAGAAAGAGAGGAAAAGAAACAAAAAGGACACAGCAGGACTCAAAATCGAGATGAACACCTCCATGAATGAACACAGGGAGGTGAGCAGGATGGCAGGCAGGAAATGGCAGGCTTCCATCTTAGAGCAGGTGGCAGTGGTGCTGGGTGTGCATCTCTTACAGGAAATAGGAACTCAAGGTGCTCCCCTGAGAGAGTGGCCAGAGCCCATTCATTGTTTAAAGCCGGGGGCAGGAGTGGAACTCCTTGGCGGCAGAAAGGAGACTGAAATACACTAACAACCACTGGCTGGAGCTATGGCATAAAACTAGCTGCTGGCCTAAGAAGATGGGAGGAGAGTGATAAACCCTAGCAAATACCAAATGAGCTGGACCTCTGATGGTTCAGTGTCTGAATAGTCCACATACCACTGGGAAGAGTAAGAGCCAAATGCCTAGAAGAACCAGGTCCTGAAGGTTACTGCAAACTCACTAGGCAGAGAAGGGCAATCCAAAAAGAAAGAGAAAAGCAAAACCAAACCAAAAAACCTTCCACTGAAAATACGCCAGCAAACCAAAATTCCAAAATACACACTGAAGTCAAAGGATAAGAGAAACAGTCAACCAACACAATAATTAGAATGTTACTTCATTGCAAGATTAATTTTGTTGAAAAATCTGACAAAGTTTAAAATAAGTATGTTTAGGATGCTCAGCTCAGTCAAGAAGAATATCAACTTTCACAAACATGCAAGCAGTGACAACACACTTTTAAATAAAAGCATGCAAAACTAGAAAAGAACAGATGGATAGGAAAAATACCAATTAGAAACCTTGGAAGTGAAAAATATAGTCTTTTTTTGGTAAAAATACCAATAAATGGAATAAACTCTAGCCTGGATATAGTTAAAAAGAAAATTAAATAATTGCAAGCTAGTAGTGAGGAATATACCCTAACATAGGACAGAGTGAATGAAAAAGTAATGAAGAGACAAGAAGGATGATAGACTTAGAGGCTCCAAAATACATCTAAAAAGAACTCCAAAAGTAGAGAATAAAAAAAATGGATAGGAAAACATGGAAAATATTTTAACTGTTTGAATATCCACAAGGTACAAAATCAAAAGATATAAAGAGTACAGAGTTTCTTCCTCAGTCATTTAGTTCTCCCTGGAGTCTCCCAGCATCACTAGCTTCTTGCATATAATTTCAAAAACAATTATGTGAGTAGTAGAATGGTGGAAATCTACACACACTCTTCTGCAATTTGCTTTTATTAAAATATAATTTATATACAATGAAATTCATACAGTTTAAGTATATTGGTCAATTACTTTTTTTTCAGACAGGGTCTTGCTCTGTTGTCCAGGATAGAGTGCAGTGGCTCAATTGATCCTCCTGTCTCAGCCTCTTGAGTAGCTGGGACTACAGGTGTGTGTCACCACACCTGGCTAATTTTTGTATTTTTTGTAGAGATGAGGTTTTGCCATGTTGTCCAGGTTGGTCTCAAACTCCTGGCCTCAAGAGATCCATCCCTCTCAGCCTCCCAAAGTGCTGTGATTACAGGTGTGAATCACCATGCCCAGACAATCAACAACTTTTGAAATGTATATACCCATGTAACCACCAATATACTCAAAATATAGAATGTTTCCATCACCCCAAAAAGTTCCCTTGTGATCTTTTCAGTAAATCTCCAACTCTGCTCCCTCACCACCTGCCCTAGGCAACCACTGATCTGATTTCTATCATCACAGAATACTTTTGTCTATTCTAGAACTTTATATAGAGAATCACATAACAGGTGATTTTTTGAATCTGGCTTCCTTCATTCAGCATAAAGTCTGTGAGACTCATTTGTGTAGTATGTGTCATAAAGCTTGTTCTTTTTTATTGCTCACTGCTATTTCATTCTATATGGATGTGTGGTAGGTATATGGTACATTTAAGAGATACATTCATACCGTAACTTCTCTACCCATTCACATGTTACAGACATTTGAGTTGTTTCCAGTTGAGGTTATCATGAATATAGCTCCTACACACTTTCAGTTACAATCCTTTGTGCAGACATATGTTTTCAGTTATCTTGGGTAAATATCTAGGATTGGGTTTACTGGATCAATTGGTAAATATATTAAGAAATTGGCCGGGCGCGGTGGCTCAAGCCTGTAATCCCAGCACTTTGGGAGGCCGAGACGGGCGGATCACGAGGTCAGAAGATCGAGACCATCCTGGCTAACACGGTGAAACCCCGTCTCTACTAAAAAATACAAAAAACTAGCCGGGCGAGGTGGCAGGCGCCTGTAGTCCCAGCTACTTGGGAGGCTGAGGCAGGAGAATGGCATAAACCTGGGAGGCGGAGCTTGCAGTGAGCTGAGATCACGCCACTGCACTCCAGCCTGGGCGACAGAGCAAGACTCCGTCTCAAAAAGAAAAAAAAAAAAAGAAGAAACTGCCAACCTCTTTTCCTAAGAGGTTGCATTCCCACTACAAATGTTTGAGATTTCCAGTTACTCCATATCCTCATCATCACTTAGTAACATCAATCTTTTAAATTTTAGCCATTTTGGTAGTTATGAAGTGGTATCTCACTGTGGCTTTAATTTTCATTACCCTAATAACTAATCATATTGAACATTTTTTCATGTGTGTTTTTGCCATCTGTATATCTTGTTTGGTGGGTGCCAGTTTAAATCTTTAGTTTGTTAATTGAATTGTTTGTCTCCTTATTTTTGGTTGTAACAGTTCTTTATGTATTCCGGATACAAGTCCTTTTCTGATATATTTGTGATGAATATTTTCCCCCAGTTTTTATGTTCTTCACAATGTCTTTTGATGAGCAGGAAGTTTTGATCTTGATAAAGTCCAATTTGTCTTTTAAAATTTTTTTATGGTTTATGCTAAGAAATATACTGTCTAAAAATTTTTTGCCTATGTCAAGGTTGTAAAGATGTTCTCCCATGTTTTCTTCTAGAAGTGTTATAATTTTAGCTTTTATGTTTAGGTCTATGTTCCACTTCAAAATAATTTTCATGATGATGTGAGATTCAGGTCAGGTTTTACTTTTTTCCCTTACAGATAACCAGTTGTTCCAGCACCATTTGTTGAAAAGACTATAATTTTTCCCATTTAATTATGTTGATGCCTTCATAAAAATCAATTAATTGTATATGTGTTTCTCTTTTTTTTCTTCACTGCAGATTTTTTTTAAACTTTTATTTTCCTTTTAGGAGTACATGTGCAGGTTTGTTATATAGATAAACCTGTACCATGAGGGTTTGTTGTACAGATTATTTCATCACCCAGGTATTAAGCCTAGAACCCATTAGTTATTTTTCTCATCTTCTCCTTCCTCCCTCTGATAGGCCCCACTGTCTGTTGTTCCCCTCTATGTGACCATGTGTTCTCAGCATTTAGGTCCCACTTAAAAGTGACAACATGCAGTATTTGGTTTTCTGTTCCTGTGTTAGTTTGCTAAGGATAATGTATATATGTGTTTCCATCTCCAAATTCTCTTGGTGTTCCATTGATCTATATGTCTATCTTTATGTCAATACCAGACTATCTTGATTGCTATTCCTTACATTGTCTTGAAATCAAGTAGTGTAAGCTCTCTTTGTTCTTTGTTTTCAAAACTGTTTAGCAATTGCTTTGCATTGTAAATTCCCTTTCTTAAAAATGTATCTCAGAAATTGTTCCACATCAATAGATTAAAATTTGCTTTGTCCTTTTTTAAGTGGCTTCATAAGTTGTCCATGAAAAGATATACAATTCTCCATTTAACTACTTCCACAATGGTGGCTATGCAGATTGTTTTCTACCCTTTGCTATTACAAACAATGCTGCAAAAAACAATAACTTTATTCATATATCGGTTCACACATATGGGATATGACTGGGGGGCAAACTCACGGAAGTAGAATTGCTGGATTTGCATTTGCAATGTGATAGATATTGCCAAACTGCCCTGCAGAAAGGTTGTAGCAATTTATATTCCGGCTACTTTTTATCTTTGATAATCTGATGAAAACATTGTATCTAACTATAGTTTTATTTGTCTTTCTCTTCATATGTCCAAGTTTTAATATTTTTTCATATAAGCCATCTGTATCTCCTTTTCTGTGAACTGTTTTTCATCAACTATTTCTTCATCCAATTTTCTATCAAGTTGTGGGTCTTTCTATACTGGTGAAGCCCTTCTATACTGGTGAAATTAACTCTCTGCTTATAAAATGAATTGTCAGTATTTTCTCAGTTTATTATTTGTCTTTTAATTTTGTTTTTGGTAGTTTTACCATGTGGAAATTTTGTACGTAATCAAATTAATTATTCTTTTATTTTGTGACTTCCTAACTCCAGGATATTTTTTTAAATCTCCATAGTTTTCTTTCTAATATTTTTATGGTCTTTTTTTTTTTTTATTATTATACTTTAAGTTCTAGGGTACATGTGCATAACGTGCAGCTTTGTTACATATGTATAGTCATGTATGGTGCAGTTGTGTGCTGTGCCATCACTCGCACCTAAATCAGCACCCATCAACTCATCATTTACATCAGATATAACTCTCCCCCACCTCCCCCCTCCCCATGATAGGCCCCGGTGTGTGATGTTCCCCTTCCCGAGATCTCATTGTTCAGTTCCCACCTATGAGTGAGAACATGCGGTGTTTGGTTTTCTGTTCTTGGGATAGTTTGCTAAGTATGATGGTTTCCAGCTGCATCCGTGTCCCTACAAAGGACATGAACTAATCCTTTTTTATGGCTGCATAGTATTCCATGGTGTATATGTGCCACATTTTCTTAATCCAGTCTGTCACTGATGGACATTTGGGTTGATTCCAAGTCTTTGCTATTGTGAATAGTGCCGCAATAAACATACATGTGCATGTGTCTTTATAGCAGCATGATTTATGATCCTTTGGGTATATACCCAGTAATGGGATGGCTGGGTCATATGGTACATCTAGTTCTAGATCCTTGAGGAATCGCCATACTGTTTTCCATAATGGTTGAACTAGTTTACAATCCCACCAACAGTGTAAAAGTGTTCCTATTTCTCCACATCCTCTCCAAACCTATTGTTTCCTGATTTTTAATGATTGCCATTCTAACTGGTGTGAGATGATATCTCATTGTGGTTTTGATTTGCATTTCTCTGATGGCCAGTGATGATGAGCATTTTTTCATGTGTCTGTTGGCTCTATGAATGTCTTCTTTTGAGAAATGTCTGTTCATATCCTTTCCCCACTTTTTGATGGGGTTGTTTGTTTTTTTCTTGTAAATTTGTTTGAGTTCCTTATAGGTTCTGGATATTAGCCCTTTGTCAGATGAGCAGATTGCAAAAATTTTCTCCCATTCTGTAGGTTGCCTGTTCACTCTGATGGTAGTTTCTTTTGCTGTGCAGAAGCTCTTTAGTTTAATTAGATCCCATTTGTCAATTATGGCTTTTGCTGCCATTGCTTTTGGTGTTTTAGACATGAAGTCCTTGCCCATGCCTATGTCCTGAATGGTACTACCTAGGTTTTCTTGTAGGGTTTTTATGGTATTAGGTCTAACATTTAAGTCTCTAATCCATCTTGAATTAATTTTCATATAAGGAGTAAGGAAAGGACCAAGTTTCAGCTTTCTACTTATGGCTAGCCAATTTTCCCAGCACCATTTATTAAATAGGGAATCCTTTCCCCATTTCTTGTTTCTCTCAGGTTTGTCAAAGATCAGATGGCTGTAGATGTGTGGTATTATTTCTGAGGACTCTGTTCTGTTCCATTGGTCTATATCTCTGTTTTGGTACCAGTACCATGCTGTTTTGGTTACTGTAGCCTTGTAGTATAGTTTGAAGTCAGGTAGCGTGATGCCTCCAGCTTTGTTCTTTTGACTTAGGATTGTCTTGGCAAAGCAGGCTCTTTTTTGGTTCCATATGAACTTTAAAGCAGTTTTTCCAATTCTGTGAAGAAAGTCATTGGTAGCTTGATGGGGATGGCATTGAATCTATAAATCACCTTGGGCAGTATGGCCATTTTCACGATATTGATTCTTCCTATCCATGAGCATGGTATGTTCTTCCATTTGTTTGTGTCCTCTTTGATTTCACTGAGCAGTGGTTGTAGTTCTCCTTGAAGAGGTCCTTTACATCCCTTGTAAGTTGGATTCCTAGGTATTTTTTTCTCTTTGAAACAATTGTGAATGGAAGTTCATTCCTGATTTGGCTCTCTGCTTGTCTGTTACTGGTGTATAAGAATGCTTGTGATTTTGCACATTAATTTTGTATCCTGAGACTTTGCTGAAGTTGCTTATCAGCTTAAGGAGATTTTGGGCTGAGACAATGGGGTTTTCTAAATATACAATCGTGTCATCTGCAAACAGGGACAATTTGACTTCTTCTTTTCCTAACTGAATACCCTTGATTTCTTTCTCTTGCCTGATTGCCCTAGCCAGAACTTCCAACACTATGTTGAATAGGAGTGGTGAGAGAGGGCATCCCTGTCTTGTGCCAGTTTTCAAAGGGAATTTTTCCAGTTTTTGCCCATTCAGTATGATATTGGCTGTGGGTTTGTCATAAATACCTCTTATTATTTTGAGGTACGTTCCATCAATACCAAATTTATTGAGCGTTTTTAGCATGAAGGGCTGTTAAATTTTGTCAAAGGCCTTTTCTGCATCTATTGAGATAATCATGTGGTTCTTGTCTTTGGTTCTGTTTATATGCTGGATTACGTTTATTGATTTGCAAATGTTGAACCAGCCTTGCATCCCAGGGATGAAGCCCACTTGATCATGGTGGATAAGCTTTTTGATGTGCTGCTGGATCCGGTTTGCCAGTATTTTATTGAGGATTTTTGCATCGATGTTCATTAGGGATATTGGTCTAAAATTATCTTTTTTTGTTGTGTCTCTGCCAGGCTTTGGTATCAGGATGATGTTGGCCTCATAAAATGAGTTAGAGAGGATTCTCTCTTTTCTATTGATTGGAATAGTTTCAGAAGGAATGGTATCAGCTCCTCCTTGTACCTCTGGTAGAATTCAGCTGTGAATCCATCTGGTCCTGGACTTTTTTGGTTGGTAGGCTATTAATTATTGCCTCAATTTCAGAGCCTGCTATTGGTCTATTCAGGGATTCAACTTCTTCCTGGTTTAGTCTTGGAAGAGTGTAAGTGTCCAGGAAATTATCCATTTCTTCTAGATTTTCTAGTTGATTTGCGTAGAGGTGTTTATAGTATTCTCTGATGGTAGTTTGTACTTCTGTGGGGTCAGTGGTGATATCCCTTTATCATTTTTTTTGTGTCTATTTGATTCTTCTCTCTTTCTTCTTTATTAGTCTTGCTAGCGGTCTGTCAATTTTGTTGATCTTTTCAAAAAACCAACTCCTGGATTCATTGATTTTTTGGAGGGTTTTTTGTGTCTCTATCTCCTTCAGTTCTGCTCTGATCTTAGTTCTTTCTTGCCTTCTGCTAGCTTTTGAATGTGTTTGCTCTTGCTTCTCTAGTTCTTTTAATTGTGATGTTAGGGTGTCAATTTTAGATCTTTCCAGCTTTCTCTTGTGGGCATTTAGTGCTATAAATTTCCCTCTACACACTGCTTTAAATGTGTCCCAGAGATTCTGGTATGTTGTATCTTTGTTCTCATTGGTTTCAAAGAACATCTTTCTTTCTGCCTTCATTTGGTCATGTACCCAGTAGTCATTCAGGAGCAGGTTGTTCAGTTTCCATGTAGTTGAGCGGTTTTGATTGAGTTTCTTAGTCCTGAGTTCTAGTTTGATTGCACTGTGGTCTGACAGTTTGTTATAATTTCTGTTTTTGTACATTTGCTGAGGAGTGCTTTACTTCCAATTATGTGGTCAATTTTGGAATAAGTGTGATGTGGTGCTGAGAAGAATGTATAGTCTGTTGATTTGGGGTGGAGAGTTCTATAGATGTCTATTAGGTCTGCTTGCTGCAGAGATGAGTTCAATTCCTGGATATCCTTGTTAACTTTCTGTCTCGTTGATCTGTCTAATGTTGACAGTGGGGTGTTGAAGTCTCCCATTATTATTGTATGGGAGTCTAAGTCTCTTTGTAAGTCTCTGAGGACTTGCTTTATAAATCTGGGTGCTCCTGTATTGGGTGCATATATATTTAGGATAGTTAGCTCTTCCTGTTGAATTGATTCTTCTTGTAGACTTTGCACATGTCTCATTAAGTTTATTTTTAGCTTTACTTTTGTTGCTTTGTAAATAAACTTTAGTTCCTTTTTGTATTCTAACTGGTTTTTATTCACAAAAATGTAGTTAAAAATGTTGTATACTGTACTCAGACAACTCATTAAATTTTCTTATTGTTTGATAATTTTTCATTAGATTATCTTGAGTTTTCTAGTATACCATCATATTATCTTCAAATAATATATCCTTCAATAATAACAATAGCTGCAAATAATAAAATTTTTACCTCTTTCTTAATTTATCCTCCTAATTTTTTTCTTTTCTTATTGTATTAGCTATTATCTTAAAAACTGTATTAAATAACAATGGTGATTACACACTGTATGACTCCATTTATAAACATTCTTTAAAATGACAAAATTATAGAAATAGAAAACAGATTAGTGGTTACCAGGGGTTAGGGAAGGAGGTAAGGGGAAGAAGGTAGGTGTGGCTATAAAAGGGAAACATGATCCTTGTAGTGCTAGAAATGTTCGGTATCTGGAATCTCTGTATCATTTCTTACAGGTGCACGTGAATCTATCTCAAAATGTGAAGTTTTTTTTAAAGAGCTCTAATCTTTTTTTTAATGGTAATGATAAAAATCTTTATTTTTCCCCGACTTTAATAAGGACATTTCCACTGTTTCCACATTAATTATGATGTCAGCTCTTGAACTGAGATATACCAAAGTAAGAAGCAATTAATCCAAATACATCAGCAAAAACAATACATACAAATGGATTAAACTCACATATACAGATATATTTATTATGGAAGTACTCATCCATTGATTTCTATTGAGTTTTTTATTTTTTATGTTGCAGAGATAAGTGTATGGTGAGAGAGAGTGAGACAGAGAAAGCAAATGTGGCAAAATAATAAAAAATGGTGAATCCCGGTGAAAAATATATGAGGGTTCATTATATTCTAGCAACACTGGCATTTGAAATTTTTCAGAAATAAAAATATATAATACTCCAGATAACAGTAATGTGGGCACCCAGGTTCAATGGGTAGTTAACTTTTGATGATCCTTATCATGTTTAGAAGGAATATAGAAATACTAAATAATTTCATATGTATTAAAATTTTATAGTTATTTATATACTTTTTAAATCTAAAGGTAACCATGAAGAATAGAAATAAAAGTTTTAGCAAGAAGTGGGGTGGGGGGGAAGTGCAGAAAACCAAAGGCCAAATTCAAAAGAGTAGAAGTTAGTCCCAATATGCCAGTAATCCCAATAAACATAAATATAAAAGCATTAAACACAACTATTTAAAGACATTCTCAGGTTGGGTTTAAAAACACAATCCAGACATATATTGAATACATTGCTCTTATAAGCCATACATAAACTAAAACTATACGAAAATAATGAAAATAAAAGAATCTAGAATGTTATTTCACATAAATACTTATCAAAGGAGAGCTAGTATGGCAGAACTAACATCAGATAAAACAGAATTTAAGGCAAAAAATATTTGTAGAAATGAAAACTGACACACTATATACATATGGTCAAAATTTCTTCCTGAAAGAGTATATTGTTTTCCATTTCCAGCAGCAAAGTGTATTATTCCCAACAAGCATTACAATACAGGGCAGTATCAATATCTTGTTTATATTTACCAATTTGATAAGTAAAAAGAAAAACAAAAAGCGAGTCTGTAATTGCTTTTTCTTTTCTTTTCTTTTCTTTCTTTTTTTTTTTTTTTTGAGAGAGGGGTCTGGCTCTGTCACCCAGGCTGGAGTACAGTAGAGCAATCATGGCTCACTGTAGCCTCCACCTCCTGGACTCAACCAATCCTCTCACGTCAGCCTCCCGAGTAGCTGGGACTACAGGCACATGCCACCATGCCAAGCTAATTTTTTAAATCTTATGCCCAGCTAATTTTTTAAATCTTTTGTAGAGATGGAATCTTGCTATGTTACCCCAGCTGTGTAATTTCAAAGCCCATATTCTCTCAAATGTAATCATAGTGACCACACAACAAAACTGATGTTCTGCAATCAATGGTGAGCTCCCAGCCAAGGGAGGCAGAAACTGGTAGTCCTGTGAGGGTTCAGGTGGACACTGAGCCGCGGCCTGGGTGGCGACAAGGGCAGATGAAGGAAGACACAGTTCCCTGAGCTGACAGGCAGGGAGGCCAGCTACCTCAGGGCGTCTGACCAGAGGGCCCCAGCCCCAAGGCCTACATCTGTTCTGCGTGGCATGAATCTGAATTAATTCTCAGCAGTTTATTTAATTTCTATACAGCACAGTATTTACTTTCTATACAATCACCCACAAAGCTGTTCAGCGCCTGGAGGCACCAAACAATAGTTCTCTACAACCATCTCTGAAGGACCAATTGCCTTTCAGTTTCACACAAAGCTCTCATTAAAAACTCTTGACTGGAACTAGGTGGTTAGCAATTTCCAGATAAATCTCTGATATATTTACCCTGGAAAGAAAGAAAGAAAGGGAAAAAAAAAAGGTTTTCTATAAAATTTACTAAAATTGTTAATAAAAACCCTTTGAGTTTACTGAAAACAACTGAGTGACTAATTCACAGCAGGCATTCTGCTGGAGACTTTCACACTGTGTTCTCAGACCTACTCCTCAGAAAAACCCCACAATTTTGAATGTATCATTGTCCTCATTTAACTGACAATCAAACTGAGTGCCAGAGAGGTTAAATGACTCGCCCAGCGTCAAAAGCCAGTAAGAGGACCATGCTTCAAACCAAGATTAATGAGCTTACATAGGGGAATCCTCAAGCAGCTCTGTTATTCAGAGTTATCAGCAGCATGGTTAAGATCAAAACTAATAGTTATAATTCCTCATTAACTAGCTCGGATCATTGAGGATACTCTGAATGTAACAAAGACTTTAGAAAAAAACCATACATTATGATTAATATGAGCAGAAATTTCAGATTCAATATTTCTAGTTGCATTCTGAAAAAAGCTGTATGCTTAGTTAACAATAACCACTTCTGCAAAGAGTAGACAGTTCATCATTTCACATAATGCTGGATCCAAGTGATATTATTCCCTGACAGACGGGGCTTCTGGTCCACATGCTTTTGCTGATGCAGCTGCTCTAGTCTGATGCTTTAGAATAGGCTTTTGATTTATAGTTTGAAGTTAAAATTACCGAAGAGTTTTAAAAGCAGTACAAAAGCCATATGCATCTTTCTGTCACTATCTCAGAATACTGCTTTCATTTTTGCCCATATTTTTACTTGAGTGGCTGGAATCTAGGTGTGGATATACAGAATAGGAAAACTAACAGCAGAATAGGGAAATTATTACAAAACTATATGAGATATTTTAAAGTTCTGAAATAAAACAGCTAAAAACGCTTTGGTTTCTACACTCACTTTCAGAATAAATGAGTGAAGGTGTGAAGGCAGAAATGCTGACATTTGTTAGTGTGTTTTTTTCTATTTGCTTCCCCTGCCACAGCCACATCCTATTTACCATTGTACATGCAGAAAAATGAAAACAGACCGAGCTTGCTACACCACACAAACAAGGTTTCCATTTATCTGGCCCCGCGTAGCTCCTAGAAGCATTTTCCTAAGGAAAGCAATCACTCGCTGATGGGTTTAGTTTTGTTGTTTTTGTTTTAAAGCATTGACCAAAAAAAAAAATCTCTACGGAAGCATATCAGTATCTTTTAAATTCTTCAACAAGGAATTAAAAAAAAAAAAAAAAAAGGAGGAAATGCATTCCTGGTAATTCTGTGCCAGATCACTTTCATTGTAAATATTTTTTTAAAAAATAAGTAGCCTTAGAAACATAAGCATTTCTCCTTTTTAGGCATCATTGTAAATATTTCTGCTATCTCAGGAGCAGCATTGCAAAAGGCCTCATGCTTTATCCTTAGCATAAAAGTTGGTCCACCGCAGCTCCCATGGAGCTAAACAAACACAATTCAGGTACATACCTTGTTATCTAAAAATATATTTCCCATAGGCAATGTGGTTAGATAAATTATATCCACAGATCACTTTTTCAAAGTCTTATTTTATGCTCATCTTTACCAAATCTTTTGCTAAAATATTATTGGGGAAATAAAATAAGCAAAATGGCATTGAGTTTCTCTTTTTCTCCTACTCAGTCTTTTCTTTGAAGAGTGGTGCTGGAGAGGGCTAAGATGTAAAGAGCATAAAGGAGGAACAGCGAGACTCCTAACTGAACACAAAAAATAAGTAGATAGTTCTTTGAATAATCTAAAGTTGACATATTAGAGAATTAGGCCTGTAATTTTCAGCTGTAAAAAACAGATCTACAAAGGTAACAAGCAGCAAAAAAGAAAAAAACAAAACCCTAAATAAGGTTCTGAGAAATGCTCCTACTTCTTCCCACACATATGAAAAACATTAACAGCATGTAAAAAGGAGTTCTCTTCTGGGGTTTTACCCAAAAATCCTATCTATGTTTCACTAAGGCTCCTGACTATTAAATGCCACCAGTTACCCTTGGTGGCAAAGTAAAATACAAATCAACAGTTAATTGCGTGTTAAAAGAACAGCAAATCCTTTGAAGTTGTTCTTGAAGAAGCATGGGCTATCTAATTAAAGGATGTTTAAAGAACAAAAGAGGAGGAGGAGGAAGAAGAAGAGGGGGAGGAAGGAGAAGGAAGAGGAAGATGAAGAAAGGAGGCAGAGAAAAGGGAGGAAGATGGGGAAGAGGAGGAGGAGGAACAACAATGCAGGGAAAAACCTCTTTTTTTTTTTTTTTTTTTGAGACGGAGTCTTGGTCTGTTGCCCAGGCTGGAGTGCAGTGGCCTGACCTCAGCTCACTGAAAGCTCCACCTCCTGGGTTCACACCATTCTCCTGCCTCAGCCTCCCGAGCAGCTGGGACTACAGGTGCCCGCCACCACACCTGGCTAATTTTTTGTATTTTTTAGTAGAGACAGGGTTTCACCATGTTAGCCAGGATGGTCTCAATCTCTTGACCTTGTGATCTGCCCGCTTCAGCCTCCCAAAGTGCTGGGATTACAGGCGTGATCCACTGCACCCGGCCTGGAAAAACCTCTTACTGAAGATCAAGAAGCCAACTCAAATTTAAAACTGAGTCTCATGCACACTGTTTCTCAAATAGAAACACCCATTCTGACCTGTTCTAAACTACATGGCATCTCCGGCTGGGAATACAGACCAAAATAGCCAAACCCAAGAAAGACTGAAGATCAAACGCAAGCCAACTGCACTCAGGAGAAATTCTCTAGTATCTGCCTACAGAATACAATTAGCTCGGGTGTACTACACTAAAAATTGCTTTCAAAGAACACAGTTCAAAGATTGAGTTTCTTTTTTGCTGTCTATTCATAATAAAATGTTTGCAGAGATTTGACATCCTTTGATATACTTATATAATTTGTAACATACATAATGTCCATTCAGCTTTATAAAGTAAATGTTAATCAAAGCTATATATATTTTCTGTGTAGAGCCTAGCGGTTCAAAATAGTGAGAAACATGTCACAACAGTGAGAAACATGATACACAAGCAACATCTTAGTAAGTATAACCCCGATTTCTTTTTTTTTTTTTTTGGATTTGACGTCAACATAAGTAGTTTGCTCTTTCTGAAAAGTGTAAGTCAGTTGCCAAATGAAAATGGTATTCTTCTGCCTATGCCAGTAAGTTCCTTAGTCTTCTTGCCTAGTCTTGGACAAGACCATTAACATTACTCAACAGCAACTAAAATCTTCACATCAATTTAAATATGTCTATCTTTGCCAACACTTTATGTCTAGAGTTGACTCTATAAATAATGTTGGGTAATTAGTAAGATTAAAATTGGACCTTCAACAATCCAATGTCAATGTTGCTATTCTTGGTTTGCATTTTTAAAAGCTGATGGGTTTGTTCACTTTATTCAAGTAAAAAATCAAATGAAAACCTCACCTTGTGATGCCCAAATTCATTCAAAATGCTTCCCAGTTTCCTGGTGTTGCTATGTGGTTTTTGGGCAGCAACAGCTGGATGGGGATCCCGCCAGTCAATGGACAAGCGGTGATACCAAAGGTGCTGACTCTCCAGAATGTGAGCTGACTTGACACTAGGATCAAAACGATGCACTTCACATCCATTGTTGGCCATGCTAACCTCAAAATGGGTATCATCACTTCCCAGCCTATAAAGAAAGAGGACAGAAATCAAGAACTAAAAATGCAATGAAGCAAAGTGCTGGACTGACAAGATAACACTTCCAAGGCCAAGGTTCTTAGTTATATCAAGCATTCTCTTGCTTTAACCCATGGCTAATATACACATTCAATAAACTTTCTTTTACAAAAAAGTATCATTGCTTAAAGCTTCTGGATGAAAGATAAATTATCTGCTAAACAAAGACCAGAGAATCACATACTCAAACATGTAGACGCAACATCAAATTGGCTTTTTTAAGTGATGTAAATCACAGTAGCAATGAAACAAAGAAGACTATCCAATAGTCTTAGATTTACTCAGAATATGTCCAAAAATATAAGCCCCAGGATTAGTTCTCTCGAGGAGAGGTGTGTTCTACTAATAAGGTAATTTGTCTCCATTCTAATGGCCACAGTGCTGCATATGCAATTTGACTTAAAGACAACAGCTGTTTTCTTAGAAATGTAATATATTTTTAAATACTGCAGATAAGAAAAAAGGCAAATGTATGTGACTCTGCTGCATCCAGAACTCAAGAAGCAGGAGGTTTCCTCACCTAAATTCACACCAAAAGGGGAAGAAATTATGAATTAATTGTACTTACGTACTCAATAGGTAGCACATCATATGTATAAACTTACAAATATTGAATTGACTCAGAAATATTCCTTATTTAATGGTGCAAGGATTGTCACTTTGATTAAAGCACCAGTTTTTTGTTTGTTTGTTTTTGTTTTGTTTTTTGAGACGGAGTCTCGCTCTGTTGCCCAGGTTGGAGTGCAGTGGTGTAATCTCGGCTCACTGCAACCTCTGCCTCCCGGGTTCAAGCGATTCTCCTGAGTAGCTGGGATTATAGGCGCATGGCACTATGGCCGGCTAATTTTTGTATTTTTAGTAGAGATGGGGTTTCACCACATTGGTCAGGCTGGTCTAGAACTCCTGACCTCGTGATCCACTCACCTCAATCTCCCAAGGTGCTGGGATTACAGGCATGAGCCACCACGACCGACCTAAAGCACCAGTTTTAATGTAAAACATGAAATTAACTGAGTATGATTTTTTAAAATGGTGATTATGGTTTCTCTGCCCCAAATACTGTACTTATATGTGATTTAGGATACCAAAATCCCACAGAGTAGCTACACTACTTGGCAGAACCTAAATGCAGTGCAGAAACACTTCATTCTAGTAGATTCTACTACAGCTGACCATTGAACAACACAGGTTTGAACTGCGTGGGTCCACTTGTAAGTGGATTTTTTTCAATAAATACAGTCAGCCCTCCATAGCTATGGGTTCCACGTCCACAAATTCAACCAACATGAATCAGAAATACAGCATTGATGGGATGCAGGAGCCTACTGATATGAAGGGCCAATGTTTTGTATCTGTGAGTTCTACAGCCAGACTTGGTAGTTCGTGGATTTTGGTATCTGTTGGTGGGGAGAGGGTGGCCTAGAACCAACTGCCAACCCCATACAGAGGAATGACTGACAATTGCATAATCTGGAAATACACAAGTTCAGCAGATAATAACTATTTACCTTATTTTAATTAACTAAAATAAGCCTTTAGTTCAGAGATCATCCACCTAGACAATTTTTTTTTTTTTTTTTTTTTGAGATGGAGTCTGACTCTGTCGCCCAGGCTGGAGTGCAGTGGCACGATCTCAGCTCACTGCAACCTCTGCCGCTGGGATTCAAGCAATTCTCCTGCTTCAGCCTCCCGAGTAGCTGGGATTACAGGTGTGCCCCACCATGCCTGGCTAACTTTTGTATTTTTAGTAGAGATGGGGTTTCACCATGTTGCCCAGGCTGGTCTCGAACTCCTGACCTCAGATGATCCACCCTCCTTGGCCTCCCAAAGTGCTGGGATTACAGGCATGAGCCATGGCACCCCACCTAGCCATTCTTAATACAGGCAGCCCTCTGTATCCACAGATCTGATTCACAGATTCAACCAACTGCAGATTGAAAATATTCAAAAAAATAAAAAATAAAAATAATACAACATTAAAAATAGTAGAAATAAAAAGCAATAACAGTATAACCACTGTTACATGGCATTTACATTGTATTAGGTATTATAAGTAATCTAGAAATGATTTAAATGATGCAGGAGGATGTGCATAGGTTATATACAAATACTACACCATTTTATATCCAGGACTTGAGCATCCTAAATTTTGGTCTTTGCAGTGGTCCTGCAACCAGTCTCCATGGGTGCGGAGGGGTGTTGATAGTCTCATTTGCCTCTTCCTCACCCTTCACCCAACTACACTGCTCTTTTTCCCACTGCATCCCATGGTAAGTCAGCCCTCTGATGTCCCTCAGCCATAGCTTTTTCAACCCTTTTTGCCTGAAGAAAATTCAGCACTCCTCTCACAAGCACTTCCATTTCTTCCATGTAACAGATCTTGTTCCCTATTTTCTACCTCCTATTGAATCCACACAGCTCAGACCACTCAAGTCTCTAACGCAGTTTTCCCCCAGTTTTCCATGATCAAATCTGGTGTGGCAGATTGACTTGTTGACTTGTTGACTCCATGCTCATCATGAGAAAGACTCTTTCCCTGTCCCTTGACTTTTTGGCTTGGCCATGTGCCTTGCTTTATGGAAGGAAGTGGGAGTCTGCCAGTCCAGATCCTAAGCCTTGAGTGCTTCTGTTCTCTCTCTTACACTGTCATCATGATAAAAACGTGCCCTGAAGAGTTTGCACTCCAGCCAGTCCGCTGGCCCTCTGTAAAATACAGAACCTCCCTTAGCCATCTCAGCTGAATACTATAAACATCTCTAGGCAAATAAACTAGAAAATCTAGAAGAAATGGATAAATTCCTGGACACATACACCCTCCCAAGACTAAACCAGGAAGAAGTTGAATCCCTGAATAGACCAATAACAGGCTCTGAAATTGAGGCAATAATTAATAGCCTACCAACCAAAAGAAGTCCAGGACCAGACAGATTCACAGTTGAATTCTACCAGAGGTACAAGGAGGAACGGGTACCATTCCTTCTGAAATTATTCCAATTGATAGAAAAAGAGGGAATCCTCCCTAACTCATTTTATGAGGCCAGCATCATCCTGATACCAAAGCCCAGCAGAGACACAACAAAAAAAGATAATTTTAGATCAATATCCCTGATGAACATTGATGCAAAAATCCTCAATAAAATACTGGCAAACAGAATCCAGCAGCACATCAAAAAGCTCATCCACAATGATCTATTGGCCTTCATCCCTGGGATGCAAGGCTGGTTCAACATACGCAAATCAGTAAACGTAATCCATCCTATAAACAGAACCAACGACAAAAACCACATGATTATCTCAATAGATGCAGAAAAAGGTCTCTGACAAAATTCAAAAGCACTTCATTCTAAAAACTCTCAATAAATTAGGTATTGATGGGATGTATCTCAAAATAATAAGAGCTATTTCTGACAAACCCACAGCCAATATGATACTGAATGGGCAAAAACAGAAAGCATTCCCTTTGAAAACTGGTACAAGACAGGGATGCCCTCTCTCATCACTCCTGTTCAATATAGTGTTGGAAGTTCTGGCCAGGGCAATCAGGCAGGAGAAAGAAATAAAGGGCATTCAACTCGGAAAAGAGGAAGTCAAATTGTCCCTGTTTGCAAATGACATGATTGTATATTTAGAAAATCCCATCGTCACAGCCCAAAATCTCCTTAAACTGATTAAAGCAACTTCAGCAAAGTCTCAGGATACAAAATCAATGTGCAAAAATCACAAGCATTCCTATACACCAATAACAGACAAACAGATAGCCAAATCATGAGTGAACTCTCATTCACAATTGCTTCAAAGAGAATAAAATACCTAGGAATCCAACTTACAAGGGATGTGAAGGACCTCTTCAAGGAGAATTACAAACCACTGCTCAATGAAATAAAAGAGGATACAAACAAATGGAAGAATATCCCATGCTCATGGATAGGAAGAATCAATATTGTGAAAATGACCATACTGCCCAAGGTAATTTATAGATTCAATGCCATCCCCATCAAGCTAACAACAACCCTCTTCATAGATTTGGAAAAACTACTTTAAAGTTCATATGGAACCAAAAAAGAGCCCACACTGCCAAGACAATCCTAAGCCAAAAGAACAAAGCTGGAGGCATCATGCTACCTGACTTCAAACTATATTACAAGGCTACAGTAACCAAAACAGCATGGTACTGGTACCAAAACAGAGATATAGACCAATGGAACTGAACAGAGCCCTCAGAAATAATACCACACATCTACAACCATCTGATCACTGACAAACCTGACAAAAACAAGCAATGGGGAAAGGATCCCTATTCAATAAATGGTGCTGGGAAAATTGGCTAGCCATATGTAGAAAGCTGAAACTGGATCCCCTCCTTACACCTTATACAGAAGTTAATTCAAGATGGATTAAAGACTTAAATGTCAGACCTAAAACCATAAAAACCCTAGAAGAAAACCTAGGCAATACCATTCAGGACATAGACATGGGCAAACACTTCATGTCTAAAACACCGAAAGCAATGGCAACAAAAGCCAAAAGCCATAATTGACAAATGGAATCTAATTAAATTAAAGAGCTTCTGCACAGCAAAAGAAACTACCATCAGAGTAAACAGACAACCTACAGAATGGGAGAAAATTTTTACAATCTACCCATCTGGCAAAGGGCTAATATCTGGAATCTACAAAGAACTCAAACAAATTTACAAGAAAAAATCAAACAACCACATCAAAAAGTAGGTGAAGGATATGAACAGATACTTCTCAAAAGAAGACATTTATACAGCCAACAGACACATGAAAAAAATGCTCATCATCACTGGTCATCAGAGAAATGCAAATCAAAACCACAATGAGATACCATCTTACACTAGTTAGAATGGTGATCATTAAAAAGTCAGGAAACAACAGGTGCTGGAGAGGATGTGGAGAAATACGAACACTTTTACACTGTTGGTGGGACTGTAAACTAGTTCAACCATTGTGGAAGACAGTGTGGTGATTCCTCAAGGATCTAGAACTAGAAATACCATTTGACCCAGCCATCCCATTACTGGGTATACACCTAAAGGATTATAAATCATGCTGCTATAAAGACACATGCACACGTATGTTTATTGCGGCACTATTCACAATAGCAAAGACTTGGAACCAACCCAAATGTCCATCAATGATAGACTGGATTAAGAAAACGTGGCACATATATACCATGGAATAGGCCTATGCAGCCATTCAAAAGGATGAGTTCATGTCCTTTGTAGAGAATGGATGAAGCTGGAAATCATCATTCTGAGCAAACTATTGCAAGGACAAAAAACCAAACACTGTATGTTTTCACTCATAGGTGGGAATTGAACAATGAGAACACTTGGACACAGGGTGGGGAACACCACACACCGGGGCCTGTTATGGGGTGGGGAGAGGGGAGAGGGAGGGATAGCATTAGGAGATATACCTAATGTAAATGATGAGTTAAATGGGTGCAGCACACCAACATGGCACATGTATACATATGTAACAAACCTGCACGTTGTGCACGTGTACCCTAGAACTATTATTAAATAGTTATTTACTATTTAATAAACATTATTAAAGTATAATAATGAAAAAAAAAGAAAGCCTCGCAGCTGAGCCCAGCCTGGATCAACTGAAGCCCAACTAACCTGCAGACATACAAGCAACAGTAAAGACATACAAGCAACAGTAAATAATGGTGATTGTTAAGCCACTGAGTTTTAGAGTGATTACACAACCAATAGCTAACTGATATACCTGGCATTAAATATAAATTCAAGAGTTGCAGTTGAAACTACAAAGCATTTTTCTAGTAGATAGATTTGTTTTTATATAGATCAGAATATTGTAGAACTCACATATCCAAAAGGAATTTTCACTTAATTAAATTAGTCAAAACTTAGATGAACAAAGCAGTGTTATTGTAGATCACCAGTAGAAAAGGGCAATTTTATAGTTTTATTAAAAGAACATTATGTCAAAAAAGTACTCATTACATATAATTTGTATATAAATCTGGAGTGAAATATGTGAATAATTTCTTCCCCTGAATTGTCAGGATGTTGTCTTCAAGAAACAATATTGATGTATACATATCTCAAAAAAGTAATTAAATTAGCTACATACAATTCTGTAATTGTTTAAGACACTTTATTATATATTGATATGTTTTCTATTTAAACTAGTTGCTTATAATTAAATAAACATACATAGAAATAATTCAAGTTGTAAGAAGTATGTCAAATGAAAAGAGTTTCTGGGCAAGATGGCTGAATAGAAACAGCTCCAGTCTGCAGCTCCCAGTGAGATCAATGCAGAAGGTGGGTAATTTCTGCATTTCCAACCGAGGTACCCAGCTCATCTCACTGGGACTGGTTAGACAGTGGGTGCATCCCACAGAGGGCGAGCAGAAGCAGGGTGGAATGTCACCTCACCCAGGAAGCACAAGGGATAGGGGAACTCCCTCCCCTAGCGAAGGGAAGCCATGAGGGACTGTGCATTCCAGCCCAGATACTACACTTTTCCCATGGTCTTCGCAACCCACAGACCAGGAGATTCCTTTGGGTGCCTACACCACCAGGGCCCTGGGTTTCAAGCACAAAACTGGACAGCCGTTTGGTCAGACACTGAGCTAGCTGCAGGAGTTTTTTTTTTTTTTTTTTCATACCCCAGTGATGCCTGGACACTCCCCTGGAAAAGGGACTGCAGCCAGGGAGCCAAATGGTTTCGCTCAGCAGATCCCACCCCCAAGGAGCCCAGCAAGCTAAGATCCATTGGCTTGAAATTCTCGCTGCTAGCACAGCAGTCTGAAGTTGACCTGGGATGCTCGAGCTTGGTGTGGGGAGGGGCGTCCACCATCACTGAGGCTTAAGTAGGTGGTTTTCCCCTCACAGTGTAAACAAAGCCTGTGGGATGTTTGGACTGAGCAGAGCCCACCACAGCGCCTCAAAGCTGCTATAGCCAGACTGCCTCTCTAGATTCCTCCTCTCTGGTCAGGGCATCTCTGAAAGAAATGCAGCAACCCCAGTCAGGGACTTATAGATAAAACGTCCATCTCCCTGGGTCAAAGCACCTGGGGAAGGGGAGGCTGTGGATGCAGCTGCTGCAGACTTAAATGTTCCTGACTGCTGGCTCTGAAGACAGCAGTGGATCTCCCAGCACAGCACTTGAGTTCTGCTAAGGTACAGACTGCCTCTGCAAGTGGGTACCTGACCCCCATGCCTCCTGACAAGGAGATACCTCCCAGCAGGGGTCTACAGGGAGCTCCTATATGAGCTCTCCTCATATGGGAGAGCTCCAGCTGGCATCTGGCAGGTGCCCCTCTGGGACAAAGCTTCCAGAGGAAGGAGCAGGCAGCAATCTTTGCTGTTCTGCAACCTTCGCTGGTGATACCCAGGCAAACAGGTCTGGAGTGGACCCCCAGCAAACTCCAGCAGACCTGCAGAAGAGGGGCCTGATTGTTAGGAAAAAAAACTAACAGAAAGCAATAGAATCAACATCAACAAAAAGGATGACCAGGCAAAAACTCCATCTGAAGGCCACCAACAGCAAAGACCAAAGGTAGATAAATCCATGAAGATGAGCAAAAATCAGTGCAAAAGGGCTGAAAATTCCAAAAACCAGAACACCTCTTCTCCTCCAAAGGATCACAACTCCTTGCCAGCAAGGAAACAAAACTGGATGGAGAATGAATTTGGCAAATTGACAGAAGTAGGCTTCAGAAGGTGGTAATAACAAACTCTTCTGAGCTAAAGGAGCATGTTCTAACCCAATGCAAGGAATCTAAGAACCTTGATAACAGGTTAGAAGAATTGCTAACTAAAATAACTAGTTTAGAGAAGAACATGAATGACCTGATGAAGATGAAAAACACAGCATGAGAACTTCATGAACCATACACAAATATCAATAGCCAAATCAATCAAGTGGAAGAAAGGATATCAGAGATTGAAGATCAACTTGATGAAATAAAGTGTGAAGACAAGATTAGAGAAAAAACAATGAAAAGGAACGAACAAAGCCTCCAAGAAATATGGGACTATGTGAAAAGACCAAACCTACATCTGATTGGTGTACCTGAAAGTGACGGGGAGAATGGAACACACTTCAGGATATTATCCAGGAGAACTTCCTCAATGTAGCAAGACAGGCCCACATTCAAATTCGGAAAATACAGAGAACACCACAAACACTCTTTGAGAAGAGCAACGCCAAGACGCATAATCATCAGATTCACCAAGGTTGAAACAAAAGAAAAAATGTTAAGGGCAGCCAGAGAGAAAGGTCCATAAAGGGAAGCCCATCAGATTAACAGCGGATCTCTCTGCAGAAACCCTACAAGCTAGAAGAGAGTGGGGGTCAATATTCAACATTTTTAAAGAAAATAATTTTAACCCAGAATTTCATGTCCAGCCAAAGTAAGCTTCATAAGTGAAGGAGAAATAAAATCCTTTACAGGCAAGGAAATGCTGAGGTATTTTGTCTCCACCAGGCCTACCTTACAAGAGCTCCTAAAGGAAGCATTAATTAAAATTAACTCAATGGATTAAAGATTTAAATGTAAGACCTAAAACCATAAACACTCTAGAAGAAAACCTAGGTAATACCATTCAGGACATAGGCATGGGCAAAGACTTCATGACTAAAACACCAAAAGCAATGGCAACAAAAGCCAAAATTGACAAGTGGGATCAAATTAAATTAAAGAGCTTCTGCACAGCAAAAGTAAGTATCATCAGAGTGAACAGGCAACCTACAGAACGGGGAAAAAAATTTTGCAATCTATCTGTCTGACAAAGGGCTAATATCCAGAATCTACAAGGAACTTAAACAAATTTACAAGAAAAAAACAAACAACTCCATCAAATACTGGGCAAAGGATATGAACAGACACTTTTCAAAAGAAGACATTTATGTGGCCAACAAACATGAAAAAAATCTCATCATCATGGTCATTAGAGAAATGCACATCAAAACCCCAGTGAGATACCGTCTCATGCCAGTTAGAATGGCAATCATTTAAAAGTCAGGAAACAACAGATGCTGGAGAGGATGTGGAGAAACAGGAACACTTTTACATTGTTGGTGGGAGTGTACATTAGTTCAACCATTGTGGAAGACAGTGTGGCGATTCCTCAAGGATCTAGAACTATAAATACCATTTGACCCAGCAATCCCATTACTGGGTAGATACCCAAAGGATAATAAATCATTCTACTATAAAGACACATGCTCACATATGTTTATTGCAGCACTATTCACAATAGCAAAGACTTGGAACCAACCCAAATGCCCACAATGTTAGACTGGATAAAGAAAATGTGGCACATATCCGATATGGAATACTATACAGCCATAAAAAAGATGAGTTCATTTCCTTTGCAGGGACATGGATGAAGTTGGAAACCACCATTCTCAGCAAACTAACACAGGAAAAGAAAATCGAACACCACATATTCCCACTCGTAAGCGGGAGGTGAACAGTGAGAACATATGGGCATAGGGAGAGAAACATCACACACCGGGGCCTGTCGGGGGGTGGGGGGTAAAGGGAGGGATAGCATTAGGAGAAATACCTAATGTAGATGACGGTTTGATGGGTGCAGCAAACCACCATGGCACATGTATACCTATGTAACAAACCTGCACGTTCTGCACATGTGTCCCAGAACTTAAAGTATAAATAAATAAATAAATAAATAAATATTATTTAAATAAAATAAAACTAAAAAAGATGAAAAGAGTTTTTTACCACTAGACATTTTAGCCATTAATTTCCAGAGATGATCATGTTTAGCAGTTTATCTTTTCAGAAATTTTCTACATATATACAAGTGTTTCTCTATTATAAATATCATAAGCACACACATACACATATAAGTTAGTCATTAAATAGTGGGAAACTTTTATATAATACATTAGATAACATAAAACTATTTGTAATTTGTAATTTTTGGATTAATTTATGTCATACTTTTACTATAATCTTAATATATAAACATGTATCACATTGGAATGTAATAAACTATATTCATTTAAATGATATATAAAATTCTTTCATTTATTTGAAATGGTACTTCTTCAAGCGTAGTTGACATTGGTCAAGTTTGTGGTCATGTAAAAAGCAAGAGGAGGAGCAAATGTAATATGCACAGGTGTTACAAAACATGGCCCAAAGCGGTAAACCAGGAGTCAAATCCAATCCAGGTAGATCCAGAGCACGTGCTCTCTATACGCCACCTGGTTGCTGAAGAGCACAGGACACAGGATCACGGAAGGAATATTTGTGATCACAGGTCTAGGGAACTGTCCGTTACCAGACAGTCATGCTCCATGAGGAAAAGGGCTATGTCAGTCTCGCTCATTTCAAAATCCTCAGTGCTGAATAGATGAATGATGACAGACAGACCTACAAAATGCTGCCCTAAGTGAAATAAAACTATGAGGCAGGGTCTGGAATTCCCAGAACACACAGTACAATATTCAATATCCAAATGTTGCCTGTGGTGAGCTATATTTCACTGACTTATTCATGTTCATAAACAAATATTTACAGAGCATTTTACATGTGCAAGGCACTACACTGGACACCAGGGACAAATGGATAAATTAAACATGGTCCTTGATCTGAAGAAGTTCACAAAGTAGTAATGAAGAAAGATTTTTGAATAAATAATCATAATAAAAAGACAACCATTATTTACAGCGAAAACACATTTCGTCTATAAGGAAATCATGTTCTGCTGTTATTTAACTAGAAGGAGAATACATTATAGAAAATTTTGCTTGACAGACATATTTTATTTAATGTTTATTTAATGAGGCAAGAAGTATAGATCATATGGCTTCCATCTCAAGGTCTAAGACAACTATTCCATTTTTTGTACCTTGGCCATGAGGAAAGGTAAAAGGGGAAGTGATAGTGTCATCCTGTCTTCTTGGGGACGTGGCCTAGAAGTTGCACACACCACTTCCATTCGTAGCTCACTGCTTAAAGCTATTCATATGGCCATTTACAGCTACATGGAAGGCTAGGAAATACAGCCATCAGAAAGGTGGCCATGTGCCCTGCTAATATTAGGAGTTCTGTTACAAAAAAAGAAGGGCAGAATAACTATTGAGGGACAATGAGTAGTTTCTGCTACAATCCCTTTCCGAAATAATTAAACAGTTAATATGTATATTCAAAGCTATATACCTTTCAGTTAAGACTGCAACCTCTCCCTCTCTGTGGGGAAGAAACAAAATTATGTAATTCATCCTGACAATGTTGTTTTGCATATATTAATGCTGGGGTTAGAAACAACTACAAACTTTCTCTAACGTCTTAGAGAAAAACAACTAGGATCCCTGCAGGCAGTTGTGTGGACTGTGCACTGAACAACTCTGGGAGATGTCATTCCCATCATAATCACCATAAAAATGATTCTCTAGCAGTAAAAGTTCTTGAGGGAGGGGTGCCCTTTCCCAAATTTTATAAAGGTGTTCTTTGGACAAGCTGCAAGTGGTACCGCAGTCCCATGCCTTTTAACGCTGCTGAAGGGCAGAAGGGGTGGGTTGTGGCACTGCTTCAGGCCCTTGATTATTCTTTTAAAAAGAGTCCTGAAAGTATTAAAGTGAATGGCCTTTGATGTTCTCCAGGAACAAAAAACTCAGAACACAAGCACATGAAGAGATGCTGAAGATCATTACAAATACAAATGAAAACCATATTGAGATGCCACTTCATATCCGCTAGGATGGCTACAGTCAGAATGATCAATAATAGTAAGTGTAGGGAAGGATAGGGAGAAATAGGAAACCTCATAGATTACTGGCCGGAATGCAAAATGGTATATAGCCAAGGGAAATGAATACATATGTCCATATAAAAACTTGTACAAGGGGCCGGGCGCGGTGGCTCAAGCCTGTAATCCCAGCACTTTCGGAGGCCGAGGCGGGCGGATCACAAGGTCAGGAGATCGAGACCATCCTGGCTAACACGGTGACACCCCGTCTCTACTAAAAAGTACAAAAAACTAGCCGGGCGAGGTGGCGGGCGCCTGTAGTCCCAGCTACTTGGGAGACTGAGGCAGGAGAATGGCGTGAACCCGGGAGGCGGAGCTTGCAGTGAGCTGAGATCCGGCCACTGCACTCCAGCTTGGGCGACAGAGCGAGACTCCGTCTCAAAAAAAAAAAAAAAAAAAAAAAACTTGTACAGGAATGTTCATAGCAACATTATTCATAAACACCAAAAAGTGGAAACAACCCAAATGTCTATCAACCAATGAATGAATGAATAAAATGTGATATAACCATACCAAAATTCATACAATGGAATATTATTCAGCCATAAAAAGGGATGAAGTACTGATACATGCTGCAATGTGGCTGAACCTTAAAAATATTATGCTAAGTGAAAGAAGCTAGTCACAAAACGCCACATATTATACGCTTTTATTTATGTGAAATGTCCAGAATGGGGGGATCTACACAAACAGAAAGTAGAATAGTGATTGCCTAAGTATGGGGGCCTGGGGATGGAGAGAAGAGGGTTGGAGGGAAATTGAGAGTGACTGCTACTGGGTACAGAGGCTTCTTTTTCGGGGTAATGAAAATGTTCTAAAATTGACTACAGTGACTAAAAGAACCATGGAATTGTATATTTTAAACGGATGAATTGTATGGCATGTGAAATATATTTTAACAAGCATTTTTTAAAAGGTAAAAAAAACAAATAAAATGAACTCAGAGCAAAGACAGAGAAAGTTTTTAACCCTCCCGTTGAAGGCAGAGGGTTAGAAGAGGTAAGATAATTATTGTTTTCCCTAGGAGTTTCAGTCCTCCATTCTTCATCCTAGCAGGAATCACAGAATCTGGCCAAATATCTATCTAGATCTTCAAGCTGCCAACTATTAGAGGGGGAGAAATAGGCTTCCTAAAGCATAAATGACACACTACTGGGTAAAAACACTTTATAATTGTTTATTTTTACTAAATAACCTCACACAAAATGCCACATTTTATCTAAAACATATCCTCAAAAGGACGATGTATTAGTTCATTTTCACACTGCTGATAAAGACATACCCAAGACTGGACAATTTGCAAAAGAAAGAGGTTTAATTGTATCACAATTGCACGTGTCTGAGGAGGCCTCAGAATCATGGCAGAAGGCAAGGAGGAACAAGTCATGTCTTACATGGATGGCAGCAGGCAAAAAAAGGTTGTGCAGGGAAACTCCTGTATTTAAAACCATCATATATCTTATTCACTGTCATGAGAACAGCATGGGAAAGATCTGCCCCCATGATTCAATTATCTCCCACCAGGTCCCTCCCACAACCTGTGGGAATTATGGGAGCTACAAGATGAGATTTGGGTGGGGACACAGACAAACCTTATCAGACGAAATCACTCCCAAAGGGTAAAATGTATTCTTAGGGGCAGAACAACAAAAAAAAAACCCTTCCTCTTTTTATTTATAAAGCACAGATATGCAGATATTACATAAATAGATGTACAGTATATCTATGGTTTTAAATTTTCATGGAAAGGGTAATTGGGGGGAAAATGCCCAAAAAGGAAGCTTGAGGTCCGTGGTTTTCACATACACTAGACAAACACTCTTCCTGCTGTGTTAAACTATTATAAGATGAAAATATTTGGCTCTTTCATTCTTCTGGAAATGTTCGTGGTAACCAAAGTTCCCAGATTTTCTGTATAAAATATGGGCTCTTGCTATCTAACTATGCGTCACTTATGAAATCATCTACTATCTTAGACTGAGAGAATTTATGTCTTGAAACTAAAAGGCACAACCTACAACAGAACTAAAAAAGAGACAAAAAATATGTACCTATGTATTAGCCCTTTTCAAATCTTTCCTCTCATGCGCACGCCTACCCCTAAAATACAATCTTTGACATAAAAAGGAGAAAAGATGATTTTCCCCTTTCACTTTATCTACCACTCTCATCCCCACCCTCCCCTCCACTGCCCCACCATCACCCTTCCCCACTCCAGACACAAGAAGAGTTGCAGGCCAGGCCCTGTCTGAAGTCATTATGCAGATGATATTGTCATCCGAACCCACAGGCTCTCCTTTTTTCTCTTCTCTATCCCTTTCTCCATAATATGTACCTTTCTTTTCAGTGTCTTCCCCTATCTTAATTGGTCTTGTCTACCTCATTTCAAAACTGAAAAGGATCTAATTTTCATTTTCAACTGAACATGACATAGAGTGCACACTCACAGACAAATGCCTTTTCCACTAACTGTGGAATAAAAAGCTTTGACTCCTAGTAAATAAACTTCAGCCATCAAAGAGAAGATGGAGGTGATATCTGCTTCAGTTCTTAAGGATGGAGGAAAGGAAATGAGACAGATTAGAAGGTGGGGCCATCAGCCTCTGTCTTCTGACTCCCTGTGTCCTTGGAGCCCTCCTTGCCCTCCTGCCAGGAAGTTACTCTCAGCAGCAGCTGCATCCATTGTCTTCAGTTTGCCTGGGGATTACTGGGTATAGCAGTGGCATGGTCTTGTTGCTGCTGCGGCCCTGGGACTAGGAGCATGTCATGCCTATATGGAGGGCCACACAATTCACTTACCACCTGCCCTCCCTACCTAGCTCAAAACTGTTCTGACACTCCCTGGTGCTGGGAACCCGGGGCCACCTTCCCTGTTCTCACTCCTAATTTCAGGACCACCAATTCTGGTCTGGGTCTCACTCTTCCCTCAGTATCAGTTGAGGTGTTGTCAGCCAGTTATCTACTTGTGCCCCGGGCAAGCAATTCAACCTGAACGGGGCATACTTGTCTGGGTCCTGGAGACTTAGTAAGTGCAATCAACATAATTACTCACAACCCAAAGCATCTTTTTTTAGGCATCAGAAATATTTTCTTTAGTTTCAGTTTTCAACTAAGTGCTTTCATGTTTTTAGTAAAATATTGGCCATTGTAATCTATGCATTTCTTTTCCCAGTGGAATTCAGATGCTCTTTACACAGTTGATTTTCTTTTCTTTTTTCTTTTTTCTTTTTTTTTTTTAGACGGAATCTTGCTCTGCCACCCAGGCTGGAGTGCAGTGGCACAATCTCGGCTCACTGCAACCTCTGCCTCCTGGGTTCAAGTGATTCTCCAGCCTCAACATCCTGAGTAGCTGGGACAAGAGGCGTGCACCACCATGCCTGGCTAATTTTTGTATTTTTAGTAGAAACAGGGTTTCACCATGTTGGCCAGGCTGGTCTCGAACTCCTGACCTCAAGTGATCTGCCTGCCTCAGCCTCAAAAACTGCTGGGATTACAGGCATGAGCCACTGCACCTGGCCCCAAAGTTAATTTTCCATGGTAAACATTAAAATGAAAATAAGAAACTTCTTTTGAGAGATGTCTGTTCATGTCCTTTGCCCACTTTTTCATGGAATTATTTTTTTCGTTTGTTTTGCAATTGAGTTATTTGAGTTCCTTGTATATTCTGGATATTAGTCTCTTGACGGATAAATAGTTTACAAATATTTTCTCCCATTCAACAGGTTGTCTCTTCACTCTGTTGATAGTTTCTTTTGCTGTGCAGAAGCTTTTCGGTTTCATACAGTCCCATTTGTCTATTTTTCTTTTGAATAAATATATGAAAAACTGCTCAGCCTCACTAATCATCAGGAAAATGTATATCAAAACCAAAATGAGATATTATCGCAGTTAGAATGGCTATTATTAAAAAGACAAAAAATATCAGATACTGGCAAGGATTTGGAGAAGAGGGAACTTTTACACACTGATTATGGGGATGTAAATTAGTACAGCCATTATGGAAGACAGTATGGAGACTTTTCAAAAGACTGAAAATAGGACTACCATACAATCCAGCAATCCTACTTCTGGGTATATATCCACAGGAAGGGAAAGCAGTATATCAAAGGGATGCCTGCACCCCCATGTTTACTGCAGCACTATTCACAATAACAAAGATATGGAGTCAAGCTAAGTGTCCATTAGTGATAAATAGATAAAGAAAATGTGGCATGTATACACAATGGAATACTATTTGGCCATAAAAAAAAAAAAAGAATAAAATCCTGTCATTTGCAGCAACATGTTTGGAACTGGAGGTCAGTATGTTAAATGAAACAAGTCAGACGCAGAAAGACAAATATTGCATCTTCTCACTCATATGCTGGAGCTAAAAAGTTGACCTCATGGAGGTAGAGAGAGTAGAATGATGGTTATCAGAGGCTGGGAAGGGTGTCTGAGGGGAAGTGAAGAGAGGTTGTTTAAAGGGTACAAACATACAGTTAGATAAAAGTGTTACCAGTGCAGGGGCGTCCAGGTTCTTGGCACCTTTAACAAAGAATTGGACAAAATGCACAAACAAAGCAAGGAAAGAATGAAGCAACAAAAGCAGAGATTTATTGAAAATGAAAGTACACTCCACAGTGTGGAAACAGGCCGGAGCATAGGGGTTCAAGGGCCCTGTTGCAGAATTTTTGAGGGTTTAAATACCCTCTAGAGGTTTACATTGGTTACTTGTGTACACCCTATGTAAATGAAGAGGATGAAGTAAAGTTACAAAGTCATTTACTGGGCATATGCCCTATGGAGAGGAAATACCCTGTCATAGCTGAAGTGTGAATTGGCCTTATGTTCCCTGCCTCCAGAGCCTATTTTCCTCCCTCAGAAGGAACAAGTTCCAATATTTGAAAGCAGAGTAGGGTGACTACAGTTAACAACCATAAATTTTATATTTCAAAATAACTAGAAGAGAGGACTGGAAATGTTCCCAAAACATAGACATGATCAATGCTCGAGGTGATGGATACTCTTTTTTTTTTTTTTTTTTTTTGAGACGGAGTCTCACTCTGTCGCCCAGGCTGGAGTGCAGTGGCCGGATCTCAGCTCACTGCAAGCTCCACCTCCCGGTTCACGCCATTCTCCTGTCTCAGCCTCCCGAGTAGCTGGGACTACAGGCGCCCGCCTCGTCGCCCGGCTAGTTTTTTGTATTTTTTTAGTAGAGACGGGGTTTCACCGTATTAGCCAGGATGGTCTCGATCTCCTGACCTCGTGATCCGCCCGTCTCGGCCTCCCAAAGTGCTGGGATTACAGGCTTGAGCCACCGCGCCCGGCCGGTGATGGATACTCTAAAGGCCCTGACTTGATTACTGCACATGCTATGCCTGTAACAAAATATCACATGTACCCCATTAATTTGTACAAATATTGTGTGTCAACAAAAATATTTTAAAATAGGAAACTACCTTTTTACATGTAATAATCTGAACTCTCCCTGCAGAGCTATCTTATCCAACAGCTCTGAAGTATAAGGAAAGCAAAAAGGAATTTAGAAACTGTCCCTCAAAACTCCTTTCTAAGTTTTATTTTACTCAGTTATACCCTTTAAATGAAATTATCCCAGGGCGTAAAATATTAAGTAAAATACAGAGGCAATTTGGAGCAAGAAAATAGGAGCAACTTGCACGTGGTACTCTGCCACTTTTTATGACCCACTTTCAGACATTTTTAATGTGACATAAAATAAATTCTGCTGTCACAACTTCCCATCCTCCCTCCAATCTTGAAGCATAGCTGGTGGGCTTCCAGAAAGGGAGCTCTGCTCATCAATTGGCTGAGTATCTCATCTTCTAATCCACAGCCTCCACATTTTCATCACAGCATAACCAGCTTCCCTCTCTAGTCTCTCCTCTCAAGTGATCTTCTACACGGCAAGTACGTATTGTGTGCCTAGTATGTGCCAAGCTGCACCAATATACACCATTGCTCTTCATTTAACCCATATGAGAATGTTTCCCTATCTTTAAACTCTTATTTTGTTTTTTAAAGAATAAAATCCACAATGACTGGTAATTCTTGTTTGTTATAGTTTGACAGTGATGATGATTCTCTCTACATTGGAATCTTTGGGTAGGTCTCCACATCGCCCAGATGTCTGCCCCAACCCTGACCACCCAGGATTCTAGCTCGTGGTTGTCGTACCTGGGCCTGAATGTAGACTCTAGAGGTGATGAAACCTACAGGTGAGGAGGAAGCATGTGACATGGAGACAATCAATGTCACATTAGGGTCCCCAGTGCTGTTTGTAAAAGACTTAAAGACTTCAGTGGTCTAGCCTGAGAATCTACATTGCCCTTACAAAGAGTCTATGGAACAGGATGTTCCTGACAAAAATAATTTCCTCCTGTCTTCTTTTTCTTGAGCTATATATCATTTGTAAGTTCGGAACTGTTTTTATGTAAGTACTGGTATATTTGGTGAAATAGTCCCATTACTTTGTAGCCATCCTTTTACAAAAAAGCTCACTTAATCCATTTGTACATCTACGTCATTTTCAACCTGAATTACTGGATATAAATTTTTCTCAGTTTTGACAAAATGACATAGTTTTTTATAAGAGTTCCCTTTAGTTCCTTTTAAAAATATAACTAGATACAGATTTATCATTGGTATAAAACACACAAATCTAACAATAGCCATTATTGGTATTGGTTTACACATCGTAACCGTGCATAAAATTTCTAACATATGGCCAGGTGCAGCGGCTCACACCTGTAATCCCAGCACTTTGGGAGGCCAAGGCAGGTGGATCACTTGAGCTCAGGAGTTCAAGACCAACCTGGGCAGCATGGCAAAACCTTGTCTCTACCAAAAATACAAAAAATTAGCCAGGTGTGGTGGGTGTGTGCCTGTGGTCCCAGCTACTTGGGAAACTACAGTGGGAGGATCACTTGAGCCTTGGAGGCAGGAGTTGCAGTGAGCCGTGATCATGCCACTGCACTCCAGCCTGGGCGACAGAGTGAGACCCCCTTTCAAGGGAAAAAAAAAAAAATCTAACATACTCTCTCTCTTTTTTTTTTTTTTTTGCGGCACACAGTAATATTCTTCTCTCTTTATGCTAAGGATCCTCTTAGTCTAGCTGGAAATCACTGGTTTCACCAAGAGGATCATCCACATGCTGAGAATGGGGGCTTCCAACCTGCTACCGGCAGAACGGGAGGGAAAGTGCCTCTGACCAAGGAGATCTTGGTGATCTGTACATGCCTTCAGTTACACAACAGACAGATCCGTCCGAAATAATGACAGGAAGCAAAGCATGGCACCTGTTATACACTGCAACCATCTCCAACTTTGTATTGCTGAAAAGGTCTGAGCTGCCTGAAGCAGTGTTTGTGTTTTCTTCTGCTGTAAAAAATGTACTCACCCTAAGGAGTAGAGGCGGCACTGCTTGTTGCGGATTTGATGAGCTAAATTGAACCTGTCGTCAAGACACACTGACCAGGGCTTGTGTGTAGGACTAGAGTCAGTAGCCAGGCTGTCTGTATTCATGTGATTGCATGCAATCTGTAAAGATTGGAAATCAATGTGAATAATTTGAAACGTTGGATGATAAATAGCAGGTAGGGACTTACTGCTTCCCCATCCCTGAAAACCATAACAGGAAGTTATATCCTCCTCCACTGCTAACTACTCCCCTCCCCAGGGAACCACAAGACTGCTATAAAGTGTCTGGAGGAATTTCAATTACCAGATAATAAGTAATCTCATGGAGAATATATGCAGGTTTGGAGAGAATTTAAGAGCTGCTGTAGCCATGTGCACAGGGTGTGCAGGGCAGAACAAATCAGGAGCAAAATGTGGGAGAAGCAGCGGTGTCAGGAAGGCTTTGTAGAGGGGTGCTAGTCCTGGAGGATGAACCGAGAGACTTGGACCAAGAAGGGCATTCCAGATACAGAGAACAGTGCTCACCATGCAACCAGACACAGAGAACAGTGCTCACTATGCAACCAGACACAGAGAACAGTGCTCATCATGCAACCAGACACAGAGAACAGTGCTCACCATGCACACACGTCTTCGTTACCCACAGAGGGCCTACTATAAGATGTGAGGCACAATCATAGGCATAGATCTCAGAAGCATACTCCCAAGATTAGTTATCCCTTATTTCAGGCAGATAAGGTGGGGCCACTAAGGTCCACAAAGGTGGCAGGTGTTATCCAAGGTAAACAGCTGATCACGGGTCAAGTGAAATTAATAGGCAGTCCCTGCTGATAAGGCAGTGTTCTTTGTGATGCACTGCTGGAATGTGCTTCCTCCTGGGGGAGAAGGGCAACAGCCCCAGGCAGGAGGCTCTTCCTGAGCTAACAGAAGCACTTTTCTTAACTCATCCATCAAAATTAGATAAGAAAACCAAAGGGAACGTGTGTGTAAGTCAAGCAGAAGCAAGTCTCTAACTTCAACTGCACACAAAGCAAATATACTTCATAAGGGATTCTGACTTGTGTTTGAGGCTAGTACATTTCACACAGCTGAGGCTGCTGAAACCAAAGAAAATAAGGAAAACAAGTCCTGTGGCCAACATAGTTACCTTACTGAGCAACAGTATTTTCCCCCAATCCCTTAAAACTCTCACAGTCATCATGATGCTCCATGAATGCAGCAGCTTTTGCTGTCACAGCATAGACCACAGACCGCTCCAGATGCAAAGAATGTTTTGAGATTCATTGCTTTCATCCATTGGAAAACATTAACAGCAAGCAATTTTCTTCCTAAGAAGATATTCTAGGGCCAGGCACAGTGGCTCATGCCTATAATCCCAACAGTTTGGGAGGCCGAGGCAGGAGGATCGCTTGAACCCAGGAGCTCAAGACCAGTCTGGGAAACATGGCAAAACTTCATCTCCACAAAAAATGCAAATATTAGCCGAGCATGGTGGTATGCGCCTGTAGTCCCAGCTATTCAGGGGGGCTGATTAATTGAGCCTGGGAGGTTGAGGCTGCAGTGAGCCATGATTGTGCCTCTGCACTCCAGCCTGGGCAACAGAGCGAGACCAGATCCTGTCTCAAAAAAAAAAAAAAGAAAAGAAAAGAAAAGAAAAGAAAAGATATTCTAGATTTGGCCAATCCTTTAACTGATTTTCCAAAATTTTAATCTAAAAAGAGCATATTAGGTGGAGCCTATTCAACTAACATGGCATCTGCATTACTCTTCCTATCCCCTCTGGCTGGCCTGGCAAAATCATCCTGCACTATTTATCAGTGAATGTGTGTTCTGCTAGGATTTGGACACCTCAGAGGAAAGCTGAAAAAGTGAAACCCCTATATATCTTTTCCCTGAATCCAGTATTTTTCTACTTCTCGATCTTCAACAACTGTTTAAAGGACAAAATAATTGGAGAAAATGGAATTGAATCTTTTCTCAAGCAACAGCTACAGAATACATTTATTAACTGGGTGCGTCAACATGTGAATTTGATAATTCGTCTCCTACTATTCTCCCACAGATAAATGGAAATTATGTCTCTGCCTGCCCACCTTCTATTCCCCACCCACTCACCTAAGGGAAGAGAAGTTGCTAATCTAGTTAGTCAGAACTCAGTGTGTTCATTGGACCCTGTTCTGCTAGTGGGCAGATTACTGTGCCTTAAACATGGGTGCCTTCCTGGGCCCCACCTCCAGTGGGAAACTAGTTAGTCCAGGGCAGCTGTGTGTGCCCCCAAAGCATGCCTGGACCTTATAAGCCTGAGCCATCTGCTTGAGGGAAGACTCCTGGGATACTTTTATTAAAGTGGCATGATGATCCCCATTTGCTATTGTTCTTTGTATACATGTCTCCATAATGACAGATGAAGATGTGATGTTTGTAGGTCCCTGCTCCTCATTCCCTCCTAATGCCATCCAAACCTAGCTCTGACCTTTCCCACAGTGTTTCTCAATGTGTGGTCTGCCTACATCAGAATCACCTGGGAGGTACTTAAAATGCAGATTCCTGTGCCTCCCTCCAGATCTACAAACTCACAACCTTTGAGGCTGATACCTGAGAATATGCATTTTAATAAGCTCCCCCCGGGAAATTTTTATGCAGATGACCTTTTGAGTTTACTGGAGGCCTTTTGTAAAGCCCCAGTGAAAGGTTCCAGCGAGTCGCATCTCTGCCTTAACAAATTAAAAGAGGCTACACTTGGGCCAGAACTTTAAACTGAAAACAGCAGCCCCTCTGACCTCCACCCCTAACAAGGGACTGAAGGGGTTGGCACTGACAGTTAGCCAGAGGCCTCCAAAAGTCAGGTAGGCATTGAAGATCCAGAGTCAGAGCTTTCAGATCCAGCTGCTCCTCCTTTGCTAAAGTCAGGAACTAGGGTTTTATTTTATTAAAGATGACACTTTGTCTACTTTAAGCATTTCTTCTTATTCTACAGATTTCATCTTGGATAGATATATCTCCATTGACGAGACATTCTTTTTCATTCACTCCCCCGATAACATCCCCTCTTCCTTTCTTAGCTCAGAAATAAAACACAAGGGCCAGGAGCGGTGGCTCACACCTGTATTCCCAGTACTTTGGGAGGCTGAGGCAGTTGGATCACAAGGTCAGGGGTTTGAGACCAGCCTGGCCAGCATGGTGAAACTCTATCTTTACTAAAAAAAATACAAAAGTTAACCAGACATACTGGTGTGCACCTGTAATCCCAGCTACTCGGGAGGCTGAGGCAGCAGAATTGCTTGAACCTGGGAGGCAGAGGTTGCAGTAAGCCGAGATTGTGCCACTGCACTTCAGCCTGGGCAACAGAGCAAGACTCCACCTCAAAAAAAAAAAAAAAGAAAGAAAGAAAGAAAAGAAATAAAACACAAGAATTACTCAATTTTAACCATTTATTAACCATCTCATTAACAGACATTAGCTTTTGTGAACAACTGAAAGTCCTCCATAAACTTCTGCTCCTAAAAATTAATGAAGTATTGATTTTTCACCCTTCCTAGTTAAGATTTATGGCCAGGGTTTCAATAAACTCTCTTGTAAGCAAAATAAGTGAGGGCAGTAACTTCTAGCTAACTTCCAGCTCAACTAATTATGTTCTCTGTCTCTCTAATTCCCCTTGTAATTTTAGCCAAATAAAGCAAATTAGGCCTGGACAAAGGAAAACAGACTCCAGGAAAAAATATTTTGTGAAATGTTTTTTAATTATTTAACTTAAAGGGATCTAATTTATTTTCATTTCATTTTGTATCCCAAAAGCTTGACTGGTATTTCTGCCAACCCATAAGTAGAATCTGGCAAAGGAAACCCTTAAAATTTTGGAACTTAAGAATCACTTCGATGATCTTCTGCATATTTACAGAACGATCAACTCCACACTGTATGGTTATACAGTACCATTATTTTTGAAAGGCTCACGGGCAGAATTATGTGCTTATTGTTTTCATCCCAGTGTGTGTGTGTGTGTGTGTGTGTGTGTGTGTAGCAGTAAATACAACAGATACTATTGTATTGTTGTAAAGTTATATTCTGAATATCCAGAGCATGGGTTCTTATTCTTAGGTTATTCTTACAAATTGATAGATGGGTAGACAACTAGGTAGAGAGGTAGAGATGAATGGATAGATGGATAGGTGGATAGAAAGGTAGGTAGATAGATAGGTAGATAGATAGATAGATAGATGATAGACAGAAAAACAGGCTTTAAAACATATTTTATTTTTTCTTTTTAAAAACAGCCACTGTTGCTTAGATTAATTTTATACTGCAAGGCATGCTTCCTGGAGGCATATGGTTTGGGGGATGCCATGAAAAGCTGAATCTGGAGACTTCCCTTAGAACAGAGCACTGTATTTATGATTTAACTACTTCTTGTTAGCAGCAGACAATGTGCCGTGGACTGCAGAACTCTGCCATGTATCATGGTCTTTCATATTGAAAACAAAAACAAAAACAAAAACAAAAAGTACCTAATTAAACTGAGCTTGATGTTCTGCATACTCTACGCAAACACCATATCCTCTGGAATTTCATTTAAAAATGCATGGCCCCAACCATGCCTCCAGGACCACAATGCACAAGTCTAGCGGTGCCATGCCGATTGCTGTCTCATGCCATGCTGTCCTATGCCCTATGCCTCTGCTCCCGGGCTCCCCCAGCCTAGGAAGCTTTCCCCACCCATCTGTCTGCCCCCTGTTAGAGAACACACAACTCTCTTGCACCCTAACTATTTACCAGTGTGGGGGGTGTTTTATTGAGGCTTAATATCCCAAGGCCCAGCACAGTGCCAGCCATAAAGCAGGTATTCAACAAATACCCTCTGGATTGAGGAAAGGATACATCAACGATGCACATACCAAATGCCAGCCTTGCTGCACAAGCTTGAGCACAGATTTGAGGGAACCATATTTCTTAATGTTAAAAAAGCAGCATAAGAGGATGGGGGTGGAATTCGCATTAGTACTTTCAGAGCTTTTTTTTTTTTTCCTTGCCCATTATGACTCACTTCTGCTAACTGAAGTTTTTAGGTAACAGTGACTCTAATAGTCTGCTAGTTTTGTAGGCTTTCATTGTCAAGATGAGTTCTAAATGAAGCATAAGCCACAAAAGCAACCATAAAGCTTTGCATTACATACAGAGGGGTAGGGAGCATTGGTTAGTAAAGGATTCTGATTAAGAACCATTTAGTGTCATCTCTGGTGACTCCCATCTGCTGGTCTTCTAGTAACCCGGAAGTACATCAAAGCACAGAACCTCATTTGGCTAAAATGGCCCCGCATTAAAAACCATTGTGAGGTCGGGAACTTTACATCATTCTTCTGGAGGACAAAAATCCTTCTAGTGAGCTTCAACAACAAATTCTCTATTATTGCTCATCAAGCTGAATAATAATTATACATCCAGTTATCCACCTTCACAACCAGTTGGTTAGATTCCTTAAGGGCAGAGACTATAACCTCAGGGCCCAGAACAGTTCCTGGCACCTTGTAGGCACTAGAAAATACCTGGTTAATAACCATTCTATACTACTCTGTGCACAGTCCAAGCTCACAGAACTGGGAGGGACCTTAGAAATAATTTTGATACAATCTCTTCCATTTCAGGATCAGAACAAGGAGAGCCAGAGAAGCAAAGTAAAGTACCCAGGTTTACAAGATCAGACTACGGAGGATGCCTTAAAAAAAAAAAAATTGTGTCCAGGCACAGTGGCTCACATCTGTAATCGCAGCACCTTGGGAGGCTGGGGTGGGTGGATCTCCTGAGGTCAGGAGTTCAAAACCAGCCTGGCCAATATGGCGAAACTCTGTCTCTACTAAAAATACAAAAATTAGTCAGGCATGGTGACAGGTTCCTGTAATCCCAGCTACTTGGGAGGCTGAGGCAGGAGAATCACTTGAACCCGGGAGGCAGAGGTTGCAGTGAGCTGAGATTGTGCCACTGCACTCCAGCCTGGGCGACAGAGGGAGACTCCGTCTCTAAAAAAAAAAAAGAAGAAAGAAAAAGAAAGAAAAAAAACAAGATTTTTTCTCCTCTCAGTCTGTAGTTTCTGGGAAAAATCCAAGAGGGATCTAAAAATGACCATTTCATGCCTCAATAGCTTCTTCTAAGCAAACAGGCCTTTTATAAGTTATGGAACATTAACATGAAATACATATAGAATGGAATTTGGTAGCTTGTGTTATATAAATTTATTTTGGTGAGTGAAGCCCATAGTTCTCAAATTCAATTCATAAAATTAATATCTCTTATTTTCTTCTGGAGCCTTTAAGGGCTTTTGAAAATCACAGTTAAGAGGTCCAGATTCTTATCATTCATGTAAAATCAAACTACAAAACTAAAATTTCAGTATTTTAATTAAGTCTGCCTAAGTCCATCAAATTAATTTGCAGCAGCAAAATAAGATAAAATCATGAGAAGCAAAGGGACTAATTCAACATCCCATCACTCATGATTAATTCAACAAGCTTTTACGTCCATGTTTGGGTGACAAATACTAAAATTCCTATGTTTGTCTCATTGCTTTATATGAGAAATGAGACTTTCTTTTACCCTTAAACTAACTAACCTCCTAAAGATCTAGAAATATATTCTTTCCTATGGAGGAAAATGCGTTGCTGCCAGAGAGGCTGGGGAGGAGAACAGGGATGTCAAGAGTGGGCTTGAGGGAGATTTTAAAAATCCAGGATCTGCTGTACAGCACCAGCTCCACTGTGCAGCTTCCTGAGTGAGACTCTCTGCAGCTCCCAGGCAGTCTGAGCTCCTAATTTGCTAGCACCTCTCAGTTGAGGGCTAAATTTCCCTTGGGCCTTGATTTCCTTTTCTGTCTCTCCCCCTGGGATGAGGCAACTTGAGAATGGAACCTCCTGATTAACATGTCAAGAGCCATAGACTCTCCTTAATGGACAGTCTCTTTGCCTGCTTGGGGCACTGGCTCAGCCTGGAGCTGGGCAGGAGCTGCCACAATGTGTTAAGTCACTAATAAAGGCCTGTGCTCAGTAATGATTTAAAGTGCTCTGAGATAGAGGACCTTTGGATTCATTAACTCCTCAGCACACTGCCTGCAAAGCCTCCTCTGCTCTCTTGCCTAGCGCGTCCCTGGCTGCCAAGCATCTGTGGCAGAAGAGTGGAAAGGCAAGTTCCTCCAAATAGAAAATGGTGCTTGAACCTCTAGATGATGGTTTTGTTTTGTGACATACTCGACTGCCTACTCACGGGGACCAATCTGTCATTTCAAATGGTTTTCCAAAGCAATTTTCTAAAGTGGATCTTTAAAACACTTTGGGATGAATCATTTAAACATTTCAGGTTGGTGACACTCTTGGAGGAAGGAACGTGCCCTAGCAAATGGAACGCATCTTATCTGCCTCCAAGTGAGTGGATGAGTTTACGCAACAACGCCTCTGAACACACTTCCCCATCAAGTCCTCATCAGGAGTCGCTGAGAACCTCCCCACCTCCTTCTTTCGAAAGAGGCAATCAGGATCTTTTGCATTCTTCTCTAACTCGCTTGAGCCTGAAACACAACCTGGGCAGTGCTGATATATCTCAGGAACCTCCAGGCTTCTTCATCCAGGGACTGAGCAGGGCCTGCCCAAGGCTGGAGATCTATATGCCACCGCGGACCCTGCAAGAGACAAAAAACATAGGTTGTGTGTAAGGAAGGAGGAACTGGGCGGGAGGAGAAGGACACAGTATCAGAGAGGAAGCAAGGCTGCTTTAGCTGTCGGCAAAACACACACATGTGCACACAGGCAGCAGGGGGCTCTTTGGGAGCTGCTGTCATTAAGGCCACATCAGTCACAGGGAGACAAATGAGGCCTGAGACAGCCCAGCTCCCAGGTTAAGCAGGAGAATGCAAAGGCCCCAGGGACTGTCTGATTCTGCATTTATGATCAAAGGCAAACTCCATTTGACCCCATTGGGCTCTCCCTTAGCTGCAGCTTATTTTATTTGAGGCTGTGCTCCACTGGGAAGAGAAACTCCCTTATCAATGACAGTCTCCCAAAGCTTAACGCTTCAAAAATATGTGCCTTTCTAAACAAAGCACCATAATGCTGGGGACTCGTCTTTGTTCTGGGCTTCCTCAGTGCAGGAAGATGGGACCACAGCCCTTGGCTGCTGCAACCCTGCACAGGCAGAGCGAGGACCCCAGAACTGTCAACACCAGGGCTGGGGAGGGTGGCTTTCTAGCACTGTGAGGCAGCCACCACCTGTTAGCAGAGGTTACGAGGTGCTCCCATGAACAGAGTGGTTAAGGATGACCCGCTCAGCCCTCTTTTGCAGCAAGAATGGGTGGATGAAGGGTTGGGGAATGCAGTGGTCTGGAGGAAGCAAAAATGGGAGCCCCTCCAGTAAAAAAGGGGGCACTAGTCAGGAAATCCTTATTAGAGCTCAGAACTCCCTACCTACATTTGTCAGCACCAGGAGATGTCCGGGAGATTCGCTGCAATTCCCAGGGGTGGGGAGGGCTCGTGCATGGTAGGGAAGGGCTGGGGAAAGGGAGAGCTCCAGCAGCTGGTGGGGTCAAGGTCTAGCGCCAGGAAAGGCCTTGGGTGTCATAGCATAGGATTCCTGCAGTGTAGTGAGAATGGGCCCCTAAACCCTTTTTTTTTTTTTTTTTTTGAGACGGAGTCTCGCTCGGTCACCCAGGCTGGAGTGCAGGGGCGTGATCTCGGCTCACTGCAAGCTCCGCCTCCTGGGTTCACGCCATTCTCCTGGCTCAGGCTCCCGAGTAGCTGGGACTACAGATGCCGGGCTAATTTTTTATATTTTTAGTAGAGACGGGGTTTCACCATGTCAGCCACGATGGCCTCGATCTCCTGACCTCGTGATCCACCCGCCTCGGCCTCCCAAAGTGCTGGGATTACAGGCGTGAGCCACCGCGCCCAGCCCCCTAAACCCCTTTTTACAGTGAGGAAGTAGGCAGGGGAGGGTTCTGGGAGCAAGATACGTGCAGTCTTAGGAGGCCATGCTCAGTTTAATGCTCTGCTGATGCTGTCTCGAAATTCTTAGTAATTTTATTATTTTTTTATTACTGCTCCTTGCAGAGCAGGGCTAAAGCGTGCCTAGAGTCAGTCAAAGTTCTTAATAATTTTTGAACAAGAGGCCCTGCATTTCATTTCATACTGGGCCCATGAATCATGTCGCCAGTCTCCCCTGAGGGGCACCTTCTGGAAGAACAGCCTTTTCTTACAGCTCTTTTTGTTCTGTGCAGGCTGAGCAGGCAGAGACTCTAGTAAGAGAGCTGGAGAACATTCGTCATACATCTTCCCAGTTAATGCCTCCCACACCCTTATTTCTTTTCTCCTCTGAATTTGATGTTGATTACTATTTGGTCAAACAATATTTATTGAGCTTTAGCCACTCTGTGCCAGGCACTGGTAAATACACATATACACAGTGTTCTCCAGTCAGGTACTGTGGTGGGAACTGTCTGCACCCAAAAAAGAAACATCTAGACAGGCCAGCCATGAGATGCTTTAGTACAAATGTGGTTTGTTGCCCCTAGTGGCCTAGGTGACTCGGGGTTACACAGAAAACAAGGAAGTCATGGGGAACAAGGTTAGTCTGTGTGAAGCAGACAGTCTGGGTTTGGGGAAGAGGAATCCATTCTCACGTGGGGGTCTGAGATCAATGTGAGCACTTTGGAGTGATCAAGGGTTATTCAGTTTAGGCATTATGAGACACACACCATTGACGGATCCCTGTAGAGCCCACAGTCTCACATCCTCACAGCCTGTACTACCCTTGTAGGGGCTGAGCACCACACAGCCCCTCTAGAGTGAAGGAGGCCTCCCTGGTTTCCTGCAGGCTGCCTTTTTTTCAGGAACCCACAGAGCAGGGCCAGCTGCATGGGCATGCAACCTGTGCAGGCTCTCCCAAGAAGCACTCATGGTCAGGAGGGGGAGACAGATATATACAAAACAACTTCTATAGTAAAATGCTAAAATATTCAGGAGAGTCGTTCTCTTTAGGAAATTATTTGATTCTGAAATCATAAATTATCAACACATTTAAACACAAATGCTTCCAGTCCTGCTTGGTCACACTGACAGACTGAGTGCTTCCCAGGTCACTGCAGCAGCCAGCACAGCAACATGATGTCCCAAGAGCACTCAGCTAGGCCTGGGGTTTAAAACCTCCCACGTCACTGTCATGGACCACTCACAAGGGCCCCCAGCATCTGGTCCAGGAGTCCCTGGATGAAAACCATGGAGTGCACATGTTATGGTTTTCCTCAAAATGAGGAGTTGGCAAATCTTTTCTATAATGGGTCAAATAGCCAATGTTTTAGACTTTGCAGGCCACACAGTTTCTGTTGCAACTCCTTGCCTCCTGCTGTAGCTCAAGAGCAGCCATAGACAGTAAGTAAACAAATGGTTATGGCTGCCTTCCAATAAAGCTCCATTTACACAAACAGGCAGCAGGCTGGATTGGGCCTGCGAGCTGTAGTTTGCGGACTCCTGCTCCAGCTGATTCTAATTCAGAGGTAGGCTGGCCTAGAAGAGGAGGTTTACTGAAATAATGCAAGGGAGGCAGGCTATGATGTTGTTGGGGCTCAGAACATGATTCCCCAAAGTCTGGTGCTTTGGCATGGTGTGAACTTTAAAGTGCTGTAAGACTTTCTCCTTAGCTCAGGTCAAATGGGGTCTTTGTCACATGACCATGAGAGATTGGGCTCACAGACACTTTGAAGGGTGAGAAAAATGGAATTTACTGGGCAAAAAGAAAGAAAAGGGAAACAGGGACTGTCAGCAAAGCAAAAGTTCTGCTAGCTGGCTTCCTGCCTCACAGATTGAATCTCAGGTTCCACCCGAGACCAACAGAGGCCAGGCTCCTCCCCACTGCAAACGACGCAAACTTCCCTGGGGGCTCTGGCCCAGTGTGCATTCCTCCCACTGCGAAGGCTGGTCAGAGTTTCTCCCAGGTCCCCTCTATACTTGGCTGTCTCAAAAGGACATTGGATGGGCCTCAAAGGCGAGTTCTCTCTGATCTTCTGTGGCCCTCCTGTCTCTCACTCCTCTTTCTTCCCCAGAGTGAGTTCTAGAAACCAGAATTACTCTTCTGTAAGGCAGGTGAGAGAAACTGGAGACCCTCTTCCCCAAAGCAAGCCATAAAATCTACAAAGGTCACTCTCTCCCTTCTCCCCGAATACCGTTGTTCCCGAGGGATCTTGCCCCACACACAGGAGGAAGAAATGCTACACGGAGAGGCCAAGAGGAAGCTGAACAGACAGGCCTTGCTAGGGTTCCCCCATTAGCCTATTACCATTAGACCAGACCCTTTTGTCCAGTCACACTACCATGTAGCTGTCCATCTTCATGGAACCTAAGCATTAAAACACATCATTTTCCCTGCATCTCTGGGTCTTCATTTCTGAAGGCTTCCATGTCATGTAAAACTTTGATTAAATAAATTGGTTATGCTTTTCTCTCGTTCACCTGTCTTCTGTTAAAGGAGTGTTGGTCATATGCTTATGATGAGTGAGGAAAGGTATTATACCTTTTCACCCCTATGATGTCTAGATTATAATTAATGTTGTCATCTGGGTGACTTGGGCAATCAGTCAAGGTCCCAGCAGGATCCAGTGGGCTCATTCAAACGGGCTAATTTGAGAGAATTTAACAAAAAGACTATTTACAAAGGTGCGGGCAGGGCTTAAGGAAACCAATAAGGAATAAATAACGCAATACCTGTGTCTAGTAACACCAGAGAGCCCTTACAAGCCTAAGGGAACTATATGGAGAAGTCTGTAGTAGAGGAATACAGTCAATCCTATTACACACTTCACCCTAACTGTCTGCCCCACCCACCAATCTCCTGCCTCCTGTTGACCAAATTCAAAGGAAAGGCAGGGAAGAGTGAAGCTGTGCTTGATCCCTGCAGGTCAGCCTCCTGGGGTGGAGCAGAGTGGAGGTTGGGCCAGGAGGGGCAAATGGAAGGCTTCTTGTTCCAGCGTTCTTTGGAAAGAGGCAGTGAGACTTGACCAAGGAGTCATTCATTCATTCAGTGGGCATCTGTGCCACATGCCAGGCTCTGTGTTACAATTTAATATAGGCCACAGCTGTGTAAACCAATAAATGCCATAAAGGTTATAGGGGCTCTGACAGAGATCTCTACGGGGAACACTGGGAGCACAAAAAGGTGCAGCGCCTGAATATTACTCCAAAATAAATGCCTGAAAATACAAAGGCAGAGCGTGGGAGGCAGTCTCCACTGCTAGAAGCCCAAAAGCACATCAAAGTTCTTTTCAGCATTATTAAAGAGACACCTTAAACACAGTAGTAGCATTTAACCTGGGCTAACACACAAAAGTAACTTCACAGATCAATAATTTAGAATCCATATGGTAAATCAATATGGTGAAACTGTAGAATTATCTTAAGGGTCCGCAAATAGTATTCTTCTTGCCACCTAATATTTGTCATTTCCAACTGAGTGTTGACCACAAAGAAGCTAAGCACAGCAGCTGGAACAGTGAATAATGTTAAGTTGAGGAGTCTCAGATGGGCATATAATAGAAACACCGCAAATAGATGCCCTCAGAAGTGCTCTGGCTTAATGCTTTGGTTGAGCTGTTTAAAAAACATTTCACATAAAGCAATGTTCTTATTGGAATCAGTCTGACAGCAGTTTGTGATTATTTCCCCATGGAAACCACTAGCTTTTATCATCTCTTTCAATTATCATTGTCTTAATTCTCTAGTGTACAAATCAACATTTGTCCTTCCCAAATTCCCACAAAGAGAATTCTCTGAGCACCTTAAAACATCAATGGCAGGTTAAATAGAAAAGGACAAAAATCATCTTTCCCTTTTTAAAAGCTTTTTTTAATCAATGTGATTTTACTCCAAACAATTCCCTAAATGCCAGGGTACATTAAATGCCTGTCATCCACATGCTTCAAATATCAAGTGGCCATAACAATGCCACCCTCATTGCTCCCAGGAGGTGGGAACGTGGATTCCCAGTCCTGCCTGCCACCTGTACTTCCTCTTCAGACAGGTAAAGGAGCAGTTTAAGCAGAGGTGGCTGGAAATACCATCATTTTGGATTGGTCTGTTTGTCTGTCCCCAGCAGGCATGAGCTGAAATGTCAAATGGAGTATTACGATGAGTTGCCACACAGAAGCAGCTTTGTTCCCCAGCTCCGGCAGGAATGGGGACTCCCTCTATTTCTAACCACCAGGGCATTCATACAAAGAGGCGTGCCCCACCTCAGATAAGCATTTCTCAGGGCAGGCGTGGTCCTGATTTCCAAGGTAAGGAAGGAGCCTCCTTTCAGTTTTGCAAAGGCCTTATCTGGCACCTTGTCCACAAGATGTGCATTGAAAAGTGAGCAGGCTTCCTCTAATGAGAGGCAAATGTTTTCATTACTAGAAAAAAATTCCAAAAATTTAGATTAAGGACAGCAGAAGATTCCATACACAACTAGCTCATGTTATTTAGTGGCTATTTTGCAGATATCTGAGATTCTACTTTCCGAAGGGTAAAAAGTGATCACTGAGTCACTCAGTACATGGAGATAATGGATTTGACTCAAAAAGACTGCAACAAGCACAGCCATGAGGCTTTGGGATATTTTTATCATTTGTGATCTCAGCATAAAGTTTCATTTTTTGAAAAAAAGAAAATGATTCTCTCAAGCCATGAAGCTGAATTCCAAGATTTTACTCCTAAAAGATAACGCCAAAAAAAAAGCAATCTTTTAAAATACTCCTTTGCTTACCAGCTTACACTTGTGCACGTAATAGAAATATATTAATTCAAGACCATGAGCCTCAAGCAAAACTTGTAGCATTTAAAAATTTTACAGGAAAAAAAGCAGGCCCACTCATGACCTAGAAAAAGAGAGCTATCGATTCGGTGTTGTGCAAAAGCTTTCTTTGTTTTAAAATCTGGAACAGCGGCTTCCTCCTTCACAGACCATATCCTCACACCCATGAATGACCTTAGGCAGCCCATGCAGAAATCACCAAAAAATAGTGCCACCATCAGTTTTACAAGCATATTTCTACATTTTTTGTATAAAATAAACCACAAGGATGCTTCTAATGTTCCATTCCTCTGTGTTTCAAGGCTACAATCCTTTGGAGGATGAAATTATATGATGACGAATGTCAATGATCAGTTTGTTTATCATGATAGATAACGGATAGAGTGTTTGGGATATTTTTTATAAAGTTTCAATACTCCCAAATGCATGTTCCCACCCCTAGTGAACTCCTGAAGGGTTTCAAAACTAGCAGTTCTCTGCTGGGAAAGATGGCTAACCATCAATTCTGTGCATCACAGTTGTGTGCGTGGAAATGAACAAGGAACTAAGTTGTGAGTCCTTGACTCCAACTCAACAATAAAGTGTGTGTGTGTTGATGCGTTGATGATGGAAAAGCCTAAGCTTTCTGGGAGAAACAAATTCAAAACAAGTAAAATAGATTTATTTAGCAATTTTGCTGCAATTTTGTGCTAATTAAGAGCATCTGTTAGTGGGCAGGAAACAATGACTGAAGGAAATTGTTTATTCCTTTTTAGAGGGGGTGGGGATGGGAGTAGTTGGGGGAGGGAGAGGCACAAAATGGTATCTGGACAGAACATGACTCCAGCCCTGGCTGAAGCTGTGAGCACTGCTGTTACGTTTCTGTAACGCCCTCAGTGTGTGCCCAGCGCTTCTGAAGGCTGCGGGGGGAGTGCCAGGTGCAGCTCACGTGCCTTCCCCTCAGCATTCTCCTGTAATTGGACTGTTTCTCAGACCCGGCCCTGCTTCAGAAATAGCAAGAATCAGTTATACATTGTGCAGTGATGTTTAAAATTCAGGTAACCCATGCAAAAATTTCATTTAAAAACAAAGGATCTCAGTTTCTGTTCTGGGTAACCATACTCCCACCCCGCGCCTCCCACGGAATGCAGCAGCAAAACCCGGACAGAATGCACAGAGCGGCTATTTGAGGAATCTGAAAAGTAAACAGTAGCGGGCAGATTGGAGAAGAAGACCAGAATTCAAAGTACCTCGAAACTAGGAGCCAGGTCGTCATTGCTTTTCCTTCTGGTATCCTGCCCGCCCCTACTCTAGGCTGCCTGGCACCGGTGGTGGGCACTGGCGCAGCCAGGAAGCACCAGGAGCAGCCCTGCAGTTCAGGCTCCAGGAGGCAGGGCGTCTCCCGATGCTCAGGGAGAATAGAGGAAATCCCCACTTTTCCTCCTTTTTTTTTCCTTTCTCCATTCTTGCATTCCCTCCCAAGTAATCCCACTAAGATGGTAGAAGCCACAGTGGGGGCCTGAAGGCACCCAGAACTCTGTGAAAATGGAAATTTCCCCTCCCATCTCAGGCAGTGGCCTCCAGAGAGTGGGGTGAATCCTCATTGACTATTTCTGTCTCTCTCTTCTCAGGTTCCCAAGGCAGCGTGGCCTTGGACTCAGGCACAGTCACAGGAAGTGTGCAGCAGAGCATAGGCAAAGCAGGGGTAAAAGCTCAGATTTTCTGGCCATAGATTCAAAAACCGCAGGGAACTGGATAATACTGGGGAAACTGGGGAGAAGGAGTAGCTTGGGAAGGCAGCCCCATTAAAGAGTTTGTAAAGCACCTGGGCTCACTCTAGAACTGTACATGTGTGGATCTGATCCTGGCTGGTACAGCAAAGACTTTGAGAGCTGAGCTAAGAGACGGACCTCTGGAGCTAACCGACAGACCTCTGCCCAAGCCCCAGACTGGCTACTAGGTGGCATATACATAGGACAGAGGTGAAACCCCTACAAAGGCTTTGAAAACAGAGCTGACATGGAAATTACAACCCACAGGAGGTTGGTGGGAACTTGAGGCCTGGACCCAACCAAGATAACTGCCTGTTAAAACAAATATATCAACATTATCCAGTATTTAAACAAAAATCAGCCTTATAATATTCAAATTATCAGGATACGATCCCAAACTACTAAGCATATGAAGAATCAGGAAAATCCCAACTTACATGGGAAAAAGACAATTAACAGATGCCAATGTCGGCGTGATACAGGTGTTGAAATTTTTGGCAAAGACTTAAGAGCAACTATTACAAAATAATCCATGAAGTGAAGGTGGGCATGTTTGAAACCAAGGACAAGATAGAAAGTCTCAGCAAAGAAATAGGAAGCATAGGGAACAAATGGGAATTCCAGAACGGAAAAATACAATGACTGAAATAAAATCTCAGGGGATGAATTCAATAGCAGAATGAATTTGACACAAGAAAGAGCCAGTGAACTTGAAGACAGATCAATAGAAAGTATCCAATGTGAACAACAGAGAGAAAAATTATTGTGGGCGGGGGGAAGGAGCCTTGGGAATCTGTGCAATAGTACCAAGAGCTCTAACATTCATGTCACTGATATTCCAGAGGAGGGGAAGAAAGAATGCAGTGCAGGAAAAAAAAAAATTAAAGAAATAATGAGGCCTGGCACAATGGCACATACCTGCAATCCCAGCACTTTGGGAGGCTGAGGCGGGCGGATCACTTGAGTTCAGGAGTTCAAGGCCAGCCTGGGCAACATGGCAAGACCCTGTCTCTACAAAAATACAAAAATTAGCTGGGCATGGTGGTAAATGCCTGTAATTCCAGCTACTCTGGTGGCTGAGGTGACAGGATTACTTGAGACTGGGAGGTCAAGGCTGCAGTGAGTCATGTTGTGCCACTGGATTCCAGCCTGGGTAATAAATTGAGACCCTGCCTCAAAAAAAAAAAAAAAAAAAAAGAATAAGAAGAAGAATAATGGAAAGATCCCCATATATGACGGAAAATACAGCCTAAAGATTCAAGAAGCTGGCTGGGCACGGTGGCTTATACCTGTAAACCCAGGACTTTGGGAGGCCAAGGTGGGCAGATCACGAGGTCAGGAGATCGAGACCATCCTGGCCAGCACAGTGAAACCCTGACTCTACTAAAAATACAAAAAAATTAGCCGGGCATGGTGGCAGGCGCCTCTAGTCCCAGCTACTCGGGAGGCTGAGGCAGGAGAATGGTGTGAACCTGGGAGGAGGAGCTTGCAGTGAGCCGAGATCACCCCACTGCACTCCAGCCTGGGCGACAGAGCGGGGAGCTTTGCAAACCCCTCAGAGGAAAACTCGAAGAATTCCACACCCAGATGCATAATAAGCAAAGTGCTGGATATTAAAGACAACAACAACAACAACAAACTGAGCCTCTGCTAATCTTGTGACAGACACAGTAGTGGGCCAGGGTCAAAATGGCAAGGTGAGAACGGGCAGAGCCAGCCCATCCCATAGGAGCCTCTTCCCCTGAGGCCCCCTCCCTGTCGAGACCCAGCTCTCCCTCTGCAAGCCCATCTGCTAAATGTCTCTGGCAGCAGACAGCAGGCATGCTGAAATTCAAATCCAGAGCGCCAATCTGCCGCCTCTGCAGCATGACACAGAGGGTAGGCTGGGAGGCAGGGGAGGCAGAAATCAAATCAGCTCTGACAAGAAAAAATGCACTGTAATTCAAGCAGGCCCTGATAACTTTGAGGAAGGAATAAAAAACAAAAGACAAGAAGGAATAAACACTCAGCTCTGGATTTATCCTCTAAGTTAACTTGATAAGTTGGAGAGTGGCTAAACAAATTTGAGTTGGAGTTTGTTCTTAAACTGACATCTTTAAATTCACCACATTTTCCGTATAGGTCAAAATGGTTCAAATGTGAGCGAGACTGAAACACACCAGGGGATGGCTAAGATAATAAAACTTAATGTATTTTGGATTTTTATCACGGGCAGTTAAAAGAGAAGCCATATACCTAGAGTGGATCCAGTGAAAGCCAAAGGTTTTCACTTGTTTTCATGAGGTAGAAACTATACAGTGTCTGCATACATAGTACAGATTCGGATGTCAAATTATGGGTTTCATTGAGGTAGCACATCAACCCGGAAAGGAGGGACGAGTTTCAGTTTTCTCATGAAAGTAAGTGTATATAAGAATGTTTGGGCCAGGCACGGTCAGGCCTATAATCCTAGAGTTTTGGGAGGCTGAGGTGGGAGGATCACCTAAGGCTAGGAGTTCAAGACCAGCCTGGGCAACAAAGCAAGACCCTCATCTCTATGAAAAGTTACAAAATTAGCCAGGCGTGGTGGTACACGCCTGTAGTCCCGGCCGCTTGGGAGGCTGAGGTGGGAGGATCACTTGAGCCCAGGAATTCAAGGTTACAGTGAGCTATGGTCACACCACTTCACTCCAGCCTGGGCAACAGAAGGAGAATATTTTTCTAAAAAAAAAAAAGAAAAGAAAGTGTGCCTAGGAAAGCAAAGGGAATTTAGAAAAACACTAACTATATTTGTAAGGATTATCTCTCTCTCTGCCTCTTCTTGTCTCTGTCTGTCTCTCTCACACACCCTGCCTCCACATGTATACACACCCTACTCAAAATACATAAGGTTACCTGGACTTTCTGAAACTTGGAATCCTGAAAGTTTAACATCATCTGAATCAATACCAATCTGCTAGGTTCATTGACTTACCTCAGTCAGTTACCCTTCCCCCAAACATTTACCAGCCCTGAGACATTGGTGTATCCAGGAGGAAGGTCTAATGCACCCCTGTAAACCCATTTCAAAGATGCTTGGGATCCTGAGTTGCTGTTAAAACCAAAGGGAAATGGGGGTTGGCAGAGGGTGGGGAGGACATGAAAGCCACCAGTTTGCTCCAGTTAATGCCTCTTGCCTTGAAATTTCGCCTGTCGATATCTGTAAACCACATTTTTATTTGAGATTTGTATTTTATTGGCATAATTTTCACTTGATTTTTATTTTATTTTATTATTATTTTTTTTTTTTTTGAGGGGAGTCTTGCTAGGGCTTGAGTGCAGTGACATGATCTCAGCTCACTACAACCTCCACCTCCCGTATTCAAGGGATTCTCCTGCCTCAGCTTTCCGAGTAGCCGGGATTACAGGTGTGCGCTAATTTTTGTATTTTTAGTAGAGATGGGGTTTCACCATGTTGGCCAGGCTGGTCTCAAACTACTGACCTCAAATGATCTGCCCACTTTGGCCTCCTGAAGTTCTGAGATTACAGGCATGAGCCACCACACCCAGCCTTGATTTTTAACCTATGTTACTTTGAATACTTCTTTTGTATACAGCATTTGGTTGATTTAATTTTCTAAACTTTTCCCTTCAACAGTTATATTTCTTTTTTTTTTTTTTTTTTTTTTGAGACGGAGTCTCGCTCTGTCGCCCAGGCTGGAGTGCAGTGGCCGGATCTCAGCTCACTGCAAGCTCCGCCTCCCGGGTTCACGCCATTCTCCTGCCTCAGCCTCCCGAGTAGCTGGGACTACAGGCGCCCGCCATCTCGCCCGGCTAATTTTTTGTATTTTTTTTTAGTAGAGACGGGGTTTCACCGTGTTAGCCAGGATGGTCTCGATCTCCTGACCTCGTGATCCGCCCATCTCGGCCTCCCTAAGTGCTGGGATTATAGGCTTGAGCCACCGCGCCCGGCCAACTGTTATATTTCTTGATAACTGACACACTTGTGTATTTACATTACTTTGTTTATACTTTTATTTTGAGGCTTTTCTTTTAATTTTTCTCACCCACCCTCTACATGTTGTCATTCTCAGATTTTCTGTATTTCATCATTTTTAATAAGAGTAATTTAGAAGTTATATATTCTATTTTCATTTTAGAGTAGTGTGCTCTATAATAAATAAACAAGCCAGACAGAAAAAAAATTGGGAGAGGAATGGAGAAGAGAACAGGAAAATGGGAGCCTGAGAGAAAACAGAGGAAAGGGGGGGTCTTCCCACAACACCTGCACATCAATCTCCATCTTCCCCACAAGAGAACCTGCAACCCAGGGGGTCTACAGGGCTCCCCGCGGTCTCTTCAGTGGCTCTCAGCCCATTTCAGCCTCAACTTCATTCAAACCGGCGAAAGTGTTTCCACTCCAGGCTCTAAACCAGAGGTGATTTTTATCATGGAAAAGAATTAAAATGCCTCACCTAGTCAGCAGTAGCCTCACCTAGTGCAGGGGAACAGGGATCGTGGCAGAAAGAATGCATCCCAGAGGCCACAGAGAGCACCCAAAACACAGAGCAGCAGCATCCCACAGCCACCCCAAAGGCTGACAAGGAGACAGAGGCCACACGTGGCACAGGACATTGATGGGAAGCACAGCCTTTCTTGGAAACCAGTTGTAGACACTGGATGATGCTTGGATCCTCTCCTCTGAGACAGGACAAAAGCAAGCAGGACATAGCTCTGCCATGAGTAGGACAGCCCCAGGGGTTGGGGGATGGGGGACAGCAAAGCCACACACCATTTACCACATGGTTGAAGCGTAGCAGTGGTTTCCTCATGAGGCTATCACATCCCATTGAATATGTCATTGGTTGCACATAACCGTGCATGTATACATGTATGTATTTCTCAGTTCTCAGCATTCATTCATTCATTCATTAACTCTTTTGTCATTTTCATATCGTTCATGTTTCATACTGACCTATCCTACTGTCTTGCCCTTTGACAGTGATACAGTATTTGGTAGTCTCAGTAAATCCTACCTGACAATTAGAGATAACACTCTGGTTCCAGGACATTCCTTGCATGATTCTATATTTATAGAACATTTTTCTGTCTGAATGCACTATAAGTTATAGTAGTTGACAAGTTAGGAGAAGCCACATAAAAGCTTCTTTTGAATCTCTGGGAAGATGCCACCAGGGCAGAACAAGGCAGGCAGAGTCGACTGGACTCCTCTGGAACCAAAAGTATTTCAACCTCAACCCTAAATGGAAGGAGAAAATCTGGTCTTTATTACAAAGTGGCCTTTTTCAGGGACATGAAGAATTGCTGAAGGAAGCAGACTTTTTTGGAAGTCAACCAATTCTAATCGGGTCTGCTGCTGTGGAACTCTCTGGACTCAGGATTCTTTGGTGAATGGGAGCAAGAATCTCCAAGGTTAGAAGCGAAGCTGCCAAAGTGGCAACTGACCTTGGCCCAGACCCCTCTCCCCATTTCAGACTGGAAAAAATGAGAGTACAGGTGACAAACTGTACAACATAGCAGATCTAAGCTGACGAAATCTTGAATGTATTTCTTAATTGTATGAGAAATGACTAATATTCCCTTCATTAAAGTAAAACAACCTTCCGTCCATAAGTAAAAACTTAAAAAAACAAAGCAGTTACAGAATCCAAAAGACACAAACAATTTCGAGCTTTAAATCGTACTTGCTTTGTACTTGTAGGGAATCATTGTATTTTTTTAATGAAAAAAAAAATTTTAAGACTAGGGTCTCACTATATTGCCCAGCCTAGACTTGAACTCCTGGGCTCAAGTGATCCTCCTGCTCCAGCCTCCCGAGTAGCTGGGCCTGCGCTGTACCTATTGTACTGGTAGGGGGTCTTTGCATTAAAAGAGACCTTAACAATAATCAAGACTAGCTGCTTCATATTATAATTGAAGAAAATGAAGTTCAGAGAGGTGAAATGACATGACAAAGTCACCCAGATAGGAGGTGACAGCAATGGATTTTGGCCCAAGCCTCTAGGCTGCTGGTCCCATACTTGCTCCACTACCCCATGCTGCCTCCATCCCAGGTCTCGGAGTTTTATCCTCCCCAAAGCTAGTTGATAATATAGACATGGCATGCCCAGTAGTACTTCAGAAAGGATTCCCAGGTGAAAACCAAAATGCCTGTCTTGCACTGATAAACTCAGTGCAACAGGTAAGAAATTCATGAAATTCTTTCTCCATGAGATACAGAACACACTAAAAAGTTCGCTAATGGCTCTGAAAATGTCATGGAGGATGAATCCTTAGTGAGTTAAAAAGGAGAATTAGAATGTGTCAGGGGAAAGGATTTGGGCCTTTCTGATGAGTGGCAGTGGTATATGTAAGTAGAGGCAGGGGCCAGCCTGAGTCTCTGAATGACAGCAACAAGCTGAGACCTTGCCTCTCATCCCTACCAACACACACTGGCCATGTAGCATAGCAAGAAATAAAAGTTCTTCATTTTAATCCACTGAAATTTGAAATACAAACATCCATGTGAATGTTCGTTACTGCATCATAACCTAGCCTATCCTGATTCATGCAAGCACCTACTAAAAGGTACTCGATAAAAGATGGTTATCATTTGCTGGTGAGGTTGCAAAGAAAAGGGAACACTTATACAGCGTCGATGGGAGTGAAAATTAGTTCAACCATTGGGGAAAGCAGTGTGGTGATTCCTCAAAGAGCTAAAAGTAGAACTAACATTAAACCCAGCAATCCCATTATTTGGTATGTTCCCAGAGGAATATAAATCATTCTACCATAAAGACACATGCACGTAAATGTTCATTGTAGCCCTATTCACAATAGCAAAGACATGGAATCAACCTAAATGCCCATCAGTGACAGACTGGGTAAAGAAAATGTGGTACCTATACACCATGGACTATTATGCAGCCATAAAACAGAACAAGATCATATCTTTTGCAGGAACATGGATGGAGCTGGAGGCCATTATCCTTAGCAAACTAATGCAGGAACAGAAAACCAAATACTGCACATTCTCACTTAGAAGTGGGAGCTAAATGATGAGAACTCATAGGCACAAAGGAGGGAACAGCAGACACTGGGGTCTACTTGAGGGTAGAGGGTTGGAGAAGGGAGAAGAATGGAAAAATAATTATTGGGTACTAGGCTTAATACTTGGGTGATGAAATAATCTGTACAACAAACCGTCGTGATACGAGTTTACCTATGTAACAAACCTTCACGTGTACCCTAGAATCTAAAATAAAAGTTAGAAAAAAAGAGTGCACAGAATGAAAAAAAAAGAGGTGGTTATCATTAAGAATGCACCCCTACAGGACTTTCCCAATGCCTCACCATCAGAGATTGAATGGTAGGCTAGAACAGACCATTGGTCTTATGCAGATTCTTGGATAGGGAAAGAAAAGTACAACCAAGGACAAGTCAGTGTCAAGATCAGATTCAGGGAAGTTAGGAAGTGCCCAGATAGACCATAAGGAAATTCCAGTTATAAAACAAATCCTGGTGCCCTGGTGCATCATGCCCCTAACAGACTGCGTCAGGCCTTTTTCCTCTTGCCCAGAATTCTCCCGCTTATTCACTAGTCAGTTCAGATTCCACTTATTCTTCAGACTCTAGTTTTAGTTCCATATATTCCCTCAAATTTCCTAATCCTTCAAGCCTCTACTATGTGCAAAATAGACCATGCAAAGCAGGTGCTTCAGCAATTATTGCTTTTACTTCCCATTTTATACTTAATCAAACATTTGGTATAATCCGTTTCAAGTCTGTCAATCTTGTTTCTCTAACCAGACTACAAGCCCTGTGAAAATGCCATGTGTTTTACTGCTTTTACAGTCCCCCACAGAAATGATTCCAAAGGACATTTTTACACTGATTTAAATGCCAGGGAGGAAAGAACATGATATAATCCTTGGGGCTGAGGACAATTTGTTTTAATGACTTTGGAAGAAAGTAGGGAAATTCACTAACTGGACTTTACAGTAATACTTTAATCTAGCTAAATAGACATACTCTTTTTTTAGGTGGAAATAAATTGTTATAAACCCTACATGCCGGTTGGGTATGGTGGCTCACACCTGTAATCTCAGCACTTTGGGAGGCCAAGGTGGGCAGATCACCTGAGGGCAGGAGTTTGAGACCAGCCTGGCCAACGTGAGCAAAACCCTATCTCTACTAAAAATACAAAAATTAGCTGGGCGTGGTGGTGCATGCCTGTAATACCAGCTACTCGGGAAGCTGAGGCAGGAGAATCGCTTGAGTCTGGGAGGTGGAGGTTGCAGTGAGCTGAGATCACGCCACTGCCCTCCAGCCTGGGCAACAAAGCGAGATCCTGTCTCAAAAAACAAAACAAAACAAAAACAACAACAACAAAACCCCCTACATGTCTTTGATTCAGCTTTGTTCAAATTAAAATTAAAACCAGAGATGACAAAGTAGTTTAGCAGGAACCCTGAGAAAAACTACAAGGAAGCATTTTTGAGAATTTAAAACACTTCATTAAAAATTAGCATTTGTTTTAATAGATTCAAAAGTTAAGTATTTACATACCAGTTATCATAAACTTTAAGCTAAATCTGTATAAGTTGTCTACTTGAAATCATAAGGTTAGGTTTTGTCCAAATCGTTTAACAGCACTGAGCTAATTAGTCTATAATATTGAAAGTTAGCTTTCATAATTCCAAAGACTGTTGGTATGTAACCTTGCAACTATCAATATTTGTTACTGCAAATTTTATTGGTTAAATGCCGAAAAAGTAGTTGGTGAAGGTCAAGATGAAAACAGTGTTTGTCATGAGAGGTTGATCCCACAGAGATGACCTCCCGGAGATAACCTCCTGGTCATAATTACTCTGGTCTACTTCTAATCATTCATCCTGGATAGTGATGTTGTGCAGATTCTCTTAAAGTTAAGTAAGTGCATTCCTCCTTAAAGGAATTTATTTTACAAGTAAAATAAAGTAGCTTCAGTGTACCTTAAAACGTGGAGCACAACTTTTATTTTCTTCAACACATATTGCAGTAGAAGCACTTTTAATCTATCTCTACAAAACCAACTCAGAATTTTCCCTCTCTGTGTACTCCTGCTGCTAACAGCTTGGTTCATTCTCCCCCTAGGAGTCATTTGGCTTGCTCCCAAGCCAGTTTCTATCAGTTGTACAAGTTATTGAAATGACATAATTTAATTGAAAATTAGGTAAACCAATGAAATGTGTGCATAGAAAGAAAATGAGTTTTCTTTCCTATGAAAAAAACAAGTCAATAAAGCCTAGGTGCCATTTCTAAATACTGTGCATTAGGTATGGGTGAGGTAACTATAAAAAAGAATAACAAAATCACTAAAATCTGGAGGTGTTCTGCACTTAGACTATTTTACAAGTGTCAAATTCTTGCTCCACTTTGAAGAAACCAAAACTGGGAAGGGTGGGTGATATAGTTTAGATGGCTATGTGCAAGAAAGATCACAACTCCAGCCAGGCGCAATGCATACAACAAAAGATTGGCAAACAAATGTACATGTATATGTTTTCAGTTAAAACAGATGGTCTATGTATATGTTTTTGTGATTCACTGTTTTAACCACATTTTATCGTATATAACTGACCAATTACTACAAATTCGTGACTTTGGATATGGGGCTTCTACTTAACTTGTTAATTAAACGATTGTAGAGATGACACAAGTGTATAGATAGAGACAGTACAATGTTATTAATCAACTTAGGAGATGCCAGAGTAATGTTGGTGCTGAGCTGGAGGAATATGAACATAAACCAGGATGTGGACAAGGTTGAAGAGATGACCCATAACTTCTTTTATATTTATTTTCTCAAGAAGCTATGAATTTTCCCAACTCTAAAGACTGTTTCAGCATTCATCATTTTAACAGCATAGAACAAGCACTTATTTACAAATGAAACAACACAAAAATCAATAGCAGGGAAGAACCACTGGCTACTATCCTGCAAAGAAAACACAGCTCTTCTTCAAGGTCTAACTTAAGAAGTTGAAGGCGCTCACACACCTGGCACAAGGAGGATGTAGCTAGGCCAGGCCTGGGGTGCAGAGGGGCAGGGGTGTGGGGGTGGAGAGGAGGGGTCCTGACTCTAGGGGCTGTTGTCCAGGACAGCAGGTCCACCTCCTGAGGGTTCAGCCCAGCCAGGAGTGAAGTGATTCCAGGAGAGAGAAGCCCATCACACTGGGGCAGCTCTCAGTTAAAGATGAACACCCGTTACTGAACTCTCTCTATCCCAAGTTTAGACATCAACCATCACAACCACCACTGGCTATGTCTTAACCTGGTACTCATGACTCCCTGCCAGAGTGGTCCATCACAGGAGCCCTGGGCTAGGGGAGACCTAGGTATCTGTATTCTGAAAACTCCTATGGGCAATTCTGACCCACTCTTCATGAGCGACCTTCATGAGAATCGTGAATCTGCTGAAATCAACTGCAAATGAATGTGCATGTGTACAAATGTTCAGCATTCTGGAGCGCTTGTCCACAGCTTCCATCAAATTGTTTTCATCAAAATTTTGTAACCCAAAAACATGGAGAACCACTGTTCTGAACTCAGTTCAAGTTTTCACCGTCCTGGTTATCTCCACAGTTCGGAGGAAATCTGAGATGAGGCCGAACACAGCATTCTCCCGTACACAGCCTTCCTGCTGTACGTTCTCTCTCTATTTTTTTTTTTCCAGACTCCAATCTGTTCCTCTTTCTTCACTTCTATTTTTACACTGAAAAGTTTGGGTTTCAAAATAACTATAACCTAAGAATTCCTCAGATAAAAGACACAAAAAAGTAAATTTCCAATTTCCCTTACCCTACTTCTCACATTCCTGTATGGCTTTTTTATTAAAACACCTTTTTTCAAAAAAATGAAGGGCACGTTATGTCTGTTTTTTCTATTAAGTGAATGACTTGAACAAATATACACATATTTATTTTAATTGTCAGCACCATGGCTTACCTATGTTTTTAAAATAACAAATTATATATATAGATAGCACTCTTTTCTCCTGTGTCTTGTCTCAACACATGACCATAGCAAGAAAGGATACAATGTTGTATGTGTTAAACAGGCTCCAATCTGTGCTGGTAGTTTGGTTTTATAAATAAGAACATTCCCTGTCCAGGAATAAGGCCCAGGCATTTGGATTTTCCAAAACAACTCTCTGTAACCAGGGTATCCAAATAAATTCAAGCATTTCAATTTCAAAACTGATGTAGCTATCTGCTCCTTATTGAGGTTCCTCTAAGTGCACATTAGTTAAATAAGCCATTTTCTATTATTTCTGAGCAAAATGAATATTCACTATTCAAAAGGACATGCCCTATTATAATTATATAACCAGTTCAAATTTGTTTTTAAGAAATGTAAGACAGACTTGAAATTTCAACCTGACAAAATTGCTGAAATTAAGCTTCAAGATGTATTCGTTCATTTGGAAAATTTCTAAGAAGCCTTAATATCAAACCTAAAATGTATAGTAATCAACACATTTTTCTGAGATCCAGATTTCAGCATAGAGGCAGTCTCAGTATAGAGCAGAAAGAACATGAAATCTGACCTCATCTGACCTGGATTATAATCACAATTTATCTCAATCCAGTAATTTCACCAGATCCCTTCTTGGTGGAATGGAAATAATGTCCATCTCACTCATAAGGTTATGATGAGAATCACTTGGGTTAACAACAGAACAAGCCTCTGTAAACTGGGAAGAGCTGTCTAAAAGCAAGGTACTATAAATGCTGTTCCTTTTTTAATGCAAAAGCCCTCCAAAATGCATAGGATGCTTCTTGCACACAAGTCATTAGAATGAAGTGACAACAGTTATCTGGGTAGGAATGAAGGTGAGAAAGAAGGGCCAAGGTAGCTGAAATCCTTAGCAGAACAAGCGCTCCCTTGTATAAGAGGTGCAATGGGCTGACAGCTTCCTGGCCACATCTTTTGACAACCCTGGTGGTCAGTGTCAGTACTTTGTGCAAAAAGCTAATACACTAAGAGGTCAGCAGGCTCACAGTGATGGCAGCTTGAGGCTCTCTCTGCTCTGGCAAACAGCAAGCTCCTATGTTTCTAATGCAGGGCTGTGTGTATCTGATTCTGCAATGCACCTGCCACGCCTGGGGAGCTGTTGGGAGAGGGAACACCGTGAAGTTCACCAGCAGCCAGAAGATGATTCCTGAGAGGCCAAGCCAGGTGCTACCTAGAGAAGCCAGCATGTGGGCTCCACATTTCTGCTGAACACGCCTGTGCCCAGAAGTGAGTACCATCAGGCTGAGGTCCCAGGGTACGCTCACAGTTCATTTCTCTTTATCTGAACAGAGAAAATCATGTACTTTCACACCTGTCATGCATTCCATGGGCTTCTAAACATTTTTTAAAAACGGAGATATAATTCACATGCCACAAAATTTACTATTTTAAATTTACCATTTCACTGTGGCTTTTGGTATATATACAGCTTGTGCAACTGACACCATTATCTAATTCCAGAATACTTTTATCACCCCAAAAAGAAACTCCATTCCTAGCAGCAGTAGCTTCCCCTTCCCCTCTACCCCCAGCCTCTGGCAACCACTAATCTACTTTCTGTCTCTCTAGATTTGCCTGTTCTGGACATTTCATTAAAAAATGAGTAATGCAATATGTGGCCTTTTGTGATTGCTTTTACTTAGCATTAGGTTTCAAGGTGCATCCATGTTGTCGCATATATCAGTGCTTCATTCTTTTTTATAGCTGAATAAGTTTCCCCTGTATGCGTATAACACATCTTGTGTACCCATTCATCAGCTGATAGACATTTGGATGGTTTCCAACTTTTGGTAGATGACAATATGAATATTCATGGACACGTTTTATGTATGAAACATGTTTTCAGTTATTTTAGGTATATACCTGGAATGCAATTGCTGGGTCATTTCTGGGCACTTTTGAACCCTAAAGTTTATGTCATCACCCTCTGTGTACCAATTTCCATGGCAGACAGAAATAAATACAGTTCACAAGGAACCCCAAAAGCCAAAGGAGAAAATGAAGACAGGTAGAAAGGGAAAAAGGGGTTCTGCATGAAGCAATATATAGCTGCTCTCAAAGTACCACCAATAATATATTTCTCCTGTACCATAACACTGCAGTAGCCATAGTTAGGATGAGGGGACCAGCACTGGGCCTAAGTTGGCACAATCCTCTTAATAATAAGAACAATGAACATATAATGAGTGATTCCTATGCACAAGGCACTATGCTGAGCACATTTTATGGACTAATAGTAGAGAGGAAAGGAGAAACAGGATTATTGAAAACAAACACTCACTGCAGCCAATTCTGCCTTCTGCCAGAGTGGCATAATTCATGTCTAGGACAGGCCTGGAAGGAAAGGGGAAAACAGAGGAAGCTAAATTGCCTGAGGAAGAAAATGACATTTATTTGCTAGAGCCAGGTAGGGAGTAGGGGTGTTGAAGGCTTGAAAATGGAAAAGGGATTGATGTGTAGATAAGAGAAGGCAGGAACAATGGAGCAGGGGCCTAAGAAGAAAAGACAGCCTGTAAGAAATCCCAATGGCCAAGAAAACTTTAGTTTTAGTTGATTTCTGTTTTGAACCACATTGTTATCGTCCTCCTTTTCCCTGAGACCTTCAGTAAGGCCTGTGTTGATGTCACTCTGGAAGATTAGAGAAGTGGGCAGTGTAGAGCAAAGAGGAGACAGCAGTGGCCAGAGGTGAAACACTGAGCTAGCAGCAAGAATTCAAAGAGAGATGACCAGAACAGGTAAGCCCCATTATTATCAGAATATTGGAGGGAAGAAAAGGTACTGAACTTGTAGTACATGGCTCAAGCCATTTTAAGTATTAGGGGAAAGGGTGACCCCAGAAGCTGGAAGAGATGCGATCACCTGCCTTTCATACTATAATCTGCCCAACAATGCAACAGTTATGTTATAAAGGGTGGGTAACAGGGAGTAGGAGGCAAATCCAAGATTTACCACTTTAATGTTCACTGCATGACAATGGACTCATGACCTTCAAGACTTTGAGGTGCCATTCCTAGGAATGGTCATAAAGTCCCAAAACATTCTCAGTGCCCTGTGGAAGTCAAGGACTGTTCTCAAGCTGCAGATGAAAAAACTCTAGCACGAGAGTCTCCTGGACATGACTGGGTCCACTGAAGTTTTTCTCACCCATCCTCCTGCAACAGTCACAGCTAAAGGGCCTTGAGGCCACTTCTGTAGCAGGGGTTGACAAAAATTTTCTGAAAAAAACCACACAGTAAATACTTTAAACTTTGTGAGCCAAGAAGCAAAATCAAGAATATTATTAATAAATAGGTACTTATATAAAAAGAGAAATTTCTACAACTTTTATGGATGAAATTCAAAAAATAATAATTGTGCACAATTTTTAGTAATACAGATCTGTTAATGAGAAGAATGAAATTTATTGATAGCATTTTTTTCCACTGGGGTATATACCTGGAATGTACATACCCCAAATTAGTGTTTCCCAAGCAATGGGGAAAGGACTCCCTATTCAACAAACGGTGCCGGCACAACTGGCTAGCCATACACAGAAGACTGAAACTAGGCCTCTTCCTTATACCATATACAAAAATCAACTAAAGATGGATTAAAGCCTTAAATGTAAATCCTATAACTATAAAAACCCTGGAAGACAGCCTAGGCAATACTGTCCTGAACACAGGAAAGAGCAAAGACTTCATGACAAAGACACCAAAAGCAAACACAACAAAAGCAAAAATTGACAAATGGGATCTAGTTAAACTTAAGAGTTTCTGCATAGTAAAGGAAACCATCAACAGAGTTAGCAAACAACTTGTAGAGAATGGGAGAAAATGTCTGCAAACTATGCATCTGACATAGGTCTAATACCCAGCATCTATAAAGAACTTACGTTTATAAGAAAAAAACAGCCCTATTAAAAAGTGGGCAAAGGTCATGAACAGACACTTCTCTAAAGAAGATTTACACGCAGCCAGCAAGTATATGGAAAAAAAAAGCTCGATATTACAGATCAGTAAAGAAATGTAAATCAAAAACATAATGAGATACCATCTCACACCAGTAAGAAGGCTATTATTAAAAAGTCAAAAAGTAACAGATGCTAGCAAGATTGTGGAGAAAAGAGAACATTTATACACGGTTGGTGGGAGTGTAAATTAGTTCAACCATTGTGCAAAGCAGTGTGGCGATTCCTCAAAGAGCTAAAAGCTGAACTACCATTCGACCCAGCAAAACCATTATTGGGTATGTACCCAGAGGAATATAAATCACTCTACCATAAAGACACATGCACATGAATGTTCATTGCAGCCCTATTCACAATAGCAAAGACATGGAATCAACCTAAATGCCCATCAGTGACAGACTGGATAAAGAAAATGTGGTACCTATACACCATGGACTATTATACAGCCATAAAACAGAACAAGATCATATCTTTTGCAGGAACATGGATGGAGCTGGAGGCCATTACCCATAGCAAACTAATACAGGAACAGAAAACCAAATACTGCATACTCTCACTTGTAAATGGGAACTAATGATGAGAACTCATAGACACAAAGAAGAGAACAATAGACACTGACTGGGACCTACTTGAGGGTGGAGGGTGGGAGGAGGGAGAGGAGCAGAAAAAATAACTATTCAGTACCAGGCTTAGTACCTGGGTGATGAAATAATCTGTACCACAAGCCCCCATGAGACAAGTTTACCTACGTAACAAACCTGCACATGTACCCTGAACCTGAAATAAAAACAAACAAAACAAAAAACAAACTTAGTTTATCCTAACATCAAACCGATTACAAATGTGCATCTGCAGAAACCATTCTTAGCTTATGGGCCGGTACATAAGCTACATACGGTTCTCAACTTCTATTCTGCAGCCCCTGTTATCTGAAGCAAAGTGAATGCTGGGTTATCTATGTAGAGAGTCTGTAATGCAATACCCTGATTCAGAAATTAGACACCTCAAATGGACTTTGAAGTAGGGCTTGAAAGATCCAGCTGTTCCTCGAACCCATCGGTCTAGTCCCCCAGTGATAGAAACAACCATTCTTTCAGCCAGTATTTCCTGAGAACCTACTATGTGCCAGAACTGTCATAGTCACTGGGGATATTGTGGTGAGTAAGACAGATGAGCTCCCTGCCTTCCTGGGGGATGAGACTGCAAACAAATGTTAAAGCAAGAAAAACCTGTCAGAGAGTGGTCGTGCTATGGAGAAAATGAGAGACTATATTGGAGGAGTAGGGATAGGAAGCTACTTTGGATGATGCAGTGAAATAACCAGTTCCTTTGTCCCTACATTATTCTCAATCCTTTTTTTTTTTTTTTTTTTTTTTTGAGATGGAGTCTCACTCTGTCACCCAGGTTGGAGTGCAATGGCACGATTTTGACTCACTGCAACCTCCGCCTCCTGGGTTCAAGCTATTCTCCTGCCTCAGCCTCCCAAGTAGCTGGGATTACAGGCATGTGCCATCACACCCAGCTAATTTTTGTGTATTTGGTAGAGACAGAGTTTCACCGTGTTGGTCAGGCTGGTCTCGAACTCCTGACCTCAACTGATCCACCCGCCTTAGCCTCCCAAAGTGCTGGGATTACAGGCACGAGCCAGCGCATATGGCCATCAATCCTTTTTTTTCAATCAGACGTTTGTGTTTTTTCCAGTATGATGGAGGTGAAATAGAATCTCACTGTGTTTTGATTTTCTTTCCCTTCTTATTAATCAGCATTATATGTAAATATATATATTTTTTGACTTTCAGGTTTCCTCTTCTATTAATCCCTGACTGATTTCTCGTTTATTTTTCTGTTCAGTTTTCTTTTTCACTTTGTTGGCATTCTTTTAAAATTTTGGATATTGATCTTTTATTGGTGCTATATATTACAGATATCCTCTCCCAGACTATCCCTTGTCTGTTAACTTTGTGGTGCCTCTTGTTTACAAGATTTTAATTTTTATCTGGTAAAGAATTCACTGTATATGAGAATTGGTTGTTAGCTCCCTTCTCAGCAGGCAAATATAGAAAAAAGCAGGGATTTTTAGTTTAAACCTTCATTTCATCCCTTATAGCTGTGTCTTGCCCAAATTTATTAAAGTGTTGAGCCCTGACTGCCCTGTCTGCAAAATGAGAACAATTCCTACCTCACAGTTTTGTTTTGAGAATTAAATGAGAGAATATATGCAACTCTCCTAGTACAGTAGGCCCCTTCTACCTCACTCTTAAATTATAAGCTGCTTTGAAGGAATTATATTCTGCATAAAACCATGAGCAGCACGGATACTTAGACTTTGTTTACTGTGTTGATTGAATTTATCTTTAAAATGCATATAAAGTATAATAATATGCACTTAATTGACTAAAATGTGGAAGACAAGACCAGAAAAACAATTTAGCAATTAGCTCTTTAACCCACAATTACTCCAACTGTCCTCCCTTGAACTAAAGAGGTAACAGAGTGGTAGTAAGTAACCCAGTTAATAGGAAATTTGTAAACATTCTTTTGAGGGAAAATGGTATTTCAAAAGCCTAGAATCCCATTTATACTGTCAATCCTACGATGGTCCAAAATCCATAGAACAGCATGTTGTAAAAGATATTTGTAATTAGTTTTGAGAGAAAAAAAATCACAAACTAATGTGAACAATAAGCCTTAACAATTTCATAATAAATGAGTTATATGGGGAATACATTTATAATACAAACACTAACAAAAATGTACTAGTTATGGCTAGCTTTTATTTCAGATTAAAAAGAAAAATTCCAACTCCTCTGATCCCTGAGCATATTATATATGCGTTACGTTTCAAGAATAATAAAAGAAATATTAAAAATGGCAATGAATATAGGGCTTTACCCACCACAAGCACACACATCTACACGTTTTTGGTACTCACAGGCCAGTGCCCCAGCTGGAAACACATGGCTGAACACAGACCATATTCATTGACTGAACTCTTTCCATGTGAACACCTGCAAGGTGCTTTCACCTACCTGCTCTCGTTTCATCTTCACAACAACCTGTGAGTTAAGTATTAGTAACGTTTGCTCAAAGGAAGAAACTCAGGTTCAGAAAGGATATGCCACTTGTCCCTATTCAGTAAGCAGGAGAGCAGAATTTAAACTGCTGACTGCAAATATGAAAATATAAGCCCATCTTATAGATGAAGCTGCACCAGACTGAAGTATTTTCATGAAATTTGTAAAACCATGTAAACAGGACTCCAAGATCCCATGTATTACTTTCACTGACTTCTCCCATGTGCTACTCCTGAAACTGCTGAAGGAAGAGACCTCCTTCTATGGCCTAATTACCCTGAGCTCAATGAGCACATATTTTGCTAAATGGGATTTTTAAGTGATTGTGCTCTAGTCAAAGTACATGAAAAATAAACTTAAATGACTTGCTGTTGCATTGTGCACAATAGCAAATGCTGTAAAACACGAATATTGCCTCTGATTTAGGGCTGGATTCTGAAAACATGTTTGGAAGTCATTCAGCCAGCTCCAACTACAAATGAGTAAGTGATGGCCATGAAGACGGACTGACATGGAGTTGGATTCATCTCATCAGAGGCTTTTGGCCCATTTACACTCAAGGCTTTATTTATTCAAATAATTTGCTTTATTCCACCCCTCTAGAGAAGAAGACCAGCAGACCATCATTCCACCCCTGTTCTTTGCAAAGAATCGAACATAAACAATGTCAACAAGAATCATTGCATTTAACAAACTGCAGGATGCACCACAGCACTGTTTGTAAGATGTAAATGGAGTCTTGTTTTATTTCACTGTTCTGCTAAATTCAGGTATCTGCTTCATTTTAGATCTCGGTCCCCTGAAAAGAGGCTCCCGTGCTGTATTCAGTACTGTCAAATATGCAGATTCAGTGAGCCATCCCAAACAGCGAACGTGAAACATGACCTAGATGATGTCCATTTAGACACGGATGATTGAAGGGTTACTATACTGTGGTGACCATTGGCATTGCTTGCCACCCATCTCCAACTCTCTGACTATGGCACACAGCAGGATGGTCCCTCTAGCATTGGGTGGGACTGAGCAACTGGCTCTGAGCACTGGATTGTGAGCAGATGTAACGTGTGTTGCTTCCAGGCTAGAGCTTTTAACAATGCCATGCAAAGATCCTCCAGAGCATTCACCCTCTGCCAAGGTGACCAGCAATGTTCCAGATGGCAGCTGCACTGCTAGCCTGGGGTCCAGAGAGATGCAGTGACAGCACAAAGCAGCGCCCCCCACCCGCAACAGATATCTGGCAAAGGCAGAAATAAACCTCTGCTAGCATGAGCCCGGAGCATTGTTTGTGACCACAGCATAAACTGGCCCCTCTCACCCAATGCCTCAGGCACACGGTGCCATGAAAAAGGGCTTGGTGTTGATTAAATTGAGTTGATCTAGTAATAAGTTAACAGATTCGTGTAATTTAGTATCTGAAATAAAATGTTATTATCTTGTCAGGGAAAGGTCCTTCCGCCCATAGTTCACTTGGGCCCCCAAGTGATCACCGTGTTCCAAAATCTGTATTAAATAGACCCAAGCAAAATTGAAAAGGAAAAGTTACAGTTGTAACCTTCCAAACTGCCAGCTCCAATTTATTGGTCTGCCAAGGTTCTGAGTTGTAAACAATAGAAAGTACTCTGGCTAGTTAAGCAGAAAAGGATTGATTAAAGATTTATTAGTTTACAGAATCTCAACAGAAACACCATCTCCAGACATGCCAGTATAGATGACATAGCCTCACTGCTGGGCATGGACACCACCCTGAGCTCTGGAGGCCTCTGCTAGAATCTCGGCCACTGAGCTACTCTGTGGCCCTCATGCACCTGCTTTGCATCTGTAGGGTACAATCCAAACTCTCATGCAGGTGTATCTAAATAGTGAAGCCTAGATCACATGAATGCAGTTGGGGTGCAAAAACAAAGGTGTGTCCAAAAAGAATAGTAAATACTCACTATATCTGTGGTAGTGCCTAATGGGTAACTAAGGTCTTCAGTGCTCATTTTAGTCATAATCAACTTCCAGGGCCTTCCTGGTGCCTGCAGCTCTTCTTTTTCTCTCCAGTAGGGTTTCAATCAATCCCTGTTTGTACTACTTTCAGTTGGGTCTGTCACTTGCAACCCAGAGAGCCCTAACTGATACAGAAATAATCATGCATTAAAGAATCCCAGGCTAGCCCATTGCAAGGGGGGCTGTGAATATTCAGATGCCCTGAAGAAATTTTCATATTTTTTTTTTCCTGCGAGGTAACTATGCATGACAGAAAAAAAAAAAAAAATCAAAGAATATGAGACTTTGGTTTGAGAACCCTAATTGGGATCATGGCTAAATACTGATACTTAGGTTCTCTACTAAAAGTCCTCAAAATGGGGGTCAGGTGTGGTGGCTCACATCTGTAATCCCAAAACTTTGGGAGGCCAAGGTGGCAGGATCACTTGAGCCCAGGAGTTCAAGGCCAGCCTGGGCAACATAGTGAGACCCTGTCTCTACAAAATAAAATAAAATAAAAAATTAGGCCAGGCACAGTGGCTCATGCCTGTAATCCCAGCACTTTGAAAGGCTGAGGCAGGCAGATCAAAAGGTCAGGAGTTTGAGACCAGCCTGGCCAACAGAGTGAAACCCCATCTCTACTAAAAATACAAAAAATTAGCTGGGTGTGGTGGTGGGCGCCTGTAATCCCAGCTATTTGGGAGGCTGAGGCAGGAGAATTGCTTGAACCCAGGAGGCAGAGGTTGCAGTGAGCCGAGATTGCACCACTGTACTCCAGCCTGGGCGACAGTGCTGTAGTTCCAGTTACTTGGGAGGCCTGAGTTGGGAGGTCGGGGCTGCAGTGAGCCATGATTGTGCCACTGCACTCCAGTCTGGGCAACAGAACAAGACCCTGTTTCTAAAAAAAAAAAAAAAAAAAAAAAAAAGCAAAAAATTAATAAACATCTTCACAAATAACTTTTTACTTTAAAAAATATTACATATACATTGATCATGTGGGCATATATTCAATGAATTAAAAATGTCAGTAGTATACCCAAGGTGCCAACTTGTTGCCAATGCTACTTGGAAATAAGGCTATCTATAAGACTATATGTAGACAGAAATAGTTAATGTTTAAAGAAAGATAGAGCTAGTTAAATAGGTATAGACATATATTCACACACACACACATTGATGTTAGGGTCTAGGATTAGTAAAACCAAAACTACCCTATACTCTGTTTCTAGGTGCTCAAGTCCAAGGGCTGGTTGAAATACTAGAATAAAACATGAGAAAAACAAAAACCTAAGAGAAAAACTGCATAAAAATCATACTGAATACTAAAGGCATGCCAAGGACTTCTTAGGGTAACTTAACGTTTCTCTTTTCACTAAGAATGGCTTTCAGGACAGGGCAGGGGCCCTTGGCCTTTGTTTAGGTCAAGTGGCCTGAGCCAGCTGATCCAGGGTGAATATCAAAGAGACTAAGCCCTGGAGTCCAGTGAGGTGAGCTGTATTGCAATAGCACTTGAGGGAGAAGATCAAAGGATTCAGAAAGCTGGGATTTCCATAGCAGCCCTTTTCCTTCTCTCTTCCACATGGCAGTCATTAACTCTTCCTCCAATTCAGTGAGAAATCCCAAGGTTTCCCAATAAATTTCATTCTAAAAAATTTAATTGTTAATTATTATAGGCACATATAGTTGTTTATTCTTTAATTCTTTTTTCCTTCCTTTTTTGTTCAAGTTAGGCTAGAGCCCAGTTCCTGTTTGTAACCAAAAGAATGTTAGATTAACTAAGTCTATTTCCCTATGATCTTACCCTCCCCAATATCCAGCTCCAGCCTTAGGTAACTCATCTTCCTTAACGGCAGCAATTTAAAAGGACCTTTGGCTTTTCGGAACCTAGTAGTCATGTGCCACCCTGTCACTGAGCTTAGCAACCTTAGCCTTGATTGTCACTTTTTAGGAAAATAATTGCTAATTTTAACAACCTCTGGCTTATAGTTGTAACTTCAAATGCCTTCAGAGATCAGACAGGTGAGGTAAATGGAGAGAATGGTGAGCTGGACCTCACCAGACTCACTATAAGCCCCATATAAATATATTTATGTTCAAAATACTTAAAACACTGTGTGGTTCAAATAAAATTCATGAGCCAAATTTACCTCCTGAACAGTCAACTAGCAACCCAGCTTGCTATTGGTTTATATTACATATGGGTCTAGATTATAAGGCTCTTAAAATTCAATTTTCATTCAATTACTCGAACAGGATAAAAATGCTTCTTGCACAGCAAATTTTCCTATCTTTTTTTTTTTTTTTTATCAGAACATAAGACATTAATGGAGCTAACGTGAGGTATCTAGTGGACCCAAGTGGTGTTTTTAAAAGAAGCTTATCAATGCTGGTAGATTCCTCCCTCAGTGTGTGTCTTATGGTAAGTGAAACAGGCTCATGTTACTTTCTATGAACCACAGAACAAAGCATGCCAAACTCCTTAGAAACACAAGGACTCCAAAGGTATTACAGCACAGATGGAAAAACTCAAATGCCTAGCCTTGACAGTCTTTGGTTTAACTACTTGACCTGATTCTCTTCACAGACTAAAAAGGAAATTCAATTCTATTTGAGAAAACTGACAAGACATTCTTTTCCTTGGAGAAAATGGACTGGGACAAATTACACACAAAAAGCTAAAATCTCCAGCACCAGTGGTTGAAAAACAATCAAGCCTCCATTAGCAGTTCCTTTGCCCACAGAATGCTCTCTGAGGAAGTACGGGGTTTGGAAAAAGTGCAGGCCTCTATTCTTCATCCACGACACATCAAAGTTGTAATAAAAACCTGCTTTTCTTTGTGCAACTAAGCTGCTGCTATTTCACACCCACATATTGCTGGAGCTTATTCAATTACCCTCAATGACTTTGTTTAAAATGAAAATGCTTTGCCTCCTAAGGACAGTGTGAGAGGACTGATTAATGTTGCTCCCTGAAGAACAGAAGTGTAGGTACACAGACAAAAACCTAAAGAGCTGGAAACTACTGCTGGGCCATGTTTCACAAGCAATTCAAATCTACCTTCAAGTATTTTGTAAAGCGTAAGGACTCCTAAGGCAGTTGGATATATCAGGGGGCATCCTATGCCATTTTTCCTCTTTCTTCTTGATGACAATCACAGAATTAGAAAACTAAGAGGATGACAAGAAGTGAGAAAGAAAAACCAAATTTTGCCATATGGTTTTTCAGGAGAGGGGGAAACAGTTCTTCTTCCCCACCTCCCCCCCCCCACCCCCCCCCCCCCCCCCCCCACACACACACACATGGTTCCAAAAGATCTGTAACTAACGAACCAAGCCAGCACATTGCTGGGTTCTGGAGCTCTGTGACTCAGAAGTCACTTTTCTATCCAACATATTAAATGTCAAGTAAAATACATCCGATAAGAGAGATGAAATTTTTTCGGGAAGCTTGGCCACTGAGTGAGTGTCTCTCCTTTGCAAATGAGCCCTGTATGTTGCATCTGTTTTTTAGTTAGATTGCCAACCTATAAGAGATAAAACATCCACCCAAGAGCTGCATTAAAAAGCATAAATCATGGAAACCATATCTAGTCCTCTATAAATCCCTTCAAAAAGAACTTTATCCATAATCATAATCATAATAAAGGTCTGTTTCATTTAAGAAAGAAAAAAAACCCAAACAGAAACACATGCAGATAGAAAACAGAGAGAAGATGAAAGAATCACAGTGATATTTTTATGTATGCATAGTACGCGAAATTTGGAGACGAAGAGTCCCGACAGAATGCTTGAAGAATCTGTAATACACAAGAATATATAGGTTCCAGGGTGCGCATAATCAGAAAGGGCAGTATTTATCCATCATCTGTCATCGGCTCTCATTTCGCAAAGCTTGAAGATTAGAACCCCTGATGTCAAAAGAACTGAAAATATTTAGAGCTAGTTCTTGCATGGCTCTGTGAAGAAGGGGATGAGGGAAGAAAGAATTATATTAGGACTACACTTCACTACTCTTTTTTTTTTTTTTTTTTTGCAGTTTTTACATTTATTTAAACAGAAAACGTGCACACCAGCTGTCTACTCATTTTCTTCACTGCGCAGCCTGGCATTGGGGTTGGTGACTCTGATGGCCAGCTGGGCAGCTCTTTCCACGATGGCTTTGCGGTTCTTGGAGGAAACATTGTGAGCAATCTCGGCACAGTAAGATTTGTTGCACATCAGCAGCACTTCCAGCTCCTTGACATTGTGGACCAGGAACTTCCGGAAGCCACTGGGCACCATGTGCTTTGTTTTTTTGTTGCTCCCATAACCAGTGTTGGGCATCAAGATCTGGCCCTTGAATCTTCTACGAACCCTGTTGTCAATGCCTCTGGGTTTCCGCCAGTTACGCTTAATTTTGACATATCGGTCTGACTGGTGCGGGATGAACTTCTTGGTTCTTTTTTTGACGATCTTGGGCTTCACAAGGGGTCTGAGGGCGGCCATGATGCCGAGGAGGAGATGGCTGCCACCTCCGTAGGCAGCGCCGAGGAAGAGAGAAGGGCTACTCTTTTTTATAGTTGATTGTTTTCTTTAAGAGGAGCATAAGCTATGATTAAAGTGGCAGAATTTTGGTGCCTCTAACACCTGGTATGGAAGCAGAGTAACAAGAAATACTTGGCAACCCAATTATTTCATGCAGGTTTTCATCTACCCAGAAAGTTGTCCTCAAAATAGAATGGAACTTTTTCTCCTTTATCAATCTGGGAGGTGCCTAGGGCAAAGTAACCAAGAACCTAAGAGTGTTGTTGATCTGTATTCTCAACAAAGAAAATCTAAATACACTATGATCCAAGGAGTCTAACAAATAGCTTTCTAATTTTATTTCAATTACTTAATGGTACATTCAGCTTATATTACACTGCTGTCTTGATGTAGTGACAGTGAGGCTGAAAAGAAACAAGATTTGTCCCTAGAGAGATATGGGGTTATTGAGCTCTGTTCCCAGAAGTGGGAGGATGGATTAGATAACTGACCTTTCTATAGTTTTAAGGAATATTTTAATTCAACTGTGAAATAATGGGAGAATAAAACAAATTCAAGATCATCACTATCTAGGGATTTGGGGAGGTTAGATGTATATCCTGAAAATAATAGCTAGGGAGAAGGAAATCTAAGAAAATTTTTACCTTAGAATGCTAAAAACTTAATATTTTAGAAATAGCAAAAGGCTCATTTATTTCTTATAAATTTTTAACCAAAGACATTTATAGTTACTGAATAGGCTGAAATAGTAAGATTCTTATACTTTCACATATTGGGGTCTCAGGAGTAAACATTTACTAGGGATCACTATGGGAAATGCAATCCTTCCCATCAAGAACAACTGTGGAGACAAAACATTCCATCCAAAATGGATTATCAGGACTCAACTTGTACAAAGCAATGCACAAATCAGACTCTTTCTGTTGTCATTCCAAGTGGGGGAGGGGTCAGCATGAAGTAGGGTTGCTATGGGAAGGTTTCTGGGCTATGAACCTTGACTTGAGGAATGTCCAAGGATGAAAAGGTCAGGAGTCATAAGAAAGGGGGATGGGGCCTTGCAGGTAGAGGAGTCAGCATAAGCCACCTTTGTAGGTTACAGTGAAAGACATTTGGAGACTGGCTGAGGCTAAAAAGCTGGGGCAGACTATAGAAAGCAAAGCTACCATTATTGAGAGCTAAACATGCCAGGCACAAAGCTAAACATTTCCTTTACTTTTTTCCCTAATTTAATTTTAATAAAACTGAGCCCCAGGCCACAGGCTCGGATTGCTTCTCTTTGTTAGCCACACTCACTTCCTAGATGACCACATACAATCTCTCAGTTTTAGTGCCACTTGTACTTGGATGACTCTCAAATCACCACCTTCATCCTGGACATTTCTTCCAAGCTCTGGACTTACACGTCCGGCTGCCTATTTGACATTTTCATGTGCATGCCTGAAGGGTATCTTAAACTTAACGTGCCTAAAACCTAATTCCTGCCTTCCATCTATCCCCCAAACAAAACAAACAAGAGAGAAATAACTGCTCCTCCTCATCCACCTTCCAAACACATCCAGAAACCAACCACTTCTCACCACCTCCACACCTACCACAGCAAGCCACCCCCATCTCCAGCCTGAATCACTGGCGCAGCCTCCAAGCTCCTAGTGAGGATGGGTGTGAACCTCTCCTCCAGAGCCCCACTGAGTCTACGCATTCCAAACCTGTCCTTTGTAGGACAGGCTCCAGCCATCAGTATTGTTGTCTGAGGTAGAGACAAAGAGTTAAGAGTAATTCTTTGACAGGTGACAGCAGAAACAACAGATGCTGAGTGAATCTAAAAGGAAAACTGCAGGGCGGGGTTGAGGGTGTCAAGGATGGGACATTTGAGGACATCCACAGGGGAATAAAAGAAGTCCCACTCTTAAGAAACATCACACTGTTGGCTAGGCTCATGGCTCACGCCTGTAATCCCAACACTTTGGGGGGTTGAGGCGGGTGGGTCACTTGAGGTTAGGAGTTCGATACCAGCCTGGCCAACATGGTGAAATCCTATCTCTACCAAAAATACAAAAATTAGCCAGCGTGGTGGTGCATGCCTGTAATCTCAGCTACCGGGTAGGCTGAGTCAGAAGAATCGTTTGAACCCGGGAGGTAGAGGTTGCAGTGAGCCAAGACAAGCCACTGTACTCCAGCCTGGGCGACAGAGCAAGACTCCGGCTCAAAAAAAAAAACAAGAAAGAAAGAAAGAAACATCACATTGTAGGTCAAATGTCCGCCGCCTTGAGCAGCCTTTCCTGACTCCCCAGGCAGAGCTGAAGGCTCAATTATAGGCTTGGAAATCACCGGATGCCTATGCTAAGAGCCTCCTACACCAGAATCTGAACTCGTTTTGTGCCTCCAGCACCTCACGCCTACCTGGTAAGCCCTTGGCAAAACTGTGCTGAATGTTTAACATGGTGTCACGGACAGTGAGTTAGGAACTTGGAGAGGAAGTGGCTGCTTTCTTCTGGAAGAGCTAATGAAGACTTTACATAGGAGGTGAGGTTTGCGAGATAGAAAAAGGTATTTCAGTTTATCCAGGAAGTTAGCACTGATGGCCCAGCAATGAACAGCAGTGGTGTAGAAAGACGGAGGGCGAGGTCCAAAGGAAGCGAGGAAGGGAAGCCGCGCGCGGCAGCAGTGCTGGGCTGTGGTGCTGAAAAGTAGGCTAGCACTGGGCAGCCGAAGACAGAAGCGAGGCAAAGGAAGAGTTGTTCCCTCCCCTCCAGGACTGGTGGCGGGAAGCAGGGTGGAGGTGGGGGAGATGTCTAAAAGATACGACGAATAGCCGGGCAACGGAAAGTAGCTGCTTTTGAGAACGTGGTTGAGGCTGGAAGCAGGAGTTGATGAGTAAAAGGATGAGGAGAGCTCATACCTGTGGTTCTTGTCATTTCCATGTACGATGCAAATTACCGAGCTCCAAAAAGGAGATGAACCCAAAACCTTAACAATCAGAGGCTAAAACTGGACTAATCAATTAGGTGTGAGCCAATAAGTTAATGAGGTAGGAAGCACAACACGGTCGAGAATTATAAGACAAACCCAGGTTATTACTTGGGTCCTCGAGGATCCAATTAACTTCTCATTAAGTGGGGCTGGGTGCTCGGCTTCTCACCGGGCGCCAGCCTCCAAGACCCCAGCCAACGCCTGGAATGGGACTCCGGGGAAATTCGGCCAGCTGGTGGATCTTCAGTGAGATGACGGCAGTGGCGTGGACAGGCCATTCACGGCGATACCCACCCAGCTCTGTCCAGGCCTCGAGCGGAAGGCTGGGAGCAGCACAGCACACGAATGGCAGCCGCAACGCCTTCCTTTCCCTTTCCCTGCCTATCACGCAAACTCTCCCCTACTAAAATGTACCCTCCGTAAGAACAGGGCTCCGTCCTTCTTCGCCGGATGCGCGGAGCCCAGAAGGGCGCCCGGCCACGGCGACGCCCAACAAGTACTGGCTGAATAGTGAATGAACCCCGCTCGGCCGCACTTCAGTCTATTGGGCAGTGAAGGATGCGACCTGTGGAGCCGCCTAAGAGAGCACAGGGGGAAGAAGCGGAAGCCTCCGGAGGTCCCCGCGGGGCGACCTGCGAGACCCGAGCGCCGGGCTCCGTAGTGGGGTCGGGAGGGGGATTCTGGTCCCAGGCCCAAGACCGACGGCTTTGCAACTGACCTTCCGGCGGGGGCGCCCGCGCCGGGCACAGCAGCCAGGCTCCGGCGTCCCGCTCCCGCCGCCCCCCGGCGGCGCCCGGCGCCCGCTGCGCACGTAGGTCACCTGCCTCCTGCTGGCGCCACGCGTCGAGCCCGGCGCAGGCTGCAGGTGCGGCCCAGGTGGCCGCCAGGCCAGGCCCGGCAGGGCGCTGCGGACTGGGGACCCGGGACCGGCGCGCCGCAGCTCCGCGCACAACCGCAGGCCGAGCAACAGCGCGGCCCCGAGTAGACACCGGCGCAGGGCGCCGCAGCCCCTCCCGGGAGGCCTCTCCCGGGCCATGGCGCTACCCTTGGGGTCCCGCGGGCCGCGCCTGGCCGGCAGCAGGGATGTAGCCCCGCAGGCCAGAGCGGCCAACTGTGGGAACTCCTCCGCGGGCCGGGGCGCGGGCTCAGACCCGCCTCCCTCCCTCCCGACCGAGGAAGCCTCGGCGTAACCTTATCCTGCCCTGCCGAGCGCGCCCCGCCGCTGGAAGGATGGTGGGCCGATCGCGGTAACAGGACGCCCTCTCCGTCCCTCCGGAGGTGCCAGGGCCCGGTTGTGCAGGGTCCCTCAAGAGGTGCCCTCCGCCCTGGCCTCCAAAGCCTGACGGAGCTGAAAGATACAGGGCCAGAAAAAGCGCATTCCTAACGGGATCCCGGGCCATAGCTTCATTTTCTGATATTAGTGTTGTTGGAGAAACACAGGAGGAGGGTAGGTGAGCATACAAGGAACAGTCAAGCAGTTTGCACCATTAAGCACAATATAAAAATAAATAGCACTTAAGCCCGGGTTTACAACTTCTCTCTCTCTCTCAAGAAAGAAGGGATTGGGGAGAAGAGAATAGCACTCAATGCAGAATAATCAAATTAGAGTTATTCTATATCTAAATTCTGCCTGAAGCCAATTCGTACTTTCTTTCCGTGTTATGAAATGTGTGGGGGTGAGCAAGGAGAGGGAAAAAGCCAGCTAAGACATCTGACAGCGGGTGGGGGGTGGGGGTGGGGAGAGAACAGAAGTTACCATGGCATGATGTAAATCAAATTAATTTAGCTCCAAACACACACCTCCCTGCTGTCTCGCAGAAACACAGAGGGACAAATTTATCTTTCGGCAAAATGCTCCCCAGCTGGTATTTCCATCACCACCTTGACCTTAATTAATCAGACTGAACTCTCACAGCCTGAAGTCCAGTGGTGGATGTTCCATTTTCAACTGTTAGTAGAATCCTTTCCCACAACCCAGTTGGGGTGGGTTTGGGTTTTAGGTTTGAGTTTGGGTTTAGAATTTTTTAAGCTGTGGTCACTTTTCTTTTTTTCCTTGCTTTACTCTTTCATTTTCCATGCTTCCATGGGAGACTGCGCCTGCGGACCTGTTCTCTTCCCCCGTAACAGCCTACAGCATGGACAAGAGACAACAAATAGGGAGCCATACCTCCCTGCTCCTTTGGATGTTGCGTATTTTCTGTAGGGAGGCCTCGTCTCTAAAATCCTCTTCTCTTCCTGGCTTAAGAAAGACCCAATTTATTCCCTGCTAGTGAACAAAGCAGTTGGGCTGTTTCTCTATATTTAACAAAATATCTCCACCCAATCTAGTCCACCCCTTGGCCACACTGGGTCCTCAGGATCCTGAACGTTCCATTAGGGTTGACTTTTGCTTTTTTCTTAGATGAGTCCAGGGGATATTGCAGATGGATTCTATTTTAACAAATTTAAACAAGTACGAGTTTTTCCTTACACAAACTGAGAGCCAGCCTCACATCCTGTGACTATTTACTTGAACTGTGTTTGAACCAGGACCCTGCCATTCAAGCACTGTGAGACTTTCAACAAAGTACTGGACCTCTCTGAGTTTCTGTTTTCCCATCAATAAACAGGCCTATATATATGGCAGGATTATAAATGTTACGTAAAATATTATACATTTCATGCCCAAATAATACCTGGCTCACAGAAGGGTCTCAGTAGTACTCTTTTTTTATTTACCGTTAAAGAAAATCCTGGATGTTGTCATGAAAAAGAACAGGTAAGCATTGATTCCAAAGTGGGCAAAGATAAAGTATAAGGAAATTTACAAATAATTTATACAGTATTCTCAGGAATTCAGAGTACCCAATAATTTCAAGAAAATAACCATTAAGCATCAAGAAATGAACTCTGTTGATATGTATAAGAGTTTGTAGGGTGCTTGACAAACCTGGATTGGTAATGTCTGGTGTAGACTTTATTGGAAATTTTATTTTCTATGCAGTCAACACAGTGCCGCTAACTAGAGAAGTAATCTTTTAAAGATCATGGTGCCACTAGGGTGTACCCTCTGCTCCTCTGTTGAGTTTAAACCATGTAGATGGTTTTAAAAAATGAAATCGTATTATACATATTTCTTTATAATGTGCTTTTGTAACATAATATGTTATATAGTTTATGTATTAAATAATATGTTGTTTGAAATTTGCTTAACAACAATCTAGTGGGGAGATGGGAGAGAAGTGGGAGTGTAAATGAAGCAAGAATGACTGTGAGTTGATCATTGTTTTAGCTAGATGATGGGTTCACAGCTCTTTATTTTTGAGCATATTTGAAATGCTCAAAATGGGGGTGGGGGAAGTATAAGCAGTATTTTATATTATTAAAATGGGGATATTTAATAAGACTCTGGGCTGGGGGTGGAGGATGGAGTGGGGGTGCATACAAAACAGTGTAGTTCTGGAAAAGAATGGGCAGGATGACCTCATATTTTCCTTTATCTCATTTCTACAGTTCTCTAATAAAATGTTTTCATTATGGAAAAAATTTCAAATCACATGGAATATTTAAATAGCCTTTTATCTTTTGCAGTTGTATTTGTGTCTATGTGTTTATTACTAATAAAAAGGAACTGTTTATATGTATGTAGCATCAATTTTCTGGAAGAAATCTATTTTTAACTTCCACACAGTGTTTTCCTGTGTTGTGGATGATAATGAATAGTAAAATGGGTCAGTCTGTGGGCTGAAGAGGCAAATCTAATGGATCACTGTTGTAGCTGACAAGCAAGCTTTCATTCACGACCTTTGCTTTTCTTATAGAGTTGAACTTGTCTCAGTCCTTTCTGGATGTGTCTCAAAAATGCAGATAATCATTCACCACTGTGTCATAGGTTGGTTAATTAAACAAGCAGGTCAGTAAACCACAATAGCAGCTTTCATCAGATCACAAATTACATCCTCCTAGAGGTTTTAGCCAGGAAAATGCATAAAACAGAACATTTCTAATCTCCTAAACAACATGCATTTCAACTTGGACATCTGCTGTAGTGCAGTGATTCTCAACCAGGGTTGGTTTTGCTCCCCAGGGGACATTTGGCAATGTCTGAAGACGTTTTTGGTTATTACCACTAGGGGACGCTACTGGCATCTAATGGGTACCTATTAACCAGGGATGAGGCTAAGCATCTTCCAATGCAAAATATAGCCTTCCACAACAAATACTTGTCCAGCCCAGAAAGTCAGGAAAGCGGAATTTGAGAAAACCTGCTGTAACTCTAGATGCTAATGTGGCCATTTTAAATTATAGACTGTCCAAAGAGAAAACAGAGCCGACAGTATCCTCACCTCCATCAAATGGTTATTTATATCTCACAATGTGACATACCCAGTGTGTTAGTCCTTTTTTTGTGTCACTATAAAGAAATAACTGAGGCTGAGTAACTTATAACAAAAAGGTTTAATTGGCTCTTGGTTCTGCATGCTGTACATGAGGCATAGTGCCAGCATCTGCTTTTGGTGAGGCCTCAGGAAGTTTACAGTCATGGCAGAAGGCAAAGGGTGAGTCAGTGCATCACATGGTGAGAATGGGAGCAAGAGAGAAAGGAAGGAGCTGCCAGCCTCTTTTAGACAATCAGATCTCCCATGAACTAATAGAGCAAGAACTCACTTATCACAAAGAGGGGATGGTGCTAAGCCATTTGTCAGAGATCCACCCCCATGATCCAATATTTCCCACTAGGCCCCACCTCCAACAATGGAGGTCACATTTCAACATAAGATTTGGAGGAGACAAACATTCAAACCATATCACCTAGTCTGAATTAAAGTAATCAAATTTACGAAAGAATGAAGTTAGAATGTCTGGCATCAACATCCCCCATCTCCTCATCATCTTTTCTCTATGTACATGCTCACTGTGGAAAATATACACAAGCAAAATAAGATACCAACATTCATAACATGATTCAGATATAGCTATCCTACACATGTAGATGGTTTTAAAAAATGAAATCGTATTATACATATTTCTTTATAATGTGCTTTTGTAACATAATATGTTATATAGTTTATGTATTAAATAATATGTTGTTTGAAATTTGCTTAACAACAATCTAGTGGGGAGATGGGAGAGAAGTGGGAGTGTAAATGAAGCAAGAATGACTGTGAGTTGATCATTGTTTTAGCTAGATGATGGGTTCACAGCTCTTTATTTTTGAGCATATTTGAAATTTTCCATAAGGAAAATGTGCTTAAATAGTAACCTGTTAACTACAACATGTACCATATTAATCATTCTTCCATTGTTGAACAATTGGATAATTACCAGTTTTTCATTTTTATAAACAATGCTGTGATGGACATCTTTATAAATGATCTGATGGAGCAGATGTGCAGTGTGAGAGAGAGAAAGAAGTCAAGAATGATTCCGAGGTTTTTTCTGAGTAACTGGAAGAATGAAATTGCTGTTAGCTGAGAAGGGAAAAACTCAACTAAGAACAATTAGAGTCGAAAATCCAGTATGATTTTGGTAGTCCCGTTAAATTTGAGAAACCTACTGGACATCCAAATGGAGATGTGACATAGGCAGTTGGATGTAAAAGACTGAAATTCAGGGGAGTGGTGAGGGCTGGAAATAGAAAATTGGATCGTCAGCATACAGGTGTGAAATATCTGAAGGCTTAATTCTGGGGTTCACCAGTTTAAAGTCAGGAAGATGAGGATCCAACAAAGGGTACTGAGACAGATAAGCAGTAAGGTAAGAGAATGTGGTGTTCCAGAATCCAAATGAAAAAAGTATTTCTAGAAGTAACAGACTGAGAGGTCTAATAAGATGTGGACTGGAAACTGACTGTGAGATTTGGTAACACAATGCCTTGTTTATGATGTCTTCCCCAACTAGAATGTAAGCTCCACGAGGTCAGGAACTTTGTTTCTATTGATTATTGCTATAATCCTGGTGCCTAGAACAGTATCTGGCATGTAGTGTATGCTTGATAAATAGTTGTTGAATTGAAGAGTGAGGAATGAATCAAGTCTGCGTGCATTCATAGTTATTTTGTCACATTAAATTCTTAAAAGTAGAATGCTACATGAAGGCCAAATCGTAAGTCTTTCAGTGTGAAGTGCTATCATTAATTTTTAAGTCCACCAAAAAAGGCTGTTTTAATCCCATTTAAAGCCATCAAATATTCCTTTGTTATTACTGGGAAACCTCAAAGGATAGCCTTGAGCCAGCCCCTAACAGAAGGATGAACTAAGCAAAGTTTATTTTTAGTTCCCTCTTATTCTCCTGTTGCTACACTTGAACCCATTCTTCAACTCCCCTCAAATGCCAATCCCAAGCCACATCCCAGATAGGATTTGTGTTCACTGGACTGTCAATTAGTTTTCTCCTCTCCACCCTAAAGATGTAGCTAAATATTAAGATACTAGCTCAGGCCAAGCATGGTGGCTCAAGCCTGTAATCCCAATACTTTGGGAGGCTGAAGTGAGTGCATTGCTTGAGCTCAGCAGTTCGAGACGACCTTGGGCAACATGGTGAAACCCCATCTCTACCAAAAATACAAAAAAATTAGCCAAGCATGTTGGTGTGTTCCCACAGTCCCAGCTACTCGAAAGGCTGACTAAGGTAGGAGGATTGCTTGAGCCTGGGAGGTTCAGGCTTCAGTGAGCCGAGATCATGCCACTGCATTCCAGCCTGGGTGATGATGGAGCCGGTCCCTGTCTCAGATAGATAGATAGATAGATAGATAGATAGATAGATAGATAGATAAGATACCAGCTCACCATGACTTAGGACCCTAACAGAAACATCTGTGTTCAAAAAGAACCCATCAAGATGAAAGCTTTCAAGACCTAGAAGAACAAAGTTATAATAGAATGACAGACATTGGAACTGCTATTTGAGGCTGGGAGCTCTGCCTAAAATCACACCACTGCCTATACCACAACCAAATAAGGCTGGCTCTGGGCTGGTCTTATGGAAAATGCCTGGGGAATGTCTTAATGCCCAGACCTGGCAGAGAAAGAGAGCACAAGGGTTCCCTGACACTTTTTAGCTCCCCCTCACACTGTATTCTCCCATTCTTACTGTAAAATTTGCAGACTTGGTTTATCCTTCCTCTACCAGGGATGTTTCTCAGGCATTGGGATGGGGGTCTTAATCACTTCTGCACAACCAGCAATACCTTGCATGGGGTAGTCCTTAATCATGTCTCTGGAATTGTTAACAGACAACAGACATTGCACCCCAATTCTGCTGGAGTCAGACTCAAGATACCACAGTTCTTGTTACTAATCCATCCTAACCTAAAAAGAGTCATAGTCAACCCCGTATTGGCTGCCTCACAAATAATAATACCTCCAACCTGGTACCTTTTTGTTTCCCTGAAGGAACTTGGAAAGAATCAGGCAATGCATCACATAAGCCATTGGAGGACAAAGAACTAAGGTCAAAGATGTGGGTGTGGGGAGAACAGTGCATGGACAGGGTGAACACTGCAGTGGTGGCTCTGAGGGAACCCTAGGCTATGGAGCCCTTGGGCAGGAAGTTCTGATGAAAGACGCAACACACACACACAGACACACATACCCACTTTCTTGGATGTGTTCGGAAAACACATCTGAGGCATTGTTAGAGAGGTTTATTCACAAACATTAGCCCCCACAATGAGACATTCCTGGATTCTATGACAATGAAAGGGCTTAGATTAAGAATGATCAAAACATCACCTTTTTCATAGGATCACCTATACAGTGTGGACCCTCCTGCACCTTCCACTCATCTCAGCATTATGACACATGCCAGAAATAATCTCCCAGCTACAGATCACTTTGAAGTCAAAAACAATCCTGGTTAAAACTTTCCCAAAGTCAAAGCTTTTAAAAAAAAACTTTTAAGGTCAGAAATGATTACCAGGGAACTGACAGGATAAAGTGAGGCACAGCATGCTTAAAGGCAAATATCTCAGGGCTGTGTCATTTCAACTCAGCTTGTGAATATATTAAAAATCCTGAGGTCAAAAGCCATGTTTCTTTCTCATCACATTACTGCTTTTGCCTTGGGGAAAGGCTAAGAACTGTATTATTTTCAGATCATAATACGGAGGCTCTCACACTTACGTGTACATGAGAATCTCCCAGGGAGTTATTAAAAGGCAGGCTCAAAAGCCCCACCTCCAGAGAGTTTTAAGTCAGTGGTGACTCCCCCAGAGCTAAGCTACAGGTGGTCCATGATCAAACTTCTAGAAACCCTGGCACACTGGCTCCCACCGTGGTGACGGTTGAGGGTGGGGGACAATATGTAGGGAGCAGTTTATTACAAGGTATCCTTGTACCCATGGGTGCAAATGTTCTCCCTCAAATCTTTAAGCACAGTTACTAGCAAAGTTTCAGGCCTTAACAAGGGGCCTTCACATTCAAAAGTGCAGGAGCCCCCTTGGCAGCCCTTCTGTTCTCCCTCCAGCACCTCACTGGGAAGTGAAGGGAGTGCAAAAGGAACTTTCCTTCCTTCTTTTCCTCCCTCTTTTCCTCCCTCCCTCTCCCCCTTCTTCATTTCTTCCTTCCTTCATTCCCCTATTTGCTCTGGGAATTTCCCAAAGCTGTAGAGTGAAAGGAAAGAGTTGTGATTACCCATAGGTACCTTGTACGGTGAGAGCCTGTCCCTTGATTATTCTGATGAGGTAGTAGCACCCAGAAATCTTCAGTGCCCTAGCTGGGATGCAATGCTCATCAGCTCACAAGTTACCCTTACCCTCTGTGCTTTGTTCCCTCATCTTTAAAATGAGAATAATAATAACGGTAATAATAGTAACTTCCTCATAGGGTATTGAGGTTTTGTCATGAGATGGTTAAATGAGCTAATAGATTTAAAGCACCGGGTACATGGTACTATCATATATAATTTGTTATTGTTGCCATTCACTATAAATCATAAAGGACATTTGTTTTAGATTTGCACATTGTTTTAGACATTAATTTATGTTCCTTTTTCTCTTGCCTTCAGGTTGAATTGTTTGGGGCTTGGGCTCACTGGATCTCAACTCAACTGAAATAAGAGGAGAAATGAAGCTGGGCACCATGGTGTGTGCCTGTGGTCCTAGCTATTCAGGAGGCTGAGGTGGGAGGATTGCTTGAGTCCAGAAATTGGAGGCCAGCCTGGACAACATAGCGAAATCCCTCTCTCAATTACAAAAAGAGAGCGAGAGAGAAGAGAAATGGAAACCAGAGCTATGCTGCTGTTGTTACTAGCAAACCCCTAGTCTTTTTCCTTGGAGTCATCACATGCCAGGGAGTATCTCACTAAGGTTTCTATTAGTTCTAGAAAAGCACATTGATCCAATTTAACTAGTGGATCCTTTCCTTTTCCCTTTTGACCTGTGCTATTCTACAACAGCTCTTTTCTTCCTTTCATCTCTGCTTTCTGTGGGGTTTGTGTGCCATGTAACCACACCACTTTTCTCTCCTTCACCTTTCTCTTCCTGTTTTCTCTGCACACTTCACACTTCATTTCTCTTCAAAGCGTGCCCTTGGTACTGTTCCAGCTTTATCACCTGATTCCTTATCACTGGCCCCGTGGAATAGCCTAAGCCCTGATCATTTGTGAGTTGGCACCATCAGTATTCGATACAAATCCAATTACAGAGCACACTTCACCCCATCCCTCCTTCAAGAATGTTTCTTTTTTTTTTTTTTTTTTTTTTTGAGACGGAGTCTTGCTCTGTCGCCCGGCTGGAGTGCAGTGGCCGGATCTCAGCTCACTGCAAGCTCCGTCTCCCGGGTTTTACGCCATTCTCCTGCCTCAGCCTCCGGAGTAGCTGGGACTACAGGCGCCCACCACCTCGCCCGGCTAGGTTTTTTTTTTTTTGTATTTTTAGTAGAGACGGGGTTTCACCGTGTTAGCCAGGATGGTCTCGATCTCCTGACCTTGTGATGCGCCCGTCTCGGCCTCCGAAAGTGCTGGGATTACAGGCTTGAGCCACCGCGCCCGGCCAAGAATGTTTCTAGTGTTAAAGACAAGAGTAGCTTCCTCCCCAGAGAGCAGAAGGCCAGAGGCTACCCCGCCTCTCCCACCCCAGTGACTCAAGTGGTTGCTCAGAGAGGGAGGCAAATGCTGACTGCAAGAATGTTGCTGTTGCTAAGAGAGAAGGACGGAGAACTAGTTCCCTATCACAAAGGGCAGCCAGGAGAAAAGCCCCTGTAGGATGGATGACAAAGAAGAGTGGGGAAGAGTCTGTGTCTTGCTATTTTACTGCTGGCGTGTGCATATTAGCTGCTTCAACCACCGACTATGAGATCACTGGTAAGGTTTTTAATAGCAGCAGTCCTATTTTAATGTCTTTGTGGTTTTTAAATTCTGCCTTAATGTGGGGAAAGAGTATGTAAAATTCAGGAAACAAGTTCCCATTATTGCTATAACTTTGGCCCCACCAGGTATCAAAGCACATAGCTGCCTCTGCGGTGACTGTTTACCAGCCTAAGTTCCACCGCAGATGCAGGGTGGGATGTGGATGGTGAATTATTAATTTTTGCCTCCCTGCTGGTACCAGTCTCTGGCACGGAGAGAAGTTCAGTGAATAGAGGATGCAACAGAGGATGTCAAGAAATCCACAATGCTGAACTTGGTGTATGTGGACCTGACTTTCAGGTGCCCTCATTCATTGTACCCCAGCACCAGCTGTGCTTTCCTGCCTCTGAAACTTGTCACTCCCTCTGCCTGAAAAGAACACTACGAGCCCTCCCATGGAAATGGGATGGTTCTAGGTAGGTCTGGAAAAGGGCAGGCTGAGGAGTTTGAATTGCATTAAATAGGCCATGGGGAGTCACTGATGGTTTTTGAGCAGGAGACACTGGCATAATTTGAAGTAGGACCTCATTAAGATCTGCATGAACTCCAAGAATGCAAGTTATGGTACTCCCCAGGCCCCCACCTTATATTCTTCAAAATAAAACAGTACCAAACTGTAAAACATAAAACATCAGATATGTTGACATTGAAAAAGCTTGATTCTAGACCTTCTGAAGCCAATAAGAAATTCTTCCAGGCCTTTCTCTGTTTCTTACCAACAAAGACTGAAATGAGTCTCTTTCTTTACCATAGAACATTCTCCCAGAAACTTATAGAATGTTATAAGTTTTGAACGTAGAGATTTAACAAAATAAAGTGGCCATTGCCCAACTGTGCATTTTCTTTACACAAAATTAGATAATGATGTAATATAATTATTTCAGAATAAATCCTCTCACTTTTTGCTGCAGCCTCACAGAATGCACCAAGAATAGCCTCATAGCAATGTTATAATGTACATCTAAAGTGTCTTTCTTGAAGCACTTAAAAGCTACACTGATGAAATTTCAAGGGAATCTTGATTTCACACATTTGATACATTAGATTAGAGCCTTCCTAAGTTTGGTGGATGATAATGAAAATTGTTTACAAGCCACATCATCATACTCCAGCACTCGTTTTCAGCATAATGGGGGATGTGGTGAGCATTAAGCATTACAATATGACCGGTTAAATCCTTCAGGTTGCCTAATTCTGGATTAACAGCAAAAGGGTGTTGACTTCACAGGGGTCCTCCAGCACTGAGCATTTTTAACAAATTAAATGTGAAAAGGAGATACCTAAACTTTCATTGATAAGAAATAAAAATGAAAGCTAAATCCATAACCCGTCACAATCAAATCTCTTTAAAACATAGAAATCCTCTTTAACACAAAGGTCTTTATCTTTTTGACCATAATGCTTTAATGAAGTACAACTATTTCTATGTAGTCTGCCTCAAATCCCACATTAAACAAAGGGGAAAAGTTTCATTATGTTTCAGGCTTTAACAACCCAGGATAAATTGACTGTGTTTGTCTATTATTCATCACCATTGTTAGAACTTAAGTCTTTGTTACTGACGGGTAAAACTTAGCTGGGCAGATCAATAGAATTAGTTCTCCCCTCAGACAATAAGAAGTATGAAGATAATAACTAGCAATGACTTAAAAAAAATTTCTGCCTTTCATTAGCAGTTCATGTTCCAGGAAAGGCTTTCTAAGCTGCTGAACAAAAGATTGCTTCCAAGGTTCAACAGCTTCACATATCAGAGAAATTTTCTGCAACTCTGAAACCTATAAATGTCTGGCCAAAAAAAAAAAAAATATATATATATATATATACACACACACACACTCACACACACACACATATATATACATACACACACACACACTATGCACAGTCCACTCTTAAAACCATAAGGAAGCCTTTATAACTAAGGTGATCAATGTTAAACTCTGCATTACTATATTGAAGGCCATCAACAGCCATAAGGTCAGAATAGAAAGTAGAAAGTACACACTAAACAAAATGCTTCAGCAAGAAAAACAGCTTTGCTCTTAGAAGACAGACTTCTCTGACTGGCTTTGCACTTTGGCCCCACATGGTTTCTTTGGAAAATACTTGTCATGAAATTTTATGATCTGCTAAAAAAACAAAACAAAACAGTGTAAAAATATTCCTTCTCACCTACCTCACAAGGATGTTGGGAAGATTAAAATTAGACAGTTGTGAAAGTTTCTAATTCTCCTAGGAAAGCCTGCAGAAATGCTTTGTGGATAAACCCCTTTGTTGCAAGCTTAAAATAGTCATAATGAACCCATCTCAGCCTTCTCCCATTAAAAGCCCAGGATTATGCTGATCAAGCAGTCATTTCCCTTGTCTCTGAATAGCTCTTTTAAATCATTCCACTCATAGCCCCAAAGTATTTAATACATGACTGACAAAAAGGAAAAAATAAAACAAAACCACATAGTTTCTACAAACCCTTCCTGGGTTATCCGACAGAGAAATCTCAGCAGCGTTGCCTTGTCTAGGATTGAAAGTATTCCCTTGTGACTCCCTCACATCCTTTCTTCTAAATACATTTCCCTTTGTCTCCTTTCGAATATGAGAACTAGAAAATGCATTGCCTACTCTTCATATACCCATTTTACATTTGTACATGTCAGTATTTTCTACTTTTTCACATAAGCCTTAATGGGTATAGGCATGGCTCACCCTCAACAAAACGTATCTTCCTATACCTCGGTGCTCAGCACACCACCACCCCTTGGAAACAAACTCTTCTGACCTGAGCAAAGACCCAATATATGTAGATTTCCCAAACATTTCCACCTTTTACTGCAACAACCCTCCTCATCTCCAATTCTACATTATCAAAGCCAACTCTCAGCTGAGACCTGCAACACATTCACATTAAGTTGTAAACCCACTGGTGTCTGCTTGAAGAGCTGTGCCTTCTCAGGCATTGTTCCTTTTATGCATCTCCTTCAGACTCTGACACACCGTCCCTCTCCATGCTTCATGTATGACGGGTCTTCAAAAAGTTCATAAAAAGTGCCTATTATGAAAAAGTTATGCATAAATTTCAAAAGTTTCTTTCACCAAAATCAACTCGTACTGACTTGTTATAACATGACTGAACAGGATCTAGTTTGAGGCACTAAGAAGGATAAGACATCAGTCTAAACAAGCCCTGATCAGAGCAACACAAATTCTGCTAAAGCGGGAGCAAGAACAAAAATCAAATTTACAGTGAAGTTTGGGCAAAAGAATAGTGAAATCATGGATGCTTTTTGAAAAGTTGATGGGCACAATGCCCCAGAGAAATCAGCAGTTTATAAATGGATAACTCTTTTGAAGAAGGGATGAGACGATGTTGAAGATGAAGCCCAGAGCACCAGACCATCTAGATCAATTTATGAGGAAAAAATTAATCTCGTTCATGCCCTAATTGAGGACAGACGATTAATAGCACAAACAGTAGCCAACACCATAGACATCTCAAAATTGATCTGACTTACAGAATTCTGAATGAAAAATTAAAGTTAAGCAAACTTTCCACTTGATGGGTGTCAAAACAGTTGTGTCCAGATCAGCTGCAGAGATGGGCAGAACTTTCAACGGCAATTTTAAACAAGTGGGATCAAGATCCTGAAGCATTTCTTTGGAGAATTGTAACAGGAGATGAAACACACTTTTATCAGTGTGATCCTGAAGACAAAGCACAACCAAAGCAATGGCTACCAGGGGGTGGCCGTGGTCCAGTCAAAGCAAAAGTGGACTAGTCAAGAGCAAAGGCCATGGCAATGGTTTTTCGGGTTGCTCAAGGCATTTTTCTATTGGGCCAAAGAATGATAATATCTACTTATGATGAGAGTGTTTTGAAAAAGTTAGCCAAAGGTTTAGCAGAAAAATGCCAGGGAAAATGTCACTAGAGTGTCCTTTTCCTCCATGACCACGCTCCCACTTATTCCTCTCATCAAACAAGGGCTATTTTGAAGAGTTTTGATGAGAAATCACTAGGCATCCACCTTAGACTTAGGAGTACGATGTAGCTCCTTCTGAATTATTTCTGTTTCCTGATCTTCAAAAAAATGTATAAAATGCACCCATTTTTTCTCAGTTAACAATGTTAAATAGACTACGTTGACATGGGTAAATTCCCAGGGCCCTCAGTTCTCTAGGGCTGAACTAAATGGCTGTGTCGTGATTTACAAAGGTGTCTTGAACTTGACGAAACTTCTGATGACAAATAAAGTTTATATTTTCTATATTTTAATTTTGTTTTTCCATAACTTTTTGAAGTCTCCTTGTATATTCTCTCCCACAACCTACCCCCAGTGAGAAGAATGGAGAGGAAATTCTCTTCCTATTAAAAGTCACTACAGGGGCGGAGCAAGATGGCCGAATAGGAACAGCTCCAGTCTCCAGCTCCCAGCGCGAGTGACACAGAAGACCGGTGATTTCTGCATTTTCAACTGAGGTACTGGGGTCATCTCTCTAGGGAGTGCCGGACAATCGGTGCTGGTCAGCTGCTGCAGCCTGACCAGCGTGAGCTGAAGCAGGGCGAGGCATCGCCTCACCTGGAAGCGCAAGGGGGAAGGAAATCCGTTTTCCTAGCTGGGGAACTGAGACACATAACACCTGGAAAATTGGGTAACTCCCACCCCAATACTGCGCTTTAAGGAAACAGGCACACCAGGAGAATATATCCCACACCTGGCCGGGAGGGTCCCACGCCCATGGAGCCTCCCTCACTGCTAACACAGCAGTCTGCAGCGATCTATCCGCAAGGTAACAACGAGGCTGGGGGAGGGGCGCCCGCCATTGCTGAGGCTTAAGTAGGTAAACAAAGCCGCTGGGAAGCTCGAACTGGGCGGAGCTCACAGCAGCTCAAGGAAACCTGCCTGTCTCTGTAGACTCCACCTCTGGGGACAGCCCACAGCTGAGGTCCAATAGGGAAAGCAGCGGGGGACGGTGCAGAGGCGAACGACTCTGTCTGACAGCTTTGGGGAGAGCTGTGGATCTCCCAACGCGGAGGTTGAGATCCGAGAACGGACAGACTGCCTGCTCAGGTGGGTCCCTGATCCCTGAGTAGCCTAGCTGGGAGACATCCCCCACTAGGGGCAGTCTGACACCCCACACCTCACAGGGTGGAGTCATCCCTGAGAGGAAACTTCCAAAGGAAGAATCAGACAGGTACACTCGCTGTTCAGCAATATTCTATCTTCGGCAACCTCTGCTGCTGATACCCAGGCAAACAGGGTCTGGAGTGGACCTCAAGCAATCTCCAACAGACCAACAGACAGTCCTTCTGACTGTCAGACGGAAAACTATCAAACAGGAAGGACACCTACACCAAAACCCCATCAGTACGTCACCGTCATCAAAGACCAGAGACAGATAAAACCACAAAGATGGGGAAGAAGCAGGGCAGAAAAGCTGGAAATTCAAAAAATAAGAGCACATCTCCCCCTGCAAAGGAGCGCAGCCCATCGCCAGCAACGGATCAAAGCTGGTCAGAGAATGACTTTGACGAGATGAGAGAAGAAGGCTTCAGCCCATCAAACTTCTCAGAGCTAAAGGAGGAATTACGTAGCCAGCGCAAAGAAACTAAAAATCTTGAAAAAAGAGTGGAAGAATTGACAGCTAGACTAATTAATGCAGAGAAGATCATAAACGAAATGACAGAGATGAAAACCATGACACGAGAAATACGTGACAAACGCACAAGCTTCAGTAACCGACTCGATCAACTGGAAGAAAGAGTATCAGCGATTGAGGATCAAATGAATGAAATGAAGCAAGAAGAGAAACCAAAAGAAAAAAGAAGAAAAAGAAATGAACAAAGCCTGCAAGAAGTATGGGATTATGTAAAAAGACCAAATCTACGTCTGATTGGGGTGCCTGAAAGTGAGGGGGAAAATGGAACCAAGTTGGAAAACACTCTTCAGGATATCATCCAGGAGAACTTCCCCAACCTAGTAGGGCAGGCCAACATTCAAATTCAGGAAATACAGAGAACGCCACAAAGATACTCCTCCAGAAGAGCAACTCCAAGACACATAATTGCCAGATTCACCAAAGTTGAAATGAAGGAAAAAATCTTAAGGGCAGCCAGAGAGAAAGGTCGGGTTACCCACAAAGGGAAGCCCATCAGACTAACAGCAGATCTCTTGGCAGAAACTCTACAAGCCAGAAGAGAGTGGGGGCCAATATTCAACGTTCTTAAAGAAAAGAATTTTCAACCCAGAATTTCATATCCAGCCAAACTAAGTTTCATCAGTGAAGGAGAAATAAAATCCTTTACAGATAAGCAAATGCTTAGAGATTTTGTCACCACCAGGCCTGCCTTACAAGAGACCCTGAAGGAAGCCCTAAACATGGAAAGGAACAACCGGTACCAGCCGTTGCAAAAACATGCCAAAATGTAAAGACCATCGAGGCTAGGAAGAAACTGCATCAACTAATGAGCAAAATAACCAGTTAATATCATAATGACAGGATCAAGTTCACACATAACAATATTAACCTTAAATGTCAATGGACTAAATGCTCCAATTAAAAGACACAGACTGGCAAACTGGATAAAGAGTCAAGACCCATCAGTCTGCTGTATTCAGGAGACCCATCTCACATGCAGAGACATACATAGGCTCAAAATAAAGGGATGGAGGAAGATCTACCAAGCAAATGGAGAACAAAAAAAAGCAGGGGTTGCAATCCTAGTCTCTGATAAAACAGACTTTAAACCATCAAAGATCAAAAGAGACAAAGAAGGCCATTACATAATGGTAAAGGGATCAATTCAACAGGAAGAGCTAACTCTCCTAAATATCTATGCACCCAATACAGGAGCACCCAGATTCATAAAGCAAGTCCTTAGAGACCTACAAAGAGACTTAGACTCCCATACAATAATAATGGGAGACTTCAACACTCCACTGTCAACATTAGACAGATCAACGAGACAGAAAGTTAACAAGGATATCCAGGAATTGAACTCATCTCTGCACCAAGCGGACCTAATAGACATCTATAGAACTCTCCACCCCAAATCAACAGAATATACATTCTTCTCAGCACCACATCGCACTTATTCCAAAATTGACCACATAATTGGAAGTAAAGCACTCCTCAGCAAATGTACAAGAACTGAAATTATAACAAACTGTCTCTCAGACCACAGTGCAATCAAACTAGAACTCAGGACTAAGAAACTCAATCAAAACGCTCAACTACATGGAAACTGAACAACCTGCTCCTGAATGACTACTGGGTACATAACGAAATGAAAGCAGAAATAAAGATGTTCTTTGAAACCAATGAGAACAAAGATACAACATACCAGAATCTCTGGGACACATTTAAAGCAGTGTGTAGAGGGAAATTTATAGCACTAAATGCCCACAAGAGAAAGCAGGAAAGATCTAAAATTGACACTTTAACATCACAATTAAAAGAACTAGAGAGGCAAGAGCAAACACATTCAAAAGCTAGCAGAAGGCAAGAAATAACTAAGATCAGAGCAGAACTGAAGGAGATAGAGACACAAAAAACCCTCCAAAAAATCAATGAATCCAGGAGTTGGTTTTTTGAAAAGATCAACAAAATTGACAGACCGCTAGCAAGACTAATAAAGAAGAAAAGAGAGAAGAATCAAATAGACGCAATAAAAAATGATAAAGGGGATATCACCACCGACCCCACAGAAATACAAACAACCATCAGAGAATACTATAAATGCCTCTACGCAAATCGACTAGAAAATCTAGAAGAAATGGATAATTTCCTGGACACTTACACTCTCCCAAGACTGAACCAGGAAGAAGTTGAATCCCTGAATAGACCAATAACAGGCTCTGAAATTGAGGCAACAATTAATAGCCTACCCACCAAAAAAAGTCCAGGACCAGATGGATTCACAGCTGAATTCTACCAGAGGTACAAGGAGGAGCTGGTACCATTCCTTCTGAAACTATTCCAATCAATAGAAAAAGAGGGAATCCTCCCTAACTCATTTTATGAGGCCAACATCATCCTGATACCAAAGCCTGGCAGAGACACAACAAAAAAAGAGAATTTTAGACCAATATCCCTGATGAACATCGATGCAAAAATTCTCAATAAAATACTGAATCCGGCAAACCGGATTCAGCAGCACATCAAAAGGCTTATCCACCATGATCAAGTGGGCTTCATCCCTGGGATGCAAGGCTGGTTCAACATTCGCAAATCAATAAACGTAATCCAGCATATAAACAGAACCAAAGACAAGAACCACATGATTATCTCAATAGATGCAGAAAAGGCTTTTGACAAAATTCAACAGCCCTTTATGCTAAAAACGCTCAATAAATTCGGTATTGATGGAACGTACCTCAAAATAATAAGAGCTATTTATGACAAACCCACAGCTAATATCATACTGAATGGGCGAAAACTGGAAAAATTCCCTTTGAAAACTGGCACAAGACAGGGATGCCCTCTCTCACCACTCCTATTCAACATAGTGTTGGAAGTTCTGGCTAGGGCAATCAGGCAAGAGAAAGAAATCAAGGGTATCCAGTTAGGAAAAGAAGAAGTCAAATTGTCCCTGTTTGCAGATGACATGATTGTATATTTAGAAAACCCCATCGTCTCAGCCCAAAATCTCCTTAAGCTGATAAGCAACTTCAGCAAAGTCTCAGGATACAAAATTAATGTGCAAAAATCACAAGCATTCTTATACACCAGTAACAGACAAGCAGAGAGCCAAATCAGGAATGAACTTCCATTCACAATTGCTTCAAAGAGAATAAAATACCTAGGAATCCAGCTTACAAGGGATGTAAAGGACCTCTTCAAGGAGAACTACAAACCACTGCTCAGTGAAATCAAAGAGGACACAAACAAATGGAAGAACATACCATGCTCATGGATAGGAAGAATCAATATCGTGAAAATGGCCATACTGCCCAAGGTGATTTATAGATTCAATGCCATCCCCATCAAGCTACCAATGACTTTCTTCACAGAATTGGAAAAAACTGCTTTAAAGTTCATATGGAACCAAAAAAGAGCCCGCATTGCCAAGACAATCCTAAGTCAAAAGGACAAAGCTGGAGGCGTCACGCTACCTGACTTCAAACTATACTACAAGGCTACAGTAACCAAAACAGCATGGTACTGGTACCACAACAGAGATATAGACCAATGGAACAGAACAGAGTCCTCAGAAATAATACCACACATCTACAGCCATCTGATCTTTGACAAACCTGAGAGAAACAAGAAATGGGGAAAGGACTCCCTATTTAATAAATGGTGCTGGGAAAATGGCTAGCCATAAGTAGAAAGCTGAAACTGGATCCTTTCCTTACCCCTTATACGAAAATTAATTCAAGATGGATTAGAGACTTAAATGTTAGACCTAATACCATAAAAACCCTAGAAGAAAATCTAGGTAGTACCATTCAGGACATAGGCATGGGCAAGGACTTCATGTCTAAAACACCAAAAGCAACGGCAGCAAAAGCCAAAATTGACAAATGGGATCTAATTAAACTAAAGAGCTTTTGCACAGCAAAAGAAACTACCATCAGAGTGAACAGGCAACCTACAGAATGGGAGAAAATTTTTGCAACCTACTCATCTGACAAAGGGCTAATATCCAGAATCTACAAAGAACTCAAACAAATATACAAGAAAAAAACAAACAACCCCATCAAAAAGTGGGGAAAGGATATGAACAGACATTCTCAAAAGAAGACATCCATACAGCCAACAGACACATGAAAAAATGCTCGTCATCACTCGCCATCAGAGAAATGCAAATCAAAACTACAATGAGATACCATCTCACACCAGTTAGAATGGCAATCATTAAGAAGTCAGGAAACAATAGATGTTGGAGAGGATGTGGAGAAATCGGAACACTTTTACACTGTTGGTGGGATTGTAAACTAGTTCAACCATTATGGAAAACAGTATGGCGATTCCTCAAGGATCTAGAACTAGATGTACCATATGACCCAGCCATCCCACTACTGGGTATATACCCAAAGGATTATAAATTACTCTACTACAAAGACACATGCACACGTATGTTTACTGCGGCACTATCACAATAGCAAAGACTTGGAATCAACCCAACTGTCCATCTGTGACAGACTGGATTAAGAAAATGTGGCACATATACACCATGGAATACTATGCAGCCATCAAAAAGGATGAGTTTGCGTCCTTTGTAGGGACATGGATGCAGCTGGAAACCATCATTCTTAGCAAACTATCACAAGAAGAGAAAACCAAACACCGCATGTTCTCACTCATAGGTGGGAACTGAACAATGAGATCACTTGGACTCGGGAAGGGGAACATCACACACTGGGGCCTATCAGGGGGAGGGGGGAGGAGGGAGGGATTGCATTGGGGAGTTATACATGATATAAACGTTATGCACATGTACCCTAGAACTTAAAGTATAATAAAAAAATAAAAAATAAAAAAAAATAAAAGTCACTACATATAACAGATAAAATTTCAGGTGACATTTTAGGGCAGTAAAGTCAAGAAACAGAGGATATTCTGAGTACCCCGAAGTCACTGGGCTTGGGTGCTTTTTAGTCTGCCTGCAGGCTAACCTGACCCTGATTACAGGGCTGCATGGTTCCAAGGCACTGAGAACTGAATGGTGGTGATGGTTCCTCTGGCACCTGATTATTTGTACCTCCCACCCCCTTTGCTAAACCTTCTCCTCCCTCAATGTTTTCCATCTCAGAACACAGCAGCTTCATTCATCCAGATGCTCAGACCAAAAGCCTTGGAGTCAGCTTTACCTCCTTTTTTAATTTTCACATCCCACATCTAATCCATTAGCAAATTCTATAATTCCAACCTTCAAAATACATGCTGAATACAGCTACTTCTTGTCCTCTCTGCCACTTTAGGCCAACCCACTCTCCTCTTTCTGCTGGACTGTTGCAATGGCCGCCTCACTGCTTTCTCTCTTTTCATTTTCTTGCCCCATCTTCAATTAGTTATCTACACAGCTGCCAGAATAATGATATCATGTCATTTCTTTATCCTCAACTCTCCAACAGCCTCCCATTGTGCTTAGTACACAATCCAAAAGCCTTACCATGGCCCCAAATCTTGCAGGATCTGACCTGGGTCTACCTCTCTGACCCAATCTTCTCCCACTTCCTTCTTGCTCATTGCACCCAGTTGTATTGGCCTCCTCACTGTTACTTGTACATGCCAAACATACTCATTCTCTTAGAGCATTTGCACCTGCTGTTCCTTCTCCCTGGAATGTCCTTCCCCAGATATTCACATGGATGATAATTCCCTCACTTCACTCAAGCTTCTGTTCAAGTGCTACCTGCTCAGAGAGGCCCAACTAAAGCACTCTAGGTAAAATAGTAGACACTGATTTTCTCTATTTAAAATAACGGTTTTTTTCTTCACAGCACTTACCACTACCTCAAATTACGGTAGGTACTTACATATGGTGTCTTCCCCCATTGAATATAAGCTCCATGAAGAGTAGACTTTTGTCTCATTCACCACTCTTTCCCCCTATTTGAAAACATTGCTGACCATACCATTGGCACTTAATAAATATGCTTTTGTTTAATTAATTAGTTTTGCAGATTTGGGGCACCACCAATCTAGGATCATCAACCTCCAGGCATTACTTGGTGATCAATTTCAGGTGTCCCTTGTCAGATATCTTTCATATGGCTCTTCTAAAACCTCACTCTTCTCTTCAAACTCCTTCTCCATTCTGCAGTATCCCACCCATTATCGGCAAATGATTTTGCTTCCCACTTTACAGGGAATAACCAAGGTCATTAGATGAGAACTCCAGCAGAGTCTTTACCCATGCTTACAAACATGCCTACATCCACTTCCCCTTGCTGGCCTTCCTCCGCCTCAGTGGAGGAGTTCTCTCTGTCATCTTCTCCCTTGCCTTCCCCAAGGGACTCTGTACATCAAGGTCCCTTGACCTTTGCCCACATTAACCCTTGATGGCTTGGATCTTCCTTTTCGCCCATCCTGGGGTCTGTTTCCTTCAGCATCTGAGCATTTTCTAGTCTCTCCCATCTGAAATGGCTCTCCCTGTACCTTGCTTCCTGTAGAAACCAACAGATGAGCTTCTTGAAAGAGCTATGTTTGTCATTTTCATTTCCTCACAACATATTCACTCCTCAATCTCCTGCATTTTGGTTCTCACTTGCAACCTCTCAGGGAAACTACTGGGCAAAGTCCCCAGTATCCTCCTAAATACCAAAAACAGTAGGTCTTTTTCTTTTTTATATTATTCTTTTAAAAAATTATACAATTAACATCCCTTTATAACACAAAACGTAATCATGGTAAATCTATATGTAGATGAAAATAAACATCTCCCACAATTCTTCACCAAAACAATCAAGGTTAATATTTTGAGGATATGTCTCCAGTTTTTTTTTTTTTGGTATACAATGAAATGTAAATATTTATACATTGTTATTAATATTTTTTCAAAAAAGACATTAGAGTTCATCATTATTTGCAACTTGCTCTACTTAGCATATCCTGGTCACATTTTCATATTTGTACATATAGATTTACAATGTTTTGAATGATTGCAAGTACTCCATCATGTAGATGTATCAATATTTATTTAGGATAAATTACTAGGAGAGAAATATAGGGTCAAAGGGAACAAATATTTTTTAATTTTTAAAGCAACTGAGACTATTTCCTTCTAAAAAGCAATTTATACATTCACCTACAGTTTATAAATGTCTATTTCTCCACACCCTTGGAAATCAACTTTCCCTATAATCTTTGTTGATTTGGTTAGTGGAAAATTAAATCTCATTGCTGAGCTATAATTATTTAAATAAAAGTAACATTGGACATATTTTCACAGATGTATCAGTCACTCGACTAGTCTTCTGTGACCTTCTTGTTCATATCATTTGCCCATTTTTCTATCAGGTTGCCCTTTTTTAAATCTTACTGACTCGTAAGGACTCTCTCAGTCTTGTAGATATTAACCTGTTGGTCATTATTCATCACACAATAATGGTTAAAAACCTACTGTGTACCAAGCACTGACTAGATATTGGAGTTGCACCGGTGAGCATCACAAAGAAGCTCCTTTCCCTGCTGGAGGGAATGGAGTAGATTGTAGAGACTGAAGAAAGCTTCCTAGCATGATGGAAGTGTCTTGTTTCACAAATCAAAGGTATATATTTGTAGAATTATGTCCCTGCAGAATTAGATAAATCGTTTTCTTTCTAATTCTGGATGTACGCTGTCCTACTCTCAAAATGATTGTTTATACTAGAGCAACATGTGCAGAGAATGACCTTATGGCTACATGCCTGGGGGTTTGGGTTTCAATATCCAGGAAAGGTTCAAGGGAAGAGGACTTGAAACTGCACAAAGAAAGTATTAGAAATGACATCCCTGCATGAGGCATGGGAAACCTGTGAAGTGTGGGCCTATCTATGAGGAGAATCATAAAACCTCTATCTATCTGCTGAGGGAAATTTCAAAGAAGTTTACTTCAATCCAGGATTCTGGGCATCTCCTGTGATGCAGAAATTCCCAAAGAGAAATCAATATAAAAACTGGTTTTAGATTGGTGATTGTGTTAACAGAAGTCAATTCAAAACTTTTCTGGAAAGACAGTTCCCCAACCCAGGCTACAGGATTCCCACAGTGGAAAATATCAGCTGAAGATAGTCCCACAACTCCCAAATTACAAAATACATGAAGACATAATCCACCATATGTATTAATTTCCACATAAATCAAATAGGAAGATTAGTACTCTCCCCCAAAGTCTTGAGGTATTAGAATAAATTTCAAACTAGAACTTTTTTGAATGCTGGGTTATAGAATGTGTATATTCAAAGTGATTAAGGAGATAAGAGAAATAATTGATACCAGAGGAGAAGAATAAGATATAATGAAAAAAGAAAGATAGAATTTAAATACAATTAAATACAATTTCTAAAATTAAAATACAATTACTGAAATGTAAAACTAATTGAATAGGTTAGAAAGCAGACTGGACCCAGGCAAGGACAGACTAAAAACTGGAAAACTAATCTAAAGCAATTACTCAGATGGAACACAAAGAGGTAGAGATTTTTAAAACATGAAATTAATAGGCATGCAGCCTGGAGAAGATCTAATGGGAGATCCAGAAGGAGAGAACAGAAAGAAAGGAAGAGATGACATTTTTGAACAAATAGTGGCTGAAAAGTTTCTAGAATAATAAAGGCCTAAATCCCCAAGTTGAAGAAGCAGTCTAGCAAAACAGAATCTACACCAAGACATATTATTTAAAGATAAACTGCAGGCCAGGTGCGGTGGCTCAAGCCTGTAATCCCAGCACTTTGGGAGGCTGAGACGGGCGGATCACGAGGTCAGGAGATCGAGACCATCCTGGCTAACACGGTGAAACCCCGTCTCTACTAAAAAAATACAAAAAACTAGCCAGGTGAGGTGGCGGGCGCCTGTAGTCCCAGCTACTTGGGAGGCTGAGGCAGGAGAATGGTGTAAACCTCGGAGGCGGAGCTTGCAGTGAGCTGAGATCCGGCCACTGCATTCCAGCCTGGGCGACAGAGCGAGATTCCATCTCAAACAAACAAACAAACAAAAAACTGCAGAACAAACACCAAAGACAAAGATAAAATATTTTTCATAACAATCAGAGAAGAAAAGCCAATTATCTACAAAAGGACAATGGTTAGACTTACAGCACACCTCTCCATAGCAACAATGGGAGCCAGAGAAACAGAATAATATCTTCAAGAAGCAGAGGGAGTCAGCGGAGCAAGATGGCCGAATAGGAACAGCTCCAGTCTCCAACTCCCAGCGCGAGTGACACAGAAGACCGGTGATTTCTGCATTTTCAACTGAGGTACTGGGGTCATCTCTCTAGGTAGTGCCGGACAATCGGTGCGGGTCAGCTGCTGCAGCCTGACCAGCGTGAGCTGAAGCAGGGCGAGGCATCGCCTCACCTGGAAGCGCAAGGGGGAAGGAAATCCCTTTTCCTAGCCAGGGGAACTGAGACACACAACACCTGGAAAATCGGGTAACTCCCACCCCAATACTACGCTTTAAGGAAACAGGCACACCAGGAGAATATATCCCACACCTGGCCGGGAGGGTCCCACGCCCACGGAGCCTCCCTCACTGCTAACACAGCAGTCTGCGGCGATCTATCCGCAAGGCAGCAGCGAGGCTGGGGGAGGGGCGCCCGCCATTGCTGAGGCTTAAGTAGGTAAACAAAGCCGCTGGGAAGCTCGAACTGGGTGGAGCTCACAGCAGCTCAAGGAAGCCTGCCTGTCTCTGTAGACTCTACCGCTGCGGACAGCGCACAGCTGCAGTCCATTAGGGGAAAGAGCGGGGCCGCTGCAGACCCGAACGACTCTGTCTGACAGCTTTGGGGAGAGCTGTGGATCTCCTAACGCGGAGGTTGAGATCTAAGAACGGACAGACTGCCTGCTCAGGTGGGTCCCTGACCCCTAAGTAGCCTAGCTGGGAGACATCCCCCACTAGGGGCAGTCTGATACCCCACACCTCACAGGGTGGCGTCACCCCTGAGAGGAAACTTCCAAAGAAAGAATCAGACAGGTACACTCGCTGTTCAGCAATATTCTATCTTCGGCAACCTCTGCTGCTGATACCCAGGCAAACAGGGTCTGGAGTGGACCTCAAGCAATCTCTAACAGACCAACAGACAGTCCTTCTGACTGTCAGACGGAAAACTATCAAACAGGAAGGACACCTATACCAAAACCCCATCAGTACGTCACCATCATCAAAGTCCAGAGACAGATAAAACCACAAAGATGGGGAAGAAGCAGGGCAGAAAAGCTGGAAATTCAAAAAATAAGAGCGCATCTCCCCCTGCAAAGGAGCGCAGCCCATCGCCAGCAACGGATCAAAGCTGGTCAGAGAATGACTTTGACGAGATGAAAGAAGAAGGCTTCAGTCCATCAAACCTCTCAGAGCTAAAGGAGGAATTACGTACCCAGCGCAAAGAAACTAAAAATCTTGAAAAAAAAGTGGAAGAATTGACAGCTAGACTAATTAATGCAGAGAAGATCATAAACGAAATGACAGAGATGAAAACCATGACACGAGAAATACGTGACAAATGCACAAGCTTCGGTAACCGACTCGATCAACTGGAGGAAAGAGTATCAGCGATTGAGGATCAAATGAATGAAATGAAGCGAGAAGAGAAACCAAAAGAAAAAAGAAGAAAAAGAAATGAACAAAGCCTGCAAGAAGTATGGGATTATGTAAAAAGACCAAATCTACGTCTGATTGGGGTGCCTGAAAGTGAGGGGGAAAATGGAACCAAGTTGGAAAACACTCTTCAGGATATCATCCAGGAGAATTTCCCCAACCTAGTAGGGCAGGCCAACATTCAAATTCAGGAAATACAGAGAACGCCACAAAGATACTCCTCCAGAAGAGCAACTCCAAGACACATATTGCCAGATTCACCAAAGTTGAAATGAAGGAAAAAATCTTAAGGGCAGCCAGAGAGAAAGGTCGGGTTACCCACAAAGGGAAGCCCATCAGAATAACAGCAGACCTCTCGGCAGAAACTCTACAAGCCAGAAGAGAGTGGGGGCCAATATTCAACGATCTTAAAGAAAAGAATTTTCAACCGAGAATTTCATATCCAGCCAAACTAAGCTTCATCAGTGAAGGAGAAATAAAATCCTTTACAGATAAGCAAATGCTTAGAGATTTTGTCACCACCAGGCCTGCCTTACAAGAGACCCTGAAGGAAGCCCTAAACATGGAAAGGAACAACCGGTACCAGCCATTGCAAAAACATGCCAAAATGTAAAGACCATCGAGGCTAGGAAGAAACTGCATCAACTAACGAGCAAAATAACCAGTTAATATCATAATGACAGGATCAAGTTCACACATAACAATATTAACCTTAAATGTAAATGGACTAAATGCTCCAATTAAAAGACACAGACTGGCAAACTGGATAAAGAGTCAAGACCCATCAGTCTGCTGTATTCAGGAGACCCATCTCACATGCAGAGACATACATAGGCTCAAAATAAAGGGATGGAGGAAGATCTACCAAGCAAATGGAGAACAAAAAAAAGCAGGGGTTGCAATCCTAGTCTCTGATAAAACAGACTTTAAACCATCAAAGATCAAAAGAGACAAAGAAGGCCATTACATAATGGTAAAGGGATCAATTCAACAGGAAGAGCTAACTCTCCTAAATATCTATGCACCCAATACAGGAGCACCCAGATTCATAAAGCAAGTCCTTAGAGACCTACAAAGAGACTTAGACTCCCATACAATAATAATGGGAGACTTCAACACTCCACTGTCAACATTAGACAGATCAACGAGACAGAAAGTTAACAAGGATATCCAGGATTGAACTCATCTCTGCACCAAGCGGACCTAATAGACATCTATAGAATTCTCCACCCCAAATCAACAGAATATACATTCTTCTCAGCACCACATCGCACTTATTCCAAAATTGACCACATAATTGGAAGTAAAGCACTCCTCAGCAAATGTACAAGAACTGAAATTATAACAAACTGTCTCTCAGACCACAGTGCAATCAAACTAGAACTCAGGACTAAGAAACTCAATCAAAACCGCTCAACTACATGGAAACTGAACAACCTGCTCCTGAATGACTACTGGGTACATAACGAAATGAAAGCAGAAATAAAGATGTTCTTTGAAACCAATGAGAACAAAGATACAACATACCAGAATCTCTGGGACACATTTAAAGCAGTGTGTAGAGGGAAATTTATAGCACTAAATGCCCACAAGAGAAAGCAGGAGAGATCTAAAATTGACACTCTAACATCACAATTAAAAGAACTAGAGAGGCAAGAGCAAACACATTCAAAAGCTAGCAGAAGGCAAGAAATAACTAAGATCAGAGCAGAACTGAAGGAGATAGAGACACAAAAGACCCTCCAAAAAATCAATGAATCCAGGAGTTGGTTTTTTGAAAAGATCAACAAAATTGACAGACCGCTAGCTAGACTAATAAAGAAGAAAAGAGAGAAGAATCAAATAGACGCAATAAAAAATGATAAAGGGGATATCACCACCGACCCCACAGAAATACAAACAACCATCAGAGAATACTATAAATGCCTCTACGCAAATCAACTAGAAAATCTAGAAGAAATGGATAATTTCCTGGACACTTACACTCTCCCAAGACTAAACCAGGAAGAAGTTGAATCCCTAAATAGACCAATAGCAGGCTCTGAAATTGAGGCAACAATTAATAGCCTACCCACCAAAAAAAGTCCAGGACCAGATGGATTCACAGCTGAATTCTACCAGAGGTACAAGGAGGAGCTGGTACCATTCCTTCTGAAACTATTTCAATCAATAGAAAAAGAGGGAATCCTCCCTAACTCTTTTTATGAGGCCAACATCATCCTGATACCAAAGCCTGGCAGAGACACAACAAAAAAAGAGAATTTTAGACCAATATCCCTGATGAACATCGATGCAAAAATCCTCAATAAAATACTGGCAAACCGGATTCAGCAGCACATCAAAAAGCTTATCCACCATGATCAAGTGGGCTTCATCCCTGGGATGCAAGGCTGGTTCAACATTCGCAAATCAATAAACGTAATCCAGCATATAAACAGAACCAAAGACAAGAACCACATGATTATCTCAATAGATGCAGAAAAGGCTTTTGACAAAATTCAACAGCCCTTTATGCTAAAAACGCTCAATAAATTTGGTATTGATGGAACGTACCTCAAAATAATAAGAGCTATTTATGACAAACCCACAGCTAATATCATACTGAATGGGCAAAAACTGGAAAAATTCCCTTTGAAAACTGGCACAAGACAGGGATGCCCTCTCTCACCACTCCTATTCAACATAGTGTTGGAAGTTCTGGCTAGGGCAATCAGGCAAGAGAAAGAAATCAAGGGTATCCAGTTAGGAAAAGAAGAAGTCAAATTGTCCCTGTTTGCAGATGACATGATTGTATATTTAGAAAACCCCATCGTCTCAGCCCAAAATCTCCTTAAGCTGATAAGCAACTTCAGCAAAGTCTCAGGATACAAAATTAATGTGCAAAAATCACAAGCATTCTTATACACCAGTAACAGACAAGCAGAGAGCCAAATCAGGAATGAACTTCCATTCACAATTGCTTCAAAGAGAATAAAATACCTAGGAATCCAGCTTACAAGGGATGTAAAGGACCTCTTCAAGGAGAACTACAAACCACTGCTCAGTGAAATCAAAGAGGACACAAACAAATGGAAGAACATACCATGCTCATGGATAGGAAGAATCAATATCGTGAAAATGGCCATACTGCCCAAGGTGATTTATAGATTCAATGCCATCCCCATCAAGCTACCAATGACTTTCTTCACAGAATTGGAAAAAACTGCTTTAAAGTTCATATGGAACCAAAACAGAGCCCGCATTGCCAAGACAATCCTAAGTCAAAAGGACAAAGCTGGAGGCGTCACGCTACCTGACTTCAAACTATACTACAAGGCTACAGTAACCAAAACAGCATGGTACTGGTACCACAACAGAGATATAGACCAATGGAACAGAACAGAGTCCTCAGAAATAATACCACACATCTACAGCCATCTGATCTTTGACAAACCTGAGAGAAACAAGAAATGGGGAAAGGATTCCCTATTTAATAAATGGTGCTGGGAAAATTGGCTAGCCATAAGTAGAAAGCTGAAACTGGATCCTTTCCTTACCCTTATACGAAAATTAATTCAAGATGGATTAGAGACTTAAATGTTAGACCTAATACCATAAAAACCCTAGAAGAAAATCTAGGTAGTACCATTCAGGACATAGGCATGGGCAAGGACTTCATGTCTAAAACACAAAAGCAACGGCAGCAAAAGCAAAAATTGACACATGGGATCTAATTAAACTAAAGAGCTTTTGCACAGCTAAAGAAACTACCATCAGAGTGAACAGGCAACCTACAGAATGGGAAAAAATTTTTGCAACCTACTCATCTGACAAAGGCTAATATCCAGAATCTACAAAGAACTCAAACAAATATACAAGAAAAAAACAAACAACCCCATCAAAAAGTGGGGAAAGGATATGAACAGACATTTCTCAAAAGAAGACATCCATACAGCCAACAGACACATGAAAAAATGCTCATCATCACTCGCCATCAGAGAAATGCAAATCAAAACTACAATGAGATACCATCTCACACCAGTTAGAATGGCAATCATTAAGAAGTCAGGAAACAACAGGTGTTGGAGAGGATGTGGAGAAATAGGAACACTTTTACACTGTTGGTGGGATTGTAAACTAGTTCAACCATTATGGAAAACAGTATGGCGATTCCTCAAGGATCTAGAACTAGATGTACCATATGACCCAGCCATCCCACTACTGGGTATATACCCAAAGGATTATAAATTACTCTACTACAAAGACACATGCACACGTATGTTTATTGCGGCACTATTCACAATAGCAAAGACTTGGAATCAACCCAAATGTCCATCTGTGACAGACTGGATTAAGAAAATGTGGCACATATACACCATGGAATACTATGCAGCCATCAAAAAGGATGAGTTTGCGTCCTTTGTAGGGACATGGATGCAGCTGGAAACCATCATTCTTAGCAAACTATCACAAGAAGAGAAACCAAACACCGCATGTTCTCACTCATAGGTGGGAACTGAACAATGAGATCACTTGGACTCGGGAAGGGGAACATCACACACTGGGGCCTATCATGGGGAGGGGGGAGGAGGGAGGGATTGCATTGGGGAGTTATACATGATATAAACGTCATGCACATGTACCCTAGAACTTAAAGTATAATAAAAAAAAAAAAAAAAAAAAAAGAAGCAGAGGGAAATAACTTCAAACCCAGAATTCATACACAACTCACCTGTCATTAGAAATGGAATCAAAATTAAGACATTTTCAATTACCAAGAGAGTTTAACAGTCATGGACCCTTGAGGAAAGAAGACTACGCTTCAAGAAGGACGTTGAACTCAGGCAAAAGTTAACTACAAGAAGTGATGAATATATAAGCAAATGTGTGGTTACATCTGAGTAGTTTTTTAATTCTTTTTTTTTTTTTTGAAATGGAGTTTCACTCTTATTGCTCAGGCTGGAGTGGAGTGGCACCATCTTAGCTCACTGCAACCTCCACCTCCTGGGTTCAAGCTATTCTCCTGCCTCAGCCTCCCAAGTAGCTGGGATTATGGGTGGGGTTTCACCATGTTAGTCAGGCTGGTCTCAAACTCCTGACCTCAGGTAATCCACCCACCTTGGCCTCCCAAAGTGCTGGGATTACAGGTGTGAGCCACCGCGCCCAGCCTTTAAAATTCTTAATAGCAAATGTGGAGGACTTAAAAACAAGTGGAATCAAAATATAAGACAACAATAACATAAAAGATGGGAGAGGTGCTTAGATTACAGTATTCTAAGATTCTTATACTGATGGGAAGAAAATGATGAGGTTAACTTTACACCTTTTAAGTCAAGTATGCATACTAAATATTTAGGTTAACTACTAAGGAAAATAGGAAGGAAGGGAGGCAGGAAAAAAGGAAAGGAGAAAGGAGAAGGAAGGGAGGAAGGGAGAGAAAGAGACAGAGGGAAGGAGTGAAGTATAACATCTTAACTAGTGGCAGTGGAGAGGGGAAGGACTAAAAGAAAACTTGATCAATGTAGGAAGACAGGAATGGGGAAAGGAAGTAAAAAAAATCCTATGGCATCATGTCTAGGGGACCTTGGGTAAACTACAGATTAAGGGAGAAGGGAGCATGAGTAATTCAGCAGGACTGGTTATTTAGACAAGCAGTCTAATTGGTGGCTCTAAGGAAAAGGAGCTCCTAGTATTTTGAGGTGGAGGAGGAATGTGGGAGGGAAGACTAGATCCTAGGTTGAGGCAAAATATCTAATGCTTTTTTTTTTTTGCATTGTGATCACCTGAAGAGCTTCAAAATTCTAAATCATGAGCCATATTCCAGACTTAATAAATCAGAATTTCAGATAGTAGGACCTAGGAGGTATATTTCTAAAATCTCTTCTGGTGCTTCTCAGGCACAAGAAGCAAGTCTGCTCCTGGGGAGGAAGAGGGAAGGAGTTGGCAAGATCTAAGCAGAGGCTCATGTTCTCAGGGAAACGAGATGGGGTTCAACACAGGATCCTTTTTCTGGCACAGAAACCAGTGAAATACCAGAATCCCCCAGGTAGCAGAAAAGCCAGATCTGCAAAGCTTGGCCCTCAGCCCTGATGACTGGTAACTGCTCAGGCCTCCCAGATACCAGCCTTGGTGTCTGATATGGTTAGGCATTGTGTCCCCACCCAAATCTTACCTTGAATTGTAGCTCCCATAATCTCCATGTGTTGTGGGAGGGACCCGGTGGGAGATAATTGAATCATGGGGATGGGTCTTTCCCATGCTATTCTTGTGCTAGTGAATGAGTCTTATGAGCTCTGATGGTTTTATAAAGGGGAGTTTCACTGCACAAGTTATCTCCTCTTGTCTGCCACCATGTGAGATGTGCCTTTCACCTTCTGCCATGATTGTGAGGTCTCCTCAGTCACATGGAGCTGTGAGTTCATTAAGCCCCTTTATTTGGTAAATTGCCCAGTCTCGAATTTTGTCTTTATCAGCAGCGTGAAAACAGACTAATACAATGCCATGACTGATTCAAGGTCCTGGGCATCCCCCACGCTGCCAGGCTTGGACAGCACTGGCCAAGGGACTGAGATGGGCATCTGGGTCAGAGGTCTTTCGGACCTGGGCTGGAGGGCTGCAACACCATCCATCTTTTGGGCTAGCCCAGGTTTGCTCTCCTCCCCACAGGCTCAGGTGGCTGAGGTTCTAGCATGCCCATGCCCAGGCCCACATTATAACAGTATGCACTTGGTATGGCCTAAGGCCTGGTTCTCAGCCCTAGCTGTTCATCAGGAAGCTCCTGGAGAAGCTGTCAAACATAGACATTCCTGGTTCCCACCCTGTGAGATTTTGATTTGTGAGGTCTGGAATAGAGCTTAAGCACCTGTATATGTTTAACTCCCCAGGTGATTCTAATGTATAACCAGGGCTGGAAATCTAAATCTGTGGTTCTCAATCCTGGATGCACATTAAAATCACCAAGGTGGGACTGGGAGCAGATTTTTAAAAAATACTAATACTTGCCATCTGCATCATAAAGAGTCTAATTCTCTTGGTCTGGCAGTGCGCCCGGGTATGTTTTTTAGTTTGTCCAGTTGGTTGGTTTTGGGTTGGTTTTAGCTGCCCAGGTGATTCTAATGCACAGTCAGGGTTGAAGACCCCTGGTCCAGATGATTTTGTTCAAGGGAGTTAACTTGTATTTGAGTGAGAGCAAGGGCAAGGCAAGTCCTGGAGAAGATCCGACATACTGAAGGGCTATTGGTGGGCCAGGTAGACAGCAGCGCCCTGGGGCAGTGTGGGAAGGGCCAGGCAGAGACAAGCCAACAGCCTCACCAGAAGGCTTTCTGGCCAAAGCAATTTGCTGACACAGGTCTGACTTTTTAAAATCTATTATCTTGGGGGCCAAGATGACTGACTAGAGGCAGCAGCGCTCAGAGGCTCCCATCCAAAATAAGCCATAATAAGTGTGTGAATCCTTCATCAGCAACCAAGGTATTCAGGTTCTGTCATCAAAATTGACTAGAAGGCTAGCGTGACCCACAGAGAGAAAGAAGAGCAGTGTGGTGCGGCAGCCCCCCTGAGAGCCACACAGGGAAGGGGAACCCTTGGGCCCCTCACTCACCGCCTCCCACCTCCAGCCAAGGCAGTCAGTGAGTGAGCACTCTACCCAGCAGGGGAAACTGCTTTTCCCACAGAACTGTGCAACTCACGGATCGGAAGTTCTCACTCACGAACCCACGCTACCAGGGCCTAGCATCCCAATCCTGGAACATGCAGATTCTTATGGCCTCTCAGCTGTAATCTGCTTAAGCCTACCAAACTCCCTGAGGGAGGAGTGACCAGCACGGGCTGCGGCTGCCTGCTGTCTAAGCCTTTTGAGCTCTTTAGGGGCGGGGCAGCAGCCAACACTGGGATTCACAACTGCCTAACACCCTAAGCTCCCTGGGCAAGGGAATGGCGGCACCCATCTCTACACTTCCAGGCTGCACTTTTCCCCTGCTGGAGCCAGGGAGGCGGAATGGTTTGGTCCTAAGACTTATCCCCACAGCCCAATGCACCGCCTGTGGCAGTCTGCGGCCAGAGTGCCTCTTCAGGTCTAACCCATCCTTCCTCATTGGGCGGGGCTTCCCTGCAGGATCTCCAATAACGCCATCCAGAGGCACAGGGACAGAATCTAAATCTCCCTGAGCCTGACACCCTAGAGGGAGAAGTGTCCCCAGTCTCTGCAGACCAGCAGACTTAGCCTCCTGGAGTCCTGGTAGTTCTGAGGAATCTGGGAAGCCCAGACGAGTGGGTTTCCCGAAGCGAAGCCCACCTTCTCCACCAAGGGAGAAAGTGCTTCATTAAATGGGTCCTGCTCCCCGTGCCACCCAACTGGGTGAGACCCTCCAACAGGGGTTGTCAGATACCCTATACAGGAATGATACTACTGGCATCAGGTTGGTGCCCCTCGAGGTCAGAGGTCCCAGAAGAAGGAGAAGGCACTCATCTTCAATATTCTTCAGCCTCCTTGAGTGACATCTCCAGGCACAGGAGCAAATCAGATGAATAGGGCCTGAAGTGAACCTGCAGCAAACTGCAGCAGCCCTACAGAAGAGAGACCTGACTATTGAAAGAAAAACAAACAAGCAGAAAGTGACAACAACAGCATCAACAACAACAACAACAAAAGACCCCCACAAAAACCCCATCCAAGGGTCAGTATCCTCAAAGACTGAAACTAGACAAACTCACGAAGATGAGAAAGAATCAATGAGAAAATACTGAAAACCCAAAAGGCCAGAGTGCCTCTTCTCCTCCAAGTGATTGTAGTGTCTCTCCATCAAGGGCGCATAACTAGGCAAAGGATCAGATGGATGAATTGACAGAAGCAGGCTTCAGAAGATGGATAATAAATACAACAATGAGCTAAAGGAACATGTTCTAACCCAATGAAAGAAGCTAAGAACCTTGATAAAAGATTAGAGGAATTGCTAACTAGAATAACCAGTCTATTAGAGAGAAAGATAAATGACCTGATGGAGCTGAAAAACACAGCACGAGAACTTCGTTAAGCATACACAAGTATCAACAGCTGAATTGACTAAGTGGAAGAAAGGATATCAAGGTTTGAAGACCACCTTACTGAAATAAGACATGCAGACAAGAATAGAGAAAAAAGAATGAAAAGGAATGAACAAAGCCTCCAAGAAATATGGGACTTTATAAAAAGACTGACCCTATGCTTGACTGGAGTACCAGAAGGAGATGGGGAGAATGGAAACAAGCTGGAAAACACACTTCAGGATATTATCCAGGAGAACTTCCCCAACCTAACAAGAGAGGCTAACATGTAAATTCAGGAAATACAGAGAACACCATTAAGATGCTCTATGAGAAGATCAATCCCGAGACACATAATCATGAGATTCTCCAAGGTCAAAATGAAGGGAAAACTGTTAAGGGCAGCCAGAGAGAAAGGCCAGGTCATATACAAAGGGAAGCCCATCGGACTAACAGCAGACCTGTCAGTAGAAACTCTACAAGCCAGAGAGATTGGGGGCCAATATTCAACATTCTTAAAGAAAATAATTTTCAACTCAGAATTTCATATCCAGCCAAACTAAGCTTCATAAGCGAAGAAGAAATAAAATCCTTTACAGACAACCAAATGCTGAGGGATTTTGTTACCACCAGCCCTGCCCTGCAAGAGCTCCTGAAAGAAGCACTAAATATGGAAAGAAAAAACCATTACCAGCCACTTCAAAAACCACACCAAAATATAAAGACCAATGACACTACAAAGAGACTGCATCAAATAGTGTGCAAAATAACCAAATAGCATTGTGATGACAGGATCAAATTCACACATAACAATACTAACCTTAAATGTAAATGGGCTAAATGCCCCAATTAAAAGACACAGACTGGCAAATTGAATAAGGAGTCAAGACCCATCAGTGTGCTGTATTCAAGAGACCTACCTTACATACAAAGACATACACCGGCTCAAAATAAGGGATGGAGGAAAATTTACCAAGCAAATGGAAAGCAAAAAAAAAAAAAAAAAGGTAGGGGTTGCAATCCTAGCCTCTGACAAAATAGACTTTAAACCAACAAAGTTCAAAAGAGACAAAGAAGGGCACTACATAATGGTAAAGAGAACAATTCGACAAACAAGGGCACTACATAATGGTAAAGAGAACAATTCCACAAGAAGAGCTAACTATCCTAAATATATATGCACCCATTACAGGAGCACCCAGTTTCATAAAACAAGTTCATAGAGACCTACAAAGAGACTGAGACTCCCACACAATAATAGTGGGAGACTTTAACACCCCAGTGTCAATATTAGACAGATCAACTGGACAGAAAATTAACAAGGATATTTAGGACTTGAACTCAGCTCTGGGTCAAGTGGACCTAGTAGACATCTACAGAACTCTCTACCCCAAATCAACAGAACATACATTCTTCTCAGTGCCATATGGCACTCATTCTAAAACTGACCACATAATTGGAAGTAAAACACTCCTTAGCAAATGTGAAAGAACAGAAACCATAACAAACAATCTCTCAGACCATAGTGCAATCAAATTAGAACACAGGATTAAGAAACTCACTCAAAACCACACAATTTCATGGAAATTGAACAACCTGCTCCTGAATGACTCCTGGGTGAATAATGAAATTAAGGAAGAAATCAAGAAATTCTCTGAAACCAATGAGAACAAAAAGACAATATACCAGAATCTCTTGGACACAGCTAAAGCAGGGTTAAGAGGGAGATTTATAGCACTAAATGCCTATGTCAGAAAACTAGAAAGATTAGAAATCAATACCCTAACATCACAATTAAGAGAGCTACAGAGGCAAGAGCAAACTAAACCAAAAGCTAGCAGAAGACAAGAAATAACTAAGATCAGAGAATAACTGAAGGAGATAGAGACATGAAAAAACCCTAAAAAAAAGTAAACAAATCCAGGAACTGGTTTTTTGAAAAAACTAACAAAATAGATAGGCCACAAGCTAGACTAATAAAAAAGAAGAGAGAGAAGAATCAAATAGACACAATAAAAAATGATAAAGGGATATCACCACCGACCCCACAGAAATACAAACTATCATCAGAGAATACTATAAACACCTCTATGCAAATAAACTAGAAAATCTGGAAGAAATAGATAAATTTCTGCACTCGTACACCCTACCAAGACTAAACCAGGAAGAAGTCAAATCCCTGAATAGACCAATAACAAGCTCTGAAATTGAGGCAGTAATTAATAGCCTACCAACCCAAAAAAGCCCAGGATCAGATGGATTCACAGCTGAATTTTACTAGAAATACAAAGAGGAGATGATAGCATTCCTCCTGAAACTATGCCAAACAATTGAAAAGGAGGGACTCCTCCCTAACTCATTTTATGAAGCCAGCATCATCCTGTTACCAAACCAGGAAAAGACACAACAAAAAAAGAAAACTTCAGGCCAATATCCCTGATGAATATCGATGCGAAAATCCTCAGTAAAATATTGGCAAACCAAATTCAGTAGCACATCAAAAAACTTATCCAGCCCAATCAAGTTGGCTTCATCCCTAGGATGCAAGGCTGGTTCAACATACGCAAATCAATAAATGTAATCCATCACATAAACAGAACCAAAGACAAAACCACATGATTATCTCAATAGATGCAGAAAAGACCTTTGATAAGATTCAACATCACTTCATGTTAAAGACTCTCAATAAACTAGGTATTGATGGAACATATCTCAAAATAATAAGGGCTATTTGTGACAAACCCACAGCCAATATCATATTGAATGGGCAAAAGCTAGAAGCATTCCCTTTGAAAACTGGTACAAGACAAGGATGTCCTCTCTCAACACTTCTATTCAACATAGTATTGGAAGTTCTGGCCAGTGCTATCAGGCAAGAGAAAGAAATAAAGGGTATTCAGATAGGAAGAGAGGAAGTCAAATGTCTCTGTTTGCAGATGGCATGATTTTATATTTAGAAAACCCCATCATCTCAGCCCAAAAGCTTCTTGAACTGATAAGCAACTTCAGCAAAATCTCAGGATACAAAATCAATGTGCAAAAGTCACAAACATTCCTTTACACCAACAATAGGTAAACAGAGAGCCAAATCATGAATGAACTCCCATTCACAATCACTACAAAGATAATAAAATATCTAGGAATACAGCTAACAAGGGATATGAAGAACCTCTTCAAGGAGAACTACAAACTACTGCTCAAGGAAATAAGAGAGGACACAAACAAACGGAAAAACATTCCATGCTCATGGATAGGAAGAATCAATATCGTGAAAATGGCCATACTGCCCAAAGTAATTTATAGATTCAATGCTATTCCCATCAAACTACTATTGACATTCTTTGCAGAATTAGAAAAAACTACTTTAAATTTTATATGGAATCAAAGAAGACCCCGTATAGCCAAGACAATCCTAAACAGAAAGAACAAAGTTGGAGGCATCATGCTACCTGAGTTCAAACTATACTACAAGCCTACAGTAACCAAAACAGCATGATACTGGGACCAAAACAGACATATAGACCAAGGGAGCAGAACAGAGACCTCAGAAATAACACCACACATATACAACCATCTGATCTTTGACAAACCTGACAAAAACGAGCAATGGGAAAGGATCTCCTATTCAGTAAATGGTACTGGGAAAACTGGCTAGCCATATGGAGAAAACTGAAACTGGACTCCTTCCTTACACCTTATACAAAAATTAACTCAAGATGGATTAAAGACTTAAATATAAAACCCAAAACCATAAAAACCCTAAAAGAAAACCTAGGCAATACCATTCAGGACATAGGCATGGACAAAAACGCCAAAAGCAATTGCAACAAATGCCACAATTGACAAATGGGATCTAATTAAACTAAAGAGCTTCTGCACAGCAAAAGAAACTATCATCAGAGTGAACAGGCAACCTACAGAATGGGAGAAAATGTTTGCAATCTATCCATCTGACAAAGGTCTAATATCCAGAAATACAAGGAACTTAAACAATTTACAAGAAAAAACAAAACAACCCCATCAAAAAGTGGACAAAGGATATGAAGAGACACTTCTCAAAAGAAAACATTTATGTAGCCAACAAACATGAAAAAAATATCATCATCACTGGTCACTAGAGAAATGCAAATTAAAACCACAATAAGCTACAATCTCATGCCTGTTAGAATGGCAATTATTAAAAAGTCAGGGAACAATAGATGCTGGTGAGGCTGTGGAGAAATAGAATGCTTTTACACTATTGGCGGGAATGTGAATTAGTTCAGCCATTATGGAAGACAGTATGGTGATTTCTTAAGGATCTAGAACAAGAAATACCATTTGAGCCAGCAACCCCATTATTGGGTATGTACCCAGAGGAATAAAAATCATTCTACTATAAAGACACATGCACATGTATGTTTATTGCAGCACTATTTACAATAGCAAAGACATGGAACCAACCCAAATGCCCATCAATGATAGGCTGGATAAATAAAATGTGGTACATATACACCATGGAATACTACGCAGTCATAAAAAGGAATAAGATCATGTTCTTTGCAGGGATTTGGATAAAGCTAGAAGTCTTCATCCTCAGCAAACTAACACAGGAACAGAAAACCAAGTACCGCATATTCTCACTCATAAGTGGGAGTCGAACATTGAGAACACATGGACACAGAGAGGGGAACGTCACACACCAGGGCCTGTTGGGGGGTGGGGGTTGAAGGGGAAGAACTTAGAGGACAGGTCAATAGGTGCAGCAAACCACCATGGCACACGTGTACCTCTGTAACGAACGTGCAAGTTCTGCACTGATTTTTTTTAGAAGAAATAAAGAATAAAAATCTATTATCTTGTTGCTCTTGTGGCAGTAGCCAAATCCCAGGTACGACAGGCCTGGAGACTGCAGAAGGCATGAAAACAGGGAAGAGACATGGCTTTCAGCTGCTCCTGTACCAGAGGCCCTCTTACCTTACTTCATGGCCCCTACTTCATGGCTTAGTAGAGTAGTGCCAGGAAGATATGCAGACCTGGGTGAAGGCACATACATGCTGGCTTTGCTCCCAAGAAAGTTTTCTACAGCCTGTTCCTTCTAGCTGGTTTGATAATTCAGCTGCCTGAGAATCTAGGCCATGAATGTATTCTCAATGGTATATTCAAGCTGTGAAATTTTAGTAGTAGATAGATTTTTACAGTTTTAAGGAAAATCAATCAGCAGGCCAAAACAAGAGCTTGTTGAATGGGGCTTGCTTTTTAAAAAAAAAATCAAATTTAAATTGGGATAATCTATCCATTGATGTTGCATTAATAGTTCACTTACCTAGTCATTCAAGTAAGTACCAGACTTGGTGCCTGAGCTGGCTATAAAGTGCTAAATCAGACATCTCCCTGACCACATGGAGCTTATGTCTAATATAAGGTGAACTATAGTCCTCAGGCCAAATATGGTACTCTGCCTGCTTTTTTAAATAAAGTTTTATTTAAACACACCATGATCATTTGTTTATGCATTGTCTATGACCACTCTCAGACTACAATGGTGAAGTTGAGGAATTGAGTGGTTGCAATGCAACTGTGTAGCCTGCAAAACCTTAAGTATTTACCATTGGGCCCTTTACAGAAGCAGTTTGCTGACCTTTGGTCTAGTGGATAGTTGAACTCTGCTTTCCCATCACAGTGATCCACTTGTTTTTTTTAAAATTGACTTATACAGGGTTTTTTGTTGAAAGGAAAGAATCCACTTAATGGGCTCAAGGAAAAAGGAGGATTATGGTAAAATATTCCCCCAATAGAATCCATGAACAAGAAACTAAATACAGGCATTACTCCTAAAATATAAGTTTTGCCACACAAATTGCCATAACTCAGTTCTATTAATTAAAGAAAATAATCTGCATTACTGAGGTCACCACTGGTTATAACAAGATCTTGACTAGGAACTAATAATACGTTTAGAAGCTAGCACCAATTGAAAAAAAAAAACAAAAACTGTTGTTTGAGCAATGCAAAGGCTTTGTTTGGGTAGCTTTGACCTTATTTATCTTAACCATGGGTTATAACAATAAAGGAGAAAAGGACTTGTAAAATATCACATTAGTGATAGGAAAAGAAGGGACAAGATTTGTAAGCAAAAGTTGCTAAATGCTGGATTTGATCTGTGATATTTAGATTTTACTCTACAACTATAAAAAGCATTCTTATTATTGAAATGATTACAGAAAAAGCCACTATTTTGTTGGGAACCTGAAATTCTTCAGCTCCCACTTTTTTTTTACCTTCTTAAAACAATAATTGTTTTAAAGGCATTTTTTTTAATGTGGGGTTTCTGAGGAACATAGAATTGACTGTCTAGTGAGACAGAAGATAAGAAATAGGGCTGGAGCAGAAGTGAGGTCATTCTCACTGCTTCCCCAGCAGTACGTGGGCCCTGGTGCTTCCATCTCTGCCTTTTCTCTTCTTCCTCTCTCTTGCCTGGCTTCCACTGTATAAACCTAAACAACCTGGATTGTCAAGCCCCAGTCTACATGTCTCCAGAGCCTACCATCACCAGGAAATCCTTAGTACAAATTCTTAATGTGACTGGTGTAGGGGCCAAGGGATATTTTCCTCTTTACCCTCTAAAGGTTCACTGAAAATCAACTGATCAAAGGCAGATTAATAGGAGAAAAGGCATACAAATTTCTTAATGTGCACGGGGTGAATCAGAGTGAGTCCCCACGATCCAATGGGGTACAGATGGTTCTATGCCCTTCTTCACAGGGGAAAGGAAGATGGGAAAGTGTGGATGATTTTAGTGGAGTTGTAAATGATCTTTAGGGGAATTCAATGGGTTTAAAGAACATATAATGGCCTGGGACAAAGTTTGTTGGGTCTGCAGAGCAGACAATGGTTTGTGACAGAAGTCTGTCCAGGTGTGTTGACAGACTTCAGTCTTTCTTCCTGTCATATGAGTTTAGTTCATGAAAACTCAGGGAAGGTACCAGAGGTCATTGATTTTTTCTTTGGTGGTTTGGACTTCAGGCAGATAAGGGAACTTCAGAGAACAGCTGCATCCTGTGCTTTGGGAGAGACAGAGGATTGGGGTAGAGGAGGTCAGACAGACCTCGAGACTTCTTCAGTTCAGCATGTCAATGTGCCATATTCTGGAGTTTCAGTTTCTGAGCCCAAACACTGACCTAACTCAATTTATAGTTGGATACTTTTGCAGAGCCTACTAAAACCCTGACTTTTACGTTGCCACCAAGACAAAAGACTACATTCCCAGTTTCCCTTGAATCTCAGTGTAACCCTGGGGCTAAATCCTATGAAGTAAAATACAAGCAAAGATGTTACGTGAACCTTCCAGGAAGTGTCCTTGGAGGGTGGATATAATGATGTGATGGCTGGAGCTCTGACTGCCATGTTGGATGTGAGCACAAGGGCCACACCCTTGAGATAGCATAGTATGAGCTGGAAGGAGCCTGGATCACTGATGACCATTGGAGACCTCACAACAGCCCTAAACTGCCTATATCGAGGCTTCTTTTATGTGAGTGAAATACATGCCCACCTTGTTTAAACAGATATTTAGGGGGTTTCTGTTACCTGCAATGGGGCCTAAACCTGACAGTTTCCTCTGATCCAATAAGCTGTGACCAGAGAGGTAGGGCCTGAGGGACACTGCCCACAGGTCTGAGTAGATTTCCCAGGAAAGGAGTCCTGGGCAGAGCAGGAAGACCCCGTGGAGTTTCAATCACAATGGTTGAGTTCCATTGCCAGACGACTTGGATCTGCAAGGAAGAGAAATACTGGGATACATGAAAAATTGGGTCCTGGACTCCTACCATAGAACACACACCAGGATAAAAAAATTATAATTCAAGGGGAACAGTCTCTGGGAGATGGAATTGTGGGAATCATGGCTGCAGGCCAGGTTGACAAGTGCTCTGAGTAGATGGAAGTCAATTGTTCTGCTAATAATTGAAGAAACATTGGTTATATTTATAAGAGATCTGGTTAACGCATTCCCTTTGGCTACTTAGGGCTGTGATTTATAGGCAGCAAAGTCACTTAGGATAATAAAACCCCCAGGCCTGGTGGAAAACTGCTGAGATTTTTCAAGAAGAAAGGGACCACTTAAATATCTCAATTGGCTTTTCTTGAGTGAATGATATCCTGAGGAAGCAGGTTTCAAATGTGCCTCCATCATTCACACCCTTAAGAAGAAAAATGAGAGAAATAAAAAAATGCTGCATTTATTTCAAATATTTGACAAGTTATGTAAGTCCTGGAACAGGTTTCTAAGAACTACAACTCCCAGTGGACACATGTTCCACCATCCTTTTCTTCCTTTTTTCCAAAAGCTTTTAATTGATTGAGAAAAACTGGTTCAAATATCAGTTGATTTGAATGCATTATTCAATAAAAAGAAGAATATATGTCATTTTTAAAAATAGCCTTTCTTCTATACAACTGTGTCCAACTGGGCTATGGCCTTTCTGTTTAACATTTTTTCTTCCTAAGCAAATAAAATCCCAAAAGTTAAAAAAAAAAAAAAATCCTAAAAGTTTGTGCATAACCTTTGCCTGCAGAAGAAACACATGGTGGCACTGACAAGGCTCAAAGCAGCCTCTTTCCTCTGGGTCACAGACACAGCAGGCAGACACTCAGTCACAAAGGCCAGACACTTGAAAGCAGAGATTTAAGAAGGAAATCAGTTGTTCTTCATGTTCAGAAAAAAATAAAAGATGTTCTGAAACAGAAAACAAGAAAGAAAAAATAAAGCAGTCTATTCTCAGGCAGTAGCACCGATTACCCAGGAAGACCTCAACTTATATAAACATTGAAATCTTTGAAGTAAATGAAGATCAGCTGTGATGGTTAATTTTATGTGTCAAATGGACTGAGCTAAGGGTGTCCAGCTGGCTGGCAACACATTCTTTCTGGGTGTATATATGAGGATATCTTTGGAAGAGATAAGCATTTGAATCAGTAAGTTAAGATTGTGTTCACCAATGTAAGTGGACACCATCCAATCTGTTGAGGGCTTGAATAGAAGAAAAAGGTGAGGAAGGACAAATTTGCTCTCTGCTTGAGCTAGGACATCCGTCTTCTTCTGTCCCTGGATTTCAGCACTGTGGCCTTCAGACTTACTCCACTGGCTCCTCTGGGTCTCAGGCATTCAGGCTTGGACTAGAACTACACCAGCGCTCCTGGGCCTTCAGCGGGCAGACAGCACATCACGGGATTTCTCAGCCTCCAGAATTGTGTGAGCCAACCCTCATAAGAAATTTCTTTCTATGTATCTACATATGTCCTACTGGTTCTCTTTCTCTGGAGAACCCTGACTAATACACCAGTCAAATGAGAAAGACAAAGCCTGTTTCTTTAGATTTTACTATAGCAAGGGAGTCAGCCCATCACACTTACACACTTACATTTGGCAGAGATCCAAAGGTAGGCAGAGGGGTGAGAAAGCTTCACAACAGAAAAAAGAGAAGACTTCATATATGTCCTGATAGGCATGGGGACACTGCAGGCGAGTTAACTAGAAACAGAACATCCTATGTGGTTGGTCCTAAGTTAGAAGTGGGGGCAAATATTTTTTTTTTTCTCTGATTTGTTCTAAATTAGAGGTGGGGGCAAAAATTAGGGATGCTGTCAGTTATTAATCAAGTCCTGGCCATTTTGTGTGAATTGTTACAGAAGTTATTGTTTATCTTTCTGGATTATTTCTAGAGATAGCAATCTGGCTTCCTGCAAGTCCGATATACTCACATAGGAGGCTGGCTTCCTGTGTTGTTTATTGTAGATAAGGGAATTGGTTTCCTGGGCAGGTTGCTGCAGCTTGTGGGCCAGAGTTCTATTTTTATATGTGGTCTAGCCATTGTCCATTTGTACACTCAGTCTCTTGTCTTTCAGATAAAGACAGATAGCTGTCTTGGAGCAGCTGACCGATAGCCAGCAAGGTGGTTCCAGTATTTCTAAAGAGCTACTTTGGGAGACAGCTAATTCTTCTAGGCCAGCTTGCCCAGAAGTGCCTAAGGACACACTTGCCTGAGTGAGCACATCCCTCTGAGCTCCCTGCACCAAGATAGTGAGGAAGGAAGGGAAGGATGATGGTGATGCTAGCAGCGGGGGCCTAGAAGGAGAGGAGGGAAGGAGTGCTCAGTGGTTCTCAGCCCTGGCTCTCAGAACTTCGTGGAGAGCTTTAAGTAAACACTGATGCAGCAGCTCCGCCTCACCCACCAAAGATTTTAATTTCATAAAGCACTGCTGGGCGTCAACATTGTTTAAAAACTTCCCAGGTGATTCTAAGGTGCAGCCCAGGTTGGCAGCTACTGACCGAAATGAATAATATTTCAGAGACACTGCGAACAAATATTTAGCAATTAGTGAAAATCAAATCAGGGCATGCAGCCACGACCACTTTCTCAAGAAGCCTCCAATCTTGCACTCTTGTAGTGTTGCACTTTAGAAATATAAAATGCAGAGTGAAGCTGAACTAGAGTAGCAAATAGGCAAAGGTCATAGAAGGTGAGCCACCACACACAATGAAAATGCCACAGGATCTAAACCACAGGCGTAGTGAACAAAGAAGTACACTTAAAGCTGCCTCGAAATGACTGAAATCCTACCTATTCTGAACTGTGGCCTTCATTTTTATTTTTAACTACTAAAAAATTATTTCCTTCTTTAAAAAATGCCATTTTATCATAACCTTTTATTTTTCACAGATTACGTATGATACATATGTGTGTTTCCAGTCTGTCTAAACTTATACATTTCTCAAACACTTAGAATTCAGAAGAGTTGCACTTGGGGTATATAAACTCCAAAACCTCAAAAGAAGCACACACACTATCTATACTTGGTATCCATCTTTTATTTCTAGTCATTTCTAAATTTTTGAATGTGCCAATGTATCTGAATCTGATACAACACCACCCCCTGGTGGAAGTCTATAGAAAAGAGCCCACACTTGATTTTACTTGAGAATGTTAATACTGCAAGGAATGATTATGATTGCATAGAACACTGGTGGGCTCTTCTCTCACTGTCTACCAGCAGAATGTTCTCTGCAAACAAAATCATATGCAAGTTCTGAATGAACACAACAGTAAAGCTGTAGCTGTGCTGAGAGCTTTCTCTTTCCCACACTTTCTTCATTGGCAACCCTACATCTCACTCAGGATGTCCAAAATAGAACTTACTGTATCATTTAACAGAAGTCATCTTCCCCAAAAATTAAAATTAAAGCTATTTCTCCTCAAGCCTTTTTTTTTTGAGACGGAGTCTTGCTCTGTCACCCAGGCTGGAGTGTAATGGTGTGTTTCAGTTCACTGAGACCTCCATCTCCCGGGTTCAAGCAATTCTCCTACCTCAGCCTCCTGAGTAGCTGGGATTACAGGCACCCGCCATCATGCACAGCTAATTTTTGTATTTTTGTAGAGATGAGCTTTCACCATGCTGGCCAAGCTGGTCTTGAACTCCTGAACTCAGGTGATCCACCCACCTCGGCCTCCCAAAGTACTGGGATTGGAGGCGTGAGCCACCGTGCCCAGCCTCCTCAAGCCTCTTTACCTCAATACCAGCACGTCCTTTTCCATCCACCCAAGCTCTCGAGAGGATTCACATTACACATGCACACATTAAAGGCTCTGAGTAGGCCTGAGTCAAAAAACAGGTTCAATTCATTTAGCTCAACAATTGCAACTCATTTTATTGTGAGACACATTCCCCTCCTCCCCAAAACTTCTTAACAAACTGCAGAATACTCTGATTATATTTCATTCAGAATGATTGTTTCACCTTAATTAGCAAATTAGTTCTTTGGCTGCACATGCTGTTCATCTTCAAAAATGCTTAAGCCAACCATACCGCAAACCAGCTCTCAACCATTTACAGTAATGGAATGTACAATCCCTAGGTGTTTGACCCCAGGCAGCTAGTGAATTGATATGACATCCACAGGCAGCTTCATCTCTGTCTCCTACCATCATTACCAGCTGAGGGGAGGAAAAGGTTGCCGCCAGTAATAGGAACAAGCATGATTTGTCTTCAATTAAACGTAATAATCCTGCATTGCGTGAGCACCATGTAATTTTATTTAGAGGAATTATGTTGCTGACTTGGCTATAACCTAAGAAGATCATGGGCAGCTCTACAATTGACAGTGATTTAAGTGTTTTCCATACATTATCTCTTCCTGTGGATTTACAAGCCAAACGATATCAAAATCTCTATAGCTTCCAACATTCATATAAATCTGCATAGGTCCTTGGACATCAGTTCTAAAGAAATTTTACTCTATAAGAAGTATTTTTTAACAAAAAATAGAGCTTTATGCCCTATGTCATCAATGGTAGACTTCCTAAGTAAGCCTACATGTTGCATCATTTCTTTTGTTGTTGTTGGTTTTTTTAGAGGTGGGGTCTGGCTATATTATCCAGATTGCACTTAAACTCCTGGGCTCAAGTGATCCTCCTGCCTCAGCCTCTCAAGTAGCTGGGACTATAGGCATGCCACTGTGCTCGGCTTACATGTTATACCACTTCTAATGTTGAAAACAAAGAAATGTCTAATTAAACTTACATGCAGTGGAAAAGTCATTTGAACCTATTCTGTGCTTTGATCAACAGTCTCTCAGTCTATTTGCTGTCATTTTATGTCATCTACAGCTTTGACTTGGGAATGGGGGTCCTGAGGGCATGGACACACTCGCTCACCAGCCTGGCAGCCTCCAGAGCAGTGCCCCAGTGCACCGAGATGCCCCCACTCCCATGGCCATAGTGGTGGACTACAGGCAGCCTCCGGCCATCTCGGGCAAGGAGCTCTGTCTGCAGTCGCACGCCTGGCCTGTAGGGCCTCAAGCCCACCTTCTCCCTGATGTTGCAGGCTCTGTGGAGGGAGGGCTCCAGAGCACAGCATCGGGAAAGAATTTCTCTGCTATTTTCTGCATCTGGGGACAAATTCCAGTCCCCTTTTTGCCTAGTTCCACCTAGGGTTACATGGGACGTACCAGGATAAATATACGTCAGCCCACTGCCATCTCGGATAAAATGCTCCACCCAGGGAGCCTGAACTTGGAGCACTTGGCCCCTTACAGGGAAAATCTTCGAGTCTCCTGCAAGCTGTCTGCTTCCAAGGCCTGAACAGTTGACCACGATGTCGAAGGACGGATAAAGTTCCCACAGGTCGTCTATTCGCCGAGTGAGCGTCCAGCCTCCACTTCCTTTTATCCTATGGAAGAGAGGTCATGAAGTGAACCTTTGTTAGCATTCTGATCAACTACTTCCAGGAAGTAAACAAAAGGAACCCAGGAACAAAAATTAGGCGATCATCTCATGAACAAATACCCCAGGAGCTTCCAGGGCCCAATCAGGCCAAATTCTAGCCATCAACTGCTTCACGTCCTAGAAACTGGGGATTTCTAAAGTTGAATCTAAATGGAAACCACTTGAAAGTTCAAAACAAAGGTAATTATATGCTTTGCCCTTTAAAAATTTTGTAGAATTCCTATATTGTTATAGATGCTGAATAAATGCCAAGTTGATTTGGCATTTTAAATGTCCAAGCATTTCTTATTTCTACTACTTATTTAACACTAAATTTGCTACATTTTATCTCATATTGTTAACTCTTGCATGCTCCTTTGTATTAGTCTGGTCTTCCTAACTAAAAGGTACAGGGGTCATATCCCCACCAGCTTTTCGTCTACAAGTGTGTTAGCACGAGAAGAACACAAAATATTTGTAGCTGATGAGCTAAATGGCATCTGTGATTGGTAATTGGTATGTTTTTTGGACCAACTATATCAATCATGAAAAGAAATGGCTTATCCAGTACCTGCAGTCTTTATTTAAATTGAAGTAAAATACATATAACATAAAATTTACAATTTTGATGATTTTTAAGTGTAAAGTTCAGTAGTATTAAGCACATTCACCTTGTTGTGCAACCGTCATCACCATCCATATGAGCTCTCCATCTCCAGAACATTTTTATTTTTTTTGAGATGAGGTCTCACTCTGTCACTCAGGCTGGAGTGCAGTGGCATGATCTCAGCTCACTGCAGCCTTGAATTCCTGGGCTTAAGTGATCCTCACACCTCAGCCTCCTGAGTAGCTGAGACCACAGGCATGTGCCACCATGCCCAGCTAATTTTTTGTATTTTTGATAGAGACAGGTTTTCGCCATGTTGCCCAGGCTGGTCTGCAACTCATGAGCTCAGTCAATCCACCCGCCTCTGCCTCCCAAAGTGCTGGGATTATAGGCATGAGCCACCACACCCAGCCTCCAGAACTTTTTTAATCTCACAAAACGGAAAGTCTACCCAATAAACAATAACCTTCAGGACCTGTAATCTTATTCACAGATCACTTGTAGAATAGAGAAAGAGACTATCAGCAGCTCTGTTCAATAGATGCAGACCGAATGCTGGCATGCAGGGCGCTGCTAAGAGGGACCAGAAGGGTGTGAGTGACAGTGCCCTTCCTCAAGGGCTGACAGAGGAACTGGCAGACAGAAGTGTAAATGCTTGGCAGAATTGACTAAGTTTTAAAGGAGAAGTGGTGTGAAATCAGAAAGCCTGGCTTTATGTCCCAGCTCTGCCTCACATTAGCTTTGAGCTCTTGGCCAACTCACCTCACTTCTCCAAATCTCAGTTTCCTCATCTGCATCGTGGGGAGGATACCTCCCTTGCCTGTCTCACAGGATGGTTGTGAGGTTCCAATAAAATAATGGCCACTACTTTGAACAGTCATCAATCACAAAACATTTTAGAAGACTGTTATCAATAAATCACGAATTCCTCAAGGGGAGAGATTGTATCTTATGCTTCTTACCATCCCTATGACCCAGCTAAGTGCCCCATACCTAGTGGACTGGAAGTAAGTGTTAGCCAATACTAAAGACGATATGAAATCCTGATTTGGACCTGTGATGGTTAATTTATGTGTCAACTTGATTGGGCTATGGGTTCTCAGATATTTGGTCAAACATACTCTGTGTGTTTCTGCGGAAAGTGTTTTTGAATGAGAAAAACATTTAAATCAGTAGGCAGAGTAAAGCTAATTGCCTTCTTTAATGTGGGTAGGCCTCATCTTATCAGTTGAAAGCCTGAATAAAACAAAAAAGTTGACCCTTTTCCAAGGAAGAAAGAATTCCTTCTGCTGAACTGCCTTCCAACTGGGACGTTGGCTTTTTCCTCTTTTTGGACTGGAACTAAAACATTGGCTCTTCCTGGATTTCAAGCCTGCTGGCCTTTGGACTGGAGCTACACCATCGGCTCTCCTGGGTCTCCTGTTTGCCTGCCAACTCACCACGCCGATCTTACACATCCTATTGGTTCTTTTTGTCTGGAGAAAAATACAGGGTGGCACAACTTTGGCATCTTCTTTCTCTGAGTGCTGCCATCCAAGCCGTTTCAGGGAGAAACTGGGAAGGGCTGACCTCGAAAATGGAGGCAGAGTGCTTGTATCCTGCCTGCCCCTAAGAGAGCAGAAGTGATCATCACAGCAGTTCTGAGCACTATCTACTTTCAAGGCCAGATAAACAGGTTTAATGTGAAGGAAAATAATAAGAAAAGTCAGAAACTTCTGCAGTGGCTATGGTGGTCAATGATGGCATGGGTTTGACAACTAATTTTAACTTAGCAAGGAGGGTCTCTTTGAAGTGATTCTAACTTTCCACCCCACTTCCCGGTTGGAAAGTTTAATTTAAACTTGTATTAAGATCAGCAGAAAACTGGCCTTCTGATGCTGAATTGCATTTCTAGAAAATGCCTCACGTTCGTGGCGGTACATGCCTGTAATTCCAGCCACTCAGGAGGCTGAGATGGGAAGATCCCTTGAACCTAGGAGGTGGAGGTTCAAGCCGAGATCGTGCCACTGTGCTCAAGCCTGGGAGACAGAGCAAGACGCCATCTCGAAAAGAAGAGAAGAGAAAAGAAAAGAAAAGAAAAGAAAAGAAAAGAAGAAAAGAAAAGAAGGAAGGAAGGAAAGAAAGAAAGAAAGAAAAGAAAAGAAGAAAGAAAGAAAGAAAGAAAGAAAGAAGAAAGAAAAGAAGAAAGAGAAAGGAAGGAAGGAAGGAAAGAAGGAAGGAAAGAAGGAAGGAAGGAAGAGAAAATGCCTCACGTTGATGAGTGCAGAAGAGACCAACATTGCTACTCAGTGGCATCTTAGACCCTGACCCCAATAGCTCAGCGTCATATTCCATCAAGTACCAGCCATAGGCTGTCGTCTCAGCATCTTTGCAGTTCTCTTCATCTGACTGAAGGCCAAGCTGCTGGGCAGAGCTCCATCTGCTCGGTCTCTTCACACTCCCTCCCTCTGCAGAGACCTCTGAAGTATCTCCACTGAGCAGTTTCAAGAACAGTTTGAACCCTCTGGATTAGACTCATTGATTATTCAGCAAATATTTGTTGAGGGTTTGTACTCTGCCCAGCACCCTTAGGAGGCAAGAAGAACTCAGAGGCTCCGCTTGCTCTGAGATCACATGAACCTGCAACGCCCTTCCTATTAAATGCAAGCTGCATTGCCAGCATCAGTGCTTCAAACAACAGAACCTAAATTTGGTTGCTTTTTATTCTAAAAATCCAAGGAAGGGAGTATGTTGTTTACCTGAGATGAGGAAACCAAAGAAAAGAATCGGGCAAGCATCTACACTTTGGGGCCACAGAGAACCAATAAAGCCAATGGATTACTTTTTGGTGTAACTAAAAGGAGTTAAAGAGAGAGAATGAAGCTGGAGCTACTGTTGTGTTTGTTTGTTTTATAAGTAAAACTGTTCATAGATAAAAAGTATTTAATGTAGCAAATTTTATGGAGACAGGTTGTTCTTTTTTTGGCTCTCTCGGTAAGAATAACCAATTTAGAAACTTAAATTATGTTCTTAAACATATAGTAATATGCAGGGGCCATTGAAAATAATATGCTGAGAATAGATAGGGCTCAAGGACAGTGTCTCTAGCTAGTTGCACTTTCAATGAACTCCAGTAGTCAAGAATACTATCTCTAGTTGAACTTTTAATGAACTCTAGTAGGCGCCAAGAAGGCAGACAAAATAAGAAAGAACTAAGAAACAAAGAACTAAGCAGTAGGTTATATCTGGGTGCAAAAAGTTTGTTTTGTATTATGTCATTTTTGCTGACGTGGGATTTATGGGGTATAAATAAAGTGAGGCGGAGGCTTTAGGCGCGGCCGCCATGTTCTCTGTTTGTCTTTGTCTTTTGTGTCTGTGTCTGTTCATTCTCCACTACCCCCGGCACGGGCCCCAACAGTAATAGATAAATGTTTTTAAAGGTAAAATACTCTGTAAAGGTTGTTTTTCACCTAAACATTGGCATAGAAAGAAGAGTAAATTGGAGTTTTGTAGTAATACTGAGCAACACGTTTCAGTGTGTTTATAATCTTTCAAAAGGTGAACACAAAGAAAACACCTTTAAAAAGTACTTAGGAGGCCTCTCCCCTTTACCATTCACATGACCTTGGCCAAATTATTCCACTTCTCTAAGCTTTCATCCTGTATCCGTAATATGGGGGTAAGAATACTGACTCCCTAGGCTCGTTGTGAAAATGAAATGAGACAACGTCTGGAAAAAGCATAACACTGTGCCTAACACACTATAGCTGCTCAATAAAGACCTTTTATTTTTTAAAAAGTGCTTAGGGGTTTTTCATGCTACTGTAAAACGCAAGACCCAGTGCATCATCTATGAGTATTCGTACCCTCCATACCTGTATATCACTTATGTTTCATTAAGGATGATATTTCAATTTTGAAAAGTTTTAACTGATCATTATTTGAACATTATTTTGATTTTGTGGGTTTTTTTGATTCTTACATTGTAGATTCCATGTGTTAATATTTGAACATTATGTTCTGTGCTCTAGATATCCTAATTAATTAAAACTCAGAATTATTTTTCGTAATTTGGGGGAATAAGAGAATCTGCCAGCCTTGGGATTTCAGCAAATTTTTAAAACTCACTGAAATTGTTTCCTAGAGATAAGAGTGCCTAGCTTACAGCATTTCTATGATGATTATGCAAGAATTCAATAAGTGTAAATGTCTTTTCTTTTCCATTTCAAAGGTTCCCTGCTGGTCAAGCTACTGATAAAAGTCCAACCTGTGCCTGGTGACTTCTTAAGCTATCCTAGTGGCTAGGCCTTGTCAGGTTTCCTGTGCTGCATTGCTCGTAGGCCTTGGATCCCAGAGGAAAACTCATTAAATGTGCCTGGAGACTGGTCACCTTTATGCTGTTGTAATGCAACCACATAGCGATGCCCGGTCATTATTATATACCCCATGGGCAATGCATAAGATGGCACCAATGCATAGGAGGAAACTGTACCCAGAAGTCAGATGTTAAATTAGGTGACTAAGTGCCTACCAGGCTGCTTTTATGACCATATGAGGTAGTTATTCTGCAAGTTTGGGGGACATGGTTGGAGGTACAAGAAGCATGGTGACTTTCCTCTTAAGGCTTCTTGCAACTGAGCAAGACCTCATCCTAGAGAGAGAGAATACCATTGTCCCAACCGCCCATGAGGAAATGGGGTTGGGGGCACTTAAGAAGCAGGACTCACGAAATAGCCCCAGCCCAACATCCTCTGGTCATCACCCTAAAACATAAGAGTGTCCATTTCCCCAAGCTTAAGTTTGCCCTCTGCTGGACTGCATCGGCCTGATCCACAGACATGGAGGATGGTCATCCTCAGCGCCTTTCCTTCACCTCACTGGGAGTTTCAGCAAGGAGGTAAATTGAGTTGGCTGTGCCCCTGAGGAAAACAAGGGTCCACTAAGCAAATCTTAAATGCACATGTACACACACACACACACACACACATACACATACACTCGACCTCCCAGGAGCAAAGAGTCCCCTCATCCCCTCTGTGCTCTTGGAATCAGAGGCAATTCCCATACTCCACTGAAGCTGAAGCCATGGCAAGAAAGGAATCTCAGGTAGCACTAAACAGGGAGGCAGGGGCTGTGATGTGGAGAGCCCGTGACAGGGGAAAGGACAAGCTCCTGGTGAGCTCCAGGGCAGACATAGCTGTCTAATAGGGCTAATGATGGTGCCAAGGAAGCCAGATTCTTTCATAGGCATTACTGTGAGTCAGGCCGAGCAGGAGAACACAAGATACAGGAGAAGAAAAAGATGGGCGCTAGAGGACTCTCCCAGAGAAAGTTACAGAGAGGCCTAATCAGAGGAGGGGCAGGGAAAGTACCAGGCAACCAGCTCAGTGGCCAGTGCTGAGGTCAGCATGGGGCCTCCCTGGGGACACAGGATAAGGCATGGCCTCTTGGAAAGAGATAAGTGTGTCCATGTTACCATGGCCCAGCACAGAAATGGGCCACCCAGTTTTCTGAATGTCATCAAAGGCAGGACAATCCTGGTCCCTCCGGGAGGATTGATTTAGATGGGCTGCCTGGAGGAAGACTTAATGCCTGGCTGATTCATTTCCTGGAAGGAGCCAGTAATAAAGCAGTAGAATTTAACTCTACTGGCAGAATATGATATAAAATATGACCTGCATGGGTGACTCAAACTCTGTGGGGTTTTTGTTTGTGTTTGTTCTGTATATTATTGGGCATTATTGTTTTATTTTTTGTTGGAGAAGGAGATGATCTCTTCTATCTTTTGAAAAACAATAACGATCTAATTTATAGTACAAAAACATTTTTTGCGGAAGTTTGTATTATTTCAGAAGAATCGTGCTTAGGTTGAAGCCATTGCTGTGTGGCTTGCTGAGCAAATGCTTATTTTTGAGTGAGAACACTGAAGGCTGAACACTCACATTGTGTGGAAGAGGCGTAGGTGGCCACAAAATAGACCCTAAGTGTGAGGAACAAGCAGAGATTGTGTGGCGTCCCATCTGGGTCGCCTGGCAGGAGGTGAGTGGGCAGCAGCCCAGAGCGAGGCCCAGGTGTTGCTCCCTCACCGGGACGTGGCCCCGCTGCCCACTCTGCCTGAAGTGCTCGCCCTGAAAGGCCCGTCTTGGGCTGAGAGGAGTCCGGAGCTGCAAAGCCTCCTGCGGGAGGAAAGGGGACGTGCGTTCTTCCACCAGCCTGGTAGGACGCAGGCTCCAGGCAGCAGGGAGCTAATCTGCATGGGCAGGGGCCATCGGGAGCTGTCTGTGGAGGCCCCACACCGGGGTCAGGAGGGAGCCAGGTCTCAGGGGTACAAGAGGCTGAGGAGCAGAGGCGCTGAAGTCTTCCTTCGCAGCACACCCCGTGCCTTCTGTCTGAGGCACTCACGTCTCTGCCGCCTTCCTGGCGGGCCCCCATATCAAACAAACGGACTGAAGAAGGTCTCCTCAGGACTCTGGGGGACAAGGGCAGCCCTCGGGCCTCTCCTCCCCGCTGCCCATAACCGACCCACAGTCCGGAGGCGGCGTATTCCCAGGCACTGCCGCCTCCCCCGGTCTCAGGCCGATGGCGTTGCGGTCCCCGCGGCCTGAAGCCCCCTGGCGGGGGAGCATTTTAAGTGGCGGGAAATGCTGACCGCAAGCCCGCAGCTGAGGACGGGGTGGCAGGGTTGACCTAAGCCTTCCTCCCGCCGTCAGGGGTCAGGCCTGAAAACACAGCGATGATGGAACTACAGGGCATGTCTTCCAGCTTTGGAAGCAGGAAGAAATCATTCAGATAATATTTGGTTGGGTGTGGAAATGACGCGGGCTGCCGGGAGCTAAAACACTCTCTCTCGGAGTAGTGGGAGCCGGGAGGTGCGCAGGAGCGGGCCGGGGCGGGGACTGGCGCCCACTCACGGTCCCACGTGGGGAGCCCCAGCCCCTGCAGAGGAAGACCTGCCCACGACGCAGGGCGGCACCAGGCCAACTGGGAGACTTATGAGGACTCCTCAGAGGAGATGACTGTGTGCTGAGGGGGAGGCTGGCCTCCCTGCATCGGCCTCCTCCCACAGTGACACCTCTTCAAGTGCCCTGGGCCTTCATGCCCCCTCCCTGCCCCATCAGAACTCTCCTCATCTCCCCAGGGCCTTATCAAAAATTTGCCCCTTAAAGCGAAATGAAAGCAATGAGCCCTCTCTCCCAGGAGGAATTAAGCATTTGCATTTCACTTCTAGACTTTAGAGCCAATGCTTCAGTGAAAGTTTGGGTGAAGAAAGTTTGTGAAGAAAGGCTTCACACCCCCTTCCCTGATTACTCATAAGCTCAAGGCTATCACTAGGACTCAAAACTTACTCTGGCTCATCTGAGCCGCACCTTCTTTCAGCTGGTCAACCAGAGGACCCCGCTCTGGCCCTTCTCCAGCCATGCCCTTCTTCTTGAGTGTGTGGGACTCGGGCATGCACCCAGCCAGAGTCCTATCCCTTCCCTTCTAGCCCGTCTTCTGGGGACCCAGGATCCCCATATTCCCTGCCCTTTTCCAGGGCCTGCACTGTCTTCCTCCCAGGGGCAGACTGTGCCACTGTGTGCACCCCAGAGCCCAAGGAGTGGCCAAGGACAACTGTCTTCAGGGAAGATATGAAAAGAGCGTGGGTGCTTCCTGGCATGCCTCTGGGCCCCCTTGCTGCCATGTGAAGATGCAGCACTCTTAGGAATCTAGAAATTCTAAATGTCAACTTGGCCTTCCTGGTGGTTGTGGTAGAGGTGGGTCTGATGCTGAGTGTGTTCTTTAGCTACACCTCAAATCAGGATTTACATTGCAACAGAGTGAAAATTTCAGGGGACAGAGGAAAAGAGAATGGAAAAAGAGAAAAGATGATTTCTTTCTGCACTGAATTCATAAATTTAAATTGTGGCATTGCATTAGGTTTGTGTTAAGGGAAAGATGGTGGAAAATATTCATGAAAAGAAAACGTTTTTCTTCTCAAAATTTGGGGTGTGTGGAATTTTGTTGTGCCCCAAAGTAAAAAAGTGCTTTAAAAAAAAGCAAATCAAGTGAACATATCATAAAGACACAAGAGCAGTTGGAAGGGGCTCCTATTCAGCTAATCTTGGACAATTTGAACATCAAAATAATTAGAGGGAGTAAGTTATAAATCACTGAATAAAATAGGTATCCATGAGTTCATGCTGATATAAATAAATATAGGAAAAGGAAAACTTCTTTACAGTAGAAAGCAAACTATGTAGATGGAGTTATGAAATGATCACTTGGCAAACACCACAGTAATAAATAGTTCAGGCAAGAATCATCAATGGATACTAAAACTCGTAGGTGAAAGTACTACTTTCATAGGAACTCGTTTCATGGGAATAGGATATTTACATAGTCTCAGGTATATCACAACAAAATATTTAGTAATTACAAAGAGAAAAAGTAGTAACCTCACAGTAGAGATACCTGACATTCTGGGTGATGAAAGTTAGCAGCCCCAATAAGGGGATAAACTGATATCGTCTGCCTCCTGCTATGATGCAATAAGGATTCAACATTACTTCTATGCATTCCCTTCCCTGATTACCCATAAGCTCCCAAAATGCAGGACCTCAATCCCATCCCCAGGAAACATCACACAAACCCCAACTGAGGGACATCCTATTATACAAAACAACTGATCTGTACTATTCACACTTGTAAATGTAATAAAAGACAAAGACAAACTAGAGACTAAAGAGACATGACAACTGAAGACAATGTGTGACTGCAATGAGATCATGGACTGGAAAAAATTATGGGTTGTGTGTATTTATATTCATATGTGGACATTATTTGGACAATTAGCAGAATATGAATAAGGTCCATAGATTTTAGTGTTGTGTCAATATAATGATATTGATTTTATTATACTACTGTGTTTATGTAAGAGGACACCCTTGTTCTGAGAACAAGTATTTAAATATTTAAACCTGGGGCCAGGTGTGGTAATTCATGCCGGTAATCCCAGCACTTTGGAAGGCCGAGACGGGTGGATCACCTGAGGTCAGGAGTTTGAGACCAGCCTGGCCAACATGGTGAAACCCCGTCTCCACTAAAAATACAAAAATTAGCCGGGTGTGGTGGCGGGCACCTGTAATCCCAGCTACTTGAGAGCTGAAACAGGAGAATCGCTTGAACCCGGGAGGTGGAGGTTGTAGTGAGCTGAGATCACACCATTGCACTCCAGCCTGAGCCACAAGAGGAAAACTGCAACTTACTTTCAAATGGTTCTGAAAGAAAATATGTATAAGGAGTAAAAAGAAAGCAAAAATAGCCGGGCGCGGTGGCTCAAGCCTGTAATCCCAGCACTTTGGGAGGCCGAGACGGGCGGATCACGAGGTCAGGAGATCGAGCCCATCCTGGCTAACACGGTGAAACCCCGTCTCTACTAAAAAATACAAAAAAATTAGCCGGGCGAGGTGGCGGACACCTGTAGTCCCAGCTACTGGGGAGGCTGAGGCAGGAGAATGGCGTGAACCCGGGAGGCGGAGCTTGCAGTGAGCTGAGATCCGGCCACTGCACTCCAGCCTGGGCGACAGAGCGAGACTACATCTCAAAAAAAAAAAAAAAAAAAAAGAAAGCAAAAATAATGAAGCAAAATGTTAGGAATCTGTATGAAGAGTTTATTAGAGTTTCTCTACCTCCCTTAGCTCTCTCTCAATTACCATCCCTGACACATACGCCTGGCCGTCCCCACCCAGGAAAGCCCTTAATCAGCCCTAGACCATGTCTCTGAGGGAGAACAACACTCTTAGGTTCTCACTCATCTGCCTCTTTCTGATCTGCTGGAGACCACAGGGCTCCAGCCAAGTTTTCTAGAAACCTTACTGATCATTAAGACAAAAATCCAAGATGAGAAAGCCACACAATGGACTTGGGGGTAATAATGAAACTTCAACACCCAAACCACTAGTAATACCAAAAAAAGTTAAACTCCTTAATGACACCTCACCTTTTATACACAATATTTTGTACATGTTCTTCCATTTTGAGCTTTTCTTTGGGTCATAATCTAAAAAATTATGCATTGCATTTAAAGTTAACTCTACTATTTTTTGCCATGCCTAATAATTTCCACTTACCTAAATTTTATTTTATTTTATTGCCTTTTTCCACATGTTCTAACTTTTTGTGTTTTATTTTATTTTATTTTATTCTGGATTTTGTTAAGATAAGTTATATGATGCCTCAATTCCTTGTCACTAGCATCAATGCTTCCAATTTTATATTTCTAGTCATTTTTATAAGGGGGAAAATTCAACACTACACACTATTGCCACTCAGGAAAGATGGAGATCCTGCTAAAATTTGCTTGTTGGCCAGTGGGCAACTCCATCATGTGATAGCTCAAAATATATGTTTATCAGCTGATGTAGACAAGTCCAAACTTGGCAATTAAACAGCAGTTTATGGGCCAGTGAACAAGGCACAAAAGGGCATGGGTTTTATGAAACTAGGACTTACAGAAGCAAAATGTCCCATATAAATTGCTAAGAGGTAAAAGTGAGAAGAGCACTTGAAAAGCTACAAAACTAGATCGTGATGCCACTGACATGTGCCTAGCAGGTCTAGGCTTCCTCCTTTCTGCTCCCATTCCAACCTGCGTAAGTCTGTAGTTTATTTTACCATGTGTGTCACTGCCATCGTTAATTAATACACAAACACATACACATGCAGTCATCCCCAATAGACCATGAAATTGTTTTAAAAATAAATCATATTTTATCCTTCTTTTTGACCAGCTTCTAGCATAATGCCAGCTATATATAAGTGTTCAATAAAAAGTTGTGTAATTAATGAATTATATGAATCAATTATCCTATAACCTACATCTGGTACCAGATCACTGTTGCCTCGGTCTACTTCAAGTCACTTTCCCAGCATTTACCCAAAAATTTACATCGCTCCTATTTACCAAAATATACACCTATGGGAATTGAAAGGATCAATGTTTCACAACTCTCAACATGCCTGCAAGTCCAGACTAAACTAAAGACAGATTTATTGATGTATCTCAAATGGAGATACTCTTGATGTGTTTCCTAACTGGAAACCAGGTACTAGTTTCCTGAAAGTCCTGAAAAGTAAGCCAAAATGCAAGTTCAAGCTATCACGGACTGAGCTTAGTGAGGAAGCAGTGGCATAATTTGGACAGGTCCTTAGTTTCAGAGTTCTTATTTAAGACAAAAGGAAATAATGAAACTTTTGTTCTTTAACACAAATGAGAAAAAATTCAAAAATAATTTAAAATAAGCAAAAGATTCTCTCATCCAAAGAATTAGAGTAAATCATATCATTTTATAGCTAGAAACATATTCTCCAAACTGTTCCAGTTTACAGATGAGGAAAACTAAGATACTGGTTCAGTAAGAGGGTTTTACCTGGGGCAAGAAGGATAGGGAATAAGTCAGGCATCAAAGTACACACCAAAAATAGAAGACAAATTACTAGAAGCATGGTGTGACTTAGTCCTTGTGACGCAGACACTGTCCTCAGATTGTTTTACAAAGCACTAGCCATTTGTGAGTGGCAAGGCAATGTAAAAGAGCTCTGAGGGATGGCAGAGACTTTTCAGTATGTATTTTATGAATAGCTACAAAGTAATTTATGGCTATGACAGATAAGGAAATAGCAGGGAGCATTTCAACTGACCTTTTCTCCAACCACGGGAGGTAGGCAGGGCATTCGCATTTCAGGGTTGTAAAAGCCTGACCAAACACATACTGGGGGAATTTCTTCAGCTCAGCCTCAGTCATCCTTCGAAATCCCAGAACCACGTCAGCCCAGAATGGCACTTCTTCGGTAGGAGTGCTCTGAAATATCTGCCAACTCAAACATATTAAGTGAAATTTTTTTCCTGAAATTTGTGAAATAACATATTTCTAGTAAACTTCACGTGACATTCTTTAGAGCTTTTATTTATTTTATTTTATATTTTATTTTTGAGACAGAATCTCACTCCATCACCCAGGCAGGAGTGCAGTGGCACAATCACGGCTCACTGCAGCCTCAACTTCCGGGGCTCAGGCAATCCTCCCACCTCAGCCTCCCAGGTAGCTGGGACCACAGGTGCGTGCTACCAAGCCCAACTAATTTTTTAAATTATTTGTAGAGTCAGAGTCTTACTATGTTGCCCAGGCTGGTCTCAAACTCCTGGGCTCAAGTGATCTGCCTGCCTTGGCCTCCCAAAGTGTTGGGATTACAGGTATGATCCACTACACTTGGCCTGGAGCACTTAAAAAATTTAGTTTCTATAAATACAAAGAGAAAATGATCTATTTTACTATTCTCTTAGGCTCAGATAACTCGGTAGCTAAATAGCAGTTGTTGCTGACTGGGCAAATAAAACATCTTAAAACTAACATGCTTTTTAAAGATGGAATTTAGTACTCCTTTTCTAAAAAGCTCCTGCCTAGATTTGGTTGTTAACAAGAAGGTTGTAATAGTACTCCTAATAGCTGCTATGCAAATGTTTAGATTTGTAAATATTGGGTTGTTTTCATCAGTATGTGAATAAATGTTATAATGCCAGGCATGGTGGCTCACACCTGTAATCCGAGCACTTTAGGAAGCCAAGGCAAAGTTCGAGACCAGCCTGGGCAACATGGTGAAACCCTAGCTCTACAAAAACTACAAAAATTAGCTGGGTGTGGAGGCACAAGCCTATATAGTCTCAGCTATTGGGGAGGCTGAGGTGGGAGGATCAACTGAGCCCAGAGAGGTCGAGGCTGCAGTGAACTGAATTGGACCATTGCGTTCCAGCCTAGATGAGTGAGACCCTGCCTAAAAAAAAAAAAAGTTATAAATCATCATTGCTCAAAAATAGCAAGGAAAATAATTTGAGTGCTATGCATAGTTGCTAATAATTTCCACATCAGAATGTGTATCTGTAGGTAATTAATTCAGAGCAGTCCCCATGAAGGTACAAATGTCCTTTACTGCAGGGCTCTGGGCTGGCCCACTCTTGCCCTGGGCTAGACTGCCCTCTTCCATATCTTCACCACGACCTACAGGCCAGACACTTAGAAGGCTGCATTTCCAGTCCTGAGCACTTCGAAGGTTCTATCTCCAGTCCATTCTCTCTCTTGAGCTCCAAAAATAGATCCAGACCTGTGTTACCTACTCCCCACTGGATCAGTCTACTTAGAAGTCTCATGCATTTACACACGCACGCACACACACACACACGCACACACATCCACCCTTTTCCCAATCCTACCTAACTCAGAAAATGGTACCCATCCATGCAGGTGCTAATGCTAGAAACCCAAGGATCATCCTTAATTCTCTGTCCCTACTCACCTCTCACATACCATCAACTGACAAGTCCTGTCAAATCTCCTCTTAGGCATTTCTCAAGTCCATCCACTCTCTGTTTCTATTATCCACACCCAATCTATCTCATCATCATGTCTTCCCACAAATCTATTCTCCACACTACAGAAAACGTATTTTTGAAATGCAATTATGACCAGTCACTTCACTGTGTAAACTCCCTCAATGCCTTCCCATTTCTCTGGACTTCCTTCAGTCCCTCCCACACACCACAGTTGCCCTAGACTCAGGGCTAGGTGTATGCTGTTTCCTCCATCTGGAATGCTGTCTCCTTCGTCTCCCACCCTGCCTCACCCCTACTTCACCTCTGCAACATCGCCAGACTAACTTACACTCTTCCTGATGGTCTTGGATGAAACGCTTTGATCTGGATGGCTTCTCATCACTTCCCAGAGCAAGTTTCTTCTCCAGACATATGCTTCCATAGCACCCTAACTTCTTCCTTTTGGTAACTCATGCCCCCAGTGAGTTTGGTAACTCATTTGATTTACTGCATTCTCTACAGAACATAAGCTACATAAGGGCAGCTCTGTGTCTGGCTTCCTTAAAAATTAACTCAACACGTATTTGTCAAGCATGTACTATATGCCAAGCAGTATTACTAAATTGCTCACTGCTATATCCCTAATACCTAAGAAGGAACCTGATACTGAAGAATGCTGAATATGTTGTTTTGAAGGAATAAATAGATGAATAAGCCTATATACTTATGCCAAAGATGCACAGGGCATTTGAATTTTGGACATGGCTGTTTCCAAAAATTACTTAGAGCCAAAATTTGTGAATTAGACTGGCTCATGTTGGTTTTGGACAAAGACAGTATAACCATAAATCAAAGAGAATGTTTTTTCTACTGGGCTCATCAACTGGCTCTAGATTCACTTATACAGAAGAATCAATCCATAGATTGATAGAAAAGCAAAGTTACTACTTTGAAGAGGGGCTTTTGGGAAATTACTGACGTCAGCATCGTCTTGGTGTTTGTGACGGTCAGGAAAAACAAGAAGAGAAAAGGGTAGACATTCACCCAATGCAAGTGTGTACACTAGACTAGCAGAAAACGTCAGTGGGCAGCCTGATATCAAAAGAGGAGGTAAGACACATTTTTTCAGAAGGCCACAGAAAGACTGTTATCACACAGATTAACACATGTATGTTACATGTGTAATATGCACCAATGCCATGTATGTTATGTCATATGATGAAACTGAGATGTAAATTGAAAGTGATAGAATATTAAGTGATCTCAGTCTAGGAAGATATTAAAAGATGTCATGTTTTAAGTGCTAGTCTTACTAATAAAAATGTTAAATAGCATTTATTCTCCAATTTTCATTTAATTATGCATGCCTACTGAAATTATGCATTAAAAATGAAATAGAAGTGTGCTAACAGTTTCAGAAATATTTTTTTTCCAAATGGTACTTCAAAAGGCAAGTTTAGTGACCTACAAAATTTCCTTCTTTGGAAGATCTCATTCTCCAAGGACACCGAATAAATAAGAAGTCCCTATCCCTTAGGTCTCTGCAGCCATCCCAGCATCATACCTGTTTGCTTTCCATCAGCTGCACCATCCCCACGTCACCCAAACCCAGCATTTACCTCCTACGTGTTTTTTTAAAACCAAATTTGCAAATCACTGCATGGTCTCTGAGGAAACCCAAAATCAATCCTATTTGTGATGAGAAACTGTGATTGTTGTTTATTGTTAAAAAGTCTAATACCATAACTTGCCTTTCTTCCGTTCTTTGGGTAAAGCCTATAATGCTCTTTCTGAATCCTCCTGCATCAAAGTCAGCACTCTGCTCACAGCAGGTACTCAGTAAATATTTTATGTTGAACTCTAATGCCTGTTAAGATCATGCTACATTCTAAAATAACTTCAAATTTCTTCACTTACCCTGATACCAAATGAACACCAGCATCTCCAGCTTCTGCAGAATTGGCAATTGCAAAGAGATGGTTAAAGGTCTCTCTGAACCACTGCTTCTGCGTGTGAATGGGTATGTCTGTAATCATGGAGAAAAGCAAAGTGGAACAGAAAGGAAAATGATGATAATGACAGTGCTTCAAATAAGCTCCTTCCTAGAAACTTGGAAAAAAACTAAGGAGGCAAAAATAAAATAAGGAAGCAGGGAGAAATATTAATATAAAGTGCCACATTGTGGCAGAGGATCTGTCAGCAACAAGAGATTTGCATGTTGACACACGCTGTCCAAATCTGCTCATATGATTAATCAATGGAGGGAAAACAGGCCAATAAGGGCAAAACCTGGCGTGCGAGGCAGCTGGAAGGTGGTTTTTGGTACTAGGTATATTACAGAGGTCCTTGGCAGATCTATAACCAACCTGAGCAGAGTTTAGTTCATGGCTGCGGGATCCAGCTGGCCACACAGTTGAGACAATAGGACGAAGGACGGAGGGCCTCTTTCTTGGGGGCTGAAAACACAGTGGATGACATGGGCAGGTCTATGGGGACCAGGCCAACCAGGACAGAGAACAGACTGCACCTCGATGGGGAGTCCCAGGGGCTTGCCTCCTGGTACAAGGAAACAAAGTTTGCATGCTGGAGGCGAGCACCCTGCAGGCTAGACTTCCCAGCAGGAGCTGCCATTACCCTCCACACCGTGGAATCAGGTGCCAGCCAGAGTAGCACTCCTGAGGCCAGCAGGGGCATGCAGGGACTGTACCATCCCCAGGCACCTCTGCCAGAACACATGGGGTTGGACCCAGACACAACTTTTGGAAGGGTGCCAGGCCTGTTGGGGAAGAAACAAGAGGCCTTGAGGTTTAAGCCTCAAAATAATAGTGTCCAGTGTAGGCACAGAGACAGCAGGAATGACCCAAAATCACAGACAAATCCAGCTGTGGCTGAAGTATGTGGCCGTCTGATTCTTGTGGAAGGATCAGGAGAGAGTGGCTAGGGTTAGGTCAGGGACCAGGGAACAATAAGCCTCAGGGACTGCTATGAGGGAAGCCACAGAGGAGACGAGGGAACTGAGGCAGAGAGGATGCTAAGTTGGTTTTCACTTGGAGAGGTGTCCCTGAAATTCAAGGAACAGATAGAAAGACCTTTGGAGACATCCTGCTTCCCAGGCAAAGCCCCCAGGTCACTGAAGGCATGTCAGTAGCGGGATTTTCAGATAATTCGCTTGTTATAGAGCCAATAAATATTTCTTTAGTAGCGAACCTGTACTGCCATCTTTAAACATGTGCCCATGTGAAATTAACACTATATTCCAAAATTTCACACTGGGGATGCTGCTTTAGAAATAAGGAATAAATAAATAATAAGCTGCAGAGGGAACTAAATTAGACCTCAAATAGATTTTGCCCAACAATCTATGCCAGTGTGTGAGGCTGTATCAAAATGCAACTCCCTGTTCTCATCCCAAACCTTATAAACAAAATAGCGACTGAGATTCACATGCTGCAGAAGTCATCCCAAAGAACAGACAATTCCCATCCAACAGTGGGTCTAGGAAGCCTGGTGACCTAATTCATGTTCAAATGCTGCTAAAATAGAACTACAGCTGGAATGGTGGGAACAGTAGCAAATGCCGATATAGTGCTTACTATGTGCCAGGTATTGTTCTAAATGCTTTACATATATCAACTCATTTAATCCCCACAACAACCCTACAGGTCAGGCATGGTCTCCACATGGTATTGACATTTATGAGCACAGGAGATAGTTATAACTGGCTCATCTGAATAGTGTGTAGGAAAGAAACCCAAAGAGAAGACCAAAGTCTTTATCTAGTAGCACCACAGAGAGAAAAACCCTGGTCCAGGGGACCCAGCCACCTGGCCAAAGAGATCTCGGGCCTTGATGGCCCTGTGAACACTCAGATGAGCAACCCTCTTTGAGGGATGATTCCATGACTAGCTGGCAGCCTTCTGAACACTCACTTAGACCTGATGCAGACAAAGGAGAGCCTGGAAAATGGTCCCAAGAACTCTCATCAAAAGAAAAGCACTTAGTGTAAGCTGGTGTGTTCGTCTGTTCTCACGCTGCTAATGAAGACATACCCGAGACAGGGTAATTTATAAAGGAAAGAGGTTTAATTGACTCACAGTTCAGCATGGCTGGGGAGACCTCAGGAAACTTACGATCATGGTGGAAAGGGAAGCAAACAAGTCCTTCTTCACATGGCAGCAGGAAGAGAAGAATGAGAGCTGAGCTGCGCAAAGGGGGAAAAGCCCCTTATAAAACCACCAGATCTCCTGAGAAATCACTCACTATCATGAGAACAGCAGCATGGGGGTAACTGCCTCCATGATTCAGTTACCTCCCACCAGGTCCCTCCTACGACATTTAGGGATTATGGGAACTACAATTCAAGATGAGATTTGGGTGGGGACACAGCCAAGCTATATCAGCTGACATCTGGTGGACACACCAGATGCCCATGTTTGTTTCCTGAGAGGCAGTTCCCAGGAGCTGACCAGCCAAGTTCCTGCACCTGCAATGCCAAGGTCACTGCCATTACCACCCTAATAAAAGATGTGTCTATTCTTTCTTAGGGGTCTTTGGACTGGAAAATACCAAGCACCAGCAAAGGCAGGGATGCTATGCTGAAAACAGGAGAGTTAAGGAAACACATGCAAACTGGATGCTAGGACCCCAGCCTCTTCCCCTGTCACCTTCTAGAATGCCAGCTGGCATCTGGGCCTTCACCTTCCCCAGGCAGCACATGGAAGCCTCTTCCCTGGGAAACATGACCTGCCCAAGAAGAAAAACTTAAACTGTGATGTCTCACAGATGTCCCCAAATAAATGGCCCTGCCCTCTTGCTCCAGTGAGCTCATTGGCGACAAGCCCTATGCAAACACTCAGAAATTCCCACCTGCTCTTCAGAGTCCCACTCATAACCATCAGCAGGCTGGTAAAGAATACCACATGGCCAAGAAAAACCTCTATCATGAAAAATGAGAAAAAAAAAAAAAAAAAACACCCCACAATTTGGAGATGACAGATACTCAGATACTATTCAGGGAGAAAGTTTCTAAAAACTGTTATTAGTATCTTCATAAAGATAAGAGAGGACATTGCAACCTTCTAACACAAATAAGATGTTATAACAAAGGAAAATTCAAAGAACAAAAAAGAGCTTTGGAATATTAGCAATGTTATAGTAGAAACAAAAAATTCAATAACAAGGTAAAAGATAAAATTGAGTAAGTCTCCCAGAAAGTAAAACAGAGAGAGATAAATAGGAGGCGGAGAAAGCTAAAAGAATTGGAGGACCAGTCTGGGAGGTCCAGCATATTAACATTTCCAGAAAGAGGGACAAGGACTTCAGAAGGAAGGAAGTTAACAATTGAGTAACTCAAAGATTGCTTCTTAAGTTGAAGAACATGAGTTTCCAGATTAAAAGGATAGGGCAATTTTTATATTCCAGATTGCTGGGGTTTGTAATCAATGTTATAACCTATTTTACAGTTTAAACTATGGGCATATATAACTTTGATAAAAAAATAAAATTAAAGAGGAAAAAGAGAGTGGAAATGAGGAAATGGGGACAGTGAGTATGAACCTCATTACTGCAGCGTGATTTTGGTTTCTATTGAATGCTATTTTCTTCCTCCTCCATTTCAAGTGGAAAATACGGAAAGGAAAGGATGCCTGGACATGTTCAAAAATCAATGCATTGGTGGGGCACAGTGGCTCATGCCTGTAATCCCAGCAATTTGGGAAGTCAGGAGTCTGAGACCAGCCTGGTCAACATGGCAAAACCTTGTCTCTACTAAAAATACAAAAATTAGCTGGGCGTGGTGCCACATGCCTGTAGTCCCAGCTACTCAGGAGGCTGAGGCACGAGAATCTCTTGAACCCCAGAGGTGGAGGTTGCAGTGAGTCAGTAAGCCAGGATCGTGCCACTGCACTCCAGCCTGGGTGACAGAGCAAGACTCTGTCTAAAAAATAATAATAATAAATGCATCTTCAGGCCTTAATACATATTGAGTAATTATGATTGACTGATTACAAACATACTGATAATTGTTCTTATACAGGCTTAGAAGTTAGGATAATTTTAGCTCCATTACAAGTAATTTCTGACTTGATAGTCATTACTGTTATCAGTGGAAAGAGAGAGCCGCCAATCATGTAGTCGTCAGTGCTGTTCAACGCATGCTTCTGCTATCCATCTTCTGGGAGCCTTAGAATCACACTTGCTGGCCTCCTGCTGAGTGTGGAGACATGTGGCCTACTCCGCCAATGAGCCATCATCAGAAGCGTTGAAAGTTGCTTCCTGTAGAGTGTTTAATCACAGAGGCGAGAACCTCAGAGGTCCCCGCCCCTCCATCCCTGGGCACACGCACTGATGACAATCAGGATGACATCTGCTCCGTCGGCTTAGGTCCCTGATGACAAGCTGGCCCCTTGCTGATGCTCAGTCCACATGTAGTGTGAGCAAGAACAAACTTTTGTCTTTTAAGCTGTTAAGATTTGGAGGTTGTTTATGTCCTGCGGCATAACTGAGGCTGTCCTAAGAGATGAACCAACAGGATGTGAAAACCACTCATTATGGCCAAGCATGGCGGCTGGAATCCTAGCACTTTGGGAGGCCAAGGGGGATGGATCACTTGAGGCCAGGAGTTGGAGACCAGCCTGGGCAACATGGCAGAACTTGTCTCTACAAAAATACAAAAACTATGCTGACAAGTTGATGGGTGCAGCACACCAACATGGCACAAGTATATATATGTAACAAATCAGCAGGTTATGCACATGCACCCTAGAACTTAAAGTATAATAATAATAATAATAATAATAATTACCCTAAACAAACAAAATACCAAAACTAGCCAGGTTTGATGGTGTGCACCTGTAGTCCCAGGTACACAAGAAGCTGAGATGGGAGAATCACTGGAGCCTGGGAGGTTGAGGCTGCAGTGAGCCAAGATTGCACCACTCCACTTTAGCCTGAGTGACAGAGAGAGACCCTGTCTAAAAAGAAAAAAAAAAGAAAGAAGAAAGAAAAAAGAAAAAACCCTACATATTACACTTATACCTATAGCCAGCTGTCTTTGTCAACAGAATTCCACTAACATCATTCTATCTGCCATCTATTGGATCTGATAGAGGAGCTGAAATCTCTCACCTGGATAAGTGTGAGGAATAAGCATTCCGGCTGCCACATCGCTGGTGGTATCTGGAGTAAACTTGTCTGAAATGATGGTAACGGAGCATTGGGGCACCAGTTTGGAGATACACACAGCTGTGGAGAGCCCCACCACACCTGCCCCGACAACTGCAATCCGTGCTGTGTCCATGAGCCTGTGACAAGGGAAATGGGGACTATACACCTTGTTTTGAGGATTTTCCCAACCAGACAAAGTTTGGCCTTGACAGTTTTTTCCTTAGGTCTTCAGCCACTCAGAATAAGACTTAGCCTATCGGTGTTTCTTATGTGATACAGAGAGTATCCCTATAAACTTGCTTTCCATTAAATATTGGGGTATGGGCAACAAGGTCTCCATGGGCTTTTAGAGAGTAGCACAAAACTGGCTTGGATTTGCCTTTAGAACACCCAGGTGGTAAGTAGGTCTGCATTTGGAGGGAGTTTTCTAAACATTCTTCCCCCTTTCCTTTTTTTTTTTTTTTTTTCTGAAATGGGGTCTTGCTCTGTCACTCAGCCTGGAGTACAGTGACGAGATCTCGGCTCACTGCAACCTCCGCTTCCCAGGTTCAAGCAATTCTCCTGCCTCAGCCTCCTGAGCAGCTGGGATTACAGGCGCCCACCACCACATCAGATTAATTTTTGTATTTTTAGTGGAGACAGGGTATCAGCATGTTAGCCAGGCTGGTCTCGAACTCCTGACCTTGTGATCTGCCTGCCCCAGCTTACCAAAGTGCTGGGATCACAGGCGTGAGCCACCGTGCCCGGCCTCATCCCCCTTTCCTAAACCATTTTCCCTATAGGCACAACCTAGGGAAGGCTGATGGAAAACCACAGAGCTGTAGTCTCTGCTCCCAGAACTACCTGAGGAACAGTGGTGAGGGGCATGATCCATGAGCAACTCAAAATTCAATTCTGTCTACAAACTTGTTTCTAATAATAAGGACATTACAGAAAGTTCCAGCAGCTGAACTCAGTCTCCTCTGCCATCTGCCACTGTCACCAGTTCCCTCTCTGTCCTGGACTGGTTCTGTGACCTGAGGAGCAGCCCGTGGTCTCCTAGCCTCCACTCCCTCATCTGTAACACAGAACAGATGGATTCCTTGCTCCTTTGGGTGGTAAATAGGAGAGACCTAGTGAGGTGGTCTCATAAAGGGGGCTCCTTGGGAGAGTCTGAATGGAAATACAGTGGACAGACATCCCGGAGCCCGGGCCGGGTGTTCTGGGGCTGGCACCCCGTGTCCCACCCCTCGCCCATGGAACCTTGCTCCACTGTCAGCATCCCCGCCTGCCTTTGCTTCCCTGTCCTTGGCTTTCCCCATCTGTTCCTGCTCTGACTCTCTCTGTATGGCTCAGGTTTAAACTCCAGAGAGAGAGAAAATGCAATTGTCCCAGTTGGTCATTGCCACCCCTGTTGGAGAAAATTCTAGCACCAGGCCAGCTTGCTGGGCTCAGCCAGCCTCTGAATCTGCCTCTGGCATAGTTGCCCTTCTCTGTCTAAAGTACAGTAATCAGGGCACTGGAGGCCACGTGGTATAAACCATGGCCACCCACACACAGAAATTCACCTTTCCTCTGGAAGGGAGGGCAGCTTCCTCCGCACAGCCTCTTGGCAGGAGAAATATGGGCTTGGTTGTTAGTGGCCTCTGCTTTCTCTTCCAGTTCTGAAGATTCTCACATTATGAGACTTTAAAACCCTCCAATGAAGTTTAGTGTGTTCTTCCTGTTCCTCGAGCAGTCTATGCATTTCTGTGTTAATTTGATTCATTAATTTGATTGCTGTACAGTGGGCTGGTCAGCTGAGAGCGAGCGGGCCTGCCAGGGCTGAGGGAAGAGAAGGGAAGGGGCCCAGGCTGCAGCAGCCTGGTGGGGGCTGGCTTGAGGAGTGCAGCCCTGCAGCCACCGATGCCCTTACTGGCCTCCCGTGTCCAGAAACTCTCTCAAAACAGCTCTAATCAACTAAGTTGAAAGGGCAAGCAATCTGTGGCTAAGAATAACCAGCTGCCAGGGAGGAGGAGTGAGCCAGTAACGTGGTATGTCCTGGCACAGTGGCCTGTCCATCACTGTCCCCTGACCTTATTCACACCCCCAAACTCCCAGAGCACGGACGGAACGACCCCTCAGCTGAAAGCAAGAATTCAAGTACCTGTCTCTGAAAAAGCAGTCTTGGAAGCCACCAAAGTCTCTGGTACCAAAACGTGTTTTGCAGTGCCTGGCTGGCCTCGTGCCCTGAGAGACAGATGGAAAGCGAAACTGCTTCCCATTGGTGACTTGATTCAGGACATTCCCCCTGGTCTTCCTTTCCATTGGCTTGCACAGCTGTCTCTGTCACACATTGCCCTGGAGAAAGGAGCAAGTGACCTCAACCTGTCATCTCCATGGTGCTGTCTCAGCCAAGCCCTTCCCTTTCTGGCCCGCGAGCCCTCCATCTGGCCGCCAGCCTGGGCTTTCTCCAGCTGGTTTGTAGGTATGGTGAATAATAGGTGAGCCTGTCCAACTTCCAACCTCGTTTGGCTGCCCACAGTTAGCCGGGTGCCTGGCTCTGCTGGGGCAGCTGGTGACGAAGCAATAAGGAGGGGGTGAGGGCTGAGTAATGTTGTTGATTGATTGGAGCTGGAAGCACTATTCAGGAGATAATCTAGGATAGAACCACATGATTCTTTAGCCCAGGAGTCCCCAGCCTTTTAGGCACCAGGGGTTAGTTTCGTGGAAGACAATTTTTCCACAGACTGGGGATGGGAATATGGTTTCAGGATGATCCAAGTGCATTACATTTATTGTGCACTTTATTTTTGTTATTATTACGTTGTAATAAATAATGAAATAATTATAAAACTCAACATAATGTAGAATTAGTGGGAGCCCTGAGCTTGTTTTCCTGCAACTAGATGGTTTTCTCTAGAAGTCATGGGAGACAGTGACAGATCATCAGGCATTAGATTCTCATAAAGAGCATGCAAACTAGATCCCTTTTGTGTGCAGTTTACAGTAGGATTTGTGCACCTATTGAATCTAGTGCCTCAGCTGATCTGACAAGAGGCAGAGCTCAGGCAGTAATGCCAATGATGGGGCTGTAAATGAAGATGAAACTTCACTTGCTCCCCCACGGCTCACCTCCTGCTGTGAGGCCAGTTGGGGATTTGGGATCCCTGCTTTAGCCCACATATTCAAAGAAGAGATTCAATATTTGATGAGTGTCTACTGAGCTCTAGGCATGAGCTTTAGCTCTAGGCATCAGTTAACAAGTTTGTTTACAGGGAGGCAGTGTCATGTGTCAAAATAGTGACAATAATATTTTCAATAACGTATATTTAGCATTAACCACGTGCTAGACACATGCATGACATCAAGTATCACAACCACTCTATGAAGTAGGCACTATTATCACTATCCCCATTCTATAGATGAGGACATTGAGGCTCTAAGACAGTAAGAAAGGGGCCCAGGGTCTCTTAAATGGTAAAATCAGTCTGGCTATCTGACGTCAAGGTTCAAGCTTTTTTTTTTTTTTTTTTGAGATGGTGTCTCGCTCCGTCGCCCAGGCTAGAGTGCAGTGGCGCAATCTCTGCTCACTGCAAACTCTGCCTCCTGAGTTCACACCATTCTCCTTTCTCAGCCTCCTGAGTAGCTGGGACTACAGGTGCCCGCCACCATGCCCGGCTAATTTTTTGTATTCTTAGTAGAGACGGGGTTTCACCATGTTAGCCAGGATGGTCTCGATCTCCTTACCTGGTGATCTGCCCACCTCGGCCTCCCAAAGTCCTGGGATTACAGGCGTAGAGCCACCGCGCCCAGCCAAAGCTCAATCTTTTAACCAAAGCACAAACTTTGGTGTGAGGAGACCTGCATTTTTACCTTGAGCAAATCACCTGACTTCTGGGTTTGATTGCCCACCTGAAAACCGAGAATGAACTAAGAATCCCTTGCAAGGTGTTGTAGGTCTCTGATAAGTTGAGATACGTACAATTCTTTGTAAAGTGGTCTGAGGGCTGGAGCAGGGGTGGTGCGGGAAAGCAGCTTTTTCTCCGGCTATGCTCAATACTGTCACAGTCACTGAATACAGAACACTTCCTGTGACTGGGTGTGTTGTCTCCCTACACACTAAGCATCCCATTCTGCAGATTGCCTAGCAGACACTCCAGCTGCATGTCCTCTAATTCAATTCAATTCTAACACCAGCTACCTGGAGATAGTGTCAGATCCCACAGGTTGAGGGCTCAGTCCCACAAGACTTACCCTACTTCGGATGCCAGTCACAAGCCCCAGGTTGTAGGTTTCTGACTGATGGGCTGAAAATCAGGGTCCCTACAGGCCCCTTTTCAGGTTCAATTAACAATGGTTCAATTTGCTAGAGTGGCTCCAGAACTCAAGAGAACACTTTGCTTACCTTTACCCATTTATTAATATGGATATTACAAAGGATACAGATGAAGAGCCATGTGGAAGAGAGGGCCAGGGCTAGGCACGTGGGAAGGAACAAGAAGCTCCCATGTCCTCTCTGGGGGCACCACCTCCAGGAACCTCTGCATATTCAGCCATCTGGAAGCTCCCCAAACACTGTCGTGTTTTTCTTTTTTTTTTTTACGAAAGCTTTATTATGTAGGCACAATGGTTAAAACATTGGCCACTAGTGGCCAACTTAACCTTCAATTCCTTCTCCCCAGAGGTTGGGGATAAGGCTGAAAGTCCCCACGCTCTAATAATGTCTTGTTGTTTCCAGATGACCAGCTCCCATCCTGAAGCTTACTAGGGGGCCCCAGCCACCAGATATCTCATTAGCATACAAAAGACAATCTTATCACTCTGGAGATTCCAACGGTTTTAGGAGTCATATGTAAGGAAACGGGAATGAAGATCAAATACGTATTTCCCAGTATCACATGTGGTGTACATATTTTATTGAGCACCTACTATAAAAATCAATCAACAAACGTTTACAGAGCAGTCACTTTGTCCAAGACATACTGCAAGGGCTATAAAAGATTTAAGAACTTCTGAGATGTTTTCTCCCTCAAGAAAGGAAACAAGGCAGAATAAGACTGTCCTCTAACCAACAGCACATACTGCAGGTGCTGTGAAGGATCAGGAGAGAGAGGAGTATGGTGGACTCCAGCGGCCAGTCCAGGAGCATAAATGGGAAGTGAGGAAGGCCCCAAACAATCAGTGGGATTTGGATGGACAAAGAAGAGGAGGGAGAAAAATCTCTGGAGAGACAAAGCCCCAGAGGCAGAAAGTTCAAAGTGAGCTGAGGAAAGAGTGGGGGGTTCATGTGGAGGCTTATGCAAGACCAGGGTGTGAAAATGCTGGAAATCTGGCTAGGATGCAAGACTGTGTTCAAAAAGCAATGGGAGCCATGGAAGAGATCTGAGAAGGCTCTTTCTTCCCCTGGCCCATGTTAGGATTCTATGTTTTCCTGAAAAGCAACAAGAGAACATACTCAGAAATGAAACCCAGAAAGAAAGCTTATCTGTAGTAGTGCAGAGTCTATACAGATAGGACTAATAAACCTTTTTTTTTTTTAACACAGAGGTATAGCACTATGACTTGAGTGAAGGGTCCTTCAGAAAATGGATGGGAAAATTGATTTAGGTATCATTGAGGATGACTTTTAAAAGGAACCTCAGGAACCACCTGGGGAGAATCTAGTGTTATTGCTATCCAGGTGAGTGGTTGGGGTCCAAAGAATTGACATGATCTCCCTGAGACTGCAGGGCAGCTGGGCTTCATGATCTTCCCAACGCTTCTTCAGAGACTTTTAAACTTGGGCTGCAGAGGTCCCCAGGGCCTCACCTCTGCAGCACATTTAGGGTTTCCCTAGCCACTCTCCCCCTCCTGCGGTGCTCCCCATGGGTGTTCTTGGCTTGCAGGGTGTTAGCCTTGCTGGTGTGTCCGTGGCCAGTAAATGCAGGACCTAAGCCTGTTTTCTTCGGAAGACTATTGAAGATACCAGGTTCAGGGGCCAGGGATTCCCATGTGTACAGCAGTTTGGGGCAGGGAAGTAGGACAGTGAAATCATCCTCACAGGGTTAATGAGATTATACACCAGGCTTTAGGGAGAATTCTAGTTAGACATTGACCAGAGTGGGTTGGTGTACTTTTGAACTGCTTCTCTGAAACTGCTAACTAATCAAGAATCAGGTAGCATGCTGATGCTGACCACCTGCTCCCCCAATTTGTTGCTACAGATAAAATCTCTGACAGTGGATCTTTTTCCCAAGAATTGCTTAAGGTGTTCTTCAGATCCTCAATTCCAGCAGGATGGCTGACACCAACTGGCATGGGTGAACCCAGAGAGAGGCCGGGAATTTTTTAAAAAATTAACTTACTTAGAGAACAAGCAGTTGTCAGTGAAACGCTGGTGCACTGTAGACTTCAGACATAAAAACAGCAGCCATCATTGACTTCTGGCAAATTCAAGTAAAACAACAAACATCCAAACTTCCAGATATTCTGTTGGGGGAAGTTGCCAAAGACGTTGGCTGCCATAGTCAACTTTACCATCTTCAATAAGAAAATGTTCCTCTACACCATGTACAAGAATTTGTTAAGTACCCCCTTGCCTACACCGTTTTGCGTTTAGTAAGTTTTCATTACATATTTGATAGGAGTGGGAGAAAGGACACAGGTGGGCCCCTCAGAACAGAGCATTTAATTGAGTATATTCAGAGCATATTTTGAGTGTGAACCTCCCTAACAACACACCTTTTAACAGTGATTCAGGGGATGGATTCAGCTTTTATGGGGTCTGAAGTTTGTACACTTTCAAGAGCCCTCTTTAGAGGAAAAAAATACAAAGTCACAAAAGAAAAGAATGCCTGTGACCACTCTGATGCCATGTGAAGAGGAGGAATGTACTAGAAGGGAAAACCAAGTGGAAAAAGACAGTGGTCTCAGCTGATTGTAGTGACTAGATCTTACTTTTGCAAAATTTACAAAATTCTGTGAAAGCTTATGTCCAAGTGGACCTATTACTAAGCTCCATCACAGGAGCCTGTCCAACTGAAGGGGCCTGAAGTTTATGCGTCATTAGCTTCACAGTCTTCCCTGCAGCTATCATGGACGGAAACTAACCACCAGAGCACAAGGGAAACTGCAGAGGTATCTCCAGGTAGCTAAACTGCAGAGTCCGTGAGGGAGGATAACAGCGTGTGGTAGGGCACAGTCAGGACAGCGACAGCATGTGGAGCACTGACAGACGGGGCCCCCTTGCCCACTGGCCAAGACCAAGACTGGACAGGACACCTAATGAGGGTGGAATCACATACAGTGAATGGAGAAATAGCCTTGTAAAATATCGGGGCTGTGCAGAGGGGCATTAAATGATGTTGATATATTATCTCATTTAATCTTCCCATTCCCAGAGGGACCTTGTATGATAATCCTGAATTTCCAAATGAGAAGATTGAGGTAAAGAGAGGTTGGTTTGCTTAAGTTGGAAGCTTATAGCCAGGGCTTTTTTATTTCCAGGCTTCCATTGCCTCTCACACTTTGTGGCCTGTCAAAGTCAAGTTAGTGCATGAACCTCAGTGACACAGAACTGAGAAACAAGGTCACCTATTTGAAGTTTACCTACTTGTATGTGGTTTGTTCTCTGATCATTCCAATGCTATGGTGAAGTACTCCTTGAAATATTTGCAATCAGAGACAGATCGGATGTGTTACGGCTAGGTTCCAACTATTATAGATCATCACTATTTTCCAAGTATAAAACCAGAAGGCTGCACATATTAAGAAATGCTGAAGGAACAAAGTATGTTTGGCTTCCTGCGTGATACACATTTGTGAACTTTTACAACAAAAAGCCTAATTTTTCTTCCAGTAAAGAAAAAAAAAACTTTTTTTTTTTTTTTTTTTTTTTTAAAGACAGAGTCACCCAGGCTGGAGTGCAATGGTGAGATCTCGGCTCACTACAACATCTGCCTCCCAGGTTCAAGGAACTCTCCTGCCTCAGCCTCTTGAGTAGCTGGGCTTACAGTGTACACCACCGTGCCTGGCTAATTTTTTTGTATTTTTAGTAGAAATGGGGTTTTACCATGTTGGCCAGGCTGGTCTTAAATTCCTGGCCTCAGGTGATCCACCTGCCTCAGCCTCCCAAAGTGCTGGAATTACAGGCATAAGCCACTGCACCCTGCCCCAGTAAAGAAAAATTTTTCCCTTTGAATTAAAAATACTTTAATCAAGGTTGATGGATGCAAAATCAACATATAAAATCAATCTCTTTTATCCAGCAATATACAGTCAGAGAATATAATTATTAGAAACTTCTCATTTCTAATTATAATGGAAATTTACATGGAAGAATATAACAAAAAACAGGTACAACCTTTATGGAGAAAATTATACTTCATTAAAACATGTTAATGATGACCCAAGTACCTGGAGAGAGATAACTAACCCATGATAATGGATAGAAGAGTCAATACCAGAAAAAAGAGTGAATTTTCCCCAACTTAATCTAAAAATTCAACCCCTTCCAGTTGAAAGCATAATAGGCAGTTTCAGTAGAATCAGTGGGGGATGTGGGCTCCTAGGTTTCTGGTCAGCAGCAGAAATGTGGTTTCAGCCTGAGCAGTGAAAGCAGAAAGTGTAGGCTTATGGGCTCCCAACCCAGCCGTGGTAGTGGCTTCCTGATCCCTAGGTAACTTCTCCATTTTGTTCCACCAGTTTTTCCTACACTTTTGTAACTAACTATGCATGAAATTCCTCTCTGTTTGAATTATTTCCAGTGGTTTCTGTTTTCCTGACTAGACGTTGACTGATACAGTCACACATATGTAGATATCATGATCTGAAAATTCATATGTTGAAGCCCTACCCCCCATCAATGTGATGGTATTGGAAGATGGGGCTTTGGGGAGGTAATTAGAGTTAGATGAGGTCCTGAGGGTGGGGCCCTTGTACAGGATTAGTGCCCTTATGATAAGAGACACACTAGAGAGCTTGCTCTCTCTCCACATCTGTGCACACAAAGAAATGGTCCCGTGAGCACACAGTGAGATAGCAGCCAACTAAAAGTCAAGAGAAAAAGCCCTAGAATAAAACCTACTTTTCTGCCACATTAATGTTGGACTTCCCAGCCTCCAGAGCTGTAAGAAATACATTTCTGTTGTTTAAGCTGACCAGTTTGTGGTATTTTTTGAATAGCAGCCCAAACTGACAAAGACAATGGGCAATAAAAATGTAAAGAAATGCCTCAACATTAATATGTTGAAATCTCAACCCTCAGAATGCAATCATATATGGAGTTGAGATCTTCAAATGGTGATTAAGTTAAAATGAGGTCATTAGAGAGGAGCCCTAATCCAATATGACAGATGGTCTTGAAAGAAGAGGGAGGCCGGGCGCAGTGGCTCAAGCCTGTAATCCCAGCACTTTGGGAGGCCGAGACGGGCGGATCACGAGGTCAGGAGATCGAGACCATCCTGGCTAACGCGGTGAAACCCCGTCTCTACTAAAAATAGAAAAAACTAGCCGGGCGAGGTGGCAGCGCCTGTAGTCCCAGTTACTTGGGAGGCTGAGGCAGGAGAATGGCGTAAACCCGGGAGGCGGAGCTTGCAGTGAGCTGAGATCCGGCCACTGCACTCCAGCCTGGGCGACAGAGCGAGACTCCGTCTCAAAAAAAAAAGAAGAGGGAAAGATACCAGCCAGGCGTGTGTATACACAAACAGATGACCATGTTAAAAGACAGCAGGAGGGCAACCAGCTGTTAGCCAGAGAGGTGTTGGAGGAAACTAACCGTGCCAGCACCATGATCTGGAATTTCTAGCCTTCAGAACTATGAAGAAATAATTTCTCTTGTTTAAGCCACTCAGTCTGTGGTATTTTGCTATGATCACCTCAGCAAACTAACAGAATATAAAAGTAAAGTCAAGAAAGTGTTGCCAGGCCTGGTGTCTCACACCTGTGTAATCCCAGCACTTTGGGAGCCCGAGACGGGTGGATTACCTGAGCTCAGGAGTTTGAGACTAGCCTGAGCAGCATGGTGAAATCCTGTCAAAAAATACAAATCCTTTGGGAGGCCGAGACGGGCGGATCACAAGGTCAGGAGATCGAGACCATCCTGGCGAACACGGTGAAACCCCGTCTCTACTAAAAAAATACAAAAAACTAGCCGGGCCAGGTGGCGGGCGCCTGTAGTCCCAGCTACTCAGGAGGCTGAGGCAGGAGAATGGCGTAAACCCGGGAGGCGGAGCTTGCAGTGAGCTGAGATCCGGCCACTGCACTCCAGCCTGGGCGACAGAGCGAGACTCAGTCTCAAAAAAAAAAAAAAAAAAAAAAACAAATCCTACAAAGAAATACAAAAATTAGCTGGACATGATGGCAGGTGCCTGCAGTCCCAGCTACTCGGGAGGTTGAGGTGGGAGGATTGCTTGAGTTCAGGAGGCGGAAGTTGCAGTAAGCCCACTGCATTACAGCCTGGGGATAGAGCCAGACCTTGTCTCAAAAAAGGAAAGAAAGTATCAAATGTTAACTAAGAGGAAAAACTTTAATGGCAGTAGAAAAATAGGCTGAGGGAAAAGAAAAAAGAGACAAAATAAGAAATGAGAGAAAGGCTCAAGAAATGTCTTCCTCCTTTTTCTCCATAAACTCCTACATATGTTATTTTCTTTTATAAAGGGAGAAAAGTTTTTGGCTTTATTTTTCCTTGTTAATGGAAAGACCAAGTGAAGAACTAAGCAATTACCCAGGGAACTAAACTCATATAAAAAGTCAATAATTCAGGTTAAATCCCTCCTTTTTTTTCCCCTTGGCAATGCTTTTTAAACTCACAACATCTATATAACTGCCTTCTTTTACTTGCCTCTGCAGGTAATGCTAGTATTTCACCAGTTCAAATGCAGGATATAAGACATACTACCCTATAGCAAAATCTCAAGAGCAACGAAAAAAATAATGAACTTATGATGAAACCACAGTAAGGAAAAACCCAAAACCTACGGGAAACTGACTGTAAATCTAAAATGCATTCTTCCACAGATAAGATGATGACATAATTTGCATTTGAAGTGTCCAAGATATTAATGTTTTTGAAAGACCATGGTTTAAAGTAGAGTTGGGAAAAAATGTATAGTAAAAAAACAAAACAGTAAAGTCTTCATGTGAATTATTTTTTTAAAGGCGAGAATACTTACGAACATTTTTACACTGGCAACAAATCCAGATGGTACTGAAAGTCAGTTTCCTGGATGATCTGACAACTGAAAAAGGCTGCAGTGGGTTAAAAAGTCACAGTCTCTCTGGGCTGTAAAGGAGACTTATAGGGAGAATTTGGTAACTTTGGGACAATAAGGACACCAGACTAGAAAGCTCACTCTTGGACACTGGCAGGTATGTGTCCCTTATCTGGACCAAACACAAGCACGACTGTCTGCACATTCAAGCCTTCTTGGCTCAAGGTTCTGGGAAGCAAGACATCATTTTCGTAGCTCTGATTTTTTATGGTTTAATTGTGAAGGCAAGCATTTTTTGAGAGGGCATTTCTGACTTGCACTTGTTTTTAGAGCTATGATTTTCATAAGAAGGGAAAAAAATATCAGAAATAGAATCTGCAAGGAGCTTTGTCAAAAGAAAAGCATTCTCACATGCCCCCTTCTTTTGGGAAGCCGTGGAGGGGTGGCACTGGCACAGATAGAAATAGGTGAACTCCCTCCGGCATGCATGGTAGGGGGGTGGTGGGGAAAGGTTGAGAATCAACGACCTAGAAAAGCAAATGTGGAAAAATATTTTTGCAGCAATAAGAAAGCAGTTTTTAAAAATGAGAATTTTCATCTTAGTTTGTATTTCTTTTATAACATATTTGCTTTAAAATTTTCTTACAAAATTTATTTAAAAGACATACAAACAACATATGGGAGATGAGAATAAGATTCCTCTAATACAAAGGCATGAGGGTAAATAATATTTCAGGTGCTAGACAGCAGGCGTGGCACATTTATTCACCAAGACCAGAATCCCTGGGGGTAATCGCTTCTGTTTTTTCCAGCCCACTATTATTAGTTGTGGGAAGTAATTTGCTTGAATTGCTTTCATTCTCTGACTCCAGTTTTGCAGCCTCCTCCCAAGTAGTTGCCAGCTGTTTCCCAAGGGTTTCTGGAAGCTTTAGTGTTAACACTCCACTCAGGAAGGCCATAGTCCCAACAAACAACTAGAAAGAATTAAAAATAATGATAAGTGACACATCAAGAAAGGAATGCACCCTTTGGAGAATAGAATTTCGTAACTGTTTTCAGAGGGTAATGCAATTGAATTTGACATAACAGTTGTCACTGTGATTACTCAGTGAGACCTTTGGTTACTTGTGCTGGACTTCGAGTTCTTTTCCTCACCAATGAGGCTTAATCTCATCACTCACTCATTCATTCATTCATGAGCCACTGTGGAGCGCCTACTGAGCTGCCAGCTACTGTCTGCATTATTACTCCTGAAGGCGCTGTCCTAGGAGCTGTGGTCACAACGAAAAAAAGACCCTTGCCCCATCTTTCCAGACCCCCGAGTCTTGCGGAGGAGACAAGCAACTGAGCCCTCGGTTAGGACATGCCACGCGTGTCTTAGTCAACCCTGTCCCTGCCCCAATAATCAGTACACTATCAGAGTTCAGTAAATGATAAGGAATGAATGAATGAAAACAGGTTTCAATCAACCGGAATCTATGGAATTTGGGGGAAGCTAACCAAAGGCAGTGAAAACAAATTGTCACTTTATCGGGGAGGGATCCATATAATTTCCTATACAGTTCGGTATGATTTCTTTGTTTTCCAGATTTTGACACATAAAAGGCAGCCTTTTAGACTAGCGCCAAGGTATTTGCTTTTAAAAATGCAGGTCACATTAAAAATTAAAGTCTGCATATCTATTCTCTGTTTATCATCATGAAGATGCTGGGTGGTTTTTATTAACAGAGCTAAATCTCTATGCAATCTGTAAAAACACAATCCATCCTTACTTAATTTAAAATCCTTTAGGAAAATATATTTGCTGGAAAGACCCTACAAAAATAAATTAAGGTATGGCTTTTCTCATAAATCTACACACTCGGTATGTTTATAGCATCTGAGAATGAGAATCATAAAATACATAGAGCAAGTGTGAAGCGATGCCAGATCACATCCATAACAGACGAGACTTGGGAAGGCAGTTTTTTATTTGTTTTGCAGAGCACTGATAACCTAATTCTTAGAAATATATGAGTAAGCTTAACCCAGAAGCAGTAGCGGAATTACAAGTGACATTCCAAAGGAATTTAAAAGACGTTTTCTGGTCTCTCAAGACATGGGAATTATATCCAGTGATCTAGAAACCCCAGAAGAGCCCTAAGTCAGGGTCTGAAAAACACTGAGTCAGTCTAAAAGCAAAATAGAATCAAATGGAAGATCCAGAACAGAATGGAATTTTTCTTCTTAGCTTGGTAGTAAGACTAGTCAGGCAGTAAACAAATCATACCTCCCCACCTCCTCCTCACTCCTGCTCCCCTGACAGCTCCCCACAAGCCCACAAACCCCAAACCAAACATCGAAATAAGTCCCCCCTTTCCCACCCCTCCCTCCTCTGTCCAGGCGGATCCTTTCACGCTCTTCAGACCCTATCGCCTCTCACCTCCTCCTCAGAGATCTCCCTCCATCCATGGTCCAACCTCCTTCTCACATATTTTTGACCTTTTCCTTTCTGCTGGCTATTTTCCCTCAACAAAAAGTTCTCAAAGGGCCAGGCATGGTGGCTCATGCCTATAATCCCAGCATTTCGGGAGGCTTGAGGTGGTGGATCACCTGAGGTCAGGAGTTCGAGACCAGCCTGGCCAACATGGTGAAACTCTGTCTCTACTAAAATTACAAAATTAGCTGAGTGAGGTGGCCCATGCCTGTAATCCCAGCTACTTGGGAGGCTGAGGCACAAGAATCGCTAGAACCCAGGAGGCAGAGGTTGCCGTGAGCCAAGATCCTGCCACTACACTCCAGCCTGGGCGACAAGAGCGAAACTCTGTCTCAAAAAAAAAAAAAAAAAAAAACAGTTCTCAAAGGCTGGGTGCAGTAGTTTACACTTGTAATCCCAGCACTTTGGGAGGCTAAGTCTGGCAGATCTCTTGAAGTCAGGAGTTCGAGACCAGCCTGGGCAATATGGTGAAACTCTCTACGAAAAATATAAAAATTAGCCAGGAGTGGTGGCACGTGCCTGTGGTCCTAGCTACTTGGGAGGCTGAGGTGGGAGAATCGCTTGAGCCCAGGAGGCAGAGGTTGCAGTGAGCTAAGATTGTGCCACTGCACTCCAACCTCAGTGACAGAGACCTGGTCTCAAAAAAATAAAAATAAAAATAAAAAAGTAAGGAAAAAGAAATGTTCTTGACCCATTTATAATCTCCATATGCACATTGCCTGGGTACTTGCCACCTGCTACCTGTGTGGCCTTGGACAAGTTACTTAACCTCTCTGTTCCTCAGAGTCCTTTTCTGTAAAATGGATGAAAGGATAGTATCTGTTGCAAACGACTGTTGAGAGGATGAAATTAAATGTAAGCTCTCATTACTCTGTGTGTGTGTGTATATATATATATGCAGCATATATATATATATGCAGTGTGTGTGTGTGTATATATATATATATGCAGTGTGTATATTCTTAGCTTGGTAGTAGGACTAATCAGGCAGTCAGGTTCAAGTGATGCTTCTCCCTTAGCCTCCCGAGTAGCTGGGACTACAGGCACAGACCACCACACCTGGCTAATTGTTGTATTTTTAGTTGAGATGGGGGGGAGGTGTCACCATATTGGCCAGGCTGGTCTGGAACTCCTGACCTTGTGATCTGCCCGCCTCAGCCTCCCAAAGTGCTGGGATTACAGGTGTGAGCCACCGCTCCTGCCTTACTGCTATTATATATTGAACAACAAGATGTTTCTTAATGTTCCATGATTACCACTGTTGTATCTTTTAAATCACCACACCTGGCATTTCCCCACTCCAGCCCTTCTCTTCGGGGCTGGTGATTGTTTGCTCTCCTGCCCTTCCCACCAGACTGCACGTCCCTCAAGACAGGCTATTGCTTTCATCTGCTCCTTAGCACCTAGCAGGGTGGCTAGTTCAAAACCAACACTCAGTCAACATTTGCCAAATGAGTTAATGAACACACAAAAAGCTAATTAACGTGTCCACCTTTTTTAGATTACTAGAAAATAATGCTTGATAATAAAAGCATCAGAGCGAGTGATTTTTCATGTGCCTCTTTTCAAAAGAGAAAATATAAACATCTTCCAGATGAGAGTTTTCATTTCTCAAAATGAAAACACTGGCTCCCCAGGCAGTTTGACATCCATAAACAAGTTTAATGGGAAATTTGATTTTTTTTTTTTGACCCATTACAAACAATAGGCAATACTTGTTAGATCCAAAGGAAGCATATTCACAGACTACTCCCACAAATATACACCACACCTTGCGGCCAGAGATCGTCTTAGAGGAGGAACGGGCTACTCAGGGCCAGGCTGGACAAGGAGCTGACTGCTCTGTGCTCGTTTTTGTATAGATTGTTTGTTGGACCTTGTGTAAAAGGCAAGGGAGCATGGTATTTGGGTTCAAATCCCAGCTCTGTCACCTTTAAGGTGTGTGACCCCGGGCTAATAATTACTTTCTGTCCATCAGTCTCCTCATCTGTAAAATGAAGAGAACAACAGTATCTGCATTACATGAAGACTAATTTTTGTAAAGCACTTTAAAAAAGAGCTTGTGTAGGCAGGGCATGGTGGTTTATGACTGTAATTCCAGCACTTTGGGAGGCCGAGATGGGCAGATCACCTGAGGTCAGGAGTTCGAGACCAGCTTGGCCAACATAGTGAAACCCCATCTCTACTAAAAAATATTTTAAAAATTAGCCAGCCTTGGTGGCACATGCCTGTAATCCCACCTTCTTGGGAGGCTGAGGCAGGAGAATTGCTTGACCCGGGAGGTAGAGGTTGCAGTAAGCCAAGATCAGACCACTGTACTCCTGCCTGGTCGACAGAGCAAGACTCTGTCTCAGAAAAATAATAAAAATAAAAGGAGCGGGGCCGGGTGCGGTGGCTCAAGCCTGTAATCCCAGCACTTTGGGAGGCTGAGACGGGTGGATCACGAGGTCAGGAGATCGAGACCATCCTGGCTAATAGGGTGAAACCCTGTCTCTACTTAAAAATACAAAAAACTAGCCGGGCGACGAGGCGGGTGCCTGTAGTCCCAGCTACTCGGGAGGCTGAGGCAGGAGAATGGCGTAAACCCGGGAGGCGGAGCTTGCAGTGAGCTGAGATCCGGCCACTGCACTCCAGCCTGGGTGGCAGAGCAAGACTCCGTCTCAAAAAAATAAAAAAATAAAAAATAAAATAAAGTAAAAGGAGCTTGTTTAAATATCTGTTAAATAAAATTAGAGACCCCTTCTAAGTCCGTAGTCCTTAATTGAGCCTTACTGATATCCATTAAAAAATATTTATTTGGTTTTATTTTTGGTAATTAGCTTTTATAAATTTATCTATTTTATATTTGCATGTTTCAACTTATTATTTTAATAAACACCTTTCCATTTTATCTTTAAAAAAAAATAAGGAAAACAAGTGCTAGCACAAAGGAGATTCTTCTAGAAAAGTTCATGACCTAAAAAGGGTAGTAGACTCTCCCAAAACACCTCCCACACAGCCCATATGGTTTCTTAACCTCAGAGTCAGCCTGAGAAAGAGGCTGGGCTCTAACACCCCAATGGCACATCCAAGCGCTTTACTGAGCGCCAGCTCCAGGGACACGGGAGACAGTCATGCCAAGTCAGCGATTCCGGAAGAGCAGTATGTGTACCTGCTGTGTGTACAAGGCAACTCCAGGGGATGCCAAGCACTGTTTTATTACTTGTGAGATTATGTTGATGTCTTTCAGAAAAACACATAATTAGTATAACACCCATGACCTCACTGATATTATTGTTTAGGACAAACCTGATTTCCAACAGTCAATCTATTTGATCTAAAATAGTAGGTGAATAACAGCATGGGTGGCACACAAGCTGAGGGAAACACTTGGCTAGGGCCAGCTGTGGGGATGCAAATGTCCTGCTCTGCAAAGCACAACAGCCTGACTGGGGCGATGAAGACACCCGTGCAAATGATAAAGTCACATTGCGACAGCAACTGTGAAAGAGGCACCCACTAAATGCTGTACGGACACACTTGAGAGAAGGAGAGGCGAGGTCACTAGATCTGGGTGGCCTCCTGGAAAGAGGATACCTGGAAGGCTACTTAACAGAAGCCGCTCTCTTTGGAGGGGCCGTTTGGGCAGTGGCATGGAAGGGGAGGAGGCGGGGTGAGGACAGGGAGGAGAGAGGAACTCTTGCAGTGTGGGTGAGTGTGGAGAGGAGGGGAAGCTGCATGAGGAACAGAATAGGGGACCTGGGCAGGGGGTCAGTCAGGAAAGGACCTGGATAGCAGCTTAGTTTGGACTTTTATTCTGACGCTGACAGGGGCACTGGGTCATGGCCGTGGTGCCTTCTATGCTACCCAGACGGGGTAGGGGATGAAGAGCAAGGAGAAGACTGGGAGGCACTGGAGCCAGGCATGCAGGGGTGGTTTTGAAGGGGAATGTGAGGATTTGGTGATGAAAGAACAGGATGAATAAGAAGCCGATGCCACAGTGTCATGCTTGAAGCCACTGACCTATCCTTAACCAAAAGTGGGAGACAGGTGTCACTGGCCAGTTCTGCTTGGGAGACATTGAGTTTGTGGTGAGACATCCAGGGAGAATGTCCATGAGGCTGGAGGAACCCCGTGCCTGCAGCCCGGAGGAGAGGGGGCAGGGAGGAGGCCGGGAGGAAATCCTGCAGCCTGAGTCTATCTAAGGGGCAATCAGAAAAGAGAAAGGAGGCACTGGAGGGGAGGGAGAGGGAGGGTCTGTGGGAAAACAAGTGCTAGCACAAAGGAGATTCTTTTGTTTCCATCCCGCATCTTCTTCCTGAGCAGAAGAGTCCACCAGGTGCAGCAGTGCTCATGTGCCCTCCCGGCCTCTCAGCCCCTACTGGAGGATCTGCAAACGAAGTGTCCCTGCTCTTACTCTTTGAAGCCAGGCAAATGGCTCACACGGCTGGAGCCAGAAATGGAGCCCCTCAGGTTCAGGTCAACTGAGAACCATGGGTTCCTAACCCTCTCCATTAGGCACCACAGAATCTTTTCGGAGCAGGCAGCCCCCAGAATTCGCCTTGCCCAGCAGGAACTCAGTGGAAACACAGAGGCAATGCCAGGCCAGGGGGTGGGGACAGGCCTGGCTTCCAGGGAAGGGTGAAGACACGCCCTTTTGTGGCAGGCAGAGTTGTAGTGAACAGCTCAGCAGTGATGGAAGGCCACCAACAGCCAGTCGCAAAGCAGCCACCACCCTACCCACAGACTGGCGAGCTGTTGGTAAGGGGATTGTTTTTACAAACCCCGTTAGGAAATGAGGTACTGGCTTGCAATAAATAACAACAGAGAAGTCGCTAATAGGCAATTAGAAACTGCCTCCATGCCACCTCAGAAAAGGTCTGCAAACGGAAGCACACCTGTGGTATGAAGATCCAAACGCTGCTGAGGTCCACGGAGAACGGCGCCAGGATGCTGGCCAGGCGACATACCATGCTGCCGCTTCCCACAGCCAGCGACCTGGAAACAGAGGAGAGAGGCCGAGACAAGTAAGGTGCAAGTGACCCAGGATTGAGGGACCTGCTTTCTGCAGCTCCTTTCCCACCCTCCCCAACGAGGATAAGGGCGGTCAGGCACCGCATTACAACGTTTTGGTCAACCTCGGCGGCCCCATGAGATTATAATAGCACATTTTAACTCGACTTTTTCTATCTTTCAATACGTTTAGATACACAAATACTTACCACTGTGTTAGACTGCCTGCAGTATTCAGTACAGTAACATGCTGTGGAGGGTCACAGCTGAGGAGGAATAAGCTGTGCCACACAGCCTGGGTGTGTAGCAGGCTGGGCCATCAAGGTTTGTGTAAGTTCACTCTATGATGTTCTGACAACCACGAAATCACCAAAGGATGCATTTCTCAGAATGTATGCCCATCATTAAGCAACATATGACCATAAAAAAATGTAAGCTTGAAAGTAATTTTACTTAAATTTTTCAAAAATCACAACACCTACATTGTGTGAAACAGTGGTGTATACAAGCGTGCGCATAATTCAAGACAATTCAAGACAAAAAGGTAGGAGTGCGGAGGTAAGCCATTCTTCATCTGCTGTGCAGGTGTATTGATCCAGCCTAACATTGAGAATAATAAGGTCTTCTACAGCAGGGATTTGTTTCAGGTAGGACGCGGGAATTTGAGAGAACAAAGTATCTGTATACCTGTGGACTATTCTATTTTTTTAGAGTCAAGGAATATCTTAATGTGCTTTTCTTTAAAGGTTACTCAGGGAAAATGTATAGAATGTTAGTAAGGAAAGACTGTCCTTTTATGTGAGTAAGTACCTCTACAAATTAATGGTGCCTCATCTTTTCTGGGTCACACATATTTATAAAGAACTGATAAAAAGTATGGCATTCTTCTGAGAAAGAAATCATACATAAGTAAAGTTTTGCATGCAGTGTTAGGGTGTTTAGGGAGCTCATAGAGTTGGTTAAAGATTTCCTGTATTAAATATTTACATATAGGATTTTTTTGAGGTCATGTACCTGAGGTTGTAAACCAACAACCAAGCCAACAAAAAAAAAAGATCTTAAAAAATACTACAACATTCATAATTGCAATGCACATTGACATTATTTGATTGGATTGTCACCGTTTTAGCGTATAACATGCATTCATTCAGCACATGTGTGTCAAGAGTCTAACATGTGCTAGGCACTGCATGGATCTGGTCCAATCTGAATTTTGAACTGGGAAAATCTGCAGCTTTTCCTGGCTGAGCAGAAATCCACCTGAGAGGCCAGAAGCGTCCCATAGGACATGCCAAAGATCTTCTCCCTGATTTAGAGCGACTTCTTCCCTGGGTCAGCCACAAGGGAGCCAAAGCCACAACGTAAGTTTGCAATTATGCAACTTCACTCTCTATTGCATTCAACTAGTCTCCACCATTGTCAACCTGTAAGCGCTAGAATGTAATCTGTTATTCTGCCTGTCTGCTACTGTACATCTGCACAGGGCTGCCACTTTCACAATATGATCTGAGAAGAGCCCACACAGCCCTTACCCCAAAATACCTTCTTCCCCTCTGCTACTAAAGCTCTACCGCCAGCAACTCATCCCTTGCTAATGTTGAGCACTGTCTCCCATAAAAATTCTCATGTATTTCACTGGGTATCTGAAAGGGCCAAAAGATGTGGATCTGAGTTCTGATGGGTCACTGACTAGCCAAGTGCCTTTGACCATGACCCTAATCTTGTGTGAATCCCAGTTCCACAACCTGTAAAACGGACAGAAGATGTATTTATTATTAGACTGCTCTCCCAAGCACTCTGGGTGACCTAGAGGGGAAGTAGGGAGGAAGAAGAAAAACTCTACTCTCAGACAACTGGGCTAATAGACAATTACATAGGGAGTTATTCCTCTGCTATTCTATAGCCCGGTCACATATTAGTCTGATAAACTTTTTTCTTAGATATATGTGTGTACCTACTCTATCCATTCTTCCATCCACCCATCCATCCATCCGTCCATCCATCCGTCCATCCATCCATCCATCCATCTAGATATCCATTAATCTATCTACAGCCAACATAAATGTACTTACCCATCCTTGGCCACAGGGCTGCCTGCCCTAGCATTTCAGCAGGCAGGTGTGTGGGCATGGAAAATTCCTAGGGAAGGATTTATGCTATCTCGTGACTAATGGATTTTCCAGGTCCTACATCCCTCCTGCTTGTGGAGACAAGGAGGAGGCATCTCTGGGCTGGTGTTATATGGACTTATCTCTACAGAAAGTCACTTGCCTTTCACACTTGTAACACATGACAAATAATATACTCCTAAAAGGGATGAACCCACTAGCTGAGCAGTTAGATTTTTTTAAAAGTTTCCTGTGAAAAACCTTAATATCTTGTTTGTTTATTTGTTGCCATTAAGATTGGGTCTTTAACAGGCTAAGAAATTATCCAAGCTCACTAACAAATTTTTTCCCTTAGAAAATGAAAACTTCTGGCCAGGCGCGGTGGCTCAAGCCTGTAATACCAGCACTTTGGGAGGCCGAGACGGGCGGATCACGAGGTCAGGAGATCCAGACCATCCCGGCTAACATGGTGAAACCCCGTCTCTACTAAAAAATACAAAAAACTAGCCGGGCGAAGTGGCGGGCGCCTGTAGTCCCAGTTACTCGGGAGGCTGAGGCAGGAGAATGGCATAAACCCGGGAGGCAGAGCTTGCAGTGAGCTGAGATCCGGCCACTGCACTCCAGCCTGGGCGACAGAGCGAGACTCCGTCTCAAAAAAAAAAAAGAAAAGAAAATGAAAACTTCTATTGATAAAGCAGGTGTTAGGAAAATGCGACTTGGAGGATTTAAGGGAGGACTGCAGATAGGAAACTATTATGGAATTTCACAGAGGGAGATCTGTGGGACAAGCATCTCTTGGCAGCAGTGTGACCCTAATCACTATTTACACTTTAAAATACAGGATCATTTTGAAAAAAAGAGTCAAAAAGTCTGATGGGCCGGGCGCAGTGGCTCACACCTATAATCCTAGCACTTTGGGAGGCCAAGGAGGGTGGATCACTTGAGGTCAGGAGTTCGAGACCAGCCTGGCCAACATGGTGAAACTCTGTCTCTACTAAAAATACAAAAATTAGCCGGGCATGGTGGTGTACACCTGTAATCCCAGCTATTCAGGAGGCTGAGGCAGGAGAATCACTTGAACCTGGGAGGTAGACGTTGCAGTGAGCCAAGATTACACTATTGCACTCCAGCCTGGGCAACAGAGTGAGACTCTGTCTCAAAAAAAAAAATCTAATGGAGAATCAGAGAAAGGATCCCTTCCCTTTATAGCTGGGGTCCCAGCTGTGTGTCTTGCACCAGGTACTTGATCTCCCTGGTCTCAGCTGTCTTATCTGGACATAGGGCTGCAACAAGAACTGTGGTTTACAAAGGATGCACTGTTAAGGCCTGGAAGTTCTGCTGCAGCCCCCTGGAGCAAGAAGGCAGGAGCACTGGGGGGATTCCAGGTACCCAACAGAGCTTCCATAAAGGACCTCTGTCCTCTTTACCACATAAAGAGTTTCCAAGTAAAATGTGTTTGGAAAAGCTTTTTAAAAGCCTGAAAGTTCCTGAGGTTCCCAGATCAGTGGGAATCACATCAGACATTCCCAAAGAGGTGGGGTGACAACTCTAAGTCACCTGCAGACTTGTTAAAAATCCTGAGTTTCGGCCAGGCGCGGTGGATCACGCCTGTAATTCCAACACTTTGGGAGGTCAAGGCTGGTCAGGAGTTCGAGACCAACCTGACTAACATGGTGAAACCCCGTCCCTACTGAAAATACAAAAATTAGCCAGGTGTAGTGGCATGCACCTGTAATCCCAGCTACTCTGGAGGCTGAGGCAAGAGAATTGCTTGAACCCAGAAGGCAGAGCTTGCAGTTAGCCGAGATCACACCACTGCACTCCAGCCTGGGTGACAGAAGGAGACTCCATCTCGAAAAAAGAAAAAAAAAAAAATCCCGAGTCTCATTCTTGGATTGATCCAGCAGGTCTGGTGTAACGACCCAAGACTGGTATTTTTTATGAAATGCCTCAGTGACTCTGATGAGCTGCCAGCTTTGAGAACCTCCAGATGAGGTAATCTCAGGGAGCCAATGATTACTGATGTTATGGGCTGAGTTGTGCCTCCCAAAGTTCAAGTGTTGAAGTCTCAACCCCTTGTACTTTATGGCATTTGTAGATAAGGTCTTTAAAGAGGTGATTAAGTTAAAATAAGGCTGTTAGGGTGGGGCCCTAATCCAATATGGCTGGTGTCTTATACGAAGAGGGAGGGACATCAGTGGTGCACACAGAGGTAAGACCCCTTGGGGACATAGCAAGAGGGTGCCACCTGAAGACCATGGAGACAGGCCTCAGGAGAATCCAAACCTGCCGACATCTTGTTCTTGGACTTCCAGCCTCCAGTACTGTGAGAAAATAAATTTCTATTGTTTAAGCCACCCAGCCTGTGGTATTTTGTTACAGTAGCCTATGCAGACTAACACAATTGGCATCAGAACATAGAGAGACACATCCTGAGAAATTAGTTTTGAGTCAATACAGAGACTCAGTGGTGGAAGTCTATGGTACTTGAAACTTAAAATGTTTTTGGAATAATAGAGTGGTATTTCAAAATAATTTGTTTAATATCCTCGCTAATATGGTACAAAGCCTCAGACTAAAAATTAGTATCTGCATGTCATTTTCCCACCTCAGAGATCCAGGTAACGTCTATGAAAAAGAAGCATTTACATTTAAAGGCCAAATACAATGAAATGACACACAAGTGAAAGACAACAGGAAAACAACCAGAAAATAATTCATCCTTACCTTACAATGGTTGGATACAGCTCAGCTGTATAAAGATAAATGAGGCCAAACGCTGCCCCAATGGCAAATTTTCCAACCATAGCTGCCACCACACCCAAAATATAGTGTTTCTGAAAAAAATTTAGCAGAATAGATCATCACAAGTAATATTTTTAAAGGAAAATATAAAATCTTTAAAATCACTACTTAAAACATTCTAATCCTTCAGTATTTTTTCAGAACAATGAAGAGCCTGATTTTTCTGTTTGAATATATTAAACTCTATTCACAGTCTGAGAAAGCTTTTCATCTTTATGAAATGTAGAGGAAAGTTTTAGTGTCTCTCCTCCCCATCCACTTTGGAGGGTTTGAACTGTGATAAAAGCCAGTTGGGAAGACTGTTTTGGAAGGAGACACGACCAGATAGTGCTGGTGGCACCAAGAATTTCCCCACTCCTTCTGGAACTGATCCAGCAGAATGAATCAAGGAGCCATACAAACAAATTGTGGGCCGGGCCCAGTGGCTCACACCTGTAATCCCAGCACTAGGAGGCTAAGGCAGGAGAATCACTTGAGGCCAAGAGTTTTAGGCCAGCCAGGGCAACATAGCAAGACCCCATTTCTACAGAAAAACAAAAAAATTAGCTGTGTGTGATGGTACATGCCTATGGTCCCAGCTACTGGAGAAGCTAAGGCAGGAGGATCATTTGAGCCCAGGAGTTCGAGATTACGGAGAGCTATAATCACAACACTGCACTTCAGCTTGGGTAACAGACTGAGATCTTGTCCCTATTTAATCTATTTATTTTAGAAAAAACAAACAAACAAAACAAATTGTGTCCTTTGTGGCAGTAATCCCTGGCTTATAAATTATCTTCAGAAAATAATTTGAAAGTGGTAACTGAACTATTAGTACAGACTTTTTGTTCATTTGTTTCTTTGTGGCTGATTCATTCCTCAACAGCAAAACCTTTATCTCCACCTGGGTTTTTATTCTCCCTAATGTGTTCCACTTCCAAAGGTAACTAACAAATACATCTTGTATTCTGAAATCTCCCTCCTCCCCCATCTGCCAGCTGGACGCTGAGACCCAGGGTGGCCTTGGGGCTGATGTGTTAAGGACGGCAGTGCCTCTGTCAGTCTGCATCCCTGAATGACTCCATGGACCCAAACACCCACTCACCACTCCCCCTTTGGCCAACTAGGTACAAATACATGGAAATTTCTATGAGCAGGTAACAAACATCTTTTATGTTAAGTCACTGAGATTCTGGGATGCCTCTATTAAAGAGCTAATGTCACCTTAATTACAATTGTAAATTAAATTAATTAACAATTATTAATTAAATTAATATTTGTATTGTGTTGACCTTATCATTTGGGGAAAAATTTATTGGAGGGGAGATATTTGTGGTTGTGGGTTAATGCTCTATTTCTAGAAATCTCCTCTTTCTCATCTTCCCTATTACTGTAGAACTCAAAGGTTCTGGTGTTCCCCAACTCTTCACCAACTTAAAGGCAGCTGTCATCTACTCAACTACCATTAACTGCAAACTACTTTTTTAAAGGTGCGGATGAAGTTCCCTCAAATTAGCAGAGACCGCCTTGTCCTGAGTAGTTTTATTGCATTCAGTTAGTTGGTATCAATCACCTGGAAATTTCGTTACATAAAATATTTGGCTCACTGATCCTAATCGTTAAGTAAAGTGCTGCTATAAAAGGAAGTCACTCGTTAGCTTAAATGAAATTTCAAACGATATGCAAAACTTAAAATGCTTTGCTCTAAATGTTGATATACTATTGCTTAATGATTATATAATCACAGGAGAACATTAAATAAAATATTTTAAGTACTGTTATAGCGACATTTTCCAAATCAAGAATTAAAATACAGGTCTGAAAACATCTTTTTTGGGAAGAGGGGAAGCACTTCTGGATGCAAGAGGTATTTTGCGGGGATGCAGTTTGCCAAAATACAGGAATGTGAACGTCATTTCAGGAATTTCTTGGTAATGTTTCTCACTAAGAAACTGTTTTTAAAAGCAAGCTCCTCGGGGTGTGTATGCATACCAGACATTGGAAACTACTAATCTCCTGCGATGAAAAACAGTGTATTGAAACTCCAACAGTCTTGAATATCTGACTCATATCCTTCAGATGTCTCCATGGCTGCCTCCCTCATTGAGGTTTCTGATCACATGTCACCTCCTCTGAGAGGCACACCATCCTCGACCACCCTAGACAAAAGAGTACACACGGGTGCCATATGCCCTCTTGTTAGACTTACGGAAACTTGATACACTGTGTGTTCCCAGCACCTGGCACATAAAAGATGGTGGATAAATGTTTGTTGAATGAATAAATGAGTGAATGTTCAGTATGATGATGCTGGAAAGTGTGATCGACTTTCCTCATACAAGATTATTGCGTTTACAAAATACAACACTGGTCATCTCTGGGAATTGGGATTATGAACTTTTTTTTTTTTTATTTTTTGAGATGAGGTCTCACTCTGTCATCCAGGCTGGAGTACAGTGGTATGATCAGAGCTCACTGCAGCCTTGAATTCCTGAACTCAAGCCATCCTCCTACCCTCAACCTCTTGAGTTGTTGGGATTATAAGTGTGAGTAATTGCACCCAGGTTAGGCTTTTTTTTTTTCATGTTTTTCTCCTTAAATTTTCTAAAATGAACATATATTACTTATATAACAGAAAGAGACTGTTTTAAAGAAAACAGGTTTTTAATTATATACTCTGACCAAATCATACTCTGAATTGACCTTCATACTTAACTGTAACAAGCTAAATTCTTCCCATCAAACTGTCACGGTATAACTAACAATTCCCTAAATAAAACATAAGATAACTCACGTGGGGGATCACCATAATGACACCACAGGTCAGTGCACTGCAGAAAAGAGAGTAGGCCAGGACTGTTCTCCTCCCGACCTTGTCCATGGCGATGCACACGAAGGTGTAGGCGGGAATTTCCACTACACCTGTCATTGAGCAAGCAGCCCTCTATGAGGTTAGGCACCTGACTGCATGAGGGGACCCCGCCTTCTAACCCACTACCCAAAAGGCATGAGCAGCCCTCTCCTCACTTCCAGGGCCTTTAGAAACTCTGTAAGGATTCCTGCGAGGCAGTTAGCCCTGCCACTTTTAAACTCACTGCAGTGAAGATGAGCATTTCCTGTGAAATGCTCTAATGTTTATAATCCTTCTGGCACCTGCAAATGGCACAAAACCAGAGCCCAAATTCCCACCAGCCCCAAACCATCTCAGGAGATAAAAACTTGTTCAAAAATTTCACAGCAGAGAACTATTGAGCAGAAGCACCCATCTGCAACAGTACTAGTGGGAAGGGTACTGACATGAAAATTCCAAAATGGTAGATAATATAAAACCATGTGTGTTTGTCTTTGGGAACACTTTTGTATTTATGAGATTGCCCAGTTTTTTGAGAATTTATGTCTTTGGCAAAAGTAAAAAACTATGTCACGAAGATCTAAACTTCTAGCCTTCCTAAGCTTCCGCATCCACAGTCCACACACCTACCATTGGCCACTCTGTTCTAGGGATACTGCACCATCTCAAACTGTCATAGAGAATGAGTTTGAAGTCAAGACAAGTTCTTTCAATAAACTTGTTAGTTTGCTTCAAAAAAAAAAAAAAAAGAGTAAATCTTTTCTTTTTAAAACGACTTCTCTCATAATTCCTGCTGAGCTATAATAAACAAAAACAGATGTGTCTGCTGAGGAAATCGGAAAAAAAAAAAACCAGATGTGTCATCAGAGCACTTTAATGAGATGGCACGATGTTTACGCATAAAAATTTAGAAGTAAGATGTTTCGAGGATAATATAAAATACAGGCAGCCTACAAAGAAATAACCAGGAGTTAAGACTAGATGGATAAAAAGAGGTTTCTAATATTTCTCTCACGTTTTAGTTCAAATTTGGTTTATGCTAGGAGTCACATCTCAAGCTATCTAAAGTGATTTAACCTGCCATTAAAATGAAACAAGTATGACAACATAAATTATAGTTGCATGTATTTAAAAGTTATTTTACCAGCTAAAATTTATAAATTAAGGACACCTGAAGGTTGAGAGATGCCAGATAGCCAAGGCATATTAAATTTTAAAAGGGAAGCAACTTACAAAGAATAATATATAGTGAGTGATCTCATTTATATTAAAATATAAAACATTTATATGCACAAATGTACGGAAATGCATAGAAACAGATCTGATTAGCACAGGACTTTTGACCTGCTCCATTTTCGACCTGGGCCAGTTCACCCCTCCTTAGGCAACCTGGTGGTTCCCTGCTCCCAGGAGGTCACCATACTGATGCTGAACTTAGTGTGGACACCTGATTAGCATAGCTATTGCAGCCCAGAACTCCTGGGCTCAAGCAATCCTCCCACCTCAGCCTCCCAAGTAGCTGGAACTACAGGCACATGCTTCATGTACAAAATGCATAGAAATAGATCTGAAAGGGTACAACCCAAACATTATAGAAGTTACCCCTGGGAAGAACTCTGGGTTAAGGACTGGTGTGAAAAAGATGAGCAAGGAGAGAAGGCAGAAAGGGAGGAACTAAATTCTTCTGATGCATTTTTTTCAAATGGAAAATACAAGGAGTTTTCAAAAAGGTAGGATGGCAGGGTACTGTGGCTCATGCCTGTAATCCCAGCACTTTGGGAGGCCAAGGCGGGCGGATCACCTGAGGTCAGGAGTTCGAGACCAGCCAGGTCAACATGGTGAAACCCCGTCTCTACTACAAAACAAAAGTTAGCTGGGCATGGTGGCACGTGCCTATGATCCCAGCTATTCAGGAGGCTGAAACAGGAGAATCGCTTGAACCCAGGAGGCGGATATTGCAGTGAGCTGAGATCACACCACTGCACTCCAGCCTGGGCGACAGAGCAAGACTCCGTTTCAAAAAAAAAAAAAAAGTTAATGGAAAGTGCATATTATGAAAAAACTATGCATGTGTCTTCAGATTTATTTCTGCACTCAAAGAAATTTGTACTAACTTCTTAGAACATGTCCGAAGAGGAGCTAGTTTGAGACACTAAGAAGAATAAGATAACACTTTGAAAAGAGCTCCCACTAGAGCAACATGAATTCTGCTAAAATTGAAGCAAGAACAAACATCAAATTTAAGGTGAAGCTTGGGTGGAAGAATGGTGAAATCACTGATGCCTTATGAAAAGGACAAGACAATATTGAAGATGAAGACCACAGGGGCAGAGCATCCACACTAAGGAAAAAAAATACATCTTGTTTAAGCCCTAATTGACAAGGACTAAGATTAACAGCAGAAGCAATAGCCAATACCACAAATATCTCAATTAGTCTGGCTTACAGAATTCTGACTGAAAAATTAAAGTTAAGCAAACTTTCCACTCAATGGGTGCCAAAACAGTTGTGCCCAGATCAGCTGCAGAGAAGGGTAGAACTGCCCATGGAAATTTTAAACTAGTGGGATCAATATCCTGAAGGATTTCTTTGGAGAATTTTAACACGAGATGAAACATGGTTTTACCACTGTGATCCTGAAGACAAAGCCCAACCAAAGCAATGGCTACCAAGAAGGGCTGTGGTCCAGTCAGAGCAAAAGTGGACCAGTTGAGAGCAAAGGTCATGGCAATATTTGTTGGGGATGCTCAAGGCATTTTGCTTGTTAACTTTCTAGAGGGCCAAAGAATGAAAATATCTGCTTATGATGAGAGTGTTTTGAGAGAGTTAGCCAAAGCTTTTGTAGAAAAATGCCTGGGAAACATCACCAGAGAGTCCTTCTCCTCCATAACAATGTGCCCGCTCATTCCTTTCATTAAACAAGGGCAATTTTGCAAGAATTTTGATGAGAAATCACTAGGCAGCCACCTTACAGTTCTCATGGTGGCTCCTTCTGACTTCTTTCTGTTTCCTAATCTTAAAAAATCTGTACGCGGCACCCATTTTTCTTCAGTTAATAGTGTAAATAAGATCGCATTGACATGGGTACATTCTCAGGACCCTCAGTTCTTCAGGGATGGACTAAATGGCTGATGTCTTACAAAAATGTCTTGACCTTGATGGCAATCATGTTGAGAAAGTTTATGTTTTAAATTTTTATCTTTTAATTCCATTTTTCCCATGAACTGGTTGAAATCCCCTCATATGTACACGTGTTACAACATAACGCTAAGAGATATCATAATAATATGGTTGGCAGTATTGTTCCTGGTTTTAAAAGGCCTATTAAAAACGCACTCTTTTTCTCAAATTCACACAGAAACACACACACACACACACACACACACACAAATGTTAGAAATCTCACTTCACTGCCAAATTTAAATATACTTTAACTACTTACCCAGGAGGAAGAGGTTTAAGTATTCATTGCCTCCTAAATTAACAGAATTCAAGGAAAAGGAGTAGAATCCCAAACTTCCTGTGAACCAAATTAGCCAAACGGTAAGCGTCCTTGTCGCAATGTTCCAGTTATAAAACAGATGTGATAGGCTGTGCTTCTGAACTTCAGTGGGGCTATTACCAACAGGACCTTGTAGGTCCAGTGATAAAAGTTCCGACAGTTTACAGGAGCTTGTCCTGTTCCACTTGGCCATGATGTCAACTATTTTTTGTGCTTCTTCATATCGTCCCTCTGAGAGAAGCCAAAAAGGTGTCTCTGGGAGCACCCAACAGCACAAAATAAAGGGGACAGTCACTGTGGAGAGGATCATCTGGTAAAGCCACCAGGTCCTGACCAAGTATCCTGTCAAAGCCACCAGAAGAGTTCCAACTGCAAAAAAAGAATGCAAATGGACAGACGCCCATGTCCGAGACTTCATGCCAATGAATTCCATTACATAGACAAACCCCACCACGAGATAGCCACTTGCAACCTGAAAAACAAATAGTAGGGATCATATTCAAGATCACATTTATAACTATTGAGGAGTCTGACCCCATTGCAAATCACATATAGGCAAAAAGGAAAATGACAAAGACTTGCTTTCTGAAACCCCTATCAGATGTATAAAATGACATTCAATCCTATCTATCTTTTTTTTTCTTATAGGTCCTTTCATCTTCCCTCATCATACCTGCCCAAAATGGCAAAAACTTTAGAGATTATTTATGATATAAATGTTAGACATTGCCTTTTGCTTCATCAAAATATTCCATCATAATGTGAATGTATTTCTCAGTTCCTTGTAAATGCACACATCAAGTTATCTGTATCCAGGAGGTCCCTATTGTTAAATCCTAATTGCTAAATGGAGACAAAAAATTTACGCTAACTAGTGGTAAGAAAAACAGATTTAATCAAAATTTTATTTTGACAGACAAAGAAAAGTAGACAAATTAGACTTCATGAAAATTAAAACTGCATCAAAGAACACTATCAATGGAGTGAAAAGGCAACCTACAGAACTGGATAAAATACTTGCAAATCAAATATCTGATAAGGGATTTTATGGAGAACTCCTAAAACCCAACAATAACAACAAAAACACAAACAATGCAATTCAAAAATGGGCAAAGCCTTTGAATAGACATTTCAAATAGAAGAAATACAAATGTTTACCAATCATTGAGAAACGCAAATCAAAGCTACAAAGAGATACCCCCTCATACTCATTAGGGTGGCTAATTAAAGAAAACAACAACAACCAAAATAACACGTTTTAGCGGGAATGTAGAGAAACTGGAACACATGTGTAATGTGTGATAGAAATGTATAATGGTACAGCCTCTAGGAAAAACAATACGACGATTGCTTAAAAAACAATTACAGCATGATCCAGCAATTCCACCTTTGAGTATATATCCAAAGGAGTTGAAAGTGGGGTCTGGAAGAGATACTTGTACACACCTGCTCATAGCATTATTCACAACAGCTAAAGCGTGGAAGCCACCCCCCAAGGGTCTGTCCAGAGATGAATATATAAGAAAAATGTAGTCTATGCATACAATGAATATTACGCTAAGTGAAATAAGCCAGTCACAAAAAGACAAATATCGTATGAGTCCACTTTCATGAGGTATCAGAGTGGCCAAACTCATAGAGAAAGAATGTAGAATGGTGGTTGTCAGGGGCTAGGGAGACAGGGAACAGAGAGTTATTATTTAATGGACAGAGTTTCAGGTTTGCAAGACGAAAAGAGTTCTGAAGATGCACGGTGGTGATAATTGCACAACAGAATGAATGCACTTAATATCACTGAACTGTACACTTAAAAATGGTTACGATGGTAAATTTTGTGTTATGTGTACTTTACCACAAGAAGGAACACTGGGGAAAAACTTTATTTTGAAAATATGCCTATCTTTAATAAAAATTAGATTACAATACGTGATTAGAATATGATATGTGACCATTCTTGGAATAAACAAAGAATGAGTCCAATGATGGTTTATTTGGGAGGAGGGGGCTAAGAATTTTTTCTACAAAATTATTTCATATTTGACTTCTACAGCACAAATCATAAAGTTAATTTTTGTAAAATTATTCGAGAGCACCACTGATTTCCCCAAAGGCCTCTCTTAATCATTAGATATTTGAATCATACTCTTTCAAAGGCTCACTATGTGATTATCCTTGCAGATGTTAATTTCTTCAAAAGTTAACAGGTCTCTCTCTGCCAAATCCCAACTGGCCAAATCTTGTGGGCAAGATTCAGGCAGTGTTCCCATGTTCCCTCATTGCTTTTAAAGACTTTTTGTAAACACATATCCCTTGTAATAATTGCAATTTCGCTTTGCATCAGACAGTCACAAAGAGGCGACCTACAAGAATATTCCTACTGTCAGAAAGGGTTGACACTAGCAGGAGGCAGGGAGGTGCTCCATGAGTACTACTGTATTCATAATCAGTTTAACATTTTTGTGACAACAGCTTTTATTTCCCTGTGCAACTCTGTAATGGCAAGACTCAGAACATCGGGACCCTATATCCAAGAATCCAGAAGTTGCTTTTGGTAAGTGCTGCTGTTACACTAAACAAAGATTATGATAACTTTCAAATACTGTAAATTTCCCAGTTAAATTAAGCTGTAATATTTGTCCCTGTCAGGTTTTTCAATGCTAATTTTTTCTCATGAGTCAGCTACAACTTCCTCTGTCATTGGATTCAGAAAATCCATATACAACTAACTCCGAAACACTGTGAATCCACTCACACCCATCCCTTCCACCGATAATACTCTACCCCTCACATCTTCTCAGACTCCACCCCATCATAGCAGCCAGAATTCCCAGAATCCCCTTTGTGGATTGCCATTGCCTTTAGAAGATGGAGCAAAATCCTGACAATCCTACAAAGCCCCACTAACCGCCTTGACCCCTTCAGCCTTATCAATGCGTCTCTCCTCCTCTCTGTTCTCCAGACATTCTGGCTTTTCTTTCGTATCTCAGGGCCCTTTCATCTGCTTCTATCTTTGCTGGAATGTTCTTCTCTCACCCATCTCTCACAACAAGGAAGCCCTTGACCCTCCAGACCCTGGTGAACCCTCCAGACCCACTGCTGTTATGCCCTCACTGTCAACATTTTATTTATTTTTGAAGATGGCTGATCAATGTCTTGCCTTTCTTACTAGACTTACTGAGACAGCTGAGTCTGGTTTACTTAGCATTACACTCCGTAGACAGATCAGTAAATGCGTTAAGTAATTGAATCTGCCTGCATCTCCCATCCTCAGAATTCTACCACAAATCCACTTCCCATGAACATCAAAGGAAATAGTCACAGAAAATTAAGGCCACATTTCACAGATGTATTCTGTGGGTGTGGCCTTGTTTCCTTGGGTCTAGAAACCAACACATGGTATTTTGCAAGACTGAAACAGATATTTTCAGAAATATCCTCTTAAGTCTTCCAAAAGATGACCTTTATACTTTCTCAGTACCCGTGTCTTTGTGGAACCTTCAGTCCCACCAGAAGGTTTCTCTCATGAAATCTCACTGTATAGTCACAGAGTTATGTCCTCTGTGGAAACAGAACTACTGGTTGCTATCTTGTATTTAAAACTCTTTACATTCCTAAATATATGTATTTATTTTTTGATGAGGTACAACACCTTCTAGTCTCCTAGATTTATTTTTATGCATTTTCCTTATCCTTGGCCATCTGTATGGTTTGCTAGAAACCCTTTCTATCCATCAAAAGACTCCAAAACTGACACTCCATCTTGTTATCTGAGGGGGTGCAGAGAGATTGAAGCCCTTTGCTTCTCTCTGGACCCTCAGACCATCCAAACTGCTGCTCTGCATTTAGCAAGATCACAAGCTCCTCCTCCAGATGGAAACTTCCCTCTATTATCCTAGATCAGTGATTTCCAACCGAAAATCATGCTGCTGTTGTTTGATAATTAGAAATCTATCTGGGGAGGGCGGAGCAAGATGGCCAAATAGGAACAGCTCCAGTCTCCAACTCCCGGCGCGAGCGACACAGAAGACCGGTGATTTCTGCATTTTCAACTGAGGTACTGGGGTCATCTCACTGGGGAGTGCCAGACAATCAGTGCTGGTCAGCTGCAGCAGCCCGACCAGCGAGAGCTGAAGCAGGGCGAGGCATTGCCTCACCTGGGAAGCGCAAGGGGGAAGGGAATCCCTTTTCCTAGCCAGGCGAACTGAGACACACAACACCTGGAAAATTGGGTAATTCCCACCCCAATACTGCGCTTTAAGCAAACAGGCACTCCAGGAGATTATACCCACACCTGGCCGGGAGGGTCCCACGGCCACGGAGCCTCCCTCATTGCTAGCACAGCAGTCTGCGATCTAACCGCAAGGCAGCAGCGAGGCTGGGGGAGGGGCGCCCGCCATTGCTGAGGCTTAAGTAGGTAAACAAAGCCACTGGGAAGCTCGAACTGGGTGGAGCTCACAGCAGCTCAAGGAAACCTGCCTGTCTCTGTAGACTTCACCTCTGGGGACAGGGCACAGCTAAAAAACAGCAGGGGAAGCAGCAGAGGCCTGTGCAGACCCGAACAACTCTGTCTGACAGCTTTGAAGAGAGCAGTGGATCTCCCAACACGGAGGTTGAGATCTGAGAACGGACAGACTGCCTGCTCAAGTGGGTCCCTGACCCCTGAGTAGCCTAACTGGGAAACATCCCCCACTAGGGGCAGTCTGACACCCCACACCTCACAGGGTGGAGTACACCCCCGAGAGGAAGCTTCCAAAGTAAGAATCAGACAGGTACACTCGCTGTTCAGCAATATTCTATCTTCTGCAACCTCTGCTGCTGATACCCAGGCAAACAGGGTCTGGAGTGGACCTCAAGCAATCTCCAACAGACCTACAGCTGAGGGTCCTGACTATTAGAAGGAAAACTATCAAACAGGAAGAACACCTATACCAAAACCCCATCAGTATATCACCATCATCAAAGACCAGAGGCAGATAAAACCACAAAGATGGGGAAGAAGCAGGGCAGAAAAGCTGGAAATTCATAAAATAAGAGCGCATCTCCCCCTGCAAAGGAGCGCAGCTCATTGCCAGCAACGGATCAAAGCTGGTCAGAGAATGACTTTGACGAGATGAGAGAAGAAGACTTCAGTCCATCAAACTTCGCAGAGCTAAAGGAGGAATTACGTACCCAGCGCAACGAAACTAAAAATCTTGAAAAAAGAGTAGAAGAATTGACAGCTAGACTAATTAATGCAGAGAAGGTCATAAATGAAATGACAGAGATGAAAACCATGACACGAGAAATACGTGACAAATGCACAAGCTTCAGTAACCGACTCGATCAACTGGAAGAAAGAGTATCAGCGATTGAGGATCAAATGAATGAAACGAAGCGAGAAGAGAAACCAAAAGAAAAAAGAAGAAAAAGAAATGAACAAAGCCTGCAAGAAGTATGGGATTATGTAAAAAGACCAAATCTACATCTGATTGGGGTGCCTGAAAGTGAGGGGGAAAATGGAACCAAGTTGGAAAACACTCTTCAGGATATCATCCAGGAGAACTTCCCCAACCTAGTAGAGCAGACCAACATTCAAATTCAGGAAATACAGAGAACGCCACAAAGATACTCCTCCAGAAGAGCAACTCCAAGACACATAATTGCCAGATTCACCAAAGTTGAAATGAAGGAAAAAATCTTAAGGGCAGCCAGAGAGAAAGGTCGGGTTACCCACAAAGGGAAGCCCATCAGACTAACAGCAGACCTCTTGGCAGAAACTCTACAAGCCAGAAGAGAGTGGGGGCCAATATTCAACATTCTTAAAGAAAAGAATTTTAAACCCAGAATTTCATATCCAGCCAAACTAAGTTTCATCAGTGAAGGAGAAATAAAATCCTTTACAGATAAGCAAATGCTTAGAGATTTTGTCACCACCAGGCCTGCCTTACAAGAGACCCTGAAGGAAGCCCTAAACATGGAAAGGAACAACCGGTACCAGCCATTGCAAAAACACGCCAAAATGTAAAGACCATTGATGCTAGGAAGAAACTGCATCAACTAACGAGCAAAATAACCAGTTAATATCATAACAGCAGGATCAAGTTCACACATAACAATATTAACCTTAAATGTAAATGGACTAAATGCTCCAATGAAAAGACACAGACTGGCAAACTGGATAAAGAGTCAAGACCCATCAGTCTGCTGTATTCAGGAGACCCATCTCACATGCAGAGACATACATAGGCTCAAAATAAAGGGATGGAGGAAGATCTACCAAGCAAATGGAGAACAAAAAAAAGCAGGGGTTGCAATCCTAGTCTCTGATAAAATAGACTTTAAACCATCAAAGATCAAAAGAGACAAAGAAGGCCATTACATAATGGTAAAGGGATCAATTCAACAGGAAGCGCTAACTATCCTAAATATATATGCACCCAATACAGGAGCACCCAAATTCATAAAGCAAGTCCTTAGAGACTTACAAAGTCCATATGTAATTCGTGCATTACTGCTAGTCAGCATGAATATTATATAGTACTATAATTGCTTTATTGTCCATAGAACATACATTTACATATTTACTAATCATTCTTTAAGACATGCTTACAAGCAAGAACCATCCTAGGATACCATCAACTGTATTACATATCGTCCAACCCCCGAACATTCAAGACATTGTCCATTAGAATATCAACTAACCTAATACTTCATTATCGTACATAGTACATTATATCCTTTATCGTACATAGCACATTACAGTTGAGCATCCCCAAGAAGTCCTAGCAAACACGAATATTCTCGCCAGTTGGGTGTCCCTTGTTCACCATCCTCCGTGAAATCAATATCCCGCACAAGAGTGCTACTCTCCTCGCACCGGGCCCATTACTCGTGGGGGTAGCTATAGCTGGCATCTAAAGGACATCTGGTTCTTACCTCAGGGCCATGCCATTATAACCGCTCACTCGTTCCCCTTAAATAAGACATCTCGATGGATCACGGGTCTATCACCCTATTAACCAGTCACGGGAGCTTTCCATGCATTTGGTATCTTTTATCTCTGGTCTGCACGCGACCCCATCGCAACATGCTGGTCTCGCCACAATCAGTCCCGCAGCGCCTGTCTTTGATTCCTAGTCCATGCCATTATTAACCGCACCTACGTTCCATATTTTAGCTCCGCATACCATCATACAAGGTGTTATTTAATTCATGCTTGTGGGACACACATATATATATATACAACTAACCGCATACACGCCCGTCACGTAGTGATATAAACCACGCAAGCTCTACTCAAACCCCCCCTCCCCCCATCCTCGACCACCCCCTTATAATTTGCCTTTGCCAAACCCCAAAAACAAAAGCCTGTCACCTGGTCGAAGTTTACATTTTTATCTTTAGGGTGTACATAGCTCCAACCGTCACCCCTTAACTAATAAAAAATTTTTGCTCGCCACCCTTAACCTCCCCATCAAACCCCTGAATAACCCCAAAGATATTATTCACAATATCCGCTATTCTGTTTATGTAGCTTAACATATACAAAGCAAGACACTGAAAATGCCTAGACGGGTTTACAAACCCCATAAACAAATAGGTTTGGTCCTGGCCTTTCTATTAGCTTCTAGCAAGATTACACATGCAAGCATCCCCACTCCAGTGAAGACACCCTGCAAATCATCATGATTAAAAGGAGTAAGTATCAAGTACGCTAAACGCAGCTCAAAACACTTTGCTTAGCCACACCCCCACGGGAAACAGCAGTGACTAATATTTAGCAATAAACGAAAGTTTAACTAAGCTATGCTATTCTAGGGTTGGTCAATTTCGTGCCAGCCACCACGGCCATACGATTGACCCGAGCTAATAAACATCGGCGTAAAGGGTGTTTTAGATAATCTTAACCAAATAAAGCTAAACTCTCTCTAAACTGTAAAATCCTAGCTAATGTAAAATAAACTACGAAAGTGGCTTTAGAAAATCTGAATACACAACAGCTAAGACTCAAACTGGGATTAGACACCCCACTATGCTTAGCCCTAAACCTCAGTAATTAAAATAACACAACTACTCGCCAGAACACTACAAGCTACAGCTTAAAACTCAAAGGGCTTGGCGGTGCTTCATATCCCCCTAGAGGAGCCTGTTCTATAATCGATAAACCCCAATCTACCCTACCATCTCTTGCTCAGCCTATATACCGCCATCTTCAGCAAACCTCAACAAGAGATACAAAGTAAGCATAAACGCCCACGCAAAAACGTTAGGTCAAGGTGTAGCTTATGAGCTGGAAAAAATGGGCTACATTTTCTACCCCAGAAAATTCAACGATAACTCTTATGAAACCTAAGAGTCCAAGGAGGATTTAGTAGTAAACTAAGAATAGAGTGCTTAGTTGAATTAGGCCGTGAAGCACGCACACACCGCCCGTCGCTCTCCTCCCATACAATAATAATGGGAGACTTCAACACTCCGCTGTCAACATTAGACAGATCAACGAGACAGAAAGTTAACAAGGATATCCAGGAATTGAACTCATCTCTGCACCAAGCGGACCTAATAGACATCTATAGAACTCTCCACCCCAAATCAACAGAATATACATTCTTCTCAGCACCACATCGCACTTATTCCAAAATTGACCACATAATTGGAAGTAAAGCACTCCTTAGCAAATGTAAAAGAACAGAAATTATAACAAACTGTCTCTCAGACCACAGTGCAATCAAACTAGAACTCAGGACTAAGAAACTCAATCAAAACCGCTCAACTACATGGAAACTGAACAACCTGCTCCTGAATGACTACTGGGTACATAACGAAATGAAGGCAGAAATAAAGATGTTCTTTGAAACCAATGAGAACAAAGATACAACATACCAGAATCTCTGGGACACATTTAAAGCAGTGTGTAGAGGGAAATTTATAGCACTAAATGCCCACAAGAGAAAGCTAGAAAGATCTAAAATTGACACTCTAACATCACAATTAAAAGAACTGGAGAAGCAAGAGCAAACACATTCAAAAGCTAGCAGAAGGCAAGAAATAACTAAGATCAGAGCAGAACTGAAGGAGATAGAGACACAAAAAACCCTCCAAAAAATCAATGAATCCAGGAGTTGGTTTTTTGAAAAAATCAACAAAATTGACAGACCGCTAGCAAGACTAATAAAGAAGAAAAGAGAGAAGAATCAAATAGACACAATAAAAAATGATAAAGGGGATATCACCACTGACCCCACAGAAATACAAACTACCATCAGAGAATACTATAAACACCTCTACGCAAATAAGCTAGAAAATCTAGAAGAAATGGATAATTTCCTGGACACTTACACCCTTCCAAGACTAAACCAGGAAGAAGTTGAATCCCTGAATAGACCAATAACAGGCTCTGAAATTGAGGCAATAATTAATAGCCTACCAACCAAAAAAGTCCAGGACCAGATGGATTCACAGCTGAATTCTACCAGAGGTACAAAGAGGAGCTGGTACCATTCCTTCTGAAACTATTCCAATCAATAGAAAAAGAGGGAATCCTCCCTAACTCATTTTATGAGGCCAACATCATCCTGATACCAAAGCCTGGCAGAGACACAACAAAAAAAGAAAATTTTAGACCAATATCCCTGATGAACATCAATGCAAAAATCCTCAATAAAATACTGGCAAACCGGATTCAGCAGCACATCAAAAAGCTTATCCACCATGATCAAGTGGGCTTCATCCCTGGGATACAAGGCTGGTTCAACATTCGCAAATCAATAGACATAATCCAGCATATAAACAGAACCAAAGACAAGAACCACATGATTATCTCAATAGATGCAGAAAAGGCTTTTGACAAAATTTAACAGCCCTTCATGTTAAAAACGCTCAATAAATTCGGTATTGATGGAACGTACCTCAAAATAATAAGAGCTATTTATGACAAACCCACAGCCAATATCATACTGAATGGGCAAAAACTGGAAAAATTCCCTTTGAAAACTGGCACAAGACAGGGATGCCCTCTTTCACCACTCCTATTCAACATAGTGTTGGAAGTTCTGGTTAGGGCAATCAGGCAAGAGAAAGAAATAAAGGGTATCCAGTTAGGAAAAGAAGAAGTCAAATTGTCCCTGTTTGCAGATAACATGATTGTATATTTAGAAAACCCCATTGTCTCAGCCCAAAATCTCCTTAAGCTGATAAGAAACTTCAGCAAAGTCTCAGGATACAAAATTAATGTGCAAAAATCACAAGCATTCTTATACACCAGTAACAGACAAACAGAGAGCCAAATCATGAATGAACTTCCATTCACAATTGCTTCAAAGAGAATCAAATACCTGGGAATCCAACTTACAAGGAATGTAAAGGACCTCTTCAAGGAGAACTACAAACCACTGCTCAGTGAAATCAAAGAGGACACAAACAAATGGAAGAACATACCATGCTCATGGATAGGAAGAATCAATATCATGAAAATGGCCGTACTGCCCAAGGTTATTTATAGATTCAATGCCATCCCCATCAAGCTACCAATGACTTTCTTCACAGAATTGGAAAAAACTGCTTTAAAGTTCATATGGAACCAAAAAAGAGCCCGCATTGCCAAGACAATCCTAAGTCATAAGAACAAAGCTGGAGGCACCACGCTACCTGACTTCAAACTATACTACAAGGCTACAGTAACCAAAACAGCATGGTACTGGTACCAAAACAGAGATATAGACCAATGGAACAGAACAGAGTCCTCAGAAATAATACCACACATCTACAGCCATCTGATCTTTGACAAACCTGAGAGAAACAAGAAATGGGGAAAGGACTCCCTATTTAATAAATGGTGCTGGGAAAATTGGCTAGCCATAAGTAGAAAGCTGAAACTGGATCCTTTCCTTACTCCTTATACGAAAATTAATTCAAGATGGATTAGAGACTTAAATGTTAGACCTAATACCATAAAAACCCTACAAGAAAACCTAGGTAGTACCATTCAGGACATAGGCATGGGCAAGGACTTCATGTCTAAAACACCAAAAGCAATGGCAACAAAAGCCAAAACTGACAAATGGGATATGATTAAACTAAAAAGCTTCTGCACAGCAAAAGAAACTACCATCAGAGTGAACAGGCAACCTACAGAATGGGAGAAAATTTTTGCAACCTACTCATCTGACAAAGGGCTAATATCCAGAATCTACAAAGAACTCAAACAAATTTACAAGAAAAAAACAAACAACTCCATCAAAAAGTGGGCAAAGGATACGAACAGACATTTCTCAAAAGAAGACATTCATACAGCCAACAGACACATGAAAAAAAGCTCATCATCACTGGCCATCAGAGAGATGCAAATCAAAACCACAATGAGATACCATCTCACACCAGTTAGAATGGCAATCATTAAAAAGTCAGGAAACAACAGGTGCTGGAGAGGATGTGGAGAAATAGGGACACTTTTACACTGTTGGTGGGATTGTAAACTAGTTCAACCATTATGGAAAACAGTATGGCGATTCCTCAAGGATCTAGATCTAGATGTACCATATGACCCAGCCATCCCACTACTGGGTATATACCCAAAGGATTATAAATCATGCTGCTATAAAGACACATGCACACGTATGTTTATTGCGGCACTATTCACAATAGCAAAGACTTGGAATCAACCCAAATGTCCATCAGTGACAGACTGGATTAAGAAAATGTGGCACATATACACCATGGAATACTATGCAGCCATAAAAAAGGATGAGTTTGCGTCCTTTGTAGGGACATGGATGCAGCTGGAAACCATCATTCTTAGCAAACTATTACAAGAACAGAAAACCAAACACCGCATGTTCTCACTCATAGGTGGGAACTGAACAATGAGATCACTTGGACTCAGGAAGGGGAACATCACATATCGGGGCCTACCATGGGGAGGGGGGAGGGGGGAGGGATTGCATTGGGAGTTATACCTGATATAAATGACGAGTTGATGGGTGCTGACGAGTTGATGGGTGCAGCACACCAACATGGCACAAGTATACATATGTAACAAACCTGCACGTTATGCACATGTACCCTAGAACTTAAATTATAAAAAAAAAAAAAAAAAAAGAAATCTATCTGGAAGCCTCACTGAGCATGGAAACAGCTTCTGTGCTGGCCAGTCCATTTCTAGTAAGAGTTACCATTGTAACCAGGTGTTGTACTGCAGTTGTTTATAATTAATCTCTCTGAATCCTAAGAATAATAATAATAACATGGACAGTTTACAGACTACAACCTAAGGTTCAAAGAGGATAATGAGTGTGCTCAAAGTCATACAGTTAACAAGCCAATGTATGACAAAGCTGGTATTCAATCTCATGCCCTTTCCACTAGACTCCTGTTCTTGGTAACATAAGGACCTAATGCCTTCCTATTTTCATTCTTCCTGTACATTATACAAGTGACTTTAACTACACACCTTAAGTGTCTGTTTGCTCAAGTGAACAGGCCCTGACTAGACCAATATAATTACTCAGAAATAAAATAATGCCTCAGTAATTGTGAGATGCGGACCACATGGCCGACACAGAGGCAAACACACTTTCGCCTAGCCAGCAACAATTTTTCACTTTAATGAGTTCCATGCTAAACATAAGGCATTGGTATACTGTAGACAGATCTCTGCAGTGGAGTGGACAAAGATTAGTCCTTGATTTCGCTCACTAGATCTTAAATGAGCAAAATGAAGAGAGTTAAGGTTTCCTATGAAAATACTGCAGCGGAATTAAAGAGGTAAAAAACACAACTCACCATGGCAAGAAAAAAGCGTGCAGCCATGAAGGTGTAATAATCAACTGCAAACGCCGCTGCTATTCCAAACAAAAACATGCCACTGCTTGTGGCCCATAAGACCACCCGGCGTCCTAGCCTGAAAAATAAGAGTCACACAGTGGAAGAGGCAAGGTAGAGTTGTAACAGTTCAAACATCCACTCCAATTCATAAAAGATAGGCGTTACCCATATACCTTGAATAGCTTATGTATTGATTGTTTTTCTTTTATTTATTTTGAGCAAAACATAAGTTCTATGGCTTCTTTAAAAAACCAGCTGTTCAGTGGAGAGACCTCTACCTGAGTTGCTAATATACATACATGATCACTCTGAGTCATCCCCGGAGTGACTCTGACGACCCCTTAACCTGGGATTGGGTGAAGAGAGAGGAGAATTTGTCCTCTCCCTTCCAGGACTTTGGCTGTCTGTGGGATCATCTTCCCTGCCAGGCTGGCCCTGTCCACCAAGGCTATAACAGCTCTTGCCAAACCCCTCTATAAACAGAGGCCTTCCTACCTTCTGCTTCTAGAATAATGTGCTTACTTGTCCTATCTTTTCATAATTGATAGAGGCATCTCTTTGTTTAAAAAACAAATACTATTTCTGACAGATTTTAAAATTGTGATATAATTCAAATGCCATAAAATTCAACCTTTTAAAGTAGACAACTTGGTGGTTTTTAGTATATTTGCAAGGTTGTGCAATCATCATCACTCTTTAATTCCAGGATACATTCATCTCTCCCAAAAGAAACTCTGTGCCCAGGAGCTGCCACTCCCTATTCCATTCTCCCTCCAGTCCCTGACAACCACTCATCTACCTTCTGTCTCCATAGATTTGTCTGTTCTGGACATTTCCCATAAATGGAGTCAAACAATATGCGGCTTTTTGTGTGTGGCTTCTTTTCCCTAGCATTAGGTTTTCCAGCTTCATCTGCGTTGTAGCATGTATCAGCACTTCATTCCTTTTTTCTCTCTGAGTAGCACCATTCTACGGATATGCCACATTTATCTATTCATCAGTTGATCACTCATGTTCCTCTTCTTGGCTATTACGAATAATGCTGCTCTGAACATCTATGAACAAGATTTTGTTTGAACTTATGTTTTCAATTCTCTTGGGTATGTACCCAGTAGTTAAATTCCTACTACTCTATATGGTAGTCATATGGTAACTCTATATGTAACATTTTGAGGAACTGCCAAACTGGTTTCCAAGATGGTCACCCCATTTTTCCATTCCCACCAGCAATGTATGAGCGTTTCGATCTCTCTGCATTCTCCCCACTACTTGTTATTGTCTGCCTTTTTTATTATAGCCGTCCCAGTGGCTGTGAAGTAGTATCTGATTGTGGTTTTTATTTACAATTCCCTAATGATTAATGATGTTGAGCATCTTTTCAAGTGCGTATTGGCTATTTGCATATATTCTTTAGAGAAATGTTTATCCAAATTCTTTGCCCATTTTTGAATTAGTCTATTGCTTTTTTAATATTGAGTTGTAAGGTTCTTTATATATTCTGGATACTAGGCCCTTATCAGATATATAATTTGTGAATATTTTCCACCTATGAGTTCTCTCTGACAAATAGTTTAAGGCAAAAGGATATTGTCTGGAGATTACAACCAACAGATTTGCTTGGTGCAGCAGAGGATATGCAAATAAACAAGAAACCGTCATCTTCTTCACACTTCAGCCTTCTTTGCTCCTTTGCACATTAGTGGGGATTTTTCGCCCTATATATGAATGTTCCCCAATCCAATTTTAGCCCTGAATGCCACCTACAACTATTTTTACCTATCACTACTTGACCTTCTCTCCCCCCTCCAATGTCTTCTCTCTCAGTAGATGAATGGCCATCTCCTGGAGAGAACAGAAACCATCAGAGAGGAAGCCCCACAACTTCCTGCTCTGTCCACTTACCAACACGACCTGCATTTGCATTCAGCCTTCTCTTCCTGCCTCTCTGAAGACACATGCCCCTTTCTCTCCAAATATCATTTTGCCATCTCTGTATTGGATTGTGCCTCTTCCCACTTCCTCTGAAACCCATCACTTCTTTTTCCTTTGTTTTTCCCTCTCCTTTGACTTCTTCCGTTCAGTTTTCATCTCCTCCAACCAAAGACAAGAATCTTCTCTTGACCCCATTGCTCCTTTAGCCACCTTGCATTTCCTCCCTTGACAGATTTATCGGAAGGGAATATTTATTTCCTCAACTCCTACTTGTTTCCTCAGCCAATGATGACCGGGTGCAACCAGCTTTTCTGAGCTCACTTTGCAGTCACCAGGGACCTGCACATTGCCTCTCCTGGTCCTTTCTGGCTGTCCTCTCTAGTGCCACTGACTGTGCCTACCCTTGGTTTGCGAAATATCCCGCCCATCTGGTTCCGCTTGTACCTCCTTGATGACCCGCCTGCCTCAATGCTGGCACTTCCTAAAGTCCTCTGCTGCACACTCTGCCCTTGCAATTTCATCCACTTCCCTGGCTTGGATTCCTAAGTATGGGCTATTAACTCCCCACCCACCATCTGGCCCCAGTTGCTCTTCTCCACTTTAATGTCCTGCAGAGCTGCAATCTCTTATTGCTGTTGTAATTGGTATTAACTTTGAATACATCTTCACTTTGTTTTTCTTAATATAGGGATAGGATAGGACAAGCTCATTGGAATCTATCCAAACGTGTTCCCTTCTCTTCTAAAGCTGCTCTCTCCTTAGTATTTCCTGAACTGGTTAGCAAAATCCCCTTCCATCAGGCTTCTAAACCTTAATATATTCCTCCGCACCCTCCTGCATATTGGTCATGAAATTTTGTCAGTTTAGAAACGCCTCCCAAATATGTCATCTTTTCCTCCCTGTTTTTCCCATTTTCACTCAAGTCTTCACCATTTCTTACATAATTCATCCCAACAGCTTCCCAGCTGGTCTTCCTAACCTCACACCAGTACACCTCCCACACTTCCTAGAAATGAAATAATCCCCATTGTGGTTTTGTCTCTTGTCATTTCCTTTAACAATCTGCCCTTCTCTACTTCTGCCACACTGACTTTCCCACAATTCTCTGAACATGCCAGGTTGTTTCATGACACAAAGCTATTCCTTTCCCTTGGGGGCCTTCTCTATCTGACAACTTCCATTGATCATCCCTTGGAGTCTCATAGCAGAAATTCAGAAACAGTGTGATGCAGTAGTTGGGGATACCGGCCTGGGCTCAAATCCCAGCTCCATCCCTTAATTTCCATGTGAACTTTCTATGCTTCCTTTTCCTTATTGGTTAAAAAAAGGGAGGGGGACAATAGTGTCTATCTCTCAGACTTCTTTAAATAATTAAATGAGATGATATATAAGACATTTAGAATGCTGGGAGGCCAAGGTAGGCAGATCACTTGAGGTCAGGAGTTCAAGACCAGCCTGGCCAACATGGTGAAACCCCTATTCTACTAAAATTACAAAAATTAGCCAGGCGTGGTGGCACATGCCTGTAGTCCCAGCTACTCAGGAGGCTGGGGCAGGAGAATCACTTGAATATGAGAGGCAGAGATTGCAGTAATCCAAGATCACACCACTGCACACCAGCCTGGGCAACAGAGCTAGACTCCTTCTCAAAAAGAAAAGAAAAAGAAAAAGCATTTACCACAGTTCATTGAAATTATCTGTTTAAGAGGCTATATTCTCCACTGTTAGTGCCTTAAGGATGGGATCAGACCTTATTTCTTTGCTTTATTATAATATTTTATACATATATAACAAGGCATAAAATATATACAACTTCAAGAATAATAAAAAGTCAAATGTCTAGAAATCACAACCTAAGGCAAGAAAGAGATGATTGCCAGCCTCCTGATAGCTTCTTGCAACTCTCTTGTGACTACAAATCCCCTTCCCCTTTCTAGGAGGAAACATTTTTCTAATTTTGGTGACAATCTCTTGTTTTTTCTTTCATTTTACAACTTTTATAAGCAATGCTAAACAATACAGGTTACTGTTTATAAACAGTATAGGTTAGTTTTGCTATTATGATTTTACATTTTCTATAACAGGATAATACCACATGTATTATTTTGTGACTTGCTTCCTTTACCAAACATTATATATAGGAGATTCATCTATGTTGTTTCATGTAGCTGTGGCTCATTCATTTTTATGCCCACATATCTTACTGTAAGAATATATTATAATACATGTGTCCACGAGATGACTGAAGGACATCTGGGTTGTTCAGAGTGCAGGGCTGTTAGAAACAATGCTGTGGGAGCACTTTTATGCATGTACCTCTGTGGACCTGTGCAGGAGCATGCTCAGGGTATATGCCCCAGAGCATGTGCCTGTGCACATCACCAACTCATTATGATATCAAATCAGTCTTCAAGGTTAACCCAACATAGATTCTTAATTTGCATTCACACCAGCAGGATGAGAGATCCTATTACTCCATGTTCTTGCCAACACTTAGCATTACAAGACTTTTGACTTCTGACAACTGGTCAAAAGTAAATGGTGTGATTATATATCACTGAGAGTTCATCTTTTCATTAGCCATTTGGATTTTCTTTTCTATGAAGTGACTTAAAATCTTTTTCCCATTTTTCTATTGGGTTGTCTTTTTCCCACTGATGTAAGCAACAATCCTTTGATTATTCTGGACACTAATAATTTAGTTATATGTAAAGCAAATATTTTCTCTCTCTTGTGTGCGCACATTCATATCTTTCCTCTTTTAATGGTGTCTTTTGGTGGGCAAAAATTCTTGTAATGAAGTCAAATTTATCCATCTTTTCTTTCATAGTCAATGCTTTTTGTGTTTTAAAAAATCATCCTTCCTTCCATTACGTTCTGAAAATATTCTCCTAAACTATTTTCCTAAAGTCGTATAGTTTTGCTTTTTCACATATGCACGTTTAGTCCTTCTGGAACGGCTATTGTACTGTAAAATGTTAGAAAATGAATCCAATTGTATTTCCTTCTATATGGCTAGACATCTGTCCCAGCACCACTTACTGATTGATCCTTTTCCTGCTAATATACAATGCCGTATGTGTCTATACTTAGGTTTATGAATGCACAAGTCTATTCCAGGAGCCTCTGAAGGAGCCTCAATCTGTTTGTCTAGTGATATATCTATTTACTTCAATGATTTGATTCTTAAAGTTTATAATTTTCTCCACAGAGGGCCCTCCTCACTTTTTATTATATTTAACCATTTATATTTCATATTTTTAGGCTTCTGCAATGACATTAAAAATTTTTTTTATTTGTTACTGGTATATAGAAATATAATTAATTTTAAATGCTCATTAATTCTAACAACTCATATGTAGGACTTTTTCACACAAAATTGTAATGACTACAAATAACGACTTTTTATTTCTCCTTCCCAATCATTATTCCTTCCTTGCTTCCTTTTCTTCTCCCTCTTTCTCTCTCTTTTTCCTTATAGCACTGGCTAGACTATCCAGTACAATGCTAAGTAGAAGATGTATTTCATACATCCTTGTCTGTTCCTAATTTCAAAGGAAAACTTTTTAACATTTCAGAATTAAGAGCTGGGTGCAGTGGTGCATGCCTGTAATCCCATCTACTTGGGAGGGCTGAGGCAGGAGAACTGTTTGAGCCCAGGAGCTCAAGAACAGCCTTGGCAACATAGCAAAACCCTGTCTCTAAAAAAAAAAAAAAAGAAAGAAAGAAAGAAATTAATATTTTACACTTCACAATTAGGATATTCATGGTAAACCTTACTGCAGAAACCTTTTATCAGGTTAAAGGCATTCTTCTACTTTCAGTTTTTATCATGAATGGACTTTGAAATTCATCAAATGCTTTTCCTGTAAGTATTGAGTTGATCATATGAATTTTGTTCTCTAATATATTAATGTGGTAAACACCATTGCTTAGTTTCTAATATTAAATAAATTTCAGATCTTTTCCCTTTACAGCCTCCATGAATTTTAATCTCTCATATTTCCCACCTCTTTGTCTCTCTGAGCTTTAATATTGATAAATTTTTCTGAGTTATCATCCATTTCATGAATTTTTTTGTAGCTGTGCATGACAGGTTGTTAAAACTATCCAGGTGATTTATTATTCACCTATTTCACTTTTTATTTGTAGATGTCCTAGGTATTCTTCAATTTTATGTCAGTTTTAATACAATGTCTAGTTTTTATCAATATTTTTAAGCTTGTCTTCTATTTCTTTAAAAATAGTAAGTGTGGTTATTTTATTATTTATGCCTGATAATTCTAGTATTTGAAGTCTTTGTGCAGAAGTCTGCTTCTGCTGCCAATTGTTTCTGCTGATTCTCACTCATGGTCCCTTTTAACCATGTGTTTTGGTTTTCACTGAGCTACTTATTTACCTTGAAAAATAATTTATGAGAATCCTCTCAAGCCCAAGATGAGGGTAAACAAAGAGTATTAAATTTTATTTTACTCTAAGTTAATACATTAATCTGTACTGTTTAAGGGCTGCTGGCAAAAACACAAGATGGTTGGGTCAGAAACAAAGAACTTCATTACTTACTTCATTAGCAAGCAGCAGGGCAGCAGCATCTTTGTCTCAGTTCCTCTAATCCCCAAGTCCCACAATAAGCCCAGATGACACTTCACAGATAGTGGGTTGAATTAGAGAGGGGGAACATTGCATGTGGGGAATTCACTGGTTTGTAGCAAGCAGTTAGGAAGCCTACTCTTTGGGGCAGAGAGGGGACATTATCTCATCATATCAGTTAATTTTATGTTGCTGTAAAAGAACACCTGGGCCAGGCGCGGTGGCTCAAGCCTGTAATCCCAGCACTTTGGGAGGCCGAGAGGGGCGGATCACGAGGTCAGGAGATCGAGACCATCCTGGCTAACACGGTGAAACCCTGTCTCTACTAAAAAAAATACAAAAAATTAGCCGGGCGAGATGGCGGGCGCCTGTAGTCCCAGCTACTCGGGAGGCTGAGGTAGGAGAATGGCGTGAACCCGGGAGGCGGAGCTTGCAGTGAGCTGAGATCCGGCCACTGCACTCCAGCCTGGGTGACAGAGCGAGACTCCGTCTCAAAAAAAAAAAAAAAGAACACCTGATATTGGATAATTTATAAAGAAAAGAGGTTTATTTAGCTCATAGTTCTGCAGGCTGGGAAGATCAAGGGTACTGGCTTCCTGCAAGGGCTTTCATGCTACATCACAACATGGCAGAGAAGGTCAAACGTAAAGCAGACACATGTAAACAGGGAGAAACCTGAGGGGCGTCCTCACTTTAAAACAATCCACTCTTGCAGGAACTAATCAATTCCTGTGAGAATTAATCCAGTCTTGTGACAGCCAGAACTCATTCACTCACTGCCATGAGAACAGCACCAATTCATTCATGAGGGATTCGCCCCATAGCCCAACCACCTCCCACTAGGCCTCACCTCCCAACACGGCCACACTGGGGATCAAATTTCAACATAAGCCTTGGTGGCAACAGACAAATCATATCTAAACCATAGCACTCATCTTTTAAGGTACTGGCTGCATAGACAGCTCTGAGAAATGACCCATAGAAAAAAGTGGTCAGGGACTTGCCATCTTGGCACATCCAGCAAGAAGTGTAGAAGACTACAAGAGGTGCAAGGAGGCTGTCTCTTTCAACAAGTTCCGCTGAGAGAATACAGACACTGGGAGTCATGGACCATGTCAAACCAATCTTTTAGCTTACGGTTTTTCTGGAGCTCCCAAGTCATTTGAATGCAAGCTACACATCCAAATGAATACCAGTTAACGGTTTGCAAATTCTCAAGGACTTTAAAAAATATACGTCTTGGCTGCTCTGCCTATGGAGTGGCCCTTCTTTATTCCTTTACTTTATTTTTACTTATTTATATATTATTATACATATATACACCTCTGCATCTACCAAAGTGACTGTAAGTGTTCAATATATGTCTATATAACTATACCAAGTTCAGACAAAGGAACTAAATTTATTTTCAGTTAATGCATTTTGTACTCTGACCTTGTTATAAGCATTATTTATATTCCATTTTTGTCATACAGCAAATGTATTTTAGTACATTTCATACATGTAGTTGCAAATATTTTGAGTTTCAAGAGTCAAGCAGTGAACACATTTCTACAGAAAAGGCCCAAGTGATAATTTGTGTAACAGCTTGCTGAATGAAAACACTAATACCTAGCACCTTTGAACATACTATGAGCAGTATGGCCCTGACCATGACAAAGCCCTATGATTTTTCTTTTGACATGTTTATCAGCCCCATCAGACTGGTATATCTCAAGGGCAGGGATTTCCAATCTAAGCTGTTGTCTTTAGGTCCTCAATGCCCACCACATGCCTGTAAAATCCACAACTATGGAGACCCAATAAGTTCATCTCTGTGCTTTGGTGTAGTCCATGTTCATACAGCGATAAAAACTTTGTTTATTTTAAGAATTACATATTCATTTTAATGTAAATTTAAAAAAATATATGGGGCCGGGCGTGGTGGCTCAAGCCTGTAATCCCAGCACTTTGGGAGGCCGAGACGGGCGGATCACAAGGTCAGGAGATCGAGACCATCCTGGCTAACACGGTGAAACCCTGTCTCTACTAAAAAAAATACAAAAAATTAGCCGGGCGAGATGGCGGGCGCCTGTAGTCCCAGCTACTCGGGAGGCTGAGGCAGGAGAATGGCGTGAACCCAGGAGGCGGAGCTTGCAGTGAGCTGAGATCCGGCCACTGCACTCCAGCCTGGGTGACAGAGCGAGACGCCGTCTCAAACAAACAAACAAACAAACAAACAAAAAAAATATATATATATATATGGCCAGGTTATGCTTTGAATGATAGTATTCCCTCCAAAATTCATGTTGAAACTTAATCTCCAGTACAACAGTATTAAGAGGGGTGGCCTTGGGAGGTGATAAAGTCATGACAGCAGAGCCCTTAGCACCTTTACTAAAGGGCTCAAGGTTGAAGGGAGCACTCTCTTGCCCTTCCATCCTTTCTTCCATGTGAGGACACTGCATTTATCCCCTCCAGAGGATGCAACAGTAAGGCATCATCTTGAAAGCAAACAACAGCCTTCCCAGACAGCAATACTGCTGGCACCTTATCTTGGGCTTCCCAACTGCCAGAACTATGAGAAATAAATTTCTATTGTTTGTAAATTACCCAGTCTGTGGTATTTTGTTACAGCAGCACAAAAAGACTAAAAGAGGCTGTTATATCAAGCCCATAATTTTATAGATACACTGCTTAGAATCAGGCTACTCCTATTAAAAAGCAAGTCTACTTAAAGAGAAGAAAATATTCAAAGTATCTATTGAGTGGTTATATGCCCAGGGTACTTTTGTTCTGTATTAACTTTGCAATAATCCTTTGAAGTAAGTGATACTATTTTTTATCACCAACTAATAGACAAAGATTCTGAAATGCAGGTAAGTTAAGCAATTTGCCTGGGGTTCACAGTTAGTAAGTGGTAGAACCAGCCTTTGGATCCAGGTATACTGTCTTCAGAGCCTATCCTTATCATTATACATCCCTAAATAATGGGTCAGCATAGAGGTAGGTATTTAGACAGGAAGTATAAAAACGACAAGTTTTAAACATAATTCCTTGTCTCCCAAGAAAACCAGATAGGAAAATAAACCCTACACTAATGCAACAATCCTAAATATTTGATTTTACCTGTCAGAAAAGTAGCCAAAAGTCACCGATCCCAGTAGGACTCCAAACATAAATAAGGGCTGGATCAGCATTGCGAGCCATTTTCGGTCACAGACCAGATTCCATTGGGTCACTGCAGTGCTTTTCCACGTGTTCTGGTCATATATGTAGCCATCCACACAAGGAAACTCTTTCTTACTGCCAGTGTATTCATAGTCCAAACTTGATGTGTTCTCCCTCTTGTTCCTGCTACACCTTGAGAGCTCCCAGATCTCACCATTCTGCAGCTGCACCATAACATAATCTTTCTGGCCTAAAGACAACAGGGCCCCGGTGTCCTCCAAACTCCAATTAGAGTGATTGTGGAAAACAACCAGACTCACATTGCCCGGGGGCCTGCAGACATGACGAGGGGTGACTCCCATGAACACAGAAGCCAAGTAGTGAATACCACAAGAGATGTTCTGGAAGGCACACATGAAATAGAGGACTCTCTGGAATCTGCAAGAGAAGAAAAGCTAATTATTATATATGGTCTATAGGCTGAAAAGGAACATAAGCAAATTCAAAGGGTCTCCACCATGTTTATCTTAACATATATGCAAATGGATATAGAAATAATTATAGATATATTTATATCTATGAGTTAGTACATATACATATATTACCTAGCTCCATCTACTGAGAAGGCCTAGAAGCAATGACATCACAACAGCAACAAGCACACCCATTGCCCAGATCTTAGTTTCTAAATACCATTCTCCAGTAAGAGGAGCCAGAAAAAGTGGCTGATTCTAAAGCCAGGACAAGAAGAATACAAAATAAGCCTGGAATATCTTATAATACCAGAAAGTAAGGAAATACTCAAAAAACAAAAGGATAAGGGCATATGAAAGGGGCCCAGGTAGCAACCTGAAAAAGTTCCCAATGGTCAGATGGAAGCTGAAACAATTTGAGCAACAAAATAAATGGCATAGTATATCCCAAAGCATGAAATAAATATACATGAATCCATACTGTGTGGGTAATTTTATGTGTTAACTTTTATATCCCAAAGCATGAAATAAATATACATGAATCCATACTGTGTGGGTAATTTTATGTGTTAACTTGACTGGGTTAAGGGAAGCCCAGATAGCTGGCAAAACATTATTTCTAGGTGTGTCTGCGAGAGTATCTCTGGAAGAGATTAGCAGACTAGTAGACTGAGTAGAGAATATCACCCTCACCAATTGAGGTGGGCATCCTCCAATCACTTGAGGGCTTCAATAGAACAAAAAAGTGAAGGAAGAGCAAATTTGTTCTCTGCTTGAGCTGGGACATCCATATTCTCCAGCTCTCAAACATCAGAGCTCCTGGTTCTTGGACTTTTGGAATTAGACCAAGGCTTACACCAGGCCTTCAGTCTGGGACTGAATTACACCACTAGGTTTCCTAGTTCTCCAGCTTGCAGACAGCAGGTCATGAGACTTCTTAGCCTTTATAACCATGTGAGCCAATTCCTGTTAATAAATCTCATATATATGTACGTATGTGTGGTGTTTGTGTGTGTGTGTGTGTGTGTGTGTATCCTATTGGTTCTCTTTCTCTGGAGAAGCCTGACAAATACAATACACCATACTCATATAAATAAATGAATGAAAAAATAAAAGGGGGAGAGGAGACCAATCTTTCTTACATTAGAATTCAATTACTATCTATAGACATTCCATCTTTCCAGGAAGTAGAGTTTAATTCCCACAATTTACTCCTAGAGCATGGGCTAGGCTTAGTGACTTGTTTCTAAAACACAAAGCAGGAAAAGAGGAAAAATAGGAACTTTACAGTGGGGGAACCTAGAAACTTGGCAAACACTAATGTCACTAAGTGTTGAAGGTTAACATCCCCAGTGACGTCACGTGGATATGCTGTATCCCTCCTACGATCTGATGAGAAGGGCACTTCATCTCTGTTGTTTTCTTTCCAAAAACCATAACCCTAGTTTAATAATTTTAAAAAGACCCCAGATTGGGGGTCATCTATAGGTTACCTGGCCAATATACCTAGAGACTGTCAAGGTCATAAAAAATAAAGAAAGATTGAGAAACTGCTATAGACAATTAAATGTAGTGTGATGCTCTGGGACTGGATCCTGGAACAGGAAGAGGACACTTGGAAAAACTGGTGAAATTCAAATGAAGTATATAGTTAGTTAATAGTAATGTATTAATATTAGTTTCTTAGTTTTGACAAATATGTTATGGTAGTGTAAGATGTTAACAATAGGGGAAACTGGGTGAGGGTCATATGGGGATGCTGTACTATCTGCGTAACTTTTCCATAAATCTAAAATGATCAAAAAATAAAAAGTTTATTTAAAATTTTCAAAAATACAGTCACCAAATTTATAGACTCAAACCTACAGCGACATATTTTCTGAAATAAAAAATTGCCTCATAAGGACAATTATGCCCACAGGACAACAGGATAGAACAGATAAAATTTGGATTACCTCACAAAATTCCAACCCCTGAAATTAAGAAGCATAGCAGACCTTTGAACAGGTAACTTAATTATTTAGATTGAAAACGGAATCAGTTCAGGCAATCACCAACATTCCTATAAAACCATTAAAATAGAAGGCAAGAGATAGGTCCTGTCAGATCAAACTGAGGTCAAATTGCACCACTGACACATGCAATCTCCATCACCCTTCTTCCTTTGCAGACCTGCCCACCCCACTGCATCCTGATGCTCCTTCTCACTGGAAGATGCTTCTGACCATCCCTCAGCTCAGCAGTTCCCACACTTTTTGGTCTCGGGAGCCTCTATATTTTTACAAATTTTGAAGATTCCAAAATGCCTTTCTTTATATGGATCATGTTTATCTCCATTTATGTATTAGAAATTAAAATGGAGAAGGAGAGGAGGAAAAAGGGCCAGGGTCTTCCAGGGAGCCCAAAGTTAGAAGCTGGGGCAGAGAAAAGGAAAACAGAAAGAATCGGGCACAGACTGACCCCTGAGGAGCCTGGAGTCTTACAGAAAGGGTAGATAGGTGTGCATCCCTTCTCACCTCACCCCCATAACAAACTGCTGAATACCAAATTGTGGGAGAGCTCCCTCTGCCTTCGTGACCCTGGGCAATGCTGTCAGTGGTAATTCGGGAACTTCCTGAGAATAGAATACCAGGTGACCAACTCAGGCAGGTGTGCTGGCACTCCCCTCAGGCCTGAACTGAGATGGTGGGCACCATACTGGTTGTGCACCTGTTCTGAGCCACTGCCCTGCCCAAGCAACCTCAGCCTTTGTGATATTGTAGCACCAGATACCCCAGAAACATACCCCACAATCACTCTGACTTTGGCAACCATGGGGGACTGGCAGGACCCTGGGGAGCTGCAGGAACCCCAGAAATTTAGCCCTCAGTGCAAGTTGCTTATAGGGGAGCAGGGAGCACAGGCCACCAAAGTGCTCCTTGGGACAAAGGAAATGCAGGCACAGCACCAATTTCTGAAAGGGGCAGTAGTAGTAGCTAGGAAGGGACATGGAGAGGGGACTATTTCCTACTCCACCCATTCACTGTTGCAGATGCAGCAGAAGCTTTCCCTGCTGGGAGCTGGCACTCATGCAATTGAAGAAAGGCTTTCTAGCACTTTTCACAGTGGCTGCATCCCCACTGAAAGTAAGGTGTACTGCCTCGTCTTTCAGAAAAAGCAGGGCCCATCTCCTGCTCCCTACACAAAGTAGCAATGTCCCTGCAATAGAGGACAGACAAGTCACAGAGCTGACTGTTCTGGACTGGGGAAAGAGGCTCTGACCCAAGGCCATTTTGGTGGTAGCCACAATGGAAACATTCTCACAGACCTCAGGAGTGGCCAGGAGCCAAAGGACAGTGTTTATATGAACTGAGGGTTACAAGTGCTGCGAAAGGGACATGATAGGTAGTGGATCATGTTTCTGCCTGCCCAGGATGAGGAACTGGTGCAGCCCCCTGCTGGCCCCTACCCCTGAGACCTCAGCACACCCGTCAAGGCAGGGGTTTCCACTCACCATCAGATGACCTGAGGGTGAGCTAGCTCTTCTTACCCTTAAGCGACACTTACTGGACTAGAGACTGAACTGCATCATCAAACAAAAAACCTGCTGTCAGAAGAGTGCAGTGCTAGTATATGAGATAAGCTTCTTGAGACCTCCACACTCCTAGCCCTACAGAAGATAACTGTGTCAGCTCATACACCCTATACATCACTACAACAAGCAGTATCTGGGAAAGCAACCACACAAATGATATCCATAACCAAAGAACCCATAGAGACCCTTGGTCCCCTGAAAGCCCCCAGAAACAAAGCCAAACAATCATATACAATATATATTACAGCCACACCCTCAAGGGAAAAAAGAATACAGACTTTAAAAGTCTCATTCAAATGTTGGCAAATTAAAAAATAGGAAGCAACAGCTCAGTATTTGTCCATTTTCACACTGCTGATAAAGACATATCAAGACTGGGCAATTTACGAAAGAAAGAGGTTTATTCGACTTACAGTTCCACAAGGCTGGGGAGGTCTCACAATCATGGCAGAAGGCAAGGAGGAGCAAGTCACATCTTATGTGGATGACAGCAGGCAAAGAGAGAGCTTGTGCAGAGAAACTTCCATTTTTAAAACTATCAGATCTTGTGAGACACATTTACTATCATGAGAACAGCATGGGAAATACCCGCCCCCATGATTCAGTCATCTCCCACCATGTGCCTCCCACAACACGTGGGAATTATGGGAGTTAAAAGATGAGATTTAGGTGGGACACAGAACCAAACTATATCAAGCTCCTTCAGATGAGAAGGAATCAGCATAAAAACTCTGGCTCTCCAAAAAGACAAAGTGTTTTGACACCTCCAAAGGATCACACTAGCTCTCTAGCAATGGATCCCGACTAAAATGAAAATTCTGAAATGACAGATAAAGGATTCAAAATATGGATTGTAAGAAAGCTCACTGAGATGCAAAAGAAAGTTGAAAATCAACCCCCAAAAACTTAGGATATGAAAGATAAAATAGATATATTAAACTTTAACTATAGTAAAAGACTAGACCAAGCAGAAAAGAGAATTTCAGAGCTTGAAGACCACTCTTTCTATTTAAACAAGTAAAACAAAAATACAGAAAAAAGAATTCTTTTAATGAACAAAGTCTTTGAGAAATATGCAATTATGTAAAGGGACCAAATGTATGACTTATGTGTAATCCTGAGAGAGAAGAAGAAAAAGTAAGCAATTATATTTAAGAGAATAATTCAGGAAAATTTCCCTGATCTTGCTATAGAGGTAGACATTCAGATGCAAGAAATTCAGAGAATATCTGGGAGATACTATAAAAGATGAATGTCACCAAGGCATATAGTCATCATACTATCCAAGTTTAACGCTAAAGAAAAAAATCTCAAAGGCATCTGGAGGGAAGTGTCAGATCGCCCATAAAAGAAATCCTACCAGACTAATGAGACTTCTCAGTGGAAATCTTACAAGCCAGAACAGATTGGGGGCCTAGGGAGCCTATTTTTAGCTTTCTTAAAGAAAAAAAAAAAAAAGCCTGCCAAGAATGTTTTATCCTGCCAAATAAGCCTCATAAAGGAAGGAGAATTAAAGTATTTCCCAGACAAGCAAACTCTAAGGGAATTAATCACCACTTGACCAGTTCTATAAGAAATGCTTAAAGAAGTTATAACCATGGAAATGAAAGGACACTACTTGCTACCGTAAAATCACATATAAGTACAAAGTTCACAGATCCCATAAAGCAATTACACAACTGAGACTACAAGGTAACTAGCTAACAAAACTCTGACGGGAACAAAACCTCACATATTATTATTAACCTTAAATGTAAACAGGCTCAATGTTCCACTTAGAGGATATAGTTTAGCAAAATGGATTTTTTTTTAAAAAAAAAAGACCGAACAATCTGCTACCTACAAGAGACCACCTAACATGTAAAGATACCCATAGCCTAAAGTAAAGGGGTGTAAAAAGATATGCCATGCAAATGGAAAAGAAGGAGCAGGAGTTGCTCTTTTTATATGAGATAAAACAGTCTCTAAAGTAACAACAGTTCAAAAGACAAAGAATAGCATTATCTAATGATACAGGGTCTAATTCAACAAAAAGAGTTAACTATCCTAAATATATATGCACCCAGTATCAGAGCACCCAGATTTATAAAACAAATACTACTAGACTTACAAAAAGAGATAGACAGTCATATAAAAGAGTCATATAAAAGGAACTTCAATACCATATTGACACGAATAAGCTGTCAATGATGACAGATCATTGAGCTTGATCTGTTGCTTTGATTATGCAAACTTGACCAAATGGACTAAGAGACACCTACAGAACATTCCATCCAACAACCACAGAATATACATTTTTCTCATCTGTGCATAAAACATTCTCTAAACTTCACCATATGCTTGCCCACAAAGCAAGTCTCAATAAATGCAAAAAAAAAAAAAAAAAAAAAGAAAAGGTCAAAATCATATTAGGATCTTCCTGGACCACAGTGGAATAAAATTAGAAATCAATACTAAGAGGAACTCTCAAAACCACAGAAGTACATGGAAATTAAACAACTCACTCCTGAATGACTTTTGGGTTAACCATAAAATTAAGGCAGAAATTAAAAAAATGTTTTGAAATGAATGAAAACAGACACAACATACCAAAACCTCTGGGATACAGCAAAAGCAGTGCTAAGAGGAAATAGCATTAATTGCTTTTTTTTTTTTTTTCTTTTTTTTTTGAGACGGAGTCTTGCTCTGCCACCCAGGCTGGAGTGCAGTGGCCGGATCTCAGCTCACTGCAAGCTCCGCCTCCCCGGTTTACGCCATTCTCCTGCCTCAGCCTCCTGAGTAGCTAGGACTACAGGCGCCCGCCTCGTCGCCTGGCTAGTTTTTTGTATTTTTAAGTAGAGACAGGGTTTCACCGTGTTAGCCAGGATGGTCTCGATCTCCTGACCTCGTGATCCGCCCGTCTCGGCCTCCCAAAGTGCTGGGATTACAGGCTTGAGCCACCGCGCCTGGCCAGCATTAATTGCTTAAATCAAAAAGACAGATCTCAAATTAACAATCTAATGCCACACCTCAAGGAACTAGAAAATCAAGAACAAACCAAACATGAAACTAGCAGAAGAAAAGAATAATAACAAAGATCAGAGCAGATTTGATCTCAGTTAAATTGAAACAAAAAAAATCATACAAAGGATCAACAAAACACAAAGTTGGTTCTCTGAAAAGATAAAACTGTTAGATGGCTAGCTAGATTAACAAAGAAAAAGAGAAGATTCAGATACGCACAATCAGAAATGATAAAAGTATCATTACAACTGATAACACAGAAACACAAAGGATCATCAGAGACTACTATGAACATCTCTAAGCGCACACACTAGAAAACCCAGAGTACATGAATAAATTCCTGGACGCATACAACCCCTCAAGAGAAATAGAAATTCTGAACAGACCAATAACGAGTAATGAAACTGAATCAGTAACAAAAAAAAATATAACAACTACGACAAGAAAAGAGCCCAGGACCAGATGGATTCACAGCTGCATTTTATCAGATGTACAAAGAAGAGCTGAAATCAATGTTATTGAAACCACTCCAGAAAATTAAGGAAGACGAATTCCTCCATAAATCATTCTATGAAACCAGTATCATAATGATACCAAAATCTGATAAGAACACAACAAAAAGAAGAAAATTACAGGCCAATATCTCTGATGAACATAGATACAAAAATCCTCAACAAAATACTAACAAACTGAATCCAACAGAACATCAAAAAGATAATCCATCACAATCAGGTGGGTTTTATTTTAGGGATGCCAAGATGGTTCAACATATGCAGGTCAATAAATGTGATTCACCACATAAACAAAATTAAAAACAAAAGACATAAGGTCATCTCAATAGATGCAGAAACAGCATTTGATAAAATCCAACATCACTTCATGATAAAAAAAAAAAAAAACTCAACAAACTAGGCATCAAAGGAACATACCTCCAAATAATAACAGCCGTATATAACAAACCCATAGCCAACATCATACTGAATGGGGAAAAGTAAAATGCATTCCTCTTAAGAACTAGAACAAGAGAAGGATTTCGCTCTCACAGCTCCTAAATAGCATAGCACTAGAAATCCTAAACATAGCAATTAGGTAAGAGAAAGAAACAAAAGGTATCTAAATTTTTTTTAAAAAGTGAAATTATCTCTGTTCCCTGATAACATGATCTTATATCTAGAAAAATCCTAAAGATTCCTCCAAAAGACTCCTAGACTTGATAAACAACTTCAGTAAAGTTTCAACAAACAAAATTAATGTACAAAAATCAGTTGCATTTCTACACAACACTCAAGCTGCAAACTAAATCAAAAAGTCAATCCCATTTATTATAGCCACACAAACACACAAAATACCTAGGAATACACTTAATCAAAGAGGTGAAAGACCTCTAAAAGGAGAACTACAAAACACTAATGAAAGAAATCAGAAGTGACACAAAAAATGGAAAAACATCCCAAGCTCATGGATTAGAAGAATCCATATCATTTAAATGACCATACTGCCCAAGGCAATCTACAAATTCAATGCAATTCCTATAGAATCAGCATTGTTTTTAACAGAATTAGAAAAAACTATTCTAAAATTCACATGGAACCACAAAAGAGCCCAAATAGCCAAAGCAATCCTAAGCAAAAAGAGCAAGGCCAGAGGCATCACATTACCTGACTTCAAACTATACTACAAGGCTATAGTAACCAAACCAGCATGGAACTGGTTCACAAATAGACGCACAGGCAGATGGAACAAAATAGAGAATCCACAAATAGAGCCACATACCTATAAGCAACTGACCATCAACACAATCAACAAAAATAAGCAATGGAAAAAGGACTCCCTATTCAATAAATGGTGCTGGGAAAACTGGCTAGCTACATGCAGAAGAATGAAACTGGATACCTATCTCTCACCATATACAAAAATTAACTAAGGTTGAATTAAAGGCCTAAATGTAAGACCTGACACTCTAAAAGCACTAGAAGAAAACCTAGGAAAAACTCTTCTGGACACTAGCCTAGGCAAAGAATTTATGACCAAGTCCTCAAAGGCAAATGCAACAAAACCAAAAATAGACAAACGGGAATTAATTCAACTAAAAAGCTTCTGCACAGCAAAAGAAACAATCGATAGAGTACATAACCTACAGAATGGGAAAAATATTTGCAAACCAAACTATGCATCCAACAAAGAGCTAATATCCAGAATCCATAAGGAACTCAAACAAATTAATACAAAAAATAATAATAACCCCATTAAAAAGTGGGCAAAGGACATAAACAGACATTTTCCAAAAGAAGACATACAAGCAGCCAACAAACAGGAAAAAAATGCTCAGTATCACTAATCATGAGAGAAATGCAAATTAAAGCCACAATGAGATATCATCTCATACCATTCAGAATAGTTATTATTAAAAAGTCAAAAACAACAGATATTGGTGAGGCTGTGGAGAAAAGGGAACACTTATACACTCTTAGAAGGAATATAAATTAGTACAATCCCTATGGAAAACATTACCAAGATTTCTCAAACAACTAAAAATAGAACTACCATTTGATACAGCAATCCCACTACTGGTTATTTACCCAAAGGAAAAGAAATCATTATATCAAAAAGATCCCTGCCCTTGTCTGTTTATCACAGCATTATTCACAATTGCAAAGTCAAAGAATCAACCTAAGTATCCATCAATGGTTAACTGGATAAAGAAAATGTGGCATATATACACACCATGGAACACTATGCAGCCATAAAAAAGAATGAAATCACATCCTTTGCAGTAACATGGATGGAGCTGGAAACGATTATCCTAAGTGAAATAACTCAGAAACAGAAAACTAAATACCACATGTTCTCACTTATAAGTGGGAGCTAAACCATAGGTACACACAGACATAAAGATGGAAATAATAGATACTGGGGACTCCAAAAGAAGAAAGAGAGGGAATAGGGATGAGGGTTGAAAAATTACCTATTGGGTACAATGTTCACTATTTGGATGATGGGTTCACTAGAAGCCCAGACCACACCATTACACAATATACCCATTTAACAAACCCACACATGTACCCTTGAATCTAAAATGAAATAAAATAACAAAAATAAAAATAAACTCAATTCCTAAGGCAAAAGAAAAAGGGTTGGAAATGGAGAAATTTTTAAATGCTCAGTAATCCATTAAATTTAATAAATTCATTAGATATTAACATTAAATAACATATAGTGTTCCAAACAAAATGAAACAAAATTAGTAAGAAGAGTGGCACTGTTTCACAGTTAATACTTGCATTAATAGAAGACAGCTGGTTTCTCATGTCTGTGTCTGCATTCAATCTGATGTGTCATTACACATCATCTAGTCTCTGGAAAACTCTGCTGTACTTTCATGAGAGAATGAGAGTTTTTTAAAAGACAGCTAATATCTTAGTATTGCTAGGAAAAAGATTTGCCCTTGCAGACTTCAAAGACCTACAAGAACTCTCACGTTTTGAGACCTACTGGTCTAGCCTATTCCTCTCACACTCCTCTCTCTCCACGTTTTTTTTCCCCTCCAACCTAAATACCGATTTTCCGTCTCTTTATTCTTCACTGCCAGCTTCTCTCAGTCCTGTCTTTTTACTTGCTTCCCCTTTTCCCATGCTCACTCATTTATGCATTTTCTAGTCCCCGTTTTTCCTTCTCTTCTATGAACACAATATGCAGCTGAAGTACCGTTCTGTTATTTATGCTGATTTTTTTAAAGAACACCAGCTGAATGTTTTCTATTTCTCTACCAAACCAACAACAGAAGTCCTATAAAAAGTTGAGTTAAAGTCTCATCAGAGCAGAAACTGTGGTTCAGCCACTTTCGTATCTCCTGTAGCACCCAGCACAGTGTGTAGTGCCGTGGCTACAGAATGCTAGAGAACACCTTGGGCTGCAAATGAACAGCGCTGAAATTTACTCATGCTCAGTACCCTGGTAAAGAGAGATGTTCAATAGGCCGGTGTATCCAAAAATTTAGCCCGGGTCTCCCATCAGTTAAATTTTTAAAAGTGTGTGTGTGCACAGATGTGCATGTCGACATATAAAGTGAACGTATCTATACACACATATTCATATAATGCTAAATTAACACATTATGTATATGTAAATATAAACTTCCATTTATACGTATTGACTTTTATACACACATTCATATATAAAATGGGTGTATTTTTGGTGGCACTCCAAGGGATCATCTCTACCCTCCACTGGTGAACATACCCCACTTTGGAGACTATCGCAACCTAGTGACCTCTCCAAGTCCTCACAGATAACTGCCAGGCTAGCATGAACAGCCACCACTCCTCACTTATCACAGAACCTCATGTAGATAAATAATAGGTTGAATGGAATTAATTTCAAGTCTTGTGGCTATCAGGACACCACAGGCTGGTCATGCTGGCCACAGTTTCAAAACTGAACTCTATCTGTGGCACTGGCCCTGGTAGCTAGCTAGTCCACAAAAGAAAAATACAAAGCAAAATGCAGGTGGGAAGTAAATAGTGTTCTTCTAGCTCCAGGATGAGAGAGAACACACTAATTCCTATTCTTAGGGTCTCTTTGGGATGAGCAGCCAAGAGAAGAGCTTGGAGCCCCAGTGCTTGATAGGCTAATGGGAGCTAGCTCTGTTTTTTCCAGGAAATATTAACATGTCCCTGCCAGCAGTAAAATGATCAGAAATCAGGCTGGGTATGGTGGTTCATGCCTGTAATCCCAGCACTTTGGGAGGCCAAGGCAGGTGGATCACCTGAGGTCAGGAGTTTGAGACCAGCCTGGCCAACATGGTGAAACCCTGTCTCCACTAAAAACACCAAAAACTAGCCAGGCATAGTGGCACGTGCCTATAGTCCCAGCTACTCAGGAGGCTGAGACAAGAGAATTGCTTAAATCTGGGAGGCAGAGGTTTCAGTGAGCCAAGATCGCACCATTGCACTCCAGCCTGGGTGAGTGAGCAAGGCTCTGTCTCAAAAAAATAAAAATAAAAATAAAAAATAAAGAAAAAAAAAGAAATCAGCCTCAGTCCATCCTAGACAGAGGGGCTGGGCAGGAAGAGTAGGCTAAGAAGACAGGCTTGTGTTGCTCTTGCTCAAAAGACCCCACAGGCTAACATCTTGGCTTGAAGATGGGTGGTGCTGACCCTCACACCTCCAGGCCAGAATCCCTCATCCCCAGCCCCTGCACTGGTTGCCATGTCACCACAGAGCCTTGGGGTTGTTATATTGCCTGTGGCCTCAAGGGGGTGAGCACCTGGCATGGCTGATGGGTCACCTGCCCTTGGGAAGCAGGCTTGTCCATTCAGGAGGTGTTTCTTCCTTCCCTGGCATTTTCTCAGGAAGAATCTTCCAGTCAATAAAAACGGCTCTCTTAAGAGACTCCTTGACCCTACAGTGCAGTCCAGTCTGCTGCTATTGCACAGATTGTAGATGGGCCTCATCTTACACAGCAGAAGCCAATTCTCCCCTCTCCACTCTACTCTGTTCACACCTGCCTGTGCTGTACATAGCAGCTTATTCAGCATTGTCCTGGTCACTGTGCATATTCTATAATACTAACCTCTTAGGCCGGGCACAGTTATAAGCTCATGCTTATAATCCCAGCACTTTGGGAGGCTGAGGAGGGCGGATCACTTGAGGTCAGGATTTCAAGACCAGCCTGGCCAACATGGTGAAACCCCATCTCTGCTATAAATACAAAAATTAGCCAGGCATGGTGGTGGACGACTGCAGTCCCAGCTACTCAGGACGCTAACGCAGGAGAATCACTGGAACGTGGAAGCATAGGTTGCAGTGAGTCAAGATCACGCCACTGCACTCTAGCCTGGGCAACAGAGAGAGACCCTGTCTCGAAAATAAATAAATAAATACTAACACCTTACATTGGATCACACTTTAAAGCATGTTCACACTCATTATCTCATTTAATCATCTCAACATACATCAGAGTTTGTGAGTTAGCTGAACTGTACAGACAAAAAAAATCTTTGCTTAGTGAATCGCTGATGTAAATAAAATGGAAAACTAATCTTGCCTAAGAAAACAGTTCATATGCACTAATTTTTTGTAAAATCAAGCACCTAGGTGTCTCTGCTTTGCTAAAAGACATTACACTAATGGGTGTTACTGTCTGCTTTTGATAATAATAAAACTTGACTTCCCTAAAAGTAACCAGTAGTCAACATCACAAAGATATCAACTATCCCAAAGTGAATTTATAAATTTCATTTTCAGCACTGTCTATAACTGAAAACATAGAAAACTGAAATGTCCATTGGTGGGAGACCGGTTAAAGAAATTATGGTGAAAGTATGATAAAAGTATAGATACTCCTAGGAGATCCCAGAGGGAAAGGGTAGCATGTAGTTTTTAACTAAAGGAGCATTCCTAGTCTGAGAATCACCCCATCCAGATCATTACAGTGTGGCTTGTCATGGACCACCATCTACCCACTAGACACCATGGCAATAACAGGCATGAAAAATCAGATCCTCTTGAAACTAAATTTTGTTGAGGGCCTAAGAAGCATCCTATAATAACAATCCCATATGAATATGACTGGAAACAGAACATAAATCATGTATGTATGACACACATACTTATATTCTTTGACTCCCATCCCTGAAATTTCAACTCAGCAAATGACAACACAGCCCTGCAAACAGCAGCATGTTTAATTTGCCTAAAGTTTACCTGAGGCACTTGGGTTTATTCCCTAACTAGTCTCACTACCTGGAGCAGCTCCACCACTGAAAAGCTCATGTTCTGACGATGACCTCCCACCCTCTTACTTCCCCCGTCCTTCCCACTGACCCCATTTCCAGCCCCATTCAGATGTCCAGTCTTCAGATCCTACCAGCTTCTTCAGTTTGTTGCTACCTTTCTGGCCTCAGTTTTTTCTTCCTCAGCTAGCTGACCCCCACAGTCATCACCAGAACTATTCTCTTTCTCTTCCCCTCTCCTCTCTTTGTCTCTTTTTCTCTTCTGCACACACACATACACACACACACACAAACACACACACACACACCAACACAGCACCCACCCTGGCAGGCCTCTGAAGCTAGGATTTGTCTTTTCTGCCCCCCTCTTAGCAACTGTGATTCAGGAGGTCTACGGTGGGGTCAAAGCCTCTACAAGCTTAAGAAGCTTCCTAGGAGATGCTGATACGGGTGAAAACATTGCCCCAGGATATCTACTTTTCTGGTTAAACTATGTACTGATACAAGGTTTGACATTCAAAATACTGGATAATTGTTGTGGAGCAACTGAAAAACCAATAAATAGCCTATGAGGGTGACATTTCTTATAACCACTTTGCAAAATTATCTGGCAGCTGACCACATGCACCACCTGTGACATCATCTCCTAGGTATATACCCAGCGAAATGCACACACAAGTAGAGCCCCCACACCACAAAACAACGTTTCAGTCAATGATGAACCACATATACAATAGTGGTCCCACAAGATTATAATTCTAATACCATATTTTTACTATACCCTTTCCATGTTTAGGTACACAAATACTTCCCATCATGTTACAATTGCCTACAGTATTCAGTACAATAACATGCTGTACAGGTTTGTAGTCTAGGAGCAGTGGGCTATACCATAGAGCCTAAGTGTGTAGCAGGCTGTACCATCTAGGTTTGTGTAAATATAGTCTGTGATGTTTGCAGAGCAACAAAATCACCTAATGATGAACTTCTCAGAAGTATCTCTGTCGTTAAGCGACACATAACCATACCCTAAAAGACAAATGCGAGAAAGGCAACTCATAATAAGCCCAACCTGGAGACAGTCTAAATGTCTGTTGACAGTAAATGAATGAACCGTGAAATATTCGTGCCATTAAATACTAGGTAGCTATGAAAATCGACTAACTACTGTGACACACAATATGGGTGGATCTCACAAACACAGTGTGGAACAAAAGAAGCCAAAGGGCACGTGCTTTTTACCCCAGTTATGTAACATTTAGTACGGTTGATGTAAGGACAGTAGTGAGCTTGGGGGACAGGGATGGAGTACAGCTTGGGAGAAGGCATAAGAGAAGATAATTTGGGCGGGGGTAACATGGGTGTGTTTACTGTATGACAACTCATCAGGTTGTAGATTATGGTGCACACTTTTCTGCATATATGCAATATATCAATTTAAAAGTTTTCTATCTACAGGGCCCAGGGAGAGGGAAAAGTATTCAGCAACGCCCCTGCTGAGGCACAGCTGGAACAGGTGCCAAGGCATGCCTCATCTGTCCACAAGGCACTGGCCAGCTGGACTGCAGCCCTGGGTGGCCACCTGATCCATATTGACAAGGGGGCATTTTCCCTGAGCAACAGATTATCTATCCAACTTCCCACTGGATGTCTCTGCCTAGAATTCCCACAAGGAACTCAAGGTAAACCAATCTCAAACTGAGCTCGATATCTAGGCCTGCCCCACCTGGAGGGTAACTTTCTGAGTTTAGGGTACCATCACCCACACAAACTAGAAATCCTGGGCACGGGACATGGGGTGGGCTAGGAGGGGCATGTGGTCCCTTTCACTTCTCCTTCATGCCTTAGGGCCAAGAGGTCCCATCAACTCCGCCTGCTAAAACTGTCTGGTTCTCCCTGCCCACACTCCCCCTGTCCAGACCCTCTTTCTCTCTCACCTGGGCTCTTATCTAGGTCTTCACTGGCCCTCTTGCCCCACTTGCTGCCCCTCCAATCCACCCTCTGCACTGCAAAGTAATCTTCTGATACCCAAACTCTGCAGCATGACATACAAAAACACTCGTGGAGATGACTGTAAGCTTACCTCCTGCCTCTCTCACTCTCATATTTTATACCCCCAAAATAATTAACCACTAAGTGGCCCCCAATCAAGCCATGCTAGTTCACATAAACACACTTTCCATGTGCTAGAAAGGTCCTAAGCACTCCTTCAATTCAAAGTTCCCTTTCCCTGTTGCAAGAATAACTTCTTGAAAAAGCAAACCCCATGTCCTTAGGTGTCTAGCATTCTAACATATCACTCTCTCCTTTACAAAGGTTCTTGGCCCTCAGAGGTGTCATGCATGTACTCAACCTAGGGGTCCACCAGGACAACAGGCTTATAGATACCACATATGAATGGAAAAAGAATCACACAAACACAATCGGCAGAAAACCCAGAGGCGAGGGAAAGCAAGGGCGGCCAGAAGCCCCAGGCAGTGGGCCCATGCAATCTGGGTGACAGATGAAGAAAATTGCTTTCGGTCCTAGATTATATCATTCCGCATAACAGCATAACTGGTGGAGCCCATCGTGGTTAAGAGCATGGATTCTGGAGCCAGACTGCCAAGGTTTGATCTTGGCCCTGTTACTTACCACCAGGGACCATGAGCAAGATCCTTATCCTTTCTGTGCCTCAGTTTCCTCATTTGAACAATGGGCTTTGTGGGAATGAAATGAGTTAACACCTGGAAAGCACTGTATGGCACACCATAGCTGTATATAAATGGTAGATGTTATGATGTTCATATGCTGACGTCCAAAAAGAGCCAGAAAAACTACATATTGAAAAAAAAAAAAAACAAAAGACAAAACCCTACCTCTGTCCATCCATGAAGGTCTGCCACAGGCTCCACATTCCAACTCTAAACTTTTAAACCATCTCTCCTCTTATCCCAGGACAACTAACTCAGGGATTCAGGTTCAGGTCCTCCCAACACAGGTGCCTAAATCTCAGTCTCCTCAATTTCTTTTCATATGGAGCTTCAGCTGTGAAGTTTATGGAACTATGATATGGTTTCAGGAGAAATCCTGGAATAGTATTTTAGTTCTTCTCAGGTATCCTGTTTCTCCCTTTTTTTTTTTTTTTTTTTTTTGAGACAGAGTCTCGCTCTGTTGCCCAGGCTGGAGTGTAGTGGCGCGATCTCGGCTCACTGCAAGCTCTGCCTCCTGGGTTCACGCCATTCTCCTGCCTCAGCCTCCCAAGTAGCTGGGGCTACAGGCACCCACCACCACGCCCAGCTAATTTTTTGTATTTTTAGTAGAGACGGGGTTTCACCGTGTTAGCCAGGATGGTCTTAATCTCCTGACCTCGTAATCTGCCCACCTTGGCCTCCCAAAGTGCTGGGATTACAGGCGTGAGCCACCGCACCTGGCCTGTTTTCCCCCTTTTCAAGGTGACTAGAATAGTGCTTCCTTATTTGAGAAATGATCAATGAGAAATGAGAGGTAATCAGGGTTGTCTACTTTAGGGGTCCCCAAGCCCCGGGCCATAGACCAGTACTGGTCCATGCAGAAATTGGGCCACACAGTAGGAGGTGAGCAGTGACCAGGGAGCATTATCTCCTAAGTTCCACCTCCTGTCAGATCAGCCACAGCATTAGATTCTCACAGGAGTGTGAACCCCATTGCGAACTGCCCACGCAAGGGATCTAGGTTGAGAGCTCCTTGTGAGAATCTAATGCCTGATGATCTGAGGTGAAGCAGTTTCATCCTGAAACCATGACCCCGACCCCACCACAGGTCTGTGGAAAAAATGTCTTCCACAAAACGGGTCCCTGGTGCTAAAAAGATTGGGGGCCACTACTCTACTTAACACTTTCACTAGGTTCCCTTAAAAAGAGGACTAAACAATCATCACAATAACTTTCTTTTCTGTTTATAAAGAATAGAGACCAATTAGAACAAATATCTGAGAAAAATGGGGTACTGTGTTACAGTCACACTGTTTTCACCTTCTACTGTATAAGCATTGGTTTGTCACCCTTTTCCCTCCTGTAAGCTGCTTTCACAAGTCAACCCTGACCACCAGTATGGGAACTCAGGTAACAATAATAGCCATGACTTATTGAGAACTTACTGAATACTAAGACTTTTGCATACATTATGGTGGCCAGCTAAGAGCTGTCTCCTCAAACCCATTTGCCCCCTCTTCACCATAGTGAGCTGTCACCATGGATGAGCAGCTGCTCCAGGCACAGACAGGGAGCCCCATGCCATGGATGGCAGAGCTGCCCCACCTGCCAGGGCCCCTGAATGGCCTTGTGGCACAGATCCTGCTGTGGGCAGTTCAACTGGAGAGTTATAAACTTCCAGTTGAGGAATCTGTTTGATAGGGTACCTTAGTCAAACACCAGCTAATATAATTACCTCAGCTGATCCCTAAAAAACACAGGGGACCTAAGGTGTTAGTACCACCTACCTCATTGAGTTACTGTGAGGATGAGAAACTGCATGCGGAGTCCTCATATACACATTTTCACTACTCCTATTTGAAAACATTTGTACTGCTATTATTAGCCCCATTTTACGGATAAGAAAGTGGTAAATAATATGCTCAAGACCATATAGTTAATGTGTGGTAGTGCCAGAATGGGAATTCAGACATCCAGCCTTAAAACTGATCTTTTAACCTCTTTGCTATTCTGCTTCCAAAAGGATGAAATGAGATCATACATAAAGAGCTTGGCCCAGCCGAGGGGCCATCACCTAACCATGCTCAGGAGTGCATCATGGTTGAGAGTGTGGGCTGTGGAGGTGATGGGCATCCAATGGCATCCAATTCTGCCCTGCTAGTATTAGATTTATGCTTAGGCAGAAACCTTGTTTTTCTCATCTGTGAAAAGAGGGTGATACTACCAACCTTATCAGGCTATAGTGAAGATTAAAGGAAGTAACACGTACCAACGGCTTATGACCAAGCCAGGCACAAGACAGCGTTCAATGATGCAATCAGAAGGAAGCAGCTGGGGCTTCTTGCCCCTTTCCCCTGTCCTAACAGCTCTTTTTTGCAGACACCGGGAATCAAAACCAAAACGCATACAACCTTCCACCTTGAAGCACAGCACTACATCATCTCTTCGCTAAGCCTAATTCCCATTTTCTGGATAGGAAACTGAGACACAAAGTATCTCCAGAATCATATCAGAGGTAAGTAGCAGGCCAGGATTCAGATGCAGCTCCAAATCTCTGGCCATCACGCTGCATGGCCCCTCACCCCGCTACCTCTCTTCTCAAAGCACTCTTGAGTCAGATAAGGGAGCTCTGTCCATAAATGAACGAACGGATGAATAATTTAAAAAATTTTAAATCCATTTGACAAATGAAAAGAGGGCGTACGGAGGTAAAACGTGGTTCCACCATGCGTTGGCTATGAGTCCTTGACCCCGCCAGCTTCAGTTTCCCAATCACTAAAATAGGGATTTGAACACCTCCTTTGCAGGTCCCGGTGAACATCAAATGAAGAACTGTGTGTAAGCTCTGGGTACAGTGTACCTGGCACATATTAGGTTTTAATAAACGGCAACTAACTCTGACTAACGGTTGTCGCTGGGGAATACCTGCCAGGCACAGAGGGAGGCCCTACGGCGGCGCGGGGCAGAACGGGGCAGCAGCCATCCAGGGAAGTGAGAAAAGGGATTAGAGGAATTAGAGAAACGGGCGGCCAGGCACAGGCACCCCCTAAGCGTGCGATCTGGCCCTGGGGGGCCTCCAGCATCGGCTGCCGCGGAGAGCACCCAGGTCCCACCTGCCCGGCAACAGGCGCACCCCGAGCGAGCCCGGCGCCTCTGATCACCATGCCAGGCCCCGCTGCCAGAGTCCTAGGGGACAAGCCCAGATCGGGGCTGATGTCTGGACGCCTGTGTCCGGACTGCGCGGGGAAAGGAGGGAGTGGAGATGTTTTCGGATCGCGAGCGTCGCGCGAGAACCCTGCCGCAACCGAAAGAAACAGACCCCTTGGCGCCGCCTCCCGCGTGGAGCCCCCTCCCCACCCCGCCCCCTACCTGCCGAAGTGCCCCACGTGGTCATAAATCCACTCGAAGTGGCGGGACCCCATGGTGCTGCCGTGCACCGGGCGCAGAGTTAGCCGAGCTCCGGGGGCTGCGGGTAGCACGCCCCGCCCCGAACCTCCCCGCCCGGCCTCCTGCGCTCCCCGCGCGTCCCAGTGCTCGGTACGAGCGCGAGGCTGTACTCTGTTCCTCCCTCCGTCGCTTGGCCCCTCCGTCCCCTCAAGTATCTTCGTCTTTTTCCCGCCGCCTCGGCCTCCTCCCCGGCGCGCTGTGGTCCCGGAGCCCGCGGTCGCATCGTGCCCGCGCCCCCAGCCCCGCTGCTCTCCCGCCCGCCCCGCCGCCAGCCTGACTCTTGGCACTGTATCCGTGGGGTCGTCACGCTCGAGGGAAGCCCCGAGGCCTGGGAAAAGTTGTCACTGAGAGAGAGCCCAGGGTGGGGATGCAAGGTCCAGGTTCAGTCTGGGAGCCGCAAAAATATATGGCCTTCCGCATGACGCTCCTCACAAACATGGTTCTCAGATTTTCATGCCTGAGAATCTACCGCAGAACTTGGTTTAAAAGGTACATTTAAGGCCTGGCGCACTGGTTCACACCTGTAATCCCAGCACTTTGGGAGGCCGAGGCGGGCGGATCACCTGAGGTCGGGAGTTCAAGACCAGCCTGACCCCCATGGAGAAAGCCCTTCTCTACTAAAAATACAAAATTAGCCGGGCATGGTGGCGCATGCCTGTAATCCCTGCTACTCGGGAGGCTAAGGCAGGAGAATCGCTTGAACCCGGGAGGCGGAGGTTGCAGTAAGCCAGGATCTTGCCATTGCACTCCAGCCTGGGCAACAAGAGCGAAACTCCGTCTCAAAAAAAAAAAAAAAAAAAAAAGTACAATTAGGCTGGCGCGGTGGCTCAGGCCTGTAATCCCAGTGCTTTGGGAGGCGGAAGGGGGAGGATTGCTGGAGCCAAGGAGTTTGAGACCATCATATAGTGACACCTAGTCTATACAAAAATAAAAAATAAATAAATGTAAATTTATTTCTAGACTGCACCCCTGATGAGTCAGTCTGCCTGAGGCACAGGAATCTGATTTTTCTTTCTTTTCTTTTCTTTTCTTTCTTTTTTTTTTTTTGAGACGGAGTATTGCTCTGTCTCCCAGGCTGGAGTGCAATGGTGCGATCTCAGTTCACTGCAAGCTCTACCTCCCAGGTTCATGCCATTCTCTTGCCTCAGCCTCCCAAGTAGCTAGGACTACAGGCACCCTCCACCATGCCTGGCTAATTTTTTTATATTTTTAGTAGAAATGGGTTTCACCGTGTTAGCCAGGATGGTCTCGATCTCCTGACCTCGTGATCCGACCACCTTGGCCTCCCAGAATCTGATTTTTAATAAGCAGACCACATCATTCCAAGCCACACTTTGGAGTGGGCAGGGGTTTGGCACATGGCCAACCCAGGCAGGGGGTGGCCTTCCTTCTGGAAGGTATCAGGTGAATGAACTTTAGGGAAGAAAGGCCAATGGCTGGTCCACAGCGCTGAAGCAGAAAAGCCAGTTTCCAACTATATCCACAGCAAAAGTTGCCTTCTCTAGTCAGCCTGGCAGTCACTGGTCGCACTGTCAGTGTGCTACTCCACTCTATAAGGCCACTAGACCTTGAGCTCCTAGAGAACAGGGATGCATTTTCTTCGTCACTTTGGTAGCCTCAGTTCCATAGCAAATGCCCTCTCTTTGAACTTCTCCACCTCATCTGAGCACACTGTCTTAAAATCTGAGCACACTATCGCTTTCTCAGAGAAATCCAACAGTTTGAGGGCCAGGACAGAGCTCCACCAGAGCAGAGCAGCAAGACTGGGTCTGATGGCTCGAGAAGTGGCAGGATCTTGCAAGGCTGTGTCAAACATTTTATTTTGACCAAAGGACAAAGGGAACTCCCTGTAGACAGTCTTAAAGCAGAAGAGTAATAAGAGCAAACTTGTACTTGAATAGTATTTGAAAAAGAGGAGGGTCCATCTCCCAAAGTGCTTCCCTCCCCTACTTGTCACAGAGCCTACAATAACACCATTAAAAATTGACTTACTTTTGTTATGCACAATCCTATCTAGACATTCTCTTCTGAAACATAAATACTCTTGGAAGGACTAAACCCTTAAGTAATAAACAGCTTGGAGAGTGTTTTGTTTGTTTGTTTGTTTGTTTGTTTGACGGAGTTTCGCTGTTGTTGCCTAGGCTGGTGTGCAATGGCGCGATCTCGGCTCACCGCAACCTCCGCCCCCTGGGTTTGAGTGATTCTCCTGCCTCAGCCTCCCAAGTAGCTGGGATTACAGTCATGCCCCAAAACTCCCGGCTCATTTTGTATTTTTTTAGCAGAGACGGGGATTATCCATGTCGGTCAGGCTAGTCCCAAACTCCTGACCTCAGGTGATCCGCCTGCCTTGGCCTCCCAAAGTGCTGGGATTACAAGTGTGAGCCACCGCGCCTGACCAGGTTTTTAAATTAGATAGTTTCCTGCTAACTAAAGAGACTTAAGAAAGCCTAAGTTCTTCAGGTGAGGAATGCTAGAGGGATACAAGGTGGGGGAAGATGAGAGAGTAGTGAGGAGTACTTTTGTCAAGGGCTGAGCCTAGGAGGAAAGGTGGGGGCCATGGCAGCCAGTCAAGATGCCCTATTGCCTCAAAGCACCAAAGGGAGAGTTACCTGGAAAAGATATGGAGAAACTGAATTTTGATATGAACACTATTCTAATTACACCAGGTAGAAATGGCACGATATGGATAAAATGGACAAATCCCTTGAAAAATACAATCTGACAACACTCAGGAAGAAATAGATAACCAGAATAGGCCTACATCTATTAAAGAAATTGAATATGCAATTAAAAACTTTACGATATGGTTTGGATGTTTGTGCTTTCCAAATCTCGCGTTGAAATGTAGCCCCCAATGTTGGAGGTGGGGCCTGGTGGGAGGTGTTTGGATCATAGATCCTTCATGAATGTCTTGGTGCCATCCTCCCCAGTAATGAGTGAATTCTCAGTTATGAGTTCACACAAGATCTGGTTGTTTGAAAGAGTCTGGAACTTCCTCCTCTTTCTCTCTTGTTCCTTCTCTCACCATGTGATTCAGGCATCGCTTCATCTTCTGCCATGACTGGAAGCTTCCTGAGGCCCTCACCAGAAGCAGATGCTGGCACTATGCTTCATGTACAGCCTGCAGAACCATGAGCCAAATAAATCTCCTTTCTTTATAAATTATCCAGTCTCAGGTATTCCTTTATAGCAATGCAAACAAACTAACACATGTTTCCACAAAGAAAACCCCAGGATTGGCCACGTGCAGTGGCTCACACTTTACGAGGCTGAGGCAGGAGGATCGCTTGAGCCAAGGAGTTTGAGACCAGCCTGGGCGACATGGTAAAACCTCATCTCTATAAAAAATACAAAACATTTTGCCAGGCATCGTGGTGCATGCCTGTTATCCTACCTACTTGGGAGGCGGAGGTGGGAGGATTGCTTGAGCCTGGAAGGTTGAGGCTTCAGTGAGCCATGATTGGGCCACTGCACTCCAGCCTGGGTGACAGAGTGAGACCCTGCCTCAAAAAAAAGAAAAAAGAAAAAGAAAAGAAAGAAAACTCCAGAGTCAGACATTTAAGGTAGAAATAATATTGATTCTGCACAAACTGTTGAAGGAAATTGAACAGGAGGGGATACCTCCCAAATCACTGAATGGTCCAGCATTACCCTGATATCAAAACCAGGTAAAGACCTTACAAGGCAAGAAAACTATACACCAGTATACCTATATGAACATAGATATAATAATTCTTAATGAAATTTTAGCAAATTGGATGTCTCTTTACATTTTAAAAGGACAGTACATCATGAACACATGAGATTTATCACAAGAATGAAAGAGTGATTTAATATCCGAAAATCAAGCAATATAATTTATCATACTAACAGACCATATGAAAAAACATGATCATCCCAATCAATGCAAAAAACACAGTTGAGAGAAGCCAACACCTTTTCATAATAAAAACACTGAACAAACTAAGAATATAAGGGAATTATATCCATCTCATAAGGGGCATCTCCAAAAAACAACCCACAGCTAACAGTATACTTCATGTGAAAGACTGTATGTTTTCTCCCTAAGTTTGGGAATTGGACAAGGATGTCTGTTCTCACTACTTCTATTCAGCTTTGTATGGGGGGTTCTAACCGGAGCATTAGGTGGGAAAAAGGCATTCAAATTGAAAAGGAAGAAATAAAACTGTATTTATTCACAGATGACATGGTCATATATAGAGAAAATCTGATGGAATCTATTTTTAATAGCTACTAGAATAAGTGATTTTAGCAAAGTTGCAGGATATAAGATTAATATACAACAGTATGCTGTATTTCAATATACTATTAAGGAACAATTAGAAATTGGAATTTTTTAAACACTGTTTTCTTCTTTTGTTTTGAGATAGGGTCTTACTGTGTTGTCCAGTCTGGACTGCAGTGGAATGATCATAGCCTACTGCAGCCTCAACTTCCTGGGCTCAAGTGATCCTCCCACCTCAGCCTCCTGATTATCTGTGACTTCAGGCATGTACCACCATGCCCAGCTAATTTTGTAAATTTTTATGTATTTTGTCTTTTTTTCCCCCTTTTTGTAGAGAATATGGTCTCGCTATATTGCCCAAGCAGGTCTCAAACTCCTGGGCTTAAGCTGTACCCCCACCTCTGCCTCCCTAAATGATAGGATTATAGACATGATCCACTGTGCCTGGCTATTTTTATTGTTTATTTTTGTAGAGAGGAGGTCTCGCTATGCTGCCTAGGCAGATCTTGAACTCCTAGGCTCAAGCAATCTTCCTGTCTCAGCCTCCTACAGCCATGCTGGGATTACAGGCATGAGCCACCAGGCCCAGCCTAAAATACCATTTTCAATAGCACTAAAAATATACTTAGGGATAAATCTGACAAAAATATGCGAGATTTGCACACTGAAAACTAGGTATGAACATGTATTGTGCAACTTGCTCTTTCTCTTGAACATCTGTTTGTGAAATTCATCCATATTGATACATGCAGCTCTAATCCTTTGTTTTTCATTACTACATAATATTCCATTGTCCCAGTAAACCACGATTCACTTCACCATTTTCTTATTAATGGATAGGCAGGTTATAGCCAAAATTTTACTACAGCAACACTGCTATAAACTGTCCCTCTGTACATATTTGTGAGTTTTTCTAAGGCATATCTCCAGGAGTTGCTGTGTTATATGCATATCCTATACCGCAGCAACTCCTGGAGATAGACCTTAGAAAAACTTAAAAGCCAAATTGCTCTCTAAAGTGATTATACCAATTTATCTTCCAATCAGGAGAGTATGAAAGTTCTAATTTCCCCACATCTTTGCCAATACTTGTATCATCAGACTCTTAAAGATTAGTCTGTTTAGGGGATGTAAAATAGTATTATGTTGGGGTTTTAATTTGCATTTCCCTAATTAGCAGTGAGGTTTTACATCTTTTCATATGTTAATTGATCATTTGAATTTTCTCTTCTGATAATTGCTTATTCATATTTTTTGAACATTTTTCTATTAGGTTATTTTTATTTATATTGATTTGTAAGTGTTCTTTGCAGAATCTGGATACCTATCTTTTGTCAGTTAAGTGTTAATGAGTAATTGTATTTTCAATCTCTTTAATGTGTCTTTTGACAACCAAACGTGTTTTTAAAATTTTATTGGTGTCAAATTCATAAATATTTTCCTTTAAAGTTTGTGATTTTGTGTCTTATTTTAACATTTTTTCATTACCATGAGGACATAAAAATATTCTCTTCTATTTTCTTCTAAACGTCTGTATTAGTTCCTTTTCACATTGCTATAAAGAAATACGTGAGATGGGGTAATTTACAAAGAAAAGAATTTTAATCGGTTCACTGTTCTGTAGGTTGTACAGGAAGCATGGTGCTGGCATCTGCTCAGCTTCTAGGGAGGCCTCAGGAAACATATAATCATGGCAGAAGGCAAAGGGGAAGCAGGCATGTCACATGGCCAGAGTGAAGCAAGAGAGGTAAAGAGGTGCTACACACTTTTACATGCCCAGATCTCACAACAACTCACTATCATGGAGAACAGCAGCAAGAGGTTGGTGCTAAACTGTTCATGAGAAATCTCCCTCCATGATCAGTCATCTCCACCAGCTCCCACCTCCAACATTGGGGATTACAATTCGACATGAGATTTGGGCGAGGACACAGATTCAAACCATATCAAAGTCTTAAATTCACTGGAACAGATTGATTTGTTCAAGGTAGAGATTCAATTTTGTTTTTTTCTCATATAGATGACAAATTGCACCAGCACCATTTATTGACTACTCCATCCTTTTCCTGCATTACCACCTCTGCCATCTATAAAGTTTCTACTTATGTGTGGGTTTATTCTGGGATCTCTAACTCTGTTCCATTGGTCTGTTTATTTACCCCTGTGCCCATGTGTCTTTATTATTATAGCTTTATACAATTTGTTCCAATCAGTCTTCACTTCCTACTCCAAAATAGCTCTTATCAAAGTCACCATGATCTACATGTTGCCAATTTTAATTGTTAATTCTTAATATTTATTTTACTCAATCTCTACTGTCAAATAATAATTATTTCAAAAAGGAAAATCATGACTTACATACAAATATAAAATGAACACATGTAAATGATTTTATTTTACTCGCTAATGAGGGAACCAGTAAGATGTTACAACCAGTTTAAAGGAGTTCATGAACCTCACATACAAAAGCAATAAGGAAAGCTATTATAAATTTACTAATACAGTTACACATTGCAAAACAACATTTCGGTCAACAACGGACCCCATATATGTTGGTATTCCCATAGGGTATCATGGAGCTGAAAAATTCCTGTTGCCTCGTAACATCATAGCTGTCCTAACATCATAGCGCAATGCATTACGCAATGCATTTGTGGTGATGCTGGTGTAAACAAATCTACTGTACTGCCAGTTCTATAAAAGCATAGCACATACAATTATGTACAGTGCATAGGACTTGATAATGATCATAAACAACTGTATTACTAGTTTACGTATTTACTATACTGTACCTTTATCATTATTTTAGAGTGTAAAAAGTTATCTGTAGGCCAGACACGGTGGCTCGTGCCTATAACCCCAACACTTTGGGAGGCTGAGGCAGGTGAATCACCTGAGGTTGGGAGTTCAAGACCAGCCTAACCAACATGGAGAAATCCCGTCTCTACAAAAAATACAAAACTAGCCGGCATGGTGGCGGGTGCCTGTAATCCCAGCTACTTGGGAGGCTGAGGCAGGAGAATCGCTTGAAACCAGGAGGCAGAGGTTGCGGTGAGCCAAGATCATGCCATTGCACTCCAGCCTGGGCAACAAGAGTGAAACTCCGCCTCAAAAAAAAAGAAAAAAAAAAAAGTTAGCTGTAAAACAGCCTAAGACAAGTGCTTCAGGAGGTGCTCCAGAAGATGGCATTGTTGTCATAGGAAATGACAGCCCCATGGATCTTATTGCCCCTGAAGACCTTCCAGTGGGACAAGGAGTACAGGTGGAAGGCAGTTATATTAATATTCCTTATCCTGTGTAGCCTAGGCTAATGTATGTGTTTCTGCCTTCATCTTTAACAAAAAAGTTTAAAAAGTAAAAAAAATGTAATTTAAAAATTTTTAAAGTTTATAGACTAAGGATATAAACAAAAATTTTTTGTACAGCTGTACAATGCATTTGTGTGTTAAGCTAAATATTATTAGAAAAGAGTCAACAAGATTGTTAAAATTTAAAAGTTCATGGGATTAAAATGTTACAGTAATCTAAGGTTAATTTATTATTGAAGAAAGAAAAATGTGTTAAATATATTTAGTGTAGCATAGGTGTACAGTATTTATAAAATCTACCATCAGGTACAATAATGTCCTAAGCCTTCACATTTACTATCACTCACTCACTGGCTCCCCCAGGGCAACTTTCAGTCCTGTAAGCTCCATTCAAAGTAAGTGCACTCCATACTTGTAGCATTTCAAATCTTTTTTACTGTATTTTTACTGTGCCTTTTTAATATTTAGATATGTTTAGATGCAGAAATACTCACCATTGTGTTCCAATTGCCTACAGTATTCAGTTCAGTAACATGCTGTTCAGGTTTGTAGCCTCGAAGCAATAGGCGCTATCCTACAGCCTGGTGTGTAGTGGGCTATACCATCTGGGTTTGTGTAAGCACACCGTATGATGTTTGCACAACAACAAAATCGCCTAACAATACCACACGTCTTAGACCATATCCTTGCGGTTAAGCATCACATGATTACAGATGCAAAACTGGTTTATTCACAGGGCAATTGCATTCTACCAATTCTACCAGTGCAAGTAATTGCATTCAACCGGATGTAATTGTTTTCATAGACAAGAATCATTTGCATTATTGTCAGTTTTCTATAACTTACAAAGCTGTAAAATAGCTCAAAAGCAATGAAAGATGAATATAACCCTGAAGGGTATACTAGACAGAACACTCAATTTTTTTGTCCATTTCAATGTATTTCACAATGTTTATTGACACCATAATATTGGTTTATCCTTCTTGAAACATCTTACATCTCCCATGCCACCCCAATCTCTTAATTTGCCTGTTCCCTTGCTGCTTGCTATATCTCATTCCCTTAGATCCCTCTCCTCTTTCCAATTTCTAAGTGTTGGGTGCCCCAAGGCTCTGAGTTCTTATCTTTTCTTTTTAAAATTCACCTAGGTAATTCCACCTTGTCTAAGAGTTGGCAAACTATAGCCTATGGGCCAAATCTGGCCCACTATCTGCTTTCTAAAATAAAGTTTTATTGGAACATGGTCATGATCATTCATTCACATATGGTCTATGGCTGCTTTCGTATTATGGCAGAGTTGAATGGTTGGGACAATGCCTAAAACACTTACCATCTGGTTCTTTACAGACAATCTTAATGGCTTTCAAAACATACATTGATGACCCCCAGATTTACATGTCCAACCTGACCTCATCCCAGCACTCTAGACTGGTTAACACTTCCACCTTCTCCACATCTCCACCACACATCTTCAGCACTTCCCATCAAAGTAAATGACATCCCTGTCCCTGAGTTGCTCAGGTCAAAACCTTGGTGTCTTTTACTACTCCTCTTTTGCTTTCACACTCCATATCCTTTTCCATTAGAAAATTCTGGTTGCTCTTCCTTTATAATAGACCCTGATTCTATTACACTCTGTCTCTCCCAGCTCCTCTCCTTGCTTCCTCCCTCACCCCACATAGCAGGAAAGTGCTCAGCAGAAATAGAATCCCGATCAAGTCCCTGCCTTGCTCAGCTGCTTCCTATCATGCTCAGAACAAAATGCAAAGTCCGGCCACGGCTCTGGCTGCTTCTCTGACCCACCTCCCTACCACTCTTTCTCAACTCCTGCTCCACTCCAGCCACACTGGCATCCTTGCCCATCCTCAAAGACAGCAAACACAGTAAACACCCTCCTCTCTGGTCTCTGAATTTTACATGTGCTATTCCTCTGCCTGAAACTTCTAGTCCTGGAGAGCTACATGGCTTATTTCCTCACTTCAGTCAGGTCACTGTTCTCTGCTCCTCCGAAAATATCAGTCCTCATCACTTTCTAGCTCCTTACCATGCCACCTGGTTTTGTTTTTCTTCGATCTAATTTTATATATATATATATATGTAATACATGCATATATAATATACATATATAATATGTACATTCTGATATCATTACTCTCAAATACAAGTTCCACGAGAGTAGGCATTTTGACATATAGTAGGTGCTCAATAAATACATGTTGAATAAATGAATGAATGGACATAATCCAAGCATAGGAAATAATAAAACAAAATGTAAGCAATTTCCTAAAAGCAGTTTCTCCACACGTGAATGGAAGAAGACTGGGCACGTGGCTCTAACCCCACCCACCACTCAGGCAAGCCTTTCGGCTTCCTAAAGGGAGGCCTATCAACAACACACTTGCTCTTTAGAAATACAATACAGTCATCTTAACACAATACAGGGTGTACATATTTCTGCCAGTGAGTGGAAGGGAGGTGGGGGGAGAGGGAGGGGAAAAAGCAGGGGCCTGAGAGGAAACTATGTATGTGCGTTCTTCTAAATCTAGAAGGTGTAGTTGTTCAGTTGGGTGACTTAGACTCCCTGGCATGTGAGTAAATGTTCTGATGTCCTGTCGTCCAAGGGGCCTCTAGGCCCAACCCTCATCTCAGCCTGGCCTTTCTATTCAAAGTGTCCCGGGAACCACGTCTAGGTCCATGCAAGGTATCCAGAAAGTAGAAAGAGGACAGACAGCAAATACCATAATTGAGTTAATTGATGGGCAAAGAGTAACCCAGAGCTATACTTATAAAATGACAAGTATGCATCCGATTATAAGGTTAGCTATAAATGCACCCGAAGCGTCCAGAGCTAAGAAATCACCAACAAAGTGGGAAGGGGAGTTTGTGTGGTTGGGGAGGGGGAGGATGGCAGCTCACTGAGTTCTTGCAGTAAGAGTCTTGCAGCCATTCTCATAGGTTCTGCCCCACCCTGTCCTCCCCTTGGCCCAGGGAGCCTGCTCCAGCTACCAAGCCGAAGTCCCTCCTCAGGAGAGCCCAGTCAGAGCCTGCCTGGGGAAATTCCAGAGTCAAGTTTGTCTCCGCACCCTCTCTCTCTGCTTCCCACACTTCTCTCCAATTCCAGACACCCCATCACCTCTGTCCCACCATGCGCCAGGCTGGGGTTGGTTTCTAATTGCCACCCTCACCCCTACCTAGCACCCACTGTGTTCTACCCAGCTGAGGGCTCCTGGTTCCAAATTACCTCCTCTCCATCTCTCAAAGTCCTGCTTTTCAGGGCCTGTGAATCTAGATGAAATGTAGGCTAACGTTGGATTCTCTGTCGAAAAATTACCTTGGCTCCCCCACTGCCTTTGAATGTTGATGTCCCCTGCATTTCTTTTCTTTCTTTTTTTTTTTTATTTGAGATGGAGTCTCACCCTGTCGCCAGAGTGCAATGGCACAATCCTGGCTCACTGCAACCTCCGCCTCCTGGGTTCAAGCAATTCTCCTGCTTCATCCTACCAAGTAGCTGGGATTACAGGCATGCGCCACACCCGGCTAATTTTTTGTGTGTCTTTAGTAGAGACGGGGTTTAATCATGCTGGCTAGGCTTGTCTCAACCTCCTGACCTCCTGATCCGCCCACCTCAGCCTCCCAAAGTGCTGGGATTACAGGAGTGAGCCACCACATCCAGCCATCCCCTGCATTTCTTATCCCTGGCTCTTCTTCCCCTAGTTCCTCTCTCTCTTTTCATAAAATTAGAGACAAGGTCTCACTATGTTGTCCAGGCTGGACTCAAACTCGTGGGTTCAAGTGATCCTCCTGCCTCAGCCTTCTAAGTAGCTGGGACTTACAGGTGCTGGTGCCACCACGACTGGCTCCCTCTTCTGACTGAGTATATTCTCCAGGTCCAGATCCCAGAAAATACCACCCAAACTGTAACAACCTAATGTGTTCGTCTCGCCCACTGTCCAGAAAAGCTAATGCACTAAGAACATGAGGTGTTGCAGCAAATAAACAGTTTAATTAGCTGGGCATGGTGGTTCACACCAGTAATCTCAGCACTTTGGGAGACCAAGGCAGGAGGATCACTTGAGCCTGGGAGTTTGAGACCAGCCTGGGCAGCACAGTGAGACCCCATCTCTGCAAAAAATAAACAAAATTGTCTGAGGTGTTTGAAACAGAGCAACTCCATTTTGAATAGGAGCTAGGCAAAAGAAGGCTGAGACCTGCTGGGCTGCATTCCCAGCTGGTTAGGCATTCTAATTTGCAGGATGAGACAGGAGGTTGGCACAAGATACAAGTCATAAAGACCTTCCTGATAAAACAGACTGCAATAAAGAAGCCAGCTAAAACCCACCAAAACCAAGATGGCAAGGAGTGTGACCTCTGGTTATCCTCACTGCTACACTCCCACCAGCGCCATGACAGTTTACAAATGCTATGGTGATGTCAGGAAGTTACCCTATATGGTCTAAAAGGGGGAGGCAGGAATAATCCACCCCTTGTTTAGCTTATAATCAAGAAATAACCATAAAAATGGGCAACCAGCAACCCTTGAGGCTGTTCTGCCAATGGAGTAGCCATTCTTTTATTCCTTTACTTTCTTTATATACTTACTTTCACTTTACCCTATAGACTCACCTTGAATTCTTTCTTGCACAAGATCCAATAACCCTCTCTTGGAGTCGGAATCAGGACCATTTTCCAGTAACATCTTTCTGGAGAGCCATGAAGAGACTCTACTGAGGAGACCCTCCACCCAAAGGAAATAGACTGGCACTGACTGGTTAACTATGGGTAAGTGGTGGAGTACGCGGGTAAAGGATGGGATTGAGTTAGAAGCCCAACTTATAGGAGTTAGAGTCTCTCCTAAGACAGAGAGGTTTAAAGGCCCCGCTTAATAAAAGGCAAGGATGCTTGACCAAACCTGGGTTCAAGGCCCAACGCAGGAAGATTAGAGTCCTTCCTAAAATTTAGGGGGTTAGAGACCTGTCTTGGCAAAGTCCCTCTCTGCTAAGAACAGGTTTGGCATTGCAGGATGTTAACTGCTATTTCTTTGGATTAGTGTACCTTGCACTCTTGGCTTATGGCTATGGGTGACAGAATTAGTCATGTACAGGATCATGGGACATGGGGAGCTTTTTCCTCCCTAAAGGGGGAAACTTGAGAGGTGGTGAAACTGCTGGAAAAGATCCTGTTGTGACTGACAAACAGCCACCTGAACTTTTGATTCAGCGTTGCTGGGATGGGTGGGTTTTTCTCTGACCTCTCTGAGCTCTTCACCTTCCCCATCCTACCGCAGACAATGCTTTACTCCTTTTCTCTTCTTTCTCTTTCTTATCTTTTCTATTACCCAGGGCTACCATCTTACCCCCAGAGACCACAAGTTGAAACTCCTCGTTGGAGGTTGGATTAACAATTACGGGGCCAACGGGGTAAAGTCTGAGGCTTGCCAGTTTGATATTGGGTGCTAAGCAGAGGGGCTGATGCCTGTGTTTTGTCACATGTCTTTTGCTCCAGCCGGAATGGAAAAAGATAATTTTCCTTTGTGTTGAGGTTTGGCCCCCAGGGCTATGGTGCAGCAAGCCAGGTCACTAGGGCCACTCAGGGAAAGGGAACCCAGAAGCCTGGCATGCTGGCAAAATGGTAAGAATTTCTTACCAGTCAGACTTCTGACCTCTCTCTCTTGCTGTGCAAACTGATCGAATGAATAGTGAAAATCTCTGTTTATCTTCTCTAAAGTTTTGATTAATGGGAGAAAGGATTTGTGAGGTAATCTTACACTGTAGCGAATCTGGTGTGCTTTGTGTGTCTTTCTGTATTGTTCTGTCATAAAGATGGGTACCCTAGGATAGAATGCAAGCCTAGGACCCCTATAAACCCACTATTCAAGATGACCCAGCAAACCGGTCAGTTACAAATTTTGCTGCAGGTCTCTGAAACAAAAAAAAAAAAACTGGATAAAGTTTCCCTTTCATCTTGTTTCATGTCCTTGGGAGCGTGACCTTGTAATCATGTGGCAGTACTTTCTCTTGGTCTCTGCCATTTTACAATGATGGCCTGGGTTCAGTTCCAGCTTAGGGGATGACTCCTTTCTGGTTTGATTTCTGCATGACCTTTAACATCTGTTGATTCTCTTCCCCTCCATGTACAACTTCTGGTTTCCCTTCTTGAATCTTCCTTTCTTTTAGCTACCATTGGAGATTCCAGATCTTGTAAAAACTGCTTACCACCTCTTTGAAAATACCTCATAGACTCGTGATTAAGCCATAACTTTAGTTAAGACTTGTTGGTTTCACCCGTGAGGTTGCTTTTGGTAAAGTTCGAAAGCCAGGAATCTTGGCCACTTGGCCTGGCTAAAGTCTGGTAATACGAGATTGAAAGACTTTTTAAAAGAGCACTGTGGTTAAGTCAGCTTATTCAAGCTCTAACAGCCTGGAAATCCTTGGGAGGAACATAGGAGGAGCCACAGATCCCGTTTTGGGAAAAACCTGTTTTCCTTATGGAACCTCAGGAATTAAAAAGTGGATAGATTCCTCTCAAAACCTAAGGCTTTGTACTGTTTTGCATTGCATTACCTGACATCTTTTACTTTTGGGGGTATTAAAAATTACTTCCCGTTATGAGAGAACTTTGGTGTATAATAACTAGGTAGCAAACATTTTGTCAGAAAAGTAAAAAGCGTGATGCGTTTTAGTTCACATGACTTGAGGAATCTTTGAGAAATAAAAATGGTTTTGAAGACTATTGGTAAAATAAAAATATCTTCAAAAATGTAGACATTTGGACTAAATTAGGCAGGTCAGATACTAGGTTTGCTAAATGCTTTAAGGTAATGAACTGCTTCTTTGACTTTTTGGAACGTTTGTGAAAAATTGGTCTTGCAAAAGAAATTATGTGTGTGAACATATTGGCTAAAGTTAAACGAATAATCTTTAGTTTTTCCATAAATTGAATATTGTAATAAAAGCACAACAGGTTTTTCTTAGAGCACTGATCTGCTCTTTAACAAAAATTATAAATTATGTCTTTTTCTGACCTAATTAATCTTTTAAGATACTAGGTTTCCTGAAGTCCAAAAATAACATAATTTGGCTTATTTGGCACAAAAAGTATACAGGAAGCATTGTCAAATATGAAATAATGTTTGACTTTCTTTGGGCTGTATTTGTATAAATATCTTACTGGTATGTGTTCAAAAGTTATGTGAAACTCCTATAATTCTGGTAGAACTTAGTGTACATTATCAGTAATAACTGTTATGTTAAATTATTGTGTGTCACAGAGGTAACAAATTTCTTTGTCAATCATGGTTTTTTGTTTTTGTTTTTGTTTTGTTTTGTTTTTTGGAGACAGAGTCTTGCTCTGTTGCCCAGGCTGGAATGCAATGGTGTGATCTTGGCACTGCAACCTCTGCCTCCCAGGTTCCAGTGATTCTCCTGCCTCAGCCTCTCCTGTAATAACTGGGATTACAGGCACATGCCACCACACCCGGCTAATTCCGTATTTTTAATAGAGATAGGATTTCACCAGGTTGGCCAAGCTGGTCTCAAAATCCTGACCTCAACTGATCCACCCACCTCGGCCTCCCAAACTGCTGGGATTACAGGCATGAGCCACCGCGCCTGGCCTCAATTGTGTTTATGACTGTGGCTGTCCTAAGACTTTTTGTCATTCACAGACAACTGCTGTCTTGTTTTAATCTCTTCAGAAGGTGGTTTATAATCAACTATAGAATTCTAAAAGATGTTCTTAAATGTAGGTTTTCTGGTAACTTTGGAGATCGTGACATTAGAACAGAGGAAAAAAACCCATGAGAAGCTGAAATGTTCATGAATATCAAGCAGAACAGGAGTTAACTGAATAGAATGAACTAATAGAAGACTGGAATCATTTTTGACTTTTTGCTTTAAAAATTGCTGATTCTTTGTTTTGTGTTTCTGAGTCAAGAAAACTTTTCCTTTGAGCTATTTACAGCTTTTAACAATTGAGTATACTCCTGTGAACAAAATTTGGAGCATATTTGTTTCTTTCTACCTGATTTCTCTAGAATTTGAAGATTGTAAGTATTCTTAGTTTATGTTAATATAGTTATTTGCAGAAGTGCAATAAACATCTATGGTCATTTGTAAAAGGGCACAATTAGAGAAACTGTTTATTTTACTGAGTTTTGACTGGAATGGCATGCTTTTCTTTAAGGAATCAAACTTGACTTACAGAGTCAATAAAAGCCCCTTGGGAAAACTGACCTCATACCTTGTCTACACAGCCCCTATATAGGGTTCCTGATCTGTGGTAAGTAAAGAATGTCACTTTCGGACAGGCCTCAGAGCCCCAGGTTATCTTGGGACCTCAAGAGGAGAGGAATTTACCCAACTCATAGGTATTTGAGGGTACAAACCCATGGCTGGACTCAGCTTTAAAAAGAAATCTTATGTGAGATTCCTTATAGAACAAAGCCAACTTTAAAAGCCTATGTGAAAAATAATTATTCTTGCTATACTTTATACAAATAATCAGGCCAAGTATAATAAAGTAAATCAGTTATACCATGATTTGCCTTTAGTAAAAGTGAGAGACTGGAGTGAGAAAAAAATACGTTTCAAGAACTATGGTACACCTGTTATTAGATTCTAGACCCATCAGTTGTTTTTGAGGGTTTTTTTTTTTTTTTCTGCAATCTAGATTAACTCTACTTATTTCTGTGAACCAACTAGTGATCTCTGGCTGCTGCTCAGAAGAAACAAGAAGGATGAGTAATGTAAAATTCTTGAACAATATTCTAATTCTGGACACATACTGGAATCATCTAGCAACCCCGTATCATATCAGCTTGGTTTCAACAGTTGCCCAGTTCATGGAAGGGCTTCTTATTTCATTTACTTGGTATAATATTGCTTATTTAGCTTTACTCTTGTGGAATATATTGCTGTTGTATCTTATGTGTAGGAATGCAGGATAAGTTTACACAATGTTCTCTTAAACTGAACACTTATTAATCTTCTGGATATCACCTTTTGTCAGAACCTAAAGGCTATAAATGACCCTCGCCATACCAATCCTTTCTGACTGAGCTCCTCTCTACCCCAAATACAATAGACCCTAATAATAGTTAGGCAGAAATATCATCGCACCTATTCAGCATGAAGTTACAGAAGATGGATCTTCATCCCTCTGTAACCCTTAGGACTAAGGGTTCTCTTATAAAAGGAAGTGGGAAAATATTAGAAATGTTTGAACCAGAGCAACTCCATCTTGAGTAGGGGCTGGGCAAAATAGGGCTGAGAACTGCTGGGATGGATTCCCAGTCAGTTAGGCATTCTAAGTCACAGGATGAGACAGGAAGTCAACACAAGATACAAGTCATAAAGACTTTGCTTATAAAACAGTAAAGAAGCCAGCTAAAACCCACCAAAACCAAGATGGCAATGGGAGTGACCTTTGGTCATCCTCACTGCTACACTCCCACCAGTGCCATGACAGTTTATGAATACTGTGGCAATGTCAGGAAGTTACCCTATGTGGTCTAAAAAGGGATGGTATGAATAATCCACCCTTTGTTTGGCATATAATCAAGAAATAATGATTAAAATGGGCCATCAGCAGCCCTCAGGGCTGCTCTGTCTATGGAGTAGCCATTCTCTATTCCTTTACCTTCTTGATAAACTTGCTTTCATTTTACTCTATGGATTCGCCTCAAATTCTTTCTTGTGCAAGATCCAAGAACCCTCTCTTGGGGTCTGGATTAAGACCCCTTTCTGGTAACAAAATTAAGCAGGTATGGTGGTCATGCACCTGTAGTCTCAGCTAGTAGGGAGGCTAAAGAAGGAGGATCACTCGAGGCCAGAAGATTGAGGCTGCAGTGAGCCAGGACTGCACCACTGCACTCCAGCCTAGGCAACAGAGTGAGGCCTGTCTCAAAACAAAACAAAAAAAAAAAGTTAATTATCACCAACCGAGCAGAAGTTCAGGAAACATTTCTCAAATTCACCTCCCCAAAAGCTTGGAGGCTAGGGCTTTTAGGTATAATTTGGCAGGTAGGGGGCTAAGAAATGGGTACTGCTGATTGAGTGGGAATGAAATATAGAAGTGTCCAAAGTGTCTTCGCAGGCTGAGTTAATTTCTGGATGGGAGTTTCTATGTGGGTGTCATGTTCCTTGGTATGAGTCACGGGTCCAGGTGGAGTCAGTTGGTTGCCAGAATACAAAAGTCTGAAAAATATCTCAAAGATCAATTTTAGGTTTTGACAATAATGATGTTATCTGTAGGAGCAATTGGGATTGGGGAAGTTACAAATCTTGTGCCCTCCAGCTACGTGACTTTGAGCTGTAAGGGTTTATAGAAAAGCAAGCTAAGAAACAATAGCTGGTAATCATTTACGCCTACATTTTAGCAGAATTCAGGCCCCTCCCATAATCCTAACCCTGGGGACTTTCAGGAGTCTTACAAAGACAGTTTCAGTTCCTGGGCAAGGAGAAGATTCGTTTTGGGAAGAGGTTGTTATCCTCTTTGTTTTAAAGTTAACAAAGGGGATCAGCTTGTGAGGCTTTAGAAGCAAGATGATGCCAGCTGTATCAGATTTCTCTCACTGTCATAATTTTTGCAAAGGCGGTTTCACTACTACTTGATAAAGCCAAGCCTCACAGCAGTAAGGGAAAGCAACCTTGCCAGAGTCTTAATAGGGTTCAGAAAGCAGAGGACGAAGGGAGATGAGGTTTTGGAGTCTGGTTCCCGGCAGGTATTTCAACGGAGGGGCTGGAATGGGGTTTGATACGGATCTTGATATGAGTTTAGGATTGGAGGACATAGTGAGGTGGGGATTTTGAGGCAAGGGGTTCAAAAGATTCTGGGGAGTAAACTGTTCTTTTACACTGAAAAGCTTAACCATTTGATATTCATCTAAATGAGTTTGGGAAGTTCTTGAAATGAACCACAAGGTATTTGTAACTTATATCTTTCTGGGCAAGAGTTTCCTGGAATAGTAAAATCATGTTAATGAAGACAGCACAATAGTAAAATGATGTCAATGTAGAAAGCCAGCTGTGTGGAGGGAAATAGTTTCGGTTCTTATCACACACCCACAGCCTCCTCAGTCCACCCCTCCCTCATCAGCTTAGATCCTAAGCCCTAGCTCTCCACTGGATGAAGTAACCTCTCTAAGATTCCCATGCAAATAGGTCACCCTGTCTAACATTCTTCCATGGCTCTTTGGCTTTCAGAATTGTGTCATCTCCTCATCATAGCTTTGAAGGACTCCCAGGACTAGATTCCTGCTCACCTTTCAGGTATCACCTCCAGTCACGTTTCCATGCAACTCCTCTGCTCTAGAATTACAGGGCTCCATCAGTTCCCAAGACGCGGGGTGCCCACTCACACCACCACACCTTTGTCCATGTCAGCCTGGAAATCCCTCCCCACCTCACTTGATAAATCCTATTCATTCTTCAGGACGCAGTTACAGTGCCACTTGATGTTTGGTCTCTGATGACAACTAAATAAAGTTCCAACTCCTTTCTCCAGCTTCAGAAAGTGAGCTGTGGAGTCAGAAACACTACCTAACAGCTATGTCATCCTGAGGGATTCATTTAACCTCGCTTTCTCTTGAAGGTAACGATAATGCCTACCTGGTTATTGAAAGAGATCAAATGAAATCCACAGGCAGACAGCCCGGGCGGCGCCTTGAGCCTAGTTAGAAGTTGACCCTACAGGCAGACAGCCCGGGCGGCGCCTTGAGCCTAGTTAAAAGTTGACACCGGACCTAACCGATAATGTTATCTATAGATTTCAGATGTTGTATAGACAAGCAATGTGAAAGTCCCTGTCTTGTTCTTTTTCTGTTCTAATTACTAGTGCTTGCCATATATCTCTCAACTTCCTGAGCCCAGTATAAACATATCCCACCATATGTCTCCCCTCCATATATCCCTCAACTTCCTGGGCTCATCCCACCATATGTCTCCCCACCATATATCTTTCAATTCAAAGACTACCATATATCTCAACTTTAGAAAGACACCACCTGGAAAATCCCCGATAAGAACACAGCCGTTTGTGAGAGCGCGGGAACCAATAAAAAAAACTGCTAAATGTATAAACTTAAAATGTTAACCGATTGTAATGCTGTAACCTAGAGAATTCCCTCGTTCCTCTGCAACTTTACAAGTCCTGTTTACATTAGGCTATAAAAGGCAAGCGCACGCATTGTTCAGGGCCCTCTTGTATGTTGTGGAACGGAGGGACCATGTTCGAACTTGCATTAAAGATCCTTGCCGCTTGGCTTTGACTCTGGACTCTGGTGGTCTTCTTTGGGGAACAAACGGTCTGGGCATAACAGTTATGATTATGAAATAAGACCAGTGTTTCCCACACTTCAGCATCCCACCACTGATGACCATCTTCGTAACTGTCATATCTCTGTAATTTTCTAAATAAATTGACTCACATTGTAAAAATTCTTTTTTTAAAAAAGATGGCGTCTCACTCTGTCACTCGGGCTGCTGGAGTGCAAGTAGCACTGTTACAGGTAGTTAGACAAGCATGAGTGGTGCTGGAGAGGGCTCTTCCCCCACCCGCTAGGAATGTCAGGTGATGTTTTGGCAATGATCACATTGCCTCCCTAAAAGTGATACATTGGCAGCCCGCACCAGGGAGAAGGCATTTCCCGATGGCCCACACCTGTTGCACTGAAGTGTTAATTGAATGCAGGCACCAGGGAGACACAACTTCCTGGGCATGTGCATTAAGAGACAAAATGGAGGCCAGGCAGGGTGGCTCACACCTGTAATCTCAACACTTTGGGAGGCCAAGGTGGGTGGATCACCTGAGGTTGGGAGTTCAAGACCAGCCTGACCAACATGGAGAAAACCCACCTCTACCAAAAAAGAATACAAAATTAGCCGGGCATGGTGGCGCATGCTTGTAATCCCAGCTACTCAGGAGGCTGAGGCAGGAGAACCACTTGAACCCGGGAGGCAGAGGTTATGGTGAGCAGAGAGCGCGCCCTATACTCCAGCCTGGGCAACAAGAGTGAAACTCTGTCTCACAAAAAAAAAAAAAAAAGGAGAGAGACAAAATGGCAAAGGAAGACCTTCTAAGGGCACTCCACCAGAAAAGGGAAGAAAGCTTTAGATGGGCACGTGTACAACTTCCTAAACACCGCGAATGCTCACCTCCCAAGGATAAGGAGGGCACTGTGCATGCGGGCAGCCCACTCTGAGGAAAGAATCATGGGAAAGGGGCCAGCCTATAAAGTCCTAGGATTAAGGTTCAGTACTGCACTTGACCTTCAGGTGCCTGCTTGGATCTAAGTGAATTTTCCTTTCTTTCCTGTTCTAAAGTCTGTTTTAAAAAAATAAGCCTTTTTTAATAAACTGCTCTGAAACTTGCCTCAGTTTCTTTTCTGCCTTATGCTCCTCGGTTGAATTCATTCTTCTGAAAAAGCAAGAACTGAGGTTGCTGCAGACCTGTACAGATTCACCACCAGTAACTCTGTGAAGGGGTGGCCTGCCCCTCCACACCTGTGGGTGTTTCTCGTTAGGTGGAACGAGAGACTTGAGAAAAGAAATAAGACACAGAGACAAAGTATAGAGAAAGAAAAGTGGGGCCCAGGGGACCGGCGCTCAGCTTACAGAGGATCCACGCCGGCACCAGTCTCTGAGTTCCCTTAGTATTTATTGATAATTATCTTTACCATCTTAAACATAAGGGAGTGGCTGGACAATAGGATCATTGTAGGGAGGAAATCAGCAGTAAGACATATGAACAAAAATCCTGCAACATGAATAACTTTAAAGGAAAATGCTGTGTCTTGAGATGCATATGCAAACTCTCCTTAAACCTTTTAGCAGCATTGCTCCAGCAAGTTCCACCTTATTCCTAAAGGCGGTTTTCTCCTTGCTCAGTAAACAAAGCACACAATGGGTTTTACACCGAGATGTTCCATTGCCCAGAGACAGGCAGGATTTTTAACCAGCAAGCTGCCTTCAGGTACTTGTTTAACAAAGACACATCCTGCACAGCCCAATATCCATTAAGCCTTGAGTCACCACAGCACATGTCTCTTGCAAGGACAAGGTTGGGGGTAAGGTCACAGATTAACAGCATCTCAAATACAGAACCAAATGGAGTCTCTTATGTCTGCTTCCTTCTATATAGACACAGTAACAGGCTGATCTCTCTTTCTTTTCCCCACAACTCTGATATCTTCCACCGGTAACAGTGCAATCATAGCTTGCTGCAGCCTCAAACTCCTGGCCTCAAGCAATCCTCCCACATCAGCCTCCTGAGTAGCTGGGAATATAGGAGTGTGACCATGCCCAATTTAAAACTAATGTTTAATATGCTTGTTTTTATATGCTATGTGTATAAATCAGAGCTAAGTGGTGGAAACAGAAACCCCTCTAAGTATTGCAAGCAGAGAGAGATATAAGAAAGATAATTGTATGCTTTCAACATTGTTGGAAGGGCTGGAGGAGAAGTCAGGGGTCATAACATGAGTATTGGTTTCAAGGTCACACCTCCAGAGTTTCAACCCAGAGGTCAGGAGGCTGCTGGGCAGCTGCTGTTACCACCACGGCAGCACCACCACTGCACCACTGCCTCACGCCCGCTTATGAGGAAGATTGAACTGAGAACCCTGCACAATTCCAAAAGGAACAATGCAGCCTATGTCATTGGTCATCTCAGCCAGTGTCCTCTGAGAAAAGACAAAGTAAGGAATGAAGCGTGGGTCATCTAAGGAATAAAGTTAATCCTGGTTTTTACCTTGCTGGAACACCTGCACTGCTCTTATGATGGCCTTTTTTTTTTTTTTTTTTTTTTGAGATGGAGTCTCGCTCTGTCACCCAGGCTGGAGTGCAGTGGTGCAATCTCAGCTCACTGCAAGCTCCGCCTCCCAGGTTCACACCATTCTCCTGCCTCAGCCTCCTGAGTAGCTGGGACTACAGGCACCTGCCACCACGCCTGGCTAATTTTTTTGTATTTTTAGTAGAGACAGGGTTTCACCATGTTAGCCAGGATGGTCTTGATCTCCTGACCTCGTGATCTGCCTGCCTTGGCCTCCCAAAGTGCTGGGATTACAGGGGTGAGCCACCACGCCCGGCATGATGGCCTTTCTTAAAAGGATGTTTATTTTCTGACTCCCATTTCCCTCTACCTCTCTTCCATCCTGCTGCTTCCAATTCTCTTTAGCTTCTTTAAGCAACTACAGGTGGCCAGTTGCTATCAAAGACTAGGAGAAGGTTTAAAGGAGGGATATTCATAAGATTTGGTCCTTCATTTAGTAAGTATGTGTGTTACCTGCATCTGCTCTGCATGCAGGGGCAAAAATGAGTTTAAGATGTAATCCCTTATAATAAAAACGTATATACATGGCACCAGACACTGTGCTAAGCCCTTAGCATTCATTATCCCACTTACTTCTCTCAACTCTCTAAGATCAACACTGCTCTCATCCTCATATTCAGACAAGAAAAATGAGACTCAGAGAGAATGGGTAATCTTTTTAATGTCACCCAAGCTCTAGAGTTGCAGAGTCAGATTCAAACCCAGCCCTGTCTTACTCCAAAGCCACTGCCCATTCCATGACAGTGGCATTTCTTGTTATCGCAAAGCTTGGTGTTTTGCCAAGATGCCATCAAAATAACTAGAACCTAAATCTGGTAACTTCAGACTGTCAGTTCCCCACTCTCCCTAAGAAATGCCTACAAGTTCCTGTGCCATCAGCACTCAAAGGCAGCCGACTGGCCTGGGGGTCAAATCAAAAGCCTTAAGACTCCAGGGAGGAAGTACTTGCTTCTGAGGGTGGTATTGAAGACTTCCAGAAAGACTCGACATTTGATCCAAGATTGGAAAGATAAGTAAATATTGCCAGGCAGAGGTGGGGCAAAGAGCATGTTCCAGGTAAAGATGCAGATGTGGGAAAACCTAGGGCCTGTTTGAGGGGCGTGTGGAACACTCTGGGAACAGCAGCAGATGAGGAGAGGACAAGTGTGTGGCACTTAGCCTAGTGCCCAGCACACAGGAAATACTGGGTACATTTTCCTGGAAGGCCTTGGAACTCATCATTAAGAGAGCAGCCTCAGAGTCATAGGCCTGGCTGTAAATTCTGTCTCTACCACTTAAAAACTGTGAGACCTTGGGCACTGGCTTGTCGCTCAGGGGTCACTTCCCCAGCTAAATGGTGAACTAACAGTCTTGCCTCACAGTGGTCATGAGGATCAGATGACATAGGCCCTCTTAAGTGCTCTCTCTGGCGTCCTAATTAGGGAAAGGGAGTCAGGCTGGTGGGAGCAGGGGAAAGCAAAAGGAAGCAGATAAGCTACAAGTCTGCCTTTGTATATGCTCCAGGACACACAGCCCTGCTGCACAACTAACTCACAATCTTCCTACACCCAGCTATCACCAGATCTTCAACTGATTCGAAAAAATCCAGGTTAGCTCCCTGCAACCTTGGCGTTAATCAGTACGGAGTGTGGCACTCTGTAGACCCAGAACCATCCTATAAAACCTCCAGCAAGCCTTTGTTTCCTTGCAGTCAATGCCTCTTCTGCTGAGCCTGCCCATTGCTTCCTTGAAAGTGATTTGCTCCAGACGACCAACAGAGTAAGTGCCAGAGAACAGGCAAATAGGCAGGTAAAAGAAAACTTTATTAACTTGCCAATGTGAAGGAGGGGCGAGGTTCACCAGTCTCCTGTGGTGGAGGCCGAGGAAGTCGCTCCGGCTTTCTCGGACAAGGTTCCTGGGTCCCGCGTAGGAGGAGGGGCAGATGAAGTTCACGCTGCGCGCCCGCCGGGAGCGGCTTTTATGTCCTGGGCCTGGGAGTGGGCGGGCAGTGGGCGGGACATAGGCGGGTCAGGGGCGGGGTGGTAGGCTCCACTAGGTAGGTTTCGATTTTCTTCGTCAGACCTCAGACTGCACCTGCCCAGTCGACCTGTGTCTTTCCCGGGCGCGGGAAAGTTGACAATGAAGAACCCGGAAATGCGCCATTTTCGTCCCTTTGTTCTTTTGTTCCCTCCCTCCCTCCGTCCAGACAGAAAGGTATTTTCATACTTTCTCTAATAAATCTGCCTTTTTCTACTTACAACTGTCTTGAGACGGAGTTTCACTCTTGTTGCCCAGGCTGGAGTGCAATGCGGCGATCTCGGCTCACAGCAACCTCCACCTCCCGGGTTCAAGCAATTCTCCTGCCTCAGCCTCCTGAGTAGCTGTGATTACAGGCATGCGCCACTATGTCTGGCTAATTTTGTATTTTTAGAAGAGACAGGGTTTCTCCATGTTGGTCAGGCTGGTCACGAACTCCCGACCTCAGGTGATCTGCCCGCCTCAGCCTCCTAAAGTGTTGGGATTACAGGCGTGAGCCACCACGCCTGGCCTGTCTTAGTAAATTCTTTTACTTCCCTGCCACCGGCAAGATAGTTGTCGCTCACCCCTGACACTTTTTTCATGGCTTCAGTTGCAAGTAACAGCAAACCTAACTCAAACAGGCTGAAGAAAACAAGGGATGTTTTTGACTTACTCTGGGAAAAGTCCAGAGTCTACTAGAGCAAGCCCCACGCGCCATGGGATCCAGAGAGACAATGTGATCAGGTCTCCCTTTCTCTCTCATTCTCCCTCACTTCTCCTCTCTGCTTCTCTGTGTAGATTTCAAACCCAAAAGAGAGAAGCCCCCTCTCCACCACACCTACACATATTTCAGAAAGCTAAGGATGGGGCCAGGCGCAGTGGCTCACGCCTGTAATCCCAGCACTTTGAGAGGCTGAGGCAGGCAGATCACCTGAGGTAAGTAGTTCGAGGCCAGCCTGACCAACATGGGGAAACCCCGTCTCCACTAAAAATACAAAAATTAACTGGACGTGGTGGCACGTGACTGTAATCTCAGCTCCCTGGGAGGCTGGGACAGGAGACTAGCTTGAACCCGGGAAGCAGAGGTTTCAGTGAACCAAGATAGTGCCACTGCACTCCAACCTGGGTGACAGAGCGAGACTCCATCCCCCCCCCCAAAAAAAAAAAGAGAGAGAGAAAGAAAGAAAGCAAGGTGAGAGTGGCGGTGGGGTGGCAGAGGGTAGAATGCTCAGATTGGCTGGCCTGTGGCCAGGCTGTGAAATGCTCTGACTGGCTGGCCTGCATCATATGCTCATCTCTCATCAGTAGCAGCACAACACTTCAGAGAGTGGGAGAGGAGGTGGGGGAGAAAGCACATTCCTGGAAAGGGATTTTGGATGGACAAATTACATTTAAATGCTTTTAACAGAGTACCTGGCTTGTGATAAGTGCTCAATAAAGTTGGGGCCACAACGAGGGGAGCCTTGAATTCTAGGCCAAGACTATTGAGCACTGGGGAGCTACTGAAGGTTTTGTCCAGAGTGGCGCTGTCAGAAGACTGGTCTGATAATGGGGGTGTGGCAGAGGGTGGAGAAGCTGATGGCAGAAAGATCCTCTGGGAGCTTAGTATTCAGCATCTAGGTTAAAGAGATGATAGTAGACACAGAATACAGGGCTTCACTCAATGATGGAGAAGAACGACAGGCTTTGGGAACCTACTCCCTGGGGTGGGCAAATAAATGCGAGGAGGGTAGAGGAGGTTACAAGCCTGAGTGTCTGCGAGGATGGTGGTCTTGAGAGGTGACAACATGCTAGCAGCCCTCACTCTTGGCGCCTCCTCAGCCTTGGCATCCACTCTGGCAGTGGCTGAGGAGCCCTTCAACCCACCACAGCACTGTGGGAGCCCCTCTCTGGGCTGGCCGAGACCGAGCCGGCTCCCTCTACTTGCGGGGAGGTGTGAAGGGAGAGGCGCAGTCAGGAACCTGGGCTGTGCGCCAGCGCTAGAGGGCCAGTGCTACCTCGGGGTGGGCGTGGACTCCGCGGGCCCCGCACTTGGAGCGGCCGGCCGGTGCCACCGGCCCTGTGCAGTGAGGGGCTTAGCACCAGGGCCAGCAGCTGCAGAGGGTGCACCGGGTCCCCCAGCAGTGCCGGCCTGCTAGCACTGAGCTCAAATTCTCAGGGGGCCTCAGCTGCCTCCCTGCAGGGCATGGCTGGGGACCTGCAGCCCGCCATGCCCAAGCCTCCCCCGCCACTGTGGGCTCCTAAGCAGCCCAAGCCATCCCCTGAACTATAGCTCCCAGTCCCATCTACCACCCAAAGACTGAAGAGTGCTGGCAGCAGTCTGGGACTGGCAGACAGCTCCGTCCATGGCCCTGGTGGGGATCCACTAGGTGAAGCCAGCTGGGCTCCTGAGTCTAGTGGAGACTTAGAGAATCTTTATGTCTAGCTAAGGTATTGTAAATACACCAATCAGCACCCTGTGTCTAGCTCAAGATTTGTAAATGCACCAATCAGTGCTCTGTGTCTTGCTAATCTAGTGGGGACTTGGAGAGCTTTTATGTCTAGCTAGAGGATTGTAAATGCACCAATCAGCACACTCTGTCTAGCTCAGGGATTGTAAATGCACCAGTCAGCACTCTGTCAAAATGGACCAATCAGCTCTCTGTAAAACAGACCAATCAGCTCTCTGTAAAGCAGACCAATCAGCAAGATGTGGGTAGGGCCAGATAAGGGAATAAAAGCAGGCTGCCCAAAACTAAGCAGTGGCAACCCGCTGGGGTCCCATTAGGCAACATGGGTGCTTTGTTCTTTTCGTCTTGGGGTCACGCCTACTGTATGAGCTGTGACACTCACCAGGAAGGTCTGCAGCTTCACTCCCAAGGCCAGAGAGACCACAAACCCACCTGGAGGAATGAGTGGGAATGAACAACTCTGGACAGGAGGAACAGGAACAACCAACTCCAGACGTGCCACACCTTAAGAGTTGTAACACTTGTGAAGGCCTGTGGCTTCGCTCGTGAAGCCAGGGAGACCACAAACCCACCAGAAGGAATAAACTGGAAACACATCCGAACATCAAAAGGAACAAACTCCGGACACACCGTGTTTAAGAACTGTAACACTTACTGCAAGTGTCCGCGGCTTTGTTCTTGAAGTCAGCGAGACCAAGAACCCACCCATTGCGGACTAAGTCTGACCTTTCCAGCTTTTCTCTTTCCTCCTCCCTTTTTTCCTCTTTTTCCTTCCTCCCCACTCTTTCAAAATGATTCTTGTTTCCCTTTTATCCTGGACAGCACAGTCTTTCTCTGATGCGTTTCACGTGCACTCCTGCTGAGGGCTCTACCTGGAGCAGTTTTGAAAGGATTGGTTCCTAAACAAATGTAGCAAATTAAGAAAGGTCCCGGCGGAGCAAGATGGCCGAATAGGAGCAGCTCCAGTCTCCAACTCCCAGCGCGAGCGACACAGAAGACCGGTGATTTCTGCGTTTTCAACTGAGGTACTGGGGTCATCTCGCTAGGGAGTGCCGGACAATCGGTGCTGGTCAGCTGCTGCAGCCTGACCAGCGTGAGCTGAAGCAGGGCGAGGCATCGCCTCACCTGGAAGCGCAAGGGGGAAAGGAATCCCTTTTTCCTAGCCAGGGGAACTGAGACACACAACACCTGGAAAATCGGGTAACTCCCACCCCAATACTGCGCTTTAAGGAAACAGGCACACCAGGAGAATATATCCCACACCTGGCCGGGAGGGTCCCACGCCCACGGAGCCTCCCTCACTGCTAACACAGCCGTCTGCGGCGATCTATCCGCAAGGCAGCAGCGAGGCTGGGGGAGGGGCGCCCGCCATTGCTGAGGCTTAAGTAGGTAAACAAAGCCGCTGGGAAGCTCGAACTGGGTGGAGCTCACAGCAGCTCAAGGAAGCCTGCCTGTCTCTGTAGACTCTACCTCTGCTGACAGCGCACAGCTGCAGCCCATTAGGGGAAAGAGCGGGGGCGGTGCAGACGCGAACGACTCTGTCTGACAGCCTTGGGGAGAGCCGTGGATCTCCTAACGCGGAGGTTGAGATCCGAGAACGGACAGACTGCCTGCTCAGGTGGGTCCCTGACCCCTGAGTAGCCTAGCTGGGAGACATCCCCCACTAGGGGCAGTCTGACACCCAACACCTCACAGGGTGGCGTCACCCCTGAGAGGAAACTTCCAAAGAAAGAATCAGACAGGTACACTCGCTGTTCAGCAATATTCTATCTTCGGCAACCTCTGCTGCTGATACCCAGGCAAACAGGGTCTGGAGTGGACCTCAAGCAATCTCCAACAGACCAACAGACAGTCCTTCTGACTGTCAGACGGAAAACTATCAAACAGGAAGGACACCTATACCAAAACCCCATCCGTACGTTACCATCATCAAAGTCCAGAGACAGATAAAACCACAAAGATGGGGAAGAAGCAGGGCAGAAAAGCTGGAAATTCAAAAAATAAGAGCGCATCTCCCCCTGCAAAGGAGCGCAGCCCATCGCCAGCAACGGATCAAAGCTGGTCAGAGAATGACTTTGACGAGATGAGAGAAGAAGGCTTCAGTCCATCAAACCTCTCAGAGCTAAAGGAGGAATTACGTACCCAGCGCAAAGAAACTAAAAATCTTGAAAAAAGAGTGGAAGAATTGACAGCTAGATTAATTAATGCAGAGAAGATCATAAACGAAATGACAGAGATGAAAACCATGACACGAGAAATACGTGACAAATGCACAAGCTTCAGTAACCGACTCGATCAACTGGAAGAAAGAGTATCAGCGATTGAGGATCAAATGAATGAAATGAAGCGAGAAGAGAAACCAAAAGAAAAAAGAAGAAAAAGAAATGAACAAAGCCTGCAAGAAGTATGGGATTATGTAAAAAGACCAAATCTACGTCTGATTGGGGTGCCTGAAAGTGAGGGGGAAAATGGAACCAAGTTGGAAAACACTCTTCAGGATATCATCCAGGAGAACTTCCCCAACCTAGTAGGGCAGGCCAACATTCAAATTCAGGAAATACAGAGAACGCCACAAAGATACTCCTCCAGAAGAGCAACTCCAAGACACATAATTGCCAGATTCACCAAAGTTGAAATGAAGGAAAAAATCTTAAGGGCAGCCAGAGAGAAAGGTCGGGTTACCCACAAAGGGAAGCCCATCAGAATAACAGCAGACCTCTCGGCAGAAACTCTACAAGCCAGAAGAGAGTGGGGGCCAATATTCAATGTTCTTAAAGAAAAGAATTTTCAACCCAGAATTTCATATCCAGCCAAACTAAGTTTCATCAGTGAAGGAGAAATAAAATCCTTTACAGATAAGCAAATGCTTAGAGATTTTGTCACCACCAGGCCTGCCTTACAAGAGACCCTGAAGGAAGCCCTAAACATGGAAAGGAACAAGCGGTACCAGCCATTGCAAAAACATGCCAAAATGTAAAGACCATCGAGGCTAGGAAGAAACTGCATCAACTAACGAGCAAAATAACCAGTTAATATCATAATGACAGGATCAAGTTCACACATAACAATATTAACCTTAAATGTCAATGAACTAAATGCTCCAATTAAAAGACACAGACTGGCAAACTGGATCAAGAGTCAAGACCCATCAGTCTGCTGTATTCAGGAGACCCATCTCACATGCAGAGACATACATAGGCTCAAAATAAAGGGATGGAGGAAGATCTACCAAGCAAATGGAGAACAAAAAAAAGCAGGGGTTGCAATCCTAGTCTCGGATAAAACAGACTTTAAACCATCAAAGATCAAAAGAGACAAAGAAGGCCATTACATCATGGTAAAGGGATCAATTCAACAGGAAGAGCTAACTCTCCTAAATATATATGCACCCAATACAGGAGCACCCAGATTCATAAAGCAAGTCCTTAGAGACCTACAAAGAGACTTAGACTCCCATACAATAATAATGGGAGACTTCAACACTCCACTGTCAACATTAGACAGATCAACAAGACAGAAAGTTAACAAGGATATCCAGGAATTGAACTCATCTCTGCACCAAGCGGACCTAATAGACATCTATAGAACTCTCCACCCCAAATCAACAGAATATACATTCTTCTCAGCACCACATCGCACTTATTCCAAAATTGACCACATAATTGGAAGTAAAGCACTCCTCAGCAAATGTACAAGAACAGAAATTATAACAAACTGTCTCTCAGACCACAGTGCAATCAAACTAGAACTCAGGACTAAGAAACTCAATCCAAACCGCTCAACTACATGGAAACTGAACAACCTGCTCCTGAATGACTACTGGGTACATAACGAAATGAAAGCAGAAATAAAGATGTTCTTTGAAACCAATGAGAACAAAGATACAACATACCAGAATCTCTGGGACACATTTAAAGCAGTGTGTAGAGGGAAATTTATAGCACTAAATGCCCACAAGAGAAAGCAGGAGAGATCTAAAATTGACACTCTAACATCACAATTAAAAGAACTAGAGAGGCAAGAGCAAACACATTCAAAAGCTAGCAGAAGGCAAGAAATAACTAAGATCAGAGCAGAACTGAAGGAGATAGAGACACAAAAAACCCTCCAAAAAATCAATGAATCCAGGAGTTGGTTTTTTGAAAAGATCAACAAAATTGACAGACCGCTAGCTAGACTAATAAAGAAGAAAAGAGAGAGGAATCAAATAGACGCAATAAAAAATGATAAAGGGGATATCACCACCGACCCCACAGAAATACAAACTACCATCAGAGAATACTATAAACACCTCTACGCAAATCAACTAGAAAATCTAGAAGAAATGGATAATTTCCTGGACACTTACACTCTCCCAAGACTAAACCAGGAAGAAGTTGAATCCCTGAATAGACCAATAGCAGGCTCTGAAATTGAGGCAACAATTAATAGCCTACCCACCAAAAAAAGTCCAGGACCAGATGGATTCACAGCTGAATTCTACCAGAGGTACAAGGTGGAGCTGGTACCATTCCTTCTGAAACTATTTCAATCAATAGAAAAAGAGGGAATCCTCCCTAACTCTTTTTATGAGGCCAACATCATCCTGATACCAAAGCCTGGCAGAGACACAACAAAAAGAGAGAATTTTAGACCAATATCCCTGATGAACATCGATGCAAAAATCCTCAATAAAATACTGGCAAACCAGATTCAGCAGCACATCAAAAAGCTTATCCACCATGATCAAGTGGGCTTCATCCCTGGGATGCAAGGCTGGTTCAACATTCGCAAATCAATAAACGTAATCCAGCATATAAACAGAACCAAAGACAAGAACCACATGATTATCTCAATAGATGCAGAAAAGGCTTTTGACAAAATTCAACAGCCCTTTATGCTAAAAACGCTCAATAAATTTGGTATTGATGGAACGTACCTCAAAATAATAAGAGCTATTTATGACAAACCCACAGCTAATATCATACTGAATGGGCAAAAACTGGAAAAATTCCCTTTGAAAACTGGCACAAGACAGGGATGCCCTCTCTCACCACTCCTATTCAACATAGTGTTGGAAGTTCTGGCTAGGGCAATCAGGCAAGAGAAAGAAATCAAGGGTATCCAGTTAGGAAAAGAAGAAGTCAAATTGTCCCTGTTTGCAGATGACATGATTGTATATTTAGAAAACCCCATTGTCTCATCCCAAAATCTGCTTAAGCTGATAAGCAACTTCAGCAGAGTCTCAGGATACAAAATTAATGTGCAAAAATCACAAGCATTCTTATACACCAGTAACAGACAAGCAGAGAGCCAAATCAGGAATCAACTTCCATTCACAATTGCTTCAAAGAGAATCAAATACCTAGGAATCCAGCTTACAAGGGATGTAAAGGACCTCTTCAAGGAGAACTACAAACCACTGCTCAGTGAAATCAAAGAGGACACAAACAAATGGAAGAACATACCATGCTCATGGATAGGAAGAATCAATATCGTGAAAATGGCCATACTGCCCAAGGTTATTTATAGATTCAATGCCATCCCCATCAAGCTACCAATGACTTTCTTCACAGAATTGGAAAAAACGGCTTTAAAGTTCATATGGAACCAAAAAAGAGCCCGCATTGCCAAGACAATCCTAAGTCAAAAGGACAAAGCTGGAGGCGTCACGCTACCTGACTTCAAACTATACTACAAGGCTACAGTAACCAAAACAGCATGGTACTGGTACCACAACAGAGATATAGACCAATGGAACAGAACAGAGTCCTCAGAAATAATACCACACATCTACAGCCATCTGATCTTTGACAAACCTGACAAAAACAAGAAATGGGGAAAGGATTCCCTATTTAATAAATGGTGCTGGGAAAATTGGCTAGCCATAAGTAGAAAGCTGAAACTGGATCCTTTCCTTACCCCTTATACGAAAATTAATTCAAGATGGATTAGAGACTTAAATGTTAGACCTAATACCATAAAAACCCTACAAGAAAATCTAGGTAGTACCATTCAGGACATAGGCATGGGCAAGGACTTCATGTCTAAAACACCAAAAGCAACGGCAGCAAAAGCAAAAATTGACACATGGGATCTAATTAAACTAAAGAGCTTTTGCACAGCCAAAGAAACTACCATCAGAGTGAACAGGCAACCTACAGAATGGGAAAAAATTTTTGCAACCTACTCATCTGACAAAGGGCTAATATCCAGAATCTACCAAGAACTCAAACAAATATACAAGAAAAAAGCAAACAACCCCATCAAAAAGTGGGGAAAGGATATGAACAGACATTTCTCAAAAGAAGACATCCATACAGCCAACAGACACATGAAAAAATGCTCATCATCACTGGCCATCAGAGAAATGCAAATCAAAACCACAATGAGATACCATCTCACACCAGTTAGAATGGCAATCATTAAGAAGTCAGGAAACAACAGGTGTTGGAGAGGATGTGGAGAAATAGGAACACTTTTACACTGTTGGTGGGATTGTAAACTAGTTCAACCATTATGGAAAACAGTATGGCGATTCCTCAAGGATCTAGAACTAGATGTACCATATGACCCAGCCATCCCACTACTGGGTATATACCCAAAGGATTATAAATTACTCTACTACAAAGACACATGCACACGTTTGTTTATTGCGGCACTATTCACAATAGCAAAGACTTGGAATCAACCCAAATGTCCATCTGTGACAGACTGGATTAAGAAAATGTGGCACATATACACCATGGAATACTATGCAGCCATCAAAAAGGATGAGTTTGCGTCCTTTGTAGGGACATGGATGCAGCTGGAAACCATCATTCTTAGCAAACTATCACAAGAAGAGAAACCAAACACCGCATGTTCTCACTCATAGGTGGGAACTGAACAATGAGATCACTTGGACTCGGGAAGGGGAACATCACACACTGGGGCCTATCATGGGGAGGGGGGAGGAGGGAGGGATTGCATTGGGGAGTTATACATGATATAAACGTCATGCACATGTACCCTAGAACTTAAAGTATAATAAAAAAAAAAAAAAAAAAAAAAAAAGAAAGGTCCCAGTGAATGAAATGTTTTCTCTCTTAGCATAAAAGAAAAAGAAACAGGAGATCTGTAGAATGTGCATAAGACCTGGAATAGCTACTATCAGTCTCTTTCAAAGAAGAAGAAATGGATACAATTTTGGCCTAGGAACCTTGAATGTTATAACATGTTGGTGTTAGAAATACAAAGAATGTAGCAGAAGATGGGTTCTGCCAGCATCAGCAGGGAGGTGCAAGGTGTGTGTGTGTGTGTTTACAGGTCTGTGTGTGAGCTGAAGAATAACAACTAACATCTTCCAGACAGCTAGCTGCTGCTCTCAGTGACACTGACCAAAGTTATCAGAAAATAAGGAGCAGGGATGAGAAAGGCAACAGAGAAATTTTTCCAGCTGTGCTTCCAAAGTGTATTTCTTAAGGGGCTGGGGTTTGACGCAGAGAGTTGCAGAAAGTGGTACACTGATGCTACCTGGAAGCAACCAGTCCCCCTCCAGGGAGCCCTCAGCCCAGGCAGTAGCCACAATACATTTTTTTTTTAAGTGGTGGTGAAAATTTGCTCTTGTGTTTTGCCTTTGAAACTTGGGTGAGTTACTGAGTCTTCTGACAATCTCAAGAGGAATGTTAATCCCCCTTCATAATCTGGGAAGTAAAACCAACTATAAACCACCCAAAGAAGTAGTTATGGCATGGCCTGTTATTTGTCTGCCAGCTTCAGTCTTTCACAATGTAGCCTCTTGTATAAAGACCGCATAGGGGATGGCAGAACAGCAAGTTAGAAGGCACCTATGACCCTGAAAATCTGACACAGACGTTAATAGGGTAGTGACAAACAATCTTATCCGAAAAGTGTTGAAAGACCCCTCTACCCAAAAGTTTCTGTCTCACAGTCCACCACAGACGACTGACATGGCACCCTAAGTATCCCACTTAAGGATGAAGTATTGTCTCCTGAGAGCGCAGGCGCTCCCTTCCTTTATACCAAACACCTATTCATCCTTCCTCGTTCAGCTTCAGTGATGGGCCTCTCCCAGGAAACTTGCTCTGTCGCCGATACTCTTTGTCATCCTTCCTCCATCTCTCTTTCCAGCAGGGACCTGACCATGAGGTTCTCTAAGCATTCATTTTCTCCAGCCGCTGTCAGCCCCCGGAGGGCAGGAGTCTTATCTTTTTGGTTTTGCATCCCCAGCACCTTGTAGTCAAAAGATGAATGAATGAGTATGATACAGTGGAAAGGCCACTAAACTTGGAGTTCAGTGCCCGTGCTAAACAGGCTCCTTGCCTGGTGCTATGGTTTGAGTGATTTCCTCCAAAATTCATGGGTTGAAACGTAATGGTTCATGTGATAGTATTAAGAAGTGTGACATTTAAGAGGTGATTATTTTTTGTGAATGGGATTAAAGCCCTGAGGCTTCCATATAGCACTCAGTCCTTTTTTGTTGTTCTCCCTTCCACCATGTGAGGGGACAGCATTCATCCCCTCTGTAGGATGCTGCCCCAAGGCCCCTTTTGGAAGCAGGGGAACTGAGACCTCTTCAGCTGCCACCTTGATCTTTGAATTCTTAGCTTCAAGAACTGTGAGAAATAAATTGATTTTTTATGAGTTACTTAGTCTGTGGCATTTTGTCATAACAGCTCAAATGGATTAAGATAGCTGGTGAGCATGGACCTCTTGAATCTTGGCTTCCTCATCTGACAAGTAAGAAAAATAATCTCCCCTGCCCTTCCGCCCTCCCCAGGTTTTCCACGGGATGCAAGTGAGATAAGGAATTTGAAAAATCATTTAGCCAGAACAGAGCTCGGAAGGAAGGAAATCTGAGGACACACTGGTCCAGCTCACTCATTTTACAGATGACAAAACCGAGAGAATGCTTGTGGTGGTGCATGCCTGTAGTCTCATCTACTTGGAAGGCTGAAATGGGATGATCCCTTGAGTCCAGAAGTTCAAATCCAACCTGGGTAACATAGCAAGAGCCTGTCTTTGAAGAAAAAAACAATGAAGATCCTCAGATTGTGTGTGTGTGTGTGGTGTGTGTGTGTGTGTGTGTGTAGAGACAAGATCTCCCTATGTTGCACAGGCTGGTCTCAAACTGCTGACCTCAAGTGATCCTGCCACCTTGGCCTCCCAAGATGCTGAGATTATAGGATTCAGCCACTGAGCCCACACTCAGGTGTTTTGTTTTTTAAATCAAAATGTATTATCCCTTTGTAAACCAAAAATAAAATTCCAAGACGCCCCGACCACCTGAATGGACTTCCTCCTCAGCCTGGGCTCTTTTAAAATTTAACCTGAGAGACTGTTTCAGGCCATGATGGGAAGTGGTGGTTGGCCATGTCTCATTATACTTCCAGCATTAACATCAACACAGACTTTAAGTCTCATAAGAAACATTTTACAAGCTATTCTTTCTGAAGCCTACTACCTGAAGGCTTCCTCTGCCAATAAGAAATTTGGCCTCTACAACCTGTTATCTTAATCCAAACATTCCTTTCTATTGATCTCAGGTCTTTAGATAAACTCAACCAATTGCCAACCAGAAAATTTAAAAATCTACTTATAAGCTGGAAACCCCTGCTTCACCTGCTTTAAGTTGTCTTACCTTTCAGGACCAGACCAATGTATTTCTTTCTTTCTTTTCTTTTCTTTTTTTTTTTTTTGAGACAGAGTCTCATGTTGTCACCCAGGCTGGAGTGTGCAGTGGTGCAATCTCAGCTCACTGCAACCTCTGCCTCCTGGGTTCAAGCGATTCTTGTGCTTCAGCCTCCCGAGGAACGAGGATTACAGGCACACACCACCATACCCAGCTAATTTTTGTATTTTTAGTAGAGAGGGTTTCACCATTTGGCCAGGCTGGTCTCGAACGCCTGACCTCAGGTGATCCACCCACCTCAGCCTCCCAAAGTTCTGGGATTACAGGCATGAACCACAGCACCCAGCCTCCAATGTATTTCTTAAATGAATTTGATTGAAGTCTCATATCTCCTTAAAATGTATAAAACCAAGCTGCAGCCTAATCATCTCGGGCACATGTTCTCACATGTTCTCAGGCCCTCCTGAGGGCTCTTTCATAGGCTATGGTCACTCAAAGTTGGCTCAAAATAAATCTCTTAAAATATTTTACAGAATTTGACTCTTCATCAACTGCTTGTCCCATTTCTGTAGAAGCCTGCTCTTAGAATCTGACCTGGAAGCAGGAATCTGTTAAATTCATTTTTTCAGGAGTTAATAATAGTTGTTGACAGTGTAAGAGTGATATGGTCAGGAGACGGAGAAATACTAGGTAGAAGAGGATGGTTTCCCAGCAAAGGCTCCATCCTTAAGCCTAGCTACTCGAGGCCCTAAATGGGAACAGGCATTCCTGTTTTCATGCCCCAAAAGTTGTCTTTTGACCCCCCTATCCTGTACCCATATAAACCACAGACCTCAGGCTCCAGAAGCAGATGAACAGACAAGGAGATGAGAAGATGAACAGAAGAGTAGAAGAACAGCAGAATGGTGTGGCAGAGAAGAGAAAGAGTATCTGAACTCCAAGGGAAGATCATCTTCCCACTCCATCCCCCTTCTAGCTCCCCATCCATCCCACTGAGAGCCACCTCCACCACCCAGTAAAACCCCCACATTCACTACTCTTCAAGTCTGTGTGTGACCTGATTCTTCTGGGATGTTGGACAAGAGCTTGGGATACAGAAAGCTGTCACACTAGCCCTCTGCCCTTACAAAAAGGCAGAAGATCCACTGAACTGGTTAACACTTAAGCCATCTGTGGACAGCAAAGCTAAAAGAGCACACTGTAACACATGCCGTGCCCACTTGGGCTTTGGGAGTCACAGGCACCCACCCCAGATGCTGCCATGGGGCCGGAGCCTCAAAGCACTTGCCCCAGCTCCTGTGCCTGTCCCTCTGTGTGCTCCCCCTCCTGTTAGGGGTTTGAGTGTTAGGGGTGACCCAACACATGAGCAATAGCCCTGTTGCATGTCCTGTAAGGGTAGTCAGGGAATTCTCCCATTTCAAGAGTACCTCTCCTAGAAATATTTGCATTTTACTTAAGAGATACTACACAGTAGTAGGATTTATTCTAAGTTTTCTTTCACATTTCTTTGAGCAGATTAATAGATGAGTACTTTTGGATGGGACAGTTTCCAAGTCTTTCTCAATTTGCATGATACACATGGTTGCCTCTCTATATACTATATCTTGCATTGAATATTGGAGAAAAATTGCATTAATGTGTGAGGAAACATCATTGACCTCCCACAAGTGGCCCCCATGCCCCTAAATCTAAAGGATTCACCTTCAAATATTAAAAACCAGAATACTCAGTCATGAAAGCAGTAAACGTCTTCAAAGAGATGAGAGAGTAATCACAGCATATTGGAAGAAACGTTCAAACAGAAGTAAGGAAACCTGAGGTCCAACTCTCACCATGGCAAATTATGCGAACTTGGGTAACTCAGTCTGTCTGAGCATTCCCCCGACCCTCAGTATTACTCAGTATTAATACTTCTGTGTGTGTGTGTGTTTGTGTACATAGGTCAAAATTCAAAAGGTACTATTGTCAGAGGTATACGAACCAGAGCAACTCCATCTCAAATAGGGGCTGGTTAAAATAAAGCTGAGACCTACTGGGCTGCATTCCCAGGAGGTTAGTCATTCTTAGTCACAGGGTGAGATAGAAGGTCGGCACAAGGTACAGGTCACAAAGACCCTGCTGATAAAATAATGTGGTAAAGAAGCCAGCCACATCCCACCAAAACCAAGATGGCAATGAAAGTGACCTCTAGTTATCCTCACTGCTCATTACACACTAATTATAATGTATTAGCAAGCTAAGAGACACTCCCACTAGTGTCATAACAGTTTATAAATGCCATAGCAATATCAGGAAGTTACCATATATGGTCCAAAAGGGAGAAGAATCCTCAGTTCTAGGAATTGCTCACCCCTTTCCCCAAAAACTCATGAATAATTCATCCCTTATTTAGCATATAATCAAGAAATAACCATTAAAATGGGCAACCAGCATCCACAAGGGTTGTTCTGCCTATGGAGTAGCCATTCTTTTATTCCTTTACTATCTTAATAAGCTTGCTTTTACTTCACTCTATGGATTCACCTTGAATTCTTTCTTTCATGAGATTCAAGAACCCTCTCCTTGGGTCTGGATCAGGACCCCTTTTCATTAACACTGTGGTAAAATATAATAGAAAATATATACTGAGTCTTTGTCCCTGGTTCATGTCACAGAGCTCCTAAAACCCTTGGAGTTTCCTGCATGACAGGGAAAATAGGAGCATCTTTTACTGTTCATAACAAGCCCCTTTCAACTGTACCTGAGTTTATGCTAATAAAGTGACTCCTGGAGGACCTCTAGATAGCTTGAGGATAGAGGTTCTTCTCCTGAAAGACCAAGCCTTGATTAGATTATTGGAACCTTCACGCTCCAACCTCTGAAAAGGGAAAAGGAGCTGGAAATTGAATCGGATCACCATTGGCCAGTGATTTAATCAATCATGCCTATGTAAGAAACTCCATATAAACCCCTTAACAACAGGGTTTGGAGAGCTCCTGGGCTGGTGAACACATCCAACCCTTGCAGGGAGGGTGGCTGGCTCCAACTTCACAGGACAGAAGTCTCTGTTCTTGGGACTCTTCTGGGTCCTACCCTCTGTACCTCTTCCTCTGGCTGTTCACTTGTGTCCTTTATAATAAACTGATAAACATAAGTAAAATGATTTCTTGAGTTCTGGGGGACATTCTAGCAAAATACTCAAACTGAGGAGGGATCCATGGCAATCACCAATCTATAGCTAGTCAGAAATATGGGGCTGGGCACGGTGGCTTACACCTGTAATACCAGCACTTTGGGAGGCTGAGATGGGTGGATCACAAGGTCAGGAGGTCAAGGCCAGCCTGGCTAATATGGTGAAACGCTGTCTCTACTAAAAATGCAAAAATTAGCCGGGCATGGTGGTGCGCGCTTGTAATTCCAGCTACTCGGGAGTCTGAGGCAGACAAATCGCTTGAACGCGGGAAGCAGAGGTTGCAGTGAGCCGAGATCGTGCCACTGCATTTCAGCCTGGGTGACAGAGAGAGACGCTGTCTCAAAAAAAAAAAAAAAAGTATGAGTGGCCCATGACTTAAGACCAGCATCTGAAGTGGGGGGCGGTTTTGTGGGGCTGAGTTCTTTAACTTACAGAATCTGACACTAACCCTAAGTATATATGAGATAGAATAGGAATGAGACGTGGCTCCTCCTTCATAATGTTTAACTATGCCTTTTACTTAAAGAATTAGGAATTGCCCTTAGGAAATCTACATATCAAACCAAGGTTGTGGAGCGTCCCACCTGGGAAGGAATGCTGGACAATTGATTACAGCCTTGTTGCTGCCGGTCAGACCACCAGGTGGTCCATTACTCAAGAAAACCATCCTGAGCAGATAGTGCTGACCTGCATACCCTACCCCTCAACCTGCATAGCCTACCCCGATGTCTCTCCCTCTCATGCTGCCTTCGTGTCTGGCCATAACCTCCAGTGATGTCTTATCTGGAAAAACTCTTTCAGACTCATGTCACTTTCTATTGAGAGTCCAAGAACATGTGGTCGGTAACACAGAGGGTCAGAACTGATTTGAATTGTTGGACACTTGGTTGATATCAGATAAACAGAGAATTACAAAAGTACAAAGAGCAAGCAATGAAAAATCACCTTTCCAATCCTATTCTCCTACATCTTGCTTTCCTCCCTGGGCCCAGCAGCAACTACTATGATTAAATACTTGGTACTGTGGACTAAATTGTGTCCTCATCAAATTAATATGTTGAAGCCCTAATTCACAATGTGATGGTGTTTGGAGATGAAGGCTTCGGGTGGTAATTAGGTTTGGATGAGTTGATGAGGGTGAGACCCTCATGATGGGATTAGTACCCTTGGAAGAAGGGACACTGGGTCAGGTGCGGTGGCTCACGCCTATAATCCCAGCACTTTGGGAGGCCGAGGCAGGTGGATCACTGAGGTCAGGAGTTCCAGACTAGCCTGGCCAACATGGCAAAACCCCGACTCTAATAAAAATACCAAAAGAATGGCCGGGTGTGGTGGCACACGCCTGTAATCCCAGCTACTCAGGAGGCTGAGGCAGGAGAACTGCTTGAACCCTAGAGACGGAGGTTGCAGTGAGCCACGATTGTGCTACTGCACTCCAGCCTGGGTGACAGACCTAGACTCCATCTCATAAAAAAAAAAAAAAAGAGAGAGACACTGAAGAGCTTTCATACTCTCTCTCCCTCAACAGAACCCGACATGCTGGCACCTTGATTTTGAAAAGATAAATTTTTGTTGTTTAAAACACCTAGGCTATGGTACTTTGTTATGGCAATCCCAGCTAACTAAGGTATTTGGGTATCCTTTCAAAAATATTTTACGCATAAACAAGCAGTAAAACAAAAATCAATATATTTGTTTCCTTCCTTTTTTTTTACACAAATGGTTCTGCAACTTGCTCTACTCTATCATGGAGGACAGTTCAAGCCACTGTATTTCTCTTTCTAAATAGCTCTACAATATTTTTCCATTATTTAAAAAAAGAAACAGTAACCAAAAACATTGTAACCAAACTTCTATTGTTGAACATTTGGATTGTTTCCAGTCTTTCACAATTACAAATAAAGCTACCATGAATAATTTTCTCATAATAATATGTGCTATCTGCACATATGAGAGCTATTTGTTGGCTAAATTCCCAGAGGTGAATTGCTGGGTGAAAGTATATTTATATCAATCATCTTGAAGGATATTGCAAAATTATTCTTCATAGTCATGGTGCCAATTTACACTCCATTCAGTATGTTGTAATACTGTTTATTTTTCTCTCACTTTCACCTACACACTATGTTAGCAAACTTTTGAGATTTGCCAGATTGGCATGTAAAATGTTACTATTTTATAGTTAGTATTTTCTCATACTTTCTTATTATGTATACAGTTGAGCATCTTTTCATATGCTTAAGACCCTGTTGTGTTTTTCTTCTACAGTTCACATCTCTTTTTTTTTTTCATTTTTCTGTTGGTTATTGGTATTTTTCATTGTTTGTAGGAGTTTTTTATATAACAGGAATATAAAACCTTTACATATGATGGAAATTGTATACTTCCCCCCAGTCTGTTGTTTGAATTTTCACTTTCCTTATGGTTATTTTTGTCATATTGAATTATATTATCATTATACAGTCCAATTGATCAAACTTTTCTTCTGGGTTTCATATTATACTCAGAAATTTCTTCCCCATTTCATGATGAAAACATTCCGTATTTTCTTCTACTTCTCTTTACTTCCTATATTTAAATATTGGATCCATCTGAAATGTATTTTGGGATAAGATGTGAAATATGAATTCAACTTGTTTCCAGGGAGTATCTGGTTTGTCTCACTTCCATTAACTAAGTAATCCATTTTTTCCTTCTATATTTGAAATGCACTGTTATCATATCACAAAACAACAGTATGTATCATAAATGATGTCCGATATGCATTTCAGGACTTTATACCCTGTTCCATCAAGCTGCCTGTAACATGTCAGCATTGTGCTACATAGATTATTCTGGTTTTATATAATAATATGCCTTAATATCTGGGTTGTTCTCCACCCCTTCTTTTTATAATTGTTCCAACTCTTCCTGCCCATTTATTTTTCATATTAACTTGAGAGGCACCTTAATTGGTTTCAAAAAAAAAAAAATTCCTTACAGCGTTTTTACTGAGATTGCATTAAAATAAAGACAGTTGACATGATTATGATGAGTCTTTCTACTCAAAAGCAGAACATGCCTTTCCAATTGTTCACATTCTCTCCTGTATTTCTCAGTAGGGTTTAAATTTTTTTGAACTGGAACTTCTATATTTCCTTTAAGCTTAATCTACTTTTTCAGCTACAATGTAAGTAGGATCTTCTATTATATCTTCTCATTGATTATTGTTTTCATACTTAAAAGGCTATTTCTGGGCTGAGTGTGGTGGTTCACGCCTGTAATCTCAGCAACTTGTGAGGCCGAGGTGGGCGAATCACTTGAGGCCGGGAGTTTGAGACCAGCCTGGCCAACATGGTGAAACCTGATGTCTACTAAAAATACAAAAATTAGCCAGGTGTGGTGGCACTTGTCTGTAATCCCAGCTACTTGGGAAGTTGAGGCATAAGAATTGCTTGAACCTGGGAGGCAGAGGTTGCAGTGAGCCAAGATCACACCCCTGCACTCCAGCCCGGGTGGCAGAGTGAGACTCTGTCAAAAAAACAAAGGACTATTTCTCTGTATTTATTTATTTTTACCAAGCCAAATTACTTCCCATATTGTTTGACATAATTTTTCAAATGACTCTTTTTAAATTTTCCAGATATATCATGATATCATCTGCAAATGATGGTTATGTTACTTTTTTTATTGTTGTTTGTTTGTTTGAGATGGTGCCTCTTTGGAGTGCAGTGGCAGGATCATGGTTTACTGTAGCCTCAATCTCCTCAGGCTAAGGTGATCCTCCCATCTCAGTTTTCGTATGTTTAGCAGAGATGGGTTTTGCCATGTTGCTCAAGCTGGTTTTGAATTCCTAGGCTCAAGTGATACACCCACCTCAACTAGTGCTAAGATTACAGGCATGAACCACCATGCGTGGCCACCTCCTCTTTTTTCAATTGATGCCTAGTTTCTTGTATCTAATTGAATTAGCTAGTACCTGCAGAATAATGTTAAATAATTGCAGTGTGCCTGGACACCTTTGCCTTGTTTCTGACTTTAATGGAAACATATGGTGTTCCTCCATTCTCCATTATGCTCAATGCTAGGTTTTAGACCAAGATAGATATATTTACTCATGCTGAAAGTATCCATCTATTGCTGGTTTACGAAATCTTCACCAGGAATGAATACTGGATTGTATCAAATGCCTTCTCAGTACCTATTGAAAAGATAATATTAATTTTCTCATGTCATAATAAAAGAGTTCAAAATAAAGAATGGTCATTGGCTGGGCACAGTGGCTCACATCTGTAATCCCAGCACTTTGGGAGGTTAAGGCGGGCGTATCATGAGGTCAGGAGTTTGAGACCAGACTAACCAACATAGTGAAACCCCCATCTCTACCAAAAATACAAAAAAATAGCCAGGCGTGGTGGTGGGCGCCTGTACTCTCAGCTACTCGGGAGGCTGAGGCAGGAGAATTGCTTGAACCCAGGAGGCAGAGGTTGCAGCGAGCTGAGATTGTGCCATTGTACTCTAGCCTGGGCAACAAGAGCGAGACTCCACCTCAAAAAAAAAAAAAAAAAAAAAAAAAAAAGAATGGTCATTGCATTCCTGTAATAAACTCTAATTGTTAATTTTATTATCCTTTTCATGTGCTGCTGAAGTCTGGTTGCTAATATTTTATGTTGAATTGTATTGATATTCATAAATGAGATTGGTCTAGAATTTTCCTGTGCAATCATTGTTGCACACTGTTTTCAATGTTGTGTTGGCTTCATATAAAATAACTTGGGTACTTTCTCTTTTTATACTCTGAAACAATGCAAATAGCATTAAAGTCATCTGGATCTTTCATAAAATTTCTTTTCCTATGAGTCTTTGCTTTACCAACTTTTTCAGTTAATCGGCTATCTACTGGTCCTAACTGCCTCAGATAAAAGTATTTTTATTATTTTTATATTTTCTATAATAAAAACACAAGGGTATTAAAATAAGGAAATAATCAGAGAAATGCACAATTGTCTATGCACAACATTTTCAGTATAGCATTATTTATAAGAAAAGCAAAAAGGAAGCAACTTTGGGGCCAGATGTTCACAGGGGACTGGTTAAGTAAATTATGGTGTTTTCTCTATAAGAAAGGACTATGCAGCTGTTGAAATTTATATATTGGCATAGGGGAATATACAATCTTGAATCGTCTGAGGTTTTCATTCTAGGATGTTATTACTTTTGTAATAAATAATATATAATTTTTTCTTTTTTTTTCTTTTGAGACAGAGTCTCTGTTGCCCAGATTGGAGTGCAGTGGTGCAATCTTGGCTCACTGCAGCGTCTACCTCCCAGGTTCAAGCAATTCTCATGCCTCAGCCTCCTGAGTAGCTGGAACTACAGGCATGTGCCACCGCAGCTAGCTGATTTTTGTATTTTTAGTAGAGACAGAGTTTCAACATGTTGGCCAGGCTGGTCTTGAACTCCTGGTCTCAAGTGAACCACTGGCCTCGGCCTCCCAAAGTGCTGAGATGATGGGCGTGAGGCACTGCGCTTGGCCAATAATATATAATTTTAAAATGAAAGTAAAAATGATGGCCTAGTTGCATATTTATTAAGGTGGAAAGATGTTCACAATATATGACAATGCATACACCTGTGTTTCATAAACCCCAGGCATTCTGAAGCATATTAACCACTTACATAAATACCCTTAATCCAAAATGATTGTCTGAAAAGATGGACAGGCTGCTGGTAGGGAAGAAAGGTCTCTTCCTTCTAGGAAATCTTGAAAACACTGCTTGTTCCCAGAAAATTTCTAGAAAAATTTAAAATCAGTACTTTAACTTCTTTCACAATACAGTACTTTAACCTCTAAGTTTTGAGGAACTATTTCCAATGTTAACCAAGCCTTTTAACACTTGTCTGAAAGTATCTGTGTTCCTGAAAATAGAATCCTAGAATAAGAGAATGTTGCAGCTAACTGGACCTCGGAGTTCATTCGGAAACAACCCCTTGGTTTTTACCAGGGGACACTGTTAAAAAAAAAAAAAGAGGACTCTGCTGAGAGGGGTGATTTGGCCAACAGCAAAGCACAGACAAGGCAAACAGAAGACAGATGCCGGTTTATTTGGATTTGTTCCCAACGAACTCCAAGACGTCAAACTACAGTTACTTAATAATGTACCAACGTGTTTCGCCCAGAACTGCCAAATGAGGACATTCTGGAAGAAGCCAAAGATTCTATGGGAGTAAGATCCTTCTCTCTCCAGACCAATGACAACAGTCTCTGGACAAACCTGACAAAATCCATTCTCAACACGCTTTCTCACTGCAAATGAATTTCAGTTTACAACAAAACTCAACATGAAACCCAAACCTCCTTGGAAAGGCCAAGGGGAAGAATCTAATTTAACTATTTACCTCCCAAGTAAATGCATATTAACTTTTTCCTAAAACTCATTTTCCGGATTTACCTTTAAAACAAATATATGCTCCTCAAGGATGTTAGAAAACACTGAGTTACATTTAGTAATTCTTAATCCTAATCTTTCATCAGGCAAGATTTCTTACTGTAGCTGAAGTGCTGTTCAACAAATACTAGAGACACAGCCAATGGATGATTATTTGAAATAAGTGGGTCCACGTCCAAGACTTGAGTCATTGTTTTGTTCTGCAAGCATGTTTTGCTATTGTAATAATCTTTCTCTATAGAGCCTTTTGAGTTTATGATGTAACTCCTTTATGGAATTTGGACTCCTCCATGAAAATTTTATGTGTTCAAGCAAAAAAAACTACAGTTGACCCTTGAACACCCCAGGTCTGAATGGCACAGATCCACCTATACGTGGATTTTTTTCAGCTAAATGTGGATTGAAAATACAGTACTTGAGGGATATGAAACCCACCTGTACAGACAGCTGAGTTCTCCTATGTGCAGGTTCGGCACGGCTGACTGTGGGACTTGCCTTGAGCATGCATGGATTTGGTATATAGGTGAGGGGGCAGGTGAGGCGGAGAGGTCCTGGAACCAATCCCATGGGTATACCAAGGGACGACTGTATAATCACTTTGGAATCACTACTGGAAAGAAGTGTTAATACATCAATATGTTCTTCCACACAAGTTAGTTCGCTGATTACTGGGTGCACAACCAGAGAGGTTTAACACATAATCCCTGCCTTAAAATATCTTCATTGCCAATAAAAACATTTATCAGCCTCACAGAGGCAGAATTCAAAGCAAAGAACGTTCAGAAAAGATTTAAAACTTTACCGGTCATGCCCTGTTTTTGCCATTAGGTGTCCTTTCTCCTGCGTGTGCACAAGATCTTTTCCTCTGGGAGCAACCTCACCCTTTGCTCAGCAGAGACAGATCCAGGTTTTGTGAGACTTAAAGTTTATACAACTTGGGGGAACCATTTTAGAAGATTAAAAATTATAAATACAAAGTCATTTAGAATAAGAAATCACAATATTTTACACATTTTAAAAAGCTGACAAATACATATGTGAAATAATGCATATGTTAATTAGCTCAATTCAGCCATTCCACAATATGCACATATTTCTTTTTTCTTTTTCTTTTCTTTTTTTTTTTAGACGGAGTCTTACTCTGTAGCCCAGGCTGGAGTGCAGTGGTACGATCTCGGCTCACTGCAACCTCCGCCTCTGGGACTCAAGCAATTCTCTTGCCTTAGCCTCCCGAGTAGCTGGGACTACAGGCCCATGCCACCAAGCCCAGCGAATTTTTTTGCATTTTAGTAGAGACGGGGTTTCACCATGTTGTCCAGAGTGGTCTCAAACTCCTAAGCTTAGGCAATCTGCCTGCCTCAGCCTCCCAAAGTGCTGGGATTACAGGCTTGAGCCACCATGCCCAGCCATATGTACATATTTCAAAACAGCATGTACACGATAAATATATGCAGTTATCTTTTGTCAGCTTAAAAAATTAATAGGGAAAGGAGCATCACTAATGCCTGTAATCCCAGTACTTTGGGAAGCCGAGGTGGGCAAATCACTTGAACCCAGGAGTTTGAGACCAGCCTGGCCAACATGGCAAAACCCCATCTCTACAAAAACTACAAATATGAGCTGGGCATGGTGGCATGCGCTTGTGGTCCCACCTACTTGGGAGGCTGAGGTGGGAGGATCACCTGAGCCCAGGGAGATTAAGGCTCCAGTGAGCTTTGATGGCGCCACAGCATTCCAGCCTGGGCAACAGAGTGAGACCCTGTCTCAAAAAAAAAACATTAATTCATTAAAAAAAATACATAATGTTAAAATTGTAAAAAAGAACACAACATGAAAGTAGAGGCACACAGAACCTGCAAACCAATTCAGATGCACACATGTGGACACACGCCCACCCGCAGCAAAAAAAATGCTGACAATTATTATTTAGAAATCACAAAATCTCAAAAACTAGCCTAATATTTGTATTAATGAATGTCCTGGTCCCCTCTATAATATTTTTCTCCTACATAACATTGTTTTCTGGATCAGACCTTATCTGAGTTCAAACACCTGTGAATTTTCTGTTATAGAAACCAATATGTTCTTTGTTGTTTGAACTACTTTGAGCTATTCATGCACAGATAAATGAAGAATTCATACTAAGCTTTAAAGATAGATAGACCTACGTCATGAAGAAAAGCACTTCAATATTTATCCCAGCTTACGAAATACAGAATGATTTGTGCAATCGCATACCAGTTTCTTCCAACAGCAGAAAAAACTTAGAATCACTTAATTTTTAGCACTGTGTGATTAAATATCATTGAACTATACAAGAATACATGGGAAAATAAGAATATTTGTAAGGCCAGAACAAGAAAACAAAAACAATATTATTGCCTTTACCAACTATTTAGTAATGAGACCTTAATAGAAAATGCTAATACAGCTTCTTTGATGTGATTGCCTAGAATTGATTATTGCCGAGTACTGCTTTGTGTCCAGTGGGAACAAAGAAATAATCAAAGATAAAAAAAAAAGGTAGAAAAAAATTTGACACAAAACTGTATTTTCTAAAAATTCATTAAGGAAGGGCATTAATAAGAAGCAAATGAAAATCATAACGTGCAGCAAGCATTAGGTAATGTAGGTTTGAGATATAAATGTGCCATGAGAAAACAACAGCGGCTCTTAGAAAATGCTGCATGACTTTCTGCAGTGTGGGGAAATAGTCGTTTTGAAAGTGTGTGAGCTCAGTGGGATTCTTTTTGCAATAATGAAAGAAATGAGTCAAAACAATAACTGCAGAATATGGTTTGGAACGGAGTCCTGCTGGGGTTCATTGTTTTATTACTGCCGGCTAAAGAGCTGAGGCGGCCAAGCACACTAAGTCTTAGCATGTCTTTTATAATTGGGGCTTATTTAATGATGACCTTCTTGGATTTACTTGGAACCATAAAAGAGGAAAGGGACAGAATGACTTAATTATAAAAACAGTTAATATTTGGGATGGATTTTCTTTATGTCTGTTTTAAAAACCAACTTCTCCCATTATTGCTCAGGGAAAATAGGTCCTGTGGCAGAATCACTGGGCTGTGGTCTGGGGCCTCAGAAAGCACCTCTTCCAGGACGTGCTTTGCACGTAAAGGGACTTGTCAAAGTCCACCCAGTCACCTGGTAGCACAGTGTGTGGCAGCTAACTCTGCATAAGTCAAGTAAAAAGGAAAGTTGAGCCTAACGAGAAAAGTGTATGTCTGTTCCAAGCTGTAAAAATTGTGCCTTCCCATTTCCCTGCAAATTCATTCTTCAGTTCTCCCAACCTCCCTTCCCTCTTCTACCTGCTCTCACCAGATACCTGAGGATATCATCTTTTTCTCCCCAATTATTTCGATTATAAAAATCAGGTTTATTCTTGCAGAAAAACATATCTCTGTAGATTATACAGTCGAAGAAGGGGTGGCCTGTCTCACCCACAATCACACCTCACCATCCTAGCCTAGTGCCGGCTCTCAGCCAGTGTTTACGGGAGTTGCTCAGTAAAGGGGCCCTCCCCAGAACCACACTGCCCAGCTGGCCTTACGCTTCCTTGGTTTTTGGTTTGCTAGGGCAGCTTACCAGCTTGCCTTGCCAGTGGACATGATGGTCTTCACTTGCCAATTCAGTTGTCTTTTATGGCACAGCTGTGACCATCTGTCCTTCGTCATAGGCAAAACTTCGCATTCATCCCTTGCATGACTGCCCTTCATCACCTAGCCAGTCGGTCTCAGCTGATCCTAACTTCCTAATGCACCATGAAAATAAACAGTTAGTAGAGAAATTCTACACGTTCCCAGCTCTACATCTAACCCCTTTCCTGAGTTTATGCTCGTGTATTTCGTTTTCCCATTGCTATGAAGGACAAACTCCTGTGCTCCTACCTAAGGCCAGCCACACAACCTGTGCACTGGGTCCCCAGCTCCTCTCACATACTCAAGGACGTCAATCCTCAATTGAATCCTTAGTGCCTTTCTTCCCTGCACTTTCCTCCTCTCGACTTGGGATCTCCCAGCAGCCTACAAGAATGTTGTGATCTTAGCATCCTCACTTGATTCCACATCCCTTCAAGCTACTGTCCCTTTTTTCGTGTTTCCTTTTTTTAAAATTTTTTTTTTTGAGACAGAGTCTCACTCTGTCGCCCAGGCTGGTGTGCAGTGACGTGATCTCAGCTCACTGCAATCTCCGCCTCCCAAGTTCAAACGATTCTCCTGCCTCAGTCTCCCAAGTAACTGGAACTACAGGCAAGTGCCACCACGCATGGCTAATTTTTGTATTTTTAGTAGAGAAAGGGTTTCACCATATTGGTCAGGCTGATCTTGAACTCCTGACTTCATGATGCGCCCGCCTCAGCCTCCCAAAGTGCTGGGATTACAGGTGTGAGCCACCGCGCCCAGCCTCCTGTTCCCTTTTAAAGCAAAACTCTCCAAAGAGTTGTAATTCTAATCACTGTGTCTAATTCTTCTTCTTCCATGTTCCCTTGAACCTACACCAGTCAGGCTTGTGCCCACATCGGTGAACTCCACTTTGCCGATTCCTGTAGTGCGCTGTACGGTGAACTCCACTTTGCCGATTCCTGTAGTGCGCTGTGCATCTTCTCATGGTTTACCTGTCAGCAGCATTTAGGAAATTAGATCACTTCCTTTCCCTGGAAAGGAACTCTGTGCTTCCTTGATTTCCTCCTGTCTCACTGGCTGCTTTTTGTCAATGTCTGTTCCTGGATCTTTTCCTTCTCTCTTAGTTTCTTGACATCTCACTGGGAAGTATGATGGGCACTCAACCTTAATATGTCCAAAACAGATTTTGTGACATTGATCCTGTCCCCAAAGCTGCTCATCTCCCAGTGTCCCATATCTTGGTAATTGGTAACTTTATTTTCTTGGATGTTTAGGCCCCAAACTTTGGAATCTTCATTGATGTCTCTTTTCTGCTCACACTCTACACCTAAGGGTCAAGAAGTCATGTTACCTTACCTCCAAAATATGCGCCATTCCAACTACTTGTCACCACTATCCTTGCCACCACTCTCTAGTAAAAGCCACTCAGTCACTTACTGGATTATTTGCAATGGCCTGCCACTATCACTGCTTTTGTTCTTGATCCCTGATGCCATGTCTATTCTCAACATAATAGCCAGGGTGATCCTTTGACTGTATGAGAACTGCTGTCTTAGAGAAATTCTCATAAGAGGACATGTACTAGAAACTATTGTTTGTAATAGAGAAAAGTTAGAAACAACCTGTCAATGGATTAATACACTGTGGTATATTCCTAGAGTGGAATACTATGCAATAGGGGAAAATAAAATAGAGATATCTCCCATAATGAGATCCATATGGGCTATAGGGGAAGACCATGAAACATGTCCATATGAGAAAAGCAATTTAGGGAAGTGTTTAAATAAATATGGTGCCTCTATACAGTGAGATACTAGGCAATCAGTAATAATGAGTTGGTAGAACAATACGTACAAGTGGAAAGATGTTCAAGATATTAATATTTTACCAAAAAGTGAACAGAATAATCTTTTCTATCCAATAGAATGTCTTTTAATAAAAGTATGCACATATATGCTTAAATATATACAGAGTATCTCTGGAAGGACATGCAAGAAACTGATAACTTGTTTTCTCCCAGGGAATAGAAAAGGAAGGTTGGGTGAAGAAGGGATATTTATTTTTTACTTTACACCCTTTAGTGCTACAAAATGTTTACATGAGTACGTGTATATATGTATATGTGCACACGCACATATGTACACGTACATATATATGGGTTTATTCTGTTGCTCTAAGGTTTGTGTTTCTTTGTGTTTTACCTATAAAACTTCATCTGTGATATGGTTTGGTTCTGTGTCCCTGCCCAAAACTCATCTTGAATTGTAATCCCCACATGTCAGGGGAGGGGCCTGGTGGGAGGTGATCAAATCATGGGGCAGACTTCCCCTTACTGTTCTCATGCTAGTGAGTGAGCTCTCACGAGATCCGGTTGTATAAAAGTGTGTGGCATCTCCCCCTTTGCTGTCTCTCTCTCTCCTGCTCTGCCATTGTAAATATGTGCACCCTTCCCTTGACCTTCTGCCATGATTGTAAGTTTCCTGAAGCCTTCTAGTCATGCTTCCTGTTAAGCCTGTGGAACTATGAGTCAATTAAACCTCTTTTCTTTATAAATTACTCAATCTCAAGTAGTTCTTTATAGCAGTGTGAGAACAGACTAATACAATCTGGAATTTTTATTGGTAGAAAGAGTAAGGTCACAAGGAACAGTAGCTCGCACCTATAATTCCAGCACTTTGGGAGACTGAGGCAGGAGGATCACTTGAGCCCAGGAGGCTGCAGCAAACTATGACTGTGCCACTTCACTCCAGCCTGGGCAACAGAGTGAGATCCGACTCAAAAAAAAAAAAAGGGAAAAGGAAAGAAAAAGGTACGGATACATAGATACATTCTTCCAAATAACTGCCAATTGTCCCAAGACTGTGGAGTGACACTAACCCATTTTTTCTCCATTGATTCAAATGCTGCCTTTATCATATACTACATTGCTATTGCTACTATTTTAATTATTACCCTCATCATCAGGTTTTTAAAACTCAAGTAAATTACCAGTTTAAAAAATTTTTCCCTTGGATTTAAATTACAAGGTTATAAAAAAAATCAACCCCAAACCAAGGTACATATGTATATACACATCATCAATTATGCAGTAATTTATTTTAATAAAAAATGTGTCTCAAACTATAAAGACATTCAAGCATAAATATTGGCCTTTTGCTTTAAAAAAAAAAAAGTGAAGGAGATCCTGTATTTCTTTTATAGCCCTATTATTAACCTTGAGAAACTGTGCTCATTGCCTGACTACGTGCTTTCAGTCCATTCTGTGGGGGTGTAATTGTGTGTTTTACAAGCACTCACCTGGATTTATATAGTCATTCTGCAGGAAAGTGCCTCAGAACCAGCATGTGGTTAAGATTGTTCATCTCCCATTTAAATGCTGCTATGTAACATTCCCCAGCTGGGAGGTGGGCTTAGTACTCACAAGAGCTACATCTAAATATTGAAAAGGACCTGGAAATGTTCAGATTTTACTGAGATTTGAGCACTTTTCTTCTTCCCAATGTATTCAAAAGGCAAAGTATTACTCTATTTCTTCTGCCTCCCCAAATAGGATAGTTCTGTGTTCTGTGATGAGATTGCACTACAGAGAAACAATTTGTACATTCCATATGATTGATCTATAACTATAATGGTAACAGGAAGAAAATAGCAGCAATAATGGGTAAGCAAATAATTGCAAACTTCTGTTTCCAGGACTATTGTAAGCTCAGTTCCCTGGACATCCCTCCCTCTATAAAACAACTAAAAATTCTAGATGAAATTATCTAAATGTGTAACATTTAAGTTTAGATGAGTGACAAAACATTGAATTGGAAGTGTTGAGTGAAACACCAAGACATGATAAATATTGGACACAAAGCAAATTTTGAGACAGACCAAGATGAAGACATTCAATGCAAGTGGCCAAGAATCCAGGCCACATAGAAGGCACAAAACAGTCTGGTGACTCTCCCCTTGGAACTCCACTGGGAGTGGGTTTACAGAAAGAGTTCCTGGTGAGAGCTGCTGCTACCCTATGAGAGGTGATGACACTTTCTCACCATAAGTCCGAAGAGGAGCTTCAAGGAAACCTCTCAGAGAGCTTGACACAGGTCCCCTGAAATTGTGAGCCATAGGACAGGTTACCCAGGGTTGAGGAAACTAAAGCAAAGAGGCTAAGGCTCTTGGCCTGACAACAGGGCAGAAAAGGGGCATGCTCTGGCACTGTGATGAACTTCCATTCTAATATTTTATGAAAATGTAAAGCATCTGAAATAGCCAAATATCTTTGGTGAATAAAACAGATGAAGTGGGAAGACTTATTCTATCTGATTTCAAGAATTATTAAAAAGCTGCAGTAAGTAAAACAGTGTGCATTGGTGTAAAGGCAGATACATAGATCAACTGAGCAGAAAGTCTAGAAGTATGAGGCCAGGGACAGTGGCCCATGCCTGTAATCCCAGCACTTTGGAAGCCCAAGGTGGGTGGATTGCTTGAGTCCAGGAGTTGGAGACCAACCTGGCCAACATGTTGAAACCACATCGCTATTAAAAATACAAAAATTAGCTGGACATGGTGGTGCACGCCTGTAATCCCAGCTACTCAGGAGGCTGAGGCACAACAATCACTTCAACCCCAGAGGTGCAGGTTGCAGTGAAATAGACACATATATGGCCAATTGTCTTTTGACAAAGATTTTGATAATTGTTTGTCTCCGTGTCCCCACCCAAATCTCATCATGAATTGTACTCCCATAAATTTCCACATGCTGTGGGAGGGACCCGGTGGGAGAGAATTGAATTATGGGGGTAGTTTCTCCCACACTGTTTTCGTGGTAGTGAATAAGTCTCATGAGATCTCATGGTTTTTTAAGGGGCTTCCACTCTCGCTTCTCTCTCATTCTCTCTTTCCACCACCATGTAAGAAGTGCCTTTCGCCTTCTGCCATGACTGTAAGGCCTCCCCAGCCACATGGAACTGTGAGTCCACTAAACCTATTTTCTTCCCTATGTCTTTACTAGCAGTGTGAAAACAGACTAATACAGATGCCGCGACAGTTCAATGGATAAAAGATATATTTGCAACATTGGTTATTGGAACATTTGAATAGCCAGATGCCAAAAAGAGAAAAAAGTGAAAAAAAAAAAAAAAAGGGAGAGAGAGAGAATGTCAGCCTGTACCTTACAATGGGAAGCTTGCACCATCTATAAAAATTAACTTGAAATGCAGTCAGGCACAGTGGCTCATGCCTGTAATCCCAGCACTTTGGAAGCCCAAGGTGGGTGGATTCCTTGAGTCCAGGAGTTGGAGACCAGCCTGGCCAACATGGTGAAACCACATCTCTACTAACAATACAAAAATTAGCTGGACGTGGTGGTGCACGCCTGTAATCCCAGCTACTCAGGAGGCTGAAGCACAAGAATCAGTTCAACCCTGGAGGTGCAGGTCGCAGTGAGCTGAGATCCCACCGCTACACTCCAGCCTGAGTGACAGAGCAAGACTCTGTCTCAAAAAAAAAAAAAAAAAGCAAAAATTAAGGTTTTTTTTTAAAATGGATCAAAGACCTAAATGCAAGATTTAAAATTATAACACTTTAAAAGATAAATGTACTAGTTATCTATTGTTGAGTAACAATGTTACTGCTCAACTGGAGGCACTCATTGGCAGAATTCAGTTTCTCATGGTTTTGGGACTGAAGACTTCAGTTATTGCCCTCAGCTCCTAGACACCACCCACACGTTTGCCATGTGTTCCCCAATGCAATCACTTGCTTCCTCAAAGCCAGAGAGAAAGAGACCCCAGCAAGATGGGTGCTAATATCTTATGTAACATAATCATGTAGTCACACATAATCACACACATTCCAAAAGCTTTGCCATATTCTACAGCTTAGAAGCAAGCCACAAGCCCTGCTCACACTCAAAGCCAAAAGCAATAGGAGAGTAACTTCAGAAAGCATATAGCTCTACTGCACTGATGGGGAGAAATGTACATGACTATACCGATCTTTTGTGTGTTTGTTTAAAAAATAGTTCTACATGGATATTCCTTGTATGCTGCCTCGTATGGCAGTTTCTTTTCCGTGTATGTTTTTATATCCCTATTTAGGCCATAAGTTCCTGAAGGATGGGAGTATATTACTTACACCTCGTCAGTTCCAGGGAACCCTGCAGCAGCATCTCACATGTATTCAGTACAAGAAATACTTGGCTAGAGAGTCAGCTTGGCAGAATGGAAAGTGCATAGGCTTATGGAATCAGAGGAAGTTAAATTCAAATCCCAGCTCTTCCATTTATTAGTTAAGTAAACTAGAGCATTACTTAATATCTGTGATCTTCAGTTTCCTTATATTACCTCATAGTTTTGAGATTAAATGAGACACTGTGTATCAGCTGCCTGTTTCACTAAATAATAGCAATTACTGTTATTTCTAGATGAGGATAACTAGTAATGAAATATTTTAAATGAGCAAGCTTAACATTAGACGACAATTGAAGCAGCGTTCTGTGATGGGTATTTCTTAACATGTGTTAAAACATCAGGAATCCTTTTGACAGCTGCTCCCCTGGCTAAGAACAGCCCCTTCCAGGTGTGCACCCTCTAGAGTGCCCCAGAAACAACGCTTTGCCAACTACCTTCTGCAAACCGTCTTTTCACTTGAACAAACTTCCCCCAAACAAACCTGATTAATTACTGAATAAAATACATCAGGGCGTGTCCTCGGATCACAACAATATTTCTGCCACAAGAGGGCACAATGTGACTGTGCATACTGTAGTTTCTTAAAAATTACAATCCTAAAAGTTCATATTCATTACAGGATACGCTGTGCTCCAATAACTGTTTTTATCTATTTGAATATTGTTTTCTATATACTTAAATTAATTTTATTTCTTAAGGCAAGAATAATGGAGAGCAGGAAATTTCCACAATTTCCTTGTGGAAAATTGTTCTCAGGCTATAACTGGTTAAGTACAAACGTAACATCATTATTTTCTTTATTTTAAAATACTGTGATTCATCTGCTTTCTGGGAGTCATTTCCTGTAGGGCCTTAAGAGGCTTTCTAGCTCCAAATTACTCTACATTCCTAGTTCTTGTTATGTTTCCTGCAGGCCATCAGGTTCATGGATTTTATTACAGCCTTGCAAATTAGTAGAAAATATTTACTAGCCCATAAATAATTTATCAGCTTCATCTTGCTCCTGGGGGCAGATTGGTAATGAAATCGCTGAAAGCACTATTATTCATAACTTACTCAGTTATAAAACTAACGATTGTTACACAACCAGTTTCTAGTTTTTGTTCCCCCTTCTCCTTGGGAAGAGTGTGCATGTCTAGTGGATGTGGGCATGAATGTGGCCAAATAAACCTGTTGCCCAACATCACATGCAAACCATGGCATGGATGGCAAGAGTGCCACATACACAGTCTGGTTTCCTTGACAAATGGAAGTCACCGTCTGCTATGACCTGAATATTTGTGTCTCCCCTCAAATTCATATTTTGAAATCCTAACCCTCAAAATGATGGTATTAGGAGGTAGAGCTTTTGGGAGGCTGTTAGGCAATAAAGAGCCCTCCTGAATGGGATTAGTGTCCCCATAAAACAGGCCCCAAGAGACCCCTCACCCCTTCTGCCTTGGGAGGTTACAGTGAGAATGTGGCCATCTATGAAGATTAGGGCTGTAACCAGACACTGAACCTGCTGGCACCTTGATCTTGGGAGTACCAGCCTCCAGAACTGTGAGAAATAAATTTCTGTTGTTTGTAAGCCCCCTAGTCTATGGTATTTTGTTATGACAGCCTGAACTAAGATACCTTCCTTTGAAAAGTCCTGCTGGCAACAATACTTATCCCCTGTTTGAGAGAATTACTCGCCAGAACACGCCTGTTTCCTCCTCCTCCTCCTCCTCCTCCTCCTCCTCCTCCTCCTCCTTATCCCCCCCACCCATTCCCCGGACACCTAGTGGGAGACTGGGCAGAACCTTGTTACACTGTTTTACAAACATTTCTGTCTCTGGGCTGGAGATGGATGTTTCTGTGCTCAGGAAGCTGGTGTGCTTCTGATATGGTACCGTTGTCCAAGTCACTGTCCATCTGTCTCTTTTTGCAAAGTCACATGTTTCCTTGCAGTTACCATATCCATTTCAACTTAGACTTTATGTTCCGTGCCAGCCTCTACCTGACTAAGGGGAAGTGCCGTTCCCCTTATACTTTGGGGGTGCCTGCCTTTTTCTGGAAGAACAGCTGTGGGTCAGCATCCTTCTTCACACATTATGTCTATGCCCCCCTCCAACTGAGCCACAATTAGAACAGGATGGCAAATGAACTATACAGTTATTAATGGTGAAAGCAAATGTGCCACACAAGAGAAGCAGCCCCCTGTAAGCAAGAGGGTGGGTGAGGACAACAGCGGAGAAGAGGCAGCTTTTCCCTCCACCATCAGCTCCCCTCCCCTCTTAGTTTAAACTCTGAGGAAGTGTGTGGGACCCTGATCTGCCCCATTATTGAGCCCTGTCCCATAAACAAAGGAAGTCGGTGAGGATCAGTGGAGAGAGGGCAGCAGCAGGATGGGGCAGCTGAAACCAGGATTCCCAGGGGGCAAATGTGCCCGAGGATGCTGACAACTTGAACTTCAAGACAGATTTCAGGAAATGTTTTCCCCATGGCTGTACTGGAGAGGTTAATAGATGTCCTGTGAAAACAGAGTTCCACAAAATGTCTTTGTCACAGGACTTCTTGGAGCCTTTAATAGGCCAAAACTCTTATCTCCCAAAGGGAGGTATTATTTTAACCACAAAACTTGTTTTTGAAATAGTGTCATACAAACCTACTGTTTTGAGTTACGTCTGTGGGAACTATTTTTCTAATTATCTAATGTGGACCAATTATTCTAAAAGCAACAATCACAATGTGCTGTTCCCTTACTAAATAAGAGCAAAATGTGTTTAGTCATGTGTGATGAAGAATAAGACGGAGGAGTACTTTGGGGAGGGTTGTTGGGGGATTGGAGGCGGCATTGTCACTATAGAATTACAAATGCCTAGAGTCTCTATGAAGGGTACAAAGCTTGTCTGTTATCCAGGTGTATCTTTATTTCAACATGTAACCACCAGTGAATTCTTCTTGCCCACTGCCCAGATAAAGCTGACTTACCAAGGCAGGGGAATTGCAATAGAGGAAGAGTTTAATTTACATAGAGTCAGCTACATAGGAGACCAAAGTTTTATTATTACTCCAATCAGCCTCCCAGAAAATTTGGAGGCTATGGTTTCTCAAGGAGAGTTTGGCAGTCAGGGGCTAGGGAATGGGTGCTGCTAATTGGTTGGGGACGCGCTCACTGGGGTGTGGAAAATGGTCCTTTTGCTCTGAGTCCACTTCTGGGTGGGGCCACAGGACAGGGTGAGTCATGAATCTCGGGTCCAGGTGGAGTCATCCGGTCATCAGAAATGCAAAAGTTTGGGAAAACATCTTAAAAGTTCTACAATAGTGATGTTATTTATAGGAGTAATTGGGGAAGTTACAAATCTTGTGACCTCTGGAACAATGGCTGATAATCCTTTGTGCCTACGTCTGAGCAGAATTCAAGCCCCTCTCATAATCCTAAACTTGTGGCCTTTCATTAGTTTTATAAAGGCAGTTTCATTTTGGGAAGAGTTATTATCATTTAAACTATAAAATTCTCCCAGAGTTAGCTTGGCCCATGCCCAGGAATGACTGGGGCAGTTTGGAGGTTAAAGGTAAGATGAAGTTGGTCAGGTCAGATCTTTTTCACTGTCATAATTTTCTAACTGTTATAAGTTTTGCAAAGGCAGTTTCTAACAAGCTTGCAGTGCTTCCCTGGCATCACTTTGTAAGAATTCCCAAGTTTGTCAGGTGTGGTGGCTCAGGCCTGTAATTCCAGCACTTTGGGAGGCTGAGGTGGGAGGATCACGTGAACCCAAGAGTTTAAGACAAGCTTGGGTAACATGGCAAAACCCCATCTCTACTAAAAATACAAAAATTACCTGGGTGTGGTGGTGCATTCCTGTCACCTGAGCTATTGGGAAGCTGATGTGGGAGAATCACCTGAGCCTGGGGAGCAAGAGGCTGCAGTGAGCTGTGAGCTGTGATCATGCCACTGCACTTCAGCCTGGCTGGTGGAGTGAGACCTTGTCTCAAAAAAAAAAAAAAAATCCCAAGTCCTAGAAGCTGGTTTAGAGGTGGCCCAGCCCATGGTGTGATGGATGGGTAAATGAAGGGAGAGGCTCATGTTCGTTAGGCGGGATTTGAATGTCTGAGATCTCAGAGAGATATACCCAGCCCCTGTGTCTTCTTAGTGAGGTATAAGAAGTTATCTTTTCCAGAAGACAGAGGCTAGACTACTGCCCCATAAGTAAAATCAATACAAGTTGATGACCTGAAAGAACAGAAATTGATTAAAAGGAGGCAGATTGTAGGCAAATAAAATTCCAGTAAAACCTGGTATAACATGTAACTTGATGGTGTTACCATTGTCTTAAACAGTAGGAATTGCTATGGTAACACACAGCACAAGAGTGCTGAAAAACATTTTGGCTGGTTCCTTTTGCAGGCTAGGGAGTGTTTTTCAAAACTCATGTGCAATATGTCCCTGAGCCCTGCTGATCTTGCTTGCTTGGGACCATGAGGCTAATGAGAAATGGCAGCGTCCTCAGAGCACATCCAAGGACGAGGGGATTGGAAAGCATTGTCTTCTGAATTCCTAAGAGAGGAAAGCAAACAATCGATGTGCAGGGCTGCAGAATAGACAGCAATAACTACTACGTCGATATCTAATTCTGCCCATGTCATCTAGCCACAAACCATCAACACTTTGCACCTATAGAAGCTTCCTCTAGAGCGTCCTGTGTGAATACCTGGGTCAAGTTGGCCCAGAAGGATTCTGGCCTGGGACCAAATTCGGCCATCTATCCTGAGAGGTCAAAGTCTGAATTCAAAACCAAAAACCAGAAACTGAAGAAAGGAAGAAAAAAACAACAACCCTTAGTCTCCTCAGAAACCTAGGGAAAGGGAGGAGGTGCATACCAATACCCACGGCCACACGGAGAGAGGACTTAAATGGCCTGAGAAAAAATGTGCCATTGTAAGTGGAGAAGAAAACAGCTATTGTCTAACACTTAAAAAAAAAAATACTGTATAAACAGCTAACAGCTGTTTTTCAGCCTTTGCTTTTTAGAGCAAAAGCCAATAAAAAAGAAGACATGTGCTTTCAAATGTGGTTTTTGTTCAGAGCCCAGATTTTCTACAACTAATTTACAACCCAGAAGTAGACCCTGTTTGCTTTGAAGAATAGAGAAAACTACAAAGTTCAGTAGAATGCCACAGGCCCAGATGGAGGTTAAGCCAGACAGACTTTGCTGTACCAAGGAAAGACTTTGCTGACTTGATGGACAAGTCAGCGGTGATTTCAGTGTTAAAAAACAGAAACCAGAACTCTCAAACCTCACCTCAATAAGTGGACAACGAAAGGAAAAAACAGCAATTTTGCATGCAAAAGTAGGAAACAAGGCGCATCTCTCTGAGACGCTGTTGCTTGATTGATTGCAGCACCCCTAGCTACAATGATCATCACAGGAGTAAATAATACAGTCCATACATTGTCCACATGTAAAAGCCACCTGATAAGACTATGAGGTCTTTAATGGGCATCCATATTGTAAATAAGGAAATTATAGGAGACTCTCAAAAGGGATATTTGTATACAAAATTACTAGTTAAATTCTGCAATTATGAAGCCAGAAGGATAACAGTGAGGCAAGGCCCTTGTTATAAACAGAGACACAGAGATGATCCCATACTTATTCCCTCCCAGCACCTCTGTTCATGCTGTTTCCTCCACCCTGAGTACCAGCTTCAGGCCTTTAAAGGAAATCCTATGCTTACTCTGGGTATCAGTTCTTCACCCATCTCTACCTTTGTGTTACATATGAGGACATTTAGATGATACAGCTGTAGATATAGACATAGATAGACAGATGTAGACAGAGAAAGAGAGACAGAGAGAGCTTTGAAATGTGCTCTAGTTCTTTCCTATGTCTATGTCTTATTGTTCCTAAAGTTTCGAAGTGTGGGCTACACCTACTTGTGCCGGTCTAATTCTTGCTGTTGTGTTCATATGCCTTGAACATTACGAACACATGCCATCCATTCTCACTTTTCTGACAAAACTGACCCTCTGAAGGCCTCCTGCTATAATTCTACCACATTCTGGATACAACATATTTTTAATGCACTGCTGGGCTTACAGCAATGGCAAACAAACTCTCCAAACAGAGAAACAATGGCAGTGAGCTGAAATCCAGGAAAGAGCTAAAAGGTAAGTGTGGGATAAAATCTGACGCTAAGCCCCAAGCCCATTGCAAGGTGTAAAAGCCAACTTCCAAGTCTCCCACTATAAACCATGACCCTTGAAGGAGGCTCAACCAGTCCTCTGGGCCATGGAAGAAGCAAGTGACAATCTCTTCTGGAGTAAATAACTTCAGTTTAGGCCCCCAAGACTCCCAGTGATCAAGCACAGTGTGTTCAGGATCAAAGACCACCACCAAACAGCAAGAGAATAAGCCAGCATATGAAAGAGAAAGCAAAAATAATAAACAATAAATGTACACGCCCAAGACTTTGGTATTAGAATTATTAAATGCAAAATAGTGCATTTTAAATGCAAAATTGTGCATACCAAGGGTTGTATAGGAAATATTTAAAGAAATCCAAGATGAGATCATAAATGTGTGGAAGTAACCCAGATACTATGAAATATGACCAGGCAGACTTGAAAAAGAGCCAAGTAAAACATTTATAAATGAAAAACATAATTGTTGACATTAAAAACTCAATAACCAAATTAAATGGTATATAAGAAACAACTGAAAAGAGAATTATGTAACGAATGTAGCTGAAGAAATTACCTGGAATATAACACAAAGAGACAGAAACATAGAACATAAAAGAGGGGTTAAGACATAGAGGATAGAATAAGATTTAATATAATAGGAGTGGCAGAAAAGACTAGACAAAATAGATGAAAAAGATAATAAATGAGAATTTCCAGAACTGATAAGAGATGGGTTCCCAGATACAGAAAGTTAAACCACCCTTGCAAAAATTACAACAGTGAGAAAATTATGACCATGAAAGAGATCTGACCTGACTCCATCCTGCATTTAACCTCCAACCTGCCCCTCTTCCTCCCTGGTTATAGGCTGAACTAATTTTGGGAGGAATTTAGTTTATAGTTTGAAACAAAGATGGTAACAAATCCTCCCGGCAACACACCCCCTCCTTGCGTGGGGACCAGACTGCCTTTGTAAAACTAACAAATTAACCACAAGATTAGAAATTATGGCTCAGGAGTTATACAGCCAGAGGGCACAAGATTCCTAACCTTAATTGCTTTTGTGAATAACATTAATACTGTAAAACCTAAGATTGGTGTTTGGGATATTTTTCAGACTCTGCACTCTGATGGATCCAGTGGCACCACCCAGACTGGTAAACTGGTTCCTCTGGTCTTGTGGCCACCATCCAGGAGCTGACTCAGAGCAAGCGGACAGCCTGGACTCCCTGTGATTTCATCCTCAACCCAACCAATCAGCCCTCCCCATTCCCTGGCCCCCTGCCTGCAAGACTGTGTTTCAGGGAGGCTAATGTGAGTTATGATAAAACTTCAGTCTTCCATTTATCCTGCTCTACATGTATTAAACTCTTCCATTCGGCCAACTCTGCATGAATTAAACTCTTTCTCCATTGCAATTCTCCTGTCTTGATAAATTGGCTCTATCTGGGCAGCAGGCAAGACGAACTTACTAGGCAGTTACAGATGCACACCATATACCATGCAGGATAAATTTTTAAAAGTCTACACCCAGTCTGCAAAAAGCAGTAATAAAATTGCAGAATGCTAAACTCAAAAGATCTTAAAGCAGAAAAACGATAGATCATCTACAAAGAAAGAATTAGATTATTGCAACATACCTTTATACAGCAACAGAAACTAGACAATTGTGGAACAATATCTTCAAAGTGATAAGAGAAAATAACTGAGAATTGCATGTGCAGCAAAACTACTTTAAAAAAAAAATAGGGGAACAGATGGCCAGGCACAGTGGTGCACACCGGTAATCCCAGCACTTTGGGAGTTTGAGGCAGGTGGATCATTTGAGGTAAGGAATTCAAGACCAGCCTGGCCAACATGGTGAAACCCCATCTCTACTAAAAATAAACAAATTCGCCAGGTGTGGTGTGCACCTGTAATCCCAGCTACTCAGGAGGCTGAGGCAGGAGAATCGCTTGAACCTGGGAGGTGGAGGCTGCAGTGAGCCGAGATCACACCATCGCACTCCAGCCTAGGTGACAGAGGGAGTCTCCATCTCAAAAATAATAGTCATAATAATAAATAGGGGAAAAGGTATACAAACTTATTTAATGTGTACACATGGGAACCTTCAGAATGAAGACTCATCTTCTCAATGTGGTACAGCAGATTACATGCCGTCTTGAGGTTACAGAAAGAATGGGGCCTTGAATCTGGGTAGAATGCGTTATGTGAATGGGGAGGAGAAGAATTGTATTGAGGGGCAATAAATGATCACCAAGGAAAATGGTTGGATCAGGGAGCAGAAATTAACTTGTAAGTAGTTCTTGGAATTTAAATGATCCTTGGAGACAGTCGTTATCTCAAAAAAGGTTCTGTTCAGGTGTGCGCACCAAGGGTTGTATAGGAACAGATGTGCATACCAAGGGTTGTATAGGAACTGGTGTTACATTCTTGGTCTTCTTTCCTGTAATGGATAATGAGATAATGGAGGCTAACAAGAGCAACTGTTCTCCTCGGTGGGTCAGTCCTATCTTTACGGGGAAAAGTCTCTTCCAGTGCTTGTTGATCTCTAAGGGTGTTGAATTCCACATACTCACTATACCGGGGAGCCATATTTTGGGGTGAAATATTTCAGTCATCACTTTGAAACTTAAAAAAACTCACGTATTAAAAGCCAAGCAAATAACTTTGGAGAAATTTGGTTTAGAGGTTGTTAGAGATAGACAAAGAAATGGAAAGACAAATTGGAATGAACAGAAAAGAGCAAATTTAAATATATCATCCTCATATCTTCTTTAGTCAGTCTCTTAGTCCTGAGAATAGATCAGTTCAGTTAAACAGCTGTGTCTCATTCTAGGAGGTGGCATTGTAGACGGGGTGGGCCACTATATATGATGCAGGCAAACAGATCTTTAATAGGAGGCATTTCTATGGAAACAGAAGGAAAGCAAAGGTGAATGTCCCGGAGCAGTCAATAGACTAGTTTTTCTAGAGTCTCTCAAGCATCTTCAGGTTGCCACTGCAATCCAGATTTTTCTGGATTGTGACTTGAATCGGGTATTCAAGTGGACTTTCTGAGAAGTCCATACATCAGCAGGCAGGCACAAAAGTTGTACATATATAGAGAGAGAGACACACATATACATACATATGTTGCTATTGTTTCTCCCGAAGTTTAAGTTGCTAGCTTCAGTTTACAGAGCTTTAAGAAAAGCACAGTTTCAATTTCTAGTGATTCCAAGTCAGAAAAATGGAAGAAAATTTTGAGAACAGTCATTTGGAGACTCAGCAAAATTCCTTTTAAGAATGAGTGTGAAATAAAGAATTTCCAGGTAAGCATTATGTACGAACAAGAAAATGAACAATTCAAGGGGTGCTATGCTTAAGCTTCTTTCTGGGCTTCATACCAGGAACACTTTTATGTGAAAAAGAAAAAGATTTAAGTATGAGGTTAACATTTACTCCACTGAGTGACAAAGAAGGTTTTTTCATGTTCCCTGACTCTCTGGGAATTCAGGAAACAATTGAGTTATTGGTGGTTTAAAATGTCAGAGAGCAGTAATCATTCGTACAATGTGCTTCCCACTCTCAATTACTTCAGGCATTGTCTGATTTTGAGGCTATTCTTAAGAACTAAAATGTTTTTCTAGTGTATATTGTGTAGTTTCCACGTGCTCTGTATGACTAATGCGTTAGTCACAGGTTACACCATGAGAGACTCAAGAAAAGACAGTCTTGAGCTCCAGAACCACCTTGCTTCCCGACTCCAAATTCCTCCTCTCCAACCAATGATTCCTCTCTGCCTCCACCTCTGAGACTGGTTCTTTTCCTGGCAGGAGATACTTACTGAGCAGGTATTTGCCGATTCTTGAAGCCTTTAGTTCAGTAAGAAATCTCCACCCTCCTTCTCATGCAGACATTCTCTCTGGATTCCTCACCCCTTTTCCTATAATCTCTTGTCTACCAGTGGGAAAATATGTGAGCCCAGCTGCTAGAGAACCGAGAAAGGAAGAAACAAGAGAAAAAATTAGGTGAGGTTGATGCAACTTGAACAAAAATATTTTGATCTGTGCTTTTTGTAATATGGAAAAGCATGAACCAACCCATGTATACAACAATCAGGAACTACTTAGAAATTTCAGCACGGGAAGAAAATGGAATATTGTATTGCCATGCCTGATGACAAATGCAAGGACTATGTGACCAGTGGCTACTTGGGGACTATCGGGCTATCAAACTGCTTACGTAAACTAAGGTCAACTCATAAACTTAGAGTGCAGGCTCAATCATGCACGCAGGTTACAAATACGGAAAAATCAAACAGAGAGCCAAGAACTGAAAGAGAATATGGAAACTTCTAACTTAGTAAATTAACGGTGAAAGTGTTTCCATATTGTTTTTGTTGCTCCCATGATTCTTGCAGGTTTTTTCATGTAGGGAGCTACGTTTTTATTTTAAATGGTGGACTGAAAAAACATGGTGAATGTACTAAACTCTGATCAGGAGACAAATCAGTAATTTCTACAAGAAAAGTTAACTATAACAAATTAGTAACGGGATTGGAGTGGTGAAAGATTGGCTAGTAACTGGTAAAGAGAGTTCTAAAGAATATAGGAATAGCAGATACAGACAGCAGCTTTCTCCCCTAGGACTGAGATAGAGCACTGAAGGAAGAGCTGAGATCCAGGCCTCATGGGAGAGGGTCTGGCCAGGGCTTTCAGGATGGGGGAAAAGTCCATGAGGGGCCTCACTGCTGAGGCTCTCCAGAAACCTGTCTCTGGAGTGCTGAGGAAGGCATCCACTGCAAAGATGCCCCAGCAGGTTCCAAGGAAGCCATCCAAGGGGCAGTACCCCATTTTTTGCACCCTACTGCAAAGCTTCCTGAGGGGGATCTGGCAGAGGTCATTCACAGGCAGGTTCCCAGGGAAGCTGTCTGCAGGAAGGCATCTCAGGCTGCTGGCTGCCTGGGGCTGCAGAGAAAGCTGTGCAGGCTGCAAGAGCCTGAGACAGCAAGCCCCCTGGAACTAGGAAGAGCAGCCATTTTCTCTCACAATGTCCCTCCAGGACTCCCTACTGACAAAGCCTAATCCTCACCATTCTCGCAGAGCGAGTAATGAAGGGCGAATTTGGAGCTGGGAGGCAACTGACTGATAACTGTCACAGTGAATTAAGCTGCTGGTGGAGCTTGGGCCATGCATATGTTCATTCCAGGCTCAGAGCCCTGGATTTTCCTATCAGAAAGCCAAGCTCATGCAGAAAGCCTGAGCTGATGATCAGACAGCCCAGCAAGCTGGTTCTTAACTTTCCTTGTGTGCAATATCTTATGAAAGCTCGCTGGCTTTCCATATGAGTCATTACTATCATGTGCCAGACCCTAATATATATAATATATTTACATACAATATATGTAAGATTATATATATTGTTTTTTAAAAATATCAACCATTATTTTAGATATGGGGGTACACGTGCCAGTTTGTTACATGGGCACATTGCACCTAGTTAGTGAGCATAGTCCAATAGGTAGTTTTCCAACCCACATCTTGCTTCTTCGCTCCTCCCTCTAGTAGTCCACAGTGTCTGTTGTCTGCATGTTTATGACCATGTGTGCTCAATGTTTAGCTCCCACTTGTAAATGAGGACATGGGTATTTGGTTTTCTGTTCCAGCATTAATTCATTTAGGATTATGGCCTCCAGCTCCACCCATGTTGCTGCAAAGGACATGTTTCATTCTTTTTTATGGCAGTATAGTATTCCATGGTGTATATACACCACATTTTCTTTATCCAATCCGCCTCTGATGGGCACCTACATTGTTTCCATGTCTTTGCTGTGATGAACATACAGGTGCATGTGTCTTTTTGGTATAATGATCTATTTTCCTTTGGGTAGATACCCAAAAATGAGATCACTGGGTCAAATGGTAGCTCTGTTTTAAGTTCTTTGAGAAATCTCCAAACTGCTTTCCACAGTGGCTGAACTAGTTTACATTGTCATCAGCACTGTATAAGCACTGTCTTTTCTCCACAGCCTCACCAACATCTGTTGTTTTTTACTATTTAATATTAGCCATTCTGACTGTTAAGAGATGGTATTTCATTGTGGTTTTGATTTGCATTTCTCTGATGATCAGTGATGATGAACTTTTTTCATGTATTTCTTGGCTGCTTGTATGTCTTCTTTTGAGAAGTACTTGTTCATGTACTTTGCCCATTTTTAATGGAGTTATTTGGTTTTTACTTGTTAAGTTCTTTATAGATTCTGGATATTAGATCTTTGTCAGATGCATAGTCTGAGAATATTTTGCAACCCATCCTGTAGTTTGTCTGCTTACTCTGTTGATGGTTTCTTTTGCTGTGCAGAAGCTCTTTCATTTCATTAGGTCCCACTTGCCAATTTTTGGTTTTTGTTGCAATTGCTTTTAAGGGCTTAGCCAAAAATTCTTTGCCAAGGTCAATGTTGAGAAGGGTATTTCCTAGGTTTTCTTCTAGGATTTTTGTAACTTGAGGTCTTATATTTAATCTATCTTGAGATAACTTTTGTTTATGGTGAAAGGTAAGGGTCTAGTTTTATTCTTCTGCATATGGCTAGCCAGCTATCCCAGCATCATTTATTGAGTAGAAAGTCCTTTATTCCTTTTTTTGGTCAGCCTTGTTGATCAGATGGTTGTAGGGGTACAGTTTTGTTTCTGAGCTTTCTATTCTGTTCCATTGGTCTATGTGTCTGTTTTTGTACTGGTATCCTGCTGTTTTGGTTACTCAAGCCTTATAGTACAGTTTGAAGTCAGGTAGAGTAATGCCTCTGGCTTTGTTCTTTTTACTTAGGATTGCTTTGGCTATTTGGGTTCCATACGAATTTTAGAATAGTTTTTTCTAACTCTGTGAAGAATAACATAGTAGTTTGATAGGAATAGCTTTGATTCTGTAAATTCTGTAAAATCTGCTTTGGGCAGTAGGGGTATTTTAATGATACTGATTCTTCCAACCTATTTGCATGAAATGTTTTTCTATTTAGTGGTGTCATCTCTGAGTTGTGTCAGCAGTGTTTTGTAGTTCTCCTTGTAGAGATCTTTCACCTCCTTGGTTAGCTGTATTCCTAGGTATTTCATTTGGTTCATGGCTATTGTAAATAGGACTGTGTTTTTTATTTGATTCTCAGTCTAGATATTTTTAGTGTATAGAAATACTACTGGTTTTTAGACATGAATTTTGTATCCTGAAATCATACTAGAATCTTTGATCAGTTCTAGTAGCCTCTTGGCAGAGTCTTTAGGGTTTTGTAAGTATAGAATCCCATAGTCAGCGAAGAGAGATCGTTTGACTTGCTTTCCTGTTTGGATGCCTTTTATTTCTTTCTCTTGCCTTATTGCACGAGCTAGGTCTTTCTATACATATGTTCTTATCTTCCCCAAGGCAGGCTGAACCAAATGGATCTTTCCATTCTTGTGACTTCAAACATGTTATATAACAATACAAATATGCCTTTCAGGTATTAATGTAATATGCTATGTTAAGGAAAAGAATGAATAAAGAACACTGTAAAAATATTTAGTGACTGCATAAATGCACATGTCATGGTTTTAAAGTTTCTGTACCATACTCTTTGACAATGGAGTGATCAAGCACGTGGGCCCTCAGCTACTTACTGTGTGACCTTGGGCAAACTATGTACCCTTCTGTTCCTCAATTTCCTCATCTGTAAAGTGGGTATAATAGTAACATTTACTTCACATAATTGTTGGGAGGCTTCAATGAAGTAATATATGTAAAGCTCTTAGGACAGGGCCTAGAGAGAGTAAGCACTCCACATGTTAGGTACTTGTATTAATATTTAAGAATGGCAACACCCAAACCCACGTGTGCCCAGACCCATCTGGAGTCCCCTACGATCTCTGCCGGGCTCCTTCCATAGAATGTTCATCTTCCTCACAAACTGTGTGCCTCCTAAACACTGTGTGCCTCCTAAGGGGCACCTGGGCATGGTGCCACCACTGAGCCATGCTGATAGCCCATCCCTGGCCATGCAGGACACAGGCCCACTCTTCTATCATCAATGCTGAACAGAATGGCTGAAAGCCAAAACAAGTAAACTGGCCTCCACACAACCCATCCAAACAGCCTGGGGCCTGGCAGTGCCAGGGGAAAAGCTTGAAAGGAAAAACAACCAAAACCAACACATAGGCTTGTCTTTGTCATGGCTGACCCAGCTCGCAGACAGGCACGGAAACAGAGTGACTTTATAAGAAAATGCTTTTCTTTCCACGCAGTAATTGAATCCAGTTGTGGCTTGAGGTTGCACATTAGTGGGGTTTTTAAAAGTTTTATCTCTTACACGCTCTGCGCCAGCTGAGCAATCTTATATTTCTGTTAAATTCCTGCGAAGCAGTGTGCTGAAGCATCCATCATGTCATATAATCCTTTGGGATCTGACTCTTACGCTCACCCAGCAGATAAGCCAGGGATCCTTTAGGCTTTTTAAAAGCTAAACCTCTTGAGTGGAGTCCAGGACAACCCCTCTGGATACAGAATTCTGCTTTGCAGTAAATAGCATTTGGGATCGTTCTAGGGCCGCTGAATTTTCAGAAGGCTTCAGGTTGACTTTAGCACCATTCCTCTTCAAGAGGGCTCTCTCTCCTTGTCCAGTCAACACTCTTCTGGCGACCTCCTAAGGGGGAAGAGCTCAGCGGTGGCTAGGACAGGATGTTTCAGAGTCAGATTAGGTTGCATCTTGTCCCGTGGCTAACACTGATGGCTGACAGCACACTTCACTGCTGATGAAATGAAACAGTCCCTGTTCTAGCAACTGCCACCCACATCAGGACATCAAGTCTTACACTACCCGTTGGAGTCCTGCCCTGCAGCCCTCAGGGGCACAGATTCAAAGGCCTTCGCCAGAAGCTCTTCACTAAAGCAGGCGTTTTACAAATTTTTAATGACTTTGATCATCCTGCAATGATAAAATGATCCACGTGGGCAGTAGAGTGGGATACGGGTTGAATTAAGAAGAGTGGAAGTTTCTTTTGCAGACATGAGCATGCCCTCTGTGCACTGGACTCTGGTGGTGTGGAAGCGACAAAGTGTGTGCTGTCGCTCCTGTCCTCGCACCTTATGTGCCTCTGTCCTCCAGCTTCTCCCTGGTTTCAAAACGCTTTCACTCAGGGTGCTGGGCAGGAAGGAAATGGCACACATAGACACTTGGGAGAGTTTAGTAAGACACTATTTGCAAAGGTATGAGCAGGGTATAGGGTTGGGGGCTGGGGCAAGGGCAGCATCCCTGGCCTGAGGGTGAAGGGAACAGTCACTAGATCCAGAGACAGCAGAGTGGGAACTAACAGGAATCGTGACACAGCCGACAGGGCGACCCCACAGCCAGGGGCAGGGAAATCCAGCCCCTGCAGCTGCAACTTCTGCTCTCCTGGGGGGCTGCCCAGCCACAGCCCACCGGAAGCCAGAGGGCAATGGAGCCTGTGGATGGCATCATACAAGTCAGCCTCTGCCCTGCTCATGCCAGCTCTCCCCTGGCACTGCCAGGCCCCAAGCTGTCTGGTTTGGTTATAGAGGAGCAGTTTGCTTGTTTTGGCTTTGGGCCATTTTGCCCAGGGCATGAGCAGAGCAGAGGCTGGATCTGGAAGAGCCAGAGGGAGGCACGCAGCAGCCACACCACACCTGGAGACCTCTAGAATTCAGGGACCAGGTTTTACTCATCTTTATATCCTAGAGCCTGATGCATAATAAGCACATGATGTATTTTTTTCAGAACAAATGTTAGAAAGAATGAATGAATGAAAGCATACACACACACGTGGAAATGTAGCAGCACCAGGTGGAAGGTGAGGAAGCTCCAGAGGCAATGCAATTGTACAGGAAGGAAACTGTCATGGGAGAGAGAACTCTGTGGCCTGGAGCACATGGAAGTGGCTTTATGGAGGCAGGAGGAAAGCTCGCTCTTAAAGGAGTGCGTGGTGGTAGGTCCGCAGAGAGGGTATTCCAGGAGGAGGAAGCAGGAGTGTGGAGGCAGGAGTGCGCACCGTGTGTCCAGGAAACAATCGTGCAGTGTGGTCAGAGTGGGAGGTTCATGCAGAGACTGGGAGCTGTTAGGGGGAGCAGAATAGAGAATGGTCTGGGTGGTGGCCAAGGAGTCCGGGATGTCCCCTGTATATGGTGGGCAAGCACTGGGACCCAGACAATGGAGCAGCTGAGGGCAGGCCAGGAGGTACAAAGACCAGAGGTTCCAGGTAAGGACTCCTGCACAAGCCAGCTCGAGAAAGAAGGGCAGAGGTGCTTGAAGCGAGAAAGAAGCAAAGGACTCGGTGGCTCGCTGGCCTAGGGAAGATGGAAGAGAAAGGCAGGCACCAGGACCAGTGAGGCTGGGTCTGGGTGGCTGGGAAGTGACAGTGTTGGCAGCGCAGAGCCCTGCTGTAGTCTCTCCCAGGGCCACCCTGCCCAGCAGTCACCCCTAGGGTTGCCAGACAGCAGCACACAAGAGGACTGGAGCGGCTCCTGGAGGTCCTTATGCCTTGAAAGTCCCCAAGGAAAAATATTTCCCGGGCACAGGAGGGAGGGCAGCTATGCCAGCTCTCCCTAGACCAAGATCCCTCTCCTCCTTTGGTTCTCAAAAATAGAACCTCAGGTCTGGCTTGGAGGAGGATCTCAGCCAGAGCAGCACCTAGCTCCACCCAGGCAGAGTCAGGGGGAAGACAGGGATCACCATTCCTCAGGTGCCTGGCCCTGAGGTCTCCTGCACAGTCCAGTCTCCCTGCTTGCTGAGAGATGACACCTCATGACCCTCAGAAGGGTTGGGACATTCCCATCAGCAGCTCGAATACACAGCAGTTATCAGAGGGAGGCCTCCCTGGCCCCCTGCCCTTTGCCACATGCTGCCCCGCTCAGTCACAGGCCCCCCGTCACCTGGTCTGTGTGCCAGGGCAGGAGTGGGACTCCAGGGAGGAGCTCCCCTTGCAAGTCCTGGGCCCCGCTGGCGCCAGCGTCCCAGCTTTAAAAACTGAAGTGAAAGAGAAAGATATCAGTACTAAAATATTTGTTGACTTTCTATTCTCTGGGGTAAAAGTGTGAGAAGAAACATTTAAAAAAGAAATAAAATATTTGTTGATTTTCTAAAATCCACTGGGAATGAGAAAGGAAAAAAAATGAAGACAAAGTTATCTCTTTGAGTGAAATACTATCTCGTGAATTTGAGCCCAAAGTGAATAAACTCATAATAACTGATTGTGTTGGCCCCGGGTGGGGCACGGAAGATGAAAAGCCTGAGACACAGCCCCACTGCTCAGGACCCCAGACTGGGGCCAAGCTCCCCACCCCTCTTAGATTCCTAGGGCTGCTTTCACAAATCACCACAACAAATATGGTGGCTGCAGACCACAGAAATACACTCTCCCACGGTTCTGAGAGGGCAGAGGTCTGAAATCAAGGTGTCAGCTGTGCCATGCTCCCTCCAAAGGCTTTAGGGGAGAATCCTTCCTGTCCCAGCTTTTGGTGATAACCAGTGTTCCTTGGCTTGTGGCTGCATTGCTGCCAACTCCGCCTTTATCTTCACACAGGCTCCTCCTATTCTCTCTGTCTTCTCCTTTTCTGCCCTTTATAAGGACACTTGTCATTGGATTCAGGACCCACCTGGATAATCCAGATGATCTCATCTTAAGATCCTTATGAATTACCTCTGCAAAGATCCTCTTTTTAAATAAGGTCACATCCACAGTTCCAGGAGCTAGGATGTGGATGTATCTTTTGGGAGGCCATCACTTACCCACCACCTGGCCCCCATCTTCATTCTCACCTTCACTGTGTTGTTTCTAGGTTGAGTTGTTTCCAGGTTGAGTGTGAGACTCCACAATGAAGGTGGAAACAAAGATGGGGGGCAGGTGGTGGGTAAGTGATGGCCCCCAGAAAGATAAACAAATTGCCTCATCAAAACAAACAAGTTCTTTCTTTCCTGTTCCCCATTAAGCTGAGTCACTCATGCTTTCCCTCCCTCACTTAGCTATCACATTTCTCCAAAGTGTGGTTTGTATCAATACTTCTGTTTTTGACCTACCACTTACTTGTCAAGGCAATTTATTATAATGTTTCAAGCAGAGAGAAACATGTAGAGAACAATATGATTTTTTTAGATGTTAACATTTTTCTCTCATTTACTCTTTTATAGCAAAATATAACATAAAATTTTCCATTTTAATCATTTTGAAATGTATGGTTCCCTTAATGATTCCCACTCACTTTTAAATGCTTTGCAATTTGAGAACTCTTACTGGACAGGGATGAGGGTAAAAGCCAAAGTCTACCAGCGTCTATCCTCAACCTTCTCAGCCCTCTACCAAATCAGATACTGCTAACCACACCACTCTTTTTCTTTTTTTTTCCTGAGACAAAGTCTCATTCTGTCACCCAAGCTGGAGTGCAGTGGTGTGATGGCTCACTCCAGCCTTGATCTCCTGGGCTCAAGCAAACCTCTCTTGCTTCAGTCTCCTGAGTAGCTGGGACTACAGGCGCACACCACCGCCCCAGCTAACTTTTTTTTTTTTTTTTTTTTTGTAGAAATGGGGACTCAGTATCTTGCTCAGGCTCATCTTGAACTCCTGGCCTCAAGTGATCCTCCTGCCTTGGTCTCCCAAAGTGTTGAGATTACAGCCACTGCGCCTGGCCCACCTTTTTCTTAAAACTCCTCCCTCAGCTTCCCAGATCTCTGTTCTCTCCTTTCTCTACTATTTCTCTAGCCCCCTTCCTCTACCATTTCTCTAGCCCCCGTCCTCCTCATCTGCCTGGACTTGTCTGAGTCCCACTGAAGCCTGGACTTGTCTCTGTATCCACATCCGTATTTCCAAGTGTCTTCTTCACATCCCTACACCGATGTCCTATTGACACCCCAAACTCAGTATGTTCAAAAGTGGACCCATGATCCCTTCTTTCAACACTTGTGCTTCCTCCATATTCATCTCAATCTGTACATAGCACCACCACCCATGCAATCACCCAGTGCAGCACCATCTTTTCCTTCATTATCCACTCTGACCCATAACTTCCATCTCTACAGTAGCTTCTCCCTCCTGACGTCTTTTCCATTCTGACCCTTGATGCTAACGCCTGCCTTCCAGTGTCAGCCTGGGACTCTATAGTAGACATCTCACAGGCTTGCCTCCCTCTACCCTCTGTTTCTGTTCTATTTCCTATATTGTTAATAAATTATTCTTCCTAAAACACAGTTCTGGCCAGGCACAGTGGCTCACGCCTATTATCCCAGCACTTCGGGAGGCTGAGGTGGATGAATTACTTGAGTCCATGAGCTCAAGACCAGCCTGGGCAACATGGAGAAACCCCCTTTTCTACAAATATATATATATATATACACAAAAATAAGCCAGGCTTGGTGGCATGCACCTGTGACCCCAGCTACTCAGGAGGCTGGGGTGGGAGGATGGATGACTTGAGCCCAGGAAGCTGAGACCGTACCACCGCACTCCAGCCTGGGCAACTGAGAGAGACTCTGTCTCAAATAAACAGACAGAAAACACAATTCTGATACATTCTAGTCAAAAACCTTCATTAACTCCCACTAATTTGAGAATAAAGCCTGAACTCCGTAACTGAGCTTTCAATGCTCCCTGAGGTGGCCTTGTCCCTCCACCCCCATGCCACATTTCCTTTGCTCCAGTCAAACAGACATGCTGCTTTTTCTCTGCACACATCCCACGCTTCCCTCCTTACCTGTCCCCATGCAGAGTGTGAGTTTCATATTATTCTAAAAGACCTCTTTTCTTTCTGTTAAAATAAGTGTAACAAAATAAGAGATACTGACTGAACAGAAGACTGTCAAATTCCACAAACTGGAATCATCCACCTCTTATTTCCTGTACCAAATAAAAAACACACCCCAGATTCTTCTTATCTGACAGGGTTACAAACAGAGCTTTGTATGCTCATGGAATTCACTGCCTAAGAGTGGAACCATCGCCTTTTGAAGACTCAAACATCTTCTTGGTGACTCACCTGTGGGGGAACGCATCAACCTTCCTGCTTCTAATTTCTTTGACATAAAAGGGGCTCTGATAGCGAACACTATCACTTCAAACTTGAAATCTTGTGAATGAGATTTCCAGGATGTCCAATAGTGCTAAAGATGTGATGCAAAAATTAAATGGAAACTTCAGCCTGCATAAATGACGGGAGGCACAAAGAGGATAGACTCTCAGGTGTTTCACTGCATGTTTATTTCTTGTACATTTCAGTTCCCAATCCCTTGGCTTTACCAGGAGATGGCATCAGAATGCTTTTAAGAAGCCCCCACCATGTTGGCCAGGCTGGTCTCAGACTCCTGACCTAAAGTGATCCTCCCTCCTCGGCATCCCAAAGTGCTGGGATTACAGGTGTGAGCCACCATGCCCGGCCGTAAAATTATTTTTAACACTGTAAATTTGGGGTGAAAAGGGAGTCCTTCCTTAAGAATCCTCACCAGTTCAGCCATACCAAAAGGAATGAATTCTTTGGAAAACCTAGGTGTGGCATCCTTTCGTCCATTTGGAATAGACCTAAGTAGTATATCTTTGTGTCTATATAATAGCTGAAGTTTTAGATTCTTCTTTTGGATCCTTTTTCCACTTAGTGCTATTTCTGTCCCTGCAGTCACTAAGATGTTCAAAAGCAGCTGAAGCTGCAGCTTTTGAAGCAGCAGGAGCACTGTGGGCACTCAAAGCCCTCAGAAATTCAGCCAAACACAAGTTAGGGAATTTTCGGTTTTCTTAGCCAAGAAGGGCATTCTGGTACATACAGCCTGGGCTTGACCACTTGGTGGGTATTACTAGTGCCGTCACTGCGGCAAGCTTACATAATCTCTCAGCCTCTTCTTCCTCCTTTGTAAATGAAGAGTACTAAGATTGCTTTGTAGAGTTGTTGTCAGGATTAAAAATAACAACACATCAAGAGCCTAACTCAGGATCTGGCACTGAAAAGATTTTCAGTTAATAGTAAACTTATTTATTTATTTATCTATTTATTTTATTTTTTTGAGATGGAGTCTCACTCACTCTGTCGCCCATGCTGGAGTGCAGTGGCACAATCTTGGCTCACTGCAACCTCTGCTTCCCAGTTTCAAGTGATTCTCCTGCCTCAGCTTCCTGAGTAGCTGGGATTACGGGCGTGCTCCACCAAGCCCAGTTAATTTTTGCATTTTCAGTAGAAATGGGGTTTCACCATGTTGGCCGGGCTGGTCTCAAACTCCTGACCTCAAGTGATCCTCCCGCCTCGGCATCCCAAAGTGCTGGGATTACAGGTGTGAGCCACCATGCCCGGCCGTAAAATTATTTTTAACACTGTAAATCTGGGGTGAAAAGGGAGACTAGGTAGTCCTTCCTTATGAATCCCTTTTGTATATGTAAGATACATGAGGGATTTTTTTTTAAAGAAAAATAACCTATTAGTTAATGTATGCCCTTCAGATTTGTGTCCTGGGAACACACGTTTGCAGTTGATCTATTTTAACACTCTTAAATATTTAATATTATTTTCCATCATTTCTTAGGCATGACACTGACAATTCTTACATTTAAAAGCAAAATCTTCACGTTTATCATATCCTCCTATAAGCAAGGAGTGTTTCACTGTCTATGGGAGATTAATGTCCCAAGGATATTTCCACTATTCCCAGAACAGAGCTTGACCTTCATCCAAGGACCCTCCTCTGCCCCACTTTTAGTTCCAGTGGGCTGGGTGAGGCTTCACCCCAACTCCAGGGCTCCAGCAGGTGGCCCAGATGAGGCCGCAGTGAACATCGGGCATAGTCATTGGTTCAGAGGTGGGCGTGTGATTCACGCCAAGCCAATCAGAGAGTCCTTAGGGCATTGCGGGAGCCACTAGAAAACACCCTCCCTCTTCCCTGCAGGTCACAAACCTGAGAGGGCAGGAAGCCCACGCTGCCAGCACATGGTCTCCACAGGGAACCTGGTGGCGACGGGGGTAGGAAGGCAGACCAAGCAGTGAGGGACATTCAAATCCCTGGAACAGAATGAGGTTTGAGCACTGGAGGAAAAATCCAGAGCTGATATGGCAGAAGGGGCAAAGGGTGAAGGAATTAAAGGATGAAAGAGAAGACCAGGGGAAGAGGAGCCTGAGGAAGGAGGGAAGGATTAAACAGGGAAACCGAAGGAGGCAAAGGAGAGGGGCAGCTTCCTGAGCCTCCCCTGAGGCCCAGCTCCCCCCATGCCCCCACCCCCTTCTCAAGGTCCTCCTCCTCCACCAGTACTTGCTAGAAATTCAGCTACTAGACTTTAAAAACAACTTCCCTGGTATAGCTTCCTTTTGGGAAGTTATTCAAAGGAATTATAAGGTATATGCACAAAAAATTATGAGTAAAGGTGTTCATCACACCTTATTTAGGATAACAGAAAGTTGTAAACAATATAAATGTCCCACGTATGTGTATGAAATATTAATCCATTGTGTGTGTGTGTGTATGTGTGTGTATATATATTTCATACACTCACCCAATCTCAGAGAAAATTCACAAAAGTGTTATTAACAGTGGCTGTTTGGTGCTGAGATTATGAGAGGTATTTGTTTATTTATTTGCTTATTTGTGCATTCTAACTGATTCTATAAAGAACATGTATTATTTGAAGAGTAAAAAGAATAGAAAATAACCAAATGTCAAGGCTGCAACTGGGGTGGAGCCCAGCTGCTGCGGATGTTGCCAAGGGCCCTTCCCGGGAGAGCCATGTGGGGTACCCACATTCCACCTTCTCCTCAGGCCTAGCCACCACCTGTGGCCTCCTGTGGGGCCAGACTGGACTGCAGCTGCCAGGACCTAGTGATGGCCACAAACCTGAGCGTGGGCCCAGAGCCCCACCCCGCTAACCCTGCTGAAAAAGGCCAGAGAGGACATGAAGCCTTTGCTCCCTGGATCAGGTCACCCTCTCCAGGTTTCCTTCCAGGCGGACAAGCCATACACTAAAGAACAGCTGCAAAGGAAAGGCTGGACCAGGTGTGCTGGGAGTCACCAGGAGCAAGGTGGTGAAGGTGGTTTTCTCCTGAGCGACTCACAGGACTCATTAGCACCTCACCATCTGCTGGGAACCATCTTTACAAATGTAATTTTGCCTGTTGGGGAAAGACAGTATTTTTTGTTCTTTTGTTTCGTTTCTTTGTTTGTTTTCTTAAAGACAGAAAAGGCTTTTTCATTTTCTGAAACCCTTTCAAATGTGCTCAACCCTCTCCAGCGGGTAGCAGATCTCTTAATGACATCTTGGGCGGGTCCAAAACTTTACCGTTGTTTTCAGACATTAACCCTCAGTCCACTTTAAAACATCAATTCCAAACTTGATTCTACTCTCACCTCATCTCCCGGCGCCACTGTTCTCCCCTAGTCCAGTGCAAGCTTGGACCTGGACCCTGAATGAGGGAGTTCTATTTCTGGGACACTCCCCTACTCTCGCTTTCCCTTTTGGGAACTAGTGCCTCTAGTGCACTGGGCTGAGAGGTAGGACAAAGAAAGAGCAGACGGTTGTAAACTAACAGGTCAGTGGTAGCCTTCTCTCTAGTGGTGGCCCACTGGGACTGGCTGTGAGGCAGGCATCAACATGCTAGCTTTCTCTGGAAGACACATCTGGGTTCTTTTAGAGAGACTTGCAGGGCAGGGATATGGTAAATCCAGGCTCAACCACCTCCATGCCCCTCAACTCCCATGACTGAATATGCACTCTGCGGACTCTTTCAGCTCAAGCTCCCTGGTAAATACAGAGAGAACCCTATTGGGGTAGGGCTAGAACAAATCCAGCCACCTTCTAAGTAGTATCCACTTGAACCGCAGGAAATGCATTTTCTGGCCCTGACCAACTGGCTGAGTTCAGACTGCTCCTGCAGCTCTTCCTTCCGCCCTTTCTTCTTTCTCCAAAACCCTCCTCTATCGCTAATGATGTATGAATAAGCCAGAAAATCCTTTTCCTAATCAAATGTCCAACGGGCAGCTACTTTACATCCCAATATTTGTGGAATCATTTTCTTAGAACCTTACTAGGGAGAAAGCACAGCCACCCCATTACCCATAACCGCAGGAAGGGCAGCAAGTCTCCACTCCTCACACGTCCTGCGCTCTGCTGACCCTTAGACTTATTTCTCTCTCTCCCTCCTCCCCAGTCTTACTGGGTAGAGGGTGGAGTTGGCAGTAACACAGCCACATATGTCACCTCTTAGGAATCCTTGGTTCTCAGCTCTGGTGGGTGTCAGCTCAGGCAGACTACTCTGTCCTCACTCTTGGGTCCTGGAAGCCTCCACAGAAAGAGTCCCCATTCATAGCTTGTTGCATGTTTAGAGTAGTCGAAGTTCCACTTCCAGAGCTCTTCATTCTTTGTGTAGAGCCAGTTTTTATCTGGTATCATTGTCCTTCTGCTTGAAGGACACCCCTTAACATTTCTTAACATATAGGTCCTCGGGGCGGGGGGTCTTTTTTTTTTTTTTTTTTTTTTTGCTTTTGTACGTTTGAAACAGTCTTTTGCATTTGTTTTTGAAAGACATTTTTGCTGGGTATAGAATTTTAGGTTAGTGGCCATTTCATGTGAAAGACCAAAAAAAAAAAAAAAAAAAAGTAGAATTCTAGGTTGACAATATATTTCTCTGATTACTTTAAAGATTATTGTTCCTCTGTCTTCTCACTTGCTTTGCTTCTGACATGAGCTCTGCTGCCATCCTTATCTTTGTTCTCCTGTTTCTAATGTAATTTTTTTTCCTGTGGTTAATTTTAAGATTTTCTCTTTATCACTGGTATTGAGCAATTTGATTATGCTATGCCTTGGTATAATTTTCTTCATGTTTCTCTTGCTTGAATTTTACCTTGCTGAGTGCTGGATATTCTTTTTATTTTTATTTTTTTGAGACGGAGTCTCACCTTGTCGCCCAGCCTAGAGTGCAGTGGCGCAGTCTCAGCTCACTATAACCTCCACCTCCCAGGTTCAAATGATTCTCCTGCCTCAGCCTCCTGAGTAGCTGGGACTACAGGCACCCCCTGACAACACCCGGCTATTTTTTGTATTTTTAGAAGAGACAGAGTTTCACCATGTTTGAGGCCAAGCTGGTCTCAAACTCCTGACCTCAAGTGACCCACCTTCCTCAGTCTCCCAAAGTGCTGGGATTATAGGTGTGCGCCACCGTGCCTGGCCTGGATATTCTTTACAAAACAAACAAACACACAAAAAAACTTTTGAGTGTTGTTCCAGGACACAGTTACACAGTTAATTTACTTGAAAACAGTTTGATCCTTTCATGGCTTGTTTTTTGTTTGTTTGTTTGTTTGTTTTGACGGAGTTTCGCTCTTGTTGCCCAGGCTGGAGAGCAATGCGCGATCTCTGTTCACTGCAGCCTGTGCCTCTTGGGTTCAAGTGATTCTCCTGCCTCAGCCTCCTGAGTAGCTGGGATTACTGGCATGTGCCACCACTCCTGGTTAATTTTGTATTTTTAGTAGAGGCGGGATTTCTCCATGTTGGTCAGGCTAGTCTCGAACTCCTGACCTCACCCACCCCGGCCTCCCAAAGTGCTGGGATTACAGGGTTGAGCCACCATGCCCAGCCTTTTTGTTTAAAAAGAAAAAGAAAGATACAGAGTCTCACTCTATTGCCCAGGCTGGTCTTGAACTCCTGGCTTGAACAATCATCCTGCCCCAGCCCTCATGCTCCTGGGTAGCTGGCACTACAGGCGCGCACCACCGTGCCAGCCAAGACTTGCTTTTAAGCCTTGTTAGGAGGGGGCCACAGGAGCCTTTAGAGGAAGCTGAATTGGGCTGCATTCCTGAGACAATACTCAGGGTGTTCTACTCAGTGCCTTATGAATTAGAAAGTTTTCAACTGTGGCTGGCGGCCACAGGGGCTGTTCTCTGGCTGATGGCAGCTCTAGGAATTGTTCCCTCTAATCTTTTTGGGTGATTCTTTTTCTGGCCTCATTTCTTTTCCTCACATGCATGTGCTGATCAATATTTGGCTGAAGACCCAAAGATGACACTCTGCAGAGCTCCAGAGTTCTCTCCGTGTGCAGCTTTCTTCTCTCCAGTTTTCTCTCCTGTGAGTTCTAGGTGCACGAGTGTCCCTGGGACCCCAGCCCCATCCCTCTACACAGGGATACGGCTGTGCTCCACCTGTACTCTGTGTCCCTGTGCCATGGCCTGGAAAGTCTCTCCAGGCAGCAAGCTGGGGCAATCATAGGACTCACCTCACTTGTTTCCATTCGGGAATCATTGTCCTGTGCCACCTGTGCTCCAATGTCTGAAAATCGTTGGTTTGAGTATTTAGTCTGTTTTTTCACTTGTTTCAGAATCTTAGTTTTACTGTGCATTTCCTGGAATTCCTGGAATTGTGGATGTTAGCTCTGAGCTGGGCTTTAAAAATCATCTAATTTCATACCTTCCATTTGCCAGTGAAGAAACTGAGATGGGAGAAGGGATGGTGCCTGAGTCTGTGGCAGACCCTGAACTGGGCCACATCTCTCAACTTGAGATTGAAGTCGCTTTGAAAGCATTGAGCTCCTGGGAGAAAAGAAGGGGCTTGGGGAACTTCAAGTCAAGACTCTTTTGTGTCAGAGATTAAGGAGGCTCTGTTGCTGCCTGTGTCTCACCATCTTCATCATTCCAACATCTGCCATGTTTTGTGCAATAATGTTGGCCTCTTGCCTCAATTTCTGCATTGATAATGTAGAGGCTTCCATTCCCTCTGAGGCCTGCTACTAAGTCAGTCCCACAGTAACTGAAGGATATTATGGAATCTCAGCACCAAGAAGAGGCAGATAGTAGAGCCAGGGTTTGAGCTGAAGCCTCAAGGACCTCCCAAGGGAGCCTGAAATCATCAGAACCAAGCTCTCATTTTAAAGAAAAGGAAACTAAAATCTGGGCAGGTTCACTGGTACACTCAGGCAGAGCTAAGATCTGGATGCTGCACCTAGCCATCCATCTCTGAAAGATACTGGGCTTAAGGCTTACCCAGTCAGATCTTAAGGGTTTGTATTTTTAATGTATGTTTCAGCTCACTGCATCCGTTGCCCACAAGAACCACACTCCAAATTCAATGGAATTCGGTATCAGCTTTTCCATGTGTTTTTCGTCCATGTTATCTGAATCCTTTTAACAGTCGCTTTGCTTGTTCAACCACACAGTGGGTGAGACTTCCTGACAGGAGCCTGGGGTCACCATGAGGGGAAGTTTTTAGAGAGGAGGGCAAATGTCAGAGAAGGAGGAAGAAGAAGGAAGGAAGCAATGAAAGCAATAAACCTATTTCTCAGGTCATTTTAAAAGCCTCTACTCTGGGACATTGAGCAGATAGTATCTATTTTTCTTTGCTTTGGGTATTTTTAAAGACACTGCCCCTCCCCATTTACTTTAATACAATACCAAGCACACATTTCTCAGCACGTAACAAGTCAGGATGTTCCAGGTTTTAATGCATGGGGCAAACTTTGCTTTGCCTTGTTGACCAGCCTTGTTGACAATAGAGCCTTTCATTGCAGGAGCACATGAACCCGGGCAACGTGACTCAAGAGCTGGCTGATGTTCCAGGACAGCACAAAAGAACGGAACTTCTTTTCATGCCATGGACAGTTTCTGGGGTTACTCGTGATTGCTCCTCGGTCCGGAGTTCAGGCAGCAATCAGAACCACTCAACTGCTCTTCTTTACCCCTCTACCTCTGCAGTTCATTGGGGGCCAGAGCTGGGCCAGGCTCCTCGGACAGGAGGAGGAGGCGGGCCCAGGAAAGTCCACTTGGGGTAACACATAATTTGTGCATATAAAGCAATGTTCACCTCTTTGTACGCACTGTGGTAATTATTTTACCTTCTTTTATGAACTTGCACATTTTCAGAGAGAGTTAAATTAAGCAGAGTCTGAAAGTGGAGAATTCTCACATAGATAAAAGAACGGAGATCTGAAATTGAGTCATCAGAAAGTGTCTTGTGGCAAAATACCCTTAGTATCAAACTGAAGGAAGAAATATTTCAAACATTTTCTTTAAGGAAAACTTAATGGATGTGACTTAATATTGTCCAGACTGACCCAGCAGCACGAGGTGGTGCCTTCAAGGACTCTTCATCTCAATCCACAGGAAAAGGGTTCGATTTAGATGAGAAAGAGGGAGTGGGGCACAGCTAGACTGGAGAGGCATCCTGTCCACGGATTAGTCTTCACTCTTCATGTAGGCAGTAGAATGGTAAATGGGGCCGTCTTAAAACAGCAACTCCCAAACACTGGGAGGTCAATGTGCTTCCTAAACCCTTACTGATTCATGATGCTCGGCACAGCATGGGGCCTCCCGAAAATGGTGCTGCTCATATGGAGTTTGTGGAACATCTCCTGTGTGTACCACGGGGACTCTACTATCCTCCATGATCATAATTTCACTGGGGCCAGTCGCCTAGAAGATCTCACGGGGTGTCCAATCTTTTGGCTTCCCTGGGCCACATTGGAAGAAGAATTGTCTTGCACCACACATAAAATACACTAGCACTAATGATAGCCGATGAGCTAAGAAAGAAAATTGCAAAAATATCTCAATGCTTTAAGAAAATTTACAAATGTGTGTTGGGCTGCTTTCAAAGCTGCCTTGGGCCACATGTGGCCCATGGGCCATGGGTTGGACAAGCTTGAAGACAGCCACGAGACTACTGATGACAAGAATAAACGTGGCTTATTGAATCCCTACTGTTTACTAGACTCTTCACATGCAGAACCTCATTTAATGCTCGTAACAATCTCATGAGGCTGGTACAAGCATACCCCCGACCTTACGGAGGAAGAAGGCCACTCACAGGAGCTAAGGAACTAACCCAAGATCACACAACTAGAGTGCGGATTCAAACCCAGGCGATGTGGAACCACAGACCACAACTTACCCACCAACTGTTGTAAGTACACAGGGAAACCAGAGCAGGAGGGCAGAAAAAAGGAGGAGATATATGGGGGTTATAAGTAAGGTGTGGGTTATAAGGAAGGTCAGTTGACATCTTCTATGAATCTCCTGAAACCAGGATGAAGAATTCCAGACCAAGAGACTACAGAGAGAGAAAAAACTCCTGCTCCAAATGAGAGAGAAGAGAAAGAGTGTTGACGGTAAAATATCAGCAAGACGCTGTGATTTATGCCCTTTGTCTTTTTCTATCTGGCTCCCCTAGCAACAGTTAAGTAATATGAATGTAAATGCTCAGTAACACGCCGGCGTGACTGTTCCACGAGGCGCAACATCCCTGGTAAACAGAAATGCATGCTAATTTCTGCTCTCTGAAGCACAGGAAACATCACCAGGGGCTGCCCGGTGGAAAGGAACAAAAGGCAGACGGAAAAATGTTTAAATCTCAAGGTTACGTGAGAACAGAAAAGAAGGAACATGTTGTAAATTATGTTTTGAAATATTAAGCTACTAACAAAATCCTAACTTCAAGACAGACAACAGGGGCGGTAAAAGGCGAAGGAGAGACGGAGTCACAATGGAGATGGTTTTGCTGCAGCACATTGCTACTGCCATGTTTTTCTGGAGTATCTGAAAATATCAGTCTTGAAAATACATATGCATTATTTTTTCAGAGGTGTGTGTCTATAGCCTCGCGGCTGGAGCTGGAAAACAAACAAGCTACTGCCATGAGCTCATGCTGGAGTCTGTGTAAATTGTTTCCTCTCCTTATGTATAATGTTTCTAATTAGGACTGTTACAGAGGATGAGCTCTGTGGGCTGTTGAGGTGATTCTGTGCTCACTGTAAATCTAGGGCTTTACGCCTGCCCTTGCTTGGGCTGACCTGCTTCTTAGATGCATCACTAGATGGGGAAGGTGACCCTGTCCTGCTTCCTGATGTCTGGTATCAGGGCTGTTGGGAAAACACCCAAGAGATATGCTCTCACCCTTGGAGTGAATAGATACATGACTCTGGTTTCTAGATGCATAACTCTTGTTTCTAGTTGGCCCTTCTATTCAATTATACCTATAATAAACAAAAGTCCATTTTGAGGTCATTTCTCTAAGAGACAACTATTTACCTAAAAGTTGTAGGGTGAGCAGTAGACACTAGTTCCTCCCTCTGCACCAAGAATTTAAGAAATGGGCTGGGCACAGTAGCTCACACCTGTACTCCCAGCACTTTGGGAGGCCAAGATGGGCAGATCTCTTGAGATCAGGAGTTCAAGACCAGCCTGGTCAACATGGTGAAACCCCATCTCTACTAAAAATACAGAAATTAGTTGAGTGTGGTGGTACATGCCTGTAATCCCAGCTACCCAGGAGGCTGAGGCAGGAGAATCATTTGAACTCGGAAGGCGGAGGTTGTGGTGAGCCAAGATTGTGCCACTGCACTCTAGCCTGGGTGATGGAGCGATACTCCATCTCAAAATAAATAAATAAATAAATAAATAAATTTAAAAAGAATTTTAGAAATGTTTAGGGAAAGTGGAGTAGGACTCTGCTTCCCCAAGATGCTGAGGCTTTGCAGAGAGGACGTGACCCAGAGGGTATGAGTCTCCCCGGCTGGCACCCACTCCTGCTCCTGATGTCTGACCTGTTCCTAGGTCAGACACACTTAGAAAATTAATCCTCAGCCATCTGAGTAGCTGATTGTCAGCAGGCAATTCCCTTCCACTGGTAAAACTTCAGTCAGCTACGTTGGGCGATGCATAGAAATACAGTATGGCTTGGCTTAGAGGTCTCCCGACACTTGGTCCCAGAGGACCAACTGAAGGTTGCTGGTTGATCTAGTACGACATTCCCACTGTGGGACCTGTTAGGCTTCATACTGAAGAGGTGCCAGCAATTCAAGGAAGGTGGAGGCTGGTGCTGGAAAGCCTCCCCCAGTGATTCTGATACACTCAGAGCAGGTGATGGTGGTGGTCTTGGGCAGGCTTCCCATTGTGTCAGGTCCATGGTATCACTAATTCTTGTCCAGACCTGCAGAGCCAGAATAGCCCAGCCTTCCGGGCTTACACAGAGCAGAAGCCACAGTGTAAGAAGCCCAACCTGGGCCAGAAAGCCTGACGACGCCAGAAAAAAATCCCCATCAGTGTGGTGCCATGGAAACCTAGACAGCAGGCAGATCTTTCTGCCTACAAGCCCATTGGCACCTCCCTGGGAACTGGGAGCTGAGTAGGGAGGTAAATCCCGGAAGCAGGTTTCATGAAGAGCCTGGATGCAAACCAGCAGTAGGGGACTGCTGCTCTGCACCACGGAGGTGCTCATGCCTTGCGCCTGGTGGTTTGCCAATGGACAATTTCTCCATGACCTAGTTTTCTACCTGGTCTGAAATGAGAAAAATAAGTACAGCATAGCAAGTTTTTCATTAAGCTAAATTTGTTCTATTTAAAGAACTGCCATTTGTTTTGGAACTATGTCCTTTCTACTTTTTTTGGTGGAAGAAAAGTACTTACTTTTAAGAAACAGATGTGACAGTGTGGTAGGGGATGACAACATTTTTTGGTGTTGCTTTTTAATATTTCTATTTGTCAAAATAAAACCTGGCAACACTATGTTAGTCCTCTGTTTTGTTTGTTTGCATGCTTGCTTTTGCTTCTGTGTGTGGTGGATTAGGGATGGACACAAACTCTTTGGAACTTTTCAGACTGAAAGGTACACATAATTTGCCTTCTGTTAAATCTGGGCTGGCCTTAGTGACTTACTTGACTAATAAAATGTGGTACATATGACCATGTAGGTCTTCTGAAACTAGATTACAGGAAGCCCGGCAGCTTCCTTTCCAGGCCTCTTGGAACACTTACTCTTGGAACCCAGCTGCCATGCTGTTAGGAAGTCCAAGTGGCCAAGGCAGAGGCCCAGAAAGAGAGGAAGCAAATACCTACATGTTTTGCTTTGGTTAATCACTCCAGTAAAGTTACTAAAAGACACAAACCACAACATTTTTGTTTTCTTTCTGAGACGGAGTCTTGCTCTGTCACCCAGAGTTGGAGTGCAGTGGCGCGATGTCACCTCACTGCAACCTCTGTCTCCTGGGTTCAAGCGATTCTCCTGCCTCAGCCTCCCGAGTAGCTGGGACTACAGGCGCCCGCCACCTCGCCCGGCTAGTTTTTGTATTTTTAGTAGAGACGGGGTTTCACCGTGTTAGCCAGGATGGTCTCGATCTCCTGACCTCGTGATCCGCCCGTCTCGGCCTCCCAAAGTGCTGGGATTACAGGCTTGAGCCACTGCGCCCGGCCTGCACTTCACATTTCTTACCTAACATTAAATTTGGGAGATAAATAACTTATCATCTCTCTTGTCACAACTATATTTCCTATCACAGCACCCTCTGCATGCAACAGGTGCTCAGTAAATGCTTTTTAGCTCGTGGTAATGACAGTTTCCTGTTGAGAATTGAAGTATGGAAAAGCTGATTATAAACATAAGCCACCATAGAAAGGTAAGAAATTGTCAGGCCGGGCGCGGTGGCTCAAGCCTGTAATCCCAGCACTTTGGGAGGCCGAGACGGGCGGATCACGAGGTCAGGAGATCGAGACCATCCTGGCTAACATGGTGAAACCCCGTCTCTACTAAAAAATACAAAAAACTAGCCGGGCGAGGTGGCGGGCGCCTGTAGTCCCAGCTACTCCGGAGGCTGAGGCAGGAGAATGGCGTAAAAACCCGGGAGGCGGAGCTTGCATTGAGCTGAGATCCGGTCACTGCACTCCAGCCCGGGCGACAGAGCGAGACTTCGTCTCAAAAAAAAAAAAAAAAAAAAAAAAGAAATTGTCGTGACTGTGTGTAGCTGCTGTGGAATGAAGTAGGTCCTGTGTTGATCAATATTCCTTCTGTTTTAACGGCCAAACTCAAACTAGAGTGTCCACTTCTTCCCCTGGGTTCTAGGCTCAGCAAAGCGGGGGCTGTCAGTCCAGACAATGCTATTTAACAAACAGAAGCCAGAAGGTGAACTTCCTGTTAAGTCAAGCTCATAAAGTCACAGGACTGGTTGGGGCAGAAAAGGACCTCGAGGGAATGGTTTATTTACTCTAGAGGAGAGGCTGCAGAGCGACTTATATAGCCTAAGGGAGCCTCAAACAGGAAGGAAAGGGCTAGAACCACAGGAAAAGTAGAGTGAGCTTCAGAAAGATCTCTGAGCTGGCTGCGGTGGCATGCGCCTAGAGTCCCAGCCACTGGGGAGGCTGAGGCAGGAGGATCTCTGGAGCCCAGGAGTTCGAGGCTGCAGCAAGCTATGATCACTCCACTGTACTCTAGCCTGAGTGACAGAGCAACACCCTGTCTTTAAAAATAAAATATAAGAATAAAAAGATCTCTGGGATAGCGCTATGGACTGCAGCCTCCACCCCAACATTTTGGCAGGAGCCCCCTACCTCTGCTAGCACATATGGCCCTTTTGTAGGATTGAGGCAGACTCAGCTGAGAGGACTCAGGTATTCAGTGGAGGAAGGCTTTGCCCCAGGACCAGACTTCAATGCAGGGCGCCAGCTGGATTTCAGCCCTACTGGCCCCATCCTTGTGCAAAGTGCAAACTCTCACCCCTAGGCAAAGGGGCATGTCCCTTCCCCCAGGTGTCATTCATTTGTTCATTAGATATATATGTATTGATACCCACTACATGTCATGCACCGTACTAGGTACTGGGAACACAGCATGAACAAGGCAGGTTCCCAGCTCATGAGGGGCTTAGTTTTTTTTTTTTTTTTTTATTATACTTTAAGCTTATTTTTAAATTTTTAAATTATACTTCAAGTTCTAGGGTACATGTGCACAATGTGCAGGTTTGTTACATTTATATACATGTGCCACGTTGGTGTGTGACGAGGAGCTTATTTCCTAATGGGAAAGATACAACAAATCTGCAAGAAAGGCAATTTCAGAGTGAAAAGTGCAAAGAACGTATATGGGATAACCTGAGAGTGACTTGAGGGTGGGGGGCAGTGTTTGGCCAGAGTAGTCAAGAAAGGCCTTTTTGAAAAGGAGACCCCTCAATTTCCAGACTCCAGGCTGGAGTCCTTTGAGACTCTCTCCCCTTCTCTTCCATCCCTCAAGTGGGTTTGAGCCGGAGTCTTATGCTTCCTGGTGGAAACAGCCTCCAAAATAGCCCCTAATGAGCTTCCTTCTTGGTGTCCATGCCCTTGAGTAGTCTCTTTCCACATTGTCTCAGGGTTGGTCTGTGTAGCCAACAGAACACAGTAGAAGTGATGGTTGTCACTCCCAAGGCTAAGTCATCAGAGACTCATGCTCCCCTGCCCTGCCCTCTCTCTCTCCCTCTCTCAGGTTGCTTGCTCTGGGGGAAGTGAGCTGCTATGTTATAAACAACCACATGGCAAGGAACTGAGGCCTCCTGCCAAGAGCCATGCACATGAGTGAGCTTGGAAGAAGATTCTGCAGCCCCAGTCAAGCCCTCAGATAACTGAAGCCCCAACGGACATCATGACTACAACCTCATGAGATTCCCTCATTCAGAACCATCCAACTAAGCTGCTCTCATATTCTCTTTTCTTTTTCTTTAATGACTGAGGCAATTTATTAACCCAGGATCATTTGTTTTAATGCTTCTTGTTGACAGCTGCCACCTATCCAGCGATTCTGTCCAGATCTTTCTGACCCTGAGGTGTCAGTTTGTGGCCCCTATCTTGGTCTTTTTCCACCATTTTCAGTCCCTCCAGGGCTTGGAGGACCCAGTGGGCCACACTCTTGGAGACTCGGCTGACGTGGCTGGGCAGGACACCATTTATCTGGCATCCCCCGTAGATCTTGGTCATGGAGCCAACCCCAGCACCACCTTGGCGGTATAGGTGCTACGTTGTGGAAGCAGCTATTGTGTAGAACCAGTTCTCATCTCTTTGTGCTTGGCCAGTTTGGTGGTATCCACCCATTCAGGGACTGTCAGCTTCCTGGACTTTTTAAGGAAGGCTACCAGAGCTCTGATGAACTCCTGCTGATTCATGTCTTCTACAGTAACTCCAGGAATCATGACACCTCTGTACTGCCAGCCAGGCGAACAGCTGTTCTCAAATTCATGATCCACAGAACTTACAAAATAGTAAACACTTGTTATTTTAAGCCACTAAGGTTGGAGGTTGTTTGTTACACAGCACTAGATAACCAATACACAGTAGATAGCCCTTACACATCGATCTCACTGCACCCTGCAATCCAGACCTCCTTGCCTCCTATGCCGTCTCCAGCATGTAGCCTGCCCAGTACTCAACTGCAGCATCTAGCCTGCCCAGAATTCAACTATGACACTGTCCCAACCAACTCAAAGACCATCCCCCACCCCATATTTCTCAGTCACCTCCAGGAAAAAGGTTAAATCAGCCTGGTTTCTAAGTCTGTCCATACATCTAATTCTGCAAACATTTATTGCAAATTTGTGATGTGTTTAGCTTAGTGTTTCATGCTGCAGGGAAAACACAAGAACTATTTATTATAGTCCCTGTCCTTGGTGTTGTTGGTAGGATAGACTAATGTCTCTGAAACAATCAGAAGACAGTGCAGAATAGTTAATCAAAGGCTTGTGGGGTTGACAGAAAGCGTTAAGTGAGAGGTTGGAGAGCTCCATGTGGGCCGGAGGTGGGGAGCAGGGAGAAGCTGGGGCCTGGGTCAGTCCAACACAGGCAAGGGAAGAAGGGTAGAGCCTAGGCAAGCAGAGGGGCTGAGAGCAGAGTTTGGTTTAGCGAAACAAAGCCAGAGCCAGCTCAAGACGTAGAGGGCCTTGAAAGCTTGGTGGAAGAACCCAGGAGGCAGAGGTTGCAGAATTCACTGCAACCTCCATCTCCTGGGTTCAAGCAATTCTCCAGCCTCAGCCTCCCTGGGTTATAAAGTGGGTGGATTTATAACCCAATCCAGTGGGCGATAAACAGTGCTGTGAACCTATTTAGATCGACGAGATTAAAGGTAGGGAGTGAGATGGAAAGAAGATGGAGAGGATAAGAAGGTGGAAAAAGAGATCTGGGGCTGGGGCAAAATGACTTTGGAGTGATTTGCCTTCATTGAGATGTGAGCACCTGAAGCTAGACAGCAGGAACAAAACCAGGGGCATTGCTCTGATTTGAGGCTGCACAACTGAGGTGCCATCCCCACCCCAGGCCTGGCAGCCGCCTCCTACCTGGGGGAGCATAGATTCTATGAGACTGGAGTCAAGGGCAGGTCAGGCTCCTGCTGAGTCTATAGCAGAGGTGCTTAACCCTCCATGGACACCTGGGGAGATGTGTAAGGGCACTTGGGGGCCAGTCTGAAGCACTTTAGCACAATGGTCTAGTGCAGAAACTGACAGACTACCCGGCTCTACCCCTCACAGACTGAGGGACCTTATTACCTTCATGTTTGGATGAAGATGCTGGGGCTCTGGGGAGTTAAGTGACTTCATCCAAACATGAAGGTAATAAGAGTACCTACTCCATAGGGTTGCTGTGGAGATTCAACAAAATGAAAAGCACTTAGAACAGTTTACTTTTTTGTTATGCAAATGTTCTTGCACTGACCTGGGTTGCAGTTTAGGCATAAACATTTTTAGTTTCCTGGGTACATACAAGATTAAGAATCAAAAATCCAGCCATGCACAGTGGCTCATGCCTATAATGCCAGCACTTTGGGAGGCCGAGGCAGGAGGATCACTTGAGTCCAGGAGTTTGCGACCAGCCTGGGCAACACAGGGAGACCCCATCTCTACCAAAAATAAATAAATAAACAAACAGAAATAAAAAATTAGCCAGGCATAATGGTGCTTGCCTGTAGTCCTAGCTTCTTGGGAGGCTGAGACGGGAGGATTACTTGAGCCCAGGAGGTCGAGGCTGCAGTGAGCCATGACTGCACCACTGCACTCCAGCCTGAGTGACAGCACAAGACACTGTCTCAACACAAACAAACAAAAATAAAAAACAACAACAGGCCAGGTGCAGTGGCTGGTGCCTGTAATCCCAGCACTTTGGGATGCCAAGCTGGGAGGATCACTTGAGCCCAAGAGTTTAAGACCAGCCTGGGCAACATAGGGAGATCCCGTCTCTATAAAAAATAAATTTTTTTTTTAACCAGAAATCCATAAGGACAAAGCACCCACACCCTCATCTCTCCTACCATCCTCCCTACCATCAGAATAGGAAGTTAAAACTATCACTTCAAACATGCTCTTTGATTCAGATGAAGGTGAGACTTGGCTAGATTATGGCTTTGACTCAGAACCACAGGCAAAGTTCATGGTTTGGGAGTTTCTGCAGGAAGCTAGGGAACGTTCAGCTGTTTCAGCTGAACTTGACTCTGAGTTCCAGTCTAGGAAATTCCAAAACTCAAAGCAAAACAAAGGCACACTCAAGGTTAGGGATCATATGCTGTCCATCTCCATCCCCTGGCACCCAGTGTGGCACCCACACTTGCTGGTTGGCTGGAGGAGCGAGGCAGGCCTTAACTGTTGGTGCACAGAGCTGACTGGTCTCGGATATGGACCATGGCGAGTAAATTTGATGAAACAAAGACAAAGCCATAAAGGAAACAGGCTTTGTGCCATTTAGGAGTGCAAATTAGATTTTCTTCATTGCTGAAGAATTCTTACAGCTAAACCAGGAATATTCAGACACCCACTTTCCACCCCCAGTTTAGGATATTTGTGTTAACGGAAGACTCAGAGGGAGATGACTTGTTGAGTCCTTTGAGTTTGTACAGTGCAGATACAGGTGCCATATTTAAAGCACACCTGAAATAGGTTGGCAGCCTCCCAACACCCCTCAGGCAAGCGCTTCTCAAACACTGATGCACACGCCACTCACCAGGGGAGCTTGTTCACATGCAGAGTCTAATGCAGTAGGTCTGAGGGAGAGCCTGAGGTTCTGCATTTCTTTTTTTCTTTTTTTTTCTGGAGACAGAGTCTCACTCTGCCATCGAGGCTGGAGTGCCATGGCTTGATCTCGGCTCACTGCAACCTCTGCTTCCCGGGTTCAAGCAAGTCTGCGGCCTCAGCCTCCCAATTAGCTGGGATTTACAAGCACCCCCACACCACGCCTGGCTAATTTTTGTAATTTCAGTAGAGACGGGGTTTCACCATGTTAACCAGGCTGGCCTTGAACGCCTGACCTCAGGTGATCCACCCACCTTGGCATCCCAAAGTGCTGGGATTACAGGAATGAGCCACTGCACCCAGCCAAGGCTCTGCATTTCTAACAAGCTCCCGGGAGATGGGGATGTTGCTGGCCCAAAGGCCAGCACATTGAGTGATGAGGCATCAAAGTCCACTTTGGGACGGAAGCCAGCCCAGGTTTGGCGTATCGCCTGGACAGTGGCCCTGACTTGGGTTAAAAGAATTAACAATCCCTGCCCACTGGTCACATATTTACCATTTTTTCTGCCTTAAAAATATCCCTGCTGGATGTGGTGGCTCGGGCCTGTAATTCCAGCACTTTGGGACTTCGAGGCAGAAGGATCGCTTGAGTCTAGGAGTTGGAGACCAACCTGAGCAATATAGTGAGATCCTGCCTCTACAAAAAGTAAAAAAATAAAAAATTAGCCAGGTGTGGTGGCACGCACTGTAGTCCCAGCTATTCAGGGGGCTGAGGTGGGAGGATCGCTTGAGTCTGGGAGGGCAAGGCTGCAGTGAGCGGTGATTGTGCCACTGCGCTCCAGGGTGGGCCACAGTGCAAAATCTTATCTAAAAAAAAAAAAAATCCTTAAAACAAAGTTGAGAGTCTGAACAGTTTTAATTATCTAATAGGCTCACTGGATTTTTACAATGTCCTTGTCATTTCTGGTGTAGTTTGGCACTTTGACCTTGCTGACTCTGAAATACTCTCTAACTGGGAAGGACAAATCCATCAACATTCACCCTGTTTACTGCATAAATCAGGGGTCTCCTTGGGCTCCAGGGTTAGGACAGACCTCTGGGTTGATGATTTAACTCCAGGGCTGGTTAATAAAGGCCCAGCTGAATCTGGAACCTTGCCCCATGTCTCACAGCTGGTGGAAGAGCCAAGAAGATCTGAGTTGTGTTTTCCTGGTATGTGGTTTGGTTGTGGTGGTTTATATAATATCATGCTTCCATCTCAGGGCACTGGTTTAGTTCAGGAAGCAAACTGGCTTCTTTTCAGGGACCAGAGTCCAAAGGGTAGCCAGTGGTTATCTCAAGATGCCAGTGAGAAGATGGGAAATGAATGACTGGCTTCAGACATTTCACCCCACCCTGGGTGAGATCTATTAATATTACACTCTCTCAGCACTGCACTGAAAGCACTCTCACAGGGTTAACAAGAATTTCAAGCCAGGCTCTAGGCAGAGTTATAGCTAGGCACTGACCAGGGTGTGCTGGTGCACTTTGACCCACTTCCCTGCCAGTTGCTCGCTAACTGAGAGTCACGTAGCACATGGACCACCTGCTCCCTCATTGTTCCTATAGATAGAATCTCTGACACTGGACCTTTTCACCAAAAAATTGCTTAAGATATTTTTCAGATCCTGCATTCCAGTAGAATGCCTGACGTCAACGAGTCTGCAGAACCCCAGCCCCAAGGTGCCAATCCAGCACAGAAATGTGGTTCCTTCATCTCCTTGTCCCATAACTTCACTCATCACTTTTCGACCAATCAGCAACCCCTAGCTCCTCAGCCCCCTACCCACCAAAATTCCCTTAAAAACTCCAGTCTAAAACTCCTTGGGGAGGCAGATTTGAGGTTCCCTCCCACCCCCTTGTTTGGCTGCCATACGATTATTACACTGTTTCTCTGCTACAACTCCCACCATTTCTGTGTATTGGTCTGTTACTGTCCGATGGGCAGTTGAACCTGGTGGTCCCACAACAGCACCTCTCCTTTAAGCACTGTGTACTGTTATTTACAGTACAATTATTGATGAAAGTCTACAAGTCCCTCATTTAGACTAGAGGCTTCCTGAGGGCTTCTTTATATTCACCATTGCATCTCCATCACTTGATGCAGCACGTAGCACGTGGGTGTTCAATAAACATGTGTTGAATAAATAAATACATGCACAAGAGCCAAGCCTTATGCCATATGCCAGTCATTATTCAATTGTTAATATGGGCCGGGCACAGTGGCTCATGCCTGTAATCCTAGCACTTTGGGAGGCCAAGGTAAGCGGATCACTTGAGCCCAGGAGTTGGAGACCACCCTGGGAAACACGGCAAAATCCTGTCTCTACAAAAACACAAAAAATTAGCTGAGTGCGGTGGTGCACACCTGTAGTACCAGCCACCTGCAAGGCTGAGGTGGGAGGATCTCCTGAGCCCAGGAGGTCAAGGCTGCAGTGAGCTGTGATCATGCTACTGTACTCCAGCCTGGGCAACAGAGTGAAACCATGTCTCAAGAAACCGTTTATAAATATTTACTCTTTCTATTCTTATAAGCTTATGAAAACAGGTGGTATTATTTTCCCTTTCACATAGAAGGAAACTAAGGCAGAAGGAACATAAGTAACTTGCCCATGATTGCATAGCTAATAAATGCCTGGTACCAGAGCCTATCTTCTTAACTGCTACATGATTCATCGCCTTTAGACAATGAATTTAGACAGCTGCCTGAAGAGTGAGGCTTAGGTGGCAAATAAAGTAACATGCGCTTGCAGAGCCCAGAAGACAGAAACATGTGCAAGACCAAGGACACGAAAGCAGAGCGAAGAAGCAGGTGGACCAGTCTTGGCTCTGTGAACAAGGACACAGGTGTTGGAATAGGAAGACTTGCCCTTCAAGCCATCTCAGATTCCTCATGTGTGTCCTGGCCATGGCAAACCCTAGCTGAAGAGATTCTGAGGTGACAAGGAGTGGAGAGCGATATTTAGGACTTGCAAGGAGAGGCCGGAAGGAAGGCAGGCAGCCTCAAGGGAGTCAGGGCCTTCTCAACCACCACAGATGGGCTCAGGGAAACTGTTGACACACAGGCACACTAGTGACTCCAGGCCCTGCCCTCAGCGGCTTCCACATCCTCCTTGCAGCACTTTGTCACGTTGTCATCTGCTGTCCCAAGGCAGCTCTCAGTCTCCCTGCCTGCTTCCTCCTGCCCAGTGCATCTCACCTCTCTGACTTTTTATTTTATTTTTATTTGTTAGAGACAGGGTCTTGCTCTGTCATTTCACTCTGTCACCTAGGTTGGAGAGCAGTGGCATGATCACAGCTCACTGCAGGCTTGACCGCCTGGGCTCAAGTGATCCTCCCACCTTAGCCTCCCAAGTAACTAGCACTATAGGTGCGCATCAACACACCTGGACAATTTTTTAAATTTTTTATAGAGACAGAGCCTCACTATGTTGGCCAGGCTGGTCTCAAACTCCTGGGCTCAAGCAATCCTTTTGCCTCAGTATCTCAAAGTGCTGGGATGACTGGCGTGAGCCACTGCACCTGGCTTAATTTTTTTTTATTATTTTTAGTAGAGACCAGGTCTCACTATGTTGGCCAGGCTGGTCTGGAATTCCTGAGCTCAAGCAATCCTCTTGCCTCAGCCTCCTAAAGCGCTGGGATTATAGCTGTGAGTCAACTATACCTGGCCTCATTCTGACTTTTGTCCGAGGGACATCCTTCACGTTACTGTTCCTCCTGCTGAATCAGGCCTGATACCTTCTCACCTATGAGTGGGAAGCTCACTACTCGTGTGGTGCTGAAGGAGCCCTGCAGTGTGGTACCTTGTGCATGAAGTCAGCCATATCACCTCATAGAATTCTTGGGGATTGCTTACACTGCCCAGAGTCCCCGGGAACCTTAACTTGTTCTTTGGCAGAAATATAGACACAGTTTTTAGGTCTGATGAAAGATGGCATCCAAACACAGACAGAATCATGTAGGCAGGAGGCCTCCATTCAGACATCTAGAACTCTCAGCAGGCTGCTCCCTGAACTGGCTCTGCATCAATCGCTGCATTTTAGTTTGAACCCCAGCCTACGGTTCTCCTCTCCTGCAATTAGCATTTTAGACTTTCTGTCTCAAATGTAAGTAAATGCTTTTTGTTAAAGGAATTTGGGGCATCATCAAATACATGAGGAGGTGCATAGGGCCCAGGGAGGGAGGGACCCCACATTGCTCAGGCCCGGGGATACCCAAGCCTGTGACTGCGGGTTCTCACCAGCATCAGCTCAGTGAGTTCTGCCTCAGCTGTCCCATCACTAAGTCTCCACACCTGCCCACTCTGTTCCAGACTGAAGCGGGGGAAGAAGTTGTGTCACTAGAGCTCTGAGTCAGAATTCTGGGGAAGATGGCAAATTGGTAAGGAAAGAAATTACTTAATTTATATCACCCATCGTTTCCTTTTTCAAATTGTGAAATAAAATAGGAAATAGAATAGAAAATTAAATAAAATATCCCTCTTGGTGATTTTGGAGGTAGACCAGTTCTGGTTTCCTGCCAGCAGAGATTACCTTTCTCCACAGCACAATAGTCTCATTCAGCTTTTGGTACTAGAGTAACTATTTATAATAAAGTCCAAGGTCCCAGCTAAGAACAAAGAATGAAGGAATACTTAGAAATTTCTTTTTTCTGCACATGCCATGCCATTTACAAACATGGCCACTTTGATGACTTCCTCACTGCTTTGCCCTTGAAAAAGGAGTTCTTATAATATACCTGGCAAATGACAAAACCTGAGTGTGTCCTCGTGCAAATGTCCCTGTTATGCAGGGGAGGTGGTTCCTCTGTGTGGTTGGGGCCTCAGAGGCCCCTGCTTGTCACTGAGCACTCTGCTGGACCCCTGCTTGGTCATGGGACAGATGAGGGGGCATCCCGCTACATTTGCTGTTTTTAATTTCATGCTTTCATCTTTTCCTTTTGGATCAGTAGGTCAAGAGATCAAGACCATCCTGGCCAACATGGTGAAACTCCGTCTCTACTAAAAATACAAAAATTGACTGGGTGTGGTGGCAGGCACCTGTAGTTCCAGCTACTTGGGAGGCTGAGGCAGGAGAATCCCTTGAATCCAGGAGGCGGAGACTGCAGTGAGCTGAGATGGTGCCACTGCACTCCAGCCTGGCGACAGAGCAAGACTTCATCTCAAAAACAAAAAAAAGAGAGAGAGAGAGAGAAATGTGTTCTCTTTTACCCAAATCAGCATTTCCACTCACTATCTACTCCAGAAAATATTGGAAGAAAATTCATTGTATTTCTTTTAAACTGCAATATTTAAATTCTTATTAAAGAATTAAACCATGTTCACTTTTGAAAATTTGGAGGAAAAAACTCCCCATAATTTCATCATCCAGAGACAAATTATTCATAATTTAGATTACCAAGATAAACCCCTCTAGGTTGGGATGTATTATCTTTTTATTTATATTGCTGAATTCGACTTGCTAATGTTTTGTTAAGGATTTCTGCATTTATGTTCATGAAGAATCTGGGCCTGTAATTTGAGGGTTTTTTTTTTTTTTTTTGGTAAAATCTTTTTGCAGTTTTGGTGTTAGGGTATCATTGCCCTACTTAATTGAGTCAAGATGTGTTTCTTCTGCTTCTATATTCTGGGAAAGATTGTAGAATTAGCATTATTTTTTCCTTAAATGTTGGTAGAACTTATCAGTGAAAACATTTGGGCCTAGAGTTTATTTTGTTGGAAGGTTTTTAGCTACAGATTCAATTACTTTACTTGTCATAGATGAATACAGAATTTCTGTTTCTTCTTGAGTTAGTTTTGGTAATTCATGTCTTGCATAATAGTCCCCTAAAATCCTTTTATTTTGTTTCAAATTAGTAGTGATGGCCCCTCATCGTTACTGATTTTGATCATTTGTGCCTTTTCTTTTTTTTTCTTATTCAGTCTAGCTAAATGGTTATCCTTTAAAAATATTTTCATACTTTTCATTCAATTAAATTGATTTTCTGTATTATTTTTCTGTTTTTATTTTACTAATTTCTACTATAATTTTTATTCTTTCTTTTCTTCTGCTTAGAGTTTCATTTGTTTTTCTTTATTTATTTGCTTTAAGTGAAAACTGATTTGTAATATTTTAGTACTTTTTTTCTTTTTTAATATAGGTGGTCTGTATTTATGAGCTGTGCTAAACGTTGGTTTGGCATAGCTCATAAATTTTAACATGTTACATTTTGTTTACTTTAAAATGTTTTTAACTTTTGGTAGAAATGGAGTTTCATCATGCTGCCCAGGCTGGTCTGGAACTCCTGGTTAAAAGCAAATCTCCTGTCTCAGCCTCCCAAAGTGCTGGGATTATAAGTGTGAGCCACCGCTCCCAGCCTCTTAACGTTTTTTAGTTTCCTTATTTATTTATTTTTTGGTGCATGGGTTACTTAGAAATTCATTGTTTAACTTCCAAATATTTGGGGATGTCTCAAATTTCTTAACTCCATTGTATTCAGAGAACATGTTTTGAATAATTCAAATTATTTCAAATTTGTTTATATTTGTTTAATGGCCTAGGGTCATTAAACATAGGGTCTAACCCAGAGAATGTTTCATGTACACTTAAAAAGAAGGTGTATTCAGTAGCCAGGCCCAGTGGTGAGTGTCTGTACTCTCAGCTACTCAGTAGGCTGAGGTGGAAGGATTGCTTAAGTCCAGGAAATCAAGGCCAGCCTAAGCAACATAGTGAAATATAAGACCCCATTAAAAAACAAAAATAAGAAAAGAATGTATAATCTTCCATCATGCTTTTTTCCAGCATTACTCATCTTCTGTCCAGTTGTTCTATCAATATCAAAAATTGTGGAGTTGTCTTCTTTTGATTCTGTCAATTTTTGTCTTATATATTTGGGGGTTCTGTTTTTAGGTGTGTATACACTTATATCTTCCTGATGTACTGACATTTTTGTCATTATGAAATATCTCTCCTCATTTCTAGCTTATTTTTTGTCTTACAGTCTATTTGTCTGATGTCTGTATGACCATACCAGCTATCTTACTGTTACTGTTTACATAGTAAAACTTTCCCTATTCTTTGTCAATCTTTATTTATCTTTGAATTTCAAATTTGTCTCTTGTAGACAGCATACTATCAGATATTGTTTTGTATCCAGCCTGAGAATTTCTACCTTTTCATTAGATGTTCAGGAAATAATATACTTTTAATGTACTTGATAGGACTGGATATCTATCATTTTGCTATTAAGTTCCTATATGTTGCAGTTTTTTGTTCTTTTGTTATTCTTTTACTGTCTTGTGTTAAACAAATGTATTGTGTAACATTTTTATTTACATTTATTTATTTATTTATTTATTTGAGACAGGGTTTTGCTCTGTTGCCCAGGCTGGAGTGTAGTGGCATGACTGCAGCTCACTGAAGACTCAACCTCCTGGTGCCCATTTTTAGTCCCACCATGCCTGACTAATTTTTGTGTTTTTTATAGAAATGAGGTTTCACCACGTTGCCTAGGCTAGTCTTGAGTTCCCCAGCTCAAGCAATCTGCCTGCCTTGGCCTCCCAAAGTGCTGGGATTACAAATGTAAGCCACCATGCCTCGCAGCTATTTAAACATTTTATTTTAGTAATGGTTGCTCGACAGATGAATATATACACCTTACCTTGTCACAATCTACTTCAAGTTGATACTGACTTAGTTCCAGTAAAATATAACAACTTTTCTCCACTATAAGTTTATTTCCACTTTCCTTTATGTGATTAGTATTTAGATGTTACACATGTATGTGTTACAAGTTTAGAATTGAGTTGTAACGATAGTTTTACAGAATGTTTTTCAAAGTAATCATAAGAAAAGATCAATGATTATATGTCTTTATTTGTCCACATATTTACCATTTCCTGCATTTTTTATTTCTTTATTTTTTGTAAACAGGTCAGTTAGCAACAAATTATCTCATTCTTTCTTTATCTGGGAATATAGTTTATCTTCATTATTAAAGATTAGTTTTTCTAGATTTTGAATTCTTGGCCCACAGTTTTTTCTTTCTTTCTTTTCTTTTTTTTTTTTTTTTTTTTTGAGATGGAGTTTCACTCTTGTTGCCCAGGCTGAAGTGCAATGGCACAATCTCGGCTCACTGCAACCTCTGCCTCCCGGGTTCAAGTGATTTTCCTGCCTCAGCCTCCCAAGTAGCTGGGATTACAGGCATGCGCCACCATGCCCAGCTAATTTTGTGTTTTTTAGTAGAGATGGGGTTCTCCATGTTGGTCAGGCTGGTCTCGAACCCTCGACCTCAAGTGATCCACCCGCCTCAGCCTCCCAAAGTGCTGAGATTACAGGCGTGAGCCACAGCGCCTGGCCAGTTTTTTCTTTTTCTTTCAGCAATTTGAATATATAATTATACTGTCTTTTGGTCTTCATGGTTTAAAGACAAGAAGTTGACCATTAATCATATTGTCCCCTTGTATATGGTGATTTGTTTTTTTCTTGCTAGTTTTAAGATTGTCTCTTGTTTTTGGTGTGGCTTCCAGTGGTTTGTCCATGATGTGCCCAGGTGCGAATCTCTTTGTATTTATTCTACTTAGAGTTTCTCGAGCTTCTGGAGTCTGTGAAATGGTTTAAGTCAAATTTGGGGAATTTTCATGCATGATGTCATTAAACATTTTTCTGTCATTTCTCTGGATTCTCCTTCTGGGATTCCAATTACATGTATGTTGGTATGCTTCATGTTATCCCACCAGTCTCTGAGGCACTGTGTATTTTTTCTTCTATCTTTTCCTCTTTTTTTCCCCACTGAGTAATTTCTAATGATCTTCAATTTCACTGACTCTTCTGTGACCTCCTCTAGTATTTTTATTTTTGTTATTATTTATTGCAACTCAGAATTTCCACTGGGTTCTTTTTTAAAAACTAATTTCTGCATTTTAAGTGAGATCATCTATTTGTTGAATCATTGTCATTACACTGATTTACTCATTCTTAAGCATGGTTTTCTTTAGTTCTTTGAACATATTTATAATAGCTGCTTTGAAATCTTTGTCCAATAATATAATTTCTGGAACCACTCATAGTTTATATTTGCTTTTTTTTTTTTTTCCTGAGTATGGGTCAGATTTTGTTTCTTCATGTCTCATAATGTTTTTTGAAAACTTGACATTTTAGATAATATACTCTAGCAACTCTGGACTCTGATTTATTTTCCTGAGGCAGTTATTATTGTCTTTATTTGCTTTCCCAGAAGTAATCAGCGGCATCTTTGCCTCCTGCAGCACATGGCCACTAATGTCTCTGTTCAGCCTTTTGTTTTTAAGTCTTGTGTTTAATTTTTAGCCTGGCCTTCTAAGAGTAGTCCCTGCAGCTTAGCTTAGTGGTCAGCCAATGATTGGGCACAGGTTTTGCTCGAACACCTTAAGCCTACAAGATCCATCTTCTGCTAATGGATCTGTGTGTGGGATGAAGTACATTTAAAGTTCACTCTATTTTCAAGTCTGCCTAACTTTTACTTTTGTCAAGGCCCTCATGACTTTCCCCTGTGCATATGCATAGTTTCCTGGTCAATCGGGGTCTGTGGAGAGATTACATAGCATTTCTATGGCTTTCTTGTTTCTAGGCTTTCTCCATTAAATTTCCAGCTGGTCAGCTGCTCACACCAACCAAGACTGTGTTTGCAGACTAGCCGAGCTGTGAGTTTTCCTTTCCAATTTCTACTGAGTTTACAGCTTTTACTGACAACACTATTGGGTGTGGGGTTACATTTCCCCCTCCAAATCAAATCTATATCCCTCTGACAATGAGGCTGATGGTTTTCACAGCCAGTACTGCCCTGGTAAAACTGCTAGGCAGCATGTCCTCAGGGCACAGGGAAGGGTGAAGCTCCAGGCATGAAAACCCTAGATGCTCATCAATCATTTTTACATACAACTTTTTTTTTTTTTTTTTTTAAATGAAGTCTTGCTCTGTCATCCAGGCTGAAGTGCACAGAGAGTGATCCTGGCTCACTGCAACCTCCGCTTCCGGGTTCAAGCAATTCTTCTGCCTCAGCCTCCCGAGTAGCTGGATTACAGGCGTGTGCCACTACGCCTGGCTAATTTTTGTATTTTTAGTAGAGACGGGGTTTCACCATGTTGGCCAGACTAGTCTCAAACTCCTGACCTCAAGTGATCTGCCTGCCTCGGCCTCCCAAAGTGTTGGGATTACAGGTGTGAGCCACCGCACCTGGCCAGTACATTTTCAGACTAAAAACTTCTTAATTCCTTGTTTCCTTTTGGTTGATTTCCATAGTCCTGAAATTGTTTTTCACAATGTTGCCCAGTTTTGTGGGGGTGAGAATTTGCCAACCTCTTCACTCTGCAATAGCCAGAAGTCTCACCCTATATGTATTTTAAAAATGCAACCACACAATACATCCTGTTTTCTACACTAAAAATCTATATATTCTAGATTTTGTTTGATTTACAGATTTGATAACTAGGCTTTTTTTAGTTGATTTTCTAAATTCTCACATTAAACTTTTGGGATCATTACCTCCTATTAAATAAAATTTGTAGGAGGCCATTGATTTGGACTAGGTTCCTGCACCAGACCCCACCAGACCAAACCAAAATGGAGTCACTCATGCTAAAGTTTCATGTCACCAAACTGAAACTAAGTTGTTTATCTAACCTTCCAGAGAAATCAGGAGAGAGATAATAGCCAAATCCTCGAACAGGCCAGTTTTAGCTGGCATAACAAGGAAAGCCCCCCTGCTTTAACCCTTTGAAGGAAAACAACTTTGAAATGATCAATCCGTCTTTTATTCTTTGATTCTGCATTCTTCAGCCTTTTCTTGTTTATAAATATTCACTGGCCACATTGCAGAGCGGAGCTCTCTGAACCTCTTCAGGTTCTGAGGGCTACCTGATTCTTGAATTATTATTTGCTTAAATAAACTCTGTTAAATTTATTTTGTCTAAGGTTTTATTTTATTAGACATAGGGTCAAAAGCAAGGGTTCAAAGGAGATCCTCACTGATGGACTCCAGGATTAATAAGCAAACAGACTGGCTACTCTGCTGAGCCCCTTGTGCTCACTGCTTCTCTTTGCACATTTGGAGGGTGTCAGTGGTAAGGGCCCCTTGGATATGAGCTCCATTACGTGTGTCCAAATTTATATGAACAGTTTCAATCCAGACTATCTGTGGAAGTCACAAGAGAAACTGGATTAGGTTCTACAGGAAGGCTTTAGGTATCCGACCAGGTTAGACAAAAACTGAACTGGGTTTGGTAAAAGACCTCTAGTAGGAAAGGTTTCAGGAAGACAGAAAATAATGAGTTCATTTAAATGCAGGGAGTCTGGGACTCTGTAGGGGCAAGAGAAAAGTTCCCTTTGGCTCCTGAAGGTTTGCTGAAAAATCAACTCACAGAAGGTAGATTAATTGGAGAAAAGGCAAACAAATTTATTTAACAGGTATACATGGGAGCCTTCAGAATGAAGATTCAAAGATACAAGGGAAATTGTGAAGTTTTATGCTTAGGTTCAACAAAGTAGGAACAGCTATGTAGAAATATGATTGGACAGAAAGGGTATGATCTGATGCTAGTAGACTGAGGGGGAAACCAGCACGGCCTGTCTAGATTCCTGTTGGCCTCTCTGAGCACGCATTCCTGCCTATAGGTGTGGGGCAGGACCCCCTCTGGATTGAGGGTCTCATGACCTACAGTCAGACAAGATGGATCAGATCATTTCTTTACAGCCAGTTTTTACACAGAAAGGTGGAGGGAAAGGCAGAGTAATATGTTTCGTTTTCACAGCTGGCTTTGAGGGAAAGGGGTTCTGGTTTTTATGACCTGCCTTGGGGAAGAGCGATTCTAGTTTCTATAGCTACCCTTGGGGGAAAAAAGGACTAAGGCAAGAGGGCAGAAAAAGTTCAGAAGAAAACTTTCATTTCTGAGGCTGTTTCTGCTGCCTTCATTTTGGGGTATTGTTTCTGAGCCCCAACATGTATATTTACGTATGTCTGTTTATATGTTATGTATATCGTATTTTCCTACCTCAGATACTATTTCCAAATTATAAAATCTCTTAAAGAAGGTCCATTTGATTGGCTTAAAGGAAAATATGTGCTCTTATGAATTCAGTATTCCTTAAACCCTTTGGAAGTGCAGAAACTAACCCAAATGCTTTCAGAGTTTACATGACTCGGGGAAACCTTTGGTAAATAAGATTTGTTTAATATTGTCAATTTTTCTAAGATAATTGTTGTAAAAATAAAGAAAATTTTAAAAAATATTTTTGGGTTAATGATAACAGTTGTGTCTCCTCTCCTGACTTACACATTAAAAAATTGCATATAACTTTTAGTTTCTTGCTTTGATGATGACTGCCTAACATGCACATGCTGTAAAAATAGTTAACAGGGAAATGACTTAAGATAATGGCTAGTTGTTTGTTTGTTTTTGAGACAGAGTCTTGCTCTGTCACCCAGGCTGGCATGCAGTGGTGCCATCTCAGCTCACTGCAACCTCCAGTTCCTGGGTTCAAGAGATTCTCCTGCCTCCACCTCCTGAGTGACTGGGACTATAAGCGCATGCCACCATGCCCTACTAATTTTTGTATTTTTAGTAGAGATGGGGTTTCATCATGTTGGCCAGGCTGGTCTCAAACTCCTGACCTCAAGTGATCCACCTGCCTCAGCCTCCCAAAGTGCTGGGATTACAGGTGTGAGCCACTGTGCCCAGCCTGGTAATGACTAGTTTTGTTTAATGTCCTGTGAAAATTTTCATGTGTAATTCAAGCATAATTGTTGAGAACAAGGGAATTAGGTGAATGTAAGTGAGATAAGAGTTTATAAGTAAACTTTTCATGGTTTCAAAAATCTCTCTGGTAGCTCAAAAGCTTTAAAGTTATGGTAAGTTAAATTAGGTAATAGATATTCATTACATGCCTAGGTAATTTCTAATTAAGTTTAAATAGGCCAGGCAAAGTGGCTCACACCTGTAATCCCAGTAATTTGGGAGGCCAAGGCAGGCAGATCACTTGAGGCCACGAGTTCAAGACCAGCCTGGCCAACATGGTGAAACCCCATCTCTACTAAAAATACAAATATTAGCAGGGTGTGGTGGTGCATGTCTGCAATCCCAGCTACTTGGAAGGCTGACGCATGAGAATTGCTTGAGCCTGGGAGGTGGAAATTGCAGTGAACCAAGATCACACCACTGCACTCCAGCCTGGATGAAAGAGCGAGACTTGGTCTTCAAAAAAAAAAAAAAAAAAAATTTAAAATACTGAAGCATTAATGACTAAATATTAGTTTACGTTTAAATACGGGGAAAAAAGAACCAAGTTGGGAAACATACTTCAGGATATTATCTAGGGGAAGTTCCCCAACCTAACAAGATAGGCCAACATTCAAATTCAAGAAATCCAGAAAACTCCAGTAAGATACTCCATGAGCAGATCAACCCCAAGACGCGTAATCATCAGATCTTCCAAGGTCAAAACAAAGGAAAAAAATGTTGAGGGCAGCCAGAGAGAAAGGCTGGGTCACCCACAAAGAGAAACCCATCAGACTAACAGTAGACTTCTCAGCAGAAACCCTACAAGCCAGAAGAGATTAGGGGTCAATATTCAACGTTCTTAAAGAAAATAATTTCCAGCCAGGCGCGGTGGCTCAAGCCTGTAATCCCAGCACTTTGGGAGGACAAGACGGGCAGATCACGAGGTCAGGAGATCGAGACCATCCTGGCTAACACGGTGAAACCCCGTCTCTACTAAAAAAAAATACAAAAAACTAGCCGGGCGAGGTGGCGGGCTCCTGTAGTCCCAGTTACTCGGGAGGCTGAGGCAGGAGAATGGCATAAACCCGGGAGGCGGAGCTTGCAGTGAGCTGTCATCCAGCCACTGCGCTCCAGCCTGGGCAACAGAGCAAGACTCTGTCTCAAAAAAAAAAAAAAAAAGAAAAAGAAAATAATTTCCAACCCAGATTCTGGCCAAACTAAGTTTCATAGGCCGGAGGAGAAATAAAATCCTTTTCAGACAAGCAAATGCTGAGGGAATTCATCACCACTAGGCCTGCCTTGCAAGAACTCCTGAAGGAAGCACTAAATATGGAAAGGAAAAACTGTTACCAGCCACTGCAAAAACACACTGAAGTGCAAAGACAAATGACACTATGAAGCAACTGCATCAACAAGTCTGCAAAATAACCAGCCAGCATCATGATGACAAGATCAAATTCACACACAACAATATTAACCTTAAATGTAAATGGGCCAAGTGCCCCAGTAAAAAGACACAGAATGGCAAGCTGGATAAAGAGTCAAGACCCATTGTTGTGCTATATTGAAGAGACCCATCTCAGCACAGACACACGTAGGCTCATTATAAAGGGATGGAGGAAAATTTACCAAGCAAATGGAAAGCAGAAAAATGCAGGGGTTACAATCCTAGTTTCTGGCCAAAGAAACTTTAAACCAACACAAACCAAAAAAGACAGAAAAGGGCATTACATAATGGTAAAGGGTTCAATTCAATAAGAGGAGCTATCTTAAAAATATATGCACCCAATACTGGAGCACCCAGATTCATAAAACAAGTTCTTAGAGACCAACAAAGAGACTTAGACTCCCACACAATAATAGTGGGAGACTTTAACACCACACTGTCAATATTACATCATCAAAGCAGAAAATTAACAAGGATTTTCAGGACTTGAACTCAGCTCTGGATCAAGTGGACCTTGATTGATATCTACAGAACTCTCCACCCAAAAACAATAGAATATACATTCTTCTCAGCAACACATGGCACTTACTCTGAAACTGGTCACTTAATTGGAAGTAAAACACTCCTCAACAAATGCAGAAGAACTGAAATCATAACAAACAAACAGTCTCTCAGACCACAGAGCAATCAAATTAAAACTGAAGATTAAGAAACTCACTCAAAACCAAACAACTACATAGAAATTGAACAACCTGCTCCTGAATGACTCCTGAGTACATAATGAAATTAAGGCAGAATTCAAGAAGTTCTTTTCAACCAATGAGAACAAAGAGACAAGATACCAGAATCTCTGGGACGCAGCTAAAGCAGTGTTAAGAGGGAAACTTATAGCACTAAGTGCCCATATCAAAAAGCTAGAAAGATCTCACTTTCTAGCTTCTGTTAGAAAATTGACACCCTAACATCACAACTAAAAGAACTAGAGAAACAAGAGGAAACAAACCCCAAAGCTTGCAGAAGACAAGAAATAACCAAAATCAGAGCAGAACTGAAGGAAATAGAGACACAAAAAACCCTTCAAAAAAAAAAAAAATCAACGAATCCAGGAGCTAGTTATTTGAAAAAAAGTAATAAAATAGATAGACTACTAGCTAGACTAATGAAGAAAAGAGAGGGGAATCAAATAGACACAATAAAAAATGATAAAGGGGATATCACCACTGACCCCACAGAAATACAAACAATCATCAGAGAATATTATAAACACCTTTATGCAAATAAACTAGAAAATCTAGAAGAAATGGATAAATTCCTGGACACATACACCCTCCCAAGACTGAACCAGGAAAACGTTGAATCCCTGAATAGACCAATAGCATGTTCTGAAACTGAGGCAGTAATAACTAGCCTACTAACCAAAAAAGACCCAGGACCAGATGGATTTACAGCTGAATTCTACCAAAGATACAAAGAGGAGCTGGTACCATTCCTTCCGAAACTATTCCAAACAATTGAAAAAGAGGCATTTCTCCCTAACTCATGTTATGAGGCCAGCATCATTTTGATACCAAAACCTGGCAGAGATACAACAATAAAAAGAAAACTTCAGGCCAATATCACTGACGCAAAAATCCTCAATAAAATACTGGCTAACCGAATTCAGCAGCACATCAAAAAGTTTATCCACCATGATCAAGTCGGCTTCATACTGGGGATGCAAAGCTGGTTCCACATATGCAAATCAATAAACGTAATTCATCACATAAACAGAACTAAAGACAAAAACCACATGATTATCTCAATAAATGCAGAAAAGGCCTTCAATAAAATTCAACATCCTTTCATGTTAAAAACTCTCGAGATACCTCAAAATAATAAGGGGGTTTATGACAAACCGACAACCAATGTCATACTGAATGGGCAAAATCTGGAAGCATTCCCCTTGAAAACCCACACAAGACAAGGATGCCCTCTCTCACTATTCCTATTCAACATACTATTGGAAGTACTGGCCAGGGCAATCAGGTAAGAGAAAGAAATAAAGGATATTCAAATAGGAAGAGAGGAAGTCAAACTGTCTCTGTTTGCAGATGACATGATCCTATATCTAGAAAACTCCATTGTCTCAGCCCAAAAGCTTCTTAAACTAATAAGCAACTTCAGCAAAGACTCAGGATACAAAATCAATGTGCAAAAATCACAAACATTCCTTCACACCTATGATAGACAAGCAGAGAGGCAAATCATAAATGAACTCCCATTCACAATTGCTACAAAGATAATAAAATACCTAGGAATACAGCTAACAAGGGAAGCAAAGGACCTCTTCAAGGAGAACTACAAACCACTGCTCAAGGAAATAAGACAGGACACAAACAAATGGAAAAACATTCTACGCTCATGGATAGGAAGAATCAATATCATGAAAATGGCCATACTGCCCAAAGTAATTTATAGATTCAATACTATTTCCATTAAACTACCATTGACATTCTTCACAAAATTAAAAAAAAAAACAAAAACACTACTTTAAAATGTATATGGAACAAAAAAAGAGCCCATACAGCCAAGACAGTCTTAAGCAAAGAGAACAAAGCTGGAGGCATCACACTACCTGATTTCAATCAAACTATACTATAAGGCTACAGTAACCAAAACAGCATGGTACTAGTACAAAAGTAGACACATAGACCAATGGAACAGAATAGAGATCCCAGAAATAAGACCACATATCTACAAGTATCTGATCTTTGACAAACCTGAGAAAAACAAGCAATGGGGAAAGGATTCCCTATTTAATAAATTGGTGCTGGGAAAACTGACTAGCCATATGCAGAAAATTGAAACTGGACCCCTTCCTTATACTTGATACAAAAATTAACTCAAGATGAATTAAAGACTTAAATGTAAAACCCAAAACTATAAAAACCCTAGAAGAAAATCTAGGCAATACCACTCAGGACATAGGCACAGGCAAAGATTTCATGACGAAGACATTAAAAGCAATTGCAACAGAAGCAAAAATTGCCAAATGGGATCTAATTAAACTAAAGAGCTTCTGCATAGCAAAAGAAACCATCATTAGAGTGAACAGACAACCTACAGAATGGGAGAAAATTTTTGCAATCTATTCATCTGACAAAGTTCTAATCTCCAGAATCTACAAGGAACTTACACAAATTTACAAGAAAAAACCAAAGAACCCCATTAAAAAGTGGGCAAAGGACACGAACAGGCATTCTCAAAAGAAGACATTTATGCAGCCAATAAACACATGAAAAAAACTCAACATCACTGATCATTAGAGAAGTGCAAATCAAAACCACAGTGAGATACCACCTCACGCCAGTCAGAATGATGATTAGTAAAAAGTCAAGAAACAACAGATGCTGGTGAGGCTGTGGAGAAAAAGGAACCTTATACATCGTTGGTGGGAATGTAAATTAGTTCAACCATTTTGGAAGATAGTGTGGTGATTCCTCAAAACCTAGAACCAGAAATACCATTTGACCCAGCAATCCCATTACTGGGTATATATCCAAAGGAATATAAATAATTAAACATATATAAATACATATATTTATATCATATATAAACATTTATATATAATATAATATATTATATATAATTATATAATATGTAATTATATAACATGATACATTATAATTAATATATAAATATAAATATTACAAAGATACATGCATACATATGTTCACTACAGCACTAGTCACAATAGCAAATACATGGAATCAATCCAAATTGCCCATCAATGATAAATTGGATAAAGAAAATGTGGTTCATATACACCATGGAATACTATGCAGTCATAAAAAAAGGAATAAGATCATGTCCTTTACAGGGACATGGATGGAGCTGGAAGCCATTATCCTCAGCAAACTAATGCAGGAACAGAAAACCAAACATCGCATATTCTCACTTATATAAGTGGGAGCTAAATGATAAGAACACATGGGCACAGGGAGGGGAACAACACACACTGGGGCCTGTTGGTGGGGAGAGTCGGGGGAGGGAGAGCATCAGGATAAATAGCTAATGCGTGCAGGGCTTAATGCCTAAGTGATGGGTTGATAGGTGCAGCAAACCACCACTGCACATGTTTACCTACGTAACAAACCTACACGTCCTGCACATGCATCCCGGAACTTAAAATTTAAAACTTTTTTTTAAGTTTTAGAAGGCTTTTGAAAGAGAAATTTTATGTGTGGTCAAGATGGTCAAAATTGAATAAAATTATTTAAGGGTTTTAAAAATGAACCTGAATATCAAAAGTTCATTGGTACAAAACTTGAAGCTGGCTTCTCTAAGTTAAAAAACAAACAAACAAACAAAGTTTTATTGGAAAAACATTTTCTTAAGTGCTCTGCCTAGAAAGCAAAGAATTGGTGTTTTATCAAAATGATTTCCTGTGCTTTATGTTGTCTTTTTTTGCATATGTATGAATAGTTTATTTCAGGAATAAGGCATGCACATATATTGCAGCTTCATGGAGGTCCACACTACCCCAGATTTATTCAATATTCAATAAGTTTTCTACTGAGCTTCTACATGTGTTGGGGTCCAGTAGATCTCATGAGGAAGGACACAAAATCCTGAGTAGGATATTTTCAGATCCTGTGCCTGGGGCCAGAGTAGCTACATAAGTGTCCCTCAAGCTTCTGACTAACGTCCGAAACTAGAAGTGATTAAAAATGACATAGCTCTTCTCCAGTATTTAACTTTTCTTGTTTAAATAATTATCTGTCCATATGAGATAAAATTCACTATTTCACAATTGATGAGGAAAATCTAACATGAACTAGTTGAAGCAAAAGGGGAAATTCTGCAAAAAGCCCACAAGTAAATTTGACTTCTGGCTTGACAACTTAAACTTAACTTATGTTAAAGAACTTAAATTATGTTCTCAGATCCAAGTATCTGATATATCAGCTCTGATGGCTTCTTTCTTAGACTCCATATGTTTAACAAGATGGCTGCCCACATCACAGTTTCTTATATTTGCTTCTATAAAAGTTCTGTACCTGACTCTCATTGGTCTATATTGGGTAACAGGCCAAGGGAATGACATCTCTGATTGGCCAGTCTGAGTCACATGTTCATCCCTGGACTCAGGGATAGAGTTAAGTCTAGTTGAAGCATTTAGGGTGGTTCTCCTAGAAGTTAAAATTATTAATAGCATTAACTGAAAGAAAGGAAAATATATACTGCTTAGCCAAAAAATAGCATATATGTTCACTATATGATACACTTATGTCTCAGGAAGTAACAATTTCTATTTGTAAATAGTGTGTTTCAATAGAAAGAACTAAAACTTTTTTAGTTCTAAAGTTAGCTTAACTGCTTTTAGCTACAAGACAGAGTTCTTGTTAGAAGTAAATGAGTATGCAGTGAAAGTGTTTCATTAACATCTGAATAATGCTTTATAATTAAATACCATCACCATTAGTCAAGAGGCTGAGAATGTATCTGCTGGAGAGGTATTTTTTGAATATCTGAATTTCATCAAGCCACCCAGTAACAAAGTTTATGAACATAATGAAGAAGTTTTAGAAGATATTTTGTATTGCCCATGTTGTCTTTTATTAGATCTTTTAATTAAGAAAACAGAATATTCTCAATGTTAAAAATTTTTTTTCTACTATGTAACTTTTCTGTATTTGTCTTTAAAATCCTTTGTCATTCTGATACTGTCTCATAATCTGTGATCCAAGTTAATCAAGTGTTTTGATATTTTTGACAAATTTTCCAAACCAAGCCTTTGATATTGATAAAAATCAAACCTTTAATATTGATATTAATATTGACAAACATTTTGGTATTTTTGACAAACTTTCCAAAATCAAATTCTAAATTAAGCCTTTTTTATCCCACATTGACTTTGGAACCTTCCAGGGGTCCTGGAAGGTCTTCTTATAAAACAGAAATGTTAAGCTAATTAGGCTTAATTGATATGTTAAATTTGCAGAATAAGCATTTGTCAAATAAGCAATGATGATTGAGTGTTTGCATGTTCCAGAAATTTTGTGAAATTCCAAGAAATCTGATATGTCTTGGCATAATGTCATCAGTTATAATTCTGGTTATTATGAAAAAATGTTGTATGTCACAGAAATAATGATTTAACATGCCAATTGTGTCATTATCATAATAAAGTCTCATCAGATCTTTAACCATGACCTTTTTGTTTTTTTTTTGAGATGGAGTCTCACTCTGTCGCCCAGGCTGGAGTGCAGTGGCGTGATCCTCAGCTCACTGCAGTATCTGGGACTACAGGCGCCCGCCACCATAACAGGCTAATTTTTTGCATTTTTAGTAGAGACGGGGTTTCACCGTGTTAGCCAGGATGGTCTCGATCTCCTGACCTCGTGATCCGCCCACCTCGGCCTCCCAAAGTGCTGGGATTACAGGTGTGAGTCACTGCGACCATGACCATTTTAAGTCTTGTGATCCATAGACAGTAAATTGTTTTACTCTGATGCTCTCCTGAAACGTTTTGCAAGCAACTATAATCCTAAAATAGTGTATCTCCCAAGGAAATTTATGGAAAGAACTCTGACAAGTACAGGTTTCTGGTAACATAGGAATATACTACTGGACTGTGTAAGAACTTCCAGAACTCTAATGAAGAAACAAATTGGTTCATAAGTTACTAGCCCAACATCAAGCAAAATGAGAATTAATTATGTGGAACTAAATGAACTGATGAAAAAGAATCAGGCTTGGCGCAGTGGCTCATGCCTGTAATCCCAGCATTTTGGGAGGCTGAGGCAGGCAGATCACTTGAGCCCAGGAGATCGAGACCAGCCTGGCCAACACAGCAAAACCCTGTCTCTACTGAAAATACAAAAAATTAGCTGGGAATGCTAGTGCATGCCTGTAATCCCAGCTACTCGGGAGGCTGAGGCATAAGAACCACTTAAATCCCAAAGGCGGAGGTTGCAGTGAGCCACAATTGCGAGAGAGAGAGAGAGAGAGAGAGAGAGAGAGAGAGAAGAGAGCAAACTCCTTGGCTCAAACAGTCCTTCCATCTCAGCCTCCTGAGTAGCTGGGACTACAGGCATATGCCACCACATCCAACAATAATTTTTTTAAATTATCTTTTTCATATTTGTATTTCAGATTTAAGAGATTTTAAAAATCTATCTATAGCTTACAAGAATTTAGTAAATTATACCTTTGTAACATAATTGAAACAGTTCCTTTTTTCTCCCTACTTGATCTCTCCATAATTCAGAAACTGTTAGTGAGAAAGGGTCGCACTCTGCCCAGGCCAGAGTACAGTGCCATCGTCATGGCCTCCTGTAGCCTCGACCTCCCAGGCTCAAGCGATCCTCTCACCTCAGCCCCGGGTAGATGGGACTACAGGCATATAACATGATATGCCTGTTTGTTTGTTTTTTGTAGAGACAAGGTCTCACTATGTTGCCCAGGCTGGTCTCAAGAAATCCTCCCACTGAGTGTAAACCAGTTCAACCATTGTGGAAGACAGTGTGGCGATTCCTCAAGGATCTAGAACTAGAAATACCATTTGACCAGTGATCCCATTACTGGGTGTATACCCAAAGGATTATAAATCATGCTACTATAAAGACACCCACACACATATGTTTACTGTGGCACTATTCACAATAGCAAACACTTGGAACCAACCCAAATGTCCATCAATGACAGACTGGATTAAGAAAATGTGGTACATATACACCTTGGAATACTATGTAGCCATAAAAAAGGATGAGTTCATGTCCTTTTCAGGGACATGGATGAAGCTGGAAACCATCATTCTCAGCAAACTATGGCAAGGACAGAAAACCAAACACCGCATGTTCTCACTCATAGGTAGGAATTGAACAATGAGAACACATGGACATAGGGTGGGGAATATCACACACCGGGGCCTGTCATGGGTGGGGGACTGGGGGAGCGATAGCATTAGGAGAAATACGTAATGTAAATGATGAGTTGATAGGTGCAGCAAACCAACATGGCACATGTATACCTATGTAACAAACCTGCACATTGTGCACATGTACCCTAGAACTTAAAGTATTATAATAATTAATTAATTGATTAATTTCATTAAAAAAAGAAATCCTCCCACCTCAGCCTCCCAAAGTGCTGGGGTTATAGGTATGAGCCACCATACCTGGCTGAATATTCTTATTTTATGACAATATAGTTATCTGTATAAGTTCAATAAGAATTTGTTCTCTTTATAACAGAATACAGTTGGAAACATTGGTTATTTTGGGAGCATCATATTTGAAAATATGCATAGACTGGGTTTTTTAGCCTTATGAAAAGAAGGCTCAGAAACTTTAAATATATTTTAAAGATCTGAAGAAGAGAAGAATTCACCCAAACTTATTGGCATTACAGGTATGATGGCATCAGAGAGTGAGTCCCTGGCTTGGCTTCCTAGTCTGGAAAGGTGATATAGTTTGGATATTTGTCCCTTCCACACCTTATGTTGAAATATGATCCCCAGTGTTGGAGGTGGGGCCTAGTGGGAGGTGTTTGGTTTATGGGAGTGGATCTCTCATGAATGGCTTGATGCCCTCCCTGAAGTAATGAGTGAGTCTCATTCTATTAGTTCATACAAGAGCTGGTTGTTTAAAAGAGCCTGGCACCACCTCCTCTCTCTTTTCTCTAGCTCCCTCTCTTGCTATGCAAACACATCAGTTCTCCTTGCCTTTCACCATAAATTAAAGCTTCCTGAGGCCCTCACCAGAAGCCAAGCAGATGCTTGCACCATGATTTTTGTATACCCCGCAGAACTGTGAGCCAAAGAAATCTCTTTTCTGTGTAAATTACCCAGCCTCACGTATTCCTTTAGCGCAATGCAAAACAGACTAGACAAAAGGCTTTTAAAAGTCTAATCTGAGATTCCTGACCAAATGTTTCAGTAAAGTAGGTGTAAAAAGAGCTTGTGTGGTCAATCACTATTCTTGTTACACTTGTATAGGTGATCGGCCCATGTTAATGAGAGTAGACTTGTTTTGCTGGCTGATTGATCTTGCTGTGATTGACTATGGTGGGGATGGGGATGACTGAGAGAAAAATTATGCTTCAGGAGAAAAACTATTGTGCACCCATTATTAGATTCTAGCTCTGTTCATTTTGTAAAGCTTTTACTTGTAAACTGGACTGGATCCTGGATTCTTTTAGTTTCCTTCAATATCTGGTTGTAACTCTTCAAACTAAGATTTCCAATTTTCTCCTATCTTTCTGACTTGGAATCACTAAGAGCAAAAACTGCCCTTTTCCTGCAAGCTGAAACTGGACAACTTAATCTAGACTTAAAGAGAACTCACCACCACAGCTCACCAGCTTATGTATGGACAACTTTTGTGCCTGTTGCTGTGAGCTGCTCAGACATCACTGGAAACATTCAAACTGCAAAAGATGCTTCAAAGTCAGGTATGATGGCTCATGCCTATAGTCCCAGGTACTCGGGATGCTGAGGTAGGAGAATCACTTGAGGCCAGAAATTCAAGACCAGCCTGGGTAACATAGTGAAACCCCATATCCAAAACTAACAATAATAATAATAATAAATAAATAGCTAGGCATGGTGGCATGTGCCTGTAGTCCCAGCTACTCAGAAAGTTGAGGCAGGAGGATCCCTTGAGCCTAGAAGTTCAAGACCAGCCTGGGCAACATAACGAGATCCTGTCTCTGAAAAAAAAAAAAAAGGTTAAAAAATATAAGATGCTTCAAATCCAATATCTGGTAATCTTCTTGACTGATTGCCCTCTGGACTCAGAGACCATGCTTCTAGCCATTAACCTTTGTTTTTACTTTGTCTGTTTTAGTGGGTTTGGTGCACGGGAGCCCTGGCTAAGGAGCATACACCACGCTCTTGGTATTATCTTCCTGACAGTCATAATAGTAGTCTCCCTCTCAAAAGGTCTGAAATGTTTGCATGCAGCGTTAGTTGAATGGCAAATGATCTCTATATGACTGGAATGATTTTTAAAAATCAAAGAAAAGCATGATATCAAGGTCACCAGGACCTATAAGTGACACGTTGAGGCCAACAACTGGGAATGGTGGTGAATAAGAGTAACACTGATGCCCTAAGTTTTGGTCACACCTAGGTGACAGCCTGACCAAAATGGGAGAATATTGTTACATAAAATTTATAGGAGGCCATTGATTTGGACTGAGCTCCTGCACTAGGCCCCATCAGATCAAACCAAAATGGAGTCACTCATGCTAAAGTTTCATATCACCAAACTGAAATAAGAAATAAGAGAAACATAATTAATGCCAAATCTCCAAGCTGGCCAGCTTTAGCCAGCATGATAAGAAAGTCCCCTCTGCTTTAACCTTTACAAGGAAAGTAACTCTGAAACAACCAATGCACTTTTTGTTCCTTGTTTCTGCTTTCTTCAAGGCTTTTCCTGTCTTAAATACTCACTGCCCATGTTACAGAGCGGAGCTCTCTGGACCTCTTCTGGTTGTGAGTGCCGCCTGATTCATACATCGTTCTTCACTCAAATAAACTCTGTTAACTTTATTTTGTCGAAAGTTTTTCACTCCCTGGACCTAGAATCTCTTTAAAAACCTGAAAAAAAAGCTTTAAGCAATCCTAACAAGACCTAAGGGTGGGAGAAGGTAGTAACAGAGACAGGGAATAACACTAATAAGTTATTTTCAATATTTGAAAGACGCCACATGGAAACTGTACAATTACTAGAGATAAGGTGCTAAGCTAACCATCATGTCCTGTTTCTAAGTTTGGGTTGGAATTACTTCAGTTCACTATAAGAATTCTGATAATCGTATGCTGATCAAGGGTTTTTGTTGGTAGTTATAAATAACCTTTGTTAACAAAAGTAGGAGGGTAAGCCAATCATTACCTAATAAAGCAGTTCATTTTCATCATGGGTGTGGGTCCAAGAGAACAAAGACACAATCACAGGGACCCTTGGAGATAAAGTAGATGGAAACCTCTGATATGACTGAACCTCCCCGGTACAGAGGACGGAATGTAAAGCCAGTAAGGTAGGGCAATAGCAAGTTCATAAATAGGATCCAAACCTACATCTATGGACAACTCAACTTACCCTTTATGCCCACAAACATATTATAGCACAGGGGATACAGCCACTGTCTGTCTACTAAGTCCTATGACTTAAACAATAGAAAATACAGACCAACAACGTCTTACAGAACTTTCTGTAACTGAAATTGCCTTTGCAAAAATTATAACAGAAAATTATGACAGTGAAAGAGATCTGACCTAACCAATTCCATCTTACCTTCAATCTCCAAACTGCCCTTGGTCATTCCTGGGTGTGGGGTAAGCTAACTTTGGGAGAAATTTATAGTTTAAATGATAATAGTCCTTGAAACTAAACCACCTTTGTAAGACTAATGGAAGCTCACCAGGTGAGGAGAATGAGAGGGCCCTGAACTCTGCTACCATGTAGGCATAGCTAAATGATTACCAGCCATTATTCTAGAGGTTACAAGATTTGCAGCTTCCCCACTTACTCCTGTAAATAACACTGTAATGCCCAGACCCGCGATGACCCGAAAGCAACCACCAGAGTCCAGAGACAAAGCCAAGCGGCAGGGATCGCTTTATTTCGAGTTCGAACTCGGTTCCCTCCAGCTAGGTATCAGATCCTAGGGAGAGACCCCAAGCTCGGTGTTCAGCCGTCTTTTATAGTCAGACACAAACAAGTTAGAGCAAGTTACAGAGTCACTGGGGATTTTTACAGTTGTAGGTTTACAATTGGCTGACATTTAAAGTTAAACATTAGTCAGTTGTTCATTGGTTCCCGCCCTTTGACCAAACCACAAACGGCCGCTTGCCCTGCTAGGGACTTTCCAGATAACCTTGTTGTTTTAGCATTAAGGGGAGTTTCCTGACTTTTCTGACCTCTGATATTCAGTATTTTTCCACTCCTCATTCCCCCCCCTCTAGTATCTTGAGAGCCAATCTCGGGTCTTGTATGTCTGACTCAGAAGTCTCGGTGAGTACAGGTTGGTACTGGGCTCTCAGGACCATAAACTGGACAGTGTTGAGTCTTTCTTTTACAAAGTTTGTTAATCTGTTTATTATACATGGTCCTATAGTGAGTAAGAGAAGTATACTTATGAATGGTCCTATGAGGGGCACTAGAAGGGAGTACATGGAGGAATTCCACCAGCTGTTGGCAGCAGAGGTGAATTGTTGTTTCTGCAATTCTAGGCTGAGTTTATGTAGTTGTTGAACTCGCGTTTCTACAAGTCCAGATTCATTTATGCAGAAACAACAATCTTCTCTGAGGAAAAGACAGGTCCCTCCTTTTTCGGCCGTTAACAGGTCTAGTGCACGGCGGTTTTGTAAAGTAACTTGGGCAAGGGAGGTCAATTGTCTCTGTAATGAGGCAAGGGATTCGGTGGAAGCTTCCATAGCTATGGAGAATTGATGAGAGAGTTTTGCAGTGCTGATAAGGGAGTGACCTAAAGCTCCCCTGGCTAGTCCTGCAGCAACTAAGGACGTGGTGAGTGAGACTCCGGCTACTAGGGTGAGGAATATAGCTCATTTTGGTCTAGGGAAAGGGGCGGAGTCCCACCTGGAAAATTCTGCAGGGGTGCTCAAGGTTAGTTGGGGGACTAGCGTGACAGGGAGACACAGTAGGGTTATAGTGGCCTGAGTGGAAAGGTTCTTATATAGGGTCCCATTGCACCAGAAGAAAGAACTGGGAGGGGCAAAGAGGGTTGAGTTGGGAGTGGAAGTTGTATTACAGAGGGTAGTGCCTGCATTTGAATAACAAAAGGAAACTTGTGTCTGTCCAGGGTTTAGGAACAAGGGGACGTCAGGGATAAGGGGTGGTATGTGGCTATTGTTAGGGTTTAGGCTGAGAGAAGTGTTAGACAGGCCTGGAAGTGGAACTGTGGTTAACGGCGGTCGCCCTAGAGCCGCGCAGAAGAAACATGCAGAGAGATTGCCTAGGCCAGTGGTGTCTGCGATTTCTAACCCTTCTCTTAATAGGGATAACCAGGAAAAGGGGCGGGTAGGAGTTAAAGTTGAAAGCTGGACATTTAATTCCCTTTCCTGGTTCTGTATAGCCATGTGTAGGGTGGTCTGGATCTGAACAAGGGAACGCCAGAGAAAGAGACGGCTACTAGGCCAGGTAGTTCCTGAAGTCAAGTACATAGCCCCTTTTGTTCTGTCTGAGCATAATTGGTCCAGTTCTCAGTCAGGAAGAAACGCCAAGCGAAAGGGGATGTTGCCGGGTTTGCCTGGGTCTCCCCACAAGGGATCCATAAGAGTAGAAGAGTTATAAAGGAGGTAGGTGTCATAGTTATAGTTTAGGTTGCTGACAGCGTAGAACAAGTTTTAGAGGGTTTTCTTTGGTCCGGTCAACTGTCCAGGTTGCTGCCTCTCCCGTCGAGGATGTAACAAGGTCCGAGAGCGGGTCTATAGGCTTGGCATGGGTGTGATGAATCCAGGCGGCGATGCCTTCCACTTTGAGGGCCGTAGGCGTAGTCAGGATCACCTGGAATGGTCCTTTCCACCGGGGTTCTAGGGTTTCTTGTCGGTGGCGCTTGATGAGGACCCAGTCTCCCGGTTTGTATTGATGTGGAATGGGTGGAGGCCCAGCTTCATATAGTTCTTTTAGCTTGGGCCAGACTTCCTCATGAACTCTCTGTAGGGCTTGTAAGGAGAACAAAAGTTTAAGACCATTATCTGTGTCAGCTTTGAGGAGATTGTCTTTAAGGTTAGGGAGGATAGGGGGTGGTTTGCCATACATTATTTCATAAGGGGTAAGTCCTAGTTTATAAAGAGAGTTACGTGCCCGGAACAGAGCATAGGGGAGGAGGACTACCCAGTTAGCGCCAGTCTCCATGGTCAATTTAGTTAGGGTCTCTTTTAATGTTCTATTCATTCTTTCTACCTGACCTGAGCTTTGGGGTCGATAAGCACAATGTAGTTTCCAATTAGCCCCAAGGATGGAAGCCAGTCCCTGACTTACCTTTGCGGTGAAGGCCGGCCCATTATCCGACCCTATCATGACTGGAAAGCCGTACCTGGGCAGGATCTTTTTGGCCACAATCTGTGCAGTTTCTTTTTTTGTCGGAAAAGCTTCTGCCCATCCTGAGAATGTATCTATAAAAACTAGTAAATATTTGTATCCATATTTTCCTGGCTTTTTTTCAGTAAAGTCAATTTCCCAATATATACCAGGTCTATCTCCCCTGTGTCTTTTTCCCATGGTCTGGGTCCTGTGACTGGCGTTATTGAGTTGACATACTACACAGTTTTTAACCGTGGCGTCTACTTTTTCAGGGGCGTTTTTAATTTTTAGTCCAGCGTGTTGAATCAAATCTAACATCCGCCGTGGGCCCAGATGAGTGCTTCGGTGGATTTGTGCTATTACTCGCTGCCCCAACCTGTCCGGGAGAATGGTATTGTTGTTAGAATCTTTCCACCACTGATTACTGACCTGTGTTCCGGGGAGTTTACTTATCCACTGGAGGTCTTCTTCTGAGTATTCTGGGCGAAGGGGCAATTCTCTGGGCCCGGGATCAGGCAGCTGGAGGGCCAGTAGCTGAGGAGTGGTTTTAGCCACGTCTTTTGCAGTCTGATCAGCCAGGTTGTTACCTCGAGTGACTGGGTTAGTGGCTTTTTGATGTCCCGGACAGTGGACGATAGCCAGCTTTCTGGATTCCCAAAGGGCAGCCAGAAGATTTAAGATTTCTTCTTTATTTTTAATGTCTTTTCCTTCAGCTGTGAGAAGCCCCCTCTCTCTGTATATAGCCCCATGTATGTGGGCGGTGGCAAATGCATACTGGCTGTCAGTATATACTGTCAGTTTACGGTCTTTGCCTAGTTTCAGGGCTTGTGCCAAGGCTATTAACTCAGCCTTTTGAGCCGATGTTCCTGGAGGTAAAGGCTCAGCCCAAACTATCTCAGTCTCTGAGGTCACCGCCACCCCCGCATACCTCTGTCCTTGGTGAACGAAGCTGCTTCCGTCAGTGAACCAGGTGAGGTCTGCATCTGGTAGCGGTCGGTCCTGGAGGTCTTCTCTGACTCCATGTACCTGGGCTAGTATTTCAGCACAGTTGTGGAGCGGCTTACTTAAGTCTGGGTCTGGCAGCAATGATGCTGGGTTTAGGGTTGTTGGGGGCTTAAATGTTATTCTGAGGGGGTTTAGTAACAGCCCTTGATAATGGGTAAGCCAAGCATTGCTGAGCCATCGGTCGGGGGTTGTCGGAGGATGCCTTCGACAGCATGAGGGGTGGTGACTTGTAATTCTTGGCCCATGGCCAGTTTGTTAGCGTCTTTGACCATCAGGGCCGTTGCAGCAATCATCTGGAGGCAAGGAGGCCATCCTGCAGCTACCGGGTCCAGTCTCTTTGAGAGGTATGCAACCGGTCTGCGCCAGGGACCTAAATTTTGAGTTTATACTGCTTTCGCTATGCCCCTGCTTTCGTCCATGTATAAGTGGAAAGGCTTAGAGACATCCGGAAGACCCAGCGCGGGGGCCGAGAGCAGAGCAGTTTTGATTTGCTGGAAAGCTTGCTCAGCCTCTTCAGTCCAATTGAAGGGCTGCTGCTCTTTGGTAGCCTGATAGAGGGGTTTTGCCAGTTCAGCGAAGCCAGGTATCCAGAGTCTGCAGAACCCTGCAGATCCCAGGAACTCTCTTACCTGTCGTGTTGACTGCGGTCTGGGGATCTGTAGGATAGTCTCTTTTCAAGCATTTGTTAGCCAGCGCTGTCCCCCTCTAAGTAGATACCCCAAGTAGGTTACCTCTGGCCTGCAGATCTGGGCCTTTTTAGCTGAGGCTCAATAACCCAGGTTTCCCAAGGTTTTCAGGAGGTCTTTGGTTCCTTGGATGCAGGCCTCTGGGGACGTTGCCGCTATTAAGAGATCATCAACATACTGCAAGAGAGTTATACTGGGGTGTTGGCGTCGGTACTCACCCAAGTCTTCGTGGAGGGCTTCATCAAACAGAGTTGGGGAGTTTTTGAATCCTTGTGGCAGTCTGGTCCACGTCAGTTGGCCACTTATGCCTCTCTCAGAGTCTGTCCACTCGAAGGCAAAAATTTCCTGGCTTTTAGGGGCTAAAGGCAGGCTTTAAAAAGCATCTTTTAGATCTAGAACAGTATACCATTGATTTTCAGGACTCAAGGTACTCAGGAGGGTGTATGGATTTGGCACCATCAGGTGTATGTCCATTACCCTTTTATTGACTTCTCTTAAGTCTTGTACCAGCCTATATTCTTTACTGTTGGGTTTTTGTATTGGTAGCAGCGGAGTGTTCCATGGTGAGTGGCAGGGGCGTAGGACTCCATGATCTAGGAGTCGGCGGATGTGTGGTATAATTCCCTCTTTGGCTTCCAGGGCCATTGGGTATTGGCGCACACGAACAGGGTCCATCCCGGGCTTAAGCTCAACAAAAATGGCGGGACAGTGCTTTGCTAGCCCTAGCCCTCCTGTTTCTGCCCAAGCCTCTGGGAAGTTCTGGAGCCAGGAGTCTATATTTTGGTTAGGAGGCGTTAACTCCTGGTGAAGCCGGTACTCATCCTATAGAGTTACGGTAAGAACAGATAGTGGCCTGTTTTGGGAGTCAGTCACTTTGGGCCCTTCTGGTTGAAAATGGATTTGTGCCCCCATTTTTGTCAACAGATCTCTCCCCAGCAGGGGACAAGGGCTGTCAGGGATGACCAGGAAGCTATGGGACACTTTCCCGGTTCCCAAGTTTACTGCTCTCTGGGTTGTCCATGGATATTTCTTGGTTCCTGTGGCCCCTTGAACCCAGGAGGAGTTGGAAGATAACTTTCCATAGGGCTTGACTAAGACCGAATGTTGTGCCCCGGTATCGACCAGGAACTGGACCGGGGACCCCTCCACTTGTAAAGTTACCCTCGGTTCGGGGAGGGGATCCGAACCCCGTCTCCCCTAGTCGGTATCTTGGGTAACTAGTATCGGCATAGATTTGGGCTGCCATTGTCCTTGGCCTGGCTGGTGCTGTTTCTTTTTGGGGCAGTCTTTTATCCAGTGACCAATTTCTTTACAGTATGCACATTGGTCTTTACTCAGATTGCGCCTAGGGGCACGCGTGGATTGGGTGCTTCCTGGCGGTGGTTGTTCTTTTTGGACGACCGCCGCCAGGACTTTGGTCATTTTCTCAGTGGCCCTAATTTGCCTTTCCTCCGGAGCATCTCTGTTGTTGTAAACTCTCTGTGCTATGCGAAGGAGGTCCTGGACCTGTTTTCCCTCCAAATCTTCTAATTTTTGTAGCTTTTTAAAAATATCTGGGGCCGCCTGGTTGACAAAGGACATAACGACTGCTGCCTGATTTTCAGGTGCCTCTGGATCTATAGGTGTATACTGTCTAAAGGCTTCCCTTAGTCTTTCTAGATAAACAGCGGGGCTTTCTGTCTTTCCCTGTAAAACAGAATATACCTTAGCCAAATTAGTGGGCTTGCGAGCTGCAGCCCGGAGACCCACCATTAGAGTCTGGCGATAAACGAGTGGCTTTCCCCTACCTTCTGCTGTATTGTCCCACGTTGGCCTGGTCAAGGGAAATGCTGCATTAATGAGGTCAGGGTTTGCAGTCGGTTGACCGTAATCTCCAGGAACCAACTTTCTAGCCTCTACCTGGATTCTCTCCCATTCCTCTGTTGTGAACAGGATGCGGAGGAGCTGTTGGCAGTCATCCCAGGTGGGCTGATGAGTGAACATGACACTATCTAGAAGGGATGTTAGGTCCTTGGGGTTATCAGAGAACCAGGCATTCTGAGTCTTCCAGTTGTACAGGTCACTGGTAGAGAATGGCCAATACTGGAGTCTAGGGTTACCTGTGTCATCGGGGGTGCCCTATTTATTTCCCTTAAGGGGAGCGCTACAGTGGAATCAGGAACTCGCGGAGTTGCCTCACACTGGACACGCCTCCGCGTTTGCCCTGCCGGCCCTCCCAAGCCATGTTCACTTTCAGTTTCTCCTGGCGCCATGGCCGCTTCTCGGCCCTCATGGCTTCCTGGGAGTGCGGCCGGTTGGGCTTGGGCATGGGGTCCGGGAGGGGGAGGATAAGGCGGGGGTTCCAAGGATGCGAGGTCCTGGCTGTCAGGCAACACAGGAGGCAAGGGGGCAGTTGGAGTTTTTGGTCTTTTGGTGGTCCCAGTTGGTTGCGCGACTAGGGTTTTACAGGGTTCAGAGGTCAGCAGAAAGGGAGCTAGCCACGGGGGCGGATTTTCCACCAGATCTTGCCAGACTAAAATGTAGGGGATCTGATCTGGGTGTCCCGAACGACCTGGCAGGAAAACCCTTGATTTTACCTGGAGGATAATGGGGAGGCAAAAAGTTCCCTCGGCTGGCCAGCCTACGCCGAAGGTGGGCCACTCAGAGTGGCAGAGGGTTATTAATTTTCCCTTTTTAAGTTCTATACTGAGATCATGTCCCCTTGCTCTCACATCTTTAAAATTATTGATAAGGAGAGAAAGTGGTGTGGTCTGGGAGTTCCCCATTCTGAGGAAGTCCTGCTGATAGAAGATGGGTGGTAAGGGATATTAGTGCCTGGTACAGGACTGGCTCCGAAGCTCCTGTAAATCAAGGTAAATTAGTAAGGGGCGTGCAACAGATAACTCCCAACAACCAAGATATATTGATCGCTAGCACGTCTCGGGCTTAGGACCCGACCAAAAGCAGATGGGCCATAGAATACAGAGCCCCAGATGAGTACCGGAGGACGTCTCCCACCAGCCTCCACTGACTGTCCTATAGCGCGTCCGCCAGGACTAGATCAGTCTCATATACAGAACCCGCGGGATTATTCAGAGGCAGACAGACAACATATAAAAAGAGCCGGCTTACTCACTTTTGCGATGACCCGTTGGCCTGGGGTCTGGTGGGCTTAGGGGCAATCCCGGACGAGCCCCCAAGATGTAATGCCCAGACCCGCGACGACCCGAAAGCAACCACCAGAGTCCAGAGACAAAGCCAAGCGGCAGGGATCGCTTTATTTCGAGTTCGAACTCGGTTCCCTCCAGCTAGGTATCAGATCCTAAGGAGAGACCCCCAGCTTGGTGTTCAGCCGTCTTTTATAGTCAGACACAAACAAGTTAGAGCAAGTTACAGAGTCACTGGGGATTTTTACAGTTGTAGGTTTACAATTGGCTGACATTTAAAGTTAAACATTAGTCAGTTGTTCATTGGTTCCCGCCCTTTGACCAAACCACAAACAGCCGCTTGCCCTGCTAGGGACTTTCCAGATAACCTTGTTGTTTTAGCATTAAGGGAAGTTTCCTGACTTTTCTGACCTCTGATATTCAGTATTTTTCCACTCCTCAACACCACTATTGTAGAACCTAAGATTGACCTTTAGAGATGTCTTTTCAAGCTTTTGCCTTTCTGACCAGATAGCCCCACTGGGACCAGCAACTCTTCTGTGGAAGCAGACTCAGTGCACCAGGACCAGCCAACCAGTCAGCAGCACCAATTCCCTAGTCCTCTGTCTGCCAAACTATCCTTGCAAAACCCTAGCCTCCACATTTTTGAGGAGGATGATTTGAATTATAATAAAACTCCCGTTTCCCCGTTAGCCAGCTCCCTGTGTATTAAATGCCTTCTCTTTTGCCATTCCCCTGTCCTGAAAAATCTGCTCTACCTGGGCAGCAGGCAAGATGAACACATTGAGCAGTTACCTAATGATGAGAATGTTCATATCTGTGCTGCCCAAAGTGGTAGCCAGTAGCCACATGTGGCTGCTGAATACTTAAAATATGACCAGTGTGGCTGAAGAACTTAGAACTGAGTTTTTAATTTAATTGTAATGGCTAATGTTTGGGACAATGAAGTTGGAGATAGACATTTGCATCATTCGTAAAATTAAATTACTCCTCTAAACTATTCAAAGCATAAGCAGTTACTTTCAAACTTTTTTTTTTTTTTTTTTTGAGACAGAGTCTTGCTCTGTCACCCAGGCTGGAGTGCAGTGGCGTGATCTCGGCTCACTGCACCCTCAGCCTCCTGGGTTCAAGTGATTCTCCTGCCTCAGCCTCTTGGGTAGTTGGGATCACGGGCGTGCGACACCATGCCCAGCTAATTTTTTGTGTGTATTTTTAGTAGAGACACGGTTTCACCATAATGGTCAGGCTGGTCTCGAACTCCTGACCTCAGGTGATCCACCCACCTCGGCCTCCCAGAGTGCTGGAATTACAGGCACGAGTCACCATGTCCAGCCTGTTTTCAAACTTTAAATCACAGAATCCCTTCTTCAAGGAAGAAAATATTCCCATACCAATTTAAATGCAAACTAGCAGTGAGAACATAGGGGCACGCCTAGAGCCCAACTCACCCCACCCCTCCACTGTTCAACTCTTATCAGCTCTCACCTACCCTGGCCCACCTGGGCCCTCAGGCACCTCGTCAGAACTCCTAAAACTGCACTGAACACAATGTGAAAGCCACCAATTAAAAAATCAGAAGAGACCAGCATCAGGTAATTCCCCTAACAAATATTTACTGAGCAGCAACTGAGAACCAGAAACTGGGTTAGATGATGTAGGGGGTGCATGGGAAATAAGGCCCCTGCCATGAAAAGACAGGAAAAGGTGATCATGTTTGTCAATAACATCTTAGCCAGATGCTGGATGCTCCTTAGCTCATTTTGCCCTGGCATGAGCCCCGTGGTCCTCCTTGCACAGTTAAATACACGGGGCTCCAAAGAGCTCACTGAGGGGCATACACACCATACACCAGGGAGGGCTGGGACCCAGATCTTCCTGACCAGAGCTGTGCTGCGCCCTCCAGAGCTCACCATCAAGATGGGGAGTTTCTCTGTACCTAGATACGCAAACAGAGGACCACGGGAGCTGGAAATGTGGGAAATAACATGACTCTCTGAGGTTTATGCTGTCAATAGATCAAAGAGAAGATATTCACAAGTAACCCCCAGGCTCAGGGCCTCTACTGTAAACAGATAGAATATAGGCAGGGTCTAACTAAATAGAGTTGTTAGATGGGGCGGCAGTGGGGGTCAGCCATGAAAGGGCAGGAAAGGAAAGACTGAGGCAGATGTAGACAAGGTGGACACAAGCACAATCAGGGGACCAGAAGTGGGCCAAGGACTTGGGTATGTCTAACCCATCCCAGGTTCCCAGGGCATCCTGACTGTGGGATGAATTCATCAGCTCTTGAGCTTGAAGCCAGAGAGTCTTGTGTTTTTCCAGCTCCTGTGTTCTGAATCTAGGCCCGCTGTGTCCTTTCTCTGCTGGCAAGAGGAAGAAGTGCTAGTGGGAGGGGTCTTCTTTCTTCCTGGAGATGCCCAGCATTGCAGTGCCTCCAGAAGGCCCGGAGCACGAAGCCAGGCCACCCAGCCCGGTTTAATACTTCTTTCTCAGCCCAGAGTCATCTCTCCTTAGCTTTTCCATCATCAGCAGTTTCTCTCCTTGAACAGGGATTTCTCATGATGAATTTTAAAAGTCGTTATGAACAATGATGTGGTTTCCCATGAAGTTTTGACCACAGTAAGTGAATGTGCTGACTGAATTCTGAGATGTGAGGTTCAGATGAGGGACCAGCAGCACTCATTGACCCTGCATGGGCCAAGAAATTAGTTTCAGCAAAGACTTCAAAGCAGCTGTTACATATATGTTCAAAGAATTAAAGAAAACTATAATGACAATGACTTAATAGACAGGGAGTCTCAATAAAGAGGTGGAAACTATAAACAAGAACTGAATGGAACATTCACTTCTGGCATGATCGGGTGAGAAGATAAACATGTCCCCTCCCAGAAAGGCAATTATAAAGCTGAACACAACTGCCAAAACATATGTAACACTTCTTAAAACGGAGGAACCCTTTGCTCAAACAGAAGTATGCATGGAAACTCAACTGGTGCATGGAACAAATGGAAACCTGAGGGGGAAGCAGACCATCCTTCTCCCCTAGTTTGACCTGCTGTCTCCTTTGATGGGTCTCAGCACCCCCTTGAGAATCAGGGCAGTGAACCAGTAAGCTGGCATTTGGCGGTTCACCTCAGGCCCTCAGGGTAAGGTTGAATTATATGGTAATAATCTTATCTCCAGGGGGTCTTGGTTTAGGTCAGTGGATCTTACTATAACCATTACATCCCAGGAGCCTTTCTAGAAATCTGTAGGGACTTTTGAGGTTATCTAAAAACAGGGGGTTAGTGTGGCCTGTATGGGGTGAGGGCCAGAGTTGCTGGGTGTGCCAAAATATGCCAGACCATGCTCCACAATGAATTATCCTGCAGCCTTTACAACTTTTGAATGTCCTGAAATCTGTTTATAATTATATAAACTAATAAAAGTGAACCTAACTCACTTTTCATATAAACAAAATATACTTTTTGCATAGTTTTAATATACACTGAATTGCTAGAAATAAGAATACCATGTAAGAGGCTGGGCACGGTGGCTTAAGCCTGTAATCCCAGCACTTTGGGAGGCCGAGACGGGTGAATCACGAGGTCAGGAGATCGAGACCATCCTGGCTAACACGGTGAAACCCCGTCTCTACTAAAAAAAAATACAAAAAACTAGCCGGGCGAGGTGGCGGGTGCCTGTAGTCCCAGCTACTCGGGAGGCTGAGGCAGGAGAATGGCGTAAACCCGGGAGGCGGAGCTTGCAGTGAGCTGAGATCCGGCCATTGCACTCCAGCCTGGGCGGCAGAGCGAGACTCTGTCTCAAAAAAAAAAGAATACCATGTAAATCAAGTTAAGCTGATTGGCTTCTTTTTTTTTCTTTAACATCACCAGGCCGGGCGCGGTGGCTCAAGCCTGTAATCCCAGCACTTTGGGAGGCCGAGACGGGCAGATCACGAGGTCAAGAAATCGAGACCATCCTGGCTAACACGGTGAAACCCCATCTCTACTAAAAAAGATACAAAAAGCTAGCCAGGCGAAGTGGCGGGCACCTGTAGTCCCAGCTACTCGGGAGGCTGAGGCAGGAGAATGGCGTAAACCCAGGAGGCGGAGCTTGCGGTGAGCTGAGATCGGGCCACTGCGCTCCAGCCTGGGCTGCGACAGAGCGAGACTCCATCTCAAAAAAAAAAAAAAAAAAAAAAAAAAAACACCAAAAGTTGTTCATCATTTCAGAAAGTTGCACCGTGACCACAGAAGAGATCTACAGAAAAATAATAATAAATAATAAAGTCACATCACTGATAGCACCATGGCTTGTGGCATCTGAGTTGCCAATACAACACCTCATATCAATCTGCATTTTCTTACTAGTTTGCAGTGGCTTCTAATACAGTCATGCCAAACATCTATACAATGAAATACACATTGTAGATGGTCTCCAACTTATGACAGTTTGACTTACAATTTTTCAACTATATGATGCTGCAAAAGTGATATTTACTCAGTAGCTCCTAGATTCGTGATGGGTTACATCCGAACCAGATGAAACCCTGTCATAAGCTGAGGAGTATCTGCACTTTATCGTAAGTTACTTTCCTTTTATTCTCTCTTACAATACACCTAGGGTATTGTATCCGTGTATTTGGAAATTGCATGTGGAGGTCAATTATATTATCTATGATTCATGATAGATAAAGGGCATGACAAAAATATTCCTTGTAAAAAGGGGATGTAGGTCTGACAGAGAAGCACTAACCTAAACAGTACTCTTATCATTTCCACCATCTCTTTACTACTTTCTTTCAATGGGGTGGGGTAGAGAAAACATGAGCTAATATGAGAAAAATATAGATGTATACAATTAAATGCCAAACCACATGGTTCAGCCTGGGTATCTAGGATGAATTCTTCAAAGAGGTTGCTCAATGGGGGCTGGAGTAATTAGGGAGGCTTCATGGAGACAAGGCCTAAGCAGGACTTTTGGGATGGGGGATTAAGGTTTGGAGGACAGAAGATAGGAACCTCTTCTAGTGCCTTGCATATAGGAAGGATTCATTGCAAATTTGTTGAAGATAAAAGGGAGAATAGTCTTAGCCTAGGCACTGCAGCACACGAACAGACAGCCATGCAGAGGCACAGGGCTGCTAAACGTGTTCTGCCTCCTAAGAGGCTCCAAGGGAATTCAGCACTTAGTTATGGATTTCATTGTTACAGTGCTTTGAGAATTGTTTATCATTATAGCCCATCACTGCTGCTAAGGAATAAATGTTTAATTTCCTAATTCAGAGGCACTAGAAATAGTAATATTAGAGTCATTCATCTAAACATAAAGATTGCAGCCCCTAGTAATAATAGTAGGAGACATTCAGTTTGTAATCAGTCACTGCTTTGTAACAATAAAGATTTCCAAACAAAATGTTTTGAATGTTCTGTAATCATGCTAATGTCATTAAATAAGTCTCTGACTGGTTAAACTCCCCATATCTGAATGATTTTGACTGCTAATATCAGAAAATCTAAATAAAATTTATTTTTAAACTAAGGTCGTTTATAATCTCACAGAAAAGAAATCCAGAGATAGGGCAGTTCCAGGGCTGATTATATCACGAATTCGATGCTGTTCTTAAGAATCCCAGCTCTTTCCACCTTTGTTCTTATTGGTTCTCGCGTTTCAGCTTGGCCTTTGAGGCTAGCTCCCTTCATGGCCCTGACGTGGCTGCCACAGTTCCTAGATCATTTACAAATGTCCACAGGTAGAAAAGGGAATTTTGGTGTCTTGGTTATCTTTTTAAGCTGAAACAAATCCTACTAGAATCCCCCCCCCCGAAGATTTTCCCTCCAATTTTATTGGCCAGAATTATATTACATTCCCTGTGATATGGTTAGGAGGCTTGCCCCCTGTAAATCTCATGTTGAAGTGACCCTCAATGTTGGAGATGGGGGAGCCTAGTGGGAAGTGTTTGGGTGATGGGGGTGGATCCATCATGAATGGCTTAGTGCGCTCCCCATGGAAATTAGTTCACACAAGAGCTGGTTGTTTAAAGAGCCTTGGACACCTCCTTCTTTCTCTCCCTCTCTCTCCCTAGTCATGTGACACAACTGCTGCCCCTTCACCTTCTGCCATGATTGAAAGCTTCCTGAGACCTCACCAGAAGTGGATGCCAGTGCTATGCTTCTTGTACAGCCTGCAGAACCGTGAGAGATATAGTTTGGCTCTGTGTTCCCACCCAAATCTCATATCAAATTGTAATCCCTACGTGTTGAGGGAGGACCTGGTAGGAGGTGGTTGGGTCATGGGGGCGGTGTCCCCTATGCTGTTCTCATGATAGTGAGGGAGTTCTCATGAGATCTCAGGGTTTAAATGTGGCATTTTCCCCTGTACTCTCTCTCTCTCCTGCTGCCTTGTAAAGAAGGCAACTGCTTCCCCTTCCACCATGACTGTAAGTTTCCTGAGGCCTCCCCAGTCATGCAGAACTATAAGTCAGTTAAACCTCTTTTGTTTATAAATTACCCAGTCTCAGATAGTGTCTTTATAGCAGTGTGAAAATGGACTAATACAGTGAGCCAAAATAAACCTCTTTTCTTTATAAATTAACCAGTCTCAGGTATTTTCTAATAGCAATGCAAATGGACTAACACACCATGCTTAAACCAATAGCTTGGCAAACAAGATGCTACAGTTTGAATGTCCTCTCCAAAACTCATGCTGACATTTAATTGCCATTGTGATAATATTAAGAGATGGGTTGGCTGGGCGTGGTGGCTCACATCTATAATCCCAGCACTTTGGGAGACTGAGGCAGGTGGATCACAAGGTCAGGAGATTGAGACCGTCCTGGCTAACACGGTGAAACCCCGTCTCTATTAAAAATACAAAAAAATTAGCCGGGCATGGTGGCAGGTGCCTATAGTCCCAGCTACTCAGGAGGCTGAGGCAGGAGAATGGCGTGAACCTGGGAGGTGGAGCTTGCAGTGAACTGAGATTGCACCACTGCACTCCAGCCTGGGTAACAGAGTGAGACTCCGTCTCAAAAAAAAAAAAAAAAAAAAAAAAAAAATGAGATAGGACCTTAAGGGGTGATCAGATTATGAGGGCTCTGACTTCATGAATGGACTAATGCCATCTTCACAGGAGTGGGTTAGTTATGGCAGGAGTGGGCTCTTGATAAAAGGATGAGTTCACCCTGTTTCCTCTGTCTCACGCACTCTTCCCCTATTTGGCCATGTGATGCCTTCTACGATGTCATGATATAGCAAGAAGGCCCTCACCAAATGTGGCCATTTGATTGTGAACTTCCTATCTTTTAGAACCATGAGCCAAGTAAATTACCCAGACTGCGCTATTTTACCATAGCACAGAAAATGGACCATGACAAAGTTCAGTGTATTTGGTTAGGTCTAATCAGTATTTATCTGGAGCTGAGGAAGGGGCCCACCCTCCTCAGAAGGACATGGCCACTCTGGGCAGAGTGAACAAATCAAGCTTCTGACAGCAAGGAGGAAGCAAAGGATGGCTGGGCAGGAGGCAACAACAGCATCTGTCGCAACCAGGGATTTCCAAATTGTTTCATCAGAGCATTCTTTGGAGGTACAAGAAAAAAACAGTTCTTTGGCAAGGTAAGCTTAGAAAGGTTGCACTGTATCACCTTCCCGGAAATTCACAACGTTATCAGCATATTAAAGGCTTGGCCGGGCACCATGGCTCATGCCTGTAATCCCAGGATTTTGGGAGGCTGAAACGGGTGGATTACTTGACCTCAGGAGTTTGAGACCAGGCTGGGCAATGTGGTGAAATCCCGTCTCTACAAAAAAATAAAAATTAGCTGGGTGTGGTGGCATGCGCCTGTAGTCACAGCTACTTGGGAAGCTGAGGTGGGAGGATCACTTGAGCCTGGTGGGCAGAGGTTGCAGGGAGCCAAGATCATATCAGTATACTCCAGCCTAAATAACAGAGCAAGACTCTGTCTCAAAAAAAAAAAAAAAAAAAAAGGCCGGGCGCGGTGGCTCAAGCCTGTAATCCCAGCACTTTGGGAGGCCAAGACGGGCGGATCACGAGGCCAGGAGATCGAGACCATCCTGGCTAGCACGGTGAAACCCCGTCTCTACTAAAAATACAAAAACTAGCCGGGCGAGGTGGCGGGCGCCTGTAGTCCCAGCTACTCTGGAGGCTGAGGCAGGAGAATGACGTAAACCCGGGAGGCGGAGCTTGCAGTGAGCTGAGATCCGGCCACTGCACTCCAGCCCTGGCGACAGAGCGAGACTCTGCCTCAAAAAAAAAAAAAGGCTCTGATGAAGTCCTGTTCTTTTTATTTGTTTGTTTTGAAATGGGTCTTGCTCTGTTACCTAGGCTAGTGTGCAGTGGTGCCATCACAACTCACTGCAGCCTTGACTTCTAGGCTCAAAGGATCCTCCTGCCTCAGCCTTCAGAGTAGCTGGGACTACAGGCATGAGCCACCATGCCTGGCTAATTTTTTTTTTTTAACTTTTTGTAAAAATGGGGTCTTGCTTTGGTCAGGCTGGTCTCAAACTCCTGGGTTCAAGCAATCCTCCCAGGTCAGCCTCCTAAAGTATTGGGATTACAGGCGTGAGCCACCGTGCTGGCCTGATCCTGTTCTTTTTAGTGGTGTTAACCCACAATTTTCCAGATGTATTTGGCCATGTAATCTTTTGTTTGTGAAAAATCTATGAACAAGACAATAAAAGTAGTGTTTCATGAAACATTCATTTGTGACACACTAGGATGGATAGAATATTTGTTTGGCTTTCTGAACAATATTTTAAGTTGGATTTACACATTAATAAGTTTTAAGTGCAGATGCATTGATAAGGAGGATTTTAGGTAGTTTTAACTTGAAATGTTTTGCTGATTTTTTAAAACAGTGTAAAATGTTGCAGAATCCATTTGCTGCTTTCTCTGAATTAGAAAGGGTGTGGTGGCCGTGGCAGGCTGGAGATAGGCTTGTTTGCTGAAACTAGATCTGGTGAAAAGATCTAGATTATAGATCCATTGTTTTTATTCCTTAGCCTTGGGAGTAAACAAAAGTTCATTCTGTTGGCCAGGGCAAGTTGCAGATAAGATGTTCAGCCTTTCTATTATTTTTTTCCCACAGAACATAGGGACAGGAACAATACAAAGAGTCTGTCAAAAGCCACGTAGTATGTAAACCACCCTCAGGGCAATGGAACGGTTGATGGTTCCCAACAGTGAGGTTAAATGGCCTGTGTAGATTAGTAACCAATTAGAAAAATTTCAATTTAGGAAGTTATTCCATATGCCCAATCTTAATTTTCTATAGCTCACTTAAACAATGTAATTGGACATTCATTATATGTACCACGCCCTGGGGAGATTCAAAGATGAACAAAAACAGAAATATGGTACTTGCTCTAACAAGTACACTATTTAGTTCACGTCAAGATACAAGCCTAAATGTTAAATGATAACAGAACAACTAAATAATGCAGGGCAATCTTATGAGAAAAGTCACCAGGCAGTTTTAAGACTACATGAGGCTGGGTGTAGTGGCTCACGTCTGTCATCTCAGCACTTTGGGAGGCTGAGGTGGGCAGATCTCTTGAGGTCAGGAGTTTGAAACCAGCCTGGCCAATATAGTGAAATTCCATCTCTACCAAAAATATAAAAATTAGCCAGGCCTGGTGGTGGGCGCCTGTAATCCCAGCTACTGGGGAGCCTGAGACATGAGAATGATTTGAACCTGGGGGGGTGGAGGTTGCAGTGAGCCCAGATTGTATCACTACTGAGTCAAGATTGTGTCACCGCACTCCAGCCTGGGTGACAGAGCGAGACTCTGTCTCAAAAAAAAAAAGACTACATGAAACACACAAGAATTTCTGCTTCAAAACCTATATTTCCTCATTGAGAACTTGCTAGGAAAAAAAAAAAAACGTTACATTTTCGGCGGAGCAAGATGGCCGAATAGGAACAGCTCCAGTCTCCAAATCCCAGCGCGAGTGACACAGAAGACCGGTGATTTCTGCATTTTCAACTGAGGTACTGGGGTCATCTCTCTAGGGAGTGCTGCACAATCGGTGCTGGTCAGCTGCTGCAGCCTGACCAGCGTGAGCTGAAGCAGGGCGAGGCATCGCCTCACCTTGAAGCGCAAGGGGGAAGGAAATCCCTTTTCCTAGCCAGGGGAACTGAGACACACAACACCTGGAAAATCGGGTAACTCCCACCCCAATACTGCGCTTTAAGGAAACAGGCACACCAGGAGAATATATCCCACACCTGGCCGGGAGGGTCCCAGCCCACGGAGCCTCCCTCACTGCTAACACAGCAGTCTGCGGCGATCGATCCGCAAGGCAGCAGCGAGGCTGGCGGAGGGGCGCCCGCCATTGCTGAGGCTTCAGTAGGTAAACAAAGCCGCTGGGAAGCTCGAACTGGGTGGAGCTCACAGCAGCTCAAGGAAACCTGCCTGTCTCTGTAGACTCCACCTCTGGGGACAGCCCACAGCTGAGGTCCAATAGGGGAAGCAGCGGGGGCCGGTGCAGAGGCGAACGACTCTGTCTGACAGCTTTGGGGAGAGCCGTGGATCTCCCAACACGGAGGTTGAGATCCGAGAACGGACAGACTGCCTGCTCAGGTGGGTCCCTGACCCCTGAGTAGCCTAGCTGGGAGACATCCCCCACTAGGGGCAGTCTGACACCCCACACCTCACAGGGTGGAGTCATCCCTGAGAGGAAACTTCCAAAGGAAGAATCAGACAGGTACACTCGCTGTTCAGCAATATTCTATCTTCGGCAACCTCTGCTGCTGATACCCAGGCAAACAGGGTCTGGAGTGGACCTCAAGCAATCTCCAACAGACCAACAGACAGTCCTTCTGACTGTCAGACGGAAAACTATCAAACAGGAAGGACACCTATACCAAAACCCCATCAGTACGTCACCGTCATCAAAGACCAGAGACAGATAAAACCACAAAGATGGGGAAGAAGCAGGGCAGAAAAGCTGGAAATTCAAAAAATAAGAGCGCATCTACCCCGGCAAAGGAGCGCAGCCCATCGCCAGCAACGGATCAAAGCTGGTCAGAGAATGACTTTGACGAGATGAGAGAAGAAGGCTTCAGCCCATCAAACTTCTCAGAGCTAAAGGAGGAATTACGTACCCAGCGCAAAGAAACTAAAAATCTTGAAAAAAGAGTGGAAGAATTGACAGCTAGACTAATTAATGCAGAGAAGATCATAAACGAAATGACAGAGATGAAAACCATGACACGAGAAATACGTGACAAATGCACAAGCTTCAGTAACCGACTCGATCAACTGGAAGAAAGAGTATCAGTGATTGAGGATCAAATGAATGAAATGAAGCGAGAAGAGAAACCAAAAGAAAAAAGAAGAAAAAGAAATGAACAAAGCCTGCAAGAAGTATGGGATTATGTAAAAAGACCAAATCTACGTCTGATTGGGGTGCCTGAAAGTGAGGGGGAAAATGGAACCAACTTGGAAAACACTTTTCAGGATATCATCCAGGAGAACTTCCCCAACCTAGTAGGGCAGGCCAACATTCAAATTCAGGAAATACAGAGAATGCCACAAAGATACTCCTCCAGAAGAGCAACTCCAAGACACATAATTGCCAGATTCACCAAAGTTGAAATGAAGGAAAAAATCTTAAGGGCAGCCAGAGAGAAAGGTCGGGTTACCCACAAAGGGAAGCCCATCAACTAACAGCAGATCTCTCGGCAGAAACTCTACAAGCCAGAAGAGAGTGGGGGTCAATATTCAACGTTCTTAAAGAAAAGAATTTTCAACCCAGAATTTCATATCCAGCCAAACTAAGTTTCATCAGTGAAGGAGAAATAAAATCCTTTACAGATAAGCAAATGCTTAGAGATTTTGTCACCACCAGGCCTGCCTTACAAGAGACCCTGAAGGAAGCCCTAAACATGGAAAGGAACAACCGGTACCAGCCATTGCAAAAACATGCCAAAATGTAAAGACCATCGAGGCTAGGAAGAAACTGCATCAACTAATGAGCAAAATAACCAGTTAATATCATAATGACAGGATCAAGTTCACACATAACAATATTAAACTTAAATGTAAATGGACTAAATGCTCCAATTAAAAGACACAGACTGGCAAACTGGATAAAGAGTCAAGACCCATCAGTCTGCTGTATTCAGGAGACCCATCTCACATGCAGAGACATACATAGGCTCAAAATAAAGGGATGGAGGAAGATCTACCAAGCAAATGGAGAACAAAAAAAAGCAGGGGTTGCAATCCTAGTCTCGGATAAAACAGACTTTAAACCATCAAAGATCAAAAGAGACAAAGAAGGCCATTACATCATGGTAAAGGGATCAATTCAACAGGAAGAGCTAACTCTCCTAAATATCTATGCACCCAATACAGGAGCACCCAGATTCATAAAGCAAGTCCTTAGAGACTACAAAGAGACTTAGACTCCCATACAATAATAATGGGAGACTTCAACACTCCACTGTCAACATTAGACAGATCAACGAGACAGAAAGTTAACAAGGATATCCAGGAATTGAACTCATCTCTGCACCAAGCGGACCTAATAGACATCTATAGAACTCTCCACCCCAAATCAACAGAATATACATTCTTCTCAGCACCACATCGCACTTATTCCAAAATTGACCACATAATTGGAAGTAAACCACTCCTCCGCAAATGTACAAGAACAGAAATTATAACAAACTGTCTCTCAGACCACAGTGCAATCAAACTAGAACTCAGGACTAAGAAACTCAATCAAAACCGCTCAACTACATGGAAACTGAACAACCTGCTCCTGAATGACTACTGGGTACATAACGAAATGAAAGCAGAAATAAAGATGTTCTTTGAAACCAATGAGAACAAAGATACAACATACCAGAATCTCTGGGACACATTTAAAGCAGTGTGTAGAGGGAAATTTATAGCACTAAATGCCCACAAGAGAAAGCAGGAAAGATCTAAAATTGACACTTTAACATCACAATTAAAAGAACTAGAGAGGCAAGAGCAAACACATTCAAAAGCTAGGAGAAGGCAAGAAATAACTAAGATCAGAGCAGAACTGAAGGAGACAGAGTCACAAAAAACCCTCCAAAAAATCAATGAATCCAGGAGTTGGTTTTTTGAAAAGATCAACAAAATCGACAGACCGCTAGCAAGACTAATAAAGAAGAAAAGAGAGAGGAATCAAATAGACGCAATAAAAAATGATAAAGGGGATATCACCACCGACCCCACAGAAATACAAACAACCATCAGAGAATACTATAAATGCCTCTACGCAAATCAACTAGAAAATCTAGAAGAAATGGATAATTTCCTGGACACTTACACTCTCCCAAGACTGAACCAGGAAGAAGTTGAATCCCTGAATAGACCAATAGCAGGCTCTGAAATTGAGGCAACAATTAATAGCCTACCCACCAAAAAAAGTCCAGGACCAGATGGATTCACAGCTGAATTCTACCAGAGGTACAAGGAGGAGCTGGTACCATTCCTTCTGAAACTATTCCAATCAATAGAAAAAGAGGGAATCCTCCCTAACTCATTTTATGAGGCCAACATCATTCTGCTACCAAAGCCTGGCAGAGACACAACAAAAAAAGAGAATTTTAGACCAATATCCCTGATGAACATCGATGCAAAAATTCTCAATAAAATACTGGCAAACGGATTCAGCAGCACATCAAAAAGCTTATCCACCATGATCAAGTGGGCTTCATCCCTGGCATGCAAGGCTGGTTCAACATTCGCAAATCAATAAACGTAATCCAGCATATAAACAGAACCAAAGACAAGAACCACATGATTATCTCAATAGATGCAGAAAAGGCTTTTGACAAAATTCAACAGCCCTTTATGCTAAAAACGCTCAATAAATTCGGTATTGACGGAACGTACCTCAAAATAATAAGAGCTATTTACGACAAACCCACAGTTAATATCATACTGAATGGGCAAAAACTGGAAAAATTCCCTTTGAAAACTGGCACAAGACAGGGATGCCCTCTCTCACCACTCCTATTCAACATAGTGTTGGAAGCTCTGGCTAGGGCAATCAGGCAAGAGAAAGAAATCAAGGGTATCCAGTTAGGAAAAGAAGAAGTCAAATTGTCCCTGTTTGCAGATAACATGATTGTATATTTAGAAAACCCCATGGTCTCAGCCCAAAATCTCCTTAAGCTGATAAGCAACTTCAGCAAGTCTCAGGATACAAAATTAATGTGCAAAAATCACAAGCATTCTTATACACCAGTAACAGACAAGCAGAGAGCCAAATCAGGAATGAACTTCCATTCACAATTGCTTCAAAGAGAATAAAATACCTAGGAATCCAGCTTACAAGGGATGTAAAGGACCTCTTCAAGGAGAACTACAAACCACTGCTCAGTGAAATCAAAGAGGACACAAACAAATGGAAGAACATACCATGCGCATGGATAGGAAGAATCAATATCGTGAAAATGGCCATACTGCCCAAGGTATTTATAGATTCAATGCCATCCCCATCAAGCTACCAATGACTTTCTTCACAGAATTGGAAAAAACTGCTTTAAAGTTCATATGGAACCAAAAAAGAGCCCGCATTGCCAAGACAATCCTAGGTCAAAAGGACAAAGCTGGAGGCGTCACGCTACCTGACTTCAAACTATACTACAAGGCTACAGTAACCAGAACAGCATGGTACTGGTACCACAACAGAGAAATAGACCAATGGAACAGAACAGAGTCCTCAGAAATAATACCACACATCTACAGCCATCTGATCTTTGACAAACCTGACAAAAACAAGAAATGGGGAAAGGATTCCCTATTTAATAAATGGTGCTGGGAAAATTGGCTAGCCATAAGTAGAAAGCTGAAACTGGATCCTTTCCTTACCCCTTATACGAAAATTAATTCAAGATGGATTAGAGACTTAAATGTTAGACCTAATACCATAAAAACCCTACAAGAAAATCTAGGTAGTACCATTCAGGACATAGGCATGGGCAAGGACTTCATGTCTAAAACACCAAAAGCAACGGCAGCAAAAGCCAAAATGACACATGGGATCTAATTAAACTAAAGAGCTTTTGCACAGCAAAAGAAACTACCATCAGAGTGAACAGGCAACCTACAGAATGGGAGAAAATTTTTGCAACCTACTCATCTGACAAAGGGCTAATATCCAGAATCTACAAAGAACTCAAACAAATATACAAGAATAAAACAAACAACCCCATCAAAAAGTGGGGAAAGGATATGAACAGACATTTCTCAAAAGAAGACATCCATACAGCCAACAGACACATGAAAAAATGCTCGTCATCACTCGCCATCACAGAAATGCAAATCAAAACCACAATGAGATACCATCTCACACCAGTTAGAATGGCAATCATTAAGAAGTCAGGAAACAATAGATGTTGGAGAGGATGTGGAGAAATAGGAACACTTTTACACTGTTGGTGGGATTGTAAACTAGTTCAACCATTATGGAAAACAGTATGGCGATTCCTCAAGGATCTAGAACTAGATGTACCATATGACCCAGCCATCCCACTACTGGGTATATACCCAAAGGATTATAAATACTCTACTACAAAGACACATGCACACGTATGTTTATTGCGGCACTATTCACAATAGCAAAGACTTGGAATCAACCCAAATGTCCATCTGTGACAGACTGGATTAAGAAAATGTGGCACATATACACCATGGAATACTATGCAGCCATCAAAAAGGATGAGTTTGCGTCCTTTGTAGGGACATGGATGCAGCTGGAAACCATCATTCTTAGCAAACTATCACAAGAAGAGAAAACCAAACACCGCATGTTCTCACTCATAGGTGGGAACTGAACAATGAGATCACTTGGACTCGGGAAGGGGAACATCACACACTGGGGCCTATCGGGGGAGGGGGGAGGAGGGAGGGATTGCATTGGGGAGTTATACATGATATAAACGTTATGCACATGTACCCTAGAACTTAAAGTATAAAAAAAAAAAAAAAAAAACTAAGAATTTCAAACCAAAAAAAAAAAAAAAGCTCTAACAATTTGAATGGTTGGCTGAAACATGGAACACATGGTGTTAAGTCTGCAGGCACCCAAAATACAAGAGTGGTGAAGGCTTAGGGGCTTTTACCTAGATTTCAGAGGATGGATGGGAAAGCCTGGGTACCCAGGCAGAAGCCTGCCTCAGGGGAAAAGCTCTCGCAGAAAGAAAGTCTACTAAGGCGACGCCAAGCAGAAATGTGGAGTTGGAGCCCCTACATAGGATCCCTACTGGGGCACTGCCAGGTGGAACTGTGGAAACAGGGCCAACGCCCTCTCAACCCTAGAATTATAGAGTCATCAGCAGCTTGAAACCTGGACGAGCTACAGGCATTGGACTTCAACCCATGAGAGAAGTAAAGACATGGGAATGGGACTGCCTGAGGCCCTGAGAGTCCACCCCTTGCACCAGTGTCCCCAGGAGGCAGAATATGGAGTCAGTGATCATTTTGGAGCTTTAAGATTTAATGTCTGCCCTGCTGGGTTTCAGATTTGTGTGGGGCCTGCTACCCCTTTCGTTTGGCAAATTTCTTCCTTTTGGAGTGGGAATGTTTACCCAATGCCTGTACCACCATTGTATCTTGGAAATAAATAACTGGTTTTGCATTTAAAAAAAAAAAAAAAATGTTACAAACAGTCGTAGGAGAATTTTTCATACAATTTAGTTGGTAGAAGCCTCCACTTGGCCTATAATTATTTTTTGAATCATCTTGTTCAAGTTCCTATTAAGCAAATAAGTAATTATATATGAAAATATGTATACGCACATATTACAATTAAGGCTAAGCTCCTTGTTCAGCTCAAAACAGCTTTTATATATATAGTATGAACAGAAAAGCAAATACAAATCTACTTCTTGCCTATATGAAAGTATGTGTGGATTTTTTTAAGCCATTGGAAAATTGAGAAAGTGCTTTTTAGAAGATGTTTAGATATGTGGGTAGAATTGAAATGTCCGTGGTTAGAAAAACTTAGAAAGTTTCTACAGATTCTCTAGGGAGAAATATGCCTTTGGATTTTCTGGATCCACCTCTTCTCCCTTTTCCACTTGCATTTGAACCTTCTCTTTCCTTTGCCCTGCTCAATTGGGATGATACTTCCCAGCAGTTTCTCCTAAGGGCAGGACTTTGGAAGGGAGCCCTGTCTCATTGGTTTGGAGCTTATAGACCTTGACTGCTCCAACTCCATCAGGCCTCACCGAGTGGTGCTTACCAGCTAACTGGAATCTGAGAGCTCCTACTCCCACCCACTCATGCACTAGGGCTGCTGTAATCAGAGGGACTCCTCTTGCTATCTACTTGCAGATGGATGATCTCTTTTTCTCTCAAAATTCACAAGTTATTTTTGTTCCTGGCTGTCTTTCTCATATAAATGGTACAAAAGTATTGCAACTGAGAAGTTTTGTGAATCTCTAGGCCATGCCTTATAAGATATGATCACTTAAGAGTTGGAAGTACAGATGGTAATTTATGAGAACCACAGTGTGGAAATAGAGGAATTATGTTCCCTTAGAATCTCAGATGCAGGTGGATCCAGACTAGCTGGGTGGCTTCTTTTTAATGTTGCAATTGAATGTCCAGAAAAAATAGTTGCTTATTGGTAGAACCACAGCTATAAATGGTATAGAAATACAATTTAGTGAACTTTTCCTTGCTGATGTAGGAGGAACAAAAGGAGGTGATGGGCGATGTCACCAAAACACAACGAAAGAGTGCCTCATTTTTTCAAGAGTTTTGTTAACGAAGCCAGGCCCTGGTGCTTGTTGGACAGCCCGGTGCTTGTTAGATAGACTGCCACGTGTGGGAATGCCTCCAGGCACGAGGAGTGGTGCCCTTCTTGGCATTCACTCATGCAAAATGGCTAACCCAGTCATCTGTACAGATACAGATGTCATCCTCTGTCAAAAGAGTGATCATCAAATGAAGGAGATAACGAACATTAAACTTCGTATTTCTACCAGAATCACAGATTCAAATGCATAAGTTGGAGAGGAAACTGCAAACCAAAGGAAATCACATTTATTGAGAATCTACTTTGGGGCAGGCACTCTGGTCAGCACTCATCTCGTTTATTCTTTAAACTCTGTGAGGTAAATAATATTTTTGGCATTTGACAAAAACTAAAATAAGATCACAGAGGTTCAGTAGCTTATCTAAGGTCACACAGCTCAGAGCCCTGTGTATAGAAGGGCTGGCATCAAGCCTAAGTTTGCCTTGTCTCCAAAACCCATATAATTTTTGTCATGCTGTGTTGATACAGCTGAGGCAGAGGTGACTATCACAACTCAATCATTACTAGAAAGTATAAGTAGAAACCATCCCTGTGAGATTTAAGCAGCTCAATGTTTATGGTCTTTTCTGCAATGTGGGAAAAATACAATGGGAAATGCCATGAAATCAACTGATAGGAACCCTGGGTAAATCAACTTTTTTCTGTTCTTGGTCATAAGAAAGGTAACCACCCTGAAAAAAAATGTTGGGATCAGGCAGTAGTTTTCCCCAAATACTTGAGAGGTTATCCCTTGGTACTTTGGTGGAATGTGTCCCTCAAATTTCATGTGTTGAAACTTAATCTCCAATGCAACAGTGTTGAGAGGTGAAATAAGAGGTGATTAAGTCATGAAGTCTCTGCTCTCACGAACGAATGCACTAATGTCTTTATTGTGGCCTGGGTTTGTTACCACAAGACTGGGTTTGTTATCAAAGCAAATTCTGTTCCCTCTTGCCCTCTCGCACTCTCTGGCCTTTCTGCAGTCTGCCATGGGATGATGCAGCAAGAAGGCCCTTGTCAGATGCCAGCACCTTGATCTTGGACTTCCCAGCCTCCAGACTGTGAGAAATAAATTTCTTTCCTTTATAAATTACACAGTCTGTGATATTCTGTTATAGCAGCACAAAATGGACTAAGACACTTCAGATGACTACAAAACTCCTCTGCTCCTCTACCTATCATCCTCATTCATGTTCAGTAGCTGGCACCAATAAGTAGACAAAGAGCTAAGAAAAATGTATAATTTAGAAAAAGATTTTCATTGACAAAAGTTGAACTAAAAAAGATGTTGTATTTTATGCTCAGTAAACAAAACGAGATTTTTGTATTTACGTAAGATAACCTATTTGGCTTCTCCCTACTCCCAAAGGCTAAGATTGAGTGCTCAAGCACCCATAGTTGCCTGTCAAGGTTAGTAGTATTAAAATTGAGAATCCTCAGTGGAGCCAGAGACTAGGAAGGGAAGGAGGCCCAAGCAGAGGCAGGAGAAGGGATGGTACCTGACCGTCTCATTAGAAGGAAGACCACATTTTTTTTTAAGGCACAAGACACTACTTTTTGCCAGTCAGATCGATTCATAATTTAAAGATTGCTCACAGTGAGTTTTGGCAAAGCCAGAGGATAGGGGCATTCTCATACACTGTCATTGGGGGTGTAATTAGTACAGTCACTTTGGAAAGTAATTTGGGAGAATATGTGAGAAGAGTACACGTAAGTCAGTGGTTCTTAAACTCCAGCATGTATCAGAATCACCTGGAGGCTCATTAAAGCAGATTGCTGAGTGCCCCCTCCAGAGTTTCAGATTCAGCGGTTTAGAGTGGGCCTGAGAAGATGTATTTCTAAAAAGTTCCCAGGTGATACTGATGCTGCTGGTCCAGGGAGAACACTTTGTGAACCACTGGTAGAAATGGTTAGGAGGCTGGCTCTGATGCTTTTCAGCTGTGTGACTTATACAAGCTATTTAACCTGTCTCAGTTATTTTTTTTTTATTTGTTAAAAATGGGGACAGGTTGGGCACAGTGACTCATGCTTGTAATCCCAAGAGTTTGGGAGGCTGAGGCAGGAGGATTGCTTGAGTCCGGGAGTTGAAGACCACCCTGGGCAACAAAGTGAGTACTATTTCTACAAACATTTTAAAAATTAGCCAGGCATACTGGCACACACCTGCAGTCCCAGCTACTTTGGAGACTGAGATAGGAGGATAACTTGAGCCCAGGAGTTCGAAGTTGCAGTGAACCGTGATCATCCCACTGCACTCCAGTCTGGGCAACAGGGGCAAGACCCCCATCTCTAAAAATAATAATAATAATAATAATTATTATTATTATTTAAAAATTTTAAAATGGGGACAACCTGGTCAACAGCAAGAACTCCATCTCTAAAAACAAAAAATAATTGAATTAAAATTCTAAGAAATGGGGATAATAATAGTGTCTACTTCATACACTTGTGAGAATGAAATGAATTAATAAAGTGCATGTCAAAAGTGCTCAATAAATGTTAGCTCCATAAATGTTATCATAATTAATGGTGCTCATTGCCTTTCAGTTGGTAATTTCGTATCTTAGTATATCTCTTATGAAAAATATTTATATTACAACGTAGATGAAGGCGTTCCTTGCGTTGTGGCCTCATCACTCCAATCTCTGCCTCCACCTTACCCTCCATGTTTATCCCAGGAATGAGTGCGAGGTTCTTCTAGCATTCAAAAATCAATGTGACTCATCACATTAACATCATAGAGGAGAAAAAAGTCACGACCATTTCATACGCAGAAAAGACATTTAACAAAAGTCAGCATCAGTTCATGATGAAAACTCTTATCAAAATAAGAATAGAAAAAGGACATCTATGAAAAGCTTTTTTTTTTTTTTTGGGATGGAGTCTTACCCTGTCACCCAGGCTGGAGTGCAATGGCACAGTCTCGGCTCACTGCAACCTCCACCTCCTGGGTTCAAACGATTTTCCTGCCTCCGCCTCCCGAGTACCTGGGATTACAGGCACGTGCCACCACGCCCAGCCAATTTTTGTATTTTTAGTGGAGACGGGGTTTCACCATGCTGGCCAGGCTGGTCTCAAACTCCTGACCTTGTGATCCACCCGCCTTGGCCTCCTGAAGTGCTGGGATTACAGGTGTGAGCCACTGCGCCTGGCCAAAAAACTTTTATCTAACACCATACCTAATGGTGAAATATGAAACACTTTCCCTCCAATATTCAGAACATTACAAGGTATTCACTCACACCAATTCTTTTGATATTGTATTAGGAGTACTAGTCCATGCATTTAGGCAAATAATAATAATAATAAAAAACAAAAGTTATACAGATTGGAGAGGGAGAAGTACAAGTGTCTTTTTTCACAGATGACGTGTTTGTGTATGTAGAAAACTAAAGGAATCCTTCCTCACACACACATAAACACTTCTAGAACAGTGAATTTAGCAAGGTTGCAGGCTATAAAGGCAAAATGCAAAAAATGATTGTATTTCTATTTACTGGCAACAAATAAATAGAAAATGAAATTTTAAAAGTACCATTTCTAGTAGCATCGACATCTAGGAATAAATTAAACAAAAGATCTGCAGACCTCTACACTGAAATTTGCAAAACATTGCTGAGAAACATTGAAGAAGACCTAAATAAATAGAGAGATACATCATGTTCATGGACCACGAAACTCTATATTATTAAGATACCAGTTTTCTCCAAGTTGATTTATAGATTCAAGGAAATTCCAATCAAAACATAGGTTTTATTTATAGAAACTGACAAGCTGATTTTAAAATGTATATGGAAATGTGTAGAATCTAGAGTAACCAAAATAATCCTGCAAAGAAAAACAAAGTTGTAAGGCTTCCCCTACCTTGTTTTAAGACTTATTTTAAAATTCCAATACTTAAAATAGTGAGGCCAGATGTGGTGGTTCATGGTTGTAATCCCAGCACTTTGGGAGGCCGAGGCAGAAGCTTCACTTGAGCCCAGGAGTTTCAAATCAGGCTGAGCAACATGGCAAGACTTCATCTCTACAAAAAAAATAAAATAAAATTAGCTGGGTGTGGTGGCATATGCCTGTAGTCCCAGCTACTTGGGAGGCTGAGGTGAGAGGATCACTTGAGCCTGGGAAGTTGAGGCTGCAGTGAGCTGTGATCACACCACTGCACTCCAGCCCGGGCAACAGAGAAAGAACTTGTCTCAATAATAATAATAATAGTGGCTTAGAATAGACAACAGTTAAATGGAACGGAATAAGAAGTCCGCAAATAGATTCAAACACATATAGTCAATTGATTTTTTAATAAGGCACAGTAGCACTTTTTGAAAAAACGTGTGCTGCAAAGAATGTGCTGAAGAGATACATTTTGATGTTTTAAGTCAACATTTTCATTTCTTTCCCCAATACTATACTCTCATATAGAGAAATGAAATTTCCTTTTAGGTTTGTATGTTGCTTGTCCAAGCTGGTTTCCTATTGCCTACTAGATAAAATGATGCTATGCAAGGCTTTAAAATGCTTACCTTTAGGTAGCCAAAAGAAAGATGGCTTCTGGCTGAGTGCGGTGGCTCAGACGTGTAATCATAGCACTTTGAAAGGCCGAGGTGGGCAGATTGCCTGAGCTCAGGAGTTGGAGACCACCCTGGGGGCAACGTGGTGAAACCCTGTCTCTACTAAAATACGAAAAATTAGCCGGGCTTGGTGGTGCATGCCTGTAGTCCCAGCTACTTGGGAGGCTCAGGCAGGAGAATTGCTTGAACCCAGGAGGCAGAGGTTGCAGTGAGCCAAGGTTGCACCACTCCACTCCAGCCTAGGCCACAGAGTGAGCCTCTATCTCAAAAAAAAAAAAAAAAAAAAAAAAAGGAAAAAAAAAAAGCAAGCAAGCCAGGCATAGTGGCCTGCGCCTGACAGGCTGAGGAAGGAGGATCCAGCGAGGCCAGGAGTTTGAGGCCACAGAGTGTTATGATCACACCCGTGAATAGCCACTGCACTTCAGCCTGGACAATACAGACCCTGTCTATCCAAAAGAAAAAAAAAAAGTGATGCCTGTTTCTAGTATTTTTATTATTCACAGAACAAAATTATGTTCATCCTTATCCATATACAAATATTTTATGACCCAGGAATTCTATGCAAGTGTACAGTGATGCTATGACTTACCATATTAAGCATCTGCTCTGTGTTGGGTATCTTGACAGCTGCTGGGAAAGAGGGGAATAAAACTCAGGCCCTATCGACAAGAATTTACAGTCTGCTAAGGTGATGGATGTGACCTTTCCAGTTCTCCCAGGAGTGGTAAAGCGTTTGTCCAGTCGTCTGCTTTCTCTTACCCAGATGGCTGGTGAGAAAGGCAGCTGAGGCCAAAGAACAGTTTTCCAGGAGAAGATCTATCCTACAAATAGCACAGCACTGAGTATAAAATTCGTGCCAAAAAGAGAAGCAGCCAAGTGGGATGTGATTATTTTAAATAGAAATGAAAGCTCTGTACTTATGCCACTTAAACATTGTTCAATTCACTCTGTGATGCCTTTGGATAGTGGAGTAACAACCATAGAAGACTCATCAAACGAATGATAGAAGGAGCAGCCAGGTACCACAGAGTGCTCTTATAGAACAAAAAACTCCCAATCCAACCCCATCCACAAATGCTTATTAGTCTTTTTCTAAAAATAATTCTAATTTGCTTTTTTTAAAAAAGATGTTTCTCCTGAAGATGTAAAAAACCTGCAATTTTACTTATGAGGTATCTGTAAGCCTTGCTTGCTTTGCAGTATTATGACATCATAGCATCCTGAACAAAATAACATATTGGAACTCACAGAAGGACTTCGTTATCTCTGCACTATAATACATATATAATACATATATAATACAATATAATTCGTTATATTACACTATAATAAAAGTGTAATTATAAAAGCTTCTAGGCACACAGATAAAATTTTAACACTAGATGGGGTCTCACTTTGTTGCCCAGTCAGGTCTCAAACTCCTGGCCTGAGGCAACCCTTCCACCTCAGCCTCCCAAAGTGCTGGGATTACAGGCATAAGCCACTGCACCCAGCTACTAAACCTTATTATAAATAAGAGTTTTTTACATTTAAAAAATCCACACGGAAGCAAAGTCAATTAAATTTTATTTCAACCAAGAATATAAAATAAATGCAATGTAATTTATTTTAGTTTTAACAGTCATTTCAAAAAGGAAGTCAGGTCAACTCAAAAGCAGGAAACCCTGGCTCCAAAGCAGTAGCTCGTCTTGCACTCCATGGAGCAGGCCTTGCTGGGGCGCAGCGGCTCTAAGCACAAACCTCGCAGTGGAGCACGAAAAGCTACAGTCATCTCTATAATCATATAAAGGGGGATGCGTGCAGAAAATGACTGAAAAAAGAGACAAGAACAGGTACACTTCACAAATAGGAATTATAGGAATATACAAACTAGGCAGTTTAGAAAGGATATACTACATAACATATATAAAAAGTACTTTAAATTGTTGTTAAAAAGGACACCTTCAGTCCAGATTTTGTGTAATACTTTTAGTGTCTACACAGACAAATCTTTAAAAAAATTAAATAGTATTAATTTACTAAATATTTAGGAGATAACAGTGCATTAAGGGTTTTTTTTTTCATATAATACATACATATCACCCCTTTGCAGTGATAGCATAGAAGAGTAAGTATGGCCTTAGGTACAACACATTTTTAAAAAATCCTAAAACAATGAACTTTGTTATAAGATATTTGTGACTATTCTTGAGGATTATGGGGACCTAAACTGCTATGTCTTATATAAAATATTACTTGTACTTGAATCCTTCAAGCCTCTGTTGGTCTAACTGCCATTTCACTGCCTTTCTCTACTCTCTAGGAAGACATCACCACAGTTTTGGATTTGTAATTTCCATCTAATTATTCCTTCATTGTATAGTTTCTGCTGCATACATTTACTCAAAAGCACATCAAGTTGCATGTCTTATTCTCCAACTATTTTTTTCCTTTCTTTTACCTTTAGCAGAGAAAACAGCATCATTTTAGAGGCATAGAGAACAAGTGGCAGTTGCTTTACCAGGAATGAGGCAGCACACATAGGTAAATGTCATCCCTTTCCATTCTTAAGAGTCCATTATGTTCGTAAGAGCAAAAGAGTAGTGCAGAAGGCCAAAATTCTAAGTACTAAAGTTTCAAAACCACACAGATACAAAAATATACATAAATCCGTGGTCTTTGTATGTCACTGCATGATCTACTTCATCACAAGGATTGTTTCAGCCTCATAGTATCAGCCCTGCTGCCAAAGCTACCTTATCTTCAGCTCCTCTGTCCTGCAACACTTGAATTCCTTTCACAAACACACACCTCCCCAGAAAGCTAACTCTGAAACTGGTTTGTAACATGGAGAGCAGAAAGCCTTCACTTGGATTCATTCCTTCCCGTCAATAACCCCTCCTATTTTGGGTGTTCCCACAGGCTGAGGGATGCCCCTCCTGTACCCTTGGGGGACATAACAATATCTAATAAATTTCAAAGAGAAATGCAGTCATTTGGGGACCACAAAGGTAAAGTTTGCCCTCAAAAAGCTTCACAGGTCTTCTTAGAGGTCCCACGGTTTGAGGGCCCTTACGTGTGTTAAAAAGGCTTTGTTCCCGGCCGGGTGCAGCGGCTCACGCCTGTAATCCCAGCACTTTGGGAGGCCGAGGCAGGTGGATCACCTGAGGTCAGGAGTTCAAGACGAGCCTGACCAAGACGGTGAAACCCCGTCTCTACTAAAAATACAAAAATTAGTCAGACGTGTTGGTGGATGCCTGTAGTCCCAGCTACTCGGGAGACTAAGGGAGGAGAATCACTTGAACCCGGAAGGCAGAGGTTGGAGTGAGCCAAGACTGCACCACTGCACTCTAGCCTGGGTGACAGACTGACACTCCGTTTAAAAAAAAAAAGGCTTTGTTCCCCTTTAAAGAGAAAGAAAATGATCCAAAATTATTCCTAAGGGTAAAAGGAATCAGTGGGTAGCACTAACCCTGAGGCAAGGAAAGAGGAGAAAAGAGCCAGTACCAGTGCAGGGATAGGAACCCAGTCATGTGTGGAATGGAGATTTCTGGCTATGTCCTGGAGGATATTGTATACTGGGAGCAACTGATGAAATCCCCTTACAGTTTATATTTCAGTTCTGCCAGTAAAAGTCATTATACATTGGCCGGGCGCGGTGGCTCAAGCCTGTAATCCCAGCACTTTGGGAGGCCGAGATGGGCGGATCACGAGGTCAGGAGATCGAGACCATCCTGGCTAACACGGTGAAACCCCATCTCTACTAAAAATACAAAAACGAGCCGGGCGAGGTGGCGGGCGCCTGTAGTCCCAGCTACTCAGGAGGCTGAGGCAGGAGAATGGCGTAAACCTGGGAGGCGGAGCTTGCAGTGAGCTGAGATCTGGCCACTGCACTCCAGTCCGGGCGACAGAGCGAGACTCCGCCTCAAAAAAAAAAAAAAAAAAAAAAAAAAAGTCATTATACACAAGGAAAGCAGGGTAGTTCTGCGAATGTATAAGCATAAGAACTATAACAATGCTGCTTATAAAGTATTAAGGGGCATAGTATTTTGGTTAACATATCTATTTGGGGTTGTCTTCTTTTATTAAAGGTAATCTCCCTTGAGAGCAGGAACAGAGCTTCTATTTTCCTTGCAATTTCCTACAACCACTTAGGAGAGTATGTTCTGCCTACAAGGACCACCCAATTGTTGTTAACAGGCTGATGTGAACATTTCAAAGATACATCGATGCCTTTTGTGATATTTAATCACTGGCTTTCTCTAAGGTAGACTGACATAGAAACCCTTCCATAATATTATTTACAGAACAGATTTGGGGATAGTAACTACCCAAGTGGGTTTAGAAGTAAACAAAAAGACCTTCATATTATAAGACAGTTTCACTTATAAGTCAATCACATGGCACAGACATCCCAGGAGGGCTTACTGTCACAGAACAGATCACAAGCTCCTTAAGGACAGAAGTATGCCTTGTCCTCTGTGTTCTCCACCCAGCAGGGCACCGGGCACACGGTGAGGGTGCAGTGAGCATCTGATGACCAACAGCTCTGGACAGTGAGGTTTTAGGGCACATGATAAAACTGCATATAGGCAGCTACATTATGCAGAGGGCTGCTAATTTCTTATTTTAAAAAATGGAAGGGGTAAAACAGCAGGAGACTGTCAGAAACTCCTTCCAATGGAGCATGTAACCTGCTTCATCTTCAGTCTTGATGAGTGTCACTATGCAGACTTCATTATTATTAGTGAGCATTATTATGCTGAGATCAGTAAGGTCCTGGCTGGCTACAGTATCACATCAATAGTGCAAAATGTATACTGGCTTCTGTCCAATCTTATTTTACTTGTGTATGGACCCAGAGTATCATAACCAGGTAGATAAGTTCACAAAGAATAGTTTTTAAAAATGCATATAATTTGCATATACAATAATCAGCTATTTCTTCTAGCTCAAGAAAACATTTAAAACAAGGCTGGTGCTGCTAGTAGCATTCAGAAGAACACAAATTTCTTGCCCCTTACATTACAATGGGAGCTCTAAGTCTTTACATTTCCTTTTGACTCTGGGGAGTGAGGGGCTCCTTAAAGCAGCTAAGAAAGAACTCAGCCACTAATTCATAGAACATGGAAATGCAAATAACTCACGTTGTCTAGTAGAGAGTCTTACACTATCTGCCCATAGTTTTTAGGCACAATTATTACGTTTTCTCCTAGGGGCAAAAGAAATCATTCAGTGCAATGAAAAGATTCTTGATAGAATTAAGTTTCAGTAACAACAGCAAAATTATGCATACATAATACATACTTTAAACATGAATAAAACCTAAATTTTTAACATGCTTTAAAAATAGTCACTCTATGTCTAATGCAAATACGAATGGAGAACACTGCTCTTTATTTTAAAAGCAGATTAATTTGCAGGCTTCTACTTGAGTACCCTTGATTATGTAAGGAAGTTGCTCACGCAGACCCAGATGTGAAGAAACCAATGGTTCTTTAGAGAAGCCGACTTTATGTACAATACACACTAAAAACTTTTCCTTCAAAGGGAAGTAACACGTCTTTTGATCAAAATTACTCCTTAAAGAAATCCTAGTGCAGTTGATACTCTCTTCAGCGTTTTGGTGTGGGCCATCGAGACTGTATTTCATCAAAGCTCTTGAAACCCTTTTTAAGGTAGACTTAGCTACATGAAGGTTAAAATTATAATTCTCAATTACTGAATGCTATTCAGAATAAGATGATGCTGGGAACTAAGTTCCATATGAATGATTATATAAAAATTACCACATACTTCAGTTCTTCATAGCATAAAGCATAGTAACTGCAAAGATCTTAGGCAGTTTTTGGTTGTAGGTTTCCTCTGTCCCACCACTTGTCTTTTTATTAGACCTTCTCTGAAACTAGATAAATAAGAACGTAATAGTAAAGTACTTTGGGACAGTAACGGTTTCTGTTTAAGACTTCCATGAGCAGAACAGTTATTGTCTGTGAAAACGTAGTGCTTTAAAAGGTGCATTTTTACCTGTGTTGCTAAATCAGTTCATGAAGTATAAAACTATACACCACTGGAATCCTGTTTCTAAAACATTAAAATCCTATTAAAAGAGCTTTGAAAAGATAAACCATAGTGATTGCTACAGCATGAGAAAGGTGCACCAGGAAATCCTTCAAAAAAATGCTGAAGGTTACAGAAGTGCTGGGATTAGATCAGACGCTTTATCAGAGAAGTCACAATGGAACACATGCAGGGAAGGGGTGCTGGGGAAACTTCACAAGAATCTTCTTTAAGTCAATAAAGAAGAGAGATCAGTCCTGCAAAATGCTCAGTATATAAGGTTTTCCTCCCACGTGTGTGAGTTTTAAATGGCATCATAGTTTGCATCTTTTTGGTTCTTTTCAATGCAGACATATTGCTGGAGTCTGTGCTCTGGGCTGGGCTGGCCTGGCCCAAGGGGAGCTTATCAGTACCGGTGGGCCTGGTGAGATGGGTGGTACTGTGAGCTCTGCTGAGATGAGGAAGAGTAGCCAAGTGTGCTCTGGGACTGAGAGGATCCCTGAACGTTGCTTTGGTAATTCAGGCGAGAACTGGAGTGCTAGGAGAAGGAAACAGGAAAAGGGAATTACTAATGGAGGAAGAGGATAACTCAAGATGCTAATCACAGTAGGATAGAGATATAAGCCGTTTTCATCATTAGGCTCCTGGTTCAGACCCACATAGCTGACAGCTAACTTAAGTTGTTAACACATTTTGGTTATCTGAAATGACAGCCTGCCACCACTGTAACCACACATTCTAGCAGGCATGAAGTTTGGCTGGATTTCTGTGGGAGATAAGCTACACTGGAAAGAAAGGAAGAGGGGAAATTTCAGCGGACCCATTTCTCTTTATTCCAATTCTGGGGTGTTAGTTAATAACTGAGATGTGCAAACAAGAATAATCAATTTGGCGTACTGAAATCAACAGTATTCATAATGTATACTGACATGCTATTATTTTTCCCATTATAAACAACAAAGCTGTGATTAAGAAACCATTATTTTAAAGCAAAAGGTTTTCAGAGGTAGAAGCTAGGGGCATCAGGAGTTCTACCTACAAGACAAAGTAAGGCAAGGTTAGCTGGGGTGTGGCAGCAACGTGGGTTTTATAAACTTCAGGTAACATTTAGAATAGAGCAATTGTCATATATGATTGTCCTCAAGAGAAGACAAAAAATGCATTTCAATTCAATGTATTTTTATTACATTAAATGAAACCTTCATCTTCATAGTACCTAAGGCAAATATAAAAAAAAAATGTGTAAAAGGAAAAATCATCTATAGAGTAAGAACAGTATGTAAGAGATAAGCAAAGCTGGAAGTAGTATCTTTGGCTATATTCAGAAGGCTGGTTTTTCTTGTGAGCAAAGTGGGAAAGAATATATGTAATAAATAATATATGTAATTGAAACTTCCTTAACAAAAATGAAACAGCGAGAAAATTATGACAGTGAAAGAGATCTGATCTAACCAACTCCATCTTGCCTTTAACCTCCAAACTGTTCTTGGTCATTCCTGGGCATGGGCCAAGCTAACTTTGGGAGAAATTTAGTTTATAGTTTAAATGACAATAGCCCATCCCAAAACTAAACTGCCTTTATAAAACTACTAAAAGGCCACAAGTTTAGGATTATGAGAAAGGCCTGAATTCTGCTAAGATGTAGGTGTAGTTAAACAATTACCAGTCATTGTTCTGGAGGTCAACTGGCTACTCCCCAATTACTCCTGTAAATAACATCACTATTGTCAGCCTTTTCAGATGTTTTTTCAGACTTTTGCATTTCAGATGACTCCACCCAGACCGAGACTCCTGACTTTACCAATCCTGTGGCCCCCACCCAGAAGTGGACTCAGCACAGGAAGGCCGTTTTTCATACCCCTTTGATTGCATCCCCAACCAAGCAGCAGTATTCATTCCCTAGACCCCTGCCCACCAAAGTATCTTTGAAAGATCCTAGCCTCCAAATTTTTGAGGAGGCTGATAATAAAACTCTGATGTCCCATTTAGCTGGCCCTATGTGTATTAAACTCTTTCTCTATTGAAATTCCCGTCTTGATAAATTGGCTCTATCTGGGCAGCGGGCAAGAAGAACCTGTCGGGCAGTTACACTTTCAGTTAAAAATGTAAATGACCTTGAGGTGGCACTGGGGTTTAGGAAAGAACAGATCAGCAAGGTCCTCCTGTCCAGTGCTCAAAGGCTGCCAAACTGGACTTGGAACATCTGGTCCAAAATAACAGGGCACTAAGGTAGTTTTGGTTAAAAACAACTCAGTTTTGGCTGTGCACAGTGGCTCACACCTGTAATCCCAGCACTTTGGGAGGCTGAGCTGGGCATATCACCTGAGGTCAGGAGTTCAAGACCAGTCTGGCCAACATGGTGAAACCCCATCTCTACTAAAAATATAAAAATTAGCCGGGCATGGTGGTGGGTCCCTATAGTTCTAGCTACTCGGGAGGCTGAGGCAGGAGAATCGCTTGAACCCAGGAGGCAGAGGTTGTAGTGAGTCAAGATTGGCGCCACTGCACTCCAGCCTGGCTGACAGAGGGAGACTCCATCTCAAAAAAAAAAAAAAAAAAAAAAAAACCAAACCAAACAAACAAAAAAAAACACCGTAGTTTTGCTCCTTCCTAAGTTACACAACTGAATAGTTATGTTGGTTACAGAAGTCTTTAAAAATTCCAAATTTTAATTACATGTTTTATTTTGAAGTTTATTATGAAAAATGTTATTTCAACTCACGTTATTTGGGGCAATTTTGCCATAAAATATAATGTAAACATGTAAGAACTTGATGTGCTGTAACATAGCTTTTTTAATGACAAGGGGTTTTTTAGACAGAAAGTAAGCCAATGTCCTGCTTTTCAAAGTACTAACTGTACTTGCTTACAATACATTGATGAAGCAGCCCAAAAGCCTTGAAACTCTACTAATGGAACTGTTGGGGTACAGAAAACAATACCCCAAAATGAAGGCCTCAGGAGCAAAAGTTTTTCTCTGACCTTTTTGTGCCCTCTTGTCTCATAGTCCCATTCTCCCCAGAGCCAGCCATAGAAATTAGAATTCCCCTTCCCTAAAGCAGGCCATAGAAACCAGAACCCCACTTCCCCAACACCAGCTGTGAAACCTAAAAATATTACTCTAACTTCCCCCCACCTTTCTGTGTAAAAACTGGCCATAAAAAATGATCTGGCATACCTTGTCTGACTATAGGTCATGAGCCTCCTGTTCCAGAGGGGGTCCTGCCCCACACCCAGAGGCAGGAATGGGTGCTCAGTGAGGCCAACAGGAATCTAGACAGGCCGTGCTGGGTTTCCCTGCTCAGTCTATTAGTATCAGATCATACCCTTTCTGTCCAATCATGTTTCTACATGGCTGTCCACACTTTGTTGACCCTAAACCACAAAAAAATGGACAATTTCTGGCTGGGCGCAGTGGCTCACGTCTGTAATCCCAACACTTTAGGAGGCCAAGAAAGGTGGATGACTTGAGGTCAGGAGTTTGAGACCAGCCTGATCAACATGGCAAATACTTTTAAAAAATATACACAAACATAAACACACACACACACGCACACGCACACAAATTAGCCAGGAGTGGTGGTGAGTGCCTGTAGTCTCAGCTACTCGGGAGGCTGAGGCATGAGAATCACTTGAACTCGGGAGGTGCGGGTTGTAGTGAGCCAAAATCGTGTAACTGTACTCCAGCCTGGGCGACACAGTGAGACTCTGTCTCGAAAACAAAACAAAACAAAAAAAAAAAAAACGACTACATGAAACACACTTTGAATTTCTGCTTCAAAACCTAGGACATCATTATATGCCCATTAACATACTAAATCACACACTCACCAGCACCATGACAGTTTCGAGAACACCCATATTTGGCATAAAAATGGGTGGCACTACAGTTCCAAGAAATCTCCACCTTTTTCCAGAAATTTTCATGAATACTCCACCCTTTGGTTAAAGAAACCCATAAAGATAGAAACCCAAACCAGACTGCATGACTCTCTATTTATTTATTTTTTTGAGATGGAGTCTCACTCTGTCACCCAGACTGGAGTGCAGTGGTGCGATCTTGACTCACTGCAACCTCTGCCTTCCAGGTTCAAGCAATTCTCCTGCTTCAGCCTCCCAAGTAGCCGGGATTACAGGCTTGCACCACCACAACCAGCTAATTTTTATATTTTAGGAGAGACGAGGTTTTGCCACGTTGGCCAGGATGGTCTTGAACTCCTGACCTCAGGTGATCCACCCACCTCGGCCTCCCAAAGTGCTGGGATTACAGGCATGAGCCACTGTCCCTTGCCAGATTCTCTCTTGAGTATACCCACACTCCCCTTTCTTGAGTCGTGTACTTTTCTCTCTGCAATAAATCTCCATACTTTTGCTATTTTTGACTCATCCTTTAATTCCTTCTCCCGATGGTGTTAGGAGCCTGCTGGACACAGGGTGGGGTCGAGGTCCCACCAGCATTTGGGGACCTCCCTCAGCCCGCTGGTATCAAATTTGTATGCCTTTCTGTCCTGGTAAGTAAGCAGTAAGGAGGAAGGGGCTCCAGGTGGGGAAAAACAATGAACAATTGTTCTGAGACACTGCTAGTCACAAACAACTGGTGGGCACGATGACCTCATTTGGCACACAGCTCCCTCCCGCAAGACCCTGTAAACTTCCTTCCAGCCCCTGCTCTTTGCAGACAGCCCCTCCTCTGCTGTGCTGTCTGTTGCAACAACATATTTTCATACCTTCTGTAATAAATCTGCCTTTCTTTACCCAGAACTGTCTTGGTAAAAAACCTTGACTGCCTGAGACACTGGCCCTAGCTAGTCGCACTCATGACATTTTCTCCAATTAACCTGCCTTTTGTGAGTTGATTTTTCAGCGAACTTGCAGAGGGTGAAAAGAAAGTTTTTCCCGTGGCTCCTAGATGGTAGTATGAGTTGCAAGTTCTGTGTAATGGGACACATGCCAGCCTCTCCAATTAAATAGTTGAGATATCTATTCATTTAATAGATATGTTGGAAGATTTATTAATTTTTTCCACAGACATCAGGACCCAGCTATGAAAGGTTTATTTTTAAGTAAACAGAACAATATGGACATAGAAAAGCATTTCAAAGAATTTTTGAATTTGGAAAAAAAAAAAAAAGAAATACAGTAATCTGTCTATAATTGACTATAATTGGGTGACAAAGACTCTTTCCTTTGACAAAAGCTGTAGTCAGGCTCCTCTCGGGAGGTCAAGGTTTTTACCAAGAGGATTTTGGGTAAAGAAAGGCAGGTTTATTACAGAAGGTATGAAAACATGTTGTTGCCTGGGGCAGCTCAGTAGAGGAGGGGCTGTCTGCAAAGAGGCTGTAGGGAAGTTTTACAGGGTAGTATTGGATGGAGCTATGTGAGTCTTCTGCTTGACTAGGCCTGACCTTGGGCTTTCCTCTGTCTTTGGAGAATCCTGTTAGAGCAAGAATCTTGCTAAGTTGGTTTGGCAAAAATCCCCCACCTTTAAGAGCTTATCACCCAGGCCTCCCTTCAGAGCAGGGTGGGGATCAGTAACTTTCCCTCCACTGATCCCCACCCTACTCTTTGGTTATACATCTCCACTTGTCATGTGGGAGTCTGAATTGAGTCCAGTCTTCCTCCCCAACTGCCAGCCCCTCTTGCAGTGGTCCCTTTATGCACTGCCATGGCCCCGCCTTGAATAAAGTCTGCCTTACCAACTTTAACAAGTGTTTAGGCACATTATTGTTTTTTAACACAGGTTAGTATAATTCAATCAGACACACAAAGATGAACCGGTATATAGTATTTGTTGCTCATATAACTGGAGGGGCAGGGGAGACAGATTTTATAACAAAATTCAAATATGCTCGTGCTACTACCCAGCTGGCAAGCTGTTTTTAGTAGATCAAACTGAAGCCTCAATTTGTTTAATTGGAACCAAGTGGAAGTATTATGTACTCTTCTGCTTGCAGGGATATTCTGAAGAGAAGTTTTTCAGAGAAGTAGTTGTGTGGAAACACATTAGTTTGTTGAGCTATTCAAAATGTAAAGGCAGTTTATGCAGCTATTTGTTATGTCTTTCTTGTTAAAGTTTCTCTTTATTGCAGTTCCTTATCAGTGAGTTTATGGTTCCCTTGCCAGAGGTTTTGTTTTCTATTATCTCTATCCTATGCACTCATCTCCAAGAGTTCCCAGAGGGACTGTGGTTCCAAACTTAAAACCAACAAACAAAAACACCAACAACAAAAAAACCAACTTAAGTTTTCCCTTCTTCCTAGATGTTTTCTTAACTTGTTACTGCCTTGAAAATAATGTTTTTTTCAAAATTTCCTATGGTTATCACAATGGGTATTTTTACCTCTCTCCAAATACCAATCCTTAGACTTAGCTCCTTTAATTTCCTGAATTAGTACTGCAATTGGTGTTCTCTTTTTATCTGAATAACAAAAGTATTTTTTAGTCTCAAAATTATTTCTAATGAGACTTAACAGTTATTTCGGAAAAGCCTCAGTCTTAGCCCCCTTCTCTTCTCTATCTGTGTAGCTACTTCCTCCCAGGAAGAGCATATCTTTCTGAAGAATGCAATTAATTTCGTCCAAAGTAAGACACCACTCCCTTCCCCTTTTCAATTGCTTATCTATGTATCTTTTTCGGATACGCCAAAACTGCTAAGGCAGCTATAAGGGTAAAATGATGAAATTTTATTTTAAGGATGGGGCACTGGCCTTCCTGCGCCTCAGGGTGTCAGGATAAACAAATCAGAATATGAGATATTTTACAATTACATGAAATATGATGAAAATCTTCCTCTTCATAGAATGCCTTAGAAACAGGATTGTACAGGTTGCACAAATGTAAGAGTTAAGTGTTACCTAACTCTAAAAGGATCTAGGATAAATCTTTTCCCCACTTCATAAAGCATATGAACATTAGACATTCAGGGAGTACCTGATAATCCGAGGGCATCACAGGTCCGCCTGAGTTTGCGCCTGAAGGCCCTAGCCGTGGCTTCTTGTTTGGGGGCACCTGGTTCAGGCCGGAGTCCTGGCTGTGCTGCAACCCTGCTCCGGTGCCTCCGACCCCGGCCCCAGCCCCACCTGCGGTCCCGTTGGTCTGGGTGCTGTTCTGCTGTGGCGGGGGCGCCTGTGGAGGGGCTGCTGCCTGCTGTGGAGGGGCTGTGGGCTGCTGATGCTGGTTCTGCTGCTGTTGCTGATTCTTTTAAGGGGAAAAAAGCAAGCTTGGTATGAAACCAAATTAACAGGAACTTTCTTTAATTATTTGATATGCACATGCGGCTGCTGACCAACCTGGGGGAGCAATCTATGTGGGACACTAGAGTCATGGGGAGGACCGGAGAATGGAGCAGCCAGGGAACACAGTGTTCCCAAAGGGTAAGGCACCAAGCCCCAAACAGGACTGTCAATGAAGTTCATTTAGATTCCACAGTGATCCTCCAAATCAGTCACAGACATCTCACTGAAGGCCACAGGCACATCAGAAATACCTTTCTTATAGCTCATTAAAACAGCTATAAGAAATCTTTGCAATCATGATTCTGGAAAGGCAGAGCAGTCTGGAGAGTAAGCCAATATATCCAGTTAAGAGGAAAGAACAGAGTGATGCTAGCAAGAGCCAGCCTGCATAAAGGGGTGGCAGTGACACCAAACAAACAGAAAGAGCAAGAAGTAGGAATCCGGGAGTAGAACTGGCTGTGACATACACCGGAAGCTCAGGTATCTGTGAGCTGGTCATACTTCAAACTTCAAGGTACCTTTACAATCCCCAAACTTCCACAGAAAATAAGACACATTCAAATTTAATTAAATATTAGAAAAGGTGGTTAAATATATAGGAATTATGGAATGATACCTAAGCTATCTTTTTGCCTCCCTCACTCTTTGGAAGTGAAAGTATACAATGCAGTTTATACCTTGTCACCTTTTTCTTCAGGATCATCTTCATTAAGGAATTCTCGTTTGGGGTATGGAATCTGGCAGCCGGCAAATACACTAAAAATCATTAAAAAGAAAAAAACATATCATGATCTAAAATCTGTAATATCCTTACCTTGTTAATTTAAAATTCCAATTTGTTTTTCTTCACTTATTTCCTACTCTTCATCTGTGGCTAGTGTTCAAATCTTGACTGCTACTAGCTAGCTGACATACAGGACATAGAAGTTTCTCTATACTAACTACATTAGCACCAAAAATAACTTAATTTGTATTTGCCTTAAGAAAAACTGCACCTCTTATAGACGAAAACACAAAGTCTATACTTGGGGGTAAAAAGGATGGAGGAGTAGAGGGGTTTTGTAGTGCAGTGGACATGCTCTGGAAGACAGATTAACTTCTGTTACCTGCTGGTTTGGCTGAATTTCTGATCCGGCCAATTGGTCTGTAAAGGTCTTACCTGTTCTCAGCTTTAGTTTTCATCGTAAAACTGACAAATGGTCGTTCCTAAAATACTTGTTTTCATTCATACCTCTCTACAGCTTTGCCTGTTTCAAAATGTGGAAGCTTTCTCTTGAGCAGTCTTTAGGTGGCATCGCTGAAAAAGTTAAATACTTCAGTAGCAAGTGTTTCCCTTGCTTTCAAACACCACGCCACCTCCTCAGCCTGGAGCAAAGGACACAGAAAAGACAGGACACATACTCTAATGTTGGCAAAGGGTCCTCCTGAAAATAGGGATCCTGCAGAGCTTGCTCCGAGGTAATTCTCTTGGTTGGATCCATGGTCAGGAGTTTCTGAAGCTAGAGTGACACACAGGAAATGCAGAGCACATGAAAAGGTTGTTTACAAGTCAACACCTTGCCTTTTGTATTCCTGTGTAACAGGATTAATATAAAATACATTTTGTATAGCTCACTGCAGATTAAGCATTCTACATACTTTTATGTGAAACTGGCAGAAATCATCAGCATTAAAGCCCTTTTAAAGTTCATTTTCTGCTGATAAATCATTTAAAGTGAAGGCTGAAAGACAAGGGTGACATCTCAACAAAAAATATTTAATTTTGCCCCAGCATCCACCAATTTCTTTTGTTTCTAAAGAGGAGGAACAGCTGAGTAAACAGAAGGCGAGAGTTGTGCTGAGAATCAGATTTCAGTCTGGGAGAGAAGCACCTACCAAGAGGAACACTTTGCTGTCAGGCTTGACCTTGTGTTTCTCCATGTACTTTATGAGGCTACTGTTGGCATACCTGCAAGGACACGCACAGTCACACATCACTGGGAACACTCATCCAATTGATATTTTTAACGACAAGCTCCAAGACTGGCTTTCCTATAAGGTATGTGTTTAAGACATTGTTTTTTCTGATTAAGAAGGAACACATTACCAAATATTAGCAAATGTGTGACGAAACAGGAACTGTCACACACAACATGAGAGTTTATACTGTTACAATCCCTTTGGGAAACAGTTATGCATTAACCATTAGTGTTGAAAATGTGTATAGCCTATGACCTAGCAACTCCATTTCTAGGCACAAACCTGAGTCAAAGGATGCTTTTGCACATGTATATCAGGATACATGGATAAAAATGTTCTTAGCAGCCTTTTAGTAATGGCCATATATATATATAGACAACCCAAATGTCCATCAACTGAAAAATGGGTATGTTTTTATATATTCACAGAATGGAATGTTATACAACAGTAAAAATGAATATGCGAGGTTAAGTGAGGAGAAAAAGCAAGTTGCAGAAGAAAATACGTAATATATTACCATTTATAAAAAGTTGAAAGACAATAAATTGAACAATAATTTTTAGAGATACATAAACATGTGGACTAGAACTATAATAAAAACTGTGGGATGATAAACTCAGATGCAGAACACTCAGAGTCTATCCTCTGGGAGGGAGGTGGATAGGGAGATGAGGCATACAGAGTGCTGTAGTAATCTTAGTGATGTTCTAATTCTTAGGTTCAGAGGTGAGCAAAGGGGTATTCATTTTATTATTCTAAATATACTATATATGTTTTCATTATATATTCTTTCCTACATATGAAATATTTCAAATTAAAAAGGTCTAAAAATAGGTAATATATGTTCACGATAAAAAGAATTACAGAATATAGAAAGTATAAGGAAGAAAATTAAAATCACTCACAATCAAGCCACTCAGTGACCAAAAAACCACTGGCAAAATTTTTATAATGTCCCTTTGGCGTTTTGTGTGTGTGTGGCATATACATACATGGTATAAACACAGGAATTTTTGCTTTGATTTTATAAAATTGGAATCCTACTATAAAAATTATCTTAGCTTTTTAATATTGTTCCATAAACATTTTCCCTTGTCAAATACTCTTCAAACTTATTATTTTGAGTGTCTGCCTATCTCCTACTGGTACGGGTATTACTCGTTTCATAATAACTGTGGCATACAACTCGTTATAGCTAAATCTGATATGCATGGCAGGAAGCCGATACTGCCTAGCGGATGAGACTCAGAGACCCCTACTAGATCCTGATTCAGTCATTCACCAATTGTGTGACCTTGGGCAAGTTAGTTAACCTCTATGAAAGCCTTAGTTTCCGAATCTGAAAAGTGGAAACTGTAATTATACCTACCCTATAGATTTGCTAGGAAGATCTTATGAAAAAATGTCGGTAAAGGGTTTAGGTAAAGGGTATATAAGAAGTACTCATCTATTTGTAGTAGCTCTGATTACTTCCACAGGATAAATTCCAGGAATTATCAGGTCAAAGGGCATGCACATTTTAAAGTCTTTTTTAGGTGCTCTAGAATCTCACTACACAAATGTAGCCTTTACCAGCAACCTGGGCATCACCTGAGAGCCTGCATTAGAGATGAAGGTTCTTAGTCCTCACCCCTGATTCTGACTCAGAATCTACATTTTTAACAAGGTCTCCAGGTGGTTTGTAGGTACGCTGAAATTTGAGAAGTACTCATCCTCACCAGTAGCATATGAGTAATAATTTTTAAAAAATTTTTAAAAATAAAAATAAAATAAAAATAGAGATAGGGTCTAACTATGTTGCCCAGGCTAGTTTCAAACTCTTGGGCTCAAGATCTTCCCGACTCAGCCTCCCAAAGTGTGGGGATTAAAGGCATGAGTGAGCCACTGTGCCTGGCCAGAATGTCCATGTTATTGTACCCTTGTCCATGTTATTGTACCCTTGCCAACAAGGTACCATACAATGTTAAATGAAAATTACTAGTTTGGTTTTGGGTGTTTAAAGAATTTACAGAACATTCAGGTTGGGATTCCATAAGGCAATTAGATGAATGATTTTGAAACTTGGAAAAGTGAACTGAGTAAGATACATATTGGGAGTTATCCACATAATTGATGGCAAATTGTGGCCATCAAAATCATGACATCTAACTGGGAAAGTATCCAGAGTGAGAAGAGAGTCCAGGATAGAACCTTGGTATTAGCACTGTCCTTAAGAGATGGATACAGGCAAAGGACCCCACCAAGGATTGTGAGAAAAAGGGGTCAGAAATGATCAATGCCATTCTCTATTTCTCTTAATGATGTCTGCTTTTGTTCCTATAAGCCATCCTGTCCTAAAATTTTCCTGGTAAGTTGCCAATAGAGAAGCTCTTCCACAATTTTCGGTAGGTGTGCATATTTATAACAAACACTTCACATGCCATCACCCTTAATCTCATTTCTGCTCAAAGTAAATGCCTTCATCAGTTTATTCCAAGCCACATGTTCTTCCTTCTGCCAGCCTTCCAGGTTTCCTAGTCCAGCATATCAGTTACCAGTCATTACTCAGATAAAAATAAAACCACAGCTGTGGTCTTGAACGGAGACCTTTATTCATGCTAAAACATAACAGACATAAACTACCTATTGACCCTTACAGTCTTAAAAGTTTTTAATACTGCAGCCTAAACCTGAACTATATATGTTAATGGTATCTGGAATACCTTTTTTAAATCACAGGCATAATTAGTATGCTAAAATCTCAGTTTCTAGTTTAAATAACAATCTACATATGTTTTTTAAAAATATTAACTATTCTCATTGAAATTACTACCTATAATTAATGTGCACTATGGTTTGAATGTTTATGTCCCCTCCAAAATTCATGTTGGTGAAACTTAATTCCCAATGCAACAGTATTAGAAGATAAGGTCTTCCAGAATTGAGGGCTTTGCTTTCAGGAGTGGGATTAATGCCTTGTAAAAGAGGCATCACACAGCATCTGCCCCTTTTTGCCCTTCTACCTATGTGAGGACACAGCAACAAGGCACCACCTTGGAAGCAGAAAACAACCTTCATGGGACTCCAAACATGCCAGTGCCTTGACTTTGGACTTTCCAGCCTCAAGGCCTGGGAGAAAACAAATTCCTGTTGTTTATAAATTACCCAGTCTAAGGTATTTTTTTACATCAGCACAAAAAGACTAGGACTGTGTGGAATTACTTACGTTGTTCTTCTAAAGTCTTTTTGAAGTGTGGGATATTCTGGCATCTTTCTAATATCTTCCCAGTCTTTATCTTACAAAAAAATTAAATATTGTTATAGAAAATAATGTGTTAATTTAAAATCTCCTAATTATGTCAGTTTATAAATATACATTAAATTTTGCTTTTGAGAAGAAATGATTTTGAAATATGACTCAAAATATGACTTTAAAAAGGAAAATAAATTACCTGCAGGAAACCCCATGACACTAAATATCCGATCCAGTTGATCATGATGAAATGGATTGCTTGTTTTTATATCTTCCTGACGACAGTGAAATATAGGTTCTGAAGTCAACAATTCAGCAAATATACAACCTATTGCCCATATATCTAGGAAGGAAGAAACATAAGTTTTTGTATATATTTCCTTGGTTATAATTCCTAGATATAATCCCAGTCTACTTATAAAAATACTTTTCAGTAAATCAATATACAAAGTACAATAAGTGCATTAAGAAAACATTATTGTACTTTGTATTTTAACATATGTGTGGGTATGTGTGTGTATATATGTATGTATACATATGTGTGTGTGTGTGTATATATATATGTATGACATGAAATAGCTATATCATCATGTAACAGATTGAAAGTCAAATAAAAAACATTTACTTGTAAATTTTCTGATAACAATAAACAGGTTAAGTCAATTTAGCAAAAAACAAATTCTTTAGATTTAGGCAAAGGTCTTTCTAACCACTTTTTTTGTTGTTGTTTTTGGGGTCTCTGTCACCCAGGGTGGAGTACAGTGCTGTAATCATGGCTCCCTGAAGCCTTAAACTCCTGGGCTCAAGCAATCCTCCTGCCTTAGCCTCCAGAGTAGTTGAGACTATGAGTGTGTGCCACTGTACTTGGCTAAGTTTTTAATTGTTTTATAGAGACAAGGTCTCACCATATCTAACCACTGTGAATAATTTAATCATTAAAGTATTCAATTGATAATCTAATACCACGCATAATACTCAGATCTGATATACTGAAACAATATCATCATCAGACATGGTGATGTAATTCTTTTAAAGCCATCCAATGTATAATGATAGAGCAGAATTTACAAGTTTTGAGTCTAGACAGACAGTATAGACCATACAAAAGAACTGGGGAGGATGGGCGCGGTGGCTCATGCCTGTAATCCCAGCACTTTGGGGGGCCGAAGTGAGTGGATCACTTGAGGTCAGGAGTTTGAGACCATCCTGACCAACATGGCGAAACCCTGTCTCTATTAAAAATACAAAAACTAGGCCGGGCGTGGTGGCTCAAGCCTGTAATTCCAGCACTTTGGGAGGCCGAGACGGGCGGATCATGAGGTCAGGAGATCGAGACCATCCTGGCTAACATGGTGAAACCCCGTCTCTACTAAAAAACACAAAAAACTAGCTGGGCGAGGTGGCGGGCGCCTGTAGTCCCAGCTACTCGGGAGGCTGAGGCAGGAGAATGGCGTAAACCCGGGAGGCGGAGCTTGCAGTGAGCTGAGATCCGGCCACTGCACTCCAGCCTGGGCGACAGAGCCACACTCCGTCTCAAAAAAAAAAAAAAAAAAAAAAAAAAAAAACTTAGCCGGGTGTGGTGGCACGCGCCTGTAGTCCCAGTACACAGGAGGTAGATGCAGAAGAATCGCTTGAATCCAGGAGGCAGAGGTTGCAGTGAGCTGAGATTGCACCACTACACTCCACCCTGGGCAACAGAGCAAGCCTCTGTCTCAAAAAATAAAATAAAATAAAAAGAACTGGGGAAAAAACTTCTGTCTCAAAGACTACTAGCTTCAGCTTTTTCAACAAATTGCTCTAGAAGCTCATAAATAATACTATATATAGTACTGCATGACATAGATCTTACTTAAATATATTCACTTATATGCTACCCCACATCCACCCCACCCCTCAGGATAAAGTTAGGCATCTTTAGAAGTTTTATTAACTATCTAAAATCACCAGTTATAGATTATTCTATTAAAATTTACACACTGAAAGACTGCAGCTTATATTCTGAGACTACAATATTATATTCACAATGCTTTGACAAACGTATAAGTGAATTAACTTTTGTGAGACTTGCCCACTTAAATGCCATTTAGTAAATATTTTTTAAAAAGAAGACAGTCTCTGTGTGGTGGCTCACGCCTGTAATCCCAGCACTTTGGGAGGCTAAGGCAGGCGGATAACCTGAGGTAAGGAGTTCTGACCAACACGGTAAAACCTTGCCTCTACTAAAAACACAAAATTAGCTGGGTGTGGTGGCCCATGCCTGTAATCCCAGCTACTTGGAAGGCTGAGACAGGAGAATTGTTTGAACCTGGGAGGTGGAAGTTGTAGTGAGTGGAGATCGCGCCACTGCACTCCAGCCTGGGCAACAAGAGAGAAACTCCATCTCAAATAAATAAATAAATAAATAAAATAAAAGATAAAAATTCAAAAACTATGGTATAGGGCGGGCACGGTGGCTCACACCTGTAATCCCAGCACTTTGGGAGGCCAAGGCAGGTGGATCGCTTGAGGCCAGGAGTTCGAGGCCATCCTGGCCAACATGATGAAACCCCATCTCTACTAAAAATACAAAAATTAGCCAGGTGTGGTGATGTACGCCTGTAGTCTCAGCTACTTGGGAGGCTGAAGCAAGAGAATCCCTTGAACCCAGGGGGCGGAGGTTGCAGTGACTCAAGATCACGCCACTGCACTCCAGCCTGGGCGACAGAGCAAAACACCATCTCAGAAAAAACAAAAAACTATGGTATAGGGATAAAAAGGTACTGTGTTTAGTAGCCTATTAAATATGGGAATCACATTCTGCGATGAGCTAAACAAGGAAAAAGGTTAATTACACTATTCCTTCCTCATCCAAGTTTTTGCCCTCCAGTTTCAGTTACCTGCAGTCAACCACTGCAATTCGCAAATACTAAATGGAAAATTCCAGAAATAAACAATTTATAAGTTTTAAATTATGTACCATTCTGAGCAGTGTGATAAAATTTCATGCTATGCTTTCCATCTTCCTGGGATGTGAATCATCCCTCTGTTCATCCACACTGTATACTCACTACCTGCTGGTTAGTCACTTAGTGGTCGTCTGGGTTATCAGATCAAAGAAACAGTATATACAGGGTTTGGTGCTATCTGCAGTTTCAGGCATCCCCTGGAGGGGTCTTGGAACATATTCCCACCTGATAAGTGAGGACTACTGTATATCCATTAGCTAGAAGACATATCAGAATGCTCTCTCCTGAAATGAACTGCCAAATGGAAAAATCCATACAGTAATGCCTTACTTATTTGACCGCATTCAGGTACAGTTTCCTTCCACATAATTTAGCCTTTTGGATAATAGAAACATATTCCTTCAATAACCATTTTTTAATTACACCATTGCCTGCCACCATAAGAGGCTATAAAACACAATGTAATCCTCCTTAATGATGCAGCAAGGTCATCATCATGATGAACATCCATCACTACAGAGTAGAAGAATAATACTGCTCAGTGTCCATTTCTGAATTCTTTTCTCTTTCTCATGTCATATTGGTTGTCACTCTTCCCCCTGATATGGCTGCCTCTGATGGTCCCATCTCTCTTCCTCATTACTGCCTCTACTATGCAGTCTACCAGGACTACTACTGCATATGCCTAGTCACGCCAATTCCTGGTTTGTCCTCCATCCAAAGGACAAGAGCCAGGGTCTTGAGTTCCCAGCGAACTGCTAAGATAAGAAACCTCAGATAGCAGATGGCAATAAATTCAAAGGGTTTCTGCCTCCTATTAGCCTATAATTTCAAAAGGCCATCTGGCTCCTGCACCATCTGTAGCTACTTTTCAGGTTTCTTTCCTCTATCAATGACTTGTTCTCCTGACACACACATACACACACCCACCCCAACACTGCTGCCACCATCATCGCTACTCCCCTCCCCCACTAAATGTCACTCCATAAACCTCCACTGATATCAAATAATCAAACTCTCTTTTTTCTATGCCCTAAATCAAAGCACTCATTTCTTTTTTCTTTTTTCGACAGAGACTTGCCCTGTCGCCCAGGCAGGTGGGCAGTGGTGTGCTATCGGCTCACTGCAACCTCTGCCTCCTGGATTCAAGCAGTTCTCTCACCTCAGCCTCCTGAGTAGCTGGGATTACAGGTGTGTGCCACCACGGCCGGCTAATTTTTGTATTTTTGGTAGAGACAGGAAGTCACCACATTGGCCAGGCTGGTCTTGAACTCCTGACTTCAAGTGATCCATCTGCCTCGGTCTCCCAAAGTGCTGGGATTACAGGCATGAGGCACCTTGCCTGGCCCTAAGTACTCATTTCTAACATGGACCATGTAAGGAGAAGAGTATGAAAAAGTGAGTAAGTATGTACCTATAAATGTCTATTAACATATTTGAAGCCCTAAGATAACTGATTTGGGTATTATTCTTTCTTTCTGTCTTAACTTTCTCCTACCTTCTATCCAGAATGGGTAATCAGGAACTGACTAAAATTAGAAATTAGTGATTATGTTTTTATCTTTAAGCAGTAAATTTCATTTACTGAGCAAGTAAGTTACAAGCCAGTTAAAATTCAATTTCATTTTTCCTTACCCTGAGGAATAAGAAGTATAATTGGTTTTCAATTCATATCCAATACATTTATTTTTAAAAAGCATCTATTTTCATTTCAACAAGAGAAAAGTAAATCAGAAAATATTCATAAAACTGTGCTTCTCAGAGTGTGGGCTCGCAAAGTATATGGGTCACGCACAACAGAATCACCTACCTAAGGGCATGGACCTGCTGTGTTAGATTCTCTGAGAGTGGGACAGACATTGGTGGGGAGTCATTTAGCTTAACAGAAGGTTTTGACTGAATGTGCCTTTTCCTAATGGAAATCTCCCTTCTAGATATAGACTGTCCTAGTGTTTGGATTAAGCCTAAGGCATATGGATTTCTGCGGAGACTGCATCCTCTTCTCCCTTCCTCGTGCCCTGGGTTATCTGTCATTAACCTGTTTTAAGGCATCACCTGTTACTTTCAACTAACACTCTTTCCTTCCCTGGCTTACTTTCAGTCTCTTCCTATCCTCTGGTTCCTTCTGAGGTTGTCTAAGGGATTTGACTGTTTTCAACAGTGGGTAAGGAGAGACCTAAATGACAGAAAAAACAAACTTACAATTCTAAAAGTCTCAAAAATACAGCTCCATAGTAAAAATCACTGGTTAGAACGTACACAGGCAGGCTCTGGTGTTAGCTCCTCACTCTCAGGGCCATTCCATCCCTTCCATTGCTGTCCGTAGTTCTTTTCTCACCTTTTGCAGACAGCTGCCATTGCCCACTGATGACACCTGGCCTTGGTAGCCTCTGCTCTGCTGCCTTACCAGAGGCCCAGCTGCACAGGTAAGGGTCTGCTGTCACTCTTACATTCCTCTACTGTCAAACACATACCAGTCTACTCAGAGGATTTTTCACTATTTTAACAAAACTATTCAGCAGTATTTATCCGTAATTTACAATGTCCCAGCACTGTACTAGAGTCTCTGTCTCTGGACAAAATCTAAATGAGCTCTGGTGTCCGAGTTTTGCAGAAATCAGACGTCTTGATGAATGAGGACTTACTATATTTTAATTTTTGTTTTCTTTCTTTAACCCATGAGTAGGCTAATTATCGGTCTAATCTTTCCAAATGTGAGAATTTCCTTTGCAGCTCTTTGGATGTCACCAGGTTTTTCATAAGCTTGTTTAGCAGAGAAAGGATTGTGCTTGTCTATTTTTAATAACTTTATACTTGCAGTGCCTTTATTAAATAGAATTCAACAAAAGCAGCTAAAGGTAGCCAAAACTGATATGCGACTAATGCCAGTAAACAGAAAATTCAATAAGGAAAATTTAAAGAAATATACTTAGGAAATTTGGATACCTTGTAGAACTAGCCCTTCTAACAGCTACAATGTACTCTGCCCTACTCTCTTCTTTTCCTTCCTTTAAAGAAATCTCTAGGTTTGAGGAGGGTCAGCTCCTAATGACTCCCTCCATTCGCAGCGGGGCGGCTGAGGATACTGCAGTCACCAGGTAGCAAATCTCTGAAGCCACCGTTCTGAGGCAGACTTTAAATCCTACAGAGAGTGTGTTTACAACAGATTTTCTTACTCAGTTTTTTTTTTAACTTGATGAGATGGCAAGATGCTGAGCACAGCTAATCTACCCAGACTCTATTTCCTACCTTAATGGAGAAACTGCCATTCTCATAACTGTAATGGCAAGACAGAAAGATTAGTTATATTGCTTCTTGCTTAAACGATGTGACTAACTTTTCCCCAAATAGAAGGGGTTCTTTCCAATACTGCACTACTCCTGTTTTTGTTTTTCATTTTGTGAAGAAAACAATTCTAAACTTCTCTCCAGTTCTTCTGATCAACAGCTACTAAGTACAAAATAAAATATGCATGTTATTGTTTCCATAGCAACTCAACAGGATCAGATACTGATACCTCTATTCTCTGAAAGAAAATGCTTTCTTCTTTTAAAATAACCATATTCTCCTATACAGTTAAGAATCCAAATCTACCAGAAATCTAGGAATATAGAATAGGACTTTTACAAAAATGTATAAAATGGTTTTTATCAAGTAGCTTTATTATTATACCATTTTATATTTATGATCGTTAGATGCCAAGATAGTAAATCATTTTAGACCAACTTACCAATGGCCTTTGTATAATGCCTTGCACCAAGCAAAAGTTCTGGAGCCCGATACCAAAATGTCACAACTACTGGATCCAAATCTGCTAGTGGCTTTAGAGGAGAATTGAATAATCTGGCAAAACCCATGTCAGCTAAAAAAATAAAATAAATTAACATAAAATTCAGTTTGATTGTTTCTCACCCTTTTGGCTAAGATCAAGTGTAAAATTCAGTTTGACATGCATTATTAGAACCATGCAAGGTTGATAATAGCTGCTGACCTTATAAAGCAATCCTTTTCCTCCCTTTTTAACCAGAGGTCTACACCAGGTACCAGAAAGGAATTACTTCATTTACCTTTATTATCTACCATCAGAAGTAGATACTATTATTGTGCCTGTTTTACTGATGAAGAAATTGAAGCTTAAACACATTCTGGGCTGGCGTGGTGGCTCACGCCTATAATCCCAGCACTTTGGGAGGCTGAGGCGGGCGGATCACCTGAGGTCAGGAGTTAGGGACCGCCTGCACAACATGGCGAAACACCATCTCTACTAAAAATACAAAAATTAGCTGGGCATGGTGGTGCACGCCTGTAATCCCAGCTACTTGGGAGGCTGAGGCAGGAGAACTGCTTGAACCCAGGAGGCGGAGGTTGCAGTGAGCCAAGATCACACCACTGTACTCCAGCCTGGGTGACAGAGTGAGACTCCATCCCCCGCCCCCCCAAAAAAGATATTCTGATTTGCCTAAGGTCACACAGCTAGTAAGTGCAGAGGCAGAATTAGAATCCAGGTCTGACTTCAGATTTCTGGCTTTCACAGACAGTTATAAAAACGTTCTTAAGTGTTTCTGAAATATAAAACAATTCAAAAGTCTCCCTGATTAATGATGACTTCTGTATGCTTATACATCTAAAAACGGACTGTGGCCAGGTGCAGTGGCTCACGCCTGTAATTCCACCACTTTGGGAGGCTGAGGTGGGAGGATCATGAGGTCAAGAAATCAAGACCATCTGGCCAACATGGTGAAACTCCATCTCTACTAAAAATACAAAAATCAGCTGGGTATGGTGGCGTGCACCTGTAGTCCCAGCTACTCAGGAGGCTGAGGCAGGAAAATCACATGAACCCAGGAGGCAGAGGTTGCAGTGAGCTGAGACTGTGCCACTGCACTTCAGCCTGGGTGACAGAGCAAGACTGTCTCAAAACAAACAAGAGACAGAGCAAGACTCTGTCTCGAACCAAACAAACAAACAAACAAAACCTGACTATGTCTTAGTTCAGTGTGTGCTGCAGCCAGATCCAACAAACTCACAAGAACTGATATATACACATCTTTTCCCAATTCTGCATTCAATGACAGCATACTGGTGATTTGGAATTGGCTATGGTAGAAGTATCTACAACATGGAAAACAGCAAATGCTACAAATTGGGACATTTTTTGCTCCAGAGAGCCAGTTGCTGAATGGTAATCAGCACATCACATGCATGTTTTCAAGAATATACACAGAACACATAAAAGATAATTTGTTGTAATTCAGCATTTAACAAAGCTCTAAACCAAAGCTAATCAGTTGAAATATTAGGGGTATATAAAAGTAGTAAAAAAAAATTACTACTGCAATAAGATCCTTGAAACTAATTTTCTTAAGATATCATAAATAACAAATACCTTTTATCTACAAAGTCCTTTGCAGTTTACAAATGGCTTTCATATACATCATATTTCACCTCATTGAATCCTCATAAGAATACTGGTTTAATCAGTATTTTGCTCCCTATTTCAGAGATGAAGAATCTAAGGCCCAAAGCAGTTAAATGACTTGTCTATGGTCACAGGGATAGTAAATAAAGATGCCAGTACTCAAACAAAAACCATTTTATAATTTAGGAGTTACCTTCTTAACTACTAAATCTGACATCCAACAAATTATACACATGATAATTGCAAGTCACAAAGGCAAAGTCACAAAAATAAGCCTCTGTAATTTCAATACATAATATATATAACAAATTTTGATAGTATAAGGGGCCCCAGTGTACTATAAAATGCATAAATGCACATAAAATTTTCAACCACAGAGTGTCATTTAATCTAAAACTAATGTGCTATGGTATAACATACATTAAAATTGTAATTTACATTTACATAGCAGAATAGGCAAAAAATCTTTTTAATTTATAGAAAGTTTGGGTTTTTTGTTGTGTTTCTGTTTTGAGATGGGGTCTCACTCTGTTGCCCAGGCTGGAGCGCTGTGGCGGCATCTCAGCTCACTACAACCTCTACCTCCTAAGTTCAAGTGATTCTCCTGCCTCGGACTCTCTATTAGCTGGGATTACAGGCACGTGCCACCACACCTGGCTAATTTTTGTATTTTAGCAGAGATGGGGTTTCACCATGTTGGCCAGGCTGGTCATGAACTCCTGACCTCAAGTGATCTGCCTGCCTCAGCCTCCCAAAGGGCTGGGATTACAGGCATGAGCCACTGCGCCCAGCCTGTAGTGATTCTGTTTCTTTGGATTTTGAATAATTTGTAAGACTGTTTTGAGAATGCTTTGGAGTATCTAGCTCTTAAAAACTAAAGCTATCCAAAGGAAGCCTGTGGTGATGCCTACTCTTTTTAAACTACATGTCCCTATACCAAACAAAAATATTCAAGTTCATTCTACCAATATTACACCTATTATTCTACAATATTACACAATATTCAAGGCACTGCTTTATATATTTAATAAATGCTAATTGTTGTTGATGACAAAGTAATATGATGGAATGCTGTTTCATCCATTGAAAAACATTTTAAAGTGAAGTTAGCTAAAGCCAATATTTCTCCCGTTATTCTCTACCTCCTAAGTTTTACCTAAGCCTCATATATTCACTCACAGATGAAATCAAGGCCAGAAGGAAAAAATAGATACTTTTAAAAACAATTCCCATGTATTTTATGAACTTTAAAAGAGTTTCAAACTACTTTTCAAATAATTACTAATTTAGACAAAAGGTAATCAGCCTAAAGATTACTGTAACAGTTGACTTTCTAAAATTACACATGGATGAAATTGTTACAGTTCATGGATAAGGGTAGTAAAATTCTGGTGTGGGTACTAATTAGCATCAAATGATGAAACGCAGCAACAAACAAGGTCTACCACTAAGGAACTTACATGAAGGTGAGATGACAAAATATACAGAGTAGAAGCAAAAAAGTGATAAGTACTGTGAGAATAAAGGAAGTTGTTACCGGTTTCTACTAGATGCTAAGTTCCCTGGGGGAAGGTGTATTTCTCCTTTATTATGTTATCTGGAACAATGTACAATAAACATTTGTAAAAGCAGACTAAATTGAAAGGATTTGGGCTGGATCCTGAAGGATGAATTATTTTGAACAGCAAAGGAGGAAGGCAATAAGCATTTTAGGTAAGGCCTGGGAAGTTTTTAGGTTGCTGAGAATGGGAAGGCTCAGATATAGCAAAGGGCAAAATGTGTTTTCCATGCAACTATCCTTTTCTTACCCACTCCTTTGTCCCACCACCGCCCCCTGGATATGGAGTCTTGCTCTGTTGTCCAGGCTGGAGTGCAGTGGTGCTATCTCGGCCCACTGCAACCTCCGCCTCCTGGGTTCAAGCGATTCTCCTGCCTCAGCCTCCCAAGTAGTTGGGATTACAGGCACGCACCAACACGCCCAGCTAATTTTTGTATTTTCAGTAAAGACGGGGTTTCACCATGTTGGCCAGATGGTCTCCATCTCTTGATATCGTGATATGCCTGCCTTGGCCTCTCAAAGTGCTGGGATTACAGGCATGAGCCACCGTGCCCAGCCCAACTATCCTTTTCTTTTAAGCCAAAAAAGAACACTGTATCAAACCATTAGGCATAGGCATCAGCATTACTAATGTTTAAAAAAAAAATAGTGGCTACTAAAACAAAATTTAAAATCCATTTAATAAACTATCTTGACTGTCCACTAGATCTTTATCATTAATTATTTCTTATTTTTAACCCTGGTTTTATCCCTAATCTTGGTAGAATTACAATCTTAAAACTCTTAATAGTGAGGTAACTAAGTGGGCCGCCCAGAGTACAGAATTTTATGTTAAGGAGTACTAAGAGAAGAAATTAGATTTGGGTGACTGGGAGAAAGGTGACGAATGGAACAAACAAGGGGAAAACAAGATGATGATGATGAATTTGGTTTGGGACAATGGAGGGTAAGTTACCAGCAAGATATCCAAATGGAAATAAAGACTTCAGCTAGGGTGAGAGATTAGACTCTGGTATCAAGATCTTAGAATCATTTTCATAAATCCATGATCCTGAGGCCACAACTTATCAATTTCCTAAAGAAGTAATTTTAGAGAGAGGCCATGTCCTAAGCCAGTGCCTGGAAACAACAGGTTAGTAGGAGTAAGAGGCAAGAATGAATAAAATGCAAAGTCACAGCAAAAGTGGGAGGCAGAAAAATTGAATTATGGTATGTCATATAGACCAAGGGAGAAAACACCCTCAAAGCCAGACCGTCAGAAGAACAAATGGTTTACTGCAGTAAAGGAGAAAGGTGATTAATACAGGCCACTTGATTTGGTAAGGTAGAGGTCACAGGTGTCCTTTTAGAGAGGACTTTTGATAGAGGGATGCAATTAGAGGCCAAATTATAACAAATTAGAGTAAGCAGAACATCATGTGTTCTAAAAGTAGAGGAACAAAATGGGAAATGAACAGAACAAGTGCTAAAGAAAACAAGATAGATATAAGATTTATTTTAAATTGGGAAGAAGACGATGAAGGTTTAAAGGTGAAAAAGAGAAACTTGAGAAGGGGAAAATGGCAGTACTATGAGGAGTTTCATTAAGGTAGGAAGACATTTAGAAGCTACGAAGGGCACTAGTAGATAGGACTTAGGAAGGGAAAGTCTCTCTTTCATAGAGGCTTTCTCAAGGGCAGGGCTGTACAGCCACAGAGTAGAGGTCAGTGAGGTCACACCAGACAGCTCTGATATCACTATGCAGGGATGTTTGCAGGGAAAGAGCCTCAGGACTTGGAATTCAAGTTCTAGCTTTGACAGGCTGAGGAAGCTACAACCTCTCTAAATATTGTCTTCCTTATCTTCAGAGGGTGGTTGTGTAAAATAAATGAGGTAACATATGAAAGTACCTATTGCAATGTATAGTAAACTGTTCATTTTACTGTCTCTCACAGAAGAGACCATCCTTTACCTCCTTTTCACCTGTATCTGGCAAAAAATAGGAACTCAATAAATGCCTCTAAGAAAAGGTGTGCAAGAGTAAAATAAAAATAGAGATAAGTGAGAAAGTATGGTGGAAGTGGAGGAGGGAAGAGAAAGAAAGCTACCAGCTACTTAATTAACATCAAACTTTTGAATGAATCTGATAATCTCAGCAAATTTAGGATAGAAGTGTTTAAAGAAAAGGGTTGGTTTAGAACAGCTTCTTTAGCAACTGGGCTAGGGAGTTAACTGAAGAAGTAGAAAACCAAACAGCAGGGCAGGCTTGAAATAGGGCAGCATGAATTTGTAGTGGGTCAAGTGAACACAATTCTGCATCACCTTTAGCATGGTATATTCTAATAGCAAAGAAATCAGGCTGATGAATACATTTTAACATATTTCTAAAAAGCATTCAACTTTCAATAAATATAATTTCTAGTAAAAGAAATTAGAATAGGCTGGGCATGGTGACTCATGCCTGTAATCCCAGCACTTTGGGAGGCCAAGGCAAACAGATCACCTGAGGTTGGGAGTTCAAGACCAGCCTGGCCAACATGGTGAAACTCATCTCTATTAAATACACAAAAAAATCAGCCAGGCATGGTGGCGGGAGCCTGGAGTCGCAGCTACTTGGGAGATTGAGGCAGGGAAAATTGCTTGAACCCAGGAGGCGGAGGTTGCAGTGAGCTAAGATCATACCATTGCACTCCAGCATGGGCAACAGAGAGAGACTCTTGTCTCAAAAAAAGAAATTAGAATAAAGCGTTTATTAGCTCATCTTCTCCCCAAATATGTAATAGGTATAAATGATGCCGATTATTTTTTAGAACATTCAGGATTACAAAGGAAATCTTAATATACAAATAAGATTCCTGCTAGTGCCTCAATCGAAGAGAGGCAGCTAAGAGAGTCTGTAAACATATATATCCATTTGGCAAAGATACATTAGTACTTGGCTCAAGACATGCAGGCCAGGTGTGGTGACGTAGGGAGAACCTGTGAAGGTTTAAATGAATTCGCTCAGGGTGGGGAGGAAAATATTCAGGAAGAGAATATTTGGTAAACCTGAAACAAAGGTAAGATTTAGAGGATTGTATTTAAGGTGGCTGTGCAGGACAGTGGTGGTGACATAAACACATGCTTGGGTTATTGTATGGGAATCGAATGCTTTTGTGAACTTACTTGTCAATTTCCAGTGATGCCTCAACTTAGAACTAAAGAATCCTATTTTGGGAAAAAGCCTAGGAGTTTTGCAGACTATCTTTCTACATTTTCCAATATATTTTCTAACAATAATAAGAGAAAGTAAATTTAAAATTAACTACCTAAATAAGGGCATTAAGAGGGGAAACCACCTTTGCAGTTAACTTCAGTTTTTAAATAAATTATTTTAGGAATAATTACCTACCTATTTTGACTCTCCCCCTCTCAGGACCTTCTCCCATTACTAGGATATTTGCTGGTTTCTAGAAATAAAAATAGAGCATTCAAATTACCATGTTTATTCTTTTGACATGCTCTAAAATGGACAAAAGTTCTTATCATATGAAAAATCATTTTTGTATTTTCATCAAAACTAAATCAAATATTAAGCGTCCTCTACAGAGTTAAGCATTTGACATAATTGAAGTCAGCACTAACTTTATATAAACATCCTTGCTATGGAAACACACCTTATTTGCAAAATTATGTCATACAAATAATTACAAAGCAATTAAAGCTATCATTTCTATTCATCCCATAGAAAAAACTAATAATTTTTAAACCTGCACAGAGTTTATGTGGTTGAAAACTTTTATATAAAATTTCAAACCACAACATAATCGCCTTCATGTGAATAAGTCGAATGGAATATTCCTTCCTAAATATTTCTAAACTACCATAGAAAAATATGATCAGCATTCAACAACTCTATTAAAATTCATGCATCAGCTATCATACATGCAAAAGAAATAAATTCCAAATATAATTTCAAGATGTAGGAAAATAAAAACCAAGGCTAATACAGAACTATAAAAAGAAAAGAGTGGGCTGCAAAGGGTATTTTCAGTCACCCTTATCTATAGACACTTGGAAACAGAAAAACTGTTGAGATAGGCTTTGGAAGGGGGAGAGAGTGAGTCTCCTTTGTAAAGTCTTCGGAGGAAAATGTATGTGTTTTTAACTTATTGGACTCATTTATTCAATCAACAAATGTATTTTCAGTATCTTCTAAGGATCAAGAACCATGCCAAGCTTTAAGAGGGAAAACAAAAGCACAGTAAAAACTAAGTTCCTAACCTCCAGATGCTTACTACATAAGTAGAAAGAAAACTAAGAAGCATTGTATAATATTAGAAGCTAGTGCCATGTATGAGTTACAGAGAAGACTGAGGTCTTGGGTTCAAGATTAAGCTGAATTACTTTAAAGATCCCTTTCAATTTGCTGATTGTTAAAAATGTTTCAATGAAAACAAAAAGCACTAAAAAAACTAATTCAAAGGAGGAAGTGATGAATTAAAGATTCCATTAAGGGAAATGTTCATTGGGAATGGAAGTGGGAATGGTGTCCATTAGACGGATATGAAAATGAACAGGAACCATCATGGCAGAGCAGAGGAAGGGCAAGGACACCACAGAGAGTGGAAAAAGGATATGACCAGGTATGCATAAGACACGGAAGTCTGACTTCGGCCAGGTGCAGTGGCTCACACCTGTTATCCCAGGACTTTGGGAGGCCGAGGCGGGAGGATCACCTGAGTCTAGGAGTTCAAGGCCAGCCTGGGCAAAACACAAAAGAGTGAGATTCTGTTTCTACAGATAATTTTTAAAAAGAGCCTAGTGTGGTGGCATGCACCTGGAGTCCCAGCTACTCAGGAGGCTGAGGTGGAAGGACTGCTTGAGTCCAGGAGATTGAGGCTACCAGGGTACTACCATGAGCCATGATTCGCCACTGCACTCCAGCCTGGGTAACAGAGCAAGATCCTGTCACCAAAAAAAAAAAAAAAAAAAATTTATTCTGAAAAGGGCTCATGTTAAGAGTAGTAGGATGAACCTAGACTCTGGATAGTCTTAAATGCCAAGTGAAGTAATTGGACCATTATATTACAGTCAGTGAGTTTATAGGAGAGGAGGAGGAAGTGGAACTGGGTGTGAGGTGGTAAGAGCTCTGTCCAATGTCTTGTCAGTAGAAATGGCAAGGGAGGTATGGAGCTGAGAAGCATTTTAGAGGAGAAAATTAACAGGACTTTGTGACTGGCTTAAGTTAAAAGAATAAGAAAAAGGGTGGTAAAGATTTTACCAAAGTTTTAAGTTTATGTGACTGGAAGAATAATGGTGCCTTTTATGGACATAGAAAAGTTGTAAGAGGAAATGGTTTAAAAATAAAGAACAATAAAGAGGAGACAACATATTGAGTTTGAAAAATGGTTAGGCATGGTAGCTCAAACCTGTAATCCCAGTACTTTGGGAAGTCGAAACAGGAGGATCGTTTAAGCCCAGGAGTTTGAGACCAGCCTAGGCAACATGGAGAGACAAAAATTATCCAGACATGGTGGCACATGCCTGTGATCCCAGCTACTTGGGAGGCTGAGGTGAGAGGACTGCTTGAGCCCAGGAGGTTGAGGCTACAGTGAGCTGTGATCGTGCCATTGCACTCAAGCCTGGGCAACAGAGTGAGACCCTGTCTCAAAAAATAATAAATAAAACGAAAGAGTTTGAGAAATGTGAGATGCCTAAGTCATACTAGCCAGAGGAATGAGAAGAGGAAGATTTGGATTTGAAAGTTATTATCACTAGAGTGTGATACCTGAAAACATGAGATGAGATTGGTTCACCCTACTAGAAAGAAAAAACTATTTATCAAAGGTCCATTATGTATAAAGTGTTGTACTTCAGGCCTTTAGGAACAACAAGAAATAAAACATGAAGTTCTTGACTTTAAGGCGCTTAAATCTAGGAGGAAAACACAGGAAAACAGCTTTGAAGACTACAAGGCAGAGGCTGGGCACAGTGGCTCACACTTGTAATCCCAGGCACTTTGGAAGGCGGAAGCATGTGGATCACCTGAGGTCAGGAGTTCAAGACCGGCCTGGTCAACATGGTGAAACCCCATTTCTACTAAAAATGCAAAAATTAGCTGGGCATGGTGGTGTGCGCCTGTAGTCCCAGCTACTTGGGAGGCTGAGGCAGGAGAATTGCTTGAATCCTGGAGGTGGATGTTGAGGTGAGCTGAGATTGCACCACTGTACTCTAGCCTGGGTAACATAGTGGACTCCAACAAGAAGAAAAGAAAGGAGAAGAGAGGAGGCAGAGGGCAGATTATGAAAAGTAACAATATAGAAAGAAAAACTGCATGGAATGAATGATTCGTTTCATTGGACATCAGTATAGTCTTTAGGAAGATGACTCTGGATGACTTTAAGTGAGGATAACTAAGATTTGGATAAGCATAAACAACAACAAAAAAAACTTTTCAGGCTCATGGAACCCCACAGGTAAGGACATAAAAACACAGACATGGCATATTGAGAGCCTATACATATTTTGATGTGACAAGAGCAGTGAATGTTTGGTGTAGAAATGCAACTGGAAAACTATATTGGGAATAAAATACCAGATTAAGGAAATTAGAGGCCAGGCACAGTGGCTCACGCCTGTAATCCCAGCACTTTAGGAGGCCAAGGCGGGTGGATCACTTGAGATCAGGAGTTTGAGACCAGCCTGAACAACATGGTGAAACCCCATCTCTACTAAAATTGTACAAAAATTTCGCTGGGCATGGTGGTGCACACCTGTAATCCCAGCTACTTGGGAGGCTAAGGCAGGAGAATTGCTTGAACCCAGGAGGCAGAGGTTGCAGTGAGTCAAGATCACACCATTGCACTCCAGCCTGGGCAACAAGAGCAAAACTCTGTCTCAAAAATAAATAAACAAATAAATAAATAAAAATAAAAAAATAAAAAAATTGGAATTTATTCTTGGCAAGCCAAGATAGGACAGTGAGATAATCATATCTATATTTAGGAAGAAAGTCTGATAGCCATATGAAGGATGGATTGGAAAGGATGGATGGACAACAAAATAGAGACAGACAGACCAGTTTGAAGTGGCTAAAATAGTTTAGGGAAAAGTAAGGGCACCCTAACTTGTGAAAATGGTCATAAAGGAACATACAAAAGCATTTCAAGGTAAGGGTTCAAGACTTGGCTGGGCATGGTGGCTCATGCCTGTAATCCCAGCACTTTGGGAGGCTGAGGTGGGCAGATTATGAGGTCAGGAGTTCGAGACCAGCCTGACCGACTGTAGAGACCGAGGTGAAACCTCGTCTCTACTAAAAGTACAAAAATTAGCCGGGTATGGTGGTGTATGTCTGTAATCCCAGTTACTCAGGAGGCTGAGGCAGGAGAATCACTTGAACCTGGGAAGTGGAGGTTGCAGTGAGCCGAGATTACACCACTGCATTCCAGCCTAGGCGACAAGAGTGAGACTCTGTCTCAAAAAAAAAAAAAAAGAAAAAGAGTTCAAGACTTGGTATTGCCTTTTCACACCATCTTCTCAATCCTCATTCATTCAACAAATATTGTTTGATCACAAACTAAGTAACAGGCAGTGATTTAGATGCTACAGAAGCAGCAGAAAACAAAAACAGGAAAAATTTTTGCCCTCATGGAGCTTACAGTCTAGTGAGAAGAGAAAGACAATAAATAAATAAGTATACAAAGTATACAACATATCATATACTGATAAGTACCATGGAAAAGAAAACAAAAAGTGAATACAAAAGATTGTCACATCTGTTATTACGGCTGACTAGGTGCTCTGATGGACCCTGCCCTTAACAGAACAGCTATATGCTATATAAGAAACAAACCAGGCATGGTGGTCTACACCTGGAATCCCAGTTACTCCAGAAGCTGAGGTGGGAGGATTGCCTGAGCCCAGGATTTCGAGGCCAGGCTGGGAGAAACCCTGTTTTTGATAGGAGAGGAGGGGAGGGGGCAGAAAGGGGAAAAGGAGGGGAGAGGAGGAAAAGGGAGAAGGAAAGGGGGAAGAGGGAGAGAGAGACAGCAGAGGAAAGGGAAAGGAGAGGAAAAGGAAAAGAAAGGAAATATTCCTTGAAGCATCCTGGATCACACAAGAGATAACAAACTTTACCCTCACTCCAAATAAGGTATCCTTGTGGCTGGAGAGTTAGGGAAAGGCAAGATAGGCCTGAGAGCAGCTGCCAATAATGCACTTCAGCAAGGACACTGAGCCTTGGGCCACCAGCAAGGTAAGGAAGCTGAGCCTGCTACCCCACAATCACCAAGACCTTCAAGGGCACTAAAGGAAACCTAGATGCTACCAGTAGAAGCCAAAGCAAACCCTTTCTGGAGGAAACACTTACCAACTTAGGCCTGATGAGTAAAACAATACATTTTCCAGCTAAAAGACACAGGTATTTCCATATTGGATTAAAAACAAAATCCATGCTATTTACAAGAGGTCCACCTAAAGGTAAGAACCATAAAAGCTGAAAGTAAAAGGATGTTAAAAGATATATTAGGCAAACTGCCAAAGGAAAGCTGGGTCAACTATGGCAACATCAGACAAAATAGCTTTTAAGACAAAAACATTATTAGGATAGAACTGGAGATCATTACGTTATATGAAATAAACCAGGCACAGAAAGACAAACTTTGTATGTTCTCATTTATTTGTGGGAGCTAAAAATTTAAAACAACTGGCTGGGTGAAGTGGCTCAATAAATAAAAAAGGGGTACTAAGATTTTGGGTTTATAGCTAAGGATAACTAAGATTTTGACAAGCATAAACAACAACAACAACAAAAAAGTTTTCAGGCTCATGGAACCCTACAGGTAAGGACACAGTCACATAAATACGCAGACATGGCATATTGAGAGTTTATATATATTTTGATGTGACAAGCGCAGTGAATGTTTGGTGTAGAAATGCAATTGGAAAACTATTTTGGGAATAAAATACCACATTAAAGAAATTGGAATTTATTCTATAGGCAAAGCCAAGACAGGACAGTGATCACAGCACTTTGCAAAGCTGAGGCAGGATGATCACTTGAACCCAGGATTTCAAGACCAGCCTGGGCAACACAGTGAGACTCCAACTCTAAAAAAAAAATTTTTTTAAATTAAAACAATTGGCCAGGCATGGTGGCTCACGCCTGTAATCCCAGCACTTTGGGGGGCCAAGGCGGGTGGATCATGAGGTCAGGAGTTTGAGACCAGCCTGGCCAACATGGTGAAACCCTGTCTCTACTAAAAATACAAAAATTAGCCGAGCATGATGGCCTGCGCCTGCAGTCCCAGCTACTCGGGAGGCTGAGGCAGGAGAATTGCTTTAACCTGGGAGGCAGAGGTTGCAGTGAGCTGAGATCAGGCCACTGCACTCCAGCCTGGGTGACACAGAGAGACTTCATCTCAAAAAAAAAAAAAAAGAAAAAGAAAAAAAAATTTCTTAAAATTGACTTTATGGAGACAGAGAGTAGAAATATGGTTACCAGAGGCTGGGAAGGGTAGTAGGAGCAGGAGGGAGGAGGAACTGGGACTGTAATGGGCACAAAAAATAGAAAGAATAAATAAGAAGTAGTATTTGATAGCAAAACAGGGTGACTACAGATACTAATTAAATTGTACTTTTAAAGATAACTAAAAGAGTAGAATTGGATTGTTTGTAACACAAAGGATAAATGCTTGAGGTGATGGATACCTCATTTACCCTCTTGTGATTATTACACATTGCATGCCTTTATCAAAATATCTCATGTAACCCATAAATATACACATCTACTATACACCCAGTCCCTCGCGGGCTGGGACCTCCGCGCACTCCCTCCCCCCAACAATGGAACAGAAAGCCATAATGTTTTTAAGCAAAACCAGTGAAACCCAAGCCTCTCCTTCCTCTGGTGTTTTAGAACTACAAAGGAGGTGAAGGGGTGTGGGGGGCAGGGGAAGAAAAAGGGTAGAAATCTACTATGTGCCTGTAAAAATTTAAAAATTTCAAAAAACAAATAGGGCTAGAGATGGTCACTATATAATGATACAAAGTTCAATTCACCCACCAAGAAGAGGCATTAATCCTAAACCTGTTACATACTTAAAAAATATAATGTGGGCCGGGCGCGGTGGCTCAAGCCTGTAATCCCAGCACTTTGGGAGGCCGAGACGGGCGGATCACGAGGTCAGGAGATCGAGACCATCCTGGCTGACACGGTGAAACCCCATCTCTACTAAAAAAAAATACAAAAAACTAGCCAGGTGAGGTGGCGAGCGCCTGTAGTCCCAGCTACTCGGGAGGCTGAGGCAGGAGAATGGCGTGAACTCGGCAGGCGGAGCTTGCAGTGAGCAGAGATCGTGCCGCTGCACTCCAGCCTGGGCGACAGAGCAAGACTCCGTCTCAAAAAAAAAAAAAAATGTGAAGCAAAAACTAATATAACTTCAGGGAGTGAAAAGGTCAATGATAACATACTTTTCTCAATTATTCATATGTCAAACAGACAAAAGATTAGTAAAATACAGACTATCCAAAGGATACAATTAACTAGGATGACCTAGAGAGCATATATACAACTTTCTACCCAATAATTAGACAGTACACATTTTTCTCAAGCACACATGGAACATTTACAAATACTGATCATATACTAACAGCTCTCAAGAAATTTCAAGAAATTTTTTTATCAAATAGACGATGTTCTCAGACCACAATCCAATTAAGGTGAAAGTCAATTACAAAACTATAAATGTAAAACTCTATATATTTGAAAAATTTTAAATATTTCTAAATTATTCAGAGTAAAAGGAGAAACCATAAAAAGTTTAAAATACTCAGAACTGAAATAATGAAAATACTATCTACCAAAACTTTGTAGAAGGCATCTAATACGGTCCTTACAAGGAAAATGTATAGCCTTAAATATTTATGTTAGTAAGAGAGAAAGGCTGAGAACAATGAGTTATGTGCTCAAGAAGTTTAAAAACAGAGAAAGAGAGAAAAGTTCAACAGAATAAACCAAAAGAAAGTAGAAGTAGAAAGATAAAGGGTAGGATTGCGGGGCGGCGGCAAGTGAGGGGTCGGTTCAGACACACATGATCCGTGGTCCCTCGGTACTGGAGGGACTCGTGAGGCGGAGCCCAGAAATCCGGGGGTGGATAAGACACTGCGTCCCCTCCAATTCCCGAACTCTTGAAGATGGCTGGAGGCCAACAGAGTCCCTACAGGTGGTGTCCACGGTGATGCATGGACACTGAGCAGCTGTTTTCCCGTTTCTGGCCTCCAGTGCCTATCCAGGGACCGCGGGATGGCCGCGCATGGCGGGCCGCGTTTCCTCCTGACCTTCGACTTCGACGAGACTACCGTGGACAAAAAACAGTGACCACTCAATCGTGCGAACCGTGCCAGGCCAGCAGCCGCAGGAGAGCCTGCGAGCCATCTACCGCGATGAGCTTCTACAAGTACATGCAGTGCGTCTTCCAGTACCTGGGCAAGCAGGGTGCGCGGTCGCGGGACCTGCGCGCCACCTACGAAGCCATCCCTTTGTCGCCAGGCATGGGCAACCGCTGCAGTTTGTGGCTAAGCAGGGCACCTGCTTCGAGGTGATTCTCATCTCTGATGCCAACACCTTTGGCATGGAGAGCGCGCTGCGCGCCACCGGCCACCACAGCCTGTTCCGCCGCATCCTCGGCAACTAGTCCGGGTCCGACCCGCGGGGACAGCTGGCTCTGCGGCCGTTCCATACACACAGTTGCGCGCACTGCCCCGCCAACATGTGCATGCACAAGGTGCTCAGCTACTACCTGCGTGAGCGGGCCCACGACGGCGTGCACTTCGAGCACCTCTTCCCCAGGAGCGACGGCGCCAACGACTTCTGCCCCATGGGGCTGCTAGCGGGCGGCGACGTGGCCTTCCCGCGCCGCGGCGACCCCATGCACCGCCTCATCCAGGAAGCCCAAAAGGCGGAGCCCAGCTGGTTCCGTGCCAGCGTGGTGCCCTGGGAAACCGACGTGCGCCTCCACCTGTCACTGAAGGTGCTGAAGTAGTGCCGAGTACCGCCGCCTGCAGGGGGGCACCCGGGCCAACGGCGGAGGGGGCGGGGAGCAGGGATTCGGGAAAGACAAAGTTAGTTTTATTACTCCCTTTTCCCTTTGGCTTTGCTATATGCCCCTCTGGGAATTTCTGGAAACTCGTCCATTTCGGGGCTTAGGGACAGGGACTCAGAGCCGTCCCTATCGATGCAGTTAACCCACCTCGGCTGCCTCACCCGTTCCGCTGCGCATAGGTGAGTTCTGGCGTCTGACCCATCGCAGGGTGGCGCGCAAACGTTGGAAGGCAGCAGTGTTTCCTGGTCCTCCCAAGTGGTAGGAAGGAGCTCCCTGGCAGGTGAGAGAAGGAAAATCTCCCGCCGCTGTAACTGTTGCCTCGGTCCGTGTGACCGCCATCCTCCAAGTCTTCTATGGGGAACCCAGGATCCTGAAATTCTCGTGGCCGCAAGGACTCCCCACAGACACAGAGGAAGGTCTCCGCCTATGGCCCCAGGCCTTCACGATCTTGCTTCACCCACCGCGACCCCACACTATTTCTGTGCTGTCTACACTCTCTTGTCTCCCTACCCCTGCACTCCCCTCTAAGACCCCCAAAGGAAAAGCCAGAGGGAACAAACGCCCCCTGGTGGTGATACGAGGTAGCGCACCGTCCGGCTCGGGTCCGGCCGGCCAGTAACCTCGAAGCATGCGAGGTTGCACCCCAGCCTCGTCTATGCAGCAAGAGACCAGGGATATCACCAAAGTCGCCCTGGCGGGCTGGGACCTCCGCGCACTCCTTCCCCCCAACAATGGAACAGAAAGCCATGATGTTTTTAAGCAGAACCAGCGAAACCCAAGCCTCTCCTTCCTCTGGTGTTTTAGAACTACAAAAGAGGTGCAGAGGGGCAGGGGCGGGGGCGGGGGGGAAGATAAAAGGTAGAAATCCATGAACCAGAGAGAATTATGAAGACTTTGGGACAACTGGAGCAAGATGAGAAAAAGTGCAAATAAACTACATTAGATCCAGTAGAGAATAGAAAAATTTAAAAAATCCCAAGAATAACTTTATTAATTTGAAAATGTAAATAAAGTCAAAAATGTAACTTACAAATTGATTTACAATGAATTACAAAAACTGAAGAAACTAAGAAATGCTAAATAAACTAAAACTGTAGTTAAAAATCTTTCTGAGAAAACACCAACCACAGATGATTTTAAAGGCGAGTTCTCAAAATTTTCAACAAACGGATTGTTTCAATATAATTCAAACACTGTCACATAACAGACAAAGATGAAATGCTCCAAACATATTCTAGAAGGTCAATATAATGTTGGTAGCAAAACCAAAGAATGAAAAAGAAAAACTTCAGGCCAACCTTACTCATGCATATAGCTGTAAAAATATTTAACAAAATATTAGTAAACCAAATCCATCCAAATGGCTTAATATCAGAAAATCTATGTAAGTTTATCACCATATGAACAGACTAAAGAAGAAAATGATAAAATCATCTTGATAGATGCTTGGGGAAAAAAACCAGGTGATAGAATTTAACACCCATTCATGATAAATTTTCAGCAAGTTAGGCTAGAAAAAATCTACCTTAACCTGACAACAGGCACACACCAAAAAATTAAGAAGGAAACATTAGAAGCATTTCCTTTAAAATCAGAAATAATACAAGAATGCCTACTATCACCACTTCTAAAATCAACATTGTAATATAAACCTGGTACTATAAAACAATAATTAAAGGCATATAGACTGAAGGGCAGAAACAAAAGTATTGTTATTTGCAGATGCTATAATTATCTACATAGAAAACCGAAGTATTTACAGACAAATTGTTGGCAATAGTAACAGAGCTTACCAAGCTGTCTGGCTAAATGAATAAAATGAAAGAGTCAATTGTATTTCTATATACCAGGAAAAAAAGAGCTAGGGAATATAATTTTTCAAAGGTAACACTTCTATAGCAAGAAAAACCATACAATGCCTAGGAATAAATATATCAAAGAATGTACAAGATTGGTATGCAGAACACCATGAAACCTTATCTTCTTTTTTGAGACGGAGTCTTGCTGTCGCCCAGGCTGGATTGCAGTGGCGTTATCTTGGCTGACTGCAACCTCTGCCTTCCAGGTTCAAGCGATTCTCCTGCCTCAGCCTTCTGAGTAGCTGGGATTACAGGCACATGCCACCACACCTGGCTAATTTTTGTATTTTTAGTAGAGATGGGGTTTCACCATGTTGGTCAGGCTGGTCTCGAACTCCTAACCTCGTGATCCCCTTGGCCTCCCAAAGTGCTGTGATTACATGTGTGGGCCTCTGTGCCTGGCCGAAACCTAATCTTAAATGACATTTTAAAAATCTTAAATAAATTAACCCATGTATATAGATAAGAAGATTCAATACAGAAAAAAAAAATCGATTCTCCCCATACTTATCTGTAAATTCCATTTATAGTAATTTCAATCAAAATCCCACCAGGGATTTTGTTCCTATGGAACAAATTGATCAGTGGGATAGAGCAGAGACCCTCAATGGAATCATGATACCAAGAGAAGGGAAACCTGAGATCAGCAGAGAAAGGAGGATCTGTTCAATAAATGGTGTTGGTACAACAAGTTTCCAAATGTGGAAAAAATCAATTAAATGAATCTTCACTTCATACCATAAACACATCAATTTTAGGCAGATTAAAAAGGTAAATGTGAAAAGCAAAACTTTAAAACTTTTGGAGAAAAATATAGAACATCTTTTTGATCCTAAGTTAGGGAAGAATTTCTTAAACAAGATACAAAAAAACCCCCTAATCATAAAAGAAAAGACTGATAAATTTGGCTATATTAAAATAACTTCCAATTATCAAAAGATAAAGCAAATAAATGACAAAGCACAAACTGGCAGAAATATACACAACACATATAAGCAACAAAGATTCAATATCCAAAATAAAGAACTCCTACAAGTCAATATGAAAAACGACAAAATAGAAAAGCGGGCAAAATGTCTGAACAGGCATTTAACTAAAGCACAGACAGGTTTAACCAATACACATATAAAAAGATGTTCAACCTCATCAATAATGAGGGAAATATAAATTAAGATCACAATGAGATACCATTTTATACTACTAGATGGGTTCAAAATTTAGAATACTGAATAGGAAGCAGATCAGTCAGAATTCCAGTACATAGCTGGTGGCAGAATAGTTGTTGGTACAACTTCTTTGGAAAACAATTTGGCATGACCTTGCAAAAGGAACAACTGTATATAGCCTTGGAATCAGTAATGTCATTTTTAAAAATGCCAGATTGTAATTTTTTTTAAAACTCTGGTAGAGTCACACAATGAATTTTATTATAGCAATAAAAAAATCACTGGATTACAAATAAATGTAAAAACATGTTCAAAACTTAGAAGCATTTTGTTGGGTAAAAAAAAGCAAGATTTAAGACTATACAGAACAGGATGCCATTTCATAAAGCTTAAAACCAGACAAAGCTAAAGAATATTCTGTCTAGACACTTATAAAAATGTGACAGCTCTTTAAGTAGAAGAGAGTAATAGATTCAAAATCCAAGATATATGTTACCTCTTGGGAGGAGGCAGGAGGATAGAATGGGGGAAACATAAACATAAGCCTGCTACTGGTAACCTTCCACTTACTGGGTAAAGTGAAAGGCAACAGTTTACTGTATTTTTATGCTTTGTAACATCCATAAATATTCCAAATATTCTTGTATATGTATCATATAATAAGAAGATAACAGAGACAAAAAATAAAGCAAGACATGGAGACAGGCATTGTTGGGAGTGGGTTGGGAGGGTATAATTGTCAGCATTATTTAAGCATTATTTTAGATTCTTCAGAGAAAGCCTCTTTGAGAAGGTAACATTTGGGATAAGACCTGAGTCAGCTGGGTGTCTAAGGGAAGGACAGTCCTCGCAGAGCGAGTAGCAAGCTGCAAGGTCCGAAGCAAAAGAGGGGATACCTGGTGAACTGGAGACAAGACTAAGGAGAATAGGAGGGGTCAGGAAAAATAGAGTGATACAGAGATGGTAATTATAAAGAGAGGAAACCCAAGGAAGGGCTTGCTTGCTGTTTCAAATGGTTCTGTTTTCATCCAAGTCATTTTAGTACCAGAATTGGGCAGGTTCTTGAGCACCTTCTGGCCTTTGCTTTGGCAGTTGGGGAGGATTGCTACTGCTACAAGGTTTGCAGGAGGACAAGGGCAAGGGCAAGGTCATGGCGTTAAGAGCAGTTAGGAAAAACATGGGTGAGCTAGCAGACTGGCTAATGAGAGAAAGAGCAAAGAGGTCAATGTGAGAAAAGGAGTAAGGACCAGAAATTGAGAGGTCAGGCAAAGGGTTGGGAAGGGGGTTGTCAGTTATACAGAATCACACAACTTGGAGAGACTTCGGGTTTTACATGACTAGGATTAGCATCACTTGTTATATTATCTTGTCTTCCCATAATTTTTAAACAGTTGAAATCGATGTACTATCTATCCGTCTATCATCTATCTATCTATCTATCTATCCATCTATCTATCTATCTTTCCTTCTGCCCAATTTCTGATGGCAGATGATTTGAAGAGATTATCACTTCTAGTACACTAAATATTTATATAATGTTTGATTTTGTCTATTTTGGTATTGCTTATAATTAGAGAAATGGCATTTTAAAACATATAATAAAAATAGGCTGGGCACGATGGCACAAGTCTATAATCCCAGCACTATGGGAGGCTGAGAAGGGCAGATTGCTTGTGCTCAGGAGTTTGAAACCAGCTTGGGTAACATGGCAAAAACCCTATCTCTAAAAAAAATACACGCGTATTCCTGGATTTGGCTTACTAGTATTTTAATATTTTTACAACTATACTCACAGGTGAGGTTGGCCTGAAATTTTTCTTTTTCATACTTAGTCTGCTTTTGCTATCAAGATTATACTGGCTTTCTAGAATATGTTTGGAGCATTGCCCCTTTCTCTATTATTTGACAATGTTTGAATAATATCAAAACAATCAGTTGAAAATTTTGAGAACCTGCCTCTAAGATCATCTGGGGTTGATGTTTTCTCAGAAAGATTTTTAACTACAGTTTTAGTTTATTTAGCATTTCTGAGCTTCTTCAGTCTAAGAAAGAAAGAATAAATAAAAGAAGGAAGCAAAGGAGAATAAAGGGAGGCTGGAGGAATAAGAGTCAGTGAAAGATTCTGTGAAGGGAGAATTGCCTGAACCTGGGACGTGGAGGTTGCAGTGAGCTGAGATCACGCCACTGCACTCCAGCCTGGGCAACAGAGCGAGATCCTGTCTCAAAAAACAAACAAACAAACAACAACAACAACAAAAAACAAATAAAGAAAAAAAGAGAAAGATCCTGTGAAGGAACATCAAAGGTAAGAAAACCAAAAACATAAAAAATAAATACATAAGATAAAAAAGAAAACAAAAGGTTAGAAAACCTAGACAGCACAGGGTTCTCAAAGCTAAGAGAACCTAAAAAGGAAGAAGTAGCCATCAGGTGCAACATAATGAAAGCTGAGAAGAGGCCTTTGGAATGAACAAGTGGGTCACAAGTGATTCTGAAAAAATAATTTCTGTGCATTTACAGAAGTCAGACACAGTAAATGAGATCCAAATAAATGGGGAAAAGGTAAAGGCAGATTTTAGAGGACAATTTTGAAAGCCTTAGTGAGAATGGGATCTCTGGGGGACATGACAATGTTTTTAATTGTAAAATGATCAAATAAGCTATCTTATTTTTTATTATTTTTCATTCCTTAAGTTTGAGCTTAAACCCTTTAAAAACAAAGATAGTAAGATAAAAACACTACGAAGTATGAGATCTGAGAGCAAAAATTGCTTCATGTAAATGAACACAGATTATAAGCTGCTGAATGCAAGTAGTACAGGAGGTGGTTTTAGATCACTCAGCTATCTCTTGATAGAAGTTCTTGCAGTCACTCTATGTCGAAACAGAGAATATGAGTAACACAATGGAATGAAGACACAAAGAGAGAAAAGAGGAATATCTCTTTTCTAGTATTGAAGTTAGTAGAGAATACCTTTGATTTAACATACTTGAAGCCTATGGAAGCTCTAAGTGTGGACTCTCCACGTAAAGTCTGAGGTGAGGGCAGAGGCAGTGACATCATTTAGGGGAGTAGTAGCTTATGAGCTCTTTTGTAGTTTGAGAACCGAACCTAGAGCTTGGGCAGTAACCACAGAGAAGGGCTCCTGTGGTCAAGTGAAGACCTGGAATTGCAGAGGGAAGTCATTTTTAAATGTGCATTTCTTTACTGGGACTGCCTGTTCCCTTTAGAACAAGTAAATAAATGCTAAGGTCTCAAGATACTCGATGTTTCAAAATATGAATGATGTTTCAAAATATGAAACTTGATATTTTAAAATACAAATGAACAATATAATCACCATCACAGTGTGTTTAATTTTTCAAAGAATTTTCATATCCATCATTTCATCTTTCTTAATGGAAATATTCAAGGGTATACAAGGCTATGGGTCAAGTCTCAGGGCAACTCCATCCAATCCTCAAGATTCTATACTAAGTTGTGTTTGCAGATGTTATGCTTAATTTTCAAAAGACAAACAGTGATTAATTTTAGTGAAAGTATATATTTTTTTTAAAAAAAGAAAGAAAACTACAGTTCATGCATACACACCTTCACCCACATAAAAAACCTAAAAAGATGAAGAAAGGATACCAAAATTGTTCTGACCTAGTTACATCCCAATTAACACAGACTATGCTTTACTAAAACTCCTCTTCTTACTGTGAACACAAAATGCCAGCTGTGAAAGAAAGTGATACTGCTGGGTTTGCACACTTTGGTTACCATAGAAACAGTAGAAATGGCAAGAGTTGGATGCCTCGCATTTAAGTTATCGGCAATAAAATCAGATAGATAAACCAATGCCCAGGGTTCATTTTAGTTAAATTGTATTTTAAAGGCAAAAGTCAGGGAAATAATGTGATAAGTAACATGATTACTCAGAAGCTATTCCTGAAATGTCTGCATTTTAGCAGAATTTAGTTAATGCTTGAATTTATATTCATTATACTTTACATGTACTCCAGATTTGCTTTTTCCTTCTACAGAATCAATTTTTTCACAGGGTTAAATATATTTCAGTTAATTGGCACATTATGAGTAGCACAGCCTAAAGATATACAATCTTTCTACTACACTTGCTTTCTCCCACCCCAGGACATTTGGAACAAAAATATGAAACTCATAATATGACTCTTATCAGTACCAATAAAGAGAGAAAAAGACAAACACAATTGTCTACAATCCTGAGTAACAGGAACAGAGACAATCAGAATATCAATCGGACTAGTTTCTGAAACAATGAACACTGCAGGCTTGATATTAATGGCTACAACCACACTTTTATTTAAATATTGTTAGTGGTGACACAACTTTCCTCATATTTGATACAAACGTACATTCCCAGGAAAAAACCCTCAGTTCATGCTCCTTTCTTTACACTGTTCTTCATAGTTTACCCTGAACAAATAAGATTCTGCACTGTAACAAATAGGGCAAAGAACTACCTAAGAGTAAAATCTATGTCTGCTTCTTCTTTTTTTCTTAAGCAAACAGTTATTGGCTACTAGCATTAGTCTATTATAACTGCTTACCCCTTAAAACAACTTCACTGATTAGACAGTAGGTGATTTAAAATATAGAGAATCTGATCATTGTGATTGCAACTTCCTAGAGGGCAGGGAGAATCATTCTGTCACAACTTTATATGTCCGCCGAGAACTAGGTACATACTGTGTTTATTACATATTTGCTGAATGAGTAAACAATTAAGTGAATGAGCTAAATTGCCAATGGTTTGTACTCATAATCCATCCAGCTATGGGGTAAGGTATGAGTGTCCTCTGACAGGCAAGTTCCCAATTTGAAAAGAAGATGGCTGCGTGCAATGGCTCATGCCTGTAATCCCAGAACTTTGGGAGGCCAAGGCGGGCTGAGGTCAGGAGTTCGAGACCAGCCTGACCAACAGAAACCCCGCCTCTATTAAAAATACAAAAAAGTAGCCATGCGTGGTGGTGCACGCCTGTAATCCCAGTCACATGGGAGGCTAAGGCAAGAGAATCACTTTAACCCGGGAGGTGTAGGTTATGGTGAGCCAAGATTACACCATTGCTTTCCACCCTGGGCAATAAAAGCAAAACTCTGTCTCAAAAAAAAAAAAAAAGAAAGAAAGAAAAAAGAAAAGAAGTTGAAGGAAACTAGAATAAATACCTCAAAACATGCCAAGCTCACTTTGAATAAAGGTTTTTAAAAGTTATTATTTTACTTTATTCTGGGGTTTCAAAAATCCTCTATAGGCTGGACGCGGTGGTTCATGCCTGTAATCCCAGCACTTTGGGAGGCCGAGGTGGGTGGATCACTAAGTCAGGAGTTCGAGACCAGCTTGGTCAACATAGTAAAACCCTGTCTCCACTAAAAATACAAAAGTCAGTTGGGCATGGTGGCATGTGCCTGTAGTCCTAGCTACTTGGGAGGTTGAGGCAGGAGAATCGCTTGAATCCAGGAGGCGGAGGTTGTGGTGAGCTGAGTTTGTGTCACTGCACTCCAGCCTGGGCAACAGAGCAAGACTCTGTCTCAAAATAAATAAATAAATAAATTTAAAAAAAAAAAAAATCCTCTATATGCTAATGGCCCCCAAATCTATACCTCTAGGTCTCTAACCTTCCATATATCTTAGAGATATGTTGACTGCATGTTGACCATCACCACAGTCACCTCAAACTCAACTTGTCCAAACTAGATTTTTACTTTTCCCTGTCAAAACTGCCTCTTTTTTTGGTTAATCCTTTCTCAGTCACAAAGTCAACAACAGCAGAAGTCTGAACTTGCACTGACGCTCTCTTTTCTCCCTCAAATCTAACCAATCCTCAGATCTGACTACTTACATCCTACATTTTTGTCGACTATCTCCCCTCCTCTCAATTCGGATCACCTCTGTCATAGTTCAGGCCTTCTTTATTTCCCCACCAGCTGACTTCAACCACCTGATAAGGCTGCTATCCCTAAGTCCTCAAACCAGCTCTCCATAGCCCTGAGTGGTCTGTCTGTAACAAAAACCTGACCAGCTCAGGAAACTGGACACAGGAAAAATCCACACTTCTAAACAGGACAACTAAGATCCACCATAATCTGGTCCTCTTTCTCCTGCCTCTTCTTTTATTACTTCTTGCCTTGTCCAGTAATATAAAGTGCTTGTACTTTCTTCTCTATGCCCTTATTCATACTCCTCTGCCTGGGATGCTCCCCTGACCCGCCTCTCTTCACCTTACCAATTTCTATGAATCCTTTCCTATTCAGCTCAGTATGAATCGTCCAAGGTACTCAGTACCTTATGCTTAGCTGATCCTTGCATGTACCTCATAATTTCTTTTTTTTTTTTTTTTTTTTTTTTGAGACGGAGTCTTGCTCTGTCGCCCAGGCTGGAGTGAGTGCAGTGGCCGGATCTCAGCTCACTGCAAGCTCCGCCTCCCGGGTTTATGCCATTCTCCTGCCTCAGCCTCCCGAGTAGCTGGGACTACAGGCACCTGCCACCTCGCCCGGCTAGTTTTTTGCATTTTTTACTAGAGACGGGGTTTCACCGGGTTAGCCAGGATGGTCTCGATCACCTGACCTTGTGATCCGCCCGTCTCCTTCTCCCAAAGTGCTGGGATTACAGGCTTGAGCCACCGCGCCCGGCCTCATAATTTCTTTTGTAAACCTTGTTGCTTTATGATTATGTTTGTTGAATCTTCCCCACCATGTACTCGTTGGGGAAAGGGATTGTATTTATTAACTCTGTATTCCCAGTACCCAGCATAGTGTCTGGTACATGTTAAGAAGCCAAATATGTTTGTAATGCAAATATTCTAAGTCTGTAAACCAGTACTTCCCCCCACAGAAATCCAGTTATAAATAAATGGTTAAAATAACAATTAGGTTCCATAATTACATTAGTGTCATAACTGTAGGTACACTGTAGGCTAAATAGGTCTTTCTATTCAGAGACTCTTAACTAGTTTAAAATGTTATTTCTAATGAAAATGCCTTTCCAGTTTCAAATTATGTATTTACAACTAGATGTAGGCTATCTGTAAATCAGGAGAAACCTGTAGTATTAAATGCTATGATTAATTTCATTTTAGCTTAAACTGGTCTAACAGTATCTGTAATGTAACACCCATGTTAATCAAACTTCGGTATTCACAGTAAACAATGCTTGCCAACCCAACACTGCCAACAGTTAACAATGTATTTCTTTGTCTTTCAGGAGTAGTTACCGGCCTGAACAACAGAGATAAGGTTTTCTTTTTCTCTAACAAGAGCCAATAAAAAGCAACAATTATAAAACGTTCAATGCAAAACAAATAAGTGTATGTAGCAGGCTATTTACCTAACTAACTTCAAGGTCATTAAGCGAGTATAATCAAGATATATTCCACATTAACATCCATGGCAGGAATAATGCTACAACGGTATTCAGATTTATTCCTGTTCATTAACGAGTACAATTCATCCTTAGAGAAGCAACACTGGTAGAGAGTAGCTTTCTATTTACGTCTGGAATACCCACATCCAAATCATATAATTTGGTCTCATTATCATGAGAAATTAAGAATGTCAGAGATAGAAATTCTCAGACTGAGTCCTCCTGTTTTACTGATGAAGAAACAGAGGCCAGAGAAGTGAAAGACCTACAACTTGACCAAGTTCACTCTGTGTGGAGAGTAGCAGGTCCAGATGAAGACCCAGTTCTCTCAGAGATGCATTCCAAGCCAGAGTTGTGAGAGCCACAGCACCCTGGGAAAATGAGCAGTAACTGATTATGGCCCTCCCTATAGAAGACTTCTACCTGATGTGTGCTTAGTGGAGAATATAATCCCACAAAATAACTATCATATGTAATCTCTTGGTAAAATGAATCAAGATTCCCTTATTCTTATAAGGTACCTATGTTGCTAGTCTAATAGAATACCTGTTGTGTTAATTACCCAGGTATACATTTATCAACACTCATCAATTTGTAATTAAAATGGGTGTACCTTACTGTATATAAATTCCACCTCAATAAAATTAATTTAATAAAATAGCATGCCTAAATTGATTCTTCAGTAATAGCCAAAGGCCTCAAAGTACTGGGGCTCTGTCTGTAGCCTTTGGTTCTCAACTAGTTCCTGGTATTGCTATCAATGTGGGATGTATCTTAATTAGACCCTCCTAGTGACCATGAAGTTAGTTTGGTAAACAGTCTTCTTAATACATGTATTTGTCAGCACAGGCCACTAAAATTTTATGCTTAAGTCAGTGATTATCAAATGAGCCCTGTCCCTGAATTAACCTTAAGAGACTTTGTATGTCACTGTGAGTCAAACCATGGCTCCTTGAAAGCTGGCCCTCTTGGAAGAGGGATTCTTGGTATGTACCCTCTAACTATGGAATAACTGGTGGAGCATTAATTCAAACTGACAGATAGATGTGCAGGACTCTGTTGAAAGCTCCAACTACAGGGCTATGAACCCAGATGGTAAAAAAACTGTCATGCCAAAAAGAAAAATCATAGCCCATGTCTAGAAAAGACATCAATATTACCTTCTTACACAGTAAGGTGTGTGTCACCACGTCCAGAGCACTGTAAGAAACATTGTGTCTGATCTTCACAAGGCCTGTGTAGAGGCAGCAAGACAGGAGCATGGATGGCATCACTACCATCAAAGGCCTCCAGACTGCAGACATGAACAGCTGAGCCATAGACTATCAAGGACTCAGCTTTAAGGAACTTGTTAGGAACCAGAGGTCACTGGCAGGAACACTAGTATGATTCTTCAGTATGGGAAGATTTGCAATTGTCCAAAATCACCTAAAATAGCAGGTTAGAAGATATCCAGGCCATACTTTGCTTTTTGATTGCTAACTCTGCATTTTAAAAGCAATTAGAATGATTAAGTCATATTAAAAGAAATACTACTTCTTGTCATAATCCTCTTTAAGTAGAATGTTAACTGATAAATCAAATAAAAAATAACGAATTATTAAGTCATTTGACTAGCATGGAATTGTTACCTCCAAAGCCTGTCTTAGTAATATATCATTCAAGAAGAATGAAAAGTACATTTGAAGCAGTTGCTAATTGTGATCTCATTTAATCAAGCTTTTTAAAAACTTCCTTATTTTAAACATGAAGACTTGGCAAAAATATTTGTAATATTTAAATATAAACAGGATGAAACATAGCCTACTTTTTTGTTTTAACACCAGGAGGCATGTTTCATGTATTTACACTAGATCTCTGCTTTGTAAAGCTGAAGGGGCAAGGAAGAGTAGGAGATGACAGACATTCTCAGGGAAAAAAGAGGTTAAAGAAAGGGTATCTTTGGATTACTGGCAGAATCAAGAAAGAATGTATAGAAGCTTCTGCAGAAAGGAAATGAGGAGATATTCAGCAACTCTGGAGCTACATTCAGGAACTCTGGTGGAACTGAGGGTCAATAACCACATAAATTACTTCTCAGTATTCCCCATTTTACAGATGAGTAAACTGAGGCTTAAGGATCAAAATCTTAGAAATAATTTTTTAAAGTGTAGGTTCTCAAAGTTTCTATATCTTAAGGACTAAGTAAGGCTAAAACCCTAGAGAATAATATTAAATGCCTGCAAAATGCTGATATGATGATTACAGTAAGATTTTGAGGGTTTTGCCTTATCAGGCCCTATTTCGCAGAGACAAAATTAAAGACCTGCTGTATCTCATTGTCAGACAATTTACGAAGAGAAGCTATGCTGTATGCAGAGATTTCTAAGCACTTATTTTAATCAAATATTCAGAAAGATGAATAGTACAGCATTTTTCTTACAGCTGAGTGAAAATAGAGGGTGGTCTTTGACTTTTGCATACATAGTATTAGACTTTCACACAGAGATGTCTTCACTCTCTTTAGCTAAGGGTCTTTTTCATGTTTCTGCATGGTGTCCTTTCAATGCCTTTTGGCTAGCTGTTACAATTCAGCAGAAATACCAGCCTTGGAAAACAATGTTTTGCCATTATTTAAAATTGTCTTTGCATTTTTGCCTCTGCTTTACACAAAAGAGCAGAATATAGAAATAAGAAAGTACTAATACTAGTGATAAGCACAGGCCTCAGACTGCATAAAAAGATGGAAGTGTCTAGGTATGTTCAAAGTGATAAATTCTGGACCTCAATTGAACACATCCTCTGAACTTAAGTGGATTAAACCTGTGGTTCGACAGCAGGGAGGGGAAGAAGAGGAGGGGAGGGGAGAGGAGGGGAAAATTAGGAAACATATTTTGAATTCTGAAAATCACTGAACAATGTTTCTAAAAGGGAAGAGATAACTAGTACATTATAACTATTTGTTAGCTCTTTCCAACCAGAACTGCCCCTAGATCGTATCATCCACGTAACTTATACACATGAAAAAATTATATACGAAAGGTGGGGACTTTTTGCATTTTCTTCATTGCATTTCCACTAAATAAAAAAATGACAATTAACAGGATCCAGGTATCATTTAATTTTTGTTTTGTTTTTTAGAGACAAGGTCTATGTTGCGCAAATTGGACTGGAACGCATGGGCTCAAGGTATCTTCCCACCTTATCCTCTTGAGCAGCTGTGCCTGCAGGCATGTGCCATCACAGCTAGCCCCACATATCATTTAAAAGCTTCCTCAACTCTGATAGTGAAACGAGAGATATTTTCTCTCTCAACTGGATCTCACAAAATTTTGATACACTGTACCATGTTTGCAGACCATATACTTATTTGTGTCTACAGACTTCAAAAGACTGCAAATTCACCCACTAAGTGAAAAGAGCTTTGGGATGGAAACTCCACACGTATTTACTTACTTATTTTCATTTTTTATTTTTTTGGGACTGAGTCTCGCTCTATTGCCCAGGCTGGAGTGCAGTGGCACGATCTCAGCTCATTGCAATCTCTACCTCCGGGGTTCAAGCGATTCTCCTGCCTCAGCCTCCCAAGTAGCTGGGATTACAGGCATGTGCCACCACACCCAGCTAATTTTTGTATTTTTAGTAGAGATGGGGTTTCACCATGTTGGCCAGGCTGGCCTCAAACTCCTGACCTCAGGTGATCCGCCTGCCTTCGCCTCCTGAAGTGCTGGGATTACATGCGTGAGCCACTGCACCTGGCCTCCACACACATTTTTTAAAAGACAGAGCTAGGGTTGGGGACCTAAAGCATTCATTAAAATCCTTCATTCAATAAAGACTTCGTGCTTATTGTGTACTAGGTTCTGGGATACAATAATGAAAAAGAAATAGTCTAACTGATAGTTCAGTTTCTATCACTGATCTAGTAGCAAGATTCTGAAATGAAGGAGTCATAAATCCACGTAATAATATTATCATTTAGCCAGCATTTCTCTATCATTGCTGAAGAATAATGTGAAATTGCCAGATGCCTTGCTGAAATTCAATTCAAATAACTTATGAGCACAAACAATATGCCAATGCTGGAACTACAAAAATTTGTGAGATGTTATGAACCTTGCTCTCAAGAAGCTCATAATTTTGAAAAAGAGATAAACTATATCTTGGCATTCTTCCAATCTACCAAAATAGTAATCCCATAAAAATGAGTCATCCTATATTTCATGTTCTTACTCTTAGCTATATCCTGCTATAAAATTAAAATATATCTTTTCTCCCTTGGTGTTTACAAGTTCCAAATATTTATAGACTTATGCCTCTATTTCACTGTCTCTCAGCCAAGATGAACGTATTTAGCTCTCTTTCTCCTTTCCTTTTAAAGCAATTCCTCATTTTATTTTTGGTGACTTTATTTACATTCTCTATTTCTGTATTAAATTCTAGGATTCAAATGACATAATTAAAATACTGATTTAGATATAAAATCCATCATAATGAAAAACACCAACCTTTATGATGATGTAATGCCTCTGTGTGTGATGTCCAAAACACTGGCTTTTATTTACTTTAAATTTTTTATATTATATTGTAAATTTATATTTACTCTAACACATTTAATTGTATGGATTTTCCAGGTTTCTCACATCAAATGAAATTTAGAGATGGTGAGCACTCAGTTGTGACTAACAAATAGTGTAAAGCCAAATTTCTTACAGCAATAGAAAATGAAGCATTAAGAAAAATGAAACTAGTCATTGACTACAACAGCAACTCTTAAGCTCACAAAACAGAATTTTTCAAATGTCTCCATCATCCTCTTTTTAAGACCATATTCACATTTGATATACTTTCTATTTCTGTATCTACTACAGAATATATTTATAAAGCAAGCATACAGTTTAAATCTACTCCTGAAAGTACTTTGGCAAAACCATGACAATATGGCACAGATATCAGGACTCAAGATTAGTGAATCAAGAATTGAAGAGGCTATCAGACTAGATTCCTGTTGGTTCAAAGTTTCTTTTTCTTTTTATTCAGACAGGGTCTCGATTTGTTGCCCAAGGCTGGAGTGGAGTGCAGTGGCACAATCACGGCTCACTGCAGCCTTGACCTCCTGGGCTAAAGTAGTTATCCCACTTCAGCCTCCTGAGTAGCTGAAACTACAGGCATGCACCACCACACCCAGTTAATTTTTTATTTTTTGTAGAGATAGGGTCTCACTATGTTGCTCAGGCTACTCTTGAACTCATGGGCTCAAGCAATCCTCCTGCCTTGGCCTCCGAAAGTGCTGAAATTACAAGCATGAGCCACCACGCCCACTCAGTTCAAAATTTCAAATCTTATTAGAGTTATTCACTTGAGGAGTTGGAGGCATTCAGTAAATGTGTGGGTAAAATATAAACCAGTGCTATACTATGTAAGAACCAGACTCAGAATGCATTTTCAACACTGTGTTCATGCCATTGATGAGGTAATAATAATCAGTGGTGGCTTTTCTAGTGGGGGAAAAAAATCATTCTGTGTGCACTAACTGTAGACCCCGAAAACTCTCTAACTCAAGCAGGCTCCAACCTATACCTTCTGAGCACAACCTCACACTACTGCAATTCAGTTTATCCATATTTGAGCCAACCAGAACTGCACATCCTTTCTGAGATAATCCAAGTGCTTCTTTACCTCAGAATTTTTACATTCCAAACTCCCTTAGGTTACCCTCATCACCCAAGTCTCTATTTAAATTCTACTCATCCCTCAAAGTCCAGCTCAAATGCAACCTGCTCTTTGAAACTTACCCTTATCCCCCACTCAGAAGCTCTTCTGATCTTGCATAGATTTAGTCTGTACTTCTCATGTAGCTACAATCACATTTTCTCTCATCTATCTTATAGTGTAATTGTTTGTGTGTATGTCATATTTCTTCAAGGCTCCTTGAGAAGGTCTTTGACATGGTCATATTTGTGTTGTTCCCATCCCTCTGTGCTTTACACATACAAGAAAAAAAAATGTTCATTGAGGATAGTGTATTCAAATGCCTGATCCCCAAAATGTCAGTACTATTCTCCCTGATACTCATTCACTGAGGAAATACTTCCTCAACATCTATTGTGTACAGGGGCAGTAGTGAACAAAAAGAGTCAGACATAGACCTTGCTCTCTCAAGAAGTTCACAGGCTAGGAGATGTTCTAAGGGATCTCTAAAACTGCTATAATACTAATAGATAAATTCCATAAGAGAAGTAAAGATGCAGTACAACAGGAACCAACAAGAAGAAGAGATTGGTTCCAAGTAGACATGGATATGAGGGTAAGTTTAATTAACATTTGTGTTGGGCCCCTGAAAGACAGAGGGTATTTGAATATGTTGAGATGGGGTAAGGGGTTTTAAGATAGGGGAAATAAAGGCCATTAAGGCAGGAAATACCAGAAGGAGACAGGGAACACTCAATAGTTCAGTAGTAAAGTATACATGAAAGATGACAGGGATAGAGAACAATTTTAAAGGCAGTTAAAGCTATAATTAGTAAAACTCTGAAAGCCAAATGAGGAAGTAGAGTTTTAGTCTGTAAGCAATGAGGAACTATTTCAAAGTTCTTGAGCAGGAGCTGAGTAGTCAGTCAAGATCCAACTACTAGTTAGTCAAGGTCCAAAGTGGACTGGAAGGGAAAGAGATTGTTCAAAGTATAGGGAAAGTATAGAGGCTAGTATCACAATGCAAGAAAGAGGTAATAAAAGCCTGAATTAGGAATGAGGACTAGAGATGAAAATAGATGAATGCAAGGCATATTTTAGATACAACGCTGAAAGAATTTGACAAGTTCTGGATGTGGAGTGCAAAGAAGGGTCTGCAAAGAGGTAAAAGAAGTTTCTAGGCTAGGATGAAGATGGTGCCATAACCAAAAGAGAGGACACTAAAGCAGCAGCAAATCCGAATTGGGAGGACACTGAGTCCTGGCATACTAAATTTTGCTATCAGTGGACATTCACGTGACCATATCATGAATAAAATATGTTAAGCTATGCTGTTTAGAACAAAATATAGAATTTTATGAAACGAGAGAGGAACTCAGATAGATTAATCTTCAATAAAAAATTTTGATAAATGATTCAAAGATGAACATAACCTCAAATATATAACCTGCATATGTTTCACTAAGTGCACGGCAGATTAAAATCTAAAAGCCCATTTATGAAAGAGTTCTTCTCATGATCTAGAACAACATCATGTACCCAATAATCTTTTTGTTTGTTTCTTTTGAGATAGGGTCTGGCTCAGTTGCCCAGGCAGAGTTTGCAGTGATCTCAGCTCACTGCAACCTCCAACTCCCAGGCTCAAGCCATCCTCCCACCTCAGCCTTCCGAATAGCGGGGACCACAGGAGCGCACCACCACACCTGGCTACTTTTTGTATTTTTTGTTAGAGATGGGGTTTTGCCATGTTGCCCAGGCCAGTCTCGAAGTCCTGAGCTCAAGTGATCCACCCACGTCGGCCTTCCAAAGTGCTGACACTACAGGCATAAGCCACCACACCCAGCCCGATAATCATTTTAAAGCATGCTGATTCATAGCTAATAGTAAAGTGGACATGTGGAAGCCTCAAAGAATCTTACAGTTAAAAATTATAAGGAGAGGCCGGGCGTGGTGGCTCACACCTGTAATTCCAGCACTTTGGGAGGCCAAGGAGGGTGGATCACGAGGTCAGGAGTTCAAGACCAGCCTGGCCAAGATGGTGAAACCCAGTCTCTACTAAAAAACACACACACACACAAAATTAGCCAGGCATAGTGGTGGGTGCCTGTAATCCCAGCTACTCGGGAGGCTGAGGCAGAGAACTGCTTGAACCCAGGAGGCGGAGGCTGCAGTGAGCCGAGATGGTGCCACCACACTCCAGCCTGGGCGAGAGAGTGAGACTCTGTCTCAAAAAAAAAAAAAAAAAGATAAGGAGAAATGCTCCTATTAATATGGTAAATGCATCTTTTGTGGTCACTATCATTTGACCCCAATTTATACAATGTTACAGCAAGACATGGTAAAGTCAGATAAGTAGCCCTGACTGACAAGGTCCCAAGGGATACTAACTAGATCCTTTCATCAATAAACACTTCTCATCAGTTAATAAAATGGAATTTACCTACATGTATCCCTATGATATCCCAAGAATTTTCAAAAGCCTAAGAAACAAAAGATCATGAAATCACTTTGTGGGGGCAAAATAAAATCTCTGATGATAAACTGAGGAGCAAATGAGAATTACAGCGATTCCATAACCATATCTTCTTAAGAACAAACAAAAGAAACTTGCATCAACATAAACTAAAATAACAACAGTGTGAAGATGAATACCTAGCAATATAATTAGATATCAGTAAATGATGGTTACATGTATATTGAATAAAAAAGTAAAATCAAACACAAAATTGCAGCTAATTTGCCTAATAAGTATATACCACCTGTTAGATTTATTCATTTGTTTATTAATATTGATAACATTCTTTTTACTAGATGCAATGTCATTATTTCAGTTTAGATTTTAAGGGAAAGAAAAATGAGAACTCAGTATTAATTACATTTTTACTAATGAGCAATAATATGAAGAACAAATTGGATTGAAATGTGCATGTTTCACATGTGACTACTCCATTAAAATTGCACAGTAATCATTTGTTCAAAATCACACTGATATTTTACAGCTATGCATAAATACAATGGAATGATATACACCAAATGTTAAATAGTATTAATCTTTTGATTACAGGTTTATGGGTGATTTTTATCTTCTTTTTTGCTTAGGTGTATTTTCAAGTTTTTCTATAATTAATGTTTTATTATAATGGTACCAAGAAGAAAATAAATTTTTTAAAAGAGGAGGGAAAAACATATTGATGAATTTAAAAGAAAAATACTTACCAAGTCTCTGTGAAGCACCCAATTTGCATGGAGGTAATGGATACCATCAAGAATCTGGTAAAGTAAGGATTTAACCATAGATCTTGGCAACTGCATGGGCTTTTTATTTGCTTTTGATGCACGGTGAAACTTAATAATATGCTAAAAATTAAAAAAAACATAATAATATAGTCTTTGCTAATATCTATGCCAATAAAACACAATCAATGCTGTAATAAATGCTCTATATTTTAAAATTACTTATTAAAGGCCAATAATGACACAAAGAAAAATAATTCAAATAATAAGTTCAACCAAAACTGAATCTATTTTGAGGGTGAATGTGACCCTGTTATGAGGGGTTATAATGACTAAATTTACTGAAACCATTACGATTTTCATTAAATAGGACCAAAAGGTAAAAAGGACTGATATTGAAACAGCTACCTAAGAAGAGTATTATATTCTCTACTGACAGAATGAAAGATTAAAAAAAGGAAGAAAAACTGTAAATCTTCACTTTCTATAAACAGTTAGCACTTAGTACACTTGGGTAACATCACTGATCAGGTGTATATTTGAATTATTGGAAAACTTCCATCTTTGTTTGGCACAGAATAAATAAGAATATATTCCTGGGAGTCAATGTTATATATGAAATTGCTAAAAAGGAGGAGAGAGAAAAAATAGGAAATTCAATCCCACTAAAATAAATAAAACTGGATCATCATATTCAAATTTTTATATCCACATAAATATTGTGGGTTATAAAAATATTGTACTGAAAGGGAAAAAATGCTGCCGGCCCCCTCAGTGCTCCCACCTCCACCTCCATCCCCACTCCACTCCTGCCTCTGTCCAAAACATAAAATGGACACTGAGGACCATCAAAACACTATGCAAACAATACTGATGAAATTGTCAATAGTGCTCCAGTAACTTTAAGATGACCAAATGGTATGTAAAATTATTAAGCTATTTATACAGCTTTCTTATTTTTATAAACTGTTCAGTAATAACATTGATTTGATTTTAAGAAATAACAGAAAATTAGAGTTTATACTATAGCAGTGATTTCCAGTAGAAATATACTGGGAACCACATGTATAACTTTCCACTTTTTAACAGCTACATTTAAAAAAAAAAAGAGGCTGGGTGTGGTGGCTCACACCTGTAATCCCAGCACTTTGGGAGGCCAAGGCAGGCGGATCACCTGAGGTCAGGAGTTCAAGACCAGCCTGACCAACATGGTGAAATCCTGTCTCTATTAAAAATACAAAATTAGCTGGGCGTAGTGGCGTATGCCTGTAATCCCAGCTACACAGGAGGCTGAGGCAGGAGAATTGCTTGAACCCAGGAGGCGGAGGTTGCAGTGAGCCGAGATTACACCACTGCACTCCAGCCTGGACAACAAAAGCGAAACGCCATCTCAAAAAAAAAAAAAGAAAGAAAGAAACAGGTGAAATCAATGTGTGTACTTCAGATACTTCTGAAGTGAATTTTCTAAATATTACAAATACTATCTTCTCAGTAAAATGTCAGTTTATTGCTTAAATTCTTTAAAATCAACATTTATGATTATATTTATTTTGAAATATGGTATTGGACAGTACAGTTCTACAGGACCTGACTATTCCAATGTACTACATCATCTTCTTTCATCACCTCACTGATGTTCAAAGTAAAGTACATACACTATCAAGTAAGCCTTGGTTGACATATAGGGAAATATAGAAAAATGGGGAAAATACAATGTCTGTGAATATCCATGAAAAGAATTGAAAACAACACACTGGAAATTCTTGTCCATATCTGCTATAAGAGCATACACTCTGAAAGTTTCTTTAAGACCTGAGTCTGTTAAAGTTATTCCTCAAGAGATTTATAACTTATACAGACGATAAACCACATTATATTGAATCAAAATTTATTAGTCAGGTGTGATCATACACCTCTGGTCCCAGCTACTTGGGAGGCTGAGGCAGGAGGATCACTTGAGCCCAGGGGGTCAAAGCTGCAGTGACTCCAGCCTGGGTGATAAAGCGAGACCCTGTCTCAAACCAACCAACCACCAAACAAACAAACAAGGCTGGGTGTGATGGCTCATGCCTGTAATCTCAACACTTTGAGAGGCCAAGTAGGAAAATCACTTGAGCCCAGGAGTTCAAGACCAGCCTGTGCAAGACGGCAAAACCTTGTCTCTATAAAACATTTTTGAAAAATTAGCCAGGCATAGTGGTGCTAAATTAATTATCCATAATTTGAACTTATTGCCAGATTTGAAGTTTGTAACTTTTAGCAGTTCCTCAGATAAAAGTGTTTAAATGTTCTGATACCTAATTTGAAAAGATAGGAATTAGAATTTTTTGCTTCTTTCATACGTTGATAAAACATCTTTAATCTTCACTATACATATTAGTAAATTGCCATTAATTACTTGCATAAAAGTATAGTCTCCCGCCAGGCATGGTGGCTCATGCCTGTAATCCCAGCACTTTGGGAGGCTGAGGTGAGCAGATTACCTGAGGCTGGGAGTTCGAGACCAGCCTGACCAACGTGGAGAAACCCTGTCTCTACTAAAAATACAAAATTAGCCGGGCATGGTGGTGCATGCCTGTAATCCTAGCTACTCAAGAGGCTGAGGCAGGAGAATCGCTTGAACCTGGGAGGCAGAGATTGTGGTGAGCCAAGATCGTGCCATTGCACTGGGCAACAAGAACGAAACTCCCTCCCTGCCGCCCCCCGCCCCCCCCCAAAAAAAGTATAGTCTCCCATTCATTAAAATCTTTCTGAAGTAAAATTTCTAAATACTATAAATCCTATCTCCTCAGTAAAATGTTAGTTTATTGCTTAAATTCTTCAAAATCAACATTTATGTTTATATTTACTTTGAAGTATGGCTAACAGAGCAAGTTTTCCTTTCTGTGCATTAACAATATATGTTTTATATAAATATGCTCCATACCTACATAAAATAATCCTAGAAATACAGTGAGATTATACTTACCCACAAGTCATGCTCTGCATAATCAAACAGCAGCCATACCTTCCTGTCACTGTGAGAGAGGAACACCTTCTGCAATGCGATCACATTAGGGTGCTTCAATTCTCGCAAAAGCTGAATGCAAAAGAAAGAGAGGGGTCACTGTTGTGTTAGCAAGGAGGGGGAAATGATGAATGTCTTATAGCTTCAAAACGAAATTTCTGAAAATCTAGAAATCCAGGTAAGCAAAATGAAAGAAAAAAATACCACCCAAAATACTTCTATTCAGAGATAAGGTCTGTCAACATCTTGGTGCATATCTTTCCAATCCTTTTTCCATGTGCATGGGTGTATGTGTTTTGTTTTGTTTTGTTTTACTTTCTTTCTTGTCAGAGACTGAAAGCAGGAATGTGTTTTTAAAAATATGATTTTAAATGGTAAATGTAAAACAGCAAACAAATAATATCATATCATTAAATAATTAATTATATTTTTGTACATGCATATCTTTTTTACTAAAGAAACTGTTCTTGGGAGGCAGGAATCATGTATTAATACTGCTTATATCTAATCATGTATTAATACTGTGCTAGGGCACAGTACTGGTGCTCAAGAAATATGTGACAAAACAAGGAAAGATATTTAACAATCCCTATACTTATCCATCCCTAGAGTGTGTGGTTGAGGGTTTTTTGAAGAGTAGTGAGTTTAAGGGAAGGACTGTCATGCCCACTTATAACAACTGAAGTTGAGAACAGGTTCTGTAAACAGAAAAAAAGGAACAGGACTTCACAAAGTAAAAGCTTTAAGCTGGACTCTGATGATATGGAGGAAAGATAAACCAGAGCAGCAAGCAGAAGCAGCACTTTGCGCATAACAGACAGCTGCTTGATAAAATATTTAGCAACAATGACATTATTGCTCAAGGTAAAAGCCTTAGAAATATGCCTGCCTCAGGCTGTCCTTAACCAGGGTTCAGATTTCATAGGTAAAGAGAAACATATTCAATTTAATAAATATTTTGAATAACTTTTAAATATAAAGCTCTGTGGAAGATGCAAAAAGAGAAAGAAAACGTCCCTTGAATATTTTCTATGTGCAAGATGATTATATACAAATGTTTTTCTCTCACTTAATCTTTAGAACAATTTTATGATGTACACAGAACCCAAGGCTCAGTGTGATAAAAATAACTTGACCAAAGTCAAATAGCTAGAAAGAGAAGGGGTTTGGACTTAAATAGATCTGCCTGATTGCAAAGCCCATGCTTTTTCCACTACAGCTAAAGTTCATGTCTTCAGTTCCCACAATGTGGTAAGGGAGACAGACATATAAATAGATCAATGAGGCAGAGAAAAATAAATTGCTTACCCATTCTAGTAACTTTAGTAACTTTTTTTTTTTTTGAGACGGAGTCTTGCTCTGTTGCCTACACTGGAGTGCAAAGGCACGATCTCAGCTCACTGCAACCTCTGCCTCCAAGCGATTCTCCTGCCTCAGCCTCCTGAGTAGCTGGGATTACAGGTGTGTGCCACCACACCTGGCTAATTTTTGTATCTTTTGTAGAGACGGGGTTTCACCATGTTGGCCAGGCTGGTCTCGAACTGCTGACCTCAAGTGATCTGCCTGCCTTGGCCTCCCCAAATCTAGAGAGTTTGCCATTTTGAACACTTCATGTTCTCTGGCTCTGGCAAACCCTGTTTTTAATGACCCCATTGCCATGGCCAGCCTTGAAGCACTTAGACCCTGGTAAGAGACCTCACCCCAGGCACAATGACTGTCTCCTTCTTTCTAACTCCTTGATATTGATGAACTTAAAGAGTTTGTCTTTATTCCCTATGCAAAATATGTTCTCTTTGCAGCCTGAAGTAGATGGGAAAGTAAAACTCCACTTCTGCATCTAAACCAGGCTCTTGAAACACCCAACATTGGCACAGATCCCTGATTCCTAGACCTCGCTTGTCTGGGAAAGTGGATGTCACAGTAGCAATATTTAACCAACACTTCTAAAAAACTACATTCTCTGTGACTTCCAATTGTTGATCCCTTAAATTCATTTTAAGTCCTCTGCTGAAAAATTATTTTGACTAGATAATACATTTATATGGTTCAAAGATCAAAGTATACACAAGGATAAATATTGAAATGTCTCACTACCACGCCTCTTGCTTACCTGGAGGTAACAACTTTTATTAATTGCTTATTTATCCTTACAATGTTTCTTAATGCAAATAAAAACAAATATGAATATATATTTTATCCTGCATTGTTTACACAAAAGATAGCATAATATACACACTGCTCTGCATCTTTTTTTTTTTTTTTTTTTTTACCCTTATTCTATCTTGGAAATCTCTCAGTATTAGGACAGTATCAATATTAGAAATACTTCCTTCAGGTGAGAAGAGATTCGACAAAAGAAAAATTTTTTAAAAGAAAAAATAAAAATAATCTTCCTTGTTCTTTTTTACAATACCATGGTATTTCTAGATCACCTTTTTTATTGGGGTAAAATATATACATAATGTAAAATTTACCATTTCAATCATTTTTAAGTATACCAGATATACTTAGTATATTTACTTAATCCTACTACCTATACTGGTTCAGTGGGATTAAGCACAACCACCATCACTACTGTGCATTTCCAGAACTTTTTCATCATCTCAAAATGAAAATCTATACCATTAAACAATATCTCCAGGCTGCCACCTACCCCCAGCTCCTGATGATCAGTATCCTAATTTATGTCTCTATGAATTTGACTGTTGTCGGTATGTAGCTCATATAAGTGGAACAATACAGAGTCTGCCTATTTGTGTCTGCCTTTTTTCACATAATATAATGTCTTCAAGGTTCATCCGTGTTGTAGCATGTATGAGAATTTCATTCCTATTTAAAGCTGATTACTATTACATTGTATGTATAGACCACATTCCGTTTGTCCATTTGCCCCTCAATAGACATTTAGGTTGTTTCTACCTTTTGGTTATTATGAATAATGTTCCCTAAATATTGGTGTATAAGTAACTATTTGAATCCCCATTTTCAATTCCTTTAGATATATATCCAGAAGTGAAATTGCTAGATCCGATGGTAATTCTATGTTTAATTTTTTGAGGAACCACCATATAGGTCACTTTTGTAAAAAAAACTTTTTTTGTAGAGATAGAGTCTCACTATGTTGTCCAGGCTGATCTCGAACTCCTGGCCTTAAGCAATCCTCCCACTTCAGCCTCCCAAAGTGCTGGGACTACAGGTGTAAGCCACTGCACCTTGCCTAGGTCTCCTTTCAATATGTCATACAGATAGTCACTTCATTGCTTCACAGATACTGTGTTTTTCCCAAGTAGAAGGCAACCCTGCGTCAACCAAGTCTACTGGCACCATTTTTCCAACAGCATGAAGCTCACTTAATGTCTCTGTGTCACATTTTGGTAATTCTTGCAACATTTAAAACTTTTTCAGTATTATTATATCTGTTACAGTGATCTGTGATCAGTGATCTTTGATGTTACTATTGTAATTGTTTTGAAGCATCACAAATTGCACCCACATAAGATGGCAAACTTAATCTATAAATGTTGTGTGTTCTCATTGCCTCACCCACCAGCTGTTTCCCCATCTTTCTCCCTCTCTTCATGCTTCTCTATTGTCTGAGAAACAATAAGATTGAAATCAGGCCAACTAATAAAACTACAATGGCCTCTAACTGTTCAAGTGAAAGGAAGAATCTCACGTATCTCTTGCTTTAAATCAAAAGCTAGAATGATTGAGCTTACTAAGGAAGGCACACACACCAAAAGTTAAAACAGGCTGAAAGCTAGGCTTCTTGCACCAGTTAGCCAAGTTGTGAATAAAAAGAAAAAATTCTCAAAGGAAATTAAAAGTTCTACTCTGTTGAACACACAAATGATAAGAAAGCAAAACAGCCTTATTGCTGATAGGGAGAAAGTTTTAGTGATCTGGATAGAAGATTAAACTGGCTGCAACATTACCTTAAAACAAAGCTGGCTGGGTGCAGTGGCTCACGCCTGTAATCCCAGCACTCTGGGAGGCCGAAGCAGGTGGATCACGAGGTCAGGAGTTCAAGACCAGCCCAAACAACATAGTGAAACCCCGTCTCTACTAAAAATACAAAAAATTAGCTGGGTGTAGTGGCAGGTGCCTGTAATCCCAGCTACTCAGGAGGCTGAGGCAGGAGAATCACTTGAACCTAGGAGGCGGATGTTGCAGTGAGCCAAAATTACACCACTGCATTCCAGCCTGGGTGACAGAGCGAGACTCTGTCTCAAAAAAAAAAAAAAGAAAGAAAGACAAAGCCTAATCCAGAACAAGGCCCTAATTATCTTCAATCTGTGAAGGCTGAGAGAGGTGGGGAAGCTGCAGAAGAAAAGGTTGAAGCTAACAGAGGTTGGTTCATGAGGCTTAAGGAAAGAAGTCGCCTCTATAACATAAAAGTGCAAGGTGATGGAGCAAGTTATCCAAAAGATCTAGTTAGCATCATTGATGAAGGTGGCTACACTAAACAACAGATGTTCAATGTAGACAAAAGAGAATTCTATTGAAAACAGATGCCATGTGGGACTTTCATAGCTAGAGAGAAGTCAACGCCTGGTTTCAAAGTTTCAAAGGACAGGCTGTTTATCTTACTAGGTATTAATGCAACTGGTGACTTGAAGTTGAAGCCAATACTCATTTACCATTCTGAAAATCCTAGGACCCTTAAGAATTATGCTAAATGGCCGGGCATATTGGCTCATGCCTGTAATCCCAACACTTTGGGAGGCTGAGGTGGGCGAATCACCTGAGGTCGAGAGTTCGAGACCAGCCTGATGAACATGGAGAAACCCTGTCTCTACTAAATATACAAAACTAGCCAGGCATGATGGCACATGCCTGTAATCCCAGCTACTCAGGAGGCTGATGCGGGAGAATTGCTTGAACCTAGGAGGTGGAGGTTGTGGTGAGCTGAGATTGTGCCACTGCACTCCAGCCAGGGCAACAAGAGCACACTCCAGCCTAGGCAACAAGAGCAAGACTCCATCACACACACACAAAAAAAAGCTAAATCTACTCTACCTGTATTCCATAAATGTAACAACAAAGCCTAGATGACAGCACATCTGTTGACAGCATGGCTTACCGAACATTTTAAGCCCACTATTGAGACTGATTATCTAGAAAAAAGATTCCTTTCAAAAGATTACTGTCCATTAACAATGCACATAGTCACTGAAAAGCTCTGAGATGTACAAGGAGATTAATGATGTTTTCATATTTGCTAAGATAACATCCATTCTGCAGCCCATGAATCAGGAAGTCATTTTGACTTCCAAGTCTTATTCTTTAACAAATACGTTTCATAAAGCTATAGCTGCCATAGATTGTGATTACTCGGATGGATCTGAGCAAAGTAAATTGAAAACCTTGTGGAGAGGATTCACCATTCTAGACGCCATTAAAAACATTCATGATTCCTTCAAAGAGGTCAAGTCATCAACATTAACAGGAATGTGGAAAAAGCTGATTCCAACCCTCATGGATAATTGTGAGCGGTTCAAGATATCAGTGGAGGAAGGAAATGAGATATGGTAGCAATAACAAGAGAACAACAATTAGAAGTAGAGCTCGAGTGGCCGGGCGCGGTGGCTCAAGCCTGTAATCCCAGCACTTTGGGAGGCCGAGACGGGCGGATCACGAGGTCAGGAGATCGAGACCATCCTGGCTAACATGGTGAAACCCCGTCTCTACTAAAAAATACAAAAAAAACTAGCCGGGAGAGGTGGTGGGCACCTGTAGTCCCAGCTACTCGGGAGGCTGAGGCAGGAGAATGGCGTAAACCGGGAGGCGGAGCTTGCAGTGAGCTGAGATCCGGCCACTGCACTCCAGCCTGGGCGACAGAGCGAGACTCTGTCTCAAAAAAAAAAGGAAGTAGAGCTCGAGGATTAACTGAGTTGCTGCCATCTCGTGATCAAACCTGAATGGATGAGGAGTTGCTTCTTATGGATGGGCAAAGAAAGTGATTTCTTAAGATGGAATCTACTCCTGGTGAAGATGCTGTGAACACCACTGAAATAACAACAAATAATTTGGAATATTACATAAACTTAGCTGATAAGGTACTGGCAGGGTTTGAGAGGACTGACTCAAATTTTGAAAGAAGTTCTACTATGGGAAAATGCTATCAAATAGCATTACACGTTACACAGAAATCTTTCAAGAAAGAAAGAGTTCATTGATGCAGCAAACTGTATTGCTGTCTTAATTTAAGAAACTGCCATGCCAGCCTTCAGTAACCACCACTCTGATCAGTTAGAAGCCATCAATACTGAGGCAAGACCATCCACCAGCAAAAAGATTATGAACCTGGGAAGCTCAGATAATCATTAGCACTTTTTAGCAATAACGTATTTTTAAATTAAGATATATACATTTTTATACATAATGCTACTGGACACTTATAGCGGTGTATGCTTATACTGCAAACTACAGTATAATAAATATGACTTTACTGGGAAAGCAAAAAATTTGAGTGACTTGCTTTATTACAATATTTGCTTTACTGCAATGGTCTGGAACCAAACTTGCAATATCTCTAAGGTCTGCCTGTATAAGAGGGAAGAGTGTAAAGTTTACAACTATACACATTTACTAGAAATTCTTCCCTAATCCCCAAATTTGCATTTTCTAGAGCATCAATATGCACTTTCTATTTCTGTGTACCTCTTACGCTTTTTCTACTCTGTTGGTTTCTGTAAGTCACTAAATATCAACATGAAGGCAGACTGAGGCAAAGAAATAGCAAGCCAATGTTACCTATATCTTTTTTGTTACTTCTTCTAATTTACCTTTCACTCTGCAGCCAGGAGTGATATTTCAAAAATCCTTAACTGATCATCTGTCACTATGAACAAGTCTAAGGAATCAAAGCAAGATGTGAGGCAAAGACCATATAAAGGGAGTCTTGTAAGCTATGCAGAAGTGTCACCACTGAGGTTCCCTAGTATCACTGGCAACATGCTAAAGTAAATGGGTCAGTGGAGAAGCCAGCTATTAGAAAAGGTACCACCCTTTGACTACCTTCCGTACATGTTTCATGACTCTCAGATTTGGCCTCACTCAATTATATTAAGAGTATCTTACAATGTTTTAACTGTTTGCATCTCTCCCCTGCCCTCCTCCTGCATTAGACCACAATGTTCTTGAAGACAAAGACAATTTTACTTACTTATTTATTTTGAGACAAGATCTCACTTTGTCTCCTAGGCTGGAGTACAGTGGCACGATCACGGCTCACTGCAGCCTCAAACTCCTGGGCTCAAGCCATCCTCCTGCCTTAGCCTCAGTAGCTGAGACTACAGGTGTGAGCCACCATGCCCAGCTAATTTTTTAATGTTTTTGTAGAAATGGGGTATTACTTTGTTGTCCAGTCTAGTCTTGAGCTTCTGGCTTCAAGTGATCCTCCTGCCTCAGCCTCCCAACATGTTAGGATTCCAGGTGTGAGCCACCACACTAGCCCAGAAAGACATTTTTAAATGTATTTCTAGTGACTAGCACAATGCCTGACACATTGAAAGAGCTCTTTAAGTGATCTCATCTAGTTTGGGGGCTTTAAATGTCACCCATACACATTAACTCCCAGATGTTTATCTCTAGTCCACCCATCTCCCCTGAACTCCAGCTATGTGTATCCAGTTGCCTCAACAGCTCCATTTGAACGCTTAAAGGCCAAAACTGAGGTCGTACTCTCTACCTCCACTACCCTCTAGTCAAGTATCTCCAGTAGCCTCTATTCCAACTGCTCTTCCCCAGCCTCAGTTAATAGCAACTCCATCATTGCAGTTACTCAGGCAAAAACCTCATCTACTTTTAACTCTTTTCTCAAATATCTCCTCCTCAGTGAGTCTTCCCTAGCTTTTCTATTTAAAATCGTAACCACCATTCTGCACTTTACCTTTCTGCAAGTGCTAACACTTTCAAACATACCATAACTCTATATCCCTTATCTACAATTCTAAAGAAATTGTAGAAAACCAAAAGCTTTCTAGTAACTCAGGTAGAAAAATTATTTGTAATTCAATAGAAAAAAATTGTTAGGGGCCCATCCTTTCAGTTACCTGACTCTGATTCTATAGAAGCTATTTTACAACTCTGTACCTTACACATAATTGAAAACGATGCAGAATAATTCTCAACTACAAGCATACAAATTCTGTGCTGTCAGTAGAGGTTCACTGACTTCCCTCCCCAATAGTGGAAGAAGCCGGTTTTGCTTCAATTTGCATATCCATTTCAATATTCCTGATCTGTACATGTATGTGTTTTAAAGTTTCTCCTTTGAATGGGCTATAATATCAGCTTGGTTCCTTCATTCAAAAAGTGAAATAAGCTGGACGCAGTGGCTCACACTTGTAATTCTAGCATTTTGGGAGGCCAAGGCAGGAGGATCACTTAAGGCCAGGAGTTTGAGACTAGTCTGGTCACACAGCAAGAGCTCCGTCTCAACAAAAAAATAAATAAAATTAAATTATCCAGGCATGGTGGTGCAGGCCTGTAGTCCCAGCTACTGGGGAGGCTGAGGTGTGAGGACTGCTTGAGCCCAGGAATTCAAGGCTGCAGTGAGTTATGATCACACCACTGCCCTCCAGGCTGGGTGACAGAGTGAGACATAGTCTCTAAAGAAAAAAAAAAAAAAGGAAGAGGAAAGGAGGAGGGAGGGAGGAGGAAGGGAGAAGAAGGAGGAGGAGGAGGGAGAAGAAGGAGGAGGAGGAGAAGGGAGAAGAAGGAGGAGGAGGAAGGAGGAGGAGGGAGGAGGAGGAGGAAGAAGAAGAGGAAGAAAGAAGAAGAAAAAGAAGAAGAAGAGAGGAGGAAGAAGAAGGAAGAAGGAAGAAGAAGAAGAAAAAGAAGGAGGAGGAGGAGGAGGAAGAAGAAAGAAGAAGAAAGAAGAAGAAGAAGGAGGAGGAGGAGGAGGAGGAGGGAGGAGGAGGAGGAGGAGGAGAGGAGGAGGAGAAGGAGAGAAGAGGAGGAAGAAAAAGAAGAAGAAGAAGGAGAAGAGAAGAGGAGGAGGAGGAAGAGGAAGAAGAAGAAGAGGAGGAGGAGGAAGGAAGAAGAAGAAGAAGAAGAGAAGAAGAAGAGAGAGGAAGAAAGAAGAAAGAAGAAGAAGAAGAGAAGAAGAAGGAGAGGAAGAAGAGGAGGAGGAGGAGGAGGAAGAAGAAGAGGAGGAAGGAGGAGGAAGAAGAGAAGGAGGAGGAGGAAGAAAGAAGAAGAAGAAGGAGAAGAAGGAGAAGAGAAGAAGAAGAGGAAGAAGAGGAGGAAGAAAGAAGAAGAAGAAGAAGAAGAAGAAGAAGAAGGAGGAGGAAGAAAGAAGAAGGAGGAGGAGGAGGAAGAAAGAAGAAGAAGGCGGAGAAGGAGGAAAAAGAGGAGGAAGAAGAAGAGGAAGAAAGAAGAAGAGGAGGAAGAGGAAGAAGAAGAAGAGGAGGAAGAAGAAGAGGAGGAAGAAAGAAGAAGAAGAGGAAGAAGAAGAGGAGGAAGAAAGAAGAAGAAGAGGAGGAAGAAGAGGAGGAAGAAAGAAGAAGAGGAGGAAGAAAGAAGAAGAAGAGGAGGAAGAAAGAAGAAGAAGAGGAAGAGGAGGAGGAACAGGAGAAGGAGGAGGAGGAGGAGGAAGGGGAGGAAGAGGAAGAAGAGGAAGAAGAAGAGGAAGAAGAGGAAGAGGAAGGAGAAGGAGAAGGAGAAGAAGGAGAAGAAGAAGGAGAAGAAGGAGGCCAGGTACAATGGCTCATGCCTGTAATAGCAGCATTTTGGGAGGACAAGGAGGGCAGATCACCTGAGATCAGGAGTTTGAGACCAGACTGGCCAACATGGTAAAACACTATCTCTACTAAAAATACAAAAATTAGCCAGGTGTCGTGGTGGGTGCCTATAATCCCAGCTACTCAGGAGGCTGAGGCAGGAGAATCACTTGAACCCGGGAGGCGGAGGTTGCAGTGAGCCAAGATCGCACCATTGTACTCCAGCCTGGGTAACAAGAGCGAAACTCTGTCTCTAAAAACATAAAAAAAATTTTTTTAAAGACAGTTAAATAAAATCATTAAAATGTGTTCATCTTATACCTGTATCACAGTCATAATTTTACCTTTTTTGAAAACAATCATTTAATACTCACTGTACAGAAATACGTCACTTGAACTGACACAAAGTTGTTTATTGTCTGACATGAAGCTACTAAATGGACATGAAACTGTTTATATGTTATTTACTGTCTGTCTCTCTCCACTAACATATAAGTTCCATGAAGGCAAAGATTTTTGTTGATTTTATATCTCCAGTGCATAAAATGATACCTAGCACATAGTAAGCATTCAATAAATATTTGTCAAATAAATTAAATCCACGGAACTGGTTCTTATTCACAAAATAACCAGTAATGGCCTGTAACCTAATAAAACTTTGCTACCCTTTCATAAGTTATTCTCTTTCAAAAGGTGTTTTAAATGATTCTGTTTTCAACAAATTGAATAGACAATACCTAAAATAATTATTCCAGGGACGCTAACCCTCCACAAGCTCCATTTACTTTAGGCTTAAAAAGGAAGACTTCTTTAAATTAGCACCTACTCTACTAGAAGAATAAGAGTGCTGGCTTGAGGTAAAGAGCAGAAACACAGCTCTGAATATCTCAGGATGGGATCTTCAACCTGGTGTATAATTCGAAGAACAAAGGAGTGCTATGAGGGTGTTTCCTGAAAGGGCCATGAGCACAATAAGTGCTACAAAATCCTAAAGAAAATAACACAAAGGAACAGGGGATACAGGGAAACACAAGTGAAGCAGAGATTAACCTTTTTAGTAGTTATGTCCAAGGGATAAACATTACACAAGAGTGTATTCACTACCTCTATTTACTGAAAAAAACAAAGAAGTTAACTTTTCTACTGCTGTTTACTGAAAGAAACAAATGAAAACAGTAAACAACCTAAATGTTCAATAATATGAAAACTGATAAGTAAATTATGGTAAATAGCCACATATTGTAGCCTCAAAATATATATACTAAGATACATTAATTACTCAAGGAAAGACTATAATGTTGTGATATAATGTAAAAGGACCACAGGCTGAGTGCAGTGGCTCACACCTGTAATCCCAGCACTTTGGGAGGCCGAGTTGGACAGATCACTTGAAGCCAGGAGTTTCAGGCCAGCCTGGACAAAATGGCAAAACCCCATCTCTACTAAAAATACAAAAATTAGCTGGGTGTGGTGGCACATGCCTGTAATCCCAGCTACTCGGGAGGCTGAGGCAGGAGAATCGCTTGAACCTGGGAAGCAGAGGTTGCAGTGAGCAGAGATCGTCCCATTGCACTCCAGCCTGGGCAACAGAGTGAGACTGTCTCTAAATAAATAAATAAATAAATAAAAATATGAAGAGCTGTATTTATAAAACAGAAAATAGGCTGGGCGTGGTGGCTCACACCTGTAATCCCAGCATTCTGGGAGGCCAAAGCAGGCAGATTACATGATATCTTGAGGTCAGGAGCTCAAGGCCGGCCTGGCCAACATGATGAAACCCCATCTCTACTAAAAATACAAAAATCAGCCGAGCGTGGTACCACACGCCTGTGGTCTCAGCTACTAGAGAGACTAAGGCAGGAGAATCGCTTGAACCGGGGAGGCAGAGGTTGTAGTGAGCTGAGATCACACCACTGTACTTCAACCTGAGCGCCAGAGTGAGACACTGCCTCAAAAAAAACCAAAAAAACCAACAGAAATATGCCAAAACATTAACAATAGTTATTTCTATTTTTTATATAATTTATATTTTTTATATTTATATAAAAGTTTATATTTTTATTATATATTTATATTTAATTTATAATTAAATTTATAATTCTTTCTATTTTATATTTTGTAATTTATATTTAATTATATTTCTATTTTTTTCTATTTTACCAGTTTTCTACAATGAGCATTACTCTTATAATTTAAAAACAAATACATACACACACCAAAAGACAGACCTTTGGCTGGGCGCGGTGGCTCAAGCCTGTAATCCCAGCACTTTGGGAGGCCGAGACGGGTGGATCACGAGGTCAGGAGATCGAGACCATCCTGGCTAACACAGTGAAACCCCGTCTCTACTAAAAATACAAAAACTAGCTGGGCGAGGTGGCTGGCGCCTGTAGTCCCAGCTACTCGGGAGGCTGAGGCAGGAGAATGGTGTAAACCCGGGAGGCGGAGCTTGCAGTGAGCTGAGATCCGGCCACTGCACTCCAGTCCCGGAGACAGAGCGAGACTCCGCCTCAAAAAAAAAAAAAAAAAAAAAAAAGACAGACCTTTCCAGAAATCCACCTACCAAAATAAGACACTATCATACTGTGTCAGCTTCTTTTCATGTGGTTATCTGAGAAGGGACACAGTGAAAGAAGGAGATGGCCATACTTGTACTTTCCCCATCTCTTGGCAAAACCAGATTTTACCAACGGACTTTAATCTCTCGTCTAACAAATATTTGTTCAACATGATGTCACACAACTACAAATATGCGTGATCATACTTAAATATCAATTAAGCAGACCATGATTTTCCTGTGTCTCGTATTACCTGATAACATCTTCCATGCCAGATACTCACAGCTCAGTAACATGATCCCACCGGAGCCTAATGAAAAATGTTCAATGAACATGCTAATATTTTATTTGAGCCCCTTTCAAAGCATGTAAGTAGCTATTTTTAAAGTGTCCACTTTTCACTGTTCTAAACGTAAAATAATCTACAGTTAGAATTCTAAACTTTCTGTAGATCCTGACTCAATTTAGAGAGTCTGTACTAGACTAAAAATTTGAGAATCCATTCGTATTTTTATCTATACATCTTTCTTCCCTTTTCACTTTCTGTTCTCCAAGTCTATGATGTCCCCATGGGTCCCTGACTCCTTTTTCAAGGGTATTCTGAATGGAAAGGTCCTCTTATACTTCAATAACTCACTTATCTCAAAGTAAATTCAATTTTCTATTCTTGTTTGATCTCTTTTAAGTAACAGTGTGTTTCATTTGACCATCAATGTTTCCCCTTGGTGAGAACGGTATCGCTGACTTTATTTTAGAAAGCATTGAGTATCAACACCTCTTCCCCCTTCCCAAAGAACTGAAAGTAAATGAAGTAATGTGTATAATGGCAAATAGGAAATTTGCCTAATTCCAAAATGTTCCAGCACTCCTAAAACTGTAATTTAAGATTTAGTATTTGAAAGGTGACACTTTCACACCTATGACAGGCCTTTTGGAAGCTGCTCTTTATAAACCACATCAGATTCATCATAACCTTCCAGCAGGTGGCACTCATACTCTGAAAAGGGGTCTGTACAGACTAAGCTCTGGTTCAAGGTGGCCCTAAATTTTCTGCTTCATTTTACTTTAGTGACACTTCTTGGTTACCAGTCATAAGCTCCAGGGAGGTCAATATTCCCCATTGCCACCCAATTGAAATGACAGTGAGGCAGTAAGTAAAAGGCAAAAAATATAGGTTTTAGAATCAGAGGCTGAGTTTGTATCCTATCTTACTGGCAGCAGTTAAGACATAAGGCAAGTCGCTTAACTCTTCTGAATCTCATAGAAGAATAAGATGTCTACTTACAAACATAAACTCAGTTTCCACAAAGAATAAATTAATATAGATTAAATACGTAGCACAATGTGCCAGGCACGGTAGCCCATGCCTCTAATCCTGGCACTCTGGGAGGCCGAGGCGGGTGGATCACCTGAGGTCAGGAGTTTGAGACCAGCCTGGCCAATATGGTGAAACCCGATCTCTACTAAAAATACAAAAGTTAGCCAGGCATGATGGTGGGCACCTGTAGTCTCAGCTACTTGGGAGGCTGAGGCAGGAGAATTGCTTGAATCCGGGAGGTGGAGGTTGCAGTGAGTCAAGATGGTGCCACTGTACTCCAACCTGGGCAACAGAGCAACACTCTGTCTCAAAAAAAAAAAAAAAAAGGACATAGCACAATGCTTGGTATAAATTAAGCATTTGACAAATTATAGCTTTTATTATTTTTAACCACCACTATTTGCAAGAATGTTATGAAGAGTAAATTAGATAATCCACGTAGAATGCCTGGTATTGTTCTTGATAAACAGTGGCTGTTGTTGTACTTAAGTGAAAATTTCAATGCTAACCACTCCAGTGCGCTTTGACATCAGAGATACTTAGAGAGCGAGGCTGAGTTGCAAAATGCCACAGCATTTCCTTGCCAAAGTCCATGAAACACCCACTTGGTAGTTTCTATAATAATAAAATGGCTATATGAAGTTATTTCCCTTCCCATTTTTCAACAATCTGGTTTCATTTACTCTGACTTCTAAATTCTGCATGTACTTGGTCTAAGAGAGGTATGTGAAACCAAGTAAGCTCTGTGATAAATAAGAAATTCACATATCCTTGACTATGAGAGCATACCTATTCTTTCTTAGTATAAGTATTTAATAATTTTTTTTTTTTTTTGGAGACAGAGTCTCACTCTGTTGCCGGGCTGGAGTACAGTGGCGTGATCTCAGCTCACTTCAACCCCCACTTCCCGGGTTCAAGTGATTCTCCTGCCTCAGCCTCCCGAGTAGCTGGGATCACAGACACATGTCACTATGTCTACCTAATTTTTTGTATTATTATTATTTTTTTTTTAGTAGACATGTGGTTTCACCATGTTGGCCAGGCTAGTCTCAAATTCTTGACCTCAGGTGATCCACCCGCCTCAGCCTCCCAAAGTGCTGAGATAACAGGAGTGAGCCACCATGAGATTACAGGCGTGAGCCACCATGCCCAGCCTTAATCTTCTATTAACATATTCCACATGAGAAAATTGGATATACTTCCTATAAATCAAGGGCACTCTGAATATACATAATTTAAATATGAAAAATGAAACAGATACAAACTAAAACAAAGAGTTTACAAAGTAAAATCTAATTACCTGAATTCTGAGGGCATTCTAACTCATTTACTGATTCATTAAGTAAACTTGCTTGCAACCCTCCTTGTTAAAAACCTTCCTGCCCTGACATTTAAACAAAATGGAATTTTCATTTGACGCTATGTAGCCTTCTTATTTTTGTTGTTGTTGTTGATTTTACATTGCTATAAGACACTGAGCAGTATTTCAGTCCCTTGGGATTTCAATAATCAACTACTAACAAATGTTTATGTCCTTCTTATTTATGCTTTTCTCCCCTTGAAATAGAATGGTGGGGCGGGGGGTGGGGAAAAAGGGGTGGGGGGTGGGGGTGAAACTAACTTAAAACTCCTTATTTAGATTCCGGCTTAAAAGAAAAAAGTATTGACTTATTCTCCCAATTCTGTCTCTAGTTTTCTTGTCCTTCTCCATTCCATAGTTTTTCTTAACATCTTACCCATGGACCTGAGCTTTAAGCTGCTCCTTCTATGGTGAATCCCAAATCTCAGTCTCTAGCCCTAATGTCACTTCTAAACTGCCATCAATTTCCCAAGATGCGTAATATAATACAACCAAGAGAATATCCCACTATAACTCAAAATCCACAGATCCAAAACTGAGTATCACTTGCCCAACTTTACCTCCTAGTGTTCACTATACCTGCACTGATGCCAATATTTCCCAATCATCAAGGCAGGCTGAAAACCTTATCATCAGCTGGGCACGGTGGCTCACACCTGTAATCCCAGCACTTTGGGAGGCTGAGGCAGGTGGATCACCTAAGGTCAGGAGTTAGAGACCAGGCTGGCCAACATGGGAAAACCCCATCTCTACTAAAAATACAAAAATTAGCCAGGCATGGTGGCTTGTGCCTGTAGTCCCAGCTACCCAAGAGGTTGAGGCAGGAGAATCGCTTGAACTCGGGAGGCAGAGGTTGCAGTGAGGCAAGATTGTGCCATGGCATTCCAGCCTGGGCAACACAGTGAGACTCTGTCTCAAAAAAAAAAAAGAAAAGAAAACCTCATAACCAGTGTTCACTCACAAAGTGCTACATACTCTGCTTCTTAAATATCATTCATTAATTCTCACCTTGATAACTAAAATTAAAATCCTTAACCAGTATATACACAGGTGCTCTTCCTTCTGCCTAGAAAGGTACAGAAAAATATTTCCTATCTTCTTTGCCTGATAAACGCCTACTTTTTAGAAAGAACTCATTTATCACTTCTTCTAAGAAGCCTTCCCTGAAACTCTTCTTCTGAAGTGTCTCTTCTGTTTCCATCCATACTGAATTACCCTTAACACACTGCTAATTAAATAAAGTTATGACATAGTATAATTGTCTGTCTCCCCCTAACTGACTGTGAGATGCAGGGACTATGTCTTCCATCTATACATTTCCATTGTCCTGCACAAGCCAAACACAGGTAGATTTTCAACAAATGTTGGCTAAGTGATAATCCATCCCCTATCTCTTCTAATATACTCTATGCATTGACATCAGAATATCTTCCCAAGACAAAAAGTCTGATAAATTGTTAACTCTCCTACTTTGAAATTTTAAATGGCTTCAAAGTTAAAACTCCTAAATAGAACATTCAAAGCTATTCACCCCAAAGGTTAAAACTATTTTTCCTGTAAATAATTTATTTTGGAGGGCCTGAGGCTCAAGCTAAAACTGTACTGTAAAGATTTTAACCAAAAATATGGCAGGTGACTAAGATCCAAGTTAAGGATAAGTGGGCTTTCCCCTGCAAAAGGGAGTATCATAATTGGCATATGTATGGCCTTTACCTTCAGGATGCTCCATATGCAATCATCATGAATTGGCTTCTAAGTCACCACTGCACAGAATTCTGCCCATTACCTCCCATGAAGCCTTGTCCTGGGACATGGGAAAGAGGCAGAAGCATGATGGAAAATAACCAGCAGATTGCAATGGGAAAAAAAAGTCTAAAACTACCATTAGAAAACATTTGAGTGCCAAGCATATTTGAGGCACTGGGAGCCTTAGGGACTTTACAGCCTAAAAGGAACTGAAGAGACAAGACGGACAATTTTTAAATTACAATTACAGTGAGATTATTAAGGAAAAATACAGAGTGCATATGCAGGAAACCTAACCTAGTCAAGAAAGTCAGAAAAGGTGTTCCTTAGGAAGTGTGCCTTATTGGAAAGAAGAGGAAATTGAGAATTTGAGCATTAACCAGCAAAAATGTGTGCTGGCAGGTATTTTCATTATATCATGAATACACAGATGCTACAAGAACCCCTTCACTATTCATCTTCTGGACGCAAATATCAGATAAAATCCCTACTTTATTCTAAATTTGCTACAGCAGATTTCCATCACTATGTGATAGGGTGTATCTCTTATCTTTCCAAATGAGTATTAATAAAATCACCTAGCACAGGATCTAACACAAAGTAGACACTCAACAAATTTTGGATGAGTAAATGAAAGTAACAGTACATGAATTGGTTTTCAAATATGTTGGTTAAATGAAATTTATTCCATATTGAGAAAACATTATTTTCAAAACTGCCATTATCAAGCACCTACAAAAATATTCAAAACACATTAAACAGATTTCTCAAGGAAATAATCATAGGTTTGAAAAATAATCATAGGTTTGAAAAATAATCTGAAATTGACATTTGATTAAGCATAATAAAGTGTAATTTTATCCTATGTGGCCATAGTAAACCTTAGTTTTATGTCAGTGCACACTCAGGCCATTTGGTTTTACACCTAACCCATATCTTTATAACTTATACTTCTAAAATACATAGTTTTGGCCAGCTGTGGTGGCTTGTGCCTGTAATCCCAGCACTTTGGGAGGCCAAGGCAGGAGGATTGCTTGAGCCCAGGCACTCAAGACCAGCCTGGGCAACATGGTGAGGCCTCATATTTATGTTTAAAATTAATTAATTAATTAAAAATAAAATATATAGTTTGCATTTTCTGCTTTTACTAAACAGGCTAACAGGTAAAGCCCCCTAGAATTCATACCCTTCTCTACCTCCTAGATGGCACTGGCTGAAGGGAGAGGAGGTCAGCTTTCTGATGGAACTTACCTAACACATGTTGGAAGTTCCACTTCTCAGGACACTGGGCATTATAAGTGGTCAGACACCCCAACCCAGATACAAGAAACTATACTAACTTTTACAAATTATAGCCAAGGGTTTTAAGTATTAATGGCTAAACTACCAGTACCAATGATTCAATGTATTTTAGATCACTATGCTTCTAGAGAAGATTTAACACAGTGAAGTCAAGGCTCAGACACATTACCCACTTGTAGTTCCTGAAGACCTCACAGGAACTTTATCAGTAGTAATAAGGAAAGCAGGTAAATGATCTGACCCAAATACAGTCCAGGAAATAGCTACTGTATTGTTTCCATTAAACAAAAATTCCACTTCCTTCCCACTCTGCTAAGAAAATTTGGTATGTGTTATGAGAAAACACAGAGGTGGATGAGTTTTCACAATGAAATAAATGATTTCTTTTATACTAAGCATTTACTAATTTTAATCAATAAATCCTAAAAATAGTATTTCCACTCAGAGTGATAACTTTATTTTTTTAAAGAGCTACATTATTACATGTGGCTTTTATGAAAATGTTAAACAATGACTAGAAAAAGAACCTAGAAATCACTAAATTATGATAATGAAGAATAAGTCACAACACCATAACTTTCTATAATTTTGTGTTTTGCAGTGCACATAAGGACAACATTAATCTGAAAGTATTGCCTTGAATTTCTAAGCTTTGATATTTAATGTCTATTCAAAGATGCTTGAAAATAAATTATATACATATTTTTGCGGGAGGAGGGGTCAAATCTCACATAGACTCTCCTCTTTGAAATGTTCTCCAACGTAAGTTCTGGTCACATAACTTCCATACACTTCAAACACTCACTACAGGGAAAGTTTCTTTTAAATAAAATACACAGAGAAGGCCGGGCATGGTGGCTCACGCCTGTAATCCCAGCACTTTGGGAGGCTGAGGTGGGCAGATCACTTGAGGTCAGGAGTCCGAGACAGCCTGGCTAACATGGCGAAACCTTGTCTCTACTAAAAATACAAAAATTAGCTGGGCATGAATCACTTGAACCCGGGAGCCAGAGGTTGCAGTGAGTCGAGATCACAACACTGCACTCCAGCCTGGGCAACGGAGCGAGATTCCATTCCCCCCCCCCCAAAAAAAACTATATATATACACGCACACAGATATATACATATATATACATATATATGTGTATATATATAAAAAATACAGGGAAGGTTTTTTTCCAAGATGGCAGACTGGAGGCAGTGTTAGCATACCTCTCCCACTAGGAAAGACAAAATAGCGTGTAAAGACTCACTCTGGGAACTGTTTTTCCAAGAAGCAACACAGGAACTTAGGAAACCTGAAAAAATCCACAGACCCTTTGAAAGAAGTAGCAGGCTGCAGCCTACACTGTGAACCAAGCAAAAAACTGTAAGGCTCCTGAGTGTGAGAGGGGGAGAGACTGCCTCCAAGATATACATCCCCACCAGGGAACCTGGAAATCCAAGCCACAGAGAAGGACCTTCACCCCACCCAGCACAGGAGCTGATTTAGGGAGTGGTGAGGAAGACAAAGGTAGGAGCAGCAGTGGGAAGAACCTTGCACGCATTCTCCAATGCAGACTGAAGGAAGCAATTCTACCTCACAGGGACCTCCCGGAAGGCTGCCAGCTAACTCAGCAGTGGCTGCAGGTTGAAAGAAGCCCTCAACTAAATTTCACAATATAACCTCGAGTGGGGACAAACTCCCTTGGCCAGAACTAGGCAACAGTGGGAAGTGTGCTGCAGCCATGAGTGCAGGAGCTGGGCGCCCTGCCTTTGCCAGCAGACTGGGAGGGGCAGTTGCTATCTCCAGGTGGAAGGCTTACACCCTGGGGCAGTTTTGAGTTCTGAGCATAGACAGCCTGGAACTTAGCTCATTGCTGCTAGCAGATTACGGTGGGTGTCAGATCTGCCTTGCCAAGTGCATGGTAACTGGGTGGGGCTTACTGCCACATACTACTCCCCACTCCCTGTGTGAACTCTTCTGTGCAGCACAGGCAGCTACGTTCCTCTCTGGAACATTACTCCAGAGGCCAGAGAACCACCTCCTGACTCCCACAGGGGCTGCTGCTTTCCCTGCATGTAGGGAATCAGAGCACAGACCTATGTGACTGAGCCCCCCACCTGGCTTTGTCCCTCCACCTACCCTGGTAGCTTAACACAAAAGACAAAAACTTTTGGGAGCTTTTTGGCCCCACCCATCACCTGAGAAATGAGAGTACCTCCCCTGGGTAACACAAGGCAAGTAAAAATCCCACCACTACTACCACAGCTGGTGCTCTCTTGCAAGCATCACTTCCTGGCTGCAGGCCAATCAACACAGTCCATTACAAGTCCATTAAAGTATCTCCAGGTAGAATAACATCGACATTGTGCCCAGGAAGGAAAAAACTTGTGTATCACCACTGTCTGTACCACTCTGGCTAACCAGGAGGTCCTGAATCTGCCAACAGGACAGGTTCATTACTATTACAATCGGCATTTGAGAACGCCAACATACTAAGGCTATCTATATCTAAGGAATCTCAGAGTCTGTGTCACTCCCTGGCCACCCCCATCAGACCTGGTGCTGGTACCCACTGTTGAAAGACTTGAGGACAGGTCACATCACTGGATTCTTTGCAGACATTCTGCAGCACCAGCCTGGAGTGTGGCAGCCCCACTGGGCAGCTAGACCCAGAGGAGCAACAGCATTCACAGTAATCTGGCTCTCAGGGACTCCTACTCCTAGGGGAAGGGGAAGTGCACCATATCAAAGGAACATGCCATGGGACAAAATACTTGGGACAGCAGGCTTTGAGTCCCAGATCTTTCCACTAGTGGTAAATTTATTTCAGCAGAGGCATAGCTGCAGTGCTGGGCTCAGTTGGGAAAGTCTGCAGCTCTACCCTAACAGTCAGGCAGCCCTGGTGCTCATAAAGGATCTTGGGGAAGGGGGCTTCTTTTCCCCCTTATTCACCACTGCAGACAGTTAGGGCTTCTCCCACAGGAGCTGAGCATGTGTGCACCTATAGACAGCCTTTCTGGAACACTTCACAGTGACTACATCCCCACGGGAGGAGTATCCGCCAGGTCCAGGCTTGCGTAAGATGTAGAGTCACAACTCCTCTCTACCCATTCCTGCAGATGAAGAAGTGCCCATCTGATAAATAGCCGGACCACTGGATCAGAAGTGGGTCTAGGAGATAGCCAGCTTCCCTGCTGACCTGGCAGGGGAGCTGAGATGGCTCCCACCTTTACCCCGATAAGACCTCAGTGCATTCCACTGACAGCTTTCCCAGCCATGCTCTGTCAAGGCTGTGACTTCTGCCCACCATTGGCTATTGCATTTACCCAACTGCTTTAGCCACAACAGGTTTCTACCCAAGAACACCTCCCCTACTGGCCTGAAGCTTAAAATAGTCACCCTAGTAAATAAAATACTGGGGAAAAAATAAATAAATAAGTCCACACCACAAAGGAATGAGATAAGCTTCAAGAGACCTCTGCCATTCCAACCCTATAGGAGACAATGAATTTTCTCACACACTGAGCACATTGCTACTACAACCAGCATCTGAGACAGTCATCAAAGACTATAACGAAGGAACTCATATAGAGTCATCACCCCTGAAAACACCAAAAGCCAAATTAGGCTGCAATAAACTATAAACATTAAAGTCACATCCTTAAAGAAGGGAAAAAGAAATTTTATAAAAAGTCAAGTAAAAAATAAATTCAAGAATAATTAGGAAAGATAATTTGGTTCCTTCCAAATGAGAAGGAACCAGAAAAATAATTCTGGTAATATGATAAAACAGAGCTCAACAACATCCACAAAAGATTACACTCATCCTCCAGCAATGGATCCAAACCAAGTTGAAATACTTGAAATATCAGATAAAGAATCCAAAAGGTTGATTATTAAGCCACTCAAGGAGATTCCAGAGAAATGTAAAAACCAACATAAAGAAATTTTTAAAAAAAAATCTGGGATATGAATGAAAAATTTTCTAAGAGATAGACATCTTAAAGAAATGGACGTGGCAGCTCACACCTGTAATCCCAGCACTTTGGGAGGCCGAGGTGGGTAGATCTTGAGGTCAGGAGTTCAAGACCGGCCTGGCCAACATAGTGAAACCCCGTCTCTACTAAAAATACAAAAAAAATTAGTCCCCACTACTCGGGAGGCTGAGGCAGAAGAATGGCGTTAACCCGGGAGGTGGAGCTTGCAGTGAGCCGAGATCGTGCCACTGCACTCCAGCCTGGGCGACAGAGCGAGACTCCATTTAAAAAAAAAAAAAAAAAAAAGAAAGAAAAATCAATCAGAACTTCTGGAAATGAAAGACACACTGGCCGGGCGAGGTGGCTCATGCCTGTAATCCCAGCACTTCGGGAGGCTGAGGCGGGCGGATCACGAGGTCAAGAGATCAAGACCATCCTGGCCAATGTGGCGAAACCCAGTCTCTACTAAAAATACAAAAATTAGCTAGGCATGGTGGTGCACGCCTGTAGTCCCAGGTACCCAGGAGGCTGAGGCAGGAGAATCGCTTGAACCCGGGAGGCAGAGGTTGCAGTGAGCCGAGATCATGCCACTGCACTCCAGTCTGGTGACAGAGTGAGACTGTGTGAAAGAAAGGAAAGGAAAGGAGAGGAGAAGGAGGGGAGGGGAGGGGAGGGGTGGGAGACACTCTTAGGGAATTACAAAATGTAATATAGTGGAAAGTTTTAACTATAGACTAGAACAAGTAGAAGAAAGAATTTCAGGCTCGAAGCTAAGGCTTTTGAACTAACCCAATCAGGAAAAAAAAAAAAAAAGAATTTGAAAAATGAACAAAGTCTCCAAGAAATATGAGATTATGTAAAATAGGCAAAGCTAAAAATAATTGGTGTTCCTAAGGGAGAAAAGAAAAAGTTTGGAAAACTTATTTGAGGGAATAATTGAGGAAAACTTCCTGGCCTTTGGCTACAGATTTAGATATACAAATATAAGAAGCACAAAGAACTCCTGGAAAATTCATTGCAAAAAGGTCATCATGAAGGCATATAGTCAGTCAACAGGCTCTCTAAAGTTAACATGAGGCTGAGTGCAGTGGCTCACTCCTGTAATCCCAGCACTCTGAGAGGCCAAAGTGGGTGGATCACCTGAGGTCAAGAGTTTGAGACCAGCCTGGCCAACATGGCGAAACCCTGTCTCTACTAAAAATACAAGCATTAGCCAGACATGTTGGCTGGGATTACAGCCAGACAAGTAGCTGTAATCCCAGCTACTTGGGAGGATGAGGCAGCAGAATCACTTGAATCCAGGAAGCAGAGGTTGCAACGAGCCAAGATCGTGCCACTGCATTCCAGCCTGGGCAACGAAGTGAGACTCCATCTCCAAATAATAATAATAATAATAATAATAATAATAAATCCAAGGTAAAGGGGTGAAAAAAAGATATTCCACGCAAATGTAAAGCAAAAGTAAGCAAAAGAGTTAAAATGTGACAGACAGGAGACAGGACTAATGTGGAACTCCTACTTGGACAGATAGAACAGCATGTGGAGACTCACACTGTGAACTTTTGCTCCAAGAACCACTGCAGGAGCATACCAGGAAAACTGAAAGAATTCACAGACCCTTTGAAAGAAGCAGCTGGCCACTGCAGTTCCCAAAGTGTGAGAGGGGGAAAAGTCTGCCTCTGAATACATATCCCCACTGGGGAACCTGAAAATGCAGATCATGGGAGAAGGATTTAGCTTTACCTAGAACCGAGATGGATTTCGTGAGCTAAGCAAAATATAAAAGTAGAAGAAGCAGTGGGAAGAGCCCTGCAGGCCCTCCCGGTCTCCAGCAGGTGGGAAGGGGCAAGGTTGGAAAGCCCTGCTTACTTTCTCAGTGGAGTTATGCCCTGGGGCAAGACTGCAGCCCTGTAGGCTGGCTGCCTGGATATAAACTTGGTGCTGTTAGTGGGGCACAACAGGAGTGAGGCTTGCCTTGCTGGCTGTGTGGGAGCTGGGTGAAATCTGTCATTGCTGGCTTTCCCCTACTTCCCTGGTAACCTGTATGACACAACAGAGGCAGTCATCATTCCCCTTGGAACATAATCCCATTGGCCTGAGAACCACCCCATCCCCCATATTGGCCACAGCAAGGCCCGCCCTGAACTCAGACCCACCTAACTCTGCCCACACCTGATGGTTTTTCTCTACCTGCCCAAGTAGCTGAAGACAAAAAACATAAATGCTTGGGAGCTCAATGGCCCCACCCACAGCCTGAGAAACCTGAATATCTATCCATAAATGAAGGGGAGATAAAGTCTTTTTCAGACAAGCAATTGCCGAGTGAATTTGCCACTACCAAGCAAGCACTACAATAAATGCTAATATATTAATAGGATTTCTAAATTTTGAAACAAAAATCTCAAAATACACCAAAATAGAACCTCCTTATAGTACAAATCTCACAGGGCCTATAAAACAATACCACAATGGAAAAAAAACAAGGTGTTCAGGCAACAACTAGCATGACGAATGGAACAGTAATTCACATCTCCATACTAATGTTGAATGTAAATGGCTGAAATGCTCCACTTAAAAGATACAGGATGACAGAATGCATAAAACTCTACCAACCAAGTATCTGCTGTCTTCAAGAGACTCACCTAACACATAAGGCCTCATATAAGCTTAAAGTAAAGTGGTAGAAAAAGATATGCAAAAGGAAACTATGTTTTCATGCAAAAGGAAACTAGAAGCCAGCAGGAATAGCTATTCTTATATCAGACAACACAGACTTTAAAGCAACAACAGTTTAAAAAGACAAAGAGGGACATTATATAATGATAACAGGATCAGTCCAACAGAAGAGTATCACAATCCTAAAGATACATGCACCTGAAACTGGAGCTCCCAAATTTATAAAATTACTACTAGACCTAAGAAATGAGATAGATGGCAACACAGTAATAGTGGGGGACCTCAATACTCCACTGACAGCACTAGACAAGTTAAGATAGAAAGTCAACAAAGAAACAAGGGACTTAAACTATACCCTAGAACAAATGGACTTAACAGATATTTACAGAACATTCTATCCAACAACTGCAGAGAATACATTCTTTTCATTAGCACATGGAACATTCTCCAAGACAGACCATATGATAGGCCACAGAAAAAGTGTCAGTAAATTAAAGAAAATCGAAATTATATCAAGCACTGTCTCAGAACACAGTAAAACAAAACTGAAAATTGGCCGGGCATGGTGGCTTACGGCTGTAATCCCAGCACTTTGGGAGGCCGAGGCGGGCAGATCGCCTGAGGTCAAGAGTTTGAGACTAGCCTGGCCAACATGGCAAAAGTCGGTCTCTACTAAAAATAAAAAATTAGCCAGGCATGGTGGCAGGTGCCTGTAATCTCAGCTACTCAGGAGGCTGAGGCAGAAGAATCGCTTTAACCCAGGATGCAGAGGTTGCAGTGAACTGAGATCGCACCACTGCACTCCAGTCTGGGCAAGACAGTAGGACAAGACAGAAAGAAAAGAAAGAAAATTGGAAATTAACTCCAAAAGGAAGCCTCAAAATTATACAAATACATGGAAATTAAATAATCTGCTCCTGAATGACCTTTGGGTCAACAATGAAATCAAGATGAAAATTTAAAAATTCTTTCAACTGAATGATACTAGTGACACAACCCAGCAAAACCTCTGGAATACAGAAAAAGCACTGCTAAAAGGGAAGTTCATAGTATTAAATGCCTAAAAATGTCTGAAAAATCACAAACTGACAACCTAAAGTCATACCTCAAGGGGCTAGAGAAACAAGGACAAACTAAACCCAAAGTTAGCAGAAGAAAACAAATAAAGATTAGAACAGAACTAAATAAAATTGAAACAAAAAAATTACAATAGATCAATGAAACAAATAACTGGTTCTTTGAAAAGATAAACAAAATTGATAGACCATTAGCAAGATTAACCAAGAAAAGAAGAGAGAAGATCCAAATAAGCTCAATTAGAAATGAAACTGGAGATATTACAACCGATACCACAGAAATACAAAAGATTATTCAAGGCTACTATGAACACCTTTATGCGCACAAAGTAGAAAACCTAGAGGAGATGGGTAAATTCTTGAAAATATACATCCCTCCTAGATTACATTGGGAAGAAATAGAAACTCTGAATAGACCAATAACAAGTACTGAGATTAAAATAGCAATTAAAAAAAAAAACTACCAACAAAAAAAGTCCAGAACCAGATGGATTCACAGCTGAATTCTATCAGACATTCAATGAAGAATTGGTACCAATCTTACTGAAACTATTTCAAAAGATAAAGAGGAAATCATCCCTAAATCATTCTATGAAGCCTGTATCACCCTCATGTCAAACCAGGAAAGGACATATTGAAAAAAGAGAACTATAGATCAATATTCCTGATGAACATAGATGTAAACATCCTCAACAAAATACTAGCTAACCAAATCCAACAGCATATCAAAAAGATAATACATCATGATCAAGTGGTTTCTTCTTTTTTTTTTTTTTGAGACGGAGTCTTGCTCAGTCGCCCAGGCTGGAGTGCGGTGGCGCGATCTCGGCTCACTGAAAGCTCCGCCTCCCGGGTTCATGCCATTCTCCTGCCTCAGCCTCCCAAATAGCTGGGACTACAGGCACCCGCCACTACGCCCTGTTAATTTTTTTGTATTTTTAGTAGAGACGGGGTTTCACCGTGTTAGCCAGGATGGTCTTGATCTCCTGCCCTTGTGATCCGCCCACCTCGGCCTCCCAGTGCTGGGACAACAGGTGTGAGCCACCGTGCCTGGCCCAGGTGGTTTCATAACAGTGATACAAGGATGGTTTAACATACGCAAGTCAGTAAATGTGATACACCACATAACCATAGCTAAAAACAAAAATGATATGATCATGTCAACAGATGCAGAAAAAGCATTTGAAAAAATCCAGTATCCCTTTAGGATTAAAACCACCAACAAAATCAGCATAGAAGGAACATACCTTAAGGTAATAAAAGGCATCTATGACAAACCCACAGCCAACATTATACTGAATGAGGAAAAGTTGAAAGCATTTCCACTGAAAACTGGAACCAGACAAGGATGCCTACTTTCCCCACTTCTATTCAACACAGTACTGGAAGTCCTAGCCAGAGCAATCAGACAAGAGAAAGAAATAAAGGGCATCCACATTGGTAAAGAGGAGGTCAAAGTGTCGCTGTTTGCTGATGATATGATTGTATACCTAGAAAACCCTAAAGAGGCATCCAAAAAGCTCCCAGATCTGATAAACAAATTCACCAGGCCAGGTGCGGTGGCTCACGTCTGTAATCCCAGCACTTTGGGAAGCTGAGGCAAGTGGATCACCTGAGGCCAGGAGTTCGAGACCAGCCTGGCCAACATGACAAAACCTTGCCTCTACTAAAGATACAAAAAATTGTTGGGCGCAGTGGCTCACGCCTGTAATCCCAGCACTATGGGAGGCTGAGAGGGGGCAGATCACTTGAGGCTGGGAGTTCGAGACCAGCCTGGCCAACATGGCAAAACCCTATCTCTTCTAAAAATACAAAAATTAGCCAGGTGTGGTGGTGAGCACCTGTAATCCCAGCTACTCCAGAGGCTGAGGCAGGAGAATTGCTTGAATCTAGGAGGTGGAGGTTGCAGTGAGCTGAGATCACGCCATTGCACTCCAGCCTGGGCGACAGAGCGAGACTCCTTCTCAAAAAAAAAAAAAAAAAAAAAAAAACAGGAATGCAAACAATAAGCTGGGCATGGTGGTGTGCGCCTATAATCCCAGCTACTCAGGAGGCTGAGGCAAGAGAATTGCTTGAACCCAGGAGGCGGAGGTTGCAGTGAGCCGAGATCAAGCCATTGCACTCCAGCCCAGGCAACAATAGTGAAACTCTGTCTCAAAATAAATAAATTAAATAAATATAAATAAAAATAAAAAATAAATTCAATAAAGTTTCAAATTACAAGATCAATGTACACAAATTAGTAGCACTGCTATGCACCAACAGTGACCAAGCTGAGAATGAAAGCAAGACCTCAACCCCTTTTATAATAGCTGCAAAAAAAATAAAATAAAATACTTAGGAATACAGCTAGCCAAGGAGAGAAATATACCTAACCAAGGAGGTGAAAGATCTCCACAAGGAAAACTACAAAACACGGCTGAAAGAAGTCACAGATGATATAAACAAATGGAAACACATCCCATGCTTATGGGTGGGTAGAATCAATGTTGTGTAGATGACCACATTGCCAAAAGCAATCCATAAATTCAATGCAATTCCCATGAAAATACCATCATCATTCTTCACAGAACTAAAAAAAGCAATCCTAAAATTAATATGGAATGAAAAAAAGAGCCCACATAGCCAAAGCAAGACTAGGCAAAAAGAACAAAGCTGGAGGGATCACATTACCCAATTTCAAACTATACTACAAGGCTATAGTTACCAGAACAGCATGGTACTGGCATAAAAATAGGCACACAGACCAACGGAACAGAATAGAGATAAAAATAAATAAATATTTTAGAAATAAAGCCAAATACTTACAGTAAACTGATCTTCGACAAAGCAAACAAAAACATAAAGTGGGGAAATGACGCCCTATTCAACAAAATGTGCTGGGATAATTCAGAAGCCACAGGTATAAGAATGAAACTGGATCCTCATCTCTCACCTTATACAGAAATCAACTAAAGATGGATCAAAGACTTAACTGTAAGGCATGAAACCATAAAAATTATAAAAGATAAACTTAAAAAACCCTTCTGGACATTGGAATAGGCAAAGAATTTACAACTAAAAGCCCAAAAGCAAATGTAAAAAAAGCAAAAGTAAACAAATGGGGCCTAGTTAAACTAACAAGTTCCGGCACAGCAAAAGAAATAATCATAAATAAACAAACAACCCACAGAATGGGAGAAAATATTTGCTAACTATGCATCCAACAAAGGACTAATATCCAGAATCTACAAGGAACTCAAACAAATCAGCAAGAAAAAATAATAATAATTCCATCAAAAAGTGGGCAAATGATAGACATTTTTCAAAAGAAGATATACAAATGGCCAACAAATATATGAAAAAAATGCTCAACATCACTACTCATCAGGGAAATGAAAACCACAATAAGATACCACCTTACTTCTGCAAGAATGGCCATTAAGAAAGCCAAAAAACAATAGATGTTGGTGTGGATATGGTGAAAAGGGAATATTTAACACTGCTGGTTGGAATGTAAATGAGTACAACCTCTATGGAAAACAGTATGGAAATTTCTTAAAGAACTAAGCGTAGATCCACCATTCAATCCAGCAATCCCACTACTAGGTGTCTACCCAAAGAAAAAGAAGTCATTATATCAAAGACAGCTACATACATATGTTTATCACAGCACAATCCACAATTGCAAAGATATGGAACCAACCTAAGTGCTCACTAACCAATGAGTGGATAAAGAAAATGTAGATAGCCAGGCGCAGTGGCTCACACCTGAAATCCCAGCACTTTGGGAAGCTGAGGTGGGCAGATTTTCGGAGCTCAGGACTGGCCTGGGGAAGATGACAAAACCCCATCTTTACAAAAAATTAGCCAGGCATAGTAACACACACCTGTATGTTAGGGGGCTGAGGTGGGAGGACTGCTTGGGCCCAGGAGGTCAAGGCTGCAGTGAGCCATGTTCATGCCACTGCACTCCAGCCTGGGTGACAAAGTGAGACCCTGTCTCAAAAAAAAAAAAAAAAAAAAGTGGTATATATACACCATGAACTACTACTCAGTCATAAAAAAGAATGAAATAATGTCTTTTCAGAAACTCGAGGCTGGGCACGGGGGCTCACGCCTGTAATCCCAGCACTCTGGGAGGTCAAGGCAGGGGGGTCACCTGAGGCCAGGAGTTTGAGACCAGCCTGGACAACATGGTGAAACGTCGTCTCTACTAAAAATACAAAAATTAGCTGGTTGTGGTGGTGCATGTCTGTAATCCCAGCTACATGGGAGGCTGAGGCAGGAGAACTGCTTGAACGCAGGAGACGGAGGTTGCAGTGAGCTGAGATCACGCCACTGCATTCCAGCCTGGGCAACAAAGTGAGACTTTGTCTCAAAAACAAAAAGCATGGATGAAGCTGGAGGCCATGATTTTAAGTGAAATAACTCAGGAATGGAAAACCAAATACCATATGGTGGGAGCTAAGCTATGGATACACAAAAGTATACAAAGTGGTATAATGGATATCAGAGATTCAAAAGGAGGGAAGGTGGAAGGAGATTAAAAAATTACATATTGGTTATAATGTACACTACTCGGGTACCAGATGCACTAAAAATCTCAAAATTCACCACTATATAATTCATCCATGTAACCAAAAACTACTTGTACCTCACAAGCTATTCAAATTTTTAAAATATTAAAAATAAAACACACAAGGGTCAATAAATTTGACTACAGAACTATCTTGTACAGAAAATACATCCTGAACAAAGTCAAACAGCTAACAAAATGTTTGGAAATCATCAAGTCATAAGAAAATAAACGGCTAATTTGCCTGACTTACAGCAGGGGTCCTCAACCCCTGGGCCACGGACCCATACTGGCTCATGACTGTTAGGAACAGGTTGCACAGCAGGAGGTGGGCAGTGGGTAATTAAGCAAAGCTTCATCTGTATTTACAGCTGCTCCCCAATGCTCACATGACCACCTGAGCTCTATCTCCTGTCAGATAAGCAGCAGCATTAGATTCTCATAGGACCACGAACCCCATTATGAACTGCACATGCAAAGGATCTGGATTGCGCGCTCCTTATGAGAATCTAATGCTTGATGATCTGTCACGGTCTCCCAACACCCCCAGATATAATCATCTTGTTGCAGGAAAACAAGTTCAGGGTTCCCACTGATTATACATTATGGTGAGATGTATAATTATTTCATTATATATTACAATGTAGTAATAATAGAAATAAAGTGCATAATAAATGTAATGTGCTTGAATCATCCAGAAACCATCCCCCCAACTCCAGTCTGTGAAAAAGTTGTCTCCACAAAACCAGTCCCTGGTGCCAAAAAGGTTGGGGACTGCTAGCTTATAGAGCTTATAAAATTCAGCTTTTTTTAGGAAGATGTGGTCATAGGTGCTGGGGAGCTCTGGTGTGCCACTCCTGCTCGTGACTCAATGCTGCTCATTCTTGCTGAGGAACAGGTCAGTAAGGAAGCCATGCCACATCCATGGTTTTTAAAGATACCAGAAAAACTGCTGTGGAGCCAGAGGTGGTGCTTCATGGAATTAGAATAAAACCCCTGGAGAAGGTGTGTGCTGACTTGATCACAGGCAAAAAGGTTTTAAAAATCGCAAAGTAAAAGGACCAGTTTGTATGCCTACCAAGATTCTGAAAATCACTACAAGAAAAACTCCTTGTGGTGACAGTTGTAAGGCATTGGGATGGCTTCCAGATGAGAATCCAAAAGTGACTCATTGACTTGCACAGTCCTTCCAAGACCGTCAAGCAGATTATTTCTATCACTATTGCGCCAGGAGTTGATTCTGAAGTCACCAATGCAGATGTTTAAGTCAACTATTTTAATAAATTAATTACTAGTTGTTAAAAAAAAAAAAAAAAAACAAAGAAAAATGGAGCCGGGCATCGTGGCTCACACCTGGAATCCCAGCACTTGGGGAGGCCAAGGCAGGTGGATCACGAGGTCAGGAGATCGAGACCATTCTGGCTAACATGGTGAAACCCTTTCTCTACTAAAAATACAAAAACAAAAAAAAAATAGCCGGGTGTGGTGGCAGGCACCAGTAGTTCCGGCCACTTGGGAGGCTGAGGCAGGAGAATGGCGTGAACCCGGGAGGTGGAGGCTGCAATAAGCCAAGATGGCGCCACTGTACTCCAGCCTGGGCAACAGAGTGAGACTCAGTCTCGGAAAAAAAAAAAAAATGAAAAAGAAAAATGGAAAACCCTTCAGAGTCCAATGGGCAGAGAATATGAACAGACATTTCACAAAAATAAATATAAATTAAAATAGTCAAAAATTATCTAACAATATGACTATCTCAACTTAAGAATGCAAATTGGAGCAATGGAGATATATTTTTCATTGATCAGACTGGGAAAAATTTTAAAGCTTAAAAGCATCTAGATGGCGTCAATAAGGAACTGGTTGAAGAAATTAAACTCCATCCCTACAATGGAATATTATATAGCCATTAAAAAGAATGCAATAAGAGGCCAGGTGGATGGGCTGGGCGCGGTAGCTCACGCCTGTAATCCCAGCACTTTGGGAGACCAGGGTGGGTGGATCACAAGTTCAGGAGTTCAAGACCAGTTTGGCTAACATGGTGAAACCCCATCTCTACTAAAAATACAAAAATTAGCCAGGCGTGGTGGTGTGCGCCTGTAGTCCCAGCTACTGGGGAAGCTGAGGCACAAGAATCACTTGCACCTGGGAGGCAGAGGTTGCAGTGAGCCGGGATTGTTCTACTATACTCCAAACTGGGTGACTGAGCAAGACTCTGTCAAAAATACAAATAAAAATAAATAAGAGGCCAGGTGGCTCATGCCTGTAATTCCAGCACTTTGGGAGGCCAAGGCAGGAGGACTGCTTAAGCCTAGGAGTTTGAGACCAGACTGGACAATATAGTGAGACCTCATCTCTACAAAATATAAAAAATTAATTAGCTGGGCACGGTGGCTCACACCTATAGTCTTAGCTGCTCAGGAGGCTGAGGATGGACAATTGCTTGAGCGTGGGTAGTTGAGGCTACAGTGAGCTCTGACTGTGCCACTACACTGCAGCCTGGGCAACATAGTAAAACCCCATCTCTACAAAAAAAATTAAAATTAAAAATATTAGCCAGGTGTGTTGGCATGTACCTTTAGTCCTAGTTAACTTGAGAGGCTAAAATGGGAGGATTGCTTGAGCCCAGGAGTTTGAGGCTGCAGTGAGCCATGATCGCATCATTGCACTTCAGCCTGGGAGACAGAGGAAGACTCTGACCAAAAATAAAAATAAATTTTAAAAATGACCTTTGACTTGGGAGTTAAAAAAATGATACCTGTATTGTCGATATGGAAAGATCACTAAGACATAACATTAAGTGATAAAGATGGAACAGAATATATATATCTATCTCTTTGGTATTTTTAAAAGATACATATGTAGTGGTACATGCACAAAAAATGTCATTATAAGAAGCCATTTTTACTAGCTACTTTTGTGCAGAATGACCAGGTGTTAAAGAAGACAAAGGTTTAACATTTTTCATTTTATATCTTTCTGTATTACTTTAATATAACAAATAGCAATTGTGATATTGTTTGAATTCTTATTATGTATATATTTCTATTTCTGAAATGTCAACAGGAGTTAACTAGTGAATCAAATTTGGTTTGCTACTTTATGTTGCTCTGTATTTTTCAAATTATTTTTTGTAAAAGCCTACTCTAAGGTATTGTTTTGCAAACTGCAGCTTATGACCCATTAGTGAATCATGAAATCTGTCTACTGAGTTGCAACCAGCACTTCCCCCACCATATTCCCGGCAAGCGAAATAACCTGAACTGGACTAAAATAGAAAATAATTGAAAACACCAGTGCACATCATAGATTATGAGCAAGAAAGAGCCTGACCAAGAACAGGCAAGCTGACTCAAAGTTTGAAAACCTCTGCTCTAAGATATTATGTTAGTAGTACTTTGAATAGGGTGCTTAGGGAAATATATTAATTATGTTATAATTAATATTTCAAAACCAAGAATCATTTTATGTTAAATTGAGTTTTTATATGCCAATTCTTAGTATGATCAATTTCCAAAAAATGCTATTAATTGAAATGATAATGGAGAAAATATATAATTTCCGAAAATTCAGAGACAAAACGAAAAGGACAGCTATACAACATACACTGACTTGAATGAAATTGAAAAAATCAAACTGCCAGGCACAGTGGTTCACACATCTAGTTCTAGCACCTTATGAGGCCAAAGCAGGAGGACAACTTGAGCCCAGGTGTTAAAGACCAGCCTTGGCAACACAGGGAAACCTTGTCTCTACAAAAAATTTTAAAATTAGCCAGGTATGGTGGCATGCACCTGTAGTCCCAGCAACTCGGGAGGCTGAAGTGGGAGGATTGCTTGAACCCAGGAGTTCAAGGATGCAGTGAGCTATGATCATACCACTGCACTCTAGCCTCAGTGACAGAGCAAGACCCTGTTTCTAAAAAATAAAAATTAAAAATGAACCTATATACATATATTTAGAATAGCACCACATTATAAATTATACACATTCATGTCTTTGGAATGGATAAGACTGAAATTAAAGTTAGAGTGTTTACCTATGAAGAGGTCACCAAAATAATAAATTTTTTAAATGCTAGGCAATCTGACAATTCCAGAATATTGACAGAAGACCACATAGTTCAAATATACATTCAGCGATAATCAGGGCATGCATTTTAAGTTATTGTTTTTGGTGTCAAAGGATGTGTTTGTTCTGATTGCAAACACCATCTATTGCCCAGTCTCCTGTTTGGTCAAGACAGATAACTCCAAAATGACTAGCCAGGATTGGGAACATAGTTCAGTCAATAATTAAGTGAAATTAAAGGACATGGGGAGTATGAAATCAAAAGACTTTGTTTTCATTAACATGGCAACCAAACCGTGTACTGTGTATTATGCAGTCAGAGCAGCCCTGGGAAGCCCTATCTTTTTTTAATTTCATGAACCCCAATGTCATGTATCTTTACTACTTACATTACCTTTTTCTCCCTTTTATCCAATTCTCCACCCCTCCTCCCCACCAACCCTTGTCTGCTTTTATTTCCTTTGTTCCTTTCCATTCATTAAATCCATTACTCTTAATGATCTCTCACGCTTCCAAATCCCTATGGGGATTATCTATACCACTCATTTGGAAGTCAGCAAATGATCTCTTGTATTATTTATCTTTTTTAAACATATCCTATTTTTACAGACACTTATATTAACTATTTGGTAAAGTGTAAAGTCATTCCATGTTATGAATGCAGTCAATATCAACAAATATTTTTAGTTATTTTTTTAAGTTCTCATATAACCCAGAAGTCAAAAGTTGTTCAGGGCATGTGTTCTATAACTAAATAGATTCAGGTAATCTACACGTGCCCCAGAAGTGTGGGATCATAGGCCAAGGCTAATTCTGGAAGCAATGAGAGGGAGATGAAGGGAGGGAGAATAGGACCTGGCATGGGCAATGGCAATAAAGATAGAAAGGAGGGGTTAGATAAAAACAGGGCAAGAAAAACTGAATAGGATTTAGTAATTGATAGACTGAGGGAAAATGACCCAGGATGGTACAAGCAACCAAAAAGATGGTGGTACAATTAGAGATAAGTAAAAGCATTACAGGTTTAAGGTGTGAAGAAACGTAGATTTTTTTTTCTTTCTTTTCTTTCTTTTTTTTTTTTTTTGGAGATGGAGTTTCACTCTTGTCACCCAGGCTGGAGGAACGGTGCAATCTCAGCTCACCGCAGCCTCCGCCTATCAGGTTCAAGCAATTCTCCTGCCTCAGCCTCCCCAATAGCTGGGATTACAGGCATGCACCACCACACCTGGCTAATTTTGTATTTTTAGTAGAGATGGGATTTCTCCATGTTGGTCAGGCTGGTCTCGAACTCCTAACCTCAGGTGATCAGCCTCCCTTGCCCTCCAAAAGTGCTGGGATTACAGGCGTGGGCCACTGCACCTGGCCAGAAATGTAGATTTTAGTATCAGATGTGATGAACTCAAGACGTTCATGGGGCATATAGTTAGTGATCCTGTTATCTTGATCTGAAGCTCAGGCGAGAGTGCTCAACTGCAGGTAAAGAACTTAGGAGTCATTAGCATAGAGAAGACATTGCCCAGAAGCATTGTAAGGGAGCAAATGGGAAGGGCATTTAGTAGAGAGCTCTTTTGGAAAATAAGAACATTAAAGGGTCTGAAAAAAGAGACATTTAAGGCATAGGATTACACAGACTCGGAAGGTATGTTCACAGAAGCGAAGCCTCCTTCTCTCAGGAGAGGATATTGTTATGAAAACCAAGAAAGATTACCTTCCTCCCAGAAGCGGAAACAGATAACAATTTCGCGTATTAAGAGAAATATCTCAGCAAACTAACACAGGAACAAAAAACCAAATGCCACATGTTCCCACTCATAAGTGGGAGTTGAACAATGAGAACATATGGCCACAGGGAGGGGAACATCACACACCGGGGCCTGTTGCGGGGAGGGAGGAGGGATAGCATTAGGAGAAATACCAAATGTAGATGACAGGTTAAGGGGTGCAGCAAACCACCATGGCACATGTATACCTATGTAACAAACCTGCACATTGTGCACATGTATCCCAGAACTTAAAGTCTAATAAAAGAATAAAAAATAACAATAATAAAAAAGAATGTGGACCTTAACCTGTTTTCTTTTTTTGTTTGTTTGTTTTTGAGATGGAGTCTTGCTGTGTCGTCCAGGCTGGAGTGCAATGGCTTGATCTCTGCTCACTGCAACCTCTGCCTCCCAGGTTCATGTGATTCTTCTGTGTCAGCCTCCCAAGTAGCTGGGACTACAGGTGCCGGCCACCACACCTAGCTAATTTTTGTATTTTTAGGAGAGACGGGGTTTCACCATGTTGGCCAGGCTGCTCTCAAACTCCTGACCTCGGGTGATCCGCCCACCTCAGCCTCTCAAAGTGTTAGGCTTACAGGCGTGAGATACCGTGCGTGCCCAGCCAACCTGTTGTTTACAACAATGTCAACAGCATGCTGGGTAACACTGTGATAGACTCTTCCAGTTTTGCCTGAGTAACATTGTGGGACACTCTTTTTTGAAATTTTTGAATAGTACCCATACCCTTGATGTCTACAGTATCACCTTTCTTGGAGCTTCACATGTACGTGGCCGAAGGAATAACTCCACAATTTCTAAAAGACTATATTTTTAAAGAAAATACAGCGGTGCCACTCCTCTTTCCCTTTGTGTTTGTCATTTTGGCAAAGTGGAAGATGGCAGTTCTGGACAGAAGACATTATTTTTAAATCTCTCTTTAACAGTCAAAAAAAAAAAAAAAAAAAATGAGAAGGCGGCCAGGTGTGGTGGCTCACGCCTGTAATCCTAGCACTTTGGGAGGCTGAGGCGGGCAGATCACCTGAGGTCAGGAGTTTGAGACTAGCCTGGCCAAACAATGACAATCTTTTAGTAGAGACAACGGTGAAACCCCATCTCTACTAAAACTACAAAAATTAGCCAGGCGTAGTCGCACATGCCTGTAATCTCAGCTACCTGGGAGGCTGAGGCAAGAGAATCACTGAAACCCAGGAGGCAGAGGCTGCAGTAAGCCAAGATCGCGCCACTGCACTCCAGCCTGGGTGACCGAGGGAGACTCTGTCTCAAAAACAAAACAAAACAAAACTGAGAAGGCTGAAAGGCTAAGTACATAGCCAAAAAATGGCAAAACAGGCATTAAAACATATCTTTGGATACCTTGGTTCTAGATCGTATCATCTATCTGTATATGCACACAAACATATAATATTTTCGCTAAAAAATGGGAACACACTAACCACATAGTTTTGAAACCAGCCCTTTTTCACTTAACATATTGTAAACAACTTTTCTGTCAACAAATACCTATCTACAATAGCAGTTTTAACAGCTGCATAGGACTCCACTGCCTGGGTATGAAATTGCTTTAAATAGTATGTTTGGGCCAGGCTTGTAATCCCAGTACTTTGGGAAGCCGAGGTGGGTGGATCACCTGAGGTCAGGAGTTTGAGAGCAGCCTGGCCAACATGGTGAAACCCCATGTCTATTAAAAACACAAAAATTAGCTGGGCGTGGTGGCAGGCGCCTGTAGTCCCAGCTACTTGGGAGGCCGAGGCAGGTGAATCTTTTGAACCCGGGAGGCAGAGGTTGCAGTGAGCAGAGATCACGCCACTGCACTCCAGCCTGGGTGACAGAGTGAGACTCCATCTCAAAAATAAATAAATAGTATGTTTATGTTACTCTAATATTATAGTATTTTTTTAATATTATAAACAATGCTATAATAAATAGTTTGTACATCTGCATGATTAACTCCTTAAGATAAAAATACCCAAAAGAGGAAAGTGCTCTTTTCAGGCTTTTGGTACTGATTCCGTTTCTAGCTACGTTTCAGGTGTTCAAAAGCCCTTGTGACTAGTGACTACCACACTGGACAGCACAGATACTTTCCTCATTACCAAGAGTTCTATTCAACAGTGCTGGTCTACACTGGGCCAGACCATGCAGATCATTGCTGAATCTTAGGGCATGGCCTCCCACTTCAGCCTGACATTGGAGCCCCTCTCTATCCTCCTACTTTTGAAGGCCACTCTCCACAGTGATTTCTGCTAACCCTGCAGCTGTAGCACATAGGATGTGCACTGGAGAGCTGGTTCTCTCCTCCTATAGCTCCACCCAGGCTAGGAGAATAGAGATTTTTACCTACAGAGATTTTACTGGCAGACACCATTGTTCCTACTCTTGTTTCCAGCCCCAGCTCCCAGTCTGCATACGTTACTAGGTTTATATGGAAGGGCAGGCTCTCTGATCAACCTCTGAGCAAGTTTCCCTCAAGTGTGCTGGCTAACAATGGGCAGGCTGATGTGTATCCTCCTTCTACTCTTACTTTACCGTTTGGTACCAAAGCTCTTCAACATGACACTGTGAGTGAAAACTGTTTTTAATTTTGCAAGGGTGATATAAATTCTTCTGCATTCTACCATTCGGGTGTTTCAACAAAAAACTGGTAAGAAGGTGAAAGATGACTCACCACCTTGGACTAAGAAGTAAAAGCTTTTAAAGCTTATAGGCATTTCAAATGGTTTTAAATAACAACTTGATATCTCAACTGGCTCTCTTGACTTTTCTATTTGAAATCTGCTTAAGAAATAAGCACCTAGAAAAAGTTTGCCTAACCGAATCCAGCAGCACATCAAAAAGTTTATCCACCACGATCAAGTCAGCTTCATTCCTGGGATGCAAGGCTGGTTCAACATACACAAATCAATAAACATAATCCATCACATAAACAGAACCAATGACAAAAACCACATGATTATCTCAGTAGATGCAGAAAAGGCCTTCAACAAAATTTAACAGCCCTGCATGCTAAAAACTCTCAATAAACTAGGTATTGATGGTATCTCAAAATAATAAGAGCTATTTATGACAAACCCACAGTCAATACCATTCTGAATGGGCAAAAACTGGAAAGATTCCCTTTGAAAACCGGCATAAGGCAAGTATGCCCTCTCTCACCACTCCTATTCAGAGTATGATATATAGACCAATGAAATAGAACAGAGGCCTCAGAAATAACCCCTGTCGAGGGGTGCAGGGCTGGGGGAGGGATGGCATTAGGAGAAATACCTAATGTAGATGACGAGTTGATGGGTGCAGCAAACCACCGTGGCACGTGTATACCTATGTAACAAACCTGCACGTTCTGCACATGCACCCCAGAACTTAAATTTAAAAAAAAAAGAAAAAGAAAAAGAAAAGGTTTGCCTTAGTTAAGGGTCACAATGTAATAAGCAAGAAATAGCAGACTGTTACAAATTTATTATGTAAACAGCAAATAGACTTTATACAGGATGTTTAGTCATGTAAATGCAATTTCCTTGAGGTAGAAAGGAAAAATGTATTTTCCAATTACGTCTGCAAGATAATAAATAACAACCCACATGCAATTACAGAATGAACAAAGAATAAAAAAGAAATTCTAACCTAATTCTAATTCACAATCATGCTATGCTAGACACCCCACTTTAAGAAGCTGCAGTATTCTTGAAATGTTTACACACCATCAAAATACATATACAAGGGTAGAATCTAACCTAATAAAATTAAAATAAAACTTTTTATGCACAAATCATCTATGTGTGATACATCTGAATATCACTATGTATTATTGTCCCAAGCTAATAAATAGGTTTGACTTTAGAAATTTATCATCACAAAAAAGATTATAGTATCAATTATAATTTCATACTCCAACTCTCTCTTTTCAGTCAACAAAATATACACAGAGTTGAAAATATGATATATAACTGGTAGATCGGCCGGGCGCGGTGGCTCAAGCCTGTAATCCCAGGACTTTGGGAGGCCGAGACGGGCGAATCACGAGGTCAGGAGATCGAGACCATCCTGGCTAACACGGTGAAACCCCGTCTCTACTAAAAATACAAAAAACTAGCCGGGCGAGGTGGCGGGCGCCTGTAGTCCCAGCTACTTCGGAGGCTGAGGCAGGAGAACGGTGTAAACCCGGGAGGCGGAGCTTGCAGTGAGCTGAGATCTGGCCACTGCACTCCAGCCCGGGCGACAGAGCAAGACTCTGTCTCAAAAAAAAAAAAACAAACAAACAAACAAAAAAACTGGTAGATCACATATAACAATGCAAAGTACTAAACACCATTTAAGAAGAAAGAAGGCTTATGACTAGAAAAAGTAAAAGCAATAGAAAAGCAATCATTTATAAAAAACTAATCTTGAAGCCAACTCAACCAAACACAGTTTTGTTATATGAGCCTTCACTTCATGCTTTGTCGAAGAGTCAAGACTCATGTAAGAGAAGATCTGTTCTGGCTCTTCAGCAACACACTGGGGAGTCATTTGTTTTTGTGGGAGAGGCTCTGAAACCATTATGTTCTATCACTGCCAGAATTGGCTGACTTGTCTAAAGGATCAGGAGCCAAACACATAGAAACAACTATGAAAGAACCTGGGATCATCAGTCAAAAGACATACCAAGCCTAAATGGGAATATACTAATACCCCTTGTCTCAGTCTGCTTGGGCTGCTATAGCAAATTACCATAGAAGGGTTGGCTTATAAACAAAAGTAATTTATTTCTCACATTTCTGTAAATCAGGAAGTCCAAGATCAAGACACCAGGAGATTTTCTGTCTGGTGAGGGCCCTTCCTCAGAGACCACCATCTTCTCACTGTAACCTCACATGGTGGAAGGGGTAAGGGGTCTTTCTGTGCTCCTGTTGGGCACCAATCTCATTCATGAGCGTGGAGCTGCAGTGACTTAATCATCTCCCAAAGGCTTCACCTCCTAATATCAACATCTTGAAGGCTAAGATATCAACATATGAATTTTGGAGGGACACAAACATTCAGACCATATCTCCCCTCCCATGGAAGACACAAGGGGAATCTCATCTACAAGGCTACAGACTTCATTTCTGCATTAGATTCATGTATTGCATGTAAAAAACAACAAAAGGGGCAAGGGGTTAGCTACAACTGATCTAATCTTATATTGTCTATAATAAGAGCTTACAATCGTTTGTGAACATTAGAGACATCCATTAAAAACTATAAAGTTCTCAAAATCAAGAAAAGCAATGTAATAAATGAGTTATTTTACAGAGAAAAAAAAATTCAAGTACATGAAAAAGCCAAAATCCTCCACTAATAAAACCTAATGAAAATAGGAATGATACCTACAATATAGGTTTCTTAGGAATATATTGTGATATAAAATATTAATGTCTACATATTTCTATGTTAAGAATGGCTAGACACTGAATGTCAGCTATTTTCTGTAGAGAGGGGTTAACAAAGTAATAAATTGTGCTTATTTATTAATTATACCTTCAACATTTAAAGCTAATTACTTTTTTTTTTTTTTTTTTTGAGACGGAGTCTCGCTCTGTCGCCCAGGCTGGAGTGCAGTGGCGCGATCTCGGCTCACTGCAATCTCTGCTTCCCGGGTTCACGCCATTCTCCTGCCTCAGCCTCCGGAGTAGCTGGGATTACAGGCGCCCGCCACCTCGGGCCAGAATGGTCTCGATCTCCTGACCTCATGATCCGCCCGTCTCGGCCTCCCAAAGTGCTAGGATTACAGGCTTGAGCCACCGCGCCCGGCCGCTAATTACTTTCTTAAAGAAGAGCTTGCCTTGACAATATCCTTGGTAAATGAAGACATTATTTGGATTTCAAAAGAGTATTTGAATTATGCAAGTCTTACATTTTATACCAGGATCAACAAATGTACTCTTACATACAACAGCTTTAAAAGAGGTAAACAAATTTCCTTATCAATTAAAACCAGGAATGTTCTAGTGCTTTATTCAAATCTTAAGAAATATTTTTGTGTAGCAAAAAGAAAAATAAAAATCACTGGAAGACAACAATATGACCCTTGTAAGTAAAAGGAAAATATCAGGTCTGCCTTGATGGAGAATTTATATATGAACTAAATATACATAGCATGAATATTAAATAGATTACAATGGGCTGGGCACAGTGGCTCACACCTGTAATCCCAGCACTTTGGGAGGCCGAGGTGAGCGAATCATCCGAGGTCAGGAGTTTGAGACCCCCCTGGCCAACATGGCAAAACCCTGTCTCTACTAAAAATACAAAAATTAGCTGGGCGTGGTGGCGGGCACCTGTAGTCCCAGCTACTTGGGAGGCTGAGGCAGGAGAATTGCATGAACCCAGGCGGGGGGCCGAGGTCACAGTGAGCCGAGATCACACCACTGCACTCCAGCCTAGGTGACAGAGTGAGACTCTGTCCCAAAAAAAAAAAAAAAAAGATTGGCTACTTTTTTTTTTTTTTTTAACTTCAGTGACACAAATTTACAATGCTCTAGGACAGTGTCTCCCCAAATGGTGTTATGTAGGCTATTAACACACATGCTATTCCTCCCGTAAAAAAAGTCCTCAGTTCAAATAAGTTTGGGAAATGCTGACTCAAACAGGTTTCTTGACTGAGTAAGTAATACAGCATTTAACAGGCTAAGGTGTTATGGACCTCCAAGAAAAGGTAAGTAACCTTTGCTAAATATATTTGACTATAGAATCATCTCATCTCTTCCAAAGCAGAGCTGCTTCTCCCATTTCCAGGTACTAATACTCTATGGAACATAATTTGGGAAAGAAACACTACCCTCAAGATAGTCTATATGTTCTATGTTGGATAGAAACATCAGTTTACTAGATAAAGATACTGAATCAGCACTAAATAATGGTTGATCTTTAGAAATAGCAGACCGCTGTGGAACTATAATACTAGTTGCTATGGACAATTTCTATTCTAGCAGATTTCACCAAAGAAGACTGGGCCTTTGCCTTATTCTCATTCTCATTCCCCATCCCACTTCACTCTTGTCTTTGGGGTTCTTGCTGCGCAGGTTTCCTTGCTAAGGCAGAGGAAGCAGAGATGCTGAAATGAAAACAGATCTAGGGAAGCCAGCAGGAGGGTGGGGAAGCAGGCTAAACAGGATGTTTATCCACAGTGGCTAGAAAGCATGTCATTAAAGGAGTAGGTTAGCTAAAGGGGTCAAAAATTAATGCCAATAGAACAGACAGAATAAAGTTTCAGGTCAGAGAGGCATGTGTGAAACTAACAACAGTAAGAAGTAGATTCAGAATAAGATGGCAGGGAAAGTGTAAACAGTTTGAGACATACTGTTCATCACAGTTAAAAAGCAACATACAGCTGGGCATGGTGGCTCACACCTGTAATCCCACTACTTTGGGAGGCCGAGGTGGGCAGATCACGAGGTCAGGAGATCGAGACCATCCCAGTCAACATGGTGAAACTTTGTCTCTACTAAAAATACAAAAATTAGCTGGGCGTGGTGGCACGTGCCTGTAATCCCAGCTACTCGGGAGGCTGACACAGGAGAATGGCTTGAACCAGGGACTTGGAGGTTGCAGTGAGCCAAGATCATGCCACTGCATTCCAGCCTGGTGACACAGTGAGATCCCATCTCAAAAAACAAACAAACAAACAAAAGCAACATACTAGGCACAATAAAATACCCTGCATGAGACTGCCTTGTGGTGATTTATCCTAGGGTTCTTTGTAACTAGCAAAACTCCTAGCTGGGTATGATGTCACACGCCTGTGGAGGCCAAGGCAGGAGAATGGCGTGAACAAGGGAGGCAGAGCTTGCAGTGAGCTGAGATCGTGCTACCTTACTGCAGCCCAGGTGACAGAGCGAGACTCCGTCTCAAAAAATAATAATAATAATAAAATAAATTAGCCAGGTGTGGCGGCATATGCCTGTAGTCCCAGCTGCTGGGGAGGCTGAGGCAGAAGAATGGCGTGAACCTGGGAAGGCAGAGCTTGCAGTGAGCCAAGATCACGCCACTGCACTTCAGCCTGGGTGACAGAGCAAGACTCCGTCTCAAAAATAAATAAATAAATTCATTCATTCATTCATTCATTCATTCATTCCTGGGCTCAAGTGATCCTCTTGTCTTAGCCTCCTGAGTAGCTAGGACTACTACCACACCCAGCTAATTTTTTCATTTCTTGTAGAGATGGGGTCTAGCTATGTTGCCCGGGCTGACTTCTATATATTTTCACCAAACATAACGTTTTGTAATTTTTCTAAGCACGAAACAATAATATTGAAATAAAATTCTCTTTGGTTTTAAATTTTTTACTTTGGTAATGTTTTACTAAGAAAAGAATTATAGGCTGGGCACTCAGGCCTGTAATCCTAGCATTTGGGAGGTTGAGGCAGGAGGATTGCTTGAGGCTAGGAGTTCAAGACCATCCTAGGCAACATGGCAAGACCCCCATCTCTACAAAAAATTTAAAAATGTTTTAAACTTAAAAAAATTTGTTTTAAAGAAAACCTTACTGAGTATTCCTTCTTTTTATTGAGGTAAAATTGACATAACATATAAAATCACCATTTTAAAGTATGGAATTCAGTGACTTCCAGTATATTCCCAATGTCGTGTAACAATCACAATTATATAATTCCAGAACATTTTTATCACCCCCAAAAAGAAATTGCATATGCATTAAGCAACAACTCCCCATTCTCCCTTCATCCCAGCCCCTGGCAACGAATAATCTGCTATGTCTATGGATTTGCTTATTCTGGACATTTCATGTAAACGAAACTATACAATATGTAGCTTTTGGTGTGTGGGTTCTTTCACTTCACATAATGTTCCCGAGGTTCATCCATGTGTGGCAATTATCAGTACTTCACTCCTTTATATGGCTGAATAATATTCCCTTATATGGATATAGCACATTTTGTTTATCCATTCATCAGCTGATAGATATGACAGTTATTTCTAATTTTTTGTTATTGTGAATAATGCTGCTATAAATATTCACATACAAGTTTTTGTTTCAACATCTGTTTTCAGTTCTCTTGGGTATACAACACCTAGAAGTGGAATATTGGGGCCCGTGCCGGGGGTGGTGGAGAATGAACAGACACAAGAGACATAGACAAACAGAGAACATGGCGGCCGCGCCTAGAGCCTCCGCCTCACTTTATTTATACTCCATAAATCCCACGTCAGCAAAAATAACACAATGCAAAACAAACTTTCTGCACCCAGATGTAACCTTCTGCTTAGTTCCTTGTCTCTAAGCTCTTTCTTATTTGTCTGCCTTCTTGGCGCCTACTAGAGTTCATTAAAAGTTCAACTAGAGATACTGTCCTTGACTACTGGAGTTCACTGAAAGTGCAACTAGCTAGAGATACTGTCCTTGAGCCTTATCTATTCTTAGGATATTATTTTCAATGGCCTCTGCAGTGGAACTGCTGGGTTATACGGTAACTTTTTGAGGAACCACCAAAATGTTTTCCACAGTGGCTGTACCATTTTACACTCCCAACAGCAATGGATGAGGGGTCCAGTTTCTCTATACCCTCATCAATAGTTGTTATTTCCCTTTTGCTATTATTATTATCATTCTAATGGGTGTGAAGTAGTATCTTGTGGCTTTGATTTGCATTTCTTTCCCTAATAATTAATGATGTTGAGCATCTTTTCATGTGCTTAACGGTGATTCATGTATCTTCTGTGGAAAATGTCTTTTCTTTCTTTCTTTCTTTTTTTTTTAATTTTTGAGATGGAGTCTTACTCTGTCGCCCAGGCTGGAGCGCAGTGGCACAATCTCGGCTCACTGCAACCTCCACCTCCCAGGTGCAAGCAATTCCCCTGCCTCAGCCTCCCAAGTAGCTGGGATTACAGGCGTGTGCCACCACGCCCGGTTCATTTTTGTATTTTTAGTAGAAACGGGGTTTCACCATGTTGTCCAGACTGGTCTTGAACTCCTGACCTCTGGTGGTCTGCCTGCCTCGGCCTCCCAAAGTGCTGGGATTACAGGCGTGAGCCACCGCGCCCAGCTGAAAAATTGTCTTTTCAAGTCCCTTGCCCAGTTTTTAATGGGGTTTCTTTTTTGTGAATATTCATTTTTAAATCTAGTAGGCAATCACCTTTTCTTGAATTCTTCAAGTTTGTAGGCTGCTTTTAGCCATATTTTGGTAGAATGTTTAACATTTCCTCACCCTTCTCTGAATTTACATCTTATAATGCTCTCTAGGACACTGAGGACCAGCTCATGATACCTAACATATCCAAAAGTAGCTTAATCATTAAGTGAAAAAGACAACATTATGCTAATAGACTAATAGGGTCAAAAATAACTTGGTCATTTAAACTCAACCAATATTTTCTGAACACTCCTATATTCAAGGCGCTGTATGTGGTTTTGTTTAAATGCTTAAGAATCAGAAAATGAGTCTTTAATGTCTTTACAATGGTACTAACTACTCTATCATTCATTTTGCGTATTCAGTTCTTAGGCGGAAACTTTTTTTTTTGAGACTAGTCGCTCTGTTGCCCAGGCTGTAGTGCTGTGGGGCAATCTTGGCCCACTGCAACCTCCGCCTCCCAGCTTCAAGCAATTCTCCTGCCTCAGCCTCCCGAGTAGTTGAGATACAGGTGTGTGCCACCACACCTGGCTAATTTTTGTATTTTTAGTAGGGATGGGGTTTTGCCATGTTGGCCAGGCTGGTCTCAAACTCCTGACCTCACGTGATCCACCTGCCTCAGCCTCCCAAAGTGCTGGGATTACAGGCATGAGCCATCGCACCCTGCCATCTTTGGCAGAAACTTTTTGTAAATGATCATCAAAGTCTCTAAATCCCAAAACATCAAGCAGTTTGCATTTCAAAACATTTTTATATGATTTAAGTAACAGACAGAAAACAATGGAACATCCTTCTTTTATAAGAATAGTTTTAAATTATTTTCGAGTTGTAAATATTTTTATTTTAGCACCCTAAAATAGTATGGCACTACCTAATGACATTCTTCATGAACAAAAGCATACTACATTTACTAAGAAAGCATGTATTTTCTGTCTTGAAGGAAGTGTAACAATGCTAATTATGTTTTACATCCATGAGGCTCATTAAGAGAAATCACATAACTAATATTATAATTTATCTTCTGAGCTTAGGGTAGGTAGATTATTTTTAAAATAAGATAATTAATTTAAAGATATAACATATTTCTTTAATTCCATATCTAACATTTAACTTTTAAAAATGTTCTTTTAAAAATGAAGGATGCTCAAGTATGGAAAACATAAATATACAAACGCATACATAATTTTTATTAGAGTATTTAGCATGATATTACACTGTGGAATAAGCACTCTTATATTAAAAAAAAAGCAAGCCACAAAACTCATACTTTCTATTTATTAAAAGTATTAATCACTGGACCACCTATGAGTTCAAATATTTTATCAAACCTTAATTGAAACATCGTAACAAAGAAAAAAAAGAAAACCTAACGAATGACTTAGAAACAGTATACACTGTATGATTCCAGGTGATGCTGGTGCTGAGGACTCGGGAACCACACTTTGAAAACCACTCTTAGATCATGGCAAAGAATCTCTCTACAGAAAGATTATAGAAGTATTAAAGAATCTTTCTAGAATATTCAAACATTATCTGAACATGCCTAGAACAGTCTCAGGCTTTGATAAATTCCTCAAGTTAAACATGAAACATGAGGGATATATAGATATAGATATAGAGAGAGTAAAGAGAGAAAGAGATCTATGTGTATCTCTACTCTCTATATATTGATCTCTGTATATCTATATATAGATAAATATATATATTGGTCCAGTGATCCAGTGGTCCAGTGATTGATACTTTTCATAAATATAATGTTGCCCGGCGCGGTGGCTCACGCCTGCAATCCCAGCACTTTGGGAGGTCAAGGTGGACGGATCACGAGGTCATGAGTTCGAGACCACCCCAGCCAACATAGTGAAACCTCATCTCTACTAAAAATATAAAAATTAGCCGGGCATGGTGGCATGTGCCTGCAGTCCCAGCTACTCTGGAGACTGAGGCAGGAGATTCTCCTGAACCTAGGAAGCAGAGGTTGTGGTGAGCCGAGATCGAGCCACTGCACTTCAGCCTGGGCAACAGAGCGAGACTCTATCTCAAAAATAAATAAATAAATAAATGAATAAATAGAATGTATGAGTTTTGTGACCTGCTTTATTTTTTTATACTGGAGTGCTTATATGATATATACCTATAAATCACATATATAGATACATATGTATATATCCCTTATGAATGACATACTTGGGCCCCTGTATATACATTGATATATTTTGATATATATGTCTCAAAATAGCACTTTAAATCTTTTTATGGAATAAAGCAGACAATCAGTCAATCAATGAGCCCTTACAGCTGTGAACATATTTTACATTTCAACTGACATGTAGTATATACATTTATACTAACACTCTAGAAATCTCATGAGGTGGAGAAATAAATTCTCCATGTTTCAAAGGTCTCTAACTCCATTATGACTCATCTTTTCAAGACTGTCTCATTTTCTTTATTTCCCTCATTAAACACATTTTAAATGGTACCCATGAAAAGTCAAAAAGGAAAATTCCTGGGTACTACAGTTGTATTAAGAGGTGAGGCCTTTCAGGGGTGATTTAAGTTCGGAGGGTGGCATCCTCACGAATGAGATTAGTGCCTTTGTGTTTTTGTTTTGGTTTGTTTTGTTTTGAGATGGAGTTTTGCTCTTGTTGCCCAGGCTAGAGTGCAAGGGCGTGATCTTAGCTCATCGCAACCTCTGCCTCCCAGGTTCAAGCAATTCTCCTGCCTCAGCCTCCCAAATAGCTAGGATTACAGGCATGCACCACCATGCCAGGCTAATTTTGCATTTTTAGTAGAGATGGGGTTTCTCCATTTTGGTTAGACTGGTCTCGAACTCCTGACCTCAGGTGATCCGCCCACCTCAGCCTCCCAAAGTGCTGGGATTACAGAGGATTAGTGCCTTTGTAAAGGAGGCCTAAAGGAGCCTGTTTGTCCCTTCTGCCACATGAGGCCACCATGAGAAGGCTCCATTTATGATGCAGAGAGCAAGCCCTCATCAGACACCCAATCTGCTGGCACCTTGATCTTGACCCCAAATTTCTGTTGCCTATAAGTTACCCAGTCCAAAGTGTTTTGTTGGAACAGCCCAAATGGACTAAGACACCAAGTGCCAGGAACAAATGAAAGCCAAAAGAATGCAATGGGCTGATGTATGAAGCCCAGGAAGATATGAAATTGGGATATAGGCTCTAGAAGCTGGGGTTCTAAACTGTCGTTCAAAAACAGATGATGCCGCCTTAGATGTATATATTTGAGGTGTGGAATTAGCCTCCTGCAGAGTCCAGAGGCTTAGGAAGAGCTACCGTGTCAGTGAAGACAAGACTAGGAAAACACTATCAACTGGTCTGGCCTGGGGAGGCAATAAGGAAGCTTGTTGTATGTCCTGGGATTGTGTTGTGTATAGTGTGCAGAACAAAAGCAAACAGAAAAACCTTAAAATCACACACAGAGAGAAAAATGTACCTAGAAAGGCAAGACTATTACACTGATGGCTGACATCATATCAGCAATAACCAAAGCCAGAGAACCATGGAGAAATCTTCCAAGTCCAAAAAAAAAAAAAACCTTCTAATTCTATATCAAGCTAAGTTATATTTTTTAAAATGAGGGCAAAATAATGACATTTTCAGGCAACAAGTGAAAAAATTTGCCATTCACAGATAGTTGCTGAAAGAATCACTGAAAGATATACCTAAATAAGGAGTATATGCAAAAAAGCAAAATCATATACGTCAATTCAAATAAGCCCTGACTATAAAGGAACTAAAATATATAAAGTTGGGGTAGGGTGTGGAGCAATTAAGTGAAAACAAGGTAGAACTAAAATAATGGAGAGAAACAGTAGGGAAAGATCTGAGGTAAAGAGTTCTAAAGTCCTTGTACTACTCTGGCAGAAGCTGGGAGGACTCGAATATTTAAGTCAAATATGTATGTAAAAATGCAAGTGTAACTACCAAATTAGAAAGAGTATAAGTCATTTTCAAATCATAAGTTCAGGGAGAAAAAAGAAGTAAGAAAAATTCAATTAATATTGCACAAGTCAGAAAACAAGTGGGGGAAAAGCATGAGAAAAAAAAAAACACCACAAGAAGACAGCAGAAATAATTCTAGGCCAAGTGCAGTAGCCCATGCCTATAATCCCAACACTTTGGGAGGCTGAGGTCGGAAGATCACTTGAGCCCAGGAGTTTGAGACTAGCCTGGGCAACACAGTGGGACCCTGTCTCTACAAAAAAATTTTAAAAACAGCCAGGCATGGTGGCTAATTTTTAATTTTTTTGTAGAGACAGGGTCCCACTGTGCCTATGCCTGCAGTCCCAGCTATGTGGGAAGCTGAGGTGAGGGCAGCACTTTAGCATGGGAGATGGAAGCTGCAGTAAGCCAGGATCTTACCACTGCACTCCAGCCTGGGTGACAGGGTGAGACTCCAACTCAAAAAATAAATAAATAAATCTAACCATATGAATAAATACATTCAGGTAAACAGATTAAACTCTCCCAATGTAAAAAAGATGCTTAAACTAGAAAAGACAATAAAGTTAAAGGAAAATAAAAACACATTCCACAAAATCCTATTTCAATTAGAAAGCTGCTACTGTTTCTCTTAAAGAGCTGCAGTAGTAAGCAGTATGGTTTTCTTGTTTTGTTTTGTTTTGTTTTGTTTTGAGACAGAGTCTCACTCTGTCGCACGGGCTGGGGTGCAGTGGCGCAATCTCGGTTCACTGCAACCTCTGCCTCCCAGGTTCAAGCGATTCTCCTGCCTCAGCCTCCTGAGTAGCTGGGATTACAGGCACGCGCCACTATGCCCGGCTAATTTTTGTATTTTTAGTAGAGATAGGGTTTCACCATGTTGGTCAGGCTGGCCTTGAACTCCTGAACTTGTGATCCACCCCACTCGGCCTCCCAAAATGCTGGGATTACAGGCATGAGCCACTGTGCCCTGCCATGGCAGTAGGTTTAACAATCCAACTGATTGCCCCAAGTGTTCTGAAAACCCTGATTCATGAAGTTATGTAGCAGCAAAGAGAACCAGAATTCCCAGTGCTTTGAGACTTGTTCTTTACAGAATCAATGAACTTCTCTGCAATAGAAAATAACCTCATAATCCTCTCCTATTTCTCAAGAGAAGTTCTTGACAAGGCAGTGATTCAAAGCCCTGACTAGGTAAAGTGGGACTTTAGAGACCTTAGACAAGACTTCTTTCACGATCTTTGGCAGAGTCTTTGATGCCAATGTACAAGCAGTGATTCATAGCGGCTCATGGAGCTTCTTCCTTCACCAAAGCAGCAAAACCAGATGTGCTGCCAGGTACTCAATCAGTTTTGCTGGCAAGCCACTTTCCACTGTCTTATGTCTCAATGGTCTTCCCAGTTTCCAAAATGTGTTCACAAAACAATAATTCTTTGCTGGCATCAGCATGCTCTCAAATGACAAAAAAGAGAAGCTAGCTTCACTAAGATACATCAGAATTAAATTTGGGCCAGGCAAGGGTGGCTCATGCCTGTAATCCCAACGCTTTGGGATGCCAAGGCAGGCAGATTACCTGCGGTCAGGAGTTCGAGACCAGTCTGGCCAACATGGTGAAATCCCATCTCTACTAAAAGTACAAAACTTAGCAGTGCATGGGGGTGCACACCTGTAGTCCCAGCTACTTGGGAGGCTAAGACAGGAGAATCGCTTGAACCCTGGAAGCGGAGGCTGTAGTGAGCTGAGATCATACCACTGTACTCCAGCCTGAACAACAGAGCAAGACTCAAAAAAAAAAAAAAATTCATTTGGTTACATGCTATACACATCAAATGGCACAGTTGCCAATTCCTTTAAAACCTTGATTTTGGGCCAGGCGAGGTGGCCCAGCCACCTGTAATCCTAGCACTTTGGGAGGCCAAGGTGGGCAGATCACCTGAAGTCAGCAGCTCAAGATCATCCTGACCAACATGGTGAAACCCCATATCTACTAAAAATACAAAAAAATTAGCCGGGCGTGGTAACAGGCACCTGTAATCCCAGCTACTCAGGAGGCTGAGGCAGGAGAATCGCTTGAACCCGGGAGGTGCAGGTTGCAGTGAGCCAAGATTGCACCACTGCACTCCAGCCTGGGGGACAGAGTGAGACTGTCTCAAAAAAATAAAAATAGAAATAAATTAATTAATAAAACCTTGATTTGAGAGACTGCAAGGAAACAAAAAAGTCAATTCTAGGGGAGTAATACCATATGTTAGAGGTCTTCATTGTTCCTCTGCACCCAACCACAAACCATCCAGAGTTTGCAGGACTTCACCAAGGCCTCTCCAATCATATCATTTCTTCTGCTTGCAAGATTTTCTAAGATAAGGCTTTTGTGGGGGCGCAAATTCAAGTTGAGGTAAGGTCCCCAGCCTTTTCAAATTAAGCCACCTCCTTATCAGATAAAAGAATTCCCAACGCCCAATATTTTCTGGCTAGGTACATATAAGGGTTTTCTTCAGCTCTGTTGACCTCTTGCTTCCATTAATAAGACCCTTGCCAGATAAGAAAAACATGACTTATATTTCCTTGTACATTCATTCTTAAGAGTAAGATCAGGCCCGGTGTGGCGGCTCACACCTGTAATCCCAGCACTTTTGGAGGCCAAGGCGGGCGGATCACAAGTCAAGGATTTGAGATCAGCCTGACCAACATGGTGAAACCTCGTCTCTACAAAAACTACAAAAATTAGCCAGGCGTGGTGGTGCACACCTGTAATCCCAGCAACTCAGGTGGCCGAGGCAGGAGAATTATTTGAACCTGGGAGGTGGAGGTTGCAGTGAGCTGAGATCACGCCACTGCACTCCAGCCTGGGCAACAGAGTGAGACTCCACCTCAAAAAAAAAAAAAAAAAAGAGTAACAGCAAAGGGCATTTATCCTACTTTTTCTTCTCTTCTTATAATTTCTCTTATCTGTGTATGTGTAGGATTTTTTTAGATTTAAACTAGAACCTGAATAAATACATCTGACATGGTAAATTTTAAATGATTCTTCTCAATGGGAAACTGTTTTATACAGTCTTCACATATAGCAATAATTAAAACTGCACATAATCTAAATGGATATGCTAGCAATCCACAATACCCTATACTTGTGGGGTTTTTAAAATTTTATTTTATTTTTTAAATATGGAACTCTTCACAAATTTGCATGTCATCTTTGCACAGGGGCCATGCTAATCTCTATATAGTTCCAATTTTAGTGCTGCCAAAGTGAGCACCCTATACTTATTTAAAGTAAGAGATAGGAAACAAATTCCTAAGCAATTTTGACTTAAAAAAAAAATGTTTTAGTCGGGTACGGGGCTCATGCCTGTAATCCTAGCACTTTGGGAGGTCAAGGCAGGAGGATCACTTGAACACAGGAGTTTGAGACCAGCCTAGGTAATATAGTGAGATCTCATCTTTGTTTAAAAAAAAAAAAGAAGTTCTAAATATTTAATTTTCAAATTAATAGGAAAATACATTTTAAAAATAGTTTATAAAAAAATATTGTCAACTTTCAGTTTACAGACCCCTCCTCAAAGTCCTAGAGTAAGATAAAGAATTCCTAGCCCAGGCAACATGAGGAGACCCAGTCCCTACAAAAATTAGCCAGGCATGGTGGCACGTGCCTGTAGTCCCAGCTAGTCAGGAGGGTGAGGTGGGAGGATCACCTGAGTCTGGGGAGGTTGCGGTGGCAGTGAGCCATGATCATTTCAATGCCCTACAGCTTGGGTAACAGAGTGAGATCCTATCTCAAAAAAAAAAAGGATTCCTGATCTTCTGTCTCTAATGTTATTATAAAATACACATTCAAAACAAACAACAGTGGCAACTATTAGACTTAACTATTGTGACAGAATGTCTTTTCTAAAGATGGTCACAACAGTATCTCTTTACCACATGCTCTTCCAAAACCTTGTCAACTCCCTCAGCAAGAGACAAAGTCTAATTCCCCTCCTCTGTCTGAGTGTACACCTGTAGCCAATAGAATGTTGTGGAAATGACAATGCTCAGCTTTCAAGGCTTTGTCAAAAAAAAAAAAAAAAAAAAGCAGATTTGTCGTTGTTCACTTTAACACTTGAGGCCGCCAGGTTATACACAAGCAAGGCCACGTAAAGGCAGTCTAGTCAACAGTCCTAGTCTAGGTACCAGACACATTGGTGAACAAGTCATCAAACTATTTTGGTCCCCAGGAGTCAAGTGTGTCCATCTCAACTTTCCACTCTTCCCAACTGAGATCCCAGGCACCACAGGGCTGAGAAAAACCTCTCCCCACTGTGCCCTTTCAGAGGGCACAACTTGCAGAATCGATGTGCATAATATAAAGAGTGTTTCACGCCACTAAGTTTTGGAATGAGTGCTAAACAGCAGTATTAACAATAATAAATATATTAGGGGAAAAAAATTAACCCTGTCTCTAAAATTGGATATTTTTTAGTCTAAACAATGCTAGGCTCCTGACCTACAAAACACCAACAAAGTTAAATGCAATAAAATTACATATGGATTTTCTCTTGTGTCCACCACCAAAAGTTCTAATAAAACAAACTTACACTAATTACTCCTGATTTTCACAAATGACAATTAAAGGCCTTTTTATACTTCAGCTCTTAAATAAGTCTCACAGAAATTGTGTGAACAAAGCCATGCCCACAGGCTCAAATGCTAGCTAGCTAAATTGTTAATATAAATTGTGATGTTTCTTCCCTTGCTATTAGAATATTCTTTCCGTTATCTAGAAAAAAATCATTAACAAAATCCAATAACACTGAATATGTCTTTTATATGTGGTTTACAATTAATAGTAATCATTTACCACACAAGCTAAGACTGGAAGACATACCAACATCCATTTAAAAAAAAAAAACTAGTTTAAAAGAAAGTAATTTTAAAAACTAGCCATTATAAATGCAACAAAGTACATAAAATTTTATTAAATTGCAATCCCTGACTCAAGGCAATAAAACTAGATCCAAAATAACCTCTCTAGCTTTATTATTCAGAAAGATCCCTTCTATCTCTTCAATATCTGGAAAGAAAAACAGAGAAAGAAAAAATACAAGGCCAGGCGTGGTGGCTCACGCCTTTAATCTCAGCACTTTGGGAGGATGAAGTGGGTGGATCACCTGAGGTCAGGAGTTCGAGACCAGTCTGATCAACACAGAGAAACCCCATCTCTACTAAAAATATAAAAATTAGCCAGGCGTGGTGGCGCATGCCTGTAATCCCAGCTACTTGGGAAGGCTGAGGCAGGAGAATCACTTGAACCCGGGAGACGGAGGTTGCAGTGAGCAGAGATCGCACCATTGCAGTACAGTCTGGGCAACAAGAGTGAAACTCCGTCTTAAAAAAAAAACAAACAAACAAAAAAACATATCAACCAAACAACTACATAATGTGGTAAGAGAGTATGACTGACCACAATGCCCTGCTCATCCTTAGGGACATCAAGGTGAGCTGTCCAATCTTCCTCCCCAAATTGTACTGTATAGTCCTGGGTCTACGTAGAAAGGTTCTGGAGCAGAAGAGTGACACAACTGTATCTAAAATTTGAGATCAGTCCAGTGGCTTTGTTTAGGATAGGCTGGCAGAGAGGCAAGGAGAACAGAACAGTAAAGCTTAGGCACAACAAGATAATAAAGGAACACTAAAAGTAAAAATGAAAAAGCTAAAGTTGAAAAGCTTTTTGAAAGAAAAAACACAGAAGACGTGGCAATCAAGTAGGGTGAATCTTCACATATTACATAAAAGATCTCTTCTAAATTTATTAGATAGCTAGATAAGATCTTTTGTTTTATTGTTTCTGTGCTGGAATTAAGTATGTCTAAAACTACAGTGCAATATTAGAAGTATTAATATATGAACACCTAGGTGGAAAATGAAATATACAAAATTACTCGGAATTCTCAATTATACAGATATAGGAAGGGTACCAGCTACTGGAGTCTTTCAAAATGGCACTATGAATACAGAAATGAAAACAGCCAAGTGAGCAAAATCAAAGTGTCTCCAACTGATACGTACTATGTGAGTTCCAATAGCACAGAATTATTATTGTATGCATTTTTCACTATTATATCACCAGCATCTGGAATTTGCTGAATGAGCAAATAATTGAAGTACACTAAATCTAACCTCCATAAAATATAATGTATGTTAGTTTCAAAGGATATCTTATGGCTCTGTAGCTTTCAAAAACCACAGCAACAAAGAATAGAGAACGGTAGCCAAACTAGAATATGGAATAAATCATGCTTTTGGATGTTAAAAAATCTCAAAAGACTGAGGTAATAGAAATTAAATTTAGCGAGACAGAACTAAGAGGAGAAAAACATGGGATTAATAATTTTAATTATAAATATAATAACTTCCCTAAACCCTCTCAGGAAAATAATAACTCAAATGTTGAGATGAAACTTAATATTACTAAACACAGATAGTCAGAAACAGCATAAAACGGGTAACATAATTTATACAATTTAAACGCAAAAAGATTTAAAATATCTTAGCATTGATTTTACAAAATCAGTAGACAGAGAGAGAGAGAAAGAAAGAAACAGATCCTGAACAAAATCCACCATCCCCCATGCAGCCTAATTGGCTGAGAAATCATCACAAGGGTAATATGGGCATTGCACTAACAGTCTCATAAGCAGCCAATCAGCTTCTGGGTACAGATAATAAGCACCTTTAAATAGAACCTAGAAATTATTTCACTAAAATTTAGCAGTACTTAAGTTTTTTATTTAAATTGTTCAAGTCTAATTATGAGAGGGGAAATGTTGACTTAATACAAATTCAAAGATAAACTTTTACATAAGCAAGATAGGAAGCGCACTTTAATTACATCAAAGTGTAAAATCCTTTGTTACATTCTGCTTAACAATGCTTCTAAAAGAAATAAACAGTTATGTTCTATTGGCTTGAGTTTATAAATAAACTCTTCCAGAAAGCATTTCTTTTTTTTTCAATCCAACTTGTAAAACATGCCATGTTTTCCATAAGAAACTAGTAGGGTGTTGCTATGGGAACAACATTTTAATACCATTTTTAAAACACCAGTAGCTTCAAAGAATAATGAGGTAAAGAAAATGAAGGGAAACTACTCTTATCTGATTGGGAAAAAAGATAATCCTAGTATTTCATGATGTAACTGTTATAATCATGTTATAATCAGGCAGCAACTAAGCATTTCACATACTTTTTCTGTACTTGAGAAGGAGAGTATTAGGGAATACTTTAGGAGATAATTAGCAAAGGTAAATTAATGCAAGCATTTTGAGTAAGAATAAACAGATGTTACCAGGTCCTTGTTCCAAGAAAGGAGAAAGGAAAGGACTCTGGTGTGTTGAAATTCTGAAACACTATCTCTATTCATAGTCCTAGAAAGCCCTCTGAATCAAATATAAGTGTTCATTCAACTTGAGCATAAAGAAAATGGGAGAATTATTAAGTAATAATTGATACATAAGTAATGCCTGAAAATGTTCCATTTAGAAAATGTCCCCAATTATAGATACCTAAGTGAATGGGGTAGGAGGGATCTTAAATCTTAATTGAGTAATTTAGAAAAATATTTTGAACTAGTGGTTTACACTTATTTTATCTGTTAATAAAAAACTATATTTTTGTTAATAGCAAACAAAACCACAATTGAGTGGGAAAGAAAGATTACCACACACTTCCAAAATTGAACCTGGCCTACAGAGAGCTGGGCTTTTTAGACTCCAGACTTAGACAAAGGTGCTGGAAAAAAGTCCACTGATTACAGTCATTTTGCTACAGAGCAAAAAATATTTACTTCTAAGTTCTGAAGAGTAACATGGAATATATGGGAGGATTAATAACAATACTTTGCATTTTCATAATCCCATAAAGTCTACAAGGTACTCTCATATAAATTAAATCACATGCCATCTTTCCCCTTTCAAGCTGGAAAGAACAACTATTATTCAGTGGCACATCTTCATAACATTCTGTCAGAGAATAATATTTATAGTTATATTATAGGTCAACAATAGAATACTGGGTTTCAATAATATGAACTTTTCAATAAGTAGGAAAGACAGAGACATAAGACAGAATTAGGTTATATAAGACCATTTCTCATGAGATATATGAAAACACATTATAAAAGTCAAATTATTACATACAAAAGATTCTCGGTTGAGCTGTGATGAATCCTAAATTGCTCTATAACTAGGAACTAACCACCCAGATCCTCGTCACACCCCTTTCACTACCTACCTTTTTTTCCATTTACTGTTAGAGTGCTTTTCCCTCCCTCCTACACTACTTATCCTTTAAAGTCCATCTTAACTATTTCCTTATCTTTGAAACTCTGAGATCACCATGTCCAAAGTGGCCTCACTCCACTTACTGTACCTACTCTTTCAGAATGCCTTCAATCACAGTCTTGTAGTATTAATTATATTCAAAAATGTGTTTTATCTTCTAGACCAGCATATAAAGTTCATGATGGAAAGAACCATGTCATATATTGCTCTTGTATAATCCTCTTCATGATTGAGATCATAATCGTCTCTTCCTCCTCTTAAATGTTTCAATGGAATCTCAAACTCAAGATGTCTTTTTTAAAAGAAAATCTCTGTCTGCCCTCTCCATCTTAGTTCTCTTCTAGAATTCCTCTCTCAAGAAGAGTGACTGGGCGAGGTGCAGGAGCTCACATCTGTAATCCCAGCACTTTGGAAGGCTGAGGCGGGCAGACCACTTGAGCCCAGAAGTTTGAGACCAGCCTGGACAACATACCGAGGCCTCATCTCTACTAAAACACAGGAAAAAAAAAGAAAAAAAGAAGAAGAAGAAGGAAGAAGAAAGAAGAAGGAAGAAGAAGGAAGAAGAAGGAGGAAGAAGAAGAGGAAGAGGAAGAAGAAGAGGAAGAAGAAGAGGAAGGAAAAAGAGGAAGGAAGGAAGGAAGGAAGGGGAGGAGGAGGAGGAGGAGGAAGAAGAAGAAGAGAAGAAGAGGAAGAAGAAGGAGGAGGAGGAGGAGGAAGAAAGAAGAAAGATGAAAGAAAGAAGGAAGAAGAAGAAAGAGAAGGAGAAGGAAGGAAGGAAGGAAGGAAGGAAGGAAGGAAGGAGGGAGGGAGGGAGGGAGGGAGGGAGGGAGGGAAGGAAGGAAGGAAGGAAGGGAGAAAATTAGCCAGGCATAGTGGCAAATCCCTATTGTCCCAGCTACTCAGGGAACTGAAGAGGATCACTGGAGGCCAGAAAATCGAGGGTGCAGTGAGCTATTATCCTGCCACTGAACTGCAGTCTGGGCAAGTAAGTATGACCCTGTCTCAAAAAAAAAAAAAAGAGAAAGGCCAGGCACGGTGGCTCACAACTGTAATCCCAGCACTTTGGGAGGCCAAGGTGGGGGATCACAAGGTCAGGAGTTCAAGACCAGCCTCAGCAACATGGTGAAACCCTGTCTCTACTAAAAATACAAAAACTAGCCGGGCACAGTGGCGTGCACCTGTAATCCTAGCTACTCAGGAGGCTAAGGCAGCAGAATTGCTTGAACCTGGGAAGCAGAGGTTGCAGTGAGCTGAGATTGTGCCACTGCACAATAGAGCAAGATTCCATGGAGAGAGGAGAGAGGAGAGAGGGGAGAGAGAGAGAGAGAATACATGCTATGTATTAGCAGTCAAATTAGTTGCCAAAGCAAGAAAAAATGGAAATCTTTGCCACCTCTCTCCCTTGCTGCCCATATCCAATTCATCAGTTTCTATCCATCTGCCCTCACGAAGAATCTCTAAGTTTTTTTCCCCTTCTGTCTATCTTCCCTAGCCTGATTGCAGGAATGGTTTTCTAACTACTCTCCCTACATGTTCTCCTCCATCTTTACTCTCATCTATTGATACCACAGCCAGAGTGGTATCAATCAAACTAATTTGACTGTGTCATTTCCCTGCTAAAACCTAAGATCATTAACACAGCCCACACAGCTGCATGTGACCTGGCCCTGTTAGGGGGTCTTCCTCTCTCAGGTCACTTTTATCCTCACTCATCACTCCAGGTACACCAGCATCTCCTACACTCTCAAATGTGGCATGCTGCTTCATGCTTATACACAATGTTCCCTCTACTCTGACTAATCAGCTCCCACTCATCCTTCAAATCTCTGCACAAATGTTACTTTCTTGGGGGAATCCTCCTTGATGCCCTAAAGTTAGATAATCTTTCTCCTGTTATTCTTCCATGATACTATGCTTTTCTTTAGCTCTTATCATCTTGTGTAAATATTCGTGTGAATATTTGCTCACTAACAATCTCTTCTGAAAGACTTACAGTGCCTAGCACATAGAATAAGCAATGTATAGCTACTGAATGATTAATAATAATAGAATCTAATATTTAATGAACCCTATATGCCAGGCACTATGTTAAGTGCCTTCCACAGATAAGTATTATTCTCCCTAGTTTTACAGATGCAAAGAGATTAGTAATTTATACAAGATCACAGACCCAGTAAGTAAAAGAGCTAGGACAGGAACCTAAATCTGTCAGGCACAAAACCCATGCTTTTTACCCTTAATTGAATTTGCTCCCTCAAACCAGTGCTTGTAGAACTAAATAAATACGTATTGATTACTTAAAATGTCTACCTTCTATTGGACAAGAGGTTACTGAAAAAACTGTGTACTCATACTATGATAAATATTAAGACACTTTTACACTAAGATGAAGAACATGGAAAAATTTAACCAGAGTTTATTTTATGTTATTTTGTTGTTTATTTATTTATTTATTTTTGAGACAGAGTATCGCTCTGCCACCCAGGCTGAAGTGCAGTGGCACAATCTCAGCTCACTGCAACCTCTGCCTCCCGGGTTCAAGTGAGTCTCATGCCTCAGCTTCCCAAGTAGCTGGGACTATAGGTACATGCCACCAGGTCCAGCTAATTTTTGTATTTTTTTTTTTTTTTTTAGTAGAGATGGGGTTTCACTATGCTGGCCAGACTGGCTCAAACGCCTGACCTCAAGTGATCCACCTTACTCCCAAAGTGTTGGGATTACAGGCGTGAGCCACCACGCCCAGACTTTATTTTTATTTTTTGAGACCAGGTCTTGCTATGTTGCCCAGACTGCTGTGCAGAGTCTATTCACAAGCACAAATGTAGCACACTGCAGCCTCAAACTCCTGGGCTCAAGCAAAACTCCTGCCTTAGCCTCCCAAGTAGCCAGGACTACAGGAGCACAATACTGTACCCAATTCAGTTTTATTTAATTTGGAAATATTAATCCATTGAGTTATACAACTGGGTCTCAGGCTGAGAGCAATAGATGGCCCAAGACTAAATAGCTTCATACCTCCACTGTTAGAAGCAAGGCTCTTTACTTGTATAAAATAAGCCTTGCTGTAGTTAACTATGTCCCCATTTCTGCCTTCATTGGAGTACTAACAGCCAAATCCAGAGTCTGTCTTGATTGGATTTATTATACTCTAATTGGAGAGTAGGGAGGAATTTTAATGAAGTCTCACAAAGTTTTTCTACATTAAGCTTAACTTGAATGACTTGAAAAAGGAAGTAGCTATAGTGGCTATTTTACTTCCTGGCAATCTAATCAACCCAAAGACAACGCAAGGAAGCCATGCAGAATTGGATGGTTAGAGAACTCATTTGAGACTACCAGTAATCTACTAACACAAAATCTGTAGAAAAGTTTCTTTCAAAAAGGAATTAGAGCTGAATATCAGAAGATGTTTAAACAACAAAGTTATACTTATGGAATAAGTTCTAACTCAGCTTTCTTTACTATTTAATTTCACTAACCTAATTATGGATACAAATAAGCCCATAAACTGTCCCATAACATGTAGATAGTTACGATGTAGGGTAGAAGTAATCCCTTTAAAAGGCAATTAACAAAGAAACACTATTAAACTCAATAGATTGTGATAATTTCCTCTAGATTAGTACCAGCTGCTACTCAAAAATTCATGTATGTTTACAATTAAATTTCTTCTGCTTCTGAGGCATCTTTGAACCTCAGTAGTCAAAATGTCACCTTTGGACCAGCAGCATCAGCATTACCTAAGAGCTTATTAGAAATATTCGCTGGGCACAGTGGCTCACACCTGTAATCCCAGCACTTTGGGAGGCCGAGGCAGGCCTATCACCTGAGGTCACAAGTTCGAGGCCAGCCTGGCCAACATGGTGCTACCCCATCTCTACTAAAAATATAAAAATTAGCCGGGCGTGGTGGCGCATGCCTGTAATCCCAGCTACTTGGGAGGCTGAAGCAGGAGAAACATCTGAACCTGGGAGGCAGAGGTTGTAGTGAGCTGAGATAGCACTATTGCACTCCAGCTTGGGCGACAAGAGCGAAACTCTGTCTCAACCAACAACAAAAAAAAAAAATGGAAGAAATTTAGAATATCAGGCTCTTCCCCAGGCCTACTGAATGAGAATCTGCATTTTAGCATTTTAACAAGATCCCCAGGTGATACATAGGGCCATAAAATCTGAAAATCACTGGATTATAGAATGACTCAAGGAGAAACAATCTTCACAACCTTTAGTGTGGGATCACTGGCTGTGATGATGCTGGAGACAGGCTAACTGCAAAAGAATACCAGATAGGCAAATCCATAGAGGCAGAAAGCAGATTTAGATTAGTGGTTGCCAAGGGCTGAGTTGGGGAGGGGAAGGGGTAATGGGAAATGACTACTACTGGGTACAGAGTTTCTTTGTGGGATGGTGAAAATGTTCTGAAATGAGACAGTGGTGATAGTTGCACAATGTGTGAAAACACTAAAAACCAATGGATTATATACCTTAAAAGGACTGATTTTATGGTATGTGAATTGTATCTCAATTTTTAGAAAAGAAAAATATAGTAGCACTGGGTCTTTTCCAGTCTCTCTCATGAAAGAGTCTAACTGACTATTTCAATACTACATGACTGGCCATTAAAATTAAATATGGAGACACATACTGACAGTCATTTTCTTGAATAAAACCATTCAACTATTTTTCTATCCTATTTGCATAGACTACCCAATGTTCAATAGTTGTATTTTGTATAGACTATGAATGGCAAATCATGTATCTCTTCATAAAGACAAATGAGAAGGGCTAATGAATGGTTGGAACAGAAGGGGACATATAATTTACACAATAATAATGCCTTGAAAGGTGATAGTATTATTATATTTCTAGTTGTGGTGTTACTATTATATAATCTTCTATATCTTTCCCAAAACTAAGCAATCAGATCTGTGAAATTCAGGTCACCATCTTTACCCAACCCTCCCCATCTCACCCACCTTGGCTCTTTTGCTCAGTAAACTGCACCATCTAGCTAACAGAGAAATCATCACTAAATTTTTGTTTCCTAAATCTCTCTTAAATCTCAAATACTTCTCTCCAGTTCCTCTGTTTTTACAAAGTCATTCAAGGTAGGGCCGGGCATGGTAGCTCATGCCTGTAATCCCAGCACTTTTGGAAACTGAGGCAGGTGGATCACTTGAGGTCAGGAATTTGAGACCAGCCTGGCCATCATGGCGAAACCCCGTCTCTACTAAAAATATCAAAAAAAATTTAGCTGGGTATGGTGGCGCATGCCTGTAATTCCAGCTACTTAGGAAGCTAAGGCACAAGAAGCACAAGAATCGCTTGAACCCGGGAGGCATGAGAAACGCTTGAATCTGGGAGGCGGAGGTTGCAGTAGCAGAGATTGCACCACCACATTCCAGCGTGGGCAACAAAGCAAGAAAAAAAGTCATTCAAGATGGCCCCAGCCTAACATTTTAACCTTTCTACCCTCAACTCTTCCTTGCAACCTTATTAGACTTCTTCCATTCCTTTAAAGAACCAATCTCTCTAGTCTTTATCTTGTAATAGACATTTTTTAATTATTAGTATTTTATTGTGGCATAATTTACATACAGTAAATTATGTACAAGTCTTAAGTGACCAGCTTGAATTTTGACACATATAAACACCTGTGTGACCACCAACCAAGATATACAACATTTTGGCCAGGCAGGGTGGCTCACACCTATAATCCCAGCACTTTGTGGGAGGCTGAGGTGGGCAGATTGCTTGAGGTCAGGAGTGTGAGACCAGCATGGCCAACATGGTGAAACCTTATCTCTATGAAATACACAAAAATTAGCCAGGCATGGTGGTGCACACCTGTAATCCCAGCTACTTGGGAGGCTGAGGCGGGAGAATCGCTTGAACCCAGGAAGGTAGAGGTTGCAGTGGACTAAGATGATGCCACTGCACTCCAGCCTGGGCGACAGAAGACATACAACATTTACATTACCCTGTAAAGTTTCTGTGAACTCCTTTCCACTCAACCCTCTTCCCCACCCAAGGCAACCACTATCCGATTTCTATCACAATAGGTATTTCTGTCTGCTCTTAAATTTCATATAAATAAAACCATACCCATATGTGTTATTTTGTGTCTGGCTTCTTTTATTTAAATTAATGTTTCTGAGATTCGTCCAAGTTATTAAGTACATCGATTTTCTTTTTTAGAGTTTAATAGTAATCCAGTCTATGGATACACCATAAATTATTTATCTACTCTCCTATGGCTGAATATTTGGATTTTCCCTTGTTTGGGGCTATTATGAATAAAGCTGCTATGAATACCCTTGTACAAGTTTTTTGTAGTCATGTGCATCTTGGATACAAATTACTTAAAAATGGAATTGCTGGATCATGCAATATGTGTATGTATAAATTCATCAGAAACTGCAAACTTTTTGCCCAAGTGGCTATACCATTTCATGCTTCCATCAGTACCAGTTACTCCATAATCTTATTAACAATGGTGTTATCGGTATTCTTCATTTTAGCCATTCTGGTGGAGGTACAGTATTTTTAAAATCTAGTTCAGTTTAATTTTTATTAAATTATCTTAATATATATTACATACTTTGCTAAAATACAAAAAACGTAGCAGAGATTATAATCAAATAAATAATCCTCTGATCCATACTTCACCTTTCCCAAATGCAACTATTTTTTAAATGTTTCTGGTTTTTGTTTGAGTATTTTCTATCTTCAAGTGTTTATACCACTATTCTTGACTTACTAACTTTAAACATTATTGATTTTCTGACATAATAGATGAAACTGTAGCTCATTTACCTCCCATCTCCATCATTCCTCTCCTTTTGATCATTTTTAGTTCATCTACTGTTTACTTCAAAAATTATTATTCATATAAGTTTTTGTTTCATCAACTTTGGTGTTTTTTTGTTTTTTTTTTTTTTTAGACAGAGTCTCCCCTGTCACCCAGGCTGGAGGACAGTGGCGCAATCTTGGCTCACTGCAACCTCCGCCTCCCGGGTTCAAGCAATTCTCGTGCCTCAGCCTCCCAAGTAGCTGGGCTTACAGGCACCCACTACCACTTCAGGCTAATTTTTGTATTTTTAGTAGAGATGGGGTTTCGCCATGTTGCCCAGGCTGGTCTCCAACTCCTGAGCTCAAGTGATCCGCCCGCCTCAGCCTCCCAAACTGCTGGGATTACAGGCATGAGCCACCACACCCAGCCGTTTTATCAACTTTTAACAGTACCTCTATTCTCCACACATTAGTGAGGGTAACCCTAGATGCAGCAGTAAGTAAGCCCCAAAATTTTACTTCCGGAACACAACAAAAATTTACACATTGCTGTTTTAATAACTACAATTTGGAGGCTTGAAAATTAAAGCAGTCAACTCCTCAAATACTATTCATAAAACTAAGAGGGTGAGCACTGCTCTCTCTCTCTCTCTCATGTCTGGGCTTTCCTCCATGCTATTTCAGACCAAATGTCCTTCTACATTCTCCCTTCTCCTCCACCTGGCTAGCTCCTATTAGACTTTCAAATTTATGCTACCACAAAATCCCCAAAGAGTCTTCCCAGACTGCCAAGTATGAGCTGGGTGCTCCTCCAGCACACTGTGCTTAACTTTGTCATCACAGTATTGATTACACAGTGTTGAAAATGGTTTCCTTGTCTGTCTCCTCCAAAACTATAAACTTCTTGAGGGAAAGGGAAAAACTATTCACTACTATATCCTCAGCATTTAGCACAATGCCTAGATTATAACAGATACTCAAATATTAAATGAAAAATTAAATTACTTGAATAGTGATTTGTACAATAGTAAATATTATTCAAATAATTACTTGAATAGTAATGGTCTCAAATTCCTACTCAAGTAATTTATATTCAAATGATTATTTTCCACCCCTTATTCATTAAATCATACATGGTTATGGAAAGGAAAATCAGAATGGATCAAAAATTTTAGATAATAAATAGTCCACAAAATTTAATTTTTAATCTTTTTTTTTTTTTTTTTTTTATGAGACTAGGTCTTGTTATGTTGCCCAGGCTGGTCTCAAACTTCTGAGCTCAAGCGATCCTCCTGCCTCAGCCTCACAAAGTGCTGGGTTTACAGGCATGAGCCACCACGCAATTTAAGTTTATATTTCAAATAAGAATATGCCTAAACACAAAGCTTAAAATCTTCTACTACCAAAAAAAAAAAAAAAAAAAAACTTTATCAGAATACCACTCCCTTATGATGTTACTAATATTGTTAAAATAACAATTTCAAGTAAATTCTTGTATTTATTTAACAATTTATTAACAGCCCACTTTGTTCCAAGCACCGTATAGACAGATTCCAAGGATTCAATACTGAATATATCAGATACAAACTCTGAGCTAAATTTCATGAAGTCACAGTAAAATCTCCCATTTTAGACATGAAGAAACTAAGACTCACAGAAATTAGATAAATTCTATTGACAGTTGCTTATGGTATTAATAATTATTTTAAATCAAGAAACTAAAAAATAGGTTGTACAGACTGAGATACTTAATTCCAAACCCAAATTAAGCAGAATAAGTAGCCTGAATAACAAACTAGAATAAAAGTAGAACTCATCCATATTGTAATCCAAGAGTTTATATATAGTATGTATCACTAAAATATATGCAAGAGTAAGACTCTGCCCTCACAGGCAACCACTTCCTCCTGGTAACTCAGAAGATTTTTTAACATCTTTGGAAAAGAAGTGCTTTGCCAAAACATTTCATGAGATTCAGGTGATACTGCGGTTATAGGGTGGAGCTGAGAAAGACCTGAAAGTTTAGCAAGGAAAGAGAGTCTGAGAATCTGAGGAACCTATGAACTGCTGCACGGCCTACTCTCTCAGCAGTGCGAGCCTTACTAGGAAATCAAAACATAACTGATTCCCCTTCAAAATCTTTATCTCGGCCAGGCGCGGTGACTCACGCCTGTAATCCCAGCATTTTGGGAGGCCTAGGCAGGCGGATCACCTGAGGTTGGGAGTTCAAGACCAGTCTGACCAATATGGAGAAACCCTGTCTCTACTAAAAATACAAAATTAGCCGGACATGGTAATGCCAGCTACTCGAGAGGCTGAGACAGGAGAATCGCTTGAACTTGGAAAGCGGAGGTTGCAGTGAGCCAAGATCGCGCCATTGCACTCCAGCCTGGGCAACAAGAGCGAAATGCCATCTCAAAAAAAGAACAAACAACAACAACAACAAAAAAAAAACAGTTCATCTCTATTGCTACCTAGCAAATGGGTCCAGATACTAATAGTAACTTGCCAAAGATTTACAGGATAATAGTGGAATCCAGATACAATCCCAAGTCTATCCAAACCCAAAGTCCAAGTTCTTTCCCACCTTACAATCTGAAGCCAAAGGCATATTTAAAAATATACATTTTTTTTAGTTTTATCACTTCAATCTCCTATTTTTAATCTGGAATTACTAAGTTTATGTGAAATTTTATAGTCTGGTATCTTCTATAAGAACACATTCTAAATGAAATTTATGGTCTTAAGAATAACTTACTTTGACCACAGTGAAAACAAGTTAAGCTATTTTCTTTGCTTAGAGTTTAAATAGGAAAAAGTTATTACCAATAATAATACCAACAACAAAAACCAACACCATTTACTGCACATTTATATTCAGACTCTGAGCCAAGCCCCTCACATACCAGTATCAGATTTATTTTCAGTCTTTCACTCTGCATTTATATCACTAGCACAACTTTGCTTCAATATTATTCAAGAGAAAAATAAACATTAAAAATACAGAATTAATAGCCAATTAAATCTAACTGCTTAGAGCAGGAATGTTAAATTGATAATTTTTATATTTTTAGGAGAACTAAAATAACTCTACTGATGTACTCAGTAGGGAGGGATACTGACACAGCAGAAAGCCAACTTTTCCATCATTAACCCACCAATTCTTCAAAGAAGGAAAGCATTTGCAGCTACCACAAGAGCCTAAAGGTTGTGCTAACAGCTAACTAGTCTATTCCCCTAGGGTGGCGGAAATGGAAAAGTTTTCAGCTACACCTATGACTTGTGTTACCACACCATCCCATCTTCCCTTACCATAACACACACAAATACACACACACATCAGAAACTGATGAGCAAAGCTGGTATCTTTTTTCAAACTGTTCCTTCTCACAAAAGTGAGCAACACAAAAGTGAGAAGGAACAAAACCTCAGAAACCTGTATGGCCCACCTCTTTTCTATTACTAGCAATAATGGGTGTTTAAATCACCTTCTGACAACATAAAGATATGTCACTTAGGAAACACAGTAGCTTGAAAAATAGTCCAATAGGTGTATACATACACACACACATCTTTGAAAAGACTCATGACTTAACAGGCATAGTAGAGCAGACAACAGACAGATACACCATAGGACTGGAGGTTCTATTTGCTGGCTGGCTCCTTGTACCTTTTCAGGTCTTAAAAGGAAATTAAAAAATGCTACAGTGTAGTTCCTCCCTAGGCACTGACCTTGTACTAGTTTCCCAGAATCCTCCTAAAATAATAGCGAACTCCAATTCCAAACTCTTACAATATTTCATTTTTAAGTATACAAGTTGGCAGAAAGTCTTTATTTTGCCAAGAAGGCTAAATATATATTTGAGAAAAATATTAACTATCACCATATATTGCAAGGTAAAAACCCACATTTTTCATAAGGAAATATCCATGCTAAGTCTTCAACTCCAAAAGTAAAATTTTTGTTTGTTTTTAAGGAAAACACAAGGATCACACCAAAGAACAGATCTTGCTCAAGGGAAATTTCACATATAATTTACTTAGTTCTAATCTCTTAAAAACCATGCCAAACTTTTAAAGAAAATAACTGTTACAGAACATCATGCTAAAAGTCTGAAAAAAAAATTATTTTTCTACTTTGAGTGTTTTTTAAAAATCTCAATACTAAACTTTGATTTTGTCTGTTTCACAGAGAAGGTAAAATAATTGATTCACACATCTATTTCCACTAATCTATACTTTCATAAAGTTGCACACATATTTAAAAAGAAAAAGAAACTTGCACTCAGTGTAAAACATAAAAACAAGCCAGGTGTGGTGGCTCACGTCTGTAATCACAGCACTTTGGAAGGCCAAGGTGACCAGATCACTTGCGGTCAGGAGTTTGAGACCAGCCTGGTCAACAAGGTGAAACCCCGTCTCTGCTAAAAACACACACACACACACACACACACACACACACAAAATTAGCCAGGCATGGTGGCACATGCCTGCAGTCCCAGCTACTCAGGAGGCTGAGGCAGGAAAATCACTTGAATCTGGGAGGTGGAGATTGCAGTGAGCCGAGATCGTGCCACTGCACTCCAGCCTGGGCAACAGAGTGAGACTCTGTCTCAAAAATAAATAAATAAACAAACAAATAAAACATAAAAACAACTGAGATGATGTAATTAAATAATCTTAATAAAACTAGATATGTCTCAACTTGCAATATATAAAATTTAAGAAAATAATTTTAAGCTTGGTAGAAATTAAAAAAATAAGAATTAGAGCCTTGGTTCATAGACATTTTAGAGTTTTTCTCAGAGGAATCCTAAGCAAACATACATTCTATCAATTCCACTTTATAAATTTAACAAGGCAAAGGTTTATTCCTTTATGCCAAGAGGAAAGTTCCAAGCATTCCACTGAAGTTTACAAAGCAGCCTGCCACACCACCATGGTGGCAAGAGACGAAAAGAAAGAAAAGAAGGAAAAGTGCTGCTCCCACCACCCTGTCTGCTGGGCATTATGGGGAAGAACGGCAGGTGACAGCCCCTTTCTGCCGATCCTGCCTCTCACCACAGAAGCATCAATGCTGGGATACTGATGGATATATACACTGAGAAAGAACTGAGCAGAGGAAATGAGGGAGTGGAGTTAATCAGCAACCCAAGCCAGAGCTGAGGGAAGCAGCAGTCTGCAAAAAGTCAGTATTTCCCTATTTCTCTTCCCTCCTCACTAAACTGAATGTTTACGCCCCTTGCCCTCCCAAATTCATATGTTGAAATCCTAACCCCTAACCAAAGTGATGATATCAGGACATGAGGCCTCTGAGAGGTGACTAGGTCACAAGGACAAGAGCCCTCATGAATGGAATTAGTTCCCTTATGCAAGAGATCTGAGAGAAATGGTTGCCTTTTCACCATGTGGAGACATAGGGAGAAGATGGCCGCCCATCTGTGAACCAAGAAGCGGACCCTTACCAGACACTGAATGGGCAGACACTGAATGGGCCTTGATCCTGGACTTCCCAGCCTCCAGAATTGTTAGAATAGGTGTTTATAAGCCACCGAGTCTATGGTATTTTGTTATGGCAGCTCAAACAGACTAAGACATCTCCTCAACCTATGCCCTTCACTCTAGTTCCCCCTAATTTTCCCCCAATTTTCCCTAATTTTGCTCTTCACTTCATTTGGAAATATCTCGATGTTGTTAGAAGTACTCAGGAGTAATATATTTTATTGTATTATATATATATATATTTTTTTTTTTTTTTTTTTTTTTTTGAGATGGGGGTCTCGCTCTGTCACTCAGGCTGGAGTGTAGTGGTGCAATCATAACTCACTGTAACCTCTAACTCCTGGACTCAAGCAATCCTCCCACCTCAGCCTCCCAAGCAGCTAGGACTACAGGTGAGTGCCACTATGCCCAGCTAATTATTATTATTATTATTATTAATGAGAGAGGGTCTCACAATGTTGTCCAGACTGATCTCAAACTCTTGGCCTCAAGCAATCATCCCACCTCAGCCTCCCAAAGTGCTGGGATTACAGGTGGGGGCCACCACACCTAGACTCCAGGGTAATAATCTTATAATCTTTATATCCTACGAAACCCAGAATGATTAATAAATTTGAAATTTACATTTGTATTATTCCAGATTAAATTATATTTCATGAAAATTAATGGACTCTCTGCTCTTGTGGGGGGAAAATTCTGTGTATTTTTGCAAAGAAAAAAGTCTAGAATATACAAAAAAATGATTACTTCTGAGTGCTGGCATAACAGGTGCTTTTACCAGCCTTTTTCTATATTGTCTGCTAATTTTATGACAAACATATTTCAATATCATAATCGCAAAACAAATGAATAGGATTTGAATTAATAGTATTTACCACGTTTTCAACCTACCAACCTTAAGATCACAGGGGCTACAAATGTAATAGACTTTATATTAGAACTTCCCTGTAATCCCAGGCTAAAAATGCTGATGTTCACATGATCCTGGTATTTTAATCACCCAGAATTACCCCCTGTTGTGATATAATGTAAAGTGTAAAGCACTGTACAAAGGTATGAGGTTATATGAGCCTTTGGTCAGTAAGGTTCAAATGAAATTAAAACGTGACACGACATTCTTTTTTAGTGAGACTTGAGGTAATAACACATTTCATTCTTAAACTTTTTTCCTTTCTGTACACTTGTACTTCTTCCAAGTTTATTCCATGATTACAAGCTCTTTAACTTATTTTCCCAGCATCCAACTATATCCTCAAGAGTTATTCTGCAATCACAGTCTCACATTTTAAAGTAATAAGTGAAATGTTCATTCCTAATTATTTCTGCTTTAAAATCCTCTCAGCTATGTGTGCCCATATGAACTAGAAAATACTAGGTATTAGGTAATATAATGGTATATAGAAGGAAGACGACAGAAAACAAGCCCTATCTACTCTTTATGGTGTTGCCTCCATTCTCCCCAATCTATCAGTCCCTCTTAACCCCTCTGACTCTCGATTCCCTTACATACTCTGTCCTTCCACCACCAGGAAAACTAAACAAATAATAACTAAAATGAAAATTTCACCAGAGGGGCTCAACAACAGAAGAAAGAATCAGCAAACTTAAAGACAGACAATAAGAGTATCCAGTCTGACCGACAAAAAGAATGATGAAAAATAAACAGAGCCTTGGAGAGAGATCCATGGGACACCATGAAGCCTATAAACATATGTATAATGAGAGCTGCAATAGGAGAGAGAAGGGAAAGGAAGGAGAAATTATGTGAAGAAATGATGACTGTGGTGGGGTGCAGTGGCTCACACACATAATCCTAGCACTTTCAGAGGCTGAGGCAGGCGGATCACTTGAGCTTAGAAGTTTGAGACCAGCCTGGGCAACGTAGTGAGACCTCATCTTCACAAAAAATTAAAAAAAAAAAAAAATTAGCTGAGCATGATGGTGTATACCTGTAGTCCCAGCTACTTGGGTGGCTGAAGTGGTAAGACTGATTAAGCCCAGCAGGTCAAGGCTGCAGTAAGCATGATTATGCCACTGCACTCCAGCCTGGGCAACAGAGTGAGATCCTGTCTCAAACAAAACAAAATAAAATAAATTAAATTAAATTTAAAAAAAAAAGAAATGATGGCTGAGAACTTCTCAAATTTGATGAAAAACATTAATCTACACATCCAAGGAGCTCAACAAACTCCAAGTAAGATAACTCAGAGATCCACACCAAGACACATCATAGTCAAACTGTCAAAGCCAAAGACAAAAACAGAATCTTGAAATCAACAAGAGGAAAAAAAAAAAAAACCCTCTTCATATACAAGGGATTCTCAAGATTAACAATTGATTTCTCATCAGAAACCACAGAGGACAGAATGCAGAGATGACACAGTCAAAGTGTGAAAGAAAAAGACTATCAACCAAGAATTCTACATCCAACAACACTAATATTGCAAAAATCAAGGAGAGCTGGGTAAAGACAGAAAAAGAATTATAACATTCCCAGACACAAAAACTAAAATAATTTATTGCTAGTATACCTGATATACAAAAAATACTAACAGGAGGCTTTCAGCTAAAATGAAAGGACTCTATACAGTAGCTCAAATCTACACAAAAAATTAATAACACCAGGAAAAATAATGACATAGGCAAAGAGAAAAGAAAGCATAAATGTATTTTTGTCTGTAACTCTTTTCTTCAATATGATGTAAAGGACAAATACATAAAACAATAATTAAAAAACTGTGTTAGTGGGCTTAATGTATAAGATATATATGCATAGTCACTATGAAATACCATCCATGCTGAACTTGTTGTGAAAATCCCTATCATGTTGGGGTTAAGTATTTAGGGTACTCATAAAATGCTATTCAATCTAGAAACTGCACACTTTCTAAAGTTCTATTAGGCAAACTCTCAATAAGAATATGAAGGCTATGGCTGAGAGTGGTGACTCATGCCTGTAACTGCAGCACTTTGGGAGGTTGTGATGGGTGGACCACTTGAGGTCAGGTGTTCAAGACCAGCCTGGCCAACTTGGTGGAACCCTGTCTCTACTAAAAATACAAAAAATTAGCTGGGCATGGTGGTGCATGCCTGTAATCTCAGTTATTTGGGAGGCTGAGGCAGGAGAATCATTTGAACCCAGAAGGCAGAAATTGCACTGAGCCAAGATTGTGCCACTGCAACCCAGCCTGGGTGACAAGGCAAGATTCTGTCTCCCTAAAAAAAAATTAAAAAAAAAAAAGAATGAAGGCTGTAACAGATTTTAAGAGTTAAGTTTCTCCATCACATTCCAAATTTATATAAAGACATACATGCCCATGGATTCCTTGGCACATAGAAGTCTCTGTTTCAAAAAGGATATTTATAATTAGGTTATCATTTCCTATTAATCAATACCTAAAATTTCAGCTATTTACCCAATTAATTCATGGAAGGCAGGGCTGAAAATGTTGTGCTAAATTACAGTACTCTAACACAGAAAAATAGCACACCAATAATATTTATATTGGTTGATATGATAACATGTGAGGATTTTAAAATGTGAAAAATCACTTACCAAATGCTTATCTGGTAAAACATTACAAATAATACCTCCCCCAAACTTTTTTTTTTTTTTTTTTGAGACAGTCTCACTTTGTCACCCAGGCTACAGTGCAGTGGCATAATCTCAGCTCACTGCAATCTCTGCCCCCCAGGTTCAAGAAATTCTCCTGTCTCAGCCTCCCAAGTAACTAGGACTACAGGCATATGCTACCACACCCGGTTAATTTTTGTATTTTTAGTAAAGATAGGGTTTAGCCATATTGGTCAGGCTGGTGTTGAACTCCTGACCTCAGGTGATCCACCCCCTCTGCCTCCCAAAGTGCTGGGATTATAAGTGTGAGCCACCGCGCCCAGCCACAACTACCACTTTATAATCAATGGAAAATCACCAAATTAGAATTTTTTCAAATAATGTGCATCCTAAAGCAAACATAGGGCCAAGCATGGTGGCTCATGCCTGCAATCCCACACTTTGGGAGGCCAAGGCAGGATTGCTCGAGGCCAGGGATTCAAGGTTACTGTGAGCTATGATTAAGCCACTGCACTCTAGCCTGGGTGGCAGAGCAACACCCTGTCTCTAAAAAAAAAATTAAAAGTAAAAGTAACAAATTTAGAATTGTGGACCACTGGTAGAATTTTTTTATTCTGTTCATTCATTTAATTATTCAAGAAACATTTATGGCACACTTGCTGTGTCAGACACTATGGTAGGAACTAAAGTAAAAAGACAAGGTCTGCCCCTCGAAGTACGCACAGTCCAGGGAAATGCTCCCATTCTAGAATTAAAGAAGGTATGATTAGAAGAGACCTAAGAGTTCCCTTGTTTAACAGATGAAACTGGAACTCATCACTACTTAGCTACTAAGGCAGACAGACATCCAGGTATAGAGATTTCCCACCCCATGTTTTCTTTGCACCACATTTCTTATGACTAAAAGCGACGAAGGAGTGTTTCCATGCAGGTGAAGCAGAAACATGGAACTCTGGGCAATATATGTAATAGTTATTAAATTGGAGACAGAAATTCCTAATGGATATGCACAATATAAGTATTTAACAATTATTAAGTAACAATTATTTAAATAAATATCTAACAATTTAGAGACAAACATCTCTAATAGATGCGATATTATGGTAAAGCCCTAATTAGCAACCTTTACTGAAGAACTAAAATAAGGTAATATAATAGTAAGCCTTCTTAGCTATAATTATAGTTTTGCCTCTGTTTTCTGATCTGTAAAATGGGGATATTAAAATTTTATTTCACAGACTGTTGTGAAAATTAAGTGAATTAATACTTGAAAGCATTTAGTAAGCCTGGTACCTAGTAAACACTCATTAAATGTTTGGTACTCTTGTGGACAATCATTTCTTAAATGTACTAGTATGATACATAAAGACTAAAACAAGGAACTATTTTCTTTAAGGGATTATCCTATTATTATAATGGTCTTATTTTCTGGTGACTAATAAAATCTCACTATATTATATATTTCAGAAATAGTATTTAAAATGAATGAGATTTAATAGTATGACCCCTTACTCTATAAAGATCTTATCAGTCCTAAAGCTACAGAAAAATAGACATTAATTAAATTACTAATTAAAATTCCATCACAATTTTAATAAATTAAATCATTTTGTTCAGTATTACTGAGATCACAAATCTTAAATGTCATTAAGAGGCTATTCAAAGATGACTTTCAAGTTAACTAAAAACTTTATGGGCTAGGTGTGGTGGCACACGCCTTTAATTCCAGCACTTTGGGAGGCCAAGGAGAGAGGATCATTTGAGCCCAGAAGTTTGAGACCAACTTAGGTAACACAAGGAGACCTCTTCTCTACAAAAAAATTAAAAAATTAGCCAGGTGTGGCGGCACACGCCTGTAGTCCCAGCTACTTGGGAGGCTAAGGTAGGAAGATTGCTTGAGCCTGGGAGGTCCAGGCTGTAGTGAGCTATGATCCAGCCTGGGCACTCCAGCCTGGGCAACAAAATAAGATCCTGTCTCAAAATTTAAAAATAAAATTAAAAGTTTATGCAGATGTTCTCATTCTACATAAAATATTCTTAAACATATGTAAAATAAACATTCATTATATATATTAATGAAACTCTTTTATATTAAAATAACTCATCACCCAATATCAATAATAAATAACTGTATTTGTATCCACTTACTGCAATCTCTCTACAAGCCGACATGGATATTCCTGTGCCTTCAATTTGCTTCAATGCATATTCCTTTTCATCTTTTCTGCACATAAACAAAAAAAATTATTTTTCCATATATCACTTTCAGATTCAAAATTATAACTACAAAAACAATGGAAACGCACTTAATTTCTCAGTGATATGTAAACACTCTCACTATGCCATGCATTGCTTATTATTTTTGATAATATTTCAACTACAGAAATATGAAATACCAAAAGAAATTCATGTCACAATGAAAACATCAGACAGAGCCAAAACACAAAACTCAAAATTGAAACAGAACAGGATACTAAACACAGCACTAGTTACAAAGAGTAAACAAGCATAAATATAAACTCAAACATATTGCAAGATAATTCCACTCCTGTCTTAATTATCTGGAGTCTACATAAAGCATTCTGTTACAGACATTCGCTACAAAAAAACTGACAGACATAAACTCCCAGATTCATTTAAAGTAATTTCATAGTATAAGAAGCATTTATAGGAATGATAACCCACTGAAACACACTGTATCTCACTTAGGATGGGGACATTCAAAAGCCCGAGGACCTCAATCAAAAGCCTTTTAGAGAGACCTCAATCAAAAGTCTTTTGAAGACTTCAAAGCTCTAGCCACCAACATGTCATTCTCAGGAACACTAGGAGAAATCCAGTACCTAAAGTGGATTTTTCAAACAATGCACGTAGTATTAGGAATTCTGGGAAATCCCAATAGTTACTAAGTTGCTTAACCAAGAGAATACAGCAGTTCAAAAACCAGTGAAACATTCTGTTAAAATATTAATAGTATGAGATGAGCAGCTAGTATAATACAGTAAGTACAGTAAGCATTCTCAAGAGTGCTGAAATCAGAACCAGCCACACAAAGGTCCCCGCTGAATGTCATAACTATAGTTCATATTGTGAGTTGTTCTTATAAGAGGAGTTAAATCCATGCCTTTCAAGTTTTGTCTTTTGATCGTATTACAGCCTCAGCAAAGTACCACCATGTCATGATGTTTTTGTCAAATATAGCGCCAAAGTAGTGTCATATCTGTCTACTTAGCTATTCCTCATTTTCCCCATTCTGTGTTGACCTGCAGATAGAGCAGTTTAGGATGTTATTCAAAATTCGCATTTTAAAACACCATTTTACATCCCTTTTGAAGATTTTTACAATCATCTATAAGCAAATAATTGAGTTATGGTTACTTTCCCTCACAATCATTTTGAAAATTATATCCATTTTTCTTCCAACAGACAGCATTCAGGAAATAATTAAACAGTATTTTGACAAACAAAACATACTAGGTATGTCAACAAGATGGACTATGATACAATTTTTAAAATGATGGCTAGAAGGTCATTAGAAACGTGGAAAATGTGTACCATATGCTACTGAGAAAATACGCAAATTATACTATATAAAAATATACATCTACAAATATGTTGAAGGCAATACAAAAAATTAAAAAGTTACATTAAGATGAAGGAAGTTATGTCGACTAACTTTAGTGCTAATATTATACTGCCTTTTAAATTAGAATTGGGGTAAAAAGAAAAAAACCAAAATAAATTGATACTCTGAAAATACCTACTAAAACAATCTTTAGTATTTTCAAAGTGACAGCTCAAGCACGTTTTAAAGAGCAAAGTCAAAAATAAGGAAAGCTTAAATGATCATTTTTTTCCTTTTTCTCCATCCTGTTTTTTGCCCAAACATAAAACTAGACTTTTCAGACCACTCAGAAGCCACTAAGAAGCACAAACTGCAGGTGATTGAATGTAATCAAAGCCAAGTGTTCCTTCTGTGCCTTAAATGTATTTGTGGGTACATGAGTGAGAGCACATGTGCCTGAGAAGCTCAACGCAATGCTTACAATGTAAATTTTATACATTTAATAATTAAATTATCTATCAGATATCTATTGCTAAATATTTAAGTTTGATGTATTCTTTAAGCAAAATTACAAAAGCTTTCTGAAAAATTTTTCACATGCAACTATAATTTTTTCAACAGAAATATTTCAATCCTCAGTTCCCCTAGACAAAGCAGTCCAGAAGCTCATGTAATTGCATAGTTTTATTTTAATACTGTAAAGAATATTACACAATCTGGATAGGTTATAGTTGCTATGGAAACTATAAGATCTTTGCAGTAAGTCAAAAAGTGCAAAATTAACACATCAAATTAATGGCTTTTGAATTTCACATCCAGTCTGTCAAAGGAATTTGAGAGCTTGAACAGAAGAGACTGAGCATAGGCCTCTTACTCTAAATTATATGGACAGGAACAAGGAACAAACCCAGCAATTATTTCACTTAATAAGTTTAAATATAACTTCCATCTGTTAAATTAATAAAATACTCAAACATTTGCAATTTTAAGATTTATTTGCAACATTTACATTGAGAATGAAAGAAAGTACACATATCATTACTTTTTATCTTTGTAAACTAACTGTCAGATGGTAAGTGATGATGTGGAATCTCTGAGGTTCACCATATGAAGAAGCTGCAAGGTCCCAGAGGGCATATGGGACTCCTTGGCACTGTACTACGTGAATGCTAATCTTTGGGCATATGCCAACACCTTAGTCTGAAGACTAAATATGCATCCTTTAACACAACGTCTAGAAATATTTCAATGATCAGGCACATGAGACAGAGAAGCTTTACTGCTCTCATCTCATGTGAGTGCGCCTCTCCATGAGTTCCTCCAAGTAGAGGAATTCATACCTCACACCTTAGATGTTTCAGGCACATGTAATATTAAATATCATAAAAGAACAATTTTTTCTTTTACATGAAAAGGCTGAAAAGCAGGTGAACCTGCCTAGCCTACACTGCTATGATAATCTGGCTTTTAGGGGCAGCTTAGTTCCTCTTTAAAATTATTTCATTTCCAAATTACTTTTATTTCTAAATAACAAAGATAGACAAAGCAATTCCAAAGCCTTCAGAGAAACTGTTTTCTACATTTTCATGTATATTAGATAGTATGATTAGAGCAATTGCATATTGAAATTAATCAGAGGAATTTACTAAATGCATCCAGAAGAATTAAAAATACATATATTTGTACTATAAACATGGATAAATGCTATATAGAATTTTTAAATATCAAGATGTTTCTTCCATACGTCTATAACGTGTAGCAACACCATGAAAACTTCACTCTCAGCAGTCACAATGAAAACCAATTGTTTGATGTGAACAGTATGTAACAAAATAGAACAAATATATTTGACAGAGACTGATTCTATTAGGTCTTCCATCTGAGACACTATGTTCCTTTTTTATTTTTTTTCTTTTTTTGAGACAACTGTGTCCCCCCAGGCTGAAGTACAGTAGCATGATCTGGGCTCACTGCAGTGTCGACTTCATGGGCTCAGGTGATCCTCCCACTTCACCCTCCCAAGTAGCTGGGACTGCAGGCACACACCACACAGCCAGGTAATTTTTGTATTTTTTGTAAAGATGGGGTTTCGTCATATTCGCCAGGCTGGTCTCAAACTCCTGAACTCAAGTGATCTGCCCATCTTGGCCTCCCAAAGTTCTGGGATTACAGGCCTGTACCACTGTGCCCTCCTGGCTCTGGAAAATTCTTGATGCAAACAATTCTATAGAGAGTAGAAAATATAAAAAGCACATATCTGTGCAAAAAAATAGAAATCATTACCTTAAAATGAAAGTTTACTCCCATACAGAAAATCAAGCTCAGTGGTAGAATTTAAATGTAATTCAGGGAAGAATTTCTCAAGTCTAGAGAAGCAAGCCCAGCAGGAACATCTCTTAAATGAAATATTAGGACCTGTTTTAATGAAAAAGATAGTCTTACACCTTTCAACAACATCCAAACTTGGCGACCAGCCCACACTCAACTGTAGCAAGGTAAAGCACAATTCAGTAGCCTACACGCAAAAACACAGAGTTAAACCAAAGTTCCATTTGTTGTAGTCACAATTAGACTGGCCCATGGTTCTTTGACTCCTATCAATAATACTGCTGGACGTCCAGACCAGCCATGGGCCACATTTATCCTAAAGTAGACAAAAAATTTAGAAGTATCTTTTAAAGAAAGATAAGAAAACCCAATATGAGGCAAGATTGAAGGAAAATTTTAAAGTATTCAAAAGAACAGAATAAAAATCCTTTTTCTTTGTTTCTAATAAAAACAGAAAAGCCTTATTATTTTATACCAACTAACAACTACAGTGTTTATATTATATATCTCAATATTGCCAACTCTTGGGACAAATTAGAGACAGATATCAGGAAGTTCATAATCCACATGGAAAGAGATTCTGGGTGACCAGAAAATATACAAGTAACCTGATGTGCTCCACACCTACAAAAGATATGCATAATAAGTGCAGAGAGAATGCAACCATTAATTCATTCAGAGCTTTAAGAAAGGTAATTCCGGCCGGGCGCGGTGGCTCAAGCCTGTAATCCCAGCACTTTGGGGGGCCGAGACGGGTGGATCACGAGGTCAGGAAATCGAGACCATCCTGCCTAATACGGTGAAACCCCGTCTCTACTAAAAAATATAAAAAACTAGCTGGGTGAGGTGGCGGGCGCCTGTAGTCCCAGCTACTTGGGAGGCTGAGGCAGGAGAAAGGTGTAAACCCGGGAGGCGGAGCTTGCAGTGAGCCGAGATCCGGCCACTGCACTCCAGCCTGGGCAACAGAGGTGCATTATGACTAGGGCAAGAGATGAGGTTAGAAAAGTAAGGAAAGAGACCACGTGATCTACAAAGAAGCTTGTGTTTGATACATAAACAGTGTAGAGTCAAAGGTTTTTGGAACAGAGGTTAACAGATCTTTGCTCCGAAAGATAACAATAATAACTACAGATAAAAACAGGTGGCAGAGTAAACATTTGGTAGGTTGAGTCAAATGTCCAGATAAGAGAAGATGAAGGACTAGATTTAGCAGCAGAGAAGAAGAAATAATAGGTCCAAAACACATTTGAGTCAGAACTGACAGAATTTAGTAACCACTTGATTCTGTGTGAAGAAGATGACTCTGAAGATGGATGAAGTTTCCACTCTGCCTCATCGTATGAATGACCACGTTTTTGGTTTTTTTTTGAGACAGAGTCTTGCTCTGTTGCCTAGGCTAGAGTGCAGTGGCATGATCTCAGCTCACTGCAACCTCTGCCTCCTGGGTTCAAGCAATTCTTCTGCCTCAGCCTCCCAAGTAGCTGGGACTATAGGCGTGCACCACCACACCCAGCTATTTTTTTGTATTTTTAGTAGAGATGGGGTTTCACCATATTGGCCAGGTTGGTCTCGAACTCCTGACCTGGTGATCCGCCCACCTTGGCCTCCCAAAGTGCTGGGATTATAGGCCTGAGTCACTGTGCCCGGCCAAAAGACCACACTATTAACCACAGAAATGATGACATGACCTAAATGAAGACCTGGAAACCTAAGATTTTATCCTAAAAGCAATGAAAATTACATATGAAGGTTAATCTTATTAGAGAGGACTAAAATTAAAGGAACGAAAAATAATTAGGAAGTTACTGCGATGTAAGTGTGAGCAGGTGAAAACCTGGATTAACAGAACAGAATGTTAGCTCTGAAAGGGATCTAAGACAATCCTGTATAATCTCTTCACTTCAGTGATGAAGAAACTAGGCCAGCAGCTAGAGGCAGAACTAAGACCAGCTCTTCCAATTCTTCATGACAGAGGGGTAATAAGATAGGAGAAAAGAAGGGACATCTATGATAGTCATTTTAAAGGAGGAACTGATGGGACCAAATGAACAGAAAAGATTAAGAGGGAGGGATCAAAGATGAGTCTGACATTTTGAGCTTGGCTGATACAAGGATGATGCCTCTGAGAACAAGGTTCATATCAGATCTCAGAAGATTCTGTAGCTTTAGAAATGATTCATTTACATAGAAAGAAACCCCAACCAAAAATGAAAATACCTCCGAAGTTCAAAAAGGAGATGTCCTGAAGATATTTATTTACTAAGGATCTACAATAGTAGAGTTTCAGACTGAAAGGTTTGAGTCCATAAATGTGATGATATTGCCTAGAGGAAGTAGCACATAGATAAGAGACTTTTGAGTGCCCAGGAAAGAACTGGAGGGAGGAAGGAAGGGAAGGAAACAGTTCTGAAGATACTTCTCTTTTTCTCTTTTTCTTTTCTGAGACAGTCTTACTCTGTCACCCAGGCTGGAGTGCAGTGGCGCAATCTTGGCTTCACTGCAACCTCTGCTTCCTGGTTCAAGCAATTCTCCTGCCTCAGCCTCTGGAGTAGCTGGGATTACAGGCACATGACACCACGCCCAGCTAATTTCTGTATTTTTGGTAGAGACAGAGTTTCACTATGTTGGCCAGGCTGCTCTCGACTCCCGGCCTCAAGTGATCCACCCACCTTGAACTCCCAAAGTGCTCCCATTACAGGTATGAGCCACCACACCCAGCCCAATACTTCTCTTTCATATCCCTTAGAACAAGGTCCTCAACACTTGGCCCACAGATCACTACCATTCGGTGGCCTGTTAGGAACAGGGCTGAACAGCTGGAGGTGAGTGGTGGGCAAGCAAGCAAATCTTCATCTGTATTTATAGCTACTCTCCATCACACCCGTTACCACCTGAGCTCCGCCTCCTGTCAGATCAGTGGCAGAATTAGATTCTCACAGGAGTGCGAAACCTACTGTGAACTGCATGTGCAAGAGACAGATTGCGTGTTCCTTACGAGAATCTAATGCCTGATGTTCTGTCACTGTCTCCCATCACCCCCAGAGGGGATCATCTAGTTGGAGGAAAACAAGCACAGGACTCCCACTGATTCTATATTATGGTGAGTTGTATTTCATTATATACTACAGTGTAATAATAACACAAATAAAGTGCAAAATAAATGTTATGGACTTGAATCATCCCAAAACCATCCCTACCCTGCTGGGTCTGTGGAAAAACTGTCTTCCACGAAACCGGTCCCTGGTCCCAAAAAGGTTGGAGACCACTGCCGTAGAAGACAAACAATTTTATGAAGTTTGCTTTTTTCTAAACCTTTTATGAGTCAAATTCAAATCATGAAATCATCAGAAACGCAGTATCTAAAATAAGACAGTATTATCAGTTTTTACAACTAGGTGTTACTTACAAGACATTCTTCAAATTATGTGATGTGCTACCATTGGTCAGATTAGAAAAAAAAAAAAAGACATTCTTCAAATCATGACATCTGGGCCAACTATTTTTTTCTTCAAGAACAATGATGACATAAATCAACGTTGTATCCCTTTCCTTTATTATGTGATGCTTTGGCTTAGCCAACTAGGAGGCTTCCACAACATGGAAAAATAATTTTAAAACACAATGTGGAATAAAAATTTGAAATAACAAAAAAAATCAAAAAGATCATCTTGTTTCATATGGGTATCATTCTGAATTATTCAGTATCATCATGAGCCCAATATTCAGCCAGCCTAGTAGTAATGATCCGTTATTTGGAAACAGTATTCTTTATTACATAATAACATATTTAAATTTTGTATAATGAAATTTTTCAAAAATAAATAAATAAATGGCAGTAATGCTGCATGTACCCATCACACAATTTTCAGCTCGTGGACAGCCTTATTTCTACTGCCTCCACTTTTCTTAATTATTTTGAAACAAATCCCAGACATCTTTCTGTTTCATTCACAAATAGTTCAATGTCATAACACTTTAATATCAGTAATTTTCCTAGTTTGAAAAACAGTCTTTTAAAGTAATTCTGAAACATTTAAAATCTTCCAACATAAGGTACTGCTATTATTTTGTATTCCTCTTATTAATGAATGTCAAATAATACTAGTACCCTCTTTATGCTTTTCTTTTCTGACAAAAATGTGCTTCAGAAATTATGCTTTCATCCACCAAATATTTCACCTATTCAATCTCTAAACATCACTAAAATATAGTACTATTCTTCTTTATTCAACTTAAGAATTCCCTCGCAACATGAAAATGTGACAACAGTTTGATTATGTCTTTGCTTTCATTCCTTAGAAAGACTACCTTTATTTACTCGTTTTTGTTTGTGTATGGAGACAGGGTCTCACTATGTTGCCCAAGCTGGTCCCAAACTCTTGACCTCAAGCGATCCTCCTGCCTTGGCCTCCCAAAGTACTGGAATTACAAGTATGCGCCGCTGACCTAGCCTAGCCCTTTTTCTTACAAACTGATTGACTAGTTTATCTCGTTTTTTTTTTTTTTTTTCTTCTTTTTAGACAGAGCTTCACACTGGTACCCAGGCTGGAAGGCAGTGGTACGACCTCAACTCACTGCAGCCTCGACCTCCTGGGCTCCGATGATCCTTCCACCTCAGCCTCCCAGTTAGCTGGAATTACAGGCATGCTCCACCATTCTTTGTAATGTTTTGTACTTTTTGAACAGACAGGGTTGTGCCATGTTGCCCAAGCTGGTCTTGAATTCCTGGGCTCAAGCAATCTGCCCACCTTGGCCTCTCAAAGTGCTTAGGATTACAGGCATGAGACAACACACCTATCTTTCTCTTAAAAATGATCTTCATTATATACTATTTCCTTCATTTAGCATTCCAAGTCAGATAAAAAGCTTTCAAAACAACTAGAATAATTTTTTCTTTTTTTTGAGACAAGGTCTTTCTCACCCAAATTGGAGTGCAGTGGTGCAATCATGGCTCACTACAGCCTTGACCTCCCAGACTCAAGCAACCCTCTCACCTTAGCTTCTGAGTAGCTGAGACTATAGGTGTGCGCCGCCACACCTGGATAATTTTTTTTTATTTTTTGTAGAGATGGGATCTCACTATGTTGCCCAGGCTGGTCTCCAACTCCTAGGCTCAAGAGATCCTCCTGCCTTGGCCTCCAAAAGTGCTGGGATTAGAGGGGTGAACCACCATGCTTGGCTTAGAATAATGTTTTCATTGATGAATTAATTGTATAATTTCTTTTCTTTAAGGTGTTCATATTTAGTTGACATTTCTATGCAACCATACCTTGATTGCAGAGTTTTAACGAAAAACAACAATTCACTGGACTGAATTTGCACATCAATATACTTCACCAGTGGCCCACTAACACTTCAAATCTTATTAATTAGGATATGCTGATAATATTTCCCCAAGCTTTTTACTTTTTAGTCAACAACTACTTGAATTGTCAGTGCACTTCTAAAATCCCAAGTCCAACGTTGCACTGGTAAATATATTACTACATTTCATCAATATTTAATGCTTAATTTGTTTCTAAAATTGGCAAATCGGCAAAATCTTTTTTTTTTTTCTTTTAAGACAGGGTCTTGCTCTGTCACCTAGGTCAGAGTGCAGTGCTGCAATCATGGCTCACTGCAGCCTCAACCTTCCAGGCTCAAGCAATCCTCTCGCCTCAGCCTCCCAAGTAGCTGGGACTACAGGCACACATCATCACACCCAGTTAATTATTTATTTTTTGTTTTTTAAGACAGGGTCTTGCTATGTTGCCCAGGTTGGTCTCAAACTCCTGGGCTCAAGTAATCCTCCCATCTCCGCCTCACAAAGTGTTGGGATTACAGGCGTGAGACATCACACCTGGCCTAAAAATGGCAAATTCTTATTGCTGGGAAATGAATTTTTTTAAAAATGTATCTGCAGTAATGCTTAATACTTCAGGCATTACTTTTAAGGCTTAGGTTTAAAACATTAATGATTAATAGACTGCAATCATTAGCAAATATTTAGTTAAACTAAATTTTTTTTTTGAGATGGAGTCTCTATCACCAGGCTGAAGTGCAGTGGCTCAATCTCAGCTCACTGCAACCTCTGCCCCCTGGGTTCAAGTGATTCTCATGCCTCAGTCTCTCGAGTAGCTGGGATTACAGGCACGTGCCACCATGCCCAGCTAATTTTTTTGCATTTTTAGTAGAGACAGGGTTTCACCATGTTGGTCAGGATGGTCTTGATCTCCTGACCTCGTGATCCACCCACCTCAGCTTCCCAAAGTGCTGGGATTATAGGCGTGAGCCACCCTGCCCAGCCTAAACTAACATTTTTATAGAAAACACTATCTTACTTTGAGAATTCATGAATCTTAAGTCAGACTTACTTCCTACAGACGGTAATATAATAAGTGATGTGAGGCATTTATTTCAGAAATATTTTACTAAGCACACAGTATGTGTCAAGCACTGTGCTAGATTCCAGGAACAGGAGGAAGAAAGAGCTGATCCCTTGTCTTGTAAATCTTTTTTTTTTGAGACGGAGTTTCAGAAAGAGTTGATCCCTTCCCTTGTGAATCTTTTTTTTTTTTTTTTTTTTTGAGATAAAGTTTCACTCTTGTTGCCCAGGCTGGAGTGCAGTGGCACGATCTCAACTCACTGCAACCTCCGCCTCTAAGTTCAAGCTATTCTGCTGCCTCAGCCTCCTAAGTAGCTGGGACTACAGGCATGCACCACCATGCTTAGCTAAGTTTTGTATTTTTAGTAGAGATTTAGGGGTTTCACTATGTTGGCCAGGCTGGTCTCAAACTCCTGACCTCAGGTGATCCGTCTGCCTCACCTCCCAAAGTGCTGGGATTATAGGCACGAGCCACCATACCCAGCCCCTTGTGAGTCTTTATACAGAGAGACACACAAGCAAAGGGTACAATCTAATAAGTGCTATAACAAAAACATGCAAAGAACATCAGATAATGAGTAAACAGAAGGGCTTGGTTCTGGTGAGGGGGATAGACAGGGACTGCTAGAAGGGCTTGGTTCTGGTGAAGGGGATAGACAGGGACTGCTATCAGGTAAATAATTTTCAAAGGAACATCTGAGTGGGTCTCAAGAGATAAGCAGGATTTCACTGAGCAAAAGAGGAAAGAACAGAGCCTTATAGGCACCAGAAATGTGTGGACAAGTCCAAAGATTAAGATCCATGCTATATCCAAGCAATTAGCCAAAGACAAATACAGCTAGAATACAAGAGGTGAAAAAACACATGAAAAGAGCAAAACAGACAGAATCAGCATAGTTTTGTATGGTATGCTGAAAACTTGGCACTTTTCCTGTACTGTGGAAAGCCATCAGAGGTTTTCCAGCAAGAGAAACATGATCGAACAGGTATTCTCAGTAAGTAGATACTATGCAGGGTAGATCAGAAGATTTAAAGCCAGAGGCAGAGGGACCAATGTAGAAGTTTGTGGAGGGTGGAGGAGGGCCAAAATTAGAGTAAATGTAGTCAGAATGGAGGGAATGGACTCAAGAGGCATTTGAGAGAAAAAAATATCTATTATGGCCAGATGCAGTGGCTCATGCCTATAATCCCAACACTTTGGGAGACCAAGGCAGGTGGATCACTGAGATTAGAAGTTCAAGACCAGCCTGGGCCACATGGTGAAACTCTGTCTCTACTAAAAACACAAAATTAGTTGGGTGTGGCGCACACCTGTAATCCCAGCACTTTAGAGACTGAAGCAGGCACATCACCTAAGGTTAGAGGTTCAAGACCAGCCTGGCCAACATAGTGAAACCCCGTCTCTACTACAAATACAAAAATTAGCTGGGCATGGTGGCATACATCTGTAGTCTCCGCTACTCAGGAGGCTAAGGCAGGAGAATCACTTGAACTTGGGAGGCAGAGGTTGCAATGAGTTGAGATCACACCATTGTATTCCAGCCTGGGAGACAGAGCAAGACTCCGTCTCAAAAAAAGAAACAAAAAGACAGGGACAAAAATGAGCTGGGTGTAGTGGCTCACCCCTTGGTCCCAGCTACTCAGGAGGCTGAGGCAGGAAGATCACTTGAGTCAGGAAAGTGGAGGTTGCAGTGAGCCAAGATTGTGCCACTGCACTCCAGCCTGGGCAAGACCCTGTCTTAAAATTTAAAAAAGTTATCTACTGTGGCCAAATATATTTAGGTACATTGTAGGCATTCAAGAAATATTTAATGAATATGTATGCATATGTGTGCACGTTTGTGTATATACGTGTATGTATATGTATATGTGTGTGTACATGTATACATATGTTTATTGGGCAGATAGCCAAAAGAACAGCTGAAGGTGACTGAGGTTTCTAGCCAAAGTGTTGTCTCAGTGAAATTAAGGCCATTTATAAAAAAGAAAGAATAAAACTGACAATGGGCTAGTTTGGAAGTAGAGAATAAATTCATTTTGGACGTGTTGGTTTTGAAGTAGCAACTGAAGAGGCAGTAGAATATGAACGAAAGAAAATAACAGAACTGGAGTTCAGAAAAGAGAACATCTCCATAGAGGTGACTGTTAAAACCACAAAAGCAACTGTGATCACAAAGGGAAAGAACACAGAACCCAAGGGCTAAAGATGGTGGTCAGTGCAACCAAACCTCTTTCACATGATGGCACCCACATAATGCTATTATTTCTACCCTGGACACCAGGGTAGAAACAGACAGACAGAACTACTCATGGGCAAAGAGAAAAGGACCCATGGGCTTCCACTGCCCTAAACCCACTGGTTGTCAAATAATTCAGAGGATTAATTAACAAGACCCACAACTCATTCACAGCACCCATACCACAGGAGCCCTTCTTCAGTAAACACCGTCCTACAAAAGGCTGAAGAAAGGTAAACTATTAAAATTCCCTGATAGTAAGCAAATCTGGATGTGGGATACTCTAAGAAAACTGGGTTGACTCCCCTCCCCTTAGAAAAGGAGCACCATAAAAAGGGATAACTTAGATTAAAAGAGAGTCAAAGCATATAACAATCAAATACTATGCATAAAATACTTGACTAAATTGTGGTTCAAATAAAAATAGCTATAAAAGTTTACTTGTGGGACACCTGGGGAAATTTAAATATGAACCAGAATTTATATAATGTTATTATGATATGGCTAATTTTATTTTTTAATTTTTATTAACTGTCAAATATAGGATAATGGTATGGTAATACAAGCAAATGTTCTTATTCTTAGGAGATAAAGGTTCAAGTATTTGGGGTTGACATGTAATGACAACTGCAAATTAATTTCAGATTGTTCAAATACATCAAAAACCATTCATACATACATAGAGAGATAAAGCACTTATAGAAAGATAGTAACAACTGAATCTAGGCATTCAAGGCCGCTGAATGTAGGAGTTCACTGTTCTAAAGTAAACTTTTCTGCTTTTACAAACCTTTTCTTAATAAAAAAATTGAAGAGAGAAATAACTAATAAGCAGCAGTTAAGAGTTAAAGAAAAGGCCAAGTGTGGTGGCTCACATCTGTAATCCCAGCACTTTAGGAGGCCAAGGTGAGAGAATTGCTTGAGGCCAGGAGTTCTGAGACCAGCCTGGGTAATGTGGCAAGACCCCATCTCTAAAAAAGTTTTAAAATTGGCTGCGCATGGTGGTGCTCGCCTGTGGGCTCAGCTACCCAGGACGTTGAGGTGGGGGACCGCTTGAGCCCAAGAGGTTGAGGCTGCAGTGAGTCATGTTTGTGCTACCACACTCCAGCCCGAGCTACAGAGTAAGACCCTGTCCCCCACCTCCCCGCAACACAAAGGAGTTAAAGAGAAAAACAATGAAAAACAATAAGAAAAGGGTGTACAGAAGCAAAGAAACAAGCATTAAAGGGTAGGTGGGCAAAAGTGTCAAATGTAGAAGCAAGGTCAAATAGGAGAGAACGGAAAAGAGCTCATCAAATTTAACATTTAATGACATTTGTGAGAGCATCACTAGCAGAGCAAGTGCTTTGTTTAATACTCTCTCAAGATCTTACCATACTTTATTATAATTACTTAGAACTGATTCATTTCCCTTACCCCATCCCCAAATGAGGAAGGAGACTATCTTGCTCATTTCTGTATATTCTCTAGGAGTTAACTAAGTATTTTGCAAACAGTAGGGATTAAACATGTTACCAAAATAAACTTGTTCATTAGTCTTGGTCATTTTAAAAAATATTTTCACTGTAATAAGAAAATCCAGAAAACTGTCTTTTAACTATACTCCAAGGATAAAAATATATATATTCTGAAAAATAAAATTAAAATGACAGTGATGATCAAATATCAGTATTTTTATTGTAAAAGTAATTATATCTAGAAATTCACCTAAAAGCAAGTATCTCCCTCTGGAGGGAAGGAGAAAAATATAAATATTTTGCCATTCTTAAATCCCACACTGTCAGATTCGATAGAGCTAGATCATCAGATTAGACAGTACTGAATCAACAATCTGCTCCCCTTAGGTGCATTTTAAGATTTAAGTCTTCATGAAATCATCTCAGATATAAATATCAATGAAAACTAAATACTCAAAAAAAAATCATAAAATGACGGGTCAGGTGTAATGGCTCATGCCTGTAATCCTAGCACTTAGGGAGGCCATGGCAGAAGGATCACTTGAGCCCAGGAGTTTGAGACCAGCCTGGTCAACGTAGCAAGACCCTGTCTCTACAAAAACTAAAAAAATATTTTAAAAATTAACCAGGCATAGTAGCACATGCCTGCAGTCCCAGCTACTCAGGAGGCTGCAGCAGTAGGATCACTTGAGCCTGGGAGTTCAAAGTTGCAGTGAGCTATGATCATACCACTGCACTCTAGCCCAGGAGTTCAAGGCCAACCTGGGCATTATAGCAAAACCCGTCTCTAAAAAATAAATAAGTAAGTAAAATATTAACACTGGAAATAATTTTATGTCCTTCTTTATGCTTATCTATACTTTCCTGATTTTTCTATAATTAATATTAACTACTTGTATAATAATCATTTTCTTTTACAAGTTTCCATATAAATTGACCTGAATTTGTCTGTATGAAAGCTCAGGTTAATTTGACCTCGTTAAATGATCCAATTCATAGAAATGCCAACCCAAGACCAAATTCTAGTCACTAAAAAGCTGAAAAACAGCCGGGCGCGGTGGCTCACGCCTGTAATCCCAGCACTTTGGGAGGCCAAGGCGGGCGGATCACAAGGTCAGGAGATCGAGACCACGGTGAAACCCCATCTCTACTAAAAATACAAAAAATTAGCTGGGCGCGGTCACGGGCGCCTGTAGTCCCAGCTACTCGGGAGGCTGAGGCAGGAGAATGGCGGGAACCCGGGAGGCGGAGCTTGTAGTGAGCCGAGATGGCGCCACTGCACTCCAGCCTGGGCGACAGAGCGAGACTCTGTCTCAAAAAAAAAAAAAAAAAGCTGAAAAACAAGAAGTTAGGAAAAGAAAGCTGCTGCCAAAGCAGAATAAACACCAACAATAATGAACCAATCAACTGGGAACTTATGGCAGGCAACAGCATTTTTCCATTTATCATTAAATCAACCTTAAAACAAAAATACTGTCCAATACAACACATTTACAATAAGATTTATAGTAATAGTTACACTTATATGGTACTTACTATATGGCAGGGACCGATTGAAAGCCTCAACTAGGCCAGGCGCGGTGCATCACACTTGTAATCTCAGCACTTTGGGAGGCTGAGGCAGGCAGATCACTTGAGTCCAGAAATTCAAGACTAGCCTGGCCAACATAGCAAAAGCCCCTCTCTACTAAAAATACAAAAATTAGCCAGGCATGGTGGCACGTGCCTATAGTCCCAGCTACTCAGGAAGCTGAGGCACAAGAATCACTTGAACCTGAGAGGTGGAGGGTGGAGTTTGCAGAGAGCCAAGATTGTGCTACTGCATTCCAGCCTGGGCCACAGAGCGAGCCTCTGTCTCAAAAAAAAAAAAAAAAAAGCCTCAATATATTAACTCTTTTAGGCTGGGCACAGTGGCTCACACCTGTTAATTCCAAAACTTTGGGAGGCTGAGGCGGGAGGATTACTTGAGCCCAAGAGTTCAAGACTAGCCTGGGCAACATAGTGAGACCCTGTCACTACAAAAAAATACAAAAATGAGTTGGGCGTGGTGGCACTTGCCTGTAGTCCCAGTGACTCGGGAGGCTGAGGTGGGAGAATAGCTTGAACGAAAAGGTCAAGACTGCAGTGAGCCACGATCACATCACTGCACTCCAGCCTGGGCAACAGGGCGAGACCTCATCTCAAAGCAAACAAAACTTCTAATTCCTACAAGATGTTATGAAGCAGGTACTATTAACCATCCCCATTATACAGATGAGGACACTGAAAGCAAGTAGATTAAGTAACTCACTCTATATCACAAAGCTCATTAAGTGGCAGATCCACAATTCACACTTAAATAGTCTGGCTACAGAGTCTGTGCTTTAACTGCTATAGTGATTATTTCCCCTCTCAGAAGGGGAATATGCCAATCCAGTCTCACAGGCAAGACAGCACGATACATCTGAAGTTCAGTAAGGCTGGTTTCAAGTAGGGGAAAGCAAGTTAAAGCTGGAGAAGCAAGAAGGGCCAGATGAAGCAGAACAAGTAGGAACACAGGTAAGTATTTTAAGCAATCTGGGTTGGTGCTTTCATTTGTTTTTTGATAAGGGGGTTCTCATTTTGTTGCTCAAGCTGATCTCGAATATCTTCGCTCAAGTCATCCTCCTGCCTCAGCCTCCAGAGTAGCAGGGACCACAGATACGTGCCACCCTGCCCAGCACACAATCTGTGTTTTTTGTAGTCTGAAGGTGTGACGATAGCACAGGCAACTAGTTAAGAGGCCTTTGCAATAATTTAAATGAGAGGTGGCTATCGTCTAAATTAGGATAGTAGCAGAGGGAATAAAAAGAAGTGGATGGATCTCACAGGTAATCAGGAAACAGTGTCAACAGAACATGTGGTGAAGAAACAAGAGAAAGAACTGCACGAACTTGATTCCCAGTGTCCAGCTCAGGCAATGGGTGATGGTGGTACCATTCACTGAGTTCAGAAGAGCAGATTGGGCAAGTTTTAAATAAGTTGAAGTTGAGAAGACTGTGGTATTGTCTAAACCAAGAAGTCCAAAAGGCATCTGGACACACGTATGGTTTACAAAGGAGAGGTGGACTTGAGACAGAGATGTGAAAGTATTTAGAAATTGAAGTTGTGAGACTAGGAAAAGACAGAACCCTGAAAAACATCATTTAAGGATGTTTTTCATTTAAATTTCATTTAAGGATGGATGCTCAGTGGTTTACCAATTATTTCACTTTACTTTTGTCTTTCCAACTAACTGCTAAGTTCATTGAAAGCAATGATGCCTCCTACAAGCCTCTGTAACTCTGCAGCTTTTCACGTATTAATGGGTATTTGCAAGGTACTTAACCAACTGAGATATGGGGAAGGGATAAATAAAATACACTTGACACTAGGAGAATCCTTTTCTTAGGATTCCTCTCATCTTCCATTTTCCCCCCTGGCCTTTGCTCCCTCAATTACTGCTGCCCTGACTGTGCTAATCCAATGGAAAAAGATGAATTTGGGGACTGATAACTCAGGAGTTATGCAAAAGTTCTGTGATCTACTTTCTCATACACTGTTGGGAACAAGCCCCCCAAAATCTGGCCATAAACTGACCCCAAAACTGGCCATAAACAAAATCTCTGCAGCACTATGACATGTTCATGATGGCCAAACACCTGTCCCACCCAGGGCAGAAAACTGCTTAAAGGCATTCTTAAGCCACAAACAACAGCATGAGTGATCTGTGCCTTAAGGACATGCCCCTGCTGCAGTTAACTAGCCCAACCTATTCCTTTAATTTGGCCCATCCCTTCATTTCCCATAAGGGATACTTTTAGTTAATGTAACATCTGTAGAAACAATGCTAATGACTGGCTTGTTGTTAATAAACACATAGGTAAATCTCTGCTTGGGGCTCTCAGCTCTTAAGGTTGTGAGACCCCCGATTTACCACTTCACACCTCTATATTTCTGTGTGTGTGTCTTTAATTCCTCTAGCACCACTGGGTTAGGGTCTCCCCAACCGAGCTGATCTCGGCAAATGGCGTCCATCATGGGGGCTCGAATCCAGGTCGAAGGGTCACCGGAGCGATGGATGGAGAACATGGAACTAGCTAGAGGACACCCGAGTACTCTTAAAGCAATCCCCATGGTGAGTAAGAAGGGGAGCTCAGAAGTGTCAGGGTAACAATGGGACAAGTGTGAGCTGTGGTTCATTCCACCTTGGAACTTTTTCACACTGATGAGGAGGAGGAAGGAGAGTGTAATGAAGTAACGGAAGAGCTTACAGACCAGGTTTATTTGCCAGCTAAAGCTAAAGCAGCAAAGGAGGGAGAAGTTCATCCCTACCCTTCTGCACCCCCTCATTATTATTTTGAAGAAAAAGACCCTCCAGATCTTTCTTTTCCAGAGGTCACTGGGCGAAAAGTAGTTGCCCCAGTGACTGTTCGAGCAGCACCTCAAGCCACTGCTGTTTTTTCTATTCAGGCAGGAATTCAGCAAGCTAGACGAGAGGGTGATTTAGAAGCTTGGCAGTTCCCTGTTAGAATACAAGCCCCAGATCAACAGGGAAATATTATAGCAACATTTGAGCCTTTTCCTTTTAAATTACTCAAAGAATTTAAACAAGCTATAAATCAGTATGGACCAGGTTCTCCTTTTGTAACAGGATTGTTAAAGAATATTGCTGCTTCCAGTCAGATGATTCCTTCTGACTGGGACGCTCTTACTCGAGCTTGTCTAACTCCTGCTCAGTTCTTACAATTTAAAACTTAGTGGGCAGATGAAGCTCCCATTCAGGCTTCTCACAATGCCCAGGCCCAACCTCAAATTAATATAACTGCAGACCAACTTTTGGGGGTTGGCAGCTGGGCTGGTTTAGATGCACAAGTGGTCATGCAGGATGATGCCATAGACCCGCTTAGAGGAGTGTGCATTAGAGCTTGGGAAAAAATCACTTCAAGTGGAGAACAATACCCTTCCTTTAGTGCTGTAAAGCAGGGACCCAAAGAACCATACATTGATTTTATAGCTCGGTTACAGGAGTCTCTTAAAAAGATGATTGCAGATTTGGCTGCTCAGGATATAGTGTTGCAGTTATTAGCTTTTGACAATGCTAATCCCGATTGCCAGGCTGCTCTGTGACCTATCAGAGGGAAAGCACATTTAGTTGATTATATCAAGGCTTGTGATGGTATCGGAGGTAATCTGCATAAAACTACTCTGCTAGCACAGGCAATGGTAGGACTGAGAATGGATAAAGAAAATACTCCGTTTCCTAGAGCTTGTTTTAACTGTGGGAAGCATGGTCATACTAAAAAAGAATGTAGAAAAAAATCAGCGAGTCAGGCTGCCAGATAGGGGAAAAAAGAAAACTGCTGAGCCTGAAATAGGTCCAAAATGTAAAAAAGAAAAACATTGGGCTAATCAGTGTCACTCTAAGTTTGATAAAGATGGGAACCCAATTTCGGGAAATGCCATGAGGGTCTCGTCCCGGGGCCCATTCTAAACCGGGGCATTTCCAGCTCAGGCCATTCCCTCACCCCTGTACAATGTCTGTCCCCCACCATAGCCGGTAGTACCGCAGTAGATTTATGCTGCACAAAAGCTGTGAGCCTTTGGCCTGGGGAACCCCCATAAAAGGTACCAATAGGAGTCTGTGGACCCTTGCCAGCGGGGACAATAGGATTACTTTTAGGAAGGTCTACTTTAAGTTTAAAAGGGGTACAAATACATACAGGAGTCATTAATTCAGATTACAATAGGGAAATTCAAATTGTTATATCTACTTCTGTTCCCTGGAAAGCAGAGCCAGGAGAGTACATAGCACAGCTCCTGATTGTGCTATATATGGGAATGGGAAAAAGTGAAATTAAATGAACAGGAGGATTTGGAAGCACAAATAAACAAGGAAAAGCAGCTTATTGGGTATATCAAATTACGGATAAATGTCCTACCTGTGAAATAACTATTCAGGGAAAGAAATTTAAAGGTTTGGTAGATACAGGAGTGGACATTTCAGTCATTTCTCTACAGCACTGGCCATCTGTGTGGCCAATTCAACCTGCTCAATTTAACATAGTTGGAGTTGGTAAAGCCCCTGAAGTATATCAAAGTAGCTATATTTTGCATTGTGAGGGGGCCCAATGGACAACCTGGGACTATCCAACCAATTATAACTTCTGTACCTATAAATTTATAGGGAAGAGATTTATTACAACAATGGGAAGCACAAGTTCTAATTCCAGAACAATTATACAGCCGTCAAAGTCAATATATGATGCATGAAATGGGGTATGTCCCTGGTATGGGACTAGAAAAAAATTTGCAAGCTTTGAAAGCACCACTTCAAACAGAAAGACAGAGTTCCCACCAAAGATTAGGAAATAATTTTTGATGGCGGCCATTGTTAAGCCTCCAGAACCTACACCTTTAAAATGACAGATCAGCCAATTTGGACAGAACAATGGCCGCTAAGTAGAGAAACTGGAGGCTTTAGAGAAATTAGTGACTGAACAATTAGAAAATGGGCACATAGCTCCAACATTTTCCCTTGGAATTCTCCAGTTTTCCTAATTAAGAAAAAACTAGGTAAATGGAGAATGTTAACTGACTTAAGAGCCATCAATTCAGTTATACAACCTATGGGAGCATTACAGCCAGGATTGCCTTCTCCTGGTATAATTCCAAAACATTGGCCTTTAATAGTCATAGATTTAAAAGACTGTTTCTTTACTATTCCCTTAGCTGAGCAAGACTGAATGGTTTGCATTTATAATTCCTGTGGTAAACAACCTGCAGCCTGCTAAGCGTTTTCACTGTTTCACAGATGGGTCTAGTAATGGTAAAGCTTCTTATTCCGGATTGAAAACTAAAGTTTTCCAGACGCCCTATACTTCACCTCAAAAAGCAGAGCTTGCAGCGGTAAATGAGGTATTGACTGCTTTTGATACGCCTATTAATGTGATTTCTGATTCTTCATACGTGATTCATTCCGCACAGTTAATTGAAAATGCTCAGTTACGATTTCATACAGATAAACAACTGATGACTTTATTTAACCAATTGCAAACAGCAGTTAGGAGTAGAATGCATTCTTTTTACATCACTCACATTAGGGCTCATACACCTCTTCCAGGACCTTTGACTGAAGGGAATCAAATGGCTGATCACCTAGTTGCTAATGCAATATCTAATGCTAGATATTCACAATTTAACCCATGTTAATGCCTCTGGTCTCCAATGCAGATACGACATTACCTGGAAAGAAGTTAAAGCTATTATCCAATGATGCCCAACTTGCCAAATGGTACATTCCTCATCAAGTTAATCCTCGAGGATTGGAACCTAACTCTCTTTGGCAAATGGATGTCACACATATTCCCTCATTTGGGAGACTAGCTTACGTACACGTATGTGTGGACATCTTTTCTCACTTTGTCTGGGCTACATGCCAATCAGGAGAGTCTTCTGCCTGTGTTAAACGTCACCTTTTGCAATGTTTTGCGGTGATGGGCATTCCAGCTTCTATTAAAACAGATAATGCCCCAGACTATGCTAGCCAAGCTCTAGCTACATTTTTCTCTATGTGGAAATATTAAACACATTACTGGTATCCCATACAATTCTCAAGGACAAGCCATAGTGGAAAGAATGAATCTCTCCCTAAAACAGCAGTTGCAAAAGCAGAAAGGGGGAGAGAGAGAATATGGAATACCACAGATACAACTGAATCTAGCATTATTAACTTTAAATTTTTTGAGCTTGCCCAAAGGCCAGATGTTATCAGCAGCTGAACAGTATCTACAGAAACCAGCTGCAAAGACAGAAGCAGAACAATTGGTTTGGTGGAGAGATCTGATAACAAAAAGTTAGGAAATAGGTAAAATAATAACTTGGGGTAGAGGTTATGCTTGTGTTTCTCCAGGCCAAAATCAACAGTCGATATGGATACCATCAAGACACCTGAAACCTTGTCATGAGCCAGATGCCAAGTAAGAGATTCCGGGAGGATTCCAAGGATCCCCACTTGCAGCCATGTTGAGACTGACACCGAGGAGGACTCCAACTGTCACAAGCAACACCCGTTGAACACAGCCACCCACCTGGGGAAAGATCAAGAAGCTGTCACAGATGGCGGAAGAAAACCTAAGGAAAGTGGGACAACCAGTCACAACAAGTAATTTAATGGTAGCTATGATAGCAGTTATCACCATTGCTGTGAGTATTCCTTCAACAAAGGCTGACACAGAAAACAATTATACTTACTGGGCATATTTATCAGTCTTGGTTGGCAATAATGCCTGGATGTAATCACTCCATGACTCAGTTACATATGCTTTCTGATCTCAGTATTTACCATAATAAATTTGCTCCTATAATTGAGGCATACAGCCCTCAAAAACCTACTTGTAAACAAAACTGAACCTGGCCAGAAAAAAATGAACATACTTGTTTAAGAAGATTGCACTGCAGAATAGGAAGAGGTGCTGCATAACGATTCCTATGGAATCATTATTAACTGGTCCCCTAAGGGGATGTTTAGCTTAAATTGCACCTCTCAGTCTGTGTGCCACAGCCACACTATGTTCAGATGATCTGAACGAAATGGTCAGATGGTAGAAATGATAAGAAGTGCGGCAAGAGTTCCTATTATCTGGAACCATGGTGGTATAGTGGCACCTCAACCTCAAATGATATGGCCTGCTGTAGGGGCTAAACACAAGGATTTGTGGAAACTATTAATAGCTCTTAATAAGATCAAAATTTGGGAAAGAATAAAAAAGCATCTATAAGGACACTCTACAAACTTGTCTTTGAATATTGCAAAATTAGAGAACAAATATTTAAAGCATCCCAGGCACACCTGACCTTAATGCCAGGAACTGGGGTGCTTGAAGGAGCTGCAGACAAATTAGCAGCTAGTAACCTGTTAAAATGGATAAAAACACTTGGAAGCTCTGTAATTTCAATGATGATTGTGCTTTTAATCTGTGTTATTTGTCTTTGTATAGTTTGCAGATGTGGATCCTGACTCTTGCAAGAAGTAGCTCACCATGACAAAGCTGCCTTTGCTTTTATCGATTTGCTAATCAAAGAAGGAGGACATGTTGGGAACAAGCCCCCCAAAATCTGGCCATAAACTGACCCCAAAACTGGCCATAAACAAAATATCTGCAGCACTATGACATGTTCATGACGGCCATAATGCCCACGCTGCAAGGTGGTGGGTTTACTGGAATGAGGGCAAGGAACACCTGGCCCAACCAGGGCAGAAAACTGCTTAAAGGCATTCTTAAGCTACAAACAATAGCATGAGCGATCTATGCCTTAAGGACATGCTCCCGCTGCAGTTAACTAACCCAACCTATTCCTTTAATTGGGCCCATCCCTTCGTTTCTCATAAAGGATACTTTTAGTTAATTTAATATCTGTAGAAACAATGCTAATGACTGGCTTGCTGTTAATAAACATGTAGGTAAATCTCTGTTCGGGGCTCTCAGCTCTGAAGGCTGTGAAACCCCTGATTTCCCACTTCACACCTCTATATTTGTGTGTGTGTGTCTTTAATTACTCTAGCGCCACTGGGTTAGGGTGTCCCCGACCAAGGTGGTCTTGGCAATACCCAATACCCCATAAGCAAATTAGGGAAAAATTATTTTTTTTAAGAGAAAAATGGAGAAGGGTCCTTATTTAAAATAAAAGACAAAATTTGTTCTAGTGTATGTTATTGCTATAGTAGAAATTTGTATATTGTCAATCACAAAATATTCACTGTTTTTGGCCCTCAGTCTTCTCACTGACTGATCTCCCTGATCTCTTTCCTCCTATTCTTCTTATCAGATAAGATTAAGCTTTCCAGAAATTTTGTGAACACCCAAGCCTGAGATCAAAGCTCTCTTCTCTGCATTCACCAAGCATGTGTATGCACTATACAAGTAGCATTCATCATATACCACTTCGTATGGTAGCTTTTCCATAGTGTGTGATATAAATAACTTGGGCTATGGACTCATATACCTCATATACCTATCCCATGAAGTCACACAGTGAATAGGTTACTTATACCCTCATATTATCAGTTTTTGCATCTGTAAATTAAGAATATTTACCTTATTCAACAGCTTTGAAGATAAATGAGATAAAGGAGAATACATAAAGTACCTAGCACAGTGTCTAGCACCTATTATAGGCTCGTTAAATGTCAATTCCTCCAACAAAATTGTAAACCTTTTAGGGACTATGGAAGAAGTTCACACATAGACATTTCAATTAGAATACTTAGGAAGAGATACAGGAGTATGAGTTTCTGGCAAATACATATCAGTAAAAACGGAACACAGCACTTGAAATGAACATTTCTTATATGAATAATAAGTTTCCAGAGAGGATGTATCATTATCATGTGTATCTTTTTAGCCAATGTAATACCTTGGAGCTAACAATCAAATATTTGACGAATTGATTAACTGATTAGATGACTGATTTCACTGGCTATCTGCCTTTTCAAATAAGATAGAGGTTTACAGTAAGAGTCTAGAATTAGGTTTTACATTCAACAAATAGTTATGTGCACTGTGGTACATATTGGGCACTACAAGGCTTGCAACAATATGCTGAGGTATAGTCTTTGCCCTCCAGGAGTTCAGAGTAGAGAAACTAAAGAAAATAGAAGGTATTATATATTAAAACTGCCTGAATCCCATCATCTAAAATACTTTTATGACCATCCATTTAATCCCATTTTCTCATAAAAGTTAAGGCAAAGTGAAGGAATGCAGGGGAGGAGCATGGAGTCCTCCTACGATCTGATATAAGCAGTACCTGACGTTTTTTATACTACCAAATAGAATAATCTATTGAGATTATTATAACTCGTGGAGAGAAATTAAATGGTTCCCCCTAACATCAGGAACAAAGCAAAGATGTCTGCTCTCACCACTCTTATTTTATTTCTGAGATGGAGTTTCGCTCCTGTTGCCCAGGCTGGAGTGCAATGGCACAATCTCAGCTTACTGCAACCTCCACCTCCAGAATTCAAGCGATTCTCCTGCCTCAGTCTCCCAAGTAGCTGGGATTACAGGCATGAGCCACTGCACCCAACTAATTTTGTATTTTTAGTAGAGAAGGGGTTTCTCCATGTTGGTCAGGCTGGTTTCAAACTCCCAATCTCAGGTGATCCGCCCACCTCAGCCTCCCAAAGTGCTGGGATTACAGGCATAAGCCGCCATGCCCAGCCTGCTCTCACTGCTCTTAATCAACATAGACTGCAAGTCTTAGCTAATGTAAGACAAGAAAAGGAAATAAGAGGTATACAGATTGGAAAGGAAAAAATAAAACTTTGTTCACAGATGACATAATTGTCTGTGAAGAAAATCCCAAAGAATCAACAAAAAAAAAACTCCTGGAACTAATAAACAATTTTTTTTTTTTTTTTTTTTTGAGACGGAGTCTTGCTCTGTGGCCCAGGCTGGAGTGCAGTGGCCGGATCTCAGCTCACTGCAAGCTCTGCCTCCCGGGTTTACGTCATTCTCCTGCCTCAGCCTCCAGAGTAGCTGGGACTACAGGCGCCCGCCATCTCGCCCAGCTAGTTTTTTGTACTTTTTAGTAGAGACGGGGTTTCACCGTGTTAGCCAGGATGGTCTTGATCTCCTGACCTTGTGATCCACCCGTCTCGGCCTCCCAAAGTGCTGGGATTACAGGCTTGAGCCATCGCGCCCGGCCTAATAAACAATTATAGCAAGATTGCAGGGTACAAGATTAATATAAAACGTCAATTGTTTTATTATACACCAGCAATAAAAAATTGGAGTTGGAAATTACAAATACAATACCATTCACATTAGCAACCCAAAAAAGAAATATTAAGTACAAATCTAACAAAAGTATAAGATATATATGAGGAAAACTTAAACTACAAAACTGTGATAAAAGAAATCAAAAAAGATCTAAATAAGTGGAGAGATATTCCATATATAAGTTTAAGAAGACTCAATATTGTCAAGAGCTCAATTGTTTCTAACTTAATCTCTAGATACAACATAATCCCAAACAAAATCCCAGCCAATGGCTTTGTGGACATTGACAAACAGGTTCTAAAGCTCATGTGGAAAGACAAAAGACCCAGAATACCAATGCAATATTGAAGGAGAAAAACAAAGTTGGAAGACTGATACTACCCAACTTCCGAGAGTTATTATAAAGCCACAGTAATCAGGACAGTGTGATACTGGTGACAAAAAAGACAAATCGATCAATAGAACAGAATAGAGAGCTCAGAAATAGACTCACACAAATAGACTTAGGTGCTCGTTGACAAAGGAACAAAGAGCAGCAATGGAGAAAGAAGTTGTTTCAACATACCGTGATAGAACAACTGGACGTGTATATGCTAAAAAAAAAAAAAGAATCTAGACACAGACCTTACACCCTGCAAAAAAATTAACTCGAAATGGACTGCTGACTTAATATAAAATGGAAAACTATAAAATTTATAGAGAAGGCCAGGTGAGGTGGCTCACGCCTCCAATACCAGTACTTTGGGAGGCTGAGGCAGGTGGATCACCTGAGGTCAGAAGTTCAAGACTACCCTGGCCGACATGGCAAAACCTCATCTCTACTAAAAATACAAAAATTTGCTGGGCGTGGTGGCGGGCACCTATAATCCCAGCTACTCAGGAGGCTGAGGGAGGAGAATTGCTTGAACTCAGGAGTCAGTGGTTGCAGTGAGCCTAAATTGTGCCACCGTACTCCAGACTGAGCGACAGAGCAAGACTCTGTTGCACGCATAAATTAATTAATTAATTAATTAATTATTTTAGGGAATAAAATAGAAGAAAACCTAGATGACCTTGGGTTTACAATGCCTTTTAAATATAATACTAAAACACAATTCATATTTTTTTTTAATTTGAGAAGTGGGACTTGACTAAAATGAAAAACTTAGGCTCTGTGAAAGACATTTTAAAGAAAATAAAAAGAGTCAGGCACGGTGGCTCAGACCTATAATCTCAACACTTTGGAAGGCTGAGGTGGTAGAATTGCTTGAATCTAGGAGTTTGAGACCAGCCTAGCAGGACCATGTCTCTACAAAAAAATTTTAAAATTTTGACATTTTAGGAAGAAGGATCACTTGAGCCCTGGAGGTTGAGGCTGCAATTAGCTAGGATCATGCCACTGCATTCCAGCCTGGGTGACAGAGTAAGACTCCATATCAACAAGAAGAAGAGGAGAGGTCAGACGCAGTGGCTCATACCTGTAATTCCAGCACGTTGGGAGGCCAAGGCGGGTGGATCATGAGGTCAGGAGACTGAGACCATCCTGCCCAACAACATGGTGAAACCCTGTCTCTACTAAAAATACAAAAACTTAGCTGGGCGTGGTGGCACGTGCCTGTAGTCCCAGCTACTCAGGAGGCTGAAACAGGAGAATGGCGTGAACCTAGGAGGCGGAGGCTGCAGTGAGCCAAGATCCCACCACTGCACTCCAGCCTGGTGACAGAGCAAGATTCTGTCTCAAAAAAAAAAAAAAAAAGACGAGGAGGGGAGGGGAAGGGAGAGGAGGAAAGGGAAGGGAAGAATTGAACAATTTAACACCCAAATCCAATTAAAAAATAGATAAATGATCTGAATAGACATTTCTCAAGGAAAGATACACAAATGACCAACAGGTATATGAAAAATGTTCAACATCACTCATTATCAGAGAAATGCAAAACCCCAATGATATATATCATCTCACACCAGTTTGAAATGGCTATTATCAAAAAGAGAAAATAACAAATATTGGCAAGGATGCAGAGAAAGGGGAACTCTTATATACTGTTGGTGAGAATTTAAATTAGTACAGCCATTACGGAAAACAGTATGAACATTCCTCAAAAAACTAAAAATAGAAATATCATATGATCCAGCAATCCCACTACTTGTTATACATCCAAAGTAAAGAGAATCAGTATGTCAAAGAGGTAGCTGCTCTCCTATGTTTACTGCGCACTATTCACAATACTGAAGATAAGGAATCAACCTAAACATCCTTCAAGAGATGAATGGATAAAGAAAATGTGGCGCATATATATATAATGGAAAATTATTCAGCTGCAAATGAATGAAATCCTGTCATTTGCAGACCAGGCATGCTGACTCAAACCTGTAATGCCAGCACTTTGGGAGCCCCAGGCAGGCGGATCACTTGACATCATGGGTGCAGGACCACCCTGGCCAATTTGGTGAAACCCAATCTCTACTAAAAATACAAAAAGAAATTATCTGGTTGTGGTGGCAGGCCGCTGTAATCCCAGCTACTCAGGACACTGAGGCAGGAAAATCCTTTGAAACCAGGGGGCAGAGGTTCCAGTGAGCCCAGATCACACCACTGCACTCCACCTTGGGCAACAGAGCGAGACTCTGTCTCAAAAAAAAAAAAAAAAAAAGAAAGAAAGAAAAAAGAAATCCTGTCATTTGCAGCATCACTGACCCTGCAAGGCATTATTTTAAGTAAAATATGCAATGTATAGAAAGACAAATATCACATTTTCACTTATGTTTAGAAGTACAAAAAGGTGATCCTAGCTGAGTGCAATGGCTCATGCCTGTAATCCCAGCACTTCGGAAGGCTGAGGCAAGAAGACTGCTTGAGCCCAGGAGTTCCAGACCAGCCTGGGCAATATAGTGAGACCCTGTCTCTAAGACAACAAATAAATAAGGCCGGGCATGGTGGCTAGCGCCGGTAATCACAGCACTTTGGGAGGTCAAGGTGGGCAGATCACCGAGGTCAGGAGTTCGAAATCAGCCTGGCCAACATGGTGAAACCTTGTCTCTACTAAAAATACAAAAATAAGCCAGGCATGGTGGTGTGCATCTCTAGTCACTGTTACTCAGGAGGCTGAGACAAGAGAATCGCTTGAACCAGAAGGTGGAGGTTGCAGTGAGCTGAGATTGCACCACTGCACTCCAGCCTGGGTGACAGGCATACATCACCATGTCTGGCTAATTTTTTGTATTTTTAGTAGAGATGGGGTTTCACCAAGTTGGCCAGGCTGATCTCGAACTCCTGACCTCAGATGATCTGCCCTCCTCAGCCTCCCAAAGTGCTGGTATTACTGGCATGAGCCACCACACCCGGCCAAGAAGAGAGACTTTTGAATGCTCCCAACACAAATAAATGATAAATGTTTGAGGAGATGAATATGCTAATTATCCTGATTTGATCATTACACATCATATACATGTACTGGAGTATCACATGTACCCCATAAATATGTACAATCATTATATATCAATTAAAAATATTTTTTAAATTTGGGAAGGTGGACTTGAGTAAAACTAAAACTTTTGCTTTGTGAAAGATATTTTCAAGAAGGCAAAAAGACAACTCATTGACTGGGAGAAATAATTCTCAACTGGTAACAAAATACACCACAGTCAGATTAGCAAAACAAATATAAGAATGCATAATTCAACAGTGATGAAAACAGCCAACTAGCCTGCAAATGTATGAAAGGCTTTAAATTGCTTCCAATCTATTATTGATAAAGAGAAAATATCCTCAAAATAGTCACTGAAAAAAGTAAAATAAAGGCAAAAGGGTTTGGGAAGTAAAATTGTAGCTTACCTCAATAAACAGCCTGAAATTCACCTATCTCTTCTAGTTAAGAAAAATAGCTTCTCTGAATAGGAGGAAGTGAAAGAAGAGCGAAACTTGGTTCATTGTAAAATGGTATGCTCCTGTGTTGGGCACACAGTAGAGATTACACAAATACATACTATCCAACTTCACATAAGGTGTATAGCCTAAAGAGAAGATATAATATGCAGCTACTTTGTATTAGTCTGTTTTTATGCTGCTGATAAAGACATACCCAAGATTGGGAAGAAAAAGAGGTTTAATTGGACTTACAGTTCCACATGGCTGGGGAGGCCTCAGAATCATAGCAGGAGGTAAAAGGCACTTCTTACATGGCGGCAGCAAGAGAAAATGAGAAGGACGCAAAAGCAGAAACCCCTGATAAAACCATCAGATCTCATGAGACTTATGCGCTACCACAAGAATAGTATGAGGGAAACTGCTCCCATGATTCAAATTATTTCCCACTGGCTCCATCCCACAACACGTAGGAATTATGGGTATAGAATTCAAGATGAGATTTGGGTGGGGACACAGAGCCAAACCGTATCATTCCACTCCTGGCCCCTCCAAATCTCATGTCCTTACATTTCAAAACCAATCATGGCTTCCCAACAGTCCCCCAAAGTCTTAACTCATTTCAGCATTAACCCAAAAGTCCACAATCCAAAGTCTCATCCAAGACAAGGTAAGTCCCTTCCACCTATGAGCCTGTAAAATCAAAAGCAAACTAGTCACTTCCTAGATACAATGGGGTACAGGAATTGGATAACTGTAGGCCATTCCAAAGGGGAGACATTGGCCAAAACAAAGGGGTTACAGGCCCATGCAAATCCGAAATCCAGCGGAGCAGTCAAATTTTAAAGCTCCAAAATGATCTCCTTTGACTCCAAGTCTCACATCCAGGTCACACTGATGTGAAAGGTGGGTCCGCATGGTCTTGGGCAGCTCCAACCCTGTGGCTTTGCAGGGTATAGCCCCCCTCCTGGCTACTTTCACAGGCTGGTGTTGAGTGTCTGCAGTTTTTCCAGGTGCATGGTGCAAGTTGTCAGTGGATCTACCATTCTGGAGTCTGGAGGTCTTCTCACAGCTCCACTAGCCAGTGTGCCACTAGAGGCTCTGTGTGGGGGTTCCAACTCCACATTTCCCTTCTGCACTGCCCTAGCAGAGGTTCTCTATGAGGGCCTCGCCCCTGCAGCAAACTTCTGCCTGGGCATCCAGCATTTCCATACATCTTCTGAAATCTAGGCAGAGGTTCCCAAACCTCAATTCTTGACTTCTGTGCACCCACAGGCTCAACACCATGTGGAACCTGCCAAGGCTTGGGGCTTCCACCTTCTGAAGCAACAGCCTGAACTGTACCTTGGCCACTTTTAGTCACAGCTGGAGTGGCTGGGATGCAGGGCACCAAGTCCCTAGACTTCAAACAGCACAGGGACCCTTGGCCCAGCCCACAAAACCATTTTCTCCTATGCATCCAGGCCTGTGACGGAAGAGGCTGCCTTTAAGACATCTGACATGCCCTGGAGACATTTTCCCCATTGTCTTGGGAAGTAACATTCTGCTCCTCGTTACTTATGCAAATTTCTACAGTTGGCTCCCATTTTCTGGGTTTTTCTTTTCTATAACATTGTCAGGCTGCAAATTTTCCAACCTTTTATGCTCTGCTTCCCTTGTAAAACTGAATGCCTTTAACAACATCCAAGTCACCTCTCGAATGCTTTGCTGCTTAGAAATTTCTTCTGTCAGATACCCTAAATCATCTCTCTCAAGTTCAAAGTTCCACAAATCTCTAGGGCAGGGGCAAAATGCCACCAGTCTCTTTGCTAAAACATAACAAGAGTCACCTTTGCTTCAGTTCCCAACAAGTTCCTCATCTCCATCTGAGACCACCTCAGCCTGGACCTTGTCCATATCGCCATCAGCATTCTGGGCAAAGCCACTCAACAAGTCTCTAGGAAGTTCCAAACTTTCCCACATTTTCCTGTCTTCTTCTGAGCCCTTCAAACTGTTCCAACCTCTGCCAAAGTCACTTCCACATTTTCAGGTATCTTTTAAGCAGTGCCCCACTCTACTGTTACCAATTTACCATATTAGTCTGTTTTCACGCTGTTGATAAAGACATATCTGAGACTCAGAAGAAAAAAAGTTTAATTGGACTTACAGTTCCACATGGCTGGGGAGGCCTCAGTATTACAGTGGAAGGCAAAAGGCACTTCTTACATGGCGGCAGCAAGAGAAAATGAGCAGGATCCAAAAGTGGAAACCCCTGATAAAACCATCAGATCTCATGAGACTTATTCACTACCATGAGAGCAGCAGGGGGGAAATCGTCCCCATGATTCAAATTATCTCCCATCAAGTCCCTCCCACAACACGTGGGAATTATGGGAGTACAATTCAAGATGAGGAGATATGGGTGGGGACACAGAGCCAAACCATATCATACTTACTTGATATCTAAACAACTATAATTTCCAGAAGGCCATAAGAAGCCCATTCCTCTGATTCCCATTCAGAATCTATCTAAAAAATAGCCACATTACTAACTTTGTCTAAGAGTACACTGTTAGCTGCTGTAGAACTCTTTCAAAAAAAAAAACCCCTTCTATTCAAGTATCATGTGAAGAAAGTTCATAAATGGTTAAATTTACAGAAAGCAGAAAATAACATCTATGATATCTGGCACATAAATGACAAAATGTTTTTTTTTTTTTTTAAGGAAGCATTACCCAGGTAAAGTATATATGTCAGAATTTCTGATCTCTAGTCATATCATAAAAAGTGACTCCACCAGGCAGTGGCTCATACTTGTAATCCCAACATTTTGGGAGGCCGAGGCAGGAGGGCTGTTTGAGGCCACAGGTTCCAGACCAGCCTAAGCAATAAAGCAAGACCCTGTCTCTACAAATAACTTAAAAAATCAGTCAGGTGTGGCGGCATGAGCCTGTGGTCCCAGCTACTTGGGAGGCTGAAATGGAAGGATTGCTTGGGCCTGGAAGGTCAAAGCCACAATGAGTTGTGATGGCACCACTGCACTCCAGGCTGGGAAACTGAGTCTCTGTCTCCCCACCACCCCCCCCAAAAAAAAAAGAGACTCATTAAGAAGGTCTCCACAGCAGGGCGTGGTGGCGGATGCCTATAATCTTAGCAATTTGGGAGGCTAAGGCAGGCAGATTGCTTGAGCCCAGGGGCTCAAGACCAGCCTGGGCAACATGGGGAAACCCCATCTCTTAAAAAAAGAAAAAAAGGTCTCTATAAAAACATATTTTACAAGTGTGTGGGATGAGAACTAACTGCAGGCAGATCATGAGGTCAAGAGATTGAGACCATTCTGGCCAATATGGTGAAACCCCATCTCTACTAAAAATACAAAAATTAGCTTGGCATGATGGTGCATGTCTGTAGTTCCAGCTACTTGGGAGGCTGAGGTGGGAGAATCACTTGAACCTGGAAGGTGGAGGTTGCAGTGAGCCAAGATCGTACCACTGCACTCCAGCCTGGCAACAGAGGGAGACTCTGTCTCAAAAAAAAAAAAAAAAAAAAAGGAAAAGAAAAAAATGTTATCAAGAGACAGGTAACTAGCATATTGGAAACTAACATTTCTGGTGCATGGGACCTATAGCAAGAATGCATATCTTCCAATCATGAGTCTGCCCCTCTATTGTGAAGCAATTTTTCAGTAAAAGGAGCAGCATATGAATAATGACTTGGACAAGCTCCCAAGAAGAAACCAGAGTAAAGCTAGGTCTGAGAAAATTATACGGTATATAGCATACATTATATTAATGCTGTTTTCCTACTCACTCCTATTTCTTAATGGCAAAGAAGTGAAATTTAGAGTCTTTAGTTCTATCTAAATTTTACTATTTTTTAATGAATTTTAGTAATACTGAATAAAACTGTACAGGTATTACCTTGGTTTTAAATTTTATGAAAGTGAATCATATAATGCATCATTATAAATTACTTAGTGACTACACTTATGAAAAGCTCTCACTTGTCACATACCCACCCCAGCACACACACACAATGACACCAGAAGGCAATACTCTGCTTTACCTTCTGCTGAAAAGTCTGCTACCTCCAACGCTTGAGGTCCATACACGAAGGCCTCCTGGAATCTATGAACACAGCAGAGGCAAAAGGCAGAGAAGTTTATGTAGATTTAAAGTTACACTGCCCAAAATATAAAATGCCAAATGCCTATCACAAGTCTACATATCTGCCAAGGAACTCAGATTTTAGATTTGACAATGAGCGTATCAACAATACAGGTAACATTCACAATTCATTATATATAATGCAGCTTATTGTATGAAAAGACCAAAAGTTGAGTCTTAACTAATTATATCCTTACCAAAAGAACCAATTTATACTACTGGAAAAACTAATGCAGCAATAAAGTATGAATTTATATACACTGAAAGTAACAATTCAACCTTTTAAATTATGTGAGAGAGCCAATCCATATGCAGTAGTCCCCCCTTATCCATGCAGGCTACGTTCCAAGACCCCCAGTAGCTGCCGGAAATCTGGGATAGTACCAGACACCCTACATACACTGATTTTTTATCTAATAACTAAAATGACTACTAAGTGACAGGTAGTATCTATAGCATGGATATACTGGACAAAGGGATGATTCATGTCCCCAAAGGGACAGAGGAGGACAGTGTTGGACAGCACAAGATTTCATCACACTACTCAAAATGGGTACAATTTAAAACATGAAATCTTTATTTCTGGAATTTTCCATTTAATATTTTCAGACCACAAGTCAGTAACTAAAACAGCAGAAAGCAAAACCACAGATAAAGGGACTATTATATAAAGAATATAAAACAAATTAAAGGCTGGGCACAGTGGGTCATGCCTATAATTCCATCACTTTGGGAAGCCAAGGTCGGTGGATAGCTTGCACTCAGGAGTTCAAGACCAGCGTGGACAACAGGGCGAAACCCCATCTCTACTAAAAATACAAAAACTAGCTGGACATGGCAGTGCACACCTGTAGTCCCAGCTACTTGGGAGGCTGAGGTGGGAGGATCACCTGAGCCCAGGAGGTTGGGGCTGTAGTGAGTCCTGATCACACTGCTACACTCCAGCCTGGGTGACAGAGCAAGACCCTGTCTCAAAAGAAATAAAAAATAGGCTGGACATGGTGGCTCACACCTGTAATCCCAGCACTTCAGGAGGCCGAGGCAGGCAGATCACAAGGTCAAGAGATCGAGACCATCCTGATAAACATGGTGAAACCCTGTCTCCACTAAAAATACAAAAATTAGCTGAGTGTGGTGGCAGGCGCCTATAGTCCTAGCTAATCAGGAGACTGAGGCAGGAAAATTGCCTGAACTCTGGAGGCAGAGGTTGCAGTGAGCCAAGATCACGCCACTGCACTCCAGCCTAGCAACAGGGCGAGACTCCATCTCAAAAAAAAAAAGAAAAAGAAAAAATAAATTAGGTGGAAAAATATACTTCACAAAATAAAGTATGGCAGGCCCCACCCACAGCTCAAGGTACATTCTCTTCTTAGAACCAGAAATTATTGGGAATATCGGAGAAAAACAATTAAAAACGGACCTAGAAGAGGATAACGTAAAAGAAAAAAGGAGAAAGTAGCACTGTAAAGCTATTCTGGTGGCAAGATTTAATTTAATTCTGACCGTAATGATGAAATAAGCAAGGTATTACATCTGCTAGGCAGCATGGGAGAAACTACCTTGTTCCAATATCATAAAATAAAAATAATCATGAAATATGAAGGCCGGGTGCGGTGGCTCAAGCCTGTAATCCCAGCACTTTGGGAGGCCGAGACGGGCGGATCACGAGGTCAGGAGATCGAGACCATCCTGGCTAACACGGTGAAGCCGCGTCTCTACTAAAAATACGAAAACTAGCCGGGCGAGGTGGCGGGCGCCTGTAGTCCCAGCTACTCGGGAGGCTGAGGCAGGAGAATGGCGTAAACCTGGGAGACGGAGCTTGCAGTGAGCTGAGATCCGGCCACTGCACTCCAGTCCAGGCGACAGAGCGAGACTCCGCCTCAAAAAAAATAAAAATAAAAAAATTAAAAAAAAAGAAATATGAAAGGCTTTTCAGAAAACATTCGCATAGAAAAATTAAGGATTTAATCAGGTAAAATATTTAGATCTCAGATTTTATTTCATTCTTTTCTGGTAATAGGGATAGAAGACTACAAAATATAGCTGATATATGAGAAAAATGAATCAAATAAATTTTATCAGCTGTTAAATTTAAAAGAGGGGGCATATTATCTTTATGGAGTATTTAGAAATCTTTAAAAGCATCATCAAATAATTAGAAAAGAAGGAACAAAGTATTGTCTTAAAACCTGATGACATGTCAAGCAAAAAACATTATTTTAAAACATTGGCCCTAAAGCCAGGTGACTTGAGTTCAAATCCAAGGTAGCTCATTTAAGTGCTTTGTGACATCAGGCACTTAATCTCTCAGTATAACCTGGGTTGTTCAATGAGGACACCTTCACCATCTCTCAGATTTATACTGAATATCAGTGAAACAAGGTTTTTAAAAATGTTATAAATTATAGAATGCTATTTTATGCAAAAATTTAAGCCAGTGCATTCTATTTAAATTAGTGACTTAACAAAAGTTGTTAACTAAGAACCAGAGAAAATAGCCGAGCGCGGCAGCTCATGCCTGTAATCCCAGCACTTTGGGAGGCTGAGGCGGGTGGATCACCTGAGGTCAGGAGTTCAAGAGCAGCCTGGCCAACATGGCAAAAACCCCATCTCTACTAAAACTACAAAAATCAGCTGGGCGCAGTGGCACGCACCTGTAATCCCAGCTGCTCGAGAGGCTGAAACAGGTGAATCTCTTGAACCTGGGAGGTGGAGGTTGCAGTGAGCCAAGATCGTGCCACTGCACTCCAGCCTGGGCAACAAGAGCAAAACTCTGTCTCAAAAAAAAAAAAAAAAAAAAAAAAACAGAGAAAATATTCCTTGCCCAGCCAAAGAATCTGGGGAGCTGTGTGAGGAAGCCCGAAGAAGCACAGCGAAAGTTTGAGATGGCCAAAAAAGCCTAGAATAGTTAGTTGTCAAAGCTAAATGGCAGCCAGAAGAGCACGGTCCCCAAGAGATGATTATATCAAATTACTAATTTAGCAATATGCCCAGCCTCAGCTGTATCTTCTCTTAATTCCCAAAACAGCCTTCTAGACTGCACCCTCCTCTAAAGCAGTGCTTGTGACATTCTAAGTGCATTTGACATACTATGTTGAAACACAGTGACAACTTGAATATTACATATAATCCTGAAAACCAAAGAGATAAATTCCCATCCAATAAAACAATAATAGCAGCAAAGGCTTATATAGAATGTTTGATGTACCAGGCACAGTTCTAAGAGTTGTACAAGCACTAACTCATTTGGTCTTCACAACTCTGAGATAGGTACTATTATACTTTAAAGACGAAGAAACGAGACAAAGGGAATTTAAGAAACTTGCCCAAAAGCATGCAGCCAGAAGTGGCAAGTCAAACCCAGACCACTCCCAGAAACATGTTCTTAGTCACCACATCATCCAGCCTATGAAATTAAAATCATACAAACCGGCATCTATCTATATGTAAGAAGCCAAACAATTATACGTGTTCTTAAGTATTCAATCATCTATATATTCCTCAGCATATGCAACATTTTCTCAGAAAATTCCAATTAAAATGTCGTATAAAATACGTAACAAAATGAGAAATGTGTGATATGAAACTAAAAGAAAGATTAGAACTTTTTCAAAACACAAGGCCTTAAAATTTTAAATCAATATATCCGAATAACAAATAATATTGGTGTAAGAGTAGCAACACTGAGTATTTGTTTTTTAAACTTGCTGCCATTTGGTTACACAACTCACTCAAACATTTTGTAAACTTTAAAATCTCAATACAATAAGATACCACCTCATACCTTATGACGGCTACTATCAAAAAACTAAAAAAGGAAAAACTAAAAAAATATAAAATAACAAGTGTTGGTGAGGATGCAGAAAAACTGGAAGCCTTGTGTACTGTTGGTGGGAGCACAGAATGGTGCAGTTGCTATGGAAAATAGTACAGCGGTTCATCAAAAAAGTAAACACAGAATTACCATATGATCCGGCAGTTCCATTTCTGGGTATGGAGTCAAAAGAACGAAAAGCAGGGACTCAAGGAGATACTTTTATACCCATGTTTGCAGGATGATTATTCACAGTAGCCAAAATGTGGAAGCAATCCAAGCTTCCCTTAACAGATGAGTGGATAAACAATTGGTAGCATATACATATAACAGATTATTAGCCATACAAAGGAGGGAAATTCTGACACATGCTACACGCTTGAAGGCATTATGCTAGGTCAAATAAGCCCTCACAAAACGACAAACACTATAGATCCCGTGTACACGAGGTAGGTACAGTAGTCAAATTCATAGAGACAGAAAGCAGAATGTGGTTGCCATGGGCTGGGCTTCCGAAGGGGAGAATGGGGACTTATTCTTTAATAGGTCCAGAGTTTCAGATTTGTAAGATGAAAGAGGTCTGTGGATGGATGGTGGTGATGGTAGCACAATATGAATGTACTCAATGCCACTGAACTGTATACCTAAAAATAGTTAAGATGGTAAATTTCTTGTTATGTGTATTTTATCACAGTTTTTAAAAAAGTAACATGTGCTAAGTATAGAAAATCTAAAAAGGGAATTGCAAAAAGAAAAACAAAATTATTTCATCTCCCAAAAAAACACTGTAAACTCGTTTAATGTATATTATTATAGAGTTTTTAAAAATCATACTATACACTTTTTTAAAAAGGAATTCCTATCAATGTCTTTCTTACAAACATTAATCCTCTTTAGTACTGATTTAATTTTACTAAAAGTTTAATTGGAAGTCTTTTAATTCAAAGGTTAAAATTATTAAAGTATAATTTTTGCCCCACTAAAACAGCTTTGTTATCAAAATAACCACTTGAGTCCTCTAGGTTTCCCAGCAGAATGGCTTTTACTCAGAGTTACCACAGAGTTTCAATTCTTGTATTATTAACCAAACCAGTCTTGTATAAACAATCACATGTATTACTACTTGGGTAAATTGTACTAAATTGTTCTCCCTACCTCCATTATCCGTCCTCTTTGTGGCAAACACTACTGGTTGCCTAGTATACACCCATTCTCCCTTTCTTCCTTAGGAACGGATCATGGTTTTATTCTGGGTGGCATGTATCCAGGTAAAAGTATACATTTCCCAGCCTTCCTTGCTACTAGGACTGGTCAATAAGCTAGAAGTGGAAGTCATTGGATGAGACACTTCCAAGATAGCTACTTAAACGGAACTTAGCTAGAAGTGTGTCTGTAGCTCAGATATGGTGGATGGCACTCCAGCAGTCATTCTGGACAATAAGGGTAATGGAAGCTGTGCCAAGGGACAGTCAAGCAGACAGAAGGAACTCGGGTCTTTGATGATCCTAGAGTCATCATGCCAAAACTGGACTTCAGTGTGAGAAATATACTTCTATTTTGTTGAGACCACCTGTTTTGTATTGTAGGTGAACCTAAATCTAATATACCCACCTTTACACTGCTGTATCAGTCATCTTTCTAAAATACAAATCAGAATCGTCAAAATCCTTATCTTGGCACACAGGACCTTTCATTATTCCTTTGACCTCTGCTTATATCTGCAGCCTTACCTCCACTCATAAAGAACCAATTACAGGCTTCTAATACCACCCCGCCTTTGCACAGGTATATACACTCTATTTGGAATAAATGCCCTTCCCAAGAGTCTTTCTCCATGTATCCTTCAAGCCTCAGCTCCTCCAAAAAGCTTTCCTGCTGCACTCACCCTATACACAGGTACAAACAACAAACTCATGCACCAAATATGAATGGACAATGTTCCTTTGTGCTTACCTTTCTATGAAACTATAATGTAATGTGGGGATGTTTTGGTCTACCTCTGTCATTAAAGTGAAAGGCCTTGAGGATAGGAAACCATTTGTAACTCTTTGACTTTCCATAGCCCTTAGCACAAGGTCTAGACTAGGGCATAAAGAAGAACTCAATAAATGTTAGATGAATAAATGAAGTTCAGAGAAATAGTCATTCTTTTTTTTTTTTTTTTTTGAGGCGGAGTCTCGCTCTGTCGCCCAGGCTGGAGTGCAGTGGCCGGATCTCAGCTCACTGCAAGCTCCGCCTCCCGGGTTTACGCCATTCTCCTGCCTCAGCCTCCCGAGTAGCTGGGACTACAGGCGCCCGCCACCTCGCCCGGCTAGTTTTTGTATTTTTAGTAGAGACGGGGTTTCACTGTATTAGCCAGGAGGGTCTCGATCTCCTGACCTCATGATCCGCCCGTCTCGGCCTCCCAAAGTGCTGGGATTACAGGCTTGAGCCACCGCGCCCGGCCAGAAATAGTCATTCTTAAGTACTTCAAAAACCTTGGCTGGGCACAGTGCCTCACGTCTGTAATCCCAGCACTGTGGAAGGCTGAGGCAAGAGGATCACTTGAACTCAGGAGTTTGAGGCCAGCCAGCCTGGGCAATATAGTGAGACCCCATCTCTACAATAAATAAATAAAATTTTTAAAACCTCATATTCTCAAGCACTTAAAGGAGGCCGGGCGCTGTGGCTCACACCTGTAATCCCAGCACTTTGAGAGGCTGAGGTGGGCGGATTACCTGAGGTCAGGAGTTTGAGACCAGCCTGGTCAACATGGTGAAATCCTGTCTCTACAAAAATACAAAAATTAGGCCAGGCACGATGGCTTACACCTGCAATCCCAGCCCTTTGGGAGGCCGAGGCGGGCAGATCACCTGAGGTCAGGGATTCAAGACCAGCCTGGCCAACATGGCAAAACCCTGTCTCTACTAAAAATATAAAAATTAGCTGGGTGTGGTGGCACATGTCTGTAATTCCAGCTACTCGGGAAGCTGAGACAGGAGAATCACTTGAACCCAGGCGGCGGAGGCTGCAGTGAGCTGCGATGGTGCCACTACACTCAAGCCTGGGCGACAGAGTGAGACTCCATCTCAAAAAAAAAAAAAAAAAAAATATATGTGTGTATATATATATATATATATACACACACACACACACACACACACACACAAATATTAGCCAGGCATGGTGGCTTGCACCTGTAATACTAGCGGCTTGAGAGACTGAGGCAGGAGAATCACTTGAACATGGGAGGTGTAGGTTGCAGTGAGCTGAGATGGCACCACTGCACTCCAGCTTGGGCAACAGAGTGACACTCCGTTTCAAAAAAAAAAAAAAATCACGCTGTTGCCTTCATTTCAAATCACAACACAAATAAAATCTCCTACCAAGGTATATATCAGAAGGCATCAGAATTTATTTTAAGACAGTTGGTAATACTTAAATTTCCTTAACTACAAAATATCATTTTTCTTCCAAAACAAACCAAGCTTCCTGAGTGTATAAACCTATTTTTTTCAGTAGGGTTGTTCAGCTGTTCAAGAGAAGACAATAGAGAACATGTTATCTCATTTCAAGACATCTCTACAACAAATATTTATTTATTTATATTTATTTTATTTTATTTTATTTTTTTGAGACAGAGTCTCGCTCTGTCGCCCAGGCTGGAGTGCAGTGGCCGGATCTCAGCTCACTGCAAGCTCCGCCTCCCGGGTTTATGCCATTCTCCTGCCTCAGCCTCCCGAGTAGCTGGGACTACAGGCGCCCGCCACCTTGCCCGGCTAGATGTTTGTATTTTTTAGTAGAGACGGGGTTTCACCGTGTTAGCCAGGATGGTCTCGATCTCCTGACCTAGTGATCCACCCGTCTCGGCCTCCCAAAGTGCTGGGATTACAGGCTTGAGCCACCGCGCCCGGCCTAACAAATATTTATTGAGGATCAATTATGTGCCAAGCATTGTACTGCACAATTAAAATACTGAATGATGAGCTGAATGAAAGAAGAAAGTTCCAAGGTACTATGAATGCAAAGGAGGAGTATCACATCTTCCAGAGATGAGAAAGCAGAGAGGAGGTGACATTTAGATATACTTTTAAATTTTTTTAAAGGAAAAATGAAACTTACAAGAAAGAGATTTTAACTTCTCATTTTTTTATAATCTCAAGTTTGTTCTTAGGTAAGACAGAAGAAGCCAGTGTCTTTTAGTGCCTATTACATAGCACTATGTAGTTCTCTATGCACATTATCTTGATTAACCATCCAAAAAGTTACAAAGAAAGAAAATGTGTGAGATATTAGTGTGTTAGTCCACTTTACATTGCTATAAAGAATACCTCAAACTGGCTAATTTATAAAGAAACGAAGTTTATTTGGCTCACGGTTCTGCAGGCTGTATAAGAAACATGGCACCAGCATCTGCTTCTGATGCGGGCTTCAGGAAGCTTTCAATCATGGTACAAGGGGAAGGGGAGCCAGTGTGTCACATGGCAACAGAGGGGGTAAGAGAGAGAGGAGGGATATCCCAGATTGTTTCTGAACAACCAGATCTCCCTGGGAACTGACAGAGAAAGAACTCACTCATTACCCAGGACAGCAGCAAGCCAGTCATAAGGGATCTGCCCCCATGACCCAAACACTTCCCAGTTAGCCCTACCTCCCAACACTGAAGGTCCATTTCCAACCTGATATTTGGAGGGGACAAATATCCAAACTATATCAGGCAGTTGCCTGTTCCCAGTGATAAGAAACACAGAAGAACTTGGTGAAAGCAAGACCCAATTTGGGCTGGGTGCAGTGGCTCACACCTCTAATCCTAGCACTTTGGGAGGGCAACGCAGGCAGATGGCTTAAGCTCAGGAGTTCGACACCAGTCTGGGCAACATCGTGAAACCCCATCTCTGCAAAAAATATAAAAATTAGCCAGGCATGTTGCCATATCCTGACAGTCCCACCTACTCAGGAGGCTGAGGTGGGAGGATTGTTTGAGCTCAGGAGGTGGAAGCTGAGGTAAGCCAAGATCATGTCACTGCCTGGGTGACAAAGTGAGACCCTGTCTCAAAAAAAAAAAAACCTATTGAGAGATATAATCAGTTCTTACTTTAGAGTCCAAGAATCTCTGTCAATAACTTGCCAAAGTGGCTCCCTCACCCCACCTCAATCCCAACTCCCCAGAATAAAAATGTAAAGATTCCAACATAAACTTTGTGAAGTTTAAAAGCTAATGCTACAATTACACACCAAAACAGAAGCAACTTCTCAAAGAAACCTGCTATCCTCAACTAACAAAAGAAACATAATTAAAGAAAAGGACATGATATAACAGCTTTTATCTGTCCAAACAAAACTGAATTCTTGCTTGTACCCTCCCCTTCTAAATAAACCTAGAAACACAGGAGGAAAATAAGAACAAAAGGACAGACTTTCCACTCTGAAATCATGCTGCTGGTAAAAACTGCTATTTGTCCCTTTTATGCCTGCTCAAATGATACCACAGTTTGGTCCCAGGTTCTGGGAAATCCAATCAGCTCTCCTCCTGGCCACTTATCAGTCCTTCAACCCAGTTGCCTAACTGGTCACTGAATCCTAGCTCCTAAAAAAAATCCCTTGGACTTTTCCCCATTTGTGCACCTTTTCTACCCCCACAGCTACCACTAAGAAACAGGTCCTTATCATTTCTATTTGGACCTAACAGCCATCTGCTTCCAATGTCATCCAACTTTTGTCCTTTCCACCATCCACACTGCTGCAAAACTGATCACAAAATTCTCCTCTGTAAAACTATACAGCAAACTGTTAAGCAGTGGTTATCTCTAGTGAATGGGATTACAGGGACTTTTCACTGCCTATTGTTTTATTATTTGTTTGCATTTTACAACAAACATGTATTCCCTTTACAATCAGAAAAAAAAAATCACTATTTCCATTTTGGGAACAAAAACAATTTATTCCACTTGGAATCTATTACTCCCTTTCTCCATCAGGTTAACACCAAATTCTTTAGCCTGGCACACATTACCATGCTCTCGCTCTCTCTCAAATGCATTTTCAACCTCCGTCCTGAGTATTTGCTCTAGACATCCTGAATGACTTGCTGTTGTTCTTTCCTTCACAATTTTATACATTTTGCTTCCTCTGCATAGACTACAAAGATGTAACAATAATCTTGAGTCTGTTCCAAATAGCAATCTATCTCCCACTAATAGCTATCATAAATTATTAATCTAAGAAGAATGAAGTTTCACTTGTTCACCTGCAGCACATTATTCCTACAGTCTGCGGCCTACAGTCCCACCATTACACCAACATACTAAATTCTTTCCTTCTGATCAGCGTAACTGATGTTTTTCAAAGAATAAAATAAAATGACACTTTGCATCCATAGCCTGAGAGATGACATGGGAGGAGGCAGCACAATGCAGAGTACTAACTTTGGGCAGGGGCAGGAACAGCAGACAAATATAGGGCAAGGACCCTTGTTAAATTTGCTGCACAACTTTTCAGAGTATAATAGCTTTACTTGAAGTGTTGGAAATTTCCACATCAAGTAAAAGCACAATAAAGTTAAATTTGAAAATACTAAGAATATCTGAGCTGGGTGCGGTGGCTCACACCTATAATTTCAGCACTTTGGGAGGCTGAGGCATGCAGATCACTTGAGGTTAGGAGTTCGAGACCAGCCTGGCTAACATGGTGAAACCCCATCTCTACTAAAAATACAAAAGTCAGCCGGGCATGGTGGCGCACACCTGTAATCCCAGCTTCTCCAAAGGCTGAGACAGGAGAATCACATGAACCCAGGAGGTGGAGGTTGCAATGAGGCAAGATCATGCCATGGCTCTTCAGCGTGGGCGACAGAGTAAGATTCTGTCCTAAAAAAAAAAAAAAAAAAAAAGGCACTTCCAAACCTAAGTATAAGAGCTTAAACCACAAAACTCTAAGAACAAAACAAAGCAGTAAAGCAGTAAATCTTTGCAACCTTGGATCAAGCAGTGGTTTCTTAGAACAAGCAACAAAAGAAAAAAAAGAGATGGACTGGACTTTACCAAAATTAAAAACTTTTGATTCAAAGTGAATCACAAAACCAAAGAAGTGAATCATCAAGAAATTGAAAAGGCAGGCTGGGCACGGTGGCTCCCACCCGCTATCCCAGCACTTTGGGAGGCTGAGGCAGGTGGATCACCTGAGGTCAGGAGTTCGAGAAAAGCCTGGCCAACATGGTGAAACCCCATCTCTACTAAAAATACAAAAATTAGCCAGCGTGATGGTGCGCACCTGTAATATCAGCTACTCAGGAGGCTGAGGCAGGAGAACTGCTTGAGCCGGGGAAGAAGAGGCTGCAGCGAACCTCGGCACTCCAGCCTGAGTGACAGAGCAAGACTTCATCTCAAAAAAAAAAAGAAAGAAAAGAAAGTGAAGAGGCAACTCAAAAAAACAAGAAATATTTGCAAATTATACATCACATAAGAGCATAGTATTAAGAATATAAAAAGAACTCGTACAACAATAAAAATACAACCCAATTTTAAAATGGGCACAGAATTTGAGTAGGCATTTCTCCAAAGAATATATGCAATGGTCGCTAAGTACAGGAAAAAATGCTCAACATCATAAGTTATTAGGGAACTGCAAATCAAAACCACAGTGAGCTACCACTTCATGCCCACGAGGATGACTAAAATCAGAAAGACAGACAATACCATATGCTGACAACGATGTAGAGAACTGAAACCCTCATACATTTCAGGTGGAAATGTGAAATGGTACAGCTGCTTTGGGAAAGACGCTGGTAGTTCTTCCAAAGGTTAAACATCCTAACAGTTAACATATTATGCTGCAATTCCACTCCTAGATATATACTGAAAACATACGGCCCAACAAAAACTTCTACAAAAATATTTATATCAGCATTAGTCATAATGGCCTAAAAGTGGAAACCATCAAATGTTCATCAGTTGATGAATGGATAAACACAACGTGATATAACCACACAGTCATTTGAAAGAATGATATACCCATACATGCTACAATATAGGTGAACTTTGATTATGCTGAGTAAAAGCAGCAAGACACACAACAACATATATAGTATGATTTCATTTGTACGTAATGTCCAGAATAGAAAAATCCATAGACAAGCCACAAAAATTGATTAGAGGATACCAGGGAAATGGGGAGTGAATGCTAATGTGTACAGAGTGTTTGTGGTGATGAAATGTTCTAAAATTAGATAATGGCGATAATTATACAACACTGTGCATATGCTAAAAACCACTGAATTGTCCCAAAAAAAAAAACCCCGGCTAGAAGGCCCTAAACATTTAACTAATGGAAAATGCACTAATTCATCAATCAGTCAATATCCTAGAATGTTTATAGAAAAGTACATTCTGACAATTTTTGGTAACCAATTTGCCTTCACCAATCTCCCTTCATTAGAGATCACTGCTTGCTCCACAGGCAAATACAGTTGATCCTTGAACAACACAGGGCTTAGCGACGCTTACCCCACACACAGTCAAAACCCACCTACAACTTGACTCCGACAAACTTAACCACTTATAGCCTACTGTTGACTGGAAACCTCACCAACAACATAAACAGTCAATTAACATATATTTTATATGTTATTTTAATTACATACTGTATTCTTACCATAAAGTAAGCTACAGAAAGAAAATGCTAAGGAAACCACAAGAAAGACAAAATATATTTACTATTCATTAGTAGAAGTGTTTCATCATAAAAGTCTTCATCCTCATTGTCTTCACATTGAGTCGACTGAGAAGAAAGAGGGGAGTTGGTCTTGCTGTTTCAAGGATGGCAGAAGCGGAAGAGGTAGAAGGGGAGACAGAAGAGGCAGGCAAATTTAGTGTAACTTTATAGATGTATTTCTCAGGCTACTCAGGAGCCTGAGACAGGAGAATCACTTGAACTGGGGAGGCAGAGGTTGTGGTGAGTCGAGATCAAGCCATTGCACTCCACCCTGGGCAACAAGAGCGAAACTCCATCTCAAAAAAAAAAAAAAAAGAAATACATCATAATTTCTGCCTTTTTTGCTTTTTCATTTCTCTAGAAATGTTTTGGTATGGTACCATTCCTTCTTCCACCATCTGCTTTAGTTTCAGTGTCTGTATCATAGAAGAGTAGATGTTGTAAAAGAAGTCCAAAGCAGCCTAAATAATCAGAACCATTTTGCCAGTTTGTCTAACTTCAATTTGTTTCCCGATACTGCTTATTTTGTGTCTTTTTCCTCATTATCTGGTACTGGTTCAGAAGCACTCATCTCCATCAAGTCATCTATTAATTCCTCTGGTGTGCCATCTATTGGGTCTTTAATTCTCTCAGATCTATATTTTAAAACCCTTCATTCCCCCATCTTTTTTTCCATACCCACAATTTCTTTCATGGCTCTTTAACTGGCTCTGCCATAAACCCTGTGAAGTCATGCACAACATCTGGACACTGTTTCCTCCAGCAGGAATGTAATGTTTTGAGCTTGATGGCCTTCTGTGGCTATAATAATGGCATCTTAAATGGTGCAATCCTTCTAGACTTTCATGACGTTCTCCCTATTGGGGTTCTCTTTCATAATGTAGACAATACTTTCCATAGGGTACTGCGTGTAACGAGCCTTAAAGGTCTTATGACCCACTCATCTACAGGCTAAATTAGAAATGTGTTTGGGGGGCAAATAGATCACTTCAACACCTTTGGTATTGAACTCATTGGGCTATGGGGGATCACGGGATTGTCTAATATCAAAAGAACTTTAAAAGGCAGTCCCTTATTGGCAAGGTACTTTCTTAGGGAACAAAGCATTGATGGAACCAATCAAGAAAAAGGGTTCTCATTGTCCAGACTTTCTTTTTGTAAAACGAAAAGACTGGCGGCTGATGTTTATCTTTTCCTTCCAAGGCTCAGGGGTTCACAGCTTTATAGATAAAGGCAGTCCTAATCATAAACCCAAACTGAATTTGCACACAATGGTAGAATTCTATCCTTCTATCCCCTCTTGCCTTAAATCCTGGGGCTTGCTTCATTACTAATAAATGTTCCTCGTGGCATTTTTTCCAGAATAAGGCCCTTTTGTCTGCATTAAAAACCTATTCAGGACCAGGTGCGGTGGCTCACGCCTGTAATCTCAGTACTTTGGGAGGTCGAGACGGGCGGATCACTTGAGGTCAGGAGTTTGAGACCAGCCTTGGCCAACATGGTGAAACCCCGTCTCTACTAAAAATATAAAAATTATCTGGCATGGTGGTGCATGCTTGTAATCCCAGCTACTCGGGAGGCTGAGGCAGAATCGTTTGAACCCGGGAGGCAGAGTTTGCAGTGAGCAGAGATTGTGCCACTGCATTCCAGCTTGGGCGACAGAGCAAGGCTCTATCTAAAACAAACAAACATACAAACACCTATTCCAGCAGATATCCTTTCTCCTCAATGATTTTTTTTTTTTTTTTTTTTTTTGCAATAAGGTCTCACTCTGTCACCCAGGCTGGAGTGCAGTAGAACAATCACAGCTCACTGTGTAGCCTCTACCTCCTACGCTTAAGTGATTCTCCAACCTCAGCCTCACAAGTAGCTGAGACTCTAGGTAACGTGCCACCATATTTTATTTTATTTCTTTGTAGAGACAGAGTCTGACTATGTTGCCCAAGCTGGTCTCGAATTCCTGGGCTCAAGTGATCCTCCTACTTTGGCCAGCCAAAGTGCTGGGATTTACAGGCGTGAGCCATGACACCCAGCAGGAATATTGTTTTGAGCTTTCATAATCCAATGATTTTCTTAATGGCATCTGGGAACGTATCTGCTGCATTTACTGTTATCTTGACTGGGTTTTGCGGGGTTTTTTGGTTTCGTTTTGTTTTGAGACATAGTCTCGCTCTGTTGCCCAGGCTGGAGTACAGTGGCACGATCTTGGCTCACCGCAACCTCTGCCTCCCGGGTTCAAATGATTCTGCCTCAGCCTCCCGAGTAGCTGGGATTACAGTCGTGCGCCACCATATCTGGCTAATTCTTGGATTTTTAGTAGAGACAAGGTTTCATCATGTTAGTCAGACTGGTCTTGAACTCCTGACCTAAGTGATCCACCCACCTCGGCCTCCCAAATTGCTGGGATTACAGGCGTAAGCCACTGCACCCAGTCTGTTTTTTGTTTTTTTGGTTTTTTTTTTTTTTGAGACAGGCTCTTGATCTGCTGCCCAGGCTGGAGTGAAGTGGTGCAAGATTATAGCTCATTACAACCTTAAACTCCTGGGCTCAAGTGACCCTCCTGCCTCAGCTTCTCAAGTATCTAGGACTACAGGTTTGCATCACCATGCCTGGCTAATTTTTTTTTTCTTTTTTCAGAGATAGGGTCTCACTACATTGCCTAGGCTGGACTCAAACTCCTGGTCTCAAGAGATCCTCATGCCTCAGGCTCCCTAAGTGCTGGGATTACAGGCATGAGCCACCACATTCAGCCTATCCTGACAATTTTAAAGCCATCTCTTTCCAAAATTATCTAACCATCCTTGGCTGCCATAAAATTCTCCAGCTTTAGATCCTTCACCTTTCTTTTGCTGTAAGGTGTCATATGAATTTTTTCTCAAATCACATTAGAATCTATAGGTATGCCTCTCTTATAGCAATCCTGCACCCACAGAGAAGCTGTATCTTTTCAACAAAAAATAAAAAGTTATTTAGCAAAAAGTGCAAGATTTTTGTACCTGTTGGCATAGCTGGAGAAATAGCTTCACAAACTTCCTTTTCTTTTTTTTTTTATGATCCTTATGCTATATTCATTTATCTTGAAATAGTGAGCAACTGCAGCTGCAGACTTCAATCTACAGTACATATCAAGGAATTGAACTTTTTTTTTCTAATGTCATAAGTTCTCTCTGCTTCTTGGGAGTACCTCTGGCATCATTAATGGCACTCCATACAGGTGCCATGGTGTTATTCAAACTTTACAGTATTCCACTTAACATGATGAAAAATACACAAGAACCACAAGTGATCACTTTTTACTGCTATACCTAACTTACTAGAAAGACAAACTGCTTATGTGGAGATGATTAGCATCACATTGCATTTTAAGTGTGTATCTGCAACACTTGAGCTCACAGCAATAGCAACAAGAAATGGCTATAAAATTATCATAGTAAGTAGTACAGTATGTACAACAGTGAATTTTATGCAGTTATGATTCAGTATACCTTTACATTTGTTTACATTTCTCTGGACTGCAAACGGCATCATGTGTGGTCTTTAAGTGTTTGTGTGCATAAGTTTAGATAAATTTTAACTTTTTTTTTTTTTTCTTTGAGGCGGAGTCTTGCTCTGTCATCAGGATGGACTGCAGTGGTGCCACCTCAGCGCACTGCAACCTTTGCCTCCTGGGTTCAAGCTATTCTCCTGCCTCAGCCTCCCAAGTAGCTGGGACTACAGGCACGCGCCACCACACCCAGCTAATTTTTGTATTTTTAGTGGAGACAGGGTTTCAGCATGTTGGCCAGGATGGTCTCAATCTCTTCACCTTGTGATCCACCTGCCTCAGCCTCCCAAAGTGCTGGGATTACAGGTGTGAGCCACCACGCCAGCCAAATTCTAACTTTATTTTTAAACAGGGTCTCACCATGTTGCTCAGGCTGGTCTCAAACTCCTGAACTTAAGGAATTCTTCCACCTTGGCCTCCCAAAGTGCTGGGATTGCAGGAATGAGCCACTAAGCCTGGCCAAATTTTAACTTCTTATAATAGATTTGTGTCTATTTTATGTTAGCAAATGATAAAACATACTAGTATCTACATACATTTTATACATTCATGACACACCTAATTTTTTCCTATTTTTTTCCATATTTCTAAGCCATGCAATTCATCTACAAATTTATTCAAATTGTTGCAAATCTCCAAAAAACTTTATGTGTAAGTGGACCTGCACAGTTCAAATTTTGTTCAAAGGGCAAATGTAGTTCTCATTATCTTTATAAATTCTGTTACAGACTTAAATGTTGGGATAGGAGTTAGAAAACCCAATATATAGCTATTCATATACTCAACACCAATATATCAGATGCTGAAACATATTATGTGATATTAAGGAAGGCATTATATATTTCTGGACTGCTTCTGAGGCAAGCAATTTGAACCATAAAGATTCCACATAGCTCTAAAAGCTTACGTTGTGTTTATACTGCTACCCATAAGTACATCCAAGAGAATATTTTTAAGTTTTTAATTATATAGGTTCCTAAACTGGGCATGGTGGCTTACGCCTGTAATCCCAGCACTTTGGGAGGTGGAGGCAGGTAAACCACTTGAGGTCTTGAGTTCAAGACCAGCCTGGCCAACATGGAGAAAACCTGTCTCTACTAAAAATAGAAAAATTAGCCCAGTGTGGTGGCAGGTGCCTGTAATCCCAGCTACTGGGGAGGCTGAGGCATGAGAATCACTTGAACCTGGGAGGCAGAGGTTGCAGTGAGCCAAGATCATACCATTACTCTAGCCTGGGTGACAGAGCAAGACTCTGTCTCAAAACACAATAAAATAAAATAAAAAATAAAAATAAATTATATAGGTCATTAAAACTCCTACTTTACGTAAATCAATGTAGTAATAAGAAATATTGATCTAGATTCACTTTGAAATTTATAATAAGGGTCATGATAAAGTCAAAAATTAAGTACACTTTGATTTACATACGCTTTCCTATCCCTCTGCACATTTCTACTTTAGAAAGTTCTGTCTCTCAGAAAAACAAAGTTTTAACCGGACATCTGTTGATCATAGTGCTATTTATAGTAATAAAAAGTTATAAATAAGCATCGATCAACAGAGTAACTGGTTAAACAAATAAATGTACACGTATACAGACTATAGTTATTAAAAATGTTGAACAAGGGCCAGGCGCAGTGGCTCACGCCTGTAATCCCAGCACTTTGGGAGGCCGAGCCAGGCGGATCATGAGGTCAGGAGATCAAGACCATCCTGGCTAACACGATGAAACCCTGTCTCTACTAAAAATACAAAAAGTGAACCGGGCTTTGTGACAGGTGCCTGTAGTCCCAGCTACTCGGAAGGCTGAGGTAGAAGAATGGTGTGAACCTGGGAGGCAGAGGTTGCTGTGAGCCGAGATCGCACCACTGCACTCCAGCCTGGGCGACAGAGCGAGACTCAGTCTCAAAAAAATAAATAAAATAAAACAAAATAAAATAAAACAAAAATGTAGAACACTGGGTCTGATCTGTCATGGAAAAAAAGAAAAATAGAATTAAAATTTAAAAGTAAAAGAAAAGAAAAATGTAGAATAGTGATTTGGGGAGGAAAGACGGTCAGAAACCATACCCATAAGAATAACTGCATATAATTAAAAGTATTATTGATAGAAGAGTTGTAGATGCAAATGGTATAGATTTTCTTTAGGAAAAAAGAAGGACAGAACACAACTACTGGAAAAGAAGGTTTAGTAAAATGGAAAATTATTCATTATATATTGTAAAATGTAAAATACAGGTTACCAAAAAGTATGTAGAATATGATCACATTTTGGAGAAAATAAAAGTAGGTATTCCCTGAGAAAGAAGTGTAGAAAAACATACCACACCATTCATAATGTTTATCTATGAATAACTTTACTTTGTTTTGCTTATCTTTGTTTCCTAATTTTTCTTTTTTTTATAGAGACAAGGTCTCACTCACTATGTTGCCCAGGCTGAATTCAAACTCCTGGGTTCAGGCAATCCTCCTGCCTCAGCCTTCTGAGTAGCTGAGACTATAGGCACACACACTGTGCCCAGCTTCATTTTTTAAATAATAATAATTACTATTATTATTTTTAGAGACAGGGTCTCGCTATGCTGTCTAGGCTGATCTTAAACTCTTGGCCTCAAGCAATCCTCCCACCTCAGCCTCCCAAATTGCTGGGATTATAGGCGTGAGCCACCAAGCCCAGCCACCCAGCACGTTTTCTAATTTTTTAATTTTTTCTTAAACATATACACATGTATATACATATATATACATAAATTAATATATATATATATATTTTTTTTTTTTTTGAGACAGAGTCTCACTCTGTTGCCAGGCTGGAGTGCAGTGGCACGATCTCAGCTCACTGCAACCTCTGCCTCCCGGGTTCAAGCGATTCTCCCGACTCACCCTCCCAAGTAGCTGGGACCATAGGCGCGTGCCACCATGTCCAGCTAGTTTTTGTATTTTCAGTAGAGACGGGGTTTCACCATGTTGGCCAGGACAGACTCAATCTCTTGACTTCATGATCCACCCACCTCAGCCTCCCAAAGTGCTGAGATTACAGGAGTGAGTCACCGCGCCTGGCCCTTTATTTATTTTTTTTTATTTAATCTGAGAAAAGATAAGGTCTCCTGTTTTTCTTTTCTCTTTATTTTCAAGGCTAAAGTAAAAGAGCCCATCATCAAACCAATTTTTCTTTCCTAATTTTTTTTTTTTTTTTTTTTTTGAGACAAAGTCTTGTTCTGTCACCCAGGATGGAGTGCAGTGGCACGATCTCGGCTCACTGCAGTGGCGCAATCTCAGCTCACTGCAACCTCCGCCTCCCAGGTTTAAGCGATTCTCTTGCCTCAGCCTCCCGAGTAGCTGGGATTACAGACACATGCCACCATGCCCGGCTAATTTTGGTATTTTTAGTAGAGACAGGGTTTCGCCATGTTGCCAGGCTGTTCTCGAACTCCTGACCTCAGGTGATCCGCCCGCCGCTACAGGCGAGGGATGGACATTCATGGCGAATACTTTTTTGTAACAATTCATTATAGATGTGGATAAAATTCTGTCTTCCTGCTGAATCTAACCAGCTTAATCCTCACTCTCAAAAAACTGACTATAATTTTTACTCAATATCTACCCTTTTTATTTACTAACTTAACCTTCAGGGAAATGTATCATTGAAACCCCCTATATAGATTTAGCGAATAAATAAACTAATGCTTTGCTGGGGACTTTTACACATTTTGATTCAATTACTCCTCGCAACAATAGGTGAGGGGTGCTTTGTCATTCAACAAATCTTACAGATGGGGAAACTGAGATACAGAGAGATTATTTAACTACCAAAGTCCCACTGCTAGACAGTATTTATTAGCTGAGATTTGAAATAGGTTTTCAAAAGGTTTTGGTACATCGCAGTTTGTTTTTCCTTTGTATGTATATTTACTAGGAATCAGGAGCAAAAATCTTTCCCCAAGAACAGAAAATACAAGTAATTTGTTAAGAGGGAATAAACATTATTCAAATCATTTAGTCCCCAAAAAATACTGTTTATTCAAATGCTGAAAAAGAAAACGTCTTTGTGACAGTAAATTAAACAAGGAGCCTTGGCTAACTGTCCTAAAGTAAAGGTAAACTCTAACATGACTCCATTCTCTTCACTATTATAAATACCAAATTTCTCTGTGGTGTTTTCCTATCACTTATCTAAAAAGATAAGCACAACATTAGTGTTATAAGGCTTTGCTTAAAAAAAATTATCCTAAATTTTAAGCCTTTATACTTATATGGACATGAAAGTCAACAAAATGTGTTCTGGTTGATTATGAAAAGTCTTTACACAGTGTGGGAGACAGTGATAGCTCATAAATTGTACTTACTAAGAATGTGGGTTTTAACTGCTTAACATTAACTCAAAGATTTCTTGCCCACCTTTCACTGAACCCTTTGTTCTACACTGTGGCAGAGACTGTTACTGACTGGCTTCCCCACAGCCATTCACAACCTGTTTTCCCTTGTGTCCCTCTAATCCAAAGAAGGCATTTGCTTACCATTTGGTTGGTACAGTCTCTTTTGCTTTTCAGCCTTTGCCTCTTCCCCTTCTTCCTGCCAGAATGTGAAAGAAATACCTGGAGGCATAACAATCATTTGGAACCACATGTACAAAAACCACAGAACAGACAGAGGAAAGGAGGCGAATACTTGTTAATATCCTAGCACAATTGCACCAGCCCAGCATGCCCCATCTCTGGACCTTTCCTTACAAAAGGAAAATAAACACCTTATTGGTATAATATTGATTGGTTTTTCTGTTGCACAAAGCCAGAATGACAAATCCACACACGATAAACACCAGAGTGGTGTTATTCCCAGGTTTTTTGTTTGTTTGGAGATGGAGTCTCGCTCTGTCACCCAGGCTGGAGTGCAGTGGCACAATCTCAGCTCACTGCAACCTCTGTCTCCCAAGTTCAAGCAATTCTCCTGTCTCAGCTTCCCGAGTAACTGGGACTAAGGGCGCCCGCCACCACGTCCAGCTAACTTTTGTATTTTTAGTAGAGACGGGGTTCCACCATATTTGGTCAGGCTGGTCTCGAACTCCTGACATCAGGTGATCCACCCACCTTGGCCTCCCAAAGTGCTAGGATTACCTGTGAGCCACTGCGCCTGGCCTGTTCTTCCCAGTGTTAAATGACAGCTAAATCTGCATTCTCCTCTCTCCTTTTTTTTTTTTTTTTTTTTTTTGAGACGGGATCTCACTCTGTCGCCAGACTGGAATGCAGCAGCATTGTCTTGGCTCACTGCAACCTCTGCCTCCCAGGTTCAAGCAATTCTCCTGCCTCAGCCTCCCAAGTAGCTGGGACTACAGACGTATGCTACCATGCCCAGCTAATTTTTTTTGTATTTTAGAAGGGATGGGGTTTCACCATCTTAGTCAGGATAGTCTCAATCTCCTGACCTCGTGATCCGCCCGCCTCAGCCTCCCAAAGTGCTGGGATTACAGGGGTGAGCCACCACACCCGGCCTGATATTTTTCAAAATGCTTTTAATAATTTCTACACCAAAACACAACATGAAACTTTGTTTATTCTTCACTACTTTTCAAAATAATATATATATCTGTGAAAAAAATTACCCATTATTCCAATAAAAATTAACAACAGGAAATTAAGATGACTAGAAAACTTCCTGGTAAATTATATTGTAGAACATATCTTTAACATAAACGTAGAAAAATGTGGATGACAAGATTACATAAAAATAAAATATTCCAAAGAAAACTTGTTGCTGTCTCATTTTGTTTTGTTTTTGTGACAGGGTCTCAGTCTGTCACCAAAGCTTGAGTGCAGTGGTGTGATCACAGCTCACTGTAGCCTCAACTTTCCCTGGCTCAGGTGCTTCTCCCACCTCAGCCTCCTGAGTAGCTGGGACTACAGGTGCATGTCACCACACTTGGCTAATTTTTGTATTTTTTGTAGAGACAGGGTTCCCCCATGTTGCCCAGGCTAGTACAGAACTCCTGGGCTCAAGCAATCCACAGACCTCAGCCTCCCAAAGTGCTGGGATTACAGGTGGGAGCCACCATGCCCAGCACAAACTTTCGACTTTTTAATAGGTCAAAAATACTTACCAACTATAAAGTGGGTAAAGACTAGTGAGGCTGGAAGAGGGGTGGTACCTCAACCACGAACTACAGGTCCTAGGAGCTAAGAGATATGTAAATTGTAAGGCTGCTCAGCTCTTTAGCTCAGATATAGGAAAATCATGGAGAAAACAGCTCTAACTACTGTCACGCTGAAGCAGAAACCATTTCAACTGTCAAATTGTGATAAAGAACATTCACAGCCACTGAGGTTGGGATGGGGGCACTTTTTACGTATTGTTAGTAGTAGTGGAGAAAACTATTTATGAAAAAAATTAGGTTATATATACTAAGAGGCTTAAACAACTAATACCCTTTAACACAGCAAATTAATTGATAAGACACTATTTTAAGGAAGGAATTAGATATAAAGACCAAGATTTAGACACAACAACAGCTATTAGTATTACATATATTATCAAAATACTAGGAAAAACTTAAATGTTCAGCAAGCAGAAAGGACTCAGTAAAGCATTGCATATTCATATAATAAAAGATATAAACATCCACTAAAAATCAAGTTCTTAAAGAAAAATTCGATACTATAGATAAACACTGATCATATCTAAAGTTAGAGAATCTCAAACTCATTCACAGTACCCTTAGTATCTTAGTTTGTTCACAGGACCCTAGGTCAAAGGAAATACCTGATGATTCCAATCATTACATAATTAGGTAATTTAGTAAGTACTTATGTCCAAACAACATATAATTACTTAAAAATAAAATACAGGCTGCCAGGCACTGTGGCTCACACTTGTAATCCCAGTACTTTGGGAGGCCGAGGCGGGCGGATCACGAGGTCAAGAGATCGTGACCATCCTGGCCAACATGGTGAAACCCCGTCTGTACTAAAAACACAAAAAATTAGCTGGGCATGGCAATGCGTGCCTGTAGTCCCAGCTACTTGGGAGACTGAGGCAGGAGAATCGCTAGAACCCATGAGGCGGAGGCTGCAGTGCGCCGAGATCGTGCCACTGCACTCCAGCCTGGCGACAGAGTGAGATTCCGCCAAACAAACAAATAAATAAATAAATAAATAAAAATACAGGCTGGGAGTGGTGGCACATGCTTGTAATGCTAGCACTTTGGGAGGCTGAGGTGGCTGTACTGTTTGAGCTCGAGAGTTTGAGACCAGTCAACACAACATGGTGTGACCGCCATCTCTACAAAAACTACAAAACTTAGCTGGGCATGGTGGCATGCACCTTCCAGCTACTTGGAAGGCTAAAATCAGAAGATGGCTTCAGCCCAGGAGGCCGAGGTTGCAGTGAGCTGAGACCATACCACTGCATCCCAGCCTGAGCAATATAGTGAGACCCTGTTTCAAATAAATAAATAAATAAAAATAAAATACACATAAATTGGTATTTGCCTCAGCTGTGAGAAAAAATGCACATATATGGCCGGGCATGGTGGCTCACACCTGTAATCCCAGCACCTTTGGAGGCTGAGGTGGAAGAATCACGAGGTCAGGAGTTTGAGACCAGCCTGACCAACATGGTGAAACCCTGCCTCTACTAAAAAATACAAAAATTAGCTGTGTGTGGTGGTGGGTGCCTGTAATCCCAGATACTTGGGAGGCTGAGGCAAGAGAATCGTTTGAACCCAGGAGGCAGAGATTGCAGTGAGCTGAGATCATCGTGCCACTGCACTCCAGCCTGGGCAACAGGATAAGACTCCATCTCAAAAAAGATAGATAGACAGACAGACAGACAGACAGACAGATAGACAGAACAATAAATATAAAATAAAATAAAAAATAATTTTAAAATTACAAAAACATTTACAGAAAAAAGTATAAAATCAAAAAGAGGAAGAGGGTTGGGCATGGTGGCTCACGCCTAAAATCCCAGCACTTTGGGAGGTGGAGTCAGGCGGATTACTTGAGCTCCATAGTTCAAGATCAGCCTGGGCTACGTAGCAAAACCGCATCTCTACAAAAAAACACAAAAATCAGCCAGGCGTAGTGGCACATGCCTGTTGTCCTAGCTACTTAGGAGGCTGAGGTGGGAGGATCACCTGAGCCCAGGGAGGTCGAGGCTGCATCACTGCTCTCCAGGCTGAGCAACAGAGTGAGACCATGTCTCAAAACAAAAAAAAAAGAAGAGTGAAGAAAAAAATAGCCAGGTGCGGTGGCTCACACCTGTAATCCCAGCACTTTGGGAGGCCAAGGCAGACGGATAATTTGAGGTCAGCAGTTCGAGATCAGCCTGGCCAACATGGTGAAATCCCGTCTCTACTAAAAATACAAAAAAAATTAGCCAGGCATGGTGGCACACACCTGTAATCCCAGCTACTCAGGAGACTGAGGCACGAGAATTGCTTGAACCCAGGAGGCAGAGGCTGCAGTGAGCCAAGATTGTGCCACTGCACTCCACCCAACGCAACAGAGCAAAACTCCATCTCAAAGAAAAAGAAAAAAATATACATAAATTGAAACAAGAAATTGGATTTTTGGCTGGGAGCAGTGGCTCACGCCTATAATCCCACCACTTTGGGAGGCTGAGGCGGGTGGATCACAGGGTCATGAGTTCAAGATAAGCCTCGCCAAGGTAGTGAAACCCTGTCTCTGCTAAAAATACAAAAATTACCCCGGAGTGGTGGCAGGTGCCTGTAATCCCAGGTACTCGGGAGGCCGAGGCAAAAGCATCACTTGAACCTGGGAGGCAGAGGTTGCAGTGAGCCCAGATCGCGCCACTGTACTCCAGCCTGGGCGACAAGAGAGAGACTCTGTCTCCAAAAAAAAAAAAGAAACTTCCCAGAAACAACAAGATATACTAGAAGACATGAAGCAATAGTTTTGAATGTTAAGAAAAAAATTATTCTTAATATTTAATTATTAATTCAGCCAGACTTATGAGAACAAAATACATTATCAGACATGCAAGAACTCAGAAAATCTACACATCCTATATGAAAATGCTACTTAAACAGACATCCTCAGCTAGGCACAGTGGCTCATGCCTGTAATCCTAGTACTTCGGGAGGCCGAGGCAGGCAGATCACCTGAGCCCAAGAGTTTAAGACCAGCCTGGGCAACATGGCAAAACCCTGTCTCTTCAAAAAAATATGAAAATTAGCCAGGCGTGGTAGTGGGTGCCTTTAAGCCCAGCTACTCAGGGGGCTGAGGTGGGAGGACCACCTGAGCCAGGAGGTCGAGGGTGCAGTGAGCCATGATCATGCCACTGCACTCCAAACTGCGTGTTAAGAATAAAACCAAACTGTCTTCAAAAAAAAAAAGACATCATCATCTAAAAACAACCAAAAGCAAGACTCCAAGAAAAACCACACATAGGATATAAAGAAAAACTACTAGCTGAATATGACCCAGAAGACTTGAAGAAAAGGCAGAATAAATTAACATCAACAATTAGATCTTAACACCTGGAACACTGTTTCAAGCTGTACTTTTTTAATACAGTCATCCCTCAGTATGGTGTGGGGAGGAGTATGTGGACCATGTGGTTGGTTTCAGTTCCTTCCAAACCAAAATCCAAGAATGCTCAAGTCCCTGATATAAAACGGCACCATATTTGCATATAACCTATATGTATCCTCTCGTATACTTTAAATCATCCCTATATTACTTATAATACTTAATACAATGTAAATACTTTATAAATAGTTATGCTGGGTTTATTTGCATTATTTTTTATTGTTTAGGAGTTTTTTCTAATTTTTTTTTTTGGAGTTTTTTCTAATTTTTTTTTTCTCGGCTCACTGCAGCCTCAACCTCCCCAGCTCAAGTGATCTTCCCACCTCAGCCCCCAAGTTAGCTGGGACCACAAGCATGCACCACTATACCCAGCTAGTTTTTTGTTTACTTTTTTGTAGAGACGAAGTCTCATTATATTGCTCAGGCTGGCCTTGAACTTCTGAGCTCAAGCAATCCACCCGCCTAGACCTCCCAAAGTGCTGGAATTACAGGTGTGAGCCACAGCGCCCAATCTTGAATATTTTCAACACACAGTTGATTGAATCTGTGGATGCAGAACCTATAGAGAGGGTTGATGGTACTAAAGATTACATTTCCTTCTCCACGAGTCTCAACATATTAATCTACTCAGCAGTAAATAAATTTTAAAATCATAGTATTTCAATGCTGTTGAATGCTTTAAATGTTCACTTTTTAGAATTAACCCATGGACAAAAGAGCATTGAATACACCAAAATACTACAAAGATTATTACTAACATTATACTTTAAAAATTGGGAAGTAGCAACAAAGAGTGGGAAAGATGTATTACCTCCTTTAACATTCATGTTAGAAAGACACAATCTCTAAAGATTGAACCAGGAAGAATTTGAAACCCTGAACAGACCAATATCAAGTTACGAAATGGAATCAGTAATTAAAAGCCTACCAACCAAAAATAGCCCTGGACCAGATGGATTCACAGTTGAATTCTGCCAGACATACAAAGAAGAGCTGGTACCAACCCTACTGAAACTATTCCAAAAAATCAAGGAGGGAGGATTCCTCCCTAATTTATTCTACAAAATCAGTATCATCCTCATACTAAAATCTGGCAAAGATACAACAAACAGAGAAAAGTACAGGCCAATATCCCTGATGAACGTAGATGCAAAAATCCTCAACAAAATACAAACCAAATCCAGCAGCACATTGAAAAGATAATTCACTATGATCAAGTGGGCTTTATTCCTGGGATGCAAGGATGGTTCAACATATACAAATGAAGAAATGTGATTCACCACATAAACAGAAATAAAAACAAAAACCATATGATCATCTCAGTAAGCACAGAAAAAGCATGTGACAAATCTAACATTCCCTTCATGACAAAAATGCTCAACAAACTAGGCACTGAAGGAACATAGCTCAAAATAATAAGAGCCATCTATGACAAACCCACAGCCAACATCATACTGAAAGAGCAAAAGTTGGATGCATTCCCCCAACAACTGGAACAAGACAAGGATGGCCACTCTCACCACCCCTATTCAATACAGTATTGGAAGCCCTAGCCAGAGCAATCAGGCAAGAGAGAAAAATGAAAGGCATCCAAACAGGAAAAGAGGAAGTCAAATTATTTATTTACTGATAATATGATCCTGTACCTAGAAAACCCTAAAGATTCCTTCAAAAGTCTCCAAGACCTGATAAACGACTTCGGTACAGTTTCACGATAAAATATCAACATATAAAAATCAACCGCATTTCTATACACCAATAACATTCAAGCTGAGAACCAAACCAAGAATGCAATCTTGGCTGGGGGCTAGGGGAGGCAGCTGGCTCACACCTGTCATCGGCAGCACTTTGGGAGGCCGAGGTGGGAGAACTGCTTGAGCCCAGGAGTTAAAGACCAGCCTTGATAACATAGTGAGACACTGTCTCCACAAAAAATTTAAAAATTAGCCAGGCTTAGTGGTGTACACCTGTGGTCCCAGCTACTCAAGAGGCTGAGGTGGGGGAATTGCTTAGGCCCAGGAGATTGAGGTTGCACTGAGCCATGATCACGCCACTGCACTCCAGCCTCAGTGACAAAGCGAAACTCTGTCTCAAAAAAATAAAATAAATAAGTTATTTTAAATTTTTTAAAATCAGAAAAAGACAACCCTATTAAAAAGTGGGCGAAGGACATGAATGGGTACTTCTCAAAAGAAGACATACAAGTAGCCAAAAAATATGGGAGAAAATGTTCAACATCACTAGTCATCAGAGAAACACAAATTAAAACCACAGTGAGATACCATCTTACACCAGTCAGAATGGCTATTATCAAAAATAAAAAACAAGAGATGCTGGCAAGGTTGAGGAGAAAAGGGAACACTTATATACTGTTGGCAGGAATATAAACTAGTTCAGCCCCTGTGGAAAGCAGTTTGGAGATTCCTCAAAGAACCAAAAACAGAACTACCATTTGACCCAGCAATCCCATTACTAGGTATCTACCCAGAGGTAAAGAAATCATTCTACCAAAAACACACCTGCATTCGTATGTTTATCATAACACTATTCACAACAGCAAAGTCATGGAATCCTCCTTGGTGTCTATCAACAGTTAAAAAGAAAATGTGGTATATATACACCATGAAATACTATGCAGCCATAAAAAAGAATGAAATCACGTCCTTTGCAGCAACATGGGTTGGGCTGGAGGCCATTATCCTAAGTGAAATAAGAAAACAGAAAATTAAATACTGCATGTCCTCACTTATAAGTGTGAGCTAAACAATGGGTACACACGAACATAAACATGTGAATAACAGACACCAGGGACTCCAAAAGGGGGAAAACAGAAGGGAATGGGTTGAAAAACTACTTACTGGGTACTATGTTCACTATTTGGGTGATGGGTTCAACAGAAGCCCAAATTCAGCATGATGCAATATACCCATGCAACAACCCTGCACATGTATCCCCAAATCTAAAATCTAAAAGAAGAAAAAAATTCACATTGGAAAGATCAGAGATAATATCTAAATTAATAAATAATGAAAAAGAAATTTAAGTTTATAATTTAGAGCCATAGAAGTATTTACTAGAGGCCAGGCACGGTGGCTGACACCCGTAATCCCAGCACTTTGGGAGGCCGAGGCGGGCGGATCACAAGGTCAGGAGATCGAGACCATCCTGGCGAACACGGTGAAACCCCGTTTCTCCTAAAATTACAAAAACTTAGCCAGGCGTAGTGGCGGGCACCTGTAGTCCCAGCTACCCGGGAGGCTGAGGCAGGAGAATGGTGTGAATCCGGCAGGCGGAGGTTGCAGTGAGCCGAGATCACGCCACTGCACTCCAGCCTGGGCAACAGAGGCAGACTTTGTCTCAAAAACTAAAAAGTATTTACTAGAAACAAATTAAAATAGAAGTAATAAATTTGAAGGTTAGGATGAGAAAAGGGAAAACAAAAGGGGTAGTGGGATTTCACAAAATTGCTCAGCCTCTCTGATGGAAACTTAACAAAAACTGCCTAAAGTTGATAAATCAAGAAGCAGAATTATATGTATATTATTTAAAGTTATAATGGTAAGCAACAGTAAGCAACAGCAAAACTTACACAGAAATGGTTAATACTGGTTACCTCTGAGATGTGACAAGGACAGTCTCCGGCACAGACAGTGAGAAGGAAGGCTTTTACTTTTTTTTTTTGAGGCAGAGTCTTGCTCTGTCGCCCAGGATGGAGTGCAGTGGTGCAATTTTGGCTCATTGCAAGCTCCACCTCCCGAGTTTACGCCATTCTCCTGCCTCAGCCTCCCGGGTAGCTAGGACTACAGGCGCCCACCACCACGCCTGGCTAATTTTTTGTATTTTTAGTAGAGACAAGGTTTCTACAGGATGGTCTCAATCTCCTGACCTTGTGATCCGCCCACCTCAGCCCCCCAAAGTGCTGGGATTACAGGCGTGAGCCACAGCATCCAGCCTAGGCTTTTACTTTTCATTTTATATACAACTATACTGTTTAAGTTTTTTACCACATGCAACCGTTATTTCATAATTTTAATAGCATAAAATCATTTCCACTTTGATACAAATATACAACAAAGATCAACAGATTGCTAAAAAAATCAGTTAATACAATTCTGGTTTTGTAAATAAGACAAGATCAAATTACATAAAATCTTTCAGGAGACAGAAAAGTCCTTTTTTAAATTTGCACCTAAATCCTAAAGTAAGAGTTCATCCCCTGTGGAAAGCAGTTTGGAGATTCCTCAAAGAATCAAAAATAGAATGATCATTTGACCCAGCAATTCCATTACTAGGTATCTACCCAGAGGAAAATAAATCATTCTACCAAAAAGATACCTGCACTCGTATACTTATCGTAACACTAAAATAATAGGATTTACTCAGTGTTTAAGTCATTCTTAAAATGCAATTACAGGGCCGGGCGCGGTGGCTCAAGCCTGTAATCCCAGCACTTTGGGAGGCCGAGGCGGGCGGATCACAAGGTCAGGAGATCGAGACCATCCTGGCTAACACGGTGAAACCCCGTCTCTACTAAAAAAATACAAAAAACTAGCCGGGCGAGGTGGTGGGCGCCTGTAGTCCCAGCTACTCGGGAGGCTGAGGCAGGAGAATGGCGTAAACCCGGGAGGCGGAGCTTGCAGTGAGCTGAGATCCGGCCACCGCACTCCAGCCTGGGCGACAGAGCGAGACTCCGTCTCAAAAAAAAAAAAAAAAAAAAAAAAATGCAATTACAATAACTAAATTGAGGCTGGGTGCAGTGGCTTACACCTGTAATTCCAGCACTTTGGGAGGCCAAAGCGGGTAGATGGCTTGAGCCCAGGAGTTCGAGACCAGCCTGGGCAACATGGAAAAATCCATTGTCTCTACAAGAAATGCAAGAATTAATCAGGCATGGTGGTACATGCCTGTAGTCCCAGCTCTTCAGGAGGCTGAGATGGGAGGATCATCTGAGCACAGGAAGTCAAGGCTACAGTGAGCTGTGACTACATCACTTTCACTTCAGCCTGGGTGACAAGAGCAAGACCCTGTCTCAAGAAAAGAAAGAGAGGAAAGAAAGAAAATACAGAACAAAAAGAAAAGAAAAGAAGAGAAAAGAGAAAAAGAAAGGGAGAAAGGGAGGGAAAGAGGGAGGGAAGGAGGGAGGGATCTTCCAGAAACCATGGACTTACCTTTCTGTCCAAATTTAAATATCTACAAACATCTGCAAAACACTTTGCCATGAATAGGTTTTGTTCTATAACTACAGAACAAAACAAAGTTAACTGGCCTATTTGGTAAATAAATCCATTCCCCAATCACGTCCAGCTTAGTAACTGAGATCATCCGTTACAAACCCTCACTGAAAAAAATTTTAAATAGAAAATACACAACAGGTTTAAAGCCTCTATAAGAAGAGTGTATTTTTCCTTTAGCAAGACTTATTATATAGCTCAAGTTAAAGATTTTTTTTTTTTTTGAGATGGAGTCTTACTCCAGGATGGCATGCAATGGCACAATCTCGGCTCACTGAAACCTCCGCCTCCCGGGTTCAAGTGACTCTCCTGCCTCAGCCTCCTGAATAGCTGGGACTACAGGTGCGCGCTACCACGTTCGGCTAATTTTTGTATTTTTCAGTAGAGATGGGGTTTCACCATATTGGCCAGGCTGGTCTCGAACTCCTGACCTCGTGATCTGCTCACCTCAGCCTCCCAACGTGCTGGGATAGCAGGCGTAAGCCACCACACCCCGCCAAGTTAAAGATATTTTATAAAGACACCTGTTGCCGGGCGCAGTGGCTCACGCCTGCAATCCCAGCACTTTGGGAGACCAGGCGGGCAGATCACGACGTCAGTAGAACGAGACCATCCTGGCTAACTCGGTGAAACCCCGTCTCTATTAAAAATACAAAAAAAAATTAGCCGAGCGTGGCAGTGTGTGCCTGTAGTCCCAGCTGCTGGGGAGGCTGAGACGAGAATGGCGTGAATCCAGCAGGCGGAGCTTGCAGTGAGCCGAAATTGCGCCAATGCACTCCAGCCTGGGCGACAGAACAAGACTCTGTCTCAAAAAAGAAAAAAACAGACACCTGTTATTTGAGGACTTTACAGGTTTTTATTTCTCTGTGATCACTCACTTCTGGATAAGAACTCAAACCCTCAATAAATAACTACTGCTGCACACTTGTATCCTGAATTACATCCTGTCTTCTCTCTTGAGACTCTCTTTTACCCTGTACAGTGCACGTTCAAAACAGCTATTACAGGAAGTGTTGGACTATCAGCTATTTATAAATGGACAAAAATCTTTAAATAGCTTTGTCTGCTACTCCTTTATGGTTCTAGATACTCTCTGGTTTTAAAGAAATTGTCATGCTAGTTATTCATCTTGTCCCTTTGTTTTAGAGTCCAAAAGTAGTACTAATATTAGTCACATTTTAACAAGTTGATCTTTAAAAGAACACATTAGTTTCAAAACATCCAAATACTCTTACTCTGTTTACCACCAAGAAAATTGCAAATTGTAACGTATTGCTGTAAAATCTCCTATATTGTCATCTAACTCTGCACTATAGAATAATTTTTCAAAACAAATAGATGCCCCTCTTTATACTTGAAGGGTTGGTTCAGGGACCCCTGTATATACCAAAATCCACACATACTCAGGTCCTGCAGTTGGCCCTGGAGAACCTGCCTATACAAAAAGTCGGCCCTCATATACGCAGGTTTCACAAACCTGCATGTAAGTGGACCCATGCAGTTCAAACTCCTGCTATTCAACGGTCAACTGTACACAACTTGTAACACCACATATTAACTTGTCTAGCATATCAAGTTCAAAAATATAAGACACTACATTTTATACACCTTAAAATATAAAAATACTTAATTCATCAACATTGACACAGATTGCATTAAAAACCTTTCCATGGATCTACTCTTCCTATATAAAACTCAGAGACACAGAGACTGTTTTAGGAGGCTTTCCCATGCTCCTAAAACAGTAGCCATAAGAAAGTAGCTTAAACCCAGGAGGCAGAAGTACAGTGAGCCCAGATCGCGCCACTGCCCCCTAGCCTGGATAACAAAGCAAAACTCTGTCTCAAAAAAAGAAAAAGAAAGAAAGTAACTTGCGCTTCCTTTAACAAATGATTTATAGCTCATTTTTATGTGTTAATTATCACTGTCAGCCAGGTGCAGTGGCTCTCACACTTGTAATCCCAGCACTTTGGGAGGTCGAGGTGGGCAGATCTCCTGAGGTCAAGAGTTTGAGACCAGCCTGGCCAACATGGTGAAACCCGTCTCCACTGAAAAACACAAAATTAGCCGGGCATGGTGGCACATTCCTGCAATCCCAACTACTTGGGAGGCTGAGGCAAGAGAATCGCTTGAACCCAGGAGGCAGAGGTTGCGGTGAGCCAAGATCGTGCCATTGCACTCCAGCCTGGGCAAGAAGAGCAAAACTCCATCTCAAAAAATATATATATATATATTATTATTGTCTTAACATTTCACTTCCTTATTCTTAGCCAACACCCCCATCTCCAGTCTTCAAATATTTCTATCTTATATATCACTGTATTAGTGAACCATTCCAAGCCATTACTCCAAAGGTAAACGGCTTCTAGGAATTTTTTTTTTTTTTTTTTTTTTTTTTTGAGACAGAGTCTTGCCCTGTCTCCCAGGCTGGAGTGCAGTGGCGGATCTCAGCTCACTGCAAGCTCCGCCTCCCGGGTTTACACCATTCTCCTGCCTCAGCCTCCCGAGTAGCTGGGACTACAGGCGCGGCTTCTAGGAATTTAACTTACACATTACTAGGTATAAAATGCTGTGCTTACTAGAATATTCCACTTCAGTGTTAGTACTAGCAAGACTGGAAAGAGCCAATGATGTAGGTCAATACAACAAGATACAACAAAAATATTAAGAGAAACAAGGCATCTCTGTATATAGATATGTCATAACGTTTAAGTAATGTTTAAAATTAAAAATATGGGCCAGGCACGGTGGCTCACACCTGTAATCCTAGCACTTTGGGAGGCCAATGCAGATGGATCACTTGAGGTCAGGAGTTTAGAGACCAGCCTGGCCAACATGGTGAACCCTGTCTCTACTAAAAATACAAAAAAATTAGCCAGGTATGGTGGTATGTGCCTGTAGTCCCAGCTACTCAGGAGGCTGAGGCAGGAAAATTGTTTGAACCTGGGAGGTGGAGTCTGCAGTGAGCCAAGATCTTCCCACTGCACTCCAGCCTGGGTGACAGAGCAAGACTCCATCTCAATAAATAAATTAATTAAATAAAAATAAAAATAGGGCCAGGCATGATGGCTTATGCCTGTAACCCCAGCAATTTGAGAGGTCAAGGTAGGAGGATTACTTGAGGCTATGAGTTCAAGACTAGACTGAGAGACACAGGAAGACCTCATCTCTACAAATAATTAAAAAAAAAAAAAAAAAACAGAAAACAGCTGGGCGTGGCCCATATCTGTAGTCCCAGTTACTCAGGAGGCTGAGGCGAAACAATCGCTTGAGCCCAGGCAGCCAAAGCTGCAGTGAGCCATGATCTAAAAATAGAGAAGTGTGCAGCACACTAGCATGTCATATTTAATGACATCTTTAAGTTAACACGCATGCACATACCCCAAAAGAAAATCCCTCTTAAAGGACAACCAAGAATGATTGCCTCTAAAATAGGGAAAGAATGGCTGCAAAAGGGATGACTTACGTTACACTGGTGGGTTTTTGTTGTTTTGGTTTTTTTGAGACAGAGTCTCACTCTCTCGCCCAGGCTGGAGTGCAGTGGTGCAATATTAGCAGCTTCCACATCCCAGGTTCAAGCAATTATTGTGCCTTAGCCTCCCAAGTAGCTAGGATTACAGGTGTCTACTATCACACACGGCTAATTTTTTGTATTTTTAGTAGAGACGGAGTTTTCACTGTTGGCAAGGCTGGCCTTGATCTCGTTACGTCAAGTGATCTGCCCACCTCGGCCTCCCCGAAGTGCTGGGATTACAGGCATGAGCCACCATGCCCAGCCACATTGTATATTTTTATGCATATATACTATTTACAAACTTTTATAATACCTTTTTTTTTTTAAGAGAGTCTCATTCTGTTGCCCATACTGAAGTGCAATGGCATCATCATAGCTCACTACAGCCTCAAACTCCTGGGTTCAAGCAATCCTCCCACCTCATCCGGCCATAAAATACCTTTCTGAAAAAGTAGTACAATATCCTTGATTTCATTCATAAATTGATAGTTCAAGTATTGATTTGCTTTATCAAGCTATTTCAGCCTTAATATTTCTCCTATAACTTGAAAGAAGACATAACAGTTTTCCTATTTATCCACACACTGATTTAAACATTTTTATTGAAAGGTCACTTGATGGATCAGATAATTATTTGCTGCTAAGCCACTCATCCAAAGACTCTAAACCTACACAGTTCAGTGTGATAGCTACTAATTAGTTTCTCAGTCACACTAACTACATTCCAGTAATCGATACCTATGTGTGGCTTGCGGCTAGCATACTGGACAGCACGGATGCAAAACATTTTCAGATCACTGCAGCAAGTTATATTGGACATCACTGCTCTACACCAGGAGTCAGCAAACTAGAGCCTGCAGACTAAATTCAGCCAACCACTTATTTGCGTAAATAAAGGTCTACTGGAACACAGCCATCCTTATCGATATTAGATTATGTATCATCTGTGGATGCTTTGGCACTACAATAGAGTTGAGTAATTGCAACAGAGACAGTGTAACCCAAAACGCCCAAAATATTTAGTATATGCCTCTTTACAGAAAAAGTTTGCTGACCACTACTCTGGATTATCAAATTTCATTGAAAAAGAAAACATTAATTTCCCTTAGGCCTCAAAAAGTTTTTGAAGGCTTGCACTGCAAAAATGACAAACCCGCTAAACCTAAACAGATGACCACTTCATTTACTAAGTGTTAAAGATATTTAATTTTTTACCATAAATCCATAAAACAAAAGATGTCCTAAAATGTAAATACTGATATTTTCTAAGCATCTCTATAAAATAGCTAGTAAAAGCACAGAAGACAGATTACTAGTCTAGCAATTCTAAAAGAGCCGGCCTAAGAGAAAATATTTATTTCTCAAAAATATGCCTATTTTTCTTAGCAATATCTGTTCAAAGAAATGGGCTGGGCACAGTGACTCATGTCTGTAATCCCAGCACTTTGGGAGGCTGAAGCAAAAGGATCACTGGAGCCCAGGAGTTCGAGACCAGCCTGGGTAACACAGTGAGCACAGTGAGACCTCGTCTCTACAAACCAACAACAAAAATTCACCAGCATGTGCACCTGTGGTCCTAGCTACTCAACAGGCTGAGGCAGGAGGATCACTTGAGCCCAGGAGTTCAAGGCCACAGTCAGCTAGGACTGCATGACTACACTCCAGCCTTGGTGACAGAGTGAGACACTCTCAAGGGAAAAAAATGAAAAAAGAAATTTATCAACTGTTTGGAAAAGCAGTATATTTCTAAGGAAAAAATATACTAGAAATATTTACATCTAACCACCTATTTCATGTAACATTACTGTATTTCAGGCTTTCAAAACAATTACTGAAAACACTGTTTTTTAAGAAAAGTAAATAAACTTGTGTTTTTAAAGGAATTTGGTCTGCTTTTAAGATCAGTGAAGCATCTTTACCAATTAAAGGCATTTTTAATTGAATTTTGCATATTATATGCCCAACTCTACAAGGCACTGGACAGAGAATGATGATCCTTTTGCAGCTAGTAATTTATGAGGCATATTAGTATCACTTACAGTGACTTTACATACGTAAGAACAAATGGGTAGAAACACAGCTGAGGAGTACACCCAGTGATTAAGAGAAGGCTTCAAGGAGGAAAACAATTTGAGTTGGGTATTGAAGTATGAGCAGACAGGTTTGTAAAGGTAAGGCAAAAGGGGGAGGGAAGAATGGCACACCACCACAATTCTAGAGTGAATGTAGAGCAAAGAAAATGAGACATGAAAGGCCTTAAGTACCAAAAGTATGAGTTCAGTGCTTCAGAAGTATATAGCTTGAATGCAACTGGAAAAAGAAATGGTGGCAGGAATAAAGACTACAGACTTCAGGGTCTGAATGCAAATGTCTTTACATGTCAAACTAAGGAATTAAGATTGGATCTGATTTAAGTCTCAAGCATGATTCATGCAAGGAGAGGAGAGAAAGAGATGAGATCAGATCTGATAGTATAAGCCATAGTAAACGTTTAGTTTTCCAAAAAGAGATATGACATGATTGATTTTATAGGAAAATGACACTAACAGCAATCTGGATCTTGGACTATAGTGAGAGACCAATCAGCTACTATCCAAATCAGAAATAATGGCCAAAAGTGTTGAGAGTGAGGATGAAGAAAAAAATAGATGAAAAGCAGCAGCATGGCCGGGTGTAATCCCAGCACTTTGGGAGGCTGGGATTACACCCGTAATCACACCTGTAATCCCAGCACTTTGGTAGGCTGAAGCAGGTGGATCACCTGAGGTCGGGAGTTCGAGACCAGCCTAACCAACATGTCTCTACTAAAAATACAAAATTAGCCAGGCGTGGTGGCATATGCCTGTAATCCCAGCTGCTCGGGAGGCTGAGGCAGGAGAATCGCTGGAACCCAAGAGGCAGAGGTTGCGGTGAGCTGAGATCGCGCCATTGCACTCCAGCCTGTGCAACAAGAGCAAACTCCATCTCAAAAAGAAAGAAAAGCGGCAGCTACATGTAGTAGAATCTACAGTCCTGGACTCCTACTTTGTAAATGTCCTTCATATATGATAATTTCCCTTTTCCCTTTTTTGTGTATAAATGCACTTTTGGCATGGAAAAAAGTTTATACGGTAAGTTATCAAGACCGGAGGTAAGATGGCCTTTTGTTGTTTTTCCACCCATGGTATTTGGAAGGAAAATGCAAGAACTCTAAGTTAGATGTGGATTACAACAGGCTATCTCTGCTGTGACACTATGAGCATGACAGTTAACCTCTCAAAGCTCTACATTTCTCCTTTGGAAAAAGATGAAATTGAACTAGATGATCTAAAACTTTGGAAAGTTCTAATCATCTGATGATACTGACAAATCTTTAATCTTCTGTAAGTATCCAATAAAAATGCAAATACAATAATTTAACTACAAACCAATTGTGAAAAACCCATCAAACACAGGCAAATACTATTGTACCTATTAGCTATATGCATCTACATGTACTTATTGTGAAGAATTTCATGACATACATTATGTAGTCATCAACCTCTCATTTGAAACCCTGACAAAAGAAACTCTGTAAGCTGTGTCAGCCATGCACACCACCACGCCTGGCTAATTTTCGTATTTTTAGAAGAGACAGGGTTTCGTCTTGTTGGCCAGGCTGGTCTCCTGGTCTCAGGTGATCCACCTGCCTCGGCTTCCCAAAATACTGGGACTAAAGGCGTCAGCCACGGCGCCCAGCCAACAAAAGAAGTTTTTAACAATATTCCTTTATCGATCAACTTTTTAAATGTTTCTAACTGGAGAAATGCAGTCTTGAAATCTGTAACCATAAATTGTCATGTGTGACTTCTTAATAATGAAGAAAATTTATTTTGTGAATTCTTGCTTGTATTAAAAAGTTCAAAAATATTCTGAACTTGTTTCTCTTCAAGAATAACATTTGGCTGGGTGTGGTGGCATGAACCTGTAATGCCAGCACTTTGGGAAGCCAGGAGTTCAAGACCAACCTGAACAACACAGCAAGACCCTGTCTCTATAAAACGAAAAAAAACAAAAAAAGAACGGCTTTTAAGACAGATTTTTTTTTTTTTTTTTTAAGAAAAAGATAGTTGGAGGTCCAGCATGGTGGCTCACGCTTGTAATCCAGCATTTTGGGAGGGTGAGGCAGGAGGATCACTTGAGCCCAGGAGTTCAAGACTAGCCCTGCCAACACAGCAAGACCCTGTCTCTACAAAAAATACTCAAAAATATTACATAAAAAGGAGAGTTGGGTCAAAAGCCAATCTTCTTGCAAAAAGGTGAACAAATAACATTTTTAATTAAAGGTGAAAAACTCAGATGTAAATCTTGCATTTCCAGCTTGTTATAAATGTATGTGATATATATTGCCTAAAGTCATACTTCAAGGGAAATAACTTAAGATTTTGCAAACTGTAGTATTAAACTTTTCTTTTTTTTTTTTTTTTTTTTTTTGAGACGGAGTCTCGCTCTACCGCCCAGGCTGGAGTGCAGTGGCCGGATCTCAGCTCACTGCAAGCTCCGCCTCCCAGGTTTACGCCATTCTCCTGCCTCAGCCTCCCAAGTAGCTGGGACTACAGGCGCCCGCCACTTCGCCCGGCTAGTTTTTTGTATTTTTTAGTAGAGACGGGGTTTCACGGTGTTAGCCAGGATGGTCTCGATCTCCTGACCTCGTGATCCGCCCGTCTCGGCCTCCCAAAGTGCTGGGATTACAGGCTTGAGCCACCGCACCCGGCCGTATTAAACTTTTCTAATGATATTTTAAGTTACTTCTTTCAATGTTTCTTTTAAAGACCTGAACAATGTTTTGGTTATATACTACATTATATATACCAGAATCATTCTCTTTAATGTAACCTATGTGATTTCTGGCTCCCTAAAACAGCATTATGCATTTTCTGAGTTAACCAAAATAAAATCTGGAAAGAGCTAAACTGTAATCTACCATGATCAGAGTGTAAAATCCTTTACTATGCAAATCTGCCTCACAGTTTAAAAGTTAAAAAAAAAAAAATTAACATGAACCCAAAGGACACAGATGTTCTTTCAAATTGCTGGTTATCAATGAACATAAAACTAATCCCACTACCAACCCACAAGAGATGTGGGTGTTTACTGTCAAGTTGCAAATCTCAACCAGATCTTTCATCCAGGAAAAAAGCCTTTATTATGGTTTTTCTTATACATAACATAGTGATTTAAACTAACGCTTTCAGACCCTAAGAGACTTTTTTTTTTTTTTTTAGAAAAAAAGAGCATTATATTTTGAAGACAACCAAACTAATCTTACTCTAGTAAAGAAGCTTTATTAATTCTAATTAACAAATTTCACTCAAAAAGGAAGTGTATTCGAATCAAGCACTTTATTAGAGGGGAAAAATATTCAAAAACTATAGAAGCAGGAATTATCTGGTTTTTGTTATAAGCCCATACTATTCAAATACAATTCAGAAGCAGAATTTTTAACTTCTCAAAAGTTCCCTAATAAGAGAAAGCTATTTTAACAACAACAACAAAAAATACATTTTTTAAAACCTAAAGTATATTACAAAGTTAGCATGAGGAGTATGGGAAAAACCCACCTCAGATTTATTAACAGTGTCCAAACAGGAAAACTGGATGTGCTTTCCCCAAATATATCTGATAAAATTCCCACAAGAACACTAGTATAACAGGTAGAGTGCATATTCCAAAACCAAAATATGTTAATTATAGTAACACATTCTATGATAAGCATTCAAGGACACCTGGTAATTAAAGGAATTATGAGAAACAACTGAGTACCTTAAGGCCTGTTCAAGTTATTACAAGAGGAAAAAAACTGCAGTAATAATAATAATCCTTTACACTTGGATACTACTTTGTAATTTTCACGATACCTTATGACAAAACACTATAGAGTTGTTTGTTTTATGAAATTAGTGCATACGCACACAACCTACTTTGGTCCTAGACTTCATATACCAACCACATCAAATTATAACAGCCCGCACAAAGATAAGCGGCACTTCAAATTTTACTAATGTCATTGTGGCTGATCATCAGTGTATTCAGAAATATTCCGTTACAATCCTCTTCCGTAGAGTTTGACTCTCTTTAAAGTCTATGCTGGACAGGGTATCTTCCTGGGTCCCTAACCTTGGGGGAGGGTAATTCCTGCCAGGAAGCTGGTTCCACCAGTCCTGCTGTAGCTGCTGTCTGACCTCCAGGACCAAGTAAGCATAGGCATTCTCAGTACTTTATCCAGCTCTTCTTATCTTAAGAGGACAATCAGTAAAGGCTTCCCAAGGTGTCCCTACAGTTCTCCCCCAACTCCTAGGAAAACAAAGGTTCAGGCCCAGCTTTGTCACTCTGTATTCCCTTCTTGATAATCTAGGTACTCGATAAGCCCCAGCCCACAGTCATCGAGCAGAGGATGGAGGGGAGGACATAATACCCAAGATAGCCAAGGGGCTGCGAGGTAAAGGGTGGTTGGCAGAGAACTGAGCCAACTCTTAAGCTACCGCTTGCGAAACGCAGCTGGCCCATCAGGTCTCCTTCGAAGGGGGAAGGTACGCAATTCAGAATGTGAGAATGAGAAATCCGGGACGCCGGGCGTACGACAGGGATGGGAGTACTGCATAGAGGGGCCAACTGGCCGGCCAGCCCCAGGGGGCGGAGATCGCGGCCGGAGGCGGCGGTGCCCAGCGGGTCAGAGCCGCGGGGCTGGCGAGGACCCCAGGCCGTGTTCGCCCGACGGGCTCCCCGGCGAGGTTTCAAACCGCCGCCCCCGCGAGGCGCTCAGCCGATTGGAAGTTCCACAACGACCGTCACTACACAGGGCCGGAGCGGCAATTCCGCGGCGGAGCTCTGCCTGCCCGCTGCGTTCCCCCAAGAGACCAGACCCCAAAACTCCTCCTCCACCGAGGTCCCAACTCGAGTCCCGCCGCCGTCTGCGAGCACTCGGAGGGCGCCCCTCTGGGACGGGACCGACGCCTCGGACCGGGGTGCGCCGCGGGAGTTCGAGGGGCGCGACGGCGACCGCGCAGGGGAGGCGGGTGGAATGGGCGCCCCTCGGAGTCGGTGTCGGGACGCGACCCCGCGACCCCCTCCGCATCGCCCCTCGGGCACGGCCCGACTGGGATCCGACCCACCCATCCCGCCAGGTCGCGGGCAGGGCGAGGACCCGAGAGAGCCTACTCCTCCCGCCCCTGCTCTTACCCATCTTTCCGCCTCGCCTTGTAGACGTGCCCGTAGGTGCCGCGTCCCACTTTGCACCCTTCGTACTCAAACAAATCCTCCACCCGCTCCCGCTCCGCCGCCAGCTTCGCCTTGAAATCATAATCCATTGTCTGCTTCCCCCATAGAGGCACGGGACGCGGGGGCCGCCGCCGCTCAGTCCCTCCTCCTCCTCCCCCCGCGACCGCCGCTCCACTTCTCCAACAGACGCCTCTCGGGCGCGCGCGCGCGCGCCGCCCGCCGCTCCGCGGTCCGCCTTCAGCAAGGGACTCCTCGGCGGCCGCAGCAGCCACCTCCTCCACCTCTTCCTCCTCCTCCGCGACGGCGGCGGCGGCTCCCACAGGCACCCCCAGTCCCGCCTCCCCTCTTCATTTCCTTGTTTTGGAACCTGGTGGGCCGCGCCGTGGCTCCCTCGAGCTCATTAACGAACTCACCGGCCCGCCCCATGGTCGCGGAGGCTCCTGGGAAATGTAGTCCCGAAGGCCTCAGCGGCCAGGGCGGTTTCGCCGGCCTAAGAAATACAGCTCCCAGGTTACCTCGGGCCGCCACAGCCTCGCCCCCGACAAAGCATGCGCGCCTGCGTACCAGGGCCGCCCCTCCCCCTCAGGTAGCGCGGGGCTCCCGGCTCCTGTGAAGGTGGAAAGCTGGAAGTTCCAGTGTGCTTTCTGCAGTTCTCGGGGAGGCACTGGAAAGAAGTGCCTTACTTTAGTGGGAAGGGGATACTCCACTGTCACTTGCCCCACGCAGAGAGCATGGAAAGCATTAAATCAGCACCTTGCTGAGGGGTTGGCTGCAGTAGCTTGGGAGGCGAGGGCTGGTGAGGACAGTTGTACCGCAGCTTGTTTGTTTTCTAGGGCAACGGGTCCGCCTATTGCCCCGCCCCCCGTTCCGCTGTTCATTGGCGGGGGCTGGAGAATGACGTCCTAGTTGGTGCGTGGGTATCCCCAGGCTTTGGCTTCTTTCCCGCTCTTGATTGGCGATTGGATGTGCTCGGTTCTTCCTGATAGGTTAATCTTTTTTCTTTACGATGCAAAAACCGTAATTCAAAAACTGAACCTTCAGCAGTTTCTTAGTGCCTGCCTTGGCCAGAGAACATGCAACTTCTGGGCTCCGGCAGCCAATCATCATTTTCTTGGCGCTCTAGTCAGTTTTCTCTTAGCATATGCGGTTCGCATAACCAGGCTTTGGCCATCTGTTAAGGACAATTAAAAGTGCCTGGAGGAAGCCGCGTTTTAAAACTATCCTTTGGGTTGAATTTTAAAGGATTTTTTACGGTCTATGCATGATGGTGAGGTTCTCCTAGAATATTTAAGAAAGCCCCTTTAGTTAGGGTGGACGTTGATTGATTTCATTGTGTTGGGGCTCAGGACACACTACCCCAAATTATAACTGAAGGAGTCCAGAATATGCCACCCCAAAATATGCCACTCTGGCATATTGATGTCTTTCAGCAAAAATAAATTAAGATCCAGCCAACACAGGAAAATGCTTCACTTATCCCACTATTGCCTAAAATAAAGGTTAAAACTCTCCCTTTGTAAAGAGAAATGTACATTTCTAAAGGAAATTTTCATAATTAAAGGAATCTGTACCAGAAAGAGAGCTGCTCCTAGTCAACTAGTATGATGAGATACTTTTATCTGCATAAACGTCAACCTTTATTCATCTTACGTTTTCTCCTCTTATCCTCCCTTAACTTGTCTCCACCACCCCTGGAAGCCCCAAGCCCCACTTTTATTTTGAAGAGACTAGCCTTGCTATGTTGCCCAGGTTGGCGTCCAACTCCTGGGCTCAAGGATCCTCCTGCCGCAGACTCTTGAGTAGCTGGTATTACAGGTTCGTGCCACCATGCCGGGCCCCACTTCCTTTCTGAGGCCAGGATGTAATGTCAGTGTCAAATTTCTGGCCCTTCTTTGAGTCTCATATTTTGTGGGACTCTTGTGCATACATACGTAATTAAAACTGTTTTTCTCGTGTTAACCTGACTGGTATCAATTTAGTTTATAGACCAGCTGAAGAACCTAGAAAGGTTTCCTCCCCTGTAATGGTGAGCCTAATGTCTCAAATGCTTGGGAATACACACTTAAACGTGATTGGTGGTAGGATAGGACATAACACATTCATTAGGAGGACAAAGAAGAGAAATGTCAGTTCTACCCAAAGTGGTAGATAAGGAAAGTTAATAGTGAACTGCCTGCTAGGTTTTGAAAGAAGCTTCGAAAACTAGAGGGCGGCGGAATTATTTACCTCATTTACTACATTACTCACTCCTGGAAAGCTTCCTCAGCCCTTAAGGGTATCTTCAGGCCAGGTGCAGTGGCTCACGCCTGTAATCCCAGCACTTTAGGAGGCCAAGGCAGGTGGATCAGGAGTTTGAGACCAGCCTAGCCAAGATAGTGAAACCCTGTCTCTATTAAAAATGCAAAAATTAGCCAGGTGTGGTGGCATGCGCCTGTAGTCCTGGTTACTCAGGAGGCTGAGGCAGGAGAATCGCTTGAACCCAGGAGGCGAAAGTTGCAGTGAGCTGAGACCACGCCACTGCACTCCAGCCTGGGTGACAGAGCAAGACCCTGTCTCAAAAAAAAAAAAAGAATGGTATCTTTAATCAAGAAAAATATCAGTTACTCTTGTTGCCATGCACTGTAATAACTGCTGGAGATAACAGGAAAAAAAGATTGGTCTTTTTCCGTTGGGAAATTAAACCTACTGAAGAAACAAATATGCAAGCAAATTAAAAATAAACTGTGGTTTAAAAGAGCACTGGTAGAATAGGCGGGGTTCTAAGTGAGTCAGGGTAGACTTCATGAAATAGGTAGGTTTGAGGCAAATTTTTTTTCACTCCAGCCCCGTCTGCTGAGTGAGAGCCAAAATTTAAAGCATGAGTAGGACTTTACATGAAGGACAAGTCGAAGAGCAAGAAACGAGGAATTATTTCAGGTAGAACAGCATGTACATAAATCATGAGAGAACATCATATATTCTGAGAAATGCAACTAGTTTGAATATTACAGATTAAGACAGGAAAAAGCAATGGATAAGAAAATAGTGGACAGATAAGCAGAGGTCAAATTATGGAAAGCTATGTTTCATTATTCTGTTGACCTAAAAGGAAAAAGCTGGGGCAAAATTAATATAAGTAGAGAGTTTATTTGAGCCAAACTTTAGAATTGCAACCCAGGAGTACACATACAAGTTGCCTTGAATGTACACTCCAATCAGGAGCAATTGCAAATAGATTTTTAAAGGCAAAAAAAGGGGGATAGGAAGTGGGCTCAAAGTTGTTTGTGAGGGATTCTCATTGGTTTACAGGAATAACATTGATTAATGATTGGCTATACATTGTTAAGATATAGGGTGTGGGTTATAGCATCTGGTGCAGCATTATTGGATTAATTTGTAGCTACTTGGGGCAATAGCAAGCAGTTTCAGGAGATGCATATGTAGCTCAAAGGGAAAGTACCACCTGATTCCAGTATCTTTTTTATTTATTTATTTATTTATTTAGAGACAGAGTCTTGCTCTGTCACCCAGACTGGAATGCTGTGGCACGATCTTGCCTCACTGCAGCCTGTGCCTCCTGGGTTCTAGTGACTCTCCTCCCTCAGCCTCCTGAGTAGCTGGGATTACAGGCATGCGCCACCAAGCCCAACTAATTGTATTTTTAGTAGAGACGGGGTTTTGCAACGTTGGCTAGGCTGGTCTTGAACTCCTGGCATCAAGTGATCCACCCACCTCGGCCTCCCAAAGTGCTGGGATTATAGGCGTGAGCCACCACACCAAGCCTAATTCCTGTATTATTTTAATGTCTCTCTGTGCCTTATAATTTAAAAGGCCTCACATTTCTCAAATGAAAGTTTTTTTCTTTTCTCGATTCTGTAGGCAATAGGAAGCTATTACAGACTTTTGAGCTAAGGAGAACTATAATCAGCCTTGTGTATTAAACAAATTCTCTGACAAAAGTGTTCAGGTTCTGTTGGAGGAAGGTGAGACTAGCAAAGAAGCTATTGCAATAGTACAGTAAAAACAAAGATCTGGGCCGGGTGCAGTCGCTCACAGCTATAATCCCACCACTTTGGGAGGCCAAGGTGGGCGGATCACTTGAGTTCGGGAGTTTGAGACCAGCCTAACCAACATGGAGAAACTCTGTCTCTACTAAAAATACAAAGTGAGCCGGGCATGGTGTTGCATGCCTGTAATCCCAGCTACTCGGGAGGCTGAGGCAGGAGAATCACTTGAACCCAGGAGGCGGAGGTTGCAGTGAGCCAAGACTGCACCATTGCACTCCAGCCTGGGCAACAATATTGAAACTCCGTCTCAAAACAAACAAACAAAAGACAAGGATCTGAACCACGGAAGAGCAGCACTATGAGAAAAAAAGCACATACTAGAATTATTTAGGAGTAAAATTTAACAAGACTTAGTAATTAATTAAATGTGGGATTAAAGGAGAGGGAAGAATCCAAGATAACTTTGAGAATTTTGACTTCAGCAATATGGTAGAAATTTCAGAAAGTTAGGAAACACAGGAATGGGAGCAATTTTTGAGAAAAAGATAGGCTTGGTTGGGGCATGTCGAATTGGAAGTGCCTATGGGGGCATCAAGATAGAAATAACTGTCAGGCATTTGAACCCCAGTGACTCCACCTTGAATAGGGTAGAATAAGGCTGAGACCTGCTGGGCTGCATTCCCAGGAAGTTAGGCGTTTTTAGTCACATGATGAAATAGGAAGCCTGCACAAGATACAGATCATAAAGACTCCGCTGATAAGATGCAGTGAAGAAGCTAGACAAAACCCACCAAAACCAGGATGGCGACCTCTGGTCTACTCACTGATCTCTGGTCTCCTCGCTGCCCATTATATGCTGGTTATAATGCATTAGCATGCTAAAAGACATCCTACCAGTGCCATGACAGTTTACAAGTGCCATGGCAACTTGAGAAGTTACCCTATAGAGTCTAAAAAGGGGAGAAGCCCTTACTTCTGGGAAATCCCCACGTCCTTCCCAGAACACTTGTGAATAATCCACCCTTTGTTTATCATGTAATCAAGAAATAACTATAAGTATACTCAGTGGAGCAGCCCATACCTCTGCTCTGCCTATCCAGTAGCCATTCTTTTGTTTACTTCTCCAACAAACTTGCTTTCACTTTACTCTGTGGACTCACCCCAAATTCTTTCTGCTTTTTCTTTTTTTGAGATGGAGTTTTGCTTTTGTTGCCCAGGCTAGAGTGCAATGGTGCGATCTCAGCTTACCCCAACCTCCTCTTCCCAGGTGCAAGCAATTCTCCTGCCTCAGCCTCCCGAGTAGCTGGGATTATAGGCATGCGCCAGCACACCCGCCTAATTTTGTATTTTTAGTAGAGATGGGGCTTCTCCATGTTCATCAGGCTGGTCTCCAACTCCCGACCTCAGGTGATTCGCCCGCCTCGGCCTCCCAAAGTGCTGGGATTACAGGCATGAGCTACCTCACCTGACTGGTAGTAAATCGTTTTTAGGGGAAATAAGTGAGCCCAATGCTCACAAAATGATTAGTAAATGATTCTCATTAGAAACTAAATGGGCCAAGCGTAGTGGCTCATGCCTGTAATCCCAGCACTTTGGGAGGCCAAGGTGGGCAGATCACTTGAGGTGGAGTGTTGGAGACCAGCCTGGCCAACACGGTGAAATGCCCATCTTTACTAAAAATACAAAAATTAGCAGGGCATGTTGGTGCGTGCCCATAATCCCAGCTACTTCGGAGGCTGGGGCAGGAAAATCACTTGAACCTGGGAGGCATAGGTTGCAGTTAGCTGAGATCGTGCCACAGCCCTCCAGCCTGGGCAACAGAGCAAGACTCCATCTTGAAAATAAATAAATAAAATAAGAAACTAAATGAGACCAGACAACAGACCATAGTGTGGGACACAGTTCATCTGGTCTCTACTGTGGCGTTTAATTTTCAGTGTCTTCCTTTGTGCTATGAGTTTTAATATTTTCTGGTTAATGAAATTCCAGAGAGAGAATTAAAGGTTATTGTGTTCTTCTACAGCAGTTTCAGTTTCTCGGTAGATAAGAGAACTTCAGAGAACAGCCTCATCCTGTGCTTTGGGAGGAACAGAGGTTTGAGAAATGGTGGCGGTGTGGAGGCAGCGGCTGGAGGCTGCTTTTTTAGTTCAACATGCCTAAGTGCCATATTTTGGAGTTCTGTTTTCTGAGACTCAACATGTTGTATTTTTCCCATTTTACATATAAACACACTGAGACAAGCCAGGCACGGTGGCTCACACCTGTAATCCCAGCACTTTGGGAGGCCAAGGCAAATAGATCACTAGGCCAGGAGTTCAAGACCAGCCTGGCCAAGAGACCAGCCTAGCCAACATAGTGAAACCCCATCTCTACTAAAACACAAAAATTAGCCGAGTGTGGTGGCGGGTGCCTATAATCCCAGCTACTTGGGAGGCTGAGGCAGGAGAATCACTTGAACCTAAGAGGTGGAGATTGCAGTGAGCCGAGATCGCACCACTGCACTCCAGCCTGGGTGACAGGGCAAGACTCCATCTCAAAAAAAAAATAATATTTATGGTGGGTCTGGCTGAAGCTTTTTTCTTTTCTTCTTCTCCTCCTCCTCCTCCTCCTCCTTCTTCTTCTCCTTCTCCTTCTCCTTCTTCTTTTTTTCTTTTTCTTTTTGTAGAGACAGGGTCTTGCCAAGACTGGTCTCAAACTCTGGGGATCAAGTGATCTGCCCACCTCAGCCTCCCAAAGTGTGGGGATTATAGGTGTGAGCCACCACATCTGGCTCTGAAACTTTCTTAGAACTGTATTACAGTCTGAGTCACTGCCTACTCAACCCTACCTTCCCTCTCTCCTTCACAAGGGTCAAGGCTGCATTACAATCTGATAGTTCCTCCAGCTCCCTCCCCATTATTTCCTCCAATAAATCTCTTTCATGTCTTATCCCATCTTGGCATCTGTTTTTCAGAAGACATGAACAGTGCAGAAATTATTTATTGATTGATATGAGAAGACCTCCAAGATATATTTTTATATGAAAAAAGCAAGAATATGTAGAGTGTCTATGATATGCTAACTTTTTGTTGTTGTTGAGACATAGTCTCGCACTGTTGCCCAGGCTGGAGTGCAATGGCGCAATCTCGGCTCACTACAACCTTTGTCTCCTGGGTTCAAACGATTCTCCTGCCTCAGCCTCCCAAGTAGCTGGGATTACAAACACCCGCCACCACACCCAGCTAATTTTTGTATTTTTAGTAGAGACGGTGTTTCACCATTTTGGCCAGGCTGATCTCGAACTCCTGACCTCGTGATCTGCCCACCTCAGCCTCCCAAAGTGCTGGGATTACAGGCATGAGCCACCATGCGCAGTGCTAACTTTTTAAAAAAAGAAAACGTACACATTTGTTTGTATGCACATATACTTAGCTATTGCAGGACATCAGGGACCCTGAATGGAGGGACCGGCTGGAACCGCAGCAGAGGAACATAAATTGTGGAGATTTCATTTTAATATGGACATTTATCAGTTCCTAAAATTAATACTTTAATAATTTCTTATGCCTGTCTTTAATCTCTTAATCTTGTTATCTTCATAAGTTGAGAATGTACGTCACTTCAGGACCACTGTGATAATTGTAGCTAAGTGTACAAATTGATTGTAAAACATGTGTGTTTGAACAATATGAAATCAGTGCACCTTGAAAAAGAACAGAATAACAGCAATTTTAGGGAAAAAGGGAAGACAAGGTCTGACTGCCTGTGGGGTCAGGTAGAATAGAGGCATATTTTTCTTCTTGCAGACAGCCTAGAAATGGATGTGCAAGTAGGGAAGATATCACTGAATTCTTTTCCCAGCAAGGAAATAATACCCTGGGGAAGGAAATCATGCCTGGGGGGAGGTCTATAAACAGCCGCTCTGGGAGTGTCTATCTTATGCGGTTGAGATAAGGACTGAAATATGCCCTGATCTCCTGCAGTACCCTCAGGCTGATTAGGGTGGGGAAGAAACCCCACCCTGGTAAATTTGAGATCAGACCGATTCTCTGCTCTTGAACCATTTTCTGTTGTTTAAGATGTTTATCAAGACAGTATGTGCACAGCTGAACACAGACCCTTATCAAGAGTTTTTGACTTTGCCCTTTGCCTTGTGATCTTTGCTTTGCCCTTTGCCTTGTGATCTTTATTGGCCTCAGAAGCATGTGATCTTTGTTTTCCTTTTTGCCCTCTGAAGCATGTGATCTTTGTGACCTACTCCCTGTTCGTACATCCCCTACCCTTTTGAAGTCCTTAATAAAAACCTGCTGGTTTTGCAGCTCAGGTGGGCATCACGGACCTACCAATATGTGCTGTCACCCCCGGCAGCCCAGCTATAAAATTCCTCTCTTTGTACCCTTTCTCTTTATTTCTCAGACCAGACGACACTTCTGGAAAATAGAAAAAACCTATGTTGAAATATTGGGGTCGGTTTCCCCCGACACTTAGCCTGAAAGGACCACAAGAAACTGGTTACTTGGGAAAGGTTAACTGTGTACTTGAGAATCAGGAGTAGGCAGTAGAATTTTTACTGTATGTATGACTTTTTGAATTTTGTTCCATGAAATGTTTCTTTTTCAAAAAAATAACACTTACATGAAAAAAATGTAGGGCTGGGTGTGATGTCTCATGCCTGTAATCCCAACACTTTTGGAGGCTGAGGTGGGAGGATTGCTTGAGCCCAGGAGTTGAGACCAGCCAGGGCAATATATGGATATCCCATCTCTACAAAAATAGCCAGGCATGATGGTGTGCACAAGTGGTCCCAGCTACTCAGGAGACTGAGGTGGGAGGAGTGCATGGGACCAGAAAGTCAAGGCTGCAGTGAGCTGTGATTGCACTACTGCATTTCAACCTGGGTGACACAATGAGACCCTGTCTCACAAAAAAAAGAAAAAAAAGAAAAAGAAAGAAAGAAAGAAAAAAAAAGAAAAAGAAAGAAAGAAGGAAAGAAAGAAAGAAAAGAAATATAAGAGGTTGGCTAAGAAAAGAAAGAGAAAGCTACCACAGTTAAGAGAGGTTAGGAGTTTTGTTTTTTGTTTATCTTTAATAGGAAAAAGAAACTCTTCACAAATTGAAAGAAAAGGACATCACCAAGGCATACTGTCATCAAGCTATCTAAAGCCAGTATGAAGGAGAGATTTCTAAGAGCAGTGAGACAAAAGCATCCGGTAACCTATAAAGGAAAACCTTTCAGACTAATAGCAGACTTCTCAGCAGAAACCTTACATGCCAGAAGAGATTGGGGTCCTGTCTTTAGCCTACTTAAACATAATAACTCTCAGTCGAGAATTTTGTATCCAGCAGAACTATGTTTCATAAATGAAGGAGAAATAGTCTTTTTCATACTAGCAAATCATAAGAGAATTTGTCACTGCCAGGCCAGCCCTACAAGAAATGCTAAAAGGAGTTCTAAATCTTGAAACAAAAGATTGATATGCACCAGAATAGAACCTTACAAGGTACAGATTGGCAGAGTGGATAAAAAGTCACAGACCAAGCATCTGCTGTCTTCAAGTCACCAAGTATATAAAGATTCTTGGCCGGGCGTGGTGGCTCAAGCCTGTAATCCCAGCACTTTGGGAGGCCGAGACGGGCGGATCACGAGGTCAGGAGATCGAGACCATCCTGACTAACACGGTGAAACCCCGTCTCTACTAAAAAATACAAAAAAACTAGCCGGGCGAGGTGGTGGGCGCCTGTAGTCCCAGCTACTCGGGAGGCTGAGGCAGGAGAATGGCGTGAACCCGGGAGGCGGAGCTTGCAGTGAGCTGAGATCCGGCCACTGCACTCCAGCCTGGGCGACAGAGCGAGACTCCGTCTCAAAAAAAAAAAAAAAAAAAAAGATTCTTACAGACTCAAGGTAAAAGGATGGAAAAAGTTATTCCACACAAATGGAAACCAAAAGCAAGCAAGAATAACTGTTCTTATATCAGATAAAACAGACTGTAAAGCAATAACAGTAAGAAAAAGACAGGCCGAGTGCGGTGGCTCACGCCTGTAATCCCAGCACTTTGGGAGGCCGAGGCAGGTGGATCATGAGGTCAGGAGATCGAGACCATCCTGGCGAATATGGTGAAACCCCGTCTCTACCAAAAATACAAAAAAATTAGCCAGGCGCAGTGGCGGGCGCCTATAGTCCCAGCTGCTCAGGAGGCTGAGGCAGGAGAATGGCATGAACCCGGGAGGTGGAGCTTGCGGTGAGCCGAGATCACGCCACTGCACTCCAATCTGAGCGACAGAGCGAGACTTTGTCTCAAAAAACAAAAAAAAAGACAAAGACAAAGAAAGTCATTATATAATGATAAAAGGATCAATCCAACAAGATGATATTGCAGTCCTAAATATATGTGCACTTAACTCTGGAGCTCCCAGCTGTATAGAACAATTACTACCACACTTAAGAAAAGAGACAGAGGCCAGCATGGTGTAATCCCTTCATATTGGGAGGCCAAGGTGAGGAGATCACTTGAAGCCAGGGGTTCATGTCTAGCTTGGGTCAGGTACAGTGGCTCACACCTGTAATCCCAACACTTTGGGAGGCCCAGGCAGGCAGATTACTTGAGGTTAGGAGTTCCAGACCAGCCTAGCCAACATGGTAAAACCCTGTCTCTACTAAAAATACAAAAATTACCCAGGCATGGTGGTGTGTGCCTGTAATCCCAGCTACTCAAGAGGCTAAGGCAGTAGAATTACTTGAACCTGGGAGGCGGAGGATGAAGTGAGCCAAGATCGCACCACTGCACTCCAGCCTGGGTAGCAGAGCAAAACTCCTTCTCAAAACATAAAAATAAAATAAAAAATTAGCTGGGCATTGTGTCATGTGCCTGTATTCCCAGGTACTCAGGAGAATGAGGCAGGAAAATCACTTGAACCCATGAGGCAGAGGTTGTTGTGAGCCAAGATCATGCCATTGCACTTCAGGCTAGGAGACAAGAACAAAACTCCATCTAAAAAAAAAAAACAAACATGAAGAAGAAGAAGAAGAAGAAGGAGGAGGAGGAGGAGGAGGAGGAGGAGAAGAAAATCTGCAATAAAAGAAAAATGTAATGCTTTTAGCAGTAACAGTTTGTTCAAGTTAAAAGGAAAGGTGGCTGTGGGCAATGGAATGAGACCTCGCCTCAAAATAAAATAAAATAAAATTATTTGAAATGAATAATAGTGACACAAGTTATCAAATATCAAAACCTTAGGGATACAGCAAAAGCAGTTCTAACAGAAAAGTTTTTAGTGCTAAATGCCTACATCAAAAAGTCTGAAAGGTCACAAATTGACAACCTAACATCATACCTCCAGGAAATAGAGATACAAGAATAAACCAAACCTGAAGCTAACAGAAGAGAAGAAATAACAAAGATCAGATCAGAACTAAATGAAATTGAAAGAAAAATACAAAAGATCAATGAAACAAAAAAGTAATTCCTTGAAAACACAAACAAACTCAATATTTCATTAGCTAGATTAACCAAGAAAATAAGAGAGAAGGCCTGGTACAGTGGCTCACTCCTGTAATCCCAGCCCTTTGGGAGGCTGAGGCAGGTGGATCAAAAAGTCAGGAGTTCGAGACCAGCCTGGCCAACATGATGAAACCCCATCTCTTACTAAAAATACAAAAATTAGCCAGGCACAGTGGCGGGTACCTGTAATCCTAGCTACTCAGGAGGCTAAGTCAGGAGACTCACTTGAAACTGGGAGGCAGATGTTGCAGTGAACTGAGATCACGCCACTGCACTCTAGCCTGGGCAACAGAGCAAAACTCCATCTCAAAAAAATAAAAAATAAATAAATAAATATTGGAAAATAAAAGAGAAGATTCAAATAAGCTCAATTAGAAATGAAAATGGAGACATACAACCAACACCACAGAAATACAAAAGATCATTTGAGACTACTATGAACAACTCTATAAAGATAGAGGAAATAGATAAATTCCTGGAAATTTACAACCCTCCTAGCTTGAATGAGAAAGAAATAGAAATCCTGAACAGACCAGTAACAAGCAGTGAGATTGCCAAGAAAAAAAAAGCCTAGGCCAGAAAGATTCACAGCCAAATTCTAGCAGACATTTAAAGAAGAATTGGTACCAATCCTACTGAACCAATTCCAAAAGATTGTGAAAGAAGAAATCTTCCCCAACTCATTCTATGAAGCCAGTATCACTCTGATACCAAAGCCAGGACAGGACATTTAAAAAAAAAAAAGAAAGAAAAAGAAATTTTATCCCTGATGAACATAGATGCAAACATCCTCAACAACATATAGCAAACTAAATCTAATAGCACATGAAAAAGATAATTCTCCATGACCAAGTGGGTTTCAGCCCAGGGATGCAGGAATGGTTCAACATACACAAGTCACAGTGGCTCACGCCTGTAATCCCGGCACTTTGGGAGGCTGAGGCAGGTGGATCACCTGGACGTCGGGAGTTCAAGACCAGCCTGACCAACATGGAGAAACCCCACTCTACTAAAAATATAAAAGTTAGCTGGGCATAGTGGCACATGCCTATAATCCCAGTACTCGGGAGGCTGAAGCAGGAAAATAATTTGAACCCAGGAGGTGGAGGCTGTGGTGAGCCAAGATCACACCATTACACTCCAGCCTGGGCAACAAGAGCAAAACTCTGTCTCAAAAACAACAAAAAAAAACACAATTATCTCAATAGATGCAGAGAAAGCATTTTATAAAATCCAACATCCCTTTTTGATAAAAAAAAAAACCCTCAATAAACTAGGCATAGAAGGAACATACCTCAAAATAATGAAAGCCATATATGATAAACCCACAGCCAACATCACACAGAATGGAGAAGAGTTGAAAGCATCTCCCCGAGAGCTGGAACAAGACAAGAATGCCCACTTTCACTTCTTCTACTCAACAGTACTGGAAGTGCTAACCAGATCCATCAGGCAAGAGAAAGAAAGAAAAGGCGTCCAAATTGGAAAAGAAAAAGTCAGACTATCTCTGTTTGCTATTGATATGATTGTATACCTAGAAAACTCCAAAAGACTCCTAGCTTAATAAATGAATTCGGTGAAGTCTCAGGCTACAAAATAAATGTACACAAATCAGTAGCATTGCTATACGGCAACAATGATCAAGCTGAGAACAAATCAAGAACTCAAGAAAAGGAATTTTCTTCTGTTACCTTTGGGTTTGGTTTATTCTTGTATCTATAGTTCCTTGAGAGCTAGAGATGCGTTTTAGAAAAGAACTCAATGCCTAAACAACTATTTAATAGGGTGTCTTTTCCTTATTGAGTTATTTTCTAGAAGAACTCAATCCCTTTTACAGTAACTGAAAAAATAAAATAACTAGGAATATATTTAACCAAGGAAGTGAGAGATCTCAGCAACAGAACTACAAAACACTGCTGAAATAAATCATAGATGACACAAACAAATGGAAACACATCTCATGCTCACGGATTAGAAGAATCAAGATAATGAAAATGATGTGGTGAAAAGGGAATGCTTATACACTGCTGGTGGGAATATAAATTAGTATAACCTCTGTGGAAAACAGTATGGAGAATTCTCAAAGAACTAAAGGTAGATGTACCGTTCAATCCAACAATTCCTCTACTGAGTATCTACCTAAAGGAAAATAAGTCATTATATCAAAAAGACACCTGCATGCTTATGTCTATCATAACACAATTCACAATTGCAAAGATATGGAACCAAACTAAGTGCCAATCAACCAACCAATGAATGGATAAAGAAAAGGTGGTATATATACGCCATGGAATACAACTCAGTCATAAAAAACAATGAAATACTGTCTTTTGCAGAAACTTGGATGGGGCTGGTGGCCATTATTCTAAGTGAAGTAACTCAGGAATGGAAAACCAAAATACAGTATGTTCCCACTTAAAAGTGGGGCTAAGCTATCGGTACACAAAGGCATACAGAGTGGTATAATGGACACTGGAGACTCTGAAGAGGGAGGGTGGGAGAGGATTAAGAGATAAAAAACTACATATTGGGTACAATGCATACTACTTGGGTGACTAGTGCACTAAAATCTTAGACATCTCCACTATACTATTCACCTATGTAACCAAAAGCCACTTGTATCCTAAAAACGATTAAAATTTTTTAAATGTATTTTTTTAAAAATTTATTTAATGAAACCAAATTCATTTCAATAAATGATAGATCTAAAGTTTTTGGTAGCATTCAAACGTCATAGCTTAAGGCAAAAAAATTAAATTAAATTAAATTTTAAAAAGAACAAAAAGTTTTTGGTAACAAAAAAAAAGCACTGAAGGTAAGGGCCAACAGCTTGAGGAAAAAAACAATAGCTTTGGTATGTTTCTTGGAAAGTAAGTAGAGTGAACATGAGAGCTAACTTTTATTGAATCCTAGGCATGCGTTAGCTAATATAAGCCTCATAGCTGTCCTATGGGTAAGGTATGTTTTATCTCCTTTTTACCTGTATGAAAACTGAGGCTCCAGGAGGATAATTTGTATAGTTTTACAGTTAGACAGTAATAGGATTTAACCCCAGGTCTGTAAGACTATAGAGGGCAAAGACTGCAATGCCCGGTACAGTAGTCCCCCCTTGTCCTTGGGGGATACACACCAAGACCCCCCTGAAGCCCAGATAGTACTGAACTTCAAATACATATACACACACTGCTTTTTCCTATACATGCATACCTATGATAATAAGGTTTAATTGATAAATTAGGAACAGTTAACAGATAAACAACAATAACTGATAATAAAATACAATTATCACAATGTCATATAACAGAACTTATATGAATGTGGTCCTCTCTCTCTTCGTCTCTCTCTTTCTCTTAACATCCTATTGTTCTGTATCATGGGTAACTAGTAACTAATTAAAACCATGGAAATCAAAACTATGGCTAAGAGGAGACTACTGTATCAATTTTGCCATTTATCAAGATCAGATGATCTCACTGAAACATTCCATCCTCTTTGTCTTAAACCTTACTTTGTATATGTTAAAATTACCACCTCTGCTTTTTTTTCCATATTTGATTGATAGTCATTTTTGCCCCTTCTCCATGTATGCAAGAGTCGTGGGGCTTATGAAATGCAGAGAACGTGTAGGTACCGCTGCCACTGCCATTGACATGTTCATTGCCTCAGTAAGTGTAAGAGGACTTCCTTGCCTTTGCACTTTCCAGTCTGCCAGTAACAGTTATCTAGCCAATCAGATTTCAGAGCATTTGCTACCAAGTAAAAACCTGTTACTCTTCCAGGAGTGATATTCAGACTGCTTAAACGTTGATTAAAAGTCTGAGAACAAAGCTCCCTTAAATAAGGATGACTTAGGCTTGAAGAATGTTCAGAAAACAGATTCTGGTCTACTTAGCACAGAGCTGCTGTCAGGACAGCTGAGGAGTAGGATTGGAAGGCAGGAGGATTAAAAATCAGACATCTAGACAGGCACAGTGGCTCACACCTGTAATCCCAACATTTTGGGAGACTAAGGTGGAAGAATTGCTTGAGACAGGAGTTTGAGACCAGCCTGGGCAACATAGTAAGACCCCATCTCTACAAACAAATTATAAAATTAGCCAGGCATGGTCAATGGCCCTGTGATCCTAGTTACTCAGGAGGCTGAGGTAGGAGGATCACTTTAGCCTAGGAGTTCAAGGCTGCAGGGAGCTATGATCACACTACTGCACTCCAGCCTGGGCAACAGAGACCCTGTCATATTAAAAAAAAAAAAATCGCTTGAACCCAGGAGGTGGAGGTTGCCGTGAGTTGAGATTGCACCACTGCACTGCAGCCTGGGCAACAGAGGGAGACATCGTCTCAAAAAAAAAAAAAAGAATCAAACTTCTCTCTGTTGGATGAGGATGCAGCCCAGACTAAGGAAGGGTTGCCCGCCTCCTCCTGACAGGGTATGAGAAGAGTTTGACTGATGCCTGTGTCAGTCTTCTCAGGCTGCTGTGACAAATTGCCACAAACTGGGTGGCTTAAAATGACAGGAACTGATTAGCTCACAGTCCTGGAGGCCACAAGTCTGAAATCAAGATGTCTGGAGGGCCATGATCTCTCTGAAGCCCACAGGGGAGAATCTTTCTGTGCAGATTCCAGGTTCTGGTGTTGCCTGCAAGCCACAGCAGTCCTTGCTTTATGGCAGCATAACGCAAATCTCTGTCTCCACACGGTCATCTAACCTTTGTATTTGTGTAAACAAACTTCCCCTTTCTTTCTTTCTTTTTTTTTTTTTCTTTGTGAGACGGAGTTTCGAAAACTCATGTTGCCCAGGCTGGAGTGCAGTGGTGCAATTCCGGCTTACTGCCACCCCCGCCTCTCGGGTTCAAGCGATTCTCCTGCCTCAGCCTCCCATGTAGCTGGGATTACAGGTGCTCCCCACCATGCCTGGCTAATCTTTGTATTCTTAGTAGGGACGGGGTTTCACCATGTTGGCCAGGCTTGTCTCGAACTCCTGACCTCGGATGATCCGCCTGCCTTGGCCTCCCAGAGTGCTGGGATTACAGGCGTGACCCACCGCACCAGCCACAAACTTCCCTCTTCTCATTCCACAGACACTAGTCATAATGGATTTAGGGCCCTCACTAGTCCGGCATAACCTCATTTTAACTTGAATACATCTGCAAATAGCCTATTTCAAAATAAGGTCACATTCACAGGTGCCAGGTAAACATCAATTTTACGGGAACAGCCTTTAACCCAGTGCTGTGTCCAAACTTTAACTCTGTCACTGAATGAAGGGCCATCCTGAAAAAGCCATTCAGTGGAACTGGAAGGCATCTTTGATATCCATGGACAGGACTTTCTTATTCATATTTTTCTTTTTTTTTTTTTTCAGTTTTTTTGTTTGTTTATTTTTTAAGGTGGTTTTCACTGTGTTGCCCAAGCTTGTCTCTAACACCAGTGCTCAAGCAATCCTCCCACCTCAGCCTCCCAAAGTGCTAAGATTACAGGCGTGAGACACTGCACTGGGACCTCATGTTTTCTTTCTGTAAAGGAGAGTTTTCTTTCTGTAAAGGAGAGTTTTCTTTCTGTAAAGGAGAGTCTAACTACAACAGGCCGGGTGCGGTGGCTCATGCCTGTAATCCCAGCACTTTGGGAGGCCGAGGTGGGTGGATCACCTGAGGTCAGGAGTTCGAGACCAGCCTGGCCAATATGGTGAAACCCCATCTCCACTAAAAATACAAAAATTAGGCGTAGTGGTGGGCACCTATAGTCCCAGCTACTTGGGAGGCTGAGGCAGGAGAATTGCTTGAACCTGGGAGGAAGAGGTTGCAGTGAACTGAGATCATGCCACTGCACTCCAGCCTGGGTGACAAGAGCAAAACCACCTAAAAAAAAAAAAAGCTACAAGAATGCTGCTAAAACAAACCCTCTCCATCTTTTAGTGGTATTACTCTACTCTGATGGTGAAAGCATATCATGTGAGACAAATTTCATTCTTAAACATTAGGTTAGTGTTTTCTGTCAACAGATTATGAGAACTTTTATTGTTTTAATTGTTATTTTTTCCTAGATCCCATGTGGAAAAATATTGGATGTCTTCAAATTTATAACAAACACAATAACACAATATGCTGCAAAACAAAAACAAAGTTGATTAACCCACTATCAAGCTGAAGCTTGTTTCACAGAGCTGGGATATTTTAATTTTCAATCAAAAAAGAGATTTTGAAGTGAACTGTGGGATAATTTTATAAAAGAGAGGTTGGCCAGGCCCAGTGGCTCACGTCTGTAATTCCAATACTTTCGGAGGCAAAGGTGGGCAGATCACTTGAGGCCAGTAGTTCAAGACCAGCCTGGCCAACATGGCAAAACCCCGTCTCTGCTAAAAATACAAAAATTAGCTGAGTGCGGTGGCAGGCACTTGTAATTCCAGCTACTGGGGAGGCTGAGGCAGGAGAGAATCGCTTCAACCTGGAGGCAGAGGTTGCAGTGAGCCAAGATCGCGCCATTGCACTCTAGCCTGGGGGACAAGAGTGGAACTCTGTCTCAAAAGAAAAGAAAACGAAAAAGAAACCTGCAATAAAAGAAAAATGTGATGGTTTTAACAGTTTGTCCAAGTCAAAAGGAAAGGTGGGTGTGCCCAGCATCAACGAATTAGTCATGAGGAGAACTGAGCTGCAAATCTTGCAAGTCAGGTTCGCTGCATATGTGATGGGAATAGTAAGCAGACTTATAACTATATTTAAATGCTTATGCCCTTCATCATAAGTTTATGAGCAATGTGGAAGTCAAATTTGAATCTGGAGGTAAAATTTCTCTTACAACACTCTAATATAGATCAGGGAAATTTACTGAAGATTTACCAAGCAGTTTGCTCATGGTCTAAGGAGAGCTCAGGATCACCTCCTTCAGGAAGTCTTCTCTTACCTCCCCTCAACTAGGTCGGGTGCCTTTCATCTGTCCTGCTGTTAAAACCCTGTGCTGGCCTGGTGCGGTGGCTCACGCCTGTAATCCCAGCACTTTGGGAGGCCAAGGCGTGCAGATAACAAAGTCAGGAGTTCGAGACCACCCTGGCCAACATGGTGAAACCCCGTGTCTACTAAAAATATAAAAATTAGCCAGGCGCGGTGGCAGATGCCTATAATCCTAGCTACTTGGGAGGCTGAGGCAGGAGAATCATCTGAACCTGACAGGCAGAGGTTGCAGTGAGCCGAGATTGCACCATTGCACTTCAGCCTGGGCAACAAGAGCAAAACTCCATCTCAAACAACCCCTGTGCCAACCTCTTTACAGTTGTGCCTGACCTGAGTATAGAATCTGAAGTTAAAAACGAATTTTCGGCTGAGCACAGTGGCTCACACCTGCAATCCCAACACTTTGGGAGGCTGAAGCAGGCAGATCCCTTGAGCCCAGGACTTCAAGACCAGCCTGGGCAACATGACAAAACTCTATCTCTACCAAAAAAAAATTAACAGGGCATCCACTGGGCGCGGTGGCTCACGCCTGTAATCCCAGCACTTTGGGAGCCTGAGGCGGGCGGATCATGAGGTCAGGAGATCGAGACCATTCTGGCTAACACAGTGAAACCCAGTCTCTACTAAAAATGCAAAAAATTAGCCGGGCATGGTGGCGGGCGCCTGTAATCCCAGCTACTCGGGAGGCTGAGACAGGAGAATGGTGTGAACCTGGGAGGAAGAGCTTGCAGTGAGCTGAGATCGTGCCACTGCACTCCAGCCCAGATGACAGAGCGAGACTCCATCTCAATAATAATAATAATAATTAACCAAGCATGGTGGCGCGGGCCTGTAGTCCCAGCTACTTGAGAGGCTGAGGGAGGAGAATCACTTGAGCCTTGGAGGTTGAGGCTATAGTGAGCCATGATTGCGCCACTGCACTCTAGCCTACATGACAGAGTGAGACCCTGTCTCAAAAAAAAAAAAAAAAAAAATTAAAACTTAAAAATAAATGAATTTTTCTCAGAACCCTGAAGGCATTACTCCAGTATTTTCTAACATTCGTTGGCTCAGATGTGTTGTAAATCTGTTTAACCTCACTTTAAGTGTCCTATTTTCCCCATAGAAATGTTTAGGATTTATTTATTTATTTTATCATTATTATTATTATTATTTTTAGACAGAGTCTGGCTCTGTTGCCAGGCTGGAGTGCAGTGTTGCAATCTTGGCTCACAGCAACCTCCACCTCCTGGGTTCAAGTGATTCTCCTGCCTCAGCCTCCTGAGTACCTGGTACTACAGGTGTGTGCCACCATGCCCAGCTAATTTTTTTGTATTTTTAGGAGAGACGGGGTTTCACCATATTGGCCAGGATGGTCTCGATGGCCTGACCTCGTGATCTGCCCACCTTGGCCTCCCAAAGTGCTGGGATTACAGGCATAAGCCACCATGCCCGGCCAGGATCTATTTTTTGTTTGTTTTGAGACAGGATCTCACTTTGCTGCCCAAGCTGGAGTGCCATTGAGGTCAGAGGCAGGACTCAACTCCAGACCGAATGGAAGACTGGCTGAAACAGGGAAGAAGTACCAAAAGCATTCCTCCATAAGACATGCCCACCAGCACAATGGCAGTTTACCATTGCCATGGCAACACCCAGACGTTACCATTGCTTTTCTGAAAATTTCTAAATAACCTGTCCCTTAATTTACATGTGATTAAAACTAGGTATAAATATGACTGCAAAACTGCCCCTGAGCTGCTACTTTGGGCACACTATCTATGGGGTAGCCCTGTTCTGCAGGGAGCAGTACCTCTGCTGCTGCTGTACACTGCCACTTCAGTAAAAGTTACTAACACCACCAGCTTGCCCTTGAATTCTTTCCTGGGCAAACACAAGAACTATCCCAGGCTAAGCCCCAGTTTGGGGCTCATCTGCTTTGCATCACCATTGCCTGATGGTAGTTCATTGCAGCCTTGTCCTCCTGGGCTCAAGCAATTCTCCCACCTCAGCCTCCCCAGTAGCTGGGACTACAGGCACATACCACTATGCCTGGCCAATTTTTATTTTTAATTTTTTTGTAGAGATGGTGTTTCACTATGTTGCCCAGACTGAGGATCTATTCTTTAATCTCGGAGACTTAATGTTTCACAGCATGTGTCTGGGTGGTGGTATTTTTAATTCATTTGCTCTGTTATTTTCTCTGATATTTACTTTCTTTCTCTCCATTATCATTACTTTACCACTCAATTTTGCAACTCTTTTGAGGACTCTTGTTTTTATTTTTTGAAATGTATTTTTATGGCCAGGCACAGTGGCACAGTAAATCCCAACACTTTGGGAGGCCAAAGCGGGCAGATCACGAGGTCAGGAGATCGAGACCAGCCTGGCCAACACAGTGAAACTCCATCTCTACTAAAAATCCAAAAAATTAGCTGGGCGTGGTGGCAGGCATCTGTAATTCCAGCTACTCAGGAGGCTGAGGCAGAAGAATGGCTTGAACCCAGGAGGCAGAGATTGCAGTGAGTGGAGATTGTGCCATTGTACTCCAGCCTGGGCAACAATGCAAGACTCTGTCTCAAAAAAAAAAGTACCTTTATTATATTTTGTTTATAGACACAGGGTCTCACTATGTTGCCCAGACTGGTCTCTAACTCTTGGGCTCAAGCAGTCTTCCCACTTTCACCTTCCAAAGTGCTGGGATTACAGGCATGAACCACCACGCTCAGCCTTGAGGACTCTCATTAGTCAAAGGTTGGCCCTCTTTAATTCTTGAGGCCTCTTGTTAATTCCATCTTTCACTTTCCTCTGAGGACCCAATGTTTGCATTGGGAACCTTAGCATTTTTCCTCTTACAACACCACTCCTGTTTTCAGCTTGATACTAAATGTCTAATGGCTTTGCTTTGGCAACACTTTTCCCATAGGGGAAATGGAGTGGATAAGAGAAAATCAACTGTTTTATATGCAATTCTTTTTTTAATTTAATTTTTTTTTTTAGATAGGGTCACACTTTGTCACCCAGGCTGGAGTGCAGTGGCATTATCACAGCTGACTGCAACCTCAAACTCCCAGGCTCAAGCAATCCTCCCACCTCAGCCTCCCAAGTAGCTGGAACTACAGATGCAAGCCACCATATCTAGCTAATTTTTTTTTTTTTTTTCAGATGGAGTCTTGCTCTGTCACCCAGGCTGCAGTGCAGTGGCAGGATCTTGGCTCACTGCAACCCCAGGTTCAAGTGATTCTTCTGCCTCAGCCTCCGGAGTAGCTGGGACTACAGACACACGCCACCACACCTGGCTAATTTGCTAATTTTTTTGTATTTTTAGTAAAGACAGAGTTTTACCATGTTGGCCAGGCTGGTCTTGAACTCCTGACCTCATGATCCACTACTTTGGCCTCCCAAAGTGCTGGGATTACAGACATGAGCCACCATGCCCGGCCCATGCCTGGCTAATTTTTTAATTTTTTGTAGAGATGAGGTCTCACTATGTTTCCGAGGCAGCTCTCAAATTCCTGGACTCAAGTAATCCTCCCGCCTTAGCCTCCGATATTGCTGAGACAACAGGCATGAGCCACCACACCTGGCCTACATGCAATTCTTCAACTGATGTCCCAGCTCTGAAGTCTATTGCTGCACTCCGTCCTGTGCCAACTCTGGTAGCCCCAGAACTTCTCAGAGGTCTGTGACAAACCACCTGCCTCTCTCCAACCTTGTAGACAAGACCTATAGCTGCCTATACTCTATTACAAACCTATCAGCAGTGTTATAGACATAACTTGTCTTTATTTTTTATTTACTTTTTAAATTTTAACTTATCACCAGTCAGAATAGTAATTTTTAAAAGCTCATTCTCTAGTGTTCTCACTTTTAGATTACCCCTCTTTGTACTTCTGAATCTACTTCAGTGATATCTTGAGAAACACAGGAAATGTTTGTTCCATCCACTTTTTGTATTTTGGGTTTTGTTTTGTTTTGTTTTGTTTTTGAGACAGAGACTCACTCTGTCGTCCAGGCTGGAGTGCAGTGGAGTGATGTCGGCTCACTGCAACCTCTGCCTCCCGGGTTCAAGTGATTCTCCTGCCTCAGCCTCCAAAGTAGCTGGGATTACAGGGGCCCACCACCACACCTTGCCAATTTTTGTATTTTCAGTAGAGATGGGGTTTCGCCGTGTTGGCCAGGCTGGTCTCAAACTCCTGGCCTCAAATTATCCACCGGCCTCGTCCTCCCAAAGTGCTGGGATTATAGGCTTGAGCCACCGTGCCCGGCTGATCCACCTATTTTTAACCAGAAGCAAGAATCACAGTATAAAGGCAAAGACTATGTCTAATTCATTCACCAAGAAATACACAGTGCCTAGCAGTGTATAGTACTCCACAGACATTCATAATTGTGAAATAAAAAAGTGCTTCAGCTGTTCAGAGTATTTTCCTCCTCTGCTTTTTTTTTTTTTTTTTTTTTTTGAGACGGAGTCTTGCTCTTTCGCCCGGACTGGAGTGCAGTGGCCGGATCTCAGCTCACTGCAAGCTCCGCCTCCCGGGTTTTACGCCATTCTCCTGGCTCAGCCTCCGGAGTAGCTGGGACTACAGGCGCCCGCCACCTCGCCCGGCTGGCTTTTTGTATTTTTAGTAGAGACGGGGTTTCACCGTGTTAGCCAGGATGGTCTCGATCTCCTGACCTCGTGATCCGCCCGTCTCGGCCTCCCAAAGTGCTGGGATTACAGGCTTGAGCCACCGCGCCTGGCCTTCCTCCTCTGTTTGATTTACCTTCTACAATGGCCAAGAGAATGTGGTGATAGAATTGGGATATAGTACTAGTTTTGATGATGCAAATATATCCAGAAAAATTAAACAAAAATGATTGTATGTACCGGGGAAAAAAAAGAACACTTCGGGTAGCCTAATTCCAAGAGCCAGTTAAACTGAAATGGAAACTAGGAGCCATGATCAGTCTAGAGAAAGAATTGCAATGTGCCTGTTACATATTCTCAGGAATAGTTTAGTTTAAAATCTCCTCAGTGACTTTATTTATTTCACTATAAGTAGAACTCAGCATATATACCTATATACTTTTATAAAAATTAATTTGATTAATTAAAGTTGTTTTTTAAAACAAAACTCACATAGTAGACTAACTCCTCTCAAACTCTTTGGACTTTGCATTTCTTTACCCTTTTAAAAACTGAAGAATAAAAGCAGAGCACAGAGGCTCATACCTATAATCCCAGCAGTTTAGGAGGCTGAGGGAGGAGGATTGTTTGAGCTCAGGAGTTTGAGACCAGCCTGAGCAACACAGTAAGATCCTGTCTCTACGAAAAGAAACAATGATAATAAATAAAAATAAAATATCGAAGACTTGAGGAACGTAAGAACTCTTGCTTATGTGGGTTATAGTTATCAATATTTCATGTATGAGGAAAAATAATTTTTTTTTTTTTTTTTTTTGAGACTGTCACCCAGTCTGAAGTGCAGTGATGCAAACATGGCTCACTGCAGCCTGGACTTCCCAGGCTCAAGTAATCCTCCTGTGTAGCTGGGACCACAGGCGCCAGCCACCATGCCCAGACAATTTGTTTGATTTTTTTGTAGAGACAAAGTCTCACTTTGTTGCCTAGGCTGGTTGATAATTTTTTTGTTAATTATTAGTTATTCAGAAATAGCAAGGCCACGCATGGTAACTCATGCCTATAATCTCAGCACTTTGGGAGGCTGAGGTGGGAGGATCGCTTGTGGCCCAGTGTCCCAGGCTGCAGTGAACTATGATCACGCCACTGCAGTCCAGCCTGAGTGACAGAGTAAAACCTCATCTCCTACAAAATAATAATAATATTCTAGCACGTTTGTATGAAAATAATTGTGCTTTCCAAAACAAAAATAAAAATAGTGAGAAGCGTGTCATTGTTTTACATCTCTGTATCTAAATTTATAGACTACAGGTAGATTTCTCTATCTGCTTCTGCAGTCATTCTATTGCAACATGTTTTGGTTAAGTACATATTTTTTAAAATCTCACTCAGTGTGGGTACTTATGCCTGTATTCCCAGCACTTTGGAAGGCCAAGGCAGGAAGATTGCTTGAGCTCAGGAGTTCACGATCAGTTTGGGCAACATAGTGAGATCCCCGTATCTACCAAAAAAAAAAAAAAAAAAATCTGGCGGCCAGGCACTGTGGCTTACATCTATAATCCCAGCACTTCGGGAGACCCAGGAGAGTGGATCATGAGGTCAAGAGATCAAGACCATCCTGGCCAACATGGTGAAACCCCGTCTCTACTAAAAATACAAAAATTAGCTGGGTGTGGTGGCGCATGCCTGTAATCCCAGCTACTTGGGAGGCTGAGGCAAGAGAATCACTTGAACTCAGGAGGTGGAGATTGCAGTGAGCCAAGATCACCCCACTGCACTCCAGCCTGGTGACAGAGAGAGACTCCATCTAAAAAAAAAAAAACCAAAAAACTATAGTTAGAAAAGGCAAGGGTATTTTAATAGCCTTTTCAGATAATTATGTGGATACTATTATATGATACTAGATAAAAACTCAACAAGTGCTATGTTTACCAAAAGTTAGTTATAATGTGGAATCTGAAACTATAGTAATGAAGTTTTTACATTCAGTTACCTTAAAATCCATTGGTCTATCCTGCACTTTGAATGAATCTTTTTCTTAATTTATAGCATCAGACATCAGACATTTGTCATTGGAAAACATTGTGTTTCACTGAGTCGTGCAGGTCTTCCAAATCTTGGCAAATTCTATTATTTAAAAAATCAGGCCGGGCGCAGTGGTTCATGCCTGTAATCCCAGTACTTTGGGAGGCTGAGGCGGGCAGATCACCTGAGGTCAGGAGTTCGAGAACAGCCTGGCCAACATGGAGAAATTCTGTCTCTACTAAAAGTACAAAAATTAGCCGGGCATGGTGGCAGGCGCCTGTAATCCCAGCTACTCAAGAGGCTAAGGCAGGAGAATCGCTTGAACCAGGGAGGCAGAGGTTGCAGTGAGCCGAGATCATGCCACTGTACTCCAGCCTGGGCGACAAGAGCAAGACTTGGTCCCCCTACCCACCGCCTCCCCCTCCCCGCCAAAATAAATAAATCAGTCCCAGCTTCTTGGGAGGCTGAAGCAGGAGGATCACTTGAGCCCAGGAAGGCTGAGGCTGCAGTGAGCCGTGATTGTGACATTGCACTCCAGCCTGGGCAACAGATCAAGACCTTGACTCAAAAAAAAAAAAAAAAAAAAATCACTGAAGCTAGCCTGGCTTTCACTAAAGACTGGGATATTGGACAATGTTATATATTCTCAAAGGGAAGGTAAACCAACATAATCTTTCCTGAAGGCAATCTGGCAATAGGAATACAAAAATATCCCTTTTGACCTAACAGTTCCACTTTGGAGAAGTCTTAAGAAAGTAATTAGACAAGTGTGCACAGGCAAACCAACAACAACAAAAATTCAATGCTCATCTTTGGAGGTGTTAAAAAATGTATGTATGACGTTGGCTATGACTGTTTTTATCATAAAAAATAGAGGTAAATAAATATTGGTTAAATAAATAATATATAACCTTTCAGAGGACTACACTGGAGCCATGTAACAGAATGTTGTAGATCTAGTTTGTATTGATGAAGAAAGATGTTCATTTATAATGTGAAGTTAAAAAAATACTACACAACAGTACATAGATAACAGAGTCACTAAATAATGGAATATAAAAAATTTGACAAAATATTTTCATTTAGAATATTTCCCAAACATTTCTGATCATTTATTTTTGTTTCAAGCTCTTAGGAAATTAACAGGAAACTTCTATGCTAATATTTTCTTTCTAAAATCTTAATAAAACATAAGTAAGACATCAATTGGCTTAAGTTTTGTTTTGTTTGGTTTGGTTTTTGTATGTTTTTTTTTTTGGTTTTTTTTTGTGGTTTTTTTTTTGTACTTTTCTCTGTCCTGACCAAGGTTGTTTGTTTTGTTTTGTTTTTTAATGTACTTGTATTTATTTTACTGGAAATGAACCTAGTGGGACTAGCAAGTTGAGATTATTTATAGACTGGTGAAGAGCTGGTCTCTGTTCGTAGAAACAATGTTTTCAGGCTAGGCACCTTAACTCACACCTGTAATCCCAATGTTTTGAGAGGCTGAGGAGGGAAGATGGCTGGAGGTCAAGAGTTCTAAACCAACCTGGGCAACATAATGAAACCTTGTCTCTACAAAAACTTTTCTAAAATATTAGCCAGGTGTGGTGGCAAATGCCTGTAGTCCTAACTACTTGAGAGGCTGAGGTGAGAGGATTGCTTGAGCCCAGGAGTTTGATGCTGCAGTGAGCTGTGATACCACCACTGCACTACAGTCTGCGAAACAGAGCAAGACTGTCTCAAAAAAAAACCAAAAAAAAAAAGCAACAACAACAACACGCTCACACCTGTCATCCTAGCACTTTGAGAGGTCTAGACGGGAGGATGACTTGACCCCAGGAATTTGAGATCAGCCTGGACAATATAGTTGGAGTCCCATCTCTATTTAAAACTAAAAAAAAAAAAAAAGGAAAAATATTTTCTTTCAGTTGTCTACATGCTTTCTGTACAGGTTACAATAATTCTGGCTGAAGTTTTACCAGGTCCATAATTGATACATAAAATATTCTTGGACAGACACATTGGCTCACACCTGTAATCCCAGCACTTTGGGAGGCCAAAGCAGGTGGATCACCTGAGGTCAGGAGTTCAAGACCAGCCTGGCCAACACAGTGAAACCCTGTCTCTATTAAAAATACAAAATTAGCCAAGTGTGGTGGCAGGTGCCTGTAATCCCAGCTATTCGGGAGGCTGAGGCAGGAGAATCACTTGAACCCAGAGGCGGAGGTTGCAGTGAGCCAAGAGTGTGCCATTGCACTCCAGCCATGTTGACAAGAGTGAAACTCGATCTCAGAAAATATATATATATTCCTCTGGGTTAGGGGCAGTGGCTCACACCTCTAATCCCAGCACTTTGGGAGGCAGAGGTGGGTGGATCACTAGAGGTCAGGAGTTTGAGACCAGCTTAACCAACATGGTGAAACCCCATCTCTACTAAAACTACAAAATTAGCTAGGTATGGTGGCACACACCAGTAATCCCAGCTACTAAGGAGGCTGAGGCAGGAGAATCACTTGAACCTGGGAGGCAGAGGTGGCAGTAAGCAGAGATTATATCATTGCACTCTAACGTGGGTAACAAGAGCGAGACTCCGTCTCAAAAAAAAAAAAAAAATCTTCTGATACGTAAAAGCTTTCTGGCCAGGCACAGTGGCTAACGCCTGTAATCCCAGCATTTTGGGAGGCCGGGGCAGGTGGATTTTCTGAGGTCAGGAGTTCGAGACCAGCCTGGCCAACATGGTGAAACCCTGCCTCTACTAAAAAAGTACAAAAATTAGCCAGGTATGGTGGCATGTGCCTATAGTCTCAGCTACTCGGGAGACTGAGGCAGGAAAATCGCTTGAACCTGGGAGGTAGAGGTTGCAGTGAGCTGAGATCATGCCACTGCATTCCAGCTTGGGCAACAGAGTGAGACTCCATCTATAAAAAGTTTTCTAAGAATTAGAGATGATCCACTTCCAGAGAGCTTATCAAACTCTGGGTTTTAGTAATGAAAGAAGAAGAAAAAAAATCAGTCTGTCTTCCATCTGTATTAAGTCTACTAGTATGAAGCACCAGAGACCTCTTAAAAGTTGTATTTTTATTATGTTAACAACTACTTTCCAGCGGGGAGCAGTGGGTCACGCCTGTAATCCTGGCACTTTGGGAGGCCGAGGTGAGTGGGTCACCTGGGGTCAGGAGTTTCAGACCACCCTGGCCAACATCTGAAACCCTGTCTCTACTGAAAATACAAAAATTGGTCTGGGGTGGCGGCAGGTGCCTGTAATCCTAGTAACTCGAGAGACTGAGGCAGGAGGATCGCTTAAACCCCGAGGGCTGAGGTTGCAGTGAGCTGAGATCGCATCATTGCACTCCAGCCTGAGTGAAACAGCAAAACCTCCGCCTCCTGGGTTCAAGGGATTCTCGTGCCTCAGCCTCCCAAGTAGCTGGGTTTATAGGTGCTCACCACCACACCCAGATAATTTTGCATTTCAGTAGAGATGGGTTTTCACGGCCGGGCGCGGTGGCTCAAGCCTGTAATCCCAGCACTTTGGGAGGCCGAGACGGGCGGATCACAAGGTCAGGAGATCGAGACCATCCTGGCTAACATGGTGAAACCCCGTCTCTACTAAAAATACAAAAAAAAAAAAAAAAACTAGCCGGGCGAGGTGGCGGGCGTCTGTAGTCCCAGCTACTCGGGAGGCTGAGGCAGGAGAATGGCGTAAACCCGGGAGGCGGAGCTTGCAGTGAGCTGAGATCTGGCCACTGCACTCCAGTCCGGGCGACAGAGCGAGACTCCGCCTCAAAAAAAAAAAAAAAAAAAAAAAAAAAAAAAAAAAAAAAAAAAGAGATGGGTTTTCACCATGTTGGCCAGGCTGGTCTCAAACTCCTGACCTCAAGTGATCCATCTGCATTGGCCTCCCAAAGTGCTGGGATTACAGGCATGAGCCACTGCGCCTGACCCCTAACTTCTGTTTTAATTTAAACTTTATTTGAATATCTCTAGTATTATAAACTGTATTAGATCCTTCAAGGAAATGTTTATAATTTGTATCTTTTCTACTCATATGCAAATGTTAACTATGTTAATATCTGACATTTCTCATGGATTTATAAAGCACTATTTTCTACACACTTGAATGACAGGAAAAAAAGTTATTCTCTCTAGGCAAGGAGTGAAAAGGGAAAAGAAAGTCAACTAACATTTATTGCCTACCTACTATGTGATAGGCACTGCTTAAGAAAAACCTTCAATCCGTGTTTCTTCATTACTCTCATACCACAATAACACATTTCTGTGACCAAAGGTGTAGGTGCTTTTCCCCATAAACCAAGCATAGAGAAAACCCATCTCTACTAAAAATACAAAAATTAGCCAGGTGTGGTGGTGCACACCTGTAGTCCCAGCTACCTGGGAGGCCAAGGCAGGAGAATCGCTCAATCCCGGGAGGCAGAGGTTGCAGTGAGTTGAGATCATGTCACTGTACTCCAGCCTAGGGAGCAGAGTGAGTCTCCATTTAAAAAATAAATAAATTAATTAAATAAACAAATGTTTTATGCATTCTATCCAGCATTTTAATTTTCCTTTTTTTTAGTTGGGGCATGGGAAGTTTATTCTTTGTATCTAATCTGCCATGCTGCCAGAGTGGTTGAAATGCAGGAAGGCAATTATAATTGGAGCTTAGGGTATTGTGAGCCACCTGAATAAATGCTGAGGGCTGTTCAACCTTTTGTTCTTTATCGAGGAGGCTGTCAGATTTGGAAAAGAATGTACTTAGCCAACATGGCTAGGAAATGAGGTTTTTCCATTAACTGGGACTTTTCCCTAAAAATTTGCCTGCTTTGGGATTAATATCACCCCATATAAGGGTGCTATACATGGAAGTTCTCAACATTTTCTCTCTCTCTCTCTTTTGTTTTTTGTTGTTGTTGTTTTTTTTTGAGACAGAGTTTCGCTCTTGTTGCCCAGTCTGAAGTGCAATGGTGCGATCTCGGCTCACTGCAACCTCCACCTCCTGGGTTCAAGTGATTCTTCTGCCTTAGCCTCCCGGGATTACAGATGTGAGCAACTGCACCTGGCCGTTCTCAGGATTCTCTAAGTTGTTCATAGTTCCAGAGTTACATTTGCTTTTTTCTTGGCAATTTTATTTTATTACCCAGTTGAATATCCTCCAAATTCAATTCTGACACTGTCTACCTGGAGATAGTGTCAGATCCCATGGGTTGGGGGCTCAGTCCCCAAGACCACCACCTCCTTCACACACCAGTCCCAAGTCCAGTCCTCTGGAACTTCTGATCGACTGGCTTCAAGTTGGGGTTCCAATAACCCCCTCTTTGGGTTCAATTAATTTGCTGGAGCAGCTCACAGAACACTACGTTTACGGGTTTGTTATAAAATACGGGATATTACAAAAGATACAGATGAAGACATGCATAGGGCGAGGTGTAGGGGAAGGCGCTCAGAGCTTCCATGCTCACCCTCGACCCGCCACCCTTCAGGAGAATTCAGGAGTTCAGCTCTGGGAACTTCTTGGAAACCAGTCCTCTCAGGTTTTTATGGAAACTTCATGATGTCAGTATTCATTCTCCCAGGATAGAGAGCAGGGCCCTCTCTGGTGAGGGTCTTAAGACCCACAGTCAGAATGGGTGGGGGGTGGGGGAAGATTAGATCCCACCTCAGGGGGCAAGTGAAAGGAGGGTAGGAGGGCAGAGAGATTCCATTTCCTGAGGCCTGCCCAACACACTCAACATTATAACAAAAACTGTAACAAGGAATATAGGAGTTATGAGCCAGGGACTATGGATAAAAACCAATATCTATTATATATCATTATACCATAGGCACTGTCATAGGCACTCTATCAGAATGTTTCCTTTTATTCCCTTAACAATCTTGTGAAATAAGAATCCTACTTTTTTTTTTTTAGATGGATTTTCACTCTTGTTGCCCAGGCTGGAGTGCAATGGCACGATCTCAGCTCACTGCAACCTCCGCCTCCTGGGTTCAAGCGACCTGCCTCAGCCTCCCAAATAGCTGGGATTACAGGCACCTGCCACCATGCCCAGCTAATTTTGTATTTTTAGTAGAGACGGGGTTTCTCCATTGTAGAAAGTAAAAAGTTCCTCTTCAAAGTTTCCCTCCTTGTTAAAGAATAAATCTTAAGTGTTATAAATAATATTCTTTTAAGACTAACTTCCTTCAAGCCTCCTTGTTTTGTGCTAACAATCCTTTGTTAAGTCCTATCCTATGTAGCTGTTAGATATAAGGGAATAAGTACATTCAATGTCCTTGTACTTTAACCAAGATGTCTGTGCTGGGCCTGCTTATGGGCATGTCCCAGCTTGTGGCCTATGCCCCTTCCTTATTCAGGAATTTTTATTACTTTTCTAAATTTTTTCGTAAGCAACTTCCTCTTTTCCTTTGTTCTCCATTACCTCTACCGATGTAAGAAAGTTTTAAATTACTAGCCAGTTGGGTTAAGTTTAGATTGTGCGGTCTGGCTCCAGCCAATAGAGACAAGACACAGTAGCCAGGACAAGCTGTGTAAGGGATAAAAATTGCTTCCCTCCTTTATTCAGGTGTGTTAGATACAAGGAATAAACTTCCTATGCCCCCACTAAAAAAAAAGGAAAATTAAAATGCTGGATAGAATACATAAAACATTTATTTGTTTTATTTTATTTTATTTATTTGTTTATTTTATTTATTTATTTATTTTTTAGATGGAGACTCACTCTGTTCCCCAGGCTGGAGTGCAGTGGCATGATCTCGACTCACTGCAACCTCTGCCTCCTGGAATTGAGCAATTCTCCTGCCTCGGCCTCCCAGGTGGCTGGGACTACTGGTGCGCACCACCACGCCTGGCTAATTTTTGTATTTGTAGTAGAGATGGGTTTTCACCAAGTTGGCCAGGCTGGTCTTGAAATTCTGACCTCAAGTGATCCTCCTGCCTCAGCCTCCCAAAGTGCTGGGATTATACGCATGAGCCACCTAGCCTGGCAAAACGTTTGCTTAAATATAAGCTTGGGTTCATGGCCTGGACTCAAACTACCTATTGATAGGAGACAACTGCTCATGAGTCTCTCACATTTCTGCCTATCTGGTGAGCAGCAGCACTAACTGCCTTTGTTCCACATTATCTTTTTACCAAGTTGTGTAGTAAGCAGGCTTGGAAGATAAAGATGGTATATCCCTCCAGACCAGGGGGCAGATATGCTTACAGCATTGGAAGATAGGGATAATGACTACCTCTGCTGGGGAGAAAAAGGCAGCAGGCTCAATGCCCATTATAAAACATTCTTGTTCCCTAAATTTGGGGATCTGTTCCTGTAACACAACCCTCTGCATATGCAGATGTCACCTGCCCCACTTTGCATTTGGTACGTGGAGAACCAACACAAATGCTGACACTCTGACTACTGCTATTGCTTTGAGTAATAAACTGTCTTTTATCTCTGACCAAAGAGTAGCGTAGTACTAGTAGTACTAGTAGTAGTATTAGTAGTAGTAATAGTAGTTTTCGGCCAACATTCAAGTAACTGTGGCAGGCTAACCATGGCAGAGTAGAATCTCAGATCCTTCATAGTTTTTAATGTCTATGTGGTCCCAAACACTTTGCGATGAAAATTAAGTCGGTCTTAGGTTGGTAGTGCCCTAGACAGCTAGTATAAGGAAAAGAAAATCCTCTCTGGAAGAATACCCTTCAACCTAGACCTCAAACAATTCCCACAGATAATGAACCAAAACTATTAGTCAAAAGTCAAAAAAACCACCGGGTGCAGTGGTTCACACCTGTAATCCCAGCACTTTGGGAGGCTGAGGCTGAGGTGGGCGGATCACAAGGTCAGGAGTTCTAGACCAGCCTGGCCAATATGGTGAAACCCCGTCTCTATTAAAAAATATAAAAATTAGCTGGGCATGGTAGCAGGTACCTGTAGTCCCAGCTACTCAAGAGGCTGAGGCAGGAGAATTGCTTGAACCTGCGGGGGCAGAGGTTGCAGTGAGCCAAGATCGCACCACCACACTCCATCCTGGGCGACAGAGCAAGAGTCTGTCTCAAAAAAAAAAAAAAAGTCTAAAAACCATACGCTTTTAGTTAAAAGTCAAAAAATGGCTGGGGCGTGGTGGCTCACACCTGAAATCACAGCACTTTGGAAGGCTGAGGTGGGTGGATCCCCTGAGGTCAGGAGTTGGAGACTAGCCTGGCCAACAAGGTGAAACCTGTCTCTACTGAAAACACAAAAAAATCAGCCGGGCGTAGTGGTACAGGCCTATAATCCCAGCTACACGGGAGGCTGAGGCAGGAGAATCGCTAGAACCCAGGAGGCGGAGGTTGCAGTGAGCTGAGATGGCTCCACTGAAGTGAAACTCCACCTTGAAAAAAAAAAAAAGTCAAAAAACACACAAGAAAATAAAGTACTATGAGTTGGAAGCAGCCTCAAAAACTTTAGATACTAGAATTTCAGATACAGAATATAAAATAAATATGTTTAATATATTTATTTATTCATTTATTTTGAGACAAGGTCTCACTGTCACCCAGGCTGGAATGCAGTGGCGCCATCTTGGCTCACTGTAGCCTCCACCTACTGGGCTCTGGTGGATCCTTCCACCTCAGCCTCCCAAGTAGCAGACTACAGGCATGCGCCACCACATCTGGCTAACTTTTGTAGCTTTTTTTTTTGTAGTGATGGGGTCTTGCCATGTTGCCATGTTGGTCTCAAACTCATGAGCTCAAGGGATCTGCCTGCCTTGGCCTCCAAACGTGTTGCGTTTACAGGCGTGAGCCACCGAGCCCAGCCCCTCTTCCACTTTTAAGGAACTTTGTGATTATATTGGGCCTCCCCAGATAATCTGGGATAATCTCCCTAAAATCAGCTGATTAGCATTCTTAGTTCCATCTGCAATCTAAATCCTCCTTAGCTGTGTAACCTAACACTTACAGATTCTGAAGATTAGGACATTGATATCGTTGAGGATTCATTATTCTGCCTCCTATAAGCAGTAATCCGCCTATACAAGAATCCCAGGTGCAGTGGCTCATGCCTGTAATCCCAGCACTGTAGGAGGCCAAATTGGAAGGATCACTGGAGCCCAGGAGGTTGCGACCAGTCTAGGCAACACAGTGAGATCCTATCTCCGCTTCAAGGAAAGGGAAGGAAAGGGAAGGCAAGGCAAGGCAAGGCAAGGCAGTCTGGAATTGGTGGGTTCTCCGTCTCGCTGACTTCAAGAATAAAGCCACAGACGCTCACTGTGAGTGTTACAGCTCTTAAATATGGTGTGTCCCGAGTTTGTTCCTTCAGACATTCAGAGAAGGGAAGGGAAGGGAAGAAGGAAAGGGAAGCGAAGAAGGGAAGAGAAGAAGGGAAGCGAAGGGAAGAAGGGAAGGGAAGGGAAGAAGGGAAGGGAAGAAGGGAAGAGAAGGGAAGAAGGGACGGGAAGGGAAGAAGGGAAGGGAAGGGAAGAAGGGAAGGGAAGAAGGGAAGGAAGGGAAGAAGGACGGGAAGGGAAAAGGGAAGGGAAGGGAGAAGGGAAGGAAGGGAAGAAGGGAAGGGAAGGGAAGAAGGAAGGAAGAAGGGAAGAAGGGACGGGAAGGGAAGAAGGGACGGGAAGGGAAGAAGGGAAGGGAAGGGAAGAAGGGAAGGGAAGGGAAGAAGGGAAGGGAAGAAGGGACGGGAAGGGAAGAAGGGACGGGAAGGGAAGAAGGGAAGGGAAGGAGGGAAGGGAAGGGAAGAAGGGAAGGGAAGAAGGGAAGGGAAGAAGGGAAGGGAAGGGAAGGGAAGGGAGTCTGGAATTGGTGGGTTCTCGGTCTCGCTGACTTCAAGAATAAAGCCACAGACCCTCACTGTGAGTGTTACAGCTCTTAAATATGGTGTGTCCCGAGTTTGTTCCTTCAGACATTCAGATGTGTCCGCAGTTTTTTCCTTCTGGTGGGTTCCTGGTCTTGGTGACTTCAGGAGTGAAGCTGCAGACCTTTGCGGTGAGTGTTACAGCTCATAAAGGCAGCGTGGACCCAAAGGGTGAGCAACAGTAAGATTTATTGTAAAGGGCAAAAGAACAAACCTTCCACAGTGTGGAAGGGTTGCCGCTGGCTGGCTCAGGCAGCCTGCTTTTATTCCCTTATCTGACCCCACCCACATCCTGCTGATTGGTCCATTTTACAGAGAGCTGATTGGTCTATTTACAATCCCTGAGCTAGACACAGAGTGCTGATTGGTGCATTTACAACCCTTGAGCTAGACACAGAGTGCTGATTGGTGCATTTACAACCCTTGAGCTAGACACAGAGTGCTAGACAGAAAAGTTCTCCAAGTTCCCACTAGGTTAGCTAGATACAGGGTACTGATTTGTGTATTTACAAACCTTGAGCTAGACACAAAGCGCTGATTGGTGCATTTACAATCCCTGAGCTTACACATAGAGTGGTGATTGGTGTATTTACAAACCTTGAGCTAGACGCAGGGTGCTGATTGGTGTATTTATAATCCCTTAGCTAGGCGTAAAGGTTCTCCACGTCCCCACTAGACCCAGGAGCCCAGCTGGCTTCACCTAGTGGATCCTGCACCAGGGCTGCAGGCCTGTCAGTCTCACGCCATGCACCCCGCACTCCTCAGCCCTTGAGCATGGATGGGACCGGGCCCTGTGGTGCAGGGGACAGTTCTTACTGGGGAGGTTGGGGCCATGCAGGAGCCCAGGGCAGCGAGGTGGGGGAGGCTCGGGCATGGCGGGTTGCAGGTCCTGAGCCCTGCCCCTCGGGGAGGCAGCTGAGGCCTGGGGAGAATTTGAGGCAGGGCCCACGGGTGGGCACTGCTGGGGGACCTGGAACACCCTCTGCAGCTGCTGCCCCGGGTGCTAAGCCCCTCATTGCCTGGGGCCAGTGGGGCCGGCCGGCCACTCCGAGTGCAGGGCCCAGGGAGCCCACACCCACCCGGAACTCACGCTGGCCCGTGAATGCCACGCAGCAGCCCAGGTTCCCATCCGCCCCTCCCTCCACACCTCTTCGCAAACAGAGGGAGCCTGCTCCGGCCTCAGCCAGCCCAGAGAGGGGCTCCCACAGTGCCGTGGCGGGCTGAAGGGCTCCTCAAGCGGCGCCAGAGAGGACACGGAGGCCAAGGAGGCGTGCCAAGAGTGAGGGCTGCTAGCATGTTGTCACCTCTTGGAAGGGAGGGATGGAAGGAGGGAGGATAATTTTTTTGTCTTTCTTTTTTAGACTGAGTAGCTGGAATTACAGGCATGTGCCACCATGCCTGGCTAGTTTTTGTATTTTTAGTAGAGATGGCGTTTTGTCATGTTGGCCTGGCTGGTCTCAAACTCCTGACCTCAGGTGATCCTCCTGCCTCAGCCTCCTAAAGTGCTGGGATTACAGGCATAAGCCACCTTGCCTGGCCAAGTTTAGTATTTTTATGATACCTAGATGAAAGCTTCTCCAGGCTGGGCACAGTGGCTCTGGCCTGTAATCCCAGCACTTTGGGAGGCCGAGGTGGGTGGATCACGAGGTCAGGAGATCGAGGCCATTGTGGCTAAGACGGTGAAACTCCATCTCTCCTAAAAACACAAAAAATTAGCCAGGCATGGTGGCAGGTGCCTGTAGTACCAGCCACTCGGGAGGTTGAGGCAGGAGAATGGCGTGAACCCAGGAAGTGGAGCTTGCAGTGAGCCAGGATCACGCCATTGCACCAGCCTGAGTGACAGAGTGAGACTGTCTCAAAAAAACAAAAGAAAAGAAAAGAAAGCTACTTCCTTTCTCAGAGAATGACAAAATCTGAAGGCTGTCCCTGTCTACTCATGTTTCACCACTCATCTTTCACAAGCATTGTCACCAAAAAAGTCAACTTTCCTCCTAACTCCTTGACAGCTACTTCCTAGATAACCCAATCTTCACACAACTGACTGTGTTAGGCTGTTCTGGTGTTGCTATGAAGAAATACCTAGGCCAGGCGCAGTGGCACACTCCTGTAATCTCAGCACTTTGGGAGGCCAAAGCGGATGGATCACATGAGGTTTGAGACCAGCCTGACCAACATGGAGAAACCCCGTCTCTATCAGAAATACAAAATTAGCCGGGCATGGTGGCGAATGTCTGTAGTCCCAGCTACTCGGGAGACTGAAGCAGGAGAATCGCCTGAACCCAGGAGGCGGAGGTTGTGGTGAGCCTAGAGCGCACCATTTGCACTCCAGCATGGGCAACAAAGGGCAAAACTCCATCTCAAAAAAGAAAAAAAAAGGTGGGGGGCGGGGGCTGGGCAAGGCCAGTCACACCTGTAATCCCAGCACTTTGGGAGGCTGAGGCTGGCAGATCACCTGAGGTCAGGAGTTGGAGATCAGCCTGGCCAACATGGCAAAACCCTGTCTCTACTAAAAATACAAAAATTAGCCGGGCATGGTGGCGAATGCATGTAATCCCAGCTACTCAGGAGGCTGAGGCAAGAGAAGCACTTGAACCTGGGAGGCGGAGGTTTCAGTGAGCCGAAATCGCGCCACTGCACTCCAGCCTGGGTGACAGAGCGAGACTCTGTCTCAAACAATAACAACAACAACAACAACAAAACTGATTTTAAAGATTGTCGCATTTAACAGAAAAGAACACTTTTCATGTGGAACTCAGGTGAAAAAAATATTAATGAGGAAGACAAATCTGAAATTAATTTTTTCCTTTTAATTGAATATACAGTAGAATGCATAAACAGATATCCTGGATTATATACATGAAGCCACTTTTAATTTCTTACATGACTGACATCTACAAGTTACAGAAACTGTCAGAGGAAACATTAAATGCCATTGTATAAATTAACATTTACAATTAAATTAAGACTTATATGAAATGATGTAAATGTACGGTTAAATCTTTTTAGAAAAAGTATCCCAAGTAGGCTGGGTGTAGTGGCTCATGCCTGTAATCCCAGCATTTTGGGAGGCCACTGTAGGAGGATCTCGTAAGCCCAAGAGTTTGAGACCAGCCTGGGCAGCATGGTGAAACCCAGCCTCTATAAAAATACAAAAATTAGCCAGGCATGCTGGTGCTTGCCTTTAGTCCCAGCGAGGCAGGAGGCTTGAGGTGGGAGGATCACTTGAGCCCAGGAAGTTGAGGCTACAGTGAGCCATAATTGCACCACTGCACTCCACCCTGAGCAACATAAAAATAATAAAATATTTTTTATTTTATAAATAACAAAATATTTCTAAAGAAAAATGCCGGCCAGGTGCAGTGGCTCACACCTGTAATCCCAGCACTTTGGGAGGCCGAGGCAGGTGGATCACGAGGTCAGGAGTTCAAGACCAGCCTGGCCAATATGGTGAAACCTCATCTCTACTAAAAATACAAAAATAAGATCGGTGTGGTGGCGTATGCCTGTAGTCCCAGCTATTTGGGAGGCTGAGGCAGGAGGATTGCTTGAACTCGGTAGGCAGAGGTTGCAGTGAGCTGAGATCACGCCACTGCACTCCAGCATGGGTGACAGAGCAAGACTCTGCCTCAAAAAACAAAACCAAAAACAAACAAACAAACAAAAAACCATGCTTTATATTTTAGTATCTTAATTGCATTTCTTTTCTGCTTTTTGTACAAGGTCCTTACATTTTCACTTTGGCATGCACCAAGCAAATTATGTAGCTATCTCTGAATGCATGGCATGCATATCAATTAGGATTCTACTAGACAAAGAACTAGTAGCGGTGGTGGGGGGTGGCGGTGTGGTGTGTGCGTGTGTGTGGTGTGTGTGTGTAAGTTTACAAATTTATTGCAAGGAATTGTTTGTTACCTTTCATAATTGTGGGGGCTGGCTAAGCAAGTCTGAAACCTTGGGCAGGCTCTTAGGCTGGAAACTCAGGCAAAAGCTAAAACTGTAGCCCAAGGTTAGAATTTCTTCTTTCTAAAGGCCAGGCGTGGTGGCTCACGCCTGTAATCCTAGCACTTTGGGAGGCCGAGGCGGGTGGATCACAAGGTCAGGAGATCAAGACCATCAATGGCTAACACGGTGAAACCCTGTCTCTACTAAAAATACAAAAAATTAGCCGGGTATGGTGGCGGGCGCCTGTAGTCCCAGCTACTCAGGAGCCTGAGACAGGAGGATGGCGTGAACCTGGGAGGCGGAGGTTGCAGTGAGCCGAGATTGCACCACTGCACTCCAGCCTGGGTGACAGAGCGAGACTCCGTCTCAAAAAAAAAAAAAAAGAAATTTCTTCTTTCTTATGGAAACTTCCACTTTGCTCTTAGGGCATTCAACTGATTGAATAAGGTCCACCCAGATAATTAATGGATCATAATCTCCTTTACTTAAAGTCAACTGTAGATGCTTATCCTATCTACAAAATTCCTTCAGCGAATTTCCTTTTTTTTTTTTAAGATGGAGTCTTGCTCTGTCACCCAGGCTGGAGTGTGGTGGTAGAGTCTTAGCTCACTGCAACCTTCACCTTCCCGGTTTAAGCAATACTCCTGCATTACCCTCCTGAGTAGCTGGGATTACAGGTGCACGCCACCATGCCCGGCTGATTTTTGTATTTTTTTTAGTAGAGACAGAATTTCACCATGTTGGTCAGGCTAGCCTCAAACTCCTGACCTTGTGATCTGCCTGCCTCGGCCTCCCGAAGTGCTGAGATTACAGGCAAGAGCCACCGCACCCAGCCAGCAAATTTCCTTCTAGCAACACCTAAATTAGTTTTTGATTAACTGAGTACTATAGCCTTGTGAAGTCAACACAACTAACCATTACATCATAGGATGATGACATTATGATTCCTGAAAATACGAGCTGTGTTTGTTTGGAATGAAGAGCTTGAAAAGGGCAAGACTTTGAGAATTCAAGAACTTGTCGGCCGGGCGCGGTGGCTCAAGCCTGTAATCCCAGCACTTTGGGAGGCTGAGGCAGGTGGATCACTTGAGGTCAGGGGTTCGAGACCAGCCTGGCCAACATGGTGAAACCCCGTCTCTACTAAAAATACAAAAATTAGCCATGTGTGATGGCAAGCACCTGTAATCCCCGCTATTCAGAAGGCTGAGGCAGTTAAATCTGGGAGGCGGAGGTTGCAGTGAGCTATCGTGCCACTGCACTCCAGCTTGGGCGACAGAGCGAGACTCCGTGTCAACAAACAACAACAACAACAAAACCGCACTTATGTATGTTTTTGTTTAACTTGTGGACAAAGACTTATGGATAGGTGCAAAAAATAAATCCTCTTTTGCAACCCAGAACTCATTGTTCAGTATGAGTTTTGATACATTTAAGAAGGGATATTGGCCGGGCGCGGTGGCTCAAGCCTGTAATCCCAGCACTTTGGGAGGCCGAGACGGGCGGATCACGAGGTCAGGAGATCGAGACCATCCTGGCTAACACGGTGAAACCCTGTCTCTACTAAAAACTACAAAAAACTAGCCGGGCGAGGTGGCAGGCGCCTGTAGTCCCAGCTACTCGGGAGGCTGAGGCAGGAGAATGGCGTGAGCCTGGGAGGCGGAGCTTGCAGCGAGCTGAGATCCGGCCACTGCACTCCAGCCTGGGTGACAGAGTGAGACTCCGTCTCAAAAAAAAAAAAAAAAAAAAGGGATATTATGATACCTGAGACAGTTAACTGATGGAGTATTGATAGCCATAAAGGTTGTTTCCAGGCCAGGCACAGTGGCTAAAGCCTGTAATCTCCATACCAAAGTGGGAATATTGCTTGAAGCCAGGAGTTCAAGACGAGCCTGGGCAAGAAAGTAACAAACACCTTGTCTCCACAAAAATTTAAAAATTAGCTGAATATTAGGGCATGTACCTGTAGTTGCAGCTACTCAGGAAGGGGAGGCTAAGGCAAGAGGATTGAGCCCAGGAGTTGGTGGCTGCACTGAGCTTTGATGGCACCACTGTACTCCAGCCTGGGTAACAAAGACCCTGTCTCTTAAAAAAAGATTGATTTAGGACTGTAGAAGAGATAATTAAACAGCATGGGATATGAGGGAAATTCTTAGCAGTATTAATTTTGCATTCCAATTTCATGTTGACATGATATATACAATGGCTTTTTGTTTTAAAGGCTTTTTTCTTGAGAACATGATGTTTGAAGTTAAAGGTATTGGCGTATTCCACACATCTGTACTATTCTGAGTGTGATTGCTTAGGAATAAATATGATTTGAACTCATTCATAAGAGAGGGTGTCAAATTGAGAACCAGGCAGATCCACCACCTACAGTAAAAAGGACCCTAAATTAGTTGAAGAAATTAGATCCCAAAGATTCTTGATGAATTTTGAAGTCTTCATCGGTATATCCATATTAAAAGGAGATGACAGAAACCAAAATAAAAGAATTATGGGCTGACAGGACAACTGGATTAAAATTAGCATTAGTTTCATTAAAAAGGGCTAACTCGAAGATAAATCTTTTGACTCCAGCTCTTTAGAGAATCTAAAGTGACCTTGATGGACAGTGGAACAAATCACAACATGGAATTCCTTGAATAAAAATTTATTGACTTTAAATAATTTTGCCTAATGTTACATATACACAATTTAAAAAAAAAAAAAACCTCTTTACACTTTCTAAACAAACAAACAAAAGATGATTTCTTCTAGGAGCACTGGAGAATAGAAGAATATTTCAGTAAGAATAAGAAAATGTTGCCAAGTGGCTAATGCCTGTAATCCTAGCACTTTGGGAGGCCAAGGCAAGAAGATTGCTTGAGCCCGTCAGTTTAAGACCAGCCTGGGCAACATGGCAAGACCCTATTTCTACAAAAAAATTTAAAATATTAGCCAGGCATGGTGGTGCACCTGTAGTCCCAGCTACTTGTGAAACCGAGGTGGGGGGAATCGCTTGAGCCTGGGAGATTGAGGTTGCAGTGAGCTGTGATCATGCCACTGAACTTTAGCCTGGGGACAGAGCAAAATACTATCAAAAAATAAAAAATAAAAATAAGAAAATGACATGGAGTTGAACTCTCAGTTCAAAGAATACAGACCCAGAGAAGTTCCACAATAACGTTAAAAGAGCCGATCTCTTCATATATACAACCATAAATCATTAATTTTCAATAAAATTAAACTAAAAAAAAAAGAACTGATTTCTTGCAACTGCCTGGCAGACAAAGCCCCAAATTTAATTTTGCAGATTATAGAATTATGACACAACATACAACTTCATCAAGTCTTTCATGTTAAGATGAGGGTATTGGGAAGGAGGTAAACTCTTAGACATGGGTTGGGAATATCTAGGTGGACTCAGGCGAAGCTGGGAATCTTATACCCCCAAATTCCCTTGACCCTCCCTTGCCAGTGAAAACTCCTTCACTGTCTTAGGAAACTGGTTTCCCTTGTTTTAACCTTTCCTAAGGCAGTAAACTTGCAAGAGGATGCCTGTTCTCCTGAAGACCCACCCCAACCATTCCTGCCTGCCTCTATAAACTAGTTCACTCCCAGAGTGCCTTGGGGAGAAAATTAAAATATGTGTTCCAAGTAGATAAGGCTTTACATACCAAAATAATTGCAAAATCTTGCAAGCTGGTATTAATAGGAACCTAGGGAACTTATGGGAATGCATTGAAGTGTTGAAGGAATATGCAATGTAACACTGAACTGGGCAAATTTTACCAATACAAGGCTTTAACTAGAGAGTCTGAGTTTAATGTTCAAACTGCAGCAGCTGGAGGTGGCTCTAAGTATTTGCTTAATTAGTTCACTGAAGCCTAGACTGAGGGCTGAGTGTGGTGATTACTTGGAAAGAGGGCATCTTGGTTCTAGTTCTATTTGAGATTAATTTTTTAAATATTTAGAAACGATTTTTGAAATACAGAGGTAATATATGATCATTATAACTAATAAAAGGTTATATAATATTTAGAAGTTATTTTATTTTATTTTTTAGATGAAGTCTAACTCTGTCGCCCAGGCTGGAGCGCAGTGGTGCAATCTTGGTTCGCTGCAACCTCCGCCTCCCGGGTTCAAGCAATTCTCTTGCCTCAGCCTCCCGAGTAGCTGGGACTATAGGCATGTGCCACCATGCCCGGCTAATTTTTGTATTTTTTAGTACAGACGGGGTTTCAGCATGTTGGCCAGGGAGGTCTTGAACTCCTGACCTCATGTGATCCATCTGCCTCGGCCTCCCAAAGTGCTTGGATATCAAGCATGAGCCACTATGCCCGGCCTTTTCTTTTCTAATAAAGAAGGGGTCTCATTGTGTTGCCCAGGCAGGTCTTGAACTCTTGGGCTCAAGCAATCGCCCCGCCTTGGCCTCCCAAGATATCGGGATTACAGGTGTGAGCCACCATGCCAAGCTGTAAGTACTTTTTTGAAAAGTTGTTTTTGTTGTTGTTGTTTTTTCATTGTTGTTGTTGTTTTGAGATGGAATCTTACTTGTCGCCCAGGCTGGAGTGCAGTGGTGCAAGCTCTGCCCACTGCAACCTCCACCAAGTGATTCTCCTGACTCAGCCTCCCGAGTGGCTGAGATTACAGGCATGTGCCACCACGCCCAGCTAATTTTATATTTTTAGTAGAGACAGGGTTTCTCCATGTTGGCCAGGCTGGTCTTGAACTCTCGACCTCAGGTGGTCCACCCGCCACAGCCTCCCAAAGTGCTGGGATTACAGGCATGAGCCACCTTGCCCGGCTGAGAAATCTTTTTTAATTACCAAAGAGTATAAAGAATAATGGGTATTGTTCATTTGTCTCTCACTATGCTAGAACAAATTTGATAAATTTTTTTAGCCTTTTGATTTATTACTCAAAAAGCTGCACTTTTTAAATTTAGCTTTTTGATTCTGTGCTTGTGCTCTCAACACTTTACTGATTTTCTGCTCCTTGATAAGGAAAACAAACTTGATCCTGTATAGACACATTTAGCACACATGGAACCACCATCAGCCTTCCTGACCTTTTTTTGTTTTAGACAATCTCATAAGAACTTTAGGTCTTGTAGCATGAACCCCTGGAAGTCAGCTTGGGCACATGCCACATGTGGATTTTGGTGCTTTCCCAACTTTCCTGGTATCAAGGTAAACAAGCCTATTACCAGGGGTTCAAGAGAGGCTTGCATAGGGGCTAACAGAAAACTTCCCCTTTGCCCTCTGAAAAAACCTCACAAGAGGCAGTGTAATAGTTCATTTTGTGCTGCTTGTAATGTAATACCATAGACTGGGTAACTCATCATGGACACAAATTTATTGGCCCACAGCTCTGTGGCTGGGAAGTACAAGATTGAGGAACTGGCATTTGGCAAGGAGTTTCTTGCTCCATCATTCCATAGTGGAAGGGCAATACACATTATATATATATATATATATATATATATATGTAAATAGATAGTTGTGCATCCAAAGCTCCTGGCTCATAACCCCCATAGCTCTTGTTATAATGTTGAGGCACTTTGGGCCTCAGAAAACAGAATCTCTCTCTCTAACCTTCTTTTGCCCTCTTTCACTTACTTCTTTCCCTCCCCAACTCAGGACTCTTCTCTTGCCTTTCTGTTTTGAAGCTGGTCATAAAGAAATTCTCAGGCCTACCTGGTCTGACTGTAGGTCATAACACCCTCAATTCAGAAGCGGTTCTGCCCCATACCCTGGAGGAAGGAATCCTGCAAGGGACCCCAAGACGAATATGGGTCCCTGTGACTCAAGGCCTGAACAGGCAGGCCTTGCTGAGTTTCCCTACTCAGTCTGTTAGTGTTAGAGCGTACCCTTTTTGTCCAGTCTCATTTCCAAATGGTGGTCAATCATGCCTATCTAGTGAAGTTTCCATAAAGTTCCAAGAAGACAGGGTTTAAGGAGCTTCCAGAAAGCTGAACACCTGGAGGTTCCTGGATGGTGGTGCACTCAGGGAGGGGACCGAGGCTCTGTGTTCCTTCCCCCATACCTCAACCCATGTGCCTCTCCATCTGCATCCTTTGTAACATTCTTTATAATAAACTGGTAAACATAAGCGTTTCCCTGAGTCCTGAGACCCATCCTAGCAAATGAATCATACTCAAAGAGAGGGTTGTCAGAGCCCAGAGCTGGTCAGTCAGAAGTTCTGTAGGCCCAGACTAGTGACTGGTGTCTGAAGTGGGGGAAGTCTTGGGGACTGATCCCTCAACCTGTGGGAGCTCAACTATCTCCAAGTAGATAGTGTCAGAATTGAATTTGAGGACACCCAGATGGTGTCTGCTGCAAAAGTGATTGCTTACTTGGTGTGTGGAAAAAAAACCTCCACACATTTGATCACAAAAGTCTTCCATGTTGATGACTGTTGTGTGAGGGCACAGAAAAAACAGTTTGAGTTTTTCCACACTCAGGGAGAGAGAGAGAAAAGAGGGCAAAAATTGTTTTTTTTTTAAAATAAGGAACCCGCTCCCACAGTAATGGCATTAATCCATTCATGAGGGTGGTGCCCTTATGACCCAAATACTTCGAAGCGTAGGGGCACACCTCCCAACACCACTGCATCGGGGCATCAAGTTTCCAACACATGACCTTGGGGGACACATTCAAACCACAGCAAAAACGTAGACTGAAATTTAATCTCACATTATGGTGTCGAAAATAGATTAAAAACAAAGAAACAAATTCGTTTTTATGTTCTGATATATGAACTCATTCATTTTGTCCTTAAAAAGTAATGTAGTTGGTGCCGTGGCTCATGCCTGTAATCCCAGCACTTTGGGAGGCCGAGGCAGGCAGACCACATGAGATCAGGAGTTCAAGACCAGCGTGACCAACATGGAGAAACCCTGTCTCTACTAAAAATACAAAATTAGCTGAGCGTGGTGGCGCACGCCTGTAATCCCACCTACTTGGGAGGCTGAGGCAGGAGAATCGCTTGAACCGGGGAGGCAGAGGTTGCAGTGAGCCGAGATCACACCATTGCACTCCAGCCTGGGCAACAAGAGTGAAACTGCATCCTCCCCCCAACAAAAAAATGTAATGTAGTTTATAATTTTAGCTGTTTTGTGTCTCAATGATAAAAGAGACAAGGTTTAGGCTGCTATTTTTTTTTAACCCAAGATCTAGGGATGGTCTTCAGAGAGTCCAAAATCTCATGACAGCACCTGACCACACAGGACACATAGTGGCTGTGAAGCACAGCCTGTTTTTTTCTTCTCTGAAAGTTGTTTTTTTTTTAGAGGAAGTCTTGTTGGTCTGTTGCCAAGGCCGGAGTGCAGTGGTTCAATCTTGGCTCACTGCAACCTCTGCCTCCTGGGTTCAAGTGATTCTCTTGCCTCAGCCTCCTGAGTAGCTAGGACTACAGGCACGCGCCATCACGCCCAGCTAATTTTTGTATTAGCTGGACGAGGTTTCACCATGTTGGCCAGGCTGGTCTCGAACTCCTGATCTCAAGTGATCCGCCCACCTCAGCCTCCCAAAGTACTGGGATAACAGGTGTGAGCCACCGTGCCCAGCCCAAAGTTGTTTTTTTTTTTTTTTTTTGACATGGAATCTTACTTTGTTGCCCAGACTGGAGTGCAATGGCACCATCTTGGTTCACTGCAACTTCTGCCTCTGGGGTTCAAGCAATTCTCCTGCCTCAGTGTCCTAAGTAGCTGGGATTACAGATGTGCATCACCATGTCTGGCTAATTTTTGTTTTTTTAGTAGAGACAAGGTTTCACCATGTTGGCCAGGCTGGTCTTGAACTCCTGGGCTTAAGCAATCCTCCTGCCTTTACCTCCCAAAGTGCTTGGATTACAGGCATGAGGCACTACACCTGGCAGCCTCTTTTTTTTTTGTTTTTTTTCGAGATGGAGTTTTGCTCTTGTTGCTGAGGGTGGAGTGCTGTGGTATGATCTCGGCTCACTGCAACTTCCGCCTCCCGGATTCAAGCGATACTCTTGCCTCACCCTCCCAAGTAGCTGGGATTACAGGCATGCAATTTTGTTTCTGTTTTTGCTATTTTTTTTTTTTTTTTTTTTCAGAAGGGGTCTTGCTCTGTAGCCCAGGCTGGAGTACAATGGTGCCTCTCGGCTCACTGCAACCTCTTCCTCCCGAGTTTGAGCGATTCTCCCTGCCTCAGCCTCCCGAGTAGCTGGGATTACAGGAGCCCTGCCACCACATCTGGCTAATTTTTGTATTTTTAGTAGAGATGGGGTTTCACCATGTTAGCCAGGTTGGTTTCGAACTCCTGACCTCAGGGGATCCGCCCAACTTAGCCTCCCAAGGTGCTGGGATTACAGGTGTGAGCCACCATGCCTGGCCCTAATTTTGTATTTTTAGTAGAGACGGGGTTTCTCCTTGTTGGTCAGGCTGGTCTCAAATTCCCGACCTCAGGTGATCTGCCTTCCTCAGCCTCACCCAGCTGCCTCTCTTTTTTTTAATCATCTTATATTTCATTTCAAAATTTCTTTTCTAGCCGGGCGCCGTAGCTCGCACCTGTAATTCCAACACTTTGGGAGGAAGAAGCAGGTTGAAGTCAGGAATTCAGAACCAGCCTGGCCTACATGGTGAAACTCTATGCCTACTAAAGATACAAAAATTAACCGGGCATGGTTGCAGGCGCCTGTTGTCCCAGCTACTCGGGAGGCTGAGGCAGGAGAATCACTTGAACCCCAGAGGCAAGGTTGCAACCAGCCAAGATTGGACCACTACACAACCCCAGCCTGGCTGAGAACGGGCCACTGCATTCCATTCTGGGCAACAGGACGAGACTCCATCTAAACAAAAACAAAAACAAAAACAAAACCCCTCTTTTCTGGATGAAAATTAAAATGTCCCAGCTCTGTGAAATAAGCATCAGCTTGATAATAGGACTAATCAACTTTGTTTTGAAACACATTGTATTTATTATATACTTGAAGACATCCAATATTTTCCCACACAGGATTTACTAAAAAATGACAATAAAAACAACAGAAAAATCTCGTAATCCATCAACAGAAAACACTAACCTAATTTTAAAGATTGAAATTTGTCTACCGTGATAGGCTTTTGTTATCAGAGTAGAGTAATAGAGTAATATCACTAAAAGATGGAGAGGGGGTGTCTTGGTAACATTCTTTTTTTTTTTTTTTGAGACGGAGTTTTGCTCTTGTTGCCCTGGCTGGAGTGCAGTGGCTCAATCCTGGCTCACCGCAACCTCCGTCTCCCAGGCTCAATTGATTCTCCTACCTCAGCCTCCCGAGTAGCTGGGACTACAGGCATGCGCCATCACACCTAGCTAATTTTGTATTTTTAGTAGAGATGGGGTTTCTCCATGTTGGTCAGGCTGGTCTCCAAATCCCAGCCTCAGGTGATCCTCCCACCTCAGCCTCCCAAACTGCTAGAATTACGGGCGTGAGCCACCACACCCAGCAGTAACATTCCTGTAGTTAGACTCTCCTTTACAGAAAGAAAACATGAGGACCAGGTGCAGTGACTTATGCCTGTAATCCCAGCACTTTGGGAGCCTGAAGCAAGAGGAGTGCTTGATCCCAGGATTTAGAGACCAGGGCAACACAAGGAAACCCTTGTCTTAAAAAAAAAAAAAAAAAAAAAGAGAGAGAGAGAAAAATAGGCCAGGCATGGTAGCTCACACCTGTAATCCCAGCACTTTGGGAGACCAAGGTGGGTAAATCACTTGAGGCCAGGAGTTTGAGACCAGCCTGGCCAAACATGGCAAAACCCTGTCTCTATTAGAAATACAAAAATTAACTCTGTGTGGTGGTGTACACCTGTAGTCCCAGCTACTCAGGAGCCTGAGGCACGAGAATCACTTGAACCTGGGAGGTGGAGACTGCAGTGAGCTGAGATAGCACTACTGCACTCCAGCCTCGGTGACAGAGTAAGACTCTGTCTCAGAAAAAAACAAAAACAAAAACCAAAAACTGAAAAATGAAGAAAAAATATGAATAAGGAAGTCCTGGATATGAAAGAAAAAAATGAATAAGAAAGTCCATGGATATCAAAGATGCCCTCCAATTCCCGCTGAGTGACTTTTTCAGGATGGCCCCTCATTCAGTGACAAAGTCAAAGTTTGGACACAGCACTGGGTTAAAGGCTGTTTCTGTAAAATTTATGTTTACCTGGAAACTGCGAATGTGACCTTTTTGGATATAGGCTATTTGCAGATGTACTCAAGTTAAAATGAGGTTATGCAGGACTAGTGAGGGCCCTCAATCCATTATGACTAGTGTCTGTGAAATAAGAAGAGGAAATTTTGTTCACACAGCTACAGAGAGAAGATGGCCAAGTGGAGACAGAGATTCGAGTTATGCTGCCATAAAGCAAGGACTGCTGTGGCTTGCAGGCAACACCAGAACCTAGAATCTGCACAGAAGGATTCTCCCCTGTGCGCTTCAGAGAGATCATGGACCTCCAGATAACTTGACTTCAGACTTGTGGCCTCCAGGACTGTGAGCTAATCAGTTCCTGTCATTTTAAGCCACCCAGTTTGTGGCAATTTGTCACAGCAGCCTGAGGAGACTGACGCAGACATCAATCAAACTCTTCTCATACCCTATCAGGAGGAGGCTGGCAACGCTTCCTTAGTCTGATCAGCATCCTCATCCAACAGAGAGGTTTGATTCTTTTAATTTTTTTTTTTTTTTTAAATCAGACAGAGTCACTGTTGCCCATGCTGGAGTGCAGTGGTGCAATCATAGCTCCCTGCAGCCTTGAACTCCTATGCTAACGGCCTGGAACTTCTCCTGCCTCATCCTCCTGAGTAATAGGGATTCAGGGGCCATGTCGCCACGCCTGGCTAATTCTATAATTTTTTGGTAGAGACAGGGTCTCACTATGTTGCCCAGGCAGGTCTCAAACTCCTGCCTCAAGCAATTCTTCCACCTTGGCCTCCCAAAATGTTGGGATTACAGGCGTGAGTCACTGTGCCTGGCTAGAAGTCTGATTTTGTTTGTTTGTTTGTTTGTTTGAGACAGAGTCTCACTCTGTCACCCAGGCTGGAGTGCAGTGGTGCAATCTCAGCTCACTGCAACCTGCACCTCCCAGGTTCAAGTGATTATTGTGCCTCAGCCACCCCAGTAGCTGGGATTACAGGCACCCGCCACCACATCCAGCTAATTCTTGTATTTTTAATAGTGTCGGGGTTTTATCATGTTGGCCAGGCTAGTCTCAAACTCCTGACCTCAAGTGATTTGCCCACCTCGGCCTCCCAAAGTGCTGGGATTACAGGCATGAGCCACTGTACCTGGCCTTCAGGGGTGAAGGAATATCCAGTGACTGATGCTTTATGTCCAGGAATTTTCAAAGGCTATAGATGGCTTTTGGTTTTGGGTGGTGGTTTTTGTTTTCTTTCTTACATTTTTTCTTTATTAAAGGATTAGAATTTATAAATAACAGAGTGTACTGCACAATGGAAGATGCAGAACACAAACACGTTTAACTAGAATAGTATTCTTTAGCACTGGTGGCGCCGCACCTTTATTGCTAAAGACCTGCTGTTGGGAAATGCGGACACTCCCCTTCTTACACTTCAGGTTACAGCCCTGTCCGGTTAAGCAATACACTACTTCACACTGGAGAACTGAATTTAAATGAGTTACAACTAACTTTTATGTAGGGCAGCAAGATGCATGAAAAGGAAAACAAATGAGCACAAAGGATAAAATAATCACTCCTTTCTTTTCTTTCTTTCTTTTTTTTTGGGGGGTGGGATGGAGTCTCACTCTGTCGCCAAGGCTGGAGTGCAATGGCGTGATCTTGGCTCATTGCAACCTCTGCCTCCCAGGTTCAAACAATTCTCCTGCCTCAGCCTCTTGAGTAGGTGGGATTACAGGCACCCGCCATTATGCCCGGCTAATTTTTGTATTTTTGTAGAGATGGAGTTTCACCATGTTGGCCAGGCTGGTCTTGAACTCCTGACCTCAGGTGATGCACCTGCCTCGGCCTCCCAAAGTGCTGGGATTATAGGTGTGAGCCACTGCACTCAGCCCTTTCTTTCTTTTTTGAGTCAGAGTCTGGCTGTTTCACCAAGGCTGGAGTGCAGTGGCGCGATCCCAGCTCACTGCAACCTCTGCCTCCCAGGTTGAAGTGAGAATCACTCCTTTCTATATAACACCTTGGTGTAATTATAATTCTGAGGGGATAAAGCAAATACATAAACACTAGCCTATATGGACAAAGCTGAGCTAAAATTACTGCAAAACCTTGTTCACATCATTGCTTTCTTTAAAAAATTAAGCTATAAAATATCTCTTGGTTAATCAATTAAAGCAGTAATTATAATAAATAGTCATATGTAATTAAACTCATAGTAAAATACTTAATTTTTTTTTTTTTTTTTTTTTTTTTTTTTTGAGACTTGAGTTTTGCTCTTGTTGCCCAGGCCAAAGTGCAATGGCGTGATCTCAGCTCACTGCAACCTCTGCCTCCTGGGTTCAAGCGATTTTCCTGCCTCAGACTCTGGAGTAGCTGACATTACAAGAGCCTGCCACCACACCTGGCTCATTTTTGTATTTTTAGTAGAGATGGGGGTTTCACAATGTTGGTCAGGCTGGTCTTGAACCCTTGACTCAAGTGATCCACCCGCCTTGGCCTCCCAAAGTGCTGGGATTACAGGCGTGAGCCACTGTGCCCAGTCGATACTTGAATTTTTAACCACTCAAGGCAGAAATAATTTATTTCCTTTCATCCAAAATGATGATTTTTATTTTTCATCTACCTTTCTTTCATAAGTAATAATTGTAAACAGTATAACCAATACTTATAAATAAATGCATGTTTTTATGACGTCAGAATTGAATTAAACATCATTTTTTCTTTTCTTTTTTTCTTTTTTAATACTTCACAGAAGTAAGTCATTTTTTTAAAGCTACTTGAAAAGTATATGTGTTGTGGCTGGGCGCGGTGGCTCACATCTGTAATCCCGGCACTTTGGGAGGCTGAGGTGAGGTCAGGAATTCGAGACTAGCCTGACCGACATGGTGAAACCCCCATCTCTCCTAAAAATACAAAAAATTAGCCAGATGCGGTGGTGGGCACCTGTAATCCCAGCTACTCGGGAGGCTGAGGCAGGGGAATTGCTTGAATCTGGGAGGCAGAGGTTGCAGTGAGCCGAGATCACGCCGTTGCACTACAGCCTGGGCGACAGAGCAAGACTCTGTCTCCAAAAAAAAAAAAAAAAAGTATACATGTTGTAATCTGACCAGATACCAAAGTACCCATAATTATCTGATATGTGCCCGTTAACAAAAAGGTATCTACTTTTACACTGGTGACAATAGAATATCCTCTTTAAATGTTTGTAATTCTTTTTGTTTTGTTTTTGAGACAGAGTCTTGCTCTGTCGCCCAGGTTGGTGTGCAATGGAATGATCTCAGCTCACTGCCACCTCCACCTCCCAGGTCCAAGAGATTCTCCTGCCTCAGCCTCCCAGGTAGCTGGGATTATAGGCACCCCACCCCAACTCCCACCCCCATGTCCAGCTAATTTTTGTATTTTTAGTAGAGAAGGGGTTTCACCATGTTGGCCAGGCTTGTTTCGAACTCCTGGCCTCAGGTGATCTGCCCGCCTCAGCCTCCTAAAGTGCTGGAATTACAGGCGTGAGCCACCGTACCCAGCCAAATGTTTGTAATTCTTACATTTTCTGGAATAAAATTCATTAGTTGAGTTTATATTGAAATGTAGCAATTCCTAGTTTCATAAATTTTATGTATATAATATTTGAAGGATACTGATTTTTTGCCTTCTTATTACATAGTGCTAAATACACAGTATATATGAGATTTTGCCAAGTTGAAAACCACAATTATGGATTTCAAATAAATAATACTAAACTAGTTATATGTAAAATGAGAAGGTTAGGTTTATTTATAAATATCTACTTGTATAGATTCTCTTCAGATTCTCTAATTGCATGACTTAAAGTTCTCTCTCTCTGTTTTTTTTTTTGTTGTTGTTGTTGAGAGAGTTGTCCAGGCTGTTCTTGAACTCCTGGCCTCAAGGGATCCTCTGGCCTTGGCCTCCCCAAGTGCTTGGATTACAAGCATGAGCTACCATGCCTGGCCTATGTCAGCTTTTTAAGAACCTTGAGATCAAAGAAATAAATGAAAAATTTCTGAAAATTTCCATAGGTACTTAAAACTCTAACTGTATACTATATATTAAATCTAGCAAAAAATTGATGGTTGGGAACCTGCAACCAGGATTGAATAGCCTTGTTTTATAGAAGTGTACCAAAACAATTAGAAAAACATAGTAGCTTTTAAACAAAATTTGCTTACAAATTATAGTTTAACACAATTATAAAGTAATAAATGGCATTAAGTTACATAGATTATGTATCACGTGGCTGACCATCTGGTGCCTTCCAAAGGCTGCCAAAGCTGCTGCAAGCCAGGCTGAGGCTTGAAGAACCCCCGAATCCCTGTATCTAGAAGGATGCAGGTGTCTCTTGTCTAGGACATTTCAAGGCAATGTCTTCTCCCTATTTCCCTGCTCACAACCAATTTACACAGATAACAGGGAATCCGTAGGATCTGGAGGCTGAGAGAAAGGTGCAAAAAGGTAGAGTGACAAAAATGGACTTTTAAAAACTGTTCAGTCAGGTATTCTTTGGTTAACAAGTAGAAGAAAGCTATCCTAACCCAATTTAAAAGGGAATGATCAGCCAGGCACAGTGATGCATGACTGTAATCCCAACACTTTGAGAGGCCAAGGAGGGTGGATCACTTGAGTCCAGGAGTTGGAGACCAGCCCTGGCAACACAGCGAGACCCCAACTCCAAAAATAATCAAAAATTTGTCAAGCATGGTGGCACATGCCTGTAGTCCCAGCTACTCTGGAGGCTGTGGTAGGAGGATTAATTGAACTTGGGAGGTTGAGGTTGCACTGAGCCATGCTTACACTACTGCACTCCAGCCTGGGCGACAGAGTGAGACCTTGTCTCAAAGAATAAATAAAAATTGATTGATTGATTAATTAAAAGGGGATGATCAGAAATCCAGAGGGGAAGATCACAAATCCCAAGTAGAAGTCACAGATGTCAAAGTTGTCAGACCACTACTCTCTCCACCTTTGCATACACCAAAAAAATGGCTGCCACTCCTCACACTACCTGACTCTCCAGCTCTGGTGTCCTCCACTGAGCTAGTGATTCAAAGTTGAAGTCTCTGGGTTCAAATTAGCAAGCAAAAGAATTGGATTGGTGCCCACATAAGCAGCACATATACTAAAATTGGACCGATACAGAGAAGATGAGTATAGTCACTACACAAGGATGACACCCAAATTTGTGAGGCATCCCATGTTAAGTGGGGAAAAAGTATCTGAATGGGGCCGGGCGCGGTGGCTCAAGCCTGTAATCCCAGCACTTTGGGAGGCCGAGACGGGCGGATCACAAGGTCAGGAGATCGAGACCATCCTGGCTAACACGGTGAAACCCCGTCTCTACTAAAAATACAAAAAAAAAAACTAGCCGGGCAAGGTGGCGGCGCCTGTAGTCCCAGCTACTCGGGAGGCTGAGGCAGGAGAATGGCGTGAACCCGGGAGGCGGAGCTTGCAGTGAGCTGAGATCCGGCCACTGCACTTCAGCCTGGGTGACAGAGCGAGACTCCGTCTCAAAAAAAAAAAAAAAGTATCTGAATGGATTAGGTGTTCTTCTCTGATCCAATCAGCTGCAGCTAGGGAGACAAGGTCTAATGGTAAATAGCATAGCTGCCCCTGCCAGGGACTCTGTTACAAGGCAGATTTTCTGAGATGGGGAAGTGGGTAGGGATAAGACAATTAGTATCTCAAATTCCTAGACACCAAATAAGCTGAAATGGATTTTCTGAGTTGGACTTTTTCATCTCTATCTCTCGAGTTGGAGGTTTAGGCTCTGCAGGGAGGAAGGGTCAAATCATATCAGCTTATTCTTATTCCAAAAAAGGCAGGATTTTGGTGTGTGGCACATATAGCTTGGTTATTAAAAATTGGAGTGGTCTGGCCAGGCACGGTGGCTCATACCTGTAATCCTAGCACTTTGGGAGGCCAAGGCAGGGGGATCACTTGAGGTCAGGAGTTCAAGACCAGCCTGGCCAATATGGTGAAACCCCATCTCTACTAAAAATACAAAAATTAGCTGGGTTTAGTGGTGGGCACCTGTAATCCCAGCTACTTGGGAGGCTGAGGAAGGAGAATTGCTTGAACCCAGGAGGCAGAGGTTGCAGTGAGCCAAGATCACGCCACTGTACTTCAGCCTGGGCAACAAAGAGAGAATCTGTTTCAAAAAAAAAATAATAAATAAATAACCAACTAAAACCTGTGTCCAGATAACAGAATAGCTTTTGTTCTTCAACTCCACATAAAAATATCACTATAGCCAGGCACAGTGGCTCATGCCTATAATCACAACACTTTGGGAGACCAAGGCAGGCAGATCACCTAAGGTCGGGAGTTGTAGACCAGCCTAACCAACGTGGAGAAATCCTGTCTCTACTAAAAATAGAAAATTAGCTGGGCGTGGTGGTGCATGCCTATAATCCCAGCTACTCGGGAGGTTGAGGCAGGAGAATCGTTTGAACCTGGGGACGTAGAGGTTGTGGCAAGCCGAAATCGTGCCATAGAACTCCAGCCTGGGCAACGAGCGAAACTCTGTCTCAAAAAAAAAAGAAAAAGAAAGAAAGAAAGAAAGAAAAAAATATATATATCACTACAGATTGATTGATTGATTGAGTTAGAAACAGGGTCTGGCTCTGTCACCCAGGCTGGAATGCAGCAGACTGATAGCTTACTATCGCCTAGAACTCCTGAACTCAAGCTGTCCTTCCCCTCAGCCTCTCGAGTAGCTGGGACTACAGGCGCTTGCCACCACGCCCCCAATAACTTTTTTTTTTCCCTTTTTGGTAGAGATATGGTTTTGCTATGTTGTCCAGGCTGGTCTCAAACTCCTGGACTCAAGTGATGCTCCCATCTTGGCCTCCCAATGTGCTGGGATTACAACTGTGAGCCACCATGCCCAGACCACATAAAAATAACCAGAGAGGTGCGCGTCCCAGACCGCGCCCGCCAGGCGGTCCAGTCCCCTCCCATCCCACCCCACCGCCGCGCCCGCCAGCCATGAGCTCCACGCAGGTCAACAAGGACTCCTCGTACTGGCTGTCTGCCGAGGTCAAGAACCGGCTCCTGTGCAAATATGACCGCCAGAAGGAGGCAGAGCTCCGCAGCTGGATCTAGGGACTCACCGGCCTCTCCATCAGCCCCGACTTCCGGGAGGGCCTGAAGGACGGGACTGTCTTATGCACACTCATTAACAAGCTACAGCAGGACTCAGTCCCCAAGATCAACCGCTCCATGCAGAACTGGCACCAGCTAGAAAACCTCTCCAACTTCATCAAGCCCATGGTCAGGGAAGGCATGAACCCCGTGGACTTGTTCGAAGCCAGCGACCTGTTTGAGAGCGGGAACATGAGGCAGGTGTCTCTTCTCGCCCTGGCGGGGAAGGCCAAGACTAAGAGGCTGCAGAGCGGGGTGGACATCGGCCTTAAGTACTGGGAGAAGCAGAAGCAGAATTTTGACGATGCCACCATAAAGGCTGGCCAGTGCGCCATCGGGCTGCAGATGGGCACCAACAAGGCACCAGCCAGTCGGGTATGACTGCCGACGGCACCAGGAGGCATCTCTACAACCCCAAGAACCACCTCCTGCCCCCCATGGACCACTCAACCATCAGCCTCCAGATGGGTACAAACAAGTGTGCCAGGCAGGTGGGCATGACAGTCCCCGGCACCCGGTTGACACCAAGCTGGGAACCAACAAGTGTGACAACTCCTCCATGTCCCTGCAGATGGGCACGCAGGGCACCAAGCAGAGCGGCCAGGTCTTTGGCCTGGGCCGGCAGATATAGGACCCCAAGTTCTGCGCTTAAGGCACAGTGGCCAACGGGGCTCCCTTGGGCGCCAGCGACTGCCCGGGCCCAAGGGAGGTCCCTGAATATCCGCCTTACTACCAGGAGGAGGCTGGCTACGGAGGCTCCCAGCACGCTCTCTGCCCACAACGTCTCCCCGTCTGAGTTTTTGGGTTTTTCTGTTTTCGTCTTTCTTTTTTCTTAACCTGTTCAGTGTTGCCAATCAACCCAGGGTCTGTGAGTGGAGGTGTGGGATCAGGGAGCAGGTCTTTTTCCCCCTTGCCTTGGTCCTTCGTAGGGCTGAGCCACTGGGCTATGGGGGAAGGGGTCAAAGCCATATCCCGATATGTGTAGGGTGAGGGTGTCTGCTGGCAAGTCCAGGCTGTGGGCCAAGCTGTGCTGGGGAGAAGAGACTTAGGCTTGGAGGGTACCAGTCCCCGAAGGTTTCCGGTTGCCTTGTCTCTTCCCCATTTTGTCAGCCTATCAGTTTGTGGTTTCTGTACCCGCAAAGGTTTCAGAAGTATTAACAAAAGAAAAATACTTTTTTTCCCCTGAGGAATGGGGCAGGGACAGTGGAGAGGGTGCTGGGAAATGAGCCCCCTGGGAAAGGGGGTCTGGCCACCATGCTAAATATGTCAGGCTGCCAAATGGCTGCATTTCCCTAGAACCCTCAGACCAACAGACCTCAGACCCTCAGACCTGCCCCAGGGCCGGTCGGAAAGTGAGGCCGGTAAAATGAAGTGGAATTCTGCGTTGTTGGGGCTAAGCCTGACCCCCTCTCCATGCTAACCACCCCCCTCCACTATGGCCTCAGTCAGTTTTGTTGTTGATGTTGTTGTTGTGGTTGCCCAGGCTGGAGTGCAGTGGCGAGATCTTGGCTCACTGCACCTCCACCTCCCTGGCTCAAGGGATTTTCCTGCTTCAGCCTCCCAAGTAGCGGGGACTGTAGGTGCTCCACCACGCCTGGCTAATTTTTGTATTTTTATTAGAGATGGGGTTTCACCATGTTGGCCAGGCTGGTCTCAAACTCCCGGCCTCAGGTGATCCGCCCACCTCAGCCTCCCCAAGTGCTGGAATTAGAGGCGTGAGCCACCATGCCCGGCCCCTCAGTAGGTTTTAAGGAGCCTCCAGCCCTCCTTCTCCCTTTCTGGGCCTGACCAGCTATACTGCTCCATCTCCCCTGGCCATATGCCCCACCAAGTACTACACAGGGACCCCCACCCAGGAGCCCTGCCCTATGAGATAACGTGAAATATGACTGTGGACCAAACGCAGTAAAACCTCTGTAAGAAGAAAAAAAAAAGTGTGTGTGTATGTGTATATATATATATATATATATCCTGAGAGATAATATATTTATACTCATAGTTTATTGTTCCAATTATTCCAGTTTTTATCTTTCTCAAATAAGAGTGCAGAATAAGCCAGAAACAGAAGTTAAATAATTTAATATTTTCATTCTATTGCCCTAATTATAATACCATTCTATGTTATTAAAAAAACACACACACACCAGGCAAGGTGGCTCACGCCTGTAATCCTAGCAGTTTGGGAGGCCAAGGTGGAAGGATCACCTGAGATCAGGAGTTTGCGATCAACCTGCCCAACATGGTGAAACCCCGTCTGTACTAAAAATACAAAAATGAGCCAGACGTGGTGGCATGTGTCTGTAAGTCCCAGCTACTTGGGAGGCTGAGGTAGGAGAATCCCTCGAACATGGGAGGTGGAGGTTGCAGTGAGCCAAGATCGTCCCACTGCACTCCAGCCTGGGTGACAGAGCGAGACTCCATCTCAGAAAAAAGCAAAAACAAAACAACAACAAAACACACAGACACATACACACACACACACAGACAATCACATTTTACTTCTGATTTTTAAATTTGTGGTGATCCCTTGCTTTTATTAATTGGCTGGCCGGGCGCGGTAGCTCAGGCCGGTAATCTCAGCACTTTGAGAGGTCAAGGCAGGTGGATCACTTGAGGTCAGGAGTTCAGGCAAGATGGTGAAACCCAGTCTCTACACAAAACACAAAAATTAGCCAGGTGTAGTGGCATGTGCCTGTGGTCCCAGCTGCTCAGGAAGCTGAGGTGGGAGGATAGCTTGAACCCAGGAGGCAGAAGTTGCACTGAGCCGAGATCGTGCCACTGCACTCCAGCCTGGGCAACAGAGTGAGACTCCGTCTCAAAAAATAAAATAATGAAATAAAATAAAATAAAATAGGCTGGGCGCAGTGGCTCCCGTCTGTAAACCCAGCACTTTGGGAGGCCAAAGTGGATGGATCACCTGAGGTGAGGAGTTTGAGACCAGCCTGGTCAACATGGTGAAACCTCGTCTTTACTAAAAACACAAAACTTAGCCAGGTGTGGTGGTACACGCCTGTGATCCCTGGTACACGCCTGTGATCCCAGCTACACGGGAGGCTGAAGCAGGAGAATCACTCGAACCTGGGAGGCTGAGGTTGCAGTAAGCCAAGGTCACGCCACTGCACTCCAGCCTCTTGCTCTTGCAACAGAGCGAGACTCCATTGCAAAAATACATTAATAAATAATAAATAAAATAAAACAAAATGAAAAATAAAATAATTAATTTTTACTCCAAATGTTAAAGGTGTTGCTCCATTGTCTTTAAGCTTCCAATGTTGCTGTTGCGAAGCTCAATGCATTTTGATTCTTTGTCCTTTGATTGTGACCTATTAAAGATTTAAAATCTTTTTTGTTGTTGTTTTGAGATGGAGTCTTGCTTTGTTGCCCAGGCTGGAGTGCAGTGGCGTGATTGCAGCTTGTTGCAACCTCCACCTCCCAGTTTCAAGTGATTCTTGCAGGAGTAGCTGGGACTACAGGCAGGTGCCACCACACTTCTCTAATTTTTTTATTATTTTATAGAGATAGAGTCTCATTATGTTGCCCAGTCTCCAATTTTTAAAAAATCTCAGCAATCCTAGCTTTAATTTCCTAGCATTCTTTTTTAGTTCTTTGAATTCTCCTATTCACACTATTCTGGTTTTGTGTGATTGTTCTGTTTTTGTGTTTGTTTGTTTTTTGTTTTTTTTTTATGGATAGAGTGCTTTCTCTTATTTGTATGGGGTATAATAATGGTCTTTTATCCTTGGAAGTTTCCTTCTACTTCCTGCATTATTTCTGTTTCCTCTTGTTTCCTTTTTTGCCTATTTACTTTTTTTTTTTTTTTTTTTGGAGACAGAGTCTTGCTTTGTTGCCCAGATTGGAGTGCAGTGTTGAGATCTCAGTTCACTGCAAACTCTACCTCCCGAATTCAAGCAATTCTTATGACTCAGCCTCCCGAGTAGCTGGGATTACTGGCTCGCATTACCACGCCTGGCTAATTTTTGTATTTTTAGTAGAGACGGCGGGTTTCACCATGTTGGCCAGGCTGGCCTCAAGTGATCTGCCTGCCTTGGCCTCCCAAACTGCTGGGATTACAGGCGTGAGCCACTGCATTCGGCCTATTTACTTTGGTTTCTCTTTCTCTGTCTTTAATGTTGAAAGCTCTTCTCAAATATCTGATACTTGACATTAGTATTTAAGCTTGAAGCATTACAAACTGATGGTAAACTCTTAACTTGTAGACTTGTGGTCCTCATGATAGGAAAACCAAGTTCGGTTTTTTAAGTTGGAATGAATGAGTCTTGACTGTAGATACACACATCTTTTACTTAGGGCTACTTCACTTCTGCAAAGTAGAAGCTTCCTAACTCTGGGAAACATAAACCTGATTCTGCTTTTTTTTTTTCTTTTTTTTTAGACAGAGTCTCGCTCTGTCGCCCAGGCTGGAGCGAAGTGGCGCAATCTCAGCTCATTGCAACCTCCACCTCCTGGGCTCAAGCAATTCTCTTGTCTTAGCCTTCTGAGTATCTGGGATCACAGATCTTGTTGCCCAGGCTGGAGCGCAATGGTGTGATCTCGGTTGACTGCAACCTCTGCCTCCTGGGTTCAAGCGATTCTCCTGCCTCAGCCTCTGGAGTAGGTGGGATTACAGGTGTGCGCCACCATGCCCAGCTAACTTTGTATTTTTATTAGAGACGGGCCAGGCTGGTCTTGAACTCCTGATCTCAGGTGATCCGCCCACCTTGGCCTCCCAAAGTGCTGGGATTACAGACATGAGCCCCCACACCCAGCCTGAGTTACCACTAATTTTAAGAAGATAAACATTATAAATGATGAAAAATTAACAGAGTAAATAAAGTTTTTGTAAATATACAAAAGGAACCTGTACATTTCTCAAAAGGCCTTTTAAAAAAATCTCTGCAGGAAGAACTGATTCTCCTGCAGAGAATCATTAAAGTGAAACAGTTAATGTTGATGAAGCTACAAAATTAATGGCTCAGCTGTAATACAGTGGTGAAGCATCTAATTCCCCCAAAAGACCAATAAATTATAAATGTTTTATATAAAAAAACTTACTATGAGCAATAAACTCAGTAACTGAATTTGTATAAATATTTGTCCTCAGAAAACATGGGCTTTTAAATTTCAATCTGACAGATGTTTTGAGATAGTGATTTGTGAGACTCCAATCATGGGGTCGGACCCCAACAATACTGATTAATGGGACCCCTTAACTTTCTAACTTTGTCTACCAGTGGCCTAGAAAGACTAGGGAAGTTTTGGGAGTTTTGGGGACTTCATTTTGTAAACTCTAACTAGCATCACCCCTAGACCCAGCAGGAGGGGCCCCTGCCCTTAACCCTGCATGTCACAAATAAATGCCAAAATGTATTTATTAAATGACACACAGATATTTTTGTTACTTGGAATCCAGCATACAGGCTGGCATTGTATGACTTGCAAACTTAAACATCCACTCCTGGAAATAACACCTATTAGACCCCGAGGAAACACTTCACATCACTTGCTCTATGTCTACAAAACAACAGGGAACCGAATACAAATGCCATAAAGCCTTATGGTTTCTGCTGCTGTTGAAGTAGGAGAAAGACCTTGCTTCGGAATGTGGGGAGGATTCCGAACAGCAGAAAGAGTTAGATAAGAGAAAAGACAAAATAATTAGCTTGTCAAATAAATTCTTCCTCTCAGTGTGAAAGCAATAGCTTTTGGCTTAACAGAGTATCTTTTCCTAGTGTCAAGCATTTTCTTGCTTTTCTTAGGACACCAGAGATGCTCACAAATTAGGATGAAATTTCAGATGGGTAGCTGAGGAATATTCTGCAAAACTGAGCACTTTTATATTATTTTTAAATGTTTGTATAGATGTAACAAAGTGTGATACTGATTCTTTACATTTGTAGCAAAAGGGACATGGAATGTTAGAATTGCAGATAGTTTTTTTTTTGTTTGTTTTCTTGAGTCTCGCTCTGTCACCCAGTCTGGAGCATAGTGGCGTGATCTTGGCACACTGCAACCTCCACCTCCCAGGTTCGAGCAATTCTCCTGCCTCAGCCTCCCAAGTAGCTGGGATTACAGGCATGTGCCACCATGCCTGGCTAATTTTTGGATTTTTTTAGTAGACACGGGGTTTCACCATGTCGGCCAGGCTGGTCTTGAACCCCTGACCTCAGGTTATCTATCCACCTCAGCCTCCCAAAGTGCTGGGATTACAGGCGTGAGCCACTGTGCCCAGCCTGAATTGCAGGTTTAATTTTATTAAAATGTTTAATAAACTTTCATTAAATTTTCTTTCTTTCTTTCTGTGTGTGTGTGTGTGTGTGTGTGTGTGTGTGTGTGTGTTTGAGGTGAAGTCTCACTCTGTTGCCCAGGCTGGAGTGCAATGGTGCAATCTCGGCTCACTGCAACCTCTACCTCCTGGGTTCAAACAATTCTCCTGCTTCAGCCTCCTGAGTAGTTGGGATTACAGGTGCCTGCCACCACGCCCAGCTGATTTTTGAATTTTCAGTAGAGATGAGGTTTCACCATGTTGGCCAGGCTGGTCTTGAACTCCTGACTTCGGGTGATCTGCTCGCCTGGCCTCCCAAAGTGCTGGGATTACAGGCGTGACCCACCGTGCCTGGCCTTCATTAAATTTTCAAAAAATTAAATTAAAAAACTTTAGCCTTATCTACATAATTTTATGTTTTGTTATTAATTTTAGTTCATTTATTGATTGTTTTAAAGTTTTAATAGATAATCAAGGTTAGAGGAAATATAGCTTTTGGAAATATCTGAAAATAATTTCCTGATTATTTTACAATTTCTGTAAAATAATGTAAATGTAATATAAAATGGAAATGTAAAGGTTTTTTAACATTGACTTTATGCATATTTTATACACTGTAGGGATCAAAGGAGGGCTTTCCCCTTGACCCTCTGAAGATTCACTGAAAATCACTGTCATGAGGCAGTTTAATGGAAGAACAGGCATACAAATTTATTTAACAAGTACATAACGAGCACAAGAGGAAAATCACAGAGTCATTGCCCACCCACATTGTGATTCAGAAGCTTATAGACCACGCTAGCAAAACAGGTTGTGGAAGTAGGGAAAATAATTCTGTTACTAGGGAGAATGAATGGATCAGGGAACAGAGATTAAATTGTACATGATCCCGTGAAAAGCTATGTTCAGGAAAGCTACACTCCTGGTCTTCCAGGGAGGAGAAAAAAATTAATTTGTTTTGATGGTCTAGATCTTAGGAAGATAAACTCCTATTTTACAGAGGGTGGCGGTAGGGAGAGGTGTAAGTCAGAGAGACCTTGAGGTTTCCTCAGTTCACCAAGCCATATATGGTGGTATCGGTTTCTGAGCTCCAACAACACTTTCTTTTTTATTTTTTCTTTGAGACAGAGTTTCGCTTTTGTTAACCAGGCTGGAGTGCAATGGTGCAGTCTTGGCTCACTGCAACCTCTGCCTCCCCGGTTCAAGCTATTCTCCTGCCTCAGGCTCCCGAGTAGCTGGGATTACAGGCGCCCAACACCACACCCAGCTAATTTTTTGTATTTTTAGTAGAGGCTGGGTTTCACCATGTTGATCAGGTCAAACTCCTGACCTCAGGTGATCCACCTACCTCAGCCTCCCAAAGTGTTGGTATCACAGGCGTGAACCACCGTGCCCAGCCTCCAACAACACTTTCTAAACAATTACTTTTTCTTTTTTTCTTTTTTTTTTTTCTTTCTTTCTTTCTTTTTTTTTTTTTAAGAGACAGTCTCGCTCTCTTGTCCAGGCTGGAGTACAGTGGCTCAAACATAACTCACTGTAACCTCAAATTCCTGGGTTCTGAGCAATCCTCCTGCTGCAGCTTCCCAATTAGTTGGGACTACAGGCATGAGCCACTGTGCTAGCCCAATTACTTTTTTAATCATTTAAATGACAGAATAAGTATAGTTGAGATTATAACATAAAAAGTAAATACATAAAAAGAAAATATAGGCCAGGTGCAATGGCTCATGCCTGTAATCCCAGCACTTTGGGAGGCTGAGATGGGGGATCAATTGAGGTCAGGAGTTAGAGACCAGCCTGGCCAACATGGCGAAATCCCATCTCTACTAAAAGATACAAAAATTAGCCAGGCATGTTGGCAGGTGCCTGCAGTCCCAGCTACTCCAGAAGCTGAAGCTCCAGAATCGCTTGAACCTGGGAGGCAGAGGTTGCAGTGAGCCAGATCGTGCCATTGCACTCCAGCCTGGGCAACAAGAGGGAAACTCTGTCTCAAAAAAACAAAACAAAACAAAACAAAACAAAATTAATGTAATTCAATGTAATCTGAGGCATTACCGTGTTGTTTCTTTCTCCATTACTTTAGCTTCTATTTCTTCTGTATTTTGCAGTAACAATACTGTATCTTTACATGGTGTTTTACAGTTTCTTTTTTTCTTCTTCTTCTTCTTTTTTTGAGACACAGTTTCACTCTTGTTGCCCAGGCTGGAATGCAATGGAGCCATGCTCACCGAGATGCTCACCGCAACCACTGCCTGCTGGGTTCAAGTGATTCTCCTGCCTCAGCCTCCCGAGTAGCTGGGATTACAGGCATGCTCCACCACGCCCGGCTGATTTTGTATTTTTAGTAGAGACGGGGTTTCTCCATGTTGGTCAGGCTGGTCTCGAACTCCCGACCTCAGGTGATCCGCCAGTCTTGGCCTCCCAAAGTGCTGGGATTACAAGTATGAGCCACTGCACTCAGCCTACAGTTTCTAAAACACTTTTCTCACTTACAATCTCTGAAGTCCCACAACAGCCTTGGGCAGTAAAACTTGCATTGACATTAGAGAAAATCATGTTTTCTTTTTCTTTCTTCTTTTTTAAATAGAGATGGGGGTCTTACTATGTTACCCAGGCTGGTCTTGAACTCCTGGGCTTAAAGCAATTCTCCTGCCTCAGCCTCTCAAAGGGATGGGATTACAGGCATTAGCCACTGTGCCTAGCCAAGAAAACCATGTTTTCAACACCATCAATGTGATAGATTTGTGAAACCAGAGGAATGCTGGTAAACGTTTAACAACCGGTAAGTGTTTAACAATCACCCAGCTGAGGGTATGGAGAACCCTGATTATAGTTTGCCAATTTCACTGACGTAAATACGCACAACATGGCTAATTTCAAACCACCACTGTGATGTCAACTGACTCCCCAAATTTCTGAGAGTGTAACGATTAGCTCTCACAAACAGTAGGAAGCCAGTTCCAGCACACTACTTGGTCACTTTAAATTGAATCTAAGGCCAGGTATGGTGGCTCATGCTTGTAATGCCAGCACTCTGGGAGGTTGAGGTGGGCAGATCATCAGTCCAGGAGTTCAAGACCAGCCTGGGGAACATGGTGAAACCTGGTCTCTACTAAAAATACGAAAATTAGCCAGGCATGGTTGTAGTCCCAGTTATGTGGGAGGCTGAGGTGGGAGGATCACTTGAGCCCAGGGAAGTTGAGGCTGCAGTGAGTCAAGATGGAGCCACTACACCCCAGCCTGGGTGACAGAGTGAGACCCTGTCTCAAAATAAAAACAACAAAAAAAGTTTCCATATCTTGTTTTTATAAGGAAAGTAGTTTTTGTCCCTTTCTTTTTTTCCTCTTCTTCCAGGCTAGACTGTGGACAGATTAAGTCAGCTTCAATAATGAGAATAAAGATTTTACTCTATGGTCAAAATGGGTTAGAAGGAACCTGGTTCCCTGAATGATCTCATAGAACAGAGCTGCCCACTCACCCTAGACTACCTGCCTACCTCTGTACTGTTATGTGAGAGAGAAATAAACCTTAATCTTTGAGTTATTGTATTTGGGGATCTCTTTGCTATAGTAGCTTAGTGACTTCTCAGAAGAGGCAACATTTAAGCTAAGATGTAAACGACAAGAATGAACAAGCCATACCAAAAGGGAGAGAAAGAGCATTTCAGATAAATGAAAATGACCTAAAGGGAGACAGGTCAGTATGGATGGAGTACAGAGAGTGAATGGTAGAAATGAGGTTAGAGGATAATTAATTCAGGATCAAATCACATAAGGATTTGAAGGCCAGGGTAATAAATTTTTATTTTAAGTGTCATGGGAAACCACTGGAGAATTTTAATAAGTGTCATAATTGGGCTTATGTTTTAAAAACATCATTCCATCTTGGGCTATGGAGACATTTTAAAAAATGAAAACAAAAAACAATCACTCTAGCTGCTCTGTGTTAAATCAAGTGAGGTGGCAAAGTGAAGACAAACACTACTATAGTTAGAAAGCTACAGCCATAGCTCAGGGGAGCTAATTTTGTGCTCTGAACTAGGATGGTGGTATAAATGAAGGTAGAGAGAACAAATTCTTGAAATGTTTTAGGAATATCAACAAGGCTAATTATGAGTTGGATGTAGGACAATGCAGGAAAGAGTGGAATCACTGATGATTTTGAGTTTAAGCAACTGCTATTTAATGAGGTGATTTGTTGTGTAAAGAGTGGACCATAAAGAGGTAAGAAGAGATGAGAGTGGAGACAAAGAGGTCAGCGGGAAGCTTGAGTTGAGGACAGCTGAGTTTTTGTTAATTTGTTTTTGCTTTTGTGGGGAGGAGGCAGATTTTGCTGTGAACAGCTCTTTTCTAGTAATGTTAGCTTCTATGTGCTTGTTAGGCATTCAAGTAGTCAGACAACTGTCTCAAAGGTCTGAAATTCAAGGAAGATGTCTGGGCTGGAGATATGAATTTGAAAGTCATTAATATTATGGGCGGGTCATAAAGCCATAGACTGGATGATGTAGGTCATCTAGGGAGAAAATGTATGTAGAAAAGAGGGCAGAGGCATAGCCAAGAGCACTGAAGCATTGGGAAGAAAATTCCAAGGAAAATCAAAAAAGAAAGATGTCAGGAAAGCCTGGAGACTTGTTTCTAGAAGGCAGGCATAGTTAATTGTGTCACAAGCTATTGAAAGATTGAGTAAATGGGGATCGAGACCATTTACTGGTCTCAATGGCTTTGGCAACCACTGGCTTTGGCAAGAAGTGGGCTTTGAGAAGTGCCATTTCAATCAAGTGCTAGGAATAAACACCCATCTGGAGAATTTGAAGGAGAGATGAGGAGGTAGGGACCACAGGTATAGACACGTCTTTACATCTTTTAGGGAGTTTTGCTGTTAAGGGAAGCAGAGGAATTGGGTGATAGCTGAAGGTAAAAGTGGGGTCAAGTAAGGATTTTTAAAAATTTGAGTAAGATCTTACTAGGAATGATTACTAAAGAGAATAAAGGGAAGGAGTACAATCAGAGGTATCTTAAGAAGGCCTAGTGAATGGGAGTCCTTTAAGTAAGTGTTTTGTGTGCAAAGTGCTATAGCCAATGAGGCATTTTTATTTTTATTTATTTATTTATCTATTTTGGGATGGAGTTTCGCTCTTGTTGCCCAGGCTGGAGTGCAATGCGATCTCAGCTCACCGCAACCTTCACCTCCCAGGTTCAAGCGATTCTCCCGCCTCACCCTCCCTAGTAGCTGGGATTACAGGCATGCGCCACCATGCCTGGCTAATTTTGTCATTTTAGTGGAAACGAGGTTTCTCCATGTTGGTCAGGCTGGTCTCAAACTCCCAACCTCAGGTGATCCACCTGCCTCCCAAAGTGCTGGGATTACAGGCATGAGTCACCGCATCCAGCCAAGGCGTTTTTAAAAAACTGGAAGTGTGGGGAAAAAATGGTCACTGTTGACAGAAATGGGGCTGAGAAAGGAAATCATTTTAGAAATAATGATAAATGTATTTTTGACATATTGAGTTCAGGAAAATATTTAAGCAAAGATTAACCAACTTAGTACAAGGGATTTTTATTTTTATTATTTCTATGATCCGAAGAGAAACCAGAGTATACAAGGAATTTTGAGCTTCAAGATAACAAGAAAAATGATATATTTGACAAAGGATGAATCCAGTTGGTAGACTCTATTTAAATTATCCTGTATCAAATTAACAAGGATTTACTTTGCCAAGATTCTTGGCACTTTTATATTAACTTAAATTGCACTGGGAAAAAAGCATAATAGTAGTTGAGAAGCAACTAATTATAAGCAATTATAAGCCAAATTATGTTTATACCACAATTAGTGTTTGAGGTGGTTTAGTAGGCAGATTCTTCAATAAGCAACCATCAAATAATTGAACAGCTTGTAAAACACAGAAATACTTCTTTTATCTTTATTCCAAGTAGAGTAACCACATTCTTTTATCATTATAAAATAAGCAACATTTATTATCTTTTGTCCCAATCCGCAGTTTGAGTTGGATGCTTATAAAACATGGCAAGAGGGCTGGGCGCCGTGGCCTCCCAGCACTTTGGGAGGCCGAGGTGGCCAGATCACCTGAGGTCAGGAGTTCGAGACCAGCCCGGCAAACATGGTGAAACCTCCTCTCTACTAAAACACAAAAATTGGTCGGGCGTGGTGGCATGCACCTGTAATCCCAGCTACTCAGGAGGCTGAGGCAGGAGAATCGCCTGAACCTAGGAGGTAGAGGTTGCAGTGAGCCGAGATCACGCCACTGAACTCCAGCGTGGGCGACAGAGTGAGACTCCGTCTCAAACAAACAAACAAACAAAACATGGCAAGAGTAGTGTATGTACCTAGCTCACAACATAGCTTCTTTCAACAGGTTTCACGGAGACACGTGAATCCATGTTCCTGTAAGACAAGTGCTATTATTCTGCAGGGTATCTAGAGTGGAAACCCAAACCATGTCTTTTTTTTTTTTTTGAGACGGAGTCTCGCTCTGTCGCCCAGGCTGGAGTGCAGTGGCCGGATCTCAGCTCACTGCAAGCTCCGCCTCCCGGGTTTACGCCATTCTCCTGCCTCAGCCTCCCAAGTAGCTGGGACTACAGGCGCCCGCCACCACGCCCGGCTAGTTTTTTGTATTTTTTAGTAGAGACGGGGTTTCACTGTGTTAGCCAGGATGGTCTCGATCTCCTGACCTCGTGATCCGCCCGTCTCGGCCTCCCAAAGTGCTGGGATTACAGGCTTGAGCCACCGCGCCCGGCCCTCAATGGATTTTTCATGCTGACATCATCTTACTTCACTTTAGGGAAAGTTTTTTTCTAAGGATAATAGTGAAAAGTCTTTTTGTCTTGCGACAATAGCAATTTTTATGTCAGCTTGGTTTTTTTCCTCCCATATTTCCAAGTAAAAGTCATAACTTTGTTACCACAATTTTGCCATCTGAGGTTAAACTGTTTGACCGTGGCTTGACGACTATTTTATACTTACAATATTAGACTGATAGTTCGTTAAATTACCACCAGTGATAGCTCTGGAATCCCTGTTATATTAATTTCCAGGTAAATCCTTAAGCACATGAGAAGATAGCACTGTAAATTTTGGGGGGTAAGGAGAACCTCCATCAATTAATACATCAGCTTGATAAAATTCAAAGAAAAACATGATCAAATTTCAGATTATATTTAACACATTCAGTTTCTAGAAGTAGTTTTGCTGAATAAATTCCCACCAGTTGAGCTAATGGAGCAACGGAGTTGCCAGTGCTTCCCGGCGGCTGCTGTGCTCAGTCAATTCGGAGGCACGGCGAGCCACATGGTGGGAGGTGGGTAGAGCCGGAGCCCTCCAAGGCTGGGCGCCACGTTGCTTTTCTCTTTTGAAATGAGAAGACAATGCTTCTGGCTATTGTATAAACCAGCCGAGGACTGCATTCATTCGCACATCAGCCAAGGCGTGAGCAGAATTAAAGCGCCTTCTAATTCGACCCCTGGCAACGTGCGCGTCACGGACAAATGTTTAGTTTTAACGCCTGGCTGCGTTCGCCTTGGGAAAACACACTTTAAAGAATGGCCAACTACCTCAGCAGTCGCGGTGAACTGTACAAGATCGAAAGCACCACGCCAACCCAGCGCTGGCCACCGTCCCCGCTGAACCCCGCCAACACCCCTAAGGACCCACCCATGTTTTCTGCTAATCATTTTTTTTTCTAAACAGCTCTGCACAGCCTTTCCTCATTCGGTTCCCGCTCTCCCCACCCACTCTGCATTCGATCCGAGGTTTCCAGTCCCCAGCTGGACATCACAGCATGGACTACCACTCAAGAGCCGGCCAGAGCCCGAGCCGCAGCGCAGGGGGCAGCTCCCTGCGCTCCCCGCCAGGCCCTCAGCCAGCCAGCCGCCACTCGGCCGCTAGTGATTGACAGGCGACGGCAGCTATGGGCCGTGGAGGTGGGACGATACGTCACTTCCTGGTCTTTTGGGGGAGCCGGGATATATAAGGGCGGTGCTCACGCAGCGCTCTCGCTTACACAGTATGGCCGGCGACATTAGCTAGCGCTCGCTCTACTCTCTCTAACGGGAAAGCAGCGGACTACAAGAGACTGAACTGTATCTGCCTCTATTTCCAAAAGACTTACGTTCAACTTTCGCTCACACAAAGCCGGGAAAATTTTATTAGTCCTTTTTTTAAAAAAAGTTAATATAAAATTATAGCAAAAAAAAAAAAGGAACCTGAACTTTAGTAACACAGCTGGAACAATCCGCAGCGGCGGCGGCAGCGGCGGGAGAAGAGGTTTAATTTAGTTGATTTTCTGTGGTTGTTGGTTGTTCGCTAGTCTCACGGTGATGGAAGCTGCACATTTTTTCGAAGGGACCGAGAAGCTGCTGGAGGTTTGGTTCTCCCGGCAGCAGCCCGAGGCAAACCAAGGATCTGGGGATCTTCGCACTATCCCAAGGTGGGTCCCCGGGGCTCTCGCTGACATCCGGGCCTGGGGACTGTCGCCGCCGCCGAGGCACCAGCCACGGGCGGGGCCCGAGTTCCCTCAGCCTTCAGGTGGGGGCAGGTCTGCGGCCGGGGGTCGCTTCGGCGGCCTTGGAAGGTTCGCGATTTGGGGGGGAGCGGCCGTGTCCACGCGGGCCGGAGCCGGCTTCTCCCGCGGTGGTTGCCGCGCCTGGCACTGTCCTGGGGGAGGGGAGGAGGCCGGCGCGGCCGCGTGCTCAGGTAAAGTCCCGCGCTGGGCGGCGGGAGGCGCGGCCCGGGGTGGTTTTGCGGCCCGCGCCTCCCGAGGTTCCCCTCCATAGTAGTTGGCGGCAGGGGCCTCAGGTGGGGGTCGGGGGCGCCTGCGCGGGTTGCCTCCGGCAGGTGTGGCTCGGCGGGCTTAGTCAGGCGCTAATTCGGGCGTGCCCGCTTCGGGGAATGGAGGGCGGGAGCGGCGCTCGTTCTTGCCGCGGGCGCGGACAGGAGGGGCCCTCCCGGCCTTGTCTGAGGGGCTGGCGAACAGGCTTCCCACCCGCGGTGGCCGCGGGCAGCATGTGGCGCTCGGGCGGCGGGGATTGGGCGGGAGCAGTTGTGTCGCAGTGGCGGGGCCCCACCGCTGCCCTAACGTGCTCTGCGCCAGAGCCTTTTCGGGGCGGCTGGGCAAACGGTGCAGTCCCCGGGGCCGCCCTCGACACGGCCGCTGAGCCCACCGAGGGCTGCTCCCCAGTCTCTTGACCTTGGATTGTGTAACCTGCTACGGAGCCGGCGGGAGAGGTGCGGGTGGAGGGAGGCCCGCCTGCCCCAGGACATAATGCCTCTAAAGCCTTAAGCTTGAGCAAAGGAATTTGGGGCCCAGTCCTACTGCCGGCCGTCACGCGAGACATACTTGGGCTGACCGCGCCGAAGAGGCGTTTTAGTTGGTATTGCTGTGGAAATCCATGCTTAAATAAAAGCCCGGAGATCCCGTGGATGCTTGGGCCTTGTTCCCGGCTGCGGTCGCACCGGTGGCCACCCATGGCCTTCCTAGGCCCTGCCACCGGATCCCCGGCTCCTCTGCGCACAAGTGCAGCTAGAGTGACCGTGCTGCGGAGTAACCGGCGTGGCCAGCTTCATTGAGAGGCGGCGACCAATGGGCTCCTGGGCCCGACTCAGAGCCTGGCCCCAGGGTGTGGGCCAATGGGCGTTTTAGGAATGTTAGCTAATCTCGGAGCTGTCCCTTGACAAAAAGCAACTGGAAAAGGGAATCCAGGCAGACACGTGCTACCGAGACTTTAAGGCACGATGGGAAATCCAGTTTCTAGCAGTGTATCTTGAACGATTCCGTTGTAGAAAAAAACTACTAGTGATAGCTAATATGTCACACGTCTCATTTTTCAAGCTTCATGTGACACTTAAAATGTCTGTAGCGCTTACTACGTGCCAGGCTCACGTGCAGATTATAGGAAGCGGACTTTGGTCATGGAGAAGCTTAGTATTTCCTTCATTTCACAAATGAGAAGGCTGGTATTTGTGATAGGTGTTTGGTAAAAACGATTGTGATCAGGATAATTAACCTAGAAAATCTTGGCAAGGAAGAACTAATGGGCACTTTGGCTTTTTAAGTGTTTGAGCCCTTAAATAGTAGTAAGTACATGTTGTTAATAAAGGGAAGAAGGTTTTGTTCTCCCCAAGTTCTTGGCGGTTTGGCTGTTTAGAGCTTCCTGAGTCAAAGTGGAGAGGGGGAAGAGGCTTTTAACAAAGCAGCCTGCTTTCTTTAAATGTTTAAGAACCCTTTTTACTTTGTACTTTGATCAGCCCAAATTGTTTTACTGCTCCAGTGTGGCTCTTAAAATCATGGCCAAAGTTGAACTTTGAAGGACAAAATATTCCCTGTAGAGTTCATGATTTAGTGCCATCCATTTTGTGGGTATGTAACATTCATTGAACAACTACTGGTAGTATACTGCCACATTGTAACTGTTGTAGATAAAGCAAGTTAAGCAAGAACGGAAAAATCTATTGATTTAACTAAGGTCCCCTGGTAACCTTCGTAGGAACATTTTTCAGCGACCACTCAAGTGGTTAGGTTATTTATCGGGATGTTAAAAAAAAGCCTGAAATAGTAGGTGTTCCTTGAATCACCTAAAATCAACAGCCTAGCAAAGAGTATCGTCGATGGAGTCTGGTCTGTGGGGACATGGAGCCAGTCCTAGAGACCCCAGGGAAGGATAATAGGTCATCTAGAAGAATAAAGCATGACGCGTTTTACTCAAATGACATGATTAAATGCACAGCCTCTGGAATAACAAGATTTGAATTCAAACAGCATTTAATAGCTGTGTGAGCTGTTTCCTCATCTTTAAAATGGAGACAATAATGGTATATAGCTCATGAAAGTTGTGAAGAATAAATAGGTTAATATTTTATATGCAGTACTAAAGAGAGGATCCATCTATAGCCCAGGCTGGAGTGCAGTGGCACGATCATGGCTCACTGCAGCCTTGACTTCCTGGGCTCCATTAAGATATGAATAAAAGTGGGTTAAAAGACGAACAGGCTGAATTAAACAAATTTGTTTATAAAGCATAATAAACATATGGACATAGAAAGGATTAAGAGAGTGAGAGGCTTAAATGTCCAAAGAGAGCATTAGTGTTGATGCTAAAGACAAGGATAACAAGATAAAGATATTAGGGAGAAAAAATTCCTGGAAAAATAGCTTTCCAAAACTAACGCAAGAAGAAATAGAGAACCTAAAATAGTCCTAGAACAACACCTAAATAACTTGAATCAGTCAATCATCTAGGCCCAGATGGTTTCATTGGAGTGTTCTACATAATTCAAGGGAGAAAATATCCAACCTTTTTCAACACATTCTTCTAGGAAACGACATACTTCCCTCAGTTTGCTCATCCCAAAGTCTGAAATATTTTTTTCTCCTACACAATATTTACCTTTCATATTTAGATCTGCAATCCATCTGGAGTTGATTTTGTGTGTGGTGTGAGGGAATAGAATTCACTTTAAACAAACTTGGCTCATCAGTCCAAGTTTTAATGCCAAGTTAAGCTGGAATCCTTTCTGAATATACACCTTTTTACTAAACACTGCTTTCCTCTTGTAGACCATTTAAGATAATTTATCTTAATAAGTGAACAAATTATGTAATACTGAGAAATTTAACAAAGAAAAATCTTGTATGATATAGCTTGGGTTAAACACTACTGTTGGAGAAAAGCAGCAGACCAGGTATACCCAGATGAATAAAGGACAATTAAGGGAGAGACAGTTTCTTAGGGGTAACCTGCAGTTTTCTTTAATTTTTCAAATTTTAGGGATGTTGAATAAAAATCAGTGACCATTTAAAAATGGTTTAGTTATTGGATCACAGTGCTATAACAAACAAAAGCCTTTTATAAGAAATGGCAACTTTAGGCCGGGCGCGGTGGCTCAAGCCTGTAATCCCAGCACTTTGGGAGGCCGAGACGGGCGGATCACGAGGTCAGGAGATCGAGACCTTCCTGGCTAACATGATGAAACCCCGTCTCTACTAAAAATAGAAAAAATTAGCCGGGTGCGGTGGCGGGCGCCTGTAGTCCCAGCTACTCGGGAGGCTGAGGCAAGAGAATGGCGTGAACCCGGGAGTCGGAGCTTGCAGTGATCTGAGATCCGGCCACTGCACTCCAGCCTGGGCGGCAGAGCGAGACTCCGTCTCAAAAAAAAAAAAAAATGGCAGCTTTAGGGAGGGTGAGAGTAGTAAGGAGGAAATCTGTTAGAAAATAGAAAATTTTGCTGAGAAAAGGGTGATTTTTCAGAACTGGAAATCCTATTCTGTGCTTTACTCAGATTTTATAAACTAAAACATAATTTTTAGTAAAGGATTGGGGCAGTTACAAAGATAGTCATACCTCAGTTTAACTTTCCCCAAACTCATGCCTTCTTTGACTACGTCATTATGCAGTATTATCACACTATCAATAATTTACATTGAAGGAATTTACAGCCCATTGCCAAAAAACCTTTTAGTGCAATGTTTCAGAGTAAAAATGCTTCCTACTAAAGAATTAAGCTTCTCATTACATTCCTCCCAGCAGTTTCAAAAAGGTTTCGGGGCTGGGCTTGGTGGTTCCTGTCTAATCCCAGCACTCTGAGAGGCCAAGGAGTTTGAGACCAGTCTGGGCAACATAGTGAAATCCTGACTCTACAAAAAAAAAATTGAAAAAGTATCTGGGCATGCTGGTCCATCCTGGTGCGTGTCTGCAGTCCCAGCCACCCGGGAGGCTGAGGTTGGAGGATTTTTTGAGCCATTGGGGGATCGAGGCTGCAGCAAAATGAGATTGCACCAGTGCGTTCCATCTGGGTGACAGAGTGAAACCCTGTCTCAACAACAACAAAAAGATTTCAACTGTTGTTTACAAACCATGTATCTTTAAGAAGCACATGTTGAAAGTAGCAGAAAACTGAGAGGAGTATCCCGATTTGGGGTAAAAATTTGAGACGGAGAAACAATATTGTGATTATAATAGTGTGGCTGCATTCTAGGTTCATATCTTTGAACAAAAGGAGGCGGCTTATTTCTCAGGGTATCTGAATTCACTGCCCCAGGAAGGCATCCTCAGAATCTAACTTCTGGTCAGTCTAGCTTTACTCAAGAATAATCTGGTTTTAGGATGCCTTTGACCTAAAGACTGCTTACTACCTGGGGTAGAGGCACCCTGATGAATGTACTGTAGTGAGAGTCTCTAAAACAGACCTAAAAATATGAGGTAAGCTCAGAATTGGGAAGCTGCAGTGACTTTGGATAAATTACATGAACTCTGAAACTAGCTGGTTTTACATTAGGAAGTAATGAGTAATCTAATGACCTGGAAGCTTTTCAAATAAAAATTTCCAGGCATCATCCTCAGAAAGTGTCTGACCTAACTGGATATGGGAATAGGATCTATGTAGTCATTTTTCAGGTGATTAGAGCATAACCCTGCACTAATGGGTTCCGTCTATATTTAAGTCCTTTGTCTTTTTTTTTTTTTTTTTTTGACAGTCTCAGTCACCCAGGCTGGAGTGCAGTGGTCACATCTCAGCTCACTGTAACCTCCTCCTCCCAGGTTCAAGCCATTCTACTGTCTCAGCCTCCCTAATAGCTGGTACTACAGGTATGCGCCACCATGCCTGGCTAGGTTTTTGTATTTTCAGTAAAAGACAGGGTTTCGCCATGTTGACCAGGCTGGTCTCAAACTCCTGACCTCCAAGTGATTGAGCCATCGCCCCTGGTCCCTTTGTCCATTTTTTAATCACTTTTTTTGTTGTTGTTGAGTTGTGTGTAGATGTTTCTTTAGATATTGACCCCTTATGAGTTGACTTGCAAGTATTTTATTCTGTAGGTTGTCTTTTCACTCGTTTCTTTTGATGTATAGAAATTTTTACATTTTAGGTTTTCAAGCCCCATTTGTCTGTTTTTGATTTTTGTTGTATGTCATATCCAAGAAATCATTGTCAAATGTAATGCCTGAAGCATTTACCCTATGTATTCTTCTAGGAGTTTTATTTCCTCTTAATGTTTAGTTCCTTGATCCATTTTGAGTTAATTTTTATTTATGATGTAAGAGTCCAGCTTAATTTTGTTTGCATGTGGACATCCATTTTTCCCAGCACCATTTGTGGAAGAGACTGCTTTTCCCTGTTACGTAGTCTTGGGACTCTTGTTCAAGATACTCGACCTCAGTCATTTGCTTCTTGTTTTGAGACATGCTTGTCTTGCTGTCTCCCAGGCTAGAGTGCAGTGGTGTGACTTTGGCACACTGCAACCTGCGCCTCCTGGGTTCAAGCGATTCTCCTGCCTCAGCCTCCCAAGTAGCTGGGACTACAGGCATGTGCCACCACACCTGGCTAATTTTGGTATTTTTAGTAGAGATGGGGTTTTGTTATGTTGGTCAGGGTGGTCTTGAACTCCTGACCTCAAGTGATCCGCCTGCCTTGGGCTCCCAAAATGCATTTAATCAGGCAACATAGAGAAGTCTTGTTATAATTGTCTTGTCCCTGTAAACATTCCTAAGTTCTATTTTCATTAGATTTCAGCCTCTAAGAAAACGTTTTAAATATAAAATGTGGCATGCCACTAAAGTGTTGTTTTTCAGACATACCATTCATGTGCTGTTACTAATATAGAACATGTATTTCTTTGGGATCATTTATCATGATCTCTGATTATATTTAATATTTTAGTACCTACTCTTTAAGTGAAATTAGGGTATCTCAACCTCAGCATTCTTGACATTTTGGTTCAGATAATTCACTGTTGTCAGTGACTATCCTGTTAATTATACCGCGTGTAGCAGCATCCCTGGCCTCTGTCCTTCTACATGCTGGCAACACCACTACCACTCCAGTTTGTGATAAAAAAAAGTGTCTCCAAATATTGCCACATGTCTCCTGGGTGGCAAAATTATCACAAGTTGAGAACCACTGAATTAGATCAAAGAGATGGCATTTAAGATGAGAAAAAGGAATTCAAATCAGGAAGTACTCAATCTACATATGTCTTTGTGTTTTATAAGCACCTAAGAATTGTGTGCTTTGAGCTATGTGCACATGCCTGTAATCCCAAATTCCAGCACTTTGGGAGGCCGAGGCGGGTGGATCGCTTGAGGTCAGGAGTTTGAGACCAGCCTGGCCAACATGGTGAAACGCCTTCTCTACTGAAAATACAAAAATAGATTAGCCGTGCATGGTAGCAGATGCCTGTAATCCCAACTACTCAGGAGGCTGGGGCAGGAGACTTGCTTGAACCTGGGAGGTGGAGTTTGCAGTGAGCTGATAGCGTGCCATTGCACTCCAGCCTAGGTGACAGAACAAGACTCCGTCTCAAAAAAAAAAATTGTGTGCTTGAATAGCTGTATAATAATTTCTAATGACTAGATCAGTATTATGTCATCTGTAATGTGAATAAATCCCAAAATTATCTAGCTGTCTTGCTTCTCTCTCTCTCGATTCTGCTTTATATCCATCAATTTGATTTATTGAACTCTGTAAGAATTGCCAAATATAGATGAGTTTTGTAAACAGTTTATAATAGACTAGTGTTTCAAAGTCTCAGTGTGTAGTATGCTTGGGAATGAAGCAGAGATGAGACCACCACCATTGCTGAGCCTGATAAAACATTCTAGCTTAATGCTATCTTTTTTTTTTGACACAGTCTCACTGTGTCACCCAGACTGGAGTGCGGTGGCGTGATCTTGGCTCACTACAACCTGATTTAGAAAATGGCTCTGTCGACTGTATAAAGCACTTTGTCTTTTCCATCGTTAATTTGATCAGAAAGACCACTGAAAACCTTTTCTCCAAAACAAGAGTCAGCAAACTTTCTGTAAAGGGCTAGAGAGTAAATTTTAAATTTTGCAAGGCAGACAGTCTGTTGCAACTACTCATCTCTGTCCTTATAGGGAGAAAATAACCATAGTCAATGTATGGGTGTGGCTAGGTTCCAGTAGAGCTTTATTTACAAAACCAGGCCATTTTTTCCCACAGAAATATGATAGAAATAATTTGTGCTGAAATTTCAGCTGTTGCAGAAATTTTCACCTCTTTTATGTACACATATAGCATTGTATTGACTTCTTCATTTTTCTTTCATCTGTCTTGCCCTCTGATTTATTTTTCTTGAGCCTGGCAGCTCTGGTAAGATATGCCTTTATCATCACTAGATTGATTGGCAGTTTAACTGTTTGTCCTAGGGTGCTTAAAGTAATTGCTTTCTCTGATACTATGATTGAAAAATTCTGACTAGTGGAGCATTACTAGTAGTTGAGGAAAGGTTTGGATGGAGAATTTTATGAACTGTCTTACGCTCATTGTAAGAGCATTTTGAAGCCAGATGGGTTGGCACGTGCCTATAATCCCAGCACTTTGGGAGGCTGGGGTGGGAGGGTTTCATAAGCTCAAAAGTTTGAGACAAACCTGGGCAATATAGGGAGACCTCATCTCTACAAAAAATTTAAAAATATATTAGTAAGGTGTAGTGATACATGCCTGTGGTCCCAGCTACTTGGGAGGCTGAGATGGGAGGATCTCTTTGAGCCTGGGAGGCCAAAGCTCTAGTGAGCTGTGATTGTGCCATTGTTCTCCAGCCTGGGCGACAGCGAGACTGGTTCAAAAAACAAAAGGTTATTTATTTCTGCCATTACAGAAGAAGCATGCTACACTGTCTTCTTTTATTAAAATGCAATTAATAAACCCTGGACAGAATGCCTTGTTGAGCAGCTATCCAAGGACTCTGAGAAGTAAATTTTAGCAGGTGAAATGGAGAAGAAAGCCAGAACTTTAAATTCCACTGAACCACTAATTTCCTGTTTTTTTTCCCCTTTGGTATCTCCTCACTGATTTCTCCTGGGCTTGCCGGAAACCCAAAACTGAACAGTAAGGGCAGGCAAAAATAGTTCCAAGAAAGGCTCTCTAGTTCTGGTCTGCAAAGAAAGAAAGAGAGGCCCCTTTGAGTCAGAGTGGAGGACATCTCTTTTTTGCTTTTGTTTTATTCTGTTCTGCCCCAACCCCCTTGTAGGCCTTTAGCAGCTATGGCAGTTAGGCAGATACCTAAAACAAGAGAAGGGAATCGTTTTTTGTTTGTTTGTTTGTTTTTGAGACAGAGTCTTGTTCTGTTGCCCAGGCTGGAGTGCAGTGGTGCGATCTCGGCTCACTTGCAAGCTCCATCTCCCAGGTTCACACAATTCTTCTGCCTCCATGCTATTCTCCTGCCTCAGCCTCCCGAGTAGCTGGGACTACAGGTGCCCGCCATCACGCCCGGCTAATTTTTTGTGTTTTTGGTAGAGACAGGATTCACAGCATAGCCAGGATGGTCTCCATCTCCTGACCTCGTGATCCGCCCGCCTCGGCCTCCCAAAGTGCTGCGATTACATGCATGAACCCTCACGCCTGGCCAAAGCCCTGTTTTTATAGATAGTGGATGAAGAAGAGTCCTTCCCCTATCCCTTATGTGAGTCAGGCATTGTCAGAGAGATTATGGAGAGTTGAAGAAAAGTAAACCTATGAAATTTTATATGAACGTTCCTTAGCCGTTTTGCATGGATCTGACCCTAAACAGCACATCAGAGGTTTGAAAACTAAAATACAGGATAAACTGCCTCCCCAGAGCCAGCCTGGCCATTGGGTGGCAAATAAGTGGGACAGATGCAAATAGCATAGCAAAGGAGTTCATAACGAGCCTGACATTGGAACCATAACACAACCTACAAATGTTGAGTAAAAACTTGAAGCCTGAACCAAACCAGATTGTCTGCTAAACGTTTTTAAAAATCAAGACCTAGAATGATGTAACATGTCAAAATACAGGATGCAATCCTAAATTGGTTGACATACCCAAAACCAGGAAAATCTTAACATCTTGAAAGAACAGAAGACACCAACCTGAAGGTGACATGGACCATGATTTTAAAGTATCTGTGCTACAAATTGTAAGGGTGAATACTTTTTGTTTTAAGAGAGGGTCTTGCTCTGTTGCCCTGGCTGGAGTGTAGTGGTGTAATCATGGTTCATTGCACCCTCCACCTCCTGGGCTCAAGCAAACTTCCCACATCAGCCTACTGAGTAGCTGGAACTACATGCCTACACCACCACTCCCTGCTGCCAGAGACTGGCTATTGCTGTGTTGCCCAGGCTGGTGTTGAACTTCTGGCCTTGTGATCCTTCCTTCTTGGCCTCTCTGAACCACAGTGCCTGACCACAACAGCCTTTTAAAAAAAGAGAAAACAAAAATAAGAAAGGAAAAGATTGTTACATTGTTTGGTTCAGCCAGGGACCCTGTTGTTAAAAGTCTTAATAGAAATGGTGAGTAAAGCCAGGCGCGGTGGCTCAAGCCTGTAATCCTAGCACTTTGGGAGGGCGAGACGGGCTGATCACGAGGTCAGGAGATTGAGACCATCCTGGCTAATATGGTGAAACCCCGTCTCTACTAAAAAAAAAAAAAAAAAAAAAAAAAAAAACTAGCCGGGTGAGGTGGTGGGCGCCTGTAGTCCCAGCTACTCGGGAGGCTGAGGCAGAATGATGTAAACCCAGGAGGCGGAGCTTGCAGTGAGCTGAGATCCGGCCACTGCACTCCAGCCCGGGCGACAGAGCGAGACTCTGTCTCAAAAAAAAAAAATGGTGAGTATAACTGAGAAAGGGAGGGTGGGATTTGTTAGTGCATCCAGTGGGTAAAAAAGAATATGTGCAAGAATGGTAAGTTACAGTGGGAAGTCAGTAGGTGATGACTTAAGCAGATAGCATTATTGATGGACCTGAATTAGATAAGCTCTTTAAAGATCTGAAATTTTAATGCTTCAAATACTTAAATCATAGTTGGTATTTTTATTTACCTTCATATTCAGGAATGGGAGTCTTAATAGTAGATAATTTTTGCAAGGATTTTGTAAATTTATCTTAGTCAAGTGAAGCAGGATTTCATTCCCACGAGTAAAGTTTGTTTATTTTTTTGAGATGGAGTTTCACTTTTGTCGCCCAGGCTTGGAATGCAGTGGTGTGATCTCGGCTCACTGCAACCTCCATCTCCGCATTCAGTCTCCTGCCTCAGCCTCTGGAGTAGCTGGGATTATAGGCGCCCACCACCACGCCCAGCTAATTTTTGTGTTTTTAGTAGAGACGGGGTTTCAACACGTTGGCCAGGCTGATCTCAAACTCCTGACCTCAGGTGATCCACGCGCCTCGGCTGGGATTACAGGTGTGAGCCACTGTGACTGGCCAAGTTTTTTTTTTGTTTTTTGTTTTTGTTTGTTTTTTTGTTTTTGAGATGGAGTCTCCCTCTGTTTTCCGGGCTGGTATGCAGTGGCAAGATGTCAGCTCACTGCACCCTCCACCTTCAAGTGATTCTTCTGCCCCAGCCTCCTGAGTAGCTGAGATTACAGGCGTGTGCCACCACACAAGCCAGGAGTAATTTCAAGGGTTGTCACAGTATATGTCCCGCATATGTATTCTTTGCATATATGAACAAATTGTTAGCACCTTTTTAAAAGAACCTTAATTTTTTAATAGCTCTTTTTAAAAAGTTGTTTAGTCATGTTATAGTCAAATACAGGAACTCAGCTCTGTAATCATTAGCAAGCCTAACACATTAAATATTTTTGGATGGGTATTGGTACACAGATGGGTCAGTAACAGTTTCTTATAGCAAAATGGTGAGACACACACAAAATTCTACCAGGCTTCTTTGGTGTTGTGCTTGCTTTTTAATACAAATGAATAAAACATTTTGCTGTTGGATTTCGCTCAGACGTTCTTATCTGGTTAACAAATGATTTGCTGGCTGGGCACAGTGGCTCACGCCTGTAATCCCAGCACTTTGGGGGGCCGAGGCAGGCGGATCACCTGAGGTCAGTAGTACGAGACCAGCCTGGCCAACATGGTGAAACCCTGTCGCCACTAAAAATACAAAAATTAAAATTAGCCAGGCGTGGTGGTGCGTGCCTGTAATCCCAGCTGCTTGGGAGGTGGAGGTTGCAGTGAACAGAGATCTTGCCACTAGACTCCAGCCTGGGTGGTAGAGCAAGACTCAGTCCCCCCCCCAAAAAAAAAGATTTGCCTTTTTTGTGAGTATAGAGCAATGGCCTGTCAGATATCATGGGGCTTAAAATTTTTTCTTTTTTTTAAAGACCTAGGGTATTGCTCTATTGCACAGGTTGGTTTCAAACTCCTGAGCTCAAGCCATCCCAATCGCAAAGTGCTAGGATTACAGGCAATTCTCCTGCCTCAGCCTCCTGAGTAGCTGAGATTATAAGCACCCGCCACCACACCTGGTCTCAAACTCCTGACCTTAAGTGATCCACCTGCCTTGGCCTCCCAAAGTGCTGGGATTACAGGTGTGAGCCACCGTGCCCGACCTAGAAAATATTTCTGGCAAACAACTGGGCATGGTGGCACACGCCTGTGGTTCTGGTTACCTGAGAGACTGAGGCAAGAAAATTGCTTGAGCTTGGGAGCTCAAGGTTGAAGTGAGCTGTGATTGCGCCACTGCACTCCAGCCTGGGCGACAGACCCTGTCTCAAAAAATAATAATATCTGGTCATGTTAAGCTGTTCCATGGAATTACATTGTCTTTTTATAATGGGCACACTGATGAAAGAATCAATACTTTCCTAATTCTATTTCAGGCAAATTAAGACTAGTTTCTTCATGTCCATATGACCTCCATTGCTATGGTTGCTTGTACTGCACATTTCCTGCTAAATGGGCGTTCTCATTGCATTTGGAGAGCTGTGTAGTATTCCCAAAATCTTCTAGGTGTGCTTATAATTGGCAAAGTAATTCCAGTTTTTTGTAAGTGCTATAAGGGTAACATCACTCACTGTCCAGATAGTTAGACAGGCTTTTAAATCTCTATGCCAATTAGATTGGTAAAATTATGCTCTTTTTTTTTTAAGTGTTTCTTAAGGTTAAAAATCTGCACATTTTAGAAACAGAGTGTCCCACTGAATTCCTATAATCATAGATGAGTTAATGGTTTACCTTGGTTTATGGACCTTTGAACATTTTTTTGCCTATTTTTCTTTTAGTAATTTGTAAATACATAGTATAATGACCTTTTTTTTCATATATAGCATAATATACCTGTCATTTATCTGGATATGTCAATGTAGATTATTTTGAAAGAAACTAAATGTTGGTGTACAATATTAATTAAAAATGTGGTCTCTTCATGGGAAAAAGGGTGAGCTTTGTAATTTTTATGAGTAGGTGGGTACTGTTGTGGATTAATCATAATTTTTTTTGTTAAATGATAGATCTGAGTGGGACATACTTTTGAAGGATGTGCAATGTTCAATCATAAGTGTGACAAAAACTGACAAGCAGGAAGCTTATGTACTCAGGTAAGTCCTGTGAAACAAGTGTTAGGTAGCTCATTTCAGTCCTAATCATAATGTGAAACAGTAAGTTCCTCTCAGTTGTAGTTGTGGGTTTTTTTGTTTTGTTTGGTTTTTTGAGACTTAATTTTACTCAGTAACCCAGGCTGGAGTGCAATGGCGTGATCTCAGCTCACTGCAACCGCCGCCTCCCTGGTTCAAGCAATTTTCCTGCCTAAGCCTCCTGAGTAGCTGGGATTACAGGCACCCTCCATCACACATGGCTAATTTTTGTATTTTTAGTAGAAACGGGGTTTCACCATGTTGGCCAGGCTGGTCTTGAACTGCTGACCTCAGGTGATCCACCTGCCTCAGCCTCCCAAAGTGCTGGGATTATACACGTGAGCCACCGCACTCCGCCTTTTTTTACATTATTTTTAAGAATATGGTATAAAAGGAAATGTTTAGTGTAACATGGATGTTTTTAGGATGTAAATTTTGAAGCCTCACCGGACAGTTCAAGGTGGTTGCCATCTTTTCCTCCCACTTAATAAAGAAGTACCTCTTAATCAGAAGTTCAGGCAAAGGGAAAAGTTAGCTTTGCTATACAAATACAGTTGTCTAATTGGTATGTAAAAGCTCATCACCTTTTTTATAGTTGCAGAGTTAATTTATTCAATAAATACTTTGAATGAATGCTTATAGTATATATTGTATATATATTGTGATGGACCTTGCAGGGGGATACTGGACTAAACAGCCCCCCCACCCGTGTTTCCCCTCCCCCCCCCCCCCCCCCGAGACGGAGCCTCACTCTGTCCAGGGTGAAGTGCAGTGGCGCAATCTCATCTCACTGCAACCTCTGCCGCCCAGGTTCAAGCAATTCTCTTGCCTCAGCCTCCCAAGTAGCTGGTATTGCAGGCGCCTGCCACCGTGCCTAGCTAATTTTTGTATTTTTAGTAGAGAAGGGGTTTCACCATCTTGGTCAGGCTGGTCTTGAACTCCTGACCTTGTGATCCACCCACCTTGACCTTCTAAAGTGCTGGGATTACAGGTGTGAACCACCGTGCCTGGCCTCTCTCTTTTTTTTTTAAACTAAGTTTATATTATGAATATACTAATGTTTATGAAAATGCTTACCATGTGCCAAGCCCTGGGGACGTTTTGTATACTAGAAAAAAGAACACTGTAGTGTGTAACTTGCTTCCTTGAGATCCTAATATTTAAAAATACTAGCCGAAATTGTAAGTAATTAAATTGGTTGATTGCACCCTCAGTAGTACATTAGTATTGTTATAATATTGTGACTTTTTTCAACTGCAGTGAGAGTAGCATGTTTGTCTCCAAGAGACGTTTCATTTTGAAGACATGTGGTACCACCCTCTTGCTGAAAGCACTGGTTCCCCTGTTGAAGCTTGCTAGGGATTACAGTGGGTTTGACTCAATTCAAGTAAGTAGCAAACTTTTAAATATTTTTTCAGGCATAAATGTTAGAGTTATTATCCTGTAATATGTAAAGTAAATAAATTTATATACTTACTGCCTTTGTTACAATGCATGTAAACACGTGGTAAGGTGTTCATATCTTAGAAAGAGATCTGATTCTAAAGAACAGCAGAAAATATGAAGGAAGCAGAGAATGAGTTAGGATAAAATTCAAGTGGGAGAAAGAAATGAAGAAGCCAGACACTTCCAGTAGTTAATTTCTTAACATGGTACTTATAATAATAGAGAAATGGTAAGAAAAGAAGGAAAAGCAAAATGTCATTACCGAAATTGTCCAGTCTTTATAATGAGTTAGGTCGAAGAGCAACAGTCAGTATTGAGTTAAATTCTCATACTCTTCAATAACTAAGGTGTTTTTACCTAGAGTATAATTTTCTGATTAGTAGTGGTTGTCACATTTTATTTTATTTTTTATTTTTTTGAGATGGAGTTTCGCTTTAGTTTCCCAGGCTGGAGTGCAATGGCACAATCTCAGCTCACTGCATTCTGCACCTCCCAGGTTCAAGCGATTCTCCTGCCTCAGCCTCCCAAGTAGCTGGGATTACAGGTGCCCACCACCATGCCCGGCTAAATTTTTTTTTGTATTTTTAGTAGAGACGGTGTTTCACCATGTTGGCCAGGCTGGTCTCATAACTCCTGACCTCAGGTGATCCACCTGCCTCAGCCTCCTAAAGTGCTGGGATTGCAGGCGTGAGCCACTGCACCCGGCCTGAGTTTTAATCTTTAACTTCATAAGGAAAGGATGGATTGTCATTAGTACTCAGTACAGTTTTTGTTGTTGTGAATTGATCCTTGTAAGAAAATCTAAAGCAATGTGTGCTTAACTTGGATCACTGATGCTTAAAACTAATATGTTATTTCCCCCCAATTTTTGCTTACATGACTATTAATAAGCCCAGTTTAGAAACTACCGTTCTAGAAAGGAATATACTTGGTGTTAATCGTTGTTAACGACCCATCGTGCCTAGACTGGGCTTTTTTAAAAAAAAAAAAGAGGGAGGGAGAGATGAGGCCTCAGTATGTTGTACAGGCTGGACTCCTGGACCAAGTCATCCTCCTGCCTCACCCTCCCGATAGCAGAACCTACAGACATATGCTACCATGCCCAGCTAAAATATTTGAGTTTTGATTTTGCCGAGTTTTGATATGTGGGAAATAGTTGATTAGCTTTGAAAAGTGATAGAATTCTACAGCTAAAAGTTATGTTTTTTTTTTCTTTTTTTTCTTTTTTAATAAAGAGCTTCTTTTATTCTCGTAAGAATTTCATGAAGCCTTCTCACCAAGGGTACCCACACCGGAATTTCCAGGAAGAAATAGAGTTTCTTAATGCAATTTTCCCAAGTAAGTTTAAATAAAATATAAACCTGTTGTCTTCTTAAAGACAAAGTGCAACCTCTCAGAGATCTTTCTATATGAGAGCATATGTGTGCAGGTATAGCACTCTACATACACTAATATTGCTTTCCTTGTGGATTTTTTGGTTTGTTTTAGATGGGGGTCTCAGTCTGTCACCCATGCTGGTACAGTGGTGTGATCATAGCTCACTGCAGCCTCAACATCCCAGGCTCAAGTGGTCCTCCCAAGTAGCTGGGGGGGCTACAGGTGTGCACCACCACACCTGGCTATATATATATGTGTGTGTGTGTATATATATATATATATATATATTTTTTTTTTTTTTTTTTTTTTTTTTAATTTTTAGTAGAGACAAGGTTTTGGTTGCCCAAGCCAGTCTTGAACTCCTAGACTCAAGGGATCCACCTGCCTTGACCTCCCCAAAGTGCTAGGATTACAGGTGTTAGTTACTGCACCTGATCCGTATTTACTTTGAGTTGGATGTTTTAGGAGTACAGTAGTGATCTTTATATAGCCTGTAATTCAAAATATGCAGAATTTATAAAGAGCATTAAAATATCAGATAAAATATTTTTAGTTAAGAGAGATGAATAGATAGCTTATTACAAATTATGTATACACATGCACTTGTAAAAATAATTGTGTGTCATAAATCAGTGGTGTTTAAAGGATGGAATTTTAAAATGTAGAATTGATCACCTGCCACCTCTGGTTTTTCATATAGCATAGAGAGTTCATCTTCATCTGGCCAGTCCCTCTATTTTGTGTCTCACTCAGTGGTTCTTTTTGCATATTTGTTTGTTTGAGACAAACTCTCACTCTGTCTCCCAGGCTGGAGAGCATTGGCATCATTATAGTTCACTGCAATGTCAAACTCTTGAGTTCAAGCACCCAGCTAATTTTCATTAAATTTTTAGTAGAGATGGAGTCTGGCTATGTTGCCCCGGCTGGTCTTAAACTCCTGGCCTGTAGCAGTCCTCTAGCCTCAGTGGTTCTTAACCTATAGATCATAATGTCCTTTGACAATATGAACAAAGTTATATGATTCCCTCCAGAAAAATACCTAGTGCTCTGCTCCAGCATTTTATATAACAATTGACCTGGCTTTTTAAAATTGCACAGTGTAAAGTAGTGTTTCCTGAATGAAATTGGTAAGGGTTTCTTTCATCCTTTTACTAAGATTTATTTATAGAGGTCAGGGAACTAAAGGTTATCTGATAACATCCTTACTTCCTAGATAAGGCTGAAAACCTAAGATAATTTAGTAACCTTGCACAAAGTCGCTTATAAGCATGAAAATCGAACTTAGCACATCTACTAATATGAAACCAAATCAGGCTAATCAGAGTGTTGGGTGTTTAGTGCAAATATCCACCAAGTCAGTCGATTCTCTTTATCTGGGAATTCACCTACTGTTTCCTTTCCTTTCACTGATGACATTTCTTCTTTTTTCTTGAGACAGCGTGTCACTCTGTTGCCCAGGCTGGAGTGGAGTTGCATGATCTTGGCTCACTGCACCCTCCACCTCCCGGATTCAAGCAGTTCTCCTGCCTCAGCCCCCCAAGTAGCTGGGATTATAGGCGTGTGCCAACGCGCCCAGCTAATTTTTGTATTTTTAGTAGCAACGGGGTTTCATCTTGTTGGCCAGGCTGGTCTCGAATTCCTGACCTCAAGTGATTTGCCCACCTTGACCTCCCCCAGAAGGGGTGGGATTATAGGCATGAGCTACTATGCCCGGTCCACTCATGGATGACATTTCTAATAAGTGGCAAATAGTATCATTCTGCTTATTGTGGAAGGGTAGTAACAAACCATCCTATTAAATGGATGTGTTATGTTTATTTTGTGTTCTCTTCCCTCAACAGATGGAGCAGCATATTGTATGGGACGTATGAATTCTGACTGTTGGTATGTTTAGTGCAATTTTGTGGATTTTTGTTGTCCTATGTAAGATTTAGTTTAAACTGCCAATTGTCATTTTTAGGAACATTTTTAACTTTTATTTAGGTACTTATATACTCTGGATTTCCCAGAGAGTCGGGTAATCAGTCAGCCAGATCAAACCTTGGAAATTCTGATGAGTGAGCTTGACCCAGCAGTTATGGACCAGTTCTACATGAAAGACGGTGTTACTGCAAAGGATGTCACTCGTGTAAGCATTTTTAGTAATAATTGTTGCTGGATTCTTCTGCATGGGGACTAAATTTTATTTTTCATTCTTTAACTTTTAAGTTCAGGGTTACAAGTGCAAGTTTGTTATGTCAGTAAACTTATGTCATGGGGGTTTGTCATACAGAGTATTTCGTCACCCAAGGATTAAGCCTAGCACCAGTTAGTTATTTTTCCTGGTCCTCTCCCTCCTCCCATCCTGGGACTATATTTTGAACTCATTTGAAGTTTGTTTGTCAAACCTTTGTTAAACTCGGTCTTTTTTCCCCCCAGGAGAGTGGAATTCGTGACCTGATACCAGGTTCTGTCATTGATGCCACAATGTTCAATCCTTGTGGGTATTCGATGAATGGAATGAAATCGGATGTGAGTAGTTATATATATTGCTTCAATAATTATTTAAATATTTAAATGTGTAATAGTCTTTCCATTCCTTTTTTTTTGAGGCGGAGTCTCGCTCTGTTACCCGGACTGGAGTGCAGTGGCCGGATCTCAGCTCACTGCAAGCTCCACCTCCTGGGTTTACGCCATTCTCCTGCCTCAGCCTCCCGAGGAGCTGGGGGACTACAGGCGCCCGCCACCTCACCCGGCTAGTTTTTGTATTTTTTTTTTTTTAGTAGAAACGGGGTGTCACCATGTTAGCCAGGATGGTCTCGATCTCCTGACCTCGTGATCCACCCGTCTCGGCCTCCCAAAGTGCTGGGATTACAGGCTTGAGCCACTGCGCCCGGCCAGTCTTTCCATTCTTAACACTGTGAACTGTTTCTCTCAGGGAACTTATTGGACTATTCACATCACTCCAGAACCAGAATTTTCTTATGTTAGCTTTGAAACAAACTTAAGTCAGACCTCCTATGATGACCTGATCAGGAAAGTTGTAGAAGTCTTCAAGCCAGGAAAATTTGTGACCACCTTGTTTGTTAATCAGGTAATTTTATATTTTATTATTAATCAGGTAATTTGGTTTTTAAAATCTAAAGGAAGTGAGACTGAGGCCTAAGATGTATTCTAAGATAGCACATATACCAGCCACTCAGATATCCAGAAGTAATACTGTTTGAGGTTACTGGTAGCTGAGAAGCTTTGATTCATTAGACCTATATCAGTCCTTGTTTTCTGTCTAGCCAAATTGATGGGTTCCTTCTGTCTTGCTATTGACAGGCCTGGTGGGAGGAACCATAAGAAGCCCTGGTCCCTCCAGCACATAAGAAGGCAGCTAAAATAACTCAAATGTCTTAGTTTCATTAAGATAAAAGTCTGTCACTTAACTGTTTTGGTTGAAAATACTTCTCTGGATTGCAAACACTAATGGTTATTTAATTTTTTCCCCCAGAGTTCTAAATGTCGCACAGTGCTTGCTTCGCCTCAGAAGATTGAAGGTTTTAAGCGTCTTGATTGCCAGAGTGCTATGTTCAATGATTACAATTTTGTTTTTACCAGTTTTGCTAAGAAGCAGCAACAACAGCAGAGTTGATTAAAAAAAATGAAGAAAAAACGCAAAAAGAGAACACATGTAGAAGGTGGTGGATGCTTTCTAGATGTCGATGCTGGGGGCAGTGCTTTCCATAACCACCACTGTGTAGTTGCAGAAAGCCCTAGATGTAATGATAGTGTAATCATTTTGAATTGTATGCATTATTATATCAAGGAGTTAGATATCTTGCATGAATGCTCTCTTCTGTGTTTAGGTATTCTCTGCCACTCTTGCTGTGAAATTGAAGTGCATGTAGAAAAAACCTTTTACTATATGAAACTTTACAACACTTGTGAAAGCAACTCAATTTGGTTTATGCACAGTGTAATATTTCTCCAAGTATCATCCAAAATTCCCCACAGACAAGGCTTTCGTCCTCATTAGGTGTTGGCCTCAGCCTAACCCTCTGGGACTGTTCTATTAAATTGCTGCCAGAATTTTACATCCAGTTACCTCCACTTTCTAGAACATATTCTTTACTAATGTTATTGAAACTAATTTCTACTTCATACTGATGTTTTTTGAAACAGCAATTAAAGTTTTTCTTCCATGAGTTGAGTCCTTAAGAAAATGATTCCAGTTACTCATTTTGCATATTTACTATTTTAACATTATTGGACCCTGCATTTATAGTCCTTTGATTTCTTCCCTCTCCCTGGTGTCTCCCCCAAGACCCCAAATAAAGCAATACACTGTTAACACTGTGGGTTTATATACTAATTCTATACCCCAGATGGGGAATGGAGGAGATGGTCCCTGGGCTTAATATTCTTTAAAGGGCATGGGAATTTAACCTCTCTTTTATTGTAATGTGCTCTTTTGGAAAATAGTTGATTCGCAGGGAAGACCCAGAGTTGTAGATTGAGATTAGGGTGTACTGGCTGAACTGTGGAAAACATACAATTCTGTGTTCCTCAGTAAATGAGATTAGCGTCTGATGAGTAGCACGCCTTTACTAACCTACTAAGTTTAAGTAGTAGTATAAAATGATTTTTTATTTAGTTAATTACCAGAGAGATTTAGCAAAATTTTGTTCTGGATTCAGTAAATCAAGTCAGCTTGGATCATTCACCTTAACTTTTCTTTTAGCGGCCATTTCCACTAGTTTCCATTAAGTAGTGTTCTATAAACTTTGATCCAAAGCAGAATCAATGTCTTTTCCATCTTGTGACTTAAAGTTCTGTGACTGTGATGCATGTGTGTTCTGACTTCATCTGTTCCTCTAACTACGGTGTTTCCCTCACCATGGCATTCGTAGGATGAAATGAATGACTGCCCAGAATGAGAATTTGTCCAGATTATTCAGATAAACATCATAAAGTAGAATATATGAATAAATAAGTAGAACATAAATAAAATTCCAAAATACTCAATGAGAAATGACTAGTAATATAGGCTTTCAAGAGTTGGTACCTTTTAGCTATATTTGCAGATACTCTGGGATTTTAAGGAACTGAGAAAACAGCAAAGTTGACTAAATTTTATATTTCTTGTCCTCTAAATATTTCGATAATTTCTGGATTGATGCAGTAATGTTTTTGTTCCTTCCGTATTTATAAATGAAACACCTTTTTTTAGTGTTTCTAAACCTAAAATCTACTTGGTTTGAAATCAAGTGGTTGGAACACTGTTTGACTTTTATTTGAAGCATGTTGTTGATTGAAAATTTCATTGAGGAAGTTTTCAGTCAGTGTGTAAGTTTGATTCTGTAATGAGCACAGCACCTAATATTTTGAGGAGCTCTGTTTTAAGGACCAATGCTTAAGGTGGACTTTGTTCGTAAACAGTATCCCAATAGATTTGTTGACTTGAGGTCTGTGGGTTTTTTTTGTTTTGTTTTTTTTCCTAATAGAATTAAGAATTCTAATGTTGAAAAACTGCACAAATTTGTATGGGACAAAGCCTAGAAAAGAGAAACGTAGATTGAATCATAATCTAAATCATGGTTTGATAGAAGAGGGAAAGTTTTGGTGCCATAATTTCTCCTTTCACTGGTGTTGGACTTAAATCAGTTGAAATGTATTTCTGTACCACAATTTACGCTTCAATAAAAGTTTAATTGTCTAGTGACATTCAGAAACTTTTCTGTTGCCCTGTTTTTTAAAGGAGCCTACTTGACCAAATACTCTATATCTGAAGTTTAAAATCAATATAACAATGTGTATTTACGAATTTGGAGTTAGAGAAAAGTTTAAAATCAATATAACATTGTGTATTTATGAGTTTGGAGTTAGAGAAAAGTTTAAAAGTGTTAGGTCCCAATCTTTATTGTAGACTAGACTCTTAAAACATTGGTTGAGGATGATCAAACTATAAGTTTCCTTATTTCATTCATGGTTATTTCTACTAAGTAGAAAAAATTTATAAGCGTGATCATTTCCTTTTTTAACTTAGGGCCTTATTCTGTTGTCCAGGCTGGAGTGTGGTGGCTGTTCACAGGTGCGATCATAGCATACTGCTTCCTTGAACTCCTAGGCTCAAGCAGTCCTGCTGCAGCTTCCCAAGTAGCTGGGACTGCAGGCTTCTGCCATCACACTTGGCTTTGTCATTTTCTTTATTTGGCAACATTTTAGTTCTACAGTCAAATATGTAATAAGCTGAAAATGTTATGAAAATGTATATTCTGATCTTTCTCAGAATATGCTTCAGTTAGAAAATATTTCCTCAATTTTCATTAAAAACAGATGGTGTTCCTAGAAAAGCAAAATATTACATATCTGTGCAATATGTAATTCACAAAATTCATTTGCCAAAAACAGGTGAGTGAATTTGGGGGTTCGTTAGTAAGCAGTCATCAAGTTTCCATCATAGACACGTAAGTGGAAACGTGATACTATTTTATTCTCCTGGATGGAAAATTATGATGGATTTGTTGGGTTCTGGGCTTCAGGCTTCATAATCTCATCCACTTTGCCCTTCCTCTTGTCATAATGGAAGAGGTGCTCCTAATTTGGATTCCATCCTTTCCTCCTTTCAGAGACTGTCCTGTGATTTCCTAAAACATTTCCATTAGTTTGTTTGAATTTTCTGATTTTCTTCCCTTAGGGCCCTCCACAGGCCTCTGTGCTAGTGCCTTGAATGATGGCAAGTGACCAAAAAAAATTTTTTTATTTCTTTTTTTTTTTTTTTAAGACGTTCTTGCGCTGTCACCCAGGCTGGAGTGCAGTGGTGCGACCTAGGCTCACTGCAATCTCCACCTCCCAGGTTCAAGTAATTCTCGTGCCTCAGTCACCCAAGTAACTGGAATTACAGGGATGTGCCACCACACCCAGCAAATTTTTGTGTTTTTAGCAGAGACAAAGCTTTACCCTGTTGGCCAGGCTGGTCTTGAACTCCTGACCTCAAGCAATACGCACACCTTTGCCTCCCAGAGTGTTAGAATTACAGGCGTGAGCCACTGTGCCTGGTCAAATGTCCAAATTCTTATTCCAAAACAACTTTGGGCTGGGCGCCATAGCTGGACACCTGTAATCCCAAAAGTTTGGGAGGCTGAGGTGGTAGGATTGCTTGAGCCCAGGAGTTTGAGGCCAGCCTGAGCAACATAGCAAGACCCTGTCTCTACAATAAATAAAAGGAGGTTGAGACTAACGAGCTGTGATCTTTCCACTGTACTCCAGCCTGAGCAAAAGTGAAACCCTGTCTCAAAAACAAAAATCATGACTTGTGCAATAGCCACCAGTTTTCCTGGATTCTCAACAGAACCCTATGGTGAAATTAGAAACACAAAGCTAGAGGTATGTGACTTCAAGATGGTAAGAAAACCATCAAACAGATGGTATCCCTTGTCAAGGGATATCTGATAAATTGTTGGATATATGGCCTAGGGGCCCAGACAATAGATTTTAGATTTGTAAACAATATGGAGGGCTTTTTTTTTTTTTTGAGATGGAGTCTTGTTCTGTCACCAGGCTGGAGTGCAGTGGCGCCATCTTGGCTCACTCACACCTCCCGGGTTCAAGTGATAGCCTCCTAAGTAGCTGGGATAACAGGCATGCCTGGCCAATTTTCTGTATTTTTAGTAGAGATGGGGTTTCACCATGTTGGCCAGGCTGATATCAAACTCCCGACCTCAGATGATCTGCCTGCCTCGGCCTCCCACAGTGCAGGGATTACAGTCATGATAGAATTTTCAAGCATACAGTTTTTTTTTTTTTTTTTTTTTTTTTTTGAGATGGAGTCTCGCTCTGTCGCCCAGGCTGGAGTGCAGTGGCCGGATCTCAGCTCACTGCAAGTTCCGCCTCCCGGGTTTACGCCATTCTCCCGCCTCAGCCTTCCGAGGAGCTGGGACTACAGGCGCCGGCCACCTCGCCCGGCTAGTTTTTTGTATAGTTTTTTGTATTTTTTAGTAGAGATGAGGTTTCACCGTCTTCGCCAGGATGGTCTTGATCTCCTGACCTCGTGATCCGCCCGTCTCGGCCTCCCAAAGTGCTGGGATTACAGGCTTGAGCCACCGCGCCCGGCCGCATACAGAGTCTTAATAGGGAGAATTTTCAAACATACAAAGTAAACAAAATGGTACACTAAACCTTCATATACAAGTTTCAACAACTCCATTCTAGTTAGGCATATCTGTCTACTAACTGCATGCCCTTTTTAGATAAATTGAAATTGAAATGCATAAATCTGGCCGGGCACAGTGGCTCATGCCTGTAATCCTAACACTTTGGGAGGCCAAGGTGGGTGGATTACCTGAGGTCAGGAGTTCAAGACCAGCCTGGCCAACATGGTGAAACCCCATCTCTGCTAAAAATACAAAAACTAGCCATGAGTGGTGGCACATGCGTGTAGACCAAGCTACACAGGAGGCTGAGGCAGAAGAATCACTTGAACCCAGGAGGCTGAGGTTGCGGTGAGTTGAGATTGCCACTGCACTCCAGCTTGGGTGACAGAGTGAGACTTCATCTAAAAGATATGTATACATACACACAAATCTAAGCTATAATTTTGGTAAATGGTTCTCCTTCGCCCACACCTTACCAGGACAAAAGGAGCTCATTTACCTCTACCCAGGCAATTAAGCAATCTCCTACCACCACCACACTCAAATGTTTTATCATAGACTAGGGTTCATTTTTACTTTCCTTCCCTGGAACTTTGTAATTCTTTCAGCATAAACATTGTTGAAGTTCAACAGTCCTTATTGAGTAGGACTCTATTGTATGAATATACTATAATTTGTTCATCTGTTTTCCTGTTAGTGAACATTTTATTGGTTTCTAGTTTTTGGCAAGTGTGAGTAAAGCTGCTATGAACATTTGCACACCAATATTGTGACTTCTGGCCATGTAGTGGTATCTTGTGGTTTCAGTCTGCATTTCTCTGACTAATGAACATGTTCTCATGTGTTTATTGGCCATTAATATGTCTTTGAGTGTGTATTTTTAAATTAGGTTGTTTTTTATTACCAAGTTATAGGAACTCTGTATTTTGAATAAAATTCCTTGTCAGTTATTTTGCAAATATTTCCCCCATTGTGTGTCTTGACTCTTGATTTTTTTTTTTTTTTTTACAGTGTTTTGAGCAGAAGTTTCCACTGGAGTCTTAATTTATCAATTTTTAAGTGGACTTTTTCTAAATAAATCTGCCTACCTCCAGATTGTTATGGTGGTATTGTTTTCTCATAAAATGTTTAAGCTTTTATGTTTAGGTCTATTATCAATCTCAAGTTTTTGTATGTGATGTAGGGTAGGGCTTGAGGTTCATGTTTCTACCCCCATCAAGTTAGAACACTGTGGGAAAGATTCTTTTCTCCATCTGTTTCTAGAGTGTATTCTCGCTTTTTTTTTTTTGAGACAGAATCTTACTCTGTTGCCCAGGCTGGAGTGCCGTGAAGCGATCTCGGCTCACTGCAACCTCCACCTCCCGGGTTCAAGGGATCCTTCTGCCTCAGCCTCCCAAGTAGCTGGGGCTATGGGCGTACACCACCACACCCGGCTAGTTTTTGTGTTTTTATTAGAGACAGAGTTTGGCCATGTTGGCCAGGCCGGTCTTGAACTCTTGGCCTCATGTGATCCGCCTGCCTCACAGGTGAGAACCACTGCACCCGGCCTTCTGGAGTGTACTCTCTTTCACTGATCCACTTTTTATCTGTCTGTATGCCGATATAATACTGATTTAAAGCTTAGATTGCTAAGCTTTAAAGTCTTGAAGTCAAGTTGTCTTCTTTTGTTCTGTTTTCAGATTACTTTGTCCTTTAGATGTTGATATAAATACGGTAACAAACCTGTCAGTTTCAATTTTTTTAAAAGCCTGGTGGGATTATTAGAATTAAGTTGAATTGTTTTGTTTTGTTTTGTTTTTGTATACAGTTTTGCTCCCATGACCCAGGCTGGAGTGCAATGGTGCGATCTCAGCTCACTGCAACCTCCAATTCCTGGGTTCAAGCAATTCTCCTGCCTCAGCGTCCTGAATAGCTGGGATTACAGGCATCTGCCACCATGCCTGGCTGATTTTTTTTTTATTTTTAGTAGAGACGAGGTTTCACCATGTTGGCCAGGCTGGTCTTGAACTCCTGACCTCAGGTGATCCACCCGCATCGGCCTCCCAAAGTGCTGGGATTACAAGTGTGAGCCCCCGTGCCCGGCTAGTTTTTTGTGAATTCCTGAGCATTTTTGGTTTCTGGATGCTAGTCTAAATGGAATTGGTTTCTTTCTCCAACTGGTACTAGTTTATAGAAAGGCAACTTTAAAAATGTTGACTTATGAGACTTTGCCAATAGTGGGTGGTTGGTTGGTTCTTCCCTTATTCCACTGGTTAGGACTTCCATGGTGAGTAGAAGAGGTAAGAGCAGACTGTGACTAAGGTGAGATATATAGTAAAATGTAAGGAGGCACTGTCAGGGCAGTGGAAGCGTAAGTGGGCATCTGAGTGGGAGTACATCCTTGCACTTGCTCCTTCCTTTCACTTGTACCTTACTTGCTTGGTCTCGTGCTGTTCCCATGGGCTTACATCCTTGCCCTGTTCCCAGTTTTAGGAAGAAAGCATTAAATATTCCATCAAGACTTTGCTAGTAGGTGGTGTTTTTGTTTTGTTTTGTTGAAACAGGGTCTTGCTCTGTCACCCAGGCTCAAGTGCAGTGGTGCAGTCACGGCTTACTGCAGCCTCGACCTCTCCAGTTCGAGTGATCTCATCTAAGCATCCTGAGTAGCTGGGACTACAGGTGCACACCACCACACCTGGCTAATTTTTGTGTTTTAGTAGAGACAGGGTTTTGCAATATTGCTCAGGCTGGTCCCCACCTCCTGGGCTCAAGCAATCTGTCCATCTTAGCCTCCCAAGGTGCTGGGATTACAGGAGTGAGCTACCTCACCTGGCCTCTACTGGTTTTATGTAGATGTCTAGATCAATGCCTTTTATTAGATTAAGGTAGTCCTCTTCTAGTTTTCTGGGTTGTCATGAATGGAAGATAGCACATCCCTACCCCCCTTTTTTCCCATCCATTGAGATGATAATGGTTTGTATGCTTTTTTTGTTGTTGTTGTTGTTGTTGTTGTTGAGACGGAGTCTCGCTCTGTCGCCCAGGCTGGAGTGCAGTGGCTGGATCTCAGCTCACTGCAAGCTCCGCCTCCCGGGTTTACGCCATTCTCTCGCCTCAGCCTCCCGAGTAGCTGGGACTACAGGCGCCCGCCATCTCGCCCGGCTAATTTTTTGTATTTTTTTAGTAGAGACGGGGTTTCACCGTGTTAGCCAGGATGGTCTCGATCTCCTGACCTCGTGATCCGCCCGTCTCGGCCTCCCTTGTATGCTTTTTTAGATACTTTCTGTCCTCAGAATGAAAGGAGTTTAGTAGTGGAACCTTATGACTGAAACAGGCCCTCTACCATTGGAGACAAGAAGGGAAGTGTATGGAGTAGCCATTCTTTTATTTGTTTACTTTCTTAATAAACTTGCTTTCACTTAAAAAAAAAAAAGTGTAAAGGCACTTGGGTAGTTCTCTGGTTTAAAGTAACTTTGTGGCCGGGTGCAGTGGCTCACGCCTATAATCCCAGCACTTTGGGAAGCCAAGGCGGGTGAATCATAAGGTCAGGAGTTCAAGACCAGCCTGGCCAACATGGTGAAACCCCATCTCTACTAAAAATACAAACATTAGTCAGGTGTGGTGGCATGTGCCTGTAGTCCCAACTACTCAGGAGGCTGAGGCATGAGAATCGCTTGAACCAGGGAGGCAGAGGTTGTGGTGAGCTGAGGTCATGCCACTGCACTCCAGCCTGAGCAACAGAGGGAGACTCCACCTTAAAAAATAAAAGTAATTGCCCAAGGTTAGAGAAACTAGAAATGATATAGCCCAGATTCAAACTCTGGCAGGCTAGAGTTTGTTTTAGTCACTGTTATCTCTCAGCTAAACCTTTTAATCTACTTAAAGCTTCAGAATTCAATTATTTCATTTCCTATTTTTTACTGTTTAAGAATTCCTCATCCTTGGTAGCATGTTTGGTTCTGGTGACTTCAACCTCACCTTTAGCATTTTATTTTATTTATTTATTTAGAGACAGACTCTTGGCTCTGTCACTCAGGCTGGAACGCAGTAGTGTGATCTTGGCTCACTGCAGCCTCCGGCTCTTGGGTTCAAGTGATTCTCCTGACTTAGTCTCCTGAGTAGTTGGCATTATAGGTGTGAGCCACCACGCCTGGCTAATTTTTGTACTTTTAGTAGAGACGGGGTTTCACCATGTTGGCCTGGCTGGTCTTGAGCTCCTGTCCTCAAGTGATCTGCCCTCCTCAGACTCCCAAAGTGCTGGGATTTCAGATACGAGCCACGGTTCCCAGCCACCTTTAGCATTTTAGGCGTAAGAGATACTGAGATGAAGCATGCAAAACGTGGAGAATGGATGCTGGTTAGTTAATGTGGTCTTAAGTTCTGTGCAATTATATATAACTACATAAAATTACATGGGCTGGGGTGTGGTGGCTCAAACCTGTAATCCCAGCACTTTGGAAGGCCAAGGCAGGAGGATCACCTGAGGTCAGGAGTTCGAGACCAGTCTGGCCAACATGGTGAAACCCCATTTCTACAAAAATACAAAAATTAGCCAGGTGTGGTGGCACATGCCTGTAGTCCCAGCTACTCAGGAGGCTGAGGCAGGAGAATCGCTTGAACCTGGGAGTTGGAGGTTGCAGTGAGCCGCGATTGCACCACTGCACTCCAGCCTGGTGACAGAGCGAGACTCTGTCTCAAAATACAAAAAGTACATGAATGTTCAGTCAAAAATAACTGGATGAGTATGAATTAAATGCTGGTCTTACTGGTAGATGCTGAGAATATAAATAGAAATGAGCTGAATTTTGTTATAGATGTGTTAACAACATGAGAAGTTATAGAAGCATGTACAGAGGAGAGCTTCTGCCCAGGGAGTTCAGAAAAGGTTTACAGGAGGGCTCATCTTTGACATGACTGAAAAAAAAATCCACAAAATGATAAGTAAGGGTGTGGTGTTCTAACACAGATCTTTTTTTCTGGGGAGAAAAAAAAAAAAAAAAGGAAGTGAATTTCATGCTCTACAAACTGCATGTGATTGCTGTGGGGAGTGGGGACAAGAAATGAGTTAAGATAGGATTGTGGTAGATGCTATGCTGCCACACCAAGATCACCCCAAGGACTGAGGTCTTTATTCTTTGACTTAAATTCTTTACTTATAATAATTCTTTTACTTATATAATAATTCTTTTACTTATAATAATTTTACTTATAATTCTTTATTCTTTTACTTTATTCTTTTACAGGAGTATTGGTTACTACCAGCTCACAGCTAGGTCCCTCTCTAGAAACTTCTCAGCAAAAGATTTCTGTATAAGAACAAAAATACTTGAATAAATTTCAAGTATTTCAAGTAGTTTGGGGAAAATTTAAAAGACCAAAAAAGGTAGTGCTGGTGCAGCTTACAATGGGATTGCAGAAAGTTAGTTTGGAAGCCAGGAGGCCAGTTAGACTAGAGAGGTAAGAAATGTTAGGGCTGGCATGAGGAAGTGGCAGGGACAGAAAAGTAAAGGGTAGACCTAGAGTTTCTGGCATCATTCCACTGACGACTCAGGGAGGAGGATGGGGATAAAAGGAGGTAGATTTGCTTTAGGATATGTTGAGTTTAATGAGGCAAAATGTGCATAAAGAAACCCAAATTCGTTATGCTACAATTGTGGGGTTATGAGCACTTTCAAAAAGAATGCTTAATCTTTTCAACAAGTAATTTTTGTTGTTGTTGCTTTGAGACAGAGTCTCACTCAGCTGCCCAGGTTGGAGTGCAGTAGCGTGATCTTGGCTCACTGCAACCACCGCCTCCCGGGTTCAAGTAATTCTCCCGTCTCAGCCTCCTGAGTAGCTGGGATTACAGGCACCCACCATCATGCCTGGCTAATTTTTATATTTTAGTAGAGATAGGGTTTCACCATGTTGGTCAGGTTGGTTTTGAACTCCTGACCCTCAGGTGATCTGCCCATTTCAGCCTCCCAAAGTGCTGGGATTGCAGGCGTGAGCCACCGCACCTGGCCTCAACAAGTAGTTTCTAAATAATTTTTTAAATTTTACATTGAGATTGGTTAAATAATTATACATCGAAATATGAAGCTATGAAGACTGCATATGGCTTTATGTTGGCATCATAATTTTTTATAACATTAAGTGAGGAAAAGTAAGATAGAAAAATGGCCAGGCATTGTGGCTCACACCTGTAATCCTAGCACTGGGAGGCTGAGGTAGACGGATCACTTGAGACCAGGAGTTGGAGACCAGCCTGGCCAACATAGTGAGATGCCCCATCTCTACTAAAAATACAAAAAAATTAGCTGGGCATGGTGGAGCATGCCTGTAATCCCAGTTATATGGGAGGCTGAAGCATGAGAATTGCTTGAACCCAGGAGGCAGAGGTTGCGGTGAGCCAAGATCACGCCACTGCACCCCAGCACTGGGCAACAGAACAAGACCCTGTCTCAGCAACAACAAAAGACTCTGAATAAAATTAACTTAAAAAAAAAAAAGGAGAGGAGAGAGAGAAGAAAGAAAGAAAGAAAGAGAGAGAGAGAAAGAAAAAAAGAGTGAGAGAGAGAGAGAAAGAAAGAAAAAGAAAGAAAGAAAAAAAGAAAGAGAAAAATATCCATTGCCAATCTGGAAAATAATAATAATTTTTAAAAAGTATTCCTGCAGGTATGAGGCAGGCAAATAGTAAATGATCACCTTTTTCGTTTTAAATAGTGGAACAATAGATACAGGAAATCAAAAGTATCCTAGTGATGGAACTGTGGGTGTGCTTTTGCTTATCTATTTCTATAATCTATATGGACTGTTTAGTAGCAAATAGGAATATCTTAACGAAAACGTGTTCCTGCTGTTGCTCATCCATTCCACCCTGAGCCACCTACCATAAATCTAGCCCACGCAGAGACTATATTTTGTGAAATAGATAGCTCCCTTGGGGCAGCCACAGACCTGAGGGGAGGCATGGAGAGTGGACCTGAGGGTGTGCTGGGTTTCAGCCCTGGCCTGAAAATCAACCTTTAGGCAGTGTAAATTATATCACTGTATGTAGCTGCCCTGATTGCAGGAAAAGAATGGAGACCAAGGTTAAGGTAAGACCAGGCAGAGTCAGAGATAGAGGCCAATGGCATAGAGGCATTCAAAAAGACAAGGCTTCCAGCCTAGGCAACATAGCTGTACCCCCATCTCTAATTTAATGTGGGAGACACCTGTAGTACCAGCTACTTGGGAGGCATAGGTGGGAGGATCACTTGAGCCCAGGAATTTGAGCTGTAATTTAGAAGAGTTTCCCAAATGTTTGTTGTTGAAGGACCAGTTTTCATTTCCAATCTGCCACAGACTGATGCTTTTGTAAATGGCAATAAAAGTCAATTGCTATTCAAATGAATTTTTTAAAAATCAAAAATACCCCATTTTGAATATTAATATAGTCAAAACAAAATTGCCAAGTATTTATAAAAACTAAACATGTATTTTAATTCCTGTGTTTATCTCACTGCAAACTGATATAGTCTGTGCATGGTGGCTCACACCTGTAATCCCAACACTTCAGGAGGCCGAGATGGGTCGATCACTTGAGGTCAGGAGTTGGAGACCAGCCTGACCAACATGGTGAAACTCCATCTCTACAAAAAACAAAAACAAAAACAAAAACCCAGGTTTGGTGGTGTGCATCTGTAGTCCCAGCTACTCAGGAGGCTGAGACAGGAGAATCGCCTGAACCTGGGAGACAGAGATTGCAGTAAGCCGAGATTGTGCCACTGCACTCCAGCATGGGTGACAGAGTGAGACTCCACCTCTAAATAAATAAACAAAAACAAACAAACTGATATAGTTTGGGATTGCTACCAGTCCAAGACCACAGTTGGTGGTAGAGTGTAGAAGCCGGGACACGGGAAGAGGGAGACATGACTATACAGATCACACAATCAGCTGCAGGCCATGTCACCCTGATGAAACAGGAATCCAAATGGCATCTGGGGCCAGAGGCTTCCCCCACAACACAGCTCACTTATTCAAAGTTGTTCAAAAGAATTGCCTGCCAGTACTGCCTCCTTAGGAGGTGAACTCTCTGTTAAGGCAGAATAATACTATGTACTTTTTAGAAGTGTATTAGACATAAAATATGTCCAAATGCATGTGAAATAAAGTATAATTCACAGTAGAACCAAGTTTTAGTTTCTTAGGGTTGAAATGTAGATCATCCTATTTGAAATCATTACAGTTACTATATTGGGGCAAGACTCCTCAAGGCCATAGAAACTAATTGAAACAGTTAATTCACAATTTGACCTTTCTTGCAGTAGGCACTTAGGTTGATAAATCCCTAATCTAATAACTAACTGTTCTATGCTCTGGAAAGAAATTTGATAAATTTCTGCTTATCAAAATGCCCTATGCTAACATTGTGAATTCTTTCACAAATACTGTATTGTGAAATGGGAGTACATATTTGTGATGTGCTGTTTATTATGTGGACATAAGAAACTCTCACATGTTATCAGTAAACAAAAGGAAACATCCTTTCTATTCAAAAGAGAGTAATTCAGTGGACTAGAGACTTCAAAATTTCTTTGTTTTTAGAGGTGGGGCCTCTGTGTTGCCTAGGCTGGTGTCCAACTCCTGGATCCCAGCAAACCTCTCGCTTTGGCCTCCCAAAGCTCTGGGATTACAGGAGCTAGCCACCGCGCCTGGCCTAGACTTCTCTTTTTACGTAGTAGAGGCAGTTTATGAAGATAAAAGTCCCAGCTCTAAAAGTGTGGCGTTAAATTACTTCACAGTTTTTCTTTTTTAAAAAATATTGGTGCACACTTCACCTGGACTTCACATTTTTTCAAAGTATACTTGTGAGTTATCTTAATGGTATTCCTTAATTATTTGTAACTATGTAGTGTTGTCTGAACACTTTTTCTGCTTTTCCTGCCTCAAAACATCCTCCCCACCTTTGGCTGTCCTGTCTCCTCCTGTCCCTGACCTGCTTCCTCCTTGCTCAGTCCTCTCCAGAAACTCTGGCTTCTTGCTCTTCCTAGAGCACACCAGGCGTGATCCTGTGTTAGGACCTCAGTGCTAGCTGTATTCTGGAATGCTCTTCCTTTAGACATCTACATAGCTCACTCCCTCACCAGACTGTCTTTGCTCAAAGTCTTAGTGAGACATACCATACCCTGACCATCCTATTTTATATTGCAAACTGACCCCCAAACAGTCCTAATCCCCCTCATCTCTATTAGTGTTTTTTAGATACTAAGTATTCATCATGCTTACTTTTATTGTCTAGCTCCCTCTACAAGAATGTGAGCTTTCTGAGGACAGGGATTTATATCTGCTTTGTTTCTATTTCCCAAGCATGGAGGTCCAAGATAGTCCTAGTAATGGCCACATACTGTGCTGTGTTCGCACCCTTCTGTAGTCCCTTCCCACACTGATAGGGCTGACTTATGTGGCCAGCAGGTTGTTGCAGAAATCAGGGAATATGACTCCAAAGATAGGTCATAAAAGGCATCCAAGGAATAGGTCCTCTAGACCCAGACAAGCCTTTAAATGACTGTAGATCTCTCCACCATCTTTGTATTTTGGCTAGCTCCTGTAATCCCAGAGCTTTGGGAGGCCAAAGCGAGAGGTTTGCTGGGGTCCAGGAGTTGGACACCAGCCTAGGCAACACAGAGGCCCCACCTCTAAAAACAAAGAAATTTTGAAGTCTCTAGTCCACTGAATTACTCTCTTTTGAATAGAAAGGATGTTTCCTTTTGTTTACTGATAACACGTGAGAGTTTCTTATATTATGTCCACATAATAAACAGTACATCCCAGCATCTGGAGTGGACCTCCAGCAAACTCCAACAGACCTGCCACTGAGGGTCCTGACTGTTAGGAGGAAAACTAACAGTCAGTATTTTTTCCCTATTATCTTTAATTTTTCTTTCCTGAGAGCCATTATAGGTTTACAGCTAAACTGAGCAGAAGATACAGAGATTTCCTATACATCACCTTCAGCACATCCATAACCTCCTTCACTATCAACATCCCCCACTAGAGTAGCACGTTTGTTACAATTGATAAGCCCACATTCTATTACCAAGGGTCTGTAGTTGACATTAGAATTCACTTTTACTGTTGCACATTTGATGGGTTTGGACAAATGTATAATGTCATGTATCCACCATTATATTATCATGCAGAGTATTTTCACTGCACAAAAAATCCACTGTGCTCCATCTATTTGTCCCTCCCTCCTCCTCAGAATTATTTGTAAGACTCCAAAAACACAGGACAGAGGGGATGTTCCAAGATGGCCAAATAGGAACAGCTCCAGTCTGCAGCTCCCAGCGTGAGGGACACAGAAGACAGGGGATTTCTGCATTTCCAACTGAGGTACTGGGTTCATCTCACTGGGGCTTGTCAGACAGTGAGTGCAGCCTACAGAGCAGGGTGGGGCATCACCTCACCCAGGAAGCACAAGGGGTCAGGGAATTCCCTTTCCTAGAAAAGGGAAGACATGACAGACGGTACCAGGAAAATCGGGACATTCCCACCCTAATACTGCGCTTTTTCAGCAGCCTTAGCAAACAGCACACCAGGATATTATATTCTGCACCTGGCTCAGAGGGTCCCATGCCCATGTAGCCTTGCTTACTGCTAGCACAGCAGTCTGAGATCAAACTGCAAGGTGGCAGCGAGGCTGGGGGAGGGGCATCAGCCATTGCTGAGGCTTCAGTAGGTAAACAAAGTGGCCAGAAGCTCAAATGGGTGGAGCCCACAACAGCTCAAGGAGGCCAGCCCGCCTCTGTAGACTCCACCTCTGGGGGCAGGGCACAGCTGAACAAAAGGCAGCAGAAACTTCTGCAGACTTAAACGTCCCTCTCTGACAGCTTTGAAGTGAGTAGTGGTTCTCCCAGCATGGAGTTTGAGATCTGAGAACACACAGATTGCCTCCTCAAGTGGGTCCCTGACCCCTGAGTAGCCTAACTGGGAGGCACCTCCCAGTAGGGGCCAACTGACACCTCATATGGCCAGATGCCCCTCTCAGACAAAGCTTCCAGAGGAAGGATCAGGCAGCAACATCTGCCGTTCTGCAATATTTGCTGTTCTGCAGCCTCCACTGGTGATACCCAGGCAAACAGGGTCTGGAGTGGACCTCCAGCAAACTCCAACAGACCTGCAGCTGACGGTCCTGACTGTTAGAAGGAAAACTAGCAAACGGAAAGGACATCTACACCAAAACCCCATCTGTACATCACCATCATCAAAGACCAAAGGTAGATAAAACCACAAAGATGGGGAGAAACCAGAGCAGAAAAGCTGAAAATTCTAAAAACCAGAGCACCTCTTCTCCTCCAAAGGAACGCATCTCCTTGCCAGCAATGGAACAAAGCTGGATGGAGAATGACTTTGATGAGTTGAGAGAAGAAGGCTTCAGACAATCAGTAATAACAAACTTCTCCAAGCTAAAGGAGGATGTTCGAACCCATCGCAAAGAAGCTAAAAACCTTGAAAAAAGACGAATGGCTAACTAGAATAAACAGTGTAGAGAAGTCTTTAAATGACCTGATGGAGCTGAAAACCATGGCACAAGAACTACATGATGCATGCAAAAGCTTCAGTAGCCGATTTGATCAAGTGGAAGAAAGCGTATCAGTGATTGAAGATCAAATGAATGAAATGAAGCAAGAAGAGAAGTTTAGAGAAAAAAGAGTAAAAAGAAACGAACAAAGCCTCCAAGAAATATGGGACTATGTGAAAAAACCAAATCTACGTCTGATTGGTGTATCTGAAAGTGACAGGGAGAATGGAACCAAGTAGGAAAACACTTTTCAGGATATTATCCAGGAGAATTTCCCCAACCTAGCAAGGCAGGCCAACATTCAAATTCAGGAAATACAGAGAACGCCACAAAGATACTCCTCGAGAAGAGCAATTCCAAGACACATAATCATCAGATTCACCAAAGTTGAAATGAAGGAAAAGATGTTAAAGGCAGCCAGAGAGAAAGGTCGGGTTACCCACAAAGGGAAGCCCATCAGACTAACAGTGGATCTATCAGCAGAAACCCTACAAGCCAGAAGAGAGTGGGGGCCAATATTAAACATTCTTAAAGACAAGAATTTTTCAACCCAGAATTTCATATCCAGCCAAACTAAGCTTCATAAGTGAAGGAGAAATAAAATCCTTTACAGACAAAAAAATGCTGAGAGATTTTGTCACCACCAAGCCTGCCTTACGAGAGCTCCTGAAGGAAGTACTAAACATAGAAAGGAAAACCAGTACCAGCCACTGCAAAAACATGCCAAATTGTAAAGACCATCAATGCTAGGAAGAAACTGAATCAACTAACGAGCAATATAACCAGCTAACATCATAATGACAGGATCAAATTCACACATAACAATATTAACCTTAAATGTAAATGGGCTAAATGCTCCCATTAAAAGACACAGACTGGCAAATTGAATAAAGAGTCAAGACCCATCAGTGTGCTGTATTCAGAAGACCCATTTCATGTGCAGAGACACACACAGGCTCAAAATAAAGGGATGAAGGAAGATCTACCAAACAAATGGAAAACAAAAAAAGCAGGGGTTGGAATCCTAGTCTCTGATAAAACAGAATTTAAACCAACAAAGATCAAAAGAGACAAAGAGGGCCATTACATAATGGTAAAGGGATCAATTCAACAAAAAGAGCTAACTCTCCTAAATATATATGCACCCAATACAAGAGCACCCAGATTCATAAAGCAAGTCCTTAGAGACCTACAAAGAGATTTAGGCTCCCACACAATAATAATGGGAGACTTTAACACCCCACTGTCAACATTAGACAGATCAAGGAGACAGAAAGTTAACAAGGATATCCAGGAATTGAACTCAGCTCTGCACCAAGCAGACCTAATAGACATCTACAGAACTCTCCACCCCAAATCAACAGAATATACATTCTTTTCAGCACCACATCGCACTTATTCCAAAATTGACCACATAGTTGGAAGTAAAGCACTCCTCAGCAAATGTAGAAGAACAGAAATTATAATATCTCTCAGACCACAGTGCAATCAAACTAGAACTCAGGATTAAGAAACTCACTCAAAACTGCTCAACTACTTGGAAACTGAACAACCTGCTCCTGAATGACTACTGGGTACATAACAAAATGAAGGCAGAAATAAAGATGTTCTTTGAAACCAATGAAAATAAAGACACAACATACCAGAATCTCTGGGACACATTTAAAGCAGTGTGTAGAGGGAAATTTATAGTACTAAATGCCCACAAGAGAAAGCAGGAAAGATCTAAAATTGACACTCTAACATCACAATTAAAACAACTAGAGAAGCAAGAGCAAACACATTCAAAAGCTAGCAGAAGGTAAGAAATAACTAAGATCAGAGCAGAACTGAAGGAGATAGAGACACAAAAAACTCTTCAAAAAGTCACTGAATCCAGGAGCTGGTTTTTTGAAAAGATCAACAAAATTCATAGACTGCTAGCAAGACTAATAAGAAGAGAAGAATCAAGTAGATGCAATAAAAAATTATAAAGGGAATATCACCACCAATGCCACAGAAATACAAACTACCATCAGAGAATACTATGAACACCTCTACGCAATTAAACTAGAAAATCTAGAGGAAATGGATAAATTCCTGGACACATACACCCTCCCAAGACTAAACCAGGAAGAAGTTGAATCCCTGAATAGACCAGTAACAGGTTCTGAAATTGAGGCAATAATTAATAGCCTACCAACCAAAAAAAGTCCAGGACCAGATGGATTCACAGCCAAATTCTACCAGAGGTACAAAGAGGAGCTGGTACCATTCCTTCTGAAACTATTCCAATCAATAGAAAAAGAGGGAATCCTCCCTAACTCATTTTATGAGGCCAATGTCATCCTGATACCAAAGACTGGCAGAGACACGACAAAAAAAGAGAATTTTAGACCAATATCCCTGATGAACATCAATGCAAAATCCTCAATAAAATACTGGCAAACCGAATCCAGCAGCACATCAAAAAGCTTATCCACCACGATCAAGTTGGCTTCATCCCTGGGATGCAAGGCTGGTTCAACAAACGCAATAAATGTAATCCATCATATAAACAGAACCAACGACAAAAACCACATGATTATCTCAATAGATGCAGAAAAGGCCTTTGACAAAATTCAACAGCCCATCATGCTAAAATCTCTCAATAAACTAGGTATTGATGGGACGTATCTCAAAATAATAAGAGCTATTTATGACAAACCCACAGCCAATATCATACTGAATGGGCAAAAACTGGAAGCATTCCCTTTGAAAACTGGTACAAGACAGGGATGCCCTCTCTCACCACTCCTATTCAACATAGTGTTGGAAGTTCTGGCCAGAGCAATGAGGCAAGAGAAAGAAATAAAGGTATTAAATTAGGAAAATAGGAAGTTAAATTGTCTCTGCAGATGACATGATTGTATATTTAGAAAACCCCATCATCTCAGCCCAAAATGTCCTTAAGCTGATAAACAACTTCAGCAAAGTCTCAGGATACAAAATCAACGTGCAAAAATCACAAGCATTCCTATATACCAATAATAGACAAACAGCCAAATCATGAATAAACTCCCATTCACAATTGCTTCAAAGAGAATAAAATACCTAGGAATCCAACTTACAAGGGATATGAAGGACTTCTTCAAGGAGAACTACAAACCAACCACTGCTCAAGGAAATAAGAGAGGACACAAACAAATGGAAGAATATTCCATGCTCATGGATAGGAAGAATCAACATTGTAAAAATGGCCCTACTGCCCAAGGTAATTTATAGATTTAATGCCATCCCCATCAAGCTACCAATGACTTTCTTCACAGAATTGGAAAAAACTACTTTAAATTTCATATGGAACCAAAATAGAGCCCGCATGGCCAAGACAATCCTAAGTCAAAAGAACAAAGCTGGGCCGGGCGCGGTGGCTCAAGCCTGCAATCCCAGCACTTTGGGAGGCCGAGGCGGGCGGATCACAAGGTCAGGAGATCGAGACCATCCTGGCTAACACGGTGAAACGCCGTCTCTACTAAAAAATACAAAAACTAGCAGGCGAGGTGGCGGGCGCCTGTAGTCCCAGCTACTCGGGAGGCTGAGGCAGGAGAATGGCATGAACCCGGGAGGCGGAGCTTGCAGTGAACTGAGATCTGGCCAGTGCACTCCAGCTTGGGTGACAGAGCGAGACTCCGTCTCAAAAAAAAAAAAAAAAAAAGAACAAAGCTGGAGGCATCATGCTACCTGCCTTCAAACTATACTACAAGGCTACAGTAACCAAAACAGCATGGTACTGGTACCAAAACAGAGATATAGACCAATGGAACAGAACAGAGCCCTCAGAAATAATACCACACATCTACAACCATCTGATCTTTGACAAATCTGACAAAAACAAGAAATGGGGAAAGGATTCCCTATTTAATAAATGGTGCTGGGAAAACTGGCTAGCTATATGTAGAAAGCTAAAACTGGATCCCTTCCTTACACCTTACACAAAAACTAATTCAAGATGGATTAAAGACTTAAATGTTAAACCTAAAACCATAAAAACCCTAGAAGAAAGCCTAGGCAATGCCATTCAGGCCATAGGCATGGGCAAGGACTTCATGACTAAAACACCAAAAGCAATGGCAACAAAACCAACATTGACAAATGGGATCTAATTAAACTAAAGAGCTTTTGTGCAGCAAAAGAAACTACCATCAGAGTGAACAGGCAACATACAGAATGGGAGAAAATTTTTACAATCTACCCGTCTGACAAAGGGCTAATATCCAGCATCTACAAAGAACTTAAACAAATTTACAAGAAAAAAAATCACATAGCCCCATCAAAAAGTGGGCAAAGGATATGAACAGGCACTTCCCAAAAGAAGACATTTAAGCAGCCAACAGTCACATGAAAAAATGCTCATCATCACTGGCCATCAGAGAAATGCAAATCAAAACCATCTCACACCAGTTAGAATGGCAATCATTAAAAAGTCAGGAAACAACAGGTGCTGGAGAGGATGTGGAGAAATAGGAACGCTTTTACACTGTTGTTGGGACTGTAAACTAGTTCAACCATTGTGGAAGATACTGTAGCGATTCCTCAAGGATCTAGAACTAGAAATACCATTTGACCTAGCCATCCCGTTACTGGGCATATACCCAAAGGATTATAAATCATGCTGCTATAAAGACACATGCAGATGTATGTTTATTGCGGCACTATTCACAATAGCAAAGACTTGGAACCAACCCAAATGTCCATCAATGGTAGACTGGATTAAGAAAATGTGGCACACAGGCTGGGCGCGGTGGCTCATGCTTGTAATCCCAGCACTTTGGGAGGCTGAGGTGGGCGGATCACGAGGTCAGGAGATCTAGACCATGGTGAAACCCTGTCTCTACTAAAAATACAAAAAAAATTAGCCAGGCATGGTGGCGGGCACCAATAGTCCCAGCTACTAGGGAGGCTGAGGCAGGAGAATGGCGTGAACCCGGGAGGTGGTGCTTGCAGTGAGCCGAGATCCCGCCACTGCACTCCAGCCTGGGTGACAGAGCAAGACTTCGTTTCAAAAAAAAAAACAAAACAAAAGAAAATGTGGCACATATACACCATGGAATACTATGCACACATAAAAAAGGATGAGTTCATGTCATTTGTAGGGACATGGATGAAGCTAGAAACCATCATTCTGAGCAAACTATCACAAGGACAGAAAATCAGCCACGCATGTTTTCACTCATAGGTGGGAACTGAACAATGAGAACACTTGGACACAGGAAGGGGAACATCACACACCAGAGCCTGTTGTGGGGTCGGGGGAGGGAGGAAGGATAGCATTAGGAGATATACCTAATGTAAATGACGTGTTAACGGGTGCAGCACACCAACATAGCACATGTATACATATGTAACAAACCTGCACGTTGTGCACATGTACCCTAGAACTTAAAGTATAATTAAAAAAAAGAAAGAGAAAAAAAAAGACAACACAGGACAGGCATTATAGCATTTTAACACAGATTTAAGAGCTCAGTGGCCGGGCTCGGTGGCTCACACCTGTAATCCCCACAACTTTGGGAGGCCGAGATGGGCAGATCATTTGAAGCCAGGAGCTGGAGACCAGCTGGCCAACATGGCAAAACTCCGTCTCTATTAAAAATACAAAAATTAGCCAGACCTGGTGGCACATATCTGTAATCCCAACTATTCGGGAAGCTGAGACAGGAGAATTGCTTAAACCTGGGAGGCGGAGGTTGCAGTGAGCCGAGATCATGCCACTGCATTCCAGCCTGGGAGAAAAACCGAGGCTCTGTCTCAAAAAACAAAAACAAAAAAAACCAACCCAAAAATCCCTCAACTATTGGGATAGGCTTGGATCAATCCATGGTTCTGATAATTATTAGCTGTGTTTCCTTAGGCAAGTATCTTAAACTGACTAAACCTCATTTTCCTTGATTTCTGCAGTGTAAAATGTATGAAGGATAAAATGAAGAGGCACTATTTACTGCACCTGCTTTAAACACTGTGAGTATTAAATGCGATATTTCAAGTATAGTGCTTAACATAGTTGTTGGCAGATTATAAGTAGTTTATAAATATTAGCTAATACTATCATTTCCTTGTAGATTTAATTGCTTTTATTGATTTTGAGATTGTGCTTAAAAAAAAAAAACCACTAGGGCTTTCAACATATCTTTCTGACATGATATGGCTTATTTCTAACCAACACTGTTTTTTTATGTAAGAGACAGAATCTTTAAAAAAAAAAAAAAGAGGGTCTCTCTCTGTAACCCAGGCTGGAATACACTGGCACGGTCACGGCTCACTTCAAGGTTTAACTCCAGGGCTCAAGTCATCTACCCGCCTCACTATCCCAAAGTGCTGGGATTCAGAAGTGAGCCTCACTATGACCGGCTCTTTGTGGTTTGGTTTTTTTTTTTTTAAAGACAGAGTCGACTGGGCATGGTGGCTGTAATCCCAGCATTTTGGGAGGCCGAGGTGGGCAGATCACAAGGTCAGAAAATTGAGACCATCCTGGCTAACATGGTGAAACCTCACGTCCACTAAAAATACAAAAAATTAGCCAGGCATGGTGGCACGCGCCTGTAGTCCCAGTTACTCGGGAGGCTGAAGCAGGAGAACCACTTGAACCCAGGAGGTGGAGGTCGCAGTGAGCCAAGATCGTGCGAATGCACTCCAGCCTGCACAACGGAGCGAGACTCCCTTTCAAAAAAAAAAAAAAAGACAAAGCCTTGCTCTTTGCCCAGGCTGGAGTGCGGAGGCCCAGTCACGGCTCACTGCAACCTCAACCTCCCAGACTCAACCAGTCCTCCCTACCTCAGCCTCCTGAGTAGCTGGGACCACAGGCACATACCACCACACCTGGCTAATTTTTATTTATTTTTTATTTTTATTTTTTTTTAGAGACAGAGTCTTGCCATGTTGCCCAGGCTGGTCTCGAGCTTCTGGGCTCAACCAATCCTCCCACCTTGGCCTCTCAAAGTGCTGGGATTACAGGCATGAGCCACTAAGCCTGGCCATCAACAGAATTCTCTACCTAACAAAAATATCTTTCAAAAACCTAAGTAAGATAAAGGTTTTTTCAGACATATAGCATCATTAATAATTAGGGAAACACAAACTAAACCACAATGAGATATCACTGGGGGGGCGGAGCAAGATGGCCGAATAGGAACAGCTCCAGTCTCCAACTCCCAGCGCGAGCGACACAGAAGACCGGTGATTTCTGCATTTTCAACTGAGGTACTGGGGTCATCTCTCTAGGGAGTGCCGGACAATCGGTGCTGGTCAGCTGCTGCAGCCTGACCAGCGTGAGCTGAAGCAGGGCGAGGCATCGCCTCACCTGGAAGCGCAAGGGGGAAGGAAATCCCTTTTCCTAGCCAGGGGAACTGAGACACACAACACCTGGAAAATCGGGTAACTCCCACCCCAATACTGCGCTTTAAGGAAACAGGCACACCAGGAGAATATATCCCACACCTGGCCGGGAGGGTCCCACGCCCACGGAGCCTCCCTCACTGCTAACACAGCCGTCTGCGGCGATCAATCCGCAAGGCAGCAGCGAGGCTGGGGGAGGGGCGCCCGCCATTGCTGAGGCTTAAGTAGGTAAACAAAGCTGCTGGGAAGCTCGAACTGGGTGGAGCTCACAGCAGCTCAAGGAAGCCTGCCTGTCTCTGTAGACTCTACCTCTGCGGACAGCGCACAGCTGCAGTCTAATAGGGGAAGCAGCGGGGGCCGGTGCAGATGCGAAGGACTCTGTCTGACAGCTTTGGGGAGAGCCGTGGATCTCCTAACGCGGAGGTTGAGATCTGAGAACTGACAGACTGCCTGCTCAGATGGGTCCCTGACCCCTGAGTAGCCTAGCTGGGAGACATCCCCCACTAGGGGCAGTCTGACACCCCACACCTCACAGGGTGGAGTCACCCCTGAGAGGAAACTTCCAAAGGAAGAATCAGACAGGTACACTCGCTGTTCAGCAATATTCTATCTTCGGCAACCTCTGCTGCTGATACCCAGGCAAACAGGGTCTGGAGTGGACCTCAAGCAATCTCCAACAGACCAACAGAGACAGTCCTTCTGACTGTCAGATGAAAACTATCAAACAGGAAGGACACCTATACCAAAACCCATCAGTACGTCACCATCATCAAAGACCAGAGACAGATAAAACCACAAAGATGGGGAAGAAGCAGGGCAGAAAAGCTGGAAATTCAAACAATAAGAGCACATCTCCCCGTGCAAAGGAGCGCAGCCCATCGCCAGCAACGGATCAAAGCTGGTCAGAGAATGACTTTGACGAGATGAGAGAAGAAGGCTTCAGTCCATCAAACCTCTCAGAGCTAAAGGAGGAATTACGTACCCAGCACAAAGAAACTAAAAATCTGAAAAAAGAGTGGAAGAATTGACAGCTAGACTAATTAATGCAGAGAAGATCATAAACGAAATGACAGAGATGAAAACCATGACACGAGAAATACGTGACAAATGCACAAGCTTCAGTAACCGACTCGATCAACTGGAAGAAAGAATATCAGCGATTGAGGATCAAATGAATGAAATGAAGCGAGAAGAGAAACCAAAAGAAAAAAGAAGAAAAAGAAATGAACAAAGCCTGCAAGAAGTATGGGATTATGTAAAAAGACCAAATCTACGTCTGATTGGGGTGCCTGAAAGTGAGGGGGAAAATGGAACCAAGTTGGAAAACACTCTTCAGGATATCATCCAGGAGAACTTCCCCAACCTAGTAGGGCAGGCCAACATTCAAATTCAGGAAATACAGAGAACGCCACAAAGATACTCCTCCAGAAGAGCAACTCCAAGACACATAATTGCCAGATTCACCAAAGTTGAAATGAAGGAAAAAATCTTAAGGGCAGCCAGAGAGAAAGGTCGGGTTACCCACAAAGGGAAGCCATCAGACTAACAGCAGATCTCTCGGCAGAAACTCTACAAGCCAGAAGAGAGTGGGGGCCAATATTCGACGTTCTTAAAGAAAAGAATTTTCAACCGAGAATTTCATATCCAGCCAAACTAAGTTTCATCAGTGAAGGAGAAATAAAATCCTTTACAGATAAGCAAATGCTTAGAGATTTTGTCACCACCAGGCCTGCCTTACAAGAGACCCTGAAGGAAGCCCTAAACATGGAAAGGAAAAACGCGTACCAGCCATTGCAAAAACATGCCAAAATGTAAAGCATCGAGGCTAGGAAGAAACTGCATCAACTAACGAGCAAAATAACCAGTTAATATCATAATGACAGGATCAAGTTCACACATAACAATATTAACCTTAAATGTCAATGGACTAAATGCTCCAATAAAAGACACAGACTGGCAAACTGGATCAAGAGTCAAGACCCATCAGTCTGCTGTATTCAGGAGACCCATCTCACATGCAGAGACATACATAGGCTCAAAATAAAGGGATGGAGGAAGATCTACCAAGCAAATGGAGAAAAAAAAAGCAGGGGTTGCAATCCTAGTCTCTGATAAAACAGACTTTAAACCATCAAAGATCAAAAGAGACAAAGAAGGCCATTACATAATGGTAAAGGGATCAATTCAACAGGAAGAGCTAACTCTCCTAAATATATATGCACCCATACAGGAGCACCCAGATTCATAAGCAAGTCCTTAGAGACCTACAAAGAGACTTAGACTCCCATACAATAATAATGGGAGACTTCAACACTCTACTGTCAACATTAGACAGATCAAGGAGACAGAAAGTTAACAAGGATATCCAGGAATTGAACTCATCTCTGCACCAAGCGGACCTAATAGACATCTATAGAACTCTCCACCCCAAATCAACAGAATATACATTCTTCTCAGCACCACATCGCACTTATTCCAAAATTGACCACATAATTGGAAGTAAAGCACTCCTCCGCAAATGTACAAGAACAGAAATTATAACAAACTGTCTCTCAGACCACAGTGCAATCAAACTAGAACTCAGGACTAAGAAACTCAATCCAAACCGCTCAACTACATGGAAACTGAACAACCTGCTCTGAATGACTACTGGGTACATAACGAAATGAAGGCAGAAATAAAGATGTTCTTTGAAACCAATGAGAACAAAGACAACATACCAGAATCTCTGGGACACATTTAAAGCAGTGTGTAGAGGGAAATTTATAGCACTAAATGCCCACAAGAGAAAGCAGGAAAGATCTAAAATTGACACTCTAACATCACAATTAAAAGAACTAGAGAGGCAAGAGCAAACACATTCAAAAGCTAGCAGAAGGCAAGAAATAACTAAGATCAGAGCAGAACTGAAGGAGATAGAGACACAAAAAACCTGCAAAAAATCAATGAATCCAGGAGTTGGTTTTTTGAAAAGATCAACAAAATTGACAGACCGCTAGCTAGACTAATAAAGAAGAAAAGAGAGAGGAATCAAATAGACGCAATAAAAATGATAAAGGGGATATCACCACCGACCCACAGAAATACAAACAACCATCAGAGAATACTATAAATGCCTCTATGCAAATCAACTAGAAAATCTAGAAGAAATGGATAATTCCTGGACACTTACACTCTCCCAAGACTAAACCAGAAGAAGTTGAATCCCTGAATAGACCAATAGCAGGCTCTGAAATTGAGGCAACAATTAATAGCCTACCCACCAAAAAAAGTCCAGGACCAGATGGATTCACAGCTGAATTCTACCAGAGGTACAAGGAGGAGCTGGTACCATTCCTTCTGAAACTATTCCAATCAATAGAAAAAGAGGGAATCCTCCCTAACTCATTTTATGAGGCCGACATCATCCTGATACCAAGCCTGGCAGAGACACAACAAAAAAAAGAGATTTTAGACCAATATCCCTGATGAACATCGATGCAAAAATTCTCAATAAAATACTGGCAAACCGGATTCAGCAGCACATCAAAAAGCTTATCCACCATGATCAAGTGGGCTTCATCCCTGGGATGCAAGCTGGTTCAACATTCGCAAATCCATAAACGTAATCCAGCATATAAACAGAACCAAAGACAAGAACCACATGATTATCTCAATAGATGCAGAAAAGGCTTTTGACAAAATTCAACAGCCCTTTATGCTAAAAACGCTCAATAAATTCGGTATTGATGGAACGTACCTCAAAATAATAAGAGCTATTTATGACAAACCCACAGCCAATATCATACTGAATGGGCAAAAACTGGAAAAATTCCCTTTGAAAACTGGCACAAGACAGGGATGCCCTCTCTCACCACTCCTATTCAACATAGTGTTGGAAGTTCTGGCTAGGGCAATCAGGCAAGAGAAAGAAATCAAGGGTATCCAGTTAGGAAAAGAAGAAGTCAAATTGTCCCTGTTTGCAGATGACATGATTGTATATTTAGAAAACCCCATGGTCTCAGCCCAAAATCTCCTTAAGCTGATAAGCAACTTCAGCAAAGTCTCAGGATACAAAATTAATGTGCAAAAATCACAAGCATTCTTATACACCAGTAACAGACAAGCAGAGAGCCAAATCAGGAATGAACTTCCATTCACAATTGCTTCAAAGAGAATCAAATACCTAGGAATCCAGCTTACAAGGGATGTAAAGGACCTCTTCAAGGAGAACTACAAACCACTGCTCAGTGAAATCAAAGAGGACACAAACAAATGGAAGAACATACCATACTCATGGATAGGAAGAATCAATATCGTGAAAATGGCCATACTGCCCAAGGTGATTTATAGATTCAATGCCATCCCCATCAAGCTACCAATGACTTTCTTCACAGAATTGGAAAAAACTGCTTTAAAGTTCATATGGAACCAAAAAAGAGCCCGCATTGCCAAGACAATCCTAAGTCAAAAGGACAAAGCTGGAGGCGTCACGCTACCTGACTTCAAACTATACTACAAGGCTACAGTAACCAAAACAGCATGGTACTGGTACCACAACAGAGATATAGACCAATGGAACAGAACAGAGTCCTCAGAAATAATACCACACATCTACAGCCATCTGATCTTTCACAAACCTGACAAAAACAAGAAATGGGGAAAGGATTCCCTATTTATAAATGGTGCTGGGAAATTGGCTAGCCATAAGTAGAAAGCTGAAACTGGATCCTTTCCTTACCCTTATACGAAAAATAATTCAAGATGGATTAGAGACTTAAATGTTAGACCTAATACCATAAAAACCCTAGAAGAAAATCTAGGTAGTACCATTCAGGACATAGGCATGGGCAAGGACTTCATGTCTAAAACACCAAAAGCAACGGCAGCAAAAGCAAAAATTGACAAATGGGATCTAATTAAACTAAAGAGCTTTTGCACAGCTAAAGAAACTACCATCAGAGTGAACAGGCAACCTACAGAATGGGAGAAAATTTTTGCAACCTACTCATCTGACAAAGGGCTAATATCCAGAATCTACAAAGAACTCAAACAAATATACAAGAAAAAAACAAACAACCCCATCAAAAAGTGGGGAAAGGATATGAACAGACATTTCTCAAAAGAAGACATCCATACAGCCAACAGACACATGAAAAAATGCTCATCACACTCGCCATCAGAGAAATGCAAATCAAAACCACAATGAGATACCATCTCACACCAGTTAGAATGGCATATTAAGAAGTCAGGAACAACAGGTGTTGGAGAGGATGTGGAGAAATAGGAACACTTTTACACTGTTGGTGGGATTGTAAACTAGTTCAACCATTATGGAAAACAGTATGGCAATTCCTCAAGGATCTAGAACTAGATGTACCATATGACCCAGCCATCCCAGTACTGGGTATATACCCAAAGGATTATAAACTACTCTACTACAAAGACACATGCACATGTATGTTTATTGCGGCACTATTCACAATAGCAAAGACTTGGAATCAACCCAAATGTCCATCTGTGACAGACTGGATTAAGAAAATGTGGCACATATACACCATGGAATACTATGCAGCCATCAAAAAGGATGAGTTTGCGTCCTTTGTAGGGACATGGATGCAGCTGGAAACCATCATTCTTAGCAAACTATCACAAGAAGAGAAACCAAACACCGCATGTTCTCACTCATAGGTGGGAACTGAACAATGAGAGCAGTTGGACTCGGGAAGGGGAACATCACACACTGGGGCCTATCATGGGGAGCGGGGAGGAGGAGGGATTGCATTGGGGAGTTATACATGATATAAACGTTATGCACATGTACCCTAGAACTTAAAGTATAATAAAAAAAATATAAAAAATAAAAAATAAAAGAGATATCACTACACACCCATTAGAAGGGCTACAATTTAAAAGATGGAAGTGTGGAATCAACTCAAATGTCCATCAACTAATGAGTGGATAAACAAAATACCCATACAATTAAATATTATTCAGCAATAAAAATAAAGTGCTGCTACATGTTACAACATGGATGAACCCTGAAAACCTAATATGTTAAGTGAAAGAAAGTCACAAAAGACCTTGTATCATATGATTCCATTTAATGCTAAATGTATAGAATAGGCAAATCCACAGAGAGAGAAAGTATATTAGTGGGTGCATAGGACTAGGGGGAAAAGATCTGGGGGAAGAATGAGGTGTTACCACTAAATAGTATGGGGTTTTCTTTTCTTAAATGTTCTAAAATTGGTTGTAGTGATAGAGGCACAATTCTGTGAATACAATAAACAATGTTTTACTTTTTTGAAATGGAGTTTCGCTCTTGTTGCCCAAGCTGGAGTGCAATGGCGTGATCTCAGCTCACCGCAACCTCCGCCTTCCGGGTTCAAGGGATTCTCCTGCCTCAGCCTCCCGAGTAGCGGGGATTACAGCATGCGCCACCATGCCTAGCTAATTTTTTGTATTTTTAGTTGAGATGGGGTTTCACCACATTGGTCAGGCCAGGCTGGTCTCAAACTCCTGACCTCAGGTGATCCACCTGCCTCAGCCTCCCAAAGTGCTGGGATTACAGGTGTGAGCTACCACACCTGGCTTTTTAAAAATTATTATTTTTTTTTTCAAACAGAGTCTCGCTCTGCTGCCCAGGCTGGAGTGCAGTGGCACAATCCCAGCTCACTGCAACCTCTGCCTCCCAGGTTATAGCAATTCTCCTGCCTCAGCCTTCCAAGTAACTGGGACTAGAGGCGTACACCACCAAACCTGGCTAATTTTTTTTTATTTCAGTAGGGATGGGGTTGTTTACCATGTTGCCCAGGCTGCTCTTGAACTCCTGAGCTCAGGCAATCCACCCGCCTCAGCCTCCCAAAGTGCTAGGATTACCGGCATGAGCCACCGTGCCCAGCCAATTTTTTATTTTAAATGTGCAAATTGTATGGTATGTGAATTATATCTCAATGGAACTATGTTTTTAGAAAAGGCTGGCGTGTTGGAGAGAATATATACTGGAACTGGACCTCTCATACGCTGCTGGTAGGTACAAACCACTTTGAGTTTGTCAGTTTCTTAAAAAGTTAAAAATACGGCTGGGCACGGTGGCTCATGCCTGTAATCTCAGCACTTTGGGAGGCTGAAGAGGGCGGATCACTTGAGGTCAGAGTTCAAGACCAGCCTGGCCAACATGGTGAAACCCCGTCTCTAATAAAAAAAAATATAAAAATTAGCTGGGCATGGTGGTGGGCGCCTCTAACCCCAGCTACTCAGGAGGCTGAGGCAGGAGAATAGCTTGAACACGGGAGGCGGAGGTTGCAGTGAGGCAAGATCATGCCGCTGGACTCTAGCCTGGGTGACAATGTGAGACTCCGTCTCAAGAAAAAAGAAAAAAAAAAAACATTAAAAATACATGTATCATATGAATCAGCCAATCCAGTCCTAGATATTTACCCAAGAGAAATGAAAGTAGATGTTCATACAGAGACTTGCACATGAATGTTTATAGCAGCTTTATTTGTAATAGTTGAACTCTGGAAACAACCCATAGTCTGTCAACAATAGGTAAAGAATAAACAAGTCTTGGTATAATCCACACAATGGAATACTACTCAGCGAGAAAAAGAAATAGACTCACATAAACGGTGTGGGAGGCAGGTGGATGACATTAAAAGAGGGCAACATGAGACACTTAAGATGACAAAGCCATTCTGTGTCTTTTTTTTTTTTTTTTTACAAATGGGGTCTCACAGGCACGGTGGCTCATGCCTGTAATCCCAGGCACTTTGGAAGGCCAAGGTAGGCAGATAGCCTGAGTCCAGGAGTTTGAGACCAGCCTGGGCAACATGGTGAAACCCCAGCTCTACAAAAAAAAAAAAAAAAGATACAGAATGGCTTTATCATATGAAGAGGACGTCAAGGGTTCAGGAGCTGTGACTGTACCACTGCACTCTAGCCTGCGTGACCGACTGACATCCTGTCTCAAAATAATAATAATATCACACCTGTAATCCCAGCACTTTGGGAGGCCGAGGTGGGCGAATCACCTGAGGTGAGGAGTTCAAGACCAGCCTGACCAACATTGTGAAACCCAGTCTCTACTAAAAATGCAAAATTAGCCAGGTGTGATGGTGCATGCCCGTAATCCCAGCTACTCGGGAGGCTGAGGCAGGAGAATTGCTTGAACCCGGGAGGCGGGCCATTGCACTCCAGCCTGGGCAACAAGGGCAAAACTCCATCTCTCTCTCACACACACACACACACACACACACACACAAATTGGCTAGGCATGGAGGCACATGTCTGTAAACTCAGCTACTCAGGAGGCTGAGGCAGGAGAATTGCTTGAACGCGGGAGGCGGTGGTTGCCTTGAGCCAAGATCGCGCCCTTTCACTCCAGCCTGGGCAACAAGCACGAAACTCTGTTTCAAAATAATAATAATAATAATAATAATACAGAGAACTCTGTACAATTTACCCAGTTTCCCACAATGGTAACATCTTACAAAACTAGAGTACAACATCGCAACCAGGATATTGATCTTGATACAATCTACTGATCATATACTCTTTTTGTTTTTTGAGACAGAGTCTCACTCTGTCGCCCAGGCTGGAGTGCAGTGGTGAGATCTCAGCTCACTGCACACTGTGCCTCCTGGGTTCAAGCCATTCTCCTGCCTCAGCCTCCCAAGTAGCTGGGATTACAGGCACCTGCCACTACACCTGGCTAATTTTTTTTGTATTTTTAGTAGAGGCAGGGTTTCACCATGTGGGCCAGGATGGTCTCTAACTCCTGACATCAAATGATCCACCCATCTCGGCCTTCCAAAGTGCTGGGATTACAGGTGTGAGCCACTACCATGCCCACCACATCCGGCCCTTTGATCTTATATTCTTCTTTTTTTTGAGACGGAGTTTCGCTCTTGTTGCCCAGGCTGGAGTACAATGGTGTGATCTCGGCTCACTGCAACCTCCACCTCCCACATTTAAGCGATTCTCCTGTCTCAGCCTCCCAAGTAGCTGGGATTACAGGCATGTGTCACCACGCCTGGCTAATTTTGTATTCTTAGTAGAGATGGGGTTTCTCCATGTTGGTCAGGCTGGTCTCGAACTCCTGACCTCAGGTGATCTGCCCACCTTAGCTTCCCAAAGTGCTGGGATTACAGGCGTGAGCCACTGTGCCAAGCCTTGATCTTATATTCTTGAGTGTTTTAGTTCTATACAATTTTATCACATGGATTCCTGTATGCCACTGGACTTGGAAGCTCACACTTGTAATTCCTACACTTTGGGAGGCCAGGAGGATCACGTGCAGCCAGAAGTTTCAGACCAGCCTGGGCAATAGAGCAAGAATCCATTTCTATTAAAAAAAAAAAAAAAAGAAAGAAAGAAAGAAAAGAAAAAAGAAAAAAAGGCAGAAGAAAATTTTTGGAGGTGATGGACATGTTTATTATCTTGATTGTGGTGATGGCTGTACACATATAAAATTTATTAAGTTGTACACTTTTTCATATGTGTGATTTATTGTGTGTCAGTTATACCTCAATAATGCTGTTTTTAAAAATTCTGGGCCAGGCATGATGGCTCACGCCTGTAATCCCTGCACTTTGGGAGGCTGAGGTCAGGAGTTCAAGATCAGCCTGGCCAACATGGTGAAACCCCATCTCTACTAAAAATACAAAAATTAGCCAGGCGTGGTGGTGGGTGCCTATAATTTCAGCTACTTGGGAGGCTGAAGCAGGAGAATGGCTTGAACTCGGGAGGCAGAGGTTCCAATGAGCTGAGATTGTGCCACTGCACTCCAGCCTGGGTAACAAGAGCACAACTCCATCTCAAAAAAAATATATATATATATATGGAAGAGGCCCCAAAATCTGGCCATAAACTGGTCCCAAAACTGGCCAATTATAACTTCTGTGTCTATAAATTTATGGGGGATAGATTTATTACAACAATTGGGAGAACAAGTTTTAATTCCAGAGCATTATACAGCCCTCAAAGTCAACATATGATGCAAGAATGGGATATGTCCATGGTATGGGACTAGGAAAAAATTTGCAAGGTTTGAAGGAACCACTTCAAGTGGAAAGAAAAAGTTCCCGCCAAGGTTGAAGATATCATTTTTAATGGCAGCCATTGTTAAGCCTCCAGAACCTACACCTTTAAAATGGTTAACAGATAAGCCAATTTGGATAGAACGATGGCTGTTAAGTAAAGAGAAACTGCAGACTTTAGAGGGCTTAGTTAATAGCTCCAACATTTTCCCCTTGGAATTCTCCAGTTTTCATAATTAAGAAAAAATCTTAATTATGATAATTTTTAAGAAAATTTAATAAAATTTAAGAAAATTTAAGAAATTTAAGAAAATTAAGAAAAATGGAGAATGTTAACTGACTTAAGAGCCATTAATTCAGTTATACAACCTATGGGGACACTGCAGCCAGGACTGCCTTCTCCTGCTATGATTCCAAAAAATTGGCCTTTAATAGTCATAGATTTAAGACTGTCTCTTTACTATCCCCTTAGCTGAGCAAGACTGTGAACGGTTTGCATTTACAATTCCTGCAGTAAACAACCTGCAGCCTGCTAAGCATTTTCATTGCAAAGTGTTGCCACAAGGCATGTTAAACAGTCCAACAATTTGCCAGACTTATGTAGGGCAAGCAATTGAACCTACTCATAAAAATTTTCGCAGTGTTACATTATTCATTATATGGACAATATACTTTTTGCTGTCCCACTCAAGAAATATTACTCCAAAGTTATAATCACTTGCAAAATTTGATTTCTTGCACTGGTTTAATTATAGCTCCTGATAAAATTCAGACTACAACTACTTACCCCTACTTGGGGGCCTTAGTAAATGACACTACCATTGTGTCACAGAACGTAACCATACATAGGGATCAACTGAAAACATTTAATGACTTTAAAAAATTACTAGGGGATGCTAATTGGATACGATCTGCTCTAGGCATTCTTACCTATGCCATGAGTAATCTATTTTCTATCCTTAGAGGAGATCCTAGTTTCACTAGCCCTTGGCAATTAACAAAAGAAGTTGAGGCAGAGCTGCAGCTAATCGAAAAGCAAGTCCATAAGGCTCAAATAAATAGAATAGATCCAGAGAAGACTCTAGATTTGCTAATTTTTCCAACTCAGCATTCACCTATTGGTGTTACTGTTCAAGAGGAAGATCTTGTAGAGTGGCTTTTTCTTCCACACACTAATTCACAGACTGTAACTCCTTACTTGGATCAAATCACTACTATGATAGGAAATGGGAGAACTCGGATTACTAAATTACATGGATATGATCCTGGAAAAATTATTGTTCCTCTCACGAAGGCACAAATACAGCAAGCTTTTATAAATAGTCTTACTTGGCAAACCCATTTAGCTGACTTTGTAGGTATTCTCAGTCATTTCCCTAAAACAAAATTATTTCCATTTTTGAAATCAACTAATTGGATTCTCCCTAAAATAACTACATTTAAACCAATTGAAAATGTTTTTTTTTTGAGACGGAGTCTGCTCTGCCACCAGGCTGGAGTGCAGTGGCCGGCTCTCAGCTCACTGCAAGCTCCGCCTCCGGGTTCACGCCATTCTCCTGTCTCAGCCTCCCGAGTAGCTGGACTACAGGCGCCCGCCTCGTCGCCCGGCTAGTTTTTTTTTTGTATTTTTTAGTAGAGACGGGGTTTCACCGTATTAGCCAGGATGGTCTCGATCTCCTGACCTCGTGATCCGCCCGTCTCGGCCTCCAAAGTGCTGGGATTACAGGCTTGAGCCACCGCGCCCGGCCTTGAAAATGTTTTTACAGATGGGTCTAGTAATGGTAAAACTTCTTATTCTGGCTTGAAAGGTAAAATTTTTCAGACACCCTATACTTCAGTTTTTTGAAAAGCAGAGCTTGTAGCTGTAATTGAGATATTGACTGCTTTTGATATGCCTGCTAATGTGATTTCTGATTCTTCATGAGTGGTTCATTCCACACAATTAATTGAAAATGCTAAAAAAAAAGAAAAAGAAAATGCTCAGTTATGATTTCATATAGATGAACAACAGATGACTTTATTTACCCAATTGCAAACAGCAGTTAGGAGCTGAATGCACCCTTTTTACATCACTCACATTAGGGCTCATACACCTCTTCCAGGACTTTTGACTGAAGGGAATCAAATGGCTGATCACCTACTTGCTACTGCAATATCTAATGCTAGACACTTTCACAATTTAACCCATGTTAATGCCTCTGGTCTCAAACACAGATACAGCATTACCTGGAAAGAAGCAAAAGCCATTATCCAGTGATGACCAACTTGCCAAATGGTGCCTTCCTCATCTTTTACAGGAGGAGTTAATCCTTGAGGATTGGAACCTAATTCTCTTTGGCAAATGGATGTCACACATGTTCCCTCGTTTGGGAGACTAGCTTACGTACATGTATGTGTGGACACCTTTTCTTACTTTGTCTGGGCTACATGCCACTCAGGAGAGTCTTCTGCCTGTGTTAAACGTCACCTATTGCAGTGTTTTGTGGTGATGGACATTCCAGCTTCTATTAAAACAGATAATGCCCCAGGCTATACCAGCTAAGCTCTAGCTACATTTTTCCTCTATATGGAATATTAAACATATTACTGGAATCCCATACAATTCTCAAGGACAAGCCATAGTGGAAAGAATGAATCTCTCCCTGAAACAGCAGTTGCAAAAGCAGAGGTGGGGGGGAAACAGGGACTATGGGATACCCCGTATGCAATTGAATCTTGCATTATTGACTTTAAATTTTTTGAGGCTGCCTAAAGGCCAGATGCTCTCAGCAGCTGAACAGCATCTACAGAAACCAGCTGCAAAGACAGAAGCAGAACAACTGGTTTGGTGGAGAGATATGATAACAAAAAGTTGTAAAATAGGTAAAATAATAACTTGGGGTAGAGGTTATGCTTGTGTTTCTCCAGGACTGAATCAACAGTTGATTTGGATACCATCAAGACACCTGAAACCTTATCATTAGCCAGACGCTGAGGAAGGGATTCCGAGAGGATACCGAGGACTCCCTGGTTGCAGCCATGTTGAGACTGATGCTGAGGAGGACCCCAAATGTCATGAGCAACACCTGTTGAACACAGCCAGATCAAGAAGCTGTCACAGATGGTGGAAGAATACCAGAGGAAAGCAGGACAACCAGTCACAATGAATAATTTAATGATAGCTATAATGGCAGTGATCACCATTGCCATGAGTATTCCTTCAACAAGGGCTGACACAGAGAACAATTATACTTACTGGGTATATATTTATCAATCTTGGCTGGCAATAATGCCTGGATGTAATCACTCTATGACACAGTTACACATGCTTTCTGATCTCAGTATTTACCATAATAAATCTGCTCCTATAATTGAGGTATACCACCATCAAAAACCTATTTGCCAACAGAATAGAACCTGGACAGAAATAATGAACATACTTGTTTGGGAAGATTGCACTGCAGAACAGGAAGAGGTGCTGTGAAATGATTCCCATGGAATCATTATTGATTGGTCCCCTAAGGGGATATTTAGCTTGAATTGCACCTCTCAGTCTGCGTGCCCCTGCCACACTATGTTCAGCTGGTCTGAACAAAATGGTCAAATGGTAGAAATGGTAAGAAAGATGGCAAGAGTTCCTATTATCTGGAAACATGGCGGTATAGTGGCACCTCCGCCTCAAATGATATGGCCCGCTGTAGGAGCTAAACGTAAGAATTTGTGGAAACTATTAATGGCTCTTAATAAGATCAAAATTTGGAAAAGAATAAAAAAGCATCTAGAAGGACACTCTACAAACTTGTCTTTGGATATTGCAAAATCAAAAGAATGAATATTTAAAGCATCTCAGGCACACCTGACCTTAATGCCAGGAACTGGAGTGCTTGAAGGAGCTGCAGACAGATTAGCAGCTAGTAACCCATTAAAATAGATAAAGATGCTGGGCGCAGTGGCTCACGCCTGTAATCCCAATACTTTGGGAGGCCGAGGAGGGCAGATCATGAGGTCAGGAGATCGAGACCATCTTGGCTAACAGGGTGAACCCCATCTCTACTAAAAATACAAAATATTAGCCAGGTGTGGTGGCCAGCACCTGTAGTCCAAGCTACTCAGAAGGCTAAGGCAGGAGAATGGCATGAACCCAGGAGGCGGAGCTTGCAGTGAGCTGAGATCGTGCCACTGCACTCCAGCCTGCACGACAGAGCGAGACTCCATCTCAAGAAAAAAAAAAAAAGATAAAGACACTTTTGGATGCTCTGTGATTTCAATGATGGTTGTGCTTTTAATCTGTGTTGTTTGTCTTTGTATAGTCTGCAGATGCAGATCCCAGTTCCTGTGAGAAGTAGCTCACTGTGACTACTTTTATCGCTTTGTAAAACTAAAAAAGGGGGACATGTTGGGAACAAGCCCCCAAATCTGGCCATAAACTGGCCCCAAAACTGGCCATAAACAAAATCTCTGCAGCACTGTGACATGTTCGTGTTGGCCATGATGCCCACGCTGAAGGTTGTGGGTTTACTGGAATGAGGGAAGGAACACCTGGCCCATCCAGGGCAGAAAACCACTTAAAGGTGTTCCTAAACCACAAACAATAGCATGAACGATCTGTGCCTTAAGGACCTGTTCCTGCTGCAGATAACTAGCCAGAGCTCATCGCTTTGTTTCGGCCCATCCCTTTGTTTCCTGTAAGGAGTACTTTTAGTTAATCTATAACCTATAGAAAGAATGCTTATCATTGGCTTGCTGTCAATAAATATGTGGGTCAAACTCTGTTCAGGGCTGTCAGCTCTGAAGGCTGTCAGCTCCCTGATCCCACTCCACACTCTATATTTCTGTATATGTGTCTTTAATTCCTCTAATGCCACTGGGTTAGGGTCTCCACGATCGAGCTGGTCTCAGTATGCATATATGTATGCATATATTTGGAATATATATATATTCCAAAAGTGGCTGCATGCAGTGGTTCACAATCCCAGCACTTTGGGAGGCTGAGGTCAGAGGATAGCTTGAGCTCAGGAGTTTGAGATCAGTCTGGGCAACATAGGCAGACCCCATCTCTACAAAAACAATTAAAAATTAGCCGGGTTAGTGGTGGCACATGTTTGTAGTCCCAGCTACTTGGGAGGTTGAGTGGGGAGGATCCATTTAGCCCAGGAGTTCAAGGCTGCAGTGAGGGTAACAGAGCAAGACCCTGTCTGAAAAAAATTTTTAAAATCCTGGCCGGGCGCAGTGGCTCACACCTGTAATCCCAACACTTTGGAAGGCCGAGGTGAGTGGATCACGAGGTCAGGAGTTGAAGACCAGCCTGACCAAGATGGTGAAACCCTGTCTCTACTAAAAATACAAAAATTCCGGTTCAGGTGTCAGTTTGAGGCGCAGCTGCCACACCGGAGCCACGATACCTAAAGGAGGGAGAAAGGGAGGCCACAAAGGCCGGGCAAGGCAGTATATGAGCCCTGAGGAGATCGACGTGCAGCTGCAGGCTGAGAAGCAGAAGGCCAGGGAAGAAGAGGAGCAAAAAGAAGGTGGAGATGGAGCTGCAGGTGACCCCAAAAGGAGAAGAAATCTCTAGACTCAGATGACAGTGGCGATGAAGATGACTACCAGCAAAGGCACAAAGGTGTGGAAGGGCTCATCGATAATAAGAATCCCAACTGGGTGGCATAGACAACCAAAAAGCTCACACAACTGGATCTGGACGGGCCAAAGGAGCTTTCAAGGAGAGAACAACAGGAGATTGAGAAGCAGAAGGCAAAAGAGCGTTACATGAAAATGCACTTGGCCAGGAAGACAGAGCAACCAAGGCCGACCTGGCCCGGCTGGCCATCATCCGGAAACAGCAGGAGGACGCTGCCCAGAAGAAGGAAGAGGAAAGGAAAGCAAAAGACAATGCCACATTGTCAGGAAAACCAATGCAGTCTCTCTCCCTGAATAAGCAACTGTGACCCGCAGGAGGAAATGCCAGGGACCTGGGCTGTGCTGCCGGGACCTCTGCTGTGTCTTGTCCACCCTGTGCCCTGGTGCCACTGCAACAGCCCCTCACGGCCAGAAGCCCCCCACAGCCTGGGGCCTCCTCTTCATCTTGGCACAGAAATTGTTTGGGGGATGTGGGGGGGGATGGGGGAGGGGTAGCTGCTATCTTTGAGACAGAAAGATGCAGGACAGCATTTCATATGGAACCATTTGAATGTTTTTGCTGTTTTTAGAATTCAGAGCCCCAGCTGGGGGATGTCTGGGAGATCAGGTAAGAAGAGCTTTCATTTGTCTGGTAGATAGCACGTAAGGGCGTGGTCGTGCCAGGAGGCAGCTGCTCATGGGTTTGCTACACCCAGCCCTGGACTATGTTGCCTGGGTGCTCATTCAGAGAGGGGCTGTCATCTGGGAGCCTGTGCCCCTGGGTCCTCGAGGGTCATGGCTTGCCCCTGGTCAGTCCTGTCTGACCAAGGCCTCGCCTCTCTGCCCTTCCCCACCTGGTTCCTACCCACCTGGCCAGGGCCAGTGCCTATTTTTAACCCTACCCATTGATCATTTCAAGAAACCTCTGTTCTCCAGCCTGGGCAACAGAGCAAGACTCTGTCTCAAAAAAAAAGAAAGAAAGAAAGAAAGAAAGAAACCTCTGTTTACCATGCAGCACCCAGGCAAAACATGCTCCACAAATTCAACTTGTATATTTGGCAGATTAAACTTGACATTATCGAAAAAATAGAAAATAAAAATTAGCCTGGCACGGTGGCAGGCACCTGTAATCCCAGCTACTCGGGAGGCTGAGGCAGGAGAATCGCTTGAATCCATGTGACAGAGGTTGCAGTGAGCCAAGATCGCGCCACTGCACTCCAGCCGCGGCAACAGAGTGAGACTCTGTCTCAAAAAAAAAAAAAAAAAAAAAAAAATCCTGAAAGTTAAAATATCTCCAGAAATAAAACTAAATTTTTGAATCGTGGTTCAACCAAATTGGCCCTCATTTCGTGAAACAATAATAGGTTTCATCATCCAAATTTTGTTTGGAACCAGGGGATCAATTCCGATGTAAAACACAGTACAAACTGTCATGTCAGGATTAGTTAGTTCTACAAGAAAGCACAAAACCCCTGCAGCCTATGGGTGGAGGTTGGCCACCTGAGCCTGTTTCAACAGAGTGTCTATTGTAAGAAGTGAAACTGCCTTAGGCGTTTTTTGAAAACTTATTTAGAGAATTTTGATAGCCGAGGAGTTTTTCCCACATTAGCCAAATGCCAAAATACTTTCTCTTATTTTCACAAACACCAAAGTTTTAATTGGTTTCCTTCTACCACACATGCACATACATATCATTTTCCTTTGAATGTTAATTTTGGTAAAAGTTATAACTTAAAGAAAAGCACACTGGTATGTAAAATATTTCAAACTTGTGGGATTCTTTCTCAATAAAACCTCTATTAATGCCTAGGTTTTTGATAGCTATTTTTAAAACTCATTTGCTTTTATTAAGTAATACTTGTACAAAGTATATTCAATAATTGAATTCATAAAAACACACATGGTACAAAAGGGTAAAGTCTCTCTCCCACCTCTATTCCCACCCAATTCCCTTCCCCAAAGTGTCCAGTTTTGCCAGTTTCTTGTATGAATTGTCAGAAACTCTATGCGTATACAGGCGTGTGTGTCTATATGTGTGTTAGTACACAGCATGTAGTCTTAGTATCTCAGTTGTTTCTTTTTTTTTGAGACGGAGTTTCACTCTTGTTGCCCAGGATGGAGTGCAATAGCGCAATATCAGCTCATGGTAACCTTTGCCTCCTGGGTTCCAGTGATTCTCCTGCTTCAGCCTCCAGAGTAGCTGGGATTATACACATGAGCCACCACGCCTGGCTAATTTTTGTATTTTTAGTAAAGATGGGGTTTCTCCATGTTGGTCAGGCTGGTCTCAAATTCCTGACCTCGTGATCCACCTGCCTCGGCCTCCCAAAGTGCTGGGATTACAGGCGTGAGCCACTTTGCCTGGCAGTATCTCAGTTTTTTAAAAAAACAAAAAACTATAGGCCAGGTGCAGTGGCCCACGCTTGTGATCCCAGCACTTTGGGAGGCTGGTGGGGGCAGATCACCTGAGCCCAGGAGTTCAAGACCAGCCTGGCCAACATGATGAAACCCCGTCTGTACTAAAAATACAAAAATTAGCTGGGTGTGGTGGTGCAGGCCTGTAATCCCAGCTACTCAGGAGGCTGAGGCATGAGAATCTCTTGAACCTGGGAGGCAGAGGTTGCAGCGAGCCAAGATCATGCCATTGCACTCCAGCCTGGGTGACAGAGTGATACTATCTCAAAAAAGCAAACAAAAAAAGATACATTTTTTTATACCATGAGATCTTATTATATCAAAAAACCCTATTTTTAAAATAGTTAACATATTCATGTGTTAAAATTCAATGTTTCCTTTGTTCCCTCCCTGTCCAGGAGGGGAAAACCTTTAGACAAATTCTAATAGAACTGTAAAATTCAACAGGTTTCTCTTCTATGTTTTGGCTTCCATCTAGTTCTCCTAAACAACCAGTGTTTCCAGTTTGTTGTGTTTTCTATGCATATAGAGCCTGTTTTCCACTAATAACACAATCTTGCTCCATGAATGCAGGGACTCTGTCTATCTGGTTCACTGTTTCTTAACCAAATACAGTACCTAACACAGTTCCTGGCACGTAGTAAATGTTCAATACATCTTTTGCGGGGCTGGGAGCAGTGGCTCACGCCTGTAATTCCAGCAGTTTGGAAGGCTGAGGCAGGCAGATTGCTTGAGTCCAGGAGTTGGAGGCCAGCCTGGGCAACATAGTCAGATCCCATCTCTGCAAAAAATTTAAAAAATAGCCAGACATGGTGGTGCGCACCTGTCTTCCCAGCTACTTGGGAGGCTGAGGAGGGAGGATCGTTTGAGGCTGCAGTGAGCTGTGATCACGCCACTGTACTCCAGCCAAGGTGACAGAGCAAGACGCTGTCACAAAAAAATAATAAATCTTTTTGGAATTAAATAATATCCTTATCTCCCTATTCCTTACCTCCATTTCCAAATATATCTAGCAAGTCTAATTCTCTCATGTGAATTTGCTCAGCTTCATCCCTTCCTTGCTTTTTCTGTGATCACAGTCCCAACTCAGTCTAATCAATACATGCCTTAGACCACTACTACCTCCTGATGAATCTCCTATCTGTCTCCCACACAGATACATAGCTCTGTGGAAAGACAAGCCATGTCACGTGATGGTTAGAAGAGACACCAGGTTTAGACTCAGACAGCCTGAGTTCATATTCCAGGTCTGCTATTTAGAAGCAATGGGGCCTTGGGGAAGCAAGTTACCCAGGGTCTGTGCCTCAGTTTCCTTGCCTGTACAACAGCGATGACAGTGTCTTCCTCATGGGGTAGTTGTAAGATTAAATGGGCTAATATGTAAGGCATTTACATATAAGGCATGTAAGAAGTGTTCAATAAATGTCATTATTATGGCAAGAATAATCTTCCTCAAACACTGTTTGAATAGTAAGTCCTTTTTCATAAACCTTAAACTGCTTTTAGTAGCTCCTCATAGAAACTATAATTTATTTACACTAAGCCCTAAATCTCCTTATCAATTTAGCTCCTCCTCCTATTTACTCAACCAGTTTTTTTCTTTTTTCTTTCTTTCTTTCTTTTTTTTGAGATGGAGTTTTGTTCTTGTTGCCCAAGCTGGAGTGCAATGGTGTGATCTTGGCTCACTGAAACCTCTGCTCCTGACTTCAAGCTATTCTGCCTCAGCCTCCTGAGTAGCTAGGACTACAGGTGCCCACTACCATGTCCAGCTAATTTTTGTATTTTTAGTAGAGACGGGGTTTCACCATTTATATATTTTGATATATTTTCAGTTGTGTGTATTCAGATTATCCCAGTAGATTATAATGTCTTCAAAATCTGCCTATTATTTTATTACATCTGTACGTTATATTCACAATGCACAGAAATATATTTTCATTTCCTCCTTCCCTCCCTCCTTCCCTTCGTTCCTTCCTTCCATTTGATCATCCTCCAAATCCTCTGGCTTCCAGGAAAATGAAGGCAATAAAATACAGAAAAGGCTGTGCCTGGGTATGGTCTGAGACAGGCTGCGGGAGCCTGTCCCGAGGTGAGAGCAAAGCTGTCACTCCCAAAATGCATTCCTTTTAGAAAATTTGTATCTGAAGTATTTTGGGGGGGTTGATAAAAGCAACTGGTAAACCTTCAGCAGTAAATCACTTATTATCGATCATCAGGATCATCATCAAATATTCATTTAGCAACTTCGTTATGAAGGCACCATGCTTACAGGATGCAAGGAGAAATGACATGCTTCTTCCTGTGCTGAACTAAAAATCTAATGTGCCGAGGTGGTAGGATTGCTTGAGCCCAGGAGTTCTAGTCCAGCCTGGGCAACATAGGGAGACACTGTCTCTGATAAAATAAATAAGAAGTAAATAAATAAAAATCTAGTGTGGTGACAGAGACCTCACCCAAAATGCTAAGCCACCTGAATGGTACAATAAATAAGAAAACGCCATAATTAAGTGCTGTAACAGTCAATTAGTACTTCATACAGAAGGATGAACCTCATCTGACCCCTGAAGAAAGGATCAAATATTTGATGAGCATGAGGAAAAGCAAATATTTTAGGTGATGGACATTATATAAGTGTTATATTATTTAATGTGAAATGCTATTTAAAAACCAGGTTTCACAATTATTTACTAAAGATATCATCAAATGACATTTATTGAGTACCCACTGTCTGCCAAGTATTAGGCAAGGTAGAATGCGGTAGAGACATGCATAGGATGTGATCCCTGCCCTCCTAGAGATTACAATATAGTAAAGAATACCAACATGTAAATAGCTGACTAGTAACTTGCAGAATGAAGGAAGCTCAGAGATCTGGAACTCCAAGAGTAGCATTAAGGTTTCCTGACTGCCACAGCGTTGTGTAGTCTAGAACACAACAAATCCCTTTAACAGCATATTCTGACAAATGTAATAATTGTGGAGACAGCAGGTGAATAACAGAGTACCTGAGCTTTGCATTACTGAATGAATTAAGGTATGTTTTATTCTACCCATCCTTATCATTATTTTCATTGTAGCTAGTTGTTGTTGTTGTTGTTGTTGTTGTTGTTGTTTGAGACGGAGTTTCACTCTTGTTTGTCAGGCTGGAGTGCAGTGGCGCAATCTCGGCTCACTGCAACCTCTGCCTCCCGGGTTCAAGCAATTCTCCTGCCTCAACCTCCTGAGTAGCTGGGATTTACAGGCATGGGCCACCAAGCCCAGCTAATTTTTGTATTTAGGAGAGATGGGGTTTGCTTGAGTACCCACTATCTGCAAAGGCACCTTGGTCTCCCAAAGTGCTGAGATTACAGGCATGACCCACCACGCCTGGCCTGTAGCTAGTTTCAGTCAGTTCCTGTCACATGAGACCTTTTTGTTTCTGACAAAAACATTACGATGTGTGGAAAGGACCTTAGTATTATCGAATCCAATTTTCTCATTTTATAAATGGGCAGCTGAGGTCTGTTAAGGAATTTGCTTAAGGTCATAAGGCTTTTTTTCTTTCATTCATTTCTTTAATAGGAAAGGTACCTATAGAACAGATGTGGTGGCTCACGCCTGTAATTCCAGCACTTTGGGAGGCTGAAGTGGGAGGATCGCTTGAGGCCAGGAGTTTGAGACCAGCCTGGCCAACATGGCAAAACCCTGCCTGTACTAAAAATACAAAAAATTAGCCAGGCGTGGTGGCGGATGCCTGTAATCCCAACTACTTGAGAGGCTGAGGCAGGAGAATTGCTTGAACCCAGGAGGCGGAGGTTGCAGTGAGCTGAGATCCCACCACTTCACTCCAGCCTGAGCGACTCAGTGAGACTCCATCTCAAAAAAAAAAAAAAAGAAAGAAAAAAGTGAGAGAGGCACTTATTTTTAACTTTTATATTACAACTTGTCATTTTAGACATCTCTTAAACTTCCTGTTTCATGACTAATCCAGGATGTGACATCTATGACAGAAAGTTAGTGCTGACATAAGTGAGTACTCCATGAAATTTCTGCTCCTCATCTCCACATCCCCATTAGTAGTATAAAACTAACTTTCTTTCTTTCTTTCTTTCTTTCTTTCTTTCTTTCTTTCTTTCTTTCTGTCTGTCTGTCTCTGTCTCTCTCTCTCTCTCTCTCTCTCTCTCTCTCTCTCTTTCTTTCGATGGAGTCTCGCTCTGTTGCCAGGCTAGAGTACAGTGACGTGATCTCGGCTCACTGCAACCTCCTCCTCTCGGGTTCAAGCGATTCTCCTGCCTCTGCCTAAGTAGATGGAATTACAGGTGTGTGCCACCACATCCGGCTAATTTTTGTATTTTTAGTAGAGACAGGGTTTTACCATGTTGGCCAGGCTGGTCTTGAACTCCTGAGCTCGTGATCTGCCCACCTCAGCCTCCCAAAGTGCTGGGATTACAGGCATGGGCCACCGCACCCAGCCAAAACTTTCTTTTCATGTCAGTTAAAAAAGAACTTTTATTATTTCTCCCAGGAGAACATCAATACTATCAAACACAACAATATATAAGAAATATAAAATTACTTTTTCTTTGTATATTTTATTTTTTCCAAGTTTCAACTTTAAATAATACCCCACTGGATTTGGTAATATACTTTTGAATAGAAATATATGTGGTTTTAATGGTAGGAATATTAGAAGAACTGAAGTTGCTTTTTTCCCCCAAGTCAATTCTTTTTCGCCCCTGTTTTGAATCTTTATCTGCAAACTGGATTTTGCTCCAACTCATCAAATATCTATCAAACTCCTGCAATGCGTATTGTTTTATGCTTGACATCAAAGGACATAATAAGAAGACTGGTTCTGTACTCTCATATTGCTTATCAGATAGTGGGCAGTGTTTCGTGGAACACAATGTTCGTGAAAGACAAATGGATCCTGTTAGTTTACGGTAATGCAGGTAAAACAAAATTTCTTCTTCCTTAAGTGTATCCAAAGTTATCAGGGGCTGGCTGGGCACGGTGGCTCATGCCTGATAATGCCAGCACTTTGGGAGGCCGAGGCAGGCAGATCACTTGAGGTCAGGAGTTTGAAACCAGCCTGGCTAACATGGTGAAACCCCAACTCTAGTAAAAAAAGATACAAAAATTAGCTCGGCATGGTGGCAGACGCCTGTAGTCCCAGCTACTCAGGAAGCTAAGGCAGGAGAATCGCTTGAACCCAAGCGGCGGATGTTGCGGTAAGCCGAGATCACACCATTGCACTCCAGCCTGGGCAACAAGAGCGAGACTTGTCTCAAAAACAAAAACAAAAACAAACAAACAAAAAACAAAAGAAATAAAACAATACAAAGTTATCAGGGGCTTATGAAAAGCCACCAATGATGCCTGTTTGTGCTCCCAAGCTAACAGAGTGACTTCCATATGGAAAATTATGTGACGAATTACTATAGGATACTGTGGTACTGAAGCAAGCACTGCCTTCCTTTAAAAAAACAAATAACAGCTGTGTAACACCTGAGAAAACAAATATAAACAAATTTTTTTAGAGAGAGGATCTTACTCTCTTGCCCAGACTAGAATGCAGTTGCAGCCTCAACCTCCTGGGCTCAAGTGATCCTCTTGCCTTAGCTTCCCAAGTGACTGGGACCACAAGCGAGCACCACCATGCACACTTAATTTAAAACAATTTTTTTTGTAGAGACAGGGGTCTCCCTATGTTGCCCAGGATGCTCTCAAATTCCTGGGCTCAAGCAATCCTCTTACCTCGAACTTCTGAGTAGTTGGGATTACAGGCACGTCAACTGTGCTCAGCTAAAACGCTTACTCTTTAGTAAGTATTGAGCTAAAAGACTACATCAATTACTCTTTTTGTTTTGTTTTGTTTTGTTTTGTTTTGTTTTTTGTTTTTGTTTTTGTTTCTTTGAGATGGAGTCTCGCCCTGTCGCCCAGGCTGGAGTGCAGTGGCGTGATCTTGGCTCACTGCAACCTCTACCTCCTGGGTTCAAGCCATTCTCCTGCCTCAGTAGCTGAGATTACAGGCGCACGTCACCATGCCTGGCTAATTTTTTGTATCTTTAGTGGAGATGGGGTTTCACCATGTTGGCCAGGATGGTCTCGAACTCCTGACCTCATGATTCACCCGCCTTGGCCTCCCACAGTGCTGGGATTACAGCCGTGAGCCACCACGCCGCTCGGCTGACTACATCAATTACTCTTATAGCTAGACTTTATCTACCATTGTTCAAGTTAGAAGATGCTACAATGTGAAAATGATGCTATCAACAATGAGTATTATGTGAGTGAGTGTTGCTGAAAAGACCGATACTTAGATTACTCTATAGTTAACTGGGTGTGGTGTACTTTTTCCAGTTAAGAATTAAAGTTAGGGCCGGGCGCGGTGGCTCAAGCCTGTAATCCCAGCACTTTGGGAGGCCGAGATGGGCGGATCACGAGGTCAGGAGATTGAGACCATCCTGGCTGACACGGTGAAATCCCGTCTCTACTAAAAAATACAAAAAAACTAGCCGGACGAGGTGGCGGGCGCCTGTAGTCCCAGCTACTTGGGAGGCTGAGGCAGGAGAATGGCGTGAACCCGGGAGGCGGAGCTTGCAGTGAGCCGAGATCGTGCCTCTGCACTCCAGCCTGGGCGACAGAGCCAGACTCCGTCTCAAAAAATAAAAATAAAAATAATTAAAGTTAGAAGGGCATTATGTCTGCAACTTACTCTTAAATTGCTCAGAAAAAAAGACATATATATATAGTCTAACCTATGCAAAATCTATAGGTTAGATTTTCTACAATTAGATAGACTTTATAAAGAAATGTATATAATGTTATAATGTGAAGACTATCTAGAAATTCATTGTAAGGTTCCTGCAATGTTTCTGTATATCTGAAATTATATTTAACTTAGAATGAAGGTTCCTGCAAGTGGATTATACATTTAATGAGTGACAGAAAACAAGAATTATTTTTAAATTGATAGATAATTCATATACCATAAGTCATTATTTTAAAACAGAATCAAGATTCATTAAAACATCACGTAAAACTATTATGATCCTGATGGCCTGGTGTGCCCACCTGCAGTCCTAAGTACTCAGGAGGCTGCGAGAGGATTGCTTCAGCCCAAGAGTTTGAGGCTAGCCTCGGCAAAATAGTAAGACTTAATCTCAAAAAATTATTATGATCCAAAGTAATTATGAAAAATATTACATAAGCAGAATATGTATGGAAAAAAGAACAAAAAGAAAAATACGTATTCACAGGCACTTTAATCTATATCTTATGTTTAACAGCAAAGCTTCTATTATACTTTCATTAGATAAAACACTAGAGAATTATACTTTGTGGGGTTTTTGTGTTTTGTTTTGTTTTGTTTTTTGAGACAGGGTCTGGATCTGTCACCCAGGCTAGAGTACAAGCATGTGATCTCGGCTCAACGATCCAGGCTCAAACGATCCTCCCACCTCAGCCTCCCAAGCAGCTGGGACCACAGGCATATGCCACCATGTTCAGCTAAGTTTCTGTATTTTTGGTAAAGATGGGGTTTCACCATGTTGCCCAGGCTTGTCTCGAACTCCTGAGCTCAAGCTATCCGCCTGCCTCAGCCTCTCAAAGTGCTAGGATTACAGGCATGAGCCACTGTGCCCGACCACTTTGTGTTTTTTATTCACTAACTAGATTGTCAGAGAAATAATATCAAAAATAAAATATCAATGGCACTTAAATTTTTGGCCTTCTAGCAAAAATTTCAGTAATTCTCCAATTTCTGCCTCAATTATGTCAATTGCAAAATTAACTAAATATTCAAGTTTTATTCCTGGCCCTACCACTTACAAGCTCTTTGGACCTTGAATAAGTCCCTCAACCTCTCTGAATCTTCTCTCTATAAAATGCAAGGAGTCATATTAAGTTGCCTTAGAAATTCCCTTTAGCACTAACATTCTACTGTAAGTTCCTTTTTACAAACAGGGAAATAGAAATTCTAATGTTAAGTAACTTTGAAGAAGTCACATGATAAGAGGAAAGCCTAATTTTAAAAGAGTCAATTATTAGCTGCAAGTCAGTGACAAGTTAAAAAAAAAAAAGATAAAAGAGTCAATTAATCATATCCAGTCTGGATTCACACACCAACAAGGAGCCCATTGTAGGAAAACTGTCTTAGACTTCCCAGGCACACCTGCTCTCAGGGATCCATCCTCAAGCGATCAGTTGCCAAAGCTCATCTCATTCTACAAGGGGTGGGGAGTGCAAGTGCTAAGCCTTCTAGTTTGCTCTTGGGAATGTTTTTCATCTATCAGAGGCTGACAAACCTCCTGGAGATAGCAGTAGGAAGGAACAAGAAGCCCTGGAGTCAACACAGTCTCCACAGAGATTTGGGACAGGAGATGACTTGGCCGAAGGATTGTTGCTGCAATAGGCTTTGTGTTTTGTCATCCTTTGTAACTACCCCAACACTTTCTGGTAAGTGAGAAAATATGTTAGGCTCATTTTGAATCCCTGCCCTTTTTATGCGATCTTAATTATGGGGAAGCTGTACAAAGACTGACCTCTGATCCTCTGGTTCATCATCATGTGGTAATCATCTTAGCTTTCTTTGTGCAGTTTGACCCCACAATAAAGAAATATTCTGATTTGAAATGTACACTTCTCTAAAACAGAAAAGGAGAAAAGAAGAAAGGACAAAATCTACAGGTTAGGTTTTCTGCAATAAGATAGGCTTTATAAAGAAATGTACTTTTTTTTTTTCTTTTTCTGAGATGTAGTCTCGCTCTGTCGCCCAGGCTGGAGTGCAGTGGCACAATCCTGGCTCACTGCAACATCCACCTCCTGGTCCAAGTGATTCTCCTGCCTCAGCCTCCCAAGTAGCTGAGATTACAGGCGTCTGCCACCACACCCGGCTAATTTTGGTATTTTTTAGAAGAGATGGGGTTTCACCATGTTGGCCCGGCTGGTCTTGAATTCCTGACCTCAAATAATCCACCTGCCTTAGGCTTCCAAAGTACTGGGCTTACAGGCGTTAGCCACCATGCCCAGCCTAAGAAATGTACTATTTTGATGGAAAATTCTGATAATGGCAAATATATACATAGAGCTTACACTGTGTCAGGCTCTGTTCCAAGTACCTTATATACATTGACTCACTTAATGTTCACAACAACCATATGAGGTAATTATTCTGTTTTGCCCATTTTGTAGATGACAAAACTGAGGCACAGGGAAGTTAGTGTGATTAGATTGCACATTTAGTAAGTCCTTAGTTAGATGAATCCAGGAAGTCTAGCTCCAGTGCCCATCCTCTTAACTGCTGAGCGGCTACCTCCCTAAGCCTTATTTATCTATCTATCTATTTATTTATTTATTTGTTTATCTTTTTGAGACGGAGTTTTGCTCTTGTTGCCCAGGCTGGAGTGCAATGGCGCGATCTCAGTTCACCGCAACCTCTGTCTCCCGGGTTCAAGCGATTCTCCTGCCTCAGCCTCCCAAGTAGCTGGGATTACAGGCATGCGTCACCACGCCCGGCTAATTTTGTATTTTTAGTAGAGACGGGGTTTCTTCATGTTGGTCAGGCTGGTCTCGAGCTCCCGACCTCAGGTGATCTGCCTGCCTTGGCCTCCCAAAGTGCTGGGATTACAGGCGTGGGCCACTGCACCTGGCTGCCTCTGAGCCTTATTTATTAGTCTTACCTTATACTTAAGGCAAAGGTGCTCAAACTTTAAAAAGCATCATAATTACTTGAAGCATTTGTTAAAAGTGTATATTTCTGGTCCATACATCAACCTTCCCTCCCCATTCTGATTCTAGTAGGTCTGTGGTTTAACTGAAGGATCCATATTTAATATTTTCTTTTTCTTTTTTATTTTTTTGAGACACGGTCTCGCTTTGTCACCCAGGCTGGAGTGTAGTGGTGTGATCTTGGTTCACTGCAGCCTCAACCTCCTGGGTTCAAGTGATCCTCCCAACTCAGCTCCCAAGTAGCTGGGACTACAGGTGTGCACCAATACACTTGGCTAATTTTTGTATTTTTTGCTGAGATGGGAGTTTCACCATGTTGCCCATGCTGGATTTGAGCTCCTGAGCTCAAGCCTCACTTTGGCCTCCCAAAGTGCTAGGATTACAGGGCTGAGATCTATCAATCATCTATGTATCTATGTATCTATGTATCTATGTATCTATCTATCTATCTATCATCTATCATCTATTTTTTTTTTTTTTTGAGACAGAGTTTTGTTGCTCTTCTTGCCCATACTGGAGTGCAATGGCGCCATCTCAGCTCACTGCAACCTCCGCCTCCTGGGTTCAAGCAATTCTCCTGCCTCGGCCTCCCGAGTAACTGGGCATGCACCACCATGCCCGGCTCATTTTGTATTTTCAGTAGAGACAGGGTTTCTCCATGTTGGTCAGGCTGGTCTCAAAGTCCCGAACTCAGGTGATCTGCCTCCCTCAGCCTCCTAAAGTGCTGGGATTACAGGCGAGAGCCACCACACCCGGCCTGGGATCTATATTTTTAACAAGCATTTCAGTGATTATATTATAGGGGGTCCAGTACCACACTGAGAAATACTGACTTAGCCAAATAGGGTTCTTTCTTGTAAGGGAAAAAATTTTTTCTTTGTAATTTACTCACTCAAGAAGTATTTATTAAGTACCCACTGTAAACTTACAATTGTATTAATTGTAAAGTTGGTATATGTAGACTAAAAAGGACTTTTGGTACAAAACTGTTTGCAAAATACAAAATAAAGCAGATGGGCCCGGTGCGGTAGCTCACGCCTGTAACCCCAGCACTTTGGGAGGCCAAGACGGGTGGATCACCTGAGCTCAGGAGTTCGAGACCAGCCTGGCTGATGAGACACTGTTCCTACTAAAAATACAAAAGTTAGCTGGGTGTGGTGGTGCACGCCTGTAATCCCAGCTACTCAGGAGGCTGAAGCAGGAGAATCTCTTGAACCTGGGAGGCAGAGGTTGCAGTGAGCCGAGATTGCGCCACTGCACTCCAGCCTGGGTGACAGAGTGAGACTCCATCTCAAAAATAATAAATAAATAAATAAATAAACAAACAAATAAATAAATAAAGCAGATGGCCAGCTGAGCCTGGATACCAGATTGTTCATATCGGTGAGTTAACTAGTGAGACAAAGCATCAGAGGAGCATAACAGAGGATGCTGGATTTGGAAGAAGAACCTTCAGCATGAAAATCTCTTAGCACCAGCCCTTCCTCTGAGGCAATAATCAAGATGTATATTGAGTTATAGCAGAAAGTTAGATTTTAGAGTCAGAGAGATCAGGATTAAAATTTAGACCTTATGGCTGGGTGCAGTGGCTCATGCCTGTAATTCCAACACTTTGGAACATCAAGGCAGGAGGATTGTTTGAGGTCAGGAGTTTAAGACCAGCCTGGGAAACATAGCAAGACCCCTGTATCTACAAAAAAATATAAAAAAGTAGCCAGGAATGGAGGCACACACCTGTAATCCCAGCTATTTGGGAGGCTGAGGTGGGAGGATGGCTTGAGCCCAGGAGGTCAAGGCTGCAGTGAGCTGAGATCATGCCGCTGCACTCCAGCCCAGGCAACAGAGCAAGACCCTATCTAAAAAAATAAAAATTAACTTTGGGAGGCCGAGACGGGCGGATCCTGAGGTCAGGAGATCGAGACCATCCTGGCTAACATGGTGAAACCCCGTCTCTACTAAAAAATACAAAAAAACTAGTCGGGCGAGGTGGCGGGCGCCTGTAGTCCCAGCTACTCCGGAAGCTGAGGCAGGAGAATAGCGTGAACTCGGGAGGCGGAGCTTGCAGTGAGCTGAGATCCGGCCACTGCACTCCAGCCTGGGTGACAGAGCAAGACTCCGTCTCAAAAAAAAAAATAAATAAATAAAAATAAAAATAAAAAAATTAAAATTAAAATTAAATTAAATAAAAATAAAATAAAATAAATAAAAATTAGACTTTGTCACCTATTGCTTATGTGAAGCCTTGGACAAGACACATTTGTCAGTCTCCATTCCTCCATCTGTAAATTGAGGATGATAATAATCTACCCTCAGGCTTCTTGTAAGAACTGAAGAAAAAAACAAACATCAAGGATTTGACAAACTTCCTGGTTTATGATAGTTACTTAACTGGTGGTCATTATTATTAGGTGTCCTATTGGGAAAATAATGAGGTAACCCCACCCCCTAAGATGAACAAGAAGAGACTGGAAGGCCAGGCAAGGTGGCTCATCCCTCTAATCCCAGAACTTTGGGAGGCTGAAGTGGGAGGATCACTTGTGGCCTCCCAACTGCTGGGATCGAGACCAGCCTGGGTAACACAGTGACAACGCTTCTCTATGAAAAAAATGTTTGTTTGTTTGTTTGTTTGTTTTGAGACAGGGTTTTGCTCTGTTGCCCAGGATGGAGTACAGTGGTATGAACACAGCTCACTGCAACCTCAGCCTCATGGGTGCATGTGATCCTCCCACCTCAGCCTCCTGAGTAGCTAGGACTACAAGCACGTGCCACCGTGCTTGGCTAATTTAAAAAAAAAAAAAAATTTGTAGAGATGAGGTAGTGCCAGATGAGGTAGCTGCCCAGGATGGTCTCAAACTCGCTTAAGCAATCCTCCCACCTCAGCCTCCCAACATACTGGATTACAGGTATGAGTCACTGTGCCCAGCCTGAAAATTTTCTATTTTTAAAGTAGAGACTGGAGCAGACACTACTAGCTGCCTTCCCTCGATTCATTGTCCTTTTATTTATTTATTTTTTCTTTCTGAGAGAGCAGGAATATTGCTAACTAGAGAACTACATTTTCCACCCTCCTTCACAGCCCAAGGGTGGCCATATTCCAAAGTGTTGGTCAATGGGACTTATATGAAAGTCTACTGCATTTTCTTTTTGTAATTTTTTTTTTTTTTTTTGAGACAGAGTCTCATTCTGTTGCCCAGGTTGGAGTGCAGTGGTGCCATCTTGGCTCACCGCAACCTCCACCCCCTGGGGTTCAAGCGATTCTTGTGTGTCAGCCTCCCGAGTGGCTGGGATTACAGGTGCGCACCACCACACTCGGCTAATTTTTGTATTTTTTAGTAGAGACAGGGTTTCACCATGTTGGCCAGGCTGGTCTCTAACTCCTGACCTCAAATGATCTGCCTGCCTTAGCCTTACAAAGTGCTGGGATTACAGGCGTGAGCCATCATGCCCAGCCTCTATTGGACTTTCTCTTTTTTTTTTTTTTTTGAGATGGAGTCTCACTCTGTCTCCCAGGCTGGAGTGCAGTGGTATAGTCTCAGCTCACTGCAGCCTCCACCTCCCAGATTCTCTTACTTCAGCCTCCTGAGTAGCTGGGATTACAAGCGCATGCCATCACATTTTTCAGCTAATTTTTCTATTTTTAGTAGAGACAGGGTTTTGCTATGTTGGCCAGGCTGGTCTCAAACTCCTGACCTCAGGTGATCCGCCTGCCTCAGCCTCCCAAAGTGCTGGGATTACAGGCATGAGCCACCATGTCAGGCATGAACTTTCTATTTTATTTTCTCCTTACAGCTTTCTTCTATCTCCCTGGCACAGACACGTGGGGCTGGGGTGCAGAGGCCATCTTCTGATCAGGAGAGACAATGAACAGAATAGAAGACAGAAAACATAAGATACAAGAGACACGGGCAACATGACGGAGACACTGCCCCTCAAGACTACCTACTCTAATTACCTATGTGAGAAGATTAAACCCATGTGGTGAAAAAAAAAGGAAAAGAGAGACATAATCGTCAAAGACTGAGAAACAGAAGTCAGCCTAGCAAAGAAAATGGCATTAGCAAAGGCCCAGTGGCAAAAATAATATAAGGCAGGATGTAGAGTTTCAACAGATCATCTTGGTTGTGCCATCAACTGGCACAAAAGGGCCAGCTGGTGCGTGAAAAGGAAGAGTGTGAGGTTTGATAAGGTGTGGTGGGTTCTGATACAAGTCAAACTGTCATAACAAATGAAAACATTCGTAACACCCTAAGTACAACAGTTTTGCTCTTATAACTTTTACTTCCTTTCTTGAAATGTGTTGATAATAAAACATTAATTCTACAAGACCAAGCTATTTATTAATTTTTTATTTTTATTTTTGAGACAAGGTCTTGCTCTGCCACCCAGGCTGGAGTGCAGTGGTGCAAACACAGCTCACTGCAGCCTGGGCTCAAGTGATCCTCCTGCCTCAGCCTCCCGAATAGCTGAGACCATGAGCATATACCATCATGCTCAGCTAATTTTTAATTTTTTGTAGAAATGGGGTTTCGCCATGTTGCCCAGGCTGATCTCAAACTCCTGGACTCAAACTCCCCTTGGCCTCCCAAGGGGAGGCCAATCTCTTTTAATTCAACCTCTTTTTTACCAGATAAGAAGTTAAGAATCCTGGCAATGTAGGGTCCTGTCTAAAGTTTTGACAATGCCAGACAACGTTCCTGCCTCATTTACTAACAGTTGACGGAATCTTTGTGTTCGCAACTCTACCCAAATCGCATGACTATAATTTTTTGAAGATCAATATGAAAAATATGAAACATAAAAAAAATTAAAGGAAAGACAAAGACACTATACGCAGAATATGTTGAAATTAAGGATGGGAAGTTTAGACATGGATTGGGGCAGTGGTTGAGAGAAATAGAGGAGAGATCAAGAGACATTCCAGTTGAGAAAGTATTACCTGTACTACATTTTCAGGGTGACTGCCTGAATAAGGAGGCCAGTAAGAGAAGAGAAAAATAAAGATTTCCAGCTGTGACTCCAGCGTCAGAAGTGAAGGTTAATTTAGAAGTGGTTGTTGTTCAAGGGGAAAGGTGACAGAACACATTTAATCAAAAAGTAATTCTTGGCCAGGCACAGTGGTTCATACCTGTAATCCCAGCCCTTTGGGTGGGCTGAGGCAGGAGTATCACTTGAGTCAAGGAGTTCAAGACTAGCCTGGGCAACATAGTGAGACCCCATTTCTAAAAAAAAAAAAAAAAAAAAAGAGTAATCCCAGCACTTTGGGAGGCCAAGGTGGGCAGATCACAAGGTCAGGAGATTGAGACCATCCTTGCAAACACAGTGAAACTCTGTCTCTACTAAAAATACAAAAACTTAGCTGGGTGTGGTGGCCGGCACCTGTAGTCCCACCTACTCGGGAGGCTGAGGCAGGAGAATGGCGTGAACCTGGGAAGTGGAGCTTGCAGTGAGCCGAGATTGCACCACTGCACTCCAGCCTGGGTGACAGAAAAAGACTCCATCTCAAAAAAAAAGTAATTATTTGAGGCCAGGTGAGGTGGCTCACACCTATAATCCCAGCACTTTGGGAGGCCAAGGCTGGCGGATCATGAGGTCAAGAGATGGAGACCATCCTGGCCAACATGGGGAAACTCTGTCTGTACTATACAGGTTTGAAGCTATACAGATTGAGTTATCCCTTATATGAAATGCTTGGGATCAGCAGGGTTTCAGATTTCTGGCTGGGTGCAGTGGTTCATGCCTATAATCCCAACATTTTGGGAGGCCAAGGAGGATGGATCCCTTGAGCTCAGAAATTCGAGACCAGCCTGGCCAACATGGTGAAACCCCATCTCTACAAAAAGTACAAAAATTAGCTGGGGGTGGTAGTGTGCACCTGTGGTCCCAACTACTCGGGAGGCTGAGGCAGGAGAATCGCTTGAATGCAGGAGGCGGAGGTTGTGGTAAGCTGAGATTATGCCACTGCGCTCCAGCCTGGGTGACAGAGCAAGATCCTGTCTCAAAAAAAGAAGTGTTCAGATTTCTGATTTTTTTCAGATTTTAAAATACTTGCATATGTATAATGAGATATCTTGGGGATGAGACCCAAGTCTAAACACAAAATTCATTTATGTTTCATATATAGTTTATACACATAGCCTGAAGGTAATTTTATATAATATTTTAAATAACTGTGCATGAAATAAAGTTTTCTCTTTTTTTAAAATTGAGATGGGATCTTGCTATGTTGCCCAGGCTGGTCTTGAACTCCTGGACTCAAGTGATCCTCCTGCAACAGACTCCCAGAGCACTGGGATAACAAGCATAAACCATGTGCTGGTTGAAGTAAAGTTTTTTCCTTCTTTTTTTTTTTTTCTCCTTCCCCTCCTCTGAAACAAACAGACAAAACATTTTTTAAGCATTCCAATCTAGGAACATGGGATGCTTTCCCATTTATTTAGTTCTTTTTGTTGTTCTTGTTTTTTGAGACAGAGTCTCTGTCACCCAGGTTGGAGTGCAGTGGGGCAGTCTTGGCTCACTGCAACCTCTGCCTCCCAGGTTCAGGCAATTCTCATGCCTCAGTCTCCCAAGTAGCTGGGATTACAGGTGTGTGCCACCATGCCCAGCTAATTTTTGTACTTTTAGTAGAGATAGGCTTTTGCCATGTTGGCCAGGCTGGTCTGGAACTCCCGACCTCAAGTGATCCACCTGCCTTGGCCTTCCAAAGTGCTGCAATTACAGGCATGAGCCACTGTGCCCCAGCCTGAAACAAAGTTTTGACTGTGACCCATCACATGAGGTCAGGTGTGGAGTTTTCCCTTAAGGCATCACATTGGCACTCAAAAAGTTTTGGAGTTTGGACAGGGCGTGGTGGCTCACGCCTGTAATCCCAGCACTTTGGGAGGCCCGGATGGGCGGATCACCTGAGGTCGGGAGTTTGAGACCAGCCTGACCAACATGGAGAAACCCCATCTTTACTAAAATACAAAATTAGCTGGGTGTGGTGGCACATGCCTATACTCCCAGCTACTTGGTAGGCTGAAGCAGGAGAATCACTTGAACCAGCGAGGCAGAGGTTGCTGTGAGCTGAGATCATGCCATTGCACTCCAGCCTAGGCAACAAGAGCGAACTCCACCTAAAAAAAAAAACAAAAACTTGGATTTTGGAGAATTCTGGATTTTTGATATTTGGATCAGGGTTGCTTAACCTGTATCAGCTTTTCAGGTTTTAGGAACGCAGATTTACTCCCATCTCAAGTAGTAGGAAGTCTCTCTATATACATATTTTATAAAGAGATGGGGGTCTTGCTATCTTGCCCAGGCTGGTCTCAAACTCCTGAGCTCAACTGATCCTCCTGTTTCAGCCTTCTGAGTAGCTGGGAGGAAGTCTATTTTGAGGATACACATGACAAGAAAGATGAGCATATCATAGGAACTTAAGAACAGCAATGTGGTTAGACTGCAGTTGGGAACTAAAATGAACGTGGAAGTGGACAACAAATTCTATGCACACCTACAGACAGAGTGAAGTGTCACTCTCAGTGGCAGGAGTCATGCAGTACTCCCCAACCCTGAGGGTGTGTATCACCATTTCTCTCTGTCTCTATGACTACCAGCCAACTACCTCGTTTAGTCATAGCTTCTGCTTAGTCATAATTCCAGTTTACTCATATCATGTCTCTCTATAACCACTTATAACCACTTTCAGCTTCTCTCCCCACATTCAACAGAGTGATCCTCTGTATAATCAACTTCAAATTCTGTTTTACTTTTCTTTCTTTCTTTTATTTTTTTTTTTTTGAGACAATCTCACTCTGTCACCCAGGCTGGAGTGCAGCGGCGTGACCACAGCTCACTGCATCCTTGGCACCCCAGGCTTAAGCAATCCTCCCACTTCAGCCTACTGAGTAGCTGGGACTACAGCTGTGCCACCATGCCTGGCTAATTTTTTTTTTGAGACGGAGTTTCACTCCGTACAACCGCACGATCTTGACTCACTGCAACCTCTGCCTCCCGGGTTCAAGCAATTCTTCTGCCTCAGCCTCCTGAGTAGCTGACATTACAGGCATGCGCCACCATGCCCAGCTAATCTTGTATTTTTAGTAAAGACGGGGTTTCTCCATGTTGGTCAGGCTGGTCTCAAACTCCCAACTTAAGGTGATCCTCCCACCTCGGCCTCCCCAAATGCTGAGATTACAGGTGTGAGCCACCATGCCTGTCCGCCTGGCTATTTTTTAAATTTTTTGTAGAGACAGTGTCTCACTATGTTGCCCAGGCTGGATTTGAACTAGTGGGCTCAAGCAATCCTCCTGCCTCAGTTTCCCAAAGCGCTGGGATCACAGGCATGAGTCACCGTGCCCAGCGCAAATTCCTGAAAGAAAAACAAAAAACAAGCAAAAGGAAAAAAAAAAAAAAAAACGCTGGGCACAGTGACTCATGCCTGTATTCCCAACACTTTGGGAGGCTGAGGTGGGTGGATCACGAGGTCAGGAGATAGAGACTATCCTGGCTAACACGGTGAAATGAAACCCTGTCTCTACTAAAAACACAAAAAAAATTAGCCGGGCGTACTGGCGGGCACCTGTAGTCCCAGCTACTCGGGAGGCTGAGTCAGGAGAATGGCGTGAACCCAAGAGGCGGAGCTTGCAGTGACCCGCGATCGCGCCACTGCACTCCAGCCTGGGTGACAGAGCAAGACTTTGTCTCAAAAAAAAAAAAAAAAATCTGGCTGGGCTTGGTGGCTTATGCCTGTAATCCCAGCACTTTGGGAGACCGAGCTGGGCAGATCACTTGAGGTCAGCCATTTGAGACCAGCCTAGCCAACATGGTGAATGAAACCCTGTCTCTACTAAAAATACAAAAAAAAAAAAAAAAAAAATTAGCCAGGCATAGTGGTGCGTGCCTGTAATCCCAACTACTCGAGAGGCTGAGGCAGGAGAATCACTTGAACCTGGGAGGTGGAGGGTGCCAAGATGATACCACTGCACTCTGGCCTGGATGACAGAGTGAGACTCCATCTCAAAAAAAAGGAGAAAAATGTGACTGGCTTAGTTCAGTTTTTCAAAATTAAATGTGCATCAGAACCTGGCCAACACGGTGAAACCCATCTCTACTAAAAATACAAAAACTAGTTGGGCATGATGATGTGTGCCTGTAGTTCCAGCTACTCGAGAGGCTGAGGTGGGAGGATCACCTGAACACGGGAGGTCAAGGCTACAGTAAGCTGTGATCGCACCACTGCACACCAGCCTTGGTGACAGAGCAAGACCCTGTCTCATAATAATATAATAATGTGCATCAGAATCATCTGGAGAGCTTAAACCACAAGTTGTAGGGCCCCTTCCCAGCATTTCTGATTTAGTCATCTGGGGTACAGCCTGCGAATTTGCATTTGTAACACAATCCCAGGTAATGCTGACTACATTGATCTGGAGACCACACTTGAGAACCATTGGTCTGGTTAATTATCCTTTTATCTGTTTGGACAGAGCAACTGGGCAAGCTACCTCATGTTGCCAGTGCCATATTTCTGAACTGACTCTCAGGCTCATAACTGGAGAATTTTTTCCTCCTCATTTAGGCAGTCACCCAAGTCTTATGGTTTATAACTGGAATGTCTCTGACCTCTCCCTTTATCTTCCTCAGTCACTGCCCTCATCCAGGGTCTCATCTCCCCATACCTGGATCAGAGAAAAGCTTCCTGTTTCAAGCTGCCCTAGACCCGCAGCTGCCAAATTACCTTTCCACTGACAGTCCTCAAATACTTATGGTTTCCCTGAAGGCCATCGATTGGCTGCCTTTGGTTATCACATTAAGTTAAATTTTGGAACACCTCTAAACTTTTGCTTTTAGGTAAATAATATTTATTTATTTATTTGTTTATTTATTTAGAGACAGAGTCTTGCTCTATTGCCCACGCTGGAGTGCACTGGCGTAATCTCAGCTCACTGCAACCTCCCCCTCCCAGGTTCAAGCCATTCTCCTGCCTCAGCCTCCCGAGTAGCTGGGAATACAGGCGTCCGCCACCAAGCCCAGCTAATTTTTGTATTTTTAGTAGAGACAGGGTTTCACCACGTTGCCCAGCCTGGTCTCGAACTCTTGACCTCAGGTGATCCGCCTGCCTGGGCCTCCCAAAGTGCTGGGATTACAGGCATGAGTGCCACGCCCGGCCTTAAGTCAATATTTAAAAACAATATGGAATTTGTTTTTCCATATTGATATATATATATATTTTTCTCTTTTTTTAGAGACAGGGTATTGCTCAGTCACCTAGGCGGGAGTGCGTGGGTGCCATCACAGCTCACTGCAGCCTCAATATCCCAGGCTCTCAAATGATCCTCCTGCTTCACCCTTCCAAGTAGATGGGACCACAGGTGTGTGCCACCACATCCAGCTATTTTTTAAATTTTTTTGCAGAGATTGGGGGGTCTCACTATGCTGCCCAGGCTGGTTTTGAACTCCTGGGCTTAAGTGATTCTTCCACTTTGGCCTCCCAAAAGGCTGTGATTACAGGCATGGGCCACCACGCCCAGCCTTATATTTCCTTTCTACCATGACCTCCTACGCCTTCCCTTAAGGAACCCACTTATCTGAACCTTAGGACCATGTTTTACGAAAAAGCTTCAACTTTTTTAAAAAATAAAGATGATTCTGGAACTGGAACTTAAAAAAAAAAAAAGTATATTTGGCCGGCTGCAGTGGCTCACGCCTATAATCCCAGCACTTTAGGAGGCTGAGGTGAGTGGATAACCTGAGGTCAGGAGTTTGAGACCAGTCTGGCCAACATGGTGAAACCCTGTCTCCACTAAAAATAGCTGGGTGTGGTGGCGAGTGCCTGTAGTCCCAGCTATTCGATAGGCTGAGGCAGGAGAATCACTTGAACCTGGGAGGCAGAGGCTGCAGTGAGCCGAGATAGTGCCACTGCCCTCCAGCCTGGGCGATAGAGTGAGACACTGTCTCAAGAAAAAAAAAAAAAGTTAGGCAGATTTTGCAATCTTCTCCATCTATTTTTGCTTTAACATAAAAGGAATGGGATGGGTGCAGTGGCTCACACCTGTTATCCCAGCACTTTGGGAGGCTAAGGTGGGTGGATCACCTGAGGTCAGGAGTTCAAGACCAGCCTGGCCAACATGGTGAAACCCCATCTCCACTAAAAATACAAAAATTAGCTGGACATGGTGGTGGGGCCTGTACTCCTAGCTACTTGGGATGCTGAGGCAGGAGAATTGCTTGAACCCTGGAGGTGGAGGAGGCTGCAGTGAGCTGAGATCATGCCATTGCACTCCAGCCTGGGTGACAGAGCAAAACTCTGTCTCAGAAAAAAACAAAACAAAACAAAACAAAAAAACATGTATTCACTGCAACCTCCACCTCCCAGATTCAAGCGATTCTCCTGCCTCAGCCTCCCGAGTAGCTGGGATTACAGGTATGCACCACCACGCCCAGCTAGTTTTGTATTTTTATTAGAGACAGGGTTTCACCATGTTGGCAAGGCTGAGTCTAGAACTCCTGACCTCAGGTGATACGCTGCCACAACCTCCCAAAGTGCTAGGATTAAAGATGTGAGCCACCACGCCAGCCAAGTGCTTTCTTTTGAATTCAAGGCCTTCAAAGACGGTAATTCCAGTCTTATTTCTAACACTACGTTACTTTCTAGCAAACTGGAATACTTTACTTAGTGTGTTCTCAATATTTAATTGAATCTGGTTGTTGGCAAGTGGTGTTGACATCTACTGTCATCTAGCATAGTGGTTCTCAAAGCGTGTTCCCTAGACTAGAGCATCAGAATCACCTGAGAACTTGTTAGAAAGGCATATTTTCCGCCGGGCGCAGTGGCTCACACCTGTATTCCCAGCACTTTGGGAGGTTGAGGCTGGCGGATCGCTTGGGATCAGGAGACAAGCCTGGGCAGCATGTCTCTATTAAAAATACAAAAAAATAGCCAGGCATGGTGGTGCATGGCTACTTGGGAGGCTGAGGTGGGAGGATCACTTGAACCCAGGGGATAGAGGTTGCAGTGGGCAGAGATCACACCACTGCACTCCAGCCTGGGTGACAAAGCGAACCCTGTCTCAAAAAAAAAAAAAAAAAAAAAAAAGGCATGTTTCCTGTCTTCTATATCAGACCTGCTGAATCAGAAACTCTGGGAGTGGGGCTTGAGCAGTCTGCATTTTAATGAGCCCTCCAGCTGATTCTGATACAGCTGAAGTTTGAGAATCACGGGATTAGCATTTAGTTTTCAATCTAAAATAGAATAAGATATAATTTTAAAAGCTCTCATTGTCCTTAAATGGAATATAAACTACTACATAAGTGTAAAATGTTGATTTTTAAGACAAAATGTTGGGTTGGGCAAGGTGGCACACGCTTGTAATCCCAGGGCTTTGGGAGGCTGAGGCAGGAGGATTGCTGGATCCCAGGAGCTTAAGACCAGCGTGGGCAGCATAGCGAGACTCCATCTCTACAAAAAAATTTTAAAAACTAGCCAGGCATGGTGGCATGAGCCTGTAGTCCTAGTTACTATAGAGGCTGAGGTGGGAAGATCGCTTGAGCCCAGTATATCAAGGCTGCAGTGAACTATGATTGCGTTTCTACATTCTAGCCTGGGGCACAAAGCAACACCCTGTCTCTAAAAATATTTCAAAAAAATTTCAAAAAAAAAGAAAATGTGTTCTAAAAGAACAGGTTAAACAATTTTTAATTAATTTGTCTCCTCCTAGTGGCAGGCTTTTAAATATAGAGCACAATACTTGATTTCTCAGAAATTATATTTCTGAAAATTTTCATTTTTTTTTTTTTTTTTTTGAGACGGAGTCTCACTTTGTCACCAGGCTGGAGTGCAGTGGCACAATCTTGGCTCATTGCCACCTCCAACTCCCTGGTTGAAGCGATTCTCCTGCCTCAGCCTCCCGAGTAGTTGGGACTACAGGTACGTGCCACAATACCTGGCTAATTTTTGTATTTTTAGTAGAGATGGGGGGGGTTTCACCATGTTGCCCAGGATGGTCTCAATCTCTTGACCTCGTGATCTGTCTGCCTCCGCCTCCCAAAATGCTGGGATTACAGGCGTTCGCCACCTCACCCAACCAATTCTTATTAACTATAATTAAAATCACTTGGGCCAGGTGCGGTGGCTTATACCTGCAATCCCAGCACTTTGGGAGGCCAAAGCAGGAGAATCATTGAGCTCAGGAGTTTGAGACCAGCCTGGGCAATATAATGAGACCTCATCTCTATTTTTAAAAAATAAATACATCGGGCCGGGCGCGGTGGCTCAAGCCTGTAATCCCAGCACTTTGGGAGGCCGAGACGGGTGGATCACGAGGTCAGGAGATAGAGACCATCCTGGCTAACACGGTGAAACCCCGTCTCTACTAAAAAATACAAAAAATTAGCCGGGCGAGATGGCGGGCGCCTGTAGTCCCAGCTACTCGGGAGGCTGAGGCAGGAGAATGGCGTAAACCCGGGAGGCGGAGCTTGCAGTGAGCCGAGATCACGCCACTGCACTCCAGCCTGGGCGACAGAGCCAGACTCCGTCTCAAAAATAAATAAATAAATAAATAAATAAATAAATACATCTGCTGGGCCCAGTGGCTCACACCTGTAATCCCAGCAGTTTGGGAGGCTAAGGCGGGCAGATCACCTGAGGTCAGGAGTTCGAGACCAGCCTGACCAACATACAGAAACCCTGTCTCTACTAAAAAATAAAAAATTAGCCAGGCCTAGTAGTACATGCCTGTAATCCCAGCTATTCAGAAGGCTGAGGCAGGAGAATCGCTTGAACCTGGGAGGTGGAGGTTGCAGTGAGTCCAGATCTCACCATTGCACTCCAGCCTAGGCAACAAGAGTGAAACTCCATCTCTAAATAAATAAATAAATAAATAATCCATTGCTCCTCCTCCTCCTCCAACATACAAACACAGATTTTTCTCTAGTAACTCCCAACCGTGCCTGCAGAAGGCCACATCATTTGTCTCTCACATGGCTCCTTTTAATCTGACTTATAAATTTCCCCTCACTTATAAATTTCCCCTCATTACCCACACGTCCTTCTTATCGGTAAAAAGCATTTACTTAGACCACTTTGAAATGAGTTTTCTGGCCAGGCACAGTGGCTCACGCCTGTAATGCCAGCACTTTGGGAGGCCAAGGCGGGCAGATCCTGAGGTCAGGAGTTCAAGATCAGCCTAGCCAACGTGGTGCAATCCTGTCTCTACTAAAAATAAAAGAATTAGCTGGGTGTGGTGGTGGGTGCCTGTAATCCCAGCTACACAGGAGGCTAAGGCAGGAGAATTGCTTGAACCTGAGAGGTGGAAGTTGTGGTGAGTCAAGATGGCACCGCTGCCCTCCAGCCTAGGTGACAGAGCAAGACTCTGTCTTGAAAAAGAAAAAAAATAAAAAGAAGAAGAAATGAGTTTTCTTCCAAGATTTCTTTTTTTTGTTTTTGAGACGGAGTCTCACTCTGTCGCCCAAGCTGGAGTGCAGTCATGCGATCTTGGCTCACTGCACCACCATGCCTGGCTAATTTTTGTATTTTTAGTAGAAATCGGGTTTCACCCTGTTACTCAGGCTGGTCTCAAGCTCCTGATCTCAGGTGATCCACCCGCCTCAGCCTCCCAAAGTGCTGGGATTACAAGTGTGAGCCACCACGCCCAGCCCCTTACAGGATTGCAACACCACCCAGGTGTTTGTCTTGTACACTCTCACTACCAGTCCCTTTCTTAAGAGCAATGCCCCAGGAACTACACAAGATCACCAGGATACAATAGCCCACTGCCACCAAATTTCTCTCTCTTTTTTTCTCTCCTTTGAGACAGGGTCTCTGTCATCTAGGCTGGAGTGCAGTGGTGCAATCACAGCTCACTGCAGCCTAACCTCCTGGGCCCAAGCCATCCTCCCAGCTCACCCTCCCAAGTAGCTAGGACTACAGGTATGTGCCACCATGCCCAGCTAATTTTTTGTATTTTTTGTAGAGACAAGGTTTTGCCATGTTGCCCAGGTTAAACTCCAGGGCTCAAGTGATCTGCCTGCCTCAGCCTCCCAAAGTGTAAGGATTACAGGCGTGAACCTCTCCGCCCAGCCCCAAATCTCTTTTCAGTGAGCACTTTGAGGCCTCAAGCTCCCAGGTAAGAACAAATCTTTTTGACTCTTTTGTTTTTGTTTTTAAGACACAGGGTCTCACTCTGTCACTCTGGCTGGAGTACCGTGGTGTGATCTTGGCTCACTGCAACCTTGAATTCCTAGGCTCAAGCTATACTCCCACCTCAGCCTCCCTAAAAAGCTGGGACTACAGGTGGGCACCACTCCTCCAGGTTACCTTTGACTCCTAAAACCAACAGGATAAAGGCTGGGAGTGGTGGCTCATGCCTATAATCCCAGCACTTTGGGAGACCGAGGCGGATGGATCACTTGGGGTCAGAAGTTTGAGGCCAGTCTGGCCAACATGGTGAAACCCCGTCTCTACTAAAAATATAAAAATTAGGGGCTGGGCGCGTTGGCTCACACCTATAATTCCAGCACTTTGTGAGGCAGAGGTGGGCAGATCACGAGGTCAGGAGACGGGGACCATTCTGGCTAACATGGTGAAACCCCGTCTCTACTAAAAAATACAAAAAAATTAACCGGGCGTGCTGGCGAGCACCTGTTGTCCTAGCTGCTTGGGAGGCTGAGGCAGGAGAACGGCATGAACCCAGGAGGCGGAGCTTGCAGTGAGCAGAGATCGTGCCACTGCACTCCAGCCTGAGCAACAGAGCGAGACTCTGTCTCAAAAAAAAAAAAAATTTAGCCAAGAGTGGTGGTGCACACCTATAATCCCAGCTACCTGGGAGGCTGAGTCAGGAGAATTGCTTGTACCTGGGGGATGGAGGTGGCAATGAGTTGAGATTGCACCACTGCACTCTAGCCTGGGTGACAGAGCGAGACTCTACCTCAAAAAAAAAAAAAAACCAACATGATAAAGTTTAAATTTTTCAAAGGCTTTTAGTGATATGGCAGGATAATTTATGGAGACGCTAATGCCCTACATTTTCCCCTTTATCCCTTCTAAGTAGGCAGGTAGGCAATTTGTATTTCTTTATCTGTGATGTTTAAAAGAATGGAAAGCTGGCCGGGTGTGGTGGTTCATGCCTATAATACCAGCACTTTGGGAGGCTGAGGCAGGTGGATCACTTGAGGTCAGGAGTTTGAAACCAGCCTGGCTAACATGGTGAAACCCTGTCTCTATTAAAAATATAAAAATTAGCCAGGCATGTTGGCTGATGCCTGTAATCCCAGCTACTTGGGAAGCTGAGGCAGGAGAATCACTTGAACCCAGGAGGCAGAGGTTGCAGTGAGTTGAGATTGTGCCACTTCACTATAGCCTGGGTAACACAGCAAGACTCTGTCTCAAAATAAATAAATTGGCCGGGCGCGGTGGCTCAAGCCTGTACTCCCAGCACTTTGGGAGGCCGAGACGGGAGGATCACGAGGTCAGGAGATCGAGACCATCCTAGCTAACACGGTGAAACCCCGTCTCTACTAAAAAAAATACAAAAAACTAGCCGGGCGAGGTGGTAGCCTATAGGTGGCCTATAGTCCCAGCTACTCAGGAGGCTGAGGCAGGAGAATGGTGTAAACCCAGGAGGCGGAGCTTGCAGTGAGCTGAGATCCGGCCACTGCACTCCAGCCTGGGCCACAGAGCAAGACTCTGTCTCAAAAAAAAAATAAATAAATTAATTAATTAATTAAACAAAACAAAACAAAACAAAAAACTGAAGAATTAGCCAGGCATGGTGATGCATGTCTGTAGTCCCAGCTACTAGGGAGCCTGAGGCAGGAGGACTGCTTGAGCCCAGGAGTTTCAGTGTGCTGTGATCATCCCACTGCACTACAGCCTGAGCAACAGAGTGAGACCCTGTATCTAAAACAAAAAATAAAAACTGCAGGAGGAAATGGAGATTTCCTTAGGCTGGGAAAGGACTGGTGTGTCTCTTCTCTCCCAGCAGTGCCCAGAAGTAGTGCCAAGACTTAAGAGTCTAGCCTCAGAAAGGCCTGCTCTAAATTTCAGGGTTTTCAAACAGCAGGGATTCCCATGCTTTACTGAAACATAGTGCCTGAAACTGAAGAGTTTGTGTGGCTTCAAGAACCACGGGAATCTCAGTAGTAATCAATATGGATTAAAGACTGGAGAGGCCTCTTCAGATACTATGCCTGGTCTGGGGGTGTAAAGGAGAGGATATTGACTGAGATTAAATTTTCCTGCCAGCTTGACGTGACAGGGGCTCAGAGTCAGGCTTAATTTAAGGAAAATAAGGAAACATGGTTTTTCTTAAATATCAAAGTTTGTGGTTGCAGTTCACACCCCTGGAAATATAGTGAAAAACAAAGCAGAAAGAGATGAAGAACACAGCAATGGACATGTTTACAGAACAAGGGTTATTGATCCTAATGTCATTAAAGTCTTACCATAGAATGATGTGGCTGACCCAGTTTAATCAGGTGTGCAGCTCCCTAGCTCTTTAACACCCCTTCAACTCTGTTAAGGCTGGATGCTCAATCTCATTCTGTTGACTCTTAACTAGCCTGATGCAGAGATTGGCATCTCTACCAGGTCAGTTAAGGTTCTCCTGCTTTCCCAGAAAAGACAACAGAGTGTAGAAAGTCAGATAAGTTTCCTAATTTTCTTTCTTTCTTTTCTCTCTCTCTCTCTCTCTTTCTCTCTCTCTCTCTCCTTTCTTTCTCCCTTCCTCTCCCTTCCCCTCCTCTCCCCTCCCCTCCCCTTCCATCGTTTTGAGATGGAATCTCACTCTGTTGCCAGGCTGGAGCGCAGTGGCACGTTCTCGGCTCACTACAATCTCCGCCTCCTGGATTCAAGTGATTCTCCTGCCTTAGCCTCACGCCTGGGACTACAGGCGCATGCCACCATGCCCAGGTAATTTTTGCATTTTTTTTTTTGAGACAGAGTCTCGCTCTGTAGTTCAGGCTGGAGTGCAGTGGTGCCATCTCAGCTCACTACAAGCTCCGCCTCCCGGGTTCACGCCATTCTTCTGCCTCAGCTGGGACTACAGGCACACACCACCACGCCAGGCTAATTTTTTGTATTTTTAGTAGAGACGGGTTTCACCATGTTAGCCAGGATGGTCTTGATCTCCTGACCTCGTGATCTGCCCGCCTCAGCCTCCCAAAGTGCTGGGATTACAGGCATGAGCCACCGCACCCGGCCTAATTTTTGTATTTTTAGCAGAGATAGGATTTCACCATGTTGGCCACCAAGTTCTCGATCTCTTGACCTTGTGATCCACCCACCTCGGCCTCCCAAAGTGCTGGGATTACAAGCGTGAGCCACCGCTACTGGCCAAGTTTCCTAATTTTCTAAGTGTCAGTTTCCCAAAGTGTAAAATGGAAGTTTGACTAATGAGGGCTGGTATTTAGCTTGTATGCACTGATAAAAACATACCAGTTGTTAAATTAGAGACATTTTTCCATATCAGTCAGTAACAAGCAACCACCGCAAGCCTTTAGCTCACTCCAGGCCTCCCCATGATCCAACTTTCCCAGGACCCTACCCCAACATGGCTGAGGGTTGTGCCCTGCTAGTTAATTGTTAAATAATCTCGATAATTCATTAAATGTCATTCTTGATTATAGTTACCTTTTCAGACTGTCTTGAGGCTGATAACCTAGATGTCACACTCGGTAGTTTACTTTTAAAGTAAACTGGCTTCCAAATTAACTTGCCTTGGGAAGGTCTTGTGACTCATGGCAACATCCTATCCCTGAGTAAAGAATCTGTGAGTTCTTCAAATTGTTGACATACTGATTAATGCATAACCTACTGACACTGAAAAGGACACTGACTTCTGATCATAAAGTTTTACTGATTGTCTTGGACACAGACATTTTATCCTGCATGTTGCAATCTGCAGCCAATGACTGTAAATTCTGTACTGTATGTACTCTCCAATAACTTTGGTATAAGGAGTACTTCTCCCTTCTCCTTTCCTCCCTCTCCTTCTCCCTTCCCCTAAAAAAGGCCATCCTTTTAAAAGCCTGTTCCAGTAACTTGTAACAGACTTCAGAACACTCCTAACTCTATTGGTGTGTCTTCCCAGTTCAATCCTCGTATTTGGCTTCCAATAAATGTTTTTCAAATTATTTCTGCCTCAGCAGCCTTAATTTCAGTAGACAAGGCTTAAAGTAAGTTCAGTTAAAGCAAACTAATAACACTTGACCCTTTCCAACTTTTCTTCCTCTCAGCCATGGGCCCTTAAGCCATCTTTTTTGGATCCAGAGCCAAATTACATTTCTATGCAGCCACCATAGTTATCTAGCTTTCAAAGATTTTTCCTTGATCATCCCAAGCAAATTTCCTCTTCTCTGTTCAGTTTAAGTGTTTCTATTCTTTTCTTTTAAACAAAAAACAAAAGAAAAAAAACAGCTTTATCAAGATATAATTCATATATCATAAAAATCACCCTTTAAAAATATATATTTGGTGGTTTTTTTTTTTTTTTGGTACATTAACAGAGCTGTGCAACCACTGCCATTAATTTCAGAACATTTTCATCACCCAGAAAGAAACTCCTAGCTGCTCTGCCTATGGAGTAGCCCTTCTTTATTCCTTTACTTTCTTAATAAACTTGCTTTCACTTTTCTCTATGGACTCTCCCCAACTTCTTTCTTGTGTGAGGTCCAGGAACCCTCTCTTGGGGTCTGGATCAGGACCCCTTTCCAGTAACATCTTCCTGGTGAACCATGAAGGGACTAAACTGAGGAGACCCCCAACCCAAAGGAAATAGTCTGAAGCACCACAATTGGCTGACTTTGGAATCAAGAAAACTTTTCCTTTGAGCTATGTACAGCTTTTAAAAATTGAGTAAAGTATACTCCTGTGAACAAACTTTGGAGCATATTAGTTTCTCTGTACCTGTTTTCTCCAGAATTTGGAAACTATATCACCTTTTGTCAGAACTCAAGAGTTATGAGTGGCCCTCGCCATACTGACGCTTTCTGACTGAGCTCCTCTCTACCCTGAATACAAGAGACCTTCATAGTTAGGCAGGAATATAATTGCCCTATTCATTCTGAAAAAGTGGCAGAAAATGGATCTTCATCCCTCTACAACCCTTAGGATTAAGGGTTCCCTTGTAAAAGGTAGGGGAATATGTCAGAGGCATTTGAACTAGAGCAACTCCATCTTGAACAGGGGCTGAGTAAAATAAGACTGAGACCTACTGGGCTGCATTCCCATGAGGTCAGACATTCTAAGTCATAGGATGAGACAGGAGGTCAGCACGAGATATAGGTCATACAGACCTTGCGGATAAAACAGGATGAAGTAAAGAAGCTGGCCAAAACCCACCAAAACCAAGATGGTGATGAGAGTGACCTCTGGTCATCCTCCTTGCTCATTATATGCTAATTACAGCGTATTAGCATGCTAAAAGACAGCCCCACCAGTGCCATGACAGTTTACAGATCCCATGGCAACGTCCAGAAATTACCCTATGTGGTCTAAATGGGGGAGGAACCCTCAATTCTGGGGACTGCCCACCCCTTTCCTGGAAAACTCATAAATAACCCACCCCTTGTTTAGCATATAGTCAAAAAGGAACTTAAGTATTATCAGTAGAGCAGCCCAAGCTGCCGCTCTACCTATGGAGTAGTCATTCTTTATTCCTTTACTTTCTGTTATTTTGAGACGGTGTTTCGCTCTTGTCGCCGGGGCTGGAGTGCAGTGGTGCGATCTTGGCTCACTGCAACCTCTGCCTCACTGCAACCTCTGCCTCTTGTGTTCAAGCGATTCTCCCGCCTCAGATCCCCAAGTAGCTGGGATTACAGGTACCCGCCAACACCCCCAGCTAATTTTTGTATTTTTAATAGAGACGGGGTTTTGCCATGTTGGCCAGCTGGTCTCAAACTCCTAACCTCAGGTGATCCAACCACCTCGCCTCCCAAAGTACTGGGATTACAGGCGTGAGCCACCATGCCCGGCTCCTTTACTTTCTTAATAAGCTTGCTTTTACATTATAAAAAAAAAAAAAAAAAGGAACTCCTTATCCAGTAGCAGTCACTCCTCATTCCGCCATCCTCCCAAGCCCCGGCAACCACTAATCTCTCTCTCTCTTCAAAGATAGAGATGGGATTTCCCTATGTTGCCCAGGCTGGTCTCAAACTCCTGGCCTCAAGGGATACACCTACCTTGGACTCCCAAAGAGCTGGGATTATAGGAGTGAGCCACCACGCCCAACCTCCTATCTCTCTTTATAGGCTTGCCTATTCTGGACATTTCATATACATGGAACCATTCAGTATGTGGTACTCTGTGTCTGACTTCTTTCACTTGGCACAATGTTTTCTCTTTTTTGAGACAGGGTCTTACTCTGTCATCCAGGCTAGAGTGCAGTAAGTGGCATGATTGCAACTTATTGCAGCTTTGAGGTCCTGGGCTCAAGCGAGTCTCCCACCTCAGCCCCCCAAGAACCTGAAACTACACACATGTGCCACCATGCCTGGGTAATTTTTTAAATTTCTTGTAGAGACAAGGTCTCACTATATGGCCCAGGCTGGTCTCAAACTCCTGGGCTCAAGCAGTCCTCCCACCTCAGCCTCCCAAAGTTCTGGGATTATAGGCCTGAGCCACTGCACCCGGCTGCTTTTAATCTTTTTAAGAATTGTAAGTCATTGAGAGTAGACTGTATTGAGTCCCACTTTAAGATTGTGGAAATTCCTCCCAATCACCAAAAGGCTTGTCTCCCTCTTTCAAAGCTGATGCTGATGGGTGCCTATGGATGCTTACTGTGCCTAATAAGCTCCTGTTTTGAGTCTGAAAGATGTTTCAAACTTTAAGCTTATTTTCACAGGGTACAAGCTCTAGATCATGTCTTCCTTCCTTCCAAGGGAATGGTTTCCCAGTATGCGTGCCACATTCTAATATTAAAATTACTGGTTGGCTGCGGGGGCTCACGCCTGTAATCCCAGCACTTTGGGAGGCTGAGGAAGGTGGATCACTTGAGGTCAGGAGTTCAAGACCAGCCTGGCCAATATGGTGAAACCCTGTCTCTAATAAAAACACAAAAATTAGCTGGGCATAGTGGCAGGTGCCTGTAGTCCCAGCTACTTGGGAGGCTGAGGCAAAAGAATTGCTTGAACCCAGGAGGCAGAGGTTGCAGGAGCCGAGATGGTGCCACTGCACTCCAGCCTGGGTGACAGAATGAGACTGTCTCATTCTGTCAAAAAAATAAAAATAAATAAAAATTATTTCACAGATTTTATACACATGTGTTTTTGTAAACACACAGAATATCTTGGAAAGGATATAAAAGAAACTAGTACAAATGGTTGGGGGACAGGGGTAGAAGGCTCACTTTCTGGCCGAGTGAGGTGGCTCATGCCTGTAATCCCAGCACTTTGGGAGGCCGAGGCAGGTGGATCACTTGAGGTCAGGAGTTCGAGGCCAGCCTGGCCAACATGGCGAAACCCTGTCTCTACTAAAAATACAAAAATTAGCCGGGTGTGGTATCTCACACCTGTAATCCCAGCTACTAGGATGGCTCAGGCACAAGAATTGCTTGAACCCAGGGGACAGAAGTTGCAGTGAGCCAGGATCCTGCCACTGTACTCCAGCCTAGGTGACAGAGCCAGACTCCATCTCAAAAAAACAAAAACCAAAACAAAAAGGCTCACTTTCAACTGTGTATTCTTTTGTAAATCATTAAAAGTAAAAAAAAATAATTACTTCATAAATACCAAACAATAATAACCTTTGCTAGAAGTAAGAGGCTTGTTTATTTTAAAGGGACATCTTGAATTATAACACACTAACCTTCCAAAACGCACATATTTTCATTCCTCAAGCCTTTGCTTCTGCTTTCCCTCAGCTTGGATTGTACACTCCTCCTTATCCTCCCCACATCTCCCTTCAAATCTGACAATTTATGTAAATTTTCAATTTACTAAGCATTTTTAATATACGATTGAATTTTTGCTTTCCAAGAAAAAAAGACACAGTAAGTATAATTATTATAATAATAATAATTATTATTTTTTGAGACAGAGTCTTGCTCTGTCGCCCAGGCTGGAGTGCAGTGGTGCGATCTTGGCTCACTGTAAGCTCTACCTCCCAGGTTCACGCCACTCTCCTGCCTCAGCCTCCCGAGTAGCTGGGATTACAGGCGCCCGCCACCACGCCCGGCTAATTCGTTTGTATTTTTAGTAGAGACGGGTTTTCACCGTGTTAGCTAGGATGGTCTCGATCTCCTTACCTCGTGATCCATCCGCCTCAGCCTCCCAAAGTGCTGAGATTACAGGCTTGAGCCACCGCGCCTGGTGTAAGCACAATTATTTTCATCCTCATATAATAAATACGAAAACTGATGGCCGGGCGCGGTGGCTCACCCCTGCAATCCCAGCACTTTGGGAGGCGGAGACGGGCGGATCACGAGGTCAGGAGATTGAGACCATCCTGGCTAACACGGTGAAACCCCGTCTCTACTAAAAATACAAAAAAACTAGCCGGGCACAGTGGCGGGCGCCTGCAGTCCCAGCTACTCGGGAGGCTGAGGCAGGAGAATGGCTTGAACCCGGGAGGCGGAGCTTGCAGTGAGCCGAGATCGCACCACCGCACTCCAGTCTGGGCGACTGAGCAAGACTCCATCTCAAAAAAAGAAAGAAGAAAGAAAACTGAGGTTGGAAAAGTTCACAATTATTAAGCTTCAGAGCTAGAATTCAAATGTACTTCTAACAGGTCCAGTGTTCCTTCTACTTTTTTAAGCTATGAAATCCTATACATTTAATTAGGCAACTGGACAAAAATATACACACAAGAGTGTTTACTACAATGTTATTTACAATATCCACAAATTGTAAATAACCTATGTGTTAAAAAATAGAGGATCAAGTTACGGCACACTCATACAACCATTTTGTAAAGACAGGCGCTGTGGCGTGCACCTGTAGTCCCAGTTAGGAAGCAGAGGTAGGAGGCTCCCTTTGAGCCCGGGAGTTTGAGGGTACACGGAGCTACGATGGCGCCACTGCACTCCAGGCTGGGCGACAGAGCCAGACTCTGTCACAAAAAAGAAAGGAAAGAAAGAGAGAAAGAGAAAGAAACAAAGAATAAAAGAAAGAAAAAGAGAGCAGCATACTAAAAAATTTATATATTACTACTAATAATAGATTAAATGCACTTTAAATGCTTACTATGTGCTGAATACTGGGCTAAATTTATTTTATATGTATTGTCTCATTTAATCCTCACAATAACCAATCTGCCCAAAGCCTTGCTGTTAATGCAGTAGAACTTGACAGGTATTAAAATCCAAAGCTCAGGTTAGGTGCGGTGGCTCATGCCTGTAATCCCAGCATTTTGGGAGGTCGGGAGTTCGAGACCAGCCTGACCAACATGGAGAAACCCCGTCTCTAATAAAAATAACAGAATTAGCCGGGCGTGGTGGCTCATGCCTATAATCGCAGCTACTCGGGAGGCTGAGGCAGGAGAATCGCTTGAACCTGGGAAGTGGAGGTTGCAGTGAGTCGAGATCACACTATTGCACTCCAGCCTGGGCAACAAGAGCAAAAGTCCATCTCTAAATAAATAAATAAATAAATATCCAAAGCTCATGATCTTAACCGCTAGATCATGCTATCGCAAGTTCAAAGACCATTTCTTTCGAAGACCATTTCTTTCATAATCAGAAACATCTATGGGATACTTTAAGAAAATTCTGTTCAAACTTCTCTTGCCCAGGTCTCTGTATTCCTATAACAATGTGTATCTCTACAGCACTTGCTTGGGTCCATTTATATACCTCTCACAGATCCTATACTCCTGCAGGCCTGAAACTTAAGCCCACTTTCTATTTTTCATAGCTCCTGGTGCAGTGCTTTTTACCGTGTAGGCGCTCATTAGTGTTAAACTGAATGTGCCTTTAACTTGGCTTGGGGGACGCTGAATTGAGGATGAGCGCTCACACAATATTAATAATTTCTTTCCAAGAAATGTGCTCGGGTCAACACAAGGCCTTTCTGTCCATGATCCGCCTGAAACCATGGTTTTCTTGCTTTCACCTTTATCCCCTGTGCCTTGCCAGTCCTCCCCGCCAGCGGGGCCGGGAGCCCGGCGACTCCCTAGATCGCAGGGCCTGTCTTGCGTGACCGAGAGGGCTCCGCTGCCTACGGCAGCCTAGCCCCCGCCCCTGCTTTCAGTCACTGAGCAAGGAGTGGGCCGTGGCGAGTCTCCACGCGAACACCAGCGCTCTCCACGCCCGTAGCCACCCGCCCACCGGAAGCCGACATCTTGAGTTCTGGCAGGAGCGGTTTACGCGGCGATGAGCGGAGTGGCAGGAACCCAGTGAGCTGCTCCGCGTAGGAGCTGCTGCCCGCACTCAAGATGGCGGCTCCGGGCGGGCGTGGCCACTGACTAGGAGGCGAGGCGCCAAGGGACCATGGCGGCGGTCGACGAGCGGGGTCTGGAGGACGGAGAAGAGGAGGAAGAGGAGGTAGTAAGCGCTACGCCGAAAGCCTGCACCGCAGTGGCGGTGATACCTGTGCTGGCCGTGTGTGGGGAAGGGAGTCGGGGAGCTGCGGGCGGGAGGGAGGCCCCGACGCTCCTCACCGGCTTCTTGCTGCTGGGCACGCGGAGCCGGGCAGCTTGGGACCTCAGCCCTAATCGTCACCCCGGACTTAGGATGGGAAGTACCGGGAAGTTACCTTAGGTAGCGTCGTTTCCTCTTGCTGAAAACGGGGTCCGGTTTTCACAAATGGATTTTTGGCTTCTTTTGCTAATTGCTCCCTCTTGCCCGCTCGCGTGCTAGCATGTTAACCCCTCTTTCTTTCACCAGGAGCAGTTGGTTCTGGTGGAATTATCAGGAATTATTGATTCAGACTTTCTCTCAAAATGTGAAAATAAATGCAAGGTTTTGGTGAGTTTTCTAGACTTGGGGGATTGTTCTATAGTTTCTTAAATGTAAAACAAGAATGGTGAAATACCTGTCCACAAGTATTGATATATTTATTTCGCCTTACAAAGCAGTGAACTCTAAGGATAAGAAGTACACTAAGTATAATTAATTAATGTATAATTAAGTATAATGTAGAAGTACAGGGGTACTATGGGAGCAGATAGGAGAAAATGGCTAACTTTGCTTGCTTGTTTGAATGTGTGGCTGAAGAGAAAGTTACAGATTTGGAGGAAGTAACATTGTGATATGGAACAGTACATATATTCCTATAATCTCAGCAGAGGTGGGAGGATCACTTGAGCCCAGGAATTGGAGACCATCCTGGGCAACATAGTGAGACCCCCTCTCTACAATAATAATAATAATAATAAATGGCTGGGTGCGGTGGCTCACGCCTGTAATCCCAACAGTTTGGGAGGCCGAGGTGGGTGGATCACGAGGTCAGGAGTTGGAGACCAGCCTGGCCAACATGGTGAAACTCCATCTCTACTAAAATACAAAAATTAGCCGGGGATGGTGGTGGACGCCTGTAATTCCAGCTACTCGGGAGGTTGAGAGAGGAGAATCGCGTGATCCCTGGAGGCGGAGGTTGCAGTGACCGAAATCGCGCCACTGCACTCCAGCCTGGGCAACAAAGGGCAAAACTCCATCTCAAAAGATAAAAATAAAAAAAAATAATAAATTAGCTGGGCATGGTGGCATGCTCCTGTGGTCCCTGCTGCTCAGGAGGCTAGGGTGGGAGGATTGCCTGAACCCTCGTGGTCAAGGCTGCAGTGAGCCATGATCATGCCACTGCATTCCAGCCTGAGTGACAGAGCTAGACACTGTCTCAAAAAATAGATAGATGACAGATAGACAGACTCTTTGCACTCCTGTTGACAAAACTTCCTCTGTTCTTAGCTTACTCTTGAAGAAGATGCTGATTGAAATAGATCTTGTTACTTGAGTATGAATTAAATAGTCTTCAAGTTGTAGCTGCTGTGATCAGAGCAGTTGTAGTTTATCCTGTACTTGGTAGGACAAGATGCTCTAGAGTTTCCCCAGTTTTGGAGATTAGTTTCCTTGGTAGCAAGGTTACAATGTTGAAGCCTTTTTCTAATCATGTTTTTTTTTATGATCCTTTATTCTGTTGTAGGGCATTGACACTGAGAGGCCCATTCTGCAAGTGGACAGCTGTGTCTTTGCTGGGGAGTATGAAGGTAGGACGATGTCAGATAGATGGAACTCTTTCTGATATGGACCTTTCAGAGATGGTAGCTCTTCTCAACAATTTGTATTTTTCTGCAGACACTCTTGGGACTTGTGTTATATTTGAAGAAAATGTTGAACATGGTAAGTGATTGCTAGCCCAGCCCTTTTTAATATGAACTATTTCAATCATACTTAAGCATAATAAACATTAAATATCTCATGTATCCATTGTCTAGCTGTATCATATCCTACCATTTTCCCAAATGTGACTCAGATTATAGTTTTAAAAAAACATGCCAGGCTGGGCCAGGTGTCTTAATCCTGTAATCCCAGCACTTTGGGAGGCCAAGGCAGGCAGATCACTTGAGGCCAGGAGTTCAAGACCAGCCTGGCCAACATGGCAAAACCCCATTTCTACTAAAAATACAAAAATTAGCTGTGTATGGTGGCATGTGCCTTCCAGCTACTTGGGAGACTGAGGCATGAGAATTGCTTGAACTGGGGAGGTGGAGGTTGCAGTGAACCGATATCGTACCACTGCACTCCAGCCTGGGCAACAGAGCTAGACTGTGTCTCAAAAACAAACAAACCCATTCCAGATACATTTAAAGTCCTTCTAGCCCAATTTCCAAACTTATTTCTTTCCCTCTGTCTTCAGAGATCATCACTCTCCTGAATTTTTTTTTTTTTTTGGAGACATAGTCTCACTGTCACCCAGGCTAGAGTGCAGTGGCATGATCTCGGCTCACTGCAACCTCCACCTCCCAGGTTCAAGCAATTCTCCTGCCTCAGCCTCCTGAGTAGCTGGGATTACAGGTGCCTGTCACCACGCCCAGGTAATTTTTGTATTTTTGGTAGAGATGGGGTTTCACCATGTTGGCCAGGCTGGTCTCAAACTCCTGACCTCAAGTGACCTGCCTGCCTCGGCCTCTCAAAGGGATCCTCTCAAAAGGATTACAGGTGTGAGCCACCGCTCCTGGCCAAGGAATAAAAGAAGGGCTACTTCACAGGCAGAGCAGCCTACTTTCTAAAGTGTGGTATCAATTTACACTCACAGTAGCAATGTATGGAAGTGTCTGTGCTTCGTATCCTTGGCTCAAGGGCCTCATCTTCCCTTCTGCCTAGGCATAGAGTTTTCTGAAAGTTTCAACTCCAGGCAGCAGGTTGGCAGCAATTTTTTTTCTCGGCCTGTCATGATTGAGAATGTCCCTACTCCAAACTTTGGCTTCAGGTAGTAAGTCTGACTTTGGTCCTTCATTTGAGTGGTAGAATTTCAGATCCCAATACACTATAGGGTAAAATTCCTGGCCCCAATTTCTACTTCAGGGATGAAGCCTGTTAGACCTATGGGTTTAATCTCACTCATAACTTTGTGTTTCTGACCTCTGAAGATGTTTGTTACTTTTGAATCCAGTTGTACTTTCAATTGTTAATGTAATTTTTTTTTTTTGAGACAGTTTTGCTCTTGTTGCCTAGGCTGGAGTGCAGTGGCACAATCTCTGCTCACTGCAACCTCCGCCTCCTGGGTTCAAGCAATTCTCCTGTTTCAGCCGCCCAAGTACCTGGGATTACAGGCATGTGCCACCATGCCCAGCTAATTTTTTGAACTTTTAGTAGAAACGGGGTTTCATCATGTTGGTCAGGCTGGTCTCGGAACTTCTGACCTCAGGTGAACCACCTGCCTTGGCCTCCCAAAGTGCAGGGATTACAGGCATGAGCCACTGTGCCTGGCCTGTTAATGTATTTTATCTGTTATTTTTCTATGCTTGGAGCAGGAGGGATGAGTTATACCTTGAATTTATTACACTGTCTTGACAGGAAGTAGTTTAATCTGACTCCCTACACTGGAATTATGAAGGCTTTATCTTTGTTTTATTTGATAGCACAAGCAGTATAATAATGGAGTTCATTTCTGTTCTAGCTGATACAGAAGGCAATAACAAAACAGTGCTAAAATATAAATGTCATACAATGAAGAAGCTCAGCATGACAAGAACTCTTCTGACAGAGAAGAAGGAAGGAGAAGAAAACATAGGTTAGTTCCCTTATTCTCTGAAAACAGGTGATCCAGTACTGGCTTTGACAGTGGCCACTTTGATGCCAGGACACTCCTTGTACTTTTTAGTAATAACTATACGTGATTTTTTGTTTGTTTTTTTCAGACAGAGTCTTGCTCTGTCACCCAGGCTGGAGTGCACTGGCACAATCTCGGCTCACTGCAACCTCTGCCTCCCGGGCTCAAGCAATTCTCTTGCCCCAGCCTCCTGAGCAACAGGGATGACAGGCACCCACCACCACGCCTGGCTAATTTTTTTAGTAGAGACCAGATTTTACCATGTTGGCCAGGCTGGTCTCAAACTCCTGACCTCAAGTGATCCACCTACCCTGGCCTACAAAGTGCTTGAATTACAGGTGTGAGCCACTGTGCCTGGCCTCATAATATGTTTAATATATTAAAATGGAGGGTGCTCCATGTAAAGTACCAAGCATAGAGTTAAAATGCAGTTGAACGCTCGTATAGCTGAGGGCACTGGGGACGCAGAAATCTTTTATCTGCTTGGCATTGGAAATGACTGAGGAGTTTTTGAAGAAACTTGATATCTAAGCCCTAGGGAATTCAGTAGTGCTTCTCTCTCTCTCTTCTCCTTCCCCCCTCCCCTCTTTAATTAAAAACTTCCTTGTACCTTTTTGTAGTTCATAAGCATGATGATTATGTTTTTACATTCATGTATAAGATGTGCCTCCCTCAAACCTTGTTATGATGTCAGCATATTACCTGTCTGATGTGTGGGGAGAATAAACTTCCTTGTAAGCAAAGTGGATACGATCACAATAGTTCTCAATTCTCAAGGTGAAATCCCTTGGAAACTTTTGGCAGTTGCAGCAGCTTTCAACAGGCTCACAGCTGGAAAAAGCTGGCTTTTTTTTTTTTTTTTTTTTTAAAGACAGTCTCTTTCTGTCACTCAGGCTAGAGTACAGTGGAGCCATCTTGGCTCACTGCAACCTCCGCCTCCTGGATGCAAGCGATTCTCCTGCCTCAGCCTCCTGAGTAGCTGGGATTACATGTAGCTGGGATTACAGGCATGCACCATTACACCTGAATGACTTTTGTATTTTTATTAGAGACAGGGTTTCGCCATGTTGGCCAGGCTGGTCTTGAACTCCTGACTTCAGATGATCAACCTGCCTCGGCCTCCCAAAGTGCTGGGATTACAGGCATGAGCCACCGCCCCTGGCCAAAAGCTGGCTTTAAATGTGGGGGAGACTCTAGGACCACAATTGTTAGTCATCAGTCTAGTTTTTATTATTATTATTATTTAATTACTTTATTTTATTTTATTTGAGACAGGGTCTCACTCTGTCACCTAGGCTGGAGTGCGGTGGTGCGATGTCGGCTGACTGTGACCTCTGCCCCCATCCCCCTACCTCAGCTTCCCCAGTAGTTGGGACCACAGGCATTTCCACCATGCCTGGCTGTTTTGTTTTTGTTTTTGCTTTTTCTTTTTTTTGAGATGGAGTTTCACTCCATTGCCCAGGCTGGAGTGCAATGGTGTGATCTCTGCTCACTGCAGCCCCTACCTTCCAGGTTCAAGCAATTCTCCTGCCTCAGCCTCGTGAGTAGCTGAGACTACAGGCACATGCCACCATGCCCAGCTAATTTTTGTATTTTTAGTAGAGACAGGGTTTCACCATGTTGGTCAGGCTGGTCTAGAACTGACTTTGTGATCTGCCTGCCTCAGCCTCCCAAAGTGCTGGGATTATAGGCGTGAGCTACCGCACCCGGCCTTCTTTGTATTTTTAGTAGAGATGGAGTCTCGCCATGTTGCCCAGGCTGGTCTCGAACTCCTGAAGAGACCACTGTGCCCAGCCTTTCTTTTTCTTTTGGCGTTTTTCTTTTTTTCTTTTCTGGAGACAGAGTCTTACTCTCTCCCCCAGGCTGGAGTGCAGTGGTGTGATCTCAGCTCACTGCAACCTCTGCCTCCTAGGTTCAAGTGATTCTCCTGCCTCAGCCTCCTGAGTAGCTGGGATTACAGGTACCCACCACCATGCCTGGCTAATTTTCAGTAGAGACAGGGTTTCTTTATCTTATTTTATTTTTTGGAGACGAGTTTCGCTCTTGTTGCCCAGGCTGGAGTGGGGTGGTGCGATCTCAGCTCACTGCAACTTCCACCTCCTAGGTTCAAGTGATTCTCCTGCCTCAGCCTCCTGAGTAGCTGGGATTACAGGCATGCACCACCACGCCCAGCTAATTTTGTATTTTTAGTAGAGAGATGGAGTTTCTCCATGTTGGTCAGGCTGGTCTCCAACTTCTGACCTCAGGTGATCTGCCCACCTCAGCTTCCCAAAGTGCTGGGATTACAGGTGTGAGCCACTGCGCCCAACCTTTTTTTTTTTTTTTTTTTAATAGAGACAGGGTCTTACTATGTTATCCAGCTGGTCTCAACCTCCTGGACTCAAGTGATCCTCCTGCCTTAGCCTCCCAAAGTGTTGGGATTACAGGCATGAGTTCTTAATTTGCATCCACTTATTCTTCTTCACTTGCTGATCACCACATACTAGAGACTTTTAGACTAGTGGTTCTTTCACCTGAAGTAGATATATGTTTGTGGAGTTGAAAAAACAATAATTTGATGGTTTAAAAGTTCACTGCTCAATAACATATATGAAACTCTAGTAAGATTCTCATGAGGCCGGGCGCGGTGGCTCAAGCCTGTAATCCCAGCACTTTGGGAGGCCGAGACGGGCGGATCACGAGGTCAGGAGATCGAGACCATCCTGGCTAACACGGTGAAACCCCGTCTCTACTAAAAAAATACAAAGAACTAGCCGGGCGAGGTGGCGGGCGCCTGTAGTCCCAGCTACTCGGGAGGCTGAGGCAGGAGAATGGCGTAAACCCAGGAGGCGGAGCTTGCAGTGAGCTGAGATCAGGCCACTGCAATCCAGCCCGGGCGACAGAGCGAGACTCCAGCTCAAAAAAAAAAAAAGATTCTCATGATGAGTATTTATAGCTTAACAAGGGATAAACATTTGAAGGTACGTTGATCTTATAAAATTAATTACATCACCTATATACAACTATATAATAAACCCTTGTTCTTATTATGTATATCCCTGAACTATCCCCTTTTTTAGGCACCTTGTAATAATTATAGGAAGAAAGAGGTACTAGGTTCTAGAATAAACTTAAAAGGCTGACATGTATCATAAGCTTAGCTATCATTGGGATATTCTTACTAAAGGAAGTTATGAGTTTCCTCTTCGTAGTCTTTAATAATCTGACAGATCTTTGGGAATATTTGGGTGTTTTGTTTAGTCAAATAAATGAACAACCAACAATTTGAGTCTGCATTAGTTATCTACTGCGGCATAACAAATTACCCCTAAACTTAACAGCTTAAAACAACAACAGAAAACCAGTATCTTACAGTTTCTGTGAATCAGGAATTTGGGAGCAGTTTAGGTAGGTGGTTCTGGCTCCAGGTCTCTGATAAGGTTGCAGGCAAAATGTTATCTGGGCTGCAGTCATCTGAAGGCTTGACTAATGCTGGAAATCTGATTGTAAAATGGCTTATTCATATGGCTTGTAAATTTATTTTGGTTGTTGTCAGGAGGCCTTAGTTCCTTGCCATGTTGTTCTCACAGGACTGTTTGAATGTCCTCCTGATACGGCAGCTGGCTTCTCTCAGATAAAGTATTCCATGAAAACAAGGTAGAAGCCACAGTATCTTTTATGAACTAGACTTAGAAGTCACAGTCTTGGCTGGGCACGGTGGCTCACGCCTGTAATCCCAGCACTTTGGGAGGCCAAGGCAGGCAGATCACTTGAGGTCAGGAGTTCAAGACCAGCCTGGCCAACATGATGAGACCCCCATCTCTACTAAAAATACAAAAAATTAGCCAGGTGTGGTGGCACGCGCCTGTAATCCCAGCTACTCGGGAGGCTGAGGTGGGAGAATTGCTTGAACGCAGTAGGCAGAGGTTGCAGTGAGCCGAGATCATGCTATTGCACTCCGGCCTGGGCGACAAAGCGAGACTCTGTCTAAAAAAAAAAAGAAGTGACAGTCTTGTCATTTCCACAATATCCTATTCAGTGTGGGACAGGACTACACAGGGGCATGAATACCAGGAAGGTGAAGATCATTGAGGACCATCTTATAGGCTGGCTACCAAACACGGCTACATGCTGGAGGCAAAACAGAACAGAGAGGAAGTGTGACTCTTACGTTCTAGGAACTTGCATTCTAAAGTAAATTACATTGAAATAGACATGAATGAATATGAGTGAACATCAAATTCATTCTATTTTAAGTATTATGCTAAATAACAGAATAAAGGATAGCTTTAAGATTTTGAGCCTGGCCGACTAGGAGAAGGATGTTATTGCAGGAAAAAAATATGAACATCTGTAGTTGAAACTGAATTGGAAGAAAAAGGACTAATAACCAGGTGCAGTGGGTCATGCCTGTGATCCCAGCACTTTGGGAGGTGAGGCGGGTGGATGGCTTGAGGTTAGGAGTTCAAGACCAGCCTAGCCAAAATGGTGAAATTCCGTCTCTATTGAAAAAAAATTAGCGGGGCATGGTGGCACACACCTGTAATCCCAGCTACTTGGGGGGCTGAGGCACGAGAATTGCTTGAACTGGGGAGGCAGAGGTTGCAGTGAGCCAAGATCGTGGCTGCACTCCAGCCTGGGTGACAGAGCGAGACTTTGTCTTTTTTTTTTTTTTGAGAAGGAGTCTTGCTCTGTCGCCCAGGCTGGAGTGCAGTGGCGCGATCTCGGCTCACTGCAAGCTCCGCCTCCCAGGTTCACGCCATTCTCCTGGCTCAGCCTCCGGAGTAGCTGGGACTACAGGCGCCCGCCACCTCGCCCGGCTAATTTTTTGTATTTTTTTAGTAGAGACGGGGTTTCACCGTGTTAGCCAGGATGGTCTCGATCTCCTGACCTCGTGATCCGCCCGTCTCGGCCTCCCAAAGTGCTGGGATTATAGGCTTGAGCCACCAAGCCCGGCCGAGACTTTTGTCTTAAAAAAAAAAAAAAAAAAAAAAAAAAATTGTAGGGTAGTGGTAAGTTTCCTTGAAGGCATAAGATGACAGAGAGTGCTCAAATTATATTTCACAATGATCTGAGAACTGAACTCTGGAAAAAGGCATGGAATAGTAATTGAGGTTGATAACTTGTAGTGATTTTGATGGTACCTACCTAATAGGCATTCCAAGGTCTCTAGAGAAGATGGAAAGTATATTTTATCAGTAGTTACAGACACCATATTCCTTGATTTATGTTGGGCTTTCAGTTTGACATGTATTCATATGATAGAGATTTAAAATAAATAAAAATATACTTCACTAAAATTCATTTTTTGTTTTTTTTTGGTTTATTCCTCATTCCTTCCAAATTAGGTGGGGTGGAATGGCTGCAAATAAAGGATAATGATTTCTCCTATCGACCCAACATGATTTGTAGCTTTCTACATGAAAATGAAGACGAAGAAGTGGTAGCTTCAGCCCCAGATAAATCTTTGGAATTGGAAGAGGAAGAGATTCAAATGAACGACAGTTCAAACCTGAGTTGTGAACAGGAGAAACCAATGCACTTGGATATAGAAGATTCTGGTCCTCTTATTGATATACCTTCTGAGACAGAAGGTTCTGTTTTTATGGAAACTCAAATGCTGCCTTAGAAATCACTCCTAGATGAAATGTTTCTCGTAATAACTTGTCAAGAACTTTTTAGAGTTCTTACATAAAAATAATTGCTATGTAGCTTTCAGTCTTTTAACATTTTTTGGTATTTTATCAGCTATACACACATATCCAGTCATAACACAACTTATTTTACCAGAATCATTTGGGACCAGACATGAATTGGATTTTTAAAATACAGTTTAGTCTGGGTGCAGTGGTTCATACCTGTAATCTCAGCACTTTGGGAAGCCGAGGTGGGAGGATCACTTGAGCAGCCTAGGAGTTTGAGACAATCTGGGTAACATAGGGAGGTCCCATCTCTATAAAAATTTTTTTAGAATTAGCTGGACATAGTGTCGTGCGCCTATGGTACCAGCTACTGGGCACTGACCTGGGAGGATGGCCTGGGATTGGGAAGTCGAGGCTGCAGTGAGCTGTGTTTGCGCCTCTGTACTCTCGCCTGAGTGACACCCTGTCTGAAAAAATAAGTGAAATGAAATATTTTTAAATGACTTTAGGGACCCTACTGAGTCCTTTAAATTCAAAGTTGTATTAAGTATATGAAGTTTTCCTTGGAGGCTGTTAAAAATTACTACAAAGTCAGTGACTTAACACAAATGTACTATCTTACAGTTTTGTAGGTGAGAAGTGTGGCACAGGTCTTACCTGGGCTAAATTCAAGGTGCTGGCAGGAATGCATTCCTTTATGGAGGTTTTGGGCTGGGGGGCAAATCCATTTCCTTGTTTATTTAGTTGTTGGCAGAGTGCAGTGCTTTTCAGTTAAAGGATCAAAGTCTCCTTTCCTTGTTGTCCGTTAGCTGAGGGTCATTTCTAGCTTCTGAAGGCTGCCTTCGTTCCTTGGCTCATGATCCCCTTTTCTTCAGAGCCTGCAATAGTGGGTGAAGTCCCTTTCCCATTTTGAATCATTCCTGTTACTTCTTCCATCATCCCTCTCTCTGACCTACCCTTCTGTCTTCCATTTCCACTGTTAAATGTCTACTTGATTACTTTGGGCCCACTTAGATAATCTCCCTATTTTAAGGTCAATAACTTTTTTTTTTCTTTGAGACAGGGTCTCGCTCCGTCACCCAGGCTGGAGTGCAGTGGCGTGACCACAGCTTACTGCAGCCTTGAACTCGCAGGCTCAAGCCATCCTCCACCTCAGCCTCCTGAGTAGGTGAGACTACAGGCACGCACCACCATGCCAAGCTGTTGTTTTTTTTAAAAATTTTTTTTTAAGAGATGGGGTCTCATTATGTTGCCCAGGCTGGTCTTGAACTCCTGGGCTTTAGTGATCCTCCTGTCTTGGCCTCTCGATGTGCTGGGATTACAGGCATGAACCACTGCATCCAGCCGAAGGTGTATAGTATTAATTCTGGCCAGGTGCAGTGGCTTACACCTGTAATCTCAGCACATTGGGAGGCCGAGGCGGGTGGATCACAAGGTCAGGAGTTTGAGACCAGCCTGGCCAGCATGGTGAAACCCCGTGTCTACTAAAAATACAAAAATTAGCCAGGTGTGGTGGTGCACACCTGTAATCCCAGCTATTCAGGAGGCCGAGGCAGGAGAATTGCTTGAACCCGAGAGGCAGAGGTTGCAGTGAGCTGAGATCGCGCCATTGCACTCCAGCCTGGGTGACAGAGTGAGACTCCGTCTCAAAAAAAAAAAACCAAAAACCAAAAAAACAAAAAAACATTAATTCCATCTGCAAAGTCTCTTTTGCTAGGTCATTTAACATACACAGGCATTAATACTAGAGATTAGGGCATGGAAATCTTTGGGGCTATTTTTAATCTACTACAATAAGTATTTTATCGAGAAAAAGAATTTTGAAGTGCTTAAGGATAAAGGAACAATTCCAAATATTCCAGATGCAATTTTGCTCCTTTCCCACTTGAGAAAGATTATTGGAATTCAGCTGTATTCGTTATTTTATTATGGCAGTAAACTAAATCTGTGCTAGTTTATATTTTTTAAGTGAATTATTCACATCCTTTGATACTTTGTTACAGGTTGAGCTGTGTAAAACTGCCAATATTTGATTGTTTCCAACTACAAAAAACAGCAATTTCCTGTAGTTTAACCTAGTCCCAGTAAGTTACATACCTCATGTTAATTACATCTCACAATTGGTGGAGATATAACTATTTTAACAGATGAGAGAGCTAATGTACTAGGATGAATAATTTTTTTTTTTTTAAATCAAGTTCTGGCCCTATCACCCAGGCTTTAGTGTAATGGCACAATCTGGGCTCACTGCAACCTCCACCTCCTGGGCTTAAGCCATCCTCCCACCTCAGCCTCCCTAGTAGCTGGGACTACAGGGGTGTGCGACCACACCCAGCTTATTTTTGTATTTTTTGTAGAGATGGGGTTTTGCCATGTTGCCCAGGCTGGTCTCAAACTCGTGAATTCAAGTGATCCTCCTGCCTTGACAAAGTACTATAATTACAGGTGTGAGCCATCATGCCTGGCCCAAAGAATGTTTTTCTTCAAAAAGTTTTATATTTAATTGGAAAATGACTTACCTTGATAAAAAGCATTTTCAAATCATAAGCAGATGATTATAAGCATAATCTTCCCAATGTCTATATGACTTTTTAATTTTTTTACTTTTTTTGAGATAATCTGTCACTCTTGTTGCCCAGGCTGGAGTGCAGTGGCATGATCTTGGCTCACCACAACCTCCATCTCCCAGGTTCAAGCGATTCTCACGCCTCAGCCTCCCAAGTAGCTGGGATTACAGGCATGTGCCACCATGCCCAGCTAAGAATTTATGACTTTTTTTAGTCTCAGTTTTTATTGACAGCTTATTGTTCCCCCTATATGTATGTATAGGAGAGAATGCTCATTGCCTGACCCAATTATCTATTCTCCTTTTTTTGCTTTGTATCAGAATCCCAGAATTTATTCAGGTTAGCAATGTGCCTAGCTTTCCTTGCAGATACATGTGGTCATATGACTAAGTTCTGGCATTGACATGGAATAAGAAGTGCTGAGTGATGGAAAAAAAGAAGAAGAAGAAGAAGAAAAAACAGGTGCTGAGTGGTGCTTCTGGGACGTTTCCTTAAACTTAAAGGCTTAAGAGGAAGCAGGTGGGCTCATCTTCTGTTCCTGCTGGAACATGGATGTGGTAGCTAGAGCTCCATCCAGCAGGATTCTTGGACTTCAAAGTAACTTTGGAAATAGAAGCCATGAATGGCAGAGCAGCAATATAGAAGACTGGGTCTTGATACTGTGAGATTACCCTGGACTGCTATAAGTAAAGGGTTAATAAAACCCTTTCTTTCTGCCTGGTGAAATGACCTCGAATTTGGCTTTCAGCACTGTTTCTCTGGAAACCTACTAGGCAAGGTAATAATGGAATATCAGCTGTAATATTAGGCAATATTGTTTATGATTAAAAATGAGCCCTTAGCTGGGCGCAGTGGTTCACAGTTGTAATCCCAGCACTTTGGGAGGCCAAGATGGATGGATCACTTGAATCCAGGAGTTTGAGACCAGCCTGAGTGGTATGGCAAAATCCTGTCTCTATAAAAAACAAAAAAAGTAGCTGGGCATGGTGGTGTGTGCCTGTAGTCCCAGTTACTTAGGAGGCTGAGGCAAGAGGATTGCTTGAGCCTAGGAGGTGGAGGTTGCTGTGACCCCAGATCACACCATGCCACTGTACTACAGCTGTGGCAGAACCTTGTCTCAAAAAAAAAAAAAAAAAGACACCTTGACACCTTATTGGTAAACTGTTTGGACCAGGAAGACTAACACGTACTACAAATGCCCACTGGAAAACATGGGCTTTGGAATTCCTTAAGTGTGGTGTTCCTTATTGCAAATATTTCTGGAAGCAACAGTCATGTACTGTTTCAACAGGGATTGGTTTTTCTGGAGCATAAAGCTTCTAAGCCTCGTGGCTTCTGCACCCATCCAAAACGATCTAGTTTCTTTACCCCTCAGCTGACATTTGGGAGGCTGGAATAAAGACTCCTGCAGAAATAAGTCTCATGCTGCTGTGTTGCTGTGCTGTTCCTTGTTCTGTATCCTGGAATACTAAGTGAGCTGGGTGCCAGATTGGGTTCCACAAGGCTTACTGGGGTCCTGTGATTGTGAATGTCATTCCAAACCTGTAGCTATTGCTGATGTTTAGGCAGAGAAGGCATTGAGGCATTGCCATTTTCTACCTCTGGACTTTTACATAAAGAGGGAAATTAGCTGCTCTCTTTGTTAGGTCACTCTGTAATAGCCAAACATAATACTAATTGATACATATGTATTTTATTTTTTTATTTTTTGAGTCTTCACTCTGTCGCCCAGGCTGGAGTGCAGTGGCACGATCTCAGCTCAGTGCAACCTCTGCCTCCTGGGTTCAAGCAATTCTCCTGCCTCAGCCTCCCGTGTAGCTGGAATTACAGGCGTGAACCACCACGCCTTGCTAATTTTTTATATTTTTAGTAAAGACAGGGTTTTGCCATGTTGGCCAGGCTGGTCTCCAACTCCTGACCTCAAGTGATCCACCTGCCTTGGCCTCCCAAAGTGCTGGGATTACAGGCATAAGCCACCGCACCCGGCCTGATACTTATGTATTTTAGAAAACATGACAAATATTAAAAAGTAGGCCAGGTGCGGTGGCTCATGCCTGTAATCTCAGCACTTCGGGAGGCCAAAGCAGGAGGATTGCTTAAACTAGGAGTTCAAGACCAGCCTGGGCAAGAGAGCAAGACCTCATCTCTATTAAAAAAAAAAGTATAGGGCCGCGCGCGGTGGCTCAAGCCTGTAATCCCAGCACTTTGGGAGGCCGAGACGGGTGGATCATGAGGTCAGGAGATTGAGACCATCCTGGCTAACATGGTGAAACCCTGTCTCTACTAAAAAATACAAAAAAACTAGCCGGGCGAGGTGGCGGGCGCCTGTAGTCCCAGTTACTCGGAAGGCTGAGGTAGGAGAAAGGCGTGAACCTGGGAGGCGGAGCTTGCAGTGAGCTGAGATCCGGCCACTGCACTCCAGCCTGGGTGACAGAGCGAGACTCCGTCTCAAAAAAAAAAAAAAGTATAAAGAAATGAAATATTCCTGAGATTTGTAATCTTGCAAAAGAAACTGATCTGCACTATAGTGTAGTTCTACCTTAAGTTGAAGAGGAAAATAAAATCTTAAATTCTGATGAAAACATACATGTTAAGCTCCTTACCTATTTATAAGTGTTTCAAATTTGGTAAAGTAGTCTTGTTTTTTAACTATATAATATTTTGTGAGACTAGAATTTCATTTATGAATTTCTTTGCCATTAATTGCCTTAGTAACTCACTAGGATTACCTAAAAGCTAATGTTAGAACCAGAGTCCCTGTATAGTTATCACACTAAGTACTACTTTTTAAAAAAATTAATAATATTATTTTAAAAAAATAGAGAAGGGGTTTTGCCAGTTGCCTGGGCTGGTCTTGAGCTCCCAGGCTCAAGCCATCTGCCTGCCTCGGCCTCCCACTAAGTACTACTTCTGACATTGAATGCAGTGGATTGCTTTTGTTGACAAATAATACTTTTCAATTTAGAAGGATCATATCGTTGCCTGGGCGCGGTGGCTCACGCCTGTAATCCCAGCACTTTGGGAGGCCGAGGTCGAGGTAGGCAGATTCCTTGAGGCCAGGAGTTCAAGACCAGCCTGGACAACATGGTGAAACCCCATCTCTACAAAAAATATAAAAATTAGCTGGGCGTGGTGTTGCACACCTGTAGCTGCAGCTACTCAGGAGGCTGAGGTAGGAGGACCACCTGAGCCCAGGGAAGTCAAGGCTACAATGAGCTGTGTCCATACCACTACATTCCAGCCTGGGCAATAGAGCAAAACCCTGTCTCAAAAAGAAAAGAAAAGAAAAGAAAAGAAAAGACTGTATTGTTAAGGTGCATCATGGAGAATTATTCCTTAAGCCCATTACAAAATATGTTTGCGCTGGGCACGGTGGCTTACAACTGTAATCCCAGCACTTTGGGAGGTCAAGGCAGGCGATCATGAGGTAAGGAGATCGAGACCATCCTGGCTAACAAGGTGAAACCCTGTCTATACTATAAATACAAAAACATTAGCCAGGTGTGGTGGCACACGCCTGTAGTCCCAGCTACTTGGGAGGCTGAGGCAGGAGAATCGCTTGAACCCAGGAGGCAGAGGTTGCAGTGAGCCAAGATGGCGCCACTGCACTCTAACCTGGGCAACAGAGCGAGACTCTGTCTCAAAATGTTTGCAAGTTCACCTATTTATTCATTATGTACTGCATGGCTGATCATAAATTTATGGACAGCCAGCTCAGTGAAACTATTGATGATATATACTTTTCTATTCGTATAGCAGCAGTTTTTAATTTTTTAGAATCTGTTTTTATTTCCTCTTGTTCCAATAGCTTAAGTGAAAATATTCAACTTTCCTAATATGTCTAAGGTTTACATGGAATTATCTTCCAGAAATGTTTGTATTGATTTTGGAGATGAATTTGCTATATTTTATGACTTTGACCATTATTTCCTTGTGGAATGAGAAAATGCTGTTTATAAAATTGTCTACAAGTACATTTTACTTTATTAATACAGTACAAAGTAAATATACACGTTTGTTAATGTCAATTTGTAGCTGGTAGTTACTGCTAGTACATGGGTTCAAGGCAGCCATACACATGCTTTTTTTTTTTCTTTTTGAGACAGAGTCTCACACTGTCACCAAGGTTGGAGTGCAGTGGCACGATCTCTGCTTACTGCAACCTCCGCCTCCCAGGCTAAAGTGATCCTCCTACCATAGCCTCCCAAGTAGCTGGAACCACAGGCACATGCCACGACATCCAGCTAATGTTTTATATTTTTTGGTAGAGACAGGGTTGCACCATGTTGCTCAGGCTGGTTTTGAATTCCTGAGCTTAGGAGATCCACCTGCCTCGGCCTTCCAGTGCTGGGATTACAGGGGTGATCCACGGAGCCCGGCCATACTTGTGTATCATTAATAAGAAGGTCAAAATAGTAGAGGTTCTACTTTTCTCAGATCCAAAATAAGATCTCTTTTACTATCATGTCTTGAAAATTTCATTTTGTACTCATATTTCATGCTCCCATTTGGGCACTGTATTATTTTCCACTATTGCTGTTAACAAATCACCACAAACTTAGTGGCTTAAACCAACATCAGTTTATTATCTTACAGTTCTGGAGGTCAAATTCTTAGTTCAAGGCTGGGCGTGGTGGCTAACGCCTGTAATCCCAGCACTTTGGGAGGCCAAGGCAGGCAGATCACTTGAGGTCAGGAGTTTGAGATCAGCCTGGCCAACATGGTGAAACCCCATCTCTACTAAAAATACAAAAAAATTTAGCCGGGCATAGTTGTCCATGCCTGTAATCCTAGCTACTCGGGAGGCTGAGGTGGGAGGATTGCTTGAACCCGGGAGGCAGAGGTTGCAGTGAGCTGAGATCATGCCATTGTACACTCCAGCCTAGGCAACAGCAAGACTCCATCTCAAAAAAAAAAAAAACAAAAAAAAAAAGTTCGGGTCTTATGGGGCTAAAATCAAGATGTTAGTAGGGCTCCAGGCAGCTCCAGGAGAGAATCTCTTTCCTTGCTTTTTCCAGGTTCTAGAGGCTGCCTGAATTCCTTAGTTTGTAGCTCCTTTCTCCATATTCAAAGCCAGCTGCATTACCTCTTATCTCTCTCACTCCGACCTCTGCTTCCATTATCACATTTCCTTCTCTGACTCTTAAACTTCTACCTCCCTCTTATAAAGTCCATTGTCATTAGATTGGTGCTCATCTGGAAAATCCAGGATAATCTCCCTATTTTAAAGATTCTTAGCCGGTCCTGCTGCAGCCTTCTGGGTGGCTGGGGTTACAGGCTTCTGCTAGCATGCTCGGCTAATTTTTGTGTTTTTGGTGGAGGCGGGGTTTCACCATGTTGACTAGGCTGGTCTTGGACTCCTGATCTCAGGAGATCTGCCTGCCTCGGCCTCCCAAAGTGCTAGGGACCATGTACTTTCTTAAAGGGGGTGCTGCTCTAGTATTTGTTTGCATTAGCTTCTTTCCACAGAATTTGTCAAGAATAACTTGACCTATATTTAGATTTATAAAATATAATATTTTCTATACTTTTACTCAGCTGTATCATACATTTTTTAAAATGGTGATTAGTAATTGTGTACTGTTAAATACTAATTTTTTCATGAGAGGCAGTCCAAATTACATGTATATATCAAAACAACTACAATTTAAGGATAAATGAAATACAATTGTATTAACTTTTTTTTTTTTTTTTTTTTTTTTGAGGCGGAGTCTCGCTGTGTTGCCCGGACTGGAGTGCAGTGGCCGGATCTCAGCTCACTGCAAGCTCCGCCTCCCGGGTTTACGCCATTCTCCTGCCTCGGCCTCCCGAGTAGCTGGGACTACAGGCGCCCGCCATCTCGCCCGGCTAGTTTTTGTATTTTTAGTAGAGACGGGGTTTCACCGTGTTAGCCAGGAAGGTCTCGATCTCCTGACCTCGCGATCTGCCCGTCTCGGCCTCCCAAAGTGCTGGGATTACAGGCTTGAGCCACCTCACCCGGCCCAATTGTATTAACTTATCTTACAACATGTTACTGAAAAGTTATTAAGGGGAGAACGATAGGGACCATGCCATTTACAAATTATTTTCACGAAAACAATTACTTGAATTAATCAATTTAAGTGTGTGACACTTCTGAATATTTTGTTCATGTCATTCATTTGCTATGCAAATTCTTCACTGTGCAGTGTACTCCTATTTGTATTCTGATAATAATGAGTGGGTTAATAAAGTTTTACTGAAAAAAAAAAAAAGGATTCTTACCCGGGTGCAGTGCAGGCTCATGCCTGTAATCCCAGCACTTTCGGGGGCCGAGGCAGGTGGATCACAAGGTCAGGAATTTGAGACCAGCCTGACCAATATGATGAAACCCGTCTCTACTAAAAATACAAAAATTAGCCAGACATTGTGGTGGGCACCTGCATTCTCAGCTATTAGGGAGGCTGAGGCAGGAGAATCACTTGAATCTGGGAGGCAGAGGTTGCAGTGAGCTGAGATCGCACCACTGCACTCCAGCCTGGGCGACAGAGTGAGACTCCATCCCAAAAAAAAAAAAAAATCCTCAATAACATCTGCAAAATCTCACTAACATCACCACCATTCTTGCCACTTAATAGCAGACATCACAAACTTTTCCAAAAAACTGAAGAGGAGGGAACACATCCCATATCAATCTATTAGGCCAGTACTAATCCAATACCGAAGCCAAACGAAGATTCCCACTAGAAAACTACAGGCCAATATGATGAATATAGACACAAAAATCCTCAGCAAAATATCAACAGACTGAACCCAGCAACATATAAAAAGGATCATATACCATGACCAAATAGGATTGATTCCAGGGATGTAAGGTTGGTTGGACATATGAAAATCAGTGTAATATAAAATGTTAATAGAATAAAGGACAAAACCACATGATCATCTCAATAGATGCAGAAAAAGCACACACAAAATCCAACACACTTGCATGATAAAAAGCATAAAAAGCATTCAACAAACTAGGCAAATAAGTCAGGCTGGGTGCTGTGGCTTACGTATATAATCCCAACACTTTGGGAGGCTGAGGCAAGGGGATTGCTTGAGCCCAGCAGTTTGAGATTAGCCTGGGCAACATGAGACCCCATGGTGGTGCATGCCTGTGGTCTCAGCTACTCAGAAGGCTGAGGTGAGAGGACCGCTTGAGCCCAGGTCAAGGCTGCAGTGAGCTGTGTTCACACCACTGCACTCCAGTCTGGGTGACAAAGGGAGACCCTATCTCAAAAGAAAAAAGAAAAAAAAAAAAAAAGAAAAGAAAAATCCAAGCTGCCTTTGTTGCAGAAATTGAGAAATTGACCCTAAAATTCATATGGAAATTCAATCTTGCAAAAGAGCAAAATCATAGAAGTCACATTTCTTAGTTTCAAAACTTACTACAATGCTATATGGTAATCAAAGTTGTGGAACTAGCATAATGAAAACCAGACAGATCAATTAAATAGAATTGTGGGTCCAGAAATAAACCCTTACAATTATGGTTGATTGATATTGCAAAAGGATGCTAAGACAATTCAATGGAGAAAGAATAATCTTTTCTTTTTTTTTTTTTTTTTTTTTTTTGAGGCGGAGTCTCGCTCTGTCGCCTGGACTGGAGTGCAGTGGCCGGATCTCAGCTCACTGCAAGCTCCATCTCCCAGGTTTACGCCATTCTCCTGCCTCAGCCTCCCGAGTAGCTGGGACTACAGGCGCCGCCACCTCGCCCGGCTATTTTTGTATTTTTAGTAGAGGCGGGGTTTCACCGTGTAGCCAGGATGGTCTCGATCTCCTGACCTCGTGATCCGCCGTCTCGGCCTCCCAAAGTGCTGGATTACAGGCTTGAGCCACCGCGCCCGGCCAAGAATAATCTTTTCAACAAATGATGCTGGGACAACTGGATATCCACATACAAAAGAATAAAGTTGAACCCCTATCTCACACCATATATCAAAATTAAAATGGACAAAAGGCTTAATTTTAATTGTAAGAGCTACAATTAAAAATGTTTGAAAGAAGACATGGGGCAAATCTTTGTGATGTTGGAATAGGGAATGGCTTCTTAGATACAATACCATAGGCACAGGCAACAAAAGGAAAAAATGGATAAGCTGCACAAGCAACAAAAGGAAAAAAATAGGTAAACTGGGCTTGAACAAAATTCAAAAGATCTGTGTTCAAAAGGACATTAACAAGAGAACGAAAAAACTTACTGAACGGGAGAAAATATTTGTAAATTATATATCAGGTAAGGGACTTATATCTAGAATACATAAGAAAATATTAGAACTCAACAATAAAAGGACAACCCAATTTAAAAACTGGGCAAAGGATTTGGATAGGCATTTTCCCAAAGAAGATGTAAAAATGGGTAATCAATCAGCACATGAAAACATGCTCACCATTATTTGCCATCAGGGAAATGAAAATCACAATGAGATAGCACTCATATCCGTTAGAATGGCTTAATAAAACAGATGGACAATGCTAAGTTTTGGTGAGGAATGGAGAAATTGGACCTTTTGGTAGATAGAATAATGCTTCCTTCAACTCCCAGCCCAAAGATGTCGAGAACCCCAAGTATTTGTGAATATGTTACTTTACATGCCCAGAAGGAATTTGCTATATGATTAAGGATCTTCAGATTAGCATGGATTATCCAGGTGATGCCCATGTAATCACAAGCGTTTTATTAAGAGGGAGTGTCAGAGCATCACAGAAAAAGATGTGACAATGGAAGCCGAAGTTCAACTGATGACCTTTGAAGATGGAGAAATGCCAAAGTATGCAGACAGTCTCTAGAAGCTGGAAAAAGCCAAGAAACCTATTCTCCCCGAAGCCTCCAGGTGGAATGTAGTCCTACTGACTTCTTCGATTGATTGATTGATTGATTGATTTACTTACTTACTTATTTAAGAGACAGAGTCTCACTCTGTTGTCCAGGCTGGAGTACAGTGGTGCGATCTCGGCTTACCACAACCTCCACCTCCCGGGTTCAAGTGATTCTCCTGCCCAGCCTCCTGAGTAGCTGGGACTACAGGTGTGCCACCAAACCCGGCTAATTTTTTGTATTTTTAGTAGAGATGGAGTTTCACCATGTTAGCCAGGATGGTCTTGATCTCCTGACCTCGTGATCTGCCCACCTCAGCCTCTGAAAGTGCTGGGATTACAGGCATGAGTCACGGCTTCCGGCCTTCGTTTTAGACCTGCAAAACTGATTTCAGACTTCTGACTTCCTGAAGTATAAAATAATAAATGTGTGGTAATTTGTTACAACAGAAATAGGAAACTAATACCAAACCCTCTTACATTGCTCATGGGAAATGTAAGTGGTGCAGATGCTTTGGAAAACGGTTTACCAGTGCCTCAAAATGTTACACTTAAGAGTTAGCATATGACCCAGCAATTTTACTCTTAGAGAACTGAAAACATATGTCCACACAAAATTTGGATACTAATATTCAAAGCAGCTGGGCGGGGTGGCACACGCTTGTGGTCCCAGCTACTCGGGAGGCTGAGGCACTAGAATAGCTTGAACCCGGGAGACCAAGGTTGCAGTAAGCTGAGATTGCACCACCGCACTCCAGCTTGTGTGGCAGAGCGAGACTCTGCCTCAGAAACAAAACAAAAAAACACAAAGCAGTATAATCCACAGTAGCCAAAAAATGGGAACCACTCAAATGTACATAAGCTGGCCGGGCACGGTAGCTCACGCCTGTATTCCTAGCACTTTGAGAGGCTGAGGCGGGTGGATTACCTGAGCTCAGGAGTTCAGGTAAGAGCAGCCTGGCCAACATGGTGAAACCTTGTCTCTACTAAAAAATACAAAAATTAGCAAGGTGTGGTGGTGCGTGCATGTAATCCCAGCTACTTGGGAGACTGAGGCAGGAGAACTGCTTGAACCTGGGAGGTGGTGGGTGCAGTCAGCCAAGATCGCACCACTGCACTTCAGCCTGGGCGACAGAGCAAGACTACGTCTAAAAAAAAAAAAGTACCTAGGCTAATGAACAGATAAACAAAATGTGGTATATCCATACAAAGGAATATTATTCAGTGCTAACAAAATGGAAGTACTGATCCACGCTACAACATGTATGAACCTCAAAAAAAGATAGTGAAAGAAGTCAGACACATAAGTTGCACGAATTCATTTATGTATGTTCAGAATACGCATATCCACTGAACATAAAGTAGATTATTGGTTGCCAAGGGCTTGCAGGAGGGGGAAGTGGGGCTTGGACCGTTACTGGGTTTGTGTGTCGAGGGGGTTCTTTTTGAGGTGATTAAATATTCTGGAATTAGTGGTGATGTTTGCACACTTTTGTGAATACACCAAAAACCACTGAATTGTACACTTTAAAGGGGTAAATTTTATGGTATGTGAATTATGTGGTAACTTAAAAACTGGGGAAAAATCACAATCAGCAGTACCTTTTCTGCGCATCTTTTATGTACTGGGCAACTGTGATAGTCATCAACTCTGTCACGCTGATCGCACAGTTGGCAATAGTGCCCATTTCACATTAATGTTTTTAGTGATTAGGTGAGTACCTGGCGTACAATCAACCTTTCTAGCATCCTGGGATTCCCTGAAGAATAAAATCTGGTTTCTGAATACCTGACTCCAAGTATACACCCTAGCGTGTACATCAAACTGCGAGAGTCTATGTTACTTTTTTTTTTTTTGAGAAGGAGTCTCGCTCCGTCGCCCAGGCTGGATTTTGCAGTGGCGCGATCTCGGCTCACTGCAACCTCCCCCTCTCGGGTTCAAGCAATTCTCCCTGCCTCAGCCTCCCGAGTAGCTGGGGTTACAGGCGCCCGCTACGACGACCGGCTAATTTTTGTATTTTTAGTAGAGACGGGGATTCGCCATGTTGGCCAGGCTGGTCTCGAACTCCTGGTATCAGGTGATCCGCCCGTCTCGGCCTCCCAAAATCCTGGGATTACAGGCGTGAGCCACCACGCCCGGCCAATGTTACTTAAAAGTATTACCTCGCACCTGTAATTCCGGGAAAGAGCCGGGGCAAAAATCCGTAACCAAGGGAACAGGGCGCCATTCCAATCAAAATGGCCGCCAGCGCCTCTAGGCACCCTCGGCGAGGCCGTCCCCGGAAGTGGCGTTGCGCTCAGCTTCCGGTTCTGCCTGTTCCGGCGCACGTAATCGCCGGGTGCACGTGCATCCAGTTAGTTAAGAGTTGCAGGGAGCAGTAGCGATGGACGCTCTGGATCGAGTTGTGTAAGTTCGCTGGTTCTCCGCCCCGGGGAACGTTGGGGTGAAAGGGTCCCGTGAGTAGGGTGGTATTGTCTCGGCCTCTCAGTCCTCCTGGTTACCCCTCTTCTTGCCTGGGTGGGAGCCGATCGATCACCAGCCGGGGTCTTCCTCAGCGCGAGCTACTTGCCAGGAGACAGTGGGGAAGCTCTCAAGTGGGAGTCGCGGGATGGGATGTGGCATTGAAGCGTTGGCCGCTTTTATCCTAGTCAGTTGAAAAACGTCTGACTTCCGAAGTATGAGACAGATTAGTTATAGTGGGGTTAAGAGCACAGCCCTCGGAATCCGACAGATCTGGGTGACAGTCTGGCGCGTTCACTTAAAGCTTTGTGACTTTGGGTTATTAAATGTCTCTAAATCTCAGTTTACTCTGTAAAATAGCACTCATAGTCATACTTCGTAGAGCTGTGCGGGTTAGTTTTGCGAACGTATGTAGAGCCTTTGCTGCAGCACGTAGAAATGTTCATTAGTTTTGTTTTTTTTTTCCTTCCAACTTTGTACACTCCTCTGAGTTATCCTTGAATGATACCTGTTTTAAATTTGTTCAAGAATATTTATTGTGCTAAACAGCCCTGCTGTTATTTGCTGTGGTTTTCTTGCTATTTACGTAGGTTAGTATGTATCCAAAACGACAGTTTTAGTCATTCAGAGATTTTGCACACCTGCTATGCCTCTAGCTGTTTGGACTACAAAGAAGAGTCGTTTACTAGGTATTGGGACTAGTTTACACCTTAATTGGGAGCCAGGCAGCTAATAAAACATGTTAATCGCTATTTGCATTTGTTGCTGTTTAATGAGTTACAAAAGATTCGAATAATTTGTATCTTTATCAACCAGTAAATGATTAGAAGCTTTATATGTGACATTCTCTGGAGGAGGATTTTAAAAATCTACATGGGAAACTAAAGTGCATGTATAGTCTCTTTCTTCCCAAAGTGTCCATGGGACTGAACGAGGGAGGGTCATAATTATTTGGGAGGAGAATTCTTTCAGTAGATGGCAGAGAACTGTCTGAAAAATCAGGGTGCTCATTGTAGAGGAAGCAGAGGTGAAGCCCCTTTTTTGAACAGAAATGTATAAAAATATGCCACTCCTACTGTCACATCATAAAGTCAGAATAATGAATTTATTTTCCCTTAATAGTTTACAGGGTAATTGGTCTAGATGAATTTTTAAATCTAGCTTAAAAAAAATTTTTTTTTGAGACAGGGTATCGCTCTGACACCCAGGCTGGAGTGCAGTAGCCTGATCACAGCTCACTGCAGCCTCGACCTCCCCAGAATCAAGCAGCTCTCCTACCTCATCCTGCCCTGTAGCTGGGACTACAGGCACGCACCACCACAGCTAATTTTTGTATTTTTTTTGGTAGAGACAGGGTTTTCTGATGTTGCCCAGGCTGGTCTTGAACTTCTGGCCTCAGTGATCCATCCACCTTGGCCTCCTAGAGTGTTTTTATTACAGGCTGTGGCCGTCCAGCCCTAGCTCATTTTAAAAATTGGCCTGTTTACTTGCTGTGTGATCTTGGGCACATTACCTGTCGGTTCAATTGCCTCATCTGTAAAGTGAAGATAAGAATTGTAACTTGACGGGTGTGGAGGCTCACACCTGTAATCCCAGCACTTTTGGAGGCCGAGGCGGGCGGATCACGAGGTCAAGAGATCGAGACCATCCTGGGCTAACACGGTGAAACCCTGCCTCTACTAAAAATACAAAAAATTAGCAGGGCCTGGTGGCGGGCGCCTGCAGTAGAATAGCGTGAACCCGGGAGGCGGAGCTTGCAGTGAGCCAAGGTCGGGCCAGTGCACTCCAACCGGGGAGACAGAGAGACTCCGTCTCAAAATAAATAAATAAAAAAGCATTGTAACTCTTAGGATTGTGGTGAAGATTAAGCCTTAATAGAGTGACTCCAGATAAACATCAACCTTGTTATTCCCCATTGTTGGCAATAATGTTGACATTCTCAGCAATGATGTTGGAGTGCAACAGTGTATACTTCCTGGCAGGCATTGTGGGCTTAAACCTAAAAGAAAGGTAAGCAGTCATTAGTCTCATGTTTAGTAAATGCCCACAGGTTGATCAGCAGCTGATGCTCAATTCTTTATATTAGGGTACAGGATACAGTTTGACTACTTAAGGCTTGAAGAAAAAAGAAGAGTAAAAATAGCGACAGTATTTACTTGAGGCTTTTATTTTTTACTTAAAGATTTGAAAAAGCAGTAATAAAAGAATGGTGGGAATATAAAAATGAAAGCTTTTTTTTTAAAAAACTAACAAAACACTTATTTGACAATCATAAGGAAATATCTTTTACTGATATCTCCCAAAAAGTGAGATTTTGGCCAGGCCTTGTGACTCACACCTGTAATCCTAGCACTTTGGGAGGCCGAGGCAGGTGGATCACCTGAGGTCAGTAGTTGGAGAATAGCCTGACCAACATGGTGAAACCCTGTCTCTGCTAAAAATACAAAAATCACCCGGGTGTGGTGATATGTGCCTGTAATCCTAGCTACTTAGGAGGCTGAGGCAGGAGAATTGCTTGAACCCAGGAGGTGGAGGTTGCAGTGAGCCAAGATTGTGTCCAGCCTGGGCGACAGAGTGAGATTCCATCTCAAAAAAAAAAAAAAAAGTGAGATTTTGTTTAAGGGTGGACTCCTAAATGACAAATGTGTTTTTAAGAATTTGCATATTAGTTAAGTCATGGCTTTGCAATGTGAGGAAAATGTTTAAATAGTTACAAATTGTGCTTTTCTGAACAGAAAGCCCAAAACGAAAAGAGCCAAGAGATTCCTTGAGAAGAGAGAACCGAAACTCAATGAAAATATTAAAAATGCCATGCTGATTAAAGGGGGAAATGCAAATGCAACAGTGACACAAGTACTTAAAGATGTGGTGAGTATATATACTTAATCTTTAAAAGGTATTGAAGTCATTTTGGAATTTTCAGCATGCTAGGTTGGGCTGCCGGAGAAATACATAGATAAGCTTGCCTTACCATAAGAACTACTGGTCTTAGAGAAGAGCTAAAGTTGGGGGGTTCTTTACCCTGCGAGGTACCAACTACTAATTTTTCTTAAAGCAACTAGTTCTGTTAGTAAATTTTATTATTGTCTTTTAGGAGCACAGATGGGTCTGGTAGGGTGAAGGTCTCAGTAAATTTAAGCTGTTTTCAATTACTAGAATTTGGCTTACTCACATTTTAGGAAAAATCTAATTTGTAAAGAGAAATAACTGCATATTGCTGTATATTTAGTCATTCAACAACACCAGTTACTGTGCCTCTGCTGGGAATTAATAGGTGAGACACAGTTCTTTCAGTGAGCTTAGAGAGATAGACATGTAAAAAGTTCTCACATTGTGCTGTGTTGGAGGCATGGACAGGGTAGGATGGGAAACAGTTAAAATCACATAAAGGAGGCCGGGCACAGTGGTTCACGCCTGTAATCCTAGCACTTTGGGAGGCCGAGGCAGGAGGATCACAAAGTCAGAAGTTCGAGACCAGCCTGGCCAACATGGTGAAACGTGAAAACTAAAAATAAAAAGATTAGCTGGGTGTGGTGGCACATGTCTGTAGTCCCAGCTACTCAGAGGCTGTGGTAGGAGAATGGTCTGAACCAGGGAGGTGGAGGTCGCAGTCAGCCGAGATCGCACCATTGCTCTCCAACCTGGGTGACAGAGACTCCATCTCAAAAAAAAAAAAAAAGGAAGAAAATCACATAGGGGGACCCCCACACAGGGTAGGTTCCCCCAGAGATCACAGTTCAGCTTCATTTTGAGGGAGAAGTTGGTGCAAGAAGTGAGAGAGAAAGAGAGGACCCTCTGAGACTGAGAAAGAAGTTTGTGCAAAAGGGAGTATGAAGGAGCATTGATGCATTTGGAGAACTGTAAATAATTGGTCATGGCCAAAGGAGAGTGGGCTAGATGAGGCTAGAAGAAGAGGCATGGGTCATATAGTAAAATGGAGTTTGAATTTTAATCTGAAAGCTCCATGTAGTCATTGAAAGATAATAAGCAAGAGAATTAAAAGGACCGCCAGTCCTTTTAATTGGCTTGACTAGAGAGGGTTGAGAGCAAATGTAGGAAACTAAACCATTGCTGCCAGCTAGGTGAAGAGCATCTGGAGTCCAGTGGTGGCAATGAAAATGAGAAATGACCAGGAAGAAGAGATGTTGAGGGTAGAAGAGTTAGGAACTAGTGAAAAGTATGACTTCCCAGGTTTTTGGCTTGAGTGCCTGATGGGCAATAATGCCAATTAGAAAATGTGTCAAGTGGAGCAGATTTGGAGGGAAAGGTAGAAAGATTCAGTTTGGGACATGTTATTTAAGTAATGAAAATAAAAACTTTATTTTTTCTACCTCTGTAGCCTAGTGTCCAGCCCAGTGTCTGTACATAGTAGGTACTCAATATATAGGTAATCAGTGAAAGAAAGGCATAGTATAGGCCAGTCGCAGTGGCTCACACCTGTAATTCCAGCACTTTGGGAGGCCGAGGCGGGCAGATCACGGGGTCAGGAGTTCGAGACAGCCTGGCTAACATGGTGAAATTCCATCTCTACTAAAAATACAAAAATTAGCCGGGCTTGGTGGTGGATGCCTGTAATCCCAGCTACTGGGGAGACTGAGGCAGGAGAATCTGCTTGGACCTGGGAGGTGGAGACTGCAGTGAGCTGAGACCATGCCATTGCACTTACTCCAGCCTGGGCAATAGAGCAAGACTCCATCTCAAAAAAAAAGGCATAGTATGTGGAGATATCTAGTAGGTTATTTGACTAATTAGGCCTTCAGTACAGCCAATAGGTCTTTGAATTAAATCAATTAAGTAATTGAATACATTTTTGTTGTTATTGAGATGGAGTCTCACTTTGTCGCCCAGGCTGAAGTGCAGTGGTGTCATCTTGGCTCACTGCAACCTCTGCCTCCCGGATTCAGGCGATTCTCCTGCCTCTGCCTCCCGAAAAGCTGGAACTACAGGCTCATGCTACCACACCCGGCTAATTTCTGTGTTCTTTTAGTACAGACAGGGTTTCACCATGTTGGCCAGGCTGGTCACAAACTCCTGACCTGAAGTGATCTGTCTGCCTCAGCCTCCCAAAGTGCTGAGATTACAGAAGTGAGCCACCACACCTGGCGTTGAATACATTTTTAAACTTGTCAAACTCAATGCCTGATAAGCGTAGTCAATTCAGATGTCTGAATGCCTTATATAGGCCCATCCTTTTTTTGAAATGTTTGTCTGAGTGTCATTGTGCTGACGGGACACTGCCCCTCTCCTAGTATATCCATCAGCATAGTGATCCTACATATTTAAGTAAGCTTTAAAAGCAGCACAATATTACAGATTACTACAATAATTAAAATTCATCATGATTACCAAAATTCATCTGAGTTATCAAGAAGAGGTGGCAATGTTTATTACATGGAAACAGGGAAATAGTTGGCCAAGAATCATCAAAAGTTTTATACTTAAAAAGGCAGATTTTACTGTTGCATTTTCTTTGTTCACCAACTCTGATAGTTGATGAATGATTATTATACCTTATTTTTCATTGTTTCCCTCATTTACCCATTTCTCTAATGCAAGGTAGTACCTGATGACATCTTTGTTATTCTCTATGGTAGAGCAGTACTGGCCATACAAGTAATAAATGATTATAGGCCAGGTGTGGTGGCTGACACCTATAATCCCAGCACTTTGGGAGGCTGAACTGGGAGGATCGCTTAAGTCCAGTACAACAGCCTGGACAACAAAGTGAGACCCCATCTCTGTAAATTAAAGTTTTAAAAATAGTAAAATACGGCCTGGACAACATGATGAAACCCCATCTCCACTCAAAATACAAAAATTAGCTGGGCGTGGTGCATGTGTCTGTACTTGGGAGGCTGAGATGGGAGGATCCCCTGAGCCCAGGAGTTTGAGGCTGCAGTCAGCTTTAATCGCACCATTACACTCCAGCCTGGGCAACAGAGTGAGACCCTGTCTCAAAATAGATAAATAAAATAAAATGAATGATTATTAGTAGATGGGTAGAAGTAGGGAAAAAAAAAGAAGAACATTGAATAATAGGCATTTTTTAAAGAGCTGTGTTTAACCCCTGGCTCGTATTCTAGTTGTCATCATTGTGACTGTTTCTGAGTTTTCTTATCTCCACACAACATCAACCTTTCCTGATATAATTTATTTTTTCTGTTTTTGTCTACTGTTTTTTTTTTTTCCGAGACAGGGTCTCACACTGTCACCAGAGCTGGAGTGCAGTGGTGCAATCAAGGCTTACCACAACCTCGAATTCCTGGGCTCAGGTCAGCCTGAGCTGACCTCCCACGTCAGCCTCCCAAGTAGCTGAGACTGCGGACATGCACCACCATGTCTGGCTAATTTTTGCAGTTTTTTGTAGAGACAGGGTTTTGCCATGTTGCCCAGGCTGGTCTCGAACTCCTGGGCTCGAGTGATCTGCCTTGTTCTCCCAAAGTGTTGGGATTACAGGCGTGAGCCAGTGTACCTGGCATTGTTTCCCCAGCGAGAGACTGGACTAAGTCGAGTTTAAAGAAATGAAGGAAATAGGCCGGGCGCGGTGGCTCAAGCCTGTAATCCCAGCACTTTGGGAGGCCAAGACGGGCGAATCACGAGGTCAGGAGATTGAGACCATCCTGGCTAACACGGTGAAACCCCGTCTCTACTAAAAAATACAAAAAACTAGCCGGGCAAGGTGGCAGGCGTCTGTAGTCCCAGCTACTCGGGAGGCTGAGGCAGGAGAATGGCGTAAACCCGGGAGGCGGAGCTTGCAGTGAGCTGAGATCCGGCCACTGCACTCCAGCATGGGCGACCGAGCGAGACACCGTCTCAAAAAAAAAAAAAAAAAAAATGAAGGAAATTGTTTAAGTTTGATAGACTATTGAAAGGGCATAGAAACTTTTAAATAGGAAAGTCTAGTCCAAGAATATTAAGTTTATGTTTCAAGTTACTGTAAGTGATGAAAAGGGAGCCAGGAAGAAGGCTTCAGGACAAGATTGAGGCCCCAGAGCAGTCTTGGAGAGTGACTGTTATGATGTTTTATTTTTATTTCTGCTTTTCAGAATGTGTTTTGTTTTGAAAGCTATAAATTTTGTTTTACAGTATGCACTGAAAAAACCATATGGTGTACTGTATAAAAAGTAAGTCATGATTTCTTTTACTATATTTTAAATGATTTTGTTTCGTTATAAAAGTAACCACTTTATGGAAGATTTGGAAAACAAAAAAATTTTTTAAAGATCCTAAAATTCCTTACAGTTATTAATATTATAATTTCTTTCTTTTGTTCTGTTTTTTCATTTGTATTGAATGTCCTTGCATAGTTGTGACCTTAGCATATATATTTTATTTTGAAATACTTATAGATTTACAGAAAAGTGCAAAAATAATGCGGAATTTCCATATACCCTTCACCTGGCTTCCCCTAATGTTACATCTTGCATAACCATAATGCAGTGATCAAAACTAATAAATTAACACTGATTCACTAATGTTAATCAAATGACAGACACATTTGATTAGCATCAGTTTTTCTTTTTTCCTTTTTTTGAGACGGAGTCCTGTTGTCGCCCAGCTGGAGTGCAGTGGCGTGATCTCTGCTCACTACAACCTCCACCTCTGGGTTCAATCAATTCTTCTGCCTTGGCCTCCCATGTAGCTGGCATTATAGGCACATGCCACCATGCCTGGCTCATTTTTTTGTGTTTTTTTTGTTTTGTTTTGTTTGAGATGGAGTCTAGCTCTGTCGCCAGGCTGGAGTACAGTAGCACGATCTCAGCTCACTGCAACCTCCGATTCCTGGTTCTAGTGATTCTCCTCCCTCAGCCTCCCGAATTGGGATTACAGGCACATGCCTCCACACCCAGCTCAGTTTTGTATTTTTAGTTGAGATGGGGTTTCGCCATGTTGGTCAGGCTGGTCTCAAACTTCTGACCTTAGGTGATCTCTGCACCTCGGCCTCCCGAAGTGCTGGGATTACAGGCGTGAGCCACCACACCTGGCCCAGTTTTTTTTTCTTTCTTTTCTTTTCTTTTTTTTTTTTGAGACAGAGTTTCGCTCTTGTTGACCAGGCTGGAGTGCAGTGGCGCGATCTCGTCTCACCGCAGCTTCCGCCTCCTGGGTTCAAGCAATTCTCTTGCCTCAGCCTCCCAAGTAGCTGGGATTATGGGCATGCGCCACCATGCCCGGCTAATTTTGTATTTTTAGTAGAGACGGAATTCTCCATGTTGGTCAGGCTGGTCTCGAACTCCCGAACTCAGGTAATCCACCCACCTCAGCCTCCCAAAGTGCTGGGATTACAGGCGTGAGCCATTGCGCCCGGCTCTAGTTTTCCTTTTAATACTCTTTCTCTTCTAGCATCCCATGTTGCATTTAGTTTTCATGCCTCCTTAGTCTTCTCCAATTTGTGACAGTTCCTTAGTCTTTCCTTGTCTTTGATGACCTTGACATTTTTGACAAGTACTTGTCAGTTATTTTGTAAATTATCCCTCAATTTGGGTTTAGATTTTCTCATGAATTGATTGAGGTTATGCATGTTTGTCAAGAACACTACAAAAATGTTGCACTTTCCTCATACATTCTTCTGGATTCTAATCCAGTGTTCTTAATATTGTTGCTTAAATTGTTCTGTTTGGCAGTTGGGAACCCCCCGTTTGTTTGTTTGTTTTAATTTGAGACAGAGTCTCTGTCACCCAGGATGGAGTGCAGTGGTGCGATCTCAGCTCACTACAACCTCCAGCTCCTGGGTTCAAGCGATTATCCTGCCTCAGCCTCCTGAGTAACTGGGATTACAGGTGCCCACCATCACTCCCAGCTAATTTTTGTATTTTTAGTAGAGGCAGGGTTTCACCATGTTGGCCAGTCTGGTCTTGAACTTCTGACCTCAGGTGATCCACCAGCCTCAGCCTCCCAAAGTGCTGGGATTACAGACGTGAGCCACAACTCCCAGCTGGGAACTCTTGGGACGGGACGGAGTCTCACTCTGTCACCCAGCCTGGAGTGCAGTGGCGCAATCTTGGCTCACTGCAAGCTCCGCCTCCCGGGTTCACACCATTCTGCTGCCTCAGCCTCCTGAGTACCCGAGTAGCTAGGACTACACAGGTGCCCACCACGCCTGGCTGATTTTTTTTTTTTTTTTTTTTAAGTAGAGATGGGGTTTCACTGTGTTAGCCAGGATGGTCTCAATCTCCTGACCACGTGATCTGCCCGCCTTGGCCTCCCAAAGTTGGGAACTCTTTTAGTTTGGATCCTATGACCTTTCAACATGCCTCCTGTTTTTGAGCACTTCCTTACTTTCTAACATCACAAAATTCTCTGGATTCATCTTGTCTTTTTCCTTACCACAGCCCTGGAATAAGCTACAGTCATCCCTCAGTATCTGTGGGCGATGGTTCCAGAAACCTCCCCTTCGATACTAAAATCTGGGTATGCTCGTCTCTTACATAAAATGGCCTAGTATTTGCATATAACCCACGCACATCCTCCTGTATACTTTTTTAAAAATGCTTCCCATAAAAGTAAGTCACATATACTTTAAATCGTCTCTCGATTACTTATAATATCTAATATAATGTAAATACTATGTAAATCGTTATAATGCTGTATTTTCTGGTTTATCCTGCTTTTTATTGTTCTTTTTTCTTTTTATTTCTTGATTAACTTTTTTTTTAGGGACGGGGTCTCACTGTCACCCAGACTGGAGTGCAGTGGCATGATCATAGCTCACTGTTGTGAGCCACTGTGCCCGGCCCCCCCCCTTTTTTTTAAAAAACACACTTTCTTTTTCTATTGAATACTAGCAGTCTATGGTTGGTCAGATCAATCCATGGATGCAGAATCCCTATGTACAGAAGACTATTTATTTTCCCCAAGCCTGTAAACTCCATGAAAGCAAGCATCTTGTTTGATGTAGTAGTATAGTATCCCTAGCTCCTAGAATGGTGGCCTGGCATGTAATAGGCACTGAATAAATATTTGAATGAATGAATATCCTTTCAATTTTTTTGTCATCTGAATATAAAATTACCTTAATATATTAATTGTATATACTTATTGAGGTTATTAAAATTGCAGTCACTTTTTTGATATTCTTAGGAAAAATATTACAAGACCTTTTGAGGATCAGACATCACTGGTAAGTACAATAATCTTTATGATTTAAGAGAACATATAAGTAGTAATTATTCAGATTAATTCATTTGTACTCCAAATTTGTGATTTTTTTAAAAATTAGAGGTCATCGTATGTGAGGGAATTTTGATGTAAAATGGAGAGGAAATACTTTAAAAAGTATCTATAGATCTTTCTTTTCACTGTGGCTGGGAAATGTGTTATTCATTGCCTGCAAATATATTGATAAAATTTTTAAAACTTGGCCAGGCGTGGTGGCTCACGCCTGTAATCCCAGAACTTTGGGAGGCCAAGGTGGGTGGATCACCTGAGATTAGGAGTTCAAGACGAGCCTGACCAATGGAGAAGCCCCATCTCTACTAAAAATACAAAAAAAAATTAGCCGAGTGTGGTAGCAGATGGCTGTAATCCCAGCTACTCAGGAGGCTGAGGCAGGATAATCACTTGAAGCCGGGAGGCAGAGGTTTAAGTGAGCCAGAGTTGCGCCATTGCACTCCAGCCTGGGCAACAAGAGTAAAACTCCAGCGCAAAAAAAAAAAAAAAAAAAAAATTAAAACTTGAGTTGCATTTAAAGGACATAATTAATTTTCAAAAGGAAGTTTATTATAGATCTATTTTTTTTTTTTTTTTTTTTTTTGAGACGGAGTCTCACTCTGTCACCCGGGCTGGAGTGCAGTGGCCGGTTCTCAGCTCACTGCAAGCTCCGCTTCCCGGGTTTATGCCATTCTCCTGCCTCAGCCTCCGAGTAGCTGGAACTACAGGCGCCCGCCACCTCGCCCGGCTAGTTTTTTGTATTTTTTTTAGTAGAGATGGGGTTTCACCGTGTTAGCCAGGATGGTCTCGATCTCCTGACCTCGTGATCCGCCCGTCTCGGCCTCCCAAAGTGCTGGGATTACAGGCTTGAGCCACCGCGCCCGGCCTAGATCTATTTTTTTACAGCAAGCTTGAGTTCTAAAAATATGATTCTTCCTTCAGATGCTTTTACTTTTTTTTTTTTTTAAGACTGGATCTTGCTATGTTGCCCAGGCTGGTCTCAAATTCCTGAGCTCAAGCAATCCTGCTTCAGTCTCCCAAGTAGATGGGACTACAGGTATGCACCACCACAACCAGCTTGGATACTTTTAAAACAAGAAACACTACCTGAATTATTGGTAACAGATGTCAGTTGTTTTCCTAGAGTTAATCAGATTCTTGTTTGAGTATATAGTCAACCAAAACTAAATGAAAAAATTAGTAAGTGAAATCAAAGATTGTTTATAGTAAATGGGGAATGATGAATGGACTTTCAGTATGTGATGATACTAGTTTCTTCCTTAAGAAAATTAGTTTCTTCCTTAAGAGTTGGGCCAGACACAGTAGCTCACGCCTGTAATCCCAGCACTTTGGGAGGCCAAGGCAGGAGGATTGCTTGAGCTCAGGAGTTTGAGACCAGCCTGGAAAACATAGCGAGACCCCGTCTCTATTTAAAAAATTAAAAGAACTTAATATGATTATGTTTTCTTGATAGGAACCCATTATTTATTTTGAAATAGGGTCTGGCTCTGTTGCCTAGGCTGGAGTGCTTTGGAATGATCTCTGCTTGCTGCAGTCTCCACCTCCCAGATTCAAGCCATTCTCCCACCTCAGAAGCGGGCACTACAGGTGCACGACACGATGCCTGGCTAATTTTTGTAGAGATAGGGCTTTGTCATATTGCCCAATCTGGTCTTAAACTCCTGAGCTCAAATGATCTGCCCGCCTTGGCCTCCTAAAGTGCTGGGATTATGGGTGTGAGCTATTGCACCCAACCAGGAACCCATTATTTGTTGTTGTTTTTTCCTTAAGCTCACTTGACTTTTGTAATGTTTTTTTCTTTTAGTTAGCGAATTTTAAAAGAAATAAATTAATGATTAATTAGATTAAAATCAAATAATCTTATTGTAACTAACTGCAGTGAAAATTAAGATAATATCGATAAAATGCATTTTACTCAGTTTTTTTCAAATTACTTTTATTTGTCTCATGTTTTTTACAGTCATTTGTTGAAGAGATCCTGGAAGTAAAAATATAAGATTTATCTCAGAATTCTCTCTTTCGTATACCACTTAATCAAGGCCTGCTTTTGTTTTGTGATACCATAATGCTTTTAGTTGCATGACCACTTTGTGGCAGTGTTCCATAGTGAAAGCTGTAGCACTTGAGCTTTTTTAGTCTAGTGTTGATATAACAGCTTTTCTTACTCTTAAGTTTGTGACATTCCCTCTCTTTGATCTCCTATCTCCAGATACAGGATATATTTATTAGCTATCTGAATCCCAGACCTACAGAGCTCAAAATGGCTGTGGAAGGAGTGGTTGTGTGGTCAATTTTCTCCTCCTGATCCTCTCCACACATTTTTTTCACTATGATCTTGGAGAAATGAGTTTTGCTGCTTTAGAACAGGGGTTGGCAAAAATACACTGCTTGCAGACCAAATCTCTCTTTGTGTGAGGCTTATGAGCTAAGAATGGTTTTTACATTTTTAAAGAGTTGGTTAGGCTGGGCGTGGTGGCTCACGCCTGTAATCCCAGCACTTTGGGAGACCAAGGCGTGTGGATCACCTAAGGTTAGGAGTTCGAGACTAGCCTGACCAACATGGATAAACCCCGTCTCTATTAAAAATACAAAATTAGCCAGGCGTGGTGGCGCATGCCTGTAATCCCAGCTACTCGGGAGGTGAGGCAGGAGAAGCGCTTGAACCCGGGAGGCGGACGTTACAGTGAGCCAAGATCGTGCCATTGCACTCTAGCCTGGGCAACAAGAGTGAAACTCCGTCTCAATTTAAAAAAAAAAAAAAGAGTTGGTTAGGCTGGGCACCGTGGTTCATACCTCTAATTCCATTGTTTTGGTAGGATGAAGTGGGAGGATTGCGTGAGACCAGGATTTCTAGACCAGCCTAAGCAGCATATTGAGATCCCATCTCTTAAAAAATTGGCAGAAAGTGGTGGTGGGAGCCCAAGTACTAACTGTCTGGGAGACTGAGGCAGGAGGATCAGCTGAGTGCAGGGGTTTGAGGTTATAGTGAGCCATGACTGCACCACAGCACTTTTAACCTGGGCAGCAGAGTGAGACCCTGTCTCACACAAAAAAGAAGAGTTGGTTCAAGACAAAAGGATGAGCCTAAATACTTATTATACGGCTTTTTGCAGGTAATTTGACTACCCCTGTTCTAGAATTTTAAGAAATAAAAAGCAGACTTTGTGGAGAATGGGATGAGATTACATATATATATATATATATATGTATATACACACACATTCACACACACGTGTGTGGGTATGTATATAAAACACTCAAGTATATATGAACGGTGTTTTGTGGAAAGCTTTGGGATGTTAGTCATACCATGCGAATGTTTTTAAAATTTTAAGAAAGTAATTCCATTGATTTAGACATACAAAATAAATATATATATTTTACTTGAGACAGGGTGTCGCTCTGTCACCCAGGCTTGAGTGCTATGGCACCATCTCGGCTCACTGCACCCTCCGCCTCCTGGGTTAAAGTGATCCTCCCACCTCAGTCTCCTAAGTAGCTGGGACCACAGGTGCATACCACCACACCCGGATATTTTTTTCTATTTTTACTAGAGATGGGATTTTACCATGTTGCCTGGGCTGGTCTCCAACTTCTAAGCTTATGCGATCCACCTACCTCAGCCTCCCAAAGTGCTGGGGTGACTGGCAAGAGCCACCACACCTGGCCATAAAAAATATTTTCTCGTCACCTACTTTGTTCAGGACATTGTACAACATTGTACAAGGTGTGTTCACATGACATCGCATGTGGCATTTGCAAATTTTTGCAGGAGGTGGTATTATCCCTACTGATAAAGTTAATTCTCAGAAAAGATTATTTGTCCAGATACTTAGTGGCAGAACCTGAATTCTTGGACTTTCTGACTCTGCATCCCCCATACTGGTTGTGGACAGGCCAGGTGGGTAGTTGTTTGCCCTTTATGCTTCTGTTTAGAGACTAGAATGAATGATAACCAAACTAGGGGCCCATACCTCAGAGTCTTGTAAGGAGTAAAGAAAAATTGAGGGTTATGACTCTGTCATCTGGTTGTTGTTTTTTTTTTTGAGACAGAGTTTTTGCTCTTGTTGCCCAGGTTGGAGTGCAATGGTATGATCTCGGCTCACCGCAACCTCCGCCACCTGGGTTCAAGTGATTCTCCTGCCTCAGCCTCCCAAGTAGCTGGAATTACAGGCATGCAGCACCATGCTTGGCTAATTTTGTATTTTTAGTAGAGACAGGGTTTCACCATGTTGGCCAGGCTTGTCTCAAACTCTGACCTTAGGTGATCCGCCCACCTCGGCCTCCCAAAGTGCTGGGACTACAGGTGTGAGCCACTGCGCCCGGCCTTTTTTTTTTTTCTTTCTTAATAAGAGGCTTTCCAATTGATTTTTGGACTAAAACATGTTGATTCTAATTTTTCTGCTAAGAGTGGTGATCTCAGTAAACTGAATCAAAGCATGTGGGATGTGGAGACTATAGCTATAGTGTAAACATTGCTGTCTAGGATTAGAACCCCACACTTAGATTTTTTACTACTCTGAAATCTGTGATGGAAGTCTATACTTCTGAGAACCAAATGGATAAGATCTCTCTCTTTCTGTTTTCCAAGATGTTGTCACTGTGTCACCCAGGCTGGAGTGTAGTAGTGTCATCACAGCTCACTGCATGTAGCCTTGATCTCCTGGGCTCGAGTGATCCTTCCTCCCACCTCAGCCTCCCAAATAGGTGGGACTGTAGGTGCTCACCACCATACCCAGCTAATTTTTTGTATTTTTCATAGAGACAGGGTTTCACTATGTTACTCAGACTGGTTTCAAACTCCGGATCTCAAGCCATCCACCTACCTCAGCCTTCCAAAGTGTTGGGATTACAGGCATGAGCCACTGCACCCAGCCAGATAATTTTTTTTTTTTTTAAGACAGTCTCGCTCTTGTCACCCAAACTGGAGTGCAGTGCTCTTGTCGCTGAGGCTGGTATGCAATGCTCTTGTCGCCCAGGCTGGAGTGCAATGGCGTGATCTCGGCTCACTGCAACCTCTGCCTCCCAAGTTCACTGAATTCTCCTGCCTAAGCCTCTTGAGTAGCTGGGATTACAGGCATGCATCACCACGCCTGGCTAATTTTTTTTATTTTTAGTAGAGACACGGTTTCACCATGTTGGCCAGGCTGGTTTCAAACTCCTGACATCAGATGGCCTCAGGTGATCCATCTGCCTCAGCGTCCCAAAGTGCTGGGATTACAGGCATGAGCCACCTTACTGGGCCTCATGTGTTTTAAATGTATGCAATGATAGTAGTGATATCCTGTGAGTTAAAGGGATTTGTTCAGCAAATGAAACACTTGGTGTGCTATTCCAAAATGACAGCATAACAAAATAAATGGTTTCATTTTATTTATTAACTGAATAGTTTTCATGTATTCTTAGTCTTGAAATGTATATCTTTTCCCTAAGTACTCCAAATCAGAAAACTTGAAGTAAAAAGCTAGAAATACTTTTCCCCTGTATTTTCCTTTCTGGTTCATTAAGTCTTCATTAACTTCCACTGGAAAAAAAAAAACTGGTATAGTTTTTTGTTTTGTTTTATTTTTTTGAGACAGTCTTACTCTGTCCCCCAGGTTGGAGTGCAGTGTCGCATTCTCAGCTCACTGCAACCTCTGCCTTCTGGATTCAAGCGATTCCCGTGCGTCAGCCACTAAGGTAGCTGGGATTACAGGCGTGTGCCGTCACACCTGGCTGTCTTTTGTATTTTTAGTAGAGACAGGGTCTTATCTTGTTGGCCAGGCTGGTCTCAAACTCCTGATCTCAAGCAATCCACTCACCTCGGCCTCCTAAGTGCTGGGATTACAGGTGTGAGCCACTGTGCCTGGCCTGAGTTTAAAGGTAAGATTCTTAAAGTTCTTAAATGTATGCGTTGACTAAATGGGATTTATTTGATTTTATAGGAATTCTTTTCAAAGAAGTCAGATTGTTCTTTATTCATGTTTGGCTCCCATAATAAGAAGCGGCCAAATAATCTAGTAATAGGTAAGTATAATTTACTTTTTAATGTTTTCACTGTTAGAGTCAACTTGTTAGCAGCAGTGAATTCATATGGGTCTGGAGCAACTTGGTTCTTGCCTCTTCAGAGGAAATAATTCATCCAAGGGGCATAGGCAGAGTAAGAGACTGAGGGAATTATTTGAATAGGAGTGAAAGTTTATTAAAAAGTTTAAGAGCAGGGGCCTGGCATGGTGGTTCATGCCTGTAATCCCAGCACTTTGGGAGGCTGAGGTGGGTGGATCATTTGAGGCCAGGAGTTCGAGACCAGCCTGGCCAACGTGGCGAAACCCTGTCTCTACTAAAAATACAAAAATTAGCCAGGCATGGTAGCACATGCCTGTAGTCCCAACTACTGGGGAGGCTGAGGCATGAGAATTGCTTGAACGCAGGAGGTGGAGATAGCAGTGAACCAAGATGGCGCCACTGTACTCCAGCCTGGGCGACGGAGTGAGACCCTGTCTCAAGGGGGAAAAAAAAAAGTTATAGAGCAGAAACAAAAGGAAGTAAAGTACCCGTGGAGCGCCAAGCAGGCAACTTGAAAGATTCAAGTGTGCTGTTAGACCTTTGACTTGGGGGCTTTATACATTGGTATGCTCCAGGGGTTTGGTGTCTCTTCTCCCTTGGTTTTTCTTTTCTTTTTTTTTTTTTTTGTTTTCTGAGACGGAGTCTTGGTCTGCTCCATTGCCCAGACTGGAGTGCAATGGCTCAATCTCAGCTCACTGCAACCTCCACCTCCCGAGTTCAAGCAATTCTCCTGCCTCAGCCTCCTGAGTAGGTGGGACTACAGGTGCCCACCACCATGCCCAGCTAATTTTTGTATTTTTAGTAGAGACGGGTGGGGGAGGGTCTCACCATGTTGACCAGGCTGGTCTTGAACTCCTGACCTCAAGTGATCTGCCCACCTTGGCTTCCTGAAGTGCTGGGATTACAGGTGTGAACCAGCATGCCTAGCCTCCTACCTTGATTTTTTCCTTGGGATGAGCTGTCTGCCTGTGCAGTGGCCTGCCAGCACTTGGGAGGGGCCACATGCACAGTGTGTTTATTGGAGTTATACATATGCTTATTTGAAGCATAGAGCAAGGTCATATACCAGTTAAAGTCTGCCATTTTGCCTCCTAGTGTGTGTGCTTGAGCCCACCCACCCAACTCCTGAGATCTTATTGGGAAGCTGCTGATTACTAGCCTCAGGTGTTATCTATTTCTTGGGAGCCTGCCTCTCCTTGGCACTGGCTGCAACCAATTATTATTTTAGAGAGACAGTTAAACAGCCGCCTGACCATCACCTGATGGTTGCCTGACATTCCTGGTTGGGGTGGGGTGAGTGGGCAGCCTCTCCTGTCCTGTGCATGTCTGCCTATCTACTGTAACAAGCTCTGTGACTCAGATTAACTGATGGTATTGAGGGATCAGGAGTAATCAATAAGCTGTAAACTAGTTTGGTGGGGTTTTTTGGTTTTGTTTTCACCTTGTGACATTGAATAAAAAATTTTTAGATCATGTCGGGCACGATGGCTCACGCCTGTAAATCCAGCCCTTTGGGAGGCCGAGGTGGATGGATCACTTGAGGTCAGGAATTTGAGACCAGCCTGGCCAACATGGTGAAACCCTGTCTCCACTAAAAATGCAAAAAAATAGCCAGGCATGGTAGCACACACCTGTAATCCTAGTTACACGGGAGGCTGAGGGAGGAGAATTGTTTGAACCAGGGAGGCGGAGGTGGCAGTGAGCCGAGATCATGCTATTGCATTCCAGCCTGGGTGACACAGCAAGACTTCGTCTCAAAAAAAAAAAAAATTTATGTCAGTCTGCAAGTAAAGAATGGGGCATATAAATAAATATGACTCTACCAATACAGTGAAGTGCCACAAGTAAGAAAGAATATGAAAAGATTCCCTGGTAATTCATGTTTCTTAGAATGCCATTGCCTTCTGTCTCTGTTGGAATCAAATTCTGGTTTAAACAGGAACCGTGGTCTCTTCGGGCTCTCAGCATCCCTGCCTACTTGGTTGTAGATGCAACACGATTACTTTATACTTGCATTGAGTGTCTCTGAGCTCCCACATAGCATGGATCCACTGGAATTGGGGGGAAAAATTATCCTAAGATGTAGATCTTTTTTTTTAGTATGAAATATATATATATATAATGTACTAAATCAGTATTAGAGTTAATGTATCGACCCATGTAAATTAACCTTTCTTTAATATCTATTGAATACGTAGATTTGAAAAAGAACCTTTGCCTCAGTGTATTGAGATTGAGCCTGGCATGCTCACTGGCTTAGGCAAGCCCTTTACCTTCTGTGGGCCATCATTTATTCTTGTATAAAATAAAGGAGTTGGGCTAAGTAATGTCTAAGGTCCTTTCAATGACTAATATCATAACAGTAAGGAGAGTTGAAAATGTAAGACAGTGGGATATGTTTGCGGGATTATAGGGAGAAGGAAAAGGGGCAGATATTAGGACGTTTTGAATATACCGCTCATGTAGGTATAGGTAAGGTGGCTCTTTGGGAAAAATACATGCTTAAAAATACATTTTCCTTCCAGGTCGTTTGTATGACCACCATGTGCTGGATATGATTGAATTAGGTATTGAGCATTTCGTCTCTCTAAAAGACATTAAGGTAAGATACTCATCATAGAAATGAAAAGTATTTTGTAATGCTTCTCTTGGCCAGTAGTGACATCTTGTGGTGAAGAGTAGATCAAGAACTTTGTGTTTTTATTTTGACATGCTCTAGGATAAAAATGCAATTTTATTTTACCTTTCTTTTAAAAAGAAGAATGTATTTGTAGTGCATAGCAACATATGTGGACCTTGTGGCTGGTAGACTTCAGACTGTGGTTACTAATTCTTGTCTAGGCCATAATTTATTTATTTATTTACTTATTTATTTTTTGCTTTTTTCTTGCTTTTTTCATAGTTTGAATTTATTTTTTATTTTTTTGTTTTATTTTATTTTTTTGAAACAGGGTCTCACTCACTCTGTCACCCAGGCTGGAGACCAGTGGCATGAACATGGCTTACTCAGTCTCGACTTCCCGGGCTCAAGCAGTTCTCCTACCTCAGCCCCCACAGGTGCATGCCAGCACACCCAGCTAATTGTTTTGTATTTTTTTTTTGTAGAGACAGGGTTTTGTCATGTTGCCCAAGCTGGTCTCAAATTCCTGAGCTCAAGGGCTCCCCCTGCCATGGTGTGAGCCAAAGCACCCGTAGGCCTATAGTTTAAATGCTGTCCTCTTCCTCTCAATTACCACAGCACCTATTTTATGGAACCTTAGAAAAACCTGTAGAATTTTCAAATTGAGCCCTCTTGTAAACCCAGGAAGCTCTGGCTGATTCTATAGTATTTTGGTTACTAACCACCAAATGGCAGCTCAGTTCACCCTTGGGGAGTTGCATCTTTTGTGTCATCTTCGTTTTAATGATACTATAAAATAGAGTGTTCTAACTCAGCTCTTAGGTACAAACTGGACTACTGTTCCCTCAGAACTCTGCTTCAGGCTTAATCTATCTTAGCAAATACATTATTTCACCCAGACCTCATAGCAATCTGGGTAAGGCCTAAGTAATTTTCTTTTTTGTATAGATTTGGAGATTGTGGCCCGTAGGGGTTTCATTGGTGAACTAGAATCACACATATGGTCAGTATAACCAAGATTAGGACTCTAGGGCTTTGGGAGAAGTGATATTATTGTTGGTAATAGAAAGTTATGTAACTGCTCTCAGTTTATGGGTTTTTGAGGCTCATGGTCTAGTCGGAAGAATTGTAGCAAAAATGTATAATTACTCCTTTCCCTGCCTGACTTTAAGAGAGGACATGCTTTCCAGGTTTGGGTAGAATTCCTGTACTAAGCAACTTTATCCCATGAGTTTGGAAAAAAAGGTTCTTACCAGATCCCCATTTAGTCAGTCACCCCAGTTTCCTCAGGTACAGGTGGAACAGTGATCTGAAATTGGATTTAGAGGCAGAACACTTGGATTTGAGGCCTGTCTTGGCTATTTAGATGACATTTGTGACCTGACAAGTTAATGGCTTCCTTAACCTTCAATTGCAATCACATATAAAATAAGTATAACAACATCAAATGAGATAATATATGTGAAAGTGATTGTCAGTAAAGATAATGTTTTGGAAAGTATTTTGTAAAGTACATAAACTGTGATGCTTGATTATGGTGGAAGCCCTCATATTATTTTCTTTCTGTTTTTTTTCTTTGGAGACAGGGTCTTGCTCTGTCACCTAGGCTGGGGTACAGTAGTGCAATCTCATTTCACTGCAGCCTTGACCTCCTGGGCTTAAGCGGTCCTCCTACCTCAGCCTCCCAGGTAGCTGGGACTCTAGGTGTGTGCCACTTCACCTGGCTAATTTTTTTTTTTTTTGTAAAGGCAAGCTCTCACAATGTTGCCCAGACTAGTCACAAACTCCTGGACTCAGAAGATCCTCCTGCCTCAGCCTCCCGAAGTGCTGGGGTGCCCAGCTGTCATATTATTTTAGTGTCTCTTTGGGAGCATGCACAAATCTCTGGAGATGACCAGCGTAACCCCATTTCGCCTTTACCACTGCCACTAGCTTATCACCAGCTTAGTGGGAGGGAGCACTGGCTGATGAGCACGTGCCAGCCCCTCTACTTTTTCCATTTCAGTTCCAAAGCAATGAAATACTTCATTCACTGTGCAGCTTCTAAACTGGACCACAGTCCAGGCTCTCATGCCTGTAAGCCCATCACTTTGGGAGGCCCTGGCAGGAGGATTACTTGAGGCCAGGAATTTGAGACAAGCCTGGGCAACATAGTGAGACCTTGTCTTGTATATGTGTAAAGTAAATCGGCTAGGTGCGGTGGCTCACACCTGTAATCCCAGTAGTTTGGGAGGCCAAGGCAGGCAGATCACCTGAGCTCAGGAGTTCGAGACCAGCCTGGCCAACATGGTGAAGCCCCATCTCTACTAAAAATAAAAAAATTAGCCAGGCATGGTGGTACATGCCTATAATACCAGCTACTTGGGAGGCTGAAGCATGAGAATCTCTTGAACCCAGGACGTGGAGGTTGCAGTGAGCCGAGATCATGCCACTGCACTGCAGCCTGGGCGACAGAGCAAGACTTTGTCTAAAAAAAAGAAAATAAAAAAGTAAACTGGGCCACAAAACCATTATTGTCAGGTTTCATTTCTTTTTTTGTTTTTTAGAGGCAAGGTCTCATTCTGTTGCCCAGGTTGGAGTACAGTGGTGGGATCACTGCTCACTGCAGCCTTGGATTCCTGGGCTCAGGCTATCCTGCCTCAGTCTCCTGAGTAGCTAGGACTGTAGGTGTGTGCCACCAGGCCCCGCCAAAATTTTTTTTTTTTTTTTTAAGAAATGGGGTCTCACCATGTTGCCCTGGCTGGTCTCAAACTCCTGAGTTCAAGCGATCCTTCCGCCTTGGCCTCTCCAACCACTGGGATTACAGGCATGAACCACTGCACCCAGCCCGGGTCTCATTCTAAACAAGAACCGTTTAAATTGAACACTACATTTTCACTCATGGAGTATATATATATAACTATAAATTTTATTAATTGAGAATGTGCTTACATTGGCAATTCTTACGTGTTCTCAGACTTATTAGGCAGTCCTTTTTTTTTTTGAGATGGAGTTTTGCTCTTGTCGCCTAGGCTGGAGTGCAGAGTGGCATGATCTTGGCTCACTACAACCTCTGCCTCCCTGGTTCAAGCAGTTCTCCTGCCTCAGCCTCCCAAGTTGCTGAGATTACAGGCGCCCACCACCATGCCTGGCTAATTTTTGTATTTTTAGTAGAGACAGAGTTTCACCATGTTGGCCAGGCTAGTCTTGAACTCCTGATCCCAGGTGATCCACCTGCCTCAGCCTTCCAGAGTGCTGGGATTACAGGCGTGAGCCACCGTACCCGGCCCAAGTCTTTCACTTTTTACCCCATGTTTTTTTTTTAATGTTCTAACACCAGTGTCACCAATACCCCATTATTTGGTTACAGGTTTATATTTTTAATTTGTTTTGGTACACTTTCCCCTATTTTCCCTTTACTTCTCCTTTGTTTTTAAGATGTTCTGCTACGTATTTCTTACCTCACCTACCTACTTTTGTTGCCAACCCTCTTTCCTCCGTTAACTTGTCTGTCCCCTCCACCATCCCCACCAGACAGAGTCTTGCTATGTCACCCAGACTAGAGTGCAGTGGCACGATCTCGTCTCACTGCAACATCTGCCTCCCTGGTTCAAGCAATTCTCCTGCCTCAGCCTCCCAAGTAGTTGGGATTACAGGTGCCTGCCACCATGCCCGGCTAATTTTTTGGATTTTTAGTAGATACAATGAGAATATTTAACTCTTTAAACAAGCTCAATGAGAATATTTAATATTAGTCTCTACCAGGAAATTGAGTATTCTAGGAGTCTGTTTTCTCAAGATGGCCATACATCGAAAGATGATTATATTGAATGAAATAAGACTAGCCTGGACAACATAGTGAGACAAATTAGCCTTGCATGGTGGCATGTGCCTATAGTCCCATCTACTTGAGAGACTAAGGTGAGAGGATTGCTTGAGCCCAGGAGTTTAAGGTTGCTGTGAGCTATATGATCGCTACACTGCACTCTAGCCTGAGTAACAGAGTGAGGCATCATGTCTCCCTCACCGACAGAGTTTCACTCTTGTTGGCCAGGCTGGAGTGCAGCAGCGCGATTTCGGCTCACTGCAACCTCCGCCTTCCAGGTTAAGGAGATTCTCCTGCCTCAGCCTCCTGAGTAGTAGGATTACAGGTGTGTGCCACCACCCCCAGCTGATTTTTGAATTTTTAGTAGAGACGGAGTTTCACCATGTTAGTCAGGCTAGTCTTGAACTCCTGACCTCAGGTGATCCACCCACTTTTGGCCTCCTAAAGTGCTGGGATTATAGATGTGAGCCACCGCGCCCAGCCAGCTCATCTGTTGTAGACTCCTACCTAGTTCAGGGTCTTCATGATGTGCATGTGACTAGCACTTTTTTTTTTTTTTTGAGATGGAGTCTCACACTGTCGCCCAGGCTGGAGTGCAATGGCGTGATCTTGGCTCACTGCAACCTCCACCTCCTGGATTCACGTGATTCTCCTGCCTCAGCCTCCCAAGTAGCTGGGATTACAGGCGTACACTACCATACCCGGCTAATTTTTTGTATTTTTAGTAGAGACAGAGTTTCACTATGTTGGCCAGACTGGTCTCGAACTCCTAACCTCATGATCCACCTGCCTTGGCCTCTCAGAGTGCTAGGATTAGAGGCATGAGCCACCGTGCCCGGCCGTGACTAGTGCTTTAAAAAAATGGAATAGAGTAAAAAAATATTAGTGCTGTATGTATTAAGTGTTGGGTTTTTTTTTTTTTTTTTGGAGACACGGTCTTGCTTTGTCACCCAGACTGGAGTGTAGTGGTGCTATCTCAGCTCACTGCAACCTCCACCCCAAGGTTCAAGTGATTCTCTTGCCTCAGCCTCCCAAGTAGCTGGGATTACAGGCATGCGCCACCATGCCCGGCTAATTTTTGTAGCTTTAATAGATACGGGTTTCGCCATGTTGGCCAGGTTGGTCTCAAACTTCTCACCTCAAGTGATCTACACACCTCAGCCTTCCAAGGTGCTGGGATTACAGGTGTGAGCCACCGTGCCCAACCAATTACTGTTTCCCATAACTTTGATTTGTATTTGTATGATGTGTATACTGGGTGACAACTTCAAATTTTTTTTTTTTTTTTTTTTTTTTTATTACTGTGCATTGTGGTCAGGATGGTTTGGAAGCCAAAAGTTGTTGTTGATGATGCTGTGCTTTTTGTTCCCTTCTGTATACCTAAATAGACTCTATAGACCTAGGGTCAGACTGGCATGGCTGGAGCATGGAAGACCTGTTAGATCTGGAATGTCCTTTCGGCTTCTCTATCAGACAGGCAGATGTTAGGCACATCTCCATCTCCGAAGTATAGACCGTTAAGGTTCCGGGTTTGGAAGTAGAGAATGTCAACAAGAGTGGTCACGGTGAGCAGCAAAGCAACAGGTGACCTCTGGTCCTAGGGCAGAGGGTGTTTGGTTTTTGTACTGTTTTTGTTTTGTTTTGTTGCTGGATTTTAGATAACCCTTGATTTTTGGTCAGAACAGAGAATTGATAGGCAGCCCAGACCAAGTCATTCACCTTCCTCCATAAATTACTCATTCAGTTAAAGAATTTTTACTACTTCATTTTTCCTCTTTGGTGGCTTCTAAATCCTATTTTTAATCACATCACATCCTATTTGGTATGAAAAAATCTACAACTGGTGAAAATACTTTTTATAGTGAGAGTTTCAACACTGCTGATGAGAATCGGTCTATACTTTCTATAGCTTATATAAAATTATTGCTTCTCATGTGAATGTCTAGTTGGTAGTTTAACTTAGCCTTCATTTTATTTTTATTTATTTATTTTTTTGAGGGTCTCACTCTGTCCCAGGCTGGAGTGTAGTGGCGTGAGCACGGCTCACGGCAGCCTGGACTTACCTGGGCTCAGGTGATCCTTCCACCCCCAGCCTCCCAAGTAGCTGGGACCATAGATGTGCACCACCACGCCTGGCTAATTGTTTTGTGTTTTGTTTGTTGTTTTTTTTCTTTGAGACGGAGTCTCTGTCACCCAAGCTGGAGTGCTGTGGCGCTATCTCAGCTCACTGCAACCTCCACCTCCCATGTTCAAGTGATTTTCCCGTCTCAGCCTCTCAAGTAGCTGGGACTATAAGCACACGCTGCTGCACCTGGCTAATTTTTGTATTTTTAGTAGAGGCAGGGTTTCACCATGTTTGCCAGGCTGGTCTCAAACTCCTAACCTCAAGTGATGTGCCTGCCTCGGCCTCCTAAAGTGCTGGGATTACAAGGGTCAGTCACCGTGCCCAGCCTGTTTTGTATTTTTTTGTAGAGACCGCATTTCCCAGGCTGGTCTCAAACTCCTGGGCTCAAGCAATCTGCCCATCTTGGCCTCCTAAAGTGCTGGGATTACAAGTGTAAGCCACCACACCTAGCCTATAACCTTCATTTTTTTTTTTTTTTAATTGAGACGGCGTCTTGCTCTATCACCCAAGCTAGAGTGTAGTGGCATGATCTCAGCTCACTACAACCTCTGTTTCCTGGGTTCAAGCGATTCTCCTGCCTCAGCTTCTGGAGTAGCTGGGACTACAGGCATGTGTCACCATGCCCAGCCGACTTTTGCTATTTTTAGTAGAGAAAGGATTTCACCATGTTGGCCAGGCTGGTCTTGAACTCCTGACCTCAAGTGGTCAGCCCGTCTCTGCCTCTGGAAGTGCTGGGATTACAGGCGTGAACCACTGTGCCCAGTCCATAGCCTGCGTTTTAAAATACTTTTTATACGATATAGTAGGAAAGGTACAGTGATACGAATAAATTATAATTAAATTTATTTACTCGTTGAGACAAGGCCTCGCTCAGTCACCCAGGCTGGAGTACAGTGGCACGATCATGGCTTACTGCAGCTTCCACCTTCTGGGCTCAAGCGATCCTCCAACCTCACGTTCCGAGTGTCTGAGACCATGGGCACTCACCAACATGCCCCGCTAATTTTTAAAAGTTGTGTTTGGCCGGGTGCAGTGGCTCACGCCTGTAATCCCAGCACTTTGGGAGGCCGAGATGGGCGGATCACCTGAGGTCAGGAGTTCGAGACCAGCCTGACCAACATGGAGAAACCCCATCTCTACTAAAAATACAAAATTAGCCAGGCGTGGTGGTGCATGCCTGTAGTCCCAGCTACTTGGGAGGCAGAGATTGCAGTGAGCCAAGATAGCGCCATTGCACTCCAGCCTGGGTAGCAAGAATGAAACTCCATTTCAAAACAAAGGTTTTTGTAGAGATGAAGTCTCACCTGTTGCCCAGGCTGCTCTTGAACTCACTCCTGGCCTCAGGCTGTCTTCCTGCTTTGGCCTCCCAAAGTGCTGGGATTATAGGCACGAGCCATCACACCTGGCCTTAAAAATTTATTTTGATTCAGGGATGCTGGCCATCAGAAGGCTATTTTGGTTAGTTGGTTGTATTGTGTTGTGTTGTGTTTTGCTTTTGCCAAGTGTAACTTTTCATTTTATTATTTGCATAGACTAATGTTTAAAAAGCCCTTTACATCATTCTTTTGCCATCTTTTATTTGCTAATGTAAATGAATGGGACAAAGAATGGGTTTTTTAGTGTAGAAGTCTAGAAGCTTAAAAACGTCATTTTAGCCAGGCCTGTACCTTTAGCCTAGCTACTTGGAGGATGTCTTGAGCCCAAGAGTTTGAGTCCAGCCTAGGCAACACAGCGAGAGCCTCTTTAAAAAAAACAAAAAAATCCCACCTCTGTTTTTACTTCTACAGTATTCACAGACATAGTTTCAGAACAGTTAAAATGTGAAAACAAATTATTGTAAAGTACCAACTACTTTAAAATCAGTATAGGCCAGTCACCGTGGCTCTCACCTATAATCCCAGCACTTTGGGAGGCCGAGGCGGGTGGATCATTTGAGGTCAGGAGTTTGAGACCAGCCTAACCAGCATGATGAAATGCAGTCTGTACAAAAAATACAAAAAAATTAGCCAGGCATGGTCGCATGCACCTGTAGTCCCAGCTACTTGGGAGGCTGAGGCAGGAGAATCGCTTGAACCTGGGAGGTGGAGGTTGCAGTGAGCTGAGATTGCGCCACTGCACTCCAGCCTGGATGACAGAGTGAGACTCCATGTCAAAAATAATAGTAATAATAAATAAAATCAGTATATAAATAGTTTAGACTTTGGTAATTATATAATTGCACTTTTTTTTTTTTTAGAACAGTAAATGTCCTGAGGGAACAAAACCCATGCTAATATTTGCTGGTGATGATTTTGATGTAACAGAAGATTATAGAAGACTAAAAAGTCTTCTTATTGGTAAGTATTTTAGCATTTATTATCTTCAGAGTAGCTCAGGAAGGCAGTCTCAGACTGTCACTGGTGGCAGTTTGCCACTTTAGGTTTGTAACTTCTTTTTTCTCTTATTTTAAAAATAATATTTATATACTTAAAATAATGGAGTGCTTCACAAATTTGCAGGCCATCCTTGCACAGGGGCCGTACTAATCTCTGTGTGCTCCCAGTTTTGGTATATGTGCTGCTGAAGTGAGCACGACTTCTTTTTCCTCCTTTTTTTGGACCTTTCTTTTTTTTTTTTCCCCTTACCAGCAGCAAGAAAGTACCTAAGTGTCTCGGGAGAGTTAAAGCAGCTGGTGTACTGTGCAGATGATTATTTCCCAATGTGTTAGTAACTTAGGTATTACATAGGAATTTTTATAAAATTCCTGCACCCATCTCCTGTCATTCCTAGCATCATTTAAAATTAAATTTAGAAAGTTGAGGGATTAAAATTTCAAGATTGTATGTATCACTGACTTCCAACTCAAAAACCTTAATTAGTTTTTCTGAGTTGAATATACAAGGCCTTTCACAATATATAACCAATGTAACTTGGTCTTCTTGATCTCCTATTTCTTTTTTCCATTAGAAAGGGTTTATTGCCAATGTATTATTTACATTTCTGTTGTCTATTCTGGTATTACTCTTACTTATCCAGTTTCTACTAATTCATTTAAGTGTCAGATTGTCAAGTTTCTTTTCTTCTCCAGGAAGCCCTCAGTGACCTTCCCAGCTCCTTTTTTTTTTTTTTAAGATGGAGTCTTGCTCTGTTGCCCAGGCTGGAGTGCAATGATGTGATCTCAGCTCACTGCAACCTCCACCTCCCGGGTTCAAGCAATTCTCCTGCCTCAGCCTCCCAGGTAGCTGGGATTACAGGCTCCCGCCACCATGCCTGGCTAATTTTTTTTTTTTTTTTTTAATTTTTAGTAGAGATGGTGTTTTGCCATGTTGGCCAGACTGGTCTTGAATTGCCAACTCCAGGTGATCCACCCTCCTTGGCCTCCCAAAGTGCTGGGATTACAGATATGAGCCACTGCGACAGGCCCCACCTGGCTCATTTTTACTTTATTACCATCATCATCCTAAGTGCCAGGCATATAGTAGACACTTCATATACACTGCTTCATTCTAACAAGAGCCTCGTGAGGTTTTTCTACAGATAACCCACACCTAGTGAACTATGCTAGTTCTTAATGATTTGTGTAATGAATGTAAGGACTACATCCTTTTCTGTTTTTTTCTCCTTTATGAGACAAGTCGTGCTCTGATGCCCAGGCTGGAGTGCAGTAGCTTAATCATGTCTCACTGCAGCCTCAACCTCCCAGGCTCAAGTGATCCTCCTACCTCAGCCTCCTAAGTAGCTGGGAACATAGACACATGCCACCACACCTGGCTAATTTTTAAAAATTTTTGTTAAGACGGAGTCTCACTGTGTTGCCCAGGCTGGTCTTGAACTTCATGACTTAAGCAATCCTCCCACCTCAGCCCCTCAGAGTGCTGGGATTACAGGTGTGAGCCACTACACCCAGTCTCCATGATTTTTAGAAGGTTACTAATACTTAGCATTCCGCAATTCTATTTGCCAGCTGTTTTATAACTCTAGAAAGTAATTTAATTTTCCAAGAGATTGGTACTAATTTAAAGGGTCTGGGAGTCTGTCTCTCTGTGTCTCAATTTTTTTTTGGAGACAGCATCTTGCCCTGTCATTCAGGCTGGAGTGTACTGGTGTGATCAGGTCTTACTGCAGCCTCAACCTTTTGAGCTCAAGCAGTCCTCTACCTCCTGAGCAGCTGGGACTACGGGTTCATACCACCATGCCCAGCTAGTTTTTATTTTAATTTTTTGTAGAGATGGGGGTCTCCCTATATTGCCCAGGCCGGCCTTGAACTCCTGAGCTCAAGTGATCCACCTGCCTCAGCTTTCCAAAGTGCTGAGATTACAGGCATGAGCCACTGCACCTAGCTCTCTCCAATTTAAGAAAATCTTACTGAATTTTTTGCTTCTTCTTCCTCATGGGGTTTGAGAGATTCAGCTTTTCCTGCACAGTGCACTATTACTCTCAAAGCAGCAGTCCTTTATGTTCCTATTTCACCTCATTGTTGATAGCCACGAGGCCTCCATCTGATGCTCAGTGGCATTTTCTACTTTATTCCATTTGAGCTTTTCTTGCACCATGCTTACAAGCTTATGCTACACTTTTTGTTACCCTTCTTATAGATTTTTATATACTTTGCCCTAGATCATTTTTGAAAAATTGATGGCGTATAAAGTTAAGTTGTATGCACGTGCTTTACAGATCTGAGCCCTCCAAAAAAACTTTGTGACAAACATTGCTTTCATTTTTTCTTTTTGGGATTATTTTTGGTCTTTATTATCAGGATTATAATTTTTAGGGGGAAGAAACCCAGTCACTCATTCTTGGCATTGTAATCTTTAGAACTTATTTCCCTTATTAAAGAACCACTATTATCTGTTTAATCTTTACAAAAGTTCTTGAGTTCGATGACATTCCCATTTTACAGATGGGAAAACAAACAGGGTCTCTGAGAACTTAAATGAGAGCTATTAAGTAGGTAAAGCCAAGTTGAGACCTAAAGCTTCCAAAGCCTGAGCTTTTCTTCCCCTACTGTCCATCTTGCCTGTGGTGAACGTATTCCCATGATCCCTTCTAGAATCTTTATAGGTTCTTATCCACATTTTCCATGAATTCGTACATGAAAGACAATGACTAATATTTCCTTCTCTCAATATTATATATCCCAAATTATCAAGGCTATTTTTTTTTTTTTTTTTTTTTTTGAGATGGAGTCTCACTCTGTCACCCTGGTGTGATCTCAGCTCACTGCAACCTCCACCTCCCAGGTTCAAGCAATTCTCCTGCCTTAGCCTCCTTAGTGCCTGGGACCACGGGTACATACCACCACACCCAGCTAATTTTTTATATTTTTAGTAAAGACTGGGTTTCACCATGTTGGCCAGGCTGGTCTTGAACTCCTGAACTCAAGTGATCTGCCTGCCTTGGCCTCCCAAAATGCTGAGATTATAGACGTGAGCCACCATGCCTGGCCAAGGATATTTTTCCAACCAAACTGTCAGCCAGATTTTCAGCTAAGATTTCCATTACTTGTACTCCATTGACCCTGATTTTCTGCCTTTTTCTCTTTCCCCTAGGTCTCCCATATAATTGTTTATTGTCAGTGAGGCAGATACTTACAATTTGTTATAACAGAGAGAGCTTTTGTTTGCATTTGTTTAAATGTTTGTTGTATTTTCATAAGCCCCACCTTCTCATTATTTTGTGCTTCCACTAGATGGCAGGAATAATCACATAATGCAGTGATGAGTGGAAGGGAGTGAAAACCAAAAAGGAATCTGTACAGAAGCAGAAAGGTAGAAGAGGAACAGATTCAAACTGTAGGGCACTGAGGGAAGTTGGGTTTTCAGTATAAATATGAAGTAAAACAACTTCTTGGTTTATGTTGTGTGTTCAAATGAAGTATCAGTAGGGAGCAAGAAATATATGGAGGGCTTTCATTTAGGAAGCTCCTTTTTTTTTTTCTTGACCAAAAAGAAAAGTTGACTTTTTTTTTTTTCATGCAAGATACCCATTTTGTTTATTCTGAATTTGTTTGCATCTTTTTTTTTTTTTTTAAGACAGGGTCTCACTCTGTTGCCCAGGCTGGAGTGCAGTGGCACAATCATGGCTCATTGTAGCCTCAACCTCCTGGTCTCAAGCGATCCCCCTACCTCATTCCCCTCGGTAGCTGGGATCCCGGGTAGATGTCATCATGCCCAGCTAATTTTTTTTATTTCTTGTAGACAGGAGGTCTTGCTACATTGTTTGGGCTAGTCTCAGAGTCCTAGACTCAAGCAGCCCTCCAGCCTCAGCCTCCCAAAGTTGGAGGTGTGAGCCAGTGTGCCTGGCCTATTCTTCCCTTCTTAAATGGTAGCATATTATTTATGTGGTTTTTTTAAAATTTGGAGTAGAGGAATTTTTAATTCTGATTTTCATTATATAATTGAGAAAACTGAGGCCTGAACAGGTGAATAGCTTTTCTAAGGTCATGCATTTACCAAGTGGCATATTAAAGTGTTGAATTTAGGTCTTTTTAATGTACATGCTTTTATTTCTTATTTGTTTATTTTTTGAGATGGAGTCTCACTCTGTCGCCCAGGCTCGAGTGCAATGGTGCAATCTCAGCTCACTGCAACCTCCGCATCAGCTGTTCAAGCGATTCTTCTGCCCCAGCCTCCTGAGTAGCAGGGATTACAGGCATTCACCACCATGCTTGGATAATTTTTGTATTTTTTGTAGAGATGGGTTTTCGCCACTTTGGCCAGGCTGGTCTCGAACTCTTGGCCTCAGGTGATCCACCCATCTTGGCCTCCCAAAGTGCTGGGATTATAGGCATGAACCACCATGCCCAGCCATGCTTTTATTTATACAGTATTATTATATTTTAGGTTCTCAGGTTCATAAAGTTATTTATCATACTTCTTGGTCAAAATCCTTACAGTGTATATACCACTTGCATGAGATCGTTCCCAACTAGAAATGATCTTTCTCTCCTCAGAACTTCCAGAATGGTTTATACTGTTCTCCTTTAATGTGCTATTTTAAATTGCAGTTGTTTGTATGTATTCATATCTACCTAGAATGTGGGGCCCCTGGTAGAAAGATGCTATATGTCAGTTATCATTATGCATAATAGGTGCTCTGGTACAATTTGTTAAGTGAATGGATTCTTGCCAATGGTATTCATGTATAAACAATACTCCGCTGTGTTCTAGTCAGAAAATATCATGCTGTTAGCTGTATTTGCTTTCGGTTACTAAGTACTACCATTTATGCCCTCCCATTTTCATTCATTACTTGTTTGTGTTACCTTGATGATTTGCAAACTTTAGTGAAATTTCAGTTTGGCAGTTAAGAGAAAATATTGTAATAAAAGGATGACTACTTCGAACTATTGGATACAGACTGAAAATCCTTTTATATTCATAGTCTTAGAAATTTTGACCTACTAAAGAGTAATTTTCCATGTGCTTATTGTGTTCCTAAAGTTTTCTCCCAAAGCTTATGGAAGAAACACAGATGCCCTGAAAATTTTGCATTATGAAAGTTGTTTCGGAGCAGACTGGGATGTACATATTTTGTTCCCCAGAACTACTCCGACTTCTGTAATGAGTGGGCTTGGCCCAGTCATTGGTGTGGCATTACTGAAGCATAACTTAGCCACTGAAGGAGAGCCAGGCTTTGGCAAAATCATGGGAAAACTCTGTATTATGATATTGAGATTAAAATATCTTGAAAAGTACAAGCTTGTTTTATAAAAATGTCCCAGGCCAGGCGCGTGGTGGCTCATGCCTGTAATCCCAGCACTTTGAGAGACCAAGGCAGGAGGAGTGCTTGAGTCCAGGAGTTCGAAACCAGCCTGGGCAACATAGTGAGACCCCATCTCTATATAATATATGTATAAATATATGTAATATATGTACTTTTTTTTAAATTAAAAATGTTCATTAGGGTTTTTTGTTTTTTTTTCTTGTTTGGGGGAGAAGGGTAGTGTATAAATGTGCCTATATACTTGTGTTTGTTTTATACACATTAATGCTGGGTTTTTTTTTTGTTTGTTTGTTTTTTGTTTTTTTTTGAGACTGAGTCTTGCACTGTCGCCCAGGCTGGAGAGTATAGTGACACGATCTCGGCTCACTATAATCTCTGCCTCCCAGGTTCAAGTGATTTTCCTACCTCAGCCTCCCAAGTAGCTGGGACTACAGGCACGTGCCACCACACCCGGCTGATTTTTTTGTAGTTTTAGTAGAGACGGGACTTCACTGTGTTGGCCAGGATGGTCTCAATCTCCTGACCTCGTGATCTGCCCGCCTCGGCCTCCCAAGATGACAGGCATGAGCCACCGCATCCAGCCTATGATTTTCTTTTGGTTAACCACAAGAAGGGAAAAGCAGACAACAAAAGATGTGTACATCTGTGCACATGGAGATCATCTGCATCTTATGGGCTAATGGGAAGAGGGAAGGAAAATGCTAGGTGGCTACAGAATGGGACTAGAATAGAATTTCCTACTTACTACATCACCTGCCTTGGGCAGCTCTTCCTAAGCAAACTTGGATACATTTTTATATAGAACTTTATCTTAGTCAAATGTTATTCATGAATTTCCACTTAGCCTTCTTGAGGTTCGATTTCCTCAGCTATAAAATTAAGGTATCACACTTGTTTTCCAAACTTCTTTCATAGCCAAGCCCGTGTAGTATCTGTAGCATGCAGTTCACTGGAGATTTTCTTTTAATTACTCCTCTTTTTATGTTACTGCTTGAGATAGGTTTTGCTCTGTCGCCCTCACTGGAGTCCAGTGGTGGGATCAGCAATCCTCCCACCTTAGCCTCTCCAGTAGCCGGGACTACAACCTGGCTAAATTTTTATACTTTTAGTGGAGATGAGGTTTCACCATGTTGCCCAGGCTGGCCTCAAACTCCTGAGCTTAAGCGGTTTGCCCACCTCAGTCTTCCAAAGTGCTGGGATTACAGGCATGAGCCACTGTGCCTTGCCGACTACTCTTTTTAAAAGGAAACTTTATGTCACTGTCAAAAATGGAGAATGGTACAGGATAAAATAAATATGTAGTAAATTATATCTGGCTTTGTATCATTAAAATGCTCACATGTGCCACCAGTGGTATGATTACCACTTTGTGAGAAAAAAGCCTATCCCTGGTATCCAAGGTTCTTTTCTGGCATTAGCAGTTTATAAAGTTTCTTATCCTTTGCTCATATAATCAAGATTTCTTATTAGAATTTTTTTCTTGTTGACCTCCCTCATAGAAAAAAAAAATTGAAGCTAATTTGATTTTAATAGTCAGTTTGAACAACCATTTTTATAGAAATTTGCTACCTTCGACCATCCTGGCTAACACGGTGAAACCCCGTCTCTATTAAAAATACAAAAACTAGCCGGGCGAGGTGGCGGCGCCTGTAATCCCAGCTACTCTGGAGGCTGAGGCAGGAGAATGGCGTGAACCCGGGGGGCGGAGCTTGCAGTGAGCTGAGATCCGGCCACTGCACTCCAGCCTGGGCGACAGAGCGAGACTCCGTCTCAAAAAAAAAAAAAAGAAATTTGCTACCTTCATCTACCTATAGGTTAGAATTTTATGCTTTGATTTACATTTTTTTAAAGTTAATATTCTTTTTTTTTTTTTTTTTTTTTTTTGAGACGGAGTCTCGCTGTGTCGCCCAGGCTGGAGTGCAGTGGCCGGATCTCAGCTCACTGCAAGCTCCGCCTCCCGGGTTCCCGCCATTCTCCTGCCTCAGCCTCCGGAGTAGCTGGGACTACAGGCGCCCGCCACCGCGCCCGGCTAGTTTTTTGTATTTTTTTAGTAGAGACGGGGTTTCACCGTATTAGCCAGGATGGTCTCGATCTCCTGACCTCGTGATCCGCCCGTCTTGGCCTCCCAAAGTGCTGGGATTACAGGCTTGAGCCACCGCGCCCGGCCCCTTAAAGTTAATATTCTTAATGGATATGATTTTTTGTTGCTGAGCTGACTCAGAGGAAGAACTTCAGAACTGAAACGTTAAATGTCTCAGTGAACTGAACACAGAAATAAAGTCATGAGATTAAATGCTTAAGGGGTGAGACCTTCAGACATTTTTCAGGAATTGTTTTTTGTGCTTTTTTAGGTAAGTATTGGAACAAAACTGTTTAGAATGCAGTTCTTTGTAACTGAATTTTGCAAGTATTTGTTTTGTTTTGTTAACAATTTAATATGTGCTTTTAGATTTCTTCAGAGGCCCCACAGTATCAAATATCCGCCTGGCTGGATTAGAATATGTTCTGCACTTCACTGCACTGAATGGGAAGATTTACTTTCGAAGCTATAAGTAAGAGCATTTCTTCACATATTTTCTTAATCCTCAGGGTTAGCGTTTAAAACTGTGTGACTGTTTTATAGAGCCCAAACTTAGAATTGGTATCTGGCCAGAAAGTTTTTTGGAGAGTTGACGGGATAGCAGTGGCAGCAGCTCTGTGCTGCTCCTCAGTCCTTTGCCTGTGAAACCCTACTTTTCCAGTGCCCCAGAGCATCTGATACCGTGCTGTCATTGAGCCAGGTGCACCAACTCTTCCTAGCTTTATGCAGCATCTCTTTATTGTTCTTGGTTGGATTTACAGCACTAAGCCACAAATCCTTGACCAGCCGAAGCAAATCTCAAAACCCTAAGTCTAAACAATTGAGTCTAAAAGGAGTAAGAAGATTCAGTGGCTAGATTCATTTCATCCTCTCTCTCTAGCCTAGGCCTTCTACCCCTACCACAGTATAAATATAACTTAAGCAGGCTGAGCACGGTGGCTCACACCTGTAATCCCAGCACTTTGGGAGGCCGAGGCAGGCAGATCACTTGAGCCCAGGAGTTCAAGAGCGGCCTGGCCGACATGACGAAACCCTATCTCTACTAAAAAAATATAAAAATTAGCCCATTGTGGTGGCACATGCCTGTAGTTCCAGCTGCTCAGGAGGCTGAGGCACAAAAATCACTTGAACCCGGGAGGTGCAAGTTGCAGTGAGCCATGATTGTGCCACTGCACTCCAGCCTGGGCAACAAAGTGAGAGCCCTGTCTCAAAAAAAAAAAAAAAAAAAAAAAAAAAAAAAAAAACTCTTAAGCAGATTCTGTGTTTATTAAAGAATTAATGACATGCTGTAATTGTGGTTCTTGAGGTAAGTGTGTGACTTCTCTTTTTTAAGGCGTTGGTACTGGCTGACAGAGCACACAGTTTCCTAAAGAATACACTGACTCTTGGCCGGGCGCGGTGGCTCAAGCCTGTAATCCCAGCACTTTGGGAGGCCGAGACGGGTGGATCACGAGGTCAGGAGATCGAGACCATCCTGGCTAACCCGGTGAAACCCCATCTCTACTAAAAAATACAAAAAAACTAGCCGGGCGAGGTGGCGGGTGCCTGTAGTCCCAGCTACTGGGGAGGCTGAGGCAGGAGAATGGCGTAAACTTGGGAGGTGGAGCTTGCAGTGAGCCAAGATCCGGCCACTGCACTTCAGCCTGGGCGACAGAGTGAGACTCCGTCTCAAAAAAAAAAAAAAAAAAAAGAATACACTGACTCCCACAAATTGCCTTTCTGTCTACATTGAGTTTAGACTTTGCTGTACATTTTAAGCTATGGTGTGGCTGGCGTCGCAGCCTGAGAGCTGACACCTTGGTGTTGACAGTGTCTTCTGTACAGTAGTGCTGTTTGTGCAACCATTTGTATCTAGCATTTCGTACATGGTTTTTGTTTTCCTTCACAATGAAATACATGTCCAATGAAATGTCCAAATGAAACTTACATATTCATCTCTTGTCAGCTAGTAATTTCCATCTTGGGCTCAACCGTATTAAATCAGAGACACTTAGTTTTCTCCATATGATTAATACAACCACTTCTGTTTTTCTATTTTCCTCTCACTAAAAATAAAATAATAAGACAAAATGCAATAAAATACCCAATGATCATAAGATGTAGTTAGTGACTTTATAATTTTTAGCTAGTTAAGATCGAAAGCCCTAAGTCTCCTGTTTGAGTTTCCATATGTGATCTGGGGGCTTCTAAGTATGTATTATACTATACAGTAGATGACTGTTATTTAGAGAACAAGAAATAAAAGATGAAAAATCACTAATATAAAAAGGTACTCAGGCCAGACATGGTGGCTCACACCTGTAATCCCAGAACTTTGGGAGGCCGAGGTGGGTGGATTGCTTGAGTCCAGGAGTTCAAGACCAGCCTGGCCAACATAGCAAAACCCATCTCTACTAAAAATACAAAAATTAGCTGGACATGGTGGCACATGCCTGTCCTCCCAGCTACTTAGGAGGCTGGGGCAGGACAATTGAGCCCAGGACGCAGAGGTTGCAGAGAGTGGGCAGATCACTTGAGATAAGGAGTTCAAGACCAGCCTGGCCAAAATTAGGAAACCCCATCTCTATTAAAAAATACAAAAATTAGATGGGTATGGTGTCGCATCCTGTAACCCCAGCTACTCGGGAGGCTGTGGCATGAGAATTGCTTGAGCCTGGGCCACACGCCTATAATCCCAGCTACTTGGGCGGCTGTGGCACGAGAATTGCTTAAACTTGGGAGGCAGAGGTTGCAATGAGCTGAGATCATGCCACTGCACTCCAGCCTAGGCAACACAGTAAAACTGTCTGGGAAAAAATAAAAACAACCTTATGTTGGCTGGACACCTGTAATCCCAGCACTTGGGAGGCCTAGGCGGGTAGATCACCTGTCAAGAGTTCGAGACCAGCCTGGCCAACATGGCGAAATACCGTCTCTACTAAAGATACAAAAATTAGTCGGGCATGGTGGTGGACTCCTGTAATCCCAGCTACTCAGGAGGCTGAGGCTGGAGAATTGCTTGAACCCGGGAGACAGAGGTTGCAGTGAGCTGGATCACGCCATTGCACTCCAGCCTGGACAACAAGAGTGAAACTCGGTCTCAGATAAAAAATAATAAAATAAAAATTGTATAAAATTACCTTCAAGCTATGTGTATAAACTGTATATGAAACATAAATGAATTTTGTGTTTGGACTTGGGTCTCATCCCCAAGATATCTCATTATATGTATGCAAGTATTTCAAAATCTGAAAAAAACAGAAATCTGGAACACTTTTCTTTCTTTCTTTTTTTTTTTTTGAGACTGAGTCTCACTCTGTTGCCCGGGCTGGAATGCAGTGACACAATCTCAGCTCACTGCAGCCTCTGCCTCCCGGATTCATGCCATTCTCCTGCCTCAGCCTCCCAAGTAGCTGGGACTACTGGTGCCCGCCACCATGCCTGGCTAATTTTTTGTATTTTCAGTAGAGACGGGGTTTCACCATGTTAGGATGGTCTCGATCTCCTGACCTCATGATCCACCCGCCTTGGCCTTGCAAAGTGCTGAGATTACAGGTGTGAGCCACTGTGCCCGGCCTGGAACACTTCTTTTTTTGAGACAGGATCTTGCTGTTGCCCAGGCTGGAGTGCAGTGGCATAATCTCAGCTCACTGCAACCTCTGTCTCCCGCATTCAAGCGATTCTCCTGCCTTAGGTGGATATGTATGCCCTCTGTGTTAAACATAGAGGAAATACAAGGGAGATAAAAATATAACTAAAAAATTGTTGAGAATAAGAAACGGTTTCACAGAAAGTATTCACTTATATTTAGTGAAAAGGATTTATTTGTAAAGAAGGATGCAGAGAAAAACAAAATAGAGAATTATCAAGTCAAACTTTAGAACAAGAATAAACTGGCCCAGCATAGTGGCTCATGCCTGTAATTCCAGCACTTTGGGAGGCCGAGGTGGGTGGATCACCTGAGGTCAGGAGTTTGAGACCAGCCTGGCCAACATGGTGAAACCCCGTCTCTACTAAAAACACAAAAATTAGCTGGGCAACATGGTGTCACCTGTAATCCCAGCTACTCAGGAGGCTGATACAGGAGAACTCGGGAGGCAGAGGTTGCAGTGAGCCAAGATCGCACCACTGCACACCAGCCTGGGTGACAGCTAGACTCCATCTCAAAAAAAAAAAAGAATAAGCTAGCAGTAAGGCCGGGCACGGTGGCTCATGCCTATGATCCCAGCAGCACTTTGGGAGACTAAGGTGGGCAGATTACAAGGTTGGGAGATCGAGACCATCCTGGCCAACACGGTGAAACATCATCTGTACTAAAAATACAAAAAATTAACTGGTGGCGCATGCCTGTAATTCCAGCTATTTGGGAGGCCAAGGCAGGAGAATTGCTTGAACCAGGGATTCGGACATTGCAGCCAGCCTAGATTGTGCCACAGCACTCCAGCCTGGCGACAAAGCAAGACTCCATTTCAAAAAATAAAAACAAAAACAAAAACAAAAAACTAGCAGTGTAACCATAATGCATAGATCCACCAAAAATCCGATTGCTAGAATCACCTTTACACTAGCACGACATCTTTCATAATGAAAAAAAAAAAGTTTGAATTTTTAAAATCAGAGACCCCAGTATGTAATTTTGATCACTAGATGTTCCATGTGTGCCTTGTAATACTTGTTAGCTATTAATTTGAAATAATAAATGGACAGTGTGATTGAGAGTGAGCTGCTACTTGAAAGAATCACTAAACATGTGGATCAGCTTAGCTTCCAGAGGCTGTGCCACACTTGAGGAGCATTGAGGATGGGAGGAAGGGGTGGTCCATGGATTCCACATCACCTCTGAGCCTACTGACCTGACTCTGAGCTGGGCTCAGCCACCTGACATGGGCAGGTCACCACTTCTCAGGATCTTTGTTTTTTCCTCTGCAAACTATAGCAATACCGTTTAGGTAATTCTGAGGTCCCTGTAAGATTGACAGTACTGCTTTATAAGAGTAAACAGGTACTCATAGATGGGCATATACCAGAAAGTATATCTGACTTAACTCGGCTCCCCAGGCATTCTTTGGGCTATACTGTGGAACCCTTTCCTTCTCTCTTACTGCAATTAGCCCTTAAGCAATTTGAAAATGGTAATATTTAATATTCACACACTTTATTTGTGAAGATTAATGAGGCTTATAAAATGGTTTTGAGCTTTTGGATGAAAGCAACTCTAAAATGAAATTATATTAATGTAATCTTTAACATGATCTTTTGGGTGAATAAATCATAGTGTTATTGACCACTGTTCCTATACATCCTGTAGTAATTATTCCTTATATGTGAGTGACTGTTGATATCCCTTGGGAAATTTTACTCACTGTAGAGTCAGGGCCATTAATATGAAACAAAATTGTTAGTAATGCCACATGTGCCTTTGCACAATGGTTAGACCTTATGGGGGGGAAATATGCAAAACAAAGTGTTAGCATACTTTAAAAAGCAAACACAACATTCTAATAGAGGAGTTTACTTAATGAAAACAGACTTTCAGCCAGAAAAGTGTATGAGACGGAGAAAAATGAGGAAATTACAATTTGAACAGTAGTAGTAATGTCACTCTTCCTCAAGAAATAGGCAAATAATATTTAAAAATATGTAGCAATGACCAGTTAGCATATCTATCCGCTTGAATCCATCTGAGAGAGAAAGAACTGGGTTCTGTTTGCAGATAACTAAAAGCCAGAGAATATTTCCTTAAATCAGTTTGCTCTTCCAGTAAACATACTGAAATGATTAAGATCAGATCATCTACACAGGCAAGTATGGCATTGTACTTAATTCTTTTTTTTTTTTTTTTTTTTTGAGGCGGAGTCTCGCTCTGTCACCCCGGCTGGAGTGCAGTGGCCGGATCTCAGCTCACTGCAAGCTCCGCCTCCCGGATTTACGCCATTCTCCTGCCTCAGCCTCCCGAGTAGCTGGGACTACAGGCGCCCACCACCTCGCCCGGCTAGTTTTTGCATTTTTAGTAGAGACGAGGTTTCACCGTGTTAGCCAGGATGGTCTTGATCTCCTGACCTTGTGATCCACCCGTCTCGGCCTCCCAAAGTGCTGGGATTACAGGCTTGAGCCACCGCGCCCGGCCTGTACTTAATTCTTGAATGAAACAGCAACATAGGTAGTTATACATAGTTATCTGGAAATCTTAATTTTATGTACCACTCAAAAAATTAATTCATTAGGACATTTGTGTGAATAAAAAGGCACAATATTATTATGTGTACCCTGAAGCTATGTACATCTGTTATGCATCAATTTTTAAAATTATTTTTAGTTAATTGAAAGGTGCTTCAGTTAGTTCAGAAGTGCTTTTGGCAGTGTATAGTAGTACTTGGGTGATTTGAATCTATCAGACATGCCATGAGCTGTTTTCAATTCACAAGTTTTCTAACTAGCTGAAAATTAGCACTTTAAGTGGAAGAAAAAATTTTAGTTGAAAATAAAAAAAATACATGTCCTTGATTTCTTTTTTGTTTGTTTTTGAGACGGAGTCTCACCCTGTCACCCAGACTGGAGTGCAGTGGCACTATCTCAGCTCACTACAACCTCTGCCTTCCGGGTTTAAGCGATTCTCCTGCCTCAGCCTCCCGAGTAGCTGGGACTAGAGGTGCCCGCCACCACGCCCGGCTAATTTTTTGTGTCTTTAGTAGAGATGAGGTTTCACCATGTTGGCCAGCTGATCTGGAACTCCTGACCTCAGGTGATCTGCCTGCCTTAGCCTCCCGAAGTGCTGGGATTACAGGTGTGAGCCACCGCGCCAGGCTGCTCCACCATCCCTTTATCCTGCCTGTACTCCCCAGTTCCCCTCCACCAGTGTTTCCAGATCCAGAGTTGTTTAGACATAGGCTATTCAGAAAGTTGTGGTTTTGTTATTTTAAGATTTTAAAGTTCACTTCAATGTAAAGAAGTTAGTAAATGTCTGTGCTATGAGGAAAAGTTGATTCCAAATGGGTTGGTTTAACTCCTACAGTCTTAGATAAGAACTTGTTAATCATACAAACATACTGTTTCAAAGAAAAAGCCAATTAAAATTATTTTTATACATATATAAATCTATGAGTAAGATGAAGTCAAATCAAAGGATTTTATTTCATTTCTGAGAATTTTGTATCTCACTTGCTGTTTCTTAACAATATTGTATAATTTTATTTCTGATTTTTAAAAATAAGCAAACTGTCCTTTACCTCAGGGAAAAAAATTTTTTTTTAATTTGATATTTGTGCGACCCTTTAGCTCAAAAAGGGATAAAAGACTTAAAAAAAAAAAAAAAAGCCAGGCACGGTGGCTCATGCCTGTAATCCCAGTACTTTGGGAGGCCAAGGCGGGCGGATCACGAGGTCAGGAGATCAAGACCATCCTGGCTAACACGGTGAAACTGTCTCTACTAAAAATACAAAAAATTAGCCGGGCGTGGTGATGGGCACCTGTAGTCCCAGCTACTCAGGAGGCTGAGGCAGGAGAATGGTGTGAACGTGGGAGGCGGAGCTTGCAGTGAGCCCCGAGATCACACCACTGCACTGCAGCCTGAGTGACAAGCAAGACTCCATCTCAAAAAAAAAAAAAAAAAAAAAATTTATAAAAGAAAAAGTGAACCAAAGGATATGCTTGGCTTGAATGTGTGAAGTATTTAAGTAAGTTTTTCTAAACATTTTATGTCATTTAATGGACTTGTAAATCCCCCGAACAAAAAATATTTGGTGGAGAGGACTTTTATGAAAGTCATAGCAACATTTCTTCTTACCTGTTTCCTAAAGGTTGCTGTTGAAGAAATCTGGTTGCAGAACACCACGGATTGAATTGGAAGAGATGGGACCCTCATTGGATCTGGTTCTGAGGAGGACACACCTGGCATCAGATGACCTTTATAAATTATCTATGAAAATGCCAAAAGCTCTCAAGGTATATGACTTAGAGCTTGGTGCCATATTTATTTGTATATTCTACTTTAATCCTTTTTGTTTCCAAAAAGGATTTGTGGCATACTGTATTAAAAGACAAGGATAGGCCCAGCATGGTGGCTCACGCCTGTAATCCCAGCACTTTGGGAGGCCAAGGCGGGCGGATCACGAGGTCAGAGATCAAGACCATCCTGGCTAACACAGTGAAACCCCGTCTTTACGAAAAATACAAAAAATTAGCCAGGCGTGGTGGTGGGTGCCTGTAGTCCCAGCTACCTGGGAGGCTCAGGCAGGAGAATGGCATGAACCCGGGAGGCGGAGCTTGCAGTGAACCGAGATTGCGCTACTACACTCCAGGCGACAGAGCAAGACTGGGTGACAGAGCAAGACTCCATCTCAAAAAAACAAAAAAAGACAAGGACATACATAAAGAGATCAATACAATAGATTAAACTAGGACTCACAGAGCCAGAAAAAGGAGAGAGAACCAAATAAGCCAACAATAAGGGATAATAAAAAAAAAGAGTTGCACAACCCAGACGTGAGGTTTGGCTAAGTGCCTTCTGATAGTCAAGACTGCTGTTTTCAACAAAAGAAAGAGAGTTGTTTGGGACGCTGTAAAGACTGAGGATTTAGAGCACAGGGTATGTAAACCATATGTGCATTAAATGTGTTTTGACTTTTTAAGTAGTTTTAAAAGACAAGCAGAAATGTAATCCCTAAAATGCCAATAGAAATTGAAATGATGGTCACAACTCCTTAAGCTAAACACAGGATATTTTCTTGATGTTTGACAGTGGTTAGTGTAGTTTATAGTTTTGTTTTTCAAAGTGTGGCCTGACAGTTTACCTGGGAATTGTGCAGAATATCAGGCGCTACCCTAGACATACTGAATTAGGATCTGTGCTTTAGCAAGATCCCAAGTGATTTGTATGCATACTTAAGTTTGAGAAGAAAAGTATATAGGGCTATCTACTCTGTCATTGAAGAGGTAGGCACTAATGGAAATTGCTACTAAGATCGTTGTTACAGACTAGGTTTTTACTGGCTCGTTATAGTAGAAGGCCATTAAATATATACATATTCTTTTGTCGTAGCCAAAGAAGAAGAAAAATATCTCCCATGATACTTTTGGTACAACTTATGGAAGGATTCATATGCAGAAGCAAGACCTAAGCAAACTACAAACCAGGAAAATGAAGGGGTTGAAGAAGCGACCTGCAGAAAGGATAACAGAAGACCAGGAGAAAAAGTCAAAAAGAGTTAAAAAAAATTGATGGAACTTAGCCAGCCACTACTGTTTCATTGTGTTCTACTTAAGAGAATTATCAAGCGTCAATCCATTCAGTTTCTTATGAGATCTTATTATATATTTTTATAACATGATAATTTTACAATATTATGAACAGTAATATACTAGTATTAAGTGTAAAGTAAGCCTTTTATTTGAGACATTACAGTCTGGTGTGCCATTTTCTCTTGTGATATCCCCTGCCCTCCACAAATTCTTCTTTCTCATTGGGTGAATGGGTGGATGAGGAGGGATCTCCATAACCAATGAAATTTTTTTTGAATTTCTGGCCTTAGCTAAAGGAAGACATAGAAAGCAGAAATGACCCGCAGGAGCTATGTAGACACGTGCAGTATGAACTACCTGGAAAGTTAACCTCCTTTCCCAACATAGATCTACAACCTGATTTTTATTTTCTACTTTTCTGTTATTTTGCCGGAAATCCTACTAGTTGACAGTTGAGATTTTAAGCTTTGTGGCTGAAAATGTAGATCTCTGAAAGGGATGTGTCTGATTATTGATACATTATGCTACTGTTGATTAAGAGACTCTGCTACTAAGTAGAGCCCCACCCCCCTTCTCTGAGAGGAAGCCTGTGTTTTTTGGTTTGTTTGTTTTTAAGAGATGGGGTCTTGTTCTGTCACCTAGGATGGAGTGCAGTGGCACAATCACAGCTAACTACAGTTTCAAACTCCTGGGCTCAAGTAATCCTCCCACCTCAGCCTTCTGTGTAGCTGGGATTATAGGCATGAGTCACTGAGCCCTGCTTTTTTTTTTTTTTTTTTTTTTTTTTATTTATTTTTTTAAAGCAGTGAGGTCTTGCTGTGTTGCCCAGGCTGGACTCAAACTCCTGGGTTCAAGTGATCCTCCCACCTTACCCTCCTGAGCAGCTGGAGCTACAGGTGTTAGTCCACTGCACCTAGCAGAAAGGCAGTGATGGGGCAGAATGAAAAAGGAGAAAACAGGTGAGTTTTAAGGTGCAGGGCACTTTAGCGTACTGGGTAGCCCTAGGTAGCTAAAGGTTGCATGAAGGCCTTGGGCATTTGCAGATGGTGTAGAAGCCAGCCAAAGCCTAACTACTTGTTTTGAAAGTTTCTTGAAGACAGGCCCTGTGCCTAGGAAAACAGAAAGAGGCTTTCTACTTCCTCCTACTAGTATTGCATACTTGTTTTTCCAGAATAGGGTGTTAAGTTCCTTGATTCAGTCCTTGACAAAGACTTTCCTTTATACAAGTGCCAGTTATGTTGTAAAAGTACAGACATACGCAAATCATACTTTGTTACATGAAGTACCAATGCTTTTGTTTTTGTTGTTTTTTGAGACAGAGTCTCACTCTGTAGCTTAGGCTGGAGTGCAGTGGCACGATTTCAGTTCACTGCAACCTCTACCTCCTGGGTTCAGGCGATTCTTCTGCCTCAACCTCCAGAGTAGCTGGGATTACTGGCGCCCACACCACACCTGGCTTATTTATTTTTTAGAGACATAGTTTCACTTCAGTTCCATGTTAGAGAGCTCCGTGCCTGTGTGTACATTCATTTATGTAAGCTTGCTCAGGTACAGATCAACAATGCTGGCACTAAGCAAAAGTTCCAGCCTCACTCAGCTTTACCTTTTACCTTTCCGTTCTCTTGTGAATCCATTCCTTAGCTTTCCCTAGTCCTCTCCAGATAGCTGTTATTCTCCTCTTGCCAGAAAAATCAGGGAGCTGGTATCATTTATACTTTTTGTTTGATTATACATTTAGCCAAAGACCATACAGTCTTGTATCTGAATCAGACATTCGTACTTTATATCTAAATGAGAAGAAAGGGCTAAAATAAGTAGTTTGCTGCCATCTGGAGGTAGATGGACAATAACTGAGGAGAAGGGGAGCCGTGAAAAGAACATCAGCAGTGATGGATGCATAGTCCTTCCCCAAATCCTTGCTCCTCACTGGTAGGAGGCAAAGCAGTGGGTCCTCCTCACCAGCCGCTTATGGGACCCTGCCACTTCTGGACCCCTCTTATCAGGAAGACCTACCCAAGCACTACTGGAAAATCAGCCAATCTTAACCCAAAGACGGCCATGTTTTCTGTGAGATGTCTTAAGAGTGTTTTTGTTTGTTTTAATCAGTAGCCCTCTTGTTTGAGATTTGGCAATACATTTCTATTTTCTAGGTAATTTCTGTGTCTGATGGTAGAGGATCTAATAAGTATTGGAATGCTTCCTATTTGCTGTTAGAAGTACCAAATAGTGTTGCTGAAGTCTAACAAAGACTTTTTGTTGAGAACACCTTGTAGTGTTATACCATCTGGAACTCTTGACCTGCCGTTTGTATCACTTTCTGTGGAAAGCACATCTTAATTTTCAGTTGTCCTTACTTTAGAGTACAACATATATAAATTGGAGACTATGTATTCATTTCAATGGAGGTAGTAAATTGCCTGTTTTAAGTGTTACTTAATGTTGGATTTTGGTAGATGAGGAAAGCAGTTTGGTTATTTGTTTTGTTTTAAATACCAAACTTCTTATATTTTTTTTCTGGAATATTAATACTATTACCAAGTTATTTTTTCATGGAATTTGGGTTTCTTTTTTTTTTTTTTTTTTGAGATGGAGTCTTGCTCTGTCGCCCGGGCTGGAGTGCAGTGGCCGGATCTCAGCTCACTGCAAGCTTCGCCTCCCGGGTTTACGCCATTCTCCTGCCTCAGCCTCCCGGGTAGCTGGGACTACAGGCGCCCGCCACCTCGCCCGGCAGTTTTTTTGTATTTTTTAGTAGAGACGAGGTTTCACCGTGTTAGCCAGGATGGTCTTGATCTCCTGACCTCGTGATCCGCCTGTCTTGGCCTCCCAAAGTGCTGGAATTACAGGCTTGAGCCACCGTGCCCAGCCTCTTTTTTTTTTTTTTAAGTGCTGTTTGTTTTCTTGGTTATTGAACATAATCCAAAGTAAAGATGTTATTATCCAATTCAAGAAAAGAAAGGGAGAATAAAGCCTAACTTCAAGTCAGTTTTCATTTATCTGATTAGCTACTTAAATGATCTCTCCTTCCTTTCCTTTATATGTTTAGCTACTTCGGGCTAAAAATGGAAAGCTTTAAAATGGAAGAAGTTAAAACTACTAAACCCACTGCTAAGATCTGAACAACAAAGGAAGGTTTGCTTTTATTGAATTTCAGAAATTGGTGCTTTGTCCACCATAAAATTAAGAGACAGTGCAAAAAAATACGGGCTTCATTATGTTCTTTTTTTTTTTTTTTTTTTTTTTTTTTGAGACAGTCTCGCTCTGTCGCCCAAACTGGAGTGCAGTGGCGGGATCTCAGCTCACTGCAAGCTCTGCCTCCCGGGTTTACGCCATTCTCCTGCCTCAGCCTCCCGAGTAGCTGGGACTATAGGTGCCCGCCACCTCGCCCGGCTAGTTTTTTGTATTTTTTTAGTAGAGACGGGGTTTCACCGGGTTAGCCAGGATGGTCTCGATCTCCTGACCTCGTGATCCGCCCATCTCGGCCTCCCAAAGTGCGGGGATTACAGGCTTGAGCCACCATGCCCGGCCTTCATTATTTTCTTAATGCACTTTTACTTAGAAATAGTCAAAACATAACTGCATTTAAGACAAATGCATCCTAGCATATATACATTATGAAATTGTAGAGAATTCATTGAAAGAAGCTATTCGAAAAAGAAGCTGAAATGGGCTTGCTGGCTTGAGGTATATGCTAGCTGTGAGAAGAAAGTCAGCTTGCATTTAGATGTTAATGATTTGCCTCATACTAACAACTCGAGTTGCTCAAGTTTAAAAACAGCAAGGATGTCACTGTGTTTCCCGTATCATCCAGACTGTGCCAGTTAGATCATGTTAGGAATTTTAACTTTGCCATCATTGAATTGAAGCTATTGTGCACTCTTTCCATGTCAGAGCTCTTTGAGAAAAAGTTTTTATTTTATTTTTTTGGAGACAGTCTTGCTCTGTCACCCAGGCTGGAGTGCAGTGGTGCGAACTCAGCTCACTGCAACCACCGCCTCCTGAGTTCAAGCGATTCTCGTGCCTCAGCCTCCCGCGTAGGTGGGATTACAGGCATGCGCACTGTGCCTAGCTAATTTTTGTATTTTTAGTAGAGACAGGGTCTCGCCACGTTGGCCAGGCTGGAATTGGAGTCCTGACCTCAAGTGATCCGCCCACCTCGGCCTCCCAAAATGCTGGGATTACAGGTGTGTGCCACCGCGCCCAGCTGAGAAAGTTTTTAAATATACCATAAGTACATTTTGTTTATTAGAAATCAGATGTCACTGTTGCACAGGCTGGGGTGCAGTGGTGCAGTCATAGCTCACTGTAGCATCAGGCTCTGGGTTCAAGCCATCCTCTCACTTTAGCCTCCCAAGTACTTGGGACCACAGGCAGATGCCACCACAGCTGGGCTAGTTTTTTTGTTTGTTTTTTTGTAGAGACGATGTTTCACTATGTTGCCCAGGCTGATCTTGAACTGCTGTCCTCATGGAATCCTCCCGCTGCAGCTTTCCAGAGAATTGAGATCACAGGCGTGAGCCACAGTGCCCAGCCCATAAATGCATTTTATTTCTGTTCTTGTTTTTCCATTAAACTTCTGTCCTTCCTTCCCCAACCCATCTCATCCCCACCCCCATTCCTCTCACCCGTGCTCAAGGAATCAGAAAGTGGATTCCAAACATGGAGAAAACTCTGGCTCTGGGAGATAAGGGAGAAATGGCAAAGTATGTAGAACTCAGCAGTTAGGGCATTTGCCAAGCAAAGATCAAAGCCCCTGAGCTGTAAGTGCTTTACTGGATTGAGATTGATTCCTCAAACTGAAAACCAGGCTTCTGAGGGCTCAGACAGACGCAGAGTGGTCGATGTTGGCTCTGTGAGGCATGCCCTCCGACCCAGCTGGAACTCAGGACTGCACAGGCACCATCTGTGGACACTAGATCATCGAGTAGGAGGAGGAACCTGCAACCAGAATTAGAGCCAAGCTAAAGTTGAGCTTGTGTTCTGGTAACTCCCTCTGTCCCTCTCACACACTGGATGAGTTCTGAAGGAGGTTCCTGAAAGGCAAAGCACAGCCTATTTCATTTCTGCATTTGAAATCGATTTTGAAGATTCACATTTATCAGCTTGAGTAAACAGTTTATTTTCCCACTCTCCGACCTGATTTCCCCAGAGTCACTTATCTGACAAAGCAAATAGCATAGTGACTTGACTGATTAGAGACATCAGTTTAGATGACACCACCTGCATCAGCACCTCCAGCTCAGCCTTTCAGAGGCCGCTCTGGGTTTATGGCACTGGGAGCGCATGAGAATTCTTTACTGTCCCCATGAGGCCCCATTTCATCCATCTGGCTCCCCACTCAAAGCTAGTCAATGCCACAAATATGTCTTGAATTTTACCCCCAGCACCTTCCATGAAGGGACACCTTGGGGAAGGATTAGACAGAATCTTGAAAAATCAATCAAAGCTCAAGTGGCATGAGAGCTCCTCAAAAGCAGCATCACCATACGGGCAGGAGAGTATGTGGGAGTGGCAGACAGGGCAGTGTTGTGGGAAACAGTGTGGCGTTAAATGAAACCAACCCAACCCTTGCCTGCTACTCTGAGAGCTCAGCTAAGATTTAAACGGACAATGAAAAGATAGTGCATAAAACCATGGGCAGCATCAATTAGTAATACGGTTTTCTCAGAAAATGGAAAATGTTTGCAGACTAAAGAAATGCAAAGGGCAATCAATGTAGCTTTGTTTTGTGGTAGTAGTAGTAGCAGTATGACAAAGAATTTTAAAAGGGGACTTGATAAGGCAACTGGCATAATACTGCCTAATGAAATTCCCATGTTATCTCCATTCTTAGAAAATGAGAGGAGTGGCCATCATGATTGAGAAGTGGGGCTCCAGAAAGTAATTCTATCCTAACCTCAAGGTGGGTAAAATATGGGATGGAAAGCACCGGGCTGCTTGAAATAACTTTGAGTCTCCGTTCCAAACATGCACATTCAGTTAATCTTGAAGGAACTATGGGGACATAGAATGAGGCAGAGAATTGGTGACAGATATCTTCTGGTTTTGACTCTGGCAAAATTATAAGAAAAATCATTAGGTATGTGCCTCATGAGCTCTTACTTAGAATTGGAAATAGTCATTGTAGGAGCCAGCCTGGGTTCCCTGAGAGCTAAGAGTGTTAACCTATTTCCTTTTTTAAAACAGGTACTTTGCTGGTAGATAGAGCATTGAAGTCAAAATTGTAGAGAAAAATCTCTAAATTTGTTTTACTTCGGAGAAAGAATTGTAACCATAATAAATTTGTTGCCTGAGGCACACAGCAAGTCAGTATGCTGGGACACCAGGTTGCAACAGAGAAAGAAGAATCGTAGAAATTTGAACCAGGAAGTCGGGCATGATGGCTCACACCTGTAATCACAGCACTTTGGGAGGCCAAGGCGGACAGATCGCTTAAGCTCAGGAGTTCAAGAACAGCCTGGCCAACATAGCAAAATCCCATCTCTACTAAAAATACGAAAACCGGGCATGGTAATACAAGCTTTTTATTGCAGCTGCTCAGGAGGCTGAGGCAGGAGAATCGCTCGAACTCAGGAGGCGGAGGTTGCAGTGAGCTGAAATCACGCCATTGCACTCCAGCCTGGGCGACAGAGTGAGACCCTGTCTCAAGAAAAAAAAAAGAAAAAGAAAAGCAAAATTTGAACAAAGAGATGGGAAGAAACCTCAGATACAACTCTGAGGAATTTGAGGTTAGGATTTTTTAGGGTTTTAGAGATTGTTAGTTGATCAAAGAGTGCAGAGTGAAGTCGTAGGACAGGGAGATGAAGAAACTATTCTCACGCTGATCCCCTTCCTCTGGTGGGATCTTCAAACTCGCTGGCATCAGCTGTTTTGTTGGAATTCAGAGTCTGAAAAACATCTGTTTGTCTTTGTTTTTTGAGATAGGGACTTGCTCTGTCATCCAGTGTGATTATAGCTCCCTGCAACCTTGAACTCTTTGGGTTCAAGCAGTCCTCCAAACTCAGCCTCCCAAATAGCTAGAACTACAGGTGTGCACCACCAGGGCCAGCTAATTTTTAAATATTTTTGTAGGTAGATACAGGGTCTCGCTATGTTCCTCAAGCAGGTTGAACTCTGCCTCAAGCAGTCCTCCCATCTCGGCCTCCCAAAGTGCTGGGATTTCAGGCTTTTGCCACCACACCTGGCCCTGAAAAACATTTTAAGTGATCCTTAAACAAAAGTGTTATGATCTAATGTTCAGAGACCCTGCGGGAACAATAGGAATGCAAGTCAATTCTTAGTCTTACGATCCTGATCTGTCCATCATACAGTGGGGATGCAGATGGTCAGTATCTAGTGCTATGTGACTTAGCAACAAGGAAGTGGGCCAAAGGGCAGCCTGATTCATGCTAAATTATAACTACATTTCTGGCCAGAACCTGACATGCAATTCTTGTCAATCCTGTGGGGGCGGTTTCAGAATTTTAAGTTCGGGCATACATGCAGACTGGGTTGGGTGGTCTTTGGAATGTCTGAAGAACAAAGAAAAGGCCAGAGGTTTTATTAAAAAGCAGAAATGTTATGTATTGCTCTTTGAGAAAGTTCGTTTGCACTAGTATGGGTTTGGGGAGCTGGGAGCTCTGATTGGTGAGCAACAGCAGAGGGCAAAATTAGTCCTAGAATTGTAGCAAGTTATCTCAGAAGCTGTAGATAAAACTGGTTTCAGCTTACAACAAGCAGTTTCAGCAAGCCAGGCTTGCAAAGAAACTCTGTTCTTGGAGCAATGCTTTGTACCCTGAGTGCTTTTTCCTCCTAGCTTCTCGACTCTGTTTTAGTTGGATCTGAAGAGAACGACCCAATTCTTATGGATCAACTTTCACAGGGCAATAACCATTCACTCCCCATTTATCAAGCATTATTATGTTTCAGGCATTGGGAATAACACCTGACACTGTATATGTTTACAATTTCTTTTCTTTTCTTTCTTTCTTCTCTTTCTTTCTTTCTCTATCTCTCTCTCTCTCTTTTTTTTTGATGGAGTCCCGCTCTGTCACCCCAGGCTGGAGTGCAGTCGCGGTTTCGGCTCACTGCAAGCTCCGCCTCCTGGGTTCACGCCATTCTCCCGCCTCAGCTTCCTGAGTAGCTGGGACTACAGGTGCCCGCCACCACACCCGGCTAATTTTTCTATTTTTAGTAGAGACAGGGTTTCGCCATATTGGCCAGGCTGGTCTGGAACTCCTGACCTCAGGTGATCCGCCTGCCTCCGTCTCACAAAGTGCTGGGATTACAGGGGTGAGCCACCACGCCAGGCCAAGCATTTTCTTTCAAATACAAGGAATATTTTTTCTAATTTAAAAAAACAAAACAAAACATTTTTTTTCTGATAATCAAAGGGAAAGTTGCAAAGATGAAGATGAAAGTCACCTGTAATCTCACCAGCCAGAGATACCATCATTAACATTTTGCTGTATTTCTTACCACTTAAAAAAATACATAGTTTTAAGCTGGGTGTGGTGGTGCGCATGTGGTCCCAGTGTAACTGCCCAACGGGTTTACTTTGCCGGCTGCCTACACAGAGCCAGGAATTGCAAGGGAGAAAGAGTAATTCATGCAGAGCCGGCTGTGTGGGAGACGAGTTTTATTATTACCCAAATCAGCCTCCCTGATAATATGGCAAGTAGGGGCTTGGGAAGTGGGGAGTGCTGATTGGTCAGGTTGGAGATGGACTCATAGGGGACAGAAGTAAATTTTTCTTGCTCTCTTCTAGAAGCTTCTGGGTGGGATGGCAGAACTAGTTGACCCAGATTACTGTCTGGGTGGTGTCAGCTGATCCATCGAGTTCAGGATCTGCAAAATAGCTCTGATCTTAAGTTTTACAATGGTGATGTTAACCCCAGGAGCAATTTGGGAAGGTTCAGACTCTTGGAGCCAAAGGCTGCATCACCCCTAAACTGTAATTTCTAATCTTCTAGCTAATTTGTTAGTCCTACAAAGGCAGACTGGTCCCCAGGCAAGAAGGGGGTCTTTTCAGGAAAGAGCTATTATCAATTTTGTTTTAGAGTCAAACTATAAACTGAATTCCTTCCCAAAGTTAGTTCAGCCTATGTCCAGGGGTGAACAAGGACAGCTTAAAGGTTAAAAGCAAGATAGAGTCGTTTAGGGCTGATTTCTTTCACTGTCATAATTTCCTCAGTTATAATTTTTGCCAAGGGGGTTTCGCCAGCTACTCAGGAGACTGAAGCAGGAGAGTCCCTTAAGTCCAGGTGGCCTTAGTATGCTATAATCATGCCTGTGAATAGCCACTGTATTCCAGCCTGAGTAACATAGCAAGACCCTGTCTCTAAATAAATAAAAATAGGACCAGGCATGGCGGCTCACACATGTAATTTGAGGAGTATTGCTTGCGGCCAGAAGTTCAAGACTAGCCTGGCCAACATATCAAGATCCTGTCTCTACAAAAAATTTAAAAACTTAGCCAGGCATAGTGGTGCATGCCTATAGTCCTAGCTACTCTGGGGACTGAGGCAGGAGGATCATTTGAGCCCAGGAGTCTGAGGCTGCAGTGAGCTATGGTTTTGCCACTGCACTCCAGCCTAGGTGATAGAGCAAGACACTGTCTCTAAAAAATATTTAAAATATATATCTTTTAAAAACCCCAAATTTAAAAATAAAACTATGGTATCGGGCATGGTGGCTCACTCCTGTAATCCCAGTGCTTTGGGAGGCTGAGGCAGGCAAATCACTTGAGGTCAGGAGTTTGAGACCAGCCTGGCCAACATGGCAAAACCCCATCTCTACTAAAAATACAAAAATTAGCCAGGAATGGTGACACGCGCCCGTAGTCCCAGCTACTCAGGAGGCTGAGCCAAGAGAATAGCTTGAACCCTGGAGGCAAAAGTTGCAGTGAGTCTAGATCATGCCACTGTACTCCAGCCTGGGCAACAGAGAGTGAGACTCTGTCACAATAAATAAATAAATAAATAAATAAATAAATAAAATACATAAAATAAAACTGTGGTCTTCTTCTGATTTCTGCTTTTTTATTTTTAAATACATATATAGCTAAAACCTACATGTATGGAAATGTTCATATGAGCAAAACATGACAAATTTTTACCAAGTGAACACACTTGCATAATCATTATCCAGATCAAGAAATAGAAATATCCTAAGTGAATTAATGTAAAGGAACAGAAAACCAAAGACCACACATTCTCACTTGTAAGTGGGAGCTAAACAATGGGTACTCATGGACATCAAGATGGCCACAGTAGATAGTGGGGACCGACTACTAGTGGGGAGGGAGCAAGGAGGCCAAGCGTTCAGAAACTGTTGGGTCCTGTGCTCAATACCTAGGTGATGGGATCAGTCATACCCCAAACCTCAGCATCATGCAGTATACCCAGGTAACAAACCTGCACACGTACACCCTTTATCTAAGTTGGAAAAGAAAAAGAAATAGAAATATTGTAAAGACCCACAGAAGTCCCCTTGTACCTGCTCCCATCATTAGCCCTTGTCCAAGAGTTCACAACTAGGTGCCCTGCCCTTTATTTTTTTTTAAGACAGATTCTCACTCTTGCCCAGGCTGGAGTACAGTGGCAAGATCACTGCACACTACAGCCTCAACCTCCCAGGCTTAGGTGATCCTCCCACCTCAGCATTCCTAGTAGCTGAGACTATAGGCACATGCCACCGCCTGGCTAATTTTTTACAACAGAAGTCTTGCCATGTTGCCCAGGCTGATCTTGAACTCCTGGGCTCAAGCAATCCTCCTGCCTCAGCCTCCCAAAGTGCTGGAATTACAGGTGTGAGCCATTGTGCCTGGCCTGCGCTGCTCTTTAAAATAAATGTTATATGTAAGCAGTTACTTGTGTCACTAGTTATTTTTTAAACACTATTTTTGATGGCTCTGTAATATTTAATTATGTGGATATGTTATTTATTTTAGTCATTCTAGTGTTGGACATTAATGGCATTTGCTATTGACATTGTTATAAATAATATAATAAGCACAATTTTTTTCTTTCTTTTTTTTTTTTTTTGAGATGGAGTCTTACTGTGTCACCCAGGCTAGAGTGCAGTGGCACGATCTCGGCTCACTGCAACCTCCGTCTCCCAGGTTCAAGCAATTCTCCTGCCTCAGCCTCCCAAGTAGCTGGGATTACAGGTGCCTACCACCATGCCCAGGTAATTTTTGTATTTTTAGTAGAGGCGGGGTTTTACCATGTTGGCCAGACTGGTCTTGAACTCTTGACCTCATGATCCGCTCACCTTGGCCTCCCAAAGTGCTGGGATTATAGGTGTGAGCCACCGCACCTGGCTGATAAGCACAATCTTTTTTTGAAAGTATTTTCACATGATATTTTCAGTTGATATTTAAAATATTCCATAAACTGAATAGTGCAGGTGGTATTTGTATAAAATTTCCAGTCGAGAAAGCAGAGGCTTGGATTAAGTAATCTTGTCCAATGTTACACAACTTAAAGAGGTAAATCTGGACCTAGAACTCAAGCCTTCTAATTCCTAATCCAGTGGGTTCTCAGCAAGATGTCTTAAGTGTCACACAGTATTCTTGTGAATCACATGGAGAAATGATGTAACTAGTCAGCACCCAGGCCAATTCATAGCAATTTAAACAACTACACCCAAAGAGTATTGATGAACGATGAATACATCTATGGCATCCAGAAAGCAGATCTTTATTGACAAGCCTCAGGGCTGCTATTGACCTTTGTCTCTTTAAAGGGTGTTATCTTCCACTTTCATGAAGACAAAAAAAGACACAAAGAAAAGTTCAGAACCTGGGGGAAAAATATACAGGTAGTTAGGATAAAGGAGACTGTTCTACAGTTGGGAAACACCCCTGGAGGCAAACCCAATGTCAGACATCTGTGTAGGCCTGCTTCTGAAACGTCCCCCTAAATTTAAGCTGCACTGACAGAAGTAGAACCTTCAGGCTGATTAAAATCATTTATGTGAGATTTTTTGAAGTCTAAACACAAGAAATCCTGATTCAAATGTACAGTAATAAAAAAAGTGGATGTAACAGGAACCCAACATACTCTAACCTGTTCATATATATAATATTGGTTCCATTTCTGGGCACCACGCTTGAAGAAATTGAGCTACCTGGTAATGGCGAATGTAACAAAAAATCTCCAAACCCTGTCAGATTAGGCAGGGATGATTTGCCTGAAGAAAAAAAGTATTTACTGAACAAAATTTGATTCCATCAACTTAATTGGAGTATAATTTACATAAAATTAATAAAATTATTTATTTTTAAAATAGAGACAAGGTCTTACTATGTTGCCCATGCTGGTTTCGAACTGCTGGGCTCAAGAAATCCTCCTACCTCAGCCTCCCAAAGTGCTGAGATTACAGGTGTGAGCCACTGTGCCTGGCCTAATTTATGTACAATTAAATGCACCTGTTTAAAGTGTACGATTTGGTGAGTTTTGACATTTGTGAATACCTATGAAAACACTGCCACAATCAAGAGGCAAAATATTTTCATCCCATCCGAAAAAGTCATACCTGTTTATTTCCCTCCACCCTATGTGCTGGGCAACCACTGATCTGCTTTTTGTCTCTAGAAATTAATTTATGTTTAATGGAATTTTGTATAAATGGAATGAAAGGAAGAACTCTTGTAATTCACTTCTTTCACTCAGCGTGAATATTGTGAAGTTCATACATGTTGCTACATGTATCTGTAGTTGGTTGCTGTAGGTAGTACATAATATGGATTTCTTACAGATTTTTAATATATTCATCTGTTTATGGACACTTGGGTTGCTTTACTTTTTGGCTGTTACAAAAAAAGATGCTATGAATATTCGTGCTACAAGTCTTTGCATGGTCAAGTGATTTCATTGCTTTGGGGTAGTACCTAGGAATAGAATGCCTGCATCGCATAAGGAACTGAATGAACAAGAGACATGTTCCCAGTCCCCAGAAGGCTCACTTTCTAGTGGAAGGAAAGAGGTGGTAAAACATATAAACAAATAGAATACATTCAGAAAGTGATAAGTGACATAAGAACAATATAAGAGGCCAGGCACAGTGGCTCATGCCTGTAATCCCAGCACGTTGGGAGGTCGAGGTGGGCGGATCACCTGAGGTCAGGAGTTCGAGACCAGCCTGGCCAACATGGAGAAACCGTCTCTACTAAAAGTACAAAAATTAGCCGGGCATGGTGGCAGGCGTCTGTAATCCCAGCTTCTCAGAAGGCTGAGGCAGGAAGATCACTTGAACCCGGGAGGCAGAGGTTGCAGTGAGCTGAGGCTGTGCCACTGCATTCCAACCTGGGTGACAAGAGCAACACCCCATCTCAAAAATAAAATAAAATAAAAATAGACGGAGAGCGACTCAAGAGGGCCTACTTTAACAAGAGTGGCAAGGGAAGAGCTCTTAGTAAAGACAACATATGGACTGAACTGAGTCCTGAATGTCAAGTTATTATTAGTATGTGAAAATTTGGGAGAGCACATTTCAGAACTGTCAACGTCAAGTCCTTGAGGAAGCAAAGTATTTGACTTAAGGATGTAATAGTGTTCACCACACATTTGGTGGAAAACCAAGTGGAAAAGGAATTACACTTATTTTAAGAATTTTAGAGGCATATTTATGACTCATGAGTGAAAGTGAGATGGAGAAAGTTTTCAGTTCAGTCTAACCTTTTTGTGGGTAGAGCTACTCATGACTGAAATGAGTTGTCTGGGGAGGCAGTGAGGCTTCCGTGATTGGACATAGATAAGAGAGATACTAGAGACAGGATGATGGCTGAAGGCAGGAGACAGGCCAGATGCACTCCCCAGCTGAGATTCTGTGATTTGGGGACATCTGGGGATAGGAAAATGACCTGGTTTTAAGTTATTTTTTGTTGTTGAGGTTTCATTTTCTTTTTTCCTTTTTTTTTAAAAAAGATGTTTTCTACTAATATAAATAAGAACTACAACTAGATGGACCTGGAACCAAACCTACGATTTTGAGCTCTCAAAATGAATTATTGAGCAAATATAAATCTAGCCTAGAAACCAACTGTTGTAATTTTGAATGAATTTATAAGGCAACTGATTAAAAAACAAAATACATTTTTTCTACTATCTATTTTTAACCATAAGCACTTGGAACACATTCAAATTTTTTGGCCAGGCACGGTGGCTCACGCCTGTAATCCCAGCAATTTGGGAGGCTGAGGCAGGCCGATCATCTAGGTCGGGAGTTCAAGACAGCCTGACCAACATGGTGAAACCCTGTCTCTACTAAAAATGCAAAAATTAACCGGGTATGGTGGGACACACCTGTAATCCCAGCTACTCGGAAGGCTGCGGCAAGAGAACCGCTTGAACCCAGGAGGCAGAGATTGCAGTGAGCTGAGATTGCACCACTGCACTCCAGCCTGGGTGACAGAGTGAGAGTCCATCTCGAGGGGGAGAGAAAGAAAAAAAAAAACAAAAGATTCAAGTGTTTCTTAAAAGGTTGAGTAAAGAAGAATGTGAGGCCAGACGCAGTGGCTCACGCCTGTAATCTCAGCACTTTGGGAGGCTGAGGCGGGCGGATCACAAGGTTAGGAGTTCAAGAGCAGTCTGGCCAACATGGTGTGAAACCCCGTCTCTACTAAAAACACAAAAAATTAGCTAGTCGTGGTGGCACATGCCTGTAATCCCAGCTACTCAGGAGGCTGAGGTAGGAGAATTGCTGGAACCTGGGAGGCAGGGGTTGCAGTGAACCGAGATTACACCACTGCACCACTGCAGCCTGGGCGATAGAGCGAGACTCCATCTTAAAGAAAAGAAGAAAAAGAAAAGAAGAATGTACTATCTCTTTCAGTCAAATAACACTGTCTATAGTTAGTGTATAAGAAAGTGTGAGAAAATTTTTTTTGTTTGTTATTTTGAGATGGGGGTCTTACTCTGTTGTCCAGGCTGGAGTGCAGTGGCCTGATTACCACAGACTTGACCTCCTGGGCTAAGTCAATCCTCCCATCTCAGTCTGTCACATAGCTGGGACTACAGGCACGTGCCACCACACCCAGCTATGTTGCTCAGGCTGGTCTCAAATTTGTGGGTTCGAGTGCTCTGCCCACCTCGACATTGTAAAGTGCTAGGATTACAGGCATGAGGCACCATGCCTGGCTGAGGAAATGTTAATAATAAACATGGGGGAAGCTGAGCACAGTGGTGCGAGCCTGGTAGTCTTTTTTTTTTTTTTTTTTTTTGAGACGGAGTCTCGCTCTGTCGCCCAGGCTGGAGTGCAGTGGCCGGATCTCAGCTCACTGCAAGCTCCGCCTCCCGGGTTTACGCCATTCTCTCGCCTCAGCCTCCCGAGTAGCTGGGACTACAGGCGCCCGCCATCTCGCCCGGCTAATTTTTTGTATATTTTAGTAGAGACGGGGTTTCACCGTGTTAGCCAGGATGGTCTCGATCTCCTGACCTCGTGATCCGCCCGTCTCGGCCTCCCAAAGTGCTGGGATTACAGGCTTGAGCCACCGCGCCCGGCCCGGTAGTCTTATCTACTTGAGAAACTGAGACAGGAGGATCACTTGAACCCAGGAGTTTGAGTCCAGCCTGGGCAACAGAGCAAGACCCCCATCTCTAAAAAGTAGAAGGGGTGACAATCCTTCATCATTTACGTAAATCTGCCCATTTACTAATAACACCAGCCTGGGCAACACAGTGAGACCCTATTTCTACCAATAAATAAGTAAATAAATAAGAAAGAGAGAAAATGAAAAAAGAAGAAGGAAGGAAGGGAATGAAGGGAAGGAAGGGAGGAAAGAAGGAAGAAAGGAAGAAAGGCAGGCAGACAAGCTGGGCATGGTGGCTCATGCCTATAATCCCAGCTACTTGAGAGGTGGGAGGATTGCATGAGCCCAGCAGTTGAAGACTAGCCTGGGTGACCTAGCGAGACCCCTTCTCTAATAAATAAATAAAGTAATTAAAATAATAATTAAATTTCCTTAATAAAATTAAATGATATGTACCAAGGTATTAATCTAGATAAAAGATGTGACAACACCATTGGAATATGTATTAGAAAACTAAATTATACCTGATTTTATAAATGCTTACTTATCCTAATTATTGTGCAAACTTAAGAACAATAATGGAAGAAAAGAAAGGGGAAAGGGCCGGGCATGGTGGCTCATGACTGTAATCCCAGCACTCTGGGAGGCCGAGGCAGGTGGATCACCTGAGGTCAGGAGTTCGAGACTGGCCTGGCCAACATGGGGAAACCCCGTCTCTACTAAAAATACAAAAATTAGTCAGGCATGGTGGCAGGCACCTGAAAGGCGAATCGTGGGAGGCTGAGGAAAGAGAATCGTTTGAACCTGGGAGGCAGAGGTTGCAATGAGCCGAGATCGTGCCATGGCACTGCAGCCTGGGGTACAAGAGTGAGACTTATCTCAAAAAAAAAAAAAAAAAAAAAGGAAGGGGAAGAAGAGGAAGAGAAGAAAGAAAAGAAGAGTTGCAAAAGACAAAATTACAACAAATAACAAATTTAGCTTAAAAACGTAATTGGCTTTTATTTGTAATTCTAGAACTGAGCAACACCTCATACTATAAAGTACAATGAGGCCAGGTATGGTGGCTCATGCCTGTAATCCCAGCACTTTGGGAGGCCAAGGCAGGCGGATCACCTGAGGTCAGAAGTTCGAGACCAGCCTGGCCAATATGGCAAAACCCCATCTCTACTAAAAATACAAAAATTAGCTGGGGTTGGTGGCATGTGGTTGTAATCCCAGCTACTCGGGAGGCTGAGGCACAAGAATCACTTGAGCCCAGGGGGCGGAGGTTGCAGTGAGCCAAGATCGCACCACTGCACTGCAGCCTGGGTGATAGAGTAAGGCTCGATCTCAAAAAAAAAAAAAAAAAAAAGTACAATGAGTGTTCTAATCAGAGGAGGTTGGCTTTATAGACAGAAAAAGGTTGAGAAACGCCAAAACAGAAAACAAAAACTTGATTGTTTCAAAGTTACTTTCCTTGTAAAGGCTAGAGAGGGGACTTCTTTATCATACTGGCTGAAATTGCTTGTTTAGGGATTTAGCTATTGTCTCTCGCCTGAGTTCTCAGAAAGTCAGATAAACAACTTAGTTTCAGTTTGGTGATGTGGAACTTTAGCGTGACTGACTCCATTTTGGTTTGATGTGTTGGACCTAGAGCAGGAGTTCAGTCCAAACCAGTGGCCTCCTATAATTTTTATTTTTATTTTTTAACAATTTCACCCTTTGGGTCAGGCTGTCACGTAGGTGAGAGTGCAACCAAAACTTAGGCCATTCACACTGCTCTCAGTTACCATCATTCTGTGTTTCTGGTCTTGATGTGCCATTCTTAGGTTGTAGTGTCCTCATGATCACATATTTCTTTGAGTTTTTGTTATTCTAGCTGAAGAGAGGCCATCCAATGTTCGATGGATGGGTACGTGTAGGTATTTAAAACCTTTGAGAGAATACAGCACACCAGGAAGACCACTATTATGACTATCAGGAGGATAATACCAGCAGTTTGGTGTAAGCTCCTTAGCCAGGATCCCATGAAGCAAACCAACTAAAATTGAATAAATCAAAGAATGAGTCAGCTGAGGAGTCCACTTGTTTTACCCAAGTGACTGTTCATTTTTTGTAACCAAGTCTCTGCAATACCCAATGCTTCTACCCATGTACAACAAGTGTTATCAACTGCACAGACTCCTCCTATACAGCTATAGGAAATCTGGCATCCTATGACTGGGTTATATTAAAGCAGGGAGTGAGAACAAGTGGATCTAGAAGTGTAACTTTATAAAAGGGACCGCTAGTACAATTTGAACAACAGTTACGTACATTAGGGATGTTGCTAAACTTACCCACTAGATGAACTAAAGAAGCTCTTAGGTTCTGTAAAGATTTTGGGTTTCACATGACAGTTCATCTGATTGCCTACAGGAGCTGCTGACTGTGCCAAGCGAAAAAGATGCGCAAAAAAGAAAAAAAAACAAGTTCAGAGGGGCAAGAGTCTTATGATAGGCAGTCTTGTGCTGACACCTTGGGAAAAGCTGTTTACAGCATGAAGTTGTCAACTTCTTTCCCTGGTTTGCAGTTTGAATGTCTCTGGTTATGGTATCAGGCGTTTGGGTGAACTCTGTGTGGCCCACACATCAGGAATGACACGTGTCCCTTGAAATTTACATCCAGTTATCTGGTTTCAGCTTAGAGGGCTTTGGAAACAGAGCAGTTCTTCTTAGTTGGAGAGTTGTAGCCAGATATAGGAGGAAAAGAGAAGAATTCTAGAATCTAGTCCAGTCTACAGGAAGATAAGAAAAACTTGCAAACGATGAGCAGAGCTACAACTTAATAGCAGGTGTACTATAGCTTTTCTTCAGAAACAGTTTTTCTCTCTATAGTTACTCCTCCCATTTCTACCAAAAATAATCAGAATAAGACAAATGGGTTTACAAAATAAGGTTAGTCTCATCAAAGTTGTCCTGGTTATTTACATAAGAGCAGCAAGAATAGTGATTGACCACACAGACTGTTTTTAAGTTTGCTTTGCTGGAACTGTTTTGTTTGTTTGTTTGTTTTGAGACGGAGTTTCACTTTTGTTCCCCAGGCTGGATTGCAATGGCGCAATCTCAGCTCACTGCAACCTCCGCCTCCCAGGTTCAAGCGATTCTCCTGCCTCAGTCTCCCGAGTAGCTAGGATTACAGGCATGCGCCACCACACCCGGCTAATTTTGTATTTTCAGTAGAGACAGGGTTTGTCCATGTTGGTCAGGCTGGTATTGAACTCTCGACCTCAGGTGATCCTCCTGCCTCGGTCTCCCAAAGTGCTGGGATTACAGGAGTGAGCCACTGTACCCAGCCTGCGGGAACTTTTTTCTCTTTCTCTATAGCATTAACTGCTGCAAAGCTTTGCTGGAACTTTTGATAAGAACTCTAAGAATGGACATTTAAAACTTCTTTAGGTTAGGAAGCCAAATCAAGGCATACTTTAGACTTAGCCTCCAGTACCTATAGATTCATTCTATATATCTTCTCATATATGACATCCCAGTCACAGCTTCAGTGATACAACCAGAATCTGCCTAAAGATGGATCCTCCAAAATAATTGTCATCAATCCTCTCACTAGGGAGTTGCAACCAGGGGAATTTTATTTAACAAGAGGGAGAAGGAAAAATGGAAGGAGAAAGTCATATTCACTGCCATGAGAAACCTACTGCCTTCATCATTCCATGATCTCCCTCAGTTCTGGGAGATCATGGCATATTTTTAGTACTATATAAGTTTGTGGCATACTAACTCAACAAAGCACTTCTTTAATTATCAAATTCTTTTCTTTATTTTATTTTATTTTTTGAGATGGAGTCTTGCTCTGTTGCCTGGCATGATCTTAGCTCACTGCAACCTCCGCCTTCTGGGTTCTAGCGATTCTCAGGCCTCGGCCTCCCAAACTGCTGGGATTATAGGCATGAGCCACCATGCCTGGCCGAGGGTTGCAGTTTCTCCACATCATCACCAATGCTTGCTATTTTCCATTTTTTCTCCATATAACACAAGTCCACTTATGTATATTTTCCATTTTTATTATAGTTATCTTAATGGATGTAAAGTGGTATCTCATATGGTTTTGGTTTGCATTTATCAGATGATTAATGGTGTTGAGCATTGGAATCTTTTCACTTTCTTGATGATGTACTTTGAAGGACTAAAGTTTTAGTTTTAATAAAGTCTAATTTACACATTTTTTCTTTTGTTTTACTTGTGCTTTTGGTGTCATATCTAAGAAACTATTGCCTAGTCCAAGGTCATAAAGACTTACTCCTGAGAATGACTCCTAAAGAAACTTCCTGCCAACACTTGTTCACGTATCACCAACACTGTGAATGATCAATTCTTTTAATTTAGTATGTAGTGAAATCTCATTATAGACTTTTTTTTTTTTTTTTTTTTGAGATGGGGTCTCACTCTGTCTCCTAGGCCAGAATGCAGTGCCACAATCTCCGCTCACTGCAGCCTTGACCTCCTAGGCTCAAACAATCCTCCTATCTCAGCCTCCTGAGTAGCTGGGACTACAGCGTGTGCCACCATGCCCAGCTAATTTTTGTATTTTTTTGTAGAGATGGGGTTTTGCCATTTGCCCAGGGTCTCCTGGGCATTATCCATATCCTGGGCATTATCCTGGGATCCATTATCCTGGGCATATCCATTTAATTAGGATACCTAATTAAAACTAGCATCAAAGATGTTGAGCATCTTTTCACATGCTAATTTGTTGTCTGTGTGTCTTCTTTGGTAAGGCATCTGTTCAAAACTTTGCCCAAGTGTTTTTATTGGGTTGTTCGTTTTCTTTCTTTTTTTTTTTTTTGAGACGGAGTCTCGCTCTGTTGCCCAGCCTGGAGTGCTGTGGTGCGATTTCGACTCATAGCAAGCTCCGCCTCCTGGGTTCACACCATTCTCCTGCCTCAGCCTCCCGAGTAGCTGGGACTACAGGCACCTGCCACCACGCCGGCTAATTTTTTTGTATTTTTAGTAGAGACGGAGTTTCACCGTGTTAGCCAGGATGGTCTCGATCTCCTGACCTCATGATCCGCCCGCCTCAGCCTCCCAAAGTGCTAGGATGACAGGCATGAGCCACCGCGCCTGGCCTTGTTTTCTTATTATTGAGCGTTGAGAGTCCTTTATATTTTCTAGCTGTAAATACTTGATCACATATGTGATTTTCTTTCTTTTTTCTTTTTTTTTTTGAGACAGAGTCTTACTCTGTTGCCCAGGTTGGAGTGCAGTGGCGCAATCTTGGCCTACTGCAACATCCACCTCCCAGGTTCAAGCGATTCTCCTGCCTTATCCTCTGGAGTAGCTGGGATTACAGGCACCTGACTCTGCACCTGGCTAATTTTTGTAGTTTTAGTAGAGAGGTGATTTCACCATCTTGGCCAGGCTGGTCTTGAACTCCTGACCTCGTGATCCACCAGCTTTGGCTTCCCAAAGTGCTGGGATTACGGGCGTGAGCCACTGTGCCTGGCCATATATGTGATTTTCAAATTTTTTTTCAGTTTGTGGCTTCTCTAGCTTTTTGATTGAAGATTTCTACCTCATTGTTTTGGGTTTTTTTGTTTTCTAAAATATGCTTCCTGGTTTAATGGCATCCAATAAATGTTGATATCTTATGTTTTTGTTGTTAGTACTAAATATTTGTAACTTTCATGTGAGCTTTTCCTTAAACCATAAATTACTTTAGAAATCTGCCTTTTAATTTCTAAAGGTATTTTTATTCTTTCAATTAAAAAACTACTGTTGTTTGTAATGTTATTACAATTACAGAACCTGGTTTATGTGATATAATTTTTTTGAACTGTGTTGAGAATTGCTTTCATAAAAGACTGTATATTGTATTTATTGGGATGTATATCAAGCTATTGATTGTATTGCTTGAATCATTTGTGCTCTTATCATGCTTAATGGAACAGTTTCTGATGGAGATGTGTTAAAAAAACCACTATGATTGTGTATTTGTCAATTTGTACTTTTACATTCTAGTAATTTTTGGCATATGTATTTCAAGGATATTTTGTTAGGTGAAGCAAATTTATGATTTCTATATCTTATTAGTTATGTTTTCCTTTTATTATTAGCTCCCTTTTTATCTTTATTAGTATTGTTGGCCTTAATTATATTTGACTAAATTAATACTATTAAATTGGCCTTATTTTCAAATTTTTCTGCCCACTTTTTGAATAAAAAGCCTAGATATTCTATAAAAAACCTCTAGGAGTTTCTGTCTTTTAACTAGTGAGTCAAAATATATTTACATTTACTATGATTACTATGCATTTGGACTTCTATCATTTTATTTTGTGTTGACTATGTTTTTCTTTGGTTCTTTTTCTTTTTTTCTTGCGATTGCATTTTGCTCTGTCACCCATGCTGAAAGGCAGTGCTGCGAACACAGCTCACTGCAGCCTCAACCTTCTGGGCTCAAGTGATCCTCCCGCCTTAGCCTCCTGAGTAGCTGGGACCACAGGCAAGCACCACCACGCCCAGCTAATTTTTTTAAATCTTTTGTATAGACAGAGTTTCGCCACGTTGCCCAGGCTGGTCTTGAACTCCTGGGCTCAAGCAGGCCTCCTGCCTTAGTCTCTCAAAGTACTGAGATTCATGAGCCACCGTGCCGGCCAAGGTCTTATTTTTTCTTTACTGCATTCTATTGAACTAAAAGAGCTTTTTCTTTTTTTTTCTCTTTCTTTTTTCTTTCTTTTTATAAAAAGTTTCTCTTGTTCTTCTGTAGATTTGGAAATATAAGTTCTATTTCTATTCACGTATATAATTTTAATTTTTCTAATGAAGTCTAAGGTTAATAAATATCTTTATTGTATTATTAATATAAGCTCTATTTCTATTCACATATACATACTTTTTATTTTTCTAACAAAGTCTAAGGTTAATAAATATCTTTATCCTACTCATGAACAGCGACCTTAGAATGCTGTAACTTCCCTTTGAATCCACTTATCATCTTCCATGTTACTGTTGTCTATTATTTTAGTTCCAAATTTGTTTGTAATCTCAAAAGGAGTTGTTATTTTTATTTTTGAGATAGGTGTTATTTAGAGTTTCCAAGTTTTCTGTTGTTTTGTTTTAAGCTCATTGCTTCATGCACTCTTCTCCCTTCTCGGCTAAATTTTCTTCTTGCTGAGTTGGTAATAGTAATTCCTCACCCTGGGCCAGGCCCACTGCAGGAGCTGGCACTCCTTGGCTCTTTCATCCTCAGTCTCTGCCTGTGGGCGGCTTGCCCCAGGGTGTTTTTCCATGTGCCTCTGTTTCCTCCCTTACAGACCAGCTGGAGGTTTCCTCCAACCTGCCCACTATGCAAGGTTCTTTCTTCTGTCTTTCTTCTAGCACTTTCTCCTTCTTGCTTTTGAGTTTGGGTATATACTAGTGAATAACTGATTTTACCCAGATTTCTATGTGTTTGAAGAAGAAAAAATATGGATGAGGGATCTCCACTGGAAGTCCAAACATTATCCTCAGAGAGTTGATGCTAAGCTATCAGGCATCGTGTGGCATTGTAATATCTGGTGAAACTTCAATGAAAGGGCTCAATTTTCTGTGACTTTTTTTTTTTTTTTTTTTTTGAGACAGAGTTGGCTGGAGTGCAGTGGTGCAATCTCGGCTCACTGCAACCTCCACCTCCTGCGTTCAGGCGATTCTTCTGCCTCAGCCTCCTGAGTAGCTGGGATTAGAGGTGCGTGCCACCACGCCTGGCTAATTTTCATGTTTTTAGCAGAGATAAGGTTTTACCACATTGGTCAGGCTGGTCTTGAACTCCTGACCTCAGGTGATCTGCCCACCTCGGCCTCCCAAAGTGCTGGGATTACAGGCATGAGCCACCGCGCCCAGCTGTTCTTTCTTCTTTATTTGAATATGTGAGCTCAGTTATAGTGGAAATGAATTGAGAGTATTACGGCATATAAAACTGGAACCAATGAGTCTCGAGTCACTTCATATCGCTTTCCTGGGATGGTTTTTAGGAGTAAGCACAATATTTAATCAGATGATATCAGTTCTGGTCTTTATCACTTGTAAATGAAGTGTGATTGTTCAGTTTAATAACAAGTGCTTATGAACACCATTACTAAAAAGATGAGATGTGACTCCTAAAATACAATAGTACCCCAGTGCCACCTAGAGGAAAGAATTTGCATCAAGAGGCCGGGCATGTCTGTTTCTGTACATCCTGGACACTGAGGTACCGCTTTTGCCTTTTGTATTTCTTTTTAAAATGAGGCCAATTACAAGACTAGTGTGTCATAAAAATAATTACATAAAATTTCTTATAAATGAAGTCACTAACTAGTAATAATTTTAAGAAAGGCGTGCTAATACTTTTAATTAAAAGACTGTAATTTAGGCTAAAGGAAAACCTACTGACTAAAAGTGAACATTACTTTTAATTTACAACATAGAAAGCTGTTGAAAAATAAAAATAACTGGCCATCTTAGTGCTCAAGCCAACTCTGACACCAGAATTTTTCCTATTCTCTTCTTGAGACATTGGCTCAAAGCTATCTGATATGTCTTCTTAATCTTGGAGTTCCCCTTCCTGGTAAGTGTGTTGTCTGTCTTATTATACTTACTATGAGATGTGAACATTTGCACCATTTAGAGAGACTGACAATAAGAATAGTATCATTTACTGAGCAGTGGCTTTGAACCAGGAGAATGCACACAAAGTGATAACAACTCTCGGCACGGCACCTGGGATTGAAATCCTGAGTCTTGCCTCCTAGTCCATTTTTTCTTTTTTTGTGAGATGGAGTCTTGCTGTGTTGCCAGGCTGGCGTGCAGTGGCGCAATCTTGGCTCACTGAAACCTCCACCTCCTGGGTTCAAGCGATTCTCCTGCCTCAGCCTCCCAAGTAGCTGGGATTACAGGCACTTGCCACCATGCCCGGCTCATTTTTGTATTTTTAGTAGAGACAGGGTTTGACCATGTTGGCCAGGCTGGTCTTGAACTCCTGACCTCGTGATCTGCCTGCCTTGGCCTCTCAAAGTGCTGGGATTACAGGCATGAGCCACCACACCTGGCCCCAGTCCATTATTTTTTATACCAACCTTTATTAATTTATAAAACAGAAAGTTAAGAGGCTACTTAGGTCAAGCATGCAGGCAGGAGGTAGGGATACAAAGATGGCTGCTAAAATATGTTTCCCTTTACGAGGTTTTTCTCTAGCATCCCAACCTGATGTGATGTGATGTGATCAGGGGAAGGATGGGACTGTGTGCTGAGTGCTGTGGACATGTAAGAGAGGAAGGGATTAATTTTAGGGTGGAGAAGGACGGAAAGAAAGTTGGTGACAGCTTCACAGAGGAGCAGACATTTGCACTTGTCCTTGAGGGATGACTGCCTTCATGATATGGAAAAAGTGACTTCTGGATAAACTTAGTGGATATACCTCTCCTTTCTCTGGAATTTCCATTCAAACAACCACATAGTGATTTTGAAAAGCTTTAAATTGCAAATGATAAAACAGGGATAGAGAGGAAGCTGAGATATTCTGGAAGCCAGAAAACCTCTGCGTAACTGGGAAGTGACCTAGTACAGCAGTCACGAGTACAGCAGCGGGGAAGGAAGCCCAGGCTAAAGCTGACCATGCGGCAGGGCCTGGAGAGGCTCAGGACCCAGAGACGCAGGATCCTCTGAAGACGCAGGTGGGGCTTCAGCTGGGGGACTGGTTGAAAGTCTGCGGAAGTAAGTGGGTCCCCTCATCCAGTTACCGCTTCCTTCTCCTGGTAGAAGACTGTGTGTTTCTTTGTGAAGAGACTGGGCCACAAGAACTCTGGACTCAGGGACGCCAGACACAGTTAAGGCAAGAGATCTGCTGATGGTGGGATCCCCTAAAGCCTTCCCCACTCGTTGTTCAGGACAATGTTAGCCAGGCTCCTAGGTCACCGGCCAGATACTGGAGGAGTTCTCTCTGGGGAAACTGAGCAGCCAAGGGAAAGGCCTACAGATACTGACAACAGTATATGTCCAGTAAAAAGTTACACTCTCCCTGCAGTGAAAACCTCTGTCCACACGTCCTGTCCAAGCACGGAGAAATTCCAACCATTTTATCTGAGATTTACTCTTAAACGTGAATGAGGAGGCAAAGATCACAAGACTTTGGGGAAAGTTTTGAACATTAGAGACAGATCAGTAAGAAACAAATGGCAAAGACATGAACAAACAGAAAAAAAGAATTTGGAGAAAATAGAGACACTATACAAAGGAGCAGAAAACTCCTCCTCCTGGGCCTCGCACCCTACCCCCGCCCCCGCCTCACAAGCCCCAACAACTCGTAATCTTGAAAAGACTAAAGAAGGCATAGGCAGAAGTTTTTGCAGTGGGTATTCCTTTTCAAACTAAAAACAGAGCTTTTCTGGGAAAGATGCCTTTGTCCTTCCCCATTCTGTTTTTCCTGGGATGTGGACACAATGCCTGGAGATACAGCAGCCACCTGGTGACCATGCGAATGAATGTCACAAGCCAAGGATGGCATCATAGAAAGGTGAAAGGAGCTTGGCTTCTGAAGGCCCTGCTGAGATTCGTGCCTGGGTTTCTTTTTGTGTGTGACAAATACACTCTTTACTTATTTAAGTCACTGTAGAAGGGTTTCTGTTACTTGCAAATGAACATAATCCTAATTCATTTAACAAACATATTGTTTAGAAATATGGAGATGACACAATTAAGAGTTGAAAGTAGCTAAGACTTGGGGGTGAGAAAATGGGGCAAGGGACTGCTATTTTTCTTTTTCTGTTTTTTTTTTGATGAGTCTTGCTTTGTTGCCCAGGCTGGAGTGCACTGGTGCGATCTCAGCTCACTGCCACCTCTGCCTCCTGGGTTCAAGCAGTTCTCATGTCTCAGCCTCCTGAGTAGCTGGGATTACAGGCACCTACCACCATGCCTGGCTAATTTTTGTAATTTTTTAGTAGAGACAGGGTTTCACCATGTTGGCCAGGCTGGTCTTGAACTCCTGACCTCAAGCAATCTGCCAGGCTCGGCCTCCTGAAGTGCTGGGATTATAGGCATGAGCCACCGCACTCGGCCTGTTTCCCTCCCTCCCTCCCTCCCTCCCTTCCTTCCTTTTGACCAAGTCTCGCTCTGTTGCTCACGCTGGAGTGCAGTGGAGTGATCTCGGCTCACTGAAACCTCTGCCTCCCGGGTTTAAGTGATTCACCTGCCTCAGCTTCCCAAGTAGCTGGGATTACAGGTGTGCACCACCATGCTTGGCTAATTTTTGTATTTTTTTAGTAGAGATGGGGTTCACCATGTTGGCCAGGCTGGTCTCGAACTCCTGACCTCAGGTGATCTGCCTGTCTCAGTCTCTCAAAGTGCTGGGATTACAGCTCTATTCACCATACCAAAGACAAGGAATCAACTTAGGTGTCCATCAAGAGTGGATTGGATAAAGAAAATCTGGTACATATACACCATGGAATATTGTACAGCCATAAAAAGAATGAAATCATGTTCTTTGCAGCAACATGGATACAGCTGGAGGCCATTATCCTAAGTGAATTAATGCAGGAACAGAAAACCAAATATAGCATGTTCTAATTTATAAGTAGGACCTAAACCTTGGGTACTCATGGACATAAAGATGGCAACAATAGACACTGGGGGCCACTAGAGTGGGGAGATGGAGTGGAGGGCAAGAGCTGAAAAACTATTTAGTACTATGCTCATGACTTGGGTAACAGGATCAGTTGTACCCCAAACCTCAGCATCACGCAATATACCCAGGTAACAAACATGCACATGTATCCCCTGAATCTAAAATAAAAGCTGAAATTAATTTTTTTTTTTAAAAAAAAGGAGAGAAGGAAGCTGGAGGCAGGTCATGAAAAGTTCACTTTGCCAAGCTGTAGAATTTGGACAGAAAAAATATCCTAAATGTTAATGAGTTAGCCCAGTGGCCTGGAAAAGCTAATCACAGTCATTTCCCTGCAAGGGAGCTACCCATCCATTCTCCTGGAAGAGCAGAGCTACAACCAACCCAATTTAACCAGCCAATCAGAAAAAGATGTGTGGTTCCGTTTTGACTCTTAATGATTATTTTGAATTGACCTATTTCTCCTGTTTCAGAAAAGAGATAAATAGGAATTTGATAGATTAACATGGACAAAAACATTATGCAATTTTACTAAGTTGGAGTGCCAAGGACCAAACACAATAGACCTGTATGGGATTTATACTGGGCAACATACTTGACTTCTCTGTGCTTCAGATTCTTCATCTGTAAATTGTTATAACACCACCTATTTCACAAGGTTGTTCGGGGATCTGATGAGCTAATAAATGCAAAGTGCTTGAAACAGTGCCTGGAAGACAGTAAATACTATTAAAGAGTTTACTATTATTATTGGGCATTGCCTGGATGTCTAACAGCAGTAAATATATTTGGGAAAAAAATCTATTGAGGATCCAAATAATATGGCAAATGACAATATTTTACTGTGTAGATGAGGATTGGAAAACATATTACCTATCTGGACAAATAGGAGACAACATCTGAAAGCAATTAAAGGAGAATTAATAAAGAAAAATTGGGTAAATTATCTGTGAACAATAGCCTCATAAATGTGCCATTATGTAAACCTGGCTTTGAGCAGAAGGTTCACAAAGAGAAAGGGGGAAAGAGTGAGCGAGAAAGTGGGGAGTAGAATAGGCTATTGTGGATAAATCTTTTGGAGCAAATATTATGGATAAGTCTTATGGATAAATCTTTTGGTCTTCTGGAGCATGAGTGAATGATATGATCTGCATCCTATAAAAAGCAAAAGCCTCATTTGGACACAGTCACAGACCCATGCTCAATAGCAGGACATGCTTCATTATTGCATTTCCTTTGGTTCTTGCTAGTCCCCAGTTGAAAAGTCTATTCAGTCTTTCTTCTTGTTACGTTTCCAAAATTCACGTTGGAAAATGTTGAGAGGAGTATAGCAATCTTGACTTGGTGTGTGGAAGAAAAGAGGAACATGGAAAGTTTACGATAAGCACAAAAACTAGCTTGATGCTGACTTGACCCCATGTGGCTAATGTTTGGAAGAGAGAGACATTGATTATTCTAATTAGCCATGAACAGTGGGATAAGAAACTGCAATGTAATATTCCTGCAGGAGGAATCGTATGGACCACCAGGAATATCTTACCACAACAACGTATCTGTCAGTGGGACCTGCGGCCAACGGAGGCTAGGAACAGTGCTAGGAGTCTTATGGGGTCAGAGACACACTGGCTTCAGTGTAAACATGAACTCAAAATTGAGAGAATACTGTGATCACTTAAGTCCAGCTCAGGACAGTCTGTCCTCCCTCTTTCTCTGAGTATAAATTTCCTTTACTGATCTCGAAGCCAAGGACTCCTAGAAGATCATGATAATTTTGTAGATGATTAAAAGCAAACTTGGGTGCATCTCGTTCCAGGCACCCCTACGGCTGCTCAATGCTGATTGATGGTGATAATTCTATTCCCCTTGGTTTTCCTAAGCCTGCAACAGAAAGCTCATTTGTTTTTGTCTGTATTCACTCCATTTCATGAGGAAACCATTGAGGGATCACTTCTACTACCATTACTACATGAGATCTAAGCAAACAGGGAGGAAACAGGAAAAAGTGGTGTAGGATTGGAAACAAAACTAATGTAGGCCTGTGGAAGGGGTTTGTCAGACTGGTCAGTGCTGTCCTGCAGTCAGGTCAAATGTCACATTCTCAAATGTCACCTTCTCAGAAATGTCTTTCCTGACCTTTCTTTTTAAAAGTAGGCTCTTCCAGCCAGGTGTGGTGGCTCATGCCTGTAATCCCAGCACTTTGGGAGGCTGAGGCAGGTGGATCACCTGAGGTCAGAAGTTCGAGACTGGTCTGGCCAGCATGGCAAACCTATCTCTACTAAAAATACAAAAATTTGCCAGGTGTGGTGGCGGGCGTCTGTAACCCCAGCTACTCGGGAGGCTGAGGTAGGAGAATGGCTTGAACCCGGGAGGTGGAAGTTGCAGTGAGCCGAGATCATGCCATTGCAACCTGGGAAACAGAGCGACTCCATCTCAAAAAAAATTAAATAAAAATAAATAGGCTGGGCGCGGTGGCTCATGCCTGTAATCTCGCATTTTGGGAGGCCAAGGCGGGTGGATCACGAGGTCAGGAGATCGAGACCATCCTGGCTAATATGGTGAAACCCCATCTCTACTAAAAATACAAAAAATTAGCCAGGCGTGGTGGCGGGTGCCTGTAGTCCCAGCTACTTGGGAGGCTGAGGCAGGAGAATGGCGTGAACCCAGGAGGCGGAGCTTGCAGTGAGCCAAGATGGCACCACTGCACTCCAGCCTGGGAGACAGAGTAAGACTCTGTCTCAAAAATAAAATAAAATTAAAAAATAAATAGAATCTTTCCAGAGGTAATACCTTGATCAGTCACCTCTTCAGTGATTTATTTGCCACCTAGTCATCATCTGCCTCCCTGAGTGCAAGCTCCAAGAGCCAAATGACATGTTACTCAACATCTAGGGTGGTGCCTTGCATTTAAGAACTGTTTTTTTGTTTTTGGCTGGGCATAGTGGCTTATGCCTGTAATCTCAGCACTTTGGGAGGCTGAGGCAGGTGGACTGCTTGAGTCCAGGAGTTTGAGACCAGCCTGGGTAACATGGCGAAACCCTGTCTCTACAACTAGTGGGCATGGTGGCGTGAGCCTGTAGTCTCAGCTACTTGGAGGTGCTGCGGCAGGAGGATGGCTTGAGCCCAGGAGGTCAAAGCTGTAGTGAGCCGAGATTGTGTCACTGCACTCCAAACTGGGTGACAGAGCAAGATCTTATCTCAAAAAATAAGAATAAAAAAAATTTTTAAATAAAAATAATGTATGTATATAGGACTGTTATTTAGGGATTTTCTAGTTAGGCAGGTTAAGATGTCTAGGAAAGCCTGCTTTTTTCTTTTCTTTTCTTTTCTTTTCTTCTTTTATGAGATAGAGTATCATTTTGTCACCCAGGCTGGAGTGCAGTGGCATGGTCTTGGCTCACTGCAACCTCTGCCTCCCGGGTTCAAATGATTCTCCTGCCTCAGCCTTCTGAGTAGCTGGGATTACAGGCACATGCCACCACACCCAGCTAATTTTTGTATTTTTAGTAGAGACGGGGTTTTGCCACGTTGGCCAGGATGGTCTCAATCTCCTGACCTCATGATCCACCTGCCTCGGCCTCCCAAAGTGCTGGGATTATAGGCGTGAGCCACTGCGCCCGGCCAGCCTGCATATTTTCTTTGACTAAAGATGTGCACACAAGAGCAAGAGCTGAGACAGGATTAAAAAAAAAAACAAAACTGATGAGAACAAAAGGCTGAAGTTAGAGATTAAAGCTTTCTCTCTGCAGCCTGTAGATTCATGGGGTGATGATGTACACTGGCTTCCCTTCGTCAGTCCTGGCTTACACCTGCTGTCCTGATGTCATTCTTGATAGCATCTTTTTCACAGCTTCAGAAGTTTCCTGGCTTGGGTGATGAATTATATGCTCATGATATCTGTAAGCACCTGTCCCCTGCCTTTCACTCCTCAGTCATAGTCATAGTGTTTGTTGAGATGATGATGAAATAGGGTGGAAGATGGTGGAAGACGTCATTGTAATTTTGGAGTTCACAAACGATGTAAGAAACCCTCAAATATTTCTTGACTCTCATAATATGCTTCTCCGAAGATTCCGCCAGCCAGATGGTCTCTGTGATTCTTCTTGTTCATTACCCAAGGACGTTTGGAGCCATCGTTTCAGAGGGACAATGGATCTGCCCCATTTACACATTTGCATGATCTGAAGACAGCTGTGTCTCAGTACCTTCCCAGGATTTTCATAAAGATGTCAATTTTATTCAAGGCCTTGCTCTCTTTAGATCTCAGAAAAGTCCATTCTTGAGAGCTCTTTCGAGGACAATTAGAGAGAGGGGCTGTATTCATAACTGCACCTTCCTTTAAAGCTAAGGAGTTTTTCTTTGGCCAAGCTCTGAACACTGACTTCCTTCTCCTTGAGGACAAGTCTTTCCCCAGGAGGCTTTGAGTCCCTGAAGAGTGTTGAAGCCACACTGAAATATGTCAGAATCCTTGGTTCAATAGACAGCCCCATAAAGTCTGATAACACAGGCAACCAGCCAATGTATTTGATCCCCTTAAAGTGGCCAATTAATGCCAGTTTTTAAAAATTTTTGGACAGAATCTTGTTCTGTCATTCAGGCTGGAGTGCAATGGCACCATATCGACTCACTGCAACCTCTGCCTCCTGGGTTCAAGCAATTCTTGTGCCTCAGCTTCCCTAGTAGCTGAGTTTACAGTAATGCGCCACCACACCTGGTTGATTTTGTATTTTTTTTTTCAGTAGAGATGAGGTTTCCCCATGTTGGCCAGGCTGTTCTCAAACTCTTGGCCTCAAGTGATCCTAATGCCTGTTTTTAAATGAGTGGAGAAAGTCATTTGAAGTGATTTTAATAGAAATGTACATCACCCGTTATACCAGAGTGGTGAGATGATTAATTTCCCAAACTGGTGAATGATGTGGCCAACTGGAGAGGGTGCCATGCTTGATAGATCTGAAGGCCCTTGATTACTTCTGGAATGTGCTAAAAGCACAAATTTTTAAAATTTTAGTTAATTTAATTTTACTTTGATTTTTTTGTTTTGAGGCAGGGTCTCACTTTATTATCTGGGCAGGAGTGCAGTGGCACAGTCGTGGCTCACTGCATCCTTAACCTCCTGGGCTCACGTGATCCTCTCACCTTAGCCTCCTGAATAGCTCAGACTATAGGCACGTGCCACCATGCCTGGCTAATTAAAAATACGTGTATTTTGTAGACACAGAATTTCACCATGTTTCTCAGGCTGATCTCAAACTCCTGGGCTCAAGTGATTCTCCTGCCTTGGCCTCCGAAAGTGCTGGGATTATAGACGTGAGCCACTGTGCCCAGGACGGGTTTCATCATACAAATCAGACAGAAATCATCTGAGGCAGTGCATCACTGATGCAGGGACAGGTGGAAATGCAGCCTTAGCCCTGTGTCCACTGTGATCGATTGCATATCATTGTGACAGGAAACAAAGTGAACATAACATGTGAGGTTATTTCACACCTCATGTATGATAATGTAATATCAATGCATCATTTCTTATGTTAATTTGTCTATGTTTCCAGACTATGGCCATCACACGTCCCAAGTGTGAGGTGCTCTGATTTACCCACTTCCCATAGTCTTTATCACTGTGTTAGTCCATTTTGCTTTGCTATAAAGGAACACCCGTGACTGGGTAATTTATAAAGAAAAGAGGTTTATTTGGCTCATGGTTCTGCAGGATGCACAAGAAGCACAGCTCTGGCATCTGCTTCTGGTGAGGGCTCAAGAAGCTCACAATCATGGTGGAAGGCAAAGGGGGAAGCTGGGCATATCCATGGTGAGAGAAGGAGCAAGAGAGAGGGGAGGAGGTGTTAGGCTCTTTTAAACTACCAGCTCTCGTGTGAACTAATAGAGTGAGAACCCATCACCAAGGGGATGACGCCATGCCATTCATGAGGAATCTGCCCCCGTGACCCACACACCTCCCACCAGGCCCCGCCTCTAACATTGGGGATTATGTTTCAACATGATATTTGGAGGAGGCAAATATCCAAACTGCATCAATCACTGTCATTTTAAATGTCTTCCTAATACTCAACTGGGGTGGTGAACTGCAATTTAACGACTCTTCAATTTTTGTGTATTCAAGCTCTTTCTTTTTTTTGTATTTTAAATATTGTAAAAAGCTGGAATATTTCTTTCATATTTTAAATCAGTTAAGAAAAATACCACAAAGAGGAAGAAGATTTGGGAGCATCTGAAGAGCCAGAGGAGGTAGAGGCTCTGAAGCACAGTGACTTGATGTCTAAGGTGTCTCTTTGTGCATCCCCCTGGATGGCTTAAATCTAAGCTCTCTCTTTGCTCATATGATCACAGTCTCCTGCCATAGGTTTATAAGATTCTCCAAATTCAGAATGTGCAGTTGCAAATTCCTCATGGTAGGCTGGTGAAAGACTTGACAATCTGATGATAAATTACTTTGTGAACATTGAATGAAAAATATTGCATCACATATTGGTGAGGAGAAAGTGGAGTAAAGAAAAATCTCCATCTATACACAATACAACTTGTTAAATGCAGCAGACTTTCAAATATTTGCATTTCTTTTTTTTTTTTTTTTTTTTGAGATGGAGTCTTGCTCTGTCACCCAGGCTGGAGTGCAGTGGCCGGATCTCAGCTCACTGCAAGCTCCGCCTCCCGGGTTCACGCCATTCTCCCGCCTCAGCCTCCTGAGTAGCTGGGACTACAGGCGCCCGCCACCTCGCCCGGCTAGTTTTTTGTATTTTTTGTAGAGATGGGGTTTCACCGTGTTAGCCAGGATGGTCTCGATCTCCTGACCTCGTGATCCACCCGTCTCGGCCTCCCAAAGTGCTGGGATTACAGGCTTGAGGCACTGCGCCCGGCAAATATTTGCATTTCTACATTATACGTTTTGTTTCAACTTATGCATTTATTGTTTTCTTTCCTTTTTCTTCCTCACATGTTAATGGCCCATGTAAGAGAAACATTCCCCTGGGTAAATAGATAGAAGAGATTTGTGCAAACGTAAGAGAAATTTCAGTGTATCTGCTATGATTTGAACGTGTCCCCCAAAGTTCAGGTGTTGCAAATTTGATTCCCAATGCGGTGGTGTTGGGAAGTGAGGCCTAATGGAAGGTGTTTGGGTCATGCGGGCACCGCCTTCATAAATGGATTAATGCCATTATTGTGGGAATGGGTTCCTTATAAAAAGATGAGTTCAGTCCCCTCTTGCTCTCCTCTCACCCTTTCTTTGCCCTTTTACCATAGGCTGACACAGCAAGAAGGCTCTTGCCAGATGCTGGTACCTTGATATTGGATTTCCTAGGTTCCAGAACTAAAAAAATGAATTCCTTTTCTTTTGAAATTACCCAGTCTGTGGTATTCTGTTATAGTAGCACAAAACATGTTAAGACAATATGTCTTTCAGACGTCTTAGCTTATTTCATTGGATAACTGTAAGAAGAGTTTACTGCTTTTCTTTTTTTAAAATTAAGAATTTAGCTGGACACTGTGGCTCACACTTGTCATCCCAGCACGCTGGGAGGCAGAGGCAGGTAGATCACCTGAGGTCAGGAGTTTGAGACCAGCCTGGCCAACGTGGTGAAACCCCGCCTCTACTAAAAATAGGAGACTTTTGTTGGAAGGTTTATTTTCAAAAAAGCTATTTTCTTTTAGAAAAAAAGATTTTTCCTTTTTGATGCTTGAGATAAATGTGATGGAGTTTAGGAACAGTTGATTAGACAGTTGCTTGATATTTTCTTCTGGATGATTTGCTTACAGATACTTGTGCGTGTACATTGCTTAAAGCTCTCCTTTATGGTAGACTTTTCACTTTTCTATGGGATATGTGACATTTTAGGATGATGGCCAGATGCAGTGGCTCATGCCTGTAATCCCAGCACTTTGGGAGGCCAAGGCAGGAGGATCATTTGAGGTCAGGAGTTTGAGACTAGCCTGGGCAATGTAGCGAGATCTTTTTTTTTTTTTTTTTTTTTACCAAAAAAACAAACAAACAAAAGCCTGGCATGGTGGCATATGCCTGTAGTCCCAGCTACTTAGGGGCTGAGGTGGGACACTGTCTCAAAAAAAAGTTTAAAAAATTATTAAAAAAAGAGATTTTGTAACTTCTGATTGCTGAGATTTTCTGCTTTTGTAGGAAGTGTTGGAAAATGCTGTGAACGATCTTGAAGGATTTTGAAATAGAGTAGCCAGACAGGAGAAGTGAGGTTAGAGCTAGCGTTTATTGGGTGCCTATTATGTGTGGGACACAGAGGCATTTGCTGCACAGCTGATAACCCATTTCATCCTCACAACAACCTTAAGAGGTAGTACTATTATTTTTCCACTTTATTCAGCTTCAGCAGAAGGATTATGAACAAAGAAACTTGCTTTTCTAGTTGAATGCTTGATACACTGTGTTGTACTGGAGCCGGTGAGGTTATGATCAACTTTCAGGAGCTGACTGCTTTGTTGAGAACTTCTCTATGAGCAAAAGCTGCCTGTGTTTTAACAAAAGAACAAAATCATTGTCAAGTAGAATGGCAATTAATCCTGGGTTTTGCAATTTATAAAGTCCAGTAAAAAGTAAACCCCAAAGCAGTAATGTGTTTCAAATATGAATATGTAACAGCTGTGTTCTAATTTCTTTGCTGAGTATAATTCTATTATTCTAAACATTTTCTGTGTGTTTAGAACAAACCCTACTTTTATTTTAATGTTTTGGCCATGCCACCCAGCTGCCTAGTCTGAATTTAGATCCAATTCTCTCTCTCTCTCTCTCTCTCCCCCTCTCCCCCAGAAGCCTTATATAGACAGGACTAAAGTTTCAAAATAGTAAATTGCTAAATTCTTAATCCTCCTCCAACATGTGTTTATGCTTTTGGAATATATGCATATTTTAATGATTTTTAAAAGAAGTCTCCCCACTCCTATCTAAAAAAATCCCTCACAAACCAATACTCTCATTCTCTCTGTCTTCCTTTTCTTTATTTTCCTTTCTTTCTTCTCTCTCTCTCCTTTTTTCCCTCCCTTTCTCTCTCTCCCTCCATCCATCCCTTCTTTTCTTTTTTGTTTTTTAGGATGTTTCAAGAGAAAATCATCCCTTAATGTCTGTGCTAGAAGTCTGAGAGGTGGGTGGATATATTTATGTTCCCTTCTGATCCTTGAGTCCTGAGTCACTGGGTTTTTTTTTGTTTTTGTTTGTTTGTTTTGTAAAACTAGCACCCATGAGCATGGTTGTTCTGTCAAAACTAAACTAGCCTCCACGATTTAAAATACCAGCTAACTAACCAACCGACCAACCAACCAACTCATCCCCCCAAAATGAAAAATGATCCAAAAAACTTGAATCTAATGAAAAACCTGTCCAAGTAACCCAGGTCCTCACTTTGGATCAAATCCAGATGACCTATTGCCTAATTCCTCCTGCTGTAAATAAAGGGTACGTCTCTGAAAAAAATGTCAAATGAAAATTTACATATGAGTAATTCTTGAGAAATTCTTATCCTTTAAATATTCATTATCTTTTCCAGCTCTTTATTATTACAAAATTCTTTTTCTTCCAAGGTTCGCCTTACAAATAGTATTAGAAAGGGAGCAAGAGTTTGGGAGGTGGTTGCTTTCCTGCCTACCTGCTCTTTCAGAAAGTATCTGTAGGTGCTCGGGGTCCTGGGCTGGAATCTTTGAAAGCTGGAGATGTGTTCCTACAAATTTATCACCAAACAGGATGGGGGCCCCATAGAAGCCTTTATGGTGGGTGTCGGGATGGGGATCCTGGGAGGCAGAGATGCCAGAATTTTATGTAGGAGGGGCCTAAGGATGGCCACCAAGCTAGAAGGGCGTAGCTGGAGGGGTGTCTGACAGTTGCGTGTGTGTAAGGCTTCCTACAAGATTCAGATGATACTTCTTTTACTGATCAAAGAATGCAGAAGAGGGCAGTTGCTGACGGCTGTGGGTGGGGTTGGGGGAGAGAAGTCAATCCTTTCAGTCTTTCATGGAGTCCCCCACCAAAGAGGTGCCTCCTGAGATAGAATCTGAACCTTGACCCCACTGGAGCCTCGGTATGTTGGCAAACTGACGACGGGAGATGCGAGGCCAGCATGTTTGCCTGAGTCTGGGAGAACGCTCATCTTCTGCAGGAGGGGAAGCAAGATTGCGCATCTCCGTCACTGAAGGGGAGAGCTGCTTCCGCGCATCAACCAATGTGCAGGGAAGGGGTGGGCGTTTCATGGCACATGTGAGAGACCCCGAGGGGACCCCAGGAAATATGAAGCCTGGGAGTGAGGGGGAAATCTGTGTGGGTGGGCAGGGCTGGGGGCCGGTTGAGGGGGTTGGTGGGACTTGGAGATGGGCAGTAGGGGCGAGTCTTGTGTTAGGAAGTGTAGGCCAGCCCCGGCGCGACTTGGAGTTCTTACCATCAGTGTGGTCTTGTTTGCACCCATAGACTGGCGAAGCTTTGAGGAGCCTCAAGTTTTACCCACACTCTAGACAAGCCTGCCCACTGCACACCGTGTCAGTGCATCTAGATGCGCTTCTCAGTCCTAACAGGTGAGTGGCCCTGCCTTTTGTGCTGCTGCAGACACAAGCGCACAGCTTCTCATTCGACGGGCTTTCCATCGCCTTCCACAATGCCCCCCAAGTCTGATTTCCTTCCTAGCTTTATAAAGATTCCTGCACGCCCTCCCCACATCCCAACTCATATACTCAGCCCAGGCAATTGCCCTGGCCTTTTTGGGCTGTGAGGTGGCATTCCACTCAACATTGCACACGTGCTATTTCAGTCACATGCCACACGTAGTTCTCCTTTATCAAAGGAAGCCAGCCCCTAACAACATTGTCAAGCATAGATCCTCGTGCACAAAACTTTGCAGATGACATATTTACTAAAGGTTAGCTCTGCTTATCCTTTTTTTTTTTGAGATAGAGTCTCGCTCTGTCACCCAGGCTGGAGTGCAGTGGCGCGACCTTAGCTCACTGTAGCCTCTGCCTCCCGGATTCAAGCAATTCTCCTGCCTCAGCTTCCCGAGTAGCTGGGACTACAGGCGCCCGCCACCACGCCCGGCTAATTTTTGTATTTTTAGTACAGACGAGGTTCCACCATGTTGGCCAGGGTAGTCTTGAACTCCTGACCTCGTGATCCACCCGCCTTGGCCTCCCAAAGTGCTGGGATTATCCGCGTGAGACACAACGCAAAGCCAACTCTGCTTATCTTTAAAAATAATTGGGTAAATCAAAGTCGGTTTGCCAAAATGTCTTAAGTTTTCAATTTCAGTCAATGCAGTAAATGTTTTGGTGAGTCTGCTGTGTATCAGGCACTGGTTCAAGCACTATCGTCTTACCAATGCCCTTTGGGCACTAGTTATTCTTGCAAAAGGTATAGAGTTCTTTTCAAGTATTTACCATTACTGATACTTTAATAATATAATGTCTTTTTTCATTACATCTTAATTTTTTTTTGCTGATATATGGGAAAATAGTTTAAATGTTTTTCTTACCACTTCATTGAAAAATTTTGTTAATTCTGACTTTAAAATCTCAATTTCTGCCCCTTGTGGCATAGGACTGTATCATTTGTGAATTTTTCTCTTTATTTGCAATATTTATATCTCTGAATAAAATTTCTAAACATTTTGTAATTCCATGGAGACATTTAATTCAAATTATAAAAAGTGCCAAAAATTTACTTTATTTCCATTAGAACTAATATGATACATTTGGGTATGTGGATGCATAATACGTAATGATGAAGTATGTTCTTTGTAGATGGCTGCAGTGGTTTAACATAATTCAATTTTATTTCTTGCCAGAGAAGCATATATCCCAGCATGTAAGTTACTTTTGGAAATTATATTTATAGAGTAACTGTACCAGAAAGGGGGTATAATAAATATTTCAATGAAAGTTTGATTAAGTGTCATGTATTAACTTTTGTAGTCTTTGCCTTTTAATCCTCAAGTTGCATATTTGTTAAATATGTTGGGTTTTTGGGCATCTAGTCCATGTAACAGGCTGGTCCCTGGGAGAAGAGTGGGACAAGGACTGGGTCCTGGAAAAGAAAATAGGAGTCTGTGGTGTAGGTCTTTCTGAGATGAGATGGTGGTTCACAGAGATGATGTCCACCGGAGCTGGGGCCCTGGCCTCAGACATAGACAATAGGATGAAAAGTCTATGATGAATACTTTGAACATGAGGATTTGTTTGCAACACAAGACATTTTTAGATCTCTTTATAAGTGTGCCAGTTACCTATTTATGGCCTCTCAGCTCTAACCCTACCCTTCATTACCTGCTCTATGATCATAGAGCTGGTCCTTGTGAGTATCTCCCCTTTGCAGTTGGCATGATGTTAATCTTTGTCAGCAGAGGGCACTAGATGGACAGTAAAGAAGAATGGGCATCACTTCCAGGTTCCAGTGTTCTGGTTTTGTCTGTTTGTTTCTTTTAAATCCTACTGTGGCAGCCTGTGGCATGAATGGAGGACATCCAGTGGTGCCCACCTTCACTGAGTTTCAGGGGCATCCCTACAGGCAGATTCTCAGTGAGTCTAGCAGGCACCTTAGTGGTCAGCTGCTCAGCCTTGAGCCTCCTTCACCCTAGCAGGGTGTTTCCTGATTGCCAGTCCCAGCTGCAGCTTCTTGCCCATAGCTTGGACCACCAGCAGCCAGTGGGAGACTTCTAGCCTGCCAATCCCAGCTCATGTTACCCTGTCTGCCACCCTCTGCCTAGCCCTGGTGGACTGGTTCTGGCTCAGGAAAACCCAGTGAGTTTCTCCACCATCCTGTGGGCTGCAATATACCACTTCCAGTGAGATCTGAATCCCAGCCTTCGAGAGGTGGGTCCTCTCCTTTTTACCTTTGTTTTTTCATTGAGGACTCTCCTTCATCCCTTAGGGATTCTTTAAAGTTCTCCTTACCTCTATAAATGACAAAAACTCATATATGACACTCAATCAAATTTGCAGTGAAATATTTATTAAACCCCTTCTTTGTCCCTATGTTCTATTTATCTCTAGGATGTAGTTAATCCTCTGTTATAATTAACATTTCTTTATATTAAACTTTCCCTGTTAAAACTCTTGTGTGGTTTCTTTTGTCTCCTAATTAGATCCCAACTGATACAAGATGATAGTACATAATTGATAGACATGTTGAGTTTGTTCCCATATATAATTTATTTCCTTCTTATTTGAAGCCTAGAGGAGGGAGAGTTCAGGAGACTGGCAGGAGCTCAGAGCTCTGTGGTGCTGGCCCTAACAGGTACATGCCCTTAGAAGCTGCCAGCTGCATCCAGTGGGGCTGGACCCCAGCCATCTGCTACCCAGACTCACTGAGAGTTCTGCATCTGATGAAACCTCTGTGGAGCATGAATGAGAACTGATGAGGGAACACTGGCCCTGCATCTGAGTGAAGGGAACTTGGGAAAAAAACAATTTGAATTTCCCGCCTGTCCGGAGGGATGGGAGCTCAGAACTGGAATTAAGCTGAGTTAAAGAAAGTAAATACGACATTTCCAGTGCATCTGCTTTGTAGTAGTTATACTTTTTATGTTGAATCACTCAGAAAAAAATGTAAAAATAAAAACAGATTAATTTTAGTAATGCCTTACATAACCTTATATTTTATGATTTACAAAGTTTTTACATATATTTGAAAACAGTGGTACATATAGCACTTTATTTACTTGTTTTTTCTATAGGCATGTGGATTTTCTGCTGGAAGGTAGTAACTCCGCAGCCCTACTGGGATCAGAGGTTCACAGCTCTGATAGCTTGAAAAGATTGCTGTAATTATAAGAATGGAAATAGTACTGATAGTCAAGAGCTTGTTAGTACATAGCATGGTGATGATATCATCCTTTGAAAACTTAAGAGGCTGCAATCTGGCTTTCATTTGCAAATTTCTGTTCCCACCCTTAGTTTTTCTTTGTTCATATTTTGAGAGGATAAACAAACACTTTTTTTTTTTTTTTTACATTGAAATATGAACTATTCCCAAGAGAAGATGATCCTCTAGGGGAAATGCACTGGCCCTGCCTGGGCTGATAGAGAATGACATTGAATGAGAAGTTGGCTGCTGCCATCAGCTGTGATGATGCCAGGAGAACAAAATGACCTGGAGCTTGCTTCTTTCCACCCTGCTACCCACCCTCCTTCTTCCTTATTCCTATTTCCTCAATTTTTTTCCTCTCTGGAAATAGGGGAAGCCTCTGATGTGCCCTCAGTCATATTTTTCTATTTCTCTACTCCTCTTATTTTAAAATTAGTATGCTGATATTTATAAAGATGTCATGAATACTTAAAATTAATATCGAATTATTAATCAATAAACATGATATAATTAATTATAATGTTAATTTATAAATAGCATAAATATGCTAATATTTATAAAGACATAATGAATGTATGTTTTTTATTTGTATAAATTTAAGGGGTATAAGTGTAGCTTTGTTTCATGGATATATGGTGTAGTGGTGAAGTCTGGGCTTTTAGTAAAACCATGACCTGTATTATGTACATCATATGCATTAAGAAATTTCTCATCCTTCACCTCTTCCTACCCTTCTGAGTCTCCAGTGTCAATTATTTCACACTCTACGCTCGTGTATTCACATTATTTAGCTCCCACTTATAAGTGAGAACATGCAATATTTGACTTTCTGTTTGAGTTGTTTCACTTAACATAATGGCCTCAGTTCCATCTATGTTGCTGCAAAAGACACAATTTTATTCCTTTTTGTGGCTGACTAGTATTTCACGGTGTGTATATACCACATTTTCCTCATCCAATCATCTGTTGATGGATACTTAGGTTGATGCTACATCTTTGCTACTGTGAATGGTGCTGTGATAAACATATTAGTGCAGGTATGTTTTTGATATAATGATTTATTTTCCTTTCGATAGTGACATGGTTTGGCTGTGTCCCCACCCAAATCTCATCTTGAAATGTAGCTCCCATTATTCCCACCTGTTGTGGAAGGGACCTGATGGGAGGTAATTGAATCATGGGGGTGAGTCTTTGCTGTGCTGTTCTCGTGATAGTGAATAAGTCTCACAAGATCAGATGGTTTTATAAAGGGGAGATTCCCTGCACAAGTTCTGTTTTGTCTGCCACCATGTAAGACATGCCTTTCACCTTCCACCCATAGTTCCATGTGACTGGGATTGTGAGGCCTCCCCAGTCACATGGAACTATGGGTCCATTAAACCTCTTTTTCTTTATAAATTATCCAGTCTTGGGTATGTCTTTATCAGCAGTGTGAGAACGGATTAGTACAGATAGATACCAAGTAGTGGGGCTGCTGGATCCAATAGTAGTTTTATTTTTAGTTCTATATTTAATTATATTTATAAATTATGATAGATATTTATAAAGATATGTGAAGAAATATTTAACATTTTCTGACATTCAACATACATGCTTATTTGCTTTCATAGCTCTATTCTAGCACTAATCCACAGAATGGAAATATCAATAGGAAAAACAATTAACAACATTAGCTATGAAAGCACTTCATTTAGCAAAATCAAGAAATAAAATATATTTTCCTAAGTCTGATGTGATAAAATGGTAATCCTTTTATTTCTTTAATTTTATCTCCTGTGCTCTATTTTCCCTTCGACCACCCACAACACTTCGTGAAACAGTGTCTGCGTGCTGGAGGCCCGGGGCGCCTGAGGAATGCCTGTCTTGCTACTTTTCCATTTCCATTTCCTTTTCACCTTATGAGCCAACTACTAGGCTGAACAGTTGGAGAAGGAACTTCATTATGGTATTGGAAAGATTTTCTTGACAAAATTCACTTTCAGACCCAGGAAAAAGGGATCTAGGGCTTCCTTTCTGTGACTTATAAGGCAATGAGGCCTCTTGACAGCTCTTCTGGGTCCAGTGGAACAAGTGAGTGCATGGATGTCTGGAAATTCTACATCAGCTCCCATCCTCATTCTAGAGTCTCTGGCTTCCCCACTGGGGCATGATGATTAAATATACGATCACTGAGTGAAAGACAAAAGGAAGGAAAACAAATGATTTCATAAAATGGGAGAATAAAAACAAAATGGAATATTTACACTTTGATAATTTTTCCCCTTGAACTTTCACCAAAACCAGTTTCCTTGGTGCCTATGTGTTGATAATTTTATGTAATGACTTAAGAAATCACATGACTAGCCTCTAGCTAAATGCAGACATCTGCACTATGCTCCCTGAAGTAGGAGCTGGGATATTTGTGGATATCCTGCATGGATAAACTATCCTCACAGAGCGTGGATTTAGCAGGACTCAAGGATGTCATCTTTCTACACTCATCCTTTATGATAAGAAGAACATGAACAATCTTAAACTCGAGTAGAAACTGGTGATTGGCTGTGGTTTGGGAAAGGGGTCTTCCCTTTGCCCATAGCTTCTGCCTTCCAACCGCTGTTACCCAGGCAGTGAGGGCCCTTGGAGCCTCCATCCTTTGGTTTGTCCCGTGCTCTTCTGTATCAGTGCCTCTCTCAGCCCACCTTGTGTGCATGTTATTGTTGCTTTGTGTGTGGTGAGTGTCTGCTAAAGTCAAACAGAAATGTTTACAGAATTAAGTGGGGTTGGGTCATATAGAAAATATTGAAAAGAAACCTACACCTTGGCAAGAAGGAAAATAAAGAGAGAAATATTGATTCTGTTTGAAAGAAATCATATAGGATCTTCTGCATTGTGGCATAGTTTTAGAAACTGGCTCCTAAGCCCAAGTCCTGATGGTGTTTCTAAGCAGCTCAGGGCATTTTCCCAACTTAGTGGATACGGTTTGGCTCCATGTCCCCACCCAAATCTCATGTTGAGTTGTGACCCTCAGTGTTGGAGGTGGGGCCTAGTGGGAGGTGATTGGATCATGGGGATGGTTTCTAAGGGTTTAGCACCATCCTCCTAGACCTGCTTGTTTAGAAGTGTATAGCACCTACCCCCCACCTGCTGGCCGTGTGAAGGCCATGCCTGCTTTCTCGTCACCTTCAGCCACAATTGTAAGTTTCCTGAAGGCTCCCCATCCATGCTTCCTGTATAGCCTTTGGAACTGTGAGTCAATTAAACCTCTTTTCTTTATAAACTACCCAGTCTCAGGTAGTTCTTTATAACAATGCGAGAAGGGACTAATACATTATCCAATACATGTCCCCAGTTCTGCTACCTGTGGGAAGAAGCAGTGGTGAAGCTCAGGGCTCAGGGTGAGTGAGTGGTGAGGCACGCGATGTATATGTCTGCCCTGCTGCTGGGGCCCTCTGGCCCATCTTTTTTTGTCTTCTGGCTTTCCATATTACCCACTGGGACACTGGGCTTTTGGTGGGAGTATAATCAAAACTTTGCAAACAGTCCAGATTTTAAATATTCAGCATAAATATTCCGCAAAGCACATGAAAATGTGTTAGACCAAGGGTTCTAGTTTTGGACTTGAGAAACAGTTATAGAACATGTAGGGCTGGGCACGGTGGCTCATGCCTATAATCCCAGCACTTTGGGAGGCTGAGGTGGGCAGATCACGAGGTCAGGAGATCGAGACCATCCTGGCTAACATGGTGAAACCCCATCTTTACTAAAAATACAAAAATTAGCCGGGTGTGGTGTGCGTGCCTGTAGTCCCAGCTACTCGGGAGGCTGAGGCAGGAGAATTGCTTGAACCTGGGAGGCAGAGGTTGCAGTGAGCCGAGATTGTGACACTGCACTCCAGCCTGAGCGACAGAGCAAGACTCCATCTCAAAACAAAACAAAACGAACAAATAAACCACATAGTGGCATCCCATTGGCCCAAAATGACACATTCCCTTGGGATTCTGAGCTCAGCTTTCTGCTTCGCCTTATTAAGGAGCTAGAACTGAGAAATGGCTTGTTGGGGCAACTTACCGGAGGATTCACATTTTTAACAGATTAGTCAGGTTCTCAACTGAGAGGTAACCAAGTGTTTTCATGTTTTCAATGGTGGGCCAGGTGATCAGAAATCCAAATGTGTGTGCATTTTGTTGCCATTTCCTTTGTTAGAATGATGAATTGAGGGACTTTGAGTATTAGATGTGACTTAAACATGAGTCAGATATATAGAATCTTTGTTCATGTTATTTTCTGTGTGTCAGTAATCTTTCCTGAATTTCATGTTTGTAGCTTGGTGTTAAACATGACAAGCTCAAAAATATGTAATTCATTGAAGCTTTAGTGGAAATATGACACTGTCAGCCTGGTAGCAGCCGCTCAATAGAAGCCACCTTACACGTCAATCTGGACTTCCTTGACTAAATTCAGGGAAGAAATAGCTCTAAGAGTGAGGGATAATTATATTAGGTCATGCGTGGTGTTTAAAAACAACAAGGGCCAGGCACGGTGGCTCACGCCTGTAATCCCAGCACTTTGGGAGGCCGAGGAAGGTGGATCACAAGGTCAGGAGATCAAGACCATCCTGGTCTACATGGTGAAACCCCGTCTCTACTAAAAAATACAAAAAATTAGGCAGGAGTGGTGGCACATGGCTGTAATCCCAGTTACTCAGGAGGCTGAGGCAAGAGAATTGCTTGAACCCAGGAGGTGGAGGTTGCAGTGAGCCGAGATTGTGCCAGTGAACTCCGGACTGGGTGACAGAGTGAGACTTTGTCTCAAAAACAGCAACAACAACAGCAACAACAACAACACTTTTTGTGGGAGTGTATTTAGGTGCCAAAATATTATCTATACCTAAGCAGTGGTTTTCGAATGTTTCATTCATTGATTTTTTTCTTTTTCTTTTTCTTTTTTTTGAGACAGAATCTTACTCTGCTGCCCAGGCTGGAGTGCAATGGCACGATCTGGGCTCACTGCAAGCTCCGCCTCCTGGGTTCACGCCATTCTCCTGCCTCAGCCTCCCGAGTAGCTGGGACTACAGGCGCCGGCCACCATGCCCAGCTAACTTTTCATATCATTTTTAGTAGAGACGGGGTTTCACCGTGTTAGCCAGGATGGTCTCAATCTCCTGACCTTGTGATCTGCCCATCTCGGCCTCCCAAAGTGCTGGGATTGCAGGCGTGAGCCACCCCGCCTGGCCTGATTTTTTCTTTAAATGAAACATTACTCTAAAGGCTAATATTAAATCAGATGAAGACAGAGCTGCTCTAGTTGAGGCCTGGGTTGGGGGCTGAGCCTTTATTCTTGGCTTTTCCTCCTTAAGGCAGCCCAACGAACACTTCTGCAGAACTGCCAGGGCTCTTGAGGAGTAGCTGGAATACCATCCATTTGTGGGAGACCGGAACATGCAGCCCAGAACATGAAGGTTTGTTGAGCTGAAGACAAGAGAAAGCAGATGCAGGAGAGCTCTCTGCCCACCTCTATTTGCCTAAAGCGAAACATAGGTTTGCAAAGACAAAAGGTGTCCTGCTGCACTTCTACCAGAGAGAGTGAAGGTTAACCACTGAACACAACTTTAGACCTTTGTTGTTTGGAGATGGTACCAGAAGAATCTATAGGAGCAAACTTTGCTAACCAGCCTTCATCTGCCAGTTATTTGCCTTTTACTAGTTGCTGCCCCTAGAGACTTTTCCTTTGTTTTGTCCTTCTTTTGTGTGTGTTGTCACTTCCCTAAAAATTAACTGTGCTTTGTTGAAGACTCTATATAAAATGAATTCAAGGCTACCTCTTGGAGAATTACTCATTCTCTGGGTGTTTTATATGCCGAGTATATGTAAGACATACATGTTCATAAGCTTCTGTTTGTTTTTCTCTTGTTAATCTGTCTTTTGTTATAAGGAGTCCATTCCAACTAAGAACCTATGGGGGCTGAAGAAAAAATATTCTTCCCCTACACATCTAAAGGAGTGACTCTTTGAGATCTCCTGGCACACACTAAATTGATAGCTACTGGACCATTCGAGTGTCCCTTGAATGTAGTGTTGGTTCATGGAATCTCTCTGCTATAATTCATCCAAAGAAACTTTGTACTTGGCCATAAATAATGCTGTGCCATTTTTGAGTTGAATGAGAAGACTCTCATTCAGCCTAGGTGGGTGTTCAAAGTAAACCATCTCTCAAAGCCAACACATGTAGAAAAATAAAGTTTTACCCTAATAGGCTTTTCTGTTTCCAATGGAGAATGAAACCTGGAAGATGGTGGGAAGGCAGCTGGCACCTCTGAGAGTCAATGTGCAGGACAAATGAAGCATCTGAATCTCACATCCTGGTTTATTCACTGGGGCATGAGCTTGAGGGTAGATAATACATATTTTCCTCTCTTTGTAAAAGGCCTGGACTGGGCCAGATGACACTTGGAAGCTGACCTCGGAAGGCTCTCTTTGGAAGGCTGGTGTGTGTCATATGATGAAAGCTGTGGGGATGGTGACCAGGCCAGTGGTTCCCAGTGCCAAGCTTGGTCTCCACAGCTTCAACTTCATTCCAAAATAATTGAAAACATGTGGTAAAATATGCATTTTCTTAAGGTTCAGAATTTCCTTGGGAGGTACTTTCCATACTATTTTAGTTTAAAATGCTGTGGCCAAAAAAAGTTTGTATGTCAGTATTTAAGTGTTTTAAAACAAATCTTTTAAACATAAAAGTTCTGAAGGATGAACACAGGGCTGAATCATAGTTCTGAGAATTGAGGCAGGTGAGCAGCCTAAAGGAAATGGCTTAAAGTAATATTTCTCAAAGCAAAATGATGAGTTTTGTCATTGCACTTTATAATTTAGTCCAAATGTCTTATATGCCTGCTCCCTTAAGAATAATTCTTACATCTGGACATTATGTTTGTGACATCCAACAAAGAGGAAAAAAAGCATCTGCCCATATTTATCCTGCACAAGTTTCCATCTGCAGCAGAAGTAACAGTGCCAAATGTTCATAGGGACCAAGCAGATAAAGTATGTGAGGGAAGCCAGCTGGTGGTGACTATGACCACCAGGAGAGCAAGTGCCCATTTAAAGAGAGCTGCCATTTAGAAAGACCAATCCTGTGTTGCCAGAGGTTCTGATTTTTCAAGATATACTGGAAATTAACATTTTATTTTATTTTATTTTATTTTATTATTTTTTTTTTTTTTGAGGTGGAGTCTTGCTCTGTCGCCCGGACTGGAGTGCAGTGGCCAGATCTCAGCTCACTGCAAGCTCCGCCTCCCGGGTTTACGCCATTCTCCTGCCTCAGCCTCCCGAGTAGCTGGGACTACAGGCGCCCGCCACCTCGCCCGGCTAGTTTTTTGTATTTTTAGTAGAGACGGGGTTTCACCGTGTAGACCAGGATGGTCTCGATCTCCTGACCTCGTGATCCACCCGTCTCGGCCTCCCAAAGTGCTGGGATTACAGGCTTGAGCCACCGCGCCCGGCCGGAAATTAACATTTTAATGTAAAATCTGACTTTCAAAGTTTTGGAAATTGATGAGAGAAGTACAATGTGTCATACAATATATACCCTCGAAAGACAGACTTGGCCTGGGGCTATGAGTTTACAGTCTCTGGTCTGCAAGGTGTGCTGCTGGTCCGAAAAGTTAGGTGGCAGCAGAGCCCCACTGGCCTTGCAAAAGGATGGGACAAGTACTCATCAAGATACATTGGGGTTTCAGGGTTGGGGAGTAAGGTTTGTACTATCTCTGTTTGCAGCAGTTTAAGTGGAAGGAATGAGAGACAACTTTAAGATGAAGTCAGAGAATGCAGCAATGCACATGTGGGTAGAAGTAGGTGAGGCGAAAAGTGAGTTCCAACAAGAAGAGAAGATCTGGAGCCATGGCTACCAGAGAGCTTGCATCACATTGATGAATGGCCAAAGAGGAGCTTAGAAGAAGAGTTGGCTAATGCCAACATCTGACAAATATCTACTCCTGGGTAGTGCTTTTAGCTCTCTCAAGACAGAAAGATAAATGTCTGTAGTTGTTAACGAATTGTCTTCAGGGCACCTTGTTACCTTTCTCTTCCTTACCAGCCTCACTACCTCATTAAACTCCACTTTCTTTTTTATGTTGTATCTCAACCAGCTGATCATTTAGAGTTGATTGCATTCGCAGCTGAATCTCTCGCATGATTGTAAGCCCACTTCAAATAAGGGGGCCCCCACCCTGTTCCCTGTACTACCTTTGGGTACTGTCTAATTAGGTACACCATGATTACACTTAGAAAAATGAGACCAATCAGGAAAATGAAAGAGTTTTCTTGGGCTAAATATGAAGATTCAGAAGCAAATAGGATAAAAGGTGGAATGGGGTTCATAGGTCAAATGTTCTAACTCCAGTAGGGAACTAACTGTATGGCAACTTATGGAGCTATCCTAGCCTCACCAGGCCCACTGATATGAAGTGTCACAGGCTAGGAAGAACCTGAAAAGTCCTTCCGCTTCCACTGTATCCCATGTAGCTGAGACCAAGGAAAGGCAATGTCAGTTGTCTTTTAGAATCAGAGCCTGAAAAAGAGAAAAAAATGTCCAGAAGACTGAATTCTCACCAAATTAGAGTAAAACTATTGTAAAAAGGATGCTAACACTATGCTAATGGGGACATTAATCAAAAGAAAACTGGGATGCTATAATGATATCTGACAAAGTAGATTTCAGAACAAAGTAATTAACAGAAATAAAGAAAATCATTTCATAAAGATAATGGGGTCAATTCAAGAGGTTATAACAATTATAAACACTTACGTGACTAATAACAGAGCTTCAAAATACATAATGCAAAAACTGATAGAAATAGCCAGACCACAAGCATGTTAGAGATTTCTATGCTTCTTTATTAATAATGAAAAGAACAAGTTGACAGAAAAATTGTCAAAGATATAGAGGAGGACCCGAACAACACTGTTAATGAACTTGACCTAATTGACATTTATAGAACACTCCACTTAACAATAGCAGTATACACATTGTTTTCAAGTGCACACAGAGCATTGACTAAGATAGATCATATAATTAACCGTAAAATAAGTCTCAATACATTGAAAATAAGTATACTTATACAGTAAATTTCTTTGATCCAATGAAATTAAATTCGATATCAATAACAGAAAAACGTCTAGAAAATCCAGATCTTTGAAAATCAAACAACACACTTCTAAAAAACCTCATAGATCAACGAAGAATTCAAAGGAGAAATTAAAAAGTGTTTTCAGTGGAATCAAATGAAAATGCAGCATATAACAATGTATGACATGCCACTAAAGTAGCATTTGGGAAAGTTAGGGCACTAAATTACATCAGAAAAGAAGAAAAGTCTTAAATCAGTGACTTCATTTTCCAACTCAGGAAACAATTTCTTAAAAAGCAAATTAATTTCAAAGTAAGTAGAAGAGAGGTAATAATAAAGAAATTAATAAAATACATACTTGAAAAACAATAGAGAATATTTATCTTTGAGAAAAATTAATAAAATTGATAAATCTTACCCATACTGACCAGGAAAAAAAGACAGAAGACACAAATTGCCAATATAAAAAATGAGAGATGTGATATCATTACGGATTCCACAGATATTAAAAGATAATAAAAGACTATTGTGAACAATTTTATGCCAATAAATTTGACAACTTAGATGTAATGGACACATTGCTTGAGAGACATAAATTACCAAAGCTCACTCAAAAAGAGATAGATGACTTAAATAGTCCTGTACGTATTAAAGACATTGAATTCATAATTATAAACTTTCCCACATAGAAAACTTCAAGCACAGATGGTTTCACTGGTGAGTCATACCAATTGTTCACAAAAAAAAAAAAAAAAAAAAAAAAAATTCAATTCTACCCAACTCTTCCAGACAATTGGAGAGTACTTTGTATGTCACACTATGAGGCTAACATTACCTTATAATAAATGAAAAGGATAATAAAACCAGACAAAGACATTTTAAGAAAACTATAGACTAATATCATCATGAGCATAGTTACAGAAATTCTTAACAAATTTTTAGCAAATTGTATCCAACAATATATAACAACAATGACATGTTATAGCCAACTGGAGTTTATCCCAGGAATGCAAAATTAGCTTAAAATGTAAAAATAAAACTGTAAAATTCACCACATTAACAAACTAAAACAAAAACAACAAAATACAATAGCAAAAACAAAAAAACAAACCCAAAGTCAAATCATATTTGTATTACAATAGACCAAGAGAAAGCACTGTAAGATTCAGTATTCATTTATGATAACATCTCTCAGTTAACTGGAAATAGAAGGAAACTCCAACCTGGTTAAAGGCGTCTGTACAAAAAGTCTTTTCTATTCTCATTTGCCTTGTAAACAAGTACCACACAGAGCAGTGGATATAGTGGAATTAGTTTAAGCTTCTAGGTCAGAAATAAACTTGAGTTCAAATTACGGCTTTTTTAATGCTGTGATCATAAACAAATTACATAGCCTTTTTGGCTGGTCACGGAGGCTCATGTCTATAATCCCAACACTTAGGAGGTCAAGGCAGGAGGATCACTTGAATCCAGGAGTTCAGGACCAGCCTGGGCAACATAGTGAGATCCCATCTCTAAAAATAATAATGATAATAATAATAATATAAAAAGTAAATTAATAGCCTTTCTGAGCTTGAGTTTTCTTATTTGTAAAACAGATAATAAAGCCTATGTTTGTACAAACAAGTTATCTTATGTCACTGCCTAGCACTGCTTACACACATTAAAGAAGTACCCTTCCCCCTTTTTTGTTCACCTGGTTCTGATGAGGGTGAGTTGGCAGTTTTTAGCATCTTTATTAGCCACAAATGCTCACTGCAGATATGCTTTGGGTGAGGCCGCTGTGGGCTTCCTCTAATGGATTATAAAAGGATTCATCTCCTCCAGTTTAGAATGATCTGGTGGAGTGGAATGGGGAAGAGTTTAGGAGGCAATTAGAAGAAGAAGATAGGACATCCCTAGTCTTTAGATGAGCTCTTTCTGGAAAACCCAGCTAGGGTTTTGGCAATAGCTCTTGTCCTGGACTTGCAGAACAATGGTTGTTCAAGTTTAGATTTCTATCTAAGGTTACATTTCAGGGCAGAACATGTAGGATGCTAATCCATTGAGACAAGTATCTTTACAACTCAACAGTGAGGACAACTTTTAAGTTGCAAAATGCTCTGATAGAAAGCACTTTGGGAGGCTGAGGCAGGCAGATCACCTGAGGTCAGGAATTCTAGACCAGCCTGATCAACATGGTGAAACCCCATCTCTACTAAAAATACAAATTTAGTCAAGCGTGGTGGTGCATGCCTGTAATCCCAGATACTCAGGAGGCTGAGACAGGAGAATCACTTGAGCCCAGGAGGCGAAGGTTGCAGTGAGCCAAGATCGTGCCATTGCACTCTAACCTGGGTGAGAGAGCTGGTTATTTACATGCAGTTAGTCCCATCCCTTGCCTATGGGGCTACTATACTGTACTTAGTAATGGGGACATATTTGGATTTAGTGTTGCCATAGGCTGGTATTTACTTTTTGCTTACTAGCTGCATGCTCCTCCGTGATTCTGAGGGCAATGTAGGGCTTCCAAAAGCAGTGTATTAATCATGTTAAAGAGGAAGAGATAACTCGATGACCGGGACTAGCAGGGCCCCTGCCCGCCAATAAGCACCTGTGTCAAGTACTACATTCCATGATGCACACTGGCATATTAAAAACTCCGAGAAACCTGGCAGTGGAGACAGAAGCTGACTTCCAAGACAGAGCTTTGTGTCAACAAGACATTGGCATGGCGGCTATGAGAATCAGAGGAACATCCCCTACACACACATCCACCCACCCACAAACACACACACACCACACCATGTACACACCACCCCTACAATCCACTCACACACCACACACACATTCACACCACACACACCACACTCACCATCCATTTGCACACATACGACAGACACCACACACACACTCACACCACACACACCACAGCCACCCATGCACTCACACTCACACCACACACTACACTCACTATCCATTCACAACATATACCACACACACCACACACACTCACACTACACACACCACACACACTCACACCACACACACCACAGCCACCCATGCACTCACATACTACTACACACACAGACACATATACCACACACTCCACACCCACCATCCACTCACACACATACACATTCACACCACACACATCACACACATACACACTATACACACCACACATACATTCACACCACAAACACACATCACACACACATTCACACCACACACACACCACACACATTCACACCACACACCACATACAAGTACATACTATACACACCACACACCCACACACCACACATGCACCACATATACATTCACACCACACACATATTCGCACCACACACCACATACACATACATACTATACACACCACACATGACACATGCACCACATATACATTCACACCACACACATATTCACACCACACACCACATACACATACATACTATACACACCACACATGACACATGCACCACATACATATTCACGTCACACACACATTCATACCACACACCACATACACATACATACTATACACACCACACATAACACATGCATCACATATACATTCACACCACACACACATTCACACCACACATCACATACACATACATACTATACACACCACACATAGCACATGCATCACATATACATTCACACCAGACACACATTCACACCACACACCACATACACATACATACTATACACATCACACATGACACATGCACCACATACATATTCACATCACACACACATTCACACTACACACATTTGCACCCCACACACAGCCATGACATCAGGCCTGAGATACCAGTAGGGAGAAGGCAAGGAGGGTGAAGAATGGTCTAGAAAGAAATGAGGGTAACGTGAAACAGATGAAGTTTTTTTTTTTTTTAATTATACTTTAAGTTCTAGGGTACATGTGCATAACGTTTATATCATGTATAACTCCCCAATGCAATCCCTCCCTCCTCCCACCTCCCCCTGATAGGCCCCAGTGTGATGTTCCCCTTCCCGAGTCCAAGTGATCTCATTGTTCAGTTCCCACCTATGAGTGAGAACATGCGGTGTTTGGTTTTCTCTTCTTGTGATAGTTTGCTAAGAATGATGGTTTCCAGCTGCATCCATGTCCCTACAAAGGACGCAAACTCATCCTTTTTATGGCTGCATAGTATTCCATGGTGTATATGTGCCACATTTTCTTTTTTTTTTTTTATTTTATTTATTTTTTATTTATTATTTATTTTTTTATTATACTTTAAGTTCTAGGGTACATGTGCATGACGTTTATATCATGTATAACTCCCCAATGCAATCCCTCCCTCTCCCCCCTCCCCATGATAGGCCCCAGTGTGTGATGTTCCCCTTCCCGAGTCCAAGTGATCTCATTGTTCAGTTCCCACCTATGAGTGAGAACATGCGGTGTTTTTTTTCTCTTCTTGTGATAGTTTGCTAAGAATGATGGTTTCCAGCTGCATCCATGTCCCTACAAAGGATGCAAACTCATCCTTTTTATGGCTGCATAGTATTCCATGGTGTATATGTGCCACATTTTCTTAATCCAGTCTGTCACAGATGGACATTTGGGTTGATTCCAAGTCTTTGCTATTGTGAATAGTGCCGCAATAAACATACGTGTGCATGTGTCTTTGTAGTAGAGTAATTTATAATCCTTTGGGTATATACCAGTAGTGGGATGGCTGGGTCATATGGTACATCTAGTTCTAGATCCTTGAGGAATCGCCATACTGTTTTCCATAATGGTTGAACTAGTTTACAATCCCACCAACAGTGTAAAAGTGTTCCTATTTCTCCACATCCTCTCCAACACCTGTTGTTTCCTGACTTCTTAATGATTGCCATTCTAACTGGTGTGAGATGGTATCTCATTGTAGTTTTGATTTGCATTTCTCTGATGGCGAGTGATGATGAGCATTTTTTCATGTGTCTGTTGGCTGTATGGATGTCTTCTTTTGAGAAATGTCTGTTCATATCCTTTCCCCACTTTTTGATGGGGTTGTTTGTTTTTTTCTTGTATATTTGTTTGAGTTCTTGGTAGATTCTGGATATTAGCCCTTTGTCAGATGAGTAGGTTGCAAAAATTTTCTCCCATTCTGTAGGTTGCCTGTTCACTCTGATGGTAGTTTCTTTAGCTGTGCAAAAGCTCTTAGTTTAATTAGATCCCATGTGTCAATTTTTGCTTTTGCTGCCGTTGCTTTTGGTGTTTTAGACATGAAGTCCTTGCCCATGCCTATGTCCTGAATGGTACTACCTAGATTTTCTTCTAGGGTTTTTATGGTATTAGGTCTAACATTTAAGTCTCTAATCCATCTTGAATTAATCTTCGTATAAGGGGTAAGGAAAGGATCCAGTTTCAGCTTTCTACTTATGGCTAGCCAATTTTCCCAGCACCATTTATTAAATAGGGAATCCTTTCCCCATTTCTTGTTTTTGTCAGGTTTGTCAAAGATCAGATGGCTGTAGATGTGTGGTATTATTTCTGAGGACTCTGTTCTGTTCCATTGGTCTATATCTCTGTTGTGGTACCAGTACCATGCTGTTTTGGTTACTGTAGCCTTGTAGTATAGTTTGAAGTCAGGTAGCGTGACGCCTCCAGCTTTGTCCTTTTGACTTAGGATTGTCTTGGCAATGCGGGCTCTTTTTTGGTTCCATATGAACTTTAAAGCAGTTTTTTCCAATTCTGTGAAGAAAGTCATTGGTAGCTTGATGGGGATGGCATTGAATCTATAAATCACCTTGGGCAGTATGGCCATTTTCACGATATTGATTCTTCCTATCCATGAGCATGGTATGTTCTTCCATTTGTTTGTGTCCTCTTTGATTTCACTGAGCAGTGGTTTGTAGTTCTCCTTGAAGAGGTCCTTTACATCCCTTGTAAGCTGGATTCCTAGGTATTTTATTCTCTTTGAAGCAACTGTGAATGGAAGTTCATTCCTGATTTGGCTCTCTGCTTGTCTGTTACTGGTGTATAAGAATGCTTGTGATTTTTGCACATTAATTTTGTATCCTGAGACTTTGCTGAAGTTGCTTATCAGCTTAAGGAGATTTTGGGCTGAGACGATGGGGTTTTCTAAATATACAATCATGTCATCTGCAAACAGGGACAATTTGACTTCTTCTTTTCCTAACTGGATACCCTTGATTTCTTTCTCTTGCCTGATTGCCCTAGCCAGAACTTCCAACACTATGTTGAATAGGAGTGGTGAGAGGGGCATCCCTGTCTTGTGCCAGTTTTCAAAGGGAATTTTCCAGTTTTTGCCCATTCAGTATGATATTAGCTGTGGGTTTGTCATAAATAGCTCTTAATTTTGAGGTACGTTCCATCAATACCAAATTTATTGAGCGTTTTTAGCATAAAGGGCTGTTGAATTTTGTCAAAAGCCTTTTCTGCATCTATTGAGATAATATGTGATTCTTGTCTTTGGTTCTGTTTATATGCTGGATTACGTTTATTGATTTGCGAATGTTGAACCAGCCTTGCATCCCAGGGATGAAGCCCACTTGATCATGGTGGATAAGCTTTTTGATGTGCTGCTGAATCCGGTTTGCCAGTATTTTATTGAGGATTTTTGCATCGATGTTCATCAGGGATATTGGTCTAAAATTCTCTTTTTTGTCGTGTCTCTGCCAGGCTTTGGTATCAGGATGATGTGGCCTCATAAAAAGAGTTAGGGAGGATTCCCTCTTTTTCTATTGATTGAAATAGTTTCAGAAGGAATGGTACCAGCTCCTCCTTGTACCTCTGGTAGAATTCAGCTGTGAATCCATCTGGTCCTGGACTTTTTTTGGTGGGTAGGCTATTAATTGTTGCCTCAATTTCAGAGCTTGCTATTGGTCTATTCAGGGATTCAACTTCTTCCTGGTTTAGTCTTGGGAGAGTGTAAGTGTCCAGGAAATATCCATTTCTTCTAGATTTTCTAGTTGATTTGCGTAGAGGCATTTATAGTATTCTCTGATGGTTGTTTGTATTTCTGTGGGGGGGTCGGTGGTGATATCCCCTTTATCATTTTTTATTGCGTCTATTTGATTCTTCTCTCTTTTCTTCTTTATTAGTCTAGCTAGCGGTCTGTCAATTTTGTTGATCTTTTCAAAAAACCAACTCCTGGATTCATTGATTTTTTGGAGGGTTTTTGTGTCTCTATCTCCTTCAGTTCTGCTCTGATCTTAGTTATTTCTTGCCTTCTGCTAGCTTTTGAATGTGTTTGCTCTTGCCTCTCTAGTTCTTTTAATTGTGATGTTAGAGTGTCAATTTTAGATCTCTCCTGCTTTCTCTTGTGGGCATTTAGTGCTATAAATTTCCCTCTACACACTGCTTTAAATGTGTCCCAGAGATTCTGGTATGTTGTATCTTTGTTCTCATTGGTTTCAAAGAACCTCTTTATTTCTGCTTTCATTTCGTTATGTACCCAGTAGTCATTCAGGAGCAGGTTGTTCAGTTTCCATGTAGTTGAGCGGTTTTGATTGAGTTTCTTAGTCCTGAGTTCTAGTTTGATTGCACTGTGGTCTGAGAGACAGTTTGTTATAATTTCAGTTCTTGTACATTTGCTGAGGAGTGCTTTACTTCCAATTATGTGGTCAATTTTGGAATAAGTGCGATGTGGTGCTGAGAAGAATGTATATTCTGTTGATTGGGGTGGAGAGTTCTATAGATGTCTATTAGGTCCGCTTGGTGCAGAGATGAGTTCAATCCTGGATATCCTTGTTAACTTTCTGTCTCGTTGATCTGTCTAATGTTGACAGTGGAGTGTTGAAGTCTCCCATTATTATTGTATGGGAGTCTAAGTCTCTTTGTAGGTCTCTAAGGACTTGCTTTATGAATCTGGGTGCTCCTGTATTGGGTGCATATATATTTAGGAGAGTTAGCTCTTCCTGTTGAATTGATCCCTTTACCATTATGTAATGGCCTTCTTTGTCTCTTTTGATCTTTGATGGTTTAAAGTCTGTTTTATCAGAGACTAGGATTGCAACCCCTGCTTTTTTTTGTTCTCCATTTGCTTGGTAGATCTTCCTCCATCCCTTTATTTGAGCCTATGTATGTCTCTGCATGTGAGATGGGTCTCCTGAATACAGCAGACTGATGGGTCTTGACTCTTTATCCAGTTTGCCAGTCTGTGTCTTTTAATTGGAGCATTTAGTCCATTGACATTGAAGGTTAATATTGTTATGTGTGAACTTGATCCTGTCATTATGATATTAACTGGTTATTTTGCTCGTTAGTTGATGCAGTTTCTTCCTAGCCTCGATGGTCTTTACATTTTGGCATGTTTTTGCAATGGCTGGTACCGGTTGTTCCTTTCCATGTTTAGGGCTTCCTTCAGGGTCTCTTGTAAGGCAGGCCTGGTGGTGACAAAATCTCTAAGCATTTGCTTATCTGTAAAGGATTTTATTTCTCCTTCACTGATGAAGCTTAGTTTGGCTGGATATGAAATTCTCGGTTGAAAATTCTTTTCTTTAAGAACGTTGAATATTGGCCCCCACTCTCTTCTGGCTTGTAGAGTTTCTGCCGAGAGGTCTGCTGTTATTCTGATGGGCTTCCTTTGTGGGTAACCCGACCTTTTCTCTGGCTGCCCTTAAGATTTTTTCCTTCATTTCAACTTTGGTGAATCTGGCAATTATGTGTCTTGGAGTTGCTCTTCTGGAGGAGTATCTTTGTGGCGTTCTCTGTATTTCCTGAATTTGAATGTTGGCCTGCCCTACTAGGTTGGGGAAGTTCTCCTGGATGATATCCTGAAGAGTGTTTTCCAACTTGGTTCCATTTTCCCCCTCACTTTCAGAACCCCAATCAGACGTAGATTTGGTCTTTTTACATAATCCCATACTTCTTGCAGGCTTTGTTCATTTCTTTTTCTTCTTTTTTCTTTTGGTTTCTCTTCTCGCTTCATTTCATTCATTTGATCCTCAATCGCTGATACTCTTTCCTCCAGTTGATCGAGTCGGTTACCGAAGCTTGTGCATTTGTCACGTATTTCTCGTGTCATGGTTTTCATCTCTGTCATTTCGTTTATGATCTTCTCTGCATAATTAGTCTAGCTGTCAATTCTTCCACTTTTTTTTCAAGATTTTTAGTTTCTTTGCGCTGGGTACGTAATTCCTCCTTTAGCTCTGAGAGGTTTGATGGACTGAAGCCTTCTTCTCTCATCTCGTCAAAGTCATTCTCTGACCAGCTTTGATCCGTTGCTGGCGATGGGCTGCGCTCCTTTGCAGGGGGAGATGCGCTCTTATTTTTTGAATTTCCAGCTTTTCTGCCCTGCTTCTTCCCCATCTTTGTGGTTTTATCTGTCTCTGGACTTTGATGATGGTGACGTACTGATGGGGTTTTGGTATAGGTGTCCTTCCTGTTTGATAGTTTTCCGTCTGACAGTCAGAAGGACTGTCTGTTGGTCTGTTAGAGATTGCTTGAGGTCCACTCCAGACCCGTTTGCCTGGGTATCAGCAGCAGAGGTTGCCGAAGATAGAATATTGCTGAACAGCGAGTGTACCTGTCTGATTCTTTCTTTGGAAGTTTCCTCTCAGGGGTGACGCCACCCTGTGAGGTGTGGGGTATCAGACTGCCCCTAGTGGGGGATGTCTCCCAGCTAGGCTACTCGGGGTCAGGGACCCACCTGAGCAGGCAGTCTGTCCGTTCTCAGATCTCAACCTCCGCGTTAGGAGATCCACGGCTCTCCCAAAGCTGTCAGACAGAGTCGTTCGGGTCTGCAGCGGCCCCGCTCTTTCCCCTAATGGACTGCAGCTGTGCGCTGTCCGCAGCGGTAGAGTCTACAGAGACAGGCAGGCTCCTTGAGCTGCTGTGAGCTCCACCCAGTTCGAGCTTCCCAGCGGCTTTGTTTACTACTTAAGCCTCAGCAATGGCGGGCGCCCCTCCCCCAGCCTCGCTGCTGCCTTGCGGATAGATCGCCGCAGACGGCTGTGTTAGCTGTGAGGGAGGCTCCGTGGGCGTGGGACCCTCCCGGCCAGGTGTGGGATATATTCTCCTGGTGTGCCTGTTTCCTTAAAGCGCAGTATTGGGGTGGGAGTTACCCGATTTTCCAGGTGTTGTGTGTCTCAGTTCCCCTGGCTAGGAAAAGGGATTTCCTTCCCCCTTGCGCTTCCAGGTGAGGCGATGCCTCGCCCTGCTTCAGCTCACGTGGTCAGGCTGCAGCAGCTGACCCGCACCGATTGTCCGGCACTCCTAGAGAGATGACCCCAGTACCTCAGTTGAAAATGCAGAAATCACCAGTCTTCTGTGTCGCTCGCGCTGGGAGTTGGAGACTGGAGCTGTTCCTATTCGGCCATCTTGCTCCGCCCCCCTGTGCCACATTTTCTTAATCCAGTCTGTCACAGATGGACATTGGGTGATTCCAAGTCTTTGCTATTGTGAATAGTGCCGCAATAAACATACGTGTGCATGTGTCTTTGTAGTAGAGTAATTTATAATCATTGGGTATATACCCAGTAGTGGGATGGCTGGGTCATATGGTACATCTAGTTCTAGATCCTTGAGGAATCGCCATACTGTTTTCCATAATGGTTGAACTAGTTTACAATCCCACCAACAGTGTAAAAGTGTTCCTATTCTCCACATCCTCTCCAGCATCTATTGTTTCCTGACTTCTTAATGATTGCCATTCTAACTGGTGTGAGATGGTATCTCATTGTGGTTTTGATTTGCATTTCTCTGATGGCGAGTGATGACGAGCATTTTTTCATGTGTCTGTTGGCTGTATGGAAACAGATGAAGTTTTAAACCAGGAAGGTTTAAACCTTCTCCTCTGAAGTGACCTGCTAACCATGGGCTCTCCTGAAGCCAGAGGGCCATCGCTCGCTCTTCTGGGCCCTCAAAGTGGAGTAATCTTTCCACGTTTCATTATTTCATAGGACTGTGTAAATAGCATGAGGGAAATACTGACCAAGGGGTATATTTTTCAGTTTGTAGTGAAAGTGTTATTTCTCTGTCAGAATGCATGATGTCCTTCAGCCTCCTAGCCTGTCATCCCTTCTGTGGGATGAAGAACTTCATAGACAAGAGGGGGTAAAGAGATTTAAACATTTTTGTAAAGACTTTTAAGTGTGCAGAGAAGAAGGGGGAAGCAAATTCCATAACATGATTCCTATGCTGAGGGAGAAGATAGAGCTGGTGTTTGAAATGATCACGCATTTCAAAGATCCAAATATTAAACACACAAAATAAAAGATTATGAAAAACTCATAATGTCAAGGAGGCAAAGCAGAACTCTATCCTATTTCTATTTTTATTTGTTTAATGATTATTTTAGGTTTGGAGGTGCATGTGAAGGTTTGTTCCATAGGTAAACATGTGTCCCGGCGGTTTGCTATACACATTATTTCATCACCCAGGTACTAAGCCCAGTACCCAATAGTTATCTTTTCTTCTCCTCTCCTCCCTCACCCTCCCCATGCAAGTAGATCCTGGTGTCTGTTGCTTTCTTCTTTGTGTTCATAAGATCTTCTCATTTAGCTCCTGGGAGCTCCATTTTATTTCCTGGTATAACACATTGCAGTTTAGACATAAGAATTAGTGGTAACTCTTGCAGGGTCTTCAAGTCTAGTAGATAGACTTTATCTCAGTTAATATTCAACATGAGGACAGCCATTGCCATGGTTTGAACGTGTCCCCAAAGTTCATGTGTTGGAAGCTCAATCCACAACACCATTGTGTTGAGAGGCAGGACTTTTAAGAGAGGTGATTAGGAGATGAGGGCTCTGGTCTAGTGAGTGGATGAATGCTGTTCCTGAGGGAGTGGGTCCATTATCAACGATGGGATCCTGACATGAGGATAAATTCGCCTACTTCTTCTCTTGCTTTCTTGCCTTTCTACCTTCCACCATGGGATAACACCACAAGAAGGCCCTCACCAGATGCAGACCCTCGATCTTGGACTTCCCAGTCTCCAGAATTGTAAGAAATAAATCTCTGTTCCTTTATAAATTACTCAGTCTCAGGTATTCTGTCAGAGCAGCACAAATCGGACTAAGACAGCCACCTCTCCCTGTTTCTTGTATCTTTCACTGAGAAGTTTCCGGGACTGGCAGTGAAGGACAGGGGCTCCTGGAATCACACAGCAGCTGGAGATGGAGGCAGTCAGAATAGCAGCTGGAGACCTGGTACATCGACCTGGGAGTGAGGCCTGTTGTTATCCTCTTTCTGCCACAGACAGACCAGGGAACCACTCCCAGTTCGCTGTCAGCCAGGCCTGGAGGTGCCTGCCCATGCGGCATTGCTGTGCTCTGGCTGGTCCTCACCTGGGAAGCCTCACAGAAACTTAGCACTAAGCACTGACAGCCAGGCGCAGGCTCCAGCAGCCAGGACCACAGACTTCCTGGACTTCGTGCCCCTTGTTCTTGGTTTTTTTCACGTGGAGCTGGTGGTGAGGAGGGGTTGGCCTAAGGGTGGGGCAGCCGAGGTGGGGGGAGGGAACATTTGCCAAAGTGTTTCCCGAGAGCAGTTTCCTAGCTAGAAACAGATGTTCTGGTGGCTTGCTGGCCAAAAGCATAATGTAAAAACATTAACATATATATCCTTCAAAGCATTCTGACTTCACTTTTCAGTTCTCAGTAGCTTCTCTCATGCTTTAAAAACGGAGCGGAAACCAGCCTTTTCCTGGTCCGCATTTTGTGGGCTTCAGTCGGCTGCAGGTCCAGCGACTTCTGGGCTGTCGGGGGCCTGCACCGCCTTCCTGCTCTTGTTTAGTCTCCTTTTTCATTTGCAGGGCAGCGATTCCCAACTGCGGGAAGGAGCTTAGATGTTTTTGGCAGTTCCCGTGGAGAAACCCTGTATACGTTATCTCCAGGAGCTGAAGGGATTGAGTTATTTCCCAGCGGCCTCGTGACTGGAGGTGGGGTCAAAAGAGGAGTGTGGTGGAGAATGGAGACTGGCACCCAGCGCTCCAGCCCCAGGGAAGGCAGTGGATTCCCAGGGCCCCCGGGACTCAGTGGAGGATCTTACTTTACTCCTGGGGTCTGAGGGTTGGCATCTTGTTCAGATGGACTCACAGATTAAAGGAAAAAAATAATAAAGATCTGCTAGAAGGGACCTGAATCTGGCCATATTCCCTCCCTGCCTCCTTTCGGATTGTTAAGCCTGATGCTTTTGATTTAGGGACCATGAATTGCAGAAAGGTAGTAATTTCAGACTTTAGAGATCATCCAATTTAACCTCATTATTTTAAAGAAAAGAAATCAGGGAAGAGAGTCGTTCATTGAGTTTCCTGACTGTTAGGGTGCAGTCCCAGCTCACTTGTCCTCTTTCTTTTTTTTTTTTTTGAGACGGAGTCTCGCTCTGTCGCCCAGGCTGGAGTACAGTGGCTGGATCTCAGCTCACTGCAAGCTCCGCCTCCCGGGTTTACGCCATTCTCCTGCCTCAGCCTCCCGAGTAGCTGGGACTACAGGCGCCCGCCACCTCGCCCGGCTAGTTTTTTGTATTTTTTAGTAGAGACGGGGTTTCACCGTGTTAGCCAGGATGGTCTCGATCTCCTGACCTCGTGATCCGCCCGTCTCGGCCTCCCAAAGTGCTGGGATTACAGGCTTGAGTCACCGCGCCCGGCCTACTTGTCCTCTCTCTATAGCACTCAAAGTTCCCCGTGTGTTCCTTCCTGCTTCCTTCTGATCTAGACCAAAGGGTGTGTTTTCTTGTGTCTTTTGCGACCTCCATGAGTTTTGTCCACGTTGACCTTACATCTGCCACTTGCAGCAGACCCAGACCCCTCCTTCCTGGCTGTGCATTCCTGTAATTGAGTGCACATTTCCTGTAAACAAGTACGAAACAGGTGCATTGTCAAGATGTAATGTGTTATAGAGGTTACTGATTCTCCGAGGGCTTCCCCTGAAAACTCTGAGTGGTTTAGAGGAAAGAATATTCACTCCACAGACGCATATGCTTTCCAGGTAATTCGATCCTTTGTCTTATTCCGACCAGCTAGAGGGTGTCAATTTGGCCCTCTCACTCTGGCCAAGGCTTCATAATCCTTTCTCCATCGCTTTTCCTCCCCTACTCATCCTCTGGCGCCCATACCACGAGGTGAATTTCTACAATTTACAAACACTGCCCTTGCAAATTAGATTTTGATTTGTATTGGAAAAGAATTCCCCAAGGAAGGCCGGCCAGCCCCCAGTACTCTTTCCACCCATGCTTTGCTGCGGCTGCTCCATGGAGAATGGCTTCCTCCGATGGCTTTTGTAGCAGTGGCTAGTTGGGAGGGTCTTACTGCCTCATGGAAAAGCCAGGCTAGGGAGGTGGGGGGCGTCTTACTGAGTGACCCCAGGCTCAAGAGATTCCTTTTCCATGGATCGAGCTGTTTCATCAGGCCCCCAAGCTGCTTTATGTCTTTTCTATTGTAGTGCTAAGCGTGTCTTTTCTTTCCTAGACAATGCTTCATCCCTGATTTCTGGGAGGTTAGCTTTGAAGAAGCAGGATAGGCTTCCACCCAAAATTTGGATACTGAGACTGACAATGCCACACACATACCAAGATACTGTAAAAAGGTTTATTACACACACAATCAAGCTTTTGGGGAGAGCAAGGCAAGCTTCCCAGGTTAGTCTGAAAATGTCCTGTGAGAGCAGGGAAAGGAGACCGGCTTGAAGTTTTTATTATGGCTCTTGGTGGGGCTGGGGTGAGGGTTCCAGTGCATGGGAAAGGGCTCGCACGGCTTGCGTGTCCTGCTGGTGCCAAAGAGGGAACACCCAGGCTTCCTATCAGCCTGCTGAGATGTGTGAGTGGGAGAGGGGTGGGTGAGGCCTAAAAGCCCCACCAATCCATGGAGCCAGACTCTTTATTACAGGCTTATTTTAGATTTATAAATATTTGTTCAAAATATGAAAAAATTGGTGCCAGACAAGATATACCTATCCTTAACAGATAACCAAATCCAGGGGTTCAGAAGTTCTTGAGTAACAAAGCCAGCAACACAGGGTTCACTCACTTTTTCAAATACACAACATAAACCAAGGCATCTACTCACCTTAAAAAATATTCTGGCCTCATGATATTCTCTTTTCGCTTGGAAGTTTAAAGTAATGACTTTGCTGGGAAACATATGAGATGATGAAAATAATTTTTATCATTTGTTTTAATATTATTTCCTTATTCAAAATCTCTACAGTCTCACGATGGAATTCAAATCAAAATGAAGATCTGCATGTTGCTAATTTCCAAATTTACATTTTCAGTCCAGCCCTCACCTGAGGTGGTCTAGACGTTACTCCCAAGCATGTTCTTCATAGTGCTGTTTGGGTGTTTAGAAGGAATCTCAAATTTAACCTGTCCCAAATAGAGCTGTTGATTTGCCCTCCAAGCTTGACCTACCCCCTACTCTCCCATCTCAGTAAGTGGCATCACCATCTTCCCAGCTGCATTATCCAAAATTCTAGAGGTCACTCTCGATTGTCCTCTTTCCTTCACGGTACATAAGTCTTGTGGGTAGAGTTAGAAAACATAGTCAAGATGGCTGGGTGTGGTGGCTCACGCCTGGCATCCCAGCACTTTGGGAGGTCGAGGAGGGCGGATCACGAGGTCAGGAGATCAAGACCATCCTGGCTAACACGGTGAAACCCCGTCTCTACTAAAAATACAAAAAAAATTAGCCGGATGTGGTGGTGGGTGCCTGTACTTCCAGCTACTCGGGAGGCTAAGGCAGGAGAATGGCATGAACCCGGGAGGTGGAACTTGCAGTGAGCCAAGATCACGCCACTGCACTCCAGCCTGGGGAACAGAGCTAGACTCTGTCTCAAACAACAACAACAACAACAGCAACAACAAAAACCACAACAACAGCAACAACAACAAAAAGATAGTCAAGATGTAATGTGTTTAGAATCTCGCCTCTTCCTCCCCTCCTAAAGCCTCTGCCTCTGCTCCTCTGGCCCTGTTATTGGTTGAAAGATGTCCCCCCAAAGGCTATCTTCAAGTCCGAACCCTCAGGTGGTTTTTGAATGTAATCTTATTTGTAGAAATAGGAGCTTGGCAGGTATAATCAAGGTGAAACAAAGTTATGAGGGTGGGGCCAAATCCGATCGGACTGGTGTCTTTACAACAAGAGGAGAAGAGACACAGACACACAGGAAAGACCGCCATGTGACAATGGGGCAGAGCGGAGCGATGCCGTCACGGGCCAGGGACTGCCTGGGGCTACTAGGAGCTAGGGAGAGGCAAGAAAGGATCTTCCCCTAGAGGCTTCAGAGGGAGCATGCTCTTGCTAACACCTTGGTTTTGAAGTTCGAGTCTCCAGAACAGTGAGAAAATAAGTATCTGTTGTTTGAAGCCACTCAAGTAGTGGTACTTTGGTACAGCAGCTCTAGCAAAACACACGGGCCCTACAACCACTTTTTCACACAGTAGCCGGAGGGACTTTTTCAAACCTAGTGCAGAGGGTGTTCCTCCTCCCGCATCAAAACCTCTGTCATTTTTTCTCTGAACTTACGATAAAAACCAGACTCTTCACCAGTACCAACAAGGCCTCATGTACCTGTCCTGGCTAGCTCTGATCTCATCCCATACTTTTCTCTTGTTCCTTATCCTCAGCATCAGCGGCCCACTGAATAAGGATGATGTGACTGGCTGCCTTGGGGTCTTTGTACTCACTGTTCCTGTGGCCCCAAAGGAATCGGCTGGAGTCACCGCCCATCCTCCTAATACTACCCTGTTTCCTCCAGAGCACTTACTTTGATCTGATAATCCTACCAGATAAATAAACTAATAAATCCTAGTTTATTATTTGCCCCCCTCCTGCTCTGTGATAAAGTTCATGAGAGCTGAGCCTTGTTTGTGTTTAAACCTGGACCCATTCTTAGGAAGCTATTGGGCCTTCGGTTCTCCTCTCTGGACAACTGAAACAAACTGAGATTCTAGAATTCTCTCAGGTGTGGGGAATAACAGCCAACACTAGTTCTCTGGGAAGATATGAAATATGGAGGGATATAATAGATGTACCCCAAAAAGATCCATATTCATTTTTCTTAACCATTTCTTATTCCAGATAGGGTATTTGACCTTTGATCCTGGTAGGCAAAAATGGGAAAATTCTTGAAGTTGCATACACTCTGACTTTGTGTAATTTTATTATTATTTTGGGTTTTGCAAATTGAGTCAGTTGGTGATGTATGAAAAGGATTTGATTCTGTCTTTCATTTCTTATGTAGACAGTTTTCCCTGACAGAGTGACAAAATGTGATGTGCCAGGCAGGCTATGAGAATCACTGTGCCTGCTGCCTCTGGAATGACGAGGAATAAATAACCAGAACCCGTCTGCGTGGCTGCCGACAATGCGTCATGGAAATACACCTGGCCCCTCCCACCCTTGCTTGGCTATGCTGGAGTTTGCTCCCTTTGTCTATGAGGCAGAGAGAAATTGCACTAGGGCAGTGAGTGATGAGTCTCTTGTGTCATACAGAGACTTGAACAGCATCTATGTTCCTGGGATAGGAGGACTCTTCTGCTATTCTTGGGATGCAATATAAAGGCTTATTTTTATTTTATTTTATTTTATTTTGAGATGGAGTCTTGCTTTGTTGCCCAGGCTGGAGTGCAGTGGTGTGATCTCGGCTTACTGCAACCTGTGCCTCCGGGGTCCAAGCAATTCTCCTGCCTCAACCTCCCAAGAAGCTGGGATTACAGGTGTCCACCACCATGCCTGGCTAATTTTTGTGTTTTTAGTAGAGATGGAGTTTCACCATGTTGGTCAGGCTGGTCTCAAACTCCTGACCTCAAGTGATCCGCTGGCCTCAGCCTCCCAAAATGCTGGGATTACAGGCATGAGCCACTGAGCCCAGCCTAAAGGCTTGTTTTTAAAAAGATCCTTTTTACCAACATGCAACAATGTCTCAAGTTCTTGCAAATGGTCACCTCTTTGTGTTAGGAAGCTTTTATCTGTAGAAGGCCCTTATTAAATGGTAAATGGGTTAGCTAAAAGACATTCCAGAAACTTTGGATACGTGAACCAAAGAAGTGAGAATAAGTTAATTGTTTTCATCACAAATGGTATTTTTCTGACTCTGGTAAAGACAAGTGAACTGTTGAAACTCCAACTCCTTTCAGGGTCCTCTGACTATTACTGGGTGTCTCCAAGGCTGACTGTGGTTTGTGCAAGAATAAACTGCCCAAGCCTTCACTGACAGCTGAGGCCTTGACTCGAGATGCTGCTGTGAGCCCTAGGTCCTTCTCTCTGGGCTCCGCATCACTGCAGGTCCACGAGTTCACTGGGAAAGGGCACCTTCCCAGCAGGTTCTTCATTCTTTCCTGGGAAGGTGCAGGGCCACCTTCGCTCCCAGATCTGGATCCACCAGGGACTGACTCCTGTGGTGAGCACAGCATACGCACCCCCGGGTGTGCTGGTAAACCATCAGCAGGGCAGCTTTTCAGACTTGTTTAGAAAGTGGTCATAATATAAATTTGGGTGGGAAGTAGATGGAGTTCCTGGGGCGGGGAGGGCAGCCCACGTGGAACACCAGCAGTCCCTCATGAATGGAGACCCATGCAGTCACTCAGGGCTGCAAGCTCGGAAAGAGCTTTATGCTTGGGGCTTAAGGCTCTGTGTTTGTCATCCTGAGATTCTTAATCTTGTTGAAGTTTGTGTTTTATTTATTTATATTTTTGAGACGGAGTCTCCCTCTGTCACCCGGGCTAGAGTGAAGTGGTGTGATCTCAGTTCACTGCAACCTCTGCCTCCCGAGTTCAAGCACTTTTCCTGCCTCAGCCTCCCGAGTAGCTGGGATTACAGGCATGCACCACTACACCCGGTTAATTTTGTATTTTTGGTGGAGACGGGGTTTTACCATATTGGCCAAACCGGTCTCAAACTCCTGACCTCAAATGATCTGCCTGTCTCAGCCTCTGAAATTGCTGGGATTACAGGTGTAAGCCACTGTGACTGGCGGAATTTGCATTTTGTAAGTGAAGTCTGATGGGAGGGGTGCACCAGGTATTCCCACTGCCTCTCTGGGACTTGCTGTCAGTCTCATGTACCAAGCCTCCTGGGGTACCTGGCCCTGCCCAGCCTCCCTTTGCACTCTCCTCCAGAGCCCTGTCGCCCTCTGCTTAGGTGTGTTGGTGGGGAGGTCCCTGGTCCGGATGCAGCATGGGCCCTAAGTGCCTTGGCCTGCCCTGGGATGGTGAGTGACTCTGGGGCCTCTTGTCTACTCCTAGTCTAGGTACTGGGCACATCCAAGAGCTGAGGCTGCAATCCCTTGGGGCCACCCAATCCCCAGGGTTGAGGCTGTGGGCCCGTGGGAAGCAGAGATTTCCTTTGTGTCCCCAACTGAGGCTCTGCATTTTCATTAAAGAGGTACGGAGCAGATCAGCTCTTCTACTTACTACTTTCTCTGCTGGTTGGTCCTGGTCTCAGGCGATAAAGTTTCTCTTTAAGAAACTTTACCAACACTGTTCAGATTTCTTGCCTTTATTCATACACACACACACACACACACACACACACACACACACAATATACATATATTCTGCCCTGGAATGTCTTCTCTTGGCCTCTCATGTTTTTTCAACTTCTACTTATATTTTAAGGTTTATGTCAAGACTCATCTATCTCTCCCCTAAGACTTCTGGCCCACTGTGGACCACAGAGCTGGTTCTCTGCATGGAACTTGGTGTTTCATCTTCTCTAGTGTTATCTGCAAATTAAACATAGATTTTCTGTAGTACCTTCAGCGTTCATTGTTTGGGATTGTTATTTAACTTGTTGTGTGTTTATGTTTTGTTTATATTACTCTGTTCTTGGTAGTCTCCAGGTAGACACAGGCAAAAATATGTATTGATTACACACTGGGTGTGTCATGGGCACATTTTGGAAAATAAGCAAAGGATTAAAGCCACACTTCCTGTAGAAGCTACTGATTGGCTGAAATAAACTGTCTGATTTAAGTGATTTGGGGAAGAAGTAATGATAATTAGAAACTGACAGTTAAAAAAGAAATCTTAAGTGGGGTGTGGTGGCTCACGCCTGTAATCCCAGCACTCTGGGAGGCTGAGGCAGGTAGGTCACCTGAGGTCAGGAGTTCAAGACCCGGTTGGCTAACATGGAGGAACCCTGTCTCTGTTAAAAATATAAAAATTAGCCAAGTGTGGCAGCACACACCTGTAGTCCCAGCTACTCAAGAGACTGAGGCAGGAGAATCGCTTGAACCTGGGAGGCGGAGGTTGCAGTTTGCCGAGATCGCGCCACTGCACTCCAGCCTGGGTGACAGAGAGAGCCTCCTCTCAAAAAAAGAGAGAAAGAAATCTTTTCAGCCAGAAGACAGTGATTTCTACAGCAGGGGGCTCATTTGATATGAAGGCTGTTTTTAGAAATCCCTGGGTTATTGTATCTCTAAAGGATTAAACTTAACTCTCACCATGACATGAGCGTATCTGTCCTTCCAGATCCACAAATGATGTTTTGTACCCCCACACACAAGGGTGAGTAAAATCTGGGCGCTCAGGCAGCAATGCCACAGTTATTGCTCAGCTTTTGAAAGTCCGCCCAGCCTGGTGAGGATGTATTTGGTTCTTTGCCCTCCTCTCTGCCCAGTTTTCCCCTGACTGGTGATTTCCTGCTGTCCTTTGAATTCCTGTAGCTCCTACTGCAGCTTCTGCCACAGGGGGCTCCCCAAATACTGTGAAGCACCCAGAACTCATAGGGTTTCATTTCACTAAAGAATGTTCCTTTTCTGTTTCTTCCAGTGCCTGTGGATGAACACTACAGCCATTTGCTCCATTTTCTGAGAATTTCTCCGTGGATGCTTTAAGAACCAAGGATGAATTCAACATCTCTGTTTCATGTGGAAGTTGTTCTCAGCGTCATTTGTTTTCTTACTTGGGTGGAAAAGATAGCTGGGTAGGTGTTTTCCTCCCAGGGCCTTCCGAGGAGTTTAAAAACAGAGACTTGAAAGGTCCCTATTCTTTCCTAAAATACTCACAGAATCCCATGACTAATATATAAATAAAGATTGTTTTATTAGTCACCCAACAATGAAAGAAGAAATCCTCCCACTTCTCAAATGCTTCCTTTCAGAGTAAACTGAATGACCTGACTGATTCATGGAACTAATTTGTAACAATAATAAAGACGAAGCAGGACCCCAGACAAGCTTTCAAAGACCCTTGCTGCCTCATCCCGCTCTTCCATTCCTCGGCCTGTGACTGATGCCCTTGAGGAAGCCCCTGTTTGTACTGAGAGCGGCCCAGAAGCCTCTTCTCCTTGCTCAGACAATTGCTTGTGTGGCCGCTGCCAACTTGGGGCTTCCTGGACTCCACAAGCTCAGGAGGTCTGAGCTCAGTCACACCCTGCATCACCCCTGCTCCCCAGGCTCCTGCCCTGAACCACAGCTCCCTGCTTATTTAAGAAGGGCTAGTTACCTCAAGGTTCACTTCCAGGCAGAGGCCACATCTGTTAGGCAAGAAAATAGATGAAAAGCATAGTTAGCAAATGTCTGCTCTTGGCCAGGCACTGAGCTAGGAGGTGTCTTATTCATCTGTCATCTTATTTCATCATGTAAATGACCCCGTGAGGCAGAGATGGTTGTTTTAATTATACAGAAGGAGAAACACAGAGTCAGAAAGTTTAAGAAACTTAATCTGAAATTGTATTGTGTTCCAGTGGTCTCCAAACTGGGGTAGGTCCACTCTAGTGAAGGTCCCTGGTTAATTCTTGCTGCTTAAGCACTAACCACATGAGACTCATCCAGCTGGCCAGTTTCCAGATGAAACTGTGGTAGGTAAATTCTTTGGAAAAGAAAATGGAGTCCATTTCCACATGACCACAGTAAGTCTCTGTTAATTAATGACTGAAAATAGCTCTGTATGTTCACATAGCATCCAAATTTGCTTCAAGAATTATTCAAATATGGAACTAAGAGTTTCAGCTACGGAATACAACCTCTCAGCATTTGGAGTATAGACATCTTTTCTGGCCTTCCACAAAACTCCAGTGGAAACACAAACATAAAAATCACTCAAGTTTCCACACCTGTAGTCCCAGCCATTCAGGACGCTGAGGTGGGAGGATCATTTGAGCCCGGGAATTAAAGACTGCAGAGAACTATGGTCATGCCACTGCACTTCAGTCTGGGTGACAGAGCGAGACTCAGAGCAAGACCCTATCTCAAACAAACAAACAAACAAAACTCAAGTTCCCACTTCAGTTCCTGGCATATTTTCTGGTGGTAAAGAGCTTCCAAAATATGTATATTGGGCAAATCTTTCATTTGTTAGCCTAGTTTCTCTTCTGTTGGGAAATAACTGTAACAGTAGCTAATATTTATTTATTTTTTATGTTTTGAGACAGAGTCTTGCTCTGTCGCCCAGGCTGAAGTGCAGTGGCATGATCTCGGCTCACTGCAACCACTGCCTTCTGGCTTCGAACAGTTTTCCTGCCTCAGCCTCCCAAGCAGCTGGGGTTACAGATGTGCACTCCCATGCCCAGCTAACTTTTATATTTTTAGTAGAGATGGGGTTTCACTATGTTGGCCAGGCTGGTCTTGAACTCCTGACCTCAAGTGATCCATCTGCCTTGACCTCCCAAAGTGTTGGGATTACAGGCATGAGCCACTGTGCCTGGCCAATAGCTAATATTTATACAGCCCTTATGAAGCACCAGGCACTGCCCTAAGCATTTTACATATATTAATTTATTTAATCATCACAGCAATTCTATTGGGTGAGTAACACTATCATTCTCATTTTATATGCAAGGAAATTGAGGCCCAGAGAGGTTAAGAGACTTGCCCAAGGACACATGGCTGGTAAGAGGCAGAGCCAAGACTTCCCAGGCAGTCGAGACCTAGAGCATGCTCAGCCCCTGGCTTAGACAGATGGTGAGATGGTTAGGTTGTAACTGGTGACATTTACATTTAGACAGATGGTCGGAGTGGTTGAGCGTTACAGCATGCTAAAGTCAAATGCAAGTCTCCCATTATGTAGAAATCATGGTTTATTGAGAACTATTTTCCAGGCTTTATGGTAACCTTTATAGATGTATTTAATATTCACAGCAATTCCAGTCTTTCTGACTACAAAGCCCATAGTGTTAACCAGTACCCTACACTATGCAGTGGTGGCTCAGAGTTGCTTCACTAGTTTCTTAGTTATTGCTAAAGCTAATTATTATTTCCACATGGGTTGGTTTAATATTCGTGTTAGGTGAAGTTTGTAGTCAATAACAGTGAGCAATATGAAGAAGTTTAAACAAGTGAGATGAATTAATTTCATGTGCTTCAAGCTCTTATAAAACCTATAGGCAGAGGGATTTTAGAGATCTTCTACCAAAAAAAAAGCCTCTCTTGTTGAATGAGTTTGCATTCCTTCCTCAGGTATTTCAAATTACAGAACCCACAATTTTTCCTTTTTTGCCAAAGTGACCAGAAAGCTCACAGTGTATTTGAATGCTCAAAGTAACTGTAGTAACAGATTTTTTTGGTATATTTATTTCTCTTTTCACATATATTCTGCTTGTCTTTTTTTTTTTTTTTTTTTTTTTTTGTAGCTGGGACAACAGGTGTGTGCTATCACGCCTGGCTAATTTTTGCAGTTTTTGTAGAGACAGGGCTTTACCATGCTGCTCAGGCTGGTTTTGAACTTCTGGGCTCAGGCAATCCGTTGGCTTCGACCTCCCAAAGCACTGGGATTACAGGCACGAGCCACTGTGCTCAACCCTGTTTCAGTCTTAATGGTATTATTATATCTATATCTCAATACACGCATTCCTGGGTGGAATACATTTTATTTATTATTTTTAAAAATCTATTTATTTATTTTTATAAAAATCTATTTATTTATTTATATATTTATTTTAGACAGGGTCTGGCTCTGTCACCCTCTGTCACCCAGATTGGAGTATAGTGGCATGATCCCGGCTCACTGCAACCTCCACCTCCTGGACTCAGATGATCTTCCCACCTCAGCCTCCTGAGTAGCTGAGACTACACAGGAGCACACCACCACACCCAGCTAATTTTTTTTTTTTTTTTTAAAGAGACAGTCTCACTATGTTGCCCAGGCTGGTCTCAAACTCCTGAGCTCAAATGATCCACCCACTTCGGCCACCCAAAGTGCTAGGATTACAGGTGTTAGCCACAGTGCCTGGCCTTAAGTTGGATACATTTTAAAACAGAGAAGCTCCACTTGACTGCTTTGGTAGTCCAGGTGAGGAAGAAACCTCTTTGCGCGTAAGGGGAAGTGAGTTGCCCCTGATGGTGGTGGGCAGTTCCTGGCCTGGTGCTCCAAGGCCCTCTTGCCCAGTCTTTCTCATTCCAAAACACACGATGCTTCTGGTTTTGATAAGCAGCTGAGACTTGATTCAATCCCTACTGGAAACAATTAGGAGAAAATAATTTGCCATTGTAAGATCAAGCAAGGGAAACAGTCCCTGCTGGAACCATGTGTTTCTTTTATCTGGGATGCCCGTAACCTACAGAGCCCACATTCCTTGAGTTGGAGGGAAGAGGGATTATCTACTCCCATGGCTCCAGCTCCACGCAGACCTGGCAGCTCACTGCTGTGGACAGTCCAGCGTGTTGTACTCACAGGTATGGACCTTGGAGTCATAGAAATCCAGATTGAAACCAGCTCTACCTCACAGATGCCTTGGGAAAGTTGATTAACCTTTATAAGCCACATATGCTTATCTGTAAACTGGGAACACTACTCTCTAAAGATATTGTAAAAATTAACTAAGGTTATGTTTGTAAAGCAATTAACACAGCAAATGAGAAAAACGGCCCAAAAATGTACATCAGCGGAAATATTACTATTTTATTGCAGTGTCATTAAAATGGAAGCAAAGACTTTATAAATCTATGTTTCTTCTCAGAAATAGCAGGTCGCTTTAAATCCAGCAGCCCCTAACCCAAGATGGGCCACCACATGTAACTTTCAGTCTTTCAAAATACTTGATGTACTTGATGATAAATGAAATCTCAACAAAATCAAAGGATTTAATATTGTTAATAACACAACTCTGACTGCAATAGCACAGAATTTAAGAGCAACAACTAAAAAGATAGCCAAAAAAGATCATGTCTTTTATCAGTGTTTCAAAAGTTAAATAAATAATTCTAAATAATTTATAAGTCAAAGAAAATATCATAATAGTGAATTTAAATATTTTGAACTAAATAACTAAATACACTATCAAAAATTGTGGGATGTAGTTAAAGGAATATATGGAGGGAGATTTTTGACTTTAAATGTTTAATAAAACAGTGAGCTGAGTTTCAATTTAAGAAGTAAGGAAAGGCGGGCGGATCATGAAGTCAGGAGATCGAGACCATCCTGGTTAACACAGTGAAACCCCGTCTCTACTAAAAATACAAAAAATTAGCCGGGCGTGGTGATGGGTGCTTGTAATCCCAGCTACTCAGGAGGCTGAGGCAGGAGAATGGCGTGAACCTGGGAGGTGGAGCTTGCAGTGAGCCGAGATTGCGCCGCTGCACTCCAGCCTGGGTGACAGAGTGAGACTCTGTCTCAAAAAAAAAAAAAAAAAAAAAAAGAAGTAAGGTAAAAAGCAACAGTGCAGACCCAAAAAGACAAGGACAGAAGTAATAATGATAAGGGTGGGAATAACAAAACAGAATTTTAAAAACCCACAGGGTACTAAAACTAAACTAAATCTGAGTACTCCCAGCTTTCTCATCTGTAGAAAGGAGGGGACAGTATTGACCTCAAAGTAAAGGTGTGAGGGACACATGCCATAATCTGTGCAAAATGACTTTACCGAGAACTATTCGCATGCACTTCCATTTTCATTTTGTTTATTCAACACATATTTACTAATTACCTATTCTGTGCCAGGTGACTTGTCTGGCTGTGGATGTACAATGCCTCCTTGGACCTTATCTCTATAGGGATTGTGAATGTTAAGCGGGTCACTGTATGCTGTGCGGGAGATGTGCACTGGGTAAGGAGAGCGCAGGGTGGAGATATAGCCTACTCAAGGATGTTAGGAAAGTTTGGTTGGAAAATGAGGTTCAAGCAGAGATCAGGAGGTGGAGTGGAGGGAGAAGTACTGTGAGCAAAGGGAAGACCGGGTATGTGTGTAAGGAACAGGAGGTTGGGGCCAAAGTGTGTGGTATGGAGGGAGATGGGGTTGCAGGTGCTGGAAGGAGCTGTGCAGGCTCTCACAGGCCATGTTTGGATTCTAGAATTTTAAGAGCAATGAGAAACTGTTCTGTTGTTTTAACCAGGGGACAGAATGGATTGGAAGGAGACAGAATGAATGTAGGGGATTATTCAGAAGGTCATGCATGGTCCAGGTGAGAGATGAGATGATGGTGGCTTGAATTAAGATGACAGAGGTAGAGATGGAGAGAGGTGGATGAACTCGAGAGCTATTTCAAGGATAAAATCTAAACGCATACCCTAGAGTTCAGGGATGTGGATTAAGACACCTTACTGGCTCCCATGGATAAGGATGATTCAAGGACTTCCTCCCTGGGGGTGTGTGGTTCTTGTTTGTGGACCTACTGGTTCATTTGCCAGAACATGGCACTTCTATGCTATCATTTTTGCATCTTGGGTCAAAAGACAACAAGGTTGCTGACCAGGTGGCCTCTGGTCTGGCATCCTCTGGCCAGGCGGGTCCTGCTGCACTTGACTGAGAAAGCTGGCTGCTCTGACTGCTGCTACATTTGGTTGAAATTTCTTTTTCTTTCTAAAATAGTAATGCAATATACCTGGAGGTCCATTTATATTATTAAACTTTTAATACATTTCATAAGTAATATCCTACTTATTGAAAACATTTACTGTTTAGGATTTCCATTAGATCACTTGGATAAATGCAGAATTCCCCTGAAGTTGACAATAATGAGGAAACTTACAAAACACATGATTTGTCAAAAGCTCAAGTCTAAATAATTACATTAGTTGTGGAGGTCTAGGTAATTAATATGGTTTGGAAATAGAGGATCTTAGTGGGGTATAAGCACAATATATCTTCATGAATCGAGCTTTCTGGGAAGATGTGCCACATACTCAACAGACCTGATTTCCTTTCTTCCTGTGACTGCATTTCCCGGCCTCCCCTGCAGCTAGGTAAGATCATGTAATGGAATTCTGGCCAATAGAATATGAATGGAATTAATGTGGGCAACCTCCATGATGGGCACAGAAACACCTCCCAGGAAAAAGTCTTGATTTTTCCCCATGTCTGCTGACTAAATATTGACTCTTGAATAAACTTGAGTATCAGCTGTTGAAGGAGGCAGAGGCTCTGTCAGCCTGGGCCCCTGAGTGACTTTGTGGAGTATACCATCTCTCCAACTAGATTTTTTTATTTTTTATTTTTTAACTTTAAGTTCTAGGGTACATGTGCACAACGTGCAGGTTTGTTACATAAACTAGATTTTATGTAAGTGGGAAATAACCTTCTACAAGGTGAAGCCACTGAGATTTGGGGGTTTGCCTGCTACAGGTATTTAGCTGCAACACATATTAATCTGCATGACGGTCTAAGTGCAGTTGAACCAGCTAGTCCTGCTCTAAGAACTCCTTTTAAAGACCATCCTGTTTCTAAGCATCCGTTTTCAGTCTACCTGGTCATTCTCACTTCCCTATCCTTTCAGCTTTCAGTGGTTCAGTTTCTCTCAACTGCTTCCACCAAAATACCATCAACAGTAAGGAGGAACAATGTGGACGACCAGAAGGCTTGGGTGTTTCCTGAAGCTGCCCCTGCTTGGACTTTGGGTGGAAGTCATGATTGTTTGAGGGTTCATGCTGGCGCTCCCCCAGTGAACCCAGCTCACCTACCCTCTGCTCTGGCTCTAGTCTCTCTTCCCTTCTTCTAAGGGAGGCTACTGCCGAGCTCAGTAGGGAACTGGATTCAAGGAGAGCTGGGGCTTTATGGAGTTCTGGGGAGAAGTCTGACATGAGTCCTGAGCGAGTAGACCTACTCTAGCTGGACCTGAAGAGGTCAAGAGGCAAATGGATATGTGGGTTGAGTCTTTCCTGGACCTGAAGCTGGAAATGGAGGCTTTGTTCAGGATCCTCAGCGGAGGACTGAAAACCTGTGCTTTCATAACTCAAGCCACATTGGCAAGTGTGTGCTGTCTCCTCCCACCTTTGAGACAGCTGCCTTCGGAAGCGCATCTACCAGGAGCCAACAAAGAAAAGTGACAGCCTTTTGGAGGGGCCTTGCTCCGGGTAGAGAACGGTGAGGCAGCTCAGGCAGAGCTGGTGTAGGAGACACAAGACAGTGTGAATTTCAAAAGCAGAGCCTTGAAGGAGATTCAAATATGGCACAAAAAGACTTTCTGGAGTTAAAAATCATAATTTCCTAACTAAATACCGTTCAGTAGATTAACTGAAAAAGAGGAAGATCACCATGGAGGTCTGCTCAGCCCTCCTGGAGGGTCAAAGGGCAGACAGACCCCTTGATGAAAAGGGTGGTATAGAGCAAATGTAGAAAGAGATGGGAAGGAAGCAGAAATGGATAAGGAACGTGGGGTGGATCCTAAAACCTTGACTGGTAGGCCGAGACGGGCGGATCACGAGGTCAGGAGATCGAGACCATCCTGGCGAACACGGTGAAACCCCGTCTCTACTAAAAAATACAAAAAACTAGCCGGGCGAGGTGGCGGGCGCCTGTAGTCCCAGCTACTCGGGAGGCTGAGGCAGGAGAATGGCGTAAACCCGGGAGGCAGAGCTTGCAGTGAGCTGAGATCCGGCCACTGCACTCCAGCCTGGGCGACAGAGCGAGACTCCGTCTCAAAAAAAAAAAAAAAAAAAAAAAAAAAACCTTGACTGGTGAATAGAGAAACCTTGACTTGAAGAAAGAGGAAAAAATAGAACCAGCGGAGGAGCGGTGACCATTATGCCAACAATAAAAGAACACTTCCCTGAACTGAAGCAAACCTGAGCCTCTGTTCTTTTTTTCAAATTTAATACACTATTTTTTAGAGAAGTTTTAGATTCACAACAAAATCAAGCAGAAAATGAAGAATTCCCATGTACCCATTCTCCTTCCCACCCCCCATAGCTTCCCAACTATCAACATTTCTCACCAGCATGATACATTTGTTATAATCCATGAGCCTACATTAATCATTATCAAAGTTTCTTTACCCAGGGTTCCCTCTTGTTGTTGTACATTCTGTATGGATTTTAAGGAATGTATCCACCATTATAGTATCATACAAAGTAGTTTCACTGCCCTAAAACTCCCCTGTGCTCCATCTACTCAGCTCTTCCTCCCCAGGTCCCTGGAAACCACTGATCTTTTCACTGTCTCTATAGCTTTGCCTTTTCCAGAGTGTCGTATAGTTGGGATCATTCAGCATGTAGCCTTGTCAGATTGACTGCTTTCACTTAGTAATGTGCATTTAAGGTTCCTCCACGTCTTTTTGGTGCCTTGATGGCTCATTTCTATTTTAGCACTGAACACTACTCCGTTGTCTGGACGTACCACAGTTCATTTGTCCTTCCACCCACTAAAGGACATCTTGGTTGCTTCCAGGTTTTGGCTATTATGAGTAAAGCTGCTATAAACATCCACGTGCAGGTTTTTGTGTAGATATAGTTTTTCAATTCATTTGTGAAAATGTTAAGGACTGTAGTTGCTGGAGTATATTTTAAGAGCATGTTAAGTTTTATAAGAAAATGCCAAACTGTTTTCTGAAGTAGCTGTGCCATTTTGCATATTCCCACCAGCAGCGAATGAGAGCTCCGGTTGTTCCACATCCCCCCAGCATTCGGTATCATCAGCATCGTCAATTGTCACCATTCTAATAGATGGGTAGTGGTATTTCATTGTTTTGGTTTGCAATTCTGTACTGATGTGTGACATGGACTCATCTTTTCGTATACTTGTTTATCATCTATTTATCTTCTTTGCTGAGGTGTCTGTTTCGATCTTTGGCCCATTTTTAAATTGGATTATTCATTTTCTCATTGTTGAGCTTTAAGAGTTCTTTGTATATTTTGGGTTACAGTCCTTTCTCGGATGTGTCATATGCAAATATTTTTTCCCAGTTTGTGGCTTGTCTTCTCATTCTCTTGAAAGCCTGCTTTTTAGAAAAAATTAACTATGTTAAGGGAAAAATCTTATTTATTTATTCATTTCTCAAATTGACAAATAAAATTATATATGTTTATTTTGTACAACATGTGTTTTGAAATATGTATACATTGTAAATTGAGCTTATTAACATATGTATTTCTTCACATACTTATCATTTTTTTGTGGTGGAAAGAGAAAAATCTTAAGTGTTTCTGAGCAGAAAGACTGGTAAGAGCCTCCCAGGCCCTGGATTTCATATTTGACACAGGCGATCGTCATCCTCCTGGAAAATTCTTTCCTTTGTTCCTGCCTGCCAGTCTCTTGGTATCTCTCCTTCAACATATACTTTTTTTAAAAAACCCAGATCTTTACATATTAAGAATATAAATATCTGTTGACCTGGAAATTGTACTCCTTGGAATCTAATCCATAGGGAAAAGAAAACAAAAAAAAAAACCACCAGAGGTAATGACACTAGAGTCAGGATGCCTCTGGTGGCTCACCTGCAAAAAACCTGTAGACAAAGGGCAGATTTATTATTAGGAAAAAGGCTAAACAATTGATGGGATATATTAAAGTATTATACAAGCATCAAAAAGGATAAATAGAACTAAACCAGTTGATTTGATGGTGTTGAGTAATAAAAGCAAGATTCAGAAAATGATGTTTAATATGTTTACAGTTAGATATCACTCTTTCTATGTGTAGTCTATGTTTACATGCATAAATTCCTGTAACACTAGAAAGTAAGCTCAAGCAACAAGAGACTTTGTTTATTGTTCACCACAGGATCCTCAATGTCTAGAAGAGAAGTGAGAAGTGTAAAGTTGGAGAAAAAAATCAGAAAGGCAGGCCGGGCGCGGTGGCTCAAGCCTGTAATCCCAGCACTTTGGGACGCCGAGACGGGTGGATCACGAGGTCAGGAGATCGAGACCATCCTGGCTAACACGGTGAAACCCCGTCTCTACTAAAAATGCAAAAACTAGCCGGGCGAGGTGGCGGGCGCCTGTAGTCCCAGCTACTCGGGAGGCTGAGGCAGGAGAATGGTGTAAACCTGGGAGACGGAGCTTGCAGTGAGCTGAGATCCGGCCACTGCACTCCAGTCCGGGCGACAGAGCGAGACTCCGCCTCAAAAAAAAAAAAAAAAAATCAGAAAGGCAGCAACTAAATTGGTGAATTACTATTATATGGACAAATGGGTAAAAAAAGTCCAAGAAAAAAAAAATTTCCCCTCTCAACCCAAACAGCATATGTATTACCACACTTATTTATTTATGTTAAATTCTATGTATGTATGTTTGAAGAAATTTTTAGAAAGTAAAACAAACCAAAAAAATTTATGCACAGTTTACATTTTACTATATTATATATTTATGCTTGTGCATAATGTTTACATTCATTTTAACTTAAAAATATGTTAAAGTAAAACATATTCAATTACTTAGAGGGAACCCTCTCAAAGATTCCTTCTCAATTCAAACAGTGACTGTGATATTAAAAAATGAGTCTTTTTAGATGTGGGGGCAGTGTTGTGGTTATGTCAAACCACAAACCCTCAGCAAACTCCTGATCTTTTTGAAACACATACTGAGGTATTTGGATGAAATGATAGGGTACCGGGTTTGCTCCAGTGTGGCTGGAATGAGGTGAAGTGGGGATGGCATGTGGAAGAAGATTGTCATGTGTTGACAATTCTTGACACTGGGGGATGGGTTCATTATATTATTGTAATTGTATGATTGAAATTATATACCATTATACCATTGAAATGATATACTATTACATTATTTGAATTATATACTCTTCTGCTGTTGAAATTACATATTATTATACTATTGAAATTCTCCATATATAATGTTTAAAACTAAAACCTTACAATTTCCATGATCAACTCTCTTTATGTAGCTTTCAAACTTACATTTTACCGCAATAATCTATTTTGGAAAGTACCTCAAATCTTCACTGCTAGCTTTGTACTTATTAATTCAGATTATTATTTGGAGTACTATTGTGACTTCAGAATAATAATATCTGTTCCGTAAGTTAACTTTGAGAGTCACTATTATTAAGGCAAAAACATAGATGAATTTACCTAATTTCACCTTTCTTTTTTTTTTTTTTTTGAGATGGAGTCTTGCTCTGTCGCCCAGGCTAGAATGCATCGGCATGATCTCAGCTCACTGCAACTCCTGCCTCCCGGGTTCAAGTGATTCTCCTGCTTTAGCCTCCGTAGTAGCTGTATTATAGGCATGCACCACCACCCCTGGCTAATTTTTTGTATTTTTGAGTAGAGATGGGGTTTCACCACGATGTCCAGGCTGGTCTCAAAAACCTGACTTCAGATGATCCAGCTGCCTTGGCCTCCCAAAGTGCTGGGATTACAGGCACCTGGCCTAATTTCACCTTTTGTCAGATGATTTTCTCTTTTCCACTTAAAAAAAGATAACAGTTCCATCCTACATGTGAAAGTTTTGATCACCACTTTGCCTGGCTCCACCTTCCATCTGTGTAATGTCAAAATCACTTTCCGTTTTCTGTACAAATTTCTTAAAATACAGGCAAGTTTAAACTGTTCTTTTGTGTTATTTGATAGAAAAGATCTTCCTTCTAGCAACCAACCAATCACCCAACAAAGGCAGCCAATAAGTCAATCAATCAACCAATTGGTCAATCAATTAGTGGCATTAGAGGAACAGAGAGACAGGAGACAATGGTCTCTAATAAGAACTTGCACTGTTCCCAAGGAGAAGAATCTAATCATCGTCATTAACTGAAAAGTTCAGGGCTAAATTCTGTGGAAAGACTGTAGATGCTAAAGCTGGCCTTTTAATGAGTTCACCTTCCACTACCCTTTTGTTCTCAAGACCAAAGTTTTTCACAGGCCTTCTTTCTACCTTTGATGCTCAGGATGGCTCCACAGGAATAAGTGGCTGGAAACTATATGTGACGGATTTCCCTCCATTCCTCCATCTTTAAAATGAAAGTGTGACTAAGAATGACATGTGTCTATGGATGCTGGGAATCCCTCAGGCATAGGAGGCGTCCGGGGTCTTCTGCTGACTCTTGCTGTCTCCTGCCAGACAACACCTCCACTTCCGGTGGAGGAGTGGGTCACTCCAGGGAAATTAACTCAGAACAGGACAAATGTGCTGGGAGAGGGTCGGCCTTCATTTTCACTGAGAGGGTCATTGGCTGGAACAAAGGGGTAAGAGAGTGAAATTATAAAGACTTAGAGCATTTGGAATTCTCTTGGTTCAAACTTCTATCTGGCAGCCTCATAAGGCAGCTGAGTCTCTTTTTTTCTGAAGCTCCCAAATCTTTGCTTTGCCTGTTGGCCTCTTTGTTTTCAAAACCCACACCTTGACTGATCATGCAAATCACTTGTTAAACTTTTGTAAGGTTGAGTGAAGTGTTTCTGTTAGGGTGTTGTTTTGGTTGTAGACAGCAGAAAACCAAAATGAAATGGCTTATGCAGTAAGACTGATCACCTCGCATGACAAGAGGTTACAAACTTATATTTTACAGCAATAATCTTTTTTGGAAAGTACCTCAAATCTTCACTGCTAGCTTTGTACTTGTTAATTCAGATTATTATTTGGAGTGTTATTTGGAGCGCAGTGGGTGAGCTGTTTGTGTTCCTAACTCTCAGTCCTCCGGACTGTGCACGCCTATGCTCCCACCTTGCCTACCAAAAGATTTCATTTGTTCCCTTATCAGCCTTCCCTTCTTCAAAATCCAGTTTCCATTCTGCTGAATAATGTTATACATAAGCAAGATGGCACACACAAAAACCCTGAGACATCTCCCAACCTGAAAAAACAACTTCTTATTTATTTATTTCCTTTTTTATTTTTTAAACTTTTATTTTAGGTTCAGGAGTACATGTACAGGTTTGTTAAATAGGTAAATTCATGTCAGGGAGGTTTGTTGTACAAACTATTTCACCACTCAGGTTCTAAGTGCAGTGCCTAATAGTCATTTTTTCTGATCCTCTCCCTCCTCCCAGCCTCTACCCTCAGGTAGACCCCAGTGTCTGTTGTTCCCCTCTTTGTGTCCATTGATTGATTCACATCATTTAGCTCCCACTTACAAGTGAGAACATGCCGTATTTGGTTTTCTGTTCCTACATTAGCCTGCTAAGGATAATAGCCTCCAGTTGCATTCATGTTCCTGCAAAGGACATGATCTCATTCCTTTTTATGGCTGCATAGTATTCCATGGTGTATATGCACCATGTTTTTCAACATTTGCAGAACCCCAGTTTCATACTAGCCAGTAACCTCTCCCCAATTATCCAAGTACAGTATTAGTGCTCTAAGCCAGCGCGGTCCAAGAGACCTAAATGCTGCCAATGATGAGCATTTAGGTCGATTCCATGTCTTTGTTATTGTGAATAGTGCTGCAATGAACATACGTGTGAAAGCACAATTTCTTTGATTTCCTCTATAGCAAAACTCTTCCAAGAAGTTGCCCTCCCTTGCCGACTCTCCCTCTGTTCCTTTCAGCTTTTTTCTAATCATCTCCAGTCAAGCTTTCGTGCCCCATACTCTGCTGAAACTACACCTATCAAGGTCCCAGATGCATTGACAAGCCCAGTGGCTAATGCTCCTTGCTTGAGTTATTGGCAGCCTGTGGCATAGTTGCTTACTCCCTCTGTGGCCTTTCCTATTCCCCTCCTGCAGCACACAGATTCCTTTTCTGTCTCTTTGTGGGATCCTTCTGATTTTCTGGACTTCAACTATGGAAATACCAGTGGGCCAGTCCTCAGACCTCTCTTCTGTGTTCACATTCTGTCTCTTAGGGGTCTCATCCTATCTCTTGGCTTTAAATGCCATTTATATGCTGATGTCTCCCAAATCTAGACCTTCTACTTGGACCTCACTATCAAACTCCAGACTCAAAAATCCACCTAACAAATCCACAGATTCAGCCTGCCTATGAAATGTCTGATTGGTATCTTAAACTTAACACATCAGAACTGAGCTCTTGATTTCTTCTCTGTTCCAAACTTGCTCTTCCTCCAGATGTCCCCATCAGAGTAAATGGCAACCCCATTCTTTCATTTTCTCCACCCTCAAATCTTGAAGGGATCCTTGACTCTTCTCTTTCCCTGACATTTCCCAAGCACCAGCAAATCTTCGAATTATATCTAGATTCCAACAGCTCCTTGCCACTCTAGTTCAAAGCGCTGCCACGTCTCACCTGGAGCCTTGCTGCAGCCTCTGGACTCGCCTCTAGGATCCCACTTGCCCCCTGCAGTCTTGCCCACTTCAGGAGTGAGCATGGTAAAACCTCCTGAAAACCCTCCATGCTGCTCGCCTTGCTCAGGCTAAAAGCCAGAGTCCTTGGAGTAGCCTGGGAGTCCCTTCTGGCCTTAGACCCTGCTTCTCTGACGTCAGCCCCTCCTTCTTCCCTTCACCTCCTTCAAGCAACATGACCCTCCTTGGCATGCCTCACACCCCCACGCCTGCCTGGAAGTCCCTGCTCAGGCCTTTGCACTGCCTTCCCCCAGCTGAGGCTGCCTCCTAGGTGCTCTCAGTTCTCATGGCTCACTCCTCACTTCCTTCTTGTGTCTACTCAAAGTGTGCAAACCGGTCCAGTGAAAATAGCACCCTCCTCAACCATCGCCCTCTGTCCACTTGCTTTGCTTTCTCCTCTTTACTGTACTTATCTAGTTATAATCTAATCATATTTCATTTGTGATATAAAAAGATTGATTACATGTTGAAATGATAACCTTTTGGATACTTTGGGTTTAATAAAACAAATAATGAAATAGGTTATAAAAATTATTTTATTCTTTTATGTTTATTTTTCAGTTTTGCCCATCACAAAATTTGAAATTGCACATGTAGCTTGCATTTGTGGCTCACATTCTGTTTCTCTTGGACCGCGCTGGCTTAGAGCACTAATACTGTACTTGGATAATTGGGGAGAGGTTACTGGCTAGTATGAAACTGGGGTTCTGCAAATGTTGAAAAGGCAGGTAATGGCAGGTGGAAGGCAATCAGCCGTGTTGGCTGCACAGGAGCAGGAGTTTGCAATGTGGGTTTTGGAGCTGGACAGGCATTTGCATCCTGGTTCCACCACCTATTGGACATCTCTCAGCCTCAGTTTCCTCATCTGGAAAATGGGGATTATAATATCTACTATGTTGGATTATTGTGAGAATTAATGAAAATATGTATACAATTCTTAATACTGTACCTGGCATATAGGGAACACAAATAAATGGTCCTTATTTTCCTCAATTCTCAGGTCTCAGCTGGCCCCGCTGCTGGGCAGATGGCTCATACTGGTTTCCTAGGTGCTGTTGTTATATTCTGAAGCTCCCATTTTCTAAACCACAGTCTTGGAAGTAGTTGGTTGTCATGGAAACTAATTTTTGGCTTATTGATACACCAACTGGGTAGAGGTGAGGTATATTATCTATTATCTTAGGATTCAAAATTTATCAAAATTACAGGCCTGTGGGTGTGAGACATGCTTTGCACTACAAAAGGACATCTCAGCATGTAGTGGAGGTGCTCATTCAGCAGACAATTTTGCCAAATACTATCTACCAGTTCCTGAGCCTGTGGATTTTTTTTTTTTTTTGAAACGGAGTCTCACACTGTCGCCCAGGCTGGAGTGCAGTGGGATGATCTCCACTCACTGCAAGCTCCGCCTTCCAGGTTCATGCCGTTCTCCTGCCTCAGCCTCCCAAGTAGCTGGGACTACAGGCACCTGCCACTACACCCGGCTAATTTTTTGTATTTTTAGTAGAGATGGGACTTCACTGTGTTAACCAGGATGGTCTCAATCTCCTGACCTCGTGATCCACCCACCTCAGCCTCCCAAAATGTTGGGATTACAGGCGTGAGCCACCGCACCTGGCCAATAATCATACTCTTACCAGCCCTGACCAGTGTCCTCAGGTTTATGAACACTGAAGCTCCTGGCCAAAGGTCTATGAACTGCTGTTGGAGGTGGAACCTGCCCTTGGGGAACACCAGTTCACCCTGAAGCTGACAACTTCGCCTCTGAGGAAGGGAGCTTTCTGTAGGACATTAGTGAGACACACCCAGACTGGAGCTCTGCCTGCCTATCTCCACCCAGCACACCTACAGTAGATTTAAGGTTCTGCTGGTGCCGTGGAACATACTTCTCAGAGAAGTGAAGCCTCCTCAGTACTTGTTTTTGCTTCACTTTTGGGTCCAGCAGGGGCAGGTGGGGCCATCGCCTGCACAGAGCTGATTGCCAGGTTGAATGGAGCAGACTGCGGTGCTGAAATCATCTTGGAAATCAGTGGTAAACTAGGCTTTGAGTCATCCAGTGTCTGAGAGATTCTCAAAAACGCACCTATTGTGTAAAGCAATGATTTCCAGTACTACGTAAGGAGGAAAGCATCGTCACGTGAGTGTGTGGTTTGTCATCACCACTCCCCACCTTTGATTTGTTGAAATGTACCATTCGGTTTATTTTGGTGGATGTAAATTAATATTTTTTAAAAGCAAATGAAACTTAATGAACATTTCTGTTTTAACATCAATATGTATTTTTAGAATTTTGTGATTCTGCTTCTCCTTCTAACCTACTCCACTCCCTTGGAGATAACGAAAAACACCCTGCAGTGTGGATAAGATGGATTATGGTGGGGATTCCTCTCTTCCTTGTGTTCTGTTTCTGCCAACTCTTAGGCAGGTTTCATAGTTTGTCCTGCCATTTCACACACTGGCGTTTTGTAGAATAAAGGGAGAACTGGAACAAAGGTGAATTTCATAGCTCTCAAGCCTTGGCAGGGAAAAGTTTTGTCCTCCTGTTTTGGTCCTTACTCATAAATGGCTGTGTGTTTATCCTTAAATGTTTGCCTACCAATTGTTAATTAATTTCTCATTTGCATGTCTCAGCCCTCAGTGAGACAGCATGCTTCTGAAGGGCCGGGATATCCGTTTCTGTTGGTTTCAAGTGACAAGAATTCAACTGCATGTGGCTTAAGCAAGGGTCGAACTTACTGGCTGTGAGCGGGAAAGGCAGGGATGCCCCAAAGGAATCCAATTATGTTTGCCAGGGCTTGTTCCCATTCTGCCTCTCTCATCTCCAATTCTCCTTCTGTGTTAGTTTTCTTCTCTCTTATTATAGGTGGTTTCCTCTAGATGGTAGGTGGTGGGGTGGGCAGAGGAGTGAGTGGACCCAGCTGCACACGGCTACAGACTTTTACCACCCAGCTATTGTTTAAGGAATCTGGCCGGCCTTTGTCCCTGGTTCCCAAGAAGAAGCCTCTAAACTCTCGGAATTTCCCGAGTCATAGGAATGCCGTTGTTATTCACTGTGGGCCGCTTAGACCACACCTGATTTATACCAAAGAGGTGACTCATGGTCAGCCCCTAGATAGTTTCAGGATGGAGCCTGCTGAGCCAGAAAAACCAACCTTTAGAGAGCTGGGGCTCTGAGCCAGAGATATCAGCCAACCTGAGAGGGGAGGGTAGTGGAGGCTGAGTTCAATCACACAGCTGATGACTCAGGCGATCAGACCTGCAGAAGGAAACTCCAATAAAAACGCTGATGATCATACATTCATGCGCTGGAGGGCGATGCCTCCTGAGGACATGGGAGCATCGTGTTTGGAGCCCTCCCTGACATCAGCCCGTGTGTCTCCTCATTTGTATCTTTGTGCTGTAAGAAATCTGGGATCCTGAGTATAGTGTTTTCTTAAGTTCTGTGAGTTATTCCAGTGAATTATCTAACCTGATTATTCCCGACAATTTGTGGGAAACTTTAAATTTGTAGCCGTTGCTCAGGAGCGTGGGTAACCCTGGGACTTCTGAACTTGCAGCTTTTGTCTGAAGTGGGGACTGTCTGTGGAGGACTGTGCCCTTAACACTGGGCACAGGGTAGTGAGTGTCAGAACTGCATTGCACCAGCTTGGCAAAGGAAGAGGATATCTTTTCCTCTTAACATCCAAATGGAGAACTCCATGGTAACACTTTGGACAGAGAGTGTAATGCTGTCAGCTTTGAGACTGGAGCTGAGTTGTGTGGGGAGGAGCAGTTTTGCAAAGGAGGGGGATGCTGTAGTGGAGGAAGAGGGGATGGTGCTGGGTGAGAGAGCAGTAGTTGTCTGCCATGGCACAGACCCCACCTAATTTGATGACCTCACTCAGCATGTTGCAGAGATAGTCAGTGTTCACCAAATGCCCACTTGCCTCCTGACATATGTTGGCCTTCTTTGCAGTTAGTTCAGGTTCACATGATTACTTCTGGCCAGTGAGCTGTGAGCAGAATTGATGTTAGTCAATTTCAGGCAAAGGTAGGTAAGAGCCCAGAGTCCTTTCCCATCTCTCTTCTTTGTTGCTATGACCCTGGCAGCCAAGTGTTCCAGATGGCACACCACAAGATGGAGGAGGGCCACAACCACCCGTGTTGGTCTTAAACTATGTTAAAGCTAGCGTGATTTGGAAGTTGTGGTACGCAGAATAATGGCTCCCCAAAGATCTTAGGTCCTGATCCCTAGAACCTGTACATGTTACTTTACTTGGAAAAAGGATCCAATACTTTGCAGGAATAATTAAGTTAAGGATCTTGAGATGAGATTATTCTGGGTAATCTGGGTGAGCCCTAAATGCCATCACAGTGTCATTATAAGAACGAGGCAGAGGGAGATTAGTCACACAGAGGACAAGACGATGTGACCTTGGAGGCAGAAACTGGAGTGATGTGGCCATAGCCAAGAAAGTTTATTCTCTCATAGTTCTGGAAGCCAGAAGTCTGAAATCAGTCTCACTGGGCCCAAATCAAGGTGTCTGCAGGGCCACCTTCCCTTTGAAGCTGCAGGGAGAATCCTTCCTCTTCCAGCTTCTGGTGGCTCTGGGCATTCCTTGACTTGCTGCAGCTCCAACCTCTCCAACTCCAGTCTTTGCCTCTACCTTCCCATGGGCTTCTCTGTGTCTTCTCCTGTATGTCTATGTTGTCTTCTCTCCTTATAAATACACATCATGGCTGGGCGAGGGTGGCTTATGTCTGTCATTCCAGTACTTTGGGATGCTGAAGTGGGGGGATCACCTGAGGTCAGGAGTTGGAGACCAGCCTGGCCAACATGATGAAACCTCGTCTCTACTAAAAATACAAAAATGAGCCAGGTGTGGTGGTGGGCACCCGTAATCCCAGCTACTCGGGAGGCTGAGGCAGGAGAATTGCTTGAATCTGGGAGGTGGAGGTTGCAGTGAGTGGAGATTGCAACACTGCACTCTAGGCTTTGTGACAGAGTAAGACTCTGTGTCAATAAATAAATAAATAAACAAACACATCAATGGATTTGGAGCCCATCCAGATAATCAAAGATGATTTCATCTTGAAATCCTTAAGTTAACTCCATCTTTAAAGACCCTTTTTCCAAAGAAGTTTACATTCACAGGTCCTGGGTGGCCATAGCTTTTGGGGGCCATCATCAACCACCCGGAGATACCAATGCCTCTGAGAACAAGTCTGGGATGGGTGGTGTCTCCAAAATATAGACCCATAAAGACTTTGTTCAATGAGCGCTGGCGTTTATCTAAATAACATATTCTCTAAGGAATATGAACCCTATCTTCTTTTCAGTACAGGTATTCATCAATGATTGGTTTATGGAAAACATACAAACCCCAGAACTGCCTGTGTATTGTTTGTGAATGTTCTACATTAGGTTAAACATATGTCCTACCTTGTATCCACTTTCTTGGCTTTGCGTTATTGGCCAGGAATGTCATCAGCATGTCTGACATACTAACCCTGTTGACGGCTGTTGAGGTATCTCAGTTCCTGTCTTCTTAGTTTAAAATAATTTAAAGAGACACACTGCAAAGAAGGTGTAGCATAGAGTAATTTATTGCAAAAGAAAAAGAATATGTTGAAAGTTAGGGGCAGCATGGCAGTATACCCTGAGAGAGATTGGATTCAGGATGAGACAGCAGAGACTGACACTAGGGATGCTCCCTTTATGGGAGTCCTACATGATTATTCATAAGGAGGTGGGAAGAGGTGTTGCTGGTAAGCATGTTCTAGGTGGTCCTCTGGGCTCACACACACAGTAGCTGTACATGCTTGTTCATACATCTCAGGTGTCATTAGCATCTTATGTCTCCACCCGGGCTATGTTTTTTACTATTAAAATGAGCAAAGGGTCAGTTTGAGGACAGGTAAAGTCAAAGGGCACATGCCCTCTATGGGGGAAATACTCAACTGAAGATAGCTTTGCTGGAATGAGCTCAATCACAATGTGAATGCTGACTCATTTTTGTTGATAGTATGGTCACCAAGGTTGCTGTGTCTTGAGGACATGGTCACTTCCTTGACTACCTATCTTGCCTCAATCCCATTCTTACTATGATTATTTGATTCCTGTAATAAAGATGAGTTTTGGCCGGGCACGGTGGCTCACGCCTGTGGTTCCAGCACTTTGGGAGGCTGAGGCAGGCGGATCACAAGGTCAGGAGATTGAGACTAGCCTGGCCAACATGGTGAAACCCCACCTCTACTGAAAAGACAAAAAATTAGCTGGGCATAGTGGTGGCTATGTCTTTGCCTGCGATCCAGCTACACTATCTTTACCTGTAATCCCAGCTACTCTGGAGGCTGAGGCAGGAGAATTGCTTGAACCAGGGAGTTGGAGGTTGCAGTGAGCCAAGATTGCACCACTGCACTCCAGCTTGCGAACAGAGCAAGACTCTGTCTCAAAAAAAAAAAAAAAAAAAGACGAGGCACTAGGTGAATAGGTCATGACTACATTAAAGGCTCCAAATAAATCACAGGACATCGCAAACATGGCATGTTTACTTATGGCACTGGCCCCAAACCAGAGGTTGACTTAAATACCATTCTAATCATCTTGAAGTCCGAAATCATTTGATTCAGTTGAATAGGGATACATTGGGCACTTTGCATTTTGATGGCTTAAATTCTAAAATCGAGGCTGGGCATGGTGGCTCACACCTGTAATCCCAGCATTTCGGGAGGCTGAGGCGAGTGGATCACCTGAGGTCAGGAGTTGGAGACCAGCCTGGCCAACATGGTGAAACCCCGTCACTACTAAAAATACAAAAATTAGCTGGGTGTGGTGGCAGGTGCCTGCAATCCCAGCTACTTGAGAGGCTGAGGCAGGAGAATTGCTTGACCCCAGGAGGCGGAGGTTGTGGTGAGCTGAGATCATACCACTGCACTCCAACCTGGGTGACAGAGCGAGATTCCATCACAAAAGTAATAAATAAAAAAAATTAAAAAATAAATAAATAAATAAATAAAAATAGAACAATGTATTATTTGCTCCAAAGAAGCACAGAAATTTAGAAAGGTATCTAAAGGTTTGAATTGTTTTTCGGTATCTCCATTTAAAATACTTTAATTTTAAAACAAAATATTTTAATTTAGGGTCAATTTGGAAATCACGCTCAAACAAAAACTGTAGAGAGTCTATGGTTGAGGTAGAAAGAGTTCTGCATCCTCTGGAGACCTCAGCACCATTCCTGGGTCTGCAACTGGATTACTGTGCAAGCTGGTATACGTTACTTAACCTCTGTAAGCCTCATCTTTTCATTGGTGAAAGTAAGTGTTAGAGCAGTTGATTTTGTGTGTGTGTGTATGTGATGGAGTTTCACTCTGTCCCTCAGGCTGGAGTACAGTGGTGTGATCTCAGCTCACTACAACCTCCACCTTACAGGTTTAACTCATTCCCTTGCCTCAACCTCTCAAGTAGCTGGGATTACAAGTGCATGCCACGATGTCTGGGTAATTTTTGTGTTTTTAGTAGAGAAGGCATTTTGCCATGTTGGCCAGGCTGGTCTCGAACTCCTGACCTCAGGTGGTCCACCCACCTCGATCTCCCAAAGTGTTGGGACTACAAGTCTGAGCCACCATGCCTGGCCTAGTTGATTTCTAAGATTCCTTCCAGCTCTAAAATCCCAATTCTCTAAAAGGGGACAATTTTATAACTGCCCACCCAGGTGAAAGTGAGCTCTCTGTCACACGCCTCATCTTGGAGCTGGAAGGGCATGCCACCGCAAGCCATCTCAACATGACCATGGGCCAGGGCAGGCCACAAGGCACAGCAATACAACAGAAACTTGGACTGGCACTGGTTTGTTTCTAAGATGTGTTTTTCCATTTTCTCTGGAAAATTTTCTCTCACATCTAGTCAGCTGAAAAAGTATGAGCTGGCAAGCAGCACTGAGGCCCTTCTGCTTGAGGAAGCCTTTGGAGTCCTGGTCGCCTGCCGAGAACACCTCCTATTCCTCACTTCCCCTATCAGCTCTTCTGAGGGAATGCTGGCTGTGGCTGAGTCCGTCTGTGTCTTGCTGCACAGATAGAGGCTCCTTCTCCAGGGCCCTGGTCAGGTTGCCTTGACACTTTTGTGTTCTGTTGGGAGGTGTGGTGCCCCTCCCAGCACACGAAGAGTGTGTCCACAGAGGACGCCCAGGGAGAGGGGATTGTGTCTGAGGGGAATGGTGGGCTTGTGATGAACTGGATGAGGGAGGCGCTGGACGGTTTCCTGAGGGTGACAACATACAGCCACTTGCAGTATTTTGCCAAAACAATATTCCATAGCTCAAGGAATGTCACGACCTTCCAAGCCAACCGCCTCACATGCTCAGGCCCAGATGACTTCATGTGGACGGTGACAACTGGCTGTGCCATAATAAATAGCTCTTTAGCACAGGACCTGCCAGACTTCGTGTTTTCTCTCTTTTATAGGTTGGAGATATGGAAACCAGAGGCTTTCCTTTGAGAAATGTGTTTTTCAAACTTGGGAAGCTTGGGGGAATTTCAAGTTGTGTTTTCTTAGTTTTTTTCCTTATGATATTTGACACCCTTTGGAGGGGAAGAACAAATTATTTTAATTTTGTGACCTTCCCACTTTGAAGATCCCCTGAGAAGATTGATATGTCTGGCCCTGAGTGTGATTAGTAAACCGATACAGATCTGAAAGTTTTTTTTTTTAATTTTTTTAAATTTTTTTTTATTGAGACGGAATCTCACTCTGTCGCCCAGGCTAGAGTGCAGTGGGGTGATCTCGGCTCACTGCAAGCTTCGCCTCCCAGGTTCACGCCATTCTCCTGCCTCAGCCTCCCGAGTAGCTGGGACTACAGGCGCCCGCCACCATGCCCGGCTAATTTTTTGTACTTTTAATAGAGACGGGGTTTCACTGTCTTTGCCGGGATGGTCTCGATCTCCTGACCTCGTGATCTGCCCACCTCGGCCTCCCAAAGTGCTGGGAGAAAGGAGTTTTTAAAATCTGGGTGTGGCATGGGCGCTGCTTAGCGCCTTCAGGTGTTTCCAAGATCAGATGCTCTTGGCAACATGAGATCCAGAGTGTCCAGGGTAGGACTGAAAATCACCCACCCCACCAACACCAGGAAAATCTCCACTCGAGAGAGAAGAGACAATCAACAGGTGCCAACACCAAGATGGCAGACACTGAAACCAACTCAGGAGGATTTTACTAAAGAAGAGCTTAATTATGAAAGCAAGATAGTTGTGAGGAATGGTGTTCAAGAGGTGGCAGTGTCAACCTTAGAGTTTTCTGAATCAGGATAAAGTTGAGAGAGGCAGAGGAAAGCAAAATGCAAATAATTGGAGCAGAGATAAGACCCCTTCATTGACCAGGTGGAGACCAGCTGGTCCTGTAACCAGGTCAAAGGCTGTGAGTGACCTCCAACACAATTCTGCACAGGTTGGTCTCCAAGGCATCACTCATGTGAGGAAGCAAGTGAGGGTTTGGATGGGCACAGGCAGTGCTCAGGGACAGTGCAGACCTGGAAAAGATGGTTCATTAGGGGTGAAGGGAGTTGAGGAGCCCAGCCCAAACTCAGGAGCCACTCACTTGGAGCAGAAGGGGTCTTTGGCAGTCAGCTAGTTTGGGAAGTTTTTCTATGAGCTAGAATGCAAATGTCTTTGTTCTCAGCATGATCCAAGCTGGTGTGTGTGTGTTCAGAGTTTACAGTATATGGACAAAGGGGTTGATATAGGCATGAATATGCAAGGTCACGGTGCCTCCTTGGTGTCTCGTGATTTATTGGTCACAACACACACACAAATACATATGATTCAAAGCAATTGTGATGAGCTAGGAGAGCACAGAGGAAGGATTCGTGACCTGACCCATTAATGTTAAGCTTGTAGAATTAGTGGTTTGTATGTCTCCATGGAACAGGCTCCATTTCAAGCTCCTGTGACCAAGCCATGGCATGGCTATCATCAGCCACATTGAGATCGTCCTCAGCATCATCCCAAACTCCACCTGGAAAGCAGCTCTCCACTTTCGATATCAACCTCAAATCCAAAGTCTATGGGCAACAGAGAGGTTCCCTTCCCACATCATTCCCAGTACTAGGATTGCCATACTTGCCTCCATTGATCTCTGTTTTCCTTCCAGAGCCTTTAGTATACACTGCACTATAAATTACACACACACACACACACACACACACACACAAACACACCAGGTTGGATAATACTGAGAACAAAGATTTTTGTATTCTAGCTGTCAGGAAAACTTCCACAAATAACTGACTGCCAAAGATCCCCCTGTTCTCCAAGCGAATGACCTTTTGGGTTTGGGCTAGTCTCCTCATCTCTCATCACCCCTAATGGACCATCTTCTCCAGGCCTGCTGGTCTGGACCATCTTGCCTGCTCTGGACCATCCTTGAGCACCGCCTGGGCCCCACATCTGAACCCTCACTTGCTTCCTCACATTGATGATGCCTTGGAGACCGACCTGTGTAGAATTAAGCTGGAGATCACTCATTCCCCTTGGCCTGATTGCAAGAGAGGCTGAACTCTACTTGTCAAGAGGGGTCTTAGCTCTGTGCCAGTTGTTTGCTTTTTGCTTTCCTCTGCCTCTCCCAACTTGACTCTGATTCTAGAAGACTCTAAGGCTGACACTGCCACCTCTTGAAAACCATTCCTCACAGTGATCTTGCTTCCAGAATTACACTTTTCTCCAGTATGAGATTGATCTGGATTACTTTCATAGTTGGGTCAATCACACAACTTAAATATCTTCCTACATATGGGTCAGCTTGGTGTTGGTTTTTGTCAATGGTCCCTTCTCATTTAAGTGGAGATTTCCCTGGTTCTTGGTATGACAGGTGATTTTCAGTCATATTCTGGACACTTTGGGTATCATATTATGAGACTCCTGATCCTATTTGCTCTTCTTTTTTGCAGGCAGTTACCCTGTTAAAGTGTACTGTGTGGGTCCAGATGGGAATGGACGTTCTGCTCTCACTGGGCTCCACTAATAACAGCCCAGCCAGAGTGGAGTGCCAGCTGGCCCCACCTTGCTTTGCCTCACTCTGCCTTGTAGCTGATGGGTGGGGGTGGAAGTCTTGCTTGGACTGCTGATACCAGGAGCGGGGAGGGGGAAAAGGGATGGTGTTGTTGTGTAATAAAGGATTTGACTGACCTTTGTCCCTGGTTCCTGAGAAGGAGACTCTAAGTCTTTGGAGATTCCCAAGTAAGAGGAGTGTCTTTGTTTTTCATGAGCCCATTGGATCGCACCTTAATTTATGCTGAGATGAAAGGGGTGGATTTTGAGCCAGCCTGACAATGGGGAGAGTAGGGGGGATGGAGTTTGAGTTGAGTCATGTGACCAATGATTTACTCAACCATGCTTATGTCATGAAACCTCAGTAAAAACTCTGGACACTGAAGCTCAGTGGAGTTTCCTGGCTGGTGAACACGTTGATTTGATACACTCTGATTTCATGGGTAGAGGGCATGGGAACTCCAGAATTCACCCTATGTGTCTCTCTACTTGGCAGGTCCTGATTTTTATCCTTCACAATACAACAGTAACCATAAGGAAGGTGCTTTACTGAGTTCTGTGAATTATGAAACATCAGAAGATTGTGGGACCTCTAGAATTTGTAGACACTTGATCGTAAGTGTGATTGACCTGGGGACCCCTGAGGTGCAGCTGGCATCTGAAGTGACAGTAGTCTTGTTGAGATCCCTTTAACTCTCTGGGTCTGCATGAACTCTGCTGGTTTGTGCAAGAGTTGCATTGCAGAGTGCCAATTGGCATGGGCACAGAGGGGAAGGGAAATGTTGATGAGAGTCCCTCGCACTGTCTCACTTGGCCTCCCTGCTGTTGTGTAGTAGTGGAAGTTTAGTTCTCTGATGGGCCCGGCTGACATCATTCCTGCAAAAGCAGAAGGCCTACTTACATCCCCAGCTTGTTGCCACCACATGTGGGTGGACATTCAGCTCTCTGCTTAGCCCCATTGACAGCTGCTGGTGGTGGGAATGGACAGATTTTCCTTTGGTGTTTTGGGTGGATAAGCGTTATCAAAAAGGTTCTTCTTGTGCCCTTTTTTTGATCCTTTGGTTATAGGGATGGGTTTCTTTACCTGTACCTATTGGCAGTTCCGGGTTGCAGGCTTCTCTAGTGTCCAATCTAGGATATATGAGAGGATAAAAGAAAACCCAGGAATTCACCTCTGTATTGTTCCTCAGGTCTTGATGTCCCTAGAAGGCTCTCATTCTTTCCATCTTTCAATTTTCCTATGTTTGTTGTATTACGTCCAGGGTTTTTAAGTTGTAAGAGGAAAGACTAGTAAGAAATTGGGCTGCTCCATCTTGACTGGAGTGGGAAGTCTGATCGCATAATTTATCAGCCAAACTGAGAAACTCTGGGAGTGAAAAAGGGTTCTAACTGTTAGGATACCTGAACAACTGGCATGACATGGAACATATGGTGTAAAGTCTTTGTTCCTGGATAATATCAAGTACAAATCACTTTGTCACTGTCATTCAAGTCCTGTCCACAATTTCAGGAGCCCCACTCTATCAGATGGTGCTCAGGGTCTTGTTTCTTTTATGACCACTAATGTGGAATTGCCATGGAGCACTTGCCCTTCTCCCTTCTGGTTATAGTACCCATGCAGGGCCAGCGATGATAACGATGGAAGTGGGGACAGAGGCTGCCCCAAGACTGAGCTTTTTTTGCTGCTTTTGGGACATGATTCGTTGACCTCCTGGGAAGGCCAACAGTCCCTGGCAGCAGTTTGTGCAACAGCATCAAGACTGAGTAGGCCATGCTACTTACTTTTAGTGGCACGTGATTCTTCTGGGTACAGGACTTTTGTCTTTCCAGGGCTTAGAGCGTTCCTTTAAGGTTATGTGGTGCTTATTGTGAAGCTTGTTTATTTCTTCAAGTAGTCTCCAAGTCTGCTGTTACAAGGCCTGTCCCAAGGTGAGTCCCTACTGCCTGCCAGACCCTCGAAACCTGCTGGGTCCTGATCGACGTGCCTTTATTGGATGGTGATTATTTATACTTCCTCTGGAATCAATACCATAGAGAAGGATCCTCTGCCTTTTCCAGATACTGTCTTGTCTCAGTTATGCAGAGAAAGACCCTCTAGGGATATAATAGGGACTGGGCCAATCATACTCCAGAGCAAATTGGGATTACCCTTCAATTTCCTTAACTTATCCAATATATATTAACCACACTAGAAATTATTAGTACACTTGGGGAAAGGGGCAAGATTTCATGTGGTTCTTAAGATTTACAGCCATCTCAGACAGAGCACATATTAAAATCAAAGTTTAAGATAGAGCAATGAACTTAAATCTGGACTGATGTTAGGCTGTGAGTTCATTGGCCAAAAGAGCTTTTTGGGCTGGGAATCTAAATGGCATATTTATACTTCACTTTTGGATACATTTTTGTACCCAGGATGTCTAGAAAACAAGCAGTCAAAAAGGTTATTTGTGTTATTTCTGAGAGAACAATTTATAGCTAATTTTGGTGTCAGAGACATAGTATAATACTGTTAGTGATTAGACTCACTACGGATGGATTATGGACCAGAATGCCTGCCTTTTAATCTCAGCTCAGCCATTTAACCCCTTTGTCTCTCTGATTCCTCTGTAAAAAATAACAGAACCTACTTCACTAAGTTGTGAACATTTATATATGTGCATACATAGTGTTTAGAATAAGGCCTTGTACAGCCAGGCACGGTGGCTCCTGTCTGTAATCCCACCACTTTGGGAGGCCAAGACAGGCGGATCATGAGGTCAGGAGATCGAGACCATACTGGATAACACGATGAAACCCCGTCTCTACTAAAAATACAAAATATTAGCCAGGTGTGGTGGCAGGCACCTGTAGGCCCAGCTACTTGGGAGGCTGAGGCAGGAGAATGGCAGGAACCCGGGAGGCAGAGCTTGCAGTGAGCCGAGATCATGCCACTGCACTCCTGTCTGGGCAACAGAGTGAGACTCTGTCTGGAAAAAAAAAAAAAAAAAAAAAGGCCTGGTACAAAGTATTTGACACAAGTTAGCTCTTACTCATTTGAATAAAAATTTCATAATACATATCAGTTTATTAGCATTTATAAAATCCACAAATTGCATAAGCAGAGTATTTTAATGTTGAAAAGAAGAAACCACTAGCATTTGAAAGCATGAAAAGTTGTGTTAAAGCCAACTTAAGAGATGTTTGCAAAGAAAATCCCATTAGTCTGAGGACGGAGTTCATGAGCAAAAAGACATTGCCTTTTGAGAGTTACTGTCCAGCACTCTGTATTGAGAGAGAGAATGCACATTGGCACAAACTCTTTGAAGGGCATTTTGGTAACATTTAGCAGTTTTTCTTGAAAAAGCTTACATCCTTTGGCCTAGCAATTTTACTTCTAGGACTGCGTTCAAATGAAATAATCATGGTGCAAGCTATATTTGTTTACAAGGATGATCATTGAGGCATCACATATAACAGCCAGAAACAAACAAACAAACAAGAATGAACATATCTTATAATAAGGAACTTTTTGGATGAAAAATGAAGTTCTGCACACTTATAATTAAACAGACTGGGCATGGTGGCTTATGCCTGAACCCCAGCACTTTGGGAGGCCAAGGTGGGTGGATCACTTGAGGCCTGGAGTTCAAGACCAGCTTAGGCAAATGGTGAAACTCGGTCTCCATTAAAAATACAAAAATTAGTGGATGTGGTGGAGCGCGCCTATAGTCCCAGCTACTCGGGAGACTGAGGGATGAGAATCGCTGGAACCCAGGAGGTGGAGGTTGCAGTGAGCTAAGATAATGCCATTGCACCACAGCCTGGGTGACAGAGCAAAACTCTGTCTCAAAAAAAAAAAAAAAAAAGTAATGTTGAAGCTTATTTAATGATGGGAAAATGTTAAGAAGGTATTTTTAAGTGAAAAAGGTTTACAGAACTCTGTTTAGTGTGCTCTTCATAAAAATCTCCCCTTTGCCTGCCTGCCTCTCCCTGCTTTCCTTCTAGTGCCAGTCTCACGATGGAGGTGTGCATGCCTCCAGCATGTGGTCATTATACCCTGGCTCAAGTCACTCCATCATGGACTGCAGAGCCAGTGGTTGCCCCATGGCCCCCACACTGTGGATTTAAGTGACTGTTCATGCCCATTATGTGATAGCAAATGAATGCTCAGGCTGTTTTAATAGGAAATAAAACAGTTTTGCTTTTTTGTTCATTCTTTGATGTACTAGAGGGATGGAATGCAAAGTATTTCTCTATGCCTCATGGAGAATTTAAGAAATTAAATCCTCTGTGCCCTTGAGGATAAGGCAACTTATTTTTGGGTAGCTAATGATTAAGACTCTAGATTTGATAGACTGTTAGTATCTACTGTGGCAAGAATAAGTGGGAGGAAAAAGTTTGAGGTAAGAAGCTGTTTATTTTGGAGAAAGAGGAGCAGGTATTGCCTTGGAATAAAAGCAGGGAGAGATCTTTGAGTTTCTGACAGCTGGATGGTCTTGTGATGTGGCAAGACTCATATCCTGAGCACGACTGAATCCCAAATGTGACACTAAAGAGCAGAGGGGCCGTAGGCAGAGGGAAAACATGTTTCAGAGATAATGTATGTGGAACGGAGGAGCCCTCCAACTATGTATTCACCCCTGGAATTGCAGGGATTTGTGTTCAACTCTACGGCTTGACAATTTCGGAAGTGCTCTTACTGAATCACTGCTGGGGAACGCAGGGGTCAGGCGGCAGTTTCAAATACTCTTTGAGATTGTTCAACAAGCTCAGTTTTTAAGCTGCCTCTATTTCTTACTCTGTTTTTGACTTCAGAGAATTATTTCAAAAAAGCTTCTCCAGCCTGAATATCCATTCAAATATAAATAGTTTGGGCCAGGCATAGTGGCTCATACCTGTCATCCCACTGCTTTGTGGGGTCAAGGCAGGTGCATCCCTTGAGGCCAGGAGTTTGAGACTAGCTTGAGCAATATAGTGAGATTCGGTTGCTACAAAAAAGTTGAAATAAGATTAGCCAGGCAGAGTGGCACGTGCCTGCTGTCCCATCTACTCGGGAGGCTGAGGTGGGAGGATCTCTTGAGCTGGGGTGTTAGAGGCTGCAATGGGCTATGATCATGCCACTGTTATCCAGCCTGGGCAACACAGTGTGACCCTGTCTCCAAAAATAAAACAAAATACCAAAAAAAAAAAAAAAAATCCAAACAACAACAGAAACCAAATATAAGTAGTTTATATTTCAGATGGGTAAACACAATATCTTATAGGAGAATAATTTAACAAGAGAGGAAAATACTATAGAGAAAAACAAAATCCTCTTGACTCATGAGAGAGAACAGGATACCGACAAGTTTGATCTTCTTCGAGACCTTCCTTCAGTGGATGAGCCAGTCCGCCAAGATTCTGTTTACTTCATTAGCTGTAAATGTGCAAGTTTCCTTTCAACAAAGACTAAGCCGTTTTTCATCTTAGCAACAGTGTAAATAAAGTACTGTTAGGTCCTGGCGATGTGCTTTCTTACATTAAGGCAAACACTCACAATGGGATAGTGGAAATGAGAGGGCGGCAGAGAACAAGCAGAAGCTTGCCAGGTCTTCGTGTCCCCAGAAGGCCCCAGCTGTAGCTAATCCTGCCTGTGGGGCAGGGGAAAGAGACTGTCAAGGTCCTCTAAGAAGCTCCTGTTCTACCCACACCTGGGTTTTATACCTTCCAGTCTTCTCCCACTGTTCTGGAGTCTGGTTCCACACCTGCCTACCCACCAGGGGGAAGAAAGCTTGGCCCAGGCCTGAGTGTTAACTGCAATATGGGGGAATCGGTGGTGAGTTTTTCAGAGGGACTGTTTTGCCCAGTAGACCTAGGACTTAGGACTTTTTTTTTTTTTTTTTTTTTTTTTTTGAGACGGAGTCTCTATTGCTCAGGCTGGAGTGCAGTGGTGTGGTCTCGGCTCAGTGAAACATTTGCCTCCTGGGTTCAAGTGATTCTCCTGCCTCAGCCTCCCGAGTAACTGGGATCACAGGCACCCACCATCATGCCAGGCTAATTTTTGTATTTTTAGTATAGAGGGTATATACAAAATTTTGTAAATTTAGTATAGACATTTGCCATGTCGGCCAGGTTGGTCTCAAACTCCTGACCTCAGGGGATCTGCCTACCTTGGCCTCCCAAAGTGCTGGTATTACAGGCATGAGCCACCACGCCCAGCCCAGGACTTCGTTTTTGACCTTAAATAAATTCCAGTATTTCATCATCAAAAATTAGGTTATCATTGATTTCGTTTTAGGCACTTTTTATAAGAAGAAGGACGTGCTGTGTTCCAAGTTTGCTGAGAGCTTTTTCAAATCATGAAAGGATATTGATTATTGTCAGAAGGTTTTTGTATTGTTATTAAGATAAATGTATAATTTTTTCCTTTTAAGTTGTTAATGTGGAGAGTTGCATTGATTGATGTACTAATGATAAATCAACCTTGAATTTTTAGAATAAGCCCAATTATATTATGATATTATTATTTTTACACACCTGTTTTCCTTTTGATAATATTTTGTTTGGATTATTTTCATCAATTTTCATGATTGACATTGACCTGTAATTTCTCTTTCTCATACAGTTCTTGTCAGGTTTTGATATCAATAACTACTAGTACTACTAATAATGGCTATATATTATTGAATATTTATTTTCCTAAGTCCTTTTGACAGCTCATTTCTTCCTTTAAAAAAATCTATGATGTATGTTGTTCCTAAATACATATTTTACACGTCGTAAATCAATCAGCACAAGCAAGCTAATTAGCCATCCAAACCATCATTGCAATTTTCTTTATTTTTTTATTTTTAATTTTATTATTATTTTAAGAGACAAGATCTTGCTCTATTGTCCAAGGTAGAGTGCAATGGTGTGATCACATCTCACTGCAACCTCGAATTTCCAGGGTTAGGTGACCCTCCCACCTCAGGGAGGATCTCTCCTCACCTATACTCCAAAGTGGCTGGGACTATAGGCACAAGCAACCATGCCTGGGTAATTTTTAAATTTTTTTTGTAGACATGGGGTCTTGCTATGTTTCCCAGGCTGGTCTCGAACTTTTGGGCTCAAGTGATCCTCCTGACTTGGCCTCCCAGAGTGCTTGGATTATAGGCATCAGTGTGCCTAACCTCTTTCTTTTTGTTTTCCAAGTGAAAGCACTTAAGATCTACCCTCTTAGCATATTTCAAGTGTATAATACAGTATTGTCAACTGTAGTCACCAATCAGCACATTGGACCTCCATAACTCATTCATGCTGCATACTGAACCTTTGTACTCTTTGACCAATATCTCCCCATTTCTCCCAAATCTCAGCCTTGGGAAACCACCATTCTACTCTCTGCTTCTCTGATTTTGACTGTTTTAGATTCCATATGTAAGTGAGATCATGCAGTATTCATCTTTCTGTGTCTGGCTTATTTCACTTGATGTAAATGTTCTCCAGGTTCATCCATGTCATTGCAAATGGTAGGATCTTCTTTTTAAAGGCTGAATAATATTTCCTTTCTGTGTGTGTGTGTGCATGCATGTGCGTATGTGTGCATATGTGTATGTGTGTAACATTTTCTTTATCCATTCATCAGTTGACAGACATTTAGATTGTTTCCACATCTTGACTATTTGAATAACGTTGCAGTGAACACAGGAGGGCAGCTATCTTTTTGAGATCCAGACTTACTTCCTTTGTCAGAGGGATTGCTGGATCATTTCATAGTCCTATTTTTAATTTTTTGAGGGATCCCCGTGCTGTTTTCCATCATGGCCATATCAATTTACAGTCCCATCAATGGTGCACAAGGGTTTCTTTTTCTCCATGTCCTCACCACACATTTGCTGTTAACTGATTTTTTACAAGGGTGCCAAGAACTCCACATAGGGAAAGGATAGTCTCTTCAGTAAATGGTGTTGGGAAAGTTGGATATCCATATGCAGAAGAATGAAACTTGGACCTTTATTTCACATGATATACAAAAATCAGCTCAAAATGGATTTTAAAACTAAAAGAAAAATCATAAGGAAAAAGTTTCTTGACATTGGATTTTGCAATAGTTTCTTGGTCATGACTCCCAAAGCACGGGCTGCAAAAGCAAAAATAGACAAGTGAGATTGCAAAAAACTAGAAAGCTCTGTACAGCAAAGGAAAAAAAAATCAACAGACTGAAAAGGAAACCTACAGGAAAACTACAGGGTTGGAGAAAATATTTTCAGAACATGTATCTGATTAAGGGTTAATATACAAAATATAGACATAACTCATACCACTCAATAGCAAAAAACTCCAAATAATCAGACTCCTCATTCCTAACCATACAATATGCTGTTATCCTCACTCTTGCTCTATTCTTCCTCTGCTTTTTACCTACCTGTGTTATACTGACCTCACACAATGGGTTGGGAGGCATTTCCTCATTTTCTGTACTCTGGTATAGTTTGTACAAAAATATAACTATCTGTGCCTTGAATGAGCTATTGATTCAGTTTCTTTAATGGTCATTGGATTATTAAGGTTTTCCATTTCTTCTTAACTCAGCTTTGGTAAGTTATTTTTTCTCTAGGAATTTGACCAATCTTCTATGTTTTTATTTGTACAAAGCTGTTCCTAATATTCTCTTGTGTTTTTTAAATATTGGCCACACTACAAGCTATGCCCCTAATTGTGTTTGTAATTTTTCTTTTTCTCTTTATCAATCATATTTACAAGTTTGCCATTTTATTAGTCTTTGTCCCTTTCTACTGTATGCTTCTTTTTAGTTTTGTTATTTTTTCTTCGTATCTTACTGATAGGGACAGCAAGCAGGGAAATTCTGGGCAGAAGAGGGCGGGGCCCCAGTGAGGGTCCCACCCACAAGCCAAAAAGCCTGATACCATGGCCCAAAGTGAGAACTTACATCCCGTTTTCCTGCTCAAATGTTGCCTTTTCCAAAACCACCCATGGCCTGCCCTGCTCCTCTTCCTGTGCCCATTAAAACTCCAGGCTCAGCCAGCAGGCAGAAGAGAAGCATCCAGACATCTAACATGGTTGGATGTTAGAGAGAAGCGGCTGGACTTCAGAGGGACAACTTGATGGCGTAGCTTCAGAGGGGAGTCTGGTCGGGGACAGCTGGACTTCAGGGGAAGATTACCTTACCACTCTGTCCCTTTTTCAGCTCCCTTTCCTGCTGGGAGCCACTTTCATCGGCAGTAAAATCTCCCACATTTACTATCTTCAACTTGTTCATGTGACCTCATTCCTCTTGGACGCTGGACAAGAACTCAGGTGCCATGAGTGCAGGTGCAAAAGGCTGACATACTGACCTTTCACCCTCACTGGTGGAAGGCAGCTGCCTCACGCGAAAGGCAGATGGTCCACTGAGCTGTTAACACTTAAGCCATCCATGGACGACTGAGTTAAAAGAGCACTGTAGGCTGGGCATGGTGGCTCACGCCTGTAATCCCAGCACTTTGGGAGGCTGAGGTGGGCAGATCACAAGGTCAGGAGTTCGAGACCAGCCTGACCAACACGGTGAAACCCTGTCTCTACTAAAAACACAAAAATTAGCCGGGCGTGGTGGCATGCGCCTGTAATCCCAGCTACTCAGGAGGCTGAGGCAGGAGAATTGCTTGAACCCCGGAGGCAGAGGTTGCAGTGAGCTGAGATTGTGCCATTGCACTCCAGGGTGACAGAGTGAGACTCCGTCTCACAACAAACAAACAAAGAAACAAATAATAAGAAAAACAAAAAAGAGCACTGTAACACTTTTTTTCTGGGGCTTCAGGGGTCATGGGCACCCCCCTGCACAGACACTGCTGTGTGGCCAGTACGGAGTTCACTCCTGCTGTTGCCCAAAAGCACTTGCCGCAGCTCTGGCACCCACTCACCTGCATGTTCTCCCCAGCAAGGGGTGGAATGCAGCAGGTTCGAATGGGTGGAGTCTGCCCCTGCTGGAACTGAGCAGCTGGCAGAGTCCAGCACTGCTCATGTACTCCAGTTCCTGCCCATGAAGGGATCAGGGAAATATCCTGCTTCATTGCAGTTTCCCTTTTCCACTGAATTGAAGTTTATTTTGCAGTTCTTTTTCTAACTTCTGGAGATGTATGCTTACACAGTGCATTTTTAGCGTGTCTTCTTTACTAATCTAACTGTTTAAGGCCATGAATTTCCATCTAAGTTCTACTTTATCTGCATCCGGAATGTTTTGATACATAGTCTTTTCGTCATTATTCTGTTAAAATATTTTCAATTCTCAATTTGAATTTTCCAATTTATACATTATTTGGAAGTGTTTCATAATTTCAGAAAAAATTTTAGTAGTGATTTAACTAAAATTACCGTTGTCTTTTAACACATGGTGATTTTAGTTATTTTTGTTATTGACTTATATGAATAATATTATAAAATGTATTCTGTGTGATACCAATTATTTTAAATGTGTTGAAACTTGCTTTATGGCCCAGCTTACGGTCAGTTTTTTTTTTTTTTTTTTATTATACTTTAAGTTCTAGGGTACATGTGCATAACGTGCAGGTTTGTTACATATGTATACTTATGCCATGCTGCTGTGCTGCACCCATCAACTCGTTAGCACCCATCAATTCATCATTTATATCATGTATAACTCCCCGATGCAATCCCTCCCTCCTTCCCCCTCCCCATGATAGGCCCCAGTGTGTGATGTTCCCCTTCCCGAGTCCAAGTGATCTCATTGTTCAGTTCCCACCTATGAGTGAGAACATGCGGTGTTTGGTTTTCTCTTCTTGTGATAGTTTGCTAAGAATGATGGTTTCCAGCTGCATCCATGTCCCTACAAAGGACGCAAACTCATCCTTTTTGATGGCTGCGTAGTATTCCATGGTGTATATGTGCCACATTTTCTTAATCCAGTCTGTCACAGATGGACATTTGGGTTGATTCCAAGTCTTTGCTATTGTGAATAGTGCCGCAATAAACATACGCATGCATGTGTCTTTGTAGTAGAATAATTTATAATCCTTTGGGTATATACCCAGTAGTGGGATGGCTGGGTCATATGGTACATCTAGTTCTAGATCCTTGAGGAATCGCCATACTGTTTTCCATAATGGTTGAACTAGTTTACAATCCCACCAACAGTGTAAAAGTGTTCCTATTTCTCCACATCCTCTCCAACACCTGTTGTTTCCTGACTTCTTAATGATTGCCATTCTAACTGGTGTGAAATGGTATCTCCTTGTGGTTTTGATTTGCATTTCTCTGATGGCGAGTGATGATGAGCATTTTTTCATGTGTCTGTTGGCTGTATGGATGTCTTCTTTTGAGAAATGTCTGTTCATATCCTTTCCCCACTTTTTGATGGGGTTGTTTGTTTTTTTCTTGTATATTTGTTTGAGTTCTTTGTAGATTCTGGATATTAGCCCTTTGTCAGATGAGTAGGTTGCAAAAATTTTCTCCCATTCTGTAGGTTGCCTGTTCACTCTGATGGTAGTTTCTTTTGCTGTGCAAAAGCTCTTTAGTTTAATTAGATCCCATTCGTCAATTTTGCTTTTGCTGCCATTGCTTTTGGTGTTTTAGACATGAAGTCCTTGCCCATGCCTATGTCCTGAATGGTACTACCTAGATTTTCTTCTAGGGTTTTTATGGTATTAGGTCTAACATTTAAGTCTCTAATCCATCTTGAATTAATCTTCGTATAAGGGGTAAGGAAAGGATCCAGTTTCAGCTTTCCACTTATGGCTAGCCAATTTTCCCAGCACCATTTATTAAATAGGGAATCCTTTCCCCATTTCTTGTTTCTCTCAGGTTTGTCAAAGATCAGATGGCTGTAGATGTGTGGTATTATTACTGAGGACTCTGTTCTGTTCCATTGGTCTATATCTCGGTTTTGGTACCAGTACCATGCTGTTTTGGTTACTGTAGCCTTGTAGTATAGTTTGAAGTCAGGTAGCGTGACACCTCCAGCTTTGTCCTTTTGACTTAGGATTGTCTTGGCAATGCGGGCTCTTTTTTGGTTCCATATGAACTTTAAAGCCGTTTTTTCCAATTCTGTGAAGAAAGTCATTGGTAGCTTGATGGGGATGGCATTGAATCTATAAATAACCTTGGGCAGTATGGCCATTTTCACGATATTGATTCTTCCTATCCATGAGCATGGTATGTTCTTCTATTTGTTTGTGTCCTCTTTGATTTCACTGAGCAGTGGTTTGTAGTTCTCCTTGAAGAGGTCCTTTACATCCCTTGTAAGTTGGATTCCTAGGTATTTTATTCTCTTTGAAACAATTGTGAATGGAAGTTCATTCCTGATTTGGCTCTCTGCTTGTCTGTTACTGATGTATAAGAATGCTTGTGATTTTTGCACATTAATTTTGTATCCTGAGACTTTGCTGAAGTTGCTTATCAGCTTAAGGAGATTTTGGGCTGAGACGATGGGGTTTTCTAAATATACAATCATGTCATCTGCAAACAGGGACAATTTGACTTCTTCTTTTCCTAACTGGATACCCTTGATTTCTTTCTCTTGCCTGATTGCCCTAGCCAGAACTTCCAACACTATGTTGAATAGGAGTGGTGAGAGAGGGCATCCCTGTCTTGTGCCAGTTTTCAAAGGGAATTTTTCCAGTTTTTGCCCATTCAGTATGATATTAGCTGTGGGTTTGTCATAAATAGCTCTTATTATTTTGAGGTACGTTCCATCAATACTGAATTTATTGAGCGTTTTTAGCATAAAGGGCTGTTGAATTTTGTCAAAAGCCTTTTCTGCATCTATTGAGATAATCATGTGGTTCTTGTCTTTGGTTCTGTTTATATGCTGGATTACGTTTATTGATTTGCGACTGTTGAACCAGCCTTGCATCCCAGGGATGAAGCCCACTTGATCATGGTGGATAAGCTTTTTGATGTGCTGCTGAATCCGGTTTGCCAGTATTTTATTGAGAATTTTTGCATCGATGTTCATCAGGGATATTGGCCTAAAATTCTCTTTTTTTGTTGTGTCTCTGCCAGGCTTTAGTATCAGGATGATGTTGGCCTCATAAAATGAGTTAGGGAGGATTCCCTCTTTCTCTATTGATTGGAATAGTTTCAGAAGGAATGGTACCAGCTCCTCCTTGTACCTCTGGTAGAATTCAGCTGTGAATCCATCTGGTCCTGGACTTTTTTTGGTGGGTAGGCTATTAATTGTTGCCTCGATTTCAGAGCCTGCTATTGGTCTATTCAGGGATTCAACTTTTTCCTGTTTAGTCTTGGGAGAGTGTAAGTGTCCAGGAAATTATCCATTTCTTCTAGATTTTCTAGTTGATTTGCGTAGAGGCATTTATAGTATTCTCTGATGGTTGCTTGTATTTCTGTGGGGTCAGTGGTGATATCCCCTTTATCATTTTTTATTGCGTCTATTTGATTCCTCTCTCTTTTCTTCTTTATTAGTCTAGCTAGCGGTCTGTCAATTTTGTTGATCTTTTCAAAAAACCAACTCCTGGATTCATTGATTTTTTGGAGGGTTTTTTGTGTCTCTATCTCCTTCAGTTCTGCTCTGATCTTAGTTATTTCTTGCCTTCTGCTAGCTTTTGAATGTGTTTGCTCTTGCTTCTCTAGTTCTTTTAATTGTGATGTTAGAGTGTCCATTTTAGATCTTTCTTGCTTTCTCTTGTGGGCATTTAGTGCTATAAATTTCCCTCTACACACTGCTTTAAATGTGTCCCAGAGATTCTGGTATGTTGTATCTTTGTTCTCATTGGTTTCAAAGAACATCTTTATTTCTGCTTTCATTTCATTATGTACCCAGTAGTCATTCAGGAGCAGGTTGTTCAGTTTCCATGTAGTTGAGTGGTTTTGATTGAGTTTCTTAGTCCTGAGTTCTAGTTTGATTGCACTGTGGTCTGAGAGACAGTTTGTTATAATTTCTGTTCTTGTACATTTGCTGAGGAGTGCTTTACTTCCAATTATGTGGTCAATTTTGGAATAAGTGCGATGTGGTGCTGAGAAGAATGTATATTCTGTTGATTTGGGGTGGAGAGTTCTATAGATGTCTATTAGGTCCGCTTGGTGCAGAGATGAGTTCAATTCCTGGATATCCTTGTTAACTTTCTGTCTTGTTGATCTGTCTAATGTTGACAGTGGAGTGTTGAAGTCTCCCATTATTATTGTATGGGAGTCTAAGTCTCTTTGTAGGTCTCTAAGGACTTGCTTTATGAATCTGGGTGCTCCTGTATTGGGTGCATATATATTTAGGAGAGTTAGCTCTTCCTGTTGAATTGATCCCTTTACCATTATGTAATGGCCTTCTTTGTCTCTTTTGATCTTTGATGGTTTAAAGTCTGTTTTATCAGAGACTAGGATTGCAACCCCTGCTTTTTTTTGTTCTCCATTTGCTTGGTAGATCTTCCTCCATCCCTTTATTTTGAGCCTATGTATGTCTCTGCATGTGAGATGGGTCTCCTGAATACAGCAGACTGATGGGTCTTGACTCTTTATCCAGTTTGCCAGTCTGTGTCTTTTAATTGGAGCATTTAGTCCATTGACATTTAAGGTTAATATTGTTATGTGTGAACTTGATCCTGTCATTATGATATTAACTGGTTATTTTGCTCGTTAGTTGATGCAGTTTCTTCCTAGCCTCGATGGTCTTTACATTTTGGCATGTTTTTGCAATGGCTGGTACCGGTTTTTCCTTTCCATGTTTAGGGCTTCCTTCAGGGTCTCTTGTAAGGCAGGCCTGGTGGTGACAAAATCTCTAAGCATTTGCTTATCTGTAAAGGATTTTATTTCTCCTTCACTTATGAAACTTAGTTTGGCTGGATATGAAATTCTGGGTTGAAAATTCTTTTCTTTAAGAACGTTGAATATTGGCCCCCACTCTCTTCTGGCTTGTAGAGTTTCTGCCGAGAGATCTGCTGTTAGTCTGATGGGCTTCCCTTTGTGGGTAACCCGACCTTTCTCTCTGGCTGCCCTTAAGATTTTTTCCTTCATTTCAACTTGGTGAATCTGGCAATTATGTGTCTTGGAGTTGCTCTTCTGGAGGAGTATCTTTGTGGCGTTCTCTGTATTTCCTGAATTTGAATGTTGGCCTGCCCTACTAGGTTGGGGAAGTTCTCCTGGATGATATCCTGAAGAGTGTTTTCCAACTTGGTTCCATTTTCCCCCTCACTTTCAGGGACCCCAATCAGACGTAGATTTGGTCTTTTTACATAATCCCATACTTCTTGCAGGCTTTGTTCATTTCTTTTTCTTCTTTTTTCTTTTGGTTTCTCTTCTCGCTTCATTTCATTCATTTGATCCTCAATCGCTGATACTCTTTCTTCCAGTTGATCGAGTCGGTTACTGAAGCTTGTGCATTTGTCACGTATTTCTCGTGTCATGGTTTTCATTTCTGTCATTTCGTTTATGATCTTCTCTGCATTAATTAGTCTAGCTGTCAATTCTTCCACTCTTTTTTCAAGATTTTTAGTTTCTTTGTGCTGGGTACGTAATTCCTCCTTTAGCTCTGAGAAGTTTGATGGACTGAAGCCTTCTTCTCTCATCTCGTCAAAGTCATTCTCTGACGGTCAGTTTTTAACGTGTATTCTGAGTAGTGATTGGGTGCAATGTTTTATGTGCCCATTAGGTCACGCATTCTAATTATTTTCTTTTCAAATTGTCTCTGTCTTTAATGATCTTTTTGAATGCTTGGGCACTCAACTTTTGACACTAGTACATGAAAATCTGTTACCATTGTGGTAAATTTATGCATTTTTACATGTTTTTCTATTTTGAGGCTTTGTGATTAGGTGTATAATCGTTTACAATTATTTAAACTTGCTGGCAAATTAAACCTTTTGTCATCAGTAGTGATTCTCTTTACCTTTGTCAACACTTTTTGCTTTAAAGTCCTTTTTTTCCCTAAAGTACTATAACTACATGGTTTTCTTTTGACTACTATTAACCTGCACATGTATGTTTATCCTTTTCCTTTTAATGTTTCTGTTTTCATATATTTTTTATGTGTATCTTCAAAAATATCTATTAATCATTGTCTTTTAATTGGATAATTGAATTTGTACACATTTGTGGAAATTACTGATATGTCTGAGTTTCCAGCCCCCACAGTATTGATTACGTTGTGATTTCCACTTGTCTTACCATTTCCACATTCCTTTCTCTCCTCTTTCTTATCTTCTTTTGGGCTGATTGGCTGGTTTTCCTCATCTTTTTCTGTATTAGTTTAAAGTTATGCACTTCACTTCTAGTCTTTCCATGACCGCCATGGAATTTAACATGCGTAGTTAAATCACGCAAGAAGAAAATTCATCAACATCTAAACCCTCTCAGCAAATATGTGAAGTCCTTAATGTGCTTGTGTCTATTACTTCCATCTAAGATTGTGCTCTTGTTTATTTTCATTGTTTTGTTTCTTATGACTCCCAAAGAACATTGTTATTATTATTCATATTATCTCATCCTTTTTTTCATTTTATATGTCAATGTTTTTCTGGATTTATCCACATATTTCCCCCTTTTTTGCTTTCATTTCTTTTTGTATCTCATTCTTTCCATCTGGGATAATATCCCTTTTTCCTGAAGTACATCCTTAAGAATTTCCTTTAGTGAGGCTCTGCTGCTATAAACTCTCTCAGTCTTTGTGTTTCTTAAAAGGCTCCTATTTTTCCCTGGTCTTAAAAGATGTTTTTGATGAATACCATCTTCTTTTCTTATGCCATTGTTTATCTTTCTGTTAGATTAAGTTTGTCTATAACAGATGAGCATTTAGAAGCTACCTTAGTGTGGTGGCCTCATATGGAGGCAAGCTGGACCCTTGCATAGCTGGTGGGCTTAAAGAAAACTGCTACAATTCCTCCCCATCCATTGCTTGTCCCAAGTACCACAGGGCTGGAAATGTTCACCTCCTGATTAAAGCACATGGTTCTACAAGTCTTTTATTAAAATGCAACTTTTCATCAGAAGGAAGAAATAGTTAATTCTCACAGTCAGCCACATGTGATGAGTTAATTCATGGAGTATTTTCTATGACAGGGCCAGGTAATGATGGAGTGGGGTCACATAGGGATAAACAGGATAATTATTCTTTTTTTCTTCTTCAGAAAATTAATTTTAAATGTAAATCTAAATTACATTTATTTTATTTTTTGCAACTGGATCTTGCTCTGTCACCCAGGTTGGTGTGCGATGGCACCATCACAGATCACTGTGGCCTCAAACCCTTGGGCTTATGCAGTCTTCCTGTATCAGCCTCAAGAGTAACTGGAATTACAGGTATGCAGCACTGTGCCCAGCCTGCCTGCCTGCCTGCCTGCCTTCCTTCCTTCCCTCCTTTCTTTCCTTCCTTCCTTCCTTCCTTCCCTCCTTTCTTTCTTTCCTTCCTTCCTTCCTTCTTTCTTTCTTTCTTTCCTTCCTTCCTTCCTTCTTTGTTTCTTTCTTCTTTTCTTTTTTTTTGAGATGGAGTCTCACTCTGTCTCCCAGGCTAGAGTGCAGTGGCACGATTTTGGCTCACTGCAACCTCCACTTCCCAGGTTCAAGGGATTCTCCTGCCTCAGCCTCCCAAGTAGCTGGGATTACAGACACTTGCTACCATGCCCAGCCCAGCTCATACTTTTACTTTCCTCTTCCTCCTCCTCTTCCTCCACCTTTTTCTCCTCCTCCTCCTCCTTCTTCTCCTCCTCCTTCTCCTCCTCCTTCTTCTTCTTCTTCTTTTGCCCAGGCTGGTCTTGCCACTTTTTTGCCAAGTTGGTCTTGCACTCTTAACTTCAAGTTATCCTCCTGCGTAGGCCTTTAAAAATGCTGGGATTATAGGCATGAACCACCATGGTTGGCCAAGAAAATTAATTTTTTTTTTTTTTTTTGAGAGGGAGTCTCGCTCTGTCACCCAGGCTGGAGTGCAGTGGCCGGATCTCAGCTCACTGCAAGCTCTGCCTCCCGGGTTTACGCCATTCTCTCGCCTCAGCCTCCTGAGTAGCTGGGACTACAGGCGCCCGCCATCTCGCCTGGCTAATTTTTTGTATTTTTTTAGTAGAGACGGGGTTTCACCGTGTTAGCCAGGATGATCTCGATCTCCTGACCTCGTGATCCACCCGTCTCGGCCTCCCAAAGTGCTGGGATTACAGGCTTGAGCCACCGCGCCCGGCCGAAAATTAATTTTATAGGAGGAAGAAGGAGGACAGATTCTGAACAATGGACTCTGCCCCAAGAGGCCATCCAGACTGAGGAAACAAGGTACACTCTAGATGGGAAGGTGCTGGGAGGAGAGCCCTGGTTCCTGGCAGTGGCGGTGGTGGTCAGGGTTGGGGTGTGGAGTGCTGACCGTGTGCTTCAGTGTGTTTCTCAACTCCCCAACTCTGACCCCCTCACACCATGCCTCCTCTCCTCTTCCTCAGCAGGCATCCTTACCTCCAGCTTAACAGGGAAAATAAAGTATTAGATGAGAATGTTCTCCACTAACCTTTCCTGTGCTCCCATCTCTCTGAGAACTTGGCCCACAAGCTGCTCCTTCCCCTTCGCCTTGCACCAGCTCTTTTCTCTCTTGCTTATAAGCAAGCTTAAGTGAATCCATTAAGAAACAAAAAAAAAGGCTGGGCGCAGTGGCTCACACCTGTAATCCCAGCATTTTGGGGGGCCAAGGCGAGTAGATCATCTGAGGTCGGGAGCTGGAGACCAGCCTGATCAACACGGAGAAATCCCGTCTCTGCTAAAAACACAAAAATTAGCCGGGCATGGTGGTTCATGCCTGTAATCCCAGCTACTCGGGAGGCTGAGGCAGGAGAATCACTTGAACTTGGGAGGTAGATGTTGAGGTGAGCTGAGATCGTGCCATTGCACTCCAGCCTGGGCAACAAGAGCGAAACTCCATCTCAAAAACAAAAACAAAAACAGCCCCCTCTCATCTTACAAATGCAATACTATGTTCAGTATAGAAGTTTTGGAAACACAGACATTTACAAATTTTTTACAAAGAAGAAAAATAAAACCCACATATAAACCTACCACCAAAAGATAATCACCTCTAGCAGTTTTGCATATTACTTTTTGAATTTTGTTTTTGAATTTTGTGTGTTCTCTCTCACTCTATCCACCCCTTTTCCTACATACAAAGATGGGATTATGGTAGGAGGCAAGACATGACTGTGGAGATGGGGCTTGGACACCTGACCAGATTGAGGACTAGCTAAAACAGGTGCCAGCCAAAACAGCTTTCCTTAAGACACGTCCACCACTGAGCCATGTCAGTTTAGTACTGCCATGGCAACTCCTCAACCTTACCACCCATTTCCATGGCAACCACCTGGTTACCTGGAAGTTACCACCCTCATCCTATAAATTTCTGCATAAGCCACCCCTCAATTTGCATATAGTTAAAAGTGGGTATAAATAGGAGTGGAGCGCTGCCTCTGAGTGGCTATTCTGTGCACACTGCTTGAAGGGTACGCTTAGTGCTGCTGTACACAGAAGCTTCAATAAAAGTTGCTGGTTAGCACCACTGGCTCGCCTTTGAATTCTTTCCTGGGCAATGCCAAGAACCTTTCTGGGAGAAGCCTCAATTTTGGGGGCTTGACTGTCCTGCATCAGAACGGTAATGTAGATCTAATTCTAGTTTACTTTGTTTTCCCATGGAAACATCTTTCTCTGTTGCTGTGTTCCTTCTGTCTTTGCAAGGTCTTCCTTTCCCTCAAAAACATTAGAAGTCTACACGTCCTGTCGACACTTCCTCCATTTCATTTGATTCTCGGGCTCTTGAAAACTGTGTTCTACACCCCCACACTCTCGGCTCCTGACTAGAAGTTGGCAGATGGTGTCGGTAGCCCTGGCAGGAATGTTTTTCATTCCTCACCTTATAGAACTTGTAGTGACAGCTGTCACTATTGGTTATTGCCTCTTGGAAACTCTGTCCTCCTTAATTTTTGTGAAACTGTCAGTCTGTTTTCCTATTTCTCTTCCTTCTTTGATACGTCTCTTGCTTCCTGGTGTAGTCCTGCTTGTGAAGTGCCAGTGGTCTTCATGGATCCATCCTCGGTTGTTTTCTTATTCTCCAGTCTCTCTGGGCAAACACATCTCTATGGATGATTCTATCTCAAGTTCAGACTTCTCTCATGAGCTCCAAACGCACACAGCTGGGTGTATCACTGGCACATCAAACTCAACATACCCAAAGCAAAACTCATCCCTGCACTGCAGGAGAGTTTAATGGGCCAGCCTGAAAATGGCAGGCATAGTTCTGCCCACATTCTTTTGGCTAGAACTCAGGCATGCAGGTGCACCCAACAGCAAGGGAGGCTGGCTGTGTCCTCAGGAGGACATATGACATGGCAAGAGGGATATTACATGGCAAAAGTCCTCAAAATAAGTGACTTCTGCTGTGTCTATTGATGAACAATCAGAATGTCAAAATCAGAGTGCCCTGGAAATAGTCTTTCAGGGAAGTCTGGGATGAAGCTGCTCTGGAGATTATACAATAAGAAGTCATAAAACAAGGGCAGAAATTAAAAGCAGCACATCAAACATGAGTTGCGCCTCCGCGAAGCCATCCAGAATGAGCTCAGTGAAAGAGCATGAGGTCAGGAGGAACATGTCCAAAGTGTCCAGATGGGACTTTTCTCAGCACGGGGACTTGCAGTGCTCTCTCAGGAGGACACCCAGGACAGGCTTAGGTAAGAGCTGGCATGCTTTCACTCATCACTATCCTTTTTTCTTTTTTTCCATTTCAGTTGCAAGCTTGAAAGGTTTTATGCGTTTAGGTTTCTGGTCATTTTCAAAGATAGCTGTAGTATTTCAGTTCTGTTTTTAATCTTGATACCTCTCCTTAACTTTCTCCATCTATTCTCCCATCTCTTCCTGTCTGGTATCTTCTAGAAATTGTGGCCTCAGAAGATGGAGAAGGCTTAGTGCACATATGGCCTGGATGCCTGTCCTCGTGTTCCCTTCACTTTAGCCATCAGTTATTTGGTGACTCTGTGGTGCCGGGCATTAATCTCATCAGACCAACTATAGGTGTAATAGTTAGAAGGAAAATTCTTGTAACATCTGTGAATATTTTTTTTTACCTGCCAAACAGATGTGAAATGAGTCATTCTTCATCAACTATTCTACTTTTAAAGTTGTTTAATGAGAGATTTTTTGAACTACTTATCAGGTAGATTTCTACAAATACAAAATAATAATGAAAAAAAGTCCACATTTATTTGTTTTTTTCTTTGTTTTTATTTGACAAGTGGCAATATCATGCTTGTCATTTTAATCTAGACACAATTATTAGGTTATATATCATATCAACAATATTTAAGTTATTTTATGTCTTTTAAGATACATTAACACACACACACACACACTCACACACACACATCAACTGCAAACATGAATGGGAGAAAAAGCGTGGAACCCAACTGAATTTCCAAACTTCGGCAATATGTCATTCATTCTTTTAATAAAGCTTTAAGAAATATCATAATGACATGAGCTTGAACCATCTCTAGGCATTTTCTTTGAGGCTCATGATGTGGTACCGGTGATGTAAACAGCAGAAAACAGAGGCTGTCAAATGATCAAATTATGGAGACTCAGGGCTGCTTTTTCCCACAGGAACACACCAAATGGTGATGGCAGTGATCTCGCACACTGGAGGGGAACGACATGCCGTGACGTAGCTGTATTCATCCACCGATGCTTGGCTGCACTCGATGTAGTGTTTATCTATCAGAACTTCATTACCCTTCTTACTCATGCTGACACTGGGATTAAACTAGCTCTGGACTGGCTAATCACCTCCTGAATAAGGGCAATTGTGCCGAAGCACTCTCGTGCTTTCATGATACGAACTGTAGCAGCTTGGAGATGCATTTTCCGGTTGCATCCCTGGTACAGTAGAGATCTGTTCACTTGAGGGCTTTCTGCAATCCTACCACTTCTCAAGGTGGGAGGAAAAGGAGGTGATAATAACACTCATGGGAAGAGACTACAGACCATGGGTCTCCCGTGCCTCTGAGGCGGCTGCAAGTTGTTACTTTTCCAGAACACAAATGTTTGCAGCAGACACAACAGTGTGATGACAGTATGCATTCCATGCCACATGAGGAAATGGACATGATGTATTTCATGTGTTTGTTGAAGGCCTTGGGGGTTACAGGGCAGGAGATCGGGGAGATTGCTTTCAAACAACCAGGCCCTTTGCTCCCAGTGACATATCTTTGAGTATATTCTCATGGAATTTGGCAACAGTGCTGAAAGCTGAAGATTAAAAATTTATTGAAAAAAGATAAACCGGTGACTTCAACTGCTGAGAATATCTGCAGTCATTCCTGCCTGCAGACCTCCCAGTTTTATATAAATCAGTTTCTTGACAGTTTTGGCCTATTTTCTACATAATAGGCATCTTAGAAATGTTCACCTAGGTTAACCCTCCTCCTTTCATTCCTTTTAAACAAAGAAGGCACATATTAGAAAGCAAGCGTTTCTTTTCTTTCTCTTAAGTGTTGGTGTTAGAGAAAATGGGCTGCTCCAGAAAGTGAAGTATGAGTTCAAACTGATGTGGTTAGGGCAATGCTGACATCATAAATTCAAAATGGGGACTTCCTGTTGCAAAACTTTATTTGTGTCACATATAAAATGTCTCCTCAAATTATCCATATTCTTACTTAAATTTTTTTTGGTTGTATTGTTTCTACCTAAAATGCAAGCTAGCTAAACTTTGGACTCTGTTCTTAAGCTCTGTTTTGGCTTTAATGAAACTCTTAATTTCTAAAAAAATGAAATTAGGATTTCAATGTTTATTTATTGGCTTGGTCATAAAAATTGGTGTGCTACTTTCTGAAGGAACTTTAGAATGAAATAAACCAAAAAACAACAACAACAAAAAAAACAACTTCTTTATCTTTTCCAAGTTAGACAAAATGCTTCCCTCACTGTCCTAATTCCAAGGATCCAGAGTAAGATAAATTGTATTGTATTTTTAGATAACTATCAAATATTAATTAATAAAAAATAATAACTATCAAATATAATCTCTAATGGTGTTGTAGGAAGTGTGCTAGTTACTTAGCTTTGAAATAAAATAAGCCTGGTCTTAAGTGCCAATTCTAGTATATGCTATGATCCTGGTGAAGTTTCTTATCTACTCAAAGCCTCAGTTTTCTCATCTTTAAAATGGGAATATCGCTACAAATCACTCTGATCGACTGGGAGAATGAAATGAGAAAGTGTGGCTGGGGACAGTGGCACCTGTCATTCCAGCACTGTGGGAAGCTGAGGCAAGGGGATCCCTTGAGACCAAGAGTTCAAGGCCAGCCTGGGCAATGTAGCAAGACTCCCAACTCTACAAAATATGTAACAAAATTAGCTGGAAATGGTGGCATGCACCTGTAATCCCACCTACTTAGGAGGCTGAGGTGGGAAGATCACTTGAGCCCAGGAATTTGAGGTTACAGTGAGCTGTGATTGTGCCACTGTACTTCAGCCTGGGTGACAGACCAAGACCTGATCTCTAAAAAAAAGTGAAAATGTACATAAAATGTGCCATGTGCAGCTAGTAAATGCCCAATACAAGTAAGATCTTCTGATTTCTTTGACACAATCTGCATCATACAACCACATTTTATATAGACATCCCAGGGATGCTCAGAGGAAGGAGATGGAGGAAAAGTAGGTAGCTCTTGGATCGAACAGTTGGAGATTTGTCAAGGAAAGCAAATAGAAGCACCAAAGTGATGCGACGTCAAGGAAGATGAGGAGAATTGTTTGAAGGAGGTAATTAGTCAGACAGACACTGTCTAAGAGTAAAGTTTGTCTAATTGGTTAGAACGTTCTTATTTCCGTAGGACTTGGGAAGGAGGTCAGGGGCTGGGGTATGGTTTCAAGCACCCTGACAACTACACAATATTCTAAACATATTTTGTATGTGTCAGTTGTTGGTCTGAATAGCTTGACAAATGAAAAAAAAAAAACTGTTCAGAGTGGAGTTTTTTTTTTTTTTTTTTTTTTTTTTTTTTTTTTTTTTTTAAGAAAAAACTAGGAGCTTTGTTGCTGTGCGTAAATGGGTCCTAAAGTCTTCTGGACAAAAATATTTGGCCAGTGATTCCAGGTAGCTCCGTCCTGTTTTCTGAAGGGCATGAACCTGGATGCTCTGAGAATGTACAAGGTATAAGAGGGTCTAAGGAATGTTGGGATTCATTGTCAGTTTTTTTCTCTTACTCAATCTCAGCAGAAGATTTCTGCCTGGTCCTTGTGATCATTTGATAATTCAGGTATGAAGTATTTATTTATTTATTCCCTTTCAGGCAACCTGTGGTGATGAGGGTTGCAGGGGATAAGTCCCTGGTGAAGACTCCAGAGAAAGGAGCTGTTCTTGTGCAAGACCTGCAGATTGGAGTGATTTTGTTCAGTGTCTTTCATTCATCATCCCACTTGGAAAATGGGCAGGGATGCAGGGCAGCCTGGGGCTACCTACAGGAATTTCTAGAGGCTGCCTATCTCACCCAGTATCAGAAGAAATGTGGCCTCTCATAACAGGGAGGCGAGTTTTGACATGGGAGTTTGCTTAACATTGCACTGAGTCAGTTTATGGTATATGCCATAAAAGCACACTAGAAATTATTTCTCCCTGGGGCTAGACTGTATGGACTTGAATTATCTTTTACTGCCTAAATTGATACGAAATCACCTTCACTAAAAGGAAAACAGGAAGGAAAGAAGAAAGGAAGAGAAGACCACAAAACAACCAGAAAACAATTAATAAAATGGTAGGATTAAGTCCTTACTTATCGATAACAACACTAATAGTAAATGGACTAAATTTTCCAATCAAAAGATCTATGTGGTTGAATGGATAAAAAACAAGACCTAATGATCTGTTGTATACAAGAAACACACTTCACATATGAAGACACAAATAGACTGAAAATAAAGGTATGGAAAAATATTCCATGCAAACAAAAACCAAAAAAGAACAAGAACAATTATACTTATATCAGACAAAATCAATTTCAAGACAAGAACTATAAAAAGAGACAAGGTCATTGTATAATGATAAAAGGGTCAATTGAGTAAGAGAATATAACAACTGTAAATATATATTTACCCAACCCTGGAGCATCCAGATATATAAAGCAAATATTATTAAAGCTAAAGAGAGAGATATACCCCAACATAATAATAGCTAAAGACTTCAGCATCCCACTTTCAGCATTGGACAGATCACCCAGAGAGAAAATCAACAAAGAAACATTGGATTTAACCTGCACTATAGACCAAATGGACTTAATAGATATTTGTAGAACATTTCAACTCATGGCTACAGAATACATATTCTTTTCCTCAGCACTTGGCTCATTCTCAAGGATAGGCAATATATTATGCCACAAATAAAGTCTTTAAAAATTCAAAATATGTTGAAATAATATCGCATGTCTTCTCTGACCACAATGGAGTAAAACTAGAAATCAATAACAAGAGGAACTTTGGAAACTGTACAAATATCTGGAATATGAGCCTCAATGACCAGTGAGTCAATGAAGAAATTAGCAAAGAAATCAAAAAATTTAATGAAACAAATGAAAATGGAAACACAACATACCAAAACCTATGGGATACAGTGAAAGCAATATTGAGAGGAAGGTTTATAGCAACAAGTGCCTATATAAAAACATAGAAAATTTTCAAATAAATAACCTAATGATGCATCTTAAAGAACTAGAAAAGCAAGAGCAAACCAAACCCAAAATTAGCAGTAGAAAAAAATAAAGATCAGAGCAGAAATAAATGAAATTGAAACAAAAACTATATAAAAGATCAATGCAACAAAAAGTTGGTTTTTTGAAAAGAGAAACAAAATCAACAAACAAATTTTAGCCAGATTAACTAAGAAAAAAAGAGAAGACTCAAAATCAGAGATGAAAAAGGAGATGTTACAACTGATACTGCAAAAATTCAAGGGATTATTAGAGACTACGATGAGCAGCTATATAACAAAAAATTGGAAAACCTAGAAGAAATGGGTAAGTTCCTAGACACATACAAGCAACCAAGATTGAACCATGAAGAAATCCAAAACACAAACAGACCAATAACAAGTAATGAGATCGAAGCTATAATAAAAAGTCTCACAGGAAAGAAAAGCTCGGGATCTGATGGCTTCGCTGCTGAATTCTACTAAACATTTAAAGATGAATTAATACCAATCCTACTCAAACTATTCTGAAAAATAGAGGAGGAGGGACTACTTCCAAATTCATTCTATAAGGGGTGTATACCAAAACCAGATACCAAAACCAGACAAAGACACATAAAAAAAGAAGAAGAATGAGGAGGAGGAGGAGGAGGAGGAGGAGGAGGAGGAACGAAAGAAAGAAAGAAAGAAAGAAAGAAAGAAAGAGAGAAAACCTACAGACCAATATCCTTGATTAATATTGATGCACCCTGAAGATCCCACCAAGAAACTATTAAAGCTGATAAACAAATTTGATAAAGTTGCAGGATACAAAATCAACATACAAAAGTCAGGAGCATTTCTGTATAACAGCAAACAATCTAAAAAGGAAGTCAAGAAAATATATTTACAATAGTTAGCAATAAAATAAAATATCTAGGAATAAACTTAACCAAGGAAGTGAAAGATCTCTACAATGAAAATTATAAACATTTGTGCAAGAAACTGAAGAGAACATACACAGAAATGGAGATATTTCGTGTTCATGGACTGGAAGAATTAATATTGTTAAAATGTCCATACTACCGAAAACAATCTACAGATTCAGTGCAATCCATATAAAAATACAAATACCAGCGACATTCTTCACAGAAATAGAAAAAATAACCCAAAAATGAATATGGAACCACAAAAGACTACGAATAGTCAAAATTTCCTTAGCAAAAGAACAAAACTGGAGGAATTACATTACTATAGCTCTATACTAGAGAGCTACGTGACTAAACAGCATGGTACATAGACCATGTTTACGTATGTAAACAGATACGTAGACCAATGGAATAGAATGTAAAACCCAGAAATAAATCTATACACCTACAGTGAGCTCATTTTCAACAAAGGTGCCAAGAACATACACTGGGGGAAAGGAGAGTCTCTTCAATATATTGTGCTGGGAAAACTGGATATCTATATGCTGAAGAAAGAATGAAACTAGACCCCTATCTCTTACCATATTCAAAAGTCAAATCAAAATGGATTAAAGACTTAAATCTAAGACCTCAAACTATGAAACTACTAAAAGAAAACATTGGGGAAATTCTCCAGGACATTGGTTGGGGCAAAGATTTTTTTGGGTAATATCCTATAAGCATAGACAACCAAAGTAAAAAATGAACAAATGGGATCACATCAAGTTTAAAAGCTTCTGCACAGCAAAGAAAACAATCAACAGGGTTGAGAGACAACCCACAGAATGAGAGAAAATATTTGCAAACTATCCATCTGACAAGGGATTCATAATCAGAATATATAAAGAGTTTAAACAACTCAATAGGAAAAAATCTAGTAATCCAATTTAAAAATGGGCAACAAATTTGAATGGACATTTCTCAAAAGGAGACATACGAATGGCAAACAGGTTATCTGAAAAGGCTCTCAATATCACCATCAGAGAAATGCATATCAAAACTACAATTAGATATTATCTCATGCCAATAAAAATGGCTTTTATCCAAAAAACAGGCAATGATGAATGCTGGTGAGGATGTGGAGAAAAGGGAAGTCATATACTGTTGGTGGGAATTAAATTAGCACAGCCGTTATAGAGAAGAGTATGGAGGTTCCTCAAAAAAGCTAAAGCTAGAACTACCCATCTGATCCAGCAATCCTACTACTGGGTATTTACCCAAAGGAATTAAGATCAGTATGTTGAAGAGATACCTGCACTCCATGTTTGTTGCAGCACTATTTACAGTAACCAAGATTTGGAAGCAACCTCAACCTGAGTGTCCATAAACAGATGAATGGATTTTAAGAATGTGGTACATATACACAATGGAGTACTATTCAACCATAAAAAAGAATAGTCATTTGCAATAACAGGGTTGGAACTGGAGAATATTATGTTAAATGAAATAGACCAGGCACAGAAAGACAAACTTCTCTTCTAATTCATTTGTGGGAACTGAAAATTAAAATAATCGAACTCATGGAGATAGTAGAATGATGGTTACCAGATGCTGGGAATGGTAGTGGGGAAATATAGTTAGAATAAATACTAGAAGAACTAGTATTTGATAGCACAACAGGGTAATTACAGTCAACAATATTTTACATGTAAAAATAACTAAAAGAGCATAATTGGAATGTTTCTGACACAAAGAAATTATAAATGCTGGAGGTGATGGATACCCCATTTATCCTGATGTGATAATTACACATTGCATGCCTGTATCAAAATACCTCATGTACCCCACATACACTATGTACCCACACAAATTTTAAGAAAGAAAAAAGACTATACCTGTATGGCTATTAATGTCAGGGTGAGTTGCTTGGGTTAGGCTTATCTTACTTCCCCAGACAAGCTTAATCCAAGCAACTCACCCTGACATTAATAAGGAATATAAGGAACCCCCTCCCCCTCATAGGAGTTGAAGTAAGTTCAATGAGATTTTTTGATATCTCATGTAAAAGAAGTCCAGGGCCTTTTGGACTCTGGTGGCAGCAAGGTGTCCACAATCCTCGTGCCTTCCACACAGTTGCTTTACCGCGTGTGGCTTTCATTTTCAAGGTGACTTCATGGTCCCATCCCACTAGCTCCAGCCCCTAAACCTTCTTCACATGGCAGGAAGGTGGAAGGAGATGGGCTTGCCTTCCTAGTAAAGACATTTTCTAGAAGTTACACACAACATTTTTGCTTCACTGACTGAAACTTAGTCACATGCCCACCTTTACCTTCTGCAAAGGCTGGAGAATCAATGATCCCAACTAAAACATGGGGTTCTTGCTTCTCAGTAAGAAGAGGGCCATGGAGACTGGGGGGCACTTAAAATTCTCTGCCAGACCATGTATGTATAATTATGACCCAACTAGTGTTGAAATCAGCTCTATGTCTTACAACTTATCAAATAATTCCTAGGAATGTTATAAATATATTCTGGCTAGACATTGGAGTCTCTGACATATGTAAAAGATACAACTGCTAGCAAATTGGTGAAATGCAGGTCTACTTTAGTGCCATGGTAAGTTGTTAGTGTAAGTGAATGCATGTTCCTTTGTTATCTTATAAAGTTGCAACTGCCAAAATAATTTCCTGATCGCACTGATATTGGTTGATGTGTTTATCAAATTTATTCATTTTATACTATTTGCAATGATTCGTGCTAGGCCCTGTGGCAAATAGAAAGCTTCCTTGAAGGCATTTATAAGGAGTTGAGTAGAATAGTAAAGATTATTTTGGCCAGGTGTGGTTGCTCACACCTGTAATCCCAGCACTCTGGGAGACCGAGGTGGAAAGATTGCTTGAGGCCAGGAGTTTGAGATCAGCCTAGGCCACATAGTGAGATTCTGATTCTCGAAAAAATTTAAAAAAATTAGCTGAGCATGGTGGTATGCATCTGTAGTCCCAGCTACTCAGGAGGTTGAGGTGGGAGGATTGCTTGAACCCAGGAGTCTGACACTGCAGTGAGCTATGATTGAGCCACTGCACTTGAGCCTGGGAGACAGATCGAGACCCCATCTCTTAGGGGGGAAAAAAGGTTATTTCATGCAAACTTTGAAAGTGGACAATAAGAGCATAAATGGAATTCTAACAATCAAGTTATTTTAATTGAATTTCATTTTTCTTTTTATACGGCATCTCGCAGAACCAGCTGAGGTTCAGAGAACTCCCTATTCGAGTTATTAATTGATGTCGCTAAACTGAGATATCCTCCCATGTTTACCTTTAATTGACGTATTCCATGCACATGAAGATTTCTTGTCTGTAAACTGTGCTTAAGTGCTTGAGTATGTTTTGATTATTGTTCATTTTCCTTCACAGAAGAAAATAATCATTGTCCATGAACAAAACATTGATGAAGATCAAGCCTAACAACTGCTTTTTATAACGTATTTCAGGGGCAGCATTTTCTGCTGGGAGTCTATTCATCTTCAGGAAATCAATTCATTCACATGGGGTGCCCATGAGGAGGTTCTGAGTGAAGTGAGGAAGAATAATGGTGGGTGAGAGGGTCTGACTCTTCCTATTCACACAAAAGAATGGAAAGTCCTACACTCTGAAGGGCAAGAGCAAGTCAAAAGTAGCTTAGAGCAGATCTGCTTGACCAAGAAGAGCAAAGGAGAAGAGGTAGGTGGATAATTCAAGGGCTAATGCAGAAATGAGATCAATCAGAAAGAACACAAGCAGTTAAAGGCAACCAGTGGCAGGTGCCAAGAGGGAATTGTGTGGTGGCCATGATGCCCCATATATGTACCCATGGGGTTTACCTGGTATCTATATGGCAGGATGCATTAGTCTACCTAATTATATTTCTTCTATCCCATCCATGGGGTTTCTTTAGGCAAATCATTGTGTGAAATTGTAACTTTTCAGAATGGAAGCTATGAGTCTGTGCCCTTTTATAGGGGTAATGTCGGGTCCAAAGGCAATTTTGGTTGGGTCATAGTCATTTTCTTTGATAGTGTCCATGGTTCTGAACTTAGAACAAGCTAGGTCTGGCAGCATGTGTCAGGGTAACAGTGTCTTTTTACATACTACTTACTTCTGAGATTTTCAACACAATTTACTTTCTACAAAACTATAACAATCTTTTTTATTTTTATATTTATTTTTATTTTACCTGTAAGTAGAAAGAGCAATGAGCTGGTGAGGTGAGAACAGCTTTATTTAGTAAATAAAGAAATGAAGGCATGAGCTATTTGCTCAACAAGAGTACACACGTGGCACACCTGGAAGTCCAGTCTTTACTATGTTTCATTTATGATCTTTCTCATAGAGAAGATTCATCACTACACTGTATATTCCAGGAAAAATTCTATGTTTTTCTTCTTAAGAGACTGTTTTTTAGAGCACTTTGAAATTCTTAGCAAGCAAAATGCTATGAAAGCTTCAGAGATTCCCGTCTGTCCCCACCCCTGCACAGCCTCTCCACCATCTCCATCCCACACCAGAGTGGCCCATTTATAACCATCGATGTGCCTAAACTGATGTCATTATTACCCAAAGCCCATTGTGTGCATTAGGGTTCACTCTTGGTGTTGTACATCCTGTGGGTTTGGACAAATGTATAATGACATGAGTCTGCCATTGTAGTGTCATACAGACTAGTTTCATTTCCCTAAAATTCCTCTGTGCTCTACTGATTCATTCCTCCCTGCCCTCAACCCCAGGCAAACACTGATCTTTCTCCTGTGTCCATAGTTTTGCCTTTTCCAAAACAGAATGTAGTTGAAATCATATAGTATGTAGCTGAGAGTTCCACTTCTAAAGAAACAGAAATTTCGTAGTGTTTGCCAATCAATGTGGACCCATTTAGAACATGAAAGTGGTTTCATGATAATAAGTTCTTTTTTAAAGACTGTTCTGTTCTTCTAGACATGTTAGGTGGGAACCTACATTTCCTACTGGGTCTTTGGCTCATTGTCAGGGAAGTAACTACTGAAAGTGCAAGAGCTCTGGGAAGATGAGAGAGGATGGGTGTATTTGGCTGTTCTCTTGTTGCTGTAAAGAAATACTTGAGACTGGGAAATTTATAAAGAAAAGAGGTTTAATTGTCTCACAGTTCTGTAGGCTCCAGCATCTGCTTCTGGTGAGGACTTCAGGAAGCTTACAATCATGGCAGACGGTGAAGAGAGAGCAGGCACATCACATGGCAAGAGCAGAAGCAAGAGAGAGAGAGAGAGAGTGGGGAGATGCCACACACTTTTAACAACCAGATCTCACAAGAATTCACTCACTATCATGAGGACAGCACTGAGCCATTAGTAAGGATCTGTACCTATGATCCATACGCCTCTCACCAGGCCTTCCCTCCAACATTGCAGGTCACATTTCAACATGAGATTTGGAGAGGACAGACACCCAAACTGCAGCAATGGGTCTCAGCAAGGGGCTCCATCAACTGCCTCAGACTTGTCTGGAAGATGGCAGACATGGGCAATTCCTACCTTGCTGAAGAGGGCTACACTGTTGAGTGAATGCTGTGAAGCAGAGGAGCATTTGGTGCAACTGAAGTTGTCTGAAGTGACTTGTGTATTCGATCTTGCAGAGCCTGAGCTATGGGATTGTTCCTACTTAGTTTGATGTGGTCTTTGGTACATGAGTGAACACTGAGGTTGGTCAGTGGACTAAGGGGTTCACCTGCTGCTGAGAGGCAGGAAAAAGCACCACAGCCAATGTGGGCATCTTGGATTCTGTCTCCTGATGCACGAATGGGCTTGAAAGTGACACCATAAAAAATCACCCACCAATCCCTTCCTCACAGCCTTCTTTTCTGTATCTTCCTGAAACAACCATGACAAATGTTCAGGTCCTCTTACTACAGGTTAACACCTATGGCAGATTTCCTTTTATTTGCTCTTCTGTGGCACTGTTTTGTCTGTCTGCCTGAGATGCTCTGCCTCATTTACTCCCTTCTGAGTGGATTAGGAGAGGGTTCTATGATTTTTGTTTTGGTTCATTTGAGAAGTTTCCAGGTACTTTGACAATCTCCTCCATCACACCTTGGATTCTGCAGAGTGGTCCTATGAGAATGGGCATCTTCAGAGGGAGGCAAAAGCCAGACACACCTGGCCAGAGGAAGTGTCAGAAGGCCGTGAGCCACTGGGGATGATCAGTGCGTGGCTTTGATCTTGTGTTGTAATGATCCCCATAACAGAACCCCAGACCGATCATTCAGTTCTGTAACGCAGCACTGTGCTGATTCACTACTGTAAGAGTTGTCTGAAGCAAGTAGCCCAGAGGCCTTTCTTTGGCTTATTGGACAACCCTTATGACAGAGAAAACCACCAAAAACACTGATTTTGTACCACTGGGTGATAGAGCAAGCCATCAGAATAGCTGATATTGGCCCATTAGAAAATGCTGGACTATAGTAAGTTTAAGGTTATTTAGTTTGCGTGAATTCAGAATCTCTGTATTCCAGTTACACACCCTTCAATCTGCTCTTCGTTTTAAAAACAAAAAAGTAACTCAACTCTAATTCTGTCCTTCTTTGGATGCCTGTCATAATACGTGGCTTACCTCTTCCTCAGCCCTCTGATGGCAGCCTGAGCATATTGATTCTTTTAAAAAGTGAAGAAAAAGATGGCATCTTTAATACTTACTCTTTGAGTAACTGTAAAACAATACTTTAAGCACATTTTAAAAATGTATATATATATATATATATATATATATATATATTTGCACTATGCCTTTTTCTAAAATTATTTGGGATGGGCACAGTAGTTCTCAAGCCCTTTTTCCTATAATTTTTTATGTTTTCTACGTAGGATGTATTTTCCATCCCCCTCGCTTTTTTCTTTTTTCAGACTTGTTTTAGTGCAGCTTTTTAAGCATGTGGAGGTCTAAGTTAGATTTAATACTATAGGAATTATGAGACCAAAACTGATGGTAATGGAAACATGATTTTTTGGCTTTTGAAAGAGCTGTGTTCTCATAGTTGCATTTCTTCCTGCTGAGCTATACCTTTTTAATCTTTATCCTTTGTGTATATGTGATGATAATTTTGAACCTCATTCATGGAGAATTTCATGTTTTCCCTCCACTTTGAACCATTTGTCTAACTCATTCAGGTGCCTGAATTCTAAATCTCTTTCCCAAGGTGCCCGCTCCCCTGCTTCATGCAGCAGCGTCTACCACACTAATTGCAGGGATCCTCCATGCCTGTTCCAGGTCAATGACAGAGAAATGAAACCACACAAATTATGAGGCTGACCTCTGGCAGACATCGCTGGACATGTTCTCCAGGCGCTGATCATGAGCCATGGATAAGTCAGTGTTGGATGCAGAAGTATATTGTTATCAGCCAGCCCCAGACCACGTGAAACCCGCCACCAGCAACTCAGATGCTTATTTTCAAAAGTGCAAGGAGCAGAACCTGAAGAGCTGCTCTCTCCCAGAGGAGGACGAGCTCTCTCTGCCACCACCCTTCTCTGTGATGGCGGGAAGTCGAGGTCTTTACTGCACCTTAGCTGCATCCATCCATCCATCAATTGCAGGGCTTGGATGGCTTTCTTTTAAAGCTCTATCTGATTCTAAAACTCCCCAGTTCCCATAGAAAACTGACCCATGTTCCAAGCATACCTTTCTCCTCAGAGGCTTTGTCTCCTCAGCCTTTACCCTTCTCTCCTGCATTTGCCCCTCCCTCCTCTTCGGTTCATCTCTCTCAGGCTATAATATGCTCCCATCTCTTCTAGGGAGAAAACACAAAATGTCTCCGTGGATTCTGCATGATATCTGGCTACCTCTCTTCTTCATTACTCTATAACCCTTTTAAACCCATCACCTTCTTTCTTCCAACTGCATTAAGATGGTAGAGTTGTTTTGACTAAGGCAACCTGTCACTTTTCACGTGCAAAGTCCAGTGAAGCCTTATCTTACTGGATTGATTTCTGGGCAGCATTTGACATGATGACTGATGAATTTTTCCTTCTCAACATTCAGCAATGTCGCATCCTTGTTGTCTGCCTTCCGCCCCGCAAGCCATTTCTTCCTCCATCTTCCTCACGAGCTCGTCTTTCCACTCTAATCGCTGGTGTATCTAAGGCTCCCATCTCCTACCTGTCTCTCTCTTGCCACATTTTCCCCCTAGATGATCTCATTTTGGTCCTCATTTAACCTGTACCTAAATGCATGTTAATGGTTATTTCTGTCTGTACCCCTGACCACCGCACAATCTTTGGACACATTTTTAACCATCTCTGAGCATCTTTCCCACAGAAAGCTTAGAAACAAAGTGTCTAAATCCATGGCCGTCCCTCCTGAGCTGTTTCTGCTCCCCGCAATCTCTCCCTCATGAGGTGGCACCATCATCTGCCTCTCCCGGCTAGAAATCCAGGAATCTGGCTTCTTCCTGTCTCCCATTTTCCCCTCCAGTCGACCTCCCTACTCTCCTACCATAATCCCCTAACTCTCGGGAAGACATGTCAAGAATCAGATTCTTCCCTGTCTCCCATTTTCCCCTCCAGTCGACCTCCCTACTCTCCTACCATAACCCCCTAACTCTCGTGAATCTGCGTCGCTGCTCTCCAGCCCTGCCAGCTCCTCCACACCAGCACTGTCCCTTCTCCCCTGCCAGTGTCCTGCCCCCAGTCTTTCTCCGCTGGAGTCTGCTCTCCACATGGTCACTACAGAGATCAGCCTGAGAAGACAACGGCTTCTCAACCTCTCTGGCAGGTTGTTGGGGGTCATGTATGCCTTTGAAAAATTTATGAAAAATATACAGATATTTTGAAGACAACTGCAAGGGCTTCAGAGAACTCCCTTTCTGGACACTGGGTTAAGACCTTCTGCCCTACAGGCTCGAGTTGCTTCATATGGGAGGTGGAGACCTTGCGGGTCCAGCCTGCACCTGCCGGTCCAGCCTCATCCTCCTCACTCCCAGCCTCATGCACTGTGTTTCAGCTCCACCTCACCAAGTGCAGGACCCTGATCCCTCCAGGCTGTCTCCTGCTTCCAGTGCTGCCCACTGGACTGCTTCTGCCTGGAGTGCCCCCAAGCCCTCTCTGCGTGGCTAGTGCCTGTGCCTTCTTCAAGACTCAGCTCCTTCTGGAAGTCTCCCTTGGGCCTCCTTCTCCACCCCAACCCCCACTCCCACCATCCTCACTCTCTTTGCTGAGTTCATTGTACCTTCTTAGAAACTTCGGAACAAATAAAGGACACAGCTGTGGGGTACGTAGGAATCATCCAAAGCAATGCCTAGCTTGCTCTTAGAGTCCTGCCTACAGAGACAGACGTATTCTCTCTGTCCTTCTTACGGAAGGGGCTCTAGGGGTTGGTCCAGCCCCTTGGAGTTGTTGGCAGTGGGGCGAAACAAAGGAAGATTTTAGAGCTTCAAATCCTCGGATCTCTCTTTAGTTGGCCTGTGCTTGCTTTCCCATGTTGTATATGATTAGTCACCGAGGTGGAAAATTGAATCCATCTGTGAATGCTGGAAAAGGAACCTTCAAAAGGATGAGGCCAAGAGTTCAGCCATGAGTAATGCCTAACCTAGGAGACTTTATTTCAACGTTGTCCTTAGTAAACGAATAATGAAGCTTAATAAAGAATGTGTAATCATTATTCTTATCCTCTCAACTCAGTCCTTCCATCAAATAACTATAAAAGTGGATGTCACCTCCTGGTGCATGCTACTGTCCAGAGGAGGCACTGGGGCCTCTTGTGTCACAGGATGGCCAGGAATAGATGCTGTCAGACACATTGAGACAGAAGACACATTGATAAATGGATGGAAGATACTTTTATGATGGAATGAGAATAAAAGGCACTAAAAAATATCCAAGGGTGAATGGGTCATGGAAGCAAATAGAAAAACCATTATTAAGTAGGCAGAGGAGAATGGGACTTTTGGATGAAAACTGTTGACGCAAATACGGAATTTTCAGACATTTGTCTCTGGCATGTATTATCTTTAGTACAAAAATAGCAGTGACATTAGGTCACAAATTCCGAATCTTTGGGAAGTACAAAGTAATTTAGACTGCAGGGCAGCAGAGGTACTTTAATTCCTGCTCTACACTGATAGAAGAGTGATATTGAACTGTCCTCAAAGCTCCAGACCTCAGTGTCATCATCTGTACAATGGAGGAGTTGGCCTGTGTGGTCTCAAATATCATTTCCAACTTGGAAATGCTGTGATTCTGTGGCTCTATGGATAGAACTGCAGTGCCCCAGGCAGTCTGGCAATAAACTATTACAGAAAATTCAGACAAGATAAGCTAACGAAATTAGAAGTGGCTTAGTTAACCAGAGAGGGTTAGCCTTCAACTAAATTAGAAAAGAGGTTGTCTTATTTTTGTGTAATTTTGTTTTATTTTATCTGCCTTCCACCCTGTGTTTTGGAGCCCTGCCACGCTGAGTTTCCCCAACCCAGGCACTGGGGCTCTCATGGCCCCCGTCTCTCTGACTGCCAGGACCCCAGCCCTTGGGTCGCACCTACTTCGTACGCAGGCCCCTCTGATTCTTGGAGGCCCAATACCTGAGGTCTCCATTGGGAGGCGATGGCTAGGGGTTTAGTAGTGAGGGGAGCCGTCCTTTTCACAGCAAGTTCAGCTCTTGAATGAGCAGGAACAACACAAAAGCAGGCTCCATGGCAGGCAGAAGGGCCGACGATCTCTGGGCACCCCCACATGAATCTCATCTTCAGGCCGTGATTTCCAAGTGCCATCACTGACAAGTGAAGTCAGTTGACTCACCTCTCTATGCTAATAGGACAGTAGCAGTTTTCCTCTATGAACCTGAGAAGGCAGCTGAGATGTTGCAGTGTAGTGTATGTGAGTTGGCCTCATGGCCTGCAGACCCCTTCCTGGTATCAGGTTGTGTTCTAGGCATTCTGATTGGCCCAGGCAGAAGGTGTGCCAGATGTGCAGCAACAGAAGGAGAAGGGAAGCAGGCCCTCGGCTAGAATCATGCTTCTAAATCACCATGCCAGAAACTGGCGCCGGAGACCGTGGGATTCTCCCTTTCCCTGCATCACACACATAACTGCCATTTGTTTTGCTCCAGCTCTGCACTGCCGGCTTTATATATTACGGCTTTCCATTGGGCAGGCTGGGGAGGGCCTCAGAAAGATTAAAGCATTTGTTCAAGTTTGCATGATTGGTCTGTGGAAAAGCAAGACTTCAGGCCCAGTTCTGACCCAGTTCTGTCTGACTGCAAAGGCCTCCAGAGCCCACAGCTCCAATTCTGGGATCTGTTGCTCACAGAGAAAAGTTGTAGCATCGTCCAGCATCCTTTGAACATTGGGCATGTCAGACACACTCCTACCCCTGGACCTTTGCCCTGACTGTCCCCTCTGCCTGGAATCCTCTTCCCCTAGTTATTGGGATGACTCACCCTCTCCTTTACTTAAAGTCCCCTTCTCCGTAATGACTTTTCAGACTAGTTAGTCACATCCCCTCATCCCATGCTGCGTCCCTCTCCCTTCTCTCTGCTTTGCATCTCTGCACGGTGTTTGTTGCCACCAACACCTTTCACGCAGGCATTCTTCAGGGCCACTCTTGCTCTCCAAACCTAGGAACCGGGCTCCAATTTGGAGACCAAGGGGGTGTATCTCATTTCTTTGTTTTGTTTATCACTGCCCTCCACTGTCTCCATGGGGCCAGCATTGCCACCACCTGGACAAGGGTCTGGGGCATAGTGGCTGCAAGTGCTGCTAGATGGGCACTGAGTGAGTGCCCATGTGTCCACAGCAGGTGCTGGAGTGATGAGGACAGGAGTGCAGCAAGGGTGAGACACAGAGCAAGGGTTCAACAGAAGACTGAGGGGAGGGAGTCCTGGATTTTGAGGGGGCCAAGCCTGAAAATCTCAGAGGCACTGGGCTGCCCAGGACTGTTAATAGCATCTTCTAAGATAGTGAGTCCCCCACCACTGAGGCAGGAAGAGGGCTTTGAAGGCATAGGAGGAACTCGCAAAAGCAGCAGCCGAATCAGCACTTATCCCCACAGCACGGAGTGGAGAGCATTTTCCATTCCCTCACGACTTTATTCAGAAAGTTGGTCTTGAGTCCCTGGGCACCTGTGAGATGCTGCCATGATGGTGCTGGGGGACATGGTGTGCTCAATGCGGAGGGACCCCAGGTAAAGTCTGTCCCTCTCTGTGTCCGTGGTTCCCTGCAGTCCATCTCTAGAACATTCTTATGCTGCTCGGCACTTGTGAGCCCATTAGTTCGCTACTGGGTTGTGAGGTCTGATACATGCATGAGATTTTGGGACCAGAATGCCTGGGTTTAAACCTTAGCTCCAGCATTTAGTAACAGTACGACATTGGTCACATGCTCTTAAAGTGCTCTGTGCCTCTATTTGCTCTTCTGTAGAATGGGAGCATTAGCATAGTCTCTATAGGGTTATTGTGAGAATTAAATAAATGGAAATATATAGAAACACTGGACCTGAGCTATTACGAGTTGTCTGGTAGTAGACATCTGCATAGCAGAGTGTCTGCTGCATAGTAGGTGCTCAAGTGAAAGTCCACTGGAGAGCTGAGGGGAACGACGGGAAAGAAGCACGGTTGGAAGTAGCTGACTTCAGTACTGAAGCAGATGGCGGGTGGAGGGGTGGCCCTCACAGCACAGTGCTCAAACAGGAGTGGATTTTTAATCAGCATCTGGCAGTCTGATCTCAAAACCAGGGCCCGGGAAATAAACCAAGACAATTTCTGGTGATTAAAACAGAAAAGGGGATGGACTGAGTTTGTAAATATAACTGCAAACACACACTTGGTAACTAAGCAATTTGGCAAAGATTCCCACTCTCTTGAGAGAATTTTCCCTTTGAAAACTAAATAATAGCACACAGCAATGACTTCATGCAGGGCCTTGGGTGTGTGTCTGAGAGGGGCCATCTTTTCACTGATGGCCTGCAAGGCCCTGAGTGTCAGGTCATGTACAAATGTAGGGTCCCAGTTACTACTGGGCATGGTGACAGGTCACTCCAGACTGGGGCCTTCCCATCCTGTCCTTCCATGGCCATCACTCTGTTAAGTCATTGGCCCTATCTAGATCTTATTCCCTGCGTTTTCTTTGTTATTTTCTTTTCTGTTGCCCAGGCTGGAGTGCAGTAGTGCTCAGTATAGCCTCAAATTTCTGGGCTCAAACAATCCTCTTGCCTTAGCCTCCCGAATAGCTGGGACTGCAGGTGTGTACCACCATACCTGGCTAATTTTTTACATTTTGTAGAAATGAGGTCTTGCTATGTTGCCCAGGCTGATCTTAAGCTCCTGGGCTCAAGCTGTCCTACCACCTTGGACTCCCAAGTGTTGGGATTACAGGTATGAGCCACCAGGCCCACCTTTCCCTGCATTTTCTGCAAGGCCTGCACTACCAGCTGTGGTTTTCGCAATTAAATTTATAACCCAGGCATTTTAGCAAGCTTTTGCACCTGTGTCTCTTGCTCTTTCCCTGCATTAGGGGTTATTTGGAACCAAGGGTGAGTGGACAGAGAGGTGCAGGAAACACCTGGTGGTTGTGCCATCTCCATCCTGCATCAGAAGCACAGAGATTTTGCTTCTTGACCTCACAGACCAAGGGCAGGTGCCCTACACCTTCCCCCTATTCCCACAGTTCAGGGTGCTGGGCTCTGCTCTTCTGATTCTGCTGGTCTCCAAAAGAAAGTCTCTGCTCATGAAGAAGGAGCAACTCCCCATTACACCATGGTGTTCCCTTTTCCCCAAGGGAAATCACTTCCTCACAGAACATTCTGTTTCTTCCATTTCTTCTTCAAACAGCCATTGTCCTCTTCCATCACTTGTCATCACTGGTCATAAATTGACTCGCAGAGCTTAAATCATTCACCCAGGAGCCTAAATACTGGAACTTATTACACAGATAGATTAGGATACTCAAGTTCAAAATCAAGCATGTCTTTCTTTCTTTCTTTCTTTCTTTCTTTCTTTCTTTCTTTCTTTCTTTCTTTCTTTCATCTTTCTTTTTAGGGTGAAGAAAACATCCTGTGAGTCCAACTATGGTTAGTTTAAGTTTTTTTCCAGTAAGTTGCGCTTGAGATCATATTGGCCAGGGTTGATATTAGAACATTCATTTTCTACTCAACCCTATGACAGAGAAATTTATCAATTCCCAGAACAACTCTATCTGTTTATAAAAATTGGTGAGGTTTTAAGGCCAGGTTCTGTCAGAAATAACCTCTCATTGTAAGAATTGAAGATTCTAATCATCTTTGAGTCATATTTTATAAAGATGGAGCCAGAGTCCTTACGGGGTTGGTGAGACTCTAGTTTTTTTCTTTCTCTCTTTTTTTTAGTGGATTGTGAACTCCAGAGTTTGGGTCCTCAGGCAAGGTATTTTGTAGGGCTGCTCTTAGTACAGGCCAAGTATTTAGTGATGTTTCTGGATCCAAGGATTCCTGGTGTGGATTCCTGGTGTATGCCCGTGTTTATACACACACACACACACACACACACATACACACACATACACACACACACAGCATGTTTACTCCACAGATCACTGGGAGAATAACCATGGCAGGGCAAGTGTGGCCTCATAGGTGTGTGTCAGGGGGTAACGTGACCCCAGGCTCAGTGTCTGCTGGTCATGACAGTGGCCAGGCCTTGCCATCCCGATGGCCTGAGCTCTGACCTCCAGGCATTCTGAAGAGCACAACAGAGCTCTCATATGTGAGCCGTCAGAAATAGATACACAATTCTTACAGTCCAATTCGGCAGAATTCGGCCCTCTCTGTAGCAGGGGAGAGGTTAGCATGACCACATCTCAAGGGGCCAGCTTAACCAGGACCATCCCTGTCTTTGGGGGAAGTCGGACGTTGCTTCATGTTGGGATTTGACAGGTAACCCAGGCTCCATCTGCATCTGATTTTTTTGGGCATCATTCTGCTGAGTGCCTGGTGTTTCCACCATTAGTCACCCATTCTGGGGAGGTCCTTCCTTCTAAATCATTCTTGGTAAAATGCACTCACGATCTCTGCATTGTATTTGCTGGCTGATACCAGCAGAGGCAGAAGCATGAGGGAAGAAGGCATGAATAGATGGTGGGGGTATGTCTGGGTAGGATATGTGGATCTTAAATAGCAAGGACAAAGGAGGGCAGGAGACACTGGCAGGGAATGAAGATACATGGGATGGGGGAAGCATAAGAACAATTCACATTTAAACCGCCTGTTACCTCTCCTCTCCTGTTCTAAGCCCAGATGGACCTGTAGGTAGGGACTGGAGCCACAGCCTGGGGTACGCTAGGGAGGACAGCCATTCAGGACCCCGTGGAAGCTCCTCCACCCTCTTTAGGACCCAGGCCTATGTGTGCAGTGGCTCCCTCTCCTGGTTAGAAAGAAGTTGATGTATCCCCTGCAAGAGGGGTCACGTATCAAGTTTGGACATAGGATTTCATGAAAAAGGTTCCCCCAGTGCATGGTGCTTTTTCATTTACAGTAAGGTTTCAGTAACACTACTGTGCTCTGAGAGATGACTTGTATTACTTCTTTGTTTCTTGCTTACAGTCACATAACTTGCCAATGATTATGGTGGAGATCAAATCCAGGCAAGCTAATTTTTTTTCTTTTTTTTTGAGACAGGGTCTCACTTTGTTGTCCAGGCTGGAGTAGTGGTGTGATCACAACTCACTGCAGCCTCAACCTCCTAGCCCAAGCAATCCTTCCACCTCAGCCTCCAGTCTAGCTGGGATTGCAGGCATGTATCACTATGCCCTGCTAATTTTTAAATTTTTTTTTGTTGTTGTTGAAACGGGGTCTCCTTATGTTGCCCAGGCTGGCTTCAACTCCTGGGCTCACGTGATCCTCCTAACTTGGCCTCCCGAAGTGCTGGGATTACAGGTGTGAGCCATTGCACCCTGCCCAGGCATTCTGATTCTTAATTCAGTGATGTTTCCAAAAACTCTTGTTTCTCCTCAGATGTTGGTAGGAGGTCGGGGTTAAAGGCACAAAGAGGTTGGGTGCAATAAGAAGCCAAGGTTCAGGGTCCACTTAGGCTGATAATGGGCACACTTTTCATGAGTTTGGTCATTTCTTCCTCTCTGAACTCTCAGACACTTCCCAATACTAGCTGGAAAGTAAAAACCTAGGCTACTCTCAGGTACCTGTGTAGGAGACACGAAAGCAGAATTTTGCCATATTGTGCTTAAAAACATAAAACAAAAATAAATAGGAAATCTGATCACACTAGTATCTGAAGTACCCAGCACTCTACCTGGCATAGTGTAGGTGCTCAAAAAAAGGTCCCCTTTTCTTTTCCCGGAGGAGGTGCATACTGCTTATTAAAAAATCATATTTTGGTCATAAATAGTAATGTGCTGGTAAATGGCTCTCTAGAAAAAAAGAGCCCTGATTCGTAGCCTTTGTTGAATTCAGTGTGTAAACACCCTCACCAGGTTGCTTTCACAGTCATGTGAAATTGCAGAACACAGAGCTGAAAAGAGAAGCACAGTTGGCTTTTGCAGCCCAGCACACCGTGGGCCCACATCCTGGATTGTAAACCTAACAAGACATAAACTGTTTCTGAGCCAGAGAGCCAGGCACTGCACCTTCCTGCTGTGGTGCTATAGCCCGTATGCTTAGATGATAATTCTTAGCTCAGAGAACAGTGGGAAGGAGAATGCAGTGGCAGTAGACCCAGATCAGGCAGGCAGAGAGGGCCAGAGAGGGGACAGCTCTCAAAGGTGCTGAGGACCTGGAGCTCATTCCCCCATCTGGGAACTAGCATTTGTGATTACACCTTTTGGTTTATTTTGAAAACACACAATCAAAAGTGAACCTCAAACTATCAAAACTAAGAAAACCTACTGAGGGTCTTGCAGAAGCTTCTACACATCGACAGTGGCAGGGTGTGTTAACCTTCAGCCGAGACAGCAACAAGGATTAGATTTACCTTCCTCCCAAAAGCAACTAACAGACCACACAGACCCAATGTAGAAAATGATGTTTTTGACATTGGATACCAGGGAGTGAAGCGATCTCGGAGGGCTCAGGAGGGAAACAGACAGAGTCCTGTGATGCCCCAGCTTTCCACCTTGAGAGAGGGCAGGGAGGGGTCCTGCGGGAGCTGGTAGACTCCCTGACTTTGGGAGATGGACTGTAGATTACAGAGAGGCCAAGGTGGCTAGAGTTTGAGGAAAGATTACCAGAAATGAGAGCTGCATAGAGAGAAAACTCCAGGGATATGAAGAGGGTCCCCCTGAAAAATTTGGCTGAGTCCTTGAAAGCATACACAGGCTTCCTGGCAAAAACAGCTTCAACTCTGGCAAAGCAGGAGTTTAGATCCCTGCACACACCCCTAGGAAAGGGCTTGAATCCAGAGGGCTGAACAGCCACAGTCTGCAGGCCCAGCTTCTATAGCATCCCACAAGATAAGACCCATTGGCTTGGAACTCCAGCCAGCCACTGGGAGCAACACTATGCCTCCCTGAGATGGAGCTCCCAGAAAGAGGAGTAGGCCGCCATCTTTGCTGTTTCACAGCCATAGCCATTGTTGCCTTCAGTGCAGCTACCCTATGGAAAAGTCGTCAGACTGCCTTTTTTTACGCGGGTCCCTTAACCCATTTTTTCTCACTGGGAAGGACATCCTGACTGGGGTCACCAGTCACCTTCGCCACCTTTGTTTTCCAGCTGAAAGTAGTTCCAAGTCTCCCTAGGACAAAACTCCCAGTGGGAGGGGAGTGACAAGCTGTCACCTTTGCTGTTTCATAGGCTTAGCTGTTGTTGCCTTTGGGCTCTAGGAAGTCTGAGGTGCCTAGGGACTGGAGCGATCCCCTGGCACAGCACAGCAGCTCTACAGAGAAGAAGCCAGACTGCTTTTTCACGCAGGTACTGGGTCATGTTTCTCTTCACTGGGTGGAATCTTCTGACTGAGGTCTACAACCACCCTGCCAGTGTGTTTGGGCCAGCAACACATCCATACTTCCCTGGATGGAGCTCCCAGAGGGAGGGGCAGGCTGCCATCTTTGCTAGTTTGTAGGCTTCACTGTTGATACCTTTAGGTGCTGGAAAATCCAAGGTGACTAGAAATTGGAGTGGACCTTCAGCATACTGCAGCAGCCCTGTGGAAAAGTGGCCAGACTGTTACATGGGTCCCTGATCCCATATCTCCTCTGGATGGGTCCTCTGGGCCTGGGTCTCTAGCCACCCAACATCAGGACTAATGAGTTGGTAGCAATTTTGCAACTCCCTGGGACAGAGCTCCCAGTGGGAGGGCAGGTTGCCATCTTTGCTGTCTTGCAGCCCTCATCCTTGCTGTGTCCAGGTTCTGGAGAGTCCATGGGGATGAGGGGCTGGTCCAGACCCCAAGCATGGAGCACCCACCTAATGGTAAAGTGGTCAGACTGTTCTCCATACAGGTCCTGGTCCTCACTTCTCCTCACTGGAAAGGGCCACCAAACCTGGGACTCCAGCACAACCACCCTGCCCCTTCCTGATCACTTCAATCACAGACAACCCAGCAGTTAAAGGAACACTCACATGCAGAGATGAGAAAGAACTAACACAAGAACTCCAGCACTCAAATGGCCAGAGTGTCTTATGTCTTCCAAATGATCACACTAGTACTCCAAGAAGGGTTCTTAACCAGGCTGTGTTGGCTGAAATGGCAGAAATAAAGTTCAGAATATGGATAGGAATGAAGATCATTGAGATTTTCAAGAGAATGGCAAACCCAATTCAAGGAAACTAAGAATCATAATAAAATGACACAGGAGCTGAAAGATGAAATAGCCAGTATAAAAAAGAACCTAACTGCTCTATCAGAGCTGAAAAACACACTACAAGAATTTCACAATGCAATCACAAGTATTAACAGTAAAATAGATCATGCTGAGGAAAGAATCTCAGAACTTGAAGACTAGCTGTCTGAAATAAGACAGTCAGACAAAAAATAATGAAAAAGGAATGAAAAGGATCAAACAAAACCTTCAAGAAATGTGGGGTTATGAAAAGGACAAATCTATGAAACTCCAGCATCCGTGAAAGGGACAGGGAGAAAGCAAACAACTTGGAAAACATATTTTAGGATATTGTCCATGAAAACTTCCCCAACATTGTTAGGAAGACTGACAGTCAAATTCAGGAAATAACAGAGAACCCCTACAAGATTCTATACAAGATTATCCCCATAATCATCAGATTTTCCAAGGTTAAAATGAAACAAAAAATATTAAGGCAGCTAGAGAGAAAGGGCAGGTCAGCTACAAAAGGAACTCCATCCACCAGGCTAACAGCGGACCTCTCAGCAGAAATCCTAAAAGCCAGAAGATATTAGGTGCCTGTATTCAACATTATTAAAGAAGAAATCTTCAACCAGGAATTTTACATCAAGCAAAGAATTTCATATCCTGCTTCCTCAGCAAAGGAGAAATAAAATCCTTTGCAGATAAGCAAATGCTGAGGGACTTTGTTACCACCAGATCCACCTTACGAGAGATCTTGAAAGGAGCACCAAATATGGAAAGAAAAGACCATTACCAGTCAATACAAAAACACACTTAAGTGCACAGACCAATAACACTATAAAGCAACCACACAAACAAGCTGGCATAATAGCCATCTAGCAACACCAAGATAGGATCAAATCCACACATATCAATACTAACCTTGAAAGTAAATAGGCTAAATGACCCATTTAAAGGGCACAGAGTTGTAAGCAGGATTAAAAAGCAAGACCTAATGGTATGCTGTCTTCAAGAGACCCATCTCACACGCAATGCCACCCATTGACTCAAAATCAAAAGATGGAGGAAAATCTACCAAGCCAAAGAAAATCAGAAAAAGAATCAAGGGTTGCAATCCTAATTTCAGACAAAACAGACTTTGAATCAACAAAGATAAGAAAAGACAAGAGCATTACATAATGGTAAAGGGTTCAATTCAACAAGGAGACCTAACTATCCTAAATATATATGCACCCAACACAGGAGTACCCAGATTCATAAAGCAAATTCTTAGAGACCCACAAAGAGACTTAGACTCCCACACAATAGTAATGGGAGACTTCACCACTCAACTGGCAGTATTAGACATATCATCAAGGCAGAAGATTAACAAAGATAGGCAGGGTGTGGTGGCTTATGCCTGTAATCCCAGCACTTTGGGAGGCCGAGGCAGGTAGATCACAAGGTCAGGAGATCGAGATCATCCTATCTAACATGGTGAAACTCCGTCTTTACTAAAAATACAAAAAAAAAAAAAAAAAATTAGCCAGGCATGGTGGTGGGCACCTGTAGTCCCAGCTACTCAGGAGGCTGAGGCAGGCGAATAGCGTGAACCTGGGAGGCAGAGCTTGCAGTGAGCTGAGATCACGCCACTGCACTCCAGTCTGGATGACAGAGCAAGACTCCATTTCAAAAACAAACAAAAAAAATTAACAAAATATTCAGGACCTGAACTCAAAATTTGACCAAATGGATCTAATCGACCTCTGTAGAACTCTCCATGTCACTCAAAACCATGCAATTACATGGAAATTAAACAACCTGCTCCTGAATGACTTTTGGGTAAATAATGACATTAAGGCAGAAATCAATAAGTTGTTTGAAACTCATAAGAATGCAACATACTAGAATCTCTGGCACATGGCTAAGGCAGTGTTAAGAGGGAAATTTTTAGCACTAAATGCCCACATCAAAACCTTAGAAATATCTCACATGAACAACCTAATATTGCAACTAAGAGAACTAGAGAAGCAAGAGTGAATCAACCCCAAAGATAGCAGAAGACAAGAAATAACCAAAATCAGAGCTGAACTGAAGGAGATTGAAATATAAAAAACCACTCAAAAGATCAATGAATCTAGTAATTGCTTTTTGAAAAAAATAGTAGTAAGATAGATAGGCTGCTAGTTAGACTAACAAATGAGAAAAGAGAGAAGATCTAAATAAACACAATTAGAAATGACAAAGGGAATGTTAGCACTGACTTGACAGAAATACAAACAACCATCACAGACCACTAAGAACACCTCTATGCACACAAACTAGAAAACCTAGAAGACATGGATAAATTCCTAGACACAGACACCCTCCCAAGACTGACCCAGGAAGAAATTGATTCCCCAAACAGACCAATAATGAACTCCAACATTGAATCAGTAATAAATAGCCTACCTACCAATCCATCCAGGACCAGATGGATTCACAGGTGAATTCTACCAGATACACAAAGAAAAGCTGGTATCATTTCTACTAAAACTGTTCCAAAACACTGCAGAGAACAAATTCCTCCCCAACTTATTCTATGAGGCCAGCATCATCCTGATACCAAAACCTGGCAGAGACCCAGCAGAAAAAGAAAACTTCAGGTCAATATCTGTGATGAACATTGATGCAAAAATCCTCAATGAAAGACTTGCAAACCAAATCCAGTAGCACATCAAAAAGCCAATTCACATGATCAAATAAGATTTATCCTTGTGCTACAAGGTTGGTTCAACATATGCAAATCAATAAATGTGTTTCATCACACAAACAGAACTAAAGACAAAAACCATGTGATTATCTCAATAGATACAGAAAAGACTTTTGATAAAATTCAATATCCCTTCGTGATAAAAACTCTCAATATGCTAGGTACTGAAGGAACATACCTCAAAATAATAAGAACCATTTATGACAAACCCACACTCAACATCGTACTGAATGGACAAAAGCTGAAAGCATTTCCCTTGAAAACTGGCACAAGACAAGGATGCCCTCTCATCATTCATATTCAACATAGTATTGGAAGTCCTGGCGAGAGAAATCAGGCAAAGGAGAGAAATAAAGGCATCCGAATAGAAAGAGAGGGAGTCAAACTATCTCTGTTTGTAGATGACATGATTCTATATCTAGAAAACCTCATAGTCTTGGCTCAAAACTCCTTCAGCTGATAAACAACTTCAGCAAAGTTTCAGGATACAAAATCATGTACAAAAATCACTAACATTCCTATATACCAACAACAGCCAAGCCGAGGTCCAAATCAGGAATGAAATCCCATTCACCATTGCCAGAAAAAGAACAAAACGTCTGGGAATACAGCTAATCAGGGAGGTGAAAGATCTCTACAATGAGAATTACAAAACACTGCTCCAAGAAATCAGAGATGACACAAACAAATGGACAAACATTTCATGCCTATGGATAGAAAGAATTAATATCATTAAAATGGCCATATTGCTCAAAGCTATTTACAGATCCAATGCTAATCCTATTAAACTATTAATGACATTCTTCACAGAAATAGAAAAAACTATTTAAAAATACATATGGAACAACAACAACAAAAAACCTGAATAGCAAATGCAATTTTAAGCTAAAAAAAAAAAACAAAAACAAAAACAAAAAAGGAAGAAAGCTGGAGGTATCATGTTACCCAATTTCAAACTATACTCTATACTACAGGGCTACAGTAACCAAAACACTATGATACTTGTACAAGAACAGACATAGACGAGTGGAACAGAATAGAGAGCCCAGAAATAAGTCTGCACATCTATAACCATCTGATCCTTGACCAAGCTGACAAAAACAGGCAATGAGGAAAGGACTTCCTATTCAACACACAGTGCTAGGAGAACTGGCTAGCCAGAAGATTGAAACTGGACCCCTTCTTTACACCATATACAAAAATCAACTCAAGATGGATTAAAGACTTAAATGTAAAACCCAAAACTACAAAAATTCTGGAAGACAACCTAGACAATACCATTCTCAACATAGGAACTGGCAAAGGTTTCATAATGAAGATTCCAAAAGCAATTGCAATAAAAACAAAAGTTGATAAATGGGATCTAATTAAACTTAAAAGCTTCTGCAGATGAAAAGAAACTATCAACAGAGTAAACAGACAACCTACAGAATGGAAGAAAATATTTGCAAACTATGCATTGGACAAAGGTCTAATTTCCAACATCTATAAGAAACTTCAACAAATTTAGAAGAAAAAAGCAGCCCCATTAAAAAGTGTGAAAAGAACATGAACAAACAGTTTTCAAAGAAGACATACATGTGGCCAACATATGGAAAAAAGCTCAATATCACTGATCATTAGAGAAATGCAAATTAAAACCACAATGAGATGCCATCTCACACCAATCAGAATGGCTGTTACTAAAAAGTTAAAAAAAATGGATGCTGGTGAAGTTGTGGAGAAACAAATGCTTATACACTGTTGGTGGAAGTGTAAATTAGTTCAACCATTGTAGAAAGCAATGTGGCAATTCCTCAAAGAGCTAAAAACAGAACTACCATTCAATCCTGCAATGCCATTACTGGGTATATACCCAAAGGAATATAAATCGTTCTACCATAAAGACACAGGCACTCGAATGTTGATGACAGCACTATTCAAATAACCAGGATGTGGAATCAACCTAAATGCCCCTCAATGGCAGATTGGATAAAGAAAATGTGGTGCGTATACACCATGTACTATGCCATAAAAAACAATGAGATCATGTCCTTTGCAGGAGCATGGATGGATCTGGAGGTCATTATCCTTAGCAAACTAACAGGAATGGAAAACCAAATACTACATGTTCTAACTTATAAGTGGGAGCTAAATCATGAGAACACATGGACACATAGACAGGAATAACAGACACTGGGGCCGCCTTGAGGGTGGAGGGTGGGAGGAAGGAGAAGATCAGGAAAAATAACTATTGGCTACTGGCTTAGTATCAGGGTGACAAAAATAATCTGTACAACAGACCCTCATGGCACAAGTTTGCCTATAAAACAAACCTGCATATATACCCCTAAACCTAAAATAAAAGTTAAAAAAATAAAAATAAAAATACTTGGACCTATCCCAGGTCTACTTAATCTGGGTTTCTCAGGGAAGAGCCAAGTGTCTCTATTTAAATTTAAAAATTTTTTAAATTTGTACATAATTTAAAAGTTACAGAAAAGATGCAATAACCACACAAAAAATTCATGAATAACCTTACCTAAATGACCAAAATGTTAACATTTTACTACTTTTGATCCATTGTATCACTGGCAATGGTATCTCTTATCATTTGGTTAAGGTGGTCCCTGCCAGATTTCTCCACCATAAAACTATTTTGTGAGTTGCTTTGTAATTAATAAGTATCTTGAAGAACAATGTTGAGATAATATAAGTCTCCTGGAATCCTGATGACAGGCACCCACTGGCTTTGGCATTCCTTGAAGGAAAGTCTCCAATTTTATTAAGGTCTTCAGGGGATTCTGGCAGCCCCAGCCTGGCTGGTCTGAGCAGCAGTTCTGAGAACCTTAGCACTCCCTGCACAGTGAGCTCCCTGAGGCTTTGATCAGTCCCTCTGGGCAGATTGAGGAGCTTTGGTCTGTCCCTCTGGGCAGCCCCAGCATTTGGCCCACTGTCTGGTTCACAGCAGGGTCCAATGAATAAGTGGAAAAAGAGAGTCAGAGGCAACTGTGTGTTCCCTCTGGAGTTGTGTGTCATTATTGGTAAAATGAGGGTGATAACTAGTTACGACTTTGACATTTCATGATTGTATAAGTTTCCACGTCCCCCACTGAGGTGGTTACTTCCATTATACAATGCTTTCTTCCACATGGTAGACTGGGGTTCTTTCTGTCATTGAAAAAAAAAAAATGAAAAAAAACCAAGATGTATTCCACAGCTCAACACAAGCCATAGAATGTGAAGGTTGGAATGAGTTCATTCAGATTCTTCATTCAGCAGATATTTATTGCTTGCCTTCAGTGCACCAGGTGCTGCCACAGAGATTGGGAATCCACTGGTCACAGAGGATATGGTCCTGCCCCATGGAGAGGGCAGCCCAGCAAGGCTAAGAACTGCCCCTTTTCTCTATTCTAGTCTAGGAGTTGCTGATGAGTGAGGACAGATGCCCAGAAACAATACCCCACCACTAATGCTGATGCAGATAAGGCCCAGGCACCTCTCAGGAGGTGAGCAAAGCTGTACATTGTCTAAAAAGGAGCTCTCAGGAAGAAAGGCATGCAATTCAGAGTTGCTTGTGAAACTTCTCATTAGCATTATTCATCTAAACTTACGTATTTTGTTGTGGAAAACACTTTTTGCATTGTTTTTAAAGTAATGAATCTGATCACAGTCCAGTTTTATTTCTCAAACCAGCCTGTAAGGCAAGAGCCAAGATAAATGCTTGATACTTTCTAACTCATAAGTCAAGTCAAGTCACTTATATACAGATAAACTTTCCACAATAAAATTAGTGAGGTCATGATAGTGAGTTAATTACCACAGTCCTGGTGTGTACATTATAATTTAGACAAGTAAACTTGTTTATTGTCATGCAATAAACATCTTATGACAAATACAGTTTCTTAAAACAAACAAAATAGTGAGGAAATGCATTTTTTCCATCACAAACATGCAAAGCAAATGTAACCTAAAGATTAAGGATCACATTCCCGAACAGAGTAATAAGTCTTTTAGAATTTAAAAATGAATCTCCCAGGAGAACTTCTTGCAAACAAATTAGCCTCCTTTTAATTTGACAAGATACAGAATAAGAATTTGTCAAAATGGTTAGTGTTTATGTACTTAAGTGTCCCTGAGATGTTTGATTTCTTAATGTTCTCCACTTTCTTTTGTAACCTTGTAACAAGATGTGTAAACCATGAACTCTGGGCTTTGTATTCTCAAGGTACTTGTGTTAAGGTTTCCTCATTCTCTCAAAGTGTGTTGAAACTGTGGCCTCTGCCATCAATTATACTCTTAATCAAAGCTGAATATAAGAATACAGCACTTTGCAGTGAGCTGTGATTACACCACCGCACTCCAGCCTGAGAGATGGAGGGAAATCCTGTCTAAAAAAAAGGAGGAAAAGAAAAGAATAGAGTACTTACTGTTTTCTGTTTCTACATATCATATTTATTGATGTGCAGATATTCTACTTCTTAAGTCTTTAGTACTCTGTTGTTTACCAGATCCGACCTATCAAACTACTTACTGTATTTCACACAAAGCTAATAGTGACTTAATGTGAGCCACTTCTTTCAGGGGTCCTTGCTTTTTTCTACTTCTGCCTCTTTACATAATTTCTTTGCCTTCTGGGTCTGAGTAAATCTGTCACATTCTTCAAGGATGTTTCTCTTTGTAGGCTTCCTCAGCCTCTCCAGGTAGAAATAACCTTTCCAAGCATTATACTTGCACAATGACAACATTCTGTGCTAACATTTGGTCTCTCCAGCTAGAATATTTGTTCCATGATGGTGAATGTCCCGTCTTCTTCATTTTTATGTCTATGGTCCATAGTCCAATTCACAGCATGTAGGAAGTGTTTGATAAAAGTTAGTTGAATAAATAGAACAGTCAGTGAATGAGGAAAAGAGATTCCAGGGGAAAATACTTGTCAGAGTCAGTGGTGATGGCCAATGATCAGGCACTAATGTGTGCTAGGAGGATACTTTGTGTGTGTATGGTGAGAGTTAATGGGGATGGAAGGTGCCCGACCCCTCTGACAGAGGCATTCAAACCAGAGCAACTCCATCTTGAATAGGAGCTGGATAAAATAAGGCTTAGACGTGCTGGGCTGCATTCCCAGATGGTTAAGGCGTTCTAAGTTGCAGGAGGAGATAGGAGGTAAGCACAAGATACAGGTCATAAAGACCTTGCTGATAAAACAGTTGTCCTAAAAAAGCCAGCTAACACCTACCAAAACCAAGATGGTGATGGAAGTGACCTCTGGTCATCTTCACTGCTGAATTCCCATCAGTACCATGACAGTTTACAAATGCCATGGCAACATCAGGAAGTTACCTTATATGATCTAAAAAGGGGAGGCATGAATAATCCACCCTTGTTTAGCATATCATCAATGACACTTAGAATATGTGAGATACACAGGAACCATCAGTGCAGATCACTTTTGTGTTCTCAGATGATTGTCTGGATTTAATCAGTTAATTAATTAATTTTTAGGGAAAAAATTATCCAGCTGCCCTAAATTCTACCCTGTCTAGTTAAGAGAATAATACCCTGCTTGCTGCATTGCCTGCATTTAGAGTTGCACGGTTCTCCCCCGCACGCTATTTAGTCTCCCCAGCATGGTTTCCTGTGCAGTTATCATCTGACCCTCAGGACATCATGGTGAGGTCGACAGGGAGGTGAGGATATGGGCTCAGGAAGGTCAACCTTTCCCCACAAGCCCCCTTTTTCGAATCTTTGAAGCATAAGCAATGTGGGCTTTTCTGTCCCAGGTTTCTTGCCTTTTCTGAGCTGTCAGTGTAAGGGTGACGATTTGCATTCACAGTGGGTTGAGCACTCACTACAGGGGACTCCCAGCCCCCAGTAGGTCAGGAGCCCTAACTGTTGGACCCCCCCAGGAAGACGGATTCATCTTCAAAGAGCCGCCCTCTTATAGAGGGGCCTCGGGAGCCACCAGGACGAGCCTTCCTCTGCAGGGTGAGCTGCCCTGTTGTGGGGAGGGACTTTGGCTGCCTGAGGTTGAGTGGGCAGTCTGAGTTAGTAGCATAACCCCGATGAATTCTGAACCCCAGGGAAAAATCTCTTTCTAAACTCCCTTTTTTCTTCATCCCAACACCTACTTGAGGGTGGCCCTAAGTAAAATATCCCTTTTTGGCTGAGTGTCCTCAAAACTTTTGGACGGTGATGGCTCCCTTAGTCCCACCTACTTCTCACACGAAGTTCTAACAACTCTTAATCACTCATCCTTCCAAAATGCTGCAGTACAAAGAACGTCATAATAAAATGACCTACTCTTGTTTCTCCATACTTTGGAATTTGTAGAGACAAGTCTCCACTCATGGAGGCACTGAAAGGGAAGAGGCCTCCTTTGTTCCACTTGATTAGTGCTGAGAATTCCAGGACCAAGTGCTCATTGGAAATGACGATGTCCTTGCATTGTGGCTCCCGGTCCTATGATACGAGGATTGGCCCCTAGCTCTCCCCAACTCAAAAGCGAGGGCACTTAGCTTCTCAGTCTGTTTGGGAAGAAGTTCTAGTATTAAGTCAACTGATGGAAGAGGACAGAGCTTGGATTGGTTGCTGCAAGGAGTGTCCAAAATACTGAACACAGGCAAGTGGATTTCTGCCTCAAATGAGCAGCTTCTTAAACCAAGGAGCTCTGTCCTCTGCTCCCAGATCCCCAAGCATGTGTGGTATGATATTGCAGGCCACCTAAGGGGCAGAAGTTCTTTTTTTCAGAGGCATCTGGGAGGGGTACGAGAGAGCACCCCACTCCCTGACTAGCCCGGCAGTCAGATGGGAATGCGCTGATGTGCCTCTCTTTAAGAACATTTGAAATGCAAACATTTTCCAAACGTATCCTTTTCCATCTTGTTTGTTTAGGAAAGTAGTTGTGATAGTTAAATTGTACGTATCAACTTAGCTAGACTGTGGTGCTCAGTTGTTTGGTCAAACCCCAGTTCTTAGTCTAGGTATTGCAGTAAAGGCATTTCTGTAGATGTGATTAACATGTATAACAAGTTGACTTTAAGCAAAGGAGATGACCCTCCACCATGCGGGTGGGCCTCGTTTGATCAGTTGAAGGGCATAAGAGCAAAAACTGAGATTTCCAGGGGAGAAAGAATTTTGCCTCAAGACTGAAACATAGGAATTCTGCCTGTGTTTCCAGCCTGTCAGACTGTCCTAGAAACTTCAGACTCAAGTTTGTGACATCAGCTCTTACCTGAGTTTCCAGCTGCTGGCTGGCCTTAAGGTTTCAGGCTTGCCAGCTGCAGCAATCACGGGGGCCAATTTCCTAAAATAAATCTCTTAACATAAATGTCTTATTGGTTCTGCTTCTCCAGAGAACCCAGACTGACACGGGGGCTGTGGCAGACACATACCTTCAGCAATATCTAAAGGGAGGGCTGCTCCGGGGACAGTGGACCAAAGGAAACACCCTTGTTGGCTGTAAAGTCTGAATGGTGCTGTTCTGCACATTCAAATCCCAGGCTGGAGGCAAAGGGTGGTAACTACAGCAGCAAATATGTCTGGCAGTATGTAAATGCATTAAGCATATTATCTCACGTCATTAAAAAAAAGACTTTATTTTTTAAAGCAATTTTAGATTTACAGGAAAACTGATGGGAAAGTACGGAGCTCCCATATACCAAGCCCACTGCCCCCATTTTTCTTTGAGATTAACAGCCTGCATGAGTGTGCTGCATTTGTTACAAGTGAAGAGTCAAGCTTGAAAATTACTTTTAACAAAAGCCCAACTGTATGTGAGGATTTATTCCCTGTGTTATATGGTTCTAGGGATTTCGACAATGGCATTAATATAGGATCGTGCAGAATACTTTCCTGGCCTAAAACTCCCTAGTGCTCCACCTGTTCATTTCTCTCTGCTATTTATTTAATTTTCTTCTTCTTCTTTTTTTTTTTTTTTTTTTTGAGACGGAGTCTTGCTCTGCCGCCCAGGCTGGAGTGCAGTGGCTGGCTCTCAGCTCACTGCAAGCTCCGCCTCCCAGGTTCATGCCATTCTCCTGTCTCAGCCTCCCGAGTAGCTGGGACTACAGGCGCCCGCCTTGTCACCCGGCTAGTTTTTTGTATTTTTTTTTTTTTTAGTAGAGACGGGGTTTCACCGTATTAGCCAGGATGGTCTCGATCTCCTGACCTCGTGATCCGCCTGCCTCGGCCTCCCAAAGTGCTGGGATTACAGGCTTGAGCCACCACGCCCGGCCTATTTATTTAATTTTCAAAACAATATTATGAGGTGAAATTTTTAAAAATTCTTTAATTTATAAAATAGATACAATAATTGTATTTATTTATGGAGTACATAGTAATGTTTTGAAACATGCAATGTATAGTGATGAAATAGAATAACTAGCATATCCATCACCTCAAACATTTAGCATTTCTTTGGGTTGGGAATAGTCAAAGTCATCTTTTCTAGCTATTTGAAAATATATAACAGGCTGGGCACGGTGGCTCATGCCTGTAATCCCAGCCCTTTGGGAGGCCCAGGTGGGCTGATCACTTGAGGCCAAGAGTTTAAGATCAACCTGGCCAACATGGTGAAACCGCATCTCTACTAAAACTACAAAAAAAAAAAAAAAAAAAAAATTAGCCAAGTGTGGTGACACATGCCTGTAATCCCAGCTACTCTGGAGGCTGAGGTGGGAGAATCACTTGAACCTGGGAAGCAGAGGTTTCAGTGAGCTGAGACTGTGCCACTGCACTCCAGCCTGGGCAACAGAGCAAGACTCTGTCTCAAATATATACATACATATATATGTAACAAATTATTGTTAGTTATAGTCAGTCTACAGTGCTATGGAATACTAGAACTTATTCTTCGTAGCTAGCTGCAATTTTGTGTCATTTAACCAATCTCTCCCTAGTCCTGCCTCCCTGCTACCCTTCCCAGCCTCTAGTGTCTATTTACAGGTGAATAGATAAAGAAAATGCAGTGTGCATACATAGTGGAATACTATTTAGCCACAAAAAGAATGAGATCCTGTCATTCACAGCAACATGGATGAACCTGGAGACATTATTTTAAGTGAAATGAGTCAGGCATAGGAAGATAAATACCACATCTTCTCACTTATATGTGGAGGCTAAAAAAGTTGATCTCATAGAAGCAGAGAGTAGAACAGTTACCAGAGGTGGAACTTTATAGGCGTTGTTGCAACCAAGACTCGGACTCCCCATGTTCCCCCTCCTGAGACAGAACAATAATCTCATCGGCCTCACATGCTGCTAGGAGGGCCCAGGGAGTCAGTGCCCAGAAAGGTCTTAACACTATGCTGTTACACTGCATGCATACAGGGTCTGGTGAAAACTCTTAAGTTATCAGACTGATTTGCTTACATGGTGGGAATAAGATTTTCCCTCTTAGGAGGCTGATAGGTTTTACCTCTTGGCTCAGGAGAAGAGGAGCTGTAGCTCTGGAAGAAGTTGAAGATTTGGATTCACCTCTTTTTTTTTTTTTTTTTTTTTTTTTTTGAGACAGACAGAGTCTCACTCTGTCGCCCAGGCTGGAGTGCAGTGGCACAATCTCTGCTCACTGCAAGCTCTGCCTCCCGGGTTCATGTCACTCTCTTGCCTCAGCCTCCCAAGTAGCTGTGACCACAGGCACCTGCCACCACGCCCAGCTAATTTTTTGTATTTTTAGTGGAGATGGGGTTTCACTGTGTTAGCCAGGATGGTCTCGATCTCCTGACCTTGTGATCCACCCGCCTTGGCCTCTCAAAGTCCTGGGATTACAGGCATGAGCCACCACACACGGCCCTGGATTCGCCTTTTAATAACGACAAGAAGGGGGCAGGAAGATGGCTCCAAGGAAAGGCAGCACCCAGCAGTCCCTTCCTCCATTTTAAGCTCCACAGACTTCTGACTGCTGAGGTGGAAAGGATGCATGGCTGTGATTGGCAGTGCCACCGTGCCCAGTCCTGGATGGTAAAGGTAGGGGGCGGTAGCAGGGAGCGAGAGGCAGGGCTGGGCCAGGTGGAGTGGGTGATCCTCCACTCTGAGGCCTGGCTGCAGGCCAGGGCAAACGTGCCACACTATAGCCTTTCCCGGCTCCTGGCACATGGTCCCCATTCTCGAAGGCTCCCGGCTGCCCTTACTGAAAATGAGCCCTCACTCTACCTGTGGATGGCTGCTTAGGGCCCTGACATGCTGGAGAGCTGTTTTCTTTCTCTGGGGAGCAGAAGGCTGACTCCTCAGAGGTCTCTAGGTCCCTGTTCCAACTTGAAAGAAACCTCAGGGTGGTGCAGAGTCCCCCACAGCAAACCTGACCTCAAGGGTTACACCTTCTTGGCCATCAGTTCTAGACCACACCCAGCCCGGGCCACCCTCTACCCCTTCACCAGGGCTGACTCCCAGCCCCATCTTCCTCATTGCCCTAGAGCCTTCTGAGGAGGCCTCTTATGTGTGAGGCTGTGTGAACAGGAGCCACCAGAGTGGCGGGGAGCTCGGTGAGGGCAGGGGCATGTCTTCCCTGTCCTCACAATTTACACAGCAGAGTGCAGAGGCTCCTGATGACAAAGATGCAGGAGCTTTTAAAAGCCACCTAAGGAGCTTCTAAAAAGATCCGTGCCTTCTGCTTCATGTCCCCTCCAATAGAAGGCGAGGATTCCAGAGGTGAGGGCAGGATGGCTGGGTGTCTGTATTATGAAAAAGTCCCCCAGGCCCAGGGCTGGGCCCACTGCTGTGGGTGGCAGCTCAGCAGAGCTGTGCTGCTGTCCATGACATGGGAGACCCTCCCCAGGGGTGGCACAGGGAGATTGTCTTGGGGAGAGGACAGGCACCCTCATATTTGAACTGGGACCTTCCCTTCTCCTTTCTGTCCCTGCCTCATGCAGTGGAGGGCAGGGACCCAGCCTGGAGTGTTTGGGGATGAGGTCATGGTCAAGGAGAGCTCTAGGCGCTGGGCTTGGGCCGCCTGGCCAGACTCGGGTGGGTGGGGCAGGAGCTGGAGTTGGTGTAGTTGTTCCAGGAGAGTCTGTTTTTCTAAAGGAAAAAGAATCATGCTAACGAGCCTGGCGCCCTCCTGAACGTCTCTAACAGGCCCCGTTCTGACTGAGAACTCTGGCTGTGGGCCCTCTGCTCCAGCCTGGGGCCAAGGAGGTCCCCGAAGAGAGGACTCTACGCTGCTCAGCCTGCCTCATCAACCCAGGCAGGACTCAGGGGCTGCCTTGGCGGTGCTTCCCGAAGCAGACCCTATGCCCCCGTCATCCTGCACCTTCACCCATCCCGAGGCTTCTGCCACCTGCGTCACGGCACTGGGTGGTGGGTGCTGACCACACAGCCTGGTGTGTATCACTCAGTGTCCATGCAGACTTGCCCTCAGCCCACACCCATCCATTCCACGGTGGGCACCAGGAGCCTTGGCAGGGCATCAGGCTGGCGGCCAGGGAGCATGGCACCCTGGTGGACATGGTGGCAGCAGCAGTGCCTGCAGCTGACATGAGTTGCCTCTTTTGCTGGGGAGAGGAGTAGAGAAAAGAAAAACGGCGGGTGTGGTGCCTAACACTGAGACTCCTGTGGTCTGGAGGGATGTGAGGTGCTGCCTAGAGCAAGCAAGCATGCTGCTGGAGAAGGACAGTGCTCACACTGCAGCCACCCTGCCCAGCGTGGTGAGAAAGTACAGGCACGTACAGGATAGCCCTTAGACACACGGGACACTTCCCAGGGCTACTCCCAGGAGTGCAGGAACCTCTCACCACCACAGCCCCAGCTCACCCTTCGACTTTGCTGCTTACCAGGAGCTGGGCATCCGGCTGTTTTGAGTAGGTTCAGCACAGCCTTTACATGTTTGGGAGGAAACCTGGTCTCACCGAAATGCAAAATAGGTGCACGCCCTGTGGTAGGACTTGGAGAGTTTCCGGACAGTTCAGCTTGGCAATTTTCCTCCATGTGGGTTTGACAGTGTCTGGAACATGCCCCGTTTGCACAGCCCTCTTCTAACGCCAAGAAGGGGATACTCCTGGATCACAGCTTTCCATAAATAGTTAGGTATCGTTCACACAGTGGTGTGTGATCTCCTAGAAGAGGGTTTAAAGGCTGTTGCTCCTGGGGGCTGCCTTCCACTGCAGCTTAGGGAGGATGTCTCACACCTTCTTACGCCTTCATTTTTAGTACAGTGAACTTGGCTTTGTAGGTGCTTACATTTTTTGTTCGTTTTTTAAAAGAGCTACCTGGGTTAGGTGTGTGTAGAAGGCTAGTTAACATTGTCTGAGCTGATACTTACCATATGCTAATATATAATATGGCTTCTAATGCTATTAAAGTGCTGACTTCTGAGACCAGATTTGCTCCTGTCAGCAGAAACTCTTTCTTGTTCATGGCTGGCCTCTGCATTTTCAGCCCCAGGGCTGAATTGACACGTTTTGTTGAATGAGTGTAACCCACAGGTATGAGTAAGTAACATACGAAATCTCAAAGGTCCAACAAGGCAATTACTTAGCAAGTGGATGGTGATTTTTGTTGTTGTTGTTGTTGTTTTTGTGTTTTGTGTTTGTTTGTTTTGTTTTGTCTTGTTTTGAGACGGAGTCTCTCTCTGTTGCCCAGGCTGGAGTGGCATGATCTGGGTTCACTGCAACGTCTGCCTTCCAGGTTCAAGCAATTCTCCTGCTTCAGCCTCCCGTGTAGTGGGGACTACAGGCATGCACCACCACGTCCAGCTAATTTTTTTTTTTTTTTTGTATTTTTACTAGAGACAAGGTTTTGCCATGTTGGCCAGGCTGATCTCAAACTCTTGACTTCGGGTGATCTGTCAGTCTCGGCCTTTCAAGGTGCTGGGATTACAGGCATGAGCCACTGCGCCTGGCCTAGGTAGATGGGTTTTAATCCCAGACGTAGGAAAGACAGGACACAACCTGGGGAAAACAAGGGTGAGGATTAGGGACTTCATCCGGCCTCAGCATGAAGCACTTGGCTTTTCCTATCCAAACCCAGGAAGAGCTAAACCATCCGTCCATAGCTCTAGAGGCCTTAGTGAGCATCTGCATTCTGTTGAATATGTTTGACTTGGAGAGGGTTCAACCTCCAGCAATTCTTGAAATTGATAAATTTTTACAGCAGAAAGTACTTGAGTAAAAGGAAGTTGATGAAGACTCTGTACTCGAGGCCGAGAGATTTTTGTATGTTTCAGGACTGAAAGGTGAGAATTTGTAGATAAAGAAATTGAGCTCTCTCTGAAGTTGGGATGGGTGGTTTGATGTCAGGAAGTGAGCAGGCCAGCATGGACCTGATCCAGGACAGACAGAATCAGGATGTGGAGTTTGGTAGAAGAGCCTAAACTTGAGCAAGACCAGGCCAGAGGTGGCAGTGTCCAAATCACATTATGGATGTATCTGTATGCTTTGTGTAATTTTTGGTATGCAACTGTGTTTCATGTGTTTTTTTAATCCCTTGGCCTGTGTCCACTACACATTAATTAGAGGCTGACACATACTTTGTCTTCTAGTGACTATCACTAGATTTGGTTTCTAGCTTACAGAGTAACTTCCTCCAGTCCTTAGGTCTCAACTTTCTCTTCTTTTTGGTTGGGATTTGGGGATTGACACTGACAAATCTTTCATAATTTTGTGGGAGTTTTATGGGCCTCTTGAAGTCTTAAGCACTTTGAGAAAACATGCAACGATTGCTCTGTCTCCCCCAATCCAATTTTTAATTTACCCCCCCCCCCAATTGTTGTTCATCTTCCTAGTATTCTGGGACTGTATGAAGAGCAGATGTGAACCCACTTTCAGATGGAGAAAGCAAGACACAGAGCCGTTCAGACAATCACAGAGCTAATAATGTGTTTGAAAGAGTTTTGTCTTTTAAAATCTACATAAATATGAACTATTGCTTCTGTTGGAAGAATTTAGAAGTTGCTGTGTTCTTGATTGGTCTGCAGAGAAGTGGGAAGCAGGGAGCTGCTCATCTGTCATTAATGAGGGGCCGAGTGATACCCTCATTAATGAGGGACCAGGAGACCCAGGAGAGAGGGACACAAATTGGTTGGCAGAAGCTGAATGTTTTTCCTTTGCTAGACTTTTATCCAATATTGAACAAATTATTGCATTTATCTCACTGGGTTGCCACAGTCTTTCAATACGCCAGACCAGTGCAGTACTGATTACCTTATAGCAATAACAATGATATAAAAATGAAGAATATTGTTTGAAAATGTCAGAGATTTTTCTTTTGCTAATGGTGGTTGGATAATTCAGACTATTCATTCCATTGAAAACAACCACCCCAGATTTGAATAACTCTTAAAAAATTCCTCAAAAGTAGCAGAGCTAATAAGATAATGAGGAATTATTGGGTTAAAATTCAGAACATGAAAATCCTGGCCAGGAGCAGTGGCTCACATCTGTAATCCCAGCATTTTGGAAGGCTGAGGCAGGCAGATTGCTTGAGCCCAGGAGTTCAAGATCAGCAGGGGCAACATAATGAAAATTCGTCTCTATAAAAAATACAAAAAATTAGCCAGGTGTGATAGCACATGCCTGTAGTCCCAGCTACTTGAGAAGCTGAGGTGAGAGGATCGTTTGAGCCTGAGATGTTGAGGCTGAAGTGAGCCATGATCATGCCACTCATCACTGCACTCCAGCCTGGGTGACAGAGTGAGACCCTGCCTCAAAACAGAAAAACAAACAAACAAACAAACAGACAAATGAAAATCCTGAGATGGCCTTGGCATTTGGGACTGCTTTTGACCACAAGGCAAGTGAAAATCTGAAAGACATGGTTAAGAGGGTAAGCAGCACTTTCTTCAGCCCTCTGAAATAGGAAAGACATGAAGTTGGAACACAGGGCTCACCAAGATAACCTTCCCATGCTTTCGTCTGAGGTTAAGCAAAGCTGCACCCTATAGATAAGGGTGAAATGGAAATAAAACAGGTCTTCCACGAACTGTATGTGGCCCAGCTATACATCATCTGGGTGGTGAAGAATATCTCAAATAATGAAACAGGAATAAACAATAATGAATTGATAGTGCCTTCAAGACCAGGTAGAAGCAAATGAAAATTAAATCTGGAGAAAATAACATCATCTGAGGCTTCCACAAGTAAATTACTTCAACAAATAATTTAAAATATATAATGTCAGCCAGGTGCAGTGGCTCAAGCCTGTAATCCCAGCACTTTGGGAGGCCGAGACAGGCGGATCACGAGGTCAGGAGATCGAGACCATCCTGGTTAACCCGGTGAAACCCCGTCTCTACTAAAAAATACAAAAAACTAGCCAGGCGAGGTGGCGGGCGCCTGTGGTCCCAACTCGGGAGGCTGAGGCAGGAGAATGGCGTAAACCCGGGAGGCGGAGCTTGCAGTGAGCTGAGATCCGGCCACCACACTCCAGCCTGGGTGACAGAGCGAGACTCTGTCTCAAAAAAAAATATATATATATATATATAATGTCAAGCACACAATAGAATAAAACAAAATAAAATCAGACACATGAAGGTGCACCTGAGAAAGACCCAAGGGAAAAAAAAATAACAGAAACACAGTCAGAAGTATATCAAATATAGGAATTATCAGAGAGAGACTGTAAAGCAATTGTACTTACTATTTTAAAGCAGAAAAAAAGTAAGCTTGAAATTTTTGGCAGAATATTGGAAACTATAAAAAGTGACATAGTAGATTTAAGTAACAACCAAGGAGCACTCTAGAATTTACAAATATAACAACTCAATTAATAACTCGATGTATAGATTAAATGATAAATTAGGTATAATTGAAGAAAATTTTAGTAAACTGGAAGACTGTTTGGAGGAAAATGTAAAAATGACACATATAAAGGCAAAAGGTAATAAGAAAACCTAAGACACATGGAAGATGTAATTAAAAGCTTTAAATATATGTCCCACAGAATGCCATGAAGGAACTGAGTCTAAGAGTTGCATGAGCAATGTGTGATAAAAATAACGGCTGAGAAGTTTTCCAAAAAACATCAATTTCTAGATTTAAAAAGCCCAAGGAATTCTAGTCAGGATAAATTAAAAGTATATATTATAGTGAAATTGTAGACAATTAAACCCTTAAAGCCACAAGAGAGAGAGAAAGAAATATTACTTTTAAAAGTCACGATAGGCCGGGCACGGTGGCTCACGCCTGTAATCTCAGCACTTTGGGAGGCCGAGGCGGGCAGATCACGAGGTCAGGAGATCGAGACCATCCTGGCTAACATGGTGAAATCCCGTCTCTACTAAAAAAATACAAAAAAATTAGCCGGGCGAGGTGGCTGGGCACCTGTAGTCCCAGCTACTCGGGAGGCTGAGGCAGGAGAATGGCGTGAACCTGGGAGGCGGAGCTTGCAATGAGCCGAGATCGCGCCACTGCACTCCAGCCTGGGCGACAGAGCAAGACTCCGTCTCAAAAAAAAAAAGGCACAATAATTACACTGATAGCTGAGTTATAAAGAGTAATAATAAAAATCAGAAGATAATAGAATCTCTTCGATATACTGAAAGAAAATAACTAACATAAGCCATCATTCCCAGTAAAAATATCCTTCAACTATGAAGATGAAATAAAAACATTTTCAGACAAACAAAAACAGAGAAAGTTTGTTACCAGCAGACCTGCTGTAAAGGAAATATTAAAGTGAGTTCTTCAAGCAGATAGAAAATAATCCAAGATAGAAGGTTAGGGATACAGAAAAAATGAAGAGCAAGACAAGGATAAATATATGAGTAAATCTAAATGAACATTGAGTTTATTTATTGATTGATTTTTTTTTCCCTTTCCAACTTTTATTTTAGGTTTAGGGGATACACGTGCAGGTTTGTTACATGGGTAAATTGTGTGTTGTGGGGGTTTGGTAGACAGATAATGTTGTCACCCATTTCATCAGCATAGTACCCAATAGGTAGTTTTTCAGTCCTCACCCTCCTCCCACCCTCTACCCTCAAGTAGGCTCTGGTGTCTATTGTTCCTTTCTTTGTGTCCACATGTACTCAATGTTTAGCTTCCACTTGTAAGTGAGGACATGCAGTATTTGGTTTTCTGTCCCTGCATTAATTCTCTCAGGATACTGGCCTGTAGCTCCAGCCATGTTGTTGCAAAAGACATGATTTTATTCTTTTTATGGCTGTGTAGTATTCCACAGTGTATATGTACCACATTTTCTTTTTCAAGTCCACCATTTATGGACGTCTAGATTGATTCCATGTCTTTGCTATTGTGAATAGTGCTGAGATGAACATACATGTGCATGTGTCTTTATGGTAGAATGATTTTTATTACTTTGGGTATGTACCCAGTAATGGGATTGCTGGGTTGAATGGTAGTTCTACTTTAAGTCCTTTGAGAAATATCCAGAGTGCTTTCCACATGACTGAACTAACTGACATTCCCACCAACAGTGTATAAGCACTCCCTTTCCTCAGCAACCTTGCCAGCATCTGTTATTTTTTGACTTTCAATAATAGCTATTCTGACTGGTGACAGATGGTATCTCATTGTGGTTTCGATTTTTCATTTATCTAATAATTAGTGATATTGAGAATGTTTTCTTATGCTTGTTGGCCACATTGAACATCAAGTTTATAAAACAATAATAATTAATGTCTTGTGGGATGTGTGTCTGCATGCTATTATCTATTTATCTTTTGCCATATGACAACAAAATCCTTTAAGTTGGAAGGAAGCCAAAAGGATTTTAAGTATTTTAAAGTCTTTGTATTGTCAAAGAAGAGGGTAAAAGTACCAATTATTACTAGACTTTGATAAGTGAAGGATTTGTGTTGTAATTTCCAAAGCAACCATTAAAAGCATGATAAAGATATACCATTTTCACATAAAGATAGAGAAAAAATGGAATGATAAAAATATAAGCAGTTCAAAAGAAGGCAAAAAAGAGAGAAAAAGAACACTGAGCAGGTGGAATAAAGAGAAAGCATATTATAAAATAGTACATTTATGGTCAAATATATCAGTAGTTATATCAATATAAATAGACCAAATGCTCTAATTAAAAAACAAAAATGTTTGGACTTGATTAAAAATAAAACCAAATGATATTCTGTTTTCAAGACACAAATTAAAATGTAAGACTAAAAATGTTTGAAAATAAAAGATTATGAAAAAGTGTATCACCAGTAGCCAAAAGAAAACTGGTAAAGCTGTACTAACATCAGAGAAAATTGACCTTAAGGCAAAATAAATTACTAGAGATAGAGTCACTTCTTGCTGATTATGAATTCAACCCATCAAGTTGCTACAATAATTCAAGGTTTGTATGCAGCTAGTACTATGACCACAAAATATTTAAAGAAACAGTGATGGAATAGGAACGACATATGGATGAATTCACAATTGTGCTAGAATTTTGCAATAGCCTTTTCTCAGTAATAAAATGAGCAGACAACAAAAAACTTCTGTAGCCCTATAAAATATTTGAAAAACATGACTTAAAACCTCCTGATCTAGTGGATGTACAGTTTTACCTGGGTGTCTGTGAAAGACTGGTTCCAGAACCCCTGCTTACACCCAAATCTGAAAATGCTCAAGTCTCTGATATAAAATGGCCTAGTATTTGCATAGAACCTATGCACATCCTCGTGTATACTTTAAATCATCTCTAGATTACTTATAACAACTAATATAATGCCCACACATCACTCCATCTGCATGGATTCAAATTTTGCTTTTTGGAATTTTGTGAAATTTTTTTTTTAATCAGAAAAGGTCTTTGGAATTTTTATCTCTGAGTATTTTCAACTTGCCGTTGGTTGCATCTGTAGATGTGGAACCCAAGAATATAGAGGGCTGGCTGTATGCCTATAAATAAAACACAGCAAGAAACAATAAGAGAATACACTTACTTTTCAAGTATACAGTGAAAAGTCACAAAAATTTACCATATAGTGGACTACAAAGCAAATCTCAGCAATTTTTAAAGACTAAAAATAGAATATGTGATGTGACTGCAATTAAATAATAAAAATACAACTGGAAAATCACCCAAGGTTTAAAAACTAAAAAAAAATTAAAAAAAGAAAAAATATATAAATATATATACTTGCTAATATATGCATTCTATATAAATCTCTATATGTATATATTTCTAAAATATAATTTTATATTATATACATGATACATATATTTGAAAAAATATATATTTTCAAAGGATCTGGGATTAAAAAACACTCAGTGAAATAAGTATTCATCTCAAGAAACTAGAAAGAGAACACCAAAATGAATGCAAAGAAATTAGAAGGAAGGAAATAGTAAAAACAAGGTCAGAAAATAATGAAATAAAACACACATAGAATAGAGAACACTAACAAAGCCAAACATTGTTTTTTGGGAAGCTAACTAAAATGGAGAAATCATGGGTGAAACTGATGAATAAAAACTGAAAGAAGGCACACATAGCCAATCTTGGGAATGAACAAAGGGGACAGATCCAATGTGGTTTAAATAAGAGTGAGCTAGGGGGTGAGGAAGGGAAGGGGTCATCCCAGGCAGAGAGCAGCACATACCCGGGGCAGCACTGAGGGCAGGGTCTGTTCACCACCAGAATTGCCGTAGTAAAGGGCATCGCCTTTGTAGGGGATGGCAAGATGGGAGACTGGAGCAGCCAGCAGGGTCCAGTTCAGGGAGGGGAGGCTGAGGAATTTGAGCTTTACATTGAGAGCCAAGGGGACCACTGGAGGTGGTAAGGCAGGGGAGAGGAGGTGGCACAACAGAATTATTCTTTAGGATGATTGCCCTGGCTGCAATCTGGGGAAGAATTAGGAGATGAGGTGGGGTAGGGGAAGGCAGTGAGGAAACAGTTGCAGCCATCCAGGTGAGAAGGATCAGGGCCTGAACCAAGGCGATGACATCAGGAATGGAGCAGATGGGGAGCTGAGGACAGATGGCTGAGCTCTGGAAAGCACCACTATTTATGGGGCGAAGGTCGAATGACCAACTCAATGAGGGTTGGGGGAAGAAGATGGAACACCTGCTAAAGAAGGAGGGAATTCCAAACGGTATGAAGGTCACAGCAGGAAGTGTGATGTGCACTGTATTTGGCTAACAGGTCATCATTGGTGACATCAGAAACAGCCCAGTTTCAATGGACTGTGAGTAAAGGGAGCTCTGCGGGCTGGGGTGCTTGGGACGGGGGCTGAGCTGTGTTGGGAGGAAGAGCAGAATGGGGCAAGTGGAAGGCAATGTGGGATTTCAGGTTGTTCTAAAGGAGAGAATATGCAGCTTCCTGGCTCCCTCCTTGCCTCTTCCACCTGAAAAATTAGTCAGTGACTCTCATTATATGACTAAGATTTTCCAACTATGTCAATTCAGGTCATTCAATTTCCTCCTTTCATTCCATATTAATAGGGACATATTTTTGAACCTGGCCTCACTATTATTCTTTGTTTATGTGTCTAGTTACTTTATTTACCACATAAGGAGATGAAGAGACACATATTTTTAGGCAAAGAGGTAAATTTAAAGGATCGTCATAGCTGTTTCTGCCAAGGAAATCTACAAAAATGTTTAAATCAGAAATGGCCAGTTTTCATGTCAATTGGTGTTTCTAAATTCCAGGTTTTCCCCCTGTGACATATTATAATTGAGAGATGCCCAAACAGATGTTTTCTGTTAGCTGGACTCGGTTCCAAAAGTTTCTTCATAGGCTGCTCTGAAATAATCTCCAAGGAGCTCCAGGGGCCAATAATCTCCATTTTTGCTATTGCATATGAAAATATTTTAGTCTGCTTATGTGAGATTCATTTTGTTTCTGAACAGTATTATTATTAAAAATGGGTCCTAATCACCTTTTCCATGCATATTTTAAAAATTAATTCATTTGCCTTATTTTACCTCTTGTTGCTAGAAAATTTTACTCATTTCTTTTGTGGCTGCCAAATCATTGATTCCTTTTCAGTGGTCTTTGAGACTCGCTCTCCCAAATCACACCCTGTTAACTCATGGAGTCCCTGAGGAGAGATACTCAGATTGTCCAAGTGTGTTCAGGCGCACCTATTCACACAACAAGCCCAATGTTTTCTTGTTGGAGTGGTGTTCCAAAAATGGAATATTAAGAGTGGAAATGATGGAAACACTGTTTCCACAATGGCACCTAGAAAAATCATTGTATAGACTCTATCAATATTGCTCTAAATCTTAAATTGTTATGTCTCAAAAGTCATTCTGAAGTCAGAGCTTACTGTGAATAACGGCTTGGAAAATAAAAATAACTGTCTCTCCTGGGATCAGAAGCACTGACCCAAAGAATAGGAGGGGAGGGACTGCCTGAGGGGGACAGAGAAGCTCACCCAGAGTGTACAGTTCCAGGGGTCTGGAGCCTGGGAGTCTAGAATGGACTGCCAGTGACCTTCATGTGACCGCTTCTGAGGATCCTTGGGTCGCTCAGCAGGAATGTGGGTGAGGAGACGCTTCTGGGGCCTCCAGACCCGATGTTGGTAGTTCTCACCAGAACGCCTCGGCTGCATGACATAGGGTTCTTCTATGAAGTTGGAGTTTCTTGTTCCAAAACGTTCAGATTTCTTGCATTTTTTCCTTGTGGGTGGAGGTGAGGGCAGGTTTCTGGCCTGGTAGAAAGAAGCTGACATCACCACACACCCCAGGCCTGAGTCTGGGAAGGAGAGGCCAAGATTGTGGCCTTCAAGGGCACCTCATGGCAAGGGTGGAGCAGAATGCTGGAATACAGGCTGTACCTCTGGTCCTTTCCTTTATTCATTCACTCAAAGAATCACCAAGCACTTCCTAGGTGGCAAGTGCTGTACTAGGCACTAGGTGAACCTTGGTGGACAACACAGACACAATGTCTGGACACTTGAAGCTTCCGTTCTACTGAGAGAGAAAGAGCCTGAATACCTAGGCAAACACAGACCAGTGTCATGGAGTGTTGCCATAAATTCCATGAAAAAGAGGCACGAAACACCATGGATGAGAATAGGAAGGGATCAAGGGTCATCCCCACTGGTGATGGCAGGGGTGAAACCTCAGGGGTCAGGCAGTGCCTCTCTAAGGCTGTGGCATTAGCCAGAATGACAAGAGAAGGGAAGGGTTGGGTCCCAGCAGGGCACAGAATGTGTGAGGCCTGACTGGAGAAATGCCTTGATGGGGTGGAGGAACCCAAGGAAGTTAAAGAAGGTCCAGTGGCAGGTGATGGGGGGAGACTGGGGAGTGGGCTTGGGGGTCGGGCCATATAGCCATGTGCAGGCCCTGGGAACAAGCTCTTCTTTTATGCCAAGGACAGGGAAACCACAGGATGGTTTTAGCAGGAGAATAACATAGTCCTGCTTACAGTTTTCTTTTTGTTGAATTCAGGTCTCACTCTGTTTCCCAGGCTGGAGTGCAATGGCACAATGCCAGCTCATGGCAGCCTCTAACTCTTGGCCTCAATTGATCCTCCCTCCTCAGCCTCCCAAACTGCTGGGATTACAGGCATGAGCCACTGTTTCTGGCCTCTACTTTAATTTTCAAAAGACAATTCTGGCTGCTTTATGGAGAATGGCCTGGGACTGGTGAGGAACCAAGTTGATGTGGAGAACAGAAAGAAGCAGATGCGGTGCCCTCCTGTGTGCTTATCATGTTCCCAGGCGGCCTGCCTGTCAGTCATTCTGGAAGAGGATCTCCGCAAATTACTTTTCCAAGGAGTGCTTTTCTTTACTTCAGTAGTATGTGAAGGAGCGAACTCAACGGGTAGATGTAAATTGACACATTCTCATGCCTCCAAGAATTCAGATTACATTTGAGGCAGGGACTCTGCCTGTGAGTGAGGTGGGTCCTGGATACAGCAGGGGTCACAGGCGTAGGACCGGTCTCTGGGCAGACATGACATGGGCTGGGTCCTCAGGGGCAGTGTGGGCTTGTACCTTGGCACTAAAACAAGCGCCCATCCCAGAGGCTGGAATCTGCGGGGTTCTCACACTGACCCCTGGCCCAACATTGCCAATGGCAAGATACAGAACTCTGTGGGGTTGCGTTTCTCCTGGGATGGGGGGACCCATGTGTGTCTCCAAAGAGCCATGTGCCAGCTACTCTGACAGTCAACTTAGACTGCTTGTTTATGAAAAAACAGGAGGACCTTTTGATGAAAACCCAATTTTCCTTAAAAAAACAAGAAAATGAGAAAGCTTGTCCAACATTGTTGACATCAGGAGGAAAGACTGATTTTCCAAGGATGCAACTGGGGTGAGGATCTTTCTGAAGTTGGAAATGAATCAGATGTTAGCCTAATGGGTCACAAAACACCTCAATATTCCATGGCACCATTCAAAAAGCATGATAACATTGATTTTCTCATTTTAACTAGCAACATAGCACCAAGCTTAAAATATAATGCCATTTACAAGGTAAAGATCTATGGGGTCAGCAAAGGGAAACCTCTTCTCTTAACTTCGTGTTCCACAGCTGAAGCAGGCTATTGAAACATTGACCATCTGCAGGAGACGACCTAAAAATAACAAAAAGGTAGCTTAAAAGAAATCTTGTGATGTTTCTTTGAGCCTGTGGGAAACTCCTCAGTTTCCGACAAATGAAGAGATGCAATTTAGAAGAAGACAGGAACAAGAGGAAGCTCTTCTATACTCCTAAGTCACACAGATGCCTGGAAGAGCTTTCTAACCTGAAGGCTCCCGAGGCATTGGGATACTTCCCAACAGTGCTGACTTTATTTGTCAAGGGTTGTAGTTCACCTTTGGAGAGCCCATTTCTTCACCAGCTGCCACTTCTTCCCTTTCTGACCTCCACTCCCTCTGAGCACCAACCTCCTTTATGCAGCCCCTCCTCCTGCCAGGTACATGGCCGCCACCGCAGCCCCTGATCCTGTCTGGAATGGCTTGGGTGGTGGCCCCTTTTCCTCCTATCACAACAAAAGATCACCAGTTCCATGTCCCTTCCCCACACTTGTCTCTGTGTGAGGTGCCACTGTTAATCAGACCTGCTAAGCCAGGCAACCAGGCATGGGTGTTGACAGACATCGTGTTGAGGTCAGTGAAGAACAAAGCTCTACTTGTCTTTAACAGCTGTCTTTATTTTAAAATTTGTCCTTAGGAAGCAACCAGATGGGATTCATTCTTCTTAAAGTGGACTTTTGTTCTTAAGCAGGCATGCCACACAGTCTCCGAGGATACACAGAAACAAATGGGCATGCAAAGCTTTGGCCGTTGGACAAACCTGTTGCTCCACTTGGGATGAGTCCATGTGTCTGAGCAGCAGGAGATGGGGTCAGTCTTTCCCAAGGACAGAGTCAAAACCTAGGAGGTGAAGCCTCTTCATGTGTCTTTGTCCCACATTCAGGGTCTCCTGATTCCTGTTAGTGTCCTGTGAAAGGTTTCTAAACCAAAACCAAAGTGAAGAAGCATGTTTAAGCAGGAGATACTTGCACATTCTCTCCTCTCCCCATTGACCTAAATCATATTCTTTCTCTGAGGCTCAGTTAAAGCTGCATCTCTTTCATGAAGCTTCCATGAACCCTGTCTGCTTTCTCTCCTGGGTTCTTCAAGCCTTGCTCTTCACTCAATAACTGTTCTCCATTGCCAGCTGTTTAAGATTTTTCTGGGTTAAAGTGCGAGATTGTTCTGGGTCAACTTGATCAAACCAGGGAGCTGCGCCATTCCTTGAATCCCCTTTCCCAGGTTAGACTTGGCTAACAGAGATTTATGTGAAATTTGGAAGGCAGGGCTAAAGTGGTGACCATTACTCTCGGAAGTTCATTGTGACCATGTCTGTTGATAGACGCAGAGCTGCTCGGGCCTCCAGGTATGTTAGCTTTCCTTCCTTTCTTCCAAACTGCTGGCCCACTGACCAAAAGCAATTCAAAGTCCAGCACCAGACTGGGGACCCTCAGAGGAGGATGTGACTGAGGCACGGCTTCTCTGAACTCTCTCCACAAGCCCCCATTTGTGGTCTCAAGGGGAGGCTGTCCGCCCTTGGCTTCTCAGATTTCCCTGCAAGCTCGGATTTTCTACCGTGCCGGTGCACGAGGAGGTCTAGTTGGTGACTCTTCTTAGATCTTCCAACTTTGCCTTCCAAGTCTTCACTCTTTTAGCTTCTTCCACATTTATGTGAGGTTTGATTCTAGTGGAATCCTTTATCCCTAAAACATGGTGTTTTCCTGATTGAACCTTGATTGATACAGCAGCCAACCCTCCCAGAGAGTCCTTGAGCCTGCTAAGGGAAGGGCCATGCCCTTCTTCGAACATTTTCATGATGTCCAGGACAATGCCAGTTACAAGTAGGTTGTCAATGATATTTGTTGATGGCTAGATGGAAAAAAAATGTCCCCTACAAATTATTTTGGATAAATGACAACCTCACATTGCTTTCCCTCTCCCAGAATTGGAACATGGAGACCCCAAGACAATGTAGGAAGCTGGCTGCTGGATTCATGGGCAGGAGGTCATTAAATCTACAGGTGAACACTTTTCCTGAAGGTGTCAGCTTTTCTACGTGAAGATCTACCATCATTTTTCAGGGTTCTGTCGCAGGACAATGGAATGCAAACTGATGATTGAACCTACCCCTTTTTTCCCCATCCACCCAGCTGACCAATTTTCAGAGGTAAACTTTCTCAGAGGAACCAACCTCTGGTCGTGCCCAGGCCCTTGTTTCACAGGTGGCTGTCAGAACTATTAGCTTTTCATGCAAGTAACAGTATAGAGGCTCCTGGAATTTCTAGTATTTCTTGTGTTCATGGAATGAATGTGCAAGTCTTTCAAAGAGGCGAGACAAGATCTGGAGGTGTGCCAGCTCAAAGAATGAGAAGCCATCCTGCCTTCTTTACTTCTTTTCTTTTGGTCACGAGCATGTTTTGGAGCTTTATCATCTTCAAAGGTCTATGCTAAGTATGGACAAAACAGAGATGGCAACCCGAAGATGGAAATGATGCACACATAGCTGAACTACAATGTCAAAAGTCCTGTGAAAAAGTGACCTCTAAAGCACTGTGGGAACAGAAGAGAGATGTGGGAATGAAAGCCCTCCCCACTATGAGACACATTCGAGTTGCCCATGTTATAAATCCCCTCTGGGGAGATCTGTTTGTGTCCATCTCAATGCATCAAAACTTCCCTTTCTTACAGGCTTCAACATGTGTGTCATGATAAGCTTCAGGAAAAGGGGAGATGAAGGGAAACTTTTAATGCCAACATTAGGTGCAATCTTGTCCCCTAACCCGAGCCCTGTGACTGGTGAAGCAATCTAGGGGAGGAACACCTGCTCAACTCTCGGCAGGGACCACACTGATTCAAATCTTGGGACTTGCACCCCATATCACATTGCCTGGGCACCTCCATGCGTCCTCTACCCCACATGTCCAGCTAACACTGGGTTGAAGGGCATATTACATATTAGGACGCTACATAGCTCATTTCTGTAGCAGAGACTTAATGTTTCAGAGATGAGCAAATTTTGGCCAGAACAAATGGTGAAGGCAGAAGTGGTGATGGTGACAGTGAGATGAATCCCAAGCCCACCAGACTACTGGGGAGAATCCCAGGACTCTCTTACACCATCATCTTTGTGAAGATTTTTAACAAGGGATTGGTTTATTCTGCCTCGATGGAGTAGGATTGACAGAGGAGCAGTCATTTAGGCTAGATCTTGAAGGAATCCCAGCCAGGGGAAGCAGAGTAAATGAGAGTGTGGATAATATGTGGTATGTTTGAAGACTGGGCAAGAGTCTAATGTATGAGTGACTAGACTCATGATTATGACTAGGCAAGAGTCTACAGTATATGGTGTGCAGTGGAAGTAAATAACTCCCAATGGTTACACACTTGGCATCACTTTTCCTTCTCTTACTGGCTAGGGTCTCCAATATTTATTCATTGAAGTGAGATAGTGGCCATTTTGTCTTGTATCTGAGTTTAAAGGGAATGCTTCGAATGTTTCATTGTTCAGAATTATATTTCCTATAAGAGGTTCGGGGTAGACATCCAGGAAAGAAGTTCCATTCTATTTCTTGTTTTCTTGAACGTTTCTTTTAAACCAGTGTTACATTGTTATCAACAAAGTTTCTGCATTTATTTGGATGATCTGTCTCTCCATCCTCTCCTTTCTCTTCCCATTGGTATTTTAATGTGGTCAGTTACAGAGTTTTTAGTGCTGAGTCACATCTTCATTTCCTGAGAAAAACCCATGATGTCTTTATCTTACTTATACACTGTTGGATTTCATTTGCTTATTTTTTGTTCAGGATTTTTACATCTACACAATGAACAACACTGGTCTTTCTCTTTCTTGCCCTGTCCTAATTTGATTTTGGTATCAAGACATCCTGTGTTCATAGAATGCAGTGAGAAATATTACTACCGTTTCCTTTCTCTGAAATAGCAAAAACAGGAATGATTTGTTCCTTGACTTGGCAGAATATGGATATAATTTCGCTGGATCTGTTATCTTGTTGGGGGTTAGATTTTTTTTTTTAACTGAAGATTCCATTTTTATAATGGATATAGGACTATGGTTCTTCCACTTACTCTCAAGTCATCTTTGAAAAGTTTTGTTTCTTTAGGAATTTGTCAATTTTGTTTAAGTTTTCAAATGTATTGGCGTGGAGTAGTTTTTAAAAGTGTCTTATTATCTTTTAACTCTGTCTTGAATCTGAAGTTCTATTTCCATTTTTGTTCCTAAATTGCTTATTTGCGCATTCTTTCCTTTTCAGAAATTTATTGAGAAAGTATAATTGTATATATTAATGGGGTACAATGTAATGTTATAATATCTGTGTACAATCTGAAATGATTAAATCAAGCTAATTAACATATTCATCACCTATGAAGTGTATTTTATTTGTGTATTTTATTATTCTTTAAAAAATTAGTCTCTGGTTTTGTTGATTTTCTCTATTGTGTCTTTGTTTTCTATTGTCTTCCTTATTTTGTCATTTTTTTGGTGTATCCTTCCTTTTACTTTCTTTGGGTTTATTCTATTACTCTTTATTAACTCCTTTAGTTGGATGCTTAGTTTATTAATTTTTGATTTTCTTTATTTTCAAATATATGCATTATAGCTACACTTTTCCTTAAGAACACTAATTTTACTACATCTCTCAAGCCTTAATAGTGTTTTTATTATTATTTAGTTACAAATATTAAAATTTTTTATTATAATTTTTTGAACTATGATTTATTTAGAAGAATATTTCAAAATTTCCAAATGTTTGAGATTTAAAATATTTATTTTTGAATTATTCACTTCTAACTTAATTCTAACAAGGTAAGAAAATATGGTCTGTATTTTTACCAATTCTTTGAATTTTCCTGATGATTGCATTATAGATTAATATGTGGAATTTAAAACATATTCTGTGTGTGCTTAAGAAGGATGCATATTCATTCTTTAATTGTTATATAAAATCTTTTTAACAGGACTGATATATTATAGTTGTATATATATTTTGGGTTACATATGACATTTTGACATGATACATGTGTAATGATCAAATCAGGGGAAGTAAGATATCTATCACTTTGATCACTTCTTTTCTTATTCTTTAATTTTTGATAATAGGGTTCTACATATGCCTTTTAAATAAAGCTTTAAATAGTGTTGTTTAAATTGTCTATATCTTTACTTATTTTCTTCTCTTAGTTTTTTCTCTTTTCTTGCCTTTGTTTGGATATATTGAGTTTGTTGTCCCCTCATTCTGTCTTTTCTCTCTTATTTGGAAGTTACAAACTATTTTATTTTTCTGTTAGTGGTTAACCTTGAACTTTTGCCATGCATACTTAACAAATCTCAAAATTTATTAATATCTTAAACTTTTGCAACCACCATGCTAAACAATACAAAGACTTTAAAAACCAGTTTCCCTTCCTAGTTTGCATGCTGCTATTGCCCGTTATTTGAGTTCTATTTTTTTTTTTGCATAATTTAAGCATTACCATTATTTGTTGAGATCATTATTTATTTATTCAAAATATCAATGTTAAGAGAAAGGAGAAGAGGGAGAGAGATCATTTAAATAAATGCAGAAACATTGTTGATAACAATGTAACACTGATTTAAAATAAACATTCAAGGCCGAGGTAGACAGATCACGAGGTCAGGAGATCGAGCATCCTGGCTAACATGGTGAAACCCCATCTCTACTAAAAATACAAAAAAATTAGCCCCGCGTGGTGGCGGGGGCCTGTAGTCCCAGCTACTCGGGAGGCTGAGGCAGGAGAATGGTGTGAACCCGGGAGCTGGAGCTTGCAGTGAGCCGAGATGGCGCCACTGCACTCCAGCCTGGGAGACAGAGCGAGACTCCATCTCAAAAATAAATAAAAACAAACAAACATTCAAGAAAACAAGAACTAGAATGAAACATCTTTCCTGGATGTCCTTTTATGTTTATCTCATGTCTTACAATTGTTTTGCTCAACAGCTTTTTTGGGCTGATCTTTCTTCTGGTGTTACCTTCCTTTGTCCTGATCTATGTCCCTTTGAAGCTCCTTTGGTGAAGTTTTGCTGGTGGTAAATTCTCTTACTCCTTAACTATCTGAATACATTTTTATTTTTTCTTTGTCCCTAAAAGGTAATTTTGTTGAATATTTAATTTGAGATTGAGAATGAATTTATTATTTCATTACTCTGAAGCTGTCTTTCACTGTCCTCGGGCTCCCACTGCTGCTGCTAAACGGTCGTCTGTTAGCCCAGTCATTTTTCTTTGTTGTAGATGTCTGTTCACTGTTGCTTTGGCTCACTCCTTGCATAGTGTTTAGGTGTGAAATTTTTGTTATATATCTTGCTATGTTAATTGTGCCTCTTACATCTTAGGGTTTGTATCCTTTATCAGTTCTGGAAAACTCAGCCATATCTTCAGATTTTGCCTCATCTGTATTCCCTGTTTGTTTTTTTTGTTTTTTTTTGTTTGTTTGTTTGTTTTGCTTTTTGAGACAGTGTGTCACTCTCTCATCAAGGCTGGAGTGCAATAGTGTGATCTCGGCTCACTGTAACCTCCGCTTCCTGGGCTCAAATGATCCTCCCACCTCAGCCTCTGAGTAGCTGGGACTACAGGTGTGCACACCCACACCTGGCTAATTATTAAATTTTTTGTAGAGATGGGGTCTCGCCATGTTGCCCAAGTTGGTCTTGAACTCCTGGGCTCAAGGAATCCTCTGTCTCAGCCTCCCAAAATGCTGGGATTACAGGAGTGGGCCACCAAGCCTGGTCATGGATTCCTTGTCTTCTCACCTGGGATTCTGGTTAGGTGTCTGGCAAGTCTCCTAACATCACTTCCATTATTTCATATTTTCTGTCCTTGACTCTCTTTATTACATTCTGACTAGGTTGGGTTTTTTTTTTTTAATTATCTTTAAATTAATTAATTCTGATTTTAGCTGCATCCAGTCTTCTGAATAATCCATTAGAAGTTTGAGAAAAAAGAACTGAATTAACCAAGAAGTGGAAATTTACAAAGCAGCTCCACTGCCACAGCCTGCTCTGGAATGAGAAGACAACAGGATGCTCCACTAAACAACTTGCTGGGAAGACCCTTCTCCCTGCTCCTGAACACCTAAAAGTCCCTGCCACTTGGCTGTTGCACCTAATATTTATTTATCTCCTTTTAAAAGCCCGCCCCCAAATCACCTGAGTTCTAACCTTAAACACAGGCCCAGTGCCATAAGAATTCCCCTTTGGCTTTGTTTCTCAAGCTGTCTTGGAGACCTTATCCTTCCTTACTGAAAAGAATGTGAGTATACTCAGTTTGCTTTGTCGACATCAGGTTTCCTGGTTATTTTTGTGAGGTCTCTAACAATTTCTTATTTACAACAAATATATTTTTCATTTCTAAAATATCTGTCATAATTTTAAACAGCCTTTTGATGATTTTTTAATGTTTATGATTGTATATTTCATGCATTCAAATATTTTTCAATAGTTTATCTATCTGACTATTTCAATATCTGAAGACCTTGTATGGGGGAGTTCTCATGTTGTTTTTGTTTCTTTAAATGCATAATCATGGTAATTTTTTCTTTGTGAAGCTAATCTTTGATTGTGAGCTCACTTTTTTTTTTTTTTTTGCAGTTCATATGTGGGAATCCTGAGAGCCTCAACTGGGGATGTTACTCCAGAGATTTGTACGGCTGATGCCTTTGTTTAAAGCTCATGGTTTCCTGTTCTGATTTCAGCTCAAAGACTTTTTTAAAACAACATTTTGTTTTTGGAGACTTCCCTTCAGCCATATTTTAAAAATAGCATAAAGTCAATTTTAGCAGGACCTAGCTGTGTAGAGGGAGAGGTCTTCTTAGTCCTGTTGATGCAGCCCTCCCTGTTTCTTACACTCTTCCAATACTGTTTCCTTGGGTAGCTCAGCCTGCTTGAGCCCATAGAGTAAGTTCACTCCCAGTGTCTTGTTTTTTGGGTCAGTAGTGAACTATAATTCTACCCTGGTTATACATAAATGTAGATGAAGAAAGAAAGACACTTTGAAAGCCTGTTCTCTCAAGCATTCTTGAAACTTCTCTGTAAATGTCACAGAGTAAGACTTGAAAAGCTTTCAGTGAGCCCAGCCCAGAAATAGTATGGCACTGTGTGTGCTTCATCTTGTGCCTACTTCCTTCTAGAGCAGATTTTTGACTGCCCTGGGGTCAAACCCTTTTAATTCAAAAGTATTCCATTTTGGAACTAACTATAGAATGTTAACACTGAGAATTAGATTTCCAATCCACCCATCTAGGACGAGACGTCCTATTTATTTTAAGCACGAAAGCAGTGAGTGAGATGTGGCCAGCTGCACTCACCATGCGGGTCCTGCTCATCACCCTGGTCTTCTGTAAATGCAAATGCTCGCCTGGGCCAGGCCTGTATCCATTTCTGTGTCTATTTATCTTCTTTCCCCTGTCCTCCCTTTCCCCCCTATTTTCTCTCTTCTTTGTCCCTTATCACGCGTTCTCTCTCCCTCTCTTTTCACTTTGTTCCAGATATAGTTGTTACCTAATATGCATATTAAAAATAAGTGAGAACAGACTTCCAGTTAACCAGTTTTGAGCACACTATTTATCTTATCTCCCCTCTGAAGTCCCATTAAAATGATAGTGAAGGAATAACACATCATAAACCCACAAAAATTGAAAGAAAAACGGAAAATTTCTGCAGTTAGAAGTTAGTACTTTGAAAATTGGAAAGAAAAATGAAGAAAAAATAAATGGCTTAAATCCCAGAAATGACTGCTACCTAAGCTTTAGATGGAAGGTTGAGAGGGGTGGGAGATGGAGTAGAAAACAAAATTTTCTTGTCATAGAATTCTGGAAAAACTCAGGAATTAGAGCACTGTGTCAGGATGCAGGTGGTTTGAAAACAGAACTATTGAGGGCAAGTTTTTGTAGAGAATTAGGGCTTCAGATTGCTTCTTCCACCTCGTATAAGGAGACAATCACATACCTTTCATTCTGAGACAAGGTGAGAGGTTTACTTTTTGAGCACTTTGAACTGAATAAGCTCTGGATTTGGAGACATCAAGTATAGTTGAGGGGTGTGGGTATGGAATTAATACTGAAAAATAGGGATAAAGTGGAAATCAACATCCCAAATTATAGAATCTCCAGTTCACCTCAACTCCCAAGACTGATGGTTGGGCTTACAACCTCAAATATGAGATCAAAGGACTCATCTTCCAGAACACTGGCCCAAGACGAAATGTTTTCAATACTGGTATTTAGGGCCTCAGTGAAAATCATTCTACAGTAAAACCATGTCTGAAGCCCTGCTTTTCTTTTCTTTTTTTATTTTATTTCTTTATTTTTATTTATTTTTTTCGAGCTGGATTCTTTCTATGTTGTCCAGGCTGGAGTGCAGTGAATATTCACAGGTGCCATCATAGTGCACTACAGTCTCAAACTCCTGGGCTCAAGCAATTTTCCTGCCTCCGCTTCCTGAGTAGCTGGGACCACAGGCATGCACCACTGTGTCTGGCTCTAAGCCCTGCTCTTACAGTGGATCCAATATTCTTCTTAGGGTCTCGTGTGTAAATACGAACAGACAGCCAAGATTAACCATGCATCTATATAAAGCCTTTAACTGAGTAACAGAGATTCAAACAGAAAGAAAAAACAATGCAGGAAAAAGACAACATATGTACAAAATAAAATTAAGAAAACAAATGTAACAAATGACTTCAGAGAGATAAGAGAAGACACTACCTATGGGGAACAAATATAGGATTCTATAGAAAAGAATCAAACATAACAAGAGAAGGGATTTAGACATCCCAATATATGACAGCCAAAAATAAAAAAATTAGCTGATGAAGTTGACACATATCCAGAAAGAAAAATGGAAGGACAAGGAGAGAAAAAGTGGACGGGGGAAGAAGAGAGATAAATAGAGGATCACGTCAGAACATCCAAACTGTAGACATTTCAGAAAGAGGAAAGATGGAATGAAACAGAGACACAAATCAAATTTTTAAAAATTTAAAAACTGAAGAACTGAAAAACATTTCCAGAACTGAATGTGACCAGTCAGAAAAAACGTGTATTCTGGTCATCCAGCATGATGACAAAAAAAAAAAAAAAAAAAAAAGCCCACATGTAGGCACCTTTTTGCAAAGTTTCAGAACTACCTGAAAAAAGAGAGTCTCTGAGAGAGAGAGAAAGAGAGAGAGAGGGAGGGAGAGAGAGAGAGAGAGATAGAGAGAGAGAGAGAGAAATAAAAAACACCTGAGTGGAAGATTTCCTGTGAAAGTGAGGGAGTAACAATACATCCCTCCACTCTTTAACAAGATGAGAAAGAACCAAGGAGGCGAAACAGGAGATGGTAAGCCTGTGGTACCCATGGGCACCCATGGGGCAGGCTGCCCCCTACTCTGTTCCACTATTCCCCATCTCTCCTGTGGCCTCAGAACTGACCCCTCTGGGCTTCCTCCCCTCCCAGCAAGCCCACCCAACATGGGCAAGTGTCAGTGTATCGTGGTAACCATTGAGGCCATCATCGTGGCCACCACCATGGCTGGACTCTTTCGGAGACTCCAGTCTTGCTATCCTAAGTACACAGCTTCATGAAGCGTCCCAGCTGGATGATTTTGATGCATTTGGACATAGAAGCGCTGTCCCTTTTTTTGTTTTATTACTTTATAGTCAATTACATAGCAAGTCAGAGGCAGAGTTGACCTCAGGAAGATGGACCTGCAACAGGAGGCTGACACACAGTAGAGACCTGCGTCTGCCCACGGTGGGGAGTGGACGGAGTGGAAATATCTCTGTGTCTCACATTTAATATTCTGTGGCTTTTCTCTCTTCTGGTCTGTAGAATCCTTGAGTGCAGGGACTCCATGCTCTGTGAAATGCAAACCTGGGTACTTAGTTGGAGGCTGAGCCTCCTGAGGGAGTTCACGAAATGCCCTTGGATGTCTTGGGATCGTGATTAAGGATGAATATTTTCTCAGCATTACAGTTGAAAGGGTGGCGGGCCCTCTGCTGTCCCCATTCCCTGAAGCCCCATTCCTTTCTGTGTCACTCTATTTTGGCTCTCACATTCCATAAATGTAACTGATGTGCTCGAGAAAGGATTCAGAGTATTAGTCATAATTTCCTTTTCATAGGGGATAAGTGAAGTAATTCGTTTTCTGGAAAAAAGACGTGCTGTTACGAACCACGATAAATTGTATCAAAAACATGAAATACTCAGCATTAGTACTTTCTGAATGTTCTCCTTTGGGATAAAAAAGGAAAGGGTTAAGTTATAACATTCTATTTTTCTCTAAAATTGAAAGAGTCTTAGGATTTAATTGGCAGCCGCGTGTACAAACTGGCCCATTCTTTGGAGCAGATGAGAACATAGATTTCTATTCATCTTCTCAAGAAAAACACCTTTTGTGACAAAACTGTCACATTACTTAAAATTGTGTATGTTTCATAGCAGTCTTCTCTGTAGTCATGGTGCTCTTCTAAATTACTGATCTGACATGGTGAGGGGATTAGCTTAGCTGTTTTGAAAACCTGTAATATTGTGTCAGCTGTCAGGTTTATTTATGTTTATCATTTTTGATTGAAAGGAATAAAAGTGAAGAGCTATAATGAAATTGGAGAGGAACAGGATCAATGCTCTTTTAGGTTTTTAAAATATAGATGCCTTAGAGAAGCAAAAATTCAGCTCTTATGATTAATTGTTTTATAAGAGCTAATGTTGGGGCAATATTTCATTAGATTAGTTTAGAATGGAAATAACTTTTTGCATTTTCTTTAAAGCCATGTGACTTCACATGATTTAAATAAAATTATTTAAAAATCTGCATTTTTCCTAAATTCTAGAGCTGATGCTCCTGGAACTAAATTATTGTTATTATTATTTTTAAAATTGTTACTGTAAGCTGGGCAGGAGCATGAGCCTATAGTCCCAGCAACACAGGAGGCAGAAGCAGGAGAATCGCTTGAGCCCAGGAGTTAAGAGTCCAGTCTGGGCCGGGCGCGGTGGCTCAAGCCTGTAATCCCAGCACTTTGGGAGGCCGAGACGGGCGGATCACGAGGTCAGGAGATCGAGACCATCCTGGTTAACACGGTGAAACCCCGTCTCTACTAAAAAAATACAAAATTAGCCGGGCGAGATGGCGGGCGCCTGTAGTCCCAGCTACTCGGGAGGCTGAGGCGAGAGAATGGCGTAAACCCGGGAGGCGGAGCTTGCAGTGAGCTGAGATCTGGCCACTGCACTCCAGCCTGGGCGACAGAGCGAGACTCCCTCTCAAAAAAAAAAAAAAAAAAAAAAAAAGAGTCCAGTCTGGGCAATATAACCAGACCCTGTCTCAAAAAAATTATTACTGTATGCATATAATACATACAATTTTATTGTATGTATCTGTTTCATTGTATGTGTAACATACACATATTCCGAGAACAACTTTTAATTTTCTTTTAGCCATTTCATCTTCTCTTGCAGCTATGTATATCTCACCTTGTTGGGTCAATCTTGGGAAATGTTCAAAGCCTACGTTTTTGTTCTCTTGTTTAAATTATGTTCACTTAGCAACTGTGTGCTCTGCTGAATATTTTACAGACCTTCTGTTGCTGCAGAGGTATGAATGGAAAAGATTGAGCATGAATAATGAGTGAAGCTGGATGTGATCCATGTGTTTAAAACATATGCTCTGATGTAACAAGAAATTTTGAGATTTTTTTTTTAGGAGCAAATTTGAAAAATTTTTAGTCAGTCATTCTTTGGTAGGGTAAAATTAAGAAGGTTGAGTTTTAGAAGATTGCTTTCAACTTCACTTACTAGAAGCCTACTGTAAGAATGAAATTTGTCAACTTGGCAACCAATTAATTTGGCTTTCAAAAGTTTTGCATGGTGTGACATTTCAAATTTACCCTACTTGGTAATTGTTTGGTTTCTGAATATGAGATTGAAGCTTTTCTCACCAGTTTTGGAAAATTATTTGCCACTGAATCTTTAGGTATTGCTGTGGCCTCATTTTTTTTCTCTTTCCCTTTTAGGACTCCAGTCTCATGTACTTTAGCACTTTTCATCATGTCCCAATTAACTTGTGCTCTTTTCTGTATTTTTTCCATTCTTTTTTCTCTGTATATTTTCTGCTGAACTGTCTTCCAGTCCACAAATCCTCTCTTCTCGTGGATCTAATTTGCCATTAAAGCCATAAGTATTTAATTTCAATTATTATATTTCAGTTGTAGAATTTCTATTTTTAAAAAATAGATTTCACTTCTCTAGTTAAATTTTCCAACTTGTCACCTATTTTGTTAACAAACCAATCAGAGTTATCCTAAATTACATAAATGATAACTTTAATATTTGGGTTGCCTATGGGTGTCATTCTATAATCTATTTTTTCTCTTGACTTGTAGTCACTTGATCTTCCTTTCTAGGATCATAATTTTTTATCAGATGCCATGATTATTCATGAAAAATTATAGAAGTTCCGGGTAATGTTATCTGCCTTCAGAGAGAAGTTATTTTTGTAGTTGGCAACTGGTTAGAGTAGGGGTGGGTCATCTAAAGCCATGTGACTTCACATGATTTATATAAAATTATTTTAAAATAGTTCCAGTCTGGGACTGAACTGATTAGAAACCGGCTTCAGTCTTCATGAGGCTTAGTGTATTTGCAGTTCACCCATATCCCAGAGTTTAGCAGTTTAGGTGTCCCAATGGAAAGCCTGGGTGAGCCTTGACTTTTATCTCCATAACACCATAAGGCCACTGAAAGATGCACATAACTTTTCAGTCTCTTGGAAACTGATTACAAATCTGTAAAAGATTCAGGAAAACACTTGACAAATATCAGGCTTACTTCTCTGTACATCCCCTCTCTCTGGGACTCTGGCCCCTCAAGTGCCTTGGCAACCCTGGATTCTAATTTTTAGCTTTACGGTTTTTTGAGACAGCTGTAAGATCTGCTCACTTTCTCATTCCCTCTCTCCTTGTTTTTTTCAGACATTTGGCCAACATTGTTTATAAATTAACAAAGTCTTCAAAGGAAAAGTGGTACAGACTGTCAGACTCATCAGTGTGGGTTTTTTTTTCTCTCCAGCGTCTTAGTCCCCTAGGTCCTGGCTGCCTTGGGAGCTCCCCAATGCCTTTAACTAGATGCTTTTTCTTGTAGTTTTCATTGTATCATATCTTATTCAGCTTTCTAGCCGTAATTGGTGAGATTGGTCTGTTATAAGTTAGTTCATCATAGTCAGAGTCAGGAATCTTGTTAACTGAGTCTTCATTCATTCATTCATTCATTCATTCATATTATATGTTTACTATGTGTGTTTACTCCCATTATAGACATAAAGATGATAAAACAAAGTCTTTGGTTACTAAGAACTAGCATCTACTGCAGACCAGTAAACAGATAAAAACGATAAATGGGAAAATCATAAGAGAATTAAGTACATAGTGTGCAGTGGAAGCACAGAGGAAAGAGTGCTTAGTTAAGACTTGGGTCAGAGAGCATTTCATGGAAGATCTAACGCTGGGATTGAGCCTTGAATAGTTACTAAGTTATCACTAATTGAAGGGGGCACCTCCGAGTTTCTGCTACACGTGATGACTGCATTGAATTTGACAATTGCCCAAGTGCTCTGCTTACTTGGTCTGTCTCTCTTCTTGATTGAAATGCTCACTCTCTGCTCTTATGTTAATATCTCAGTACTAGAGAATTAAATAAATATGCTTTTGGTCAATGATGGGTTAATATCATTATTCAATGTCATATGCTGTTCTGGATTGGGAACATACACACTCCCATAGATCTCAGGGCAACTGAATATGTAAATCTGGGACTTGGCCTTAGACATTCTCCTACCTGGATTACTCCCTTTACTAAGTACCTGTCTTAGTTCAGGTGGCTGTAACAAAGCACCATAAACTAGGTGGTTTAAAAAACAAACATTTGTTTCTCACAGTTCTGGAGGCTGGAATTCCCAGATCAGGGGCCAGCATGGCTGGGTCCTGGTGACAGGGCTCTTCCAGGTTGCAGGCTGCTGACGTCTCCTTGTGTCCTCACATGGCTGGAAGAAGGCAAGGGAACTCTCTGGAGTGTCTTTGATAAGGACACTAATCCTGTTCCTGAGGGCTCCACTCTCACAACCTAATTACCCCCCAAAAGCCCCACCTCCTAGTACCATCACATTGGGAGTTAGGATTAGAACATATACATTTTGGGGAGACACAAACATTGAGTCCATAACAGTCATCATTTCTGTTGATGGTTCTGTTTTTCCAATTTCTCAGATTGGAAAGCCTTGAGTAATCTTTCACTTGCTTTTATTCTCTAAATCTGTTATTTGGTCAAGATTTCTTTACAAGGGGGTCTCTGATTTGTGGTCTCCAGCCATTGCTCATTTACAGATAAACATGACATCTTTCTATGAGGCTTCTCTAACTCCAGGTCTTGCCCTTCCAATTGACTTGCATGTTGCTTTCAAATTAACCTTCCCAAACCAGGGTTTTCATTACATCATTCTTCTGCCCTCAAATCTATCTTGGCTCTTTATTGCTTCTCATATAGCATCTACTCTTTTGTCACATGTTGGGAAATTGCCACAATCTGGCCCATCTTATTTATCTAACCTTATTTTCTATATATATGTATATATTTTTTGAGATGGAGTCTCACTCTTGTCACCCAGGTTGGAGTGCAGTGGCCTGATCTCGGCTCACTGCAACCTCTGCCTCCAGAGTTCAAGCGACTCTCCTGCCTCCCAAGTAGCTGCGATTACAGGCACACACCACCATGCCTGGCCAATTTTTGCATTTATAGTAGAGACAGGGTTTCACCATGTTGGCCAGGCTGGCCTCAAGCTCCTGACCTCAGATGATCCGCCTGACTTGGCCTCCCAAAGGGTCGGGATTATAGGTGTAAGCCACCCACCGCACCTGGCCATTTTCTATTATTCTTAAACCTGGACTTTGTGTGCTAAACTGGGAAGATCAAAATGTAGATATTCACACAGAATTTGGATGAGCTACACTAAGCACTCAACTTAAGGGATAAAGTACTTCTTAATCTCAAATCCTGCTCTGCCTCTGTACTGTATATTTTCCTCCAAGTTAAAGCCTTAATGATTTATGAGAGCTTCTTCGGCAGTTTGCTGTTTCTTGTCTAAAAGTAGGGGCTTCTGGTGATTTTCTCCATTTTCTGTCTGTAGCTTCATGTTATGATTAGGGTACAGGGAGAGAGTTATAGATGGGATTCTTCATCTTTCTTCTATTTGCTACGTTAATTTATTTGATGAGTATATGCTGGGTTTTGGTAAAAATCTTAGAAATAATTATGGCAACTAAACCTATTCCCTTACGAAAGGGAATTCCAGGGATTCTAACCATTCTAACCAATGCAGGATTGTCTAACTGCAAACTGCATTATTCTATGCAAGGCCTAAATGGAGATGATAAATGTTCTCCTGATAAATGTTTTGACTACTGTGGGTCCTAACAGCTTATAATACTTTACTGTGATGGAGCAGAACTGGGAGGAGGTTGGAACGTGTTCAGAGTTCCATATATGTTGAAAGTCATCCTCCCCACTTTTATTATGCAGAGAAGCATAATGAAATATTTTTCTAGTGTTCTGTAAGTCAGATTTAATCATATTGTTTTCATTACTATGTACCCCAGGGATGACAAAGCCACCCAATAGATGTCTAGAAGCTGAGAGTCCTGGTTGCATGAACACACTAGGCCAGTTTCTTCATTATCTTCTGCAATGCCAGGTTCAGGTCCATCTCCAAGTCTTTGTCTGGGCCATCCCCATTTTGTAATTCATGTCTTCCTCACAGCCTGATTAATTCTTGCCCCTTCCTGAAGGCCAGCATTGGTCCAGCTTTTCTATGAAATCTTCCCAATGATCTCAGGCTCTCTGCTAAACTCTTTTCATTTATAGCTAGGACCTCATGGTTCAGTTTTTAGATGTCTCTAAAGATAGACGCTGTGATAATCATTAGCGCTTTTCAACAAGGATCCCTGGTTCTCACTCATTCTCAGCACATAGTGGGATTTCACTCCACTGCCCACTGGAGTGAGGTGTGGCCTTGTGAATTGCTTTGACCATGCAATGTGAGTGGAATTTACATGTATAATTTCTGGGTGGAGGTAGGAAGAGACCGTGTGAGTTACCACACTTCTTTTCTCTGGCACTGCAACCAATTAGAGATGTTCTGTTGGCCTAGGTCACTGAGTGACAATGGTGAGCGGAGCCCCTTGATGATCTGCATTAGAAGTGGAGCATGAACAAGGAAAGAACCTTTGCACAAGCCACTAAGGTTTTGGGGGTCTTTTGTTACTGCAGCATAACGTAGCTGCTCATCCTGATGATGCAGGAACTTCAATGTCTATACTTTGAAATCGATTGCTGGGAGGCCAAAGAACTAACTTATTTATTTCTTTTGCAGATTGAATTCTTTTTCTTTTTTCTTAGGCACTGACATTTTCTTTGGAGGTATTGGACTTGCTGATGGATGATTAAACTATATGCCATAATATAAGGCAGGATAAAGTTCTGTATAAACTTTTCCTTAATCTAAAGAAAGGCTCTGAGGGAATCATTGTTCTGAGAAACTCCTGCTTACATTTGTAATAACTAATGTCAGGGATCTTCGTCAAAGGAAAGATCTGTGCAAGGAAAAGTTTTGTCTAGATCACTACTTTATAAATTTCCCAAAAGCTTACCATCAGCCTAGATCACATGGGAAGGAGCCACAAGTATTTGTATAGGTGGTTAGAAAACACAGGCTGTTGTCTCATGAGCGGTAATGTTTCTCTGACTTGGACACATTCTTGGCTCCTATTGTCATGGCGCTCCTCCAGGACTTAGCTCCCAGTTGATCAGCTTTCCCTGGATGCCAGATGCTTCAACTCAAGCCTAGGGCCACCAGGGACCTGCCCTCAGTGCTTCTTGTGGAGGGTTGCAGCTGCATTTGCATTTGGAGAGAATAGGACTTACTGGTGAATTGATAGCTGAATTGCTTAATTTCCCTTTTGGAAAGGCTGGGTAAGGTCTCTTCTTTGGGTAAAGTTATAGACCCCCTGGGTCTCAATTAATGCCCTTGGCTGACATGCTTCCCTGCTGGGTCCCATCCCAGGAGCTACTGGGCTGTTATACCATACATCATTGCTATAAAAGCACTGCAGCCAATAAGGTGTCACAAGGAAATGTAGCTGCGATGGCCACTCCAAATGCTGGGAAACCCTCCACTCCATCATCACTTCCGACAGCTTGGTCCTCTCCAACACCATTTGGATTTGTTCATTTCCATTGTCACAGCTATGGCCAAGATTGTAGTCTCCTCAAGCCTGGACCACTCATATGACCTTCCTGGCCAGGCTTTCTGTCGCCCCTAGGCGCTTTCATCTTCCCTCTCCAGGGCCTCATATGGACTGTTCTTGATAGAACTCCTTAGTTGCAAGTAATGGCTAACTTAGGAAAGTGGGTTATCCAAAACCTAAGAACAGGAAAGTGGCTGGATCTCGGGACTAACTGGAACGCAGAAACTTAGAAGCAACCAAAAAAATCTCTCTTCCTCCTTCCTGCTCATCATGCAACATTCTCCTGTGCTCAGCAAGCCAGGGCCTCTGAATCTGCATCATAGGAACCAAGAACTCCACATTCAACCACTGCAGCACCAGGAGAGGGGCAGGTCATGGAAAACAGTCATCCATGAAAACCCTGTAGATAGAGGTGGGGTGGTTGGAAACACTTCCTAGGACAATGGGGGTGCTTGACAAACAATAGGTGCCTGTTGCTTAAAGCAGCAAGGAGAATCCTTCAGTGGCAATGCTGGCCACACCTGCTGTGCTTTAATCACTAGCCCTCACCCATCATGCCTGTTTCAGATTCTGAGCCTTTACAGATATCACTCACCATCTTGAAATACTTCTATTCTTTAAGCAGTGATGCTCATCCTATCCTACAAAATTCACTTTCTGCATGAATATTTTCAGCGAATCTTGCTGTATCCAGAAATCCCTCCTGTTCTTGCTTGCTAGACGTGGGTGAGTACATGAATATGTGCATACAAATACATATGTCGGCTGTGGCCTTGCTCTTCCTGTAGATCTTGGTAGAAGTGATTGGAACCCTCAACTCTCATGGTTTTGGAATCTTCCAGCCCTCCTGACCTTCCTATGAATCCCCAAGGGGGCTCAGTTTCCTCTCACACAATCTCTAATCTGCACAGAATTGAATCTGGCACAAAAACCACCTCCTTATTCTTCTCACAAACTAAACCAAACTAACAAATAGCCATATGCACAAAGTATATGATATGATTTGGATCTGGGTCCCCACACAAATCTCATGTTCAATTATAATCCCCAGTGTTGGAGGTGGGGCCTGATGGAAGAAGACTGGATCATGGGGGTGAAGTTCTCATGAATGGTTTAGCACCATCCACCCTTGGTACTGTATGGTGAGTTAATTCTCATGAGATCTAGTTGTTTAAAAGTGTGTGGCACTTTCCCCTATTCTCTCTTTCTCCTGATCCAGCCCTGTAAGACGTGCCTGCTTCCCTTTTGTCTTCCACAATGATTATAAGTTTCCTGAGGCCTCTCCAATCATGCTTCCTATACAGCCTGTGGAACTGTGAGTCAGGTAAACCTCTTTTCTTCATAAATTATCCAGTCTCAGGTAGTTCTTTATAGCAATGTGAGAACGGACTAACACAGAAAATTGGTACCAAGGGGTGGGGCATTGCTATAAAGATACTGGAAAATGTGGAAGCAGCTCTGGAACTGGGTAATGGGCAGACGTTGGAACAATTTGAAGGGCTCAGAAGAAAACAGGAAGATAAGGGAAAGTTTGGAACTTCCTAGAGATTTGTTGAATGGTTGTGACCAAAATGTGGATAGTGATATGGACAATGAAGTCCAGGCTGAGGAGGTCTCAGATGGAGATGAGGAACTTATTGGGAACTGGAGTAAAGGTCACTCTTACTATGCTTTGGCAAAGAGACTGGTGGCATTGTGCCCCTGCTCTAAGGATCTTTGGATCTTTGGAACTAAGGATCTTTTGGAACTTTTGATCTTTTGGATCTTTGGATCTTTTGGATCTTTTGGATCTTTTGGAATTTTGACCTTAAGGGTGATGATTTAGGGTGTCTGGCAGAAGAAATTTCTAAGCAGCAAAGCATTCAAGATGTTGCCTGGCTGCTTCCAAAAGCCTGTGCTTATATTCACATGGAAAGAAATGACCTGAAACCAGTTCCAGGTCATTTAAAAAGGAATCAGTTCTTTATATTTAAAAAGGAAGCAGAACATAAAAGTTTGGAAAATTTGAAGCCTAGCCATGTGGTAGAAAAGAAAAATCCATTTTCAGGGGAGAAATTCAAAGTCTGCAGAAATTTGCATAACTAAAAGGAAGGTAAATGCTGATAGCCAAGACAATGGGGAAAAGGCCTTAAAGGCATTTCAGAGACGTCCAAGGCAGCCCCTCTTAACATAGGCCTGAAGGCCTAGGAGGAAAGAATGGTTTCCTGGGTCAGGCTGAGGGCCCCACTGCCCGGCACTGCTGCAGGACACTGGTCCCCACATCCTGGCTGCTCCAGCTCCAGCCATGGCTCAAAGGGGCCCAGGTACAGCGGAGGTCACAGTTTCAGAGGGTGCAACCCATAAGCCTTGGCAGTTTCCAGGTAGTGTTAAGCCTGTGGGTGCACAGAGTGCAAGGGCTTGGGAGCCTCCACCTGGATTTCAGAGGATGTATGCAAATGTCTTGATGTCCAGGCAGAAGCTTCCTGCAGGGGCGGAGAGCCCTTATGGAGAACTGCTCTTATGATAGTGCAGAGGGGAAATGTGGGGTTGGAGCCCCCACATGGAGTCCCCACTGGGACACTGTCTAGTGGAGCTGTGAGAAGAGGGCCACTGTCCTCCAGACCCCAACATGGTAGATATACCAGCAACTTGCACCCTGCACCTGTAAAAGCTGCAGGCATTCAACACCAGTCCTTGGAGAGCAGCCACAGGGGCTGAGCCCTGCAGAGTCACAGGGGTGGTTCCCAAAGCTCAAGGCTTTGGGAGCCCACTGCTTGTACTAGTGTGCCCTGGATGTGAGACATGGAGTCAAAGGAGATTATTTTGGAGCTTTAAGATTTAATGGCTACCCCGCTGGGTTTCAGACTTGTGTGGGGCCTGTAGCCCCTTTCTTTTGATCCATTTATCCCTTTTGGAATAGGAGTATTTACCCCATGCCTATACCTCATTGTATCTTGGAAGTAACTAACTGATTTTTTTTTTTATTTTACAGGCTCATAGGTGGAAGGGACTAGCTGTGTCTCAGATGACTTTGAACTATGGACTTTTGAATAATATTGGAATGAGTTAAGGCTTTGGGGGACTGCTGGGAAGGCATGATTGTATTTTGAAATGTGAGAAAGACATGAAATTTGGGAGAGGCCAGGGGCCTAATGATATGGTTTGGATCTGTATCCCCACCCAAATCTCATGTTCAATTGTAATCCCCAGTGTTGGAGGTGGGGCCTGGTGGAAGGTGATTAGATCATGGGAAGGAGTTCTCGTGAATGGTTTAGCATCATCCTTCCTTGGTACTGTATAGTGAGTGAATTCTTATGAGATCTGGTTGTTTAAAAGTAGGTGGTACCTCCCACCATCTTTCTTTCTCCTACTCTGGCCATGTAAGACATACCTGCTTCTCCTTTACCATCTGCCAGGATTGTAAGTTTCCTGAAGCCTCCCCAACCATGCTTCCTGTACAGCCTGTGGAACTGTGAGCCAGTTAAACCTCTTTTCTTTATAAATTACTCAGTCTCAGATAGTTCTTTATAGCAATGCAAGAATGGACTAATACAGTATACATGGGCCTCTGGCTTTACAAACACTGTCAGTGTGGATGGAGGCAGGGGGCCTGCTTCAGCAATGCACGTGGTTCCAAAGGAAAAGACACGTATTTATCAGGGCCAAGCCCTTCTGCTGTGGAAGTGCTTCCATTCCTCTTGCCTCCCATCGTGTTCCCTCATCTCTTTCTTTATCTCAAGCAAAACTTAGAGGTAGCCCCCTCTTTCAGATTGACTTGATGCTGTCAGTTTAGAACCAGCATTTGGGGAAAAGTTGGGTCCAAGCTGCCTCGGTGGTTGTTGGCTGCCCAAGCGTCAGACCAGATGAGCTACTTTCTGCCCAGGTACTAACTCCTGATCCAGTATGCTGCGGCCAGGTAGCAGGGATAGACTTCTGTATGACACACAGAGCATAGGGCACTGGTGCTTACAGGGGAGAGGTTGGGTAGGGGCCACACTCTGGGAACAGGGCTGCTTACAGCAGGGTCATCGACCCCACACATAGCAGGTCAAGCCCGAAGGTGACTCAGGGTGGGGGTGGATGGAAGGAAACAGCATGTGGACCTAAATATTAATTTTTGTTTCTTTTCTTACAGCTGACCAGGAAGGATATTCCTGAGCAAGACACAGGGTTTTCACCATTACAGGTGGAATCTGAGCTACCTTCAAACTTTTAAGGGGGGACTATGGTGACTGCCATGAGAGAAGTCCCAGTTGAGCCATATGGACCAGGGATGGGGGACAGGAAAGCTTGTCAGTGGGGCCGTTGCACAGATGGGGTGCACGAGCTCCTCACTGGGGAAATTTTGTTGGGGAAGGATACCCCATAGCTCAAATGTTCAGCTCACTCAAGAGTGGGCCAGAGCTAACAGCTATCATTGTACTCACAGCTCCCAGGCCTTACAGATCCAGTGGTCTCTTCCGAGATTTATGGCTCAGCTCCCAGGAACAAAGATGATTTTATGTAAATATTTATGAAATTCCTCCCTCTTTCCTTTCCCTCCTACCTCTCTCTCTCCTCCCTCCCTCCCTCCCTCCCTTCTTTCCTTCCTTCCTTCCTTCCTTCCTTCCTTTTTGCCTGCCTGCCTTTCTTTTTTTTTCTTTCCTTAGAAAGAGGGATTTATAATTCTTTTCCAAGTAATGTGGGGACCATAGCATGAAGAAGACATTCTTCCTTTTGGTCCTCTAGCTCTGAATGCAACCTCATTCATTCATTCATTCATTTGGTCAGTATTGGGAGTGCTGTTGATAGGGGTGGGGTCATATAGCCCTCACATCTAGATAAGTAGCCCCGACACAACAATAGGTGAAATTTTAAAAAACACAACCTAATTAAATTCCAAAGTGGAAAGTCTATACCAGTGCTTTTTACACTTTATTTTCTCATGAAAATCACTAGGGAAACTTTTAAAAAATACACATTCCCAAGTTTCAGGCCAGAATCAGAATCTCTAATTTTTAGCTTTGAAAAAATGTTACAAGCTTTGCAGGAAATTTTTATGTAGCTTGCCCAGTACTACACTGTGAAGTGGTGTTCAGAAAATACTGTAGATGAGAGACTGCCTCTGTGAAGTTGAGGATATAGTGATATCTGACTAGCAGAGCTGTCATGCTCACCTAGCATGCTAATGAGGACAGTGTCAGAGGAGAGAGCTGGCCCTAGGCACCGGACAGACACAGAGAGTCATTTACTTCCTCTTGCAGACTCCAAAAGTCAAGACTCAAAAATTACACTTTTTCTCTCAATGCCTGGAAGTGATGACTGAGACCTGTTGTACTTTTATTTGGTGCTAGGGGCTACTATGGAACTTCAGTCTCCATATTTACCTGTATGTTCCTTTGGTTTGCCCTTTTACCCAAATTCACTTATGTAAGGCAATGATATTACAAGAGAGGTGCTCTAACCCCTGAGCTATGGAGCCCCTGCCTGGGCAGTGATCTAAAAGACCTGCCTCAAAGCTGTGACAGATTCTTCAGAATTACTGGAAAATAACTCAATAATAACAACACATTCCTACTTCAAACCCTGTGTTCCCTAAAAGTGCTTTATTCGCCCAAAGTGTTTTCAAAGTATCTGTCATTGCTTTGGGGTAGGCTTTTATCACTAGCGTCTTCATAGCTGACACTTCACTTCTGGCTCCTTTGGCTTTCTTGTATGTTTAGTCATACATACAGGTCATACCACCATAGCAACTCACTCAAAATAACTCACTTAGGGTGACTGCACAGAGAGTCTCTCTCAGCTATTTTAGTAATAACACAATAGCAACCCTCGTTAGTGCCATTGGGCTCCTTAAATATTCCTTCCTAAGTCATGTAGTACACATTTTAGAAGCTATATTAAAATACTAAAATTACCCACAAGCCCTTTATTGCTATAGTTCACTCCCAGATTTTCTTCTCAACCTGTGGGTAAAGGAAGGCATAGATAAATTCATCTGCTGCTTTAAAGTGACAGAGCTATAAATATCTGATTTTTCTCTGTGTTTTGAAAAATTGAATAGCCATAGAAAATTCTTATAACAGTATTTACATAAGTAAGCGCTTCCTCTTTCCTTTGTTCCCCCTCTCTCTTCATATCCTTCCTCCTTCCCTCCCTCTCCCTTTCCTTCCTTCCTTTTTTCCCTCCTTCCCTCCCTTTCTTCCTCCCTCCTTCCCTCCCTCCCTCACTTCCTTCCTTCCTTCCTTCCTTCCTTCCTTCCTTCCTTCCTTCCTTCATTTCTTCCTTCCTTCCTTCTTACCTTCCTTCCTTCCTTCCTTTTTTCCTTCATTCTTTCCTCTTTCTTTACTAAATATCCATATTATGCTAGGTATTGTTTTAGATTCCAAGCCAGACACAAAGGTAAACAAAATATAGTCATTGCTCTCAAATGTCTCACAGCCTTCTGCATCTTTTCAAGAGGAGAACCTGAGAACTATATAAAATGGCTTCATCAACATAAAATAATCTGAAGGTGGCACAGAATATTTTAGGGGATGCTTCCCTGATTCCTAGTTCCTTTCTCTGTAGATTCTTTCTGTTCAAGCACAGGTGTAGGCAGACAGGAGATGCCTGGGTCAGAGACATAGGACTTTACTACTCACAGCAATAGCAGTAGGCAGAGTATCAGCAGTATTTTGTACCCGTCCTGAGCCCCAGTTTCCATAGGGCATGTGAATAAGGCCAGATGACACTTATTCACACAGTGACTTGCATTATAGGAGGAGATCCCTGAGTTCAGAGAATCCAAATCTTTTATGATGGGCAGTAAGTTTGCCTGCCCTTTTCTCCAACAGCAGGTATTAATTCTGCCTTTCAAGGCTGGTCACTATACTTGGAGAATTCTTCCCCAATCCTCTTGCCTCTCACTTTCTTTTTTCTTTCTTTTCTTTTTTTTTTTTTTTTTTTTTGAGATGGAGTCTCACTCTGTTGCCCAGGTTGTAGTACAGTAGCATGATCTCAGCTCACTGCAATCTCTGCCTCCCAGGTTCAAGTGATTCCCCTGCCTCAGCCTCCCGAGTAGCTGGGACTACAGGTGTGCACCACCACTCCCAGCTAATTTTTTTTTTTTTTTTGTATTTTAGTAGAGATGGGGTTTCACCATGTAGGCCAGGATGGTCTCCATCTCCTGACCTTGTGATCCACCCGCCTCGGCCTCCCAAAGTGCTGGGATTACAGGTATGAGACACCACACCCAGCCTCACTTTTCTGTAAGTTCACATAAAAATAAAAGCAACTGGCAAATCTAAAGTGAAATATAAGTGGATTTCTCCTCCAGGTTCAGGATCCAGATGTTGTCTCTGCCAGGTCTCCTTTCCCACCTTGCCTTCTGTTCTCCTCTCCCTTCCTCTCCAGTTCCATATCATGCTCTGCCAAAGAATGCAAGCCTTCACATGGGATGAGTCCATCCTGGGCACCACTATGTGGCCCATTTGTCTAAAGCTGGGGTTGGTAAACTATGTCACAAGCTACATCTAGGAGAAATGATTTTTAAAAGTTTAATGGTTGTAAAAAAAATAGAAGAAGAAGAAGCCAGGCGTTGTGGCTCTCGCCTGTATTCCCAGCACTTTGGGGGGCCAAAGTGGGCGATCATTTGTGGTCAGGAGTTCAAGACCACCCTGGCCAACAAGGTGAAACCTCGTCTTCACTAAAAATACGGAATTTAGCAGGGTGTGGTGGTGTGTACCTGTAATCCCGGTTGCTCAGAAGGCTGAGACAGGAGAATCACTTGAACCCAGGAGGTGGAGGTTGCAGTGAACTGAGATCGTGCCACTGCACTCCAGCCTGGGTGACAGGGCAAGACTCTGCCTCCAAAAAAAAAAAAAAAAAGAGGCCAGTCACGGTGGCTCACACCTGTAATCTCTGCACGTTGGGAGGCCAAGGCGGGCAGCTCACAAGGTCAGGAGATCGAGGCCATCCTGGTTAACACAGTGAAACCCCATCTCTACTAAAAACACAAAAAAAGAAAAAAAATTAGCCAGCATGGTGACAGGCACCTGTAGTCCCAGCTACTTGGGAGGCTGAGGCAGAAGAATAGCGTGAACCCAGGAGGTGGAGCTTGCAGTGAGTGGAGATCCTGACACTGCACTCCAGCCTGGGCAACAGAGTGAGACTCCGTCACAAAAAAAAAAAAAAAAAGTAAAGAAAACAGAGATACAGAGACAGTCTACAAAGCCTAAAATATTTACTATTTCTCTCTTTCTAAGGTAAGTTTGCTGATTCCCATTCTAGCACTAACTGAGTATACAGGGAAGTCAATTATAAAAAAAAAATCACACATATAGCATCCCCAGAATGGATGAGGTCCTGGAGCACTGGGTGAACATGTTACCTTTCTATTTTTTGAGAAGTGCTGTTTCCCTTCCTGGCAGAAAGCCAAGATGACCCTCCTCAGGTCTTAGAAGACGCAGAGCTCTCAGATTATAAAATGGTACACCCTGTCTCTGTCTCTCTCTATAAACACACATATTATACATCTAATTTAATTTATAATAACCTATACCTTATATCTATATATATTATTGTGAATTAAATTAGAAAAAGTGAATAAGGGAATGAGAATTACAGATCCAATTATAATATGTGATTTAAACACATATGGAGCCTGGACTTGTCTTCCTCTCCCAGTCAAGTGTAGCTACGGCATCAATTAAGATTTAGATGATGTTCTCAGGTCTGGGGAATGAATTGCTGAGTGCCAGGAAAATAATGCTCAAGTGTCTGTGCACGCACGGAGCTAGCTGGACGCCGCTCTGACAGATTTCCTTTGTACATCAAGCATCTGAGCTCTGCAGAAGTCTCTTCTTAAAGTCATCCCGAAGCCCCTGAGTCCTCAGATTCCTGCAGTATCTTAATGTTTTTAAACCCCTCTGCTAACATAAAGATTAAATATTTTTTGCTCATACTGTCTATGTGTCTGAAAAATGCTAAAAAATATTGAAAGATGGGGAAATATACTTGAGAATCTTTATATTTACTTTAAAATGAGTATGGGATACTTTCTTCTTCCAGGCTCTCTCTGGGGCTAACTCTGGCTCTAACCTGACATTGCAGTGTGGTCAGCAGTTTGGTAATGTCGAACTTGACTAAGTCTGATTTTTACTAAATCAAGAACTCTACTAAAAGATGTAAAAATGTGAATGATTGCTGTTTGCCACCTTGGAGAACAGCAGTATTAAATCAGAACATTCTCTCATCTTAGAGATGTTACTAACAGGTGACATTTGAATGCTGTTTCAGAGGAATGGGATTATACTGAATATTTTTCCAATATTTCTTTCGTTGTCACAAGGGGAGAAACAACTGGCAATGTTCTAAGGGCTTAATATGCATTCATTTAATTCTCACATCTCATGAAGCAAGTGCTGTTGTGAGCCCCATTTGACAGGTGAGGAAACTGAGGCACAGATTGGTAAACAGAAGAGCCCAATTTCAAGGCCTGATAATTTCGTTTCAGGGCTTGTACCCTTTCCTGGCTTAATCCAGACATTCCTAGAATCCCTAATTATGTGCTGGAAGAGTGATTCTCGATCTAACTGCAAATACTTTGTAGTTATATGTAGAAGTGGAGTTGGGTTCCAGGCTCAGAAAATTATAAGCAAGTTTGTCACTTGCATAACTGTCTGCTGGGACACTGAAAAGTTCCACAAGGTCGTCTTCTGCATTGTGGGACCTCTAGTATTCCAGGCCTCCACCCACTAAATAAGGTTACACACCATCTTCATGACTATCAATAAAGTAAAATAGGGCCAGGCGCGGTGGCTCACGCCTGTAATCCCAGCACTTTGGGAGGCCGAAGTGGGTGGATCACGAGGTCAGGAGTTCGAGACCAGCCTGGCCAACATGGTGAAACCCTGTCTCTACTAAAAATACAAAAATTAGCCAGGCATGGTGGTGGGAGCCTGTAATCCCAGCTACTTGGAAGGCTGAGGCAGGAGAATCACTTGAAACCGGAAGGTGGAGGTTACAGTGAGCCTAGATCGTGCCACTTCAGCCTGGGCGAAAGAGCAAAACTCTGTTTCAGATAAATAAATAAATAAATAAATAAATAAGGCCTCTACACATTTCCAAAATGCTCTCTAGGGGGCAGTATCCTTCCATTAAGAACTATTGGTTAGCTTTTTGATGGTGACATTAAAGCATCATTTCTCTAGAGTAAATTAACCTGGATAACAGTTCTATCCACAGGCAAATGTCTGTATTTCTACATGAGCATGAAGAAGCGAGTGCACTGTGGAGGGGATATGAATAATGTCTCCCTCCCTTCCCAAGTAAGGGAAGCCAGCCCATACCCGCACTCACATGAAGCTGTCCCCCAGGATGGCACAGTAAGAGGAGACTTGAGAGAGTGTCCTGCTGTTTTGGTTGTGTGTGATGTTAGTGACTGCGTGGTAAGAACCAAAGCTGATGCTTGACTGGAGTGTGCTAGAATCCAATCACTTAGAAGTGGATCTGCCAGAAAATATACGAGATTGAGTTTTGGAAGTGATGCTGGAAACTGTGGCTGGCGAAGGTAGACCGAGCTTTGCTTTCCAATATCTGCAAGGGGCTGACTTCCCTGGAGCCTGTGTATGTCAGGGCACCCTCCAGCTTTCATATCGAGCCAGATGTTCCCACTTCCTTTTGATTATCTTGCTGATGGAGAAAATCACCGCTTTGGGGGATGAAATACTTCCCAATGACTTGGAAATTGTGATAGTAACTTGTACTTGATGAATCATGAGTTGTTACCACAGGCCCCACAAAGACCCACAATACACGCCAAAGAGGGGCACCAAAACCACCCCAGTGGTATGGACAGAAGCACATGGTTCCCTCATTTTGAACACTCTCTGTTTTAAAGATATGAAGAATGTCTCCCTCCCTTCCCAAATTGTTTTCTCCCAGGGAATCTTCACATTATGACATCTTCACAGGTGCAGTCAACTGTTTTCTTTAAATATGATTGGCCACAGAGGAGAGCTAGGCCCTAAGTCCTACGGCCCCAACCCACCCCGCTGAGAGGTTGGTGTGTGGCTTCTGTTTTGGGAAAGAGGAGGTAGGCGGTTCCATGACTCCCCCACTTCCCCCAGCTCTCTTGGCAAGGCTATTGGCAGAGTGGAGCTTGCCCCGCTCTGGACTCAGTTCTCATTTGCTACATTAGGCTGCTTCATCTGGCTCCAATGGGAAGATTCTTGGAAAGTTCTAAACTGGGTTACAGCCAGATTTTAGGCTGCCATTAATTGATTACTCAGAGCTAAAATTAGAGAAAATACATTATAATGAATTTTACCATGTCAGAACCACCAATATTTAAAAATATTTCATGAATGTAATTGCTGGTGTGAAATATACTTGTTAAACCATCCCACCACTAAAGGAAAATCTTGAACTGAAATTCTTGATTTCAGGAAACAAACTATAAATGTCAACAGATAGTGGTTTGCCTCACTGAGTAGACACAGGCTTCAGGACTCAGGAGCTGGTTTTAGGATCTTAGTCCCTCTATTTACCAGCGGAGGGTCCCAATAAGTTCCTACATCCCTGGGTCTCAGGTTTCATATCTGCAAAGTGTGGTTAAAAATATCTGCTTTGCAAAATAGTGTTTTGCACAAGGCTAACTGATGGAGAGAGAGAGAGTCAAAGACCAACTGATAATTTTGTGAGCAGCATGGAATAGCAATTGGGAAATTAATTTATTATGCCCTGTTTGTCATTAACCAAATTAAATGTTTATTTAGCTATGGTATTGTGTCTTGATAATGGCACCCCCACAAGAGAAAATTTTAAATCTTGTCAATTAGATTTTGGTATCAAAAATTTTGATAAGGTATTAAAATGTGGTACCTAATTTTGAATGTCAAAAACTGTGGATATTCATATAGCCACAAAAGTTTGTATACAATTTTAGAGGGTCCACAGAGCACTGAATTCCATGCCAGGATCCCTTGAGGATCTAAGGACCTTGTATTTGAAATCTCAGAATACTCCTTACTGAGAGATAGCTTTTATACTTGGGGTGCTAGATTTTGATAATCATTGTCAGGATTTGATTTTATTGTAAGCTAACATACACAACCAATTGGTTGTTAAAAGAGAGCCAAGATCATGGAAAAAATAAATCTGCTCCAAAATGATGTATTGTCTGTTTGTTCTCTGCAAATGCTTGGTGAAGGAGGGAAATATTTCAGAGCGGTATTTACTATACTGGGTATTCCTAACAAGCTGTGGTTTCGAACATTCCCTAGGGCAGCTCACTTTGTCTCATCACTTGGAATGATCTCTGCCAGTGTGGGGCCGTTTACAGAAAGGAGGGGATGGGTTAGAGATGGATCTGAGCTATTAAATCATGTTTTCTGGGGACTTGGCCTCTTGGTGGCTTTGTTGCTTTTGGATAGTTGTTCTTGGGAGGGTAGGAAAGAGAAGGTGTATGAAGCTGCCTGCTGCCCGGAAGAGATTGTTTTATTTCTCTTGCATTGCATATGTGTCTAAAACTTACTCCCTGGGTTATGCTTATTTATCATTCCTACCTTTTGCCAGTTGATTTACCAGATCTGTACCTATCTGAGATTAGCATCATTCAGGGAGAGTATTGTTTGCGCTGAACTGAAGGACTTCAAGGCTAGCTGTGGAAATGAGGGCACTTAGGGGAAAGAAGATCTGTAAGTGATCTTGGCCAAAGTCACTTTGCCTCTCAGGCTTTGGTTCTTCCCTTGTAAAACTAAATCCACTGTTCACTCATGTAGTGATTTTGCTCAATGCAACACATTTATTAACAGCTACTATTTTCCAGGAATGTTCTAGGTACTTGGAACAGATTAGTAAACACAGATCACTGTTCCCCTAAGGGGAGTGGGTGGGAGGATTGGGATTGTAATTGTTCACAGGATGATCTAGAGAAGGAGGCATTGGAAAAGGCCTTAACTTGGGAGATAGGACAAGCTTTCCAGGCAGAGAGAACAGCCAGAGCAATGGCCCTGCATCCAGGGTAAGCCTCATCCTTGGAGGAGTAGCAAGGGGGCCAGTGTAGCTGCAGCTGCAGAAGCAGATAGGGAGGGGAGGGTATGAGGTCGAAGGCCCAATGGGAGGTGGAGACAGCTCTGTGGACACCATGCTTGGCAAATGATGCTTGGGCTGGGTTTCAAGCCCCATCCATGCCTGAGGCCATGAGCAGCCAACACAATGTGTGGAATTGGAGGCGGGGGTGCCCTGAGAAGCCCCACATCAATTTATCTAAAAAGGAGAGATGGAAGTCACTTTTCCCTAGGCCATGGTGGCTCTGGCTTCAATGGGATTGCCAACAGCCTCTGGACACACAAGTCTCATTTCTGAATCTCCACTACCTCCAACTCCTTCCACACAGTCCCTTGCTTCTATACAAAGGGCTCCCAGGGTCTCATATGTTCACAAGTGACCACAGTGATCCTGCTGGCTCCCCAGGGCATCGTTTTCCTTTGCTGCTTCCAAAGCTTGCCAGCATCACTGAGAGCATGTCATTAGCCAGGGGTGCCTCTAGGTCCTTGTGCAGAGCTCTTGCCCCCAGGGTCAACTGTCTGTCCTAGGGCATCATGGGCAGCACAGGCTCTCTCATGAGGGTTCCTGACCCTTGTGACGGACTCTGAGCTGGGATCCTTGTTGCAGAAGCCATCCAGAGTGGAGAGAGCAGAACATGACTATTGGAGTCAGAAAAAACAAGACCTACACTGAATCCATTTTGCCATTAGCTTTTAGCTTCACAGTGAATTGGCTGTACAACCTTGGGCTTGTTGCTTAACTTTATGTTTAAAATGGGACTTATAATAGCACCTCATCCCTACTCATGCCAGTTTTGTAAGGAGTAAACGACACAATACATATTAAGCACTTAGCACAGTGGCTGGCACATAATAATTACTCTATAAATATGTATTTTAAGCCTTCCAAATTTTCTGGAACAGTACTAATCTAACATATTTTCTTGAGAAACAGATGTGAAGTACAAATTAATACAACATTTCTATTTTTTAAGTTGGTGATGCATATCAAGAGATTTAAAATGTTTTTATCCTATTATGCAGTATTTCTGCTTCTTGATCACACTGTGGAAACTTCCAAAACTGTGAACAAAGATGTATGTATAACAATGTTTGCCACAGTATTTTTAATAATAGTGAAAAAAAGATGGCAACTACATATTTGATGATATGTGTAGTGGGTAAAAATAATTATATATTCTATCTCTGCATATACAGCATTCTATACAGCAGCCATTAAAAAGAAGCTCTACAAAGAATATTTAATGATGTGATAAAATCCTTGTAACATAGATTTAATTGGAAAGTTCGGGAAGAAAAATTATATATACAGTGTGATACTCAAGTGGATAAACATTATCCTGTATTACTGATAAAGACAGAAAAGAAATGTTAATGAAAATATTAATAATGGATATTTCTGGGTAGTGGGACTACAGATGTTTTAGTTTCTTCTTTGACCTTTTTAAAGTCTCTAACATGAACATGGATTGCTTTTTCAAGAAGGAAAAAAGCAATGCACTTTAAATAGTGTGGTAAGTACACACATACTTATCAGACCATGTGTCTGGAATTTTATTTGGAAAATATGGTTACAGTAAATATAGGTCAACTACTTTCCAAGATTTTTTTAATTGGAAACTTTTGAAAAACTTCAAAATGAATTATTTCCTGGGCTATATCTGGATGTGAAGGGAAAATAAAATTTTAAAGAGGCAGGGTAATGCTTTCAACATTCCCATATACAAATAACTATCTTCTTGGCTTTTGGGACAGTATCAGGGTGGGGGTTTCTGTGTGTGTGTGTGTGTGTGTGTGTGTTTAGCAATAATCCAGAAGTCTCCAGGATCATCAGGGCCAAGGGACAAAATTTAACTTTAGAGAAAACAGCTTTCCCTGACTTCAGTATTTTATCAGTTTGGCAACAGGAAATGCAGATGGAAACTATATTTTTTTTGGGAATGGCATCCCTTGACCGACATAGCTAAATCAGGCAACCATATTTCAAATAGTGTCCTTTATTTTTAGAAAGCTTCAAAGAAAGGAACTCCCAGTACAAAAATAACATAAAAATGGCATAGTTCAACACTTCTCAAGGTTCAACATTCACAAGAATCACCCAAGCAGCTTGAAAAGATGTGGCTGGAGCCTAAGATTCTGCATTTCCATCCATCTCCTGGGTCATGGTAGTGCTCTTGGGCAGTGGTGATGCTCCCTGGTGGTGGTGGCGCTCCCAGGTGGTGGTGGTGTTCCTGGGTGGTGGTGGTGCTCCCGGGCAGTGGTGACACTCCCTGGTGGTGGTGGTGCTCCCGGGTGGTGGTGACGCTCCCTGGTGGTGGTGACACTCCCTGGTGGTGGTGGTGCTCCAGGATGGTGGTGGTGGTGCTCCTGGTTGGTGGTGACACTCCCTGGTGGTGGCGGTGCTCCTGGCTGATGGTGCTCCAGGGTGGTGGTGGTGCTCCCAGGCAGTGGTGATGCTCCCGGGTGGTGGTGGTGCTCCCAGGCAGTGGTGATGCTCCCGGGTGGTGGTGATCCTCCTGGGTGGTGGTGGTGTTCCCCGGTGGTGGTGTTCCTGGGTGGTGGTGATGCTCCCTGGTGGTGGTGTTCCTGGGTGGTGGTGGTGCTCCTGGGTGATGGTGATGCTCCCGGGTGATGGTGGTGCTCCCGGGTGATGGTGGTGCTCCCAGGCAGCAGTGGTGCTGCTGCTGGAGGAGAACCACACTTTTGTAAATTTCCTAGAAGGACGTGAAGTGCAGGCTGGGATGTTGCCTTATCCCTTTACAAAGAGTGCCACAGAGGACCACAGGCCCTAGTGCAGCTAACTCTGTGCATCAGATTCACCCCGTGTGCTTTCTAAACACACAGGGATACACCTCAGCGCCAGTTTACAAGGTGTTAACCAGTGGGTGGGCTCAGGAGTCCATTTCTTAGAAGCTCTCAGATGAATCAGAGGCACAACTGTCCAGTGAGAGTTGAGAACTCCTCGCCTGGCTCCGTCTCGGCCCCCTTGGCTGGCCAGCCTCAGTGGTGGGGGGAGGTTTCTGCATCTCTTGGCTGTCGCGGCATCCTTCACCTTTACTCAGGAGAGCCACTTGCTTGGAGCATGTTTTCAGCCTTAGGTATCTTTGTTCTAGAAGAATCCTCAGATGAGATACAGGGTCCTGACCCAGCTCTCCCAGCCCCACTGCCAAGTGGGCATTTCCCAGGCATACTTCCTGATAGACTCAATGAACAGCCATTTGGAAAACATTTGCAGATTAAAGTAGAATCTGGCATTTTTGTGATACCCGCTCAATGCATTAGGAAACTAGTAGAGGATTTAGAAAACATTTATGGCTTGGGAAAACATGTCTCTAAGAAACTCCAGAAAGTTCCAAATTTGGATTTTCTTTTAGAGATAGAAGTTAGTAAATGCTAAAAATTCAGTGCCCTGCCCTCTTCATTAGTAAGATGGAAATATCTGGGAAACTGTATACAAGAAAGCGGTTTAGATTCCAAAAGGATAATTTCTCTGAGCTCCATTAATATATCGATTTTGAAAAACCTAACAATACCAAAACTGTCAACTAACTTTGGTGACACAGAAGCTCAGAGTGTCTGTGTCTGAGGAATTTTCAGTTTCTTGATTTCGAAAAAAGGTTGAGTAGTGTAAAAATGAAAACTGCAGAACTGTAGTAGATATTTATTTAGGAATCAGGGCCAAATCAGAATAAGATTGCTTGAAATGAGTTATTTGTTTATTCATATTGTAAAAAACACATAACGTTAAGTTTGCCATCTTAAGCATTTTTAAAAATTATACTTTAAGTTCTGGGATACAGGTGGAAAATGTGCATGTCTGTTACATAGGTATACATGTGCCATGGTGATTTGCTGTACCCATCAACCCATCATCTAGGTTTTAAGCCCCACATGCATTAGGTATTTGTCCTAATGCTCTCCCTCCCCTAGCCTCCTACCTCGACAAGCCCTGGTGTGTGATGTTCCCCTCCTTGTGTCCATGTGTTCTCATTGTTCAACTCACACTTATGAGTGAGAACATGCGGTGTTTGGTTTTCTGTTCTTGTGTTGGTTTGCTGAGAATGATGGTTTCCAGCTTCATCCATGTCCCTGCAAAGGACATGAACTTATTCATTTTCATGGCTGCATAGCATTCCATGGTGTATATGTGCCACACTTTCATTATCCAGTCTATCATTGATGGGCATTTGGGTTGGTTCCAAGTCTTTGCTATTGTGAATAGTGCTGCAATAAACATATGTATGCATGTGTCTTTATAGTAGAATGATTTATAATCCTTTGGGTATATACCCAGTAATGGGATTGCTGGGTCAAGTGGTATTTCTGGTTCTAGATCCTTGAGGAGTTGCCACACTGTCTTCCACAATAGTTGAACTGATTTACACTGCCACCAACAGTGTAAAATTGTTCCTATTTCTCCATATCCTCTCCAGCATCTGTTGTTTCCTGACTTTTTAATGGTCACCATTCTAACTGGTGTGAGATGGTATCTCATTGTGGTTTTGATCTGCATGTCTCTAATGACCAGTGATGATGAACTTTTTTTCATATGTTTGTTGGCCACATAAATGTCTTTTCTTGAGAAGTATCTGTTCATATCCATTGCCCGCTTTTTGATGGGGTTGTTTTTTCTTTTCTTGTAAATTTGTTTAAGTTCCTTGTAGATTCTGGATATTAGCCCTCTGTCAGATGGATGGATTGCAAAAATTTTCTACCATTCTGTAGGTTGCCTGTTCACTCTGATATTAGTTTCTTTTGCTGTACAGAAGCTCTTTAGTTTAATTAGATCCCATTTGTCAATTTTGTCTTTTGTTGCCATTGCTTTGGTACTTTAGTCATGAAGTCTTTGCCAATGTCTATGTCCTGAATGGTAGTGTCTAGGTTTTCTTCTAGGGTTTTTATGGTTTTAGGTTTTCCGTTTAAGTCTTTAATCCATCTTGAGTTAATTTTTGTATAAAGTGTAAGGAAGGGGTCCAGTGTCAGTTTTCTGCATATGGCTAGCCAGTTTTCCCAGCATCATTTATTAAATAGGAAATCCTTTCCCCATTGCATGTTTTTGTCAGGTTTGCCAAAGATCAGATATTTGTAGACGTGTGGTGTTGTTTCTGGGGCCTCTATTCTGTTCCATTGGTCTATACATCTGTTGTGGTGCCAGTACCATGCTGTTTTGGTTACTGTAGCTTTGTAATATACAAGCCTTGTAGCCCTCTTCTGCCAGGTATTTCCCTATCTCCTGTCTTTACCACTTGTACCATCTGGATAGGTGATGACCTATGTTGCCACAAGGGTACCTCCTTTGCTTCTTCTGTGATCTGCTTTGTTGTTTTGTATCCAGGAGAAGCCAGTCATCGGGGAAGGAAGAGGGAAGTGGATCCCAGCGGACTCTGCTTCCTGTGCAGCCCCACTCAGCAGATGTCCCCCACTGCCCGCATCCAGCAGACTTCCAGTGCAGTTAGGGCTTTTCCCACTGAGACGTGTTACCCACTGCAGAGCCTCATATATAAATGCACAAGCCTCCTTGGCAGAGAATGTCCCTGCTTCCTTTGAACATAAAGTTTTCACTCTTGAATCGCCTGGACTTTGAGCCATATGAAGGTGGAGTGTGAGCAGACCCTGTAGCTGGCAGCCCCCAGGGGACAGGGTCAGTGGGCAGAGCCCACTGCTATGTTGAGAAAAGACAGAAAACCCTGCCTGGGTCCCATCTCCCTAGTCAACAAACAGCAGATTTTTAAGCACAAATGTCCTCCCTGCCTCTTGCCCTCTTTAGCAAAGTACAGAGATTCTAGAAGCCTAAACAGGAGGGTAGTGTTTCCTGGCAGCACGGACTACTCCTGACCTGACCAAGTGATGGCCTAGGTGGCAGGGCTCAGCTCTTTTGGAGGTTGGAGTGTGAAGCCACTGAGATTTGGCAGAATGAAGAGATGTTGCATGAAGGATGGGAAAATGCAAAAACGTACGAGGCCCTAGAAGTCAAAGATTGGAAGCCAAGAAGAACAAATGGAAGTACTTGGTAGAAAAATGGAAGCAGAGCAAAAGGTGAGGGAGAGCAGAAGACCAAAGTGCTCTGAAATTTCATTCAAACTGTGCTTAGTTTCCCAAACATTTCGAAGGGAACACAGATTGAGCTCAGCTTTGAGCAGTTTAAAGAATCACCAACCCATAACAAAATATAAACCCTAGGCTGTTCTGTCCTTTGTGGGCTTTTTTGTTTTGTTTTGTGGGGGATGGGCTTGTTTGTTTATTTTTTGAGATAGGATCTCTCTCTCTGTTGCCCAGGCTGTGTGCAGTGGCGTGATCTCAGCTCACTGCAGCCTTGACCTCCTGGGCTCAAGTGATTCTCCCGCCTCAGCCTCCTGAGTAGCTGAGACTATAGGTGTGTGCCACCACGCCTGACCCTTTGGTTTTAACATAAGAACCTAAAGGAGTCAAAGGGAAAGAGGAACTTTAAGAAGTCTCTGTATTAGACGTAACAGCTATAAGCAACATGGGCTACATTCAAATCTTGATTCTGACACACTAACTGCAAAAAAAAAAAAAAAAAAAAGTCTAGCTCTGAGACAATTGAGGAAATGCGAATATCGAGTGAATAGTAACTGTTGATAAGGAATCCTTGTTAATTTTGTTAGGTGCAATTATGTAAAAAAAAAAAAAGAAAAAAGAAAAGAAATGCTATCAATTAGGACTTCTGAACTATTTACAGCAAAATGACACGATATTTAAAATGTGCTTTAAAATAGTCCAGAAAAAAGTGCGTGTGTGTGAGACAGAGAGAGAGAGTGTGCATGAGAGAGAGTGTGTATGCATGTGTCTGTTTATGTGAGAGAGAGAACAAAGAAAGATTAGAAAAATATTGAAATAGTTGTTAAAACTGGATAATGGGTAAACACAGGCTCACCATCATATTTTCTCTCCTTTTGTCTGTGTTTGACATGTTCCATAATAAGATTTTTTTTTCCTTCTAAGAAGTCTGTATTGACTTAATCACACAACAGCATCAACATGTTAGCACCAAGTACTGCGAGAGACAGCGTCCCACTCAGGCCCTCCAAGCCCTGCATTCCATTGACTTGACTAAACAGAATGTACAGCATGCTGTAAACAGATCTACAATATACAGTTTTGAGAGAAGTTGCCACAGGCACAAGTTCTGTGCAGGCAGCCTAGGGTGGTAGGGGCACCTTTCTTTCTGCTGAAGATGTTTACTTTTTTTTTTTTTTTGCAATTAACATAACTTTAAAGATTGATACATGAGGCATTCTGCCCAGAGGTCCAGATTTTACAAGCAGTGTAAACATTCACCACTGGTGGCCAGGATGCTCCCCTGTCTGGGGTCCTTCATGTGCAGTTTACAGACCCACTCAATGCTCAACCAGGAGCAAATGGAGGAGGTGGCAGGCCAGCCTGTGCCCGGGCAAGACTGTCCGGGAAAGAGAACATCTCCTGTTTCAAAGGCATCTGCAGGACAGTCTCCTGTGGGTACAAACTAAGACCTCAGGCACAAGGGTTCCATGTCCCTGTGGTTTTACCCTACAGTTTCCTTGCTTGTTACCGCCTCTTGCTGGGGCATGAGAAAAACCTACTGTGTACTACTCTGACCCTTAGACTTTATTCCCTAAATCTGCTTCAAAGTCTTCCTTCTGCCTCTTTTCTTTCCCAACTCTGAAAACTGCCAGCATTGTTTGCCACTTTTAGGGTTTTATCTGAATTATTAGCATCTTTCTTTGGTTGCTAGACAAGACGGACACTGCTAACACTAAGAATCGAGGCATATGTTCCAGTGTCTAGCAATTTATTTCTATGAATAACAAATCCAAAAGTCCTTTGAAAACATGCAAACTTCCAGACAAGCATGTATGGTTAATATCAATACCTGTAACAAGAGCTCCAGTTCATGGCAAGGCATAGAGTCATATTTTGCTCTCATGTGCGGGCTAAGGAGTTGCAGGTGAATGAATCATAGCGCTTCCAAGTTAGTAGGAGCTTTAGGGGATGTTTATTACAGTTCTCTAGCCTTTGCCCAAATCTGCCCATGCATCAAACAGAATCAAGTAATTGAGTCATGAACAGTTTCATGATTTGAACCTCTTTAGGGGTGAAAAGTGATGCTTAGGTGAGGGTGCCTACAGTGAGCACAGAGTGGATCCTGATTTAGATTAAGGGGCCAGTTTAGGGAGCAAGGTGCTGACATTTAGTATAGATCACAGCATAAAAAGGACTGTATATTTTAAAATTATTTTTGCAATGTAATGCAAAATTTTGCTCCCAATGTTACATTCTAATTTTGCATTTAATGTTTCTTCATGATCAATCTCCTCATTCAGTTCTTACAACATTTACTTCGTTATTCCACTATACAGACAACGGCTTTTAAAGTCAGCCATTTGCCTACATAAAAACTAATGGCTTCTGTCACTTCTGGTTGAACAAATTTGAAACTTTTACAAAATTCCAGGAAATGGCAATATAATATGCCAAAAAGCTGGCGGAAACAGATAGGTTTTTAAGCATATGTTTTATAAACATTATTAAATGACTTATCTGATAAGTCAATCCAGTAAAATAAACCATGTTTTTGAAAAGCATATATTTGAATACTAACACAGCAAAAATGTTTACAAGTACTAAATTATTAACCTTTTTTTTTTTTCTTTGCTATTGGTTAAGAAACATTCAGCTATTTTAAAATAGCCGTTTGTCTGAAAAAGTAAATCACACTGGCTGTGAAAATTAAAGCTTTTCTTCACACTTTATGTTGCTGTTTCTTCATATTTACTGGCTTTCACACTATTTCTTATGCAGTCTCTGATAATATATTTACATATATGAATGTAAATTGATTGTACAATTCAAATATGTTATATAGATATAATTGAAGCCAGCTGAACATTTTCCCCAAAGATTAATGTATGAACAAAGAAACTAATATTATAATTGAAGATAGGAATGTCTATAGATTAATAAATTGATATATGTATCTGTCTGGGTGTAAATTTAATCCTAGGGTTTAAGTTAAAGTGAGTGAAATATCTCCTTATTGTTTTTCTATCTTTTGCTCCTCTTATCACCAGATGACAGTAAATGTTAAATAGACATCAAATATATCCTTGCCAATGTGTTGGTGAACCAATGCAATAATTTTACCTTCTGTATAGTAACACCTTTTGTCAGCTAAAAGTGCACAAGTCTTGCCTGGCACGGTGGCTCATGCCTGTAATCCCAGCACTTTGGGAGGCTGAGATGGGCGGATCATGAGGTCAGGAGTTCGAGACCAGCCTGACCAACACGGTGAAACCTGATCTCTATTAAAAATACAAAAACTAGTCGGGCATAGTAGCACAAGCCTGTAATCCCAGCTACTCAGGAAGCTGAGGCAAGAGAACTGCTTGAACCCAGAAAGCAGAGGTTGCAGTGACCCAAGATCATGCCATTGCACTCCAGCCTGGGTGACAGGGTGAGACTCCGTCTCAAAAAAAAAAAAAAGTGCACAAGTCTGTAGGACAATGGCTCTTAGTCTTTTTTGTTTTTCATCTCCTTCAAATCTCATCACCTTGGCAGGTGCCTCTGCTATATGCACATACAAATTTCTACACCTAAGCTTAAGTGTAATAACATTGGAATTCTTTGTGCATGAGGAAAACAAGGGTGTGCAGAGGAGCAAGCATGGACTGTAAACTTAAACAGTCTAGATTTGAATTCCATCTCCACATTGGGCAAGGTTTTAAATATCAGATTCTCGAGTTCCACATCTGTAGGATGTAGATGATAACACACCTACCGTGAGGGTTATATACTGTTTAGAGAGCGTTGTATCTAATAGGGACACAATAAATAATCACTGTAATTATCATTATGGTTATTTCATGAATATGATTTGTTCAGTCCAGTAGACATTTATTGCACTAGATATGGTGACAGTTACTGGCAATAAAGAGTTGAAGAAGATAGAATTGTTGTACTCTAGAAGCTTCTAATCCACTGGAGAAGACAAACAGATTATGCAGTGTGGTCAGTGATATAATAAAGGGCACCTGAGAGGAATGGCAGAACCAGGACATTTCGGAGGGTAATTATCAAAGACAAGATGCCATTGACTGTGGCTGGTGCCAGTATCCCAGGGGAGATAAGACCTAAGCTAAGATGGACCAGCCAATGCATCATAGAAAACCCAAAGGACCAAGGGCTCAAAAACGAAGCAGTGTAAGACCGCCAAGTGATAGCGCCAGGGCCATCCTGGAGGGGAGATATTTTGGGGTCAGTTTTTTATACAAGTGAACTCTTCCAGTGTAGTCGTCCTGAAAAGTTCCACAAGGGAGGCAGAGATTGAGCAGAATTTTCAAGTGTGGATTTTACTTCAAGATACCAGAAAGGGAAATTGTGCCTTTTATAGGAGAGATAGTTGGAATGGGCAAGATGCAAGGATAGGACAAGAACGAGTAGGTTGATCGGAAAGGTAAGTGGGCACAGGACTTAGAAGGACATTGAATATCTGGCTAAGGGGTTTGGCTTTTATTCCATGGGTAAAGAGCGGGAGTTCGAGAGACTGCAAGGAGGCATCCCAGTTACCCATCTCTGTGCAAGGCAATGACACCCGTGTGGGGTGCTAATGTCCAGCAGTGGATGGGACAGAAGGAAGAGAGAGAAACAGGAGACACTGGAAAGAATAATCAAGAGAGCTGGATGTCTTACCAGATGTGGTGGTTCAGGGGAGGGAGCAGGGAAAGGGGGTGCCAAGATTTCCCCCTGGGTAATTATCTAAAAAGATGATGCCTTCAACAGAAAATAATCACATTGTATGGAGCAGGGAGGTGGATTGGGTGACGATAAATGGATGAACTTAGTTTTAGTGTTAATTTTAAAGTGATGCCAGAGGTCTGAGATCTCCTCAGATCCCAGAGGAGAGAAGGTGCTATCAAGGGTCATTTCACCTACGCATGTATGTGTTAGTCTTTTCACTCACTCACTCACTCATTCAATCTTTTCTGTCACTCATTCTTTTGCTCTTCATTCACCTACCCATTATTCTATGCTATGCCATGCCATGCTATTCTATTCTATACTGTGCTGTGCTGTGCTATGCTATTCTATGCTATGCTGTGCTGTGCTGTGCTGTGCTATGCTATGCTATGCTATGCATGCTATTCTATGCTGTGCTGTGCTATGCTATTCTATGCTATGCTGTGCTGTGCTGTGCTGTGCTGTGCTATGCTATGCTATGCTATGCATGCTATTCTATGCTGTGCTGTGCTATGCTATTCTATGCTATGCCTTGCTAACTTATGCTGTACTGTGCTATGCTATGCTATGCTATGCTATGCATGCTATTCTATGCTGTGCTGTGCTATGCTATTCTATGCTATGCCATGCTAACCTATGCTGTGCTGTGCTATGCTATGCTATGCTATGCTATGCTATTCTTCATTCATTCTATCCTTATTAGAATCTCCATTCAGTGCGAGGCATAATGGTATTGATAAAAGGGACAAGACACACCCTACCCACAAGGAGCTCGTAGTTGAAAGGTCCCCTTTTTACTTATAAGCATCTTGATTTTCACCAACTTCTCCCCAAATGACCAGCTCGGTTTCCTTTTCTGTCGATATAAGCTGCCAATGCTGGATGTAGAACTGAAATGTTTCAAGTTTGCTGTGAAGCAAAGGCCCATGGAAAGGAATGTGGAATTATATTTTCTGACCATTCTAAGACATTTATTTCTTTTGAATTTAAAACAGATAGAAAGGATATTTGCCAGCTAGGTTTCCAGACAGAGATCATATTTGAGTGGGATTTGCAAGTGAGAGCCGCCCAAAGGTATTTACCGTTCTGGGGTTATCTGCTGAGGACACACTGACTTTGGGGCGGAAGCAAAGGCGGAACCGACCTTAAGAGTCCCGCCAGGCAGGTGCATCCCTGCTTGTCCAAACTGCTGTGGGGGATCTGGCTGGGGGAAACCGAGTCTCGCAGTGGATCTGCCTGTGAAAATCCTATCTTGGTCCCTGTGCTTGTTTCGCACATGGATCTTCTCTTCGTGCATCTGGTCAATAGTTTATTCCCAAGAATGTGAAGTCATTGTTGGCCAGAGAACTTCAGCCCTTGGAATTTGGTCTTTAACTCCTGCGTGAGTGTCTGGTTGTCTGGATTTCTTGCGTCTTTGGTGTCCCCGGGGCTTGCCTCCAAGGAGGCAGGTGTTGGGAGACACTGTGGGGCAGAGCTGAGGACATGGGGAAGGACTCTGAATTCTCTGCTGCGGTGTCATGATTTACAAACATGATCTTCATGTGTTGCATGTGTTGGCAGGGTTGCCTGCTAGGTCCTTTTTCCTGCCTCTTTTAAAGTGTTCTTCCCATTCCCAGAGATTAGTCTCTGCCACCTGGGCAGGGGCAGTGTACTTTCAATTCTGACTAGAATGATCTCCGGGAGAGCTTTTGGAAGAGTGCGGTCTCTTTGTGTCACTTGCCAGAGGCAATGCAGTCAGACTCCAGGAAACGCATATCACGTTGTGTTCTAGGTGAGTTTGCCCACATGGACTGCAACTCCCAGAACCTGGTGCAATTAGTGTTCCTGATGCTGTGTGATCTGCAGGTAATGGAAGGACCCCTGTCCTCATCCCAGCTCCACCCACAGCAGCATGGCCTCCTCCTCAAACAGAACCCTTATTTGTTTACATGCAACAAGCAGCACTTGGCTATGGGCAGGTGTCTCTAACTCTTTGTCTTTACCAGGCTTTCATTCTCTTTATACCAACCCCTCCCACCAGAGTACTTAGCACACAAAAGACATGTGCTGGTGCCTGCTGTTGGTTGAACTCAGAAATCTGTGGGTTGTCCATGAGGGCTGGGGTGAGAAAGTAGCTTGGATTGCACGCTGGTTAGCTGGTGCTGTGTAACAAACCACCCCAAGACCGGGTGGCATACAGCAACAAGCATTTCATTATGCTTATGAATTCTGTGGGACCAAAATTCAAACGTAGTACATTAGGGATGGCTTATCTCTGCTCCACAGAGCCTGAGGCCATGGCTGGGAAGACAAGAATGTCGGACAGTGACACAAACAGCTAGGGCTGGAGTCATCCAAGTCTTCTTAACTCACATGCCTGGTACTTGGCCTGGGATGATGTGAGATTTGGGGTCGGGGGTCCTCCAGCAGACTGTCCTCATGCAGCTTTGAGGTGTGGCTTGGGCTTCCTCCCAGCATGTTGGTGCTAGGACAGCTGACTTATAATCTGGAGGCTCGGAGTTCCAAGAGTGACTATTCTAGTAGGCATGGCCTTCTATACCCATCCTTGGAGGTTACAGAGGATCACTCCCACCATCCTCCATTGGTCAGAGCAGCCACAGACCCTCCAGAGTCAAAGGGAGAGAGGTCTCACCTGCGACAGAAAGCCAAAACATTGGAGGCCATGCTTTTAAACCATCCCCGGTCCAATCTGAATGAAGAATTTTCTTCAGTATCCGAGACAGAGCAGGTATGTGTTGGACTGGGAAAAGATGAGACAGCCCTATAGCCATAGAAAGCAGATGGAGATTTGAAAACAAACAATTAAATTCCAGGGAACCATTTCTGTGTCTGAGAGTTCCTTTGCTCCTTCCACTTCTGCTTCCAAGTAGGAGTCGCTGTAAGGACTCCAGGTGAATCCATCAGTAATGCCATCCAGGGGCTACACTGCATCTGGGCAGAGGTATTTACATCATCCTCTGAGCACAAGGTTCAGACCCCACAGTCAGCCACAGCCTGAGAACTGTGAAGGATTTTAGATAAGAAACGTCTTCCAGTCTCCAAGGGTCAATATTTGCCATGACTTCTCTCTGACGCAGAAACAAGAGGCTCAGAAGGGCTCCCCCTGGGCAGGGTTTAAAGGGACTCTGCTACCAGAGGCAGTGGGGTTTAGCCTGGATGCCACTTCCTAGTCCCAGAGGACTGAAGGTGGCTGGAGAAGGGCATTTGGGGGACTTTAGAGTCCCGAACTCGTGCTTATGGGTCTGGAAGAAGCTTATATTTGTTTGACCTTTTAGTTGAACAGCTGTGGGAGATTTCCTGGTTTCACTTGGGGATTGTGGTGTGTGTATATGAAGTGCACTATAAACTGATTTCACCCTGTGAGTATCTCTTTAATGCTTTACAGATAAAGTTAATCATCTGTGCATCATCAATAACAATGACTGCAAAGAACTAGAGGAGAAAACATTGAGGCTATTTTGGGTAGCCTTTAAAAAAAAAAGTCAAATAATTTTGAGTTCCCTAAGATTTACCAGCTCTCCTGGCTGTCTGGTCTTTGCCAATGAAAGAGCATTTTCCCATTAGGAGGCTGGGCCAGGAATGTCCTCAGTGGGAGTGGTGTGACTTCCATGGAATCCGTGTTCATTACTCAGACTTGCAACCTGAGTCTCCCAGGAGGAGCCACCGACTTTGGTGCTAGAAAATACCCTAGGAAGAATATTCTATACTCTGGCTTAAGCTACTTTCAGTACAAGGGAAGTCCTTTATCCAATTCTGAAACTTCGAGGAAGAGACCCAGTACCCACAGGGTCCGAAGTTGCACGAAGAAATACCTTCCTGTGTTACCCGTAAGAGAGTTCATTTCGATTTTGAGGATAACCCAGGATAAAAAGGGGCAGATAAAACACAGAGGGTGAGTGAAGAGAAATGGAATTAGGGGAGAAGGAGGAAGGTGACTGAGAACAGGAGAATGAAAGACACGTCGGAGAAAATGTATTTTCTCAGGTAAATCACACACAAGAAAATGCTGGCTCCTAGTTTATTCTTTTAGGAATAAAACATCCAATTCAGAATCATTCAGATGAGAGGCATGTTTGTGCAGCTGTGGTAGTAACAGGTTGCCCCTACAGGAATCCAATTCAGAGCTCAAGAACGAATCACCGTATGCCTAGCTTCCTTCCCAGGGTCCCCTCCCTTAAACACAGTCAAAGCTGGATAATTAGACCTGGGAAGCTTCGGCAAAGCCAGATTCCTCATATAAAGTATCCCCACACCTCCTTGCAAATTATGGAGCCTTTTGGCAAAAGCCATCAGCATCAGATAAGATCTTGAAACCCCAGTGGCTATGAAATATCATTGTCACACCTCCCAGCCTGGTTTCTAACATCCAGTGGGGCTTATTATTTATTTACTGTCTTTTTGGCTGCAGCACAGAGATCAGCCCCCTCAGGCACCTCTGCAAGTAACGTGACTTCTGAGCCTTCCAATATGATTTAGCACCTACAAAAACCCCTGAAAACACAGTGTGCGCACACACATAAACAGAAAAAAAAAATCAAGTCCAAAAATTGTAAATGAAACAAGAAATTACTGGTTGATAAATGGCAAGCTTTTAGATATTATTTGGTTTCCACATAAAAATGTATATTTCTGTCCTTGCTGCTAGGCTGTGGGCTTCCAGAGTGAAATACCTCGGTATTTTAGTGCCTCTGGAGTAGCTCTACGCATGGCTCATGGGAGGCCCTCAGTAACAGATGGGGGATATTATTTCTGAGGACTCTGTTCTGTTCCATTGGTCTATATCTCTGTTGTGGTACCAGTACCATGCTGTTTTGGTTACTGTAGCCTTGTAGTATAGTTTGAAGTCAGGTAGCGTGACGCCTCCAGCTTTGTCCTTTTGACTTAGGATTGTCTTGGCAATGCGGGCTCTTTTTTGGTTCCATATGAACTTTAAAGCAGTTTTTTCCAATTCTGTGAAGAAAGTCATTGGTAGCTTGATGGGGATGGCATTAAATCTATAAATAACCTTGGGCAGTATGGCCATTTTCACGATATTGATTCTTCCTATCCATGAGCATGGTATGTTCTTCCATTTGTTTGTGTCCTCTTTGATTTCACTGAGCAGTGGTTTGTAGTTCTCCTTGAAGAGGTCCTTTACATCCCTTGTAAGCTGGATTCCTAGGTATTTTATTCTCTTTGAAGCAATTGTGAATGGAAGTTCATTCCTGATTTGGCTCTCTGCTTGTCTGTTACTGGTGTATAAGAATGCTTGTGATTTTTGCACATTAATTTTGTATCCTGAGACTTTGCTGAAGTTGCTTATGAGCTTAAGGAGATTTTGGGCTGAGACGATGGGGTTTTCTAAATATACAATCATGTCATCTGCAAACAGGGACAATTTGACTTCTTCTTTTCCTAACTGGATACCCTTGATTTCTTTCTCTTGCCTGATTGCCCTAGCCAGAACTTCCAACACTATGTTGAATAGGAGTGGTGAGAGAGGGCATCCCTGTCTTGTGCCAGTTTTCAAAGGGAATTTTTCCAGTTTTTGCCCATTCAGTATGATATTAGCTGTGGGTTTGTCATAAATAGCTCTTATTATTTTGAGGTACGTTCCATCAATACCAAATTTATTGAGCGTTTTTAGCATAAAGGGCTGTTGAATTTTGTCAAAAGCCTTTTCTGCATCTATTGAGATAATTATGTGGTTCTTGTCTTTGGTTCTGTTTATATGCTGGATTACGTTTATTGATTTGCGAATGTTGAACCAGCCTTGCATCCCAGGGATGAAGCCCACTTGATCATGGTGGATAAGCTTTTTGATGTGCTGCTGAATCCGGTTTGCCAGTATTTTATTGAGGATTCCTCAGAAATAATACCACACATCTACAGCCATCTGATCTTTGACAAACCTGAGAGAAACAAGAAATGGGGAAAGGATTCCCTATTTAATAAATGGTGCTGGGAAAATTGGCTAGCCATAAGTAGAAAGCTGAAACTGGATCCTTTCCTTACCCCTTATACGAAAATTAATTCAAGATGGATTAGAGACTTAAATGTTAGACCTAATACCATAAAAACCCTAGAAGAAAATCTAGGTAGTACCATTCAGGACATAGGCATGGGCAAGGACTTCATGTCTAAAACACCAAAAGCAACGGCAGCAAAAGCAAAAATTGACACATGGGATCTAATTAAACTAAAGAGCTTTTGCACAGCTAAAGAAACTACCATCAGAGTGAACAGGCAACCTACAGAATGGGAAAAAATTTTTGCAACCTACTCATCTGACAAAGGGCTAATATCCAGAATCTACAAAGAACTCAAACAAATATACAAGAAAAAAACAAACAACCCCATCAAAAAGTGGGGAAAGGATATGAACAGACATTTCTCAAAAGAAGACATCCATACAGCCAACAGACACATGAAAAAATGCTCGTCATCACTCGCCATCAGAGAAATGCAAATCAAAACTACAATGAGATACCATCTCACACCAGTTAGAATGGCAATCATTAAGAAGTCAGGAAACAACAGGTGTTGGAGAGGATGTGGAGAAATAGGAACACTTTTACACTGTTGGTGGGATTGTAAACTAGTTCAACCATTATGGAAAACAGTATGGCGTTTCCTCAAGGATCTAGAACTAGATGTACCATATGACCCAGCCATCCCACTACTGGGTATATACCCAAAGGATTATAAATTACTCTACTACAAAGACACATGCACACGTATGTTTATTGCGGCACTATTCACAATAGCAAAGACTTGGAATCAACCCAAATGTCCATCTGTGACAGACTGGATTAAGAAAATGTGGCACATATACACCATGGAATACTATGCAGCCATAAAAAAGGATGAGTTTGCATCCTTTGTGGGGACATGGATGCAGCTGGAAACCATCATTCTTAGCAAACTATCACAAGAAGAGAAAACCAAACACCGCATGTTCTCACTCATAGGTGGGAACTGAACAATGAGATCACTTGGACTCGGGAAGGGGAACATCACACACTGGGGCCTATCATGGGGAGGGGGGAGGAGGGAGGGATTGCATGGGGGAGTTATACATGATATAAACGTCATGCACATGTACCCTAGAACTTAAAGTATAATAAAAAAAAAAAAAAAGAGATGGACAAAAATTCACCGGAACTACTGAATTTTTGTCCATTTCATATTTCTAAAATACTTAACTCCTAAATAACTTGATATTATTATTTGGTATATAAAAGTTCATGGTTATGCTGTCAATGGATTTTATATTTCATCAATAAAAAAATAACTGTTTATCCCTAGAAAAAAAAAAAAAAAAAAACCGATGGGGGATAAATAGCAAGCTGAAGGTGAGCCTGGGTTCACCTTGACAAAGTAGCGGGCAGGTTGAAGAAAGCAACCTGGCTTTCAAGGACAAGTAGGCTTCTCCAAGGGCAGAAAAATGTTACATGCTGGGGCCCCGTGGTGGGTGGGCTGCAGGGAGTTAACACCTCCTGGAGTTGTTTGAGAATTAAAATAAATGATAGACTCATCTCAGATCAGATCTCAGAAGGATAGAGGAGGCACTGAGCCGTGGCCTTGCTGAGATGCATGAGTGTCAACGTCTCCTTGCTGTCATCAATGACAGGATCTAAGTTCAGCAGGGTGAGCACCCTGGGAACTTTGCCCTCCCTGGGCCTGGCTCCTACCACCTGACACTATTAAAGCATGGTGGGTTGCTCCTGGGTTTCCTTGTGTTTGGCTTTTTAGCATCTGTCATTGATAGAAGGAGCGTGCACCTCCACCTGTCTGTTCCTGCTGTCTACCTCTCTCCTCTGTTTCTGGCTGAGTTTCCAGTTTATGAAGTAGAGACGATATATTTTTTTCTTTAAAAAATCATGTTATATTTTAAAAAGTATGAATTTAGCAACTGCCTAGTTTAAAGGTTTATTTATAAGGTCTTTGAGTAGCCCAGTCTGACACATTGCCAAGAAAAAGAAGGTACTTAATAGACTCAGACTAATTGGCAATCCTTGTGCTTCCTGCATTGAAAGTTCTTGTCCTCCAGAGGGGATTGAGCCTTACTTAACTTACCTGCATCGAGTCCTTCTCTCAGGAAACTACATCTCTGGGAAGGCAGGGGCCGTGCCTGACTCACTTGTGTATTCCCCTTGTCTAACAGTGCGCGGCTCACAGAGGACACCAAGCTGGTCCAAGAGGTCACGTTCAGCCCTGAGTTGTGGTCTGGGATTCAGGCCGCCTTTGGAAGAGGTTCCAAAGACCTCAGAAGGGCCTTGGGGGTGTTGGCATTGCATAACATGCATGCATTTGGGTCCTGTGGACCCAAGATGGCTGCTACAATCCTGGCCAGTCCTGATGCCCTTTTGACACGTGACTTTGTCTCTACGCCCATCCACAGGTGGAGTACATTGCGCTTCTCCTCGAGCCTGGACTGGCTGGAGAAACCATGTCAAGAAAGAGGGACCCTAAGAATAAGCTTCTACAAGCAAAGAGAAGCCTTGGAAGATGAAAGACCATGAGCAGAGAGAGGCCCTGCTGAGGGTAGACATCTGAGTGAGGCCATCTGGAGTCTTCCAGAGGAGAGAACCCATGCAACACCTATGAAACGGGGACAAGCATCCTCACCAAGCCCTGCCCAGCCAACCCACAGAACTGTAAGTAAATGGGGAGGGTTTCACTTTAAGCCACCGAGTTTTGGGCTAGTTTATTACAATGCAATAGATCACAGATACAAACCAACCAAAATTCAAACTCTATTTCTGCACCTACTAATAGAGTGATGGTGAATACATTTTTTTTTTAGCCTCTCGCCTCATATGCAAAATGAGAATAATAATGCCCATCTAATAGAATTAGAGCCTTGCCAACCACACCTCCCACTTGGAGTTGCCCATAGCCCAGCTGCAGGGCTGGTCTTAGGTGGTAGAGAATATACTAAGTAGTTTTCTCTCCCTACTCTTCCTTAGCTGAGGGGACCAGAAGTAGCCGCCTGACCCCAATGGCTCAGGTGAGCCTGTTTGACTCACTCTTGAGATTATAAATGAAGAAGCCCAGAAATTGAAGCCAGGTAGTTGAGCCTTGGATTTTTCAGATCACGTAGAGCCCAGGCCAGTGTCAGAACCCCAGGGAGCCAAAGTCACACAGGAACGGAAGCTAAGAGGGAGCTGGAACTCTGAGTGGGCATCAAGGGGGTCCACAGAGCAGGTGTGCAGAGAGAAGCCCAGAGAGGCCACCTGGCTGCAGCCAGAGACTGGGAATGGAGAGTGTCCCAACTCAATTTCCTGCCTTTGGTTCTGAGAGATTCCCTCGTGCCCTCTTTTCTCAAGCCTGTGTGCGTAGGAGTGGGATGCTTCCTGCCAAGTCATCCCTAATGAAATGTGAAAATGCAAACGCCAGACACAAAGTGGATGTGCAGTTCTTCAAGGCACAATAGTGTGTGTGTGTGTGTGTGTGTGTGTTTTAAGTCAGGGAGGAAGGAAACATTTATCTACTTTTCTCTCAAAATCTCTATTCTTTTTTCTCCATAGACTTGATCACATTAACCTGATGCCTACAGTCTCAGAAGAAACCAGTTTTGGAGGTCAGTGTGACTCAGAAACTAACCTCTTTCTAAACTTCACACACAAGCAGAAGGTGTTTTCCTTTGGAGGCCAGAGCTCCTGGGAGTGGGGATGGGAGTTGTGGCCACCTCTGCCATGAATGTACCCCTGCAGTGCCACTGGTGATGGGAAAATCTAAGGTCCATACATAAGGAGTTTTGGTTCCTGGATGTTTTCTGTGAATGGATTACCCAGAGTAGGATTTTTCCAGATTTGCAGGCTCAAATGAGACAACTTACAGGTTGGCTCCAGAGCAAGAGTTGCCTGGAAAAGAAGGAATCATAATCCTTTGATAATATTTTCCTAACAGCCACTAGAGAGGCTGTTTTCAGAGAGTAATAAATTGTGCATTCTCATTTATATAAAACCTTTTACTCCTAGCTTGGAGCACTATCTCAACTTTTTACTAACTAGCAATTTTACTAACAAATTGAGTAAATCAGTTAGCTTCTCAGCCTCAACTTTCTTGTCTATAAAATCAAGATAGCAGTAGTTAACACCTCCTGGAGTTGTTTGAGACTTCAAATAAATGATATACCTAAGGCACTTTGAAGACTGCCTGGTGGGTAGCTCGCTGAGCCCAGGGCTCAGTGGGTGCTTGATGAATGGCTGCTTTCATTATTTCTGGACCAGTGCGATTTATCAGCCTCTCTTCTTGATGTTTGCTCCGTTTCCCAGACCCAGTGTTCATCATCTATTTCTTGGACTAAAGTTCACTTTTACCTAGCCTCAAAAGTCAATTCTGCTTTCAAGTCCAGCCATAGATCCTGGGTTCCGTGACCCCAGGCAGTACCCTGCAGGGTCCTCTCCCCTACCGACCCCTCAGGGATACTGAGGCAGTCCCTCCCATCTGGTTCAACTCGGCTTTGAAGTTGAGACCCCGACACCCCTCGGAAGGCACTGTCCTTTGAGTTATCATTCCAGGGGAGATGGTTGGCTGTGCACAGTCATTCATTTCTTGCCAAAATCTTTTTATGTGTTTCTGGCCTGGGTTAAGGGGGAAAAAAAGTGAATGTGCTGGAAAAGAACCTTGTTTCATGCTCTGTATGAGTTCACTAGCTCTGTCCTTCAATCAAGCAAGATACCCAATAAAGAAGACCTCAGATAAAACATGAGGTGGTGAATTCTGCCTCCTGGGCCCCCTCCCGGGGACTTTCTCTGTAGCACCCCTGCCTCTTGGTGCCACACCAGTTTCCTAATATTTTTACACTCTCTGCTTCTTTGCCTCTATCAAAATGTTCTCAAGGAAGGCTTTTAGGGGTCCATGTCTACTCAGTGGTAAAGCACCATTACTAACATTACAGTAGTTAGTATTGCAATAGGGGATAAAGCTTAAAGTCAAAGGAATTAATCTTTAATTGTGAGAGTTTGAAATCAATGCCAAACTGATGTTGGATTGAGGAGAGGATGGGGTGAGGGTGACAGAGTCTCACCAGTAGTGAGATAATTAGAGCCGCATTTCTCATCATGGATGTTGACCACTGACTCTGCTCCTGGAGAAGACTGCTTCAGAACTAACCAGCAAACACCAAGGGCCTACTCTGTGCTCAGCCCACTGAAATGTGGCATGGGGTGAAGTTTGTGAGCTCTAACCTGATAGCATTTCTTCTTTCCAGTAAGCCACAGTTATTAGTTTAACCTAATTTCATGCCGAATTTTAAGAGAATAAATTTTAAACAACTACACATACTGTTTTCAGGACACTCCCATTTGGATAGGGTGATACCTAATCTCCTGTTTCCCTAAAGCTTCGACTTGGTATCTGATATGGTTTGGATTTGTGTTCCCACCCAAGTCTCATGTTAAAGTGTGATCCCCAGTGTTGGAGGAGGGGCCTGGTGGGACGTGATTGGATCATGGGGGCAGATTTCCTTCTTGCTGTTCTCACGATAGGTGAGTGACTTCTCACGAGATCTGGTTGTTTAAAAGTGTGTAGCACTTCCGCCTTAACTCTCTTTCTTCTGCTCCAGCCATGTAAGATGTGCTGCTTCCCCTTCTGCCATTACTGAAAGTTTTTCAAGGCCTCCCCAGTCATGTTTTCTGTACAGTCTGCAGAATCGTGAGCCAATTTGACCTCTTTTCTTTACAAATTACCCAGTTTCAGGTGTTTCTTTACAGCAGTACAAGAACAGATTAATACGATACCTGATGCACAGGCTCCTGTCATGGCTTTTGTGACCCCATTACGAGTTACCACTCGGATCAGCCTTTACCCCAGTCTCTGAGGCTGGTTCTGTCTCCCAGGGGGGGATTTCATGATGTTAGCACAGGATCCCTTTCAGCTTCCTACTCTGAGCACAGAGCGACCGTATTCTGCTGGGTCTTTGTGACTCAATATCTGTAGGAATCCTTGTCATGTTCCCTTGAGCATGTTCCTGCCTGACCCTCTGGGAGCCCCTGTCCCTACCAGCTTTCACTTTCTGTTGTCAGGTGCTCAGGATGCTGTCCTATTTGCCCACGTCTCCTTTGCATTTTCTCTCCCCATGTGTCTGCCTGGTCTTTGAGCCCCAGCCACCACTGCAGTGGTTTATGTGAAAGTTGAGACCACAACCTGCATCAGCCTGGTCCTGCACAGGCAGCTGGAAAGAACCTGTGTGGTCTGTTGAGTTCCCTCCACCACTCTCTCCTAATTATACCACCCAGCCCCAGTGATGGCTGACAGCATTTGCAAAATAAGAAAGTGCTGGCTGGTGGAGAGTTTAGGAGACCTATTACAAATGAACAGAATCAAAGTAATTAAGATATAAGTATCTCATCCATGAGGGATGTAAGAAATTAGTCTTCTGTATCTTTGCATTTAGTTTTTGCATGTCAATCAGTCATACTTTTTTATGTTCATTTAAAAACTTGCTCCATGTGGGAAGATTCAAGTAATGTTTTTTGAGTCATTCACACTTGGATTTGTATAAAGAAGTTGGAAGAGTCCTTAATATCTGGAAAATATTCAAATGTTTCCCTAAAGTTTTCAGAACTGTTTTGCTCATGGATTGGGAGCTCCCTCACAAATGGACCTTGGTGTTCACTTCCCATTAGTCTGCCTCCACTAGTAGAGAAAATTGGGCTTGTAATTTGGCAAGTCATGTCCTTCATTCTCACTTCCATGTTTGAAACATGGCTTCTCAATTGTGCTGTGACTAAGACCTAGACTGGGGAGTTTAATGGATTCTGGGTTTCCTACACAGGAATCCAATTCATCATTGAAAGATGAAGTATACAATTGGGATGGATCAGGGAGAGAACTTTGATTACATTCCATATGAAATTTTTTTTTGTTTTTTCCTGAACTTGTTAAATAATAACCAGGCTGTTCCAGAGGAAGTGATACTTTACAAAAAGAAGATTCATCTCAAAAAAATTCAAATGTAATTATAGTTGAGGATTTGAAATTTCCTAATGGAAACAAATCTGTAGAGTAATTTTTGGAAATATGTGCGTTTCTAGCTATAACCGGTGTTCCACTGGGTCTCTTAATGCAGGGGTCAAGACATCTGCAAAGTGTCTTCAGATGAGTCCTGGGATTGGTCTCCAGGTGGCTCTTGACCAAGTCCACCCTACACTGTGTGGCCCCATCATTTTCTCCCTCTTTTGCTCAGCAATGGGAGCTCCCCTCCTGTGGAGCTCTCCAAGATGCCCTGCACTGACTCGGGTGCTCCACAGTGAAGCCTCTTCTGCCAGGAGCCACTGTCAGGTGCCCCTGCCACTGCCCGGCTCCCCAAGTGCTTGGCTGCAATCTGCCTCCATTCCTGCTGCAGAGGCCTGGAGTGCCCGGGATGCTAGGATCACTCTGCCTTCCATGCTGAAGAAGGAAGATGACTCTGGTCCCTTTTGTCTCCAACATTTTACACATACAGAAGAATGTAAAGAATTATACGGTGGTTCACATAGCCACATCTAGACGTGTCACAGCTGTTGGCACTCAGCTCTCTTTCCTTTCCACACATCTGTGCAGCTACCCATCCATCCAGCTTATTGTTTTTAGACTTTTCAAAGTCAGCTGCAGACATCGGTGCCTTTGTCCCCACGCGTCATTAACTGCAGTCCAATATTTGTTGATGTTCTTTTGTGTTCCGTCAGCTGTACTGTCTTGAATGTTGATGTTTGGAGTTTTAAGAGAAAGGAGCTCATTTGACTTCAACCATAACCCTCAACCTCCCACTCCCACCCCCATCTCTCCTCAGGAATCAGACATTTGTGCAGGGCCAGAGACAAATGTAAGGGGAAGAATTGCCTTTTCTCCTCCATGGTAGAGGAGCGGCTGCTGGGTAAGCGGCCCTTTCTGGCTGTCTCTCTCCAGATGAGGTAAATCATCTCTCTGGAGGCTCCCTGAGCTCTCAGGTAAGCAAACTCTGAGCCCCTTACCCACCGGCTTCAGACTGGAGGGTTCCCAGTGTCGCTGCAGCAGCTGCTCCTGCTGAGGTGTGCGTGGGAAGCGTTTTGAGAGGCTCCTCATCGGCAGAGCTGGCGTTAAGAGGCAGACAAGCATTGCTCAGGACAATGCACAGGGGCTGGAATGGGAAGTGCCTGGCACTCAGAGGTGACCTGGAGGCCTTGAGGCGCACAGTTTGTCATTATTGTAATCAGAGCTGAGATGCACCGAGCACCTCCTAGCGCCAGACCCCTGGCTGAGAGCTCACTGCATGTGCCCAGCATGCTCTTCATACCATCCTTGCTCTATCATTATCCGCTTTGCACAGATAAGACTTGTTGGTGACCATGATCTTGACAGCTGTGATAAGAATATGTATAAACCCAGCCAGAGGAGCTGGTTAGGACAGATTTTTCTGGCGGAAAGTGGAGTTGGTGGTATAAATTGTAGGTTTTCAGGTGAGGTGAAGCCAACAGATGAGGAGACGATTGCCATTGTCACTCAGTTCCCGAGAGGAGGGTCACGCTATGACCCTCAGGGCCCCATAGGGAAGCACCAGCATCGGGCAGGTGGCAGAGAAGCCAGGGGGAAGCACAGGCAAGAGCCTCACCGAGATTTCCGAGGGAAGAAACTGGGGAGACAGGGTGAGCAGGCTTGGGATTGGCTAGTGTGAATAATTTCTGTTGAATCTGGGGGATAGGGGCTGTTTCCAGTTGTCTGGCACCTGGCCCTAGGGCGATTACGGCAGCGGAATAGAGGTCCAGCATGGGAGATCCCACTAGAGGAGGCGGGGTCGGCATGTGCGCTCTGAATTGTGTGATTTGCACATGAAGGGCCTACTCATGGGGGAGTCGTTTTCTGTCTTTAGGACTTGACTAGCCCTGGGAGGGGCAGTCCCTCCAGTGTCAGTGAGGGTCCAGGTGTCAAAATTTCAGAAACACGTGATTAATACTGTGGGATGGGTCAGGAAGCACCTATCAGGTGTATTTGAACATCTTCTCCCAGCCACGTAACCTTCAGCACCCTGTGGCACCCACATGGTTCCTCCTGAACTGTTAACCCGCACATTTCTGGCCATTTGGAGAATCTAAATGTGGAGTCCTTGAATGATACTCCAGGGCTTTGCGGGCCCCAAGTGAGATTATAGGGTCCTTCTTATGGCTCCCAGAAAAGTGGCCACTTGCCGCTGCCTTTGGACTAGCCACCAGAGTCACTGTCACTGGGCCCCTTGGCTTGCCTTGAAATGCTCTCTGAGATACTAGCACTTCTGGTGAGAAGGTGAGTGTGGTGTCTAGGTACTCACTGTGAAGATGGGCAGGCATTATTTGGAAGAAGTGGAAGAAATGGGAACTTGGAAGTGACTAGGGAGGTCAGAAGAGGGGAGAGGGAAGGGGGTCCCAGGGTGGGAAGTCATTATTGACAGCTTGAGGGTTCTGTGTCTATTCCAGTGCAATGGGGTGTACAGGAGGCCTCTCTTGTGACACTGAACAGGGAACAGGAGAGCACGGACCAGCTCTCTAGGCCTCTGCATTTCTTTGTCCTCTGCAGATAGGGTACAAGCTGTGCTGGCAAAAGCTGGTAAAACACTGCTAACAGGCAGAGAAACCACATATTCAAGAGTAAGTATATCTAGCAAGACATTAAAAAATGGAGAGTAGGTTTTTGTGACTAAAAAATTCTACCTAATGTTAAAATAATAGGCTACTTTAGTCAAACTGGTAAAAAGAAAAATGAAATCAGGCAAGTCTGCTGTTTGAATTCATACAGACCCAACAATTGACCATTGTTTGAACACTCAATGTCTTAGCTGTTCCTTGTTAAACACACTGTTGGCACAGCAAGCATCTGAGAGAAGAAAGCTGCTCAGTAATCTAGAGCCACCGCCAAATAGTGGAGCAGTAAAGCAGATTCTTAGGATGATTGAGCATGGGGCTGTTGACAGGCAGGCTGTGGGTGTTGGCGGGTAGAGAGAGGCACAGGCTGAGCATCTTTCCACGCATTTAACACCCCAGCTCCAGTTTTGGCAGCTACTGTTCCATGAGTAGAATGGAGTTCAATGAAACTGCTTTTGCAAGGACTATGACAGTGAGAAAGATCTAACACTGAAAAATTATGACAGTGAAAGAAATCTGACCTTACTCCATCTTACTTCTAACCTCCAAGCTGTCCTTGTTTGTTTCTGGGCATAGGCCAAGCCAACTGTGGGAGGAATTTAGTTTAACTTTAAAGCAAAGATGATAACAGTCTCTTCCTGAAACTAACTATGTCCTTGCTCAGGGACCAGATATGCCTTTGCAAGACTAACAAATTAGCCACAAGGTTAGAATTATGGTTCAGGAGCCTTGTAGCCAGAGGTCATAAGGTTTGTAACCTCCCCATTTGCTCCTATTGGTGACATCACCATTGCAAAATCTAAGATAGGTACTTGAGTTATTTTTCAGACTGCATTCCAATGAACAAGTTGGTGCCACCTGGACTGGTACCCCATACCACAGAACTGGCTCATCTGGCCTTGTGGTCCCACCCAGGAACTGACTCCGTGTAAGAAGACAACTATGATTCTATCCCTAAGCCAACCAATCAGCAATCCCCATTCCCTAGGTCCCCTGCCTTGAGAAACCCTAGCCTCTGAATTCTCAGGGAGACTGATTTGAGTCATAAACTCCCATCTGCCACTTGGCTAGTCCTGTGATAATTAAACTCTTTCTCTACTGTAATACTGCTGTCTTAGTGGATTGGTTTTATCTGTGCAGCAGGCAGGATGAACCCATTGGGAGATTATAATAAATCTAATGCCGAGTGGCAATTGACTACCATCAGCTTGGGCTTATCTGAAGCTGACAATCATGAAGAGTGAGAGGGTAGGGGGATTTCATTTCAATAAGTTTTTGGATACATATACTGTGTTTAGAAAACAAAGAAAAGTTCACAGCAGGAATGCTATAATTGTGCTATCAGTCATTCTGAGGGGGATGCAAGGAATCTTTAAAACAGCAGTGCCACAGACACACAGCAGTTTTTTTACCTTTAAAATATTAATTTAGAATAATAAATCTCTTATTTCTTTTGGCATGTATTTCTCCCAATTAAAAACAATAAATAAAGACTGACTCTAATTAGGAGTGAGTCAATGTCACTTTGGCAAAACCACAAAAATACTGATTTCTTGACTATTTTTGAAATAGTCAAGAAATCAGTATTTTTTAAGAAATAAGCCTTATTCTATGCACGTTTTATCTGTATTTACTGAATTCTTACTTGAATTTAATACTATTATAACAGAATGAGGACAAGAAATAACTTTTGTAATCTCAAAAGTGTTTAATGAACAGATTCTCAGAAATATTTATAATTAGCACCTTTTCTCTTCAGCAACCGTAAAGCTGGTTGCTCATCCCCTTAAAATAGTTCCTTGACCCCCACCTTTGTTAATATCATTAATCTGTTTATAACCAGCACAAAGAAAACTCGGCCTAATGCATCAAGATTAATTCTCCATTGGTGGATCTAAGTTAATGATGTGTAACTTAATGTTTTCTTTTTAAAAAATCAAATATGGTTGTGTTTAGTTTTGACTATAAATATAAGCTATTGGCAAATTTTGTCATATGATAAAGTAGTTGTAGAAATCTGTATTAAAAAAATTAAAGTAGATAGAATACAGTAACCTCATCCCTCTGCACCCGTGCTTTGGTCCCCATGCATATAGAAGGAGGGATTGTTCTCTGCCATCTACACCCCTCTTCTCCCATCTATAACACCCTGGATTACTTTGATATATTTTAAAAAATTTTAATAGAGATGGGGTCTCAGTATATTGCCCAGGCTAGTCTTGAACTCCTGGGCTCAAATGATCCTTCTGCCTCAGCCTCCCAACATTTTGGGATTACAGGTGTGAGCCACCATGCCCAACCAACCAGACTTACTTTGGGAGACTGTTTTTGGGCTCTTAGCTTAGGGCCAGATTTTGATTGGATTGAGCCCATTAGCATATGTGAAAGATTATATTTTCCAAGGATGACTGTTCTTCTAGACATTTCTTCTAGAATCTTGCCCCTCTTCCCTCAAGAGATAGAATCTATGTACCCTACCTTTGAATATGGCTGGGTTTTTGTGACTGTTTCAACCAACAGAGTAGGGCAGAAAAGACATTATGTGATTTCTGAGTTTAGACCACAGAAATGCCAAACACTTATACTTCATTCTCCTGGGACACTGTATACAAGCAGTCTCACGGCCCTGAGGCCTCCATATCATGGGGAAGCCCAAACTGACCCAATTGGAGATACCACATAGAGAGGCCTCAAGACTCCATGAAGGAAAAAAGATGCCCAGGTATCTCCTAGCACCATCAACTCCTCTTCCCCACCACTGTTCTAGCCCCAACCACCATCTGACTGCAAATCCATGAGGGGCCCCAGGCAAAGTCACCCAGCTGAGCTTGCTCAAATTCCTAACCCACAGAAACCATGGGAGATAAGTGATTTGTTATGTAGCAATAAATAACCAGAAGAGCATATCTCATCTCTGTGGCCACAGTGATTGTTGCAGGATAGGCACATGACTTAATCCAGTCTAAATCAGTGCAAGTCTTAAGATATTTGCAAGGCATGCTAGACTACAGACATTCTCCTCTCCTCTGGGCTCAGAAAGGTGCTGTAGTCAATTGATTACAGTAAGGTGAGACAGCCTGAGAGCCACACCGGCACACAAAGAAGAACAGAAAGGGATCATGATGACATCATTGATCCTTGGATCAAATCGTACCTGAAGCTACCATTTGACTTACTCAACACCCATGAAGCATCATTTATAGTAAAAAATGTTCAGAGTCTGAAGTCACTATACAGATACAGAACTGAATCTCTTGTTTGATACCCAAACCTTTCCTATTTTATTCCTATTTATTTCCTATTTTATTCCAGCCAGATGTTTTAAACCTTCAATGACAGACCTTACCACCTGAAGCAGGTGTATTCCAGCCCCAAGCAGCTTTGTTAAGCCAAAATCTGTCTCTCTGCAATAGTTGTCATGAGGTAGAGTGGAAAATATCTAAGAATGCTATGCATAAGAAGAGTATAGGTTTCAGCAAGTTTCTTAAAAAATTGCCTGATATTCAAATTGCCAAGATGGAGATATATAGGCTGAATTTCATTCTAATCAGCTGAATTGGTAACTGGTTGAATGCTTTAAAGTTAAAGAGCATTGATTAATTGATCAACCTAAATCAGCATCAGATAGGAGGAGCTGCTAGTCTTTAGTCTGCTCCTGTCCATATGGAAACCAGAGACTTGGATAGGCCTTTGAAATCATGAGAAATAAACCCTTGAGTGGCACGAGGCTGGGAGGGACAACTATTAACGCTGGATGAGAAATTGAGCTTCCAGAATATTTTGATACACTTCGCTAAACAATTACTGAAATAGACAAGATAAAATTTAAAAGAGACAAATATAAAATCCTGCTCTTTAGTCTTCTAAAACTCAAGTGTATACATATGAGATAAGTGGAAAATGATGAAGTTCCGAGGTAACACATGAGGAAAGATTTAGAAAATGTACTTGTCAAAAATCCCTGCCAGACAAAAGGGTTATATATCTTTCAAAAAAGTTCTTGGGATCTTTGGTTTTATAACAGAAACACAGTGTCCAAAATAAGGTGGGCAGTGCCTGCTTCCTCTTGGGTGGACTCATCCTGGATTACAGTGCTCACTTTAGGGTGCCATGCATTAAGGAGAAGTTAACAGGTCAGCACATACTTAGAAGCAACTGGTGGATGGTGAGAAAACTTTAAACCCTATCATAAGAGAAATAAATGATAAGAGGATGTGGATGCTTGCCTGAAAAGGACTCAGTGCAATATTGGGGCTTCTGGAAAGTCTGATAAAGTCACTATTTTATCCTTTTGAGGAAAGCACTCTGCGGAAAGATTCCCAACTGCTTGCCAAGTCAGAACTTTAAAGCAAAAGTTTCTGGAATCTATCTGCCTTAATCTGCAGTTCTTAATGTTTGCAGAATTGGGAAACCCCATTGAGATGCTGCTGGAAGCTTCAGAACCATTCCCCAGAAAAATTACGGAAACTTAATAACTTGCAAAACTTTCAGGTTTCTAGATTCCTCTAAGGTCAACAGATCCCGTGATGAGAATCCCTGCCTGGAAAAATGGGAGGTTGAATGGATTAATCTTGCAAATTGCCATAGCATCATACAGCACACAAACCCTCATCATATTATGACATTATATAACATTCCTTGAAATATCCAGTCATTTCTCTCTGCCTATTTTCTTTTCTTCAAGGAAAGCCAGTATTATAAAGCTTGTTGTTGTTAACAGTGAAACGGTTTCTTTTGGAGGTTTTATTTTACCTTTTCACCTTCAGAGCAATGCAAAGACCCTTTAAAGTTCCTTTCCATTCTCTTTCAGTCTTTCTTTAATACTCTTTTCACTTCCTTCTGTCTTTCTGCTCTCTTCTCTTCCATCTCTTCTTCCTCAACAAGGACAGACAGCAGGGATGCGGTGGCAAAGGGAGAGGGAGTGTGACCATAGGGAACCTGGGACCAGCCAGGTGTTCTTCATGTTTCTTCCCTGACCTCTGGCCCCTGCTTCCCCTCTGCATACCACGTCCACCCCCAAGAATTCTGAAGATTGATACGTTCAGATAGAAACTTCAATGTAATAGCCACACTGACTTCTTCAAGCAGAGCATTTGAGTACTGAGAGGTGGTGTTTGCTTGTGCTGGTCTTTTTAAGACAAGATTCTTAGCTTTGATAAAGTATGCTATGAGTTCAGTGAAGATTATACATTAACTTGAATTGTAACTCAGTTTAATTACAGTTGACCCTTGAACAACATGGATTTAACTACACGGGTCCACTTATATGCAGATTTTTTTTCCATCTTTCCTGCCACCCCTGAGACAGCAAGAACAACCCCTCCTCTTCCTCAGCCTACTAACATGAATATGACTAGGATGAAGGCCTTGATGATCCACTTTTTTCCACTTAATGAATAGTAAATAAAGTTTCTCTTCCTTATGATTTTCTTAATAACATTTTCTTTTCTCTGGCTTACTTTATGGTAAGAATAAAGAATGTAATACATATAACATACAAAATATATGTGAATTGACTGTTTTTGTCATCAGTAAGTCTTCCAGTCTATAGTAGACTATTAGTAAAGTTTTAGCAGAGTCAGAAGTTGTACGTGGATTTTTGACTGTATGCCTGTAAGCTCTGTGTTTTTCAATGGTCTACTGCAATTGTCAGTCTTGTCTCTACAAATGGTTTATGAATTTTTGGTAGATAGAAGCCTCATGCTATATTACCTTTGTGCCTTTCATAGAAAATTGTAACATTGGCCTATTTTACTGTCTCTGTCTTATGCAAACTACTACTGGTGTGTGCTACTCATGTAAAAAATGATAATGCCAGATGATTACCGCCTGGATCACTAAATTTTAGTTAATGATATTAGGAATTGGTGGATCACCAGCTAGGTGTGTAAACTTGGGCAGTCCCTAAGCCTCTCCAAGTCTCAGTTTTACAACTGTAAAATGGGAAGTGTAATGTATGTTGAAGTTTACTGAGGGTTAAATGAAATGATTCATGTAAAGCACTTAGTCCATATCTGGCACATACCAAAAAAAGTTAGTTATTGTTTTCTTAATGAATGTTGCCTTTACATACATCTTTGTGAGTCTCAAAAAGTTTTAGCAGGAAGCAAAATTTGCATTAGACCATATTGTATTTGCAGATGCCCATCACCTTCTCACTGATGCTCCCCTGGAACTTTATATGACAATGCAAAGGGAATACAAGTTCATTGCAAGAAGTAAAATCTCATGGAGATCCTCCAAAATTCCGATTCCCATGAATATCTTACAGAAAGAAAATAGAAATGACTGACCAAGTTGAGGCAGTTTGTTTATTGCCAACTTCTGGATTTTATTCACATTCTGTTCACTAGGATGAACATGTTCCAATTTGTATGGTTGTTTTAAATACTGATCAGCCTTCATTTCATTTATTAATGTCAGGTGCAACTAAGCTGCCTTAAGCAAATAAAGTGCTCATTCCTTCCAGACCCTCCTCTTAAGCTTAATATATTCCATATTCCCGGTTTATTTTCTCGCTGACATGAGTGTGCCCAGTTTTGCTGCCAGGCAAGAACTGAAGGTAAGAGAAGGCTGCAGACAGTGGCTGATATGAGATGGCCATGCTTCACTCGGTTGCGAGTTTTATATGATTATAATGCATGGGGTGTGCAGACATGTCGAGGGTTGCAGCAGAAAATTCATCACTGTTGTTAGTAAGAAGGGGAATCTGTAAAAACATCATTTGTCTAAAAAGAGAGAGAGCGAGCTCTGGCAAGGGTTGGAGTGGGGAATGTGCTTTTTCTCTCTGTGTTTGTAACCTGTAGAAACACCAGGGCCTCTCGGATGCGTTCAAAAAGAGCCCTGTCTGGCCTGTGGCACTTTGGAAGAAAACCCACACAGAGAAACGTACAGAGGAAACTATTTGGGAGCAGGAACTGGGTGTGTTTCAGACGTTAAGTCTGTAGAGAAAAATCTGCAGAGTTCTTTTTTTTTTTTTAAAGAAAAGCAATCCCCTGAAAATGAACTTTTAGAGAGTTCCTTTATGCAGGAAACATGCCCAGAAGGGAAAAAAGAAAACAATCAAGAGCAGTGAAGATAGTGATACCCACCTCCTCATACTAGGAACAAAAATGAAGACAGCAGTTGAAAACCAGAAATTCACTACAGCTCAAATGGAGGCTACTGTATTCTGGGCAGAAGCTGAAAGATGATTGTCCTCCATGCTGATAAACCATTTTCATTCTTCTCTGTATGTGTAAGGAACTGTTCTGCATGTTCTCATTTGGTTGTTCCCGTGCACATGACGTCAATGGGTAATGACAGTGACCATTGTTCTGCGCATATTCTGCTTCAGGTCTCTCTTTTCTCTCCTTTCATTTTGTCTTTTACTGCATGGACACTCACATCTTCTAAGTGAACAAAGAATAAAATTGATCTGGCAAAACAGGAGGGTGAACTCAGGTAACATTCCAGACCCTCAAATCCTGGAGAGCCCCCCCGCCCCCGCGCAGGGTTACCATGCCTTCTCTGTTCCTTACACTGCTCACCTCACACAGAGAGGCTAAGGGCCTGGGAGCTGGTTCTGCCTGGCTGGGTTTGGATCCATGTATTAGTCCTTTCTCAGGCTGCTAATAAAGACGTACCAGAGTCTGGGTAATTTATAAAGGAAAGAGGTTTAATTGACTCACATTTTAGCATGGCTGGTGAGGCCTCAGGAAACTCACAATCATGGTGGAAAAGGAAGCAAATACATCCTTCTTCATGTGGTGGCAGGAAGGAGAAGAATGAGTGCCTGGTGAAGGGAGAAGCCCCTTGTGAAACCATCAGATCTTGTGAGAACTTTTTTTCATGAGAATAGCATGGAGGAAACTGTCCCCATGATTTAATTACCCCCCACAAGGTCCCTTCTATGACATGTGGGGATTATGGGAACTACAATTCAAAATGAGATTGGAGGGGGCACAGCCAAACCATATCAATCCAGATGTTTCTCTTAGTAGATGCAGGACCTTGGGTGAGCTTCTATGTCTCTGTGCTGATGGTTTTTTATTTATCAAATAAAGATTCAAGCAGTACTTCCTTCATAGAAGTTTTCTCAAATTGATTAATAAAATCAGTATTTTCATTATTGCCTCTACTCTCCCCACAAATAGCCTGTTTAGGTGCTCCCCTCATGAAATGTCAGCCTCCCATATGTGCTGTGTTGTTCCATGCACATACTGTTTTTCAATTTCTATAAGACTTCCCCAGCCACCCACTCAAGAATCAATCATCCTCTAATACCACCTCATCAACATATGGCCTCAGGGCTCATTGCATAATGAGGAGAATGGGCTATTAATTGTTTTTTTACCCACAGATTTTACCCAAAACTGACCCACGCCAAGCAGAACTCACTGACTAGAGCTAATCACATGGCCCTTGTCAGTATAAGGAAACTAAGGAACAAGAGGAGCACGTGGGTCTTTGTTGGACAGTCAGTGCCCTGCTCCAGGTGCCAAATAGATCAAGATGGAGTTGTACCTCCTGTGGTTGGGCAGCCTGGAGACCCTGTGAGTCCTGCCCTGTATGGATGTTCACTGGGATGCACAGTGCTGCACAGCACAGACTAGGACTGCTGCTGCAGCTTTCTGTACTCACTGTCCACCATGGAAATCAGACCCACTCCTATGAGTCCGGCATCCCCACATGCCTCTGAACTCCATATTTGGGAAGCTAGGGCTACCTCCACCGTCAGATCTTTAAGTGAGTCATTTTCACCAGCTCCATTTCCTTCACCTCCTGGTTTACTCTCTTGCTATTAATCCAAGCAACTGAGTTCCCGTGGTCTTGGGGCTAATCCTCCAGAATTAGAATAGTGATGATGATGTGCATGTCAAAATACTGTGCTGGAAATGAAACACCCAACACATTTGTTTGGACACAGGAATGAAAATAACCCATTATCATGACATATGCCACAGCATTTTAAAAGCAGAACTGGCCAGTCAGCTTGGTCAAACCAATTGAACAGGGTGTGTGGGCATGTGGTGTGTTCATGCGTGTTAAGTCACAGATTTAAAATATGCTCAACTTCACCGTAAACTGTGCTTACAAGTCAAGTGTTCATTTACTCAATAAGTACTCCATAGCCTACACACATTTTTGTGCACCTTCTGCAAGGTGCACATTTTCCACCCTTAATGTACTTAAGGTTTCAGAGGCAAGATAAAATTCAAAATTGAGCAAGTGACAGCTGTTATCACCTCCAGGGGAGGAGCTGCACTCCACCTAGGGCAGTAGTCTCAGGATGTTAACACACTCCATGGTTTGGGATCACCAAGGAAGGCACAGCTCATGCAGGCACTGGATAGAACAACTCTTTACTCACAGAGAGAAAAGACAGCCTGATCAGCATCAATCATGCATGTCAGTACCCCACGGCCAGGGAGATGGTCTTCCCTCTCTCATATGCAGGGGAAGGACCCCAATTCCTCCTCTGTGGAGTTAAGATTCAGAGAGCTGGGGGCCTCTCTGTGGCCATTGACATACCTGCTTATGCAGAGCAAAGGAGGACACACTGAGTCTAAAACAGGGAGATATTCCCAAACAAAGAGATCTGCCCCGCACAAACTGGGAGGGCCCTTATCTCCCTGGAAGGAAACATTCTTGGCTGAGACCACTCTCGTATGGCTCTGCAGGGGTCAGAAGGGTGCACATGACACTACCATTCTTAACAAAAATTAAATATAGAGAGTGGCCATGCATGAATCAGAAGTGAGTCAGAGCCCTCAAAGTTTTCCAGAATCCCTCCTGGCTTTGGCTTCAGAGAAGGTGGTCTCTGAGCGGGCCATCAGAGGATGGCAGGAAGCCACTGAGAAGAAAAGAAGCTCACAGGAAAGAACCTGGAAATGTAGGCACTGACTTTGGCTGAGGCCAGAGTGTGCAAGGGCAGTGAGGAAAACCATGCCTGGAAGGGCCAGTGGGAAATGGAACAGCTGTGGCCTTGGGTCCTCACTAAGAGTTAGGGTGCAAGGGATGGAGAAGATGAGGCTGTTTGGACATTGTCATGGGTTGAATTGTGTCCCCCTCAAACGATATGTTGAAATCCTAACCCCCAATGATATCCAGAGATAGAGTCTTTGCAAGATGTAATCAAGCTAAGATGAGGCCATTAGGGTGAGCCCTAGTCTAATAGGACTGATGTCCATATTAGAAGAGAAGACACAGACAGACATACAAGGAGGGAAGATGCCGTGAAGGGGTGGACGCCAGGTGGTAGAGGTTAGTGTGATGTGTCTGCAGGCCAGGGATTGCCAGCAACCACCGGAAGCTAAGAGAAAGGCAGGAGTGGAATCCCCCCTGGAGCCTGCAGAGAGAGCGTGGGTCTGCTCACACCTTGGTTGCAGATTTCTGCCTTCCAGAGCTGGGAGACAAGAAATTCCTGTTGTTTGAAGCCACCCAATTTGCAGTCATTTGTAATGGCAGCCCCAGGAAATGAACACAGACACAATGACCGAGTTTATTCCTTTGCAATAAGGCCATTCTGAGACTCTGTGTGAGTTGAGTGACCAGGGAGACACTTCTGCAGCTGCAGGCACAGATGTTGCTCAGAGTCTTTGGAGAGATTGCTCATTGGTACCTTTCATGGCACCAGCAAACTTGCTCATGGGGTCATTACGGTCATGACATCGACTGCCCCTTTTTCTAAATATTTGTGAGACATCCTATATGTGTGTGATACAATGAAACCTGTTGATTATACCTCCTCCAGCAGTATGTGAGGATCTAAAGACCTAACCCAATCCTCAGTACATAGCTTTTCCCATTTGCAACGTTTTCCTGTTCACATTGTCTTTCTCAGTCTCTAGGAAGATATCACTAAAAACTCTCATTGAATCAATCTTAAAGAAACATTTTCGTCTCAGCCCAAAATCTCCTTAAGCTGATAAGAAACTTCAGCAAAGTCTCAGGATACAAAATTAATGTGCAAAAATCACAAGCATTCTTATACACCAGTAACAGACAAACAGAGAGCCAAATCAGGAATGAACTTCCATTCATAATTGCTTCAAAGAGAATAAAATACCTAGAAATCCAACTTACAAGGGATGTAAAGGATCTCTTCAAGGAGTACTACAAACCACTGCTCAGTGAAATAAAAGAGGACACAAACAAATGGAAGAGCATACTATGCTCATGGATAGGAAGAATCAATATCGTGAAAATGGCCATACTGCCCAAGGTTATTTATAGATTCAATGCCATCCCCATCAAGCTACCAATGACTTTCTTCACAGAATTGGAAAAAACTGCTTTAAAGTTCATATGGAACCAAAAAAGAGCCCGCATTGCCAAGACAATCCTAAGTCAAAAGAACAAAGCTGGATGCATCACGCTACCTGACTTCAAACTATACTACAAGGCTACAGTAACCAAAACAGCATGGTACTGGTACCAAAACAGAGATATAGACCAATGGAATAGAACAGAGTCCTCAGAAATAATACCACACATCTACAGCCATCTGATCTTTGGCAAACCTGAGAAAAATAAGAAATGGGGAAAGGATTCCCTATTTAATAAATGGTGCTGGGAAAATTGGCTAGCCATAAGTAGAAAGCTGAAACTGGATCCTTTCCTTACTCCTTATACGAAAATTAATTCAAGATGGATTAGAGACTTAAATGTTAGACCTAATACCATAAAAACCCTAGAAGAAAATCTAGGTAATACCATTCAGGACATAGGCATGGACAAAGACTTCATGTCTAAAACACCAAAAGCAATGGCAACAAAAGCCAAAATTGACAAAGGGAATCTAATTAAACTAAAGAGCTTCTGCACAGCAAAAGAAACTACCATCAGAGTGAACAGGCAACCTACAGAATGGGAGAAAATCTTTGCAATCTACTCATCTGACAAAGGGCTAATACCTAAAACCTACAAAGAACTCAAACAAATTTACAAGAGAAAAACAAACAACCCCATCAAAAAGTGGGCAAAGGATATGAACAGACATTTCTCAAAAGAAGACATTCATACAGCCAACAGACACATGAAAAAATGCTCATCATCACTGGCCATCAGAGAAACACAGATCAAAACCACAATGAGATACCATCTCACACCAGTTAGAATGGCAATCATTAAAAAGTCAGGAAACAACAGGTGTTGGAGAGGATGTGGAGAAATAGGGACACTTTTACACTGTTGATGGGATTGTAAACTAGTTCAACCATTATGGAAAACAGTATGGCGATTCCTCAAGGATCTAGAACTAGAAGTACCATATGACCCAGCCATCCCATTACTGGGTATATACCCAAAGGATTATAAATCATGCTGCTATAAAGACATATGCACACGTATGTTTATTGCAGCACTATTCACAACAGCAAAGACTTGGAATCAACCCAAATGTCCATCTGTGACAGGCTGGATTAAGAAAATGTGGCACATATACACCATGGAATACTATGCAGCCATAAAAAAGGATGAGTTTGTGTCCTTTGTAGGGACATGGATGCAGCTGGAAACCATCATTCTCAGCAAACTATTGCAAGAACAGAAAACCAAACACTGCATGTTCTCACTCATAGGTGGGAACTGAACAATGAGATCCCTTGGACTCAGGAAGGGGAACATCACACACCGGGGCCTATCATGGGGAGGGGGGAGAGGGGAGGGATTGCACTGGGAGTTATACCTGATGTAAATGACGAGTTGATGGGTGCTGATGAGTTGATGGGTGCAGCACACCAACATGGCACAAGTATACATATGTAACAAACCTTCACGTTATGCACATGTACCCTAGAACTTAAAGTATAATATTAAAAAAAAGAAACATTTTTAAAAGATCTATATTCAACTGAAAACAGCAAGACCCAGTAAAAAGACAAAACTTAGCCTAAAAGCTTTTAAAGTCATTGCAAATGGTTGCTTCATTTGCAAGGGGCTCAGCAGGAGGGTCTAAGCTGTGAACCTACCCTGAATTCAGACATGACTGAGCAGCTCACAAGAGGGGCAGAGCAAGGAGCAGAAACCAGTAGGGACTACCTTCAGTTTAAAGGAGAATTTATTAGAAATATACGAACAGTGCTGTGTGGCCCCAAAAGCAGACCATGAACATGCCTATAGCACCAGCAAAGCAGGTACAGGAAAAAAAATTAAGACTCTGATATGCAATTTTCAAAAAGTAAGGTAGTTATCACATGCAAATCATAACTTTGAAAAACTTCCTTATGCTTAATGTATGACTTAGTATCATTTTTAGCAACTAATGCAGGACTCAGGAGGACTCATCTTCTCTGGTTTTAGGGCCTTTCAACATGAAAATGTGGCCCTGGATCCCAGGATGTCCTATGGATTCAAGGTTGGCAATGCAGTGGACCAGAGAGGGCTGGAGCTCTGTACTTCCGCCTTCACCGTCCTGTCTGTGCTCCAGTCCTGGGAGGCAGGTTCCTCAGCCTCTAGGACAGTAGCGAGGGAAGAGGTAATCCCATTTCTCACATCTCTGTTCTACCACATGGCGCCTCTCTCTCTCTCATACACACACATACACATACACACACACACACACACACACACACACACCTTCCAGTCCCAATTCTAAATTTGCAGACAGAAGACCCTTCTTCCTCTGCTGGGTCAGGCCCACTGCTGGCTCAGTGAACCTCAGTCAGGGAGAGGTTTGGATGTGCAAAGAGAAAGGAGGAGCAAGACACAGAAGATTAGGGTTCCGATTCGGGAGTTGGACTTCATGAGCATGATTATATGATACGAGCCAAGTTATTAAACCTCTCTAGTCTTAGTTTCCTTATCTGCTAAATGGGGCAAAGAACAGCGCCTGCCTCATAGGATCTCTGTGAGGATTAAATGAGCCACTTAATTCTCTGTTGGCACTTAGTGCTCAATACATGTCAGCTGAAATTATCACGAAAACTCTTAGGAGACTCCTGTCACCACCCGGATCAAGGAGGGAGGAACAGTCACTGGAATGAGCACGCCCACAGCTCAGGAGCTGGGCAGGGGGCCCAAGGCATCCACCGCAGAGGGCCGAGGACCGGGCCGTGGTGCCAACCGTAGGAGGAGAGTGGAACATTTGACCTCTAAGCCCTGGACCAAGTGAGGGCACAAGGGAGCAGGACCTTGCGAGGAAAGGCTCCACAGTCTGAGCCAGGCAGGAGGAACCGTCTCCTGCTTCCCAGGAATGGCATCGTCCAAGGACAATAGAACCTCTAAGGAGGTTACGAGAAGGTCATGGTAAAAATGCTCACTTTTGGACCCATGGCATGAGTCATTCAAAGATAAGACTGCGTGTGGGGGTCAGTCATGTGGGAAACGGGCTGCAAGGCATTTACATCAAAGCCAGACTTGACTCTGGAAAATCCAGAAATCCTCCGCCGCTGCCCCACCGCGCCCCCCAGCCCCCACTGTTAGCCTCCCGGCCCGGCTCGTCTTTTTAAGAAAATGAGTCATGACCGAGAGGCCACTCTGGTGACGGGGCAGCCGTGTCACGGTGACCCCGTGCGACAGACCTCCTTCCTTTGCCAGGCCACTTCAAATCTTTCAGACCCTAAAGGGAAGCCGAGCATTTTTAGGAACGAAGTAAATCCAGACTGCTGAGCCTGGTCCTGGTTGGAGAGAGGAGGAGGCTGACTTGAAGTTCAGCCTTGTTCTAAGCACTTTCTGAGCACAGACGCATTCATTGTCAAGTCTACCCATTGTAAAATGAAGCTTGGAGAGGTTAATTAGCTTGCCCAAAGTCTTACATGAAGTGACAGAGCTGGGAGCGGCTGGCAGAGGATGCGAATGCCTTAACCCTCTCTCCCTGGCCCGCAGCTGAGCGGGTGCTCCCAAGCAGCTGATGGCTGCCCCTTTCCACCTCCTGCTTGTCTTTCTGCTTCTGTGCCTGGGGTTTCCTCTGGTCTCACTAGGAACTTGCTTGACCCACGCTAGGGCACTTCAGTCAGACTGAGATGACCCAGGAGCCACCATCTGGGGATGTCACAGGTCACAGCAGGAACACAGGGGTTAAGTCACCTGGACTTGTAATGTAAAATGACAGTGTTCTTTAACATGGGTCCAGTGCTTAGGCTTAGGATGAGGCCACCATGCTTGCTGCACAGGCCCCCTCTCATCAACTTGCTGTAATGCAGTGCCCCAAGGCCACAGAGGGTCTCCAGCAGGACTGTGGTCCTGTTGCCCACGGTGACAACTGTTGGAGAACACAGGCCCTACTGACTTTTCTCGCTAACTTTTCTCCTTCCTTGCTTTTCCTTCCTGGGATCCCCCAAATAAATCAGCCACACTGAGACAAGAGAATGCCTCCCCTGAGAAGGCCTCCTCGACTGTGGAGGTTGAGGGTATGTCCCAGCCTGGCCGGCTATGGTGCCCATGTAACTGCCGCAGAGGTTCTTCCTGCCTACTACATAAAGAAAGAGCATGTCATTGTACTAGAGAAAAAGTTCAATAGACCTGAGGCTGGCCATGCCACGTGGGAGATAGAGTTCGTCCTCAAATTACCTCGTCTGAAACTCGTAGGTTAGGGGTTTTTCTAAGGCAGTTTGGAGGGAAGAAAGAGGGTGGCCAGGTAACAGATATTTGGGGCTAATTGGTTGGGGCAGAGATGAAATCATAGGGGGTCAAGGCTGTCCTCTTGCAGGTTGAATCACTATTAGGTGGGGTCACAGGATCTGGATTGGTGGTCCTGGTGGGACCATGGGTATCAGTCATGCCAAAAACTTGGAAAGATCTCAAAAGGCCAATCTACAATGGTATGTCATTTGCAGGAGTAACTGGGGAAGCTGCATGTCTTATAACTTCTGGGATAATGGCTGGCAATCCTTCGTGTCTAAGCCTTAGCAGGACTCCGGCTCCCTCCTCCCCCAGTTTGATGGCCTCCCCTTGGCTTTACAAAAGTAGTTGACTTTTGGGCAAGGCCTATTAATCATTTAAACCGTAGCCTAAATGTTTTCCAAAGTTAGCTTGGTCCAATAGCCCAGGAATAATTAAGGAAAATGCAAGATAGGGGGTGGGTTATCTTAGCTTACTGTTATATTTTTTCTCACCAATATAATTTTTGCAAAGGCGGTTTCACCCACCTACTGATAGAACACCAGTCTATAGGTGTGCTGAAGGCAATTTTTAGATGTGATTAACATTGAAATCCATAGACTTTGAGTAAAACAGATGACCGTCCATAAAGTTGAGGGACTTCACCCAATAAATTGAAGGCCTCAAGAGCAGAGACTGAGGTTCTGGAAGAAGAAGCAATTCTGCCTCAAGACCATAGCATAGAAACCATGCCTGACTTTCCAGCCTGCTGCCCTGCAGAATGCAGACTGGAGATGGCAACATCTACCCTTACCTGAATTTCCAGTTTGCCAATCTGCCTTACAGATTTCAGACTTGCCAGCTCCACAATTGTCTGCATCAATTCTTTAAGATGAATCTCTCTCCCTCTTTCTCTCTCTCTTGATATCTCTATACACACACACATCCTATTGGTCTGTTTCTCTGGAGCACACTAACTCTTCCAAACAGTGAATCACTCTTTTCTCTGGACACTACAGCACTCACACCTACCTCTTGTTAAAAGAAAACTTCAGACAAATTAAATTTAATGGAGTTTAATTGAGCAAGAACAAAAGCCATTCATGAATCGGGCAGTCCCCAGAATCACAGCAGATTCAGAGAGCCTCCAGGGATGCCTTGTGGTCAGACCAAATTTATAGACAGAAAAAGAGAAGTGGCATACAGAAATTGGAAGTGAGGTACAGAAACAGCCGGGTTGGTTACAGGTTGGCGTCAGCCTTATTTGAACACAGTAGCGTATGAGTGGCTGAAGCATGGCTGCTGGGATTGGCCAAGACCCAGCTATTATTATAGGTGCACACTGCTAAGTTAGGTTTTCACTCCTGTCAACCTATTAAGTTGGTTACGGTTCGTCCACAAGGACTCAAATATAGAAGTACAGAGTCCTTCTCAGGCCATATTTAGTTCGCTTTAACACAGTTCTATTTTTGATTAACTTAGTGGGTTGTATTTAATTTATTATAATATTTTCATTTCAATTCTTCTCTTTTCTGTTATTTGGATGATCTATTGACAAATATGTTGGCCTCGCTAAGCTGAGCCCCTTGAAGGTAGAGATAGTTGTGCTCAAAGAAACAAACATAACTTTGTTTCTCTGCCCCTTACACAGGGCCTAACCTAGAGTAGGTGCTCTGCAAACACTGCAGAGATAGTGAAAGACTGGAACGCTGTTTGTTGCGTGAAGAGAGAAGGATTCAAACACTGGCCAAGGAAGCAGAATGATTCCAAAGTAGGTGCTGCTTGAACCCTCTTCTGAATCCCTGTGGATGATCTGAATGGCTTTGGGCAGCTTCATTCATGGTAAACACACTCCCCCTATTCATTTATTCTTTCACACGAATGTGCTACTCCCAGCTTTAGGACAACGTTCTTGGCTAACAAAGCACACATTTCCAATGAAGTTCTAAGCCCAGTAATTAGGCTGTTGCTGTCCCTCATCTCAGCCTGGAGCTCCCCACCTGGAAGTCATCAGTCAGATCTGATCAGCAACGTGGAGCAGGGAGGCTGGTAACATGGTCTGGATTTTGTTTGGTGTCAGTTTAAAATTCAGTTTAAAATACCTGTGAATGGCTGGAGACAAGAGTGGGGCCTGCTACTGCACTCATTTCACCCATTTTAATTAAAAAAAGAACGAGTAGGGGGTGGTGGCGCACACCTATAATTCCAGCACTTCGGGAGGCCGAGGCAGGCAGATCACGGGGCCAGGAGATCGAGACCATCCTGACCAACATGGTGAAACCCTGTCTCTACTAAAAATACAAAAAAATTAGCCAGGCATAGTGGCAGGCGCCTGTAGTCCCAGCTACTCGGGAGGCTGAGGCAGGAGAATAACGTGAACCCAAGGGGTGGAGCTTGCAGTGAGCCGAGATCTTGACTCTGCACTGTAGCCTGGGCGAAGAAAGCTCTGCTCTAGGATTGATGTGTGTGAAGGATTTTCTAGTGCCAACCTGACTATGTCAGAATTGCTTATCTCAGGAGGCTGAAGGCACTGTTTGGGAAGCCTCAAAGGAGGTTAATATCTCTACCTGCTCTTCATCCACAGTTCCTTCAAACAAAACAAAACAAAAAAGACTTTTCAGCCGTGTGCAGTGGCTCATGCCTGTAATCCCAATATTTTGGGAGGCCAGGGTTAGGGGATCACCTGAGGTCAGGAATTTAAGACCAGCCTAGCCAACCTAGTGAAGCCCCATGTCTACAAAAATACAAAAAAAAAAAGCCAGACGTGATGGTGGGTGCCTGTAATCCCAGCTACTTGGGAGGCTGAGGTGGCGGAATCACTTGAACCCAGGAGGTGGAGGTTGCAGTGAGCCGAGATTGTGCCACTGCACTCCAGCCTGTGTGACAGAATGAGACTCTGTCTGAAAGAAAAAAAAAAAAAAAGACTTTTCATTCTGGTAGAAAAAGTACTTTGAGACCTTTTTTTTTCTACTGAATTTGTCTTGGATCCTGAAATTATAACTATACCATACTTTATTTACATTGTCCTGCCATAAACATATCTGACAGTTCTTTTAAAAATGTATTATTTATTTCTTTTGAGACAAAGTCTCATTCTGTTCCCCAGGCTGGAGTACAATGATGCAATCTTGGCTCACTGCAAACTCCACCTCCCAGGCTCAAGCCATCCTCCCACCTCAGCCTCCTGAATAGCTGGGGCAAGTGCCTGCCACCACGCCTGGCTAATTTTTGTATTTTTTTGTAGACATGGGGTTTCTCTATGTTGCCCAGGCTGGTCTTGAACTCCTGGGCTCAAGAGATTCTCCTGCCCTGGCCTCCTAAAGTGCTGGGATTATAGGTGTGAGCCACCACACCTGGCCAGATCTGAGAATTTTTTACACAGTAGATTTCTCTGGATAGATAGCTACGACAGAGAAGAGAAAACAAAAGCAAAAATGAGTGTGACTGAAAACTGATTTATGTTCAACTCCTGGGCCATCCTGCCACTGGAAGTTCTCTTTTCTCCAAAGATGTTAATTAATAATGGCCAATTCTGAATATTTACCATGTATCAGGTCCAATTCTAGGTACTTTACGTGGTAGCTAATGTATGCACTTAACAAACCTGTTGTTTTCAGACTGGGAAGCTAAGCCTCTCAAAGTAACTTCCTCTTGTCAGGGCCCTGCACTTTTCTCCTCTGTTCCTTTCTACCTAAATGTTACTAAAACTGCAAAATCTGGGCCAGGCACTGGTGGTTCACACCTGTAATCCCAGCACTTTGGGAGGCCGAGGTGGGTGGATCACAAGGTCAAGAGATCGAGATCATCCTGGCCAACATTGTGAAACCCTGTCTGTACTAAAAATACAAAAATTAGCTGGGCGTGGTGACATGTACCTGTAGTCCCAGCTCCTTGGGAGGCTGAGGCAGGAGAATCACTTTAACCTGGGAGGCGGAGGTTGCAATGAGCCGAGATCACACCACTGCACTCCAGCCTGGGCGACAGTGCGAGACTCCGTCAAAAAAAAAAAAAAAAAAAAAAACCTGCAGAATCTGCAGCTCCAGCTATAGATTGTCCTGTGCAATTTCAGACTCACATCTCCATCTACCCACCAGGTATCTCCACCTAGATGTTCAAAGCCATCTTCAAATCAACCTTTCCAGAATGGTGCCTAACCTCCCTGCAGTTCCTGCCTCCTGCTACACTGATGTCACTGGCCTCATCTAGGTCAGCAGCCCCATGGCTTCCATCCTTTACAATGTGCCAGGGACACTTTTTAAACATACAAGTAATAGGCCATGTATATTTGTTGTCTAATGATGCATACCAAATTATCCCCAAATCTAGCAGTTGAAAACAGCAACCATTTATTGTCTCACAGCTTCTGAGCGTCAGAAAACCCAGAGTGGTTTAGTTGAGTGGTTCCGCCTTAGGATTTCTTCTGAGGCTGCAGTTTGATGGTGACCAGGGCCGTGGTCACCCCAGGGCTCGGTTAGGGGAAGGTCAGCCTCTGGCTCGCTTTCAGGGCTATAGTCAGTCCCAGATCCTCCTGGCTGCTGGCTGGAGACGTCGATCCCTTGCCACCTGCATCTTTCCATAGGGGTGCTCACAGCTCATCAGCCTACTTGCCCCAGGGTGAGGGGCCAATGAAAGAGAGAGCATGAGAGCATCTGAAACAGAAGCCACAGTCTTTTTATAACCAAATCTCAGGAATGACTACCCATCACTTTTGCCATATTCTGTTAGGCAGAAGTAAGTCACTAAATTCAATTCATAGTCATAATTGGGCTTGTGGGGAGCTGGACCAAGGTGTGAGTATGAGGGCAGATGGGGATTACAGAGGGCCATCTTGGAGCCTGAGCACATCACAACTTTGCTTAAAACATCACTGATGTTAGGACATGTGCCAATGCAACTTACAAGGCTCTGAGATGGGAACCCTGCTCACCTTTCCAGTCTTGGGCAGTACTGCCTTCCCTGCAACCTCTGCTCCTTCACAGGGCACACGCCAGCCATGCTGCACTGCTGTCTGTCCTCTGGCACACGAAGCTTTACACAAAGGTGCTTCTGGGGAGTTAGCACTGCGGAAGCCATCCAAAGCCATTAGCAGAACAAGAACCTCTTTCTCCTTCCTTAGGATTGAGTGGCCATCGCTGTGATGATTTTAATCTGACTTCGCTTAACAATTGCAAAAGTTTATTTTTTTTCTTACAAAAAGTAATTGTAATGAATTGTAAAAGCATTACTAAGCTTAAGAGTTGTATTAAATTTCAGTCGCAACGACTTCTACAGTAAATCTCAGTTGCTAAGGGGCCATGGTTAGAAAAAGCCTTTACAGAACACACATGCATTTATCATGTAGAATATCACCTATCAAAATGGTACTGTTATTGTCTCAATGTTTAAAATAATTTTCCCAAAGACCCACTGGGGATAAGTTATGTCTCTACCTTTTCAGTCCCAAAGATGAATGTCATCGCAGGAGTTCAGTATTCTCATTCCAAGCACACTATTTCTTCCTCTTCTACCACCAATGGAGAACGGGATGAGAGAACAGAGTGTACCGTTTAAAGCCCCCATTCCCTGTGGCTTTGCATTTCATAATAAATTGAGCCGGAGATAAAATGAGGAAAGAAGCGATAATCATCTTTTTCACTGCAGGGATCTATAGAAGTTCCCCAGGCAGCAAAATTCAGAGGTCTCCTGTCAACATCCAGGTCTGAATTCCTAGAGGTTGCCCCACAAGTTTCGATCTGCACTCTACCTGGATGCACAAGGTTTGCTTTCCATGGGGCTCTGAGGTCAGGACACACTTACTGATCATCTGTAGAGGGTGAGGGAACAGAAGTGACTAAGGCTCAGTTCCTATCCTCAGAGAACATAAAGACTGTCCCTGAGACTAGGAGGGGAAAGACAACTCAATCCTCCTGAAATTTGCCAGTCCCTAGTACAATAAACAACACAAGTGGGCTCCCAGATGAAATTTCCAGAATTGTATTTTCCTCTCAAAGTTCCTTCAGAATTTCCAGCCCTTCTTCAGCCCTCCATGAGCTTCTTAAAATGATGGCTTGTGGTTTCTATCACTCCTCCCACATCCAGCTTCCAAAATCTCAAGGCCAGCACGTTAGGGCATGTCTGCTTTGGTTTAAATAGAGCATTACAAATCTTTCCCCTAATCTTTTGTGGCTTCTTGCCTTCTTTTCCCATGTACTGCTTGTTCTAGCATTCAGAAAACAGCTTGTCCCTTTATCAAACATCATAGTTTGTCATTTCCCAAGTCTTCATCATTGAGAAATCAGATGCCTTCATTTGTTGAACAAGTGTCTTCAAAAGAGCTGTCACACCCACACTCACTGTGCGAGGTCCTTGGAGGGTTTAGTTCACTTTGAGATACAGGAATGGACTCCTAGCATCCATTTTACCTGATTTGAAGTCAAACTGGGCTCTCTCTCCACACATATCCCACCCTCCCACCCAATCCAGTCTAAGACTAACCAGATTTAAGCCTAATTTAATGGGACAATGCAAGTCTTATAGTAAAATGACTTATTTGAGACACAGAGAAACTCAAAAGGACTGCAAGCTCAGCTCCCACTCAGCCCAGGCCTAGCTGAAGCTGACCTGTGAAATAGATGCTTTCCACACAGGCACAGCCCTCGCTCAGCCCAGGCCTAGCTGAAGTTGACCTGTGAGATAGATTGTGGTATGGTTTGGTTTTGTGTCACCACCTGAATCTCATCTCGAATTGTAATCCCCAGGTGTTGAGGGAGGGAACTGGTGGGAGGTGATTGGATCCTGGGGGACGGTTTCCCCCATGCTATTCTTGTGATAGTGAGTGAGTTCTCACAAGATCTGATAGTTTTATAAGTGTTTGGTAGTTCCTCTCTTTCCCTCTCTGTGTTTCCTGCTGCCTTGTGAAGAAGGTACTTGCTTCTCTTTTGCCTTCTGCCATGATTGTAAGTTTCCTGAGCCCTCCCTAGGATGTAGAACTGTGAGTCAATTAAGCCTCCTTTGTTTATAAATTATCCAGTCTCAGGTAGTATCTTTATAGCAGTGTGAGAACAGACTAATACAGATGGTTTCCATGCAAGCACAGCCCCCACTCAGCCGGGCCTAGCTGAAGTTAACCTGTGAGATAGATGCTTTCCACTCCCTTACTGCACACTCTCCCTTCTGCTCCCAATGCCCCCACCCCCAGCAGGTTAGTGTGGCCATACGACCCTGGGCTTTGGAGCCATCCAGACAGGAGTATAAACCCTGTTTGCCACGTGTAAACTGAGTGATCTTGAGCAAGCTATTTATTTCAGGGTCCATTTTTTTCGTCTGCAATGCAAAGACAGTACTAGAATCTACTGCAAAGAGCTGTCGTGAGGGTTATGTGACAAAAAGGTGAGCAGAATGCTAAGGATAGTGTCTACCACCCACAAGTGCTCACTAAGTGCTGGAGATTTTCATTACCCTTGGGGTTTGGGAGCTCTTCTGGGATCTGTCATGTTTGTCATCCCTTGGTTCAGCACCTCTGTATAAGTCTTGGGTTCCATCAACAGGCTCATTCCCTCAGTGTTGTCTCAACTTACTGGCTGAGAGGAGGAAGCTAATAAAAACCCAACATGTGAAGAACAGGAAACTATTCAACGATCACTCACCCAGGGACATTTTATGCTGCAAAGTATGTTCTTCATTAAAGTATTAATTTACCTCAGTGTAAATTCAAGCAATGAGGCTGAAACAAGGTGGGGACTCACAGCTCTCTGCTGCTAGTACCAATTGTTGACTGAAGGAAACTTGTGGTGGAGCCTGCTCTGTTTGATAATGTGTCCTTTGTCGGGCTGTGGTGAGGATTAAGCTGGATAACAAGGTTTGACAGCCGGGAGGGGCTTGTGAATGTTCATTTCCCTCTCTTAACCCCTGAACTTAAACAGTAGGCGTGCTGCTGTGGTTTGAGGGCAGGGTGCAGATGTGTGCAATCTACTGAAGTGCACTAAAAAATAGGATGAACTGATAGATAAAGGGATCAATACATTGATATATTCTGATAAAATAAGTATAATAAACTTTTAATAGTTGGTATACAGTGTTCACAATAAAATTCTTTCAGCTTTACCATATGTTTGAAAATCTTCATAAACAAAGCAAACAACTAGAAGAAAAATAGTAATAGGCCATAAAAGAGTATTTCATAGGAAAGAAAATATGAATCATAAATAAACATATAAAATATGGCCACCTCATTTATAATCAAGGAAATGTAAACAAAGAACTTATGAGATACATTTTGATGAACTGTATTATCAAAAATCAATACATCTGAAAATGCCAAATGTTGGAGAATATTTAAATACTGTATAGTTGAGAGTATAAATTGGTACAGTCACTTTGGGAAACAATTTGGCATTATCTTGCAAATTTGAGGACATGATAAATATCCTCTTTAACCCATCAATTCTACTTCTAGGGTATGTGTATGTGAATCGTAGAGAACCTTTTGCCCATCTGCACTGGAAAACAGGTACAAGTATGTCCTGAAAAGTATTATTTGTAAAAGCAAAAACCTGGAAACAACCCAAATGTTCTTTATTGGGACTGGGTAAATAAATGTGTTGTATTCACACACAATGGCATATTAAATAGCTAGCATTAAGAATGAACTCTAGCAACATGTAACAAACTAGATGAATCTTGGAAAAAATTCTGAGTATAAAAAGTCTGTCAGAGAAAGTTGCATTCACTATGGTACTATTTTTATAAAGCCCCAAGACAGGCAAAATTAAGCAATGCATTGTTTAAAGATACATACCTGCACCATTTTTAATAGAAGAAACGACACATGCAAATTTGAGGATTTTGCTTCTCATATGCCAGTCAATCAGGAGGAAACATATAGGTGATCTCAAAGGTATTGGCAACAATCTGGTTCTTAGTAATTCTTATGTTGAGTGATGAGTTCACAGATGTTCCTCTTATAATTATGTTTTACAACCCACATGGATAGAGAATAGATTATTTTGTATTAATGAAGTATTACATTAAATATTAGGCAGAAGCCGAATCATCCAGGGACTGTTGGTCATGTTAAAAGTTTCAGACTTAGGTCAGGCGCGGTGGTTCACGCCTGTAATCCCAGCACTTTGGGAGGACGAGTTGGGCTGATCACGAGGTCAGGAGATGAGACCATCCTGGCTAACACGGTGAAACCCCATCTCTACTAAAAATACAAAAAAAATTGGCCGGGCATGGCGGCAGGTGCCTGTAGTCCCAGCTACTCAGGAGGCTGAGGCAGGAGAATGGCGTGAACCCGGGAGACGGAGCTTGCAGTGAGCCAAGATCGTGCCACTGCACTCCAGCCTGGGCGACAGAGCGAGACTCTGTCCCCCAAAAAAACTTTCAGACTTCATTTTCCCATCTAACAAGGAGGAAGAATAAGGCAGAAGAATGTAATTCTTATTTCCTATGGGACTTGTCAGCATCTGGACAGTCACGAGTCAGATCATAAGTCAGGTCATCATGACTCTGTGAAAGTCTTCTGCCTCTTCTAGCCTCCTTTCCCTGTAGTCAGTATCCCTTTTTCCCTGCCCAGCTCCCTACCTATCAAAGGCCTAATGCTCCAGCTGGCTATTTGGATGAGACATTCCCCTGCTGGATCTCTGGTTAAGAAAGCCTCATATTGCTCCTCCCATAATCTGAAGGCTGATGCCCATCATAAAGCTCACGGCTTACAGTGGTCTTTGGACCCCTTTTATACAACGGTGGGCTTCTCAGGGCTTCTCCAAACCCAAAGCCCTGGGCAAGCAGACTTGTTGGAACTGCCTGTCCACTGGCGTCTGCCTCTGGTGAGCTTTGTAGACTCACTGACTTTCTCTCTGCTTCCATTTTTCTTTCCTTAAATGAGTCATGATCATACTAGCAGATTCTGTGGAGCCATTGGGATTCACACTTCATAAAAACTGCTGGGAATGTGAACCAGAAATGACCGTGGAAGCACATGAGGATGGACAAGATTTCATGGTCAGCTCTCCCTGCCCCACCTCCATCCCAGGTTTAGGTCAGTTTGGCACTTGCCACTGAGTGAGCTAAGGTCATGATTCACCAGTCACTTACAAAACTAGAATTGGGATATTTCCTAGCTGTTGGCCAGGGTGGAAGTTAATCCTGGTGTGTACACTTTTCAAACAAAGTGAGCAGGGCCCAGAGCGCCTTCAAAAGCTGTTGCTGTGCATGTGCACAGGCCAGCTTTCAGCTGTGAATAACTCAGCAGTTGGCAAACGCTGAAACCCATGACTGAGTTCATGTGATCTACTAATTATGAACATGATTTAATTAAAAGCACTCTCTCTGTTTAAAGAGCCATCAAAAAACTCAAGCCAGGAATGTTAAGTTCAATACCTGGAGGGGCATTTTAGTGTCAATGACAGAGTTGGAGCAAGTGGGCCGGACAAGAAACCCATGACCAAGTTCAGGCAGAGGCAGAGAAGGGAACAGAGAGGCCATAGATATGGTGGGATCTGCCTTAATTTTTCCCTATCAAGTAAACTTGTTTTCTCCCACCATTGCTTAAGTAATATATCCTGTCCCTACTATGAGGGGTACCACCTGGATTTTTCTTAGTAGCAAAAATTGTATTGATTGTATCATGTAAGTACATTTTAATAAATTTGATATGGTATATGTTGGGACCCCCAAAGTAAGAGCTTCTAGTGACACACGTACACACAAAAGAGACTTAAAGTAAGTCCCATTAGATGCTCCTGGAGACACTGCCCTGAGGAGTCAGCAAAATGGTAACTTTCTCAGCATATCTTGAAGGGGTTATCCTTCCCTGTTGAGTCACACAGACTCCTGGGCTTTCAGGATTTAGGTACATTACTGTCTATACAGTATTACAACAGTCTCTTCTTGAATCAAACTCTGTGAAACCCCTTTATCTTGGAAGAGCTCTTGATAAATATTAGGATTTGTAATTTTGCCATTTTGTTAATTGTTATCTGGCTGTTTTATAGTTCCTTTGCTCCTTTCTTCCTCTGTTGCTGTCTTCGTTTGTGTTTTAATGACTTTCTGTAGTGGTGTGCTTTGATTCACTTCTCTTTATATTTTGTGTATCTACTATAGCTTTTTGCTTATAGGTGGTTACTATGCAGCTTACATAAAACTTATTGTAGTTCTAACAGTCTAGTTTGAGCTGATAACAACCTGACTTTGATCACATACAAAAACTTAACTGTTTACTCCCCCTCATTTCATGTTTTTGATGTCACAATTGACATTTTTATATTGTGCATCTTACAAGTTATTATAGCTATAGTTATTTTTAATGCTTTTTCCTTTTAACCTTTCAGCTAGAGTTACAAGTGTCTTATGTACTGTCATTACAATTAGAGAATATTCTGAATTTTGCTATATACTTATCCTTACCAGTAAGTTTTACACTTTCAAATGCTTTCATGTTATAATTAGCATTCTTTCATTTCAGCTTGAAGAGCTCCCTTTAGAATGTTTTGTAATGCAGATCTAGCAGCAATGAACTCCTTCAGTTTTGTCTGGGAAAGTCCTTATGTGCCCTCTTGCTTTGCTGGGTAAAGTATTCTTGGTTGGCAGCTTTTTTTTTTTTCACATCTTGACTATGTCATACCACTCTCTCCTGGTATGCAAGGTTTCTGCTGAGAAATCTGCTGGTAGTTTTATGAAGTTTTGCTTTGGCTTTCTTCATTTCATTTTTTTTTTATTTTTTTATTTTTATTTTTATTTTTATTTTTTTTGAGACGGAGTCTTGCTCTGTCACCCAGGCTGGAGTGCAGTGGCCAGATCTCAGCTCACTGCAAGCTCCGCCTCCCGGGTTCACGCCATTCTCCTGCCTCAGCCTCCCGAGTAGCTGGGACTACAGGCGCCGCCACCTCCCCCGGCTAGTTTTTTGTATTTTTTTAGTAGAGACGGGGTTTCACCGTGTTAGCCAGGATGGTCTCGATCTCCTGACCTTGTGATCCGCCCATCTCAGCCTCCCAAAGTGCTGGGATTACAGGCTTGAGCCACCGCGCCCGGCCTCTTCATTTCATTTTATTCTGTTTTCTTTTTTTCTCCTCTAACTGGATAATTTAAAATGACTTATCTCTGAGTTCACAAATTCTTTCTTCTGCTTGATTAAGTTGATGCTCTGTATTTTATTTTTCATGTTATTCATTGAATTCTTCACCTCCTGATTTGGTTCTTTATGACTTCTATCTCTTTGTTGAACCTCTTGTTTTCTTTACATACTGTTTTCCTGATAGCATTTTTTTGTCTATCTGTGTTCTCTTATAGCTTGCTGAGCCTCCTTAAAACAATTGTTTTGAATTATTTGTCGAACAATTTGCATATATCTACTTTCTTTGGCATTCGTTACTGGAAAATCATTGTGTTCCTTTGGTGGTGTTATGTTTCCTTGATTTTATGTGTTTCTTGAAGTTTTGTGTTGCTGTCTTCACATTTGAAAAAGCAGTTACTTCCTCCAGTATTTACTGAATAGCTTTGGGAGAAACATTTTTATCAGTCAGCTAGGGATTCTGAAGCTCTTTCATACATTTTCTATGAATGTATCTGCTCCACACTTCTTATTCCCTCTTACAGGGGACTTTTAAAGATTATATGCCTTTTCTCAATATTGCAAAGCCAGAGTGGGCACCAAGAGCCTCCCATTTGTTTTCCCTAGGGTAGGACACTGGTCTTTGGATATTTGGAGAAGAAACAGTCAAAGCCTATGACATGGCATGAACTCTTTCCAGTGAAATCCTTCTTACCTACAGAGTGTTTTCCCACAATATTGATTTTGAACCAGGTGGCTTCTTGTAATGAATAAAGGTTTCCAAACAGAAGTTACCCTGTTGGTAGCCAAAGAGAAGCTGCTGGTCACATTCTCATCCAATACATCTCTGACTTAGATCTCAGGGAAAGGAAACATCATTGCATTGAGGAAGCATTCATGGAAATGGAGCAATTTACTGAGATGAAAAGGCATGTTGAAATGTGGGTAATTATGTGGAAGTTTATGATGATAATAATAAGGATTTATTGAGCACTTACTACACACTAGTGACTTGCTAAGCACATCACATCTAATCTCATGTCCTCATAAAAACCCTATAAAATAACTTTTATATCCTCCACTTGATGGGTGAGAAAACTGGGGCTCAGCAATATTTGATATCCCCTTCTCAGTTAAAAGAAATGAGCTCAGAAGCATATGCGTCTGAGGAATTATTTCTCCTATTGAGGCTCTCCAGTCCGATGGAGCAGCTGAGGCACCAGACTGCAGCATCCCTGAGGGTTTGTCATCAGATACACAGCAATGATTTTCCACGTAGAAAGAAGACCTGACTAATTTTGAAGTGTTTGCCCAGGAGCAGGGCCTCTGTTCCATCCATTTTGCCACTGGGGCTGGCCATTGTAGAAATGATTGCTTGGGACCAGAACAGGAATTTGGAGCCTTTAAGCAGAATGGAAGCAAATATGAGAGATAAATGACATTTGCTTTGAGTTTTTTTTTCTATTGATTTTTATGTTTCCTGGGTCTCGCACTATGCAGTAGGTGCTCAATGAATGTAGGTAGAATGTATAAATAAATATATTCATTTGATCATCAGATATTATCCCCATGCCCTTGTTGAGGAAATAGGATCTTTGACTGATTAAATAGCCCCACATCCAAAGCTATGAAGTGGTATAGTAGAAACCTGAAATCAGATGTCTTTATGTCAAACTAGGACCTTTTGTGATTGTTTGCTTTTATTAATAAATTATGATGCTATTTCAAATCTATAAAACATGCCAACGATATGAGTTAATCACAATGAAATCCAAAGAGAAGCAATTTTACACACTGCAAGAGATTTGTTTTTGTATATTCTCCTTCCTTCTAAACACGGTATTTCCAAGGGGAAATTTCTTCTCACAAGCTCAACCATCTTTTAGCACATTAACTGGTCAACTAAGCACCTTCCAGCAACAGGGTGGAGACATGTGGGTAGTGTGTGCCGAAGCTTATGTGCTTGGAGGAGTCTTCAGACAAAACTTCTGCAGTGACCTTGCACCACATCTGAAGACGGACACAGAGCTAATCTGAAGATGGACACAGCTAATCTGAAGATGGACACAGAGCTAACCTGCATGATCTTCTCTTAATAGACAACTCAGTCTACAGCACCATTTTTTTTTTCGCTGTTTTTCTGTTCCAAATGGTGACTGTGAAAGTGCTGATCACTATCATGTGGCCAGCAGAGGGAAGGAATCAGGAAACTAGACTGTTGATAAGAAGAGTAAAGGCAGTTCTGTGAGAACCACAGAGCTCTGGCTTCTCTTCTCTCTGCCCAGTATGCATAGCCCTGGTCCCAGTCCTGTGCTTTATACCTCCTCACCAGCCCTACCCTTGTTGAGCACTTGTATGTATTTCTACAGCCTCACTGTCAATACCACTAATGTGGGCCCTTCCTCCCTATTTTCTATTGTCATTCAGTCTCTCACGGCTGCATATCTATCTTGTTTCTCCAAGAGAACAATGAGCAGCAGAGAGTGGTTTAGATATTTGGAGTTAAACAGATATCGGTTAGATGGCCAATCTAGTCTCTGCATTCATGAGGATAAGACAGAGCATGCTGGCATAGCATATAAGCCCTAACATTTCAGTAGATTAACACAATAAAGGTTTATCTCTCATTCATATGATGCATTTCATTCTGTAATCTACAGTCTCTTTCATTTTGTAGTCTACACCCTTTGAAACACATGGTTTCCAACAGCAGGGGAAGAGAGTAAGGAAGGAGCATACCAACTCTTAACTGCCTCTACCCAGAAGTGACACCTGTCACTTCTACCCCTTGTCCATTGACTAGAACTAGTCACAGGACCCTAACCTTATTATAAAGGAGGCTGGGAAATGGGAAATGGAAAGAAACATAAATATCTGGTGAGCCCTAATTGCCTGCTACAGGCACTTACCAGCTGTGTGATTATGGATAGTTATTTAACTCTTCTGAACCTCAATTCTCTCAATTGTAAAGAGAGATGCCTTAGATGTGCCATAGGATCAAATGCAATGATGTTATGTCAAGTTCTTAGCCTGGTACCTGGCTTAGAGTAAGTGCTCAGTATTTTTAGTATATGTTGTTGTAAAGATTATGATGATCTAAGTATAAGGGTCATATTTTCACTTTTCTATCATTAGCTTTTCTCTGTCAAAAAGAATTTCTGTTTCTCAAATAGAAATAGATGAGTTATCCACCATGGCATGCATTTTCCTATGTAACAAATTTGCACATCTTGCACATGTTCCCTGGAACTTAAAACAAAAATAAAAAATAAAAAATAAATTAAAAAGGAAGAAGTAGATGGGTTATCTATCAAATAACCCATCATATTATCTAGTAAGATAAAAATAAAATAAAATTTGTCATTATTTAATTTGGAAGGATTAGAGAGCACACACACAAATGTGTATGTCTAAAAATAGGTATATGTACTTGTCAGCTTTCTACTTGCACATTTATCCATTCATCACAAATATATTTGGAATATGTGGTATATTACATCTTCTGTTAGATACAGGTGTGCAGGTATGGATGTGATATTCTTTAATCTCATGGGCTTGTGGAGGAAAAAGACAGGAAAAGAAATAGCATGACACACTGTAAATAATAAATAATATGATACAATGTAAAAATCCACTAAAAAAGATATAGGCAAAATGTGGTGGGAACATAGATGAGGAAGTTAGAAGTAACCCTGAAGAACAGTCAGGGAGGCATTCACAGAAGAGATAGCTAAGTCTTTTTTTTTTTTTTTTTTTTTTTTTTTTTTTTTTTTTTTTTTTGAGGCGGAGTCTCGCTCTGTCGCCCGGACTGGAGTGCAGTGGCCGGATCTCAGCTCACTGCAAGCTCCGCCTCCCGGTTTATGCCATTCTCCTGCCTCAGCCTCCCGAGTAGCTGGGACTACAGGCGCCCGCCACCTCGCCCGGCTAGTTTTTTTTGTATTTTTAGTAGAGACGGGGTTTCACTGTGTTAGCCAGGATGGTCTCGATCTCCTGACCTCGTGATCCGCCCGTCTCGGCCTCCCAAAGTGCTGGGATTACAGGCTTGAGCCACCGCGCCCGGCCGAGATAGCTAAGTCTTAAATCACAATGGAAATTTATCTAAAGAAGGCAGTAGGCGTGGTGTTTCAGCACATCCTAACTACCACAAATAGTCAACTTAGTACCTAAACTGAATATCCATGGGTAGAAGATTGGCTCTGTGTCTGTTAAGATTATGTTGCTGAGAATAGAATCCTCTTTTTAGCTGTCTTACACAGGAAAGAACTTATGACAGGTCATTTTTTGGTTTATAAAAGCAGAAGTGCCAAAGTAACAGACTCTGTTGAGATTTTTAAAATGTGTCCCAGAGGCACATGGCAGAACTTGGCCACTAAGGAAGCTGCTGACGTTCCAGTGATCAAGAACCCTCTAGCTCCAGAATCAACCCCCCAGATAAGGGCCGGTATAATGAGGAGGCAGCTACAGTCAGAAAATCTGGTGAATCTACTGGCTCCAATACTTGCTATGCTCTAGACTAGCAAAAGGTTGCCCTATTTCTTGTCAGTTGACACCGAAGATAACTACTAGACCCTGAGACCTTTACTAACATTGATGTAAAAACCCCAAGCACATCTTCAACAGTACTTACCAGCAAAAACAGCAGATGCACAGCCTCTACCTCACTTTTGCCTTCCAAATCTCACATGAGTACATTTGATTGTTGTAATCTTAGGCCACATAGAAGACCCTAGATGCAAGAAAGTTTGAGATATGTGAATTCTAGTTCTCCAGACTCTGGAGCATAGGAAAATGTTTTGAATCAGGGTAGAATGGTGCAAGAATTGAGAGTTAAGAGAGAAAACACATGTGTCCATATCGTGAAAGGAAAATAAAATCTCAGGACCTCAAACTCACTATGCCAAAATGAAAAGTTAATCTCGGAAACTGAGGCAAGCAAAAAACTGCCTTTCCTTTTGTTCTGAAACACATAGCTACATAGCAGAAAGCTATAATTGCACCCGGTGGCCTCCCTTACCCTGGCAATGTAAATTAACAGCTTATCTTCATGGGTGTGGGTCAAGAGGAGACCAGAAATTGTCTATCCACCCACCCTGAGACAAATGCGTTTTTGACTTCTTCTACTCTGTTTACTTTATCTTATATAAAGTTCGACTTAGTAAGCATGAGTACTGTTGCTCTGCTCATACAAAATTGACTGTTCCTCTGCTCCTTCCTTTCCACATGCAACCTATGGATTCAGTGAGCACTAGTCAAAGCCTCAAAATAATGTCACTGTTCATCTCATTTGTCTGTCCTCTCCCTTGTTTTTGACTCCTTCCACTCCAGCTTGCTTTTTCCTCTTTGAATATTGAGGTCCTCAAAACTCTCTTTGGAAAAAGTGTGTGTCACAGATCCTACAGTGGCTTATGTCTCTTTAACCTGGGCGCATCCTCAACCTCAGCAAAATAAACCTCAAAATTGATTGAGATCTCAGACACTGTTTTTGGTTTACAATATGAACAGCTTATGTGTATATTTGCACATCTTCCTATAGAATGTACCCTTTTATTTTTATGAACTATCCTTCTTTGTATTTGGTAATGCTTCTTGTTTCAAAGTCTACTTTGTCTAATATTAATATAGATTAATATAGGCACATTAGTTTTTATCTGTTTACTATTTGCTTGGTCTGTCTTTCCATCCTTTTCCTTTCAACCTCTTTATACCTTTCTATTTAAAATGTGTTTCTTACAGACAGCAGACAGTTAAATTTTACTTTATAATCTAACCTGACAATCTCTGCCTTTTAATTAGAGTGGTTTATTCCTGTTACATTTAATGTAATTATTGATATGGTTGGGTTTAAGTTTATCATAATGCTATTTATTGTAATTTACCCTTTTTTCTGTTAGTTAGTTGCTTTTCTTTTTGCTGCTTTCTTTTGTGTTCATAAAATACTTGCTAGTATTTCATTTTATTTCTGTTATTGGCTTTTTAGCTCTTTTAATTATTTTTTAATGGTTGTTATACATATTACAAGATGAATCTTTAATTTTTAAGTCTAAAATTCTGTTCACTTTATGTTTCATATTTAACACTTCACAAATAAAAGGATCTTGCAGTTTTCCATCTTCTCCTTTTCTACAATTGTCTGTCATTCATTTTACATATATTATAAGCCCCATCTTGCAATACTATTTTTTTGCTTTAGCAGTTATTTGTCTAATTCGAAAATTTTTAAAAATTCCTTAGTTATTTCCTTTTTTTTCTTTCTTTTTTTTTTTTTTTTTTTTGAGATAGAGTCTCGCTCTGTCACCCAGGCTGGAGTGCAGTGGCATGATCTTGGCTCACTGCAGCCTCCGCCTCCCAGGTTCAAGCGGTTCTCCTGCCTCAGCCTCCTGAGTAGCTGGGACTATAGTCGTGTGCCACCACACCCAGCTAATTTTTGTGTTTTCAGTAAAGATAGGGTTTCACCATGTTGGCCAGGATGGTCTCGATCTTTTGACTGCGTGATCAGCCCACCTCAGCCTCCCAAAGTGCTGGGATTACAGGCGTGAGCCACCACGTCCAGCCTTATTTCCTAAAATATTTTCCCATGTATTTTTGTGCTCTTCCATTACTCATATCGATCTGGGTTTCCACCTGGTATAAGTTCCCTTCATATTAAATACTTTTATTCAATATTTCTTGTAATATTGAATAAAAGGTCTATTGGCAATAAATTTTCTCAGGACTTATTTATATAAAAATGTTCTCTCTCTCATCTCAGAACTTTAAAGATCTCATCATATTGTCTTCTTTCCTCAGTTGTTTCTGAGAAGTCAATCATCATTAGAATTGTTGTTTCTCCAAATGTAAGGCATCATTTCCTGCTCTACTTTTAAGATTTTTTTAATTATCTTTGCTTTTCTGGAGCTTGACTATAATCTTTCTTGGAATAGTTTTCTTTTTACTATGTGATTTGCTAAGTTTCTTGGTTCCATAGGTTGATGTTTCTTCATTTAAATATGGAAAAACTTTGACCTTTCTTTCTTCAGATGATTTTTGTTCTCCTTCCGTTCTTACTCTTCTCTTTTTCTCAGCCACAATTACATGTATGTTAAACCACTTGGTATCTCACAGGTAACTGAAGTTTTATTTGTTTTGGTCTTTTTTTCCTCTTTGTTATTCAGATTGGGTAATTTCTATGGATCTGTCATTGAGTTCACTGACCATTTTTTTCATTCCATCTCTAATCCAATCATTCAATTAATTTTTCCATTGTAGATTTTGTATTTCTCATTTCTCAAATTTTCATTTGGTTCCTTTTTTATAGCTTTAATTTATTTGCTGAGATTTCCTAGCTGCTTGGAAACCAGTATTTTTAAGACATATATGTTTATTTTGAAATACATATCTACCATATTTTCCTTTAAGTCTTTTTTTTTTTTTTTATCATTTTCCCTTACTTTTTTTTTTTTTTTTATTATACTTTAAGTTCTAGGGTACATGTGCATGACGTTTATATCATGTATAACTCCCCAATGCAATCCTCCCTCCTCCCCCCTCCCCATGATAGGCCCCATGTGTGATGTTCCCCTTCCCGAGTCTAAGTGATCTCATTGTTCAGTTCCCACCTATGAGTGAGAACATGCGGTGTTTGGTTTTCTCTTCTTGTGATAGTTTGCTAAGAATGATGGATTCCAGCTGCATCCATGTCCCTACAAAGGACGCAAACTCATCCTTTTTTATGGCTGCATAGTATTCCATGGTGTATATGTGCCACATTTTCTTAATCCAGTCTGTCACCGATGGACATTTGGGTTGATTCCAAGTCTTTGCTATTGTGAATAGTGCCGCAATAAACATACGTGTGCATGTGTCTTTGTAGTAGAGTAATTTATAATCCTTTGGGTATATACCCAGTAGTGGGATGGCTGGGTCATATGGTACATCTAGTTCTAGATCCTTGAGGAACGCCATACTGTTTTCCATAATGGTTGAACTAGTTTACAATCCCACCAACAGTGTAAAAGTGTTCCTATTTCTCCACATCCTCTCCAACACCTGTTGTTTCCTGACTTCTTAATGATTGCCATTCTAACTGGTGTGAGATGGTATCTCATTGTGGTTTTGATTTGCATTTCTCTGATGGCGAGTGATGATGAGCATTTTTTCATGTGTCTGTTGGCTGTATGGATGTCTTCTTTTGAGAAATGTCTGTTCATATCCTTTCCCCACTTTTTGATGGGGTTGTTTGTTTTTTCTTGTATATTTGTTTGAGTTCTTTGTAGATTCTGGATATTAGCCCTTTGTCAGATGAGTAGATTGCAAAATTTCTCCCCATTCTGTAGGTTGCCTGTTCACTCTGATGGTAGTTTCTTTTGCTGTGCAAAAGCTCTTTAGTTTAATTAGATCCCATGTGTCAATTTTGGCTTTTGCTGCGTTGCTTTTGGTGTTTTAGACATGAAGTCCTTGCCCATGCCTATGTCCTGAATGGTACTACCTAGATTTTCTTAGGGTTTTTATGGTATTAGGTCTAACTTTAAGTCTCTGATCCATCTTGAATTAATTTTCGTATAAGGGGTAAGGAAAGGATCCAGTTTCAGCTTTCTACTTATGGCTAGCCAATTTTCCCAGCACCATTTATTAAATAGGGAATCCTTTCTCCATTTCTTGTTTTTGTCAGGTTTGTCAAAGATCAGATGGCTGTAGATGTGTGGTATTATTTCTGAGGACTCTGTTCTGTTCCATTGGTCTATATCTCTGTTGTGGTACCAGTACCATGCTGTTTTGGTTATTGTAGCCTTGTAGTATAGTTTGAAGTCAGGTAGCGTGATGCCTCCAGCTTTGTCCTTTTGACTTAGGATTGTCTTGGCAATGCGGGCTCTTTTTGGTTCCATATGAACTTTAAAGCCGTTTTTTTCCAATTCTGTGAAGAAAGTCATTGGTAGCTTGATGGGGATGGCATTGAATCTATAAATCACCTTGGGCAGTATGGCCATTTTCACGATATTGATTCTTCCTATCCATGAGCATGGTATGTTCTTCCATTTGTTTGTGTCCTCTTTGATTTCACTGAGCAGTGGTTTGTAGTTCTCCTTGAAGAGGTCCTTTACATCCTTTAAGTCTTTAAATATATTTATAATAGCTGTTTTAAAGTTCTTGTATGCTAGTTATAACAACTGGCTCCTACCACAGTCTATTTCTATTTACTGTTTTTCTCTTGATAAAGAATCAAAATTTCCCGCTTCTTTATATATCTAAAAATTGTTGTTAATACGCTGGGCATTGTACATGATACTGGGTAAGGAGTTCTTAATTTTGGAAGTTGTTCTTCTGGTGCCGCAACTGAATACCTGGGGTGTTATTGAAGTATCTTTACTCTGGCAGGGTTGGAATTCCACTGTCTTCCAGAACTGTGCATCCCTAGTATCTCTGTCCCTCTCTTAACACTGTGGCAGCACTCTCTGCTAGAACTCTTGGAACGATGTACAGCCAGTCCTTGGCCAAGGACTCACAGTGAAGCATCATATAGACTTCTGTTCCTCCTTACTCTTATCTAACTTTCTGCTTCCCCTCTCCTCAGTGCAACTCTCTGATATCCTGAGCCCCAAACACCAAAGTGTGCTTTATTTCTGAAACTCACTAGGACCACCCTACTCTTTTGTTAGTTATACCTTCTGATGCTGAAGTTAAAAAACTGTCCCCAAGTGGAGAGCCAAGGTGAATGAGGGGGGATCATCTCACATATTTCCTTTCTGTCATGGACTCCAGCCCTGCAGTGCCTAGGGTTCAATGCCTGAAAACAATGTCTGCATATATTTGTCAGGCTTTATAATTGTTGATGGTGGAAAGGGAATTCCGGCATCAGTTACTCCAATCTGGCCAAAAGTGAAAGTTCTTCTATGTGTCCTTTTGAAATGCATAATGTAAAGAAGTGATAATCTTAAGGAAATGTCATTAATTTTAACCCAATTTGAATTGAAAACAGTGTTTTTACATATAATATATAAATGTTATGATTTGAAAATGTATCTAAATATAAGAGGCATCTTACTATGGTTTTTGCACTCAGGTGTGGTAGGCAAAAAACAAAAACAAAATCAAAACAAAAAAACCCTTGTGTGGCTAACAGCACAAGGAGATTTTAGATGAGCTGAAGAATCTTATTTTTTCCCTACCATAGTTTCCAAGGATAAATGATGTTTTCTTTAGTTCTAACACTAGAGTATAGGTTGACCAGACCTAAGAAGCTTGGCCTTTCATAAAATTAATGACTTTAAGAGAGATTATTTAAATAATATGAGGGTTTAAGATGCAGATATACAATAAAGTTATTGTTATATTTCAGGTGCTAAAGGAAGTGTGATTTAAAAACGAGACAACTATTTCTTTTATTGAAAAAGGAGACAGCTATTTCTTTTATTGCCTGAAATATATGGGATGAGAGTGTGATTGACATTCCAGAATACTACACAACCATCATCCAACCACCATGAGTTCCACATGAGCCTTCCAGAAAGTTCTTTATTGAATGTTCTCTTTGCTTCAGTGGTCAAACCTGGGTTCCCAAAGACAATCTAATGGGTCAGCCATATTTCAAGTTGAAACTGAATAAATGCAATGAATTTTGAAAAGAGTTCACATTTAAAGAACTCATAACAAAGGCCTCATAAAAAAGATGTTCTTATACCAACGAGCAATTTAAGAAAGTTTCCATCCTTAACATAAATAAAAGGAAATGTCAGGTCTGTGTGGTTAATTCATTTACAGATAATTTATTCAATGTCAAGTTTAAATTATTGTTTCTTATTAAAATGTGAAGCCAGGCACAGTGGCTCATGCCTGTAGTCCCAGCACTTTGGGAGACTGAGGTGGGAGGATTGCTTGAGGCTAACAGGTTGAGACCAGCCTGGGCAACATAGTGAGACCCTAGCTCTACAAAAAAATTAAAAAATAAAAAATAAGCTGAAATAAGCTGGGTGTGGTGGCATGTGCCTGTGGTCCCATCTACTCAAGAAGCTGAGGTGGGAGGATTGTTTGAGCCCAGGAGTTCAAGACTCCAGTGAGGCATGACCGCACCACTGCACTCTGGCTTGGGCAACAGAGTGAGACCCTGTCTCTAAAACTAATAAAAAATAAAACGCTAAGACTTTTGGTCCAGGCAGGGTGTTTTAGAGCACCTGTCCCTGAAGGGAATTTGGTAACCAGGCAAATCCCTACCTAGAGCCATGGAAAGTTATTAAGGTTAAGGCCAAGGTTATTTTTAGCCTCAGATTTTAAAATATTCATCAAGATTATTAGCCTTTAAGCTTAGTAGCTTGAGGCCAATGTCGAGGTGGGAGGGTATGTGACTGAGAGATCATCAGCCATGTGAGGTAGGTTAAGGCTTAGCCTTTGGAATCAGACCCACCCAGATTACAGTCCTGACTCGACTTTGGGCAAATCACCTGGCCTCTCTGAGAGCAGTTTCCTCATCTGCAAAATAGTGATCATAATTGCACTGACCTCTCAGTATGCATGTGATGCTCCTGTGAGATTATGTTTGCGAGGTTCTGAGCACAGCTCTCCTGAGAATCCTAATGCTCTTTCAGTGAGGACTGAAGGATATAATGATGAAACACACATGTCTCATGACTTCTCCAAAGTCAGCACATTACTAGGGGAAAATAAAACCATGCTTTGTGGTTTCTGCAGTGTTTGGATACCAGCGGGCCATAGGTGAGGGATGAACAAGTGTTCTCTCTCTCTCTCTGTCTCCCCATCCCCCATCCCCACCTCCACCCCATGCCTCTGGAAGATCCTTGCTCTCTGCAGCGCTGGGGCAGCGTCCTATTCGTACAGTGATTAATTAGGGCAATTAATGTCATACAGACATTAATTGGGACAATTAATTAGGACAATTAATGTCATCATAGGTCAATGTCATTCCGGGATGCTTGTGTTGTCATGCTAACTAGATATGTGTACCAGACACTATTTTGAGTAAGGGCAAAATATACTTGCTTCACACTGGAATTTGCATTGGGTGGGCAAAGTTTTGTTAGGCTGGAAAGGGGACATACATTCCACTGGGACGCCCTGGGAAGGCAGGAGCTTTCAGCAGGGAGAAGACGGCCACCCTGGCTTATTGTTTCAGGGAACTACTCTCAAAAGATGCCTTCTGGAAAGTGTGATACTGGGAAGCGCTGATTTTAGTGCTTGAAATTTGTTTGTATGGATAAACATAAAATCCACCAACACTGAATTTTATTACCCATTGATCAAGTATTTGTTTAGTTAATAAGTTTAGTTCATATAAAAATCAACAAAAGTGGCTGTATCCACTAGCTGGCTTTGTAGGGCTGTGCAGGATAAGGAAGGACTTCAGGTATTCATTGAAAGTCATTGAAGGCAAACCAAGGGAAGCGAGCTAACCCCAAGGGAAACAAGCTGATCGGCACTGTTTTAAATCTGCTGTCAGGTTCACTCAGTGGGTCCGGGCAAGGCAAGCCTGACTTTCATTCTGGCTTTTTCTGGGCTCCCTCCTTTCTCCACAGCCCAGGACTCTCCCTGCTCCCCCTCCATTCTCCTGCCCTCCAGGCAGCCCGTAACCCCCCTACCCCAGGAAACCTCTGGTTTCAGGGTTCCCCTGCCACGGCACTGGCCCACCCTGCTTCCTTCCCCACATTGTGGATCGCACCTCCTTTCTCCTCTTAGCAATATTTCACCTGTCCTTTGGCCCGTTCCAGGCATTTTGCTAGGAATCTAACAGCTAATCTGTGAAAAATGAAGTCTTAAGGGTCAGTAAATTACCTGCCCTGCCTTTAAATACAAATATTTGTATTTAAAGGGGGTAGGGAGATATCTTTTAGAGAAAGCCTCACTCCAAAATAATGACTATCCTTCCTCAAATGGGTACAGATGAATTTTTAGTGGGTGTGTGGTGGCGGTGAATTTTGGAGTCCCTCAAATCACACCAGGCATTCAGCCGTGTACAGGGAATGATGGGACCTAGAGGCCCTAGAGATGGGTTTACACAGCCAAGCTGGCTTCATGGACCCAGGCCCTGCTATCTAGATCCACCCCTCCTGGCCACGCGCTTCAGCCGTGGTGACCCCCCACGGAGGATGAGAGCCAGGGACAGCAGTGACACAGCCCACGGAACCCAGGAGAGCCAGAAAGGGGAGGGGCCCCTCTCAGCTTCGCTTGTGCTCAGTCCCACCCCGACCACCACTCCAGGCTGGTGGTTGCTGGAAGAGAAAGGCATCGGCAACCTGAATGTGATGTCTCTGTGGGATCAGCCACAGCCCAGAGAACAAGAGGTGTGGAGGGGACTGGTCGGGGGGAGAACAGAAAGGCCCTTCCTCCCTCCCCAGCTAAGCTGATTTCCCATGTGGCTGCCTGGAATTCCCCCATTAGTTGCTCCTTTGTGTTAAAACACTGTCGTCTCTCATGGAGAGTTGCATGGGGACTTGCAAGGCAGCCGGGAAGGCGCAGAAGTGTGGCTGGTTCCTGCTTCCCACTCTTCTTAACCTCAGTGTGGGTGGTGAGGGCAGCGGATCTGGTCCTCAAAAGGCCTGTCCCATGGTGTGTGGTAGATGTACCTGACAGCAGTAACTGGACTTGAGTGCACCCTGAGAATGACCCTGCATGGCAGACACACCTGGATGTTATGTTCAGAGTTCCCAGCTAAGGAATCCAGGAATGGCCAGCCCAAGGGTCGCTTCTGTATCTATGAGAAACATCTGAGCCCCTGGCCCCTCCTGTGGGACGCTGAGCATACAGGGAATAGAGGCCCTTTGTTTTGGGTTGCCTGAAGGTTGCCGGGGGAGGTGGTTAGGGGAAGGTGCTAAGTGAAAATATTATGTAAACTACATGCCTTTTGCAAATGGTTGTAGTTCTCCCGTGCAGCCTCCATTACTGGACTCTCTCCCATGTATATAAACCCCCAGCAAAACCCCATGTCTCATTCAGTGGCTCTGGGTCTCTTTTTCGACCTCTTGAACCTGGTGCCATCTCCACTGAAGTCGAGAGGGGTTCAGCACAACTCAAGGAACCCAGCACGAAGCACCCAGGGCACCCCTTTAATCCTCCTGGCAGAGGACAGGGAGGGACTGAGTGTGACTGCACCCTGGCTGTCCAGACCTGGAAGCCTCATGTCCCTCCTTCTGAGTGGCCTCTGGAAATACAACTAGGAGAATACTGAGGTGCCACACACAGCCTGGAAGGGTTTATTTCCAAGTTTGGTGTTTCTATGAAAAAACAACACTGTGGTTGCTCCTTGGTGAAGTTGCCTTAAGAGCTGGATAAATTCTAAGTGTTCTTAGTCATCTCTTCCCTGAAGTGCCAAGTTATTTCTGCAGGTCAGGATCTCAGACCATTCAACCCTGATTCCTCTCGGCCCTATGCCGTCCTTCCCTGGGGTGGAACACAAACTTTGTTAAGTGATGTTGTGGGGATGTCCTTTGAATGGACTCTCTGATCAAAAAAAAAAAGACTCCAGTCACCAAATCTTTAGGGAGACTCACAGGCTGTCCATGGCATCCCTCCCTCTGCTTGGGGTGTTTTTATCCATCACCCTTTCACACTCCACATCTTGCCCGAGAGATGAGAAAACGTAAAAATAGGAATTGGTGCCATATATACAAAATTAGGCTCTTCACAGAGTGTTTTAGAAACTAGGGAAAAGGAAACTTCGAAATGACTTTTTATACTCCCCGCCTCCCCTGGAGGCCTGGCTAAGGTAAGCTTTGAGGCAGTGACAGCACCTGCAAAATCACAGGTTGATTTGCAGCAGGTTTGTCACAGGATGGTCCCTTCCTGTCACAGGGGGCGAAAGGGGCTGGAACAAGCCGTGAGACGCCAAGGGATCCTGTGAACCCGCTGAAGAAAATCTGTAATCTAGAGACCAGAGGAAAATGCAGTTTCAATGCTGGCATCCCTCAGCATCTGTCTTGGGGTGTGAGGGGCGGGGTGTCCCTGAACCATGGCGATACAGTGCATCGACCTTAGAACATTTATAATTCCTTGTAAGAGGACAGCCATAAATTTCTCTGTGGTGTCACCAGTTTCCAAAGTGAAGGAGTTCTCTCAAGCGTCTCAATCAGAGATGTTTTTCTTGGGGCCAGAAAAACAAAGGAAAAAGCACGAACGTCTCTCCTGGGCTGTGCGCACAGCTCCACTGCCAGTCCCAGCCGACAAGCAGGAGCCACGGTGGAGAGGCCAGCGGTGACCTCAGCTCACAGCTCACAAACGGGCCTCGGGGGCTTGACCTTGGCAAGACCAGGCACCCTGAGTCCCCTGAACCCTGGGTCCCCGGGTTCCCTGTCCCAGCCTCCTAGGAGGTCAGATGTGGAGACTTTACTGACTCCTGGGACTTTCCAATTTGGAAGCCAGGATTTTCTTCCTGTATATTACAATAATAAAAATAATTACTGCTGCTATTGAATTTTTATGCTAACCACACTAGGTCCAGACATCTGCATTAAACTAAGCTAGAGAATCTTTAGTAAAGATTTTTCCACAGCTGCAAAGCTCTGCAAAAACTAGAAAATGTCCAACAGCTGCTGCAGCCACGAAAGCATTACAGGAATAAAGACATTTCAAATGTAAGAGAAATGGCTGGTTATGCATATCAAAACGGCCTAGCCAACAGCGCCTTCTTTTAGATAACATTAAAGACATGAATAATGAGCCATTAGTTAGAACTACAAATATAAAAACTTTCATTAATCATCCTGGATATTGAAGGAAGTTGGGGGGAAAGTTGGTCCGTTGTTGGATTTAGGAGATTATATTGAAATTGAGAGGCAGCCTGGAGCATAGGACAGAGGAGCAACCTAGTTCCTGGTGAAGAGGAGTGATCAGAGAGCAATTGTCTACAAGAACTCTTTTCTAATTAGGAGTGCTGTTTCCATGCTGTTTTTGAGTATCCTGCTTAGTATTGTGGACACTAAGAAGCTTTACCACACCCCAGTACTCACTGTTGCAATAGAATAGACATGGTGGTCACATCTAGTAGAATTTTAAATTAAATGGGAAATCAGTGATCTTTTAAAGACACACAGACTGCTGGCATTTGTAGAAGTGTACCTGCCTCTTGTTCCAGGGACACTTGGAGATCACCGGGCTGTGCACTGGCTGGCGCGGAAGGGCTCTCAGCTGAATCAGATGAAGGCATGCCCCAGGGATGCCTGGCAAAGCCACCCCTTCCACTCCGGAGACTCCTTTAATCTTTCCAGGTTCTCATTTCCTGGGTCTTGTGAGATCATTTAGGAGGCACAAGTCAGAGGCTGAAACAGGAAAAAAAAAAAAAAAATGTATATATACATGGTATATATACACACACAGACGTATGTATATAAAAATATTTGTATATATATTTGATATATATATTATCCTTGGAGAGGGAAGTCTTTCCTTTCCACTTTAGGTTTTTGTTTGTTTTTTCAGGACAAGGTCTAACTTTATTCTACAGGTCAGGTGCAGTGGTGTGATCACAGCTCAATGCAGCCTCAAATGCCTGGGTTCAAGTGATCCTCCCACCTCAGCCTACTGAGAAGCTGGGAATATAGGTGCACACTACCACACCTGACTGAGTTTTTTAAACAATTGTTTTGGTAGAAATGGAGTCTTGCTATGTTGCCTAGGCTGATCTCAAGCTCCTGGCCTCAAGCCATCCTCCAGCCTCAGCCTCCTAAGTCGCTGGGATTACAGATATGAACCACCATGCCCCACTCTTAGAACTCCTTTAAAATTCCTAAAGAAATCATGTCCACACTGCCACATCTGGCTGAGTTTTGCATAGAGTCAGTGAGGGCTCATGGAAAAATATGAGTGGGTGGGATAACGTTATTAATACCATTTCCCTGAGGTGGAATAAATGTGATTTTCCTGAGTTTGAATTTTAATAAAATTTCTATTTCTGGAATATTGAAAGGGTACAATAAGGATTGTTTAGAGGTAAGTGAATAATGCCATTTCAAATTCTGCAAAAGGTTGCTACTGCTGTGAAGCCAGATTGTGAAAGTGTGATCTGGCACTCATTTGCTTGTCCAGACATCCATTTACACAGTGTGCCATGAGAAGCCCAGGCTAGAAAGGTAGATGCATGGAATTCCACTGCATTCTTCCGGCTACAGCTCCTGGTATATTGAGACTGGTACACTCTTATGGTATAGCTCTCTGCTTGCCAAAGAGGAGTTGTTGAAATTTTTCCAGGACTCTGTATTTTGCAAAGTGCCTGCCAGTCATCAAGAGCTTGGGATATGGGCCCAGAGCCACAGCTGACCTCAGCCCCTGCTGAAGAGGGCCCACCCTGTCCCTGCTGTGTGGTTCCCCATCCTTTTCTTCTTTCCCCTGTGACAGAGATGCCAGCAGAGCTTAGAGTTGACACAGGCCTCAGAGTTCTCTGATAGGGACATCCATTATGTCTTGACTTCTGGATTGTTGATGGCAAAATTTAGGAATGTTAAAACCTTAGAAAAATTAAATTTAATGGAATCTAGTTGAGCAAAGAACAATTCATGAATTGGGCAGCCTCCCGAGCTAGAGTAGGCTTGGAGAGACTCCAGCGCAGTCATGTGGTGGAAGAAGATTCATGGACAGAAAATGGAAGCGAGGCACAGAAACAGGCCGATTGGTCACAGCTTGGTGTTTGTCTTTTTTGAACATGATTTGAAAAGTTATCCCCCTTTGGCCAGGCAAGGTGGCTTACACCTGTAATTCCAGCACTTTGGGAGGCCGAGGCAGGTGAATCACGAGGTCAGGCGATCGAGATCATCCTGGCTAACACAGTGAAACCCTGTCTCTTCTAAAAATACAAAAAATTAGCCTGGCGAGGTGGCGAGCGCCTGTAGTCCCAGCTACTTGGGAGGCTGAAGCAGGAGAATGGCCTGGACCCGGGAGGCACAGGTTGCAGTGAACCAAGATCATGTCACTGCACTCCAGCCTGGGCAACAGAGCAAGACTCCATCTCAAAAAAAAAAAAAAAGAAAAGTTAGCCCCCTTTAATTGGTCAAAACTTGGTGATTGGCATGAGTAGTTTAATCTGTTTACATATCTAGTTATGTTTCAGTTTACTATGTGTGCTGAGCTTAAAATATGAAAAGAGTCAGCTTTAGGCTAAACTTAATTTAACAGGAAGAAAGATGATTTCTGGGATTTCCTTTCTTTTCTTTTCTTTTCTTTTTTTTTTTTTTTAAGAACTCTTGGCCCTTCTCTGCCCGCTTTTATTTGCTTTTTAATTTTTTAAAGACAGGATTTTGCTCTGTCACCCAGGCTGGGGTGCAGTGGTGCAATCATAGCTCACTACAGCCTCCTGGGCTCCAAAGCTCCTCCTGCTCAGCCTCCTTATTCCCTCCAAACCCCGCTGCCCATCCCCAAACCCATTGCTGGGACTACAGGCATGTGCCCCCATGGCTGGCTTCTTCTCTGCCTGTCGGATCCTCTTCATCTTTCCAAGGTGACTGCAAATCCCACGTCTTCAGTGAAGCTCTCCTGGGTTACTCCAGTCAGGGCTGCCCACTCCCTCTTGTCAGCTCCTGGAAGCCTTATTTCTTCTATTATTAATTTGAGAAACATCAGATCTAGTTGTGAATTTTTCAGGTCCAGAGTTAAATCTTCAACAAGATTGGAAACTTCTTGAAAGCTAAGCCCAGGTATCACATTTGTTTAAAACCTGCCCTATACTGTCCACTCTGACCCCAGCACACACACACACTAAACTCACCCAGGCATGTGCACACATACACACAGCCCCTAGACAGAGGGGAGATTTAATAAATCCTTACAAGTGGTTCTGATGACTCAAACTGCTTTGCAAACTGTAACCTGCCTGAACAGAACTGATTTATCAAGACAGGGGAATTGCAATAGAGAAAGAGTAATTCATACAGAGCCAGCTGTGCAGAAGACCAGAGTTTTGTTATTACTCAAATAAGTCTCCTTGAAAACTCAGAGACTGAAGTTTTTAGGGACAACTTGGTGGGTAAGTGGGTAAGGAGGCAGTGATCTGGGAGTGCTGATTGGTTGGGTAGGAGATGAAATTATAAGGAGTCAAAGTTGTCCTCTTGCACTGAGTCAGTTCCTTAGTGGAGACCACAAGACCAGATGAGCTACTTTATCCATCTGAGTGGTGCCAACTGATCCATCCAGTGCAGGGTCTACAAAATATCTCAAGTACTGCTCTTAGGTTTTACAGTAGTGATGTTATCCCCAGGAGCAATTTGGGGAGGTTCAGAATCTTGCAGCCTCCAGCCACATGACCCCTAAACCATCATTTCTAATCTTGTGGCTAGTACTACAAAGGAAGTCTAGTCCTCAGACACGAAGGGGGCTTGTTTTGGGAAAGGGCTGTTATCATTTTTGTTTCAAAGTTAGACTATAAACTAAGTTCCTCCCAAAGTGAGTTCCACCTACATCCGGGAATGAACAAGGATAGTTTGGAAGTTAGAAGCAAGATGGGGTTAGTGAGGTCAGATCTCTTTGACTGTAATAATTGTCTCAGTTATAATTTTTGCAAAGGCAGTTTTAAAATAAGCATACCACAATTTGACATATTATAATGACAATTTTTGCAGAAGTTTGCTTATGGAGTGTTATTTTTATGTAGTTTTGCTACCTTACACTTCCATTTATTGAACTATTACTATGTGCCAAAGGCTACCCCAAATTCTTTACACACGTTGTTTCATTAAGTCTCACAATATCCCCACAAGGTGCGAATTTATGTGCACATGTTTTAAACAGCCAACTATTACTCAGAGTAGTTAAAAAAATTGCAGGTAATAGGTGATGGGGTAGGGCTTTATGTGTATTCGCATTTACCTAACTAGACCAATATACAAGATACAGTCAGAAAAGGGGAGGAATACAGGAGAAATTCCACATCATCCAGATACATATCCATGTGGGATAGCAGGAAAAGCATAGATCTGGGGTCAAATGGTTTGGCCCAGGTGTGGCCTAAAAGTTGTATGAGTTTAGGCAAAATCTTGAATTCATTTGAGTCTACATGTCTAGATTTCTTATTCTGTAAAATAACTTACCTACCCTACACATAGTATCCACACTATAAAAAGACTGACTCTAGTTCCAGAGTTTATTTAGAGTCCTGTTGCCTTCATGAAGCAGTCTTGATTTTACAATTTACCCAAGGTACTAAAAATTTATGTGAGATTTGATATTTGTCTCTGGATACTTTTCACATCAAACAAACACGTGTTCTAACTTTCAGAGGCTGAAACTCCAAGGCCGATGAATCACAAGGAGAATGAAACCGTCTGCTTTTCAGTTTTCCTCACAATTTTTATTGCAACCACCTTCACATCATGCAGAGGTTGCTACAGGTTCTGTCATTTTCATTTTAGATTATAATATATAATTTTGAATTTTATTCCTATTTTTGTTAGAAAATAATTTTTCCTTATGCAATGCTACTTCCAAGACAGTACACATTTGAATTGGCAAAGTTTGTCATACTGACATTAATGTAATAATTTTTTTTAAATCCCTTCCAAATCATCCACTGAAGTGTCAGCAATAAATTGGCGTACCAATGCAAATAGAAGACAAAGAATGAGCCACAGAGAAGGAATTAGGAAGAGCATTTTGGAGTCCATCAAGATATGCGTGCTCGAGTCTCGCTGTCACTGTCTCTGTCTCTTTCTCTGGTAAAAATAAATAAATAAAGCACAATTTTGAGGGTGGGGTGGAAGTGGAATTCTTAAAGGTCTACTGCATGCATGAAGGACTTAACCTTTGTATTTTTCCTCTGAAAATAGACAGCTAAAGTCCTCAGAAAATGTGCTGGGGCAGAGGCCATCGCTGAGCCCAGTTGTTGAGGAGTCTGCCCGTCCCAGCGCATGCCCCACACCATGGTCATCCCCGGCTCCACCTGTCTGGTGTCCTGGCCCTGACCTGGCAGATGTCGTGGGTGAGACTGAGAGGAGCACCCTGGCAGCTGTGCATTATTCTAAGAAGAACTGTGTTACTGTGAGAGAAAGGTTGCCCCTGATGGCCAACTTGTGCTGGTTTGCCTAATACTTTCTCAGTCTGAAAGTCCTGTGTCGAGGGAAATCACCCTCACTCCTGGGCAAACCAGAGTGCTTAGTCCCCTTCAGAATCACCTCTATCCATGGAAGCAGCACCCACCCCATAGCCAAGGGATGCACATTTTCAGCTAGACTGGACTCAAAATTTGACTGTTTTTCAGATGAAACTACGAGCTAAAAGATTTTCGGGAGTTGCTGTCTATTTTTAGTCTTTTTTTTTTTTTTTTTTTTTTTTTTTTTGAGACGGAGTCTCGCTCTGTCGCCCGGGCTGGAGTGCAGTGGCCGGATCTCAGCTCACTGCAAGCTCCGCCTCCCGGGTTTACACCATTCTCCTGCCTCAGCCTCCCGAGTAGCTGGGACTACAGGCGCCCGCCACCTCGCCCGGCTAGTTTTTTGTATTTTTTTTTTTTTAGTAGAGACAGGGTTTCACCATGTTAGCCAGGATGGTCTAGATCTCCTGACCTCGTGATCCACCCGTCTCGGCCTCCCAAAGTGCTGGGATTACAGGCTTGAGCCACCGCGCCTGGCCTATTTTTAGTCTTAAAAGACTTCCATTGCCTTCTTCAACCAAGATGATGCCAGAAAGCATTTTTTTTCTATGGTGCCTATCCTCACCCCACCGCTGTGCTTGGCTTTTCCTAAGCATCTTCATCGGGAAAAAGGATGCACCTCTTTACTTCCCATATACAGTTTGAATGATCGGAACTTGCGTAACTCTATTGTCTTTGGTCGAAGACATTTATCTTCGTGTATATTTTTCAAGGATAATATTTTACAATAATGTTCACCAATCAGAGCATTTCTGGTCAGACCTGGTTCACATTTGCATTGATTGATGGCTATTTTAGAACAACTGTGAAACCCCATTCTTCAACCCGCAGTGGTTTTGTTTCTTTAGCCTTCCAGTGGAGCAGTTTTCCTGTGCCACCAGACCAGCACCTGGTCAGAACAGGTCAAGATGCTTTTCTGTGTTTGTAGCTTATATTGTGAGCCAGATCACACTGTTTTGCCTCGTGTGATCTGGCCTCTGCCTCCAGGCCTTGTCCTGATGCCCTGGCTCCCAGCCTCTTGCCCGTCTTTGCCATCTCACACCCACTCTGGAGACCCAGGATTTGATGCTGCTTCCTGGGGCTGACCTTGCCCCTCCTGAGCTGATATTTGCCTCTGGTCCTTCAGAGCACCCCCCTCCCTGATCTCATTCAACTTCCCTTGACACATGGCATGTTTAATTCTCCCTTATGGAAAAAGGGAGTAAGACATAGAATTTCAATGTACTATGCATAAAAATGAAAGACACTCTCTAACTTACCTTTCAGGGTTGCCATCTTCACCCTCTATTCAAACACTGGTAAAGGAGAACCAGGACACACACCTAACATCTCTTTGCGAGTCATCCCGTGTTGAAACGGGACAGGAGTTTTCCCTTATCCCCCTTGTAGAGCATGTGATGGGGATGTGGCTGGCTTCTTTGGTGCCTCAAAGCACAAACCACTAGGGAGAGCAGGCAGACAGGCAGGTTGTGAGGACCCTGGGCTCCAACCCCAGGGTTTAGTGTCTAGGATTGAGTGTTTACAGCTCTGGAAGCCTCAGTGGGTGTGTATTACAGTGTGCTCTTTCAGCTTAGCCATCCACAGGCAGCTTGTGTTAATCAGCTCAGTGAGATCCTCTGCTTTATCACAAGGATGGAGGGCTTTCTGTAACCTGGGGTTCTTGCCCTAGGGTACCGAAAAAATTGAGTCACATGTGGGCTTGACGAATGAGTGCAAGGTTTTATTGAGTGATGGAAGTAGCCCTCAGCAGATGGATGGGGAGCCAGAAGGGGGATGGAGTGGGAAGGTGGTCTTCCCCTGGAGTCAGGCTGCTCAGCAGCTGGGCTCTCCTCCAACCGCCCTTGGCCAAATTTCCCTTGGCATCCACAGCATTTTGCCGCCAATGACCTGCCAGCATCTACTGATGTGTTCTGCCACTGTGTTTTTCTTAATGTCCAGCTGCTTGTGCATGTGCCTGCTAGGGTGTCAGGGTTTTTATGGGCACATGTTGGGAGTGTGGCAGGTCAGAGTGGTCTTGGAAAATGCAACATTGGGACATGAAAACAGGAGTGCCTTTCCTCACCTAGGTCTGTGGGCACAGGGCCAAGGGTGGAGCCCTTGCCAGGGACCCTGTTCTTCTCTACTCAGCACTTCCCTGCCCCCCTCCTGTATCAATGTGGCCCTAGGTAAGTCACTTCATCTCTCTGGCTCTCAACTTCCTTGTTTTAAACAGAGGAATAAAATACCCAACACATAACATTCCTAGGACATTAAATGACAAAATTTTTATTATAATGGCACCTGTAAACTCTAAATCATATACCAAAATAATATATTATTATGTTTAATAAGTTAAGTTACCATATAGGATGAAAAATAGACAACCATCTTTCTTAGTAAGGTTTTGGTGTTGACTGATGGGATGCAGGAGCCAACAGCTTCTCAAGAGCTCTACTCTTATGTTTTGAAAAAAAAGTAGAAGAGCAAGTCAATGCATTTAGGAATAGGAAATGGGGAACAGACACACTACTTTATAAATAGTAACAAAGATGTATTGAGTTAACCTCCCATGGTGGGTTGTTAAGTTAGAGACAGAAGTGAATGGGGTAACGACTCAACTGTGCTGGTGCAAAGGCTCCTAAGAAAGAAGTTCACACACAGGTTCTTATTTAAGGTATGTCCAGTCCCTGGCACAGAGAAGGCTTGGGATAACATTAAGGGGATGCAGTGGGCTAAAGACAGTCTTCTCCTTCCAATGGAAACCTGCAAGACAGGAAAGAGCTTACACATTTCTCTCCATGAGCTTGGAACAGGAATTTACAAGATATCTAAAAGCAATAAATATTTGGTGAGGTTCACTCACTAATATGGTTTGGCTGTGTCCCCACTGAAATCTCATCCTGAATTGTAATTCCCATAATTCCCAAATGTTTTGGGAGGAACCTGGTGGGAGGTGATTGAATTATGGGGGCGAGTCTTTCCTGTGCTGTTCTTGTGATAGTGAATGAGTCTCACGAGATATGATGGCTTTAAAAACAGGAGTTTCCCTGCACAAGTTCTCTTTTTGCCTGCCACCATCCATGTAAGACATGACTTGCTCCTCCTTGCCTTCCACCATGATTGTGAGGTTTCCCCAGCCACGTGGAACAGTAAGTCCATTAAACCTCTTTCTTTTGTAAATTGCCCAGTCTCGGGTGTGTCTTTATCAGCCCCGCAAAAATGGACTAATACAGTCACCAAATGATGGAGGGTCTAGTAGATGTCTCAAAAATCTGACAGGGGTCTCCTGCAGAGCCCCAGGCATGTTTATTCAGATGCAAGTGGTAGGGGGAAAAAACCAAAACCAATAGCACTTGTTCTGTTTGGATTTTCAATGAGCTACTACATACAAGGTCTGAAAATTATTAGTGACACAAATACCTGAGTAAATTGAGCACTCAAGGGTCATTTTAAATACTAGCCTACATTAAGGTTAGCTTCTAATTGTAAAATTCTTGTTTAAAGAATTAATTTAATTAATTAATTAAATTAATTCTTTTAATTAATTTAATTAATTAATTCTTATTTAAAGAATTAATTAAAATTCTGTTTAAAAGAATTCTCTGCCTTCATTGTAAAATTCTTGGCTATCCACCTAATTTTAACTAACAACTTCATAGGATCACTGTATTAGAAATATTTTCAGCTCCAATATCTGACTAGTCAGAATATCTGACTAAAAACCAGTTAAGCCATAAAGTAGTCTTTAATTATCTTACATAACAGGAAGTTTGAAGATAAGCTTCCAGATTTCTGTAGGAGCTTAAAAATTGTCATTAAGAATACAGACTCCTTTTGTCTCTCCCATCTTCAGGATATGAGTTTTGCATCTTCAGGCTTGTCCCTCAACATTACAAAATAGCTGCCACATGTTTAATATTACATCTTTGCATGGGTACATTTATTGTAGGAAGGGAAAAGAAATGTGAGAAAAAAAGGATTCCTTTTTTACAACAGAGAAAAATGTTTCCCGGAAGATCCCCCTTCCCCAACCCAGCAGACTCCCTCTACATCTCATGACCAGATCAGGGCCACAGCCACCTCCAGGTGCAAAGGAGTGGGGAAAAGACTCCTTGCATATGGCAAAGAGGAAATCTTGTCCTAATTGGCCTAAACCAATCCTGAATCATTGCTGGAAAACTTGTCATATTGCCACCCTGAATAAAGTCAGGGTTTTGTCTAGAGTAGACAAAAGACGTGACCAAATCTGAATAATGCAGCTCCAAGGCTTTAAATTCCAGTGGCAATGCAATCACCTTTATTTGGTATCAAGTAAACTATATGTTCTGAAGTTCTGATCTTTCATTAAAGGACAATTGTGTGGGAATTTAATATTTGTGATTTGACAATACAATTTGAAATAAAAGTAAAGGACATTGATTTGGTGCTTTGGGCCCAAAATAACAAGACTAAAGGAGAATTTAGTTAGTGTATTAGTAGATATCTACTAAATCTCTATATAGTCAGAGCTGTGAACAAGCTATTCCAAATAAATCAAAATGAATTACTCATACACATTTCAACTCTAGTTATTTATTCTTATGAGACAATGTGATAATAAATTTTAGTAGAATATATCTGAGGAATAAGATAGGCAGTTATTTCAGAAGTCTGGAGATTAACACAAGACAGAAGGAACAGTTTCATAAAAACAAATGGCTTGTAAACCCTATGTTAATGAGTAGCTGAGCCCACAGGTTAAGTGCTATAGGAAAATGCAGCCCAAAAAAGCAGATGCTATGATGTGTCCCTTTAAGGAGACTAGGCACCTTGAAAAACCACATTTGTTTTTCATTACATTAGTGAGTAGTTAAGAAAATATAAGCACTTTAACAAAATGCATAATCATTATTGGAAATACCTCTAAGAATTTCTTACTTTCCCTTTTCCTTGCTTTCCTGAATTAATCTTTTGCTTTTCTTGCTATAGCATATCCAGTTTTTAAACCATCTCCAGTCCTGTCTGATGTGGGTGGTAGTGTATAAACAAACAACTAACCAATCAAACAGAAACCCCATGTATGGTCAGTGACATTGTGAATATAAAGTAAAGTCTTTCCTCTCCCCTTTTATAGGCCATTTAAACAATTGTGAAAGTTATTCTTTGTGTATACGAAACATACCTAAAAAAGTACAGAAAACTAGAAGAATATGTTATCACTCCCAGAATGGGCCATGTGAGCTGCCGCATGGCTCTGCTCCTCCACTAAACACACATAACTGGTGAAAACATAAAAGGCAACAACAATCATCTGAAGTTTCTGGAAATTTCTCTAAGGACACACAGCAAATGCATTAAATTCGCTCCAGACTGTCTACTAAAAGTCTGCAAGAACAGTAAGAGTCTGGCATTTGAACCTCAACCCACTTCCTCCTTTCTCCTAGCTCAGCACGACAGAGACTCCATCCCAAGTGAGTGCAGCCAAGAATGCAAGATCCTGCTCCCCTCAGTTCTCAATCAAGGGCTGCAGTATCTTCCCAGGAGGGGCAGGCTGCCAGCATTTCTCATCCTCCCCAGCTAAGAATTGCAAAGTCTAAATTCCAGTTGAGTACAGCTGGGTCAAGGAATCCCTTCTTCCATCCATACTTCAATCAGCCATAGCACACTGAGAGTACTGGGGTCCCATTTGCTCTCATTCAGCTTGTTCATAGGGCAGACTCTGCTCCAATATGGAGCAGAGTCTCCATGTTAGGAGAGATAAGCTGGGAAAACCAGAGGCTGCCATCTCACCTGGTGCCCTGCTCCTAAAAGCAGGGAGTCATCACTATTCCTATCCCCAGCTATGGAGTCACGGCTCAAAGATTTATCCCAGAGGGAGAGGCAAGCCTTCTAAAACTTGCCTTTGAAACACAGTGTGGGGAAGTTTGAGCCTAAAGAAACTATCACAAGCAATGGACGATTTAGGGTTACGCAATTAAGAGGAGGCTTCACAAGAGACCCAAGCTAAATAATAGTGTCTGGATGGAGGGAGGGAGGGAACAAAAGAACAAAGGGACTAAAATGGCACATTTCTGGGTTCTTCATTGTCAACTTTCCCGCGTCCGGGAAAGGCACAGGTCGACTGCGCAGGCGCAGTCTGACCTCTGACGAAGAAAATCGAAACCTACCTAGCCGTGCCTACCACCCCGCCCCAACCCACCTATGTCCCGCCCCCAACCCACCTATGTCCCGCCCCCGACCCACCTATGTCCCGCCCACTGCCCGCCCACTCCCGGGCCGGGACATAAAAGCCGCTCCCAGTGGGCACGCCCGCGAACATCCTTGGCCCCTGCTCCTGTGCGTACCTAGGAACCTAGCCCGAGAACGCTGGAGCAACTACGTCGGCCTCCACCGCCGGAGACCGGTGAACCTCGCCCCTCTTTCACATTGGCAAGTTAATAAAGTTTTCTTTTACCCTGCTTACTTGCCTATTCTCTGGCACTTACTCTGGTGGTCATCTGGAGTACTCTGGTGGTCGTCTGGAGCAAATCAGGTGGTGCCGAAACCCGGGAGGAGACCCCTCCTCAGGGCCCCCCAAGATCCGAGGAGCCTCCTCCTTCCACGCCCCAGATGGACCGGGACCTGGACATCGCTTTCCCCACCTCCAAGTCTCCTAAGGGTGAGTACCTTTTGCCTCCCTCTCATATTCCTTGGCCAGAAGTCCTGCGCAGGCCCAAGGCTTTTTTCCGGTCACAGGTGACCCAGGGAAGTTCCCAAAGGCAGAGACGTCTGCCCAAAGGAACTCCATTCCGTTCATGGGAGACTCGTCCAGGACAGAGACGTCTGCCTGGAGGTAATCTCCATTCCGGCTCCAGGAGCCTCCCGCCGGTCTCTAGTGGCTCCAAAGGACGCTTTGTAGCCAGGTGGAGTTCGGTTTCCGTTTCTGCCTATAGGCGAGAGGAAGGCAATGGGAAACCCCCAATCCAAAATACCTAGAGACTCCCCTTTAGGTTGTCTTCTAAAAAATCTCAAAACTTTGCAATTAGAACAAGATCTCAGGGGAAAGCGACTGGTGTTCCTCTCCACTGTGGCGTGGCCACAATATAAATTAGACAATCAGTCTCAATGGCCGCCTGAGGGCACTCTAGACAGTAACATTTTAACCAACTTCAGTAGTTTCTGCCAACGCTTAGGCAAGTGGTCCAAAATTAATTATATACAAGGATTTTGGGCCTTGCGTTCTCATCCGGACCTGTGTAGCCAGTGCTCCTTGGCTCAAGTCATGTTGGCTAAGGATGCAGGCCTAACAAAGTCCGAAAAAGAGGAGTCATCTTTCCTGTCTGAGTTGCCCGAAGACCTTACTTCCCCTCCCTCCCTTCCACTCCCACCATATACTCCACCTCCCCCTCCTGCTTCGGCCCCACCTCCTCTTTCAGCTCCACCTCCCCCTCCCGTTCTCCCGGTTGTTCTGCCTCCCTCCTCAGCCCCTCCCAGCATTGTTGAGGCTACACTTCCCTCCGACCCCTCGGCACTTCCGCCTGGTCATCTTAGTTCGCCTATCTCTGCCCATACCCACTCTAAAGATTGCCTAACTACCCCTGCTCCTACTCCCACCCTATCCAACCCCCCTGCGGTCTTAGCACCCTTGCGTGAGGTGGCTGGAGCAGAGGGCGTAGTTAGAGTTCATGTTCCCTTCTCACTAGCAGATCTTTCAAAGATTGAAAAACGCTTAGGAGATTTTTCTGCCAACCCTACAATTTACACCAAAGAGTTTAGATACCTTTGCCAGGCCTACGATTTAACCTGGCATGATCTCCAGGTTATTCTTACCTCTACTCTAAACCCTGAGGAGCAAGAGCGCATCCTAGTGGCCGCCAGGCAGCATGCCAACCAACTACACTTAACAGACCCTGCCTTCCCACTAGGGGAACAAGCAGTCCCCTCTATAGACCCAGACTGGGATTATCAAGTAGGCCGGCCAGGCCGCCGAAGACGAGATATGATGACTCAATGTCTTCTGGCTGGTATGCAGACAGCCTCAAATAAGGTAGTAAATTTTAATAAACTAAAAGAAATTATTCAAGGTCCAGATGAGAATCTGGCCACATTTTTAAATAGGCTGAGGCTTTAATTCAATACACTCGGTTAGACCCAGCTTCCCCAGCCGGGGCCACTATTCTAGCATCATATTTTATTTCACAATCGGCCTCGGATATTCGGAAAAAACTCCAAAAGGCAGAGGATGGACCTCAAACTCCTATTCAAGACCTAGTCAAGTCGGCCTTCAAGGTCTATAATTCAAGGGAGGAAATGGCTGAGGCCCAACGACAGGCCCGCCTAAAACAGAAGGTACAGCTCCAGACTCAAGCCTTAGTTGCTGCTTTGCAGCCTAGCTGTAACCCAAAACTTGAGAGCAAAACCCCCGGGGGCTCAAAGACAATAAAAGGGGCTTGCTATAAATGCGGTGACCCAGGGCATTGGGCTGATAGATGTCCCCAGAGTCTCCAACCGCCTGAGCCAATGCGGCCATGCTACAAGTGCGGAGTAGCTAGACACTGGGCTAAAAAGTGTCCTAACCCTCGTCTGCCAACAACTCCTTGTCCAGCGTGTCATGAAGAAGGGCACTGGAAGTCTGACTGCCCCACCCTGAAAACGGGCATGGCGCCTCAATGTGATGTCCCTTCTCAGGACCCTGGGAGCTCCTTCCACCTCTTACATCTGGATGACGACTGAAGGTGCCGGGACTCGGGGACCCCCATCACCCTCGCCGAGCCGCGAGTAACTCTCCTGGTAGCGGGTAAGACAATTAATTTTTTAATCGACAGTGAGGCTACCTACTCTGTTTTGCCGTCTTTCGAAGGGCCTAGGCTTCCCTCCAATATTTCTGTTGTAGGAGTCAATGGCTCCCCATCCAGCCCTCAGAAAACCCCACCCCTTAATTGCTGCCTGGCCAACAACTATTTTGCACACTCGTTTCTCATTATCCCCTCATGCCCCACTCCCCTACTGGGCCGAGATGTTTTAAGTCAACTGAAAGCCTGTACCTCCATCCCTACTAGCGCCCCCCACCCCACCCACCATCTGCTTCTAGTATTGACTAACTCAAATGACTCCAACAATCCTACTAACCCTTTCCCCGATTTCCCCATTCCTATCGACCCCCAAGTGTGGGACACCTCCACTCCTGTCGTGGCAGACCATCATCCACCAATACTTATAAAACTTAAAAACCCATCTCAGTTTCCAACCCGCCCACAGTTCTCTCTCTCTCCACAACACTTATGAGGACTAAAACCAATCATTACTAGGTTACTCAGCCAACACATCCTCATCCCCATTCATTCTCCCTGTAACACCCCAATCCTACCTGTAAAGAAGGCAGATGGAACTTTTCGGTTAGTGCAGGATCTTCGTCTTATCAACAAAGCTGTTTTTCCCACCCATCCGGTAGTTCCCAACCCCTATACCCTTCTTTCTCTCATTCCACCTAATACAACACACTTTACTGTACTGGATCTAAAAGATGCATTTTTCTCTATTCCCCTACACCCAGATTGTCAGTTTCTCTTTGCTTTTACATGGGAAGACCCAGACACCCATACCTCCACCCAACTGACATGGACAGTGCTTCCCCAAGGGTTCTGAGACAGCCCCCATTTCTTTGGGCAGGCCCTAGCAAAAGACTTAGCCTCCTGTCCTCTTACCAACAGTAAAATTCTCCAATATGTAGATGACCTTTTACTCTGTAGTCCCATGGGACAGGACTCTCTTTTAGACACTGCGATCCTCCTTAATCATTTAGGATCCAAAGGTTACCGAATATCCAAACACAAAGCTCAACTCTCACAACAATGTGTCATATATTTAGGTATTGAGATCACTCCTACGACGCTCTCACTTACCACAGACCGCTTAACTCTAATACAAAATCTTTCTTCTCCTCAAGACGCTAAGAAAATTCAATCCTTCCTAGGCCTAGTAGGATTTTTCAGACACTGGATTCCTAATTTCGGAATCTTGGCTAAGCCTCTATATGCAGCTGTCAAGGAGACTCCCCAAGGACCTTTGTCTAACCCAAAGTTAATCTATAAACATTTCACTCACCTGAAAAACTGCCTTCTCTCACATCCTACTCTCTCACTTCCAGACTTCCAACGCCCCTTCTAGCTTTTCACAGATGAAAGACAAAAAGTTGCAGTGGGTCTTTTAGCCCAATCTATAGGTGCCACCTACCGCCCTGTGGCATATCTCTCTAAACAATTAGACCCCACCGTACAAGGGTGGCAGCCCTGTCTTCAGGCCCTAGCAGCAGCCTGCCTAACCCAAGAAGCAAAGAAACTCATTAGGGGTGGTAACCTAACAGTCTTCTCTACTCACCGCCTTCAAGATCTTATTGCCCACAGAAGTATTAGCCATCTAACCCCATCCAGACTCCAACTCTTTCACCTCTTATTCATAGAAGACTCCACCATTGCCCTAGGAGTCTGTTCCTCTCTGAATCCAGCAAACCTACTTCCTGACCCTCTCAAGTAACCTCGTACTGAACACTCCTGTCCAGAACTTTTAGAGACCCAACCACCTAGTCACTTACATTTATATGACCAGCCACTGGAAGGCTCACAGTTAACCCTATTTGTAGATGGCAGTTCTTTTATAAATTCTCTGGGAAACAGACAGGCAGGATACGCAGTAGTTACATCTTCTGCTGTCCTAGAAGCTAAGCCTTTACCACAAGGAGCAACATCACAGCAGGCAGAACTTATTGCACTAACTAGGGCTCTCTTTCTATCCAGAGGAAAAACGGTAAACATATACACAGACTCCAAGTATGCCTTCTTGATTGCACACACCCACTCTGTCATCTGGAAAGAGAGAGGGTTCCTAACCACCAGTGGTACCCCTATAGTCAACAAAAAACAGATACTCAAACTGCTAGATGCTTTATCAGCGCCTTCCAGAGCAGCCATCATACACTGTAAAGGTCATCAGACTGCATCTAACTCGGTGGTGGCTGGCATTTGCCAACACCACTGCCAAGTCGGCAGCCGGATTCTCCACTCCCACGCTTCCCTCTATTTGTTTTCTCTATCCTCAATATACCCCTACTTATACCCAAGAGGAAAAGACCAAACTATTACAAGATTCAACAGCCAAACTAGCCGCAGACAATCGGATTTACCTCAATAATAAATTAGTTATTCCTGAAACTCAACTCCACACCATTCTAAAAGACATACGTAATTCCCTACACATAGGACCCAAAGCTTTATATAACCTCCTAAGCCCCCTCATTCACTGCCCCACACTCATGAAACACCTAATTATAATCAACCGGAACTAGATGTACCATATGACCCAGCCATCCCACTACTGGGTATATACCCAAAGGATTATAAATTACTCTACTACAAAGACACATGCACACGTATGTTTATTGCGGCACTATTCACAATAGCAAAGACTTGGAATCAACCCAAATGTCCATCTGTGACAGACTGGATTAAGAAAATGTGGCACATATACACCATGGAATACTATGCAGCCATCAAAAAGGATGAGTTTGCGTCCTTTGTAGGGACATGGATGCAGCTGGAAACCATCATTCTTAGCAAACTATCACAAGAAGAGAAAACCAAACACCGCATGTTCTCACTCATAGGTGGGAACTGAACAATGAGATCACTTGGACTCGGGAAGGGGAACATCACACACTGGGGCCTATCATGGGGAGGGGGGAGGAGGGAGGGATTGCATTGGGGAGTTATACATGATATAAACGTTATGCACATGTACCCTAGAACTTAAAGTATAATAAAAAAATAAAAATAAAAATAATCAACCGACAGTGCTCCACATTCCTCAAGTCAAACCCTCAAGGCGCATTGCACAATCCCCATCTGAGTCATCAACTCAGAGGGCACCAACCAGGCAAAGATTGGCAAATTGACTTTACCCACATGCCAAGGCATAAAAAATTCAAATATCTCTTAACCCTCATTGATACTTTTTCAGGATGGATAGAAGCCTATCCTACTACAGGAGAAACCGCCAATATAGTTGCCTCCATACTCATTGAACACATTATTCCTAGGTTTGGCCTCCCGCTCACTCTTCAGTCTGACAACGGCCCAGCATTCATCTCCAAAGTAGTCCAGCAAGTGGCGACCCTTCTACACATTACTTGGAAACTCCACATCCCTTATAGACCTCAGTCCTCCGGTAAAGTAGAGAAGGCCAACAGGCTCATTAAGCAGCAACTCACCAAACTCTCCCTTGAGACTCGACAATCGTGGGTAACTCTCCTTCCCCTGGCCCTAACCCGGCTGTGAGCAGCCCCACGGAGTCCAACAGGCCTCAGTCCATTTGAATTAGTTTACGGCCGGCCCCTCACCCTCCAGCAGTTACCCACCCTTTCTTCCCACTGGCAACTTATCTTCCATACCTCACCCTCTTGAGACAACTCCTGAGACAACATGCAGAGCTAGCACACCCCCCTCCAACAGACACCTATAGCCCACATCTCTCTCTCACCCCAGGAGACCAAGTATACTTAAAAGATATCCAAGCCAAAGATCTTCAGTCCAGGTGGAAAGGCCCCTATACTGTCCTTCTATCCACATACACAGCAGCCAAACTTCTAGGACAAATGCACTGGGTCCATATATCACAATTAAAAAAGGCCCCCACTGAAGACAATCAGTGGACAGCTACTAGACTTACCCCTACCCGCCTCAAATTCACCAAACTCCCTCAACCACCTCATGTTCCCTGACCTCTTGCGCTTATCCCGATTTCTCGCCATACTCTATATAAACATAACAGAATTCCAATATATTACCCCAGATCCCTACTTGCCTCCGGGTAATAGCCCATCACAGTGGTTTTCCCACTTACCTTTATAGAACATCTTCAGTGGCAAGGTGTACTCTGTGATTACACTGAAGATGAAGTCTTATCTCATACTTATATCACTATCTTTCTCTTGTATTTCAATCTCTATTACTAACCCAACTTTCATATGGAGATTCTCTATAGTTGAAACTTGGTCACGCAAAAATAAACAGCACTCACAGCTACAAGGCACTGCTGACTGCCCCCCTTCAGGCTGCCAACCCCATCTTACTATAAATTTCACCCTATCGTGTTGCAGCACGGCCAGAGCTAAGGCTCTCTGCTTCCTGCATGATCAGACACATTACAATTGTAAGACTTACTGGAAACAAAAGAACCTAGGATGCCCTTATATTTATTGTAAGATCCATTATGCAACCTTGAGACAATAGAAACCCACTGCTCTCTTCACCGTTGCGAATCAACGAACCCCCCTTCAATACCAATTAAATATCAAAGACCCATGGGACCCCTGATGGGTAGACGGTGTCAAAGGTGGACTCTACACAGGCTACACAATTCTTAGTTCATATCCCATGGCTACTCTCCTGATAAAAAGAACACTTGTCCAGCAAAAATCCCTTCCTCAAAAAATACAAGTCCTACAGAATTTAACCTTAGCCATACAATCACAAGAGCAGGCCTTACAAGATCAATTACACTCCTCCAATAAGGACCCCTTCTCATGGTTAAAACTAGTCCGTCAAGGGTTAAACCTAACATGGGCAGCCAACCTAACAAATCTCTCCCACTGTTTCCTCTGTGTGGCCCTTGAAAGAGTCCCCTTAGTGGCAGTCCCCTTACCTACTGCTTTCAAGGCTACAACTAACTCTACAGGCACCTCCCAAAAACCGTTCTTCCTCCAAGTCCCACTATACCAAAACCCAGAAAGTTCAATCCTTCCTTTCTGCTAGTCTACCCCAAACACCTCCTGGTGTAATTATACTCAGCCACCTGCTAAGACCCAGACGGCTCCCATCGGAGGTTATTTCTGCTGCAACCAAACCCTCTTCAAGGTCCTTAATCACACATCCATCGGTCAATCCCTCTGTGTCCCAGTGTCCCTAGTACCTAGTTTAATCTTATATAGCAAAGCAGAAGTAGCTGAACTTGTCATACAATTTAACCCTCCTCCTAATGACCTCCAAAAATGGCTGTCTTCCTTCCCCTAGTCATCGGAGTCTCCCTGCCCTCCTCCCTAGTGGTGTCAGGGCTTGGAACTGGGGCACTTGCCCACTCGGTACAGTCTACCCGATCTCTAGCAGCTCAAATCCGAGAGGCCATAGAGGCTTCAGCTGAAAGCCTGGCCTCTCTGCAGCATCAAATTACCTCAGTGGCCCAGGTAGCAGCACAAAATATGTGAGCATTAGATTTACTTACTGCTGAAAAAGGAGGAACATGTGTCTTCTTAGGAGAAGAATGCTGCTATTACATAAAGGAGTCAGGCCTAGTAGACAGTAACATCCAAACCCTAAACAGGATTAAAGCAGAATTAAAAACCTACAATATCCCCTTCACCCCTGGACCACTGGTATGGCTGCTGCCCGTAATACAGCAGATGCTCCCATTCCTAATTCTCATACTAATCCTCTGTCTTGTCTTATGTTTCGCTCCTGTTTTAATCAAATTTCTCCGAGCCGAAGTTCAAGAGATCACCCGTGTCGCCTTCAACCAGGTGCTCCTACATCCCTATGTCCAGGTGCCAACCATAGACCCTCATAACAACGCCCCCTAACAGCAGGAAGCAGCTAGACAGACAACGATGCCCCCCATCACTATAATCAATAAAAGGTTGGATTGTCTGGATGGAGGGAGGGAGGGAACAAAAGAACAAAGGGACTAAAATGGCGCATTTCCAGGTTCTTCATTGTCAACTTTCCCGTGCCCGGGAAAGGCACAGGTCAACTGCGCAGGTGCAGTCTGACGTCTGACGAAGAAAATCGAAGCCTACCTAGCTGCGCCTACCGCCCCTCCCCCGACCTGCCTATGTCCCGCCCCCGACCCGCCTATGTCCCGCCCACTGCCCTCCCACTCCCGGGCCCAGGACATAAAAGCCACTCCTGGCGGGCGTGCGGCACCAGCTTCCTTGGCCCCTGCTCATGTGTGGACCTAGGAACCTCGCCTGAGAATGCCGGAGCGACTTTGTTGGCCTCCACCACCGGAGACCGGTGAACCTTGCCCCTCCTTCACATTGGCAAGTTAATAAAGTTTTCTTTTACCCTGCTTACTTGCCTATTCTCTGGCACTTACTCTGGTGGTCATTTGGAGTACTCTGGTGGTCGTCTGGAGCAAATCAAATAGACCAGTTCGTTTGTGAGAGAGAACCAATTATAAGACATAGCTATGATGAGCCCTTCTGAGGTCAGAACAAACCTCAAACACTGACTTCACACCTACCCCTGAAAAAGAGCTCAAATTTAATTGGATCAGACTTGGAACAGTTTATATCAGGGCATTCTTGTAAACAATTGAGCAATCAGCAAGCAATTAGTGGAGCCTATCAGCTGAGTGTGATAAGGGAAAGAAATAGTCAAAGAAAGCCCTGCTCAAACAACTCTCATCCCACCTGACTGTGCACGTTTCTAACTTTGCACTCTTTGAGAAGCAACATCAGGGGCCTCACACTACTGGGGAAATAGACATCCCTAGAATGGTCTAGCCAAGTCACAAAATAAATAAACAAGCAAACAACAACAAGGCTCGGGGAGAGTATTGGTAACCAGAGTTACTACAAAATATTATGTTGAGTTATCAAGAAAAAGTTGTGAGACAAGGAAACAGAAAAAGTATAATCTACACAGGATCAAAAGCAGGTAACCAAATATGCCTGTGAAAGAGACCAGATGTGAGGTTGACAGAGCTATATAGGAGTAATGTTTATATATCTCACTGGAATTAAGTTAGTATAGATCTGAAGTAGATTCTGATAAGTTAAGACATATATGGTAAACCCTGGAGTAACTACTAGAAAAAAAGTAAAAAACATAGTGAAAGAAATTTACGTATGCAAAAGAAATCAATAATGGAGGAATAGAGGAACAAAAAGAAGATGAGACAGAAAACAAAAAGTAAACTATCTGATATAAACACAACTCTATCAATGTAACATTAAATGTTAGATTTGATTGGATAACAACCTAATCAAGAGGCTGAGATCATCAGACTGGATAAAGATACAAAATCCGACTGCATGCTGTCAACGAGAGACACATTTGAGATTAAAAGATATAAATAAGTTGGAAGTAAAGGGATGGAAAAAGATATACCATGCAAACAGCAACCTTGTAGTAACTTTACTAACATCAAACAAAACAGACTTTAAAACAAACCAAAAAGTTACTAGAAATAGAGAGGAATATTTATAATGACAAAAGGGTCAATTCATCTAGAGAAAATAACAATTTAATAACAATGTACTTAACCACTGAGACTCCAAAATCCCATGCAGTGAAAACGAACAGAATTGAGGGGATATATTAGTCTGTTCTCACACTGCTGACGAAGACATACCTGAAACTGGGTAATTTATAAAGAAAAAAATTTAATGGACTCATGTTTCTATGCTGCTTGGCAGGCTTCACAATCATGATGGAAGGCAAAGGAGGAGCAAAGACACATCTTACATGGGGACAGGCAAGAGTCAGAATGAGAGCCAAGTGAAAGAGGAAATCCATTATAAAACCATCAGATCTCATGAGACTTATTCACTACCACTCAAATGGTATGGGGGAACCACCCCCATGATTCAATTATTTCCCACTGGGTCCCTCCCACAACACATGAGAATTATGGGAGCTGTGATTCAAGATGAGATTTAGATGGGGACACAGCCAAACCATATCAGGGATAAATAGACAATTCAACAATAATAGTTTGAAGCTTTCATACTAATGTTCTATAATGAATGAAACAAGTAGGCAGAAGACAAACAAGGAAACAGACTTGATCAACATATAAACCAAGTCCAGGTAGACCTAGCAGACATCTATAGAAAACTCCACCCAGTGACAATAGAATAGGCATTTTTTTTCAAATGCCCATGGAACTTTCTTAAGGATTGACCATATAAGATGCCATAAAACAGCCTTCATTAAATTACAAATGATTAAACTAATGCAAATTCTTTTTTATAACCATAATGAGTAAAAAGTAAGAATCAATAACAACAGAAAGAAGTTTGGGGGATTCACAAATGTGTAACAATAAAACAACATATCTTTTTTTTTTTTTTTTGAGATGGAGTCTCGCTCTATCGCTGGGGCTGGAGTGCAGTGGCTGGATCTCAGCTCACTGCAAGCTCCGCCTCCCGGGTTCCCGCCATTCTCCTGCCTCAGCCTCCCGAGTAGCTGGGACTACAGGCGCCTGCCACCTCGTCCGGCTAGATTTTTGTATTTTTTTAGTAGAGAGGGGGTTTCACCGGGTTAGCCAGGATGGTCTCGATCTCCTGACCTCGTGATCCGCCCATCTCGGCCTCCCAAAGTGCCTGGCCAAAACAACATATCTTAAATAACCCATGAGTTTAAGAAGAAATCATAAGGGACATTAGAAAGTACTTTAAAATGAATGAAAATGAAAACACAACACACCAAAACTTGTGGGATGAAATCAATGCAGTGCTTAGAGGAAAATATATAGCTGTACATTCCCATAATAATAAAGAAGAAAGATCTCAAACTAAAAACCTAACCTCCCACCTTAAGACGCTGGAAAAAGAACACCAAACTATAACAACAAGCACAGGGAAAGAATCGTAAAGATTAGAGTGAAAATCAGTAAACTAAAGAATAGAAAAGCAATGGAGAAAATCAATAAAACCAAAAGTTGGTTCTTGGAACAGATTTTTTTTTAATGACAAACCTCTAGCTAGGGAAGTATATGTATTTCAAGAAAATGTAATCAACTTTCAATGTACAATCTATAGGGTTTTTTAAAATACATTCACAGTTTTCTGGATAAGATATAGTATAAGCTGTGAAGCTGAAATTCATAGCATAAATCATAAGTGTCTGATATAGTAGCATTATAACTAGCTTAAACAATCACTGCATATGCATCTGGGCTCCTAATGGGATTCTTGGAAGTTAGCAACAATGAGATAGAGGACAATTCAGACCCCAGTGGACTGCTGAGCCAGAACAACTTGGAGGTATTGACCATCCCTGAGATCCTCTGATTTTATAAATATCAGCAAAAGGTTCATTTACCCCAAATCTTAATGTATGTTGTTTCATAAATCTGTTTTATTAAAATGCCAGGAAATACAGCAACATTTAATAATAATACTTGTTTTTTAAGTCCCAGGGATACACAAGGCTGTGATGTATTATTTCACTTGGCCAACGTTGCTGGATCTATGACATAAGCAAATATTTGGGTATACAGTGTAGCCACCAGGCACATCTTTAGGAAATGCAGATAACAGATAATCAGCTTGGAGAAAGGCTAGAAGTTAGAAGATCACTAGTGGTCTTTTCTGAGCATTTCAGGGACTATGTGGCCAGTTGCTTCACCACAGCTAACTGTATCACTCTTACTTGATTGTCCTATTTGGGAGGAAAATATGATTCATAGCTGTCAACTTCTGCAACAGAGATAAGGACTTTTTCTTTTATGTGTCCCTAGCAGCTTGCACTGGCCTGGCATGCACAATAGTTTCCTGGCCTAAGAGCAATAACTGTAATTCCAGAGTGCCTATGATGTGCCAGCCAGAGGTCATGTATCTTTGACCCTTCCAGGGCTAGCATGGAGCTATATGCCTCATCATGCATCTTCATCTTCTTATAGTCATCACAAAATGCTGAATGCTTGCTCAAATGTGGGAACAAGCCCTCCTTGAAGTCTAGCAAGGTAGTTAAAAGATTGCCCGGGATGGTTCCTGGCTCAGCCACCTCCTACCCATGTAAACTTGGGCAAGTTATTTAACCTCTCTGTGCCTCAGTTTCTTTTTCTGTAAAATGGGGTCAATGATAACACCTACCTCCCCGTTTATTAAAAGATTTAGTGAGTTGATGCTTGCCAAGCACTTAGAACAACACCTGGAAGATAAGAAATGCTATGTGTTTCTTAAATAAATAAAATTAATCATTGAGTTAAATCTCCCTCTTACTATATGAAAAAAATGAGCTTACTCCAAACTTCACAGTCTTTTCTGCCAATGGGCATGTGCTTCTACCAGAGGGAAAAAGGATAATGGACCTTGAGTTTCCTGATATTCCCATGGAGGCCAAAACCTTCTGCTCATGAGCCTGTGTTCACCCCTACTTGGAGTGTTTTCTCCCCAGCACTGGCTTGGGAGCAGACCCAAAGTCTCCTTCTCCTACCAAGCCATGCGTTTTGCAGACTCAGATGTTTGACAAGTATTTTGCCAAAGCGGAAACATCCCAGTGAAAACTAATGACGAAGACCGTTCTGCTGCACTCTGTTGCCTCCTCTAACTGGAGAAGATGACAAACAGCACACACAGCGTCCCTCTCAGAACCACCTATGTGGTCACAGCTTTCATAGAACTCCCTACAGTGTCCACAGGCCCCAAGACACCACTGCCCAGGGCCCCCCTGACCCACAACCTCCTAACACAGTGGCATGCCATTTTTGTTTCTGCTGGTCAGTGTGACTGCTTCAGTTCCTCCAGTGGGATCCAACTGATCTTTGATGTTCTTTATACTCTGGGGTGTATTTGCTCTAAGGGTGTGAACAGAAGCTCAGTAAAGCTCAGATAAAACCCAAAACATGTTCTGCTAAATTCCATGCTCCAAGGGGTGCCAGATGTAGCAAGAAAAAAAAGAATGCCAAGTTAAATTTGAACTTCGGATAAACGACAATTTTTTAGTATATGTTCCATACAGTATTTGGGAGCTATCTATACTAATTTTTTTTTTTTTTTTTTTTTGCTGTTTATCTGAAATTCCCGTGTAACTGGGCAGCCTGTATTTTATCTGGCAACCCCACAGGCTGGAGAAGCCTTACAAAGTTAGTTAGTATTTGGTGGTGGGGTGGGGAGGGACTGTCCCTCTCTATAAATGATTTTTTACCAGCAGGCCCATGGTAGGATTGTGAATGAGACAGCACAGAAGCAACTGCAGAGGGTCACGCAAAATCTCTGTGTGGGCAGCTTTGCTGTGTGCCACCCTGGGGCAGAACGAAAATCTCACTTACATAACGGAGGTGATCTTTACTTCTGTTTATTTACTTGTCCTGAAGAACTCTTTAGAATTTCACATGTACTTGAATTCATCATGAATCCTCCACAATGGCCACTTTCAGCAGGGAATTCAGCGTATGGAGTTTTCTTTGACTCCAAAGAATTGAGCTAAGATAAACTGACATTCATGAAAACATGCTTATGTATTCATACATATGCCTTTGTATATTCTCTCTTATACCCACTCTGGCTAAGGCCAGTGTTTCCTCATGATATGGTTTGGCTCTGGGTCCTCATCCAAATCTCATGTAGAATTATAATCTCAGTGTTGGATGAGGAGCCTGGTGGGAGGTGATTGGATCGTGGCGGTGGACTTCCCCCTTGCTGTTCTTGTGATAGTGAGTGAGTTCTCACAAGATCTGGTTGTTTGAAAGTGTGTAGCACTTCCCTCTTTGCTCTCTCTCTCAATGGCCATGTGAGGATGTAACTACTTCCCCTTTGCCTTCTGCATGATTGTAAGTTTCCTGAGGTCTACCCAGATGCAGAAGCTTGTGTGTCCTGCAGAACTGTGATCTAATTAAACCTCTTTTCTTTATAAATTATCCAGTCACAGGTTTGTCTTTATAGCAGTGTGAGAACAGACTAATACACCTCAGTAATATTAATTGTAGGCTAGTATGTAAGGCTATTGTAATAGCTCTGTTAAAATAAAGACAGCATTCTGAATAACTGAGTTTAATCATATCACATGATGTTTACATGCCTAGTGCTGGCTGTAGTTGGTACTCAAAGTTTACCTATACTATACAGATGGTAAAAGTCAGATGGCTTTGTGCAGGGTGGAAGGAGGAAAGGAAAGAGGAAAGAAGAAAAAGCAAGGAAAAATATACAGAAGCAGAAAGAGAAAAAGTAAAATAGAGAAGAGTATACCCAAGTATCTAATTTCTCACTAGGTTAGATAAATTTTCCTTCAACAATTAAGCTTTTAGTCTTTTTAGATTGAAGATGCAAAAATCTTTGAAGAAATAAAATCAATTTAATCAAATAATCAGTTGTTTGGGAGCATAAACAGATAAAATATTGAAAGCACAATTGAATGCAAACAGCCGTCCCAGAGTGTTTGTGATATAGCAATTCTCTCTCTATGGTACATTTATCATGTACCATACATGTACATATTATACATGATACATTATCTATAAATTAAGTTGATTTTGTCTCCAAAAGTGTTTAATAATATTATATATTTATGTATGCATCCTTGAAAATGGTTATGGAAATAATGATCTATCCCGAAGCAAGAAATTTTTGTTTTGTTTTGTTTTACTCCTCAATATCCTCTTTTGCTGTTTATCTGAAATTCACATTTAACTGGGCAACTTGTATTCCTGTAGAATAGTGAACCCAACAACAAAAATACCTGCCCTTGTGGGGCTTATCCTTAGTCTTCCTTGTGTTGCCTGCACTCTGATACAATCAGCTGTATTTGACTACCAAGCATCAGAAAAAAATTCTTTAAAAGTTAGTGATCAGATTAAATGCAGGTGAGATGCAAAAAAAAAATTCTTTTTTTTCTGATGCTGGTTTATGCAGAGCTGGCTTCATGGCCTGGTGACTGGTGCATTCACGCAGGGCCTCCTGATCAGAAGGGTGTTGCTTTTACCAGCCTGTGAGTCTTAATAATTTTGTACATGCAATCCTTCATTTTCATTTTCTCCTGAACTCTGCAAAGTATGTAGCCAGTCCCAGGTTTATGCATTATAATATAACAAAAATATCAAAAATAATAATTGCTGTTCCATAGAGAACTTAGAACTTACCTCCTAAGTGGATGTATCTGGGACCCCCAAACCCCTGGGAAGTCAGAAGATAATTTTTTCTTTCATGAGAATAATGAAGTCTCAAGATACTAAGTCCATGTCTAGCTAAAAGTCTGTTGGGGGCTAAAATCCACCTTTCCTAAACCTCACGTCACATCTCTCAAACTTAATTGCTTCATCCTTGCACTTTCCCGGGTCTTTCTGTTTTCTCTCTCTTTTCATAGCTGAAGCTATCACTAAAACTGTGGCCCTCTCAGCTCTGTCTTTACCATTCTTTTGCATTCAGTCTGGATCTTTATCACCTTGAAGGCATAGGTGGCCCTTCACAGCCAAGCACATTTCAGGCATCCAGTTTTGTATGTTTCCCATGATTGCGGCATATTTTTACCTCATCTCGTAGTTAATATAGGACAGGAAGAAAACAGGCTGCACAGGTTATGTGCTTGAAGGGATGAAGTGGAAGGAGAAATGAAGTCTTTCTAACTCTGGCCTCCTGCTGTTGCACAAGTCAGGCCAATGATGTGGCAAGTCCTAGGGGCACATGGCTTTTCAGAGTGTCATTGTTTGAGGAGGCCATGAGTGGTTTAGCCGGTGGCCTCTGCTTCTTTTTATTTTGAGTGCTTCTGAATACACAACTGTGCTGTGAATACACAGCTACCACTGTGAGGTAAACCAAGCCACAGCTGTCCTTCTTCCAAGGTTGGGGTCGCTGCTCAGCAGGAGCTGGTGTTCTTGAAGGGATGATGATCTTCTACCGGTAAGATAATTTCCAAATCTTTAGAGGTGAATTTAGAGTGAGGGGTTCCCTTACTTGTGGGATTTAATCCATCCTACCTTAATATCTATAAGCTTATAATGCCTTCTTGTCTGTGTTGTTGTTGTTGTTGTATGTGTGTGTGTGTGTTTAAAGGTCTTGGCCCAGATGACGTGCTCAAAACATGTTAACGGGATTCAAATCTATATTTTGATTAATCAGAAATACATACCTGCAAAAACACTGCTCTTGGAAAAGTTTAGAAAAGAGTTGAGCCGTCTGTTTTCTGGTTTTCCAGTTCGACTTTCTTTTTCGTAGTTCCGCTGAATGGTATCATTCTCATCCCTTGGCAACGGTTTTGTAGAGTTATAGTTTCTGGAAGGGGAAGGGCTTCGGTTCTAAAGTTAGTGATCAGATTAAACGCAGGTGAGATGCAACACCAGCATATCGTAATTATCTTATTTCCTGTTTTGCAGTCCCTAACATCCAGTTATGTAAATCACAAGGATTCTTATAATAACACCTGTCTTCTCCCCCAAATAAAATGGAGTTATCTTCCTTTTTAAAAACACAAAATCTACAACTTTATCATAGAGAAACAAGCCTACTGAGCAAGATCCCTATAATCATTCAAATATACAAAAGCTACAAAGGCAAATACTTCACCCTCCAGTCCTAAATTTACCTCTTTTATTTTTTCTGAAGCTCTAAACTTTCCCTCTTCATTTTCACACATTGAAAGCCGTCCTGAAATTTTCAAGAACAATGGCAAGTTTTCAAACATTTCCTAGAAAGTGTGTAACCCTGTCTTTCTCTTTGTTCTACTATACTTACATCGGTAAATGAGTGTGACACTTACAAGGCCAGGTATTTTTATCCCAGTCCATTCAAAGGTGGACCAGAGATAACACAGCTCCTGTGCTTGGGCGGGGGGTGCTGTGGCTGCGGTAGTGGGGGGAAATGTGGCAGGAGAAGCTACGAGAATCATAGGGCAAGCAAGGCGTTCCTTAAGGAAGAAAGCTTTCTAAATAACACACTGCTCCGTTCTTTCTATCCCTCTTTAAAGCTGTTTTGCTCCTAACCCATTTTTCTTATATTTTTAATAGAGACGGGGTTTCACCGTGTTAGCCAGGATGGTCTCGATCTCCTGACCTTGTGATCCGCCCGTCTCGGCCTCCCAAAGTGCTGGGATTACAGGCTTGAGCCATCGCGCCTGGCCCCCATTTTTCATTAAGTTTAACTCCTTTGGAAAAGTCCTGTCACTTTCCTAGGGAAAGTCTCCAGGGGAGTGAGTTTTCAAGATCTGCCGCGGAGTGTGTCCTGCCAGTGCGTGGAAGACCATTTGTTTACAAAATTCCGTAAATACCCAGATGGCACTTCCCTGTGCCCTGCAGCTGCTCGACAAGCAGGTAGACTTGCAGGCGCTCACAGAACTCACTTCTGTGAAGCCCTTTCTTCTCTGGGAGCCTTCACTGCTATTGTGATGTCCTGCTTGCTCCTCCCGTTTTATTCCAGATGCACAACATTAATACAAAATGTTGGAGATCATGACAGCGTTGGGCTCCAGAAACAGTATTGTTTGTCATTTTGAAGCCAGGCCTCAAAATGACTTGAACTTCTGAAGAAGGAGCTGGCATCATTTCTATCATTTACACAATCGGATGTTCAGTGTGTGACGGTAGGAATGGGGGTGGGGTGGGTCCACTTCTATCCATTAGGGAACTCTGGTAATATCATAGATTCAATATGCCAAGTTTTCCAGGTGGTAGCTTATTTAACTATTGTTAGGGATAACTCAAAGAGCTTTGTATTGCCCCTTCACAAAGTTATGAAAGGGCTATTAAATACATGTATGGGATTAGTATATTGCAGAAATGTTTGCACAGGCATCGAGATGCCAAGTAGTAGCCTCTCCATGGTGACCTCCCTCCAGTCATGCTTGGTACACAGGCATAGCTGCAATGCAAATCCCCTAGACCCCTCTTCTACCAGATGGCCAACCCCCCATCCCCAGTGTTTCTTATATGAGTGATCTCAAGAAGTCTGTGTATTAGTTATTTGTTGCTTCATAACAAATGACCCAAAATGCAGTAACTTAAACAACAGTCATCTTTTATTATATCTCACGGTGTCTGAGAGCCAGGAATCCAGGTAGGGCACAGCAAGAGTAGCATGTCTCTGTCCCATGATTTCTGGGGTCTTCAAGGGAAGACTCGAAGGCAGAGTGTTGAAATCCTTTGGGGGATCATCACTCTCATATCTGCTAGCTGATGCTGGCTGCTGGCTGGGCCTGAGGCCTTAAGCCAGGAAACTGACATGTGATTTCTTGATGTCACCTGGGCTTCCTCACAACATGGTGACCCTCCAGAGAAAGAGACAGAGCCTGAAAGAGCCATGTGCCTTTCCCTGCCCAGCTTTGGTAGTCATGCAGCATTGATTCCACTGAGCTTCACGGGCTGAGTCAGTTATAAAGGACTTCTCTGGCTCAAGGGGAGGGAATGTAGATACCACCTTTCTTTGGAGATGAATCCAATCACATTAAGAGCATGTGGCATGGAAAATGCATTGGTTCAGCCACCTTTGGAAGATATAATCTGCCATCGGTACCTTCCCCAAATACAGTCTTCCTTGTGGAACTGGGGGATATATCATAAACTCTAAATAGGAAAGGCACTTCCTGAATAAATACTAATTGGCTGTCTGTGAGGCATACAGTGCCTCTAGGTCCCCTGTGGGGTGGGACAGCTCAGGAAGTCCAAGGATTCAGTGAAAACCCTAGAAGATCTTGCCAACTGGAAGAGAGGGAAGCTGATGGCTGGACTCCTCTCCCAGTTATGCTTTTGGATAAATATCTGGAGAGCACAGGGCTTAGCAAGTCAAGAGCCAGCTACAGCAACACCATAAAAACACGCTACAGCTGAGTGCACTGGGTGATTTTGTAAGCAGCATCCCACGTGGTCCACCAGACAGTGAGCTGATTGAGGTGTGGATTTTCACGGAGATTCAATGGTAAACAAGAAAGATGCATCTCCTACATCCATATGTGTTTGGTTAGAAGAGTTGGACAATAAACAAAACAGAATAAACAAAGTGACAAACGAACACGCTAGGTAGTGATGGGCATTGTGGCAATCCCAGAACAGGTGATGGTGGTGACACACAGTGCCTACACCCAGAACAGCGGAGTACACTGTCATCAGTAATCGCCTCTCCAGGAAATTGGGGGCACTCTTCAGACTCAGTTACTTATGGTCTGTGAGTGAAGGAATTAGAGTCCCTGGAGAGACCCCTTAGGAACACCAGTGACCAATAGATTGCACAGGTTGGCTCAGCAGCAAAGCCAAGGTTACATCTTGGGATTCCTGGCTACAGCCCATTGCTCTCCCCAACCTGCACATGACTGCAGACAGCGGCGGCCTATTCAGCATCTCAGGGCTGTCGGGAGTGGTGTCTAGGAAGGATCAGTTGCTCTCTCCATCTGTGGCCTTGAATGTGTGCTCAGAGCCCCCTGAGAACAGACAAACCCTTGAAGAACCAACTGAGAAATATCATCTTCCTGTCCATTCAGGTCAGGAAATAAATGAAAACATCTTTCTTTACATAGTAGATTTGGTCATGAAAAGCTGATTGTAAATACAATCTTTGTGGGTTAAACTGTATTTTAAAAGCTCTCTGACGTCAGGATTGGCACAGTGTTGATAGTCATTGGACAAAGGGTGCATGAGGGCTCATTAGACTATTCTCTTTTGCTTGGTGTATGCTTGAAGTTTTCTCAAATAAAAAGTAAGTAAAGAAGTAGATAAAATACTTCCTCTGGCAGTACATTTGTCTCTCTTTCCCTCTCTTCCACTATTAAAATGAGAATGATTACTTCCAACAAATCGTTTTTGTAAAATTAAGTCTTGCAAAAAATGACTTATAATTGTTTCTGTACACTGGGTTTTTCTGAAACCAAGCACAGCATATTGAAATGATTTGCAGTATTAGCTTCACCTTTAATTCCTGTGATAGTTAAGTAATACGAGTAGGCATGTTTCTACCTATTGCAAATAAATTTGTGGGGCATCAAAAGGAGATGTGGGGTTGGTGTCATGATGAGTGAGACAAGGGATGAACCTGGAGGTTGTGAGGCTGAGGTTGGCCCCTTCTCTCTTCCACCCAGTCTGGGACCCCTGGCCATGTCTCATTACCTCTCAGGGTCTCAGTTTTCTCCTAAATCAGCTCTGGATCATTTCAAGAATCCTTTCCTTCCAGCACTGTAGACAGTTCTGGGGGTCAAAACGTGTTATAATTCTCAGATCACCAGGGTCACATGAGATGAGGACAGGGATGAGAGATTAAAACTCCCTGTCTCCAGGAGTAAGAAAGCAATACAGTCCCTCAAGGCCGTTAACAATTTTCGTGATCCATAGATTTCTTACCGCTTAATTCTCTGCTCTCCCTTCTTTAGGCTAATATTTTAAACATTATGAAAAGGAAACCGATGAAAAGATGAGTAACAGGTTCTGGCTGTTGAGCACAGTTTCACAATATTTTTGAATTTCTCCGATAACCCTGCATATTAATGTCATTTTCTTTACTGGGAAGAAAGTCAACAGACCTTCAGCCAAACCATGACCACTTGGTAACCTGTTGAAAATTCTATATTTGAACTCCTGCCCCCAGCTCCACCTTTCACCTTGACTGGTAGGGCGGTCTCTCAGGGTTCTCTCTTCTCATCCTCTGCCAACAATGTCAACTATGGTATCTCTGGAAGACAGGGGGAAAAAGACGAAATGCTCACAGTTTGATGAGCTTATCATTCTTTCAGATAATGGGATTGTGAGTCCTTATTTTTCTTAAATTTTCTGCATTTTAACTTTCTTCTTAGTGCTTTCTACACGCTCCATGTTTTATTCAATGAGCATGCATTACTTTATACTCAAGAAAAAAGCAATGCACACTGTTTTTTAAAGTCACTATTGGTACTCCTCAGACTAAATCCTTCCTTGACCCTCCACTGCCATAGTATAAAATCCAATGTATTGATTTGGTTCTTCCACCCTCAGTGCCTGGCTGGCTACCCTCCTAATCTCACCTTCGTCACCTCTTCCCTGACCTCTCTCCCTCCCCCTCCCCGTCCTCCTTCCCACCTGTGCTCACCCACACCTTCCACACCCCAGACACCAAAGCACCCTCCATCTGAATCTCCCCCACCCACAAGGGTTTGCCTGACCACTCCCACACTTTCTTTAGGAGCCATTTCAAGCTGGGCCTCTGCTGGCCCCCAGGGAGGCTTCCCTGCTTCTCCAGGGCTCTGGGGCACCCCGCCTTGCTGACCATCCTCCTAGAACGAGCCACAAACAGCAGCATGTGGTGTGTTCTCAGGGCTGTTCTTCACTAGACTGGAAGTGCCCTGAGGACAGGCTCAGTGCCATTACTTCTGTTAATTTTCTTTTCTTTTCTTTTCTTTTTTTTTTTTTTGGTTCTGGTTTTTGCTATTTGACCATAGCAAAATTATTCATTGAATGTTTCCTTGAGTTTTAAGGGGTCTACACAGCAATTACATATCACTAGGGTCTTTCTTATTTCCCAAGAAAAGCCACTTTGAAGTAAAACTATGGAGAGTGTTGCATGCCCAGGACTTTTCAAAACACACAGACTTTCTCATGGTGTTGCCTGAAGCGTGTTGCTCCCGCTCTGCCTGTGCTAGGCTCCTGCTCTTCCTGGAATGCCTTCCTTTCTTAGTTTACTGGCTAAGTCCTGGTCACCCTTCCAAACTTGGTTTTGACACCCATGCTGCCCTCCCCAGCAGCCCCTTGAGCTGGGAGCTGGAGACATCCCTCTGGAAGGTGCCTCAGGGCACCCTTGTCTCTCCAGGTGCTGTCATTTGCATACCTGTTTCCCCCACAATTCCCTAGAGACTCTGACCAGCCCCTAGAGGTGCTAGTTGAGTGCTTGTGGAAGGAAGGAATTTCATGTTAGCAGTCTACATGCCAGGGAGTGCTCGTTGGATACGCAGAGAGGGAATTTTAAGGACAGGGAAATGCAGGGACCCCAGGAGAGCTTTGCATTGCTCTCTGCACGGGGCACCCGGCTGGGGGTGAGTGGGACCTACCACCCTGAGTCTGTTCTCCAGGATCCCCCAGGGCAGGACTGCCTGCCTACAGCATGACCCTGATCCATGCCGGTGTCATAGGGGCTAACAGAGTCAGCCAAGCATCCATGCAGTGCCCGCCTGCCATCCTTCGCACAGTAAACCCCAGATTCTCTATTATTTTTGATTTCTCCTTCCCATCATTTGTCCAGAGTCTTGCCAGTTCTGAGACCAAAGAGTAGCCAAGAGTCACCCTTTAGGAATGTAAAATGATTCTTGTTCCAACAAGGCTCCACTTAATCATACACTCTACAAATTCAGGGAGCTCATTTGGGTAAAATACAGCTTTTCCTTTTCATACATTTGCTGCTTTCTCCAAACAAACTCTAGGAAAGACTGCAACATCAGCACTTTGACAATTTGGAACTGAAATAGAGAGTCTGGAGTCTGGGATTTCATGTCTCCTCTGATTGAAAAAATAAAAATTCTTTGAAGTGCATAAACTTGTGCTTGGCCGTGTTTTCATCTGACATTGTTTCATTTTTCACAGACCAAGCTAAAGCAAGAAAAATTATTCTCCCACCCTTCACCAGCAAGATTCTCTGCCTTTTCAGCCTTTCACACAGCCAGGACCGGGGACCTCCTGAAAAGTGGTGTTGGTCCCTCCATCAGGCAGACCTCAGAGTGGAATCCCCTGCCTCCTCTTCATCTTTCTACCCCTCCTGTCCCCACCAAAGCGACACATGCCACAGAAGGTGACCTGGAAAATGCCTTGTGCACTGTGGGGCGATGGGAAGTGGGGGTAGGCTTGGGTCAGGTGCTGTCACCTCTGCACCCATCACACACATCCTCCTCCCTCATGCCGGGGTCTCAGCATGAGTTGGAGGTGTTGGCATCTCAGGGAGGAGGACCGCTGTGACCCACAGGGAGACACATGCACCTGCCCCCACTGTGACTTCTGCCCTCCTCCCCTGCAGGGATGGTGATGGCCAGTTGATGTGTTGACTGGGCTTGGTGCACGGCGGCTGCTAGGCACCTTCACTCCATCCTGAAACAGCAGGAGAAAGTGCCTCGTGAAGTTTGGAAGAAGTAAAGGGAACCTAAGCATGTTGCAGGGCTGCTTTATCTCACAAAAAGCAAATCAACAGCATCTGCTCTTCAAGAGGACAACAGATCCCGGCCTCCTGACGCGCCCCTCCCCTGCGCTCTGGGCCTGCAGAAGGCACCTGGTGTGACTTCGCATTGTTTTGAAGCTGGAAAGGCAGATATTTTGAGCCCTAAAGAGGTTTTGCCTTCTGAGGTAGGGATGAGGATATCTTCCAGTCTCCCTTTGGTCCCGGGGGGATGGCCAAACCCTGCATGCAGCAAAATCACCCAAATAATGAAGCTTCTGGCCAAGGCACAGTGTCCATGGTGTGGAGTGGGCATTTCCCAGGACCATTCTCTCCCGGAGTCAGGCTGCCCATGCCTGGAAAGTTGTTCTCACTCTCAGGAGCTCAGGAGCTGAGGAGACCCGCAGTGACATCTGGCTGGTGTCCTCCCCCCAAGTCTGGAGGAAAGAATAGAATACCAAAAGGAGCTGACCGTCCCCACACCCCCTGGGACCATGACATCCGCGGTGACCTGCAGGACTAGGGGACCAAGGACAGGTGATTCCAGAGTGTCTGGCATCGGCGCATTTGGAGGACAGTGATCCTCAATGACCAACAATCACGCACAGGGTGGGAGTGGGAGAGATGTTCCCAGCCTTAGGCATTGAGGAAAAGCTCAGCCCTGGGGCAAGGCAGGCAGGCCATGAAGGGAAGACCTGAGCGGGAGGGGAAGGGGCTGGGAGAGCAGCTGGACTGTGAGCAGCTCCACGAGAGCGTGGGCTAGGATGCAGGGAGGAGCTCCCGGGAGAGCAACCCTGGGGCCAGGCTGGGACTGCATGTGGACCCCAGGAGAAGGCCCTTCAGGAGCAGCTGCAGGCTATGCTGTGGGCTGTGCTTTCCTAAACTCAAAGGCTCCTGGTGAAGTGTGTTTTGGGTAGAGCTCAATCTCTCACGGGCTCTGGGAGCTCCAGGCACAAGTGTGGGGACATCCCCAGGGTCACTGCAGCCAAGGTGGCATCAAGGCAGCAGTGGGGGTAAGGTAGGGAAGCAGGAAATGTAGGGGCTCATCCTGGCAGCCCAGCACAATAGGCAGCTTGTGAAATGGCCTGGATGAACCCACCTTGGCATTCACAGCTGTGCAATGCCCTCCCCTTGAGTGTGAATCTGTGACTTGCTCCTAACCAACCGGATGTGGCAAAGGTGGTGGCATGTCACTTCCATGACGAGGATATACAAGACTGTGGCTGCTGTCTTGCCAGCACTCTCTCCTGCCTTCTCCACTTGATCTCAAGAAGCCATGGTGGAGAGTCCCATGTGGCAAGGACCTGAGTCTTGCCCACAGCCACGTGAGCTGTGTGGACCCTCACTCAGTCGAGCCTTTGCAAGAGACCTCGGCCCTGTCTGATAACTGGATTGCAGCCTGTGATAGACCCTGAAGACAAGGCTCCCAAATAAGGTGTGCGTGGATTCCTGACTCACAGCAACTCTGAAATAGTAAATGTGTGTTTTAAATCACTATCTTGTGATTACAGCAGCAGATAACTAATACAAGTATAATAGTATCTTAAAACATGCTAAAAAAATTATCTGGGGAGATGTAATCAGAGGGTGCTATATGCTATTCCTGGCAGTTGTAGCGGTAGGCAACTTTATAACCATGACGTTAAAAGGAAGTGCAGTTTATTTTGTAGTCACATGTTGATGAGGCTACGAAAGGCTGTTTATTTGAGATGTTGCTTGTAAATTCTTTATTTCTCAAGACTGTCTCTCTCACACTTTGCTCAGAACCACCTCACTCTTCCTGAGTCTCTCTCCCATTGCCTCCCACCTGAGCACGGCTTTCCTGCCCTCCTCGTTTGATCAAGAATGCAGTTAGACTGTGTGCCTGTCTTTTTGTTTAGCTTATGCAAGGCGAGTTGACTCCCAATGGCTGTTTCATTGCATCAAGTACTGCTCTCGGTTCCCTACCTCCACCCCTGTCCAGCTCTGGGTTTGGAGACGTCATATCCCAAGTGGAACCAGGACCTGGTAGCCCTCATATGTCCAGAAGAGGAATTAGGCATGGTATGCATCTGTTCAAGGGAGACTTAGAGTAATTAATGCATAATCAATTCAAAGTGGGTAACTGGATGATTTAAGAGAACACCATACAACTTCAATGACTGAAGTCTTTGGAGGACAGCCATGTGCCCATGAGGCCCACTTCCTGGGATCACTGATTCAGACAAAACTCAGGAACAAACATAGGCGGGAACACAGGCCAACCCATTCTGGCAATTTACCTTTGGCCTATGCTGCTAGGACCAGAGCTGGTCTTAGATACTCGCTTGTGCATAGTGGCAATTCTAGGGAAGGCTCACCACTACAGGAGCCCAGAGAGAGCCCAGGAACTTTGTCATCCAGGAAGCTGCTACCTCCCACCACTCTATACTTCTCAGTTTACCTCTGTCTGATTAGGGCAAAGCCTAATTTCTCAATGTCTTTTCACTTGGTTGGAATTCAGTTGAAATGAAGAATTTGGAGATTTCAATGTTTCCAGTTGAAATCATAGAATCCTTAATTCTTCACTAGCCTTTTAACTTTATTTCTAAGATATGATGTCTGATGGCCCAGCCTTTTAAAGTTGCCGTGGTGATGTTGCAAGTTCTGCTGACATACTGTTGCAGTCTCAGGAAAAGCTGGAAAACATTTCCGCAATGGACAAAGTGCTATGTTTTGGGAATTACTCACATTTCACTATCAAAACATTGTTTCTGCCTAATTTGCTTCATACAAAATTGTTTAAATTAAGTTTATTTTAAACAAATTGTTTGGAAGGGTTTAAGACACCAGCTATTTGAAAGACCTCCTCATTCTGAAATACCAAGAAAAAAAAAAATCACCACCTAAAAGTAAAGAAAGGTGAAGGGATCCATATGTGTGACCACTTTCTCAGGCCTGGCCTTCACACAGATGTTCCTAGACAAAGGTTAAATCAGGCAATGAGGTCAACAGAATACATGATCTCTTGCAAGTTTTTGCACGTGGCATTCTTGATCTAGGGAAGCTGGTTGTTTTCTCAGACCAAGAGGGAGGCTAACCGGGTGAACCAGGGGTCTGGTTAACAACAAGGTTACTATAGAGTGGTAGTGATGCCACAGTGTCAGGCTGAGTGTTGGGCCAGATAACTTCCAACGGTTCCTAGCCTGCTACACTTAGTCACCAAACCCTGACCTCACACCATTGTTGGAGAGGTGAACCTGGGAGACTGCAGAGTGGGGCTAGAGTGTGGGTCTCTTGTCTAACACAACATGCAAGTTCATTTGGAGGGAAAGAGCAAAGCTGGACTTCAAATTCCTTTGTGTGGCAATGGGTCTCCCGGGATCTGGCCTTGGCCTGGGTTCTGGGAGCTGGCCTAGCATAGAGGAGGGATAAGGCTGTAGACTCTGGAGCCAAAAATCTACATCAGAATCAGTCAGAACAGGAAGAATAGGGAGAAACTGACAGAAAGGAGAAAAAAATTTTGCAGCAATGAGGCTCCAACAAGAACAAGGACAAGGACATATAGAGGACAGGAGAGAAGGTGGAAGCCCAGGAGACTCTGAGGCACAGGGACCTCTTCAGGACCATGAAGTCTTATCTCTGGGTGGCAGAGGTAAGAATGAAGGCAGACTCAGCATAGGAAAACCAGGGTTTCCAAGCCAGGAACGGAGCTTAAAGAGTCACCAAGACAGAAGTGAGGCCAGAAGCTAGTGTCAGAGCCATGGTCTAGAGTTAGCAAGACAAGACCAATATCAAATAAGGACCAGTAGTGGGTGACATGGGCAGGGCAGAGGGAAATCTTTGTCCTTATTCTGGAAACATGTTTTAGTTTCTCCTTACATTAATACACCTCCCAATGCATGATTTATGAATAGACCAGCTACATTATTGATAGGGCCAGGGCTGGAAATAATACTATATGCCTAACATGGACAGTCATTGTACAACCAGTAGTGGAAGATTGTCAATGGCTCAGGACAATTTCATCCTCATGGTGGGAAAAAGAAACACAAGCCACAATACCCTCAGACCCTGGGTCTGTTGCTCACCATTTGTTCATGAAGAACAGCGTCTCAGTCTGTTTTCTGCTACTATAACAGCATACTTGTGATGGTTAAAACTGAGTGTCAACTTGATTGGATTGAAGGATGTGAAGTATTGATCCTGGATGTGTCTGTGAGGGTGTTGTCAAAGGAGATTAACATTTGAGTGAGTGAGCTGGGAAAGGCAGACCCACCCTTAATCTGGATGGGCACCATCTAATTAGCTGCCAGTGTGGTCAAGATATAAAGCAGGCAGAAAAACGTGAAAAGGCTAGACTGGCTTAGCCTCCCAGCCTACATCTTCCTCCTGTGCTGGATGCTTCCTGACCTCAAACATCAGACCTCAAGTTCTTCAGCTTTGGAACTAGGAGTGGCTTCCTTGCTTCTCAGTTTGTGGATAGCCTATTGTGGGACCTTGTGATCGTGTGGGTTAATACTACTTAATAAACTCCGCTTTATATATATATCCTATCAGTTCTATCCCTTTAGAGAACCCTGACTAATACAGATTTTGGTACCAGGAATGGTTCTAGAGGAACAGAATATTAAGGATGGAGTTCTTTTGTTGGTTTTGGGGTTTCTGGAGTTGGCTGCTTGCTATGATTTGACCCAAAAATGTTAAGGATTCTACTTCTAATATGGAGAACACTGATAGTCCTTGGCATGAACTGTTTAGAAAGTTATGCAAAGTAAATTCATGTGACACTCCTTATTCACTGCTCATGAGAGGCAAGAGTTTTAGTGACTTTATACATAACACTTTTGACCATATGTGGAGAACCAGGGAACATAATGAACCTGGTTGGTTGTTCCAAAGTTCAGTGGACAAAGTGATGAAAGAAAATCATGAACTCAGGGATTCTAACTCTTGGCTTCAGAAGCAGATACTGAGCCTTAAATCTGCTAAGACTGCCCTGAGTGAGAATCTTATCTCCTGTAGAGAAAGAGCTGAAATTGTTTAAAAACAGATACAAGCTCATACCGTGCAAGTGGCTGACCTACAACAAGAGCTGGATGCACAGCCTCACCAGGTGTCTACAGTGAAAGTGACGGCACTAACTAGATAAGAATGGGACCCTGCAACTTGGAATGGGGATGTGTGGGAGGACCCTGATGAAGCTCAGGACACTGAGCTTGTAAACTCTGATGAACATTTTTTGACAGAAGAAACAGCTTCCCCATCCCCAGTAGTGGTAACATCCCCTGCCTGACCCACCCTGCCTTCAACCTTTTCACTTTTGTCTGAGGAGATAAACCCTGCACTGCCTGAGGCAACAGTGATGGCCTCCCCTGAGGCAGTTGCCAGGCAAGATAAAGTTGATTCTCCTCAGGAGCCACCCCCAATGCCCCTGCTTGCTTCTAGACTTATAACTAGACTAAAGTCCAGGTGGGCCTCAAGAGGTGAGGTTCAGAGTGCACTACACTCAAAAAGAACTGCTTGAGTTTTCTAATCTATATAAACAGAAATCTGGAGAATAGTCATGGGAGTGGATATTAAGGGTGTAGGATAATTGTGGAACATAAAGTTAAATCAGGCTGAATTTATTGATTTGGGCCCACTAAGTAGGGCTTCTGCATTTAATGTTGCAGCTTGGGGACTTAAAACAGGTTCTAATGGTTAATTTGCTTGGTTAGCTGAAATATGGATTAGAAGATGGCCCACTGTAAGCAAGCTGAAAATGCCTGATCTCCCTTGCTTTAATGTAGAGGAACGGATCCGAAGGCTTAGGGAGATTGGGAGGGTGGAGTGGATTAGTCACTTTGACCTACTCATCCCAGCTGGGAGGGCTCAGAAGATATACCCTTGACCAATGCTTTGTGAAATAGATTTGTGAGAGCAGCACCTGCATCTTTGAAGAGCCCTGTAATTGCCCTTCTCTGTATGTCAGATGTAACAGTGGGAACCACAGTCACTCAATTACAAAATTTAAATGCAATGGGAATAATTGGATCCTGAGGTGGCAGGGGCCAAGTGTCAGCACCGAACCATCAAAGGCAAGGTGGGCATAGCTACCATAACGGACAGCAGAGACAAAGCAGCAATCAGAATAGTCTGACTCATGTAGAGCTCTGGCATTGGCTAATTCATCACTTTATTCCTAGAAGTGAAATTGATAGGAAGCTCACTGCATTCTTACTTAATTTACATAAGCAGAAAACTTTCAGGTCAAATGGAAAAAAGACTAATTTGAATTATAGAAACAGAGAATCAAAGCCCCACAATCAATTTCCAGACTTCAGCCAGTTTACAGACCCAGAACCCCTTGAATGAAGGGAAAGCCGATTTCTCTTAAGCAAGGACCCCACTACACTACCGACAATTTATGCTGTTAATATTTCTCCCATCTTTTCCCAGGAGACCTCTGGCCATTTACCAGGGTAACTGTGCACTGGAGAAAGGGAAATGATCAGACATTTTGGGGACCACTGGACACTGGCTCTGAGCTGACATTGATTCCGGGGGACCCAAAACATCATTGTAATTCTCCAGTTAAAGTAAGGGTTTACGAGGTCAGGTAAATTAATGGAGCTTTAGCTCAGGTCCAATCTACAGTGGGTCCAGTGGGTCCCCGGACTCATCCTGTGGTCATTTCTTCAGTGTCAGAATGCACAATTGGACATAGATAGACATATATAGCAGTTGGCATAACCGCCACATTGGATCCCTGACTGTAGGGTGAGGGCTATTGTGGTGGGAAAGGCCAAATGGAAACCATTAGAGCTGTCTCTACCTAGAAAAATAGTAAATTAAAAACAATATTGCATCTCTGGAGGGATTGCAGAGATTAGTGCCACCATCAAGGACTTGAAAGACACAGGGGTGATGATTCCCACCACATCCTCATTCAACTCTCATATTTGGCCTGTGCAGAAGACAGATGGATCTTGGAGAATGGTAGTGGATTATCATAAGCTTAACCAAGTGGTGATTCCAATTGCAGCTGCTGTACCAGATGTGGTTTCATTGCTTGAGCAAATTACATCTCCTGGTGCCTGTTGTACAGCCGTTGACTTGGCAAATGCCTTTTTCTCCATTCCTGCCCATAAAGCCCACCAGAAGCAATTTGCCTTCAACAGGCAAGGCCAGCAATATATCTTTATCATCCTACCTCAGGAGTATATTGACTCTCTGGCTTTGTGTCATAATCTTATTCAGAGAGCACTTGATTGCTTTTCATTTCCACAAGATATCACACTGGTCCATTATATTGATGACATTATGCTGATTCAACCCAGTGAGCAAGAAGTAGCAAACACACTGGACTTATTGGTGAGACATTTGCATGCCAGAGGATGAGAAATAAATCTGACTAAAATTCAGGGACCTTACCCCTCAGTAAATTTTCTAGGGGTCCAGTGTGGGACCTGTCAAGATATTTCTTCTTTTTTTTTTTTAATTTTATTTTTTTTGAGACAGAGTCTCACTCTGTCGCCCAGGCTGGAGTGCAGTGGCTGGATCTCAGCTCACTGCAAGCTCCGCCTCCCGGGTTTATGCCATTCTCCTGCCTCAGCCTCCGGAGTAGCTGAGACTACAGGCGCCCGCCACCTCACCCGGCCAGGTTTTTTTGTATTTTTTAGTAGAGACGGGATTTCACCGGGTTAGCCAGGATGGTCTTGATCTCTTGACCTCCTGATCCACCCGTCTCAGCCTCCCAAAGTGCTGGGATTACAGGCTTGAGCCACCACGCCCGGCAAGATATTTCTTCTAAGGTGAAGGATAAGTTGCTGCATTTAGCTCCTCCTACAACCAAGAAAGAGACACAATGCCTAGTGGGCCTATTTGGATTTTGGAGGCAACACATTCCTCATTTGGGTGTGTTACTCTGGCCCGTTTATCGAGTGACTTAAAAGACTGCCAGTTTGGAACGGGTCCAGAACAGGAGAAGGCTCTGCAACAGGTCTAGGCTGCTGTGAAAGCTGCTCTGCCTATTGAGCCGTAAGACCCAGCAGATCCAATGGTGCTTGAGATGTCAGTGGCAGATAAGGATGCTGTTTGGATCCTTTGGTAGGCCCCCATAGGTGAATCATAGCAGAGGCCTCTAGGATTTTGGAACAACGCCCTGCCATCTTCTGAAGACAACTACTCTCCTTTTGGGAGACAGCTCTTGGTATGTTACTGGGCTTTGGTGGAAACTGAACGTTTGACTATGGATCGTCAAGTCACCATGTGACCTGAACTGTCTATCATGAACTGGGTCCTTTCTAGCCCATCTAGCCGTAAAGTAGGTTGTGCACAGCAGCATTCCATCATCAAATGGAAGTGGTATATACATCATCTGGCTGGAACAGGTCCTGAAGGCACAACTAAGTTATATGAGGAAGTGGCTCAAATGCCCATGGTCTCCACTCCTGCCACCCTGCCTTCTCCCCACCAGCCTGCACTGATGGCCTCATGGAGAGGGCCCTATGATCAGTTGACAGAGGAAGAGAAGACTAGGACCTGGTTCACAGATGTTTCTGCAGGATATGCAGGCACCATGCAAAAGTGGAGAGCTGGAGCGCTACAGTAGCTTTCTAGGACATCCCTGAAGGACAGCGGTGAAGGAAAATCTTCCCAGGAGGCGGAACTTCCAGCAGTGTACCTGGTTATGCACTTGGCATGGAAGGAGACATGGCCAGATGTGCGATTATATACTGATTCATGGGCTGCAGCCAATGATTTGGCTGCTGGATGGTCAGGGACTTGGAAGAAGCATGATTGGAAAATTGGTGACAAAGAAATTTGGGGAAGAGGTATGTGGATGGACCTCTCTGAGTGGTCAAAAACTGTGAAGATATTTGTATCCTATGTGAGTGCTCACCAAAGGGTGCCCTTAGCAGGGGAGGACTTTAATAATCAAGTGGATAAGATGACCCATTCTGTGGACACCACTCAGCGTCTTTCCCCAGCCACCCCATCATCACCCAATAAGCCCATGAACCAAGAGGCCATGGTGGCAGGGATGAAAGTTATGCATGGGCTCAGCAATATGGACTTCCACTCACCAAGGCTGACCTGGGTACAGCCACTGCTGAGTGCCCAATTTGCCAGCAACAGAGACCAACACTGAGCCCTTGATATGGTACCATTCCTTGGGGGTGATCAGCCTGCTACCAGGTGAGAGGTTGATTATGTTGAACTTCTTCCATCATGGAAAGGGAAGAGGTTTGTCCTTATTGGAATAGACACTTACTCCAGATATGGGTTTGCCTATCCTGCATGCAGTGCTTCTGCCAAGACTACATTCATGGACTTATGGAATGCCTCATCCACCATCATGGTATTCCACATAGCATTGCCTCTGACCAAGGCACTCACTTTACAGCTAAAGAAGTGTGGCAGTGGGCTCATGCTCATGGAATTCACTGGTCTTACCATGTTCCCCATCATCCTGAAGCAGCTAGATTGATAAAATGGTGGAACTGCCTTTTGAAGTCACAATTACAATGCCAACTAAGTGACAATACTTTGCAGGTCTGGAGCAAATTTCTCCAGAAGGCCGTGTATGCTCTGAATCAGCAGTCAATATCCTATTGGTTCTATCCCTCTAGAGAACCCTGGCTAATACAATACTACAGACTATGGACTGGGTAATTTATAAGAAAGTACGTTTGTTTAACTCATGGTTCTGTATGCTGGAAAGCCGGAGAACATGGCACTAGCATCTGGTAAGGGCCTTCTTGCTGCATCACATGTCAAGAGGGCAGGAGCATGCATGTCAGCTTAGGACTCTTCCTCTTCTTATAAAGCCACCAGTCCCATCATGGGTGCCCCATCTTGACTGTATCTAGTCCTAATTACCTCCCAAAGGCCACACCTCCATCAACATATAAATGTGTGAATTAAAATTTCAATACATAAGATTTGGGGGACATATTCAAACCATAGCAGACAGCATCTGCCGTGGGAGATGGGCCATCTTGGAGGACTGCAAGGCAGAGATCAGATTTCATTCTCCATCCTGGAGCTCCAGATTGAGTCTTGCAGGGAGAGAAACCAGGTTTTGAACGAGGAACCTTGTTGACATTTCCTAGGAACCTGGTCAGTGTCTGTCATCCCAGCTGCACCTGGGAAAGCTATTGGTGCTAGAAAGACATGAGCTGAGCGGGGAGGCTGCAAACATATGACCCAGAGCACTTGTGTTTCTTTGCTAAATTCTACCTGTGTTTGCATTTCCCCACCTCAAGTTATTTCGTTGTTAGAATTTTTTTTACTTATTTTTTTTCTTCTTTGCCAGCAGGAAAATATGCATTTCACATTTCTCTTGAATATTATTCTCTTCTTTCGACCAAAGGCAGGAGTGAATCTGCTTTTGTAGGGCCTGAAGCATACACAGTTTGGGAGTGGTCCACTTTAAGAAAAAGAATATTAAGGTTTTAACATAAAGATGACCACAAAAGTGAAACTATTAATTTAGAATGAGAAAAGAAGCCACAATATATTATAATATTATTAAAGCTGTCTTATGAAACATCATAAGACCTGGAAAAATATTACACGACTTTTATTTAGTTAGCTACCTGGCTCTATAACGCCTCTTCCCTGGCATTTTTGGCTCCGTAGTCTGATCATTTCTTATAATGACAATTTAATAGAAAAAATCAAGATACTTCAGTCCTCTCTTGAGCACGGTTGTTTTACTATTGACAGTTAGGGAAAGTTTCTCTTAGCTTCCCAAGTTATTTTTGAAGATGCTGTGTAAAGTTTTAGGATTATTTTCTTTTCTTTTTTTTTTTTGAGACGGAATCTTGCTCTGCCGCCCAGGCTGGAGTGCTGTGGCCGGATCTCAGCTCATTGCAAGCTCCGCCTCCCGGGTTTAGCCATTCTCCTGCCTCAGCCTCCCGAGTTGCTGGGACTACAGGCGCCCGCCACCTCGCCCGGCTGATTTTTTGTATTTTTTTTTTTTAGTAGAGACGGAGTTTCACAGTGTTAGCCAGGATGGTCTCGATCTCCTGACCTCGTGATCCGCCCGTCTCGGCCTCCCAAAGTGCTGGGATTACAGGCTTGAGCCACTGCGCCCGGCCAGGATTATTTTCAAACCTGGAAAATCTCCACTGGACTCCCTTCCCGTGGTGCTATTACAGACACATTCACTTTTTGCAATACTGCAGCAGGTAGTGCCTTCAAACACAGATGTTCTGATAAATTCTATTTTGTGTGATTCCCACCAAAGAGTAACAAAGCTGTGCAGCACATTTATAATGCCATGCCCTGAATTATGGAGTATATTGCTGATAGGAGAGAACTTTGGCTTTGAATACGCATCCATGAGAACTCAATCTTCAGCTTGTGCTTGCATGCCGGATGTTGGAAGAACTTTCTATGAAGTAATTTCTGATTCTATACATTTCAAGCTTTGATTCTCCGTCACTGCCCACATGCATCCTGTGTCAGGCACTGGAGGACACATCCATGTTTCAATCATTTCCCTGTCCTTGTGCCTTTGTGTCTGACCTGGGTGAGTCAGCAGGTGGGTGGGAAGACTATTCCTGCACGCTGTTCCCATGGAGGGATGACTGGCAATTCACCGCTGCATATGGCGGGCGGGGGGGGGCGGGGGTTGGGGGGGTGGGGGGGTGGGACTCTGAGCTGTAGTGTGACAAAGGGGAAGTGGAATGGCAGAGACAATGATCTTGGCCATGAGCAGCCAAAATATCCTACCTGTGCACTTTACCAAAAATATGTGAAGTTCTTGCAAGGAGTTGAGCAGATGCGGAGCTTTGGGGTAGATGCTCTTGAGGCTGGAAAACAAAAAATTTTTCTGAAATGTTCTAGTTTCTCAGCAGTCATGTTTCTGAGCTCTTACATTTCACCTCTGTTCCTAAAAAAGAGCTGTTTTTAATTTATTTTCTTTTTTGCACATTTTCTCATTTTTCTCCTTGTTTTCACGGTGGGCACTTTAGCTGGCCTCCCACATGCTGACATAAAGTACTTAGGATTTCAAAATTGTGTTTATTACTGTTGTTTAAAAAGTACAAAGTTTTCAAATGTAAAAATCATTTAGGTGAGGGCGAGTGCGGTGGCTCACGCTTGTAATTCCAGCACTTTGGGAGGTCGAGGTGGGTGGATCATTTGAGGTCAGAAATTCAAGAGCAGCCTGACCAACATGGTGAAACCCCATCTCTACTAAAAATACAAAACTTAGCCGGGCTTGGTGCCGCGCCGCCTGTAATCCCAGCTACTCTGGAGGCTGAGGCAGGAGAATTGCTTGAACCAGGGAAGCGAACGTTGCAGTGAGTCGAGATCGTGCCATTGCACTCCAACCTGGGAGACAGAGTGAGACCCTCTCAAAAAAAAAAAAAAAAAGGAAAAGGAAAGAAAAAAAAAAGAAATTATTTAGGCGAGTACAGCACAGAAATACAAGGAAAGAGCGGCTCCGCTTCCTGTCCGCGTGCAGGTGCGTCTTTCCCTCCCATCAGGGCTTCCTCTCGGCAGTGGCCGGTCTTTGGATTCCGGACGGTTCTTGAAGAGATGGTTCTGCAGGACTCAGAAAAGGAAGTTTAGCTCCCAGGGTTAAAACTTCAGCTGTTATGTCTTAAATCACCAGATTTTTTTTTTAAAAAAATCAAACCTCAAGTATTTCTAAAGTACTAGATACATCGAAAACTAAGACCCTGGGAAGTGTATGTTTTCGTAATTTCACCCATTGTCACTCCCATCTGATGACTCAGGGTGTTGGGTTTCAGCAGCATATCCACCTCTGCATGGCGTCCTAAAGGAGCCCCGGCTTTGGGGCCAGCACACATAGGGCCTGGCCCAGCCTGTCCACTTACAGATGGTGACACTCAAAGTCACTTTCCCCTCTGCATGCAGTCTTATCCCCTGGGCAGTGAGAACGGAAGAGTTCAAAAGTCGCTCGGGTTCTATGGCTTTAGGTTAAAATTCAGGCTTCATTTTAAAATTATGTTCCAACATTTCAGTGTCAACTTTTTTTTTTTTTTTTTTTAACTTTCAGCACCAGCACAAAAGGGAACTTTCAGTAATTTCTTTTGCCAGCAAGACATGGATATTTTGCAGAAGTGTTGGCTCGACTGAGAAGGGTCTTGGGAGGTGAAGGAGCTGGTTCCTCATTCCCCTTCAGGGAAGGACCACAACTCAGTCCCTGGAAACAGAGAAAAGCATTTCCCATCTAAGAACCTTCAAGCCAGAAGATTCTAGAACTCATTCATTCATTCATTTATGTATTTAATGATCATTTATTTAGCATTTATAGGTGCCACAGATGAGGCTCTAGGGATGCCAAGATTTGAGCCAGCCTGCCTGGAAGCCCCTCACAGCTATGGAGGAGGAAGGCCCTGACCAGTACAGTCCTTGCAAAGAGGGACTGAGCATGCTGGCTCTCTGCGGGCCAGGTTTGGCTCTCAACATGTTCTGTTTGGCTTAAACAATGTTGTGCTGCATTCATTTTTAAAATTATGGAGTAGATGCCAACATTTAAAAATTTTGACAATTCACACGCATAGGTGAGTAGGCACTTCCCACATGCGTTTATGATCCAGATTTCTAACGGCTCCTTAAAAACTTAGGAGGTCTGGAAACAACTGAACCCACATTCCTGCCTTGCTATGATGGTCCAGTGCTGAGGGCCCTGCCCTATGGCATGGGCACATTCTTTTGCTCTTCATGGTCTCTACCACTGCCCAGGAAGGCCCGAGCCAGCCAGCCTGTGTGTTACCAGCCAGCCTCTGTGGGCGTTTGATGTGGTGATCTGTGGGTTAGAGCTGTACTGTCTAGTAGAAGTGCAACGCCAGCCATAGATGCAACAAACACATGTGATTTAAATTTCTAGGACCCACATTTAAAAAAACAACAGAAAGAAATCATTAAAATTAATTTTAATAACATATTATTTAACCCAATATGTCAAAAATATGATGCAACCCATTTAAAAATCATTGAGATATTTGCCTTCTTCTTTTTTTGAGATGGAGTCTTGCTCCATTGCCTAAGCTGGAGTGCAGTGGCAAGATTTCGACTCACTGCAACCTCCACCTCCCAGGTTCAAGTGGTTCTCCTTCCTCAGCCTCCTGAGTAGCTGGGACTACAGTTGCATGCCACCGCGCCCATCTAATATTTTTGTGTGTATTTTTAGTAGAGACAGGATTTCGCCACATTGTCCAGGCTGGTCTCAAACTCCTAACCTCAGATGATCTGCCCACCTTGGCCTCTCAAAGTGCTGGTATTACAGGCATGAGCCGCCACGCCCGGCCTGGCTTCTTTTTTCATATCACATCTTCAAAATCCAGTGTGTATTTCACTCTTGTACCACATGTCAGCTCACATTTTATGTGTTTGAAAGTGACAAGTGGACAGTGGGCACAGGACAGGGCAGCTCAGGGTCCCAGCTTGGTATATGGAGGAGTGGATGAGCCACGGAAGGCTGGGTTGGAAAGAGGCTGAGGCCAAATTACCTGGGGCCATAAAGGAAGTGCTTTTTATACTTCTTTTTATCGATAATTAGAAGCCACTGGAAATCTGTTTGGGGCTCCAGTCCAATGTTTTAAAGCTCTCCATTGTAGCGAAACTTCCGCCTATCACATTGTAAATGTATTTACTCCCGGACTGCCTTGCATGTCTATGCAGAACAGCTGAACAGGAGCTCCCAGTGATTTCCAAACTGCTTCGCTGACAGTGCTGGGGGCTCCATGAGGGAACTGCGGAGCAGCGGCGTGGGAGAAACATCATCAGGGGTGACCTCATCAGTTTTATGTATTTCAGGTACATGCAAGATTGTAATGATAGAGTTTCACTGTTCATTTTTGAAAAACACCTCTATAACATAACCTCCAGAATGTTTAACATATTCTCTTTAGTGTTAGCTCTTTAAGTACTTGGGGTGTTTCCCATCCCCTTTGTACATCTTTTATGGATCTTTTAAGTACTTTAAAGTACTTTATGTCCTTTAAATCAAGTAAGAACAACCTAGAGGGATTCCTCACCATGTAACTTCACCAATCTCATGGTTAGTGAGTAATTATGGATCTCATTGTACAATTACAAGCTGTTTTAAATGACTGTTAAACTCCTTTTTAAATTACACAAATCAGGGCAATATCTTTTGTAGACATTAATTTTCTAGAAGAGAAAAAATGGACTATGAAGAAAGAATTTGCCCCTAAACCTTTCTACCAAAGTAACCACCAAGGTTGTTCACTCTCCTCCCCAAACACATTTCTAAGTTGATCTCTTAACAAAGGAAAAAAGCTTTTGATTTGTATGACTTACATGAAATTTAACAAATGTCTCTGCCTCCAGACTGTTCCCATCTCTGACCTGACTGTGCATGTGGCTGATTCTGGCTGTGTGGCGAGGAGGGGGTTTTACTAAGGAACGTGATCTCCACTGCCCTGGTGACGGACTGCTTGGAAGAGTTTATTTGCCCACATGGCAGAGTTGCCTGGTCTCTCTTCTTCTTCCTCTTCTCCTCACATGCTTTCTTTTTATTTTAATTGATAATTGATCATTCCTTACTTGCCAATCTGCAGAACATTTTATGATCATTCCAACCACAACTGCACAGCACAAAGTGGTTTCTTTTCATGAATTCCTTCAATGTGAATCTTATACGTCCGGGCAAAGTCGGGGACAGAACCCCACCCAAACTTGGAAATATTGGCCAAGGTTTCCACAGGGTGTGTTCAACTAAAGGGTTGTGTTACAGCCTTCTGTGAACTCCATTAGTATCCTTCGCCCTCTTCTGAAAAGGCAGAAGAGGAAGCCAGATGTGTTTGTGAAGTAGTGATGGCTCACGCAGCAAGGATGGGAGGAAAAGCATGCCTGAGAGCCAGAAAGACTCAGATGGGACAGAGGCTGTGCCCCAGACACAGGTGCTCAATGCATTCCACTAAATACTCACTGAGAGGATGACTAATCCAGGACAGGCACACAGGGCATTCTCCAGAAAGGGGCTCCAAGACCAAGGGATCTGTTCTAGAGGGAAGCATAAGGAAGACATGAGATAGTGCTCAGATGTGCATCACACCCCACAAGCAATTCCCAGCTAGACTCTGTCAACTCCACACCTTTGCCCTTGCTCAAGAGAGTGTAGAAGAATCAAGTAAGAGTGATGTTATTATAGAGATAGCTTTGCCTTAACTCAAACTGTCTTGAAAAAGGAAATCATTTATAAACTACTTTACTACTTTACTATCATTCTATCACATTCCTCATAAATGATCTGAACATTCATGTCTTTCAGCAGCAAATTCAAGGGCAAAGCAGACTCTAAGCATCCCAGCAGGAAAATATGGCATATTAAGTGGGGGTAATTACGGAAAGTTTAATGCTGTGATTACTTGCAAAATGAATTGATAAGCCTAAAAGAAGCCAACAAAGTCCAGTGAAACACCACAGGGCTAGTGACAGTAGGAGCTTTTGTCATCCCTGAACCTGAAATGACAAGGGTAGGGAGTGAATCTTTTCTACCAGAATCCTGAGACACGGGTGGGTCCCCCAGATGGGGGATGGGGGATCTACAGCCTTTGCCTGAGTCACTAATACCCTTCAACCCAGCTCCTTCCATCTTCTGATTTTCTGCTCATAAGTGCCATTGAAAAACCATTTCAGGGCAAGGGAACATATTGAAGCAGTTCCCAGAGTTCAGCCTTCATGGGCACAGAGCGAGGGGCAGTGGGTCAGAGGGCAAAGGGAAAATGCCCAGCATAAGTATCAGCTACCACAGGATGAAGCTGTTCATCTGCTACAGGACAGAGATCCAGGGCGACTACAGTTGCAGATTGAGTCATGAGAATCTACAGATGAAGAACTGACCTGCAGGTTTAGTTATCAGGATTAGAGGCATTTAAAAAGCATGGGGTTAAGAAACCTGTTGCTGTAGCTGAAATAGGGGGCACAATTCAAGGTGCTGAGATTTCATGGGACCCTGAGGTATGTTTAGAAGGCTGAGGAACTCAAATGCCTCTAGGCAGGGGTCTCATCAGAGCATGGAGGTTGACGAAGCACAACCAGTGGGAGCGTGAAGGAGAACAGTCCCGTCTGTGAGCTCAACTGTAATCTGTACATCTTGGTACAGGGTAAGGTTGAAAGCTCATTCATCTGACCCAGGCAGCAGTGTGGACTATAACAAATAGGGAAGGCCAAGTTGCAAAAGCCATAGGATTCTATGTCTGAACTTGAAAGGCATACTCTAGGTATATAAACATACAAAAACACACGTTTATAGAGCTGGAAAATCACAATAATGTATCCATTTTTTTTTCTGAGAGCTTAGTAAAATAAATGAAATCTTTGTTCAGACACATTTTTCTTGGTAAAGTGACACACATGCACAGGAATATATAAGCATTCACAACAATTTGAGGTTTGCCATGATATTTTAACTCTATAAAAACTTAGAACAGCTCTACCTTGAGGGCACCATATTTACCATGCAACCGTGTATTTACAGAAGCCTGTCTGGGGAGGGTCTATCCTTCAATAAGAGAACCAGTCATGAATGTGTCATGCTTGGGTATAGTCACCCAACAGGTACTTCCTGCCCATTGCACAGACAAAATCAATCCACTGACACCATGGCATTGCAGTAGAGAAAGAGTTTAATTAACATGAAGCTAGCTCACATGGGAGAACTAGAGCTATCACTTAAATCAGCCTCCCTGAAGGTTTGGAGCTTAGGGTTTTCATGGACAATTTGGTGGATGGGGGTTGGGGACTGGGTGCTGTTGATTGGTTGGGGGTGAAATCACAGGGTGTGGAAAACTGTCCTCACGTGTTGAGTCTGCCTCTGGTTGGGGACACAGGCTCAGCTGAATCATGAATCATGACTCTGGGTGGGGTCACTCTGGAAGATATCTCAAAAAAAAAATCTTAGGTTCTATGACAGTGATGTTATCTATTGGAACAAATGGGAAAGTCACAAATCTTGTGACCTCTAACCACACAGCTCCAGAATAGTAAGGGATTATAGAATTTATGCCTATCTCATGCTACTGGTGTGTCATTGGTAGTAGGCTCTGTCAGTTGAAGGAGCAAGGAAAGGTTTGCTTTGATATGGTATGGCTCTGTGTCCCCACCCAAATCTCACCTTGAATTGTAATCCCCATAATCCCCACATGTCAAAGGCTGGACCAGGTGGAGGTAACTGGATCATGGGAGTGGTTTCCCTCATACTGTTCTTGTGATAGTGAGTTCTCATGAGATCTGATGATTTTATAAGCATCTGGCATTTCCATTGCTTGCACTCATTCCATCCTGCTGCCCTATGAAGAAGGTGCCTGCTTCTCCTTTACCTTCCACCATGATTGTAACTTTTCTGAGGCCTCCCCAGCAATGCAGAACCATGAATCAATTAAACCACTTGCCTTTATAAATTAAAAAAATATATATGCCTATCTTATCAGAATTCAGGCCCCTTTTATAATCCTAACCCTGGCCTTTCGTTAGTTTTACAAATGTGATTTAGTTTTGGGAAAGACTATTATCATCTTTGCTTTGAAGTGAAACTATAAATTCCTCCCAAAGTTAGCTTGGCCTATGCCCAGAAAAGATCAAGAACAGCTTGGAGATCAGAAGCAAGATGGAGTCAACTATGTCAGATTTCTCATACTGTCTTAATTTTGCAAAGACAGTTTCAAAGGTGCATTGCTTCCTCCAGAAGTCAGAGACTTGGATCAAGTAAAGCTTTCTACCTGGGCAATGAGATCCCTCACGTACATGATATCCTTAGTAGAAGTCTATGGCTATTGTCTTTGGAGACTGTGTTTAGGATAGTTATGATCTTTTGCTATATTTCCTTAGGAAAAATATTTTTTTAAAGTTAATCATAGAACACTTCAACCAAAAAACCTTTTAGGAAAATGAGAAATGTCTTCAATAATAAAGACACCAGTGAGCTACATAATGAATTCATAAAACATATTCCATCACTTGTGAACTCTTTTGTAGGGCTGTTGAAATTGACTATGCTATATGAAATCAACATGCTGGAACATAATAATGAGGACGATGAGGCATTCAGTGAAATCATCAATAGCAGCAGACAACAGAATATTATCCTAAGATGATGTTGTAGGTTACATTGTGCCCCACAAAAAGAAATACTAAAGTCCTTATCCTCGGTTTCTGTGAGTGTGGCCTTATTTGGAAATAGAGTCTCTGCAGATGTAATCAAGTTAAGACAAAGTCATTGTAAATTAGGTGTCCAATAATTGATATCCTTATGAGAAGAGGAGAGAGAGATTTGAATACAGACACAGAGACACAAACAGAGGGAAGAAGGCTGGTGACCGAGTCCTCGGCCCCCATCTCCTATGCCTACACAGAGGAGGTAACAAAATTCACTTCTATTGCATGTGTGAGCCTTCTGATAAATCTATTCAAATGTTGCTTCCATATAACAACTACCTTTTTTAAGAGCAAAAATTCCACAAGAGATAAACATTTAAGTAGTATTGATCCTTTTTACCATTCTTTCCTCATTTTCCCCCCATTAAGCTTGAAAGAATTTGTATAAGATTGACAAAAAAATTAATCTAGCTATAGATTTCAGCCCCAGGCTTGTGGGATTATTGAGTGATAAGAATCTTTGTCATAAGAAATATTTTCTCATTAAAAAAGGAAAGGGAGAATTTAAAAAGATCTCATCTCTATCTTCAGAGCTCTTTGTAAACATCAACTATCACGATCATCAGCCTCTGGCAAACATCTGGTCTGCCTTCACTTAAGGATCATTTGCAATTACCTTGGGGATAAGAAGATTGGCCCTGATGGAAAGTGAATTGCTTATAAGATCCAGTCAATGAAAGAAAAAGAGAAAACTGTACTTTAGCTCAGGAACTAGAATAAAGTTTCCAAAAAGCATACTGATCTCACATTCAATGAGGCATCCTCCTTGGGCAGTGTTTGGTTCAGCTCTGTCCTCCTCAGGTCACATATTCCTTGGGCTAGCTTTGCCCACTCCATCCCTGCAAACTATTTCCCCTCTGGGAAGCCCCTGACTCTTGAAGTGTGCTCCTGTCTAGAAGAGTGGTTCCCAAGACTCCACTCCCCCTATCCCAAGGACAACTAGCAATTATTTACAGGCTACTTTTTTCTAAATCTGCTTCAGATATTGGGAGTGTGTTGGCATTTATAGTTTCTTGATAGCAGCTGGAGGTGGTGCACAGAATGCAGAAGTAACTTCTTCCTCAAGCTGAAGCTCCAGCTTCAGTAGAAAAGGCAGCTGCTGGTAGAATCTGCTCCCTCCAGCCTTTGTCTGAGGTTTCAAGATAGCTGTTTCAGTCCTCAGACATGTTCTTGATGTGTTTACACGGCTTTCCCTGGTTGTGCTCAAAGACGGCAACCCTGCCCCCATCGGATCCCCCTTGGGAGACCAGGACACCCATGGCCATGATGAGGGTGAGGGTGAAGTCCCTGCACAACAGCAGGGAGCATCAGCTTGCCATCAGCACCGGGCCCACCATGCTTCCCTCATATAGGTGCATGTTGGCTTTTGTGCTTTCTTGGTAGCTGAAGATAGAGCACATAATGTAGAAGTAGCTTTTTCACCAAGCTTTCTTTCCACATCCTTCTGGAGCCACAGACAACCTGAGGCCTTCTGAGCCCTCTCCTAGTATAGGGGAGTGTGGTGGGCCTCGTGCTGATGGCAAGCTATTGCTCTCTGATTCTGGGGAGAAGGGACTTTCTGGGTGGGGACTTGCTGAGAGGCTCATGGGAGTGAAACAGTGGATTCATGTCCACCTGCAATATCATAAGGTACAGTATCTAACAAACAATAATTACAACAGACCTAGCTGCAACATACTCCTGTACCAAGCAAAACAACCAGGATGGCAAATTGCCCCCAGAATAGCTTCGTATTTTATTTGTTGGTTTACTTGTATTTTATTTTTTGCCTATGTTATTTTCACTTGGCTGATGCAAATGTATATTCGTATGCTTTTCGAGTTTCTATAAAAGATACAGGTCCAAATGGGGGGTTACTGCAAGGACACAAAAGGGACAAGAAGCCACATGGATGTCAGCTACTGATGAGTCACTCTGATCCTCAGGGCTTCCAGGACAGGGACTAAGAATGCTTCACGAAGGAGAGTGGCAGCTCACGATTACTGAGGTACACAGAAGTCACGCATCCTGTGGTTTGCTGTGGCATCATCCATACCAGGGAGGAGGGTCTGGATGGTTGCTTTTCCATGACCCACTGTGATTGCCCTTTTAGGCAGCTTCATCCAAAGCCAAGACACCCTGCTTGGTTCTTAGTTGACTTGGGCGCCTGTAAGGCGTGGCTCAGGGATGGGGCTGTTTCCACATGTGGCTTTGTGTGACAAGGATCATGGGAGCGAAAAGCACTATTGGGGTGGCTTTCCCCAGAAGGCACCACATTTAGTGGGTACTTCTAGCACTTTCCATACTTCTAAAGAACTTAATTCTCATAGCAAACATAGAAGTTAAATATCACTATGGCAGTTTTAAATACGAAAGATGTAGTTTTCTTCCAGGTATTTGGTCACTTGTGGGGCACCTGGGATTTAAACCAGGGTCTGGTCTTGTTCCAAAGACCACACCATCAAGCACAATGCAGAGCTGCAGGAAAGCTTTGCAGGCTGATGTGTCCTTGTCACCAACTCACAGTAATTCATGATTGTAAACCCCCCATGGAATTAACTCATGATTAATTCATTCCGTTCTGTGAAGCAGGAACAAATTTTCATGGTCACAGGCTGGAGTGGGCAAAATGTAACTTTGATTTTCAGAATTAGATTCATTTCTGATTCTGAGCCCTATCCGGTTAAAAACTAAACACATCCAGATGTGACTTGTCTCTAGTCACGTCTGGGAATCTCAATCAAATGCCGTGATTCTGTGCAGTTTGGGGTTTAAAGCCCAGTCTCGGCATCACTTCCCCTTGTCCCTGTCTTCCCCCTGGATCATGCCAGCATGAGCCCTGTAAATGGGGATGGGGGGGTCCCTGTCTCAGTCTCAATCTGCTTCTGTCCACAGGGTCCTGGTGTGGCTCACTCTGTCTGGTTCTTGTCACCAGGATGGACTGTGACAGGTGTGAGGCTCTATCCCGTGCTGACTGGACAACCTGGCAGAGTGAATCCCATCTGGATTTCAGACCTCAGAGCTAGAAGGAGGCCCCTGTGCTCCTGAAATGCATCTCTGTTCAGGCCGGAGAGATCAGCACTCTCTTTCTCTCTCTCGCTTCATCTTTCCCCTCCTCTTTTCTTCCCCCAGCCTCCAACTTCCGTGCCCCACATAGGATCATGGAAACTCCCAGAAGCTTCTTTCCACAGCCCTCTGGAGCCACAGACAAGCTGGGGCCTCCTCAGCCCTCTCAAGTTGTTCCACATGCTAGGGATGGAGACCAGATTTGCTGACCCTTCAGGCTGCACCCTAGAAGCACAGCACTGGTCCTTGTCTCCCTCAAATCTGGATTCCATACATTTCAAGAGGGGTTCCAGCAAGTGCCTCCACCCCCACAGCTCTGCTCCTGCCCTAGTACTTGGATTGAGAATCCCCTTCCCTGGCTCATGTCTCATTCCCTTGCTCCATCCTCAGCTCTGGGGCCCCTTCCCAGCTCAAGGAACTTTGATTGAATCTGGATTCCAGGAGGGAAGGCAGGGAAGCGGCTCTCGAGCCTCCTCTCCTTTCAAAGCTTTCTGTCTTGTACCTGGCTCAGTGGATCCTGGAGTTCACAGTGAAGAATGCTCCATTTTTTATTTCTGGCCCAAAAGTAGGGGCTTGTCCTGAGCGGGCTGTACAGGCTATGGAAGGGAAGGGCAGGGACTGTGCTGGTGTCAAAGAATCCTACGGTGGGGGCAGGGCAAGGGGCAGGCAGGTAGACTATGGCTAGCTTCGGCTCTTTGTCCAGGTCGCTGCTGAAATCACCACTCATCAGAGACCCTGAGTACCCTGTATAACACAGATCACTTCACAGCCAACCATCACTCTCTATCCCTGAACGCTGTGTTATTTTATTTTTCTTCATAGCATGTATCACCTGCTAACATATTTATTTTTGTATTTGTTAATTATCTATTCCTCATTACCACCCCACCAGCCCCCTTCACCCCTAACCACAGCCAACTACTAAAATAGCATCTCCTTGAGGGCTGGACTTCCTTATGTTCACTGCTGAATCTCTAGCACCTAGTTGAATACTAAGTATCATATCAACTCTCCATATACATTTATTGAATGAATTGATTAAAACCCCCAAACTCTCTCACTTAAACTGGTTTTATAATAAGACTAAGACCTAGTCTTAGTCTTACAAAATTTCTGTTAGAGACAGGCTGCTGTTTGTACAGTTTACTGCCCTAAGTACACCAGCACCTGAGCGCTACCTGTGAGAACTCAACAGGGAAAGGAGGCAAGAGTCTCCTTCCTTCCTCACTGCATCAGACTCAGGGCCATCTTCACCTCCCCGCCACATTGCAGTAAAAGAGATCAATAGCCAAATGCAGTTGTGGTCTATGTGTTTCCATGGTCCAGCAGCATCCAAAGGACTTAACATGGAGTAAGTGACAGAAGTAAACAGTTAAGGGAAAGCATAGAAAACTCTGGGGATGGGGTTAGGGGAAAGGAAGTTGTTAGCAATCTAGCTGGGAGTCTGAAGAGTGCAAGGTCATCAATTACCATTTCTTAGCCAAATATTCTTTCCCATGCTCTTAATAGAAACAACATCTCCAAGCCAGTATTGGTGTCAATGGCTTACTCAAGGATTATCTATCCATTTCCATGGTAAATACAGTAAATGTAGAAAAATAAAGCATTCCAGTTTGAATAATGGGATTAATTTCTCTCTGTTGATAACATTTTGCAAAAATGCACCACATAACCATAGTTGCCAAAGATCCACTATTTCAGACACACAAACACTCAGAAGTAGCTAAGTGGAAATGGTAATATGTGAACATCAAGAAAAGTCCTCTGCCAAGGAAGCTCTCTGCTGGAATTGGGTTGGTCTCCACAAATTTCTTGTTATTTCCTTTGACTCTTCCAGTTTTTAGCTTAGCACAGATTCCCAAAGGGGATCCTAATATTTGCTTGGCTACTAGCTTTCAACACCCAGTTACTCTGTAACTCTGGCTGGCCCTTTTGTCTTTGCTTTGGTAGTCAATTCTGGCTTTGACTTTCCACTGCTGCCTCTCCAATACGTGTTTTACGATGCCCAGTAATCTTGTGTGTGCAATAATAATATGGTTATCCATGCTCCACTTGACCTTGGCTTTTTTTTTTTTTTTTTTGAGACGGAGTCTCGCTCTGTCGCCCAGGCTGGAGTGCAGTGGCCGGGTCTCAGCTCACTGCAAGCTCCGCCTCCCGGGTTTACACCACTCTCCTGCCTCAGCCTCCCGAGTAGCTGGGACTACAGGTGCCCGCCACCTCGCCCGGCTAGTTTTTTTTTTTTTTTTTTTGTATTTTTTAGTAGAGACGGGGTTTCACTGTGTTAGCCAGGATGGTCTCGATCTCCTGACCTCGTGATCCGCCCGTCTCGGCCTCCCAAAGTGCTGGGATTACAGGCTTGAGCCACCGCGCCCGGCCTGACCTTGGCTTTTAAGAGTAACCTTCATAAGCAAGTTTAAACCCTCCCTGTGGGCTGCTAATGATTCTTTGGAGACACGTGGGAGTACCTGTACATTGTGAGTAGCAAACCAAATGTTCAACATTCATTGAATTTCATTTTCAACTAAGTAAAATTGATATCAAAGATGATAAGATGTATATGGAGACAGGCATGTTTACTCCCATGCATACTTTTGACTTCAACATTAAATTAAATGTGGTAATAATAAAGTATTAGTAATATTTTTACACCACCGTCTGGCAGACAGGCTGAATCTGGGGTGAAGGAAGTAATTCCAGTCTCTGGAGAACACGGTGGAGGTGCTTGTTCAGCAGGAGGGTGGAGAGAAGAGGAAGGAAGAAAGGTAGAGAGTGGAATCTCCAAGCAAAAGAACTGGAGCCCAAGTAATAACCACCAGGAAACACCAGCAGCTACAAGTGTGCTGACCAGGCCCTGAAATTGGCTTGCCACTGTGACTGTGAGGGACTGGACATATTTTCAGAGGTTGAGGTGGAAGGGGCTTAAAAATTGTGAAGTATTTTTAAATAACTACTCTCTTTCTCTTCTACAATTAGATACCTCAAGTCAAATCTGGTTCTCCACCCTCTGTTAAAATTCTGGAGGAGACATGGAGCTTTTGTCATTCTTAGCTTCTCTCCAGAGGAGGGAAGAGACATTTGTAAACTAAAAGGAAAGTTCTCTGCCATGGCAGCATGGGAGATCAGACACACTTCATTAAAACCTCCTCCCTTGATAACCACAAATAGAGTCTCTTTCCTAAAGGATAAACAGAAACCAGCCCTTTATATCAATCAGCTGCCTGATGCTGCCCCTCCTTTTTTGCCTGATAAAAGACCACCTACCATGGAGTGATTCTGGCTAGTCTATATGGCACAGTAAGGGTTTTTGTGTCCTCTGTATTACCTTTTGACATCGGATGCCAAAACTCCGCCTTCAGATCATGCTGACAGAATTTTTTTGTACATGGGACCCATACAGAAGCATAAAGCTCAATTGCATATACATACATTTCTCCTTTCATAAATATTTATGACTTCTCCTATAGCTTATTGAATATGTATATTTGGCCACCTCATTTAGCATAAATTCCTGTTCCCTTTGCCCCTCCCTCAAAGTATCTGTTTTTGGCTTCCAACCAGAGGCTACAGTTCCCAGCCTGTCAGAATGGCTACCCTGCTGGCTGTAGCCCTTTATGAGAAATAAAGCTTTCCTTTCCAAATGTATGAGCCTTGTCATTCTTCAGTTGACACATTCACGATCCCCTTTCTGCTATGAAAAAAGGTTGTTACTCCATCTAAAGATGAGAAAACTCCTGGCATCAGCATCTGCTCCAAAACTCTGTGCTGGAAGACAAGTAAACAATGAGAACATAGATGTATTAGAAATACTGGCCCATTAATGTGTTAGAGCCTGAGCTCTCAAGCTCAGACCTAGAGACTGAGAGGTTTACAAAAGTTTGGCACAATGAGTTTGGCTTGTTGTTTCAAGAGGGGAGACAAAAAGTGTTACCTAATTAGCTGGCTCCAGGACTTCTTAGGCACCTGCCCACTCGTGCCAGGTTACCAACTACCACCAGGCATTATGCCAGACTTGGCTTAATTGTGAGCTAAACTAAATGAATGCATGAAGTTGGGGTTATAATAAAAAGAAAACTAAATATGCACCTCATGGGCACTGGAATGAAGTCAAATTAAATATGAATTAAACACCAGAGCAGACCTGCTCTACTCACCCTTCTTGATCTTTTTTTTTGTGGAGACAAGGTCTCACTATGTTGCCCAGGCTGGTATCAAACTCCTGTACTCAAGCAATCCTTTTGCCTTACCCTCCCAAAGTTCTGGGATTACAGGCATGAGCCATCACATCCGGCCACTCTTCTTGATCTTCTTACAATTGATCATGAATCAAGTTGAATCTTCAAGTAAGGATTTCAGATCCCAGGTGCCACTGAGTTAGAAGCACTGCTATCCTGCATGACAAGGCTGAGACTGAGGCGATGTTTCTCTCTAATGAGATAAGTAACAAGAGACAACCTGAAATCAGAAGTCTTTCAATTCACACACTGTTGAGAGCATCTGAAGAAAGAGAAAAGGCTTTATTATGGGTTGAATTGTGTCCTCCTACTCCCCCAAATTCGTATATGTGAAGTCTTAACCCCCAGTACCTCATAATGTAGCGTTAATTGAAAATAGAGTCATTGCAGATGTAATTACATTGAGATGAGGTCACATTGGAGTAGAGTAAGTTCCTAATTTAATAGGACTGGTTTGATAAAAAAGACTGTCCTATGAAAAGAATAAGGCACATACAGAAGGAAGACTATGTGAACACACAGAGAGAACACCATCTTTACAAGCCAAGCAAGGAATGCCAGAGATTGCCAAGAAACCACCAGAACCTAGAACAGAGACATGGAGCAGATTCTCCCTCATGGCCACAAAAGGAACCAACCCTGCCAACAACGTCATCTGAGACTTCTTGCCTCCAGGACTGTGGGACTATACATTTCTGTTAAGTCACCAGTTTACGGTACTTTGTTATGGCAGCCACAGGAAATTAATACAGGACCAATATGAAAAGGCAAAAAAAACAGCCACATCCTTGGTGGAGTCTAACACTGTAACCTAGTCAGATCCCCTTCCTGATATAAAGCATTCAGCCTGGGGGTTAGAGTTGAGGGTTGGTGCTGGAAAGGAGTACAGTGTAATTTGATATGTATATTTGAGCTATTCCTTGAATTTGAGCTATTATTTGAAGCTCTTTCCCTGGTGATTCTTTGTACTCATGACTTTATGACTTTTCCCACCATTGGTGGTGTCAATGGTGTTATTATTATTATTATTATTATTATTATTATTTTGAGACACAGTCTCACTCTGTCATCCAGGCTGGAGTGCAATGGCATGATCTTGGCTCGCTGCAACCTCCACCTCCTGGGTTCAAGCTGTTCTCCTGCCTCAGCCTCCCAAGTAGCTGGGGTTACAGGCTCCCGCCACCACGCCCAGCTAATTTTGTATTTTTAGTAGAGATGGGGTTTCACCATGTTGATCAGGCTGGTCTTGAACTCCTGACGTCAGGTGATCCGCCCACCTCAGTATCCGAAAGTGCTGGGATTACAGGTGTGAGCCACCACGCCCAGCCGTCACTGGCATTCTTTATACAGAACCGTCTGTATAAAGGAGAAGGGGTGATTAGCCAAGAGTAGAGTCAAATTCTTGGCTCTGAGTTTCTATGGCAGAGACAACAGTATTGAAAGCCATGGCTTTTAAATGGCAAAAGCTGGGAGTTTGGGGAAAATTTTTATTTTGGGGTTCATAAGCTTGATCCTGATTACAAGGAGGCAAAAGATCTAGAGAAATGGGGGCATAAAATACATGGGAATGGAGTGGGGAAGAATGGATGGTTCTGCACAGTCTTCCCACATAATAGGAGGTGGAAATATTTGCCAGTGATTGGCAAAAGATCTAGAGAAATGGGGGCATAAAATACATGGGAATGGAGTGGGGAAGAATGGATGGTGCTGCACAGTCTTCCCACACAATAGGAGGTGGAAATATTTGCCAGTGATTGGAATAATAGTGCCAGATGTGGGTTGGTCTGAGCTTAGATGTTGGTGAATTCTCAGGGAGGGGACTCTACCCTGCCTTGCTTTGGTAAGCCCCTAACGATGGGAGAATGAAGTTGGAGGTAGAGGGACTAGAGTTGGGGTCTCTCACTTTGTCTGTGAATGTAGGCCTTCTGAGGAGTCCACTATACCGCATGGGGAAGCTTCAGCATAATAGAAGTGGCTGATTGAAGTACTGAGGCAGAAGGAACTGGAGAGTCTCCCACCCCCAAATTGCCCATGTAACCCACCATGGAAAGGATACAGAAATTCCCTGTTGCCCTGAAAGTGGTGCGGAGATCCCTGGTTGGTTATATCTCATATTAAAAGCATACATCTTGCTATGATTCAGTGTGATCAGAGGAGAAACAGCTTGAGCAAAGGATGGGTATACCAAAAATTAACTCAAGATGGATTAAAGACTTAAATGTAAAACCCAAAACCATAAAAACCCTAGAAGAAAACCTAGGCAATACCATTCAGCATGTAGGCATGGGCAAATACTTCCTTACAAAAATGCCAAAAGCAATTGCAACAAAAGCCAAAATAGACAAATGGGATCTAATTAAACTGAAGAGCTTCTGCACAGCAAAAGAAACTATCATCGGAGTGATCGGGCAACCTGCAGAATGGGAGAAAATTTTGGCAATCTACTCATCTGACGAAGGTCTAATATCCAGGATTACAAGGAACTTAAACATATTTACAAGAGGAAAACAACCCCATCAAAAAGTGGGGAAAGGATATGAACAGACACTTCTTAAAAGAAGACGTTTACAAGGCCAAAAAACATGAAAAAAAAAAAAGTTCAACATCACTGATCATCAGAGAAATGCAAATCAAAACCACATACCATCTCATGCCAGTCAGAATGGTGATTGTTAAAAAGTCAGGAAACAACAGATGCTGGAGAGGCTGTGGAGAAATAGGAATGCTTTTACACTGTTGGTGGGAATGTAAATTAGTTCAACCATTGTGGAAGACAGTGTGATGATTCCTCAAGGATCTAGAACCAGAAATACCATTTGACCTGGCAATCCCATTACTGGATATACACCCAAAGGAATAAAAATCATTATACTATAAAGACATATGCACATGTATGTTTATTGCAGCACTATTTACAATAGCAAAGACATGGAACCAACCCAAATGCCCATCAATGATAGACCACCATGGCACACATATGCCTATGTAACGAACCTGCACATTCTGCACATGCATGCCACTTTTTTTAGAAGAAATTAAAGAAAAAAGATGGTTATACAAAATACAGGCTTAGAAGGATTTTTTTTTATTTCAAGGACCCTCCACCATTCATTTGGTTCATGTGGATCCATTGCGCATCAAAGGGGCCATGATCCATAATACCTCACCGTCTGGGAAAGCAGAAATACGTTTTGTTTTGTTTTTTTCTTCTTAAGACCCAATTGGCAAAGCACAGGCCTCAGTTGGCTGCACGTGATCATTCGTGGAGTCCTTCATCATGCTTGCTGGAGAACAAGAACAGGAGTGGGAGCAGGAGCCACAGATAAGGGCTTTTCATGCATGTGTTCCTATGGCTCACAGCGTAGTTCCTGATGTGGCCCGGTTCTTTGTAAGCTTCAGAACAGCACGAATTCAGATAGGATGGATCACACTCACCAATCTGCCACCTCCCTAATCGACACAGGCTGGGGGAGCTAAATGTGTGTGCATGAGGAGTAATATGATATGGTGCCCATTCCAGAGATGGGGAAAAGGCTGTCTTTTAGACTTTCCTCTCTGGGTCTTCATTTTGTTTCTTGGTTAATGGGTACAAACACAGAGTTAGATAGAATAAAGAAGTCTTCCTCTTTCCCCGCACCTTCATAGACCTCCTTCACACGTTTGAGGTTGGCTGGACATATTCACTATAGAATGGATCCAAACATTATCAGGTGACTTCAGCAACCCCCTTACCCTAGCCTCCAATGAGTAGAATTTTGTCATTATTACCTTTCCTTGTTGCATCCTCATTAAAGCATCTGCATACCACTCCTCTCACCTACTCACCAGTTTATTCAGATGACAGTAGATATACCCATCTAAGTGTTCCACCAACCAGGGATCTTGGCACCACTGCATGTGGGCAGGTTCTTGGGTCCCCGGGCAGCCGGCATGGCTTGAGTGATGGCATCAACAATGGTGGGAAAACACTCTGGGTCCCAAGTGGTGTGTGCTGGTGTTGGCTATGACTGTTATAGGCTGAACTGGCCAGTCTCTGAGCCCACAGGTAGCACATACATGTAGGTGCCAGCTGTGGTGGTAGTAAGGGGGTGGGTAGGCCCAACGTCAGGCACCTGGGAAGGATCCTCAGATGCCAACAGTAGTGAAGTGGTCTGGGCAATCCCCAGACCCCAGACCCCTGTACTGTGTGATTTGGCACAGAAGGGGCAAAGCCAGGAGGGGTGGCCTTTTACTCAGGCCTCTTGGTAGTGTGTGTAGGCACCTACTGTGGTAGGCAGGGGTGGGGCAATTTCCAGGCTTCCCAACAGAATGCTTGGGTGAGAGACGGAAGCAGCTGTGTTGTGGCCCTGCCACTGGAAAGGGTGGGGCTGCCTTCAGTGGTGGCAGCTTATGCTTGGGTACGGGGAACACTTGTGCCTCAGTCTTGGTGGTGACAGCCTCAACACTGGTGGAAGCCCACGTTTTACTTACATCTCAGCCCAGGCACCACTCAGCCCCAGGACAGTGCATAGTCTACCGTAAGCTGAGCCCTCAAAATGGCACCTTGCTGTAACTGCTTAGAACTTGTGGGGAGTGTGGGACCCAGAGCAAACTTCCTTCCTGAACCAGTGCAGTCACTGGTAAGAACCCTAAAATTGTAAGAACCCTAAAACAATTTATTTTTAATCCCTCTCTTCTATCAAAACATGAAAGTACAGTTGTTGTGATATAGTTTACTTTTACATATGGTACAAACCCAGCTTGAGGAAACCAACTATCTTTTACAATGATTAAACATAATAAACAATAGATTCTATACCAAGTATCTGACTATAATCAGATTCCTTTTTCCTGAAGAACTTTAACATTTATTGTAATGCAGATCTGCTGGAAATGAGTCCAGTTTTTCTTTGCTTGAAAAATCTTTATTTTCTCTTATTTTTTGAAAGATATGTTTACTGGGTAAAGAATTCTGATTTGATATTTTCCTTTTTATTTTATTTTATATTTTTTTGCGACAGAGTCTTACTCTGTCACCCTAGCTGGAGTGCAGTGATGCAATCTCAGGTCACTGCAACCTCCACTTCCCAAGTTCAAGCAATTCTCATGCCTCAGCTTCCTGAGTAACTGGAATTACAGATGCATGCCACCATACCCAGCTAATTCTTTTGTATTTTTGAGTAGAGATGGGGTTTCATCATGTTGGCCAGGCTGGTCTCGATCTTCTGACCTCAAGTGATCCACCTCCCTTGGCCTCCCAAAGTGCTGAGATTACAGTCATGAGCCATCACACCTGGCCTGGTCTGATATTTTCTTTCAGTTCTTTAAAGATGTCAGTCCATTGTCTTCTGCATAGTTTCTGAAGATAAATCTACCGTAATGCTTATTTTTGTTATTTCTTTTATGTATTTTTCGTATGGCTGCTCTCAAGTGTTCTTTTATCTCTTGTTTTCTGAAGTTTGAATATAAATGTCTAGGTGCATTGATCTTATTTTATTTTTTACTTTTTATTTCTTGTTATTTATCCTGAGGCTCCCCCAAGCTTCTTGGTTCTGTGGCTCAATATCGTTCATTATTTTTGAAAGATTCTCAGCCATCATCCCTTGAAATGTTACTTCTACTCTTTTATCTGTAGCTTCCCTATCTGGAAATCCATTACCTACATTGTCTCACAGCTCTTGGACCTTCTGTTCTCTTTGCTTGTTTGTGTCTCTTCTCCTTTTTCTGTCTTGCCTCTTTGTGTTTCAATTTGGGTAATGTCAAAACTGCCATTTTTCTATTTATGATACTCAAAAATTTATATTTAAGTTTACTGAGTCTTTCCTGGACTGAATCTAGCCAAAGAGTCCACTGAAGGAGTTCTTCATCTCTGATATTGTTTGATTATTATTTCTAGCTTATCAGTTTAACTCTTACAGTTTCCATCTCTCTAGTGAAATATCTCATTTGCTCATAAAAGTTGTCCACTTTTTCCACCTTTAAGGAAATAATTATAATTATTATAGAGTTTATTTCCAATAAGTTCAACATGGGGCCATTTGGGTCTGATTCTATTGGTTGCTTTATCTCTTGACAATAAGTTTGTCCTCCCCACCCATTGCCTTTTTTGTCTTATAATTTTTTTTATTCGTGGAGCTTGCAGTGAGCTGAGATCCGGCCACTGCACTCCAGCCCGGGCGACAGAGCGAGACTCTGTCTCAAAAAAAAAAAAAAAAAAAAAAAAAAATGCTGGACGTTGTGTGCAAAACAGTAGAGACTAAAGTAAGAATTTATGTCTGGAAATGTGTATGCCTCTTCTTCTGTAAGGCTATTTACATGTGATTCAATCTAGTCAGAGATTTAGTTTTATTGTTGTTATCTTCAGTGCACTACCAGGTTCAAATTCTTCTAATAATGTCTTGTGCTTAGGGTGCAGTTCTGAGATTGTGTATGATTTTTTTTTTTTTTTGGTGTTCATGCTCCATTATCAGCTTTAAAAATTATCCTCATGTGCTTGCATCACAGAGTGTCTCTCTATGCTCCACTTCCACCCCCAGAGGTTGAATATTCTTGCTTGCTATTTTGTGCTTTATAGGCTAATGGGGGCAGGCAGTGTCCTCTGTTGGACACTTGGTTCACCCTCAGTCTTCAGAAGGCTCTATGCTCCTGTACCTTAAGGTGAGACTTTCTCAGGGTTCCCATCCCTCTCCCACTTGGCAGCCAAATGTTGCCTTGTATCTGTGACAGATACTGTTCAGAAGTCTGCTCACCCTCAACCAGGAGTAAGAGATCTCTAATTATATTAATATAGGATCCTGGATGCAGAACTATTTCCTGTCTTTTACCAGGGATAATGTGGTTTCATTGTTGTTGTTTTCTTTTTTTTTTTTTTTTTTTTTGTAGTTAGCTATTTAATGAGGTTCTTAAGACATTTAGAACACCAATTTGTGAGGATAAATTCCATTCGTCAGGGCAAAAACAGATCGCAGGTAGCCCTGGAGCTGAGGAACAGCTTTGATTTTTGGTAGAATTTGTGAGTCCACAGCTTTCTGATCAATCTTGCGCTGCTCTGTAATCTCGTATTTCTCTTTCTCTGTGTCGAAGATCTCACCTTCCTGGTGTCTGGGCTTCCTCAACTTCTTCTTCTTGAAGTAAGCATCAGTAAGATGTTTTGGGATTTTGACATTGCTGATATCGATTTTGGTTGAGGTGGCAATGACAAATTTCTGGTGTGTTCTTCGTAGAGGAACTCGATTGAGGACCAGAGGTCCAGTCACAAGTAACAAGCCACTAGCCAGCTGCTTCAAGAAAACCACCCTCTTGCCCCTGTGGCGCCCAGTGAGGATGATCAGAATGGTCCCGGGGGTAATGCGGGCTCGCAGTTTTCTCACGTGCTGACTGAAGGGTTTTTTGCCGTGGCTCAACAGCTTTCGAGGCACATCTTCAGTAGGATAATATCTAGGCATTTTGCGAAGTTTAACCACCCGGGTACCGCCGTTCTTGTCACCACCAACTGGTTTTGTAAGAGTTGCAAGAACCTTCTCCTTCTTTTTCTTTTCAACCTTGGATTTAGCGGCTGAGTACTTCCTCTTTTACATGGCCTTTCTGGAATACATGGCAGATCGGGAATACCTGCCAATTCCTCTGACAAGGACAGGGTTGCGGCTGCAATGGGGCTTCCCCTTCTTGGGCTTCTTAGCCTTGAGGTTACCCTTTTTCACCTTGCCACCAGCATCAGCCTTCTTGACTTCAGGTTTCTTCTCTTTAGTATCTGGCTTCTCAACTTTTTCACCCGCCATCTTGCAAGATGTTGTTTTCGTTTGTTTGTTTTTTTGAGACGGAGTCTTGCTTTGTCACTCAGGCTGGAGTGCAGTGGTGCAATCTCGGCTCACTGCAAGCTCTGTCTCCCAGGTTCACGCCATTCTCCTGCCTCAGCCTCCCAGTAGCTGGGACTACAGGCGTCCACCACCACGCCCAGCTAATTTTTTGTATTGTTAGTAGAGACAGGGTTTCACCATGTTAGCCAGGATGGTCTTGATCTCCTGACCTCATGATCCTCCTGCCTCAGCCTCCCAAAGTGCTGGGATTACAGGCGTGAGCCACCGTGCCCGGCCCATCATCGTTGTTGTTGTTGTTGTTGTTTTATCTTTCTAGCAGCAACAGTGGATCTCACTTGTACCTTGGGATGCAAGATTTGCTCCCTTTCCCCTAGAAGCTCAAGAAGGGGCAAGGCTTCAGTCCTTTTTCATAGAGGCAGCTGCCCTACTTCCCAACATTTGCACCACTAAGGGAGTTCTCTCTGTCTCCTACCTTGCCCCTCAGCTTTTTCATGAGTACCCCATGGAGGTATGTGAAAGTGCAAGCTTCCTTTCTGTCTGTGACTTCCGTGGATTCCATACTTTTGTGTTACTCCACTGTTGTCCTTTAGAAATTTTTTTAAAATTTTAGCTTATTTCTACTTACCCACTTATGTGTCAACTTCCTCTTTCTCCCATGCGTTTTCATAGGTAAGCCAGTCAGTGAATCCTGGCTCTCTTGGGCAAGCCTATCCTTTCTTGAGTTTTGGACTGTTGGTTGTCCTTTCTCCAATGGGAGAGGTCAGTTCTCCAGTGGGCTCAAGAAATGCATGATTTTTTTTTCTGCCTTTTCCCATCATTCCAGTGGGCAGATACTCTTCTAGCTTTCTACTCCCTAGGTGAAAGTAGAAACCCAAGGGAGGGTTTTCAACCTTGAAATGGTCTCATCAGAACTGTGTTTTTGAAGTCACAGTGTAAAGTAACAAATAATTATATAATTATGAGGAAGAAACTTTTAAATCTGTGACAAGGATAATTACAATGCAACAGGAAAAACAAGGCTGTTTACTCTAGAATGAATTTTCTGATATGGGTCAATTCAATAAAATTATGCACACACATGTGTATATAAACAACAATTGGTTGATGGACTTTGAAAAGCAAGACATTCTTCTCAACTTTTAAAAATTAAAGTACAATACACATTTGCAAATGTGCCTGAGTGTAGACTTGCTGAACAAGATATATCTAACTTCTAAACATATCCTCATGTTATTAGAAATTGACTGTTGTTTTCCGTGTGAAGTACTCAGCTCCCACAGCAATAAGTAAGAAATGAGAATGGAAATAATTATGTTCTGAATTGAGCTGAATCTGTAGTTTTTCATGACATCTTCTATTTCCCAACATAGTCTCTCAAGTCCCAAAGCCTTCTTGGATAAATCTAAAACTCTGAGTACATTTTGCCAAAAATTGAGTGAGAACAGGAGCTGCTATATGGGGAAGCAAGGGTTTGAATGAACTTCTCATACCCTTGCAAATGAAGAAAATAAAATTACTCCTTTGGTTGAAACTGGGAACATCAACTCGTGTTTTCTGCCACCTGGATGGTGGGTGGGTCATGGGGAATTAGGATTCTTACTCTAAATCGAATGATTAAAAAAAAAAAAAACTTCTTATGATTTACCCATCTTCTTCCTCTCTGAACCAAGTTCACCCAGGGAAGTCTCTACTTCAGAAAATGGACATAGATTCTTCTAATGATATCGACCCTGAGGAGAGGGCTAGTTTTGGAAGCTGAGCTTCTATATCTTACTTTGACCCTTTGAACATATGGCTAACCCTTGCTAAAGTCAGAGACCTCAATCCATATTCCTCATAGAGCAACTGATCTTCTCAAGTACTGCCTGGGAATCAATGTCTCCTGGAAACACAAGACTTGTTGCTTGTAAGGTTTGGTTTTTTAGACCCCTGATCCTACCCTCCCCTGTGATATAGTTTTAATAATATCACCAATAAAACATTAGCAGGTTTAATAGAGCTGGGTTTTGACCCTTATCTCCAAAAAAGCCAAAAGAATTCCCTTGGAATTCATATAGTTCTTCAGAGGATTTGTCTATTAATTTTTATTTATTCATTCACTTTTTGTGGATCTACCCAGTATTTCGGTTTCTCCTCTAACACCCTGAAGAAGTCGTCCTTGATTTTCATCCTCCATCATTGCATTTATTTCCAAATTAGGTAAACCAAAATGAAGAATTTGAGGTCAGCTTCTTTTTGGAGTCTAGAATCTGATTGTACCCATAGACAGAAAGGCCAGGAGAAAGGAAGGATTGAAACAACATCCTGATTCTTCAACTGGAAGCATCAAGTCAAACCAGGTCCTGCCTCCATGATGAAATGGGTCTGGGAGGCACTGGACTCCTACTGTTGTCTCAGACTGAGTCAAGGATGAGGATTCCTATATGCAGAGGTGGTGAATGACTTGTGAGGTACCTGGCTTTCTCCAAGCCCAGAACCCAAACTCTCCAAGGACAAAGAAGCCCAGGTATCAGAGCAAGTCCCAGTTAGCTTTTAGGGTGTGGTTCTGTCTTCATGCAGACACTGAAGTTCTGATAAAAAGCTCTCACTTCTGTTATGACACCTGGAATTGCCTCATCTAACATTAGCACTTTATAAGAGTCTTCCCCACAGGGGTGAATAAATAGCCCTGGTCTACACCTTGGCTAAAAGGCTCTAGAATAGCTGGGTATGGTGGTTCATGCCTGTAATCTCAGGACTTTGGCAGGCTGAGGGGGGTGGTTCACCTGAGGTCAGGAGTTCAAGACCAGCCTGGCCAACATGGTGAAACCCCGCCTCTACTAGAAATACAAAAAATTAACTGGGTGTGGTGGCAGGCACCTGTAATCCCAGCAACTCAGGAGGCTGAGGCAAGATAATTGCTTGAACCCAGGAGGCGGAGGTTGCAGTGAGCTGAGATAGCGCCATTGCACTCCAGCCTGGGCGACAGAGTAAGACTCTGTCTCAAAACAACAACAACAACAACAAACTCTCTAGAATAAAGCTAACCCCAGCCAGGGAACATCTCTCTCTCTTAAGGCAGATCTTCTAGGCACATTTATTTTGGAAGATTTTCTGTCCTCCCTGCTGCTGCCACTACTGGTCTGCCAGGCTACCTCTCCATCTCTCGTTTGTCAGCATCCCCCGGACACAATGTCCTTTGTGGGTCACTCACCCACAGTTAACTCTAGCAGACCTGATCAGCTCTTCCAGGTACATTAAAATTAAGAGCTTCTAAGGAGGTCTGAGTCTCCCCTGACTGGCAAAGAACAATTGAGTCAGCTAAAATTCAGAACTAAAAATGCATTCAAAGAAAAACTTCAGCTGAATTAAGCTGAACAGGGTTTAATTGAGCAAAGAACGATTTGTGAATCAGGCAGCTTCTCAAGTCAGAGTAAGCTCAGAGACTCCAGCACAACCACGTGGTGGAAGAAGATTTATGAACAGAAAAAGGAAAGTGAGTTACAGAAAACAGAAACAGCCAGATTGGTTACAACTCAGTGTTTGCCTTATTTGAACACAGTCTGAACAGTTGGCCACCTCTGATTGGTCAGAACTTGGTGATTGGCATAAGAGTAGGCTACAGTCTATGTTCAACCCCATTTAGGGTATAGTTCACTATGCACAGAGAAACCTTTAGGCCAAACTTAAAACATGTTTAAGTTCAACATTAAACATATATTTAATTAATTAAATTAATATATTTAGTAATTATAATAATTATATTAATTTAATATTAAACATATTAAACAAATATGTTGAATGTAAAATATATTTATGTGTGGAGGCAGCTTTAGGCTAAACCTGATTTAACAATTCCCCTCTTTTGGCTATTCTCTCAATTTAGAGAGATTGATCAAAACTTTAGTCACTGATGTTACTATCACCATTGTAAACGTACTTATTTGGTCTTGAAACACACTGGGAAATAGCAGAACAGTGGGTTTTGTAAGGTGGAACAAGGACTTCAGGGTTAGAGTAAAGGGTAACTTCCTTATGTTGGAATGTCCTGTTTGCAGAAGAAAAACAAAACCTAGTCTGTTTTAGGATCTATGTATGTCCTTAAAGTCTTAATTTGATTATGTCACATGTAGCATAAGTGACTCCATTTTGGTTTGGTCTGATCTTTTGGAGCCTAGTGCAAGAGCTCGGTCCAAAACAATGGCCTTCTATAATTTGTTTAAAAATCACCCCCTTTTGGTCATGTTCTCAGTTAGGTGAGAGTGTAACCAAAACTTAGGGCCTTAGCACCACTCTCAGTTACCATCAGTTTGGGTTTCCAGTTTCAGCACGTCATTCACAGGCTATAGTGCCATCATAGTAACACATTTCCTTCAGCTCTTATCATTCTAGTTGAAGAGAGACCATTTGACATTCTGGAGATTGTTTCATGTAAACATTTAAAACCAGTGAGAATACAGAGCACTAGCAAGACTACTATTATGACTATCAGGAGGATAATACCATAAACCAAACTAACCAAAGTCAAATAGATCAAAGAATAAACTAGACTAAGAGCCTACTCGCATAAGTAAGATGTCTCTTTGTTAATCCCCTACAACTGAACCTATCATACCTGATGTGAGGTATTTCTCTCTGGGCAACAAGAAGTGCCAGCAGCTACAAAGATACTTCTCTAGCTAGTGAAAAATCTAGAGCAATTATATTATTTAGTGTAACTTTCACAAGAGAATTTAAAATCTGTTGGGTAACCATAGCCTTTACAGTAGCATCTGCTATACAGCCTATCGTCAGGGATAAATTTCTAATCTTGCCTCATTTACTCTTAACCATGGGAAAAAGGACCCAAACAGTGATGCCCTTCTATAAGAGTGAAAACCTTCTGGGACTGTTCTCTTTAACCCTTGATGCAGGTTAAGAGGAGCTGACCAGTGTTCTGTTTCTGACTGACTATGAGGCAATGTATGTATCCTTAAAATTTCTCACATTGAGCCTTTATCTTTCATCTATTAAGGCATAAGGTTATCTGTGTATAAGGATGACTACAAAATCCTTGACAAATAAAAGCATACCCCATGAGTGTACACAACAAACCCCCTCTTCACTTCTATTGTTCCTAAGGGCATAAGCAAGGAAAAAAATTGAAAGATAAAAGTCTTGTGATAGTATAGAAGTCTCGACCTGTGATCTTGGGAAAAAGCCATCCACATCAAGGATGCCATCTTCTTCTGGGGAGAAACTAGCTTGATTAGCTTTCCCATGGGCGTACAGTTCTAGGAGTGTGGAAGGACCCTTCTGAGTTGTGAGATTATGAACCCAAAGTTCAAAGTCCTAAAGTTTTGCTGCAGTGTTGATGTCAAGGGCAGTCTCTCTCTGATGTTCTCAGAAGATCCAATCTTTGGGTTCTAGATTGTGAAGGGGTTGATTGTCCTTAGTTAGTAAATTTATTTTCTTTATCTGGTGAAAATACACTGTGGCATAATGAGCTACTGTTAAAACATTGGCCCTCTTGTATGGGAAAGCTTTTATGCAACCAGAAAACGTGTACTGAAAATGACAACTGAATGAAATTCTTCCGTAAATGTTCAAATGGCCCATCAGGTAGTGAAATGTACCTGAAGTTTTGATTGTCTTCCCAGGAATATGGATTTGACAAACCAAACATTGGTCATAAACTTAGAAATATATAAATCACTGTATATATATGTGTGCATATATATACATATATACACGCACACACATATATATATACACATATATACTTAATTTGGATCATTATATTTTTTCCATGATAAGACAAGGAATGCAGAACTTTTAATTACAAAAACTTTAAGGAATCAGGAAGTATATGGCAGTTGTCCTGGTTCTCCATGCATCCATGCTTGGCATTGGATTTATTTCTTCTTGAATACCAGTTGTTTCTCCAATTTAGGTGCATATCACTGATAACTGACGGGTTGTCAGAAGTAATCTGACTTAAATCATGAAGTTAATTCAAATTGTATATCTATATGATTTTAGTACTGGCTGATTTAGCATGAAAATCTGGCAAAGTATTTTCTTGACACTCAATTAATTTTTATTCTGCTTGAGTTAGCACTTTTATAAACCAGTCAGTTTCTGCATTAAAGTTCCAGAAATTCTTACCCAGTCCAAATGATATGATTCTAAAGTTATCAGTAACCTATATTCAAGAATGTTTCTCTGAGTTCTTTTCATGCTTTCATGAATCTCCTTAAAGATACCATATTTTAGGACTTTGCATGCTTGTGAAGTTTTCAGAAACTACATCAGAATTAAGCAATTAATGGTAGAAATGACTTTAAATAGTCATAAAGGCACAACTAACAAGGAAGTGTAATTCTTTATTTGATCTATAATAACTTAGCATACATATTAGAATTCCACAAATTCTGTACATTTTAGAACATATATTAAAAACATTCATTGAAATATAACCTGAAGAAAGTTAAACATTATTTCTTATTTGACAATGCTCCCCATGTAACTTAACATGTCAAATAATCCTGTTTACCTCTTTTTTGTATGCTTCAGGACCCCCCTGTAGCATTCCAGATTTAAAGGTCAAAAAAGACTTAATTTTGAAGCTGAAATTTTATTTTGGGAAATTTGTCAAATATGTCAAAGATTTAAAACACTTGACCAAAATAGAATCACAAGTCACCACAAAATAATAGTCTAAAATAATAGTCATTTAACCAAAGTGATAATTAAAAGATTTTTAAAAACAAAAACCTGTACTCTTTGATAAAGAAGATTCCATTTTCTAAACAATCAAAAGACCTAAGACAGTATGAGACAGAATCTGTCTCTTCTTCTTTCCTCTCTACTTTTTCCTTTGTGCAATTTACTCAAAAGGTAAACAGTATTTTACTGTGTCTTATTAATACTACATAAAATTTTGTTCAAAAGAGAAAACTAAATTTTACTTTTGTATTAGTGTATTATCCATAATAAAACTAATTTTAATGAAATCTCATAAATAAATGTATCAAGTCTATCATCGTTTAACCACACAAGATTCCATAAACCTTTCATTTTACCTTTTGCCATGACTTTCCGTATTTTATCTATTTTATCTTTCTGTGTTTTATCTATTGTTTTATTCTTCAATTTGAAATCTTTAAGTAACTTCAAACTGACAAAAATTTTAACACATACATTTGTGTCTTTATACCTTTTCTCATCAAATGCATACCTTGCTTCTGTTTATACACTCTATATACAGAATTATTTCTCTCATATTTGGTAGTTTTTAACTCTTAGTAACTCTAATTTCTAGTGAAAACCCAAGAAAGTAATTTTGAACTGTTTTATATTTGCATTTGTAGATAAAAACCATTTTATAATTTCTTTATAAAGAAGTCCTTCAAATTATTATTTATTAACAGATCTAAATATATTTAGCTTTTCTATACCATATAAAACAACATGTCAAGGTATATAGACTTAAGCATAATTAATAATTAATGTTTTACTATCTTAAATTACAGTAACTCTAACATTTTATAATTATCTATTACTTAATTTAACATAACGGAGCTCTAAGATTTTAAATTACTGAAAAGAATTTTAAAACTATCACACAGGTAACCGCCTTAATGTCTTTCCCCAGTCATTCCAGGTCCCAAGTAGCCATGTGGCACCCAGAAGGACTTTGAAGGTCAGGGCCTGTGTGAGTCCATCAGGACAGAAGCCAAAGCTGTCAAAACTATACCTGGCAGATCCAACCCCTCCCAAAATAGCCAGGAGGCTAAACAGGGAAAGTAGAGGAAGAAGGGACCATAGTGGGCTTGATTCTGGCTTGTAGCTGCTGGTCCAGGCACTAAGAACATGTCTCCAGATGTCATCATGGTCACCTATCCAGAGCCCTGAATCCAGAGATCCTAAACCAAAGAAATAAGTTCACAGTCAAATCAAGCAACTATCTAATTATATTTAACTGAAATTTAAAAGCCATTTCCATTTTACTAACAATTTTTAAACTAGCTTTACTTACTAAATATCGTGTACACATAACACATATAGACATACAAACACACAAAAGCAGATCTTATAGTTCTCATAAAGAATTTTCATTTTGCAGCTTTTAGATAGTTTTTCTTTTCCCTGTTCGGTCTATCAGTTTTCCAATTACCTAGTTCGTTGCTCTAAGCAATTGTTAACTAGGTATCAAATTTGCATTTATAAAGGGACAACTCTTAGGTGGAACAAAAAAATTATATTTCATAAGCACAGAAATAAGCTATTAGGCCTAAATATTGCATCAAACCAAGGGGAAAAACAAAACTACTCAAATAAAAGTTCACTTAAGACACAATGGCCAGAAAAGCACCTTAAACAAAGGTGTGATTTATTTTGTAAATTTAAAAGAATGGTAAGAGTTTCTAATATACATAGGAAGACACCTTTAATAATGGAGATTTCCTTTATAGATGTAAATTTATTTTACAAAAGAGTTTCAAGATAGCCAATTAAATGGCCAACCAGAAAGGTATACTTTAGTTCAATAAGTTGTTCTTTTTAACTACTGTTTCTGAGCTAAAATTACTAAGCTCGGAGTAATGGATACAGCCCATTAAGAAAGAGGGCCAAGAAGCCATTACCTATGCTTGGCTTCTGCATGGATAGATCTGAACAAGAAGCAAACCTATTTTAGTTGAGGGCCTACCTTTTATAAACACTTTATCTAAGACAGCTTTCTTTTCACCTTCGGGGTGGGATAGTAACTAAGCCAAAAGGTGAACAGATTTAATTTTTCTTATCAATTAATCACTTAAGCTTTTTATTTGCCTTTCATAAAATTTTTAAATAAAAATATTGAAATCTTTTTAGAAGCTTCTGCCTATCAATAGATATCCTTAGGTGAGACTCATTTGGGAGCCCTCATTTTCAAATGCATTTCTTCAGTGCATATTGTTCATTTGGAACACTTCACTCTGACTTATCTTTAATAAGATTTCACCATTTCTGTAAGACTTTGCTGCTTCTGAGATCTAATACTTATGCATGTATAAGCCAGAAGGAACTCAGTTCTTCAGAAATTAAGGATTCCATTTTTACCTCAAATATTAACTTTGGCTCTCAGTTTCCCTTAGCCAATAACTTTTTTCCCTACCTAAGCACACAATAAAAATGAAACAAGGGAGTAGAACACAAAAATCCCTGTGAAGTTCCAAAAGCCAAATTTTACAACCCTGCAATATTGTCATTTACTACCAATTTCTTTCTGACCCAGACGGATATAAGAGACCCCTAACTGGACCCAAGCCAGTTTGTTATTGGATCCAATCTGATCCTTGACCCAGTCCAGTTCCTGTCACAATTTCCAAACCCAGTTTGCATCAGAAACCTGCTCAAAACAACTTGGAGAGCTCAAAACACAAATCCAGGGGGCTTCAGAATCCGAGGGATAACTCAAGCATGATTCCCAGTTGCTCCAAGAGTGCAATGGACACAACGGGCCTGGCAGGTACCTCGCTTGGTCACTCAGCCCTCCTGGGGTCATTAGAAGCTCTACCTTGGATCCCACTGACACCATCTATTAAAAGAAAAACTTTAGTTGAATTAAGTTTACAGAGTTTAATTGAGCAAAGCATGATTTACAAATCAGGCAACCTCTCAAGCCAGAGTAGGCTTAGAGACTCCAGAGCAGCCACTTGGTGGAACAAGACTTATGAACAGAAAAAGGAAAGTGACATGCAGAAAAAAGAAGTGAGGTACAGAAACAGCTGAATTGGTTATAGATTGCCTGATTTGAACACGGTTTGAACAGCTGCCCGTCTTTGACTGGTCAAAACTTGGTAATTGGCACAAGAGTAAGCTACATCTGTTTACATCTTCATTTAGATTATAGTTTACTGTGTACAGAGAAATCTTTAGGCTGAACTTAAAATATGTAAGGAGGCAGCTTTAGGCTAAATTTGATTTAACAAATGCAACCTCCTTTTCTGTAAGGTCACTCTCAAAATTGTGAATATTGGTTTCTGTATCCACTGTAATTTTTTCCTTTAACAAAGCACTTTTTGTTTATTGTCCTATAAAAGTGTAATTATCGATTGTTCACGCTCCTAAAACTTCCCGGGTGAAGAGATGCAATTCCTCTTCAATTACCAATTTGGTAACTTTCCAACTCATTCTGCTGAAACTCCAAAAGCTCACTTTAAAGAAAATGCTTGAGCAATGGATGTTAATGTCTTTTGAAGCTAAATTTACCTTGAGATTGTTTCTCTACATTAACACAGGCATCTTTTGAGTAAAGAAACTTCTTTAAGAGAAAATCATTTGGCATTTTATAATTGCTATCCTGATTTTCATGGGGTCTAAACCCATAAACTCAAATGTCCTTTCCTTATTTAACGTGATTTCTGCTCTGTATCATTATAAAACTGAGATTTGTGTTAATGAACTTTCATCATGGGAAGCTTCTATGAAGAGTAGGAATACAGGTGTAATGTTGGCTCATACATTCTTAAGTAACTCATAAGAGCTCATCTTTACTGAGTCCTGGCACGATGCTGAGGAAAGGGATCCTCACCTCAACCCTAGGAGGTTGGTTTTACGACCTCTGTTCTGCAGATGAGGAAACTGAGAGGTTCTAAGAAGAAAACTAAGGCCTCTAAGAGGAAATGGCTGTTGAATGATGGCCAGGGTTTGATTCCTAGTCTGGGCCAGACCCCAAAGTTTGTTTTTCTGACTCCTCCCCCTTCCGGATTTATGCCACCACTCCCCACAAGTAACCAAGAAGCACCCCCTTCCACACCCTTGCAGCTGTCCATTTTTTCATGCCTTTAGAATGAGGATTAATGGTGGCTAATATGGAGTTTGCCAGTCCCCAAGGCACTTACGGCACCACTCACAGGACAAATAACTGCCCCAAGACAGGGAGGAAGAGTGTTCAAGGGAGGGCATCTGCCCAGCTCCCAACAGAGCCCTGGTTCTCTCCTGAAGTTAGCAAGGCTTTAATAGTGACTATTAGGATTCCTTTTTGAAACCCAATACGCTTGACAGATGATCCTGGCTTCAGGCCTCTCCTGAGTTTCCACATGGCTGGGATTACTTAAACTGCAGTGACAATTCAGGGATTTGTCTGTTTCCAAGCACACTGTGAAATGGAAAGTTTGTTGGCCCCTCCCACCCCTACCCCACCCCACTACCTCTCTTCTTTTTTAATCCCTGGCCGAGGATGCAGTTACAGGATCTACTGCCACCAAAGCAGAGCAGGGTCCCTTGTTTGTGTTCAGCTGTGGGGCTATGTGCAAGCCAGTGGGGAACACGTGAATTCAGTTCGCTGCATCCAGCACCGTCGCAGGTTTTTCTGGACACTGTTTCAGAGCCTTGGATTTTCTTCCCCGGGAAGTTTGGTTTGCACAGGACTGCACGCTGTTTAGCTTGGATGCAAAGACAGAAACAAAGCTTCATCATGCCACCCGGGGTCTGCTTTATAGCTGTCTATGAAGAGAAAAATCTATTTACCATGGTTGGAGACAAGAACGTTGCCTTGAGGCTAAAGGGCAGATTCCCCAGGAGACGTTGGAAGGATTTACTTTTAGTGTAAACTTTGCTTTGCTTCAAAGCTTGTACTTTTGGAAATTTCAGATTTCACTGTGTATATGTGAAGCCCAGTCCAGCTTCTTTCAAGAATCGACCTGCGCTTCCCCGAAGTCCTGATTCCTGTATTCATTCTCCAGTCGAGCCCCTTCCATCTGCAGTCAGGGGAAGGATGGGCATATTTTCTTCTGAAATCCTTCCTGAACTGCTATTTTCCTCTTTTTAGTGCCCAAACACTAAAAACATAATGGTAGAGAGAGAAGTACATGTATCAAAATCAAAAAGAAGTCCAAGTCCTGAGTGTGGCTTTGAGGGTTTTTGTTTTTCTTCTAAGTGAACACTCTGTTCTTGTTCTTATAAAGTTAAGGTAAAAATTGAGATTTATCCACTTCCTTATTTGTTAGTTCAATCAACATATATTAAACAAGTCAGTCTGTGAGCTGTATCCTGAGAATCCTCGGACACATGCCGGCATGAGAGGGAACATGTGCACACATGCAGAGGAGAAAGACACGTGGAATAAACAACCGTAATAACTGCAAAGAGAGCAGTGAGAGGACTTGTGTGCAGGATGGGCACCAGCAGTGTTCTCCATCATGGGTTCATGTGCAGCATCTGTCATCAAGAGGTGGAATCCATTTCCCCTCCCCTGGAACCTGGGCTGCCCAGACTTTTGGCCAACAGGATTCGGCAGAAAAGCAAATGTGCTATCTCTGAGCCAAGACCTCAGGAGGCGTTACAGCTATCATGTTCACCCTGTTGGAGGTTAGACCTGAGGTGGAGACCCAGGCTAGAGCATTGACTGGTGAGAAGTCACGTGGGAAGAGAGAAGACACGCAGATGAGGATGGAGCCACCCCCACCACGTGGAGGATTGATACACCTTCCCTGTTGCCCCCTGCCCAGACCCTGAAGCACAGCCTTACAGGCAACAGGAATGTGTGATTTTGAGCCACTGTGTTTTGGGATGGTTTGCTATACAGCAACTGATAACTAAAGCAATACTGAGAGTAACCTATGTAATATGGAGTAAAGGGAAAATATGATGAATTCTGCATGGCTCATCTGGAATGTGTCCCTGAGGCTGTGATGTGCACTGTGATGGCAAAACACCTTATCAAAAGTTGCTATTGTCAAGCTTCCAACTCAGGAAACTCATTCGTGTACAGCAGCAGCGCATCCCCATGCTGACGACACAACAGGCGCTGTGTTCGGCACTTCACACTCACCTCATTCAGGACTCTCAGCGCCCTCCCGAGGCAGATGTGTGAACATCATCTCTGCTCTACCAGTGGGAAAACTGAGACTGGTGGGAGTGCCTGTGGGGACTGGGGTTTGAGGCACTTGTCCACAGTCACACAGCTCGTGAGTGACATGACAAGGAATCACTTCCAGGCATTCCAGCACCATTATTAGGGTTTTTGTCTCCACATGTCTCTGCCTGGAGATGGCTCAGGACAGGAGCCCTGGCTTTGCCACTTAAAGATTCAATGGGCCTTTAGTAAGCCGTTTAGCTGCTTTAGGCCCAGCTGTCAAATCTGTAAAAGCAGGGAGTTGGATAAGCTCAATGATTTTCAAAGCTTGAGCCCTGGCGCTAGAGGAGGCCACTGGGACTAGGAGAGGATGGGGGTGGCACCTTCTGTTTCTCCCTTGCTTGGCCAGAGGCAGCTCTCCTTGTAGCTGATTTACATAGTGGGAGGTACTTAAGAGTTATTTTGAGGAGAGTGTTCTGCTGATGAAGACATATTTGAGAACCACAGATCTGGATGACCACCAGGGTCCTGTGATTCTGCAACCTGATAGGCTGGGCCTCAGCGGCCCAGTCCCTCACCTACAGAGCTGGTCTTTTTAATGGATCAGGAAGCACCCAGTCTAGGAGGCTGGACACGGCTCTCACTCTGCCCGTGGCTCTGTGGCTTTCAGGCCCCCTTCTCCCTTGGAGCCCCTGTCTCCTTCCTCTTCTCCTCCTTTCCCACTGAGCTCCTGCTTCAATTTAATGCCAGTGTTCCTCCCCATTATCCTGGCAGTGCTGGTCTGGAACTAGGTACAATTTCCTAACTAATGAGGAAAAGCAGGCCTTGTGGGCATCGCTGGTATTGCTCACATCTCACAGCTTAACTTTGATGGCCCGTTGTGCGGGAGGGTGAGCAGGAAAACCAAGACCAAAACCCCGTACATGCCTGGCAAGGATGGGAAGACACAGGGGCTGAGGGAGACCTGTTGGGCCCCAGATGGACACAAACTGGGCTAGGACTGGGGAGAATCAAATTCCCTTGGCTCTGATACTCATCCTCATGTGGCTTCAGGCAAGTCACCTTTACAAGGCAAAGATAATCCTATCTGTTCTTTCTTCATCATAGAATAGTTATAAAGATTAAATGAAAATAGGCCGAAGTTGAATACTGCATATGCATGTAAAACATCATTATCTCTAAATGATAACTGTATATTATGTAGAGAAAATTTATTTCGTGAAGCTGTGGCCTTCTTTGTTTTTTCTTGTTATTTTTTGGCAAGAGAGAAAACAGGACAAAGTGAAAAATATTAATCTTTTTTCTAATACTCTATTAATAAAAGGCAAGTCCTAAATTATTTTGCTGCACAGAAAAGTAGTAATCAATTTGGTATTATAATATTCAAACAAAAGGTCAATAGTCAGTGATTCTCCTTTCCTTTTCAAGAAAAGCCTTTGGAAATTCTTCCCTCCAATAACCTGGCAAGTAAGGTGTTCAGAGCATCTGAACGGACCCTGGAGAGGCCCCAGGCAGCAACAGTGGATGGGAGAGTGGCTGGCCATAGAAGTGGACTGTGTTTCATGGGACAAAACGTGGACGACAGATCCCGCAGTAGGGACAGTAACACCGTTTTGACAGAGCAAGTCAGAAAGCATCGGCCTTCTGTGTTTTCTGAGGAATTCTGCTGGAGGAAAGGCCCAGGACCTCAAGGCCGGCATCTGCTGAGGCAAGAATGCTCATCTGAGAGAAGATAAAGCTAAGGAAGTTTGTGTTGGATGTTGGAACTGGGACACGTGTTTCTTGGCGGAGAGCAGCACCTGCAGAAGTGCAGTTACACTCACCAAACCCCTGCGGAAACAGCAAAAGCTGGAACGAGAGCCCGCTACTTTGAGGTTCGCCTCCCGCTGACATGTTTTCCTATGGTTCGAGCAGAAACTTCACGTGTCCTGGAGATGACAAGAAGGGTGTTTTTGTGCTCTCATCACAGTTGTCTAAGGGACCAGTGACAGACGAGGACCCCAGGCCCAGAACAAGTTTTGGGAGGGGCTATGCACGTATCTGGTTCCCCAGCCCTGGTGCAGTGGAGGTCTGAAGCACTTGGCATCCTTCAAAGTCAGTTTGCTCTCCTACCCCACCTGCAGGGCTGACTGCAGTGCCTGCTACATAGTTTAAAAACATATAAAAAATTTTATATATATGCTTTCACTGTGCCAAAAAGCTTTTCTTTTTCTATTCTGGATTCTGAAATACTTTATCATTTTTAAGGAAAATGGTAGATATGGAAAGTTCAAAATACCCCTGCCCTATTTCCTGTGCTGCCTCTTTAAGGCTGTGCCTGTGCTTCCCCCAGGCTCAGAGGAGCTGCTGCACTGGGGAGAAATGTCCCCAGAGAAGCACTGTGTGAGGTCAGCAAATACTAGAAAAGAATGGAGACATTTTCCTTTACTTCTTGTATTTTGCTTTTTAACAGATTTCTTTTTTTAAACATTGGCACAGGCTGTAAAATACCCTTAATTAAAGTTTTGTTTAAAGGAGAATTTTGGACAAATTAAATTTAATGGGCAAAGAATGATTCGCGAGCAGGGAAGCTCTGAGAATAGGCAGATTTGTGGACAGAACATGGAAGTGAGGCATGGGGCTGCTCCCCTGGTTATAGCCCAGTCTCAGCCTTATTTGGGCGTGGTCTGATCAGTAGGTCATGCTTGACCGAAGCTAGGCTGCTGTGATTGGCTGAGACTCAGTTATTGGTTTCTTTGAGTGGAATCGTAATTGTGGTTTTTGCATTGTTGGAATTTGCCGTTTGATATTGGAATATATTCTTAAATAAATGTTATGTTATACATCATTTTGATGGGCATTTCTCACTTTATTTTTTTGCTAATACTTAATACTTGCTGTTTATTTTAGACTATGGAAATGATGTTAGACAAAAAGCAATTTTTTTTTTTTTTTGAGACCGAGTCTTGCTCTGTCACTCAGGCTGGAGTGCAGTGGCACGATCTCTGCTCACTGCAACCTCTGCCTCTTGAGTTCAAGCAATTCTTCTGCCTCAGTCTCCAAAGTAGCTGGGACTACAGGTGCGCACCACCACACCCAGCTAATTTTTGCATTTTTAATGGAGGCGGAGTTTCACCATATTGGCCAGGCTGGTCTCAAACTCCTGACTTCGTGATCCATCCACCTCGGCCTCCCAAAGTGCTGGGATTACAGGCATGAGCCACCGTGCCAAAAAGCAAGTTTGTGCAATATTCTTACTCGAGTTCAAAATGGGTCGGAACATCAACAACGCATTTGGTCCAGGAACTGCTAACAAATGTACAGTGCAACAGAGGTTCAAAAAGTTTTGCAAAGGAGATGAGAGCCTTGAAGATGAGGAGTATAGTGGCGGCTAGCAGAAGTTGACGACGACCAACTGAGAGAAATCATCGAAGCTGATCCTCTTACAACTACGTGAGAAGTTGCTGAAGAACTCAACATCAGCCATTCTACAGTCATTTGGCATTTGAAGCAAATTGGAAAGGTGAAAAAGCTTTGTAAGTGGGTCCCTCACGAGCTGAGGGAAATTTTATAAAATTGTCATTTTGAGGTGTTGTCTTCTCTTATTCTATGCAACAATAAAGAGCCATTTCTCAATCGGATTGTGATATGCGACGAAAAGTGGATTTTATATGACAACCAAGAATGATCACCTCCATGACTGAACCAAGAAGAAGATCCAAAGCACTTCTCAAAAGCAAATTTGCACTAAAAAAGGTCATGGTCACTGTGTGGTGGCCTGCTGCCAGTCTGACCCACTACAGTTTTCTGAATCCCAATGAAACCATTATATCTGAGAAGTATCCTCAGCAGATCGATGAGATGCACTGAAAACTGCAATGCCTGCAGCCAGCATTGGTCAACAGAAAGGGACTAATTCTTCTCCATGACAATGCCCGACCACACATGGTACAACCAACGCTTCAAAAGTTGAACTAATTGAGTACAAAGTTTTCCCTCACTATTTACCTGACCCCTCGCCAACTGACTACCATGTCTTCAAGCATCTTGACAACTTTTTGCAGGGAAAACACTTCCACAACCAGCAGGATGCAGAAAATGCTTTCCAAGAGTTTGTTGAATCCCTAATCTAGGATTTTTATGCTACAGGAATAAACAAACTCATTTCTCATTGGCAAAAATGTGTTGATTGTAATGGTTCCTATTTTGATTAATAAAGATGTGTTTGGGCCTAGTTATAGTGATATAAAATTTATAGTCCAAACCACAATTACTTTTGCACCAACCAAATAGAAAAGCACCCTCCTACATTAGGCTGTCAGATCCTTTATGTATTAGTTAGGGGGTAACCCACAATAGGGAGGCAGCCTCAGGCCTAATGTAGTTTAGTTACAGTTTCAACATTGGAATACAGTTGTACTGTTGATTAGTTTAAAGCCTCTTCTCTCTGAAAATGAAACAGATGCATTCACATAGACAGATGCCATTCCCCTGGAAGCTGGCAGGCATTGGGCTTCGCTGCCATGTGGGCAATTTCCATAAGACATCTTGTTTCTATAAGACACATCAGTGTCCCAAAGCTATGGAAGAGCACCAAAAGCTGAAAGGCACCAGAGCCATTAGGGGGAAGAGAACTGCCTCTGCCGTGTGCTTGCCTCAAGGTAGCTCCTAAAATTGATGTGTTGAGTTTCATGGATGTCTAGCAGGGCTCACTGTGTACTGGGGCCTCATCACAGCACTTTGTAAATGTGACCTCAACCCCCATAACAATCTCACAAGGCAGGTCCTGCTATTATCTTCAGTTTGGAAAAGGAAATCTAGGCATGGAGAGGCTAAAAACCTTGCCCAAGGACACACTGCTCCTAAGTGGCTGAGCCAGGGGTTTGGCCCAGAGGCATCTCTTTTAAGAGGCATCACATCATGGTGTTGACAAGCAAAGTCCAAAATAAGAACATGCTCTTTCTGAAAACATGCACGTCATGGGAAAGGCTTCTAAGAGGATGGAAGTCAATGCTAAGCAGAGATAACCCCTGTCAAAATCTTTTCATTATGTAGTGTCAGCTATGACTTCCCATCACCACCATAGAGGCCACCATCTCAAAAAGAGTGCTAAGTGACCAGCAACACCTGTAGTAGGGAGAGTATATCTCTTGAGGAGAGAAACCCCAGGTCTTTGTCTCTTTTTAAGGTAAAAGAAGGAGGAAGAATTGGCAAAGTAGGGTCTGGGGAAGGCTTGGTTTCATTATATTCTGAATCCTCAGCCAAAAGAGTCTCCATGACTGTTATTGCTGTCAAACGGAAGGTTATTTCTTTGTTATTTAACCTTGTTCTTCCACAAGACATGAGAGGCTACACTGCGGTGTTAGGTTTGAGCTCTAACCACATCTTTATCACCTGGTGCACATTCCTCACCTTGTGGTCCTGCTGATCCCAAATAGTGGTGCTTCCCAGGCTTTTCTCCTGCATGGAGAGCCCTGTAAATGCAGAATTCTCTAAGGTGAACAACATTCTGGTTTGTCCTGGACCGGGTGATGGACTGAAGGGGTTCTGGGAACAAGAGACCTTTGGTGCAAAAACTGGGAAAGTCCTGGACAAACTAGGGTGAGCTTTAAGAAGTGCTCATAACCGTTTTCTCGCCAATAGCAATGGATTTATAGCTGTTAATCTGTGTCCTCTAACCTTAGCCCACTTGTGACGAGTACTATAACAAGTACATATCAACTACTTGGTTGGAGGAAGTAACCCCTCTCTGGTATCAGGCCGTATCCACCCAGGCTCTTGAACTGTTTGATGACATGTTGACTGCCATGAACATTCCTTGGTTGAAAGCGGAGCAGACAAGCACTCCTGACAGAAGGCTCTATTTCACAGCTGCCTCACTGCATGTAGCCCTCTGCAACTTGCCATAGGTACCAAGTAGATGGAATGCAATAAAACGGGCATCATTCACTCAGCCCAGCTTTCCCTGTAGCTCACCTCTCAGCCCACTCATTGCTTTTCATTCTATGAGTAGAGCAAAGTGCACCTCCACTGTCTTGCCGTAAGACTCCCAGGTATGGGAACCCTGGAAGTGAATCACAGGGTGTTGTCTGATTCCAGTCTACAGGGTGAATTTGAAAGTGTTCCCTTCTCTACAATGTTCTGGAAGAGTTTGTGCAGACCTAGCATTATTTCCTCCTTAAATGTTTGGTGTAATTTACGAGTGAAGCTGTCTGTGTCTGTAGTTTTCTTCATGGGGATGTTTTTAACTAAAAATTTAATGTTTTTAAAAGACATAAGGCTTTTCAGGTTTTCTATTTGTTCTTGAGTGAGTTTTGGAAATTTGTGTCTTTCAAATAATTTCTTTATTTCATCTAAATTTGCAAATTTATTGGCATAAAATTGTTGAAAACATTCCATACTTATCCTCTTAATGTCTGTAGATGCTGTAGTGATGTCACCTCTCTCATTCCTGATATTAGGAATTTGTGTCTTTTTTTTTTTCTTATCAGACTGGTTAGGGTTTATCAGCTTTATTAACCCTCTCAAAGAACCAACTTTTCATTTTATTGATTTTCTATACATTTTTCCTATTTCTATTTTATTGATTTGTGCTCTAATCTTAATTGTTTCCTGACTTCTCCTTAATTGGGGTTTAATTTGCTCTCCTCTTTCTCTAGTTTCTTAAGATAGAAGCTGAGATCATTTGAGACCATTCCTGTTTTCTAAGACAGGTGTTTTAGTGCCATAATTTGCTGCTTTATCTGTATCCCCCAAATTTTGATATGTCATTTTAATTTTTATTTAGTTGAAAGTAGTTTCTAATATTTCTTTTTATAACTTCTTGGACAATTGGTTATTTAGAAGTGTGTTACTTAGTTTCCAAATGGTTGATGATTTTCCACATGAGTTTCTTTATTGATTCTAATTTAATTCCATGTGGTCAAAAAATATGCTATCTGTTACTTGAATTCTTTTTAATTAGTTGAGATTTTTTATGGATGAGGAAAATGGTCTACCTTGGTCTATTTGTTCTGTGTGTCCTTGAAACAAATGTATATTTTGCTGTTTGGGGCTGATACATTCTATTACTATCTAGAAGGTTAATTTGGCTGACAATGTTGTTCAAGTCTTTTATAGTCTTCCTTATTTTTCTCTCCACTTGTTCTGTGCTATTAGGAGGGATACTGAAATCTCCGAGCATAATTTTGGATTTGTCTATTTCTTCTTTTTAGTTCTATTTGTTTGTTAGTTCTGTTTGTTTTTCTTCATGTATTTTGAAGCTCTGTTAGTAAGTGCATAAACATTTAGGATGTTATATCATCTTAATTATTTGGCCTTTTACCATTATGAAATTGCCCTCTTTATTTCTGATAATAGTCTTCTAAAATGAATTTTGTTTGATATTCAGCCTTCTCTTGATTAGTGTCAGCATGATATGTCTTTTTCTAGCCTTTTACTTACAACCTATTTGTATATTTGAAGCATATTTCTTGTAGGCAACATACAGTCTGGCCTTGCTATTTTATCTATTCTGATAGCTTCTGCCTTTTAATCAAGGCAAGACTTTTCTGAGCACTCTACCCAGTGCCTCAGAATTATGAACTTTTTATCTGGCTGGTGGAACAGCACTATTATTCATCCTTTATGAACCCCAGGTGCTGCTTTCTCTAATCCTGTTGGATGTTTCCTTTGCCTTGCCTTCTGTATTTTTCTTACATGCATGAGCTAATCACTCTCTAACCCACAGAGCTCTCAGCTTCTCTCTGTGGAGCTCTCTCCTCTCTAGTCTCTGCACTGTGAGGTGCAGCCACTCTGATCTCCCTGGACTCTCAGCTCCAACCTCTTCACTCAGGGTTTTCACCAGGCTCCACCTGGGATCCTCCTTCCTGTCCTATGTCCTGAAAACTTTTTCAAGGCAGTGAGCCAGGGCAATTACAGGGTTCACCTCATTTGTTTCCTATTTCTCAGGGACTGCTATCTTTCACTACCCAGTGCCCAGTGTCTTGAAAACAATGGCTTCATATATTTAGCATGGTTTTCGAGTTGTTTCAAGTGGGCCGGTAAACCTTGCCCCTGTTTCTCCATTTCGGTTGGAAGCACATCTCCCAAGCAAAAAGGAGTCTTTCCCTCTGAACTGAGCAGAGGTTGGGCCCAGAGGTTCAGAGGTTGAATCTGGAAGGCATTTGGGTGAGTTTTCCTGTATTTGATTTTGATGGGATGGCATGTTATTATTTTTAAAGCAGGTTTGAAGTGTTTGTAAATTAATTAGACCACTTAATTATTAGCTATTTTCATCCTTTTTTAGACTTTCTGTAATTTCTCTTTTCCGTGGAATTTAGAAAAGATCTAAAACCACGGGAAAATAAATTAGTTTTTACACAACCTTCAACACACAAAATAGCAAAATCTAAGAGCACTTGGAAAGCATTTGAGCCCATTCTGGATGCATCTTTTTCACCTCATAATCATAAATTAAACCCACTATCTTGTAGAACTGCTGACAAAACCCACAACAGAACACATTGCACATATAATTTTAAATCGAAGGGATATAATTGTATTGGCAATGTTCTGTATATATAAGGATTGTCTCCAAGTGGAAAATTAGAAAGTTAAGCCCTGCCCCTATAGGAATAGTAAAAGCTGGATTTGCTGTAGGTTCTCTCCTATCCCTGTTGAAGAATGAAAATGTCTCATGACTTTGTAAGGACCCCAGCAATCAGCTTTGCTGCTGTAGAAGGTGGAATGGCTCCTTTGTTTCTGAGACAAGCCAGGGAAGTTTCAGGTAACAGATGCTCAGCACACCTCACTGGAGAGGCCAGAAGGGTACTTCCAATGGGAGTAAATGGCCTGTCATTAGGAAGATCAAACATCCATAGAAGTCCAGGAAATTGGAAATAAGGAGGGTCTATGTTAGGAGAAGTGACAGAAACAGAAAAACGACACTGAGCTGCCAGAGAACGCCCATGCATGTTGCCTGCAATGAGGCCCAGACTTCCATTTTAACTCACTCCAATTTCTTTTGTTGTTGGAAGTTAGACTGTAAACATACTGTCTCCAAGGGTGTTTCAACTGCTCAGAACATGTGTTTGATTTAATGAGGCACCAGGACCCAGCCATCTTCCAACTTAGCCTTCCACAGAGCACGATGTTCATACGGCCAATCTGGATCATTCATTTCAAATCCAAACAGAAGAGAAAAGATCAAACAGTGGGTGAGGCCTTACGACGACCCTCATCTGAGAAGGCAGAAGTATTATTCCAGCAGGAAAACATACAGTTCCTGTTGTCCTGCTGTTCAACAGTATCCAAGTCAACCTTCCTTCCCTGCCCACAAAATGCACCAGTTTCAAGGAGTGGATGTTCATGGAGGCCAGTCCTAGGAATGGAGCAGGGTCTCGGATGGGTGCTTTACTTTTAAATCTAAAAAGAAAGCATGAGAGGCTAGAACATGGAAACAATCACGAAGACTAACAAGGAATCTACTTGGGGTAGATTTTTTATTGTGTTAGACGCCTAGAGCAGTCCCTTTACTGAAGCCTGGGAGATCTGCCAGCAGTGGCAGTGTGTGTTTCCCTCCTTCTGTGGTTGCTGCTGGTGGCCTTAGACTGCTCTGTGCTGGAACCTTCTTCAGCGATTCTAGATACACTTGGTCACAGCTCAGCTCTCACTCCTTGCCTCCTCCATCCTGCTTTTGCTCCTTAATGTCTGTGTCAACAGAAGTGGTTGAATCCAATGGGTTACCACCCTCCTTGAGACCACAGTCATGGCACCACCAAAGGCACCCAGCAGAGTCGCTCTCTGGTAACTCATGCTGAGCTTTGTGCCATGTGTCACACCCATCTGGTTAAACGATTTAGCCACTTAATTGAACAAAACTGATGGATAACATGAGGTGGAAATACACTCAGATTGCTTGTGGCCAATCCTTTCCCCTAACCAAAATACCAGTTCATAATCCTCATTGAAACCAACTCAGTACTCATTTGATTATTCCAGACATGAACTGAAGCCGTTGGCAGGAGAAAGCATAAATCAGCAATAAATAAAATGATACCTTGTGGAAATCTCACTAAAGAGTCATCTTTGGGATAAAACAGAGACATATTGATGTTTTGAGTGCTTTCAAAAATGCTTTGACGAGAAGGACCCAATTTGGGTATAAGTTCTCCATATAGTGAATAATGTTATAGAGAATACAGCAAAAGTTCTAAAATTAGAACTAAGAAGAATGAGTATTTGACTTAAAGACCTGAAGTGGAAGTTTTACTGGTGTGATTCCCAGCTTGACAACACAAAACACATTTCAGGATATCCCTGTCTGCCCCCACCCGTATACCCCATTGAGTCAGAAATGGGGCAATGTCAAAGAACAACACTTTTAAGTTAATTTGTACTTCACTCATCCCAACAGCATCTACATACACATGGAAATATCATCAGCAGTATTTATTGTCCCTATGGACTTATGGACCCCTTGCTCTGCTCCCAGCACTGAACCATTGCTTAGTGTTTGGGAAACACTTACCCACTATGTGCAATATCAATGATGCCCCAAAGGCTAAGTCTGGGAGGAAGTGAAGTCTTTGAGATACTGCTATTGTTTATATGATCACTGGTGACAGAAACCATTGATTCTGACTTAGGGTCCAACTCAAAAGAAAATCATTCCTAGAGATATAAGGTTTCATTTTTGTCAGACGACTGTGGTTAATCTTCACTTGACAGTCTTTTAAAAAAATTCTCATAAATCAAAGATAACAAGGAATCGTAATTTCTTTAGGCAGTTAATAACAAACAAGTAGGTTTCCAGATCAAATATGAATGGAAATTACATCTCTAGGAGAAATTCACTTACTCCAAATCTGAGCTTTTCCAGGTTTGTGTTAGTCTGGACAATCTTAGGCCCTTTTACAAGGGCTACCATGAACATTTTTGCCTGGGAATAGCTCTTATTAAATGGGCTTTGTCAATTATTTAATGTTTTTAAAAGTTAAAACACCGGTTTTAACTTTCACCTGTTTCAATATCTCATATTCAACATGAAAACACATAAAGCACCCTTACCTTGCCTGCACGTGTGTATTTATGAAGTAACAGCACAACCTCTGGTTGGTCTGCTTTATGGTTCTTGAAAAGCTGGATAGGAATGGCCGGTATGTGCCCTAAACCACACTAGGCCCTCTGGACAGGTAAGACATTGGCCGCGGGAAAACTCCCAGAGTCCAGGAAGAGGCCAGGATTACCTGTGTGCATTTGACAGTGGAGTTATCTGCACTGTAAGACCACGTGCGGTCACCCCTCTGAGGTCAGGAGGCTTTATTGAGGGCAGCTGAACCACGTCACGAGCTCCAGCCTCCTGTCCTCGCCAGCGACGTGCGGACTCCAGTGGGTGTAAAATGCCCATTGCATACGTGGTCTGTCCTTCTGGAGTCAACCACATTGAGGCCATTGGGAACGCAATAAAGAAGGTCCCTTGGGGAGGAAAAATGTTGTCTCTGTATCCCCTAGGGTGGGGACGTTGTCGATGACTGAAGACAGAGAGCTCTAGAATGGCAGGGGATGAGAGTCGCATACAGGAAAGCGGGTTGGAGAGGAGGGAAGGGGCGGCCCACCTGTGGTCACCACGCGCAGCCCCTGCCTCCCCGCAGGAGAGGATCAGCATCAGGTGAGTCCAGGGCGAGTGCGAGGAGAAGGCCCAGCCCCTCTGCGCGCTGCGGGGAGGGAAGGCCCTGCCTAGGACAAGGCGCCGGCGCTGAGGAATTTGGGGGTGCAACAGCTTGGCAGCCCCTCGCCCCCGCTCCTCCCAGCTGCGCTCCTGGGTGCGAGGCTGCCGCGAACGCCAGGGGCTCCCAGGAATGCCGATCCCGCGAAGCGGCCACAGGGAGCCTCCGGGACTGGCTTGTGAGCTCGGGGAAGGCCCAGAAGGAGGGAAAAGTCACTGTCCCTAGATTGTTCAAGTCACTGTCCCTAGATTGTTCGTGTGACTGTGACCCTCTTCTACCACCAGCAGTAAGAACCTAGGATTCTCTGTTTGCCACCAACACACGCCGGTGGCCCTGCTAGCACTGTCGCCTGTCCTGTCCTATTTCTCTAGGGAGCATCTGGGCAGGAAGTAACTTGGCGCCAGGAACAAGGCGGAAGCCTGATGCTGTTACTTCTGCATGCAAATTCTTCGCGGTTTTTCCGGTTCCTTGCAGCTTTAGCCGGGTGGGCGCAACGCCCTGGGGAGCGCCTTTCCAGGCAGGAGCTCCCATGGCGCGCCCACCCCTACATCCTCACGATGCTCCCAGGGACAGGAGCACCGGAATTTTCGGCAAACCCTGGACACACACCCTGAGCTCAGGGAGGCAGGGGCACCTTGGTTCAAATCCATGGAAACAAGAACAGGCCAGGAAGGAAGGCCTGGGCCTTTGGGCGTGGTACCTGAGGTACACAGGAAGATTCCGGCGAGCTGGGATCTTTTTTGTTGTTGTTGTTATTATAGCTGCACAATTCCATTTATTCTTCTTCTAAAACCACAGTATTTCAGGATTAAAAAAAAATAAAAACTGTTAAGCCATCTAGCCAACCTTCCTGATTTCACAGATTAGGAAATCGTGGCCCGTAGAGGTTAACCACTTACAGTGGGGAGGGGGTTACACAGCAATTTAGTGGCAGAGCTGGGATTAGAATCTGTGTCTCTCTTGTCTAGTTGTAGGGCTCTTCCCAGCTTATCCTGTGTTTAGAGCCACTGTTCTTCCCAACTAGGTAAGTGTCTCCACGAACCAGCTTCCCATTCGTTCCCACAGGCCTGGGGCAGCACCGGGTGGAACATGAAGACGGGGACTCATCCCTGCTGCACCTCTGTTCCATTTACAGAATTCAGAATCTGTGCCTGCTTTTGGGCACCCCATCCTTGCTCCATCCCTACTTGTTCCTCATCCATTCCTCCCAATTCTGGGACCACCTACCCTGGCATCATCGTCAGCTGACCGTTTGTGATGTTTGCAGTCTCACACAGACTCCACAGAGCCACATGTGTCCTGCACACACGGATGCACAGGTGTGTGCACCTCTGATGCCAGGAGGGCGTAGCCTCCGTGGCAGAACCATGGCCCTACTGGGCAGCTGCATTGGTAACAGTTCGCCTGGCACATCAGTGCTGGTCTGTCCTCTCCCCTTCTGTTCTCAGAGCCACATTCCAGGCCCAGCCTAGCCAGCATCTGGAGGCCCTCATGACCCTAGACCAGGGCCAGCCCAGCACCTTCATGGAATGAGGGAAACCTGTCCCCTGCAGTGGAAGGATTAAGTGCATCACATCTGTGTACCTGAATGAGAAAAAGGCTGCCAGCAGCTCCGTGCCAGGGCTCAGGGCTCAGCAGAGCTGGGTGGGCTTCAGCCCTCGGGTGCCCCTTACCACGTAGAGTCTGCCCAAGCTCGTGCAGACCCCTCCAGTAACATGGTCTTTCTTTTCCTCCCTCCTCCCCAGAACATGGGATAAGAGAATAAAAGTGGGCTCAGGCCTGTAATCCCAGCACTTTGGGAGGCCAAGGTGGGCAGATCACGAGGTCAGGAGTTTGAGATCAGCCTGGCCCACACAGTGAAAACTCATCTCTCCTAAAAATACAAAAATTAGCTGGGCGTGGTGGTGGATGCCTGTAATTCCAGCTACTTAGGAGGCTGAGGCAGGAGAAACGTTTGAACCCGGGAGGCAGAAGTTGCAGTGAGCCGAGATCACACCGTTGTACTCCAGCCTGGGTGACAGGGCGAGACTCCATCTCAAAAAAAAAAAAAAAGTGAGATTAATTAGTGAAGGAAAAACAGTAAAAACAACAGGAATATGGAGGCAATGATTCAAAAGATGACAACCCCTAATTCCAATGATGGGACATGATTTCCAACTCTGACACAAGCATCCTTTAATCACGCACTTATGACACGCCACTAGGAATCGGCACAACTCAGGCACACAAATCTGTGAACAAGAAAACACAGGGCAATCTGTTTTCTCTTTTCAGGCAAGACCTTAGGAGCTCTGTTTATAAGTATTTTGAGGCTCCCTGCAGTCACGGGGTTGCTGTTCTTTCCCATAGTAAGGCCACAAGGTAAATATGTTTCCTTCTTTACTCTCTGGCCAGGCAGGAGATTGCCTCTGCTCCTAAAATCATCTGTAATCTCTTCAGCAGGGAGGTTTCTTCCATGGCTTAGGGTCTTCTTTCCTTCCAAAGTGGTCCCCACCTCCCAGCCTCCATATCACATGGGCATCTCGCCTTTGCTGGCCTGATGGCCCCTTCTGGTTAAACTTCCCTGGCAGCCAGCCGAGGTGCAACCTCCTGTATCTGGACGTGAGCTCTGGGCTTTGTCCCTGCCCCTGTCACAGCCAGCCAGCAGCGAGCCAGACAACCTGGTAAATAGGGCAGTGGAAATTCAGCTGACAAGTGGAGGGTTTCCAACATAAATTTCCCTTTTCCCACCACAATTTTATAGAACTTTGCAAAGATGCACATCAGCACTTTTGTAAGTTGGCTCTCTTCTGAAAAGCATCAAGCTTGTCAAAGCTTTAACTTTTTATGTTGTTATTTCAAATGGTTTGATCAATGATCAAGCACATGATGTCCCTGTAACCCTATCCTAGGCCATAAGAAGAGGGTTTGAATACCAGGGTTTTAGAAAAGTCTGTTTGCCACATCAAGGAGAGTTTTATGTAACCCTTAGTACATTTTCTCTTTATCCTGACATCTCATTGCTATTTTTTAAAGTATATTGGAGTACATTTAAATTCTGGCTATACAAGCCAACATTTCTGTAAATCGTCTTTCTGCCCTCTGTTAATAAGTGAATCTCCAGCAGAGAGGACTGGCTTGGTTAGCTGACAACTCCTACGCAATGGGACTGAAGTAAGAAAATGTTATTAACAAAGTGACAGCCCTAGGTGAAAGTGCAAGAAGTTCTAGCAAATTCCAAAGATATTTTATAGGCTCTTGATCTCATTAGGCTCTCTTTTGCAAAGGAAACTTACTGGGCAGTTTCTTAACTTCCTGTACTTCTCAGACTAAACTCAGAGCATTCACAAAGGCAAATTGGCTTCATTGACTTGATTTTAAACCCTTTCCAGTGAATCAAACAGTAATGAATGTCTAAAATACACGTCAGAATCAACACTGGGAACTTTTCTAACTTACAGTGTTTTCTTAGTTATGTGCCAAAACAAAACCTTGCCAAGAGGAATTATTTTGATTTAGAGATATGACTGGTCTTACACAATTTGAGCTCTTTGAGGGCAAAACTGATATGTGATTATCTTTATATTTAAACATCTCAAAAAGTAGTTTTTGTAACTGAATGGAACCTAATACCAAGGACTTGACAGCCTCTCCAGGCCCTAAGAGGCCACAGCATGCCCCTGGCCTTGGCTCTTACAGCTGCCCCTGCTAGGAGGATGCTGCCTGCCCCACACCCCAGCTGCTGGGGGAGCGCCTCCTCATCTCTCAAGACCCATCTTTCCAAACTCTTTCTTGAGCCTCTTCCATTCATTGCACCCCCTGGCCCCCTGCACACACTCCAGTACTATTGATCATCATTTCTATCAAATTCCCACTGCATCTTATACATCCTCATCGCCTCACAAGGGACACTTCATTGCACTTACAGATGTATGCGTAGATTCCACTTTCTCCACCAGGGTTTCTCAAGCTCCGCACTGCTGACATTTGGAGCCAAATGACTCTTTGCTGTAGCATCCTGTACATTGTGAGGTATTTAGCAGCATCCTGGCCCCTGCTGCAGGGTGCCACTAGGAACCCTTCCCCAGTAGTGACAGCCAAGTCTGTTAGCCATTGTTACATATCCTCTGGGAGGGAGAATTGTCCCCACTGGAAACCACTGTGCTAGACTCAAAGCTCATGAGGGGTGTGGCAATGTTTTATTTCTCTTTAAATTCTTAGCACTTAGCTCAATTCTTTCTATGTATTGGGCATTCAGTATTTTTTGAATTTTGAGAATCAAGTGAATTAATACATGCAATACAGTATGAATATTCAGCAAACCTTAACTATGTTACTACTATTATCTGGAACTATGGCCCATCTCAGCAATAGGCAGTGATCATAATGCTGACTTTATAACTTTCTGGGGAAATTAAATGTGCAGGGTGGGAGTCCAGCTGCTCTGGTGTGTGGTTGTGTCCACTCTGAACTTGGGCTGTCCTCTGAGATGGGTCATGATCTTTGAAACCCCAACTAAAACTCTGGACCCGTGTCCACAGGTTTATGCTAGACCTGGTAATTCTGGCCTCCAGACCTTTTAGTCTGCTAACTTTAGTTACTAGAGCTTGCTTCTGCTTCTGCCTGCAGGCCTGGCCTAGGTCTCTGCCACTCTACTTCTTGCCTATCTTGACTTCTAGAAAGCCCAGGCCCCTTACTTGTTGTAAACCTCCACCACCATCTCTCTCTTCTTGTCTCAGTCACCCTGTTAAGCTAGCCCATGACCCAGGGGGACTTGTTTCGCCATTCTCTGGGCCGTGTAATTAGGTTATCTTCGAACTGCCCAAAAACCGGCAAGATCTCACACATTCACCCTGGCCTGGTGTATATCACACTCAAGACAGCCTGCTGAGAGGAAACTGTTCTTTGGAACAGTTGAATTTGGGACTCTATGCCATGTGAAGTTCAGCCTGACTGATACTTTGACTCTCCCACTGCTTTAGTGTTGGGAGAACATCACTCATCACAGAATTCAGTGAGTTGTAAATTATCAACAGTGGTGACTTAATTGACAATTGCTGTGTTATAACGTTGTTATCACTTATATTAGGGTTCTCTAGAGAGACAGAACTATTAAAACAGAACTGATAAAGGGGAGTATATTAAGGAGTATTAACTCACACAATCACAAGGTGGGGTGCCACAATAGGCTGTCTGCAAGCTGAGGAGCAAGGAAGCCAGTCCATGTTCCAAAGCTGAAGAACCTGGAGTCCGATGTTCCAGTATGGAAGAAAGATGTAGGCTTGGAGGCTAAGTCACTCTAGTCTTTTCATGTTCTTCTGCCTGCTTTATTCTGGCTGCACTGGCAGCTGATTAGATTGTGCCCACCCAGATTGAGGGTGGGTCTGCTTCTCCCAGTCCACTGACTCAAATGTTAATCTCCTTTGGCAACACCCTCACAGATACACCAGGGACAATACTTTGCATCCTTCAATCTAATCAAGTTGATACTCAGTATTAACCATCACATCAATATAGCAGTTCCTCGGTAACTATGGTCCTTTTTGAGACCCAGGATCATGTAGGAAAGACAAGACTCTGACTGGTAGCTTGGGTAATATCAGCCTCCTGGTAATATAGGTTGCCCCTGTTAGGCTGGCAATGTGGCCCCTATTCAGAGCAAGTTTAACATACATACATCCATCCTATTATAAGGAGTATGCTACTAGCAGAGATCAGAAAAGCTAATCTGTAGATGGGACTTTTACCCTCAGTAGTATTTCCCAAGCTTGGCTGCTCATTTATTTGTTTCCTTGACCTTCACTCGGTCACTTACCGATCCATTCATTTATTTGTTCACTCAACAGACATTTATTCAATACTAGCATGTGCCAGGCACCCCGTGCTACAGAGTCAGGGAAGCAGTGCTTAAGCCAAACTCTGGCAGACAAGGAGGAGTCCACTAGGCAAGATGTCAAAATAGCACAGGCAACTTAAAAACAGACTTTTCTCTAGGACTTACCCTCCAGTATTCTAATTCAAAAGGTCTTAAGGTGGGCCTAAAGGTAGATTTCCTAAAAGCACACTTGAGGGCTACTTTTAGCTGTATGGACCTTAAAGGAGGGAAGGCCCCAGGGCCCTGGAATGGCCCAGTGCCCTGGGAAGGTCAAGTGGGGTGCTAGAGAGCTGTCAACATGTCACTCTGAGGTCAGGCGAAGGGAACACAAGTTAGAATAAGTCTGGTACATTCACCAGCCTCAAAACTCCTCTTCCTAAGCTGGAAGGCCAATGTATGCTAATTCTCTTTTACGCTGCCCCTTTTTAAAGATCATTATCATTCAAAAAATCAATATAAAAGGATTTGAATGTTAATCTCCTACAGCACAGGTTAAAGATGGTGATGTGGGTTTCTAGTCCTGTTGGATTTTGGCCAGATGCAGTTACCTGGATGGACTTTTTGCCACTTACATGCCCAGCCAAGGCCCTAGATTCCCCATAGCCAATCCCATTTCTTCAGAATCCTTGGGCTTGGAAAATTCATTGTGAATGTTTTTCCCAAGAGAGATGTCCCAGATTGCATTTTGCTATTTAGGAACTAGCAATTAAAAAGCAGGATGGTGTTCAATGATTTAATTTGCATTTTTTTTCTTGTGTGACTCCAACTTCAAATCCAGCAGGCCTGCATCCATAAACAGTCAAAGTTAGTAACCTATAAACACCTCCAGCTCTCCCCAGTTAAGTTAAGGCCCATGCAACTCTAGACTCTGGGATGCAAGAACCACATCAATAGATACTGCTTCTTCTATCATTTGAACATAAAGATTTTGTTTCTTATTTATAAAAATTGTTTCACATCTACATATACCAGCTTTAAATAAATGTTAGCCAAACAGTGAGTTTCAGAGGCCTAAACTCAGAACTCGATGGCTCAAGGAGGTGCAGGAGCCAATTAATCAATTTCACAGCATTATAATAAACTCAGACCTTGGGAAGGCTTTTCATGTGTTACTCAACTGACGTCAAGAAGAAAATGTCAAAATACTAAAAACAGACTGGAGTTAAAAATATGGCCTCCAGGCCGGGCGCGGTGGCTCAAGCCTGTAATCCCAGCACTTTGGGAGGCCGAGACGGGCGGATCACGAGGTCAGGAGATCGAGACCATCCTGGCTAATACGATGAAACCCTGTCTCTACTTAAAAATACAAAAATACAAAAAACTAGCCGGGCGACGAGGCGGGCGCCTGTAGTCCCAGCTACTCGGGAGGCTGAGGCAGGAGAATGGCGTAAACCCGGGAGGCAGAGCTTGCAGTGAGCTGAGATCCGGCCACTGCACTCCAGCCTGGGTGGCAGAGCAAGACTCCGTCTCAAAAAAAAAAAAAAAAAAAAAAAAAAAAAAAATATGGCCTCCAATTCCATGAGAAGTTTATTCATCCCTCTCATTTTACACACACAGAGGTGATCTCACAGCATCACATGGCAGAGAGAGCAAAACGAAATAAAATCAACCAGGCGGGCGGCACAGAACTTCCAAAAACGGGACCCCATGAATGGGTGGGGAAGTAAGCCACCCTAAATGGAGCAAAGCACATCCTGCTTCGTCTGTTCAACTTTCCCCCAATATAACTGATTTCCAGAGGTTGTTATTTTAATCAATGCCCAGCACAACCATATTGAATTAGACCTAGCTGATTTACAATCCTAAATGTGTTGAACTGGAAGAGTATGCAAAGAATCTCTTGCCTAGCAGTTTTCCACATTAGTACCTCAAATTGCAGATATTCCAGGGACTTCCACAAGACTGAGATAGAGGCTAAGGGGAAGGATATGGCGGTCAGGACCCAGGCTCCAAATGTCAGCTTCGAACAGAACTGCTACATTTTCACCTATCATTTATAATAATATGCTGAATCTAGATCATTTTTGAGGGGGAAAAATGAGCTTTACAAGATTACTCACACTCCCCACCCCTACCACGAAGCTGAAATGTCTGGAAGGGTGGAGAATTGCCCCAGACAGCATAATTAGTGAGTGTCAAAGTATGATGGAATCTTGTTATTCTGGGTCTCAATACAGTTTGCAGATTTATCTAAATTTCAGATTTCAAAACTGATTAATTTCTCAAATGCTTCTTTGCAATAATGTATAAATTCATGTTGTGAGTCAAATGGAAAAAATTCAGTAAAGATTCATGCTGTTTTAATTCATTCTTGACCAATAAATCCTTGTAATTACCAAGCTACTTTATTTTCTTAAGCACAAAACCTACAGGCACAGTCCCAAAGGAAATTCTCCAATTTGGAATCCCTCTGAGCATTTATGTAATTTATTCCAGGAATGAATAAGAGGCTTAGCTAGCATGCCAGTACTGATTGATTGATAGTGACTGACTGAGAAAGATCCTGAAGCCACCACTGGCCACAGAGATTTTGCAGCAATGATTAGCAATGTCTGCCATGGATGTGGGAGGGGGAAATATGGTATGGTTGCCCCATGTTTGTCATCCCTGGCCTTTCCTGTAATCCCAGCACTTTGGGAGGCCAAGGCAGGCCAATCACGAGATCAGAAGATCGAAACCATCTTGGCCCACATGGTGAAACCCTGTCTCTACTGAAAACACAAAAATTAGCTGGGCATGATGGCACATGCCTGTAATCCCAGCTACTCGGGAGGCTGAGGCAGGAGAATCACTTGAACCTGGGAGGTGCCATTGCACTCCAGCCTGAGCAAGAAGAGCAAAACTCCATCTCAAAAAAAAAAAAAAAAAAAATAGAACCAATATTTTGTGGATGTTTGCACCCTCTTGTTCTCTTCACTGGAGACTCTGGAAACACAAAGCCAGAAGAGAGTAATGGGCTCCATTTTTCAGCCTGGTCATTGTGGTTGAGATCTGTGTCCAGCATGAAGCACAGTAAGTATTTGTGAAATGAATTGATAGCTGCATAAATAAATGGACATCTGTATTTCACACCACCATATCCTGAGACAATGAGCACAGCAGCACTAGCTGCTACAACAGAGAAGAAAGAGGGAGAAAGAAATCCTGGGGTGGAGGGTGAAATTAATATAGTATTTCCAAAATAGTATCCCAACATGTGTTCTTTGACCTGAATTTATAAGGAACTCAAAGACAAGTCTCTGCAGTTTAAGATCTATACTTTGAAAATACATTAGGCCCTGCCTAGAAAATGGTTCCCTTTTGGTTGGGATTTACAGTTAGCTGAACTGGGTGCTAATCCTCCATGTATGAAATATGGGAGATGTGAGCGAAATGCTTTTGCTCCTAACCAACTGTGTGAGCCCCTTGGGTCTGAAACTCCTCGTTTGTAAATAAGAGAGTTGCTCTCTTCCACTTGTTCTTTCAGTAAATATTGGTTGACCGCTGAGAGCTCCAGGCACTGGGTTGGAGGCTCGTAATCTAGGGAGGACATCAAACATTAAACAAACATCTCATTGCAAAGCCTGCTGAGTGCCATGAAGGTCACAGGACTCTGAAGGAACCAAGGTCCCTTCCAGCATCAGTAACCTGTGATTTTATAGTGGTTTCCATTGTTTCCCATCCCTGGGTGTCCACATTCCGACAGGGACCCTTTCTGGGGGGTTGTGGGTGGGCACAATTAAAGGCATGAAGAGATACTGGGCCTGGAGTCCTGCCTCGATTTCACAACTGGCAGGTCTCAGGAGCCCTCTTGCCCCTCCTTTTCCTCAGAGCCTTACAAAGAGGAGGAAAGTCTCTTGTACTTAAAATACTTTCTTGGATGAAAATGCAATTTTCTTAGAAGTACTGTTTGCCATTAAATTCTTCCTTGGCTCAAATTTAAGTCTTTCTTGTTCCTTCTGAGATGGAGAACCCCTGGCTAGCAGCCTGTCACCACCAGCCCCCTATGAGATGCTTGAAGCCAGTCTCTGTCACAGCTTTGCCTCCTCTTCTGCAGAGAGATTCTCTCATTTCCATGAAACTCACTTCCTCAGAGAGATGCTCTCATTTCTGTGAAACTAACTTCACAAGTTTTCTTGCCTCTTCCTTTTAGACACTTTTTCTCCTAAATTCTTCCCCTGAATTCTTTCTAAGTCTCTTCCACAGGACAAAACTAGACTCAATCCTTTGGAAAGGGTCTCACCAAGAATAAAAAGAATATTAATGTATTAACTGTCAACTGTCTTTTCTGTCCTTTTCCTTTTTCAGCTTGGGGCAACAAGTGTTTATTGATCTTATTAGATCTCAAATAACATTTATACTAGTTGGATTATTATTCATTTATTCACACATAGCCTCCTAAACATTAGCATTGTATGTTTAAGACTTCGAAATAACATTAACAGGTATAATAACCAAAATACCAACCATAATGGGATTGGCTTGGTGAGCAGAAGGCTCTCTGGCCAGGTCTATGTTAAATTTATCAGGTAATTCGTGCATGCGGAAATCATCCACTGTCCGTAAAACTAACCCAAATTTGCCCTCCAAAAACTTTCTAAGTCAGTTAAGGCAACAAACACAAGGGACCTTTGTGCAGCATGGATTTCATTATGAAATGTATCACTTATGCTTTCTAAAAAACGTTTCCTGATAAAACAGTATCTTTTTCTTAGCCTGTTATTTTTATAAAATCATACTCAAAACTTGGACATTTCTAAGATCTCATATTAGTCCTTTTCCAATGCTTCTTTATCATTTTTCTGAGAATGTTAATACAGGATAAAAGTAAAGTCTGTAGAGATTTTTGAAGTTTTTTTAAGTCAAAACAAATTGGAACTGAGGAGAAAGAAAGTGTTCTACCAAAGCAGTCCTACAAACCGCACTCTACAAATAGACACCAAATTTGTAAACCCAGAGACCCATATGGCTCAGAAACAGAGCACTAGCAGGTTCAAGAAGCTCAGTTTAAAAGCCAAATGGAATTGAAAAGGACTTCTATCATAGTCTGAGACCTCTTGAAGGACATTCAAGAAGCTGTAAATATGTGGTTTCAGACTCTAGGATCGTTGACTAAAACCCTGTGCCTACCCTGGCTCTCCTCCCGGCTCTCCTCCCTCACCCTTCCTCCCTCACCCCTCCTCCCTCACCCCTCCTCCCTCACCCCTCATCCGTCAACCCTCACCCCTCCTCCCTCACCCCCCCACTCCCTCACCCCTCCTTCCTCACCCCCCACCCCTCCTACCTCACCCGTCACCCCTCCTCCCTCACCCCTCCTCAGCCAGACACCTCTCCCTTACCTCACTGAACAAGAGCTCCTAACTTTTGATCCACCCTCTTCCCCTCTCGCTTAGCACTTATGGTGCAAAAGGATGGTCTTAGGGGAAGTCTAAGAGATGGGTACATCTATGAATTCCCCATCATTCATTTTTTTCCTAAATGTATTAGTCAGGATTCTTTCAGTTCCAAGTTTCAGAAACCCACTCAAACTGACTTCTCCATAAAAGCAACATTACTGACATGTAATTGTGATGTTACCAAGGGCATTATTTCAGGCATAGCTGGACCCAAGGACTCAAATTACGTCTCTGGGAACTCATTTCTCTCACAGAGTGGGTCTGTTTTCTTTCGTATTTGCTTTGATATCTTCCAGTTGGTGGCAAGGTGACCACTAGGAGCATCAGCCTACCAACCCAGGGGCACGGGGAGCACCTCTTTACAAAGTGTTGCAGAAAGAGTCCTGGAGGGATGTCCATTAACTGACCTCGAATCATGGACATCCTGAATTTTAAAAGGATGGGGTACTCTCAGGCACCTGACTCTTCTTGTGGATCCATTTCTGGAGCTGGAGGACCCAAATCAGAGCAACTCCACCCAAATCAGACTGGAATGGTTCAGGGAAGACGGAGGAGCATTTATCTGAGTTGGGGAAACAGGCTGGGCAAACCAAAACAACAGATGGCGGTCAGGACAGGCTGGGAATCACAGGAGCAACACAGCAGGGCTGGACTGTGCCCCTGTGCATGGGCACACTGAGCCGGCCGGCAGCTCCACTCCTGGTGCTCACCCAGGGCGCAGATGGTCAGGGATCCATACCACACTTGCCTCACAACCTCCAAAGCAGGAAAAAGGGATGCTGGAGTGCCTCCCACTGGCAGGGAGGAGGTCCTTCCAGGAGCTGGTGCACATCACTTCCACTGGAAGAACAGGAATTACAGCCACAGAGTGTGCTTGGAAAGAAGAGAACCACTGGGAGGCCCAGGCGGGCAGATCACTAGAGGTCAGGAGTTCAACCATGTCAGGTGTGGTGGGGCGCTCCTGTAGGCCCAACTGAGGTAGGAGAATCACTTGAATCCAAGAGACTGAGTTTGCAGTAAACTGAGATCACGCCACTGCATTCCAGCCTGGACAACAGAGCGACACTCTGTCTCAAAAAAAAAAAAAAAGAGAACCAGAATATTTGATGACAATCCCAGTGACATCCCATACCCATTCATTAATAAGACAGCAATGTCTCCCACAGGGAAGAGCTCTGCACACCATGGACGTCTTTCTGCAAAGGACGCACAGGCCATTCACATCCTACTGACAGATCCAGGTCAACCTTCACAGCTGCAGACCCAACTCAGAGGGCACGACAATGCTCAGCGGCCAAGGCCATCCAACCCTCCCTCTTTCTTTGCCTTTACTTCCACCTGCAGCCTCCCTCCCATGTTCCTAAGAAGAATCTCAATGCTTTGTTATATCTAATTTTCCTCCTAACTCCAAAAGAGAAAAGAAACTTTGGAGTGGATGCGGTTTAAGATGCTCCTTGCAGTGCCTCTGTGTGGAAGGGTTTGTGTGCCCCTTACAGCTACTGCTGACAGGGCCCTGGGTCTGCTCAACAGGGAAGACAAACGCAATCACTTTCCCTGGGATATTTGAGTTACTTCATATGTTCACTAAGCAAAATACTCTGTATCTTCTCATACATGTGAAAATTAACAGTCTAATTTTATCTCAAATTGGGTAACAGGTTTTGGTTGTTTCAAATACAAGAAAATTAAAGCAAAGACTGAGATCTTAAAAATTCTTTTTAAAAATCCTTTTTTAAAATAGGTTTTTCCACATTCTGTGCAGCCTATACAATATGACATGCATAATTACAGCAGCTCAGTCCTCATATTCTTCCACAGTGTTTACAAACACCTTGAGGCAGGCATCATTAAATAGAAGCACGGAAAAGTCACCCAAGGGGAGCAGGCTCTCTGCATGTGTGTTTACAATGCCGAATAAAGCTCTAGAACATCTCAGAAAGGGTTTCCCTAAAATACACTATACAACTAACTTGATTTTGCCATAGAAACAGACATATATAACTCTTCATAATTTCTATATTGTACATATATAACTTATTTCTATTAATAGGTAAGACATTTAGGAAGCGATTTGATGACAGTCACGGAACTCAGGTGGTTTCCTTTTTTTTTTTTTGAAATTTTAATTTATTTATCTTTTGAGACAGACAAATATAAGGTGAAAAACTTTTTTAACTTTTTTTTTTTAATTATACTTTAAGTTCTAGGGTACATGTGCATAACGTGCAGGTTTGTTACATATGTATACTTGTGCCATGTTGGTGTGCTGCACCCATCAACTCGTCAGCACCCATCAATTCGTCATTTATATCAGGTATAACTCCCAGTGCAATCCCTCCCCCCTCCCCCCTCCCCATGATAGGCCCCAGTGTGTGATGTTCCCCTTCCCGAGTCCAGGTGATCTCATTGTTCAGTTCCCACCTATGAGTGAGAACATGCAGTGTTTGGTTTTCTGTTCTTGTGATAGTTTGCTAAGAATGATGGTTTCCAGCTGCATCTATGTCCCTACAAAGGACGCAAACTCATCCTTTTTTATGGGTGCATAATATTCCATGGTGTATATGTGCCACATTTTCTTAATCCAGTCTGTCACAGATGGACATTTGGGTTGATTCCAAGTCTTTGCTATTGTGAATAGTGCCGCAATAAACATATGTGTGCATGTGTCTTTATAGCAGCATGATTTATAATCCTTTGGGTATATACCCAGTAGTGGGATGGCTGGGTCATATGGTACATCTAGATCTAGATCCTTGAGGAATCACCATACTGTTTTCCATAATGGTTGAACTAGTTTACTGTCCCACCAACAGTGTAAAAGTGTTCCTATTTCTCCACATCCTCTCCAGCACCTGCTGTTTCCTGACTTTTGAATGATTGCCATTCTAACTGGTGTGAGATGGTATCTCATTGTGGTTTTGATTTGCATCTCTCTGATGGCCAGGGATGATGAGCATTTTTTCATGTGTCTGTTGACTGTATGAATGTCTTCTTTTGAGAAATGTCTGTTCATATCCTTTGCCCACTTTTTGATGGAGTTGTTTGTTTTTTTCTTGTAAATTTGTTTGAGTTCTTTGTAGATTCTGGATATTAGCCCTTTGTCAGATGAGTAGATTGCAAAAATTTTCTCGCATTCTGTAGGCTGGCTGTTCACTCTGATGGTAGTTTCTTTTGCTGTGCAGAAGCTCTTTAGTTTAATTAGATCCCATTTGTCAATTTTTGCTTTTGCTGCCATTGCTTTTGGTGTTTTAGACATGAAGTCCTTGCCCATGCCTATGTCCTGAATGGTACTACCTAGATTTTCTTCTAGGGTTTTTATGGTATTAGGTCTAACATTTAAGTCTCTAATCCATCTTGAAATAATTTTCTTATAAGGAGTAAGGAAAGGATCCAGTTTCAGCTTTCTACTTACGGCTAGCCAATTTTCCCAGCACCATTTATTAAATAGGGAATCCTTTCCCCATTTCTTGTTTCTCTCAGGTGTGTCAAAGATCAGATGGCTGTAGATGTGTGGTATTATTTCTGAGGACTCTGTTCTGTTCCATTGGTCTATATCTCTGTTTTGGTACCAGTACCATGCTGTTTTGGTTACTGTAGCCTTGTAGTATAGTTTGAAGTCAGGTAGCGTGATGCCTCCAACTTTGTTCTTATGACTTAGGATTGTCTTGGCAATGCGGGCTCTTTTTTGGTTCCATATGAACTTTAAAGCAGTTTTTTCCAATTCTGTGAAGAAAGTCATTGGTAGCTTGATGGGGATGGCATTGAATCTATAAATTACCTTGGGCAGTATGGCCATTTTCACGATATTGATTCTTCCTATCCATGAGCATGGTATGTTCTTCCATTTGTTAGTGTCCTCTTTTATTTCACTGAGCAATGGTTTGTAGTTCTCCTTGAAGAGGTCCTTACATCCCTTGTAAGTTGGATTCCTAGGTATTTTATTCTCTTTGAAGCAATTGTGAATGGAAGTTCATTCCTGATTTGGCTCTCTGCTTGTCTGTTACTGGTGTATAAGAATGCTTGTGATTTTTGCACATTAATTTTGTATCCTGAGACTTTGCTGAAGTTGCTTATCAGCTTAAGGAGATTTTGGGCTGAGACGATGGGGTTTTCTAAATATACAATCATGTCATCTGCAAACAGGGACAATTTGACTTCTTCTTTTCCTAACTGGATACCCTTGATTTCTTTCTCTTGCCTGATTGCCCTAGCCAGAACTTCCAACACTATGTTGAATAGGAGTGGTGAGAGAGGGCATCCTGTCTTGTGCCAGTTTTCAAAGGGAATTTTTCCAGTTTTTGCCCATTCAGTATGATATTAGCTGTGGGTTTGTCATAAATAGCTCTTATTATTTTGAGGTAATTCCATCAATACCGAATTTATTGAGCGTTTTTAGCATGAAGGGCTGTTGAATTTTGTCAAAAGCCTTTTCTGCATCTATTGAGATAATCATGTGGTTCTTGTCTTTGCTTCTGTTATATGCTGGATTACGTTATTGATTTGCGAATGTTGAACCAGCCTTGTATCCCAGGGATGAAGCCCACTTGATCATGGTGGATAAGCTTTTTGATATGCTGCTGAATCTGGTTTGCTAGTATTTTACTGAGGATTTTTGCATCGATGTTCATCAGGGATATTGGTCTAAAATTTTCTTTTTTTGTTGTGTCTCTGCCAGGCTTTGGTATCAGGATGATGTTGGCCTCATAAAATGAGTTAGGGAGCATTCCCTCTTTTTCTATTGATTGGAATAGTTTCAGAAGGAATGGCACCAGCTCCTCCTTGTACCTCTGGTAGAATTCAGCTGTGAATCCATCTGGTCCTGGACTTTTTTTGGTTGGTAGGCTATTAATTATTGCCTCAATTCAGAGCCTGCTATTGGTCTATTGAGGGATTCAACTTCTTCCTGGTTTAGCCTTGGAAGAGTGTAAGTGTCCAGGAAATTATCCATTTCTTCTAGATTTTCTAGTTGATTTGCGTAGAGGTGTTTATAGTATTCTCTGATGGTAGTTTGTACTTCTGTGGGGTCCATGGTGATATCCCCTTTATCATTTTTTATTGTATCTATTTGATTCTTCTCTCTTTTCTTCTTTATTAGTCTTGCTAGCAGTCTGTCAATTTTGTTGATTTTTTCAAAAAACCATTCCTGGATTCATTGATTTTTTGAGGGTTTTTTGTGTCTCTATCTCCTTCAGTTCTGCTCTGATCTTAGTTATTTCTTGCCTTCTGCTAGCTTTTGAATGTGTTTGCTCTTGCTTCTCTAGTTCTTTTAATTGTGATGTTAGAGTGTCCATTTTAGATCTTTCCAGCTTTCTCTTGTGGGCATTTAGTGCTATAAATTTCCCTCTACACGTTGCTTTAAATGTGTCCCAGAGATTCTGGTATGTTGTATCTTTGTTCTCATTGGTTTCAAAGAACATCTTTTTTTCTGCCTTCATTTCGTTATGTACCCAGTAGTCATTCAGGAGCAGGTTGTTCAGTTTCCATGTAGTTGAGCGGTTTTGATTGAGTTTCTTAGTCCTGAGTTCTAGTTTGATTGCACTGTGGTCTGAGAGACAGTTTGTTATAATTTCTGTTCTTTTACATTTGCTAAGGAGTGCTTTACTTCCAATTATGTGGTCAATTTTGGAATAAGTGCGGTGTGGTGCTGAGAAGATTGTATATTCTGTTGATTTGGGGTGGAGAGTTCTATAGATGTCTATTAGGTCTGCTTGGTGCAGAGATGAGTTCAATTCCTGGATATCCTTGTTAACTTTCTGTCTCGTTGATCTGTCTAATGTTGACAGTGGAGTGTTGAAATCTCCCATTATTATTGTATGGGAGTCTAAGTCTCTTTGTAAGTCTCTAAGGACTTGCTTTATGAATTTGGGTGCTCCTGTATTGGGTGCATATATATTTAGGATACTTAGCTCTTCCTGTTGAATTGATCCCTTTATCATTATGTAATGGCCTTCTTTGTCTCTTTTGATCTTTGATGGTTTAAAGTCTATTTTATCAGAGACTAGGATTGCAACCCCTGCTTTTTTTTGTTCTCCATTTGCTTGGCAGATCTTCCTCCATCCCTTTATTTTGAGCCTATGTATGTCTCTGCATGTGAGATGGGTCTCCTGAATACAGCAGACTGATGGGTCTTGACTCTTTATCCAGTTTGCCAGTCTGTGTCTTTTCATTGGAGCATTTAGTCCATTAACATTTAAGGTTAATATTGCTATGTGTGAACTTGATCCTGCCATTATGATATTAACTGGTGATTTTGCTCATTAGTTGATGCAGTTTCTTCCTAGCCTCGATGGTCTTTACATTTTGGCATGTTTTTGCAATGGCTGGTACCGGCTGTTCCTTTCCATGTTTAGGGCTTCCTTCAGGGTCTCTTGTAAGGCAGGCCTGGTGTGACAAAATCTCTAAGCATTTGCTTATCTGTAAAGGATTTTATTTCTCCTTCACTGATGAAACTTAGTTTGGCTGGATATGAAATTCTGGTTTAAAATTCTTTTCTTTAAGAATGTTGAATATTGGCCCCCACTCTCTTCTGGCTTGTAGAGTTTCTGCCGAGAGGTCTGCTGTTAGTCTGATGGGCTTCCCTTTGTGGGTAACCCGACCTTTCTCTCTGGCTGCCCTTAAGATTTTTTCCTTCATTTCAACTTTGGTGAATCTGGCAATTATGTGTCTTGGAGTTGCTCTTCTGGAGGAGTATCTTTGTGGCGTTCTCTGTATTTCCTGAATTTGAATGTTGGCCTGCCCTACTAGGTTGGGGAAGTTCTCCTGGATGATATCCTGAAGAGTGTTTTCCAACTTGGTTCCATTTTCCCCCTCACTTTCAGGCACCCCAATCAGACGTAGATTTGGTCTTTTTACATAATCCCATACTTCTTGCAGGCTTTGTTCATTTCTTTTTCTTCTTTTTTCTTTTGGTTTCTCTTCTCGCTTCATTTCATTCATTTGATCCTCAATCGCTGATACTCTTTCTTCCAGTTGATCGAGTCGGTTACTGAAGCTTGTGGATTTGTCGCATATTTCTCGTGTCATGGTTTTCATCTCTGTCATTTCATTTATGACCTTCTCTGCATTAATTATTCTAGCTATCAATTCTTCCACTCTTTTTTCAAGATTTTCAGTTTCTTTGCACTGGGTACGTAATTCCTCCTTTAGCTCTGAGAAGTTTGATGGACTGAAGCCTTCTTCTCTCATCTCGTCAAAGTCATTCTCTGACCAGCTTTGATCCGTTGCTGGTGATGAGCTGTGCTCCTTTGCAGGGGGAGATGCACTCTTATTTTTTGAATTACCAGCTTTTCTGCTTCTTCCCCATCTTTGTGCTTCTGCTTCTTCCCCATCTTTGTGGTTTTATCTGCCTCTCGTCTTTGATGATGGTGACGTACTGATGGGGTTTTGGTATAGGTGTTCTTCCTGTTTGATAGTTTTCATTCTAATAGTCAGGACCCTCAGCTGTAGGTCTGTTGGAGATTGCTTGAGGTCCACTCCAGACCCTGTTTGCCTGGGTATCAGCAGCAGAGGTTGCAGAAGATAGAATATTGCTGAACAGCGAGTGTACCTGTCTGATTCTTACTTTGGAAGCTTCCTCTCAGGGGTGTACTCTACCCTGTGAGGTGTGGGATGTCAGACTGCCCCTAGTGGGGGATGTCTCCCAGTTAGGCTACTCAGGGGTCAGGGACCCACTTGAGCAGGCAGTCTGTCCGTTCTCAGATCTCAACCTCCGTGTTGGGAGATCCACTGCTCTCTTCAAAGCTGTCAGACAGAGTCGTTCGGGTCTGCACAGGCCTCTGCTGCTTCCCCTTTTGTTGTTTAGCTGTGCCCTGTCCCCAGAGGTGGAGTCTACAGAGACAGGCAGGTTTCCTTGAGCTGCTGTGAGCTCCACCCAGTTCGAGCTTCCCAGCGGCTTTGTTTACCTACTTAAGCCTCAGCAATGGCGGGCGCCCCTCCCCCAGCCTCACTGCTGCCGTTTTGGTTAGATCGCAGACTGCTGTGCTAGCAATGAGGGAGGCTCCGTGGCCGTGAGACCCTCCCGGCCAGGGGTGGGTATAATCTCCTGGTGTGCCTGTTTGCTTAAAGCACAGTATTGGGGTGGGAATTACCCGATTTTCCAGGTGTTGTGTGTCTCAGTTCCCCTGGCTAGGAAAAGGGATTCCCTTCCCCCTTGCGCTTCCCAGGTGAGGCAATGCCTCGCCCTGCTTCAGCTCTTGCTGGTCGGGCTGCACTCCGATTGTCCGGCACTCCCCAGTGAGATGACCCCAGTACCTCAGTTGAAAATGCAGAAATCACTGGTCTTCTGTGTCGCTCGCGCTGGGAGTTGGAGACTGGAGCTGTTCCTATTCTGCCATCTTGCTCCGCCCCCTCCGTGGTTTTCTTTAAGGAGATTTGTATCAGGAATATTTGACAAGACTTTTGGAAAATGCTTACAAGGCCGTGATGGCTTCTTTGGGAGAAATGAATCGAGGAATGTTTGGTTTGCGCTGGTGATCACCACACACGCAGGGAAGGTGAGTTCTTAACTATGAATCTTTTGCAAGCTGAGGATTACTCGTATTGGCCCAGATCAGAATCTATGGAAAACTAGTGATATAGTGTTTCAGATTGAATGAAGGTTTTTGTTATTTCCCACTTGAAAAATGTGACTTTAGGCATCTTTTTTGCAAGAAAATGGTGGTCTTCTTGGCTCCGACTGAATACCATTTTAGTCAATGAGCTATAGCATGGATCAGGAACATAGGATCACATTTCCATCAACATGTGGGTGGGATTCAAAACTGAGGAAAGGGAGCTGCACAAATGCATTTGAGGTTTTAATCAAACCCACAGTATTTTCAGCAACGGTTCTGTGTGATTGATGAGCCCAGAACAATGCCAGGGTTTCAGCCACCAGGCTGTGACAAAACAACTTAGCAAACAACATGCATTTATGAGTGTGATTGTTTCTCAGCAACCAGAAAACCAAGGAGCAGTCTGTCTGTCTCATAAAAAGTGTTGTAATGTGACTGGGCGTGGTGGCTCATTCCTGTAATCCCAGTACTTTGGGAGACCAAAGCAGGTGGATCACCTGAGGTCAGGAGTTCAGGACCAGCCTTCAAGACGAGCCTGATCAACGTGGTGAAACGTCATCTCTACGAAAATACGAAAAAATATTAGCCGGGCATGGTGGTGCATGCCTGTAATCCCAGCTACATGGGAGGCTAAGACAGTAGGATTGCTTGAACCAGGGAGGTGGAGGTTGCCGTGAACTGAGATGGCGCCATTGGACTCCAGCTTAGGCAACAAGAGTGAAACTCCATCTCAAAAAAAAAAAATTGTTGCAATGTATTGAATATTTACCACACACAAGGCATTGTCCTAATCACTTTAAACAGATTATCTCACTGAGCCCTCATAATGGTCTTATGGGTAATTATCACAATTTTACCACCTCCTACTGCATAACTTTGGGAAAGTTACTTAACCTCTCATGCCTTGGATTTTGTGAACCAGGGATAAAAACAGACAGATCTCAGGAGGCAGTGCGTACAAATGGCGTAGATCAGGAGTAAGCCTCCAGGAGAAGGGATATTTGAGCAAGGACTTGAAGGAGGGGAGAATGTTAACTTTGCAGATATTGAAAGGAAGAATGTTCCAGAAAAAGGCAGCAACAAGTACAAGGCAGGACTGACCTGCCCAAGGGCCCATGCTTTAGAGGTCCTCAGGTATCACAAGTGCACACACCAGAACAAATTCTCTGACACAATGCATGGGTGTTCAGACACATTGAGAATCTGGGGCTCAGACCTGGTACACAACGCACAGAGGGGGTTCACAACGCATTGAGAAACTGTGGCTCAGACCTGGTACACAACGCATTGAGGGGGTTCATGACGCATTGTGGGGGTTCACGACATGTTGAGGGGGTTCACAATGCATTGAGAATCTGGGGCTCAGACCTGGTACAGTGCGACCAGAGCCCTAAACATCCGCTCTTCTAAGTAGCTCCTCCGGAAACACTTCTCTGCGTCTGTCAGCCCCCTGTCCTGGAAACTCAAGGTGACTGTTCCAAAGTCCAAAGGTTAGTCATTGTGCTTTGGCCAACATCAGTGCAGAGAGAATTGAGCAGCAGAAGCACGTAGGCAAAAGAAAAGAGAAATTAATGAATTTGCCAAATCCGCAACATAAATGCATAGACTCTTGCATAATAAATTGTTTTTCTTTTCCTAGTTGTCTTAAATGTCTATCTCATTCCTTCTCTTCATATGCTAATTCTTGATTTGGAAGGTGTCACAAACTAGTGTGGTATTTCCAACAGTTACACATGGAGGTTGAAGAATATTTTGCAATGTTAGACAATTCCCCTGACTCAGATTTACATATATTTAGATGTAAACAAAGCATGCATGGAGCACCGTACCAATTCTTCCCATTGGCACATAAATGGATTTTGGATCTTACGTTGCAAAATAATTCAATAGTTTTAAAAATATTTATTGTGCTTTAATTCATATCCCAAACTAAAACTTTTGGCTTTATGTAAATCATATTTATTTTAAACTGTATATCAATAATTGTATTTTATATTTTGCTCTATATCTTAATAGATAATTACAAATAATTTAAAACAACACTCTTTTAGAAATGTGAAAAAACTTTTAAGTTTTAATTATTTACATTTACTTTAAATTTTGAGGAAGCTATCTTAAAATTTTGTCTACTTTGACTATATTTACATTTTAATTTTAATGCTTAGATTACAACTGTCAACAGAACACGTTACATAAAAATTGTTCTAACAATAATATTTCTGAAATGTGGGCCAAAAATATGGAATAAATACAAAATAATTTATGAATGTCTCTATAACTTATCCAAACATCTCCAGTTCATCAACAGCACACCAAGAGGTCAGAATAATTATGAAATGTAGTCATCTTTAATATTTTCCAGACATTTTGTCACGTAAAACCATAGCTTTGTACATTTATTTTATGTATACATACTTATTTTTACATGTATTCCAGTCACTTTTTCTATGTCATTTTTAGTTCTGAGGTATATCTGTCAAGGTAAGAGGAGAGGAGAGGTTTCGCTGATTGTCAAGGTTATCTTGGTTTGTAAATTCACATTCAGACACCTAGTGTGGGGCCTCCATTTGCTTTCTCCTGGGGGCCCCCTGGGAGCTTGTGAAGAACCTGGCCTGAGACTGGGTGTTAAGGCCTGATCATAGATGATGGTGAAGGCCCTCCTGGCAGGCTGCGTGGGGACAGCTGGCCCTCCCCACACCAGATTTGGTGCACAGCCCGGACGCTGCAGTCTCCCAAGGGAGCTGAAGTCAGGACTCCAGTCCCAGTAGGTTGTGCTCTTAGGCACATCTGCAGGCCCCTCGGCATTAAGGCCCAACTACTGGGGCCTTCCCTGAGCATCCCTGCTGAGCTTTCTCATCAGGAAACGGGGCCCTGGGGACACTTTTCTCCACTCTGACTCAGTACTCTGAGTTTTTTCTCTCCTAGTCCTTCCTCTTCTTCTTCCCCCAGCTCCTCACTCCATAAAATCTCAGGAGCCTTTTGAGACAGGCTCCTTCTGCGTTGGTGGGTCTCCACATCTGTGCTGATCCACTGTCGTGGTGCTGTCCCATGGGGACAAATGGGATAGGAGGGAACCGGTGCTTTTCCGGTGTGGCCCTTGTTTATGCCATTGCACAGGGCAGGGAAAGGCTTGCCTGAACCTCACTGTGGCTGGCTGTCTCCGCCAGCCACTTTGACACTTGTCAACTCTGCTCTCAGCTCAGCCAGCTCTTGAGGCTCAAGAGGTCTTGGAGGTCCTGTAGGCCAGCGGTCTCTAACCTTTTTGGGACAAGGGACTCATTTCGTGGCAGGCAATTTTTTCATGGTTGGGGATGAATGGTTTTGAGATGAAACTGTTCCACCTCAGATCATCAGGCTTTAGATTCTCCTAAGGAGCACGCAGCCTGGATCCCTCGCACGCACAGTTCACAGTAGAGAGACTCTAATGTTGCCACAGACCTGACAGGAGGCAGAGCTCAGGCTGTCATGCTCAGCCACCTGTAGCTCACCTCTGCTGCACAGCCCAGTTCCTAAAAGGCCATAGACTGATACAAGTCGTAGGCCACTTAGAAGCTGATGAGCAAAGAAGTGACAGCATTTGACTGTTGTAAAAAGATGACTCTGGGTACCATGTTGAGAGCACAAGGAACAGGAGGAGAAGTGGGAAGATGAGCTAGTGTGGCTCCTGCAGTGCCCAGGGGAGTGGGAAAGAGGCTCTGAGGGAGGTGGTAGCCATGGAGCTTCAGGAATTATTTTGAAGATAGACCAAAGTGACTTCCTGACAGATCGAATGTGGTGTGTGTGAGACAGGAGTCAAGGGTGACTCCAAGGCATGTAGTGACTTCCCAACAAATGTTAGCTATTATGTCAATATCCTGATTTTGTGAATGGAGAAAAGGAGACAGAGAGAGGGTTCACACTGATGAATGAAGACAAGGTAGTACCCAGTCCAGTAAGTGGGTCTCAAATCACAAGCATAGCTATTCTGCTCTTAAACTGGTTCTTTGTTTATAAAATATTGTTTTGTAAGTATTTCTGAATATCTTGTAAATAAAACATTACAATATGAAATTCCACAACTAACATCATTCCTTCAAGACGTCTTAATAGAATTTCAGCACAAACTGAGAGGTGATACAGTCTCAAGCTTTCCCATGTAACCGATATTCATGGAACAACCTTCCTTGTGCCTTTATCCTTCTTTAGGATCTACATTCCCAAGTGTCCAGAATTCACCTGTTTATTCTGATGCCATCATTCTTATTTGCTGATCTATTTAAATTAGTCTAGTCAAAGACAGTGGACATCTTTCTTCAGGGAATGTTAACAAGGGACATAGGAGTTGCCTTGGCCATACATCAACCTAAAACCACAGGCAGAATCAAAGGAGAAAATGTCTAGCCTCTTACCCTCAGATGAAGTCAATAAATTCCATAGATGTTGCTTTAGGGTGCATAACGGCTCCCAAGTAAGTTCACACCTGATGCTCAGAACCTGCGAATGTTATCTTACACAGCAGAAAGGAGTTTGCAGATGTGATTAAGTTAAGGGTCTTAAGACAGGGTGATTTTTCCTGGATTATCTGAGTGAGCCCAATGTAATCAAAATGGTTCTGATCAAAGGGGTGCGGCGGGGATTCAGAGTCGAAGGAAAAGGCAGAAGTAAAGCTTGAGAGTGGGTTGCTTTGTTGATGGAGGAAGGGGCCACAAGCCAAGGAACACAGGCAGCCACTAGACACTGAAGAAGACAAGGAAATCAATTCTCCCTGAGCCTCCAGAAGGAACCAGCCTGTCACCACCTTGACCTCAGCCCAATGCAACTGAGTTCAAACTTGCGACCTCCAGGATTGTAAGAGAATAAATTTGTACTGTTTTAAGTCATTAAGTTTGTGGTAATTTGTTATAGCATCTGAAGAAAACTATTAGAGATGCAGAGAATGAAAACATTATTTTTAAAAATTGTATGTAATCATTAACATATACATTTGCTGAGAATCCATAGTCAAGATTTTTAAAAATATCTTTTTTACCAGTCTCTTCATTTGCTTTCATTTTGTGGAGAAGAATAATGGTAGTGAATTCTGCATTTTGGACAGAACCCTATTTATCACTATAGGCAGATGAGATCTGTATTACTTAAGGCACAGTGTAAGCTACTATGCCCCAAATACCTTAAAATATAACAGGCTAACCAAGACAGGACTTCTCCCCTCTCTCACACAGCAGTCCAAAGGCAGCAACCAGGGCTGTTAGGGTCCTTCTGCCAACCTCTACACCAGCTTCCAGAGTACAAACCGGCTTTGAATTCACCAACATTTTGAATTGCAGCTAAAGAGAAGGTGAAAGTTTCAAGGAGAGCAAATACCCATTCTTTGTAAGGTCACGATCTTTGGAGGTACTCATCATTTCTGTTCCTATCCCACTGGCCATAAGTTAGTGAGATGGCCATAAGGGAGGCATGTGCTCTGCTAAAACCTGGGAGTGCTGTTGCTAAAGGAAGAGGGGAGGGTAAATGTTGCCAAAGCTCCATCCATCCTTGCTGCATCCTGTGTACAGCAAGGGAGTGAAAAGCCTGGACTCTGAGCTCAGGCCTCCTGGGTTCAAATCCTCAATCTCCCCTCACCATCTAGCATTCTGCAATCACTGTTAGTTTCAAGCTCTATAAACTAAAGAGATTAGGAACATCTACCTAAAGTTGTGTTGTGAGGATTAAAAAAGAGTACTTAGAACAGTGCTTGGCACAAAGTAAGTACCTCAAACACATTAATTATTATTAAAATCAATTCACATATTGAAATCATTTAACATTTTAATAAATTATTTATTACTGATTCTTGTATTCAAATGTTTTTATTAAAATTATTAAAATCAGGAGACACTCATGAGAGTAAAAGTGGGTGCCTTTAGTGATCATGCTGAGGCATCAAGCTTAAACCAGGATCCCTCAAGACAAAATAGGGATATCTGGTCACCCTAGTTATACAACACTGGGGTTAACAGCACCATCAAATCTACTTCCTGGATACCAAAGGAATTAAGAGAAGGAAGAAAAGAGACAGCGATATTAAAGATATTTGCAAGAATTGTGTTCCAAATACAAATTCCATCTTTTCAGAAATTCTTTGCTAGTTAGTTTCTGGATATGGCTTCCACTTTTAACAAATGTTAGCTTCTCAGAGTTTCTACTTTCTAGAAACTAGAGACCATCTCTAAGGTTGCCTGATTTTTTTTTCAGTGAATTGATATGATTCCAGTCAAGAGAAATGAGATAAGAAATAGATATCAGCAACAATGTTTCAGTCAGTACAGCCAGAATTCACAACTCATCTTCTATTTTCTGAATTAGAGAGTTTAGTATAGCATATAAGGCTGTGGCCCAAAGACAAATAATATGAGAAGATATTTAACCCCACTATGATGTGAAGAACTGAAAATTGAAACCATAGGCAGGTACTTCCTTGGCCTACGGAATTGGCAAAAGTTTTATAAAAACTGAGAAAATCTAATGTTGGTAAGATTTTCAGGAAATGAGAATACTCACATATTGTGGGTGGGAAAGTAAACCATTAAAATTTTGTAGAGGAACATGTAGACCCTCTGACTCATCTATTACATTTCTGGGACTTTAAAGGGAAAAAAACAGATAGATGAAAAAAGACACATTAAGAGTTTTATTTATTATGTTGAGAGATTGGAACTAAGTCTCTAACTAACTAACTCTCCTATGACAGAAAATTGAGTAAATTGCATTGCACCCATATATCAGAATACTATCTAGTATACAAGAAGACATTGACAATACACTGTTAATGAAAAGAAGTTACAAAACAGCTTCAAGTGTAGTATAATTGCAGTTTTTAAAGGAACTCAGATGCAATCATTACATTAAACAAACCTGACTCATGGGATAAAATCACAGAGAAACTCTCTCTCTCTCTTTTTTTCTTTTTCCTTGACATTTATTTAATAGAGCTAGATCTTTCTCTTTCCTTGGCTAAAAACTGCATCAGACTTCGTGACATCTCTGGTCACACTTAAGTAACAGAAAAGCCTTAAGTTACTCCTAGGAAAAGAAGCCTCAATTATTAATGGACATGTTCAGTTTCAAGCTTGATTTAGAGTTAAAACTTTTCCCAACATTCAAATCATATCTGAGGCTTGCTGCCTGGAAATGGAGTTGTATTTCATGTCTTTTCTCTGCTTCTTCTTGCCTTTGCTCCTACTCTCCCCAACCCCCTTGCTACCTTCTGATTCCCTGAGGGTTGGAGCGTAGGTTGGAGAAGACTGGAGGTGGGATGCAAGCATCTCCTGACTAAGCCGCTAATAGCACAGTGGCCTAGGATCAGAATTCTCGGGGCTTGGCTTTGTTTTTCGGTGGCCCCTCTTATGGACATTTCTTAGTACGTCAAGTAGTTTTGGATTGTATCCTGGACATTCTGAGGATTGTGTTGTGGAGATTTTCATTCTTATGTCCCTTTATAATCCTCTGAAGAATGTTGATATTTTAGAGTAAGTCAATTAACTTATTTAGGTTTAGACAGAAAATTCTCTCTCACCTTCTGCAGGCAACGGTCTTAATCTTATGCCAGTTTCCGAAACCTTAGCTATGCTACTCTGTGTCTGTTCATGCATGCTCAGCTTCAGAGGTTAGCTTGAGACTTAGATGGTGGTTAAATCTTAGGTCAGTTCTCAAAGCCTTTGCAATGTTGCTTTGGTCTTGTCCATGTATGTCATGGAGATGAGCCTGGAACTTGCACAGGTTTCTATAGGGAGATAAGGAAGTCCCTTCTCCAGCTGTCTCTTCTGTAGGATTCCTCCCACATTCTCCAGACTTTGAAATCCATGTAGCATACTATAATTTCACATTTTAAGGAAATACATGGATAAGCGATTCACTTCTAAATAACCCATGAATCTAAGAGAAAATTCAAAGGAAAATTTAACATATACTATAAATTAAATGAAAATGAAAACATTTGTCAGAATTTGTGAGATGCAGCTAAAGCTGTGTTTGGAGGTAAATTCACAGCATTAAAATGTCATATTAAAAAAGAAAAATTTCTCAAGTCAATTATTTAAGCTTCTACCATCTTAGAATAAGAGAAATAAATTAAACCTAAAGCAAGAAGACAGAAAATAATAAAGATTAGAGCAGAAATCAATGAAGTTGAAAACATCAAAACAATTGAAATTAAAAACAAAGCTGATACTTGGAAAGTCAACCAGATTGAGAAGCATCTTGACAGACTAACCAAAAGAATGAAAGCAAAAGTTGCTCATGTCAGAAATTAAGGAAGGGACATCACCACAGGCCATACAGATGTTAAAACAATAATAAGTGAATAATGTGCAAAACTTTATACTATAAATTGAACAACTTAAATGAAATGGATCTATGTTTTTAAAGACACAAACAAATTACCAAAATTTATTTAAGATGAAATAGACATATTGAATAGCCCTATGTCTATTACAAAATTTGAACATGTAGTTTAAAAAGTCTCATAAAAAAAAGTCTTCCAACAAAGAAAACTTTAGGTCTGAAAAGCTTCACTGGGGAATTCTACCAAACATTTAAGGAAGATATCAAAGCAATTCTGCACGAATTCTTCAAAAAGACAGAAGAGAAGGAAACACCTAACAACTCATTTTATGAGGTCAAAATTTCATTGGTACCAAAAGAAAACCCAAGTTCATTATGAACATAGTGAACACAGATGCAAGAATGTTTAACAAAAATATTAGAAAATTAAAGCTAACAATATATCATTACAATAAAAATAATAATAATAATACTTCATGGCCAAGTGTGGTTTACCCTGAGAATATAAGACTGTTTTCACACTTGAAAATCTAATGAAGTAATTCATGACATAAATAAACTGAAAAATAAGAAGTATTTAACTATCTCAATAGATACAGTAAAACCTTTTGACAAAATTCAGTATCCACTCATGATAAAAACTCAGAGGAAACCAGGAATAAGAAGGAGCATTCTTAACCTAATAAAGAGAATCTAGAGAAAAAGCTTACAGCTAACATCATACTTGGTGGTAAAAGACTGAATGCTTTCTTCCTAAGACCAGGAGCAAGGCAAGGAAGTCTTCTTTCACCATTCCTATTCAACATCATCCTGGAAGTTCAAGATAGAGTGATAAGGCAAGAAGAAATGATGTATATATAGATTGGAAAGAAGGAAATAGGGCTGTCTATATTGACAGATGACATGATTGTCTATGCAGAAAGTTCCAAGATATCAACAACATACTAATAAGTGAGTTTAGCAAAGTTGAGGATACAAAGTGCACATACAAAATGAATTCTAATTCTATGTACTAGCAATAAACTATTAGAAATAAAAACTTTTTTTAAAGTACCATTTACAGTAGTGCCCAAAAAAATACAGGAATTGCTTAGGCATAAGTTCCACAAAATAAATGCAGGATTTGTATACTAAACTCTAAGAACACAGATGAAAGAAATCAATCAAGAGATGATTGAAATCAAGAGATGAAGAAATCAAAAGATTATACTATATTCATAGATTGGGAGATACTATTCTTGAGATGTGAAATCTTCCCAAACTCATTTAAAAATTCAGTGCAATCCCAATCAAAATCTCACAGGAATTTTTGCTTTTTATAAATCGGCAAGCTGATTCTGAAATTTACATGGAAAGGCAAAGGAACTTGAATAGCCAAAATAATTTCACAAAAAGAAGAAAAAAACTGGATAACTCACACTACCTGATTTTCAGATTTACTATAAAGCTACAAAAACAAATGAACAAAAAAGACAGTGTGGTATAGATGGCCCAACAGATTAGTGGAACAGAAGAGAGAGGCCATAAATAGACCTATATTTATATGATCAATTGATTTTCAACAAAGGTAACTGAGTTTAGAAAGGCTAGTTTTTTTTTTTCAGCAAATGGTCTTGTAACACCACTCATATGCAGGAAAAAAAAAAAATGACCTCAACTTATCCTTCATACCTTAGAAAAAAATTAACTCAAAATGGATTATAGACCTATAAGTAAGAGAAAAATTATAAAACTTCTGTAAGAAGACATAGGAAAAAGTCTTTGTAATTTCGTAAATATTTCATCCAAGTCACAATCCGTGAAAGAAAGAAAAAATTGATAAACCGGGCCTTAGCAAAATTAAAAACTTCTGCTATAGGCCGGGCGCGGTGGCTCACGCCTGTAATCCCAGGACTTTGGGAGGCCAGATCACGAGGTCAGGAGATCAAGACCATCCTGGCTAACACGGTGAGACCCCGTCTCTACTAAAAATACAAAAATTAGCCAGGTGTGGTGGTGGGGCTCCTGTAGTCCCAGCTATTCGTCAGGTTGAGGCAGGAGAATGACTTGAACCCGGGAGGCAGAGCGTGCAGTGAGCTGAGATCACGCCACTGCAGTCCAGCCTGGGTGACAGAGTGAGACTCGGTCTCAAAAACAAACAAACAAAAAACAAAAACAAACAAACAAACAAACAACAAAAAACCTTCTGCTATATACAAGACACTATTAAGGAATTAAAAAGATAAGCCACAAACTGGGATAAAATATATGTTGATCATATGTCTGACAAAGAACTGGTTTCCAAACTATATTAAACACTTTTGCAACTCAATAATAAGAAAACAAGGAACCCAATTAAAAGAAATGGGCAAAATATTTTTAAAAACACTTCACCAAAGACAATACCTGTATGGCAGATAAGCACAAAAGATGGTAAAAATCATTAATCATTAGGGAAATGGAAACTAAAACCACAGTGTGATACCACACCACATCTGTTAGAACGGCTAAATTTTTAAAAGCAAACTGACAAATCCGGATGCTGGCAAGGATGCAGAAAAACTGACATTCTCATAAATTACTGGTAAGAATGTAAAATAATACAGCCACTTTGGAAAAGAGTTTAGCAGTTTTTTACAAGGTTAAACATACATACACGTATCATGTGAAATTCCACTCCTGAATATTTACCAAGAGAAAATCTTATGCTCATACAAAATCCTGTAAATGAGGGTTTATAGCTGCTTTACTCATCACTCAAAACTGGGTACCACCCTGATGTCTTCCTCCTAGTGAATCCATCACCAAACTGTGGCATATTTGTGCAATGGAATAGTACTCAGGAATTAAAATGAATAAACTCCTGATGTATGCAACAATATGTAGGCATCTCAAATGTATTATGCTTTTAAGAACAAAGGCAGATTTGAAAATCTATATGACTCAGAACTCAGAATGAAGGCAGACTTTAAAATCTGTATGATTCCTTTTATACGATATTCTGGAAAAGGGGAAATTATAGAGACAGAAAACAGATCAGTGATTGACAGGCTCAGGGGTAGGGAACAGGGATTTTGCAGGTGAGGTAACTTCTCTATTTAAATTTTAGCAGTAGCTACATGACTATGCAGTTGTCAAAACCAGTACACCAAACAAGTGAATTCTACTTTACATAAATTTTCAAAAGGAAATAAAAAGAAGAAATAAACCTGCACTTAGAAATGTCCCTGATAGATCAGCTGGCAAGATGGCTGAATAGGAACAGCTCCAGTCTGCAGCTCCCAGCGAGATCGATGCAGAAGGTGGCTGATTTCTGCATTTCCAATTGAAGTACCCAGTTCATCTCATTGGGACTGGTTGGACAGTGGGTGCAGTCCACAGAGGGCAAGCCAAAGCAAGGTGGGGTGTCGCCTCACCTGGGAAGCACAAGGAGTTGGGGGATTTCCCTTCCCTAGCCAAGGGAAGCCTTGAGAGACTGTATTGTGAGGAACAGTGCACTCCGGCCCAGATACTGTGCTTTTCCCATGGTCTTCACAATGCGCAGACCAAGAGATTCTGTCCAGTGCCTATGCCACCAGGGCCTTGGGTTTCAAGCACAAAACTGGGCGGCCATTTGGGCAGACACTGAGCTAACTGCAGAAGTTTGTTTTTTTTTTTTTTTATACCCCAGTGGCACCTGGAATGCCAGCAAGACAGAACCATTCACTCCCCTAGAAAGGAGGCTGAAGCCAGGGAGCCAAGTGGTCTGGCTTGGTAGGTCCCACCCCCACAGAACCCAGAAAGCTAAGGTCCCCTGGCTTGAAATTCTCGCTGCCAGCACAGCAGTCTGAGGCTGACCTGGGATGCTCAAGTTTGGCTGAGGGAGGGGTGTCTGCCATTGGTGAGGCTGAGTAGGTGATTTTACTCTCACAGTGTAAACTAAGCCACCTGGGGAACTTTGAATTGGGTGGAGCCCACCACAGCTCAGCAAGGCTGCTGAGGCCAGACTGCCTCTCTAGATTCCTACTCTCTGGGCAGGGCATCTATGAAAAAAAGGCAGCAGCCCCAGTCAGGGACTTATAGATAAAACTCCCATCTCCCTGGGACAGAGCACCTGGGGAAAGGGGTGGCTGTGGGTGCAGCTTCAGCAGACTTAAACGACCTGCCTGATGGCTCTGAAGAGAGCAGCAGATCTCCCAGCACAGTGTTCAAGCTCTGATAAGGGTCAGACTACCTCCTCAAATGGGTCCCTGACCCTGGTGTATCCCAACTGGGAGACACCTCCCAGTAGGGGTGAACAGACACCTTATACAGAAGAACTCTGGCCAGCATCTGGTGGGTGCCCCTCTGGGATGAAGCTTCCAGGGGAAGGAGTAGGCAGCAAACTTCACTGTTCTGCAGCCTCCTCTGATGATACCCAGGCAAACAGGGTCTGGAGTGAACCTCCAGCAAACTCCAGCAGACCTGCAGAAGAGGGGCCTGACTGTTAGAAGAAAAACTAACAAACAGAAAGGAACAGTAGTAACATCAACAAAAAGGATGTCCACACCAAAACCCATCTGAAGGTCACCAACATCAAAGACCAAAGGTAGATAAATCCACGAAGATGGGGAGATACCAGCGCAAAAATGCTGAAAATTCCAAAATCCAGAATGCCTCTTCTCCTCCAAAGGATAACAACTCTTTGCCAGCAAGGGAACAAAACTGGACAGAGAATGAGTTTGATGAACTGACAGAAGAAGGCTTCATAAGGTGGCTAATAACAAACTCCTCCAAGCTAAAGGAACATGTTCTAACCCAATGCAAGGAAGTTAAGAACGTTAAAAAAAGATTAGAGGCATTGCTAACTAGAATAACCAGTTTAGAGAAGAACACAAATGACCTGATGGAGCTGAAAAACACAGCACTAGAACTTCGTGAAGCATACACAAGTATCAATAGCCAAATCAATCAAGTAGAAGAAAAGATATCAGAGATTGAAGATGAACTTAATGAAATAAAGTGAGAAGACAAGATTAGAGAAAAAAGAATGAAAAGAAACAAACAAAGCCTCCAAGAAATATGGGCCTATGTGAAAAAACTAAATATAGGTTTGATTGGTGTACCTGAAAGTGACAGGGAGAATGGAACCAAGTTGGAAAATGCTCTTCAGGATATCGTGCAGGAGAAGTTCCCCAACCTAGCAAGACAGGCCAACATTCAAATTCAGGAAATACAGAAAACACCACAAAGATATTCCTTGAGAAGAACAACCTCAAGACACATAATCGTCAGATTCACCCTGATTGAAATGAAGGAAAAATGTTAAGGTCAGCCAGAGAGAAATGTCGGGTTACCCACAAAGGGAAGCCCATCAGACTAACAGTGGATCTCTTGGCAGAAACCCCACAATCCAGAAGACAGTGGGGGCCAATAATCAACATTCTTAAAGGAAAGAATTTCCAACTCAGAATTTCATATCCAGCCAAACTAAGCTTCATAAGCAAAGGAGAAATAAAATCCTTTACAGAGAAGCAAATGCTGAGAGATTTTGTCACAACCAGACCTGCCCTACAAGAGCTCCTGAGGGGGGCACTAAACATGGAAAGGAACAACTGGTACCAGCCTCTGCAAAAACATGCCAAATTGTAAAGACCGTTGACACTATGAAGAAACTGCATAAACTAGCGGGCAAAATAACCAGCTAGCATCATAATGACAGGATCAAATTCACACATTACAATATTAACCTTAAATGCAAATGGGCTAAATGACCCCAGTTAAAAGACACAGACTGGCAAATTGGATAAAGGGTCAAGACCTATCAGTGTGTTGTATTCAGGAGATCCATCTCATGTGCAAAGACACACATAGGCTTAAAATAAAGAGATGGAGGAATATACCAAGCAAATGGAAAGCAAAAAATTGCAGGGGTTTCCAATCCTAGTCTCTGATAAAACAGAATTTATACCAACAAAGATCAAAAGAGACAAAGGAGGGCATTAAATAATGGTAAAGGGATCAATACAACAAGAAGAGCTAACTTTCCTAAATATATATGCACCCAATGCAGGAGCACCTAGATACATAAAGCAAGTTCTTAGAGACCTACAAAGAGACTTAGACTCCCACACAATAATAATGGGAGATTTTAACACCTCACTGTCAATATCAGATCAACGAGACAGAAAATTAACAAGGATATTTTTCAGGACTTGCACTCAGCTTTGGACCAGGTGGACCTAATAGACATCTACAGAACTGTCCATCCCAAATCAACAGAATATACATTCTTCTCAGCACCACATTCCACTTATTCTAAAATTGACCACATAATTGAAAGTAAAACACTACTCAGCAAATGCAGAATAATGGAAATCATAACCAACAGTCTCTCAGACCACACTGTGATCAAATTAGAACTCAGGATTAAGAAACTCACTCAAAACCACACAACTGCATGGAAACTGAACAACCTGCTCCTGAATGACTACTGGGTAAATACTGAAATGAAGTCAGAAATAAAGATGTTCTTTGAAACTAATGAGAACAAAGACATGATATACCAGAATCTCTGGGACACATTTAAAGCAACTTGTAGAGGGAAATTTATAGCACTAAATGCCCACAAGAGAAAGCAGGAAAGATCTAAAATAGATCTATACCTAACATCACAATTAAAAGAGCTAGAGAAGCAAGAGCAAACAAATTCAAAAGCGAGCAGAAGACAAGAAATAACTAAGATCAGAGCAGAACTGAAGGAGACAGAGACACAAAAAAACCCTTCAAAAAATGAATGAACCCAGGAGCTGGTTTTTTGAAAAGATCAACAAAATAGATAGACCACTAACCAGGCTAATAAAGAAGAAAAGAGAGAAGAATCAAATAGGCACAACGAAAAATGATAAAGGGGATATCACCATTGATCCCACAGAAATACAAACTACCATCAGCGAATACTATAAAAACCTCTATGCAAATAAACAGAAAATCTAGAAGAAATGGATAAATCCCTGGACGTACACACCCTCCCAAGACTAAACCAGGAAGAAATTGAATCCCCGAATAGACCAGTAACAAGTTCTGAAATTGAGGTGGTAATTAAGAGACGACCAACCAAAAAAAGTCCAAGACCAGATGGATTCACAGCCAAATTCTATGAGAGGTACAAAGGGAGCTGGTATCATTCCTTCTGAAACTATTCCAAACAATAGAAAAAGAGGGACTCCTCCCTAACTCATTTTATGAGGCCAGCATCATCCTGATACCACAACCTGGCAGAGACACAACAAAAAAAGAAAACTTCAGGCCAATATCCCTGATGAACCTAGATGAGAAAATCCTCAATAAAATACTAGCAAACTGAATCCAGCAGCACATCAAAAAGCTTATCCACCACGATCAAGTTGGCTTCATCCCTTGGATGCAAGGCTGGTTCAACATACACAAATCAACCAATGTAATCCATCACATAAACAGAACCAATGACAAAAACCACATGATTATCTCAATAGATGCAGAAAAGGCCTTCAACAAAATTCAACAGCCTTTCATGCTAAAAACTCTCAATAAATTCGGTATTGATGGAACATAGCTCAAAATAATAAGAGCTATTTATGATAAATTCCCAGCCAATATCACACTGAATAGACAAAAACTGGAAGCACTCCCTTTGAAAACCGGCACTAGACAAGGATGCCCTCTCTCACCACTCCTAGTCAAGACAGTATTGGAAGTTCTGGCCAGGGCAATCAGGCAAAAAAAAGAAATAAAGTCTACTGAAATAGGAAGAGAGGAAGTAAAATTGTCTCTGTTTCCAGATTACATGGTTGCATATATAGAAAACCCCATCGTCTCAGCCCAAAATCTCCTTAAGTTGATAAGCAACTTCAGCAAAGTCTCACGATACAAAATAAATGTGCAAAAATCACAAGTATTCCTATACACCAATAACAGACAAACAGAGATCCAAATCATGATTGAACTCCCATTCACAATTGCTACAAAGAGAACAAAATACCTAGGAATAAAACTTACAAGGGAAGTGAAGGTCCTCTTCAAGGAGAACTACAAGCCACTGCTCAAGGAAATAAGAGAAAACACAAACAAACGGAAAAACATTCCATGCTCATGGATAGGAAGAATCAGTATCTTGAAAATGGTCATATTGCCCAAGGTAATTTATAGATTCAATGCTATCCCCATCAAGCTATCATTTACTTCCTTCACAGAACTGGAAAAAACTACTTTAAATTTCATATGGAACCAAAAAAGAGCCCACATAGCCAAGACAATCCTTAGCAAAAAGAACAAAGCTGAAGGAATTACACTCTGACTTCAAACTATACTATAAGGCTACAGTAACCAAAACAGCATGGTACTGGTGCCAAAACAAATATATAGACCAATGGAACAGAACCGAGCCCTCAGAAATAACACCACACATCTACAACCATCTGATCTTTGACAAACTGGACAAAAACAAGCAATGAGGAAAGGATTCCCTATTTAATAAATGATGTTGGGAAAACTGGCTAGCCATATGAAGAAAACTGAAACTGGATCCCTTCCTTACACCTTATACAAAAATTAACTCAAGGTGGATTAAAGACTTAAACATAAGACCTAAAACCATAAAAACCCTAGAAGAAAACCTAGGCAATACCATTCAGGACACAGGCAGGGGAAAGACTTCATGACTAAAACACCAAAAGCAATGGCAACAAAAGCCAAAATTGATAAATGGGATCTAATGGAACTAAAGAACTTGTGCACAGCAAAAGAAACTATTATCAGAGTGAACAGACAACCTACAGAATGGGAGAACATTTTTGCAATCTATCCATCTGACAAAGGGCTAATATGCAGAATCTAAACAAATTTACAAGAAAAAATCAAACAACCCCATCAAAAAGTTGGCAAAGGATATGAACAGACGCTTCTCAATAGAAGACATTTATGCAGCCAACAAACATATGAAAAAATTCTCATCACTGGTCGTTAGAAATGCAAATGAAAACCACAATGAGATACCATCTCATGCCAGTTAAAATGGCGATCATTAAAAAGTCAGAAAGCAACAGATGCTGGAGAGGATGTGGAGAAATAGGAACACTTTTATACTGTTGGTGGGAGTGTAAATTAGTTCAACCATTGTGGAAGACAGTGTGGCGATTCCTCAACCATCTATAACTAGAAATACCATTTGACCCAGCAATCCCATTACTGGGTATATACCCAAAGGATTATAAATCATTTCACTGTAAAGACACATGCACATGTATGTTTATTATGGCACTGTTCACAATAGCAAAGACTTGGAACCGACTCGGATGCCCATCAATGATAGACTGGATAAAGAAAATGTGGCACATATACACCATGGAATACTATGCAGCCATAAAAAAGGATGAGTTCATGTCCTTTGCAGGGACATGGATGAAGCTGGAAACCATCATTCTCAGCAACCTAACACAAGAACAGAAAACCAAACATCACATGTTCTCACTCATAAATGAGAGCTGAACAATGAGAACACATGAACATGGTGGGGGAACATCACACACTGGAGCCTGTCAGGGAGTGGGGGGCTAGAGGAGGGATAGCATTAGGAGAAATACCTAATGTAGATGATGCGTTGATAGGTACAGCAAACCACCATGGCGCATGTATACCTATGTAATAAACCTGCACCTTCTGCACATGTACCCCAGAACTTAAAGTAGAATAATAATAACAATAATAATAATAATAATAATAATAGAAGTGTCCCTGGTATTTAGTAAGCACTTATGGAAATTGGCTATTACTGATGTATTGATGAACACGTTAATAATATTTACCTTGTAGTTCATCTGTGAACCAGGATACAAACTATTTTCCAATTTAGTAATTACAAATTAACTCTGAAATATCCTGACTACAGATGAAGCCCTGAATTTTCACCAAGAAAATCTCCTGGGCTGGTGTTTTGAGAGCCTCCAGCAAAACTGGAATTTTAGTACTAAAGCAGCTGCCAGTGGCTCCCTAGTGGGAAAGGAAGGGGAGCTGAGCATGGGTATCTCCAGTGTGCCGTTCAAGGGATATTTATTTTTCCTGAAGGACTGTCTAGTCCCTAGTCATCTGACTTGAGACCAGGGGTCCCTTCCATGGGAAACCCATTTATGCTGACAGATGCCCTTGTGGTCATTGTGTGACCTGTGTCTAGTTTATGCTTGCCTGGCGTTGCTGTGGCACTGGGAGCCCAGCCTTGTGTTCTCCTTGGTGTTCAGAAAAAAAAACCTGACCTGAGGCAGCCCTGTTGTTCAGATGGAAGGTACAAATTCAGTACACCTCCACAACAGAAAAAAATTCAAAGATTCATGCAAGTCAAGAATGAAGAGTCAGGCAAAGAGAGAGTGACAACTAGCAATACAGTAGTCCCCCCTTTATTTCTGGGGAATACGTTCCCAGACCCCTAGTGGATGCCTGAAACCATGGATGGTACCAAATTCTATATGTATATATGGCTTATATATATACACATATGGGTGTGCATATATAGGTGTATATATATGTATATATGCACACACATATATACAACCATATATATGTATGCACCGTAGCCGTATGCATATGTATATATCTGTGTATATACATGTATATGTATGCACTATAACTGTATGCATATGTATATAGGTGTGTATAGACATATATATGTATATAGGTGTGTATAGACATATATATGTATATACTATAGCAGTAAGCATATGCATACATCTATATACACACACATATATACACCATGTCTGTGTGTATATTTATATGGTGTACATATGTGTGTATATACATATATATACACACTATGTTTTTTTCTATACATAAATGCCTATTATGAAGTTTAATATATCAAGTAGGCACAGTAAGAGATTAGCAACAATAACTACTAATAAAACAGAACAATTTTTACAATACACTGTAATAAAAGTTAAGTTGAATGTGCTCTCTCTCTCTCTCTTTCAAAATATCTTGTAATGTACCACAGGTAACTGAAACTGCAGAAAGCAAGACCTTGGGTAAGGAGGACTGCTGTATGTATAAGGGACTAGGCTGTGGGCCACGCTAAGTTCTCCAGTAAATGCCTTCAGGACATGGTGGGAATGCAGGGAACCCAGTCTACTGGCTGAGAGAGGTGCCTCTTAGTGTTTAATCTCTGGCTACCTGCTTGAGCCATTTGGCTGTGACGTAGAGCTGGAAACCGCCAAAAACACAGTTGAGCCCTGCTTTTGGTACGAGAGAGTTAAACCAGTTTTCAAAATGAAGGCAACAGAAAATTATAAAAATTCACTAAAACTGGTCAACAAGTTTTGTACCTCTCAGACCACCATTTGTTTCTCATTAACTAGAGCATTCTCAATGGATAGACAGCATTTTCCGATTCAGCATCAAAAAGAGAAAGGAGCTGTGGTCACCAAATAAATATTTCCTATATAACAGGCCAACCCAAAAATGTTGTAAACGGAATTTAGAGTCTCAAAGCAGCTGCACTTCACATGGAAATAGAACAATTGAGATGCCAGCACACAGAGAAACAAATAAACAAAAAGGATCCAACATTTAGGTCTAATTCCCCAATCTTATAGGAAAGTCCAGCTTTGCTAGTCCTGTGTTAATATTGGCTGTGAACCGTGAGATGGCCACGAGCTGGATGCCCTCATCACCCCGCGGCACTCCCTGGCTCATGTGGTACCCTCAGCATCTGCTGAGTTAAAGAAAGGATGGGTAAACGATGAGCCATGAAGAAAGTCCTTCAGGGCCAGGCGCAGTGGTTCATGCCTATAATCCTAGCACTTGAGAGCTGAGGCGGGTGGATCTCCTGAGTTCATGAGTTCGATACCTTTCTACAGCAAAACTCTGATCACGTCAGCCAAAATTCTTCTCTGACTCGCAGTGCCTACACAGCGCCGTCTAGCTCCCAGGCTCTTGGGTTTCATGATGGGGCCCACTCCTGCCCATCCACCTTCACCCCAAGTACTCTAAGGAAAGCTGTGGCTCTGCCTGAACAGAGAGGCAGCATGGTGGAGTGGTTCTGAGCCTGGACTCATCGCTAGACAGCTTGTTCAAGCTTGACCAGCCTGGCCAACATGGTGAAACCTCGTCTCTACTAAAAATACAAAAAATTAGCTGAGTGTGGTAGCAGGCACCTGTAATCCCAGCTACTCAGGAGGCTGAGGCAGGAGAATCGCTTGAACCCAGGAGGCAGAGGTTGCAGTGAGCCAAGATTGTGCCATTGCACTCCAGCCTGGGCAACGAGAGCGAAACTCCATCTCAAAAAAAAAAGAAAGGAAGAAAGAAAGAAAGGAAGGAAGGAAGGAAGGAAGGAAGGAAGGAAGAAAGCTTATGAAAATCCTCAAATATTGAGGGCACGAGTTTGGTTACATCCATACTCCCAACATCACCCTAATTCTGACTTTGGGGCCCATGAAGTCCTGTGCCTGAGTGAGGAGCTGGTGCTGCCATCATCTCACCCCAGGGAGCTCACACACATTCATCCCTGAATATACCTCAGACTTGGGCCACAGCGGGACTAGCTCTCACATTAGACTTTCCACACTCATCTTTAAATCCCCCTACGAAATTCACATACTTTTTATCCTGATACTAATCTACAAATTTCCAAACCTTCCAAGGAGGTGACAGTGGAGTGGGCTTATTAGGGTCTTCTTAGTTTGAGCAGGTGGAGCACAAGCTATTCTGTCTAGGGCTGTGAGGTGGCCTCGGAGAGAAAGAAAGTACATCCACACTGAGGCAGGGAACCAGGGACAAACGCAGAGCTCCTTCGGATCCAGGTCCCAGGAGTGGGCGCAGAGCGCAGCTGGGCAACAGCACCTCCCCCAGACCCCGGTCAGCCCAGGTTGCAGAGGACAGCATGGATGTCTTTTTCCCTAAGTTTCATTCAACATTTTGAAGGCAACAAATACCCAGCTAGACAGCACTGAGTATACAATAGATGCTGACCAAATCTGATGAATTGAACCACATGAGAACTTAGTTCTGAAGGAAGCCAAAATTTGTCAACTTAAAAAAAAGTCAGCCCCCCTTGGGTAGAAAACACTGATTACCTTGAAACTATATCATTTCTCCTCTATTCTGATCACATGTCACGGGTCCCTGAGTGTTGAGGGTTAGTTCCTGTCAGGAATCAAAACTGAGACATTTGCAGTGAATACAGCAGCAGAGTGCAGAGTTAGTGAGTAGGTTTGGACTTGACCGCAGGTGCTTTTCAATGAGAGAAAGGCCAAGAAGTCGATGTTGACAGGGAGGGCAAATTCCGTGGAGAAAAACGCCTTGACTGATTAGTGATGTGTGTCCTGGCTCAGGGAAAGAGGAGTGGAGCCCCAGGACCGTATCTGCCATCTCTGTGGTGGAAACACCGGGGGCCTGAAGTTCTCTTCCCAGGCCTATAACTAGCTCTGTGACTTCCCCTGGTTACTTCAGCTTTCTGGGTCTCAGTTTCCCTAATTATATATGATTGACAAGGCAAAATAGCCTTGCTTTCTACCATCTCTAGGAAGAGAAGGGACTCTGAAGCGCTTTTCTTTTTAAATGAGCTCTCTAAAAATTGTTCTTGTGTTTGCTCACAATATCATAATGTGCTAGATGTAACTAACAATTGTAGGAAATGCATTATCAATTCCCACATGTGGCAGATGCTTTTATTTTGTTCTTCCCAGTCTGCTGTCTTCCTTTCTCCACTCTGCTCTCCTGCAGGGGTTGATCTACATCAGCCTCGTCCATCAGCTTCCTTGCCACCTGGCTTCCAGATGGATTTGACCAATAGGGACATTGGCAGGAAATAGGCGGGGGAGGGGAGAAGGGCAGGCCGGGAGGGGTGTGGGGCTGAGGAAGCCCGGGCTCCCTCCCTGCAGGGCTGCCTCAGGCTGGTGCCGTCCCTTGAGCGAGATCATCATTTCTCTAAAACTGGACTTCTCTGTAAGACTTTCCAAGATTCTGCCAACCACTACTTCCTCTGGCCCTTTGGGCTCCGTGGTATTATTATGGTACCTGTCCACACCTGCACACATAGCTTCTGCTAACCTGCAGGTCACATTTGGCAGACTTCCAAATGAGCCGCCTAGGGAAGGTCTTACGAATCACCGCTTACATCCTGTCCTTGCGTAGAGTCTTATCATGAGTCCCTCAAATTCTATCATGAGACATACTGATGAATATGCAGCCAACTAACGTTGAAAAGGACACATATTTGTTCCTGAATGATAAAGTTTTCCTGACTTTCTTGCTCGTGAAGCATTTTAGCCTATATGTTGTCATCTGCAGCCAATGATTGTAACCTATGCATCCTACCCTCCAATGGACAACCCCGGTAAGTGGAGTCCCTCTCCCCTCTCCTAAACTTTCTTGTAAAAACATTCCAACTTGTAACAGATCTGGGGACATACCCCTTTGTTGATGTGTCTTCCTAGGTCGATTGTCACATTTGGTTTCCAATAAACCTTGATCAAATGGTTTCTGCCTCAATAGCCTTTATTTCGGTTGGCTCTCCTTTATTAAATCTTGAATTTCCCCAATGTGAATGGGACATCTGTTTACTGTTGGGCTGCTCATCTCCCATCACAGTGCCTTATGTAGTTGGTAAATGATAAACGTTTGCTTAATTTATGCATACAAGATCGACATCTGTTTCAGTGGTTTTACTGTTTTTGTGGAAGTGGGACTAAGGTTGTGGAAAGCAAGGATAGAGAAGAGTCGTGGAGCAGAAACCAAGGTTTCCAAGTGAGAGCGAACATTCCAGGAGCAAACAGAAGGATGGGCACTCCCAGACCAGCTTGACTCTTCCGGTGTCTCTCTCGCTCTCCAACCCTCTCCTGTTGAAATCTTGGTGGGCATTACTAGATGGATGGATGGAGATAGATAGATAGATAGATAGATAGATAGAGTAGATAGGTAGATGACAGGTAGATAGATAAAATAGGTGATAGATTAGATAGATAAAGATAATATAGATAGATGATAGATAATATAGATGATAGATTAGATAGATAAAATAGATAAAGACAAGTCAGACAGATAGATGATAGAGTAGATAGATGATTGATTGATAGATAGATAGATGACAGACAAGATAGATAGATGATAGATTAGACAGATAGATAGATATAAAGATTAGATATATATAGAGAGAATCTCTCCCCCATCTCCTCCTACTGGGACACCCTAGGGTCCCATCTGGAGTGTCCCCATGGTCACCTTCTTGCAGCATCATTCTTGTCCGATGAGCTGTGGCAGGGCAGCCTACCTTTGCTCCTTCCCAAAGCTGCTTTTCTCAGAAAGGATAATAGAATAAGGTGTAACTTTCAGGCACTTTGAGGAGTCCTGGCCTGGCCAGTGCAAAGGGATGGCAAAGACATGAAAAACAAGCTAGAAGCAGAGGGAGAAAGCAAGCAGTCACTATAGACAGCCACCTTGATCCCTTTTTGGCCACCCCTTCCTTAGCCTGAGCACAGCTCCCGGATCCCCCAAGTGCTGGTGTCAACCTGGATTCTGGAGGACTAGGGGAAGAAGGAGACTTCTGGGGGCCACGATGGCTCAGAACCATTTGCACGGCTTTTTCTTCAACTGTCCCATTTTTTGCCCCAACTGCAAGTCTTCTTTCCAACAGAAAGAAACACAATAGCCTTGAGTTACCAGACTTTTATATTCCAGGTTCTACTTTACAATGGCATATAAGGTAGCTTGGCTACTGGGTCTCAAATTTCTAAATGGAAAAATTATAAAAAATGAAAAACATGATTGCAAAACTGGAAACAAACTAACAGAAGTCTGCTGTCAGACACTGGAGGCATTTTTGCATGTCAACGGGACTTCCTGGAGCAAACGACCCTGGCCGCCTTCATTCGGTTCTCTGAACAGACGTAAGCAGGGCCAGCAGGCTGAACAAAGGAGCACACATAGAAGAAATGCAGTCAGGGAGGCGAGCAGCAGGGCCTCCATGCAGCTGGTCACGGATCCATCCTTCCAACTAAGAATCACGAATGGAGCACCTGCTCTGGGCCAGGCTGGATTAGATGCTAGGGACAGGGCAGTGAATGAAGTAACAACCTGACCTCAGTCTTCATGATCTTTACAATTTAGTGGGCAGTAAAAACTGGTCTGGCAAAGTTTCAAAAATGATCTAAAAAAAATAAAAGACAAAAATAAAAGTTTTTCTATTAATTTTTATGTTTTCTAAAAGTTGCCAGCAATTTTCCGTCACTGGAGGTAGGTAGGTACACTTTATCCCGGGAAAAATCACACATTTGAGTCACACAAATACGTGGTAAGATCCAAGACACTGTTTGGGAGGGAGATGAAGCCTGATTGGGCCACCTGTGGTGGGAGGATCTTGTCCCTCCTTGTCCCCTCCATGCCTGGAGCTTGAAGGTGGCTGACTGGTGGGGTGAGTGGATTTGGATTGGATTCACCCTGTGGGTAGGATCCCCTCTGTTAGGTATCCAAGGCATAGCAACATAATGGAAAGCGGGCTAGTCCTGCTGAGTGCAGAGGTGAGGAAGTGAGCATCCCTTTATCATTGCTTTGAAAATTGCACCTGAGGCAGGGCATGGTGGCTCACGCCTGTAATCCCAGAACTTTGGGAGGCAGGCGGATCATGAGGTCAGGAGATTGAGACCATCCTGGCTAACACGGTGAAACCCTGTCTCTACTAAAAATACAAAAAAAAAAAAAATAGCTGGGCATGGTGGCACGCACCTGTAGTCCCAGTTACTCTGGAGGCTGAGGCAGGAGAATGGCGTGAACCCCGGGAGGCGCAGCTTGCAGTGAGCTGAGATCGCACCACTGCACTCCAGCCTGGGCGACAGAGAGAGACTCTGTCTCAAAAAAAAAAAAAAAAAAAAAAAAAAGAAAAGAAGAAGGGAAAAAAAGAAAATTGTACCTTAGGTTTTTAAGTCCCAGTCATTTTTGGTGCTCCTGCCATGCTCGCCTCCCTTCTCCCAGCTACAAGGTGTCTGAGGCCTCTGCAGGAACCGAGCATTTGAGGGTCCTCTTTGTTGTCTTCAGGGCCTGCTTGCCTATGGTACCATCATCCGTTCTACTCATGTTCATTCACTTTCACCACCTGACCCCTGGCACACTGGCTGTGTGTTTTCTGTCTGCTTCCACCCGGACACAGTCTCCATGAAGGCAGAGGCCCTGTGTATTTCTGTGCCACAGTATCTCAAAATGTGTCTGGCATATATTTTTGAGTCAGTTGACACTTGCTCAGTGAATTAGAGGGGTAACGTGTCACCACTTCTGTGTTCACTGCCGGAGGCTCCATGGTCCCCTGAAGGAAGGCAGGCACCCCACCCTCCTGCTCCCACAACAATGGGGTGGGGAGTAAGAATGGCAGTGGAGCAAGCCAGGAGCCTCATGGGCTCACCACAGCCATCTTCATTGTGCCCCATCCTGGAAAGGTGGGAAGGAGGGGTCTGCAGGGTGGCCTCCCCGGAAGCCCAGCCTGGCATCCACTGCGCAGTCTTCGGGGAAACGCCTCCTTGTCCGCTGCTCTTCGCAAGTCTTGCCTCAACCCCACCACAACCCCAAAAGCACTCACTTACCGCCACTTCTGCCCTTACACATTCTCCTCAGCATGTTTAGGCTTTTGAAAGAAAAGTCCAAGGAGAAAGTGGCATTCAGGTACCATCTGTTTTCACCCCAAAGCACCACATCTTCTTAAACAAGGAGTTAGAAGGCCCGGCTGCTATTCTGGAGTGGGGAGGGGAGAAATCCAGGCAAGAGAAAGTTCAAGAGGACAAGCTGGTGAACGCTGCCAAGTGCTGCTGAAAGACCGAGACAGAACAGACTGCCTAGCAGCCACTGGATTCAGCCTCCGTGTGTGACTGGGGACCTGGGAGAGTGAGGGTGTGAGGAGGTGGCCCTGGAAACCATGGTTCAGTGGAGTGATAAGTGAATGGAACGTGGAGGAGATTCAGAGCTAAAACAAAGGTGATGATTCCAGAAACTCAGCTCGAAGTGGAGGACAGCGTGATGGGAGCTGAAGGCGCAGGAGTGATGGGGAGACTCGAGCACGACTGAATGTTGGAGAGAATCTTTAAAGAGGGAGACGCTGAAGTCACAGGGGGTCAAAGTGTCTGAGTCTCCCATGGGGGCCAGGCACTCATTTTGGCCTGAGGGGACAGCTTTCTGCAAGAAGGTGCAGGGATGAGCACAGATGCAGGTCCCGCCGAGGACAGCTACAATTTGGTGGCTCCAATTTGCTTTGCAAAATGAGGTCATCTCCTGGAATTTAGAAGACAAGTAAGGGGTGGAGGAGAGGGAGACAGAGTAGAGTTGGAGGACGCGGAAATAGAGAGACAAACCCTGTGGAAACTACAGGGAGCTGGGGAATCAGAGAAGGGATGGCAGAAGTTTAAGGCATTCACAACACATGAGGTGTTCCAGCAACATGGGATGATTCTATCCGTGGAATCATTTTGTCATTGTGCCCAATTGACTAGGAACTCTTTCCATGCCCAGAGAGGCAAACCCATTCTAACCCCACCCCTCACATTCTCAAATCCCCTACCCTCTCGAACCGACCAAGATATGTGGCTTGAATAGGTCAAAGGAGGAAAAATAAGTCAAAGCTCATCTGGTAAAAGCTGGAAATTATCAACTATTATTAACAAAATGGTTATACTGGAGATGCACGATCCCGTGTGAAGAGCATGCCACTTCCTGAGACCTCCCCACAGGCCAGGGACTGACCAAACAGGAAGTTGGCAACCCAGGATCCAACCACAAAACACAGAGTTCAGTGTTTGGCACTGGGAGGTGATGGTGAAATAAAGATAATTTAAGTAAAAGAAGAGGGAACAGACATCTGTTAGGTAGTTTGTGCTCATTTTTAAATTAGGACGTAACTTAAACTTTTTTCAAACCTCAAGAAAACGCTAATCTGTGGGTACAAAAACTTTTTCTTTTTTTTTTTTTGAAATGGAGTCTCACTCTGTCTCCTAGGCTGGGGTGCATTGGCACGATCTTGGCTCACTGCAACCTCTGCCTCCCGGGTTCAAGCGATTCTCCTGCCTCAGTCACTCAAGTAGCTGGGATTACAGGCATGTGTCACCATGCCCAGCGAATTTTTTTGTATTTTTAGTAGAGATGGGATTTCACCATGTTGGCCAGGATGGTCTCGATCTCCTGACCTCGCGATCCACCCACCTCGGCCTCCCAAAGTTCTGGGATTACAGGCGTGAGCCACCGTGCCCGGCCAGGTACAAAAACTGTTTTCTAAAGGACCAAACAGTAAATATTTTAGACCTTGTGAACCTCATGTGGCCCTGTTGAACACTATTTAGCTGCTTTGCTTACAACCCTTTAAATAGGTTAAAAAAAAAAAAAAGAAAGAAAGAAAATCCTGAGCTCCCAGGCCATAGAAACAAGCCAGGGGCCTCAAGTTGCAAGTTTAGACATTTCCAGTTATATTTAGTTTTTCAGGGACAGACATCTCATCGTTTCCCAATGAGGCTTACTTGACAGTTGGATCCTTTTAAAATTCTTTGTCATATTGGGCCAAGTTTTGTTTTCCTGATTCCCACTTGTATCTACTTCTGACCTCAAGAGTTGGCAAACTGTCCTCTTCCTCACAGGCTTTTTAAATAGATGTGCTTTTCCCTCTTCAGGTAAACATGCCCATCAAGTTCATCCTAACTTGATATGAAATGGCTTTCAAACTTCTTACTTGAATGTCTCCTTCTTGGCATCTCCCTGCAAATAGCCTTCCTAAAATGTGGCTTCCAAAATTTACACAGTTCTGGAGATTTGGTTAATTTGGGCAGAATATTGATAATCAATCTTACCACCTATGCTTGGATGCATTGTTTTTGTTTTTGTTTTGGTTGGCAGCTCTTGTCATCTGGGAATTATGGTAATTTTCATCTAAAATTGCAAACATTTATATATAATAAAAGTTCAAATTTCTGTAATCAAATACAGCCTAAAGATTTCAGGCCGACCTCAAAAATCATTGCACGATTGCATGCCAGTGAATTCTCTGTATTTCTGTGAAGTGAGCATAAACTTCTCTGAGGGGTGGCAAATCACAGAGGAGCAGTCACTTGTGTCTCTATGTTGAGCCCTAATGCCCACCTCTTCCAGTGGGGCCCCATAACCAATACAGGCTTGTTAGACCAAATGGCTCTTTTCTCATGCATTCCAAGTTATTTAGACCCAAGAAAACATTTGCAGGAAATGAGCAATCTGCTGGTGGATGCTGACATGGTTTGGCTCTGTGTCCCCACCCAAATCTCATCTTGTAGCTCCCATAATTCCCACATGTTGTGGGAGGGGCCCTGTGGGAGATTACTGAATCATGGGGCAAGTCTCTCCTGTGCTGTTCTCATGATAGTGAATGAGTCTCACGAGATCTGACGGTTTTAAAAATGGGAGTTTTCCCCCACAACCTCTCTTCTTATCTGCAGTCATGTGAGATGTGCCTTTCACCTTCTACCATGATTGTGAGGCTTCCCCAGCCACATGGAACTGTAAGTCCAATAAACCTCTTTCTTTTGTAAATTACCCAGTCTCAGGTATATCTTTATCAGCAGTGTGAAGACTGACTAATACAGATGCTGACACAGAAATTTGGAGGGAGATGAGATAAAGGAAGCAAGCTATGTGCCTATTAGGAAATTCAGTTATATTTAAAGATCTTATCTTTGGCTTGGCATTGCAAGCATATTTGAATGTGGATTAGTGTGAAAAATAGGGCATCTCCTTCTTGAAGTCCCTTTTTATGTATAAGAGACCCCAAAGCTGCTTAAAGATTCCTACCCTATTTTCCAAACTAAAACATGGGTAACACATGATCTGTCTCCCTAAGGAATTCTTAGGGAGGTACTTTTCCAGGAGGTCAGAATGCTTGTATTTTCTTTACTGTTGTTGACTGTAGAAAGGAGCTTGTAGAATACGAGGAAAATATCAGACATCATGGATCTGTCACAAAGAGCCTGCAAAGTTACTTCCTTCTTTGTACATTTTACCTTCAAACCTACCAGACACATCAGGTTTCACCTAAATTCAGTGCTGGCACTGATAATAATCAACTCCAGGAGCAGGAACTGTATTCTGCAGTTGAATGGGTTGCATAGGGGTGTAAGCCCAAAGACCCCAGAAAAGCAATTTCCTCCAGCCCATTTCCACCATTGCTGCTCTTCCGCTGACAGCTTTGTGAAAGAAGATAAGCTCTCCATGGCACTGTGCCGTCTTAGGGACAGGGACCAGTCATGCTCATAGAAAAGACAGCATGTTTTAAAAATAATCAGAATGAGGGCTAGGCATGGTGGCTCACGCCTGTAATCCCAGCACTTTGGAAGGCTGAAGTGGGCAGATCACCTGAGGTCGGGAGTTCGAGACCGGCCTGACCAACCTGGAGAAACCCCATCTCTACTAAAAATATAAAATTAGCCGAGTGTGGTGGCGCATGCCTGTATTCCGGAGGTTGAGGCAGGAGAATCACTTGAACCCAGGAGGCAGAGGTTGCGGTGAGCCAAGATCGCGCCATTGCACTCCAGCCTGGGCAACAAGAGTGAAACTCTGTCTCAAAATAATAATAATAATCATCATCATCATCAGAATGAAATGTCTTTAAATAAACCCTATTGTGCTACAGTCAGGAGAGGCAAGATGCTTCTATTTCAATGAGCAGATGTTGAGCTAAGAAGGAAAGATAAAGGGAATTCTTAAAAACAAGACCTTTAAATCATTTAGGACCTAAAATCTTTACCCATCTAGAACACACTGGATATGCCTCCATGGTGGCAACAAATATATTTTCCCCATGGCTGTGGAAAGATCGTCACTTTAGGTGGAAAGCACTTGGTGTGCAGTGGTCAATGGTGTGGCCAGTTCTAGTACTGATACTGATGGTATCTCATCCTCCTCATCATTTCAGAGCCCCGCAGCACCTACAAAAAGAATGCACACCTTCCACTGTTTCTAGAGTATGTATAGTACGTATCCCTGGATGCTTCTAAAAGATATTAATATACAACACTTTTGCCCAAAAAGTCCCACACTCATTTATCTGGTGAACAAGTACAAATTTAGCAATTTTAATCAATATTCTTGCAGACAAGTGTGGATATGTATATGCATATATACATATATATATCAAAATTGAGAATTTACAAATAAGATTTGATACATTTAGTCTAGCAGTTGGTGAGTCCATAGAGTAAATCTCAAGTAGGATATATTTATTTTCTTTGGCAGTGTTTTTAGTAATTCGGTTCTACCGCATACAAAGGGACCTGAAGCTTAAATTCAGCTAGTTTTGGAGAAATCCAAAATGAGAAAAACTGAAAGCATGTAGCATTCCATGAAGCGAGAACAGCATGCATATGCTGTTCCTGGAGATACTGAAGTGTCCGAATTTCATGCCTAAAAAGTCTGGAAATCATACTGAATCAGCTGCTGGTTTCTGATGTCCCTGTGATGTGCTATTACAAAAAAAAAAAAAGTGGAGAAGCAAAGTTAACAGCAAAACTGAATCCTGTTCATTGTCCAGGCCAAGAAGTGGGACTGAGTTCCAGACTGAGATGACCAGAACGGCCAGTGTCCATCTGTGGCCTTCCTGGCACCTGGGGCAGCAGGGCTGAGCACGCTGGCTGTCTGCTCACAGCCCCTAGTGCGACTTAGTTGGTGGGACTGGGCAGGGCAAGCTTGCAGCATGATGGTCCTGTGATTACCACTTTCCAGGGATGGAGACCCCACACTCGTACCAGCCCACATAGTAGTAGGGGGTTCCAAAGCCGATGTTCCCAAAGCTGACGGGCTCCTGACGATACTGGCGATAGTAGCCTGGAAGGGCAACAGGAGAGGGGAAAAGAATCAGAGGCCCCTAAACCAACAGGTAAAACTCATCCTTACAGCCTCCTTCAGACAGAAGGCCTCTGGTAAGTTTTTCTTGTGACAAAATGCTACTTCCAAATAAACTGAACGATTTTTGTGTGGAGTTGTCATAGCCCTGGGGAAGGGCCAGGACCTCAGGCCCAGCCCCAACCCCAGCCTGGGGTGGGGTCTTCCCCACCTGTCTCTTATGCCTTTTGGCAAGGCCCAGCTGTAACTTGAGGGCCATGATGGAGCTGGGGACCAGCTCAGGCCTCCTCCATAGGAGCCCAGTGACTAAGTGTAAAGTATTTCTTTAGCCCAAGCAGATCTGTAGAGATCGTCCTGTCCCACACGGGTGTGACACAGCTAGGATGGTGTGATCTCTGTCTCCCCACAGAAGAGGATAATTTTAGCCAGTTGCTAGTCAGCACTCACTACCGGGCAGGCCCTGACCTGGATGGACAACATTGAGCCAGATGCCTGCCCCGTCCTCACAGAGCTCAGGGCCCCCAACTTACCTCTTTCCTCCAAGGCTTAATTCCTGGACTCTGGGGTAGATTTTTAGACCTTTCAAGGAAATCTCTCAAAGAAATCCTGTAGCATTTCTGACCATTTCTCCCTTGAAGTAGGAGGATGCTCCAACCTTCTCAAAACGTTTCTGGAAACTCAGTAACTGCTCTCACACTCTTGGCCCTGTTTACTTTCGCCAAATAAATAACTGCCTGCCCTTCCACCACTGAGTGTGCTGAGTACCCAGCAGCTCTGTTCAGGGCCAGTCCCATGACCACAGTCACAGGGACACCATGAAATATGGATAATGCAGGCACTAGTAACTCTGGGGGACTGTAAGATCCAGAAAAAAAATGAAGAAAGGTGATATATTCTGTAGATTTGTTCTAATAGTTAATTTTATGTGTCGACTGGACTAGGCTACATATCTGATCCAACATTAAATGTTTTTGTAAGCTATTTCTTAGATGAGATTAACATTTATTATTTCATTTCTTTTTCTTTATTTTGGAGACAGGGTCTTGCTCTGTTGCCCAGGCTGTTGTCCTCTTGCAGTCTGGCCACAAAACCAAGACAGGCTTGTAGGACAGACCAAATGACTCTTTGACCCAAAGGCAGCCTAGACCTCTAGATCACTAGGTCACCTCTAGGTCACTGCAGCCTAGACCTCTCCAGCTCAAGCAGTCCTTCCATCTCAGCTTCCTGGGTAGCTGGGACTACAGGCGTGCACCACCACATCTGGATAATTTTCTTATTTTTTGTAGAGATGGGGTCTCACTATGTTGCCTAGGCTGGTTTCAAACTCCTGGCCTCAACCAATCCTCCCACCTCAGCCTCCCAAGGTGTTGGGATTACAGGTGTGAGCCACAGTGCCTGGCCAAGATTAACATTTAAATCACCAGACTGAGTAAAGCAGGTGACCCTCAATAATGTGGGTGGGCTTTGTCCAATCAGTCAAAGGCCTGAATAGAAAAAGACTGGAGGTTCCCCTAACCAGAGGTAATTCTGCCTGCAAGCGGTCTTTGGATTTGAACCGCAACATCAGCTCTTCCCTGGATCTCCAACCTGACAACCTACCCTGCAGATTTTGCACTTGCCAGTTTCCACAATTGTGTGAGATGGTTCTTTAAAATAAATCTATAGATAGATAGATAGATAGATAGATAGATAGATAGATAGATAGATAGAATAGATGGATGGATAGATGGATAGAGAGAGAGAGAGAATAGACGGATGGATAGACAGATGTGAATTGATAGATAATGGATAGATAGACAGACAGACAGACAGATGGACAGATGGATGGATAGACAAATGGGTGGATAGATAGATAGATAGATAGATAGATAGATAGACAGATAGAATAGACGGATGGATGGATAGATAGATAGATAGATAGATAGATAGATAGATAGATAGATAGATGTGAATTGATAGATAACGGATGGATAGATAGATAGATAGACAGATGGATGGATAGACAAATGGGTGGATACCTAGATAGATAGATAGATAGATAGACAAATAGCTGACAAGACAGAGAGACAGACAGACAGAGAGAGAGAGAGAGAGAGAGATGTAGATGGATGGATGGATAGACACATGGAGAGATGGATAGACAGATAGATGGATAGATAGATGCTGGATAGGGAGATAGACAAACAGATGAACGGATGGATGACAGATGGATAGACAGGCAGTTATAAATATAAGGATAGACAGTATGGATAGATAGATGAATAGATGGATGGATAGATACATATATACATAAGTAGATGGGTAGATAGATTAATAATAGATAAATGGATGGATGGATAGATGATAGATAGATAGATAGATAGATAGATAGATAGATAGATAATAGATGGATGCATAGATGGATAGATGGATGGATGGATAGATGGGTAGATGGAGAGATAGATGGATACATACATACATATGTAGATGGATAGATAGGTAGATATAGATAGATGATACAGAGAGAGATGGATAGATGGATGGATGGATAGATAGATAGATAGATAGAGAGATCCTATTGATTGTTTCTTTGGATGAAAGAACCTTGACTAATATGCTTATTTTACTGTTTTCTGTATTTTACTGTATTTTAATTTTTTGAAAATGGGTAATTCATGTAGCTACCTACAGTATTTTTTCCAATCTAAAAATTTAGCAAATCAGAACATCTCATGTCTTGAAAATGCCTGATCACTCAGAGCTGAGTGCATAATGAAAAGTCTAGACTGTATTCAGTTGTTCTGTTTATTCATTTGGAGTCCAAGAGACTTAATAACATTAAATTGTTAACTTTTGAGATTAGTGTATTTGTCTTCACCTTATAACGCCACAGTCAAATAGCTTATACATTACCTCCTGAAACATATCACGGTGGGTCTGCGTGTGTGTTTATCTTTGCCTTCTCTGTACCTTTGTTCATGCCATTACCCCCTCCTTGAGGCTCACCCCTCACCCATACATAATGCAAGTATTTTGTTGATTCTTTATTTTTATTTTTATGACCTTAAGTGCTCCCAACATCCATCTTCAAAAGACAAGCCAAAGGCAGACCTACTGTGGATTTCCCCTCTCTATTAATCCTTCTCTCCCACCTCCCAGGGTAATATATCAGGCACTTGTTTGTATTACCTTGAATGGTAGGGAGGGCTTCTACATAGGACTGAGGCCCTGTTCTTCCATCAAGGTGTGAATCCACAAATTGGCAATGGTCTTCACCTCTTCCCCAGCTGTCTCCAATGCTGTAGAATGTATCTGCATGAAGGAAATGATTGAGTCAAAGACTAGGTACAGAATGTCACAACTGGTTTAAGAGTTTGCACAAGCTTTGGAGACCGTTTGAATGAGCATATTAAACTGTGTGTGCTATACTTTTCATGCCTGTAAATGGTGATAACGGCACCAATCTCATAAAGGTTGTAAGAATTCAGCAAGATCAAAGTATGCTAAATCCTTAATGAATGTCCAGTAAGTGGGAACTACAGCATTAACACTATAGGCAGTTTTGAGTAGACCTTTCTATTCCTTAGTTCTAAAAACAAGGAATGATGAAAACTATGGTAGTTGGAGAATACATCATGAAATTATTATGAAAGGCAGGAAGGTCTATACAAATAGAAGAATCTATTTTCATGCGTAACTAGGAGGGGGCGGGCCTGTGGTATGAGACGCTGTCCATGGTCCTGAGCCTTAGCTGCACAGTAGGACAAACTTGTTTCTCCCAACCCTGGGATATGACACATGGTTATGCAGCCTCTCCTAGGAATTCTGAAGCAGGGGAGGAAAAGGACAGTGATGGAAGAGAAAGAAAAGAGCAGAGAGAGAGAGACAGACTGTGTTTGTTGGGAGAAGCATATACACAGAAATTACTAGGGTTGGGATCAAAGGGGGGACTTTGTTTTGACAGTTTATAAATGACAACTGCTGACAAGAAAAAAAACACTCAAAATATATTTTTGACCAATGACAAAATGCAGACCAGCTGAGGTAAAGTTTTAACAACGTATACACTGAAAAATTTTAAGTTGTGCAAGTTTTAAAGTAAAAAACAAGTTTGCTGTGTAGGTGGGTGAGTGAAAAGCCAGGTGAATAGAAATCGCATTTGGAAGTGTTAGTAGCTCAAGGCACTTGAGTTATTCTTTGTTGTAATCTCCTACCATGATAAAAACAATGTGATTTTTATTAGGACACAGAAGAGATATTATTGCCGATATGTGTTCCACCATTTACATTTTTTCTCTGTAAAGTTGTGGCTGTGGCAGGGGCTGGAGAGGAAACTTTTCCTCAATTATTCCAGCTCGGGCTCGTACTCGTTGTTATTGTATTAGTGGCAAGAAAAAAACCCCTAGATTTCTAACATAATTTTGGAATGTCATAACCAGTCACTATGTCATTCCTAAGACATAGTGAATTTTTCATTTGTTCATTTTTTATTTCCTTTTAGTAGAGATGGGTTTCACCATGTTGGCCAAGCTGGTCTTGAATTCCTGATCTCTAGTAATCCGCCCACCTCAGCCTCCCAAAGTGCTGGGATTACAGGTGTGAGCCACTGTGCCTAGCCAACATGTTAAATCTTTTAAAATATTTTGGGGTTGCCAGTGTAAAAACTAGTATCCTCAAAGTAGAATCTGTAATATTGGTTTGCATTAGAGGCAGAGTGAGCCATAATCATAGTTCCAGCCCTCATAAACATTCCAATGCACCTGTGATGCCAAGTTAGAACTTGATAAAATCAAAATGTTACATACCTTCCATAGGCAACCATGCACAAAGACTTACCTTTCAGGTTGTCACTGAGGAAGATTTTATACCTCAGTGAATTACAAAGAACAACTCCCACGAACTTTCGATACCACGTCCGCTTCACATATTGCCGCCCATGGCAGTCCGTGTAGCCGGGATCATGTTTGAAAGCGAATGGGATCCAAATAGGCTCACCGCCTTGACAACACAAAACACACCTGCTAAGGGTAAGCACTCCACGGTGTGTCTTCTCTCACAAAGTGCCAGGAAACTGGACTTCCTTCCTGGGCCTTCCCTTCCTTGAGGGCTTTGTTTTTTGTTTGTTTGTTTGTTTTTGGGTTTTTTTGTTGTTTGTTTGTTTTTGATGGAGTCTCGCTCTGTACCCCATGTTGGAGTGCAGTGGCACGATCTCAGCTCACTGCAACCTCTGCCTCCCGGGTTCAAGGGATCATCCTGCCTCAGCCTCCTTGAGTAGCTGGGATTACAGGTGCATGCCACCACGCCCTGCTAATTTTTGTATTTTTAGTTTCATCATATTGGTCAGGCTGGTCTCGAACTCCTGACCTCATGATCCGCCCACCTTGGCCTCCCAAAGTGCTGGGATTACAGGCGTGAGCCATCATGCCCGACCTTGCAGGGCTTTTTTGAGCAAAATTTTCCCATCCTCCTTCTCCTTCTCTTTCTCTGTCTTTTTCTGTACTAAAGTACATTTGGGGCATTATTTTTATCTGAACGTATTCAAAGTATTCACATTTCAATAAGGGATTCTCAGAGTTAAGAAGTCTTTAAATGGCAAGGAAAATAAGCTGCAATGGCAGATTTGGTCTTTTGGAGCATGCCATCCTGTCCCCAGGTCCCTCTGCATGGACTCCACTTCTTGCCACTCAGAAGACCTGTTTTGCACTTAAGCAACAAAGCTTTCTCAATTTCCTTGAAAAACAAAGTAAAACTTGTTGTTTTACTTGTTGCACTTTGCTACCTTTTCAGTGATTTAAAATATTCAAATGAATCACGAAAATAAAGCATCTGTTTCATAGGACTGGCTACTCCATGATGTTTTTTCATACATGTTGATTGCTATGGCTCTATTTTAAAATTCCCAGATCATTCTTTCCCATAGAGTAAAGAAGATCAGGATGAAGAGTGAAAGGAAAGCATAGAAGTTGACAGAAAATTGTGAAAATGGTCCAGACTTTCTAATTGTGTGTAACCACAACAATCTCATATTCAATATTCAACCTGATTACCAGAATGTCCAGATTATCAAGAAGACAGACTTACCTGGAGGCCTCACAACAAGCAGAGGATTATCTGTAGAACGAAAAAGAAATAATGGACTTGGTGCCATATTTCACAATCATGAAGTTTTTTAAATGGTTAGTGTAACTGAAAGAGCTAATCAAATCAGAATAAAGAAAAAGATGAGATTTGATAGATGCCAATGTTTTCCTTGGTTTTATTTTCTAAACATTTCCTTTGGAGAAATATTGTTTTCTAGTTAGAGCATGTTGCTATTTACCTAGAAGCTGTGGATCCCTGAAAATAATAAGGTTTTGATATTATGTATTACAAAATAATTAAGTACTTATTTTAAAAAATTGTCTACCTTTAGAAAACAGTGTGGTGGTTTCTTAAAAAGGTGAGCATACACCTACTATACAATCCATCCATTCCACTCAGTCATTTATCTAAGAGAAATGGAAACATATGTCCATCCAAACACTTCCACATAAATGTTTATAGCAACTCTGTTTGTAATAGTCAAAAAGTAGAAACAACACAAGTGTTTCCCAACAGGTGATCTGACTAGGTAAACAAACTGTAGCACAGCCATACAAGGAAATACTGCTCACTAGTAAAAGAGAGTGAACTGATACACACAACGGTTTGGATGAATCTCAAAATGATGATGCTAGGTGAAAGAAGCCAGTCAAAGGAGTTCATACTGTATGAGTCTACTGATACCCAAATCTAGAAAGGGCAAACTAATCTATAGTGACAGGAAGCAGATGAATGGTTGCCTATAAACTGGAGAGAGAAGGGGCCTGGGAAAGCTGCATTGCACAGTAGCAGGAGGAAACTGTCAGGGAGATGGATATGCTATCTTGACAGTGACAATGGCTTCATGGGTATAAGCACAACTCAAAATATACTAAGATGTACACTTCAAGTATGTTCAGGTTACTGTATGGCATTTATACCTCAACAAATGTAAAACCCATCTCTACCTTAGCCCAAGTAACACCATTTAAGAAAAATACGATACTAGCTTTTTAAGGAATTCTGCTTCAGAAAAGTTTCATTTTTTTTGTTTTTTGGTTTTTTTTTTTGAGATGGAGTTTCGCTCTTATTGCCCAGGGTAGAGTGCAATGGCATGATCTCGGCTCACCACAACCTCCACCTCCTGAGTTCAAGCGACTCTCCTGCCTCAGCCTCCTGAGTAGCTGGGATTACAGGCATGTGCCATCATGACTGGCTAATTTTTTTTTTTTTAAGATGGAGTGTTGCTCTGTCGCCCAGGCTGGAGTGCAGTGGCGCAATCTTGGCTCACTGCAAGCTCTGTCTCCCGGCTTCATGCCATTCTCCTGCCTCAGCCTCCCGAGTAGCTGGGACTATAGGCACCTGTCACTATGCCTGGCTAATTTTTTGTATTTTTGTAGAGATGGGGTTTCACTGTGCTAACCAGGATGATCTCGATCTCCTGACCTCATGATCCACCCCGCTCAACCTCCCAAAGTTTTGGGATTACAGGCATGAGCCACCGTACCCGGCCAAAAAGTTTATTTTTATAAAATGCCATGAACTAGGTAAATCTGGACGATTCTTTTTTTTTTTTTTTTTGAAAAATTATCATACAGTAAATTGCTCTTTTATGGTATATATCCTATGAATGTTCACGCCTGCATAGGTTCATGGAATCCTGCCAAAATCAGCATGCAAAAGGTTTACATCACCCCCAAATCTCCCTAGGCTGCACTTTGTACAGACCATTTGTTCTGATGCCCTCTGCTATCCACAAAATAGAGGGACACACCATAGCCATAGGTGTCCAATGCTTGCTTTGCTCCCCTGCTCTGAACTGAAGTTCAACAGTCTGCCAAAAACATCCCAAATACCCCAGGGCAGGTGGAGGGAAACAAACAAAATGACACCAGCACAGAAAACAAGACCTGACCTCATGGCACAGCCTGTATCACACACTACATTTACTTTCTGTATTAATTTTCAGATTGTTATGTTTGGCAAACTCCATAATTCACTGACTTTATCGTTTTCTTGTTGTTCCTGTTGCTCGCCTAACCATTTTCAGCAGAGTAGCACAAAATGAAGGAGAAACTTGAATAAACCGATGGAATAAAGGCAGATGACCAGAGCAAGTAACTGTCCAATTTTCATGTGTGTGCGGCTCCTCTGGGAGCCCACTGAAAGCGTTTCCTAGAGAGATTCTTATTCAGATGGTAGGGTGGGGCCTTGCGTTTTCCTCACCCAGCCCTCGGAGGCCATAAAGAATGAATTAGGAGTTTTTCTTGGAGAAGAAGGTAGAAGACAGCTGTTTTATCAAAACTTTAGATTGCAGCTCCAGAAGTTACGTGTGTATCACTTTTACTCTCAGAAAGATTTCAGATCGGAGTTTCCTGATAGCTTTTTGGATTTGAAATTTTTAAAACATTTTTTTCATGTTGATTCTGATAGTTGCCAAGGTCCACCTTGTTTTTAGGAAATGCAGTCATAATCACAGACACATCCCTTATTTTAGCAAATTAACCACAGATAGTTTTCTCTTGCTCTTTCCTAATTACTAACAGAAACATATTTCTTAAATAAAGAGATGAAAACATGTTTGAGGTCCTTTACCTACATTTCTGGTATAAAGCATATTCTTAGAAAAGATTTTATGTTTTCATATATTTTGACTCAGTAGGTTTTTAAATCATGACACTTAAAAATATCTTCCAATGACCCATTTTCTGGGATCAGGCTGCATGTAGAAGATCATCTAGCCAAATGGAAGCTGGGTGCAGGGCTGGCTCAGCTGGGTTGCTCTGAACTCAGCCTGGCTTCCTGCATGGAAAAGTCTCCAGGCCAAGAACTGTCACAGTAGCTGGCTCTGCATGTGCTACCTTAGACCACAGGCCATAGGAACTGTGTTTTCAGAGGCAAACTCTCACTCTATCACCCAGGCTGGAGGGCCATGGTGTGACCACAGCTCACTACAGCTCAACCTCCTGGACTCAAACTATCCTCCCTCTTCAGCCTCCTGAGTAGCTGGGACTATAGGCATGCATCACCATGCCTGGCTAATTTTAAAATTTTTTTGTAGAGACAGGACCTCCCTGTGTTGCTCAAGCTGGTCTTGAACTCCTGGTCTCAAGAGATCCTCCCACTTTGGCTTTCCAAATTGTTGGGATCACAGGCATGAGCCACCACCCCTGACCAGGAACATTTTCTTGCAGGGACTGAGAGCTTTGCCCACCAGCACCCCAAAATGCAAGGGCATGCTCTGAATGATACTGCTTGTAAGACTGAATGATATTGTAATTAACCTCTCAATATTAATTAAAGATATCTCTGCCTTCTATTAAGGGGGCATCCAATGTCTTGGCTCATTGGAGAGGCAACTGCCTGTCAGCCACATGACATGTGTGTTCTTCAGGTGCTTGCAATAATTTTTTTTAAACTCTGCAACTAAATTTTGTACAGATACAGTCAACTCTATCTTTCCCATGTTGTTGAAATCTAGATTTTTTTCCTTTCATTGGAATTTGACCTTTCTGTTCCTCAGAGAGCCCATGAAAACTACTTTTAATTTTGTTATCCAAGTTTTAATCTAGCACAAAGCAAATAATGTTTACTTTAGAAACAGATATCCAACATGAGCTCATTAAATAGAAAAGTAAGTATTTATTCTATTGTAGCCATCATTCTAGATTATTTATTTCATTTTTTAGAAAAGTAAAACAAATCAGAATGTGAAGTCATTCATACCTGATTCGGTGACAAATGAGACCGAAGGGCTGATAGGTCCGTAGCCATGAGGATTTTGTGCTTGCACTTTAAAATAATACCTGAAGTTGGAAGAAAATATATTTTGAAAGAAACGTGTATTTGACTTCTGTGTAATGAAACAGACTCCCAAACTGCTGAACACCTAAACTGTGACAGGCTTTGAGTTCTAATTTTTGCAAATGCACACAGCACTAGTGACTCTTCATGTTTTTTCTGAACTTTCTCAGTTTTGAATAAATTCTCTAAATAATACAATTAACATAGCAGAGATACACGGCTAATGGCAATAGAAGGGACATATTAGAACACAGGTTGCTTGGTGAGCATGTGTTCCTTCGTGCTAATGGCAATAGAATAGGGACATATTACAACACAGATTGCTTGGTGACCACGCGTTCCTTCGCATCAGGACTGTCCCTGCTCTGTGCAGGCTCTCCTGAGCTCATCCCTGGTGAGACGCTCCTCTAGCCCTGCTCTCGCTTAGGTTTAAGACTCTAGTCTCCGCTTCAGTTCCACAGCCTGGTAGAGAGAGGGTGGTGGAGCAAAACACTACAAAGCGGAATTCAAATTATAACCTAATTATATCCCTGGAGTCCATGTAGAAGAGCAGGACGTTTGCTCCAGCAACCACACAACTTAAGGTTGACAGGGAGAGGATGAACTGGGCTGGAGGCTGCCTCTTCAGTGAAGCTAACACGGCAATGGTGTCTTGGGTGCATTGAGAAATGCTGTGGTTGGCTCTGAAGCTGGGAAGGGACCACCTTAAAAGTCATTGAGTTATGAGCTTCTGCACCTCAAGGAAAGAGAAGCGAGTCCAAGAAGGGAAAGGGGGAAAGATCCAGAGAGAGAGACTTTTCTGTAGGGCTAAACTGTGTCTTGGAAGAGCGAATGTGCTGGAAAGCACGCTGCCTGAGTCAACTAGCTCATCTGGAGGGAGACTGAGTCTCGAAGCATCTTATTGGCAGTCTTGCAAGCAAAAGAAAAAGAACGGTGTTTAGAGAAGTAATAAAGACCAACACCACACTTGTGTCCCACTATATCTTAATCTTTGCGCTTTCCTCACCTCTTGATTCTAGATATTTTACATGCTCTTTTAGTGCTTAGCTACTTACAGATGAAGAGAGAGGTAAAGAATCCCTGGTGGCTCTGTCATTTTAGAGAGCTCATAAGGGATCTCTTCTCTAGCTTTTGGCCAGTAAGAATGTCACACTTAAATGTTATAAAATTATTTATTTGATTAAGTCAGGCACACAGATTCTATGTACTAATTAAAATGCACTACATTTTTAAAAAGTGAACAATTCATATTCAGAGAGCAAAGGGTTATTAGGCCTATTGCACCAACAGCCCTGGCCTCAAGCCTTCTGAGCTGCTGGATCACCAAGGCCGAGACAGGCCTCAGAAAAGAGATATTTTACTTTGGGTTTGATTAAACAGAAAACAAAGAAAAGCCATTGGGTAAAATTAGTCTTCCTAAGCCATTTGCATCTTATTTAGGAGTATTCTTTTTTATTGCCATTTAAATAAAAAGATATGCACAATTAAGAACATATGAGTTTCCAAATCTCAATTCACTCAGCAGCTCGTGTTTTCCCAGTTACGCATACTTTTATGCAGTGGTTGTGGAGTTATTTAAGGCAAAACTCTGCAGGCAGTTTGAGCAGTGGGTTTGGCATACATTTGTAGTCCTGGGCAAACTTTACAGACACTTTTTTCACTTAAAAAAGGAAATTAAAACATAAGGAAGGATGCATACTTAGGGGCTCCATGGGACACTTTTGCTGAGTAGTCAACTTTATGGAGGGAAGTGCCTCTATGGAGGTGGCAGAAGGGTGACTGATGGGCTGAGAAGCACTATTCAGATGGATCTGTTTGTATCAATTTTGTTTTGACACTGAAGCCTAAATATTCTCAAAATCCACCTTCCCTGTTGACACAATGATTCCAGGCCTCCAGAAACTCACAAGTGACCATTCCAAAGACATATTCCCATTAGAACCTCACCTAAGGTGTCAAAGTAAATTTAAATATGCTGAGCTGAAAAACAACATGAAATTATGCAAAAAGTAACATTCCATTTTTAAAACTCACATGAAACTTTGTCGATGGGCTAAAGTATACATTTCATACTCTGAATAGTCTCTGTCTCAGCCAAGTAACAAAAGCAATCCATGCCTCACCCTCTTAAGCTTCTGGCACCTTCTTTCGAACAGCCTCAATTGTGACAAGTCTGTGTGTTTTAAGTATGGATTTAAAATACGCAGACTCCAAAGAGTTCTTTGGGACTCTGTCTGGTGTCTAAGGTAGACAATGCTCACTTAAAGTCAAAAGCAAGATCCAATTGTAAATAACCAAAGCTCACTTTTATTCCCTGGCCCCTCTTTGGGGTAGACTGACTTCTAGTCTCCCCTGGATTGACTCAGAAGCTGGTTTCTCAAGCGAGCCCCCATGAGGACTGAGACGACCAAAGTGAGTTCCCTGGAGATGATCTGCATTCCAGTGACACAGGGGAAAATGAGTGTCCTTACATCACACTTGCACTTTCCTAGCTCTAAAATTTAGCAGCTGCTCAGAAGGGTTTTGAGGAAATGTAGGAGGAGCTGTGAATGTCTCTACCAGAAGAGCACATAAGCAGGTGGGCACCTCAGGAGAGGCAGATTAGCAGCTGCAGCTCCTCCTCTGCCTCAAGGTGCTGAGTGTGTGTGGGGCCAACCCAAGGGCCCCTGGCACTGTCTGTCCTGCTTCTCCTCAACCTTCCTCCAAATTGGCCTCCTTTGTTTCCTAGGGCACACCCTTCTTTAAGGCATCCTCTCTGCTGGGAGCACAGCCTACTCTGCAGGATGACTGATTCTTATGGTTCAGATTTTACTTTCCCAGAGAACCTTGTCTGACTCCCCTCTGTATCCCCAAGCTCACAAAGAAAAAATATCCCCCCATTATATACTCTCAAAGCATGGTGTACTTCTCCCTCACAACACCCACTCAGGGAGGTTTATATTTATGTTGGTTTTTTAAAATCTGCCTCTTCTACCAGACTGTAAGCTCCTTGAGGGCAGGGCCATGTGTATTTTCCTCAGTCCAGCCCAGATGTTCCACCTCGCACTCAGGAAGTGTATAGTAAGGACTGACTGAATGAGCCGTGCACACTCTCTAATACCTGTTGAAAGAATGAGTAAACCATCGCCCTACATAACCCTCCTGACATGACTCAAAATTCAACATCAGTCTGGCAGCAGAAGTTGTGGAAAGAATGCTAGACTCGGCGAGTCAGGAGGCTGTGATTCAGATCCTATTGTAATTAGCTCTGTGGCAAGGCCTCTGGAAGGCCTCTTTCTGCTTTTTGATACTGAGGCTGTGCTGCAAAAGCACTGTCACTCTGCACACGCAAAAAAAAAAAAAAAAGGACATTGACTCCATTTTCTCTAAGTTTCTTGGTTTTGTTTTATCTAATTGATTAAAAAATTAATTTGCCATTACTACTAGGGAAAAGCAAAAAAAAAAAAAAAAAAAAAAAACTGCTTTCTCAGCTTCCTGGTTTACTACTTGCTTTTTATTTGCCAAATCCCAAAATTCATAATAATTTATGAAAGCTCAGCTCAAGTGGGCCCAAATGGCACGTTAAAATGTCTTGAGGAAAACTCACAGCTCGTTCAGTAGCCTTTCGGTGCCCACGGCTGGTGTCCAGATTCTATCCCCTTTACCACATGCCTGTTTAATGAGGGCCATTTTGTTCCAACCTCCTCCATGTTCCTCAGCCTGTGTAGAAAATGAGAGGCCTCGGGTGTGCCATCACCTCACTTAGAGCTCTTTGCTAAGCAAATATGGTGGCTCCCCACAACAGAGGTCTGCTGGACCCATTTGTACCAGCTTGTGAGAGCCAGTCATTAAGTATTCAGGAACCCCACAAGCCCACAGTAGCTTAAAATTGGCCACAGGTGGGAGTATTTATACCACAGAAGTTGGCTAATGGTATCAACCAGGGAACTCTTTTTCCAGAGAGCCAGTTTACCAGCACACCACTCTTGACCATCAAGTGCTTGGTGCTTTCCCACGCTCACCCGCCCAGGAGCTTTCTGAAGGTCATTACCACCAAAACCAGAAGGCATAAAAGGGGAATGAACAGTCACTCTCTTTGTGCCCCTGGGAACTAGTTTTGCCTATTTCACGCCAAGGGCCATAAACTCTGGCTTCCAAAATGACTCCCTGGCCAGCCATGCCTAGTTTATGAAGGCATGCTTATAACCTCTACCAATGTGTAAAATGCATCTTTCTTGAATGTTGTGAACCTCTACATCATAGAGTTTGGGAACCAGTTCATTAAAGTGTTCCGTGATTGCGGCTCAATTTTCGCATACGAAGGTTACGAGGCCTAGTGCCACAATATTGGGGATGAAAAATGGACCAATTCTTTCAACACAGAGAACAACTTTTCTTTCCCTAATGGCAGGTAGTGTTTAGGTAAACAGAGAGGAAAATATAAGCACAATAGCCTAACAATGACAATACATACAGTCATTTCTTCTAAGAAACTTATACGCATATGGTAAGCACGCATTGACATTCTACTAGAACTAAACAGAGTATTCAAAGAAATCACAAAAACATTTTGATTCCTCCCTTCATTTCCAACCAAAGCATATCAGCAACTATGCACACAGCTCTAATCTTTTGTTTCTAAATGACTGACACATCATACCTCGTGTTGGGCTTTAGGTTTTCAATGGGCAAGTGAGTTACTGATGAAGCTTGAGTGGACCACTTGTTCCTGATGAAGTCTTCATAGGATGCACTGTAAACCAAGTAACCTGAAAATGGAAACAGGAAAGAACCTAATGGGCACCAAGAACCAAGTCACACACAAGATGTAACCCACTGAGGACAGGAGTGAGGCAAAGCTGCAGATGCAGCTCCATGTGGGAACTGCAGGAAGGAGGGCACGCAGCACTGTAGGACAGGATGGGATGTAACACTGGTACCTTCTGCTGAATCTAGATGGGGATGACAAAACTAAGACACTTCCTGATGACCTGCTGGCCCCCTACTTCTCTTGCTCATTCCCCAGCTTTCCCCATCGTCTCAGAACTCATCACGTCTCATCTTGACCACACACAGAAAAAAGAAGCAGAAGAAAAAACCAGTACCCTCCACACACGTATTTAAGAACTTCCTATTGCCCTGCACAGGAAACGAAGAATGTTGCTGGTGGATGCTGTGCATGTGTGTGGGGCTGAGAGACCCCAGATGCCCAGGGGTCCCATGCCCATTTGGTGAAGGCTGTCCTGCTATTTCTCATTGCTGAGTATCTGTGCTGCCCTTGCCCTCACGGTCTAATCACAGCAGTGAGGCAGCTCTTCTTTCTATTGTCCAACCTGCTCTGTCTTACTTGCTAATAACAGAGCTCAGTCGGTGTGCCCTTGGACCCTGACACCTGCCCAGGCTTTACAGCTCTCCCAGGAGGCAAAATGAAGTTCTTCCCACAGCTCAGCACATCCCATATCCTAGGTCTCTTATGTGTACACAGAAGGAGAAAACATTTGTCAAGCACTTCCTTTGTGCCAAACATTATGCTAACTAGGTACTCTCAATTGAATTTGATTTGATTAATCCTCATGATCCTAGTATGCAGGTATTGCCTTCCTCATTTTGCCACAAGAGGAAACTGAGTCTTAGCAATAGGTTAAATATCTTGTCTAAGTTCACATGTATTGATTCATTCAACAAATATTTATTGTGCAACTACTAGTTGCCAGACATTATACTAAGTGCTGGAGATAAAGTGGTGACCAGGAGTTCATGAAGCAGCAGGGTGCACTGGGAAACAGAATTATACAGCCGGGTTGAGCGCTCTGCAGGACCAGTCCACAGTGCTGTGAGAGGGTGTGTAGCGGGAGCTGGCCCACCATGGAGGACCCAAAGAGCTTCCCTGGGGTCACAATAAAGGAGCTGGCATCTGAAGGATAAGAAGCAGATAAGCTGTGTGGTAGGAGGTGAGATGGATTCCAGGTTGTGGGAATTCTGAGCAAGACACTGAAGAGGGAGGACCCAGGAGAAGGCAGTGTGGCTGGAAACCATAAGTGGCGGGAAGAGAAGGCACGAGCTGAGGCTGAAGCAGCACAGGTGGGAAAACTAGGCAGCACCCTTGGACCAAGCTAGGCTTTTGCTTTTCATTCCAAAAGAAAGGGAAAGACAGTTAAGACATTAAACCAGACAATTAGGTTTGCATATTCAACACATCTCTCCTGTGCAGAAGGCAGAATGGACTGGGTATGGGAGTGCAGATGTGGATGGGACAGTCTAGTTAAACAGCTCTTACAGTAGCCAGGTGAGAGGTGGCAATAGCTTAGAGCACACCACCAAATGGAGAGAAACAGATGGGTTCAAGAGGAATCCAGAAGGCAACACTGACCAGATTTAATAATGAGTAGAATATAGAAGTGAGATAGAAGGAGACTTGAAGATGCCTCAGGCTTGAGCAAATGTGTGGAAAGTGGGACAGTTCTCTGAAATGGGAAACATAGATGAGGGCCAGATTTGGGAATGGGAAGGATTGTCAGTCTTATTTTTTTTTTTTTTTTTTTTGAGACAGAGTGTCACTCTGTCACCCAGGCTGGAGTGCAGTGGCGCAATCTCGGCTCACTGCAAGCTCCGCCTCCCGGGTTCACGCCATTCTCCTGCCTCAACCTCCCAAGTAGCTAAGACTACAGGCGCCCACCACCGTGCCTGGCTAATTTTATTGTATTTTTAGTAACACGGGGTTTCACCATGTTAGCCAGGATGAGTCTGATTTTTTATACACCAAGTCTGAGATGCTCTGGAGACATCCCAGTGATGACATCAAGTGATTTTACCATTTGCATCTGATTTTACTATCTGGGGCTCAGAGGAGAGGATTGCCTGGCCTTGAGATATAAATCAATGACTCATTTCTGAGATGAATTAAAACCATGTGCATGGATGAGACTCTGAGAGGAGAGAAGACAGAGCAAGAAGAAAAGAGGCCCCAGGACCAAGCCATGAGAAATTCCACCACTGAATGTTGTACAAGCCTGGGAGGAGATGAAGAGGTTGAGAGAAAGCACACAAGTTAAGAAGGAAAAGATCAATAACATCAAATGTACCTAAGAGGTGCATGTGATTTTATTTAGCACCCTACGATCTGATTAGTGTCACATCACATGACACTGATTAGTGTCACACAAATAACAAATGGGCAATCTGGGCCTGGAAGCCAGGTGAACTGGACCCTGGAACCCTCCCCACACTGTTCCCTGGAGGAGAGTCGTTGAACCTGGGAAGAGTTGCTGCCCTCCCCACGGCATTTCCCCTCTGGCACAGTGTAGTCAAGCCCTGCATGCTTCAGCTGGTGCTGCACACAATGGCCCACCCCAGAGGGGACGGAGGTCACATGTGTGCCATGGAAACCCGGCTTCCAATGGAGTTGGCAAAGCTCAGACTCTTGGACCTCTGGCTTCCAACAGAACCCCACGACTCCCACGTAAGGGGCTGGTTTCTCGGCTGATCCTGTGTCTGGGTTTTGAGGGCTTTGGGGTTTTGATAAGGCGCTTGCTGAGCACAGCATAACTCCTGATTTCTCTGTTGTTCTCATCAAAACCAGTCCTGAAAGTGGCTGATGAGCTGGTCCTGAAAAACTAAGAGGTCATCACATTGGTGATTTCCCACAGAATCACTCCTAATAAAGTAATAACTTCATTCTTCAGGAGAGATTTGGGAAAGCAACAGGTTGCAGGCAGGAATTCTAGGAGTTTCACACTGTTTGAGCACCACCTCATTACACATTGACTTGACTGCTTGTGAAAGAAAGAATGGCAGGTGAAAACGAGCAGAGCACACAACATCCATGTAGCCAGCAGGATTCAGATGCCCTGCAGGGGGCCCGATAATGTGATGCTTTGTTTAAGTTTAGGATGTATCCACTTGGCTTAGTTGTTCTGCAGGTGAAAGAGCCGGTGTTTGGTTCACTAACGGATGACAAGCTGCCGTTATTCTCTCTCTGAGCCTTGTGGAGTCTGGTGTTTTCCCCCACACCACAGGGCGTCATATGCTGCAGTGTTCTACAGTAATCAGCTTGACAGGAGTTGGCACAGCTCTGTGTTGGGAGTGCCCTATAAATACCTCATCCATATTATTTATGCTAGTGTCGTGAGTACTCATGATTAGGGCTCTGAGGTTTCGTTTCGGATGAGGTGCAGGGTGGGGCATGTGAGGACACTAAGGCTTTAGGGAGCTTTGAACGGCTTAGAGCGCCCTTAAAGGGCATGGGTGTTTCAGAAGCCCGACCTCTACAGGACAATACAGAAATTACATCTGAATTAAATCTCAGGGACATTTGTTGAGAGTTCCCTGAAAGCTCCTTCTTCACTGCAAGAACCCTTGAGGCACGTTTAATGGGGCCAATGCACTCTCATTCTGCAGCCAGTGTTTCTTAGAAGCCCCTTGAATCAGGGTGCAGTGATATATTTATGTTAAGTAATATCTGTTATGCAAGATGTCAAAAGCTAAACAGCTTAAAGTACGGTTTTAAATTATTTTTTCTGTATGCTTTCTTGCTTGTTTTTAAAAATTACCATTCACAGAAGTGTGTTCAATTAATAAAAAGATTTTCTGGCTGTTTGATTACAAGCTTTCCTCCTTCCATTGATTGATTTGCATTCTATTCAGAACACCACGGACTTCACAGCAGTCCATGTAGCACCTACCCAGTACTGTACTTTTAGTTCCGCTAAAGACTCAAACTCCTTAATCCCACACCCTCCCTGCACCCCAGGCCTTTCAGTCTCACCTGGCAGAACACCCAGAAGCCTTCTTTTCTATGTCCCTTATTCTAGCATTTGCACTGCTGTACAAATTCCACAAGAGAAGATGCTCTTTGGATATTCTTGGACACATTTTTTCATTGTAAGATATAATAGTGGGAACACCAAGACAAGCACTAGAAATTTTGAATTATACAAACTGCACTAGCACAATAATGGCAGAGAATGTTGAACTCTGACCTCTAATACGACTGCTACCTCCCAGTCAGAGACACACACAGCCACAGCCATACTTCTTCCTCTTGCACAGCTCAGAGGCCCAGAAAAAAAAATTTGCAACTATTCACAGAAAACATCAATTCTCTTTCTGTAAGAACTTAAATTTCAAGATGTATCTTCAAATATGTCCTTGGCAGAGTGAACTTAAACATCTCACAGGCCAAGGAGGCTCAAGATCCTTGGGCATTTTTTCGTCACCTCCAATTCCCACATAAGGAACCGAGAAGCACCCAGATTTGTCTGGAAGCACCCAGCAGATGTGAAAGGAGAGAAAGAGGCAGAGACACAAGCCCAGGGCTGACTCCAACAAGGGACAGCTGTGTGGCCCAGTGGGAGCTCATGGTCACACTCACTGCAGGATCTGATCCGGTAAAGAGCTAGCTGAACTCCCTGGCCATTTGCAAGATTACAGGATGTTAGAGATGTAGTGATGTTTTGCATATGGGGAAACCAAGGCCCAGAAAGATGAAGTACTGAGCTCAAGATCATGCAAATCAATCTGGGACGAGGATTTACAACTTCTGACTTCCATCCAGTACTCCTTACCCTACCCCATGAGGCTTCCATTGTTGCCTATATTTCATCCAGTTGAAGGAAGACAGTAGATGTCTTCCTTCTAGATGGGTAGCCATCATCCCATTCATCCATCCAACCTACTCATCCATGCATGCACCCATCCAGTCATCCACCATTCTTTATCGTCCACATTTCCCACCTACAGATCATGGGAACTCTGATATCTGCCTAGGACACACCTGTGACCACATCTCCCGGGGTGGCTTTGTCCCAATCCACAATGACAAATGAGTGGCAGCCTTCCACGGCCACCACGGTGATGTTGCGGGGAGAATGCTGGGGAGGCAGGTCACTCTTCCTCAGGTCATTAGGGATGATTTCATCCAGGCTGTCTACTTGGAAGTGATCCAGTGCATCAGTCAGAGAGCACGGGGCTGATGGGTCTTTATTTAGGTATGTCACGTAAGGAGCTGGAAAAGAACAGAGATATCCAATTGGATTGCTGGAGGCTTTTTCTGGAGGCAGAAACACAGCATCTGCTCCACAGAATCAGACCCACCATTCAGTCTCTCCCTGCTGGACAGAGGCCCCATCAGCCTTGATGCCAAGCTCAGAAACACACCCCCAGCTCTCCTTAATGGACCCATGTGTTTATGTCTTTCAATCCGGTCATTCCAAAAGATCCTATTGCCCCATCGACATCAACGACTATGCCTTCAAAGGGGTTTTGAGAGATCATGAAACTATAATTCAATGTAATGTAAGCCTGCAGCTCTCTGCCATTCCTGTGCCCCAACATTTGGAAAAGGGTGAGTCAGGCCCACCCAACACTTTACTAGTGCTCTCTCAACACAGTTCATTTCCTTGACTATCTTGGGCCCAGGAAAAAATGTATACTGATCAAGACATGCAGCCTTTAGCCTCAGCCCTGGGTGGCCTTCCCTAGAGCTTCATAAACCCCCACAACAATCTGAAGCATCTGTGCATAAGGCCAGGCCTGAACTGCTGTCTACAACATTACTGCTCAGTATAACAACAGCTACTCACATTTACAGATGGCTGAAGATTTTTCTACATACATTATTTCAGAGGATACACGGTCCTGGGAGTAAGGCAGGATATGAACCGATGGCCTCATGTTACTATCTCTCCTACCAACACTGAGAGTGCTCACTATGTAAGGATCAGACAGGAGGCTGTCACCCCCAGCCCTTAACTCTTTCTATTATATCCCACTAAATTAGAAATGTCAAGGACTTGGGATTGGGGTTTTATATGTGCAAAACTCTCAAGTGATCTCAAGTAACAATGTCTGGCAATTTCTGAAGATTCCACTGTAACTTTTGGGGCTATGTTGTCATTCTTAGTGGCTATTTGGAGTGAATGCAGTTTTTAGCTTCTCTATTTGACTTTTGGGCAAATAATGAAATTAAGGTAGAAGTCAAGAAGTTCTTTGTAACTAATGAAAGCAAAGATACAGAGTCCCTGGGACACAGCTAAGACAGTGTTTTCTAAAAATTAGTTTGAAGTTAGGCCTTTAGAACTTGTCCATGGGTCTTATCAGGAAGTTTGGGGAGTGGGCTCCTATGCTTTAGAGAGTTGTAGACTTATGAAAAGAGCCAGACAATAATAAGCCTTCAGCATTCAGAGGAGTTCTGTGGAACAGCTAATAATAGCACAGAAAGCATTTCAATTCCCATCATGGAACTGCCAGGAAAGAAGTCAGTGCACACGGTAAACGCAGCCTGGCAGCTGCATACCAGAGACCCATGTTAGTGTCTGCCTCAGGAACGCCACCTCAAATGAACATTCTTGTTCTTCAAGTATGTGTGTTTTAGACACTCAGTCACTACATCTTGGCTAGCAAGAGTTGTTCTCTGCTCATGGCAGAACAGTTGTTTTGGAAACAGAAAAGTGTGATCTAAGTTTAAGCTGTTACTTGTCTCCACTTAGTAACATACTAATCCAGCTGTCTCATTAATGAGGTTCATTAAGGGCATGGGAAAAGAAGACTTGCAAGACTTAACGCAGTTTAGTTTCACAGAATTTCCTACTGACACCGTTTTAATTACTGAGAAAGAAGAGGAAAATGAATTTCTAGATCCCAAATCCTTGAAGCTAATGAAAGTGATAGGAAATAACAAAAGAAAAAAGCTTCCTCTCCATGATACTGTAAGCGCTAGTGGCTCAATTCAGTAAGCAGCTAACCTTTTAGGAAGAATTTAACAAACAGTACACACACAAGGCCCAGTGGTAAGTCTTGTCGTGGATAAACTGGCTACAACAAAAACACTCATGTTCCCTGGTCCAGATGGTTTTTAAGTATTTCTTACTCTTAGTCTATGCAAGGCAGCCTGTTTCAGCTCTCCTCTGCTGGACTCCAAATCCTCCCCTCTTCTGATTTTGGCAGAAAGTAAAATAATACATATCTATACACGACTGACTCACTCAATCATCCCCAGTGGAAGCTTCACTCTGGGAAAACTTCTCAAAATGCACTGCCTTGGCCAGGCCAAGAGATTAGTAATGCTCTTCTTCAAAGACCAAAAGTTAAAAACCCATGTTTCTCTGATTAACAACATTATATTTACCAACAAATCGTTTCCTTCCAGCCAGATCAAATTGTTCTTCAGGAAAGGAACTGATGGCGCCTTCTTCTGCGATGACCCCCGGTGTGGTAGCAGTGGTGGAAGGTTGGGTGGTGGTCGGTGGCCTTGAGGTCTCAAATTCATAATCTGAAATGATATGAAGGCTCTGTAATTGGGCACTGCCAGAAAAGGAGCACTTTCTATAGTCAAATGATACCTTCCTAACATTCAACTATAGGCTAAAACCCAGACAGACACACACACATGCACACACAGACACACACCCTAAAATAAATGCTATGCCCAAACGTAATTTGTCTCTACTAAAATACCATTTCTTCCCATTTCTGTCCCTGCAGAAAAGAAGCTGCAGACAGAAGAGAGAAGGGACAAAAAGAAACACATATGACCAGAAAAAATGGGGTTTTAGACTCACAACTGGAGTCTAAAAATGGGGTTTTAGACTCACAACATTGTAGCTCATGGCACTGGCCCAAAGCCTTGCTCTACCTGCATAATGTTCCCTTTTAGGAAATAAAAGATAACATCAAAAAATAAACTTGAATTTTTTTCATAAAAAATTTTTTTGGCCAGGCATGGTGGCTCACACCTGTAATCCCAGCACTTTGGGAGGCCGAGGTGGGCAGATCACAAGGTCAGGAGATTAAGATCATCCTGGTCAACATGGTGGAAGCCCATCTCTACTAAAAATACAAAAATTAGCTGGGCGTGGTGGCGTGCACCTGTAGTCCCAGCTACTCAGGAGGCTGAGGCAAAAGAATCGCTTGAACCCAGGAGACAGGTTGCCGTGAGCCAAGATCATGTCACTGCACTCCGGCCTGGTGACAGAGAGAAACTCCATCTCAAAAACAATTTTTTTTTTTTTTTCTGTGTATGAACTTTTTCTGGGCATGGGGGATGGGATTAATCCTGCCAAAACAACTAATCCTTTAACATTTGAAAAAGAAAATAAAACTCTGCCTCTTTTTCAAACTCTTCAAAGATAAGAAAGATGCCTAATATTTTCAAAGGTGCTAAAAAAAAAAATCTTCGTTTGCTTTCTAACATCTGCTGTTTTTCTTTAAGTCAGTTTTTGTTTGAAAACCTTGGGATTAAACCACTACATCAAGCTTTATTATGAATAAATAACACATCAAAGGTGACATTGTTTGCACAGTTGTGATTTAAGACAATTAGAGCTATGAATAATTGCAGAAAAGGTGGACCTCAAAAGTGAGAATCCTGAGCCTTGGTGTCAAAGGCCGGCACTGGATGTGGACAAGATTCCTTTAAGAACTTCTTCAAGTTGCAGAGACAACTTCCAAATCACACAAAACAATCACAAGGTCCTAAGTGTAATAATACCATTAGTTACCATTTATTGAATGACTCTCCCAGATGCTGTCCAAAGCACTTTGTATTCTTAATTTTTAAAAAAAATTTTTTTGAAATGGGGTGTTGCTCTCTCACCCAGGCTGGAGTGCAGTGGTGCCATCACAGCTCGAACTCCTGGGCTCAAAACGATCCACCTGCCTCAGCCTCTCAAGTAGCTGGAACTACAGGTGTGTGCTACTATATACAGCTAATTTTTTAATTTTTTGTAGAGACAGTGTCTTGCTATGCTGCCCAGGCTGCTTTTGAACTCCTGGGCTCAAGTGATCCTCCCTCCTTGACCTCTCAAAGTGTTAGGATTACAGGCTTGAGTCACTGTGGCCGGCCTATGTTCCTAATCTTACAAACTTACCCTTGAAAAGATTCTATGATAAGAAATCAACTGATCTAAGCATCACATATTTTATGTAATTAGAAAAGGAGAGAAAAGAAAGGAATAAGAAAGAGAAGAGCCAAGTAAGGAAGTTGGACTTGGTTAAACCAAGTAAGTTTTATAAATGAAGGTTGAAGGGGAGCCCTGATGGATAACTCCAGAATTCCTTGGGCCTAAGGAGGGTTGGGAGGGAGGGAACGGGGAGTACAGGGACCAAGTGGGAATCTGCATCTGCATGTTAAGCGCACTGTTTTTCTTAGATCAAATAGGCATTTGGGGGTGACTTGGAAGCATGGGGTAAAACTACCCTTCCCTAAGCCAGCCCTCAGCATTGCTACCGGCCCAAAGCTCAAAAGGAAACTTCCGTCAAGATCATCCATTCAATAGTTACAATCAGATCCTTTGATTAGGAAAGAAAGTGCGCAAATAATTTTTCAAAAGCTAGTTTGTACCTTCATCATATATAACGTAGGCCTCTTCTGTGGGTACTGCAGTGTCGGTCTCCAAACCTGAGAACTCATCTAGTGAGGACAGAGAAAAGGACCGGTCATCCAGGGCTCCTTCCCCATGGTTCTCTCAGAAGTAGGCCCCAGAGCATGACAATTCATTCACCTTGAGCAGGTCATGAAAACAAGTCCCCAAGGCCAGAGTCTCCACAACGTTTTCAGAGGAAAATCATCAAAGCACTGACATGGAACCCAGACTTTCTCTCCTTTGGGCCCAGGAAAGGGTGATACAAATGCCCGCCCCATCAGGAGCAAACACCCCACTCCACATTCCCAGATTCCTCAGCACCCCCAAGCTCTCTCTCACCTCCCTCCTACCACCTCAGCCCACCCGCCCGCATGCCTGCAGGGCTCTGATGCTGAGGGAAGTCCCCTGGCCCCTCATGCCACAGCAGGCGCTCTTAGGAAGCAGTCATGAGAGAGAGAGGAGAGTGGGCGGTTGGTGCTCAGGATGGTGACAAAAAGCCCCTCACGGGTCAACTCCCTTGTTCATCAGTCTTTATTCCTCCACTCCCTCCATCTTGCCTCTGGAATATTCAAGAAGCAGGGTAATTTCCTACCTCATCTACATCCCAACTTGGCAAACTCTACCAATGAGAGTTCCCTGTGCTTCTCCACTTCCTACTGACTATCCACCCTCTCTCACCGACTAGGGAGATAAATCAGATTTCCTAATTTGCATAGGAAATTTGGAAAAATATGCCAATCATTGCAAATTTCTCTTTACAGACAGATTGGGCTGTACTAACCGATAGGTCTATTTTTACTACAGAATTATACTTTAAATGTAATACAAAATTTCAGACGTGATTTTTGGAAAAGCCAGGAAACCCTAGTTAGAAGAACTATTACAATGCCTGTAATGACTAAACCAGTATTACGAGCATGAGCAACTTGTGAAAAGAAAGTGAGTGATTTAAGCATAAAAGGCATCTTCACCTCCATTATCAGGGTAGTTTAAGCAGAAGTCTTTTGGAAAAGGTGTAATGGAATCGATTATACTATTTCTCTACTTGGGGGTTATAGATGCAACTGTAAAAACGAGAACATCTCACTGTAGCTGATAAAAACTTGAGGCAAAAGGTTTTATAGCTCAAAAAATAACTGTAAGGAATTACTTTCCTCCCTTTGACCTGAAGCCCACAGCAATTATATAGAACTCTCTAAACTTAACGCACTATTAAAAGGGGGCAAGGTGGGGAAAAGAGGAAGAAGTGACTAGTGGATGGTTTCCTAGATGCCTTCTCTGTATCAGCCACTTTTATGTATATATAATTTCACAAGAAACCCTTGAGATACATTGAGCTTATAAATACCCACTTCTCAGCTGATACGGTTTGGCTGTATCCCCACCCAAATCTCATCTTAAATTATAATCCCCATAATACCCACATGTCCAGGGAGGGATCTGGTGGAAAGTGATTAGATTATGGGGGCATTTTCCCCCATGCTGTTCTCATGATAGTGAGTGAATTCTCATGAGATCTGATGATTTTCTAAATGGTAGTTTTTCCTGCACACTTGCTCGCTCATTCTCTCTCTCTCTCTCTCTCTCTCTCTCCCTCCCTCTCACCTGCCACCATGTAAGATGTGCCTGCTTCCCCTTCTGCCATGATTGTAAGTTTTCTGAGGTCTCCCCAGCCATTTAGAACTGTGAGACAATTAAACCTCTTCCTTTATAAATTACCCAGTCTCAGGTAGTATCTTTACAGCAGTATGAAAACGGACTAATACATCAGCCAAGGACACCAAGGCTCTGGGAGAATTTACAGCATGCCTGAGACATGCGGATGGTAAAAGACAGCAAAAACAGAATGTGAACTTCAAGTACTCTGGCTCCAAAGACTACTTACTTTATACTTCATAAAACTGCCTCCACTTCTGAAAAGTTGAACTAACCAATAAAATTATTTGTCAATGTGAAGATGCTCTATTAGAATCACCATTCTACAGTGTAATGAAGGGGAAATTGAAGTAGAAGATATATAAACACCTATGTCATTATCCTACCAATCTTTTTCAGCCTAGTTTGAATGACATGAATATTACATTGTAAAAACAAACTCCACCCACAAAGGGCAATGGCAGCCTCGAGTGGTCTGTCCAGCCCTCCTGGGATCACAGTAAGAACTCCCAGCACCTATTCCGAGGCCCAAGAGATGGTCCTTGAGGCAATGACTCTGGTGTGTTCTGATTCAGCCAATGAATATTAAGCAGAGAGAAGTTGTAAATTATCCATCCATTTAGGGGTGGAATTGTCATTTCATGAAAAACTATTAAACACAAACTTTCCTTCGGTCATTCCAATGTCAATATGCCTGGGATCCAAGACAAATTACTTCTGAGCTTGTTCAAATCAGTTTTCAGGTTCACACCCTGTAAAGTCTGGGATTATCTTGCCATTGTTTCCTGGCTTACCATTTTCTTTCCCTTGTCAATTTAACCTTTAGGAATATCGTCTTGCTTTTCCTCATTATCAGTTCAGTGTCATTTCTTTTCATTATTGTTTTTGGTCACATCAAAAATGAATACATGGTGAAGTTTCTGCATCCCAGGGTGAACAAGGGAAAAGTATATCATTTCCTTCATGGACTCTAGTGTTACGGGTAACTCCGTGAGGTGCTGAAATACTCCAATGCATGCAGCAGGCTACAGAAATGATGCTTTTACCAGCAAATGAGTTCACTTCGTGAGATGAGTGACAGTTAAGTCCTCTGGCATTAAGTAAACAATCTGCTGAGTGATTTCAGTGTTCTTTTTCTTAAGACCAAATAAACTCAGGCATAAATTTTCTAAAATAGAACCATCTTGACTCCAAGTAAAAATAACTTCCAGATGTAATGAAATATATTTACAATTAAAAAAAACAAAAAAACAAAAAGTTGACTACCTTACTTTGGCCTACCCGAATGCCATTTTAAACTATTCAGAACTGTGTAAAACTGGATATTTTACAAGCCAACTCAGCACCAATGTGAAAAGCTTCAGCCTCTTCACATAAACACATTTGCCAGCCATCAACCACAGTAGTGTCGTTTATTCTCTTCAGTAGTTTATCAAGTAGCCAAGAAAAAAATAAGTGAAAAATGTCACCAAAGAAGGAAGGCCTTTGCTCCAGAGATATTAAAAAAATTTTTTTTAAATTATTCTCAGTAGAAGTTTAGAGACAGAAGGTAAATGACAGCCATTTGAAACCCAGGGATATTTGCACACTGTACAGTTGGTCCAGCTCAAATGAATGTTTGCATTTCTCGGTATTTTCTATCTGGAGACCCAGCTATGGTAGGGAAGGTCTGTTTTCCATAATGACGGATGTTTTTCTGCAGCCTGTAACAAGGTTATGCTACAAATTCTTGATGGTGTTCATCTGGCTTGTCACATTCCGTGTACACCCTCTGTCATCAGATTTGCTGTAGATACAGAACCTGGAAAAAAAAAAAAAAAGCACTGGCTTTTAAGACATGGAGAATGCCTATACCTTAAGGTCTTGCTTGGATATCCAAAGGCATGTACTTAGGTACCACAAGGAATTAGAGATGAAGCAGAAGACATTGTCTCAACTGCAAGGAGTTTATTATCCAATAGAGAAGTCAGATCAAGCAGAACAAAACAAAACAAATGTTCAAGGCAGCATTATTCATAATAACAAAAAAGTAGAAATAACCCAAATGACCACTGACCGATGAATGGAAAAAATGCTATATATCCATACAATGGAATAAAAAGAATAAAGTAATGATGTATTCTATAATGTGAATGAATCTTGAAAGCAATTATGCTAAGTGAAAGAAGCCAGACACAAAAAGCCACATATGACATCATTCCATTTATACCAAATGTCCCAAATAGGTAAATCCATAGAGAGAGAAAGTACATTAGTGGTTTCCAGGGTTGAGAGGAGGGAGGAATGAGGGTTGACTGCTGATGAGTACGGAATTTCTCCTGGGGTGATGAAAATATTATGGAATCTAATAGTGGTGATCATTGCACAACTGTAAATATATTAACATCCACTAACTTTAGAAGAATGAACTTTATGGTATATGAATTTTATCTCAACAGAGCTAGTATTAATACATTTTTAAAATTTAATTTCTCTTTTTAATTTTATTTTTAAGTTCTGGGGTACAGGTGCATGATGTGTAGGTTTGTTACATAGGTAAACATGTGAAACAGTGGTTTGCTGGACAGATCAACCCATCAACTAAATATTAACCCCTGCATGCATTAGTTATTTTTCCCAATGCTCTCTCTTCCCCCACCCGACCCTCTGACAGGCCCCATTATATGTTGTTCCCCTCCCTGTGTCAATGTGTTCTCATCGTTCAGCTCCCACTTATAAGTGAGAACACGAGGTGTTTAGTTTTCTGTTCCTGTGTTAATTTGGTGAAGATAATGGCTTCCAGTTCCATCCATGTCCCTGCAAAGCACATAATCTCATTCCTTTTTGTGGCTGCCTAGTATTCCACAGTGTATATGGACCACATTTTCTTTATCCAGTCTATCATTGATGAGCATTTGGGTTGATTCCATCGCTTTGCTACTGTGAATAGTGCTGCAATGGACATACATGTGCATGTATCTTTGTAATAGTAAACATTTAATTTCTTATTACAAAAAAATACCACTTTCATGGTGCGTGTGCTTACCACAAATAAAGAAAAGAGAATAATACTAACAATAAAGGAGTGGGAGTTGGAGGGAACTTTGGAAGGTGATGGATGTGTCTGTGGCCTTAGCAGGATGATGATTTTGTGAGTGTATTCTTATCCCAAGCTCATCAACGTGTATGGATTAAATATGCAGAACTTTTTCTATGCCAATCATACATCAAGAAAGTGGTTTAAAAAGATTAAAAGATAAAAATAACTATGATTACAGTCAATAAAGAAGAAAATGTTTAATGAAGTTGTCAATGAAACAGTAGAAATAAGAAAGGCCATAAGAAAACTCTTTTTAAACTAACAAATTATATTGCATTAAAATGTGATACGAGGATGATACATTGCTGTCCCCACATTTAACTTTTCCCTAAGACTTTGTATTGATTTGTACTTATTTTCAAATGCTGTCCAGAGGAAAACTATTCTTTAGTTTGGACTAGGGAATCAGGAGACTGGACAGGAGTGAACATATATATATCATGAATTGCAAAGAAAATAAGAGACAAAAATGCCAAGAAAAATATTGACTTTCATGCTAAATAAAAGTCCAAAAATACAAAGTAAATGAAGGGAACATGTTAGAAGGCCTAAATAAAAGCAGACAAAATGAAACGTGTAATAATAGCAACAGTAATTAAAATCAAATCCAAAATAGTCAATTTTTGTTTACAAACAATTATTAAGTAATTATGTTTTAATTATATTTCACCCTTTAAAATTAAACACATTAATGCATGCAGAAGTCAGATGTCAAGGAAAGTAACATAATATTTTAATACTAGAAATTCAAAGGTAAATTCAAATTTGTACTCACTGGGTCAATGGACAGAGTAGAAATTTTCTTCCCATTGTTCCTCTCCCTCTGTATGTTTCCATGTTTCTTTGGTGTGGAATTTTTAGATGTGTCAAGTTGTCTTGTTTATTTGGAACTTCTTCACAGAAAGACTAACTTCCAACAGAATTCCCATTTTGGATACAGTATTCATGTTCAAACTGATTGGGCTTATCATGGTCAGTAATGCTGCACAAGAATTCCAGACTTGATTCCTGAAAGGAAATGTCTTCACTCTGCCTTGGTTTAAAAAGACTTAAGCTTTATAGTTGACATTGCAATTCATTTCCAACTGAGGGAAAGAAGATGAATCTATCTCCTCCATGCCTGATGCAAATCTAGAATGACTTCTTCCAAGGCAGCTTGAGCAGGGACTGAGCAGAAAGGATGGAGACACATTGATATATGGGGTCCACAATGACCTGGATAAAGGCATCCTAGCTCTGGCTCTTCAGGGAGAACAAGCCATTTTCAGAAGGAAGACAGACTCACATCAGGGTTGGCAGGATAGTGCAGATCAGCAAAGAAGGGAAAATGGTGCATTCTTACCCAGTGGAAAGCCCACACTCCCACAGGAAGCCCAGCCACATGAGGATTAGAATTCTCCAAAGGAGGGCTGATCAAAAAAATGCCCAGCTGCCGAACATGCTGGGGAAACATTCCTTTTCTTGGAGATTCTCAACAAGACTATTCAGTGATCTAAGTGTTACAATAGTAAGAAATTTATCCAACCTTGTTAAAATCACATAGCTAATCACAGAACCTTTTACGTATATACATATATATTACAACCACTAATCTACAATATCCCTTGGAACACACTTTGGGAAATGATAGTTCAAACAAATAATGTCACAAGTTTCAGCTAAATTCTTGACTTGGGTTGTGATAAGCGCTGCCAGGTAAACACAGGATGCCCAGTTAAATCTGACTTTAAGTCAACATGAAATAATTTTTTCATATAAATATGTCCCATGCAATATTTTTATTTCCTAAGTCTTCCAACCTTAGCTGTGGCATGGTACTGTCAGACAAACTTGCTGGGACCAAAAATGCGTTGGCTTGCTGCTTTGCTGTGCGCGGCGCTCATCCCTCCCCTGCAGGCTCTGCCACCCTGCTCTGAGCTGCAGCGTGCTAGTGTGCGTGATAAGTGGTTAGTATTAGAACAAAGCCAGTTACCTTCTTCAGTGTAGCACTCTGGGATCCCATTGGAGCTCATTATCAGGTTACCATCATTGTCGCGCCGTTCCAAGGTCCCAGGGGGACAGGTGGGGATGGGAGTGGTGGGTTTGGGGGTGGTGGTGGTGGTTGTCCGCGTAGTGGTTCGGACTGTGGTTGTTGGGCGCCTGGTGGTGGTGCGACGGGTGGTGGCAGTGGTGGGCCGCTGGGTTTTAGTGGTAGGCAGGGGCGTCGAAGTAGTGGTAGGCCGCATGGTAGTGGTAGGGGGATGGGTGGTGGTTTTGATGACCTCCAAGCCCACTAGCGGCTTTCCTCCAAGACTCAAAATTGGCTTATCTTGGGCACTGGCCAGAGGTGTGCCATGTCGCCCCTGCCCAAAGAGTGGTAGGCCGTCAGGACTCACCACGGGGGTCCCTTCCAGATCTGAAATAAAATCAACCAATAGCTATGCAACGACGTGAAACAATCCAGAGAAAATAAAAAGCAAGCAATAAGTGTCTTCTCAAAGCTTATGTATTATCATGTTTTAATCAGTAAAAGGCAAAGGGATAAATGAATATTGCATCAGTATGCTCCACGATCCTGAGATAACTCTTGTATCTAGCAAAGGAAGAAATATTTTCCTTTGCCTCATTCCCATGCCTAACGGGGGGAAGTGTTACTTTCGATTAAAGGTGGAAAAACTTCTTCTGTAAAGGGCCAGGAAGCAAATATGTTAAGCCTTATAGGCCAGATGGTCTCTGTTGCAACTACTCAATCAGCTTTTAGAGTGTAAATACATAAACAGCACGTAACAAATGAGTTAGACAATGCATAATTAAGTGAGTGTATTGTGTTCCAATAAAACTTTGCATATGGACACTGAAATGTGCATTTCATGTAATTATCACGCTACAAAATATTCTTTTTTCTGGCAATCATTTAAACATGTAAAAACTATTCTGAGCGCATAGTAAGTCTTACAAAAACAGGTAGTGGGCTACAACCTACAGGTTGTAGTTTGTGGACCCCTCCTCTAAAAGGGTCAATTTAAGAACGAATTAAAGGGCCACGTTTTTTAGAGGGTGCAGCCTGCAGGAAGAGAACTAAAGCTGTCTGGGGGAAACACCATGTTCTGCCTCTTTTGAGGCTCTTCTTCTCACATAGGTAAAAGTAACCAAACCAAGAGCAATCATTGTAAATGAGGGGGAGAAGGAAGATAGAAGCTGTAATTCTATAGCTAATTCAGTAGGCTTTTATTATTTAAAAACTGTTCTCCCTTACCCACAATGGTTCGACCATCTCCTCCTAGTTTAATCCGAAGAGGATTTCCATGTGAATCTTGGAGGTACCTTCCTTCTGCATTCAATACTAACCCACGATCAAGGTCCACAACCTAAATCCATGACATAGATTAAAGAATATATTGGACATTTTGAAATGGTCACATGAGTCCAACTATATATGTGCATACGCCTGAAACTTCCACAGAAGGAAACCACAATATGAATAGAAGACATTATTTTTGTCAATATGATTCATAAAGTCTTTAAAAATACAGTACAAAGCAGTCATCTTTCATATTATGATTGCTTACCCATATAATATGTAAATTGTTTTAAGTTTCTCAAATCACAAAAGATGTTCAAAATATTTTTACCATCAAGTACATTGTGTCTAATGCTGGAAAGAAGGAAACAATGTGTCTCTCAGTTGAGGGGAAAGATTAAATAATTTGTGGCCCATCTGTATGGTAGAATATTATGCAGACAATTCTACATACATTCTACATATATGTGAACTCAGATTACAGGGCTGATTATTTTGCAAAAATAAAAATATATCCATTTGCATATATAAGCCTAAGACTGCAGAGAAAAAAATTATGGAAGGTTATACTGCAAATGGTTAACAGTGGTTATCTTTGAGAAGTAGTTTGGGTGAAGAATGTTTATTTTCTGTTTCATATATTTCAATATGAATTGCTTTAACTTCTTGCAATGAATGTGAATTGCTAGCATGTTAAAGACATAAAATCTTTCCATTTTGCTGTTAATGTTAAAAATCAAAGTTGCTATAACAAAAACAATATAATTTGTAATCATGTTGCCTAATATAGTATGCATACAAAAAAAGTCACGTTCTGAGGAACTGTAAAACTTGAAGAAAGCTATAATTATCTTTATTAATGGACTAGCTTGTGCTTTTTGCTGGTTCTCAAAGCATGGTCCTGGACCTGAAGCCTCAGCATCACATAGGATCTTGTCAGATATTCAAATCTCCCAGCCCTATCTGAGACTTGTATTTGACAAAATCCTCAGTGATCCTCAGCTGGCTTAAGTTTGAGAACCACTGCTTTGCACACTCAGGCTACTGGAGGAAGCCCTGCAAGCAAGTCACTTTGGTGGATGCTGTTTTGGCATTAAAATAAAATTTATATAAATCCTATTTTGAAATCTACCCCATACTGTTTCCATTCAAAACTGTTTGCAATAGCATCTTGCTTTAATGTACATTCTTCCTCCTATAAATTTCTCTTCCTTTAAGAAATGATAACATGCATCTTTAGATCACCTATGACTGAAAATGTCATAGTCTTTTAGTACGTTTCCCTAAACCTTATCATTATAAATGGGAAGTCTTGATTGGGAATTACAGTATAAATAATTTTTTTTATTCTTAGAAAAAGTACTTTAAATTCCTGAATATTGTAAAGTGTTCTGTCTATTACCCTCAACCCAACAAAACCTCCTAAACATTTATCTTAACCCCAAGCAATTAAAGCTGTTTAGACATACATAAAGTACTAATAAATAATTTTAGTCCAACAATTGTTGGAAGATTCAAAAGATGATCTAATAAAAATTTCCAGTATCATTCAGGGTTTTTTGTTTATTCATTCATTTTTACCCTGTGTCCTTCTAGAAAGGATTTGAGATGACTTACAGAAAATACATGTAATGTTTAATCAAACAATAAACAAAACCTAAAAATAAAATGAAGCTACCAGGACAGGGAAAATATAAGTTCCTTTGAATAGCCATCCATTGGGTCTATAATCGCTATGGTTGGGCCTTGCATTCATTTGACCTTCCTAACCAGTTGAGGCAAATGAAAAACAAAGGCCCATGCCTTATCTTGGCTATGAGAAAAAACAAGCTAGTTACCAGGAGAACCAAAGATTTTTTCGAGTATTAATAGAAACTCTATACAAGTACATATGAGTAGTTAAAACTAGAGGAGAAGAACAGACAAAGGCCACTTCATTTATCATTACACAATGTCCACCATTTTTCTCTTCTCAACAGCATGAAAACAACGGGTATGTGTAAAGAAGTTTACCCTACCCACTTTGTTCCTTGAGGGCCATTGATAATTCTCTGTCCACTCGGTTTTCCATTACTACCAGGAAGGACTTTCCCTTCTACATTTGGTCTGCCATTATAACCTACACAGTACCAAAAATAAAAATAACAGAGCCTGGTAAATTCAACATGCCCGGGAAGTTGGCTTCATACCAAACTATAAGTAGTAACACATCATTTCAAATAGAAACTCTAAATATAATTTTAAACCAGTAGCTCAAATATATTAGATAATGATAGTCTCAAACTATGACTTCTCCATAACAGATGTGGATGTCAATTAATACAGTAAAGTCACAGCTTCTGACAATACTGTGAGAATGAGAGTGTGGGGCATAAGTAAATTTGCCATAGAAAACGTAAGACCTTAGTAGCTGTAGCTTTATTTTAGCCATGTGGAAGGTGGAGGAAGGAAGGGTTAGAAGGACAGAGAAAATTATGTCTAAAATGTACTAGATACTGTCCCACTTTTCTAGGCATGTTAAATACAGCTATGCCCAGCTGACTCAGGTCCCAATCACCAATCACCAAATATAAATGCACAATGCTTTCTCAAAGCTTGCTGAATGCTGTGGGGCTGCTTGAGAAGTATTTGCTCAGACAGTAAGAAGATGCAGCAGCACCCTTAGAGTTGTTTCTGTCTGTCTCTGCCTCACACGGAGATGTTTCTTATCAGCTCCAGTCTGCTCTGGTTCAGCCTTGACTGCTGGGCAAAGGGCTTGGGCTTTCTGACCGCTACTTGCAGGGCAGACATTTATTTCTCTCATTCCTTCATTTATTCATTAAATATTTATCGAGTTCCTACTATGTACAAGGGAATGTTGAGTTTTACATCTATTATCAGGGAGGTGGGTTTGACTAAAACAGCCAATCTTAGTGGAAAATTGAGTATGATATGGGGCATTGTTCTATGTGTTTACATTGGGCTAAAATAACAATGCATTGTACAGATCAGCAAAAAAAAAAAAAAAAAAAAAATTCATTCAAGAATGTTCTACAAAGCCCCAATTACACACAAGAAGAGTTTAAAGCATGTTTTAACTGAATGCAATTTTATGGTAAATAAAAAAAAACCTCAGACCCTGCCCTGGACACAAACTCCTGTTCATAGCTGACTTCGTTCAACCCTCTGTTATAGAAATACAAAGCACACATCTGCCTGTAACTCCTCTTTGTGACAACGATCTTTAACATGCATTTTCTGGAGGTTTTAGATAACATTCACTAATTGCACTGTCTGAGCAATTCATAACCAAGATATTTGAGTTTGTCTCAGAGTTTGTTTGGTTGACAGTTTTGCATGCAGAAGATGAGAACAAGATAATAACAAGAACAAGATACGCCTACATACGTATCTAACCAGCTACTATGGATCCCTTAAACACATGAGGGCACATGAACAACTAAGCAGCAGCTAAGTTGGGCAACAAGGTTGTGACACATTTTCACAGGTTAGGAGTGTATGCCAAGAAATTCAAAGAGGCAATGTAGGACAGTGAAATGACTGTAGAATTAGAGGCAATGTAGGTTAGTAATGGCTGTGAAATTAGGCCATTTGGGACTGGAATGGCAACTTTGAGCTGTCTGCCTTAGGACAAGTCCCTCAGATCCTGAGCCCCAGCTTCCACATCTGGGAAACAGGAATAACAATGCAAACCCTAGAGACCGTTCAGAGGATGAAATTATGTCACATGTGCAAAGTTCTTAACACGGTGCTTGGGCATAGTAGGTGCTAAATAAAATAGAATAAAAACCTCTCAGGCATTGCCATGAACACTACTGAACACTTTAAAGAAAGATCATTTGAAAAAATAAACTACCTTGTCTGTAAGGGGGTCTGGCAGGCTGTCGGGAGAGAGGGTTACGGAATCTGGCATGCATCATCCTCTGGCGCAAGGACAGCATCGGAGTGGTGGAGTGGCCGGGAGGGGCGCGCGTGGTGTACCGCGGCCAGGGGTGAGTGCCCGCGACGGGGCTCGCGGTGGCAGCGCTGCGAGGCGGCGGTAGGGAAGGGAGGTGGGAGGCCCTGGGGGAGCTGCCTGGAGGTTGGGGGAGAGGTCGCTTCGCAGGAGCCAGGCTCCCTCCGCGAGGGGCAAGCGCGATGGCAGACTCCCTCTCGTCCTTGGCGAGGCTACCGTCGGCGTCTTTGCCGCCCCTGGGAGTGGAGGAAGAGGGCCACTTTGGCACAGAGGAAGACAGAAGGTCTTCCTTCCCGCCTTTAAAAAACCCCGCGTCCTCCTCCTCCTCGTCCTCGGCCGAGACCGACTGCTGGGACTTGGAGGACAGGGGCCTCTTGGAAGGAGGCTCCGACTTCCCGGGTGTGGCCTGGATCGGGCCCTCCTCCTTCTGCCCCGAGTAGGGCGCTGCCCTGCTGGGGACCCGGGCGCGGGACTGGGGGCCACCGGGTCGGCTGGGCCTGGCGAGGGAGCCCGCATGTCCACGCTGGGACCTGTCGTCGCCACCTGCCCCTGCGCCTGTCGGAGACTCCACCTGCTGGTGCTTGGGAAGCGACGCGGCTGCGTCCTTGGCTCGCGCAGCGTGCACTGGGGCCCGCACATCCTGGGCCTCGACTTCTGTGCTGTCTTTGTCGTAGCCGCCCTGGGCATCCTCGTCCTGGTTCTGGAGGGCCGTGGGGAGAATCCCTCGGGAGCTCGCCGTGTATGGGTCCGAGGAGAAGTGGGAGCGGCCCTGGGACGTGGGGCGCGGCCCCCTGGCCGGGGCCAGTGCGAGCCTGGGCTGGGAAGGTGACTGCCCCGCGTCTCTGCTCTGGGGGCCCGGCTGGTGCTGGGACGTGGAGACGGGAGAAGGTGGCTGCTGTTCTGGAGCCCGGCCGGGTGTCATCCTTCTGGGAACACTGGGCCCGGGATGGTGCTGTGACCGTGCTGCGGGAGGACGAGGAGGGGACGCGTGGCGGTCTGTGGACCCCGGCTGCGCTTTGGGAGAATGACCCTCCGTGTCCGCGTCTGTGCTTTGTTGAACGTCCTGAGCCTTGGAGGACAGGGAGGAGTATTTGCCCTGAGGATGTGCATCTGCCCCTGCGGATTTGGGGTTCTCTGGGATGGGTTCCTTCCGATGCAGGCTGGCCCCTCGCTGGGGGCTTCTCCTTAAGGCTTCCCAGCCCCGGGAGATGGGCTGCCTGGAGGAGGAAGGCACGTGGTCGTTGACAACGGTGGCAGGAAGCGGCTTCTCATCCTCCTCGTCTCCATGGATACCTGAGCTAAGCCTAGAGTGGGAATCAGGGTGAGAGTGAACCCTGGGGTGGGCTCGGGAGGGCACAGTGGACTGTGGTGAACTGAAGGGCTGCAGCCGAGGTCCCCGCCCAATGCCGAACCTGCTTGGAGACCTCCCGTTGGCAGCAAAGGGCTTGTGTCTGAGCAAATGGAAGTGTCCAGAGGCAGGCCGGGCCCGCAGCGTCTGGGCCGTGGCCTCCGCCTGCCTCCCGCCGTCTTCCCTATCGCCGTTACCGTCGCCTTTGCCATCAGAAGCCTCTGCTCCCGCAGAGACCTGTGTCCTGGACGAGAGACGAGAAGAGACAGAGGAGGATACGGTGGACCACGATGGAACATTGGAGTTAGTGGCTGAGGCGTCCTCACCATCCTTCCTGCCCCTGGAGAGCGGAGGGCCCCAGTGTGGCTGGGTGGGCAGCAGCCGAGATGATCCCCCATGGGGTGGAGAAAGTCTTGAGAGTGGGACTGAAGCATTGGAATCTTCCTCTGCGGCCCCTGAATGGGGGGTCCTCCGCGCTGGCGAGGCTGGCTTTGCACTGGGGTGCACCAAGCTTCTGTCGCGCAGAACGCTAGAGGGGGACTGGCGGCTGGGGGACAGGGCTGGCCGGGGCTGGGCGAAGGCGCCCTTGGGGTGGGGGGAGCCCACAGCGCGCTCGTCTTCGTCTGAGTCCACCAAGTCGTTGTCATGAAAGCTGGCAGGCAGGGGAGGACGGTGAGAGGTGCCCTGGGTGGCCGCGTGGTGAGCAGGAGAGGCCGAAGCCGAGGGGGGAGCCCCTGGGCTGGGGTGGGAGGCCGGAGAAAAGCCAGGCTTATCTACACCTTCCCTTCGGGGCAGCGCTGGTATCCGGGCCCTCACTGCAGTTCTGCCGGGAGCAACGACCGAGTGGCCGTGTCTACTTGGCTGCCTCAGGGTCCGTTTCTGGTCTTGGGTGTCCGAAGGCAACATGGGCGAGTCCTCCCGGGAACCCAACTCCTCCTTCCCGGTGACTTCCGTCGACTGAAGATCCAGCTCCTCTGCCTTCTTAGCTCGAAGCTGGGGTTTTCGGGGCGCCCCACCATTCGCCAATATTTTGTTCTTCAAGTCAAGAAGAAGGTCCTTGGCATTTCTCCCTTGGGGAGAAGCAGGCACAGAGGGGTGTTGGGAGGAAGCTGGCGCTCTGGGAGAAGGTGAGGAAAGCTCAGGTTTTTCGGGTTTCCCATTGTCCTCCGTGTTCTGCTGAACATCTGCCTTACTGGCTGCAACAGATTTTAAAGAATTGCCTGTCAAAGAAGAAACTCAAAAGTGAAAGCGGAGGTGAGACAAAGTATTAAAAACAGCATATGAAGGCATTTCAAATCAGTAGTCATAATGGCTAATTTCTAATTCCTTAGAGCACTGGAAACGTGTTTTCTCAATGATAGCATTCTTTTTAAAACTTATATTTTGCTTTAAGTAACAAATATAGTCCTAGAAAATATACGTGAATTAAATCTCTATCTGTTGAACCAGGTTATGCCACATCTTATTACGTGAAGAAATTCTGAAATGAGTACTTTGAAGTAACTCATTTATTTTATAAATGTAAAATCTTATATAGGATTTTCTTAATATAACTGTCAGTGTATTACAAATGCATTGTAGCCATCCTTAATAGACAAGAAACACAAATACACCTGGTGCAAATTGCTGAACAGTCTATACTCAAAGTGATGGGGAATGTGTGACAAGCAACCGATTTGTAATTTTTAAGGCATTACAAAAAGTTCCCTCCTCCCATAACATGTCCTTACCTGCTTCCTCCTTCTTGTTTAAAATTCCATTAATAGTGGACACATTTATAATTCTCAAATAAGGCTTAAAATAAAAAACTCCTGGGATAGGCAAACATTATATTAAATGTACTGTAATCACCCTGTCTTCAGAGCAGACTGACTGAGGGAAGAGATTCTATAGGGGAGAGGAACCTGTATTGCAGTGAGAGCGCCAGAGGGGCAAATGTCATCCATTTCACAGATTTTTGCATGACAAAATTGTCTAATATTGCAGTCTACCATGGGTCTTCATAGCACATAATGAAGGAAAAGCTGCCAATATCCAGCATAAGTGTGAGGAAGTAGAAAAGAAAACACGGTCCAAAAACACTCCCCTCCAGTTGTGGATCTTTATTAATGTGTTTGGTTTGGATATGGATCAGGTGAGCTAGACAACTGAAATCCTTCTGGGTACAGCTGCATTCCTAAATGATGGAATACAAACCACAAATTTTACTTTAATCTTATTTTTAAATTTTACTTTTTTTAAATTTTAGATTCAGGGGTTGTACATGCAGATTTGTTACATGAATATATTGCATCATGGTGAAGCTTGGGCTTCTAGTGAACCCATCTCCCAGCCAGTGAATATTGTACCCAGTGGGTAATTTTTTTAACCCCCACCCATCTCCTGTCCTTTCTGCTTTTGCAAACTAAACATTTTTAAAGCTACATAGAAACTGAAGAGAGCTAACAATGAAAAATGTCACATTACCGTTTCTTTTTTTTTTTTTTTTTTTGAGATGGAGTCTCGCTCTGTGGCCCAGGCTGGAGTGCAGTGGCCGGATCTCAGCTTACTGCAAGCTCCGCCTCCTGAGTTTACGCCATTCTCCTGCCTCAGCCTCCTGAGTAGCTGGGACTACAGGCGCCCGCCACCTCGCCCGGCTAGTTTTTTGTATTTTTTAGTAGAGACAGCGTTAGCCAGGATGGTCTCAATCTCCTGACCTCGTGATCTGCCCGTCTTGGCCTCCACATTACCATTTCTAAAAATGTTCTTTCCCTGTCACCACAAGCCTAAAATTAATAGTGATGTCAGATTAATCATATAATTAATACATTAATCATACTGCAATAATAATTAATGTTATCAATAATCAACAACAGTTTAATCTTTGAGAAGAATAATTTCAAAAGGAACACAAAAATATTTTAAAAATCAATATGCAACTTAGCCTGGAAAAATCATCGCTGAGAAGTTCCAAACCCAAGAGCATGACTCAAACAAACACAAAACAAACAGCAGGAGTGGAGAGAGAGAGAAGACAGCCACAGACACACGATGCTTACTTGTTGGCACAGCGACAATGAAGGCTTTGGAGTGAGGTCCCAGGCCTCTCCTATTTGCGGCCCGGATTTTGAAAAGATAGCGTTCCCCAGGCTGCAGACCATCCACCAGGGCAGAAGTAGTGTCTCCACGATAGGTGAGGGACTTTGCTCCAAATGGTTTGAGAGCCGGGGCGTATGAAAGAATGTATTCTGAAATGATTTGGCAGATGGTTGGAAGAAGGAAACTGCAAACAGTCCTGTGTCCAGCAGGCAGACTATATGGGCAGGACGAATTAGCACGTGCATTACTAAAATTGATACACTAGCAATGCACGCCAAGTCACCAGCTGGAGCCTAAAGACACAGCAGAAGGTGAACTCACATTCATTTGGGCAACCAGACAGGGCTGTGTATTTAATTAGCTGACACTTTGCTATTTTAAGCAAATCAAACACATGAAAGCCAGGAGGCCAGTCTTCATACAATTCCCCCCAAATTTACACACCGTTGAGTTTCTGAAATTGTATTTATTTAGTAATTTGCTATGATCAATATGTCCTGACATAATAAACTAAGGAAAAAGAAGTGACAACTGCTAGGAATGGATCCTGAATAGCTTCTGACATCTTCAAGAGTTTCACTTTATTAACCTGGGTTATTTTTCTTAGCACATTTAGCCAGAAAAATTCCATATTTGAAATATAATTTCATTTTTATAGGAATTTAAAAAGTTCTTACTCACTATCTGCTGATAAAGATATTTCACAGTATTTTAGAGCTGTGAAGAAAAGTTGCTAAGTAATAGATTTATGTGATATCTAATGTTTCCATCTGTAATTGGCTTACTCTGTAGTCATATAATAGCCCTGAATTTGGAAAACCATAGCAAATTCAGTCCAAGGAACTAAAATATGTCTTTGCTCACATGGAAATATTATAACATAAGGGAATCATATTTTAAAAAATAATTTTCACCTTCAACTAAAAATTGTCATGCCTATTCTCCTCTCAATGAACCCAAGATTTACAAAACATCAAATTAATATGAGTAGGGGCTACGCATGGTGGCTCACACCTGTAATCCCAGCACTTTGGGAGGCCAAGGTGGGCAGATAACTTGAGGTCAGAAGTTTGAGACCAGCCTGGCCAGCAGAGTGAAACCCCCATCTCTACTAAAAATACAAAAATTAGCCAGTCATGCTGGTATGTGCCTGTGGTCCCAGCTACTCGAGAGACTGAGGCAGGAGAATCACCTGAACCCTAGAGGCAGAGGTTGCAGTGAGCCAAGATTGCATACTGCACTCCAGCCTAGGCGACAGAGTGAGACTATGTCTCAAACAAAAAAAAAAAGAAAAAGAAAAAGAAATGAGTAGGAGCAAAGAAAAATAACTTCAATCACAGAAAAGTCAACAATTATCAGGAGCATGGATGATCTTTTATTTTCCCTTAGCTCCAATCTTTAAAAAGTACATTCATTTAAAAAAAAAAAAAAAAGTTTCAACCAAAAATGCTTTTGCAGCATTTATCTGGAAAAAACACAGCATTCATTTCTCATTGAAAATCAACAAACTTGTCATTTGTGGTGGTCAAAAGTAAGAATTAAGAGAACCCATTGTCTATAAAATTTTGTGATTCAGATTTTAAAATAAATTAAATCCATCTGGAAAATAAGTTTAGCCATGTCAAAGTATACTCTTCTATTATGTTTTATATTTCTTGTACATAGAAAATGCCCCGATATAATTATTAATTTTAATCTCACCACTACATCCTTATGAAAACTACCTAAGCAGGGTTAAGATACGCGAGCTCTTTTGGACATAAAAACTCAGTTGCGGTTATTACTTCTGGCAATATTTAATTGACTACCCTGGAACTTCTTTTGCCAAGGAACTGTAAATATCAACTAAGATGACAGAGAGAGGAAGAGTACACAAGTTGCATGGTAATAAAGTCACTAGGTGTGCAATAATTACCTTTTCATTTTTTAGCTAACAAAAAGTAGTTAGCAAAAAAAGTCTTTATTCAATTTTCAGAGGTCTTCTCAGCAGCACAACAATACTTAATACAGAGGAAGTTAAAGTTCAAATTGTCATAAAAAGAATGATTTAAAGCAAGCTTGTTCAAACCGTGGCCCACAGGCTGCACACCAGGACAGCTTTGAATGTGGCCCAACAGATTCATAAACTTTCTTAAAATATTATGAGACTTATGCATGACTCTTTTTTTTAAAAGCTCATCAGCTATCATTAGTGTATCTTATGTATGGCCCAAGACAATTCTTCCAATGTGGCCCAGGGAAGCCAAAAGATTGGACATCCCTGATTTAAAGGGACCAAATTAATATTTTTCTCTTGTTGTGGATCTATTCCAATGGCAAAAAAAAAAAAAAAAAGAGAGTGAGAAAGAATAGTACAATCTATTCTTGAAAAAAAAAACAAAAAGTGAAAAAGCATTAAGTATAGAAAATACAGTTCCACATCGACCTTCCTTAACTTCTATTATTCCATGAAAAGACATCCTACGTGTCCGCAAACATAGTTTTGGACGAATATAAAAGAGAACCATTCAGTTTTTTCAATTAAGAAAATCTCAAAGGAGATTAGTAGTAATTTTCTGGATTTCTTTAAGCTTACACAAACATTTTATAGTTTCTGGATATATTAGACTTAAAGTTGCCCCTCAAATCTAATAACAATAAAAATTATTTATTTCTTGAATAAAACCTCCATTCCTTTCTATTCTTAGAGTATATTTGCATAGGCAGTGCCAGGAAAAACTTCAGCCTGGCTCTTTAAAATGTCTCCAAACAGATTCTAAAAGGTTCTTAAATGCTTTTACATTAAAAATAAAAGATTTTTGTGTGTATTTAGTATTCTCAACAGACTATTTTAAAATTTAACTAGTTGTGAATGTTTTACTCTATTTTTGTTCTTTAAAATATCTAGCTTTTTGCTATTTTGGTGTTAGGTTTTCCTTGTCATCAATAAATACATAAACAAACAAATGGTGACAAATAGGGAATAAATCCATTTTCCAGCAATTATTACTTGAGTTTTTCAAACCCATTAAATGTATTTATGGTCCCATGAAAGATATTGATGGCTCTGCAGGATTCCTGCTGACCTCTGCTTTTGTGATCTTCCTAGCACAATGAAAAGACCCATAGCATGAAAGCCAGGGTGTTGTTCAGATGGGAAAAGGTTATGCTGTCACACCCATGCAATGAAAAACATCCTTCCCAACAGCAACAGCAAAAAGCCTTCATAGGATGAAAAGAATAGTCACTTTCGTGACTGCTTGGATCTTGGGCAATGAAAATCTTGCATGAGATATCCTTGTCCCTTGGGTGAGCACCTCTTAGACGTATGTTGCTTCCCTATTTCTTTTTCAGTCAACAAAGCCGTAAGCAGAGGCCATGTTCATCAGAATCAATGCATCTTATAGTTCAGGGAATAAGATTCCTACCTTTCACTTTTCCCTCAGTCTCTGGTAGCGCATCCCACGATACAGCAACAACCGTAGGTTTGCCATTGACAGGCCAGACGTTCAAGTTTTCAGGAGCTGTGGTAGGAGCTACAAAATGATAAGGAATGAAACATTTTTAAATGCCTTAGTGGACATTCTAGATGTAAATAGCACATGGTCTCTAGGTACACATTTTTTTTTATTGAAGAGCTACTGTGTTAATTTTTATTATACCTGAGAGAAAATTCCACACTGGTTCTTTGAGTAATATAGTGATTTATGTCAATACAACCAATTCATTTAGTGAGTTTAGACATATCTAGGGAAATTGTCTTAGTAATTCAGAATTTCTTTCATTGCCAAATATTGAAATATACAAAGAAGATTAAGATCCAGTTCCAACTTCATCTTAATAAAACTTTGAACGACATAGTTTAAGAGAAAAGAATGGTAGCTTTGGATACAAACCAAAATTTTTCCCAGAATCAAATGCAGCTTCAGCCTCAGGAAAGCAGAGGCTCTCCTACATGCAAGAGCATCCATTACCCAGAGGCATTCACGCATACAATGGTGACTGATACATGCTACACACTGGGATTTAATGTGCTCCACATGTCGGAACAACAGAACAACATGCTAGTGGAAAAGGCCAACAAATGGTAAAACATGGACCCAAAGAACAGTTCTTTAACTTCTTTGCATGTATGGATAGAAACTCTACCAAAATGTAGGGTTAATGTGACTTTCAAAAATGCCCATGCTGGCCTTTGTCACTATTGGCATCTTACATTGTCTTTAAGTCTTATTTTGGGTGTAATTCCCAAATTGAAAATTCAAAGGCCATTTCAAATACAGACCAGATTCTGGTGTTCTTTGGAAGACTGACATACTCCATTTGCCATCTCTTTCACCCTGTGAAATACGGACTGCAAATTCATACACGGTGTCTGGAATCAGGTTCTCAATCAGCACACGCCTGTTAGCGATCTGCTTATAATCCCACCTGGCCAATTCCCCCTTCTCTCGATAGCGCACAGTGTACTGTCTATAAGAAAACACAACACAATGATCTATCAAATTATCTGCAACTCAACACTAGATGCCTTGTTTTTCCTTCCTCGTAAGTGATGACTTTGGGAGGTAAGTAAGAAAATCAAAGAGGAGAAAAATCTAAACTTTTGACTATGTGACTGGCTCAAAGAATCTGCTTAAGTTCCAAGCAAAGTTGTCTAAAGTAGGAGAAAAAAACAGAGCTTAGTGTCTTTTCAAGACCAAAAAATCTTACTGCTCAAAAGAGCAAGCAGAGATTATAAAGGGAAGGGAGAGAAAGGAGACAGCTTTTATGAGGGAACTACATTATCAGGGATATGTGTTTGTGCGTATGAGTGTGTGTGTGCATCTGTATTTGTGTCTACTCAAGGCATCAGTAGAGACCTGGCCCAAGGTTATCTCAGCTCTCCAGAAAAGAAAGACAAAAAGACTCATTTCATCCCAAATCAGGCGTGTTTTCGATAGGTTCAAGAGGAACGGGAACATGTGGTTTTGAGTAGACTTACTACCATGAAAAGAAGCGAAAATGTGAAACAGAGCAGGACAGAGGCACCTACAAAAGGAACTGTGGTGCATGGTTATCGGGGGAGAAATACAGTATGACCAAATATGGACAGTTCAGCAACCCCTGACAGTGGACACCTTCGACAGTCTAAGAGCCACAAACATTATTTATTTGATTCCCTTTCAAAGAAATTGTCTTTGTGGCCTCTTTGCAGTAGAAAGCATTCGATATATTTAAAATGTGCTATTTGTTACACTGAATATATCAGGAGAAGATTTCAGCTGAAGACACAGCACACCAATTAACACAACAGTTATGCTAAGAAAACTCAAGCCTTCTCTGGTTTCAGCAAGATGTTGGAAATCAAAGTCCAATGGTAAAAGGAACACTTCGTGTTGATGAAGACCACATGGCTAGGGAGAGAATCGCTACAAATCTTCTGAGGTCTTTCAAAAAAAAAAAAGCAGATATCTTTTTTACTAGCAGACAGTGGAGGAAACTATATATCTAATATGAATCATCATTTATATATATATGTATATATATAATGCCATCATCATATCCCATTCATTTTAAACTATATTCCCCTTTCCTGGTTGCAGAGAGGTTGAAAAATTAATACATAATAACCAGGCTACCACATCTGTGGCTCTGTCTTGGTTACTTAATGTATTCAGTCATAGAACTAAAATTTTGATGGCTATATTAATCTACCACTATATTTTAACCTTATGATTGGTTTGCCTTTTATTGCTGTTGCAAACGAATATAAAAGCCAGAATAGCATAACATCATGGTTTAAGAGAAGATAAGTATTATGTGTAAATGAGCCAGACATGAAGCAAGTCAGTGTTTAGCAAAGTCTAATGAGGAGCTACTAAGTGTAAGGCATTAGACATTGTCTACCATCTACATAAAGTCCATCCTACAGTGACTCTTCCTGGATCACAGGAGGAACGGTGAGACTCCTCCCAAAGTGGACCCTGTGCATGAACAGAACATCAATGAGAGAAAGCAAAACACAAATAGAGGCAGAGAAAGAAATGGAATCTAGGAAATTTCTAGACACAAGATAAATCACTGAGCAAGTGAGATGTGAGTTCCTGCTGTGTGTACTACACACGAGGCCCTGGTAACATCTGATTTGTGGGAAATGTGTGAGCACAGTTGGGATTAACTAGGTTGTCATAGAATATTTACCATTCAGCTGTTCAGCTACAAAAGAGGCTAGCATTTATGTAAGTCAGAAAATAAAATCATTAAATACATGTCTTTTCAGGGCCAGAAAAAACCCATCTCTCATATATAAAGATAAATAAATAAGCAAAAGTACCTTGATGCAACAACTTTCTTCTGTTTTTCCAGAACAGGATCCACCCAGGACACAAGCACAGACTGAGATGACATAACTCGGACGCTTATGTCATCAGGTACATCCAATTCGTCCTCTTCTGAAATGACAATGAGACCCAGAGAAAGGCTTTCTCTCACAACAGGTTCTGCTCTGAGCTCCTCAGTCCTTGACAGGCTATTACTCATCCTACATAAGTTTTAGATTGCTTGTGTGTAATGTAGACAAAATGAAATTGATAGAAAGGTAAACAATTATTTCATTAGTCAGTGTAGAAAAACAAAAATCTCCATCTTGCATTTCTTAAACACTGGCTAAGAAATGAGCATTTTGGCCAGGCGTGGTGGCTCACGCCTGTAATCCCAGCACTTCGGGAGGCCAAGGTGGGCGGATCACAAGGTCAGGAGATCGAGACCATCCTGGCTAACATGGTGAAACCCTGTCTCTACTAAAAAATACAAAAAAATTAGCCTGGCGTGGCAGGCGGCTGTAGTCCCTGCTACTCGGGAGGCTGAGGCAGGAGAATGGTGTGAATCCAGGAGGCAGAGCTTGCAGTGAGCCAAGATGGCTCCACTGCACTCCAGCCTGGGAGACAGAGCAAAAACTCCGTCTCAAAAACAAACAAACAAAAACAAAAAAAAAGAAAAAAGAAAGAAAGACATGAGGATTTCAGTTTAAAAGCTGCCCAACCCAATCGACATATAAAATAGTACAAAGGGGATGCTTTGCCTGGGTGAAAGATGGTCCAAGTAACTCAGTGCTTTCTCAATATGCACTGTAAGTTTCTGGAAAATAATAACATTTTTATGGGAAGCAAAAGTTTAGGAGAAGGAAAACTCAACTCACATTTCCTTGATGATCATGGCATGAAATGAAAATTCTGGTTCAAACAACTGGAAGATTCACGTTGGGTTTGATGCCCTCACATTTTAGAAGGTGTGAGTCCAAGACAGATTAAAACGTGTTCAGATATGAACCAGAAGTCAGTTTGCCAATTTCTTACAGAGATTTACCTTTGTTATCAATAGAACATATCACAGTCGCAAAGCTTATAGCCTCAGTTCAAAAGATTCACAAGGCGTCTTCAATATTACTCTGTAGTCTCTTGGGTTTCTTGTTTGTTTTAGTTTTTTGTTTCATTTTTTCTTGTCACTTTTCAGGAACCATATTTCAAAAGGATGTGGATGTTACCACCAGCAGGGGAAGGTGAAAATATTTAGCCTTCTAGAAAAGTGATATAGGGACTTATCCTATGGCAGCAAGTCATCAATAGTAAGAGTGAAACATTGTATTTGTGGAACTTCATACAGTGTAAAAAAGTGTAACTTTGATTTTATGTTGTGAACTCATGAAAACAATTATATTGCAGATTGCCTCTTTAAATTAAGATATGTGGTCCAGAAAAGGTACCTGTCATTTGTTAATGTATCAGGAATATAGAAAACGTCTGTGAAAGGACGTAGGAAATGTAACCATGTGGACAGTGATCAGGCTCTCAGCAAACCACTATGATGCTTTTTCTGAGGATTCTGAATGTCATTTTAATGCAGATATAGCTGAAATAACATGTGTGTGCTTATCTTGCATGCACCACCTCCTGCCTGCTCTTCCTTCTCTCTCGTCGTTCAGTGCATCACCCAAGGCAATTTAGGCTTGAGTCAGACTGCACCTTTACTGGAATGAATGCTTGGCTGCTCCTATCGCAGCAAATCTACTGCACAGTTAAGTGGCTCAAAATAAATAGTGAAATGCATTCCATCACAAGAGCACTCTATCCTTTGCACATGAAAGCAGCACGCTTACACCCAAAATGTGTCCACGTTTGCCCTGTTATTTCTTTTAGCCTCAGTAAAATTCATGTAATTCATCATTCAGCCAGCATCATTTGGAAACAACATAGCATTCATACCAGACTATGGTTTTACCAAATGCATCCTTAGGAACATACCTGAAATCTTTCGCTTTGTTAGGGCAGCCCTGTAGACTGGTTGGCTCCGGCCCTGGGAGTTCATGGACTGCAGGGAGACGACATACACGGACTCTGAGGCTGTGGACCAGGGAGTGAGGGATGAGATTCTTGTTTGGATTTCTCAGAAACATACATCCCCTGGGGGTGGAGGGGGTTCTGCATTCCTCCTCCCTTCCCCTTTTTCCATTTTCTCTTTCTGGGGGCATTCCCACTTCTTGAGGACAACGAAGGGCGAGCCCAAGAACTGCAGGAATTAAACCCAAAAAGAACACTATTGTATTAGAAAATGGGGAACCGAGTTTTACCAGTAATTCCTGAAAAATAGGTTTCTACCTCATCAGCATCAAAAAGAGATAAAAACAAAATAAAACCATCAGAAAGAGATAAATGCTTTAAAAAAGAAAAGAGTAACATGTTTACCCACATAATTCCCCCAATTTCTTTCTACTTCCAGAATTGGTAAGAGGGGGTTACTGGGTTTTTAATCTGTTACCAGAAAGAAAGAAGAAAAGAAAAGAATAGCCAATGTGCAACACGAGTAGACCAGGTCTTTCTTTCCCTGTGGAATGCTGTGCCCTTCAAAGCTAAAATCCTCAAAACAGAGTCTCTGAAGATTTACTAACAGCACATGGAAGACTTTCACTGTACCCCTTATTTCTGGATGGTTCTCTCAGTCAGTTCTTGCCCCCACCCTCTGAGGATCCCACTAGCATGCAACGAAACTCGAACTTGAAAATTGAACAGTTGGTCCTTGAATAACACAGGTTTGAACTGTGCAGATCCACGTTATACATGGATTCTTTTCAACCAGATGCAGATAGGATTGTATTCCAGAGATGCCAAACCCGTGCATAGGGAAGGCCAGTCTTTGCTGTATGTGGATTCTGCAGGGTCTTGAGTCTGCACGGATTGGGGTATACTCAGGGAATGATGGAACCAATTGCCGTGTATACCAGGGGCCATTGTAGTTGGAGAAAAAAAATGCAGGGATGGAACAAAACTTGTTCTCTCAATTAGTATGGAATCATAAAGTCTGAGACCCAGGTAAAACCTTTTTTATTTTTTATTTGACCTTCTTATCTTATAAATAAGGACATAAAGCTCTAACAATTGAGTGACTTGCCCAGGGTCACACACTTAATAACTCATAATCTATCCTGAATCCAAAATTGCTAATGCCTCACTCCAGACTCTCTGACCAAGGCTCCTGTTGCAGCTTTAATCATTTCAAGAATAAAAATGTGGCAATCTGGCCTATTTCTAGTACTGATAGTTAGTACTAGGTAGGACCTAGGTCAGTTAACGGAAGTGACACTAAGATCCTAAGGGGAGCTGAGAGCACGCACTCTCTCCTTCAGGCACTGTACATGTTCAGATGGCAGCAGGAAATCATTCTTTTGTCTTTACAGGCATGTTGTGCTAAACATGAAAGAAGACTTGTGTTCAAAATTCTCACACAGAGGGACTGTTTATGGAGAGTGAGCTGCTGTAGAAGAATCAGAGGTTTCAAGGGAAGAGGATAATATTTGACAGCCTGCTCTCTACAGAGAGAAAGCGGGTGATACTCTAGCCATAAATGAGTAAATTATTTATACAGAGGCACTCGGCATTCACCTCTTATTCTACCAGAAGATTTTTAAATGTGTGTTTTATAAAAGGGAGGGAATAGTTTGTAACACTTGAATACACAGAACATTAAACTAAGCTTCTATACGGAAGAGTCACTTCAGATCTGTTCGTTACTCGGTGCTATTGACGACGGAATCTCGCCAGAAGTAAAGAAACAAACAAACAAAAACAGCCATTCAACCTCACAGTCCAGGGACACATGTAAGTAACTAAACAGGGAAAGCAGTGTCCCATCATTTCTCAAGAACCACCAAGAAAAGAATAACTTCCCACAACTGAAATTTGTATGTGCCTTCAATGTATTTCTTAAAGTTCTGAGATTTTTTTTTTAATGCCCAGATTTCATGATTTGCTACACTCTCGAAACTAATCTTGGCCCAAGGTTACCATTAAGAAAAAGTTTTACTCTGCAGTAAACACAATGACAGCTCTCTCCTGTGCTAAGCTTCTCACGTGCACTTCTTCATTGAGTCTTAACAAGGCCCCGCGCAGAAGCTACTGTTGTTGTCTTCACTTCACAGACAAGGATAACAGGCCCACCCAGGTCTGCAGGCATCAAAGCCTGACTCTCAATTACTGCAGATGAGGAGGGGCGGGTGCAGAGCTGAACAGGCCGCAGACACCCAGCAAGCTGTGTCTTCCTCATAGAGATATGATGAACATACAATGGTGTCAAGATGACCTCTTTCTGTGCCCCTGATTACTGAATAAAGAGGGAAATGGGCCAGATGAGGTGGCTTACACCTGCAATCCCCAGCATTTTGGGAGGCCAAGGTGGGTTGATCATCTGAGGTCAGGAGTTCAAGGCCAACCTGGCCAACATGGTGAAACCCCGCCTCTACTAAAAAATTCAGAAATTAGCTGGAGATGGTGGCAGGTGCCTGTAGTCCTAACTACTTGGGAGGGTGAGGCAGGAGAATCACTTAAACCTGGGAGGTGGAGGTTGCAGTGAACCAAGATTGCGCCACTGCACTCCAGCCTGGGTGACAAAGTGAAACCCTGTCACGAAAAAAAAGAGAGGAAATGAAATTCCCAAAATGGCCCCAACGTCATCAGCCCAGCGACCCCAGGAACCCCCAGTCAGTGCCACCACATTTGCCCACTTTCCGACCTCAAGTGTGTAATGGACGTGGCACAAATGCCCTCCCCCACTCCCACAGCTCCTTGGTGACTTGTAGAAGGAAGTCCCTTGCTCCCTCTCAGCTCCGCATCCTGCAGCCTCCTCTCCCCTGACAGTTCCATGGCCCCTCCAGCTGCAAGTCTTTACCCAAATGCCACCTTCTCTGTGGGGCCTCCTGTGACAGTCAGTTCAACACTGGGGCCTCCCTGGGATCGCGTCTGATGCACGAGATGCCCAGTAAGACGTGTTTAGTGACAGAGAGTGGCTCAGAGAGCGGCTCTCCGCTGCAGGACATAAGGCCCACCCCTCAAGGTTCCTTAGCATGTGACCACTCTCTGTAGTACCAAGGGTTCTGTGGCCTCTCTGGTATAAACAGTTTGAAAATCCCATGCAGGATAAGTGGGTAGACAGGCTTCCCACGACATGGCAGGTCCATTCCAACACCTTGAGGAAAATCCACTTCAGCCCCATCCTGCACCACCTTTTCCCCATGATGGGGCAAGCTTCCAGGAGCCCTCCTCCTCACAGTGACCTCTTACATCATTCACGGTAGCAAGTCTAGTGCTTTTTACGTGTGAAAATTTAAGAGCTAACTCATTTTACCAGAAGCCCAAGAGGCTGTCCTGTCCACCCAGGTGGGGACCAGAACCCACCCAGATCTCAGATCCAATATTTGCTCACGTTCAGGCAGCAAAAAACATCCTTCCACCATGTTCAGGTGAGCCAGCAGTTCACTACTGAAGAAATAAAAACAATGACAACAACAACAGATCCAGTCAGTTGAAAAACTTATCGATGCTAAGTGACACTTTAGTGTGCGCCATTCCCAAAAGGCTCAGAACAAAGCGAGCTGTCCGTTGAAACAAAGCTCCCCTGCAGCAGAGGAGATGCAAAAACAGGGACTCTATTCTCCTGCGGATATGCCGTGCAGAATTTCACCCGCATCACCAAAGTAGAGCCAGCTTACCTGTGCCGGGTGGCTCAGGAAGGAATGACTGAAGGGTATACAAATTATTCTGTGGCATCAGGGGGTTGAGTCTCTAATTCGAGGTCTTGCTGCTAATACTAAAGTCACGCTTGGCAAAGGACATCCAACTTGAGTTTCTCCTTTTGCTTCCTGCATTCCCTTGACATTTCACGTGCTGCTGCAGCAGAGGGGTGGCTGGTCTCCTTTGTGCTTGAATAGGTCTGGAGTCCGTACACTGGGCTGGCTTTGACGCTGTGCCTGGCTCTCTCAGCTGCCTATGCTACCATGTGGAGACCACGCAAAGGCACAAAACTCCATGCGGCCAGGCCGTGCCTGGAACACCCAGCCCGCCCGTACCTGGAACACCCGCCAGGCAGCAGAGTTCCTCCAAGACAGTCTTCAGCAGGTGCCTGAACAGCTACAAACAGAATAGGGACATCCTGGACTGTATCAGGGAAGGGATCTGATGTGACCATCCACCCAATGTCTCCGCCAGATCAAATCCAAACTGCTGACATGTGGAGTAGAATTTGGCCTGCATCACCAAAGTTGAGCCAGCTTACCTGGACCCAGGGAGCTGGCCTCAGAGGTCCTGAAGAGCACAGAGCTGCTTATCCAGGCTCCTAAATGCATGGTGGTACCTTCTGCAGAGTTAGGAGCTCTCAGAGCTCCTAGGAGTGTGGTCTCGCCAGGCTTCCGTCCAAGCCAGTGCTCTGTTTCCACACAGCTGCTGCCTACCTCAGCTGTTTCCTGAGCACCGTTTCTGTCTGTGCAGGCCGGCAGCTCTCCTCCTAGGCAACTCTCCCCTCTCCTCCTTTACCACGCCCTTGTCTGGTCTCGCCTGTCGCTGTCTTACTGTCTGCCCATCCCTCTCCTTATCTGAGGGATTTTACCTTTTAAGACTAAGAGGCCCCAAGCAATGGTTGCCAGGCTGCCTTCTCAGCATCGCCTCCCAGCATAGCACACACACCTTCCCCCACCGCTCCCACCTTCAGCCTCCATACCACGGGGCAGGAAGCTGAGATGCCTGCCTACAGGCAAGGGAAGAGGCCCCTCCAGGTAACGGAAGAGGCTCCTCCAGGTAAGGGAAAGTGCCCCTCCAGGTAAGGGACGAGCCGCCTCCAGGTAAGGGAAGAGGCCCTTCCAGGTAAGGGAAGAGACCACTATAGTTAAGGGAAGAGACCCCTACAGGTAAGGGAAGAGGCCCCTCCAGGTAAGGGAAGAGAAGCCTAGGTCTTACATGAGTCTTCCAGAAGGCCCAATAAATCACATCCTTTCCCTTGCTTGAGTACTGAACTGATAGGAAATGCCAGAACAGTCATTTGTGGGGGCTAAAAACCTTATGACAGTGGTAAGAAGCAAGCTGGGGAACATAGGGCAAGTATGCTTTACACGGAACCCAGAATTAGGCTCTCTGCTCAAGGAGCCCTGGGCCCTCATGTGCTCTCTGTGGCCTGGCTTCCCCACAGGGGCAGAGATGAAGGGCCCAGCCATGCTTACCCCATGCTTCTTCCAACACACCAATGAGAGAAGCAGGAAGCAGGGGTGAGACAGCTCTGGGCACTGTCTCCACAGGCAGGAAGCATTAGGCCCGAGGGATATGTCGATAAGCCGTGCCCCTCACAGAGCCAAGCCTATGGCCGCTATCCAGGCTTATGGATGAATAAGGCCTGCAAAGATCAGGACTCTCCCTCCAGGCTAGAACAAGCACATAATCTCTCCCCATCACAGCAAAGGTTCCCATCAGCATTCCCTGGCCAGTGCTTCCTTTACCCAGTAAGGGGTAGACAAAAGGGAGGATAGCCTGAGTGATGGTTAATACTGAGTGTCAACTTGATTGGATTAAAAGATACAAAGTATTGGCCAGGTGTGGTGGCTTATGCCTGTAATCCCAACACTTTGGAGGCTGAGGTGGGTGGATCATCTGAATTCAGGAGTTCGAGACCAGCCTGGCCAACATGGTGAAACCGCATGTCTACTAAAAATACAAAAATCAGCTGGGTGTGGTGGCATGTGCCTGTAATCCCAGCTACTCGGGAGGCTGAGGCAGGAGAATCGCCTGAACCCAGGAGGCGGAGGTTGCAGTGAGCCAAGATTATGCCACTGTACTCCAGCCTGGGCGACAGAGCAAGACTCCGTCTCAAAAAAAAAAAAAAAAAAGATACAAAGTATTGACCCTGGGTGTGTCTGTGAGGGTGTTGCCAAAGGAGATTAACATTTGAGTCAGTGGGCTGGGAAAGGCAGACCCACCCTCAGTCTGGGTGGGAACAATCTGATCAACTGCCAGCTCAGCTAGAATATAAACAGGCAGAAAAACATGAAAAGAGAGACTGGCCTAGCCTGCCAGCCTACATCCTTCTCCTGTGCTGGATGCTCCCTGCCCTCAAACATCAGACTCCAAGTTCTTCCGTTTTGGAACCTGGACTGGCTCTACTTGCTCCTCAGCCTGCAGATGACCTATTGTGGGACCTTGTGACTGTGTGAGCTAATACTTAATAAACTCCCCTTTATATATGTGTGTGTGTATGTAGCATATATATACACATACACATGTATATACATATACATACACATGTATATACATATATACATACATATATACATATATACACACACACATATAGTCCATTAGTTCTGTCCCTCTAGAGCACCCTAATACAGCCTGACTTGCAGTTTCACTCGGCTACCATGTCTCATCTTAATGGGACCCAAGGCCCAGTGTCCTAGGATTCTAAGACAAAGCTTCAAATAACAAAATGACAAAAACGGCCAAGATGACAAGATTAGATTCAAGTCCAGGAAAATGGCCTGACTCGAGTCTGTGCTGTCGGATCAGGAAGCAACTGACAGGCACTAGGAAGGCAGCCTGGGGCTACCACTAACAAAAGGTTAAAATGATGGCGTCCAGAATGGAGATGGAAGAAACAGTAGAGATTCAAACCATTGCAGCACCTGGCAAGTGGACATTACAACTAAAATACAATGCTCTGTCATGAATGAGCTTCTCAATATTGAAATGATCACAAAGACCATGGAAACATTGAATACCAATGAATGTGAAACTCACCTAGCTTTTTAATTTCGTGTGTCCGCTCATCTCTTGTCAGTGGAACATAATTCATCTTCCGGCCACTCTCCCCATAGCCCAGGAGAAAACCCCGTGATCTGCGTGGACTCTTGGCTCCAGACAGGCGTGGTGCCTTCCATGCAACGGACAGCCTGTCATCTGAGGACCGGACACGCACACGCAAGGGCTTGTTGGGCACTTCCTTTTCTTAAAGAGGGCAGGACACAAAAGTGGTTAGACGGTAGACCACTTAGAGTTTGCCATCATGCACATAAGGTTTCCAGACACTGAGCCTCAACAATTAGCTGCAAAGCATCAAACATACATGTCTTGGTAACTAATTCTACTAAGGACATTTTTCCCCCAACGGTATCCATACTCTATCCACATATTCCGCCCCACGTTTCATACCAAAAGGTCTCAAGAAATTAAAATAAAACATTCCATGTTGTCAGACTGCCCGCCAGAAATCTTGGATGTTTGACAGTGTCCCTTTTTATCTATTTCCTTTTGTCCCCATTAGGCCAAAATTATATATTCTCTGGCAAGAGCTAAAGGTCAGTATAAAAATATAGCAGAGAGACACTATGTGCTATTTATATCTCTCCTCCAGAAAGCTTTTTCACTGTAATGTAGAAAAGATGGGCTTTCCTTGACTTTACAATGAATCATTAACTGATTTCTATTTTGGTCCTAATTTTTCTTCCATGTCTAAGTCTTGCTCCTCCAGACAAAGCCTGGTCATGCTACACCATCGCTGCTATCCTCTGTGTCTGCTGTTTCTTTTTTCTTGCTACATTAATCAATTTTGAGAAATCCTCTTGCTAAGCCAATCAATCTCAAGAAACGCTCTCACTGTGAACTTTCCCAAAGCAGGGCATTCTGGTGGTTAATACTTAGTGTTTAACATTTTGCTTGTATACCAAGTAAGAGCTGGTGTGTTTGGAAACAAGGGTTATGGATCATGTGACTACCACCTTGCCCTCTTTTAGAATATGCCACTAATCACATTGTAAGCCCTCATTTGGGGATCCAGTTAGGCTAAAGAGCACCTCTTTAATTGTGTAAGGCAGTTACTTCCCAAGCATTCTTCCTCCATATATACATTAACCCCATCACCAATTCTGACTAATTTTATTAGACTGGAAAATTCCCAGCTAGGCTAACATTTCAACACTAAGACATAAAAACAAAATCTAATATCACGATTTAGCATACTCTTCAAGAACACATAAATCAATAGCCTTTGGAGATGATGAAATAGCAGACACCTGGTTCCAACGTCCTGAATCTAACCAAAAGGAATATCCACTTGTAGATTAGCTGGAGTTACCCAGCCAGTCACTGGGCACCCCATTCCTACAGGCTACTAAGAGAACACCATGTCATGTTCAACAAATACTTTCCCTAATAATCAAGGTCATAATTGTTTTAAAGTTTTTTTGTTTTCCGTCCAGAAGTATAATCCAGTAAAATGAGCAGATCTGCTGAGCACACACACACACGGGTCTTATGTGAGCCAGCTGAAACATAAATCATTGAGCAGAGGCAGCATCCTCTGCCCTGAGCTCTGCGCCAGTCCTGAGACCTTCCCAGCCGTGTGTGTGGGGATGGAAACCGCTCCTGGGGGTTACACTGTCCCTGCTGGGCGTTGGGGAGGATGGCAGGTCTCTGCTCCAAGACAAACCGATTCTGACTCGGCAATCCCTGACACTCAACAGTAATAAGCTGCAATAAAAAATGTTTAAAAGGTCTTTGAAATTTCCTGAGGGGCGGGGTCCCTGAGGAGCCAAGTTCCAAGGACAAGGAGCCTGGTCACAGATGGCACAAGCTCATTGCCTGCAGTGTCTGCCAGTGGCTGTGTCCTGCACAATGCCAGGTTCACTAAACATGAGCCACATACCCCAACAACAGGGACAACAGCTTCCTGCTCACTGCACACACTTCCCCCTTCCAGGCTCTGGCTTTGCTGTCCATCCTAGAAGGAGACCAGGCCCACCCTTCCAGGCTCTGGCTTTGCTGTCCATCTTAGAAGGAGACCAGGCCCACTGAACGGCTTTGGGGACAGGGCCAAGGCTGGCTCTTGCAATCCCCCTATGTTATGAAGCGTTTTGCTCTGCAGCAAGCCCTCACATAGTTCATCTAGTTGTCCTTACAACAGCTCCAAGATAAGTAGGATAGAGTCATCACCCCCATGAGAAATCTGTGGTTCACAGAGGGGAAGTAGTAGCTGACAGACGGTCACATAGCTGTTTAGGGCCAGGCAGGGACCTGAGTTCAACCATTTTGATTCCCAGTTTCATCCCCTTTCCATGGTGCCCCTTTCATTTAAGCTCCCCCTTACCCCATGGGCCATCCCACCAACCTCCCAACCTCTTCTAATTAATGTGAAGCAAGGGTTTTGAGTCAACAGGCCCCCTTCAGAGTATTAACACACAACTGCCTTGCCCAGTAGGCATTACATATAACCAACAGTATTCTCAGCAGGTAGCAAATGGACAAGAGAAGGACTGTCACCAAAGACCACCCGGGAAGAACTGTTCCCTAGACAACATGGAGCTCGCTGTCTCCGTAATAACCGGAGTGAAGTGAGAATGTCCTCCCTCTAAACACAATGGTCTCTCTTTCAAACCTTTGGGTTTAGAAAAACCAACCCCATTTTTTTCAAGTATTTTGAAAATTTCCTTTCTTTAATACTCTGGGTTATATATACCATCAAACATCTTTTATAGATCATCTGGTAATCCTCTTTTAAACTGATGTGCATATTAAGAAAACTAGCCATATGGTTCAAATTCATTTGCAATTAAACTATTTAAGTGTTTTCTCTGGGCTGTATGTGATAGCCTCACCAAAGCCTTCTGAAATTCTCTAATAAATCTTTGTAAGTCTTTTATCTTGAAAACAGGAAGTCACAACTGCCAAGGGTAATGGAACTCACATCTAACAGCGTTGGGTGTACTTCAGACTTGGCTGGACACATTCCCTCAACTGCTCCTGGTGCAACGTAATCAGGTGAATTGCACTCAGAACTGGCTGATAACAGAAGACCTATGGCAACTGATTATATGTCACCCACTTGGCAGGTCCCCTGGGTGAAAAAATTACCATCCAAATTGCAGCAGACCTCAGAAACCAGACAGGATTCAAATATTTCTCCTGATTTGTGCCACCAGCTTTGCAAATTGGCAAATGTTCTGAACTTGTACAGAATCAAAATCTCTTTTTTTTTACAAAGAAAAAAAAATCTAAAACTCAATATGATGTTTTTACCCATTCTATGCTAGTTAAACTTGGTAGCTTCTGAATTGGGCTTGAAGTCACAGGCTCTAAAGTCAAAGTCTGCATCAAATCTATTACAGGTTATGTGGCTTAGACTTCTCTCTGAACTTCAGTTTCTTCTGTAAGATAGTGCCCAGCATTTGGGCTTTGTAATATAACCTTGTAAAATGTTCGGTGCCATACCTGACATATGCTGTATTAAGCACACTAGTTGTGTTTGTGGCCCTGACAAAAATGAAATCCCTCGCTTACTAGATTCACTACCTGAGTGGGCAGCCCCCTTCAGAATGGGAGCTGTGAATGTATCACAGAGCTTACCACCACGCCTTGCATACAGGGGCACTAAAAAAAGTGTTTCAAAGAAGCAAATGTGAACAAAAGAGAGGGCTTATTGCCAAGGACCCTTTACATTGAAAATCTTTTCAAATCTGAGGTTGCCCATAGCCAAATGAAGAGTGTTATTCATCATCTTCATCAACATCTAGCAATTATCAGTGACTAAAAATCCCTGTCTTCGTTGGTGTAAAAGAATGCATGACCACAGCTGTCTGGTGGCCGCTTTCTCTTGGCCCAGGTCTTGTCTGGCAGGACATGCTCACTTCCCAGCAGAATGTGAGGTTTCATTCCGTCTACAGCCTTGCAAAGCCGCAATTTATCTGGTTTGTCCCACTGACCAATCCGACACTCCACTGCGCTGACCACCAGCTTCACCAAGATGGTCCTGGTGTTTATCCCCGTGACCTGAAAGAGCAGACCTGCATGCTCACGGGCCTCCAAATACCCACCTCACCCCAGACAGCTGCCCCACCATCCCCAGCACCAGCCTCCAGGATAACTGTGGACACCAATCTGCATGTGGGGGTGGGGGTCAGGGTGTGTCCAGCCATTTAGACCACAGCCATGGTGCTCAAAGTTCAGTGTGCACCAGAAGCACCTGGTCAGGTGAAAACACACCCTGGCCTCCCACCTCCATCAGGACCAGGCCTTCTGCACACTCCTGATGAAGAAGCTTGATAAGGAAGAGATGAGAAGCCTGAGAGGAAGAAGAAAGAAGGGGCAGGGAAAGGGGAGGGAATGTGTGTCCGGAAGCAGTGAAGGTCGGCTGCTGATAGCCGGATGGGGGCAGGACATCAGCTTTGTGGACCACACTCTGCATCTGAACTCCCTGACCCCAGCTCATGCTCAGGCCCAGTGCTGCCTGACGTCTCCAAACTTGGTCAGCTCCAGCAAACACCTCCCCAGCCTGCATCCATCACAGGCTCATTCTTCCTGTGCAAGTTCTGACACATAATCCTTCTGAAATACCTTTGAATTAATTTACAGTACTCTTCTTCTACATACCCAATATTTGCAACACTTACTGTAAAGTCTCTCTTTAATGCCATATTTTCTCTCCCATAAGCAGCCTCAATATGTGTAACTATGTACTGGGTTTCTGTGATACTTGGTTAGGCCCAGCTAGTTAACAATAAGGAGAAAGGATAATTGGCAGCCATCCTTGAAATCACCCAATCACAGCCCATTTGCCCACCAAAGAAGTGAGGCTCAGAAAGGCTAAGGGAACATCTCAAAACCAGACAGCAGGAAGCTGAAGCCAGAATTGGCACCCCATCTGTCAGATCAGTAGCCCTAGCTCTCTCCATGGCAGCTCTTGTTGAGAAGCTCATGGTGGTTGCAGAGTTGGTGTCACCAGTAGCCATGTGTGGCACGAGCATCACACCTTCTCCAGGGGAAGGTCCTCTTGGTGCCTCCCAAACCCCACTGATGAAGGATGTGGTGGGCAGCACCAGGATGCCCTGGCACGACGTGCATGTGCCCTACCTACAGAGAAGCTGGCATAGTTCCCAAGGACCAGACTGCTCTTCAGGGGACGTCAGCACCATCTGTCCCATCAAGATCTGCTCGTTGCACTATTCCTCTTAAATGTGTGAGTGTCTAGTGCTCTGGGAAAGATCCCTGATGAAGAGTCAAGCATCTGGCCAGCACACTAAGGACAGCAACACCCTGCTTCCTCCAGAGATGCCAGAGAAGCGCCCCTCAGCCAACCCCTGCAGTCAGTAAACTCTTACTGCATTTTCAGGGGTTGGAAGAAGAGAAGAGGTCTTAAAAGCAAGGGGAAAAAAGATGAAAAAGAGAAAAGAAAAAGAGAGAAAGGACCTTGATCTCCCCTGAGCTAATCAATGTCAATTACTAATGTCATGGATCGTGGAAACCCAAAGAGCCTTTATAAAAAAAAGCATTTGCGCTAACTTTCAAAACAAACCAGACAACATCACCACCTTGAGTTTGAGATTTCTGCTGCCCACAGCAAGCATCCAATATTTCAGAGACTCTGGCTCCCTGTGTTTCAGGATCCTGCCTGACATACTGGGTGTCATCAAATCAGGAAGCCTTAGGAAATGCCACTTGATATGAAGTCAAGAAAGGGACGTTGCTGTCACTTGCTGGTGCAAGGCTGCCGGCATCTGTGCCCCCAAGTGTGGTACCCTAAATCCATCAGGACAGTCTCAGGTACAAAGTAAACTCTTTAAGCCATCCTGGGGCCACTCCATTTCAAAGAGTTTGTGTTGTCTGTTTCACAGAAGAACGGCTGAATCACTCTATCACTTAACTAAGCTTTCTTCCAACTTCTCACCAAAGTTTATCTAACAGCAGAGAGAATGAACCCCTCCCCAGAAGCCTGGAGCATGGAAATTCATTCCTAATCTTCATTTTTATCTCAAAACTGCATTTACATTTTATAGATTACTCCATAATATTTTGGTGTTTGTTTAAAAACTAAAAGTAGGCTGGGCATGGAGGCTCACAGCTGTAATCCCAGCACTTTGGGAGGCCGAGGCAGGCGGATCACCTGAGGTCAGGAGTTCAGGACCAGCCTGACCAACATGGAGAAACCCCGTCTCTACTAAAAGTACAAAATTAGCTGGGCTTGGTGGCATGCACCTGTAATCCCAGCTACTCAGGAGGCTGAGGCAGGAGAATCGCTTGATGCCAGGAGGCAGAGTTTGTGGTGAGCCAAGATCGCAACACTGCACTCCAGCCCAGGTGAGAAGAGCGAGACTCTGTCTCAAAAAAAAAAAAAATTAAAAATAACATTTGAATGCCTGGCCATCAAGAAAATTCTCCCTGACCTTATGCCTTCATGGAATCTTGGTTGTGTCACGTTCTCCCAAGTTCTGGGGACCCCAGTTTGAGAAGCCCTGAGAATCACTGATATGGAAGTGGCTTCAGGATGTCACCCAAAATGTCAATCAGTAGCTGACTTTGGTATTGACCCTAGTAGAGTGCTATGAATATCAACAAAAACTACTTTGTGCTATCAGTTTCATGGTAGAGGTCTGAGGCTGTGCTGGGCTACAGAATGCCAAGTGGCCCTGAGACTGTGGTCATCCCCTGCATTAGTGACAATGCAGAGCTCTACACGGGATGGCCATGAAGCTCTTCCCACAACCACAAGAATTAAGAGGGTCTACAGTTGCTTGCATGGATACGGCCCTCAATTTGTATAGATCATAAGCCTTTGGAGGGGAATCTTTCCCTTATCCTACCACTGTTTAGGCAACGCTAGAGTCTCTGTGACCCATTTGTGGCAGTGGCTTATCTCTAGGCCCAGAAGACCAATACCAGTTGCTCTCCTCAGCCACCTCACGATTCTGATGTAGACATCGCTGTGCCATCTGCAACAGCAGCTTGGGGTCAGCCCTATCCCGAGTCCGGCTCACTCGCTCCCCATCCCCAGCCCAATCCCCACCAACACAGTGTGGAAGGATCAGTCAGCTTCTCTGGGGGACTGGCTATGAAAGTTTCCTCCATTATTGGCATGAGTATATAGAGACAGTAGAAGCATCTACTCTAGATCCATCTGGTGGTGCTTTAGTTCTCAGCCATTCCCCTACAGGATTCATGAGGGCCACAGAAACCAAAGAAGGCAATAATCCTTTTCCGGTCTTAATGGCTGGATCCCTACAGTATAACACAGAGATGGCCTCATAGCCTATAAGCAAAGAGAAGGAGTGTTAAACATTCTAAGGAAAACTAGACCTCAGTTCAAAGGGTTTTGATTTGTTGGGGATTGTTTGTTTCAGTTTAAAGTTCTTCTGTATTTATTTCCTTTGGGAATAGAATGGTAAGTAATGCAGTTGTCTTCTGGCAATCAAAGACTTTGTTTTGTTGAATGGCTATTGGTTACTTCAACTTTTAACTGTTCTGCAACACCCACACACATTGGCTTCACTTGCAGATGAAAGATCCAATTACAATGTATGAGTAGGTTGATAACTTTAAATAAGGGAAGTGCTTCCTTCCTGGTCTAATATCTGAATTTGCAGGGATCCCACAAAAGCTGCTTCCCCTCTCAGAGGTATCACAGACCCACACCTGCCCTCTTTTTCTCGCAGACATCCAGAGAAAAGCCCAGATATCAATCAGAAAACAGCAACTGAACCCAAGATGCTGGCCTCATCAGAAGTATTAGGTTTTATTAAACTACCGTAGGTTCTTCCAGAACTTGAAGGCAAGTGCTTCATGCAGGGCTGCCCAGGCAGGGACCACCCATCTCCCACCTTCCCAGGGACCCCGCCCCTCACACTCGGAACAACCGCTCATCAGTCTCTGAAATAAGCACACGTCCTGGTGTCCTAAGAAAGCGCCTCACCCCCGCTGTTTGTGTCCTCACATGAAATGCCTGTGATTTCAGCTCAAAGGTAGGAAAAGGCTGCGTCCAATTAATCTCTTTTCTGGCCAGCTAGCTCCTTCCTGCCTCCGTTCCATGGCATTTCTGTGGGGGCAAGGGGGGTGCGGTGCCAGCAGGGACTCCTGAGGCCTTTGCTTCTCCCCAAGGACATCTAGCTAAATGGAGTCAAACAGCTCCTCACACAAACCTCTGTCTCCCACATTTTTATTACCTAAAGAATGGGCTCTACAATTAGCAAAGTCTAGCTATATTTTAACATGAGAGGCAGCTTTGAAACGAGCACTCGGATAAAGAGATCCAAGCCCTTAGGATGGAAGGGCTCATTCTGGGGCAGTACTTCCTTGGGAGGGAGTAATGGGCAGGCCACCCCACAGTCCACGGATCTGGCTGTGCAAACACCTCATCTTCATAGACCAGCCAGCCCAAAGAATTCCAGTTAACAGATGCACACATCTTTTTTTTTTCCCCAGGCCCTCAAAGTAGCAAAAGGCAAGAAATAGAATCTCTGATCAATGGTAGCACCAATCTGAGTTCAACAAATTGGCTTGCCCAAAACCCCCTGAATCAACATTGAACTAGACACAGATGACCCCAATCTTCTCACAGGCGCTTCTGCAACATCCAAGCCCCAGCTCTTGTCAACACTCTTGTCAATGCCCACTCCTCTACCAAACACAGGTATGGGGCAGAAGCCATCTCCAAATGCATTTCCACTGAACAAACATCTCCTGAGCATCCACTGGGCAATTGCCCCAGGCTCTGGAGATAGGAAGATGAGTAAGTCAAACTACCCTGCCCTTGAGGAGCTCACCTTCCAGGCCATGAACCAGAAACTTTTGCCCTGTGAACTGCACACTAAATAAAACTAATATTGGCATGAGAAAGCTACTGCGAAAATAATGCCACAGGCATTATTAATTCCCCATTGTCCAAAGGTTTTGATTGAAATTGTACTGGGAAAGAAGGCAGTCTTTGATTCATAATTAATTCCATGATTTTGAATTGGGGTACATGTTAAGCACGAGTCTGGTGCGCAGCAGCTCCACTGCCTGGCTGCAGAAATATCTAGTGGAGCCCTTGCTTTGCCTATTGGTTTACTGTGCTGGCACCTTTTGCACCAAGTGTCAATGACACATGTCAGTTTAAATAAGTTGACATGGCCAGCTCCACTGGTTCATTCAGCAGAATTCCGCCATTGCGAACAGAGGGAAGGACACTCAACAAGGGGACCCTTGGAGAGGTGCTTTCCAGCGTTTCACTGGCGACGAGTGTTTCTTCTGCGTGCCTTTGGTGTGTTCAGGTACATTCTCAAAATGCAGAAATTACAATTTGGCATTTCTTCCTTCACTAATATGACTTTTGAATGCACTGACCTAAAATATTCAAAGTAGGGTAAAGAAATAAGAAAACAGCCATTTGTTCAGTATGATAAATGGTTTCCTACTACTCACAAAGCTTAGCATCATTCATTAAAAGTGGAATCAGTCCACTCAGCCTCATAGATTCATGACATTTCAAAACTAAAAGGAAACTTGGAACCTTAGAAAGAACTATGGAGCCTAAGAAAGTTCTTAGAAAGGAACCTAGAAGCTACTTGATGAATCCTATCATTTCATAGCTGAGAAACCTGAGGTGCTTAGAAGACGGGGGTTGCTGATGGCTGAGTGCTAGTCAGGGCCTGAACCTGGAGCCGGAGCCAGGTGTTCAGGGGTGAATAGTGTCGAGATTACGGTTTGGTGGATTAATTATACTCTTGAATCAGCAGATCGGGGAGAGAGCCATCTCAAGACATTAGGTTTAGAGTTTTCAACTTCCACATCAGTCATATTTAAATAAACTGTCAAGATAATATGTCTGAAAATTGGTGCTCGTGTTGATGAAATAGTGACAGAAGGCCGGGCGCGGTGGCTCAAGCCTGTAATCCCAGCACTTTGGGAGGCCGAGACGGGCGGATCACGAGGTCAGGAGATCGAGACCATCCTGGCTAACACGGTGAAACCCCGTCTCTACTAAAAATACAAAAAAAAAAACTAGCCGGGCGAGGTGGCGGGCGCCTGTAGTCCCAGCTACTAGGGAGGCTGAGGCAGAAGAATGGCGTAAACCCAGGAGGCGGAGCTTGCAGTGAGCTGAGATCCGGCCACTGCACTCCAGTCTGGGCGACAGAGCGAGACTCCGCCTCAAAAAAAAAAAAAAAAAAAAAAAAAAAAAAAAAAAAAAGAAATAGTGACAGAAAAGGCCAAAATACAAGTTTGGGGTATACATGTCCCATCATTCTGTAGATATGTCCATGAAAAGAGTGCTAGATAAGAAATATTTACAATGCCAAAATATTTACAATGCCGAACTTTGGTTTTTCCTGTTTTCATAGTTTCATTGTTTCGGTGTCAAATAATTAGTTCAACAGTAGGTATTAGCTTTCTGAGCCAGGCACTGGGAGGGATCCAAAGATGAATCCCGCCCCAGATCTGCCCTCAGGTCTACCATGCTTTCCAAGAAACTGATGTAGATGAAGTCAGCCTTAAAGAGAAGGTGACAACAGCCCTTCTTTGGAGCCAGCAGGAGGGAAGGGAGCAGCGAGGGTTCAGGAGGGAGAAGAAGGTCAGCTGAAACCTTCATCCCACCCAGGGAAGGCGGAAGCAAGTCACCTACTAGAAGTGAAAGGAACCCAGGCCAGGAAATGGGCTGGAGCAAAGTGGTGACATTTTGGACTAGCCACTGTGGCAGAAAGTAAGGAAACTGTGTAAGGACAATCAGGAAGTGGCCAAGCAGCACTGAGGGCCTGGATGAAGTGAGAAAACCAGCTCTGACAAGCTGTTGTAACTCAGATCAGATTAGCTTTTCATCTGTTTCACAAAGCCCAGTCATCAGCATGGCAGACAGAGAAAGCTGGGGGTCCTGGTGGAGCGATGGGCAGAGGCAGCACTCCAGCAGTGAGGCCGCTGAAACGACGGGGGCAGACCTGCATGTGGAGTGTGGTTGGAATGATGGGACCTGGATAAAGTAAAGAAGAAACGGGACAGTGGCAGCTTCTGGACCCCGCAGCTGGGAAGGGTCTACAGGTCCAAAGTCTACTACAGTCTGAAATGAAGCTTCTGACGCGAGGGCGTTGAGGAAGTGAGATGATGGTGATCAGATGGGGATTCCAGGAGTCTAGATTTTGGAAGGGATCAACTCCATCAGTAACTTTAACTCCATGAGGGGAGGTGGCAGTTAGAGCCAGGAGGTGAGAATATCAAATGGGTCATTGTCATGGATGCCTGGCATAGAGACCCACTATGCACCAAGTGCCTGAAGGTGTTGGATTTAGGGAGCAACCCGGAAGTCAGTGGGTGACCAAGATAAGGAAGGGAATGGCTGGTCCGCAGGTGAGTGTCACACAGCATCAACTGGAAATGGCCAAGGAGTAATTGTGGACTCTATGTTGAACTTGAGTCCAACCTACCATTTGTCCAAAAAAATGAGCAAGCATCATGAATTATATAATGTAAAGAAAAATGAGGCAGAAATTAGACTTTTATTTCAGTCCTAGGCCTAGTGTAGGCTCCAAAACTTGAGAAAAGCACAGAGGACTCTATTTTTAGAAAAACCTTTAAAATGATTAAATAGATATGATCATATTCAGAACTAAACTTAACCAGAACCTAACACTGTTTTCCAGATGAAGAGTTTGACAAAAGCTGACTAACTAGCGGGGCTGAGGCCCTAGGCTGGCGGGTAGCAGAGTGGACACGTGTCTGTGTCCCTGTCCTGACCCCCAGCGCCTGGCTCTGCACTGCCAGGTTACTCAGATCCAGTTACAGAAAAAAGCCAAAACAACTTGCAGAAAAGAAGTCTGCAGAAAAGCTACATAATAGTATTCCAATAAATGAACAGACTTGTGACATCTCTTCCCTGGGGACAGAACAAGAGGATACAGGTTTCCATCCCAGCAAGAGGGATTCTGCATTAAGTACAAAGAAAGCTTTCCGGCTGGGAGAAGTGAGATGAGCAACACAAGAGGAGCCAAAACTGCTGCCCTTGCACCACATTCTCGCTTGGTCCTGTCATTTCCTGAGTCCCGAGAGGTTTCATATTTGGATGACTGACTAGTCTGGGAATTGCTTAAGTCTTGCCCAATGTCCAGGACTCTCTGGTATGGTCCTCCTCCTCCTCCCTACATGGCTTCACCCTCACAGTCCCTTACGATCTCAACTTGGTGCCGCCATCTTATCAGGGTCTCCTAGGTTCCCAAACCCTCACTCCCATCTGCTTATTCTCTATTACAGTACTGTTGATTTTTAAAATAATTTATGATTGTGTTATGGGTTTCACTGTGCCCCCTCTGCCAGATTCATATGATGGAAGTCCTAACTCCAGTATCTCAGATGTGACCATATTCAGAAATAGGGTCTTCAAAGAGGTGAGTTAAAATGAGGCCATTAGGCTGGGGCCTTAATCCAATTTGACTGGTGACCTTATAAAAAGGAAATGTGGACACACAGATACCAAGGATGCATGTTTACAAAGAAAAGGCCATTTGAGGACACAGCAAAAAGGTGACCATCTACAAGCCAAGGATAGAGGCCTCAGGAGAAATCAAACCTGCCAACATCAGGACCTTGGACTTCTAGACCCAATCATCAAGAGAAATAAGTTTGTGTTGTTTAAGCCACCCAGTCTGTGGCATTTTGTTATGGCAGACCCAGCAAATTAATAGATTATATGCATCATTTTGTGCATATTTGTTTGTTATCTTCCTTTCTTATTAGAATATAAGTTACATTGAGGTGATCCCTTGTCTAGCTTATACCTCTAGCACCTAGACCTCCACCTGTAATAAGTGAATTAAATAATTAAAGTCCTATTTTTAGGTAAAGACAATTAAGTTGAGATAGCTGTAAGCCTGCAAAAGGAGATCTTCTGGAATCAGAACTGCAGCCATTGTTTCTAGCAGCTTAAAAGAATAGCCATTCCTGGCCTGGTGCAGTGGCTCACGCCTGTAATCCCAGCACTATGGGAGGCCGAAGCAGGCGGATCACGAGGTCGGGAGATGGAGACCATCCTGGCTAACATGGTGAAATCCCGTTTCTACTAAAAAAAATACAAAAAATTAGCCAGGTGTGGTGGTGGGTTCCTGTAGTCCCAGCTACTCGGGAGGCTGAGGCAGAAGAATGGCGTGAACCCGGGAGGCGGAGCTTGCAGTGAGCCCAGATCACGCCACTGCACTCCAGCCTGGGCGACAGAGAGAGATTCTGTCTCAAAAAAAAAAAAAAAAAAAAGAATGGCTCTTCCTCTGGTTTCTGAGAAAACACAGGAAGAACGTGTGAGACCCTATCAGTCAAAGCACTAAAGTAAATCCCTTTGGACCTTACACCAGCTGCCCATGCTAATGTCTGCATTTTTGAAGACAAATTCCTCTTTGAATGAAGACAGGGAATTCTGAATACTTCTTTGGTTTGACAAGATTATCATATATTTAACAATTTCTTGGAATAACAGCATATCATATTTTCCAAGCCTCATCAAAAGGTATAGATACATGGTGATCACTTACTGATAATTTCACATAAATTATTATTTTTACTAACAATGAAATGTAATTTATGAAGTACTTTAACCTAGTCTGTGCATTCTGGATATTCCTGTTTTTTTTTTTTTTTTTAAGTTTTGCTTTATATTATATGCTTCAAGTGGTTTGAGCCAGCAATTTCTTCTGGTATCTTTTTTAATCACCATGTATGACAAATTAAACATCATGTATTATAGCAGAGTGGTTGGCAACCAGGGCCTACAAAGCCTCCTGCAGACAGAAGTTAAATAATCTCACAATACATACAACCAATCATGAGCTGGAACACGGCTGTCTGATCCCTGGTCCCCAGGGTTTCTGCTTGCTTACTCAGAAAGGTCACACACACTATTAAAGAGGGCATAAGAAATTAATTACTTCTGAAAAACCAAGAAAATCACTTGTTCTAAAGCTACTGTCATTCAAAAAACTTTATCAGGAAGGATGTAAAAATAAAACGCTTATTTAAAACACAAAATATAAGATACAAATGCAAGGCACAAACATCCAACAGTAAAAGGTTCATATGTGTCTGTTTACGTGTGTGTCTCCAGAGGTAAACAACCTCTGAAAATAAACACCTTTTCTTCCTTTGCACACTTGCTAGGTGTACTAACTTGTTGACCATTTTACTGTCAGTATTTCCATGGTTTGATTCCTGAGCTCCTGCTCTTCTTTCTGCTAATCCTCAACCACTCATGAGTTCTCCATTTCAACTTCTGCCCTATAGCATGACTCCTAAGTCCATGTTCTTACTTGCCTCTTCCAACTTCCATTCTGTCTTCTCAAATCACCTACAAGCCATTTCCATTGCAACACCTCATAGTCATTCAAACAAGAACACTTAGCCTCTCCCCAAAAGCCAGTTTTCCTTTCTGATTGTTTTGTTCTTCCACTCTCTTTTCATATAGCATGCACTGTGAAGACCACCTACACCATCAAATCTGGTCTGAAAAGCAGATAAGTATCATTAGTTTCATCATACTCACCTTCCTGTCAACAATAATGCCAGATTGATATATTTAAACACAGGGCACATGAAAATAAAACATAGCTCCTCACCACAGTGCCTTTGAGATATTACCCAACCACATTCTGAAATAGCTGCATTCATTTTACATTATTTTTTCACCATCAATTAAATATATTCAAGAAACACACAAGAAATGTCAACACTTTTCTCAGTAAGTAAAACAATATGACCAGACAACATGAACATCCAAATGAGAAAACAAACAAATACACAAATATGGAGCAGAGATGGAAGGTAGGTCATCTAACATATCACAAAATATCCCAAGGTTATAAGAAAAAAGCAAGACTTGAAGCAACATATTAGCCCATAAAAGCCACTATATTGGGGGTACCCCATTCATTGATTCACAGGTAGAAGAGCTATAAATATCCTAATCTGGTCAGTACTGCCATCTCAACCACCATATTTGCCTGCGAAGAGGGCAACAATATCCCCAGATTTAGACACAGACACTTCCCCACATGAGAACACGAAAGAACGGTGAACAGTAAGCAACACTGGTTACAGTCTAGTTCATCGGGTGCACAACAGATTGACCAAGACTGTGTGGCGTGTGTGTTAGTTTAGCGATGGGAACTCAGTGAAGGTTTGTGAGCACATGTGTGTGACGGAAGCACAACTCTCTTGCGAGACGTTGCTTCAGTGAAAACATGAATCTGACATGAAGGAGCAAGTAGTACCTGTGACGGTTTCATTAAATGGTCCTGGACCCTTAATGGGAAAACCATCAATCTCGATCCATTCACCTCCTAAATTAAGGAAATGCAACTTGATAGTTAGAAACGAGGACTGTTGGATTTTCCACATTACAGTGCATCCATAATGTATAACTAAATGATCTTTTCGACAATCTTCAAAAGGATCTGCTCAGCCCATATTAGTGACTCGACACCTCAGCTTTACAGACAATACATTTTTTGGTCTTTTACACACGGTTTACTCTAGCGAGTATTCAAAACGTCTGGATGAAATGCTAATAACCTACATTAAAACTCTGTTAAAAGAAAGGATAAGTCTCTTCCACTTTTCAATCTGTCAGCTTGCTAGGCAAGTCTAAAAAGTTCTTGTTCAAAAATTATTTAATAATTCTAAATTTATATTTACTGGAAGAAGCAAGAAGGGATGTTGCTCCCAATCTAAGTAACAACACTACAGCCTCTGATTCTAGATAGGACTTACCAGGTGGGCTTTCAGCTCTGTAAACAGGACGGCTCACTCCACTGTGGTTTTCTGCAGTAAGCAGCACAAAGTACACTACCCCCGGCTCTGAAACATACGGTTCATATCAAGCCACCGATTCAGATCTCCAAGAATGACACAGTTTCACTCACTAACCATGAATAACCATCTTCCTTATACCAGTTATAACCAAATACAAAAATCCAAATTTAGTGACAAGCACAATGATAGCTGTCTCTCTTTTTTTAAATTAAAATCACTAACATTCTTCTCATGCAACTGAAAAACACATGACCCAAATAACATAAACTTTATTTCATACAAGGTACATGACATGTGTAATAAACCTGGATTCATAAACAGTCAACAAAAAGAGCTTTTGAGGGTTTTAATGTGAAATCCATGTAGGAAACAGGAACTCCTTGTCCACTAAATAGGTGTTTGAACATACCCTGTCAGTCACTACTAATAATTTTTCCCCGTTAGGGGCTCCAAATGAAAATCTCCAGTAAATAATAAGAAATGTCAATGTAATTCATCAAATGTAGCACATGGCAAATCTTCACTGCAATACGTAAAGCTTCATTAAATTTTCTCCTTTTCACAATAAAATGTTCCCCTTATTATATCTGCATGTTCTTTTTGACCATTCCAACAAAAAGCTAGAAAAATATATATTTCCTAGAGTCTTGGAAATGCTTATCTTGACATAACTGGGCTTCACCTTTTGACTTTCATCTAGGGGTCAAGGCCAAATAGCAAAGGTCTCTTAGGCTGAGCTCCTAAAGTTGATGGGATGGGAGAGGAAACGAAGACCCATGTTATAGGGGAGGGCACCCTGAACGTGTAGCTCTGCAAAGTAAAACCCTAGTAAGTGCTAGGTTTCCTGAAAATGAATCACTCTCTTGTGATAGGTAAGTGGGGTGCCAATTCCTTGAAGAGATGAAAGTCTGTGGGTATTTCAGGGTATGAGAGCTGGAGAGCTGAGGGTTAGTTCTGTCAAAGGTCATAATGACAATGACATTTCTCAAAGTAGGGAGCATTACTATAACAAAACTTCACTCAGTCCTCAAGCCAGAGGCCCATGAACAGAAGCCTGGCTGATGCCCCCTGGGATCAAGACTGGTGTGACTTCTGTCTCACTGTGGCAGGGCCTGGTGGCATTCAGGGTTTGGCACGACCTACCAGGCTAATTGGGAAATGCCCTGGGGTCAGGCAGAATGCAAAATCATGCTTCCCCAGACACTTTCTCTCTTTACTCTGAGCTTGTTTGTATTTCAAAGAAATTTAATCCACATGTGTTTGATACCCGTAGAGTTAACTCATCAGAAAGTTGTCTGGGAGATACTATTTGTTTTTTAGTGAGCTCCGTGACTCTCTTTTCACATGTTTTTCTTCTCTGTAGCCATCATGACAACCCGAGGTTTGAGCAAGCAGATATGATCGCTCATGCCTTTGATCTGATAGAATCTCCATTTAACCTCACAGCTGGCCTTGGGGAGCCAAGGTGATGTGGAAGAGATTAAGGGAAATGGACATCTAGCTGAAGCCATGAGGAAGGGAGTCTGTCTTCCTTCATCTCCCTTTTATACACTTTCTGCTCTGTTGCCCAGGAAGCATGATGTCAAATGCAGGAGGTGGAGAAGGAGTAAGTGTGGTCAGCTGTGGTCAGGGGACAAAAGCTGAGGAGCCCATGATCCACTAAAGGATCAAAGTGCTAAGGTGGCACAAGAGGAGACCTGTTTCCTAAATGCTGACTTCTGTTCCTTCCTTATGATCCATCTTAACATTGGGCCATGACATGGTGCAAGAATCAATGGGGCTTTAGGTTACTGGAATTAAAAAGTAGAAGATGGAGGATTCAGAGGCAGCCCGAAGCCTAAGCCCAAAACCAACTACATCTGCACTTATAAGACAAAATATATTGAGGCAAGATCTCAAATATTCCAAACCTCCAGAATCAAGTTAAAATCAAATTTAAATAGGGCAAAGTGTTACACCTTTAACGAGACGTGGCTAGGCATAACGTATTCCATGTCTACAGGGACATATGACTTGCCCAATCTCTGATTATAAAATGGCATATTAGTTCGAAGTCTCTAGATCAGCCCACTCCATTGTCTAGCAGTCACGTTTCTACGAAGTAAAAAAAGGATCAATCTACTTTCTGAAAGCACATTCAGAAACTAAAAATCATCTGCCTGCATCAGTTTGGAGATGGGAATACTTGAGTTCACATGCACGTATGGGGAAGCCCAGGTGCCCAATGCCGGTTGTCAAACAGCAGCCCCCTCAGAACTCAGCTCTCCATTCCCAAAGAACCGCAAGGGACTTTGAGCCCAGCCATGGGTTGTCTCACCGTCATCCTAAGAATGCAACTGAGAATGTTGGTGCACAGTTAATTCTGACTGGGAACAAGATCAGAGTGTCACTTACCCACATCCTCAATAAGGAAGGAGTATGTCTCGGCATTCACCTTGATGTATTTAAGACTTTTCAGTGACTTCCCATAGGCAATGTTGTAATGCTCCACAGGTCTACTGGTAGCATCTTTGGGTGGGTCCCACGTGACTTTCAGGCCCATTTTAGTGGACAGCAGTTTCACGTGCCTTGGCTTCAGTGGGTGGTCAACTATGTAAACAGCGCAACTATCAACTCATGGCAATAACAGATTGGGAAAATGAATTTTTTTAATCCTCTTTGATATTGTTAGGAAGACAGTAAATGACGTTTAATCAGTATGATCTGAAAGACTTTAAGTAAAGTCATTACAGTATGACAACAAAACACATATACCAAACCCACAGGCCTTTGTGTATTTTGGATAACTGTGGGTGGTAAATTTAAACCAAAAGGGAAACAAATCAAAATAAACTCTAGGCATTGGCTGGCTTGATTACACTGTCTTGCTAGTGACAGAATAACAAATTAGTAATTTGCCATATTCTCTAGTAGCATTTATATAGTAAATAAGTTATTAGTATGTTGTGTGATACAGTTGGACAATCTTTAAACACCTCTGAGAGAACAGTATAAAACTGTCCTGATTAAGAAAAATATCCATTGTATTCTAAGTGAGATAACAGAAGCATTTATTTCCACAAAGAAAACAAACCAAGATCATCAACAGCTTAAAGGGGTGGTAAAACTCTGGTTCTATCAGCATATATCTAATTTAAATGCTTCCATATTTTGTTCCAGAAGAAAACAAGTTAGTACAAAGTATGATCACTTTTTTAACTTGACTTACGAGGTTCCAAAGAAATTCACTTCATTTTCAAAATTACTAAAATGAAACATAACATTTTGTCAAATAAAATCTCTCGACTCACTATGTAACCCATATTGTAATGCAACATAATATAAATGTATGTGAAATATTCAAGCAACAGTCAAACACAGTCAAACAAATCTAGGGCAAACCTGGAACTGAAACTGACTATGGAGTCATGCTTCCGGAAAGAACCTAAAAACAAAACCAACAACCTTTAAACTTAGTAACATTAAGAAAAACGCATTTGGAGTCTCAGGTAAGAAGAAAAGGAAAGGAGCATGTTTCGTGATGACACATATGTGAATTAGTATGTGATTTTAATATTGGATGAAAATTCTGAACAGAATAAACACAGATAAATTCTAACACACATCACTCCCCCCAAAATTGCCCATTGCCTCTGGAGTAAAATGATTAGCAAGGGAAAGAACTCCTTAAAGAAATTCAAGGGTCGAAAGAAGAGTATGAATTTGAGGATTTTGAAGCATTAGAGAAAGAATGTCTATTCTGGAGACAAAAGCATGATGTTAGGTATGGACACAGATAAAAAATCTACAAAGCATTCCCTCCCAACTCCAGAGCTGAGGTTTCTGTAAACCTGTGAGGGAGAAATCACAGGTAAGTAGCCTCATGCTCTCTGGGAAATTATGAGTTGGAAAGACTATGAAGACACGAATCAATTTCTGGGTGTTTAAAATTAGCAGTAGTGGTTACTCTTCTCTAATTTTCATTTACCTTCCTTACCTACAAGCAACTTCAGCAGGAATCATTCCCAGGAATCCAACATTTCATACTGACTAAAAGGTGTGTAGAAGCAAAACAAGATATCTGAAAACTACAAACGGAAGCTCATGGTTGAGCGTTTCTCCCAAGGAAGAAAATGAATGAATGAATATACATATAGCACTTTGCTTTACAGATCAATTCCAATCTCCCTCAGGAAAAGTGAAATCTTGAATAGACATTCTAAAATGTGAGAACTGTGAAACCCAAATACTGTCACATTTTCTACCAGCACCAGTGATTCAATCAGTACACAGCTACCTAGGCCAGAACATTACTTACTTTTAATACCGACACATGAAAAGAGCAACTTATATATATGTTCATTGTTCTTCCCTGCGATACCTTGCATTTATCCTTGGGCACAGCATAAAGTAATTTCTGTGCTGAGTCACACAGCTACACCAGGGACGGAGCCAACTACACACATGGCTTTGCCCAACTCCAAAGCCCAGCTCTGCCAGAAGCTCATGCTCCCTCGGAATTGGTCTCTTATTATCAACGGTCGATGACCATATCCACTGAAACATACTATCCTAAAACAAACTGTAAGACCTCCAGAGCTGTTTACCACTCCCACCACCCTCCACCCCACCTTCCCCCACCATCTTCCTCTCTTAGGAGCACTCTTCCTCCCTACCCACCACAATCACTTCACCTTGTGCTGTGTGTCCTCATCGACCCCTCTCTTCTGGAAGGAATGGAATAAGTGAGTGATGTTCTCTCTCAGGGACATTTGCATTCTTATGACAAAACTTTAAACCAGAGGAGTGACTTTCTAATAGTGACAATTTAAGCCTTAGAGAGTTACCTAATGAAGGTTGTTTTTTTAACATAAAGGCCTTTTGGGGACCCTGAAACCAAATCTTACAGGCAACCTTATCGTCAATCTCCTTATAAGATCAATTCTGAACTTAAGGTTCTCAAAATGCCTTAGGCCAAATATCATGACCTCTTCCTCCCACCCACCGCACCACACACCAACTGGGTCAGTTAAACAAAACACGACCTGATGAAATATTTTCATTTCCTGGATCCCCATGGACTTTGATATTAAAATTGATGTCATTTTTGGTGCTTCATGCCTAACTCGTCCATGCCTAACTCAGAGAGAACTGGACAAAAAGACAAACAGGAGGCCCAGATAAAAAGCAATCCCGCTCATCATTCCAGCCCTGCCTCTCACCCCCAGTGCCTCAGCTCTGAGTGAAGTCATCAAACCAGCATCTAACTAAGGAACAATCATTCTGGCGAGCGCAAATTGATGGGCACGAGCTTAGATTACTTGACAGAAAACTTATCCTTGGGGTTAGAAGTACAACAATTTGTTCTGTTCCTGATTATCGTCTTGAAGGTCTCATGAGTGCAATCCTTCAATGTGAAATAAAGCTATAAGGAGTGTGAATGTACTTCAGGCTCTGTTGGTTGCATTCTGAGTTCTGTGTTGTGGAATCAGCACTCTGATAGCATAAAGATGAAATATGACAAAGTGAGTCCTTATTTATTTTTAAGTATTCTTAGAAACTTGAAGCAGACCATCCTCTCTGCTGGACAAATGAATCATAGAATCTTTGTAATCATTTACAGTATTCTCATCTAATGAAGATGATACTGGATACATTCTTTAAAGCTATCTATCCCATGCACTGGGTCTCTAAAGAAAAAGGACAAACCCAAACATCAGTTCAACAGGAATCATATAGTCCAACAGAGGGAACATTGGGAGGTAACTTCACAGTCCATGCATGACAGGTAGGGCCACGACAAGATGTTTTTTCATATTCACAGGATGCAAAATGAGGAAATGAGCTTAAGTTGCAGCCTAAGGGATTTGAGTTAAATAAAAAGAATTTCCTGTCTGTGTCCTTCCTCATTCAAGACTGTCTTTGAGTGGAGACAGATGGTAAGGTGCTCCAGACAGAAGAAGAAAGCCAGTAAGAGCCTGCTATGACTCCAAAGATTTCATAACACAGCAAAATCACTTCCACAGTTCATACCACTAAACTTTATTCAGACTCAAGAATATTTTGCTGGGGACTGAGTGACAAAATAATATTTTGGTTGTCTTTCAGATACCCAGCAATTGCCAGGCTAGACACTTCTGCGCCGTAGCTCCCATGGAGAATATGACCTTTATTGGTTTGCTGGAGAATGAAAAATAAGAGCACAATCAGCACCTAGATTTCCTACTTTGGAAATCTAGCACCAACTCTGGGACTTACCCAAAAGCGCCCAAGGAGGCCAGTTTTGTTCAAGGGTCAAAGTATGGATCCATGACTGCTCTTAGATAGAGTCCAAGATTCCAATGGCTCTGCAATGTCTGTCCTTGAAGGGTCTTCAGCTTGCACAGACAGGCCTCCAGAGATTCCCTGGGGCTGCTGACATGCTGAGTCCAGAACTAAGCCTGAGTCCAAAGGTAGGTCCCTGGGCCAACCTGACCAACATCTGCAGGGTCTGTTAATCATAGCGGATGGAGCACCACACCTCACCTGCCCCTTTGGGGCACCATACCTCACCTGCCCCTCAGGGCACCACACCCCACCTGCCCCTTCCTCACCTTCTCACTCAGTGCTGCTCACACACTTGGTGCTCACTTAAATGGTTTATGGTTGAAGGAAAAGATGTAAGACCAGCAAGATCAATCCAGGGGTCTCCAAGAATCTTGCCTGTAAGTCATGAAGACCATGAAATGCCTACAAGGACCATGAACCTCCAGCAAGTGACATCTATGGAGAGTATATGCTCCATCTAAAGGCACAATTCAGTTAGGTTCCTGCTGACAAAAAGAAATTCAGACAAAAAGTGTCCAGGCTCCACATTGTCAGACATTCTGAGATTTTTTTCTAAGAAGCTAAAAACCCTGATTTTTGTGTGAAAACTCCCAATTGTATATTAATTGGTGATTAACTCCATTAAAAAAAAAAAGCACTATGTAGGGCACACACACACACACACACACACACACACACACACAAGCTGGCCGGACTCAGTCCACTGGCGGCCAGTCAGTGACCTCTACCTTGACCCCAGAAGAAATCCTTTAGTTGTTGACCCAGACAAACTCCTCGTGTCCAATTTCAATTCGGAGACTCTGTGGATTTGGGTCCATGGGGAAAGTCTATGAATCAAAATGAAAGCTAAAGTCTGGAGAGGAACTGTAGCAATCGCAGACCCTGAAGGCATCAGGTACAGATCTGTCCAAGGAATCACATCACATTGCCAGACCTCCTCTCCCTCCCTCGAGAGACCAGAAGGCTCTAAAAAAGCTATCCTGGGCTCCAAGAAGTAGGGAGACGCATCCCAGGAAGCCTTTGGGGAGAGGACTGTGGGATGCTACACAGGCTTCAACTACCTGCAAAACTGTTGACTTCTGCATGTCTATTTCTGGCCTAAACATTCCAGACCAATATTCCTCTACTGTCTATATGGTCCAATATGAGTTTCAAACTGAACACATTCAGAATGAAATTCAATATCCAATTATTCAAAATCTTGGTTCAGACAACACCACCTGTTCAAGCACCTGAATTAGATGTTCAGCGTCATGCTTCAGTGTCCAGGCATATCCATGGTGGACGAAAATAAACATGCTTCCTCTCAAGGGAACTCTGTCAAGCACTATTTCTCAGAATAAAGAGAAGGAAGGTTCAGAATCAGTGAATAAAGTGAATCAATGGTAAAAAATAATGCCATAATGACACAATTCGTAGAGAAATCATGCTGAGAAAACTGTGATTTGAAATAGTAACTGAATCTTTCTGGATTAAAAGTGTTGCTTTTGGTCTTGGTTTTGTTTCAATTTTTTAATGACATATAGTTACTTCATTAAGTTCTCAAGGTAGGTAAAAGGAAAAAGAGGAATGGATGGTAGATTTCAGAGGTGGGGGCAGGGGTGGTTATAAGAGCATGACATGGCTGGGCTGGTGGCTCACGTAGGTCATCGCAGCACTTTGGGAGGCTGCAGCAGGTAGATCACCTGAGCCGAGGAGTTTGAGACCAGTCTGAGCAACATGATGAAACCTCATTTCCATATATAAAAAAATACAAAAAAATTAGCTGGACATGGGGTCATGCACCTATAGTCCCAGTTACATGGGAGGCTGAGGTGGGAATATTGCTTGAGCCTGGGAGGACAGGATGCAGTGAGCTATGATTTATCATTGTACCCCCACACCGCAGCCAGGGTGACAGAGTGAGACCCTGTCAAAAAAAAAAAAAAAAAAGCACGACTAATCCAGGGAGAAACAAAGAATAAAACCATCTTCTATCAGGCACAATTCCTCTGAATATGCTCCATTTTAACTTTTAAACTCACTGATTTTAGCCAAATGTGCTACAGCACTAAAAGTGTTGGCTCAGAGTCAGCATTCAATAAATATTAGGGGAATAAATGGATACTTTAAGTTTGATTTACAGTCTACCATTTAGAAACAAAACAGCAACTGATAAACATGCTTACATTTTTAAATTCTGTGATTGCACTGAAACAGAGCTTACCACTCACACAATCAGTATAGATAACGAAGTTAAAATACACAGCTGAGGTTGAAAAATATCCACTAATAAAATGTTGAATAGGTAAAACCAAATATTTTCTGAGACAATTAGTGATGGCGCAGTTGCAAGAAAAACAAATGTTATTTCTCCTTTGATTTTTCTACCGATTATTACCTGGGGAAAATTATTCAAGTAACCAAAAATCCATTTGATTTTATTTGAAAATCAAATCTTCAAAAAATAGATTTGCGTTCTCTTTGGATCTCAAAACTCCTGGTCCCACTAACTTAGACAATTCATTGATTCCTAGGACCCATCTCTTATAGTGATGTGGTTTGGCTCTGTGTCCCCACCCAAATCTCATGTCGAAATGCAATCCTGAGTGTTGGAGGTGGGGGGGTGATGAGATAATGGAGTGGTTTCTAATGGTTTAGCACCATCCCCCTAGTGCTGTCCCATGATAGTCACACAATATCTGGTTATTTGAAAGTGTGTGGCACCTCCCCCTTCGCTCTCTCTCCCCCTTGCTCCACCATCATAAAGACGTGCTTGCTTCCCCTTCACTTTCCACCAATATTGTAAGTTTCCTGAGGCCTCCCAGCCTTGCTTCCTGTACAGCCTGCAGAACCGTGAGTCAATTAAATCTTTATTTTCTTCATAAATTCCCCAGTCTCAGGTAGTTTTTCATAGCAGCGTGAGAATGAAATGATACAAATACCAAATGGAATACATTTGGCCAAGAAATAAAAGGGCCTATATATTTCTCGTGTGCTGATCAATAACAAATTACATTTCGGTTTCATTTCCCCAGGCTAAATGTATGAAGCACCCGTTCCTGAACTTGAAGCATGGGGCACAAAAGTGCTCATGATGAACACTTGAGTTCAAAACAAAATTGAACAAACAGATAAAAGAGTCAGAAAGCAAATTATCAGGTTTATTGCTGACAAAGCTGAGCTGGAGAATGTGGACGCTAACGTGTGGCCACCATTGTGATTCCTACCTCATGGTCTTCCCTACTCCAGCTCTGGACCATTGGAGGACCTAGCAGGAGACTGCAGGGCACGCAGACTACTCAGCACGCAGCTTCCCAGGTGTGGACAGAGAGCAACCGGCCTAGAGCTCACCCCATGAACTCCCACAGAGAAGTGGGAGTGGAGCCAAATGGAACTTTCCCATAGGAAGGCAGACCGGAGAGGAGACACTCATCCCTGTGGCTTCTAATCCATTCACGCCACCAGGTTAAGAAAGAAGGCGGACCAGGCTGTACTCCTCCAATCGCTTTTGGCTGCACTGTGGAGTGCAGGACAGGGCACAGACCAGAAACATCCTCTGTTGTGCTCTTCGGTACCACAGCTCCTCTCCTTGGAAGCTCCCTGAACATCCCCAGCTGGTTGTCCCTGACCCCACTGGGTGCAATGGTCAACCTGTGGTCAAGCTGTGGCTGCCGCTCAGGGTGAGGACGAGGATGACCTCACCCCATCTTCAGGAGATGCCCTGGATTCATCAGTGACCTGCCATGTATCTTCCTGGGGTTAAATATGGGAGTACTGCCCCTATCAGGACCCCAGAAGGCTCTGACATGAGTAAAACTCATTCTTTAGCCAACTCCAAAGTCAAGCTAAAAATTTTGACCTCTAGGCTAAAAATTTACTGCTGTCTTGTCCTTTTCCAATGCCAAATTTTGCCCGGCTTGTGCCATCCAAAATAGCCCAGCACAGTCCCAGGAATGAGACGACAGGCATGACAATCTGCTCATAACACAATACAAGCAATATAAGAACACCCGGATTTTCACAGAAATCCCTCCCATCACAAAATTCCAAATGTAGTGCTTTCTTTGTCTTATAGCTCAAAACCAAAAGAAATTAAAGTCCAAATAGCTTTTCTCCTTTACTTCTTATACTATTCGGCCTCAGTCAGGGTAGAGTCTTTCCAATGCCCAGAAGGGGTGAGAGTTCCCTCAGCAACTGTGGCCTCTGCCATCATTGAATGAAATTGGTGCTGTTTCTTCAGGGTTCCCTAAAGTAAAAATAAGTGAATCTAAAGCCTCCTGCTTGCCTAAATTCTTAGAGTCCCCCACAAAATCTCTATAAGGAAGCCAATCCACACCGTATTGTGGAAAGAATACACATTATTTCTGTCTATCCAGTAAAGCTCCCCTAATTATTCTGGTAATGGACCAGTGACCCCAAACTGTCCAGGGAACTTCCCAGGAATTGTTCTAACTGGAGCTGGACCAGAGATGTGGCCAGTACTTTCTGCTCATGAGGCTATGGAGGAAGAATCCTGGCACTGCTGATGACCAGCTCTTGCTGTCACATTGAGAAGAGACCAGAGGTGAGGAGAGAGTTCCAATGATGCTTACAGCCCTAGTTCTAGGCATCCCAAAGACCAACTGGCCCCCTGCCCATCCCATGGTATAGCTCCAAGAACCAATGAATTCTGGAATTTAAATGAGCTCAAGTTGGGTTTTTGCCATCCGTAGACAGACCTCAATGGGCTAGGACATTATTAATCAAGATCTTCTATGAAAGTAAAAATTGGTCAGGTGCAGCAGCTCACGCCTATAATCTCAGCACTTGGGGAGGCTGAGGCAGGTGGATCACCTGAGGTCAGGAGTTCAAGACCAACCTGGCCAACATGGAGAAACCTTGTCTCTACTAAAAATACAAAAATTAGTCTGGCGGGCATGATGGTGGGCACCTGTAATCCCAGCTATTCAGGAGGCTGAGGCGGGAGAATCGCTTGAACCCGGGAGGTGGAGGTTGCAGTGAGCTGAGATTTCACCACTGCACTCCAGCCTGGATGACAGAATGAGACTCCATCTTAAAAAAAAAAAAAAAAAAAAGTAAAAATTATCATTTTTGAAGCTACTCCCACAGCCAGTGTATTTGGACACACTCAAAGAAACTGAGGCAGACATCACCTGGTACGACTGCCATTCCTAGTGGAACATTCATGGCAGGGCAGCCCACCCAGCCTGCAGCAAATGCTGAGGAGCCAATGAGGATGGCCTAAGTTACAAAGAAACTCCCAAAGGAATATTAAGGGCTTTGGAAATACACTGGTCCCATAAAACCCCAAAAATGCTGAAATTATTTCTTAAGTATACCAAAGATTGCTCTTTAATGCAACAAACCCTTCATGCTTACGTAAGTCTCCCTACTTCGTCTTTGTTTGAAGTTCAAGTTTTACTTTCCATTGGAAACCACCAAATACTTCCCAGACTCTGAAATGAAGAAAACACAGATCTCAGGGTAACCACACATCTTGGACCAAAAAGTCAACAGATAATCAGCCAGAAAAGGTTGGGGTGTACTACAATAGCAGTATAGCTTGGAGGTAGGAATCAATGTGATATACGACATAGAGACTAGGATTCAGAGGAAAGGTGGAAAAATTCAGCTATTATTCATACAATACCGGACAGCACAGAAATATTCAGAAATTCAGAAACATCAGATGGTTGACAACACATGGGCGGAACACCGGAATAACTCAAATGACTGACCACATTTTAAATCTTTTTTCAAATGGATGTTGGAGTTATATTTCCAAATATTTATGACCCAGCCCCCCCACCCAGAAAAAAACCCTGGAAGTCCAGGTTGTTTTGTGGCTCTGTGATGTAAAACTAATACTAGTAAAATTTGCAGATGGTGGATTGAATTTTCCCTGAGGAGGCTGCTGTTGGGTAGACACTGTCTGGGTATGAAAATAACCACCTGGGCTCCCTTCTGACATTTCTCAATATGCAGGGGGTTCAATAAAAGTGTTTTCCACAGTTGGCATTGGGTTCTTTAAGGATAACTGTACAAAAAATAAAATCACACCCTAGCTCTTCAGAGTCTGAACTTATTATAAAACACACCAGGGAACGGAAAGAGCTTTACCAACAAAACCTCTGACACCACACGGTGCTTTGTCAGGTCAGAGAGGAACATCAAGGCAAGCAGGTGTCCTGGGTCCCACGGGAGATGGAGGACAGCCATGGAAGCAGATCATGCCCCACAGACTATCCCTGGTTCACATTCCTCACTGCCCAATCCATTTCCCCATGAAACTCTAACTTACTGGATTCTACTCCAGGCCCCAAAGTGCCCTGTTACGTTCACCTGGGAAGGATGGACACTGATGGAGTGAGGAGCTCTGCCCTAGGCTGCAGGTCCCCATTACTGATTGCAGCCAACGCTCACTCCTGAGCAGAAAAGCCAGCTGCACCCCTGAGCTCACCTCTCCAGCCACCCCAGCCCCACCTAAATTCCCCGTGGTTATCACCAGCTGTTCTTCCAGCATTTTGATAACAATGCACCGTTTTATTCAGATGAAAAGGTCAAATTTTCATGCATGCATGCCAATGTGCTTATAAAGCTACACTGGATAGTCACTGAATACAGTTGTGAATCACATTTTTTCTTCATCATCTCAAAGAAGCCAAATGGTGAAGCCATCCAAATCTCCAAAGGCGAACCACTGGCCAATCTTTAAATGGCATTTGTCAGATTCATTTCTATCCCCTCCAGACTGTCAGCACCACCACTACCTGCACTCGTTTCTGTGCAAGTGCTTTCCACCTCTTGTGAGCTTCAAGTAGTTGCATGTCAGGGTGATCCTCACACCTGGGCTTCAGTAGACTGCATCCTGTGCCAGAGACCCCTGTGTCTCTGGGGTCTGCCTGGGGGCTGCATGTAAGCTTGTCATGCAGGCGACTGCCAGGCATGCTGCCTCACATGAAAAGGCCCCACGGAAAGAGCTTCCATGGTGCCTGGGCAGCTCACTTGTGCCTCTAGGGACCTCAGGAATTGGCTCCCAACCTCCAGCCAAGTTCGCCTGCACCATTGCACAATACTGGGAAACTAAGCCTTTCATTCAGAAGTACTCTCATTATTTCAAGGGTTAACGGCTCCTTATGGGCAAAGTTTGCCTAGAATGTGTTAGATTCTAGGTTGTTTGTTTATTTGCATTTCAGGGGAAATGGAGCAAAGAGAAAGAATATTCATTAATATAGTTTATCTTTCATTACTCCCTTTCATTATCTTCCTACTTTACTCCCTCCTTCCCCACTGCCCGCCAACTTGGAAAAGATCTACAAAGCAGAAAAATACAAAAATGGAACAATAAAATGAAGCATGAAGAAATTCTGTTTCAAAATAAACTGCAAGCAGCATAACTAAAATCAAACTCTCAAGCCAATAGGAACTGACTGTAATTTGCCCAGAGAATATTCTTAAAATAAATCTCCCTTATCCCTCAAGATGTTTCTGAGACATTTTAAGCTGGATTTTTATTAGTCACATTCAAGTCGAGTTTCCCAACTAATATATAACAGTCTAGCAGATTGCATTAAATTCAGAAACCACCACTGTAGACACTATGAATTGGCTACCCAAAAGCTATTCCCAGCTTCTTTCTCCCTCGCCTTCTACTACAGAGGCTGGAATAATAAACATTCAGCCATGACGTTTCAGCTTCCCTTGCAGCTAGAATGGTCACATGATCAACTCTAGCCAATGACAGACATAGGGAAGTTAGTCCTGCCATTTCTAAGAAAGCATTTTAAAGGGGTTAGGTTTGGCTGTTATGGGCTGGTGGCCTTTTGTACCTTCCTCCTTTGTTTCTCCTTGGGATGTCAACATGATACCTGGTGATGCAGCTGCCAACTTAAAACATGGAGTGACAATCTTGAGAATGATGACAGCAAAGTGGAAAATGGAGCAAGGCTATGTGTCCACAACCTTGTTAAACCATGGGAGAGTACTGGTCTCTCTGCTCCCAAGTTTACTGGTGAATGAGATAAACAATTCTCTTACTTGTTTAGCCACTGTTAATCAGATATCATGTTGTCAGCAGCCCAATCCACTGCTACCTAACATCACTTCTGGATTTGTAGAATCAAATCATTTCCTGATTTTTAAATGAGAGCTGCTTTGGTTTAATTTTCATTACTTTCTGTTTGTTATTTTTAAGGGATCCCCTCTGGGAATTTAATTTTGACAATTTCAATGCTTATTTGTCAGTAGGCCATTGACTTGAGTAATTACATCTGCCCAGAAAGTGATGCAGCCATAAATCAGACTGAACTTCACCATCAGATCTGGCTGAATTCAATCATTAGGATTTGAGGTTTTAAAGTTCTTGGCCATTTTGTTTAGGATCCAGTGTAAGCAAAAGCTACTGTTTCAGAATAAAAACAAGATTCCCCCCCACCCTCCATATAAACCACCAGCTTTCCAGAATGAATGGTTTGGGGAAATTGAACTGGAGGAATTCCATAGATATTTGTATTTATAACAATCATAAGAAAAAACTGGCCTTAAAGAGCAAATGCCTATAGTTGGGAAGGACTCATGCCTTCTGTTGGCAGGCATCAGAGACCCAACTAGAAGCCAGTACTTTGCAGGTTTTTGTGGAATTTTTTCGCACATTCTTCAAATTCAATTTGTAACCAAGAAATAGTTTCTTAAAGAATGACCATTGTTTGCTAGTCCAGCTAGTCTCAGCCTACTATAAACTGCTTGGCATGCCAGACCAAAAAACACTCCCTGAAAATTTATTCCTTTTCCCAAAATGTGAAAGTCATTGTCTAACTATGTTAAACACTTGGACATTACTGTACCCAAAATCACCACTCATATTACTCAGAAAGCTCCCTGAAAAACACCCTTAGAAGAGAGGCCAAGCAAAGGTTCTGGAGGGGGAGGTTTGAAACAGAGTGAATGAGACAGACATGACCAGGAGCGAACTACCACATAGACCCAGTGATAACCCCACTTGCTAATGAGCCATTTTTAAAACATTACAGATAATAATAACTCATTTGATGATTATGAATGGGCATAGGTAAATTATCAACAAAGAGGGGAAAATACACTACACACCTAATAAGCTAAGAGTTTAAGTTTTGGATCCACTTGTAATATAGCAAAAAATATTCAAGGAAGTAAAAAAGAAAGGAAAGGAACATTCGCTGATCACCTACTTAGTGCCAGCCATTTCATTCATTTATGGAACAGATATTTACTGAGTGCCTACTATGTGTCAGATTCTAAGCAAGGAGCTGGCAATACAGAAGTGATTTAAAATGAGCTGTGTTATCATAACTATTTTCTCTCTGATCCCCATTTCAAGCCTGTGCACTGCACTTTGGTATTCGCATTTTTATAAATAAGGAAACTGAGTCACAGAGAGTTAAGTGATTTGCCCAAGGGCACACATCAAGTAAGTGACAGTCGAGCTCAGACCTATCTGAAACTATGGACCATGCTCTTTCTACTATACTTTGTTCCCTCTCAGCTGTAATTATAATTAAAAGCAATAAGTTTAAACCTGGAAATAAATCAGAACCAAAGATATAAAACTGAAAGCCAATGGTGGCAGCTGAATTCATAAGGAAACATGAACTCGTACCCTGAATGAGATCTTGTGAATGGCAGGATTCCATGCTGCCAAGTCTTCATCTCTTGCTCCTCAGCTTACTCTATGTCCAACAACAGTGAGCGTCTCCTCCTAGAAGCACCTCTTCTCGGGTACTCCCTGACTACTAGACTAGCTTCTAGGACACCACACTCCCTGGTTTCTCTTCCACATCGTTGACCACCCTGTCTTGGTCTCCTTTGCCAGCTCCTCCTCCTCTGCCAGAACTCTAAATAGTAGAGCACTGCACAGCCCAGCTCTGACTTTCCCCCTTCTCTACTCCACTCCTTCCTTCTCTACCCATGTAGCATACCTAGTGCTATGACTGCAAAGACCATCCACATGTGGAAGGCTCCTGAATTCCCAACTCCAGCCCTGGCTTCTCCTCTGAGCTCCAGTGTGTCCAACTGTCTACTCAACATCTCCACCCAAAGAACACAGAGGTCTGAGGGATGACAGTTTAAATCTGAAATTTTAGTGATAGGAGATCCAGAAAAAAAAGTTGCATCACAGAAGCAGGAGAGATTTTCAGGAAGAAGGGGATGTCCATCAGTGTCAAGTCAAGTCAAGGGTGGAAAGAGTCCATTTTTCTCCTCTTGAAGGACGGTGTCCACCACCATTCAAGGCCCCCAAAGAAAGCAAATATGCCACTCAAGTTTCTCTCTATAAATATCAAATTTAGTCCATTTTCTATGAATGGAGCTAATCCTACCCACCTCATAGGATTGATGCAAGAATAAAATATGAAAGAAAATCATAAAACATTCCACATACGTGAGATAATGTCAATATGAGGAATAAATGCCACAGAATACCTGATATCCCCAATCACAGCCCAATACAAAATGACCCAGCCTGATTCCCAGTATCTCAGCTCTTGGCCAATTCTCCCTCCGCACACAGCAGTGGGAGCATTGGGTCCTCATTTCCTTCCATCTTGGAAAATACACTTTTAATTGGAATTTTAAAATCTTGACAGTTGAAAGAAAACTTAGATAATCTGATTCAACTTCTCCTCTTCCATCTGCCTATTGATTGTAAATCCAAAATGTCTTCAGTGATTTCCATGACTAAGCAGACCCCGTCAAATTCCAACACATTTCCCTACCTTCAAAAGTAAACATCTTTGAATATGCTATTCAATTGGATGACATAGCGTTACTAAGCAAGCCACTCCCCTGGGAATACAAGTGAATTAATTTGGAGATATGTAAGAAAGGCAATGGACTTCAGTCTACTGAAGGAAGCCTACATCTGCACATAAAAGAGTGAGGGTATCTATCAGACATTTACTATCAGCTGAGTGCCACTAACAAGAAACATTATCAGGGCCCAGGGGAAAGGAAATCCTCCCAAAGCTAGGATAATCAGAGAACAGAGTATAGCATTAATGGAATTCAAGGAGCACTTTTACTAGAGGTTTCCCCCATGTGTGGGAGCCTTGGGTCACTCACTGCTTTCCAGGGTTTGAATTCCAAGAGGACACATAGTCAATCTCTCCCTATGGTTGTGACCCAGCCTATCTTTGACCCCTCAAAATGCTGAGAATTGTTTCCTGTAATGAAACTACATTACAATTTCAGAGTGCCAGTGGACCCCATGGAACTCATCCCAAGGACCCCAAGTCACAGTCCACATGCTTGTTAACATGGACACACAATTTGCTCAGATGACATCTAGTGTTCGTCTCCTGAACCTCATCCTCCCTAGGTGCTAGCATTGAAAGTGCAGTCATGATGCAGCTGTGAAAATAAGATCACCCCAAAGCCTCACATCCTTTGGGTGTGGTTTGTTTGAATATCAGCAGGTACATATATGGATTCTGAGAATTATTAGCCAAAATAAGATGCTTCAGTTCTCCCAGTCTATCAGAAAGCAGTAGAAGGAAATTGTTGGGTGGGGTGGAAAGTGGTATTAACAAACAGACTGGAGCCAGAGCACATGTTACAGGAAAAGAGAACGTGGTGGTTTTCCATAGCATCAAGAAGGTTGTCAGATCCGTGGCCCATAGACCGTCTGTGGTAGAACAAGGCTGCCCTCATCTCATGACCTGGAAGTCTCAACTAGAAAATACAATCTAGACAGAAAAAAAGAGAAAGGCACATCCAAAATTTTACAGAATAGGAAAAAAATGTACTGCTTTTTTGAGTTTCAGATTGAGTCAACACCAAAGTGTGCCCACCAGGCAAAGTCCTCAGACAAAGTTGGTGGTTCCTCTTCCTGATCTTACAATTCTCTATGCTTCAATGTAAAAACACTACTTCTGGCAAGTAGAAGTTGATTAGAAAGTCCAAGATGAAAGTCCTATATTGCTACATTTATTGCATTTGGTTGTCATTTATGGTCACAGCAATTCCAACTTCTTTATTACTAAATCTTTGTAATCCCAGAGTCTAGCACAGTGCCTTGCCCACAGAAGATATGAGTTAATTACTTATTATTTAATCTATCAGTGAAGGACCTAGCCAGGCTTGATCAAATAATTAAGGCCACTTGAATGTCCATAGGTCTTTGGAACTCCAGGTTGACAGTTCAGCACACAATGCATCTCAGGGGCTTATCCCTTCCTCATCTGAGCTATGGCCCAGTGCTGGAAGCTGACAAACTCTTTTGCCTACTGAAAAGGAATCATCACTGATCATTAAAGGAATGCAAATCAAAACCACAATGAGATACCATCTCACGCCAGTCAGAATGGCGATTATTAAGAAGTCAAGAAATAACAGATGCTGTCGAGGTTGTGGAGAAGTAGGAACATTTTTACACTGTTGACGGGAATGTAAATTAGTTTAACCATTGTGGAAGACAGTGTGGTGATTCCTCAAAGATTTAAAACTGGAAATACCATTTGACCCAGCAACCCCATTACTGGATCTATACCCAAAAAAATATAAATAATTCTGTTACAAAGATACATGCACATGTATGTCCATTGCAGCACTATTCACAATAGCAGAGATGAAATCAACCCAAATGGCCATCAATGATAGACTGGATTTTAAAAATGTGGGACATATACACCATAGAATACTATGCAGCCATAAGAAGGAATGAGATCATGTCCTTTGCAGGGACATGGATGATGCTGCAAGCCATTATCCTCAGCAAACTAATACAGGAACAGAAAACAAAACACCACATGTTCTCATTTATAAGTAGGAGCTGAACAATGAGAACACATGGACTCAAGGAGGGGAACAGCACACACTGGGGCCTGTCAGGGGAGGACAGGGGGTTGGGGCAGAGCATCAGGAAAAATAACTAATGCATGCCAGGCTTAATACCTAGGTGATGGGTTGACAGGTGCTGCAAACCACCGTGGCACACATTTGCCTATGTAACAAACCTGCACATCCTACACATGTACCCTGGAACTTAAAATTAAAATTAAAAATTAAAAAAAGAAAAGGAAACATGTGGGTAAGCACAGTATACGTTATGAATTAAATTGTATCCCTTCCAAAAATATATTGAAATTCTAACCACTGGTATTTGTGAATGTGACCTTATTGGGAAATTTTGGAAATACGATCTTACAGAGTTAAGATGGTCAAACCTAATCCCATATGACTGGTGTCTTCATAAGAGAAGACACAGGGAGAATGCCATATGACGTGGAGGCAGAAGTTGGACTGGTGTGTCTAACAGCCAAGGAAACCACAAGAAGCTAGGAAGAAGCAAGGAAAGGCTCTCTCCCAAGGCCTTCCAAGAGAGCATAACCAGATTCCAGACTTCCAGCTCCAGAGCTGCAAGATAATATATTTCTGCTGTTTAAAGCCACTCAGTTTGAAGCAGCCCTAGGACACTCACATCCTGTGTAAATACAATCTTCTCTCCAACTGAAAATGGACTTCCAACACAAAGCAACTCTCTCACTAATGCATATACTGACACCACACAGTTAGGGTGGGAGGGAAGCAGGGCACTGTCCCACACTCAGCACCACTCCCTTATTCTGCTGGAGGCCAGTCAACATACATAAATATATTTAGGTATATCATATGTAACTAATACCGAAGAAAGCACATCCAGTCATTTAGTAAGTAGTCACTGAGCCTCTGCTATTTGCGGGCAGCATTCTAGACAAGGAGGCTGTAGCAGGGAATAAAACCAACAAAATGTCCTGCCCTCATGGAGCTTACATTCCAGCAAAGGAAGACAGTCAAGTATCAAATAAGCCAGTAAAATATATGAAATGCCGGGTGTTGATGAGGGCGTGGAGCAAAATAAGGCAGTGATAAGATATGCTGGGGGTAAGGATAAAATTACCCTGTTAAAGGCAGGGAGAAGTCCAGAAGGCCTCTTGAGAAGATGTTGCACAAAGAACCTGAAGAGGGTGAGGCATCAACCCATAGATTGTTTTTGTTTTTGTTTTTGTTTGAGACAGAGTCTCACTCTGTCACCCAATCTTGGCTCACCGCAGCCTCCACCTTCTGAGTTCAAGCAATTCTCCTGCCACAGCCTCCTGAGTAGCTGGGACTACAGGCATCTGCCACCATGCCTGGCTAACTTTTGTGTTTTTAGTAGAGACAGGGTTTCACCATGTTGGCCAGGCTGGTCTCGAACTCCTGACCTCAGGCGGGTGATCTGCCCGCCTTGGCCTCCCAAAGTGCTGGGATTACAGACATGAGCCACTGTGCCTGGCCATCAACCCACTGATGTTCATGGAAGGTTGCTCAGGCAAAGGGAACGGCCAGTTCAAAAGCTTTGAGGCTGGAAGGGGCCTCGTACATTGCAGGACCAGCCAGGAGGCCAGGGGCCAAAGCAGATGGCAGACGGTGAGGGAGGGCGTGGTGTGGAAAGGATCATGCAGTCTGGAAAACTTGTTGGGACTCTGGTTTGTATCCCCGAGGGAGTCGGGGAGCTATTGGAAGGTTCTGTGACATTGTGCATCATGAGAATCACTGCAGCTGCTGTCCTGAGACTGGAGTGTTGCGGGAGAGGACAGGAGCAGCGTGACTATAGAGAGATCACTGCAAAAATCCAGGTAATATGGCTTGGACTAAGGTGGTAACCGTACTTGCCTGAGATGCCAAATTGCATGCCATGATTTCTCCATTTACACACACACACACACACACACACGCACACACACACTTGCAAGCTAACTGCAGTGATCACAAGCCGAATGGGCACAATACTTTTAAAAATAGGCTTTGGTCAATCTCAAAAGGTGACATACTGTAGAACTGCATTTATATGATATTCTTAAAATGACAAAATTATAAAATGGGAGAACAGATTTGTGTCTGGGGTGGATGGGAGGAAGGAAGGTAAACGTGGCTACATTAGGAAGCACCAGGGCCTTCTCTTTTTTTTTTTTTTTTTTTTTTTTTGAGACGGAGTCTTGCTCTGTCGCCGGGCTGGAGTGCAGTGGCCGGATCTCGGCTCACTGCAAGCTCCGCCTCCCGGGTTTACGCCATTCTCCTGCCTCAGCCTCCAGAGTAGCTGGGACTACAGGCGCCCGCCACCTCGCCCGGCTAGTTTTTTTTTTGTATTTTTAGTAGAGACGGGGTTTCACCGTGTTAGCCAGGATGGTCTCGATCTCCTGACCTCGTGATCCACCCGTCTCGGCCTCCCAAAGTGCTGGGATTACAGGCTTGAGCCACCGCGCCCGGCCTAACCAGGGCCTTCTCACAAAACTCTTCTGCATCTTCACTGTCCTGGCTGGGATGTGGCACTGCAGCTACGCAAATGCCACCTTTAGGGGAAACTGGGTGGAGGGTACATGGTACGTCCACCTTACTGCTGTCAACCTAAACAACAGAGAGGGAGACTCCAAGAGAAGATGATGTTGATTTAGGAGTATGTATTGCGATGGGAATTTGCATGCCACGGTGAATTATATGCATATTTAAGGAGTGAAAGGAAGGCAAAGGCTTTTAAAGGGAAAATAAGGACGATGGCAATTGTCTTGAGATAATTATCCTTGGCTACAAGGATCAATGTAGAGGATAGTGCCAGTCTGAGGATGGACAGGAAGTTGCTGGGCAGATGTCAGGTTGTCATGGCCTTTTGCAAGCTTGTAATTTTTGCAGTCTTTGCTGAGAGCTCTTGTTATCAGGCATTTGTGCGTGAGCACCCTTCCCTCCTGGCCTTTCATGGCTCTGTTTGTCAGGGTTTTTAGCACAAGTGACTCCATTTTGATTCTGACAATGTTCATGCTTCTTATAATTGAACAGGAATCTATAACTATCTCAAAATTAAAACTTTTTAAAAACATTATTTGAAAAATAGCATTTAAGCCTAAAGTGAAGTCCAAACCGCCGACCTTTATGTCTTAGGGGGAATGGGCACACCAGAATCGGCCATGAGAAACGATCACTGAAAGCACTCGGCAGTGCGGCATTAAGTAAACACAGCCGCGCCGGCTTCTCTGTGAAAGCCACACCTAAGCTTTCTGTCCTCTAAGTGTGACTGATACATCATCACAAGCACACATCCATCAGAGGAGGCGGAGCCTTCTCTGCAGGGGGATTTTATTTTATATGTGAGTCTGTGCCACCATGGCAGCTTTCTCCACCATCCCCCAGAGCACCCATACATTTCACAGAGCTTCTGTCAAAAGCAGCTTCTCCTTCTGATTCATCAGAAGGGGCTCACAGTGAGCCCGCCTGCCCCAGGTCCTGCCCTCCCCTGCCTGGCTAGGGCGGCTTCTCCTGAGCTCCTAGGACACTACACCTGTCACACCCCATCCAGCTCCATGAGTCCCACCATGGGTGACTGTGGATGAGACTTCATCTCCAGACAAACGTGGGGTCATGATAAATTAGGAGACATCACTGCACACCTTTCCCAGGTACTTTATTAAAATGCTAGCTAACTCCAGTCACAGCACTAGGGCTTAAGGTACCCGCTATCCACATTTCTTCGAGAACGGCACATGCTCAGCTCCACTCTGTTTGCAGACTTAGTAAAAGTCTCAGTAAATTGTGTCCATTCATTTCCTCTTTAAGCCAAGTTACTTATCACTCCCCGCTCATGAACTCCTAAAATTACACAGAATCTTTCCTAGGGAACCACACTGAAATCGGCACAGACTCACTCCGGCCCCAAAGTCAATATACTCAACTGTTCAAGACCTGCACTATACGTCAATCCTACCAGACTGTCCACATGTAAATACATGAGACTCATGCTACCCTGGAGCCCTTTCCAAAATAGGACTGTTCTAGAACATATGAGCCGTTTCAGAAAACATGGAACAAAGATGATTCTTCAAATGAGATATGACTGGAGGTGACACGATATAGGCATCTGGTCTACATTGTCATGAGGAAAGCCCCAAACAAGTTAAGCAAATATAGAAGAAGCCCCAAACAATGAACAAAAGCCTCAATGGCCCCTTCTGGCCAGAGCCCCATGCAGTACTGGGATTGGCTGCTACCTGACCTCCCACCGACCCAGCGACGTGCCACCTTATGGCACTCCCTCGGTGGCCACCAACACAATGGATTAAGGTCAGACCCCAGGACCTTCCTGAGCTGGCTGCCTCCTACACCTCCAACCCCGAATGCCACCATTGACACAGAGCAGCACTTAGCACGAGCCACCCCAAACATTGCTGGTTCCTTGCATGTGCCTTCACATGTGCAGCAGGGTTTGTTCCTCAACCAGAGATGTCCTTCCTCGGCGTCTTTCTCCAACTAATGCCTATGCTGTTCTAAAAAGGCTCAAATATAGCTGGCCTTGACCTCCCAGTCAATTCACCCCCAAGACACCTGTGCCACTTGTGTCCTAGAATGTATCACCTGTCTGCATTATCCTCATCCAGTCCTCCCTGCCTGTGTGTCCTCTGACAGCAGACACTATGTTCATCTGACTTTGTGTCTTTGTCTGACTTCTAGTAACCCTTGCTGGATGGGTGAATGAATGAATGGACATCCTTCAAATGGAGACTCCCACAAAGTTAGAGCTGGGGGGCCCTTCACAATATCTAGGTCAATCCCCTCACTTTGCAGATGAGAAAAGTGAGGCCGGAAGAGCTATGACCCACCCAAGGTCACACAGCCATATCATTGGCTCAATCAGGACCTAATAAACCAGATGAAGGGACGTGACACCATAAAACAGTCCCTAAATAGCAGAGCTCAGCATTTAAATGGTACATTTCTCCTGAGAAGTTCAAGACACTTTAACGCTGTGAGCATCAGCCTTACTGCCTCTGTGAGATGTAGGGACTTGTCAATGGTACAGATTAGCCACTAATGTTTCTCAGCATTGTTTCTTGACTTAAATGGTCCACTAAACAAAACTGAATGTCTTAGCACAAGGTGGTGGCACTTCTGGGAGCCTTCTGGTTAAAAATACAGTCTCAAAGGTTCAAAGTTGTGATTTCCATGGTAAGGATCAAGCACTCACAGAGAGCCCCTGAAATTAAGTGACGAAGAGTTTGGGTAACAGGTTAGACACCGAGCACCAGCTTCAAGGAGCTGACAGGCGAGCTTAACAGGACCACCATGGAAAGGGAGCTTCCCATAGTGAGGACCCTGCTCATATCCACAGGCCAAATCCATCTTGTAACAGAGGCTAGATTCACTGCTACTTTGTCTTAAGTTAAGCCCTGCTGGAATTCAACACATTTCAGTGCCTCACAGAATCATTTCTCAACAGCCAACAGCAGTGTTACAAAAGTAAACTCAGGAAGGCATTCTGAGCAGATCAAAGATGTGAGTGTTGGCACTCACACCCAGCCTAGAGAAGAAAACAAGGAGACACAGTAAAGGCTCAAACCAACCAGAACTGTGGTGTCTGCAGGGAGAGTGTGGGATCTGGACCCCAAAGACTGAGTATTAGATTAGAGACTTTGGGAAAACCAGTTAACCTCTCTGACCTCAGTTCCCCCAGTAGCAAGATGAGGATGCTACTGACTTCACAAGGTCACTGTGGAAATTATATTAAATAACAGAGAGAAATGGTGAACTCCGTGACACTTTAACCTGCCAGTTATTATTAAAACGAAGTAGAAGTGTACACCTAGGAATTCCTCATAAAACTGAAAATAGAATTATGTAGATTGTACTTTATAGATTATAAGGATGCCATAATTAAATCTTTCCTCCACATACAGGAGACCACAGTAAAAAAATGTGAGCAGCATCTACTTTGTAATTAACATGAACACCTCTCAAGTTATTTTGCTACATTTACAAGTGTAGCGTTATTATAACTAGAATACGTAGTATATAATTATAATAATTAGACATTATAATTGTAATATTACCCTCTCTTGATACAAAAATTAACATTGATGGTGGAGGGGAGAGGCTGAGAGAAGACCCATCACGGCCAAGGAGGCAGTTATTAAGGCCAATGCGACATCCCTTACGCTCACCCCATCTTCCAGCAGCTGCATCTTTGGTGGAGGCCTGCAGAGGCACCAGCGGCACCCCAACCGCCACCGGGCTTCTGACCCCAGCGGCAGGTCTAGACAATTTCCTTTCTCACCAGGGCGTATTTGAATTTGCTAACACGCAGCCATTTCGACTCTTAATGAGTGATCTGTCCTTTCCCATTTAATATATGAAGGAAGCTCCAATGAGTAGAAAAATTGCCAAAAGGCAAGCACTCAGGGAGAAACAAGGCAGATAACTGGATGTTTGTCCTAATTTGCTTATCTCTGTAAAGCCACAGCGACAGCCGAGTCCAACCAGGGCTGCACGGAAGGGCCCGCGGGTGATGGCTTCGCCGCCAGAAGTCGAGGAGCGCCCTCTAAGGGCCTCAGAGCGCAAGCGCTGCCCCGGCCGGGCCGAGGGAGGAAGACGCAGGTTTTTCAATGAGCAAGGATGACTTAGGAGGGAGGAAAACAGGGTGCTCACGAATGTGAATAACCAATACCTTCCTGATTCCAAATGTTCTAACATACATCTACAAAAATTGGTAAAAGAGATGGATGAAACAGTATCCACCACTGTCCCCCAGCGACCCAGCTCTCCTCCCCAAAGGCACCAAAGTTTGCAGTTTCATGGGTACTCTAACAGAAACATCCTGTGCACTTACAAGTAAATACATACACATACATATTCCTTTCTCTCCTTTACTTTTATATCTTTAAATACCTCTATTTTTAAACTGAAATAAAGGCTTCTGGTAACAGTTTAACTATAACACAAGAAATCCCTAAGTTCCAAGGGGGGCAAAAGAAGTCAAAAGAGGACTGCTCCTTAATCAGCCAAGGGTGATGGAGCCTCTCCCGAAATGTTTGCTTCCAGGCTCCCTGCCTCACTCTCATCCCTTGACTTAGGCAGAATAATGGTCCCCCAAAGATGTCCTTGTCCTAATCCCCAGAACCAAGGATGTGGGCACCTCTAGAAGGTGGAAAGAGCAAGGAAATAGATTCTCCCTTAAAGTTTCAATGCAGGCTTTGATTTTAGCCCAGCGGGGCACATTTCAGACTTCTGATCTCTAGAACTATAATAAAGATCATAAATTTGTATTGTTTCAAGTCATTCAGTGTGTGGCAATTTGTTATAGCAATAGGAAACGAATACGCTCCCCTTCCCCTCCTGTTTTCAGGGAATGGGCCTTTAGAACTTAAATATGATGTGAATGGTCTTGGTAGGGCATCTTGATCATGCTCTGGAACTGTCTGGTGATAACTTTCCAGGGATGTGAATTGTCACTCTGCAATCCTATGACAACCTCTGATTCCACAGGAATAAATTTCATGATCAATTGATGCACAAAACAGCTCTACCGTCTGCCATTGGTGGGCTCCAATGCACAAGATAAAAGGAGAGAGGGTCTCTCTACGTTCTCTCAAAGAGGACTGAAGTAAGAGGAAAACCTCATAAAGCCACATGCAGGTTGAGCCACAGGCAAGCTTCTAAAGGCTTCCAGAGATGGAAGGAGCCTCCTTCAATTGGTCTATTCTGGAGCGGAGACTAGCCCAAGGCCCCCAGGGGTGCAGGACAGCACTGCCACTCATGCCTAGGCATCCTGATTTTTAACCTACTTCCCTCCGTATATACCAGTGTGTCTCAAATGTTTTGGTGTCTGAATTATCTTCTATTCTTGAATTTATGAGGATGCCAAGGAGGTTATGTTTCTGTGAGTTTTATCTATCCTCATTGACTTTACTGGCAATTAAAACTAAGAAAAGTCTAAAATATGTACTTACTTGTTTTGAAATAACAATAATAAACCATTACATGTTGACATACAAATATATTTATATGAAAGGTAACTGTTTTCCAAAACAAAGAGAAATGAGTGAGAAGAGCAGCTTTGTTTCTACATTTTGGCAAATCTTTTTAATAGAGTATGTCTGATCTGCTTATGCATTCAATCTATTGCAATATGTTGTTTCGGTTGGAGAAAATCCAGCCTCACACAGATGTATAGCCGGACAACTATTTCAACAGACTTTTTGGATAATTTTGAAAAATCTTTGATATTACACCAAAACTCATCAAGTAGCTATTTCTTAGAATCTGAAATCATATGAAGAATTTTTCATATTTTGTTACATTAAAAATCCATTGAGCTATCATGCACTTGGAACAGATCTTTTACCCATGCAAGATTGTTGTAAGGCTATACACTGGTCATTTGGATCTGTTGGTTTATTTGGTTATGCAGATCATCCAAATGTTCACACATTTTATAATATGACATTTATAAATCACATTCATTTATATCACCACTGATCTCACTAGAAAAAAATTTAAATATTGGGAAACTTTCAAGCTTATAGTGGTGGAAACAACTTGGCAAAATTCTAATTTTCACTTGAAAGCTGAAATGATATCACTGGCAAGCAATAACAGCAGTTCTTTTACTAGAAGTAGCAGGTTCCCTTTGTTCATTTTTGAGGAAACATCTGCCAAATACCCAAGTCAGAATAATTCTAGTTGGTCTGTTGTCATTCTTTGTGGTAAATACCACACTCCATTAAAAAAAATCAGCTAACTTAATGCACAACTCAAACAGTGCTTCCCCTTGGGGTTGCCACTGAACTTGGTCATCAGCAGTAGTACCTCATGCGTCCTTCCCATTTATTTACACTATTAAAAAGACAGATAGTCAAAGATACAGAGATTTGGTAAAATTAATAATTTTACTGTGGCAACAAGAACATTCTTAATGAAACTGGCAAATATTTTTTAATTGCAAAGGCCCCCAAAATTCAATGACTACTAGTGCATGGGGATGTCCCTGCCTTGATTCTCAGTAAGGCACCCGCAGTTTACCCATCAAGCTTTTGCACCCTCAGTGCACATGTCAACTGTGAAAAAGAAAAATAGCATCTCAGTAATCTCAGTATTACTTTGAAAATAGTTTCAACACGGAGAATTCCCTAAAAGCTTCTTTAAAGAAGAAAATAAAAATCATCCCTAACCACCCTAAGATATCCACTGTAAATATGTGCATGTGTGAGTACATCCACATGTGTTTAGAAAAATGTATCATACCAGACTGGCAAGGCCATCATAATTTTAACGTTTGCATAGTATCCTGTTGCAGGGATGGATGTGCGTGGAGGAGAGGGCACTGCTTGCTTATTTTGTTTTACGTTTAATTGACCCTACACTGAAGGGCTTATGCAGATCTTCAGTGTGTCCTGCTTTAAGCAAAGTCCCTCTGGAGCCGTCACTATTATGTGGCCCTGGGTAATTTCCTTACAGAGATTCTGGCCCCAAAAGGGTGGTGAAGGTGAGGGCTTGACACAAGCAGCTTGCTTGGTCCATGCATTAGTTCAACCAGAGAGAGGGAGCAGTCTGCCCATGGCGTTGCGTCAAAGGGAGCCCATGAAAGAAATTATGTACCCCATAATTTCATCCACAGCATGGGCAGCCATCTACAGGTTGCTATGTCTGTTTCTATCCTTCTATTACTTAATTTAAATTTAGTAGATTTCATTCTGAAATGTGCTTGTCCTCCTTTGTCCACTTCTAGTCTGGTCATCATTTTACTGTAGATCCCACGTCAACACAGTAGAGAGAAGGGCTGGGAAGCTGTCCAGCCCCAGCATTCCTCAGCACAGTGATTCACAGAGCAGAAGGCGAAAGAAGCAAGAGTGCAGATCGCGGTGGGATTCCAGGAGCTCTCACAAACAACCCTGCCCGGACCCACTCACATGCAACCCACGGGCAGGTGGCAGAGGAATCGGAAAGGCAGAAGGCTGGAATGGCCACAAAGCCAGGGCAGCACTGGTTTCAGTTTCAGACCATTTTCACAAACAAAAACTCTTTCAGCACTCGGAAAATTTTCACTTAGAAAAACAAAAGCCAGGAGTTATAGGTGGGGAAGTTGGAAGACTTTATTTAGTTTTATTCCTCTCAAGTACTGTGCAAAATATTCAGTGAATACCCTCCTAGAGATCACTAATGGGAAGAAAAAGACCCTACCACAGGCACTGCCTTTTATGAAAAAGTGGCATTGGCATCAGAATACCTGGCATAAACCTGAACTAAGCATTGGGATGATGTATCTACCAAACAGTCACAAAGCAATGTGACCCCCAACTTTTCTTCCTTGACCTCTGAAGTAAGAGAACAGTATATACGCTGGTACCCTCGTTGGAATAGTATCTGACAATCATTGTCTGCTTCTTGGATTTCTACAAACCAATGACCGAAAAGCCACAGTTTCAAGTGTAAAAATGCCTGCACGGGAGGTGGGAACAACGGCCGCCAAAGGCTTCGGAATGAAAACCCCACCACAAACTTGTCTCTCTCTGCAGGAAACTTGCAAGAAATCTGACAAGAGCTCGCTAGCATTTTCCGAAAAGCATTGCTCCCAAAGCAAGCATCCATCCTGGCTGCAGCCTCAGCCACTGGGGTAGGGCGAGCTTCTCTGGAATCACCTTTCTCATTTCCCTCTCCCTCCTCTCAAGACAAACATTTTCTCCCAGCTTGAATGTTCCCCGCGGGCGCGCGGGCCTCCTGCCGCCTGGAGCCGGGCTGGCACTGGAGCGCAGCTCCTCCAGAGCGCAGAGGCACCAGATGGCCTGTGGCAGCCCTCAGCCTTTTCCCGCGACCTTCTAGAACAGCCCCGCTCTGCCTCCCTCTGGTCTCCCGAGAGGTGAACGCGAGGAAAGAAGGATGACCACCTACGCTCCCGGGAAATTCTGGGCATAGAAAGGCATTACCCCAGCCCGCATGCCGAAAGTCTCCTTTTCCTTTCCTTTTTTCCCCCTGTGCCTGAATCTCCTGGGACACTTAGACGGTTGGAGCCTCCCGACCCCAGGGCGGGCGACGGCAAAGTTAAACGCCAGCGTGCTGCAGTCCCCGGGCGCCGAGGCTTCCCCGCTCCCGCCTCCCACACAGGGCGCCAAGTGCCCCGACCCGCAAGTGACGAGGAGGCACAGGCTAGTGACACGACCCGTAGCCAGTACTGAGCTGGACAACGAGGCCCGAGCGCAAGAGGGTGCGCGGGGAGCGGAGGAGCGCCGGGGGCCGGGGCGCGGCGCGTACCTGGGGCCCCCGCCGAGGAGGCGACAGGGAGCAGCGCGGCCAGTAGCAGCAGCGCAGCCCAGGGCAGCCGGCGCGGCGCGCGCAGGGTCGCCCCGGCCTCGGGGGCCATCGGGAGCCCGGGGTGAGCCGGGGCTGGGTGCTCTCGGCTGGCCGAGGGGCGCTGGCCGGAGTCTGGGGAGTGCGGAGGCGCCGCCGTCGGGTCCCCGCAGCCGTCCGTCTGTTCTGCGCGCTCTGCGCGGTGCCCGCTGCGCCCCTGCCCCGCGGCGATCGCTCCCGGCCGCGCACCGGCAGCCGCGCTCCGCCACTGAGGCCGCCGACCTCCCGCCGAGCCTTTTAGCCTTGCTTGGGCGCCCCCTGCCGGCATGCGGGGTCGGGGCTGGGGCCGGAGGTGCGGGCGGGGGTGACGGGGGCGACCGGGTCGGTGGGGCCCCGGCCGGAGGCGGGCGGGGCGCGGGCCGTAGGGGCCGGAGCGCCCCGGACCGACTTAGCGGTTCTGAACTTGCGGCGGTCGCTGTGCCGGGCCAAGTGGCTGAGGAAGTTCCTCCCCTGGTCTAACCCTCTCATTTTCTGGCTGGGGAAGTCTCCCATGGGGCAGAGGAATACCCTTTGTCCCCTTACATAAACACCTCTGTGCCCCACGTGGGGACTCGGGCCAGGACCCCTCACCCCGTCCGCAGCGCTGTAGTTCCTGTGGCTAGCCCGGTCCTTCCATGTCCCTCCCCGCACCCAGTGCGCCCAAGTCTGGGGTTTTCAGTGTCCTTAGACCTTGCTGCGTCTAGCTGTCATTTCTAGCGCATGCACGATGCCAGTTTTCAGTGTGCCTTGGTGCCCAGGCCAAGGACTCAGCGGACCCCACCTCTCTCGGTTCTGTAATTTTAACGCTGCCCCAGGTCTCCCTATTCCTCCTTCCAGCCTGGAAGCCTCGCGGCCCTCCAGACGGACTCGGAGCGCCCCTGGAGGCTACAGTGACTGGAGCTCTAGGAAGGCCGGGTCCAGGCTGCCACGTGCTGGCAGACCGTGGACCAGACCGGTGTCCTCGAAGAGCTGACCTGGCTAAACTCATCCCAGCGCTGTCAGTTCTCCCTCTTGACAACCCAAAATTTGACTGGATTTGTGTTCTGCAGAGAGGAAAAAACAAACAAACAAAAAGCTAAATGAATTGTAAATAGATGAAAACTAGAAATACAGTATCTCTTTGAATTTGAGCACCTAGGAAAGGGAAGGCGTAAACCTACCGCTTTCCTTTCCAGAAAACTCTCCTGCTTCCCAGCAAAGGTTTTGTTTTTGTTTTTTTGTTTTTTGTTTGTTTGTTTGTTTGTTTTTGAGACAGGGTCTCCCTCTGCCTCTGCCGCCCAGGCTGGAGTGCAGTGGTGCGATCTTGGCTCACTGCAACCTCCATATCCCAGGCTCAAGAGATTCTCCTGCCTCAGCTTCCTAAGTGGCTGGAACTATAGGCTCCAGCCAACATGTCCAGCTCATTTTTGTACTTTTTATAGAGACAGGGTTTCCCCATGTTGCCCAGGCTGGTCTCGAACTCCTGAGCTCAAGCAATCCTCCCACCTTGACCTCCCAAAGTGCTGGGATTACAGGCATGAGCCTCCACGCCCAGCCTAAACACACACATTTTCCTGCATTACTCCCTTATGTTGTCATGTTTCCCCACATGCCATTTAATGGAGCTGTGTGATTTCTGTCTCACCAGCAGCCACCCGGCTCTTCCTATTTTGGGAGAATGGTAGCTCCCTCCCCAACTCCAACCAAGTGACAGGACCCCTCCTTACCCCTACTCCTTCCCAAAGCCCCACTTCCCCACTGGCTCAGGGCTCTGCAGTGGCCTAGACAGGGTCATTCAGAGTTGGGACTCTTCTAACAGGGGCTGGTGGAAAGGTCTTTTTCTCCCATCATTCATGTATTTGGAAGGATGGTAGCCATGGCAGGCTGAAACAGCCCTCCTCCTCCAAAAGACATTCCTGTCCTAGTCCCTGGCCCTGTGACTGTCACCTCACATGGTTTATTAAAAAGTGATTAAGCATGTTGAGACGGAGAGATTATCGTGGATTATCTGGGTGGGCCCTAATGCAGTCACATATGTAACTTGTAAACAGAGGAGAGGGAGATTGACACACACAAGAGAAATCCAGGTGAGGATGGAGGCAGACATGGGAGCGATGCACCCACAGCCCAGGGATGCTGGCAGTCACCAGAGGCTGGAAGAGCCTCCCCCAGAGCCTGTGCTGGACTTCAGGCCAGTGGAACTGATTTCAGACTTCTGGTCTCCAAGACTGTGAGACAGCAAATTTCTGTTGTTTAAGCCACCCATCCCATTTGTAATTATTTGTTACAGCGGCCACAGGACGCCAATGCAGTAGCCAGGATGGGCCTGTGGCTCTGGCTCCAGCCTGCAGGGACACCAGCCAGAGAGAAGGAAGCCATGTCCGGAGAGAAGACAAGCGGGTAGAAAAGCGCCAGGCAGGTGCGAGAGTCCCGGGCTCCAGCCTCACCCCTGCGCTTTCTGAATGCTGGTTCTGGGGACAGAATATTCCATTTTGCTAATTTAGAATGAGTTTCTATTTTCTGTAACCAATGAGTCTTGGCTAGTGCATTCCCCCCTGTTCTTAAGAGAACAAGAACCAAGATTTATCTTTATTGCTCATCTGTCACCCAAAAGAGGCCATCACAGAACCAAACACAGTAACATCCAGGAAATGCTGAGGTTAACTGCCATTAATTCATTTGTTCAGCAAATACTTACTGTGATCTACTCTGTCCCCAACACTGCTTAGACCCCAGGGATTAGCAGTGACTAAAAGCAGATGAATAGCAGGAGGTAAGTTAAAAGTGGAGAAGGGGAAACAGCGCTGAGGACTTTACAGGCTGCAGGAAGGGCTTAGGCTTTCACTCTGAGAGATGAAGGGTGACACTGGAGAATTCTGATGAGAGAAGACATGGGTAAGCAGGCTCTTACAGTCCCAGTGAGGAAAGACAATGCTTGGACATGACGGACAGCAGTGGGGCATGAGAAGCAACAAGGTTCTGGATGCACCTTAAAGGTATGGCTTGGGAGATTTTCTGACTCATTGGATATGGAGAAAAAGAGGATTTGCAATATACCAAGTCACACTATTCTCATGCTGCTCATTAACTCTCCGTTGTGACTTCTGTAATTTCAGGATGTCACTCTTTAATTTCATTTTAATGAACTAATCTTGCCATAATCTGTAGATGCACACAGTGAAAGCTCATCAGACATCAGTTTTCTTCCCTGCATCCTCATGAGATGCGTGTGCACTTATCTTCCTCCCCAGAATGATACTTATTAGAGCAAATTTCTTAGGGGTACATTTCAGAGTGAAGCACAATGCAAAATTACTTCCAGTTTTAGAGTTTCAGAACCCTCAACCATGGGCTGTTTGATATTAAACAAGATTACTGACACTTATGAGTTCTGATTCTGATTTCATTACAAATTTGAGAACGTGTATTTAATCAAAAGGTATTATTACCCTTAGGTTTAAAAGATCTTAAAGAAAATGGAACTAGGAGTCAGTCATCTGTCCTGAACGTGGTCATCTCAAAAATATGAGCTCACGGAAGTTTTCTTCCTTCTTGTCAGTTTTGACTCCAATGTCAATACTGTTGTCCTATAAAATTTCCTGATGTCCTGATTGCTATTTCTATTTTGTTCATCAAAACCAAACAGACTGGAGGTTGCTCTGGGGCTAGATAGATGACCAGTCATTAAAATCAATGCCTTATTAGCCTGCCTTAGTTCTGCGGTTTTTTGTGACTTCACAGATTAGCTTGTGCTCATATATGCTATTTCTGGTTCTAGTTATTTTTAAAATAACCATACATCCAAGGAGTTCAGCACTCCTCATACACATTGTCGTGGCATTCCTATGTGATAGGGCCAGTTAAAATGCTATTCTCGTGTTTCATATGGATAAATGGGAAGCAAGTTCAAATGACCTTCCAGTACAGATTCAAGTAGAGTTTTGAAAGTGCGTGTCTTATATTATTCATCTGACATCAAATCTTGTTCAGTCTTCAGTTTGGCTCATGTGGCTCTTTACTTCCTTTTTAAGCACCTCATTTGAATATATCTGCATATTGTGACCACAGCAGGATACTACGCAATACCCATTACACAATAGTGATGTGCTTTTCAAAGACTACACAGAAGGAGTACAAAAGAGAGAGTATGCACCTATAGCACTAGATGTGATTGTGGGGAGCTCAGTAAATCAAGACACAGCACATCTGGAGGAACACATCCATCCCCAGGATTCTATGAACAGACGGAAAAGGGAAAAGAAAATAGAGGCAGGCAAGTAGACACTGCCATCTCAATTTCACCTTGACCTGGGAGAAGGATAATAGAAATAGCTTCTAATTGGCAATAAAATAAAACAATAAAATAATGCTTTGCTACTTTTCTTGAACAGTATTCATTTCGTTCCGATTCTCACAACAACTTTAGAAGCACTATTCTGATTTTACAGGAGAAAACCAAGCCTCCAAGAGGTTGTGCGGCATGTGCTTGGCCCTTTAACTGGTGCACCTGGGAGTCCAGTCTGAGCCTCTAACCCCAAGTGCACATCTCTGTCCACCACACATGACACTCAGAAGGTCCTCTCCCTCTCTCCCATTTTCATTAAAACTATGAGGATCAAGGGAGAGAGGACAAATAAAGGTCTCTTTTGCACACCCCACGTGCCCATGTCCACTGCAGATTTATCGGAGACACTTCCTTACCATCCAGATAGTGACCAATCCCTCTTGGCAAACCACTACATGAGACCTCAATGTTACATCACTCATGTTCTTAGGGTTTCAAAGATGCAGGCAAGAAATGGTGCTTCTCAAAAAAAACCTGCCATGAATCCATCATTGCCCAAAACACACTTCCTCTGCACAGAAGTTCTAACATGTTTCCACTGCAAGATAGTGCCAAGGCAATTTTCCTCTGTTGTACAAATCTACTGGGAATTAGTGAAACATAAAGGATTAAGATGTCAGACACCAGCCTCACATATGCATTGGCATGATTAAATAAAAAATCTCACAGATTTGTGTTCTAAGTTTCTGTCCAATGGTCCAGGTCAATCCAGCCTACATTCCACATATGGAAGAAGATATTCCAATTCTGCCAGCTACTGCTTGTCAATGGGAACAAGAGAAATCATTCATTCATTTATTCCTTTATAATATCTTTTGCTGAACACCTGTTTTTGTTTCATGCCATGTAGTAGAATCTGGGAATGCAAATGTGACTAAGACACAGACAGCCCATGCTTCAAAGAGCTCACATTCAAATGCAGCAGATAAACAAATAAACAACTGAAAACAGTCACAATCCAATGTGACAAATGTTGCAATCTTCAGGCCATGGAGCTTAGAGGAATTTTGATGAATGTTGCCCAACACTTCCTTTACTTTACTTATTTTCCCACCAAGGAGATTTTTAACCCTATGTCTACTTCCCATAGGCAGACACAGGGGTACGCTCACTCTCTTCACTCTAATCCTATGGAATTAAAAAGAGCACAGTTTGGGGAGGAGACATTAGTAAGTCTGAGTGGAACAAGAGCTCAAAATGTAGTCTTCAAGTTGCAGCTGGCAGTTTGAAAAACTGGCCCAGCATTATGCTAAGGAAACATATGTCTGGCCGCCTTCCCAGGCTGCATTTTTCTGACTCCCAGCGTCTTGTCAAGAGCAGATCACAACTGCTAGTCCATGAGCAGTGCAGAGCTGCCCACCCGAGCCCATGTTGGTGTGCACAGGGTGTGCCACTCCAGCCCCTCATGCCTCAGATAGCATGAGGACAGACAGGCACTCACTTTGGAAATGGGGACATTCATTGTTTGTTCAGTAGTCCCATAATAAACCCTACCTGAGTACCTGGCCCATGAACAGAGCACAGACCTGTGGTCACCTGTGAAATGATATCTGCACCAGCTGACAGCTGACGGGGGCTTTGCTGTCTCTGCAGTGTGACTGGCCTGGAGGAAGTGATGAAGTAGGCAGTTCACCGGTGGTGACCCCAGCCACTTTCCCTCCTGGGTGGTGTCTCCCTCTCAGGCACCTACCGAAGCACATCATGCCCTTTCATACTGCACCCTTCTCACCACCCATCAAGCCTTCCTTCAAAATCCAATCACCTCCTTCTAACTAGGATGTAAATAAGTGACTGATAAGGCTTTGTGGACTTTTCTCCATAAGGATGTGGTGCTCTGCAACTCAAAATCACAAAGTGTGCGCTCATTCATCCACATGAACCATAACGGAGGGTGACAATTTATTATGCCCATTTTACAGAGGCAGAAACTTAGGTTTTGTGTCCAGCCAATATTCATGCAGTTAAGGAATAGCACAGCTAGGAGGCAAACCCTGATACTCCACCTGCAAACACAGTGCTCTTCGCACAATAGGCCATCAAAACAAGAATTCTCCAGTGTTGAATTAGTAAGTAACAAAATGTCGACAGGGAGGCATTTAGGATGAGGGCCTCTTTTATTTACAGTTAGATTTTCCTGACTTAAGAAAAAGCACCATCTTCTGCATCCTCATTATAACCACTGCTCTCTCACCATGCTTGAGAAGTGAAGTCGATTTTCCTTACATTCTTTAGAATCTGCACAAAAACATCTAGGAGAAAATATTCTGTGATTCTATAGCATCCAAATCAATGTGCTTCCCTAACACAGCTCACAGATCGTACCTAGTTGTTATTCATATGATGCTCCTGAGACGAAAAAGCAGGCTTGAGCTGTTTTATAGGCAACGTCCATTCTGGGAGGGGACCTTACTCTCTGTCTAGATTCATTCATGATTTTGTGAGCCCTCAGCACATTCAGCCTACAGGCCTCTTCCTTGTTCTGGAAGCATCTTTCCCTGACTTCTGACCCTGGAGCCTGTCCTGACCTGTGTTCTGCTTCTCCTGCCTCTGTTCCTCCATCTCCTCTGCAGTGCAGAGCCCTTTTGAAGTCTCCTTCACCCCCTCCATAGAAATCCCATCCACAGTCACTCCAGTCACCCTGCCCTTTCCGTCTTGGGGTCACCTTGCTGCCTCTTCACAGGATTTTTGCACCAACTGATCCCATTCCCTGTTCCTTTCTGCCTTTCCACCTATCCTTCAAAGCTCAGCTTTTATTAGAGTTTCCCTAGAATCCTTTGAGCAGGTAAAATCTCCCCTTTCTACTTGCTCACAGCACCATAGAACTTGCTTTTGTGGTCCTTCCCATGGCTGAATTTTCATGCTTATCTCCATGGCTACTCATCCACCACCCAGCTTGACTGTAAGCTCCATGAGGACTGGGATCACATCTGTTTTTGCTCACCTTGTATCCCTATAGCCTGGCGTGTGACCTGAATCATAGCAGGAACTTAGTAGACATTTGTGAGTTCATGTGTACAAGCACGCATACATGAAGGATCTTCTTTATTCAGTACTGATATAGTAGAATGGTGATATAGTTTGGCTCTGTGCCCCACTCAAATCTCATGTTGAAATGTAATCCCCTGTGTTGGAGGTGGGGCCTGGTAGGAAGTGATTGGATCATGGGGCTGGTGTCTAATGATTTAGCACCATCCCCTAGGGCTGTCTCATGGTAGAATTCTCATGAGATCTGGTTGTTTAAAAGTGTGTAGCACCCCACTTCCCACCCTTCACTCTCTTCCTCCTGCTCCTGCCATGTAGACATGCTTGCTTCCCCTTTGCCTTCCACCATGACTGTAAGTTTCCTAAGGCCCCCCCCAGCCATGCTTCCTGTACAGCCTGTGGAACTGTGAATCAATTAAACCTCTTTTCTTTATAAAGTACCCAGTTTCAGGTATTTCTTTATAGCAGTGCGTGAATGGACTAATACAATTGCCCTCTGCAAGAAGTCAGTGTAAGCTCGGACCTATTCCCTGCTGCAGCCCACTTCCACCCAGACCCTGGCTGTACCCAGCGTGCATAAGCAGCAACTTGGGAGACAGATGTCCTCAGGCCGAGAGACACTCTGGCAAAGACAGTTTAAAAATGTTAAATTTCTCATTCTGGGCTATTGGTACAGTGAGACTAGCAATTTGTAAAAGGATATTTATGTATTGTTTCTAAGGTGAAGGAGGATAAATGCAAGTAATTTTGTAGGAAATTCAAATTTTTGTATTAATTAGTGACACTTGCCCTGTTTGTTGTTTCTTTCATTCATTCAACAGTTAGACATTGAATGCCTTGCAATTTGCCGACATCCTAACTTCTCTAATCAGATTGTGCAGCTGGTTGGGCAAATGCAATATTAACCATTGCTGCCAGGAAAATCTCTCTAAACTCATATAATGTGATTAATCACCTTGGCCAACAGGTCATATTAGAAAGGTACCAACTGAGGGAGACTTCTCAGACCATCTCCTTCTCTTCTAGTTCATGCTTGAACAATTACCCAACTATGTGACAGGTTTTGTCTGTTTTCAAAAAAAAATTGTGTTCTGGTTACTCCAAAACGTAGTGACTAAAAACAATAATTGTACACTATCTTTCTCAGTTTCCGTGTGTCAGGAAGCTGGAAGTGGCCTGGTTGGGTACGTCTGGCTTGGAGGTCCCTCATGAGTTGCATGGGCTTGGGCTGTCATCAACTGAAGGCTTGACTGGGGCTGGAGGATCCACTTCCCGGCTAATTCACTCCGGGCTGGCAAGTTAGTGATGGCTGCAAGGTGGGGCCTCAGTGCCTCTCCACAGAGCTGTTTGAATAGCTTCAGAGCATGGTAGTTGGCTTTCCCTGGAGCAAGTAATGCAGGAGTCCAAGGCAGAAGTGCAATGCCTTTTCAGATGACCCTCAGAAGTCACCCACTGTCACTACCACCATATTCTATTGGTGACACAGATCAGCCTTGATTCGCCATGGGAGTGGACTACACAAACGGCATGAAGACCTTCGGTGGATCATAGAGAACCAACATGGAGACTCACTGCCACAGGCTGACACCACAATAAGACCCCTGCTTTCTTGCATATTTTCCGGCTCACTGAACCAAACGATTTGTGTTCCTTTGACTCTCCTCTGGGCTCATTCACCTTTGTTCTAGCCGAGGCTTTGCTGCTAGGAAAGGTACACGCTTGCACAGCCCTCTCAGGCCTGCTCCAGGTGGGTCATCATGATTGTAAGTTTCCTAAGGCCTCCCCACCCATGCTTCCTGTACAGCCTGTGGAACTGTGAGTCAATTAAACCTCTTTTCTTTATAAAGTACCCACTTTCAGGTATTTCTTTATAGCAGTGCAAAAATGGACTAATACAACTGCCCTCTGCAAGAAGGCAATTCTGCTCCTCTAGGTCTTTTCCCTCTTATTTACACCCTGGCCTGTGCTGCCTGTCTGTCAGTGTGTCCCTGTTCTGTGTCCCTGAGAATATTTTAAAACTAAAGTTTAGCCAGGCATGTTGGCACAAACCCACAGTCCCATGTACTCAAGAGGCAGAGGCAGGAGGATCGCTTGTGTCTAGGAGGTCAAGGCTGCAGTGAACAATGACCGCACCACTGCACTTCAGCATGGATGACAGTGAGACCCTGTCTCAATAAATAAATACATAAATGCATAAGACTAGATTATAACCTTATTTGATTTTACAGCATGTATCCTTCTGTGTTCATAATATGACATACATTGCAGCTCATAAATCCTGTACAGTGGCCCATCCAGGACAGACTCCATTTGCAGCCTCATTTCATTTAATGGGACCCCCTGTGCAGCGTTTGCTGATGGAAACAATGCAGGGTTTCCCTCTTTACTGCTCTGATAGATCACCCCTCCTCTGCACGCTCTCACGTACTTCCCTTGGCCTGGAAGGCTCCCACTCATTTTTCCTTCACTTAATCAGTTTACTCCAACAATGTTTTACAACATTTATTCAAATCTTTTTTTTTTACTTTTTTTTTTTTTTAGACAGAGTCTCACTCTGTCACCCAGGCTGGAGTGCAGTGGCACAATCTCGGCTGACTGCAACCTCCGCCTCCCCAGTTCAAGTAATTCTCCTGCTTCAGCTCCCTAGTAGCTGGGATTACAGGCACACGCCACCATGCCCAGCTAATTTTTTGTATTTTTAGTAGAGACAGGGTTTCTTCATGTTGGTCAGGCTGGTCTTGAACTCCTGAGTTATTGCCTCTACTTCTTGAGAACCTGCGACTATGGGTTTGTGCCAACATATCTGGCTACACTCTAGTTTTAAAATATTCTCAGGGACACAGAACTCCTAACCTCAGGTGATCCGCCTGCCTCAGCCTCCCAAAGTGCTGGGACAACAGGCAGGAGCCACTGCGCCCAGCTGCATTTATTCAAATCTTATGCCACTTCACATAGTTTATAATCACATGTCCTTGCTCCTGACTTCATTGCAAACTCCCACACCTATTTGGTACCCATAGGAACCACTAAGAAAGCAGAGAACATGGCCGGGCGCGGTGGCTCAAGCCTGTAATCCCAGCACTTTGGGAGGCTGACACAGGCGGATCACGAGGTCAGGAGATCGAGACCATCCTGGCTAACATGGTGAAACCCCGTCTCTACTAAAAATACAAAAAACTAGCTGGGTGTGGTGGCGGGCACCTGTAGTCCCAGCTACTTGGGAGGCTGAGGCAGGAGAATGGCGTAAACCTGGGAGGCGGAGCTTGCAGTGAGCTGAGATCTGGCCACTGCACTCCAGCCTGCACGACAGAGCGAGACTCCATCTCAAAAAAAAAAAACAACAAAAGAAAGCAGAGAACACACTGGACCTTAGCAAAGCATTTTCAAATATCTTCAATGAATTTTTCAACAAACACTCATGGGATGCCTACTACGCATTGAGCACGGTGATAAATACTGAAGGCACATGAGGAAGAAACAGTGTCTGGAATTATTTTTTAGATGAATAATATTTTGGTATCAACAAAGTACAAGGCCCAATCATGCATTCTTCACTTTAAAGTATGACTTATCTGCATGAATTAATAAATTTATTATCAAAAAGAAGTTGAAATATAGCAATGTGGTTGCTTTGTGAGATGGTTTGGCTCTGCGTCCCCACCCAAATCTCACGTCAAATTGTAATCCTCGGTATTGGAAGAGGGGCCTGGTGGGAGGTGGTTGAATCACGGGGGCGGATTTCCCCCTTGCTGTTCTCATGATAGAGTTCTCACAAGATCTGCTTGTTTGAAAGTGTGTAGCACCTCCTCCTTCTCTCCCTCTTCCTCCTCCTCCAGCCATGTGAAAATATGCCTCCTTCCCCTTCGCCTTCCGCCATGATTGTAAGTTTCCTGAGGCCTCCCCAGCCATACTTCCTGTACGTCCTATGAAACTGTGAGTTAATTAAACCTCTTTTTAAAAAAATAAATAAATCACTTAGTCTCAGGTAGTTTTTTGTCCAGTGCAAGAATAGACTAATACACTTTGCATATTGCAAGAACTAGCAAACTCCTAAACAAGACTAATCAAGCTGAAAATTCTTTTCATACAGTTGTTTGCTTGGTTTATAGCGTAGCACAAAAATGTCACTGAAGTATATTTTAAACAGAAAGATGTCTTGTTCTAACTGTTGGCAAGAAATAAAATATGCCAAGTATCAAATATCACAAGGAAACTTGAAACTGCTGAGCCATCATATCAGATTATTATTACAGGTTCTCCAAGAAGACACACTCACCAGTATTCTCAAACTAGGAAGGAGAATCTGCATGGCAAGCATGGCCCCCCATCCAGGGACTGAAGGACCCACTCCCCGCATTACCTGTCCCTACCTTGCTGTGATGCCCTGAGCCCTGAGCTTCCCGTCATTCATTCAGGATTCTGTTTCTGGCTTGTTTGGGTTTGTTTTTCTCTTTACTGAAACTCACTCAGATCAGTAAGAGGAATCATCCACTGAGTATATCCACCTCCAGTCCCACCTTCCATCTGCAAGTCTGCCAGGAGCAGCTGGGTGGAATTGTGTAGCTGTGACCACCTCAGACATTTCTCCACTGTGCTCCTTTCAAAATACTTAGGATCCTATAAGTGTATTTCATCTTTATGTCAAAAAATTATTCAAGATAGGGTTGGAGTGAACAGAACAGAGGATTGACTACAAAGATGAAACAGAACCTGACTTCAAAAAGCAGCTTCAGAGTAGTAGGACAGAGAGATAAGAGAGGCAAAGGAACTGTAAGACAAAGTAATTAATTCCCAAGAGAAGGATATGTATGTATATGTGTCTACATACGTACACATATAGATATACATACATATTCATACACACACACTGCTTAACGCACAGGAGACATGAGACATGTTCAGGTGAGGAGACCAATGACAGGTGTCTTGAAACAGTCAGTGTTTGAGACAGACCTTGCAGGAAAGATAATAACCAGGGGAAACAGCGATGGCAGGACAGTGTCATCACCAAGACCAATGCAAGGAAGGAAAAGGAGAGAGTTAAGAAATGGAGTTGGCTGGACTGGAGGATGCATGAAACGGATTAGCAGGGGACAGGGTTTTAAAGATGGGATAGAGCTCATAATAGAAAAACTTAAAGGCAGGACTGGGGAGTTTGGGTTTACTCTGAAGGCAAGAGGAAGCCACTGAACAGCAAAGTATATCAACTGTGTCTCATAAAGGAGTAGTGAAGTATGAGTGAGACAACCTAATGGCAGTATCTTCAAAGAGATGACAAACCATACAAACCTAAGGGATTTACACTCTAAAAATCATACTTGTGCTCCAGAAACATTAATAATGCAGCTAGCTGCAGGACTGATTGGCAGGAGGAAAGAATCAGGGAGAGAAGGAGTTAAGAGGCCATTAAAATAATCCCAGTAAGAGGTCAAAAAAACCTGATTGAGGGCTTCATCAGAGAAACAAGTTCTTAGACAAGATACTACGGAGGTAGAATTAACAGAATATGATATATGTGTGATGGAGGCATTGAGGGGTCTTTGGGCTTACCACAGACAGAGACTAAATCTGAGCACCTCTGACCCCCACATCAATCTGTACTCCTGCCAGACATGGGGGCTCACACCTGTAATCCCAGCCCTTTGGAAGGCAGAGGTGGGCAGATCACCTGAGGTCAGGAATTTGAGACCAGCCTGGCCAACATGGTAGAACCCTGTCTCTACTAAAAATACAAAAAAATCAACCAGGCATGGTGGCATGTGCCTGAAGTCATAGCTACCCGGGAGGCTGAGGCAGGGGAATCGCTTGAACTCAGAAGGCGGAGGTTGCAGTGAGCCAAGATCTTACCACTGCATTCAAGCCTGGGCATCACAGCGAGACTCTATCACACACACACACACACAAAATCTAGACTCCTGAGTGTTCTAGGTCAGAGACATCTTCTGTCACTAGCAAAAGCAAACAGAAAAGCTCTTTGGAGGAAAACATCCTCAATTTAGGCCCTCAGGATTTCCACAACTTAAGATCAATAAAATATGAGATCATAAACCCTCAAAGAAATAAACACTATGAGAAGAGCCAGCTGAAATAAGATACGGTTCCCAGGTTTTCCAGATATTAGTATTTATTAGATTCAAAATATAAAATAATACATGACATGTTTAGAAAAATAAAAATAAAATAAAAAACACAATGTTTTGAGCAGAAGCTAAATATAAATTATAAATGAAAAATATTGCCATGGGTAATAAAAGCTCAATGGATAGCTAAATAGTAGATTAGATATGGTAGAAGAGAAAATTTGAGAACTAGAAGACTAGTTAGAAGAAATTACTAAGATTATAGCACAGAGGTACAAGCAAATGAAAAATATGAAGAAGTAAAAAGTTATGAAAAATAGAATCAATAAGTCTAGCACATGTCCAGTCAAAGTATCAGAAGAAAAGGGTTGACAGAATAGAGAAGAGACAATATTCAAAGAAATAATGGCTGAAGACTGATGAAAGATGTAAATCCACTGATACAGGACACACAACAAATACCAAGCCAGATGAACATAACAAAATCCAAGTACACTGTATTGAGGTTAAGAACACAGAATGTAAAAAAGGTGATTAAAAGCAGCCAAAAAGTAATGAGAGAACATCTGCAAAAGGACTAAAGTTAACAGCAGACTCCTCAACAATAGGCTGAAGATGGTGGAATATCTTCATACTTCAAGAGAAAATAACTGCAAGCTTAGAATTGTATACCCAGCAAAAGTATCTTTCAAGAATTAAGTAAAATAAAGGCATTTTCAGACAAATAAAATTTGAGAGTACTTATTACCTACAGAACTCTACTAAAGGAACCTCTACAAGTACTTCAGGAAGAAAAGACTGATCTCAGAATAAAGGTCTAGGATGCAAGGAGAGAAATAGTGGACAAAGAATTGTGGAAATGTGCAGGTAAATCTAAACAAAGAGCAATTGTACAGTATAATTTTTAAATGTTTAATCATAGGGTTTGAAAAGAAGACAATACACAAAATATGTGGTTTTTTTGTTTGTTTGTTGTTTGCTTTTGAGACAGAGTCTCTTACTTTGTTGCCCAGGCTGGAGTGCAGTGGTGCAATCCTGGCTCACTGCAACCTCTGCCTCCTAGGTTCAAGGGATCCTCCTGCCTCAGCCACTCAAGTAGCTGAGATTACAAATGTGTGCCACCACGCCTGGCTAATTTTTGTATTTTTAGTAGCGACAGGGTTTCACCATGTCAGCCAGGATGGTCTCGAACTCCTGACTTCAAATGATCCACCCACCTTGGCCTCCCAAAGTGCTGGGATTGCAGGTGTAAGCCAGCATGCCTAGCCAAAGACAATACACAAAAGATGTGAATGAAAAAGAATGAAATCAGTTGGATATGCATTGTTAAACATGTTCAAATGAATTTCTATTGTTCAGCAGGGAAAATGGAAAGCAAACTGTATAGTTTTTTTCATTAAACATGGCAAAATTTTAAGAGTAACAACTAAAAATATAGTGTCTAACTTCTAAATAAAGAAGAAGATGTCAACATTCCCTCTTCAAACATTGGTAGATAAACCAGATAAAGTAGTAGAGTATAGAAAATTTGAACCAAACAATTCCAAAGCTTAGTTTAAGTTTGGTTTAATGGTCGTATACAGAATACACACTATTCTCAAGCACACATGGAACATTTATGAAAATTGGTTATAAATTAGGCTATAAAAAGTCGTATCAAATTTCCAAAAGATAATATTATATGTCTAGACTATGTTCTCTCAGTATAGTGCAATGGAGTCAGATTTAAAAATCAAAATTTAAAATATATTTTCAGAAATCAAACAGAGACAAAATCATAATACAAACTTTTAAATGCTCAGAACTGAACAATAATAAATCTTGTACATCTCATAACCGGTAGGATATTGCAAAAGTGGAACACATATAGCCTTAATATTTATATATGAGGGAAATACATAGCCTTAAAGGTAAGGTTATATATTAGCCTTAAATATAGCTTGTATTTAAAAATACAGGATTGAAAATAAGCTGAATACCCCGTTAAAAAATTAGGAGAAGATAACAAACTCATTTTTTAAAAAAAGGAAGGAGATAATTCAGATATTAGGAGACATTAATGAAAGGGAACACAAAGGTACCATGGAGGGCATAATGCAACAAAAATGGTTCTTAGCTAGGGCTAATATAATTGCCATATATTTAATGAGACTTATTTTTTAAAAAAGATAGAATGCACAAATGAAGAGTAGTAAGATTTAAAGGAGACACAACCACACAAAGTGTAGATATTAAAATGAAAAGGCCAGGCGTGGTGGCTCTTGCCAGTAATCCCAGCACTTTGGGAGGCCAAGGAGGGTGGATCACCTAAGGTCACAAGTTCGGCTAGAGACTAGCCTGCCCAACATGGTGAAACTCTACCACTACTAAAAGTACAAAAATTAGCCGAGGGTGGTGGCACACACCCATAATCCCAGCTACTTAGGAGGCCGAGGCAGGAGAATCACTTGAACCTGGGAAGTGGAGTTGCAGTGAGCCAAGATCACACCGCTGCATGCCAGCCTGGGCAAAAGAGTGAAACTCAATCTCAAAAAAAGAAAAAGAAAAAGAAAAGAAGATTGCAATGACTTATCATACTTATTTTGTCTACCTATCATAATTACTTCATCTGCTTATCAAATGTTATGTTAATAAATTTGAAAATTCATGTAAAATTAATAAATTCCTAGAAAATTATAACCTACAAAATTTGACTTAAAAACAATGGGAATGATCAATCAGTCCTGGAATTATTAAATAAATGTAATTAGTAGTTAAAAATCTTCCTATAAAGAAAATAGCAGGCCCAGAAAACTTTATGGACAAATTCTAAAAACCTTTTAATAAAAATTGTTCCAATCATCTGGAAAGATTGGAACATTTCATTTAGAAAAACTAAACAATCCCCTAGTAGCATTCTTATGAGGTTAATATAGCCTTGATGCCAAAACCAGACAAAGATGATATGACGAAAGAAAATTACAGATGATTAACTGATAAACATTGATACAACAATTCTAAACAGCTTTAACAAACCAAATACAGCCAAGTCTGATCTTGTCCAAATTTGCTCTGTCCCAGGAATTCAGAAGAGGTTTAACATTAGAATAAATGTAATTTATCACATTTAATAGATTAATGCAGAATAACCATATAGTCTTCTCATTTGACTCACATAAAGTATTTGATAAAATTCAACATCTTTAAAAAAATCTTAAACTGAAAACACAAGAGAGATTTCATAAACTGATGAATAGCATCCATAAAGAACCTACAGCAAACATCACTCTTAATTGTGAAATATGAGAAGCTATCCATGTCCACTATCCTGGGGTCTATTCCACACTGGGGGCCTTGGCAAGGAGCCTTTATCTACTTCAAGCCCTTGGCAGTTTCTCCTGCTGTCCGTTGCATTGCTTGGCACATGAAAGACAATCTTTTCCACGTATCTTAGTAACAAAACAACACAACTTTATTTACTTAAGTAATCTTCCTTTCTGAGATCCTATAAAACGTCCTATAACCATATGGGGGTTATTGATTTAATTTTGCTTTATATATTTATTTACATTACGTTACCATTATTTATTGGGTGCCAAGGATTTTCAGCAACACTCCTGTTCCTACGTAAAACCTTGAAAAGTCCTCGTTCCAGTACTATCAATCTCTCTCCTCTGGACAATTTCCATTTTTTTTTTTCATCTCAACCAAAGTAGGTAAAGTGAGGAGACAAAAATCAAATGTGTAAATGTTTTCCTTCAATTTTACAGGAAATGTTTCAAGAAGTTGGGTGTGGGCATGGCTTCATTTCTTCACACTGTCCCCAGTACACACAATTGTTGGTGACTGTGTACTCGCTGTGGTTCATCTTTACTTATGTTCATCTTTTCTTTATTTAGATTTTCCAAAAATCACCTAGATATATTTTTCCACACAGGCAAGGAGCCCTCTGTGCACATAGGACATTATTTTAGTGATGTTATTTGCCCAGTTAGAGAATCTGAATTCTTTTTCACATGCCTTCAATTCAAATCACAAATTATGCTACATCTACAGATGGTTTTCCTAAGAATAAAGTAATTGGCAAACATGATGTTAATTAAAGGAACTTTTTGTATCATGCCTGTCTATTCTTTTGCTGGTGTTTGCTGGTGATGTCATTATTTACAGTTGCTAAGATGATCATGTAAGAATGCTTGGCTTTGGAATACTTAGTGTACAAGTTTGTGGCTCACATCCTTATGAATCACTTCACTTACAAATGAAATTGATTTGACATTAGATCATTTTATCAGTTATACCTCTGACAAGTTAATATAAGCCAGTTGTTTTTTGGCAATAATAAATAAGTTATTTGTTGGCCAACCCACTATTGCAAGCAGCATTTCCCTCACTTGAAAGTAAGCAACATCACTCTATCAGGAAATTGAAGTGGTATTGTATTAGGAAAATTGAATAAAAGGAGACTCTGTTCATAACACCACAGAACTATTTAAAGCAAATCAAAATAAAAATGAAGCCCAGACGCTTCCAATTGTGAGTAGAAACACAAATGCTACCTCCTACTGGAGGACAATTAGAGGTATTTGTCAAAATATTAAACGAACATATCCTTTAGATCATTGGCAAACAATAGAGACACAGTCCGGCTAAATTAAGTAAAAAACAAACAAAAAACACAGGGTATTTGAAAAATGTCGAAGAGCTCCCTGGATTAAAGAAAAGGCTGAATAACAAGGTCTCCAGAAGAACAAGATCAGAAAAGCTCTAGGGCAGAAATAGTTGCCAATTTCTCTAAGGCACCTCTTTCTGGACAAATCGTTTCCAATGATTTTCCATTTTTGTGTTTCTTTTCTTTTGTTTTTATTATACTTTAAGTGCTAGGGTATATGTGCACAACGTGCAGGTTTGTTACACATGTATACATGTGCCATGTTGGTGTGCTGCACCCATTAACTCGTGCAAAAACATGCCAACATTTTTGTGCTTCTTAAAAATTCAAGTTCCCAGGTGGAAGCATCTGATCGGGTTAGTTTAGGTGGCATGACTTCCCTTCTCCACAAGAGGGCAGCATACAGAGTTCTCTGGACGCCGGGCAAGCACAAACCACATGGATTTGTTTCAACAGAAAAACAGAAGACAAAAATTAGAGATATTTTCTTATTATATCTCCATTTCCCCCAAAAGAAAATGGAGGTGTTATTATCAGAAAGAGAGAGAATGAAAGACAGGCAGATAAAAACACTTGCTCAATCTTCTTTGCAATAGCAGCTCCACTCCAGAGACTGTTCCAGACTGTTGGTAGAAGTCCAACTTGCTACCTCAGATATAAAGAACGTGTTCATTTAATATTTTGACAAATCCTTCTCACTAGAGAACAATTAGAGGGATTGGGGACATTCAGAACCAACACTGGTTTCATCACTTGTTTTCTGATCCCACCCCCTCCGCACCTGTCCTGGGCTGCTTGAAATACCTATTCAACCTTAAAGACTCAGCCCAAGGTTTACTTGCTCTGAGAAACCTTTATATCACTGACAAACAATAGAGACACACTCTGGCTAAATTAAGTTAAAAACAAACAACACAGTGTTCGAAGAATATGGGTGTCACACAGATGATGGATAGTGTTTTTGCAATATTACTTTTAATAATAAAAGTAAAAAGAATACAGAGTCCCATCAATAAAGCCGTAGTTACGCAAAGTATTGTTCATCCAGACTATAGAATTCTGGGAGCCACTAAAGTCAATGGAGTGAAGTTACACGAATGCAGGAAGCCCTTGAATGCGTATCAGCAAGTGGATAAAGGAAGTTTCAGAAGAGCTTGTGAAGTCTAAACATGTTTCTGTAGAACTATAAATGATGCACATTGAACAGGAAAACTCATGAGATCTAATAAGAAAGCTTCCTTATTTTTATCTTTCATTGTTCCTTTAAAATAGGTACAGTGGGAAAAGTTCTTCCCCTGACTCAGGGAGGAAACCCAGGCAGTGTCACAACTCCTGTGAATTTGTGAGTAATAAATAAATCCTATGGTTGGTCTAAGTCAGAAACACAGTGTCAATTCAGTGACTACAAATGTCAAATCCTATGTAACAGGCTGGGTGCGGTGACTCATACCTGGAATCCCAGCACTTTAGGAGGCCTAGGTGAGCAGATCACAAGGTCAGGAGTTCCAGACCAGCTTGGCCAACATGGTGAAACCCCATCTCTACTAAGAATACAAAAATTAGCCGGGCGTGGTGGCGCGTGCCTGCAATCTCGCTGCTCAGGAGGCTGAAGCAGGAGAATTGCTTGAACCCAGGAGACAGAGGTGGCTGTGAGCTGAGATCACACCACTGCACTCCCGCCTGGGCAACAGAGTGAGACTTTGTCTCAAAAAAAAAAAAAAAAAAGTCTTATATAATAATAAAAATTCCAAAGGATTTAAAATTGGATTCTCTGCTACCGCCCAGCTGGAGCCCACTGTACCTGGAAGACTGCAGAGTGTGAAGCCTTCTCTTCCTTCCTTTGATTTTTCCAGACCCTTCCAGAGTCAAGGTAGGAAAAGGAGTAGGAAGAACAGGAACAGGAATGTTCTTGCCCAGTTGGAAATGTTTTAGGCCCGCCTCACTCTCTCTCATACGTGCCTCTGTGAGTTTCTAGAGGCCTCTCTGGGAAATATTCCACAGGGCTTTACACCATGCTGGCTGAATGCTTGCATCAGATGGCTGGCACCTTCCCTGCTCTTCTTCAGGAGTCTCACCCATGTGGGTTCTTGGGGTTGGCAATCCCATTAGAATTTAGTCCTGTGAGACGTGTTTTGGACTACTGGCCTCCAGAATTGTGAGAGAAAACATTTGTGTTGTTTGAAGCCCCTGCGATTGTAGCAATGTGTTACTGCAGCAAGAGGGAACATGCACCTAGACTGGGGAATCTCCTGTATTTCTCAGACCCCTTTCATTTAGCTCAGTGGGGAAAGTGACTGAGTTTGAGTTCTGGCCAGTGGAGTGTAATGAAAGTGACATGCATTACTTCAAGTCCTGGCAGGTAAAACATCCAGAGGACCATCCATGCTTCTGGTGGTCGGCCTGTAGAATGGAGAAAATCCAGCAGCAGACTGAGGCCCTTGGAGACAGCCGAGCTAACAGGAGGAAAGACCCTAAGTCCCAAAACACCCCTTACTCTGTCCTGCATTACAATCTGATATGAACAAGAAATACACCTTATTACAGTAGGTCACTAAAATCTTGGGACTGTTTGTTAAAACAGCTAATGTTTAATCTACTTTGAACACCCAGAATTCTATTTCTTAAATGGTAAGATACATAAGAGCAAATTCTGGTTGAGCTTGACCAAACTACTTTAGGCCAGTTTATTTCCTGGTTTACTTCCCAATAGCTCAAATATCTATGGCAGGTAAATCCACACGTGATCTCCTAAACCTAAGTGTTGAAGCCAGAAGTGGGCAGTGAACAATGCCAACTGTCTTCTCACACAAGTTGTATTGGTCAGTGTTCTTCAGAGGGGCGGAACTAATAGGATAGATGTATATATAAAGGGGAGTTTATTACAGTGTATTGATTCACACGATCACAAAGTGAGGTCCTACAACAGAGTGTCTGCAAACTGAGGAGCAAGGAAGCCAGTCTGAGTCCCAAAACCTCAAAAGCAGAGAAGCCGACAGTGCAGCCTTCAATCTGTGGTCAAAGGTCCGAGAGTTCCAAAGCTGAGGAACTTGGAGTCCAACGCTCGAGGGCAGGAAGTATCCAGCACAGGAGAAAGATGGAGGCCAGAAGACTAAACCAGTCCAGTCTTCCCATGTGCTCCTGCCTGCTTTATTCTGGCCAAGCTGGCAGCTGATTAGATGGTGCCCACCCAGACTGAGGGTGGGTCTGCCTCTCCCAGTCCACTGACTCAATGTTAATCTCCTTTGGCAACACCCTCACAGACACACCCAGGAACAATACTTTGCATCCTTCAATCCGATCAAGTTGACACTCAATAAATATTAACCATCACACAAGTACACTGGGTCCTCATTATTCATGGTTCTGATTTGTGAATTAGCCTACTTTATAAAATTGAGTTGTAATCCCAAATCAGTGCTCATGGTGCTTTCAAGGTCATTCTCAGATATGTGCAGAGTGGTGAAAAATGTGAATCACCCAACTGACACATTCTCAGCTGAAGTCTAACAAGGTGACACTCTACCTTCTTGTCCCAGCTCTGACAGTGTAAACAAGTGTCCTTTTCACTACTTATTTAGCGCCATGCTTTTCACATTTTTGGTGGTCTTTGTTGGTGATTTCGCTGTTTAAAATGGCCCCCAAGATCGTGCTGAAGTGCTGTCTAGCGTCCCTAAGTGCAAGAAGGCGGTGCTGTGCCTTATGGAGAAAATACGTGTGTTACAGAAGCTTCATACAGGCGTGAGTTACAGCACTGTTGGCCATGAGCTCTATGTTAATGCATCCATGACATATGTTAAATAAAGTGTCTTTAAACATAAGCACACACTTAGAAAAAGGTATATATTGATGGGTTGATGAAAATGTTGTGATCAGAGATTCACAGGAAACTAACCCTGTGTTTCCCCTAGGAGCCAAGCTTCAGTATTGCTAATTCAGTGTTAATAGCAAATGTATAGACCGTAACCACCATGCATAATGATAATAAGCTGTACTTTAGTTTTGATTATTTGCAATTCAGAGAAAAGATGACCTATTCTGATCTTTAAACTTAGAATGGAAAAGTCTACACTCTCCTTAGGAAACCTCTCTAATTTCAAAGCTTCAGCTATGACCCACAAAGATGGTTTGTGATATGGTTTGGATTTGCGTCCCCACCCAAATCTCATGTTCAACTTTAATCCCCAATGTTGGAGGAGGGACCTGGTGGGAAGCGATTTGATCATGGGGACAGATTTCCCCCTTGCTGTTCTCGTGATAGTGAGTGAGTTCTCGTGAGATCTGGTTGTTTAAAAGTGCACAGCACCTCCCCTGTGCTCTCTCTTCCTCCTGTTCAATTGTGTAAGACACACCTGCTTCCCCTTCACCTTCTACCATGATTGTAAGTTCCCTGAGGCCTCCCCAGCCTTGCTTCCTGTAGAGCCAATTAAGCCTCTTTTCTTTACAAATCACCCAGTATCAGATAGCTCCTCATAGCAGTGCCAGAACAGACTAATGCAGTTTATATTTTCAGCCCCCATCTTTCCTTTGAGTTCAGCTCCCCTTGTCCAGCTTCCTATTGGGTATTTCCACTTGAATTTCCTATTTTGTCAAAATCTAAATGACAATACTCCATGCAATTTTCACTGTTCTCTCTGAAGGCTAGCCCCATAACCATTAACACCCTCTGTTTCCATTATGGTCCTCTATTTTCCAAAGCTCTTAGGCACAGAAATCTTAGGCACTATCTCACCTTACCTAGCCAATCCATCACTAAGCCCCCTTGGTTTTAATTGTGGAATCTCTTACCCTTTCATTCCATTCTCACTCCTACCATCCTAGTCAGGTTCCTCTCACTCCACACCTAGGTAAGTGTGATTGCATTCTAACTGAAATCCCTTTCCAGCACTCCAGACCATCCTGTACCTTAGTATAAGACTGACCTTCCTAAAACACCTTTCCAACATGTATGTCTGAGTTGACATTTGCCTCCACTCCTACAGTTTTACCTACTGTCTATCTGATCTAGTCCCGCATTTGTACTGACTATTCTATGGGTCCCTGAAACCCAGCACATTCCGTCAGAATGCATTATCTGTTCTCCCTGTTCTTCCCTAGGCTGAGATTGCTGGCTGATTACCAAACCCACTTCTACTGCTACTAATAAACACAGGAAGAAAAGTTTTTAAAAGTTCTATAACATGTGTATACGTACTATTCAAGGATTAGCTTCTAAAGTACTATTTACTTAGGGCCATTATGTGCCAGACACTGAGTTTATTACTTTATCTACCTTATATATTTTACTCATCAGGACAATTCTATGAGGTTCCATTATTATTCCCATTGTACAGGTGATCAACAGACTCAGAAACCATCTATTTTAATGCTTCAACATTCAAGTGCAAATACACTGAGTCCAATCATAACTAGAGAGTCTCAAAGACTAAAAGCATTTCAAGAATTCTTAATGATGAAATAAGATTTTGCAAATAACTCATACTAGACAACAGATGAAAAATATTTTATAAAATTACAGTAATAATGAAAAAATTCTTTATTTTAAATATTGTGGTCCATCGATAATAGCCTAGAAGCACCCAGCTTTAAAACAAAAGCAATCTGTCTTTTATGCAAGAATTGTTGCCAGAGCAGGAAGCTAAGACATGGCGCACCACACTGCTTGGGTCAACATCGTAGGTTTCTGTTGACAAGGCACTTGACCTTGGCTGAGTTATTTAACTTCCCTGCACCTCAGCATCCTCCACTGTCAAATAAGATACAAATCATTCCTTCCTTATAGAATTGTTGTGAGGATTAAAATGGATTAGTATTAGATTGAATCCTATGAAGTTGCAAATATTCAACCATTTTTTAACCTATAAAAACAACCATTACAGACCGGGTGCGGTGGCTCACACCTGTAATCCCAGCACTTTGGGAGGCCGAGGCAGGCAGATCACGAGGTCAGGAGTTTGAGACCAACCTGACCAACATGGTAAAACCCCATCTCTACTAAAAATACAAAAGATTAGGCAGGTATGGTGGCACGTGCCTGTAATCCCAGCTTCTCAGGAGGCTGAGGCAGGAGAATTGCTTGAACTCGGGAGGCGGAGGTTGCAGTAAGCCAAGATTGTGCCATTGTACTCTAGCCTGGGCGACAGAGTGAGACTCTGTCTCAAAAAAAAAAAAAAAAAAAAAAACAAGCCCACAATCCTTACAGATAGCTCAACTTAAGTAATACACAAGGTACTTAACCATACAAATCTAGCATATTGTTAGCACCAAGTTCAATGTCAACTATCACAGGGAAACAGTCTGAACATATCCAAGTTCAATGTCAGCTATCACAGGAAAACAGTCTGAACATATCTAGCAGGCACACCCTGACTTCCCAGCCTGCTCCTTTAGCAGACATGGATAATTAGTCTCAGAACACCCCTCAGTTAACATCCAATCAATCTAAGAACCCCTCTCAAAACAGCATTTGTGCAGCCTCAACCCGGCTGTGGTTTTATATCTACTCCCAAAGGAATTTTCACTACCAGCATCCAGCGTGGAAACCTCAGGAAGAGTTTTAAATCACAATAGAGTCATGGTCTCCTAAGATAATTTTCTCAGGCTTTTCATAATGTATGCCTTTATTGCTAAAAATCCAAAAAGATTTTTTAACAATATGATGAATATGACTTGTTATTTGAGACATTAATCTGATATTTCTGGAGTTATAACCATTTTATTTGTATGGAAAATCAAGGAAAGAGGCTCTGTTCTTTACCCAAAGCAAAAGAACTAAGCTTAGGCACTCACTCTGGGGTAACAATTTTTGGCTACTAACAACTTTTCAGCTGTCAGGTAATACCAACATTTGCAGAGCCACATGACACAAATAAAGAAAAAAAGAGAAAAATTTTAATACATTTTAGTTTCCTGCGATTGTTTGAATATTTGTCCCCTCCAAAGCTCCTGTTATTGTCACAGTGTTAAGAGGTTGGATCTTCAAGAGGTGAGTAGGCCAGGAGGTTTCTGCCCTCATGAACAGAGTAATGGTGTTATCACAGCAGTGAGTTCTTTTAAAATGATGCGTCAGCCCCCTTTTGTGTCTCTTATCCTCTCTTACCCTTCCACCAGGAGATGACCCAACATAAAGGCCCTCACCAGATGCTGGTACCTTGATCTTGGACTTCCCAGCCTCCAGAAGTGTCAGCCAATTAATTTCTGTTTATTAGAAATTACTTAAGCTCGGGTATTCTGTTATAGTAGCAGAAAATGGACTTTATTTCCCAAATAGATTAAATATTTGGAGCCAGAGTATAAGAAATCATTAGAGTCAGGTTTCATTTGGTTTAAATTTATAGTCAAGACGAGTCAAAATTTTACTACAGGTGCAAGAGCTCCCTGAGATATCAATTACCATCAATTATGGTGCACTCAGTCTTTGTTGTTGCTTGAAAGAGGGAAAATATAATTGAAGGGTAATAACTCAAATACAAAGGAGAAGTCAAGGTGCAGAAAGTAGTGGGAGGGTCAGATGTTCTAAAGGCTATTTTTATCTACTTCAAAGCCCACCTTTAAAGCAATTACCGCTGCTGCATACAGCTGCAAAGGTTGTGCAAGAGGCTTCATTCCAAATACATACAGTGCACATTTCCTTTTAGTGAAACAAAAATAATCGAGTCTTTTAGTCTACTATGTTGTGAGTCTCTGAGGATAAGAAGAGCATTTTCTTCATCTTTGTATCCACAGCCTATAACAGTTTCCCCACAATTTAGAGGTGTTCAATAAAATGTTTGGGCAGAAACAAAATCTCACAAATTATTAGCTACAGCCAAACCTGTATCAAACAACAAAGTCAAAGTTTTCTATGACTTCATCATTAAAAAGAAAAATAGCCGGGCGTGGTGGCTCAAGCCTGTAATCCCAGCACTTTGGGAGGCCGAGACGGGCGGATCACGAGGTCAGGAGATCGAGACCATCCTGGCTAACATGGTGAAACCCCGTCTCTACTAAAAAATACAAAAAAAACTAGCCGGACGACGTGGCGGGCGCCTGTAGTCCCAGCTGCTTGGGAGGCTGAGGCAGGAGAATGGCGTCAACCCGGGAGGCGGAGCTTGCAGTGAGCTGAGACCCGGCCACTGCACTCCAGCCTGGGCGGCAGAGCAAGACTCCGTCTCAAAAAAAAAAAAAAAAAAAAAAAAAAGAAAAATAAACAAACAGTGACCTAAGATGAATATAAGAATATAAGGTAGAGTCAAACATGGTAGCTCACGTCTGTAATCCCAGTAACTCGGGAGGCTAAGGTGGAAGGATTGCTTGAGACCAGAAGTTTGAGATCAACTTGGGCAACATAGTGAGACCCATCTCTACAAAACATATTTTTAAAATATTAACCAGGCATTGTTGTGGTGTATGCCTATAATGCCAGCACGTTGGACGATCAAGCAGGAAGACTGCTTGAGCCCAAGAATTCAAAGCTATGGTGAGCTATGATTGTGCCACTGCACTTCAGCCTGGACAACAGAGCAAGATCCCATCTCAAAAAAAGAATATAAGGTAAATAAACAAAATTAATGCTTTTCCCATGTATATTAACAATAATCTATTACAGATTGAAATATAAAAGATTCCCTTTATAAAAGCAATGAACTCATAAATTACCTAAGAATAATTTTAATGTTTAATGAGACCTAAAATGGAGAACTATTGATCTTTATCTAGAACCTTTAAAAAAAAAAGGCTTAACTAAATGAAGAGATACTTTACTCATCAGATATAAATCGCCATAGATAAGATGTACCATTATTGTATGTAACACTAAGAAATAAAGCACTGTCAGTTAAGTTATGAAACATCATCTACTGTAAATAAATCCTAATTTCAAACATGTTGTAATGTGGGGGCAGGGGAAGTTTCTTAGCCTCGGTGAAATACGTTATGTTCTAAAATATGAAGACTGAATGTGATAAAGATATTGATTCTTCCCAAATTAAAGTATGAGTTAAATGTACTTCTGATGGGACCATAGATTGTTGTATCTAAATATTTAAGTAAATTGTTACATATTCACTAACATATAGCAAGAGACTTAAGATGTTTACTATATTTAATTTCTGTGAATTTTAAGAAATAATCAGATTTATGCAAAAAGATGTCCACTCCATCACTTGAAAAGTGGAAAATTAAGTCTGGGCAATGTGGTGAAACCCCATCTTTATAAAAAAATTAGCTAGGCATGGTGGCATGTGCCTGTAGTCCCAGCTATTCCAGGGGCGAGGTGGGAGGATCACTTGAGTGTGGGAGGTCAAGGCTGCGGAGAACTGTGCTCACACTATCACCCTCCAGCTTGGGTGACAGAGTAAGACCCTTTCTCAAATAAAAAAAAAGAACCTACAAATCCAATAATGGGGGGTTGATAGTATAAAATTTAGTACATGTATATGATTACATATTTAGCTATTAAAATTCAGTTTATACATAATTTTTAAAGACATGAAAAATATATAAATATAAAGGTATAAAGTTATAAATAAGGGTATAAGCCATATATGCATGTATCCATTTTAAAGTATACATAGAAAGAAATGGAAATACATGTATGAAATTTCATCACTAGTTATATTCTACAACAACAAAATACCTTTTCCTTTTCCAAAATACATCAATAGACATGCTATTAAAACAAAATGAAAGCCCATTTTGAAAAGCCTAAAACGTGACTTACAAGAACTACAGGCATCCTGGGGCAAAAAAAAAAAAAAAAAAGTTTATTCAGGGCTGTGATGATTTGGTAATGTGTCAACATGACTAGGATAAACTACACTTCCCAGAATTCCCTTTGATATTGTTTGGCTGTGTCTCCACCCAAAATCTCATCTTGAATTATAATAATCCCCATGTGTCAGGGGCGGGATCAGGTGGAGATAATTGAATCAAGGGGGCAGTTCCCCCCAGGCCATTCTCATGATAGTGAGTGAGTTCTCACGAGATCTGATGGTTTTATAAGGTGCTTCCCCCTTCACTTGGCTCTCTTTCTCTCCCCTGCTGCCATGTAAAGAAGAAAATGTTTGCTTCCCCTTCACCATGATTGTAAGTTTCCTGAGGCCTCCCAAGCCATGCAAAACTATGAGTCAATTAAGCCTCTTTTCTTTATAAATTGCCCAGTCTCAGGTAGGTCTTTATTAGCAGTGTGAGAACAGACCACTAATACACCCTTGCTGGAAGTTTCTAGTTAGGAAGGCCACAAAAGTGATCATTGTGCAAGATTTGGAGGGAGAAAGGAAAAAACAGCTGTGTGTGGCTCACACGTTGTCACTTAAATGTTGCCTCCCTCATTGTCAAGAAGGGATGGCCACCAGGTCTGCAGCTGTGCCTCCTTCCTGGGATTCCCTCTCCAGCCTCTCTGATTCTTGGGCCAGATGTGCTTGCGCCTAGCTCCTACCAATGGTCCAGCTTTTGCAGAACACCCAAGCCACTGAGGTCAGAACAATGACAGTGGACATGGCTTCCAGTGTCCTGCTCTGCTCTGAGTTTTTTCTTGGTTTCCAAGACTTATATCCATCTTTCTTTCCTCTCTGCCTGCCCTGCAGTCTTCAACCTTCAGCATCAGACATGAAAGCAACAGCCCTAAGGTAGGGACCTCTCAACCAGCTCCCAGAATTGTGTAGTCAAGTGTCTATAACAAAGCCCTTAATATTTGTGTGTGTGTTTGTGAGTATGTGTTTTCATGTGTGGAATATATATCAATAGCTAGATGATAGATAGAAGATAGATAATAGATAAGTGATGGATGAATCGATGGATCAATAGATAGAAAGATAACTGATGGACAGAGATATGTCTATTTCCCTCAGTGGTTCTGCTTCTCTGACTGAACCCTGACTGATACAAGGGGCTTGTCAACATTATCATTGCCAATATCATTGCCAACAATATCAATCATAAAAGTATTGGCTTTCTAAGGTCATGCTCTGTGTAAGCCAAGTCTTTAAAATGATTCATTTATTTTCTCTTTCCTTCATAATTACTGAGGCAAGTATCATCCTCCCCATGTTATAAATAGGAAAAGAAACAGCAGTCCCTTAAGGAACAATGGTCAGATGCACCCATCTTTCAAGAGTTACTGTGGAGGAAAGACAAAAAGAGGACCTAAAGGGCAAATTGGTCCCCTACCTTCATTTATCTTTATCAGAGGCCAAGGGGCCACCTCAGTGTCTGGGCCAGATTAGGGACTCTGTAAATATGATACATTTGGTTCATAAAAATTAAATCCCTTGAATGTTTTGCTTTGAAGAGCTGACTTCTCTTTGCTTTGTTAAACAAAAGTCTTCTGATTACTTCTAACCAGGCTTGAATCAGGGACTACCTGGCCTCTAGGCAAGCTTAAAAGTGAAGCAAGTCAAAGCAAAGCATAAATTGAGGGCGTGATTTTTGCATGGGGTTTTTTTATGTATTGGTTTAACCAGCTCCTTTACTTTCCTGAAGGTCTAAGATATTTCGGACCTTACGCAAGAATACACATGCATTGCAGAAACTCCCTGAACCCATAAAAGTTTAATATGCCAAATACCATAGAGCTGCATTCTGCATCATGAATTGGTGGGTGTCCCTCTACTTATAGTGGGTATGGATTCCAGTGCTCCAGTGCATGGATGCAGGAAACAGAACTTTCTTTATCTTCTGTACCTCAGCTGGATATCTATTTTGATACCCCATCCTACCAGGATGAGGAGGAACAATATCAGTCAACTCAAGGTCTCCCCTCTCCTTTCCCCAGAGCTGTGTCTAAGTTCTAGGACACCTAAAGCGTGCAGAGTCTTTGGGGAAGGCACCGCCAGCCCTCATTTCCTCTGTTCACTCAAGCCCCTCATGTTCCTGATTACATCATCCTTTGTACCCAGCAGTTGTCCTCATGACTTCTATGCCACACATAAGGACATAGGGACTTTCGGCAGCTCCAGCAGCCCAGGGGGCACCTGGCTCAGAGAGGCTGGACCCAGCACACAGCCTGTCCCCACCCTGTTCTGCTACTTGAATGGTGCATGGGAGAAGTCAAGTGGCAAGGAGGACCTGAAGATGACACGTGGGCTGATAGGTTCCAACTAATTTCCTGCCCCACAACTTATTAAACTTTGTCATCTATATGTTTCGCAGGTTTGGGCAAGAGTTGGATTCCCTCCAGGACCTCAGCTGGGCTTTACGTCCCTACATGCCCTTGCTCCTAGCACAGTTCCCACCTGGACACTCTCACTGTTGCTAATAATACTGTGTGGACGACCTCTATTGAGGTATGTCTTAGGGTTCATACCATAAGGGCCCATGTCTGAAGTTAGAATTTCCAGAAGTAGACCCTAAGATAACGATTTGTGATATGGTTTGGCTGTATCCCCACCCAAATCTCACCTTGAATTGTAGTTCCTATAATCCCCATGTGTCCTGGGAGGAAAAAAGTGGGAGGTCATTGAATCATGGGGGCAATTACCCCCAGGCTGCTGTTCTTGTGATAGTACATAAGTTCTCACGAGCTCTGGCAGTTTTATAAGGGACTTTTCCCCCTTTTGTTCAGCACTTCTCCTTCCTGCCACTATGTAAAGAAGGACATGTTTGCTTCCCCTTCCACCGTGACTGCAAATTTCCTGAGGCCTCCCCTGCCCTGCAGAACTGTGAGTCAATTAAACCTCTTTCCTTCATAAATTACCCAGTCTTGAGCTGTTCTTTATAGCAGCATGAGATGGACTAATACAATTTGTGTGTAGGTGATTTCTTGATTATGATGCCAGTACTCCCAGGGCAAATGAGGAAGGGAGTGAGAAAGGCAGGATGGGGAGGAGGAGGAGGCCAGGCAAAGGCCCCGCAGAGAGCAGCTCCAGCTGACCCTGCCGAGGAGCCCTGTGGTGTAAAGTTTAGGTGGTCCTGCAGGAGGCAGGAGCTGGGCTCCAAAGAGCTGGGCTCCCAGCTGCTCCCCCAGCCCGAGGGCAGTTCTTCAGAAAGGGTAGGGAAGTGCAAGGAACTGGTGAGGGGGCTCAAGGGAATCTGTGAAGAGCCTTGGCATTGACCAAAGTCCAGCACCCTCCAACTGACTGCACAGGGGATGCAAGGAGCTCTGAGGGCAGGTATAGGAAGGAATGGGTGCCAATGATTCAGTGGCTGCGCACACAGGGCCAACAGAGTGAAGAGAAGAAAGGGCTTTTTAAAAAACTTTAAACAAGCGTGTACAGTCCTCGTGTTCTCTGAGATTCTTTACCATGGAATGTCAGCAATAGTGTGACTTTTTGAGCAACGGCTTTAAGCTTAAAATTTATCAAATAGACAGACCACAAGAATTTCACACAATGCAGATAGCGATTGTCAATAACACCTAACATCAGTTGTCATGTGGCAGGACGCACCATGGAAAACTATCTTTGTCTGAAATTCACTTTACAGGCATTTGAGGGCCCACAATGTATTTTATATTTATTCATATAGATGCGTTATCTGTTTTCAGAAAAACAATGATCTCATAAAAATTCAGAAATTATTTTACAATATTCTAAATATGATATTTTTAAAGGAGCATTTGTTGTAGAAAATTTGGAAAAGTTAGACAGGAGATCATTACTTCTAACTTTTTGAAGCACCTTTTTCCTTATCTAGAACAGCATGGCTCAAGGTGTACAAGTGTGGTTCCACACCAGCAGCAGCTGCCTAACCCGGGAACTTGTTAGAAATGCAAGTTCTCAGGCCCCACCCCACACTGACTGAATCCGAAACTCTGGGGGTACAGCCCAGCAGTCTACATTTTTACAAGCTCTCCTGGTGATTCTAATGCACACTGAAGTTGTTTGAGAACCACTGATTTAGAAAAGCAAGCAAATGAGTTTAAGCTTACAATATGGAAGGGGGAATCCATAGGAAGAGTTCTGATTACCAATTTTGGATTTAGAGTTTTTCTGATAACCTCGTTGAGGCTGTACATAAGATGGATTTTATCTTCAAAAGGACAGTACCTCTAATGATTTTCTCATTCCAAAAAATTATGCGTTTATCTTTAAATGTCAAGCAATTATTAAAATGGCAAAAGTCCAAAAACACTGTTAACACCAAATGCTGGTGAGGATGTGGAGCAACTCTCATTCATTGCTGGTGGGAATGCAGAATGGTGCAGTCACCTTGGAAAACAGTTTGGCAGTTTCCTACAAACCCAAGCTTACCCTTCACCAGACAATCAAGCAATTGAGCTCCTTGGTATCCATCCACAGAAGCTGAAAACTTACATCCACATAAAAATCCACACACAGATCTTTGTAGCAGCTTTATTCATCATTGCCAAAACTTGGAAACAACCAAGATATCCATCAGTGGGTGAATGGATAAATACACTGTGGTATGTCCAAAGAATGGGATATTTAGTAGCACTCAAAAGAAATGAGCTATCAAGCCATGAAAAGACATGAAAAAACCTTAAATGCATATTGCTAAATAAAAGAAGCTGATCTAAGAAGGCTACACGCTGTGTGATTCCAATTCTATGACATTCTGGAAAAGACAGAATTATGGAGACGGTACAAAGATACGTGGTTGCCAGGGGTTAGGGAGAGGGATAAATAAGCAGAACGCACAGGATTTTCAGGGCAAGTAAGTACTCTATATGATATGGTAATGATGGATACAGGTTATTATATATTCATCAAAACCCATAACATTTACAACACCAACAGCGAACCCTAATATAAACTCTGTTCTCTGGGTGATGATGTGTCGATGTGGGTTCACTGGTGTACAAATGACCCACTGGTGGTGCGGGAAGGTGAGAGCCGGGGAGGCTGTGCCTCTCGCAGGGTGGGGGGTGGGAGATATGCTTGCATTCTCTGTACTTTCGGCTCAATTTTGCTGTGAACCCAAAGCTGCTTCAAAAAATTAAGTCTTTTTTTTTTTTTTTGAGACGGAGTCTCGCTCTGTTGCCCAGGCTGGAGTGCTGTGGTGCGATCTCGGCTCACTGCAAGCTCCACCTCCTGAGTTCACGCCATTCTCCTGCCTCAGCCTCCCGAGTAGCTGGGACTACAGATGCCCGCCACCACGCCCGGCTAATATTTTTTGTATTTTTTTTAGTAGAGACGGGGTTTCACGGTGTTAGCCAGGATGGTCTGGATCTCCTGACCTCATGATCCACCCACCTCAGCCTCCCAAAGTGCTGGGATTACAGGCGTGAGCCACCGCGCCCGGCCAAAATTAAGTCTATTTTTAAAAAGCCACAAAATAAAGAAAGGAATATATAACGAAGAATGTAAAAAGCACCCTCAAATCCTACTATCCAGAAAAAAAAATCAGTTAACATTTTAGCATATATTATTCTGGATTTTTCTATGTACACCTTCGTATAGTTATACATATATGTTTTTACCAAAAGAGGACCCTACTAGACGTGCTGTTTTGTAAAGTTTTGCAAACTGTTTTCTTAGTTTAAAAATATGTATCACGACTATCTTTCACCACAAATAAGTAGAGAATGCTATTTTAGCATTCTCTCAAACAAGTAGAGAATACTATGCTATTTTAATGTCCACATAGTATTCCATGGGAAGAAACAACATAATTTTAACTACTGCCTTCTTACTAAATATGTTTCCAACATTTCACTGTTATAATGAATGCTGCCATGGCATCCTTGCCCTAACACCCTTGTGTGCTCAGTTGGGCAAGTATTCTGCAAATCTCCCCCAGAATCATGTGGCCCCAGTCCTGCCTGTGGGGCAGCACACAGAGGACAAAACGCCAGAACTGCCTACTCCCATCCCAGCATCTTCTCCCATTCCCCAATTTCTCCCTGCTTTTCTTCTCTCCTCTCCCCTCTTCCCTTTCTTCTTTGTCTTCTATCTCTATCTCTCAAAGAGAAGCTTTAAGAATGAGACAATCCCCTCACCTCCCTTTTTCCTCTATGCCAAACTCTGGAATAGAACAGAAAGATGAAAATGATTGTATTTTAAAACTCTAGTTTCTGATCTGTCTTCCCGTATTTTCTCTTCTTCTCCTAAGGAAAAATTCTGCCTGCCCCTGTGGGAAAGTTGCCAGTGAATTGTCCTCTCCTGGCTGAGCCCCAAGGCAGGTCTCATGTCTATTCTATTCAGGATCCATGAACGCAACTTGCACAGGTGCACAAATGTCTACTTCTTCTTTCAGGGTAAGGCAAGAAAAAAGGAGGCAAAGGAATGGAGAGGGGAATCAAAGAGAGTGGAAGGAGAAGAGAATGACAGGGAGGTGGAAAGTGGGGGACTCTCACAGAGATCAAAATAAAGCCGCAGCCTCCACCCCTCCCCACCAGGAGTGCCAATCACATTCGACACCCCTTTACAGATACATCCACGCAATTGTGCGTCCCAAAATCCTCAGGCCTTTTTTTCTTTACGATCTCAAGTAAAATTCCGTTTTTGCTACAATGGCTGCAGGCCACAGTAAATAATATCTCCAGCAATTTCAGCTTTCAAAGTCGCCACAATCCTTGTGCCAAATTTAATCAGAAAAGCTGAAGTTGCAACCCCTCAGCTGTGAATGTATAAATGTGTTTTCCTTTTCACCATATAATTGGGATGGTAAATGTAACTCCCACAGAAGCATTAGTATGCATCTGAAATGGAAAAAGGATTACATAAATTGTCCCTGGACTTGGGGTATAAACTCATGCACATATTTTTCATTCTACTCTGTCAGTTGCACTAATAAATGCCAGAAAGGGAGAGAGAGAAACAGAACCTTCCGGTAAACTTGCTAGGGCTATTAAAAGTAAAAGCTCAAGAGTTACCTGGACAATAATGTGAAACTGATTAAAAGCAATAACAATATCATACCATCCGTTCTGTAATAAGGTTAAATTAGCCGCAGCTTGGTGGCCTCATTCGCCTCCTTTCCCCCCACCATCCCTCCCCCAACCCCTCCCTCCCCTGACACGGTGTGTGCTGTGCCCATTTTTCTGCTGACGGACAGGTCCCCGGCCCTGTGTAGCCCGCCCCAGCATCTTCTATGTCACCCTATGGGGCCCACTTCTGTCACCCTAAGGGCCCTATTGGCCTTTAGTCAACTCTGATGCTGGGTCATGGGGCCTGTATAGTCCCCACTCACTCCTCAATCTGACCCCCAGCCCAGACTCTGAATCCTGTGAGAGTGGGATCCGTGTCTTCATCTTTGCTGTTCAGCTGCAAAGCAAGGAGATTCCTAACAAGTCCTCAGTTATGTCACTCTCCATCCATCTGCAATGTGACTTGGTGGACACTCCCGTCAAGAGGTGGAGTATGTCCTCATCCCCCTTGAAGCTGGGCTTGGGCAGTGGGACATCAACAAGGTGACAGGTGAGGGAGCCTTGCCCCAGCACTGTGTGAAGGAGCCCAGGCCAGTCAGCCAGCCACACGTTGCCCTAGCTGCCATCGGCCAACCACAGGACACAGGAGGGCGCCATCCTGACCACCTGGACCAGCCTGCCCACCAAGTGGTGAGAAATTATCAAATTTCATTGTTTGGGGGTGAGTGGATAATGCATACATGACAGGAGAGGGACTATCTTAGTTTGCACATGCTCTGTCACCTTTGCATACACACTCCCTGACCTGTAGATAGAGGACTCTTAGGTCCTAGAGACAGAGGACTTCACTTTCAAAACCACTCAGCACTTTCATAGCTAATTATCCTGGAACTTGGAAGCAGCAAAGGCCCATGTTTGGGGATTACACTGGAGTCACATAATGTCTGAGAGGCCAAAATGGCTCAGAAATACCCCAGTCCCGACTTGCAGCGCCCCCAGATGAAGTATCACTCACTGCCTGAAAAACACAGATTCTACCCAGAGCTGCTGCATGTCCCACACATGAGGAAGCTGGCCTCGCCTCCAGTGTGCATGTACATATGTGTGTGCACACAGACACATGTGCATGCCTGCATACAGGTATTGCACACACTGGTGAATGCACACACTGGTGCACAAGCAAGAACACGCTTCCATGGCAGCAGTGCTTTGGCACGTGCAACCCCATTGGTGACGGGGCCCCTGGCCAGCCACGATAAGAGCTTGCTGCTTTCCAAGCCTAGGCAAACTGTCAGTGCCGGTGGCAGAGAAATTGCTCTCCAGCTCTGAGAGAAGGAAACCCCAGCCTCGGGCTGGTGGTGGTTGATTCTTCTCGAAGAGCCCTTATACACTATAAGACCTCATGAGCAGTGTGTCTTTCAGGCCACCCTCCTCCTGAGGCTCATCTGCCATATTCTCCCACACGGAAATGAGCAGTGACCCCTGGACAGATACACCTGAGACAAGGAGGACTGGGGCTTATTTCTTGACTTCCTAGGAGACTTTCAGAAAGGTTACTGCTGGGATACAAAGAATGAAAACAATGATAAACAGTGACAGCTTTACCTTGTTACACTATCCATTAATTATTTACATTTCTATATATGTCTCTCCTCCCCACCGCATGTAATTATAAGCTGCTCTTGGGCAAGAATCACATAGTTTTAATATTGTTAAACCAAGTGGTATGGACGACACGAAATACATTATGACTTGAATCAACATGAAAAGAAGTAATTAACCTCAATGTCAATTATCTTTAAGTGATTACAGATCAGGTCTCCACCGATAAAAGGAAGCAAAGAGTGGAATTCATCAATACCACAACAGATTTTCTTGAATCCAGACGATTTGGATGGCTTGGTGAAGAGAACGCAGGACTAGGAGTTTGAACACCTGCTCTATGTGTGCATTTCTGGGTCTGCCCTCAACAAAATACGTGATGCTGCTACACTGATGTATTCATCTGGGCCTCAGTTGCATCATTTGTTGTTCATACAAGCTTAACACTTGACCCACTGTTAAAGGGAAAACCTGCAGACCTCCACATTTGAATTACTTCATTTTTACTGTAATAACACATAAAAACACACAACTATAAAATGAGGTGTAAGCCGGACATACAGCACTTAAATATCACCAAAGCACATTTTTAAGGTAATTAATAACAACACTAAAATCACCGGAGTTCAATTAGCCAAACTAACGTGAGAGAGGATGTCGCATTTCTGAAACTGCACCGCCACCCATCACTGAAGGTGGACTGAGGGCACAAGCCTTTTGCACTGGGCTTGCTTATTCCATAGTGTGCTGTGGTTTTCAAACTGCAAAACTTTTATTGGTACAGGGAGCCCAGGCTGTGCTGGCAAATGTGAAAACAGAACTGCAGTGCAGGACGAGATTGGAAAGCAATCATCCACATCTCCCAGAAGATGCTTATATTTTCACTTTCATCAAAATTTAAACCAATTTTTAATCTTGTAGCTAATTTAGAGTCTTTCCAGATTGTGTCATAATAGTCTAGCTGGAGAAACACCGTAATCACAGACCTGTGAGGACCTTCAAGATTTAACAATCCATTCTGTTCAAATTTGACCTCGTGGGAATCCTAGAACTATCCACTGCAGGGCATGGATCTGCCACCAGAGGGAAACAGAGAGCCATCGAGGTAAAGAGGTGATGGCAATGGTGACAGCCTCCTCCCTGTTGGCAAAGAGCTACTGGGGCCAAGGTGCACGGCCGTGCTCCCCATGGCTCCTAAAATAGTTCAACTAAAATATACATGTGGTGAGCATGCAACTAATACATACAAACTCATTCCTTTAGTCAAATAAGAGGGTCTTCTCTTTTTATTGTTTTCTCTTGATTTACTTGTGTTTATTGAGTAAATTTTGAGTACCTACTGTGTGCAAGGAAAGAAAAGTCTCGGTGTGCACTCAGGATGCAGGTTGTCCACAGAAATCTGAATTGATTTCTAACCCGAGCTGAGGTGACAGTTCTCAGAGGTTCTGTCTCCAAAATTCCCTAGTGAGGATCTTCACAAAGTGCAGGGGCTCTGCAGTGGAAAGGCAGGAGGGTGTTTGAAACAGCAACAGGAGATAAGCGGGGTGAGTGGCTGAGCTGGGAAAGGAGGGAGCATGCTGCTTCAGCTGCAATCCTCTTTATAGAGATGATTATTTTCGTCTCTATAGAAAATAATCTGTTTGAAATACCATTCAGCCCAGCAATCCCATTACTGAGTATATACCCAAAGGAATAGAAATAGTTCTGCCATAAAGACACATGTATGTGTGTATACACTGCAGCACTATTCACAATAGCAAAGACATGGAATCCACCTAAATGCCCACCAATGGTAGACTGGATAAAGAAAATGTGGTATGTATACACCATGGAACACTGTGCAGCCATAAAAAGGAATGAGATCATGTCCTTTGCAGGGACATGAATACAGCTGGAGGCCATTATCTTTAGTAAACTAATGCAGGAACAGAAAACCAAACACCGCATGTTCTCACTTAAAAGTGGGAGCTAAATGATGAGGACACATAGAGGGGAACGAGAGACATGGGCCTATCAGAGGGCGGAGAGTGGGAGGACGAAGAAGATCAGGAAAAATAACTAATGGATACTAAGCTTAGTAGCTGGCTAATGAAATAATCTGTACAACAAAATCTCATAACACAAGTTTACCTATATAAAAAACCTGGACATGTTCCTCTGAACCTAAAATGAAACTTAAATGAAGGAAGGAAGGAAAGGGAAGGGAAGGCAAGGGAAGAAAGAAAGAAAAGAAAGAGAGAGAAAAAAGAAAAGAGAGAAAGAAAGAAAGACAGAAAGAAAGAGGAAGAAAGAAAGAAAGAGAAGAAGAAAGAGAGAGAAAGAAAGAAATGAAAGAAAGGAGGGAGGGAGGGAAGGAAGGAGAAAAAGAAAAGAAAGAAAGAAAGAGAGAGAGAGAAAGAGAAAGAAAGAAAAATACTCTGCTTTCTAAGCCATTCATTCAACCCACCAAGCAATTCCTGAGCAGCAGCTGTGTTCTCACAATGTGGCAGGTGTTTGGGTATAGAAAATGAGGATGATGTATAAGACCAGGTCCCCGTCCTCACAGAGCTCACCATGATCTGGCTCAGCAAACAAAACCAATACATGAAAACACGAGAGAAATCAATACTAAGCGGGTGTTGGGGAAAATGAAGGTGTAAGGAGCTAGGAGGAAGGGCAGGACACCACTGTGAACGATGAGCAAAGGGGCACCAGAGAAGATGTGGTGGAAAGGAGCAGTGGGCATCCTAATATCTGTAATGCAGCCACTGGTGGGGGTGTGATGTGGCTTTATAAGAAATGTCTGTACAGCCACATTGACTTTCTTGGGGGGAAATGTCATAGCCTTTGTGGCAGGGAGGTGGCTGAGGCCAGAACCAGGGCTGGTCAGCAACAACACCCACATTGCAGAAGCCATCCCTCAGCCCTGACTCGCAGCCTTCCCTGTTGTGGCTGGAACCCCAGGGGTGTCCCACGTGGACTGTGGCCAAACCCTTCCTGTGTGTCCTGCCCACAGCCACCTGCCTCCCCTTCTGCCCTTGGTGCTTGCTCCAGCCCCCGGTGCCACAGACTCCCTGCTGCTCCCACAGGCACAGGGCTGGAGGGCAAGGCCTCCTCTCCATTTTCCAGGGCATTGCACCATCTCTGCCCCGAAGCAGGATCGCCTGGGCCTCAGGTTTCACAAAGCCCAGTCCCTCACAACTCCTCCAGCTTCTGCCCACAGGTGCCTCTCTGGAAAGGGTGCCAGAGGCTTCCTGTTCCCTGCCTCGGCCCCTCTCTGCCAGCTTCTCTGCCTAAGCCCCCTCTCTCTTCCAGCCACAAGACAAAGCATCATCTCCACTTTGCACCAGAAATCACAATGTATCTTGTTCTTCTGTGTGGCCCAGGGTGGGAAATGGTTGCTCCTGGATCCTGTCCATGAATCTGACCTTGACAGCAGTTTGTGTACCCTGAAAGGGGCCAAAGTCAAAAGAGAGGAGGGTGAAGAATCAAAATCAATGTTGCATTCAAAAGTCAAGTGCATAGGGAGAAGCTGCTCCAAAAATGACCATAAGCGGTCTAATCTACTTACAAAGTTCTGTGTCAAGAGATAAGTCCTGGCCTCTGGGTAGGAAAGTTTGGTAAAGCTGAAATTACAGGAAATTATGGTTTTGTTTCTATAAACTTGGAGTTTCCATTCCCTCATAAACATCCATTCTTAAAAAAAAAAAAAAAAAAAAAAAAAAAGAACAATTACACACCTACAAAATCCCAGGCATCCTCCTAAGTCTGGGACTACAGAGAGAAAAATAACAGCCCCCACCCTAGAAAAACTCAGCATGCTGTGTACTAGAGGAAGGTATATCCACATACAATTGTAATTTAACCAGAAGTCTTGATGGGTGCATATGTGTGTGTGTAAAATATGCCACAATTAGAGCCTCTCAGCACTCAGTTTTCACGGTCCTGGATATTTTAATTTCATACACAAGACTAAAGACAGTTGGGGCCGCTAGAGGTGGGGCTACCACCCTGTAGGCTCCAATAAGAAAACATTCAAAGACCAACAAGAAACCAGAGGACCACACACAACATAAGCTGTTAATAACAGAATGTGGTGGCTGAGGAAGCTCCAGCCACGACTGAGAGGAAGGGATGCTTCTTAAACCTGATGCAACTTTCTTTAGTATTTAGGGGAAGGGAAAAAGTTACATAGAGTGCCAAGGAGTAGCTGCTGTAAACACCAAAGAAGACGGAGGTCAGGAATCAGATCCGGGGTCACAAAGCACAACAGGAAAACCAGACACCCAGACAGAAAGACAGGTCCAGGGAGCAGGTCAGATGGGATGGCGTCTTGGTCACCTGGGGTGGCCATGACAAACTGCCACGGACTGGGGAGCTTGAGCAACAACAAAAACAAAAAATCATCTTCTTTCCATTTTGAAAGCTGGAAATCCAAAATCATGGTGTGGCAGGGTTGCTGTCTTCCAACAACCCCTCTCCTTGCCTTGCAGGCAGCCCTCGTCTGCCTGCGTCTTCCCTCGGTACATGTCTGTGTCCTACTCCCTTCTTATGAGGACTCCCATCATCTTGGATGAGGACCCACCCTAATGACCTCATACTGACTTCATCGCCTATTTAAAGACCCTGTCTGCAAGTACAATCACTTTCTGAGGTACTGGGGGTGAGGACTTCAATATATATATTTGCAGGGGGGCTGGGGACACAATTTAGCCCATGGCAGACAGCAACCTTGATACGCCTCTCTCCCTACTAAGCACGGGCCTTCCTTGGGGGAGAGCAAGAAACTACCGGTGAGGATGAGGGAATTCACTCTCCAGCTGAGAAGGACCAGACAGCAGCATCTGACCTGTGAACCTCAGACCCCAGCAAGGCACAGAGCTACGGCAAGGAATTCTGGATGCGCTGTCCAGTTCCAAAAAGAACAATCCACAAGAACCCTCAGCTGTCACAGAGGCTTGGCTGTTCCCAGACAAGGAGGTGGCTCCTCCCCAGTGCTGTAGGGCAGATGCCCCCAGGCTGATGGGGGGCGGATGGGCTGGAGAAAAGCAATGAGCAGGGTCAGCTCAGCAGCTGCATCACAAGTACTTGGGACCTATGCAAACACAGACTGTTGGGCCACCCCTTGTCTAGGATTCCAGGGTCTGGGGCAAGGCCTGCCAGGGTGCATTGAGGACCTGGTGCTGACCTGGGAGTCCATAGGCCACATCTGGAGAAGCCCTGGCTCGAGGGAAGTCCCACGCCCTGTTCTAGTATCATGTTCTCATTCTGGGTCCATCTTTCACCTGGTTGCGGTACATCTTCAGGAAAGATTTTCAGGAGGAGTGCTGAGGGCAGCCCCACCTTACAGTCCAGCGTGCAGCCTCTGGCCCCAGCCTCCACTTTGGAGGGTGATGCTTGGCCTCTCTCTGGCTTCACTTCTTCCCACCAGCTGAGGAATTCGGAAGGCCAAAAAGGTGTGCCCACCACAGATCATGTGCCCCTTTGGTCCCCTTTTGACACCCAGGGCCCTGGAATTCCTGGCCACAGAGGCCTCAAGTCTGCTCTCAGGGTCCACGTGGGCCTCCTGCCAGGTATGTCTCTGACGACTAATCAGGGCTGGACCTCCCACAGTGGAAGGGGCAGTTTCCTCGGAGACACACGCAATGGCTTGGGGAGGGATGAACACGGGAACGGCATTGCCATTCTGTTTAGAGAGGGCTGCTGGCGGGGCAGGGGCGGGGGAGGCATGGAGCCAGGCTGGGTACTGCTGTCAGGTGACAGTAAGAGCAGGACCCAGCTCGAGGCGATGCCACCTTGAGATGGTGCCACAGGTGGCTGGCATTCCCTGTCCTGGAGCAGAGCTTCCACCAGGGCCTTCAAGTAATCATGAAAAATGAGAGGATATATTTTACTTAAGAGTGTATTACCTTGATGTGTGATTTCTCAATACCACTTAAATAGAGGTATGTAGATTACTATTTGTTCTCTTTCCCCAGGACCCAAAATGAATAGAATGAGCCACCTAAGAGAATATTTCTGAACCTTTTGATATTTGAAAAAGTCTCTCTAGTGTCTTTACTCATGAAAACACCATGGCTGTATATATATAGCGCTTCACACAGAGCCTGAAAACTCCTTAGACAAGCATTTCCCAAAATCACGCAGTCGGATCCAGGTCCCATAAATGCTCCAAGATAAAAGGGTTCGACAACCTTTTCTGGGGGAGAAAAAGGCAGTGTATCTACACTTTGGTAAATAAAGCACTGTAACCAGAGTAAGACCCACCCTCTGCCTTCCTCCAGTGGCCACACTTACCTTACCATGAAATCCAAAGAGAAATGGGTCTGTCCACGGTGTGTCCAGGAAAGCATGAAGAAGGAAGGGAAAGCTGTATGCCGGATTGGAAGAGTGAATTCACGTATTTCTTTATTCGTGTTGCAAGATTTTCTTTCATTTTAAAACTACGTTGTTCAATTGATATGTAATAACTCAATGGCCAGTTGTAATTCTGGATGTTTCCTAAAACAAGAAGCCACCAGGCTGGTTGGCACAGAGGGGCGACCTTGCAGGGAATCGCCACCCACCCTGACTTCACTGTAACTTTTTATAAGATGATCCCCGTATGTACGCAGCAGTCACCGAGGGCGCCCAGTGGACGTGGTAGGACGATTGTGAGCGTAGGCTGCCAGGCCAAGCGCACAGGCCGGGTGGAGACGGTTGAACATGGTCCACAGCCACCACTTTGCAGCTCGAGGCCTCACCCTCATGTAGCCTGTTTGTAGTTTTCTAGGAGTGTTTCTCACAGCACAAGCTCCAGGCGACCCAACACCACCGGAGCACATCCGCCTCTGAGACGCGCGTGCGCACTCAGCTCCCTGCCGGTTCCGGCCACGAAGCGCTCATGTCCGGGAGGCCTCTGATGGGCCTGGGGAGGGCAGGGGCTCTTCCCCTGAGGGAGTGGCCTCTGCGTCACTGTGCCCTGCCTTTTGGCTTGGACTGCAGTCCTCCCTCAGGAGTAAAGAGCTCCTCATTACCAAAAGGGCTGTTGGTTCCGTGGCGAGCACCAACAAGAGACAGCGGAACAGCCGGGCTGATGATGCCCCGTCTCTCCGGAAATTCCTGACGCTTTTACTGTGAAGATGAAACGACCATAACAGCACGAAGATCGTGGGTCTGTGTGTCTGTGAAGAGAGTCCAGCTGCTGGGAGCTGATGAACAATGAATGCCCTGCCCTGCTTGTGTTGCGCGTCGCTAGGCCCGCAGCTCACGTCGGAGAGGACTCCTTGATGTGAATTGGCTGTGCCACAGCAGCAGTTCTGGAAGGAAGCTAGGAAGCTAGACTGTGCTTTTTGTTTAATCACCATTCACCAAACCTATGTGGAATCTTCTTTTTGGTACTAGCTGGGGAGGAATGCACACATGCGGTCTGTTGTGACACGTTCGTGAGGGTGCCTAGTGTGGCTCCCAAGAGCACTACAAGCTCTCAGAAATGTTCTCCCAGGCTTTCAGAGGAGGGAGAGGTTCCTGGGGAAGGCAGGGAAGCCTATTTCTGTCCTCACACCAGAGAAAGAAACCTAGGAGACAACCGAGACAAGAAATTCCCAATTTAAGTCGTTTTTTCTTTATGGGGAGGGTCATTTGGAATGATAGCCTCGCTTCCTTCCCATGGCTGCATCTGTGATATCTTTTCCTCCTGTTTTCTAATGTGTCACTGAGACAGGAAATAAAGCAGAAAGGGACTTGTGAACCTCTGTCTCTCAGACGGGGCCCTCCCCACAGGAGGTTCACAGGGAGTGAATGAGAAGGAGAACATCCCACAACGGTCCTGCTCAGGACGGTCTCCATATCCATGATCCCGTGGTTCCTAGTCCCCTGGTTCCAGGGATGTTTCTGGACTGACTGTGCTTCCCGGGAGCCAGCTGAGGGAGCAGGGCGTGCTCTCAGATGCCCGTGGGTATGGTCAGTGGGTACAAGCAGACCCTTCCCAGGCAGCAGGTGCCAGGCAGGTGCAGGTGGGTGGTCGGCCGCTGCTGCAGCTAACCCCATGGGTCCCAGGCCGGAAGGTGCTCCCTCAGAGCTGGTGCCTTCCTGCAGCTCAAAAAGGGTCAAGTAGGCCCCAGAGAGAGCCAGCCACACCACTCCACACACCTGTCTCAGCCACAGCCGTGAAACTAAAGATGTGTTTTAATTTAGTGACAGCTTTTAGTTACAGATGTCTAAAGATTATGAAGAATAAATTATGGGGAAAATTTTTTTTTCACTCTTTTATTTGTTGTGGAGAGAAATAGGTAAATGCAGGGAGTTTGCAATAAAACAGCACCTGGAGGTTCTTCAGAAGTGAATCTGATGGCCGGCGCGGTGGCTCACACCTGTAATCCAAACACTTTGGGAGGCCAAGGCAGGCAGATCACCTAAGGTCAGGAGTTCAAGACCAGCCTGACCAAGATGGTGAAACCCTGTCTCTACTAAAAATAAAAAAAATTACCCGGGCATGGTGGTGGGCGCCTGTAATCCCAGCTAGTCAGGAGGCTGAGGCAGGAGAATTGCTTGAACCCAGGAGGTAGAGGTTGCAGTGAGCTGAGATCGCGCCACTGCACTCCAGCCTGGGTGACAGAGCAAGACTCCATCTAAAAAGAAGAAGAAGAAAGAAGAAGGAGGAGGAGGAGGAGGAGGAAGAAGAAGAGAATCTGATGTTTGCACTCCACTTTTGAACCATTCGCTCTCACTGCTGTCACCATAAAGACGTGGTGTTGCTAATGCAGGTTCTGGTGGCTGGTTAAGTTTTGATCATCACCTGGCTTCCTGAGATCTCGCTGCCTTCTTAGGAAAGGTGACTAGCTTCTGTGTGGGAAGCTATTGTTTTACATGCAATGATTCCGTCCTACCTGCCACTGTGCACCGTCCCATGTATTGAATTTTGACCTTTTCTTTTTAAGTTTCTGTACTTATCTCTTCTTAGTGCTTACTTTTGCCAGTTCCAATAATATTACCAAAATAATACACATGTATCTTTGGCAAAAAAAAAACAAAAAACAGAAAACATGAGCAGAATAAGACAATTCCTTGGGACACAGTTTGGACCCTGACCAAATGCCTTTCTGTAGGCAGAAAGGCTGTCTGCCAGTGGGAGAGACACTCAGGAGTGGCTGTTAAATTGGAAAAGAAGGTCATGCCGCCTGACCTGGCCCCAGCCCTGCAAGGACACAGGAGCCACACTGCTTGCATCATCCGAGCCTTGCTCCAGAAGGCCTGGCGGCTCTCTTCCTAGGGGTGATTCAGGGACTTAATCTTGGACCAGACCCCCCTCCACACCTGCCCAGCTCCAGACCCATCTCTTGGATTGAGGGCATCTGTGCTAGACCCAGTGAGTCACTCTGGCAGCTTCATCTGAGCCAAAGATGTGGGTCCCTCCATGGCTGTGCAACTTGCCTGTAAGGAAAGCAGTGTTTTACTCAGAGGAGAAGGAAAATCATCTTCCCTGATCTCAGTGCTACATTACCACTCAGCAATTTGAGGAAATCCTCCAGTTTTCCTATACGAGGAAGCACGCTGTATTGAAAAAAAGAAAAAAAAGAGTTGGTTAAACTGAGCCCCCAATGTCTGTGACTATGCTCGTGGTGCTGCTGCCTGGAACACAGATGTTGAGCGGGAAGCCTCGTGGCCGTCTGAGCAGGGGTGACTGTCCATCTTATGCTGGACAGGGACCCTGGGCAGGTGGACATAAGTCCAGTATGCATTGGCCAGGGCCATGGGGACTGACTGTCTTCCAGTCTGCCTGGGACAGCAAAAGCAGCTATACAGACCAGCGACAGTGGGAGGGCTTGCTGGGATGGATGGGGACAGCAGACAGCTTGTGTCCTATTCAACTTCCCCACTGTACTTGGCCTCCGGACCTGTCATCAGAAGCAATAACACTGGCCCAGAGCAGCTTCCCACATGACCACAGAACCAGCAGTCTGCCCTGTCCTAGGTTAGGTCATCATGGTTTAGAATAAAACAATGAGGCACATTTATTATGGGCATTGAAGGCTTAAGGTTTTCCTTAATTTCCTAATTTTTAGTCAACAATGATTAGCCTTCATTATGTGTGCAAAGAGGAATTTGAAGGCAAGGGAAATGTAAGAAAAATATCGCCATTCAGAAGAGAGTTTTATTGATGTTTCTTTCTTCTTATGTATTTTATGGTATTCACTTTTAACCACATTTCATCCAAAAAGTTGATGCAGCTTTAGCATGAATGTTACATTTTACTTACAAGGAATGATTACTTGTGTTCTCTTTGTAAAGGAAAGACAATATTGTATTTTTATTAAATAATGTACAGATGTTCTCTGTATTTTTGAATCATTATATGGATTATGGATATGTTGCTTAACAAATTTTTTTTAGTACAAAATAAAAAGAGGCCACATTTGTGCTCTGGAATGTTCTTCCCTGTTTGGCAATGGTTTCCCTCTTAGTACTAATTTTTGGTGGTGCTATTAATTTTCATAATTTTCTGCATCACCATCAGTATTTCCATGGCACCGAGGGAAGACCACGTCAGGCTGACTGTCAGATGCCACTTTCCTGCTATTCACCTAAACAGTCCTTTATTTAAATGTCTGCAATAGAACCATGAATAGAAAAATCATTAAAGAAGAAATACATCTTGTTAACAAACATTTATATAATGTTCAATCTTACAATAATGTTTATGGAAGCAAGTTATAAGATAAAAATTTTCCCCCTATCAAATTAATAAAGATTTTTAAATATGAGCACCCCCTCTGCTGGCGAGCACAGGGGAAATGGGCACGCTTAAACAACACTAGATGGGGAATGAATTGGTGCAATCCTTTTGCAGTGGTAACGTGAATAAATAGGTTTAAAATCATCAGAAGCTTTAGTACAGAAATACACTTGTTCTAAGCTAATAATCCTAAATATTATAAAAGTACATACAAACATATTTATTATGACATTGTTTACGATTGTTAAAAATATGAAACCATCTAATTCCTTAAAATTATGTGGGCAGATTACATTACAGTGCATCTATAACGTTAAATAACACATAATAACAAAAACCATAAAAAACTTGTGATGAACATGGAAATGTGTATGCTATTTTATCTTAACTGAAAAAAAAGGAAACAAAATTGTGTCTTTAAAAGAATCACAACTATGTAAAAATACATTGAAAAGAATCAGACAAGAAATATACCAAAATATGACCAGCATTTATATATCTGCCTCTATTTTTCTACATTTTTAAAATTTTCTCTACTAATCATAGTTAATTTTTATAATGTAAATATAAAACATTCTATTTAAATATAAATAAATTATGTAGCAAATTATACTTTTGATAATATAGATAAGTATCTGTTTACTTTTTATAATAGTGTCTACTCAAAGTGATAATACTGAAGACTAATTTTAGAGTCAAAAATAGAAATAAGACAACAGATAAGACTACCCCTTTGAGAAACATGGAATGGAAGAAACAACTTCAAAAACATAATTTTAATGTAATTGTCAGTGTCCTGCATACTGGGGGGTGGGCCGAGGAGAGGAGATTCCCTTGCTGTTATTACCAAACTCTGCATGTTTGTAAAAAAATGATTAACCACCCTCTGAGTAAATACCATCTGTAGGTTATGCCATTTCCTGTTTAAATGCACAAAGAAAGGTTTTTATTTTGTTTTGTCTTCTAGAACTTCTTTAGCAGAAAACTAATTATATGAACTACATACATTAGAAAGTATTTGGTCAAATATTGTAGAAATCAGCCTGATATCACTTGGCTGTGTCCCCACCCAGATCTCATCTTAAACGTAGCTCCACAATTCCCACATGTTGTGTGAGGGAGCCCGTGGGAGGTAACTGAATCATGGCGGTGGTCTTTCCTGTGTTATTCTCATGATAGTGAATAAGTCTCATGAGATCCGATGGTTTTATAAAGGGAGTTTCCCTGCACAAGCTCTCTTCTCTTGCCTGCTGCCATGTGAGACCTGCCTTTCACTTTACACCATGAATGTGAGGCCTCCCCAGCCACGTGGAACTGTGAGACCATTAAACCTCTTTCTTTTGTAAATTGCCCAGTCTTGGATATGTCTTTATCAGCAGCATGAAAATAGACTAATACACAGCCCTAACTGCTTCCTGTACAATGGATTGATTTTAGGATTTGACAAGAAGATTCTGGAAAGAGTCACAATAACCAAATTAGAAAACAACTGGACCCCCAGGAGGCGGCACTGCCAAGAGGGCCCCTCCATCCCCTCCTGCTCTGCTCCTTCTTCTTGCAAACTGCTCTCCCCTCCCCAAGAACACATGGGTGGCAAATGGTCACCTGAAGGATCGCCAACTTTTCCTCTCACAATCCTAACACTTAAGAGATGGTTTTGTCTCTTCATTCCACTTGCAAAATTCCCAGAAAACAGCTCTATCCTAATTTGGGTCTGGTGGTTATTCCTGAACCAAGGACTTACTGTGGCCAGGAGCAGTGTGGAGACATCCCTGGCCCAGGAAGAGTCATTCATCCACCTCTAAACCAAACAAATATGGCCAGAGGCAGCACCACGTCCTAACACAGCTTCCCCACAACCATGAGGATGGCACTGAGAAAGCAGTGGAGATGCTGTAACAGAGCAGACCACTCACACAGGCCATCCCACTAGAGGCTGCCTTTATTTCAGATTAGCTTACCTTTCAATTAATAAACGTGTAAATACCTCAGCGCAGAAAAATCTGAAATAAAGACAATTTAACTTGCAGAACTGAGAATCTGTGCCAAACTAACTTCAGCTTTTCTTTTCCTGCACTGAGATAATTCTTCTCCTTCCACATTATTTAAAGAGAGTTAGAGGCCGGGTGTGGTGGCTCATGTCTATAAACCCAGCACTTTGGGAGACCAAGACAGGCAGATCACCTGAGATCAGGAGTTTGAGAGCAGCCTGGCCAACATGGCAAAACCCCATCTCTACTAAAAATACAAAAATTAGCCGGGCGTGGTGGCATGCACCTATAATCCCAGCTACTTGGGAGGCCGAGGCAGGAGAATCACTTGAGCCTGGGAGGCAGAGGTTGCAGTGAGCCAAGATCATGCCACTGCACTCCAGCCTGGGCAGCAGAGCAAGCCTCTGTCTCAAATAATAATAATAATAGTAATAATAAAAGAAGGTTAAAGATAAAGGTATGATTTCCTTAACATGCAGCCTTAAGAAGGGAGCTTCAGTTTTGAATTTTTAACAGATGCTTCTGTATTTGGAAACCACTATTATAAGCTTCAGTCTGTACAAAGGACAATAGAGAAAGTCATTCTACTCCTACTAGATGTCTGTTGCGTATGTGTACCACCCAGACAAACTAAAGGCATCCATTAATAGAATATGCACCTGGATATGGAATGCCAGCTGTATACCAAAGGCCAAGGATGAATGCAGTAGCAAAGACTATATTTTAATGTGCTGGCAAACTATAAGAGCTCAAACAGACTGAGCATGGTGGCTCACGCCTGTAATCCCAGCACTTTGGGAGGCTGAGGTGGGTGGATCACCAGAGGTCAGGAGTTCAAGACCAGCCTGACCAACATGGTGAAACCCCATCTCTACTAAAAAAAAAAAAAAAAAGCAAATTAGCTGGGCGTGGTAGCGCATGCCTATAATCCCAGCTACTTGGGAGGCTGAGCCAGGAGAACCACCTAACCCCGGAGGTGGAGTTTGCAGTGAGCCAAGATCACACTATTGCACCCCAGCCTGGGCCACAAGAGCAAAACTCCACCAAAAAAAAAAAAAAAAGAGCTCAAACAAAATCTGACTACTTCCAGACCTTGAAGAAATTATTGATTTTGAGTCTTTATTTATTTAGGAAATGAGCAGTATGGACCAGATTAATTTTCAAGTTGCAACTAAGTCTAAAATTCTGAAGGCTCTTCTCAAAGACTAACACTGTTGCTGATAGAAAATTCTTAAAGAATGCATATTTTCTCTTGATTACCTGTTAGAATGGATTCAGTCCAATATCTGATCTTCATTAGGAAAAACCTTGAAAATGTCAATGGGCTTTAAGTTCCCAGGAGAAGGCAAGTCATTTATTTGAGCTTCTCTTCTCTCTTAAAAGGTTTCTTTTAGCAGGGGTGAGGAGCAGAGCACTCTGTCTTCCAGAGAAGGATTGCAGCACAACTACCTGTTCAGGCTATAAAAAGCCGCTGCGCTCCATGTAGGGGAAGAGAGCCCAGCTTTCCAATCACTTCTCCACATTGTGCCCCTGGGTAAGCGTCCAACATGTGACCAAAGCCTCCGCAAAGAGAGGTGGGTGCTTGGCTGAGCTGTTTTGCTCAAGGATAACTCTACAAGTCACATTTGCTGAAAATAGACCCTTGGGGCATGAATTTCCTAAGAACTCAGCAGATCAGTCCAAGTTTAAGATGAGAGAGAGAGAAGGAAAGAGAACTTGCTACTTTCTAGTTTTTTGGCAGAGAGAGAGTGTGCCAGTGAGTGAGTGCAGGTGCATGTGTCTTCTGCTTGGAATAGCCCGTCTCAGGGCACCTCTGTCTGGAGTGGCCCTCGTGTGTCCTGACTGCTCTGGTCCACTGTGATCCTGAGACTCTAAGCTCAGCTCCTGGCCCTCTTGGAGTGGCACCACCATGCCTTGTCCCCAGTCTCCCAGAGCATCCTAGGGGGAAAGCTGTGGTGTCCATGCTACAAAGCACAGGGTAAGTAGGGAGATTTCAGTCTGAAGTAGATGGAGCCCTCACAATATAAGGGAGATAGCGTATAGCAAATCTCCATCTCAAAGGGGACAAAAGTAGTCTTAACTTAAAGACCGTTATTCAAAAAAAGGTATATTGATTGAACCAATTTTAATTTACATAGAGGCCTGGAAGAATATGTTTATGTGAATATCTGGAAAGAGCTACATTGAAATGCTGACAATGATTAGCTTCGATGTAGAAATTTTTGTAGATTTTTTCTTTTTGTCTATCTATTGTATATTTTCAACATATAGTTTTTTTAAGTTCTTAAAGAAATTTTCTTTAGAAATCTCAAACTGAAGCGATAACAGGAGGAAGGGACATTTGTTGAGCCTGGGAGTTGGGATCTTGTATTCTAAGCAGGAATTTAAACCTTTCCTCCATATGTTTGTGTCCTCTACTTTTCTGGCTTGGTGTCACATCTTCTAAGTGCTGGCAGTAAATCACACAGGATAGTATCATAAAGTGTTCTCAAAATAATTTTATAGTTTCATTAGAAAGAAACATTGGTATAGAAGAAAAATAACAAGTCTTCATATTTTCAGGAACATAAGGATCCAAATTTAGTTTAAAATCAAGAACAATCACAAGTCAGTATGCAAAAGTAATGGCCCAGACAATGCTTGTTGATGTTAAATTAATTATAATTTGTTAATTCATTTACAAATGATGGTAAATTGAAATCGTCAGTATTTGTTGATGTTAAGTGAATTCAACACTTGTCAAATGAAATGAAACTTCAATTTCTTTAAGGGGTGAACGTCTTTCTTTATAAGATCCCTGTAGTGTGTTCTCTGTCTTGGAGCAAAGGAGAAGGAGGAAGGATGAGAGGGTGACGTTTAAACCAAACAGCCAAACTTCAAGGCGCAGCAGCAATCTCTGGTACATGCCCAAATTCAGAGCAGGAATTGTTGCAGAAAACCAAATTGCTCTTCAAGACTTAAGAAGGGGTAAGTGTCTATGTAACCAGTAGGAATAGCAAAAGCCTACCGCTCACTTAAAACAGGTCCACTGAGAAACTCCTGTCTCATATCCTGCACTCTCAGAAACAGAAGTTTCATGAGTTGCTTTTTCTTTTTAATTGCATTTAGCTACTTCCCTGTCATTCAGACATGTATTCATGCCACAAGCACTGGTCAGATGTGCACTGCATGTGGGACACAGAGCTGACCTTATGAAAGAGCTCATGGCCAGTGAGAAACCGATGTAGAATCGAAGCCAGTGCCGTGTGGTCCGCACTAACGTGGAGGGCAAAGTTGCCAGGGGAGGACCGAGAAGGAGGCTTCCCCACTGGGGAAACAGGAAAGTTTCTAGAAGAGATGACACTGGGCCAGGTCTTCTATTCAGAGAAGAGTATTGCAAGCAGGGGAACATCTTGACACAGACCTGGGGTCACAAAACAAAGGAGGTTCCAGGACAAAAGGCCTATGCTCCCCTATGAACTGCCGGGAACCTATGGCATGGGTGATGACAAGCCACTCCTTCGCAAGAAGATGACATGATTGGATTTGTGCTTTAAAGTGAAAATCTGCCTGCCATTGAGAGGGTGGGGTGGAGGAAGTAGGGAGCTTGCTGTTTTGCAGTAAACCACACAGGAGAGATGAGGGCCTGGGTGGTAGCCAAGAGAACTGGGAGCTTGTGAGACACTTAGGAAGAAATTAACAAGGCTTGCTCTCAGATTAGACACAGTAGGTGAGAGAAATGGGTCACTTTACATGAACAAGCTTTTTTTTAAAAAAGTAGATAAATTGATTAGTGACTAACAACTAACTGCTTTGCAAAAAAAAATTGCATGAGCATGGCTGGTCCATGGCAGAGCTGGGTGCAAACTTCTCAAGACAGAGGACGCACTATGCTGTCCTGATCCCTAAAAGGGATAAATAACAAAAGAAAGGTCTATGATGAATTACTTTGCGACTTAGCAGAGGAAAAGCAGATGGCTCAAAACAGCTCAACAATGCCCTTGGGGATGACCCCGTGGAACCCCATGAGGTAAGGGCCGCCTGACCATTCATTCCACCTCTAGGCCCAGATCCCAGAGCCCAGGCCACTGGCCTGGGAAGGGACATCAGGATTCCCACATTAGCCAAGCTCGTGGCTCCCACTGGCTCCTCCCTCAGAGCTAGTTTCCAGCAGCTCATCCTCCTTCCCAAGCATCTTTCTCTCAGTGGTTGGGAGAAACAGAACCTTCTGAACCAAATTGCTCTAAGGTGCAAACGACTAATAGCTTTGGGAAGACACTTGCCTCTTCAATGAGGCATTTCTCGACTCAAAGGCTCTCTAATGGGTAGAAATACAGGCAATGTGGCAAAAGGTAGAGAATTCAATGTCATGCAAGGGATACAGTTTTTTGGTTTTGTCTTTTGTTTTTCTTTTTTTTTCCTTCAGATAAGATTCACATATCAAAACGTTGTGCAACCATCACTGCTATCTAATTCCAGACCATTTTTCTCACCCCAGAAAGAAACCCTATACCTATTAGCAGTCTCTGTGTACCACCCCCATGCTCAAGCCCTTGGCAACCACTAGTCTGCCTTCTGCCTCCATAGATTTGCCTATTCTATTTATATTTCACATAAACGAAATCATATCAAATGTGCCTTTTGTGTCCAGCTTTCTTCAGTTAGCATAATGGTTCGAGGTTCATCCACGTTGTGGCGTGAATCAGTATTTCATCCCTTTTTACAATAGAATAATATTCCATTGTGTGGATAAACCACATTTTGCTTATCCACTCATTAGTTGATAGGCATTTATTTGTATTATTTCCACTTTGGCTATTACGAATAAGGTTGCTGTGAATATTCATGCAGAATAGTCTTTGTGTGGACATACGTTACTTTTTTTTTTGAGACAGAGTCTTGCTCTGTTGCCAGGCTGGAGTGCAGTGGCATGATCTTCGCTCACTGCAGCCTCCGCCTCCCGGGTTCACGCCATTCTGCTGCCTCAGCCTCCCGAGTAGCTAGTAGCTAGGATTACAGGCACCCACCACCACACCCAGCTAAGTTGTGTATTTTTAGTAGAGACAGGGTTTCACCATGTTGGCCAGATGGTCTCGATCTCTTGACCATATGATCTGCCCATCTCGGCCTCCCAAAGTGCTGAGATTACAGGTGTGAGCCACCGCGTCCGGCCAGACATATGTTCTCAATTACCTTGGGGTATACCAAGGATAATTGCTGCTGGGTCATGTGGTAATAGGAATAGTATCTAAATACAGGAAGTTTAGAAGAATCCATTAAATCGTAAGACCTAGGTGACTGCCTACTTGAGCTGTGTGACCTCAGGAAATCCAAGTAACCTCTCTGAATCTCAGGTTGGCTTTTTGCTTAGTGTTGTTGTTTGGTATGTTGAATGTCTTACATTAAAACGTTTGCCTCTCAGTGTCCTTGTGAAGATTAAAATGATGTAAGTAAAGGCATTTCTAAACTAGGCAGCAGGAGGCTCTTGAGCTCCTGTCATCATAGACCCTGTCAGATGGGCCCAATGGCAGGGTGGCCACTCATGCAGGTGGGCTGGGGACACCACTCTGCAGCAAGAGCTCTGCCTGGTGATTCCTTCTGTTTCCCAGCTAGTGGCCCTGCTGGTAAATAATCTTGTGAGAGGCTTTAGCTGCAATCATGACTCAATGAGTTAGTTCATGAGGTGACTGAGAAAAGAAATTCTTTCATGGAAATTTCCAGTGCGGTTTGAAGCCAGAGTGGGTAATATTTTAGCTGCACACACACACTGCATGCACACATACTGCACGCTATGCCTGCTGTATACACAGTGAGCGCACACATGCACACCGCATACACACTGCTCACACCCCACACACAGGTTCTCAGATGAGGCCAGGTCAGGCCATGCTCCCTGGGAAGCTCGCCCAGCTGGCACAGGAAGGAAGTGCTCTGTGATTCACCCGGGAGGCTCCTCCTTTTCTGGACAATCTCTGTCCACGTCCTTTGAAAAAGGCCTGACCTGTGTCCTGTGTCCTCGGGCCCTGCTTCCGTGGCTCCTCTGTACTTAGAGCTGAGCATCTGAGAAACTGGTCTGGGCATTAACCCACACGACCTGGGAGTGAATTCCAGCTCTCCGCTTGTTAGCTGTGTGGCCTTGAGTAAGTCAGTTGGCCTCTCTGGGCTTCAGTGTCCTCCTCTGTCACACGGGGATGATGAGAGTCCCTGCCTTGAAGGGTTATGGCCAAGATAAAATGAGATCTGCCATAGAGCATGTCAAGAGCTGTGCCCAGCCCAGAGCAAGTGACCAAGAGGTTTCAGCGGGTATTATCATCATTATCAATTGTCTGTGGCTCCTCTCTTCCCTCAAAGCAACTACAGTCATGGGCTGCATAATGACGTTTCAGTGGACAATGGGCCACATATACAACAGTGGCCCCGTGAGATTACGACAGACTGAAAAATTCCTGCTCCCTAGTCAGGCCTCGATGATCATGACCCTGTGATGGCCTAGGACAATGTGCATGTTTGTGTCTTTGTTTTTAAATGAAAATGTTTAAAAAGTAAAAGTAAAGCTTAAAACATTTAAATATATAGAATAAGGATATAAAGAATAATTTTGCACCGCAGTACCCTATGCTTGTGTTTTAAGCTAAGTGTTATTACAAAAGAGCCAAAAAGTGAAAAAAAATTAAGTTTGTAAAGTAATAAAAATTACAGTAAACTAAGATTAATTTACTATCGGAAAAAATTATAGATTTAGTGTAGCCTAAGTGTGCAGTGTTTATAAAGTCTACAGTAGTCTATAGTAGGATGTAGTAGTATATGGTAGTCTTCAGTAGTGTACAGCAGTCTACAGTAGTGTACAGCAGTCTACAGTAGTGTACAGGAGTCTATGGTAGGGTGTAGTAGTGTACAGTAGTCTACAGTAGTGTACAGCAGTCTACAGTAGTGTACAGGAGTCTATAGTAGGGTGTAGTAGTGTACAGTAGTCTACAGTAGCATACAGCAGTCTATCTACAGTAGTGTACAGGAGTCTATAGTAGGGTGTAGTAGTGTACAGCAGTCTACAGTAGTGTACAGGAGTCTATAGTAGGGTGTAGTAGTGTACAGTAGTCTACAGTAGCATACAGCAGTCTATCTACAGTAGTGTACAGGAGTCTATAGTAGGGTGTAGTAGTGTACAGTAGTCTACAGTAGTGTACAGGAGTCTATAGTAGTGTACAGTAGTGTGCAGCATTCTACAGTAGTGTACGGTAGTGTGTAGTAGTGTGGAGTAGTGTACGGTAGTGTATGGTAGTGTGCAGTGGTCTACAGTAGTGTACCACAGTGTACAGTAGTGTATAGTAGTGTGCAGTAGTCTACAGTTGTGTGCAGTAGTCTATGGTAGTGTACAACAGTCTACAGTAGTGTACAGTAGTGTGTAGCAGTGTGCAGTAGTCTACGGTAGTGTATAGTAGTGTATAGTAGTGTGCAGTAGTCTACGGTAGTGTGCAGTAGTCTTACCTGTGGATGTGTGGATGTTCTATTTACTACACTCTTTAAGACTCTTTGCAAATGTTACCTGATATGTAGGTACATTGCCTTTCCCTAAAGCTGGTCCTGCTCACAATTTTGTTTGCACCAACAAATGCATCTATTGCTTTCTGGACCCTCCTTCCTGATCCAAAACTTTCACTATATGCAATATAATTTTAAATCCCTAACTTCTTAGTGGTCTGGCCCATCCTTAGGTTTAGTCTTCCCTAATTGCCCTCACTTAAGCTGCAAGCAGCCTCAATCCTCAGTTGGCTTCCCAAGCACCACTCTGCCTTCCTGTCTCACTGCCTCTGTCAGCACTGCGCCCTTCACCAAAACACACCTTCCCTTGCCCCTTCCAACCATCTCCACCATCAGCCCAGCTCCAGAAAGTCCTGTAAGATCTGCACTACTGCCTCTGCCTTGTGTTCCCATAGCGTTAATAGCATTCTTCTAGAACATTCTCTCTTGTATTATGATTATTTCTATACATGTCTTATCACTGACACCACACTGTGAGTTATTTTAACTTTATTATTTGTAACATTGTCTTTCGTTTTTATAGTATCCTGCCAGGAACTTACAGATAGTAAGTATTTAAATTTTGTTGAGTCAAATGATGTGCACCCTTCAAAATGATTGAGTTTTAACATTAACTCTTTAAATAACCAGGATCACCATGTTACAATCTGTATCAGTAAGAACTCCTACAACTCTAGAATCTAGACAGGCAGTCAAAGGCTAAAAGTCAGTGCTGTGACAGCAGGCACACTCTGCCTTTCCCTAAAGCTGGTCCTCCTCACAATTTTGTTTGCAACAACGGGTGTGTGTATTGCCTTCCCTGATCCTAGGACCCTTAGGCACATTTTTAGCCTCTCCGTATTTCAGTTTCCTCATGAATTAAAAAAAGATAACAGTACTGACCTCATAGGATTGCTATGAGAAGAAAATGAGTTTTGCCTTTGTAAGCCTATAGGAAAGTGCCTGGCATGTAGGAAATACCCAGTACATATTAGCTGGAATTCCACCTCAAGACCAACTCCCCACTATCTCTTACCCTGTAGAGGTGGAGAAAACAGCCATTAGATGCTGTAGTTACCAACTCTCACCAGTAGGAGACACCCAATCGCCACAGTTGTGATCATTTCCCTTCAAGATGGAGCCCAGAGATGGAGAATTCCGTTTGGGAATGGAGGCAAAGGTACTTTTTATAAATATCAAGAAAATCTTGGAGTCTAAAGATCACACATGGCCCTCTGCAAGAGATTGCATGGGGAGGACATTTGACAAGTTCCACTGTTCCTCTTTCTCTACCCAGCACCTGCTTAGAAAGGGCAAAGGTTGTGGCAGTGGTGGGGAGGTGTGGGATGGTCCCCAAGAAGGGTGGGCACAGAGATCCAGGAAGGAGGAACTGGATCTGTAGCTGGCAATGCATATATTTAATTTGATTCCATGATTTCTTCCAGGATTAGCTAAATCTATCCACCTATCCTGACTTGTATGGTCACCTCCTGAACGTGGGGTCCAATCCACGTGAAATCACCCTCCTATCAGCTTGTTCCTCCATTCCTTCCCCCAGCCAGATTGTTAATCTATGCCCTGGGACCTGAGCATGCCTAGCCCATTCCCAAGCCTGCCCTGGGCTTCCTGGTATTTCTAGTTCCAGCTCATACCTCACTTCCTCCAAGAAGCCTTCCCTGACCTCTCTAGTCCTCCAAGAAGCCTTCCCTGACCTCTCTAGTCCTCCTCCACCGTGCCTCTCCCACTGGCCTTTCCACAGTTAGGCACTTTCTCCAATCCTGCCTATTGGGTCCCTTGCCTTTTCATATAACACCATGAGGACAGGGACACTCCTTGTTTGCACCTCCTCAGGAGTCTGCAAAGGGTTCTGCATGGAATCTGGGCGATGCTGACTGCAGAATGGCTGGAGAAGTGCCAGGTAATTTGTAGGTGTTCAAGAATGAATGGAAAAATTTTAAATCTCCACTATAGACAGAGGGGAAAAAAAAGTCTTATTTGAAATAAGTTACCTTGGCCCTAGGTTTGAATTTAAGAGCTGTTTTCTCCAATTTGATCATCAAACTGTGACAAGCGGATGCTGTTGCCATGAAGTCTTATGAAGATCTTGCATGTTATCCAGGCCTCAGGTCCCTTCTTCTCTCTCTAACAAAATATACTTTAAAATTTTCACTTGTGAGCTGGGCGCAGTGGCTAACACTGGTAATCCTAGCACTTAAGGAGACCAAGGTGGGCAGATCGCTTGAGCATAGGAGCTCAAGATCAGCCTGGGAAACATGGCAAAACTCCACTTATTAAAAAAAAAAAAAAATTAGCCTGGCATGGTAGTATGTGCCTGTACTCCCAGCTATTCCAGAGGCTGAGACAGGAGGATCGCTTGAGCCAGGGAGGTCGAGGCTGCAGTGAACCTTGATTGTCCCACTGCTCTCCAGCCTAGGAGACAGAACGAGACCCTGTCTCAAAGTAAGAAAATCACTTGTGATTTTGTTTATTTAGTATTTGGTGAATGAACTCATTAAAAGTCACATTATCAGCCACACACTCGGGTCAGCCATGGGCTGGGAGAGAAAGGGAGAGCAGAGCAGATGCCAGCTCCCGCCTTCCTGGAACATGACGTCATCTAATTTGTTCATTCAACAGAAATTTCGCACACACTTACAAAGCACCCCGCCCTGTATTAGGTGGGCTCTGGGGACAGAAAACTGAATAGACAATGTGGTCCCTATCCTCAGGCACACATTATCCACTGGAGAAGACAGCTGAACCAGGCACGAGTCACTAAGTTCCCAGTTTCTCAGAGGGTTTGATGAAGGTGTTAGATGTATAGAATCACTCTAATACTATGTCTGAAACAAAAATACTTCCTACTAAAAAGCAAGGTTGTAGGAACATTTTGAGGGCAAGAAAGGAAGAGCGACCCTTCACTCTACGCCCAAAAAATATCCCGCCTGGTCTCTGATAGTTTCATTTCTTTTCAAGAGAAAATAAAGCATTACATTTCATAAAAGACAAGGCTTAGAAAGCTGACTTCAACTACTGTCATATTCCTGAGGGGAGCAAGGAAATGCAGGAGAAAACACCAGGCATACCCATTTTACAGATAAGGAGACTGAGGCTCTGTGGGGAAGGTTTAACAGGTTTATTGCTGGGCTCTCTGGTGAGTCAGAGGAGGTGGCACTGCTCCAGGCCACACCCCTGGTTCTCAGGCATCCCTCTCTCCCAGTCTCCTCCATTAAACTCCGCATGCCAGCCCAGGGCACCAGTCATGGGCATAGTGGGCTCTCCGCTGCCTCATGGGGTCCCAGCAGGATTAACTTTCGTGAAGCCAGGTTGAGAAAGGTTGAGGAAGAGCAGCCACAATGCAGGTTGCTAAAGCCCAGCCTCACTGAGTGGGTGCACAGAGCCAGCCTGCTGTTCTGCAAGCACAGCCTGCTAGATGCCAAACCAGTGTGCTGCAGGCAGTCTGAGCCAGGAAGTAGATCTGAAGCTTCAGGGTAGCTGTGTGAGTGAAAAAAAAAAAAAAGAATGTGATTCGTATCTGACCGATGACTCAGAAGTATGAACTGGGGGGCCTTTCCTTCCTGACCCACCTGACAGGGCCATAGCCAACAGCCGTGTGTACACCAGTGAGCCTGTCACATCGCGGGTCTGCTGTCACAGACTCTGTCGAGCCCCAGACAGAAACCAATGTGAGCAGATTTCTCACGCTCCAGGCTTCCCTCACAAAGCTGCATTTCCCTCAGCTACTTCTTTACCTATTTGGAAATAACAGCAGGAAAAGGACAGATGGATCTTGGTGAATCTTCCAAAACTCCTCTACTGGATTCCAGAGCTGGACCACACAAAGGTGTGAAATTGGATCTCCTCCTTTTTAAAAACCCTTTTCCTGGGGTCTTCATACTCCCCACTTCTTCCTATCCCATAAAAACCTGGTTTTAGGAAGGGAAGACATCAAATCATTCACCTGGAGGACTACATGAATAAGAGCACCTTACCATGGTACTCGCCTTTTAACAGGGATCAAGAAACTTTTTGCAAAGGAGTGTTACCAGATGGGAAGTCGTGACTGTGAGTTGTCCAGATTCTTGGTGTGTTGGACAAAGAATTTAACAAAATGCACAAAGCAACAAAAGAATGAATCAATGAAAGTGCAGATTTATTGAAGTGAAAGTACACTCTATAGAGTGAGAGTTGGTTCGATCAACCAAGCAGCTCGAGAACCCCAGTTACAATGTTCTTTGGGGTTTTTGTTAAGATGGAATAATTTGCTAACACCCCTAGATGCCCTTTAGAGGCCTCCAATTGGTTACCCGCTATGATGGATGGGCTCCCGACCAATCAGAGGCTGAAGTGGAAACTTCTGTTTTGTTACCACAGGAGTGAGGATGTGGCCTGTATGCTGCCTAATCTTGCCCAGAACTGTCTGCACCTGCTGTTCCTTTGCTTATGCTTTAACCCTTGGTTACCCTAATTCCCTGTTCTCCTGCCTGCCTCATAAGGGTGGTGCTAGGCATTAGCTGGGACACATATGGGGCATCTTAGAAGAGGCTCATTCTTCACTCAAAAAGCCATAACTGGTTGTCCTTTTTTTTCTAGTTCTATCACCCAGCTTTGTCCTGGACCTGGTCCGGGTGCACTGTGCTGGAGGGAGACCTGGCCCAGTCCAATAGCACGGCTTCTTCAGAGGACCTTTCTGGTCTACCTGATTCAACACAGCTTGATCATTTGCAACCCGATTTTGCAGTTCATCTCTTTGTATTCATATGTATTCTGACTCCTCATTTACCCTATAAGATCATCTGAGGGGTAGAAACCTGGCCATCTTTCTTGTTCTTTCCTATCCTGGAAGGTCCATGTGATTTTTGACAATGAATATAATTTCTATTTTACCTTGGAATGAGTTTTTGCATTTGATTATCAGCAGGTTCGATGTTTAGGGATTTCTACTCGCCGTGAAATCTAGTGCCAAACCTAGCAGGAATTGTGTCCTTTTAACATGCGACTAAATTCCAATAAGCCCAAGCCAGGAAGACCTGATTTGCAGGGGCCGGGGAGGGTGCTCACTTCTCCACTTCTGCATGAAGCCACCTCCAGTCTGGAAAGAAGCAACTCTTCCATTATCTGTTGGAGATTCCTTATTGCCTATAAAGTAGGAGTAAACAGAGTGTGTGAGATGTTGACCAAGTACGATGGGATGGAACAGATGCCCTCTCATTAATGCAGAGCATATGGCAGAGTTCTGTAGCCATTCTCAATAAATTGGAAAACAAGGTACTTTAAAATAAACACAGCTGGACACAGTTGAGAAAACACTGGTGATCTTTATTTTGCAGAAACGAAGTCAAAGTTGTGCTTACTGGTTGTCAAATTGCCACACGTGAAAGCGGCTGGAAACACAGCCAATGTTCAGAGTTAGGGTCACTACACTGGAGATCAAGAGTCCTGATCACACCGAGCAGGCTAAGAGGGGGCTGGGGAGGGAGCTTTTCTGCCCTGTCCTTTTCGGCCCCTGGTGGTTCCTTGGCCAGTGTGAGTACAATGATTTGCACAACTGCTGCTTTCACTTAGTGCAAAAATGGACCAATGTTTTAAGTTCAATTGTAGTTCAACCACTGGAGCTTCAGAAGGGTGCACAGCCCACCCCTTTCTGCCGGAACTGTCTTATGTTATCATCTAACCAGGCATCCCTGGCCATTCACAACGGTCCGAGTGTTGGGACCTCATTGATAAATGTATTTATTCCAAATGTAGGTGTAAGTCCCTTCCAGGCAGCGCAGCAGAGCAGAGGATAACAAGGAAACAATTTGGTTTTCTCCATTTTGTTTAGGAACACACTTTTTACATGAGTGCCCTAAGCGCAGCCGCCATTTCCTACCAAGCAAGACAATGACCAGCCCTGCTTTGTTTATTCCCACAGCTCAGGAACCTGGCTCAGGGCTGCTCCTCAGTGCCAGCTGCTAGACTGGGCAAGATTTTAGACAAAGGGCGGCCATGTACCAGGCAGGTGAAAACCCACCACAGTGAACCACTGCCAGGAGCCCACTAAGGCACTGAGCCTCTCCATGAGCAGAGGCCTAACCTCAGCCTGCCTGGCTGATCTCATCTCTAGGGCGCTTTACATAACAGCAGCAGAGCGTGAGCCTGCTTCCCAAAGGAAGTATGCAGGTGTGAGTAGCACCCAGCTTGTCCTTAGACACGTGGCAGCCCAGGGGCAAAACATCAGGTTGTTCACTGAATCACCAAGGTATTTTTGGCATCACGTTAGTATACTCCAAAAACAACCAAAGAGCAAGAAAAACAAACAAACAAACAAAAAAACCCCAATTCACAAAAGCAAAATGTAGTCCATCTAAGAGGGTTAAGTTTAAAGTTTTCTTTACTGAACTGGCCCAAACTGGATAAGCATTAATATCCCTCCCTAAGACTCCCAATCAGGCGGGACCAGGCAGAACAAAACCTTGAGCCAGTTACTGGGCGTTTGCCACAGGCCAGACGCCCTCACCATAGCCACATTGCATCATTCATCAAACCCACCTCAGGAAGTGGATACAGTGATTCTCCCAGGGAGACGCTAGGAGGGGGTAGCACAGATAATGAGAAAGACTAGGGATCCCAGGTCAGATCTGGGGAATGCCAGAGCTTCAGGTCTTTGCATGAGTAAGGTTAGATAAGCCTGAAACAGCACAACCAAGGGTCCTCAGAGAGCAGCAAATCAGAGACCATGCCAGGCAGTGGACAGCCCGTGGTCAAGCCCAAAGTGACCTCCAGGAAAGGAGAACATCCCTGTAATGACACTGCAGCCTCTCCCTTGCCCCAGACCCCACTCCCAGGGTACAATTCCAGGTTGCCTTGGACACCAGAGCTCACATCCCCCAGGCATGGGCAGGAGGGTCACCGACTGGCGCTGGAGGCTCCGCTGCTGCAGAAGAACCACGGGCTCCCTGCAGAGGGAGCCCTGACCCCTTGGGAGGCAGCAAAAACCAGCCGTGCTCAGACCTCCCTCCTGAGTGAAAGGCTCTGCAGTGTAGACAGGTTGTTTCTGCTGGAAGCATTTCCACGGAGCCACAGCAGTGGATGGCTGACACGAAATTCCCTGGCTGTCTCCCATCCTTTGAGAATTAAGGTTATATAGCTGTTATCCGCACATCCTATCAGCCTTTGAGTTACAGGCTGTGAAGTTACGACTTTTGTGAAAGAAGCAGGGAGCGATGGGTGAGGGAGAAAGGCCTGAGAGGCCATTTGCAGACACAGCCCTGTCCTCTCCCAAGCCACTGTCACCCCGGAGTGGGGTAGCTGATACCTGGCAGGTTGCTCTTGGTAACTGAGCAGGTGTTGGGGGGATCCAGATCCAGAAGAGAGGAAAGGGGGAGGGGAAGGAAGAGGAATGTGGAGAGAGCTGAGCCTGCAGCTCTGTGCACTTAGGGGGCTTGCTTGAAACCTCATTATCTGGGACCTAACTGTGGTCAGATGGACTACGGGGCTCCAGGAAGCTGATGATGTGAAAGGCAGCGACAGATTCTCTGAGGCAGTTATGGGAAATTATTTTCTTCATTAGGAGATGAAAACCGCTTTCCTAAGCTCTCCAAACAGAAGAGAGACTTGGCTGAAGGTCTAAGTAATGCCTGAGGCCTCCAGGAGGGCCAGCGTGTCTGGTTGGGACCACAGTGCCCCATGCAGTATTTGTTCCCTGGGGAAGCCATTCCTCTGCTACTGTACTCTGGAAGAGACTCCTGTGTCTCACAAGGGGGTGGAGGTGTCCGCAGAGCCCCTTTAAGATGGGTAGTTAGAGAAGGCTTAAATTTGCTATCTGGGAACCTCATATCTAAATCTACGCACCATGATTTTAACAATCATTTTTAGTGGTTAAAACTTCAAATGAAGATTTCAAATTATATATGGATGCTAATGATCTATTCTAAGCTAATATACACAGTAGAGGAGAATGAGAAAATCTTGAATGGGAATCCAGTTTATAAAAGAGTCAAATGACTGTGAGTCTCAGTAAAGACGCTGCCATGGTACACAGTATCCGAGACAGCACATGAAATTAACACGTGAAATTAAAATGTGTCTAACTTCCTCTCCCGATGAATTTCGATGAATTTCCGACCTTTTCCCCCATATTAGGGCCCAGGTCTCTCCAGTGCTTTCCAGGGCTACTATCTATAATTGGCAAATGATCCCCTCATACCATCCAATTGTTCTCCTTCCAAAGACCTCCAAAAAGAAACCTGATTATCTTGTCAACAACCTGATTGATCTGTGTTACCAGATGTCTAGTTTGAGAATTCGAAGTGTACCTGTGAGAATATCCAAGCACAAAACACTTCCGACTCAAGTTGGCTGGTCTGATCATGGGACCTAGTCTCAAAACCTTGAATTTTATATGAGCTTGACCCAATCAAATAGAACTTAAACATCTCCTGGAAGAAGGGGCAATGTTCTTCATCCTCTTTGAGACTTCCTCCTACCCATGGGATTCCATAAAGTGCTCTGCATACAGCAAGTGCTGAATAATTGAACTTTCTGCCCTGTGGTCACAAGGACCACACCATCCAAATGCCAGTGATAACCTTAATGGCATTTACAGAGTCTGTGTGAATCAGACTAACCACATCTTTAAATCCTGACCCAGTTTCACTCAGATTTGGCTGGACAAAAGCCCTTAATAGCCCAGCTTCCAGACTGTCAGGCACACAACGATCTGGACACCTTCTGTGAACCTGACAGAGATCAATAGTGGGGATGGGAAAATGAATACAGCAAGGTGTTCCAACATAGTGACAGGTGAGCAAGTCACTACAGGACAGGGAGACAGGCGTTAGAGACAGAGAGGGTGCTGCGCAGGCTTAGAGGAGGGTACCCAGGACTTCCCAGGGGTCTAAGAAGGCACCACCCAGAGGTGAGATTTGAGTCGGATTCTGGTAAACAATGGGAGTTTGCTGTGCCAGGCAAGGGCTCTTCCAAGCAGAGAACAGCAGCCTCCTGAATGCCAGGGCGAGTCTGAAAGGTGGCAGGGGACGCCATTTGATTTTGTGAGACTACCTTGAAAACAAACAGGATAATAAGGGACAGCCCCACTTCCGCTGTCGTATGTTATTCCTTTATTCATGGAATTCCTACTAAAAAGTGAGTCCTCAATATTTGGAGGGACATGAATGAAGCCCTTTGAGAATCTGTTTCTTTAAAAAAAAAAATCTCTGCCCCGTCTCCCCGTTGAAGCAATCCTCCGACTCCTGTTTAAGAAATCCTGGTGTAGACTATTAAGTGCTTTGAAGCCAGCTGGCACCACACTGTGCCCTCAGCTACACTCACAGATGCACTGGGGCTCTATTTCCCTGCCTCTGCCTCCACTGCCTGGTTTCCCTTCAGAACCCCCCCAAGTCCTTTTTCCCAAGAGATGTGTTGAGGGGTGCAATTTCCCAGTGCCAAGCCTATCACCACGCTCAGAGACTGGAGCCCACCACACGCCTGCCCCTGCGGACGAGCTAACATGTGGGCAGCATGGTCCTGCTTCCTGCCCTGCAGCGGCATTTCCCTTGAGCCCAGAGGCACCCCCTTAGCTCACTGTGTCCACAAACAGAACATTCTGGCATGGCCTGAATGCAACTGACTCTTTAGATGATGGTCTCTGATGAGATCAACCAAATCAACAAATGTACTGAAAAGATGAGATTTGTTGATGTGCACAACAGGGCAAATTCAGAATCTGGAGCCTGATTTACGTCCTTCTGCTGCCATTGATTCCTTCTGTTTGCCCCTTCTTCCTCTGAGCTTCTGGTTCCTCTTCTGTACACAGAGGGTGAGGATTCCTGCCCTATTCATGAGGTAGTCGAGAATTAAAATCAAGTGAGATGATGAGGACGAAAGTGCTCTGAACTCTAAACCTTCTAAAATACCAAATATGATTATTATTAAAGAAAATAGTGGGGAACTAATGATAGAATCACAGAGGGAAAATGATATTTTACTACCACTTAAGAACAAAATCTCAATAGAAAAACCAAAACAGCCAGCCAGTAGACAAGGAATACATAGTGTCTGGCATTTGTTATAAGGTATTGTAAATATTTTTTACTTTTATGTGTTTATTATACAGTTTTAGAAAGGAAGAAGAAAGAAAAGGACCCAAGAACGTTCTGCTTTGTTGGATCATGTGCAGGTTCTTCTAGAACACTGGAGGGTACATAGTCGGGGTTCAGCAATGTCCGCTTTTATCATAAAAGAGCGTGCTGACCCTGGAAGGATGCTGCTAGGACGAAAAGGCTGCCTAGGAAGGGGCCAGCCAGGCCACTATGGAACAGCTGAGCAGGGCCCTCAAGGGGGAGTCATACCCCCACCACTCACTCAACCCCCACTTGTTCCACCACCCACTGCTTTTTCCAACACTCCACAACTTTTCCACATGACTTCAGACTGGCTATGGTGAGAGCCAGGATAGGATGACATAAATGCAGATAACCTCAGTGGAAAGCAAGTCAAGCAAGGCACATAAAAGATCAAATATCGTTCAACAGATCTGTGAAGGCTTCATTCATTCACTGGAGCTCTATTTCCCTGCCTTTGCCTCCACTGCCTGGTTCCCCTTCTGAACCACCCAAGTCCTTTTTCCATACTGCCTGCACGTCCCACTTCCAGGCACTATGCTGGGGCTGTGGAAATGAAAGATACCACGTGCATTACAATAGATAAGACAGATGAGCCGGACAAGTAGGTGACACAGGTTTGCAGGGAGACACCCACTCTAGGCTGCAAATGGTCCTGTGTTGAAAGGTGGAGGGGGCTTCTTGGCAAGCAGCAGAGAGGGGCACACAGAGCCTGGCGAGATCGATCAAAGGGATTGGGGAGTCCTGTGGGCTCTGATGCCTGGGAGTGCTTGAGACATACACATTTGAGAGAATTCCTCAGGCAGTGACAGGGAGGATGGAGGGGACAGAGAGTTGAGGGAATTAAGGTCCGATGCAAGGAAAATAGAAACTATTGAAGTAATGCAGGCAACATGCCACAGGAGTGTGGAACGTCAGTGGATGAAAAATAAGAAGTAAATGAAAAACATCCAGAAGGCAACATTTGATCATGTGGAGAAGGGAAAGTCCCTGGAGGCAGACAGGCCTGACTCTGGCTCACACCCCTGCCACTTGCTAGCTGAGTGGTCTGCAGATTGCTTAACATCACGGAGCCTCAGTTACTTCATCTATGAAATGGCCCTAATTGTATAGGAGTGTTGTAAGGATTGAGAAAGAATGAGGGTAAAGAGATTAGCCTGGCACATGGCAGGCAGTCAATGTTAGCCCTGTTGAAGAAAATGGTAACTCATGCCATAGGTTGAGGACCAAGTTTGAAATTTTTTTTTTTTTTTTTTTGAGAGGGAGTCTCGCTGTGTCGCCCAGGCTGGAGTGCAGTGGCGCGATCTCGGCTTACTGCAAGCTCCGCTCCTGTGTTCCCAGCATTCTCCCGCCTCAGCCTCCGAGTAGCTGGGACTACAGGCGCCCGCCACCGCGCCCGGCTAGTTTTTTGTATTTTTAGTAGAGACGGGGTTTCACCGTGTTAGCCAGGAGGGTCTCGATCTCCTGACCTCGTGATCCACCCACCTCGGCCTCCCAAAGTGCTGGGATTACAGGCTTGAGCCACCGCGCCTGGCCTGAAATTTTTTTTGTTTTTAGACAGAGTCTTATTCTATCACCCAGGCTGGAGTGCAGTGGTGCTATCATAGCTCATTGAAGCCTCAAACTCCTGAGCTCAAGCAGTCCTCTCTCCTCAGTCTGCCAAGGAGTGAGGACTACAGGCCCAGCTAATTTAAACCTTTTTTTTTTTTTTTTTTTGAGACAGGGTCTTACTTTGTTGCCCAGGCTGGTCTCAAACTCCTGGCCCCAAGTGGTGCTAGGATTACAGGTATATAAGCCACCATGCCTGGCTTGAAAAAGAAACCTGATTATCTTGCCAATCAAAACCTGATTATCTTGCCAGAAATGAGATAAGATGCTGCGGGCGCTTAGCAGCGGATGACAGGTTTGCACATACACTTCAGGGCAACTGCATCCACACAGCATGACTTTGGAGAGCTGTATGCGCCATGACTTTGTGCAGGGGGCCTCCAGTGCAGGTAAATCCAGGCTCTGAGGAATGGAGGACCCACAGCTGTGCTGCCTCGGAACCCCAGATACCCAGGAAATGATGGTTTCCAGGTCAGGCTTCTTATGGCTGAAATCCCTTTAACTGCACTTTTTTCTTTTGCGAAGTCACCAGTAATTCAAAGAGCCCCCCAAAATACTGAGCCACTCTCCATCTCTTTATGCCAAATCCACAGTAAAATACTGGGAGTTCAGATCGGATGAGCACATATTTGGGCAAACTGACCTAAGAGGCCTCACCACCCACTCCCAGGGTGCACCTGTGACCACTCTTCCTTCTCCCGCTTCCAGCAGGCTCCTGAAGTCTATTCAGGCCGGGAGCCGATGCTGAACTCAGCAGGGCCCCAATTGACTAGATCATTTCCCATGTGAAGTTCTGGGGAGAGAAGATCAGGTCTCCACGGAGCAGGGCCTGGTGGCACTTTCACTGTGCGAAGCCACCAGCAGGCCCCACTCTGCTGGAAATTCATCAGTGCATGGAAAGGCAAAGGGCAGAGCTGTTTCCGTTCACCAGGTATTCGCCACGTCACTTGTTTCCTATTTCAGTGCATTAAAAAAATTTCCCCTGGGGTGAGAGCGCTGAGGCGCCTTTGTTGTGAAATATGGTTAACACGAGTGCTTTTTTTAAATGACATCACCAAATTAGGTCTCTGTGTGTGTCAGAAAAATTAACCCCGGCAAGTGTACAGTTCTCGTGGGATCACAAGGAAGTGCAAAACAGGGCAGGAGGGCAGGGGACTGGCGGGAGAGCATGAGGAGGAACAGTGATCAAAGGAGAGGGGAAAGAAAGCAAAAATCGTGGGCAGACCAAGACTGACATGTGGACAGGCACCTGGCAAGCAGAATACCCAGGAAAGAAACTTGACCTACTTCACTTGACTGGCCGTGGATTATCTACACGTGCATGCTTTTTCAAGCTCAAATGAATAATTATCTGACAAATACAGATCTGTTCCTCTCAATTTGGTTCATAACATCTTATTTTAAGTATTCAAATATTTCACCCACATCTCCAGAGGCTCTGTATAGGCCGCATGTGTTCATGTGCTCTAAATCTGCAGATGGCTGGGATGGCTGGGGCAAGAGGTCAGAGCTTTGACCCACATTGTGTTTAAAGAAATGTTGGCTGGGCGCGGTGGCTCACCCCTGTAATCTCAGCACTTTGGGAGGCCGAGGTGGGCGGATCACGAGGTCAGGAGATCGAGACTATCCTGGCTAACACAGTGAAACCCTGTCTCTACTTAAAAAAAATAAAATAAAATACAAAAAATTAGCCGGGAGTGGTGGCACATGCCTATAGTCCCAGTTACTCCTGAGGCCGAGGCAGGAGAATGACCTGAACCCGGGAGGCAGAGGTTGCCGTAAGCCGAGATTGTGCCACTGCACTCCAGCCTGGGTGACAGACCGAGACTCCATCTCAAAAAAAAAAAAAAGAAAAGAAAAGAAAAGAAAAAGAAATGTGTAGGATGAATGAACATTTAATAGAATGTCGGCTTACTGGCATTTTAAATCATTGGCAGTAACACTGGGTCCCCATTCCTATGTGGCCCTCATGGGCTGTCCCTTTGGACGCAGCACAACTTCTACCGTTTTCTATGGTCCCACCGCTCCCAAGCACTCACTCTACCCATTGACTTCGCCTCAGGTGTTTGAGGGTAGCCTCTGGGCTATGCAGTGAAGCAGGCTTTGATGGGTATAACCAGAGAGACAAAGTTTGCTCCATACCTGGGAGTTATATATCCCTCAAATATATGGAAATAACCACGCATTTTTCCAAATAAATTCAAAGAGAAGCAGAAGCCATTTAAAAACAGAGCAGAGAGTTCTAGTTCCCATGCATTATGGTTTGAGACCCAATTTCTCTATCATATTCCCTCCCTAAATAGCAAACTAACCACCAGCAAGACTTGAAACACCACCACTTCAGAGCCGCCCAGGCTTTCCTTTGGGCTGTATCATTTATAGACGCCCACCCCCGCTTGAAGGAGAGAAAGCGCTGAATTATTCACGAGGCTGTGGGAGGTGTCTGCGGGGAGGAAAGGCCAGAGAGCAGAGTCCCACTCCAGAGCGGGAACTCATCATCAGGGCACTAAATCCAAGACTCAGGCCACTTAATTGATTTTTGGAAAACACTGAGTATTGCTTTTTTTTTTCTTTTTGAGACAGGATCTCATATGCAGGCTGGATTGCTATGGTGCAATCTCCACTGACTGCAGCCTCAACCCCCTGGGCTCAAGCTATCCTGTCACCGCATCCTCCTAAGTAGCTGAGATTATAGGCACATGCCACCCAGCTAATTTGTGTATTTTTTTGCAGAGACAAATACACAAATATTTCTTTAAACACAATGTGGGTCGAAGCTCTGACCTCTCGCCCCAGCCATCCCAACCATCTGCAGATTTAGAGCACATGAAAACATGCAGCCTATACAGAGCCTCCGGCAATGTGGGCGAAATATTTGACCATGGGGTCTCCCCATGTTGCCCAGGCTGGTGTCAAACTCCTGGCCTCAAGTGATCCACCCACCCTGGCCTCCCAAAGTGCTGGGGTTACAGGCATGAGCCACTGCATGCAGCCGAGTATCAAAATTTTTAATGTTTGCCTTTTAAATAACAGAAATGTATCCCAACTCATCTTTATTCATATATCACATTTGATTCCCTGGGTAAAAATTGTGCCTGCAAGAGCCAGTACTGCTGTGTTTAGAATGGAAAGGAGTGGCTATAAAGCAACTGGAAAAGCAGGCCAAGGGACAGACCCCTCACGGCCTAAATTCACCATCGGCCCCAGACACAGGGTAGAGGACCAGGAAGAGAACATGTTTCAAAGGCAACAGGAACTGGGTGACTTTAGCGTTACAGGAAGCACAGGGAAAAGATACTGGAGTCCAGATGAATGAATGATGACCGCTTGAGTCTCACAGGTAATGTTTAACCTGCTCTGCTGCTAAATCACTCTATGGAAGAAAACCACGAATTTAGAGACATTTGTTTAGACTTAGCAGCAGGGAAACTCTGACCTTTTCAACCTTTAGGGAAAACTTCTGCTAGTCAAAGGAATACATCAGAGCTTCCCAAGCCATGTGCCACAAATGAGTTACAGCAAAGCCATGGCATTGACCCTCTCCGTTCTGTGTATGGGCCGGCCTGGGTGGGCCAGCCGGCCTTTGCTTGCCTCAGTTTCCCTCAGAGTGTGATATAAATGCTATCTTTGCTGTGTGTGCTATGGCGTGAAAATATTTGGAAAGTATTGCCTTCAGTTAAAACTCTCACAGAAATCCTTAACGTTGACATTACTAGCAGTGATTAGCTATAACCTGAATCAGGTCCAACAATTTGACTCAGTTTGCTGTGCTTTATTGTAAATTCATTTTGTTTAAGTTCAAATTTTAAGAAAAAGGTCTGCACTTTTTTCCTGCTGATTTCCACTCTGGTTAAGCCACACTAGTGGTGACTTGGTGTTTGGAGACATCACAGTCTTTGCACGCCAGCTCCCTGTGGAACCCTCTTCCCTCAGGACTGACCCCATTCTCCCCCGCCCTCAGGAAGAGCCTGGCATCCTCAGTGACCCTTGAGCAGCTGTCCCTGCAGCTGGGCCTATCCCTCAAGCACACTGAGCCTGTCCTTCACAGCCCGGTAGTGCTGAGCCAGGGCCCTGAGACCACCAGGAGGCACCTCTTCCTCTTCAGGGACTGGCTGGTCATTGCCAAGCAGAGGTGAGTTGGTGGCAGTCATTGCCTTGCTCTCTCCTGAAACTCAATCTCTTTCCAAGACCCTAGCAACACCCACCGGCACTGCAAGGGGCCCCAGAGCTTGGGACCCAGCCTGGCCCACGTTCCCAGCACTTCCAGCCTGCACAGGCTTAGGTGGCTCTGTCCTTCCTCCCCATTCATTGACAAGCAAAGCACCCAGAGGCTAAATCCCTGGGACAACATCACACAGGTAGTGGGTAGAAAAATAGGACAAGAAAAGTAGAGACAATCCATCATTTAAAAAAAAAAAAGCCCTGCGCAAACTTTACTTTCTGGTTTGACTAAAAGTGTATAATGTGTTTATAGGAATAAATTTGAAATCAGAAACTGAGAAAGTCGATAACCGAGTTAACATGACCTGCACCATTTTTCTCTTTGGGAAGCTCTGCAATGAACACTTCCTCAATGTGTGCGTTAGAGCAGCCTCTGGACTGGAGCCACATCTCCCAGGACATGGTATATTTTTCACAAAGAAACCTACAGGTCCAAGGAACATATGACAGCCTTCTAAAAATCCCACACTAGTTTAAAAACAAAAACAAAAAAACGGAGGATAAACACAGACATTAGGCACATAGAACGCATCAGAGAAATAGTGAGGTCCCCCGGGGGAAGTGTTCATGTCCCTGGTCAGAGTCCACACAGGGAGAAACCCAGAGCTAGGGGAAAGGGCCCTATTTGGCACCACTGGTGCTGACTACAGAAGGGCCTGGGGCCGGGTTGGTGCCTGTAACATTATTTCTGTTTTGTAGGAAGGAAGAGCATTTACATGTTTTTATACTTCCATTTAATTTCCCTTGAAAAGCTCTATTTTAAGCTTTGGGGGAAATGTGCCACATTTTAAAAAGCTTCTCACACCTACCCACCCTGATCATTTTTTTAGGTGCTTGGAGATTTCAAAGAATTCAAAACCCATCTGGCATCCTCCCCCCATATCCCAGCCCTGGATGTGTTGTTTTCAGAGACCTGAGAAAGCCCCGGGGAGACACAAACAGCAGCTGGGGAAATCCTGCCACGGCTCAGAACGCACCCTTGTCACAGTCTCCACGAGAGCCCCGCTGAGCTCCTGAACCAGACTCTGGGCCGCGGGCTGGTACCCAGGGCACTCACAGGTGTGTGGCCTGAAGCACCCCACACTTTGCATTCAGGAACTCCCTGAGTCGCCCCTCTAAACAGGCTCGGCATGCTCGCCAGCAGTGAGGAGGTCAGGGAGTCAGGAGTCACCAGCAACCAGGAGGACAGGCTCAGTGCGGGGTGTTAGGGAAACGCACCGAGTTGGCATGGACGGTTAGCGTCAAACACACCACCAAGCCCTGGCCACGGCGGCCTGTCTTGAGGCATACACAGGCCACCGTGCCCGGAGATCTCGCTAGGCCTGGCCACGTGGCTTTCCACCGGGCACAGTGCACTAGCAGTGGCCGGGAACTGAACACTCACTGGGTGCTCAGGAACGATAACAATCCCAGAAACCCTTCCCCGCCCCTTCCCTAGACAATGAGGACGGCAGCACTCTCGAAGGATTAGATGTGCACGCAACCTATGAACTGCCTTCACCTACAGAGACCAGCTCCTTCTTGCCTCTGCGCCTCTGCCTGCGCTGCTCGGACCACCTGGGAGGCTGCGCCCCTGCTCCTGTGGCCAGCTCTTCCCCCTGCTGGGGGACACGGCCCCAGGGAACTGGATCAAAGCGCAGACTCTGGGACCCAGTGCCGAGCTGCATCTCCCCTCCGCCATTTACCAACTGTGACTGAGCTCAATGTGTCTCCGTCTTCTTGTCTGTAAAATGGGGATAAAAATAGCATCTTCCTCACGGGATGGACTGGAGTAGGGATTGAAAGAATAACTACAAGATCAGAGCTTAGAACCGGCTGGCACGTGTGAGCAGTGTTTCCTATGAAGTGGAGTCGCTTTCTGATGTGCTTTCCAGGAAGGGTTGAGGCCCCACCCACTCAGAAAAAGAGAAAACCAGAGAAGAGATCTCAGTCTCCTCCACCAGCATGAAATGAATCTCAATCACTTATTAGCTAATGGCTCCAGGCCCATGGAGGGTCTGCTCCACTCAAGCCGTTGTGCCATACTCTGGAGTCGGAGTCCAAGCTCTCAAAGAGTTAATGTAGCAGAAATGTTTAAGATCCACCAGCCTGGGCTGGGCGCAGTGGCTCACGCTGTAATCCCAGCACTTTGGGAGGTCGAGGCGGGCAGATCACCTGAGGTCAGGAGTTTGAGATCAGCCTGGCCAACATGGTGAAACCCCATCTCTACTAAAAATACAAAAATTAGCCAGACATGTGTGGCGGGTGCCTGTAATCCCAGCTACTCAGGAGGCTGAGGCAGGAGAATCGCTTGAACCCAGGAGGTGGAAGTTCAGCGAGCTGAGATCCAGCCATAGCACTCCAGCTTGGGTGACAGAGCAAGACTCCATCTCAAAAATAATAAAAATAATTAATTAATTAATTTTTTAAAACTCTGCCAGCCTTCCTGGACAAAGGGAAGGAATCATGATTGACTCTTTACTTTGTGTGGTGTTTTGGTTTTGTTGAGTTCAAAGAGTGAGACTCCTATGTGTTTGGGAAATTTATTTAATTTTTCTATTTTTAGTGTAGAGTAATCTTCAGTTGTAAGTTTTCAAGATATACTTGGTATCATATTCCAATATGTATAATGAGGAACTATCTTAAAGAAATTTTACTGCTTTTTATAGGACTAGATACCTGATTTTTAAAGCCTTGTGAATTACAACCACATGGTTATTTTCAGATCTGTGCAATTAGGTTCAGCGAATAAAAGTCCAGGAAAGCCTTGGCAATCCATTGACAAGAATAACGGCTATTGACTCCACAGGCCAAGGGAAGTGTTTTCAGTTGCATTTTACTATAAACATTATGACATAGAAAGGCATATTTCATAACTTGCCCAAGTGGTTTTGAAATATTCTTTTCCCTTGAGGCAATAGCCATCACAGTTAATAATAACCGCCCCCAGGACCGGCTACACATCTGTGAGACAGTGCCCTGTTTTCAAAAAGTAATAGGAATTTTAAGACAGCAGGAGTAGAACAATAAACCAACCACAGGAGTCTCCAAGCCTGGGGACACAGGGACTGCACAGGTCACCTGTTAATGGAGCTGGCCCTGGCTGCCCCCTCTGATGGATTTAATATATTTTAAATCATCAGACATATTTAAGGAACATCCAAGCTTAAGGCCTTAACTGGATATATTTACCAGCATTTACCAATATTTAACAACATTCACTTTTTTCCACAAAAGGTCTTATTTATTTGCCAAAAATCATGTTTTAGAATAAAATAGACACAACTTCCACATTATTTTTTAAATAAAAGTTGCAAAAGTACATCTCCCACATCTTCTGTGAATTTAAATAAATCGCTTTATTTGTTTTAGGCTGAAAGTGTAAATTCAGTGTGAATTTCACACCACGCTGTCATTCACATGCGAACATAACCTGCCTTGCTCATTTCACAAAGGCTAAACTATCAAACAACTTGATTTTTGAAGAATTTAGGGTAACACTGGTCTCATAGAATAAGTCTGAAAGTATTCCCTCCTCCTCTATTTTTCGTAATAGTTTGAGTGGGAATGGTATTGGTTCTTCTTTAAATGTTTGGCAGAATTCAGCATTGAAGCCATCAGGTCCTGGCCTTTTCTTTACTGGCAGACTTTTGATTGTGGCTTCCATCTCTTTACTTGTTATTGGTCTATTCAGGTTTTGGATTTCTTCCTGGTTCAATCTTGGTAGGTGGTGTGTATCTAGGAATTTGTCCATTTCTTCTAGATTTTCCAATTTATCAACATATAGTTGCCCACAGTGACCATTAATGATCCTTTCAATTTCTGCAGTATCAGTTGTAAAGTCTCCTTTTTATTTCTGATTTTATTTGTTTGGATTTTCTCTTTTTTTCTTAGTCTGGCTAAAATTTTGTCAATGTTGTTTAACTTTTCAAAAAAACCAACTTTTGGCTTCATTGATCTTTTGTATTTTTTTCATTTCAATTTCGTTTATTTCTGCTTTATTATTTCTTTTCTTCTACTAATTTTGGGTTCATTTGCTCTTGCTTTTCTACTTCTTTAAGATATATCATTATATTACTTATTTGAAGTTTTTCCTCCTTTTTGAGGTAGGCACTTAGTAGCTATAAGCCTTCCCTCTTAGTACTGCTTTTGCTATATTCCATAAGTTTTGGTATACTGTCAGGCACTATTCTAGGCACTTGGGATAAGATAGAAAAGGAGTCTGCTCTTGTGAAACTTATGTTCTAGCCAGGGGAGGTAGAAAATGGATGAGAAACATAGTAAATGATCTAGTCTGTTAGAGAGTGGTACGTGCCATGGGGAGAAAGGAGAGTTGAGCAAGGGGAATTGGCAATTCACAGCAAGAGAGTGGTTAGTTGCAATATTAGAGTGGCCTATGTGGGCCTCATTGCAAAAGGGAGTTTTGAGCAAAAATATGGAGTTGGCCAAGCAGATATCCAGAGCAAGAGCGTTCATGGCAGAGGAAACAGCAAGAGCAGAAGCCCAGAGCATGGAGCGTGCCAAGCACATCAGGGAATTGCAGGCAGGCCTGCAGGGATGGAGGGAAGGGAGCAAGAGCAGGAGGACAGAGGAGGAGGTCAGCAGGTGGCAGGTGCCAGATCAAACAGAGCTTCATGGGCCCTTGGTGGAACTTTGGCTTGTCTTCCTTGCTGAGTGAGATGGAAAGCCATTGAAAAAATGACAGCAGAGTAATAATATGATCTCACTTCTGTGTTAAAAGATTCAGTCTGGCTGCTTTGCTGAAAATAGTATAGGGCTCAGGGAGATGCCAGGGTTAGGAAGAAGGGGAAGTGTTAGAAGATGACTGCAGAAAATCCAGGCATGGGATGATGGTGGCTCAGATTGGAGAAACTGCAGCTGAGGCAGTAAGACGTGACTGGATTCTGAGTACGTTTTGAAGGTGAGACCAACCTGCCAAATTGGAGGTGGGGCTTTCTCTCCTGTTGGGAGAAATCAAAAAGGACTGAAATTCCCTGGCCTGGAATTCACGTCTTGATGTATTTAGTAGCCAACGGCATCTCTGTGAAGTTGGTATCACTTCTTCATCGCACCTTGCATGATTGCCCAAGTCACCGAGTTACAATATAACAAAGGATGAAGTTGCCGTCCATTGAGATGAGAAAGACTGGAGTGGAGCAGATTCTGGAGCTGTGAGATCAGCAGTTCAGTGTTGGACGTGTGGGCTCGGGATCCTGTTAGACGTCTGAAGGAAAATGGTGGGAGGCAGTTGGATATCGGAGTCTACTGTATTAGTTTTCTATTGCAGGACAAGTTTGCTCCAAGATTTGGCAGCTTTTAACACGGATCATTTATTAACCCGCAGTTTCTGTGGGTTGGGTATCTGAGAGCCATGTAGCTGAGTGATTCTGGCTTAGAGGCTATGGTCAATGTATTAGACAGAGCTGCAGTCCTGTCTAACAGATAGTCTGGTAAGTAATGAGGATGACTTCATTACCTCGTTTGAAGGCTAGTTTGAGGAAGGATCGGCTTCCAAGTTCACTCACACAGCTGGTGCAGGCCTTGGAAGATCCACTTCCACGCCCACTCATGTGGCTGTTAATAAGCCTCAGATCCTCATTCTGTGAACCTCACATGGTCCCTGGCTTACCCCAAAATGAGTGAGCCGAAGGAGAATGAGGGAGTACCTAACATAAAAATCACAATAGTTTTATAACCTCATCTTGGAAATAACATCCTATCATTTCTATCATAATCTACTCACCAGAACCAGTCAACAAGGTTTGGTGGACATATTTTTTAAAACCATCTCATTGACATACAGATTATATTTAAAGCCCTGAATGTAATGAAAAATGAAAAGGGGACCAAGGACCATGTCTTGGATACTTCAACATTAAAAGGTTGGGGAGAAGAGGAGAAACCATCAAAAGAGGCCAAGAATGAGAGGCTTGCGAGTGGGAGGACAATCATGAGACTGCGGCATTTTGGAACCAAGTAAAGAAAGTGCATCAGTGAGGAGAGAGTGGGCAACTTCAGCAAATGCTGTTGTGGGATAGGGTTAGTCGTTTATACTGGCTTGCCCAGGAAGGTCCCAGCTCACATCTGCTTTCATTCTCGTGTTATTACTAATCATGCTCCTCTTAACCCTCAAAAGGAGCCAGATTTGACAAAGAATCTTATGGACATCCTATACCCAAGTCAAGTAATGTGAGCACTGAGATTTGGGGATTGGATCAGGCATCATAGAGGTCACTGGTGATAATGAGGGATGAGTATCTAATTGTGTCTTACTGTGGGACATACATCGGCATACCTTTGCATTCAAAATACTTTTCCCACTAAAAGCTATTACAGAGCTAAGTAAACTATTAGCTAATATTAGTGTAAGTATAACATAAAATAACATATCAAATTAAAGTAAGATTTTAAAAAAACATAAGCTCAATTCATTCACTAAATTTTAACTCTTCTCAATCACTATTTAATGTAATCACAGATGATGTGAAACTTTGAGTACACCTAAACTCATTTTATGCAGCTGAGTGTGGTGGCTCACACCTCCAATCCCAGCACTTTGGGAGGCCGAGGCGGGCAGATCACTTGAGGTCAGGAGTTCAAGACCAGCCTGGCCAACATGGTGAAACCCCCATCTCTACTAAAAAATATGAAAATTAGCCAGGCATGGTGGCGCACGCCTGTAATCCCAGCTATTTAGGAGGCTGAGGATTGAACCTGGGAGGCAGAGGTTGCAATGACCTGAGATCATGCCACTGCACTCCAGCCAGGGCAACAGAGTAATATTTTATCTCAAACATAAATAAACAAACAAACAAATTCATTTTATGAGTTACCTATTTTGAAAAAAATTGTCACAATTGGAATGCTATAAAATTGTTTTCAAAACAAAATAATTTGGCAAACAGGCAAAAATAATTATCTTTAATAGTGATCCAAGTAGATAAAATAGAAACAGACTTAACAAGATTCATATTTATTCCTAATTATTCATGAAACGCTTTACATGTGATAAAATGTATAAAAGCTCTCATCATGGCTTGTTCCCTGGTGTCATAGCCATCCAAACGTCCATGGCTGTCCTGACTCTTGTCTTCCCCACTGGACACTTATGAAGGATGACCTCATTACACCCATCTCCACTTAGCCTATGCCAAATTTTAATGCCAAGGTCAATCATTCCTATGGCCTAGGCACCAGGCTTATCCTGTCACACGTCATGATGTATTTAGTAGCCAACAGCAGCTTTGTGAAGTTGGTATCTCTTCTTCATCGCACCTTGCACGCCTGTCCAAGTTCCAGAGTTATAATACTGCCTCATGGTGTGTTGCCATTTGTCAAGTGACAGTTTACTTCGATGAATTATTAACCTTTGTTTAAAAAATTCTGGCTTATTTTTGACACTTTAAGGAAGTAGAAAGTTGATGTTAACTTTCATTTTACATATTATTTAACAATTTTTTTCTTGAGATTGTTGGCTTCATGGAAAAAGTCACCTCCATCCACAGGAACAGTATATTACATTTTTAAAAATTTTTTTTCTTACTTGTACAAATGTATGGGGTGCATGTGAAATTTTGTTACATGTATATAATGTATACTGTTCAAGTCAGGGTATTTAGGATATCCATCACCCACGTACAATACATTTTTGTTTAACCATAGTCACCCTGCTCTGCTATCAAACAATGAATTTAGGCCCAGTACATTGGCTCATGCCTACAATCCCAACACTTTGGGAGGCCGGGGTGGGAGGATTGCTTGTGCCTAGGAGTTTAAGGCCAGCCTAGACAACACAGGGAGAACCCATCTCTAATTTTTTTAAATTATTTTTTTAAATTGAATTTATTTCTTCTATCTAATTGTATGTGTGTTCTTTAACCCGGGTCTCTTCATCCTCACCCCTTTACCCCAATCACCCTTCCCATCTCTGTTCTCTATCTTTCCACTTTCTACCACCAGGTGATCAAATGTTTCAGCTCCCACATCTAAGTGGGAGAACATGCGGTATTTGTCTTTTTGTGTTTGGCTTATTTCACTTACAATAATGACCTCTAGTTCCAGCTACACTGCTGGGAATGACTTGATTTCATTCTTCTTTATGGCTGAATAGGGTTCCACTGTGTATATATACCACATTTTCTTTATCCATTCTTCTGTTGATGGGCAGTTGGTTGATTCCATATCATTGTCTTGTAAATAGTGCTGTAGTAGACATAGGAGTGCAAGAATCCCTTTATATATTGATTTATCTTCCTTTGGGTAAAAACCCAGTTGTGGAATTGCTGGATAGAATGGTAATTCTATTTACAGGTTTTTGAGAGATGTTCATACTATTTTCCACAACGGCTGTATTCGTTTACATTCCCACCAACAGTGTATAAGAGTTTCCTTTTCTCCACATCCTTGCCAACATTTCTTATTTTTTCTTTTTAATAACAGCCACTGTAACTGGGGTAAAATGATATCTCATTGTTGTTTTGATTTGCGCTTTTCTGATGATTAGTGATGCTGAGCATTTTTTCATGTATCTTTGGCCATTTGTTTTTTGTTTTTTGTTTTTCAGATGGAGTCTCACTCTGTCGCCCAGGCTGGAGTGCAGTGGCCGGATCTCAATCTTTGGCCATTTGTATACCTTCTTTTGAGAAATATCTATACATATCCTTTGTCCACTTTTTAATGGGATTATTTGATTCTTCCTGTCGAGTTGAGTTCCTTGTATATTCTGGATATTAGTCCCTGTCAGAAGAATAGTTTGCAAATATTTTTTTCTCATCCAACTGATTGTCTCTTTACTCTGTTGATTACTTCTTTTGCTGTGTAGAAGCTTTTTAGTTTAATTAAGTCCCATTTGTCTATTTTTGTTTTTGTCGCCTGTGCTTTTGAGGTCTTAGTCATAAATTATTCTCCTAGACCACTCTCCAGGAGAGTTTTCCCTACGTTTTCTTCTAGTATTTTTACAGTTTGGGGTCTTCGGTTGGTTTCAATCCATTTTGAGTTGATTTTTTTATATGGTGAGAGATATAGGTCCAGTTTCATTCTTCAGCATGTGGATATGCAATTCTCCCAGCACCATTTACTGAAAAGGGTGTCCTTTCCCCAGTGAAAGTTCTTGTCAGCTTTGTTGAAGATTAGTTAGTTCTAAACATGTGGCTGTATTTCTGAGTTCTCTAGGAAGCAGAGATTATCTTCACTGCTCAGGTGAATACTGGCAAGGGAAAAATGGTAGAAATGAAAATTATTTCTAGAATCTTTCTAAGTGTTTCTGATATGAGTAGCGTTCTCACTTTAACTATCTGAAACTATGAAATGATTGTATTCATAGAGAATCTCATCCACAGGCATCTGCCCTCTGACTCTGGGGCTGCGTGTGAGGAGACGCTAGTCCCAGGAATCAGGCCGGGTGCATTGCCACCATAGCTGCATTGTGTGCCTTTCACAAGAGAGTCCCAAGCTGGAAAAATCAGCCCACTGGGAGGAAACAGTTAGGGAGGCAGGACATGGCACAGCAGTTTGGAAACTGAGCTCAAAAACCCAATACTCACTAAACTGTGACTTTGTGATAAGCTCTAAAGTACTTTACGCACAATGCCTAATTACCTTTATAATACCTCTATGAAGCAGGTACTATTTTAATTGGCTAGTGTCACAAAAATGACACAGAACAAACCATCTCAAAACACAGTAGCTCATGAAAACAAGCATTTGCATCTTATTCAGGCATCTCCATGTTGTCTAGCATTCCACCGATCTAAGCTGGACCCGGTGGGCTTGGGTGCCCAAAACAGGTTAAGTTCAGGCATTCTCTAGTGTCTCTTATTCTTCTAGGACCAGCAAGATGGATACTCAGGGCATGTGTTTCTAATGACAACTGAAATGCAAGAGGGCAAACCTAGCCTCACAAGGATGCGTCAGGCCTTTGCTTGCCTTGTGTGCACGAACATCCTATTGCCCAGACTCGTCAAATGGTGAGTTAAATACAGCACACTGCTATTCTTACAACCATCTGTAAGATGAGGATACCAACAGAGGTTAGAAGACTTGCCCAATCTCCCACTAAGGTTAAGTGGTGAAAGCGACACTTAACCCCAAGTAGACTGGCCCCAGAACCCAAGCTCTTATGCAGGGCAGCTTGACAGGGACCAGGCAAAAACTCAGGTAGGCCAGGAAAGACACATTAGGGTCAAACATGGATGGGAAAAAGACCAGAGAAGGAGCAGGCTAGGATCAGCCTAAGAGGAATTTGGCCCATGCTGGACCTCACACTCTAGGCCAAGGGTGGAATCATAAATTTTCGAGTTTGTACTCACAAACAGAGAAGCTATTCTCATTAATTACCCAAAAGTTTGCTTTTTTTCTTTTTTTGTATTTTCAAATTGTCTACATTGAACAAAAGTATAACTTTTGTAAATAAAATAATGGTTTGAGAATTTGTTCATGGAATTTTTCTGTTATATATTGAATATGTTTAAATATATTTTGAAGATTTGTTAAATTCATGGAATTCCAAAGAATTTTCCCTTTACAAATACTGAGTTTAAGTCTTCAGAATTTTATTTGAACCTAAAAATCTACTCCATTGACATGTGTAAGACAGGAATAAATTTCAATTACTTCAAAAACTGTTTTCCAAGTATTGTAACAAATTTTGTATGAAATGGATGAAAAAGTAATCAAATCAATTTAAATTGACTTAAAATTTTTAGTATCTATTCATTAATTAACCATTTATAACAAAAATAAGTTCAATTAAGATTGATGAGAAGAGTTTTTTACATTTTAAATTTTTAACATTTTAATGTCCTAGTATAGCAAAATGATACCAACATGGGCAATATTTCTTAAAATTTCAGTGAAATATAAGAACTTGTCTTCTTCTGTTGATCAGTTGCTTATTCCAAATCAAATCCACGATAGGCTAATGGACGATGAAACAGTAATTCATTGTGAAAAATCATCCAAGGAGAGATGGCAATCTTGTTTTAACCCAAAAATAGATTTAAAAAAAAAGAACAATTACTTAATAAGCAGATGATGCAACATCAGTACTTTCATAGAAACAAAAAAGATTCTCATGTACTGATGTCATTGCGCAAGTGATACATACCACGCTGGTTTGTAAAACCATTACTGTAATTTTTTTTCAGCTACAGATACTTGCATACACAAACTTTGTCTTGGTTTTCAAAACCTTTAAATACAATTATGGCAAGACTTTTAATCATGTTATTAAAATATATTTACTACTTAAAATGGAATATCTTGTTTTGCTATTAAGTATAAAACTTCAAAACTAGCCCAGGTTTTAAAATATTATACACTGTATATGCAATTATTACAAGAGAGATTAATACATGAATCAATCGCTAAATTTAAAAATAGAGAAAAGCAAGCCAGATACGGTGGCTCACGCCTGTAATCCCAGCACTTTGGGAGGCCAAGGAGGGTGGATCACGAGGTCAGGTGATCAAGACCATCCTGGCTAACACGGTGAAGCCCTGTCTCTACTTAAACACATATTTTTTAAAAAATTAGCCGGGTGTGGTTGTGGGCGCCTGTAGTCCCAGCTACTCGGGAGGCTGAGGCAGGAGAATGGCGTGAACCTGGGAGGCGGAGCTTGCAGTGAGCCAAGATCGCACCACTGCACTCCAGCCTGGGCGACAAAGCAAGACTCCATCTCAAAAAAAAAAAAAAAGAGAGAGAAAAGCAGAATAAAAATATATACAAACAAGTAAAAAAATTTTTAATTTAAAAATTGGAAATAACAAAAGTTTTAAAATGCAAAAATAAGATCTAGTTTGCAATTGCAAAAAATTAAAAATAAGAATAAATCTAAGAAAAATCTTTTTTTTTTTTTTTTTTTTGAGACAGAGTCTCGCTCTGTCGCCAGGCTGGAGTGCAGTGGCTGGATCTCAGCTCACTGCAAGCTCCGCCTCCCGGGTTCACGCCATTCTCCTGCCTCAGCCTCCCGAGTAGCTGGGACTACAGGCGCCCGCCATGTCGCCCGGCTAGTTTTTTGTATTTTTAGTAGAGACGGGGTTTCACCGTGTTAGCCAGGATGGTCTCGATCTCCTGACCTCGTGATCCGCCCGTCTCGGCCTCCCAAAGTGCTGGGATTACAGGCTTGAGCCACCGCGCCCGGCCAAATCTAAGAAAAATCTTCAAGACCTTTACAAAGAAAGTTTTAATTAAATATGAAATGAGAGACGACTTGAATAGTAAAGAGCTATACCACATTCATGGATGGCAAGACTCAGTTTCTTCTCAAATTACTGTATAACTGCTATGTCAACCAAAATCATCAAGAGATTTTATAAAACATAATTGATTATTAAATTATTAAAAGTGCCAAAAAGCTAAGACAACTGTGTGAAGATAAACAGAGAAAGAAGACACATGCTATCATTTACCAAAATAAAATATAAAGCCATAGACATTAAAACAGATACCATTGGGTAGTGGTTTTATGAACGATTGCTTTTTTGGTATTTGTATTTTTTTCTGTATTTTTAAAAATTAGCCTCCTCCTAAAAATAAGACATATAAAACAAATATGTACCTAGCTACTGCAAGAACAGGGAGAAAGAATTTTTAAAACCTCAAGTGTTTTCTAAACATCATTCAGGAAAATCAGCACGAAGGCAGAGCTAACAACTGGCCCACATTATACGGTTCAGTGAGCTGAATATGTAATCCTCTATCTAGTCACTAAGTTACCTGGCAATGTTTTGCATCATCACGGATTAATTTCCAGATATAGAAATGTATGTGTATGTATATGCATACATTTTCTATCAGTCTATCATTAGATTCCAATTTTATTATTTTCACAGAAATAAAATGTTATATGCATGTTAGTTGTAATAAACCTAAATGAAATTTCCTTTACTAAAAATCCTATTTTATTTTATTTTATTTTATTTATTTTATTCTATTTTATTTTATTTTATCTTATTTTACTCTTTTGAGATAAAGTTTTGCTCTTGTTGCCCAGGCTGGAGTGCAATGGCACATTCTCAGCTCACTGCAACCTCCGCCTCCCAGGTTCAAGCAATTCTCCTGCCTCAGCCTCTCGAGTAGCTGGGATTACAGGTATGCACCACCACACCCAGCTAATCCTTTATATTTGGTAGAGATGGGGTTTTATCATGTTGGTCAGGCTGATCTCAAACTCCTGACCTCAGGTGATTTGCCCGCCTCAGCCTCCCAAAGTGCTGGGATTACAGGCATGAGCCACTGTGCCTGGCCCAATTTTATTGTTTAATATTCATTATAATCTCAAAAATTCTTTTTTTAATAAAGCATATGACTAGTTAAGTAGAAGTGAGATATTTTGTTTTCTATCATTTTCCAGTGTGACTCTGCACTATGCCGACACCTGCAGAAAGGCCCTGCATTTCCAGCCCTACTCTAAGAGACGAGCTCATTATTAAAAGTAATTTGCATAATGACTTATTTTCCTCTGGGTAGATATCCAGTAGTGAGATTGCTGGACCAAATGATAGTTCTACTTTTAGTTCTTTAAGGAATCTCTGCACTGTTTTCTATAGTGGTTGTACTCTTTCATATTTCCGCCAGCAGTGTAAAAGTGTTCCCTTTTCACCGCATCCCCACCAATATCCATTATTTCTTGATTTTTTTTGATTACGGCCATTCTTGCAGCAGTAAGATGGTATCACACTGTGGTTTTGATTTGCATTATCCCTGATCATTAGTGATGTTGAGCATTTTGTCATGTTTTTGGTCATTTGCATATCTTCTTTTGGAATTGTCTATTCATGTCCTTAGCCCATTTTTTTATGGGATTGTTTGGGTTTTTTTCTTGCTAATTTGTTTTTCTTATAGATTCTGGATATTAGTCCTTTGTTGGATGTATAGATTGTGAAGAGTTTTCTCCCACTCTGCTGGTTGTCTGTTTACTCTGTTGATTGTTTCTTTTGCTCTGCAGAAATTTTCTAGTTTAATTAAGTCCCACCTATTTATCATTGGTTCCATCCAACCTGGATGGGGTTGGAGACCATTATTCTGAGGGAAACAACTTAGGAGTGGAAAACCAGACATCATATGTTCTCACTCATAAGTGGGAGCTAATCTATGAGGAGGCAAAGGCATAAGAATGACATAGTGGAATTTGGAGATTTGGGGTAAAGTGTGTGGGGGGGATGAGGGATAAAAGACTACAAATTGGGTTCAGTGTATACTGGTCTGGTGATGGATGCACCAAAATCTCACAAATCACTGCTAAAGAACTTACTCATGTAACCCAACACCTCTTGTTCCCCAAAAACCTATGGAAATTTTTTTAAAAAGCAATTTGCTTTATCTGCTTTTTCTTGGGAAATGAAACTTCTGACCAAGGGGTGCTGGACTATCTCACTTAGTTGAGGCTGTTAGGTTTAGTGATGAGCAGGGCAGAGTTTGGGAATGAGTGTGAGCTTTGGACACAGATGGTTTCAAATCCCTGTCTTTTTATTTTGGAGCTCTGTTAAGCTTGGCCACATGTTTCCTCACCTATGAAATAAGAAAATAGAGCTCACTTACAGAGCATTATTAAAGATTTAATGTTAATGGGTCGAGTCCTTGATGCTCAACAAATATTAGTTATTTTCCTTAAATGTTGATTTAAAAACTGAAATGGACTGAATTTTTAGGAAAGTGTAAGGACGTAATTACTTCTAAATTCCTGTAAGTTCTTTTTCTGTTTGGTTTTTTTTTTTCTTTTTTTAAGGATGTATATTTCCTTGTTCCAGGTCTATTTTTTACAGTAACTCCTAATTATAAAGATGATGGAAAGTTGGTTGTAATGCAGATTAGCAAGACTGCCTCACCATAGAGCGTGGGACTTAGATGAGGGACCGGGGAAGACCAGACAGGAAGGAGGGCTCTGCTAAAAACAAAACAAAAAGAACCTTGTGGGTCTTTCTTCCTTTAGATGGGTATTATTAGATTAACCCACAGAGCAGAGAGAGAGAGAGAGAAAGGGACTGGTCATTTCTCTAAACTCAGAGTGTGAACCCCACAGTCCTTTCTGCAGAAGGGGAAGCCCCTGAGACCGTTCCTCTACCAGGCTACCTTGCCCATTAGCGGACGTGGGCAGTTACGTTACCCCAGTGTCAAAAAAGGGCACCTTCCAGCCTGTGCACAAAGGTGGGACAGGCCCAGAGCTTAGTAGCATGTGGAGGATGTGAGGAAGGTTATGGGCTATTTCAAGTTTTTTATAGGCTTAGTGTCTCTTACATTGTGCTGTTAACACAAGAGCTAGAATGGACCTCTGCCAGGAGTTCAATTCTGACCGGAAAACCTCTGCTGTCATAGACCTTGGCTGGCCTCTGTTTCATTAACACGATGAATGGTGCCCCACACCTCTGTCTCTAGAGAGAAGCTAAGTTGCCTGTGGACCAGGTACTAGACTAACATTTTCATATTATGTCTATAATTTGGTCCTCAGCACAACCTATCCTTGGTGTTGTTATTCTCAGCTTGAGGATCGAAATGCTGATGCTTGGGTTATCTCCTGGCCTAAAATCACAGCACGAGTACACAGTAAAGTTGGGATTTGAACTGGGTTTCCTTGTGCTTCAGACAGCTATGCAGGAGCCTCATAGGTCTGAGCCCAGATGTTTCAGTAGTTTATTTGGTCTAGGCTTTCTTGATACAGTGAAAAAAATGCAAAACAAAATTTAAGGAAAAGTTATAAAATAAAACAATTGGTTCTAGGAGGCTATAACCCAATTTCACCAAGATATTCTAATTAAAGAAATCATCTAAATTTGCCTCTTTCTTCCTCATTATTTATAGCCCATATGTTAAATTATCCCAACTCTTGATGGTTCAAATATCCCAGAAGATATTTTCTCCATGTTGTTCAGGATTAAGATTTCCTTATTGCAGGTCTCTGTTTATTTTTACTAGATGCCAAATATTTTCATTTTCTGCCAAACTGTTCTTCCCTGGAATGCTGTACTCTGTAACCAGGGAGAGACCCAGTGCAAGGCTGGGAGCAGCTGGGAGACAAAAAGGACAGCAGCTTTACACAACGTCCCCGCTGTCACTTCCAACCTCCTCCACCACGATTTCCACTGGGGCTGGTTCTGCTTGCGGAGTCACGCTACAGACATGAATAATAGAAGTGAACAAATGAAACTGAGGAACTTAGAAACCCATCCCCCTTTACTTAGATAATGGCCACCCTGAAACCCCCTTATTTTTCCTTTTTTTTTTTTTTTTTTTTGAGACAGTAGTCTCGTTCTGTCTCCCAGGCTAGAGTGCAATGGCACAATCTTGGCTCACCACCTCTGCCTCCCGGGTTCAAGTGATTCTCCTTCCTCAGTCTCCTGAGTAGCTGAGATCACAGGTGCCTACCACCACACTCAGCTAATTTTTGTACTTTTAGTAGAGACAGGGTTTTACCATGCTGGCCAGGCTGGTCTCGAACTCCTGACCTCAAGTGATCCACCTGCCTTGGCCTCCCAAAGTGCTGGAATTACAGGCGTGAGCCATCACGCCCAGCTTGAAACCCCATTTTCCAGTATGCACCAACTAAGTCAAGACAGAGGGTCCCCATTAGCACGAGACTGAGACAATGGGGTGAGGCAGAAGCTAAAATGTTCTCCTCTTCCTTCCCCTAAATGCATTCAATGACCAAGACCATGTTATTCTAACCCATCCCCTCTGCCTCACCCCAGGCTCTCATCATCTCGCACCTAAGTATTGCACCTGTCTCCTTCCCTGCTCGGCCCATTTCATCCTTCATGCCACCACAGAGTAGTAGTGGCTTCAAGACTGATCCCATCTAGCACCTGCCTCACCTCACTCCCATCTCTTCCAATCCTCAATGGCAAACACCAGCTCAATAAAACATCAGTAATGTCACTCGCCTTCTTATGAAGCCCATCCAGCTAGTGTGGCATTAAGAAGGTTTACTCTCGTCTACTTCTTCTCTCTCGTCCCACTGTGCAGGGAAATACCTGGAGTTTTCCAAACTCTCCACGCCTTCCATTCCTGGGTCACCTTGCTGAGTCTTCTCCAAGTCTCTTGCCCCCTTTTCTCCTCTTTGGGATAGCCCACTTCAGTGTCAATATCACCATGTCACGGAAGTCCACTGCAGCTGCCGCAGGCAGAGTGAGTTGTTCTTTCCTCAAGGTTCCCACTGCCTTTGGCACTGCCTCCCTATAATTGCTCCAGCCCAGGTGCCTTCCAGATGGGGTAAACCGTATCCACCTTGGGTTCTCACCAGTAGGGTCTCAACAGAAGTTCGCTGGATAAATGAAGAAATGCGGAACCAATAGTAGTAGTTCATTTCTATGAAGTAGGTATTTTAGCCAGACATTTCCAAAATGGCCATACAGGGCAGCAGCATGATAGGGAGCAGGTTGGTGATTTCGCTGAACTTGAATTTGGTCCCAGCTGTCTATGGGGGTCTTAAACTTCTAGATGCCAGTTTCCTTCTCTGTAAAATGTGGATAGTAATAGTACCACAGCATAGTGGACAGGGAGATTAGAAAAGGTTATTGGCCGGGCGCGGTGGCTCAAGCCTGTAATCCCAGCACTGTGGGAGGCCGAGACGGGCGAATTACGAGGTCAGGAGATCGAGACCATCCTGGCTAACACGGTGAAACCCCGTCTCTACTAAAAAATACAAAAAACTAGCCGGGCGAGGTGGCGGGCGCCTGTAGTCCCAGCTACTTGGGAGGCTGAGGCAGGAGAATGGTGGAGAAGCTCGGGAGGCGGAGCTTGCAGTGAGCTGAGATCCGGCCACTGCACTCCAGCCCGGGCGACAGAGCAAGACTCCATCTCAAAAAAAAAAAAAAAGAAAAGAAAAGGTTATTAGGCTGGGTGTGGTGGTTCACACCTGTAATTCCAGCACGTTGGAAGGTCAAAGCAGGAGGATTGCTTGAGCCCAGGAGTTTAAAACCAGCCTGGTCAACACAGCAAAACCCTGTATCTACAAAAGAAAAAAAAAAAAAAAAAAAAGCCAGGCATGGTGGCTCATGCCTCTACTCCCAGCTACTCAGGAAGCTGAGGTAGGAGGATTGCTTGAGCCCAGGAGTTCAATGCTGCAGTGAGCCATGATTGCACTACTGCACTCCAGCCTGGGAGACAGAGTGAGATCTCGTTTCAAAAAACAAAACAAAAATAGTTGTTGAAAAATGTTTATCACAGGACCAGGTACAATGAAAGTGCCCCAGAATGCCAACTTTTTTTTAAAAGCACCTGGATCCACTGATCTCTAGTTTTATTATTCTGTTGTTCCTGAATCTCTCACAAATCAAAATCCAGTTTCATAAGTGCTTTCTTTCTTCAATGAAAAGGAGCCAGATGTCTGTTTCCTCGCTAGAAGGGCACTGGGAGAGATTTCACTTGATCCGGGATGGCAGATGGCAACAACAGCGCGGTGGGCCTGGAATCTGAAGACCTGGAAAACCCATGGTTTACCACGGAAACCATGACAGGACCTCATGTTAACACCCAGCTTTCCCTTTCCTCCCGGGGCCTCCCAAGCCCCCTCGCAGAGAAAGGACAGAGGCCACCGAGTTGGCAGCTGGAAGCCCACTCTGTGGTTTGACCTTTATTGTCCGCCCACATACTGCAGAGTGGGCTGCGCTGCTATTACTCACGGGCCGCCTCGCTTGCAGCACTGAGGGCTGGGGAAATCACAGGCGCTGGCAGCTTCTGACTGGTCCCAGAAGAGCCTCGATTAGCATCAACTGCAGACCAAAGCATTTCCCATCCACACCTTCACTTCTCTTCTGAACACAGGAATCTCTCCTACAATTGCTTTTAAGCAGAAAAGGACTTCATGGCAGCCTCTCTTTTCTCCCCAACAACCACACCATTTAAGAAACTATTGTTGTGATGCTACTTTGAAGACATTCAAAAAGTTTTCTAATAGCTGCAGACATGGCAAAGGTTTCTTTTTAGCAAAGGCTTTAACACTGCATGTCTGCTGCAGAGTGACACCTGACCAGTTTACAGCATCGGAATCTTACTGATTTACCTTCATCACCTCTTCTGGAAATAAGCTTCTCACACAGCTCTTTGCCTCCCAGGCGCTGCCCCAGAAGGGAGCACTTGTAGAAGTTAGTAGTAGAGACCAGACATGGTGGCCCATGCCTGTAATCCCAACACTTTGGGAGGCCGAGGTGGGCGGATCACTTGAGGTAGGGAGTTCGCGACCAGCTGGCAACATGGTGAAACCACGTCTCTACTAAAAATACAAAATAATAATAATAATAATAAACCAGGTGTGGTGGCACACACCTGTAGTCCCACTTAGGAGGCTGAGGTGGAAAGATCCCTTGAACCCCAGAGGTGGAGGTTGCAGGGAGCCAAGATCATACCACTGTGCTCCAGCCTGGGTGACAGAGCAAGATTGTCTCAAAAAAGAATAAACAAAAAGAAGTCAGTGGTAGTTCCATGGGCCAGACAGGGCCTCTTACAACATGAGCAGGATGCACTCACTGCTTAACTTGGTTCACAAAGCAAGAAACAGGTATTACAAAAAAATCTTTCAGCATGGGGTGGGCATGGAGGTGGCAGGAAGACGTGAAATTTTTTTATCAACTAATTTGTTGAATTGAACCCTGTGTTGGATATTATGGTACTCTACTGAGGGGCTTTCAATCTCATTGGAAGATGACTCAGGCACAGAACACACACAGCCATTCATCCCATTAATTTTTTTTGGAACAGCAGTTCAAGTCCAAATAGATGATTTCATTAAGAAAGTCTTGGGCAGTAACACCGGCAAAAGCGATATATCTCATTCCCCTGTGAAAGATTCACATAGCACAGCAGCCTTCCGCAGGGTCTGGGAAATCTTGCCTAACGGAAGTTGTTTCATTTTGTGCAGCAGTCAGGATAGGTCACGCTGTTACAAACAACTCAAAAACCTCCATGGCTTAGGACGACAAAAGTTTATTTCTTGCTTGCGCTAACACATCATGAATCAGCTGCAACTCTGCTGTAGTTACTTTTATCCCAGTGTGTCCAGCATTGGCAGGTTTTTGGTCTCACTGACTTCAAGAATGAAGCCGCAGACCCTCACAGTGAGTGTTACATTTCTTACAGATGGTGTGTCCAGAGTTCGTTTCCTCTTCCCGGTGGGTTCGTGGTCTCCCCGGCTTCAGGAGTGAAGCTGCATACCTTTGTGGTGAGTGTTACAGCTCTTAAAAGTAGCCCGTCTGGAGTTGTTAGTTCTTCCCGGTAGATTCGTGGTCTTGCTGGCTTCAGGATTGCAACCCGGCAGATCTTCCCGGTGAGTGTTACAGCTCTTAAAAAAGATAGCGTGAACCCAGAGGGTCAGCAGCAGCAAGATTTACTGCAAATAGCCAAAGAAAGAACACTTCACAGCTGGAAGCAGACCCCAGCCAGTCGCAGCCGACCAGCTCGGGCAGCCTGCTTTTATTCACTTATCTGGCCCCACCCACATTCTGCTGATTGGTCCATTTTACACAGAGCTGATTGGTCCACTTTACAGAGAGCTGATTGGACCGTTTTGACAAAGTGCTGATCGGTGCGTTTACAATCCTTGAGCTAGACACAGAGTGCTAGACAGAAAAGTTCTCCAAGTCCCCACTAGGTTAGCTAGATACAGAGTTAGCTAGATACAGAGTACCATTTGGTGTATTTATAAACCTTGAGCTAGACACAGAGTACTGATTGGTGTATTTACAAACCCTGAGCTAGACACAGAGTGCTGATTGGTGTATTTACCATCCTCTAGCTAAATATAAAAGTTCTCCAAGTCCCCACCAGATTTGCTAGATACAGAATGCTGATTGGTGCCCATACAATCCTCCGCCTAGATATAAAAGTTCTTCAAGTCCCCATCCGGCTCAAGCTCCCAGCTAGCTTCACCTAGTGAATCCTGCATCCAGGCTGCCGATCGAGCTGTCCACCAGTCCCCAGCAATGCCTGCACTCCTCAGCCCTTGGGTGGTGGATGGGACCGGGTGCCATGGAGCAGGGGGCAGCGCCCGTCGGGGAGGCTCCGGCCCGGCGGAAGCCCACCGCAGAGCAGGGAGTTCAGACATGGGGGCGCTGCAGGTCCCGATCCCTGCCCCGCAAGGAGGCAGCTAAGACCCAGCGAGAAATTGAGCACAGCGCCAGCGGGCCGGCACTACTGGGGGACCCGGCGCAACCTCCGCAGCTGCTGGCCCGGGTGCTAAGCCCCTCACTGCCCTGGGCCGGCGGTGCCGACTGACCGCTCCGTGTGCGGTATCATTTGTGAAAGAGACAAAGAAGTGATTTGAGAGGAACACTACATTTGGAGTCCGAAGACCTGGGTCTGTCTGAGCTCTATGGTTTATTAGTTTTTAGATTTTAACAAAGTCCTTCTTGGAGCCTTGGTTTCCTCATGAGAACACCTCCATAACAGGTTGGGGCTGGGATTCAATGAGACATGTGTAAAACCGCCCTTGCAAATATGATGGACAAATGGGGATTCTTTCACAAAGCTTATATATGAAATTGTTCCAGCTTTACGTTATGGTGTTTGAAACTTGCTTTACAGAAAAGCCAGCAGGATTCAAAGCATGTTCATAGACTCAAAAGATTTCAAAGTTTACACAATAACATTATGACCAGAAAACAACCAAATGTCAAGCAGACTTAAAGTTCAAGGATGAAATGATAAGAACATAGAAAAGGGGTGAGGTGAGGACGACACAAGAAAGGATACAAGGGGGAAAAGCAAAGGAGATAGGAAGGAGAAAGCCACTGTTCCCAGGTCTAAGATGGGAATGCTAGAGGGAGCGAGGGACATAGAGGCTGGGGTAGCCGATGGCTTTAATGTGAGAAGGAAATCGTAGTTCCTAGTAGTTCCTCATCCTCACAAGCTCTTTCCCAGCTGAGGTTCTTTACATGTACTGCTTTTTTCCTTTCTCTGGAAACATTCTTCTTGCCTCAACCAACCTCTACCCTCACTCCCACCAACACCACCATTCATCCCCCGCATTGTCAGGTTTCAGCCTGATTGTCACCTTTGCCGAGAAATCTTTCTGCCATCTAACATCTAACATCTCTTGAGAAAATGAAGGACTGAACGGCAGGACGAATTCATACAAGCAAATGGAGAGGCTAGATATATCTAGAATGCTAAATGTTAGGTATTTTAGCACCTATTACTAGGATCAATAATGCCTTTACTTTTCAACAAGGTGCCAAATATGCCAATAAATAATGAAGAATTGAAATGTCCACAGATTTAAATATTTATAAAGTCTGATACAATGTTCTCATCTCCTCAGAGATTTGGTCCTCAGCAAGCTCCAAGGGAGGCAGAGACTTTGTTGACTCCCTGTCACATCTTTGACACAGCACAGAGCCTGACACATAGTGGATGCTCATCAAATACTGACAGGACAAAAGGAAATGGACCAATCTTAGCAAAACTTCATAGAGCATTAGTGGCACCCCTGAGGCTTTTGTTACTGCCATAGGAGCTTTGCTTGTCAAATCACAGAAGAGATGTTGCCAAAATTGTGTGACTGGTGATAGTGTTAGACCCAGATAGACCCACAGTCAGACACTGTGTTCCCTATCATGTTATTAACTACTATGTTGTGTGAGCAGAGTAAAGCATAGCTCCACGTCAATACTGAAAATATAACTAACTTTCTACAAATTACTTTGAACCCATCAAAGGATCACAGTGTACTCACAGATTAATTCAAACTGTTCTTAGTACTAAATTTTTGTTTTGCCATATCTGAAATTTAGAGATCATTTTATTTACATTTTCTTTATTGGATTGCTTTTGTTTTTATTTTCCTGTAAATTGAAGGGGGAAAAAAGACAAAAGAAAAACAGAGTGGTATGTATAGTGCTACTCCACATCCAACAACAAAAGCCAAAGTCGCCTTTCAGAAAAATGTGAGTCACTTCTAGAGAACACATAAATGCTACTCACCAGAATATGTCTCATCAAAACATTGCCCTTGCTGTATTTGCTTCCATTTTTACTCTCTATCTCTCCCTTCCCCTTACATATCCCTTGAAAATTTTGTCTACTGGATAGTTAACTAGTGATTCTTTGCAAATTGGAACATCTCTAGGAGTGCTGAAGTTTCAAATGTACTTTTCTCCCTCACAGAACCCTGATTTGGTTCAGGTGTCCACGCTCCCTCTCAGCCTGTTTCTGAGGAGAAGATTGAAACACCCTCACCTTGATTAGGGTGGACTTGATTGATCTAAGGGTAATTCCCTCCCCCTTACAATCAATTGGCCTGGGAAAAACATGTGACTCCACTCTGGCCAGTGAGATGCCAGGAAAGGTTTCCTGGAGGCTTCTGGGAAATATAAACAGCTCTGTAGGAACAGCTTCATAAAAATGGTATGGGAGACTCTCGTTGAAAATAGCCCTTCTAAAAAAATGAATTCAGACTCTAAATCACCTTAGGAAACAGACTACCAACAGAGGCAAATAGTAAACACAATAAATGGGAATATTTGCACTTCAAGAACTAAAAATGAAATAATCTGGCCAAGCATGGTGGCTCACACCTGTAATCCCAGAACTTCAGGAGGCTGAGGCAGGACTATTCCTTGAGCCCAAGAGGTAAAGGCTGCAGTAAGCCATGATTCTGCCACTGCACTACAGCCCAAAAACCAGAGCAGACTCTGTCTCAAAAAATAAAATAAGAAGATTAAAACAATGTGAAAAGATCCTAAATATATCTAAAATATGTAATGATAAAAGATATACATAGCATAAAGTAAGAGCATGGGAGAGAAAAAGAGAGATTAACCTCCAAAAAAAAACCCAAACAGAAATTATACAAAAAGCCTCAAGAGGTGGGCTTAGTAGTTGAAGAGAAGAATAGTGAATTAGCATAGAGAACTAGGAAAAATCATCTAGAATGTAGTTCAGAAAGATAAAATGTAACATATGAAAGTTACAAGGGTGGCTCATGCCTGTAATCCCAGAACTTTGGGAGGCCGAGGGGGGCCGGATCACCAGGTCAGGATTTAGAGACCAGCCTGACCAATATGGTGAAACCCTACCTATAGTAAAAATACAAAAAAAAAAAAAAAATTAGCCGGGCATGGTGGCACACTCCTGTAGTCCTAGCTACTCGGGAGGCTGAGGCAGAAGAATCACGTGAACCTAGGAGGCGGAGGTTGCAGTGAGCCGAGATCGTGCCACTGCGCTCCAGCCTGGGTGAGAGAGTAAGACTCCATCTCAAAAAAGAAAAAGAAAAAAGAAAGAAAGAAAGTTACAAGTGTAGAGTGAGAAAAGTCAACGTGCATCTAATTAGAGTTCTAGAATAAGTGCATAAAATAGAAAGTTAGAGAGGCAATATTCAAGTGATAATGGCTGAAAACTTTTCCAGAAGAGAGGAAAAACATCGCTTTTCAAATTGTATAAGTAGACTGAAACCAGCACAGTATAAATAAAAGCTCCAAGGCACATGGTAATAAACCGGCAGAATATCAAAAGTAAAGAGAAAAAACCTGGATGTTATCTAATAAGAAAACAAAACAGAGAGCTAAAATGAATAATAACTAACCTGACAGTAGATTTACAGGAAGCAATAACAGATACCAGGAGGAATGAATAATATCTTTTAAATACTCAAGAAAAAACAATTTTCATGAGAGAAATCCAAATTCCAGCTAAATTATTATTCTAAGTTAAAAGCTAAATAAAGACAATTTCTGGCAACAAAAACTGAGAGTTGAATGCCCACGGACTCTTGGTGAAAAGAAAAAGTTATAATATTATACCTTGGCAAGAAGGAAGTTGAATCCAAAGGGAAAAATGAGGATCCAAAAAGACAATGGTAACCAAAGAAATCAATCAAATGCATTCATCAGCCTACAAAGTTGACTGGTACAGATCATAATTATAGCTAGTTGGAGATAGCTTAAAAATCAGGATGGAGGCCAGATACAGTGGCTCAGATCTGTAATCCCGGGATTTTGGGAGACTGAGGCGGGTGGATTTCTTGGGGCCAGGAGCATAAAGTCAGCCTTGGCAACATGGTGAAACCCAGTCTCTACAAAAAAATATAAAAATTGGCCAGGCATGGTAGCACACACCTGTAATCCCAGCTATTCAAGAAGCTGAGGTGGGCGAATCACTGAAGCCCAGGAGGTTGAGGTGGCAACAAGTGGTGATTATGCCACTGCACTCCAGCCTGGGTGACAGAGTGAGACGTGTCTCAAAAAAAAAAAAAAAAAATCAGAATAGTGGAACTGATATAACAGACAACAACATCATAAAGATGGAAGAGAAGAGTTCAGAAGGAAGTAAACCATTCTTGACTTGCTCAAGATGAGAGTAGAAATATTAACCACCTCTAGATTTTGTTAGAAAAAAACATAAGGTCGAGTAAACACTAAGACTTAAGAATTAGTGGATGATTTCTAAAATAGTAAAAGTAGAATGTATGTCTTTACCATCTAAACGGAGGCAAAAGAAAATTCTGAAAGCAGGAAAAAGAAAATTTGACCAATTCCGCATGAGTGAGGAAGAGAGATAAAAAGAAGCAAAGTTTAAAAATGCGGACTAGAGGCAGAAACCAAACTGGTTAGTCTGACAGAGAAAACATAATGCATAGAGTTGCCAACTGCCTGGAGAAATGAAAAGGCAAAATGGAAACAGTGAGGGATCCTAGATGTAGCAGAGGCGGGAAGCAGCTGTCACACCTCGGCTAGGACAACAAAGGAAGAAGTTGGAATTCGTAACAGTTTTGGGGGAGAGCCTTGCAGAGCAAAACCCGTGAGAATCAAGTGATGCTCAGGTGGGTTGGGATCCCAGAGATCAGGGAAGTGTCCCTGTGAGGCTGAGTCCCTGACCTCTGAAGGGAGGAAGGACGCTGGGCAACAGGCACTCACGGCCCTGAGAGAGTGTGATGAGGCCAGTTCTGAGAATCTCGGAAAAAACTGAAAACTGATCTCAATTCCTGCTACTGGATGGGACTGCCACTGCCAACCTGAAGACATGGACAGGCGTCTGACTGGAACCAAATGAAAGAAAGCAGAACTAGGACAAACCAGGAAGGAGCAAGTCCCTTCCCCACTCCTCCAGCCTGCAGCGGTCCCATCAGAAGAGCCTCACAGGGAGCCAGGCAGCAAGGCGGGCATCAGTTTGCAGGGTCCCAGCCCAGCATCTCAGGGTGGAGGATGGCAAGTTTGGGACTGAGAAACCAAAGCTCCATACCCAGCACAGCCTGTCTTGGGCTTTGCTTCCACACACTCCCCTCTATGAGCATTGGAACTCCCAAGACGTCTGTGTTTCAGCTTAACAAGATGGGAGCCTCTTTCATAAGAAATGGAGGCATTCCCATTCTCTCCCTTGAATGAGAAGACACAACATCCCTGTCATCAATGCTGCCATCTCCTGAAAACAGGCCACCGTCCATCTCTGGGGTGAGCGCATTGTTTCTCAAATTCAGTTACAGCCCGTTTGAATAACGTGTTACCTAAAGACAAAATTATAAATTAATCTCCAACAAGACTTGCTCAAAGATATAAAGAGAGGGAGAAGGGAGAAGACGAAATATATTCATATGTAAGCACACTCATGCACACACTTATGACAAATGTGAGAGAGTTCACAGAGTGGCTTTGGTCCCCCTTTCTCTAACTCATCATGAGGCTGTCATTGATGTGTACAGCTTCTTTCTGCACGGGCCATTCTGTTTCCTTTGTCCTCGGCCATGGCTTCAGCTTGTGAGGGTTCTCTACACAGTGACTGGAACCTTTATTCCTAAGAGGTCAGCGACCCTGCATTTTTGTTGTTACTATAGTTTTCCCTTAATGTTTATTATTAGACATGGAAGAGCTAAGGGACAGCCCAGAGAGTCCCCTGGGCTCCAGAGAATCCTCCCTTGCCCCCCTGTATGGCAACAACCACATTTCCTCTTGGTGGTTGCATGTCCACCCCAGCCAGTGGGGTAATGTCCTTCTTTTCTGTGCGGTTCATTGGTGTGAGGAGCCCTGAATGGTCAGATAGAAGTCGACTGGCAATCAATGGAACCACCGTTGGTGCCCTGCTGGAAGTATTCCTCCGTTGTAAAACAAAGTGTCCTAGAAGAGCTCAAATTCAGGACAACAGAAGCCGAAAATTCTAGAAGTGTGTTACTAGGTGGACTAGTGAGATTTCTGACCCCTGAACACTGGGTAAAGGAGACACACATCCATTAACTGAAGAAGTTGACTTCAACTCACTTTTATTTGTTTTTCTCCCCAACTACAGAGGCGTTCCTCCCACCCCCCTCCACCATCATTTAATCAGCCTCACCTGGTAAAATCTTACTAAACATCCAACTTTTAAAATAATAACTCCCCGGTTTGAGGGACTCTCAGCTGTGGCCTCTCCAAATGTATTCACCTCTTCTGAAGCATCAGAGCCAACCAGTTGCCATCTGTTCTCAGCAGCCAGCCCCACACATCTCTGCAGGCAGGACAGACCAGTTGCACATCCGCTACTCCTTGGAGTAAAAGAACATGTCCCCAGCAGACCAATGTGGTGCTTTCCGTAAGGACGGGAAAACCTGCCTCCTGGTGCTCCCAGCAGCTTCACGACGGAGGATAAAAACACATTGTATTGAGTCAGCTCCGCATCGTATTGAGTCAGCTCTGCATCATTTCATCACCATCCCCAGGTGAAGCAAGATACTAGTGCTGAGGGCCAATGTGCTTCAGTATGAAGCATGTCACATGGAGCCATCTCCCAGGGAAAGGCCCTGCTTCGTGCTCTTCCCCTGACCTGGCCCATCATGTTCCTCCCATTTGATGCCACGTTTCAATGACCACGTGTGAAGTGTGGATCCAGAACAAGGAGACATTTCCTCCATGGTTTCTGGTATTCATGTCACTACTTTATAATCATATTTCACAGCTTATGTTTTTGTCTTCTGTCTTGGTGACTGACACTCCATCCTATCTCCTAAAAGAGAAAACATTAACCATTTATTGCTTTTCATTTTTTTCACATGGACCAAAAAAAAAAAAAAGTCATCTTATTGGGTTGAAGTGTCCTTTTGTCCTGCTGTTTACTGGGTTCCTAGAAAAGGCAAAAATTCTGTGTTTGGCTTGTAGTCTACACAGCCACCCAAAATAAGTGACACAATCTACTTAGTTAACAGTAACGCAAAGAAGAATAACAGGAATGAGCATGCAGCAGCCCAGGCTGCTGCATCCCTCGAGAAGATCAAAATCCTTCATGAAGATCAGAAAACACAGCAGGGAGGTATGGGGGGAGAGTGAGGAGCAGGAGAAGAGTGAAGCGAGAACAAGTATTGAGCATCAAGGGAACATTTTTTCAATTTTCAAAATTTAGAAGGATGGGGCCGTCTCTGGAGTTTGAGTTAAAGAACACCTGGCCTCACTTACTGCTTTTTGGCAGGCCATGTACGGTGAGGGAGAGATGTGTCACCTGCAAAATGTACATTGTGCCAAAACACAGCACCCTGGGAAACAGAAACGTGCCAAGGAGAAGGTTCTGAAGACAGTCATCTTAGCAGAGTCTCGGTCCTTGATGGATTCCAGTTCTCACAAAAAGAAGTTCTGCAGGAAGGATTTAGATTTCTATTTACTTCCAAAGAACAGTTTGTGATTGCACAGGGTGGGTGACATGTTTAAAGAGAATGAAGTTACACAGTGGCATCACCATTAGAAAAATGCATGTCATCTTCTTCATTGGCTCCTAAGTAGGGGACACCACTGGCCATTTGCCCTTAATCTTGGCAGTCTAAAGATCTGAAGTGCCCTGGTGGCAATATGAGAGAGGAAAACAAAATGCAACCTCATTTCTTATTTATTATTTCAAGCAGAAAATTGTTGTTAGAAACGTATATATTTAGGACTGACAGTTCAGCCTACCCCACAGAGTAGCTGGGCTGTTTCAAGACAGTCAACTGAATCCCTTCTGCTGGTCTTTGGAGAAGGAGAGAACTGCTACGATGCCCTTCCTCAGCCCTTCCTCTGCTCTCCACAGCTCCCCCTGCATGCCCCACCCCCCCACCACCAACCACCAGAAGGCCTCCTGAGGCCCTGGTATTGTCCAAGTTCACTGTCATGCGTTAGCATCACCATGTGCTTCTGGGAGGGTTGAGATGTTTTGAAAACATGCTGAGGCTAAATGATATTTATAGGTCTCTTGTTTTGCCCTCTCTGTTTGTTATATTTCTCTTATTCAGCTCCGATCTGCTCATGAAGATAAAGCTGCCTTCCTCTCCTAAATCAAGGGACAGTGAGGGCCACCCCCACTCAACTTCTTCATCCCTGCCAAAGCCACAGTTGTTTTCTGCCCACAATTCTCAGGCTAGGAGGTTCCTAGGAAAAAGAGCTGGAGGAGAGTCCAGAAGTCAAGAAATATACTCCTTCTAGGGCTTTTTTTCTTCCTGCATGTTCAGAATTTGTCTTTTCCCTGACTTAAAATAATTTTGTTATGATACCTTGTGGTGGCCGCTAAGACTGGAAGGGAAACTTACAAGTTTGTCCTTGTTAAAAAGGAATCTCAACTCCCCTGCATATCCATGGGTTTTTATTCAACCTTCGAACTCCTGATACATTCTGAGCTTTTTGTAAATTTTTCTTTTCATTGTTAAGTGCCTATGATCTGCCTGGCCTTCTGCTTTTCTTTTGATCTGTTAAATTGCACTTTTTATTTATACCTACAACAAAGCTGAGAAGGTGGGGGGAGCGGGAATGTCTTTCGCTGGCTTTTGATGCTTTCAAAACAAAGTCATGGAGAAAGTAGTGGCTATCATTTATGATTACTGCTTTTATTATCAAAACACTTGGCCATGACTTGGCTCTTGCCAGTGATGGGGGCTGGGTGGGAGCCATGCAGAGACATCAGCTCTATGAAGGAAGCCGTGTCACCTAGCTGGCCCATATCTCAACACAGTTTCCTTCTCCCCTTGGAGACAGGACCTTGTAGTAAGTTGAGGTCATGTGTGCCAGGGAACGCTTTGTCAAACCAAGGCCACCTAATGGTAACTTCACAAGCACCTCACACCTACAGATCCAGGTGTGTTTGTGATGTGTCTTCCTTTCCAGATGCTGTCTGGAAACTGAAGAGAAGGCTAATCAAGGACCGATCTGGATAGAAAGGGACACTCAAGGACCAAGCGTCTAATTGGGGGCTGCCCAGGTCTCACTGGTGCCTGGCTTCCCTTGGAGCATTTCCATTGCACTTCACAGTCAATCCAAGAATCAGCGAAATTCTCCTTTTCTTTTTCCCAGGTCTTCCAAGAGCTACAGATTCTAACAGAAGCTGCATTTGTCCAGCGTGCAGGTTGTCACCTGTGACAGAGAGGAAAGGCAGGACGGGGACAAAGACCAGGACCTCATGATCAGTCGAGGAAATTCTCTGGTCTTCACACTGGCCTCTGACCCTTGTGTTGCCGAGTTTCCGTGAGTGCCAACAGATTCGATTACAGGTTTACAAAGCTAAGATCTTCAGGAAGCCGCTGGTCCTTTCACTAATTCATGACTATTACAACAGACAGAACGTGACAGTGTCTTCTAGACACTCGATCAAGATGTGTCACTTGCAAAGAATACATTATGCCAAAGCACAGCACCCTTGAAAATAGGAATGTGCCAGGGAGAAGGCTCTGAAGACAGTCATCCTAGCAAAGTCTGGGTCCTTGACAGATTCCAGCTCTCACAAAAAGAAATTTTGGAGGAAGGATTTAGATTTCCATTTACTTCCATTATTGTTATCAGACGGCCTCATAGCCTATTTTTGCTTTTTCCCGTATTTCATACAGATTAGTTTTTAAAGAAAGAATTGTGTTGTGTGCAGAGATAATAAGGGAAGAGAAACAGTTGAATTTTAGTAATTTACTACCAATTCCCGGACAAAACTATTAGTTTTGTTTCCCTCTAAAGATTGTATTACACAAACAATGGCATTTCTTTTCTTAAAGCACATTTGTGACCATGTAACCCAATGAGTCAGTTTATCATGTAGGAAATTGGACACAGGAAAGAAGGCTGCTCTGTCTCCATCCTTCATGAGAAGGTTCACAGCAACCCTAGGCTTCTGCCAAGAACAAAGTAGAAATGGGGTGTTTATTTCTCTATTACACACCCTGCTTCCCCTTCACAGATCGTAGGGTTCTTCTGTGGGCAGAGGGCTGCCAGGATGATGAGATGTACACAGCATTATGAGAATGACCTCTTCTTTGCTTTGGGAAGGGTTGCCTGGGTCACCTGTGTCAATGGAACAAAACTTCCAAAACTTCAGCATGTGTTCCTTCAGTATGGGACACGGAGGTCATAGAAACATAGCTTGAGTTTGCCTTCATTGTTATTTCCCATTGACGCTCCTGACCCACACACTGTCATAGACACGCTCCACCTTCCTCCCTCACAGACCGGGTCCCTCCAGTCCACAGCCTACTGTCAGCCCAGAGCCTGGCTCCCAGTAACACCCACAATATCTGTTGCATCGACTCTTCCTGCTCTTCCAGTCTCTTCCTGAAGCCTCTTCATCCCCTCCTGCCATCCATACTCACCTGTGCCCTCCATTGGCTGGTGGTGCCATCTGATCTAGAGACCCACTGGAACAGGGAGACTGTGTGCCCCCCAGGTCAGTACTGAGAGCCTCTGCTGCCCCTTTGTAAACACACCTTACCCGAAAACAGAGATTCTGACTGAGGAATTCCAGACATCTCTGGAGAGACCTCATATATGGAACCTTCTCAGTGTATTTCATCAGCCGTGTCCTTTCCAGCCTAAATGGTCTCCCTGACTCAGACACTCCCAAACTGAGAAGCTTCAGGGGATTTGGAAATAGCCTAGAACCTGAAGCCAAGAAGACTAACATTGGAATCCTAAATCTGTCTTTTCCTGAGTATTTTCCTCAGGCAAATTTCACTCAGTTTCCTCATCCTTTAAGGAAGTAGCTTTAGCTGCACTACAGAATTTTGAGGAAGATTAAGTGAGCTGCTGTCACACAAAGTTTAGAGAACTAAGAATGAGGCAACTTAAATAGAAATAACTAACACAGAATTTTTCGCCCTTAGCAGGTGTGTGATGCAAGTGCTGGCTGCTAATTGGTTTTTGGTTTTGGTTGGGGGAAGGAAGATCCAGGCCAGTGAAGATGGTCTTCACAGCCAAGATGATTGATAAGGTTAGAATTACTAAGTTTCTGATCTCAGTCCATCTCTGAGGGATGACTTGGGAACTCTCCCACAACCTCCCTATTTGCTTCAAATTGTTCTGGCAAACTGCTTAATGGCAAAGTGTGGAGAAGGGCTTTCTATTGGAGAGCAGATATAAACACCTGCAAAAGGAGGTGCCATGAACAAGGTTCACTCTGCAACCTTGAAGAGGCCCAACTGATAACAGAGAAGCTTGCAGCCACGCCTAAGAACTGAGAGGTTCACTGAGCATCACAATAGAAAACCAGCTCCGCAAAGTTTTAGCCACAGATGTAGGGCTTTGGCAGGAAATGGTTGGGGTTGTGTCACCTTCTTTTACTTTCTGAAATATTCTAGAAAAATGGCTTCTATTTTATCCTTGCAGTAGATAACTGTGGTCCTATAAACTTCACAGGATCAGCTCATAGGGTACAAGGTAGGAGCCATCATTAATGTTTGTGACACTCTTTCTTGGCAGAGAAACTTTAGAATACTACTACTAATAATGGTCCACAGTTACCCAGAACTCACTACGTGTCTGTCACTGTTTTGAGCACTTGACATACAATAAGTCACTCACTTCCTTTCTGACACAGATGCCCTAGTCACATGTGAGGTAACAGTCTTTCAAACTGGGCGTCACAAATGGATTTTCTCCTTGCAGAATGGCTGCCTCCAAGTTAGAAAAAAATTCTTTCTCTTACTAATGTGGGAAGTTCCCCCCTCTCTAATGTCAGATGACCACGAGAACCCCTGGCATCGCCACTCACGCTGGCCTGAGCATGACCATACCCTTTGAACTGTCCCTCCTGTTGTGGTCTCTGGGATATCATGCAATCCTGTGACTGCTGTTTTTGGTTCATTCAGATGGGTTCTGTTTACAATGTCAGCACAGTCTAACCAGCATAGACAACACTTCTTTTCATAAAAAGGAACCTCAGATACTGTGTTTTTAAGAGAATTAAATGAGATAATGCATGTAAACCTCTGAGCATGGTGCCTGCCCCGGGGGAAGGGGTTAGATGGTTTGAGAACTACTAGAGTGCTCACCTGTGAGGGCTGCCATAACAAGGGACCACAGACTGGGTGGGTTAAATGGCAGAAATGTACATCTCCCAGTTCTGGAGGCTGGAAGTCCAAGATCAAGGTGTCAGCAGGGTTGGTTCCTTCTGAGACTATGAGGGAAGAGTCTCTTCCAGGACTCTCTCCTCAGCTGGTAGACGGCTGGTTTCTCCCTGCGTCTTCACATCCTCTTCCCTTTATGCATATTTGTGCTCAAATTTCTAGTTTTTGTAAGTATACCAGTCATCCTGGATTGCCCACCCTAAAGACCTCACTTTAACCTAATTCCTTCTGAAATGATCCTATCTCCAGGTAAGGCCACAATCTGAGGTACTGGGGACTCCAACATATAAATAAGGTTGAGGGCAGGTGGGCACTCTAATCAACCCACTGCCAAGGGGCTGGTGTCACTGCACCGCAGTCAGAGAGCTTGTTGCAGGGACAGGGGGCTGGGGGACTGGCCAAGCAAATAGATAAGACAAACTGAGCCTGAAATCTGGCTGGAGACCAAGTCCTCAAGGGCTCTAAGTGCTGATGAGGACAACGGGGATGCACAGAGAATAAGCCCCTCGCCCAGTGCTGTCTGAAGTCTACCAGTGAGGTTGGGTGAGGACATCCTAAGACTTGAAGAAACAAAGAAGCCTCAGGGCTGAGCCAGAATCGGGCTGACCCAGCCATGGAGGGGAGGGGCCACCACAGAGGCCAAGGAAGTGCTCCTGCTCCCTCTGAGTCTATTAAGTCCCTTCAGGGGCATTAACTCGTTTGGGCTGCAGCTTCATCGTGCAGTACCATGCAGACGTTGCCAGAGTACCAACCCTTCAGGAATCCTCGAGAGCAATGGCATGAGGGCATTCAAGCCGGATCCTGCCCTCTGGGGGTTATGATCTGATAGAAGGCAAACGCGTGTGTGAAAAAATAAAACATGGAATCAGAACTGATGGATCTCAAGAGAAAATCAGATAGAATAATAGGAGGGTTCAGGAAAAGGCAGCATATTCATCTCTGGGGGTGCAGTAATATATTATCACAAACAGCTCTGAGGCTAGAAGTCCAAAGTCAATGGTTCCGCTGGGTGAGTTCTCCTGGGACGCTCTGAGGGAGAACGTGTCTGGGCCTTCTCCTGACTTCCAGTGGCTTCAGACATCCCCGTGCTCCTTGGTTTGTAGACGTATCATTTCAGTTTCTGCCTCCATCCTCACACAGCCTCTCCTCTGTGAGTCTTCTCCTTTTTTTATTTTAAAAATACCCATCATTGGATTTGGGGCCTGCCCTGATCCAGGATGATCTCACCTCAAAATTCTTACCTTAATTACTTCTGCAAAGATTCTATTTCCAGATGAGATCACCTGCACAGGTACTGTAGGTTAGGACTTAGACATATGTTTCTGAGGGACATAGTTCAAGCCACTGTAGGCAATTAACCTCATGAGAGAAACAGGGGAGGATTTGGGGGTTAGGGGCAGGGGGCATTCTAAGCTGGGCCTTGTGAGGAGAGGCAGGATTGGGCCTTTGGAGAAGAGTGGAAAGGACGTTTCAGTAGAGGGACAAAAGGGATGAAGGCCCAGAGACGCAAAGCACCCTTCACCCACAGAAGACAGCAGCCATAGCAGAGGAGGGCTAGATGGGATTTGGTATCTGCCCGTCCCATCCTTTCTGCTCCATAAGCTACTCCCGTCATCCATTGTCATGGCCACGACCGACACTGAGTTAAGCAACACAACAGAAATGTTGAATGAGGAATGCCCATCCCCTCCATTCCTGCAGAGCAATTCCAGCTTGGCCTACTCCTGAGTTATTTCACTCCAATTCACTTACAAACACGTGTGCACCATCAAAAGCATCCAAGAGATCAGCATGACCCAGGAGTAAGCATCTCCCTGCACCTCAACTTTGGTGATTTGAGAGTGAAAAAGTACTCTCTTTATTATGAAGACAAACCCTGGTATAGTAAGGAGACTTCAGCGGCGACATGGGATCATAAGTAAGAAGGGAATGATAATTCCCACTTCTCAGGTTTATGGTTAGTTGCAAAGAAGCTCAATTTGTAAAATGTGTAACAGAGAGTCTGATCTAGGGGATGGCCCCAGTAATGGTAGAGAGGGGAAAACAGAGGACTTGGGAGACCCTCTTAGACTCTCGTTGTTGTATCTCTCCACTAGAAAGATTTTAGGAAGACTGGCCCAAAGAAAGGCACCATAGGGTACAGGGATGGAAAGGCACAGTGTGACCTCATCATGGAAGGGCTTAAACATCAGCCTGAGGAATTTCTACTTATCCTGTAGCTAATGGGAAGCTGATGTCACAAAAATCAGTGAACTCAATGTCTTGTGCCAGATTAATATAATGCAAAGAGTTAACAATTACTTGGTGCAGTTGTGCCATGTCAATCACTGATATATTACATGCCACTTTTTCTGCTCTTTGCAGAGTAGTCTAGAGCCTTGCAGAATGCAGTATTATTATCTAGCTAATTGTAGACACACATTTCATTTGCCACCAGAAAATAAGGCTCACATAGTATTTAGAAAAGTTGTGTTTGCAAAATGAGCCACCCATCCTGGCTGGCAAGATATAATCCTTTTCAGCCAGTCATTTTGTTGCTAGTCATTTTGTCGCCCACTTGTGCTCTTACTGTTCAAATTTGTTAATTTCTGTTTTTAAAACCCACATTGAGTCAGACTGAGTTAACTCTGTCGTGGGCATTTCCATTGCTCGACACAGAGCTTCTTAGCAACACCAGAGGTGGGACTTTTGGCAAATGCTGTTTATCCACCTTTGAAATTAGACATTCATTGCAAATGCATTTAAAATGAAATTCCTGTAAAAAGCTTTTATTTTCAGTGATAGTTTTTGCCTTTTTTGTTTCACTTGCCCATAACTTTCTGGAAATTTCTACTTTGAGCTGAATTTTCTCATAATTGTTTTCAGTATAAGTTTGCTTTGTTTTTTTATTAATGGAAAGTTTAAGGGGAAAAATCCCTTTGGTAACTTTTGAGTTACGAGATTATTTTTTAAAATACACTTTTTCCAAGTAAAAGAAACCTTTGAACATTTTTTAAAAATCGAAATATTTGCATTTGAGGACTATAGTGGACTCCAGGCAGTGGTTCCCAGTATCGTCTTCACTTTGGAACACCTTGACAAACTTTTAAAATACTGATGCCTGAGTCAAAGATTCCGAAGCAACTGGACAGGGTCCAACCCAGGCCTTGGGATCATTGGGAGCTCCCCAGGTGATTCTCATGTTCCAGATTCACTGAGTAGTATCCTTGGACATAACCACCCCCAATATCCAAGCTCTAAAAAGGATACAGAGGTCTTGGAGGGTGCAGAAGGGAAAATCAATTCTTACTGGGAATAATTTTCTTTCCATTAAGAGAAAAATAGTTGGCCAGGCACAGTGGCTCACGCCGGGATTCCAAGCACTTTGGAAGCCGAGGCAGGCAGATCACGAGGTCAAGAGATCGAGCATCTTGGCCAATCTAGTGAAACCCCGTCTCTACTAAAAATACAAAAAATTAGCCAGGCGTGGTGGCACACGCCTGTAGTCCCAGCTATGGGAGGCTGAGGAAGGGGAATCACTTGAACCTGGGAGGCGGAGGTTGCAGTGAGCCGAGATTGTGCCACTGCACTCCAGCCTGGAAACAGAGCGAGACTCCATCAAAACAAAAAAAAAAAAAAGAAAGAAAAAAACAGTTATACTTTTTACTATGTGAAATATACAGCTCTGAGAAAGATATTTTTAAAAAATTGACTCACAAGTCTTTATATAACCCACACTCAACTAGTCAACTATCATCAGGCCCATCACTTTCTGTTCCTTAGGGAGAGATTCCCTTTTCACCACCACTCATAGTGAGGAACCTCCTGCCTGGCTTTGGACAAAAGGTTTCTCTGTATTCTTGTGGCCATCAAAGAAAAAGAGAGAAACTCTGGGGAACCAGCCATTGTCCTGGTTCTGTGGCCACCTTTTCCCATCATTGGGGGTCTTCTCCTGAGCTTTTGTAAAAGTTTTAAAGAAATTCCTCTACCAAGGGCAGCAAGGATAGAGCTCCAGAATGGAAGTATGACTTCCAAAATGAACCACAGAGAAAACCATCCTCACTACCACAGAGGAAATATGTCCTCCCTCCCCATCTGGGTAGAGCCTGGTACATAAAGTCCCAGAAACCAGAAGGTAACTCTCCCTCTTCCTCCCTTCTGAGTCTTGGGGCTCATGGATCCCCTGCCCTTTAGTGACATTTCATCACCATCAGCTGCAGAGCCATAGCCAAGCATGCTTCATGCTCCAAGATGGACCATACCAGAATTCATCTGGTCTATGAGCCTTTACTGAATGCTGACTACATGCGAGCCCTGTGGAGACGGTATCAACATTAACAGGACCCAGCCTCTGCCCTCCTGGAAAGACAGTCAAGCAGACCACTGCAGGGGACACCCTTGTTCGAGGACCAGAGTGTCTGAAAGTCACAGGAAAGTTTTTTGATCACTATGAAAGTTTAACACTTTCACTGTAAAATAACTCAGCAATTTTATACCAAAGCAAATAGTATCATGGAGTAGATTCCAGCATAGACAAATGTGAGTTGCAAATTTGTTGTAAATATGGGGAGAAAATTTAAAACTAAGCAAATTTTATCTACCAGGTTAAATTGGTCTGTTAATTGGGAAGAGATTGCCATTCTTGTGTTTCGCAGCAGAACACTGCAGACCAGCTGAGGGACACCAGGCAGGTTTCCCAGGAAGACATCTGAGGACCCTGTGCTCTTAGTCACACTCATGCCAAGCAGGTCCCTTCATCACCATAGAAGAAACTCAGGCCCCTGTGTGATTGTGTGTCTCAGGCACGGCGCCTTTTTCAGGGGAAAAAGTGGTTTCCCTGTTGAGAAAAAGCAGTACAGGAAATGGTTACATATTTTACTAATTTAATGAGCTCTGAGTAAAATGTATAAATCTTGGCATCCAGGGACCATTGCAGAAATTCGCGCAAGCTCTTGGAATCTGCCTTCTTTAAAGTTTTCAATCCTATTATGACCAAAACACAACAAACAAACAAAAGTGTGCCGGAGGGCAGATTAACTATAGGGCTGACAACCTGCAGGAAGCTGTCCCACTCAGGACTCTCGGGGACCTAGGCAGCATCCCCCAGTCTCTTCATGTTGACTTCTGCCCATGGGATGCAGTGTCTCTGGGATTTGATGTTTTCATCTGGCCATTTTTGCTGACAATTCCACTTTCAGGACTGTGAAGTTAACGTCTCCCTGTTTGTTCCTGGGTTAGGCTTTTCATGTTTCCTTTTTAAAATCCTGTCTTCTCTCATCCATGGCCATCAGGAGTACTTCACCTCCTGCTGTGATGGCTCCAGCCCTTCTTGGGGAAGGCTGTGGGAAGTCTCCCCTCTGGCTGGCTTCAAAAGCTTCTCCCATAAAAGCTGAGCAAAGGTCTTTGTCAGACTTATTTGGAAAAAGGCTCCTCAGACTTGAGTAGTGAATAAACTCTAGAAAACAATCTGTTGAGTTTGTAAATTAATACATGTTTTTCGACTTAATGCAAACATTCTCAATCCCTATTCTCAGATGTCCTAGTTATCTGCAGAATTCCCCTTCAGTTAGGAAGTAGGTTTTTCATGTCTATCTGATAACCTGGCTTTTTATTTGAAATGCCTCCAATGAGAGAAAACAGGAACTAAGTGGCTTTCATTTAAGGAAGCAAAACTCCTATCTGCCTATCACATTCTAGAGAGTTTAAAAATGAGAATAAGGAAAAGAGCCACCAAAAAAATGTAATTTCCTCTTTGACAATTATTTCTGAATAGGAACTTGAGCAATCACACTCGAGAAGGTGAGGTTTTTGTCCCACTTAAGTTGCTCAGAAGTGTGCAAACCAATGCCCTCCTGATGCTGTGGGGCTGGCCCAGAGCTTTGTGTGGTCCCTGGATACAAAGATTTGAGTTTCTGTCACTCCCGCCAGCTCCAGACTTCCTGGAGCTTTCCTGGTCTCTGTCTTTAGCGATTCTGACTTGAGTCTGACTTGAGAGTCTATTGCTTTCAAATCACCTGCCTGTCCCTTCCCTTTGTCTGTATCTGTCACATTGTAGGATGGTCCACAAGGCAGAGAACTGATACCAACCCCTGACAGAGAAACAAAGGCAGGCATGCTTCTGGTCAACTTAAAAGTATATATATGTATGCATATATGTGTATTCACATATTCATATGTATATTTATAAGTTGAATTGTGTCTCCCCAAATTTCCTGTGTGGAAGCCCTAGCCCTCAGCACCTCCAAATGTGACAGTGTTTGGAGGGAGGCTCTTAAAGAGGTGGTGAAGTTAAAGTGAGGCAGTTAGAGAAGGTCCTACTCCAGTCCATCTGGCGCCCCTATAAGAGGGAATGTGGTCACAAGAGACCCCAGGAACGTGCACACGGAGGGAAGACTAAGGCGGGGTGCAGGGAGAAGATGGCCATCTGCAAGCTGAGGAGAGAGGCCTTGGAGAAAGCAACCCTGCCCACACCTTGGTCATTCCTAGACCCCAGGACTGGATGGAACACATTCCTATTGTTTAAGCCACCCAGTCTGTGGTATTTTGTTATGGCAGCCCCAGCAAACGCATGTGTGCATTTGTGTGTGTGTGTGTGTGTGTGTGTGTGTGTGTGTAATATGAGGAACTGATAAAAGTTGGAGTGGTTAGTCACAAGGCAAAGCTGCCTCCCTGAATTAATTCTGGATCACTGAATCACCTGGCTGTTGCCCAGCAGAAGCCCGTTGTCTACACTGTTGAATGAAACATGCCACCCCTCTTGACTCCATTCTGAACGGTGTGACAGGGCCCTTTCTGGTCACAGCCTGACACACGTTCCACAGCATCCTCCTGGGAACCTTGGCTCCCTCCTTTGTAATGAAGGACCATGAACATTTCCAGAAGAGCTAAATGTGAATCCCAAATTCCAACTGTTAGTTTTGAGACATGTCTGTTGACAGCAGCTAATAACTTGGAAAACTGAAAGGATGAGATAGGAACGTGAAACACACCTTGAGTTTGGGAGCCATGGCCATTTTCCAACTCGCTTAATACCCAGTAAAGCTCCATGCACCTTGTGGGGACTCAAAAGTATTTCTTGACTGAGTACAAATAATAATGCAATTAAGTTTCCAGAAATATCTCAGTTCAACTCCTTGAGTACCCAAAGAATGTCAGACTTTTTTGGAATTTCTGAAAGTTCTACTCAAAGTTCTGGATACTCCACCTTTTAGTTTTGCATCCTGAAATTTCCCTTATATGTCATTTGTATCCATAAGCACCGGTTTTTTTAGCATCCACCACTGATTGATTTTTATTTTACATCTCTCTGGTCTATTTTAAACTTTATTATCTTAAACACACTAAAAAATGCATCATGGGCTCACTGTGAGAAATACTATATCAGTAGCTCACTGAGATGCTTTAAAATAAAGCTGGATTGCTTCCACTGAGAACGAGACTAATTCAGTGCTTTTTAAAGTTGCATTTGCGATGCATTGCAATGTTACCTTGGGGGTACATGTGTAAAAGTCATGGTAACAATTTATGGAGTCACTATTTGTTTCAGGCATCTATTGCTAAATAATAACCACCCCAAAAACTCAGTCTCCTAAAACAACATCAGTTTCTGATTTAGCAGGATTCTATGGGTTGGCTGGGCAGTTCTACTGTTGGTTTCACACGGGCTAACTCAGATGACAACATTCAGGATTGCCCAAGACGGCCTTACACACACGTCTGAGAGTTGGTGTTGGCTGTGGGCTGGGCACCTTGTCTCTCCTCCACGTGGTCTCTCATCCTCCAGGAAGCTTGTGTGGTTTCCTCACGTGGCTATCTCAGGGCTGCATTCAAGAGGGCAAAGGTGGAAGCTTTGAGGCCATTGGAACACAGTATCGTTTTTTCTGCATTCTGTAAGTCATGAGGGCAGCCTCACATCACGTGGGGAAGTAGCCTCCGTGTCTTGATAGAAGTCGCCACAAAGAATTATGGCCACATTTCATTAACCACAAGATTGCAGCAGATTCTAAGTCACCTCAGCTCTCTCACGTTGTGGGTGAGAAGGGGTAAGTTAGGGAAGTAGTGCTCCTGAGATGACACTGCTCAATGGAGGGAAGCTGAGGCTCAGCTTCCCACCCAGGTGGAGAACGTACCTGCTGCTTCTAAGATTGCCCAGTGTCAGTGGTTACAGTGGAAAAGGATCCCATCATAAAACTGACAGATCAGTTGACCCCAAAAACTGTGGCTGAGATCACTGGTTGAGCTGCATGTTGGAATTCTCTGGAGAATTTTTTTAAATCCTGAAATCCCATCTCCAGAAATTTCCATTTTATTGGTAAAAGATTAGGCGTGGGCATTGATTATTCTTAAAAAGCTTCCCAGGGAATTCTCATGTGCAGCCAAGTTTGAGAAGGGCTGATATTTAAACTTGAAACTGCCTTTTCTCCATTGGCAGAGAGATTCAACTAATGCCTTATTTACTCTGTTGACCTGGTCATCTGTGCATCGTAAACATGTGTCATGAAAGGATAATGTTATACATACACACACACACACACACTGAGTGTGCTTGTAGGTGGTGGTCAAGGAAGCTCACTCTCAAGTGTTTAGGGATTTTCCAAGGGACATTTGTAGAGAGCTGAGCTCTCTCACCAAAAACAGACGCCCTGTGAACATACAGCTGTCTCTTAGGTTCAAGACAAGCTTGTGCACCTGGTGGTCTATTTGGCTTCCTTAATCCAGGCCATTGGAAGTGAGTCATCAACAGGGAAATACCACTTGTTTGAAAAAATTAAGTAAAATTAGCAAAGCCTCTGTTGAGTTAGATCTCAGGGCTCTAACTAAGTGGGCCAAGCGGTAGATGCCTTATCTCTGTTTAGCCACCTAGTAAAAGGTCCTGGGCTTATTCTCAACAGAAAAGTGTAAACAATTCCTGTGGAGTAGCCCTCAGCTTTTGTCTGGGAAAACAGGGTTGAGCATAGCAATCAGAAACAGAAGTGTGTCCAAACATCCAAAAAAGCAGAAGTCCAGCTTCGGGCTGGGTGTCTGTTTTACTCATTCTTAAAAATGGATATTTGTGTACTTCATACTGTGTGCTCCAGGCTTGTCTTGGGGTTTAAGAATGAATTTCTTCAATTTAAGGTCCTGCAGTCTAATTTCAACGGGCAAGATAGAAAGATAGAATGTGAAAGCTAGCAAAGAAGCGTGGAATAACCTAGCGATTATAAAAATGCCATTCAATAAACTACTCCAAAGCCAGGAAGCAGGAATATATAAAATGCATTTTACTTTTTACTTTTTCATGATACAGCAGGTCCTCAAATAACATCATTTTGTTCAATGTCATTTCATTATCACATGGATGAAGAAAAACAATTTCTTCCTGGCTGGGGTCACTCTCGGTGTGGAATTTCCGTGCTCTCCCAACGTCCACATGGGTCTCCTCTGGGTGCTCTGGTTTCCTCCCACATCCCAAAGCTGTGCTGTTAGGTGTGTCTACATCTCCCAGGGTGAGTGAGCTTGGGTGCGTGTGTGAGTGTGTCCTGAGATGGGGTGGTAGCTGAGCCGCCAGGATAGTCTCTTGTCACCCCAGGCCCTGAAGTGGAATGAGCAGGTAAATAATGATTCTCTTTGTTTTTATTCATCTTTCCTAAATGTATGTATAGCTCACACTTATTTCAATGTTTAATATTTGAAGTGTTCTGGGTCTTTATTTAGAAGTTCAGTGATCCTTTTGTGACCAGAAATATGCCACAGGAACTTGACTCTTGTTTATATCATCAGTTAGCCTATGGGAAAATTGTTTTCGTTATATGTTGATTCGCTTAGAGTCACAGTTTCCAAGAACCTATGGATGACATTAAATGAGGTCTTACTGTGCTTTCAGTCATCCTTCAGAGTGTGGCCCTCAGACCAGCTGCATCAGCGTCACTGGGTACTCCACAAATGCACATTTTCAGGCCTCTCCGGAGAACTGCTGAATCAGACGCTCCAAGGTGGAGGCCACAGTCTGGGTTTCAATGAACCTCCAGGTGATTCTGATACACGATCAAGTTGGAGCAGCACTGCACTGCACTGCACATTTGAGAAATGATTGCTGTTTGAGATTTAGGGAAGATCTCACAAAGGCTACAACTCAGAGAAAGGGCTTCTGGGCTCAGTTTTCCAGTTAACATATGCAAACTTAGGAAAGATACAGAAATTTTTAAAAATATGTATCATAGCTGGGCATGGTGGCTCACACCTGTAATCCCAGCACTTTGGGAGGCCGAGGCAGATGGATCATGAGGTCAGGAGTTCAAGACCAGCCTGGCCAAGATGGTGAAATCCCGTCTGTACTAAAAATACAAAAATTAGCCAGGTGTGGTGGCGGGTGCCTGTAATCCCAGCTACTTGGGAGGCTAAGGCAGAGAATTGCTTGAACCAGGAGGCAGAGGTTGCAGTGAACCGAGATCATACCACTGCACTCCAGCCTGGGCAACAGAGCGAGACTCCATCTCAAAAACAAAAAATTATATATGTGTAAATATATATACACACACACACATATATATAATGCTTTCTGGTGTGCTGAATAATGTTTTATGATGCAAAAGCAGAAGGAGAAATCTTATGATTCTTTTTTCTGTAAGAAGAGCCTAGGAGGCTGCATCAGGCTTACAAAAATTACGTGCCTTTTCCTTGCCCCTCTGCCCAAAGTCTTTTCACATAGAAGATGACACTAGCTTTAAACTTTTCCCTGGGACTGGTCCTAGAGTCTAAATCAGAATGAGTCTGGACTAGTGCATCAGGAAGGTTACAGTTGCCAGGAAAAGAAAGCGCTCAACAGATCCAGCCACAAAGCATTAGGACTTGCTAAATGGTTGGTAGCTGAACCTGGGCGAAAAGGTGAAAATCAGATGTGAAGCCACCAATGAACACACTGCCCTGAGCACTGACAAGCCCGCTCCGGCCAGGTGAGAGTTTGTCTTCAGGGTGGAGACCCCTTTACTTCTTCCTCTGGCAGGAGCTGCATGCCTAGTGGCCACGCCCCCCAACCCTGAGGAGCAGGGGCCGCCTCAGGAGGGCATCACTGAAAGATTTCCTTAGGAGACACCAAATAAGGCACCGTATTTGAGAAGGAGACCACACACATTCAAAATAACAAATACTTTTCTTTTTTAAAATTTACACAGGGAGGGAAAAGCCCTGGATAATTTTTTTCATATGGCAAATGAAAAAAAGTGCTCAGTAAAAAAACCAAAGTCAACTACAGTAAATACATCTTTAAAAGGCATTTTAAAAGCATGGGACCAACTAAACATTTTTCCACCATTTCTACTTTTTTGGTTCAGATTTTTACAAATGCCGCACATGAATTTTGTAGACCGCTAACAAAGAACCTCAGCTTTCATAGTTTTCTCTTTGTTTCTTCAAAAAAATAACCTACCACATCATATTGTAGTTAACTGATGTTCAGGGTTGCTGACACGCTTTTTTTTTGACATCATGTTTTCTTTGTGCAATTTTTCAGGCCAAAATATCAACAGAAAGAAAAGATTCTTTCGTTCTTTTTTTTTTTTTTTTTTTTTTTGAGACGGAGTCTTGCTCTGTCGCCCGGGCTGGAGTGCAGTGGCCGGATCTCGGCTCACTGCAAGCTCCGCCTCCCGGGTTTACGCCATTCTCCTGTCTCAGCCTCCGGAGTAGCTGGGACTACAGGCGCCCGCCACCTCGCCCGGCTAGTTTTTTGTATTTTTAGTAGAGACGGGGTTTCACCGTGTTAGCCAGGATGGTCTCGATCTCCTGACCTCGTGATCCGCCCGTCTCGGCCTCCCAAAGTGCTGGGATTACAGGCTTGAGCCACCAAACAGAGCTAAGCTGAAGCCCTACCTGAGTCCCACAGTACAGATAACGTAGCTAAGCTGAAGCCCTGCCTGGGTCCCATAGCAGTGATAACGCAGCTAAGGTGAGGCCATGCCTGGGTCCCATAGCAGTTTGTGTCATCAGCCATACAGCTTCTAATCACCTAATCTCAGGATGTCTTATTTTTAAGTCCTCATCTTGATCTTAGTAAGTGGAGAAGGCAGTTTAAAAAGAACATTTTGTTTGAGACTTTCTTAGTTTTCAAGTCAGCTTTTGAAAACACAGAGTTCTTCAAATATTATTTTATGCTGAGCCTATTTTGTATTCCAACACAAAGATAAATTCATTATTGCAAAGATCTGAGGGAGCAAATCTGAAATGTCTGCTTCCACTGCTGCAGAAATGCAGGCATTTGTGGAGACAGCAAATTATTTTGCAAGATGCAATGATGCTTGACATTATTTCAGGGATGTCAGGGTCCCAGCAAACCTCTGAGAAGTTCCCTAGAAGGCAGCCCTTTTCCTGCCAGGAAAAATAAAATTAAATTAAAAATTAAAAAATGACCTTAAAGGACTGAACTGGATTTACTGTAGCTGAGACCGAGTCCTTGCCTGCATCTGTGAGCCCAGGGCCTGCGGAGAGGTGAGAATCTCTCTTCCAGGTATATCTTCCCCACCCACAGACTTTCCTAGAAGTTTCTTAGAGGAGAGGCAGGCAAGGAGTTTTATTGCTAATTCACTATAACCAAAGTCACCGCATGAAAGACTCTGCAGGTTGGGTACTTTGCAGATTAGTGAATCCAAGACCGTCATTCAAAGTGAGCACCGACTCCCCAGCCCGCTGAGTCCTTTATGCTAAGTCCTCCTCTGCCTCCAGACAGTGAGGAGCATGGCTCTGGGGACGTTCATGTTCACACTTCCCAGAGCAGACAGAACTAGGGAGTCTAAGGTGAGAACACTGGTAAGGCTTTGGTCCTTGGAGGTGAGAGCTGGACAGGTGTGGTCACGCCCTCCTGACAGATTCAGTGACAGAAGCTTCCACTCAAGTCCACCTAAGGAGAGACTTCCTTACTCACCACAGAGCTAGAAAGTCCATGTGTCTAATCCCTCAACATTGGTATTGACGTAAGCCGGTGGTGTGTGCAAGGAGAGCATGTCCCCAGCTCAATCAAATTCTGCAACAACGGTCACTGTTACAGCGTGACAAAGAGGTAGTCTTTCTCTATGAAACGAAACAGTCAAAGAGGCTAAGTGACAAAAAGTCTGAGTAACGAGTTGCAATACCAGCAAATGTATGGTGAGATTTAAATGTTTCATTTTATCACACAATTTTAGTAGTAATTAAAGTATAGCAAATGCCTACTGTGTGCAAAATATGAGGCCGGGCACTTGTAAGAATAAAAGATGAAAATGTGTCCCTGCTTTCTGGAGACTCACAGTCTACTGGGTGTGGCCACCATACAGGGCCAGGGAAGGGAGTTTAATTCAATCTAGAAAAATCCCTTCTTAAAGGAGATGGGACTTGGCTAGATTCCGAGGGAAGGGCAGAATTCCAAAAGGCAGATGGGGTGAACGGCATTCCAGGAGGAGGGAACAATTTATCAAAGGCCTGGAGACTCAGAAGCACACTTTTAGGGGATAACAATAGCCTGTGTGGCTAAAACATATGACAAGTGGGAGATGGGGAGGAGGGATAATCAGAGAAAAGGCTGGATTGCCCTTTTTTTAAAACAGAAATTGTAATTTGAGCTTTCTAGAAGATCAACCTATTAATCAGTCATTAGGTAGCCAGCCACTGGGGTGATGGAGAAGTCCTGAAAGAAATTGTGAACTCTTTGGGAAAATAATCTTCAATGCAGGAAACTGCTGACATTAATCTCATTACAGAATGCAGGACTCTGAATCACTGGGTGGTCCCAGGAAAAGAAAGGGAAAGTGAGTTCAAAATGAGGAGCCGGACTCTGATTCTCCAGTTGGTGTTTCCCAGGCAAGCTGGGTAAACAATGTGGGGAAAATGACTTCCATATTCTGGTTCACAACAGTCCAGACTGAAGTGGTAACTGAGCCTGGAAGTATGGGAAGGAACGATGGTGCTTCCAGTAACCCTCCAAAGCACACATGTACACAGCACAGAAGTCACAGTCCCCAGAACAGAACTCACTGTCCCTAGAGACTCAACACAAGAAAAGCAAAGCCAGTTCTTTGCAGAAAAATTGATTGTGACCAGGACCCAAGCGATGAAAGTCCCACCGTGAGAAGCATCTTTACAGATGTGGGTTTCACCGGGGTTTCCTTCAGCCCAACCCAGCAAAAGCCATTGAAGTTCCTTCCACATTCTGAAGACTCTTACCATGCAGGGTGATGTGAGCTTGCTTTTCAAAGAGATGTGTGGGAGACAAGAATATGGAAAAAAGTGAAACTGACATTTCCATCTTTTTTTCTAACTTTTGACATGACTGCTTCCAAATTTTGCACTGTATTTACAAATGTTTCTCCTAGTGTTTGGAAAATTGCAATCAAAATTACTGTGAGATTTTCAGAGGTGAGGGTGCAGCACCTGCCCTCCACAACTCTGCATAGTAGGGGCCATATGCAGGTGGGGCCACAGTCATGAAGGAGAACACTTCCTCAGTCCCCCACCAGCACCAGCCAACAATGGTGGCCTTCCTTCAGTCACAAAATGTACCTATTCATTAGATGTTGACTGTCAAAATCTCCCAGGGACCCCAAAGGATGGCATCTCCCTCTGGGTTTTCCCACCATCAGTTGGGTCAATAAGAAGAGCCAAAACATATTTCTGCTTTAAAAAATGTAGGGACCCTAATTTCTGTTGCCATATTTGCTACTAACTTTTCATCCTAGATAGTTCGGCACCTTCCCTGGTTGCTTAACTAGGCATGGTAGGTCCCAGAAGGAAAAGGAAAGTTCGTCAATGTAACCATTTCTGCAGGTCATCAAACCATTCATCTTATGTATTTTTAAAAGATGCTGAGGCTGGGCCCAGTGGCTCACACCTGCAATCCCAGCACTTTGGGAGGCCAAGGCAGGTGGATCACCTGAGGTCAGGAGTTCGAGACCAGCCTGGCCAACATGGTGAAACCCCATCTCTACTGAAAATACAAAACTTAGCTGAGCGTGGTTGCACATGCCTGTAATCCCAGCTACTCAGGAGGCTGAGGCAGGAGAATCGCTTGAACCCAGGAGGCAGAGATTATAGTGAGAAGCAATCTTGCCATTGCACTCCAGCCTGGGCAACAAGAGTGAAACTCCGTCTCAAAAATAAAAGATGTAAATTGTGTTTATTTATTATTATTAATGAAACTGACAAAAGGAAATTCGTTTCAGGAGCTTGCCCTAAATCTAACTCTCTGCTAGGTAAGCACTCCCCATAAAAATCTACCTGGGTTGTTCAGATATAAGTTGATATATGAGGTCTCAACATCTTGTCTCTGTTTCTAAATGATCCATTTGAAGGGTTATCTCTGAGTGGAAGAATACAGAGAGTTCTGGACTTAGGATCCAAACGTAGGACCAAGGCTTAAACATGGCTGAGTGACGGTGGGCAAGTTAACTGACCCCGGGGAGTTCCAGTTGTCTCACCTATAAAACAGGGAGGAGGACATACTTCAGAGTGCTGTGTTGCTAATTACATGAGATAAAGTCTTTAAAAATAGCTAGCGCATATGCAGGTTTTCAGTAAGACTCACCTTCTCCCACTCTTAGAATGGTAGATGCAGAGCTAGTGACAGATGCCAAGATAGGTGGTTTTTAAAAAGAACATTAACCACTGGGATGATGCCAGCACTGAAGTCATTTCATTGTTTGGTGTTTTGGGGGTAATGGTAGATGAATCTGAAATGAATGAATGGTAGATGAATCTGAAATGGTAGATGAATCTGAAATGGTAGAGGAATCTGAAAGTTGTATCTCCCAGGATAGAACTGGGATTTAAGATGGAAACTTTTGGAAGGTGGGCTCCATTTTTACATAACCAGGAGACTTCACCTGATTAGGGAGTGGCTTTCTCAGGAGTGGCAATGCCTGTAGCACTAGAGGCCGTCAAGAACAATCTTAAAGAGACAATTTGGCCAGGCACAGTGGCTCACGCCTGTAATCCCAGCACTTTGGGAGGCCAAGGTGGGTGGATCACCTGAGGTCAGGATTTCCAGACTAGCCCAACCAACATGGCGAAACCCCACCTCTACTAAAAATACAAAAATTAGCCAGGCATGGTGGCGCGTGCCTGTAATCCCAGCTACTCAGAAGGCTAAGACAGGAGAATCACTTGAACCTGGGAGGCAGAGGTTGCAGTGAGCTGAGATCATGCCATTGCACTACAGCCTGGGTGACAAGAGCAAAACTCCGTCTTGAAAAAGAAAGAAAGAAAGAAAGAACAGTAAGTACATTAAGTTTCTTACAAAAATTAAGAAGTCCATTTGTCAGAAAAAAAAGTTTTGAAAATACATATTAGCAATGAATAGATATCACAATATACTATGATATATAGAATATTATAGTAATATTCTATTTTGACTATTTTATAAGGAAATGCATATATTCAGAAATTATTTATTTAGTACCTACTATATACCTGGCACTAGGCTGGGCACAGCGTAAATGCCCTTTTTCAATTAAAAAAATCAGTGAGTTCACTTTGGAGGTTAATAAAGGCAGGAGAGGGATGCTGAAAGAGCGGTGGCCTCTACAGCTGCCCTGGGAACACTGGGTGAACTCTGGCACTGTGGTGGCTTTAAGAGAGGGAGCGCCCTGCTGGAAGTCTGAAAACCAGGATCTGTCCCTACGTCCCCACTAAGCCGCTGAGTTACAGAGCAAATTTCTACCTCTCTGTGCTTCAGTTTCCCAAAGTCTGCCCCCATAATCACCTCCTTTCAGTAAAATGACAATAGAAGTGACAGTATAGAAAAGTCTTAAAATGAAAGATGCTGATGATGAATGAAGCCAAGTTATTTTAAAACTTTTTGTTGAAAAATAACATAAATAGGCCGGGTGGCTCACCTGTAAACTTTGAGGCCGACATCCAGGTCAGGAGATCGAGACCATCCTGGTAACATGGAAACGTCTCTACTAAAAATACAAAAACTAGCCGGGCGAGTGGCCGCCTGTAGTCCCAGCTACTTGGGAGGCAGGCAATGGTGTAACAGGCGGAGCTTGCAGTGAGCGAATTGCGCCACTGCACTCCAGTCTGGCGAAGACGAGACGCCTCAAAAAAAGAATAATAGGGAAGAGTGCACATAAGCCTAGCACCACCCAGATCAAGAATGGACAATCATCAAACCCCCGCTGGCCCCGGGAAGTCACTACCATCCCCTCTGGGAAACTGCTACTCTTGCTTCCAACAGCACAGACGACTTTTGCTAGTTTTGCTAGTTTTGTGCTTTGTATTAATTAATTGACGTCTGGCTTCTTTTGCTCAACGTCATATTGTGAGATCCAACCATATTGTTGGCTATAGTCATAGGCTGTTCATTGTCAGTGCTATATAACATTCATTATCTATGTGAATGGATCACAACTTATGCATCCATTCTCATGTTGAGGCATTTGAGTGGTTTCATGTATTGCCCTTGATCTATAGAAAAGATCAGAAATTCTCTTACGCAGAAGGAGTGATCCACAAATGAAATTCACCATCTCTTTCCTACTTTAAATTGGTCTGATCAAAGGAATTTTTGTTTTCCTTCCATGTCAGAACGACAGCTGCTCTGACTGTAAATTAAGCATCAATACTTTTGACCAGGAGTTACAGAAAGGAGAAGGGGGTTACTGTATTGACAACTGACACGAGGGAGTTTTCTTCCTACTTCCAAAGGAAACTAACGTGGCTTTGGATGGTGACTGTTCCTCAAGGAAGGGACTGTCTTGGGTTTCTTTCTGGTTCTGTAACAGTGTCCCACATCCAGGGATGCTAATCAACATGTGGTGCTGGTGGACAGAGCGGGTGGCACGTGGGAGGGGGAACAGCACCCAAACAGGATGCAAAAAAAGGCACTTGAAATTACCACTTTAGAAAATAAAGTGATGTTTATGCACAGAATAACACAATTTCTTGTTCACACATCCCACCTATGACATTAATCAGAGCCTTCACCTATGGGCTGAACGTCATCTTTTCCACTCCTAGTAGTTTACAGATTTTTTACTTTGAAGTGAAAGAGAAAAAAAAAAAGACATAGCTGCCCTAAAAGGAATGAGGAAGTGAGAGCTCTCCAGTGTCTGGCTGGCTCCGTCTGTGTGACAGCCCATGATGTTCTTTCCGGTATCTGTAATATACTGAATTTCCACCTGCCCGCCCCCTCGCTTATAATGCAGAGCATGTGAAGGGAGACCAGCTCAGTCTCTCTCTCTCCCAGTGGACTACAAGGAGCAGAGTGTCATGCTCTTTCTCCCATTCTTTACAGCTCACCAGATGTAAAAGAACTCTGGCTAGAGACCCTCCGAGGGTAAGTACTATATATTAACATGCCTAGAAATTGCAGGCTGCCTCACCAGTCACAGGTCACTCAGATCACAGGCAACAGAAAACAGCTATCCCGTGGACTATCTGCTCACTTTATAAAGTCTCAGGACAAAGAAAGCTTTCCTTCAACGTGAAGGCTGCACCTTTTTGGTGTAGGGATTCTATAAATGTTGTCTTTGTTTCATGTTTACTATTATAGCATCCTGGGGATACATTTTTTTTTTTCCTTTTTGGATAAGATAAGAAAATCCATGCAAAGCACCTACTACGATAGCTGGCATATAGTGAGGACTCCCCCAAAAAAGTTAATGTTAATGTTAATTTAAAATGTTAATGTAATTGATATCCAAATTCTCTCTTAATGGGAATGGAATAAATTGGTAACAACGCTTAGAATGGTAAAGATAGTTGGCTTAAATAATTTAGAAATAATTGTGTTCAGATGCTGTTCTTAACAACTTATGACATCTGGTAACACAGAACTGACTTTAAATGAAAACTTGTCTATGTAATAGTTTTTTTTCCAAAGTAAAGGCAATTGAAAACGTAGCAAAATAGAAAAATAAATAAATAAATAGTTTCAAACTCTGTGCTTTGGCAAAGTGGTGCTGAAAGTGGTCAACCTACTACGTGTTCCTCCTAACTCCTTTCCATATGATTCGTTGTAGACAGAGCCACAGCCGCACAGGAGTGAAATTCACCCCTGGACAGTCAGTCCCAATACTGATGAAGCTGAGAAGCAGCCACAATGCTGTGAGTGACGCTCTCACATTTATTAATTCACGTTTCCTAGAGGCAAGGGCCAAAAGATATTTACCTAATTTTATTTCTTCTCTTTTAGTCAAAAACACTAAATGCCAGTAATATGGAGACACTAATCGAATGTCAATCAGAGGTAAGAAAGCAATTTTTGAAACTTTTTATCTGTACTGTGAGGTGGAAAACTGTGTTTTATTGAATATTATTTGGGTTGAATATTAATTATCAGGGTAGTAAACTAACATCACACATGTAGTAAATTAAACACATTAATTAGGATCTTATATGATGACAATCAAGATTTTAATATTGCTTCTAGAAGCTAGAAAAAACATCAGTACACTCTACTGACTTCATTTTTAATATGAATAAAATGTTGTATGTGTGTTTTGTGGGGAAAGACTCGATAGGTTTCTTCAGTCACTATATTTAACTGAAATAAAAATGTTTTTAGGGTGATATCAAGGAGCATCCCCTGTTGGCGTCATGTGAGAGTGAAGACAGTATTTGCCAGCCCATTGGTGAGTTTTGAAAACATACTGATCTTTTATGTAAGTGCTAACAACCAGTGTTCTTGGTTTGCAAAACCACAGCGATTTTACTCTACTAGGAATTTTTTTTGTATAAGTGTTCTGTTAAAGACCGCAGAACATTAACCCTTAAATGGCAGGTATGCTCCAACTCACTAGAGCCGGGAGTGCTGGGAGCGGAAAGAGCCTCTCCATAGAGAATCCCCCAGTTCTGCCAAGGGTTTTCAATGCGGTTCCATCTCCTGGCCATGTATGTTTCGACAATTAGCATGCACACATTTGAAAACACACAGTGTCTTTTCCATTTTCTTCCTTCTCTTATGGAGAATGCATCCAAAAGCCTATGAAGCAACTGTTGCTGATCTCAAATCCCAAAGGATCCACCATTCGCTCTCAATTTTTTTTCATAATGCATTTCATTACAGCGTAACCCTGACCCAGTTCTCCTGAACCATAAAGACAGGCCACTTCTTTCTCATCACGCTTCTACTTGCCAATCCAAAATGTACAGACACATATGCCAATGCATTTAGAAAATATAGCCTTTATAATTAGTTAAAAAAAAAAAAAGGAGAAGGAAGGAAGGAAAAGAAAAGAAATAAGGAAACTTGAGATTGCAATATCCATTGCACACACATCTTGTGGATTTCGGAAGGACAGAATATCTTGATAACGTTTTGCTGATAATTTCCAGTTGCCAGATGCAGGTTCAAGCCTTCCTGCAGCGATTCGTATTTGCCTCTGTCCTAAAGCAGCGACCTGGAAAACCCAGGTGACCAGTCACCTGGAAGGAAGAATGGTGTTAGCTCCCTCTAGTGGCTATGTAGTGCCTGCGAGGCTGCAAAGGGCTGGAGCCAGCCCTGCTATGTGCCTTCGAAGAGATACTGAGCAAGTCACTTCCTCACCTTTTAAGTTTCGTTTTCTTCGCCAATTAAAGGAGGAAATCAAAATAATCTGTTTCATATCAGAAATTTCCTCTATAGTTATTCAGGCCAGTAAGTTAAGATGGTTGTTTATGATCTACACAGTTAGGTTTTGCTAATTTTCTGTAGCAAACAGCTGGAAAGAGTGAAAACAGGAAAGGTGGAGGCTTAGAGGAACCCTGGTGTTGCTGTTTAGGGAACTGGTTGCCCTGGTAACAGTGTGGTTGTTTATCGGTTGGTTTTTCTAGATCAAGATTCACGCCCTTTGCTTTCTTAAGTTTTCAAAATTATTTTTCTCACATGGCATATACTATCGACCACATTATGTGGCCAACAATACCCATTTTCTTACCTGGATCTTTGCTTATTAACACTGCAGTCTAATTTTTCTCGTTGCCTTGTTTTCTTGGCTGTAGAAGTTAAGAAGAGAAAGAAGGTGCTGTCCTGGCCCTTTCTCATGAGAAGGCTCTCCCCTGCATCAGATTTTTCTGGGGCTTTGGAGACAGACTTGAAAGCATCACTATTTGATCAGCCCTTGTCAATTATCTGTGGTGGCAGCGACACACTCCCCAGACCCATCCAGGTAGGCATGCATTTTCTCATAAACCTACTTCGGTTTTCAGCTGGACATGCAAAATACTCGGGAATTCTGAATGTCATTCTCCTGTGAAGTTTGTAGGGACTGATCTTCCATATTTTCCACTCTTCGACATGGCACTCCCACATATGCATGCAGTTAGAAGAATATCTGACTGCTTCCATTCCAGAAATTGAAATTAGTTGTATTTGCCAATGAGCTCAGAGCTATGGTCCCTCCATTTCTCTGACTTCACAGAGTGAAGAATGCTGAAGATTTGTAGCTTCTGAAAAGTCTAAAGGGGAAACAGAATATAGACTTTGTGATCCAAAATCCAATGTTCATATGGAAGTATTTGAAATGAGAGAGCTCCAAAGTGATTTTAGAAAGTGCAAAATTAGAGCTTTCACAATTTGCCTCCTCTTAGAAAAATAGCAGGGTTGAGGAAGGCCATTGATAGCAACTGAACTGAAAGCAAAATCTGACATTAATATTCCTGGTAAGACTATCTCAGTATACTAGAGAAGATACCTAACTTTTAGGGAGATGATATTTTATGACAAGCAAAGTTAGAAACTGTTCATGCACATTATTTTAATTCTTTCTGCAGCCTAAGCATAGGTCTTCATGCATTAGTAGCAGCACAGTGTGTATCTTCGAACCAAGGGTAACCCTTTCCTGTTCCTATTGCTGTTTCCTTTAGGACATTCTCACTATTCTATGCCTTAAAGGCCCTTCAACGGAAGGGATATTCAGGAGAGCAGCCAACGAGAAAGCCCGCAAGGAGCTGAAGGAGGAGCTCAACTCTGGGGATGTGGTGGATCTGGAAAGCCTCCCTGTGCACCTCCTTGCTGTGGTCTTTAAGGTGAGTTCAACACACTTGCGCCAAATAACCTGCCAAGGGGTCCTGGCACACTCATTCTCAGGATGTAAGAAATAGGCTCTTCTCTCCACACAGCAAGGTACACTGATCTTGGAGCTTAATTTTTTTTCATTAAGCCCTTTATTTATTTATTTAGTAAGCACCTCTGTTTCTGTGACCTCAGATTCCAACAGAAAGCAATGCATTCTGCTCTCCCAAAACTTTGCCAACAACGGGCAATTTGATTGTTCCATGGCAGAATCCATATGCCAAAATCCAGTGGCCCCTCAGAATACACCCACCTGGGGATGGTGCCTCTGACTCTGCTTGATGTTAGAAAGTCACAGAGAGGCCAAGGGTGTTGCAGAGAGGGTTCCCTGGATTAACCAAATGCAGGAATGAAGGGGCACAATCTATGATGGGCTAAGCATAGAGCACCCTGCGATGGAACGAAAACCAGGTGAAAACCAGGACATGGGACATCATACAGTACCAATAGGCCAATAGCCCGCTCTCATCCCCCAGGACTTCCTCAGAAGTATCCCCCGGAAGCTACTTTCAAGTGACCTCTTTGAGGAGTGGATGGGCGCTCTGGAGATGCAGGACGAGGAGGACAGAATCGAGGCCCTGAAACAGTAAGTCATCAAAGTCATCAGTGATTGCCAGGCCGCATCACCTCCATCTTCTGATTCTTTACACAACTTTGTAAATGCTTCATGATCCCTGTTTCATGAGAATTGTGATGTTTAGGGAATCTGAGTGAAATTGCTTGTCCACTCTCAGAATAAAAACCAGAGGGTGTCCTGGACTTTTGAATTTTAATTTTAGCCAAATGAAAGGAAATATTTCTTCAAAACGTAGGAAGTGAATTTCAATCCTCACAAATCCCAAGAGGTAGGGAAGTCTAAAAATGTAAGCTGTTCAAAAAAGTGTGAGATAAAATCAGACCTGAAAACTGTAACACAGGCTTGCCAGCAAAGTGTAAGAGTTTGGGGTTATCTTTAAGCTACGTTGACTGGTGTCATGCAAGGCAACAGTTCTCCCATAAAACATCCCTCAGGATGCAGCCAGGCAATGGGGTGGGGGGCAGTTGTTTTGCTCATAAAATTTCATAGCATATTTAATCCTCTTATAATTAACCAAAATGAAAACTGTATAATAACAAATTCCAGTGAGAGTAAAAATAATAACATATGCAATGGAAAGTGTGATCTGTTAGTGACTAGAGAATGCTAAAATCCAAGCTTTGAAATGTCAGCACGGTTATCACATCCTATGAAACTCTATCTATATGTTATAATTGTCCCACATGGCTAAATATTTTCAATGACATATGTATAGAAGTGAAGACATTAAAATGTCTGTCCCAAAATGAATATTCTAAGATTATCACCATGAGTTTCCACCTAGACATAAAGCATTTTTATAACAATTCCTTCTTCTGAGAAATGAAAAGAATCACCATTTCATTTTTTGAAAAAGTGAGACTTTAAGAAGTCTAATTTCTTTTTTTTTTTTTTTTTTTGAGACGGAGTCTCGCTCTGTCGCCCAGGCTGGAGTGCAGTGGCCGGATCTCAGCTCACTGCAAGCTCCGCCTCCCGGGTTTACGCCATTCTCTCGCCTCAGCCTCCCGAGTAGCTGGGACTACAGGCGCCCGCCATCTCGCCCGGCTAATTTTTTGTATAATTTAGTAGAGACGGGGTTTCACCGTGTTAGCCAGGATGGTCTCGATCTCCTGACCTCGTGATCCACCCGTCTCGGCCTCCCAAAGTGCTGGGATTACAGGCTTGAGCCACCGCGCCCGGCCAAGAAGTCTAATTTCTTATCATTAGGAACAATGTTGCGATTGAAGTGCCGCCTTATTATGAACATGCCCTTAGAAACTGATTTAGTTAGCCGGGCGCAGCGGCTCAAGCCTGTAATCCCAGCACTTTGGGAGGCCGAGATGGGCGGATCACGAGGTCAGGAGAATGAGACCATCCTGGCTAACATGGTGAAACCCCGTCTCTACTAAAAAAAAAACAAAAACAAAAAACTAGCCGGGCGAGGTGGCGGCGCCTATAGTCCCAGCTACCCAGGAGGCTGAGGCAGGAGAATGGCGCGAACCTGGGAGGCGGAGTTTGCAGTGAGCTGAGATCCGGCCACTTCACTGCAGCCTGGGTGACAGAGTGAGACTCCGTCTCAAAAAAAAAAAAAAAAAAAAGAAACTGATTCAGTCTTCATAAAGATTTCTCAGAATATTGTAAAAATGTGTCGTCTTCGTTTGGTGATTATAGTTTGTTTTTGTTTTAAGGTAAGAAAACCAGTCTAGCCGTGTTAGAAACAGAAAGAAATTCTATATAGCTAAATGATTACTCAACAAAACTATTTTCTAAATATAAAGGCAAACTCTGGTCTTTAATGCAGATTGGCTTCATAATTTCAGCTCTGTTTAAATAATAAAGGGCTGGGTTACTGGTGTCCCAATTATAAAGGCCAGTTTCTTAGCTCCTCAAGACCTTGGGGTTAACCAGCCTCACTCTGTGTCAGTTGCCACTGGAAGTGTCTGAATGAGCATTTCACAATACTACTTGTGAAAATGCACCTTCCTCATTTTAAAGGAAGTCTGGTTTCGGCAGAAACTCTCAGCTTGCTACACTGAAGACCATTAGCCTTTTTGAAAACTAACATCCCTTCACTTTATTCCAGGGTTGCAGATAAGCTCCCCCGGCCCAACCTCCTGCTGCTCAAGCACTTGGTCTATGTGCTGCACCTCATCAGCAAGAACTCTGAGGTCAACAGGATGGATTCCAGCAACCTGGCCATCTGCATTGGACCCAACATGCTCACCCTGGAGAACGACCAGTGTCTGTCATTTGAAGCCCAGAAGGACCTGAACAACAAGGTTTGTTCTGGTTACTGATGAGAAATCCCCAACTTATGATCTCAGCATCTGTTTGCCAAATCCAGGCAATAAAATGCTTCTGAATGTCTCCAACTGACTAAGCATCACAGTGAAAATATAAACTGCAAAATGCTTTTGTCATATTTCCACTCCCTCAGATACATGTATCTAATGAAACTGAATAAATCTGTGTCTTCTGTCATCTGTGACACAGATGAGTGCTGCGAGTGTTTATATCACTCTCTCCCGATATAAAAAAGCCCTTTTGTTTTTGTGTTTTGTACGCCACAGTCTAGCAGTCTATCGATCTGAGAAACTACTTACTTAAATGAAAATTTTACTAATACTTTAATTTTTTGTATGTTCTTAAATTTAAAATGCATGTCTCAAAACACCAAGAAGTATCTAACTTTAATGTATATGATTGTTGGCATGGTGGCTCACATCTGTAATCTCAGCATTTTGGGAGGCCGAGGCAGGCGAATTGCCTGAGCTCAGAAGTTTGAGACCAGCCTGGGCAACATGACAAAATCCCATCTCCACTAAAAATAGACAAAATTAGCTGGGCCTGGTGGCACATGCCTGTAGTCCCAGCTACTTGGAAGGCGGAGGCAGGAGAATTGGTTGAGCCCGGGAAGTGGTGGTTGCAGTGAGCCGAGATCACGCCACTGCACTCCAGCCTGGCGACAGAGTGAGAGCCTGTCTCACAAAAATAAAAAGTATCTGATTGTTACCAAATTTCTGTATGCTATTTTCAGACACATAAAGATCGCAAATTCTCATTTTGGCACGTGACTCCACTGTGTCCCCATTCTTCCTCACCTCCCTTAAAAAAAAAAAAAAAAGTCTTCAAGCTGACAAATTGTTTACTTTTCCTCACAGGTGAAGACACTGGTGGAATTCCTCATTGATAACTGCTTTGAAATATTTGGGGAGAACATTCCAGTGCATTCCAGTATCACTTCTGTTGACTCCCTGGAGCACACTGACAGTTCAGGTATGGAATGTGCTATCATTTGATTACGATTGTAGGGAAAAGTTCATGCCAGTCTGCCAGTCATGTAAAGCATCTCTGATATATGAGGCAGAAGGTACCTTCACAAATCCCCAAGTCAGACTAGACTCCAGTCCATTAGGAAGTCATTAAACATGAAAACCCTGCTCCGGGCTTTTCCTGCAGCGCCTCTCAGACCGCAGATAGTCTTTGCCCCTTCCCAGTGTTTATCGCAAATCACTGCTGATTTCACTAAGTCACCTTTAGCTCTGGAGTTGGATGAGAAACTTTTGTTTCCACTTCATGGGATACGACTCCATTACAATGGAAATGGGTCCAGTAAAAGGAGCAGTTTTAAAAATTAAGGTCAATAAATTTGGAGTGAAATGCTGTTCTCTCTTTTCTTATTCTCTCCTCTCTTTCTCTCCTTCCTCTCTCCTTTACTCATTTCCTTTCCCTATTTTTCTTCTGATCTCAGAATAAATTCAGAAAGAAACAAACTTTTCGTATGGTACATTTCTTATCATATCAAGCCCCTAAGTAGTTCTGCTAATAAATCACCTAGTGCTCTGATTGGTATGAGCAGGGTGAACTGTAGCAAAGTTCATTTCTAAAAGAACCTGAATGGCCATGCGTGGTGGCTCACGCCTGTAATCCTAGCACTTTGGGACGCCAAGGCAAGCATATCACCTGAGATCAGGAGTTCGAAACCAGCCTAGCTAACATGGTGAAACCCCCTCTCTACTAAAAACAGAAAAAATAGCCAGGCATGGTGGCGGACGCCTGTAATCCCAGCTATTCTGGAGGCTGAGGCAGAAGAACTGCTTGAACCCAGGAGGAGGAGGTTGCAGTAAGCCGAGATCACATCACTGCGCTCCAGCCTGGGCAACAAAGCGAGACTCTGTCTCAAAAAAAAAAAAAAAAATACAAATACAAATACAAATAAATAAATAAATAAATAAACCCAAACAAATGTTCAACTGCTCTTTGACTTCCCCCAGATGTGTCGACCCTGCAGAATGACTCAGCCTACGACAGCAATGATCCTGATGTGGAATCCAACAGCAGCAGTGGCATCAGCTCTCCCAGCAGGCAGTCCCAGGTGCCCATGGCCACAGCTGCTGGCTTTGATAGTGGGAGCCCACAGGATGCCCAAGAGGTCAGCCCAGAGCCCATTGTGAGCACCGTGGCCAGGCTGAAAAGCTCCCTCGCACAGCCTGATAGGAGGTACTCAGAGCCCAGCATGCCATCCTCCCAGGAGTGCCTTGAGAGCCAGGTGACAAACCAAACACTAACAAAGAGTGAAGGGGACTTCCCCGTGCCCCTGGTAGGCTCTCGTTTGGAAAGGGAGGAGGCTGAAGACCCATTTCCAGAGGAGGTCTTCCCTGCAGTGCAAGGCAAAACCAAGAGGCCGGTGGACCTGAAGATCAAGAACTTGACCCCGGGTTCGGTGCTCCCAAGGGTACTGGTTCCCAAAGCCTTCTCCAGCAGCTCGCTGGACGCATCCTCTGACAGCTCGCCTGTGGCTTCTCCTTCCAGTCCCAAAAGAAATTTCTTCAGCAGACATCAGTCTTTCACCACAAAGACAGAAAAAGGCAAGCCCAGCAGAGAAATTAAAAAGCACTCCATGTCTTTCTCCTTTGCCCCTCACAAAAAAGTGTTGACCAGAAACCTCAGCACAGGGTCTGGGAAATCGCAAGACTTTACCAGGGACCAAGTCCCAAGGGGTGTTAGAAAGGAAAGCCAGCTTGCTGGCCGAATCGTGCAGGAAAATGGGTCTGAAACCCACAATCAAACAACCCGCGGCTTCTGCCTGAGACCCCACGCCCTCTCGGTGGATGATGTGTTCCAAGGAGCTGACTGGGAGAGGCCTGGAAGCCCACCCTCTTATGAAGAGGCCATGCAGGGCCCTGCAGCCCGACTTGCGGCCTACGGGAGCCAGACCGTGGGGAGCATGACCGTGCGGAGCATGAGGGCAAGGATGCTGGAGGTCGACTCCCTCCTACCCCCTCTTCCACCAGCTCACCACGCAGGGGACTCAAGACACAGGGACAGCAAAGAGCCGCTCCCTGGCCACGAACTCTCTCCCCTGCCTGAGCGATGGAAACAGAGCAGAACTATCCATGCTTCTTGGGACTCTCTGGGGCACGTGTCTGGCCCAGGGAGACCTGAGCTCCTCCCGCTGAGGACCATCTCCGAGTCCGTGCAGAGGAATAAGCGGGACTGTCTCATGCGACGATGTAGCCAGCCGGTCTTTGAGGCTGACCAGTTCCAATATGCCAAAGAATCATATATTTAGGAGGGAGGCCATACGCCATACCATAGCTTGTGCTATCTGTAAATATGAGACTTGTAAAGAACTGCCTTTAGATTGTGGTTTTAAAAGGTCTTGAATAAGCTCCTTTAGAACGTTGTGCAAAGCCCTCCTCAGTGAGGATAGCTACACCATGGCCATGGTGCATCAGATAGTCTGTGTGTACCCGGATTTGTGCAATATGTAACAAATGTATAAAATGTATTATAGATAAGGTGTTAGGTGCAAAGAATGTCTAATAATCCCTGCATACGTTTGTGGATTTGCAGTGAAGTACATTGCTGTTCCTTGCTTCCTGGGGCACTTTTCTCTTGGTTAGTGTTTAAAAATTATCTTTGCTTTTATGTGGCCTCAAATGTCATGACAGTTTTCACATTTTCCACAAACTCCATTTAGGGAGAAGTGTTTAAACTCCTGGTAAGTTTACTCTATACCAGAGTAAACTATATATTACTCCATATAAGCAGCCTTGCAGTAACTAATCACCACCATAGACGAAAGAAACAGACTGCAAGGAACAGAGTTGAGCGTCTGGAGCCATCAAAGGCATTAAAAACTCCAGCAAAAGCAGAGGTCATAGCAAAACTCATGAAAAACACTTCAACCTGTCCTTTCAATCATCCAATTAAATTTGGGTAAATTAATAAAAATGTATTATATCAATATTAACTCATCTACAGCACTTTGAGTTTCTTTGTAGTTCATGATGTCCTATCCTATAGTGTGGAGGTAAATGATTTTATATATGCATTGGGGGTCATATATAAAACTTCAATGTAATTTCACTACAATAAATTGCCTTCCTTATTTGAAAGTAAAAATGTTCATTTTTTTATTGACATGTTCCTTCCTTTCCCTCGATTAACAGAAATCCACCAAGAAAATCATTCACATATTGGTTCACTCAACAAGCATTTATTGAATATATATTCACTATTCTAGACTAATAGCAAGACTGGAGATCTTGTTTAGGAAGAAACAGTCTCTGTTCTCCAGAATTTGCAAAACCATAAAAAAGTACCTACTTTAAGCCACTTTCTTGTCAGCAAGCAGTCATTCTGCCAGAAAAATTCAGTACACAAATAAAAGATAATATAATAAATGTAAAATTTCTCATTTCTAGTGAATTAAACTTTCCAGTAATTTTACATCTCATCTCATTCTTATGATGCTCACTTTGCTTAATTATTGGCAAACATAATGGTAAAATGTTTGTAATGTATTAGAACTTTACTGCTCAATTATTAAGATATTTATCCAGTATCTTTGAGATGCTGGACTTCAATTTTCCTTATTTCATCAACTTTTTAAAATAAAATATCATACATGCTTCTGATTTGTTATAGAAATATGTTGTGTTGAGACTTTTCAGAGATGATTTATCAATAATGTTGTGCAAAGTTAATAATGTTGTAAATAGATTGCTCAAGGCAGCACACTCAGACCTAATATTAAAAATACTTTATTGATGGGCCGGGTGTGGTGGCTCATGCCTGTAATCCCAGCACTTTGGGAGGCCGAGGTGGGCAGATCATTTGAGATCGGGAGTTTGAGACCAGCCTGGCCAACATGGTGAAACCCCATCTCTACTAAAAATACAAAACGTAGCCAGGTGTGGTGGTGGGCACCTGTAGTCCCAGCTACTTGGGAGATTGAGGCAGGAGAATCACTTAAATCCGGAAAGCAGAGGTTGCAGTGAGCTGAGATCATGCCACTGTACTCCAGTTGGGGTGACAGAGTGAGACTCGGTCTCAACAAATTAAAATAATAAATAAAATAAAAATACTTTATTAAGCACCAATAATATATAAATTTCATGGGGTAGAGCTCAACTGACTGCTAACTTAAGCAGTCCTTTTCCAGAGTTGGTCACTAATAGCAATAGTTACAATTTTAGCATCTACCATGTGCCAGGCACTGCACTAAGATTTTAGTACTGAAAAAAAATCCTCTGCCTCTAACAATAACCACTTCTTATGGAGAATCAGAAGATTCCCATCAATAGACCACTAAGACTACAAACCAGGAAGCTACAAATGTATTCCAACTTTACCATTCACCTGATCTCCGTGTGACCCTGCTCGCTCAGGTCACGAAAACCCTACCCAAATTTCCTTATTTTTAAAAAGTGGAATGAAACCGGAAGTCCTCTACACACATGAATAGCACATTGTGCTGATGAACGTTTAGGAGCTCCCTGCCCAAGCAAATGTTGTTGTTAGTCTTTGAACAGTGCAGTCAGTCACAGTTGACTATTTCAAATATTGCACGGTGTGGTAGCCCCACTCCTATCTACAGAGTCCGTCTGCCTTTCAAAAGGTTTTCCCAACCTGGCTCCCAAGTATATTAGTTCTTGAGAGCTGCTGTAGAAAGTCCTATAGATGGGGTGGCTCAGACCACAGAAACGTGTGTCTCACAGTTCTGAAATCCAGAGGTCTAAGGTCCAGGTTTCAGCAGGGGTGGTTCCTTCCGGGGCTGTGAGGGAGAAGAGGTTCCAGGGCTCTCTCCTTAGCACAGACGGCCTCCTCCCTGTGTCTCTTCACGTCGTCTTCCCTCTACCTGAGTCTGCCTCCAAATTTCCCCTTCTTCTAAGGACACCAGTTATACTGGATTAGGACCCATCCTAATGACCTCATTTTACCTCTGTAAAGGGCCTCTCTCCAAATATAGTCACATTCTGAGATGTTGGGGATTAGGACTTCAACATATGAATTTGCATGGGGCAAGACACAGTTCAACCCATAACACCAAGTTTTTCAAACTACTACTGAATGACACCTTCAATATGCCAATACTTTTTAATATTTCACCATAACCAGAGAGCTAGGGCATATAGTGAGATTTAGATGACATTAAAATGATGCCTTAGTCAAGGATCCAGGAACACCAGAGTTCTGTCCTCTATTGACTTCCTAAGGGCCCACACTAATGACAAATAGGAAAATCACAGATGTACCTGACGTCCCAGTGCAAAGTATATAGTAAAACCAGGTTGGAATTCAGGGCCTAACTAGGAGCTTAAACTTAAATTCAGGTCTGATTCCCTGGGAGATGCTCTCTCCTCCGGTAAAGACGGGGAGAGGTGGATGACGCATGACACACGGATTATCTGCGCTGACATACTGTGCACCGTGCCCCCCACCGACACACCAGCACTACTGAGGACTGAAAGAAATTAAAACTTGTTCCAGAGATGTTGACTTGTGGGAGTTAACCAAGGTTAGGTGCTTTTGTGGGAGTTTAGCAAAACTAAGATTGCACGAGAACTTGAACGCAACAAATACAACACCACTGTTACGCTGGCATCCCTTGGAAGCTGAAGTCGCAGCTATGGTTTCTAGCGCTAATAAAACAAATAACAGTTAATGGCCATAGCGCATCCCATGGCCATAAACAGAATGTGCGAAGAGCTACGAACACTGTTTATCCTTAGGTTTATCCTACATTAAAAGAATATATTGATAGATAAATTCTTCTGATTGTGATCTCACTGGAAAAATCGCCAATACATGCTTCCCTCTTGAAAGGTCAGACAGAAACTCACATCAGATGCGATCTTCCATGTTTCCAGTTTCTTTTTTAATTAAATTATGAAATCTTAACTCTCCCTCTTAGAGAATTACTAAGGAATCAGAGGTACAAACATTTTGCTAGAATTGGAAGTGAATCACTTTTTAGCAATATTTTAAATGTGGACTGAACTTCTGCATTATGTTCACTCCAGAGTAAAAATTAAATGTAAATGAGGAAAAACAAACGGGATGAAGTGCTTCCTCCTACTATAGGCTACAAAGAGGCGGGCATTGTGAAACAAGCAAACTTGTGGAATGCAAAATCTGGCGAGAAACAGGAAATGCAGAATGTTAATGTCTCCGTGGAAAAAGAAAGACAACATGTTGAATGAATATACGACCCAAATTCACGGAACCTGAGTCTGTGAATACCCCAAAATCTGCTCCCATGCACAGGGCACTAAACCTGTCTGAGCTCCAGTTTCTCCATCTATCAGATGAGGGTAATGATAACCTGCATCAGTTATGGAATGCATGTAACAGAAAACCCAGACAACAGATGCTTAAATAAGAAGGAAGTTTGTGCGCTCTATGAAAAGAACAGACTGGCAGTCCAGGGCTGGGATCATGGCCTCCTCCGGCCCCGGGTTCCTTCACACTCAGAGCCAGTCATGGGGCTATGACCTGTGGACCCAATGCTAGGGTAATTCTCTGCTATTGGCATTTTTAGAGTGTTAATAATTGAGAAGTGCAGTCCTGCATGTCCACTTTGCACCGGGCCCTGCAAATTGTGTAGCCAGTCTTGTTCACAACTTCAAGCTTTCTAGTCTACCATCCTTTCCGGGAACATGATCCTCTTCCCCTAACCTTTCCCTCCAGATCCCAACCAGGAACTTTCTGCTCAATAACCTCTACCTCCATCCCAGAGGCCAGAACTTAGTACGTGGCTTCTCTCTTTTTTTTTTTTTTTTTTTTTTTTTTTGCGTCTCCCTCTGTCACCCAAGCTGGAGTGCCGTGGCGTGATCTCAGCTCACTGCAACCTCTGCCTCCCGGATTCAAGCAAATCTCCTGCCTCAGCCTCCCAAGTAGTTGGGAGTACAGGCGCATGCCGCCACACCCAGCTAATTTTTTGTTTTTGAGTAGAGATGGGGTTTCACTGTATTGCCCAGGCTGGTCACGAACTCCTGAGCTCAGGCAATCTGCTCACCTTGGTCTCCCAAAGAGCTGGGATTACAGGCATGAGCCACTGCGCCTGGCCAGTACATGGCTACTCTTACCAGCAGAGGAACCTAAGAATACAGTTTTTATAGCCAATTGCCTCTCCCAGCAAAATCAGTAAGAAACTAGAAGCAGATGGATACTGCGGAAGGCCTTGACACAAAAGTCAAATAAAAGAGATCGTCGGTACAATGAAACACATCCAAATTTAGTTGCTCTAATGATTAAAAAGGCAGGATAAATTAGATTACTTAATATAATGAGACCGTTGAAAATGTTCCATATAATTAGGAATAATAAAAAGATAAGGCAGATAATCTCAAGAGTATTTCCATTATTTGTATGCTCACTGTGAGAATTTTATAATTATACAACAGTTTTAAGTAAAATAAATTAGTAACAAATATTAATTGGCCTCCTACAATATAAAAATATTATATTTGTATAAAAAGTTTACAATCTAGTAGAGAAATAAGACACCTTTGACAGCAAAGGTAGGTTCCAAGTGAGTGATAATAACACAAAATATGTAGTAGAAATGAATGAATGCTTCCTGGTCTCATTACTTTAGGATATACTTTCCATTTAAAGGAACCTTAAAGATTTCAAACAAGTGTAAGTACAACGTTCAGAACAATTGTGGAAGGTTCCAGCTGGATATTCACTTACAAGATCTGGCAATATCTTTGAGAAGTAAATAGTTAGATGTCATTTTTCCATCTTTGCTGAAAAGGGCATTTCCTATCCAACATTTGTTTTGAAACAGGCAAAGCAGTAGATAAGGTAACTGCTTGCTATACGAGCTGTTCATCTTTCCAAAGAACACGTATCTTGTTAGTTTCCTAACCAAGGATTTTCAATGGCTTCTTAACACTGTTTTTATTGAGTCTAAAGTCCTCTGCCTACCATCTATCATTCAAGGCCCTTCTTAATTTAGGCCCATCCTAAGTAAGCAAATTTACTAATTTTCTTAACTCTCTAGTGGCTTTCTACCATAAATCATAATTATGACAACAGCTAATTATATATATTAACACTAAGAATCTGAGATATAGCTACAGTGGTGTTCAGATGAAAATTCACATCCTCATATGATTATATTAATAAACAAAAGTAAAAATGAATGAATTCAGCATACCACTCATGGAGTTAGAAAAGGAAATAATAAAAATAAAGTTGAAATTAATAATTTAGAAAACAGAGAAAGAATAAAACTGATAAATACAACCAAAGCTGGCTCTCTGAAAAAATAAATAAAACAAACTTCTGCTTAATCTAAGCAAGGAAAAGGGAGAAATTAAAAACATATAACATGAGAAATGCTAATGGGACAATAACTACAGAAAATTAGAAGAAGTAAAAGACTATTTCACAAATATATTTGAATATTCTATGCAAATATATTTGAAGTACTATATATTATAACATATAATACTATTATATTATACATTATATTAATATGTATTATATATTATACTAATATATTTGAATACACTATGCAACTATATTTGAAATATGAATGAGATTATCATTTTTCTAGGAAGATTATCATTTACCAACCTGATGACAAAAAAGAGAAAAATCTTAAGCAGATTTATTTCATAGATGAAACAAAGAAACTAGCCAACCACTCTCCCTAATTCCCTAAGTCCAGTCGGTTTCACAGGGATTTCTCCCAAATATTTAAAACGCAGATCATTCCAGTGCCATTTAAACTACCTAGACTATGAAAAAGAAAAAAAACTTTTAAATTATTTTGATAAAGCAACTATAACACTGCTACCAAAACCCAGTAACAATTTCACATACACATAAAGGAAAATTACAGATCAGTCTTACAAATATTGATGTAAAAATTATAAATTATCCAATAGAATATATGATGACCAAGTGACATTTATTCCCAAATGCAAATATGACTTGATGGAGGAATTATTAATATATCATACTAATAAGTTAAAGGGAAAGTAATATGACTAGATCTATAGATAGTAAGACAAGCCTTATCAAAATTTAATCTCCATTGTGAGGTTTTTATTTATTTATTATGTTTTTAAAAATAATACAGATACGGTTCCACTATGTTGACCAGGCTAGTCTTGAACTCCTGGCCTCAGGTGATCCTCCCATATCAGCATCCCAAAGTGCTGAGATTGCAGGTGTGAGCCACTGCACCTGGCCTTTTGAGGTTTTTTAAAAATATATATTTAATAAAACAGAAATGAATGAACATAATTTTTAAAAAAAAAATGTCTATCTCAGACCAAAAGGCAATATCAGACTTAATAAGGAAACACTAGAAGTTCCCTTGAAGTCAGAAAAAAGTCTGATTGGCACTATTTCCTTTTATTATCTAACACACTCTGGAGGTACTATCTAAAGCTACCACACAAGAGAAAGAAATCAGAGAAACAAAAATTGTTAGAGAGGAGGTAAGGCTATGACTATTTACAAATTATATAATTGGATATCTGGAAAATTCATGAGAACCAACTAAAAACAAAAATTACTAGAAATAAAACACATTCAGCAATCAAGGTATAAAATAAATACACAGAAATCACAAGCCTCTGTACATACTAATAGCCAGAAAATATAACGAAAGAAAAGGTCCCATGTACGTTCACAACAAATAGATAGAAATAAAGTTAGCAAAATCAGTCTTTAATAAGATAGGAATCAATGAACACAATTTTCTAAAATACGTCTGTCTCAGACCAAAAGACAATATCAGACTTAATAAGGAAACAAAATGTTCCTGCAGGACAAAGAAGTAGAGTTGAATAAATAGAACCACTTATTATATCTTTGGAGAGTAACATAAAAATCATAAAATATGTCAAGTTGTCCTAAGTTAATTTTTAAATTTAAGGTGATCTTGATTTAAAAAAAAAAAGGAAGGATTTTTTATTTTTGTTGTTGTTGTTGTTGCTCACTAGAACTAAAGAAAACTGAATCCACAGATCATATTAAAAAATCAATAAGCCCTAATAGGACAGAAGACTCTAGAAAAGAGGAGCAATGATGGAAAACTAGAAACCAGCCCTTCTAGATTTTAGGCGACACTCAACACTTTTGGGAACTGGAGCTTGAACAGACCTACCGAACAGAACGGAGGCAAATGCATACAGGACTTTGGTATGTAAAGCTGGCATTTCAAATCAGTGGGGACTATAAAGACGATTCAATAAATGGTGTGGGTATAAATGAGTGGCCATTTGGGGGAAAAAAAAAAAGAAACATTGGGACCATATCAATTTATGCTGGGGAAATTCTGGATAGGTGGAAGGTTAAATGTGGGAAGTGAAAGAATCAAAGTTGTAAGAGAAATGAGGAAAAAACCATTTATCAGAGTGGGAAAGCCTTGAGAACATGACTTAAAATCCAGAAGACATGAAAGAAAATAATGACAAGTTAAAAACATAAAAATCAAAAACATCTGCATGAGTGAAACACCATAAACAAAGTCAAAAGACAAAGGACAAACTTAGGAAAATATTTGCTTCTCATCTAACAGAAACGGAGCTAATTTGGTTTTATTTATTTTAATAGCTTTAGGGGTACAGGTGGGTTTTGGTTACACAGATGAATTGTACAGTGGTTAAATCTGGGATTTTAGTGGACCCATCGTCACCCCAAGTAGAGCACATTGTACCCAACAGGTACTTTTTCATCCCTTACCTCCCTCTTAGCCTCCCCCATTCTGAGTCTCCAATGTCCACAGTACCACTCTGTATGCCTTTGTGAACCCATAGTTTAGCTCCCACTTATCAGTGAGAACATGCAGTATTTGGCTTTCTGTTCCTGCGTTAATTCACTTAGGATAATGGCCTCTAGCTCCATCCATGTTTTGGCAAAGGACACAATTTTATTGGTCCATTTACCCTCCCCAACCATACCACCAACACTGCCATCATCTTTTATGCCATAGCTGCCATATAATCTATCTATATGTGATATAAACCTTAAGTCAATATTATAATATGTCCTTTATACAGTTGTGCATATATGAAAAAATTAAGAGGAAAATTGGTCTTTGATGTTTACCCCAATATTTATAATATTTTACGCTTTTTATTCCTTTTCTCATATCATTTCCCTTCAGTCTGTACAACTTTCTTTAGCTTCTGGAAGTGCAGGTCTTCTGGTGATGAAATCTCAGTTTTCTGATATCTGAAGATAACTTCATTTTGCTTTCATTCTTGAAGGATATTTTTGCTAAACAGAGATTTCTAAGCTGACAGTTTTTTCTTTAAGCACTTCAACAATTTCATTCCACTGTCCCTGACTTCTATAATTTCTGCTGAGAAGTCCACAACCATTGAAATCATTATTCTCCTATGTATAATGTGTCATTTTTATTTACTGCTTTTAAGATTCTCCTTTGTTTTTTGTTTGTTTGTTTGTTTGTTTTCAGTAGTTTGACTATGATGTGTCTAGTTTGGTTTTCTTTGTATTTATCCTGTTTGGGATTCACAAAACTAATCCAATCAGAAAATATAAACATCTTATTAAATTTAGGATGTTTTCAGCCACTGTTTTTTCAAATGTTTGCCATCTCATTCTTTTTCTCCTCTCTTCCTGATACTTTAACTATCCATAATGTCAGCTTTTTTAATATTGTGCCACACATTCCTGAGGTTCTCTACGTTTCTCACTCCCTTTTTTTCTTCTCCTCCTCCTCCTCCTCCTCCTCCTCCTCCTTTAGATGGGACAATTTCTATTGCTCTATCTTCAAATAGAGGCATTTAGATATGTGTAGAAACTGGTCAGCTTCCAAAAATGCAAATACAGCCCAAATAAATGTTAAGAACAATATATTAAAGTCTTAAGAAAACAGAAACATGTCATGCGGGGAGACCTTCACTGTTAGGTGATAGGGCAACCATCTGGTCATTTCATTCATGATCCCAGTTATTTTCATCTGCAGCAAAAAGTTATAGGATTTTCATTGTTACTGGAAATGAGAAAAAGTATATATACACATATATATGTATATATATATTTATATCTGTGATTTCTGGCAAATGTATAGGTGGTATTGCACTTGAATTACATCCATATAGTTCCTAAGAATAATTTTATATGCCAAGAGTTAAGATGCCTAAATTCTTTAAAAAGAACAGCAAGTATCCACAGGCCTCAGAGTACACTGAGATGCACACGATCTCAATGTATTCCTTTCAGGAGTTTGATTATAAAAAATTTCAGTAACTCCCTCAAAGATAGAGATTATTTATTCAACAAACATTATGGCAGATTCAAGTATCAAAACAATCTGTAAATTTGGGCATGTAGACCCAAAAAAGATCTTCTCTCAAACTGCTAACCTGGTGTTGCTAAATGAAGCAGTTCTTGCCTAAGAATTTTCACAGGTGTTCATTTGCATCCATGAAATTCCTCTCGTTACATCAGTTTTTAAACAGGTTGTTTGCATCAAGTTTCAAGAGTAATTTGTGAACATTGGTGTCTGACTATCCATTCCCATAGCAGAGATAGTAACTTCTGAAAACTTCCAGTTATTCCTAGAGATTAAAGAGTTGGAAAATAAAAAGGTAAAATTTAAATGATAATCTACTGGTCTAAGCCTATATTTTCAAATGGCCAGGCTTATAAAATGTCTTCTTACTTAATATCCTTGCCTCAGCTGTCTTCCCCACACATTTTTTTTAAACAGTCTCAATCTGGCATCTACTGCAGCCTCAACCTCCCGGGCTCAGGTAATTCTCCAACCTCAGCTTACCGAGTAGCTGGTACTACGGGGCTATGCCACCATACCCGGCTACTTTTTTTGTATTTTTTGTACAGACAGGGTTTTGCCCTGTTGCCTAGGCTGATCTGGAACTCCTGGGCCCAAAGTCTATGACTACAGGCATAAGCCACCTCCCCATGCAGTGGGAAGTCTCACATTCCAAACCCCACCTTCAATATGTTTCCCAAAATGTTCAAATCCCACCCTTTCACCTGGTCTTTCAGACCTTCCCCTAGAGCAGCAGTACCCTGTACCTGGTCCATGGCCCAGGCATCGGGGACTCCTGCCCTAGGGTACATCTATTTGTTCTTGGAGGCACTGCCACAGCCACTGTCATTATTCCCTGACGTGGCCCCTCACAGGCTTGCGCTGATGCATGCAAGCCAGCCCTCCCTCACTGATCCCGCATGCCGTTACCCTGGAGCAGCTCCCACCCACACATGTGCAAAGCTGAGGTACACCTGGGCCTTCCTTCATTCCAGTTCTCTACCTAGAATGTCTACGCAGTTCTCACACCCTGCCACCAGACCTTCGCAGCCATGCAGACACCTCGTCTCAAGAATTACCTCTGACACCTAAAGCACTCACAGACCCCACCTCCCTCCCTTTCTCTTTTGTACCCCACATTTTAATACCTTCCATTTTTTCCTGATTCTCTTCTCCCAGTAGACTATAACTTCTTTAAGGGTGAGAAATGGGTCTTCTTTCTCTTCATATTCTCCAGTACTAAAAACACTTCTTGGCACGTGTTAAACATTCACTATGTGTTTGTTGAATTAATCAAAGAATAAAGAAATAAATGTACTTATACTCTTTAATTCAACCAAAAAAATATAACAGTGGTCCCCTACATGTAATTTATCACTTACACCTCAACTTTATATAAAACTTTCTCCAAACTAGAAGCACTCAACTTCTTTCCACCACTTCCTTCAAAATTCACCAACTTCAAAGCCTCCATAATTTAACCCTTCCCCTTTGATCCTTCTTTTCTGCCATCTTCCAGATTCCACATTCCTCAGGAGCAGGCTTAAGGCCTTATCTTTCTCATATTTTAAGTGTTTGCTTAGTTCCTTTTTGTGCCAGGTACTATAACTAGATGGGGAAAGGTTTTTGTCTCTAATTTATCATGTAATTTTCACAGCTTCACAAGATGAATATTAATATCCAAGATTTAATAGATGAGAAGACTAAGTAACTTGCCCAAGGTCACACAACTAATGAAAGATGGAGTTGACATTTTAACATAAGGCTATTGTATTCTGAAGACATGCTCTTTTCTTTTTCTCCATACCAGCATAGGGGAAAGAGGACAAATATTCTAGGCTGGATACTTACTTTATGTTCTTTGTGTAATACATCTGTTATATTTTACAACAGGAAATATTTTTAAAACCACAGAATAGGTTCAGCGAAATAAGTGAAGCTTATCTTTGATCAGAGATAAAGGCAAAGAAACCCCAGCTTCAAATTAAAACCCCATATATGCAAATGTAATTTTATGATCCAGGACTTATCTTTTCCTGAGTTTTTTAACTTTAAAACACCAAATCACAGTGGCTACAGAAGGAAGGTAGTCAAGGAGTTGCACCACGGAATGAAATCGTATTATCACAGGCCTTAATACAACAGGCCAAATTCATTTCGAAAAAATGTATTCAAGTCTTAGACCCCGTGAAAAAACAACCCTTATTTTCAAGAACAGAAACAGCTAGGGGTTTTTTACATCTTCTTACAAGAAATTTCCATCCATTGGCTTTAAATTTTACTTTTCATTCAAAAGCACAGCATGTTTTTATATTGAAAACTTCCTAGGAAAAGGAGAGCCATTTTCTCATATTCTGAATCACGGTTTTGCTCTGACTAGGTAAAGAGCATGCACCCTCAAACTCTTGCTAGAGAGAGTCACTGAAACCTTTTAGGTTAAAAGGAAATGATTGGTAAATAGCTTTTCTGAATCTGAGTTCTTCTGTAGGAAATGGAAAAACAGAGAACTTACAATTCTAACTAGTAGCATCAGACTCAAATAACAACTTTGCGGGAAAACAAGGATCGATTTGAAAGCTAGGCTCCTTCAGGTCAGACTCAGATTTTGAGGGGCCCTGTGTTTTTATAATTTTGGAGGCTCTCTACAAGAAAAAGAAGGCAAACTTACAAATGCAAATTTAATCATAAACACAAATATATATCTAGAATTTTTAAAAAAAGCATAAATTTAATAAGGCTGACAAATACAGCAAACAAAATTTTTCACCAAAATATGAAATAACATTTTTACTAACTGTCTGGGACATTTTGGTAGTGTTTCCTTTCCTATCTTTTTTAGTTGCATGCTGTTTTAAAACACCTTTTTCCTAAAAAATAAAGATTTAAAATTATTTTCTATATTGAGAATAAAAGTTGTTTTTCCTTTAATTTGGCTAAAATTTGGAGTTCTTTCCAACATTAATAGCTTAGAATAATTTATTTCAGCTTCTCAACTCATTATTGATAATCTCAGGTAAATTTTTAGAATTATTGTCAAATTTGGAGAAATCTCTGTCAAGTGTTTTTCATACAGGAGCTATAAAATCTGGAAAAATATCTGCAGACTGCTGGTTCTATACATCTCAAACGTTCCTCTACTACCTACATACTGCCAATATTAGGCTCTGCAAAAAGTGTTCCTCTCATAGTACATGTCACAAGCCTGGTGAGTAGGCACAGTGGTCAGTAGGACTATCTTTCAAAGCCCCTCTCACCCCCAGGATAGTTATGAATAACTTACCTACTCAAGGAAGTGACTGCAAAGCACATAAGTAAATCCCATTGCTATGGCCTGGATGTTTGGGTTCCCTCAAGATTCCTAGGTTGAAATCCTAACCCCTAAGGTGATGGTATTAAGAGGTGGGGCATTTGGGGGGAAGATGAGGTCATGAGGCTGGGGCCCTCATGAGTGGGATTAGTGCCCTAGGGAAGAGGCCTGAGAAAGACCCCTCACCTCTTCCACGACATGAGGACATAGAGAGAAAATGCCATCTGTAACCAGGAAAGGGGCCCTCATCAAACACCAAATCTGCTGGTGCTATGATCTTGGACTTCCCAGCTCCAGAACTGTGAGAAATAAATTTCTGTTGTTATAAGCCACCCAGTTTATGGGATTTTGCTATAGCAGCTGAAATGGACTAAGACATTCACTGAAATCAAACTAAATATATTCTTAAGTCAGTTTTCCCTTAGCCTAGTCCTAAAATCCTCATGACCACTCCAGGGCCATTCAACAAGGTAAGTCAGCATGAAAAGAGACATGATTGTGGTTGAAATATTTTTCGCAGACAGGCATGGTGGCTCATGCCTGTAACCCTAGCAGTTCAGGAGGCCAAGGTAGGAGGATTACTTGAGCCAGGAGTTTGAGGCCAGCCTGGGCAACATAAGGGAGACCTTGTCTCTACAAAATAAATAAATAAATAAATCAGCCAGGCATGGTGGTGTGCTCCTGTGGCCCCAGATACTCAGGAGGCTGAGGTGGGACGATTGCATGAGCCCAGGGAGTTTAAAGCTGCAATGAACTATGATCACACCACTGTACTCAAGCCTGGACAACAGAGCAAGACTCTGTCTCTGTGTGTCTCTCTCTCTATCTCTCTCCCTCTCTCTCATATAGATGCATAGATAATATATATAAAAAACACTCTATATCTATATATTATCTATATATAGGTGATATATAATCTATATATTATAGATATAATATACATCTATATAATATATCTATATATATTATATTATATATCTATATATTATAGATATCTATATATATCTTAAAGTACTGACATCTTCCACCACCACTCGTAATCACAGCCACAGGCTGTAAATTACACTGGAGAATGGAGGCAAAGTGTGGCTCACCAGGTCCCAGCGCCAGACACTGGATTCCGGGGTTCCACGTGTGTCTGCATAGATGCATGCATTTGTTTCTCTCAACACTGAGGAAGACTCCCCCATTACACACTAGGAACCGGACTCAGAGCTACTCCTCAGTGGAGTGGGACCCAGGGCAGCTGCTCTTTGCACTTCCCATAGTGGCTTTTCCAGCGTTCTTTTCCTTACCATAAGAGGGGTGACACATACTCATTAAACATTTTCAGTAGATGGGATTTTTTAAATTACCTGTGGTCACATTACCTAGACACAACCATGGAAAGATTTTGGCATATTTTCATGTTTTATGGAACAAAGAAATTGAAAACATTAAATGAAACCAAATCTATTTCTCTCATTATTAAAGAAATATACGTTCCCTGTCAAAAATATGAAAAGTATAAAAAAAACCTTAAAACCGTCTGTAATTGTTGGCGAGGGCTGTTGTAACAAAGTGCCACAGACTGCATAGTTTAACAACAGACATTTTTTGTCTCACAGATCTGAAGACCAGAAGTGCAAGATCAAGGTGTTGGCAAGGCTGGTTGGTTCCTTCTGAGGGCTGTGAGGGAAGGGTCTGTTCTACACCTCCCTGCTAGCTTCTGGTGTTTTACTGGCAATCTTTGGCATCCCTTGGTTGATAGAACATTACCCTGACCTCTCCCTTCATCTTCACATGGTGTCCTCCTAGTGTGCAAATCTGTATCCAAATTTCCCCTTCTTATAAGGACACTGGTTACATTGGATTTGAGGCCCACCGCACTCCAGTATGACCTCATTCTAACTTAATTAATACACGATTTCCAAATAGTCACATTCTGAGGTAGTGGGGGTTAGAACTTGAACATATGAATTTGGAAGCGGGTGGGGGGACACAGTTCAACACAGAACACCATCCCAAATTCTGTGAGGCAAAGAAAACCGATGTTAGCAAGTTATTACTAGGTCATTTTTGAAGGTATGGCTAGAAATTCTTTTGCTACTCTGCTCATTGAGGTTGGGGTCTGTGTCCCCACTTCTCTGAATCTGGGCAAGCTGGTGACTGCTCTGCTCAGTAATCCTAGTATTCAAGTCATGACAACCCAGGCACCAGGCAGGGGAATGAAAGAGCTTCCAGATGTTTCCAGCCCCCAGCTACCAAGTCATTCCCAGCTTGAGTCTTACTGAGCTGAGGTCACAGACACCAGGGAATAAAGACAAACCCTCCTTCCTGTGCCCTGTTGAAATTCCAGATCCACAGAACCCGTGAGCATAATAAATGCATGTTGTTTGTGACAGTTAGTTTTATGTCTAGACCACAAGATGCCTAAATACTTCGATAAACCTTATTCTGGGTATGTCTGTAAAGGTGTTTGGATGAGATTAACACTGGAATCATAGACTGAGTAAAGCAGGTTGCTTTCCCCAGTGTTCCTTCCCCAGTCCATTGCAGGCCAGAACAAAAGGCCTGGCAAGGTAGAACTTGGTCCCTCTGCCTGACTACTTGAGCTGGGACATCAGTCTTCTCCTGCACTCAAACTGGGGCTTACCCCATCAGTGCCCCTGGTTCTCAGGCCATTCGACTCAGACTGGAACTACCCCACCAGCTTTCCTGGGTCTCCAGCTTGCAGATGGCAGATTACGGGACTTCTCATCTTCCACAATCCATGAGCCAACTCCTCACAATAAATTGCCTATAATAAAGGTCTTAGAGTATATATATTTATACACTATTGACTCTGTTTCTGAAGGTTCCAAATATATTGTTTAAGTCAGTAATTTCAGAGGTGGGCGGAGGGCTAATTACCCAGCAATAGTTATATTGTAATATTTCCAGTCAGAAATATTTTAATTCTTATATTATTATAATTCTTACTCTTTTTTCTGTGCCTTTAAAAATATTTCTCTTACTAAAGTGAGTCACTAACTTCTTAGATCAAAAGGAAATGATAATTTCTCTGATTCCGAGATTTATTTTAAAAAATATTAAAAAACAGTTCAGTCTCACTTCTAAACATTTGCATTATATAAACATAATGAATATACTGAGTCCAGCCATAGGTAACACAGGGACATTCACAAGTCCCAGGTGGAGGACAGTATGAACTGAAGCTTTCTGACACAGTGGCTGCTTAGACCTTTTACTATTCTTTCCTAGTTAAAAGTCAGAGAAATCAAGTAAACATTGAAGTCTTTTTTTTTTTTTTTTTTTTTTTTTGAGACGGAGTCTTGCTCTGTCACCCAGGCTGGAGTGCAGTGGCCAGATCTCAGCTCACTGCAAGCTCCACCTCCCGGGTTTATGCCATTCTCCTGCCTCAGCCTCCCGAGTAGCTGGGACTACAGGCGCCCGCCACCTCACCCGGCTAGTTTTTTTGTATTTTTTTAGTAGAGACGGGGTTTCACCATGTTAGCCAGGATGGTCTCGATCTCCTGACCTCGTGATCCGCCCGTCTCGGCCTCCCAAAGTGCTGGGATTACAGGCTTGAGCCACCACGCCCGGCCAACATTGAAGTCTTAAAGATGCAGACAACAGCTGGGCACAGCGGCTCATGCCTGTAATCTCAGCACTTTGGGAGACTAAGGTGAAGGATTACTTGAGTCCAGGATTTCAAGAGCAGACCCTGGGCAACAAAGCAGGACTATCTCTTTGAAAAAAAAAAAAAAAAGACATAGAAAACATGTGAGGCTCTTGGTAATGCAAATGCAAATGATGAATACGATGCACTACACAGCTCTGGTTTTGAGAAAGGGGAAGTATATGGTTCTTCTTGGCATTGGCTCTCAACCGTGTAAACAGTTTGGCTAATGTCAACAGACCCTGGAGCCAAATCAGTTTCATGTGGTCATCAATCATGACATTTCTTCTGAAACATGAGGTAAAGCATGTGGTGCAAGAAATACACTTTCTGGGAAATGACGGAAACCTTAAGAGGAGCAGCTCAGGGAGGTTCTTGCAGGCCAAACTGCAGTCCCTAGCCACAGAACTGACCAGACCACACGGAGGCCAAATACCTGTATGTGGGTCCAGCATGAACAATGCTGGTCCTAAAGTCCCTGTGGATCATGATCTCCTCATTACTGAGATCTTCATTTTCACTGCTCTTTCGGGTAGTAGATCTTTGAGATGTGTTAATGAAGGGACGGGAAGGTCTATGGTACCAGGTCTATGGTACTGAAAGTATATACTGTTGCCTTGAAAGACAACAGACTTAGTTGGGCATGAGGTTGTTCCCAACATTTCCCCCTGAAAACTCTACTACATGTGGTTTCATTGTCTTCTGATCTTGGGTGGTGCAAAAAAAAAAAAAGCCTGTGTCCAGAGAGATTTCTGTTCCTACATAGAAAACTTACTTTTTTCTATCTGAATGCTCATATGGTCTATTTCTTATATCTTTGTAATGTGAAAATGTTGTCACTCTTTTTTCTTGGAATGTGGTGGAATTTTTTTTTTTTTTGAGATGGAGTCTCACTCTATTACCCAGGCTGGAGTGCAGTGGTGCAATCTCAGCTCACTGCAACCTCTACCTCCTGGGTTTGAGCAATTCTCTCCTGCCTCAGCCTCCCATGCAGCTAGGATTACAGGTGCCCGCCACCATGCCTGGCTAATTTTTTTATTTTTATTAGAGACAGGGTTTTGCCATATTCACCAGACTGGTCTCGAACTCCTGACCTCAAGCAATCCGCCTGCCTCCACCACCCAAAGTGCTGGGTTTATGGGCGTGAGCCACTGCGCCCAACCCTGTGGTGGATTCTTTTGATCTTCATCTTCAAGTTCTTTTCAGCAAAAGAAACACTTGTTTAATTAGGTCTTTGGTTGTTACTTCTATTTTCCCACAGGAATACCTAAGATTCTTTCGCTGAATCATTCTTCCCTCCCCTAGATAGCTCTCATCTCCCACACCGGGCCAATACTTTTAATCCTTTTCTCTGCATTCTGGGAACATACCTTAGGTGGTTCTTCACATCCCTCGTTTGACATTCAACAGCATTCTCTCTAATGTGGACGTGAATGTTATTACTCATCTTTAATTGCTTTTTAATCACTTATCTCTTGACATTCCCTGCCTCACACTCTGATTCAGACACATGGAACTTCTCTCAATTCCTCAGCATTCTAGGGTTTTGTTTTTGTATTCGTATTTGTTTTTGGAGACAGGGTCTCCCTCTGTCACCCAGGCTGCAGTGCAGTGACACGATCACAGCACACTGCAGCCTCTACCTCCCAGGTTCAATCGATCCTCTGGCCTCAGCCTCCCAAGTAACTGGGACTACAGGCGCGTGTCACCACACCCAGCTAATTTTTGTATTTTTTTGTAAAGATGGGGTTTCACCATGTTGCCCAGTCTGGTCTCAAACTTCTGGGCTCAAGCAATTTTCCTGCCTTGGCCTCCCAGTGTGCTGGGATTACAGGCATGAGCTACTGCACCTGGACAACATCTTGGGTTTTTTCTCACCTCTAGGGCTTCACACACAGTATTCTTTGGTCATAAACACCCTCCACCACCAAGTCATTTCATTTGGCAAACTCCTACATCTTCATATGCTCTGAGCTTCAGCTTTCATGCAGGAAGCTTGCCATGACCGCCGAGGATGGCTCAGAGTCCTGGGGCTTCTATTGCGCCCTGCCAACCCTCTTATCACGCATTTCACACTGAATTGGAAATGCCAGTTCCCTTGTCATGTCATTCTCCTGCCTCAGCCTCCCGAGTAGCTGGGACTACAGGCGCCTGATACCACGTCCGGCTAATTTTTAAACTATTTAAACTGGAAAAAAATGAAACAAAATAAAGTTTAAAATAGAAAAATTAGCTAGGCATAATAGTAACTACTTGTAGTCTCAGCTATTCTGGAGGCTGAGGTGGGAGGATGACTTGAGCCCAGGAGGTTAAGACTGCAGTGAGTCATGATTCGCATCACTGCACTCCAGCCTGAGTACCAGAGTGAGACCCTGTCGGAAAGGGAAAGGGAAGGGGAAGGGAGAGGAAGGGGAATGGGAAAGGGAGAGGAAGGGGAAGGGAAGGGGAAGGGGAAGGGGAGGGGAAGGGAAGGGGAGGGGAAGGGAAGGTGAAGGGGAAAGCGAAGGGGAAGGGAAGAGAAAGGGGAAGGGAAGGGGAACAGAAGGGAAGGAAAGGGAAGGGGAAGGGAAGGGGAAGAGAAGAGAAGAGAAGGGAAGGGGAAGGGGAAGGGGAAGGGGAAGGGGAAGGGAAGGGGAGGGAAGGGAAGGGGAAGGGAAGGGGGAGGGGAAGGGAAGGGGGAGGGGAAGGGAAGGAAAGCGGGGAGGGGAAGGGAATGGGGAGGGTGAGGGGAAGGGAAGGGGAAGGGGAGGGGAGGGGAGGGAAGGGGAAGGGGAGGGAAATGGGAAGGGGGAGGGGAAGGGGGAGGGGAAGGGGAAGGGGAAGGGAAAGGGAGGGGAAATGGAAGGGAAGGGAGAAGGGGTGGGGGAATGGGAAGGGGGAGGGGAAGGAGGGGGGAGGGGGAAGGAGAGGGGAAGGAGAAGGGGAATGGGAGGGGAAGGAGAAAGGAAGTGAAGGGAAGGGGAGGGAAAGAGGAAGGAGAAAGGAAGGGAAGGGGAAGGGGAAGGGAAGGGGAGGGGAAGGGAAGGGGAAGAGGAAGGAGAAAGGAAGGGAAGGGAAAGGGAGGGGAGGGGAGGGGAAGGGGAAGAGGGAGGGGGAGGGGAAGGGAAGGGGAGGGGAGGAGGGGAGGGGAAGGGAAGGGGAGGGAAGGGGAGGGAAGGGGAGGGAAGGGGAGGGAAGGGGAAGGGAGAGGAAGGGGAATGGGAAAGGGAGAGGAAGGGGAATGGGAAAGGAAGGGGAGGGGAAGGAGGAGGGGAGGGGAAGGGGGAGGGGAGGCGAAGGGGAGGGGAAGGAGAAATGAAGGGAAGGGGAGGGAAGGGGAAGAGGAAGGGGAGGGGAGGGGGAGGTGAAGGGGAAGGAGGAGGGAGAGGGGAAGGGGAGGGGAGGGGAGAGGAAGGGGAAGGGGGAGGGGAGGAGAGGGGAGGGGAGAGGAAGGGGAAGGGGGAGGGGAGGAGAGGGGAGGGGAAGGGGAAGGGGAAAGGGAGAAGGGAAGGCTCACTGCAACCTCTGCCACCTGGGTTCAAGGAATTCTACTGCCTCAGCCTCCCGAATAGCTGGGATTACAGGTGCCTGCCACCATGCCTGGCTAATTTTTGTATTTTTGTAGAGATGGGGCTTTACCATGTTGGCCAGGCTGGTCTTGAACTCCTGACCTCAGGTGATCCGCCTGCCTCAGCCTCCCAAAGTGCTGGGATTACAGGCATAAGCCACCACACCGGGCTAAGTTGGCCTACTTTGTAAATGTGATTTTTAAAAATAATATTTCCCTAATCAAGGGATACCGCGGCTGCAATTATTTCGATTACTAGAAGCTAATGAAGAATTAGTGACACCTTGTGGCAAAAGCTTATTAATTCATGTTCTACTGCTACCCATTTTCAGAGATGTCCAAAGGCTTCATGCACTTCACTAAGAAGTTAAGACAAGAGCAAAACTTTGGAAAGAATAATCTAGGGTTGCAACTCTACCTCTGTAACTAGATTCTCTCCTCAATAACTCTACATGGGCTTCAGTCCCCTCCTCTTCACAGAATCTGTGTGACTTCAAGTTCACAGATGACTTCCAGGTTGGCAAACCCAATGATTACTTCTCAAGTCTCATCTTTCTCAGCTTCTCAGTGACATTTGACCAGGTTGAACACACTGTTCCTAAAACCCTTGGATTTTACAAAATCAGTTTCCCTTCTCCTTTAAAATGTTGTAAAGCCATCTAACTGCTCATGAGTACCAAATTTATATCTCTAGTTCCACTGAACTTCAGACTCACATCTCTAACCTGCCAATGTGACATATGTATTTGGATGTCCAATAGCATCTGTCCAAAACAAAACTCTTGGTTTCCTACTCTTTCCAACAATTGACTGCATCACAGTAAATAACATGATCATCCTGTCAGTTTAGTAAAGCCATAACCTTAGCAGTCGTTCTGTAATCCTCCACTACTTACTATTCGTAAGTGGCAGTGAGGAGTAGAGGAATAAAAGAAGCTTCTTTTCTTGGATCAATTGTATACCCCTGCTATTCACTCATTCAAAAAACTATTCTAACCAAACATTAAGTAATATGGTAGGACTACAAATACAAACAGAACATGATCCCTACCCTCAAGGAACTCATGGCCTAGTAGAAGCAAACATGTTAGCAAATCATTATAAAAGTCATGTCCAAATATATTGGGAGAACGCGCTCCCGATGTTTAACATGGGTTCTTTTCTATTTCCTAAATGTCTCAGCTGGGTTGAGAAATAAAGGGAAAGAGCACAAGAGAGAGAAATTTAAAGCTGGGTGTCCGGGGAAGACAACTCATGTCGGCAGGATCCGTGATGTTCCCCGAGCTGTAAAACCAGCAAGTTTTTATTAGTGATTTTCAAAAGGGGAGGGAGTGCACGAATAGGGTGTGGGTCACAGAGACCACATACTTCACAAGGTAATAAAATATCACAAACCAAATGGAGGCAGGGTGAGATCACAGGACCACCGGATGACAAGAAATTAAAATTGCTAATGCATTGTCATTGATAACATCTTATCAGGAAACAGGGTTTGAGAGCAGATAACCTGTCTGACCACAATTTATTAGGTGGGAATTTTCCTCCACCTGATAAGCCTGGGAGTGCTATAGGAGACTGGGGTTTATTTCATCCCTTCAGCTTAGACCATAAAAGATGCCTTAAAAAGGGGCCGTCTAGGCCGGGCGCGGTGGCTCAAGCCTGTAATCCCAGCACTTTGGGAGGCCGAGACGGGTGGATCACGAGGTCAGGAGATGGAGACCATCCTGGCTAACACGGTGAAACCCCGTCTCTACTAAAAATACAAAAAACTAGCCGGGCGAGGTGGCGGCGCCTGTAGTCCCAGGTACTTGGGAGGCTGAGGCAGGAGAATGGCGTGAACCCGGGAGGCGGAGCTTGCAGTGAGCTGAGATCCGGCCACTGCACTCCAGCCTGGGTGACAGCGAGACTCCGTCTCAAAAAAAAAGGGGGCCGTCTATAGGCCTACCTTCAGGGCGCATTCTCTTTCTCAGGGATGTTCCCTGCTGAGAAAAAGAATTCAGCAATATTTCTCCTCTTTGCTTATGAAAGAGGAGAAATATAGCTCTGTTCCGTCCGGCACACCGGTGGCCAGTTCAAAGTTACCTCTGTTGTTCCCTGAATATCGCTGTTATCCTGTTCTTTTTTAAGATGCCCAGATTTCATATTGTTCAAACACACATGCTCTACAAACAATATGTGCAGCTGACACCATCACAGGGTCCTGAAGCGACCTTCATCCTCCTCAACTTACAAAGAAGATGACGGGATTAAGAGATTAAAGTAAAGACAGGCATAGGAAATCACAGGGGTATTCATTGGGGAAGTGATAAGTCTCCATGAAATCTTCACAATTTATGTTCACAGATTACAGTAAAGACAGGTGTAAGAAATTACAAAAGTATTAATTTGGGGAACTCATAAATGTCCATGAAATCTTCATAATTTATGTTCTTCTGCCGAGGCTTCAGCCGGTCCTTCTGTTCGGGGTCCCTGACTTCCCGCAACACAAGTAAAAGATGGCGTGGCTGCAGACTATATGAACCCAAGTTAGAGGCATCAGAAATGCCTTCCTGGCTGGGCGCTGCGGCTCACGCCTGTAATCCCAGCACTTTGGGAGGCCGAGGAGGGTGGATTACCTGAGGTCAGGAGTTCAAGATCAGCCTGACCAACATGGAGAAATCCTGTCTCTACTAAAAATACAAAATTAGCTGGGTGTGGTGGCACATGCCCATAATCCCAGCTACTTGGGAGGCTGAGACAGGAGAATTGCTTGAACCCGGGAGGCGGAGGTTGCAGTGAGCTGAGATAGCACCATTGCACTCCAGCCTGGGTGACAAGCAGTGAAACTGTCTCAAAAAAAAAGAAATGCCTTCCTGGAGAAAACAACAGGAGCTGAGGTTTAAAAGAGGAGTAGAAGAAAAATCCAGGAAAAGGGACAAGGAAAAATCATAAAGCACAAACACAGCATGGAAACATGATAGTTCGTGCAGTGGGACCGCATGCATTCAGCTCTGCTGAGAAAAAAAGTACAAGACAGAAATCAGTGAGATGTGAAATCAGAAAAATACGCAGTAACCAGGTAGTGGCAGGCTTATAGCATAGTTTAAGAAACTTGAACTTATTAGGCGGTGGGTTATGGAGCAAGCATGGTCAAGGATGCGTTTCTCTTAGATTATTGTTTGGTTCCATAGACGATTTAATTTAGACTACATGGGGTCAGAATGACGAAGTCAAGGGCTGGTGGGAATAGGAAGGATACAAAAAAGAGGATCCAGAAGCAAGAAACACTGAGGAAGTAAAACGGACAGGACTTGGTGATTATTGGGATATAGAGAATGAGGGGAGGTAGAACAAGCAAAAGGGGCAAGAAATGGGGGAACTGGGAGTGGAAGGACAATGAACATCATAAGCTGATGCTTTCTTGTGTAAGTTCTAGAGTCCAGCAGTCAAGGGCTTAAGTCTTGGTCCTGTCACTTGCTTGCTATATGACTTTGGTAAGTTATTTCAACTTCTCTAAATTTAAGTTCCTTGCAAATTAAATGGGAATAATATCAGAATCTACCTCATTGTTAGACTGGGATTGTTATAGTAACTAAATGAAATCAGGTATGTAAAGTGCTTAGCATAGTGCCTGCTAATCAGAAACACCTATTGATTAAAGAATTTTAAAATGATTATCTGACTACGTCTGTGGTCATAGATCTACCTTTTCTCTTCTTACTAGGGATGAATTGTCCATGTTTCTAGGCAAGGCCAGTCCCTCAACTTACACACAAGAACTTATTCGTTTTTGCCAACATCATTCCACCAATTCTTCCCTCCATCCCACACCATCCATTCCACCCTCTCTCCTGAATCACTTCTAGAAACATATACACATAGTCAATTCTCCCGTTACAAAATATTGAACCTTTTCTTGACTCAATGTCCCTTTAACTACCAGCCCATTTCTTTCTTCTTTCCTTGAGTCATAAATTGCTCTTCTGCCACTCGTTTCAGGATCCATTATAACTGAACTTTCTCTTCTATAACTTCATGAAAGTTGCCTTTTTTCAGATTACCAGTGACTTCTATGTTGCTAGATCCAGTGTTCTTATCTTGCTTAGCACGTGTATAGCATTAGACATAGCTCATTACTCCCTTCTCCTTGAAACACTTTCATTACTTAACTCCTAGGTGAGTAGGTGTTCTGTATTTTCTACCATTTCTTTGATCCTCTTTTGCAGTCTCCTTTGCTGATTATTCCTCATCTTTCCAAACTCTAAATATTAGAATACTCAAGGCCTTATCTCTCTACACTCCCTTGGTAATCTTATCAAGTCTCATGGCTGTTGATTCAAAAATCCACTTCTCTAACCCAGACCAATCTCCTGAAACTCTAGATTCCCATGTCCAACTGTCTACTCAACCTCTCCACTTGGATGACTAACATGCCTTCCAAGCTTGATGTGCCCCAGACCAAGCTGCTAATGCTCACTCCAATAATGGCTCCTCCCCAGCGTTCCCTGTATCACTAAATGGCAACTCCATTCTTCTAGGTACTCTAGTCAACAACCTTATCATGGCCTCTAGCTACAATCGAAAAACTTAAATTAAACCAGTCCTCTCATGGGAATAAGCATAAAAGCTGAACATTTAAAAAAGCACACATAACAAAAACTACACAGGCTGTTTGAAGGCACTGGAGAGCAACCAAGATGGTCAAGACATGAGAGCCTGGGATCCCAGGAAGAAGAGAGATGCAAAAAGTGATACAGAACTTTTCCATTGCTTTTTCTTATTAGGGCATTTGCTGAGTTTTGTGCAGGGCATTATGGTGAGCAGAAAGCAGTGAGCAGAGACCTGGAGGTATTGGGGACCTTTCAGATATGGGGAGATAAAAAATTGGAGTTGAAAACTGCTGACAGGACTTGAAGAGACAAGATCTCAAAGAAAGAAGGACCATAAAGAAGCCAGTCTGACATTTTGCTTGGCTTTTATCCTTGAGGTATTTGCTGAATTCTAAGCTGTAAGAGCACCAGAAATCAAGAAACCAAACAGTTGCTAAATAGTTAAAATGCTAAGTGTACATTTCAACAGTCTCACAGAGCTGGGGGTACAAAAATTGGAGTTCAAGGTCACCCAAAGATGGGGACCTGTTAAATATCGCAGATGTTCATGCTGAGAAAGAACAGAAAGGCCTAGCTCTGGGATAAGACCAAACCAGAAAATGATCAGCCCTCACAAAGTCTGAATCCCTGACAAAAGGTCATCTGAGGCTGAGCACAGGGGCTCATGCCTGTAATCTCAGCACTTTGGGAAGCCAACGCAGGTGGATCACTTGAGGTCAGGAGTTCGAGACCAGCCTGATCAACATGGTGAAACCCAGTCTCTACTAAAAAAATACAAAATTGGCCAGGCATGGTGGTGCATACCTGTAATCCCAGCTACTTGGGAGGCTGAGACAGGAGAATGGCTTGAACCTGGGAGGTGGAGGCCGCAGTGAGCCAATATGGCACCATTGTACTCCAGCCTGGGCAACAAGAGCAAAACTCCACCTAAAAAAAAAAAAAAAAGGCATCTGTTCCTACTCTAATTGCTTGCCAGAATAAAATTAATCCTTTCTGGAAAAAGACAACATCAGCCACAGTCTCTATGCAATTTTTTTTTTTTTTTTTTTTTGCCAGAGCCTCTATGTGATTTTTTTCTGCACAATGTCCAACATTTAATCAGAAACCTTAGGTTCATCTCTTATGCATTTCTCTCATGTACCACATCATGTCCAATCTGTTCTACCTTCAAAATTGAGCTGGGATCTTCCCACCACTTTTGGCCCAGATCCAGAACCAAGCTCCACCAAAAGCAAGGCAGTCTGCCCCCCGGACATGGCCTCAGCACTGACTGACCGCACCTCTCAGGCCCGAGCACCACACCTACACCAGATCTAAGCCACTCTCTCAGCAGCCTTATTGAGAGCAGCTTCCTATCTGGTATCTCTGTTTCTGCCTTTGCCCCACTTCAGTCTATTCTCAACCAAGCAACTAGAAAAAACAAATGTTTTTAATCAAACTATGTCAAACTTTTACTCAAAACCCTTTAGGGACTTTTAACCCTAGAGTAAAACCTAAAGTCCTTTCACTGACCTACAACAAGGCGCACGGCCCGGCCTCTGACTTCATCTCCGAATGCTTCTCTGCTCCACTCACTCTTACTCCCATCCCCAACATGGCTTCCTGCCTTAGAACTAGGAATTGGCTGCTTCCTTGACCTAGAATGCTGTGCCAATTAGTATCAATTTTCATTTCTTCACCTCCTTCATGTCTTTACTCAAACGTCACCTTCTCAATGAAGCCTTCTCTGAAAATTGCTAGGTCTCCCATGCCCCAGCACCTAGCCTTCTTTCCTGCTTTATTTTGCCTTAGCTATTATAATTATCTAACACACATAATGTACTCACTTTTCTTGTTTGTATGACTCCTCCACTAGAATACAAATTCTGTCAAGGCAGGAGTTTTAATCTGTTGTTTGGTTTTGTTTTTCACTGCTATATCCCCACGAACACAAGGGGAGTGGGGGTGAGGGACAAGAAAACAACAGTGCTTGGCACATACTAGATACTCACAACTATTTGTGGAATGAATCATTCAGTTTCAGATCATCCAAGAGTTGTCCAGAAAATAGTCAGATATCCAGGACTGTCACCTGAAGGAGAAGTCTAGGTTAGAGATACATCCTTTGTTGCCCTGAGTATATAGGTGGTACTAGAAATTATAGATGTGAAATGGGACTGCCCTGGGAGAAAGGAGAAGAAGAGAAACAGGTTGTGGATAAAAACTTGTACAGGCCAGGCGCGGTGGCTCACGCCTGTAATCCCAACACTTTGGGAGGCTGAGGAGGGCGGATCACGAGGTCAAGAGATCAAGATCATCCTGGCCAACATGGTGAAACCCCACCTCTACTAAAAATACAAAAATTAGCTGGGCAGGGTGGCATGCGCCTGTAGTCCCAGCTACTCAGGAGGCTGAGGCAGGAGAATCACTTGAACCAGGGAGGCGGAGGTTGCAGTGAGCTGAGATCACACCACTGCACTGCAGCCTGGCAACAGAGTGAGAGTCCATCTCAAAAAAAAAAAAAAAAAAACTTGTACAAGAACCTATAGTGGCTATCAATTTCTTTATAAAGCCCACTGTGGCCGGTATTGCACTACTGGTTACTGTCATGCACGTCCGTGTGAAGAGACTACCAGACAGGCTTTGTGTGAGCAATAAAGATTTTTAATCACCCGGGTGCAGGCGGGCTGAGTTCAAAAAGAGCATCAGCGAAGGGAGATGGGGTGGGGCCGTTTTATAGGATTTGGGTAGGTAAAGGAAAATTACAGTCAAAGGGGGGTTTTCTCTGGTGGGGAGGAGTGGGGGTCACAAGGTGCTCAGTGGGGGAGCTTTTTTGAGCCAGGATGAGCCAGGAAAAGGAATTTCACAAGGTAATGTCATCACTTAAGGCAAGAACCGGCCATTTTCACTTCTTTTGTGGTGAGATGTCATCAGTTAAGGCAAGGACCGGTCATTTTCACTTCTCTTATGGTGGAATGTCATCAGTTAAGGCAGGAACAGGCCATTTTCACTTCTTTTGTGATTCTTCAGTTACTTCAGGTCATCTGGGTGTATACGTACAGGTCACAAGGGATATAATGGCTCAGCTTTGGCTCAGAGGCCTGACATTCCTGTCTTCTAATATTAATAAGAAAAATAAAACAAAATAGTTTTATTTTTGTGTTGGGGTGGCAAAAATTTTGGGGGGGTGGTACAGAGAGATAATGGGCAATGTTTCTCAGGGCTGCTTTGAGCAGGATTAGGGGTGGCGTGGGAACCTAGAGTGGGAGAGATTAAGCTGAAGGAAGATTTTATGGTAAGGGGTGATACTGTGGGGTTGTTAGAAGAAACAATTGTCATATAGAATGATTGCAGATGGCCTGGATACGATTTTGGATGAACTGAGAAACTAAACGGAAGATCCAAGGTCCTAATGAAAGAAGGAGAAAATAGGTATTAAAGGACTGAAAATTGGGAGGATCCAGGACATCCAATTAGAGAGTGCCCAAGGGGGTTCAGCGTAATTACTTGCTTGGTTAGCAAGTTTTTGGGCTCTATCCTTGAGTTTTTTTATGTTGTCATACACCAGGCCAGATTGATTCAGGTAAATACAACACTGTTCATTTAAGAATATACAGAATCCTCCTTTTTAGCAGTGAGTAAGTCAAGGCCTCGGTGGTTTTGGAGGACAACTGCAGCTCAAGAGTCAACTTGGGCCTGGAGGACTGAAAAAGTTTGTGATATGTCTGTGATGCTAGCAGAGAAATCATTTGTCACGGAAGGTCGTGACAAAGGTTGAAATGCCTGCTATTCCAGTACCGAGAGCAATAGTGGAGGCAGAAAGTCCTAAACCGACAAACAAGGGAATTAGTGGAATAACCCTTTTTTGTCATGTCGGTGTCATGAGGGGAACAGGGAGCTCTTCGGTCCCATTTGCAAATTGAATTTTGGGAGTAAGGAAAACTAGTGTGCATGTGCCTGTCCAATTACCAGGCAGACACATGTAGGTAGAGGATCCACAGAGGAAGAAGAGACCTTGTGCGAGGCAAAACTGGAGATGCAAAGTAAAAAGATGAGAGGGAGTGCTGAAGAAGGTGTCTTGTAGCCAGACTCCTAGGGATCCAGCTAGGGAGGCAGCCGTCAGAGGTTGTAATGGGGACTGATGAGGTAACTGCGTAGAGGGGGAAGTTCAATTTTCATGGTGCGTGAGAAAACGTTGAGTATCTATGAGCAACCTTTCACTGTTATTTTCGGGGCTGGGTATAAGCAAACAAGAAGAGGGCCTAGGAGGAGAGTCTGACGAGCAAGGGGAAGGTAGCCAAGGATGGAGTGAAATACAGGTTGTGTGTCTTCCTAAGCAATAATTACTGCTAATGTTTTTCAGTTTGCCAGTACTGATAGAGGGCTTGTCTGTAATATGGAGCTGGAAGGCTCCAATTGTTTCAGTAATGTGCGTCCTTGGGCTTTGGAGATGGAGAGTAAAGGAACATCGAGAAGGTGAAAGGTTACCTAGAGGAATTCCAGTGAGTCTTTGCCGAGAGATACATAAAGGAGCGGCCACAGGAATGGTAGTTTGTGTTGTGAGAGGTCCACATATAGGGGGAGTAGAGTTAATGTAAGGAGAAAGGTTTTTTTTAGTAAGGGTGGAGGAGGGTGGCAGCTTGCTGATGTGAAATGTCTGGGGAGGTCTCGCTGGACCGTCTAGAAAGTAAAGGAGTTCCTCAGGAGGGTAAAGGTGAGGGCTGCTAAAGGAAGTTTGGAGGTGTAAGGAGACAGGGGATGTTGCCCAGTCTGCATGTAAGGCAGGGACAGCTGTGTAGGCCCTGGAAGAACGGGAAATGCAAAGCCAGCAGTTGTTCGCTAAGGAGGGATTAGAAACGACTATGAGAGAATGGGTAAGGTTGATAGTGTGGTGGAGATAGCTGGGGAGAGGTAGAGGGTGGCATAAGAATGGGAATGAGAATAAGAGTGAGTATAAAAGTAAAGAATAGAACTTTATCAGGGTAAAGGTATTGGAGGGTCCTCTGCCAGCAAAGATCATCTATCCACTCTAAGAGGGAGCTAAGAGTGGCAGTTTGGAGATAGCACCAGGAGATATCAGCTGTGACAGCTTGAAGAAACAGTGTAAACCAGCAGTGTAAACAAGAGTAGGGCATTTATAAGTAGTTGAGAACGGAGAATAGGAGTATGACTAGACAGAAGATAGTAGGGATGACTAATTTTTGCGGCTCAGTCCAAGTAGTGGGGGTGACTTCCTAAAGCCCTGATGCAAAAAGTAGGGTAAGGACGAACAGACCTAATAGAATGCAGGGATGTATTAGGCTCATAAGGGTCATTACTGTTCTTCAGAAATACGAGTGAGTTTAAGGGAAGTAGGGGAGAGTACTCGCAACTTCCAGGAGGGAGAGGAGAGATTAGGCTGGCTGTCCAATGGGCACAGCTTTATTCTGGAACAGTGAACCCAGTGGGGAGGATCCTGCAGGCGGATGGCAGTTGGGGTACTATAGATGACTAAGTAGGGTCCAGTCCACTGAGGTTGTAGAGTTTGAGGGGTCAGATTCTTAACAAGAACTGATCGTCCAGCTAGGGTGTCTTCATATGGCTGGGAATCTGGAGTAGGCAAGAGAAGATTAGCAGACTGATGAATTTCCTGTCTAGCCTGCTGGAAGACTGGAAGACAGTCGCCTAGAGGACTGGTGTCTGGGATGAGGTTGAGGCCAAGCAAGAAAGTGCATCCATATAAAAGTTCAAATGGACTGTACCCTGTAGCATCTCGAGGATAGGCTCTAATTCTGAGAAGGGCAAGAGGTAAAAGTACTGTCCAATCCTTTTTAAGTTGGAGGCTGAGTTTGGTGAGGTGTGTCTTTAAAAGACCATTAGTCCCTTCTACCTTTCGTGAAGGTTGGGGATAGTAAGGGATATGAAGATTCCACTGAATACCAAGAGCCTGAGAAACTGCTTGGGTGATTTGACTAGTAAAGGCTGGTCATTATCAGACCGTATAGAGGTGGGAAGGCCAAACCGAGGAATTGTGTCTGACAGAAGGGAAGAAATGACTGTGGTGGCCTTCTCAGACCCTGTGGGAAAGGCCTCTACCCATCCAGTGAAAGTATCTACCCAGACTAAGAGGTATTTTAGTTTTCTGACTCAGGGCATGTGAGTAAAGTCAATTTGCCAGTCCTGGGCAGGGGCAAATCCCTGAGCTTGATGTGTAGGAAAGGGAGGGGGCCTGAACAATCTCTGAGGGACAGTAGAATAGTAGATGGAACACTGAAAAGTGATTTCCTTGAGGACAGATTTCCATGATGGAAAGGAAATGAGAGGTTCTAAGAGACGGGCTAGCAGCTTGTAACCTACATGAAAGAGGTTTATGAAATGACGACAGAACAGAATGGGCCTGTGAGGCTGGAAGGAGGTATTTTCCTTGGTCTAAAAACCATTTGCCTTGTGTGGGAACAGATTGATAGGTGGAAGTTTCAGAGGGGGAGTAGGTGGGAGTGACCAATGTGAAAGAGAAAAACTGACCTTGAGGGACAGAAGTTGGAATGCTAGCTGCTAGTCTAGCCACCTTATCAGCATAAGCGTTGCCTAGAGCAATGGGCTCTGATGCCTTTTAATGCCCCTTGCAGTGAATGACTCCAGCTTCCTTTGAAAGTAAAGCAACCTTGAGCAGAGTTTTTATTAAACAGGCATTAATGATGGAGGACCCTTGTGTAGTGAGGAAACCTCTTTCAGCCCATATAACCACATGGTGGTGCAGAATATGGAAGGCATATTTAGAGTCAGTATAAATATTGATGCGTAGTCCTTTTGCAAGAGTGAGGGCCCAAGTTAAGGCAACTAGTTCAGCTTGCTGAGAGGTAGTGGAGTGGGGTCAGAGCGGTAGCCTCAATGACAGATGTGGAAGATATTATTGCATATCCTGCCTTTGCTGGTGAGTGGCGATTAGGCCTGCTGGAACGGCCATCAATAAACCAAGTGTGATCGGGGTGAGGAACAGGGAAGAAGGAAATGTAGGGAAATGGGGTGAATGTCAGGTGGATCTGAGAGATGCAGTCATGAGGGTCAGGTGTGGTATCCAGAATAATGTGGGAGGCCGGATTGAAGTACAGTCCAGGAACAATGGTAATTGTGGGAGACTAAACAAAGAGTGAGTATAGCTGAAAGAGCCAGGAAGCAGAAAGTATATGCGTCAGGTGTGAGAAAGAAAATAGATTTTGGAAGTTATGAGAGCTGTAGAGAATAAGTTGAGCATAGTTTGTGATTTTGAGAGCCTCTAAAAGTATTAGGGTGGCAGCAGCTGCTGCACAGAGACATGATGGCCAACCTAAAACAGTAAGCTTAAGTTGTTTGACAAAAAGGCTACAGGATGCAATCCCAGTCCTTGTGTAAGAATTCCGACTGCACAGCCCTGCACTTCGGCTATGTGTAATGAAAAGGGTTGGGATGAGTCAGGGAGCGCTAGGGTGGGGGCAGTCTCTAAAGCTGTCTTCAAGGAATGGAAAGAGCAGTGGGGAAAGGATTTATGATCTATGGGGTCAGCTAGGTTTCCTTTTGTGAGTTGATATAATGGTTTTGTTAGGATGGCAAAACCAGGTATTCAAAGTCGAAAGTATCCAACCACGCCTAGGAAGGAAAGGAGTTGTTGTCTTGTAGAAGGTGTTGGGGTTTGAGAGATCAGTCGGACACGACTGGCAGGGAAACCACGTGTGTTTTTATGAAGAATTATGCCGAGGTAGGTAACAGATGGAGAAGAAATTTGAGCTTTGGAGGGGGATACACGATATCCTTTGGAGAATAAATGCTGAAGGAGCAGAAGGGTGTCTTGTTGAGAATATTCAAAGGAGAGGCTACTAAGAAGAAGGCTATCAATATATTGAATAAGGTGAGAAGCAGAGGGGTGGAAAGAAAGTAAATCACGAGAAAGAGCTTGGCTGAAGTAATGAGGGCTGTCCCTGAAACCCTGCGGCAGCATAGCCCAGGTAAGCTGCTGGGACTGATGGGTGTCAGGGTCAGTCCAGGTGAAAGCAAAGAGAGGCTGGGATGGGGGGTGCAGGGGAATAGTGAAAAAAAAAGCATCTTTAAGATCAAGAATGGAATAGTGAGTTGTGGAGGAAGGTATTGAGGACAAAAGAGTGTACGGGTTTGGCACCACAGGGTGGACAGGCAAAACGATTTGGTTGATAAGGCGCAGATCCTGAACTAATCTGTAAGAGTTGTCTGGTTTTTGGACAGGTAAAATGGGGGAATTGTAAGGAGAGTTTATAGGTTTTAGAAGCCCATGCTGTAGCAGGTGAGTGATAACAGGTTTTAATCCTTTTAAAGCGAGCTGTGGGTTGGGATATTGGTGTTGAGCGGGGTAAGGGTGATTAGGTTTTAACGGGATGGTAATGGGCATGTGACTGGTTGCCAGGGAGGGAGTAGAGATATCCCACATTTGTGAGTTAAGGTTGGGGGATATGAGAGGAAGACGCAAAGGAGGCTTTGGGTTGGGAAGAAGGGCGGCAATGAGATGTGGCTGTAGTCAAGGAATAGTCAGTGAAGCAGATAATTTGGTTAAAATATCTTGGCCTAATAACGGAACTGGGCAGGTGGGGATAACTAAACAAGAGTGCATAAAAGAATGTTGTCCAGCAGTTGCAGTCGTGTTCTCCGAGTTCCTGTCTCTCTGCCAACGCCGCCCGGATGGCTTCCCAAAACCGCGACCCAGCAGCCACAAGCGTCACCGCCGCCCGTAAAGGAGCCGAGCCGAGCGGGGGCGCCGCCCAGGGTCCCGTGGGCAAAAGGCTACAGCAGGAGCTGATGACCCTCATGATGTCTGGCGATAAAGGGATTTCTGCCTTCCCTGAATCAGACAACCTTTTCAAATGGGTAGGGACCATCCATGGAGCAGCTGGAACAGTATATGAAGACCTGAGGTATAAGCTCTCACTGGAGTTCCCCAGTGGTTACCCTTACAATGCACCCACGGTGAAATTCCTCACACCCTGCTACCACCCCAACGTGGACACCCAGGGCAACATATGCCTGGACATCCTGAAGGACAAGTGGTCTGCCCTATATTACGTCAGGACCATTCTGCTCTCCATCCAGAGCCTTCTAGGAGAACCCAACATTGATAGTCCCTTGAACACGCATGCTGCCGAACTCTGGAAAAACCCCACAGCTTTTAAGAAGTACCTGCAAGAAACCTACTCAAAGCAGGTCACTAGCCAGGAGCCTTGACCCAGGCTGCCCAGCCTGTCCTTGTGTTGTCTTAATTTTTCCTTAGATGGTCTGTCCTTTTTGTGATTTCTGTATAGGACTCTGTATCTTGAGCTGTGGTATTATTTTTGTTTTGTTTTTGTCTTTTAAATTAAGCCTCGGTTGAACCCTTGTGATGTACATTAAATAAATGCATTTTGGTCCTTTTTTAGAAAAAAAAAAAGAATGTTGTCCAAGTTGGCACCAGAGTGGGGGAGTTTTAAGGGGTTTTGAAACTTGGCCGTCAATACCCACAACAGTTTTTGGGGCAAGGGAAACAGGCCCTTGAAAAGAAGGTAATGTGGAGTGGGTAGCACCCATATCGATTAAACAGGGGATGGACTTACCCTCCACTGTGAGTTACCCAAAGCTCAGCATCCATGATGGTCAGGGAGGCTTCTGAGGCGATCAGGCAGAGTCAATCTTCAGCCGCTAAACCAAGCACATCTGGGAAGGAGTCAGTCAGAGAGCCTTGGGCTAGAGCTTTAGGGGCTCTAAGAGTGGCTGCCAGGTGAGCGGGGCAGTCTGATTTCCTGTGGGTCTCTGCATAGATGGGACATGGCTTGGGAGGAATCCTAGGCTGCAGGCATTCCTTGGCCCAGTGACCAGATTTCTGGCACTTGAAGCAAGATCCTGATGGAGGAAGTCTTGTAGGAATGCTTCACTGCTGTGGCTTAGGCATGTGCAGCTTAGGCATTTTGAAGTTCTTGTATGCTGGAGGTGTGGCTGGATTTTGTCATAGCAGAGGCAAATAATTGTAACTCAGAAATGTGTTGCCATCTGGCTGCCTCCTCTCTGTTATTGTACACCTTGAAGGCGAGGTTGATTGATTCCTGTTATGGGGTTTGAGGGCCAGATTCTAATTTTTGAAGTTTTTTCCTAATGTCAGGAGTGGATTGGATGATAAAATGCATATTAAGAATAAGACGGCCTTCTGGCCCTTCTGGGTCTAGGGCGGTAAAGTGTCTAAGGGTTGCTGCTAAGCGGGCCATGAACTGGGCTGGGTTTTCATCTTTACCTTGGGTAGTTTCTTCAAGCTTGTCATAATTAACAGCTTTGTGAGCTGCCTTCTTAAGCCCTTCAACTAGGCAGGAAATCATGTAATCTCGCCTAGCTATACCTGGGGAATCTGATAGTTCCATTGGGGACCCTCTCGGAGAACTGCTCTAATGCCTTCCTGGGAGATCCTCTCGGAGAACTGCTCTAACAACCCCTTCCCGGAGGTCTGGCTCGTGAAGCTGGCGGTTATCAGCGTGAGATTGGACTAGAGAAAAAACTCTTTCCCATTCATCTGGGGAGAGGGTTGAAGTCAGGATGACATTTAAGTCACTCCAGGTTAAATTGTAGGACAGATTTAGATATTGGAATTCCTGTATATATTTAGTGGGGTCTGATGAGAAAGAGCCTAAACGCTGACTAATCTGAGAGAGGTCTGATAGAGAAAAAGGTACATGTACCCTAACTATGCCTTCAGCTCCAGCCACTTCTCTAAGAGGAAATTGTTGGGCAGGTAGGGAAGAGCTAGTTGCGGAACTAAACTGTAAGCCGGACCAGGTGTGAAGAGGGGAGGTGACAGAATGATTATAAGGTGGAGGAGCGGAGGCTGAGGAAGAATTGGGACTTGGCCTGGCGACTAGCAGCCTGGGGAGGAAGGGAGAGGTCAGATGGGTCTGTAGAAAAGGAAGACTAGAAAGACTCAGCGATGCTTGGGGTTGGGACTGAGGGGACAGGCGGGAGGGAAAGAAGGAGGATTTGGGAGGAATCGCATTGGGAACAGAGACTAGGGATGTTATGCCCAGAATGTTATGCCCAGACCGTTTGTTCCCCGAAGAAGACCACCAGAGTCCAGAGTCAAAGCCAAGCGGCAAGGATCTTTAATGCAAGTTCGAACTTGGTCCCTCCGTTCCACAACATACAAGAGGGCCTGGAACAATGCGTGCGCTTGCTTTTTATAGCTCGAGGTAAACAGGACTTGTCAGGTTACAGAGGAACAAGGCATTTCTCTAGGCTACAGCATTACAATTGGTTTACATGTTAATGTGAAGTTATGCTTTTAGCAGCCTTCTTATCGGTTCCTGCGCTTTTACAAACGGTTGTAACCTTATTGGAGCTTCCCCAGGTGTTGTTTTTCTTAATGTGTTTGTGTCGGGCAGGCATATGGGGCTCAGGACGTTGGGACAAAATAGAGGATTGTGTGTACTGGGCCCAGGACTAAGATATGTGGCAGACACTGGTATTAGAGCAGGACAGAGACTTTCACAACGTTTGTCCTTACAATGTCTGGAGTCTATAGATAACCTTAATCGGTTAGGTCCGGGGTCGATCTTTAACTAGGCTCAGGGCGCCGCCCGGGCTGTTTGCCTGTGGACTTCATTTCTGCCTCTTAGTCTCTTCATTTGATCTCTTTCAGGGAGGGAACAAAGTATGGAAATGCCTGCATGTCAGGCACCTCAGACCATTTGTCCATTTTTCAACAAAAATTATTTAGGTCTTGTAGGATGGAGAAATCAAAAATGCTGTTTTTTTGTCATTTAGAGCCATTGTCAAGTTTGTATTGGGTCCAAGCGGTGTTGCAGAAGAAAATAAGGCATTTAGGTTTTATGTCAGGTGTGAGTTGAAGAGGTTTTAAGTTTTGAGAACACAGGCTAAGGGAGAAGGAGGAGGAATGGAGGGTGGAAGGTTGCCCATTGTGAAGGAGGCAAGACCAGAGACAAGAGAGAGTAGAGGCACGGAGAGAAGGGGTCGGGGGGTTCTTGCCCTCCAGAAAAGCGGGAAAGGGGTCAGGATGCACAGATAAGGGGTCGGAGTCGGGGGGTTCTTGCTCTCCAGAAATGCGGGAAAGGGGTCCGGATGTGGAGATAAGGGGTTGGGGGGTTCCTGAGCTGCAGAAAAGCAGGAAAGGGGTCAAGGAGGTTCTTGCTCCCCAGAAAAGCGGAGACAGGGTAGAGACACAGAGAAAAGGGGTTGGGGGGTTCTTGCCCCACAGAAAACCGGAGAAGGGGTAGAGACACAGAGAGAAGGGGTTGGGGGATTCTTGCCCCCCAGAAAAGCGGTACTTGCCGCTAAGGGTGAAGGACCAAGGCAGGCGTCCCTGCGTGGTCAGACACCTCTGAAATGTGGGTGAATAATCTGGCAAGCGTCCCCACGTGATTAAACACGACAGGAAGACTGTCTTCCCAAGTCTGTGACCAGTGCCGGAGTTTTGGGTCCACAGATAAAACGCGTCTCACTTGTCTCTACCAGAAAAGGAAAGGAACTGAAATTAAGATAAGGGAGAGATTGAAGTGTGGCGCCAAGATTGAAAGGAGAAAGAGGTTGAGGGATAGTGAGAGAGGTTGGAGAAGAGAGTAAAAAGAGGCCGCTTACCAGATTTAAAATTGGTGAGATGTTCCTTGGGCTGGCCGGTCTGAGGACCCAAGTTCGTAGGTGGATCTTTCTCACAGAGCAAAGACTAGGAGGACAGGGGATTGATCTCCCAAGGGAGGTCCCCCGATCCAAGTCACGGCACCAAAATGTCACGTGTGTCTGTGTGAAGAAACCACCAAACAGGCTTTGTGTGAGCAATAAAGCTTTTTAATCACTTGGGTGCGGGCGGGCTGAGTCTGGAGAGTCAGTGAAGGGAGATAGAGGTGGGGCCGTTTTATAAGATTTGGGTAGGTAAAGGGAAATTACAGTCAAAGGGGGGTTGTTCTCTGGTGGGCAGGAGTGGGGGGGGAGGTCACAAGGTGCTCAGTGGGGGAGCTTTTTTGAGCCAGCATGAGCTAGGAAAAGTAATTTCACAAGGTAATGTCATCACTTAAGGCAAGGACTGGCCATTTTCCCTTCTTTTGTGGTGGAATGTCATCAGTTAAGGCAGGAATGGGTCATTTTCACTTCTTTTGTGATTCTTCAGTTACTTCAGGCCATCTGGGCATATACATGCAGGTCACAGGGGATATGATGGCTTAGCTTTAGCTCAGACGCCTGACAGTTACCCACTCAATACCCATTCTATTCTGCCCCAACATCATTCTAACAGAATTCATTCATCTCCTCCCTGGCCAAGCGTTTCTTGAAGGCCCGGAAAGACTGGTTAGCTGGTCTAACTCAAACATGGTGGTCTTACATACAGATCCTAAGCTTAAGTCAATATGATGTAATTCTGGTCAGTTGGGAGTTCACGAGGGGGTTTTGCTCTTCCAATAAAGACAAAAGAGAAGATACTTCTATTACTACCTTGTTGAAGCCAACAACCCAGGTGACAGAGTGGAAAGGCAGGGGAAAAAATGCGTTGTTGATAATGTGCTGAGCCCCCAAGTTAACCTCCAGGTTAACCAACCTGGGGGGTGTAAAATAATGAATTCCTTATTATTTCAGGACTGTCACCTGAGGGAGACAGTCCTTATTATTTCAGACACTTGGAATTGGTTTTTTTGTTACTTGAGGGAAAAAACATTCTAATTAATATGCTAGTTTTTATGGTTTCCACGATGTGGTGCCAGCCTTTCCTTCTCTAGATATTTCTAAAACTCATCTACACAGGTCTTACTTACAGTTTCCCAAATACACCTGGCACTTTTTGAGCCTTTGGTCAAGCCATTCCGAATGTACGACCCCCAAGAGGCTGGCCAGTTAAAATACTATCATTCATCAAACACAATTTAAATGTCACTTTCTCCTATAGCCCTTTCAGAAATTACCTCAAAATTAAATGATCAGACCTAAAATCTTTTGGGAGTGTTTTCGCCTCTAGAATTTACCATATACCTTTATGTTGGTGTTACTTATAGAATGCCTACCTCTGCTTTATGTCATAGATTTCAAAGTGGAGATTGGGTCCAGATTTTAATATAAAGGCTTACCATTTACCAGGCACAGCTCTAAGTATTAACGGTTTTAATCCTCAAGACAAAACCTAAATAGATAAATTCTTCCATTGCCACTTTGTGGATTAGGAAAATGAAGCACAAAAACATTTAACTTGCCTGAGGTTTCGGAGCTAGTACATTGTAGAATCTGGATTCAAATCAAGACAGCAATTAGCTGAATGAAGGTGTAACTGCAAATGCAAATAACTGATCACGAGGAATACACATTCACTCTCACAAGATACAAGATTTTTAACGTTGCCGATACTAAAAACAAAGCGTCTGCGTTTTTAAGCGCAGCCCCACCCCGCGATACTAGATTTATTCTTCAGAGCTGGGAGCCTGATGAAGGGGAACTATTCCTTTACATTTTTTAAGACTCAATAAATTGCCCACTTCTTTCCCAAAATGAGATGTCTGTTGGGGCGGCCCTTGTCGCTCCAATTGCTAAGGACACAGCGGTGAGCAGAGAAGGCAGGTGAGGAACTGCACGGACTCAGCGGCAGAGGGCGGCGGCAGCCCGCCCCTGGGGCGGGGGAAGTGGAGGAGCCGGGAGACATCAGGAAGCCCTTCCCTGCCGGGGCAGGTAACAGAGCTGGGAGCCTGGCTGCTAGGGGTTTGTCATCGCGGGGGCGGCCTGGGAGCGCTGCGGCGCCGCGGCAGGAGAAACAGCCAAGGACGCCCTGGAAGAGCAGGAGCACGTGGGCCTGCGAGAATGGCGCCAACACCAGCCCTGCAAAACCACATCCCAGAGCGGGGCCGAGGATAGCCACCATTGCCCCGCAGGCCTCAAGAAAGACGGTCAAGTCAGCCAAGGCCGCCTGCCTAGCCAGGAGCCTCCCAAAGCGCAGGCGCACCTACCCGGGGGGCGCGGCTGGGCGGAGTCAAGAGCCGGAAGAGCCTTGCGCAGCGGTCCTTCCCCAGAAACCTGCGGGCCGGAAGTGTCCGGACTTCCAGCTCAGAGCCCCGGGTTGCTGGGCAACCGATGCGGCCGCTGCAGCTGCTGTCTGTGGTGCTGGGAGCGAGCCCAGTGTAGCTCCCACCTCCTACGCTGGTAACCTCCGGTCCCGCCCGCCTCCCTTGTTGTCGCTTCTCTTCGCGTCGCGGAAGCCTTGCCCTTGGCACTACTTACATCTCTCCGGGTCCCACGACACCTTAGCGCCCACCTGCTTCAAAGCCAAGCTCCACCGAAAGGGAGGCAGTCTGCCCCCAGACATGACTTCGGCGCTGACTGATGGCACCTCTCGGGCCCCGAGCACCTACACCTACACCAGCCGGCCCCGAGCACTGCCCTGCCAGCGCAGCCGTTACCGGGACAGCCTGACGCAGCCGTGAGTGACCAGGCTAGCCCTTGTGTGGTCCATACTTGCACCCCATCCCCGGGCCGGGGTCTGGCCCCTTCGCCCTGGCAAAAGCTACTTATGCTGTCTTCCCTTGGCTGCACTCTGCCGAAATAAAAGTTCTCCCCTAAGTAATCTCCCGTGGTGTGGAGGAGTGAAGCAGGAAGGGGCATGGATTGGGCACCAGTTAACTTTTAGTGATACTGAGTTGCTGCCGTGGTCCTTAACAGGTACACGAATTGGCTCATTTCACAAAGTTTGAATTGTACCAGTGTGTATTGAGGGCCAGCTATGTGCTGAGCACCTTACTGGGGGCATTCAAATACGTTTTCTTACTTAATCCACAGTGCTGTGAAGTTGGTTTTATAACTCCGTTATGCAGATGAGGGAACTGCGGTGCAAGGATATCCAACAATAGCATATCCAAAATGGGGGCCGAGTAAATCTCTTCTGCAGGCTTTGAGCAGGAGTAAGATTATTCTTCCATGCAGGACCACGTATTGGTTTTTTGTGGTACTGGTGGTGGTGGTTGTTTTGAGATGGAGTTTCGCTCTTATCGCCCAGGCTGGACCGCAATGACGCGATCTCCGCTTACTGCAACCTCCACCCCGCCCCCGCTCCCCTGGCCCAGGGTTCAAACGATTCTCCTGCCTCAGCCTCCCAAGTAGCTGGGACTACAGGCGCCCATCACCACGCCTGGCTAATTTTTGTATTTTTAGTAGAGACAGGGTTTTGCCACGTTGACCAGGCTGGTCTCAAACTCTTGGCCTCAAGTGATCCGCCCGCCTCGGCCTCCCAAAGTGCTGGGATTACAAGCGTGAGTCACTGTGCCTGGCCGGCAGATTGTGTTTTTACATCGATGAACAGTTGCGAATATTCAAACATACATAGGAAAGAAAAAAATATATATATAAGCTCTTAAAATTCTCTTAAAGTTAAACGGTTCTCTAAAATTATTTCCGTAAGCCTCAAATGTTGAATTCAGCAGACCTTTACAGGAATGCAAGTTCCATGGATACAGGAACCTTTGCATCTTTTATTCACCTAGTACAATGCCTGGTACATAGTAAGCACTTAATACAAATTGTCGAATTGATGATTGAACATCAACAATGTAATTATTGATGCTTGGTTCAAACACTGTTTCTAAATTCATAATTATCTTGTTCTGACAAATTCTTTTGTAAGAGATGTCTATCACTGTGAGAAAACTAAAATAGAAAATTTAAATTTGAAGAGTGATAATTTATGTTAGAAAAGGATTCAATTTTAAAATTTTCTAATCCTTCCAAGAACACTTTCTGGTGCCTTTAAGTAGTTGCTTACAAATCACTATCCAATCAGACCAACAAATTAGAAACAAGAATCAAGGATGGTTCATTAGGAACAACTTTTTTGATAGTTGATTAGTATATTGAAGTAATCTGTTGGTTAGTTGCTAAGTATATCTGAGTAATGCACAAGACAGAAAAATCTCAATTTTGAGAAAGTAGTATCTTACAAATCATAATCATTGATATCCTAATGGATAAAATACTGATATTTTATCCATAATTTGCTTATGGGTAAGGATAATATTCTCCTCTGATATCCTTATGAATAAAATATTTTTTAAGTGTTCAGGAGAGTAGCTGGGCATGGTGGCATGTGCCTGTAATCTCAGGTACATCGGAGGCTGAGGCAGGAGGATCACTTAAACCCAAAAGGCAGAGGTTGCAGTGAGCCAAGATCACGCCACTGCACTCCAGCCTGGGCAACAAAGTGAAACTCTGTGTCAGAAAAAAAAAAAAAAAGGGTTTGGGAGAGTATTTGTCTTATTCCATTTCATGTTGCTCTAACAGAGTATCTGAAACTGGATAGTCTATGTAAAGAGATGTATTTAGCTCACAGCTCTGCAGATTGAGAAGTACAAGAGCATGGTGCTGGCATCTGCTTGCCTTCTAGTGAGGGCTTTTCTTGTTGTTTCCTAACATGATGGAGAAGGTCAAAGGGGAAGCAGATACGTGGGAAGTGGCCAAGCAGGAGGAAGTACCTCATTTTGTAACAACCTGCTCTTTCGGGAACTAGTCCTGTGAGAACTTAATCCAGTCTCTTGAGAGTAAGAGCTCCCTCACTACTGCGAGAACTGGTGCCAAGCTATTCATGAGGGATCTACCCATGATCCAAACACCTCCCACTAGGCCCCTCTTCCCAACACTGCCATATTGGAAATTAAATTTCCATGTGAGTTTTAGTGGGGATGACAAACCACATCCAAACCACAGCAGTACTTTTAGTACTTTCAGAACTTGCTGGTGAGTAACTAGATGACCATATCCAAAAAGAGTATGCTTTTGTGTCCATCTGTCTCTATGCTAGAATGCCCTTTAGTTGTTTCCTGTTCAAAATTTTATGTTGAACTGGATAAATCTTCAGTTTTTCATGGCTGGAATGGATAACTAACTTATGATTGAAGGGAGTCAAGATTCCAGATTATCTTGATTGGGTATATATAACTGGGCTGAAACCAGAAAATGAAACTTAATTGGAAAGCTGTGAAGTTTTACTTAGGTATGAGAAGTCAGTTATACAGAAATGGGAGTATCTGATTTTTCCTTTGAAAGGGTCTAGAAATTTAACACAAGTCTAATGTCAGTCAAGAACTTCCTCCTTTTCATAGGATTATAAAGCTGAAAGAGAACATTTGAATACTAGTCTTCTCATTTACAAACAAGAGAATGTAATACATCTTTTATGTATTTCTTGGTAGTTGGGTGATCATAAACACCATTAAATTCACCTTTAGGCATGTGTCAAAAGACAATTATGATAATGACATCCTCATTTTACAAATGCTTTGGTAAAGGCTGTATAGCCCTTCTAATAAAATAACATTTTAATGCAAATGAATTAAAACCTTAGAACATACCTTAGAACATTTTTTTTTATTTTTATTTTTATTTTTATTTTTATTTTTATTTTTTTTTTTTTTTTTTTGAGACGGAGTCTGGCTCTCTCGCCCAGGCTGGAGTGCAGTGGCCGGATCTCAGCTCACTGCAAGCTCCGCCTTCCGGGTTTACGCCATTCTCCTGCCTCCGCCTCCCAAGTAGCTGGGACTACAGGCGCCCGCCTCGTCGCCCGGCTAGTTTTTTGTATTCTTTAGTAGAGACGGGGTTTCACCGTATTAGCCAGGATGGTCTCGATCTCCTGACCTTGTGATCCACCCGTCTCGGCCTCCCAAAGTGCTGGGATTATAGGCTTGAGCCACCGCGCCCGGCCAGAACATTTTTTTTTAAACTCAGATCAAATAAGGTTTAAAATCACTATAGTGGGCAGAATAATGATTCCCCAAAGATGTCCTCTTCCTCGTCCCCAGAACGTGTGAACATGCTATGTGGTAAAATGGACTTTGAGATGTGATTACATTAAGGATCTTGAGATGGGAGATCTTGTGATGGGAAATTAGCTTGGCTTATCCAGGTGGACCCAGTAGAATCACAATGGAGTCTTCAAAGTGAAAGAAGAAGGCCGGGTGCGGTGGCTCACGCCTGGAATTCCAGCACTGGGAGGCCGAGGTGGGCGGATCACGAGGTCAGGAGATGGAGACCATCCTGGCTAATGCGGTGAAACGCAGTTTCTACTAAAAAAATACAAAAAAAAAAATTAGCTGGGCATGGTGGCGGGCGCCTGTAGTCTCAGCTACAATGGAGGCTGATGCAGGAGAATGGTGTGAACCCAGGAGGCGAAGCTTGCATTGAGCTGAGATTGTGCCACTGCATTCTAACCTGGGCGACAGAGCAAGACTGCGTCTCAAAAAAAAAAAAAAAAAAAAAAACAAGTGAAAGAAGAAGGCACAGGAGTCTGAGTCATAGAAGGAGATGTGTCATTAGAAGCAAAGGTCAGAATCACACAAATGCTGACTGGAAGGCAACCACAAGCCAGGGAATGAGGGCAGTCTCTAGAGCCTGGAAAAGGCAAAGAAACGTTCTCCCCAGGACCTCCAGGAGGAGTGCAGCCCTGTTGACACCCATTTTGAACATCTGAACTGCAGAATTCTGAGAATAAATGTGTTATTTTAAGAAACTACGTGGTTAGTAGTACCATTTAATGAAATAAGAAACACTGAAGAAGTAATGAGTTGGAATGGGAGAGTAATAATTAGTTCAATTTTGAGGTTGCCTTCCAGATAACATAGTGAGATGTCATTGGGCAACTGGATATGCCTAGAGTTGAGAGAAGATTTCTTGGCTAAATAAAAATTGGGAGTTTTGGCCAGGCACGGTGGTTCACGCCTGTAATCCCAGCACTTTGAGAGGCCGAGGCGGGCGGATCACGAGGTCAGGAGATGGAGACCATCCTGGCGAACACAGTGAAACCCCGTCTCTACTAAAAATACAAAAAAATTAGCCGGATGTGGTGGCGGGTGCCTGTAGTCCCAGCTACTCAGGAGGCTGAGGCAGGAGAATGGCATGAACGCGGAAGATGGAGCTTGCAGTGAGCCGAGATCGCACCACTGCACTCCAGCCTGGGTGACAGAGCGAGACTCTGTCTCAAAAAAAAAAAAAAAAATGGGAGTTTTAGGTATATGGATTATAACTGAAGTCTTGAAAATGGATGAGGTCAACTAAGGACAAGAGAAGGCTGAGCCTGGAGGAAATCCTCCAGTATGGGAGGAACTGCAAACAAAGGCTAAGAAAAAGGCGTTAGAGAAGTAGTAGAAAAACAATCAGAAGATTATGGTGGTAACACAGAGGCCTAGGAAAGAGAATGCTTCAGTGAAGGAGTGGCCAGCTGGGCTTAACACTGCCCAGAGATCGATTAATACAAGCAATGAAACATGTTAGAATGTTCAATAGTGGCTTCAATATATGATAAAAAAGCAACTTATACCCCACTCAGAATCATTTCCCATAGAATACTGTTTTTGGTGTAGGGCAATGTTTAGTTTCTTAGCTATAAACAATATACCTTTTAAATAACTTTGTGCCATGTTGGTGTGCTGCACCCATCAACTCGTCAGTACCCATCAATTCATCATTTATATCATGTATAACTCCCAATGCAATCCCTCCCCCCTCCCCCCTCCCCATGATAGGCCCCAGTGTGTGATGTTCCCCTTCCCGAGTCCAAGTGATCTCATTGTTCAGTTCCCACCTATGAGTGAGAACATGCGGTGTTTGGTTTTCTGTTCTTGTGATAGTTTGCTAAGAATGATGGTTTCCAGCCAAAAAATGAAAATATCAACTGTGTTTTTGTATTTTTTACTAACAATCATTCTGATCCCTGACATCAATATTTTATTTTATTTATTTATCTATTTTTTTTTGAGACAAAGTCTCTCTCTGTCTCCCAGGCTGGAGTTCAGTAGCCTGATCTCAGCTCACGGCAACCTCTGCCTCCTGAGCTGAAACGATTCTCATGCCTCAGGCACCGGAGCAGCTGGGATTACAGGTGCAGGCCACCAGGTCTGGCTAATTTTGTATTTTTAGTAGAGATGATGTTTCACCATGTTGGCCAGGCTGAAACATTTTATTAACATTTTAAACAATAACTTTAAAAAATATGTTTGGGTTTAAAGAACAATTAGAAAATTGACTTAATTTTTAAGCCTCATTTTTTTATTAGTGTAACTTTTCAATCTTTGAATCAAGCTTTTTTCAGTCCTTTAAAGAAGGCCCCTTTTCAGTTGGGCCATTTTCATATTTACTAAAGTCATACAGATTTACAATCTAAATCTAGCCCTGCCACTTACTAGCAAGGTGACCTTGGGCAGATTCCTGAGTCTGTTTCCCCTTCTGAAAGAGGAATCATAATTCCCAACTTGGCAGCTTATTGTGAATAATAAATAAATAATGTACATGAAGGACCTGGCATATAGTAAGCATTACATAAATTGTATCCATTTACCTCCTTATTTTATGGACCACACTAAAACAGAAATTTATTTTCTTAAAATAGATTTATTTTAGTCTAAATCCTATTGAAAATGAGTTACTTCATAGATACCAATACTCTATTAAAGTGGTTATACAGAATTTTCTGTTTTACAGAAATGAAGAACCTATGCGTTATGGAAACATAATGTATGACAGAAGGGTAATTCGAGGCAACACTTACGCACTCCAGACAGGGCCACTGGTAAGTTAAGTTTGAATAGTCTAACACCCTGTTCTCACATTATCTGTGGGGAAGGATCAGTTTCTTTGTGTTAATTTCTAATCCATTGCAGACTACAACATTCATAAAATAAAGATGAATTACTATAAATATGAAGTTTTAAAAAAGACATACAAATGGAAGCCCAGTGAGTTTCCAGGAGCTGGGGGATGAGGGAGCCAGGGAAGGAGTTATTGTTTAATGAGTGTAGAGTTTCGGTTTTGCAAGGGGAAAAGAGTTCCAGAGATAGAGGATGGTGATAGTGATAGAACAATGTGAATGTGATTAATACCACTGAATTTTATACTTAAAAATGGTTAAGGTGATAAATTTTACATTATGTGTATTTTGCCACAAAAAAAGAATTAACTAAAAAAAAAAAAAGCCCCAATTTTGCATTAGATTCAACAGAACTCTGCCCTTCTAAACATTTCTAAACTTTTACTCTCAATTTCTATATTTAGATTGTTACAGACCAGTTCAAATAGTTTATAGACACACTAGCCAGAGGCCCACATTTTGAGTAGCCCTTGTTGATTGCATCTAGGTTTGTTTAGATTATCTCATACTCTAATACAATTATCATTATTTAATCAAAAAGCCTGAATTCTGCTTCTTTAATTCACTCAACAAATATTTATTGACTTTTAGGTCCTGTTATGGGTACCTAGGATACAGAGATGAGTAAGACATGGTATGATATTAAGGGTGGTGAGTTCTTGGCACAGAAATGAAATACAGATGAATCTCTAAACTGTATATGACATATAAGTGCCTAATACAAGATGATGATAGAGATGCTCCTCTACTTAGGATGAGGTTATGTCCCAATAAACTCAATGAACATTGAAAATGGATTTAAAACACCAAACCTGCCAAACACCAGAGCATAGCATAGCCTACCTTAAATATGCTCAGAGGCCAGGCATGGTGGCTCACACCTGTAATCCCAGTACTTTGGGAGGCCAAGGTGGGCAGATCGCTTGAGCCCAGGTGCTTGAGACCAGCCTGGGCAAAGTGGCAAAACCCTATCTCTACAAAAAAAAAAAAGAAAAAAAACCCCCAAAATTAGCTGGGCATGGTGGCATGCACCTGCAGTCCCAACTACTTGGGAGGCTGAGGCAGAAGGATTGATTGAACCCAGGAGGACAAAGCTGCAGTGAGCTGTGATCACACCACTGCACTCCAGCCTGGGTGACAGAGGGAAACCCTGTCTCAAAAAACAAAAACAAAAACACAACCTAGAATGTTAAGGAATTGAGGGAAGCTCAGTGTGCCTGAATCGGAGTCTGAGGCAGGGAGTATCAAGAAATAAGTGATTAAAAAGAAGTTAAAGATGAATAATAGCATTCAAATCCACATTACAGAGAATGTTGTTGAATGTCAAATGAGGTATGTGAAGAATCCACCTAAGGTATGTTTCCAGAACGAGACTCTGTCTCAAAAAAATAAGTGCTCAGAACACTTACGTTAGCCTACGGTTGGGAAAAATCATCTAACACAAAGCCTATTTTATAATAAAGTGTTGAATATCTCATATAATTTATTAAATATTAAAGTGAAAAATAGAATAGTTGAGTATTCAAAGTACATTCTCTGTGGATACTTTTGTATCATCATAAAGCTGAAAAGTCATAAACCACATAAGTTGGGGAACATCTATTAGTCTGAAGCAGTGGTTAACTTATTAAATATGTATATATAGATATATATATATGTACGTATATACGCTTCAACCCTATCCTGGATCTCCTGCATTAGAACCTCCAGGGATCCCCTGCTTCTCCCACTGAGGTGGTATCAACAAGGGTGGAGCAGGAAGCTGGACTTTCACCTTCACCCAGTGCCAGTGAGGTAGTAGGAGATGGCACAAGTCAGTGCCCCACTCTTTCTGTGGTAGTGCCAGTAAATCCAGTGAGTAACTGAATTGCAATCCTATCTGGCAGTAACAAGGTGGTATGAGGCAGTGCTAGTCAATGCTGCACTCTCCAGACGCCACCACCAGTGTCAACAGAGCCTAGAAAGGAGCTGAACTACCACCCCCACCTGGCACCGATGTGTTGGTACAGGTTGACCCTCTGCTTTTGTTGAGGTGGTGTCAGTGGGGCCCAGCAGGAAGTTGAACTTCTAACCCCATGCAGGCTTGTGCACTAAACAAAAAGGGTGACTTTCTACTGAAAAATTAAATATCCAAAGTTTTAAAATATAATACCCAAAATAGCCAGGATACAAACCAAAATCACTCATCATACAAGAATCAGGACGGTCACAACTTGCACAAGAAAAGACAATCAAGAAATGACAAAACCAAGATGACTCAGATGTGGGAATTACCTGACAAAGATTTTAAAGCAACAGTCAAACATGTTTCAATGAAAAGTGGACAATTATAGATACTCTTGAAACAAACAAACAATAAAAAATCTTAGCAAAGAAATATAAGATACAAAAGTGAACCAAATGGAAACTTATAGAACTGAAAAATACAATAACTAAAATAAAAAACTCACTGGATGGACTCAGTAGTACACTGGAAATGACATAGGAAACAATCAATGAACTTGAAGAAAAATCAATGAAGAATGGAAGTTATCCAGCTGAACAGAGAGAAAATAGACCAAATAAATAAATAAAAAGCCTGAGAAAGCTGAAAAACAATCACAAAGATTTACATTCATGTTGCTGGAATCCTAGAAGGAGAGGAGGAAAACTAGGAGATGGAAATCTTGGATCTGTAGGCAAAAGGCCTGCAGATCCAAGAAACCAAGTGACTCCCCCGAAGAGGATAAACCCAGAGGAATCTACCCGAGACAAATCAAGATCAAACTTTTGAAAATTAAAAACAAAACATTTTGAAATCAGCCAGAAAGAAATTACACGTTAGCTAAAGGAGAACGATGATTTAAATGGCAGTGGATTTCTTACCTAAAACATGGAGACAAGAAAGTGGCACAATATTTTCCAAGTCCTTAAAGGAAAGAACTATCAAGCTCTAATTCTAATCCAGTGAAAATATTTTTCAGGAGTTCCAAAATGGCAGCATAGAAGCAGGCTGGCTTCACTCTCCTGCAAAAGAAAATCAAGAACAAATGTACAGTGCGGAGATTACCACCAGCAATATTCTAGATGTCAAGTAGAAGGAGGAGGCACTTCCCAGGGCTACAGAAAAGTGAAAAAGCTCCAAGGAGATGGTAGGAGAATCAGATGTTCATGTCTACAGTATCTCTCCTTCTAGTCTGCCTGGCACTAAGGATGTGGAGGATTGTATTAGGGTTCTCTAGAGGGACAGAACTAATGGAACAGATATATATATGCAGTAGAATTTATTAAGTATTAACTCACACAATCACAAGGTCCCGCAATAGGACATCTGCAGGCTGAGGAGCAAGGAGAGGTAGTCCAGGTTCCAAAACTGAAGAACTTGGAGTTCAATGATCGAGGGCAGGAAGCATCCAGCACAGGAGAAAGATGTAGGATGGGAGGTTAGGCCAGTCTCTTTTCACATTTTTCTGCCTGCTTATATTCTAGCCACTCTGGCAGCTGATTAGATTGTGCCCACCCAGGTTAAGGGTGGGTCTGCCTTTCCAAGCCTACTGACTCAGATGATAGTCTCTTTTGGCAACACCCTGAGACACACCTAGGATCAGTACTTGGTATCCTTCAATACAGTCAAGTTGACACTCAGTATTAACCATCACAAGGATTTATCTCTAACTTGTGATTTCTGTACTGGAAAAAGATCAAGGTGGACAACTAGTTTCCCTACCATGTTGGGTTCCCTGGCAGGAAATTCAACCCACAAGAAGCATCATGTGTTCCTGAAAAGAGAAATACCCCTGAGTACAGCCAAAGACAAAATGGGGAGGTGAGACTACCATCCCCAGCCCTGGCCACTCTGCTGTATAACTCAACCAAAGGAAACACCAAATGAGAGTGGCTGTTCAGCAGCACCACATTATAGGAGATAACATTGTACCAGTCCCCTGGGCATAGACACCTAGCCAGTCCCACTACCAGTGTATCCCCTTTGGGACCTCCCCTATTCAGGACGGGCAGTGCTCTGATCATCAGGCAGGGTGAACCTGGCCTTAAGGCACCACCTAGAGCCAAAAAGGAGGCAGCAATCTAGTGATAAAGGATCTCTGGCAGGGCGCAGTGTCTCATGCCTGTAATCCCAGCACTTTGGGAGGCCGAGGCAGGCAGATCGCTTGAGGTCATTAGTTTGAGACCAGCCTTATATGATGAAACCCCCTGTCTACTAAAAATACAAAAATTAGCCAGGTGTGGTGGCAGGCACCTGTAAGCCCAGCTACTTGAGAGGCAGAGTCAGGAGAATCGCTTGAACCCAGGAGGCAGAGGTTGCAGTGAGCCAAGATCACACCAGTGCACTCCAGCCAGGGTGACAGAGTGAGACTCTATCTCAAAAAAGGGAAAAAAATTTAAAAAAAAAAGGATTTCTAAGAAAATATATCCAATAAAAAGCAAAAACAAGCCAGACAGAGAAGACTGGACTAAATAATCCTTCAGTGCAGAGACATAGACATATATCCACATGAAACAATAACAAACGAGGAACCATGACCTACTACCTGAAGGGACAAAGCAAGGAATCAGTAACTGGCCCTAATGAGATGGCAGGATGTGAGCTCTCTGACCAAAAATTCTAAATAGCAGTCTTAAGGAAATTCAGTGACATCTAAGATAACACAGAAAAGCAATTTAGAAATTTGTTAGAGAAATTTAACAAGGAAATTGAAATAATTTTGTAAAAATCAAGCAGAAATCTTGGAGCTGAGTAATACATTTGTTGAACTGAAAAATGTATTAGACGCTTTCAACAACAGAATGAATCAAGCAGAGGAAAGAATCAGTGAACATGAAGACAAAGACAGACTATTTGAAAATACACAGTCTGAGGAGAGAAAAGAATGAGAAAAAACAAAGACTGTTTACAAGATATAGAAAATTACCCCAAAAGATCAAAGCTAAGAATTACCTGTGTTCAAGAGGGAATTGAGTAAGAGTAAGGAGTAGGAAGCTTGTTTTAAGAAATACTAACAGAAAACTTTCCAAAACTTGAGAAAGAGATAGATATCCAGGTACAGGAAGGTCAGAGAATACCAAACAGTTTCACCCCAAATAATACCCCATAGAATAATCAAGCTCTCAAAGGTCAAGGACAAAAAAAAGAATCCCAAAGGCAGCAAGAGAAAAGAAGCAAATAACATACATGAAGCATCTCCAATCCATCTGGCAGCAGACTTCTCAATGGAAACTCTACAGGCCAGGAGGGAGTAAGATGACCAGGAGGGACTGGGGTGACATTTTCAAAGTGCTGAAAGAAAAAAAAAAATCATCTAAGAATATTGTACTCACAAAGTTATCCCTCAAATATGAAGGAGAGATAGTCTTTCCTAGACAAGTAAGAGCTGAGCAAATTCAGCACCACCACGCTCATCTTACAAGAAATGTTAAAGGGAATTCTTCAGCCTGAACAACAACAACAAAAAAACACTAATATGCCAAAAGAAAACATTTGAAGGTATGAAACTTACTGGTTAAGTTAAGTACATAGACAAACCTAGAATACTCTCATACTATAACTGTAGTATGCAATCCACTCATAATTCTACTATGAGGCCCAAAAGACAACTATCAAAAACAGTAATAGCTGTAGCAACCTGTTAAGAGGTAGGTAATCACGCCACTGCACTCCAGCCTGGGCGACAGTGCAGACTTGGTCTCAAAAAAAAAAAAAAAGAAAAAAAAAAAGTGCAATGAGGCAACTGAAAGTATGTAGGGGGATGGAGTTAAAGTGTAGAATATTTTTTCTTTGCTTCTGTTCTTTGTGATCTAAGATAAGTTGTCATCTCTGCAAACAACTTGCTATATCTATGTTTTTGGTAAGCCTGATGGTAACCACAATGCAAAAATCTGTAATGGATTTACCAAAAATTAAAAGCAACAAACTAAAATATACTACCAGATAAAGTCACTTAACACAAAGAAAGACAATAAAGAAGGAAGGAGATACAAAGCAAACCAGAAAATAATCAACAAAATGGTAGTAGGAAGTCCTTGCTTTATCAATAATAACACTGAATGTAAGAGGACTCAGTTCTCCAATTAAAAGGCATAGAATAGCTGATTGGATAAGAAACGAGACCCAACTGTATGCTCCTACAAGAAACCCACTTCACCTACAGAGACACACATAGACTGAAAGTAAAGGGATGGTAAAAGATTTTCCATGCGTCTAGAAACCAAAAAAGAGTATGAGTATACTTACATCAGATAAACTACAAATCAAAGACTGTAAAAAGAAACATAGTCACTCTGTAATCATAAAGTGATCCGTTCAGCCAGAGGATGTAACAATGATAAATATGCACCCAACACCAGAGCTCCCAATTATGTAAAGCAAACATGAATAGATCTAAAGGGAGAGATAGACTGCAATGCAATAATAGTAGGAGATTTCAACAACCCATTCTCAGTAATGAGTAGATAATCCAAACAGAAAGGAACAAAAAGAGAGAGAAAGAAAAGAAAATTGGTGTTAAACTTCACACTAGACCTATTAGGACTAACTGATATCCATAGAACATTTTATCCATCCTCTGCAGAGTACACATTTTTTTTCTTCAGCACATGGATCATTCTTCAGAATAGACCATGTCTTAGACCACAAAACATGTCTGCACAAATTCAAAAAAGTAGAAATCCTGTTAAGTATCTTTGCTGATCACAATGAAGTAAAACTAGAAATCAGTAATAAGAGGAACCTTGGAAGCTACAAAAATACATAGAAATTAAACAGCATGCTCCTGAATGATCAGCAGGTCAATGAATAAATTAAAAAGGAAATGTTTTTATTGTTTTTCTAAATATATAGATACGATTGTGCACCCATGTATTCCAGTTAACAGTCATACTTTGAAGTTACTTTTATGCTTTGTCAAACATCTTTGTAATTATCTGACAAAGTACTAATGCAATTTTAATGAAGTTACTGATAATCAGGAAACATTATGATAAATGCCTTTATACTACCCAGGAATTGCTTTTGGAATGGCAGTTCTTGTATGCTTTAATAAATATTTTCTAAATTCTAGAAGTATTTTCTATCACTGTTAGCTCGGACAGCCTGATTCTCTAGAGCTTCAGAGACAACGGGAGGCTAAGAAGAGGGCTCTTGCCAGAAAACAAGCCCAAGAGCAGCTCAGACCACAAACACCTGAACCTGTGGAAGGCAGAAAGCATGTTGATGTGCAAACAGGTGTGTGACTGTGCCCTTGGCATTGTATCCTCTTGGTTTACTCAGTTGTCTGTCAGTTCATTTGTGTTTGGCCTTTGTATTATTTATGCCTCTCCTGTGCTATCTGATACTTCCCCAGTAACATGGTAGGGAAGTTCATTTATTAAAGAAATACATAGACTAGGCTGGGTGTGCTGGCTCACGCCTGTAATCCCAGCACTTGGGGAGGCTGAGGCGGGCAGATCGCCTGAGGTCAGGAGTTTGAAACCAGCCTGGCCAATGGGGTGAAATACCCCGTCTCTACTAAAAATACAAAAACTTAGCTGGGCATGGTGGCAGTCGCCTGTAATCCCAGCTACTCAGGAGGCTGAGGCAGGAGAATCGCTTGAACCCGGGAGGCGGAGGTTGCAGTGAGCCGAGATCGCACCATTGCACTCCAGCCTGGGCGACAAGAGCTAAAGTCCATCTCCAAAAAACAAAAAGAGAGAGAGAAAGAAAGACATAGACTGTATACTATTATCTTACTGGATATGACTGGAAGTGGGATGGGGTTCGAAAAAAAAAAAGAATTTTGGCCAAGCATAGTGGCTCACATCTGTAATCCCAGCACTTTGAGAGGCAAGGCAGGAGGATCACTTGAGCCCAGGGGTTCGAGACCAGCCAGGGCAACATACCAAGACCCTATCTCTACAAAAAATTTTTAAAATTGGTTGAGCATGGTGGTGCACGCCTGTAATTCCAACTACCCAGTAGGCTAAGGCAGGAGGATTATATGTGCCCAGGATTTCAAGGCTGCAGTAAGCTATGATCACACCACTGCACTCAGCCTGGGCAACAAATAAATAAATAAAAGAATTTTTGTGACCAAACAAATTCTGTCTTAGGAGCCCTTTTCCACATATTCTGTTCTCAAACTGGGATTCTTTCTCATAGCCCAACATGAATCACTGTTCTTTTCATTAGGACTTACAGGAAACGAGAGCAATATAATTCTACTTTGTCATTTTGTCTTTTGAGAGGAATAAACGCACTCCCATCTGAGTCATCTGCCTCTCACACCAGCCTCCTCTGTCCTCTGGTTCTGTCGCTGTGCACATTCCCCAGGGCCACATAGGCACCCCTGAGGCAGATGTCAGGATTTGCGTGCTTGTCTTGCTGTCCTCAGCTGTAGAGGCTTACCTAGTCCTATAGGGTCTAGCTGTATTGTTGACAGAATCTTGGTCATCAGACAGTGCTTGGTGTTTTCCTTGGACCACTGTCACTACTTAAGGTTCACTTTGTACCCTTCCAAGATGGTGAGTGGATCCTTCAGGATTATTTCTGCATGGTAAAGGCAAAAGGGACCATTCCATGCTTTAACACTTGCCTTTAGGCCAAGTCTAGAATGTGTGTATGGCTGTCATTAGCCAAAGAGCTAAGTTTTCATGTTTCTTTATACCATCAGAATATTAAGTGATATAATAGCAGCCAGCTTTTTTTGGATATTTCCTCAGAGATTGAACCAGGTCCTTTATCTGTGTATTTCCTTCATTATTACAAAGATTCTGTGTGACAGGTAGTTATAGCCCATTTTCCAGATGAAGAAACTGAGGCCCAGAGAGGACATGACTTGGCCAAGTCCTGTGCCCAACATCTGACTCTAGTGCTCATGTTCTTTGCTTGATAGCACATTACCCTTGCCTCATATAAATTACTCCTAACATGAAATTTGTTTTCATACATCTGTTTATGATCTGTAGTGTAGAGGTAACATCAAATAACCTGGTGACTTGGTACATGATTTTTTAAATATCCAGGAATTTTCAAATCTTTATATGTTTACTATCTTAGGACTCAAATATATATATATGTATTACTGACTTTTTATCGACTGTTGTACTCCGCATCTTATACACATCTACGGTCTCATGTTCTTCTTCAGTTCCATTTTCAAATGCAAAGCTCAGTGCTTTCTAGACATTCAGTAAATGTTCTAGCCTGACTAACTCTATCTATGGTCTTCCAAATATTTAAAAACTCTTAGTTCAGTATGTGAAGTAACCCCCACATTTGAACACTTTTATTCTAATACTTATTTTCTGGTTCATTTAAATATGTTTTGAAGGAGCTAAAATTTTAAATACGCATATATGCTTGAAATAGACCAGAATTTTTTTTCTTTGAGACAGAGTCTCATTGTGTTGCCCAGGCTGCAGTACGGTGACACGATCTTGGATCACTGCAACCTCCACCTCCCAGGTTCAAGCAATTCTCCCACCTCAGCCTCCCAAGTGACTGGGACCACAGGCACGCACCACCACACCCAGCTAATTTTTGTATTTTTTGTAGAGATGGGGTTTCGCCGTGTTGGACAGGCTGGTCTCAAACCCCTGGCCTCAAGTAATGCACCCTCCTCGGCCTCCTAAAGTACTGGAATTATGGGTATGAACTACTGTGCCTGGCCTTAGACCAGAATTTTAAACTCAATGTATATGATGATTCTTCTTAGAATTATACCTTGAAGAAATTGCTGATCGCATAATAGAAGTTGATATGGAATGCCAAACAGACGCATTTTTGGACAGACCACCAACACCACTCTTTATTCCTGCCAAAACTGGCAAAGATGTGGCCACCCAAATACTAGAAGGAGAGGTACAGTATATCCTGTGGGTTCCCTCTATAATCTTTATAAATGAGGTAAAGTTAGGTGTAGATAATGCTTAATATGAACAAGAGCCACTTCACAATCAGATTCGACTTCTTGGATTTCTTTCCAGATATTATCTATAATGGTTTTATCATATAGTACTCAGAAATGTTTTAAAATACCATGTTCTGATTTCTTTGCCAATTAAAAACAAAATTATTTAAAATATTTTTAGAATATTTCCACATTTGATTTTTGTTTGTTTATATGCTTGCTTAATGTATGTATATAAGATAGATTTGTACTAAGTAAGGAAAAATAATATCCCTGGTATAAAAGAGTCCACAATTAGTTGCTTGTGGATTATATAACTTTTGTAAAGATACTCTCTCATAAAAAAAAATTTAATAATTACATTTTTCTATCTGTGTGGAATGCGTAAATGGGCCTGTTTATGAAATTGAAGAAGAGAAGGCAATGATTATGTTCATAATGACGTAAATGAGTTTTAACACTTGTGGGAACTTGAAAGAACTGTCATTGAAATTGGGAAATAAAATAAATCTTCAGAAGCTATCTGAAAGTTATATTTGCCTAGAAATCCTAGCAATGAATCACCAAAATATCTATTATTCTTGTTCCTTCGTTCATCAAACTGTTATTTAAAAATAAATAAAAATCAAACAGAGAAGGCAGAGAATAAGACAGACAAGGATATTTCTCTTCAGTGTCAGGGTTCATTTTGATGAATGCATACATATTTTTCATAACTGACTTAACAGATTTTTGCCTGTAAACAAAATGTTGATTTTGAGGATTAGAAACCATAAATAAAGCACCAGCACAGTGTCTGGCACACAGGAGACACTTAATAAATAATATCTTGTTATTGCTATTCATTATATTTTTGTTGAGCATTCGATTCGTAATTAAAATTTTAAGTCTGCTTTATTTTGTATGTTTAAGCTCTTTGACTTTGATCTTGAAGTTAAACCAGTGTTAGAAGTTTTGGTGGGGAAGATAATTGAGCAGTCTCTTCTGGAAGTAATGGAAGAAGAAGAGCTGGCTAACCTGCGGGCTAGTCAGCGTGAGTATGAAGAACTACGGAATAGTGAACGTGCTGAAGTTCAACGACTTGAAGAGCAAGAGAGGCGACACCGAGAAGAAAAAGTATATATAATTGTATTTTTCTTTCTTAGGCAGTCTTTTGGCTAGTTAGCATATTATGTTCAAAATTACATGTGATGATATATCATAAAACTAAAGATCTTTGGGAATGTATTAGAAAAAGATCTATAATATTTTTGCTCAGGTCTCTTCTATAGATCAGAGATCTTTCGTGGACTGAATTCCATCTTTTAAACTCCAGCTTACATAAATATACCTAAAGTGAGTTTCCAAAAGTTTCTAAATAAAATGAAAGTTCCTAAGTTACACGTGTCCCAGTTGAAGACTCTCTTAAATATCAGCAGGGCTAAAGAAAGAAAGACATATGTTGGTTTGCCGTAAGTCAGTGGCAGAAAGATGGAAGGAAGGAAAAAGTGAGTGTATTGGAGAGACACTGTGGGTAAGAAGCAGGGCATCTGGATAGAATTCTGATTCTTTTTCTCCATGACCAGGCCCTTCTTTATACCCTTAGTGACACACCAGACTGATGTGGGTTCTTATAGAGTATTTTTCAGATTCAGGATTTTTAGAATCTTCAATAAGGAAAGGTTTACAGTCCAGTTTTTTTAAATGTGCCAGTAGCCTACAGTTAGAAAGCACTAGAATAGATAGTCTTTCTGGTTCTGGCAATAACTGTCACCCTTTGTTGTATACTGATGAACAATTATAAAGTAGTATCTTAATACCTGAAACAGTTCAGAAAAAATTCCCAAGGGGCCTAACTTACTATGCTATGAAAAATAGCGTAATTGTTGGGAAATCCTACTCAATACCTATCAAACGGACTTTAATTCCAAGATGAATACTTAGTTGTGTAAAGAGCATAGGGCTTACAATAAGGATTGTGCAAAAGTAAGACTTTATTTACAAATATAAATTGTGGCAAAATAAACTTTGTTGAAATGAGTCATGAAATCTTTATCAAAAAATATTTGTTTATTCACTATTTGGAAATATATTATGGAAAGCTGGATACAGGAATCACCTAGATTTATATTTGTTTAGAGTTTAAATATAGATTTAATTAGAAAATATATTAATGATCCCACTTCCACATGAGAGTAAAGAACAGGATTCATCAGCTTTGTAAATATTACATGGTCTAAAGGAAGCAACAGCAAAAAATAAGAGGCTTTCATAATCTTCAGAACCATTCAGCTTTACAAATTCAGGGAATTGTTACGAATGAACTCATTCACTGGCCCACTGGTAATTTTTCTTACCAGTAATATTTCATGATAATATTATTTTAAAATACATATAGTAGTGATTATCTTTTTGCTACCGTCTATACTGTCAAGCATGTATGTCTTGAAATTATTTTACTTGAAATGAATAGTGAGATTTTTACCTTAAATTCCATCTTTTATAACTTCCTGAATTCAGTACCCACTAGCTGTTGAAATTCATTAAAATTTTGATGAAAAATATGGACCTTTAATAGATAGACACCTCGCTGCCCATTTTTTGATAAGTCTGGATTCTTCTACTTATTAACTTCACTAGATTCAGTACTTGGGGAGAGCATAAGAGCTAAATAACCACCTATGTTGTTTTGGCAGGAACGGCGTAAGAAACAGCAGTGGGAAATAGTGCACAAGCACAATGAAACATCACAAAAAATCGCTGCCCGAGCATTTGCACAGCGTTACCTGGCTGACCTTCTCCCGTCTGTTTTTAGCAGCCTCAGGGATAGTGGCTACTTTTATGATCCCATTGAAAGAGGTTTGTAGATATTTTTGTTAGATTAATTCTGTTGTAATAAGCATCCTCTTAATGGTTCAAATTTATGTTATGTCCATTTTTATTTTGAATTGGAATCTTTCTGATACAAAGTCAATTTTAGTTGTTTAAATTAAGTACAGTTGTTAATGAGATGTGTATTTTGAAGATCTTGATTTAAGGATATTATTGTTTGTTTATTGAGAAGCAACATTTGTATAATAGAAAGAAATATGGACTTAGTATTGAAAACTTGAGTTTGGGTTGCAGCTTTATCATTAGCTAGCTTGATGACCTCCAGTTTCTTCATGTGTGAAATGAGGAATTTTTTTTTTTTTTTTTTTTTTTTTTGAGATGGAGTCTCACTCTTTTGCCCAGGCTGGAGTACAGTGGCACGATCTTGGCTCACTGCAACCTCCGCCTCCCAAGTTCAAGCAATTCTCCCTGCCTCAGCCTCCCAAGTAGCTGGGATTACAGGCACCTGCTACCACGCCCAGCTAATTTTTGTGTTTTTTAGTAGAGATGGGGTTTTGCCATGTTGACCAGGCTGGTCCTGACCTCAAGTGATCCGCCTGCCCCGATTGGCCTCCCAAAGGGCTGGGATTATAGGCGTGAGGCACTGTGCCCAACCTGAAATGAGGATTATTTAGGAGTTAAGTCATAAAATATATGAAACTGTGTAAACTGTAAAGTCCTATGTATGCGTAAGTAGTTGTTATTAACTTTTTCTCAGCTGACTTATTCCAATCAAAAACCCTTTGAGAGGCCGGGCGCGGTGGCTCAAGCCTGTAATCCTAGCACTTTGGGAGGCCGAGACGGCCGGATCACGAGGTCAGGAGATCGAGACCATCCTGGCGAACACGGTGAAACCCCGTCTCTACTAAAAAATACAAAAAACTAGCCGGGCGATGTGGTGGGCGCCTGTAGTCCCAGCTACTCGGGAGGCTGAGGCAGGAGAATGGCATAAACCCGGGAGGCGGAGCTTGCAGTGAGCTGAGATCCGGCCACTGCACTCCAGCCTGGGCGGCAGAGCGAGACTCCGTCTCAAAAAAAAAAAAAAAAAAAAAAAACTCTTTGAGGGCAGCTATCAAGGTCATTTATTCATTTAATTAGGCTCTTACCCTGTTCCAGGCAGTGTTTGGTATTGGAGAAAAAGAAGGATCCCTGATCTCTGCCATTAGGGAACCAATAGCCTGATAGCTGTCTGTCTGTATCCCCTCAAAGTCCGCGTTCCTAGCTGCTCAGCCAGTGGAAAGGAAGAGTTGCATGTCCTCACCACCACCCACCTTCCTCAGGGTGAAAAGCACTTACATCCACCGTGCTTGGTGTACAGGTCCTATTTTGTTGGGCAGTAGTATTTGGGACACATGTTAGTAATGTTAATTTTCACTGATTACATATTCAATTCAATACAAAGAGGTGAGATCACAGACAAATATTATTAATATACATAGTATTTTTCATAGGTGATATCATTTGATACTCCCAATAACCCTGTAGGATAGACAGGTCAGATAGAATTCCCATTTTTTCAGAAATAGAAACTGAAGCTCAGAGAAGTTAAATGCCTTGCTCCCAACTCCTCAGGCAGTGAAAATATTAGGCCTCAAACTGACTTGGAACTCAGACTCCAAGTCCAGTGTTCATTCTCAGCTACCATCCTGCTGTCCTGGGCTCTAGCTTGGACTCTGTTAGCCAGAGAGACCAGTAGCCTTTTTTCTATCACAGATTGCCAAAATGTAAGTTATAGATCATTTAAAAGCTTGCAAATGAAATTCATACCTGAGATTACAATTATTTATAGTAATGAATATAATATTCTATCACACTCTCCATTTCATCCTATTGAAAAATAAAATTAGATGCCTGCCCCAAAAAATACTGTTTTGAAACTTTAAAATGTATATTGTAATAGACCATATTTTTAAAATGCTTACACAGTAGATTTCAGTTTGAACAAACTTAATACTGATGGAAACACCTAGTTTCTGACCTATTTCTAGATGGCTGCCTTCTCAAATGCCCTCTCACCTGCATTCTCTGAGTCTGATCAGCTTCCTTCCATTAGGCCCTGGGCTTCAGGTGGAGACTTTCTTTTACTGGCATTGCTCAATTCCAAATTTGCATTGCATTTGGATTGGAGTTCTCCCAAACCCACATCCTCCCCCTTCCTCCCTGATCCATCTCAGATTGCACCTATGAAGGAAACTCCAAATGCCTTGACTCCAAGGAAGGCCTCATAGTTCTTAAAATATTGGGACAGGCACGGTGGCTCACAACTGTAATTCTAGCACTTTGGGAGGCCGAGGCAAGTGAGTCACGAGGTCGGGAGATTGAGACCATCCTGGCCAACATGGTGAAACCCCGTCTCTACCAAAAATACAAAAAGTAGCCAGGCGTAGTGGCGTGCACCTGTAGTCCCAGCTACTCAGAAGGCTGAGGCAGAGGAATCACTTGAACCTGGGAAGCAGAGGTTGCAGTGAGCAGAGATTATGCCACTGCACTCCAGCCTGGGCGACAGAGCGAGACTCTCAAAAAAAAAAAAAAAAAAAATCACTTATGCAACAGAAAGGAAACTGACCAGAACATATATAAGGAATATGGCAAAAGTTATGCTGTATGAGTCTACTTAACATTTTTTATTAAGAAACTAATGTTGATGAGTCTATTACATTAGGAGAAAAGCACATTATTCCTCTGATGATACATAAAAATCAATGGATTCTTTTATTACAGATATTGAGATAGGATTTCTTCCATGGCTAATGAATGAAGTTGAAAAAACCATGGAATATAGCATGGTGGGAAGAACAGTGCTTGACAGTAAGTTATTTTATCCAAAAATTGATCTCTAAAATTTTTAGTAGAAAGAATAAATTGAATAATTGAAAGGTTAATTTTACAGTTCTAATACTTAAACTTTTAGTATATCAATTGTATTAATAGAAGTGCAAATTTTTACCCTCAATATTATTTTTGGCTCTTTTATAATTTGATATCTATTAATATCTTCTGTCATTACTTCATAAATGATATTCTGTTAAAACAGAGTATAATTTATATTTAATACATTAAGTGTGAAGTTAAGTATGCTGACTTCAAAAAAAAGGTTATGACATAGGAAAGGGATGAGGCTTCGTGAAGGTTTTGTAATCATCTATAAGTCAGCATTATAACTCCTAAAATATACCATAATATGAAAATCATAATGATGTCTGGACACTTAACTTTTCAGTGTTGATCCGTGAAGTGGTTGAAAAGAGACTGTATATGTATGAGCATAAGGAAGACACACATCAGTCTCCAGAACCAAAGGATGAGCCTGGTGGTCCTGGAGCAGTGACAGAGTCACTGGAGGCCTCTGAATTCCCGGAGCAGAGCGTGTCACAGACACAGGGGCTGCTTTTAGATGGAGACTACCTACAAAGAACAACATATGACAGAAGGTCATCCCAGGAAAGGAAGTTTATGGAAGAGACAGAGCTGTTAGAGCAGGATGAAGAAACAGCAATGAGGAAGTCCTTCGAGGAGGAAGAATTGTCATAGGAGGGGAGCTTCAAAGTCATGAAACCAATCAACAGCCAAATCAGCAAGCAATCAGGTAATGATGTGCGAGTCCCCTCGGGTTATAGAAATTATGTTGTATTTAGTCAATATGTCTTTTTGTCTAATGGACTGGGCCAATCAAATGTGATAAAATAAAACTAATTTGAAAATGAATCTAATTGAATTCATTTATTTAATAGAATATTCAAAGGCTATATTGTAATTCTAATGAGAATTATATTTAATTACTAGCTTTCTATTACCATTATATGTAACCAGCAAATATATTTTTCCTTAGTCCTTCTAATTTTACAGGTTAGTTTTTTTTAGTACGTATGATATTTAATGTTCAATATCAGTGCTGTCAGCCATTTAGCTTTTCTTCTCTATAGGAAAACTGTTTCACCTACTATAAGAGAGAATGCCTAGCCAGGCGTGGTGACTCACACCTGTAATCCCAACACTTTGGGAGGCTGAGGCAGGCAGATCACCTGAGGTCGGGAGTTTGAGACCAGCCTGACCAACAAGGAGAAACCCCATCTCTGCTAAAAATAAAAAATTAGCTGGGCGTGGTGGCGCGTGCCTGTAATCCCAGCTACTCGGGAGGCTGAGGCAGGAGAATCGCTTGAACCTGGGGTGGAGGTTATGGTGAGCTGAGTTTGCACCATTGCACTCCAGCTTGGGCAACAAGAGCAAAACTCTGTCTCAAAAAAAAAAAAAAGAGAGGATGCCTAAACGTTGTGCTACTGAAAGCTACAGTGCTCCCTTCCTGCGAGGACCAGCTTCAATATTCAAGTAAGGCTTAAGGAATTCAGTGGATTAGTAATATGCTGTCATCTATTTTTTCACATTCCTGCTATTAAAAAATTTCAGGCAATGCCAATAAAGCAAAAATCTCTATTTGCCCTTATACAGTCTCACTCCCCTCCTCGAAGGCAGATCACTGTTACCAGTTAGGTATGAACCATCTAGGCCTTTTGTGAGATACTCCTATACAAATGTATTTGAAAATCTAGAAATTTATAGCTTGATTTTCTTTATATAAATATAAACATTATTTGCTTATTTTATTTTTCACTTAAGAGAATGTCTTAGATCTTTCAAGGTTAGTAGGCGTCCATCTCTTATCTTTTTAAAATATGGTTAAGGTATTACATATTATGACTGTGCTGTAGCATAGGGAATTAACATTTGGTGCTCGCTTCGGCAGCACATATACTAAAAAAAAAAAATGGGAATTAACATTTGACTTTTTAATCTGAATGTGTTAGAGAATTTACCTGCAGTATTAAAATCACAGATTATTTTCTCTCCAAAGCCTTGCTAATCGTAAGCAGTAACTGAAGTCTTCGGAGCCTTTAGATAGATAGAGCCTGTTTTCTTTTTACTTATTTTTATTTTTATTTTTTTGAGACAAGGTCTCACTCTGACACCCAGGCTGGTGTGCAGCAGCACCATCACAGCTCACTGCAGCCTTGACCCCAGGCTCAGGTGATCTTCTCACCTCAGCCTTCCAGGTAGCTGGGACTACAGGCGTGCACCACCACTTCTGGCTAGTTATTGTATTTTTTGTAGAGATGGGCTCTTGCTGTGTTGCCCAGGCTGGTATCCAACTCCTGGGCTCAAGTGATCTGCCCGCCTTGGGTTCCCAAAGTGCTAGGATTACAGGCATGAGCCACTGCACCTGGCTGAGTCTGTTTTTCTCAGAATACTTATAAATATATAAAAGTAGTGATTTAAAATAACTTATAATTATTAACCCATTTACCTTAATTTCTTTTAAGTTAGGTACCAAGAATGTATCCACATTTAAAAACTTTTAAAAAGAATGCACCCATTTTCCCATATGGTATTTCACTGTAACATTCAAGCCTCATGGCAACCTTCTGAAGCATGCATAACAATATTTGTGTTTTTTAGTTTCTAATCCTTAATTCGATCAGCCAGCAAACATTAGCTGAGTGCCTGCTCTGCCTTGGGAATGAGGCTGCAGATACAGCAGTGAACAGTCATAAATACTACATGTTTTTTACAGCCTAGCAGTGGAGCTAAATGAAGTAAATGTTGTAAATAAAGAAACCAAAGCTCAGGGATTTTAAGTGATTTGCAATAGGTGACAAGCCTAGTAGGGAGCAGGACTAAAGCTGGAACCCAAATCTCCTTACTTCTAATCTAATATACTTTCTTCTAATACCTTGCTGTCTTTGTGAGGTATAAAGAATAATTTAAAATAAATTATTGCATTAAAAGCATTTAAAACATTAGAATCACACCTGTCATCCATCACTGGGCTGGTTCCATCTTGTTAAACAGTCTTTATGGTCACCCAAAAATTTATAAGGTATTAATTTTGACAAGAAGACCAAAAATTTTTAATTAGGGCTATTGCTGATTATTATTGTTATTACCAATTTAAAAATATCTGTAACTAGTTTTTAGAAACCTTAAAATTGAGCCGGGCACGGTGGCTTACGCCTGTAATCTCAGCACTTTGGGAGGCTGAGGTGGGCGGATCACAAGGTCAGGAGATCAAGACCATCGTGGCCAACATGATGAAACCCGGTCTGTACTAAAAATACAAAAGTTAGCCAGGCGTGGTGGCAGGCGTCTGTAGTCCCAGCTACTTGGGAGGCTGAGGCAGGAGAATCGCTTGAACCTGGTAGGTGGAGGTTGCTGTTAGTCGAGATCACGTCACTGCACTCCATCCTGGGAGACAGAGCGAGACTCCTTCTCAAAAAAAAAAAACCTTAAAATTGATTTGAGATTGATTATCTTTCATAATCCTCTAATTCTCCTTTAGAATGATCCAGTCCATTAAACACTTTGCAGATGCCAGACCTATGCTCTATAAATCCATAAATTAATTCAGTGTATTAAAAGAAGTCGATATCTATAAACCCCACACTTAATGGGTTAAGCTTAATTGCAATCCTAGTCCATCCTAGAGAGAAACCAAAATAATTGAGAGGTTAGGGCATTGTTGCTGTGAGAAAGCTTAGAGATAACACATATGTTATCTGGAGAAAAGAATGTTAAATGGAAACAAAGTTTGTGAAGAATTTCTTCAAGTACCTGAAGGATTTTATGGGAAATTACAAGATAGCATACTTAGGTTCCATATGTCTAGATGACTTTTCATAACTAAGCAACTTTTGCAAATGGAAGAAAATGGGTACCACTAACATTTGGATGGTTATGGGACCATCATAACATATGCAAAATGCTGGTTCTCCAACTATGACCCTCAGTATGACTTTTAAAGGAATTATAAGCTCCAAATACTTTTTGGAGTATAAAAAGTACTTGACTTTTTCACACATTTGCTAATACCCTTCTCATAAGTTTTATTTCTTTCTGATGTTTTGGCTAACACTTAAGCTAACAGAAGCTAAATAATAATAAAATGAAGGACAGATAGTAAATATATTGAAATTGTCGTTCCTGGCTGGGTGCAGTGGCTTACGCCTGTAATCCAAGCACTTTGGGAGGCCGAGGTGGGCAGATCATGAGGTCAGGAGATCAAGACCATCCTGGCCAACATGGTGAAACCCCGTCTCTACTAAAAATACAAAAATTAGCTGGGTGTGGTGACACATGCCTATAATCCCAGCTACTCGGGAGGCTGAGGCATGAGAATCACTTGAACCCAGGAGGCGGGGGTTGCAGTGAGCCAAGATTGTGCCCCTGCACTCCAGCCTGGCGACAGAGCAAGACTTCGTCTCAAAAACAAAAAAAAAAGAAAGAAAGGAAAAAAGAATAAAAAAGAATTGTAATTCCTGACATAAATTCCCATATCACTAAAATAGATCAGAGAGGTAGAATGTAATCTTCTCTAGCACAGGCATCGTTGCATTTAGGCCATCTGAGGGCTATGAACGTGGCCTGCGAAGTAACTCTGAGCAACACAAGGTGGAGTTTGAAAGCAGATTCAAAGCCAGACCACTGGGCTTGAGTTATGGTAGATGCTTAGTCAATAACATTGTTGAACAGTTCTCATTATTAGAAATGTCTTTCATACTGATTCAAAACCTGCAACTGAAAGATATGAATTAAAAGATAAACTTATAGCATTGTAGGCTTGCTTATAATCAAGTGTTAAAGAGTTTGAAATTTTAGGATAAAAATATTTCAGATATAAGATGCCATTCAAGCAATTTTAACTTCTTTTTGGAAAGAGAGTTCAAAATGAATGAATTTTTATCACTATATTCATTTATGATTTTTATAAATATGAACATTTTTGTGATAATTGTATGTTGTCTTTTAACATTTTAGATTATAACCACTAGGTGTCAGTAAAACCCTAAGGTAAGGTTGACTTGCTGCCAACTTCATAATTTCGTGACCGTAAAAGACCTTGGTGAGCACAGTTAGAAAATATATTGTATTCCTTGGAATCTTCTAGACTCTCAATGAATATTTTATCTCACCCTAAAGTTATCTGTCAGCTCTGTAGGGGTGCCAGACTCTTAAAATGTTCATTTTAGAGTGGACTTTAGTTATCACATACTTCAGTATCTAATTCAGGATCCTTAACAGATGGTCAGTTAGTCTTTGTTTCATCACTTTAAGGATGAGGTTTTCACTTTATGAGCTGCTCTAGATAGCAATTCTGTCTTACTTGGTTTTGTCTCCACAGGCCTGGGCTATGGTAGATGCTTAGTCAATAACATTGTTGGACAGTTCTCATTATTAGAAATTTCTTTCATACTGATTCAAAACCTGTCCTGTTATAACCTTTGCTTATTGGTCATAATCATGAGGGCATGATTATGGTAGAGGCAGACAAAATAATTTTATTGCCGTATCAGCCCTATCATGTACCCCAATAAATTGTTCTTTATCCCCCCCACCAAGTTTTTTTTCTCCCAGTGAGATTCACCACTCTTCCCAATTATTCCTCATGTGGCACAGTTTCAGAACTTGCCCACTCACCAGCCTGGTCACTGTTAACTTGAAATGGCTATTTGGTCAAAGTTTCTCTTAAAACATGTTTCCCAGAATTAGGTAGACAACTCTAGGTGTAATCTGACTCAGCAATCACCCATCACCAAATCACTTTCTCTAAACTCAAATGCCTAAAAATTGTATCTTCCAGGACATCGGTGAGAAAAAGCCAAAATGAGTTTTGAGCAGCTACAATGTCATGAAGTCAACATACTTGGCAGTGGACCCTGCAAACCTATCCTAACATGTTGCTAACCAACTAGGCTATTTCATTATTGACCCTACAACATTGTAGAAGTAACATTAACCAGGGAAGTGGGACTGCTGTGGGAAAACTCATAGCACTAACCTAAGAGAAATGGCAGGAAAAAATAGGTAACTCAAAAAGTATAGCAGTTATTTATCACATACTTCAGTATCTAATTCAGGATCCTTAACAGATGGTCAAAAATTGAGTACTCTTCAGCATGTCCTGACTACACCTTTATATTAAAGTACAATACAGAAATTAATGTGTATGGACAAAACACCTCTAGAATGGTGGAATAAGGATCTCTGAAAATCTGTTCCTCCATAAAAGCAATGTGAATGCAGGCCAGAATTGCCAAAATCAGTATTTTCAGAACTCTAGAAATTAACCAAAGGCTTGCAACAATGAGAAACATTTATTAAAGAAAAATGATTGAATCTTAGTAAGAACAGTAAACTTCATGGCATTTTAACTTGACCTGTTTCCATCCCGCTCTTCCCAGCTCCACCGTAGCCTTGAAAGCCAGTAACCAAGAAACAGAAGCTTAGGAGCTATTGAAAGGAGCGTAAAGGCTTGGTGCCTCCCCACCCCCACAATAAAACCTCATCTCCAGACAGTTGTCACTACTTGGCATCTGTGGCAGCTCTCTGGAAAAGCCCATTTACAGGACATGTCTTTATTTAACCTGACTCAGAACTTTCTCAGTGACAAAAGTCCTGACATCAAGGCATTAAGAACAAAAAGCAGGGCCGGGCGCAGTGGCTCAAGCCTGTAATCCCAGCACTTTGGGAGGCCGAGACGGGCGGATCACAAGGTCAGGAGATCAAGACCATCCTGGCTAACACAGTGAAACCCCGTCTCTACTAAAAATACAAAAAACTAGCCGGGCGAGGTGGCGGGCGCCTGTAGTCCCAGCTACTTGGGAGGCTGAGGCAGGAGAATGGCGGGAACCCGGGAGGCGGAGCTTGCAGTGAGCTGAGATCCCGCCACTGCACTCCAGCCTGGGCGACAGAGCAAGACTCCACCTCAAAAAAAAAAAAAAAAAAGAACAAAAAGCAGCAGCAATTGTTTAACATCACACAGCGCCTGAGTAGAGCAAATAAGAGACTGGCAAAAAAAAAAAAAAAAAAAAATTGAAAATCTTGAGAGTGCAGTGTTGATAAGGGGCTTTGAAAAGCTTTGACATTTGCTGGGCGCTGTTTCTCATGCCTGTAATCCCAGCACTTTGGGAGGCCAAGACGGGTAAATCACAAGGTCAGGAGTTCAAGAACAGCCTGGCCAACATGATGAAACCCCATCTCTACTAAAAATAAAAAATAAATAAATTAGCAAGGCATAGCAGCAGGCACCTGTAATCCCAGCTACTCAGGAGGCTAAGGCAGAAGAATCACTTGAACCCAGGAGGCAGAGGTTGCAGTGAGCCAAGATTGCGCCACTGCACTCCAGCCTAGGTGACAGAGTGAGACTCCATCTCAAAAATAAGAAAAACTTTGACATTCTTGGGAAACTATACATAGGGTACATGTGTAGGACTCCATGCATGCCCAGAAAAGAGCTGAGAAGGCCTGAATCACTCACTTCTGACTGACCTTAAGGATCAGCACAACCAGAAATTGAAAGCTAAGACAGAGTTAAAAACTGCCAAAATAGTAAAGGCATACCCAACACATACAGAGCCCCTCAACAAAGGATGGAAAACTTACTGGTTCAGGGCATTTAAGGAAATCTCTAATCATTACCTGATTGCTAAGCTAACTAAGCAGAGACTTCAGTGACCACACGCAGCAAAGAATACAGATTTTACAAAATTTTTCCAGAGAAGTCGTTAAACAAAAAATAACGAAACAGCAACAAAAAACCCAGGTTGGACGGGTGGCACAAGAATATAACTTTCAGAGTTACTACATTATAATTATTTAAAGTGTTTAATTTTCAGCAAAAAAAAAAAAAAAAAAAAAACAAAGCAGGCAAAAAATAGGAACATATGGCAGTCAAAAAAAGCAGTCAATAGAAACTGTTCCCAAGGAAGTCCAGATTTTTAACTTACTAGACAAAGACTTTAATTGGCTATTTTATGTTCAAAGAACTAAAGAAAACCTTGTCTAAAGAATTAAAGTAAGTATGAGAAAGATGTCTCACCAAATGTGAATATCAGTTAAGAGAGAGAAACAGTTTTTTAGAACCAAATAGAAATTCTGGCATTGAAAAGTACAATAATTGAAATGATAAATTTACTTCAGGGCCTCAATAGCAGATTTGATCTGGCAGAAGAAAATATCCATGAAATTGAAGTTAAGTCCACTGAGATAATTCACTCTGAGGAACAGAAAAATGAATGAAGAAAAATGAGCAGAGCCTCAGAGACCTGTGGGACACCATCAAGCATATCAACATACACATAATGGGGACCCCAGAAGGCGAGGAGAGAAGAGAGAAAGGGGCAGAATATCTGAAGAGATCATGGCTTGAAAACTTACTAAATTTGATGAAAAATGTTGATCTTCACATACATTCAAGACGTTCAGTGAACTCCATATAGGAGAAATTCAAGAGATCCACAATTAGACATATCCTAGTCAAACTGTCAAGAGACAGAGACAAATAGAATCTTGAAAGCAGCAAGACAAAAATGACTGTTCATGTACATGGACTTCTCAATAACATTAACAGCTGACCTCATCAGACATCATGAAGGCCAAAAGGCAATGGGATCATATATTCAAAATGCTAAAAGAAAAAGCTGCCATTCAAGAATTCTGTATCCAGCAAAACTATCCTTTAAAATGAGGAGAAATTAAGACATTCTCATATAATCAAAAACTGAGAGAACTTGTCATTAGCACACCTGCCTTACAAGAAATACTAAAGGGAGTCCTTCATACTGAAATGAAAGGATACTAGACAGCAATTCAAATCCACATTAAGAAAAAAGGAGCACCGGCTTTGCACAGTAGCTCACGCCTGTAATCCCAGCACTTTGGGAGGCCAAGGCAGGTGGATCACAAGGTCAGGAGATCGAGACCATCCTGGCTAACACAGTGAAACCCCGTCTCTACTAAAAATACAAAAAATAAGCCGGGCATGGTGGCAGACGCCTGTAGTCCCAGCTACTCGGGGAGGATGGTGTGAACCCGGGAGGCGGAGTTTGCAGTGAGCCGAGATGGTGCCACTGCACCCCAGCGTGGGCTACAGAGTGAGACTCTGTCTCAAAAAAAAAGAAAAAGAAATAGGGGGCACCAATAAAGACTGTATATAGGTATATAAATGATAGTATAAATTTACTTTTCTTTGTAATTCTTCTGTCATTTAAAAGACAGTTACATCATAAAGCAATCATTATAAAACTGTATTAATGGACTTATAATGTATAAAGATGTAATTTGTAGGGTGGATCATCACAAGGTCATGAGATTGAGACCATCCTGGCCAACATGGTGAAACCGTGTCTCTACTAAAAATACAAAAATGAGCTGGGTGTGGTGGTGCATGCCTGTAGTCCCAGCTACTGGGGAGGGTGAGGCAGGAGAATTACTTGAACCCAGGAGATGGAGGTTGCAGTGAGCCGAGATCGCACCACTGCTCTCCAGCCTGGTGACAGAGCAAGACTCTGTTTCTAAATAAATAAATAAAACGAAGGAGAAGGAACAGAATAATACTAGAGAAAGCTTTTTGTATACTCTTGAAATTAGACCACTATTAATCTGAAGTAGATTGTCTTAAGATGTTAATTGTAATCCCCAGAGCAGCCACTAAGAAAGTATCTTTTTACAAAATAGTAAAAGTAGCTGGGTGCGGTGGCTCACTCCTGTAATCCCAACACTTTGGGAGGCTGAGGCAGACAGATCACTTGAGGTCAGGAGTTCAAGACCAGCCTGGCCAACATGGTGAAACCCCATCTCTACTAAAAATACACAAAATTAGCCAGGTATGGTGGCACATGCCTATAATCCCAGCTGTTCAGGAGGCTGAGGCAGGAGAATCGCTTGAACCCAGACAGTAGAGGTTGCAGTGAGCTGAAGTCGTGCCACTGAACTCCAGCCTGGGCAACAGAGCAAGACTCCATCTCAAAAAAATAAAAAACAGTAAAAGAAACAAGAGTATTAAAAGCTTTTCCTGGAAGATACCCATTTAATGCAAAAGAGAGCAATAATGGAGGAATAAAGGTACAAAAAATACATAAGACATATAAAAATCCAAATAGCAAAATGGTAAATTAAAATCCTAGCTTATCGGTAATTTAATCAAAAGTAAATGGCTTAAACACCCTAACTGGAAGGCAAAGATTGCCAGAATGAGGGTTTTTAAAAATAATCCAACCATACTATTAGAGACACATTTTAGATTCAGAGACACAAATTGGTTGAAAATAAAAGGATAGACAAAGATATAGCATGCAAAGAGTAACCAAAAAAAAGCTGGAGTGGCTATATTAATATCAGACAAAATGAACTTTAAGATAAAAATAGTTACAAGAGATAAAGAAATGCATTTTATGATAAAAAGGTCAATCTTCGGAAAGACAATAATTATAAACACATATGCACCTAACAACGGCTCCAAAATACATGAAGCAAAAAGTGATAGAATTAAAGGGAGTATTAGACAAGTCAAAACAATAGATACTTCAAAACCCCACTCTCAATAATGGATAGACTAAGAAGAAGATCAGCAAAGAAAAAGAAGATGTGAAATATAAACTAATTAACCTTAGACAGCTATAGAAATACTTAACAACAGAATACACATTCTTTTCAAGTGCACATGGAACATTCTCCAGGATCATGTTAGACCAAAAATAAGCCTTAGTAAATTTTAAAATATTGAAAATTGCACAATGTGTGCTCTCCAATCACAACACATTTAAGTTAAAAGTCAGTAATAAAAGGAAGTTTGGGAAATTCACAAATGTGTGGAAATTAAACAATATACCCCTAAATAATAAATGGTTCAAAGGAGAAATCATAGAAAAATTAGAAAGTAATTTGAGGTGAATAGAAACAGAAATAGGCCAGATGCTGTGGCTCATGCCTGTAATCCCAACACTTTGGGAGGCCAAGGTGAGTGGATCGCTTGAGCCCAGGAGTTCAAGACCAGCCTAGGCAACCTGGCAAAACCCTGTTTCTCCAAAAAAGAACAAAAATTAGCCAGGCATGGTGGTACATGCCTATAGTACCAACTACTCGAGAGACTGAGATAGGAGAATCATCTGAGCCCAGGAAGTTCAAGGCTACAGTGAGCCATGATCATGCCACTGCACTCCAGCCTGTCAATAGAGTGAGACTATGTCTTTAAAAAAAGAAAATACAACAAAGATACAACATACCAGAATCTCTGGGACACATTTAAAGCAGTGTGTAGAGGGAAATTTATAGCACTAAATGCCCACAAGAGAAAGCAGGAAAGATCTAAAATTGACACTTTAACATCACAATTAAAAGAACTAGAGAGGCAAGAGCAAACACATTCAAAAGCTAGCAGAAGGCAAGAAATAACTAAGATCAGAGCAGAACTGAAGGAGATAGAGTCACAAAAAACCCTCCAAAAAATCAATGAATCCAGGAGTTGGTTTTTTGAAAAGATCAACAAAATTGACAGACCGCTAGCAAGACTAATAAAGAAGAAAAGAGAGAGGAATCAAATAGACGCAATAAAAAATGATAAAGGGGATATCACCACCGACCCCACAGAAATACAAACAACCATCAGAGAATACTATAAATGCCTCTACGCAAATCGACTAGAAAATCTAGAAGAAATGGATAATTTCCTGGACACTTACACTCTCCCAAGACTGAACCAAGAAGAAGTTGAATCCCTGAATAGACCAATAGCAGGCTCTGAAATTGAGGCAACAATTAATAGCCTACCCACGAAAAAAAGTCCAGGACCAGATGGATTCACAGCTGAATTCTACCAGAGGTACAAGGAGGAGCTGGTACCATTCCTTCTGAAACTATTCCAATCAATAGAAAAAGAGGGAATCCTCCCTAACTCATTTTATGAGGCCAACATCATCCTGATACCAAAGCCTGGCAGAGACACAACAAAAAAAGAGAATTTTAGACCAATATCCCTGATGAACATCGATGCAAAAATTCTCAATAAAATACTGGCAAACCGGATTCAGCAGCACATCAAAAAGCTTATCCACCATGATCAAGTGGGCTTCATCCCTGGGATGCAAGGCTGGTTCAACATTCGCAAATCAATAAACGTAATCCAGCATATAAACAGAACCAAAGACAAGAACCACATGATTATCTCAATAGATGCAGAAAAGGCTTTTGACAAAATTCAACAGCCCTTTATGCTAAAAACGCTCAATAAATTCGGTATTGATGGAACGTACCTCAAAATAATAAGAGCTATTTACGACAAACCCACAGCTAATATCATACTGAATGGGCAAAAACTGGAAAAATTCCCTTTGAAAACTGGCACAAGACAGGGATGCCCTCTCTCACCACTCCTATTCAACATAGTGTTGGAAGTTCTGGCTAGGGCAATCAGGCAAGAGAAAGAAATCAAGGGTATCCAGTTAGGAAAAGAAGAAGTCAAATTGTCCCTGTTTGCAGATGACATGATTGTATATTTAGAAAAACCCATCGTCTCAGCCCAAAATCTCCTTAAGCTGATAAGCAACTTCAGCAAAGTCTCAGGATACAAAATTAATGTGCAAAAATCACAAGCATTCTTATACACCAGTAACAGACAAGCAGAGAGCCAAGTCAGGAATGAACTTCCATTCACAATTGCTTCAAAAAGAATAAAATACCTAGGAATCCAGCTTACAAGGGATGTAAAGGACCTCTTCAAGGAGAACTACAAACCACTGCTCAGTGAAATCAAAGAGGACACAAACAAATGGAAGAACATACCATGCTCATGGATAGGAAGAATCAATATCGTGAAAATGGCCATACTGCCCAAGGTTATTTATAGATTCAATGCCATCCCCATCAAGCTACCAATGAGTTTCTTCACAGAATTGGAAAAAACTGCTTTAAAGTTCATATGGAACCAAAAAAGAGCCCGCATTGCCAAGACAATCCTAGGTCAAAAGGACAAAGCTGGAGGCGTCACGCTACCTGACTTCAAACTATACTACAAGGCTACAGTAACCAAAACAGCATGGTACTGGTACCACAACAGAGAAATAGACCAGTGGAACAGAACAGAGTCCTCAGAAATAATACCACACATCTACAGCCATCTGATCTTTGACAAACCTGACAAAAACAAGAAATGGGGAAAGGATTCCCTATTTAATAAATGGTGCTGGGAAAATTGGCTAGCCACAAGTAGAAAGCTGAAACTGGATCCTTTCCTTACCCCTTATACGAAAATTAATTCAAGATGGATTAGAGACTTAAATGTTAGACCTAATACCATAAAAACCCTAGAAGAAAATCTAGGTAGTACCATTCAGGACATAGGCATGGGCAAGGACTTCATGTCTAAAACACCAAAAGCAACGGCAGCAAAAGCCAAAATTGACAAATGGGATCTCATTAAACTAAAGAGCTTTTGCACAGCAAAAGAAACTACCATCAGAGTGAACAGGCAACCTACAGAATGGGAGAAAATTTTTGCAACCTACTCATCTGACAAAGGGCTAATATCCAGAATCTACAAAGAACTCAAACAAATATACAAGAAAAAAACAAACAACCCCATCAAAAAGTGGGGAAAGGATATGAACAGACATTTCTCAAAAGAAGACATCCATACAGCCAACAGACACATGAAAAAATGCTCATCATCACTCGCCATCAGAGAAATGCAAATCAAAACCACAATGAGATACCATCTCACACCAGTCAGAATGGCAATCATTAAGAAGTCAGGAAACAATAGATGTTGGAGAGGATGTGGAGAAATAGGAACACTTTTACACTGTTGGTGGGATTGTAAACTAGTTCAACCATTATGGAAAACAGTATGGCGATTCCTCAAGGATCTAGAACTAGATGTACCATATGACCCAGCCATCCCACTACTGGGTATATACCCAAAGGATTATAAATTACTCTACTACAAAGACACATGCACACGTATGTTTATTGCGGCACTATTCACAATAGCAAAGACTTGGAATCAACCCAAATGTCCATCTGTGACAGACTGGATTAAGAAAATGTGGCACATATACACCATGGAATACTATGCAGCCATAAAAAAGGATGAGTTTGCGTCCTTTGTAGGGACATGGATGCAGCTGGAAACCATCATTCTTAGCAAACTATCACAAGAAGAGAAAACCAAACACCGCATGTTCTCACTCATAGGTGGGAACTGAACAATGAGATCACTTGGACTCGGGAAGGGGAACATCACACACTGGGGCCTATCATGGGGAGGGGGGAGGAGGGAGGGATTGCATTGGGGAGTTATACATGATATAACGTTATGCACATGTACCCTAGAACTTAAAGTATAATAAAAAATAAAAAAATAAAAAAAAAAAAGAATATTAAAAAAAAATAAAAATAAAAAAAAATAAAATAAAAAAAGAAAATACAACATGACAAAACTTATGGGTGCATCTAAAGCAATGCTTAGACAGAAATTTATAACTCAAAGTCTATGTTTAAAACAGAAGAAACATCCCAAATCAATAACCTAAACTCCCACCTTAAAAAACTAAAAAAAGAGGAAAAGAAACCCAAAGCCAGTGCAGAAAGAAAACAATAAAGATTAGAGCAGAAATTAATGAAATAGAGAATAGAAAAACAATTGAGAAAATCACTAAAACCACAAATTTGGTTTTTCTGCAAAGATTAACAAAATTGACAAACCTGAAACTAAACCAACCAAGAAAAAAAGAGAACACCTAAATTATTAAATTAGGAATGAAGGAAATGATATTTTACCAGCCCTACATTAATAAAGATTGTTATGGGAATATTATGAACAACTGTAGACCACCAAATTAAATAACTTAGATGAAATTGACAAATTCCTAGAAAGATGCAATTTACCAAAACTAACTCAAAAAGAAATAGAAAATCTGAATAGATCTGTAACAAAGAGATTGGATTATTAATTTTTGAAACTTCCCATAAAGGAAACCCCTGACTCAGACAGCTTCACTGATGAATTCTAATAAACATTTACAGAAAAGTTAAGGTCAAACGTTCACAAACTGTGAAAAACATAGAAGAAGGGAACAGTTCCCAACTCATTCTATGAGACCAGTTTACCCTAATAGCAGAATCAGACAAAGACATCACAAGAAAACTATAGACCAATATCCTTTAAATATATAAATGCAAAAATCCTCAATGAAATACTAGCAAACTGAATTTAGCAACGTACAAAAAGGATGACCAACTGGGATTTATCCAAGGAATACAAGGTTGTGAAATCCAAAAATCAATATAATATGTTATATTCATGACACAAGTTTACCCATATAAACAAATCTGCACATGTACCCTGAACCTAAGAGTTTAAAAAATAAAATTAAAAGAATATATGCCATATTAATACAATGACAGAAACCACATGATCATCTCAATAGATGCAGAAACAGCATATGGCAAAATTCAACACACTTTCATATTAAAAACAGTCAACAAAATTAGGAATGGACAGAAACTTCCTCAATCCTGTACAAGGCATCTAGGAAAATTCCACAACATAATACTTAACGGTGAAAGATTTAATGTTTTCCTTATAAGATCAGGAATAAGACAAAGACATCTTATCTTGCCACTTTATTCAACATTGTACTGGAAGTTCTAGTAATGGCATTTAGGCAAGAAAAAGAAAAGTCATCCAGATTGGAAAGGAAAAATAAAAATGTCTTCAGTTGCAGAATTTTAAGCAATTTATGAAAACACTATTAGAGGTAATACATGAGTTCAGCAAGTTTGTAGACCACAAAATCAATAGTTTAAAAAAATTGCATTTTTATACATTGGCAATGAACAATCTGAAAGGAAATTAAGAAAACAATCTCAGGCCGGGCGCGGTGGCTCAAGCCTGTAATCCCAGCACTTTGGGAGGCCGAGACGGGCGGATCACGAGGTCAGGAGATCGAGACCATCCTGGCTAACACGGTGAAACCCCGTCTCTACTAAAAACTACAAAAAACTAGCCGGGCGACGTGGCGGCGCCTGTAGTCCCAGCTACCCGGGAGGCTGAGACAGGAGAATGGCGTGAACCCGGGAGGCGGAGCTTGCAGTGAGCTGAGATCTGGCCACAGCACTCCAGCCTGGGTGACAGAGCGAGACTCCGTCTCAAAAAAAAAAAAAAAGAAAAGAAAACAATCTCATTTACAAAGCATCAAAAAGGATTAAATACTTAAGAATAAATTTAACCAAAGAGATGCAAGACTTACACAGTATATTGAAAACTACTTAACACTCATGAAGGAAATTAAAGAAGACCTAAATAAATGGAAAGACATTGCATATTCATATTGGAACACTTAACGGTGTAAAGATGGCAGGACTCCCCAGAGTGATCTCCAGATTCAATGCAATACCAATCAAAATCCCAACAGACTGTTTTTACGGAAATGGAAAAGCCAGTCCTAAAACCCATATTGAATTACAGGGGAACCTTAGCTGCCAAACAGTCTTGAAAAAGAACAAAACTGTAGGACTCACACTTCCCAACTTCAGAGCTATCGTATTCAAAACTGTGTGGTAAGGGGTAAGGATAGAAATATAGATCAATGGAATACTACAGAGTCTAGAAATAAATCCATTCCTCTAAGGTCAATTAATTTTGACATGTGTCCAAGATCCTTCAATAAGGGAAGAATGATCTTTTCAATAAATGGTAATGGAACAACTAGATATCCAAATGCAAAAGAATTAAGTAAAATCCCGCTTCACACCATGTACAAAAATTTACTCCAAATGGATTATAGACCTAAATGTAAGAGCTAGAACTCAAGACAAGATAACAGTAAAATATTGTGACTGTGGATTAGACAATAGTTTCTTATATATGACATCAAAAGCACAAGTGATAAAAGAAAAAAAAAGATAAATTGGATTTCATCAAAATTTAAAACTTGTGCTTCAAAGGACACCATCAAGAAAGTGAATAGATAATTCAGAGAATGGACGAAAATGTTATCAAAGCATATATCTAACAAAAAATTTATTATCCAGAATATACAAATAACTACAACTCAACAATAAAATGACAACCTACTTTAAAAATGAGTAAAGGGTTTAAAAAGACATTTCTCCAAAGAATTTAAACAAATAGCCAATAAACACATGGAAAATGTTCAATAACATTAGTCATTAAGGAATTGCAAATCAAAACTACTTCATACCCATTAAGGTGGCTAAAATTTAAAAAGACAGACAATAGCTAGTTATTAAGGATGAGGAGAAACTGGAGCACTCATTCAAGCAAATAAAGTTAATGATTTATGACACGGCACTGGTCACATCTGGATTCCAGGTCCTAAAACTGAGTTGAAGATCATACAATCACAATACAGAAAAAGACTTGAGAACCCATCTAATCCCATTGATCCTTAGATTTGATTCAGTCCACAAAAACTATCAATCCATGGCAGAAACTGAAAAATAAAGACAATACTATACGTTTTTCCCAATTAAAGAACTGTCCTTTATTCTGAGATTATATTAGAGGAGAGGGTGGTGTGAGAAATTAAAGATAATAAAGAGTAGTAGTTCAGAATTTTTCCCCCAATTGTCCATTCTTAAAATTGTTTTTGAAAAGTTATTGGTCTGTGAAACCCAAAAATCTTGGAACATTTGTCCATACCTCCCTCATTGTTTGAATAGGCTACATATATTAATGATTCCTGATAACTAGCAATAGTTATTTTTATCAGGAGTAAGAGGAGGGGTGGATAATTTACTTTCTAGTGTATCACTTTTAGTATCTATGGGATGTTAAAAATTGTTTTTATTGTTATTTATTCCATTTTATTTTATTGAGGCTATTTGGAAGTTATTAGAAATCATGGTATAATTCTAGCACTTTGGGAGGCCAAGGCAAGAGGATTGCTTGAGCCCAAGAGTTTGAGACAAGCCTGGACAACACAGTGAGACCCTGTCTCTACAAAAGAATTTTGTAAATTAGCCTGGCTTGGTGGCACATGCCTGTAGTCCCACCTGCTTGGGAGGCTGAAGTGGGAGGATTGCTTGAGCCCAGGAAGTCGATTGCACCACTGCCCTGCCGCGTAGGCGACACTGTGAAACCCTATTGAAAGAAAGAAAAGAAAGTGAAAAAGAAAGGAAAGGGGGGAGGGAGGGAGGGAGGGAGAAAGAGAGAAAGAAGGAAGAGAAAAAGAAAGAGACTGAGGAAAGGGAAGGAAGGAAGGAAGGAGGGAGGGAGGGAGGAGGCAGGAAGGAAGGAAGGGTGGGAGGGAGGGCGGGCGGGAGGAAGAGAGGTGGGAGAGATTATGAAAAAGAGAAAAGATCTCTCCTAAATTCACCACCAAGATTGAGTAAGAATTATCACTTATAATATTGCCTTTCAGTCTTTTTATGTATATGTTTATAATTTCATAAAATTGGGATGATGAATATAATTTTATTTTCTGTTTTTATCATTAAATATATTTTGTGTTTTCCCATATTATTCAGTATTCCTTACAAATAGTACCTAAAGTGCAATTATTGATTTAATGAAGTCCTACTGCTGGTCATTGAAGCTTTCCTAATTTTTTACTCTTCTAAAATTATAAATAACATTTTCAATCATAATTGTGTCTTTAAATCTTTCCTTGGCATAGATTCCTACAAGTGAGATTACTAGGTCAAATAATGAACATTTTTAGGCTCTTGATATATATTTATGATCATTGCTTTCCAGAAAGATTGTGCCAACTTTTTACACTCCCATCAATGTCAGTGGAATCTGAATAAGTTGGATTTTGCCTTCTTTAATAACACATCTTTTATGCTAAAAGATAAGTAGTAGGAATTTTCACCTCACCTCCAGTAATGACAGACCAAGACCCAACTGGAGGAGTCCCAACAGAAAATACCTATCAACACTGGACAATAATACCAAAAGCAACTGCATCAGTGAATTGGAGAGTGGACAGAGCAGATAAAATCGGGTGGAGGAGACAAGCTCAGAGAAAAGAGGATGAGAGCTGTACAAGTTAAGTTCTCTGTTTTTATTTCTTCTGTCTGAGGCTAAATATAGTCTATTTGGAGTGTATGGTCTTGGAGGAGACACAAATTGAAAACAGCTGTCTTTTTGACCAGGGAAATTAAAAAAAAAAAAAAAAAAGAAAAAGACGAGCTAGAGAATCATGGACACTGAAAAAAGTGGAAGAATCTTGGAAGCAAAAGAGCAAGAGAAGGTTTCAGCAAACATGTCTGCCCACATTTCCGAGTGACCCTTGAACCATATATGTATGGACCAAATTCAAAGCAGCTCATCTGGAGAAAAAATATCTAAACTGAGACTGAAGCTGCCACCCCAAAAAACTCAAACATAAATGATTGCCTGCTTAAACAAAAGAAATCATAGTCATGAGAGAAAATTAACTGAATCCAGAATTTCTACAACTTAATATTGATAAGGTCCAGGATACAATAAGAAAAACTACCTATCGTATAAAGAACCAAGAAAATGAAACATATTCTTAAAAGAAAATCAACTGAGTCCAGTGCCAAGATGTGCCAGATGCTGGAATTAGCAGCCAATGATTTTTAAACAGCTATTAGAACTCTCCTCAATGAAGTAAAGCAAAATATGCTTTCAGTGAGTTGAAGAATGTGAAATATCAAGAGAGAGGTGATTAAAGAAAGAAATCATTTATCAAGAGAGAAATGATTAAAGAAAGAACCAAATGATATCTGATATACCCACCTGCTGTTCCCATCCCCTCCGCCTCCACAACACATACAAACCATTTGCCTACCTAGCAAATTTCTCGTCCTTAAGTACTCAACTTAAGAGTTCCCACTTTAAGAAGCCTTTCTCAGGGCTCCAGTGTCCTTGCAGCACACACCAGGCCTAAACTTACCAAGACAAGAACAATTGCAAGTGCAGAGTTTCCCATTGCCCCCCACAGTTGGATGGCTCACATTGACTGAGAAGAGCTGGATATTAGACTACGGGAAAGGAACTTCAGCCCTGTATTCTTACATAAGCATGATCAGCTACATGACAGGGGAAGTACCAGGCCTTCCCGTGGCATGGTCAGAGTCTGGGATCCAAGTCTTATAGTTTTAACTATGTAACATGGTGGATCAGCAGTTTCCAACTCTGATCTGCCACTCAGCATTCTACCACAATTAGCTTCATTGCCTTAGGTACTCAATTCTAGCTAGTATCTGTGGTGCATGTTTCAGAACCCAGTGGTCATATTCCATGGGAGGCCAGCTCCATCTCTGGAAGACCAATCTGCAGAGAATGAGTCCTAGGCAAGTTGACCCTAAATTCTCAGTTTACCCCCTAAATTCAAAAGGTGCCTCATTTTCCGTTCCATTATCATCTCATACTATTTCAGCCATGAGTATTAAGAGGCCAGTGACTGACATAGCTCTAAGAAGGCATTGCTAAACAGACCAGGGGTCACAGGAACTCTTATATGAAGCTCAATTCATCTAGTAGTTTTCCAAATTTTTCTAACTCCTTGATTTGCAGATACCCAGGTTTATCATTCATCTCATGTCAGAAGTTGCATTTTGTTTGTTTGTTTGTTTGTTTGTTTTTTGAGACGGAGTCTCTCTTTGTTGCCCAAGCTGGAGTGCAGTGGTGCCATCTCGGTTCACTGCAAGCTCCGCCTCCCAGGTTTACGCCATTCTCCTGCCTCAGCCTCCAAGTAGCTGGGACTACAGATGCGCACCACCCGCCACGCCCGGCTAATTTTTTGTATTTTTAGTAGAGACAGGGTTTCACCGTGTTAGCCAGGATGGTCTCGATCTCCTGACCTCATGATCCGCCCGCCTCGGCCTCCCAAAGTGCTGGGATTACAGGCATGAGCCACCGCGCCCGGCCATAAGTTGCATTTTTATTTACAAACGATGGCTACCCAAATGACCAACACTTAGTTTGCTTTTTTCATACAGCTGGTAATATTTTTGCATTAAGCTGACTCTCATGCCTTTCCCATGCGCTATGGTTTGAATGTTTGTTCCCTGCAACTCATGTTGAAACTTAATCCCCAGTGTGGCAGTACTGAGAGGCAGGACCTTTAAGAGGTGGTGGGTCATGAGAGCTCTGCCCTCATGTATGGGTTCATCCACACATGGATCAATGGATTGATGAGTTAAGTGATTAATGGGTTATCACAGGAGTGGCACTGGTGGCTTTATAAGAAGAGCAAGAGAGACCTGAACTAGCACACATAGCCCGCTTGCCATGTGATGCCCTGCACCACCTGGGGACCCTGCAAAGAGTCCCCACCAGCAAGAAGGCCCTTACCAGATGCAGCCCCACAGCCTGGGATTTCTCGGCTTCTATAACTGTGAGAAGTAAATTCTTTTCTTTATAAATTATCCAGTTTCAGGTATTCCGTTATAAGCAATAGAAAATGGACTAAGAAAATTGGTATCAGAAGTGGGGCTGTTGCTAATAACGAATACCTGAAAATGTGAAAGTTAGGGCAGAGGCCGGAAGCATTTGGAGAAGCAGGCCGGAAAAAGCCTCCGATTCATTCTGGTAAAGGCTTAGACGACAAGAAGACTAAGGAAAATTTGGAACTCATTGGAGATTGTTTAAGTGATCATGACCAGAATACTGATAGAAATTTGGACAATGAAGGCCATTCTAACAAGGTCTCAAATGGAACTCTATTGGAACCTAGATTAAAAAAAAAAAAAAAAAAAAAAAAAAAACTTGGTTGAACTGTGTCCATGTCTGAGGGCTTTGTGGAAGACCAAACTTGAAAGTGATGAACTAGGATATCTGGTGGAAGAAATATCCAAGCAGAAAATCATTCAGTCTGCTACATGGCTACTTTTAATTGCTAACATTAAGCTGTGAGAGGGAAAAAAACATGACTTGGAGACAGAATTTATAACCAAAAGAAAAGCAAAGCAGAAAGATTTGGAAAATTCTCAGCCTGGCCATGTAAAGAGTGAAAAATGGCTGGGCACAGTGGCTCACGCCTGTAATCCCAGCACTTTGGCAGCCTGAGGTGGGCAGATCACTTGAGCCCAGGAGTTTGAGACCAGACCAGGAGTTTGCGCAACATGGCAAAACCCCACCTCTACAAAAAATAAAAAAAAAAAAATTAGCTGGGTGTGGTGGTGCACAGCTGCTGGTAGTTCCAGCTGCTCAGGAAGCTGAGGTGGTAGGATCACCAGAGCCTAGGGAGCTGCAGTGAGCCATAATCACACCACTGTATTCCTGGGCAACACAGTGAGACCCTTCCTCAAAAAAAAAAAAAGTGAAAAAGGATGTTTAGAAGAGGAAATCAAGGGTGGAGTACAGTGACCTCTTGCCAAAGAGATGAGCACAGATAGAAGGAAGTCAGGTGCTTCTCCTCAAAACAATGAAAGAAAGACTGCAAAGCCATTCCAAAGACCTTTGAGGCTTCCTCCCTGTTACAGGCCCGAGACCTATGAGGGCAGGGATGAGCCCAAGACACCTTCCACAGACTTCCTCTGCAGGACCGCCTCAGGACCCTGTTCACCAGATTCTGGTGAGGTGCTTCTCAGCTGCCCCAGCTATGGCTCAAGTAGTCCCAGGTGTGGATCAAACCGCTGCTCAAGAAGATGCAAGCTATAGCCTTGATGGTGTCTCATGATGCCAGTTCTGCAGGCCTTGCAGAAAGCAATAGCTGTAGAGGATTGGCAGCCTCTACCTAGATTTCACAGGATGTGGCTGAAAGCCTAAGAGCCAGGTAGAGACATGTTCAGGGATGACATCACTGCAGAGAGCCCTCACTAGAGTAATGCTAGCAGAAACGTGGCATCAGAGCTGCTGCAGAGAGCACCCACCAGGGTTGCTAGTGGAGCCATGGGAGCGGGACCACCACCAGGACCCCAGGGTGGTGGAGTCCCCAGCAGCATGCAGCGCCTGCATGGCAAAGCTTCAGGCACTGGACTCTGACTGCAAGCAGCCACGTGGACTGTACCCAGCAAAGCCAGGGGGTGGAAGCAGCTGCCTGAAGCCTTAGGGCCCCAACCTCTGCCCCAATGTATACAGCAGGTGGCACATGGAGTCAAAAGAGACTATTCTCCAGCTTTAAGATTTGATGTCTTCTTTGCTGGGTCTTGGACTTGCTTGGGGCCTATTACTCCTCTCTTTTTGCCTATTTCTCCCTTTTGAAATAGGAATGTCTGGCTAATGCCTGTACCACCACTGTATCTTGGAAGAAGATAGCTTGTTTTGATTTCACAGGCTCACAGGTGAGGCTCTGGACTTTGAACTGAAATTTTGTGCTGGAATTAGTTCAGACTTTGGAACTATGGGAGTGGAATGAATGTGAGAAGGAAATGAGTTTTGGGGGGCCAGGGGTAGAGTGCTACCATTTGACCATCTCCTCTAAAACTCAATCCTCAATGTGGCAGTATTAAAAGGTGGGGGCTCTCCAAGGGGTGATTGGATCATGAGGGCTCTGCCCTCATGAATAGATTAACCCACGCAAGGATTCATGGGTTGATTGATTAATGGGATGTCACAAGAGTGGGACTGGTGGCTTTCTAAGCAGGGGAAAGAGACCTGAACCAGCACATCATGTGATGCCCTGTCACCTCAGGACTCTGCACAGTTCCCACCAGGAAGAAGGCCCTCACCAGATTGCAGCCCCTCAACCTTGAGCTTCTCAGCCTCCAGAGCTGTCCAATAAATTCCTCTTTTTAATAAATCATCCAGTTTCAGGTCATCTGTTATAAGTAGCAGAAAACAGACCAAGATATCATGACGTTGGTTTTGCTTGAATTTCAGTATTCAGTCACTTGTTATAATATGAGTTAATAAGATACAGTATTTCAGATACTATTATTAAAATTATGGCCAGATGCAGTGGCTCACGCTTGTAATTCCAGCATTTCAGGAGGCTGTGGCAAGTGGATCACCTGAGGTCAGGGGTTTGAGACCAACCTGGCCAATATGGTGAAACTCCACCTCTACTAAAATACAAAACTTAGCCAGGCATGGTGGCACGCACCTGTAGTCCTAGCTACTCAAGAGGCTGAGACAGGCGGATCACTTCAACCCTGAGGCGGAGGTTGCAGTGAGCCGAGATCGCACCAGTGCACTCCAGTCTGGGCGACAGAGTGAGACTTTATCTCAAATAATAATAATAATATTAATAATAAATAAAAGTACCTAAAAATTTTTTGTCAGAGGTAATTTTATCAAGTAAGTTCACCAGTGCCTCATTTTTAAACTGCTACTTGTTTCAGTTTTCTTTGTTCTCTGTGATACAGTCAGGTAGCTGGATTTTTTTTTTTTTTTTTGTAGAGACAGTCTCTGTCACCCAGCCTGGAGTGCAGTGATACCATCTCAGCTCACTGCAATTTCCATCCCCCGAGTTTAAGCAATTCTCCTGCCTCAGCCTCGCAAGTAGCTGGGATTACAGGCACACGCCACCACAGCCGGCTAATTTTTATATTTTTAGTAGAGACAGGGTTTCATCATATTGGCTAGTCTGGTCTCAAACTCCTGACCTCAAGTGATCCACCCATCTCAGCCTCCCAAAGTGCTGGGATTACAGGCATGAGCCACCACGCCCAGCAGGATGTTTAAATGGGACTCCCTTCTCAGGGGAAGCCATGGCCCTAGAGGCTGAGAACTATGCAGTAGCACCTGGTACTGCTATATCCTGAGAAAGGCACCAACTGCAAGGCCCTGCAGAGAGACAGCAGGCTGTGAGCACTAGGCCTCACCCAGCATGATGCTGTAGACGGGGAGTGCAGGGAGACCAGGGGTGGCGCTTGTTCTGGAGCTACTTGTGTACCACGCAGTGTCTAGGCGGGAAAGAAGCTTCAAGGGGAGAGCTCAGTAGTTTGACCTGTGTTCCTTGGAGCTGGAGTTAATTGCTACTGCAAAATGGAATGTACCACCAAACAACAACTAGTGGATCCATACGCCACGTAGTAAGACAAGCCAGGATAGCAAGAGCATTTGGACTCCCTCAGGTCAATTTACAGCAGGACTGCTCAGCCTTCACCTTCCACACAACCAGCCTGCCATTGCTCATGTTTCCCACTGACCACAGCCTGATGACTTTGGGCATCTCACAGGCAAAAGTGCCGGACATGGCATGGCTGGCTAGTACACCAAGGGCCCCAGCAGTACAGCATCAGATACTTCTCACACCAGCTCTAAGCCCCGAAAGGACTTGCTGTCCCTGACCACTAATGTCAGGGCACACTTCCTTTGATCAGTGCATGGCTTCAGAAGAACTACAGCCAGCTCCCTCCTGGGATATTTGAGGAACCCTCAAACTTCTCTTTGAGAGGAAGAACCAAGATTTGATACCCACAAGCTAGAGGACCCTGAAGGTAGATCACGAGTGCACCACTTCTGCAGATTCCTGCTCTCCCTGGACCCAACACCTTCTAACAGAGGGGTGGGAAACAACAAGCATCTGCAACAAGTTGAGAGCAATTTGAAGAAAAGAGGAAAAGCCAGGTGTACCAGTGTCAGCCCTCTTCCACTCCATAGATCGTCCAATCTGAAGCTGGCTAGATGTGGGAGGGAGAGGTTTCCAACTGGTGGAGCGTCCAGAGTTTTGACTATTGCACTGTATTAGACTCGGTTATTTGACTAGAGGTTCTAGTACCTTAAACATGAACAGAAACAGGCAACAAAAGTAAAAATATACAAATTGGATTACATCAAAATTTAAGACTTCTGTGTACCAAAGTACACAATCAACAGAGTAAAAGGGCAACCTATGGAACAGAAGAAGATATTTGCCAGTCATATATCTGAAAAGAGGTTAATACCCAGAATACACAAAGAATTCCTACAACTCAACAATAACGACAACAACAAAATAATCCCAATTTAAAATGGACAAAAGAATTAAATAGACATTTCTCCAAAGATGATATACAAATAGATAACAAGCATATGAAAAGATATGCAACATCATCAATCATTAGAAAAATGCAAATCAAAACTGTAATGAGATATCACCTTATACCATTTAGGATGGCTACTACCCAAAACACAATACAAAGTAAGTGTTGGTGAGAATGTGGGACAATTGGAATCCTTGTACACTGTCACTGGAATGCAAGATGGTACAGCCACTATGGAAAAGGCATGATGGTTCCTCAAAAAATTCAAAGTAGAATTACCATATGATCCAGCAATCTCATTTCTGGGATATATCCAAAATAATTGAAAGCAAGGTCTTGAAGAGATATTTCTACACCCATGTTCACAGCAACACTATTCACAATTGCCAAGAGGTGGAAGCAACCCAAGTATCTGCATGAATGAATGGATAAACAAAATATGGTATATGCGCACCATGGAAGAATATTCAGCCTTAAAAAGGAAGGAAATTCTGACAAATGCTATAATATGCATAAAACTTGAAGGCATCATGTTAAGTGAAATAAGCCACTCACAAAAAGGATGACTACTATATGATACCACTTATATGAGATATCTGGAGTAGTCAAATTCATAAAGATGGAAAGTAGAATGGTGATTGCTGGGGCTGGAAGGGAGGAGAAACAGGAAGTTGTTGGTTAATGTGTTTAGAGTTTCAGTTTTGCAAGATGAAAAAATTCTAGAGATTGGTGGCACAATAATATGAATATATTTAACACTACTGAATTGTACACTTAGAAACTGTTAAGATGGTTAAATTTTACATTATGCATTTCACAGTGTTTTTAAAAAGTAACCAGAAAAGCTGTGGAATCTGCCCAACATTTCATCCAAGAGGCAAAGAAGTCCACAGATTGGGCTTAAGGAGTCAGTGGAAGGAAAACTAAGGTTGTGTCCTGCCTGCCTCCTCTCAAGTCCCGTTTGTTCAATAATCTGGTTATGTAGGAGTGAAATGTGTGAAGTAAATGCTGTGAAGGTGAAGTTTTCTTACATTGCTACTCTGTTTACTTTCATTCTTGGTTTCACAATCACTTATCTTCTCAGATATTGCTACCCTTTTAAATTTCTTTTGTTCCTTATTTCACAATCATTTCTTTTTCTCCAAACGTAATAGGAAAGGAGTGCCACCTGTAGAACATTGAGTTTCTAAATGAACAATATGACCGGGTTGCCACCTTGCTGTGGTCAACTTGGCAGCCAGCAGCATCTCAGTTGGTCCTTGAATTATAACTGAAGCTACTGATAGAAAAGATGAAGTAATGATTTCACATCTTTTATACTGATTTCATTTAGGAAGGGTCTTTAGAAATTTAAACACCTCCCCCAGATGACAGGAATGCATAGCATTTTGCACAACGCTGTATTGAATTTATTTAGTTGAAAGAGTTTTCACCCATAGTTTATCTTCATAGAGTTACATCTGGTTATCTTGTTTTTTAAAAATCTCACAGAAAACAAGAATGGGATTTTATAAATATAAAGTGGTGGTAGCTAAAAGATTCTCCCAGAAAAATAAATGAAACTATAAAATGTAAGTTCCTTGACAGCTGAACATAAGAGGATTACATTAAATACGTTCATGAGTTCAAATGAGATACAGGAAAGCCATCACCATGCTGGGTTTGGCAGTAGCATCATTTAGCATCAAACCTGGGCAACATGGCGAAACCTCGTCTCTACAAAAAATTAGCCCGTTGCGGTAGCACACATCTGTGGTCCCAGCTACTAGGGAGGCTGAGGAGGGAAGATTGCTTGAGCCTGGGAGGTCCAGGCTGCAGTGAGCTCTGATCATGCCACTGCACTCCAGCCTGGGCAACAGAGTGAGATGCTGTCTCAAAGAAAAAAAAAAAAAGAATTTAGCATCAGTGTGCTGACATTACATCAAGCAATGTTATGACTCTGGCCTCCTGTTATCCTCCTGTAGGACTTGTTTAACTTCAGACAATGAAGTAATAAAACATTAAGAGTTTTATTTCCACAACGTCTAGGAATTGAGGCAGCATTATCTGTAGACTGACTCCGCCTGATGGTTTAACCAAGGCCATTCTAGCGCATTGTGTTTGTTTCACAAATGTTAAGTTTTAATATGAGAGCAATACTTAATAAGCAGTACTGCCTTTAGCTAGCTAGACACATCAGCCCTAAGTACACCTTATGGATAGCTGTACTATAATACATGTACACACATAAAATGAATGCCATTTGAAGCTTGTGTCTTTCAAATTATTATACAGAAAAATACATGTCACTTTCTTTTCTTTTTTTTTTTTTTTTTTTGAGATGGAGTTTTGCTCTTGCTGCCCAGGCTGGAGTGCAATGGCACAATCTCGGCTCACTGCAACCTCCACCTCCCGAATTCAAGCAATTCTCCTGCCTCAGCCTCCCAAGTAGCTGGGATTACAGGTATACACCACCATGCCCGGCTAATTTTGTATTTTTAGTGGAGACAGGGTTTCACCATGTTGATCAGGCTGGTCTCGAACTCCCAACCTCAGGTGATCCACCCGCCTCAGCCTCCCAAAGTGCTGGGATTACAGGCATGAGACACAGCGCCCAGCCAATACATGTTACGTTCAAAAGATACTGAAACCATACTCCCTGTACTATGAAGGCTAATTGAAAATTGGTTGTACCAAATTATTTTTTCATTACTCTTCAGTCTGGATTATAGAAATTGTTTTATTCTAGCTTCTGTATTACCATGCCTGGGAAAAGATGAAATCTGGGAGGTCAGGGAAACTACTGTAGTTTTTAAGAAGAGTGACATCAATTTGTATTTTTTGAAGGTAATTCTGGTAGAAGTATAAAATAGAATTTTGTTAAGAATGGAAATAGGGCCAGGCATGGTAGCTCATGCTTGTAATCCCAAAACGGGTGGATTGCTTGAGCCCAGGAGTTCGAGACCAGCCTGGGCAACATAGTGAGACCCCTGTCTCTGCAAAAAAATACAAAAATCAGGGCATGGTGGCACGAGCCTGTGGTCCCAGCTACTCAGGAGGCTGAGACAGGAGGATCACTTAAGCCTGGGAGGCAGAGGTTGCAGTGCACCGAGATCATGCCACTGTACTCCAACCTCGGTGACAAAGCAAGACACTGTCTCAAAAAAAAAAAAAGAAAAAGGAAATAGGAGATTAATTAGTACAATATTCCAATTGTTAGGCAAGAGAGAGTAAGCCATTGAGAGAGTGGGAGTTGAAAGCAGGGGACAGTCACATGAGACAAAGCCAATAGGAGATTCTAGATGAAGCAAAGTCTATAAGAAGTTAGGAGAAGATGAAACAAAATTCAGGTGAAGAAATTAGACTCATTACTTGCCCATCGAGTCTCAGTTTAACATTTCTAAAGTGTAATTTAACAGTATGTTCCCTCTGCCTCATCATAAGGTTTTTGTAAGAAATAAAGCAGATAAGTATCAAATGCAGAAAACAGTGATCCACAAATGTTGGTTATTATTTTTGTTTTTCTTTTTTTTAATTATACTTAAGTTCTGGGATACATGTGCAGAACGTACAGGTTTGTCACATAGGTATACATGTGCCATTGTGGTTTGCTGCACCCATCAACCCGTCTTCTTCATTAGTTATTTCTCCTAACGCTATCCCTCCCCTCACCTCCACCCTCCGACAGGCCCCAGTGTGTGATGTTTCTCACCATGTGCCCTTATGTTCTCGTTGTTCAACTCCCACTTATGAGTGAGAATATGTGGTGTTTGGTTTTCTGTTCTGTGTTAGTTTGCTGAGAATGATGGTTTCCAGCTTCATCCATGTCCCTGCAAAGGACATGAACTCATTTTTTTATGGCTGCATAGCATTCCATGGTGTATATGTGGCATATTTTCTTTATCCAGCCTGTCATTGGTGGGCATTTGTATTGGTTCCAAGTCTTTGCTATTGTGAATAGTGCTGCAATAAACATACATGTGCATGTATCTTTATATTAGAATGGTTTATAATCTTTTGGGTATATAACCAGTAATGGGATGGCTGAGTCAAATGGTATTTCTAGTTCTAGATCCTTGAAGAATCGCCACACTGTCTTCCACAATGTTTGAACTAATTTACACTCCCGCCAACAGTGTAAAAGTGTTCCTATTTCTCCACATCCTCTCCAGCATCTATTGTTTCCTGACTTTTAAATGATCGCCATTCTAACTGGCATGAGATGGTATCTCATTGTGGTTTTGATTTGCATTTCTCTAATGACCAGTGATTATGAGCTTTTTTTTATATTTGTTGGCTGCATAAATGTCTTCTTTTGAAAAGTGTCTGTTCATATCTTTTGTCCACTTTTTGATGGGGTTGTTTGTGTTTTTTTTTTTGTAAATTTGTTTAAGTCCCCTGTAGATTCTGGATATTAGCCCTTTGTCAAATGGATGGATTGCAAAAATGTTCTCCCATTCTGTAGGTTGCCTGTTCACTCTGATGATAGTTTCTTTTGCTGTGCAGAAGCTGTTTAGTTTAATTAGATCCCATTTGTCTATTTTGGCTTTTGTTGCCATTGCTTTTGGTGTTTTAGTCATTGCCCATGCCTATGTCCTGAATGGTATTGCCTAGGTTTTCTTCTAGGGTTTTTATGGTTTTAGGCCTTACATTTAAATCTTTAGTCCATCTTGAGTTAATTTTTGTATAAGGTGTAAAGAAGAGGTCCAGTTTCAGTTTTCTGCATATGGCTAGCCAGTTTTCTCCACACCGTTTATTAAATAGGGAATCCTTTCCCCGTTGCTTGTTTTTGTCACGTTTGTGAAAGATCAGATGGCTGTAGATGTGTGGTGTTATTTCTGAGGCCTCTGTTCTGTTCCATCGGTCTATATATCTGTTTTGGTACCAGTACCAAGCTGTTTTTGTTACTGTAGCCTTGTGGTATAGTTTGAAATCAGATAGCGTGATGCCTCCAGCTTTGTTTTTGCTTAGGATTGTCTTGGCTATATGGGCTCTTTTTTGGTTCCACATGAAATTTGACATAGTTTTTTCTAATTCTGTGAAGAAAGTCAATTGTAGTTGATGGAAATAGCACTGAATCTATAAATTACTTTGGGCAGTATGGTCATTTTTATGATATTGACTCTTCCTATCCATGAGCATGGAAGTTTTTTCCATTTGTTTGTGCCCTCTCTTATTTCCTTGAGCAGTGGTTTGTAGTTTTCCTTGAAGAGGTCTTTCACATCACTTTAAGTTTTATTCCTAGGTATTTTATTTTCTTTGTAGCAATCGTGAATGGGAGTTCATTCATGATTTGGCTATTATTGGTGTATAGGAATGCTTGTGATTTTTGCACATTGATTTTGTATCCTGAGACTTTGCTGAAATTGCTTATCAGCTTAAGGAGTTTTTGGGCTGAGACAGGGGTTTTCTAAATATACAGTCGTGTCATTTGCAAACAGAGATAATTTGACTTCCTCTCTTCCTATTTGAATACGCTTTATTTATTTCTCTTGCCTGATTGCCCTGGCCAGAATTTCCAACACCATACTGAATAGGAGTGGTGAGAGAGGGCATCCTTGTCTTGTGCCAGTTTTCAAATGGAATGCTTCCAGCTTTTGCCCATTCAGTATGATGTTGGCTGTGTGTTTGTCATAAATAGTTCTTATTATTTTGAGATACGTTCCATCAGTACCTGGTTTATTGAGCGTTTTTAGCATGAAGGGGTGTTGAATTTTATTCAAGGCTTTTTCTGCATCTATTGAGATAATTTTCTACTTTATTAAATTTTTAAAATCCATGTGGCAAAGAAAGGGTATGTGGTATGTCATGAATAGATGGAGCTGTTCATGTCATTTGTACAAAAATATACCTGCATGTTTGTTCCATGCTGGGCACTACTGCTGTAGACCCTGGGCTGACAGCATTGATCACAACAGACCCAAGCCTTGCCTACGTGAAGCTCACACTCTAGTATAGAACAATGTGGGAACAGCCCTTGAGGGCCTCCCTGCTAAGGAGTAGAGCCCATGGGAGACTGAAGAATATTGATGCTTGTGTTAGGAACAGGGAAGAGGGAGGAGCAGCCAGTTAGCAGGGTGGGAGTGTGGCGGCTGTGATGTGGAACCTGGTCAGCTCCAGCCATGGAGAATCAGCTTCTGGAGATGTAGATATAAGCTGTTGGGGTGACAAAGAAGAGTCAGGGCCTAAGAAACTGGATGGGTTTTGGGACATCATCTGATAACTGAACACAAAAATGATTGAGACCTCAGAAATTGAAAGAGTAGAGAAATTCAATGAGAAATTCAAGGTCAATGAGAATGCAGTTGAAGGAGAAAGAAGGAAGAGGAGACCTTGGAGGAAACAGATGACATGATCAAAAAAAATGGAGGAGAACTGAAGAAACAGATGGTAGAATAGAAGGGAGAATTTATTTTTTTTAAAAAAAACCACTGTAAGGGCAGGCACAGTAGCTCATGCCTGTAATCCCAGCACTTTGGGAGGCCAAGGCAGGAGGGAGGAACACTTGAGCCCAGGAGTTCAAGGCCAGCCTAGGCAAGATGATGGGACCCTGGCTTTGAAAAAATACAAATAAAAAATGTTTTTCTTTTATTAGCCAGGCGTGGTGGCACACCCCTGTAGTCTCAGTTACTTGGGAGACTGAGGCAGGAGGTTCTCTTGAGCCCAGGAGTTTGAGGCTGTAGTGAGCTATGATACCACCACTGCACTCCAGCCTGAGTGACAGAGCAAGACCTTATCTCAAAAAAAAAAAAAGAAAGAAGTCACTGACCAGGCAAGGGTGGCTCACGCCTGTAATCCCAACACTTTGGGAGGCCGAGGCGGGTGGATCTCAAGGTCAGGAGTTCAGGACTAGCCTGACTAACACGGTGAAACCCCATCTCTACTAAAAATACAAAAAAATTAGCCGAGCATGGTGGCAGGTGCCTGCAGTTCCAGTTACTCGGGAGGCTGAGGCAGGAGAATGGCATGAACCTGGAAGGTGGAGCTTGCAGTGAGCCGAGATCATGCCACTGCACTCCAGCCTGGGAGACAGAGCAATACTCCATCTCAAAAAAAAAAAAAAGTGACTGCATTCACACATTTCACACAAGATCTACTTAGTTATAGAGCTACTTCCACATAAGTAAAGAAAATGGGCTAGTGGCCGGGCACGGTGGCTCAAACCTGTAATCCCAGCACTTTGGGAGGCCGAGACAGGCGGATCACGAGGTCGGGAAATCGAGACCATCCTGGCTAACACGGTGAAACCCCGTCTCTACCAAAAAATACAAAAAACTAGCCGGGTGAGGTGGCGGGCGTTTGTGGTCCCAGCTACTCAGGAGGCTGAGGCAGGAGAATGGCGTAAACCCGGGAGGCGGAGCTTGCAGTGAACTGAGATCCGGCCACTGCACTCCAGCCTGGGCCACAGAGCAAGACTCTGTCTCAAAAAAAAAAAAAAGAAAAGAAAAGAAAATGGGCCAGACGCGGTGGCGCAAACCTGTAATCCCAGCACTTGGGAGGCTGAGAAGGGCGGATCATGAGGTCAGGAGATTGGGACCATCCTGACTAACACGGTGAAACCTCGTCTCTACTAAAAATACAAAAAATTAGCCGGGCGTGGTGGCGGGCATCTGTAGTCCCAGCTACTCCGGAGGCTGAGGCAGGAGAATGGCGTAAACCCGGGAGGCGGAGCTTGCAGTGAGCCGAGATCACGCCACTGCACTCCAGCCTGGGCCACAGAGCAAGACTCTGTCTCAAAAAAAAAAAAAAAGAAAAGAAAAGAAAATGGGCCAGACGCGGTGGCGCAAACCTGTAATCCCAGCACTTTGGGAGGCTGAGAAGGGCGGATCATGAGGTCAGGAGATTGGGACCATCCTGACTAACACGGTGAAACCTCGTCTCTACTAAAAATACAAAAAATTAGCCGGGCGTGGTGGCGGGCATCTGTAGTCCCAGCTACTCCGGAGGCTGAGGCAGGAGAATGGCGTAAACCCGGGAGGCGGAGCTTGCAGTGAGCCGAGATCACGCCACTGCACTCCAGCCTGGGCCACAGAGCAAGACTCTGTCTCAAAAAAAAAAAAAAAGAAAAGAAAAGAAAATGGGCCAGACGCGGTGGCGCAAACCTGTAATCCCAGCACTTTGGGAGGCTGAGAAGGGCGGATCATGAGGTCAGGAGATTGGGACCATCCTGACTAACACGGTGAAACCTCGTCTCTACTAAAAATACAAAAAATTAGCCGGGCGTGGTGGCGGGCATCTGTAGTCCCAGCTACTCCGGAGGCTGAGGCAGGAGAATGGCGTAAACCCGGGAGGCGGAGCTTGCAGTGAGCCGAGATCACGCCACTGCACTCCAGCCTGGGCAACAGAGCAAGACTCCGTCTCAAAAAAAAAAAAAAAAGAAAATGGAGTAACAGTTTACATGATACTAAAATGTCATAGTCTTCCCAGAATGTTGCAAGAGAACACTATGTATGTGATTCTTTTGTTTTTTTAGCAGTAGTAGTATCCAAAAAGTTGTATGCTTCGATTTTTCCTAATCCAAGTCCCTAATACTAATGAAAATTTATCATTTCAAACTTTTAAGTTTCAGGTCCCATTTTTCAATTAGTATAGGCAATCAAATATCCCTGGAATGGCTCGTCTACTTCTGATTTTATATATACACATGCATCTGTACCAAACACTTGAGTGTGCCAAGTGCTAAGTGTGAAGGAAATTTTGTGTCTGTGTGTGTGTGTGTGTGTGTGTGTGTGTGTGTATATATATATATATATAATGTCCTCTATTTCCTCTATTTGGGAAAAAAAATTTAATGGTCAATGAAAGCTATCTATATAGTACCTTAAAGGAAAACTACACAAAGCACTTATGAATACACGAATTTTTTATTTCTAATACTTTTCATTTCTTGTGAAGTAACTGCTAAAATTATTTCTAACAAAATTACAGATGAGTAAAATATGTTTATATGACATAACATTATAAATTATAACATAATTTTAGCAAATCCTTATAGCATGGAATCACTTCAGTATCATTCAGGGATAAAGTATTAGCCATTACTTTAATAATGTTTGCATAAGTTCTTAAAGCATCATACATTTCTTTCTATCGGAATATGTCACCTAACATAGTCCCATTGAACTCCCTCAGCCGGGTCGTTCTTCCGTTTCTGAAAGGCAGGACCATGGAAGATGACACTTGTGGCCAGTTAGATGTCTTCAGTGCCGTATGAGATTTTTATAAATTGTGTATCTGCATATCCCAGGACATTGATTTTATCCAAGACCAGTCTTCATCCTTTGCATCAAGAAGATTTTGACCACAACATTTTGAATCCTCTGTTTATTTTCTGGATAGAAAGAAAGGGTAAATGAAAATGGTTTTATTTTGTGGTTAGCTTATCTCTCAAATCATAGTTTATTCAGTAAAATCTCTTAACGTTATTTTAACATAACATAAAATTTCATTTTCATTTATTAATCAGAAAATAATATATGAAACATCATTTACTCTTTCCATAATAAATATCAAGAAATAAACTAGCATTCCATAAGAAAAGACTTAAGACATCACCTGTCAGACAGATGCCAGTTTGCGAGTGGAATGGCTAGAGAGAAATCTGCTGCACATTTGAAGAGAGAACCTAGAGTGCATATCCGTACCATGAGGAGAAAACACAGCTTAGTCTTTATACTTTGTCATTTATTTATTCAACAGATAGTTATTTAGAGTTATTGTGCACCAGGACCTGTTTTGTGACTAAAAACACAACTATGAACTAATGGGGAAGGTTGCTGGCCGAGTTTCACGTCTCAGAAAGTGAAGCAAGTCCTGCCAACCTGTGTAGGCAAACTTTCTCAGCCCCTATAAGAGCACTGCAAGATACTCCTAAAAACACCCTTTTAAACAATACTTTTTGCAATGAATACAAATTGTGATTCAGCTGCTCTGGGGCGGAGTCCAGGCATCAGTGTTTTAAAGCTCCCCAAGTTAGTGGAAAGTGCAGCCAGGGTTGAAAACCTGAAAACCACCGAGGACTGTTTCTTCTCTGGGTGCTTTCATAAACATTAGTTTCTTGTTCTCATTTGACCCACTGTATAGTCCCTAGTATTAAAGAAAAATGGAAATTGGACCCAGTGAATTAGGTGATGCTACCAGACCCTAGCAATCCCTGCCAGTCTCTAAACCCCCAAAGAACAGAGACTAGGGACTAGCTTGTGTGATTCTCAGGGGAACGTCATTGTAGCTAACCGCATCCGTGTTCTCTAGCCATCTGCTGTGCTAAGTGCTCAGTTCGAATAGATGAGAGTCCATGCAGATTGGAAGGAAAATGCCCAAAAAGTGTCTTCTTTATAATTAAAATAAATGTAGTCAAATTGTATCTTATTTACTTTGGTGAATGTTTTTCCGAAAAGCATAAAATTCTATAAAAAGCAACGGTCTTTTTTATTCAGAAATGTAGGACATATCTAGGTTTTAAGAATATAGCCATGAGTTTACTCTCAGGCAGCATTGGCCAAAGCAACTATTACAATGTTGTTATAATGTTAAAATAGTATTATATAGTAAAATTACTGAAGTATTAAAGCTTCAAGTTTAAATAGTTGTTTTAATGGATCAGTTTTCTAGTGTGATTTTAAAAATCATAAAATATATATACAAATATATATAAAATATATAAATATATAATATATACATATATTATATATAAATATATACATATATAAAATATACAAATATATGTATGCATGTACATATATAATTATATATTATATGTAATTGTGCATAATATAATTAATATAATTATATATTATGTATTATATATTATATATATAATTATATATTATATAATTATATACATACATTTGTATATTTGTATATATTTATATATACATATATACACACATATATGTATATATGCATACATACACATATAATTATATATTTACATATATACTATACATATATAATTGTATGTGTACATATATACAATTACATATGTGTACATATACATATATATATAATTCCTACAGTGCTTTTTATTTCCAATAACTTGCTTTGGTTGAAAATGTAATTTTAACAAAAGGTAGTTTATGAGTTTCTAAATCGATAATGTACAATAAATGTAATGAACCTGATAGGGTGAAAAAGTCTCACAGCATGTATAGTATGGTCTGACCAACGCTGACATTAAGCTTATTGACTTGAAACTTACTATCATGCTTTTAAAAAATTGTTTCTGGCCAGGTGTGGTGGCTTACACCTGTAATCCTAGCACTTTGGGAGGCCGAGGTGGGCAAATCACTTGAGCCCAAGAGTTCAATACCAGCCTGGGCAACATAGCAAGACCCCATTTCCACAAAAAATACAAAAATTAGCCAGACGAGGTGGCACACACTTGTGGTCCCAGCTACTAAGGAGGTTGAGGTGGGAGGATTGCTTGTGCTTGGGAGGCCAAGGTTGCAGTGAGCCATGATTGCACCACTGCACTGCAGCCTGGGTAGCAGAGAAAGACCCTGTCTCAAAAAAAAAAAAAAAAAATTATTTTGTAAGTGCCAAGTAATGCTCAATACAGAATATGGTACTTTTTAAGATACAATTTCTATTCTCCAACTGTTTCCAAATTAAGCAAAAATGAGTGCATATTTTAAATTATAGTCTGGGAGAAGAAAGGGGAGAATGTAAGTTTTAATAAAAATCATTTGTGCCTCTCTAATCTGTTTGGAATTTATCAAAGATACTAATAACTTCCTTTACTCATTTATTCCTTCATTAAATAGTTATTGAGCTCCTGGGCTTTAGATACAGGGATGAACATGACAAGGATGAACAAGGCCTGTCTTTCCAGAGTTTGGACTTCTGGAACTTAATTTCAGTTTATTTTCCTGCAGAACAAAATATGCCTAGGGTATGCACAAGCACCATCATCAGAAGCACAGATGGGGATTCAGCCAATATCCAGTATTGAAAACCAAACTAACACAGAGTTTTCATTTGGTAGCAATCTTAAAATATGTCCGTCTGGAGGCAAAAAAAAAAAAAAAAAAAAGGGAAATCTTTCTGTAAAATCCACATCATATTGTTTAAATATCTCAAACTAGCATTTACAAATAACTGCACTTAGGAAGGATGATGAGTTCTTCAAGGCAGAGCACTCTCTAGTATGTAAGCTGTCTAGGAGCAAGTTCTTTCAGATGTTAGAATATTGTGGACGTTGAAAGCATTTCCCACAAACCTGATTCTCCCCAGAGCCTAGCATGAGGAGGCATTGCATTTCACTAGTGTTCTTTTGTCAGCTTCAGTGAGTTTACTGATTGAAGAATCAATGTAAAGAGACAGCGTAAACCACCTGCTAAAATATTCTGATACTCACTTAAGACTGCACCAAACACTCCCTTGGAATAGGGGACTTAAGTCAACACATTAACTCTTTCAGACCAAGAAGGCACCAATCAGGTCAATGCAGCAGCATCTAGAAGCAGAGCACTTAGGCTGACCATGGAAGCAACTCAACCCTGAACCCCTGTTAGAGCCTCTGAGATTCTGAGAAAGAGGCCGCAGATGGCTCAGTCCATTGAATTCAATTTCATCTGCAGAGCAAGGCTAACAAAAGAACAAGTATACGTTACCTGCTTCATCACAGACAACACAGACATAGGACTTAGAATGTTAGCCAAAGGGCCCCAGTACATTGAAATAGAGGGAACATGGATAACAGAGCACGCTGCTGCTACAATTTAAACCTTCCGGGACCAAAATTTCTGAAGTTACATAACAATGCTTTGATAAATACTTGAGTTTCTGCAGATTTAAAAACGAAAGAGGTCGGGCGTGGCCGCTTACGCCTGTAATCTCAGCACTTTGGAAGGCCGAGGCCGGCGGATCACAAGGTCAGGAGATCAAGACCATCCTGGCTAACACGTCTCTGCTAAAAATACAAAAAATTAGCCGGGCATGGGGGTGGGCGCCTGTAGTCCCAGCTACTCGGGAGGCTGAGACAGGAGAATGGCCTGAACCTGGGAGGCGGAAATTGCAGTGAGCCGAGATCTCGCCACTGCACTCCAGCCTGGGCAACCAGTGAGACTCCATCTCAAAAAAAAAAAAAAAAAACAGACCGGGCATGGTGGCTCACACCTGTAATCCCAGCACTTTGGGAGGCCGAGGTGGGCAGATCACCTGAGGTAGGAGTTTGAAACCAGCCTTGGCCGGGCGCGGTGGCTCAAGCCTGTAATCCCAGCACTTTGGGAGGCCGAGACGGGCGGATCACGAGGTCAGGAGATCGAGACCATCCTGGTCTACATGGTGAAACCCCGTCTCTACTAAAAATACAAAAACTAGCCGGGCGAGGTGGCGGGCGCCTGTAGTCCCAGCTACTCGGGAGGCTGAGGCAGGAGAATGGCGTAAACCCGGGAGGCGGAGCTTGCAGTGAGCTGAGATCTGGCCACTGCACTCCAGTCCGGGCGACAGAGCAAGACTCCACCTCAAAAAAAAAAAAAAAAAAAAAAAAAAGAAACCAGCCTAGCCAACATGGTGAAACCCCATCGCTACCAAAAATACAAAATTAGCCAGGTGTGATGGTGCATGCCTGTAAATCCAAGCTACTCAGGAGGCTGAGGCAGGAGAATTGCTTGAACCCAAGAGGTGGAGGTTGCAGTGAGTCAAGATTGCACCACTGCACTCCAGCCTGGGCAACAGAGCAAGAATCTGTCTCAAATAAACAAAAGAATTCATTTTACTGATTAATCAACAAGACAATCTAATCCACAACTTCATTTTATAATGATTTTGTAAATGTACCATTAGAAATTTACAATATACATATTACATACATGTACAAATATACGTGTAATACATATATTGTGATTTTTGCAATATACATGAGTTTGAGTTCTGGCCAGGCACAGTAGCTCATGCCTGTAATCGCAGTTCTCTGGGAGGCCAAGGCAGAAGGATCACTTGAGGCCCAGGGGTTTGAGACCAACCTGAGCAACACAGAGAGACTCTGTCTCTACTAGAAAGAAAGAGAGAGAGAAGGAAGGAAGGGAGGGAGGGAGGGGAGGGGAGAGGAGACAAGGCGAGAGGAAAGAAAGCAACAACAAAGGACATTAATGGGAAATTTGAATGTAGACTGTATTTTAGGTATGAATATCATTATGAGTGTTAAATTTTCTGAGTTTCATAATTCTGCTATATTTATGTAAGAGAATGTCTTTGTTCTTAAGACACATACACTGAAGCACTTAAAGGTAAAAAAGTCATGATGTCAGTAACATATTCTCAAATCTAATAATGCAGAAGAAATAAAAGCAATACTAACAAGAATATAGAAAGACAGAGGGGAAAAGAGTACTGGTAAAATCTTAATAGCAAAATTAGGTGAAGGGTTTATGGATATTCTCTGTGTTATTCTTGTAGCTTTCCTGTAGACTTCAAATTTTTCAACATAAAAGTTTAAAAGTATATAAGCTAACACAGTGCAAATGAAATAACAGTTTTAAATCACTCATGGATCAAAGAATAAATTACAAGAGAACTTAGAAAATATCTTGAACTGAATGAAAATGAAAAACAACTTATTAAAATGTGTCTACATAAAGTTTATAGGAACATTTATAGCTTTAAACACTTGTAATAAAAAAGAAAGGTGTAAGATAAATTATCTAGGGCCCTCCCTAAGAAACTAGAAAAACAGGAGCAAATTAAGCTTAAAGTTAAGAAAAGGAAGTAATAAAGATCAAAGCAGAAATTAACAAAAATGAAGGTATGATAACAACAGAAGACAGGATAACAATCAATGAAACCGGAAGTTCTTTTGGGGGAAAATAAAATTGAAAAATCTTTAGCTAGACTGATCAAGAAAGAAGAAGATACAATATCAGGAGGAAAAAAGGAGGCATTTCTACAGATCATACAGACACTAAAAGGATAATCAAAGTACTACTAATGAACAACTTAAAAGTATAATAGAATATTATAAACAGTTCATGTCAACAAGTTTAACAAATTATACAGAATGAACAAATTCCTAGAAAGATACAACTTATCATAATACAAGAAGAAAATTTAAAAATCTGTATAAACTTATGGCAGTGAAAGCACTTGGCATTCAAAGAATAGCAAGGCCAGTGTGACTGGAACAGAGTGAACTAGCAGAAAAGTAGTAAAAGAAGAGATCAACATGGAATACTACACAGCCATAAAAAGAGAACAAGATCATGTCCTTTGCAGCAACATAGATGCCGTTGGAGGTCATTATCCTAAGCAAATTAATGCAGGAACAGAAAACCCAGTACCACATGTTCTTATAAGTGGGAGCTAAACATTGAGTACACATGCATACAAAGAAGGGAATAATAAGACACCAGGGCCTACTTGAGGGTGGAGGGTAGGAGGAGGATTGTCCTGACCTGCAGGACAGTCGAACGGGCCCTGGAAGGGGGAGTGGGAATGGAGGAGACAAGAAAACACGAGAAATGGAGACAAGACAAATAGCCTGATCAAGTCTTGTTTAATGGTGGCAGTGCAATGCCTTATATAGGCTGGCAGAGGAAGAGATTGGGCCAGGGCGGTGACAGGAGGCTGGGTTTACTCAAATTACAATTGCGCATGTGCCGTTGGTTGATAATTTTCCTGGGCGCGGGATTGTGCCTGCGCTGTAGGCTGCATATCTTCCTGGGCAGGAAAAATGTTTGTGCGCGCAGGGGAAAGGTTAGCACGCGCGCCGGAAAGGTTAGCGCGCGCGCCAGAAAGGTTAGTAATGAAGAACCCGGAAATGTGCCATCTTGTCTCCGCTTTGTGGAGATCAAGCAACAGAGGTCGGCTAATTCTGGGCCTCATGGCTCCAGACAGGTCCCCCTTTTTCATATATAATTGTGGCTAGAAGATTGTCCCTTGGGAACTGTGCCTGTCTTAGGTTGGAGTAATGCATCTCATCACTGGTACCCGTCATGGGATTAGGCAGTAGCTTATGACGGCCCTCCTGTCTTAGGTTAGTGAGAGATGATACTCTCTTACCCGTCATTGGCTGTCCAGTTCAGCGCATAGGGAAGGTGGTCATAATGGGTGTGAGTATGAACCACCACAATCTTCTTGTTCTAGGCAATGATAATGGACCTGTATAGGTTTCGCTTGGATAGCCTCGACGTGTTGCCTAATGAATGTCATGAGCTTATTGAAGACCAAAGGTCCTACAGAGAGTAAGAGCAATAGGCAAAGCAGGGGGCCCAGGAATGGCATAAGATAGGGAATGAGTCCATGGAACCCAGTCCCAAACGGGTTATCGGTTATTTCTTTTTGTCGTTTTTCTAGGTCTTTTTGTAGACGCCTGATTTTATCTCTGACGATCCTGGATTTGTTGGCATAGAAACAGCACTTCTCCTGTAAAGCCAAGCAGATGCCTCCCTGTTCTGCAGTTAGTAAATCTAGGTCTCTTCTATTTTGGAGCACTACTTCTGCCAGAGAATCTACCTGATCTTGTAAATCTTGTATAGTACTTGAGATGGCCTGCATATCTGAGATCAATTGGCGAGACAATTTGGTGTATTGAGTGACAGAGACCCCTAGGCTTGTAGCCCCAGTTGTTACGGCAGTAGTTATGCCTAATCCTACAAGTAAGGGGATAAATTGTATTGCCCTTTTGCTTCTTCCTAAAAAGTGATCTATAGCTGGGATAGGTACAGGTTCATCTCCAGGGATAATGTCTATGTCTGGCAAAAGTGTGGCTAAGACACAGCGTCCTGTCCAGTTAGTAGGTAAATAGGTATAAGCCCTATTATTACCGCATATAAAAACTGAGCTGTTTGGGGCACACAATGATTGGGAAATATTTGCTATGGTGGAACAATTATTGAACTCATTGAATCCTACATCGAGGTCTTAAGTGTTATTAAGGGGAGGGGAGTAGATGCAAGAGGAACTAGGAAATTCTAAAGGCTGTACTTTAAGGGGAGGAATTATGGTGCAAGGGGTATTGGATGTATAATTTAAGTCATTGCTGGGTATGGCAAGAGGAACGGGATCTCCTGATTGCAGACACAGCCAGCAGTCATTAGCTAGACTAGAGTTGGAATTGTTAAGCAGGTTATGAGTAGCAGTGAGGAGGTCAAAGGTCTGGGCATCAACTTTCTCTTTCCCTCGGGCTTTGGGCAAGGCCAAGGGGTGGTAGTGAATTTCCAGGTACAGGGACCTTTGCAACTCTTCAAGTTTCTTGTATACCCTAATTTCTTGGACCTTGTCTTGTGGTCCTCCTCCGTCAGAGATATGAAGAGGGGGGTGAATATTCCAGCAGACAGGCTGTCCTACAATTCCAGTACAGCCAGCTGATATAAGGTTATTGGTATTTCCTACAACTGTAGGGACATCACTGGCCCCTACAGTAGGGGTTCTAGATCTTGTTAAGATAGCAGTATAGTATGTTTTATTGCCAGAGGTACATTCTAGATAAGTAGTGTAGCAGAACTATGCATAGCAGCCTTAAATGTGTCACAAGGGCAGGTTGTGGTACCCCCTCCGCTAGATAATCTTGGGGTTGACACACACCTCCACTTAAGAGAGTCACTAGACAGGTATGCTGTGTAAGCGGAGCAGGACACAGCTGAGATGAACGTATTTGGAAGGGAGGTCACATATCCCCCCAAACAATCACAGGGCTTACCGTATCATTGTCGTATATATATACGGGCCTCATGGGGATTACCAAAGCCGGCATAAACCTGGAATGCTTGGCAAATCAGCACCATGGTCCAGAGGGGCTTGTAGTTGGAGTTCATCTCTGCAATAGAGAAAAAGAATACTCTCAGGGAGAAAATTACTCCCTGGATTGGTTATTGTTAGGTACCTGTCTTACCAGTCGCTCTGGTAGCCATCTGGCTGCATCATGAGTTTGAGAAAAAACACAAACTGAGCCTCTTCCCCAGATTAACACTGGGTCTGGACCATGCCATGTGTTGTCTAAGGGGTCTTTCCACTTAACCATGGCAAATTGTTTTTTGGACTCGGAATGCCAAAATCGATCGGCTGCTGATCTGTTCAGGTTATCCAAATTTAAAAAATTTAAAATAAAAAGTGTGTGATTAAGGATATTTCTAGGGGTGCCCTTAGTAGGGTACCATTCTCCCTTTTTTATTTTGTCAATGGTGGTTTTTAAGGATAGGTGTGCTCTTTCAACTATTCCTTGTCCTTGAGGGTTATATGGAATTCCAGTAATGTGCTTTATTTGTAATTTAAGACAAAAGTCTTGAAAGGCTTTGGATGTATAGCCAGGACCATTGTCTGTTTTTAGTTGTTTAGGCTTTCCAACTATGGAAAGACAGTGTAATAAATGAGATATGACATGTTTGGTAGCTTCTCCTGTTTGTAAGGTGGCTAGTATAAATCCACTAAATGTATCTATGCATACATGGACATATTTTAAGTTACCAAATTCTGAATAATGAGTGACATCCATTTGCCAGATCATGTTGGGGACTAGTCCTCTTGGGTTAATTCCTAAATGAGGGACTGGCAGGTATGTTATACAGGTTTGACATTGTTTAACTATTTGTCTTGCTTGTTCTCTAGTTATTTTAAACATCAGTCTCAAAGTTTGAGCATTAAGATGGTGTAAGGCATGAGTAGCCTGTGCTTGGGCTAGGTTTGTATTTGTAGCTATGGCTACCGTCTTGGTTGCCATATCAGCCAGTTGGTTGCCCTGGGATAGAGGTCCTGGTAATCCTGAATGAGCTCTAATGTGTCCAAGAAAGAAGGGTGTTGTTCTATTATGTATTAACTGTTGGCATTGTAAAAATAACTTGGCTGTGTCTGACACATTTTGATTTGTGCTACAATCTCAAGTAAAGGTATTGAGTGAGCTAAGTATGCACTATCAGTATAAATATTAAGAGCCTGATCAGGGAAGGCTGACAGCACTGCGATTAGGGCCTGCAATTCTACTAGCTGGGCCGAGGTATGGCTGGTTTTGAATTTAACAGTGGTGTCAGCAAAGGTATATGCAGCAGTTCCAGTGGATGACCCATCAGTGAATACTACTAAGGCATTGTCTAAAGGTGTTTTACTGATGACATGAGGGAAGACAAAAGCATATAGCTTACAAAATTGGATAAGCTTGTTTGGCGGGTAATGGTTATCTAAGTTACCGGCATAAGAGGCGCAAGCAATTGGCCACGTTTCAGTATTTTGCATCAACCAATGGATTTGTGGCTTAGAATAAGGTTGTATGATTGTAAAAGGTTCAATTCCAAAATATATTTTGCTATTGTCTCTACCTAAGATAATTAAATCGGCTATGGCATCATAATAGGGGAGTAATACCTTTTTGGGTGATGAAGGCAAGTGGACCCACATAATAGGGTTATTTTGCCAGAATAAACCAGTAGGTGTCAGTGTTGTGTTAAATATTAAAAAGGTTAATGGCTGTGAATAGTCTATGTTGGTAACAAATTGCTCAGCAATCGCCGCCTCTACTTTATTGAGTGATAAAAGAGCTTCTTTTGACAACGACCTAAGGGACTTAGGATTGGGGTCACCTCTCAGGGTGTTGAATAAAGGTTTTAAGTCTCCCGTGGTGAGTTTTAAGTATGGCCAGAGCCAATTTATGTCTCCAAGGAGCTTTTGGAAATCATTAAGGGTTTGTAACTGATCTTTACGGATAACGGCTTTTTGATTGGTAATTTTAGGTCCATTTATTTGAAAACCTAAATATGTATAAGGGTCTTGTAATTGTACTTTTTCTGGGGCAATTTGTAACCCCGCTGTGGTTAGTTCTTGCTTGAGTTGAGCAAAACACTGTAAAACTTGTTCTCCCATTTTTCCTGCTATGAGGATATCATCCATGTAATGTATAATGTATATTTGTTTCCATGTCTCTCTGAGTGTATGGCTGTAGCCACATATTTTTGACACAAGGTGGGACTGTTGGCCATACCTTGAGGTAACACTTTCCATTGGTATCGCTTCATTGGTTCTTTGAAATTTATAGATGGTAAGCTAAAGGTGAATCGTTTTTGGTCAGTAGGATGAAGGGGAATTGTAAAAAAGCAATCTTTAAGGTCTATAATAATTTTAAAATATCCTTGAGGGATTGCAGCTGGAGAAGGTAGCCCTGGCTGTAAGGCGCCCATAAGGACCATAGTAGCATTTACTGCTCTTAAATCTTGTAAGAGTCTCCACTTTCCGGATTTCTTTTTTATGACAAATATGGGGGTGTTCCAAGGAGAGTTGCTTTCTGTAATGTGTCCTGCCTGTAATTGTTCCTGCACTAACTGTTGGGCAGCGGCAAGCTTCTCATTGGTTAATGGCCATTGATCAACCCAAACGGGTTCATCTGACTTCCAAGTGATTGGGTCAGCACTTTTTTGGGGTGCAGGCATGTCAATGGCCACGGTTAAAAATTTCCAAGCCCCCTTTTATCCAATTTTCCTATGGCTGGGATTGGCTGTAAAATGCCATCTTCTCTTTTTCCTAACCCTTTCCCAGGGTGGTAGCCCTGAGCCAACATTTGTGCAGTGACTATATCATTTGGGCTACACATCATGACCCTCATTTGGGAGAGAAGATCTCTACCCCAAAGGTTAACAGGCAAATCAGGGATAACAAATGGCTTAATGAGACCGGAATTACTTTCTTGATCTCTCCAGGTGAGATATTTGGAACTTTGTCTAGGGTTATTACTTTGCCCGATTCCTCATAAATTTGTTAAGGTCTCTGAAGTGGGCCAACTGGAGGGCCAATCTTGTTGTTTAATAATTGTTACGTCGGCCCCTGTGTCTATCAGTCCTGTAAATAACTTTCCGTCTAGCCACAAGGTGAGAGAGGGTTTTTGATTAGTAATGGGCTGTACCCAGTGGATGTCTGAGGATCCGAATCCTCCCTTTCCCCTTAGGGGCGATTGGACTTTACTAGCTGTTTTTAGCAATGGCAACAGGAGTAACTGCGCTATTCTATCCCCTTGAGGAATGATAATGATGTTGTCAATAGCCTTGGCCATGATTTTGATTTCTCCTATATAATCACTATCAACTATTCCCGGAAAGACCTGTAGGCCTTTCATGGTGACGCTGCTTCTCCCTAGGATTAATCCAAACATATTTGAGGGTAGGGGTCCATATACCCCAGTACCTAAGGCTTGGGGTCCCATTTCAGGGGTTAATACTGTCTGGGAGGTGGAACAGAGATCCAATCCTGTGCTTCCTGGGGTTGCTCTACTAAGTGGTGAAACGGATTGTTGTTGGTTGGTACAAAACTGACCGCCCCATAAGCTTGTTTCAGGGCCTGGGGCCAGCCCCTCAATCCGTTTCCCTGTTGAGGTGTTAGGGGATTTCCTTGATTGTCAATTTTAGATTTACATTCGTTGGCCCAATGTTTTCCTCTTTTACACCTAGGGCAGAGGCCTGGGGCTTTTGCCTCTAAGGTCTTAGCTAGCTCTCCCTTACAATCCCTAGTGAAGTGTCCCATTTTTCTGCACTTGAAGCACCCCTTGCTATTCTTGTTTTTACTAGCGAGGAAGTCTTTTACGGTTTGTCCACTAAAGGCAGCAGCCACAGCCAAGCCCTGTTGATATGAGGGCCCTATGTCTGAACAGAGGCGGATGTAGCCTGTTAAGTCTGTTTTCTTTCTATAAGGGCTGATTGCTGCCTGACAAGCCGGGTTAGCGTTTTCGTAAGCTAGCTGTTTTACATAATCCACCCCGGCCTCGGCATTTCCAAATATTCTGCTGGCCATGGTTAAAAGTCTATGTACAAAGTCTGCAAAGGGCTCATCAGGTCCTTGCTTGACCCCCGTCAGCGAGGCTCCTGGATCCCCCTTAACAGGAAGTTTTCTCCAGGCTTTGGTAGCCGCTGCTTGGATTTGAGAAAACAGTCCGGGATCGTACTGCATCTGAGCATCGGTTTCTGTGTAGTTACCCGAGCCAGTTAGCATATCAAAATCCCAACCATTTCCAGCCTGTTGGTTTCTCTTGGCCATATCTCTACAATTTTTATAAAATTCTGACTTCCAAATCAGATGGTCGCCTCCGGAAAGAACTGCTCTAACTAAGGTATTCCAATCTATGGGAGTGAGCCAATTTTCGGCCACAGATTCGACTATGGCCAGGGTGTACAGGGCAGTAGCTCCGTATTGTGAGACAGCAGTTTTTAGTTCTTTTATTACAGTAAATTCAAACCCATTGTGGTGTCTCCAGGCTCGGACCTGCGCATCTGTAGTTTCTGTTACTGGAAAAACATCTCGAGGAGAGGAATCCTCCCTCTCCCTACTACCAAGCGCCCTTCCTTTTGGGACATGCTGTCCGGGTCTCTGAGGGTGAGAGTGTTTCTCTATTCCTTTAGGGTATTGAACGCTCTCGCTTCCTGTCCTTAATTTCTGCAATCTAGTGATTAAAGACTGATGTAGTTCTTCGAGCTTTATTTGCTCTTCAAGTTGTGCAATTTTTTCTCTAAGCTCCTCTTTTGGGTCTATTACTGCCATAACTGCAGGGGCAGAAGCCTTATTATAGGGAGGAGGATAAGTAAGAGTTTGTGGCCAGTCAGAATTATGATATTTTGCTGCCTCTTCCTCTAAATTATCCCAGTCTACTTCTGAAGGGTTAAGGTTATTTTTACTTTTGTTTTCATTAGTTGTAGGTAAAACTGGGTATTTTTTGGCCTTTTCCTTATTTGATGTTTCTATATTTGTTATTGAGGGGACCCCAGCCTCTTCCTTATCACTTTGTAGCGATATAAGGTCTATTTCTTTGCTAGGTGTGGATTTTTCAAGGTCGGTTTGGGAGCTGCCTCTTAATATTTCCTCAGTCTGAGTAACCACCGCCATTACCTCAGGATCTTTTTCTTTTTCCTTTTTATCTATTATATCTTTGATTAAGTTCCAATAAGAAAAAGCTGTCACCGGAACCTTTTCTGGTCCAAAAGTACTATAATAATCTTGAAAACAATCTCCCACTCTACGCCACCTCTTTATGTCAATGGTTCCCTCTTGTGGAAACCAAGGGCAGGTATCTTTTACAAAATCAAAAAATTTAAACAAATCATTACTTTTAAACTTTACTCCTCGTGCTTTTAGGGCCTCTTTTAACTGCCCTACATAAATCTGATGCTGGCTTAACTCTTGTCCCATAATCAGACACTATTACTCACCTCTGGTTCCAACGCGGCAGGTTCCCGTGACGTCCGGTGGAATTTCTTCCACTTTCACTTTCGGCTGACCTTAGTGCCTTCTTCCTCACTTTTTCCCCCGTGTCCAGGTCCCTGTTCGGGCGCCAGGTGTCCCGACCTGCAGGACAGTCGAACGGGCCCTAGAAGGGGGAGTGGGAATGGAGGAGACAAGAAAACACGAGAAATGGAGACAAGACAAATAGCCTGATCAAGTCTTGTTTAATAGTGGCAGTGCAATGCCTTATATAGGCTGGCAGAGGAAGAGGTTGGGCCAGGGCGGTGACAGGAGGCTGGGTTTACTCAAATTACAATTGCGCATGCGCCGTTGGTTGATAATTTTCCTGGGCGCGGGATTGCGCCTGCGCTGTAGGCTGCATATCTTCCTGGGCGGGAAAAATGTTTGCGCGCGCGCGGGAAATGTTAGCGCACGTGCAGGAAAGGTTAGCGCGTGAGCCGGAAAGGTTAGTAATGAAGAACCCGGAAATGTGCCATCTTGTCTCCGCTTTGCGGAGATCAAGCAACAAAGGTCGGCTAATTCCAGGCCTTGTGGCTCTGGACAGAGGATGAGAATCAAGAATCTCAGGTAGTATGCCTATTACCTGGGTGACAAAATAATCTGTACACCAAACCCCTGGGATATGCAATTTACCCATATAACAAAGCTGCACATGTACCCCTTAAACCAAAAATAAAAGTTGGAAAGAAAACAAACTTTTTTTAAATAAAGAAGAGCTCAAAGAGGTAATAGAATGTAATCGTGTTGAGCATTGAGGATTATTTTAAGGACTCCATTGGCTTTCCTCTGGGTGCAATGCAGTTATTCCAAGATTTTTAGCAGAGGAATGACCCAATTTTTTTGTTTAATGGGTCAGTATTACCAACTTCTTAATAAATAATATTGTCCACAGGACAAAATTCCTACCAAATGTCAAAGCAGGAAATAAAAACTGGTTATAGAACCTGAGAGTTTGGGTCAACACGCTCTTCTTCCCACCCTACTTGGGAGATTTTGAGCAGGAAGCAGAGATGGAGATCAGATTGCTCTCCTCTGAGTTAGTTATCAGTTGATACACATCCTGGAGGCTTTACAGGAAAGCAGCGGCTCTGCCGTGGAAATTGCCACTGAGGCTGGTCCTGGGACCAAACTTGCTCAGCCCTGTCCACCGCCCAACTGGTCCCTCCAATCTGCACATAGCCTTCCAGTGTCCTAACCTAATCTCTGTCCAGGGTAACTCATCATTATCTGGGGATCCTGAACAATTCTGTAGACTTTCTTTTTTTATTGACATAGAGTGTCATTCTGTTGCCCAGGCTGGAGTGCAGTGGCGTGATCTCAACTCACTGCAACCTCCGCCTCCCAGGTTCAAGTAATTCTCCTGCCTCAGCCTCCCAAGTAACTGGGATTACAGGCATGCACCACCAAGCCTGGCTATTTTTGTTTTGTTTTGTTTTTGTATTTTTTAGTAGAGACGGGGTTTCTCCATATTGACCAGGCTGATCTGGAACTCCTGACCTCAGGTGATCAACCCACCTCAGCCTCCAAAGTGCTGGGATTATAAGCGTAAGCTACCACACCCAGCCAATTCTGTAACTTTTAATCATCTTAATTCAAATCATAGAAATCCAAGATTTCTAAATCCATTATTTCAAAAAGAGACATTTGTTACATTTGCCCAAATATAAGGTGATATTTTTCTTTCCAAATATGAAACCCAAGAAAAAAATGCCTATTTGTGACATAAAATCTTATGTTTGTGACCTTATAAAACCCTTCATACAATAAAGATCAAAGATATGCCTTTTCAATTTGAATCAAAAGACAAAAATCTCTTTGGGATGTTCTCTTTAGGAAAACGCAATTCTCCTTGTGTGTGAGACACATGCTAGCTACCTCATCCAGTTATCTTTCTTGGTTTATCAGTACCATGGGAAGCTTTGCCTTTAAAAATGTGTTATTTGCTGGGCACGGTGGCTCGCGCCTATAATTCCAACACTTTGGGAAGCTGAGGCGAGCGTATCACCTGAGGTCAGGAGTTCGAGACCAGCCTGACCAACATGGAGAAACCCCATCTGTACTAAAAATACAAAATCAGCCAGGCGTGGTGGCCATGTCTGTAATCCCAGCTACTCAGGAGGCTGAGGCAGGAGAATCGCTTGAACCCAGGAGGCGGAGGTTGCTGTGGGCAGAGATCGCCCGAGATAGTGCCATTGCATTCCAACCTGGGCAACAAGAGCAAAACTCCATCTCAAAAAAAAAAATACATACATATATATGTGTGTGTATACACACACACACATATATATATTTGATTATAGATATATATATATGATTATTAGAATAATTATTCTCCCTAACGAGTTCATCTTGAATTTCCCATTTGTGATTTTCCCACTGCTTGCTTTCTAACAGGAAACTAGTCTCATTTACTTTCTCATAATGACAACTTCGTGCTAAAGGCCTTGCCCAACAGAATTCAGATGTTACTTGATGTTACAGGTGTTGCTTCAGATGACACCTGATTGCCTTTATCACCATTAGCAATTGGAGCACTAGTCAGGGAGACCCTGATTTTACTCATTACCGCTTAATTTAAAAGACGAAAAGAGATAGCACTATGTAATGAATTGTCAAAGCCAGGGAACCCATGGAAATTACGGCACAGGCCTTAGTCTCATGTCCGAGCGTTCGAGGTCTCATTGCCAGGAGGGAGAAGGAACTGTTCGAGCAGGGCAATAGGAATGGTGTAGCGGTCTGTGACCCAACTGAAAGAGGAAGGCAGTGGGGAGAAAGCGTGCTGGTGGCACCGCAGCAGCCCGGAGGCGCCCAGAGGATGACCCAGGCGGGAGCGCTGGGACTGCATTTAAGGGTTTGCAGGCCCCTGCGCGGACGTTCCCCACTTGTGTTCACTGCGTACTGGGTACCAGGTCAGCAACACATCTTATGAGTGACCGACGGCCTGCTGGCGGCTGGCTGTAGGGTCAGTTAGGGAGCAGTAATTAGAACAGTCGGGGGACCTCCTGCAAGGGAGCCGGAGCCATGTAGATAGCCCACAAGTTTCCCAGGCAGAGGGGACTGTCCAGCCCCGGAGGTAGGGAGAGATGCATCCAAGGGAACACAGATTGCCATTCCGCCAGAGAACAGGAGAAAGGGCCTCGAGACAGCAGGCCTCGGGACAGACGACCTTGGGACAGCAGGCCATGGGAAGGACATAGGACAGAGGAGCACAGAGCTTGTCCCAGACACTGAGCCAGGCAAGGGGGACACAGAGAGGAAGCTCAACTCCTGGTGGACACCAGGAAGCCCAGGAGAAAAGCAGGACATGCTCGGTGCTGGAGGGTTGGCGGGGCACCAAGGGATGGCCACAGTGCCAGGGCGCAGGTCTAGGAGGGAGCCCTGGACTATGACAGAGGATGAGGGAGCCTTCCAGAGGAGGCGGCAGGAGAAGGTCGAGGAGCAGAAGGGTGTGGCGTGGGCACCTGGGAGCTGAGGACCAGAGTGGGAGCCACAGCCAGGAGCCCCCAAGGGTGGGGCCCAGGGAAGGGAGATGCGAGGAGATTCCAGGATGCTTTGACAGCGAGTGGGGCGTGTCCCCAAGGCAGCGGAGGAAGCTGCAGTGTCGTCCAGTAATCGGGAGTTTAGGAGGTGTGGCACAGTCATGGATTTGGTACAGTCACACCCATCAAACCAGATCACAGGCACAGGAGGAAATGAAAGACAGTGCCAAGTACCTGCGGTGTCTTTGAGTTTGAAGGCTGACTGTGATTTCGCCCTCTAAGGGGTTCCTTTGCTTTTCCTTTGCTTTCAGATTTTCTGCAATGATTATGTATTTAGAGTGGAAAAAAACGTGCCTTAAAATAATCAAACTCTGATTATGCACCAGCACTCAAATAGGAGCTGGAATCAGAGAAGAGAGAGACAGAAATGAAGCAGGTGTCAGAACAGAAACTTGACTACTTGTGTGGAATCCTGTCCATGGAGAACATTGAACTTGGTTTCCAGTGTGGACTAAATGTGAGGGGCACTAGATTCTGCGCCCGCTGCTCGCTCTACCTTCCTCCCTCCTTTTCACCTGCCGACTCCTGCTGGCCACAGTCCCAGCCGGCACTTCACTACCCCCAAAGCCTGCAGGAGCTGCTCCCTGCCATGTGGCTCTGATCCTCTATTACTGTGCTGACCTGCGCCCCCACCTGCCCTCCCAGCTTCCTCTCGGCCACCTCCCAACAGGTGCCCTGTCTGTGATAAGCTCGTCTGCAGGGGTCTCTGCTCAGAGAGTCCTTCCACCTCCCCTCAAAGGCCCCAGCAAGAACCAGTACCTCCTCCGTCTGACTTGCCTGCCTGCGCCACTAGAGCAGTAGGGACATTTTATCCACTTTGATATCCTCAGTAGCCACCATACAGCAGATGTGCACTGTGGCTGAGGCAAGGGAGTGATGTGGGGGGAAACTGAGTCTGGATCAAGTGGAACATCCAGATAGAAACGCAAAGCCGAGAGACAAAGGTGAGGGCTTCAAACTCGGGAGGAAGGCAATGGCTAGAAATGAAGTGTTTGCTTGTATGTTTGTTTTTGAGACAGGGTCTGGCTCTGTCACCCAGAATGAAGTGTAGCAGCATGATCACGGCTCACTGCAGCTTCAACCTCCCCAGGCTCCGGTGATTCTCCTACTTCAGCCTCCCTAGCCGGCACTACAGGCCTACACCACCATGCCTGGTTAAATTTTGTATTTTTTATAGAGACGGGATTTCACCATGTTTCCGGGGCTGGTCTTGAACTCTTGGGCTCAAGCAATCTGCCTGCCTTGGCCTCCCGAAGTGCTGGAATTACAGGCATGAGCCACTGCGCCCAGCCAGAAATAAAGATTTGAATGTGAGTCAAATGAAGGGAAAACAGAAACCATGAGTGTGACTAGTGTCCGGGGAGAGAATGAAGAGGATGAACCCACAACTTCCCCGCCCCGTCAACAAGCCTGTTGCAGCCATGAAATCCTGTGCCCCCAGGGCTGACAGGTCCACAAGAGGACAAGTGACCCAAGGTAAACAAGTCACGTTCCCTCACAGAGCAAGCTGGGATTTTGAAAACAGAAAGGAAGAAACAGAGGCCGGGCACGGTGGCTCACTCCTGCAATCCCAGCACTTTGGGAGGCCGAGGCAGGCAGATCACGAGGTCAGGTGATCGAGACCATCCTGGCGAACACAGTGAAACCCCGTCTCTACTAAAAATACATAAAAATTAGCCAGGCATGGTGGCGGGCGCCTGTAATCCCAGCTTCTAGGGAGGCTGAGGCAGAAGAATGGCGTGAACCCGGGAGGTGGGGGAGCTTGCAGTGAGCGGAGATCGTGCCACTGCACTCCAGCCTGGGCAACAGAGCGAGACTTCGTCTAAAAAAAAGAAAAAAAAAGAAAGGAAGAAACAGACTGGCAATTGTTGGTACAGGTCACATGAACAGCAGCACACTAAAGAAAAGGTTCACGATTGTCCAGGCCTCTAGTGCCTTCCTAGGTCCAGCCCTTTTCAAAGTACAGTTGTTCAAATGCCTTGAAATGCTTGGGCCAACTTCCAGTCAATTCCGTTTTCATTCAAAATAATTACAGAGTTGGTTTCTGATACCTGAAACCCAGACGACCTTAGCAATTACAACCAGATTACTCTGAAGCTAAAAAATATGAAATGCAATGAATGAAGAAAGCTACAGGGGGAGAGTGACATCATGGTTGGTTGTAATAAGAGCTTCAATAGTCATTTAATGATCGTCTCTCTACCTCCTGCTATTATCTTCCCAGACAGAAATGGTTTAGTGATTCCCTTGGGAGAGTTGAAAGAATACTATAGCCCTAGCTCAAATGTGATTTCCCATTCTACTCAGGTTTGGTTGACCAGAATGAAATCAGATTTTTTTTTTTTTTTTTCTTGAGATGGAGTCTCGCTCTGTCGCCGAGGCTGGAGTGCAGTGGTACGATCTTGGCTCACTGCAACCTCCATCTCCCAGTTCAAGCAATTTTCCTGCCTCAGCCTCCTGAGTAGCTGGGATTATAAGCATGTGCCACCACACCCGGCTAATTTTTTATTTTTATTTTTAGTAGAGACAAGGTTTCGCCATATTGGCCAGGCTGGTCTCAAACTCCGGACCTCAGGTGATCCGCCTGCCTCAGCCTCCCAAAGTGCTGGGATTACAGGTGTGAGCCACCACACCTGGCCTTTTTTTCTTTTTAGACAGTCTCGCTCTGTTGCCCAGACTGGAGTGCAGTGGTGCAATCTCGGCTCATTGCAACCTCTGCCTCCTGGGTTCAAGTGATTCTCCTGCCTCAGCCTCCCGAGTAGCTGGGATTACAGGCATGCACCACTACACCTGGCTAATTTTTTTTGTATTTTTAGTAGAGACAGGGTTTCCCCATGTTAGCCAGGCTGGTTTGGAACTCCTGGCCTCAAGTTATCCGCCTGCTACAGCCTCCAAAAGTCCTGGGATTACAGGCATGAGCCACCACACCTGGCCTGATTATATTTTTTAAGGAATTGCTTCTTAAGAATGATAGTCTGGCCAGGCATGGTGGCTCATGCCTGTACTCCCAGCACTTTGGGAGGCCGAGGTGGACTGATCACCTGAGGTCAGGAGTTCTAGACCAGCCTGGCCAACATGGCAAAACCCCGTCTCTATTAAAAATACAAAAAAGTAACTGGGCGTGGTGGTGGGCGTCTGTAGTCCCAGCTACTTGGGAGGCTGAGGCAGGAGAATGGCGTGAACCCAGGAGGCGGAGCTTGCAGTGAGTCAAGATCGCGCCACTGCACTCCAGCCTGGGTGACAAGGTGAGACTGTGTCTCAAAAAAGAAAAAAAAAAAAAAGAATGATAGTCTGGCTTCTACAGATTCACATAAATAACAACAGGGGGATACAACCCTTCTCATGTTGGGCAGCTGGTCACAAAATCATAGTACTGTGGGCCTGTCTATTTTTGACAAAAGGAAGAGTTTCTACACATTGTTAAAATGCTTATGTATATTTACTGGATAAGAAGCATGAATTAGAACAATCTACTGAAAATGGATTGATTTTAGCATACTGGGTTTTCACAAATTATGACTACATAATTATCACTTTGTGGATCTCCACCAACTAAATACAGTTTGTGCCAGGTCAATCCTTTTGTCTACTAACTGATATCAATTTGTGAAACATTAAAAAACAAAGGAAATACTGTTTAACAGAATATTTTTAAATTTATCACACTGAGAAAACACAGCCTTTCTTATTTTCCAAGACAATCACCAGTCGGCCACTCCTCAATAAAGGGAATTCCGGCAGTTTCCTGACTTTCCCAGAGTGAGAATTATCTGGTTGCTTATTAACCACCCAGCTCCCCCAGTGACTCTGCTCAGTGGGCTCAGGATGGAGGCCAGGGACTTATATTTTAACAGGTACCTGGGTGGTTGTCATCATCAAAAAAGCTGGGTTCCCCTATGGTTGGGACTGTGGCGTTCCTTCCCTGTTGTCCTGATGCTGCTGGTGTTGACAATGTGATTCCGCCACTGTTGAATTTGTGTTCTATAATATAAATGTGACTATCAGCCATGCACAGTGGCTCACGCTTGTAATTCCCAACACTTTGGGAGGCCAAGATGGGAGGATCACTTTAGCCCAGGAGTTCAAGACCAGCTTGGGCAACGTAATGAGACCTTGTTTCTACAAAAAATTTTATAAATTAGCCAGGCACGGTGGCGTACGCCTGTGGTCCCAGCTATATGGTAGGCTAAGGTGAGAGGATCACCTGAGCGTGGTAGGTCTAGGCTGCAGTGAGCTGTGATCATGCCACTGCACTCCAGCCTGGGCAACAGAACAAGACCCTGTCTGAAAAAAAAATTAAGTAAAATAAAATTGACTATCATATACTGAGGTATAGTTCTCTTGTTATCTTGTTTAGAGTTCTCCAAGCTTCCTGTAGCTGTAGACTGATGTTTATCATTAAATTTGAGGGATCAAGGCTATTATTTCTTTCAACAATTTTTCTGCCATTCTCTGTCTTTTCATCTACTGGGATTCTAATTACATATGATTTAGACAACTTGAAATTGCCCTACAAGTCACTAAACCCTTGCCCATTTTTTCTTCTTCTTCAAATCTGATCATTTTTATTGCTTTATTTCTGATCCATTAGCCCTTTCTTCTGCAGTCTGTTGCTAAGCAGTGAAACTTTTATTTTACATATTGTAATTTTTCATTTTAGCATTTCCATTGGTTCTTTTTTATAGTCGCATTTCTCTGCTGAGACTCCTTATTCATCTTATTAGGACTATCTTTTTCTTTAAGTCTTTGGATATTTTTGTATTAGTTGTTCAGAGTCTTTCTCTGCCAAGTTCAACCTTTAGACCAATTGGATCTAGATGTTATTGATAGCTTTTTTTTTCTTGATAATGGGCCACATTTTTCTGCTTCTTTGCATGTCTACTAATTTGTTATTGTGTGGTGGACATTGTGAATGATACGATGTAAGGAGTTTGGATTATGTCATCTTCCTGTGTAAGATGTTGAGTTTTGTTCTGGCAGGCATTTAAATTACTGTTATATCCTCTTGATCAGGTTAGGCTAGTATCATTCTTTATTTGGGAGGAATCTATTTTGGTTTAAAGCTTAGTCCTAAAGTATTGTTCTTGCTTTATGGCACAGTCCTTACTCCCAAGCATAGCCTTTCTAGGTCTCACCTGAATGCCCAAAGTGTTCACGTTAGGCCAGAGCGCTAACATCTCCCAGTAATGTACCAGTTCTAGTATTACTATGCCGCTCTCAGCCCCAGCATGGCCTGCCTTGGACAATCACAGCCTAGTCCTAAGTTAAGGATTCACATAAAGACTTCCCACACAAACTTCATTGTCCTGAACAACTCTCTTCTTCTCTAGTACCCTGTTCTGCAGACTTCAGCTCCTTCAGCAGCCCCAAACCCCAATTTCTGCCTCCTCATCTTAGTAAAGTCACTGCTCAGCTTGGATGTCACTTCCCTGTGCCAGAGCAGGCAGAAAGCCAGGGGATCCTGGGGCTCATCTTGTGTTTCCCATATCTCATGATCCCAGTCCAGCACTGCCTGTTACTCAGTGCCCCAAAACAGTTGATGCATATATTCTATTTTTTTTAAAGGCTTAAAATGTATTTTAATAGGTTGATGCTGCATTACTGCTCCATTTCTCAGAAAAACTCCAAATATATCAGAGACAAATCAAACACAGTACACCAATGAAAAAAAATGCACAGCGTGACTACCTAAAATAGGCGAGTCTAAGAGCTACTGTCAGACCTTCAGTATACAGCAACCCTGTCCCCAAGATTGTACTAGGCCTATCAAGAAAAGCTGTGAACAGCAACATCATAGACACAAAAGGGTCATTCCTGGGTGTCCTCACCCAAGAAAAAGATGGAGGCAAGTTAACACAAGATTTTTTTTTTTTTTAAAGATATACTAAAATGAAAATCTCTAAGAGAAAATGTCTTCTTTAGGACATGAAGGGGTAATATATGGGATATAACAGAACCGTATGCACATTGCCTGTGACCTTTGTGGACGTTTGCCTGAATTCTCACCTGGGAGTGAATGGAGCAATGGGGCTAAGGTCACTGGGGGATGTTTGGTTTTTGTGGTGTATGTGGCAGTTTCTCTGGGACTAGGTGAGTGTAAAGATAAGAAAGTAAGGATGGGCACTGTGGCTCACCCCTGTAATCCCAGCATTTTGGGAGGCCGAGGTGGATGGATCATGAGGTCAGGAGTTCAAGATCAGCCTGGACAAGCTTGAACCTGGGAGGCAGAGGTTGCAGTGAGCTGAGATCGTGCCAGTACAGTCCAACATGGGTGACAGAGTGAGACTCCGTCTTGGGAGCAGGGCAAGGAAATGAAACAAGATGGACAAAAAAAACGGAATGATCAAGATTAATGGGCTCTAATTGGATCCACTTTGCCATGGTTTCCCCAGGCCCTCAACAATCACATTTGAGACTTCAGGAATGCACCACACAGAATTGATTAAACAATATATCACACAGAATTGACTTGTTTAATACCACCCCTCCCTTGCCCTCTGCCTCCAGCATACTCCCTAGAGTAGTACAGGCAGGGCAGATCTAACTATTGGAAGGAATCCCTAACACTTTTCCAGGGTAGAATTCTGGCTAGTCCAAAAAGGGTCCTTCTTTTAAGGGTTTTGAGAAACTAGACACTGCAACTTATTAATATCGGCGACGTTTGTTTGGAGCAAATTCAGCTCCAGGAGCTGCACGGTTGAATGCAGGAGGAGTTCCACCAATTGCCCCAATTCCTTCCATTGTAGCAGCCTGACCAAAGCGTTCAGTTGTTGGTGGGGTCAATCCCAAAGTTCCATCCGGCATCATAGTGGCAGGTCCTGGAGGAGCTGGGGTACCAGCTGGCACAGGAGCAGGGGGCATGGCACCTCTGTTGTTTATGCCCATAGCACCTCCCATAGCCATCTGACGCATGCGAATCTCCTGCTCTCTCGCATCAGGGAAGGTTCCCTTGAATCCTTCCTGCTGCCGCCGCATCTCTTCTTCACGGCGCCTGCGCTCTTCCTCCTGCCTGCGCTCCAGTTGCTTTCGTTTTTGCACCTCTTGGTTGTGCAGCTCTTCCATCCTCCGAAGTTCTTCTTGGCGCCTCAGCAAATCCTGTCTCATTAGCATGACCTGGTGCTCATGGCGTGCAGCCTCCATTTCCATCTCCAGCTTCTCACGAGCCTCCTTGATGTTGCGGTCCACTTGGTCCTGCTGCTGCTTCTCCATCTCAATGAGTGCCTTCCAGCGCATGGCATACTCATACTCAAAGGAGCCAGGCTGTGCAAATCTGGGTGGCTGCTCTCGTTCCTTGTGAAACTGCTGGTTTTTTATAACCAGCTTCTCTGGAAGTCCCTCTTCATCATCTAACTGGTCCATGGGCTCCACAGTCACAGGACGAGGAAATGTGGTTAGCAGGAAGGAGCCTTCACTGCATCTGTCCAGAGCTTTCCGAGCAGCTGGCTTCCCTGAGAACTCAACAATGCCTTTTCCTGAGGGCCTTCCTCGATCATCCACAATGCCTACAGCCCTCTCTACCTGGCCAAACACAGAAAAGGCTTCTTCCAGCAGTTCGTTTGACACATACTGAGGAAGGTTTCGAACTGTAAGGGATGCACTATGGCAGGCAAAGCGCACACGCAGCTGCTTTCCACGGAGTGGCACATTGTCCAGCTCCACTTTGGCAATCTCCGCTAGGGTTCGTGTTTCCAAGCGGATAAAGCCAAATCCTTTATCCTTATGAATGAAGACTTCGCCCGCCTTTCCATATTTCTCAAATAGTTTCCTCATTTCTTCCTCGGTGATGTCGGGAGGAAGATTTCCCACAAAAAGACGGCTTCGTTGGGTGAAGGTCTTCTCTCCTGGTTTTCTAAAATTCTTCAGGTCAATAGTCAAGCCTTCATTTTGGCTGCTGGCCTGTTGCCCATTTGCAGGTATTGGTGGTGGTGGCGGCTGCTGCTGCTGCTGGTGGTGTTGCTGCTGGTGGTGGTGTTGATGATGCTTTCTTGGAGTATGGTTTTGCTTCTCCAAGTTAAAAGTTTTATTACTCTGCATTTTTGCACCCCTCTACCAACTGGTCTCTCCTCGGAGTAACGGCGACTATTCTGTCTATTTTTATCGTTGTTTTTAGCAGAGGGCAAGTCGGGTACCAGTTTCTCTATCATGTCCGAAGTGAAAGTGAAGCAAATGCAATGATGATTGAGGTTGTAAAAGTGGTTCTCAACCATGGCTGCATATTGGAATACCTTGAGGATTTTTTGTGTGTTTGTTTAAATACTAGTGCCCCAGGTGGCCTGAAGGTCCAGCCGAAGTCGAGAAGCAGTCTACATCATCACAGTATTTCCACTGTGGCTTCTCACTTTTGTCAATGTTAGGCTTTTATTGGTTGCAAAATAATCCCCTGAATCACTCTGGGCTCCCTGAATGAGCCTGTACAGAGGGTTTTTTATGGCTTTTGTTATGGCTCCAGGATAATTAGGGTGCTATCTTCTGGAATAAAACCTGCTAGGTCAGCTGCTTCTGGGGCCTGTGCTTCCCAGTCCACATTGACTTGATTAATAATTTACAGTCATCATGAGTGTTATGCTATTTTTGGAGGTCATTACATGAAACCATATCATAACCACGTGTTCTAACACAACATCCAAATGTGATTACTGATTGCTTTAGATATGCTATAGACCTGAGACTGCTCCAATAAAACCAAGACAGCACACTGAACTTGTATACACAAACTCCGTAACTATATTTAGAACAAAACTGGGTTCGGCCGGGCGCGGTGGCTCAAGCCTGTAATCCCAGCACTTTGGGAGGCCGAGACGGGCGGATCACGAGGTCAGGAGATCAAGACCATCCTGGCTAACACGATGAAACCCCGTCTCTACTAAAAAAAATACAAAAAAACTAGCCGGGCGAGGTGGCGGGCGCCTGTAGTCCCAGCTACTTGGGAGGTTGAGGCAGGAGAATGGCGTAAACCCCAGAGGTGGAGCTTGCAGTGAGCTGAGATCCGGCCACTGCACTCCAGCCTGGGTGACAGAGCGAGACTCCGTCTCAAAAAAAAAAAAAAAAAAAAAAAAAAAACTGGGTTCAAGCAGTAAGCCTGGCCAGTTCCCATAAGTCACAGTCACTAGTTGTGGGGGGAGGGTAGCATCCCAGGGATGCTAGTATCTAGAGAAATCATCTTCAGAAACATCACTAGAATAGAGCTTACCACATTTTTAATCTTGTATCCTTAGTAGTACATTAGTGGATTTTCTAAAACAATGCTTGCTTTATTTATGAATGGTACCAAAAAACATTTTATCTCATTAAGAATAGTAATATTATGGCTGGGCACAGTAGCTCACGCCTGTAATCCCAGCACTTTGGGAGGCCTAGGCGGGTGGATCATGAGGTCAGGAGTTCAAGACCAACCTGGCCAAGATGGTGAAACCCTGTTTCTACTATAAATACAAAAAATTAGCCGGGCGTGGTGGCATGCGCCTGTAATCCCAGCTACTCCGGAGGCTGAGGCAGAGAATTGCTTAAACCTAGGGGTGGAGGTTGCAGTGAGCCGAGATCACGCCACTGCACTCCAGCCTGGGGGACAGAGTGAGACTGTCTCAAAAAAAAAGAAAAAAAAAAGAATAGTAATATCGTGTGTACATATAAAATATAATCCATATTATACATATATAGATTGTATTATATTAATATTTTAAAGAGAGCAATGTAACTTTAAATTTTGCATAATTTTTTTAAAATATTGATTTAATACTTTATGATAGGGCAATTTGAAGGTCTGGTTTTAAGTTCATGTTCTTTCATTACTTGGTTTTCACGAGTACCTTAGCTAAAAAAGGCATCTCACAAAGATAGGTACAGACAAAGGGGAAAAAGATATTATGTTTATTAAATTAAAATGTTTATTAATCTCATTCACCAATTACACAGAAGTTGTTTCTTGAAATTCACTAGCAAATTTAACTCCTTTCTGATCCAATCAGTTGTTCTTGCAAATTAAATAATTAGAGGGTGTTCCATTTTGATAGTTTTAATAAATGGTTTGAAAGCCTGGAATTTAATTTGAAACATTTTAAGCAAGTTAGAAGACTCTGGTTCCAACTTTTAAAATAATTTTTATGGGTACATAGTAGGTATAGATATGTATGGGGTCCCAACTTTTGAAGTGGGAATGTATGAATTTTTTCAAAGTGACACACATCATTTTAGTGACAAAATCACATAATAATAGAAATAGTTCCAAACGTCTGTTTTTAAAATCTTTTAGAAAGTTTCTTTTAAAAAGTAGTTACTAGCATACTCAGTTTTAGACTATCTCCTCTAACCAAGAGGAATCAGATTATGCATTTGTTTTTATTTTTGTTTTCAAAAATATCTGCAGCCAGGAGCAATGGCTCACACCTGTAATCCCAGCATTTTAGGAGGCCAAGGCAGGTGGATCACCTGAGGTCAGGAGTTCGAGACTAGTCTGGCCAACAGGGTAAAACCCTATCTTTACTAAAAATACAAAAATTTGCTGGGCATGGTGGCACATGCCTGTAATCCCAGCTACTCAGGAGGCTGAGGCAAGAGAATCACTTGAACCCGGGAGGCAGAGGTTGCAGTGAGCCAAGATCGTGCCATTGCACTCCAGCCTGGGCAATAAGAGTCAAACTCTGTATCAGGGAAAAAAAAAAAAAATCTGCCAGGAATTGTGTCTCTGAGAACAACTTACCATGTCGGAAAATGTCAGCAAATTTGGAACACTGTCTTTTTACATAACAAAAGTCTATAGAATTGTCTTTAAGTTCAGCAGCTATTTCGAAAGATTTATCAATGAGAACTGGTGAGCATCTGCGTGGTCCAAAAGATTTCTCATTAGGAATTATTGTAGATTGCCCTCCTTTTGACGTTCTTTTGTTTGTTTGTTTTCTGAGACAGAGTCGTGCTGTATCACCCAGGCTGGAGTGCAGAGGCACTGTAGCTTCAACCTCTTGGGCTCAAGCCATCTCCTGCCTCTGCTTCCTGAGTAACTGAGGCTACAGGCACGTGCTGCCATTTTCAGCTTATTTATTCATTCATTCATTCATTCATTCATTCATTGGTAGAGACGAGGTCTCATTACCTTGCCCATTCTGGTCTCGAACTCCTGGCCTCAAATGATTCTCCAACCCCAACTTCCCAAAGTGCTAGGATTACAGGCATGAGCCATTGGGCCCAACTTAGATTTTCTTTTTGTTTGTTCATCTTTGTTGAGGTGTAATTGGTACACAATAAACAGCAAAAGGCCAGGCGCTGTGGCTCATGCCTATAATCCCAACCCTTGGGGAGGCCAAGGCAGACGATCACTTGAGCCCAGGAGTTCAAGATCGGCCTGAACAACATGGTGGAACCCCATCTCTACAAAAAAAAGTTTTAATTAGCCAAGCACGATTGTGTGCACTTGTGGTCACAGCTACTTGGGAGACTGAGGCAGGAGGATTGCTTGAGCCCAGGAGGTCAAGGCTTCAGTGAGCCATGTTTAGGCCAGTGCACTCTAGCTGGAACAGAGCGAGACTCTGTCTCAAAAATAAATAAATAAATAAATAAATAAATAAAATAAACAACACCTATTTAAGGTATACAATTTGATGAGTTTGGACATATGCACCCATGTCCCCAGTACCACAATCAAGATAATAAACATATCCATCACCCTCAAGAGTTTTCTAGCCAGGCACCATGGCTCACGTCTGTAATCCCAGCACTTTGGAAGGCTGAGGTGGGTGGATCACTTGAGGTCAGGAGTTTGAGACTAGCCTGGCCAACATGGGGAAACCTTGTCTCTACTAAAAATACAAAAAAAAAAAAAAAAAAAGAAAAAAAACTTAGCTGGGCATTAATTGTGCGCACCTGTAATCTCAGCTACTCAGGAGGCTGAGGCAGGCGAATCACTTGAACCCAGGAGGTGGAGGTTGCAGTGAGCCGAGATCACACCACTGCACTCCAGCCTGGGTGACAGAGCGAGACTCCCTCTGAAAAAAAAAGTTAAAAAAAAAAAGTTTTATCATGCCTGTTTGTAATCCACACCCACCCTGCCAACCATAGGCAACCACTGATTTGTCATTGCAGGTGTGTTTGCATTGCCTACAATTTTATAGATGTTGAACCATACATACTCTTTTTTCGTCTGGCCTCTTTCACTCAGTATAATGATTTTGAGATTCATCCATTCCTTCTATTGCTGAGTACTATTTCATTATGTGGCTATACCTCAGTTTGTTTATTCACCAGCTGAGGGACCATGCTGTTATGGTCTGAATGTTGGTGTCTCCCGAAATTCACAGGTGGAACCTAATACCTAATGTAGTAGTATTAAGAGATGAGGCCTCTGGGGAGTGATTAAGTCATGAGGCTCCACTCTTATGAATGAGATTAGAGTCCTTATAAAAGACACTTGGGCAGTGTGATGAAATAGCAACAGCACACCGTCCATAGAGCAGAGCACCCTCCCCAAATACCAAGTCCGCTGGCACCTTGATCTTGGACTTCCAGCCTCAGAACTGTGAGCAACCAATTTCTGTTGTTTATAAATGACCCAGTCTAAGGTATTTTGTTATAGCAGTCAAGCAGACTAAGATGCATGGTCTCATGGTCCAGCCCTTACTTGAGATAATGAGCTTCTTATTCCTGTTAAATGAGTCAGTCAAGATGGCAATGATAATTCATTTACTCTTAGACGTGGGGGAAATGACCACGCCTCAGATGGGGGGTACAGGATACGCCAATACTCAGGGCTGGTATCAAGTGTTGCGTAATATTCCTAGGTTCCTGCAGGAAGGAGAATATTCTCTGGGAAGAGATCTTTGTCTTTGTCATTGATTCCCACATTTCAGGTGTGAATTTCCCTGACCCTTTGTGCCATTGAGCTATTATTTCTTCAAAAACACCATACATCCCGGAGGGAAAAGAAAATCATCAGATAGATAGATAGATACATGCATACATACATACATACATACATAATATATGCAGTTACAAATTTTTGTTTGTTTTTGAGACAGACTCTTCCTCTGTTGCCCAGGCTGGAGTGCAGTAGCGCGATCTCAGCTCACTGCAACCTCTGCTGCCTGTTTTCAAGCGATTGTCCTGCCTCAGCCTCCCTAGTAGCTGGGATTACAAGCACACACCCCCATGCCTGGCTAAGTTTTGTATTTTTGGTAGAGACGGGGTTTTGCCATGTTGGCCAGGCTGGTCTCGAGCTCGTGACCTCAATGATCTGCCTGCCTCAGCCTCCCAAAATGCTGGAATTACAGGCATGAGCCACCACACCTGGCCACAAATCTCTTAATGATGGAAATATGTTCTGAAAAATGCCTCATTAGGTGATTTTTATCATCATGTGAATATCACAGAGTGTACTTACACAAACCTAGATGGTATCACCTACTGTGCACCAAGGGTATATGGTAGAGCCCTTTGCTTCTGAGCTGCTAACCTGTCCTGCACACTACTGGACTGAATACTGTAGGCAACTGTAACACAATGTAAGTATTTGTGTATCTAACCATATAAGAGGTACAGTAAAAATATGGTATACTACTCGGGAGGCTGAGGCAGGAGCATCGCTAGAACCCAGGAGGCGGAGGTTGCCATGAGCTGAGATTGTGCTACTGCCCTCTAGCCTGGGTGACAGAGAGAGACTCCATCTCAAAAAAAAAAAAAAAAAAAGTGGTATAAAAGATAAAAATGATAAAAAAAAATACATATATATATATATATATACACACACACACACACCCCCTGGAACACTACACAACCATGAAAAAGAACAAAATAATGTCCTCTGCAGCAACGCGGATGGAGCTAGAGGCCATTATCCTAAGTAAACTAACACAGGAAAAAAAAACCAAATCCAGCGTGTTCTCACTTATAAGTGTGAGCAAAACATTGAGTACACATGAACACAAAGAAGAGAACAATACACACAGGGAACTACCTGAGGGTGGAGAGTGGGAAGAGGGCGAGGATGGAAAAACAACCTAGCAGGCATCATGCTTATTACCTGGGTAATGAAATAATGTGTACACCACACCCCAGTGGCATGCAATTTACCTACATAACAAACGTGCACATGCACCTCTGAACCCAAAATAAAAGTTGAAAACAAAAAAAAAGAAGAAATTCTCAAAAGGTTAGGCAATGAACACATAGGTATGGGGCTTTGGGAATACCAACAGTGTTTATTTCTAAAGTCATGAGGCCATTGTACTTGGGTTCACTTCATAATAATCCATTATTCTGTGCATTTAAATGTATTTTTATATGTATTTTATATTACACACATTTTAAAAGGTTTAGAAACTTTTTCTTTTTTTTTTGAGACGGAGTCTTGCTCTGTCGCCAGGCTGAATTGCAATGGCGCGATCTCAGCTCACTGCAACCTCCACCTCCTGGGTTTAAGCAATTCTCCTGCCTCAGCCTCCCATGTAGCTGGGACTAAAGGCGCCCGCCACCATGCCAGGCTAATTTGTATTTTTAGTAGAGACAGGGTTTCACCATGTTGGCCAGGATGGTCTTGATCTCTTGACCTCATGATCCGCCCACCTCAGCCTCCCAAAGTGCTGTTATTACATGCGTGAGCCACTATGCCCTGCCTGGAAACATTTTTAAAAGAAAATGACTCATACTATATATTTTCATGAAAGTACATACTGACAATAACAGTACTAACCTGTATGGTACAATAAAAATATTAAACTTTAAGATGCATAACAAATGCAATTGTGTCTCGGGATCTAGGTCTTTAGCTATTTGCAATAATCTTTTCTTTTTTTGAGACAAAGTCTCACTCTGTCACCCAGGCTGGAGTGCAGTAGCACAATCTCGGCTTACTGCAACCTCCTCCTCCCGGCTTCAAGCAATTCTCCCGCCTCAGCCTCCCGAGTAGCTGAGACTACAGGCACGGGCCACCATGCCCAGCTAATTTTTGTATTTTTTTTAGTAGAGATGGGTTTCACCATATTGGCCAGGCTGGTCTTGAACTCCTGACCTCGTGATCCGCCCGCTTCAGCCTCCCAAAGTGCTGGGATTACACTCATGAGCCACCACGCCCAGCCGCAATAATCTTTAATGATTTTTTGAACAGTGAACTTCTGTCATGATTTAACCAATAAACTAAATTTAAAATGAAAAAAAAAAAAAAGATAAAAATGGGCTGGGCACAGTGGCTCATGCCTATAATCCTAGCACTTTGGGAAACCAAGGTAGGAGGATCACTTGAAGCCAGGAGTTCAACACCAGCCTAGGCAACAAAGCAAGACCTCATCTCTATTAAAAAAAAAAAAATTATTTTAATTAAAATTACAACTACATAAAGATAAAAATGGTACACCTGAACAGGGCACTTATCATGGACGGGCTTATAGGACTGGAAGTTGCTCTGGGTGAGTCAGGGAGCGAGTGAGGAGTGAATGTGAAGGTGTAGGGCATTACTGTACACTGCTGTAGACTTGATAAACATTGTACACTTAGGCTATGCCAAATGTATAACAAATATTTTTCTTTCTTCAGTAATAAATTAAGGAATGATACAGAGATGATCAGTATGGCCCCTGTGCAAGGATGACATGTGAATTAATCTGTTCTCACATTGCTATAAATACCTGAGAGTGAGTAATTTATAAAGGAAAGAGGTTTAATTGACTCACAGTTCAGCATTGCTAGGGAGACCTTAGGAAACTTACAATCATGGCAGAAGGCAAAGGAAAGACAAGGCACTTTCTTCACAAGGCAGCAGGAAGAAGTGAGTGCAAGCAGGGGAAATGCTAGACACTTATAAAACCATCAGATCTCGGCAGGGCACAGTGGCTCACACCTATAATCCTAGCACTTTGGGAGGCCGAGGCGGGCAGATCACCTGAGGTCAGGAGTTCAAGACCAGCCTGGCCAACATGGTGAAACCCCGTCTCTACTAAAAATACAAAAATTAGCCGGGCAAGATGGCAGGTGCCTGTAATCCCAGCTACTCGAGGGTGCTGAGGCAGGAGAATCACTTTAACCCAGGAGGCAGAGGTTGCAGTGAGCCGAGATCATGCCATTGCACTCCAGCCTGGGCTACAGAGCAAGACTCCATCTCAAAAACAAACAAACAAACAAAAATCAGATCTCTTGAGAACTCACTCACTATCACAATAACAGCATGAGGGAAATGGCCCCTATGATCCAATCACTTCCCACTGGGTCCCTCCTATGACATGTGGGGATTATGGGGATTACAATTCAAGATGAGATTTGGGTGGGGACACAGCCAAACCATATCAACATGCAAATTCATGCAGCGTTCCATATTTTAAAAGAATATTATAATAAATTAATTATAAATTATTATAATAAATTAATTATATATTATATTATTATAATAAATTAACCTTACCTTACTGTAACTCTCTTACTTTATAAACTTTTTCATTTGTTTTAACTTTCTGACTCTTTTGTAAAACAGCTTAAAACACAAACACATTGTACAGCTTTACAAAATTATTTTCTTTATGTGCTTATTCTATAAGCTTTTTTCTATTTTAAACATTTTTTTTTTTACTTTAAAAATTTGTTGTTACAAACTAAGACACATACACATACATTAGTCTACATAAGGTCAGGATCATCAAGATGTGACTAGGTGATAGGAATTTTCCAGCTCCATTATAATCTTATGGAACCACCGCTGTATATTTGGTTCATAGTTGACTGAAACTGGTACATGACTGAACTTAGCCTTAAAATTCCTTCCTTCCTTCCTTCCTTCCTTCCTTCCTTCCTTCCTTCCTTCTTCCCTCCCTCCCTCCTTCCCTTCCTTTCCCCTTCTCCTTCCTTCCTTCCTCCTTCCCTCCCTCTCTCCCTACCACCCTCCCTCCTTCCCTTCCTTCCCCTTCTCCTTCCTTCCTTCCCCTTCCTTCTTTCTTCCTTTCTTTCTCTATCTCTCTTTCTTTTCTCTTTCTTTCTTTCTCTTTCTTTTCCTTCCTTCCTTCCTTCCTTCCTTCCTTCCTCAGAGTCTTACTCTGTTGCCTAGGTGGGAGTGCAGTGGCACAATCTCAGCTCACTGCAACCTCTGCCTCCCATGTTCAACTGATTTTCCTGCCTCAGCCTCCCCAGGACAATTTTGTATTTGTAGTAGAGACAGGATTTCACCATGTTGGCCAGGCTGGTCTCAAACTCCTGACCTCAAGTGATCCACCTGCCTGGGCCTCCCAAAGTGCTGGGATTACAAGCATGAGCCCCTACACTGGGCCTTAAAATTATTTTTCAATTAAATTCTTGGTTCAGAGAAAGAAATGGAAGCAGGGAGCCATTCTGTGTGCATTGAAGGTTGTTTGAAGCCCTCTATCTCCCTCTCATCCCTCCCTCTTGTCCCTTTCCTTCCCTTCCTCCTCCTCCTCTCTCTCCTACCCTTCTTTCTCCACTTCCCCTCCCTCTTCTCCCTCTCCTCTTCCCCTTCCTTCTCTCTTCCCCCTCATGCCCACTCCTCCTCCCCCACCCACTTCCCCTCCCTCTTTCTTCCTTCTCCCTCTCCCCCTTCCCTTCCCCCTCTCTCTTTTCCACTGTGTCTCCCCAACCCTAGAGCAAAGCATGGCCAGGAGGTATGGGCTGTATAATGTACACATTACCTAGAAGCTATATTATTTCCCAGGGAAAAGAGAGCTTCTGTCACTTTGAATCTAAGGATTCATCTTAGATCAGCGTGATTGCAACTAATGGAGAGCTTGCCAGCTTCTAACTTTGCCTTTCACTGAGGATCCATGCAGGCATGTTCAGCTGTGACTGCTAGGATAAAGATCAGTTATAGAAATAGCTTTGGAGCTGTTAGGATGATGACTCTTTTTTATGGCAGACATTAACAACTACATCAAATTACCCATGTGAATTATGAACTATAGTAGGGTGCCCGACCTTCCGCTCATTATGTGGGACCCGGTAGTTACTGCAGGTCAAGTCATGCATAATTGCCAAAGGCATTTTTATGTGAACTTTGCCAGTCATTTCTTTATGTGGTCCCTTAAGATTATGTTACCATATTTGTACTTTACCTTTTCTGTTTAGATATGTTTGAAGATATAGTTCCTATTGCACTACAATTGCCTGCAGTATTCAGTACTTGCTGTATAGGTCTGTAGCCTGGGAGCAACAGGCTCTACCACTTACTCTAGGTATGTGGTAGGCAATACCATCTAGGTTTGTGTAAATGCACTCTATGATGTTTCCAAAACAACACAATTACCTAACACTTCTCAGAGCATATCCCTATAGTGAAGCATCACCTGACTGTATATTTCAAAGCTCCTATGAATTTGCCTACATTAAAAGTGATTGGGGGCTGGGCGCAGTGGCTCACCTCTAATCCCAGCACTTTGGAAGGACTCGGTGGGTGCATCACCTGAGGTCAGGAGTTTGAGACCAGCCTGGCCAAGATGGTGAAACTTCATCTCTACTAAAAATACAAAAATTAGGTGGGTATGGTGGCGGGTGCCTGTAATCCCAGCTACTCAGGAAGCTGAGGCAGGAGAATCACTTGAACTCAGGAGGCAGAGGTCGCAGTGAGCTGAGATCACACCATTGCACTCCAGCCTTGGCAACAGAGCGAGACTCTGTCTCAAAAAACAAAAAAAAAAAGTAATTGGGGCAGGGTGTGGAACAACTGGTTAGAGATAATAGTATAGCCTATCAATGTTAAACATCAATTTGGACAAGTCTGCTTGTGCACAGTAGGTTGTGTCTCTGAAACATCTAAGGAGCGAGTTCTAATCCAAGACCATTTTCAAGTTTCTGTAAGGCAGCAAGGAGGTTGGCTGGATGACCTCGCAAATCCTCTTCCTACTCTAACATTCTGCTACCTGATGGGAAGAAACCCAGAGAAACCAGAAACAATTTTGCAGACATTCTTTTTAGAGGTGTTACCCAATACTTGTTCAATTTTTTTTTTGAAACAGAGTCTTGCTCTGTCACCCAGGCTGGAGTGCAGTGGCATGATCACAGCTCACTGCAGCCTTGACCTCATGGGCTCAAGCAATCCTCCCACCTCAGGTGCGTGCCACCATGCCCAGCTAGTTTATTTTTTTATTTTATTTTTTGTAGAGAGCAGGTCTCACTATATTGCCAAAACTAGTCTCAAATTCATGGGCCCAAGCAAGCAATCCTCCCGCCTCGACCTCCCAAAGTGCTGGGATTACAGGCATAAGCCTCGAAACCCAGCCCAATTTCTATCTTTCAATTCAAATACAGAATATGTCATCAAACTTAATTGACTGCTTCATGAACACCGGGTGCTTTCCACCCGAATGTCCTGGAGCTGGCTTACAGGCAAAGGGCTGCCTTGTCTATCTGTATGTCTCTACCAGCCAGCACAGTGCCTGTCACCAAGAAGGAACTCAATAAAATGTGATTGAACGACGGATTGAAAGAATTCACTGGATGAATGGATGGATGCACAGTGTCCAGGGCTGGGATCAGGAAATGGAGTAACTTGGGAAGACAGCACAGCCCACTGGGAGCCAGGAAGACAGGACAGCTGGAATCAACTGAAAGGCACCCGAGAGAGGTTTTGGCTGAGGGGCTGAAGTGCAGCTTCTCCATCACAATTATACCTGGGCCTGCGCAGGCAGGGGCCCCTCTAAAGCTCTTAATTTCTTATACAAGGGCCTGTTACCTGCTGGGCTGAGCAATATCCCCTCCAGGAGGCAGGTATCTTTGTGTGTTTTGAGTAGCTTCCATGCCTTGTGCATTCATCTATTATGAATACCAATATATTCATAATACCCAGAGCAGTCCCGCAGCTGGGCAGGCAAGTGGCCTGAGGGCACAGAGCCATGAAGCTGTACAGCCTCAGTGTCCTCTACAAAGGCGAGGCCAAGGTAGTGCTGCTCAAAGCCAGATACAACGATGTGGCTTCCTTCAGCTTTTTCCAGAGATCCACCGTTCAGGAATTCATGACCTTCACAAGTCAACAGATTGTGGAGCGCTCATCCAAAGGCACTAGAGCTTCTGTCGCAGAACAAGACTATCTGTGGCACGTCTATGTTCAGAATGACAGTCTTGCAGGTGTCGTCATTACTGACAATGAAAGCCCATCCCAGGTGGCCTTTACCTTGCTGGAGAAAGTACTAGATGAATTCTCCAAGCAAGTCAACAGGAAAGACTGGCCAGTAGGATCCCCTGCTACAATCCATTCTGCAGCCCTGGATGGTCACCTCAGTAGATACCAGAACCCACGAGATGCTGACCCCATGACTAAAGTGCAGGCCGAACCCAAATCATTCTGCACAATACCATGGAGTGTTTGTTAGAGCGAGGTGAGAAGCTAGGTGGCTTGGTGTCCAAATCCGAGATGCTGGGAACACAGTCTAAAGCCTTTCATAAAACTGCCCGGAGGCCAGGCACGGTGGATCATGCCTGTAGCACTCTGGGAGGCCGAGGCTGGCAGATCACCTGAGGTCAGGAGTTCGCGACCAGCCTGGGCAACACGGTGAAACCCCGTCTCTACTAAAATACAAAAACTTAGGTGGGCATGGCACCCTGCACCCATAGTCCCAGCTACACAGGAGGCTGGGGCAGGAGAATTGCTTGAACCTGGGAGGCGGAGGCTGCAGTGAGCCAAGATTGCACCACTGCATTCCAGCCTAGGCAACAGAGCAAGACTCCCTCTAAAAAAAAAAAAAAATTCCCGAAACAAAACTCGTGTTGTGCAATGGCCCGGCACTGGAACAACACCATCATTCGCATCAGAACTGCAGCCCCCAGAGAAGAAGAGACAGCCCTACACAAGGACCTGGAGTAGGGGTACACGGGCCATTTTTATTTTGAAGTTCCCAGGAGAAGCAGGGATGGTGGAAGGGTGGGAAATGTTCAAATTAATATGTGTGGTAGTGATTCTTGGAAAGAATTTGAGGGCCACGAAGGTGGATTTTTGGGCAAATGAAAGCATAAACTCCAACTGGCTTCTGAAAAGAAAAAAAAGAAAAAAGAATGTCAATGTGTTTCTAGAATAGCACCTGGCACATAGCAGATACCTGTTGTAGTTACTGAAGAAATGGACATATATCAGAAAGAGAAGGTTCACTGTGTGTCTGAGGGGAGAGCTATTGTTTTCCGACCAACACCGTATTTGTTGTGGTGGAGAGCGGCTGCACGTTTGGACACACAGGGCTTTCATGTGACTTGTTTGAACTAATGGCTGCACACCGGTTCTATGGGAAAGGGGAAAGCATCAGCGGTCAGAGCGAGCTGCCTGGGGGGCTAGTCTGCTTTGCTGCTCATGAGCCTCGCACTTATGGGCCAGTTGTAACCGCCCAAGGGGTTACAGTTCATCCACCACCAGTTCATCCACTGCTATAGACAAAGAGTAATTCATGCAGAGCCGACTGTGCAGGAGACTGGAGTTTTATTATTACTCAAATCAGTCTCCCCGAGCATTCTGGGAGCAGAGTTTCCAAGGACAATTCGATGGGTAGGACAAAGCCAGTGAGCCGGGGGCACTGACTGGTCAGGAACGAAATCTTAGGGAGTCAAATCTGTCTTGTGCTGAGTCAGTTCCTGGGTGGGAGCCACAAGATCAGATGAGCCTGTTTACTGATGGGGTGGGGCCAGCTGATCAGTCAAGTGCAGGGTCTGCAAAATATCTCAAGCACTGATTTCTAGGAGCAGTTTATGGAGGGTCAGAATCTTGTAGCCTCCAGCTGCATGACTCCTAAACTATAATTTCTAACGTGGCTAATGTTAGTCCCACAAAGGCAATCTAGTCCCCAGGCAAGAGGGAGGTCTGCTTTGGGAAAGGGCTGTTACCATCTTTGTTTTAAGCTATAAACTATAAACTAAGTTTCTCCCAAAGTTAGTTCAGTCTATGCCCAGGAATGAACAAGGACTGCTTGGAGGTTAGAAGCAAGATGGAGTCAGTTAAGTTAGATCTCTTTCACTGTCTCAGTCTTAATTTTGCAAAGGCAGTTTCACAGTGGCCTGGCCTCTGGATGCCTGTGTCCCCACAGTGGTGTGGGCTTTAGTGACAGCACCTTCCTCTCAGGGCTTTCATGAGGAGTAAATTAATAGGTATAAAGCACTTGAAAAAGAGCCTATTCTAACCACTAGGTATATAGAAGTGGTGATTATTAGAGCTGGTCTGGATCCCTTGCATTTGCTGAAATTGTATGCAACTCCTAGGTGAGAAAAGACTAGTGTTGGATTATTTTAGCGATAGGGAGCAGACAGACTGTTTAGCACCCTGAATAGTCATCTTTTTTTTTTTTTTGAGACCATGTCTCAAAAACAAGAAAACTCAAATTAACTTCAAACACGTTCACCCAAGTATAAATCTGGAAACTAAAATTTTTTTATTTAAACAAATTTTGACAGACCCATGTAATGATGATATAGACTGATATTTATCGGAAAGAAAAAGTCTTCACCACATGACACTGTATTTTTAAAGTACTGAAAATGTGTGTATTACATGATACCAGTTTTTATACTGGTGTGGTGGCTCACACCTGTAATCCCAACACTTTGGGAGGCCAAGGCGGGTGATCACCTGAGGTTGGGAGTTCAAGACCAGCCCAACCAACATGGAGAAACCCTGTCTACTAAAAATACAAAATTAGCCAAGCATGGTGGTGCATGCCTGTAATTCTAGCTACTCAGGGAGGCTGAGGCAGGAGAATCGCTTGAACCTGGGAGGTGGAGGTTGCAGTGAGCCAAGATTGCACCATTGTACTGCAGCTTGAGTGACAAGAGCGAAACTCCATCTCAAAAAAATAAAGAACTGTCAAAACACACACACACACACACACACACACACACACACACACCCCTTCCTGAGGAAGAAAACTGAGCAGAAGGAATTAGTTTCTAGTAGAGGAATTTCAAAGCAGAAATCCTTTCTTCATGGGGGCAGGGGTGTGTCACTGACCCCTCCATCATGTTGCCCCTCCCCCCATTCCCCACTCAGAGGCTCGCTCAGAAGCCCCAGTGTCACCTTGGTGAGAAGTGGCTGCCCTGTCCCATCCTGGAGTCCTGGGGTCCTCCCACTCTGAGCCACATGGGAGTTGGCCCATTACATCATCACCTCTGTTTTTGGCAGCCAGCCCAGCGCTCAGATGGCTAAGAGGTGACACCCTAAAACAAATAAACAGGAAAGAGAAAGAAGCAATTCACTTGGATGACATCTAACACAGACACAAAGAAAGAGGCCACACCATCCCTAAAGGACAAGTGATAACGCCGGGCAGAGCAGGCTCCTCTGGGCATATGATGCAAACGTTGACGTGTCACAAGCAGCATCAAAGAAAGTTGCTCCGAGGGCACGAGCCAGCTTTAATTAATAGCTCACCACTGCATCTTGGAGATGGGTTTCCCACTCTGGTGGAATGTTCCATTAGACTTGCTGACAATATTTTATGTCAAATAAGGTATAGATTGACCTGCAAGTCAAGACTGTGGTGGTGTGATCAAGAAAGGAAGTACAGGCCGGACGCCTGTAATCTCAGCACTTTGGGAGGCCGAGGCAGGCAGATCACTTGAGGCCAGGAGTTCGAGACCAGCCTGGCCAACATGGTGAAACTTCATCTCTATTTAAAACACAAAAATTTGCCAGGCCATAGTGGCACATGCCTGTATTTCCAGCTACTCGGGAGTCTGAGACATGAGAATCATTTGTACCCAGGCAGTGGAGGTTGCAGTGAGCTGAGATCACACCACTACACTCCAGCCTGGGTGACAGAGTGAGATACTGGAAAAAAAAAAAGAAGGGAAGGGAAGGGAAGGGAAGGAGGGAGGAAAGGGAAGGGAAGGGAAGGAAAGGAAAGGGTGCAGGGGTACATAGTTTAATGTGACAGTAACATCTTGGTATACGTGGTTACTAAAACAGGTTGTTAAGCAGAAGGACACTGATGTAAGCTTTGAAGCTCAGAATTCAAGGGAAGTAGAGCATTCCTGGGTCTGCGGAGAACAAACCCAACCACGAAGAGGCAACGCCCTTGAATTCACTTCCAACAAACCTTTCCAGGGCCCTTCATTTAAGCAGCTGGAATATCATTCAGCAACCATCCTGTCCGCCTTTGGAAACGGGAGACTTGCATTTCATTTCAGACACTGAACACTGTGTTCCGGACCACGTTTATTCTCCATATAAACAGTGTGTTTTGAGAATCATGCATTTACTGTATAATACCGACTCAGGTCACAGTAAACTCATTTCCGTCGTGAAAGGTTTCGAGTACTCAGAGGAGGTTAAGAAGAATAAAAAGCTTATGACAAAACAACCTCTGTTTCCAAAGTGCTAAATGATGAAAAATGTGGTGTGAAAACATCACTAAATTCCATTTTAAATGTCCAAAGTTCATAAGGAGAGACTCAGTCAAGGGAAAAGGAAGTATTTAAGTCAATGACAGAGTCATGAAAACTTAGCGGCTCCGATATTAGTGGGTAAGTCAGCAATGTGTTTGTACAAGGAAACCAGGCACCTGCACAATTTCCTAAAACCTGCCCCAATTGGAGAAAGTGATATGGAACCTAAATACCTAGGATGTCTAATAACTACAGCTATTTTGAGAAGAGGAAAAAATCTTTGCCTAGTAAAACCGTGATTCTCAGGCATCCACATCTCCAGAACTCTCAGGCTTTCAAACTGAGTCCCAACCAGGAGATACTAAACACACACATATATACTGACATACGAAGATACCTGGGATATTTTTGCATCTCTCCCTCTCTTTTTTTTTTTTTCTTTTGAGACGGAATCTTGCTCTGTCGCCCAGGCTGGAGTGCAGTGGCTCAGTCTTGGCTCACTGCAACCTCTGCCTCCTGGGTTCAAGCAATTCTCCTGCCTCAGCCTCCTGAGTAGCTGGGACTACAGGCGTGTGCCACCACACCTGGCTAATTTTTATATTTTAGTAGAGCTGGGGTTTCACCATGTTGGCCAGGCTGATCTTGAACTCCTGACCTTGTGATCCACCTGCCTTGGCCTCCCAAAGTGCTGGGATTACAGGTGTAAGCCACCATGCCCGGCCTCCATCTCTTCATTTTCTAAATCAATTAAACATGGCTTGGCCCTCAGTCCCCGACTTGGCAGATAATTCAGTCTGAGTCATGTTTTGGGGATTCCACTCTTCACATCCCTTGGGCTCATGTAGGAACTCCTGGGCCTGTGCAGTCCACAGAAGTCCAACTGGAAGAAGGGCCTATGGCTCTGGGGTTGCTGGCATGACCCATGTGGCCTCACAAAGGTGGGTGGCACCCCTTCTTCCTGGCTGAGCCTCACATGAAGATCTGAGCCAAGAAGTCCAGGCTTTCAGGTGGGGCTGGCAGCTATCCAGGAGTAACTCAGGTGCTCATTCAAGACGTCGCAGGCACACAGCAGACTGTCCCAACCCCTGCCCCAAGGAAATCCTCCAAAGGCCTAAACCCAAGCCATCCACCTTGACTCCAGGTTGCACCACTTCTCTCTTCCTGTCCATGAGCAGCCTCCTTCCTTCCCACTGGCGGTGGAGGGAGGGGGGTGTGGGAATAATTTCTCCTAATAACTTCCCTCCCTCAACAAGAGGGATAGGCCGGGCGTGGTGGCTCAAGCCTGTAATCCCAGCACTTTGGGAGGCCGAGACGGGCGGATCACGAGGTCAGGAGATCGAGACCATCCTGGCTAACATGGTGAAACCCCGTCTCTACTAAAAAATACAAAAAACTAGCCGGGCGAGGTAGCGGGCGCCTGTGGTCCCAGCTACTCCGGAGGCTGAGGCAGGAGAATGGCGTAAACCCAGGAGGCGGAGCTTGCAGTAAGCTGAGATCAGGCCACTGCACTCCAGCCCGGGCGACAGAGCAAGACTCTGTCTCAAAAAAAAAAAAAAAAAAAAAAAAAAAAAAAAAAAAAAAAAGAAAAGATTATTCTCACCCTTGTTTTTGTATTTTTGGTTTTTTGGGTTTTTTTTTTTTTTGATACGGAATCTCTGTCACCCAGGCTGGAGTGCAGTGGCTCAATCTCGGCTCACTGCAACCTCCACCTCCCAGGTTCAAGCAATGCTCCTGCCTCAACCTCCTGAGTAGCTGGGATTACAGGTGTGCACCACCACACCCAGCTAATTTTTGTATTTTTTGTAGAGACAGGGTTTCACCATGTTGGCCAAGCTGGTCTCGAACTCTTGACCTCAGGTGATCCGCCCAACTCAGCCTCCCAAAGTGCTAGGATTACAGGCGTGAGCCACCACGACTGGCCCTCACCCTTGTTAAAAGACAGACTTTACGACTTTACTCAGGACTATCATGATAGGGACAGGGACCACCGCAATGGGATTTTGCAGCAGGACAGAGAGACAGGGGAAAGTGGGAGTTGTTAGCCATGGAGCAGGGTAGGAGGCTCGGTGGATGGAAAATGATTCAGATGAAATGGGTCATGGGGATTCTGGCTACACTGAACTAAGAGGGTTCTTGCTGAAGGCAGGCCAAGGCTATGGTGGAGGCGAGGATTTGGTCAGATACGGAGGGTGATCCACTGTTGAGGGTAGGGCATTCTGACTAAACTGACTTAGCAGGATTCTTGCCCAATTTTAAAGGATATGTCTAAGGATAGCGCCTCATTGAAAAATAGCTCAGAGGAGGCTGGGCTAGAGTTTGGTCAAGGATAGAATCTTTGTCACACACCTCCTCTCCTCATAGACAGGTCTCTCTCCAAAAGGCTAGAAGGACTGTGCCTGGCTGTAAATGGCTATAAAACGCCTGCCTCTTTCCCCACAATTCAAGGAGACTGAAGGCAAGACAGCAGAACGCCAGGAGCAGGGCAGCTCCTTAGAGCACAGGGAGGGCCCTGAGCGGCAGCCCTGGAAGCTGTGATGGGCAGTCAGTCAGTCCCAACAGCAAAAAGAAGGGAGCTGGCCCCAAGGGGACAGGGGACTAGGAGTCTGGCACTCAGAAGGAACCAGCAGATTCCGCCCTCTGCACAGAGGGCATGTGATTTGTGCAGGGGGTGCCAGCTCGAGGAGTGGCAGTCACAGTACAAGGTGACACAACAATGGTGAACCTAGGTTTCAGGCCTGGGTTCCATACCGAATATGTTTATAGTTATATCATGACAATCACAGATGGAAGGTTGTATCTCGCATCATAGAAAAATACTAGATATTGGGAGGCCAAGGCAGGCAGATTGCTTGAACTCAGGAGTTCAAGACCAGCCTGGGCAACACGGCGAAGCCCCATCTCTACAAAAATACAAAAATTAGCTGGGGGTGGTGGTGTGTGCCTGTAGTCCCAGCTACTTGGGAGGCTGAGGTAGGAGGATCACTTGAGCCTGGGAGGCAGAGGTTGCAGTGAGCCAAGATTGCACCATTGTACTCCAGCCTGGGTGACAGAGCAAGACCTTGTCCAAAAAAAAAAAAAAAAAAAAAGCAATACACAGGCCGGGTGTGGTGGCTCAGGCCTGTAATCCCAGCACTTTGGGAGGTCAAAGCAGGTGAATCACCTGAGGTCAGGAGTTCGAGACCAGCCAGGAGACGGAGGCAGTGACCCAAGATCATGCCACTGCACTCCAGCCTGGATGACAGAGCAAGACTCCATCCCAAAAAAAAAGCAATGCACACAGTTAAAGGTTGTTGGGTAACGTCAAAGCCCTGAAAGACACTAGCAAGTCTTCCAATGTATCTGAGTTTCAAAGAAGGCCTGAGATAGAGAACGACCTTCTTCCTGGGCCCCCCAGCTACCATATACTCTCCAGTCAGCTGTGCTCTCCCAAGTACCTTTGCATAGTGAACAAAGTGCACAGCCATGATCAGCACTATTTCTTCTATTAAACAGTGTGGAATCTACGACAAGTTTATTGCTCACTGAGCACAGGGAGTGGGGCCTATGAAGTGGGTCCAGTGAAGCCAACAGGTATTACTCACTGCTCTGCAATATTCATGGTGCTGGAGATACTCAGCACCCTGAGGTGTAGACTGAGGAGGAAGGGCTAGGCTGAAGGGCAATCTTTCAAAGAATGGAAGTTGTTAAGGCCTCTGGCTGCCGTGGGTGGACAGTGGGCAGAGTGAGAAAGGAGTAACAGTGATGTTAACTAGCATTTAGTAAGTACTTTCTCCATAAGAGACTCCATGTAAATCACTTTGTAAGTATTGTCCCATTGCATCTTCCCCAAATGAGGTATGTACTGTATTATCCCCATTTCACAGGGAAGGAAACTAAGGTTGAAGCAAGTTACATGACCTGCCCAGGCCTCAATGGTAATAAATGGTAGAACTTAAGTCCCAGGAGTCTGGGAACAACCAAACATAAGGAAAGGGCAAAGGAGTCAGAGGCAGAAAAATGAGAAGCTCCCAAAGTGGGTGACTTTAGAGGAGGGAGGTGGCAAAGCAGCCAAGGGGCTGAGCTCTGGGCAGGAAAGGAAGGAGACTAAGCCTTGGGAGGGGCCCCAGGATGGCAGCAGAGGGGAAGACACTTCCCAGGAGCCATGAAGGCTGAAAGCAAACTGTGGGCTGATGGGGAATGAATGGGAGATGAGGAAGTGTAGACATGGAGAACATGGATGCCTTTACCAAGAAGACGGGCTGTGAAATAAAGATCAACAGTAACAAACCCCTTCAACGTGTAATTTCATTGTTAGGCCAAACTGGAAGAGAGCCAAAAGCCACCAGGAGCCCAGTCCAAATGTCACCTGCCCACCACACACAGCAGGCTTCCTGTGGTATGAACTATTTACCCCAAATCAGCCTCTTCCCCAGAGCAAACGCCTACCCTGTTGGTATATTTGTAATCCCTTTCCTGCTTGCCAAGGTGCTGGAAGTAATTGTGCAGGTATGAGCTGGCCAGCCATCGTGCAGTAACCCTCTATGCAGACACAGAATGTCCTGAGCACACCAGGAACTGCAGACGCCAGTGCCCCACATGACTTCTAGAACTTCCAAATGCCCACTGACAACATCCTCCATAATTGCCCCATGAGAGCAATGCTTTTTTGCCTTGGAAACCCCTTTTATATAATCCAGTCTCTCCCAGATCCCTGACCCGAGGGATCAAGGAGAGTTGGTTTTTAGAAAGCAGCTATTCTTGACAAAACGCACACAAAGATTGGCAGCTAGATGCATTCCAGGGCCCCCATGAGAGGCTTACTCCTCTCCTTTCAACTCCCCTAGTTTCAAAGCAAGATGTAGTTTGGGGACAAAATCAGGGAAAGGAGAAACAGGATTTCTTCTCTCCCCGCCACCTGCCATCAGGCTACCAGACTTTTTAAGGGTAGAGGTATGCTCAGATTTTCTCTGAGGGGTTAAATATACAAAAAATACTTCATAAGCATCCAACGAGATAATTATAAATTACTGAAGAAAAGCTTTTCTTTCTTCAATCCTCATAGCCCTCTTCAAAGAAATCCACAGAGCTGGAAAAATATAGGAGACAAAAGAGGTAAAGACGAATCTAGGGCGAAAACGAAGTGGAAACTTCCCAGCCATGTTCTTGAATGCTAAGTTGAGCCCTGATTCAACAAACACTCTGAATGTGATTCCTAAAATCAATCTTTTCTTTTTCATTTAAAAAAACAATGCCTACAGGCTCACATTTTATAGAACAGTGGTGAAAGAGAATTGAAAATACAATTCAAACATATTTTACACCTAACTGAAAAGAACAAACATTCAGAGAAGTGAAAGTTACTGAAATAGGCCTCCCCTGTGCTTTTCTTCAAAGATTTGCTGATGTCGGCTTAGAAGTGAGTTAGAGAAAGGATTAAATACAAAGGAGGGGAGGGGTTCTCTCATCAGCCACCCATGAGAATTGGGAGTTTCGGGCTCAGGCCAGAGAGGCGACTGCCCCTGCCTGGGGACCTCCACCTTGGCCACCTTTTTCCACCTGCACAGCCCTTTCCCACATCAAACTGCACTTAGGAAGGTCAATAATGGTGCTGGTGGTCACATATTCCCTAACATTCCTGGGTTCAGTTGCTGCTATGTCTTTTTAGATGCTAATTTTATGCTTCACTCAAAGGTTTTCCAAAGAAAGAGGCTTTTAAGTAATGAAAGAATGAATGGGGTTTAAAGCCCTGGCAAGCTGATACTGATCAGTCTCTGGAAAGGTACAAAGCACGCTGTAGAACGGGTTTGGCATGTTTGCAACAGAGGAGGCGTCACTGCCACAGGAAACTTAGCAAGCGCCCATTTCCCAGTAGAGTTTATTTATCTCAAAAGATTTCTTCCCTGTCCATGTATTATTACCACAGGAGACTGGGAAGAATCACCAGATGAAAATGCCTACATTTAAATACTTAAGGTTCCTTGCAAAGCAAGGAAGGTTTTCTATGATTGAATTTCATATATTAGTTTCATTGTAGAACGATTTTTAACCAGTCTTGTCCGAGACTCAGAATTTTGGTTGACTTTTATACTTAAATTTACCATGGAATTTTCTTTCCATTTGTAAGATTTAAGTGTTTAACAAGTACTTGCTGGTAAAGGGGCTAACAAAAGCACCGATGAGTCACACTAGAACTGTTTACACACTAAAAGGCTGAGACGGGGGAAGCGCAGGGAGGGATATTCTCTGGGGAAAAGAGAGAGGCTAAGATGTGCCAACCCTCGGCCGAGCAGATGGACAGCACTACTGCTGCTGTCCCAGCCACCACGGAAGCGCAGACACCCGCTTCGAGTGGTTTCTTATCTTCACTTCTTCCTCTTAAAAAAAAAAAAATCAAATATACACAAAGGCAAAAAAAGTAACACAACCAGCACCTTTTACTCCCCCCACACCCAGCTTAATAAATAAAACATGATAAAAAGTTTCCAGCACAACCCTAACCCTAATCTAATCTCTTCCCTCCCTTCAAGTAACAATTCCTACCCTAAACGGATTATTCTCATTTCCACGGACTTCTTTTCTTTTTTTTGAGACGGAGTTTTGCTCTTTGGTCCAGGCTGGAGTGCAGCGGCGGGATCTCAGCTCACTGCAACCTCCGCCCCCATGCCCCCACCATCCCCGGGGTTCAAGTGATTCTCCTGCCTCAGCCTCCCAAGTAGCTGGGATTATAGGCGCCCGCCACCACACCCGGCTAATTTTTGTATTTTTAGGGGAGACGGCGTTTCGCCATGTTGTCCATGCTGGTCTCCAACTCCTGACCTCAGACGATCCACCCGCCTCGGCCTCCGAAAGTGCTGGGATTACAGGCGTGAGACATCGCGCCCGGCCCACGGACTTCTTTTTATAACATATGTAAACATCGCTGAACACTATGTAGGTGTAGGTGTTATACTGCGCTTTTTTTTTTTTTTTTTTTTTTGAGACGGAGTCTCGCTCTGCTGCCACACTGGAGTGCAGTGACACCATCTCGGCTCACTGCAACCCTCCGCCTCCCGGGTTCAAGCGATCTTCCCCTCAGCCTCCCCAATAGCTGGGACTACAGGCGCCCGCCAGCACGCCCAGCTAATTTTTGTATTTTTAGTAGAGACGGGGTTTCACCGTGTTGGCCATAATGGTCTCTCTTTTTTTTTTTTTTTTTTTTTTGAGATGGAGTCTCGTTCTATCGCCCAGGCTGGAGTGCAGTGGCACGATCTCGGCTCACTGCAAGCTCCGCCTCCTGGGTTCACACCATTCTCCTGCCTCAGCCTCCCGAGTAGCTGGGACTATAGGCACCCGCCACCATGCCGGGCTAATTTTTTGTATTTTTTTAGTGGAGACAGGTTTCACCATGTTAGCCAGGATGGTCTCGATCTCCTGACCTCGTGACCTGCCCGACTCGGCCTCCGAGTGCTGGGATTACAGGCGTGAGCCACTGTGCCTGGCCTATACTGCACATTTTTAAGATTTATATGCCCAAAGGTGTGTGGAGTCATAAGCAAATATTTTTTGTGGGGGCGCCTGTCTATATAAACAATTTGAGTTGCCCAAACCTGTATATTAGTACCATTCTGGCAGCCCAATCTTGTGCTATGCCACCTGCCAACAGGAACACCAGCCAACTGCACCAGCCAACAGGAGCAATCTGCTCACAGTTCTTCCTGGAACCAAGATTTGGCACACAAAGGCACAGCCCAGGGCTGCTAGGGGAATCTGATCAACCTTAGGCACTGCGCAAAGGGTGGAGAGGAAGGCTAGTCATCTAAGTCTCTGGCCAAGCTCTGCCCTAGCTCCTGAGATGTAGGACCCGCGACAGGGGCTCCATTGGCACCAGTCTAGGACCAGTACCAGTATACCACATGTGTACTTCTGAAGTTCACATTTACCATTCAACATTGTGTGAATTATCCATGTTGACAACCACAGCTCTAGCTCATTCACTTTCACTGTTACTTAGCATTCCATTATATAGACAACAATTTATTTATTCATTCTTCTGATAATGGACATTTTGCTTGTTTCCAATCTCCTACTATAAAAGAATTCAAGTGGTGTCATTCACGTGGGCTAATACCCGAGCTTCGTTGTCCCACGCCAAGGAAATCAAGGACGCCACATACGGAGTGAAGTTAACAGTGGTGGTTTAATAGGCGAAAGAAAGAGAAATGCTCTCTCCTGCAGATAGAGGGGGTCCAGAGCAGGTCTTCAGGTCTGCAGTGAAGTGCAGGAGGTTTTATAGATGAGCTTGAGGAGGCGGTGTCTGATTTACCAAGGGCACAAAAGATTGGTTAAACCAGTTGTGCCATTTGCATACCGCACGAAGAACTGGTTAGGAGTGGGTGTGCCATTTGCATAGTGTGCAAAGAAGCTGGCTGCCCCACCCTAACCTTTAACTATGCAGATGGGTTCTCTATGTGGCCAGTGCCATGTTGCCTGCTTCTTTACTGCACACGTGGTGACAAAGAAAAGGGAAGATGGAGTCTCCAAATTGAATATACCTGGTCCTGAGGTAGCCTTTTCCTGTTGGCACAGCTGCCAGCATTCACCCATGTAAGCTTCCAGCTTGCTTATCTGTGTTTGCAGCTTGATTTTACAGGCTGCTCTTTGTTAGAAAAGAAATGATTTGGGGGCTGCTTTTTGTTTAAAAGGCAGCCTTACCAAGGACTCCTTTACCCTATCTGCCTAAATAATTTCTTTTTAGCTCCTGTATCAGCATGATACATTAGATATTCTTCGACATGTCTCCTGCCATGTGCAAGGGGTTGTCTGCAGTGCATACCTAAAAGGGGAATTATTGCATCTTATGTGTATTTTCAACTTTATTACATATTTTCAACTATTCTACCAAGCGATTACCAATTTATATGATCATTACTGTAAATTGTTTCATAGCCACATCAATTGTTGGTATTATCACCCTGAAATAATCAAACAGGTTAGAATCTAATTTTAAAAGAGTTTATTCAAATGCAAAATTTGAGAATAGTCCACCAGGAAACCAACTCTAAGGAATGGAGTTGGCAGTTCAAAGTAGGAAAGTTAAGGTTTCATTTATATAGGGAGAGACAGAGTAGATTTAGCAAGATTACAACAGTTTTCATACAAGGTGGTACACAGTTATAGCACTTTGACTGATGGTAGGCAGTGTTTGTGGGAATGCTACATTTAACTTTTTTTTTTATATCTATAAAGGGTATAATAGTGATGGGTTTGTCATCTGCGATGAGCAAAGCAGGACAACAAAGGGGACATTAATCAATAACAAAGGCCATTTAATTAGGAAAGCAGGAGGTTGTTGTTCCTGGTGTCATTTAATTGTCTCTAGTTATTATACAGAACAAGAAAAATAAGAAAGTAAGTTAATCCATAATCTGAGAAACAGAAGTTGTAATCATATATGATCTGAGTCAAGACTCAGATCACAGTCACATCTCTCTCAATGCTTAAAGTGTTTTGGGATTCCAACAGCTTTTAAGCTATATATATTTTATATATATATATAATATATATTTATTTATTTTCACATTATCATCAGATTTAAAATTTTAGCAAAGCCAAAGGGTGTGAAACAGTATTTCACTATGGTTTTAATGTCCATTTTCCTGATTACTAGTAACTTTTTCTATGTTAATTTACTATTTTGTTTTTTCCTTTAGGGAATTGCCTGTCTTTTTTTATTGGGTTGTCTGTCTTTTTAATAGTAGGTCTCCGTATATTTTGGATACTTTATAAAATCTACTACTAATATTTATGAGCAAAATATATTGCATATATCTTGTGTTAGTCCATTTGTTCTTTTAAGAACACCTGAGACTGGGTGATTTATAAAAAACCAGAAGTGTGTCTGGGCCAATGGTTCTGCAGGCTATACAAGCATGGCACCAACATCTGCTCAGCTTCTGGTGAGGCCTCAGGAAGCTTACAATCATGGCAGAAGGTAAAGGAGGAGCAGGCAATATCAAACGGCAAGAGCAGGAGCAAGAAAGATGGTAGGGGTGGGTTCAACACTCTAAACAACTAGATCTCACATGAACTAAGAGTGAGAACTCACTTATTGCCAAGGGGATGATGCTAAACCATTCATGAGGGATCATCCCCATGATCCAGTCACCTCCCACCAGGCCCCACCTCCAACATGGGAATCGAATTTCAACCTGAGATTTGGTGGGAAAAAGACATTCAAACTATATGATACCTTCTCAGAGGCAATAGCTTATTTTTTTACTGTTTGTGTCTTTGGAGCACAGTTTTAAAATTTAATATCAGTGAGGTTATCAAATTGTTATTTACACTTTTTGTTACTTATAAGAGATCTTTCCCTAACCTGAGATCATAAGCATTTTTTTCTAAAAGTGCAAAACTTTTATCTTTCCTGTTTAGATCTTCAGCCAACCCTGGAATTGATTTTTGTTTATAATGTGAACATTCAGCCTTATTTTTTTCCCATATGAGTAACCAATTGTCTGGACACCATTCTTTGCCACTGATCTTCCATGACACTCTGATGTTTTTCAGTTTCTATACAGGCATGGGCATTTTTCTGTGCTTTCTGCTCTAAACCATTTATCTATTTTTCTGTGCCTTCATCAATACCACTCTGAATTATTAGACCTTTATAATAAGTAGTTACACCTGGTAAACCCAAATGTTGTGCATCTTTGAAACTAGTTATTCTTGTCTATGTTTTTCTACTGAAATGTAAAACCAGCTTGTCAAGGTCCAAGAAAAATCCTGTTTGAATTTTAATTAGAATTGCAATTCAATTGCAATTGAATTCACAGATTAATTTAGAGAACTGACATCTGTATGAAATTGTGTCTTCCTATCTACTTGCCTGGAATATATTTTTTCATCCTCTTTCAACATTTTGTTATCTCTTATAAATAGCATATAGGTAGACTTGTCAAAAATCAACCTGAAAATCTCTGTCTCCACATTTTGCAGATGTTACTCTTCCACTGACTTCTTGCTTCCATTGTTAATGTTGAGAAATCTGCTGTTAATCTTACTGTTGTGCCTTCGTAAGTCATTTGTCTTTTCCCTGTGGCTGCCCACAGTTCTCTTTTTCTTTAGTGACCTCGGTATCACTATAATGTGTTAAGGTGTTCATTTGTTTTAGTTATTCAGCTTGGGATTCGCTATTATTTCTGAATCTAAGGATATGTAATTTTCAGCAATTCTGAAAAACTCACAGACATTATCTTGTTGAAAATCACCTTTCACCTGTTCTTTCTGTTCTCTCCTTATTAAATTTTTATTAGAAGCAGGTTAGATCCCCTCATTCTATCTTCCATGTCTCTTAACTGCTGCCATTTCCCCATCATTTTGTCTGTCCATGCTGTGTTCTAGAAAATTTTTTCAGCTTTAATCCAGTTAATGCCATATCAATTTTTTCTTTAGCTATGTCAAATCTACTATTCATTTATTGGTTTGTTGGGATTTTAAAATATATTTTTTTTCTTAGAAGTTCTATTTAGTGCTTTTTAAAATCTGCCTAAACCTGATCTGTGCTATTAGAGGTGGCCAGGCACAGTGACTCATGCCTGTAATCCCAGCACTTTGGGAGGCTGAGGCAGGCAGATCACAAGGTCAGGAGATTGAGACCATCCTGGCTAACATGGTGAAACCAAGTCTCTACTAAAAATACAAAAAAGTAGCCGGGCATGGTGGCGGGCGCCTGTAGTCCCAGCTACTAGGGAGGCTGAGGCAGGAGAATGGTGTGAGCCTGGGAGGTGGAGCTTGCAGTGAGCCGAGATCACGCCACTGCACTCTAGCCTGGGTGACAGAGTAAGACTCGGTCTCAAAAAAAAAAAAAAAATACTGATCTGTGCTACTAGAGGTTAGGATAGTACTTACCCTTGTGAGGGGTATGGGTAATGACTGGAAGAAAACATGGGGACAGGGGACCTGAGGATCTTAGTAATATTTTAGGTTTTTTTATGGGTGCTAGTTAGATGTGTTCCAATTGTGAAAATCCATCAAGCTATATGCTTATAATTTGTATATTTTTTGCATGTATATGATTATATTATATAATATGTCTTGCTCTTTTCTTATATTTTTAAATGTAATCAAACATTTTAGGCATATTTGTTTTATATTATGCATTTGATAAACCCATTATCTTAAGTTCTTAGGAGTTCTTGCTGACTCTTATGGTAGCTTGTTTCTTCATGTATTTTTTTTTAATTTGGAGTGAAAGTTTATGTTTAGCTGGGACTTATCTGTGGGAATTCTATAAGGTCTAGGTTGAGACTGTGTCCCTCCAGGAAGGATCTGCATTGCTTCTGTCAGATGTCCAGAACTGGAACCAACTCGGGATCATAGAATTAACTTCTAAAACCACTCGGTATAGATTCAAATCCCAGATCCAAAACCCCTTTGAGTGAAGATGTGAAGTTATACATCTGTGGAAGCTGCTTTTTTTCTCCACACAGGGCACAGGCAAAGATAAGTGTTTTTGTTATTTCTCTTTGCTAAAAGTCAGATTTTGTTTCCTTTATTCAATCCATTTTTCCCCTAAGGATGTAGCTTTTTGAGTGTCTTGGTACTATATGGAGTTTTCAGTTTCAACTCCCTAATTTGCAACCCCTTCGCCCCCACCAAGGCATTATCTACCAGGCAGAGATGCCAGTTCAGCATCCAGGTCATCAAGACTGACAAATATCCCTGGCACAGCAGTGGCTTCAATATTAGTTTACAACTCCAGTTTCGTTCCACTGTGACCACTGGGAATTTCCTTGATATTCTTCTGATCTGCTATAAGTATGTAAAAACATATTTGTTACATTAAAGCTCAGATTTTGAGGTATTTTACATTTGGTCTATTTTCACTTTTGTTGTTGTCTGTCTGTTGTGATGGTAGCAGAGGTTCTATAACAGTAGCTTAGTGTGTCTTGGGAGCAGGGCACAGAGCACTGGTTTTTGCTGTGAAGCTCTAGCAGACCTAGCAAGGAACAGTCTAGTATCTACAATGAAGCTGCCTAGAGCAGAAGTAGCAGCTTTCCTGAGCCACTAGTTCTAGGGTGCGGTTCTCAGAGTCATTCTTGGAAGCCCAGCATAGATCCTGCTCCTCCAGTCCTTTCAGTGATTTTGTAAAAAGCTAATTTCCTTTGACAAAGCTCCTTCTCCTTAAAATAAGAAGAGTGGTTTCTGTTATCTACAACTAAATCCTGCCTTACACAGACATCAAAAGTCTAAAGATGTGGGGAAAAGAGAGATCAGTTTGTTACCATGTGATAAGTAAATTTACAGGTGGGATTGAGAGCAGGTACTTCTACCAACCAATTTTGGATAGCAGGCATTAAACATCCTGGTGCTCTCCCTAGGCAAATAGGAGGATAACGATACCCAATGGAAATATTTATCATCATTCCTTCTTCCTCCGGTTTGGCAGGGCAACGATCATCTGTGGGACCAGCTACCCACACACTATTATTAACATATACTTCAATAGGATTATCCATCCATGTGACTGCCCGAATTAAGGGCGGGAAAGGCACATAGGCCCAGTAGGTATAATTAGCTGCAGCTGCTCCTGCAGGCATGGGGAGACTTACCACCGTTGATACAACCATTAAAGCTGCAAGCAGCATTTTTTCTGAGGTTTGTGTCACCTTTGTGCTAGCTAGGCTTTTTCTAGCTAACAGTGCCAGCTTCTTTAACTGTGCCCAGGTTGGCAGCTCCGCCTTCTTGGTGCGTGGTGACTTCATCTGTTTTTCTAATATCACCCTTGATTCATCCTGCGAGTCAACGGTGCCCGATTGCGGTGTTTCCGTCTCCGTGGAGGCGCTTTTCTTTGCATCTCCGATGGGTTCATTGTAGAACTTCAAATGTCTAGTGGGTATCCAAACAGGAAGCTGATTTTCTCCTGGTGAAACAGAAGCAAAACCTCTTCCCCAGGTTATCACCTTCCCTATTTCCCAAATTTTGTTACCATGTCTATATAGAAGGAAGTAGACATGGTAACAAACTGATCTCTCTTTTCCCCACATAAAGACAAAATAAATGATTAATAAATGTAAAAAGTTTTAACCAAATTTGTCAGTGAATAAATACAAATTACAAGATTTTTTAAAGTTTTTCCATTTATTATTTTTAGAAGAGATATTTCCACTTATAACATTAGCAAAATTCAAAATATAATAACCAGGCCGGGAGCAGTGGCTCACGCCTATAATCCCAGCACTTTGGGAGGCCTAGGTGGATGGATCACCTGAGGTCAGGAGTTTGAGACCAGCCTGACCAACATAGCGAAACCCCATCTCTACTAAAAATATAAAAATTAGCCAGGGGTGGTGGTGGGCGCCTGTAATCGCAGCTACTTGGGAGGCTGAGGCAGGAGAATTGTTTGAACCTGGGAGGCGGAGGTTTCAGGGAGCTGAGATCACGTCATTGCACTTCAGCCTGGGTGACAAGAGCGAAACTCCATCTCAAAAAAAATATATATATATGTGTGTGTATGTGTGTGTGTATACACATATATATACACACACATATACACACACACACACACATATATATATAAAATAACCAGTGATGGTAAAAACTTGAGGAAGCAGAGACACTCTCCTCCACTGCTGCCGATAAAATTAGCACAAGTTTTCTCAATAACAAAGTTTTAAAAATGCATACGACCTTTGACCTAGTGATTCTATTCCCAAAAGTTTATTCTAAAGGAATAATTAAGGATCTGTAGTAAGACTTTATGGTGAGAATGTTCAGTGAATTGCTGTCTATAATTTTTTTAATGAAGTTAACTCATGTCTTACTTGTTCCTGCTGGTATAATAAAATATCACAGGCAGGGTACATTATAAATAATGTAAGTTGGCAGGGCATGAGGGCTCACGCCTGTAATCCCAGCACTTTGAGAGGCTGAGGTAGGAGGATCACTTGAGGTCAGGAGTTCGAGACAAGCCTGACCAACATGATGAAACTCCGTCTCTACTAAAAATACAAAATTAGCCGGTGTAGTGGCACACGCCTGTAATCCCAGCTACTCGGGAGGCTGAGGCAGGAGAATCGCTTGAATTCAGGAGGCGGAGATTGCCGTGAGCCGCGACTGCGCCATTGCACTCCAGCCTGGGCAAAAAGAGCAAAACTCTGTCTCAACGCGGAGCTTGCAGTGAGCTGAGATCCGGCCACTGCACTCCAGCCTGAGCGACAGAGCGAGACTCTGTCTCAAAAAAAAAAAAAAAAAAAAAAAAAAACTCTGTCTCAAAAAAGAAAAAATAATCATATAAGTTGACTTCTCACAGTTGTGGTGTCTGGAAAGTCTAAGATCAAGGCACTAGCAGATGCCAAGATGGCACCTTGCTCCTGTGCCCTCACATGGTTTGAAGGGACAAAGGCTGTATCTTCATATGGTGTAAAGGGAAAAAGGGCAAAGGGGCCCTTGAACTTCTTTTATAAGGGCACTAATCCTACTCATGAGAGCAGAGCACTCATGACTTAATCGCTTCCCCAAAAGCCCCACCTCTTAAAACTATCCCATTGGGTATAAGTTTTTAGTGTATGAACTTTGGAGAGACACAAACATTCAAACCATAGCCCCTCACATTGAACAGCTGAAGGCTGGTCTAATACAGTATGGCACATGCATAAAATACAAAATTATACAGATTTTTAAAAACCTGTAGTAGAGAAGGTAGAGCACAATTCGTCCCCCTTGCTGGAACACCAAATTTTAACAACCATCTGCACACAAAAAAGCACCGTCACAAGAACCAAAAGTTAGGGAAGCAATCACAGTACCTGGTTTTAACTTCATATCGCTAAAAGGGCCATGGAAGAGGCTCAGAGAGAGTCTTGAATCACTGACGCCACCCCTCTCCCACCCCCGGCAGCAGCCATATGGCACAGAGAGAGGATCTGTGCACTTTGGGGAAGGGAGAGCACAGCAACTAGGGGACTTCACACTGAACTCAGTACTGCCACATCACAAAAGAGAATAAAGCTGTGCTGGGCTCAGCCAGTGCCTGAGCATGGAGGGAGCATTTGCACCAGCCCTAGCCAGAGGGGAATTGCCCATCCCAGTGGTTGGAACCTGAGTTTTTTGGCAGTCTCCAAAAAACGGTGGGCTGAAGTGCTCTGTGCTCCTAGGTACCGGCCACAATGGGGTAGAGCAACAAGCAGGCTCCTGAAGTTTCCAAGTCCAGGCCTAGGCTCTTGGACATTTCTGGACCTGCCCTGGGCCAGAGGGGTATCCACTGCCCTGCAGGGTGAGTCCCAGGCCTGGCAGCATTCACCACAAGCTGACAGACGAGCCCTTGGGCTTTAGGTGAATATCTGCGGTTGACTGGCAGAACCCGCTCTGGACCAGTGGTGGTGGTGGCCACATGGAGAGGCTCCTCTCCCTGTGAAAAGGGCAGGGAAGTGTGAGAAGGACTTCGTATTGTCGTTTGAGTGCCAGCCTAACCACAGGAGAACAGAACACCAGGTAAATTGCTAAGGTTTTTTACTCCTATCCCTGGCTCCCAGACAGCATCGCTGGACATGCCCAGGGCCTGGGGGAACTTGCTGCCCCGAAGGGAAGGGTCTTGGGCAAGGCCCAGTGCTGTACTGACTTCAGGTCTGACCCAATGTAGTCCCAGTGGTGATAGCCACAGGGGTGCCTGCATCACCACACTCCCAGTTCCATGTGACTCATCACAGAGTGAGAAACACATGTGTTTGGTAAAACATAAGGGAAAAGAAGAAGAGTCTCTGCCTGGTAACCCAGAGAATTTTTCTGGATTTTGTCCAGGACCACCAAGGTGGTATCTTTCTGAGTCTGCAAAAACTACTACATTATTGGGCTTGGGGCCTAAGTCCCTTCAAATAATTGGGAAGCCTTCCCAAGGAGGACGGGCACAAACAAGCCCAGACTGTGAAGGCTACAATAAATACCTAATTCTTCAATGCCCAGACACCAACAAAAATCTACAAGCATCAGCACCATCCAGGAAAACACAACCTTCCCAAATGAACTATATAAGTCAGCAGGGACCAATCCTGAATAAACAGAGAAATATGACCTTAAAGACAGAATTCAAAATAGCTGTTTTGAAACTTAAAGAAATTCAAAATAACACAGAAAAGGAATTCTATCACATAAATTTAACAAGGAGGATGAAATACTTTAAAAGAATCAAGAAATTCTAGAGTTGAAAAATACAATTGACATGCTGAAGAATGCATCCGTCTCTTAATAGCAGAATTAATCAAGCAGAAGAATTAGTGAGCTTGAAGACAGGCTATTTGAAAATACACAGTCAGATAACACAGAGACAAAAGAAAACAGAATAAAAGGCCAGGTGCAGTGGCTTATGCCTGTAATCCCAGCACTTTGGGAGGTCGAGGTGGGCGGATCATGAGGTCAAGAGTTTGAGACCAGCCTGGCCAACATACTGAAACTCCATCTCTACTAAAAATACAACAATTAGCCAGAGACATGGTGGCACATGCCTATAGTCCAAGCTACTCAGGAGGCTGAGGCAGGGGGATTGCTTGAACCTGGGAGGCGGAGGTTGCAGTGAGTTGAGATTGTGCCACCACACTCCAGCCTGGGTGACAGAGTGAGATTCCGTCTCAAAAAAAAAAAAAAAGAATAAAAAACAATGAAGTATGCCTACCAGATCTAGAAAACAGCTTCAAAAGGGCAAATCTAAGTTATAGGCCTTAAAGAGGAGGTAGAGGAAGAGCTAGTGGTAGAATATTTATTCAAAGGGATAATAACAGAGAACTTCCCAAACCTACAGAAAGATATCAACATTCAAATACAAGAAGGTTATAGAACAGCAAGCAGATTTAACCCAAAGAAGACTACTTCACAGTATTTAATAATCTAACTCCCAAATAATCAAGAATAAAGAAAGGATCCTAAAAAAAGGAAGAAAAACAAACAAACAACAACAACAACAAAAATCAGTAACATACAATGGAGCTCCAGTCTGGCAGCAGACTTTTCAGTGGAAACATTACAGGCCAGGCAAGAATGGCATGATATATTTAAAGTGCTAAAGGAAAAACTTTCTTTTTCTTTTTTTTTTGAGATGGCGTCTCTCTGTGTCCACTGTGTCGCCCAGGCTGGAGTACAGTGGTGCGATCTCGGCTCACTGCAAGCTCCGCCTCCCAGGTTCATGCCATTCTCCTGCCTCAGCCTCCTGAGTAGCTGGGACTACAGGTGCCCACCACCATGCCCAGCTCTTTTTTTTTTTTTTTATTTTTATTTTTATTTTTAGTAGAGACAGGGTTTCACCGTGTTAGCCAGGATGGTCTTGATCTCCTGACCTCATGATCCACCCGCCTTGGCCTCCCAAAGTGCTGGGATTACAGGCGTGAGCCACCACACCCGGCCAGGAAAAATTTTTTATAATAGTATTTCCAGTAAAAATATCCTTCGAGCATGAAGGAGAAGTAAAGACATTCACAGACAAAAGCTGAGGGATTACATCAACACCATACTTGTCCTATAAGAAATGCTAAAGGGATTTTTTCGATCTAGAAGAAAAAGATGTTAATGAGCATAAAGGAATCATCTGAAGGTAAAAATCTCACTGGGAATAGTAGGCACATAGAAAAACACAGAATAATATAACGCTGAAATTGTGATGCATGAACTACTCATCTTAAGTAGAAAGACTAAATGATGAACCAATCAAAAATAACTACAACTTTTCAAGGCACAGAAAGTACAATAAGCCATAAAGGAAAACAACAAAAAGTTAAAAAGCAGGGGGTTGGCCAGGCATGGGGGCTCACGTCTATAATCCCAGCACTTTGGGAGGCTGAGGCGGGCAGATCTCGAGGTCAGGAGTTCGAGACCAGCCTGGACAACACAGTGAAACCCCATTTCTACTAAAAATACAAAAAGTAGCCAGGTATGGTGGAGGGTACCTGTAATCCTAGCTACTCAGGAGGCTGAGGCAGGAGAATCATTTGAACCCAGAAGGCGGAGGTTGCAGCAAGCCAAGATCGCAGCACTGTACACCAGCCCAGGCAACAGTGCGAGACTCCGTCTCAAACAAAACAAAACAAAACAAAGCAGGGGGATGAAGTTAAACTGTAGAGTTTTTTTTTGTTTTTTTGTTTTTTTGTTTTTTGAGATGGAGTCTTGCTCTGTCACACACACTGGAAGGCAGTGGCACGATCTCAGCGCACTGCAACCTCTACCTCCCAGTTTCAAGCGATTCTCCTGCCTCAGACTCCTGAGTAGCTGGGATTACAGGCACATGCCACCACGCCTGGCTAATTTTTGTATTTTTAGTAGAGATGGAGTTTCACCATGTTGGCCAGGCTGATCTTGAATTCCTGACCTTGTGATCTGCCCACCTCGGCCTCCCAAAGTGCTGGGATTACAGGGGTGAGCCACCACACCCAGCCTAAACTGTAGAGTTTATATTAGAATGTATTTGCATGTTTGTTTATGCAATAGGTATTATCATCAGTTTAAAATAATGGGCTATAATATAGTATTTGCAAGCCTCATGGTAACTTCAAATCAAAAAACATACAACGGATATACAAAAAGTAAAAAGCAAAAAATTGAAGTGCATCACCAGAGAAAATCACCTTCACTAAAAGAAAGATAGGAAGAAAAGAACAAAGAAGATGGCAAAACAACCAGAAAACAAGTAACAAAATGATAGGAGTAAATCCCTACTTATCAATAACATTGAATTTTTTTTTTTTTTCTTTTTTTTTGAGATGGAGTCCCGCCCCGTCACCCAGGCTGGAATTGCAGTGGTGCAATGTGGGCTCACTGCAACCAACCTCTGCCTCCTGAACTCAAACCATTCTCATGCCTCAGCCTCCTGAGTAGCTGGGATTATAGGCGCACGCCACCACACCTGGCTAATTTTTGTATTTTTTAGTAGAGACAGTTTCACCATGTTGGCCAGGCTGGTCTCAAACTCCTGACCTCAGGTGATCCACCTGCCTCAGTCTCCCAACATGCTGGGATTACAGGCGTGAGCCACCACACCTGGTCAGAATATTAACAAACGAAACTCTCCAATTGGAGTGGGGCCAGGCATGGTGGCTCATGCCTGTAATCTCAGCATTTCGAGAGGCCCAGGCAGCTGGATCACTTAAAGCCAGGAGTTCGAGACCAGCCTGGCCAACAGGGTGAAACCCTGTCTCTACTAAAAATACAAAAATGAGTTGAACGTGATCGTGCGTGCCTGTAATCCCAGCTACTCGGGAGGCTGAGACATGAGAATTGTTTGAATCTGGGAGGCAGAGGTTGCAGTGAGCCAAGATTGTGGCACTGCACTCCAGTCTGGGCAACAGAGCAAGACTCTGTCTCAAAAAAACAACAACAAAAAAAAGACAGAGTAGGCTGGACACAGTGGTTCACACCTGTAATCATAGACCTTTGGGAAGCCAAAGTAGGAGGATCACTTGAGGCCAGGAGTTCAAGACCAACCTAGGCAACATAGTGAGAACATGTCTCTACAATTTTTTTTATTTCCCCCGGAGAACTGAGTCTTGCTCTGTCACCCAGCCTGGAGTGCAGTAGCACGATCTCAGCTCACTGCAACCTCCGCCTCCCAGGTGCAAGCAATTCTCCTGCTTCAGCCTCCCAAGTAGCTAGAATTAAAGGCACCCGCCACCATGCCCAGCTAATTTTTGTATTTTTAGTAGAGACAGGGTTTCACCATGTTGGCCAGGCTGGTCTCGAATTCCTGACCTCAGGTGATTTGCCCACTTCGGCCTCAAAGTGCTGAGATTACAGGAGTGAGCCACCCTGCCCAGCAACAAAAATTTGTTTAAAAAAATAGCTAGGCACGTCAGCACACACCTATAGTCTCAGCTTCTTGGGAAGCTGAGGTGGGAAAATTGCTTGAGCTTGGGATGTCAAGGCTGCAGTGACCTGTGATCATGTCACTGTACTCCAGCCTGGGAGACAGGTGAGACTCTGTCCTTAAAAAAGAAAAAGACATAGAATGGCTGAATGGATGAAAAAAACAACACCCAGTGATCTGTTACCTACAAGAAACATACTTCATCAATAAAGATACATATAGACTGAAAATTAAGGGATGGAAAAGGATATTTCATGCCAATGAAAACCAAAGAGCGGGAGTAGCTACACTCATATCAGACAAAATAAATTTCAAGACAAAAACTGTAAGAAGAGACAAAGCAATCATTGTATAATAAAGAGGTCAGCCAGGCATGGTGGCTCATGCCTATAATCCCAGCACTTTGGGAGACTGAGGTGGGTGGATCACCTGAGGTCAGGAGTTCAAGACCAGCATGGCCAACATGGTGAAACCCCATCTCTACTAAAAATACAAAAAATTAGCCAGGTACGGTGCTGTAAACCCAGCTACTTGGGAGGCTGAGGCAGGAGAATTGCTTGAACCCAGGAGGCAAAGGTTGCCGTGAGTCGAGATTGTGCCATTGCACTCCTACTTGGATGACAGAGCGAGACTCTGTCTCAAAATAATAATAATAATAATAACAACAACAACAACAACAACAACAACAAAACAACAAAAGGGTCAATTCAGCAAGAGGATATAATGATTGTAAATATATATGCACCCAACACTGGAGCACTCGGATATATAAAGAAAATCTTATTAGAGCTAAAGAGAGAGACAGACCTCAATATAAAAATAGCTGGAGACTTCAACACGCCACTTTCAGCACTGAGCAGATCTCCCAGACAGAAAATCAACAAAGAAACATCAGCTTTAATCTGCCCTATAAAACAAATGGACCTAATAGATACTTACAGAACATTTCATCCAACAGCTGCAGAATACACATTCTTCTCCTCAGTACATGGATCATTCTCAAGGATAGATCATATATTAGGTCACAAACAAGTCTTTAAACATTAAAAAGAAAAAAACTGAAATAATATCAAATATCTTCTCTGACCACAATGGAATAACACTAAAAATCAATAAGAGGATTTTTGGAAACTATACAAACATATGGAAAGTAAATAATATGCTCCTGGATGACCAGTCAGTGAATGAAGAAATTAAGAAGGAATTTGAAAAATTTGTTGAAACAAATGATTATGGAAACACAACACACTAAAACCTACGGGATATAGTGAAAGCAGTACTAAGAGAGAAATTTATAGCTATAAATGCCTACATCAAAAAAGAAGAAAAAATTCAAATAATTAACCTAACAAAGATTTTTTAAAAACTAGAAAAGCAAGAGCCAACCAAACCCAAACTTAGTAGAAGAGAAGAAATAATAAAGAGGAGAAATAAATACAATTTAAAATAGATAATACAATTGACAAAACAAAATGTTGGTTTTTTGAAAAGATAAACAAAATTGACAATCTTTAGCCAGACTAAGAAAAAAAGAGAGAAGACAGCAAATAAAGAAAATCAGAGATGAAAAAGAAGACATTACAAAAGACACTGCAGAAATTCAAAGGATCATTAGTGACTACTACGAGCAACTATATGCCAATGAATTGGAAAATCTAGAAGAAATGGATAACTTTCTAGACATATACAACCTATCAAATTGAACCATGAAGAAATCCACAACTTGAACAGACCAATAACAAGTAATAAGATTGAAGTTGTAATAAAAAGTCTCCCAGTAAAGAAAAGCCCAAGATGGCTTCACTGTTGAATTCTGCCAAACATTTAAAGAAGAACTAATACCAACTCTAATCAAACTGTTCTAAAAAATACAGGAGGAGGGAATACTTCCAAACTCATTCTACAAGACCAGTATTATCCTGATACCCAAACTAGACAAAGACACATCAAAAAAAGAAAACTATAGGCCACTTTCTCTGATGAACATCAATGCAAAAATCAACAAAACTAAATTCAAAACAAGATTTGCTTTACTAGCAAATGAAATTCAATAACACATTTAAAAGATTATTCATCATGACCAAGTGGGATTTATTCCAGGGAGGCAAGGATAGTTCAACATACACAAATCAATTAATGTGATACATCATATCAACAGAATGAAGGACAAAAACCATGTGATCATATCAATCATATGATCAAAAACCATATGATCAAACCATATGATGCTAAAAAAGCATCAGGTAAGGTTCAACATCCCTTCATGATAAAAACCCTCGGCCGGGCGCGGTGGCTCAAGCCTGTAATCCCAGTACTTTGGGAGGCCGAGGCGGGCGGATCACGAGGTCAGGAGATCGAGACCATCCTGGCTAACCCGGTGAAACCCCGTCTCTACTAAAAAAAATACAAAAAACTAGCCAGGCGAGGTGGCGGGCGCCTGTAGTCCCAGCTACTCGGGAGGCTGAGGCAGGAGAATGGCATGAACTCGGGAGGCGGAGCTTGCAGTGAGCTGAGATCCGGCCACTGTACTCCAGCCTGGGCGACAGAGCGAGACTCCGTCTCAAAAAAAAAAAAAAAACCCTCAAAAGACTGGGCATAGAAGAAACATATGTCAACATAATAAAAACCATATATGACAAATCCATAGCTACTATCATACTGAATGGGCAAAAACTGAAAGCCTTTCCTCTTAGACCTGGAACATGACAAGGATGCCCATTTTCACCACTGTTATTCGACATAGTACTGGAGGTCCTAGCTAGAGCAATCAGGCAAGAGAAAGACATAGGGCAGGCGCAGTGGCTCACTCCTATAATCCCAGCACTTTGGGAGGCCAAGGCGGGCAGATCACCTGAGGTCAGGAGTTCAAGACCAGCCTTGCCAACATAGTGAAACCCTGTCTCTACTAAAAATACAAAAACTTAGCCAGGCGTAGTGGTGGGCTGGCGTAGTCCCAGCTACTCGGGAGGCTGAAGCAGGAGAATTGCTTGAACCCAGGTGGCGGAGGTTACAGTGAGCCGAGGTCACGCCACTGCACTTCAGCCTGGGTAACAAAAGCAAAACTCCATCTCAAAAAAAAAAAGAGAGAGACAGATGGAGAAAGATATAAAAGGAAATTGGAAAGGATGAAGTCAAATTATCCTTGTTTGCAGATGATAGGATCTTATAATTGGAAAAACCTAAAAACTTCATCAAAAAACTATTAGAACTGAAAAATTCAGTAAAGTTGCAGGATACAAAATCAACATATGAAAATCAATAGCATTTTTATATGCCAACAGTGAACAATCTGATAAAGAAATCAAAAAAGTAATCCTATTTACAGTAAACACAAATAAAATTAAATACCTAGAAATTAACCAAAGTGAAAGATTTCTATGATAAAAACTATAAAATACGAATGAAATAAATTGAAGAGGACACAAAACAGAAAAATATTACGTGTTCATGGATTGGAAGAATCAATATTATTAAAATGTCCATACTACCCAAAGCAATCTACAGATTCAATGCAATCCCTATCAAAATACCAATGCCATTCTTCACAGAAATAAAAAAAAAAAAAATCCTAAAATTTATATGGAACCCTGAAAGACCCAGAAAAGCCAAAGCTATCCTGAGCAAAAAGAACAAAACTGGAAGAATTATATTACCTGACTTCAAATAATACTACAGAGCTATAGTAACCAAAACAGCATGGTACTGGCATAAAAACAGCCACAGACCAATGGAACAGAACAGAGAACCCAGAAGCAAATCCACACACCTACAGTGAACTCATTTGTGACAAAGGTGCCAAGAATATACACTGGGAAAAAAGTCTCTTTAATAAATAGTGCTGGGAAAACTGGATATCCATATGATGAAGAATAAAACTAGACACCTACTTCTTGCCATATACAAAAGTCAAATCAAAATTGATTAAAGACGGAAATCAAAGACCTCAGACTATGAAACTACTACAAGAAAGCATTGGGGAAATTCTCCAGGACATTGGCCAGGGCAAAAATTTCTTGAGTAATACCCCACAAGCATAGTCTACCAAAGCAAAAATGGACAAAGGGGATCACATCAAGTTAAAAAGCTTCCTCGCAGCAACAGAAACAATAAAAAATGTGAAGAGACAACCCATGGAATGGGAGAAAATATATGCAAACTACTTATCTGACAAGAGATTCATAACAAGAATATATAAGGAGTTCAAACAATGCTATAGGAAAAAATCTAATTATTCAATCAAAAAATGGGCAAAAGTTTTGAATAGACATTTCTCAAAAAGAAGACATACAAATGGCAAACGGGCATATGAAAAGGTGCCTAGCACCACTGATTACCAGAGAAATGCAAATCAAAACTACAATGAGATATCATCTCACCCCAGTTAAAATGGCTTTTATCCAAATGTCTGGCAATAACAAATGCTGGTGAGGATGCGGAGAAAAGGGAACCCTTGTACACTGTTGGTGGGAATGTAAATTTGTACAACCACCATGGAGAACAGTTTGGCGGTTCCTCAAAACACTAAAAATAGAGCCATCATATGATCCAGCAATCCCACTGCTGGGTATATACCAAAAGAAAGAATATCAGTATATTGGCCACGTGCAGTGGCTCACGCCTGTAATCCCAGCACTTTGGGGAGCCGAGGCGGGCAGATCATGATGTCAGGAGATTGAGACCATCCTGGCTAACATGATGAAATCCCGTCTCTACTAAAAATATAAAAAATTAGCCAGGCGTCATGGTGGGCGCCTGCAGTCCCAGCTACCTGGGAGGCTGAGGCAGGAGAATGGCGTGAACCCGGGAGGCGGAGCTTGCAGTGAGCCGAGATCGTGCCGCTGCACTCCAGCCTGGGTGACAGAGCGGGGGGGGGGGGGGGGGTGGGGGTGGGGGTGGGGTGGATGGGAAGGAAGGAAAGAAGGAAGGGAGAAGGGAGAGAGGAAGGGAGAGAGGAAGGGAGAGAGGGAGGGAGGGAGGGAGGAAGATCAGTATATTAAAGAGATATCTGCATTCCCAAGTTTGTTGGAGTACGTTCACAATAGCCAAGATTTGGAAGCAACAACCTAAGTGCCCATACGTACTTACACACAATGGAGTACTATTTAGCCACAAAAAAATAAAAAATGAAATTTGTAATTTGCAACAACATGGATAGAACTGGAGGTCACTATGTTAAGTGAAATCCACCAGGCACAGAAAGACAAACATCGCATATTTTCACACTTATATGTGGGGCCTAAAAATCAAAACCATTGAATTCATGGAGTTAGAGACTAGAAGGGTGGTTACCAAAGGCTGGGAGGGTAGTAGGGTAGAGGGTAGCTGGGGATGGTTAATGGGTACCAAAAAAATTGAAAGAATGAGTAAGACCTAGTATTTGATAGTATAAGAGGGAGACTATAGTCAATAATAATTGTACATTTTAAAATAACTAAAATGGGCTGGGCACAGTGACTCACGCCTATAATCCCAGCACTCTGGGAGGCCAAGGTAGGTGGATTGCTTGAGGTCAGGAGTTTGAGACCAGCCTGGCCAAGATGGTGAAACCCCCTCTCTACTAAAAATACAGTGCACTCCAGCCTGGGAGACACAGCAAGACCCTGTCTCAAAAAAAAAAAAAGAAAGAAAAAGAAAGGAAAAAGAGTCATGTTGATAAAAGTCAAAATGGTGTTTACCTTTCCATGTATGGGGGTTGGGGCAGGGAAATGGTGGTGTATGGAGTGGATATTGACCACAGAGGAACATAAGGAAAGTTTCTAGCGTGCTGGAAACGTTTTCTACCTTGAGCTGGTATTATGTTTGTGCCTCCTCAAAATTCCTTTGTTGAAATCTAATCCCCAGTGTGATTGTATTAGGAAGTGGGCCCTCTAGGAGGAATTAGGTCATAAGGATGGAGCCCTCAGAAATGGGATTAGTGCCCTTATAAGAAGGGACATGAGAGAAATGATCTTTCTCTCCCCTCTGTGAGGCCACAAGAAGACACTAGCTGTAAACCTAGAAGGAGGCCTTCACCAAGAATCCAACCACTTTGGCATCCTGATCTCAGACTTCCAGTCTTCAGAACTGTAGAAAGAAACGTTTGTTGTTTCAACCACTCTTTTTTTTTTTTTTTTTTTTTTTGAGATGGAGTCTCACTTTGTCGCCCAGGCTGGAGTGTGGTGGCCAGATCTCGGCTCACTGCAAGCTCTGCCTCCCAGGTTCACGCCATTCTCCTACCTCAGCCTCCCGAGTAGCTGGGACTACAGGCGCCCACCACCTAGCCCGGCTAGTTTTTTTGTATTTTTTAGTAGAGAGGGGTTTCACCGTGTTAGCCAGGATGGTCTTGATCTCCTGACCTCGTGATCCGCCCGCCTCGGCCTCCCAAAGTGCTGGGATTACAGGCTTGAGCCACCGCGCCCAGCCTCAACCACTCTTTATAGTATAGTTATAGAAGCCTGAGCTAAGACCACAGTGACGTGGTCACATGGGCACCCACAAATGTAAAAGTTGATTGAGTTGCACACTTCAGATGAACACTCTTTTAGCAGTTTACTGTGTGTATGTTAAATTTCAATAAAAAGGTAAAAATTGGCCGGGTGCGGTGGCTCACACATGTAATCCCAGCACATTGGAAGGCTGAGGCAGGTGGATCATCTGAGGTCAGGAGTTTGAGACCAGCCTGACGAACATGGTGAAACCCTGTCTCTACTAAATACAAAAAATTAGCCAGGAGTGGTGGTGTACACCTATAAGCCCAGCTACTTGGGAGGCTGAGGCAGGAGAATCGCTTGAACCTGGGAGAAGGTTGCACTGAGCTAAGATTGCACCACTGCACTCCAGCCTGGGCAACAAGAGCAAAACTCTGTCTCAAAAAAAAGTAAAAATCTGGCCGCTCCACTTTTAGCACTTTACTGTGTGTATGTTAAACATCAATAAAAAGATAAAAATCTGGGCGCAGTGGCTCACGCCTGTAATCCCAGTATTTTGGGAGGCCAAGGCGGGTGGATCACCTGAAATAAGGAATTCAAGACCAGCCTGACCAACAGGGTGAAACCCCATTTCTACTAAAAATACAAAAATTAGCCAGGTGTGGTGGTGGGCACCTGTTATCCCAGCGACTCAGGAGGCTGAGGCAGGACAGTGGCTTGAACCCGGGAAGCAGAGGCTGCAGTGAGCCGAGATGGTGCCACTGCATGTCAGCTTGGGTGGCAAAGCGAGATTATCTCAAAAAAAGGTAAAAATCTTTCTGCCAATGTGTCCCTTTCTCTGCCCCCAACCACGACTGCCATCACATTGAAGCAGAGGGTCTAGACAGAGGTGGGATAAAGTGGTAGGCTGAGTGCAGCACAGTTAACACCCAGAGGGCTTCCTGATTCTCTTAATCCATATCCCTCACTTAGCTGAGCCCAGGGCTGTACCACTGCCCTGCCTTTAGGAGCCCAGTAAGGACTTTCCGCAGGCCATCTGCCATGTCCGTCTTCACACTGAGGTTTGCCTTAGCCTCTGTCCCGCCTATGTGGATAATCCCCACCTTAAATCATCCTAGGGCAGGAAAAAGGCAGAGAGGAGGAAGAGGATGCCCTAGGAGAGGAGGTGATGGAGGTGGGAGGGCGCAGAGACTGAAAGCTCAAGAAATTCCTAAGCAAAGACAGTGATTAAATACGCTCCATTACAGAGGGGAAAGAAGATACATAAAAGTCTTGGAAGATGTAAAAGGTAAAAATCAGCCAGGTGCAGTGGCTCATGCCTGCAATCCCAGCACTATGGGAGGCTGAGGCGGGTGGATTACCTGAGGTCAGGAGTTGGAGACTAGCCTGGCCAACATGGCGAAACCCCCATCTCTACTTAAAAAAATACAAAAAATTAGCCGGGCGTGGTGGCAGGTGCCTGTAATCCCAGCTACTCGGGAGGCTGAGGCAGGAGAATGGCTTGAGCCCAGCAGATGGAGGTTGCAGTGAGCCGAGATTGCGCCACTGCACTCAGCCTGGGTGACAAAAGCGAAACTCCATCTCAAAATAAATAAATAAATAAATAAATAAATAAATAAATAAATAATATAAAAGATATGCTCTAGAATATGGTGGAATTATGGCAGATTTTTATTTTTGCTTGTCTGTATTTTCTAAATGCTTTATAACAATTCTGTATTACTTTTGCTATAAGAAAAATAAAATGTTTTGAGCTTCACAGCACTTAAACTACATGCCCCGGTAAGAAGGACACAGTACTCAACAGTTCCCAACATACCATGTTCCATCTTCATCTTTGGTCAACCTGCCCTGGTCTTAGGTGATTTCAGGTCAACCCAATTCACAATCATCTATGACGATCTTAGGTAATGTATCACTTTAAGACTGTGCAAAAGACATTATTTTGCTGGGAGTTTATTTCTTCATAACACATAACAAATGACTAAAGAGGTAGCCAAGAAAGAAAACATGCCCGGGCACACACATGAGCGGAGTGTGCTGGATTCTCTGCAGCACCACACAACAGGCAGGCCCTGGGCACAGAGCTGTGAAGGAGGGAGCAGGACATCAGGCTGTCAGGGCCTCGGCTTTTCATGATGCTCTTCTCTTTCCACACTAGTTTCCAAGAAAGGCTCTGTAGACGACTCTCTCTTTCTCTTTTTTTTAGTTGGAGTCTGGCTCTGCCACCTAGGCAGAAGTGCAGTGGCACGATCTCGTCTCATTGCAATCTCCGCCTCCCAGGTTCATGCAATTCTCTGCCTCAGCTTCCCGAGTAGCTGGGATTACAGACGCCTGCCACCACGCCTGGCTAATTTTTGTATTTTTAGTAGCAACGGGGTTTCACCCTGTTGGCCAGGCTGGTCTTGAACTCCTGACCTCGTGATCCCCCCGCCTTGGCCTCCCAGAGTTTTTTTGTTTTTTTGGGTTTTTTTTTGAGATGGAGTCTTGCTCTGTCCCCCAGGCTGGAGTGCAGTAGCTCAATCTCGCCTCACTGCAACCACCACCTCCCAAGTTCAGGCAATTCTCCTGCCTCAGCCTCTTGAGTAGCTGGGATTAGAGGCGCCCGCCACCACGCCCGGCTAATTTGTATAGGCTAGTCACTGCTTCTCTTTCCCCATTCCTGCTTCAGATGGCACATGGCTGTCGCCACCATTTAAAAATCATGTCAACATGGATTGGACTCCATTCTATACTCAGCTTGGTGCCCAAGGTTGCTGTGACCGAGTGCTACCAAAGAGAAAATTTGAGGTGGCCTGGGATGACCCCAGGAGGCTTCTCTGGGAGAAGTGGGCTTACCAAGCTCTGGACAGAAGCAAGTAGTTGGGACAGGCAGGGAGATGGCTTGCATAAGGGCTCAGAGGCAGGACTATGTTGAAACTATCTGGCTTGGACAGAGAATCTGAGATGAGACCTCCTCCCCAGAAGCTCAGGATGTACTTATTAGAAGGATGGATAGGATGGTAAGACACAGAAGAGCGAGCTGATTCATTTGGATGTCGAGTCGAGGAAATGGTCTGAGTAGCCCAGAGATATGCTGAAAATGTACTTTAGAAAAATCTATCTGTACAGGATGGGTAAGGAAGGGTGAAGTGGTGATGAGAAAGCTAGGCTGAAGCCCACTACCCAACAGAGAAAGAACTTAGGGAGGCAGCCATAGAAACAGACACTGGGAAATAAAAATCACTGGATTTTAGGACTGGGCACAGTGGCTGACGCCTGTAATCCCAGCTCTTTGGGAGGCTGAGGCAAGCAGATCACCTGAGGTCAGGTGTTCGAGATCAGCCTCGGCAACATGATGTAAACCCCCATCTCTAAAAAAAATACAAAAAGGAGCCAGGCATGATGACGGGCACTGTAATCACAGCTCCTCGGGAGGCTGAGGCAGGAGAATCACTTGAACTTGGGAGGTGGAGGTTGCAGTGAGCCAGGATCACGCCACTGCACTCCAACCTGGGCAACAGCAAGACTCTGTTAAAAAAAAAAAAAAAAAAAAAAAACTCACTAGATTTTAGAGCCTAATTGGGTGTGAAGGTCCAAATGAGGAAAGGATCACAGATGGTGCTGATGTCTCAACCTGAGGAGATCTGATTCACTTCCCTGCCCTTTCCTGTCCATTCATTCACTGAACACTGAGCACTTACCACGCAGCAGGCCCCGTGAAAGAGCCAGAGAGAAATAAGATGGGTGAGAGACAGCACCTGCCCACAAGAAGCCCATTGCTTAGTGTGAGATAAGGTGAAATCAACAGATGGCTATAAAAGGGGAGAATAATGCTAGCCCTAGGCCCAGAGGCTGCAGAGCATGGAAGAGGGGCTCTACTCTGTTCTGACAAGCATTGCCATCTATGTTACCAGCCCTTCCCCACACCGGCTCCCTCTGCCAAGGCTTTAAAGAGTGGCAAATGACTCTAGAAAACCCCACAGGGCTGGGGCAGAACTTCCAGGCCCTGTGAGGAGAGCCCTGTAGATGAGGAGGAGCTCCAAGAAGCTTGTTCCCTCTCATGAGCATGAGGTGTGGGGATGGACCCCAGAAGTACCAGGGTGCCACATACTCCATTAGGTCTCTTTTTAATTTCTTACCTAGCTCTCCTCCCACTACTCTGCAGATAGTGCTGAAATCCTGGATGTTGGAGCTGGAAAAGGTAATTCAGTACACACTCCCTTATTTTGCAGAGCAAGAAACTCCCCTGGCAGTGTTCCTCGTTCTTCATACCTCTCCACCTATTCTGCCAACAAAATTGGGTGGGGTCATTAGAAAGCTAACTGACAAATACACAATAATGTGCCAATGAAATCACAGAATGGTGTTAACAGCTGGTAATGACTTAATGTGTTTTTCCTATTAGGGTCATTTATACTTTATTACCAAAAGTTTTTTGTTTTGTTTGTTTTTGAGATGGGGGTCTCGCTCTTTCACCCAAGCTGCAAGGCAGTGACATGATCACAGCTCATGGCAGCCTTGACCTCCTGGGCTCAAGTGATCCTCCCACCTCAGCTCCTGAGTAGCTAGGACCACAGACACGTGCCACCATGCCTGGCTAATTTTTTTTTAGAGACGGGGTTCTCACCATGTTGCCCAAGCTGCTCTCAAGCTCCTGGGCTCAAGCAATTATCCTGCCTTGGCCTCCCAAAGTGCTACAATTACAGGCATGAGCTACCACACCTGGCCTCAATAACTTTTAAAAAAATTATTTTTATGTATTTAGGGGTGAAATTACAGGTTTCTTCCATGCATATATTGGGTAGTTTTACTAAAAGTTGTTAAAAGCCCTTAACAAAAAACAGATGAAGGAATACATCTTCCCAGGTGGAGTGTATTAGGTTAGGGAAGGTCTACAACAGTCCAGATAAAAAAGCACTGTTTTTTCAGTGGTCTCACCAAAGAAGTATCTGTTTTTAATACACACACAGACATTTATAGGTTAGGAGCATCTGCCTACCCCTTGCCTACAAAAAGACTGCAGCCTACAAAAGACTACATTGATGTCTTTGGAAATGCAGAGATGGCATTCCTAAGGTAAGAGGTCAGCAGGACTTGTTTTCTGAGGATGTGGTAAAGAAACTGGGCAAAACCTCTAGTTGCCCTCAGTGCTTGTTATACGCTAATTATAATGCACTAGCATGCTAAAAGACACTCTAACTGGCACCAGGACAGTTTACAAATGCCTTGGCAACACCCAGAAGTTACTTTATATGGTTTAAAAGGGGAGGAACCAGGCTGGGTGTGGTGGCTCATGCCTGTAACCCCAGCACCTTGGGAGGCCAAGGTGGGCAGATTACTTGAGCCTAGGAGTTTGAGGCCAGCCTGGGCAATATGGCAAAACCTTGTCTCTACTAAAAATACAAAAATTAACTGGGCATACGCCTGTAGTCCCAGCTACACAGCTGGCTGAGTTGGGAGGATCACTTGAGCCCAGGAGGCAGAGGTTGCAGTGAGCTGAGATCGTGCCACTGCACTCCATCCTGTGTGACAGAGCAAGACCTTGGCACGCTCTCTCTCTCTCTCTCTCTCTCTCACACACACACACGAATTACATTGATGTTAAGACGGATTAATAGGAGAAAAACAAAAAACCTCTCATCCGTTAAGAAAAAAAAAATTTTGCCAGGCATGGTGGCTCATGCCTGTAATCCCAGCACTTTGGGAGGCCGAGGCGGGCAGATAACCTGAGGTCACGAGTTTGAGACCAGCCTGACCAACATGGAGAAACCTCATCTCTACTAAAAATACAAAATTAGCCGGGCGTGGTGGCACATGCCTATAATCCCAGCTACTGGGGAGGCTGAGGCAGGAGAATCGCTTGAACCTGGGAGGCGGAGGTTGCAGTGAGCTGAGATAGAGCCATTGCACTCCAGCCTGGGCAACGAGAGTGAAACTCTGTCTCAAAAAAGCAAAAAAATAAAAAACAAACAAACAAAAAAAACAGGAGGCCAGGCGCGGTGGCTCACATCTGTAATCCCAGTACTTTGGGAGGCCGAGGTGGGCGGATCATGAGGTCAGGAAATCAAGACCATCCTGGCCAACATGGTGAAACCCCGTCTCTACTAAAAGTACAAAAAAAAAAAAAAAAATTAGCCGGGCATGGTGGCGGGCGCCTGTAGTCCCAGCTACTCAGGAGGCTGATGCAGGAGAATGGCGTGAACCCGGGAGGCGGAGCTTGCAGTGAGCCAAGATCCTGCCACTGCACTCCAGCCTGGGTGACAGAATGAGACTCCATCTCAAAAAAAAAAAAAGGCCGGGCGCAGTGTCTCAAGCCTGTAATCCCAGCACTTTGGGAGGCCGAGACGGGCGAATCACGAGGTCAGGAGATCGAGACCATCCTGACTAACACGGTGAAACCCCGTCTCTACTAAAAAATACAAAAAACTAGCTGGGCGAGGTGGCGGGCGCCTGTAGTCCCAGCTACTCAAGAGGCTGAGGCAGGAGAATGGCGTAAACCCGGGAGGCGGAGCTTGCAGTGAGCTGAGATCCAGCCACTGCACTCCAGCCCGGGCGACAGAGCGAGACTCCATCTCAAAAAAAAAAAAAAAAATAATTCTTAGACCAGCCACAGAACCTAGAAATGAAGAAGGAAACAATTTTTCCTCCTGTACAAAAGAAAGGCATAAAGATTGGACAAGAAGAAGTATATTTATTTGTAAATAACATGACTACTAACTTAGAAAATATAAAATAAACCACAATTAGAATAAATATATTCAGCAAAGTCATAGGCTACAAAGTCAATATACAAATATCAATAATATTACCATATATCAGTAAAAAAATTTATTTTTGAGATGGAGTTTTGCTCTTGTCACCCAGGCTGGAATGCAATGGCACAATCTCAGCTCACTGCAACCTCCGCCTCCCAAGTTCAAGCAATTCTCCTGCCTCAGCCTCCCAAGTAGCTGGGATTACAGGCGCCCACCACCATGCCTGGCTAATTTTTGTATTTTTAGTAGGGACAGGGTTTCGCCATGTTGGCCAGGCTGGTCTCAAACTCCTGACTTCAGGTGATCCAGCTGCCTTGGCCTCCCAAAGTGCTGGGATTATAGGCGTGAGCCACCGCACCTGTCCTCAAAAAATTTTTTAAATGAAAAAAATTTTAATACCATGTATAATACCAAACATATAAATATCTAGGAAGAAAATATAATACCTAAAAAAAAAAAAACTAAGAAAAAAGTGCCCAATCCCTATGCTAAACATTGCAAAACATTTCTTTTTTTTTTTTTTTTTTTTTTTTTTTTTTTTTTTTTGAGACGGAGTCTCGCTCTGCCGCCCAGGCTGGAGTGCTGTGGCCGGATCTCAGCTCACTGCAAGCTCCGCCTCCCGGCTTTACGCCATTCTCCTGTCTCAGCCTCCCGAGCAGCTGGGACTACAGGCGCCCGCCACCTCGCCCGGCTAATTTTTTTGTATTTTTTTAGTAGAGACGGGGTTTCACCGTGTTAGCCAGGATGGTCTCGATCTCCTGACCTCGTGATCCGCCCGTCTCGGCCTCCCAAAGTGCTGGGATTACAGGCTTGAGCCACCGCGCCCGGCCTGCAAAACATTTCTGAGACAAATGAAAGACCTAAACGAACGGAGATACTCAAACATAAAGGAGGAAGAATAAAAAGATCTACGTGGTGGTAAGATTTCTACATTCCACTTGACATGACAAAATACTAATTCTAATTAGACTGGGAAATGTTAAGTATGTACATTATAATCCCTAGAGCAATCACTAAAACACACATACAAAGAGATATAACTAAAAACTCTAGAGTTCGATTCAGATGGAATACTAAAAATGTTCAAATAATCTAAACCATGGCAGGAAAGCGATAATAAAGAAATAAAGACTAGAGGGAATAAACAGAAAATAAATAAAAGAAAAATGTGAAAAGGAAAAATCTGAATCCAAACCTATCAATAACTACATTCGATGTAAATAATATAAACTAGGGGTCAGTAAAGTCCAGATAGTAAATATTTTTGAACTTGTCAGTCATATGGTCTCTGTTGCAACCACAAAACTCTGCTTTTGTAGCAGAAAAGTAGCCACAGAAAATACATAAATGAGCCAGGCATGGTGTCCGTAATCCCAGCACTTTGGGAGGCTGAGGCAGGGGGATCACTTGAGGTCAGTAGTTCAAGACAAGCCTGGCCAACATGGTGAAACCCCATCTCTACTAAAAATACAAAAATTAGGCCGGGCGCGGTGGCTCAAGCCTGTAATCCCAGCACTTTGGGAGGCCGAGACGGGCGGATCACGAGGTCAGGAGATCAAGACCATCCTGGCTAGCATGGTGAAACCCCGTCTCTACTAAAAACACAAAAAACTAGCCGGGCGAGGTGGCGGGCGCCTGTAGTCCCAGCTACTCGGGAGGCTGAGGCAGGAGAATGGCGTGAACCCGGGAGGCGGAGCTTGCAGTGAGCCGAGATTGCGCCACTGCACTCCAGTCTGGGCGACAGAGCGAGACTCCGCCTCAAAAAATAAAATAAAATAAAATAAAATAAAAATAAAAATAAAAATACAAAAATTAGCCAGGCACGGTGGTGGGCACCTGTAATCCCAGCTACTTAGGAGGCTGAGGCAGGAGAATCACTTGAACCCAGGATGTGGAGGCTGTAGTGAGCTGAGATTGAGCCACTGCAATCCAGCCTGGGCAACAGAGTGAGACTCCCTCTCAAAAACAACAAAAAAAGAAAATACATAAATGAGCATGGCTGTGTTTTAATAAAACTTTATTTACAAAACAGGCAGCAGGCCAGATTTGACCTACATAGTTTGCTGACCCCTGATCTAAACACACCAATTTAAAGAGATTTTCAGAGTGAATTAAAAAAAAAAAAAAAGTACCAAATTATATGTGGTCTACAAAACCAAACAACATACACACAATCCACCTTAAATATAATTATATACAGGAAGTTTAAAAATAAAAGGATGGAGGACAGGCATGGTGGCTCACGCCTGTAATCCCAGCACTTTGGGAGGCTGAGGCAGGCAGATCAGGAGGTCAGGAGATGGAGACCATCCTGGCCAACACGGTGAAACCCCGTCTCTACTAAAAATACAAAAAATTAGCCGGGTGTGGTGGCGGGCACCTGCAGTCCCAGCTACTCGGGAGGCTGAGGCAGGAGAATGGCATGAACGCGGAAGGCACAGCTTGCAGTGAGAGAGTTTGCAGCGAGCCGAGATCGCACCACTGCACTCCAGCCTGAGCGACAGAGCGAGACTCCGTCTCAAAAAACAAAAAACAAAAAACAAAAAAAAAACAAAAAAAAGGAAAGAGAGGAAGTGGAGTAGCTATGTTAATATCAGACAAAGGAGACTTCAGAGCCAAATAAATGACCAGGGATAAAGGGAGACGTTATTGTTGAAAGATATTCTCCAAAAGCTCTCACATTTCTAAGCGTTTTATGAGCAGAGGCAATGACTTCCTTCTATTTAGAGTATCTTTTCAAGGATGTTTATATAGTCAACAGCACTGGAAATAGAAACAGGTCTCTCTCTGGAGCGAAGGGCAAGTTTGTTTTCCATCTAGCATAATAAAGACAACTTCTCTCTTTGTGGCAAAAGTCAGGAAGGCTCAGCCTCCGTTCTTGTTGTTTTTTTTTTTTTTTTTTTTTTTGAGACAGAGTCTTGCTAGGCTGGAATATAATGGCATGATCTCAGATCACTGCAACCTCTGCCCCCCCAGGTTCAAGCGATTCTCCTGCCTCAGCCTCCTGAGTAGCTGGGACTACAGGCATGCGCTATCACGCCTGGCTAATTTTTTGTATTTTTTAGTAGAGACAGGGTTTCACCCTATTGACCAGGCTGATCTCAAACTCCTGACCTCGTGATCCGCCCACTTCGGCCTCCCAGAGTGGTGGGATTACAGGCGTGAGCCACTGTGCCAGGCCCATTCTTTTTTTTTTTGAGACGGAGTCTCTGTCTGTCCCCCAGGCTGGAGTGCAGTGGCGCTATCTTGGCTCACTGCAAGCTCCGCCTCCAGTGTTCACGCCATTCTCCCACCTCAGCCTCCCGAGTAGCTGGGACTACAGGTGCACACCACCACACACGGCTAATTTTTTGTATTTTTAGTAGAGATGGGGTTTCACCATTCACAGGATGGTCTCGATCTCCTGACCTCATGATCCGCCCACCTCAGCCTTCCAAAGTGCTGGGATTACAGGCGTGAGCCACCGCACCCGGCCACCATCTCCCATTCTTAAAGATGTGGGTTCCTAACCTCAGGGATCCTCTCCCACAGTGCCACAGTGCAGCCTCTGACATGTGTAGGTGCCATCTGGTCCCTTTCACATCATCCTTTTGAAAATGAAGCTCAAGGAGCTGGTGCAGATGTGACTACCATGGCCACTGCTCTTGTGGGTGATAAGGTCCTGTGTCATTGTTCCAGCAATCTGTGTCTTTTGTTAGCATCTATGAAACTGGCAGACTGACTTACTAGCTTACAAGCAGGGTAAAATACCACACCCTTCGCTGTCCATGCAAATGATAAAAGGGTCACCAAGATGACAAAGCCATCCTAAATGTGTGTGCACTTAACAGAGCTTCAAAACATCTGAAGAAGGCTAGGAACAGTGACTCACAACTGTAATCCAGCAATTTAGGAGGCCAAGGCAGGAGGATTGCTTGAGCCTAGGAGTTCGAGACCAACCTGGGCAGCATAGTGAGACTCCGTCTCTACAAATAATTAAAAAAAAAAAAAAGCCAGGCATGGTGGCACACACCTGTGGTCCCAGCTACTCAGGAAGCTGAAGTAAGAGGGTGGCTTGAGCCCCAGAGGTCAGGACTACAGTGAGCCATGATCATGCCACTGCACTCCAGCCTGAGTGACACAGCAAAACCTTAAATAAAAATAAAAACAAAAATTAAAAATCTGAAGACGAACTGATAAAATTTAATTGAGAAATGGACAAATCCACAGTTATAGGTAGAGAGTTCAACACTCCTCTCAGTAATCAACAGAAAATTAGCAAGGATACAGAACTAAAAACATCATAACCAATTAACCTGATTGCTATTTGTAGAATATTTCCCACGTTCATGCCATTCTCCTGCTTCAGCCTCCCAAGAAGCTGGGACTACAGGCGCCTGCCACCACGCCCAGCTAATTTTTTGTATTTTTTAGTAGAGACGGGATGTTACTAAAAAACACCCCGTCTCTAATAAATGATGTCTAACAGGATGTTAGACATCTTGTGTTAGCCAGGATGGTCTCGATCTCCTCACCTCATGATCCCACCCACCTTGGCCTCCCAAAGTGCTGAGATTACAGGCATGAGCCACCATGCCCAGCCAATTTTTGTATTTTTAGTAGAGATGGAATTTCACCATGTTGGCCAGGATAGTCAACTCCTGACCTTGTGATCCACCTGCCTCGGCCTCCCAAAGTGCTGGGATTACAGGCATGAGCCACCGCGCCTGGCCCGTTTTTTTTTTTTTTTCCTTTGAGATGGAGTCTCACTCTGTCACCCAGGCTGGAGTGCAGTGGCACGATCTCAGCTCACTACAACCTCCGCCTCCCAGGTTCAAGCAACTCTCCTGTCTCAGCCTCCTGAGTAGCTGAGACTACAGGCGTGCGCCATCACACCTGGCTATTTTTTGTATTTTTAGTAGAGACAGGGTTTTGCCATGTTGACCGGCCTGGTCTCGAACTCCCAACCTCAGGTGATCTGACCGCCTCGGCCTCCCAAAGTGCCGGGATTATAGGCATGAGCCACCACACCCATCCTCCCTTGATACATTTAAAAGATGCATTGAAATTAAACTATGATTTTGTATTTTGAAAATACAAACTGAAATCATATAAAATATGTTTGTATGACTGAACTGAAATCACAAAATACTGAATTGAAATCGTAGAGAATATAAAGTGAAATCATATAAAATATGTTCTATAACCACAGTGGAGATTGAAACCACTTTTGGAAAATTATGACTGAGACAGTGAAAGAGATCTAATTTAACTGACTGCATCTTGCTTCTAACCTCCAAGCTGTCCTTGTTCATTCCTGGGCATAGGTCAAATTAACTTCTGGAGTTTAGTTTATAGTTTAAAACAAAGACGATAACAGCCCTTTCCCAAAGCAGACCTCCCTCTTGCCTGGGGACTAGACTGCCTTTGTAGGACTAACATTAGCCACAAGACTAGAAATTATGGTTTAGGAGTCATGCAGCTAGAGCCTATAAGATTCTGACCCTCCCTAAACTGCTCCTAAGATCAGTGCTTGAGATATTTTGCAGACCCTGCACTTGATGGATCAGCTGGCACCACCCAGATGGATTAACTGGCTCATCTCATCTTGTGGCTCCAACCAAGGAACTGACCCAGAGCAAGAAGACAGCTTTGACTCCCTATTATTTTATCCCTGATCAATCAGCACCCCTGGCTCACTGGCCTTCCTCCCTCCACCAAGTTGTCCTTAGAAACTCTGCTCCCGGAATGCTCGGCGAAACTGATTTGAGTAATAATAAAACTCCGGTCTCCTGCACCCTCAGCTCTGCATGAATTACTCACTCTCTATTGCAATTCCCCTGTCTTGATCAATTGGCTCTGTCTAGGCAGCAGGCAAGGTGAACCCCTTGGGCAGTTACAAAATCAAAATCAAAAGAGAAAGATAACTAGATAATTTCTTTAAACTTAAAGAGTAGAACTTCTGGTTCAGCGCTCCTGAGAGCCTAGTCTTAGAAGGGCCCCACACTTTCATGGGCTTTATTTCCAGGAGCCTCACCAGGGTTTCAAGCAGGGGAAAAGGAAAAGTAACCATTTAAAAATACATCCGGGGGAAAGTAAACACTTTGAAAAACACTCAGTTCTCTATAACAAAGGCCTGCCTTCTAAGGGAAACTATTTTACCTGAGTCTTATCTCATCTGGAGGAATGGCAATTAACCAACTCCAGCCCCTCTAGCCTTCCTGTATCAGGTAAAGGAAGAAAAAAAAGGCGAAGAACAGCCTCTGAAGGTCACAGTCCACCTTTAGAGGTTTCAGAGCCATTAAAAAACTGAGATTTAATCAGATGGTTAGAGAGCACCTTCTCTCACTCAAACTATCACATCAACAGGGTTCCTACATAATAATAGGAAACAGGATTGCAACTGAGAGAGCTGCAAAGCACAGACTCCGTTGAAGGAGGTTTTAGGGTAACCCAAAGACAACAAAAAGAAAACGGAAACTAGAGGAAGCACCTGGCACTGCAGGTACAGCAAACGTTTAACACAGGTCTGCTCCTGGCCAAATTAACATTAAGTCTTCAGAGTAAAAGCCTAATCATCTCAGTTCCTATGCCTGATACATCGTGTCTGGCTTTGAATAAAAAATTACAAGGATGCTAACAGACAAGAAAAACAGTCTGAAGAGACAAACTATGCATTAGACTCTGACTCAGATGTGGCACAAACTTTGGAATTATCAGGTAGGGAATTTAAAATAACAAGGATATAAGGGAAAAGGCAGATGACATGCAAGAATAGAAGGGAAATAATGAGAGAGATGGAAACTAAAAGAATGAATCAAAAGAAAATTCTAGCAATTAAAAGTATTGTGAGAGAAATGAAAAATGCCTTTATGGGATCATCAGTAGGTAATACGTGCCTGAAGAAAGAATCAGTGAGCTGTGAGATATGTAAACAGAAACTTCCCAAACTGAAAACATGAAAAAACGAAACTGCTCAAACAGGGCCAGGTGCCACAGCTCACGCCTGTAATCCCAGCACTTTGGGAGGCTGAGGTGGGCAGATCACCTGAGGTCAGGAGTTCGAGACCAGCCTGGCCAACATGATGAAACCCCATCTCTACTAAAAATACAAAAATTAGCTGGGCGTGGTGGTGGGTGCCTGTAATCCCAGCTACCTAGGAGGCTGAGGCAGGAATTGCTTGAACCTGGGAGGTGGAGGTTGCAGTGAGCTGAGATCGCGCCACTGCACTCCAGCCTGGGTGAAAGAGTGGGACTCTGTTTCAAAAATTAAAAAAAGAGGCCGGGCGCGGTGGCTCAAGCCTGTAATCCCAGCACTTTGGGAGGCCGAGACGGGCGGATCACGAGGTCAGGAGATCGAGACCATCCTGGCTAATACGGTGAAACCCTGTCTCTACTTAAAAAACTAGCCGGGCGACGAGGCGGGCGCCTGTAGTCCCAGCTACTCGGGAGGCTGAGGCAGGAGAATGGCGTAAACCCGGGAGGCGGAGCTTGCAGTGAGCTGAGATCTGGCCACTGCACTCCAGCCTGGGTGGCAGAGCAAGACTCCGTCTCAAACAAAAAAAAAAAAAACAAAAAAACAAACAAACAAAAAAAAATTAAAAAAAGAAAGAAAAAGGAAGGGGGGGAGGGAGGGAGGGATGAAGGAAGGAAGGAAGGAAAGAAGGAATGAAGGAAGTAAATGTTCAAACAGAGTATCACTGCGGTACAATTATAAAAGGTCTAATATGCATTTAATGGGAATAGCAGAAGAAGAGAGAAATAAGCAAAAGAAATATTCAAAGTAATCATCACTAGGAATTTTCCAAAATTAATGACAGACATCTAAACACGGGTTCAGGAAGATCAGAGAACACCAAGTAGGATAAACACCAAAAAATCTCTAGCTAGGCATATCATATTCAAACTGCAGAAAACCAAAGACAAAGAGGATATCTAGAAAGAAAGCGGAATAAAAATGTCTGTAGCAGAAGAGAGATAAGAATTATATTAGATTTCTCATCAGAAACAATGTAAGCAAGACAACAGTGGAATGAAATATTTTGAAAAGAAAACAAAAAACTCACCAACCTAGAATTCTGTATCCAGTGAAATTATCCTTCAAAAAAGGGGGAAAATAAAGACTTTCTCAGATAAACAAAAACTGAAGGAATTTGTTGCCAGGAGAATGCCCTACAAGGTATGCTAACGTATGTTTTTTGAAAAAAGGGAAACTATATAGGTCAGAAACTCAGATCTACATAAAGAAAGGAAAAATTACATCAAAGAAAGAAACAAATGGCCAGGCATGGTGGCTCATGCCTGTAATCCCAGCACTTCGGGAGGCCGAGGCGGGTGGATCACCTGAGGTCAGGCATTCGAAACCAGCTTGGCCAACATAGTGAAATCCCGTCTCTACTAAAAATACAAAAATTACCCAGGTCTGATGGCACACGCCTGTAGTCCCAGCTACTCAGGAGGCTGAGGCAGGAGAATCGCTTGAACATGGGAGACAGAGGTTGCAGTGAGCCAAGATCATGCCGCCGTACTCCAGCCTGGGTGGCAAAGCAAGACTCTGTTTAAAAAAAAAAAAAAAGGGGCCGGGCGCGGTGGCTCAAGCCTGTAATCCCAGCACTTTGGGAGGCCGAGACGGGCGGATCACGAGGTCAGGAGATCGAGACCATCCTGGCTAACACGGTGAAACCCCGTCTCTACTAAAAATACAAAAAAACTAGCCGGGCGAGGTGGCGGGCGCCTGTAGTCCCAGCTACTTGGGAGGCTGAGGCAGGAGAATGGCAGTAAACCCGGGAGGCGGAGCTTGCAGTGAGCTGAGATCCGGCCACTGCACTCCAGTCCGGGCGACAGAGCGAGACTCTGCCTCAAAAAAAAAAAAAAAAAAAAAAAAAAAAAAAAAAGGACCAGGAGCTGTGGCTTATGCCTGTAATCCCAACATTTTGGGAGGCCAGGACAGGAGGATCACTTGAGGTCAGGAGTTCAAGACCAGCCTGGCCAACATGGTGAAATCCCATCTCTACTAAAAATACAAAAATTAGCAAGATGTGATAGTACGTGCCTGTAATCCCAGTTACTTGGGAGGCTGAGGCAGAAGAACTGCTTGAACCTGGGAGGCGGAGGTTGCAGTGAGCCGAGATAACACCATTTGTACTCCAGCCTGGGTGACAGAGCAAGACTCCATCTTAAAAAAAAAAAAAAAAAAAAAAAGCCGGCGTGGTGGCTCACGCCTGTAATCCCAGCACTTTGGAAGGCTGAGGCCGGCAAATCACGAGGTCAAGAGATCAAGACCATTCTGGCCAAAACAGTGAAACCCCGTCTCTACTAAAAGTACAAAAATTAGCCAGGCGTGGTGGCACTCTCCTGTAATCCCAGCTACTCGGAAGGCTGAAGCAGGAGAATTGCTCGAACCTGGGAGGCGGAGGTTGCAGTGAGCCGAGATCGTGCCACTGCACTCCAGCCTGGCGGCAGAGTGAGACTCCATATCAAAAACAAAACAAAACAAAAAACAACAACAACAACAAATCCAGGGATAAATAGACAAATCAAATATTATGGTTTGAGACTTCAACACTCCTCTGTCAGTAACTGACAGATTCAGTAGGCAGTCTGGATGTAGTTAAACCAAACAGTCCATCAATCAACTGGACTGAATTGACATCTACAGACTACTTCATCCATCAACATCAGAATACACATTCTTCACAAGATCACATGGAACATTCACCAACCTAGATCAAATTCTAGCCAGAAAACATACCTCAACAAATTTAAAAGAACAGAAATAATACAAAGTTGCTGTCAGGCAACAGTGGAATTAAAACTATAAAGTAAAAAATTAAAAATACATAAATAAATAATTTTTAAAAGGTAGTAACAGAGAGATAAAAATGCTGAAAATATTTAGAGAATAAACAGCATATTCCTAAATAACACCTGTGTAAAATAAAGTCTCAAGAGAAATTTTTAATTGTTTTGAACCAAATAAAAATGAAAATACAACTTATCAAATCTTGTGGGATACAGTAAAAGCAATGCTTCGAAAGACATTTTTAGCACTTAATGTGTATATTAGAAAAGAAGAGGCTGGGCGCGGTGGTTCACACCTGTAATCCCAGCACTTTGGGAGGCCGTGGCAGGCGGATCATGAGGTCGGGAGTTAGAGACCAGCCTGGCCAACATGGCGAAACCACATCTCTACTAAAAATACAAAAATTAGCTGGGAGTGGTGGCAGGCACCTGTAATCCCAGCTACTTGGGAGGCTGAGGCAGGAGAATCGCTTGAACCCGGGAGGTGGAGGTTGCAGTGAGCCAAGATTGTGCCATTGCACTCCAGCCTGAGCGACAAGAGCACGGCTCTGTCTCAAAAAAAAAAAAAAGAAGAAAGATTTAGTATCAATAATCCAAGCTTCCACCTTAGGAAACTATAAAAAGAAAATAATATAAGCCTAAATCCATCAGAAAAAGAGAACTATAATAATGAAAATTAGAGCAGAAATCATTGGAATTGAAAATAGGAAACTGACTTTAAAAAATCAAAACCGGGCCGGGCGCGGTGGCTCAAGCCTGTAATCCCAGCACTTTGGGAGGCCGAGACGGGCGGATCACAAGGTCAGGAGATCAAGACCATCCTGGCTAACACAGTGAAACCCCGTCTCTACTTAAAAATACAAAAAACTAGCCGTGCGAGGTGGCGGGCACCTGTAGTCCCAGCTACTCGGGAGGCTGAGGCAGGAGAAAGGCGTAAACCCGGGAGGAGGAGCTTGCAGTGAGCTGAGATCCGGCCACTGCACTCCAGCCTGGGCGACACAGCAAGACTCCGTCTCAAAAAAAAAAAAAAAATCAAAACCAATCATTAGGAACGAAGGATAGGCTATCACTGCACACCCAGACTCTAAAAGGGTAATAAATTACACAAACAGCTGTGCACACATACATTTGACAACTTACATAAAATGGATCAATTCTTTGATGGGCACAAGCTACCAAAACTCATCAAAGAATAAATTAAAAACCTAAATAAATCCTTTATCTATTAAACAAAAAGTTGAATTTCCAGTTTAAAATCTTCCTTAACAGAAATCTGCAGCCCCAAATGGTTTCATCAACAAATAGTACCAAAGATTTTTAGAAAGATGTAACATGAGCTCTACATAGTTTCTTCCAGAAAACAGAGGTGGAAGGAATGCTTCCTAACTCATTTTATGAGATGAGCATCATCATGCTACTAAAACCAGATAAAGAAAATACAAAAAAAAAAAAATCCTCATGAATCAATATTCCTCATCAACACAGATGCAAAATACTAACAAACTGAAAACCGTAATACATAAAAAAAATTACACATCATGACCAAGTGGGGTTTATTCCCAGGATGCAATATTTGAAAACCAATAAAAATGTAATCTGCAACAAGACCATATCAACTGACAATACTCAACATCAATTCACGGTACAAGCACTCAGCAAATGAGGAATCGAACAGAGCTCTCTAAACTGATAAAGCAAACCTACAAAAAAGCCTATAACTAAACATACTGCGAAAGATGTAATGCTTCTTTCCCCCTAAGATCAGGAACAAGGCAAGGAAGTCCACCTCACCCCTCCTACTCAACATTGCACAGGAAGACCTATCTTGTGAAACTGGGAAATAAAATTTAATGAAAATCATAGATTGGAAAGGAGAAAACACAACTGTCCCTAGTCCCTATTCACAAACAACATGATTGCCCATGTAAAAAATCTCATGGATTCCATAAAAACCTTCTAAAACCAATGTCAGTTTAGCAAGATTGCAGGATACAAGGATAACACACGAAAACCAACTATATTTCTTTATAATGGTAATGAATATCTGGAAACCAAATTTTTAAATCACAGTGGCTTAGAAAAATAGTCTGCCAGAAATCAGACCATGTGAAGGATCTATATATGAACATCACTAAATGCTGATGAACGAAATAAAAGTCTAAATAAATGGAAAGACATACTATATTCACAGACTGGAAGACTCAATGTGGTTAAGATGTCAGTTCTCCTCCAATTGATCTATAGATTTAACACAAATACAATCAAAATCCCCCACGTGGTGGGGCACAGTGGCTCATACCTGTAATCCCAGCACTTCAGGGACTGAGACAGGAGGATCACTTGAAGCCAGGAATTTTGAGATCAGTATGGGCAACATAGCGAGAACTCCATCTCTACAAAAAAAAAAAAAAAAAATTATAATTAGCCAGGTGTGGTGATGCACACCTGTGATCCTAGCTACTCTGGAGGCTGAGGCAGGAAGATCCCTTGAGCCCAGGAGTTTGAGGTTACAGTGAGCTATGATGGCACCACTGCACTCCATCAGGGGCTACAGATTGAGACTGCCTGAAAAACAAAACAAACAAAAAAAGAACAAAATCCCCAGCAGGATTGTTAAAACATATAGACAAATCTAAAATATATATGGGAAGTCAAAGGACGTAAAATACCCAAGTAATCAGGAAAAAGAACAAAGCTGGAGGGCGCTAAGACTTACTTTAAAGCTACAGCAATCAAGACAATGTTGTGTCAGTGAAGGGATAGACACAAAGATCAATGAAACAGAACAGTCCAGAAATAAATTCACACAAATATGGCCAACTGACTTTTCACAAAGTGGCAGGTGCAAAGTCAATGGAAGGGGGTCTTTTTAATAAAGGACTTGTATCCAGAATATTTAAAGAACTCAAAATTCAATAGTAAGAAAACAACCTGATTTTGGCCGAGTGCGGTGGCTCACACCTATAATCCCAGTGCTCTGAGAGGCCGAGGCGGATCACGAGGTCAGGAGTTCGAGACCAGCCTGGCCATCATGGCGAAACCCCATCTCTACTAAGAATACAAAAATTAACTGGGCGTGGTGGAAGGTGCCTGTAATCCCAGCTACTTGGGAGGGTGAGGCAGGAGAATTGCTTGAACCTGGGAGGTGGAGGTTGCAGTCAGCAGAGATTGTGCCACTGCACTCCAGCCTGGGCAACAGAGCAAGACTCTGTCTCAAAAAAAAAACAGCCTGATTAAAAAAAAAATTGGTAAAAGGTTTGAAGAGACCTTTCACCAGTGAGAATAAATGCATGGCAAATAAGGCCATGAAATGGTGCTCGCCATCATCAGCCTTTAGAAAAGTGTACATTAAGGCTGGGCGCGGTGGCTCATGCCTATAATCCCAGCACTTTGGGAGGTTGAAGTGGGCAGATCACTTGAGGTCAGGAGTTTGAGACCAGACTGGCCAACAGGGTGAAACCCCATCTCTACTAAAAATATACCATGCTGGGTTTGCTGGAAGGTTGAGGCAGGAGAATCGCTTGAACCTGGGAGAGAGAGGTTGCAGTGAATCAAGATGGCACCACTGCACTCCACACTCCAGCCTGGATGATAGAGTGAGACTCCATCTAAAAAAAAAAAAAAAAGTGTACATTAAAACCCTGATGACAGTCACCACTATCACCTGTTACAACAGCTAAATTAAAAATAATGGTGATAACAAGTGCTGGTAAGGATGCTGAGTACCTTGAACTCACACACTGCTGATAGGAACACAAATTGGTCCTCTAAAGTTGGGCAGAATTGCATAAAGTTAATCATATACTTACAAATGACCCAGCAAAGCCCCCTCCTGGGTATTTAGAGAAAACTGAGCAACAAAAAGGAAAAGATTATTGATACATGCAACAACATGGAGATCTCACAGGTTTTATGCTGAGTGAAAGAAGCCAGATTGAAAATACCCACTGTAGAATGAATGCCGTTTACATAACATTCTGGAAAAGACAAAACCACAGCAACAAAGAATAGATTAGAGATTCTCAGGCATTACAGGTGGGGAAAGATATGACTACAAAAGGGCAGAACAAGGGAGTTTTTGGGGTAACAGAACTGTTCTGTATCTGATCGCAGTGGTGGTTATATTTACTTATTTTGAGAGAGGGTGTCCCCCTGTCACCCCACCTGGAGTGCAGTAATGCAATCACAGCTCACCACAGCCTAAACTTCCCCAGCTCAAGCGATCTGCCCACCTCAGCCTCCCAAGTAGTGGGGACTACAGGTACACACGCCACCATGCCTGGCTAATTTTTGTATTTTTTGTAGACAAGTTTTCACCACGTTGCCCAGGCTGCTCTCAAACTCCTAGGCTCAAGTAATCTGCCCATCTCAGCCTCCCGAAGTGCTGGGATTACAGGTGTGAGCCACCATGCCCGGCCCAACACTAATTTTATATATGTGTTAAATCTCATAGAACTGTATTAATAAAAAAGAAAAAGCAGTATTACTGTATGTTAATTATAAAAACAAAATAAAATAATAATATTATAATTTGACAAGGCAAGGCCCAGACTAGGAGGATCTATTCATGATACATATGCCTAACAAAGACATATCCAAAAATTATAAAGTGTTACTACAATTTACACGGAATAAACACATGGACCAATTAAAAAATGTGCAGAAACCTTGAACAGTCGTTTCACCAAAAAAAAAAAATCATCCAAATGGTTAATAAGTTATTAAAAGGTCCTCAACATTATCATTCATTAGGGAAATCACATTAAAACCACTAGGAGGCCGGGCGTGGTGGCTCACGCTTGTAATCCTAGCACTTTGGGAGACTGAGGCCAGCGGATTACCTGAGGTCAGAAGTTCAAAAACAGCCTTGCCAACATGGTGAAACCCCGTCTCTACTAAAAATACAAAAATTAGCCGGGCATGGTGGTGCATGCCTGTAATCCCAGCTTCTCAGGAGGCTGAGATAGGAGAATTGCTTGAACCCAGAAGGCAGAGGTAGCAGTGAGCCGATACAGTGCCACTGCACTCCAGCCTGGGTGACAGAATTCCATCTCAAAAAAAAAAACCCACTGGGAAATACTGCTGCATAACCACCAAAAATTTAAGACTGTTAACACCAATTGTTGGCAAAGATGTGAAGTAACTATAATTTTTTTTTTTTTTTGAGACGTAGTTTCACTCTTGTTGCCCAGGCTGGAATGCAATGGCACGATCTCGGCTTACCTCAACCTCCACTTCCCAGATTCAAGCGATTCTCCTGCCTCAGCCTCCCGAGTAGCTGGGATTACAGGCACACGCCATCACAGCCAGCTAATTTTGTATTTTTAGTAGAGACAGGGTTTGTCCACGTTGGTCAGGCTGGTCTCCCCACCTCAGGTGATCTGCCCACCTCAGACTCCCAAAGTGCTGGGATTACGGGCGTGAGCCACCTTGCCCGGCCCTTTTCTTTTTCTTTTTCTTTTTTTTTTTTTTTTGAGACAGAGTCTTGCTCTGTCACCCAGGCTGGAGTGCAGTGGCATGATCTTGGCTCACTGCAACCTCTGCCTCCTGAGCTCAGGAGATTCTTCTACCTCCACCTCCCAAGTAGCTGGGACTACAGGTGCACACCACCATGCGCAGCTAATTTTTGTATTTTTTTTTTTTTAAGTAGAGACGGGGAATCACCATATTGGCCAGGCTGGTCTCAAACTCCTGACCTCGTGATTCGCCCGCCTTGGCCTCCCAAAGTGCTGGGATTACAGGCACCAGCCACCGTGCCCCGTCATGAGATTTTTTTTTTTTTTTTAGCCCATCAGCTATTGTTAGTTTTAGTGTATTTTATCTATGGCCCAAGACAATTCTTTCAGTGTGGCCCAGGGAAGCCAAAAGATTGGACACCTTTGCATTTCTGTCTGTTTTTTTTTTTCACCCACCATAGTGTGTGAGATTCCTCCATGTTATCACACGTATCAGTAGTTTGAAGTTTGATCAGGTCAGATCACCTGAGGTCGGGAGTTTGAGACCACCCTGCCCAATATGGTGAAACCCCATCTCTACTAAAAATACAATAATTAGCCAGGTGTGGTGGCATCAGCCTGTAATCTCAGCTACTCAGGAGGTTGAGGCATGAGAATCGCTTGAACCCAGAAGTGGTGGTTACAGTGAGCCGAGATCGCACCACTGCACTCCAGCCTGGGCAACAGAGACTCTGTCTCAAAACAAACAAACAAACAAACAAATAAATAAATAAAACCACAAAAAATCTCGTAATGTTTTAAGAAAGTTTACAAATTTGTGTTGGGCCACATTCAAAACCGTGGCCTGTGCAGGTGGGCAAGTTTGGAATAAAGCATACTGCTTGACTGCAATTACATGAAGTTTAAGAGTAGACACAACTCATAATTGGTAATTTAAGTCCAAAATGAATAGTGGTTACCTCTGGGGAAGTACTAACGACTGGGAAGGAGCAGTTGGAAACCTGGGGTGATGGAAATGTTCTAGATCTTGACCTGGGGGCTGATGACACGTGTATACATACGTTAAAGTTCACTCAGCTGTCCTCTTAAGATCTGTGCAATTTATTGTGTGTAAATTATGTCAGTTAGGAAAAAAATAAGAAAAATGAAGGAATGATGGAGAAAAAAAGAAGCGAAACGTAAGGAAGGAAGGAGGAAGGGAGGGAGGGAAGGAGGGAGGAAGGGGGGATTAAACCTAAGCACGGAGGGGGAAGAGATGCTCCTCAAAAATAAGCTGTCAGTCATGCAGTGTTATTTATTATTTATTTATTTATTTATTTATTTATTGAGACGGAGCCTCGCTCTGTTGCCCAGGCTGGAGTGAGTGGCGTGATCTCGGCTCACTGCAACCTCCACCCTCCCAGGTTCAAGCGATCCTCCTGCCTCAGCCTCCTGAGTAGGTGCCATTACAGGCACCCACCCTGGTGACCGGCTGTTATCTGCATCTTTTTTTTTTTTTTTTTTTTTTTTTTTTTTTTTGAGGCGGAGTCTCGCTCTGTCGCCCGGACTGGAGTGCAGTGGCCGGATCTCAGCTCACTGCAAGCTCCGCCTCCTGGGTTTACGCCATTCTCCTGCCTCAGCCTCCCGAGTAGCTGGGACTACAGGCGCCCGCCACCTCGCCCGGCTAGTTTTTTTTGTATTTTTAGTAGAGACGGGGTTTCACCGTGTTAGCCAGGATGGTCTCGATCTCCTGACCTCGTGATCCGCCCGTCTCGGCCTCCCAAAGTGCTGGGATTACAGGCTTGAGCCACCGCGCCCGGCCTCTGCATCTTAAAGATGGGGAAAGTTTGAGGTTTGCTGATGTGTTCAGCGTCACTGACTGGGTGAGTGACTCCAGCTGAGGCTAAAACCCAGGTGTGTAGGGCGCCAAAGCCTTTGTGATTCCACCTCCTACAGCTCGGGTCACTTCCTCGAAGAAAGGTGACTCCTAGAAATGCCTCCCACGCGGAACTGATCTCCTCCTGGGAAGAACGACTGTCTTATCGCCCTCGACCTTAGGCATGGATACCCTTCTGTTCGCCACCCACAACTGTGAGCCTGCACAGGAGGCAGAGCCGCGTTCATTCATTTTAGGCCTCCTCAAGGGCTCAGCGCCTGCTAAGCAGATGCGCGTTCCTGTAGGACAAGGGGTGGCCACTGGAGACGCGGGTGCGACGTAGGCGATCACGCCCTCGGACGCCGCGGAGGGAACCGTTGAGAAGAGTGAAGCGATTATGTTTCACTAGAGACCAGCCGCGTCCGTGTGACTCACTTAGAAACTCACTGTTACGTATTTGGAGCCCCGGTTGACGACCTTCCGGGTACACCTCAGGCAGAAGCAGGTGCGCGATGGGAGGGTCCGCCCCTCCGCGCCCCGCCGGTGGCGCCGGCCCCGCCCCCCTCACCTGCGCGCGCAACCCCGCCCCAGCGCGAGGCTCTGCACCCGCCGCGCCCGCCGTCCAGCTTTTATACGGCGCTATTTTGGTCGCGCGCCCTGATTGGCCGGGAGCGGACGACGACACGCTCGCGCGCCTCAGGGAGGGGCCAAGATCTGAGGGAGGGGAACTTCCGGCGGCCGCGCGGAGCCTGGGGCGGCGGAGCGGGACTGCAGCGGTCTCAAGGGGTGCTTTGGTACCTCTTTACCTAGTCCGCAATCTGTCAGTGGGGTTATATTTTAATAAAAGAGCTTGTGCGTCCGAAAGGGATTTGTCAAGAACCAAACACCCTTCTGGGATGGAGTTGCCAGATGGCGGGAACAGGCGGCGTAAACCTTACCAGACGTGAGCCCAGGCTGCTCAAGTGTCATTCGCGTCTTGAAGGTCTTGCCCGCCCCCCTTTGCAGGCGCGTCTTCTGCCAACTCTACCTTGCCCTGTGCTAAACCAGCCCTCTAATGTTTTATCGTGCCTCACGTCAGCCAATGGCTGGGCCTGCCTCTCTCCCCTTGGTTCTGTCCTCTCCCTTTCTCTGAAGTCAGAAGAACAAAACAATCCTAAGAATTGCTAGAGGATCTCATTTCCACCACATTTCCCTGTCCTGATCCGAAGAGCCACGTCTGACCTCCCCTGGTCTGGCTGCCCACCAATCAGGCAGCATTACTTCTCTGAGTCTCAAGGTTATTAAATTTCTTCTGGTGGCAGACTGGTTTTGTACTTTGGTGAAAGTGACCAAATAGGTACCAAGTGTGATTCATCAAAAAATCTTACACTTGGCCGGGCACGGTGGCTCAAGCCTGTAATCCCAGCACTTTGGGAGGCCGAGACGGGCGGATCACGAGGTCAGGAGATCGAGACCATCCTGGCTAACAAGGTGAAACCCCGTCTCTACTAAAAAATACAAAAACTAGCCGGGCGAGGTGGCGGGCGCCTGTAGTCCCAGCTACTCGGGAGGCTGAAGCAGGAGAATGGCGTAAACCCGGGAGGCGGAGCTTGCAGTGAGCTGAGATCCGGCCACTGCACTCCAGCCTGGGCGACAGAGCGAGACTCCATCTCAAAAAAAAAAAAAAGAAAAAAAAAGTCTTACACTTAAAAAGATAAGCCAAAAGGACCATTCGAAGCCACCACTCCATATTGGATGGGAACTTAGCCTGAAAGGTGTTCTCTTAAGGATTTCTGTTTACTTCTTAGAATTACAAATATCATCTCTGGTTGGAAAGCCTATAAACACCTCTGAGATTTCCTGAGTTCACAACTTTGAAGATGATTTGCAACTGGATGCAGAAAAAACAAACTTAGTAATTGTTGAATGTGGACATCAATGAGAAGTACTTTTGGCCCAAACGTAGTGGTTCACACCTGTAATCCTAGCACTTTGGGAGGTCGAGGCAGGTGGATAACCCGAGGTCAGGAGTTCCAGACCACCCTGGCCAACATAGTGAAACCCCATCTCTGCTAAAAATACAAAAATTGGATGGGCATGTTGGTGCATGCCTGTAATCCCAGCTACTCAAGGCTGAGGCCCCGAATCTCTTGAACCCAGGAGGTAGAGGCTGCAGTGAATACAGATAATGTCACTGCACTCCAGCCTGGGCTACAGAGCGAGACTGTCTGCAAAAAGAACTTTCAATGTGCCAGGCATTTTAAATGCTTAACAGGCATTTCATTTAATCCTCACAAAATCCCCATGACTTAGATACTATTATTTTAATACCCATTTTACAGAAAGGATCTAGAAAGCTTGCATAACATTGTGTCTGTACTTGGTTCCTGCCAGTGGGTTCGTGGTCTCACTGACTTCAAGAATGAAGCCACAGACCTTTGCAGTGAGTGTTATAGCTTTTAAAGATGGCCTGGGGCCAGGCGCGGTGGCTCATGCCTGTAATCCCAGCACTTTAGGAGGCTGAAGCAGGTAGATCACGAGGTCAGGAGGTTGAGACCATCCTGGCTAACACGGTGAAACCCCGTCTCTACTAAAAATACAAAAAATTAGCAGGGCGTGGTGGCGGGCGCCTGCAGTCCCAGCTACTCGGGAGTCTGAGGCAGGAGAATGGTGTGAACCTAGGGGGCGAAGCTTGCAGTGAGCCAAGATTGTGCCACTGCACTCCAGCCTGGGCGACAGAGCAAGACTCCATCTCAAAAAAAAAAAAAAAAGAAAAGAAAAGATGGCCCAGACCCAAAGAGTGAGGGGTAGCAAGGTTTATTGTGAAGAGCGAAAAGACAAAAGCTTCCACAGCATGGAAGAGGACCCAAGTGGGATGCCACTGCTGGCTGGGGTGGCCAGCTTTTATTCCCTTATTGTCCCTGCCCATGTTCCATTTCTGTCCTATTAGAGTGCCCTTTTTTCAATCCTCCCCATGATTGGCTACTTTTAGAATCCTGCTGATTGGTGCATTTTACGGAGCGTTGATTGGTGCGTTTTATAATCCTCTCATTAGACAAAGTTCCCCAAGTCCCCACTCCACCCAGGAAGTCCAGCTGGCCTCACCTCTCAACATGACTGATGCAGCATATTAGTACCACAGCAGTGCCAGTATTCACACCCAATGTTGTCTGACTCCATGTGTGCCCTTAACTACTAACCTCTGCAATTTCTTCTTTTCTTGTCTTACCTAACCAGAAACTTAGTCTTAAGCCAGCCCAAAAGGAGTTGGGATCACTACCAGGTGTTATAAATCTTCAGGAAGACATTTGTCCTGCTGGTTTAAGAAAAGGATTGCTACTGTGAGGCATGGTGGCTCACACCTGTAATCCCAGCTACTTGGGAGGCTGAGGTGGGAAGATCACTTTAGCCCAGGAGGTTGAGGCTGCAGTGAGCTGTGATCACACTGCTGCACTCCATCCTGGGTGACAGAGCGAGACTGTGTCTTAAAAAAAAAAAAAAAAAAAGATTGCTGTGAAAGGGAAAATAAGGGTGCCTACAGTCTCAACAATCTCCACTTCCCCTGAGCAGCAGACCATATTAAACCTGCAGTACAAAGTTTCTGAAAAGGTCTCAGATTCTGCTGTGTTCGTCAATTTGGAGACCGACCTGTTTACAAAGTGGCCTCACTTAGATCCACTTGGTTGGTTAGGAACCGGGGAGCAAACCAATCATAAGAATGACTTTCAAACTTTTTTCTACACTTTCTTCCAAAAAGCTACGAGAACTACCTGATAGAAGTTCCAAATACAGTAGACACTGCAGTGCAAACTGCCTTAGAGCCAGTCAGGCTTAGGTTTAATCCCCAGTCCCTCAATCCCCCAACCCCTCTCTCTAAAGTCATATGAATTTCCAAACTTCTATGAACCTCAGATTCTTTATTTGTAACCTATTTTGCTGAAAGAATTAAGTGAGATCTCTGAAGTTCCTGAATTATTGAGTGGTACAAATAGGTGTTCAAACAAATGTTAATTCTCTTTTTTGCTCCTTCCCCTGAATGATTAAGAAGGAAAGCACCAGTCATGACTATTCTATCTTTATTATTCCTCTTACAGAGCTACATTGACTGTACTAAGTTTCATAGTCAGGTAGTAATTTACAGTAAGACTTAATTATCATCCATAACTTTAAATGTCCTTATCAAAACTTCAACATCACTTCCAAATACTAGCATTAGCTTTATGTCTGACATTCATTTAACAAAGTTACTAAAAATCTATTAAGTATAAGACTTTGGTTAATTTTTAATAGAACTTTCTGAAAACTTTTCAGCAAAATAGCCTATTGAGAAAAGTGGGTATGCTGAAAAACAAAAACAAAAAGCATGATTTACGAACAAGTATTAGGGAAATAGTATTTTTATTATTATAACCTGTTCCTTCTTACTGCTCCCAAGCTCCAACTCTGACCACAATTCTTAATGAAAATAATTTGGTCTGGTAAGATCAAATAAATAAAAAATAAAACAAAGTTTATTGAAAATTAAAACACTGGGCTGGGCACAGTGACTCATGCCTGTAATGCCAGTACTTTGGAAGGCCAAGGTGGGAGGATTACTTGAGGCCAGGAGTAAGAGACCAGCCTGAGCAACGCAGTGAGACCCATCTCTAAATAAAAAAGAAAAAGAAAAAAGACACAAAGACAAAAAACTAAGAACAGAAAGTAGAATTTAACAAAAATTAAAGGTGTTCCTTTACAAACCTAATTCAGAGATGCTTTTCCCTTTAAAGCCATTCAGTACTTTTTGTCAATTGATTTTGCATTATAGACATGACCCATCATTTTCAACGCTGCTATCAGTCAAAGGGAGACTTTTAAGTCTTCACATATAAAGTTGTAAAATGTGCAGTGTGTGTTGCACATCAGGGTAGCGGTGGATATTACTGCTAAAATACGAAATTTGCAAACCATTAGACATCCAAATAAGTTTTAAGTGAACAGATTTCCAGAAATTTGGAAAGTATTAACAAAATGGTTTGAAATTAAGTGGAACAACTTTTCTTGCTCAAAAGGATATGACTTAGACAACATATAATTGACAGCCAAACAACTGTGTGGATTAGTTGATTTAGTCAAATGAGCAGCCAGCTCAATAGAAAAGAAATTCAGAAAACTCAGTTTTTTAGACCACATTCACTTCTGCTTTTAGACTTAGCAATCTTTCACTTGTATCTAATGTGAAATTAATATATAATATATTAAGTATATAAGAACAATTATTGAAAAAACTGATAAGTTATTAGCTACAAAAATCGTAACATGAACTGAGCATGCACTGTAATAAATGCCGGATGCTGGAGTGGTTAGATTCTATTATTATACCCATTTTACAGAAAGGGCCTAGAAAGCTTGCGTAACGAGAGGATTATAAAATGCACCAATCAATGCTCTGTAAAACACACCAATCAGCAGGATTCTAAAAGTAGCCAATTGTGGGGAGGATTGAAAAAAAGGGCACTCTGATAGGACAGAAATGGAACATGGGCAGGGACAATAAGGGAATAAAAGCTGGCCACCCCAGCCAGCAGTGGCATCCCACTTGGGTCCTCTTCCATGCTGTGGAAGCTTTTGTCTTTTCGCTCTTCACAATAAACCTTGCTACCCCTCAGTCTTTGGGTCTGGGCCATCTTTTCTTTTCTTTTTTTTTTTTTTTGAAATGGAGTCTTGCTCTGTCGCCCAGGCTGGAGTGCAGTGGCACAATCTTGGCTCACTGCAAGCTTCGCCTCCTAGGTTCACACCATTCTCCTGCCTCAGACTCCCGAGTAGCTGGGACTGCAGGCGCCCGCCACCACGCCCTGCTAATTTTTTGTATTTTTAGTAGAGACAGGGTTTCACCGTGTTAGCCAGGATGGTCTCAACCTCCTGACCTCGTGATCTACCTGCTTCAGCCTCCTAAAGTGCTGGGATTACAGGCATGAGCCACCGCGCCTGGCCCGGGCCATCTTTAAACATAATTGCTTTGATTCTCCTTTTAACTCCTCTCATTGCCAGCAACAGTGATTTAGGGTGTGGTTGGCTCAGATTATTTTTTGTTGCAATAAAGGGCTGCTGTTGAAAATCTGCTTGTTCTCTAACTCGTTACTGTTGCCCCAATACCACATCTTCTGTTAAACAAAACTGAGGAGCCAAACGTTAGCAAGCAGTGAAAGTGTTCTCTACTACTGCTAAACAAGTGAACACAGCCATCACCCTGAAACCTGAGCATTCAATGAGAATCTACATTTTAAATGGCTCTTTTGAAGCATTCATTCATCCATCCACTCATTCAACGAATAATTCTTGCTTTCTATGTCTCAGGCATGTACAAATAAATAGGAATAGTTCGTGTTTCCTGCTATGGAAGGGCTTGCAGTCTAGTGGAGTGAGAGATGAATAAGCAAATAAGGCAGCTGAGAGCTAATTGCAACCATGGAGGAATTTAAGTAGGTGTGCAAAGGTGGAAGGATGGGGAAGGCAATGGAGATTGTAGGCAACACCAAGCACAAGGCTCATGATCTGGGATCGTGGAGGGATAAAGTCAGTCAAAACACAGATGGCTTGACAGCCACGCTAAGGCATTAGACCACCACCCTAAGGGCAGTGTGGAGCCTGCAGGCAGTTGAGAGAATATGAGAGCGGGGAGCCACGGTGGCTCACGCCTGTAATCACAGCACTTTGGGAGGCCGAGGTGGATAGCTCACTTGAGGTCAGGAGTTCGAGATCAGCCTGGCTAACACAGCAAAACCCCGTCTCTACTAAAAATACAACAGTTAGCCGGGCATGGTGGTGCATGCCTGTAGTCCCAACTACTCGGAAGGCTGAGGCAGGAGAGTCGGTTGAACTCAGGAGGCAGAGGTTACAGTGAGCCAAGATCGTGCCACTGCACTCCAGCCTGGGCAACAGAGCAAGACTCTGTCTCAAAAGAAAAAAAAAAAGACAGAGAGAGAGAGAGAATATCAGAAAGGCTGCTTCCTGGAGCCTGCTGACTGGCTTTCCATGCTGTACAGAAGGAAGAAAAAGGGAAGACCCGGCTCTAGTGTCCAGTTCTCCTGAGCTGCGGTGCTGTCCTTAATATTTGCCTTAAGATATTTTACTGTCTCTGTTTTACCCAGGACCAGAACGTCAGGTGAAGTTGTAGGATGTTTAGGGAAAGCATTTTGCCAGATGTCATCAGTCATGGTTCTGTGATAGTGAACAAACGGTTCCAGCAGCCTGGGAGATCATTACCACATTTAATACATGCAGTGTTCTTATACATACAGACTTGGCCTTCTGTCTAAAAACTGCAAGTTGGAGGGTGTCTTAATGACATTGCTCCCTTCCTTGCTGTAAAATGCATGGTGAGGCTCTGCCAGCACCTTCTTGGAAGCATACAACACTCATTAAAGTCCCTAGCCATTGAGTGGATTAATACATTGCAGACTGCCATAGTCACTGAAGGGGCACGTTCTAACGTAAACACTATTGGTGATATGAAGGCAGCATTCCTGCCAAAAAAAAAAAAAAATCAGAGCACGAGAAATGCGTAGTACAGAATGAACACCTAAAGATCAGTTCAGAGGTACATCTGGGCCTGGAAAGAAGTCACCGATTCTACAGAAACGGCTGTCGCCAAAGAAGATGGGATTCAAAATCCATCAGAATGAAATTCAGAAGTGCTCATAGCCATTCGTTGTGCCTTGCATTGAGGAATCTTGATTATTTCCTCGACGGTGAAACTAAGGAATTGTACCACATTTAGGTGGATCTGGGCAGGATGGCTCACCACAGTAGCATTTCACAGCAGGAATCCTAAAAATGCACAGAATGCAAAATAAAGTCTTTTATGACTGCAGCGGAGTCATGAGACACATTCACCCAGTCCCGGGGCATGAGCCCCTTCTCCAAAGCTGCTCACCTTGGATGATGGGTCTGTGGCTGAAGCTCTGTGTGGTGATTGCATGGACTCTTGAGTGAGCAGCTTCACAGAGGTGCCCGAAAGCCTCTTAGGAATGAGCTGGTTCACCCCACCAGGCGTAGGAGTCAAGATGGGCAGACCTTGGAAAGGCCTGATGTCTGGATGTTTTCCAGAGGTTTCCCAGGCATTCTCCAAGGACTGGAAGTTTCCAGGGGGTAGCCAGTGGCCTTTATTCTAGACCTGGCCACATAACAGTTTACTTGCCAGTAGAAGTACAGGCAGACTTTTCAGAGGAATTACTCAACTAAGGTATTTTCTTTCTTTTTTTCTTTTTTTTTTTTTTGGTTGAGACGGAGTCTCACTCTGTCGCCCAGGCTATAGTGCAGTGGCCGGATCTCAGCTCACTGCAAGCTCCGCCTCCCGGGTTTACGCCATTCTCCTGCCTCAGCCTCCCAAGTAGCTGGGACTACAGGCGCCCGCCACCTCGCCTGGCTAGTTTTTTGTACTTTTTTTAGTAGAGACGGGGTTTCACTGTGTTAGCCAGGATGGTCTCGATCTCCTGACCTCGTGATCCGCCGTCTCGGCCTCCCAAAGTGCTGGGATTACAGGCTTGAGCCACCGCGCCCAGCCAAGTATTTCCAAACTCGTGTTCAGGACTAAAATTTCTGGTAATAAAGAGAACAATCTGGCCGGGCATGGTGGCTCATGCCTGTAATCTTACCACTTTCGGAGGCTGAGACAGGAGGATCACTTGAGCTCAGAAGTTTGAAACCAGCTTGGGCAACATAGTGAGATCTTGTCTCTCCTTCCTCCCTCTCTCTCTCTTTATGTGTGTGTGTGTGTATATATATATATATACACACACACACATATATAAATATATATGCACACATGTATATGTGTATATATACACACGTGTATGTATATATATAAATACATATACACGTGTGTGTGTGTGTGTATATATATATATATTTTTTTTTTTTTTTTGATTCAGAGTCTCACACTGTTGCCCAGGCTGGAGTGCAGTGGCACCATCTCACCTCACTGCAAGCTCCACCTCCCAGGTTCATGCCATTCTCCTGCCTCAGCCTCCAGAGTAGCTGGGACTACAGGCGCACACCACCACGCCTGGCTAATTTTTTGGTACTTTTAGTAGAGACAGGGTTTCACCGTGTTACTCAGGTAGTCAGGATGATCTCGATCTCCTGACCTCGTGATGCACCCACCTCGGCCTCCCAAAGTGCTGGGATTACAGGCATGAGCCACTGCACCCGGCCTTATATATTTTTAAAAGAGGACAATCTAATTTGAAAACACATTCACTATGAAAACACCTAAACATGCATAAAATATAGCAAACTGCTCTTTATTTATTTATTTTTTTTTTGAGACGGAGTCTCGCTCTGTTGCCCAGGCTGGAGTGCAATGGCCAGATCTCAGCTCACTGCAAGCTCCGCCTCCCGGGTTCACGCCATTCTCCTGCCTCAGCCTCCTGGGTAGCTGGGACTACAGGCGCCCGCCACCTCGCCCGGCTAGTTTTTTGTATTTTTTAGTAGAGACGGGGTTTCACTGTGTTAGCCAGGATGGTCTCGATCTCCTGACCTCGTGATCCACCCGTCTCGGCCTCCCAAAGTGCTGGGATTACAGGCTTGAGCCACCGCGCCCGGCCGCAAACTGCTCTTTAAATGCAATACCCAAAATAGCAATACCCAATAGTCTCAGTAACCTAGGGACTTCAGGATATCCAGAAGCCCTACTTCATCTCTATACATAAAGTGTGTCACAGACTGTTAGTGAAAAAGGACATAAAATCAGAATTTCTGAAGTCACCTGCTTTTTTTTTTTTTTTTTTTTTGATACAGAGTCTCGCTCTGTCACCAGGCTGGAATGCAGTGGCGCAATCTTGGCTTACTGCAACCTCCACCTTCCAGGTTCAAGCGATTCTCCTGCCTTAGCCTCCCAGAGTAGCTGGGACTACAGGCACACACCATCAAGCCCAGCTAATTTTTGTATTTTTAATAGAGGCGGGTTTCACCATGTTGGCCAGGATGGTCTCAATCTCTTGACCTCATGATCCGCCTTCGTCGGCCTCTCAAAGTGCTGGGATTACAGGCGTGAGCCACCGTGCCCGGCCACATCACCTTCTTATGCTGATCCTTGTTACTGGTGTTGCTGATCCACATATATAAGGTCTTTGCAATCTATAATATTCCCATTCTAAAAGCAAACCAAGGCTTTCCTGTCTTCTTTCCTTAATAATTCAATTCTAAAGCCCTTGAGATCAGTGGCCCACACAAAGAGAGTGTGTTAAGCAGGGCAGTGGCCTGGCAGAGTCAGGAGATTAGTTTCATACAGAGAGATTGAGCAAATAAGTAAATATATTGAGGATAATGAGTGTCAGGTTTCTCACTGTTGAAAGGGGGAGTTACAAGTATGAAAGGGGAGAAGCTGAATAAACCATGTAGCACTGCTTTGGAGTTGGAGGCATCAATATGCACTGTAGGTTTTCAGTATCTCTCTCTCTTTCTCTCTCTCTCTTTCTCTCTGTGTGTGTGCATATATTTTCTAGTTCTGACTATTAAAAGATACTAAAGCAGTGCGATCCCAATAGCAGCAAGTGCACCTATCACCAAAATCTTGGTTTCTAAAAATCATTCTCTGTTAAAAGGAGCAGGGCTTCCTGGTTCCACAGGTGAGTCAAAGAAAGTACAGAAGGAGCTTAGAACATCTTGTTTGGCCAGAAAGTCAGGAAGCACTCAAAGTATAATGGAAATAAGTTCAAAGGACACAGAAGCCAATTTGAATGTGCTCTCACTAGCCAAGTCTGGAACAATTAAAGTATCAAGATATATAATGGTAATAAGAGACGATAAATTCATCAAATGAAATAGGAATCCACAAGTCCATACTGAGATAGATAGATAGATAGATAGATAGATAGATAGATAGATAGATAATTAAAAGGGAAAGCTCAATGTTAGCATAGCATGCAACCAGTAAGTATAGATAGAATGATAGAATTAGAAAATCAGCTTTTGCTAACCATCATAGTAATAATTAAGGAAGAAACTTCAATGGATGCTAAAACTAGTGACTGAAAGTTTGATGAGGAATAGGACATTTATATAGTCTCAAATAAGTACTTGTTAAAAACAAAGAGAAAATAAGTAACTGATGCTGGAAAAACCTGACAGATACCACCTGAATCAAGCGATCAAAGTTAACATCTTTGGCCGACTAGAGTGCAAACATGGATAAGTGCAACAACCACATCACACATAACCAGTTCTCAAAATGACACACACATAGCATCAATAAACCATGAAGATGTTCCTGAGAAACATATAGTTTGCAAAGAAGCACAAAAAGGATCTGGAAGGGGTGGGCGCAGTGGCTCACGCCTGTAGTCCCAGCATTTTGGAAGGTTGAGGCAGGCGGATCACTTGAGGTTGGGAGTTCGAGACCAGCCTGATCAACATGGAGAAACCCCGTCTCTACTAAAAATACAAAACATTAGCTGGATGTGGTGGCACATGCCTGTAATCCCAGCTACTCAGGAGGCTGAAGTAGGAGAACTGCTTGAACCTAGGAGGCAGAAGTTGCAGGGAGCTGAGATTGTGCCACTGCACTCTAGCCTGGGCAACAAGAGCAAAACTGTCTCAAAATAAATAAATTAATTAATTAATTAGGGCCTGGAGAAGAAGCAGGTCAACAATGCCCAGGCTGGGAGCATACATGCAGAGGCCATCAGGGCCCTCAGAAATCCCAAGGCAGATCCCCAAAACCACAAGTTCAATTGACTTGTCCACATTGCTCAGACCAAGTTCAGGAAGCGTGCTGGTACCCACATTGCCTGGGGCGCCCACATCACCAGTGTCTCAGACTCTGTAGGCCAAAGGCTTAGGCCCAGTCTCCATCAGCGCAGGCTCTCAAAGGTTCCTCGGCCCCCATGAAGGTTCTCAAGCAGAGGCTTCCATCTGTTAATGTGAGGACAGAAGGACTGGTGTCTTCCTGGGTTGCCATCTGAATGGGCCTAGTGTCCTTTCTGTGCCATTTATAAATAAACTTCAGGCAAGAGCTGCCAAAAAATAAAAGTTAACCTCATTGATAATGGGATAAACAGAACCACGTGCCCCCTGATAAGATACAGTAAGAACATGAATCATTTCTGCGACATTCCTCCAAAATGCATAATCTGAATCTCTGAGAAAACATCACACAAACCCAAATTGAAGAACATTCTCCAAAATCACGTGTATAATCTCCAAAATGTCACTGTTCTGAGAGACAAGGAAAGACTGAGGAACCGTTCCAGACTGACGGAGACTAAACAGACACAACAACTAAATGAAGTGCCTGATCCTGGACTGGATCATTTGGCTATAAAGAACATCATTCAGAGGATGGGAGGGGTGAGGGTTGAAAAATTACTTATTGGTACAGTGTTCACTCTTTGGGGGACAGGTACACTAGAAGCCCAAATGTCACCATTATGCAATATACCATGTAACAAACCTGCATGTATACCCCTTGAATCTAAAATTTAATTATTAAAAATAAGATCATTTGGACAACTGGCTAACATTGAACAGGGTGTCCTGATCTTGATGGTTATACTGAGGGTTTACGCAAGACTGTCTTTGTTTGTGGGCCATATATACTAATGTTTTTAGAGGTACAAGGAAATCATGACTGCAACTTTCTTTTTCTTTCTTTCTTTCTTTCTTTTCTTTCCTCCCTCCCTCCCTCCCTCCCTCCCTCCCTCTCTCTCTCTCTCTCTCTCTCTCCAGGGTCTTGCTCTGTCGCCCAGGCTGGACTGCATTGCATGATTTCAGCTCACTGCAACCTCCGCCTCCTGGATTCAAGTGATTCTCCTGCCTCAGCCTTCCGAGTAGATTACAGGTATGCACCACCACACTTGGCTCATTTTTATATTTTTAGTAGAGACGGGGTTTCTCCATGTTGGCCAGGCTGGTCTCGAACTCCTGACCTCAGGTGATCTACCCACCTTGGCCTCCCAAAGTGCTGGGATTACAGGTGTGAGCCACCATACCAAGCCCTTACTTTCAAATTATTCAAGAACTAAAAAGTCCTTTGAATTATTATTGCAACTTTTCTGTATTTTTTATTATTTTTTTAAACCAAGGACTTCAAACACACTGAGGTTAACAAGTTTTGGCCACAATTGCTAGCATGCATTCACTAACCTGGAGGCGGGCACCCACTTTGTGCCAGGCAAATGTGTCCCGGTGCCTTCCTGAGCCTGCGCTACTGACAGAAAAGATTTGAAGAATTGGACCTGGCAGCATTAATTTACATTTTGAGGTCATGTGTCTATCGAAGTCAGAATCTACAGTACAGTGAAGACAAGCCTCTCCTTAACATTGAAGCTTCCTTACAATTAGGAGGCATGTTCGATCAAAACATGCTTAATTGTTGCCAAGGACTGAAGGACTTACTGCTCCAGGATATGTCACATGGAAACATATCCATGGGTAGATCCAGGTCTTACGATGCAGGTCTATGTTTTGTGCCCCAGACCATTTACAAAAAGTATTATACAATTATGAATTTTTGGCCGGGCGCGGTGGCTCAAGCCTGTAATCCCAGCACTTTGGGAGGCCGAGACGGGCGGATCACGAGGTCAGGAGATTGAGACCATCCTGGCTAACACGGTGAAACCCCGTCTCTACTAAAAAAATACAAAAAAACAACTAGCCGGGCGAGGTGGCGGGCGCCTGTAGTCCCAGCTACTCGGGAGGCTGAGGCAGGAGAATGGCGTGAACCCGGGAGGCAGAGCTTGCAGTGAGCTGAGATCCGGCGGCTGCACTCCAGCCTGGGTGACAGAGCCAGACTCCGTCTCAAAAAAAAAAAAAAAAAAAACACATGAATTTTTAAAAAATCAGTACAGGACTTTGGAAGAGGGGCACACAAGCAAAGGACCGTGGAGCTCATGCTTGACTGGCTTCGCACGAAATATTCCTCTGACTGTGCACAAATCGGACGGTACCACTGCGGCTTGAGAGGCGACAAGGTCAATCACGTCCTCCATGCTGGTGTCCTTTCGTCTTTGAAAATCAAAATGCTTCTGGGACTTCTCTCTCAAGATAAATCTAAGCCTGGAGTTGGGCTGTCCCTTTAGGCACTCTCTTGGTGTCAGCAGAATGATTGGACCCAGTTTTGAAGGAGAACGTGTACACGGGAATGCCAAAGAGTTCTTTGTTTGTTTGTTTGTTTGTTTTTTGAGACGGAGTCTCCCTCTGTCGCCCAGGCTGCAGTACAGAGGCGCGATCTCGGCTCACTGCAAGCTCCGCCTCCCAGGTTCCCGCCATTCTCCTGCCTCAGCCTCCCGAGCAGCCGGGACTACAGGCGCCCGCCATCTCGCCTGGCCAGTTTTTTTGTATTTTCTTAGTAGAGACGGGGTTTCACCGTATTAGCCAGGATGGTCTCGATCTCCTGACCTCGTGATCTTCCGCCTCGGCCTCCCAAAGTGCTGGGATTACAGGCGTGAGCCACCGCGCCCGGCCCATTTGTTTTGTTTTGAGACGAAGTCTCGCTCTGTCACCCAGGCTGGAGTGCAGTGGTGCAATCTTGGCTCACTGCAACCTCCGCCTCCCTGTTCTTTCTTTGACTTTCATCACTTCAGTTCCAGTGGTCCATTCCTCGACCATCGTCCCTAGTGGCCTGGAGACAGCAGAGGCGGGGACCACATCTTGCTCATCCCTGTAGACCTAATACCTAGCACTGTGCCTTGCCTGTGGCTGGCACTCAATTGTTTCGATTGGCTTTAGATAATAATATCAGCAAGGATTCTGCTTACTGACTGCTTATTCTCTGCCAGGTTGCTTGCTAAATGCATGCATGGATGCAGCTGTTAAAGTGCATGTATGGGCCGGGCACGGTGGCTCACACCTGTAATCCTAGCATTTTGGGAGGCTGAGGCGGGTGGATCGCCTGAGGTCAGGAGTTTGAGACCAGCCTAGCCAAAGTGGAGAAACCCCATCTCTACTAAAAATACAATTTGTATATATATATACAAATATATATATATATATATATCTGAGCATGGTGGCAGATGCCTGTAGTCCCAGCTACTCGAGAGGCTGAGGCAGGAAAATCGCTTGAATCCAGGTTGCAGTGAGTTGAGATCCTGACATTTCACTCCAGCCTGGGCAAATGAATGAGACTCCGTCTCAAAAAAAAAAAAAAAAAAAAAGAATTTATGACTCAAGGGAGGGTAGAGGGCTTTGGGAGGCCTCCTCCCCACAGTACATGAGACTGAGATGGCTTGTCATCTTGGATGGTACCCACTGGGCCCTTGAGGGACTGAGATCTAGGGTGAGGAAGTGCATGGGGAGGGAGGCGGGGGCTTCTGCCCACAGCACACTTTGGTCAGCCGGAGGCCACTATAGGAGGCTCCAGGGAGTTATCTCTGAGATGGGCTCCCCAGAAAGGTGGGGCAGCATGGGGCACTGGATCAAGGACGGCAGGCCACAGGTGAGGGGCTCTCCAGCCATGCTGAGAGAAGGGGAGGGGACCTGCAGCATCGTGAGAAGGGTGGCCTTGTGTTTTGTTTTGTCTTGTGACAGGGTCTTGCTGTCTCCCAGGCTGGAGTGCAGTGAGTGGCGTGATCTCTGCTCACTGCAGCCTCAACCTCCCGAGTTCAAGCCATCCTCCCACCTCTGTCCTCCACATAGCTGAGACTACAGGTGTGCACCATCACACCCAGGTAATTTTTATTTTTTATGGAGACAGGTTTTCACTATGTTGCCCAGGCTGGTTTTGAACTCCTGGGCTCAAGCGATCCTCCAGCCTTGGCCTCCCAAAGTGCTGGGATTCCAGGTGGGAGCCTCCACACCCAGTGCAGCCTTGTGTTTCTTCACCTCTCAACTGGGAAGCATCTCTGCACGCTGGCTAAATACTGCAAAGAGCAGACAGAGAAAGAGAGCAGCATTTATATACTAGTAATGGCCACATTAAAAACATGGTTTCAGGCCAGGCCCGGAGGCTTACATCTGTAATCCCAACACTTTGGGAGGCCAAGGCGGGAGGATCACCTGAGGCCAGGAGTTCGAGACCAGACTGGCCAACACGGCAAAACCTCGTCTCTACTAAAAATACAAAAACTAGCTGGACGTGGTGGTGCGCACCTGTAATCCCAGCTACTCAGGAGGCTGTGGCAGGAGAATTGCTTGAACCCAGGAGGTGGAGGTTGCAGTGAGCCAAGATCGTGCCACTGCACTCCAGCTTGGGCAACAGAGTGAGACTCCGTCTCAAAAATAATAAATAAATAAATAAATAAATAAATAAATAAATTCATGGTTTCATGTACAAATCAATGAAAAAAAAAACCACAAAGCATTGCACTGGCCTGAAGATTGTTTGCTCTGCCTTGTTAAAGGGAAGAGGAAGAGAGAAAAAAATAGGGATTAAAAAGTGCTGGCAACTTTGGAAAATAAATCACTGCTGTTTAGATTCTTGCCCTGTAATCAACATTCCCAGTTGCTCTTCCAGAGGTCTGGCCCAGCCGGTGCTCAGCACTGCCTGACACCTCCTACCTTCTGGCTGGTTTATCTTGCAAAGGGAATATTTGGAAAATATGACACCCTCTTCTGCAAGTGCTCAGCGATTCTATTCAGCACAGCTCTTGGCTCTCATGGAGGGCTGGGGCGGGACACAGGCATTAGAACACCTAACACTAAGAAGTCCCTGTACTGAATCTGGCTACATCTCAGGTTAGATCATGTCCTGATGTCCTTTGGCTAAAATAGAGAGCCTGACGGACTGTGGCATTTCAGTGTAAAGACGAGACTTGTTTCAAATATTTCAAATAACTTTTTCTACCCAATATATTCGTCTTAAATACTCCGAATCCTTTCCCCTGTGTATGCCCAGGGCAGTCAATTCTTCTAGGCCCCAGAGAATGAGGCCTTGCCGCCCTCTGGTCAAGGCAGGTCCAATTCTCCTGTCCCTCTCAGTGTCACCACTGCCCTGCCCCCTCAGGGCCATGAAAAGGGAGAAGAGAGCCCCTCCAGCCACCAGGAGCCTTCTGTTCTGGAGTATGTTAGCCCAGGGCTCAGAAGTAAACAAGAAGGCCAGGCTCGGTGGCTCAGGCCTGTAATCCCAGCACTTTGGGAGGCCGAGGCGGGTGGATCACCTGAGATCAGGAGTTCCAGAGCAGCCTGGCCAACATGGTGAAACTCCGTCTCTACTAAAAATATAAAAGTTAGCTGGGTGTGGTGGCACACGCCTGTAATCCCAGCTGCTCAGGCGGCTGATGCAGGAGAATTGCAGGAGGCAGAGGTTGCAGTGAGCAGAGATCACGCCACTGCACTCCAGTCTGGGCAACAGAGTGAGACGCCATCTCAAAAAAAGAGAAAAAAGAGGCCGGGCGCGGTGGCTCAAGCCTGTAATCCCAGCACTTTGGGAGGCCGAGACGGGTGGATCACGAGGTCAGGAGATCGAGACCATCCTGGCTAACACGGTGAAACCCCGTCTCTACTAAAAAAAAACTACAAAAAACTAGCCGGGCGAGGTGGCAGGCGCCTGTAGTCCCAGCTACTCGGGAGGCTGAGGCAGGAGAATGGGGGGAACCCGGGAGGCGGAGCTTGCAGTGAGCTGAGATCGCGCCACTGCACTCCAGTCCGGGCGATCGAGCGAGACTCCGTCTCAAAAAAAAAAAAAAAAAAGAAAAAAGAAGTCAACAGGAGGGCCAGGCGCGGTGGTGCAGGCCTGTAATCCCAGCACTTTGGGAGGCTGAAGCGGGTGGATCACCTGAGGTCAGGAGTTTCAGACCTGCTTGACTAATATGGTGAAACTCCATCTCTACTAAATACAAAAAGTTATCTGGGGCCAGGCGCGGTGGCTCAAGCCTGTAATCCCAGCACTTTGGGAGGCCGAGACGGGCGGATCACGATGTCAGGAGATCGAGACCATCCTGGCTAACACAGTGAAACCCCGTCTCTACTACAAAATACAAAAAAAATAGCCGGGCGAGGTGGCGGGCGCCTGTAGTCCCAGCTACTCGGGAGGCTGAGGCAGGAGAATGGCGTAAACCCGGGAGGCGGAGCTTGCAGTGAGCTGAGATCCGGCCACTGCACTCCAGCCTGGGCGACAGAGCGAGACTCCATCTCAAAAAAAAAAAAAAGAAAAAAGTTATCTGGGTGTGGTGGCACATACCTGTAATCCCAGCTACTTGGGAGGCTGAGGCAGGAGAGTCGCTTGAACCTGGGAGGCGGAGGTTGCAGTGAACCAAGATCGCACCATTGTCCTCCAGCCTGGGCAAAAAGAGGGAAACTCCATCTCAAAAAAAAAAAAAAAAAAAGCTTCAGCTGATAATAATAACAACCATAATATGAACAAATATTCTACCGCTTATGCTGCCCCAGGCCCTACGCTAAGCACTTTATATGTCACCTCGTTTAATCTTCACACTACTCCTGTAGGATTAGTATTACTATGCCCACCTTTCAGAGAAGACTAAATGTCAGTGAACCTCCCAGCGAGGCAGAATCCAGTTTTCAAGCTCTGAACTTGCCAACTCCTCCAATGGTCCCTGGCCTCGAATGGGGGACAGTGACCACACACGATGGGAGTTTGTCAGGTCGCTTGTGGCCCCACAAGGTCGATCTGGGGTATCTTTATTCTCCTCCCCACGCAATCTTAGCACCAGGACCCATCTCAGTGCCCTCACCCCAGGAAGCCTCCTCCCTCCAACTGTACCAGAATCCACCAACCAACTCCCCACCACCAAGTCCTGTCTGGTACTCTCAGTATTCAAAGTGTGGCCCACAGAGCAGCAGCCTGGGCGCTGCATGATGGGGAAGGCAGACTCTCCGCCCCTTCCCCAAATGCACATTTTGACAAGACCCCAGGTGGCCCCAGTGTACCTAGGGGCTCTATCGTTTGTTTCTTCCTGTTGTTAAAGGAAAAGAAAAACTCTCGGGACCCCAATTTTTTCTCGGCAACAGGAAAAAATTAAGCTAGAAGCTGAGTCATGCAAGAAGTTGCCTTTCTGTTTGTGCCTAAGCAGGTAGCTACAGATAAAAGGCTAAATATCCCCACAGGCAGCTACTCTATGTTCACCTTATGTAAAGCACCGATTTACAGACTGCTAGAGGAAACATAAATGATTGTTCCTCTTCCTGCTCCCTTTCCCTTGCAACAAATAGATTCCCATGCCCTTCCTCTTTCCTCTCCAGCCCACTTTTCCCCTCTAAACACTGAGGTCCTCAACATCATCTTTGGAGAATGGCACAGACCACAGACTGTTTCTGTGATTCCGTGTTTCTTCCTTCCTGGCCTGTCCTTAACCTTAGCAAAATAAACTTCTCAGTTGATTGAGATCTGTCTCAGATACTTTTTGGCTCACACTGTACAACTGAGCCCTTAACGATCATTGGTTTCCTACAGTCCTTGAGCTGTTTGTTAGGCAGCCCCTTTGTCTTTCTGGACAGATTCTAAGTGGAACGTTCATTTGCCCAAACCACCCAAGACTGTCTGAACTGCCTACTGATTCGAGTATAGAGTAGAGCTGATGATCTGGAGTCCTTGCCCCTAGCATGATTCATCAGAGGCCCCTTTGAATGGTAGCGGAACTGTCACTATTATCCCAATGGCTCCATGGCCTCTCAGACTCCAACTTCCCTCCCTTTGCTTGTGTCCTAAGGTTGCATAAAGGAACACTTGTTTAAGAACACCTGTTCAGGCCGGGCGCGGTGGCTCACGCCTGTAATCCCAGCACTTTGGGAGGCCGAGACGGGTGGATCACAAGATCAGGAGATCGAGACCATCCTGGCTAACACGGTGAAACCCCGTCTCTACTAAAAATACAAAAAATTAGCCGGGTGCGGTGGCGGGCACCTGTAGTCCCAGCAGCTCTGGAGGCTGAGGCAGGAGAATGGCGTGAACCCCGGAAGTGGAGCTTGCAGTGAGCTGAGATCGCGCCACTGCACTCCAGCCTGGGTGGCAGAGCGAGACTCCGTCTCAAAAAAAAAAAAAGAACACCTGTTCAAGGTTTTCAGGGAAGACCTTGCCGGGAGGTTCATTAAAGAAGTGACACTTTGATTTGTTATGCTGAAAGAACCCAGCCCCAACTCCGGAATTCTCCCCTAGGGCTGCCTCTCTGGCCCCACAGCTCAGGTATCCCAAGTGCACCCAACGCTCAGTGCATTCTTGGCGGTACAGCCCCGCCAAGTCAAAGGGGAAGGCACCTCCTGCAGGCTCTGGAATTTCAGAGCCCTGTCTGTAAAAGACTCTATAGGAATCCTGTGGTCTCTGCCAGGCTACTGCCAAGTCCCCAGACATTGTACTTCTCCTATGACCTTTTAAGCAGCTCTCTGTCTTCTTAATCATCCATTTAACATGTGCATCGACCCTCAAAGAAAAACTACATATTTACTCTTTCTCACTTCCTGTGAGAAGGGTGGAGCCCACCACTGCCTGCTCGGCTGCAGTTTCTGTGACTCACTGTGGGAGGGGCCTTTCATTGGGCAGGGAAGGGATTTGCCCTCTTTGGAATGCAGGTGTGGGCTGCGCCTCCAGAAGAGCTTGCTGATAAAGGAGAGTTGTGGGAAGGCAAACCTGTTAAGTAACAGCACGTCGTGGTGGGTGTGTGTGCATGGTACGTGTGCATGTGTGTGTGGGGTATGGGGGAGGGTGCGTAGTGTTCACGTGATGTTGGAGGGGTATGTGTGTGGTACATGGTGTGTGCATAGTGTGTGGTGTGTGTATGGTGTACCATGTGTGTGCATGGTGTGCAGTGTGTGTGCGGAGGTGTGTATATGTGTAAAGTATATGTGTGTGGCATATGGTGTGTGAGTGTGTAGGTTGTACTGTGTGTGTACATGGTGTGTGGTATGTGTTTGTGTGTGTGTGGTGGGGGTGTATGGGGTGCATGTGGTATATCTGTGTGTGCGGTGTGTGTGACATATGAGGGTGTATGGGTGTGTGTGTGATGAGGGGTCAGTGTGGTATGAGAGTGCATGCGTGTGTGCTATGTGGTGTGGGGTTGTGTGTGGTGAGTGAGGCATATGGTGTGTGCCTGCTCCTCCTTCAGTCCCTTGGAAGAAAGGGCCTTCTGTGTTCTAGCAGCCTTTGGCAGGGCCAGAGTGCCAGAACATTCTCTCTGTAATGAGTGCTAGTCTACTTGGGTGCACTCCCAGGCTTGCCCTTGCAGAGAATGTACCTCCTTATGGTGCGTGCAGTTGGCGTCAGAGTGTTTTGCCCCATTCTCCAAGGCCAGTCCCAAGCTTTCGGGGTGTAGGTCTGGAGGTGGCCTCAAGTCAAGCCAGGGAGGCCAGCCTCAGCCTCAGCATGGCCCCAGCTCAAGGACAAGGGAGTCCTGGGGCTGGGCCGGGCATCTGCACTCACTTACATGTGCAAGACCCTTGAACCTTGGTCCATGTCCAGACCAGACCAGCACAACATCAAGGAGAGTGCAAACGCCAGAATTTCCTTTCCCTTCTCTGTTTGAGAGCTGGTGTTGTAGTAGGGTTAGGAGTGAATTCTGGAACTAGTCTTCTCCTTCCCATCTCAGTAGATCCAGAATCTTGAGGCAAGCTAACCTCCCCATGCCTCAGTTTTGTTTCCCATAAAGGGGAACAATAGTAGCATCCGCTTCATAGTGTAGTTGTGAGGATTAAAAAGATTAGTTCATGGAAGGGGCTATGAATAGTAGCTGGCATACAGCAAGCTAACCATTATTCTTTGGGAACATGAATCAATGTCCTAGAGTGTGGCAGGGATGGGATAAGGGAGGCATTTTAATTCTCCAAAACCTAGGAGACAAAGTTCATCCAAAGATTTTTCTATACTGTTGAAAATAAAAACACCCCCAGGACACTTCTTCCTGTTCTTGGGGGGTACTTTTTTTTTTTTTTTTGAGACGGAGTTTCACTCTTGTTGCCCAGGCTGGAGTGCAATGGCACGATCTCGGCTCACTGCAACCTCTGCCTCCTGGGTTCAAGCAATTCTCCCGCCTCAGCCTCTTAAGTAACTGGGATTACAAGTGCCTGCCACCACACCCGGCTAATTTTGTATTTTTAGTACAGACGGGGTTTCTCCATGTTGGTCAAGCTGATCTCAAACTCCCGACCTCAGGTGATCCGCCTGCCTCAGCCTCCCTGGGATTACAGGTGTGAGCCAACGCACCCAGCTTGGGGAGTACATTTTTAGATGGCCTGTTAGCAAAGCTCTAATGCTGCTTAAGGAGAAGACATTACTTGAGGGAAAAATAGTAAATCTATGGGCCAGTATTCAGGCCTAAGTATTTTCCATTTTTAGAATGAACTCCATGGTCTCTAAAATATAAAAGAATATCAGTCCGGGCGCAGTGGCTCATGCCTGTAATCCCAGCACTTGGGGAGGCCGAGGCAGGTGAATCACTTGAGATCAGGAGTTCGAGATCAGCCTGGCCAACATGATGAAACCTCATCTTCTACTAAAAATACAGAAATTAGCAGGGCATGGTGGCAGACACCTGTAATACCAGCTACTCGGGAGGCTGAGGCAGGAGAATCGCTTGAACCCGAGAGGCAGGGGAGGCAGAGGTTGCTGTGAGCTGAGATCACTCTACTGCCCTCCAGCCTGGGAGACAGAGCGAGATTCCATCTCAAAAACAAAATAATAAATAAATAAATCCATGTCACTGGAAAATGCAATACTATATTAATCACTTGTGCATCCATTCATTCATTTATTCAACAACCATTCATTTATTAATATGAATTATATTCCAAGTTTTACGTTAGATTGGTATTAAGGCTGTAAGAGATATATATGCAAGAGATATATGGCCCTGTCTTAATGTGACCATAAGCAGTCTACAACATTTTACATTATAATAGGGTCAATAAAAGAAGAAATATAGAAGATACCATAACATATTTACATCAGGATTTGTTAACTAGTTTGAAATTATAAAAGCAAATCTTCTTACATCCCCAAACACAAACATGCTATCTGTTGAGAAGTTCGGAAGCACATTCATAACTCAGTTGGGGGTAATTTAGAGGTTTACAGTCAGACAAGTCAAACAATAGAAGTCATTTGAGAAAAGGAAAAAACCATATCTCCTCAGGCAAATGATTTCTAGAGGTGGCAATGTAAAACAAAAGAATTCAAAACTAGAATAGCATTCCCTTTCATAAGCACTGTTTACTATAATACCACGTATTCACGTAAACGCAATGGGTACCTCTTGTACCAAGAAAATCTACTGCTTTCATTAAACAAAAAGAACACTCTAGTTCTTTAGAGGAAAGGAATTGTTGTCACATAAAACCTATTGCCTAGCAACAAAACAGCAACTCATCACCCCTTTCTTCCAGCCATAGACACACCCTCACCCTCTTGCCTGCTCATTCCTCTTGACTCCAGAATTCTTTTAATAGTATCTGTGGTTGGAATAACGGAATTTTAAGTTTTAAACACCAGTCAATATAAAGTCCTGCCAAGTGCTAAGCATTTAATCCTATAGTCACAGCCTCTGAATTGGCCGCATTATAAAACAAGAAAACCATGGGGCTGGGTTTCCTTTCCTCTTCTTTTTCCAATCCTGAAAACCTCGCAGGCAGTGTCCCGAGACACTGTCTCCACCAGGAGCCCCGGATGGTCCTTCTCCGGCTTTCATGCTTAGTGTGAAGATGGAATCATGCAACACAGCACTTCTTTTCAGAGTCTAAACCCATTGTAAAAACCCAAGTCCGTTTCAATGCCAGATTCATTTCATTGCTTATTGCTAAGCCAAAATGAGCAACTCATCTTACTTTCAAATGTTATGTCTAACAGAACCATTGGCCGCGATGTTTGGAAGTGAGTTGCTAACCAACATTCTATAGAACAGTGTATTCAGTGATATGACTCACAGATAAATTACTTCACCCTCGTGGACCTCAAACTGGGTGCGCCACTTGCTGTAGATTGACTCAGTGCTTAACCCTTCCAAGTACGGGGAAATTCTCACCAGTCTTCTTTCTCCACAAAGTCTCAAACATTTCTGAGTGGTGGCAAGGGTGTTTATAGAAGGCAGAAACATGGAAAACGGCAGGACATAGGGGACTGCTGCCTCTTAGAGTATGATTTGCTGTTCCTCAATACTGTATGTTTCAACCGTCAACAGGGGCAGTGATTCTAGGGAAATGCAAATTTCACCTGTTCCACAATTAGACATGAAAACAGGAATAACTCTTTCATCTCTAGTGATATGGGCAGATTTACACTCTAGAGTTCAATATTCCATGAGATTAAACACTTCATCCTGTCCCGTGTGCCACCTTTTTGGAAACAGGCTTTAAAAGTGAGTTTCTCTTTGTCAGCATTCCAAGGTCTCAAACCCCTAATGCCAGCTGAAGGCCTGAATAGGAAGGAGAGGTCTGTGTACTCTACTCTGAGTATGTTCCGCCTAAATGTTTGTATGTATTCTCTTGCACAAATGAACAGGGACCTCACTGTGACGTTAGTGTGAATATTCAGTGGCAGTCATCAAGGACAGATTCCACATTCTCCCATTTCTTTGTTATTTGATGATCTCTCTCTCTTTTTTTTTTTTTTTTGAGACGGAGTCTCGCTCTATTGCCCAGGCTGGAGTGCAGTGGCAAGATCTTGGCTCACTGCAAGCTCCGCCTCCTGGGTTCACACCATTCTCCTGCCTCAGCCTCCCGAGAAGCTGGGACTACAGGTGCCCGCCACCACGCCCAGCTAATTTTTTTTCTTTTTTGTATTTTTAGTAGAGACGGAGTTTCATCGTGTTAGCCAGGATGGTCTCAATCTCCCGACCTCGTGATCTGCCCGCCTCGGCCTCCCAAAGTGCTGGGATTACAGGTGTGAGTCTCGCTCTGTCGCCCAGGCTGGAGTGCAGTGGCGAGATCTCGACTCGCTATAAGCTCCACCTCCCTGGTTCAGGCCATTCTCCTGCCTCAGCCTCCTGAGTAGCTGGGACTACAGGCACCTGCCAACACACCCGGCTAATTTTTTTTTTTTTTTTGTATTTTTAGTAGAGACAAGGTTTCACCGTGTTAGCCAGAATGGTCTTGATCTCCTGACCTCGTGATCCGCCCACCTGGGCTTCCCAAAGTGCTGGGATTACAGGCGTGAGCCACTGCGCCCAGCCAGCATGGCATAGTCTTAATACTGTTAATAAAGGGGTTATGATTTCTGCAAGAATTAAGAAGAACCTAGAGTCAGAAGCCAACCCGAGAAACTAGAAAAGTTGTTTTAAGAGATACCTTCACTTCATCACCTAAGCCCCCAGATGTGTTGACTGTGCCCCAGACCCCACCGTGAAGTGAGGCTTTTCCTCCTGGAACATGTTCTCAGGCCAGCACAGAGGTCCTCGGGATGGAAGGGCATTGCCTTGGAGACACCTTGACTCTTTATTCTTCCTTCTGGATGACCTCAGGCAAGTTTCTTCAGGTCTCTTACTCTCAGGTTTCTTTTCTATAAAAATTAAGATCGTAACAGTCCCTATCTCTATTTGTACAGGTTAAGTAAATAACACTGATAACATTCTTAGTGCCGTGTCTGACATGTGGTAAGTGCTTAGGAAACATTGGTCGTGATTAATAAGAAGTGATACGGCCGGGCGCAGTGGCTCACGCCTGTAATCCCAGCACTTTGGGAGGCCAAGGCGGGCAGATCACGAGGTCAGGAGTGCAAGACCAGCCTGGCCAAGATAGTGAAACCCCGTCTCTACTAAAAACTACAAAAATTAGCCAGGTGTGGTGGCGGGCGCCTGTAATCCCAACTACTCAGGAGGCTGAGGCAGAAGAATTGCTTGGACCTGGGCGGCAGAGGTTGCAGTGAGCCGAGATTGCTCCCCTGCACTCCAGCCTGGGCGACAGAGTGAGACTCCATCTCAAAAAATAATAATAATCATTTAAAAAAAGAAGTGAACCATGGTTTGGAATTATTGAGTGAAACCTGGGCTTTGAGAATAGGAGTGCTAGCCAGTTTGGATTGTGTGTTAGTTTACTCAGGCTGTCATAACACAATTCCACAGACTGGGTGGCTGAAACAACAGAAATTGATGTTCTCATCACTCTGTCAAATAGAAGTCTGAAATTAAGGTGTCGGCAAGGTTGGTTTCTTTTGAGGTCTCTCACTTCCGCTTGCAGATGACCGTCTTCCGCCTGTGTCTTCACATGCCTGCACAGTCTGTCCAGATTTCCTCTTCTAAACACACAAGCCATATTGGATTAGAGCACAAATAATGACCTAATTTTAATTTAATTACCTGTTTAAAGACCCTATTTCCACATACAGTCACATTCCTAGGTACTGGGGAAGTTAGGATTTCAACAAAGGATTTTTTTTTTTTTTTTTTTTTTTTTTGATGGGAAACACAATTCAACCTCTGAGAGTTCGGAAAATCTATCTACTTAGCTCGGGCCTTTTCCAGAAAATGAGATGGGGCCAGGCGCAGTGGCTCACACCTGTAATCCCAGCACTTTGGGAGGCTGAGGCGGGCGGATCACCTGAGGTCAGGAGTTCAAGACGAGCCTGGACAACATGGTGAAACCCTGTCTCTACTAAAAATACAAAATTAGCTGGGTGTGGTGGTGCATGCCTGTAATCCCAGCTACTCGGGAGGCTGAGGCGGGAGAATTGCTTGAACCAGAGAAGCGGAGGTTGCAGTGAGCTGAGATAGCGCCATTGCACTCCAGCCTGGGCAACAGAGTGAAATTCTATCTGAAAAAAAAAAAAAAGGAAAGAAAGAAAATGAGATGGGCTTTGAAGAGGTCAGGTAAAGGCATGCTGTACGCCCTGCGCTACCCAGCACCAACTCCACTCAAGCTTGGCCCACAAGGGGGCCCGCTGGCTGCTAGCACAGGCTGCCACATTGAAAGGGCTTCTTCTAACACCGCCCAGCTACAAAAAATGCACAGCCCCATGGGTTATGTGCTAAATGTTATCTCCTCAAATTCCTATGTTGAAATCCTAACACCCCATACTTCAGAATGTGACCTTATTTGGATTGGGATAGGGTCTATACAGAGGCAGTCAAGCTTAAAATGAGGTCAGTAGAGTGGGCTCTAATCCAAAACGGCTGGTGTCATAAAAGGGGAAATGTGGGCCCAGAAACATACATAGAGGAAGAGAATGAGAAGACAATGAAAGAGCAGCCATCTACGGGGCAGAGAGGCCTGAGACAGATCCTTCCCTCAGATTGCAAGAGGAACCAGCCCCGTCCACACCTCTATCTTCTTGTTAAAAAAAAACAGAGACAGAGTCTAGCTATGTTTTCCTGGCTGGTCTCAAACTCCTGGCCTCAAGTGATTCTCCCTCCTTGGCCTCCCAAAGTGCTGGGATTATAGGTGTGAGCCACTGCACCCAGCAGATCCCAGGCTTCTACCTCCTAGAAGATGAGAAAATACATTTCTATTGTTTCAACCACCTGGTCTGTGGTACTTTGTTATGGTGGCCCTAGCAAACAAACACACCATGCTTTCGTCATGTATTTGACAACCATTTAATCAGTTTATCTGGTATGTTGGGCCTGAAGACACAATGAATAATAATATACATTTCCTGTCTTTAAGAAGCTTGTAGGCTTTGTGGAAGAACAATTACATTTAAAAAATCATTTGGGTTCAATGTGGCTGGCATTCCATCTTCTTATAAGTTGGGAAATACATTTTCAGCTTTTATTTTAATTTTGCAGCAAAACACTGACTTTTGCTAAGAAGGAGCCACTTTTTGTGGGATTGGGAGACATTAGGCCTCCCTCAAGCCTCCTGTCCAAGTCACCTAGCTCCTAATCCAATTCAATTGCCCCCTAATATTTCCTCTGCACAGGATCAGAGCATCTTGGGGAAGGCAAATCGGATCTTACCACAGCTCAACCCATCTCCTCTCTGGCTTAAAGCACTTCAGTGACTTTCCATTTTCCAAGGATAAGTCAAATTCCATAACCCCTATGCACTGGCACGGTCTCCAGCCTCTGCCCCACTGGTTTTGCTTCCCACCCCAGAAACTTTGGCTTCTCTTGTGCCTGCATCGCTCTTCCCTCCTCTGTTGACCTGGTTCATCTACCATCCTCCAGATCTTAGTTTATTCATCATTTCTTCTAGGGAGCTTCCCTTGAGGACCCAGCTTAAAGCAAATCTCCCTTATAATAACTCTAGCACCATGTACAACAAATACATCTTCTTATCACAGCTGAAATGTTTTGACTATTTATGTATTGGTTTGATAACTCTAAGCTCTACAATGGCATGTCTGTATTCATACACTAAAATATCCTTAGTGCTTGGACACATGGTGAGAACTTGATAAATATTGATTAAGTGAATCAATGAGTAAATGAGTGAATGGGTCAATACTGATCCTTAGAATTTCCACCTGGGGAAGCAGTTAAGTAGTTGAAAACCAGGCCCAGGTGTAGTGGCTCACGCCTGTCGTCCCTGACTTTGGGAGGCTGAAGCGGGTGGATCACTTGAGCGTTCAAAACCAGCTTGGGCAACATGGAGTAGAGTAAGTAGAGTAAGTCCCTGTCTCTACTAAAAATACAAAAAAATTAGCCAGGCATGATGGTGCATAGCTGCAGTCCCAGCTACCTGGGGAGGCTGAAGAGGGAGGATCATTTGAGCCCAGGAGGTCGAGGCTGCAGTGAGCTAAGATTGTGCTGCTGCATTCCAACCTGGGCGACAGATGGAGACCCTGTCTAAATAAACAAATAAACAAACAACAACAAAAAAACAAAACCAGAAAAGAAAACCAGTAAAGTATTAGTGAATACAGGAAAGTGAATACACATTTGAGTGCTATTGTGCCAACAAATTTTTTGCAAAGTTATTTGTCATTGAGAAGCTTATTTTATCTGTGAAAATTAAATTTCTCCTATCACACTTTCAATATATTTCTCAAATATTTACTTAACATTCTATTCACTACAAAATCTCTCATTCCACTTTCAGAGTTTTTTTTTTTTTTTTTTTTTCCAGAGACAGGGTCTCGCTCTGTCACCTAGGCTGGTGTGCAGTAGTGTGATCATAGCTCACTGCAGCCTTGAATTCCTGGGCTCAAGTAATCTTCCCTCCTCAGCCTCCCATAGAAAATCTTTAAGTAACTCTAATGTATTTTTTTTTAAACAACTGAACACCAATTGACTCTTGACAAACTACCAGCTTTCATTGCTGTACTAAGAATTTGCCAGACCTTCTGGATTTAATTGAATATTGAATGAGTTTTAAGGAACTGTAGGGCAAAGGTGCCCCTGCTTCATAGTTGATCTACGAAATGTTTAATGGGTTGTACTAGTGTGCAGAGGATTATAAGTCCAGAGGCCCAGCCCCGCAGGAGGTCATAATCCACCACGGTGCATATAAATGTAAACAAACATTACAGTGCAGCAAGATATGTGCTACCAGCGGAATGTGCAAAACGCTATCACCTTCACACAGCCCACGGAAAATATAAGGATTCTCTTACACCACGACTCCAACTCTCCACATTTCAATATGTGTTATGATTTGAGGAGGAAATATATTGAATAGAACAAGACTTCATTGCCTTGATAGTCCACTAACAGAACAATTAATTTCATAGTTGTCCTTCTTTACCTTTTAGAAAGAGGGAGCTAACATGTTTCCTTATGTTGTTAGAGTCTGTAAAAAAAATCAGTTCCTCTCTTCTTGTCCTTATCTCCGTCTTCTGTTCACCACTGCCTCCCTGCAATGTATCATTATTTTTTAACTTTGTGGTTGGTCTTTTGGCACTGGGCTCCCTAAGGGAGATGAATTAATATTTCCTAAATCCCCTGACTTTTGCATGAATTTTTTATCTCTGGCTTTTATAGAAATAGAAAATAAGCCATTGAAGAGTTTGGAGTAAATGGGGAAGTCAGAATCCTAATTTACAGGCTCAACCTTTCACTTAGGTTTGAGGTGTATGTAATGAAGCTCTCTACAAACGATGCGGAAATTGAAACAGGAAATGAAAATGTTACCCATTTAGTGCAAATGCTCTGTTAGCCACAAGCATAAATTATCATTAAGTGCTTCTTTTCTAGCTACTGGGTATAATTGTTGTGTTGAGTCAAAATGTTTTCAGCTAATATACTTTTTAATCCATAAGCCCCAATTAGGTTTTGAAAATATTGACAAGTATAGCTATTATAAAGTATCTGCATTCATGATTTACAGAAAGTAGAGTTTCTTTTTCCTTTTTTTTTTGAGACAGGGTCTCACTCTGTCACCCAGGCTGGAGTGCTGTGATGTGATCTCGGCTCCCTGCAGCCTCTACCTGCCAGGCTCAAGTGATCCTCCCACCCCAGCCTCCCGAGTGGTGGAGACTATAGGCACACACCACCAAACCTGGCTAATTTTTGTATTTTTTGTAGAGATGGGATCTCTCTGTGTTGCCCAGGATGGTCTTGAACTCCTGGGCTCAAGTGATCCTCTTGCCTTGGCCTCCCAAAGTGCTGGGATTACAGGCATGAACCACCGCACCCAGCCAAAAGTGGAGTTTCTTGTTATGTAATTAGCAAACAAAAGATGTTCCTTCTAGCAGTAGAGGCAGCTATGCCTCTGCCTGGTGACCTAGGTGACCTGCAGGTGAGAGGAGAGCCTCTTTCCTTACTAGGTCTCTGTTTCCTGGACCTCAGCAAGACTGTTTAGCCAATCACATGTAGAGTTACGTGATAAGCCAAATGGTCGTTCATTCACTCATCCAATCATTCATTCATTCAGCTAATATTTATTGAGTGCCTTCAGTGTGCCAGGTAAAGTGGGTGCCCATAGATTGTACGTTCTAACAAGCAAAAAGACCATAAATGTATGAACAAATTGCTATGTACTCTAATGTTGGGTAGAATTAAGTGTTTTGAAGACGTTGGAGCAGAAGAAAGGGTTGGAGTTGATGAGAGCACTGTTTCAAATAGGGTGAACAAGGAAGGCTTTCTGAGGAAGCCGCATTTAACAGATCCCTGAAGGAATTGAGAGAGAAGCCATTAAATACCCCAGTGGAAGCGTGTCCCAACAGGGGGAGGAGCAAATGCCAAGGCACTAAGATGAGGGTATGTCCAAGATTCAATGTCTGGACACTTTTTCTTTCGTATCTTAATTGAATTGAAACCACCTTCGAAAAGATTGAAACAATGAGAAAATTATGACAGTGCAAGGGATCTGTTGATCTAACCAACTCCATCTTGCCTTTAACCTCCAAACTGCCTTTGGTCATTCCCGGGTTTGGGTCAAGCTGACAAATTTAGTTTATGGTTTAAATGATAATCCCCCTTCCCCAAAACTAAACCACCCTTGTAAAAGTAACCACCAGCTTAGGAGGATGAGAGGGGCCTGAACTCTACTAAAATGTAAGCATAGTTAAATGACTACCAGCCGCCCTTGCTGCCACCAGCATGGAGACTTTGTACCGAGTCCCATTCTTAGTGCTCGAATGTCCCAACCTGAAGCTGAAGAAGCCGCCCTGGCTGCACGTGGCGTCGGCCATGATTGTGTATGCTCTAGTGGTGGTGTCTTACTTCCTGGTCACTGGAGGAATAATTTATGATGTTATTGTTGAACCTCCAAGTGTTGGCTCTATGAACGATGAACACGGGCATCAGAGCCCAGTAGCTTTCTTGGCCTACAGAGTAAATGAACAATATATTATGCAAGGACTTGCATCCAGCTTCCTGTTTACAGCGGGAGGTTTAGGTTTCATATTCCTGGACCGATCAAATGCACCAAATATCCCAAAACTCAGTAGATTTCTTCTTCTATTCGTTGGATTCATTTGTGTCCTATTGAGTTTTTTCATGGCTAGGGGATTCACGAGAATGAAACTGCCAGGCTATCTGATGGGTTAGAGTGCCTTTGAGAAGAACTCAGTGGATACTGGATTTGCTCCTGTCAATGAAGTTTAAAGGCTGTCCAATTCTCTAATATGAGATGTGGAAAAGAATGAAGAGCAGCAGTAAAAGAAATACCTAGTGAAAAAACAGGAAGTGTATTGAAGCTTGGACTAGAATTCCTTCTTGGTATTAAAGAGACAAGTTTATTACAGTCTTTTTTTTATTTTCCTGCTGACCTATTGCTGTATCAATGATGTTGAGTAGCATTTTCTTCTTAGTTTTTCGTTTCTTAAAGAAAAGATGCTCCATATTTACAACTATAATATCAAATAAAGGGATTATTTTTTTACAACTCCCTTAACACTTTTTGGAGATGATATTTCTGATGTTCAGAAATTAACATAAAATCAAGAAGCAAGATTCCATAAGCTGAGAACTCTGGACAGCTGATCAGGTTTACCTATGGTGCTTTAACTTTAACTAGAGTGTGTGATGGTAGATTATTTCAGATATGTATGTAAGATTGCTTCCTGAACAATAAGATGTATGAAAGGAGCAGAAATAAATACTTTTTCTAATTAAAAAAAAAAAAATGACTCCCAGCCTTTATTCTGGAGGTCACAAGATCTGCAACTTCCCTATTACTCCTATAAATGACATCACTATTATAGAACCTGAGACTGGCCTTTTGAGATGTCTTTTCAGGCTTTTGCATTGCTGACTACCAGATGGCCCCAGCCAGACCAGCAACTCCTCTGGGGGTCCACCCTGAAGTGGACTTAGCACAAGAGGGCTGTTCTCCACTTCCCTGTGATTGCATCCCCAGCCAATCAGCATTCTCCCTTCCTTAGCTCCCTGCTCACTAAACTGTACTTGCTTCCGAACTGTATTAGCCTCCGAGTTTCTGGGGAGATTGAGTAGTGTCTCTTTTTCCATGTGGCATGGCCAGTCTCAAATCCATTAAACTCTTTCTTTACTGCAATGCCATGGTCTCAATGGATTAATTTTGTCTGTGCAGCAGACAGGAAGAACCTGTCAGGTGATTGCAAAACCAGGAGCAACATATTCAAAGTTAATCTCTCAAGTGAGATCAACCATTTTCAAACTTTAGTGTTGCTCAGTGATTCATTAGAGTTATCAGAGCTCAATACAAATTTGTTAATCTGGGAAGATTTAAGACATTTATTTCCTACTCTTTTATACTTTCTAGTAGCTAGTACATATGTATGGAGCAGGGTAGGGGATTCAGAAAAGTACAGGACAATAAAAGGGAACAAAAATTACAGGGCGAAAAAATTCACCCTGACCAGGCACAGTGGCTCACACCGGTAATCCCAGCGCTTTGGGAGGCCGAGGTGGGAGGATTACTTGAGCCTAGGAGTTCGAGACCAGCCTGGGCAACATGGTGAAACCCCATCTCTACTAAAAATATGAAATTATCTGGGCGTGGTGGTGGGCACCTGTAATCCCAGTTACTCAGGAGGCTGAGGCAGCAGAATTGTTTGAACCCAGGAGGCAGAGGTTGCAGTGAGCTAAGATCGCGCATTGCACTCCAGCCTGGGCAACAAGGGCAAAACTCCATCTCAAAAAAAAAAAAGGAACTTGCTTTTCTACCTCAGATCACCAGCTTGCCATAGTTTATTCCCTTCCCTTTATCTGGGCTCTGATCTCTCCCACATCAGAAGAAAGACTTTAGGTACTCTCCTTACTGCCCTCAAAGAATGTGAGCTATTTATTCTCTGACCTCATCACACTTTGTACCTCTCTCGGGTTATCTATGTGTATCTTATCCATCGCCCTCACTGGCTTTGCTCGAAAGTTTAAATTTAATAATAAAACTACTTTTCTTTTTCTTTCTTTTTTTTTTTTTTTTTTGAGATGGAGTCTTGCTCTGTCACCAGGCTGGAGTGGAGTGGCGCAATCTCGGCTCACTGCAACCTCTGCCTCCCGAGTTCAAGAGATGCCCCTGCTTCAGCCTCCCGAATTGCTGGGATTACAGGCTTGTGCCACTATGCCCAGCTAATTTTTTGTATCTTAGCAGAGATGGGGGTTTCACCATGTTGGCCAGGATGGTCTCAATCTCTTGACCTTGTGGTCTGCCCACCTCAGCCTCCCAAAGTGCTGGGATTACAGGCATGAGCCACCGCGCCAGGTCAAACTACTTATGTTTTGCAGTGTGTCTGTGTTGATCTGCTACAATGATATCTGTCCCTTAGACCTGTGATTTCTGGATAAAATTCCATCACTATCTTCTTTCCTAAAAACCTGCATCCCACTTTGGTGTGTCACCTTAAAACAATTTCTCTATAAACCTCAAGTAAATGACGATTAGTGTCTACTATGGAAGGATTTGTCTTGTTTAAAGTCTATGAGGGCATATGCTGGGTCTGAGTTTGCTCTTAAGAAGAGGAAACTCGCCAGGTGTGGTGGTTCACGCCTGTAATCCCAGCACTCTGAGAGGCTGAGGTGGCCTCATTATTTGAGGTCAGGAGTTCGAAACCAGCCTGACCAATATGGTAAAACCCTGTTTCTACTAAAAAAAAAAAAAAAAAAAAAAAATTAGCTGGGAGTGGTGGCACATGCCTATAGTTCCAGCTACGCAGGAGTCTAAGGCAAGAGAATCACTTGAACCCAGGAGACAGAGGTTGCAGTGAGTCGAGATCGTGTCACTGCACTCCAGCCTGGGTGACAGAGCAAAACTCCATCTCAAATAAATAAATAAATAAATAAATGAAATGTATTATAAAAAGAAGAAGAAACTTCAATATAACACATAGGGTCAGAAAAATGAAAAAGAAAAATAAAGAAGCAAATAAAGAAGAGGAAATCCCTCAAAATAGAAGCATACATTTTTGGATGTTCATAAAATATGCAGAGGAGAAAGGAGGCCTAGTCTGATCCCACTGCAGATGAATATTGAACCTTAGACATATTCCCTTCTTTCTAATAGTAATTAAAAGGTTTAGTTTTGTTTTTTACTTCTTGTTGTCTAAATGAAAATCAAAACAAAGCAAAGCTGTGACAGTACTTTGTAAACTTGGATGTGCTTTGGAAATGTATCTTCAAGGGTTGGCAACAATGAGACATAAATATTAACAGCTGGCACTTGTATCATGTTCTTCTTTGATAGGGCAGATTTTATCGGCCCCACTTTGAGAAAAAGCTGCGGTCACTGAGGTCACCCAGCTCGTCAAAGGTAGAGTTCTATTTCAGACCCAGGTCTCTGATCCCAAATGCTTGGCTGCGTTTGCCACCCACCCTCTTTCCACAGGAGAATCTGGTTCTCCACAGAAACCAGGAAGGCCTGCAGAGCCGGAGGGCATGCTCTGGTTGCCGTCTTTCATTCCAGCCTGAAACAGATCCTTTTGGAAGGACTCTCGGCTTATCTGGCCTCTGTCATCCAAGCCCTTACACACAGACACACACATACATACACGCACATATGCACACACGCACACACCCACACACAGCCTTAGAGAATAGAGCTGGGTGTGGAGTCTCTGCCTGTTCCACCGTCACATTTCCACAGAGCCAGCCAGGATTCTGTGGTGTGGGAGTGGGAACCAGGATCTTCCTGCCACCCAGGCAAGAATGGGCAGCGCCACGTAGTCACCTCAGCAATTCTTGCGATGCAGGGGACTGATGGGGCCTCCAGGGCTTGTCGGCCACCGCTTCCCCCTCCCTCTGGAAAAGCTTCTCAGCTCCAGTGTTCTGCCAGCCAGCCAGTTTAGTACATACCTATTAGAGGAAATGGTGACTAACGTTTATTTATTGAGCATCTGCTATGTTCAACACACAATATTAATTATTGTTTTATTTATTAATGGATTGATTAATGTTATTAATTATGATTGTTTTGATTTAATTGTTTTAGTAAGTTTATTAGTTTATTGTATTATTGGTATGATTAAAATTTCCTGGGCACTCTCCAGGTGCATGAATTGACTCTAAAGAGTAGCACAGTGACTCTAGGTGTTGTGGTTATTTTACAGATGGGAAAGGACAGATTGCTTGGGAATCTTGCTCCAGTTTATACAAAGGGTGAGTGGCAAACCCAGGTCTGTCTCATTCCAAAACCACTGAATGGTAGGCTGTGAAGGATGGAGACCTGTCGTGAAAGATGGAGACCTGTGTACAGCTAACTCTAATAGCAGATGTTATGGGGTGAATTTTGTCCCCCCAAAATATATATTGAGGTCCTAACCCCCGGTACCTCCTAATGTGACCTTATTTTGAAATAGGATCATTGCAAATGTAATTAGTTTGAGGTCACACTGGAGTAGGGTGGGCTCTTAATCCAATAGGACTGGTGCTCCCATAAGGACAGAAGAGACACAGAGGGAAGATGAGGCTGTGACCACAGATGCAGGGATGACAGTGATGCTGCCACAAGCCAAGCAATGCCTGGGGCCAACAGAAGCTAGAGGAGGCAAGGAAGCATCCTGCCTTGTGGGTTTCAGAGGGAGACTTCCAGCCTCCAGAGCTGAGAGACAATACATTTCTGTTGTTTTCAGCCCCCAAGTTTGTGGTCCCTTGTGACAGCAGCCCTAGGAACCTGGCACAGCTGGCAAGGGAGCAGTGAGCGAGTGAGCAGAACTTGAAGTTAGGGGAGTGGCTAAAACAGAATGGGAAGGTCTGGTCTGCTGCCTTTGGGCTGGGTGTTAAAGGATAAGTAGGGTTGAGGAAGTAGAGAGGCGGGCTGCAGGAAAATACAAGTCCAGGAGCAGCAGCAGGGCAACTGCAATCAGCCTGGGAGAGAGTAGAAGCCCGCATGACCGCAGCGTAGGAGAGAAGAGGGTGGTGGGTACACTGGCGGTGGGGATCGGATTCTGGAAGGCTGTGGATCCTCCACACAGGACTCTGGGATGCAGCCATCAGCTGTCTGCTCCCCAGCACTGCCTGTGCCCCTGCTCAATGAGTCAGGCCTCCTAGGACCCAAGTTGTTTCCCTTGGGCTCAAGACCCATCTTGCCTGAAGCAGGCATCCCCTTGCTGTGTTAGCCACGATGTGTACCTTTTTCTGCCTCAATTTCTTTCTTTCTTTCTTTTTTTTTTTTTTTGAGACGCAGTCTCACTCTATTGCCAGGCTGGAGTGCAACGGCGCAATCTTGGCTCACTGCAACCTCCACCTCCCGGGTTCAAGTGATTCTCCTGCCTTAGCCTCCCAAGTAGCTGGGATTACAGGCATGTGCCACCACACCTGGCTAATTTTGTATTTTTAGTAGAGACAGAGTTTCTCCATGTTGGTCAGGCTGGTCTCCAATTCCTGACTTCAGGTGACCTGCCCGCCTCAGTCTCCCAAAGTGCTGGGATTACAGGTGTAAGCCACTGTACCCGGCCTGCCTCAATTTTTATAAAGCATCACCTGCCTTATAAAAGCAGGTGTAGCAGCCTGGTCCTATGGTGGAAGGACCCTCCTCTTTTTTTTCACCTCTCACAGGATCTGGAGTCCTTTCCCTGACTTGGAGGGGCTTGGGCCCTAGGATTCCCTGAGTCTGGTCAGCTCCTCCCTGCCCTGCATCCTCCTGCCCTGAGCGACCCTTTCAATGCCCCACCCCTCCCTGCCCCCTGCTGCTGAGCCTCCCAGACCCCAGTCTGCCCTGGCCATGCCCTCTGCACACTGTGCTCGGCCTTCCCAGCTTCACAGATGGGCATAGTTTCAGGTCCCAGCTTCTCCCTGACTGCCCAGCCTGCCCAGGCTTCCTTGGCTCCAGCCGGCCCTGTCCTGAGCTATGTCGCTGAAGGTTTGGGAGCAGGAGTGTGCTGTAATCCAAACCACAGCTCTGGTTTCTCAGTCAACGCTGAACTAAAAAATAAGCCATGTGGAAGCGTTGCCTGGCACGAATGATGTGCTTAATGGCGATCCGTTGGTTGACTGAATGGATAAAGCGGCAAACGTGAAGATTGTTGTAATTGCCCAGGGCGGAGGAACTGAGCTTCTCAATATAGCCTTATCTCATTTTACACCCAGCCAGCAGCAGGACAAGGTGGAGTGGGGCCTGGGAGGTGAGGCTCTGTGATGCAGGAGAGCAGTGAGGGCCTTGCCAGTCAGCTGTCTAACACCTTGGGTAGGCCACTTAACTTCTGAGCCCCTGCTTCCTCCTTCGTGGGGAGGAGATATTAGTATCCACCTCTCAGAGCAACCTGAGCCAGTAAATATGGAACAGGTGATTTTTACGGCTCGTGGTGATCTGCATCCAGGAGATTGGTCAATAGGGTAGGACTCCCACATCCTCGATTCTAATTCCTTGGAGAAGGAATCAGAAGAGCAAACGCCACCCAGGATCTCAAGGGTCCCGGCATCTGCGGAAGGAAGGTACTTGGCAAGCACCCAGGTGAGGGAGAGAACAAAGCTCTGATAATCAGGACCATCCAGTGTGCTTAATTAGTAAGAATAAATAATGCATGGCTGGGAAAACAGACTAGTTACATTTCTGACCAGATCCAGGGAGCAAGCTGAAAACACGAAGTCGCACAAAGCCAAAGTCGGGCCACCCTGACACGTGTCCAGTGCTGCAGCCCAAGGCTGTTGGGTCCAGGTCGGCCCTTGGGGCTAGCAGAGGGTTCAGGTGGACTGAGTTGGCTCTAGCTAGCGGGCAGAGGGCTCTGGAGGCTGGGAAGGAGGAAATGGATATAAAAGTGGAACTGTCAGGGATTAGAACAGAGGATGTGGTGGGAGAGGGAGGAAAGGAGCTGAGAACAATGCAGAAATTAGGAACCAGTGAACGCCAAGCAGGTACTTGAGAGCCTTCAGGGGTGAACTGACCGTGGGTCCTGCCTGGCAGAAGCCTTGGAGTGGAAACAAGGATTCTTGTACGACTCCCTGAGTGACTGGGGGTGTGCAGATGGCAAGGCTATGCTGCCCGGTTACTCACACCACAGGCAAGCCAGGCCATGGTCCTGACTGTGTGCCTAACTCCTTGAGCAACAAATGAGTCCTTCTCAAATGACAGAGCATTCGCTTTTCCAGAGATTTATTTATTTATTTATTTATTTATTTATTTATTTATTGAGATGGAGTCTCGCTCTGTCCCCAGGCTGGAGTGCAGTGGCGCGATCGCAGCTCACTGCAAGCTCCGCCTCCTGGGTTCACGCCATTCTCCTGCCTCAGCCTCCTGAGTAGCTGGGACTACAGGTGCCTGCCACCGTGCCCGAATAATTTTTTGTATTTTTAGTAGAGACGGGGTTTTACCATGTTAGCCAGGATGGTCTCGATCTCCTGACCTCGTGATCCGCCCACCTTGGCCTCCCAGAGTGCTGGGATGACAGGCGTGAGCCACCACGCCCAGCTGAGATTTATGTTTTAAATAACCACAATAAGTTTAAAAATAGAGATGATGGGTCCCACCATGTTGCCCAGGCTGGCCTCGAACTCCCAGGCTCAGGTGATCCTCCTGCCTCAGGCTCCCAAAGTGCTGAGATTACAGGCGTGAGCCACTGCACCTGACCAAAACGATCACGATAATTATAACTGAGTAGAAATGAAACATCAGTCCGAATTATATAACAACAATTTATTTTTAAAGAACACTGGCTGGGCGTGGCAGCTCACGCCTGTAATCCCAGCACTTTGGGAGGCTGAGGTGGGTAAATCACTTGAGGTCAGGAGCTCCAGACCAGCCTGGCCAACACGGTGAAACCCCATCTCTATTAAAAAAAAAAAATACAAAAATTAGCTGGGCGTGGTGGTGTACACCTGTAATCTCAGCTACTCAGGAGGCTGAGGCAGGAGAATCACTTAAACCTGGGAAGCGGAGGTTGCAGTGAATGGAAATCATGCCACTGCACTCCAGCCTGGGAGACAAAGTAAGACTCCATCTCAAAAAAATAAATGAAATAAAGAATGCTTCACATTTAACAATCAAACAATAAGAATGATACAAAGAAACGAAAGTTAAGGTGAAATATTTAGTGGAATGGCTCCTGCAGAGATCTTCTTGAGATTCATTTGCTTACAGTGGAATCTCAGGAAGATCCATGGTGAAAAAAGAGGAACAATGAGGAGAAAATGTGCCCCATCAGAGGTTAATTTCTACTGCTGCAAAGACATAGCCCACAGATGCAAGAATGCACAGACCAATGGAACAGAACAGAGAACCGGCAGACAGACCCAGCGACACACAGGAACGTAATACACCATAAAGGTGACATCACAAATCAATGGGAAAAGGATAGATCATGGCCGGTGGTGCAGCTCATGGCTGTAATCCCAGCACTTTGGGAGGCTGAGGTGGGGGGATCACTTGAGGCCGCAAGCCTGGCCAACATGATGAGACCCTGTCTCTACTAAAAATACAAAAATTAGCTGAGTGTGGTGGTGCACGCCTATAATCCCAGCTACTCGGGAGGCTGAGGAGGAGAATCGCTTGAACCTGGGAGGTGGAGTTGCAGTGAGCCGAGACTGCGCCATTGCACTTCAGCCTGAGTGACACAGCAAGACTCTGTCTCAAAAAAATAAATAAATAAAAAATGAAAGAGTGGATCATGAAGTAAATGCAGCTGGGAAAACTGGCTATCTGTATGGAGAAAAATAAAATTTAACTGCACAGAAGGGTGGACTCTATTTCCAGAAAAAGTCCCAAATGTGGATGGTAAACTAAAATGTTAAGAGAGGAAAATGAAGGAGAATATCTTTCTGAAAAGGGGGAGAGAAAATACTTCTAAAAATAAATGTTAAAAACACAAAGCTGGCCAGGTGCGGTGGCTCACGCCTGTAATCCCAGCACTTTGGGAGGCCAAGGCACGTGGAGATCACTTGAGGTCAGGAGTTCGAGACCAGCCTGACCAACATGTAGCAACCCCCATCTCTACTAAAAATACAAAAATTAGCCAGGCATGGTGGCGCATGCCTGTAATCCCAGCTACTAGGGCGGCTGAGGCAGGAGAATCGTTGCAGTGGACCAAGATCATACTGTTGCACTCCAGCCTAAAAAACCCACAAAGCTGAGGCCTGGCGCAGTGACTCACTCCTGTAATCCTAGCACTTTGGGAGGCCGAGGCAAGCGGATCACGAGGTCAGGAAATCGAGAACATCCTGGCTAACATGGTGAAACCCCGTCTGTACTAAAACTACAAAAAAATTAGCCGGGCGTGGTGGCACGCACCTGTAGTCCCAGCTACTCGGGAAGCTAGGCAGGAGAATTGGTTGAACCTGGGAGGCGGAGCTTGCAGTGAGCTGAGATTGAGCCCCCTGCACTCCAGCCTGGGTGACAGAGCAAGACTCCATCTCAAAAAAAAAAAAAAAAGAAAAAGAAAAAGAAAAGAAAAGAAAAAGAAAGACATCAGGCTGGGCACGGTGGCTCACGCCTATAATCTCAGCACTTTGGGAGGCCGAAGCGGATTGCTTGAAGTCGGGAGTTTCAGACCAGCCTGACCAACGTGGTGAAACCCCGTCTCTACTAAAATACTAAAATTAGCTAGGTGTGTTGGCAGGAACCTATAATCCCAGCTACTAGGGAGGCTGAGGAAGGAGAATTGCTTGAACTGAGGAGGGGGGGAGGTTGCAGTGAGCTGAGATCATGCTACTGCACTCCAGCTTCGGCCCCAGAGAGAGCAAGACTCCGTCTCAAAAAAATAAAATAAAATAAAATAAACCAGATGAATTTGATTACAAAGAACATCATGGACAAAATACAGTGGATAGAGAGGATACTTGGAATGTTTCAAACTGACAGAGGATTAATAGCTAGAAAACACATGAAACTCTTGCAAATCAGTGAGAAAATCCCAACAGAAAAATAGGCAGAAGAACTGAATCATTTTCAAATAAGGAAATCCAACAAACATAGTAGAAATGCTCAAGCATGTTAGTAACTAGAGGAATGCAGATTAAAACAATAAAGCTATTTTGTAGTTATCATCATGGTACAAAATAGGAATGGTGGATAACGTGAAGTGTGATGGGCGGTGGAGACGTGGGGGCCCTTGCCCTGCTCGGGGAGGGTGGGCACAGGAGCCACTCTGGAGGGCAGCCTGCTACTCCTTCACCAATTTCCATGTCCTCATAGCTTTCAACCTAGGACAGTCTGGGTTTATGTCTCTTGCCCTCATGTGACTATGAATACTGTCCCCTTTCATTCTAAGTTGTTCTTGTTTGGAAGATAAGTTATACGGCTACCTTCCCATGACTCAACAATTCCACTTATGGTTCTATGTCCCAGTGAAATTCTCAAGTCCAGAGAAATACGTGGGCAGGTGATCTTGGCATTTGTGGTGGAGGAAGTGGGAGGTAACCTGAATGTCCAACCTGAGCGGGAGGACAGGTGCAATGAGGTAGACAGACCCATGAAAGATTAGGCAATGGATGTTATGAACCTGCAGCAACGTGGGTGGATAAAGCAGTGCTGAGCAGAGGAAGGAAGACTCAGAAGCAGACACATGACCTCATATCATGTATACAAATTGAAAGCATGAGGCTGGGCGCAGTGGCTCACACCTATAATCCCAGCATGTTGGGAGGCCGAGGTAGGCAGATCACGAGGTCAGGAGCATGAGACCAGCCTGGCCAACACAGCGAAACCTCATCTCAACTAAAAGTACAAAAATTAGCTGGGCATGGTGGCATGCACCTGTAGTCCCAGCTACTCAGGAGGCTGAGGCAGGAGAATGGCTTGAACCTGAGAGGTGGAGGTTGCAGTGAGCGGAGATCGCGCCACTGCACTCCAGCCCGGACGACACAGTGAGACTCCATCTCAAAATAAATAAATAAATTGAAAGCATGTGTACGTTAAACAATACACACTTTATAGAAAATACATATAAACAGACATGTTAAACACATTAGGATGATGGGGAAAAGACAATGAGAATAACAAGAAGTAATTAAAACATAAAGAGCTGGATTCAACTTGAATAGGTAGGATCTGCATCGTAAGTCTCCGGGGATAAACATTCAGCTGAGTCTTCGTTGGTCCTGTTTTGCTGAGAGCTCATTGCTTTGGAGAGTTATAAAGGAAAAAGTCCTGGCTCATTCAATCAACCACATTGATGGGACAGAAATGTTTATTAAGCTCTCTGGGTGTCAGATACAGGGATAGAAACCAGGCAATGTAGGTAGATGTCTTCAAGGAGCCATAACCAACTTCCTGCCTTAAATTAAAACACTTTTACTAATGACAAAGTCTCTTTGCTGTAACTAACCATAAACATAAACATTTGGACCCAGTAAATCTGGCTTCCAATGTTTTGGGAGCCGGTACGGTTAGAGAATGCAGTCCAATTCATTATTTAGGGGAAGCTTGATTCCTGAGCGTAAGTTAAGAGGGGGAAAGATACAGTTGCTGAAGATGGGTATTCATTCTTTTCAGCTCCAGCGGAGCAGCCTGGGAGCCAGCAGAGGTGCTGGCTGCCGTGTGAAGGGGCCAGGGAATGAGACAAGGGAGACGAAACCTGTAAGTTTTATTGCTGATAAAGCCATCGTTGGAGGACATGGCCTCGATCTACAGGCAAGCGGACTGCCTAAAACTGCATGATGGAATTAGACGAATGTGCCCCCGGCAAAGGCAGCTCTAGGCCACCATGGGCCACCCACAGGGGACCAGGCCCCATAACATGCATGGCTGGAAGAGATAGAGCAGTGTAGTCAGCTCCCAAGAAGAAGAGTGAGCCACAGGACTGGGCTCTGTATGCCCAGGTTCTCCTTCCAAATTCACCCACAGACAAGCGAGTCCTTCTCCTCTGAGGCTCCAGGAGAGGCCCAACAGTCACCCTCACAGACACACAAGGAAATTGTGTGTCCTCCACATGGAAGCCGGGTCTCCCCCTTCTCAGTTGCAAGTTCTAGGATCCGATGGCCAGGCCTTGGGATAAAGGGAAGAGAAGGGAGGAAGAGCCACCAAGAATCGATGCCATCAGAGTTCTGGGCTTCAGGAGATTCACAAAACCCAGTTTGTCAACATTCCTATGGGCGTCATCCCTGCCCACCCGCCAGTTAGCACCTGCCCCACCTAGGAACCAGGGGATGACTATCCAGGTCAGCTCCACTCGGAGATGAGACACAAAGTAGCTTTTCCATTGTGGGGAGATGCTTTTCCTTTTTCTTTTTTAAAAACAATTTCGAAATGAAAGCAAGTCTTAGGAAATCCATGCCTATAGTCCCAGCTTTGCTGTAGGTAGATCCAGGAGGAGAAGCATGTTGTGAAATGGCCGTGCCTTTGGAAGTAAGCTGCCTGGAAGCGCAGGGACCCTGTGCCCAACGCCCATCTGCTGCGGTGGTCATTCCACTGACCCTGAACAGCTCTCGCAGCCACAACAATGAGGCAGATTGGATGTGGAGCCGTCAGAGGTGCTCACCAGTGAGAGGGTTGTGGAACGCTGCCAGTCTAGAAGCAAAACACAACCCTGCTGGTAAGGAAGTGTGCAGAAACCTGGAAGCCACGCTTTCTTATTGTCAGAGTGAGGGGCTCAGAACAGGGGTTCACAGCTCAGAACCCCACCAGGGCAGTCAGCACAGATGGGGCCTGCCAGGGAGGAAAAGCTGAGGCCAGTCATTTAGGGTGTTGTGTCCACCACGAAACGGGGGATACTCCCTCCTCGAATGTCCCTTAAGTCTAAGGCCTACAGTTACCAACAGGACAATTCCCCAAACTGAAAATGCAACCATGAGAGCTGCCTTGCGTGTGCACAGAATGAGGCTGCGTGGACGGGTCTGTGTGTCTTCTACCACACCTAGACTCAGGGAGGGCAGTCCCTGCCAGCACTGTCACCAGGGAAAGTCAAGCATGCCAGGAGTGACAGTGTTTTGGAGCCTAGGGGGGCATCAGAAGTTGTCTGGTTGAGGCCGGGCGCTGTGGCTCACGCCTGTAGTCCAGCACTTTGGGAGGCCAAGGCGGGTGGATCACCTGAGGTCAGGAGACCAGCCTGGGCAACACGGTGAAACCCCATTTCTACTAAAAATACAAAAATTAGTTGGGCATGGTGGCACACGCCTGTAGTCTCAGCTACTGGGGAGGCTGAGACAGGAGAATCGCTTGAACCCGAGAGGTGGAGGTTGCAGTGAGCTGAGACCACACCACCACACTCCAGCCTGGGTGACAGAGTGAGACTCTGTCTCACAAAAATAAGTTACCTGGTTGAACCCACGTATAGGACAGACACTAAGTGGGTCTGCAGAGCAGAAGGTAGGGGTGTACACACATCTGGCATGCACACGTTTCATCTGGCTTACAGAGGATCTTGGAAAAAAAACTATAACTCATTTGTCAATATTTAAGAACTGGGAGCTGGGCACGGTGGTAGCTCATGCCTGTAATTCCAGCACTTTGGAGGCCAAGGCAGGAGGATAGCTTGAGTTCAGGAGTTCAAGACTAACTTGGGCAATATAGTGAGGCCTCATCTCTACAAAAAATTTAAAAATTAGCTGGGCATGGTGGCATACACCTCTCGTTTCAGCTACTTAGGAGGTTCAGGTGGGAGGATCACTTGAGCTTGGGAGTTCAAGGTTGCAGTGAGCCAAGAATGCACCACTGAACTCCAGCCTGGATAACAGAGTGAGACACCATCTCAAAGAGAAAAAAGAATTGGGAAACGTCACATAAAAATCAGGATTTCAGGGTTTTCTGGAAAACGAGACAGGTAGCAGGACAGGGCTCATGTTCTGGCATAGCAACAGCCATGCGCAGAAGCTGAGAGCTGGCCAGCCTACCTCCCAGCTAGCATGCCCCTCGGACAGCTGCTGTGCCAACAATGGCAGAATTAGGACCAGACCCGGACCTTACAGTCAGTTGCCTTTGGACTCCACCTCCCAGTCTCTGTATTCCCCAGTCACATTCTCAGGGTCACCTGAGGACCCAGTCTGAGTAGGTGGCTGGGAATGGCAGATTGACAAAGTGACAATGCTGATTTCACGGAAATTCATGGGAAGTCTAGGAAAACCCAAACAGCCAAAGGCCAAGTTTTAATTACGCGTAAACTTCAAGATTCAGCTGTCTTGCTCTCCCTTATAGCTCACTGATTGGTGAATGAAGTATATGGCCCATGTTTCAGCCTAGGGTGAAGCACTGCACAGGACATTACAAGATGACTTCCTTCTGGAACAAGTCCTTTTGATATTCAGTAAGATTCCACAGGGTCAGGTAACATTCGTCACCTGCTACAGAAATTTGTTTGCCCTGGTTATCAGAAAGTTTAATTTTTTGTTTGTTTGTTTTGTTTTTTGAGACAGAGTCTTGCCCTGTCACCCAGTGGCTCTATCTCTGTTCACTGCAACCTCCACCTTCTGGGTTCAAGTGCCTCCTGAGTAGCTGGGATTATAGGCGTGCGCCACCACACCTGGCTAATTTTTGTATTTTTAGTAGAGACAGGGTTTCACAATGTTGGCCAGGCTGGTCTTGAACTCCTGACCTCATGATCTGCCTGCCTCGGCCTCCCAAAGTGCTGGGATTACTGGCGTGAGCCACTGCACATGGGCTAAATTTTTTTTAATTAAAGAAAATATTTCAAGTGCCAATTATCCAGTTTACATGTCAAATCTCTGGGATCCGGGCAGCTAAATGCTTAGTGAGACATTGTCTTCACTACAGAAAACACATGGGGCTCAGTTTTCAATTCAGTTCGGTAAGTATTTACTGAGCCCCTATGACGTGCAAGACTCTATTCTAGGTACTTGAGATACCAAGACCAGTAGTCACTGGTTTTACCTTTGAGGAGCTCACAGTTTGAGCAGAGGGCAATCCAAATGAATGTGAAAACCATCCGTGCTGTGCTGGGCATTTCAGCACATACTGCTTTATTAAGGTAGCCTTTCATAAGAAAAAAAAAAGAAAGCGGAAAAGAAAAAAAAACAGGATGATTTAAAAATAATTCTTGTTTATATTCTTCAATTAAACACCTAATTAATAACATCTAATTTATTTAGGAAATTGTTTCACGTTTTTGGTTTTTTTCTTTTTTTGAGACAGGTCTCACTCAGTAACCCAGGCCGGAGTGCAGTGGCATGACCTCAGCCCACGGCAGCCTTTACCTCCTAGGCTCAAGTGATCCTCCTGCCTCAGCCTTCTGAGTAGCTGGGACCACAGGAGCGCCTCACCATGCCTAGGTAATTTTGTCTTTTTAGTAGAGATGAGGTTTCACTGTGTTGCCCAGGCTGGTCTTGAACTCCTGGCCTCAAGCAATCCTCCTCTTGCCTCAGCCTCCCACAGTGCTGGGATTACAGGAGTGAGCCACCACACCCAGCCAGATTTTTTTTTTTTTTCATGTAAAACATTAACCCTTGCATAGAGGAAACCCAGCAACTTTAGAACATTGATTGTTCCTAGGGAGGGCTAGAGAGGCTTTAATTTACCTATCGTATTTTATTTCTTTTTCTTTTTTTTCTATTTTTTTAAAGACAGAGTTTTGCTCTTGTTGCCCAGGCTGGCGTGCAATGGCGCGATCTCGGCTCACTGCAACCTCCACCTCCCAGGTTCAAGCGATGCTCCTGCCTCAGCCTCCCGAGTAGCTGGGATTACAGGCATGCACCACCATGCCCAGCTAATTTAGTAATTTTTTTTCTGTAGAGACGGGGTTTCTCCATGTTGGTCAGGCTGGTCTCAAACTCCCGACCTCAGGTGATCCACCCGCCTCTGCCTCCCAAAGTGCTGGGATTACAGGCGTGAGCCACCATGCCTGGCCATTATTTCTTTTTTTTAAAAAAACCTGAAACGAATGGGATAAAATAATACCATTTGTTAAATCGAGATAGTTGTCTATTGAATTAACTCCTGAAGATTTAAAACATTTCACCATTTTTAAACATTACAAAACAACATGTTTTATGATAGCAGAGAGCAGACATAGCTCCCTTTCCTGAGAAAACAAACACCAGGAACACCAATCAATGCCCTCAGGCTTCCAGGCAGTCCTGGACACACCACCCTGCCGCTGTCCTTCTGAGTTGCCTGCTCTGTACAATTCCTGCCTCTTCACCGTCAAGCATTGCTTCTTACTGTTGTCAGTGTGTCTGCCTTCACCCTGCACCCTCTCCGCTAATCTGCCATGGCCTGGGAAAGGAACTAATAAAACTTAGACTCACAATGAAAACAGGAATTAATACACTTTAGGGGAAACCCAGAGAAATTCTAAATACATGAATTCTGGTTTTTTCTGTTTTTTTTTTTTTAACATCTGGTTTTCGATGGTGTTTTGCACAGCTGGGCTGCTAAATAAGACTTCGAGTAAAGTGTTTCCCATGGTTAGCAACCCAGTGGACAGAAGTATGATACAAAGGAAGGAAAACTTACCTGAGCACCCCGGTTCTGGGACTAACTAGCAGGATTTGTCCATTCATTTGTTCAACAGATATTTATTGAACAGCTACCGCGCACCAGACACTGTTTCAGTTGCTGAGGGTCCATCGACAAACAAGACTGAGAGGGGCTTCAACTCTTGTGGGGAGCCCAAGGCGGGTAGATCCCTTGAGCTCAGGAGTTCAAAACCAGCTTGGGCCACATGGTAAAATCCCATCTCGACAAAAAATACAAAAATTAGCCAGATATGGTGGCATGTACCTGTAGGCCCAGCTGCTTGAGGGGCTAAGGTGGAAGGATCACTTGAGCCCAGGATGTCGAGACTGCAGGAAACCGTGTTCATACCACCACCACTACACTCCAGCCTGGGCAACAATGAAAGTGAGGCCCTGTCCCAAACAAAAACAAAAACAAAACACAATGGGGAAGCTGAGGCAGGAGGATTGCTTGAGGCCAGGAGTTCAAGACCAGCCTGAGCAACATAGAGAGACCCATCTCTAAAAATAAATAAATAAATTAGCTGGGTGTGATGGCACGCACCTCTGGTCCCAGCTACTCAAAAGGCCAATGCAGGAGGATCGCTTGAGTCTGGGAGGTTGAGGTTGCAGTAAGCCATGATCTTCATGATCTTCATGATCTCACCACTGAACTCCAGCCTGCACAATGGAGTGAGACCCTGTTTCAAAACAGAAAAAAAAAAGAAAAAAACCAAGGAAGAGAATTGCTGAGTCAAGTGCTCTGAAGGCAGTGAATCGGGTGAAGTGGCAGGGCAACAGAGGGTGGCTCTTCAGATGGTAAGGGGCGGCAGGGGACAGTGGCTGGGAAGTGCTCTTGGAGGAGGAGGCACTGCTGCAAAGACCTGGAGGATGAGAAAAGGCCGGCCTGGCACAGACTGGGGACATACCTTCCAGGCCATGGGAACATTAAGCACAAGACCTCTAAGGCAGCGATGGGGCTGAGTGATCACAGATCAAAAAAGCAGCAGCGGGAGCAGAGCCAGCTGAGCTCAAGCTCAGCGCGAGTGAGAGTGAGGGAAAGAAGCCGCAGCTGGAGACGCCGATGCACTCGGGGCCAAGGAGGAGTTTGAATTTTATTCCCAAACCCAGCTGTGCACAATCCGATCTAGCCTGGAAATGTGGCTGTTTGGTCTGCCAGATTGGAGGCACAGGGGTGGAGGATAAAATGGGGTTGAGGCAAAAAGAGAATGAAGGTTACCTCTAGGTTTGGGGTCACGCAACAGGGTGTGTGGTGGAGCTCTTTGCTGAGAACGGGAAGGCCAGGAAGGAGGAAGCTCTTGAACAAACAAGAACCCTTGTTGCTGGGGGAAAAGGCCGGGCTAGGGAGGTGACTGGAGCCTTGGGATCAGACTACATGACCTAGGAGAAGAATTCCTACATAGATAAGGGCTGGGAAAGACCCGGAGGGAAAGAGAAGAGAAAGCACAGAAATCCTAAGCACAAAATATGCTCAGGGAATGGTTGGACATGTGGGAGGCTGCTTAGGAGAAGGGTCAGATGAGGCCAAGAGGTTTGGCGTCTGGATTCAGCAAGATGGAGGTAATGTTAATCTTGACAAGAGAAGTTTAAGTGCAGGAATGAGGACAATCAGTTTAATCTCTTGGGGCCTGGTTCCTCTGTCAAATGAGAGTATCCGAATAGAGGAGGTTTAAGCTTCCTACTATCTCATTAAGCCACATACTTTTTTTCAAAAAATGGGGGAAGAGGCCAGGCTGGGTGGCTCATGCCTTTACTCCCAGCACTTTGGAGGCCAAGGGCAGATTGCTTGAACTCATGAGTTGGAGGCGAGCCTGGGCAACATGGAGAAACCCTGCCTCTACAAATAATACAAAAATTAGCTGGTGGTGGTGCGTGCCTGTAGTCCTAGTTACTCGAAAGGCTGAGGTGGGAGGTTGGCTTGAGCCCAGCAGGCTGAAGTTGCAGTGAGCCCAGACTGTGCCGCTGCACTCCAGGCTGGGTGACAGAGCCAGACCTTGTCTCAAAAACAAAAGGGGGCAGGTGGGGGTGGGGGAACAAAACAATGATCAAGGATAAGAAATCATAATAGGCTGGGCGCCATGGCTCACGCCTGTAATCTCAGCACTTTGGGAGGCTGAGGTGGGTGGATCACTGAGGTTGGGCGTCCGAGACCAGCCTGACCAACATGGAGAAACCCTGTCTCTACTAAAAAAAGGAAAAAGAAAGCTATGCTATTTGGGAGTTTATTAGTCAAACAGGTTGTGTGATCATCAGTACCCTTTTTTTTTTTTTTTTTTTTTTTTTTTCCGCAGAGACAGGGTCTCCTTCTGTTGCCCAGGCTGCTCTCAAACTCCTGGGCTCAAGTGATCCTCCCACCTTGGCATCCCAAAGTGTTGGAATTACAGGTGTGAGCCACTGTGCCCAGCCATTAGTTCTCTTTTACACAGAAGTTATTAAGGATATTTGTGCAAATAAGCCAAGGAAACAATTAAAATAGAACAGTTAGTGGCCAGAATTCTTCTTAGCAGACCCAAATTATATAAATTGTACCATCAAAACAGTATCAAGACACTCTTCCTAGCTTATTATACAATAAAGATCCTTAAACATTTTTTTTCTTTTTTTTTTTTTTTGAGACAGAGTCTTGCTCTGTCATCCAGACTGGAGTGCAATGGTGCCATCTCAGCTCACTGCAATCTCCACCTCCTGGGTTCGAGGGATTCTTGTGCCCCAGTCTCCCAAGTAGCTGGGATTACAGGCACGTGCCACCACACAGTGTAGGTTTCACTGTGTTGGCCAGGCTGGTCTTGAACTCCTGACCTCAGGTGATCCACCCTCCTTGGTCTCCCAAAGTGCTGGGATTACAGGCATGAGCCACTGAACCTGGCCTTAAACACTCTTTCTGAACACAACACACATTTGGACTCCACCGAACGGTCACTTATCAGGTTGTCTGAGTCCTCAGTTGTTCCTGTGCTCACTCACCCACTCTGAAAGGATTGGCCACCCTTCCCAAGGTCAAAAAGGAATGTTAGATGATATCAGGAATTTGCATGCCGAGTTCACAGAACTTTATGATTCCATGAAATGTCTCTCTGTGGCTATCATCTCAGCCAGCGAAATGCTTACTGTGTTTTTCTTTTTCTTAAATAAACATTTCAGGCCAGGCGCAGTGGCTCCCACCTGAAATTCCAGCACTTTGGGAGGCTGAGGTGGGTGGATCACCTGAGGAGTTCAAGACCGGCCTGGGTAACATGGTAAAACTTCCTCCCTACAAAAAATACAAAAACTAGCCCAGTGTGGTGGCGTCACCTATAGTCCCAGCTACTTGGGTGAGGTGGGGGGATCTCTTGAGGTTGTAGTGAGTGGAGATCATGCCACTGCACTCCAGCCTGGGTGACAGAGCGAGATCCTGTCTCAAAAATAAATAAAATAAAATAAAAATTTCAGACCAATAAAGAGGTAGCAAGGAGGCTATAAAGGAAACCCGTGGACTACCAGGCACCTTAGCCAAGTATTACCAAGGCAGTGGAAAACCTCCATGCGTCTCTCACTGTGTCATCACCCTGTCCTCCAGATTTAGTTACTGTCTTGCATTTTCCCCCAAGGTTATTAAGGGTGGACAACAACCCCAATCCTTGTTTTGCCAAGATTACTCTTTATGTATTTCCCCATTGCCTACTGACTGTTGTTTTGAAGTGACTAGAACTAGATAGACCTTTAGTCACTTTTTCGTTACTGGTTGAGATTAACCCGGCACCAGTATGGAGATAGGCTCCAAGGTGATTTGATAGAAACCCCCGTATCAGTGGATGTGACTGTTCTGGGTACAACGGTTCTAGTCCGTGACACTGTTCTGAGCTTCCAGGAGGGCTGTCCTTCCTCACTTTACTTTAACCTTGTCTGAAGAACTCCCAGGAAGTTACCAACAGCCCTTCACCAGGTTCAAGAGGCAGACTTACGATTACCCTTCTCGAGCTGAAAAACTGAAAAATGGAAACCTGGCAGTGAAGGGTCATTCAAGGTAAATACCTAGACTAACAACATAGTCCTGGCTCCAATGTTTCCTCACTTCCTTCTAAGGCACTGAGTATCATATATTAACAAAAGGATGACTTTCAAACACAGGGAACAGCTTCCCAAATGAGGGCTGAAAGGACAGGCAAGCAAAATATGTGTCAAGGTCCTGCCACATCCTAAGTCAGTTGTTCTCAAATTATGGTGTACATCAAAATAACCTGGGGACTTGTTAAAGATAGTTTCCCAGGAGCTGCCTGAGACTTAGTCTTAGTGAGCCATCATTCCTGGAGAAGGGCACTAAGAGTGATTCTAATGTATATTCAAGTTTCCACACAGCTGGAGTTGAGTCTTCTGTGTGTGCTGGAGGGCAGGGGTTTAGGTTCTAAACCCTAATGCAAATAAATTACCCTTAGAAAATCTGAAAACATTCATAAGATACACTGTAGGTGTTTCCTTGGTGGGCAGAACAGTACAGTAACATGTAAATGCAATGTGTCATGCTTACAGTAATGATAAGGAATGCATGTACAAATATGACTTTATACTATTTTAACTTAAGAAAAATTATATAGCATCCCTCTGTATCCACAGATTGGTTTCAAGACCTCTGAGGATGCCAAAATTCTCCAATAACCAAGTTCCTGACATAAAACGGTATAGTATTTGCATATAACGTACAAAATCCTCCTGCATATCTTAAATCATCTCCAGATTACCTATAATATGTCATACAATGTTACTACTTGTTATACTATATTCTGTATTGGATTTTTATTAGTATTTTAATTGTAGTATTTTTTTTTTTTTTCCAAATCTTTTCCATCCAAGGTTGGCTGATTCCATGAATGCAGAACCCACAAATACAGAGGGCTGATTGTACATGTAAGTTGAGTGAGTTAAATGCTCCTATGATATGACTCAGTGATACAAGAATACCATGAAATACATATTATCATTTCCATTTTACAGATGAAGAGACGGACGCTGAGTCAGGTTGACAGACTTGCCCAAACTGACCACGTTGGAAGTACAGGAAGCAGAATTCAGACTTAGCTCTGTTTGCCTCAAAAACCTGCCATGGTTTCATTTTTATTTTATTTTATTTATTTTTTGAGACAGAGTTTCGCTCTTGTTGCCTAGGTTGGAGTGCAATGGTGCTATCTCAGCTCCCCGCAACCTCCACCTCCCGGTTGGTTTCAAGCGATTCTGCTGCCTCAGGCTCCTGAGTAGCTGGGATTACAGGCATGCGCCACCATGCCCAGCTAATTTTTTGTATTTTTAGTAGAGATGGGGTTTCCCCATGTTGGCCAGGCTGTCTCGAACTCCTGACCTCAGGTGATCCGCTCGCCTCAGCCTCCCAAAGTGCTGGGATTACAGGCTTGAGTCATCACACCCGGCCATTTCATTTTTACCACACTGCCACAGGCCACTTCATTTTTCAGCATTCCCCTAAAGGGTAAAGTTCAGAAATGCTCTTCAAGGTCTTGGGGGCACGGCTATTTCAAATATTCAATTTAGAAGACAGTATACTTCAAATGGAGTGAGATAAAAATTAGATTAGAGGCATATTCTATTATCAGAGTTGGGAACCCAAATTGGCTAACCAGGCTCCAGGCAGTGATAAGGCGGTGGAGGTACTGATGTCCAACTGGAAACATTATCAGTACAGGTAATTTAAATATCTTTCATAGTTTCCTTTCTACTGCAGTTACCATTATATCTTCATTTTATTTATTTATTTTTGAGACGGAGTTTCGTTCTTGTTGCCCGGGCTGGAGTGCAATAGCACGATCTCGGCTTACCGCAACCTCCACCTTCCAGGTTCAAGCAATTCTCCTGCCTCAGCCTCCCGAGTAGCTGGGACTACAGGTGCACGCCACCAAGCCCAGCTAATTCTGTATTTTTAGTAGAGATGGGGTTTCTCCATGTTGGTCAGGCTGGTCTTGAACTCCCAACCTCAGGTGTTCCACCTGCCTCAGCCTCCCAAAGTGCTGGGATTACAGGCGTGAGCCACTGCGCCCGGCCTATATCTTCAGTTTAATAAAAAAATTCAGCCAGGCGCGGTGGCTCACACCTGTAATTCTAGCACTTTGGGAGGCCGAGGTGAGCGGATCACCTGAGGTCAGGAGTTCAAAACTAGCCTGACCAACATGGTGAAACCCCGTCTCTACTAAAAACACAAAAAATTAGCTGGGCGTGGTGGCGGGCGTCTGTAATCCCAGCTACCGGAGAGGCTGAGGCAGAAGAATTGCTTGAACCTGGGAGACAGAGATTGCAATGAGCCGAGATTGCGCCATTGCACTCCAGCCTGGGCAACAAGAGTGAAACTCCGTCTAAAAAAATAAAGGAAAGGAAAGAAAAGAAATTCAGTCTTTCAGAAGGAATACACTTACCTGAATAGAGGTCAAAGTCTCAGAAGAGGCCTCCCTCCTCTCTCTGACCTCTGAAATGCCCTGGATCTGCAAGTGGGAGATTACAGGCCCTGACAAGGGTTGCCCAAACAGCAGTGTGTCACTAGGAAGGCAGGTTAAGCATCAATTACTATGATGCTAGCACAAGTTAAGCACTCCGCATGCACAATCTCATTTAATCCTTACAAGTGTATGTAGGAGGGGCTACTAGTATGTTCATTCAACAAACTGGGAAACAGAGTTTGGAACTTCACCCAAAGTCACTGATTTCTCTACCAGGATAGATTTAAGTGCTTACTAAGTGTCAGGTACTGTTCCAGGCATCTTATATGTACTAACTCATTACCCCCATTACAACCCTCTGATACAGGTGCCATAATTATGCTGCTTTACAGACAAGAAAACTAAAAGCAGAAAGGGAGTAGTAAACCCAGGAGAGGAATTCTGGAGAAGCTCTCTGGTTTCAACCTTTAGCCAACATCACAATCACCTGAAGGGCTTGTAATACACTGATTGCTGGGCCCAGCCCTAGAGTTTCTGAATCCTAAGGCTGAGCAACACCTAATTTCCACTTCTGCAAGTTCCCAGTGAATGCTGTTGCTGCTCATCTGGAAGCCAGACGTTGAGAACCCCTTCCAGAGTGAGGTCTCCCGCAACAAATTCTACTGGCCCCCAAAGCACGTGTTTTGTGTTTCTTAAAAATTTGTTGAGAACCATTAGCAAAAAACAAAAAAACTTAATTCCTAGAATTTCGGAGAAATCCCATGGAGTTTTTTGCTAGTCACATCAAAAGAGGCCACAAAGTGCCGCTTAACCAGAGCTTCGGAAGACAGCGGCTGGGCCGGCCACGTGCACCGAGACTTGGGGCCAGGTGCAGCCGCCCCAAGGCCGGGGTATCGGAAAGGGCCCCCGGTCCGAGCCCCAAGCGGCCCAGCAATTCCCCCGGGCCGTCCGCCCCTCCAGATTTATTTACGTTTTCCCGACTTCCCCCTGCCCGCCGCGGGACAAACAGCCTCCCCACTTGCATCCGCGCTGGGAGTAGCGCGTCCTTCCGCCAAATTCCCCTCCGAGCCCGAGTCCCGGCCGCCGCCATCTTGCGAGGGGCGCACCTCACAGGTCGGGAACTGGGCGGGAAGGGGCGTGGCCCCGGGACCCGCCCCGCCAGGGCTCTTGGGAGCGCGGGCAGCCAGCGCACTCGGCAGACGCCAGGGCGGCGGGGAGCACACGGAGCACTGCCGGCGTCGGGTGAGGCATACGGCGGCGGGGGTCGGGGGGGGGGTTCCTGGCGGAGGGACCGGGCGGGCGGCGGGAGCTCGGCTGCAGGTGCGGCGGGCAGCCTGGGGGGCGCGGCGCGGGTCCCTGCCCAGCACTCGCGGGGCGGTGGAGCTGAGCCGGCCCGCGGCCCCGCGACCTTCCCCACGGTGCCGGGTCCTCTCTCCCGAAGGAAACGCGGTTCCTGGGCGCCGTCCCTTGGCGGCTCCCGGGCGGTTGCAGTTTTTGAAAGAGTTTCTCAAAGGCTTGACGGTTGCGATTGCAGCCGCGGGGCAACGGTTGCTACACAAAGTGAAACTTGCCGAGTGCTCGGCTCCTCACGGGCCTCCCGGCAGCCCTGGGAAGTTTCTCGGCTGACCCCGAGCCCACGCCCTTTCTCCACGGACCCCTCCCAGCCGAGTGCCCCCCCGGCCCTGCGCCCCCTCTCCCCGACCCCTCCCTGCCGAGTGCCCCGAGGGCTCGCGCTGGCGCTCCCGAGACTCCTTCCTCCTAAATGTTCCCCCTGCCCCTCGCCCTCTCTCTCCCAGGCCGTCTTCCCGGGCCTTTCCCCGCCGGGTACCCCGGGACCCGCGCCCTCTCTTCTCCGCCTCTTTCAGTCGGGTGCACCTCGAGTGCCCCCTAGACCCCTTCCCGCCCGGTCGGCGCTCTTTCCCCTGACTTCCCCACTGAGTGTTCCCCGGGGCCCGTGCCCTCTCCCCCGACCCTCCCCGCCGAGTGTTCCCCCTCCCCTATCTCTCCCGGACTCGCGTCCCCCACCAGCCCCTTAATGCTGGGGGGGGTCCCCGGGTGCGCACCCCCTCTCTCCGGACCCCCCCAACTGGGGGGCATCTCGAGTGCCCGCCGGCTGCCCCTTGGGCGCGCGCCCCCGCTCTCAGGCCCCGCCTCCCCGGGGGCCCCGCCCGGCCGCGCCCCCTCCCCGTGCCCGCAGTGCTGGGCGGGGCGCTGACTCACCCGGGCCCGGGCTGGCGGGTTCTTAAGCTGCAGCGCGCGGCGGGCGCGGAGTATCGGGCGCGGCAGGAGGACGAGGCAGGGCGGACCGGCGCTCTAAGGGCTCTGCTTTGACTCCAGGTTGGGACAGCGTCTCCTCTGCTGCTGGAGAGTCGTGTTTCCGGGGATCGAGTATACTCAACAGGAACCGAAAATGCCGAAACCAGTAAGTTGCCCAGTTTCTGGGACGGGCGGACGGGCGGACGGGCGGACGGGGGAGGCTTCATTGGCGAGGGGAGGCACCTGCACGAGGTGTTGGGGCAGTTCCTGGTGGAAGAAGGCTTTTCTCACACGCAGAAGAGAATGGGAATGGGGGTTGTCGCCGCTCTTTGTTACTTGTTGACCCTTTTGTGGAGCGTTAGGAAAACACCATTTTGATGTTTTTCTCTGCTGTCTTTTTCTTTGTGAGCCCCCTCCCCAGTAGTTACGATGTTTTCTAAAAACTAGAGGCCGTTTTACACTGCTTCCGTCTGTTTTTAAAGGGTATGGTAATGCAACTTCGAATTTTCTTAAAAAGTCCAAGTCACAGGGAGACTCAAATGGCTTCCGACCACACACACCAGCTCTCAGAGTTTCTAAGGGTTCGAAACCACAGGCGCCCAAGATCCAACTGGGGAAATTTAAAGGGCGTTTGGGAGAGGAGATTGGCTTTCGGAAGTTGCCTTTCAGCTTCGCTTCCTACCAGGCCCATGAAGCGGTGCCCTGTTCACCAGGAAACTTGCTGGCTGCAGCAGAATTTCTGTCTTGTTAAGGTTAGCCATGGACTTGAATTGTAGATGCAGGCAGTCGGCGGAGTTTGATGAGCGGCTCTTGGCAGGCCGGGCCGAGCACTCCTGGTCAACTGATGAAAGGGCTGTGCCTGCACCTCTGTCTCCTTGAATCTGATTGTGTTGAGATTGCTGGCCAGGCCTAGGGGTTGTAGGCACAAGGCAGGTTCTCTGGGACTGACACTTCTTGGAAAGTTGTATGTATTCTACCTTCTTTTAACGCTGGGGAACTGGTGACTAGACATTCGGGGGAAGGTTTAACATTTTTTGAGTTTTGAATCACAGTGGACAAAATAATAGGATTCATTACAAACTGGGATTACGTATACATCCGGAATTTTTTTCTGGTTTTTCAAACAAGTTGGTTCTGTAATCAATGCTTGTGTGCCTTTTTTTGTGTGTGTGGAGGGGGGAAGTGGCGGGGAGCAGAGTCTCCCACTGTCGCCCAGGCTGGAGTGCAGTGGCCTGATCTCAACTCACTGCGACCTCTGCCTGTTGGGTTCAAGCGAATCTCCTGCCTCAGCCTCCCGAATAGCTGGGATTACAGGCATGTGCCACCATGCTCAGCTAATTTGTGTATTTTTGTAGAGAGGGGGTTTCACCATGTTGGCCAGGTTGGTCTCAAACTCCCTACCTCAGGTGATCCGCCCACCTCGACCTCCCAAAATGCTAGGATTACAGGCGTGAGCCACCACACCCGGCCTTGGTGCTTTTTCTATTGTTAAATTTTATGTTCTCAAGAAGATCTTTGTTAGAGGTATTAATTTTGCTGTTAGGTTAAAGAATATTAATATGCCAGTAGATTCAGAAGCCAATATCATTTTTGCCTAAGTTACATTAATACATAATTTACATAATACATTTGCGATGCAGAGTATTTTCTATACAAAATTTTTCTTTTAAATTCAAACTTAAAAGTGACACGTGACATCCAGGCTTGACAGTGCATGTGGTATGAAACTGACCTAAGTACAACCCCTTACTTAGGCAGAGCTGAGTGCAAGGGTATGCGGAGGAGTGGTCAAGATTACCCTTCTGGGTGTGGTTTTCTTTATTTCACTAAAAGAAGAGATGCAGAGCTCAGCTAAGATAGCACTCAGGAAAAAGTTAACCTGTTCTCAGTCACTACTTTCTCCTAAGGAATGGTAATTTATTTTTCTGTGTTTTTTTGTATCTTGGTAAAATATACAATTTATCCTCTTTGAAGTTTACATTTCAAAGGTATTAAGTACATTTACATTGTTACATCGCCATCACCAAGGTCCCTCTCCAGAACTTTATCTTCCCAGATTGAAACTCTACCCATTAAATTCTCCCTCCCCATCCCCCCCACCAGCCCTTGGCAACCACCATTCTACTTTCTGTCTCTATGAATTCCACAACTCTAGATACCTCATATAGGTGGAATCGTGATAGCATTTGTCCTTTTGTGGTAGTCTCATTTCCCATAGCATAATGTCTTCAAGGTTATCCATGTTGCATTGTCAGAACTCCCTTCTCTCTTTTATTTCTTGTGGCAGGTATATTTTCATTTCATTTTGTTTTAAAGGTCTTTTATGATAGATCAGAACTTAAAAGATGTTTCTGACATTTGATAAAGTGAAGATAGTTGTGAAACAGTTCAGGAAAGACAGTGGCCATCACCTTGTGTATTAGAGCTAGAGTTACTCTTTGAAAGACTGTATTTTGTATAATATCTACAATTAGAATTTTCAAACTTTTTTTTGACACCAGGCAAGATGGCCTGATTACAGGCATGAGCCTGTAATCCCAGCACTTTGGGAGGCTGAGGCAGGCAGATCACATGAGCCCAGCAGTTCAAGACTCGCCTGGCCAACATAGAGTCTGTTTCTACAAAAAAAAAAGAAAAATTAGTTGGGTGTGGTGGCCTGCGCTCTGACTGAGCTACTTGGGGTGGAGGCTGAAGTGGGAGGATTGCTTGAGCCCCAGAGGTCAAGGCTGCAGTGAACTGAGATCAAGCTACTCCATTCCAGCCTGGGCAGCAGAGTGAGATGTTGTCTGAAAACAAACACAAACCTTTTTTGAGAGGCTTCCATTTAGGTCAGCCATACCTGTCTGCCATGGGAAATTTCTCCCTTCCCCTTCTTTGGCAGAAGAGGGTCTTAGAGATAAATTAAACACACTAAGCCTTTCTGTATGTAAATTATTAGAGCCATCCCACAAATCACTGATAAGAGCATAGTAGGTTGCACATATTTGAATATGACACTTCGTAAGGCTGCTCTAGAGAGGATCCAGTTAGTTTTGGTTTGGTTTGGGGTTTTTTTGCTGCCTGAGTAAATGTTAAAATGAAACATCTACCAACAGCTCTATGGATGTGTCTTTTAAACAAAGGTTTATTGATTCTAATTATTCAAGCTCAAGTTAAGAATATTAGTGAAGAATGTTAGGTGGTTTTCTTGGGCTTAATGTTTAACAACTGGATTAAGGGGCAACCACACTTAAAGGATGGATACCTCTGAGTAGTTGGCCTTCCACCTGATTCATTGCAACTGTTAACCCTTGAATTCAACAGGCAAAGTATTTTTGATTGATTTGTCTGAATTGAGTGAGTGGATGACTTTATGTGTAAAACAGTATAACTGAAAATATTTATTTGCTGTGTTTTCTCCTAATACTATTTCCCAAAAGCAACACTTACTTAAAAGACTGAGGCCGTGCACAGTGGCTCATGCCTGTAATCCCAGCTCTTTGAGAGGCCGAGGTGGGCGGATCACAAGGTCAAGAGATTGAGACTATCCTGGTCAACATGGTGAAACCCCATCTCTACTAAAACTACAAAAATTAGCTGGGCGTGGTGGTGGGCACCTGTAATCCCAGCTACTTTGGAGGCTGAGGCAAGAGAATCACTTGAACCTGGGAGCTGAAGATTGCAGTGAGCCGAGATTGCGCCATTGCACTCCAGCCTGGTGACGGAGCGAGACTCCATCTCAAAAAAAAGAAAAAAAAAAAAGACTTGAGTGTTTATTCATCAGCAAGCAGGGTGATCTGCACAGAGGGCGAGACAGACCTTGTCCTCTGGAAGCTTAGTGTCTGGTACCTGGGCCAAGATGCAGGTAAACGCTGAAATTGAAAACCTGCTGAGTGCTGTCAGACTGGGAAGGAGCCTAGGTAATGCATGTGACACAGTCGAGAGGAAAATCATCTGATGGGGAAATCGGCAGACTGTATTGAGAAGTAACACTTCAGCTGAATCTTGCTTGAGAGCTGGGGGCGCACGCGGCAGCACTCCACAGGAACAGCTGTGGTCTGTTGTCTGGTTTTGCTTTTCCCACAGCTGCTTAGGGGACTCTATTCATGTGTGACTGGCTGACGTCCAAGGAGAGTGATTTGGGGTTCCAGAGGGAGCCTTGGCCTCTGTTCAGGCCAGTCCCCAGGACATGGTGTGCTGTGTGGCCTTGTGGGTCTGCCCCATCTGGGGAGAGGTGTAGGAGTTGGTGCTCAGATCCTTGGCCCCGGGAGCATCCTCTCTGCCCGCCCCTTCGTGTTAGGGTGACTGCAGAGCGCCTTACTCTCACACTTGCTTCACACTTGCTTTCTTCTGCCCAATGGAAAGAAAGCATGGGGAGTGAGCAAGGAAAACCACTGTAGTTAAGCTCAGGAAGGAAAAGGGTGTTGTGTTCAGGGCCGAGATCTCTTTAAGCTGTCATGAGAACCATAGAGCTGAACTGCCTTTAAGTGACTCCAACACATCTTACCTGTTCATTTCTGAAGTGTTCTTATAGACATTTCTAATATAAAAGCAGGTTTACCTTTCATTAGAAAAACTCTGAAAGTGTGTTCACATTTCTACTGTGCCAAAATTTTAAGGTAATTTCTGAGATTACCTTACCTCTTTGGGAATACATAGCCTTTTCTATTAAATATTTTAACAGGGACAATTTACTGACTGTACCCCCCACCGCCACCCCTCTGCAATTGAGGAGGACACATGGCATCTGTTTCCACCCCTCCTCCTCCAGGAGGGGCAGTAGTGAATTAGGGTAGCTAACATTTTGCCATGTGGCAGTGAGAAGTGGTGGTAGGATGAGTGATTTGCCATGATAACACTGTAAGGCACAATGAACGTATTGGGATGTTCACAGACATAGTCCCTGTCAGCGGGTTTACAGTCTGGTTTGGGGGACAGACAGCAATCCCAGAGTAAATGTAAAACTGCAGCTCCAGAGAGTATTCCTGAAGAGGGGTATGTGAGGCCTAAGAGTAGATAAGGTGTGTGTGCTGGTGGGGGTGCAAATAGGGAAAGTCAGGAAGGCATCCCTGAGGAGGTGACTGACCTCCCCGGGCAGAGGTAACAACTTGTGCAAAGGCCCTGTGGTGGGAGGAAGTAGTGTGAGTTGGGGGTTCCACATGAAGCCCAACGTGGCTAGAGAGGAAGACAGGTCAGGCCATGCCTCGTAAGCCATCCTTGGGCATTTTTTAGTTTAACTTGGGGTTTTGAGTGGGAGGTGACATAATCAGATTTGCCTTTTGAAAAGTTGACTGTGATCTATAATAGGAAAATCACAGGAGGCAGGAGACAGCAAGGGTAGTTATGGTAGCCCATTGAAGGAGCTCATAGCTTGGACCAAGGTGGTGGTAGTGGGAACAGAAGTGGATGCATTTGGGGGTTCTTTGGGAGATAGAATTTTTTTTTTTTTTTGAGGCGGAGTCTCGCTTTCTCTCCCGGACTGGAGTGCAGTGGCCGGATCTCAGCTCACTGCAAGCTCTGCCTCCCGGGTTTTACGCCATTCTCCTGCCTCAGCCTCCCGAGTAGCTGGGCCTACAGGCACCCGCCACCTCGCCCGGCTAGTTTTTTTGTATTTTTAGTAGAGACGGGGGTTTCACCGTGTTAGCCCGGATGGTCTCAATCTCCTGACCTCGTGATCCGCCCCTCTCGGCCTCCCAAAGTGCTGGGATTACAGGCTTGAGCCACTGCGCCCGGCCAAGGGAGATAGAATTGATAGCGCCTGGTGATGGGTTGGATATGCAGGGCCAAGGGTGGTGTCGAGGCTGACTTCGGGTTTCTGGCTTGCGCAAGTGGATGTTTGGTGGTGCCATCGCTGAGATAAGTAATCCTGGAGAAGGACCAGGTGTGGGGGAAGGTGGGGAGTCTGGATTTGTTGTACATGTTAATACATTTGTGACAATGGTTGATGAAAAAAGTCTTTGTGTTCTTTCATTACTATAACCACTGTCCCCCAAAATATTAAGTACCACACTCCTTAAACTGCGTTATTTTAAAATCCAAATAATTCAGTAGCTTTGTATGTTTTCCCTAAGTATACGTACACACTGTACATACCTAAAGTTAAGAGAAAGGGTTAATTTAGTGCAGTGTTCTCAAAATTTTGTGTACACTATTATCTGGAGACTGTTGATTCCTAGGTCCCTTGAAGAACTAATAAGACTTCCATCTCTAGGATGAGGTACAGGCTGGGTGCTTATGTTTTAAATAAGCTCTCCAGATGGTACTGCTAATTCAATAGGAAAAGGGCAGTTATTATATATTCCTTTCTCCTGCACCCCAATCAAGCCCAGTGTGATTTCAGAGCACCCACTCGGGCGAAAGCAATCACTGATGCCCAGCCGCCTTCTTAAAGTCCGGCTGAAATGCCAGGAGTGCTGTTATTGGTATTTGAGACTCGAATAGGATGACTCTTTGTGAAAAAGAGCCATAAAAATAAGAATTTCGTAGCTAATTTACTGCTTGCCTATACTTGGGCAGGCAATTCAGCATAATATCCTTCTGACTTGAGTTTCTCTCTTCAGGGAGTCCAGTAGCAGAGCTTCATTTGGCAGTGCCCAGTGGTCTCTCACATTTTGGCTCTTTGTTTTCAAAGAGGAAAAAAAGAGGCTAGACATTCCCTGTAAATGGTAGGGAAGTAGGAGATCCCATTCCTTGTTCCTCTTTTCTCTTTTATTCTTTCCACACTGGCCTCTTTTGTTAATGAAATAATGTGATTTTTTTTTTTTTTTTTTGACACAGGGTCTCTGTCACTCAGGCTGGAGTGCAGTGGCACAGTCACAGCTCACTTCAGCCTCAGTGCCCCCGCCCCCACCCCAGCGCCCCCACCCCAGCTCAAGCTATCTTTCCACCTCAACCTATCTTTCCACCTCAACCTACTGGGTAACTGGGACCACAGGCACACACTACCACACCCAGCTAATTTTTTATTTTTTGTGAAACGAGATCTCACTGCATGGCCCAGGCAGCTAGTCTCAAAATTCCTGAGCTCAAGCTATCCTCTCACCTTGGCCTCCCAAAGTGTTGAGATTACAAGGTGTGAGCCACCATGCCTGGCTGATAATGTGGTTTCTAACAAAAATGTTGAATAATGTTATTAATAATTACAGTTTGGGAAAGGAAAACTCAGTTAGTGAACTATAATTTTTTTTCTTAATTTTTTTAACTTAAACTTTTATATATCTTTGACAATTTGGAGATTCTTAGGGTGGTTTTATATACCTGCTTTCTAATGGTAGTTAGACGTTTCAACTCTATTCTGAAGCAGTGAAATTCAGTCTGCTTTCAAAGTCAGTGAATGCATGTTAATTTATCCCTTATTTCAGTAATAACTACATTGAGACTCCCCAAGTACTCCAATTAGTTTTTAATTTCAGCACTAAATGTGTGTTTGTTGAAAAGACCAAAGGTTGCATTATTTTCCTTCTAATATATTTACCATCCATGCCTGTTGACAAAAAGATTTTTCCAGACTTCGGTAGTTTTCAGAACTGAATGAAACCATTGTGCTGTAATGCATCTTACAGACTTTTGACTGAAATGCTTGATGTAGTTAATATACGTAGTTTTTTTTCAAAGTGAAACCACAAAGAGCTATAAAAAGAATTTCATAGCTAATTTACAGCGTATCTGTACTTGGGGAAGCCATTTAGCATCTGAGAACCTCAATCTCGTCAGCTGTAAAATGGGAGTTAGTTTTTAAGTGGAAAGAATGTTACATAAGATAAGCAGAGACAAAGTTTTTATCGGTGAAATCCAAACAACTCCTCTTCAGATGCTGTAAGCTTTATGTGTTTCTTTTTTGTTTCCCCACCCCCTAAATGTTTTTCAAACTTCCCCTGTTAGCTAAAACTTTGGGTTCCTATAAACAAGGTAAAGTTTGTCCATTGGTTTTCTCAGGGAAAAAGCAATATGAACAGTTTGGGTTATCTTAGTAAAAGGGAGAGGGCTCTGATTTTCTCGTGTCCATCCTCTGTGTGTTCTAGTCGGACTTCCCTTATCAGTCACATGGGTATCACCTTCATGTGTTGAAGCGCTATTATATCCCATTATGTGCTTGGTGCAGGGACAATAAAAATAAGATTGGTTTTGCCTTTAAGGAGTTCTCAGTCTCCTAGTGAAAGCAGATTTGTAAACAATTTACAGTGCACTATAGTGCATTATAGAGGTCCTCACAGAAGAGAAGTGTGCCCTGGGAACCAGGGAGGGTGTCCCAGCTGGTAAGATCCTTTGGGTAAGTGTGGAGGGATGTGGGCTTCCCAGTCAGCAGTGGTCAGTTCTGTTTTCCTTTATTCATTAACCCCTTCTTAACACTTATAGGTAAATGGTAATGCTGTTTCAAAGGAAATGTAAAAGTTCATTAATAATTAGTCCTTTTAATCTAATATACTTGAGAAAACAAAACCTTAAAAGCAAAATAAAAAATGTCTCACCATGACCCACCTTTTATTGATAGGAGAGGAACTAGTATCACCTGAGGATCAAACTGTACTAGTCAGTATATCAGATTTTGCTCATGTTTTTAAGTTTGAAGTCACTTTTCTGCAACCTAATTTTGTTTTCCATTTTTGCCTGAGAGATCGATTTGAAACTGCCTGTGTAGACAGTTGTCATTTCAGATATTGTAAACAATTGTTTTTACTTTAGGATGGGGTAGGTAAACTATCATCTTAGGGCCGAGTCTGGCTGTGGCCTGTTTTTATTTGGTCTACCAGCTAAAAATGGTTTTCATATTTTTGAAGGATTTTAAAAACGACAATATGCAACAGACTCCAAATAAGGCCCTCAAAGCCTTCTTACTGACTGACTCTTTAGAGAAACAAATGGGCCAACTCCTGCTTCTAACATAAAAATAATTATTGTTAAATATTTATTATAACCTTGTATATATTTTATGGCTGGACTAATATTTGGAAGCAGATCCACCCCATTGGTTCCTGTTTTTAAAAAAATTGTTCTCAAAGAACAGAATGTGTTTTGTTAGCCAGTATTGAGCGCATCATGGGCTCTGAGCATGGACTCAGAAACTCACTGAGGAGAGGCATAGTGGTGCCGAGGTAATGTTTTAAACAAAGCTGGTGTTCGGGTGGTTCTTTGTGTAGAGAAAGTGGCAGTATCTTGTGTCACACTTGCTAAGCCATTGTGTAATGACAGATTTCTGGCATATGCTAAAAGAAAGCAATTTGTACCTGATATTTGAGTTGGAAAGAGAATGTTATGTAAATAAATTGCTTTTTTCCTCATTGATAGTTTAAAATGAGCTTTTGACCTACTACAGTCTGTATGTGAATTTCTGACTGCTGATGTTTTATAAGTCCATTACTGATTCAGAACACCCTGTCTAAAGTATAGCTCCATCTCTGTCTGTGCTGTGCCCTACTTTACTGCACTCATAGAACTCAGTCTTCACCTATAACGCTGTCAGGTGCTTATTTGTGCTTTTTGTCTTTTCCGGCAGCAAAGAAAGAGGATAGGTGGTGTTTTTGTGTTTTCGAGATGTGGTCTTGCACTGTTGCTCAGGCGCGAGTGCAGTGGTACAATCATAGCTCACCACAGCCTTGAACTCCTGGGGGGACTGCAGGCGCTCACTACCACACCTGACTAATCTTTTTATTTTTATTTCTGTAGAGATGAGGTTTCACACTGTTTTGTGCAGGCTGGTCTCAAACTCCTGGCCTCAAGCCATCCTCCTGCCTCAGTCTCTCAAAGTGTTGGTGTTATAGCCATGAGCCACTATGCCTGGTCCAAGTTTGTTTTGCTTTGTTTTGTTTTTCGTTTAGCATTATTATTTTATTGCAAACTTTAAATTCTTGTTTATTGGTAGGAGAAATAGAGGGAAGGAGGACGACCAAATAGGTAAACATACCTGCCTCCTAGTGGGTAATCTTGGGCAAGTTTTTTTACCTCCCTTTGCCTCCTCATCTGTAAACAAGATCCTGCATGCCCACCTGGGATGCCTGCTGAGATGGCACACAGGAAGCGCCTGGCCTTGTGCCTGGCCCTGGTCAGTAAGGGCTGTGTGGTTCCACTTGTACCTACTAAATTCTAATCTGATTAAAAGCTTTACTAGCTCATAATGGTCATTCTTTTCCTCTAACTTAGCAGCCCAATGAAATAATATAGTAAGTAAATGTAACCTTGCTTTTTGTCCTTTTGATGCCACATGAACACAGCTGTCTTGCTAGACCCCTATTGACTTCAGCAGGGATAGCACCAGGTTTATTGGAAATTTACATATGGGATAGTCCAGTGGTGGTGGGTTGGACAGAACAGCAACTGCTTCCTGAAAGCTTGCAAAAAGCATGCAGTTTACGCAGCATTTTTACTTAACATGGTCACCCTAACAGCCTCCACCTGGCAGCCTTCATGTAACCCAAAACAAAGGGCTTGTGGGCTGGGGGTTCAGATGTTCCTCATAGATAAGGAATTGATTTCAGTGTTGGCCACTAGGATTCCTTAGCTCAGAACTCCACACACACATTCTTCTTAAGTTATGGATGTTAGGTACACCTGTACAACCATCCTGCATAAAATTCATTCCTTCAATAGAGCACCTACTTTGTGCCAGGTTTTCAGGTACTGGAGAGACATTGGTGAACAAAAAAGGGGCTTTTAAAGGATTATCACCGGCTTGGTTGACAGTCACATCCAGTGAATGGTGGAACTCATTTCCTGCTAATGTGTATTTGAGCCTGAAATGCACGTTGTTCCACCTTTCCTCAATGGCAACATGCTCTAGAAAGTAGGTGCTGGTCTGACTAAATAAAATGGGCTTTCTGTTTGGAGTTGTAAAGGGAGCCCCTCCTGAGGAAAAGAAAGAAAGACCTGCTTTCAAGAAGCTTATATTGCAGGGGAAAGACATGTCTAATACATTATCAAGGCGTGATGAGCGTGCAACTGTAAATGTTCACCTAGGCTTTGGCAAGAGGTAGAGTTAACTTTTATTCTTTACTAACTCTTTGAAGCGTTAAAACCATTGGGCAGAGCGACTTATGAGTGAACCCACAGTGATGTGTTTTTGTTGGTTTTCTGGTAAATCACTTTTGGGTTGGACAGTGAACCATGATGGTCTTTCTTCAAGAACTTGTTTTTGCAAGAGTTTGGTGATAAGTCCATCATTTGCCAAATCCACTTAACGCTTCCATCCTTTCTCAGGTGCTGTGGTTCAGGGAAATTATTGTTTTGATAGTATTTTACCTATTGCACCATTACTTTATCTGTAAATTTCTTGTAAAATATATCTTGTTATGTTTGTGTGTGTGTGTGTGTGTGTGTGTGTCGTGTGTGTGTGACAGAGTCTTGCTCTGTCGCCCAGGCTGGAGTGCAGTGGCCCGATCTTGGCTCACTGCAAGCTCCACCTCCCGGGTTCACGCCATTCTCCTGCCCCCGCCTCCTGAGTAGCTGCAACTACAGGTGCCCGCCATCACACCTGGCTAAATTTTTTTGTATTTTAGTAGAGATGGGGTTTTACTGTGTTAGCCAGGATGGTCGTGATCTCCTCACCTCGTGATCTGCCCACCTCAGCCTCCCAAAGTGCTGGGATTACAGGCATGAGCCACCGCGCCCGGCCTGTTATGTTTTTAAAGAGAAAATTGAACCACAGGTCATTTGGCTAAAGCTTAGCACATAAATATGAGATTGGAATCACTTTATTTGTAGACATATATATAGTATATGTTGGTACAGTATTTTCATTAAGGTGTGTTTCATTGCCTCAGTTAAATAATTAAGGATGTTGGCTTCTGGGATGTTGAAGTATTTGCTTACATAATCCATTGCTGTTTGGGTGAGACTCTTAAATGGATTTAGACGGTGAGATATGGTGAGAAAACTGGATTTTTTATTTAGAACCTGGTTGAGGCCGGGCGCGGTGGCTCAAGCCTGTAATCCCAGCACTTTGGGAGGCCGAGACGGGCGGATCACGAGGTCAGGAGATCGAGACCATCCTGGCTAACATGATGAAACCCCGTCTCTACTAAAAAATACAAAAAACTAGCCGGGCGAGGTGGCGGGCGCCTGTAGTCCCAGCTACTCGGGAGGCTGAGGCAGGAGAATGGCGGAAACCCGGGAGGCGGAGCTTGCAGTGAGCTGAGATCCGGCCACTGCACTCCAGTCTGGGCGACAGAGCGAGACTCCGTCTCAAAAAAAAAAAAAAAAAAATAGAACCTGGTTGAACAAGGCAATGTGGAAATAGTGTGATAGCAAGTTGCATTATATAACTTGAACAAAATCAACTGCAAAAAGACATTTTCAAAGAAATGGAGGAAAACTGAATATTTACTGAACTTGACGTATTAAGGAATTGTTTTAAATTATGTTGGATGTGATAGTGGTATTGTGATTTTTTTTTTTTTTTTTTTTTTTTAGTGCTTTAGAGCAATGCACTGAAGTTTTTACAAGTGAAATAATGAGGGCCTTAAAATTTGCCAGCAAAAAAAAAAAGTGAAAGTGGTAGAAAGAGTAGAAGAAAGAAAAATGGTGTTGAAGCTGAAAAAAGAGAGCGTGGAGGATCATGGTACTAGTTACTCTCTCTACTTTTATCAATGTTTTCAACTTTCCATAATAGAATATTTGCTTTTAAAAAGCATGTCATAGGGTAGAAAGGGAGAGATGCTTTACTTTGACTCATCAAAAAGTGCCTGAGTGTTGAGGTGGGAGGATCCCAGGGTGAGGGCAGGACCCCCATTCCCTTCTGTTGGGGCAACCTTTGTGCTCTGAATCAAATGAGTAACTGATTTAATCCCACCCGGGCCATCTCACCCTCCATGCATATGTTTTAAAAGGAGGTCTCTACTCAAAATTGCAGCTGACTTGGAAACACATAGAACGATACGTTCCCAGTTTTTTCCACTATTATTCTGTATTCTCAGTATTTTGGGGGACCCATAGGAATGGGGCAGAGTGCTGTGACCCAATTGGGAATAGGTCATTGTCTTAATAGCAACTTTCTCAGACTTGAAAATTGAAATGAACAAAATAAGGGGCATCTACTGGGTAGGGCTTTAGCCATTTTAAGACATCAATTTACATACTGGAGGCCGGGCGCGGTGGCTCAAGCCTGTAATCCCAGCACTTTGGGAGGCCGAGGCGGGCAGATCACAAGGTCAGGAGATCGAGACCATCCTGGCTAACACGGTGAAACCCCGTCTCTACTAAAAAATACAAAAAACTAGCCGGGTGAGGTGGCGGGCGCCTGTAGTCCCAGCTACTCGGGAGGCTGAGGCAGGAGAATGGCGTGAACCCAGGAGGCGGAGCTTGCAGTGAGCTGAGATCTGGCCAGTGCACTCCAGCTTGGGTGACAGAGCGAGACTCCGTCTCAAAAAAAAAAAAAAAAAAAAAATTTACATACTGGTGCTGTGGGCAAGGATGGGGGAAGGAAATACAGCAAACCATGGGTTGGGGTTGGGGTGAGTGATAGGGTTGTAAAGTGTACACCATGTCTTCTCCAGTCAAGTAATGATGTATAAATTATGCCATTTCAGATGTAACATAGTTGATACTGATAGTATAAATTGAAGAGTTTTTTTTTAAATTTTAGTATGATTTCAGAAATGGTGATTTTAAAAGTAAGTTTTGGCGGGGTTTGCTTATTTAAGCGAATTTTGTAAGCTTACTGATTTAGTTTGGAATTTTTAAAAGAAGCTATTTTGGTCTTGCTCATTATTTTGATGGCAAAAGTAAAGACTGGGGTAAGTTCAGATCTTGTCTAATCGAAGTTTCTTATAGGAGAAATGTTCTTTAACGTTGCATAATATTGCTCATGTGATCTTAACTAGGGGCAAAAATTTATCTCGGCAATGGCACAAGACTTAAGTATGGTTTATGTCATATGTCCTTTAAAAACAGGTTAACCAAGAAATTTTTTGACCTTTTTTTTTTTTTTTTTGAGACAGAGTCTCTGTCACCAGGCTGGGAGTGCAGTGGCACCATGTAGACCCACTGCAGCCTCCGACTCCCTGGTTCAAGCGATTCTCCTGCCTCAGCCCCCCGAGTAGCTGGGATTGCCGGCGTGTGCCACCATGCCCAGCTAATTTTTGTATTTTTAGTAGAGACGGTTTCACCATGTTGGCCAGGATGGTCTTGATCGCCTGACCTCGTGATCCACCCACCTCGGCCTCATCGTTTCCTAGACTTAGCGTCTCACCCCCAGATCAGAAAGGAAAAAGTCTTCACAGGCTTCTAAATTTACAGAGAAGAACCATGCGTTCCAGGTTTAATCTATAGGCCTTTAGTTCTCTGTGTTTTCTGAGCCTAGAATTAAAACCAATTCTAGCATATAATAAGCCATCTTGGCCTTGTCCGTTACTTTTGTTTATGTATATAGTTACTAAGTTTACTAAGTAGTTACTAAACTTAAGTTTCTGTATATAATTACCTGCACATTTCAGTGAAGCATGTTGGTGATGAAGTATGTATGATATACCTAGTGAAACTGAAATCACATAGTACCCAATCAAGACTTAGACTTCACAAGTTTATTAGATAAATTCTTGTTCAAGGTCACTTTCTCTTTATTTTGCCTGCCCCGAGGTGAGGAGTTGAGAAGGATGTGTAGATTGTGTTTCTAGAAAGAATAGTTTCTTTTTTTTTTTTGAGACGGAGTCTCGCTCTGCCACCCAGGCTGGAGTGTAGTGGCCGGATCTCAGCTCACTGCAAGCTCCGCCTCCCGGGTTTATGCCATTCTCCTGCCTCAGCCTCCCGAGTAGCCGGGACTGCAGGCGCCCGCCACCTCGCCCGGCTACTTTTTTTGTATTTTTTAGTAGAGACGGAGTTTCACCGGGTTAGCCAGGATGGTCTGGATCTCCTGACCTCGTGATCCGCCCGTCTCGGCCTCCCAAAGTGCTGGGATTACAGGCTTGAGCCACCGCGCCCGGCCAAGAATAGTTTCTTTGGCTGAATGTAACGTCCTTTGATTATTTCTTTTCCCTTTCCTAGGAGAAAGTGGTGTTTAAGCATTCCAGTTTACTTCCCTGTTAGATAACACACAATGTATGTTATTCCCAATGTAGAAGAAGTTGGTTCTTAGAGACACTCACCAAATAGGGACTTAAAAACTAACAGCTAATGGGTCTCAGGAGCATTATTTTCATATGCCATCAGCAGGTCGGAAATGGCCATCATCGTTACTAGGCAGTGCAGGCTTGGAACTTGGGCATGACTAGCAGTCACTTCATTGTCAGAGCTATGGAAAGCAGTTCCTTTCTGCCTCCCAGATGCAGTGAACAGTAGGGAGGGCTTAGCATAGAACTGTTTCCAACCTGGTTTTAAAATGACCCTCTTTTTAATGTGAATGCCCAGAAAGTTCCCTTCTAGTTCTAAGGTCATGATTTTCTCACTGATTATAATGAGTGCAAATGGGACTGGTTTGTCCGCTTTTTGTGTTTGTTAAGCAGCCTTGGTCTGACAGGATGTGGGTCTAGGGGCAGGAAGTGGCTTACTAAATAACTCAGAGGCAAAAGGAGCTATTTAGAAGGATTTGAGATTTCATTACATGTTCTTGAAATTATGGGGTGGCTAGTAATCTGGACTCTTTATATATGTGTGTATATATATGTGTGTATATATATATAATGTTACATAATATTTACCCTGGAATTGGGAAATACAAACTTTTCAAAAGCTTAGCACCGTTGGCATCTATTTAAAGATACTATTTTAGGAGTAATGTTAAAGAGCACAGATATTTGGGTAGCTGATTACCAGAAGTTGAGGGTCTCAGTTTCCTTAACCATTAAAAAAAGGTCATCAGACGAGGATAACCGTATACCTCGTATCGTGTACTCATTTGGAGTCACTTTACCAGTTATACTTCATCACTGTTCTGATTGGTCTACTGAAAACATACATTTATATCACATAAAAATATAACAAAGATACCTGAAAAGTCGGTTACTAGGAAATTCCACGCCCCCACTTCTGTGTCAGTACTCTGCCCTGTTAACATCTGCTGCACATTAAGAATTTAGCCTTGACATTTTAAGTTTAGCCTAATGGTGGTGGTGGAGGAGGCAGTAAGGAGAACAGTTTAGAAAAGGAGGTGTGAATGGCATGTAGTGTTAGTTTTCATCATTTAAGTTACTCAAAAAGTACCTTAAAGTGTTTCTGGCTTCACTGGGAAATGAGTTCCTGCGTCCCTGTGGTGTCAGGAGGATCGCAGAGTAGGAGACATGGCCCCTAGGATACTGGACATGGGCTGGATGCTGTATTTGAGGGATAAACCATGTATGGTTCTTGTGCTTTAAAACAAGCAAAAACCTGGCTGGGCGCGGTGGCTCACACCTCTAATCCCAGCACTTTGGGAGGCCGAGGCGAGTGGATCACGAGGTCAGGAGATCAAGACTATCCTGGCTAACACAGTGAAACCCTGTCTCTACTAAAAATACAAAATTAGCCAGGTATGGTGACGCATGCCTGTAATCCCAGCTACTCGGGAGGCTGAGGCAGGAGAATCATTTGAACCCAGGAGGTGGAGGTTGTGGATCGTGTCACTGCACTCCAGCCTGGGCAATAAGGGCGAAACTCTGCCTCAAAAAAAAAAAAAAAAAAAAGGCCGGGCGCGGTGGCTCAAGCCTGTAATCCCAGCACTTTGGGAGGCCGAGACGGGCGGATCACGAGGTCAGGAGATCCAGACCATCCTGGCTAACCCGGTGAAACCCCATGTCTACTAAAAAATACAAAAACCTAGCCGGGCGAGGTGGCGGGCGCCTGTAGTCCCAGCTACTCGGGAGGCTGAGGCAGGAGAATGGCATAAACCCGGGAGGCGGAGCTTGCAGTGAGCTGAGATCCGGCCACTGTACTCCAGCCTGGGCGACAGAGCGAGACTCCATCTCTTTTTTTTTTTTTTTTTTTTTTGAGACGGAGTCTCGCTCTGTAGCCCGGGCTGGAGTGCAGTGGCCGGATCTCAGCTCACTGCAAGCTCCGCCTCCCGGGTTTAGGCCATTCTCCTGCCTCAGCCTCCCGAGTAGCTGGGACTACAGGCGCCCGCCACCTCGCCCGGCTAGATTTTTGTATTTTTTTTTTTTTTTTAGTAGAGACGGGGTTTCACCGTATTAGCCAGGATGGTCTTGATCTCCTGACCTCGTGATCCGCCCGTCTCGGCCTCCCAAAGTGCTGGGATTACAGGCTTGAGCCACCGCGCCCGCGAGACTCCATCTCAAAAAAAAAAAAAAAAAAAGTTATCTGGGCGTGGTGGCACATACCTGTAATCCCAGCTACTTGGGAGGCTGAGGCAGGAGAATCGCTTGAACCTGGGAGGCGGAGGTTGCAGTGAGCCAAGATCGCACCATTGTCCTCCAGCCTGGGCAAAAAGAGCGAAACTCCATCTCAAAAAAAAAAAAAAAATCCTAACAAAAATTGATACTTGGCCAATCTCCCTTTCCGCCAGACTTGCTGGCAGTTAAAATTTGAAACAGTGACTGTACCGAAACGCTTTTTATTCCGGTTAAAAGTTGTACTCTCATTTCCTAAAATGAGGACTGAACTGAGAAACTAGCTACAGCTGCTATGGTTTTCCATAGCGTTAAGTTGGCTCCTTTGATGTTGAAGTCTGTAGTTATGACCTTGCTTTCATTAGTAGTTAGCACCTGGGCAGGTACTAACCAATGAATGCCCTTTACACCCGGCAAGAAGGAATGATGGGTGGGGAGGCCAGATTGTTTCAATCTAAAGGGCACTTGTGGGTTTCATTTTCTGATAGACACTGCCTACAGGCAACTAAGTCATTCCATTAACTGTCATTGTCAATCCATGTGTAGCCAAACTTGAATTCTCCTGCTGGTTTAGCTTCCTGATGGGGAATAACTGCTGTCACAAGGGACAGTGTCTGTAGCTCCATCATGGGCCCCAGGATGTCCCACAGCAGCTAACACTGGTCTGTACTCGGGACTCTGCCACCTGGTCAGTGACTTTCTGTGCATCATGTTCCTGGGAATAGTATGACTGTCCATGATTCCTAGGAAAGCTTAAGGAATGACTGAGGACAAGGAGCTAGCACTTTGACCCCTGTGGGGAGTGCTGTCTGTAGTGGTTATCAGGGCTGTGACAAGTGGACTCTTGTGAGCTCCAACACTGGATGATTTTATTATTCCTATTACTTAGGCAATAAAAGACTAATACATATCCTGGTGTTATATAATTATATGAAAACTTATCAGAATGAGTTTTATAACTAGTGTACCCATGTTTTTGTTACTGTGCTACAGACAAAATGATACACTGAAATTTTACTGAATTACCTGACAATTTTTGTTACAATTAATTCTGTGCACTTTTTACAAGATTTGTGGAGCGTAAATAGGTGGCTGGCCTTTCTTTGGCATCTGAACATTTTCCTGAGCCCAATAGACAAGCAGATTTTTTTTTTTTTTTTTTTAAATGGAGACAGGGTTCTCCTCATGCCCATAATCCCAGCACCCTGCCCAGTTCGGGACCAGGCTGGAAACATGGTGAAACCACGTCTCTGCTAAAAATACAAAAGTTAGTTGGGCATAGTGGTGCATGCCTGTAATCCCAGATACTCTGGAAACTGAGGCAGGAGAATCGCTTGAACTCAGGAGGTGGAGGCTGCGGTGAGCCGAGATTGTGTCACTGCACTCCAACCTTGACAGCGAGACCATGTCTCAAAAAAAATATAGGGTTCTGTTACCCAATATGGTGGCGCAATCATGGCTCACTGCAGGCTTGACCTAGGCCCAAGTGATCTTCCCACATTGGCCTTCCAAAGTTCTAGGGTTACAGGAGTGAGCCACTGTGCCCGGCCAAGATTTCTTTGCCTTTGTGTTCACGTTCTTCTTTAACCTTAAAAGAAGAGGTCATATAAAATAATGATCAGGTATAATTTAAGATACAGAAAACTCGATAGAAAGGAGTAGCTGTGTGTTCTACATCTTCATTGCATTTGCTGATACATCTCAGGATTATTAGTACAATTTTTTTTTTTTTTTTGAGACAGTCTCACTCTGTCTCCCAGGCTGGAGTGCAGTGCCACAGTCTCAGCACACTGCAGCCTCCATCTCCCAGGTTCAAGCGATTCTTCTGCCTCAGTCCCCAGTGTATCTGGGATTATGAATGTGCACCACCACACTTGGCTAATATTTTGTATTTTTAGTGGAGACGGGATTTCACCATGTTGGCCAGGATGGTCTCAAACTGCTGGTCTCAACTGATGCGCCCGCCTAAACCTCCCAAAGTGGTGGGATTATAGGCGTGAGCCACCATGTGCAGCCCAGCGTGATGTATTTATACTGTTATTTCCACCTCCTAAAGGTCAACAAGGACACTTAGCTCAAGAAGGCTGATGTTGAGAGAGACCGCTTATCAGAACAGGATCTCTGAGGAAAAAGGGAGCTTAAATATGTGTCCCTGGAATTTCTTCTAGCCCTTTCCTCAGTGACATGGCCACTGCTATGGGTGGGAATGTTTAGTGAAGGACCCTGACCAGTGATTGATGTCTTTGCCAAGTATATTGTCAGGTCAATGTCATAGATTGATTTTTTATATATATATATATAGAGAGAGAGAGAGACTTCATATAATAGAAAATAATATTTTAAGGACCACCTTGCTATTTTACTTCCCTGATAATGTTTTGAATATTTTGATAAATACCTTTAGCAACATAGTGGTTCTCATCTCAGCCTTCTCTGTCCTTGAAAGGTGTTATTTGTAACAGGGTGGTTTCTGGACTGCCTTTCTGGAGTAAAACTTGGGCACTTCTAACCATACGCTTGCTGGAAACCATAATGTTAAATGTAGTCATTGGGTTATCATTTGCAACTACATTGATATAATTTTGTATATAAAACAGTTTGCTACGGGGAGCAGCATTGTTCATGTAAGAAAGACATTTGCTTCGTATAATACATGGAAACAAAGTTATCTTTTCAATGTTAACCGTTACTGTAACATTGCAAAAAAAGGTTGTTGATGTGGAGAAAGAAGAGCTTAAAAAACCCACAAACAATTCACTTGCCTCTCGGGCTTTTCTGCTTTGCCTAACTTGACTGAATTAGAGTATCTGCATTTCTGCACTAAGCTGGTTAAGGTTTGCTAAGTCAATGGTAATGTTTTACAGAGCTTGGCTATTTGTTAGCCAGCATTTGTGGAAAACAACCAGTGTCTGTCATAGCTAGTGCTATAATTTATTCAGTTGGCATATTGTTCATGGAGACAGTGAGATAAGGGGATCAGGATCCAGAGAGACTACTAAAATATGTGAGTCCATCTGTTGTGATCTGAGGTTTCATTAGAGAAAACCTGTCTGCCTGTACAATGAATGGAGACTTAGTAAGGATATTTTTATATAAAGGATTATAAATCAGCAGAGGTAAGTACATTAATCTTGGCCAAACAGGTCGTGTCCTTTTGCATTTTCCCGATGGCAAGTTCTGCCCCCTGCTGCCCGGGCACTGTTGGTCATAGCGTGGCCTTGGCCAGCAGCATTGGCATCAGCTGTGAGCCGGTAAACATGGAAATGTAGGCCCTTCCCAACCTGAGTCAGACCCTTAGCCTGGGGTCCAGGAAACTATTTTAACAAGCTCCCAGGTGATTTTTTTCACATTTCAAGTTTGAGCACCTTGAGGGCTTATGAATGGCTGCATATAAGGTACAGCTGGCCATATGTCTTAAATGACTTCAAGGAGATGTGAGCCAGGCCTCCTCTTCCCACACTAGACTTCATGAACCATACCTGGTATTGTCATGTTTTTGTGAGCAGCCGTGAATAGGACTGGGGGAGAGAGATGTTCAGCCAATAAAGTCTAAAATGGAAAGGGAATGTTCAGTTATAACAAAACAAATTTTTGTAATTAGAATGCTGGGTTGTGCTCAGCATCATTGGAGTTCAATGTGGAGCAGTGGCTCACACCTGTAATCCCGGCACTTTGAGAAGCTGAGTTGGGCAGATCCCTTGAGTTCAGGAGTTTGAGACCACCCTGGGCAACATGGTGAAACTCCATCTCTACAAAAAAATAGAAAAATTAGCCAGCTGTGGTGGCGGGTGCCTGTGGTCCCAGCTAAGGAGGCTAAGGCAGGGGGAATCTCTTGAACCCTGGTGGCAGAAGTTGCAGTGAGCTGAGATCGTGCCACTGCACTCCACCCTGGGTGACAGAGCGAGACCCTTTCTCAAAAAAAAAAAAAAAAAAAAAGTGGAGCAGCAAACTAAGACCCTCTTCCATCGAGGGAAGTCTCTGAAGCAAAGCTGAGCCGGCCTCTCAGCTCTGCACTGGTGGGGCACCCCATGGCACCCAGAAGCAGTGAGAGGGCTAACGCAGCAGAGCGCAGCATGGCCATGCATGATTGGAGTGCCGCTACTGCGTTCATGTCAGTTTGGCAGCCAGCAACTTCTAAGAACGTAGAATATTTTCATTTAGAACTTAAAAACAGTAAACCCTAAAAGTTTAGTGTTTAAAAATTCATTTTTGTTTCTCTCTAAAGAGTTTTATTCTTTTGAAAATGACCACAGTCTAGTTTGAATGCCATTGTTTCTCAGCTGTTTCTTATTTGCAATTGCTAAAAGCAGCAAGGAGCAAGTTAAATGTCCATCACCTGAATGGGTAGACAGAAGTGACATCCACACAATGGAATATTACTGGGCAGTAAAAAAAGAATGAAGTGCTGGTACATGCTGCAACATGAATAACCCTTTTAGACATTATGCTAAGTCATGGGATTCAGTCACAAAAGACTGCATGTTATAAAATTCTGTGTCTCTGAAATGTCCAGAATAGGCAGATCCTTAGAGACAGAAAGTAGATTGGTGGTTTCCAGGGGCTGAGGGAGCAGGAGGAATGGAGAATGACTGCCAGTGGCCATGGAGTTTCTTTTTGGGCTGACAAACTATTCCAAAACTAGATAGCAGTGTCAGTTGCATAACTCTGAATATACTAAAGACCACTGAATTATACATTTTACATGGATAAATTTTATGGTAAATTATATTTCAATAGCTGCTATTTAAAGTACATAGTGACTCAACATGAAAGGAAACATACGGTTTTGTCTCTAATTACCCAACTAAGTGAACCAAAATAGCAGCTAAAAAGCTTTTAATTCATTTATCATTGGTTGTAAGAATTTTCCCTATCATACTCCCATCTGTGGGAGAAAATTTACTGTGTCTACTTCCTATCAGAGCATTTCTAAGTATTTGAAAGGTCCTATCCAAATATTTGAAAGCTGTTAAAAGTTGCTGAAGTGGCACCTTCGGAAGAGGGCTGGAATGTTTGATAACAACGTTGACGTTTTAAATGATATGGAAGGTCAAGCTCGCAATGTAATCTTGGGTGGTGGTGGCTGGATGGCTCTACTCAGACTGGTTTTATAGTAAATGGCAGGTGTGATAATAGAGGGATTAATCTGTTATCACTGAATCCACTGCCTGAAATTCAAACATTCAGATGCTCCCATTTGAATTTCCCTTTTTTATTTTACATGGTTTTCCTAGTTTTTGAGTACATAAAAAAAATTATTGTAAACTTTTTTCCTGCAGTGTTCTGGCCTCTAAAATTAAATCTGGTTCTTTTGTCTAAGACTCAAGGGTTGCTTTCCTATAATGTTTGTGGAGGAACTGATCTTGGACTTTTCCCTCCTGTCTTGGGCTTTTATTGCAGTTTGAATTTGTGCTGTAAGAAGTGTGACTGTAGAGGTAATCTTCAAGTTTAAAATATTCAGAGGGAATAATGCATACCTATATTTATTTACCAAAATGAGGAAAATACCTGGGAAATAATTTGATGGCTGAAGAATATTCAGCAATTCATAGATTAGAAGCAAAATACAAAATTTAATTGTCAACTTGGTATCTTTTTCATTCCTTAGACTCTTAGAAGGCATTTTAGATGCCATTTTGATAAAATTAAACTGGGAAGACTCAGATATCATGTTTTCCCAACTATATTCTGAAAAATGCTAGTTCCCTGAGATGCTCCATGGAAATAATCTGTGAGCAGAACAGTCTGGGAAGCGGAGACTGTGGCCCCGTCTTGGGCTGCCACTGTTGGCATGAACACGGCAGACAGGCAGCAGCCTTTCAGCTAAAGAAGGAAGAAAGAAAACCCCACCTTAACCACTGCAGACTTGCATGACCTCCAAACACTGCCCCCACAGCACATCCCCATTTTTGTCCCTTTCCCTTTCAAAGCCAAATAATTTCAAAGAGAACTACGTAGCTGCTGGGTTGGGATGGTGTCAAAAGCCAGACACGATGATTTTAAGTCATAGAATGATCAAGCTGGAAGATGCTCACAGATTAAATGGTCTCCAGCCACTCAATATCACCAGCAAGGGAGAGGAACAGGGTTGGCCTGAGTGAGGCTGGGGCCACCCCTGCCAGCAGGCCTGTGTGCCGGGCTCAGGTGCTTCAAGGAATTGAGCAAAGAGGATGTTGGGTTTATTTTGTTTTAATTAGGCGAATTGTTGAGTTTATTTAAAAACAAAGCAGATTGGGGTTGAACACCCTGCATGTCCATTGCATTGGAGTGGTAACACCTGTGCCATCGTGTGACTGCCTGGAGGGGTACTTTCCCTCTGGGGAAAGTGAACACAGGTGTGTTGTCCCTTTTCCGTGAAAACACTCTACTTGCTGGTCTTGAATAGCATTCTAGTGGGTTACTTTCCTCCTAGTGGTCAGACAGTATTTATTGGACCTCTGGCTCCATTGGCATGTGTCCCCTAAGGAGGAGACTCTTCAGGGGGTACTCATACCTCTTCTATCCGATGGCACTGACTGTGTCACACCTGGCCTGCGGGCTTTGAAGCTAGCATTTCAGAGTGGGAAAAGGCCTCAAGCCATCTAGTCCAAACTCTACCTGCAGATCGGATAACTGATGCCCAGTGGCAGAAAGTCATTTGCTGGGGATCCTCAGATTACAGAGCTAGCTCTCAAACCCAGGCCTTCTGCCTCCTGTGTCTTGTCTTCCAGTGATTCCCAAATTTGGCCTCCTCAAAATCACTTGTGGAAGTGACTGGGCTGAGGGTGTTTGAAAAGCTTCTGTGAGGATTCTGATGGTGGGGCTGATGTGGGAAGCACCATGGTATGGGATCACTGTTTGAGGCACAGCCATCTTCATTAATGTGTAAGCCACTCAGGGATAGGGAGGGCTAATGCTTCTCTGTACTCACAATGCCTATCATGGTGCCTGGCACACCTTGCAGTATTTAATTAGTGTTTGTGGATCGAATGAACATGTTAGGTGCCCACTAGCAGGGGTTGGTCCTGTAGTCTGTGGCCATGGAACATTAGAAGAATAAAGCTATTGTGGTTCATACTGTAGTATAAGTTTGAGCTGAGTTACTACAACACAAATTTTTTTTGAAGTTTTTAAAAGTTAGAGACGGGTTCTCGCTATGTTGCCCAGGGTGGTCTCAAACTCCTCGCCTTGAGATCCTCCTGCCTTGGCTCCCCAAAGGGCTGCGATTACAGGCCTGAGCCATTATACCTGGCCGACAAATAAAATTATTTATTTATTTTTTACAATGGAATCTCACCCTGTCACCTAGGCTGGAGTGCAGTGGCGTGATCTTGGCTCACTGCAACCTCTGCCTCCTGGATTCAAGCAATTCTCTCTCCTCAGCCTCCTGAGTAGCTGGGATTACAAGTGTGTGCCACCACACTTGGCTAATTTTTGTATTTTTAGTAGAGATGGGGTTTTACCATGTTGGCCAGGCTGGTCTTGAACTCCTGACCTCAAGTGATCTGCCTGCCTTGGCCCCCCAGAGTGCTGTGATTACAGGCAGGAGCCACTGCGCCTGGCCTAGAATTTTTTAGAGTAGATTATTAAGCAAAGGGAGAGTAGAGACAGTATTGGTTTTTCATTAACTTCATCTGCACCATCAACCACATGGTTCTTTTTGTCTGGGGAGTGGTACAGGAGTAAAATTAAACTTAAATCACCACCACCACCCCCCAAGCAAAGCATAACTTTAAAAAGTTTTTAATATTTTGGCAAACCTGATAGAAATATTGCCCTTTTTTGGGTAGATCTTAGATGACTAACTGCTTACTATACACACACCTGTACCACACATGTGATTGTGTTGCCTTCACCGAACACAGTTCTTGATAAGTGTGTAATCTAAGGGGAATTACTAAGATAATAAAAACTGCAAACCATGCGCTCTTTTTCTCCAGTCTTTGCACATAGTTTGGATTTGTGTAGCGGTGTATTTAAGCCCATGGACTTGAGTTTTTTGTGGGACAATCATTGCGTGTATCAGATTCATACAGTCCCAGTCCCCCATTATTCCTGTGGCACTGTTGAAGATACAAGAACCAGCTGGCATTCAAATATGTTGAGCAAAACAGTTGCTGACTAGGGAAACCTAACACCCTGATAATAAAATGGAAAATTGGGATTTAGATGTGTTTTCTCAGTTGCTGAAGCGTGGTGCTGCTGGTGCTGCTGGTGCTGCTGGTGCTGCTGGTGCTGCTGGTGCTGCTGGTGCTGCTGGTGCTGCTGGTGCTGGTGCTGGTGCTGCTGGTGCTGGTGCTGCTGGTGCTGGTGCTGCTGGTGCTGGTGCTGGTGCTGGTGCTGGTGCTGCTGGTGCTGGTGCTGGTGGTGTTTTTGAGTCTCGCTCTATCGCCCAGGCTGGAGTGTAGGGGTGCGATCTTGCTCACTTCAACCTCTGCCTCCCAGGTTCAAGCACTTCTGCCTCAGCCTCCCAAGTAGCTGGGACTATGTACAGGCACGTGCCATCACGCCCAGCTAATTTTTGTATTTTTAGTAGAGACGGGGTTTCACTATGTTGGCCAGGCTGGTCTCGAACGCCTGATCTCAAGTGAGCCACCTGCCTTGGCCTCCCAAAGTGCTGGGATTACAGGCGTGAACTGCTGCACCTGGCCCCAAAGTCTGGTTTGTTTTTTTTTTTTTTTTTCAAGCCCTTGGATAAGTAGACAAAGTATGTATGTAAATGGTCCTGTCATCTCAGTGAATGTCTCATTTTAAACTTCGGTGAAAGCTTATGCTGTATATGTAGCACATTATTTTATCCATAATTGTCTTCCTAAACATGGAACTGTCTATCATGCAGTAGGTTAAGGCAGTGCCGTGCTGTGGTCCTTAATCTGGGGAGGATCTCCTCCCTTTTCCCCATAGAGCATTTGGAAATGTGTATGTGGATGGGGTTGCTTTTAGGTGTTCCAATGACTGGGGACACTCAGTCATTGGATGGCTTAAGGATGCTAAACGTTCCTGAGTACTTGGGATAGTCTTGCAGAATGAATACCTCTGCTGTCCAGAATGACGAGCACCCCCAGTGGGAAACACTAGTAGCCTAATGACTAATCAAGTAACAGACAGCCCTTTAACTTAAAGCAGCTCATTAACATAGTGTTCATTTACCTGTTGAGATCTTGTGAGTATCTTCTCCTCAATCTCTGTGTAAAGATACAGATGTAGAGCCTGCCCTATGTATACATATATGAATGTAGGAGATCGAGACCATCCTGGCTAACATGGTGAAACTGTCTCTACTAAAAATACAAAAAATTAGCTGGGCGTGGTGGCAGGCACCTGTAGTCCCAGCTACTCGGGAGGCTGAGGCAGGAGAATGGCGTGAACCTGGGAGGCGGAGCTTGCAATGAGCCGAGATCACACCACTGCACTCCAGCCTGGGCGACAGAGCAAGACGCCGTCTCAAAAAAAAAAAAAAAAAAGAAAAAAATTGGAGTCTGAAATCTCGTGTGCATGGACTCTGGTCATTTGTCTTTGTCCTAACCAGGTAGTAGCCTTCAGTTCTAATTGTACTTGGGGTTCCACTTCTGAACCAGTAGATAGTAGAGAAAGAAAGGCATACCCAGGGCTCTGCATTTGTGAGCGAATGCCCCTCCACTTTTGTTTTGAGTGTGATATGTCATTGTTGGCTTCTATGTATGTAGCTGGAGCTGCATTTGTTATTGAAATATTTGACTTGGGGTTGGTTTTCCCGTCTCTAATACCGGCCCTTGGAACCATAATTGAGAGAAATGCATGCTTTATTTCATGCTTCATAACAGCCATTTTGTGATTTTAAAAAAAATTACCAGCAGGAAATGAAAGAAAAGTAGGTTTTTATATTTTAGTATGATTAAAGACTTTAAAACAGGTCTTGTTGCCTCTCAGTAAACTTGAGTTCTTTAACTTCTGGACTTGGAATTGTGGAGAAAACTTTTAAAACAAGACCTGAAAAACGATACTTCTGTACTTGTTATACCAGTCAGGGAGCCTTTAAGGCATATTGGATGTATATCAGAGGACCTCTCAATCATCACAGTCTGAAATGTTGTTGGGACAGGAGTGGAGGTGGGGCGGGTGGTTCCTGAAGTAGGAAGTGACATTTGGTGAGTGCTGAATATTTCTGGTGCCCTGGCTGAATAACAAAACCTCTGTCGCCAAATCCTGGCACAGGTAATATGTCCTCATTACATTTACACCTGTGTTAGGAAGAATCCAGGATAGGTATCTCTCCAGCTTCTGTGTATTTCACTTGAAAATGGTGAGAAGCAAACATTTCTTAATATTAAGCATTATAGTTGCTTTGTGGCTCTGCTATTTTCCTTTGGGACAGTGACATAAAGTAGCCAAATTTGAGTATTTTTCATATGCTTTAGTAAATCTGGGTTTTCTCAAGTGATAAATTTGAAAACTACCTTGATGTGAGTGGATTGTTTTATTGTTGTTGTGTTTTTTTGTTTTGAGATGGAGTCTTGCTCAGTTGCCCAGGCTGGAGTGCAGTGGCACAACCTTGACTCACCGCAATCTCCGCCTTCTGGGATCAAGCAATTCTCCTGCCTCAGCCTCCTGAGTAGCTGGGACTACAAGCGTGTGCCACCATGCCCAGCTAATTTTGTATTTTTAATAGAGATAGGGCTTTACCACGTTGGCCAGGCTGGTCTTGAACTCCTGACCTCAAGTGGTCCACCTGCCTCAGCCTCCCGAAGTGCTGGGATTACAGGTGTGAGTCAGTGGCGCCCGACTGTGTTTTTTTTTTTGAGGCGGAGTCTCGCTCTGTCTCCCGGACTGGAGTGCAGTGGCCGGATCTCAGCTCACTGCAAGCTCCGCCTCCCGGGTTTACGCCATTCTCCTGCCTCAGCCTCCCGAGTAGCTGGGACTACAGGCGCCCGCCACCTCGCCCAGCTAGTTTTTGTATTTTTAGTAGAGACGGGGTTTCACCGTGTTAGCCAGGATGGTCTCGATCTCCTGACCTCGTGATCCACCCGTCTCGGCCTCCCAAAGTGCTGGGATTACAGGCTTGAGCCACCGTGCCCGGCCTGTTTTTTTTTTTTAAACAGCTACATGGCAACATTAGAAATATTTTAAGGCCCTCCTGTCTCTACCTCCTCAATTCTGTGTCTCGCCATCCTGATACTATTTCCATTTTTACATTTTATTTTCATCTCTTGTCTAAATAGATCTCACATTTGCATTGAGAGAGTATTGCTTGTCATATTTTTGATTTCAGAAGCAATTTGCCTAGTTTCTATTTTCATAATTATAATTTAATATCACTACATAATCCATCTTTGATGTGTCTTTGGACATTTCATCCTTTGTCTCTCACTATGGTTTCTAAGGTTGCTTCAAAACTTCTGGTACAAAGCTCTTTCTCTCTTCCCTTGTCTGACTCCCTTGGTGCCCCTCGGGAGCCCTCCTGCCTCCTTTGGCTGTCGTAAGGCTCATATGAGATGGTGCGTGGAAAAATAGGTTAAACTATTGTTTTTAAAAAAAAAAACTGCTTAGGTTGGGCAAGGTGACCCATGTCTGTAATCTCAGCACTATGGAAGGCTGAGATGGAAGGCTTGCTTGAGCCTAGGAGCTCAAGACCAGCCTAGGCGACATAGTGAGACCCTGTCTCTACAAAAAGTTTTAAGAAAAAAAAACGAGCTAGTCATGGTGGCACCTATAGTGCCAGCTACTCGAGAGGCTGCGGTGGGAGGCGTTCATGTGAGCCTGGGAGGTCAGGACTATAGTGAGCTGTTACCACGCCACTGCACTCCAGCTTGGGTGACAGAGCAAGACCCTGTCTCAGAAAAGAGAAAAACTGCTTAGACCTAAGTGTCAGTGTGCTTTATTAAAGCAAAGAGGCTGCGTTTGGTTCACACTGTGCGCCTGCTGAGATGTCCCCAGCCATCTGCAGTCAGGAGTGGTGTGTGGCTTCCTGACTAGCACAGGAACTGATGTCAGGCCTGTGCCGTCGCCACACTGAGGAGCAGCTTGTGTAGAAGGTGCAGGAGGTTATCAGAAGAAAAGAAGACTCAGTTAAGCGTAATTTGTTTCATTCTGTTTTTCAGATCAATGTCCGAGTTACCACCATGGATGCAGAGCTGGAGTTTGCAATCCAGCCAAATACAACTGGAAAACAGCTTTTTGATCAGGTTGGTCTCTGAACTTGAGAGTTAACTCCATCTACAAAAAAAATTGTTTTGCAACATTTCAATTATTTTGTTTGCTAAGCATATTACCTTGTTTTACTCACTTGAGGTAATAGATGAGAAGGATCTTTTAAAAGGTGAAAGTATTTCATGATAGCATTATAAAATGCATTAATAGACACGTATATCATGCCTAGGAGGTATATGAAAGCACACAGCTATCTGTTGTATAAAGCCAGGTGGATTCAGTGTGTTACCAGCCATGGAAGCAAAGGGCTGAACAGAGTGATTGTGCTTGTCAGTGTAAGGAGGTGTGCTGGCCTGTGTCTCTCACCTTGTGTTAGAGACTCGGCTTCCTACCCCCAGCCGCCTCCACCTCCAGAGTAGAACCCCTCTCACTGCGTGGATGAGTGAACCTTAGTTGTCTCAGCAGTTGGTGCAGCTTCTCATTTCTAAGTGGTCATACCTGAACTTCTGAAAAGAAGAAATGAAGATTTAGAGAAAAAAATTCACTTTTTAAAATTGGAAGATTTTTTTAAAAATCAAGTATTTATTAGTGATATTACTATTTATTTATTAAATGCTTTTTTCCCTAATAACAGCTGCTCCAAATACAGTTTCCTTTTTTTTTTTCTTTGAGACTGAGTCTCGTTCTGTTGCCCAGGCTGGAGTGCAGTGGTGCAATCTTGGCTCACTGCAACCTGTCTCCCAAGTTCAAGCAGTTCTCCTGCATGAGCCTCCCCAATAGCTGGGATTACAGGCGCATGCTACCACGCCCTGCTAATTTTTGTATTTTTAATAGAGACGGAGTTTCTCCATGTTTGCCAGGCTGGTCTTGAACTCCTGAACTCAAGTGATCCACCCGCCTCAGCCTCCCAGAGTGCTGGGATTACAGGTGTGAGCCCACGCTCAGCCCAAATACAGTCTTAATGGCTTGGATCTTTTCCAGTCAAGGAGTTACTAAAAACCATCATTTAGTTGTTTTTTTTTTTTTTTAAGACGGAGTATCACTCTGTCGCCCAGGCTGGAGTGCAGTAGGGCAATCTCCACTCACTGCAAGCTCCGCCTCCCGGGTTTGCGCCATTCTCCTGCCTCAGCCTCCCGAGTAGCTGGGACTACAGGTGCCCGCCACCACACCCAGCTAATCTTTGTATTTTTAGTAGGAACGGGGTTTCACCATGTTAGCCAGGATGGTCTCGATCTCCAGACCTCGTGATCCACCCAGCTTGGCCTCCCAAAGTGCTGGGATTACGGGTGTGAGCCACCACACCTGGCCTATTTAGTGTTTTTGTAGCACAGGTCAGAAGTTTTTTTCTGCAAATGGCTGGAGAGTACGTATTTTAGACTTGCAGCCCACACAGTTGCTGTCATAACTACTCAGCTCTGCCATTGTAGTATTGAGAGCAGCCATAAACACGTGAAGATTCAAGCATGACTGTTTTCTAGTCAAGCTCTGTGTGGGCACTGATTTTTTTTTTTTTTTTTGAGACAGAGTCTCGCTCTGTCACCCAGGCTGGAGTGCAGTGGCACAGTGGCACGACATTGGCTCACTGCAAGGGTTCACGCCATTCTCCTGCCTCAGCCTCCTGAGTAGCTGGGACTACAGGCGCCCACCACCATGCCCAGCTAATCTTTTTTGTATTTTTAGTAGAGACGGGGTTTCATTGTGTTAGCCAGGATGGCCTCTGTCTCCTGACCTTGTGATCCGCCCACCTCGTCCTCCCAAAGTCCTGGGATTACAGGCGTGAGCCACTGTGCCTGGCTGGGCACTGATATTTTTATGTAATTTCCCCATCACCACCATTGAAAAAATGTAAACCCATTCTTAGCCTATGGGCTGCACAAATAGCCAGCAGACAAGATTTGGTCCATGGGCCTTAGCTTGCTGCACTTGCGTTATTTACAACTCTCTCCTGTAGTTCACTGCAGAACCAGCTTTGTGACATGTACAGCAGTGCCCTATGCATGACAAGGCACCAGGGCAGCACCCGTCTAACACCTCACAGTTTCAAAACATCAGACTCTTTGATCTCTCTTATCTTTTTTGATATTTAACAGTGTTTTCCGTTTCTTAAGAAAACACTTTAGATATTCCACTCCAGCAGTCATACCCCAGTAAAGAATGTTCATTTTTGGTAAAAAGCTTTTTGAACACATTTTATTATAAGTGACCCCCTCAGACGGAAATGGATAGAGCTACTAGATCTCACCTTATGGTTTATATTAGAAAACAGTCCTCTTCCCTCCCCTCTCGCTCCTGTTTCCCTGCTTGACTTTGTGAACCAAGTAGGCCAGAGGTCGTGGAGTGGAAAGGACCTTTGTGGCAGTAGTCAGTAACGCAAGTCACTGCAAGGCCCATCCACCCCGCTCTCAGCGTCTGTGAGCTCACTCAGGTGCCAGCGAAGACTCTTTCTTGAGATGGGCGGCCCAGAATGATTCCCCGTTGCTGCATATTCCTCGTGAGACATGGAGTTCACTTTCCGTAAGACTGGTGAGCCACCGTGAAGGCTATGATAACTTTTCTGTGGAGCAGTTCTAAGTTGTAAAGAAAGCAAGATCTTCTTTTCTGGACTAAATGGATTCTTCTCTGGGGCCAGTAGAGGAGCAGGGCCAGGTGCGAGTTGCAAGTCCTTTGAACCATCCCGAGGGGCCCTACTGGTAGAAGTGATACTCTGTGTTCTAGCACCAAACCCAGAAATTAGAGTGGGTGGTGATTGGGAAACCTAGGAGGGAGAATTTTAGCACACTTAGACCACAGGAGACTCCACCCATGCTTGATCATATCTCCCTCTCACTCCAAAAAGGAGTGCCCAGAAGCAGTGGGCTGGCTCCGTGCAGCAAAGCGTGTGGTTGCCAGAATGTGCCCAGGTGGATGCCCCCAGAGTAAGTGCAGTGCCAGTGGCCGATCATCATGACAGCTTCCACTGTTATTTTGAGGTCGTTTCCCGGGTCTGCCTCACCTGGTAGGGATAAAGATATTTACTACTCTGGGTGAGGCTGGACTTGGAGTAAAAATTTAAAGGTTTCTCCTGAAAGAGAATCCTGAAGTAAGTTGAGTGCTGCCAGCTGAACCCTGTACAGCACACTTGCGTAAGGCCCTGGCTTCTGGTTGGTTCTGCCAGTGTGTCCCTTGGTTAGCCTCCTGGCGACTGAGTTCTTACCTATAAATGAGACCTTCTCGAGCAAAAACTTTAAAGCAGGGTTGGAAGCCCTAGGATAAGTGAAAAAACTAGGTCATAGTTATGGAGAAGTTTCTGATGGAAAGCTCATTCCTGGACCTGGATGTCACTGAAAATAAGGTCTTGAAGGGAGTAGCTTGAAAGAGATTGGAGGTAATCAGCTCTTCTCCCCCAATACCCCTTTGTTACTCAGCTCTTGCCTGCAGCGCCCCCCCCCCCCACGCCAGCGTCAAGCCCTGGAGTGCTTCTGCTTTACTCCTGGGTCCTAGTCCAAGGCTTCAGTGTGATGGAGAACATCCGGGGCCAGCTGCCACATTGAGGGACAGAGCCAGGGCTGGACTGCAGCCCAGGTGTCTTGATAAGCTGGCCCCCCAATGCCAGAAGCTCCTGAGTGGGGAGGAGCTGCTCCAACTGTTGCTTGAGATTGAGTTAAATAGACATCTCCCACCTTTTCCTTCCTAAAAATCTGCCATTTAAAACACCACTGAGCCCAGCACTTTGGAAGGTCGAGGCAGGAGGATTGCTTGAGCCCAGTTTCCTGTAGGCTACCAGCCTGCGCAACATGGCAAAAACCTATATCTACAAAAAATATAAAAATTAGCCAGGCGTTGTGGCACATGCCTGTAGACTCAGCTACTCAGGTGGCTGAGGTCAGAGAATCGCTTGAGCCCAGAAGGTTGAGGCTGCATTGAGCCAAGATCGTACCACTTGTACTCCAGCGTCGGCAACAGTTTAAGACCCTGGCTCACAAACCAAACCAAAACAAACAAAACCAAACACCTCTGAGGCAGAGTTAGGGAGTAGACACAAACGTAGAGACTCTCCACCCATGGTGTGTCAGGATTCACCAATGAAGGGAATGGCAAGGGGTGTTTTTCTAGGAATGTTGGCTTCTTCCTTGTAGGGATGACCTATGGGTTGATTTTTAGAGCGGACTGAAGAGAGGAAGATTGTTTAATTCTAACGTGTCCCTTTGGGGAATGCATTGTGTGAGCAGTAGGATTCTGAAACACACTCTGAGCATAGTTATCCTGGACATTGATAGAAAATTCCTGCTAGGAAGGTGTGCGCAGGTTAAGGCAGCCAGGGACAGGCCTCACTGAGAGAGAGAGGCTCTCATTTGGACTGCATGGTATGGCCACAGGTTCTGTGATATGCCCTGTGGAAGGGGGATGGCCACAGCATAGCAGATGCAGAAGAGGGTCCTGAGCTGTGACCCTGAAAATCCATGAGAGCCTGACAGTTATGTCAAGTGGAAGTCAAGTGGACAAGAGATTATTTCTAACTGGTTCAGATGTGCAGGCTGAGGCTGCAGTTGGGTGGATGAAGTGACGGATGGCATCAGAGAGCAAGCAATTTCTTAGGCATATGGGGTTTTCTTGTGTAACATTTTTTTTTTTTTTTTTTTTTTTTTTTGAGATGGAGTCTCAGTTGCCCAGGATGGAGTGCAGTGGCGCAATCTCGGTTCACTGCCACCTCTGCCTCCTGGGTTCAAGCGAATCTCCTGCCTCAGCCTCCTGAGTAGCTGGGATTACAGGCTCGTGCCACCATGCCTGGCTATTTTTAGTACAGACAAGGTTTCACCATGTTGGTCAGGCTGGTTTCAAACCCCTGACCTTGTGTTCCTCCCGCCTCAGCCTCCCAAAGTGCTGGGATTACAGACGTGAGCCAGTGCTGGGATTACAGACGTGAGCCACTGAGCCCGACCTCTTGTGCAACTTTGAAACAACCCAGAGAGGAAGGCCAGGCAGGTTTCATATCAGGTGATAAGATGGAGGCTTGTGAGGAACAAGACATTAGCAAGACTGTATACAGAAACCTGGTCTTTGAATTCAGTTTTCTCTGTGCTTTGCTACCACAAAAACAAAAAACATAGATTTTGCAAAAACTTGGGAGCAAAGCACTGCATAAAAAGTCTAAATGTTTTTTCTATCATTCCATGATGAAGAAGCTTGGTTACAGCCTGCCCCCATCCCCTTTGGGTGAGTGGGAAGAGGGGAAGAACAGGTCAGTACCGGGCGTTTAATAAACAGACTCTCAGGGCTTTGGGGAGCGACTGGCCTCCCTGCCCCCTTCAGATGAAGAAACAGGCCCAGAGCAGGAGTTAATTTGGAATTTTAGGATTTACTTTAAGCAAATGTTCTGTATACCTGAGTTGTCATTTCTAATGTATTCAATCCTCTTTGGTATTAAATATGATAGAAACCATGTATTTGAAGGATGGTAGCATTTTTTTTTCAAGTTTAACATTATATATCATGGGATTTTAAATTACACATCTATATATATGTAAATAGTCAAACTTGTCTGAGACTCGGTTTAGATGATGTTCAAGTGTCCACGGCAAGTTCGACTATCACTGCTTTTCTGTTTCTAAGACACTCAAGAGAATAAGCAGCTCAGGACTCCTCTGTAATGCACAACAGAGACTTGAAAATGTGAAATCCTTGCTGTGACCTAGGGTCAGGATTCTACCTTTGCTACATCAGAATGTCCCGTTTCTGGAGGCCTATAAGATGCAGGTTCCTCTGGGCACCCCTGTGCATTGACACCCTTCTGTCCCAGAAATCTGCCACTGCCTGTTTTCCTACGTTTCCTAGGACTTCTTTGTCCCTGTTCCTAGTAAGTCAGACCCCTGGGCCAGCTGGCTTAGAAGCAGAGGCAGGCAGCCAGAGGAGGCCCAAGTGTGGTGCTGGATACTTTAGTCTTCCACATGAGCACACCTGACGGGCAGCGATGCACCCACTGCACTGTTCTCTGGTGGCCTGTGGGCTCCCATGGTTCCATGTGTGCTGGCCATACCTGCTGAATTTCATGCAGGAGAGCATCCTGGAGTAGAAAGGAGTAGGAGTGAGGTTTTCTAAGATTTGAAGGTAGAACCCTGAATCTGCTCAAATTTGTATTAAAAATAAGTTGTTCATGGCTTTGAGATAATAGCCTCGGTTAATAACAAGTTATTTGAGAGAGTGCTAAAAAGGTGTTGCCCAGTGGTTGGACTGAGCAGATGTCCTGGTTTCCTGGGGGCTCTGCTAGACCATGTGATGAATGACAGCCAAAAGCTGTTGCCCTTTTGAGTGAGTTTCTCATGACTGTTGGGCCTCTCTTTCTCATGCAGGTGGTAAAGACTATCGGCCTCCGGGAAGTGTGGTACTTTGGCCTCCAGTATGTGGATAATAAAGGATTTCCTACCTGGCTGAAGCTGGATAAGAAGGTAAGTCAGGGTTAACTATTTACAGACTGTGGATTGAGTGTTGGTCTGCTTTGTTGATAAGGAAACAGGAGCAACTCACCCTGTCTATTGTTTTCTGTTCCTTTTTGTTTGTGTAAAAGTTTTTACAGACAAAAATGGTTGCAAGTTTCCAGTAAATGGGGATATCGATTGGAAATCAGATCCTGGCATTTCTCCATACAGCTCACTCATCGGAGCATATGGTGGTTAATTGCAAAGCTTTTAGTTGACCTTAGTTTTTTTGAATGAGATTGTTAATCTTATAAACTGTGAATCATCCACTATTTCGTAAGAACCTGTTATTGCTTTGTGTGAACCTGTGACAGATTATCTTCCAACTTTAAAGATTGGATAATTCCATTAACCAACCATAAAGAAAAGTAGTAAGATAAACAATTTTTCTTCAAACTCTTTGAAAATTATCCTTTTTTTCGAAACCCCCACTGTCCTCCCAAGTCACAGCAACAAGTTAGACAGATGATGGGAGGTGGGGAAGAGTGGAGGAGCAGGAGGAATTCTTAAGAGTAAGCTTTGGCGTCCAGGGCCCTGTGGGCATGTGACCAGATTCCAGGTCACTGTGGGGGTCATTTCCAAATTTGAGTTCTCTAGGATTGATAGCATCATCCCATGAGGACTGGGGCTTAGTGAGGCAGTAGCTTTGATTTCCAGCTGAGTGCAAGAGTGTGATAGTACTTGTTTGTTTGTTTGTTTGTTTGTTTTTGTTGTTGTTTTGAAATGGAGTCTTGCTCTGTCGCCCAGGCTGGAGTGCAGTGGCGCGATCTTGGCTCACTACAACCTCCACCTCCCGGGTTCAAGTGATTCTTCTGCCTCAGCCTCCCAAGTAGCTGGGACTACAGCTACATGCCACCATGCCCAGCTAATTTTTTTGTATTTTTAGTAGAGATGGGGTTTCACCATGTTGGTCAGGCTGGTCTCGAACTCCTGACCTTGTGGTCCGCCCACTTCAGCCTCCCAGAGTGCTGGGATTACAGGCATGAGCCACTGCGCCCGGCCTTTTATTTTGGTTTTTGTTAGTTCGTTGTTTTTTAAGAAGAGACAGGGTCTTGCTCTGTCACCCAGGCTGGAGTGCAGTGGCGCCATCATAGCTCACTGCAGTCTCGAACTCCTGAGCTCCAGGGTTCCTTCTGCTCAGCTTCTTGAGTAACTGGGACTATAAGCATGCACCACCATCCCCAGCTAACTTTTTTTTAAAAGTTGTAGAGATGGGATCTCTTCTACGTTGCCCAGGCTGGTCTCAAACTCCTGGGCTTAAGTGATCTTCCTGCCTTGGCCTCCCAAAGCACTGGGATTATAGGCATGAGCCACCATATCTGGCATTTTGACTAACCTTTTTTTGTCTGGAATGCTAAAAAGATTACTTTAAGAATAGACATTATCTCCTGAAAACTGGCCTGAGGGCCCCATTGAGTCTTGGTTAGAAGTCTGTGTTGGGGACAGTGGGCCTTCGTCTTCCAGATTTGTGTCAAGAGTGTGGCTTGCTTTGTCCAGGTGTCTGCCCAGGAGGTCAGGAAGGAGAATCCCCTCCAGTTCAAGTTCCGGGCCAAGTTCTTCCCTGAAGATGTGGCTGAGGAGCTCATCCAGGACATCACCCAGAAACTTTTCTTCCTCCAAGTGAAGGAGGGAATCCTTAGCGACGAGATCTACTGCCCCCCAGAGACTGCCGTACTCTTGGGGTCCTACGCTGTGCAGGCCAAGTTTGGGGACTACAACAAAGAAGTGCACAAGTCTGGGTACCTCAGCTCTGAGAGGCTGATCCCTCAAAGGTGAGCACAGGGTGACCTGGCCTGGGCAGGAGCAGTCATGCCATCCTCGGCAGGGAGAAGCGATTACATTAGAAACACAGGGACTTTGCCAGTGTCAAGTGCTCCTTCATGCTGGGACTCTAGTCATTAAGGCACTGACCAGCGACCTGAAACATAGCCAGGGAAGGCGAGCTGCCAATCTTCATGGAAACTTCATGCAGCCGTGTCCTGTGAGAACGCAGCAACGTAGCAAAATTCTCGACCTGACTGCTTAGCTCCTCCTGGGTTATGATAGGTTGGCCCCTGTGCAATCTGTTTTTATTTACTAATGGTCACAAAAATTACCCCATTTGGAAGAAGAGGCCACTTAAAATACCTTCTTAGTTTTTCCAGCCTGAGTTCTTGTTCAAAATGCTTAGTCTTCCAGATTAATCATCATGAATAGAAATGCTACACATCAGGAAATAGAAACCAAAGCTCTTTGGGATTGATTGATTTGAATGGAAAGTAAGGGTTTGAGTGTGGGTGGTAAGTGGTCCTCTCCTTCCTCGCCTGTCACAGCCCTTAAGGATGACAGTGCTGTTTCCTTTTGCATTCCAGAGTCATGGACCAGCACAAACTTACCAGGGACCAGTGGGAGGACCGGATCCAGGTGTGGCATGCGGAACACCGCGGGATGCTCAAGTGAGTGCTGCGCCCTGCTGTTGGGATCTGGCCATCTCCGTGCGCTCCAGCGTGTCTTTTCCTGTGACTCTACTTAGAAAGCGTTATGTCTAAACTTCATTTTAGTCAGTACGGCATTGTTCACCTACAATTGACGTTATTTTTCTTCTGTCAAAGAGGCGCTAGTTTGCTCATTGTATGAAGGTATTTTGTCTTACAAAGTGTATATAAATGAAAAAGGATCCCAAGTGAGAAATCCTGATGTCTGAGAGCCTGGACGTGGGGCTGTTAATGTAAGACATAGCCAGACCACAAGATTCTGGGTGTTCTTGTCCTAGAGCCTTGTCTCTGGCCTAGTCTTGTGACTCTGCATTATTTCAGCCTCTGAGGTTTGTTTGAGGTTTGAGTCTCAGATTTTGTGCTTCAGGGTTTCCTGTCTGGCCCAAGCATCCTCTGTGGAAGAAAAACAACTCGAAGCCCATGAGGGAGGGTTGTGGGAGTCCCAGAAGACATATGTGTGGGCAAGAGAAAAAGGAGGATTGTGCCGAGTGATAAAACTTAAAAACCTGTCAGAGAAGCCAATGTGAATCAGTTCTTCCTGAAAGTTTGGGGTTTGGTGGTGTGGCTGCAGGGCAGCATGGAACCCACCCCAGGCATAGCTTCGGGGCTGCCTGGGTCCCCTCCTCATCAGTCTGCTGCCTGGCCCCTGCCTGTCTGCACGCTGCACACAGCGTTGAGCCCATCCTACACAAGGCGCCTTAATTTAAAAATATTGGAAAGGTTTTAATGTTCTGGATATTGAGTGCTGCCAATGACTCTGCCTGTTTCACTCTCCCCAATTAGAGATAATGCTATGTTGGAATACCTGAAGATTGCTCAGGACCTGGAAATGTATGGAATCAACTATTTCGAGATAAAAAACAAGAAAGGAACAGAACTTTGGCTTGGAGTTGATGCCCTTGGACTGAATATTTATGAGAAAGATGATAAGTGAGTTGAAGTTCACAGTTATCTTCAGCAGGTGGGGTGGTGGACCTGGAAACAGTGGCAAAATGGCAAATTTGTGGGTTATTTTTGAAGTTTTTATTTAGCAACTTACTATCCCCAAGTAGGAATCTTTTACGGGCTTTTGGACTGCTGTGGCCCGCTCAGAGGTGTGTGGGTTATCCTCTCTCATGGTGGGCAGGGCCAGTAGTGGGCTCAGACCTGGGAGAGGATGGCAGAATAGAGCAGAGGCTGCCTCTCCTCCTCCTGCCTCTAAGGTTCCACCTCAGCTACCTGCAGGTACCAGCACATCCATTCATAGCTACTTCACAGGCAGCCCAGCCAGTGCTGACTCCTGGCTCCAGGTTTGTGCTAATCCAACCAAGAATGTTGATGGTGTGATGAGAGACTTGAAGAGCTGTAAACAATAGCTTGTATGTGTAGACTCTTTAGCTAAATGCTGGGAGTCTGCAGGAGATATCTTAATTACCTCACATTTAGTTATGTTGTTTGTTGAGTGAGGGCCTGTAAGCAAGCTGGGTAGTGCAGCAGAGCCAGGCCTCTCCACAGGGACAGACAGTCCTGCTTTCAGATACAGGGCATTTGCCTGCTTTCTGCTGAGGATAAACAGGGAAATCCTAGTTCATGAGGGTAGGTTTCCCATGGTGAGTCCACAACATCAGCATAAGCCTAGATTCTACATTGATCTGATCAGAAGATACCTGAATTTAAGAGGCAGAAGGAAACTACCTCTGGAAAGAGAAGGGAGAGGCTCCTGACTGCCTCCTGACAACTGTCTCTGCCCCGATTGTCTACAGTCAGCCTGATTGCTTTGCAGGGCTCCCCTAAACAAACCCTCTGATGGCCTCCAGCTTCAGGGACCTGGCAGAGAAGGTGCCAGGGCAAGAATGCTCCTGGGGTCTTTTTGCCAAGCCCTGCCTTTTGGCCTGGGTTCCTGCTTTCCACGTAAGGAGCAGAGTGGCCCAGGGTTCCTGGATGTACCTGGTTTCCTTCCTAGCCTCATGTTGTTCCTTGAAATGATGGCTCTCCCCATTTCCCACTTGAGGCTCACCCATCTCACCTGTTCTCAGGTATTTCTATTCTTAGCTCCCCCACATCTCAGGTTCCCCAAAAATCCTCTCTGGAGTTCTCAAAGGGAGTGGTGCTGCTGTCCACAAATGACCTGCACATGAGTCCATCTCTCCATTCGCAACCATGTGGATTCCTGCCAGAACCCAGGGCACAGATCTATTTCACTTGGGGGTCAGGGACCTATGCCAGCTGTGCCCAACCTCCTCTCACTTCCAGGGCCCACGTGGTGATACTGCACAGGGAGGGAGGCAGGCGCTGTCTGCTGGAGGGAAGGTGCCCAGTAGGGATGGAGTTAGTTACGCGATCCAATGTGATTTACCTGTCAGAATGACAGGAGCTCCTTAGAGAACCTGGAAATGAGATATTGAGGACTCTCGGTTCGCTCCTACTCTGAGTGTGCTGGATGTAGCATTGGTAAAGAAGCGGGAAAAAGCCAGGCACAGCGGCTCACACCTGGAATTCCAGTACTCTGGGAGCCCGAGGCAGGTGGATCCCTTGAGCTCAGGAGTCTCAACCAGCCTGGGGAACATGGCGAAACCCCGTCTCTACCACAAATTTAAAAAATCAGCTGGCTATGGTGGTGCATGCCTGTGGTCCCAGTCATTCAGGAGGCTGAGGTGGGACGATCACTTGAGCCTGGGAGGCAGAGGTTGTAGTAAGCCAAGATTGTGCCACTGCACTCTAGCCTGGGTGACAGAGCGAGACTGTCTCTCAAAAAAAAATTTTAAGTGGGGAAAGTGGGTAGATACAGGAACTTGGAACCAGGACACCATCTTTCTGGGAGACCCCACCGCTGAAGCCGTGGCTCTTAAGATAGTCATGCCAAGGAGAGGTGCACAAAGTCCCCGTGGGAACGTATGTAGGAAACTGCCTCTGCCTTTGAAATCTCTTGAACAAGACCAGATTTTCTAATGTGGCTAGGCCAGGGCTGTCCAAACAGGTTTTTCAACCTGCAGGAAAACAGCCGTGAGCAGGAACTTGCTGATGTCAGCTTGTAGCTGCCCCAGCCCACGTTAAGTGTCCATTTCTTCCAAGTAAAAATGTGGCTGTGTGCCCTATTTAGTACTGGTCTAGCTCTCTGCTACCCCTTCCCCACCATTGAGCGGTGAACCTGGCAACTCTCTCAGATGGTTCTTTTCCCTCAGAGCACACTGGGGTGTTGGACAGGCTCACTTTCTGCCTCTCTTCTCCCCATTCCTGAAGGCACTCCCCTCTCTTCACAAAAAAAGCATTTATGTAGATATTCAGTCAATTAATAGGCCCAAATTCTTTCCCTTTTGAACAAATATTGACAGCGTGGTAGCAGCATAAGCAGGAGACTCTCCTGAAGTCTGAGGAGTGCTGAGAACAGCCAGCTGTTGCGCTGTTACCTCTCTCGGTGGAACTAGGAGAATTAGATATGCCTGAAACATTGTTCAGGTGAGAAAGCTAACCTATTGAATATGAAAATTGAGCTCTAAGAGATTTGTACTCTGCAAGTAAAGTCTCTATTTTATTAAAACACTTACCTGTTTAGTACTAAATAGGGTCTGGCTGGAAATCTGTCTCTTGGGGTCCCCTTTTCATTGTACACATAACCATTAAGTGGGAGCATGTAGGACTATTTGTCATCTTTCTTTAAACCCTTAGCTTGGACTAGGTGGGAGTATAAAGAGGACAAAAACAGGTAAGCGCCCTCCTGACTGGCATTATAAGCTTGTGAACAGAGAAAGTTCAGTTTAGCTGAGTTAGAATTTGAAACCTGACACTCTCAAACCAAAAACAAAAACTGTAGGAACCTGATCTATCTGTAGTCCTATAAAATCACTTTTTTTCCCCTTAGCTTCATCCTTCTTTGGTCAGATTTCATCATAGAAGTACTTCTGTAGGTAGGAGTTTCTGGAAGTGCACTAGGTCCAGGGCTCCCTTCTTAAAGGGAAAGGGCGCACGGGGAGCTTGGAGACTGGAACAGGAGCCACAGAACGTGTGTTTTAAATTCCTTGCAGATAGGTACTCAGGCCTTCACTTGCTGTCTCACATCTCTTTCCATCTGCACATCACTTGTCACCCTCTGGCCCTCTAACACATTTCCAGGAAAATTGCAAGCATCCATATCCTTCCTCAAAATGAAAGTGCATATGATATGCTAGAGGTTGGTTATGTTTTGTTCTTTTGATGTAAAATTTAAATACAATGAAATGTAATCTTAAGTGTTCATTTGCTGAGTGAAATTTTTAAATCATTCATTCTTGCATTTATTTATTTATTTATTTATTTATTTATTTTTGAGATGGAGTCTCACTGTGCCACCCAGGGTGGAGGTGCAGTGGCACAATCTCGGCTCACTGTACCCTCTGCCTCCTGGGTTCAAGCGGTTCTCCTGCCTCAGCCTCCCGAGTAGCTGGGACTACAGACACGCGCCACCACGCCCCGGCTGATTTTTGTATTTTTAGTAGAGACGGGGTTTCACTGTGTTGGCCAGGCTGGTCTCAAACTCCTGACTTCAAATGATCTGCCCACCTTGGCTTCCCAAAATGCTGGGATTACAGGGGTAAGCCACCGTGCCTGGCCCATTCTTGCATTTTAAAGTCATTTCAGGCTGGGCATGGTGGCTCATACCTGTAATCCCAGCACTTTGGGAGGCTAAAACAGGCAGATCCCTTGAGGTCAGGAGTTCAAGACCAGCCTGGGCAACATGGCAAAACCCCGTCCCCACCAAAAGTACAAAACATTAGCTGGGTGTGGTGGCGCATGCCTGTGGTCCTAGCTACTTGGGAGGCTAAGGTGGGAGGATCACTTGAGCCCAGGAGGCGGCGGCTGCAGTGAACCAAGATTGTGCCACTGCATTCCAGCCTGGGTGACAGAGTAAGACCCCATCTCAGTTTAAAAAATATATATTATTTCAAAGTTTAAAAAGATTCTAAAAATAGTATAAATAATTCCTATATGCCCTTCACTTAGCTTCCTCAAACATTAACACCTTATGTAACCGTAGTCCAAATGCCAAGATCAGAAAATTAATGTTAATAATCTCTAGATCTTATTCTCATTTTAATCAGTTTTCTCACTGATGTCCTATTTCTGCCCTGAGACCCTCTCTGGAGCCACACCTACAGTGAGTTGTTAGACCTCCCCATCTCCTTTGATGTAGGATAGTAGTCTTTTTTTTGTCATGACCTTGATATCTTTGAAGAGTACTGGCCATTGACTTTGGAAAGCCCTTGAACTTGGATTGTTTGGTGTTTTCTCATTATTTGGAGTTTTACATTTTTGGTGAGAAGAAAGTGCTGTTTTGCCCTTCCAGGGCCTCTTTCAAGGTGGCACATGTGGTCAGTATATCTTATCTTAGGTGTTGCTAATTTTGATTATTAGTTAAGGTGGTGTCTGCCAAGTTTCTTCACTGTGACATCACTATCCTTCCCTTTACAATTGTTCAGTATATTTGGGGGAGATAATTTTAAACTATGTAAACATCCTAGTTCTAGCTACCATTGATGAGATTACTGTGGTATTTGAGAAATTGTGATTTTTAAAAACTTCTTTTTACATGTATTGGAATTCTGTAAGGAGCCAATTTCTCCATTTACTCAGTTATATTAATATGGATTCATGGATACGTGTTTCGGTCTTCAGGTTATGATCTACGAGTATGTATCTTCTTGCTCAGGTGGTTTGAGATTTGGCCTTTAGGAGCACCTTGAAGTGTGAGCCCTGCATTCTTTGCAGGCTTCCTTACTCTCTGGCTCCTCAAGATGCACCAAGTTCATCCTTTGCATTCCCCGTACTAGTCCTGGAATCAGCCATTTCTGCAGAGGCCTCTGTCTGGTCCCTGTTATTGGAGAATCATGCTTTCTTAATGTGTGGCCTAAGCAAGGACACTTACAAACCCTGTGGCCCCCTTCTCTGTGGACCCTGTTCATGTCCTATATGTGATCTCTTAGGAAAAAGGGAAATCCTTGGGCTTTAATTTTCCAACTTTGGTCAAGAATTAAAAGAAGTTCTTTAACTCAAAAGTGAGTCATAATTTTCATGTTTAACCTTTTTATTTTGATACTGCAATTATGCTTATGAGTGGCTATGAATTGTTTTTGAGGTTTCAGAGTCCTAAGAGGACAAACTTACTACACACACCAGAGAGCTGGAGGCCTAAGTTTTCTAAGGTCAGAACCTGTTTTGAGAGTCCTTTATAGAGACTGGATCCTAGCCCCTTGACGTTTCAGGATGCCGCACGCTGGCTCACAGTGCTATGTGCTGTGGGCGGAGCCTTCGGAACTTGGCTCCTAGCTCCTCTGTTGGTGCCAGCAGGCTGCTCTTGTGTTTTGGGAGGAAGTGCTCCAGAAGCAACACATGCCTACCTGATGCCACTCTCAACAGGCTTTCAATGTAAGGAGGACATAGGCTGAAGTCAGTAGCAGGGCTAGTAGGCGGTATCTGGAGTTCCCCTTCAATGCTCTGAAACCTGTGAAGAAAATTACATCTCGAAGATAAAAGAACAAACTCATTGCATGTTTGTTTGAATGCCAGTTGTGTTTTTATGGGGATTGGTGATTCTAGAGCATAGCACTGTGAAAGAAAGGATGTATACAAAAGCTTTGACATTTAGAACCATGGTCTGGTCAGTGCCCTGCCATCATTCCTGCAGGCACACCATGACTGACCATGCTGTTCCCCAGAAGGGCCAGCTGTCAGGCTTACATGTTTGCCCTCAGCCTCCAGAGTCCACCCCACTGCCTTGATTTAGTTGATGATGTCATAATGAAACTTGCATCGCTCGTCAGTATTGAAACTGTTGGTAGGCCATAGATTGCTTGACCTTCCTGCTACTTCTAAAATGAAGGTTTTTGTGGGATGTTGGAAAGGACTGTTTTGGAGGGCAGCATTATTGGACGGTGGTTTTGAGGATTTGTCGTTAATTCCAGAATGGCATTATCCCTGGTAAAATGTGTTGGAAGAATAGGGTGGGAAGCGTGAGGTGAGCAGAGCAATATGGTCTTGAAGTCATATGATGAACTTGGGAATACTAATAAAAGCCAGAGTCTGGCCAGTCATGGCATTGCATTGGCTAAGTAGCGTTGGCCTTGTGGAGCTTTCATTAGGGCCGTTAGTTTGAGAGCTGTCCTGGAAGTTGGAGAGTGACATTAGAAGATGTCTGTCCAGGCCGGGCGCGGTGGCTCAAGCCTGTAATCCCAGCACTTTGGGAGGCCGAGACGGGCGGATCACGAGGTCAGGAGATCGAGACCATCCTGGCTAACACGGTGAAACCCCGTCTCTACTAAAAAATACAAAAAACTAGCCGGGCGATGAGGCGGGCGCCTGTAGTCCCAGCTACTCGGGAGGCTGAGACAGGAGAATGGCGTGAACCCGGGAGGCGGAGCTTGCAGTGAGCTGAGAGCCGGCCACTGCACTCCAGCCTGGGCGGCAGAGCAAGACTCCGTCTCAAAAAAAAAAAAAAAAAAAAGAAGATGTCTGTCCAGCCAGGAGAACATGTCCTAGAATAAAAACCAGAGGAGCAGAATGCATAGCAAGGCCTTTGTCCGTTTTTCTTGGCCAGCTCTGTTGAGTATGGCACGTCTAGGAACATGATGAGATCTTGGCCCTCCTTGTTGGTTTCATAGAACTAAATGATCAGTAACTTAAATAACATTCAGCAAACAGAATGTAGCAGAAGAGCCTGCATGTTAAGGGAGGCCTCAAGGCTCAAGGGAAAGGGAGGCAGCCCCGGGGAACCGTGTGTTGAAAGGTGGGTCTGAACCGTGGAGTTTGGGGCTGGATTTGACAGCTCTTAGATGCTGAGTTAAGAAATGTGTTGACATATGAGGAGAGTAAGTTAATCAGATCAGCTGACTGAAAGTAGGGCTTGCTCCAGCACAGTGCTTGAGAGTGGGCTCTGGCAGGATGAGAGATAGGCGAGTGTGGTGATGTGATGTGGGAATGAACAGCAGAAGATACCTGAGGGAGGGTCAAGGTGCCTGGGGAGGAATTGCAGTTGACCTCGAGATCACCAGCCTGGGTAACCATAGGTGCCCCAAACTGAGGAAAAACCAAAGGAAATGGGAACAGATTAAGGTTGCAGATGCCTTAAAGGCAGCCACTTGGCTTAACCTAGGACAGGTGGGAACTATTTGATAATAGCATATAACACATTATGCCTCCTGGGTTAAGAGGCATATTATTTTAATTGAAATAATAAGAATTGATTTGCGAATCTCTTAGCCAATCCAAGAACATACGTATACATCTAACCATTCACTTTCTCTTTTTAACCTCAGGTTAACCCCAAAGATTGGCTTCCCTTGGAGTGAAATCAGGAACATCTCTTTCAATGACAAAAAGTTTGTCATTAAACCCATCGACAAGAAGGCACCTGTAAGTTCCAAAGGATTCTATTCAGGGGCTACTGTTTTTCATTCTTATACTTGTCAGGATAACAGATTTCTCTCTGTGATGAGTAGCCGGTGATAGTCCAAACTCCCTATGTGGTTACACTGAGGGCCAGAGATCCTGTGGGCCAGGCAGTTGTTGCAGTGGAGACCACTTAACTTTTCACATGATCTTCCTTATGAATAAAAGGGCAGTTCTGAGTCATTAGCCAAATGATAAGCATTTCCCAAAATGCTGTGTTTTTGGTGTGGAGAGCCAGCCTGCCTCCTGGAGCACCTGGGTGTGGGGATTTTCCCCGGCACCTGACCAACAGTGGGACCTGTGAGTCTCAAGGGCCAGATTTGCCTTTCAGAGCTGTCCTGGAACTTACCCAAGATAGGGACAGTCAGACTTGGACCCAAGCATTGCTGGTCCCCAAGATTTCGTCTAGGCTTCACCTACTTCTGTTGTCAGAAGTGTGCGTCCTCACACAGGTGACACTAGCAGGAAGTCATTTTGGGAGGAGATAGTAAGAAGGCGACACTTCATGTCCTGAAATCTGAGAGTATTGATTGTAATAGCTGCAGAGACCAGTGCATTATGGAAATTTGTTTTGGTTTTATTTATTCTGCTGACATTTAAGCTTTTGTTAGCTCAGAACATTTGAGACATATGCACATAACTGTAGCATTGTAGAAGGGGTAAGGATTTTGTTATCTAATCATAAATCTGGTTCTCTAAAAAATTGCCACCTGAAGAAATTCTGTTATCCACCTTAGAGCCTGTTCTGAATTTTACGAAGATTATAGATTGAAAAGGACTTTGTGTTCTCATGTAATTTTTGTTCCTTAGTTACAGTGTTAAGCTTGGAGAGGCAAACATGGGCTGTGGTCCATACCTTGGTTGTCTGTTAACCCTTTTGGGACTGGGTACTGCTTAGCAATGGTAAATCCACTTAGAACAGTATGTGGTGTTATTGTCCCGTTACTTCTCCCCCCATACAGGTTTGTCTAGCATAATTTAAAATCTGCAGGTCTTGACAATTTTGTGAAAGTATTTTTTTCTTTGTTAAAAACGTCTTGGCTGGGCGCAGTCGCTCACGCCTATAATCCCAGCACTTTGGGAGGCTGAGGTGGCTGGATCACGAGGTCAGGAGTTCGAGACCAGTCTGGCCAACACAGTGAAATCCCATCTCTACTAAAAATACAAAAATTAGCTGGGCGTGGTGGTGGGCACCTGTAATCCCAGCTACTCAGGAGGCTGAGGCAGGAGAATCGCTTGAACCCACGAAGTGGAAGTTGCAGTGAGGTGAGATCGTGCCACTGCACTCAATCCTGGGCGACAGAGCTAGACTCCGTCTCCAAAAAAAAAAAAAAAAAAAAGTCTCCTGCTGTTTGCAAACTCTTGGCTGCTACTCTGGGTAGTTACACAGTTATTTAAAATTGAATGCACTCTAAGGCTTCTTGGCAGCAGTTCATGTTAATATGCAACACCATGAATGGAGGGTCATAGCATCTTCATGTCACTTGGGTAGTGAGATTGGTGCGGTTTAGAAGAGCAAGAAAATTCTGAAATCTCTCATCAGTAGGCTGCTGCATACTCTGTGATGCTACTGCCTTTTCAGAACACTTGTATTAAAAATCTGACTAGAGCAGAAGCTCTGGACTAGATTGTTTCAGAATGTTTGTGCGTGTGTGTTTGATACAAGTTCATCTCTTGAAGAGCTGAAGAATATTTCATAATAAGCCCCGAGCAGAAGCCATTGTGATACATCTCGTGCATGTGCCTTTATTATAGAGTAGCCTCGTGTGAAGCCATCTCTTAAGCAAAAGAAATATTCGCTGGTGGCACACTGTCCCAGGCACTCTTCCAGGGCTGTGTGCGCCATGAGCAAGGCAAAGCTTCTGCCCTGGTGAAGCCTACATTTAAGTGGAGGAAAGGGTTAAAAACAAGGCAGATGAGATACTTCCTGGTAGTAAATTTAACAGTACAGCTGTGATTAAAAACTAAACCAGATCAGAAGATGGGGGTGAGATTCCTTTGGCAGGTTGGGCAGGAGCCACAGTGAGGCAGCAGCCTCTGCCTTGAGTGGGCGCTGGTTTGAGGAGGTGGAGTTCCGTCACCCCCACACCACCCCAGGGCTGCTCGAGTCAGTGCCCTGCTTCAGTCTGTAAACTTTGGGCAGAAGAAGTTCAAGTTTTCAACATCGAACTTGATGTAAAAAAAGAGGAAGCCCCAAAGTTTGAGGCGGTGGGATTCCTTATCTCGTGTTGACTTTCAGGGGTCACCCTCACCCCATGTGGTTTCTGCTGTGAACTCACAATGAGTCTTTGTCCAGTTCTCTCCCAACAATTGGCATCTCCTTTTTAAAAGCCAGCTTCTCTTCCCTGCCAAAGTGCATACAGCAGTTTGGGGCCATGCTTTGGCTCTTTAGATGGGCCCTTGTAGACAGCTGACACGGCCTGCCCAGGTGACCTTATGAGGGGCTGAGGCGACTGCCTTTTCCCTTTCAAAAGGGCCTTTTGTTTCTGTGGCCTCCAGGCAGCTGAAATTTGGAGAAAGTAAGCAGCATTTCTGCTCTGACTCCTCAGCCGCTTCCTCCACGTGGCCTTCCCAGGAGCCCCGCTGCCTTGCTGCCTCCCGCGGCTGCCTCCTGCCATCTCTGCGGCCAGATGAGCCTTGGGATTGGCCTCTTGTGGGAGAGTTTCCCAGCATCTTGGGGACTTGAAAAGAGGCCCTTTGACCTTCTCTCCTACTGTATTTGTAGGGTCTTGGGTTTATTTTTCTTGAACTTTACTTGTGCCTAGTTTGCATTTTTACTTTGCTGGTCCTCGGCCAGTTTAAAAACCCTGCTCCAGGTCTTGTCGTGTCGTCGTTCTGCATCAGGAAGCTGCATCCTGCATCAGGTTAGGGACTTGGATTTAGAAACCTTTCAGTATGAATCTTTGTTTTAACTTGAGAAACCGGCTTCCTTCATAAGGCACTGGGAGAGATTTCCTGCCAGGCACCGTCCTCCCTCACCCACTGGCAGTGGACTCCCCAAATTCTCCTGGTTCCCGTTGCTGGCAGGACCTGTCTTCTGCAGGGAAAGGGGGAGAGGGGGACATTGTTATGTTAACCTGAAGTTACCATTGAGGTTTTTCATTGATCCGCCCTATACCCCTGCACCCCACAACCCCATAAAGGGGAGTTGGTGCTAATCAGCGTTCTGAGTCAGTCAGGGCCTATTTGGTAGAGGCCTCTGAAGCTGTAATGCAGGATTGTTTCCTCTTGTGTAATAAGGGATAGGTGGGAAATAAAAAGGCAGGTTGCTCCCAGCTCCACAGACTCCTCCCTGGAAAACCCAATGACTTAACAACAAGGGTGTGAAACCCCAAAGGCAGCCCCACCCAGGAAGTTCATGGGCTCTCAGGGCTTGGCATCACCTCTCACCCCAGGATTTCTGGAACAGATGAAAAGACTGAGAAGCTAAATAGATTCTTCTCAGATATGTCAATGAGTCTGCTCAGTCAGTTCCTCATTAGGTCTCAGAAGTTGCTGTGGGATGTATCACGCTGTTTGTTTTAGCCACCCCGTCCGTGTTCCAAATGGTCAGAAGCTGGATGCTGGGGGCCCTGAGGTTAAGAGGAAGCTGACAAAGTCACTTTTCATGGGAGAAAATAACTTTTCTTGGGAGTTTCTATTCTTCTGTCTTGTAAGCTCATCACAGCAGTAGCAAGGAGTTGGGGCTAAGATTGTCAGCTGTGTCCCGAATGTTTCCAGTCATGGTCATGAGTTTCCTGAATGCTGTGATTCTGCCTTGATTTCGATGAGGCTCCTCTGGTTGCGGTCTTGCAAGGCACTAGCAATTGGAGTGACCGCTGTGTGTGTCAGCCAGCTCTTACTGCGCCAGGTGCTGTTCCGAGTCCCTCCTGAACATCACCGATAAGGCGGGGATGCCAGCATCTAACGGGACTGCTGGGAGGATTGAGTCCTATATCTGAAGTCCCTTGATATACTGGCATCCCTGCCTTATGGTTGAAGGCCCTGAGCCTGGTGAAGGGATGTGCTCAAGGCCATGGAGCTTGCACATGGCTGTCGGTGCCGCACGAGCTGGTGATGTCTGGCAGGTACTGAGCACCTCAGATACTGACCTTGGGAAGACAGATGAGTGAATGTGGCCCCTGCTCTCAGGAGCTGATGGCCTCATAGGAGTGAGATGCTGAAAGGAGTCACTGGAGTGAAGCAACAGTGCCACTGCAGCAAGCATCTGTAGCGGGTGTGGCGGGTGCAGGAGCAAGGCTGGACAGCGTTGAGAGAGAACTGAGAGCATATGGGAGGCTGGGCCCAGAGTCAAAAGGTCTCCATGTGTGTTGGGCCTAGGCCCTGGAGCTCCTAGTCTGGCATTGACAGGGTGATGACCTGGTCAGCATAGCAATAACAGTGTGGGAGGGGAGGCTGTGCCAGAGGAAGCTCAAATAGAAGCAGAGGCAATCCAGGCAAGCATTGGGGATGGAGCAGTGAGGCTGGAGAGGACATCATGAAAGGTGGCTACCTGGAAGAGCAGGCAGCTCTGAGACTTGAAGGGTTTCCCAAGGCTGAGAGTTCTCACCTTGGAAAAGCTTTGCAGTTTACGTGCAGTGGGATTTCAGTGTGCATGCAGCATGTACATACCCACACGTAACCGCACACACACGCAGCACGTGCCCTTCCTCCACCCATCCTGGAGAATGCACATTTCCAGTGCTGCGACACTGCCATCCCTGTTCTGCTACATTTGTTCTTTTAGAAAAGTTCCGGACCTTTGTGAAGTATGGTTTGGGAGAAGAAAACCAAAGGAGCTTAAGTCCAGGTGGCCCTGTTCTGTTTTGTAGGACTTTGTGTTTTATGCCCCCCGCCTGAGAATTAACAAGCGGATCCTACAGCTCTGCATGGGCAACCACGAGCTGTACATGCGCCGTAGGAAGCCCGACACCATCGAGGTGCAGCAGATGAAGGCCCAGGCCCGGGAGGAGAAGCATCAGAAGCAGCTGGAGCGGTGAGCATGGGAGGCCAGAGCGGGGGCCTGTGTTCTCCCAGCTCAGCTACCGCCAGCCCTGCCTGCTGTGGCAGCCAGTGCCTGTCAGGTGACCGCGGAGCTGATGGGGAGAGCCTGGTGGAATGGAACCCAGTCGCCACACTGGGATCTTTGAGGCCTTTGTCTCTGGGAGGTTGCTGTGGTGCTGAGTCTGGTGTCAGCCCTGGAGCGGCTGCTCCCTCAGGCAGCTCAGGCTGGCGGCAGGCCAGGGTGGCCCTCAGGATGCCAAGTCCATCCTGGAGCTGCACATACCCATGAAGTGTGTTGACCCCTCACTTTCCTGCCAGTCTAAATCTCCCTGTGCCTCTTTTTCCCTGCACCAGGCAACAGTTGGAAACAGAGAAGAAAAGGAGAGAAACTGTGGAGAGAGAGAAAGAGCAGATGATGCGTGAGAAGGAGGAGCTGATGCTGCGGCTGCAGGACTACGAGGAGAAGACCAAGAAGGCAGAGAGAGGTCAGGCGCCCTGGGGCTGGCACTCTACACTGGGTCATGCATTTCCACAGGGGCAGGGGCCACAGCCACCCAGCCACCGGAAAGGAAACCAAGAACATGTCCCACAGCGTAGACTCACAACCGAAATGATAAAATAGTTACTTGGTTTGGAAAACAATTCTGTACTTCATTAACTTTGGTGCTAATTGTTCTAAGACATTGTATTTTAAAATTTCCCTAGTCCTTTGCAGTAAGTGCTCAATCACCCAGTTTCCCTGATGAGTACAGTAAGGTTTGGTGCGGTACAGTGATCTTCCCACAGTCCCACAGCCTATGAGTGACAGGGCCATGCTGCACTGTCCTCGACCTCTAGACTAAAACCCAAATGCTTCTTCAGAACCAGACTCCCCAGCACAGCTCCAGTCGACAACCCCAGCAGCTGGGCTGATTACATAAGGTGCCACAGATGCTATGTTCACTGGCAGCCCTTAGCACAGATGGGAAGGGTGTTTGTGTTCTGAGTGGAGTGTGGGCCACCAGCACAGCGGGCGGCTGACCTGGGGAGAGCCAAGAGGGTTGAGTCAGGCATGCCAGAGGGTGCCTGGCCTACCACGTTGGATGGGTTTCTAGCCATCTTGAGGAAGTTGTCATGGAAACAACAGCAATGAGCTGTGAAGTGCTTTCCTCCAGGGTCACTGGAAGACATCCCCTTGACCTGTGACTTGGTCTAGGGCTCTGTGGCTTTGGGGGTGTGAATGGAAGGCGAGGGCTCCTAGGTTCGAGGGCCAAGGGCTTGAACGGCTCTGGCTTTGTGTCTTCTCAGAGCTCTCGGAGCAGATTCAGAGGGCCCTGCAGCTGGAGGAGGAGAGGAAGCGGGCGCAGGAGGAGGCTGAGCGCCTAGAGGCTGACCGCATGGCCGCGCTGCGGGCTAAGGAGGAGCTGGAGAGACAGGCGGTGGATCAGATAAAGAGCCAGGAGCAGCTGGTAGGAATGGCCTGAGTTTCAAGATGCTGAATTATAGAGAGGCTGCTTCTGTGGATGGAAAATGTGACACCTGCCTTGTAATAATTGTCATGACTGGAAGCTGTAAGCTGATCTGCTGGGGACTGAAGCAGCTGGCGGGGGAAGGGGCCGGGCTGTTGCCAGGGTCACCCATTGAAGGTGGGTGTGGGCATCCAGGAAGAGATGGCAGGGAGGATGCACGAGGAACCCTGCTGGCCATGGAGTGGGGGTGACGGGGACTCAGATGTCACAGTGCAGGCTGCTCACCAACACACATTAACACTCATTCACAACTGGACTCTGTTGAAAGGATATCAGAAGTCACTTTAGCTTGGCATTCCCTTCCCAGGCTGCGGAGCTTGCAGAATACACTGCCAAGATTGCCCTCCTGGAAGAGGCGCGGAGGCGCAAGGAGGATGAGGTTGAAGAGTGGCAGCACAGGGTGAGTCTGCATGGGGGAAACTGCACGGCCTGCGGTAGGGCCCTTCTGCAGGTGGGTGGGTTGGGGGAGAGGTCTGGGCCATGGGCTGCCATGTCCTACTGGAAGCTTCTGGGATGTCTCACGATCCTCTGCCGATACCAGTTGTATTATTGAAGTAGACATCCCCAAAGAGATGGGTTTGACTGTACATGAGTCAGTGCAGCTGCTGGATTCATAGAGGGAGGACTTCTGATTGATTTTCACAACCTTGCTCCCTCCACCTCAAACTGTTCAGTGCTGATCTCACAGCCTCCGGTCAGGAACTGGTTTTAAATCTGATTATGTGCCCCTTGCAATGGGGTTGTAGTGCCTAAAACACAATCTCCTGCAGCTGGTATATGTAGCGGGCACCATGAAAAGATCCAGGTCCTTGGAAGTCTCTAGGCTGGAGCAAGAGCCGGGCTCTGCCGCCCATCAGCTGTTTGACTGAGGGCTAGTAGCATCACCTCTCCCAGCCTCATTTTCCTTATTGTAGAATGGGGGCGATACCCAACTCATAAAGTTGCTCTGCAGATGTGAGGTCCCATGCCCAGGACCTGGCACAGAGGTTTAATCAGCTGTAGCTGTCATTGTGAGATGCACGCAGGGCTTCTCTCTGGGGGAGAGAAGCTGGGATCCCCTGTGCCCTCCAGGAAGGCACAGCCCCTGAGAAAGTCTGGGGATGGTTCCCATTGAAGACTGCACACCAGGCTTTAAGAAGCTCTTCTCCTTCACAGATCCTCTGGCCTGTTCTTCCCCCACTGTGGCTTCTCCATCTGTGGTGGTGCCTTCTGGGGACGTGTCTCCTGGCTCTCCAGGGCTGCTTCTGCCTAGTGCCTCCTTGCCTTTGTTCCAGCCCCCATTCCTGCTGCCGATCTGTATTAGTCTGTTCTCACACGGCTATAAAGAACTACCTGATACTGGGTAGTTAAAGAAAAGAGGTTTAATTGACTCACAGTCCCACATGGTTGGGGAGGCCTCAGGAAATTTAGAGTCATGGCAGAAGGCGAAGGGGAAGCAGGCACACCTCTTACGTGAGGGCAGAAGAGAGAAGCAAAGGGGGGTGGTGCCAAACACTGAAACCATCAGCTCTCACTTGGAACCTACCCACTAGCACATGAACAGCCTAGGGGAAACCACCCCATGATCCAGTCACTCCCACCAGGTAATCCCCTCAACATGTGGGGATTACAGTTGGACATGAGCTTTGGGTGGGGACACAGCCATATCACCATCCGAAGTTGCAAGCAGAAGACTTTGGTTCTTAGGTTTTTGAGAAAGTACCTGTTACGAGGTAAGTGAGGAGAGCTGGCTCCAGCACAGATCCACACTAAGCTCGACTTCAGGGCTGGGATGGGGCGGGCAGGACTGGGCATGTGTGACGCTGTTCGAAGGACTGCAAGTGGTGAGCAGGAGACCACTTGATAATGACCGTGGCATGAGGGGAGGCTAGGAACAGAGCCTCTTACTCATTTAACAGGATTTTTTTGTATCTAAAAATTATATAATGTCTAGAGTTATAGACAGAAGAAAAAGAAATGGTAGTTTTGTTTTGTTTTTTTTTTTTTTTTTTTTTTTTTTTGAGACGGAGTCTTGCTGTGTCGCCCAGGCTGGAGTGCAGTGGCCGGATCTCAGCTCACTGCAAGCTCCGCCTCCCGGGTTTATGCCATTCTCCTGCCTCAGCCTCCTGAGTAGCTTGGGACTACAGGCGCCCGCCACTTCGCCCAGCTAGTTTTTTGTATTTTTTTTAGTAGAGATGGGGTTTCACCGTGTTAGCTAGGATGGTCTCGACCTCCTGACCTCGTGATCTGCCCGTCTCGGCCTCCCAAAGTGCTGGGATTACAGGCTTGAGCCACCGCGCCCGGCCAAGAAATGGTAGTTTTAAAACTGCCCAGGCTCCGGCATCACAGTTCCTCATCCTGTCTTGGATGCAGAGGGTTGTAAACCCCATATGCACCTTAAGGGGCTGCTCTTTGAAGCCATGGCCCAGCACGGTTTAGTGCTGCCTTAGCGTGCCAGGACAGAAGGAGGTAACAGTTGGTTCTTATAGCCAGGAGGATAGTACTTTTGGGTGAGAAGTCCTCACCTATTAATTTGTTTTCCAAAGGCCAAAGAAGCCCAGGATGACCTGGTGAAGACCAAGGAGGAGCTGCACCTGGTGATGACGGCACCCCCGCCCCCACCACCCCCCGTGTACGAGCCACTGAGCTACCATGTCCAGGAGAGCCTGCAGGATGAGGGCGCGGAGCCCACGGGCTACAGTGCAGAGCTGTCTAGTGAGGGCATCCGGGATGACCGCAATGAGGAGAAGCGTATCACTGAGGCAGAGAAGAACGAGCGTGTGCAGCGGCAGCTGCTGGTGAGGCCCAAGGGGCTGTGTGTCTCCAGGGGGCCTGCCTCGCTCTTGCAGCAGACAGGCTTGGGGAAGGCAGCGATGTAAGCCAGCCCCACCTAGCACCCCTCTTGCCCTTCCCATTTTCCTAGGGGAGGGGCTGGGCCATATGGGGAGGAAGGGACCTGACCAATGCTGCTTAATGTTGCAGACGCTGAGCAGCGAGCTGTCCCAGGCCCGAGATGAGAATAAGAGGACCCACAATGACATCATCCACAATGAGAACATGAGGCAAGGCCGGGACAAGTACAAGACCCTGCGGCAGATCCGGCAGGGCAACACCAAGCAGCGTATCGACGAGTTCGAGGCCCTGTAATGGCCAGGCCAGGACCGAGGGCAGAGGGGCGCTCACAGCGGGCGCTGCCGCCGGTACTGCCAGCCTCGCCACGCTTGTGTCTTTAGTGCTCCGAGTCTAGGAACTCCGAGAGCCCAGTTCCTTTAAAAAGCAGTTACCCAACAGAAACATTCTGGGCTGGGAACCAGGGAGGCGTCCTGGTTGGTTTTCCCCAGTTGTATCATAGTGCCAAGCAGGCCTGATTCTCGCGATTATTCTCAAATCACCTCCTGTGTTGTGCTGGGAGCAGGACTGATTAAATTACAGAAAATGCCTGTAAAGTCTGAGTAAGAAACTTCATGCTGGCCTGTGTGGTACAAGAGTCAGCATCGTTAAAGGAAACCGCGGCGTGGCTTCCATCTGTGCCATACTTGTTCTGTATTTGAAATGAGCTCAAATTGATTTTTGTTTTTAATTTCTATGAAGGATCCATCTTTGTATATTTACATGCTTTGAGGGGTGAAAATTTTTTTGGGAAATTGAGTCTGAAGCACTCTCGCACACACACACAATGATTCCCTCCTTCCGTCACTCCATGCAGCTGGCAGAGAGCACAGTGATCACCAGCGTGAGTGGTGTATGTAGGACACTTGGATACATTTTTTTTTAGTTTTTTTTAGGTTTTTTTTTTTTGCTTAACAGTTAGAATACATTGTTGTACTTATACACCTTATTAATGATCAGCTATATAGTATTTATATACAAGTGATAATACAGATTTGTAACATTAGTTTTAAAAAGGGAAAGTTTTGTTCTGTATATTTTGTTACCTTTTACAGAATAAAAGAATTACATATGAAAAACCCTCTAACCATGGCACTTGATGTGATGTGGCAGGAGGGCAGTGGTGAAGCTGGTTACCTGCCTGCTGCAGTCACATGTAAACAGGATTTTTACTGTTAGTGTTTTATGCATGTAATGGACTATGCACACTTTTAATTTTGTCAGATACACACATGCCACTATGACCTTTCAGACTCCAGCCGTGAAGAGACTGTTTGCTTGTGTTTGTTTGTAGTCTCTGCCATGGCCTTGGCAGGCTGCTGGAAGGCAGCTTGTGGAGGCCATTGGTTCTGCCCACTCATTCCTTCTTGTGCACTGCTTACTCCTTCGCAGCTAAAATGCCATGTGCAGGTGGATTCCATGCTGCAGACATGAAATAAAAGCTTTGCAAAGGCATGAAGCAGCATGGGTGTGTACTTGTGTGTGTGGGGTGGGAGGGCCACCGCCGACTCACCTGGGCTCTATTGCTGTCGTCTGGCTGGGTTTTGTGAGAGGCCATGGTGTCCCTGGGGGTACACTGGTAAGTCAGAGCTGACGAACCCAAGACATGGTGCTCCATGGGGCACCTAACCTCCTCTGGAAGACAGTTTCCACGGGAGAGGACAGCTCCAACACTCACCAGGCTCCTCTAAAATGCTGCTCACCGCCGGGCACGGTGGCTCATGCCTGTAATCCCAGTACTTTGGGAGGCTGAGGCAGGTGGTTCACAAGGTCAGGAGATGGAGACCATCCTGGCCAACATGGTGAAACACTGTCTCAACTAAAAATACAAAAATTAGGTGTGGTGGCGCGTGCCTGTAATCCCAGCTACTTGGGAGGCTGAGGCAAGAGATTTGCTAGGACCCGGGAGTCGGAGGTTGCAGCGAGCTGAGATTGTGCCACCGCACTTCAGCCTGGTGACAGGGAGACTCCATCTCAAAAAAATAAAATGCTGCTCACAACAAAGCTGTGACTTTTTTTTTTTTTTTTTTTTGAGACAGGGTCTTCCTTTGGCCCAGGCTGGAGCACAGTTGTGTAGTCAGGGCTTACTGCAGCCTCAGCCTCCTGTTCTCAATCCTCCTGCCTCAGCTTCCTGAGTAGCTGGGACTACAGGTGTGTACCACCACACCCAGATAATTTTTTGTTTTTTCCGTAGACAGGGTATCTATGTTGCCTGGACTGATCTCACACTCCTGAGCTCAAGCCATCCATTGCAGCCTCCCAAAGTTGCTGGGATTATAGGTGGGGAGCCACCAGGCCCACCAGCCGGCCTTTTACCATTTGATAAGCACTGGAGGATGCCGGTAACGTTTACTGAAATTGGCCATTTTCTACATCTCGGAGATAACATCCACCAGAGGCTTAGGTAACATACATTATTGTATTTAACTTAAATATACACAGATACCAGTAGGTGTTTAAGCCACGGGACAGGACTGCAGATGGAGACTGCTTAAGGTCCAAAGGGTCTCCAGCTGGGACCCTGCACCTGGTTTGTAGCCCCACTCTGCAGACGCACAGTGCTTCACACCCGCTGCAACCTGGAACCTTGAGGCCTTCACATCAGTGCAGGACAAGGGTCATGTCTGTCCATAGATTGGGGCTGGAAAGGACTTTTTGCCACTGGAGCTTCAATTGTGAACATGCATCCCCGCCACCAGCTGTGTCTCCCTCTGTAAGAGAGGATGACAACTTAGCCATGGTCAGGGAGGGCACCACTTCGTCCCCTCTCAGCTCTTTGAAAATGACCAGCCAGAAAAGTTTTTCACCTTAAGTCCACATTAAAAGGCCAACCACCACTACCCCCACCCCAACAAAGCTAGTGTGGAGACGGATTCACCCAGGCACTCTGCTCTGCGAGACTCTTAACAGCCCAGAGCTCTGTAGTTTGAAAGTGAGGCAAGGACTCTGGTTTGGTGGGCTGGGTCTTCACCAAGGGAGTGGATAGCTGGGTGGATAGCATGGCTAGCTGGGTGGGGCTGTCTCAGACTGGGGGCTGGGCTTGCCCAGGGGAAAGGATTCTTAGAGGAAGACAGTAAGCTTTGGACAAAATATCTTTGAAAAGTAATTGAGCAGTGAGGCTTTTTTCTCTTCAGTCACTGGTTCTCAGTTGGAAGTCTTTGGAGATGTGTGCAGGTGTTTTTGGTTGTCATGCCAGGGACACTGCTGGCAGCTAGAAGCAGTGCCAGGCACAGAACCTCACAGCAGAGGGCTGTCTACCCACCATGCTGGCGGCGCCCTGCCGAGTGGCTCTGGACAGCGTTGCTGTTTTGACCACTTTTGATGAAGTACTTTCTGAATTGCCATTTGTTTGCGTTAAGAAGATATTTTCCTTTAAGAAAATAATCCTTTTATGATTGACGCCAGAAACAAAAGCAAATACTGTACCTAGCCCGTTTGGAGGCCTATAATTTTTGTTTCTTTAGCAGATCTAAATCTGATTTAAATTGTCAAAATACTTGGCTGTATTATGGCTCAGCTGTAGAGTAAAAACTAGACTTAGGAATTTCCAATTAAGGCAGGCTAGGCAATTTCAAAACCAGTTAAGTCACTGCCCTGTTGCAAGCATTTTCTTTGCACAGTACCCATTAGGATAATCACAAAGGATAAGCGTTTGGGCTCAATATCTCAGACTTACTTGAACCAAGCCTGGCTCCCCCAAGCAAGCGGTCGTTCATTCCAAGGAGAGCCTGGTCCCAGACGGTTAACTCCAAGCTCGACTGCCTCAACTGAGCTGGGGTTACGCCACTGAAGACAAACGAGTGTTTCCACTGGGGACAAGCCTGCTTCTTCAGTACTGGCGACTTCAGTCTCAGTTTTTGTTGGTCTGGCAGAGTGAGACAGCTGAAGAAGGAACACAAACCCTGCAATCACTGCCATACACATGGCCTCCTCTCCCGAGGCCTGTGCATCAGTGCAGACCAGAAGCACTAAGAAAAGTGCCAAGTCCACAACATCCACACCCTCCACAGTGAAGCAGGGTGGGAACCACAGGATTCAGCACATTTCCCTTAGGGCTGAATTCTGCATCAGGTATGAAGGGCGAGTTGCATGCTACGGCCTCGTGGCCCTCATCTTATCTTCCCTCCTTGGGGTGCCTTGAATGCAAATACACACGTTATCTCCTTTTAACCCTGTTCTCAGGAAAATCAGCTTACAAAAGCTTGTCCAAGGCCATGCAGATAAGCAACAGGATTAGAACACAAGCTCAGTTCTCCTTTTTTTGAGATGGAGTTTTGCTCTGTGGCTCAGGCTGGCGTGAAGTGGTGCGATCTCAGCTCACCGCAACCTCCGCCCCCCAGATTCAAGGAAGTCTCCTGTCTCAGCCTCCTGAGCAGCTGGGATCATAAGTGCCCACCACCACACCCGGCTAATTCTTATATTTTAGTAGAGATGGGGTTTCATGTTGGCCAGGCTAGTTGCGAACTCCTGACCTCACATGATCCACCTGCCTCGGCCTCCCAAAGTGCTGGGATTACAGGCGCGAGCCACTGCGTCCAGCCTCAGTTCTATCTTGACCGTCATTCTTCCCTTATGTCACTGACAGGGAGTTTGCACTTCAATGTAATAATAAATGGCATTTGCCTTACTTTTAGAGGGCTGCCCTGTAGTGAATGAGAATGAAATGTGGACAGTCATGCATTTTACTGTTGGTCCAAGAGGAGATTTTAAGCTCAGGAAATATTTACTGAACACACTACTTTTTAATGCTTGATTTCAAAACTGGCTTGCTGATATCACAAGAACTGAGAAGATTAGGGTTTCCGGTACCCCAGTATGTACACATCCCATGAATTTTTGGCAATCAGGGTCTTTAATATGTGTTATGTTAGATTTTCACAGGAAAGCTAAAATAAGACGTAAGTGGCTTACATTTTTTGGTGTTCCCTGCAGGTTCTGGGCCAGGTTGTGATGTATACTACATCATCAATAAATATTTGATTACATCGAATACCTACCCCTTAACAAATGAGTTCAAGGTGCCATCTGGCCGCACAGGTAAATTCTTGGCTCCCAGCACTACCAAACAAAGTTGGCCATTAAGTGACGACTCATCTGTCCCTGGAAGGAAAGCCAGTATTCACTGTCAAAGCCATGTCTCCTGACACGTTAGTATGCAGTACCACCACCCCAAAACTGATAGCTTAGCAAGAGAATCTGCCACAGCCCTCAGACCCCAAGAGGGCAGGTGGGAGTGGTGCAGTGGGCTCCGCTGGCCCTGCCCACAGGCTGTGGCACTGCCCACACCGTGCCGTTCTGTGGTCAGGTGGAGGACAGGATGGAGGGATCACTAAGATCCTAGCAAAGAGTAAAGAGGAACACAAGGAGAGGGAAGACGCTGAAGTTTGAGTCTTAGTTGTAGCCAGCAGTTTGGGGGTAAGTGAGAGGCCCGAGACCCTGTCTAGGAGGTTGGGATGGCCATGGGGCACTTGCTGCTGGTCTGCTGGTGACTTTGGGTAACAGAATTCCCTCTTCTAGCCAAATAGGAAGTCACTGAAACAACAGAAATGTGCATTCTTGGCCGGGTGTGGTGGCTCACGCCTGTAATCCCAGCACTTTGGGAGGCCAAGGCAGGCAGATCACGAGGTCAGGAGATCAAGACCATCCTGGCTAACATGGTGAAACCCCATCTCTACTAAACATACAAAAATTAGCCAGGTGTGGTGGCGGGCACCTGTAGTCCCAGCTACTCAGGAGGCTGAGGCAGAAGAATGGCGTGAACCAGGGAGGTGGAGCTTGCAGTGAGCCGAGATGGGCCACTGCACTCCAGCCTAGGCTACAGAGCAAGACTCTGTCTCAAAGAAAAAAAAAAAAAAAGTGCATTCTCCCTATCCTCCTTCCCCACCCTCCTGCTTTCCACACACCCCACATTACTGAAGGAGTAAAATCTCCACAGGGTCCCTGAGGACCCACCTTCCTGACCTACTTCATTTGCTGGGCAGCAGCTACCCACGTGCCTGGCGGCAGGGATTTATCTCATCTGAGCCCTGCAGGTACCAGCGCCTCGAGATGTGCTTTTGGCTCCACGTTGTCATGGAGCCTCTATTCTTCAGGAGGGTCCACGGTTCCCCCCAGAGACCATCCAATCTGCCCCTGGGAGGAAAGCCCAGGGCATTATCCTTAGAGGAGCGCAGAGAGGGCATCGGAGGCCTTGTCTGCTTCTAGTCACCCGTTTCCCCCCAGGCTATGGGCTCCAGAGAACCTCTTCCCAGCTCGCTGCATCACTCAGAAAAGAGCTGCTGGAGCTGGGCACGGGGGCCGTAGAAAGGAAATGCTAGAAAACTTTCACCCCACCTCTCAGTCTGCCTGCCGCACCAGCCTCTGCGGACAATGACACAGACAATGTCCAGGGGGCTGGAGGCCACCGACCTTGAGCCTCTTGGAGTTTTCTGGGCCCTGAAGGGAGGAGCAGCTTAGCTCGGACTGTGAGCTCTCCGTGGCTCTGAGGAACGCTGTCTTCGTATTTCTCTGCCTGGAGAAGAAAGGCACAGCTTAGGCACAGTACTCCCCAAGTCCCGAGAACCTTCCGGGCTCCTCTGGTTGTCTCAGCTCTGTCCACAGATGCTTTCCCCTGGCCCCTGCAAGGCCCTGGGGGGAGCAGGTGTGTGTGTGGCAGGACTGGTCTTCTTTCCATCTATGGTTTCACACCCACCCTCCCCAACCCTAGCGTGGGGGGGAACAGCTCGGCCACCCCAGCGAACCACAGCCAGATGAGCTTAAGGAAGCAGAGTGACTCGAGGGCATTGCACACTCCCTAAGACATTTCTACGAAAACCCAGACGCAGCCTAAGTTTGAAAAGCAGAAATGAACTCAAGCCTCCACCCCATCCACCCCACCCAGGTCAGTAGAGATTCGCGCTGACCTCCAATGCCAAGGACTGGCACAGATGCTGGGGACAGCATGGGGCGTAGACTCTGCCCAGAGCCAAAGGGGGTGGCCCCCCCAGGGTGTGGTAAGTCTGAGGACATGTCCCTGCCCACCGAGGCGCTTCTGTCATGAGTGGTTTTGCCAGAAAGTGAGTGAAGAGAGGGCCGGGAGAAGGGATGATCCTGAAATCCACACCATCTTTCTCCCAGTGGGGTGGGAGGAGAGTATTGGGAAGAGACTAGAGCAGGGATATCCAGTCTTCCGGCTTCCCTGGGCCACACTGGAAGAACTGTCTTGGGTCACACATAAAATACACTAACCTAACAACAGCTGATGAGCTTAAAATCACGAAAAAGTCTTATGTTTCAAGAAAGTTTATGAATTTGTGTTGGGTTGCACCCAATGCCATCCTAGGGCCAGGCATGATGACTCATGCCTGTAATCCCAGCACTTTGGGAGGCCGAGGTGGATCACCTGAGGTCAGGAGTTCGAGACCAGCCTGGCCAACATGGTGAAACCCCGTGTCTACTAAAAATACAAAAAAACTAGCTAGGCGTGGTGGCGGCGCCTATAATCCCAAGTACTGGGGAGGCTGAGACAGAGAATTGCTTGAACCTGGGGAACAGAGGTTGCAGTAAGCTGAGATCATGCTGCTTCACTCCAGCCTGGGTGACAGAGCAAAACTCTGTCTCAAAACAAACAACAAAAACCAAAAAACAGAGCCGTCCTGGGCTGCAGGTTGGACAAGTTTAGTCTCGACACATCCGGTCCACCATGGCTTCTGCCAGCACTGAGAAGCAGCCCTCTCAGTTACCCTCAGAGGCCTCAAGACTCCTGGGAGCCCACATGGGCAAGCCCCTGTCTTCCTGGCCCTCGGGTACCAAACGAGATATGGCTGTCTCCAGCTTCAGCAGTCAGAAACCGAGTCAGAATGGAGCCCAGGGGCAGGCCTGTAGGCGGACTCCCCACCCCACTGGCTTTAGGAGGGATGCCTTTCAGCTCCATGCCATCTGCTCCTCACCCACTTGCCAGAGCAGGCTCAGTCTGATGAGGCCTGGTGGCCACCTGTCCTATTCCAGGCCCTGTGCTTGTTCCAGGCCTTGTCTTCAAGCTGATGACAGAGGTGTGGGGGAGAGAGGGTGCACGGGGGATTCAGCCTCTGACAGAAGGGAGTCTAAGCTGGAAACAAGGTGTCCTGGAGGAGCCGATGCTCTTCTGAGAGATGACAGAGTGGGGATGAGAAGAAGGCATGGAAGCCAGATGCTTCACCCACCCACAGCATGGCTGGGGCAGGAGCAAAGGGACACCGAGGCTGAAGATCAGGCCCAGAGACGGCAAGCATCCTGAGCTCCGGGTCCTGGAAGGGAGGCCAATTCTGGTAGGGGTAATCAGGATAGGCTTCCTAGAGGAGGTAGGCTTTGGGTTGTCTTGGGCTGACCTTGGATAGGGGATGCATTCCAGGTGGGCACTGGGAAGGGGAGGTCTAAGCCCAGACTCTAGCTTGGGGGAGACAGCACAGGCAGTGGGAGTGTGGGCATTGCCTGGAGGAGCAGGGAGGGGGCAGGCGGCTCACCAGGAGGCCTCAACTGAAACCTGAGAAGCTTCCCGGCACAGACACTGCAAATCCCAGCTGTGCTGGCTCCAGAGAGGAAAAGAAGCCAGATGGCCCCCGTGTCCTATGTCCAGGTTGGAGCAGAAGGCTGGGCCTGCTGTGGGCCCTTGGCTGAGGGGAGTAGTCCATCCAGCTGGTTTGTTTTTGTTTTTGTTTTGTTTTGAGATGGAGTCTCGCTCTGTCGCCAGGCTGAAATGCAACAGCGTCATCTTGGCCTCTGCCTCCCGGGTTCAAGCCATTCTCCTGTCTCAGCCTCCCGAGTAGCTGGGATTACAGGCACACACCACCACAGCCAGCTAATTTTTGTATTTTTAGTAGAGATGGGGTTTCACTGTGTTAGCCAGGATGGTCTCAATCTCCTGACCTCATGATCTGCCTGCCTCGGCCTCCCAAAGTGCTGGGATTACAGCACTTTGCTGATAGCCACCATGCTCGGCCTCCCAGCTGGGGTTTTTAAAGAGATGGTAGAAGCCCATGTTTTTCATCCCTCATGGTCTCACATGAACTCTCTCCCAGTCTGGGATCTGGACACAGAAAAGTACAAAGCAGAGTTTCCAAGAAATGCTAACCTCTCTCCCAGACCTCTCCTCCTACCTGCACAGCCCGGGGGACATGGATCCTAAATTGAGTCTAGTCAACTCCTCTGACCCGCCCACCTGCCCATTTGCTATCTATCTCCTGCTGTACAATTCCAAACCAGGAGCTGGAGCTCCACAACCCAGCCAGGGTGGCCTCTGCCTTCCTCATAGCATTGGGTCCAGTCATCTGTCACCTATTATTGTTCTAAGAGTACCTGGGGTTCAAAGGTTAGAAACAACGTACTGTAGCCCCCAGGGGGACCGCATAGCTGTGGGTGGTGCCTGCAGGGAAGGGCATGGCCAGCTTCCAGCAGGTCAGCCACCAGCAAGGTGAGGCCTCTGCCAGGGGAAGCCATAGGACCTGATCCAGTCGGGTCTGTGTGTGATGCAGAGGCGGGGCTGTTGGGGTACTTGAACAGAGCTGAAACAGTTAAAACAATCCCTCCGTCCACCCCACCCAGGAGAAAGTAACTATTTGAAAGTCACAGCGCCAGGCCAGCAAGCACACACTGTCTTGGGTCCAAGTCTTTCCAGGTATGTTTTCTCCTCTGGGATCTCTCTGAAAAGTGATTTATTTATCACAGTGGGGATGGAGGGCACTCAGTCCAAAACCAGACATCACCTTGGCCCGGAGCGGATGCCAGCAGAAGGACTGTGTTGTGCTGTCTTCAAAGTCCCACGCAGCCAGAGGAATGATCACTTCTCCAAGAAACACTCTCCGGGCCAGCGTGCCCAGATGCCACACCGAGACCTGCAGCTGCCGGGTCACCAGCTGGGCAGGGGCCACCTGATACTGCAGAGGCAGAGCAGAGATGGTCAGGTGGGCTCCTGGGGCCCGCACTCCTAGGATCTCCGACCCCACCTCCCAGGGCCCCACTTCCCGGGGCCTGGCGCAGGCCTCCCTCCCACAGGCTGAGTCCAAGATGCGGATGCAGCCAGGGACCTGATGTGGTTAGGGGGGCTCAAGGTGCTTACAGCCAGGTTGGGGCGGGGGGTCCTCTCTCTGCTCAAGAACCCCTCCCGCTACTCCCCAGGTGCCCAGTGCTCTGCCTGGGGACAGGCTAGGGTAGCCCTGGCAGCCACTGAGCCCCTCCAACCCCCAATTCTCAGAACAAGACAAGGATGAAAGTCCTTGCCCAGCCCACGCCTACTAGAAATCAAGCCAAAGTCTATGCTCACACAGGATTTGAACTTGCATCTGAACACTGCACCCAGCCAGGCTTAGCCAAAAATACTGAAAACAGGCCCAAAAATACTAAAAAAAAAATTTTTTTTTGGAGACAGGGTCTCACTATGTCACCCAGGCTGAAGTGCAGTGGTCCTATCTCAGCTCACTGCAACCTCTGCCTCCTGGGTTCAAGTGATTCTCATGCCTCAGCCTCCCGAGTAGCTGGGACTACAGGCGCTCACCACCATGCCTGGCTCATTTTTTTGTATTTTTAGTAGAGACAGGCTTTCACCATGTTGGCCAGGCTGGTCTCGAACTCCTGACCTCAAATGATCTACCCACCTCGGCCTCCCAAAGTGCTGGGATTACAGGTGTGAGCCACCGTGCCCGGCCTGTATTTTTTTTTTTTTAAGCCAACCATGAACTCTCCCTCCTCCATTCCCCCCCAATACCACGTATTTGCCCTGGAGGGACAGTGCCTGTGTCCAGGCATGCAGGGCCTGTGCTGGCTTGGCAGAGGCCTACACGATGTTCCTACTGTCCGCACAGGAGGTTCCCAACACACCCAAGAGTGACGAGAGAACCCCTTCCCCAGCCAAGCATGGGTTCTGCCCCATAGAGACTGGAGGCCAAAGGCCCCTGCGTGACACACAGTCCTCCCAAGGTATGGCTGACTCCACCTCAGCCTCTGAGGGCCTCACTTTAAGCTTATTAGTTGGATTTTCTCAATCATGAACAAAACCTACAAGTTATTGAACACAACCTACAAGTTATTGAACACTTATTTATTTCATACCAGGCTTTTTAGATGCATTGATCTTTTATCTTTCACATACACCCCACGAGGTCAGTATTATTCAGACCATTTCACAGGTGAAAAAAAAGAAGCTTGGAAATTCAGCGACCCTCCCTTGGTCTGGCAGCCAACACTGCAGGCCCGAGTCACGTGCACTGACTGTGTCCAGGCCCAAGTCTCACTGCTGACCTCTGTGGCCCATGCTGCCCACACTCTGGTGCTTGTTTGGGGTTTGAATGGTGACTCCTCGTGAAATGGCTGTTGCTGTGAGGCTGGACACTTGCACCCACTTGCAGCAGCTGTGCGGTTTGTTTACTTTGGGGTTCATCTCCTCATGCCCACCTTCACCCATCTTTCCAATCGAGGGATGAGATGGAATAAAACAGGAACTGAGACGCAGTAACTTCTCTCTCCTTCAGCCTCTGCAAACAGAGGGGAGGCACAGCAGGGCCGTCCCCTGCTCCTATGGACAGCTGGGCTGCCCATAGGCTCTGTCCACACTTCTGACGTCCACAGGCCAGGCACACATGGCTTGGCTGGCCAGGTTAGTTTCCTCGCTTCATTCCTCCCTTTCTTCCCCGCTGGGATGGCTTGTGGCCACAGAGATGCGAATTTCTTGGGTCACATTACTTTTTCTCCTGCCTTTGGATAACTTTGAGCCAGTTTTCCCTCCAGTCCATGGGTCCATATCTTTTCTGGGGGGACAGGATCTCATTCTGTCACCTAGACTGGAGTGCAGCGGTGCAATCTCAGCTCACTGCAGCCTCCACCTCCCAGGCTCAAGCAATCCTTCTACCTCAGCTTCCCAGGTAGTTGGGGCTACAGGTAGGTGTCACCATGCCTGGCTAATCTTAATTTCTTGTAGAGATGGGGGTCTCTCTACATTGCCCAGGCTGGTCTCAAACTCCTGGGCTCAAGCCATCCACCCATCTCAGCCTCCCAAAGTTCTGGGATTACAAGCGTGAGAAGCGTGAGCCCCCACACCCAGCCCATGGATCCATTTCCGACTCTGCCCCACATTCAATCTGTCTATAAACTCTGGAGTGACGTGACTATTCCCTATATTCCAGTTACATTCCTTATCAGTTAATCCAGGCAGCTGGCCAGCGGGCTGGCTGCATCTGCTGCCCTCTGAGAAATGAAGTGGTTACTGGAACACTACGCCACTTAGCAGGGTCAGGCTCGGGCCCCAGGCAGCTCTCTCATCTCCAGCTGTGTGTGGGCGACGCTCAGGCCACTTCTCCTGTGTCCTTACCCATTGCTCGCCCCTTTCTGTCAATAGGACTACTCCCTGCTGCATTTAGAATCTGCCTTTTCAAACCAGATGTATTTTCCATTGCCCTGTTAGGTCCACAAGGCTTGCTCCAGGTTCAGCAGGGAATGAGGTGTAAGGATCATTCGAGAGCAGGGCTGGGCAATGACCAATGTCACCCCGTGAGATCACTTCATCTTCTCCAGGCCCCCAAGACAGTGGTCTCAAATGGGGTATAAGTCTCCCTGGGTCCAGAAAGGCTTGCCAAGAAGTACTCTGCTCAGAAAACTTTGAGGATCAATTTCTAGATCCTCGCATTGGATGTGCACTTCTCTCAAAACTGGCTGGAGACAGTTCTCACAGCCTCATCCACCTGAATCGTACCCTGATGGCTCACCCCAGGTCGCACAAAGCTCCTGGGTGCAGCACAAAGGGGTGACTGTGATTGAAACTACTGCCTTCTGTGAGACTTTCAATGATGGATCAGCCTCCCTGGCTTCCCATCCTTCGCATCTTATGCATATTTCTATTAAGGATGAGGCTGGCCAGTGTTAGGATGTTCTGCATTTAGGATCAATTAGAGATGCTGATTATTTTAATTATAACTGGAAAGTTTCCCAGGATTATGAAATATTCACAATACACTAGATAAGACCCATGGCTAAAAATTTTAAGTGATATCTTTGAGATTCTGTGCACATTTTAAGGTAGGTAACCTTTTAAATCCAATTATATAACCAATTTTTTTTTTTTTTTTTTTTTTTTTTTTTTTGAGACAGAGTGTCACTCAATCACCCAGGCTGGAGTGCAGTGGCGCCATCTCTGCTCACTGCAAGCTCTGCCTCCCAGGTTCACACCATTCTCCTGCCTCAGCCTCCCGAGTAGCTGGGACTACAGGCGCCCGCCACCACGCCCAGCTAATTTTTTTGTATTTTTAGTAGAGATGGGGTTTCACCGTGTTAGCCAGGATGGTCTCAATCTCCTGACCTCATGATCCACCCGCCTCAGCCTCCCAAAGTGCTGGGATTACAGGTGTGAGCCACCGCGCCCAGCCTTATAACTATTTATCTAAAATAAAGACAATATGAAATATTTATCTCATTTCATAAAGCTGTTTAACACAAAATACCTTAAACGTCCTATGAGTAACTTTGGATCTCTAATTAAAATGTGTGAGGGAACACACAGTTTTTCACAATTCTTCTAGCAGGTGCATGAGCAGAACCGTCCAAAGACGTTCTCCAGCGACTTGCTGCTGCGTGGTGCCTGGTCCCAGTACAGGGAGAAAGGCCCTGCCCACACCTGCTGAATCAGAATCTGCTTTTTTTTTTTAAATTAATTAATTTATTTTTTTGAGACAGAGTATCACTCTGTCACCAGGGCTGGACTGCAGTGGTGCGACCTCGACTCACTGCAACCTCTGCTTCCTGGGTTCAAGCGATTCCCCTGCCTCAGCCTCCTGAGTAGCTGGGATTACAGGTGCCCACCACTACACCTTGCTAATTTTTTGTGTTTTTAGTAGAGACAGGGTTTCACCATCTTGGCCAGGCTGGTCTCAAACTCCTGACTCGTGATTCGCCCACCGTGGCCTCCCAAGGTGCTGGGATTACAGGTGTGGGCCATCGTAACCAGCCCAGAATCTGCATTTTAAAAAAAATCCCCAGGGTCCAAGTACAGCTGCATCTTAGAAAATAAATTTAGGCCAGGCGTGGTGACTCAAGCCTGTAATCCTAGCACTTTGGGAGGCCAGGGTGGGCAGATCACCTGAGGTCAGGAGTTCAAGACCAGCCTGGTCAACATGGTGAAACCCCATCTCTACTAAAAACACAAAAAAATTTGCCAGCCGTGGTGATGGGCACCTTTAATCCCAGCTACTCAGGAGGCTGAGGCAGGAGAATCTCTTGAATCCAGGAGGTGGAGGTTGCAGTGAACCGAGATCACACCACTGCATTCCAGCCTAAACGACCAAGAGTGAAACTCTTGTCTCAAAAAAAAAAAGAAAAAATTTTTAAAAAATGTAAATCCCCACAGGATTTTATGCACATAAATTTTGAGAACCGCCAGTCCTTTGTGGCTTTGAGCTGTATTTCTAAGCAGTCTCTAGGTCTCAGTTTCCCCATGGGTAAATGAGGATTCTAATACTTACACCAGGCTGTATATAAAGCACTTGGTCACAGTAGGGACCCGGGAAACAAGGGCTATTATTATTTAATGAACTCAGGGCTCCGTGCCAGGTGCCCAGATGGCCCCTGGCTGGCAGCTCACAGGCACCCCTACTTGCCAAGAAAGGCAAACAAAGCCCTCTCCTGTCACAGGCATGAGACGAGGGGACGTCTGGCTGCCCAGCCCGGGCGGGGTAGCCTCCACAGGTCTGGGCTACCCCCCCTTGCCCTGCACCGAGATGGGGGCCACCACAGCCAGCTCTCCTAGATACCAGACCTCAGCTGCAGCCTTCCACCCGAAACCAGAGCGCGTGGCCCCATCTCTGCCCTCAACCATCAATCACATTTCCTAGTATCATAGAAAGTGAAAACCCAAACAATTCCTTTGTAAGATTTTTCATAAAAGGATACATTAAAAAATAAAATAAAATTAGAAGAAACCTGAGTTTGTCAGAAATACAATAAAGGGGCCGGGCGCGGTGGCTCAAGCCTGTAATCCCAGCACTTTGGGAGGCCGAGACGGGCGGATCACGAGGTCAGGAGATCGAGACCATCCTGGCTAACACGGTGAAACCCCGTCTCTACTAAAAACTGCAAAAAACTAGCCGGCGAGGTGACGGACGCCTGTAGTCCCAGCTACTCGGGAGGCTGAGGCAGGAGAATGGCGTAAACCTGGGAGGCGGAGCTTGCAGTGAGCCGAGATCCGGCCACTGCACTCCAGCCTGGGTGACAGAGCAAGACTCCGTCTCAAAAAAAAAAAAAAAAAAAAAAAAAAGAATACAATAAAGGGGCACTTTTATGAAGACAGTAACTCAGGAGTTTAATTTTCAGGGCACTCTGTTTGGGAGCACCTCTTTGATAGAAATATTCACAAAGACAAACTAATTTTTAAAATTATCCTGTGCTCCAGTGTTAGCCCGAGACAAAGAGGCAGCCAGGTTCTTTTTCACTATCTTCTCAGAAATCATTAATCAAAAGCCATTCCTGAGTCTGGCAGACTCTGCACTTTTCCTGTACAAAGGCTGACATTTATTTTCTACCAACTTAACACTGATTGACAGAGCCACAAAGAAACATATAAGTGTCTGCATTATATCTAACTGAGTCAAGAGTTTGAAAGCACCATCCACTGGACTCTGCCCCGGGCACCCCACTGGGGCTGGGGAGGACTCCGCACAGGAACATCTGTCTAGCAAGTACCTTCAAGGTCTCCTGAAAGGTCGGGTCCACCGTGTTCCTTTGGACTCCAGTCTTGCGCTTCCCCTGGGAGGATCTGTCAGGCAGAAGGTAGGTCTTCACATACCTAGGGGCCAAGCACAGTGGGGACAGAGTGAGAACTCAGGGAAAAGGGTGGATAAAGAGTTTGGGGGCAGCAGAACCCATGCATCAGCATTTTCTTTACCAGGTTTCCTGCTGGAATTTTTGATAGAAAGGACTTAATAACCTAATAGTGAGCAATGTTAGTGCTGGGTGGGCAGCTTCTGATTCACGCAGTCTATGGTCAAATGCTGATTACATAACCCTCTGGAATATTCCTGGGGGTGTGAAGCTCATCCTGCCTTCCTCAGGCCCTACTCCATTTGGCGAAGACCATGGAAACAGAGATTCTCTTGTCTGCCTGGACGTCAAGGCCATGAGCTGGATTCCCATCCCTTCTACCACCCACCACCTGCAAAAGAAAAAAAAGTGGAAGTAGAAAAAACATAAGCCTCGCACTGTGCTGCTTCCTTGCAGGGGCCTCAAAGACTCTGCTCCTCCCAACCGCTGAGAAGTGGGATTCTGCTGAGTCTAGAGGTCGCACGCAGCATGACAGGTGGCTCCATCTGCACTCACCCAGCTCCTGAAATCCAGGCGGGGAGGAAGACATGTCCTGTCCTGTTCTAGGCTGACCCCTCCAAACAGGCCCCTACGCTGCCCTTCATGGCTCCTCTGGCAGCCCCAGTGATGGCAATGACCGCCTCCCCCTCCCCCCACCAGCAGCAGTCCAAGCCCCTCTCCACAGGCTAGAAACAGGCTCCACTTTCCAAAGTGAAAAATCACAGTGAGCCTCCCTCTATCTGTGCCCTTCTTTAGCCCCAGCCATGGGCCTCTTTTTCCCCCTCGGTTAAACTTTTTGTAAAAATACTTGAAATTGGCCAGGAGGCCGGGCGCGGAAGCTCACACCTATAATCCCTGTGCTTTGGGAGGCTAAGGTGGGCGGATCACCTGTGGTCAGGAGTTTGAGACCAGCCTGGCCAACATGGTGAAACCCTGTCTGTACTAAAAATACAAAAATTAGCCAGGCGTGGTGGCATGCACTTGTAATCCCAGCTACTCAGGAGGCTGAGGCAGGAGAATCACTTGCACCTGGGAGATGGAGGTTGCAGTGAGCCAGGATCTCACCACTGCCCTCCAGCCTGGGCGATAAAGGGAGATTCCATCTCAAAAACAGCAACAACAACAAAAAAACACCCCAAAAACTGGCCAGGCATGGTAGCTCAGGGAGGATTCCATAAGCCAGAAATTTGAGACCAGCCTGGGCAATACATATGGAGAACTCATTGCCACGAAAAATTTTAAAGTCAACTGGGTGTGGTGGTGTGCATGTGTAGTCCCAGCTACTCGACGCCTGAAGTTGGAGGATCACCTGAGCCCAGGAGGTCAAGGCTGAAGTGAGCCATGATGATGTCACTGCATTGCAGCCTAGGCGCAAAGCAAGACTCTGTATCAAACAAAACAAAACAAAACAAAAAATCCCTCAAAACTCTGTCTCGAATTCTCCACAGTTCATTTACTCCTAAGTTATTGAGCAGTACACATTCATGCAATCTCATATATGTAAAACAGAATATATAAAATAAGCCTATATGGTTGGAAGCATTATAATAAAGTGCATACCCATGTACCCACCCCCCAGCTTAGGAAACAGAACATAACCAATGACTTCCGTATCATAATCCTGCCAGTAACCAGGTAATAACCATATTGGATTTTATATTTATCACCCCATTGGTTTTCTTTATGGTTTCGCCATTTTGATGTGTCTCCTTAAACAATGTACTGCTTAGTTTTCCCTGTTTTTGAACTTTCATATAAATGGGATCATTCTGTACACATTCTTCTGTAACTTGCTTTTATTCACTCAATATTATGTTTGGGATTTATCTATGTTGCTATAACCACCGCTCATTCATCTCTAATCCTACATATCACTCCACTGAATGAATACACAAGTCATTTGTCCTGTTGATGAATATTTGTCTTATGTCCTAGTTTTTTGCTCTGCTCATGGTGCACATGTGCAAGTATTTCTCTTGGCATATAACCAGAAGTGATAGGGTATATGCCCCTTCAACTCTTCTAGATAATGCCAAATTACCAATTCAATCTCTTTAACAGATACAGGGTTATGCAGGTTTTCTATTTCATTTCATGTCAGTTTTGGCAATTTGTGTCTCTTGAGAATGTGTCGATTTCAGCCAGGTGTGGTGGCTCACGCCTGTAATCCCAGCATTTTGGAAGGCCAAGGTGTGAGGATTTCATGAGCCCAGGAATTTGAGACCAGCCTGGGCAACATAGTGGGACCTCATTGCTATTAAAAATTTTTAAAAATTGGCTGGGCATGGTGGTGTGCACCTGTGATCCCAGCTACTTGGGAGGCTGAGGCAGTAGGACCAGTCGAGCTCAGGAGTTTGAGACCAGCCTGGGCAACATAGGAAGAAGATTTTCATTTCATCTAAGTTGTTAAATTTATTAGCACAAAGTTTTACATAATATCCCCTTATTACACTTTTTTCTTTCTTTTTTTTTTTTTTTTTTCCAGACAGAGTCTCACTTGGTTGCCCAGGCTGGAGTGCAGTGGCACAATCTCAGCTCACTGCAACCTCCACCTCCTGGGCTGAGGTGATTCTCCCACCTCAGCCTCCCGAGTAGCTGGGACACAGGCATGTGCCACCACGCCTGGCTAATTTTTATTTATTATTATTATTATTTTAAATGAGAGGGAGTCTCACTCTGTCACCCAGGCTGGAGTGCAGTGACATGATCTTGGCTCACTGCAACCTCTGCCTCCTGGGTTCAAAGAATTCTCCTGCCTCAGCCTCCTGTGTGGCTGGGATTACAGGCACACGCCACCATGCCTGGATAATTTTTTCTGTATTTTTAGTAGAGACGGGGTTTCACCATGTTGGCCAGGCTGGTCTTGAACTCCTGACCCTCAGGTGATCCACCTGCCTCAGCTTCCCAAAGTGCTGGGATTGCAGTCATGAGCCCCCATGCCTGGCCCCCTTATTATACTTTAATGTCTGCAAGTGCTGTCATGTTCTCTCTTCTTTCATTCCTATACTGGTATTTGAGTATTCTCTCTCTCTTTTTCTTTTTTCTTTTTTTTTTTTTTTGAGGCAGAGTTTTGCTCTTGTTGCCTAGGTTGGAGTGCAATGACGCAATCTCAGCTCACTGCAACGTCTACCTCCCTGGTTCAAGGGATCCTCCTGCCTCAGCCTCCCTAGTAGCTGGGATTACAGGCGTGCACCACCATACCCAGCTAATTTTTGTATTTTTAGTAGAGACAGGGTTTCACTATGTTGTCCAGGCTTGTCTCAAACTCCTGACCTCAGGTGATCCACCCGCCTTGGCCTCCCAGAGTGCTGGGATTATAGTTGTGAGCCACAGCACCCAGCCTTTTTCTAGCATTTTAAGGTAGAGGTTTAAATAATTCATTTTAAACCTTTTTTCTTTTAAATATAAGCACTGCTTTAACTGCATCCCTCAAATTTTGAAATTTAAAAGTCACAAAATACTTTTGGGAGAAAGACTATTCCAGTTTTCCTGAGGTAGACGGTACAGGAAGAGTAATAATAACAGCTAACACTAGAACAAAAGGAGAGATTCTGTTATGAAGGAACCATAAGTGCTATAGAAATGTGTACTTAATTTGTCTGGTACTAAAGAGCTACTAAAAATTTCAGAGCAGCAGAGGGTTTGATTAAATCAACAATTGATTTCTTTTCCCATCATCACTCTTTAGGTGGTAATTAAAACAATATGCCCGAAGTTCCCCATGTAAGAAAAAAGAAAGGCAAAAATGAGGCCCCTGCCTTAAACTATATTTAGAAAATCAATTCCAGTTGTAATGTGAACAAATTTAACTGTGAAAAAAAAAATGATAGGCCGGGCGCGGTGGCTCAAGCCTGTAATCCCAGCACTTTGGGAGGCCGAGACGGGCGGATCACGAGGTCAGGAGATTGAGACCATCCTGGCTAACATGGTGAAACCCCGTCTCTACTAAAAATACAAAAAAAAATTAGGGCCGGGCGCGGTGGCTCAAGCCTGTAATCCCAGCACTTTGGGAGGCCGAGACGGCGGATCACGAGGTCAGGAGATTGAGACCATCCTGGCTAACACGGTGAAACCCCGTCTCTACTAAAAATACAAAAACTAGCCGGGCGAGGTGGCGGGCGCCTGTAGTCCCAGCTACTCAGGAGGCTGAGGCAGGAGAATGGCGTCAACCCGGGAGGCGGAGCTTGCAGTGAGCTGAGATCCGGCCACTGCACTCCAGTCCGGGCGACAGAGCGAGACTCCGCCTCAAAAAAAAAAAAAAAAAAAAATTAGCCGGGTGAGGTGGCGGGCGCCTGTAGTCCCAGCTACTCGGGAGGCTGAGGCAGGAGAATGGCCAAAAACCCGGGAGGCGGAGCTTGCAGTGAGCTGAGATCCGGCCACAGCACTCCAGCCTGGGCGACAGAGCGAGACTCCGTCTCAAAAAAAAAAAAAAAAAAAAAAAAAAAATGATTAGAAGAAAACAGAGAACGTATTTAAACTCTTGGGTGCCATAGGAATTCTTCTACAGACACAAAAAGCAGACAGTTTAAAGGAAAAGCTTGATAAATTTAATATTAAACTTTCCATAAGAAAAGTCATAATAAACAAGTTAGAAAATAAGTTACAGCTGGATAAAATATATGCAATACATATAACTAACAAATAATTTTTAAACCTATTTAAATTAGGTTTAACAAAAAACCTCTGGTAAATAAATAAAACAATAAACAATCCAATAGAAAAATGGGAGGCCAGGTGCAGTGGCTCATGGTTGTAATCCCAGAGCTTTGGGAGGCTGAGGTGTGAGGATGGCTTGAGCCCAGGAGTTTGAGACCAGCGTTGGCAACAGAACAAAACCCTGTCTCTATGAAAATAAGTTTAAAAATCTAGCTGGAAAAAAAAAGTTATAAATTTATTTATTTATTTATTTTTTTTTTTGTTTGTTTTTTTTGAGACGGAGTCTCGCTCTGTCGCCCAGGCTGGAGTGCAGTGGCTGGATCTCAGCTCACTGCAAGCTCCGCCTCCCGGGTTCACGCCATTCTCCTGCCTCAGCCTCCGAGTAGCTGGGACTACAGGCGCCCGCCACCTCGCCCGGCTAGTTTTTTGTATTTTTTAGTAGAGACGGGGTTTCACAGTGTTAGCCAGGATGGTCTCGATCTCCTGACCTCGTGATCCGCCCGCCTCGGCCTCCCAAAGTGCTGGGATTACAGGCTTGAGCCACCACGCCCGGCCTAAGTTATAAATTTAGCCTCCTACATAGCTGGGACTACAGGCATGTGCCTTCCAGCTACTCAGGAGGCTGAGGCAGGGAGATCACTTGAGCCTGCAGTGAGCCGTGATCGCGCCACTGCACTCCATCCCTGTAGTCCCAGCTACTCAGGAGACTGAGGCAGGAGAATTGCTTGAACCCAGGAGGTGGAGGTTGCAGTGAGCCAAGATCATGCCACTGCACTCCAGCCTGGGCAACAGAGCAAGACTCCGTCTCAAATAAAATAAAATGAAATAAACCTAACTGGCAAATGCATATATAAGAAGTGGCTCAAAAGGCTGGGCTCGCACCTGTAATCTCAGCATTTGGGGAGGCTGAGGCGGGAGAACTGCTTGAGCCCAAGAGTTCAAGATCAGGTTGAGCAACATAGTGAGACCCTGTCTCTATTTTTTTTTTTTTTTTAAATAAGTTGCTCATCTTTGTCGGTAATAAGCGAAATGCACATTAAAATAATGGTGATGGCCAGGTGCGGTGGCTCACACTTGTAATCCCAGCACTTTGGGAGGTCAAGGTGGGTGGATCATGAGGTCAGGAGTTTGAGACCAGCCTGGCCAATATGGTGAAATCCCATCTCTACTAAAAATACAAAACTTAGCTGGGCATGGTCGTGCGTGCCTGTAGTCCCAGCTGCTCAGGCGGCTGAGGCAGGAGAATCACTTGAACCTGGGAGGTGGAGGTTGCAGTGAGCCGAGATCACGCCACTGCACTCCAGCCTGGGCGACAGAGCAAGACTTTGTCTCAAAAAAAAAAAGTAATAATAATAATAATAATGGTGCTACACCTTTTCATATCTATTAGTGAGAATAACATTTTAATCTCTTTATGGATTGTGTGAGTCAAGATTTAAATTTTGTATTTCCTGTGTGGAAAGCCAAATTTTCCAACATCACTTATTGAAGCCCACTTTTCCCCACCCATCTGTAATAGCTCCTCAACTGAATGTTTATGTCCACCCTGCTCACCAATTCATAGTTGAAGCCTAACCTACAGTGTGATGGTATTAGGAGGTAGAGTGTCTGGGAGGTGATTAGGTCATGAGGGTGCAGCCCTCATGAATGAGATTAGTGCCCTCATAAAAGAGGCCCCAGAGAGCTGCCTTGTCCCTTCTACCCTGTGGGGACACAAGAAAACAGCCATCTAAGAACCAGAAAGGGGGCCCTCACTAGATACCAAATCTACCAGCACTTTGATCTTCGATTTCCCAGCCTCCAGAACTGTGAGATATATATCTGTCTTGTTTATAAGCCACTTGGTCTATGGTATTCTGTCATAGCAGCCAAAATGGACAAAGACACTCCTTGATCATGTAAGTTTTCATATACACTAACGTCTGTATCTGGACTTTTGATTCTATTCTCCTGAATTGTTCTATCCTTGTATCAATAATACATTGTTTGCATTGCTACAGCTTTATAATAATTCTTGAAGTAAGCCTTCTCATTTTTGGTTTTTTTTAATAATTATCTTGGTTATTCTTAGACTTTTACTTTTTCATATACATTTTAGAATCAGTATGTCTTATGTTAAACTTAAAAAAAAAAACAACTTACGGATTACACTTTTTCTTCTTTTCTTCTCCATAGGCAAGGTTCTTACAGGCCCTGATGCATATTTCTAAAGAATGGGTTTTGAAGCAATAACGAATGGCAAATTCTATTTCTCCAGTGACATTAGCATTGTCAAAATTGCCCATCTCTGTACAGGTGCTATCAATGCTAATTAAACTTCCCTGAAATCAAGAATAACAGACAGAATAAGTTACTTCACAGTTAATTCATTTTTCTGATGTTCTGGTTTCAAGACAGCACATAAATAAAACCTCATACAGAGCATGTATCCTGACTCACATTAAGTTAATAATGCACCAGCTTGTACTTAGGCAAAGTAAGTTGCCACATGTTCTATCCCAAGAAGACAGAGAATCCTCAGAAGGCCCTCTCTTGCCTGGATATAGTTTTTGCCTAGCAATAAAGGTTACACAATCTCATTCTTTAATACAAATTGCTTGGGGAGAAATGGACTAGCTCCTATGCAATTCTGCAAGATCACTCTCAGGAGGCCAAGATAAAATCCGTGGCAGGACAGCTATGCGGAAAGCAGCACAGTCTGGGGCTAAGTGGCTGCGACTGGGAATCAGATAGACCTGGACTCAAATGCCTGTGCTGCCACTCATTAGCTGTGGCAAAGTTTAACTGGAAAAAACCATACTGATCTCATAGGGCTACGGTGAGGAATAAATAGAAGAAAGCAAGTAAAGTGTCTACCCAAGGTGACAGTAAATTGTATTTAAATTTTTCTGGTTACCTAAAATGAAAAATAAAACTATCATCACAATCTAGGGTACTCCAAGCTTATACAATGTAGATAAGGAGAGGCTAATGAATGCTATTAATTAGCACAAAATTCCTGGGCCTAAAAGATACAATAAGCCACCTCATCATTATTAAACGTGCTAAAATACTTGCCAACATTTGCATTACCAATCTCTGTGCTGTCTTTATAGGAAGAGAAGCCTAACTGATTTATACTTCGAATTCCCAACTAGCTCCTCCACGCTATAAAACATCCTGAAAAGGAACTAAGAAACAAGCCTGGGAGTGCCGGGCGCGGTGGCTCACGCCTGTAATCCCAGCACTTTGGGAGGCGGAGGCGGGTGGATCATGAGGTAAGGAGATCAAGATCATCCTGACTAATATGGTGAAACCCCATCTCTACTAAAAATACAAAAAAAAAAATTTAGCCAGGTGTGGTGGCGGGCGCCTGCAGTCCCAGCTACTCGGGAGGCTGAGACAGGAGAATGGCATGAACTCGGGAGGCAGAGCTTGCAGCAGAGATTGCGCCACTGCACTCCAACCTGGGTGACAGAGCAAGACTCCATCTCAAAAAAAAAAAAAAAAAAAAAAAGGAAAAAAAAAAAGAAACAAGCCTGGGGGCAGAAAGTCAGAACCACGAGGGAAAGATAAAATTAAAACAAAACCAACAATTGAGACCGGGTGTGGTGGCTCACCATCGTAATCCCAGCACTTTGAGAGGACAACGTGGGCAGATCACTGGAGGTCAGGAGTTTGAGACTAGCCTGGCCAAACATGGTGAAACCCTGTCTCCACTAAAATACAAAAATTAGCCAGGCAGGTGGCATGTACCTGTAATCCCAGCCACTTGGGACATTAAGGCATAAGAATTGCTTTAACTCAGGAGGCGGAGGTTGCAGTGAGCTGAAGTTGCACCACTGCACTCCAGCCTGGGCAACAGAATGAGGCCCCGTCTCAAAACAAACAAACAAAAAACAATACCAACAAGTCATCAGACAGGCTGGAACCTGAACTGATGAATGCCAAGAACAAAACAAGCTTTACCACATCCAGTCACTGGCTCTGAAGAATCTCACCTGCCAACACCATCCCACTGTTAAAAAGGAAAACAATGTAAAATTTTTACACACTCAAAAAGGCATACACTGGGCACAGTGGCTCACACCTGTAATCCCAGCACTTTGGGAGGCAGAGGCAGTGGATCACTTGAGGTCGGGAGTTTGAGACCAGCCTGGCCAACATGGTAAAACCCCCTCTCTACCAAAAAAAAAAAAAAAAAAAGGCATGGACTGGTGTGCCAGCATGAGTGAGTGGGTGTGAGATAGAAGAGAATGGATAGAGGAGCTTGGCAAAAGGTATGAGCGGCCTGAGAGAAGAACCAGGTGGATGAATGGAGAGGCTAATGAATAATACAGCATTCGTCATGGGACTCAGCTTCAGGCTATGTCAGACTAAATGGTGTTACACACATTTTTCTGCTGAGAACAATTAGCCGAATTAGACAACCAAACTATTTCAAGACATTGTGGAGCTGCCAAGACCACAGGACGCAAGGAGCCAAGATGTTGAGAAGCACATGGAGGTAAGCCTGACATCTGGAGCTGCCTTTCACTTCAAGGCATAGGTCCCTGTGTAAGCAACACAGGACTTTTGATTCTATTCTACTGACCTGCTTGACTCTCCTTGTATCAGGAACACATTGAATTACTGCAGCTGCACGTCCAAGGGCTGGACGGCCAAGATGTCAATCTAAATAAAATGGCAAAGAGACTCAGAAGCTGAGCAGAGTTTTCAGCAGTCTAACGGGACTGGGGGACAAAATCAGCATTCAAGGCTACAAAGTCATGGGGAACCTGAGGAGCCAAGGTCCCTGAGACAAGGCAAATCCACGAGTACCTCAGACGCTGCCTTTTCCTCAAGGTGTTTGCTGAACTGGAAGCTGTGGCTGAGGGGCTAAGAAACTTAAGAATGCTTCCACTGGCGGGACGCAGTGGCTCACGCCTGTAATCCTAGCACTTTGGGAGGCTGAGGCGGGCAGATCGCGAGGTCAGGAGGTCAGCAGATCTAGACCATCCTGGCTCATGCCGTGAAACCCCATCTCTACTAAAAATACAAAAAAAAAATTAGCCAGGTGTGGTGGCGGGCGCCTGCAGTCCCAGCTACTCGGGAGGCTGAGACAGGAGAATGGCATGAACTCGGGAGGCAGAGCTTGCAGCAGAGATTGCGCCACTGCACTCCAACCTGGGTGACAGAGCAAGACTCCATCTCAAAAAAAAAAAAAAAAAAAAAAGGAAAAAAAAAAAGAAACAAGCCTGGGGGCAGAAAGTCAGAACCACGAGGGAAAGATAAAATTAAAACAAAACCAACAATTGAGACCGGGTGTGGTGGCTCACCATCGTAATCCCAGCACTTTGAGAGGACAACGCGGGCAGATCACTGGAGGTCAGGAGTTTGAGACTAGCCTGGCCAACATGGTGAAACCCTGTCTCCACTAAAATACAAAAATTAGCCAGGCAGGTGGCATGTACCTGTAATCCCAGCTACTTGGGACATTAAGGCATAAGAATTGCTTTAACTCAGGAGGCGGAGGTTGCAGTGAGCTGAAGTTGCACCACTGCACTCCAGCCTGGGCAACAGAATGAGGCCCCGTCTCAAAACAAACAAACAAAAAACAATACCAACAAGTCATCAGACAGGCTGGAACCTGAACTGATGAATGCCAAGAACAAAACAAGCTTTACCACATCCAGTCACTGGCTCTGAAGAATCTCACCTGCCAACACCATCCCACTGTTAAAAAGGAAAACAATGTAAAATTTTTACACACTCAAAAAGGCATACACTGGGCACAGTGGCTCACACCTGTAATCCCAGCACTTTGGGAGGCAGAGGCAGGTGGATCACTTGAGGTCGGGAGTTTGAGACCAGCCTGGCCAACATGGTAAAACCCCCTCTCTACCAAAAAAAAAAAAAAAAAAAAGGCATGGACTGGTGTGCCAGCATGAGTGAGTGGGTGTGAGATAGAAGAGAATGGATAGAGGAGCTTGGCAAAAGGTATGAGCGGCCTGAGAGAAGAACCAGGTGGATGAATGGAGAGGCTAATGAATAATACAGCATTCGTCATGGGACTCAGCTTCAGGCTATGTCAGACTAAATGGTGTTACACACATTTTTCTGCTGAGAACAATTAGCCGAATTAGACAACCAAACTATTTCAAGACATTGTGGAGCTGCCAAGACCACAGGACGCAAGGAGCCAAGATGTTGAGAAGCACATGGAGGTAAGCCTGACATCTGGAGCTGCCTTTCACTTCAAGGCATAGGTCCCTGTGTAAGCAACACAGGACTTTTGATTCTATTCTACTGACCTGCTTGACTCTCCTTGTATCAGGAACACATTGAATTACTGCAGCTGCACGTCCAAGGGCTGGACGGCCAAGATGTCAATCTAAATAAAATGGCAAAGAGACTCAGAAGCTGAGCAGAGTTTTCAGCAGTCTAACGGGACTGGGGGACAAAATCAGCATTCAAGGCTACAAAGTCATGGGGAACCTGAGGAGCCAAGGTCCCTGAGACAAGGCAAATCCACGAGTACCTCAGACGCTGCCTTTTCCTCAAGGTGTTTGCTGAACTGGAAGCTGTGGCTGAGGGGCTAAGAAACTTAAGAATGCTTCCAACTGGCGGGACGCAGTGGCTCACGCCTGTAATCCTAGCACTTTGGGAGGCTGAGGCGGGCAGATCGCGAGGTCAGGAGGTCAGCAGATCTAGACCATCCTGGCTCATGCCGTGAAACCCCATCTCTACTAAAAATAAAAAAAATTAGCCAGGCATGGTAGCACGTGCCTGTAGTTCCAGCTACTCAGGAGGCTGAGGCAAGAGAATCGCTTGCATCCAGGAGGCGGACGTTGCAGTGAGCCGAGATCATACTACTGCACTTCAGCTTGAGTGACATAGCGAGGCTCCATCTCAAAAAAAAGGAGAGCTTCCAGCAGTTTCATCTTACTAGAGAGGAAAAAACTGGCCTTCAGGCTTATCACAGGGAAGGGGCTTAGTAAATATCTAGACCTTCAGCTGGGATCCTCCAAAGACTTTCTTACTAGGAGGAAGAGTCACCTGGAAATGGACCTGTCTTCATCAACGGAAACCCAGTTTTGAATTAGCTCAGCCCCAGACTAGATAAAGATTCTTTACCTCCACTCTGTGTGTTAAGAGCAAAAGTAAATTCTCTATGAAGCATAATACAAGTGCAAAAATAATTGCGGTTTTTACATTGTTGGAATTTGCCATTTGATATTGGAATATATTCTTAAATGTGGTTATGTCATATATCATTTTAATGGGCATTTCTCGCTTTATTTATTTATTTATTTGCTAATAATGGGTTATTTGCTGTTTATGTTTATTTTAGACTATGGAAATGATGTTAGACAAAAAGCAGATTTGAGCAATTTTCTTATTCAAGTTCAAAATGGGTCGTAAAGCAGTGGAGACAATCCGTGATATCCACAATGCATTTAGCTCAGCAACATACAGTGCAGTGGGGGTTCAAGAAATTTTCCAAAGGAGACGAGAACCTTGAAGATGAGGAGTGTAGTGGCGGCCATCGGAAGATGACAACAAACAATTGAGAGCAATCATAGAAGCTGATCCTACAACTAAGCGAGAAGTTGCTGAATAACTCAACGCTGACCATTCTATGATCGTTCGGCATTGGAAGCAAATTGGAAAGGTGAAAAAGCTTGATAAGCAGGTGCCTCATGAGTTGAGTGAAGATCAAAAAAATCGTCATTTTGAAGTGTTGTCTTCTCTTATTCTATGCAACGGTGAACCATTTCTCAATCAGACTATGATGTCTGACAAAAAGTGGATTTTATATGACAACCAGCAATGACCAGGTTAGTGGCTGGACTGAGAAGAAACTCCAAAGCACTTCCCAAAGCCAAACTTGCATCAAAGAAAGGTCATGATCGCTGTTTGGTGGTCTGCTGTCAGTCTGATCCACTACAGCTTTCTGAATCCCGGGGAAACCGTTACATCTGAGAAGTATATTCAACAAATTGATGAGATGCACCAAAAATTGCAATGCCTGCAGCCGGCACTGACCAACAAAAGGGGCCCAATTCTTCTCCACGACAATGCCCTACTGCACGTCACACAACCAACACTTCAAAAGTCGAACAAGGCCAGGCTTGGTGGCTCACACCTGTAGTCCCAGCACTTTGGGAGGCCAAGGCAGGCTGATCACTTGAGATCAGGAGTTCAAGACCAGCTGGCCAACATGGTGAAATGCTGTCTCTACTAAAAATACAAAAATTAGCTGAGCGTGGTGGTGCACACCTGTAATCCCAGCTACTTGGGAGGCTGAGGTAGGAGAATCACTTGAACCCAGGAGGCGGAAGTTGCATGAACTGAGATAGTACCACTGCACTCCAGCCTGGGCAACAGAGCGAGACTCCATCTCAAAACAAAAAACAAAAACAAAAGTTGAACAAATCAGGCTACAAAGTTTTGTCTCACCCACCATATTCACCTGACCTCTCACCAACAGATTACCACTTCTTCAAGCATCTTGAGAACTTTGTGCAGGGAAAACACAACCAGAAGGATGCAGAAAATGCTTTCCAAGAGTTCGTCAAATCCCGAAGCACAGATTTTTATGGTACAGGAATAAACAAACTTATTTCTTGTTGGCAAAAATGTGTCAATTGTAATGGATCCTACTTTTATTAATAAAAAGATGTGTTTGAGCCTAGTTATAATGATATAAAATTCATGGTCCAACCACAATTACTTTTCTAGCAACCTAATATTTTTGAATCTCAAATTATCCGAGTTTTTCATACTCAATGTCCACCATCCAAGAGAAAATTGCCATGCATACCAGGACTAACAAGTAACCAAGTGTCCCAGTTTCCTTAGGACTAAGGAATTTCCTGGGATTCGAGACTTGAACTGCTAAAACCAGGTGAGTACTGAGTAAACTGGGGTGGTTAGTTATCCTAAGTCTAAGATCCAAGAGTAAGTGACCAAAAACAAAGAGGAAAAAATGCATAATAAAAATAGTCTCATGTGTGATCCAGATACTGGCAGTGAAAGGTATAAACTGTAAAATAAATGTAACTAATGTGGTCAAGAAAATACATGACAAGAATATATTTCTCCAGAGAACTAGAATGTATAATAAAGAATGAAACAGAAATTTCTCCAGAGGACTAGAATTTATAATAATAAATCAAATAGAAATTAAGGCCTTGGCTGGGCATGGTGGCTCACGCCTGTAACCCCAGCACTTTGGGAGGTCGAGGCAGGAAAATCATCTGAGGTCAGGAGTTTGAGACCAGCCTGGGCAACATGGTGAAAACTGAATCTACTAAAAATACAAAAATTAGCCAGGTGTGATGGTGCACACCTATAATCCCAGCTACTCAGGAGGATGAGGCAGGAGAATTGCTTGAACCCGGGAGGCAGAAGTTGCAGTGAGCCAAGATCACACCACTGCCCTCCGGCCTGGGTGACAGAGTGAGATTTCATCTAAAAAAAAAGTAAGTTGCCTAAAAAGTAAGACAACTGAATGAAGTACTCCACAAATTAAAGTAACATAAGATCAGACTTAGCTGAAGGGAGGATTGGCAAACTGGAAGATGGGTCAATGGAAAATATTTGGAGTGAAGCATAGGGGAATAAAATGAATGAAAAATAAAGAGTATAAGAGACATATGGGGCCAAATACCATGGTTCATGCCTGTAACCCCTGTGCCTTGGGAGGCCAAAGTGGGAGGATTGCTTGAGACCAGGAGTTCATGACCAGTCTGCACAACATAGTGAGTGGGTGCTCCTGCTAAGCCCACGAGTTCTGGGAAGGAGTGAGCTAGGGCTGTGCCACTGCATTCCATCCAGCCTGGGCAACAGATGAGACCCCCATCTCAGAAAGATAGGGGGGAGGGAGGGAGGGAGGGAGGGAGAGGGGTGGGGAGAGAGAGAGAGAGAGAGAGAAAGAGAGAGAGAGAGATAGGACATAATGAAAAAGTGTATGTTTAGACTCTCATCTAGAGAAAAACGAGGCAGAAGGTATATTTGAAGAGATAATGGTTAAGAATTTCTAAAGACTAACAAGAGACAATAAACCACAGATTTAAGAGGAAATATGTTTTTTAAAAAACTATACATAGGTACATCATAATAAAATTGCTTAAAATCAAAGACAAGGAGAAAATCTTAATGGTAGAGAAAAAAAGGATCTATTACCTATGGTGGAATAAACAGTAAGATTTAACCATTTTATTGCCCCCCAGAAATGATAGAAGCCAGACTTGTTTAATCCAAAAAGAATGATGAAAAGAAGGGGGTAGAGACAGTAACACAGAGTAGGAGAAAAAAGTAGTTACAATAAACTAGAACAGATTACATACTACAAAAAAAAGTCAATGACTGGATTTTTAAAAACATCTGACTGTGCTATTTAGATGAGACACAGCTGAAATATGAATGCACAGAAGGGCAGGAAGAGAAGGGGCGTTCTTTTGCAGGGTGAAGGGGTGGGGAGCCAGAGAGGGAGGGCTGTGTGAGTGGGAAGGGAAAGGCAGGAATGCCAAGTGCAGAAAACTAATAAAAGCTTAGCTAAGGGGCCGGGCGCGGTGGCTCAGACCTGTAATCCCAACACTTTGGGAGGCCAATGCGGGTGGATCACTAGAGGTCAGGAGTTCGAGATCAGCCTGGCCAACATGGTGAAACCCTGTCTCCACTAAAAATACAAAAATTAGCTGGGCATGGTGACACACACCTGTCATCCCAGCTACTTGGTAGGCTGAGGTGGGAGAATCGCTTGAACCTGGGAGGCGGAGGTTGCAGTAAGCTGGGATCGCACCACAGTACTCCAGCCTGGGCAGCTGAGCGAGACTCTATCTCGAAACAAAACAAAACAAAACAAAATAAAAAGATTAGCTGAGGTGGGGAGAGAAAAATGGTAGCTGGAGGGGAATGGAAGGTTGAGTGAAGGTGTTTTATCACAGGAGACTGGAATGTGTTCAAGGGTCCAGGTAAATAGAGGCTGAATCCGTATGTGAGGAAGGATAAGTGATAGAATAAGGAACACAGAAGGCAGGGGAGGGCAGGATCCCAAGTATTGCTGAAGGCATCAGCTTCTTCTATTGCAGGTGGGGAAAGGAGAGTCACTTGGGTGCAAATGCAGTTGGTTAATTTGGTATCAGGAGGATTGGGAAATTTCAACCTAATTCTTTTCTTTCTTGGTAGAGTAAAAAGGGAGATTTCTTGAGAGTGAGGAGGAAGAGCAGGTTTGAAAAGACTGGAGGAGGTGTGAAATATTTGTTGTGGAGAGCAAAAAAACCGTGTTAATCATGCAAAGACATCAGGATTGCTGGGCAGTGTTGGGCACAGTTGGACTTGGGAACACAACAGGGCAGAATAATCTCCAGCATGCAGGCGTGAGTGTCCTGGGGTTAGGGCTGCCCTGCCATGAACCTTGCTCCTTGGGTGTGCAGCTGTCAGCGTGTAGGTAGAAAGAAAGTGCACAGCTGGGCTCATCCAGGTTGGCACCCAGAATTATAAAGAAACCAGGATTATTCATCATTTTATAAGTGGATAAACCAAGGTTAAGCCATGCCCCAAATTGCATCACACATCAGAAGCAGATCTGGAAGTGGACCTGGGCTCCTAAATCTTTGGGCCATAAGGTATGCTCATGTCTCTGAGTAGTTCAACCACTGTGTCTGCTGAGCAGGGAGTGGGAGGATACACCCTCATAATGAAAGGAGAGCAGAGCACGTTCATCCATCAAGTGCATTCCTTCCCAGATAACTCATAGATCCACCACCATCGCCCTGGCAGGGCTCCTGGTTCTGCTTTCTCTGGAGCCAGAACAGAGCCTCTGAGCAGGTTACAAGCTGAATGCAGCAAACGGAGTCAACCAAAAGATTCTGGCCCAGAAAAGCAACCCAAAACTCAGCCTGACTTTTATTAAAGCCATTGGTGCAGTCTGGGTTTGAGAGAAAGTCAATCTGGGCAACAGCAGAGGAAAAACTCAAGGCAGGCAGGGAGACTTCTGCCAGCGACTTTCTCTGAAGGTCACAAATTTATCTCCTGTAACTGCAAGCAAAGTTTCATGCCCTTTTATTTTACAAGGACAGAAAACTCAGAGTCAACTGAAGCCACAGCTAAATTAAAAATAATAAATCCTGATAAGAACACACTGAGAACATTTCTACAAAGTGGTTAAGATGGTGAGTGATGAGGCCACCCAGCAGTCTTCCAGTGCCTGGCCCTGACACTTAGCGGCTATGTGATCTTGAGCAATTATCTTACCCTCCAGAGCCTCAGTTTCCTCATCTGTAAAATGGGGATCTATCTCATAGGGTCGTGGTGAGGTTGGAAAAAGACTTAGAGCCATGCCTATATTTGGTAAGCTTAGTGGTTATCACTTTTTTTTTTTTGAGACAGAGTCTCGCTCTGTTGCCCAGGCTGGAGTACAGTGGTGCAATCTCCGTTCATTGCAAGCTCTGCCTCCCAGGTTCACGCCATTCTCCTGCCTCAGCCTCCCGAGTAGCTGGGACTACAGGCACCCGCCACCACACCCGGCTAATTTTTTGTATTTTTAGTAGAGACGGGGTTTCACCATGTTAGCCAGGATGGTCTCGATCTTTTGACCTCGTGATCCGCCCACCTTGGCCTCCGAAAGTGCTGGGATTACAGGCTGAGTCACCATGCCTAGCCAGATTATCAGCCTTTTAAAAATGCCACAAAATGTGGATGCCCTTTGTAAGCTAAGCAAATCATTTGATATTTTCTTCTTTTTTGCCATGAAATGTATAATAACAAAAGAGTACATATAATGCATAGGAATAAATAATAATTATAAAATTAACATCCACACACCCATACTCAGCCTAAGAAAAATAACATCGCCAGGACTTCAGAAGCGCCCCAGAACTCCTCCTCCCTTATCAAATCCCCTCTCATTCTGTCTCCAGGAAACACTATTTCAAATTGTCTGTTAATCATCCCCGCTTTTCTTGATGGTTTTACTTTTTTTTTTTTTTTTTTTTTTGAGACAGAGTCTCGCTCTCATCACCCAGGCTGGAGTACAATGGCGCAATCTCGGTTCACCGCAACCTCTACTTCCCAGGTTCAAGCAATTCTCCTGCCTCAGCCTCCCAAGTAGGGGGGATTACAGGTACCTGCCACCACGCCTGGCTAATGTTTATATTTTCAGTAGACACGGGGTTTTACCATGTTGGTCAGGCTGGTCTCAAACTCCTGACCTCAGGTGATCTGCCTGATTTGGCCTCCCAAAGTGCTAGGATTACAGGCATAAGCCCCATGTCCAGCGAATGATTTTATGATATATGAATATATCCCCCAATCTACTGTCTAGTTTACCTGATTTTGACATTTATACAGTTAGAATAATACTGTGTACACATTCTCCACAATTTAACGTTCTCTTGACATTTTGATTGTTGACAGTTTTTCAAAATTAAAACAATTATAAACAATGATGTCCGGGACATCTATGTATGCACATTTTGGCCAACATTCATGATAATTTTTAAAGAGTAGTTCCTGTGACTGAAGTTCAATTAAAGAGAACATGTAAAGGCTTTTGATATCTATTGCTAATTGCCCTCTAGAAAAGTCATAACAGTTACTGCTCACCCCACAGTTTGTAAGAATGCCTGCTGCTTTACACCTTACCAACACTGAGCTTTATTATTTTTAAAATTTGCTAAAGTGGTCCCAAAATAGCAGGTTGCTTTAATTTTGCACTGATTTGCCTACTTGAGAGGTTAAACGATTTTTCCTGTTTGTTGTCTAGATCTGGTTTTATACTTTTATAATAAGTGGAATGTTAATAAGCTGTTTTTTCTTTCGGTTTGTTGTTGTTTTTTTAGCTCCAATCTTTGTTTCTCAGAGAATGTAAATAGTTCTCAGAAGGGAAGGCAACACCTTTGGCAAGAAGCGATAAGCAGTGGTTTGGTGGGAGCTCAGCTTCCTCGAGTAAATGCTGCTTCAGCCTAAAGGGAACAGGTTATGATTAAATGCATAATAATTACATCTCATGATTATAAATTGTAAGGGCACAAATCAGAGAAAACTTTAGGAAAATGAGTGAGAATAGAGAGCCCTACTGAATTTGCACTATGATTTAGTTAGGCATAGGTAAACAATAATTATAAAATTAACATCCGTGTATGTATGTGTAAAATCTGATTAATACTCAAAGTTGATGAGTGTATGGGGAATTACATAATCTCATATGCCACTGATGGGACTGTTAAAAACAATTTTTGGGGGCTGGGCGTGGTGGCTCACGCCTGTAATCCCAGTGCTTTGGGAGACTGATGTGGGCGATCGGATCATGAGGTCAGGAGATCAAAACCATCCTGGCTAACACGGTGAAACCCTGTCTCTACTGAAAATACAAAAAAATTAGCCGGGTGTGGTGGCAGGCACCTGTAGTCCCAGCTACTGGGGAGGCTGAGACAGGAGAATGGTGTGAACCCAGAAACCAGGAGGCGGAGCTTGCAGTCAGCCGAGATCACGCCACTGCATTCCAGCCTGGGGGACACAGCGAGACTCTGTCTCAAAAAAAAAAAATTTTTTTTTCTGTTTTCCAACAAAAAGTCCCTAAGCAGCAAAGGGACTAAGATGGATTTGCTCACCCCACCTCTCCCTAGGCCAGCATCCTGGTTCCCTGCTTCTACGTGTGGATTGGCTCCGAGTGAAGCTGAACAAGGCAGCATGGGTCAGGAAAACTGCTCAGTGTAAGAGTGCAACATGCCTGTGGGATATTATGAAAAGCCTGGACTCCCCGGTATGGACTCCCCAGGCCCCTGGTTTGAATCAGAGTTCTATAGTCAGCTCGGGACCTTGGCAAGTCGCATTAACCTCTGTGAATCTCAGGTTCCTTGTTTGTGAAATGGGACAACAGCACCTTCCATAAAAGATCTTTGTGAGAATAACTGAGCTGTGAAGCACCTGCCTTGGGCTTTTAATAAATGGTAACTATGATTAGGATTAACCCAATCACTCAACAAACATTTATTGAGGCCATTTAAGTGTTGGACACAGCTCTTGGGAATTTGTCTAGCAGAGAGGTGACACAGACAATACCCAACAGATGAGCCAACTCTATAGCACCTCGAGGGTGGTGAGGACATGGATTAACATAGAGCAGGTGGGGAGAGCGGGGCAGGGGTAGCTCCCTGAGAAGGTGGCTTGGAACAAAGCCTTAAAGGAAGGGACTGCATGACTTGTGATGTCTGGAGAGGGAAGAGTACAGAAATGCCTGCAGGTGGGATGTTTCTGGGGGTCCCAGCAACAGTGAGTGGCCCTGCAGCTGAGTGGAATGAGCGATGGGGAGGGTGAGAGCTGGTGAGGTCAGGGCAGAGTGGCGGGCAGGTCACAGAGGACCCCACAGACCGTCAGGGTGTGGGTCCAAGCCCATGTACTTGGCTATGTGTTGGTGTCTAGGGCTACAAGGACGTGATTCTGGCCCTTGAAGGAGCTTAGAGTCCAATCTAGCGGGACCCTGAGCAGTTAGTGGAAACTGGCCCACTGGCTCTCTATGAAGGCATAGTCTCATCCCAACCCCACCACCCCGTTATAAGTAAAATGTTTATTTAGAAACAGAATGCTTGTTTTTTTGGTACTATAGCATTTAGACAAAAAGGTTTTTTTTAGCAAGGCAATTTTACTTTTTGCAGAAAGGGTGCTTCTTGCAGATGGAGCAATGGCGAGAACACACCTGAACAATGGAGGGAAGCAATTTTTATCCTTTACACAGCTTGGCCTTGCTACTGTGTCTTGTCTCCACTGGCTGGAGCCAGACTTCACAATTTAAATTGAAATCTGACTGGCTAATAACTTAAAACTTTTTAAAATAGATATAGGTAGCCAGGCACGGTGGCTCACGCTTGTAATCCCAGCACTTTAGGAGGCTGAGGCAGGCGGATCATGCGGTCAGGAGATTGAGACCATCCTGGCTAACACGGTAAAACCCCATCTCTATTAAAAATACAAAAAAATTAGCTGGGCGTAGTGGTGGGCGCCTATAGTCCCAGCTACTCAGGAGGCTGAGGCAGGAGAATGGCGTGAACCCGGGAGGCGGAGCTTGCAGTGAGCCGAGATGGTGCCACTGCACTCCAGCCTGGGCAACAGAGCGAGACTGTCAAAAAAAAAAAAAAAAAAAAAAAAAACGGTATAGGCAATAGAGAATAAAGGAAAAGAGAAAGTTGCTTGTGAAAGGACTTAAAAAAGTAATATTTCCAAATAAGGAAGGGGCATAGGCTGTGAGCTGTATGTGCCTGTGAGCATGTTCAACACAAATATCTTCGTTAAAGTACAAGGACACAGAATATACCTATTCCTTTATATCTAACAGCTACATAGGATAGGGCTTAACAAAGAGTTATTAGCGCAAAGCAAGGAGGCTTGAAGGAAGTTAGTCTTTAAAAGAAATTATTTTTAACATTTATTATTATTACTACCAGAAGGGAAACTGAAGAGGAAAATTTTTACTTTCTACAATTCCCTCCTCTTGATTTTATAGTTTTTTTTTCCCCCTTTTTAAACTGTTTAAACATTTAAAAAGTTTTGGCTTCGCTGTTTTGCTTACGTTTCTAAAAGAAAAAGTTTTTTTGGTTGATGAAATGCCAGGGTAAAAGGGATAGCAATTGAACTAGATCATAAATACTGCTTTAATTATTTGGCAGAGTGTCTAGTAAAGGTGTTTTACAATACTACCGTACATCCACTTGGGGATGAATAAGGGGGGATTGATGGGGTAGCTCTTGGAGTTCCTGACCTTACTGCATCCTGTTGTCTTTAAAGTATGCCAAATTTTTCCTTTGTCATTGCAGATATGAGGTAAAACTGATCTTGGACGATGGAGGCTGGATGGCCCTTGAGGGCTGACCTGCAGGGTGCTGCACTTTAGGAAATAGCAGAGGCTGGCATAGTTTACTATCCTAGGCTGTGGGATTTTGAAAAGGAGCTACTATGCAGTCTAAGTCTTGTCGATTAGAGGACTATCTGGGTGGAAAGGGGACAACCTGGGCCTCTGGCCTACCGTGCGCACAAGCATTAACAGTCGCTTTTAGAGTGCGGATGAAATATTTAATCCATTTTAGCCAGGCATTTACATTTTGATACCTTGTCTTCACTGCTATTATTTGCCTTAGGTTTTTTACTTTTACTATAGAGATTTTGGTCTTGTCATTGTGATTGGGAGGAATGATTGTTGGAGAGGCTGAAGGAGATTGAGAGTTAGAAGGAGTAATTCTTTTGGTGAAATGGATATACGGGCTGGGCGCGGTGGCTCAAGCCTGTAATCCCAGCACTTTGGGAGGCCGAGACGGGCGGATCACGAGGTCAGGAGATCGAGACTATCCTGGCTAACCCGGTGAAACCCCGTCTCTACTAAAAAATACAAAAAAAAAAAAAAAAAACTAGCCGGGCGAGGTGGCTGGCGCCTGTAGTCCCAGCTACCGGGGAGGCTGAGGTAGGAGAATGGCGTAAACCCGGGAGGCGGAGCTTGCAGTGAGCCAAGATCCGGCCACTGCACTCCAGCCTGGGCGAGAGAGCGAGACTCCGTCTCAAAAAAAAAAAAAAAAGAAATGGATATACGAATTTAAGCACTGACAAAGACCTGTGGAAGCAGTCTGTTTTAAAACTTTAGGGTTCTATAGGACATCAGACTAAGCAGAACATAGAGATTTTGTTTTAGAAGGACAAGAATCTGATTTTTACTAATACAGCTACTGTTCTCTGGATTACTAGTATTCTTACAGGAACTTACTATGTCTTCCTCAAATTAGGAAGTCCAAGAGGGACAGAGATATTTTTCTGAAGTAGTAAGCTGTTTTTGGTTATGTAAATCTTTATAAGGTATAATTAAACAGGCATTAAAAGTAATAACTTGAGAGAACTGCAGGAGACAATCTTTCTAGACAAGGCAGTTGAGGAGGAGGGAGCGCTTGAGGGGGACTGGCCTGGCGTGCACTCCGCACTTCGGGGACGTTATTGCGCGTGGAACGGCTGCTTTTGGAAGACTATTGCCCAGAAGAAAAGATGTTTGGTTTTCACAAGCCAAAGATGTACCGAAGTATAGAGGGCTGCTGTATTTGCAGAGCTAAGTCCTCCAGTTCTCGATTCACTGACAGTAAACGCTATGAAAAGGACTTCCAGAGCTGTTTTGGATTGCATGAGACTCGTTCAGGAGACATCTGCAATGCCTGTGTCCTGCTTGTGAAAAGATGGAAGAAGTTGCCAGCAGGATCAAAAAAAAAACTGGAATCATGTGGTAGATGCAAGGGCTGGACCCAGTCTAAAGACTACATTGAAACCAAAGAAAGTGAAAACTCTATCTGGGAACAGGATAAAAAGCAACCAGATCAGTAAACTGCAGAAGGAATTTAAACGTCATAATTCTGATGCTCACAGTACCACCTCAAGTGCCTCCCCAGCTCAATCTCCTTGTTACAGTAACCAGTCAGATGACGGCTCAGATACAGAGATGGCTTCTGGTTCTAACAGAACACCAGTTTTTTCCTTTTTAGATCTCACATACTGGAAAAGACAGAAGATATGTTGTGGGATCATCTATAAAGGCCGTTTTGGGGAAGTCCTCATTGACACACATCTCTTCAAGCCTTGCTGCAGCAATAAGAAAGCAGCTGCCGAGAAGCCAGAGGAGCAGGGGCCAGAGCCCCTGCCTATCTCCACTCAGGAGTGGTGACTGAGGTTTTTATGTAGAAGGGGAACAAAAAAAAACATCTAAATTTTGAAAAGACCACAAAGCAACAAACTGACCCTCTGTTTTTTTTTGTTTTTTTTTTTTGGAGATGGAGTTTTGGTCTTGTTGCCTAGGCTGGAGTGCAGTGGCGTCATCTTGGCTCACTGCAACTTCCACCTCCCAGGTTCAAGTGATTCTCCTGCCTCAGCCTCCCAAGTAACTGGGTTTATAGGTGCCCACTACCAGACCCAGCTAATTTTTTAGTTTTTGTAGAGATGGGGTTTCACCACGTTGGCCAGGCTGGTCTCAAATGACCCTCCTATTTTTAACTTGGATACCTGCTATTCTGCCAAAAGACAATTTCTAGAGTAGTTTTGAATGGGTTGATTTCCCCCAGTCCCACAAACTCTGAAGCCAGTGTCTAGCTTACTAAAAAAAGAGTTGTACATAATATTTAAGATGCTGAGTATTCATAGGAAAGCTGAATGCTGCTGTAAAGTGCTCTTTAAGTCTTTTTTTTTTTTTTTTAATCCCCTTCTAATGAATGAAACTAGGGGAATTTCAGGGGACAGAGATGGGATTTGTTGTATGATAAACTGTATGTAGTTTTTAGTCTTTCTGTATTGAGAAGCAGTGTTGGGGCATTTTTTAAGATGGCTGGCTACTCTTGTTTTCCCTCACGATAATAAATTTGTCATAACTCAGTAACATGGACTTGCCCCTAGAGGTAGTTGTTGATAATTCTGAAATATTAAGGTCTTGCCAAGCTTCTGATGATTCAAACCTGTACTACTGATTATTAAGCAGGACAGACTGAGCTTTCTGTTGCAAATACCTTGGAGGAGAAAGTAATTTCTAAATGTACAGAGAGGTAACTTGACTATATATGTTGCATCCTGTGCCTCCCTTCATATTAATATTTGATAAAGATTTTAATTTATGTAAAACTTCTAAAGCAGAATCAAAAGCTCCTCTTTGGGACATGGCAAGTCTTTAGGACAGGCGAGACCCTGTATGAATAGTACCAAAGCATTACCGCATGGTAGAGAGCACACTCTATTAAAAATGTTAAGCTATCTGAAAAATAAAATGTGCAAGTCTTCAGGATGGCACAAAACAAAGGTTAATGCTTCTTGGGGCATTTCTTAGAGGGCTTGCTGAGTGTGTAAATATAATTGACTTTTGTGTACATGACTTTGATGACCATTGAAAATCTACACAATTCAGTTTCAGCTCTGGATTACTTCCGTTGACCTTTGTGAAGGTTTTTATCTGTGTAGAATGGGTGTTTGACTTGTTTTAGCCTATTTTTTATTTTCTTTCACTCTGTATTAAAAGTAAAATTTACTAAAAGAAAAGAGGTTTGTGTTCATGTTAAATGGTTTTGGTTTGGCTTCTTTTAGTCAGGCTTTTTGAATATCGAGATATCCTGAACTTAGCACTCTTCAATCCTAAGATCCCCATGAAAAGCCTCTCACTGGAACCCAAACCACAGTGTGCTCTTACTGCCTCTTTTCTGAATAGTCAGCAAAAGCATCGCCAGTTCAGTCTTTTCAGAATGAGGGAGAAGCATTTGCCTGCCTTGTCATAACAAGACTCAGTGCTTATTTTTTAAACTGCATTTTAAAAATTGGGTAGTATAATAATAACAAGGAGTAAGCCACCTTTTATAGGCACCCTGTAGTTTTATAGTTCTTAATCTAAACATTTTATAATTCTTTTGGAAAAAACCTACATGCTACAAGCCACCATATGCACAGACTATACAGTGAGTTGAGTCGGCTCTCCCACAGTCTTTGAGGCGAATTACAAAAGTCCAGCCATTATCATCCTCCTGAGTTATTTTGAAATGATTTTTTTTGTACATTTTGGCTGCAGTATTGGTGGTAGAATATACTATAATATGGATCATCTCTACTTCTGTATTTATTTATTTATTACTAGACCTCAACCACAGTCTTCTTTTTCCCCTTCCACCTCTCTTTGCCTGTAGGATGTACTGTATGTAGTAATGCACTTTGTATTAATATATTAGAAATCTACAGATCTGTTTTGTACTTTTTATACTGTTGGATACTTATAATCAAAACTTTTACTAGGGTATTGAATAAATCTAGTCTTATTAGAAAAAAAAAAAAAAAAGTAATAACTTGCAGTGAGTTAGATTTAGTTATGTTGCCCAGACGCAGTGGCTCACGCCTGTAATGCCAGCACTTTGGGAGGCCAAGGCGGGCAGATCACGAGGTCAGGAGATCAAGACCATCCTGGCCAACATAGTGAAACTGCGTCTCTACTAAAAGTACAAAAAACAGCCAGGTATGGTGGTGGGTGCCTATAGTCCCAGCTACTTGGGAGGCTGAGGCAGAAGAATGGCGTGAACCCGGAAGGCAGAGCTTGCAGTGAGCCAAGATTGTGCCATTGCACTCCAGCCTGGGCGACAGAGAGAGACACCGTCTCAACAACAACAACAAAAAAGATTTAGTTCTGTTAATAATAAGATGGGAAGTAAAGGGAAGAAAAGAAAAAGAGAGAAAGCTTTTTTTTACCTTTAATTTGGTAGGGCTTAACCTTGGAACAATGGTCCATGATTCTGAAGGTGATGATGCTTTTTTGACTTGGGTATGATGTGTCCATCCTTTTTTTGCTGTGCAAAGGCAGTCTTGGTGGTTAGCAGCACAAGGTAGGGTCCTTCCTAGGCTGGCTTGAGTTTTTTTTCCTTTTTATTTTTGATGAGGACGTGGTCCCCAGGCTAGTGCTGGTGTGCTGGAAATTCTAGGGGTGATACCTGTGCTAAAAGACTTTTATTTATTTATTTTTTTTGAGATGGAGTCTCGTTCTGTCACCCAGGCTGGAGTGCAATCGTGTGATCTCTGCTCACTGCAACTTCCGCCTCCTGGGTTCAAGCCATTCTCCTGCCTCAGCCTCCCAAGTAGCTGGGATTATAGGCACCCACCACCACGCCTGGCTGTTTTTTGTACTTTTAGTAGAGACGCGGTTTCACTATGTTGGCCAGGTTGGTCTCAAACTCCTGACCTCGTGATCCGCCTGCCTTGGCCTCCCAAAATGCTGGGATTAATAAATTTTTTAATAACATTTTTTATGACTTTTACAATCTTTGACATGCCTCAACTTTCTGATTTTCTTTTACCCTATTTCTCTCCTCAGTCTCACCCTCTTTCTCTGATCTCTGTCTCTTTCAGCCTCTCTCTTACTCATTTTCTCCCTCTAGTTCTCTCTCATTTGCGCTTTTTCTTCGTCATCCCCTTTCCTCTCTCCCATTTTAACGGTCCCGCCGGGAAACAGCATGGGCCCTGCCCCCGAGCCGCTTTCTGTCTCTCCTTTTTATTTCCGATTTCTCTTTTCATTTTTTCCTTTTTTCCTTTACACTTAGTCTCTTGGGCTGGGTGGGATCCGTGTGGCCGCAGTCCAGGCCCAGAGCTGCCACTGGCCCAGAGGCTGGGCAGATGCCCGACGCAAGTTGCACGAGTCATTAACCCTGGGCCAGAGGGCCCCTTTTTCTTTCTTTCTTACGTTTACATCCACAGTCTTTACAGCACTTGCTTTGACCTTCTCCTTTAAAGTACTGACCTTGCCTTCTTTCTCTTTGCATTCCTGAGTTCTCTTTCTTCTTTTACCTTTTTTTTTTTTTTGAGACGAAGTCTGGCTCTGTCGCCCAGGCTGGAGTGCAGTGGCGCGATCTCGGCTCACTGCAAGCTCCGCCTCCCGGGTTCACGCCATTCTCCTGCCTCAGCCTCCCGAGTAGCTGGGACTGCGGGCGACCGTCACCTCACCCGGCTAGTTTTTTGTATTTTTAGTAGAGAAGGGGTTTCACTGTGTTAGCCAGGATGGTCTCGATCTCCTGACCTCGGGATCCGCCTGCCTCGGCCTCCCAAAGTGCTGGGATTACAGGTGTGAGCCACCGCGCCCAGCTCTTCTTTTACTTTTAGAAAACTTTGGGGCCGGGCGCGGTGGCTCAAGCCTGTAATCCCAGCACTTTGGGAGGCCGAGACGGGCGGATCACGAGGTCAGGAGATCGAGACCATCCTGGCTAACACTGTGAAACCCCGTCTCTACTAAAAAAAAAATTCAAAAAACTAGCCGGGCGAGGTGGCGGGCGTCTGTAGTCTCAGCTACTTGGGAGGCTGAGGCAGGAGAATGGCGTGAACCCGGGAGGCAGAGCTTGCAGTGAGCTGAGATCGCACCATTGCACTCCAGCTTGGGCGACAGAGTGAGTATCCGTCTCAACAAAAAAAAAAAAAAAAAAAGAAAGAAAACTTTGGAACTTTGTTAAAAGATTTTTGCTTTCTGTCGCTGCCTTTCTCTCTCTCCCTGCTGGTCTTTCCCTACCTCTGCCAGCCACCCATGCTGCTGTTCTCCCCTCTCCTTCCCTTTCCCCTAGGGAGCCGCCAGTGGGAGTGGAGCCTAGCCTCTTTCTTCCCCCAGGAAGAGGGGAAAAGGAAGTTGTGAATATCTTTTTTACTACTGGAGGTTTGTGATGTTTAATCTCCCCCAATGGGGACTTTTCACCTCTTTTTAACCTTTAAGACATCCCGACTAAGGCATACTTCACACCGCCCCCCACCCGCCCCTGAGGCTTTTCTTTCCTCAGTCCTAAGGAATGCTTTAGGGCCCCTGCAGTTTCTCTTACGTTGGTATGTCCTCACCAAGCAATGCTTTACTGCCCCAGGCTTTTCTTTTCTTAGTCCTGACCACCAAGGAAATACTTGACCAGCTCCTCCAGTATTTCCTTCCTTGTCTTATGCATGAGGTTACCTGGCCCACGCAGTATGTGAGGATCCTTTACTCCAGCTTGCTGGCTGCTTTCTTTCCGCGTTGCTGAGAGTCCAGGTTTATTCGTCACACCACGTGGGGTCTCGATTCCTTACCCCTGAGGCCATCGCAACGAGGCAGTGGGGCGCCTCCTCATGAGAGAGGGCTGGAGACTGCCCCTGGAGGGCAGTGTATACCCATAAGGGCCACCATTTTGCTATAAGTAAAACGTTTATTTAGAAACAGAATGCGGCCGGTGCGGTGGCTCAAGTCTGTAATCCCAGCACTTTGGGAGGCGAGACGGGCAGATCACGAGGTCAGGAGATCGAGACCATCCTGGCTAACACAGTGAAACCCCATCTCTACTAAAAAACACACAAAAAACCAGCCGGGCATGGTAGCGGGTGCCTATAGTCCCAGCTACTCGGGAAGCTAAGGCAGGAGAATGGCGTAAACCCGGGAGGCAGAGCTTGCAGTGAGCTGCCATCCGGCCACTGCACTCCAGCCTGGGCAAGAGAGCAAGATTCCATCTCAAAAAAAAAAAAAAAAAAAGAAAGAAAGGGAACAGAATGCTTGTTCCTAAATACTATAAGGAAAAATTCGCATTTAGACAGAAAGTTTTTTTTAGCAAGGCAATTTTACTTTCTGCAGAAAGGGTGCTCCTCGCAGATGGAACAATGAAGAGAGCACACCTGAACAATGGAGGGAAGCAATTTTTATCCTTTAGGCAGCTTGTCCCTGCTACTGTGTTTTGTCTCCACTGGCTGGAGCCAGACCTTACAATCTAAACTAAAACCTGACTGGCTATAATAATTTAAACCTTTTAAAAATAGGTATAGGCAATAGAGAACAAAGGAAAAGAGGAAGTTGCTTGCGAAAGGACTTAGAAAGTAATATTTTCAAATAAGGAAGGGGCATAGGCTGTGAGCTGTATGTGCCTGTGAGCATGTTCAGCACAGATACCTTCGTTAAAGTACAAGGACACAGAACGTACTTATTCCTTTATATCTAACAGCTACATAGGATAGGGCTTAACGAGTTATTAGCACAAGGACATAGAATGTACTTATTTTTTTTTTTTTTTTTTTTTTTTTGAGACAGAGTCTGGCTCTGTCGCCCAGGCTGGAGTGCGGTGGCCGGATCTCAGCTCACTGCAAGCTCCGCCTCCCAGGTTTACGCCATTCTCCTGCCTCCACCTCCCAAGTAGCTGGGACTACAGGCGCCCGCCTCGTCGCCCGGCTAGTTTTTTTTTTGTATTCTTTAGTAGAGACGGGGTTTCACCGTATTAGCCAGGATGGTCTCGATCTCCTGACCTCGTGATCCGCCCGTCTCGGCCTCCCAAAGTGCTGGGATTACAGGCTTGAGCCACCGCGCCCGGCGAATGTACTTATTTCTTTATACCTAACAGCTACATAGGATAGGGCTTAACAAAGAGTTATTAGCACAAAGCAAGGAGGCTTGAAGAAAGTTAGTCTTTAAAAGAAATAATTTTTAACAATTATTATCCTTTAATAAAAAAGGAAACTTAAAAAAGAAAACGTTGGCCAGGTGTGGTGGCTCACACCTGTAATCCCAGCACTGTGGGAGGCCGGGTTCAGCGGCTCACCCCAGTAATCCCAGCACTGTGGGAGGCCGGACATGGTGGCTCACCCCTGTAATCCCAGCACTTTGGGAGGCGAGACGGGCAGATCACGAGGTCAGGAGATCGAGACCATCCTGGCTAACACAGTGAAACCCCATCTCTACTAAAAAACACACAAAAAACCAGCCGGGCATGGTAGCGGGTGCCTATAGTCCCAGCTACTCGGGAAGCTAAGGCAGGAGAATGGCGTAAACCCGGGAGGCAGAGCTTGCAGTGAGCTGCCATCCGGCCACTGCACTCCAGCCTGGGCAAGAGAGCAAGATTCCATCTCAAAAAAAAAAAAAAAAGAAAGAAAGGGAACAGAATGCTTGTTCCTAAATACTATAAGGAAAAATTCGCATTTAGACAGAAAGTTTTTTTTAGCAAGGCAATTTTACTTTCTGCAGAAAGGGTGCTCCTCGCAGATGGAACAATGAAGAGAGCACACCTGAACAATGGAGGGAAGCAATTTTTATCCTTTAGGCAGCTTGTCCCTGCTACTGTGTTTTGTCTCCACTGGCTGGAGCCAGACCTTACAATCTAAACTAAAACCTGACTGGCTATAATAATTTAAACCTTTTAAAAATAGGTATAGGCAATAGAGAACAAAGGAAAAGAGGAAGTTGCTTGCGAAAGGACTTAGAAAGTAATATTTTCAAATAAGGAAGGGGCATAGGCTGTGAGCTGTATGTGCCTGTGAGCATGTTCAGCACAGATACCTTCGTTAAAGTACAAGGACACAGAACGTACTTATTCCTTTATATCTAACAGCTACATAGGATAGGGCTTAACGAGTTATTAGCACAAGGACATAGAATGTACTTATTTTTTTTTTTTTTTTTTTTTTTTTGAGACAGAGTCTGGCTCTGTCGCCCAGGCTGGAGTGCGGTGGCCGGATCTCAGCTCACTGCAAGCTCCGCCTCCCAGGTTTACGCCATTCTCCTGCCTCCACCTCCCAAGTAGCTGGGACTACAGGCGCCCGCCTCGTCGCCCGGCTAGTTTTTTTTTTGTATTCTTTAGTAGAGACGGGGTTTCACCGTATTAGCCAGGATGGTCTCGATCTCCTGACCTCGTGATCCGCCCGTCTCGGCCTCCCAAAGTGCTGGGATTACAGGCTTGAGCCACCGCGCCCGGCGAATGTACTTATTTCTTTATACCTAACAGCTACATAGGATAGGGCTTAACAAAGAGTTATTAGCACAAAGCAAGGAGGCTTGAAGAAAGTTAGTCTTTAAAAGAAATAATTTTTAACAATTATTATCCTTTAATAAAAAAGGAAACTTAAAAAAGAAAACGTTGGCCAGGTGTGGTGGCTCACACCTGTAATCCCAGCACTGTGGGAGGCCGGGTTCAGCGGCTCACCCCAGTAATCCCAGCACTGTGGGAGGCCGGACATGGTGGCTCACCCCTGTAATCCCAGCACTGTGGGAGGCCAAGGTGGGTGGATCACGAGGTCAGGAGATCAAGACCATCCTGGCTACATGGTGAAACCCTGTCTCTACTAAAAATACAAAAAATTAGCCAGGTATGGTGGTGGGTGCCTATAGTCCCAGCTACTTGGGAGGCTGAGGCAGGAGAATGGCATGAACCCGGGAGGTGGAGCTTGCAGTGAGCAGAGATTGTGCCACTGCACTCTGGCCTGGGTGACAGAGAGAGACTCCGTCTCAAAAAAAAAAAAAAAAGTTTTACTTTCTACAACGTCCCAACCCCCATCAGCCTTGTAGAGGTTCAAACTGGCTGGATCCCGTGGGATCCTCTGTCACCTAGGGTAGGAGCAAACCTTCAGGCAGGTCTTGGAAAAGCCTCTCAGAGGCCCCACTGAGCTCACATCTCATACCCATGGCGGGGTTCAATCCCTGGAGAGAAGGGTCTGCAGCCGCCTTCACCCACCTTGCCCTTGGGGAAGGGTTGACTCAGGCCAGTAGTTCAGAGAGATGCCTTTCTCAAATATAAACCCCACCGTGGCATGAAGAAAGGTGCTGAAGCATCCTCCAGCACAATTGCAGAGGGTCTGTGCTCTCAGAAACCGCTGCAGACTTCTCACAGCTTTGGTTTCTCAAATGAAAAGGGCATCCAAGAAGCAGAGGATCAGGGCCACTGTGGCCTGAATGCCTGTGTCTTCCCAAAATTCATGTTGAAATCCCCACCCCCAGGGCAATGATATTAGGAGGTAGTACCTTGGGAGGTGATGAGGCCATGAGGCTGGGGTCCTCATGAACTGCATTAGTGCCCTTATAAAATGGGCCCAAGGGAGGACACAGTGAGGAGGTGCTATCTATAAACTGGAAAGTGGGCCCCCATCAGACACGGATTCTGCCAGTGCCTTGGTCGTGAACTTCCCAGCCTCCAGAGCAGTGAGACATGCATTTCTGTTGTTTATAAGCCACCCAGTCTATGGCACTTTGTGACTGCAACCCAGACAGACAAAGGGCGTTAGCAGTCAGAAACGTGGGTCCAGGCTCTGGTACCACCAGCTGTGTGACCCAGGGCAGGTGGCTGCACTCACAAGGAAGTCAGGAGCATCCCATGAGAGGAAGTATTTGTGCCTCAGAGCCTGATCCTGGCTCTGAACCAATGTGGACTCACAGACCTGTTTGAGAACTGGATGAAAATATGAACCTTCTTCCCAGGAAAGGGTACAGAGGCAGAGGCATGGGACATTTTGGATACTGTTCCAAAGAACCCTGGAAAAGACCTCCTAGTCCAGTGCTACTTAATGCACAACAATAATATCGAGATCAAGGCCGTGCAATAGAAATATAACGTTAGCCAAATCTGCAACTTAAAAATTCTCTGGGGTGGGCATAGTGGCTCAAGCCTATAATCCCAGCACTTTGGGAGGCTGAGGCAGACGAATCACTTCAGGTCAGTTCGAGACCAGGCTGGCCAACATGGTGAAACCTCATCTCTACTAAAAATACAAAAATTAGCTGGGTGTGGTGGCACATGCCTGTAGTCCAAGCTACTCGGGAGGCTGAGGCAGGAGAATCACTCGAACCCGGGAGGCAAGGTTGCAGTGAGCTGAGATCGCACCAATGCACTCCAGCCTGGGCAACAGAGCGAGACTCCATTTCAAAAATAAATAAGTAAATAAATAAAATAAAATTATCTGGCAGCCACATTTAAAAAGAGAAATCTATTTTATTAACCCTATATATTCCAAATACTGCCATGTCAACATGTATCTATATGTATATTATTAATTAGATATTTTTCTTTTTTTATATCAAAGTCTTCAAAATCCAGCATATATTTCACACTCACAGAATATCTCAATTTGGAATAGCCACATTTCAAGTGCTCTGTAGCTGCATGTGACTAATGGCTACTAAATTGGACAGCACAGCCCTAACCTGTTCAAGACTCCTTAACAAGTTACTCCCTTTACTCAAGCTTTGACATGGCCAGGCCTCAATTAGTGCTTCTCAAACTTGACTGTGCATACGAATCTCCTGGACTCTGTTAAGTTACACATTCTGACTCAGTAGGTCTGTGGGAGGGTCCAAGAGTTGACATTTCTGACAAGCTCCCAGGTGATATGGGATTACTGAGCCCCATATTTTGAGTGAGGGTATAGAACAGTGGTTTTGATGGGGACAGAACCTCCCATAGGAGCAGGTGAAGGCGTAGGTTGGGGGCTACTAGCATGTAGTGGATAGAGTCAGAATCGCCAGCTGCCCTTCAATGCATGGCCTGGCCCGCTCCTGCCACAACTTTTGAGTGACCCACTGGACATTTCGGTAGATGAGGAGAGCAGTGCAAAATTATCTGAGCCAAACACCATTTTCCATAAGAACACAGCCACCCAGAGGCATGGATTATTAAGGACTTGCTCTGCATCATACTCCTTGCCACTAACAGAGCTGGAACCTGCACCAAGAAGTTGGTTTCTAGAGGCTGAGCTCTTAACACTGCACTGCACCATGGAATTCACACATTCTTTTCTTTTTTTTTTTTTTTTGAGACGGAGTCTCGCTCTGTTGCCCAGGCTGGAGTGCAGTGGCCGGATCTCAGCTCACTGCAAGCTCCGCCTCCCGGGTTTACACCATTCTCCTGCCTCAGCCTCCGGAGTAGCTGGGACTACAGGTGCCCGCCACCTCACCCGGCTAGTTTTTTGTATTTTTTAGTAGAGACGGGGTTTCACCGTGTTAGCCAGGATGGTCTCGATCTCCTGACCTTGTGATCTGCCCGTCTTGGCCTCCCAAAGTGCTGGGATTGCAGGCTTGAGCCACCGTGCCCGGCCACATTCTTTTATTTTCTAAGCAATGCAGTGAAGCAAAAAAAAAAAAAAAAAAAAACCCTCCACTGGGCATGGTGGCTCATGCCTGTAATCCCAGCACTTTGGGAGGCCAAGATGGGGGGATTGCTTAAGCCAAGACCTCAACTCTACAAAAAAATAAATAAATTAGCCAGGCATGGTGGGACATGCCTGTCGTCCCAGCTACTTGGGAGGCTGAGGAAGGAGGATCACTTGGACCTGGGAGGTCAAGGTTGCAGTGAGCCATGATCGCATCACTGTCCTCCAGCATGGGTGACAAAGCAAGACTCTATCTTTTTTTTTTTTTTTTTTTTTTTTTTTTTTTTTTTTGAGGCGGAGTCTCGCTCTGTCTCCCGGACTGGAGTGCAGTGGCCGGATCTCAGCTCACTGCAAGCTCCGCCTCCCGGGTTTACGCCATTCTCCTGCCTCAGCCTCCCGAGTAGCTGGGACTACAGGCGCCCGCCACCTCGCCCAGCTAGTTTTTGTATTTTTAGTAGAGACGGGGTTTCACCGTGTTAGCCAGGATGGTCTCGATCTCCTGACCTCGTGATCCGCCCGTCTCGGCAAGACTCTATCTTAAAAGAAAAAAAAAAAAAGAAGGGCTGGGCACGGTGGCTCATGCCTTTAATCCCAGCACTTCGGGAGACCAAGGTGAGCAGAGCACCTGAGGTCAGGAGTTCGAGACCAGCCTGGTCAACATGGTGAAACCACATCTCTACTAAAAATACAAAAACTAGCCAGGCATGGTGGCGTGGCCCTGTAATCCCAGCTACTCGAGAGGCTGAGGCAGGAGAATCTCTTGAACCTTGGAGGTGGAGGTTGCAGTGAGCCAAGATCACACCCCTGTACTCCAGCCTGGGCGACAAAGCGAGACTCCTCAAAAAAAAAATAAAGAACTCAAATGTCCATTTCCCTGATGAGGATTCCAATGTTGAGAGGGTTTCTGCAATTGTCTAAGGTCATATAAGATGTGAAAGAACCATGACTGTTGCTATGATTTGAATGTTTATGTCCCCTCCAAAATTCACATGTTGAAATATTTTAATTTTAATTTTTGTTTTACAAATGAAAGTAAAGTACACTTGGAAAGGGGCTAAGCTGGCAACTTGAAAGATCCAAGCATTCACATGTTGAAATGTAATCGCCAATGTGATAGTATGAAGAGGTGGGGCCTCTGGGAGCTGATTCAGTCATGAGGACAGGGCTCTAGTGAATGGGATTCAGGCCTTTATAAAAGGGGCTGCACACAGCACTGGACCCTCTTTCCCTTTCATCCTTTTCACCACGTGAGGAAAACACTTAGACGGAGCCATCTATGAGCCACAGACCACCAGACATCAGTCCTGCCCATGCCTTGATATCTTGAACTTCCCAGTGTCTAGGACCATGAAAAATAAATTTCTATTGTTTATAAATTACCCAGTCTGTGGTATTTTGCTATAGCAACATAGATGGACTAATACAACTGTTAATTGAAGCATCATGGCCCCTCATCCAAGAATCCATCTATTACACCATGCATCACAATTCTAGGCAAAAAGTTAACACTCACTGTTTTTTGTTTGCTTGCTTGCTTGTTTGTTTTTTGAGATGGAGTCTCGCTCCATCGCCCAGGCTGGAGTGCGGTGGCACAATCTTGGTTCACTGCAAGCCCCACCTCCTGGGTTCACGCCATTCACTTGCCTCAGCCTCCCAAGTAGCTGGGACTACAGGCACCTGCCACCACACGCAGCTAATTTTTTATGTTTTTTTTTTTAGTAGGGATGAGGCTTCACCATGTTAGCCAGTATGGTCTCGATCTTCTGACCACGTGATCCACCCGCCTCAGGCTCCCAAAGTGCTGGGATTACAGGCGTGAGCCACCGCGCCCAGCCTCAATGTTTTTTAATAAAGAAATGAACGAATGAATTAAAATGCCTACCTATACACAGAGCATACATTTAAGACATCACAAAGCAATCTTGAAAAAGAAGAACCAAATTGGAAGACTTATAATACCCAACTTCAAGACTTACTACAAAGATACAGTACTCAGGATAATGTGGTCTTGGCATAAGGACAGACGAGGAGATCACCGGAACAGAACAGAGAGTCCATAAGGAAGCCACACTTATGTGGTTATTTGAGTTCCAGCCAAGATGCCAAAGTCACTGGGGGATATAATAGCCCTTTTTTTTTTTTTAAACAAATGGTACTAGATTAACCAAATATCCACATGGAAAAAAATGAGCCCCAATCTCTACCTTACACCATTCACCCACGCACAAAAATGATAATAAGCTGGAGTACAGGCCTGAACATAAAAACTAAACTTTTCTAAACTTCTAGATGAAAACATGGGAGAATATCTTCATGACTTGTGGATGGATAAGACCCAGACTTAACCGTAAAAGAACATGCTGCCAAATCAGACTTCATCAAAATTAAAAACACACAAAATCAAAAGACACCAATATTTATTATTACTCTCTATATGTATGAAAATGTTTACAGTAAGATGTAGAAAAGAAAACCACTCTCAAAGTATAGTAAGGGTTTCCCCAAATCCCAGCCTAAGTAAAATATCACTTCCAAGTTCTATTGTCACATTCCAGTTTCTCTCACAAGGGCGGCAGCTCATCCCTCCCCTTGTCTACTGATGTCATAACCATGCCGCACATATCAAGAGCACTTGGGGCTGGGGCCAGTGGCTCGTGCCTGTAATCCTAGCTACTCGGGAGGCTGAGGCAGGAGAATTGCCTGAACCCGGGAGGCAGAGGTTGTGGTGAACTGAGATCACACCACTGCACTCCAGCCTGGGCGACAGAGGGAGACTTCATCCCCCCCCCCAAAAAAAAAGTACTTGGATGAGGTGCACACATCAGAACAGCCATGGGAGGTGGGTGGGTAGTCTCAAGGCCTGGTGGCCAGGCCCTGCTATGTCCATCCTTGTAAGGTAAAAACCTCAGAAGGATGCCTTCTTCCTAATAAAGCCTCATGGCCGAACACCTGTTTGACCCATTTAAAAGGAAGAATGAAAGTTCTAGGCCAGGTGCAGTGGCTCATGCCTGTAATCCCAGCACTTTGGGATGTCAAGGCAGGCAGATCAGTTGAGGTCAAGAGTTCGAAACCAGCCTGGCCAACATGGTGAAACTCATCTCTACTAAAAATGCAAAAATTAGCCAGACGTGGTGGTGGGCACCTGTAATCCCAGCTACGTGGGAGACAGGCAAGAGAATTGCTTGAACTGGGAGGCAGAGGCTGCAGTGAGCTGAGATGGCACCAGCCTGCACTCTGGCCTGTGCAACAGAGCAAGACTCCATCTCAAAAAATAAATAAAGAAAGAAAATTAAAATAAAGAAAGTTCAGCCAGGCGCAGTGGCTCACGCCTGTAATCCCAGCACTTTGGGAGGCCAAGGCAGGTGGATCATGAGGTCAGGAGATTGAGACCATCCTGGCTAATACGGTGAAACCCTGTCTCTACTCAAAATACAAAAAAATTAGCCAGGAGTGGTGGTGGGCGCCTGTAGTCCCAGCTACTTGGGAGGCTGAGGCAGGAGAACGGCGTGAACCCAGGAGGCGGAGCTTGCAGTGAGCCGAGATTGCGCCACAGCACTCCAGCCTGGGCAACAGAGCGAGACTCTGTCCCAGAAAAAAAAAAAAGAAAGAAAGTTCAACCTAGGAACACGATGTTAACAGAAGAGATCTGTCATTATGCAAACAGTACGGCACTCTGAACAAACACTGAAAACAGCTCTCATCTCAAGGAACCCAGGCCTTGTGTCACAGTATGGGAAATTAGATGCTGGGGAAAACAGTGCTGTATGAACGAAGACTTCCAGCCAGCCATTGATCTCTTTGGACCCATTACTTTGCATTCCCAATCATATTAGAACCCTTCCCATCCAGAGGCTCCCCAAGACTTTGAACAGTTCTTCAGTGGCCCTTACAGAAAGGCACTCTCTCCAGACAAATGCAGTATTTGTATTCAGTCCACTGGATCTCTAGGAAACAGCAGAATTATCAGTGAAGAATCTATTAAATGGCTCAAAGCTTACTGTGAGGGATATTTCTATGGCTTGACAGCAAAACTCCTAGAACTGGTTCCTGTTTCTGCAATGAGGTGTTCCTTTAGAGTCAATGATAACTCACAAACAAAGTCTGCAAGTTCATGCAGGGGACATCATGAAGTTCTTAAAAAAGAAGAAACCTGAAAATGCCTGTCAATAACAATGATTGATCTTTACCTAGGAGACTCCTGAAACTTTGTCTTTGGATAGCTCTCTTTGACAGATGGTGTAGGGATATTCAGCTTTGTTAAGTATGGCAGTGATTTTTATAGCTCGTGCTATGAAGGCAAAGAGAGGAAGTGCCAGAAAACATCTTCAATCGACTATTCAATTTTTGATAACTATTACATTCTGGAAAGAACTAGTGTTTCAGTACATTGAGCCCATAAGATTTTAACCCATGAGACTGGACACACACGTGGAATGTGACACTGTTGGTAACTTCCATGCCTAACACAAGGCTCCAACCACCTGGAAGAAGCTGACCGGTGCCCTCTTGCCCTACCTGTTTACGCGAGCTGCAGAGTGCTACTGACTTCAGCATTGCAGAAGGCTACAGAGCACTGGTGGAGTGGATTGATAATGAATCTGCTGACACACCTGGAGTAACTCCAAAACAACAGGCCTGAGGATAATGCGACTTTACCAAAACCTGTGGAAGCCTTATAAGGAATGGAAGGATGGATAATAAAATGCCTTGCCGTTCTCTAAAAATAAGGACCTTCAACTAGGAGTAATTGAAATAAATACTTGTACATTATGCTTTCAAACAAACAAACAAACAAAAGAGCACTGGAATGAGACTCACATGTCTAAAACCTCCAGAGAATATGGCACTGGGCGCCGGACTGGATGGGAGATTCTGTTGCTTCAAAATAGGGTTAGTAGAGCATTTGGGATCCTCTTGATTGAGAGGTTTCAGAATATCTGGTGCACTGACCTTCTGGAGAAGGAAAAACAAAAATTAATATTATAGTCTCCATCCCTGTTTGGTTTTGTTCCAATGTGGTGACTTCAGCAAGCATCTATTACTTGATGTTACTAATACGCAAACTTCTGAGTAGGACACACTTGCATTTGGTATATGCATGTGCGCGCACACACACACATGCACACGCACGCACACACACGCACGCACACACACGCATACAGGGCCCAGAGACAGACAACATCCGGCTTTGGGATAGTCATGAACAGTAATGGGTAGATTACTCGTGGATTAGTAAAAGTCTTAAAGAAGTCCAAATTTTAGCCTTAATAAATGGTCCTGGCATTTAATCACTTGTTATATAATAACTGGCCTGATAAGCAGAGTTTTAGCTCTAAGATGCTTATAAAAAGGGAACATCAAAATATGTCTCTAAATTTTCTAAAAATACTTTGCTAATTGTTGACACTTATTTTTTCTTTCTTTTTTTGAGATGGAGTCTTGCTCTGTCACCCAGGCTGGAGGCTGGAGAGCAGTGGCACAATCTTGGCTCACTGCAGCCTCCATCTCTCGGGTTCAAGCAATTCTCCTGCCTCAACCTCCCAAGTAGCTGAAACTACAGGCATGTGCCACCACACTGGCTAATTTTTGTATTTTTAGTAGGGATGGGGTTTCACCATGTTGGTCAGGCTGACCTCAAACTCCTGACCTCAAGTGATCCACCTGCCTCAGCCTCCCAGAGTGCTGGGATTCCAGGCGTGAGCCACCGCGCACAGCCAAGCTGACACTTCTGTGACGTATACAGCTGTGTTTTCCAATATGGTAGTCACTAGCCACACATGACTACTCAAACTTAAATTAGTTGAAATCAAACAAAATTAACTTCTTAGTTGCGCTAGACCCATTTCAAATGCTCAGTGACCACATGCAGCCATGGTCATTGTTTGGACAGCTCACATAAAGATCATTCCCATCCCTGCAGAAAGTTCCATCGGACAGTGCCCGTAGAGCGCAATCAACACAACGGGCAAGGTGGGAAAACCTCTTAATGGCTGAAAACACCAACTTTCCAAGTGGAGACTTTAGTTTTTGGTGCTGGGTTGGAAGCAGAACTCAGAAATACAACAGTTGCCCCATAGTCATAATTTTCAGGAAGAAAAAACTAAGTGAAAATACAACCGAACAAATGAAAGAAAAGATTACCTCCGCTTTATTGATGTTCTGCATCCCCAGAATGCCAACGTAATTCCTACAGACATTTATTTGTTAGGCAACACTATATTTGCGCCACCACGCAAAATTCTAGGGGCTGGTAGAAGGGGAGGAAGAGAGGAGAAAGAGGAGAAGATGAAACGTCCATCTTCAAAGGGCTCACTAGCTAGTAGGAAGACAGAGACACCATTCAAATGGAAGCACCAGCCAGGTCAATGGCAAAGAAGCCAGGGAGAGTTTCTTCAGCATGCAAGCCTCTAGGATGGTCTTCAGTGGGGTTGCAATTATCCGAGAGGATGCTGAGACTGGTTGGGGTAAGCCTGAGAGGGAAGGCCTTCCACCTGGAGCAGCTGGTGATGGTTAAACAGAAAGCACATCCTAGACCTGCAGACACGTGGACACAGATCACGAACACAGGGGACACTAACAGTGTGACAGAAGTGTCCACCAAAGCCACAGCAAAGGAGCCAGAGGCTGGAAGAGCCAGCAAATCCAATGAGAGGGGTTCAAGAATGAAGGTGTGCCAAACAGGGGAAAAAGTAGGAGAAAAAGCTTACCTGCAGTTAAAGAAAGGCACATTTTAAGTAACTGCCCATTATATTGGCAAATGTTAAAAATTATAAAGTTGAGTGTTTTACTAGATGAAGAGTCCTGGAGATGGATGGTGGTGATGGGAATGTTAAAAATTATAAAGTTGAGTTTTACTAGATGAAGAGAATCCTAGAGATGGATGGTGGTGACAGGTGCAGAACATTAGGAATGTTTTCAGTGCCATGAACTATATACTTAAAATGGCATAGATGGTAAGTCTTACGTGTATTTTACTATAATAAACATTTTGAGGAAAAAAAAAAAGGTACAAAGTTGAGTGTTGGCAAGAGTGCTGGAAAACAGGTCACTGTCCTGTCAGTGGTCAGGTAAACTGAGTCAACCTCAGTGGAGGGCAACTTGGCAGCATGAATTAAAAGCCCTAAAAAGTAGCTGTTAGGCCAGGCACAGTGGCTCATACCTGTAATCCCAGCACTTTGGGAGGCTAAGGCAGGCGGATCACGAGGTCAGGAGATCGAGACCATCCTGGCCAACACGGTGAAACCCCGTCTCTACCAAAAATACAAAAATTAGCCAGGCGTGGTGGCACGTGCCCATAGTCCCAGCTACTCAGGAGGCTGAGGCAGGAGAATCACTTGAACCTGGGAGGCGGAGGTTGCAGTGAGCCGAGATCGCGCCACCACACTCTAGCCTGGGCAACAGAGCAAGACTCCGTCTAAAAAAAAAAAGGAAGAAAAAGTAGCTGTTAAAAAGGAATAGCTGGCCGGGCACAGCGGCTCACGCCTGTAATCCTAGCACTCTGAGGGGCTGAGGGGGGCAGATCACCTGAGGTTAGAAGTTCAAGACCAGCCTGGCCAACATGGTGAAACCCTGTCTCTACTAAAAATACAAAAATTAGCTGGGCGTGGTGGCGCATGCCTGTAGTCCTAGCTACTTAGGAGGCTGAGACAAGAAAATGGCTTGAACCCAGGAGGAGGAGGTTGCAGTGAGCCGAGATCACTCACTCCACTGCCAGCCTGGGTGACAGAGCGAGACTCTATCTCAAAAAAAAAAAAAAAAAAAGAAAATCTTCTTCCTCCACCTCTGTCCTCAGTTCCCCCCTCCAGAGATAGCCCCTGCTGACAGTTTTTAGGCATTCTTCCTGTTTAACAGGTGCATGTTTTTATGGCTAATATAGGTCAACACTGTACATTCATAACACATACAATAAAATCCCAGTGGAACGCACAAGAGAGGAGAGGTAAGAATTCACTTATTGAAGAATCCTGGCCCAGATGCTTAAGTGAGCATTTTTGAAGGGGTGTTTGCAGAATATGTGGTTCAAACTTAACAGTCAGAGAAGCGGTGTGGAAAAGATCCTGAGCTGTTTTCTCAATTAACATCCCCAAGTCACCACGTGATTTTAAGGCAGGAGGATCCCTTGAGCCCAGGAGTTCAAGACCAGTCTGGGCAACATGGTAAAACACTATCTCCAGAAAAAATACAAAAATTAGCTGGGTGGAATGGTGCACCCTTGTAGTCCCAGCTACTTGGGGGTGCTGAGGTGGGAGGATCACCTGAGCCCAGGAGGTTGAGGCTGCAATGAGCTGGGTTCGCACCACTACACTCCAGCCTGGGTGACAAAGACAGACCCTGTCTCCAAAAAAAAAAAAAAAAAAAAAAGTTTTCCACTACTTCTGTGCCACTTGCAAGGTGGACACCAACATCCCCCACTTCCAAAGCAGGAGCACCGTGTTCTATAATTAACGTTGACAAGATGCTCCAACATGCTCTGATGAAAACGAGAGGAATTTTGGTGAGCTCCCCAGCTAAGGCATGCGTAACTGCAATCCGACAAATGTTTTATTTAAAGATGTACTCCTGGGCCACACGCGGTGGCTCACACCTGTAATCCCAGCACTTTGGGAGGTTAAGGCAGGCGGATCGAATTGAGCTCAAGAGTTTGAGACTAGCCTAGGCAACACAGCGAAACCCCATTTCTACTAAAAATCCAAAAATTAGCCAGGTATGGTGGTGCATGCCTGTAATCCCATCCACTCAAGAGGCTGAGGCATGAGAATCATGAACTGGAGAGGGAGAGGTTGCAGTGAGTCAAGATTGTGCCATTGCACTCCAGCCTGGGCAACAGAATGAGACTCTGTCTCAAACATAAATAAAAATGAATAGGCTGGGCGCGGTGGCTCATGCCTGTAATCCCAGCACTTTGGGAGGCCAAGGTGGGCGAATCACAAGGTCAGGAGATCGAGACCACGGTGAAACCCCGTCTCTATTAAAAAAAAAATACAGAAGATTAGCCAGGTGCGGTGGCGGGCGCCTGTAGTCCCAGCTATTCAGGAGGCTGAGGCAGGAGAATGGCGTGAACCCGGGAGGCGGAGCTTGCAGTGAGCCGAGATTGTGTCACTGCACTCCAGCCTGGGCGACAGAGCGAGACTCCGCCTCAAAAAAAAAAAAAATGAATAAATAGAGATGTACTCCTTATATTTTAACCCAATAGTTATTTAGCATTTATAAATCATACTATCAAAGATGAGTACTTTATAAATATTTGGTTAAATTGTCCCTTAAAACAGCCATATCGGGCTGGGTGTGGTGGCTCACACCTGTAATCCTGGCACTTTGGGAGGCCTAGGTGGGAGGATTGCTTGAGCCCAGGAGTTTGAGACCAGCCTGGGCAACATAGTGAGACCCCATGTCTACTAAAAATAAAAATTAAAAAAAATCAGCCAGATATGGTGCCATATGCCTGTAGTCTCAGCTACTCGGGAGGCTGAAGTGGGAGGATCACTTAAGCATAGGAGATCAAGGCTACAGCGACCCATGATAGCACCATTGCAGTCCAGCCTGGGCAAGAGAGCGAGACTTGGTCTCAAAACAAAACAAAGAAACCAACCCAGCTACATCCTCAGTTAAGGTGGGGAGAGAGAAGGCCTGTAGAAAGTTGGAAGCATGTCCTGCCAAGGGCATGGCTGAGAAGTGGACACAGGCATAACAATGTCTACTTAGATGGGCTCTCCCCCCACCGTCTCCCCTGTACCCCACCACTTCTATCTCTGAGCTCCCAGAGTCCATCAGACAACCCCACCAGGCTCTGGGCCATGTGCATGTGCAGCAGGGGAGGGGGTGTGCCGAGGACTCACGGGCCATCCTCATGCAGAACACCACAAGCCCAGCCTGTGGTGCGTGGGATGTGCCACCACACAGCACATCATGGTGTAAATGGGAAATGCATCCCACACCTCAGGGGCATGGGCAGGGTGTGGCTGGTCTCTGGAGCAGGCGCCACCTAGCTCTTGGTCATCTCTTTGCCCCAGTGTCCCCGTCTTCAATGGGGACAGGAACAGTACAAACTTCATAGGGCTGTCTTAAGGATCACAAAGGCTAAATACCGCTGAGGGGCATTATGCTGAGAATAATGCCAGGCATCTGGTTAACCCTAAGTCAATGTTAGACTCTGAGTGGTTTCCTGTGACTCAGGCGAGTAAGAGAATTACTCATACTTCCACAATCCTCTTCCTGAACCCTCTTTCTTCAGCGGTCCTCATTTGTCCTTCTTACAGGAGCATAGAGTTTAGAATTCAGAGTCAAATCCTGAGTTTGCTCCTGGCTCTTTCATTCAGTATGTGACATTAGGCATGTTGGTTGACCTCTCACTGAAACTCAGGTTATATATATATATATATATATTTTTTTTTTTTTTTCTGTCATCCAGGCTGGAGTGCAGTGGCATGATCTCGGCTTACTGCAACCTCCACCTCTTAGGTTCAAGCAATTCTCCTGCCTCGGCCTCCTCAGTAGTTGGGATAACAGGCACCTGCCATCATGCCTGGCTAATTTTTGTATTTTTAGTAGAGACAAGGTTTTACCATGTGGGCCAGGCTGGTCTTGAACTTTTGACCTCAGGTGATCCACCCACCTCAGCCTCCCAAAGTGATGGGATTACAGGCATGAGCCATGGTGCCTGGCCAATTTTTAAAATTTTTAATTATTATTATCATTTGAGACAGGGTTTCACTCTGTCACCCAGGCTGGAGTGCAGTGGTGCAACCATGGCTTACTGCAACCTTGACCTCCCGGGCTCACGAGATCCTACCACCTCAGTCTCCTGAGTAGCTGGGATTATAGACATGCGCCACCACACCTGGCTAATATTTGTATTTTTGTAGAGACAAGATTTCCGTATGTTGCCCAGACTGGTCTCAAACTCCTTGGCTCAAGCAATCTGCCCACCTCGGCTTCCCAAAGTGCTGGGATTACACGCATGAGCTACCAGGCTCAGCCGATCTTTATCATGGGAGTAACAATATCTATCACAGTATTTTTGTAAGCATTAAATGTGATAAAGTAGGTAAGAAAAAAATGCTGCCACCATGTGTGGAACACAGGGCTTCATAAGTGGCTGCTAACCCTCCCCTCCGCCTGTTTCACTAGAAGAAGGAGTGATCCCCGGAGGGAGTTCAGATGGCGCTTCTGTAGACCCTGGGAAGTTGGCAGCAGCTGACACTTGTGTTATAGAATTTCAAACACCTGCCAAATACATTTCAAACCGTCTAGACACCTCACTCCTAAAGTGTGGTCTGAGAACTTCACAGCACAGACTTCGCCAGATCCCAGGAGCTGACCAAAAATGCATCTGCAGCTCCTCATCTCACGTCCATCCCGCAGCTACTGATTCGGAATCTGCATTTTAAGATCCCCAGTGACTCCCGTACTCATAAGAGCTGGGAATCACTGCCCCAGAGTTCAGTCCTCTTGTTTTTTTTTTGAGATGGAGTCTCGCTCTGTCGCCCAGGCTGGAGTGCAGTGGCCAGATCTCAACTCACTGCAAGCTCCGCCTCCCAGGTGTATGCCATTCTCCTGCCTCAGCCTCCCGAGTAGCTGGGACTACAGGCACCCGCCATCTCGCCCGGCTAGTTTTTTGTATTTTGAGTAGAGACGGGGTTTCACCGTGTTAGCCAGGATGGTCTCGATCTCCTGACCTCGTGATCCGCCCGTCTCGGCCTCCCAAAGTGCTGGGATTACAGGCTTGAGCCACCGCCCCCGGCCTCAGTCCTCTTTTGGCTATACAACCTTTGGCATGTGACTTAATCTCTCTAAGCCTCCATTTCTTTACACGTAAAATGAGGTTGCATGCAATACCTACCCTAGAGGGTGGTTATGAAGATAAAATGAGATAGCTTAGTTAAGCTTTTAGTACAGAGTCCAGCACATCATAGTAAATGCTGGCCATTTAGATAAAATATTTAGATGACTTAGACAGCAAATCAAGATACTATATTATCTCATTAGATGTTTACAAAACCTTGTGCTGTGGACAGAATAGGTATTAATTATCATCTTCATTTTATAGAGGGGCACACGGGCTCGAGTGGGAGGCAAGACGTGAACTCTCAAGAGGCTGTGTGCAAGTTCCAGCAGGAGAGGGGGACTGACCTCACACCCTCGCCTAAAGGACAGTCTGTCTGGGGACAGCTTGAGTGGAGTCCACAGCAGCAGAGAAGGGACACCAGTTCTGTCCAGCCTACGAGGGCAGTCACATCAGCTCTACAAGCAACAGCTAGTGGCACCCGCCCAGCCAAGGCACCTCAGCTGAACTAGAATGCAGGCTTTCCGATTCCAAGGTTGGCTTTCTCTCATACCCGAAGCATTCACTCCAGGCTGGGTTAGTCCTGGTGGGAAGGTGGAATAATTATTTCCCTAGAAGCCTTTACTAGGGGAGCTCTCACTTGTGGTGTGGACAGCGGGGGAAGAGCGCCCCACAGGTTTTATGTTTTCAATAGTTTCCATCAGAGGCCAGGACAGATTTTAACCAGAGGCTGCTGGTCTTGCAGACTCTAGGGCTAACTCGGCAGGTGTGGGCCCTGCAGGAAGCCCTTGGGCTTTGGTGCAGCCTTGAAGCCGGCAGGGAGCTCTGTGAACACAGAGGAGCCTTAGGGGCTTGTGATTAGGTGGAAGCCTTTCCCTGTACTGAACAGTTTTCCAGACTGACCTTGAATCCTGACCTGCCTTGGGCCAGGCCTGCCCAAATAGAAGCGCTGACAGGTAATTATGTTTTTCTGATGGCTGTTTTTCCATAAAACCAAAGAAAACATAAATCTACAGAGAAGGCAGGCTAGAAAGTTCTGGAAGACAACATGAAGGTGAACAGCGTGGAGGCCTTGTGGGGCTCAGGGTACCCTGGTGGTGACGTTGACCGCAGTGTCAGACTGGCTCCGTCTCTCTGTCTGGCCCGCACACTGCCCAGAGCCCGTGGCAAGAAGATGCTTCTCAGAGGCCATGTCATTCTGGGATTTGGAGAGCTCTAAAAGGCAAACACAAGGGTTGACGGGTGGGAACACGCAGCTTTGCTGAGACTTGTGGGAGCCTCTTCTGGGGTTCTCTGAACCCACAGACAGTGGGTCCCAAGGTCCCATGAGGGCAAAGTGCATGGAGTAGCAAGGGTGGCACATCCCTCACCAAGTGCAGAGGCGTCGGGAGGGTGAGCAGACAGTGTGCTGGATCAGGGCAGGAAAGGGCTGGCTTCTTTCAAGGTCCCACTGTGGTCACCTGGGCCATAGGGTGAGGTGAGGGGAAATCGTCCACCCAAGCTCCCCTGCGTTCCAGGTCACACATATGTGTGTACACTCGTCCAAACACGAAGGTGGCAGCCTACCAAACAAGCTGGCTTTCTACGGTTTCCTTACAAAGATGTTACAACTTAACACCATTTCTTGTGACTCTCTGAAGTGAGGTAAAAATAAGATTTGGGGTGTCCTCATAACAATTATAGTAAGCAAATCCTGGAAAGATGACTATAAACAAATTTGTTTTTACAGTGTAATAGTGGTCTAGAATAAAGATGAATAAAGTTCGAAGGAAGGAAGCCACACACAGAAGTGACAGAACCACCATGAAGATGGTTTCATCCTTCAAAGATGGTTTCATTTTCCCTTGAGACCCCCATTCCTCCAAACGCGGACCTTAAAACTGTCTCTAGATCTGTGCTGTCCGGTAGAGAGATAATGCAAATCACACATATTATTTTAAATTTTTATAGTAGCCACATTTAAAAAGTTAAAAAAAAAAAAAAAAACAGGTAAAATTAACTCTATTTTATTTATTTATTTTTGAGATGGAGTCTCACTCTGTTGCCCAGACTGGAGTGCAATGATGCGATCTCAGCTCACTACAACCTCTGCCTCCTGGGTTCAAGTGATTCTTGTGTCTCAGCCTCCCGAGTAGCTGGGATTAACAGGTGTGTGTCACCATACCCGGCTAATTTTTGTATTTTTAGTAGAGACAGGGTTTCACCATGTTGGCCAGGCTGGTCTCGAACTCCTGAGCTCAAGATATCCACCCACCTTGGCCTCCCAAAGTGCTGGGATTATAGGCTTGAGCCTGGCCAAATTAATTTTAATTCTATATTTAGTTTAACACAATACATCCAAAATATTAAAACAAGTCATCAAAATTAAAGTTATGCATGAAATATTTTACTTTTGTTGGATTCCAAGCCTCTGAAACCCAGTGTGTTCACTTTGGTAGTGCATCTTGCAGCCATATTTCAGGGGCTCATAAGCGACACGTGGTTAGAGGCTACTGCAATGGACAGTGTGGCTCTCGACCTCCCTGGCTGGCTTTGGATCCACTCCTTGGGATGTTATTGCATGAATCCTCTATCCTCTCACTATTTATGGGTTCTCTCCTGCCTGCACTGCCCAGGAGTGAGTCCTGCAGTGACTCTTTTCTCTAGAGAGGGAAATTCAACACACACTCCCTGAAACTGCTGGGGTGTCCAGCTTTTCCACCAGGATGCCTCCTAGCCTCCCCCGATAGCAATGCCATCCCCACATCCTCAAGGTGACCATCGAGAAACACTGGGGTATCTTTCTAAGGCCAGCAGCTCCCAGGGTACTAGCATGTACCAGATCCTCAAAGTGGACAAAGTAAAGGACACGCTCAGATGGCCCATCCCAGTCTGGGCTGTGATGCTGTGAGGGGCTCTGATTTCTAACCCCTTAGGAGGAACTGGTGCCCCAGCAATCTTTTCGTGCCCACCCTAAAGCCTAGGCCTATATGGGCCATTTAAAGTTCACAGACAAGGGGAGAGGACGAGCCTTCTTGAGAAATTTGGGCCCTAAGAAATAGGCTTATAGGTTAGTATTATTAGGGGACAAAGGATAAGGAAGAGAAAGAAATGCAGATTGCTTCTGAGCAAGACCAGTTTTCTCATTTCCTCTTCCCCCTTCTAAGGGGGACTACAAAGCTGATATCTTCTAGAAATGTACTGATAATACACAGAGCTGCGGTCACTCATTTCCTCCCGCTGGTTTGACTTCGTTGGGCAGCTTCAGCAGCTAGAGGTTGTAATTCTGGGTCAGCTTTCAAAACCCCTCAGGGGCAAGGCCACCCTTCAGCACCTGGGCCAGTGCAGAGTCTGGGGCCCTCCACAGCCCCTCCCCAAGGACCTCAGGTGCCAATCTGACTTCCTCCCCTGAGAATGAGGCTTCCCTCTGCACCCACTTCCGTGGGGAAACAGGCACCCAAAAAGATAACAGGAGCGCAATAAGAAGAGCTCAAAATCCAAAGAAATAGGAGTTAGCACCTACAGGACGCTACGTGTCCTGTGGCAGAGACGGGAGAAAGGCACGTGTGTGGTCACGTGTCCTGTTCCTGCAGAACCAGGGGAAGCACTTGGGAAAGGTCAGAGGCAAAGCACCACTCCCAGGAACCAGAAAGCTGGGGTTTTCTATCTCTGCCTCTGGGCAGGGGGTGAGGGTGGGTGGAGAGATCAGGGGAGTGGGGGTGGGGTGGGGGAGTGGGTGCTGGGATATGTGTGTGTGTGTGTGTGTGTGTGTGTGTGTGTGTGTATAGGTTATGCGGTTTCAGTCAGCTTCCCACATCTGAGAAGGGATGCTTGCTGCTTTGCTCTTGTGAATTCCCCCACACCTCACCCAGGGACTAGCTCTAGTCGTCCACCTGGGTATTTCACTGGTTAGCCTCAAGTGTGTGAGCAGGTACACAGGCCAGGCTATGGGGTGGCCGTCTGACAGCTGTGAGCATATTCAATGCACCTGTGTGTAGGGCTGGGAGCGTCCAGAAGGCGCGTGTGTGCTGACGTGTGTGTCCCACCTCTCTGGATTTCGGTGGCTGAGGGATGACAGGGTCGGGGCTAACTCCAAGGCACTGATTCCACAGTGGCAGTGGTGGGAGATAATTCACAGAAGCCACATAGATTTGGAGAAGGGCTGTGCATCTAGAAAGACATACAGGGAAGGGTGGACTAGCACCTACTGGGGTGTGGGTGGGAAAATAGCACCAACAAGAGAACAGGCAGCCAGGAGAGCTGGAAAACGCATTCCAGGCCGAGGGGCACAGAGCGGGGGTACTGTCAGAGAGCCCAGCAGGGTGGGAGCAGTGATTTTTAAGCCACCAAGTGCTCTTAGCAAACAGGCTCATGAAATTCAGCTGCTTCCTCTCTCTGAACAAGGAAGGAACAGACCATTACATGAGACAGTCACTGTTTCTGTTCATCTGAAGAGCAGTGCTCTGATGTTCATTGTCATCGTGTGACAGCTGGGACAGGGCTCATGAGGAATATGGACAACTAATTAAAGTCATATAAAGAGACTGTCTCAGAGCCAAGTGCAGCACTGAGACCATCTGCATGCAACTGCAGAAAAGGGGATGATGAAGAGAAGCTGAGCAGAAACACAGTGAAAGAGAAATCCATGCCTAAGGACACTTGAGCCCACTAAGGACATTTTCTAAACACCTGATCAGCCCTGGGCATCTTAGGAGGCATGAAAAGGAGTCTGTCCTCTGGGACTTGCATTTCAAGATAAATAGAGAAAAAAGTATCTGAACAGAGAGAACACTGAAAGACACAAGATGCCAAGTGGAAGTGGTTCTGGGTTACATGCACCGGAAAATCACAGGATTACTGCTAACCGAAGAAAATACATTTACCAAGGAGAAAAGGAGAAAGGTGAAGTAATTCCATGCAGACGATAGATATTGGGCCCCACTGGCCTGAAAGGTTCTGGTTTTAGATTCCCTGAAATTACATCTTTCTTTTCTTCTTTTTTTTTTTTTTTTTTTTTTTTGAGATGGAGTCTTGCTTTGCTGCTAAGGCTATAGTCCAGTGGTGTGATCTCGGCTCACTGCAACCTCCGCCTCTGAAACAACCTCCGCCTACTGAAACAACTCCTGGGTTCAAGTGATTCTCCTGCCTCAGCTTCCGCAGTACCTGGGATTACAGGGACCTGCCACCATGCCCAGCTAATTTTTGTATTTTTAGTGGAGATAGGGTTTCACCATGTTGGCCAGACTGGTCTCGAACTCCTGACCTCAAGTGATCCACCCACCTTGGCCTCCCAAAGTGCTGGGATGACAGGTGTGAGCCAGCAGGTCTAGCCCTGAAATTGTCTCTTCACGTTTTCTCTGTTGGTCCTCAGGAAGTCTAAACTCCTTTGCCCAGTGTTTTGGCAGGAGTAGGGGAAACTGAGCCAGCCTTGTAGACTGAAATGGCATTTCCCTTCCCACAAGGAACCAGAGGCCTGCTCTGTTGGGCAAGAGGTGAAGGGTCAGGTGCTGTGGCTTTCCCCAGGGTCCAGAGACAAAGTGAGTGGCCTGAGGGACAGTGCCAACTGAGATCACCGGCCAGGCCCTAGCCAGTGGGCTCGGCTGGTCTGGAGGGTGGTGGGAAAACACATCATGAAGCACGCACTTACTTTTCACGTGGGTAGCAAGAGACAGAAACAAATTTTCCACGGACTTATTAAATCCTCTACACTGACCAAGTTCCTGTAACTAAAACAGAGACAGAAGGAGAGAATGAGAATTATGCTTGATGACTTGTGTTTGCCTCAGCAGCATCCAGGTTGCCAACCCCAAAACACTGGCATGTGGGTGTGTGGGCGTGAGTGTGGGTGTGTGGGCGTGAGTGTGGGTGTGGTGCTGGGGGTGCAGGTGGGTGTGGCTGTGTGCATGCAGGCCTAGAGGTGGACAGCAGTCTTCCGGAGGGGTAGGCATCCTCTTTATTCAGTGTCTCTCCCTACTTTTGATATTCACATTGAAGGAGCATTATCAGTGGGTTGTTGACAAGATGACAAGTACCCCTGGGAAATGATGACTGGCATTTCACTGGCTCAAAGACTGTACTCAAGTAAATTACTGCTTGTTTAACCTCTTTTCTCCTGTGGCTCCACCCCAACTCCATGCAGAGCGGGATGTCAACAGTGGCAGAATGCGGGTGGCACAGAGGATAAGGATGGTAAAAGCTACAAGGTGACCAGTTGAGAGCTGAGGGGCTCCGCTTCCCAAAGCAGAAGAGAAGGAAAAAAAAAGATAAAACAACAGAAAGGAGTTCACTTCCTTCTCCAAGTCTCATTCATTCATCCATCCATCCACCCATCTAGCCACCAAACATTCATCCATCTTACCATCCATCCAATCATCCATCAGTCCGATAAATACATCTTGAGCATGTAGGTACTGAAACAACTCTGGAAAATTTGAAATTTCAAGGAGAAAGGAGAGCAGGATTTTGAAGGTCACCCCAGAGTCTCAGTTTGAAATTGAAAAAGAACATATGTGATTCTTCTCTCTTATCAGCATTATATATTTTTGGGTTTGGATCATAACCTCAAAGACACAGTCTCAAATGCCATAATCCCAAATGTTGAAAGATCAAAATCCCTAAAGTCTAAATCCCTAAAGATTAAAATCCCTAAAGTCTAAATCCCCAACATCTAAAATCCCTAAAATCACAATTACGGGATAGTTGCATCATGTTAGGGGACCTATTACCTTGTTACTGCCTGTATTAAATTAAGTATGACTTAAGGAGAGCCTATGGGTACCCGGTTGACAAGGGGGTGGGCTCGTGGACTTAATTAATTAATGACACCTTAATTATAGGCATCCACTTGACTCGATTCAGGACTACCTCGAAGCCTGGTGAGGCTTTATCCTGGGTGTGTCTGTGAGGGTGTTTCCAGAGGAGATTAGTGTGTGAGTCTCCGTGGATTAGGTTAGAAAGATCTGCCCTCAATATTGGCATGTACCATCACTCCATCAGGGGCCTAAGGAGAACAAATACAGCAAGCGAATTGGTCTCTGAGAGCTGGAACAGACTTTTCTTCTGCTGCCTTGGACATCAGAAATCCAGGCTGATTGGCCACTGGACTCCAGGACTTAGACCAGAGGCTCCCTGGGTCCTGTGGCTTTCAGCTTTGAACTGAGAGTTACACTGTCAGAGCTGTGTGAACCAGGGCAACTCCATCTTGAATAGGCGCTGCGTAAAATGAGGCTGAGATCTACTGGGCTGCATTCCCAGATGGTTAAGGCATTCTAAGGCACAGGATGAGATAGGAGGTCAGCACAAGATACAAGTCATAAAGACCTTGCTGATAAGACAGGCTGCAGTAAAGAAGACAGCTAAAACCCACCAAAACCAAGATGGCGATAAGAGTGACCTCTGTTCATCCTTGCTGCTACATTCCCGCCAGTGCCATGACAGTTTACAAACACCACGGTAACATCAGGAAGTTACCCTACACGGTCTAAAAAAGGGGAGGCATGGATAATCCACTCCTTGTTGAGCATATCATTGAGAAATAACCATAAAAATGGGCAACTAGCAGCCCTCAGGGCTGTTCTGTCTATGGAGTAGCCATTCTTTATTCCTTTACTTTCCTAATAAACTTGCTTTCACTTTACTCTATGGACTCGCCCTGAATTCTTTCTTCCACGAGATCCAAGAACCGTCTCTTGGGGTCTGTTTCCTGTAACAACACCATCAGCTTTCCTGATGCTGACACCTTGGGACTTGGACTGACTCACGCTACTGGTATCCCAGGGTCTCCAGTTTGCAGATGGCCTGTGGAGAGACTGCTCAGCTGCCATGATCATGTGAGCCAATTTCTGTAGTAAGACCCTTCTCATATATCTATATACGTATCCTATTGGTTGTGTCTACCTGGAGAACCCAATACAGATTTGGTATTGAGGAAGTCAACTATCGTTCCTTCTTATTGTATTCCTTACAGCACAACAGAAGAGATCTGTGAAATGGTTCCTTCACCAAAAGGCCTGTGATATGAGTATAAGGTTATTTGATAATGAATGGTAAAAGTTTAAAAGCTAATTAGCATTGGTGCTGCAAAGGCAGGAAATGGCTTAATTACCATGATTGAGCAAGAACCAGCCTTTCAAATGGACAGCATGTGCTTACAAAATGCGTAGACCTGGCCTGGTGTGGTGGCTCACGCCTGTAACCCCAGCACTTTGGGAGGCAGGCGGATCACGAGGTCAGGGGGTCAAGAGCAGCCTGGCCAATAGTGAAACCCCGTCTCTACTAAAGAATACAAAACAAATTAGCTGGGCCTGGTGGCGCATGCCTGTAATCCCAGCTACTCAGGAGGTTGAGGCAGGAGAATTGCTTGAACCCGGGAGGTAGGGGTTGTGATGAGCCAAGATCACACCATTGCACTCTAGCCTGGGCAACAGGAGTGAAACTCCGTCTCAAAAAAAAAAAAAAAAATGCTTAGACCACAACCACTCTCTCAATACAAGTGCAGCAAGTGTTTCACAGATCTTAGAAGTAAAAACACAAGCAAAAAACTACAAGAAATCTCCCCTTCCAAATTATTTAGTTTAGTTGTGTATGAGCTCTGCCCCTTCACACACAGCAGTTTGCTATGCTATGTAGTTCATCATTTCCCATGCTGGAGGTAAAAACTGCAGAGACTTTTAGAGAGTTTTAATTTGTGTTATGCACTTTTTTTTTTTAATTGACTCCATGCTTTGAAGTACGTCATCACACCATGACTTTGAGGTGTACATAAAAATGTTGATATTTCCTAAGTGAAGAGATCTCCTTTTTATACATCTGTATTTGCAAAAGATAAAATTTCTTGAGATCTCAGTTGCTTGGGTGACTGCATATGCAATGGTGACCCATTTTGATCCATCTCATCAAATGACTGAAAAATATTGTTGTTCATGACAACATTTCAGTTACAAAGCTGGATGCACACAATACAGGCCACAGTTTAATATGCATTTCTACACTTCCCTTTCTGATGTATTTCTTTATGAATACAGTTCAGCTGTTCATAATTGTTATACCCACGTGACTGTCATTAGTATATGTGAGTGTCTATGCTTGTAAAAATATGCATGCTATTTTTGCCCTATTTCTTGTGTAAAGTGGCCAATGAAGTGTCCTGTCACGGTTTTTGTTTTTAGTTTGTTTGTTTAGAGACAGTCTCACTGTGTTGCCCAGGCTGGAATGCAGTGGTGCAACGCAGCCTTGGCCTCCTGGGCTCAAGGGATCCTCCTCCCTCAGCCTCCTGAGTAGCTGAGCCTACAGGCATGTGCTACCACACTCAGCTAGTTTTTAAATTTTTTGTAGAGATGGGGTCTTGCTATGTTGCCCAGGCTGTTGCCATGTTTTTATATGTTTCTCAAATCCCCTTTAAATTTTTTTTTTTCCAGACAGAGTCTTCCTCTGTCACCCAGGCTGGAGTGCAGTGGCACAATCTCAGCTCACTGCAAACTCTGCCTCTTAAGTTCACGCCATTCTCCTGCCTCAGCCTCCCAAGTAGCTGGGACTACAGGCGCCTGCCAACAGGCCCAGCTATGTTTTGTATTTTCAGTAGAGACGGGGTTTCACCGTGTTAGCCAGGATGGTCTCGGATCTCCTGACCTTGTGATCCACCCGCCTCGGCCTCCCACAGTGCTGGGACTATAGGCGTGAGCCACCGTGCCCGGCCCCCCTTTAAAAATTTTAAATACATTTCTTCAAAATAATTTTTAGATTTTCTAGAATTATATTTTTGGGATTTTGATCTTTCAGGATTCCAGCATTCAGGATGATGGCACCCAGAACTATGCCTTCTGGGATTATGATCAGCTCCTGTATTCTCCCATATATACCTGCTGCCTTTAATTTATAGAATAATGAAGATAACCAAGACAATATATTTATGGCACTTGACAGTTTTCCAAGCACCAACACAGACATTATTTTGTTAATTTCTCACAACAGCCATGGGAGGCAAGCCAGACAAATACAGACGCTCCCCGACTTACGATGGTTTGACTTACAATTTTCTGATTTGATGATGGTGTGAAAGTAATATATATTCAGTGGAAACCATAATTTGCATTTTGATCTTTTCTATTTTGTATTACTAGTAACATTTTTATTATTATTAGATAGGTTTTGTATTAAATGATTCTGCCCAACTGTAGGCTAACGCAAGCCTTCAGAGCACATTTAAGGCAGGCTATGCTATGCTATGATGTTTAGTAGGTTAGGTGTGTATTAAATACAATTTTTTTGTGTGAGATGGAGTCTTGCTCTGTTGCCCAGGCTGGAGGGCAGTGGCACTTGGCTCACTGCAACCTCCACTTCTGAGGCTCAAGCAATTCTCCTGCCTCAGCCTCCAAAGTAGCTGGGACTACAGGTACCTGCCACCATGCCCAGCTACTTTTTGTATTTTTAGTAGAGACAGGGTTTCCCATGTTGGCCAGGCTGGTCTCAAATTCCTAGCCTCAAGTGACCCACCAAAGTGCTGGTGTGAGCCACCCACAAAATGCTGGTGTGAGCCACCGCGCCTAGCTAAATACATTTTTGACTTACAATATTTTCAATTTACTATGGGTGTACTGGGACATAACCCCATCGTGAGTCAAGCAGCACCTGTAAAATTATTTCCACCTCTCCGGTGGGAAACCCAGGTAACTGCCCCAAGATGATACAGCTAATTTCTTTGGACAGAAATGGTGCTGGTCCACTGTACATTAGAGCCTGCACACACTCAAAAGAGACACTCCCACTCTCACACACCTGTAACCAATCTTATTTCCCCTAGACCCCAGAGACTCTACACACACGCCCAGCACAGAGCAGAGTTGGGGAAGAGGGCCGATGCCATGCCAAGAGTAAAGAGACCTTGGGTGCAGGCAGAAGGGGTCACTGATGACACAGAGGGTCCCACGACCAGAATGAGGAGAGAAGCTCTGCCCAGCCTTAAGGGCCCTCACTCCCCACCCCGTTTTGTGACCCACTCCAGGCACAGTCAAATCCCTTTGCTGGGAGGTTCTCTGCCCAGCCTCAGTCTCAAAAGCTCCCCTGCTTCCTCTCCTTCTATCCCCTAACCCCTACTAGAGAAGTGCCCAGAATGGATACGTTACCCTGCCAGGACTGTGGCTGCACTGGCTCTCACTGACAGGAGGTGGAGTAGGAGGAACCACAGAAATTTTGCTGCCAAGGAAAATACAGGAATAAGAAATGGGTTGTGAACTATGCAAGTCATTAGTTTTACAAATACACAAAATGTGCCATTATTCTATAATTCTAGTTCTCCGCCTTTTTTTTTTTTTTAATAACTGCCTCACTTTTTGGAAAAATAGCCAGTAGCTCTGCTTGGACCTGCTGCTCTATGAAGGGCATGATTTCCTGGTATCTATATGAGGGTGATGCTGCCTAAAATCTGGGTAGTCCGTTCTGCTCAGTCATGTGTCCTGAAACGGCCTGGGTGCTCCGGCCTGGACCCACCACCTGGCTGTGGGGAAACCCCTGGCTCCCATCTGCACTCCCGTGTGCTCTTAGCACAAACCACACCAGCAGAAGCGCCAAAAATGTTGTGGATGTGAGAATCAACCACGAAGCAAACTGGAAGCTTGTGCTAAAAGAAATGGGAAAGAATAGAGGAGGGAAAAAATGAAAAGGTCTTGATACTGGAAAATTCCACCATGGACCCAACAAAATAGCAGCTGGTGGGCAGCTTTCAGAAACATTTTAATAAATTAATAAATTGAGTGTAATCAGGTGTGTGAATTATGGCCGGCTTCGTGACTGCTCAGTTTTTAGAATTTCATGCAAAGAAGTTCACATCTCAGGCCATTATTCAATTCTATCAATGTTTATTCCACCAATATCTCTTAACATGCTAGGCACTGCATAAGGTGTTAGAGATAGGCATAATTAATCAAAACAAATGCTTGCTTTAGAATTTCACTTAATGTGCAATTAAACATAATATTTAGTTTCCTTATAACATTTCAGGAGAATTTAAGAAGTAGAGTTGAATGTTTAGTGAGAAAATACTATGCTAGCTAGAAGGTTTCTCATGAGAATCTGGAAACATCTCTGCTTTAATCTTTTTCAGGAACTTTATCTTTAAAAGAAAAAAAAAAAAAAAAAAAGAGTTACATTCCAAAGCAGTGACATGTGAAAGTCAAGAGACCTATAAGTTCTTGCAGAGTGTCCTCTGCGCTCCTGCCCCGGAGGGCCTGGGACGGTCTGTCCTTTGTAACACTCACCTCAGCTTCTGATAAGATTGCAAGAGCTGCCCTCCAACTGTCTCATGTTTGCCTGCAAGAGATATCCATAGAGGGCGTTTATTATTAAGAATAGCACTTAGCTGATGTAAATACAGAAAATAATAGATTACAATTATTTTCTCTAGTATCATTTCTGGTGATTAAAAAGTAAGAGATCATTTGGAGATGGTAGAAATGTTCCAGAATTAGAGTGTGGAGATGGTTGTAAAACTTTGTAAATTTACTCAAAATCATTACACTGTACGCTGAAAAGATACATTTGATGTTATGGAAATTAAACTCCCCTAAAGCTGTCGTTTAAACACACACACACATTATGAAACCATAATTGTTGGGAATGACTACTTTTATTAAAAGTTGATATTGGATTAGATTTTCTAAATCTTCCATTCATCCTTTGGAAACATTTCATAAAGGAATGAATCGATTCCCCTAAACTTGCCTTGTGATGAAGATTAAATTAATCTTTTAAAAACTGTAATCTACTTATTTCTAGTTATAGAGGCTAATAATTTCCTAATAAGACTCAGTCTGATATAGTACTCTTTTTGTTTCAAGAAAAGAGGTTTTTATGATGTGTTAAGAGCCCAGAAATAAAACTCAGCATGTTCCCAGTTCTGTGAACACAGTGTTTCCGGGCCAAATGCATAGGAAGAGGTCAGTCCTCCCCCAGGAGGGGGCTGGGAAGCAGCATTCTCCTGCCAAAGGAGGTTCCCAGAGGGCTCCACTCTGCCCAACACACAGACCAGAACACCAGGCCTGCCAGCCTGGGAGGCAGTCCAGCTCCTGTGCCGTGTGCTTGGGGGATTTTAGCCATTCCAAAAAACCATTTACATACAGAAACATCACTTCCATAAGACGCACTGAAGGACACAGACAGTGAGAAAATCAGATGGGCTGGTCTTTGGGAGGGCAAATAGCATCTGATGTTAAGCTCTCAACACCAAGCCCCAAGCCTCAAAGGAAGAAGGCAGCCCTGAGGTTGGGGACCTTAGCCAAGGCTAGCCACAGGAAGTGCAGGAGTGTTTGAAATAATGGCTGAAGTTCCGAGGCCACCTGCCTGTGTGCACATTCTGGGGTTCATCGGGGGGACATTTGGCTTTCACTTCTATCAGGCACCTGTGACCCTTCCCCTCCCCATTAAGAAATACTTAAGACACAACGAAAAGGTACAACACAGCCTTGCCTGAAGTCCGAGCACTCAACTAGTAGGACCAGCTGGTCATGGACGAAAGCTGGCACCTGCAGGAGCACCCTTAAGAGAAAACATCCAGGTCCAAGCAAAAAAAGAGACAGCCTGACTGCAGTGTGCTGGCAATGCAAGCAAGAAGAAAAACAGCCACACTGCTCTTCCTGCCCGTCCTGGGGCAAGCACAGACCTGGGAGACAACCAGCGCAGAGCAGTCTGTGGGCCGCGATATACCACAGGGCGCTCCTGTCTCTGGGTCCCCCTGTCCCCCTGCCCCATGTGGCCTTACAGCCATCACTATCACCCTGTCCCCAGGTCCCCCATGCCCTACGTGACCTTATAACCCTCATCTGTCACCCTGTCCCCAGGCTCCCCCACTCTACCTGACCTTACAGCCCTGTCACCCTGCTGCGAGTCCCTCTGCTCTACGTGACCTTCCAGACTTCACCTGTCACCCTGCTCCCAGGCGACCCCCTGCCCCCCGCTGCTCTATGTGACCTTACAGCCCTCACTGTCACCCTGCCCTGGGTCCCTCCGGTCCTCCGTGGCCTTACAGCCCTCGCTGTCACCCTGCCCCTGGTCCCTCCTGCCCTATGTTGCCTTTCAGCCCTCACTGTCACTCTGTCCCTGGTTGTAGCAACAGCGTCCTGAGGCACAGTCACCAAAAAGCCACATCCCTCTTCTCCGAGGCTATCAAGCTACCGCCTGGAGCCCTTCAGTGACTTCCTATGGCGCGGCCTGAAGTCCAGGCCCACGTGGCCTTCGGGGTGCCCCACCCTGTGGGGTCACCCTCCCCCCGCCCGCCTGCAGGTCTTGCCCTTTCACTCCAGCAAACAAATTGTCCCTTATTGCCCTGCCTACCCGGATGAGGCCGGCCCTGCCTGCACGATTACTGTCACCCCCACCCCGTCTCCTCCTGCTCTCCCCCACAGGCAGTTCTACCCCAGGTCCACATCTCAGACCCCAGCTAGGAAACTTCCGCTACAGCCCGGGACGCAAATCCCCCGCGTCCCTGCTGTGGCTCCTGCACGGCCCGGGCGTGCGTGTGGCTCTCTGCTGCCCCCTGCAGCGACGCAGGGCACAGGCGGGGCCTGGGTCAAGGCTGGAGAGGGAACATTGCGCTCTCCTGGCCCCGGGGAGGGGCCCGTCACGGCTGCTCAGTTTGGCCCTGTGACAGCAGCCACAGACAGTAATAAAGGGCAGGGGTGCCCGTTCCCACGAAACTTCATGGGCACTGAAATTTGAATGTGTCACAAAGATTATTCTTTTGATTTTTTTTAACCACCTAAAATTGTAAAACCCGGTCAGGTGTGGTGGCTCACATCTGTAATCCCAGCACTTTGGGAGGCTGAGGCAGGTGGATCACTTGAGGCCAGGAGTTCGAGACCAGCCTGGCCAACATGGTAAAACCTCGTCTCTACTAAAAATACAAAAATTAGCCTAGTCGGGCGTAGGGGCACACGCTTGTAATCGCAGCTACTGGGGAGGCTGAAATGGGAGGATCGCTTGAACTCAAGAGGCAGAGGTTGCAGTGAGCCAAGATTACACCACTGCACTCCAGCCTGGGAGACAGAACGAGACTCCATCTCAAAATAATAATAATAATAATAATAATAATAATGGTGATGTAAAACCCACTCAGCTCACAGGACCTATAAAAGCATGCAGGGGGACCCGCCGGTCCCAGTCTGCCCCCTGCCCTCACTGCCCCAGTTGTGGGCTGTGGCTCTTGGCAGGGCAGGGTTGCTAGAGACATAGAGCCCCAGGCCGGCTCCGGCCTGCAGAGCGCCAAGACCCCAGCAGATGTGAGTACTCAAGGAAGCTGGAGCAGCTTTGCCCTACGTGGCTTTTACCAGCCCACTGTTGACTGTCATTTCACTTCTTCTCTTTGATTCCTCAGTTGTTTCTTCCTAGAAGCTTCCTTAAAGGGCCCTGAATTTTGACTTCTTGTTAACATGTCAACATTTGCGCAAGGAGCTGTGAGATACTCACAGACAGACATCCCTTGAGAGGCAGGTTTTTTTAGATCAAGGGCCCCCACCACCCTGCCCAGTATGGCTGACGAGTGACTTTAGCAAGGATACCCGTCTTTGCCAGGGACAGGAACAGCTGTGGGCCAGGGCCCAGGTCTGAGGCTGCCAGGGCTTGTCTCAGGCACCCGGCTGGTTGGCAGCCGCATCTGCCAGGCACGGCGTAGAGCATTTTGCACACATTTGCTGCTCAGGTAGTTGGCAGGTGTCATCCCAATTTTTTTTTTTTTTTTTGAGACAGAGTCTTGCTCTGTCGCCCAGGCTGGAGTGCAGTGGCGCAATATCAGCTCACTGCAACCTCCGCCTCCTGGGTTCAAGTGAGTCTCTTGCCTCAGCCTCCCAAGTAGCTGGGATTACAGGCACATGCCACCACGCCTGGCTAATTTTTTGTATTTTTAGTAGAGACAGGGTTTCACCATGTTAGCCAGGATGGTCTCGATCTCCTGACCTCGTGATCTGCCTGCCTCGGTGCTGGGATTTCAGGCGCAAGCCACCGTGCCCGGCCCCCAATTTTACAAATGAAAAGCGAGGCTCAGGGATATGGTGTCATGGGTCCAAGTCACAACGTCTACAAGTGACAAAGCTGGATTTTGTACCACAACTTGCCTAAAAAGCCTGCAGAAAGTCAGAAAGGGTACAAAATAACTTAGGGTGGGGACAAGATCAAAACGGGGATAGCCGGGGGCTGTACAGACACGGGGTCACTGCTTTGCTTCTGTTTGAACATTTTCCTGATACAAAGCCAGGGGGAGAACAACCACATGGAAACCAACAACCACGTCCCAGAAAGCTCAGTAACTTTTTTTTTTTTTTTTCCTGTCTGTTGTTTTTGAGACAGGGTTTTACTTCGTCACTCAGGCTGGAGTGCAGTGCTGTGATCATAGCTCACTGTAGCCTCTCACTCTAGGGCTCAGGCGATCCTCCCACCTCAGCCTCCTCCAGGAGGCAGAAGGGACTACTCGAGGCTAGGAGTTTGAGACCAGCCTGGGTCACTCAGTGAGACTATGTCCTACAAATTTGTTTTATTTTGTTTTGTTTGTTTTTGAGACACAGTTTCACTCTTTTTGCCCAGGCTGGAGTACAATAGCACGATGTTGGTTCACTGCAACCTCCGCCTCCCGGGTTCAAGCGATTCTTCCTGCCTCAGCCTCCCAAGTAGCTGAGATTACAGGCATGAGTTACCACGCCTGGCTAATTTTTTCTCTATGAAAAAATTTTAAAATGAGCTGGCCATGGTGGCATGTGCCCGTAGTGATCCTCCCATCCAGCTACTCAGGAGGCTGAAACAGAAGCCAGGATTACAACAAAATATTTATTTATTTTTGAGACAGAGTTTTGCTCTTGCCGCCCAGGCTGGAGTGCAATGGCGCGATCTCAGCTCACCACAACCTCTGCCTCCCAGGTTCAAGCGATTCTCCTGCCTCAGCCTCCCGAGTAGTTGGGATTACAGGCAGGCACCACCACGCCTGGCTAATTTTGTATATCTCAGTAGAGAAGGGGTTTCTCCATGTTTGTCAGGCTGCTCCTGAACTTCTGACCTCAGGTGATCCACCCACCTCGGCCTCCCAAAGTGCTGGGATTGCAGGCGTGAGCCACTGCACCCAGCCTATTTATTTTATTATTCCTTTTTTTGATACAGAATCTCACTCTGTCACACAGGCTGGAGTACACTGGCCCAATCCCAGTTCACTGCAACCTTCGCTGCCCGAATTCAAGCAATTCTCCTACCCCAGGCTCCCGAGTAGCTGGGATAACAGGTGCACGCCACCTTGCCTGGCTTATTTTTATATTTTTCGTAGAGATAGAGTTTCACTATTTGGCCAAGGTGGTCTTGAACTCCTGAACTGAAGTGATCCTCCCACCTCGGCCTCCCAAAGTGCCGCGATTACAAGCGTGAGCTACCACGCCTGGCCCAATTTTTAAAAAATAAATAATAATAATAAAAAAGAACAAGTGAGTCACAACTCTACCCACAGCAGGGCTCAGAGTGTTGTGAGGATTCACACAAACTACAGATTGAGGCAGCGGACAGTCAAGAGCCGCCACGTGTGGCTCAAAAACCAGTCCTGCCCCTGAAGCTGGCATGTCTATGATAAGTCATTATCAATCTATGCATCCATTTCTCAGCCTAGAAATAATAGGGATGATGCAACTTATTTCAGCTACTGATACAAATCCCTATACATGGATGACCATCTCAAACTGGGCTCTGCCATGGTGTCAGTTGAGGACGCTAACCCCCAACCATGCCAGCGCCCTGGGCTGCAATTCCTGCAGCAGATGCGGGCCCTGTTGCTCCAACTCTTCTCTCCCGGGTGACTCGGTTCACGGGGAAAGAGGACACAGGGCAGACTCCCTGGAATGTCGCACAGCGACTCCATCAGCCCGCCAAGTCGTGTTGCTCGTAGCTGGAAGTCGTGTTGCTCGTAGCTAGCTGAGGGTTCTCACGTCCTGAACTGCATCGTCAGTGCGGTTAGGCCTCTGTCAAAGCAGGATCAGCAAATCCCCTCCTCCACTGAAAGGCCCCACAGCCGCCCTGTGTGCGGAAGGTCACGCACACCCACACGGCATGGGTCACACTGCGGTGCTATAGACAGGCAGTCAGGGGAAAGGTGGCCTTCCCCTGGCCACCTCTCTGCTGGTGCCCGTGGAGTGGGAATAACATCCTGTGCAAGAAACTATACCCTGGAGTTCCAAGTGCCACCAAAGCAAAGCACAAGTGGGGCTATCTACACGGAGCCTCCATGGGAACTGGGCAAATGTGCGCCTTCTTCAAGAGGCCGTATGCCCACCCCCAGGAAGTTTGTTGTAATATATGGATCTTGTTAGAACAATACACTTTGCTGTATCTGACAAACAATCATCACAATCAATACACAATAGAAGGGGTATTTGAACAATACCCCCTTATACAAGTGGCTCCCTTGTGCAGTGTCCGACCTGTGCCACCGTAAGTCACAGTCCTGAGGGCTGACCTACACTGAAGTTTGAGTTTTCTCCAAATGCTAGAGAAAGGTGAGCAAAACCAGGGGTTGGAGTGGGTGTTGGACAACTGCATTGTGTTTGAGAACTTTTTTCTTTAATGGGGAGAAAAGGTCCCTGGCGCAATACAATTTTAAACCAATCTGTAGCTCACATATTCAAAATGGAAAATCTCTCTAAAAGTTTCAACTAAAAAAAAATCCCTCAGCTTGTAAAGAATCATGATATCCAGTCACAAATGGTTTTAGAGCAGGAGTCCAGAACTTTATTTTTTTTTTTTTTGAGACAGAGTCTTACTCTGTCACCCTGGCTAGAGTGCAGTGGCACGATCTTGGCTCACTGCAGCCTCTGCCTCCTGTGTTCAAGCAATTCTCCTGCTCAGCCTTCTGTGTAGCTGGATTACAGGTACCCACCACCACGTCCAGCTAATTTTTGTATTTTTAGTAGAGACGGGATTTTACCATGCTGGCCAGACTGGTCTCGAACTCCTGACCTCAAGTGATCTGCCCGCCTCTGCCTTCCAAAGTGATGAGATTACAGACAGTGGTGAGCCACCACGCCCAGCCCAGAGCCATTTTAAGCATATTTTAGTCCTTAGGAAAATTTGAGCTAAGATAGCACTGGCTCCAAGCCACTATCCCAGGACAAAAGAAGACACAGTACAGGACTGTGAATCAGCAACCAGTGCCTTCCAGGGAGCAACGATTACTAACAGAAGATTTACAATCCTGTGGGCATGAAACATCCCCCATCCGGCATCCTTCTGCCACCAGACATTACTCTTCTGCTTAGTGACAGGAGAGAACAATACCTTTTCCCTTTAAAGAAGCTACCCACGGCCTATCAGGCAGACATTTCTGAGCAGTAAGTCTTCCACTGACATACACTCAAGGCCGAGGGTGACTGGTTCAGATTTGGTGAGTACCTGGGGCAAGAAGGTCTAAACTGCTTTTCAGCATCCTTTGGATTTTCTCTAAAAAAAAAAAAAAAAAAAAAGAATATAGGCGCTAGGAGCTCTTTATATATTCTAGATGTTAATCTCTTATCGGATATATGATCTGAAAGTATTTTCTCTCGTTCTGTCGCTTACCTTTTAATTTTGTTAACAGTGTCCTTTGATGCACAAAAGTTTTTCATTTTGATGATGTCCAATTTCTCTATTTTTTATTTTGTTCCCTGTGCCTTTGCTGTCATAGCTAAGAAATCAATACCAGATCCAATGTTGTGAATCTTTCCCCCTATTGATTGACTGATCTGAGACAGGGTCTTTGCTCCATCACCCAGGCTGGAGTGCAGTGGCGCAATCTTGGCTCACTATAGGTTCAAACAATCCTCCCACCTCAGCCTCCCAAGTAGCTGGGACCACAGGTGTGGACCACCATGCTTGGCTAATTTTTTCTTTTTTTTTTTTGTTTCTTTTCTTTCTTTTTTTTTTTTTTTTTTTTTTTTTTTTGTAGAGACAGGGTTTCACTATGTTGCCTAGGCTGGTCTCAAACTCCTGGGGGTCAAGCAATCCACCCACCTAGACCTCCCAAAGTGTTGGGATTATAAGTGTTAGCCACCATGCTCAGCTTCCCCATTTTATTATAAGAAAACAAGAGCTCTTACATTTGGGTCTTTGATGCATTTTGGGTTAATTTTTATATATGTTATGAGGTAAGGGTCTGGCTTACCTGATTTCACTTAGCACTTGCTAAGTGAAGTAAGCCAACTTTTTTCTTTTATATATGGATATCCAGTTTTCCCAATGCCATTTGTTGAAAAGACTATCCTTTCCCTATTGGATGGTCTTAGCACCCTTCTCAAAAATCATTTGACCATATGTGCATGGCTTTATTTCTAGGCTGTCTATTCTATTCCATTGATCTATATGTCTGTCTTTATATCAGTACCACACTGTTTTGGTTACTGTAGCTTTGTAGTAAGTTTTGAGATCTGGAAGCGTGAGTCCTCCAACTTTGCTCTCTTTTTTTTTAAGAAACAAATAAAACAATCCAATTCAAAAATAGGCAAAGGACTTGAATAGACGTTTCTCCAAAGATGATATACAAATGGCCAATAAGCACATGAAAAGATGTTCAACATCACTAATTATTAGGGAAATGCAAATCAACGCCACAACAAGATACCATTTCACACCCATTAGGGTGGCCACTCTTAAGAAAATATAAAATAAGTGTTATAAAAACAAGTGTTGGGCAGGTGCAGTGGCTCGCGCCTGTAATCCCAGCATTTTGGGAGGCTGAGGCAGGCGGGTCATGAGGTCAGGAGATGGAGACCATCCTGGCCAACATGGTGAAACCCCATCTCTACTAAAATACAAAAAAAAATTAGTCAGGCAGGGTGGTACGTGCCTGTAATCCCAGCTACTCGGGAGGCTGAGACAGGGGAATCATTTGAACCCGGGAGGTGGAAATTGCAGGGAGCCGAGATCATACCACTGCACTCCAGCCTGGCAACAGAGTGAGATTCCGTCTCAAAAAAAAAAAAAAAAAAAAAAAAGTATTAATAAAATAAGTGTTAGTGTGGATGTGAAAAAATTGGAACCCTTGTGCATTGCTAGTGGGGAAGTATAATAAAATGGGGCAGCAGATGCTGAAAATTCCACGGCAGTTCCTCAATAAATTAAACATAGAATTACCATTCGATTCAGTAATTCCACTTCTGAGTATAAACACAAAAGAATTTAAAGCAGGAACTCTAATAAATATTTGTACACCAACGTTGCCGGCAGCATTATTCACAATGGTCAAGAGGTGGAAACAACCCGAACGTCCACCAGCGGATGAATGCATAAACAAAGCATGGCATATCCATGGCACAGAATATTATTCATCCACAAAAACGAAAGAAATTCTGATACATGCTCTACAACATGAATGAACCCTGAGGACATTTTGCTAAGTGAAATAAGCCAGACACAAAAGAACAAATACATGATGATTCCACTTATATGTGGTACCTAGAGTAGTCAAATTCATAAAGACAGAATGTAAGAACAGTAGGGGAAGGGGAGGATAGAGAGTTATTGTTTAATGGGTACAAGGTTTCAATACAGCAGGATGAAAAAGCTCTAGAAACAGATGGTGGTGATGTTTGCACAACAATGCAAATATACTTTATGCCAATGAACTTAATGTTTAAAAATGACTAAAATGGCAAATTTTATATTGCGCATATTTTGCCAATTTAAAAAATGAACATGAAGTTCTTAAATTCAAAGTTATTTCCTATTTAAGTATATATGTATCTGCTCTTTTAAAATATTATTCATATGAAGAGGCAATTTAACAGCAGCAAATTACTCCCTAAAAACTACCCTAAGGAGTAATTTTGTCTAAACATATGAGCACATGAATCGTTCATTCAGAAATCCCTTCAGTTCAATTACTTCACCTTGGTTTCCATGCTGTTCACTGAAATAAGAAAAATAATGATGGTCATGAAAACGTTGTCGTATTTTATCAACTGATCATCCAGAGTAGAGGTCAGCAAACTTTTTCTGTAAATTTTTTGGTAGAAAATTTCAGGCTTTGCCAGCCATAAGGTCTCTGTTGCAACTACCTGTTGCAAAAGCAGCCACAGATATGAGAATGAGTGAATACGGCCGTGTTCCAATAAAACTTTATTTACAAAAGCAGGTGATGGGCCAGATTTCGCTTGCAGGCTATTGTTTGCCAACTCCCAAAACAGCAGGGAGTATATTTAGTAAAATGAAATATTGACGAACCTGATTACCAGCCCACCTAATCATGGTTCTTCCTCCATTCGTAAAACAGTGAATGAAAACCCTACGAAGCAAGTAAGTAGTAGGGTAGTCATGACAATTCAGGACCAAGAAGTAGGCTGCCTAAAGTGACCTCATTATCAAGGAGTGACGGACAGGGCTCAGAGGACATCAGGAGACACAGAGACAAAAGAAGCAGTCCTGGAAGGAACGCAGGTGCCCAGAAAGCATCGGGGAACTCCAGTCATCCAGTTAAGATACTTGAGATACAAAAAATGTCTAGGTTAAATTCATGTATTCAAAGTGACTTGGACCTTCTAATCAATTCAATTTTTGAGTTGCTACTATGTGCAAAGCCAAAGGCATCATGAAATCAAAAATGAATAAAATCAGCCAGGTGCAGTGACTCACGCCTGTAATACCAGCACTTTGGGAGGCTGAGGTGGGCAAATCACTTGAGCCCAGGAGTTCAGGACCAGCCTAGGCAATATGGCAAAACCCTGTCTCTACTAAAAATACAAAAACTAGCCGGGCGTGGTGGTGCGCGCCTGTGGTCCCAGTTACTTGGGAGGCTGAGAGGGAGGATTGCTTGATCCTAGGAGGCAGAGGCTGCAGCGAGCCAGTATCACGCTACTGCACTCCAGCCTGGGTAACAGAGTGAAACCTCATGTCAAAAAAAAAAAAAAAAAAGAAAAAAATGAATAAAATCAAGAACCTGTTTCAGGAAGATTATTATATAGAAACACAGGGAGAAAGCAAAACTTTGAAGGGTAAGGTCTTATCACATGAATCATAAAATCTGATAGTCTTGGCTCTACTTAGTTTAAATGGACCCATCTAAAAACATCTCAGGGACATGACAAGCAATCCAATCTTCTGGGAAAACACTTTCAAGGCACACACTCCTTTTAGTGGTGATGTGTTTATCTTTCCTCTTAAGGAGAGTAGTAACCAAATATTCAAGAATAGGATCCACTTTTCTTTTAAAATAAAAGCAGGCCAGGTGCAGTGGCTCATGCCTACAATCTTAGCAATCTGGGAGGCCAAGGCAGGTGGATCACTTGAGCTCAGGAGCTCAAGACCAGCCTGGGCAACATGGCAAAACCCTGTCTCTAAAAAAAAAAGAAGAAAGAAAGAAAGGCTGGATGCAGTGGCACACCCGCAATCCCAGCACTTTTGAAGGCTGATGCATAGGTGGATCATTTGAGGTCAGGAGTTTGAGACCAGCTTGGCCAACATGGTGAAACCCCGTCTCTACTAAAAATGCAAAAATCAGCTGTGTGTGGTGGCATGCACCTGTAATCTCCATTACTCGGGAGGCTGAGGTAGGAGAATCTCTTGAAGGGAGGCAGAGGTTGCAGTGAGCTGAGATCGCACCACTGCACTCCAGCCTGGGTGACAGAGTGAGACTCCATCTCAGCAGAACAAAACAAAACAAAACAAAATAAATTAGCCGGGCGTGGTGGTGCATGCCTGTGGCCCCAGCTACTTGGGGGGCTGAGGTGGGAGAATTGCTTGAGCCCAGGAACTTGAGGCTGCAGTGAGCCAAGATCCCACCATTGTGCTCCAGGTTAGGTGACAAAATGAGACGCCGTCTCAAAAAAAAAAAAAAAAGTAAAATGAAATGAAACAAAAGTCTATACAAATTTTTTCAAATTTTTATCTGGGAAATAAACATGACTTCATAAAGACATCCTCTTAGGAGTATATGCACACATAAACTAGGGACTCCATTTGTAATTCAAAGAAAGCTTTACAGAATCATCCTTGTGGAATCCATTTGATGAATTGCAGGGGTGAGGGGTGTTTACTGAGCAAAACAGCAGAGAGGAAAGGCAGGCAGGGCACTGGGAGAGAGTCAGCTATGTATTGACTGGCACCTGCTGCTTCTTCTTTCTTTCTTTTTTTTTTTTGAGATGGAGTCTCGCACTGTCACCCAGGCTGGAGTGCAGTGGTGCAATCTCGGCTCACTGCAGCCTCCACCTCCTGGGTTCATGCCATTATCCTGCCTCAGCCTCCCGAGTAGGTGGGACTATAGGTGACTGCCACCACGCCTGGCTAATTTTTTGTATTTTTAGTAGAGACGGGGGTTTCACCATGTTAGCCAGGATGGTCTTGATCTCCTGACCTTGTGATCCGCCCGCCTCAGCCTCCCAAAGTGCTGGGATTACAGGCCTGAGCCACCGCACCCGGCCTGGCACCTGCTTCTTTTAACTCATGAGCCTGAGTGTTTCAAGCCCACACAGCCAATCTGATGCTGTCCTCACAACCTTGTGATGGGATGGATTGTATCTAAACTGCCCATGCAGAAGAATACAACTCGGAAAAGTCACTTGAAGAACTCAAACACGTTTACTGCTGGGAGGGAGGGATAAAGGTCATTTTCCTTTATAATTATAAGATACAATAATTAACCTGGTTATGTGATGAATCATTGAGAGAATTATCAGAGGCTATGTTAAGCCTTAGTTTTTCTAAATTATTTTATTTCCCTAATTATTAGAAATACAGTGAAAGTCTGAGTAGATTGCTTGTCTATTACATTTAACCATTTCTTAACTTTAAAAAGTTTAATATTGGCCGTGTGCAGTGGCTCACACCTGAAATCCTAGCACTTTGAGAGGCCGAGGCGGGCAGATCACGAGGTGAGGAGATCGAGACCATCCTGGCTAACACGGTGAAACCCCGTCTCTATTGAAAATACAAAAAATTAGCCGGGCGAGATGGCGGGCGCCTGTAGTCCCAGCTACTCGGGAGGCTGAGGCAGGAGAATGGCGTGAACCCGGGAGGCGGAGCTTGCAGTGAGCCGAGATGGCGCCGTGCACTCCAGTCTGGGGACAGAGCGAGACTCTGTCTCAAAACAAAAAAATGTTTAATATTAATATTGTCATCTTTCTGCTTTTAAGCTTGTATATCAAGGAACAGAATGTCATGGTTGTTTGAAAAAAAAAAAAAAAAGGTAAAAGATGTGCATTTACAGGGAGGAGCCAGAAGAGGGCATCATCTCTATATGGTTAGCAGATGCCAAAAGAGGCGAGATTAATTTTCAGCTTATTTTCTAGTTATTAGTGATCTAAAAAAGTTCTGTCATAATTGTTTACTACCTACAGTACCTACCTAAGTCCATTTTGTTATTCTACCTAAAGTACATTAAAAAAATTACTTGGGGAACTGTTAAACAGTCACTCTTTTTTTTTTCTTTTGAGATGGAGTCTCTGTAGAATAGGCTGGGGTGCAGTGGCTGCAACCTCTGCCTCCCAGGTTCAAGGGATTCTCCTGCTTCAACCCCCAGAGTAGCTGGGATTACAAGCGTGCGTCACCATGCCCGGCTAATTTTTGTATTTTTATTAGAGACAGGGTTTCACCATGTTGACCAGACTGGTCTCAAACTCCTGGCCTCAAGCAATCCTCCCACCTCACCCTCCCAGAGTGCTGGGATTACAGGCATGAGCTACCGTCCTCATCCAGACATTCACTCTTGAACCCCATCTGGCCCCACCAAATCAGAACCTCTGTGTGTGAGGCCAGGAATGTTGAATTTAAATCAGCTTGCAGCTGATCCTGGAGCGTGGGTCCAGAAGTCACATTAAAAACCCTCTGCACTGGCCGGGCGCGGTGGCTCAAGCCTGTAATCCCAGCACTTTGGGAGGCCGAGACGGGTGGATCACGAGGTCAGGAGATCGAGACCATCCTGGCTAACACGGTGAAACCCCGTCTCTACTAAAAAAATACAAAAAAATTAGCCGGGCGAGATGGCGGGCGCCTGTAGTCCCAGCTACTCGGGAGGCTGAGGCAGGACAATGGCGTGAACCTGGGAGGCGGAGCTTGCAGTGAGCTGAGATCGCGCCACTGCACTCCAGCCTGGGTGACAAAGCGAGACTCCATCTCAAAAAAAAAAAAAAAAAAAAAAAAAACCCTCTGCACAGATTGCTAAATGCCCATGGATGGAGGCACAGAAGGCGAGGATGCTAGGTTGTCTTGGGGAGCTTCCATAAGGCAAGAGATCCTATGAAGGTCTGGGTGCTTTCCTAATTCGAATGCACTACAGATGAGCCACCACTGTGGCATCAAAGACATTATTTTAAGACCACAACACTAAATATCAAGTTATGAAGTTTTAGGGGAAAAGCCAGCCTATAATCAGAAAAATTTTTAAATAAATCCAAATATTTAAAATTTTTAGTGCTATCTCCCTACAAAATGAAGATTTGAGGCTCATTTTTTTGTTTTTAAACTGTTTTAATAGCTGAAAAAATAGCACAACACACGTTGCCACAATTAATCTATTATTCTTCACTGGATTCTTACTTCTAGCTTGTCTGTCTACTTCCAAGGAAATGTGGGGGGCATTTTATCTTAAATTGCACATATCAAAGTCATCAAAAGAGAAATAAGTAAAAGCTAATAAAAAGGAAACTGAGTGCAGAGGGTGTAATGATTCCTGGAATTACTGCAACTGAATGTTACATTTAGCTTTAGGTTTTCCGGTGCCAACAAGGGAAGGAAGTCTACATTTGTAAGGTGCCTACTCAGTGCTGGGCACTGACAATGGACACTACTCCTTCTAACAGCACTTTTTATGGCCAAATGAGCAGATCCGTGCTCAATTTATTTATTCACTTACTCCTTTACTCATAGCTCCTGCTCTCAAACATTCAAAATCCGGCTAGGGCCAAATCGCCAAGAGGTGCAGGTGAAGGGGACGACGGCACTGTGTGTCCTCTATGAGACAGCACCCCCTGGAGCACAGGGCTGGGCACAAGGAGAGTGGTGCCCCACGCTGTGCCAATCGATGGCCCTGGGTTACAACACAATGGGAAGGGGAATGGTTATGTAACAAATGATACTGGGAACATAAAGGATTGGGAGAAAAAAATTAGATAGGGCCTCCTGATGATTGTAAAGAGTTAACATGGTGGCTTAAGCCTATAATCCCAGCACTTTGGGAGGCCAAGACGGGCAAAATCACTTGAGGCCAGGAGTTCGAGACCAGGCTGGCCAACATAATGAAACCCCGTCTCTACTAAAAATACAAAAATCAGCCGAGCATAGTGACATGTGCCTATAATCCCTGCTACTCAGGAGGTTGAGGCAGGAGAATTGCTTGAACCCAGGCGGTGGAGGAGTGAGCCAAGATTGCGCCATGGTACTCCAGCCTGGGTGACAGAGCAAGACTCTGTCTCAAGGAGGGGAAAAAAGTTAAGTAAAAATTAGAAGAAAATTAATGTGAGTATTTAACCCATCATAGGATAAGGAAAAAGTCTTGAAGCATAAAAGCAAAAGAAGAAATTACACAGAAAAAGGAGATTTGCCTACCAGCAAACAAAAAATCTTCTGTGATGAAGTTATGAACAAGGCCATGTACTATACTAGGAAGATACATATGCAACTAACATGACTGAAAAAGACTAATCACCTTCACATACCAAGAACATCTACAGAAGGCTGAAAAGTGGAAGATATTCAGTCTTATTCGTGATTAGATGAATTCAAATCAAAATGATGAGAAAACCATTTTGCATGACCAATGTTGTTTTGCCAAACTGACAAAGTTGTTTGTTGGTTTGCTTGTTGGTTTACTTTTAAGGATAATTCCACACCCTTTCTAAAGGAGGCAACGTTCCTAACCTTCATCTTGTTCTCTTTCTAGAAATATTCAGAGATGTGCCAAAGAGATATCTACAAGGATGTTTTTTGCATTATTCTCATTTTAATAACATTATAAACTTTCGAAAATGCAACAGAAAACTGGAAATCCCCTAACTATCCAACAATAGTTATTTGGTTAAACAAATGATGACACATTCCTATGATGGGGTGAGATGCACTCATCAGAAATCATATAGCCAGCAATATTTACGGATACTGAAAATGTTCCTTATAAATTATTACATGAAGAAACATTAGGATAAAACTGTACATACAATTTGATTTCAATTATGTAAATAGCTTGACTCATGTGAAATTGCCTCTACTCAATAATTTTTTGCCTAAAAATACCAATTTCTTATGGTTCAACCTAAATACTTTTAAGAAGTCTATGTATATGTGTGTATACACACACATATATTCACACATACAGATATGCACCCATGAGCATACATACACTCACAAAAGAAATGATATACACTAAAATGTCAACAATTGTTCTCTGGTTGAAGCTGCTGTATTTTTTTCACATTGCTCTTTATGATTTTCTTCATTTTCTAGGTTTTAATCTTTTAATTTGATTTTATTTTTTTAGAGACAGGGTCTCACTATGTTGCCCAGGCTGGTCTCGAACTCCCGGGCTCAAGCGATCCTTCTGCCTTGGCCTCCTAAAGTGTTGGGATTATAGGCATGAGCCACTGTGCCTGGCGTCTAGTTTTTTACATGAATGTAATTTGAAATCATGCTTCAAAGGTCAGAACATAATGGGGGCAGAGTGTGGGAAGAAGGAAATTTGTGTACCCTGCCAGTGTGTTGTAAATAAGCACACAGTCCCAGAGGGTAATTTGGCAAAACATCAAAAGCCTTTCAAGTATTCATACACTTGACCAACCATTCTTCTTCTAAGAATTTATCCCCCCAAAATAAACAGACATGTCAAGATACCTGTACAACATGTTCATCACATAGTTATCTATAACATGAAAAATCAATTACAGTGATAGACCCACAGACATTCAGGAACAGGTCAAATAAACTATGGTGCATATATTTGGTGTATTTTATGGAGTCATCAATACATTTTGGAAGAAGTCTTAATAACACAGGAAAATGTTTATGCCAAGTTGAATTGTAAAAGCAAGATAAAACTACACAGTCTGATCACAATACATTTGAAATTGGATAAGTCTATCTTTGCACACACATATGCACAGGCTCACCTAGAAAGAAGGCTGTGAGTTTGCACGTGTATACACGTGCACATAATTTACAGTACTCTGGGATTGTGGTAGTATTTCCATTGCGTCTAAATACTGTTCTGTGTTTCCCAAATGTTTGCAATGTTTGCATTACTTCTGTAATCAGAAAGTAAGTAACTTCCTTTCAAAGAGAAAAGGAAGCTCCCTCTCTTCACAGAATAGAAGATGGAACGAGGGGAAAGCAGATGGGGGTCAGTGGGAACCAGTTAGGAGCTGCTACATTGGAAATGAGAATGAAGGGCAGAGGAAGATTTCAGAGACTAGGGAGGCAGAAATGTCAGGATTTGCTGACTGACCAGATGTAGCGGCAGAATGAGGAACAAAGGAGTCAAGTATGATTCTCAGCTCTGTGGATTTGGAGACAGAGTGAGAGGTGTCGCCATTCTCCCAAGATAAGGAACACAGGATTTGGTAGCCTTCTCCAAGATGGTCTCAGTGATTCTTGCCTCCTGATATTCAGACCCTTTGTCCCCTCTGACTAGGGCTGACCTGTGAGACCCATAGGACATAGCAGAAAAGACAGGGTGTGGCTTCCGAAGCTAGGCCATAAAAGGTATTGTGGGGCTCTGCTTTTCTCTCTCTTGGATCACTTGCCCTGGGGGAAGCCAGCCACCATGTCATGAGGACACTCAAGCAGCCCTATGGAGACATCCCCATGGTGAGGGACCAAGTCCTCCTCCCAACACTGGCAGTCACTGGCCAGGTATGAGGGTAAGCCCCAAGAGTGCAGATCCTCCAGACCCAGGCAAGCCTTCCACTGAAGACAGAAACTGTAAAAGAATGTTACTTGCTTTGTGTCACTAGGTTTGAGGGGAATTTGCTATACAGCAGTAGATAACCAGTGCGTGGAAAGAGGCACAGACCGCAGCTGTCTGTACGCTTTTGTGGTTTAAACCACCATCTAGTTTTTCTAACTTCCGCCCAGGAAACAGAGGGCTGGAAAGAGTATTGCCCACACCATGACAACAAAAACACTAGAGAACATGCAAAACCACACTTTTTCCGGAACACATCAGAGAACTGAGCTTGCAGCTGCCTCCCTATTAGGGTCCAATGGGGACTTCCAGAGGGAGACCAGGGCCAGGAGGAGGGAGAAGGGGCTCATGCCTTCCTTCTGACCTGTGTCTGGCCAGCATCAGCTCAGCAGGGTCAGAGGGTGTCGGCCTCCTGCAACTGCTAGCTCTGTTCTCTCACTATTCCCTTTTTGCCTCCAATTTCTGTGTAACCAATCCCTAAAGTAAATTCTTATTCAAATAACCAGACAGCTTCTATTTTCCTAAGTGGATCTTAACTGCTACAGCACACAAATCCAATTCAACTCGTCAACGACTGCACCTGGTTCTCTTTTAGGGGCACAAACAGGAGCGTGGTGGAATTCCTGCCTGTCCACCTAAACCTCTAGCACCTGATCCTTGGTTACCTTTCCTGACTCGCCCGGGGCAAACTCCACCCAACCTGGTCTGGCTCATAGCACTACTTGTGTGCTCCCAACCTGGCATTTTCCCCCATAGTTCCATGCCTCTTACCCCAGCTGTACTGAAACAGGACAATAGGAAGATGAGTCACCTTGGCATGTGAGGAAGTGTTGAAGAGAAGGAGGGAAAGTTGGAGTTTTTCTGGTGTTTATTTTATGCATTGGTAGAAATGACATCAGCAAAAAAGAATGATTTATGCTTAGGTTGATTTTCCTAACCCTGGTTTGTTTGTCATTACTGATGTTTTTATTCTTATATAAAGTTACAAGGCAAGAAAGAAAACCTAAGACACCAGTCTCACCTCTTTCCTAATTCCCTTTTTATCTTAAGTCACCGTGATAACATCTCCCATTCACTCAGGAGAGACGAAGTGCTGAAAAGATGACAAGATGGTAACGCATGTGCACACACACACACATTCATGCACACATGAAAACTTAACCTGAAATAATGATGCTAAAACTTCCAACGACGTAGAAAATATTTTCAGGAAGGAGATGTCTGCACTGAGTTGGCATCAAGAAATGACAGAAACTTCACCTCCTACAGTACTACTGTTTATAAGCTAGGAATTGATGTGGAAGAGGGTAGACTCTACCTTCTGAAGAAGGCTCCAGACCACCAGCAAAAAGGTTTTGTTTGTTTGTCTTTTTGAGATGGAGTTTCACTCTTGTTGCCCAGGCTGGAGTGCAATGGCGCAATCTTGGCTCACCACAACTCCGCCTCCCAGGTTTAAGCAATTTTCCTGCCTCAGCCTCCCGAGTAGCTGGGATTACAGGCAGGTGCTACCATGACCGGCTAATTTTGTATTTTTAGTAGAGACAGGGTTTCTTCATGTTGGTCAGGCTGATCTCAAACTCCCAACCTCAGGTGATCTGCCCACCTCGGCCTCCCAAAGTGCTAGGATTACAGGTGTGAGCCACCGCACCTGGTCAAAAAAGTATTTTAAAGAAACACAAAAGTGGCCGGGTGAAGGGCTCACACCTGTAACCCAGCACTTTGGGAGGCCCAGGTGGGCAGATCACTTGAGGTCAGGAGTTCAAGACCAGTCAACAAGGTGAAACGCCATCTCTACTAAAAAATACAAAAATTAGCCAGACATGGTGGTATGTGCCTATAATCCCAGCTACTCAGAAGGCTAAGGCAGGAGAATCCCTTGAACCCAGGAGGGGAAGGTTGCAGTCAACCAAGATCGTGCCACTGCACTCCAGCCTGGACGACAGAACGAGACTCTGTCTCAAAACAAACAAACAAACAAACAAACAAAAAACGAAAGAAAGAAACATAAAAAAGCAATAAAAACAGAGAAAGGTCCTGTGCTGCAGCTGCTTTGCCAAGGCCACACATTCCACATGGGATGATGGCACCCCTAAGGGGACAAAGATTAGTAGCAAATCTTAGCTATTTCAACCATCTGTGACTCTCCAAAAGGCCTCAGTACATAGATACATGATATCTGTGATATCAAAATGTTATGGTAGCAATTTTGAAAAAGTGTCTAAAAAGGCTATGTGGGGTAGGGGAGAGGGTGGCGGTAAGAAGGCACTGAGAAACACTGGCTCAGAGGAAACAGACATCCCTGCTTCATTCTATTGCCTGACATGACCCTTAGTATTATTTTTTTCCTCTAGGTTTCTAATAAACTTGGCAGAAGCAGCATTTTTTTTTCTTAACAAGAGCCAGGAATTATAAGCCATGGGATAATTTAGTACCAACCAAATCTATACCTGGGCAAACCCACCCTTTATAAAAGCTGAATATCAACCCAAATGAACGGCTTCCGTTACTGCCAACACATTTTTGGGTGAGGTTCTACCTGCAAATTGCCACTTTCTCTAGAAAAGAGCCACCACTGCCCTCTAAGTCAGGCTATGAGTCTAGGTCCCCATCATCACATCACAGAGGAGGGGTGCTGCCCATGTTCCTGATACGGTCAGATGTGGTTCCCACAGCATCTGCCTGCACTCCACTGTGACGGTGCCTGTATGCACCTTTGTCCTGATGCCCCATCACAGCACAAATCGTCCTCTCCACAGGTCCAGGTCCTAGATACCAATTACACTGGCACACCTTACATTGCAAATACTTTTGAAAAAGAAAATAAACTTTTAATCTAAGAAACACAAGCCCCCTTTAAAGTATCAGGCCTAGAGAGACACTGAAATGAGACTGCAATCACGTCCCCCAGCTTGGGCTAATCATTTCAAAGCCACTTGCTCTATGGACTCTAGATTGATTTGTCACCACCAATAGCCATAAATTATCCTAACAATGCCACACACTGGACACCATCACCCACACCCTGTAGCTCAGCAATAGACAGCCAAGCATGAATCTATGGTATTTCTGTAAACCCACGAGAATTCCTGAGAACTGACTTTTGTAATCGCCCCTCTCCTGATTCATCCTTCTCTCCTTTGTTCTCCAGAGCCCTGGGAAGTGTTTCCTGGGCTGCAGACCTCAGCCTTGGCCCAAATAAACTCTCCACCTATATTAGTTTTGCCTCAGTTTCCTTCTTTAGGTCAACATCTCATTATAAGACATTCATAGTACACAGACGAAATGCAGGCTTCCACCCATATCATCACAACATGTGCTCACTCCACAACCATCAACCTCTGCTCAGTTCAAATGCTATTCACTTACTGTGGTCTTCACTGATTCAATCATCTTACTCAAGTATTATAAACAAGGTATTGTGCTTTGCTGCAATACAGGCTAACAAGATTTTAAAATGACAGTTACTGCTTGTAGAGAGAAACAGAAGTGCACAAACAATGCTACAGTATAAGGAACTTTGCAACAATTACATAAGAGAATTACAAACCCGGCACTGATGGTGTTTCAGAGGAGGGGACATCACGCCCAGAAGCAGGAAGCCAGGGAAACCTCGTGGTACACGAGCCTTAAAGAATGGAGCCAACCTGGCTGGGCGCAGTGGCTTACGTCTGTAATCCCAGCACGTTGGGAGGCTGAGGCGGGTGGATCATGAGGTCAGGAGTTCGAGACCATCCTGGCCAACATGGTGAAACCCCATCTCTACTAAAAATAGAAAAATTAGCCTGTCATGGTGGCACATGCCTGTAATCCCAGGTACTCAGGAGGCTGAGGCAGGAGAATCGCTTGAACCTAGGAGGCAGAGGTTGCAGTGAGCTGAGGAGATTTTGTCACTGCACTCCAGCCTGGAGACAGAGCGAGACTTCATCTCAAAAAAAAAGAATGGGGCCACCACTCCTCAGAGGTGGAAATGGGCGGAGGGAAGAGTAGCAAGCAGAGGGAATGAGCGGCGTGAATTACGGTGACAGCATCAGCAAATGGAACGGCAAGACATAGTGGCCAGCAGACTAAACCCATCGTGTTGCTTATATTCTAAAGTCTTAATGTCAAATATTTTAAAACTAGGAATAGATCATTTTACTTTAATAAAAAAGTAAAGAGCATTTACCTCCAGTTGGAAATTTCTTGGCTCGTTCCTCATAGAACCATTCTCCAGTTTTTATTTTGACATTCCTGAAAAAATGAGCAGAAAGGAAGCTTCAGAAAGAGAAGATATGATTGGTGCTATATTAACCCCTTGTAAGGGTTACGTAAGGTCACAGAATATTAGTCTTGCGATGGACCTCAGCAATCAATTTCCTGGCTTAAACCCCTAACTTTACAGATTCCCCATAGAGGCGAAGTCATTTTAGTATCAGTAGCAAAGCCGCGCAACTCCCACCCTCATGTGTTTTATCTTGCATGTCATATGTACGTTCAGTTTATAATATGTGAATACGTTAAGCATATTAACATATACTTGTGCCCGGCACAAATCCAGTACTTAATGTTTTGTGAACAAATACACAAAGAGAAACAAAATTATTGTCATCAAAATGACCAATGTATCGGCCAGGCATGGTGGCTCACACCTGTAATCCCAATTCTTTGGGAGGCTGAGGTGGGTGGATCACTTAAGGTCATGAAGTTGAGACCAGCCTGGCCAACATGGCAAAACCCTGTCTCTACTAAAAATACAAAATTAGCTGGGCATGGTGGCACATGCCTGTAATCCCAGCTACTTGGGAGGCTGAGGCAGGAGAATTTCACTTGAACCTGGGAGGCAGAGGTTGCGGTGAGCCGAGATCACGCCATTGTACTCCAGCCTGGGCAACAGGGCAAGCCTCCATCTCAACAACAACAACACAAATGACCGATGTATCATGTCAATGGTGGGAAGCTCTGGCATGAATGATGGGCTACAGGAAAACTCGATGCTATGCATTGGCCTTCGAGGGAGATCAGCTGTAGGTTAAACTAACGTTAGTTTGTATTTACAACATGTACCAAGAGCCCACAGAGCAGGGTCACCTGAGAAGATTCTTGGGAGGACCTGAAGTATGGAATATGGGATCAATGTGTGTTGATGGAGATTTGGGGACTTAAATCTGAGTGGACCACTTGGTTGTTTGTTTGTTTGTTTGTTTGCTTCTGGTCACCCAGGCTGGTGTGCAGTGGTGTGATCTCAAGTCACTGCAACCTCCACCTTGTGGGTTCAAGTGATTCTCCTGCCTCAGCCTCCAGAGTAGCTGGGACCCGCCACCACACCCGGTTAATTTTTGTATTTTTAGTAGAGATGGGTTTTTGCCATGTTGGCCAAGCTGGTCTCGAACTCCTGACCTCAGGTGATCCGCCTGAGCAGACCACCTGTGAATCAGGCGAAAGGAGCTCTGCTTGGCCCGCTGGTCTGACAACAGCTCCCTATGGCAGGACTTTAACTCTACCATCTTAGTCACACAGAAGGCACTCGAGATGCTAACCGCTCGAAACTGACATCCTAACATGGGTTTTCCTCTTGGTTTTCTGGGGAATCCATACTCAACCTCAATCTCAATCTCAGAAAGGCAGAATTGTTAATATCCTTTTAGGATATAAAAAGGCAAACATGTAAATATTATAAGATATTCACATCCTTAAAATAATCTGCCACAAAACTGGCCAATTCCTTTGTTATGTGAATTTAAGAAAAAAATTAAAACTTCAACTCATGACTAATGCTCATCTATAAATCACAGTACTGACTGAAATAAATTCTCTATTAGGTTCTTTTAGGCTATATATGAACTCCAGTGAATTTTTTAAAAAATTAACACTTGCCAATGTAAGGAAAATCACAAATATATGCCAATCTACACATTTTTCAAAATATTCTGTCTTTCTCTATGAAGTGCTAGTAATTGTCAGAAGACATCAACCAACTTTCTCTCCTTCATCTGGTTAGACACTACTATTTTATGATTAGTACATAAATGATTACTACCAATACTTAGTGACTAGAACAAGGAAAATATAGAGAGAGCATTTAAGAATTTCATAACAATTTTTTTTGAGACAGGGTCTGGCTCTGTTGTTGAGGCTGGAGTGCAGCAGCATGATCTCGGCTCATTGCAATCTCCGCCTCCCGGGCTCAAGCAATCCTCCCACCTCAGCCTCCTGAGTAGCTGAGACTAAAGGCACGTGCTACCGCATCTGGCTGATTTTTTTTTTTTTTTTTTTTTTTTTTTTTTTTTTTGTAGAGACAGGGTTTTGCTGTGTTGCCCAGGCTGTTCTCAAATTCCTGAGCTCAAGTGATCCACCTGCCTTGGCCTCCCAAAGTGCTGGGATTACAGGCACGGGCCACCGTGTCTGGCCTATTAACAGAATTTTGATAATCAGTCACTACCATTCAGAACCGAAAATATATAAAATGTACAACTGAGATATGTCTCTAGACAGACAGGGAAGGGTTTACATCCATAGTCAGAAACTCAATTATCTAATCCCCTAAATCAACACAAAACACCTTAAGGCAATCTCAGCCTCTAGGCAGAAATTTTCCCCTGGAGGACTTGTGGGAAGCAGAACATCAAAAAATCAGGGCTAGTCTAGAGGGAGGTGTGGGTGGCAAATTCCCATGCCTTTGAAGGACCTCTCCATATTCAATTTCTGAAGATGCCTCTTCAGTCCTGGCAAACAGGACAAGGTCTAACCCTTAGAGGAGGGGACAGGAAAGCAAATCCAAAGGGCAGGAATTACAAGGTCCCCACCTGATAAACGCACCTTACTTGCAGAATTGCTTTTCTGTTGAGTGACCCATTTCAGTTCATCTACTCTCTCACATGCTCCAGCCCATTACCATTGGGCCCAAAATATCCATATCTGAGATGCTATAGTCGACTGAGCTGATCAGCCAGGGGGACAACGTCGGTAAGTAAACACACACACAGACACACAATCGCAGAAAATGAAAAACAGCCAAGGAGAAGGAAGAGCGAAAGGTGAAAGCACCTAAGTGAATGAACATTGCAAATCACTGAAAGGACTCCAGCCCTGGTTTCAGAACTTAAACAAGAAGCAGATAAATTAAAATCCTAGTCACCCAGCATGAATCATCTAATATAACCATCTAATCTCATTTAATCCCAACTGATTACTTGCACAGTTTAAGCAGGAGCTAATTTGGCATACAGAGATTTGGGCACAAACTTGAGGATCTCTTGGGCCTATCTGTGATTAAAGAACAGAAGGATAAAATTACTGTGGTATTTTTATCCCTAAACCATATGACAACCAGCACTTTTTGCATTTGAGGCTGTTTCCTTTGAATACTAGGTTTGGCCCAGGTCTCCATTACCCTTTCTTGCAAAATCAGCGGCTTCATAAGCAATTATTCCACAATATCTTTTGTAAGGACTCACTGTCTACACTAATCCCAAGATTTTTGTTTGTTTGTTTGTTTTTTGCATTGAGACAGGGTCTCATTCTATGGCTCAGGCTGGAGTGCAGTGGCATAATCTCAGCTCACTACAGCTTCAACCTCCCGGGTTCAAGTGGTCCTCCCTCCTCAACCTCCCAAGCAGCTAGGATTACAGGCATGCGCCACCACGCCTGGCTAAGTTTTATACTTTTTGTAGAGACAGGGTTTCACTATGTTGGCCAGACTGGTCTTGAACTCCTGGCCTCAAGTGATCTGCCTGCCTTGGCCTCCCAAAGTGCTGGGATTACAGGTGTGAGGCACCCCGCCTGGCCTAATCCCAAGTTTACAAAGGAGGACCACTCATTGTCCTCAGAGTCTATGATAGAGGTGGTAGATCCTGTAGTCTCTGTCCATGTTAGGGGCCAACACAGGGTAATGTGATTAGTAACCAAAGAAAGTATCTAGCACTTCTTCCCAGATGATTAACTCAGAATGAGGTTATGAAAGTTTCTTGGAAGATTTAATGAGTTCAGCAATAAATTTGTGCCCTTAAACTTTTCAGAATCATGACTTGCTTCTTTAAGATTTTTTCAATCAGCCCATAAATATATCTCAAAAGGCAAAAGCCTATGGTGGCGGGGAGAGCCGAAGCTATAGAATCAGGACACCTGACCCATGACGGACCTTCACATTAACTACATGGGGATCACTAGAATTATAAACGCCAAGCACTGGATGCCTAGATGGCTCTTAGGAAACTTCTGGGGGTTTCAGCATCCATTTTTACAGCCCTGAATTCTGCTAATGCTGTCATTTCATTATCAAAGCAGAAATAACTGTTGAAAAACACTTTGCAAATTCTACACACAAATGTTCAATAATAAGATGAATGGAGGACCCTACCAGAAAATATTTTGACCTCATTACTAACACCAAGCAGTTGGCCAAACACACATGTTGTAATGCATTTTGCATCTAAATTGCTTGCATCTGCAGCTAGCTAAGCTACTGCATCTACGCTCTATGTTCCAAGAAAAGTCAGCATGATGTCCCTAGAGTTGCTTAGTGTATTTTCACCATTCAACTGACAAGAGGTAGAAAATTGGTCTGCATAGCCAGGATTCTTCAAATCCCTAAAGAAGCACATCTCCTGTGCAGAGCTGCTCTCCAACCAGTACCCCAGTGGCAAGGAAGTCTCCAGACAGCCCTTCAGACACATGAGCTACAAAAACTTCAAATCAAGAAGTGGCATCGGTGGAACATGTCTATAATCTCAGCACTTTCGGAGGCCGAGGCAAGAGGACTGCTTGAATGTAGGAGTTCCAGACCAGCCTGGGCAACATCCCTACAAAAAACACAAAAATTTGCCAGACATGTTGGTGCAAGCCAGTAGTCCCAGCTCCTCAGGAGGCTGAAGTGGGAGGATTGCTTGAGCCCAGGAGGCGGAGGTTACAGTGGGCTGAGATTGTACCACTGCACTCCAGCCTGGGCAACAGTATGAGACAGTATCTCAAATAAAATTAAAAAAATAATAATAATAAAAGCAGCAGCAGCAGAAGCCACATATTGTAAAACTGAGATCAACCTAATTTGTTCATGATAGTTTGTCCAATTGCACAGTAATTCCCAGCTAAATTAGTTCTATGCATGCATATAGTTGGATTTTTATTTTTTTTATTTCAAATAGTCTTTCTTTTTTTTTTTGAGATGGAGTTTCATTCTTGTCACCCAAACTGGAGTGCAATGGCACGATCTCGGCTCACTGCAACCTCTGCCTCTAGGGTTCAAGCAATTCTCCCGCCTCAACCTCCTTATTAGCTGAAATTATAGGCACCTGCCACCACAACCAATTTTTGTATTTTTAGTAGAGATGGGGTTTCGCCATGTTAGCCAGATTGGTCTTGAACTCCTGACCTCAGGTGATCCACCCGCCTCGGCCTCCCAAAGTGCTGGGATTATAAGCATGAGCCACTGCGACCGGCCCTTCTTCAACTAGTCTTGCATCTAAAATTGTTCACAGTTACAAAGCAAAACACTCATTTTTTCCACCAGCTCAACTGATCTGATTTCGACGTCCTTACAGGAAAAAAAGACCGATCGTTGTGATTGAATCCTAGGTAACTATCAAAGGAGTCAGAGAATCAAGACGAAGATAAAGAAAGGATTTTTATCAAGCTGCTACCAACAGTTCTTACAAAACACGAATAATTCTCCCTTGCTTAACCTCAGAGAGGAGGCAAGTGCCCCCCTCTCTGTCACACCCAGTGCTATATTCACAGCTACAAGCTCCGGCCAGGCACATGGCAGCCCCAGTGAATGAATGAATATCCTCCCCTCTGCAGGGGGGTATCCTTAGAATTAAAGGGACAAGGTGGGATCCAAAATAGGTGTAGCCCTGTAGCAGTGTGCACTGAAATTGAGTGGGTATCACACTGTTTAACTGTGTTGGGCAGGGCCACACACTAAGGGACCAAGCAGAAACTCTAAATGAGGGAAGGGAGCTGGCAGGGGAGACAACAAGGAGGGGTGGGCATTGTGTTTTACCACAGGATACACGCCCATTTTAAAGCACTAAAATGATCAATATTAAACACTGTACAGGTCAAAACAAACAAGGCCTGTGCCCTATCATCTGTCATCTGTTGATGTCAATTTTGTGACTCCTGGTCTGTTACATCAGATAACCAGTCAATGAAAGTAAGAAAAATTATATTGCAGCTGGAGAGAGCTATACTTGTTTAAGGCCTTGACGATAAAAATGGTTAGATGCTGTGCACCAACCTGTCCTCTCCCTGCAGACCTAAGAAGCGGGATCCACCATGACAGAGGGGTGACGAGAAGGCCGAAAGCAGGAGCGCATGCTCTCTGTGGGCAACCCCTCAACCTGGCTTTCTAAAGAGACAACCAAGAACTTCGGATAAAATGCCACAGGCAGTGTACATGGAATCCAGAAGACCAGGCCAGCAGCCTCTGCGACCGTGCATCACCGTGGAACCAGAGGGAACTTCCAGAAAGCAATTAGCCTCCAAAAACATCTAAGACCCACCCCTGAGGAAAAGAAACAGCAAGATAGAAGGAAGCGCCAGGATGAAGAGACAGTGGGACTACAATAAGGGAATATTTCATAAACTAACCAAGCCAAAGCAGAATGAACTCTGTTTTATCAGCAGAAAAGAGCAGAACTGGCAGGCTGGAAAGTTGAATCTGTAAGGCTGACTTGGCAGAGACACTTGGCAGAACGTGAAAGAGAAAGAAAAATACATTAAATGTTGAGGGAGATTATCATTACTATTATTATTATTATTTTGAGACATAGTTTCACTCCGTTGCCCAGGCTGGAGTGCAGTGGTATGATCTCGGCTCACTGCAACCTCCACCTCCCAGGTTCCAGCGATTCTCCTGCCTCAGCCTCCCTAGTAGCTGGGATTACAGGCATGTGCCACCATGTCCAACTCATTTTTGTATTTTCAGTAGAGACAGGGTTTCACCATGTTGGTCAAGTTGGATTTGAATTCCTGACCTCAAGTGATCCGCCCACCTCGGCCTACCAAAGTGCTGGGATAACAGGCGTGAGCCACCACATCCAGCCTGAGGGAGAAGATTATTAATACAAAGAGAAAAGGAAGGCAACTTATGCCTTCAAAGCCATTCCTGGCTGAGCACGGTGGCTCACATCTGTAATTTCAGCACTTTGGGAGGCCGAGGTGGGTGGATCATGAGGTCAGGAGATTGGGACCATCCTGGCTAACATGGTGAAACCCCATCTCTACTAAAAGTACAAAAAATTAGCCCAGCATGGTGGCGGGCGCCTGTAGTCTCAGCCTGGGCAATAGAGCAAGACTCAGTCGTAAAAGAAAAAAAAAAAAAAAAAAGTACTCCGTAAATTTCTACTTTTTTTTTTTTGGAAATTGAATCTGTCACCCAGGCTGGAGTGCAGGGGCATGATCTTGGCTCACTGCAACCTCTGCCTCCCGGGTACAAGCGATTCTTGTGCCTCAGCCTCCCAAGTAGCTGGGATTGCAGGTGCTTGCTACTGCGCCCGGCCTAATTTTTGTACTTTTAGTAGAGATGGGGTTTCACCATGTTGGCCAGGCTGGTCCCAAACTCCCGACCGCAAGTGATCCACCCGCCTCGGCCTCCCAAAGTGCTGGGATAACATGCATGAGCTTCCGTACCTGGCCAGCAATGTTAAAAGTAGGATTTAGAGGGAAAAAAAGGATTAAGGTTTTGAAACAAGAAACAGTCAGTAGACAAATGTCATCTTAACCTTGGCACCCAGCTAAAATCTTTCCATGCCAACTCTCCTGTACCACACTTGGCATTCAATTTCTTTTCAGTCTTTTATAGAGTTAGACCTTTTACTCACTTGAAGAACAGATATATTTTCAAGAGTGAGAGTGAATTATCCCATTCTCATACACTAGTTATTTGCCTTTGTGAATAGAAAATGATGATTCAATATTTTATCAAAACATGGGATTATAAAAATACTGGGAGTCCCAGTCTGAAATTTAAAAGATTACATTTTCTAAACTCTGGGAAGTTTACTTTAGGCAGAAACATAATTAGAATAGAACTTCCTTTGAAATGTCACTTGATTTTCAATAAAAATTATTTCAGGCAATGCAGAAAATACAATGCATCATCTTGTAACAATATCTTTACATCTAAGTCCTGATCTGAAATGCCGAATGACAATAACAACAACAAAACCTTTTTAAGTTGTTTTGGAGACGAGGTCTCGCTATGTTGGCCAGGCTGGCCTCAAACTCCTGGGCTTATGTGATTCTCCCGTTTGGGCATCCCATGAGTAACTGGGACCACAGGCATGCACACCACCTCATGGATGACCCATTCAGCTCACCTCCCTTTTAATAAATTTCAAGGTCTTATTTTAACCACTACTGCTCCGCAGCAATAACTCAAGACCCAACCTGAGAAGTAAGAACATAATAATCAAATGCCAAGGTCTGGATCAATTTTTCAACCGAACACACTTAAGCTGCTCTTTGTTGGCATCAGCTGTGGTACAAGAGACAAATTTGAGCAATCCAGAAAAGTACCCTGAAATCAACAGTATGACCTGCTGCAACTTGAAACCTTCTGTTCTAATGATGGTATATAAGCTCTGTTGCACCTTTATTATCGTTAAAATATTTGCAACTTACAGAATTCTCTGCACAAACCAATTCGGTTGTAAAGCACCTGACTGGCTGCAAAATGTTGCTAACGAAACAGGCAGTGTGTCCACAGATATCTGAAACTGAAGAATCATCAAATTGTTGTGGTCACAGCAATTACAAAGCATGAAAAGAAGATCACAATTTGAAGGAAACAAGTCTGAACAAGAGTAATTCCTCAGCAATCTTAGGGGAGAAGAACAGGTTTCTTTTACACATGGAATTTGTTACTGCATCGTATATTAGTTTTAACAGAAAAAAAATAATGCAAACATAAATCATCAAGCTTAATCTTATTTTTTAAACGAAGCTAAAACAAACATATCAAAGCATAGTCTCCTCCTTGATATTTCAACTTAATTGTTACCATCTGCCCTTTCACTGCAGAAATTGTCAACACATTCCATGGGAAGAAACATCAGTGGAAAACAAGGATGTTTCTGCTTTTAACTTCTTTGTTTCTCCTACCAAGTCACCTTCTTCTGATTGGCCCCTGCTGAGGACAACATGCCGCCCCTTCACTACTGAAAGCAACTTTCCTTTGTTCTTCCAGGTCCTTTCCAATGTGCCTTTTATTACTGGGCTCTTTCTGTTCCTTCTTTAGTTCTCTGATGCCCCGTGATCCAGTTCAGCACGCCAAGCAACCTGTCTGGCCAGTCCTCAGAATCACTTTTCACCTTTCTCTTATCCCCTGTAACAGAGGTCCCTCCTCCCCTTTTCCTGTCTCTCCCATTCTCCATCACCATTGCCACCAGCCTCCTCCCTCGGTGCCTCTCATTCACTGCAACAACTCTTAGGTACCTTCCGCCCTCCTGATTTTGCCCTGCAGAACACGCAAACTTTCAGCATGGTGTTCGCTTGGCAAAGAGCAAGCGAACTCCAGATTCCACTTCCTACTGCTTCGGAGGCAAGCTCTTTTGAGTGGCTTTTAAGACTCTGCCAACCAGGTGCAGTGGCTCACACCTATAATCCCAGCCCTTTGGGAGGCCGAGGCAGGTGGATCACCTGAGGTCAGGAGTTCGAGACCAGCCTGCCTAACATGGTGAAACCCCATCTCTATTAAACATATAAAAATTAGCCGGGTGGGGTGGCAGGCGCCTGCAATCCCAGCTACTCGGGAGGCTGAGGCAGAAGAATCGCTTGAACTCGGAGGCAGAGGTTGCAGTGAGCCGAGATCGCGCCATTGCACTCCAGCCTGGGTGACAAGAGCGAAACTCCGTCTCAAAAAAATAAAAAGACTCTGCCCTCCCAGGACAAGGCTCTCAGCAGGCAGGACAGGACTGGAGATTCAGAGGGAGGCCTGGGGTCCTGGAGGACCTGGGTTGCCATCTTCACTCTGTTCTTATTGATATGACCATGGACAAACCATCTTGTGTCTCTAATCCTCCACTTTCTCAACTGTATAATGAGGATGAAAGTAGTAGCTACCCCATACAATTGTTTTAATCTTTTAATAAAACATTAAAAGAATATTCCATCTGTGACAATATTTAGAAGGGGTTTTCAAATCTCAGGGTCTCTGATGACTCCCATTCACGCCAGCCTAGCATTCCTCCCTTCTCCGAAGTTCTGTGATGACCTTGTGCACCGTCTCCCCCAGCAGAAGGACTCACCCCTCTAGTGTTTTCACAGAGCTCAGGGCCAGTTTATTCTTGCTTTGAACAACGGGAGTCTAAGCCGAGTCGGTTCTTTATTGTTTTCAAAATGCGGAGTGCAAAAACTCCAATTCCATGTTAAAACTGGTCTTAAAACCCCCTAACACAAATTTATTACCATAAACATAGATTCAGTCTGTTACTAATGGAAATTAGTAACATGAATGCTCTGGAAGTCGTCTTGAGCCACTCAGCCTGCCTCATCTTTCCCTCTCTAAGCCCCCAGGGACCTTGGCAGCTTGGCACTCAGTAGTTCTCCAAGAGAAATCTTTCCCTGAAGACAGAAACTTTATCTGAAATGTCCCCTGGAACCTCTCTACACAAGGTCAGGGCCAGCACCTGCCACAGGCCTCTTGTTCTGCAGCAACCTCTGAGTTGTTGGTTGGTTTTGGTCTTTGGTACCCTAGCACTTCCCCTTTCTTGATTTTAAAAAACGATTTGCCTCATCCTGCTCCTGCCATGGATCTACTTTTTCTTGAGGAATGAGCCTGAAGCGAAGGAAGAAGCAGGGGAGACACTGATCGGGGTCAAAAACCTTTTCTAGGTTCCCATATGTGTGACAGTTATGAATGTCAAGATTCTAAAGTTTTGTACAGTCTCATCTTTGTTTTGGTCCTACAAGGAGGAGGACAGCCCAGATTGGGTAAAGTTGGAGAGAGGACAGAGGGCTGTGGGGACAGGGAGCAAGGCGAAGGGAAAGAAAATGCATGTGACCACAAAATACTCGGCTCTCTCCCCTCCCGACTTCTCCTGTTAATGCACTCATAGTAATGCAATGACCTGAGGTATTTTGAAAACCACCCTCTTTTCAAAATAAGGAAGCTGGGGTTTTAGAAGTCGTATTTCATGTACTTAGTGGGTAAAGTTACAGTGCCTGGGACACAGTGCTCACTAGGGCAGAGATTTCAACACTGTCAGCTTCCTGGGAGATTGCCTCAGACCTTGTCCTCTTGTTTTGATTTTTTGTTTACAGTTGATTGTTAGAAGAAGGCAAAATGCTGAGAAATGTAACACCCTGTCCAGCAATGCTTATCATTAGACTTCAAATATATATGGTTGATTGAAATGAGGAAGAAGATCCTGAGACCTTTCTAGAGATGATTTGTAACTGCCCTCTACGCCGCCAGGGCAGCTCGCAGTAATTATGTTTTGCTCTCAAGCAAGGAAAAGCCTGAAGGACAATGGCTTCAGCAAACCAAATGAACATGAGAGGAGAAGGCGAATTCCGCCACCGTCCATGTGAGTTGGCACGCTGTGAGCGAAATGGACAGGATGCAGTTCGAAAGCAAAGAAATCAGGCTGAACCACTTCACCCCTCTGGCTAGATGACTGAACTACAGTAAGTCTTGCTAAGGGACAGGACACTTAAGTAGATGAACGCCAGGGCGTGTGTTAAACACAACCTTCCCGATTTAGTGGGGAGAAACCCCAGCCACGATGCCCACACTGTATAAGTGCCTCCCACAGTCTTTGTCCCTGGGACACTCACAAATCTGTGACAATATTTAGAAGTGGTTTTCAAATCTCAGGGTCTCTGATGACTTCCATTCACACCAGCCTAGCATTCCTCCCTTCTCCGAAGTTCTGTGATGTCCTTGTGCACCGTGTCCCCCAGCAGAAGGACTCACCCCTCTAGTGTTTTCACGGAGCTCATGGCCAGTTCATTCTTGCTTTGAACAATGGGAGTCTAAGCCAAGTCAGTTCTTTATCGTCTTCAGAAAGGGGAGTGCAAAAACACCAATTCCATGTTAAAACTGGTCTTAAAACCCCTAACACAAATTTATTACTATAAACGTAGATTCAGTCTGTTACTAATGGAAAGCATGTCCATTTCTTTACCTGAGTATCAAAGACAGGTCACCTTGCCTCCTTCAAAAAGGTGGTATTTAAAGCCTCAAAGGATTACTCCAATGTTCCCTACATTATAATTTACTCCACTGGTACTGAAGGAGATAAATTAAGTGCTAAGAAAAAGACAGCACTTAGTGAAGAGATCCAAATGAATCTGAACTCCTGGGTTAGCCCATCCTTAGACTTAACAAACTTTTGTTGTTTAAACAGGTTCTCACTCTGTTGCCCAGGCTGGAGTGCAGTGGTACGATCACAGTTTACTGCAGCCTCGACCTCCCAGGTTCAAGTGATCCTCTCATCTCAGCCTCCCAAGTAGCTGGGACTACAGGCATGCACCACCATACTTGGCTAATTTTTTTTTTTTTTGTAGAGACAGAGTCTCACTACGTTGCCCAGGCTGGACTCAAACTCCTGGGCTCCAGCAATCCACCCACCTCGGCCTCCCAAAGTGCTAGGATTACGGTCATGAACCACCGCGCCTGGCCCAAACTTCTGTAAACGAAAAAAAATGTTGCTATATAATAAAATTTATTTTTGGATAAAGATAACTTCTAAGGTTAGAAAGGTAGCTCCCTATCAGGCACTCGGTACACATTTACTGGCTGAAGGTGAGGAGTGAGCGCTCTCTTTAGGAGCGGTTTGGAAAGAGGCCTCCTCCAAGACCTGAGTCAGTGGGAGGGATCCAACCACCGGCCATGCTCACCTGTCCTCGAAGCACACCGTGCACTTCCAGGTGTGGGTCCCCCTCAGGAACACTCGGCACTGGGCGCACACGCGGTGGCTGCAGCCCCGGCACACGGCGCCCCTGTGCAGCAGGAGCCCCAGCACCCTCTGGCAGCGCGCACAGCACTTCTCTTTGTACTCCTGGTCCGTGCTCTTCGCTCCTTTCCACCGGAGATGCTGCAGGTGCGTTTTCAGTTTCCTGAAGCCCACAAAGTTAAAGAAGATACTATTGGATGGAACACCCAACCCCAGGCTACAGGGCAAGAGCCCAGGCGGTACCCCCCATGGCAAGGGAAGGGGCTTTGGCATTCGACATCCCTGGGCTCCCACATGGCTGTGTGAACTGGGCTCCCACTCAGTGTCTCAGAGTCGGGGCTCAAGGGTTTCCTCAACCGTGAAACAGGCGAGGTAAGGTACGACCTTACCTCTTCTCCCAGGGTTGCTGTGAGGACTAAATGGCAAAGTATAAATAACATGCCTGGTGCAGAGAAGCTCCCCGCTAGATCCATCCCTTCCTGCCCAAAGGCTGTTAAGATAGTAAGCAAGAATAGTGAAAGGAGAGGAAAAGACACCGAAAAGAGCATCCATTCCAATCTGCAAGGCATGGAACAATCCAGGAATACACAGCATCCATCCCTGCTATTGGTATAAGCTACCCAATAAAATCAACTGATGCTATGCTTTTGCTACTTTTTGTTTGTTTGTTTTTTTGGTTTTTTGGTTTTTTTTAATGAGTGGTCAGCTCACTCCCCTAGACAAACAGCCATAGTGCAAAGAGACATTGTATTGGACCAAAAAGGCGTCATTTACCAGCATGCTCTTTTATGAATGTCTGTGATACCTACTTGTAGAAGATGTGAGCCAATCCCAAGAAACAAGATGACATCAGAAATGCACTTTAAAATGCAACTTTCAGGATCTGCCCTAGAATTAGTACCCTTTGAGACACAACTTTGTTACCACTATGTCTATGTCACTTTGTTAATATTCAAAATGATGTCTCTAAATCACTGAAAGATCTTTCATCATCAAATAAAATTTCACTTTTCTCACTGTATTATAGTTTTTTGTTTTCTTTTTCTTTCTTTCTTTTTTTTTTTTTTTGAGACGGAAATCTCACTCTGTCGCCTAGGCTGGAGTGCAGTGACGCGATCTCGACTCACTGCAAGCTCCACCTCCCACGTTCAAGGGATTCTCCTGTCTCAGCCTCCTGAGTACCTAGGACTACAGGCACCTGCCACCGTGCCCAGCTAATTTTTGCATTTTTAGGAGAGACAGGGTTTCACTATGTTGGCCAGGCTGGTCTCGAATTCTTGACCTCAGGCGATCTGCCTGCCTCGGCCTCCCAAAGTGCTGGGATGACAGGTGTGAGCCACCGCGCCCAGCCTGTATTATAGTTTTTAGTGGAAGAAAGTTTACAAGTATACTTAGAGAGCTCTGAAGTAACAGAGAGGATGAAGCAAGAATACTATACCAGAAAATTCCCCTCACTCCTCAAGCATTTGGTTGTCCAGTTTTGTTTTCTAATGTGTTCTGCCATTAGAAACCAAACTCTCACTTCCTCCATAGACGATGATAAAAAGCGCCAACCTGTTTAAAGATGGATCTTGACAGCTAAGGCTCTGATAGAGTTCAGCATGCTTTTTTTTTTTTTTTTTTTTTTTTTGAGACGGTGTCTTGCTCTGTCGCCCAGGCTGGAGTGCAGTGGCCGGATCTCAGCTCACTGCAAGCTCCGCCTCCCGGGTTCACGCTATTCTCCTGCCTCAGCCTCCCGAGTAGCTGGGACTACAGGCGCCTGCCACCTCACCCGGCTAGTTTTTTTTTTGTATTTTTTTTAGTAGAGACGGGGTTTCACCGTGTTAGCCAGGATGGTCTTGATCTCCTGACCTCGTGATCTGCCCGTCTCGGCCTCCCAAAGTGCTGGGATTACAGGCTTGAGCCACCGCGCCCGGCCTCAGCACGCTTTTCTAAATGTTAACCCATATCAAACGGCCCGAGCAGCTTAGAGACAGACAGGGAAGAAGTTCCCTGTTGGCAAAGCGGTCAGGAAACAGGTTAAGCAGGTTCATATTTCATGCTCTCCCCTTCCTCAAAGCCAGCTAGGAAGCAAAAGCAAGCAAAGAAAAAAGAGAAAAAAGACGGTGCTGGATTCCATCAGATTTACTGCTTCTGAACTGCTTTCTTTGCTTTTCTTTACACCTTTGGGCACCGTCAAAAATGAGGTAGGAAAACCCTTAACCCGAGGTCTTTCCCTAAATAAGTGGTAAACTAGAAGCCTGAAAATGTCCCTTGAATGATTCCCACCAAGTGGGCAAACAGACAAGCAGATGGCAGACAGCAAACTCACTGCCCAAAGGCACCGTTTTAAATGAATAACAAGAGCGGCTTCTTGTCCCGGGCATCCTCTACGTTGAGCTACATAAGGAGGATCATCTCCACCAACAGCCCTTTGTTAGGACCCTTCTCAGGCATGAAGCCCAGCAGCAGGTGGGTAGTGATTTGTAAGCAAGCAGCATCAGCGATGGAGTGGCAGGCCCCAAGCAGAGAAAGCTAAAACCCCGAAGTGACCCAACGGGAAGGACAGCTTACCGTATCCTCTCCTCCTCTGCGTTTTGAACCTCCTGGTCTCGGTACAGGACCTGGAGAATGGCCTCGCGTTCTAACTCCTTGAGAGCATTCAGATCTACTTCTTGGGCCATTTCTTCTCCCTTTTCGTTGACCCAGGTTGGAAGAGCTTCACTCCATGGACCAGGCGCTCAGCGCTCTGCAGATGAGCGGCAGAGGCCAGCTGCAGCCAGCCTTGTTTAAAGAACTCCCTCTCCTATTTCACTGGCGACTGTTTTGCTTGTGGCTCTTTTTTCCTTTCTAACTGTGTCATACTCCTTAGAAGAAGAAAGCCTCAAGAGGTTGTGCGTTTGTCGGAGTTACAGCTCGCAGAGCCTTGTGCCACCCGGGGGTGTTTTCACCGGGTTTTGCTGCAGCTGCTGACATGCATTTAAGACAAAAGCATATCTTTTTTCTGAGGTTTCACCAGATAAATTATCCACAGCTGCAAGCAGATAATTTCTGCAAAGCAGAAGTAATCTTCAAGCCAAGGAAATTTACAAATAGCAATGAAAAGAGTATCAGTGACTCATAGAAGCTAACTTTCCACTTAAGATGTTTCCAGGTCAGCAGGAAGGGTCATTAAAAGCCCAACTCGTTCAATACCTGTAGACAACAAAAAATGGCAACATTTTTCTTGGCTTAAGTATCTCTGCAGCATTACTTCCAAAAAGACAAAATATTCTACACAAACCCTTGCATTTTCTGCTCGTGGTGATAACGTAAAATTTTAAATTTCTTAAATAACCCTTCTCATATTTCTAAAAGCCTCAAACTTCCAAACTTGAATTTTCCTAATATGAATTCCATAACTTCAGTGGCCAGAGGACATAAAAGTCTGTGTTTAAGGTACATTATCCTAATTGAAGATACATTGGAAAAATGACATTCCCAACTGTTGGCTCTTATTTTTACAATTAACTTCAACACTCAGAAATGTTTTAATCAGTTAAGGAGGTATGAAGTGGCATCACCACAAGCTCAGCCTATCAATTATTTACCGTCTTGAATAAGTTTCACGAGCTGCCTTATGCGTTTGCTCGTTTTTGTTTAATGACAGTTGAAAGGTTCTGCATACATCCTTTTATCCAGAGAATGCAGAAGATCAAATTAATATACTTCCTATAGTACCATTTTTGTCATTAAATCTATATGAATCCTGAGTGATAAGACATCCTTTCAATGCTTTAAAAGCTAAACTTCCTTTGCTGGGCTTCAAAAGAAATCCACATTATATTAATTTATGATCCATGGTAAATTAGTGAATGAGAGGCTAATAGAGCTCTAAGGTATCATTTCCTTTAAGCAAAAGTTCTTTTTTTTTTTTTTGAGACGGAGTCTCGCTCCGTCACCCAGGCTGGAGTGCAGTGGCCGGATCTCAGCTCACTGCAAGCTCCACCTCCCGGGTTTACGCCATTCTCCTGCCTCAGCCTCCCGAGTAGCTGGGACTACAAGCATCCGCCACCTCGCCCGGCTAGTTTTTTGTATTTTTTAGTAGAGACGAGGTTTCACTGGGTTAGCCAGGATGGTCTCAATCTCCTGACCTCGTGATCTGCCCGTCTCGGCCTCCCAAAGTGCTGGGATTACGGTAAGCAAAAGTTCTTAACCTTTTTCTTTATCTTTGGTAGTCTGGTGAAGCCTATGTATTTAAATGCATAAAACAAAGTTTGCTGTGTTACACAGGAAATTGATTATACTGAAATATTTTAAAATTGTAATATAATAATATATGTGTTCCTTGATACATGAAATATTAAGATCTAGCAGTGATCTAAGGACTCCCATAATTTCAAAGTAGTGATGAATAGAAACAATGTTTTGAGATATCTACAATGTATCACATGGTATGTAAATATCCATGCTTTCTGTTGGTGACAAAGTCACAAGTTCTGCTGATTCTACTGTGGTTTCTTGCCTATATCCATACTTTAAGGAAATGCTAAATTTGAGTTAAAGATTCATAAAAATAAATATTTAATTTTTTCTCCATTCAAGTTCATGGGCCTATAGGCCAAGGATTGCGTGGTTAAGGAATTCAGTATTTGTCAGTTTCCCTATTGTAAAATAAAATTAAAATATATTGTTCATCCCAACTGCAGAGGTTGCATGAGGAACAGAAAACCCAGAGCTCTGAAAAGGGATGTTCTTGGCTTCTAGTCTGTGATAAAGCATACATAAGATCTGCTCTCCAAATGCCTCCTCTCTAGATGAAGGGAAAATCAGAAAGCAACAAGGACTTCAGGCTCTTACCTGGCTGGGCTGGTACCTGACTAGGTCAGCAGGGATAAAGCCTCTTCCCTCCTTAGATCCAGGTTCCAGACGAACAGGTGGAACTAGCAGACCTCAGTGCCCCAAGGCTCTGAGTCTCTGGAAAAGAGGAAAGTAATAGAAAACAGTGTGTGACCAAGTGCCAAGTGGCAAGGTGCAAATTAGCCATCAAGTCACCAACTGCATGAGCCCATTCTTCTCAACTTGCCCCTCAGTTCTTCATGCTGTCTTCTTATTTCCACTCTACTAATCGTACTACTGGGTCCAGAGCTATCTGGTTTGTCTAATTCTTGAGTCTTCATTTATTTATTTTGAAACAGGACCTCATTTTGTTACCCAGGCTGGAGTGCAGTGGTGTGATCATGGCTCACTGCAGCTTTGGCCTCCCAGGCTCAAGTGATCCTCTAGCCTCAGCCTCCTGAGTAGCTGGGACTACAGGTGCAGGCTACCATGCCCAGCTAATTTTTTAATTTTGTAGAGATGGGTTTCACCATGTTGCGCAGGCTGGTCTGGGCTCAAGCAGTCCTCCTGCCTCAGCCTCCCAAAGTGCTAGGTTTACAGGCCTAAGCCACTGCACCTGGCGTTCGAGTGTTTTTAGTGAAGAGTTTTTGCACCTGGCTGCAAACACGTGCTCTGTATACTGTGCTTTCTTTTCATATGGCTGTTTGTGCTCCGCTCTCTGGCTGTGGTCTCCAACACTCCAGGTAAGCAAGACCTCATTGCTGCAGTACTGGCTGGTAATGACACCACTTAGTGAATCTGGTGGGGGAATCTGAAATATTCAACTGCTCGCTCATTCAGGTGGCTAGGTCTTAATGCATTTCAGAAATACAGGGTTCAATGATCATTACAAAGCACTACCCTTACTTTCCCAAACCCACGCCTGTGGGTCCCAGGTGCAAGTGTGGGTAGCGCCCTTTCCACCACCGCTAAGAGGAAGCTCACGCTCCCCCTAGTGGCCATTCACTCTGCATTACAGAAAAATGAAATTCAGTTCATTTCCTGGATCCATTCATCCAGTCATTCAGTAAATACTTATTGAACACCCCAGGCACTGTTCCAGGTTTTTTTTTTTTTCATTTTATTATTATTTTTTGAGATGGAGTCTTGCTCTGTCGCCCAGGCTGGAGTGCAGTGGTACGATCTTGACTCACTGCAACCTCTGCCTCGTGGGTTCAAGCAATTCTCCTGCCTCAGGCTTCCGAGTAGCTGGGATTATAAGTGCCCGCCACCATGCCTGGCTAATTTTTGTATTTTTAGTAGAGACGGGGTTTCACCATGTTGGTCAGGCTGGTCTCGAACTCCTGACCTTGGGCCCTCGACCTCCCAAAGTGTTGGGATTATAAGCATGAGTCACCAAGCCCAGCCTGTTCAAGGTTCTTGACTTGACTGACTGGTCATTTATACCCTACTCTACTTCTAACAAAAATATGATGCAGCTTACAATAAAAGCATATAGAAGACAACTAAAATAAGAGAGACAGCAGCAGCAAATGAAAAAGGACTGATAATTCTACTAAGAACAGCAAGTAAAACAGTGACCACTTGAGCCTTAAATGTATTTCTGACCTTCCTGGTAGCCAAGGCAAAGCAAAATGAAATGAAAAGTCAAGATGCTGTCTATAGCTTTAATACACTGAAAGAAATACAGAAAAACATCCTCAAGATGCAAACGACTAAGACAATATCCCAGGCACGGTGGCTCACGCCTGTAATCCCAGCACTTTGGGAGGCCAAGGAGGGCAGATCAACTGAGGTCAGGAGTTGGAGACCAGCCTGACCAACATGCTGAAACCGTCTCTACCAAAAACACAAAATTAGCCGGGCTTGGTGGGGCATACCTGTAATCCCAGCTACTCGGGAGGCTGAGGGAGAGGAATCACTTGAACCCAGGAGGCGGAGGTTGCAGTGAGCTGAGATTGCGTCATTGCACTCCAGCCTGGGCAACAAGAGTGAAACTCCATCTCAAGAAAAAAAAAAAGACTAAGATAATCAACTCCCTGGACAGTGGCTTGGCAGAAGATGCAAAACTGCACTTTCTGTGTCAATATATATATATTGATCAATATAATGATCCTCTCAAAGCCAAGGATATAACACTACATTGTAATTCACTGAAAGTCTTTCAAATACAGACCAAAGCAGGATACTTTTTGGTGTTCACAGTTGCCTGGGACAGAGCTTAGAGAACTCAAGGTAAGTGTATTCTGCATCCATCCCATCATTGTTACTCTTCACTTTTAGAGACTTTGATCCTAGTTTTTCTAGACTGATTCTAGCTTCTATAAACCATGTCACTCAAGCACTTGGTTAGCACTTAGAACCACCACCAACCAACCCTATGGTTTAGCATCTACTATGAGTAAAGCCTTCTATTGACAAGATTGACACATACTCTTTTTTTTTTGAGATGGAGTTTCCCTCTTGTAACCCAAGCTGGAGTGTAATGGCGTGATCTTTGCTCACCGCAACCTCTGCCTCCAGGTTCAAGTGATTCTCCTGCCTCAGCCTCCCGAGTAGCTGCGACTGCAGGGGTGCACCTCCACGCCTGGCTAATTTTTTTTTTTTTTTTTTTGTATTTTTAGTACAGATGGGGTTTCACCATGTTGGCCAGGCTGGTCTCAAACTCCTGACTTCAGGTGATCCACCCACCTCAACCTCCCAAAGTGCTGGGATTACAGGCATGAGCTACCACGCCCGGCCGACGTACTCTTTTGTTTAACTTTGGAAGGTCCACTCCAGAAAACGGGTGACTTTTTGCAATGATGCAAGAGGTATAGCATAGAGCATCATCCTATGGTAGCATCAAGATTGACCAGAAACCTAGGAAGGTCATTTCTCTTTGGTTTCCAGTGTTCCACTAGTGTCCCCCCGGCTTGATGGCATTGGACATTTGATTGAACATGTTTGAACCACGGTTGCTTCATTTCACCGGGACTCACTCCAGATTTTCAACGAGGGTAGTACCATACGCCCGTCTTATTTGATTGTCACAGTGACAAATAACTGTCTTGTATTTTCATATAAATGTTGACAAGTCATTTAGGCAAAAAAAAATTAAATTATCTAACAACAGAATTTAACTCATATTTAAAAGTATATTTTGCAGGGTTTTGATATACTCCAAATGTTCTAGAAATGCAACTAGTGGGCCAGGCATGGTGGCTCATACCTGTAATCCCAGCACTTTGGGAGGCCAAGCTGGGTGGATCACGAGGTCAGGAAATCGAGACCATCCTGGGTAACACGGTGAAACCCCGTCTCTACTAAAAATACAAAAAATTAGCCAGGTGTGGTGGTGGGCACCTGTATTCCCAGCTACTCGGGAGGCTGAGGCAGGAGAATGGAGTGAACCCAGGAGGCAGAGCTCGCAGTGAGCCGAGATAGCGCCACTGCACTCCAGCCGGGACGACAGAGCAAGACTCTGTCAATGGAAGGAAGGAAGGGAGGGAGGAAGGGAGGAAGGAAGGGAGGAAGGCAGGCAACTAGTGTGTAAATGGAAGGAAGACTGTACTTTGTTTCATTTCAAACTTTAACAAGAATTTTTTATTGTTTCAGAAAGACATCATGGAGGGCAACATTGCTTACAGTACTGGAATCACTATGCCGTGTACTGATGGCCCACATTTGCAGACAGTGTCCTCAATATGATTTGATGTACACAAACATCCGACTATTTCACCTTGTCTTCTCATGTAGTTAACATATACAAGTACATATTATCATTCACTATCCCTTTACTTCTTCTTTTTTGAGACAGAGTCATAGTCTGTTTTTCCAAGACAAAGTATGCCTAGGTGACAATTTACTCATTTTAAAATTGTCTTTCAAGTTTTTTGTTTTGTTTTTTTCCATAAAGTTTTTCCTAGCCATTAGTGGGGTTTTCTGTTTGTTTGTTTGTTTGTTTTGTTTTTCTTTCTTTCTTTTTTTTTTTTTTGAGGCAGAGTCTTGCTCTGCCACCCTGGCTGGAGTGCAGTGGTACAATCTCGGCTCACTACAACCTCTATCTTCTGGGTTCCAGCGATTCTCCTCCCTCAGTCTCCCGAGTAGCTGGGATTACAGGCGCCTGCCACCACACCTGGCTAATTTTTGTATTTTTAGTAGAGACGGGGCTTCGCCATGTTGGCCGGGCTGTTCTTGAACTCCTGACCTCAGCTGATCTGCCCGCTTCGGTCTCCCAAAGTGTTGGGATTACAGGCATGAGCCACCGTACCCGGCAACCACTAAGGGTTTTCAGGGTGGTAGATGGAGTTAATTAGTAAGCTGAATGAGCCTATAGTAAGTACCAGGAAGGTCAGAGATAACTTCCAAACACTTTGCAGCATTAGCAATAAAAAGTGCACCTTTACAGATTTAAATTCTGGTCACTTACACGAGCAAGAAATGAAAAACCACATGGAGTTCCTTTTCATGGTCTTTTAAAATGGATAAAACAAATATAATTCTCTCTTGAATGCTTTTGATTTCGTGCCGTGTTGAAGTAGAACATGAGGTAGTCGAGGAATTCTGTGAAATCTATTAAAATTCGTTTGCACATTTCTCCACACTGTCCCGCCATCACCACATAACAGGTTTGTGCTTTAGGCCCTTCTATGAGGACAGAGTAAGGTGGATGATTTTTTTTTTTTTTTTTTGAGAGGGAGTCTCGCTCTATAGCCCAGGCTGGAGTGCAGTGGCACGATCTCCACTCACTGCGACCTCCGCCTCCTGGGTTCAAGTGATTCTCCTGCCTTAGCCTCCTGAGTAGCTGGGACTACAAGTGTGTGCCACCATGACCGGCTAATTTTTTGTGCTTTTAGTAGAGACGGGTTTTCACCGTGTTAGCCAGGATGGTCTCGATCTCCTGACCTCGTAATCTGCCCGTCTCGGCTTCCTAAAGTGTTGGGATTACAGGCGTGAGCCATCACACCCGGCCAAGGATGACATTTTTAACACTCACAAAGTGGGTAACGGGAATAGTTGTCACAGGGGTCCTGAACTGGCTGCACCCACCTGCTTGCAGGCAAACAACCACATGCAACCACCCAGAGCAGCAGTGATGTTGCTGAATGGACCACGAGGAAGAGGAAGACTGATAGGTGACAGGAAAGGACAGAACACCTGCCCAGCTGAGACGCCACCGCCGGGCCTGGGAGAAGAGCAGAGTCGTGTGAGGAAAGGAAAGCAGGAGAAGGCATCTCTAGGGCGAGAGATGGCAGATGTGATGATACTGAGGTGGGAATGTGTCACTCTTCCACTCTCCAGTGAAGTCACGCTGGTTCTCCCTTCCCGTAAACACATTCTAAAGCACAGGCATCCCAGTCCTGACCTCCCGATCCAGCTCTCTTGACTCCTCCATCCTCAGTTCCCACAGAATGCTCGCCACTATTATACTGAACTCATTCAACACCATTCCCTGACCACATGCGCTCTGCATTTCCACATGTTGGCCCCACTCTTGCTTCTGCCCAACAAGGCAAGAGATGGGGTCAGTCAGGAGACCAGGGCTTGGGGCCGGCTGTGAGGGTGCGTAGCTACCTCTGCCACCTACTTGCTATTGAGCTGATGATGGGCAAGTTACTTAAGCCGTCTAGAGCTTCATGTCCTCATCTACGAAGTGGAGAGGTGCAGCACCCACTTCATGCAGGTGCTGTGACGATGAAACTGATGCATGTGGAAACCTCTGGAGCACACTGCCGAGCTCATAAGTACACTCAGCAAATGCCCGCTGACAGTCGTGCTGCTAACAGTAAGAGCAGCCTCACTCTTACTTTCAGCCCTTCAAGGGCCAGATCCAGGCTACCTAGTTCAGAAACTTTCTCCTTATTTACAATCAAAATCCATTGCTCCTTCAAATTTAACTGCTTTCTACTTTGTATATCTCGATGGTGACCCTGATTTCATTCTGTCTTGAGTGTTCCCCTTCCAGGGACAACATCAGATTTCAGTGATTCCCCCATCACCCAGCAAGGAGGCACTTGATGTTGGCTTGAATTGAGAAACCTGATGAATATTGTGACATAGAGATTTACTGCAACGTCAAACTTCCTTTCTAGGGCAGGAAGCCTACATTCAAGTGCAGCAGGAAGTAAGGACGGGCAGGGGGCAAGTGAGTCCTCATTGCAGAAAGCCTCAGTCTTCAGAAATCCAAAAAGCATAGAAAAATCTGAGTCATTTTAGAATTTAACAGGAATCTTTGAAATTGTATTTTAATCATCTCGTGCAGGAATTCACAGTCTCACAGCTCGAATAATGAAATCTCTCAGGTCCATTTCCCCAGGATGATATTTATTCGGTCACTCTCTCATTTGCGCAACAAGATCTTAATTGCTCTTTATGATGTCCCAAGCACTGAGTCAGGCACCGTCGTCACCTGCTCGGAGCCTAGATGCAGTCTCTTAACTCCCTTGCTACATTTTTGTAATGATACCTGTCTTTGTTTTACAGCACTCCATCGATCAGCCTGATTTTATCTGGCAATTAAAAATGAATAAATCCCACACCACAGCACCACCTGGAAGGAAACATTCTCCTACAGCCATGTGGAGAAGTCTCCCCCAACACTCGGTCATCCTGTCTCTGTGTCACTTTTGGAGCCAGCCAGTCTGGGCTCATACCCAGCCCAGACTCAGCCACGTGCTTCGTGCCAGCTGCTTCATCTCTGGGAGACTGGCCTTCCTCCTCTGTGACATGGAGCCATCCCTGCTTCATAGGGCTGTTTGGGGAACTCACTGAGTCATCCAGGCACAGCCCTCGAGCAACAGCCAGAACAAAGCATGCCCGACTCAAAGGGTTCCTTCTACCGTTCCATCTCTCCTTCAGGAAGGCCGGGCGCGGTGGCTCAAGCCTGTAATCCCAGCACTTTGGGAGGCCGAGACGGGTGGATCACGAGGTCAGGAGATCGAGACCATCCTGGCTAACACCGTGAAACCCCGTCTCTACTAAAAAATACAAAAAACTAGCCGGGCGAGGTGGCGGGCGCCTGCAGTCCCAGCTACTCAGGAGGCTGAGGCAGGAGAATGGTGTAAACCCGGGAGGCGGAGCTTGCAGTGAGCTGAGATCCGGCCACTGCACTCCAGCCTGGGCGATAGAGCGAGACTCCGTCTCAAAAAAAAAAAAAAAAGGAAGGCCCAAGAGTAGGAAGCTAAGCCACTGTTCTGGGATTGGGAGGGACGCAGGCAGCCGTGGGGAGAACTTCAGTTCAGGTGTTTCCACTTGTCTTTATATGGTCATGCTGTATCCCAGTGGAACTTTGGCATCCAGACAAACAGTTTGGTTATGGCATTGAGTGTGTCAGTTCAACACTGATTTTATTGGCCTCTGTGTATCAAGCACGTGCCAGATATTAAGGATCTAAAAAGAAGTGAGACCCAATCTCTGCATTTAAGAAGGGCCCATCCCAGCCAGAACATGGACACATAGACAAATAACTCATAACATGGTGGGATGAGTACAAAAACCCAAGGATCAGAAGGCACGAGTCACTCCACGCAGGAGCAGAGAGCGCTGGTGGGGCCAGGGAGGGCTTCCCAGGGAGAGACGTGTGGGACCACTCCTCCAGGGGATTGAAAGTCAGCCATGCACTATGAGTTTGAAACAATGCCTGCTTGCTTTCCTTAGCCTAACAGCAAATCTTGACTTTGGCTTTTAAATCTGGTAAAAGGGGAAAAGTAGGAGAAAAGTAAAGCCGATGAAGAAAAGAGACGAGGAGGATGGGAAAGAGACACATTGTTTATTCGTGGACAGGGGCCCCTATTTCTTTCATCCAATCATCTATTGTCTCTGAGCAGCCAGTCATCGGATCAAAGGAAATAAATGTTCAGCCCTCCCTGGTACGGGGAAAACGTCACCAGAGTGGAAATGCAGAGATCTGCTGCAGCATGAGTGCGTGTGAACGTGACTGTCATCACCACACACGCTTTCAAGGGAAAACTACAGAACGTTCTCAAAGCCCACAAGCCACGGCCCTGCAGGTCATTTCAAGGCAGCTCACTCCTGTGTTGTTTACCACAGCTATTTCCTTGAGAAGTTTCACAGCTTCAGCTTGCAGCCACCACACTTTCTGCCTCGTATGCAGGGGAAAAGTTGAGTGACTGCATTGTCCTTGACATTTTACCCGAAAACCTCGTGACTTTTTTGCTTGCGTAGATTTTTTTTTTTTTCTTCTCTGAGACGGAGTTTCGCTATTGTCGCCCAGGCTGGAGTGCAATGGCGCGATCCTGGCTCACCAAAACCTCCACCTCCCGGGTTCAAGCGATTCTCCTGCCTCAACCTCCTGAGTAGCTGACATTACAGGCATGTGCCACCATGCCCGGCTAATTTTGTATTTTTAGTACAGACAGGGTTTCTTCATGTTGGTCAGGCTGGTCTCGAACTCCCAACCTCAGGTGAGCTGCCTGCCTTGGCCTCCCAAAGTGCTGGGATTACAGGCATGAGCCCCCGCACCCGGCCCGCTTGCATAGATTCTTCACGGGAGCTGATGGCAGCCACAAAGGAATGTGATGAATAAAGAACAACTCTCAGCTCAGTTCCCTATTCATAGGCTTTTAAAAGACTCATTTTTGCAACAATGAGACAGCACACATGCATATCCATCAGAAAGTCTGACACAGAAATGAAGATGTGTGTTTATAAATTTCCTGTCTATCTTGTTACTTATTCAGAGGCGAGTTTTCTGGGAAGCTAATGACACCTCAACTTCAGAATCCCTTATTTGCACAGCCCTGTCCAAGGTCCAAGATGCCCTATACCTGGTTCCCTCTTTATTTTCCTAAAGTCTCCACAAGCTGTACAAGCTTCAGGTTCCTCAGAAATCTGTACTTAATATCAGAAGACTTGGCTGGGTGCAGTGGCTCACGCCTGTAATACCAGCACTTTGGGAAGCCGAGGTGGGTGGATCACGAGGTCAGGAGTTTTGAGACCAGCCTGGCCAACATGGTGAAACCCTGTCTCTATTAACCTTGTCTCTACTAAAAATACAAAAATTAGCTGAGCGTGGTAGTGGGCGCCTGTAATCCCAGCTACTCAGGAGGCTGAGACAGGAGAATTGCTTGAACCCAGGAGGCAGAGGTTGAAGTGAGCTGAGATAGCGCCATTGCACTCCAGCCTGGGTGATATAGGGAGACTCTATCTCAAAAAAATAAATAAGGCTGGGTGTGGTGGCTCACGCTTGTAATCCCAGCACTTTGGGAGGATGAGGCAGGCGGATCATGAGGTCAGGAGATGGAGACTATCCTGGCTAACATGGTGAAACCCCATCTCTACTAAAAATACAAAAAATTAGCTGGGCGTGGTGGCAGGCACCTATAGTCCCAGCTACTCAGAAGGCTGAGGCAGGAGAATGGCGTGAACCCAGGAGGCAAAGCTTGCAGTGAGCTGAAATTGTGGCCACTGCACTCCAGCCTGGGCGACAGAGTGAGACTCTATCTCAAAAAGTAAATAAATAAATAAATAAAAAGGCTGGGGTCGGCGGCTCACGCCTGTAATCCCAACACTTTGGGAGGCCAAGGTGGGTGGATCACCTGAGGTCAGAAGTTTGAGACCAGCCTGGCCAACCTGGTGAAACTCCATCTCTACTAAAAATACAAAAATTAGCTGGGCATGGTGGCGGGCACCTGTAATCCCAGCTACTTGGGAGGCTGAGGCAGGAGAATCACTTGAACCTGGGAGGCGAAGTTTGCAGTGAACCGAGATCGTGCCATTGCCATTGCCTGGGTGACAGAGCGCAACTCCGTCTCAAATAAATAAAAATAAAAATAAATACATACAAATAAACATATAAAAAATAATAGAAGACTCACATGTGGGCTTGAATCTATAAAACTTGAAGCCTACCTGAGAGAAGACAAAGTCGAACAGGTGCTTTATCTGAAAGGTCACTGCAATTCACTGCTGATTCCGTGTATTCTTTCTCATTCGGGGAGACTTTTACCACCCAAAAACAACAAAAAATGTTACTTTAAAATGAGAAATAGGACTTCATGACTGAAATAGGAAGCCATGGCATTCATACTTTAAACTTGACCTCTTCATGTGGAAGAGCAAATACATTAGAATTAATATTATTTTATTTATTTATTTATTTATTTGAGACAGAGTCTCGCTCTGTCGCCAGGCTGGAGTGCAGTGGCACGATCTCAGCTCACTGCAACCTCTGCCTCCTGAGTTCAAGCGATTCCCCTGCCACAGCCTCCCTAGTAGCTAGGACTACAGGCGTGTGCCACCACACCCGGCTAATTTTTTTGTATTTTTTAGTAAAGACGAGGTTTCACCATGTTGGCCAGGATGATCTCGATCTCTTGACCTTGTGATCCACCTGCCTCAGCCTCCCAAAGTGCTGGGATTACAGGCGTGAGCCACTGCTCCTGGCCGAGAATTAATATCATTATATCCTTCTAGGTACTACTCGCAATTGTTGTTATGCTTTCTGTTGTGCCAACAGCTACTATTTATTTAGCTCTTACTCTGAACCATTTAGTTTAGGTACTTTGCATACATTATCTCTACTAATCCTTATTACCATATTATGAAGTAAATAAATGTACCCATTCTACAGATAAGGAGAGTGAGTCTTGGAGTGATTAAGTAACTTAACTAAACTCACATTCTAAACTGGGTCTGTTTAACTCCAAAACCTTATGCTTCATTTAGGCAAAGCAGCTAAGAAGTTAGAATCTCCGACTATCTTGGCAGAATAATCTTTTCTACACCAATTCTAATTTCTTTTTTTTGAGATGGAGTCTTGCTCTGTTGCCCAGGCTAGATTGCAGTGGCGGGATCTTGGGGCAACCTCTGCCTCCCTGGTTCAAGTGATTCTCGTGCCTCAGCCTCCTGAGTAGCTGGGATTACAGGTGCCCACCACCACACCCAGCTAATTTTCGTCTATTTTTTTTTTTTTTAAGAGATGGGGTTTTGCCCTGTTGGCCAGGCTGGTCTCAAATTCCTGACCTCAAGGGATCCACCCACCTTGGCCTCCCAAAGTGCTGGGATTACAGGTGTGAGCCATCACACTCAGCCCAATTCTAATTTAATAAATCTTTAATATCTAATGTGCACTTTCCTCTCATAGTCTCTTTCTTACCAAGTAATTTAGGGATTAAGGAAGTTTAATTAAAAGAAATTTAAATTAGACCCTAGCTAACTTTTTTATAATTCCAAAATGATATTGATGTTCCACCTCCAAACTAGAAATTACAGGTGATCAAAACAATAAAGTCGATTCAGAGACAGCAAAAACAGTAACAAACTGTAAAAGTATAAGAATTTACAAACCAAAGAAGAAAGCAAATGACACTCTACCCTTTAAAAAAAAAATCACACCATATAGCTTTTGGATAGTATTTTTCTGTTTTGTTTTGGTTTTTAATTAACTCTGAAGTTACTTCCACCATATCACTTAAATCATTATTATCTCAAATGTTAAATTATGTTATTCAATAAAATTACAAGATATCTTTTATCTAATTTATTATGTTTTGTTTCCTACTTTTTCAATGTCATAAATTCAAGAAAAGTTACAATAACTATAATCTCTACCCACCCCACTCCTAAAACGACCTGCTACAACAGCCAGTCATGCATTCTCATCCTACCTTCGCATCTGCTTCAAGAGAAGAGACCAGAGCCGGCTCTGCAGATAAGGAAGTCAATTCTTCTTGTTAGAGTAACTGACGTATTTCTCTTCCCTTCCTGTCAGTCACAGGCTGACGCAGTGCACCCTGTGTGGCCAGCCTTACGTGCCTTGGTGGCTACTCCCACATCACTAGGGACCCGGGGAGCAAAGTCACCCCAAAACCACACCGAGGAGCTCTTCTATGCCAACATTTTACATTTTTAGCTGGAGGAAAGACCAAGCTGATGCTGGTGAAATGTTTCACCCTTCCTAAGGAAACTCCCCACAGAGACTACAGGCTTCAACTATTCAAATGTTCCCACATTTGTGAAGGGTTTCACACTGACGTCAGTGTAAATGACTAACCACATCTCAAAGAACAGCTATTAACTCAAGAATAATTTACAAGAAAGGGGGACAGCTAGGCCAAGAGCGATGAAGATTGTAATGAAATCACCAAGGGGAATCTTCAAAATGCTATGCATGTACTAGGTAGTATTACCCAGCACCGTGAAGTGTCCCTGCCCTGCTAACTCGGGCATGGCCAAAGATTTGCTCTGGAGAGCAATAAGACAATGAAGTGTGTACAAAGGTGCCACGTGCCACGTAGGCTTGGCACCTTCCGAGCAGTACTGGGGCCACCATTCTCTTTCCCTTCTCTTTCCCTTGATGACTCCATACACAGGCTGCTCCATCATCCTGGTCTCAGCATGGAGAAGACGTGAAGCAGAGCCATGGAAGATCCTTGATGGTCATAGAGTATGAGTGGCAAATAAATATTTGCTGTTATCAACCACTGAGAGTGTAGGGCCATTTGTTTCTGCAGCTAACTTAGCCTATTCTGCTGATATAGCGTGTGGTGTTTGCATAAACACAGAACTGAGCATCAAACTATTTAATAACTACGATAGCATGAATATTTACCCATTGGAACAAATGCCAGCGGAGGCCCTGCAATACCATGAGCTATCCTTTAGTTACTGGATCTTGAGGATGAGGTCCCAGGGAAGCGGCTGCAGTCACCAGGATTGAAAGGAAGAGAGGCCCAAGAAGCTCAGAGCAACCACTCTTTCATGGGGTACAGAGGTATTCCAGCACAACTGTGCCTCCGCTTCCCAGCTCAACAGCAGATCTAAATATAGGCATTTCTTGGCTAATCTCTTCAACATTTCTCAGCACAGGACTCTCACTTTAGATATGCGTCAGCTAGAGTTTCTTTTCCTTTACAACATTAAATTCCTCAGCCATGAGTGTTTCAACATCACCCTCATCTTCATCGTCTTCTTCTTTTATTATCATTTTAACTCAGCATGATCTCATAGTACATCTCAGTAACACACTTCTTGGCACAGGGGAAGAAAGGAAAAAAATGGAATATCCACAGGATGGGATTTGGACTATGAAGGGCTGCAGATGACAGCAGAACAACATTGCTGGATATTATTATTATTATTATTATTTGAGAATAAAAATACAAAATTAGCTGGGCATGGTGGCGGGCACCTGTAATCTTAGCTACTCGGGAGTTTCACTCTTGTTGCCCAGGCTGGAGTGCAATGGCGCGATCTCGGTTCACCACAATCTCCACCTCCCAGGTTCAAGCGATTCTCCCTGCCTCAGCCTCCCGAGTAGTTGGGACTACAGGCATGCGCCACCACGCCCGGCTAATTTTGTATTTTTAGTAGAGATGGGGTTTCTCCATGTTGGTCAGGCTGGTCTCGAACTCCCGACCTCTGGTGATCTGCCCGCCTCAGCCTCCCAAAGTACTGGGATTACAGGTGTGAGCCACGGCGCCCGGCCACTGCTGGATATTCTTGATGTTATTTATTGATGTGACAGTTCGTTGATTGCTATGATTATCAGGCCCATACTTGCTAAATAAAGGTATTGGCAGCTCCAGTCCCACCGTCTGTATTTAAGAAATTTGACTCCAGGAAAGAAAGGTGATTGCACGCAAACCTGCCAACCTATCACTAACCTCCAAACTGAAAAACAAACCCAAGATTCACTCCACTGACTTACTGCATAGAAACTAAACATTATTCTAAAATATGGCGGAATGCTAAAGATTCATGAGCAGTTATGAGTCAAAGTGTCTGAGCTCCAATGCTTCTGATGGACATCCATTCGTGGCAGATGGAAGGTGCTGGCAATGGCATCTGGTGAACTGCCAAATGTCTTAACGATTTTAAATGCCTTAACCCTACAGACTCTACATCAGTTGGGCAGAATATAATACCACATCACTGCATTTTTCCAAGCAGTACAATATCAGATAAGCCTAGAGAATTCAAACCCTCCTATTTACAGATATATCCATTTTAAAAAATATATTCCATAAAGGCCATGTTTAGTCAACTTTGTAGCCTCAACCGCAGCTCAGAGCCTGACACAAAGGGAGTGCTCCATATATGTGTGTTGAACAAATGAACAAACAGTTATGAAGATAAACAGACCAGTTCATCTGTTTATTGGCAGCCTCAAAATGCCATATCTCATGGTCATTTAACAAACGTTCTTTGATAGTTAAAATTGGAGAGTGGTACCCAATGTATAAAAGCTAAAATCATGTAAACATTTGCATGTTTTCTGTTGATTTATGTGCATGCTGGTGATCCGCAGTTATAATGTAACAAGATCCATGCATTAATTATGCACCACCCTAGCAGCCATTCAGGAAATTCATTTAAATTAGGAAGTTCCTAAAAGGTTGTGGGGAAAACTGAAAAGGTTGAAAAGTGAAAAGTCTCTTCCATTGCCAGTGTTCGCTCAGAACTGGTTTACTCTTGCTTTGCACATAATTCTGTGACACTTAGCTACTGAATTCCAGGTCCACAACAAAGTAGCAGAAGAAAAAAGAATTAAGAGGCTCCTGATTGGCTCAGGATCATGGTGGGGCTGAGAGAGCGGAATCAGGTAGGCAGAGAACACCCAAAATGAGATCTCAGGTGACGCTGAGAACGGCAGGAAGGTAAAGCAATGTCAGCATCAGAATCACGTGTGGACTGAGGTGCAAGACTGAAACACCAGGACAGGGGAGTTGAAGCCAGGTAATAAGAAAGGAACTCAAAAGGTAGATAAAGTTCAGAATCCAAGGAGAGGAAGACCAGGTATGGGAGAGCAACCAGCCCACCCAGCAAGTCTCCCTGCTCAGGCCAAGGACCCAGGGCCAAGCAGCCTTGGGTCAGTCAGGGCTCTGTCCTCCCCTCGCCAGCCCTGTTTCCCTCAAGGAGGCAGGTAGTTGCATCTTCCTCCACTCCCCAGTTCTCTCCATTTGGGTCTGAGGCAAAGCTAACACCCATGGGGGAAATGATTCATTCAATAAATGTTAGGCCGGGCATGGTGGCTCACAGCTATAATCCCAGCACTTTGGGAGGCTGAGGCTGGAGGATCCCTTAAGCCAAGGAGTTTGAGACCAGCCTGGGCAACACAGTGAGACCCTATCTCCACAAAAGACATATAAAAAAAATAGTGGGGTGTGGTTGCTAGTGCCTGGAAACCCAGCTGCTCAGGAGGCTAAGGCAGGAGAATACCTTGAGCCCAGGAGTTCAAGCTCTTAGTGATCTTTGGATGACTAAACTTTAACACATCTTAGCTCAGAATCTCTTGAGCATTCACACCACTGCATTTCAGCCCAGGCAACAGAATGACACCCTGTCTCTAAATAAATAAATAAATTTTAATTGTGCAGCTATTATGTGCCAGGCACAATGTGGAAGGAAGGGGATACATTAGTGAATAAAACAGATCCTTCCTGCATGGTACTTAGTTTCTAAATGGAGACACACCATAAACCAGCAACCATAAATACATTCTTGCAAACTGAGAGAAGTGCCATGAGGAAAATGTACAGGATGCAGGGATGGAGAAAGAGGAGGTCGGCTACCTTAGATGCAGTGGTCACAGGATGGCTCTGTGTAGGAGATTTTGAGCTAAGATATGTTAAAAGTTAAGTCACCCAAAGATCACTAAGATTAGTCTATAGTCTGACAACATAGGAACTATTGACAGGGCAAGGCAGAATGGGTGAGGGGAGGAAAGCGTCCTCGGGTTAGGCTCCTTTTGAAGGGCTCTAATAAGACCCTGATAGACCGACCAGGTTACAGTCCGATGGTCATAATCCAGATGAGAGATATCAATCTTTTACGGGGGTCCCGAGCATATACGGTAGAAATAACAAGGGTTGCTGATGCATTAGATGTGGGATTTGAAGTTTAGTTCTACCAAGTCCCTGGGACTCTTGTAGTCATCTCCTTCCTGGAGAATGAGAAGTGGGTTCCAGCAGCCTGAATTCAAGTGCATGATGAAACCAGAAAAAGCAAACGCCAAAATCAAAACTCTGAGCCTGAGAATACCCGCCAATAGGTGCATATGCCCCAGCTTTCCGTGGAGGGCAGTTTTACCAGAGTCCAGTGCAATTCCTAATTTCCATAAAGAACCCACATTCAAATTAAGTCTGTCTAGTTCATTGTGGTTAAGGTAGTCAGGAAGTGTGCCACATTTTACAAAATTTTCCACCCAAAATGGTTTTTTTAAATGGTGCTTAAAGGAAAAATTCTCATTTACCTGGAAAACTTAACTCCCCAAAGGCAAGTTTCATTCAGATAAAGTTTGCCAATCCCAGCCCCCAAGGGAAGTGCAACAACGCCTCACCGGGCGCACCTTGGCAGTTGCCAGGTGTCCGAGCCGGTTTGAACGTCCGCGTCAATCCACACGATACAAACCGGGGGAGGGGCCAGGACCACGCTTCCCCTCCAGGACTGCCTTTTGTAAGTGTGTTTTGTTTCCGTTGCTGAGGTTTAGGGAGCTGCCCGGCTACCCTCACGGGTTCCCATGGAAACCACCACCTCCCAGAGGACAGCAGGAGAGGCCAATTCATGGTCCATCCGCAGGCCCCGCCCAGGGATGGGGTCACAGAAGGTCCGGGTAGGGAAGGGCGGGACCCGGGAGCTGGTCGTGGGCGGGGCCGTGGGGGCCCGGGGGTTGGGCATGGGCGGGGCTGGCGCGAACGGAGGGGGCCGTGGCAGGTCCGGGGCGGGGCCTGAGTGCGCCTGCGTAGTCTGCGCCACTGAGGGAGGCGGAGGCGACGCGCGGGAGGAAAGATGGAAGACTACCAGGCTGCGGAGGAGGTAACCGCCGGGTCGGCGACGGAAGGGTGGAGGCCTAGAGCCCTGGCCGCGGAAGGACACGCGGTGCTGCCTGGGAAGACCTGGCTGCCCACCTCCTTCAGCTAGGCCGGTCTCGGCAGCCCACGGCCTGAGGTTCACGATAGCCGGCGCTCCGCCCGGCCCCATTCTGTCCGGACACTATCGCCGTTTCCCCGGCGCATGGGGCGGGAAGGGGATTGAGCTTCCCGCGCGGGCAGGCGTCGGGCGTGAGTCGGGAAGAGCGCCCGGGTGAGCGCGCCCGGCTGAGCGGTGCCGCGAAACCTTCACGCAGGGCCTCGCCTCCCGCCCTCAGCCAGGCTCGCCGGGAGGATGACATCACCGCCCCTTGCTCTGCGGAGCTGACCCCAGCCCCATCCTGGAGCGGGGCGCGGCGGCCGGGCTGGGAGCGTCGAGGCTTGGATGTCTCCCCGCAGGGGTGCGGCTGACCCTCCTGTCCCCAGCCCCTCCGCCCCGGGCTGGCGTCCCGGCAGCCCCGCGCCTTTGTCTCGGGCCTCACCTGGTTCTGCAGCGCTGGGAATGAGTAGCACATTTCATTTCCGTTTAAGGTCTGTAAGAAAGCTCACTGTAGTGGGGAAAAAAATAGTTTATTAGTGCCTCCTTGAGGAAGTAGCATAAAGCCCACGATCTTGTCGAGCAGAAGAAACCCCTCGGCACCGTGTGCGTTAAATGGCTTTCCGTCAAGCTCACGGTCATTCGGGGAATAGAGCTGATGAGCGCAGCTGAGATACAACTCTCATTTTCTTCTTACTGAATAATCCTCGTTGAAATTCAGATAGAGCCCTATGGATTTATTATGCAGCCTGTCAAAAATATAAACTATAGATACATTTGGTAAGGTTGGTATTTTACCATTTATGAAATATAGTGGCCGGGCACGGTGGCTCACGCCAGTAATCCCAGCACTTTAGGAGACCAAGGCGGGCGGATCACCTTAGGTCAGGAGTTCGAGACCAGCCTGACCAACGTGGAGAAACTCCGTTCCTACTAAAGATACAAAATTAGCCGGGCGTGGTGGCGCATGCTTGTAATCCCAGCTATTCAGGAGGCCGAGGCAGGAGAATCGCTTGAACCTGGGAGGCAGAGGTTGCCGTGAGCCGAGATCGCGCCATTGCACTCCAGCCTGGGCAACAAGAGCGAAACTCCGTCTCAAAAGCAACAACAAAAAAAGAAATTTAGTTGAACGAAGAATGTTTTCAGGGAAAATAAAAGTAAAACTTAAGGACTGATTCTAGAGTTTCAGTTTTGATCTGATTTCCTGACTAGCACACACTTCCTGTGACAATGACATAATCAATGTTTGAATGCTAATGGCAACCAAGTGAATAGTCACGAGAAGACCTGGTTCAGGAGCAGTTGGCAAAGAAAAAGCCTTTCCCCTTAAACTGTTGCTAATATAATATTGGAAAATGTATTATAGTAATATCGAGTAAAACTGTTCTAAAAAAGAAATCGCTTTGTAAAGGAAAGCGCTTAATACTACAGTCCGATTCTGACTCCCACAAATGAGGTGGCTAAGTGGCTTCGTTATTGGAGATCTCAATTGCATATGTGTAAAATGAAGGGGCTGGACAGAGTGATGAGTGTTCCACCTGGGATGGAAGCCCTGGGAGGTGGAGACCATGCCTGTCTTGTAGTAGGCATGTCTTAGGTATTTACTGAATGGCCCCTTCTGGTCCTCCCAGCAGCCTCTTAGCAGCCTTTTCTACATCTCTTCTAATTTCATGTAGATGCCTGGGCCTTTGTAAGTATTCTCTCAACTCACCATTCATCTTTCTTGGAGAAGTTAAAACTGTCCACTGGATTCAATACAACTCTCTACTTTCCACTAAAAATTCTCTAAAATGTCCCTCAACCTTTTTCGTACTGTAACCATATGGGAGGTGATACAGTGCCTTTCCTTTGTGATTAAGGTCACCGTAGTCACTTGGAAGGCTCCTTTAAGCTTCCAGAAATGACTTAATCTCTAAGATATTGCAAACTGTCATTCACTCAGTGAGTTGGTTTTGTTTCCAAGTCCGACTTCTGAGTACAGCAAGTGAGGTGGCTTCGGGCATTCAGCTCCTGACCCCCCTAAAAAGAAAGGGCAGGGCCTGCAGTGGACAGCAGCCAGGCAGGGAGGAAGACTCACTGCCAAATCAGGGTTCTCTGCCTTGATTCCCCCAGGATGCACGTTGACTGAGGGCCCCGGGGGATTGCCCTCTTGAAGGCATGTCCAGAGCTGCGTACCTTTCCTGGGACTCAGCAGTAACTTTAAACGCTTGTGCTCATGTGAGGAGCATATTGGCAGGCAAGTGCCTGACTGATGTTATTTTCAGGGTGACCTTTTACCCATTCAGATCTACCATGTGTAAAAGGAAAACTAAGAAAACTATACTCCTGGCACTAGATTACTGCAGGCAGGTCACCTCCCGAGTCATCCAGACACTGACGGAGAACGGCCATGCTGGCAGATGGTGGTTAGTTCTGGAGTAGGAGGGCATCACTGGGAAAGAAAAATAATTACCTGGAAATAATATAATCATTGTACATTTTACAACTAATGGTGCTTTAAAAAAAATTTCCTCAAGGTCAGGCCTCCTAATCAGTTAACATCATGGAAGAGAGAATTACATCTTAAATGGATTGCTTCAGCAGCTTCAGTTAATTTATACAAAAAATCAGCCAACTCATTAAGCCTCTCGATTGGTTAATGATTCTAGCAGTCAGTTGAAATGGAAGAAGAGAATGAATTTTAGTTTAAAGTGAAGTCTTAGATTGTGGCATGATTAAAACAAAACAGGGCCGGGTTGGTGGCTCACGCCTGTAATCCCACCTCTTTGGGAGGCTGAGGTGGGAGGATCACCTGAGGTCAGGAGTTTGAGACCAGCCTGGCCAACGTGGTGAAACCCCCCATCTCTACTAAAAATATGAAAATTAGCTGGGTGTGGTGGAGGACACCTGTAATCCCAGTTACTTGGGAGACTGAAGCAGGAGTATCACTTGAACCTGGCAGGCGGAGATTGCAGTGAGCCGAGATCATGCCACTGTTTTCCAGCCTAGTCTACAAAGCAACACTCTGTCTCAAAAATAAATAAATAAAACAGAACACCTTTAAATTACGTACATGTATTCTAGTCTTCTGGTTTCTGAAGACTGTAATGCCATCCATCTTTGCTAAAGTGAACAGTCTACTTAGATTATTTCTAAGGTCTTCATTTCTAAATTATGTTCATTACGTAAATTTGCATTTATCAATGTAGTGGAAATATCTTTTAAATAAACTTAATGTTCTTCCTTGCAGACTGCTTTTGTTGTTGATGAAGTGAGCAACATTGTAAAAGAGGTAAGAGGATAAATGCTCACTTCTTAAATGTTTGATTAATGGCTTATATTAGAGAAAATAATGTGTTTTAAATACTATTTTGGAATTGTTTTGACCAAGTCTGTGTGTTTGGTGTTTCAAATAACAGTTACTTCAGCAAATAGCTAGTTAAGAATTGCTTCTATATTATGCAAATTATATATTTTAAATCAGACAAGGAATTTTATGTACATAGCATTATTCCTGAATATCACCAAGACTTGATTCTATAATTTTTTAAGCATAAAAGACTCCTGGCATACAAATAATTGTCTCCAGGGTTGAATGAAGAAAGAGTGAGTGTAAGAAAATTGAACAGTCAACTTCCAGTTATTCTGGACCTGGTGATCCAGTTTGGTGCCTATATGCTTACTTTTCTTACATTTCTAAACTTCACACTCTATTGTGTTATTGATCATGAAGAGGAAGAGAGACAGAAGGGATGTTTGTTATTTATTCAGAAAGTACACACTGAGGGAGCAGGCAGGGCATACACCCTCCTGGAGTTTACAGCTGAGGGGCGGGCAGGGCAGACACATCAAACAATCCCGCTGGAAAGTGTCAGCCTGCATTTGCTGTGTGGTAAGTGCCACTAGTGGTGTTGCTGTGAGAGCATTGAACGGGGAATGTGACCCACCCAGGGAGTTCAGGGACCATTTCGAGCTGAAATCTGAAGAATGAGTAGAAGTAGGGGTCATGCAGTAAAAAGAGGGGACAAGGCCCTGTGGGAAGTGGGGGCAGTGCACATTCCCCATTCCCCCTATTGCAGGGGCTACAGGTGATTCTGTACTCAAGTGACCCTAAATATTGGGTAGTAGTCAATTTGCGCAGGTCCAAAATTGGTGGAGAGTTCCCTCCTCCTTGAAAAACTGAATTTCAAAGTATGTGCGGAGGGAGAGCTGGCGGAGGGAGAGGTTTAGCTTGAACAAAGCCCCCCCACCTTTTGACAATGCCCAGTTCTAGTAATACCGCTGTCCTCTTAAACTGGGACGTCTGGCCCCCCAGCCCTCTTGCAGCCTCTGAGCTGGGAGGGAGCACAGTGGCAGAGGACGAGAAGTAAGCCGGCCCTGTGTGTAACGTGACTACTCAGAGTCCCAGGGAGATGATCGGCAGGTCTGTAGGTAGAAATCAGAGTGACCTAGGGAGGTTTTAGGTCCTCAAAAGCAAGGTCACTGGATCTAAGCCCCAGGCATCAGATACCAGTCCGTCCCCACCATGCACAGCTCAGATCCCCGGACTGCTGGTTTGCTCTGCCTGTCTGAGGACAGACCTTGGCCCTCACTGAATGTTGTTATTTTCACTTTAGGTCATAACTGTCATAGAAACTCAGGTTCCTGGTTTCTAGCACAGCAAGTTAGGGGTAGAGAAGAAAGTTGCTGAGGTGCAAGCACACTGGCATCCATGTGAAAGGGGAGCTGACGCTGAAAAACCCGGAAAATCACACAATGGCAGTATCATAGCGATAAGCTTAGCAAGAACAGCGACAGTGAGCCTTGCATTGTCAGATAACCCCCAAAGAATATAGCATAGAAAAAGAAGTAAGCGTATAATAAAGGAGAAAAGTTGGGCTGGGTGCTGTGGCTTATGCCTGCAATCCCAGCACTTTAGGAGGCTGAGGCAGGAGGATCACTTGATCCCAGGCATTTGACAGCAGCCTGGGCAACACAGCAAGACCCCATCTCTATAAAAAACTAGCCAGGCATGGTGGCACATGCCTGCAGTCCCAGCTACTAGGGAAGCTGAGGTGGGAGGACTGCTTGAACGCCAGAGGTCAAGGCTGCAGTGAGCCAAGATTGCATCACTGCTCTCCAGCCTGGGCAACAGGAGATCCTGCCTCAGAAAAATCAAATTTAAAAAATTCCATCATAAACCTAAAATAAGTTTTGGAATATAAAGGGCTTTTAGTTATCTGAAAAATGCACTTAACATGGTAACCTATTCCCAAACAATGCTGGATAAAAGTATTTTTTTTTTTTTTTTTTTGAGGCGGAGTCTCGCTCTGTCGCCCGGACTGGAGTGCAGTGGCCAGATCTCAGCTCACTGCAAGCTCCGCCTCCCGGGTTTACGCCATTCTCCTGCCTCAGCCTCCCGAGTAGCTGGGACTACAGGCGCCCGCCACCTCGCCCGGCTAGTTTTTGTATTTTTAGTAGAGACGGGGTTTCACCGTGTTAGCCAGGATGGTCTTGATCTCCTGACCTCGTGATCCGCCCATCTCGGCCTCCCAAAGTGCTGGGATTACAGGCTTGAGCCACCGCGCCCGGCCAAAAGTATTTTTTAATACATGATTATTTCGATAGGTTTGTATATTGTCAGTTGTACAAATAATACAATTCATCTAATATATAGTATTAGTATATGTTAGATAGTAGTAGATAAAAGTAATATACCTTTAAGAAATGAATGGCAAAATATTTTCTAGCCTCAACAGGAAAAAAAAAATGTATTGCTTATCTCTAAATATTAATAGTAGTAACATTAAGTGTAAGTATTAGGTCAAAATGTGTAAATAATTTGACAGACTATGAATTTTTAAAGCAAATTTCAAACATTTAAATGAAATATAATACTATCAAAAGGTGTATTTGCAAAGGCACCCTCATGATTAAAAATAAACTTTTCATAAATCACTTCTTGGGATGCTGTCAGTTCCTGATTGAAAGGTGGTGTGGGTGCGTTTGGTTAATCGGGACGCGCTTTGTGCTTTGTTTTCTAGGCTATAGAAAGCGCAATTGGTGGTAACGCTTATCAACACAGCAAAGTGAACCAGTGGACCACAAATGTAGTAGAACAAACTTTAAGCCAACTCACCAAGCTGGGAAAACCGTTTAAATACATCGGTAATGGATTTTTGTTTCTTGTATATTTGAGGGATGGTTTTTTAACACTGATCAGAGGGGCATCCAGTACCAGAAACAACAGCTAACGTGGCCCCACCTCAAGGAAGGCTCCTGGTGGGAGTCAGCCGTGTGTGTAGCATACGTTAGCATACACTTGACCGTTTTGACTGCTGGTACAATTGCAGGGCGTTTGTGAAGCGGGATCTTACAGGAAGTCCCATCAGATGCTTTTAGAACAAGTGAAGTGGAGAGGGAGCGTGTACAGACAGCCCCCAACTTAACAGTGGTTCAACTTAGGATTTTTCAACTTTATGATGGACTTACCAGGGTATTAAGTGCGTTTGCAACTTAATTTTTATATATTGTCGATTTATGGTGGGTTTATGGGACACTGTAAGTCAAGGAGCACCTATAATTTGTCAGTGTAGTGAGACGAGGCAATCTGTCCCTATAATTTTTATTGAGAACATCAACCATGTGGAGCTATGTACTTTTGCTGAAAGTGGACAGAATGGGCCAGGCGTGGTAGCTCACGCCTGTAATCCCAGCACTTTGGGAGGCCGAGGCAGGTGGATCACAAGGTCAGGAGATCAAGACCAGCCGGGCCAAGATGGTGAAACCCCATCTCTACTAAAAATACAAAAAATTAGCTGGGCATGGTGGCACGTGCCTGTAATCCCAGCTACTCCGGAGGCTGAGGCGGAGAATTGCTTAAACCTGGAGGGGCGGAGGTTGCAGTGAGCCGAGATCGTGCCACTGCACTCCAGCCTGGGCGACAGAGTGAGACTCCATCTCAAAAAAAAAAAAAAGAAGTGGACAGAATGATGTTTGTGTTACCCAGTAGACTTACCTAATAAAAATTTGTTTTAACTTAAGTGACCTGTGTAATCATGCAGAAGAATGGGGCGGGATTACACACAGCAAGTTCCTGCTTCTGGGACAGCTCTACTGATGGTATGATTTTCATTCATGTTTGTGAAGTTTTGTTGTGTGAAATATGTGACTGGACGTTTCTTATCTTTGAATGCAATGCATGTTTATCAGCCTTTTAAAACATTTTATAATAGACTTGCCAAGGTTCTTTGTGTAGCCTATAGGTACTTGACTGTTGGCCTTATTGTGAGTAAAACGTCGTCCCCCAGCTTTCCCTGCCTTAAATGCTGCTCTCTTCCCTCCCGCAGGGAGCTGCACTGTGCGATGGGAGAATAAGACCATGTACTGCATCGTCAGCGCCTTCGGACTGTCTATCTGACCTGCAGTTCAGCCTATGGCCTTTCTCCTTTTGTCTCTAGTTCATCCTCTAACCACCAGCCATGAATTCAGTGAACTCTTTCCTTGTTCTCTTTAAGTGTTTTGTGGCACTCTCACAATGTAGAGGAAAAAACCAAATGACCACACTGTGATGTGAACGGCACCGAAGTCAGATGAGTATCCCTGTAGGTCACTTGCAGCCTGCGTTGCCACTTGTCTTAACTCTGAATTTCTTTTCAAAGGTGCTAAAATCTGAAATCTGCTAGTGTGAAACTTGCTCTACTCTCTGAAATGATTCATAGACACTAATTTTCCATACTTTATACTTTTGTTAGAATAAATTATTCAAATCTAGAGTCTGTTGTGTTCTCCATGGTCTGCATAGTATCATAAATGATTTCTTTGTATTTAGTGAGTGGCTTCAGAAGCTATACAACCGGGCTGGGCACGGTGGCTCATGCCTGTAATCCCAGCACTTTCGGAGGCTGAGGCAGGCAGATCATGAGGTCAGGAGATCGAGACCTTCCTGGCTAACACTGTGAAACCCCGTCTCTACTAAAGATACAAAAAATTAGCTGGGCGTAGTGGCGGCACCTGTAGTCCCAGCTACTCGGGAGGCTGAGGCAGGAGAATGGGGTGAACCCGGGAGGCGGAGCTTGCAGTGAGCTGAGATCCGGCCACTGCACTCCAGCCTGGGTGACAGACCGAGACTCCGCCTCAAAAAAACAAAACAAACTATGCAAATGAAAAGTTGCAGTTCTGCTGTGGTCCTCTCTATGATGTACTCATTTCACCCATGGGACCAGGATCCTGACGGCTCTGCTGGGCTCCGGTCAGATTCCTACCCCTGGGCATCACACCCACCGTTCTTAAGCCCTCCTCTTCTGAAGAGATTAAGGGGTAGGAGGTGGCCAAAGCAATTCCTCTTCTCTTAGCCAGAGCGCTCTCACACTTGGCCCAAAGCTATAACACCTTAACTGTTAATCCCATGTTCTCTGTAGGGCTCACAAATTGTTTTAGTACTTCATAGCTTACAAAATGGCTTTCACAATCACTCATTTTATGTCCTCAACAATTGGCAGTCATTTAAAAATCAGAAAATGTTTGGAGGTTATCTGATTGGTTTAAAGTCACACATCCAAGTAGGGAGATGGGCCCAAACCCAGGACTTGTCTCCATCTTCGTGCTCTTCCCCAGGCCATGTTAGACATGGCAATAAAGACACCTCCGTGCCTGCCTGCTGAAATGGAAAAGCCCTTCCGTTATCTCCAAAGCCGCTTTATTAAAGCATTTATGTCTGCAAGGCCAAATTAACTCCACACACAAAGAGCAAACAAATCAAGACACACAGAAGTGAATATTAAAAATTTATTAACATTTACCAGAAAGGTAGTGTCAGAATTAAGCCATTCGCAAAACACGAATTTGCTCATTCACTTTCGCCTGATGACAGCAACACTGTGATGGGGTAGCACTGTGCTCCAAGGACAGGTCCCCAACTGAACACATGGCTCTACCTCTCCTTCTGGGCTTAAAGTTTAGTGTTACTTTACAAATATTTACAGTCATTTTGTAAAAAGGCAGTTTCAGTAGCAGAAAATTCTGTTTTATAGTATGGTGTTATAGTTACCAGCATATCTCCAATGTCAAACCAAGATAAACAGCATCACAAGATGTCACAGACTCACACAACTTCCCTTTGGCCAGGGGAAGATTTGTCCCCCCCCCCAGAAATCTAACCTCTAAGGCAACTGGTTTCTAAAACCCTCAAAATACACAAATACGCTTTCATGTTTTAAGTCTCATCTTCACTAAATGTTCAGACATCCCTTTTAATTATCCCTGTTATGAGGATCTGTGTTTTTCCTGTGATAAAGGATTCAGGAAATAATTTACCACATTATAATCTATTTAACATAACTACCCTCAGTAATAGTTCATGAAATTCTTGGGGCTGGTGACATTTGTCTTGTAACCTGCTCATTTAGTGGGTTGGGTTTACATAATGTATCTAAGCTTTTACTGCAATCTACAATTATGTACAGTAACCTTACAAACCTTGAATATAGTATATATATCCCCTTCTCTAGCCTTTCAAATGGGGCTTAAGAGAGAGAAAATGGCACCACTTCACTGCTGTAATGATTTAATAATAAATCAAGAGACTTATTATCCACATGGATAATGAAGCTCTCCCTAGGGAAACTGAAATACCTCTGGTCATCTTCCAGGTTCTGCTAGACTGGACCAGTATTGAAAAAATCCCAAAGATGATGTTATTCAAGCCATTACCATGAAAGAACTAAAGTCAGCCCTTTAAGTTCGCAAAAACTTTAACATAACTACCTTCAGTAACTAGTTTATTTTTTCTTCAACAATTTTCTTGCTACTGTCAAAAGTTTCTGGCAGACTTTAGTGTTTTAACCAGATACCTATGGTACACATTCTACATGCCAAGTGCTAGAGAGTTTAAGCAAAATTTTACATGGGGTATGTAATAAGTTGATATTTATAATATACCAGGGAAGACAAGTTGAAAATACATGACTTAATAAGAACCATTTTCCCCTTAAGTACTAATTTTTTTCTTATTTCCAACTTAGTTACAAAAAGTAAATAAATCCCATATTTTTCATTTCACTGATGCATGAAAACTCAATGTATGAAGATAAGTCATCAGTTTATAATTACACTATAGGACAAAGATAAGTTTTAAAAAGTTCTAGTGTGTGTATGGCTAAATGCCTCAAATATTTTACATTTACTGATAAATAAGAGCATTCCAAATTATGGACAATTCTTTTACAATGATTAAAAATTGTAAACTGTATCACAGAATATGTTAAATCAGCACAAGTCTTCATCAGTTTAAATAAAATTATAGTGGTCTTATTAGAAGTTGTAAAATTTGGTAACAGAAAATTTCCATACACAGAAAAAAAAAAAATCACATCATTGCAAATTTAAAAATCATGTAAACTTGAATTACCCTTGCAGTAAGTTGTCTTAAACATTCATATTTACAAGGTTTTTAAAACAAATGTGAATGGAACCCATATTAAAAGTACATTATCACTAAAGTTTAAAAGGAAAGATACAAAGGAAAGTCATGACAAATAGTTTCTCATGAAGATCTCTAAAGTCCTAGCACTACTTAACGTGGATGATAATTTGAAGCTCTGCATGGTAATCTTAAGAGTCAATGCATAGATGAAGAAAAAAAGTAGGTACTGTTTGCGTTGCGGAACTATCATCTTCTGGACCTCAATTGCCAAGACAGCATCCGTCAGGTTGCCCAGTTACCGGATGTTAACAGATGTGTGTCTGTAGAGGTGAAGAGGAAAGCATAGGAGGCGTCCACACGAGACTTCTATATGGAGTCCTTGACTGAAAGGAACGGGGAAGCTCCAGGGCCTTCTATGATGCCACAGATTCAACGGTGCCAAGGACTTCACAGAGCAGGTCATCCCTGCCTGACTGCTACGTGATGCATGGAGGACAGGGAACCCCTTCCGGAAGCACGAGTTACCTTCTACCCAAATATGTTTTCCATGAACCATTCAAAACATTTTACTTTCTTTCCATTTTGTTTCCAAGTAATGAGTTTTAAAAACTTTTTGCCAATAACTAATCTAAAATACTCTATCAATCTTTCATGAAGCTTTATTTATTTATTTATTTATGAATGACACGGGTTCTCGCTCTGACATCCAGGCTGGAGTGCAGTGGCGCAATCATGGCTCACTGCAGCCTCGACCTCCAGGGCTCAAGCAATCCTCCCACCTCAGCCTCCTGAGTAGCTGGGACTGCGGGCATGCCCCAGCATGCCCGGCTAACTTTTTAAATGTTTTATAGAGACAGGGTCTCCCTAAGTTGCCCAAGCTGGTCTCAAACTCCTGGGCTCAAGTGATCCTCCCACCTTGGCCTCCCAAAGTGTTGAGATTACAGGTGTGAGCCACTGTGCCTGATCCCTCATTTAGCTTTTATTTAAATAAATAAATAAATAAATCTCTGTGGCATTTCATATTCAACAGAATTGCAGAAACTGCCATTTATTGGAATGATAAGGGCTCCTCTCCTGCCCAATTTACCACCCACAGGGAAATCCATTTAGTGATGTGTGTACACACAGGCCCCTGAGAAGCACCATGGCAATAAGACCTTCCCCAAGGGAGTTGGTAACCTGTAAATTACCTTAGCCTTTCCTTATTCAACTTATCAAACCCTCCTCAGAACTCCACACTATTACTTCCCCTTTGGTGACGTGAAGGGTTGGAACCCAGGCATCCCCCATTCCCCTGATGAGTCACAACTCACACACTGCACCAAACGCAGTCCATGTAAGTGACCAATCACTTCAGCCACCTGGTTACCCAGGGCACTGGCCACTCAACGAGGAAGGACTGCCCTGAAGTGGCCACAGATAAGGCTTCCCTTTGAGTTTAAAGGGCCAAAAAACAGTACCAGGTAGAAGGGAAGAAAGAGGGTGAGGCTGTCACGCTGAGGACCTAGTCACAGGCGGCTCGTGAACTTGGAATCAGTGAATGATCACAGAAAAAAAAAGTACGTAATCCACTCTACTAAAAATGTGTGATTTCCTCCTCATCACTGAAAACATGCTCTCTCATCTGAAATCTTCGTAAAAAAGGATTTGGCTGTTGAAACTTGCTATCAGCGCCTCTCTTCTCATAGCCACCAAGACAATACATTTGGCTAAACATTTAAATTTGCCCTCAGTTTTGGTTTTCCTTTAAAAAAAAAAAAAATAAACAAACGAGGAACAGGAAATCTCTGCTTATAAGAAAAGTCTGAATATAACAGGGGAAGGTCAGCAGACGGTCACCGGGGAAAGCATCCAGGCACCTTGTCGCCTTGCTGGGCTGGCCAGGGCTCAGTCACTGTCTGACTCCTCCTTGTACTTGGCCCGAATGGCCTGGCCGTTCTGCAGCGGCATTTCTTCATAGTCACTCCTGTGAGGAAAGAGACCTTTGAGATCGTCTGACGTCTGACAGCTCTCTATTCACTCTTCCACACTGACACACCATCCCTGCAGGGATTCGACCACCGCCTCGCTCTCTCCATTTTGTATCACCAACTGCTACTGCTGCTGACGCCACCTCCTCTCCCCCACCCCCAGTTCCCAGGGCCCATCGGTCCAGAGAGCACAGTTCTTCCTGTGGCCAGCACGCCCCACAGGTAGCCAGCGGAAAGGAATACCACCACATCTAAGCCCGAATACTGTGAAAACAGAAAACCACGAGCCACTCAACACTCCAAAGTAAATGCTTTCATACCTTAAAAATAATTTTAGAATAGTAACCCCTTCAGTAAACATGCAAGGCCACGCTGGGATGCCCAAGGTGTGCCGGCCTTCTGAGGGACAGGGACTCACCCATAAATCACATCATCATCGGAATCATTCAGCATGGAGAAAGCAGGATTGTCTTTCAGCTGGGACTCTGAAAACCAACAAAAGCATTTTCATCTCAAGCAATTGACATGATGAGCCTGGAAAGGGAGGATGCTGTCCCGGACAAAGGATGGGAGTCGGGAAGAGCTGGATTCAAATTGCAGATGCTGCCATCATCAAATCTCGTAAGGCTATTTTCCCATCTACAAGACAGGGATGGCCGGGACATCCTGAAGGCTGAGGGAGGCAGCCTGTGGGAAGGAGCAGGCAGGCTGCCGGTGCCTGCGGGCGAGCTGCCTCCTGTTGACACAGGGAGTGGGGAGCCGAACACAGGCCCCAGGAGACGCGGCTCTGCCCTGCCTGCCCCGGCCCAGTCCTTGGACATGCAGCGAGCTGCTTCTTCTGTAAAATGGGCATGATTATACATTTATCATAAAGTTGTTGTCCAGCTTCAGTGAGACGCTGTTTGTGAAGGTGCTGGGCAAGTGCCAGCACACTGTAAGATGTCAGGGGGTGCGGGGGGCTGCCTGTGTTCTAGAGAGCTCCCACCCTTTTCATTCCCTGTGAAAGAGGGTTGTTTTGGTTTTGCTATTAGGTGACTTTCTGTATGTTTTGGTTTTTCTTTTTAATGGTAACAACACTACTACAGATGTTCCTTCACTTACGATGCGGTTATGTCCTGATAAACCCATTGTTAAGTTGAAAGTATCGTTAAGTCAAAAATGCATTGACTACAGCTAAGGTACCGAACATTGCGGCTTAGCCTATTCTGCCTTAAGTGTTATTACATTAGCCTTTAGTTGGGCAAAATCATCTAATGCAAAGCCTATTTAATTTTTGTTTTTAAGACACAAGGTCTCATTCTGTCCTTGGGGTTGGAGTGCAGCAGTGTGCTCATAGCTCAAATGATCAACCCTCCTCAGCCAAAAGAGTAGCTGGGACTACAGGCATGTCACCACACCTGTCTAATTTTTTAATTTTTTGTAGAGATGGGGTCTGTCTCTATTTTGCTCCGCAGGCTGGTTTCAAACTCCCAGCCTCACACAATCCTCCTGCCTTGGCCTCCCAAAGTGCTGGGATCAAAGGATCAAAGCCTGTTTTGTAATAAATGTTGACCATCTCATGAATTTACTCAATGTTGTACTAAAAGTGAAAAACAGAATGGTTGTTTGGGTATTCAAAGTGTGATGTCTCCTGAATGTGTATTGCTTTTGCATCTTTGTAAAGTCAAAAAATCCCCAACTGAACAGCATAAGCTGAGGACTGACACTAACAAAATGAGTGTGTTAACTGTGTGGGAATGACACAACGCAGGTTCTATGTATGCTGGGCCCCAACTCACCTCAGAGCTCAACATTTAAACTCACTGTCTCTCTGCCAAGAGAAGTCACTGGGAATCATAGTGCCCACATGAATGGGAAACCCAGGAAGTGGGTCGTGGATGAACACAGGCCTCTGTGCCCACTACCTGGCCAGCAGCCCAGACCCCAGGGTGGCTTACCATAGAGGGCATTCTTCGACGGAGAATATACAAAGGCCAAGGTGTAGAGATAGAAGTTCAACAGGCCATAGAAAGATAAGAACTCGGCTGGTGGTGCTGTCAAGGGAAGGAACGCGGCATCTGGACACATCAGTCAGAGGCTGTACCTCAGCCCGACCGCTCCTCCCGAATCAGCAGCCCCTTCTGGTGCCAAGCCTCTGCCAGTGCCCGGGGGCCCATAACCCAGACGTCAGGACTCCACAGTTCAAGCCCACAGCCAGGGGTCACAAGGACTCTTCAAGGTCACAGTAAGTAACAGGTCAACTGCGGCCTCTCACGTCAGTGGAAACCTAGATCCACTGAGCCATCTGGTGGCGATCCTGTCACCGGCACCGAGGGAAGGGCCAGAAGTTGTTACAAGAAAAGGGCAGGAAGGCCACGGGCAAACGGCGAATCAAGGTCTCCAGACGCAATAATGAAATAAAGAATTGGAAACAAACTCTCAAACCAATTGTTCTGAACATTTTCTGGATTACAGACCCCTATGAAAATCTGATCAAAGCTTAGCGTGAAATTCAGTCACAAAAACTTGAAAAAATCGTGTATTAATTCATGCATTAATTGGGACATAAGAAATCCCAGAAAAAGAACCCAAGATTTAAACGATTAACTCCTGAAGTGTCCCCAAAAAGGAGTGTGTGCCAACAAGCACACACATCACCTCTCCGACTTCTGGGCGAGGTCAGGGCTCCCTGGAGGCAACAGCCCTGCCCCACTGGCTCCGGGCACAGCGGGAATTGAAGGGGGTCTTAGTATTTTATGAGCTCTTCCCTACAGACACAGGCTCAACTTGCCATGACTGTCACCCCTATATCTCAGTGATGATGAGAGAGAGAGCCCCGGGGCAGACAGGAGGTGCACGGCAGCCCTCAGCCACCCCGCAGTGCTCTGCTGGAGGGCAGAGGGGGCTTGGAGCCCCGCGGTGTGGAGGGGCGACCGCACCTCATTTACCTTATGGCGCCTGCCCCTCTGGGTGGAAAGCAGGCTGGTGTGGGCATGCTCCAGAGCACCAGCCTCCCTGGGTTTGGAGCCGGGTTCTGCCACCCAAAACCTGACCTGGGGGAACTACTGAGCCCTCCAGGCTCAAGATTCTTGTGTACAGAGGAAGGACAGGCTGCCCTGTCCCAGGGCTGCAGCGGGGCCAACTGAGATGCCTCTCAGCAGAGATGAGGCCTCCAGAGAACAGGGCGCGAGGAGCTGACTTGTCTCCTCTTGAAAGGGGCAAATCTGAGCCACTAACCGCTGCAATGCTAAGCAGGCCTCCTGCAACCAGGGCCCTCCAGTTAAAAGGATATAATTCTGGTAATGAGTTGACAGCTCTGCTACAAAATTGTCTTGTAGTACTTGTGCTCCAAATCTCAAATAAAGAATGACGATGCTGAAAAAGACAGAGGAACAGACAATATGTAAACATGCATGAAAACGGCATTCGCTTCAGAGAATTCTCTATTCACTCCGTTCAACTTTTTGGTCTGTACATTATGATTTCTGTGTGGGTACTTCCACACACACGCACAGATGCATGCACATGTGCACAGACGCACGCACACGCACACACACAGAGAGCCCCTGCCTCTGGTTTTTGGTTTCGGATCTAGGCAGGCTAGAGCCACCGGCCAGCTGCATGGACATGATGAGTCTTGCTGCGGATCCCGTCACACTCTCCCTACTTGGGGCCTTGAAGCCCCCTTGGCACATTTCCTCCCTGCTCTCGCAATTCAGGTTTTCGAGACCATCTCCTGTGACAGAGTCCCCCTCTCCCAAGGGAAGCCTACTTCTCCTTCATCACAGCTCCCCTTTCAGACACAGGGACACCTCCCCGGTCAGTTCCAGTGACTCGCACAGCAACGAAGGCAGCACCTTTGGTTCAGATTGGTTCAGACTCCCACCCGGTGACAGATGACAACAGAGGCCTCAGGTAACAGGTCCATAGGCTCCTTCTCCGCCAGCCTTCCACCTCACCTCCCACATGCCACTCTCAGCCAGACGGTTTCATTAACATGTGCACCAGACCCTCTCACCTCCCAGCTCAAGACTCTCTGGCGGTCTCCTAGCACAGAATGGAAACTAGACTCGAGAGCTTGCTCTGCCTCCCACCGTGCCCATGCCTGCTTGTCTCCAGCCATGCTGGTCTCCAGTGACACTGCTGTCTCTCCACCTCGCCATGCTGATGCTCACCCAGGCTGCCAGTGCCCTGTTCTGCAGCCTGGAGCAGCCATCCCACAGCTTTCAGGGCTCCTCCTCAGGTCCTCGGCCAAATGTCACCTCCCCAAGAGACACATCCCTAAACCACTCATCTGAAGTGGATCCTTCCCGTCCGCAAGTCACGTCTCCGTTTCGTCTGCAGCATGGCCCGCAGGGGGAATGTATTTAGTTGTTTGCCACTCGTCTCCCTCTGTGGGAACATAAATCCCGTGACAGAGAGAAGCCTGTCTGCCAGGGAAGGCACTCAGTAACTATCTGTAGGATAAATGAGTCCCGACGCCAGTGTGAAGGAAGATCACAGGGCAGGGCAACCTCCAAGACGGAGGTCACCAGAAGTAGATAGTAGCTCCCAACTTGGTGACTAGGTAGTTTGAGGGTGAGGGTGTGTGAGAGTGACGGTGTGAGGTGACAGTGAAGGTGTGAGAATGTGAGGGTGTGAGAATGTGAGGGCGTGAGAATGTGAGGGTGAGAGGGTGTGAGAATGTGAGAGAGTGAGGGTGTGAGAATGTGAGAATGTGAGGGTGTGAGAATGTGAGAGAGTGAGGGTGTGAGAATGTGAGGGTGTGAGAATGTGAGAGGGTGTGAGAATGTGAGAGAGTGAGGGTGTGAGAATGTGAGAATGTGAGGGTGAGGGTGTGAGAATGTGAGGGTGTGAGAATTTGATGGTGAGAGTGAGGGTGTGAGAATGTGAGAGTGAGGGTGTGAGAATGTGAGAGAGTGAGGGTGTGAGAATGTGAGAGAGTGAGGGTGAGAGTGAGGGGTGAGAATGTGAGAGAGTGAGGGTGTGTGAGAATGTGAGGGTGAGGGTGTGTGAGAATGTGAGGGTGTGAGAATTTGATGGTGAGAGTGAGGGTGTGAGAATGTGAGGGTGAGAGTGAGGGTGTGAGAATGTGAGGGTGTGAGACTGAGAATGTGAGGGTGTGAGAATGTAAGGGTGAGGGTGAGAGTTAGGGTATGAGAATGTGAGGGTGAGGGTGTGAGTGAGGGTGTGAGAATGTGAGGGTGTGAGGGTGTGAGAATGTGAGGGTGTGAGGGTGTGAGAATGTGAGGGTGAGATTGAGGGTGTGAGAATGTGAGGGTGAGGGTGAGAGTGAGGGTGTGAGAATGTGAGGGTGTGAGAATGTAAGGGTGTGAGAATGTGAGGGTGTGAGACTGAGAATGTGAGGGTATGAGAATGTAAGGGTGAGGGTGAGAGTTAGGGTATGAGAATGTGAGGGTGAGGGTGAGAGTGAGGGTGTGAGAATGTGAGGGTGTGAGGGTGTGAGAATGTGAGGGTGAGACTGAGGGTGTGAGAATGTGAGGGTGAGGGTGAGAGTGAGGGTGTGAGAATGTGAGGGTGTGAGAATGTAAGGGTGTGAGAATGTAAGGGTGTGAGAATGTGAGGGTGAGAGTGAGGGTGGGAGAATATGAGGGTGAGGGTGTAAGGGTGTGAGAATGTGAGGGTGAGAGTGAGGGTGTGAGAATGTGAGGGTGAGGGTGTGAGGATGTGAGAACGTAAGGGTGAGTGAGTGCGCGAGAATGTGAGGGTGTGAGAATGTGAGGGTGTGAGAATGTAAGGGTGAGAGTGAGGGTATGAGAATGTGAGGGTGTGAGAATGTGAGGGTGAGACTGAGGGTGTGAGAATGTGAGGGTGAGATTGAGGGTGTGAGAATGTGAGGGTGAGAGTGAGATTGTGAGAATGTAAGATTGTGAGAATGTAAGGGTGTTGAGAATGTGAGAGTGAGAGTGAGGGTGAGAGTGAGGGTGTGAGAATGTGAGGGTGAGAGAATGTGAGGGTGTGAGGATGTGATAGTGAGGGTGTGAGGGTGTGAGAGTGAGGGTGAGAATGTGAGGGTGTGAGAATATGAGGGTGTGAGAATGTGAGGGTGAGATTGAGGGTGTGAGAATGTGCGGGTGTTAGAATGTGAGGGTGAGACTGAGGGTGTGAGAATGTGAGGGTGTGAGTGAGGGGCAGGGAGTGTGAGGGTGTGAGGGGATGTGTGAGGATGTGACTGTGCATGTGAGCGTATGTGAGGGGAGAGGGGGTGAGGGTGAGGAGGGTATGTGAGGGTGTGAGGGAATGTATGAGGATGTGTGAGAGTGTGAGGGGGTATGTGAGGGTATGTGAGGGTGTGTGAAGGTGTGAGTGAGGGGTGAGAGGATGAGGATGTGTGTGAGAGTGAGGGTGATGATGTGAATGAGGGTGTGAGGGTATGAGTGAGGGTGTGTGAGGATATGAGTGAGGGTGGGAGGGTTTGAGTGAGGGTGTGAGGGTGTGTGAGAGTGTGGGCGGTGAGGGTGTGACAAGATGTGTGAGGGTGTGTGTGAGAAGGTGTGAGGGGGTGTGTGAGGGTGCCTGCGAGAGGGTGTGAGGGGGTGTATGAGGGTATGAGGGGGTGAGTGTGGGGGGACTGAGGGTGTGATGGGATGTGAGGGTGTGTGTGAGGGTGTGTGAGGGTGTGACAGGATGTGTGAGGGTGTGTGAAGGTGTGTGAGAGAGTGTGAGGGGGTGTGTGAGGGTGCCTGTGAGAGGGTATGAGGGGTGAGAGGGTGTATGGGGCTGTGAGGGGGTGAGTGTGGGGGGGGTGTGTGAGGGTGTGATGGGATGTGAGGGTATGTGTGAGGGTGTGAGGGGGTGTGTGAGAGTGTCAGGGAGGGTGTGAGGGGGTGTGTGTGGGTGCCTGTGAGAGGGTGTGAGGGTATGAGTGTGAGGGGGTGTGTGGGTGAGGGTGGGTGTGAGGGGGTGCATGAGGTGTGAGGGGGTGTGTGAGGGGATGTGACAGGGTGGGTGGGTGTGAGAAGGTGGGTGTGAGGGTGTGAGAGTGAGGGGGTGAGGGTGTGAGGGGGTGTGAGTGAGGGTGTGAGGCTGTCAGAATGAGGGTATGCATGAAGGTGAGAATGAGGGTGTGAGGGTGAGTCAGTTGTGAGTGAAGGCATGAGTGAGGTTGTGTGAGTAAGCCCGTATGTGAGGTTGTATGGCCGTGTGTATGAGACGTCAGAGACACAGCATGCACACGTACCCCTGAACAGAGACCAATAAACACACATGCCACATTATTCTGAGTGAATTTTGATGCTGAATGAAATTCAAGTCCAAGTCCGAGCTGAGTTCACACTCCTAGTGGTGGTGGACGGCCCTGGATACCTATCTCAGTCCTTGCCCTCCAGAAGGTAGGGACCCCCAGAGCCCACCCGGAAAGCTGGGACAAAGGCCGACCTCCCAGAGGCCGCTTGCCACTCCCATAAAGGAAAAGAGCCGACATCCTCTTATTTGCCATCCAAACAACCTAAAAAGGAAAGCAGCAGCTAGTAGATTTTTCTGTCCTCTGGATTCTGATTTTAGGAGAAAGAGACAAACCATAAACCACCAAGCAATTATCTGGAATCTATTCAAAGAAACAACTTCCCAGCCCGCTCTGTTACTCTACCAACCAGCCAGCACTGGTCCCCAGGGAGGTCCAGGGCGCTCAGGCCAGGCCAAGCCTGCCCCGAGAGACCTCAGGCTGACCCCACTCCCTGACACAACAGGACCAAGCCTGCCTCACCTCCCATCTCCCCCAACGGCGGCAACAGAGCATGCTGCTCAAGCGTGTTTGCTGTCCTAACTCATGCTTAGAGTCCTGTCCTTGGGACACCCCAAGGACCCCAAGGTCCCCAGTGCCCTCACGTCCGTCTTGTGGTTTTCCAACCGTCCAGCAGGTGACTGTGAACACTGCACAGGTGGCAGGTGGCACAGCTAGAACAGAACACGCCCAGCACGGGGCGAGTGTGCGAGTGAACGTGCTCCAGTCCCCCACCACTTACAACAAAAACATGGTCTCCAGGCTGATGGCTGCTCTCAGCTGCCCACCCTTGGTGGGAGGCCCTCTAACCTCATGAGTCAACTGGGCAAGAAGTACCCTGAAATTCACTCCACAAAAGGAGGGAACAGATATTCCTGACAGTGAAAGAAAAATTCCGTTTTGCTCTTTTCAAGAAATAAGGTCTTCTTACCTAATGACAAGTACTACAAAAGTCAACGCCGTCAAAAATTTTAACCTGAGATCTGAAAAAGAAAGAAACTCTCATTAACAACCCTGGATGTAAATTCCACTCTCATTTGATTTTGAAAAACATAAAACAAAAATGAAGCAAAGCTCTTTGGACAAATGCTCCTTCCTCCAGACTTGGCCAGAGTCACCTGCAGCCCAGGAGAACGTCGGTCCCTTCCCAGGGCCAGGGTGGTGTCCAGGGAGGCCACAGCCATCATCCTCTTGTGGGACGGATTCAGGGAAGGATCCTCCAAGCTCAGGGTGACTTGCTCTGCTCTGCAGGGTGCAGTACCGCAGGACCAGGCCGCTGTGAAGGCCCCAAATGCTAGACTAACCTGTTAGGTCTGTTGTGGCTCCCAGAGACCACATACCCTGGTCCCCAGCCTGTGGGATGGACCAGTCCCTGGGCTCTCAAGGAAGGCCCCTGGCTTAGGAGACTCCAACCACTTCTTCTCCTACCTGAGTCACTCCCAAGCCACCCCTGCACCGACTGATTCTGTAAGGGGGCACTTACCTACATAAGGCATGTGACGTAGCTCGGAACACGCCCGCACTATCAAGAACAAGAGGTACAGGACGTACACCGCTGCCACCACCATGAAGAAGATCTTCATTCCCTAGGAGGATGCAAGGCAGCACTGGAGTCAGAACAGGGCCTCTGCAACCTTCTCCCCGCACCACCACGGGGAGGAAAGCCACAGGTTTTTAGAAGGGACTTAAATCCCGAAGGTCCCTCTAGGAAGCAGAACGGGCTCCCACCCGGGACCATCTGCTCAGTCCCACTGCGAGCACATGCAGCTCCCGAGGTGGATGACACCCTAGGCCTTGTAAATCAGCAGAGCAGAGCCCAAACTCCTCCCACCACAGACCTGTCCAGGCACAGTGGGTGCTCAGACTGCAACGGCCACTATCTGTCTCTCTCGCCCCTGGGGGCAAAGGGCTGGCTCCCCACCCTTCCCCTGCATGTGAGAAGGTGGCTCGTATCCAAGAAAGGACCCAGGCTAGGTCCTGAGAATCCACGCACCGTCTCAACCATCAACCATTCCGGACCTCTCTTTTCTTATCTGTGACATGAGGGGCTTGAATTAGATGCTCTACAGGACCTAAGGTCTAAAAGTGCACAATTCTGTAATGTTACAGCAAGACAAAGCCCTTTTCTGAAGACAGAGTTGTAATGGGGAGGGCAAGTCCGTGGGTTCTGATGAGGGCCAGGCTGTGAGGTGGATAGTATCTTTGGACGCAGTCCCCGCTCCTCAATGACTCCGGCCCACGCCATCCCCCCAGCCCTTTCCTGTCCTCTCAGTACCGGAGCTCGCCTCCTACAGTCAAGGCTCAGAGCACAGGACAGCACAGCAGGAATCGGGATCATTTTTCTCGAAAGCACCTGAGTGACTTGAGCTGGGACCTTACGTAAAGCAAAGGGACTGGACTAGACCAGCGTGTTTGGCACCGAGAAGGCTCTGCTCTCCAGTGTCTCCTTCAGCAACAGACGTGGGCCCTGGGGTCTGTTCCGGAGCCCACAGACCTGGTGCTCCGCAACACCTGACTGGGAAGGGAAGAGCAGCCGACCAGAACCACAGTGACAGGGCTTTGGCTGTATCCTTCCAGGGACTGCCACTGTGTCAGCCACAAACCAGACTGGAATTAAAAACATTGTTTTCAAGAGCTTTTCTGCCGGGTACAGTGGCTTACGCCTATAATCCCAGCACTTTGGGAGGCCAAGATGAGTAAATCACTTGAGGTCAGGAGTTTGAGACCAGTCTGGCCAATATGGTGAAACCCTATCTCTACTAAAAATACAGAAATTAGCCAGGTGTCGTGGCGCGCACCTATCGTCCCACTTACTGAGAAGGCTGAGGCAGGAGAATCACTTGAACCCAGAAGGCAGAGGCTGCAGTGAGCTAAGATCGCACCACTGCACTCCAGCCTGGGTGACAGAGCAAGACTCCACCCCCCCCCAAAAAAAAGAAAAAAATTTTTTTCCCAAATCTTCCACCCTTGAACTTTCTATGTAGTCCTTCCCAAGTAGTCAGCAGGCTCAACAGAACAATTTAAGTCACAAACTTCAGTAATTTTATAAAACAGCATTAAGAAGAAAAATTGCAGGCTTCATGAACAATCCTTACCTGGAAATTCCCGGTGTCAACTCGGTACTGGTACATTGGATCATGTAATTCGTTAACTCTGAAAATTGACATTGTAAATAATTACAGATTAATAACTACCTTTACTTTTTATTTTATATTTTTTCTCATTGACTTTCTGGTTTTTGTACTTATTAATATAAACTACTTTCTACCAATAGTGAAATATTTTTACAAAGCAATCCTAAATTTATGAGAAATCATCATTTTCGTACTTCACATGGAAAAAGCATATAGTCCTACCAAATGTCCACAGGTATCAGTGTTGGAAAGTTGCAGTATGTTTTATTACACAAAGCCCTATACTATTTCTCTTACAGTTTTAAGAGCTGTTTATCCAGTCAGCTTTTTAATGGCACATATGAGTAATAAGAAATAGACAAGTAAACAAAGAGAGCAATAAAAGCAAATAGAAACTTCCATGAGATTAATTTTCAAAATGAAAATGGGTGGCTGAGACGACTGGGAATTGGGGACAGGGGACTGGAGCAGACGGGGTGACTCGCTTGCGTCACTGTGGCATGAAACTAGGTGTGCTGGGCTCCGAAGTCATACCCGGAAACGGAGCTACTCCGTCAAAATCCTACTCATGTGAACCAGGCTGCTACCACACTAGGCTTCTGCTGTGGGGCCATTTTACAGGACAAAAGCCCTCACAAAGATCCAGCGCGGGAGCCGGCATAGGGCTTGAAAGTGTGTGGACGCAGCAGAACATCGGTGGACAGTGGAGAGCCAGGAGCCACCTAAGATTCACTCCTACAACAAGGTCTCCTCTCTCCAAGGGCGAAATCAAAAAGGACATGGTCTTTTTCATTTTCCATCTCAGACCAGTAGAATTGTGGATTCTCCATAAGTCATTTAAGCAAAAACAAATGTGTCAGTTCAAGTCACACAGCTGCCCCACTTCTCCACGGTTTCGCTTTCTGCAGTTTCGGTTAATGAAGATCAACTGCAGTCAGAAAACGTTAAATGAAACATTCCAGAAAAGGGCATTTCCTAAGTTTTAAATTGCATGTCAATCTGACAGCATGATGACATCTTGCACCATCCACCCAGGGACGGCTGCCACCCCTTTGTCCCGTGTACCCCGGGGCTGCAAACGCGGCTCGTCCGTCAGCCACATCATCTGCTCCTGACACACAACCACCGACACCGTCGTGGCTGTGTGACCCTCCCGACACATCACAGGAAGCTCAGGAGCAGCCTAGCCCTATGTCACGATGCCTACACCATTCCCCTCACCTATCCCACACACAGGGACTGGGCCATCTCACATCATCATAATACAGGGTATTTTGAAAAAGAGCAGGTTAGGCCGGGAGCGGTGGCTCAAGCCTGTAATCCCAGCACTTTGGGAGGCCGAGACGGGCGGATCACAAGGTCAGGAGATCGAGACCACCCTGGCTAATACGGTGAAACCCCGTCTCTACTAAAGAATACAAAAAACTAGCTGGGCGACGAGGTGGGCGCCTGTAGTCCCAGCTACTTGGGAGGCTGAGGCAGGAGAATGGCGTAAACCCGGGAGGGGGAGCTTGCAGTGAGCTGAGATCCAGCCACTGCACTCCAGCCTGGCGACAGAGCCAGACTCCGTCTCTCAAAAAAAAAAAGAAAAAGAGCAGGTCACACAGCTTTTATTATAACATATTGTTACAGTTTTTCTATTTTATTAGTTATTATAAGCCTAACATATAATCTTTATCATAGGTATGTATGTATAGGGAAAACATACCAGAGGGCGGGCACTGGGGAGGTTAGAGTGGTCTCATCTTGGGCAGAAGTCGGGCCGGGCAGAACCGTGTGGGTGGCCCAATGGGGCATGCATGGCAGGTGTCTGGGCCTCGGCAGCCAGGTGGGCTGTCTAGAGGTGGCCTTGAGGGGTGCGGCTGGCTCTGAGGGGCGCTTGGGCCCCTTCCAGCCCAGGGCAGCTGGGTGAGCTGCAGGAGCCCATGGGTCAGCAGCCATGTGTGAACCTTAAAGCCCCTTGTGGTCTTCTGAAGCGCTTTGACAGCTCTGGGCTTTGTACTGCAAAGTAATCAAAGCGCTTTGTAGCCCAAGAGCAGTTCGGCATCTCTGAAGTAGCCTGCGCAGACAGAAGCATTTGGTGATCTTGGAAGCACACTGAGCTCGGACGCCACACCGAAGCCTTTCGTAAACATCGGAGCATTCTGACTTCTCCAAAGCACTTTGGCATCTCTGAAACTGTGAGAACTGTGATGGGCAGTGGGAAGAAGAGGGAAAGGGGTCCGTGGTGCTGGATTGGCACGAGGTTAAGCACCACGCAGCAACATACGGGAAGGTGTCCTGGCAAGCGCAGCTGCCTCTGGGAGCCCGGTGATGTGGCCCCTCAGCTGGTCAGTTCAGAGCTCTGTGTTGCGTTCAGGATGCGCTGGCAGCCCCAAGCACCTGAAAGCCCAGGAAGAGGATGATGTGGCTTGCTTCACCGAGGTTGTCCTGGGGCTCATCCCGCCACAGAAGTCACTCCTCTTCCTTGACAGAGCAGGAGCACCATCATCTTGGACAAACACCGCCACTTTCAGTTCCAGCTCCCTTTCTAACCTCACACATTTCAAGGAAATCACTTCTAACAAGAAGCAGCCAGAAAGAGCAGACAGTAAAACACAGATAACACAGCTGGGCACAGAGTAAGGGGGGAAAATCTCTTGGGTAACCACCAAACTTCACAGTCATACCATGGGCCCCAGTAAAACAGTGGGCCCTAATAAGCACATTCCTTTCCCTTTAGGTGCACTACAGGGAAACATAGGCAAGCTAAAAGCAGACTCGGGGGGTATGCCTGCAGCTGCAGGAAGATGTATGGGAACAGACACAAAACTCTCCCTCCCAGATAAGCAAGACAGAGAGACACAGAAAGATTTCCAGCCTGTGATAAGCTCTCCCACCCTGAACCCTTAAATACACTCAGCCTGTAAGAGAGAGCACCGCTGACTTCACTCGGCCACAAGGCCCTCTCAGGTTTATTGTCCAAAATAAACCTGTTTTTGACTGTTGAGTCGCTTTTCGTGTTTCTTTCCTCTTTAATGCTTACATTTGGTGCTGAAACCCAGGACGGATGTTGGGGGCAGAGGCTCTCCTGCAACCCAGGAAGCACTGGGCAGCGACAGCTCATCCTGAGTTAACGCCTGGATCCTGAGAGTCTCTGGCCACACACCCCGTCTCTTCTGTTGCTTCATTTTTTGAGCGATTTGTGTGAGGAGGACAACTAATCTGAAGGGGACTGCGAAGCTTAGGCTGGGGCTACTCCCCAGTGGGCTCTCAAAACCCTCAGGTCTCAGGAATCCACCTCCAACTGCCAGCAATGGGTTATTTCGCTCCCTAACCCTTGCTCCCTCTTCTTTCTCTCTCCCTCTCCCTCTTTCTCTCACGCACTCCAGTTCGGGAGGGAGGCCCTTTGCTGATTCCAACAGGAACATCCAACATCAGACACTAATTCAGCTGACTGGTAAGATCTGCCTTCTCCTGGCTTTCTCGTGGTACCTGAGAAAGTTCAGTCTGCCATCCTGGTCCTGAGAGGACCAGTGGGACTAAGTTAGAGGACATCTTGGGGACACCCAGTTTCTTCTCAGCTTAACTGTTCTCTTTGGAAAGAAGATCCCGGGTCTCTTTTGTCTGGGGATACCTAATAAAAATAGACCCACTCGGTCTCCTCTCACCAGTCCATATGGTGCCAAACCATCCACATTCTTACGTCTCCCCTCTGGGCTGTCTCCTTCACAACCTCGCCAAACTTGGCTCACAGGGAAGCCTAAAGCCAAAGTGTTTAGCTTTTATTGCAACATGGCCTGGCCCCAATACAAAAGAGATAACAACAGCTGATCACCTGAAAACGGCACCCTTTAACTTTCAGATTCTCAGGGACCTCGACAATTTTATCACAGGAATGGCAAATGGCAAGAGATTCCCTATATTCAGGCTTTCTTCTACCCTCCCTGTGTCAAGCTTGCACCCCTCATGACATCCTCCTTTTTTTTGTTGTTTTTGAGACCGAGTCTCAGTCTGTCATCAGGCTAGAGTGCAGTGGCGCAATCTTGGCTCACTGCAACCTGTGCCTCCCAGGTTCAAGCGCTTCTCCTGCCTCAGCCTCCCAAGTAGCTGGGACTACAGGCGCCTGCCACCTCGCCCAGCTAATTTTTTGTATTTTAGTACAGACAGCATTTCACCATGTTGGCCAGGATGGTCTCAATCTCCTGACCTCATGATCGGCCTGCCTTGGCCTCCCAAAGTGCTGGGATTACATGCGTGAGCCACCGTGCCCAGCTGACATCCTTCTCTTTAAAAACAAAACAAATCAAAACAAAACAAAAAACCCTCCCCAGGTCTCTCCTTCCTCCAAAACCCCTTTCGACCCTGCAGATGAACCCCCTCCACACTCAACCCCCTGCATTCCGTTCCTTGCCCATCTGAACCCCCGTCCCTCCTGCCCCAAAGTCTTTATCCCCAAACCCCACCCCTCCTCATTTAATTTTAAAATTAAATTGGACAGTTTAAGCAAATTTGTAAAAGATTGTAAAAATTAATCCTGTAAAGAAAACTGTGTGTAAACATATTTATTAAATTCAAAAGGGTATTATATGGATTTTTTTGCTACAATTACTAAAATAAAAGCACAAGGTTTTCTTAAAATGCCCAATCTACTCTTTAGCAAAACTTGTCAAGGGTCATAACAGGTTAGTAAAAACCTCACTTCATGGTCAAATCGGTTAAAATTAAATGGGACTGCGGGTTCATTCCAAGATGGCCGAATAGGAACAGGTCCAGTCTATAGCTGCCAGCGTGAGCGACGCAGAAGATGGGTGATTTCTGCATTTCCAACTGAGGTACCGGGTTCAACTCACTGGGACTTGTTGGAAAGTGGATGCAGCCCACGGAGCGTGAGCCGAAGCAAGGCAGGCCATCACCTCACCCAAGAAGTGCAAGGGGTAGGGGAATCCCATTTCCTAGCCAAGGGAAGCCATGACAGAAGGTACCTGGAAAATTGGGACACTCCCGCCCTAATACTGTACTTTCCCAATGGTCTTAGCAAACGGCACACAAGGAGATTATATCCCGTGCCTGGCTTGGCAGGTCCCACGCCCATGGAGCCTTGCTCACTGCTAGCGCAACAGTCCGAGATGGAACTGCGAGGCAGCAGCAAGCCTGGGGGAGGGAGGTCTGCCATTGCTGAGGCTTAAGTCAGTAAACAAAGCAGGCGGGAAGCTCGAACTGGGTGGAGTCCACCTCAGCTCAATGAGGCCTGCCTGCCTTTGTAGACTCCACCTCTGGGGCAGGGCATAGCTGAACAAAAGGCAGCAGAAACTTCTGCAGACTTAAACGTCCCTGTCTGACAGCTCTGAAGAAAGCAGTGGTTCTCCCAGCATGGAAACTGAGACATGAGAATGGACAGACTGCCTCCTCAAGAGGGTCCCTGACCCCTGAGTAGACTAACTGGGAGACACTTCCCAGTAGGGGGCCGACTACACACCTCACACAGCCGGGTGCCCCTCTGAGACGAAGCTTCCAGAGGAAGGATCAGGCAGCAACATTTGCTGTTCTGCAATATTTGCTGTTCTGCAGCCTCCACTGCTGATACCCAGGCAAACAGGGTCTGGAGTGGACCTCCAGCAAACCCCAAAAGACCTGCAGCTGAGGGTCCTGCCTGTTAGAAGGAAAACTAACAAACAGAAAAGAACAGCATCAACATCAACAAAAAGGACATCCACACCAAAACCCCATCTGTATATCACCATCATCAAAGACAGGTAGATAAAACCACAAAGATGGGGAAACCAGAGCAGAAAAGCTGAAAATTCTAAAAACCAGAGTGCCTCTTCTCCTCCAAAGGATCATGGCTCCTCGCCAGCAATGGAACAAAGCTGGACGGAGAATGACTTTGACAAGCTGGCAGAAGTAGGCTTCAGAAGATCAGTAATAACAAACTTCTCCAAGCTAAAGGATGATGTTGAAACCCATCGCAAAGAAGCTAAAAACCTTGAAAAAAGATTAGACAAATGGCTAACTAGAATAAACAGTGCAGTGAAGACCTTAAATGACTTGATGGAGCTGAAAACCATGGCATGAGAACTACATGATGCATGCACAAGCTTCAGTAGCTGATTCGATCAAGTGGAAGAAAAGATATCAGTGACTGAAGATCAAATGAATGAAATGAAGTGAGAAGAGAAGTTTAGAGAAAAAAGAGTAAAAAGAAACGAACAAAGCCTCCAATAAATATGGGACTCTGTGAAAAGACCAAATCTATATTTGATTGGTGTACATGAAAGTGAGGGGGAGAATGGAACCAAGTTGGAAAACACTCTTCAGGATATTATCCAGGAGAACTTCCCCAACCTAGCAAGGCAGGCCAACATTCAAATTCAGGAAATACAGAGAACACCACAAAGATACTCCTCGAGAAGAGCAACCCAAGACACATAACTGTTAGATTCACTAAGGCTGAAATGAAGGAAAAAATGTTAAGGGCAGCCAGAGAGAAAGGTCGGGTTACCTACAAAGAGAAGACCATCAGACTAACAGCAGATCTCTCAGCAGAAACTCTACAAACCAGAAGAGAGCAGGGGCCAACATTCAATATTCTTAAAGAAAATAATTTTCAACCCAGAATTTCATATCCAGCCAAACTACGCTTCGTAAGTGAAGGAGAAATAAAATCCTTTACAGACAGCAAATGCTGAGAGATTGTGTCACCACCAGGCCTGGCTTACAAGAGCTCCTAAAGGAAGCACTAAACAAAAGGAAAAACTGGTACCAGCCACTGCAAAAACATGCCAAATTGTAAAGACCATCAATGCTAGGAAGAAACAGCATCAACTAACAAGCAAAATAATCAGCTAACATCATAATGACAGGATCAAATTCACACATAACAATATTAACCTTAAACGTAAATGGGCTAAATGCCCCAATTAAAAGACACAGACTGACAAATGGATAAAGAGTCAAGACTTATCAGTGTGCTGTATTCAGGAGACCCATCTCACATGCAGAGACACAGATAGGCTCAAAATAAAGGGATGGAGGAAGATCTACCAAGCAAACGGAAAACAAAAAAAAGCAGAGGTTGCAATCCTAGTCTCTGACAAAACAGACTTTAAACCAACAAAGATCAAAACGGACAAAGGGCATTACATAATGGTAAAGGGATCAACGCAACAAGAAGAACTAATTATCCTAAATATATATGCAACCAGTACAGGAGCACCCAGATTCATAAAGCAAGTTCTTAGAGACCTACAAAGAGACTTAGACTCCCACAGAATAATAATGGGAGACTTTAACACCCCACTGTCAACATTAGATCAATGAGACAGAAAGTTAACAAGGATATCCAGGACCTGAATGCTGGTCAGCTCTGCACTAAGCGGATCTAACAGACATCTACAGAACTCTCCACCCCAAATCAATGGAATATACATTCTTCTCAGCACCACGTCACACTTATTCCAAAACTGACCACATAGTTGGAAGTAAAGCACTCCTCAGCAAATGTGAAAGAACAGAAATGATAACAAACTGTCTCTCAGACCACAGCCCAATCAAATTAGAACTCAGGATTAAGAAACTCACTCAAAACCACACAACTACATGGAAACTGAACAATCTACTCCTGAGTGACTACTGGGTACATAACGAAATGAAGGCCGAAATAAAGAACCAAAAATCTAGAACCAATGAGAACAAAGACACAACATACCACCCTCTCCGGGACACATTTAAAGCAGTGTGCAGAGGAAAATTTATAGCACTAAATGCCCACGAAAGAAAGCAGGAAAGATCTAAAATTGATACCCTAACATCGCAATTAAAAGAACTAGAGAAGCAAGAGCAAACAAATTCAAAAGCTAGCAGAAGGCAAGAAATAATTAAAATCAGAGCAGAACTGAAGGAGATAGACAAAAAAACCCTTCCAAAAAAAAAAATTAATGAATCCAGGAGCTGGTTTTTTGAAAAGATCAACAAAATAGACTGCTAGCAAGACTAATAAAGGAAAGAGAGAAGAATCACATAGACACAATAAAAAATAAAGGGGATATCAACACCGACCCCACAGAAATACAAACTACCATTAGAGAATACTATGAACATCTCTACGCAAATAAACTAGAAAATCTAGAAGAAATGGATAAATTCCTGGACATATACACCCTCCCAAGACGAAAGCAGGAAGAAGTTGAATCCCTGAATAGATCAATATAACAAGCTCTGAATTTGAAGCAATAATTAATAGCCTACCAACCAAAAAAGTCCAGGACCAGACGGATTCACAGCCAAATTCTACCAGAGGTACAGAGGGGAACTGGTAGCATTATTTCTGAAACTATTCCAATCAACAGAAACTAAGTATACTCCTGTAGGTAAGATTTTAAAATGTTTGTTTCTCTCTGGCTAGTTCCTCTAGAATTTGAAAACTAATTATGAGTGTTCTCAAACTACAACAATATAGTTGTTTGCATCAGTGCAATAAGACTCTATTTTCTTGTGTAACAGAACACAATTGGAGAAACTGGTTATTTTGCCAAGGCTTTGACTGCAATGGTGTGCTCTCCTTTAAGGAATCGAAATTGACTTAGGTAGCCAAGAAAGCCCTTGGAAACTGGTCTCATATTTTGGGTACAAAGTCCCTGTACAGGGTTTCTGACCTGTGCTAAGCAAAGCATGTCACTGTCTGACAGGCCAGGAACCCCGAGTTATCTTGAAACCTCAAGAGGAAAGGAATTTGCCCAACTCATAGGTATTTAATGGTACAAATCCATGGCTGGGTTTGGCTTTGGAAAGTCTTATCTCGGATTCCTTCTATGGAAAACATTTCCATCAAAGCGAATTTAAAAGGCATATATAGCAAATAATGACTCTTGCTGCACTGTATACAAATAATTAAGCCAAGTATAATAAAGCAAACCAGTCCTATCATGATTTGTCTTTTAATAAAAATGGGAAACTGGAGAGAGAAAATTAGGTTTCAAAAACTGTAGCACACCTGTTAAATTCTAGTCTTGACTGATGTTTTTCAATTTTTATTGTTTTCTACAGTTTAAATTACATCTGCCACAGGAATCAACTCCTGCATACATCACACTCAAGTCAAAGCCTGAAAAGCTGAGGAAGCAAACCCTAACAGCCCAGAGGAATGTCCTACATATCAAAGTAAAGAAACAAGAAATCTTAAGCTGAAAATCATAAAAAGTAAGTAACTGAGTGAACATTACTCATCTGACTCAGTCTCACTCCTACCTCACCAAATACTTCTTGTCGTTTCTACCTCTCCTTTTAAGCCAAATATTAAAGCTTTTTTATGGAAATTATTTACTATGCCACCCTCGCGGGACGCTTTACTTGACTATTTACAGTAGGACCATACGCTAGCGCCCTGAGGGTGGGATATCGGACAGACAGTCTCAATTACTGTAGCATTTTGCTTTATTACTATCCTCATAGCAAGAATAAGTTACTAACAAAAAATAACACATGGGTCTTTCCAAACGTGTGCCTCTGCTTCTCACTGGGAAAGAAATGTGGCTTCTATCACAACCAATCACGTCTCCTAAGAGACGCTGCTAAAAATCTCAAAGAAAGGGTTAAAAGGCTAAGCAAATGCCAAAACCAGCAAATAAATTGCTGGTTTGGGAACAAAAATCATTCCACGGGTCATCCCATTCCTGCACCCTCTCCTAATAATATGCCTAGGACTAATGTTTTTACCCTGCCTAACTAACCTTTTTCAGAGATTCTTAACTGACAGGAGCATGGCTATTTCACAGACAACTACCCAAAACATCTACAGACAGCATTGCTCCTGCAGTCAATCCGAGACCAAAGGACTCTCCACTTCTCCCGCCCAGCAGGAAGTAAGCAAAAAGAACACGTTGCCTCTGGTCCTTTTATAACTACAGGGTCTGGAATGACCGAGCAGGAGCACCATCATCTTGGATAAACGCCGCCACTTTCAGTTCCAGTTCCCTTTCTTGTTTGGACGAACGGAGGCAAGATGGCGCACTTCCGGGTTCTTCATCCCCCCCAACTTTTCCCGCGCGCGCGAAAATGCAGCCGACGCCCAGGAAGGTGCAGACCAACTGGGCATGCGCCAGGTGACGTCAATCTGAAGAGACCAAGATTTACCTGGTCGCACCTGCGGAACGCCCCCGGACACGCCCGTGCCCCGCCTATCGCCCTCCCACTCCCAGAAAAGCCGCTCCCGACCAGTGCCACGCGCGGACTTCCCAGCTTCCCCACTGCGGTCGGGACTGTCGGAATTCCGTCCGAGAGCAGCACGGAGAACTCTGTGGGCCTCATTTGCCGGAGGCCAACAGACCTCTCCTTACCCACCTTCTTCCCCTGAAGCTAGGTGACCAAAATAAACTTGCAGTTTTGCTCCTACCCTTGCCTAGTCGCTGGTTCCTTTGCGCTCGCTCTAGTGGTCTTAGAAAAAACAAGTCAGTTGGTGCCGAAACCCGGGAGGAGACCCCTCCTCGGGGCCCCCAGGGCCTGGGGAGCCTCCTCCTCCTCCTCCTCGCTCCACGCCGCAGACGGACCAGGACCTGAGACCCGCTTCCCTCACTCTCACGGCCTCTCTGGGGTAAGTGCCCTTGTCTCCTCTTTACCTCCCTCGGCCAGAAATCCTGCGCAGGTCCGGGGTCCATTTGGAGCCACCAAGTGGCTCGGGAGACCGTTCAGGACGGAGACGTCCGCCTGAAGGTAATCTCCACTTAGGCTTCAAGAGCCTCTCGTCTGTCTCTGCTGGTTCCAAAGGACGCTTTGAAGCCAGGCAGGGATCCATTCCCATGTCCATTGGGTCCATTGTTGTCGGTAAAGAGGAAACAAATGGGAAACCCCCAGTCCAAATTTCCAAAGAGCACCCCCTTGGGGTGCCTCCTAGCCAATTTAAAAACCTTACAGCTTGAACAAGACCTTAGGAGGAAGCGGTTAATTTTCCTTTCCACTGTGGCGTGGCCCGATACAAACTAGACAATCAGTCTCAGTGGCCACCGGAGGGCACCCTAGATCGCAATGTTCTGACCGACCTCAGCAATTTCTGCCAGCGGTTAGGCAAGTGGTCTGAAATTACGTACATACAAGGCTTTTGGGCCTTACGCTCTCGTCCCGACCTGTGTAGCCGGTGCTCTTCGGCCCAAGTTATGCTAGCCAAGGACGCCGGCTCACAGGAACCCGAAAAAGAGGAGTCTTCATTCCTTTCTGTTCAGCCGGAGGATCTAGGGTTTCCCTCACTTCCGCCCTATACTTCTCCCTCCGCCGGACTCCTCCTTCCTCTTCCTTACCTACTAGTAATCCACTCAGTCCCGTGCTTCCTTCGGGGCCCCAACTGGCTGTCTTGAGTCTCCTGTCTCTGCACACACCCGCTCTAAGTGCCCTGCTGATGCCTCCACTCCTGCCCCACACCCTCCTACAGTGTTAGCGCCTTTGCGAGAGGTGGCTGGGGCGGAGGGGGTAGTCAGAGTACATGTCCCTTTTTCATTGGCCGATCTTTCCAAAATTGAAAAGCGTTTAGGGGATTTCTCAGCTAATCCCACCGTTTACATAAAGGAGTTTAGATATCTTTGTCAGGCTTATGACTTAACTTGGCATGACCTCCAGGTTATCCTAACCTCCACCCTAAACCCTGAGGAGCAAGAGCGCATCCTAGCGGCCGCCAGGCAGCACGCCAACCAACTACATTTAACTGATGCCACCATCCCACTAGGGGAGCAAGCAGTACCCTCGGCAGACCCAGACTGGAACTACCAAGCGAACCAGCCTGGGCGCCGTAGGCGAGACATAATGGTTCAGTGTTTGTTGGCTGGTATGCAAACAGCCTCAAACAAAACTGTGAATTTTAACAAATTAAAAGAAATTATACAAAATCCAGAAGAAAATCCAGCCGCATTCTTAAATAGGCTGACTGAGGTTCTAACCCAATATACCGGTTAGATCCGGCCTCCCCCACAGGGGCCACCATTTTGGCGTCTTATTTCATTTCTCAATCAGCTCCTGACATTCGTAAGAAACTTCAAAAGGTAGAGGATGGTCCTCAGGCACCAATACAAGATCTGGTTAAATTAGCCTTTAAGGTCTATAACTCCAGAGAGGAGACGGCTGAGGCAGTGCGACAGGCACACCTCAAACAGAAGGCCCAACTCCTAGCAGCGGCTTTACAGCCCAATTGTAACCCCAGACCAGAGAGTACACACTCCGCAGACTCCAAGGCTACGAAAGGAGCCTGCTATAAGTGCGGCAAGGCAGGACACTATGCCAACAGGTGTCCGCAAGGTCCCCGAGCCCCAACGCCGCCTTGCTATAAGTGCAAGGCGTCAGGACATTGGGCCAATGAATGTCCTAAGCCTCGTCCACCAGCAACCCCCTGCCCTGCTTGCCAGCAGGGAGGACACTGGAAGTCTGATTGCCCCACCCTGAGAACAGGTGCTGCGTCTCCACGTGACCCCCTTTCCCAGGATCCTGGGAGCTCCTTCCAGCTCCTACATCTGGACGACAACTACAACTGAAGGTGCCGAGACTCGGGGACCCCCATCACCCTCGCAGAGCGCGGGTAACTCTCTGGTAGCGGGTAAGACAATCAATTTTTTAATCAACAGCGAGGCTACCTATTCTGTTTTGCCGTCCTTCTCTGGACCTAGCCTTCCATCCAATATCTCTATAGTAGGAGTAAGCGGAAAGCCATCCACCCACGAAAAACTCCACTCCTCAGTTGCTGCCTGGCCAACAACTACTCTGCACACTCGTTCCTCATTCCCAGCTAAAGAGGGCCCCCACCGGGAACAATCAGTGGACATCAGTTCAACTTTCCCCCACTCGCCTCAACTTACAAAACTTTTTAACTAGTTCATGCTCCCTGACCCCTGGCGCTTAGCTCGCTTTCTCACCATCTTCTACATAAACCTATCAGACTTTCAATACATAACCCAGACCCATATCTACCTCCAGACAATAGTCCAGAGCAGTGTTCTCCATCTCCTAACCTTCATTGAACATCTCCAGTGGCAAGGGACACTCCGTGACTACACGGAAAATGAAGTCTCATTTTATACTTATATTGCTGTTTCACTCATACACTCAGACCTTTGCTAGTCCGCCTACTGTATGGCAATTTTTTCTCATCACTGAAACTTGGTCACAAGACAGCCGAACACACTCAGTAGTACATAGCTCTGCCAGTTGCCTTCCTTAAGGCTATCAAACTTCTCTCCACACAATAGAGACCCCTTTCTCATGGCTCGCACTTATCTGCCAAAGGCTAGACTTAACCTACACTGTGAATATAACAATCTCTCCCACTGCTTCCTCTGTGAGGCTTTAGAAGGCCCCCACCTAGTGGCAGCCCCCATTGAAGGCTATTTCTCGTCCAAACTGCCCAATCCTTCCTTTCCGTTATTCAACTCCAAATTCATCCTGAGGTAATCATGCTCAGGCACCCAATGGAGGCCACACAGCCCCCATTGAAGGCTATTTCTCGTCCAAACTGCCCAATCCTTCCTTTCCGTTATTCAACTCCAAATTCATCCTGAGGTAATCATACTCAGGCACCCAATGGAGGCCAAACAGCCCCCATTGAAGGCTATTTCTCGTGCAACTGATCTCCCTCTCTAAAACTCTTAACCATACAGCCATTAACTGATCCCTCTATGTCCCCGTGTCCTTGGTCCCCAGTCTAACTTTATACAGCCAGGCAGAAGTAGCAGAGCTTTTCCAGCAACTTTCCATGCCACTACGCCACCCCCGTAAAAAAAAAAAAACGGGCTGTTTTCCTCCCTCTAGTTATTGGAATCAGCTGAAAGCCTGGCCTCCCTGCAGCACCGAACTACCTCAATAGCCTAAGTAGCTGCCCAAAACAGGCGAGCCCTAGACTTGCTTACAGCTGAAAAAGGAGGCACTTGTCTCTTCCTTGGAGAAGAGTGCTACTATTATGTTAGCAAGTCAGGCCTAGTAGACACTAGCATTCAAACCCTCAATAAAATTAAAAAAACTGAGATACAAAACCTTAACACCCCAACCTTGCCAGGACCTTCCTTCTGGGTTTTGCCCATATTCTGACAAATGCTTCCATACCTCGTTCCTATACTAATACTGTGCCTTATTTTATTCTTCATCCGTACGTCCAAATGCCAACCATGGGCCCCGCCCTTAACGACGCCCCTTAACAACACGAAGTAGCCAGACAGACCACGGCGCCCCTTTATCACTATTACCAATAAAAGGTTGGACTGTTTGGACGAACGGAGGCAAGATGGCGCACTTCCGGGTTCTTCATCCCCCCCAACTTTTCCCGCGCGCGCGAAAATGCAGCCGACGCCCGGGAAGGTGCAGACCAACTGGGCATGCGCCAGGTGACGTCAATCTGAAGAGACCAAGATTTACCTGGTCGCACCTGCGGAACGCCCCCGGACTCGCCCGTGCCCCGCCTATCGCCCTCCCACTCCCAGAAAAGCCGCTCCGGACCAGTGCCACGCGCGGACTTCCCAGCTTCCCCACTGCGGTCGGGACTGTCGGAATTCCGTCCGAGAGCAGCACGGAGAACTCTGTGGGCCTCATTTGCCGGAGGCCAACAGACCTCTCCTTACCCACCTTCTTCCCCTGAAGCTAGGTGACCAAAATAAACTTGCAGTTTTGCTCCTACCCTTGCCTAGTCGCTGGTTCCTTTGCGCCCGCTTTAGTGGTCTTAGAAAAAACAAGTCATTTCTAACCTCATGCATTTCAAGGAAATCACTTCTAACAACAAGCAGCCAGAAAGAGCAGACAGTAAAACACAGATAAGACAGCTGGGCACAGAGGGAGGGGGGAAAGTCTCTTGGGTGACCATCAAACTTCACACTCACATTTTGGGAGTGTAAATGGGCCCCATAAAAATGGGCCCCAGTAAAAAAGTGGGCCCTAATAAGCACATTCCTTTCCCTTTAGATGCGCTAAGACAGACAAGCTAAACCCAGACTAGCGGGTGGGGAGGGGTTCCCTGCAGCTGCAGAAGATGTATGGGAACAGACACAAAAACTCCCCCTCCCAGAGAAGCAAGAGGAAGAGACACAGAAACATTCCAAGTCTGTGATAAGCTCTCCTGCCCTGAACCCTTAAATACTCTGAGTCTATAAGAGACAGTGCCTCTGACCTACCTCGGCCAGAAGGCCTTCTCAGGTTTACTGTCCAAAACAAACCTGTCTTTGACTGTTGAGCCGCTTTTCCTGTTTCTTTCCTCTTTAACTCTTACACTCCTCCCCCGCATTCCTCGGGCACAGGTGTGGGCGGGGCCACCACCAAAGGCTGCCTGATTCAGAGCACTGGCTGGGGGGCGGGGGGGAGGAGGGTCCTTTTGTCAGGGGGAACCCTTCCACATCCTACCAGTCCCTCTCTAGAAGAAATAGCTTCTCTAGAAAAGGAAGCCTGCAGTTTTAAGGTTTTCAAAGACAGTTGTCGTAATTCCATGAACTCTGAATTTGCAGCTGAAGCTGAGTCAGAATGACATGACTGAGAATCCCAACAAGGTCCAGAAAAGGAAGCGGCATAGACGTCGAGATCAGGGCTCTACAATGATCCACCTGAAGGCTAACCAAGACATCCAGGGGAAATCGATGCCGAAAAGGAAGGGAGAGGCTGTCACTAGTGCAAATCCAAGCATAGCAGAGTGTCCCAGTTGTGGAGCAGGACCAGCTAGGAGTGAAGGACCAGTCAGGACTGAGAAGGAACAGCCAGGAGTGTCACAGTCACCCCTGCTCAGAAGGATAAAGAGTCAATCCCAGAGGTCAGTGGAGAAGGACAACACTGTGCCAGAGACGGGCAGCTTCTATGACACGAGAGTAGTTACAAACTCTCAGGAGAAACCCAGTAAGGAGCCCTCTGGGGACCAAGGACAGTCACTGACAAATGCTCTCCACCCCTAGAGTTTTTGGATGACTCCCATTTAGAAATCCAAAAGCATAAATATAGAGAGGTGGTGATGGAGCACCCCTCTTCAGGAAGCAACCAGTCTGATGTGGAGATCTCCACGGTCAGATTCTCTCAGGAGGAACCCGTCTCGCTGAAACCCTCAGCCATTCCAGAGCCTTCTTTCTTCACCACTATGTCATGTACCTGCCACATCAGTACAGTAGTACTTGGCGTATGTCAGCTAGTGCACCAGCAGCCCCATGCCTTCCAGCCACCTCTCTGTGGGCAGCAGCAGCAATGACACAGTACAAGCTGGGGGGAGCAGCTGGAATGCCTGAGTGATTCTTCCCCCAAATCTGCGATGCGCTCCCACAACATCTCCTGAGATGTGGAGGCCTCAGAGGAAGGCAGCTCCTAGAATTCCCATTCATTTCACTTCTCCAGAAACTTGGGAGGAAAAGAGGTGAAGCAGAAAAGAACATTCCAAGAGGAGACGCCTCCACGTCCTTATGGAGGACACGCATCCAGTTCCCTGCCAAAGAGCCACTGGGAGCCACGCCCAGAGCAGGGCTTCATTGATACCCATTGTCACTTGGACACGCTATCTTCCAAGTTGTCTTTCAAAGGGACCTTGACTAAGTTCAGAAGAATTTACAGCAGCTCCTTCGCTAAGGAATTTCAGGGTTGCATCTCTGACCTCTGCCATCCTCATACCCTGACAAATTGCCTGTGGGGAGAGCTGTTAAAAGAGGATGTGGTCTGGGGGGCCTTTGGCTGTCATCCTCATTTTCCATGCTACTACAGCTACAGTAAGAGTCAGGAAAGAAATCTTACAAGCCTTAAGGCATCCCAAAGCTGTGGCATTTGGAGAAATAAGCTTCGATTACTCCTTCAAGTGCACCATGCCTGTCCCAGAACATCACAAGGTATTTAAGAGACAGCCTATGCTGGCTGTGTCTCTAGAGAAGCCTTGGTGATCCACTGCCGGCAAGCTGACGAGGATCGGCTGGACACCATGAGAAAATGTGTGTCCTCTGACTACGAGATCCATAGGCATCACTTCTCTGCAGCTACCTGGCCATCGAGCCCCTGCTGAAGTACTTTCCCAGTGTCGGTGGGCCTCACGGCGGTCCCGACGTACTCCTCCGCCTGGGAAGCCTGGGAAGTGCTGAGGCAGATCCCACTGGAGAAAATCATCGTGGAAACGGATGCTCCCTACTTCCTCCCACGCCAGGTTCCCAAAAGCCTTTGCCAGTATGCCCCCCTGGGCCTGGCCTTGCATACGGTCCCAGAGATTGCCAGAGTCAAAGATCCAGTCTCCCACACCTTGGCCATTTTGCGTGAGAACACCAGTTGCCCCTACAGTCTTTAAGCAGAGAGGATACAGTCATTGGGAGTCTTCCAGTAAAGGGCAACCAGCCACCTGACATAATACAGGCTGGCCTGAAGTATGTGTCCCAGGGAAAAGTATGTGTTTGGAGGGCCGACTGGACACAGAAAACCAGGACGGGATATTTTTCCTCGAAGTGGGTCATGAGGCTTCAGCTTTTGGGTGGGGGAATGAGGGGCAAGGGGACTGCCCCTAATAGCACTGGGGTTTTGAGTCCCAGCCAAAATGCTCCAAGGCAGGAGCAAAGAAGAAGTGTGACATGAGGGTACAACGAGTTTGCCAATCCAAATCCTGTTCTCTGCAGCCTGTGTTTTTGAGCAGCCTGTGACTAAAGTCACCCTCCTACTCGTCTAAAAAAAAAAAAGAAAAACATAGTGTAGGTATACATAGGGTATAAACAGCTATATATATGTAAGGATCAGTACTATCCAAGACCGCAGGTAGTTACTGGGGGTCTGGGAACAAATCCCCCAAAGATAAGGGGGATCTACTGTGTCACCAAGTTAGATACACTGAAAGCTGATTCTTTTCTGGTTGAGTTCCCAAAACACATTTCGATTCTAGGCCCTTCCATCCTTTGTTTTTTTTTTTTTGAGACAAGGTCTCACTCTGTTGCCCAGGCTGGAGTGCAGTGGCGCGATCTCAGCTCATTGCAACCTCTGCCTCCCAGGCTCAAGCGATTCCTCCCACCTCAGTCTCCCAGGAAGCTGTGACTACAGGCGTGCACCACCACGACCAGCTAATTTTTGTATTTTTGGTAGAGACAGGGTTTCACCATGTTGCCCAGGCTGGTCTTGAACTTCTGAGCTCAAGTGATTTGCCCACCTCAGCCTCTCAAAGTGCTGAGATTACAGGCGTGAGCCACCACGCCCAGCCTGGCCTTTCCACTTTTGTCAAATGCTTTCCATGACTGACGTTTCACACATAAATAGAATTACTCACGTTTGCCATATTCCTAGCGTAACAGAAGCCAACCACAATAGTCCAACAATGAAGAATTTAGGCAAATAGAAAGTTAAACACTTTCTTTCTCCCTAAAAAGAAAAAAATACAAAGTAAGAAATAAAGAAAACCAAATTGGTAATTGTACATAACGTGATTTTTCTATTGAGTATGGGCCTGCAGGCAGGCTTCCATAGATAAATTCCTTTCTGGGCTGTCCTCAGAGTTCAGAAGGAAGGACACAGTCTGGAACCTCCCCCAGCAGTGCAGAGGGCTGCGGCTCACCTGGACGCGAATCCCATGGTACACGCACAGCCAGAAGAGCAGCAGGGCGCACAGAAACATGGACTGAAAAAGGTCGTCCAGCATCCCCGGGAGCCAGCTGTTGACCAGGAAGGAGAGGGGGAAGAACGGATCTGGAACACAAAGGGCAGAAATGCATGAGGAAAACAAGGCCCGCCAGCACCCAGCAGAGAGCACCCCAACCCTCTGCAGGGTCAGCACGTAGGAGAGAGCACCCCATCCCTCTGCGGAGTCGGAGCTCACTACCAGCTTTTCTCCCTGGTCAGAGCCAAAGGAAAGGTAGTGAACCAATGGCTATTTTGTCTTCCAAAACACCTAAAAGCCACTGAACAGATTGCTGCACTGATCGTGACAGAGCGCCACATACCGCTGCCATCAGCTCCTCCCGGAGCCTGGGAGTTCCGACTGCGGCAGCTCAGGAAGCAAACACTTTTGGAGCAGGAAAAGAGTAACAGCCAGCCACGTCTGGCCACCTTCAGCCAAGTTCCAGGACTGCTGTGTCTGTAGCACATCCAAGTTTTAACTACCAAACAGCCGCCTATTTGTTAGAGAGCCAGGCATCTGCCCCAGTTCGGTGTAACATGGCTCCTGGGGCGCCAGGGAGCACACGGCTACATGTTCCTTCTGGGGCTCCCTACGGGCTCTTCTGGGCCTAGGCCATCTCCAAGATGCCTTCCCGCTTTACTTCTTTTTTGTTTTGTTTTAAGAGATAGGGTCTTGCTGTTATCCAGGCTGGAGTGCAGTGGTGCCATCATGACTCACTGCAGCCTCAGACTCCCGGGCTCAAGCAATCCTCCCACCTCAGCCTCCCACGTAGTTGGGACCACAGGCACGCACCACCATGCCCAGCTAATTTTATTTTTTGTAGAGTCTTGCTATGTCACCCAGGCTGGTGTTAAACTCCTGGCTTCAAGCAATCCTCCTGCCCCAGCCTCTCAAAGTGCTGGGATGATAGGCACAACCCTGCACCTGGCCTCCAGCTTTACATTTTGAAGGGGAAAGTTCCTAAGTAAAAATGGAACTACCCACCATTGTAAAGCAGCAGCAGAGGCAGGAGAACAGACATCCACTTCTGCTCGATGCCCCAGTCTCTCATGGAAAATTTCCGGAGGGAATGCGCAAACAGGCACTGCAAACCAAATCAGGCCTCCAGTTACTGCTTTTGCTCACAGCCTTTGCTCACACTTTGCTTGCAGCCTTTGCTCACACCTTGCCCGCAGCCTTTGCTCACACCTTGCCCGCAGCCTTTGCTCACACCTTGCCTGCAGCCTTTGCTCACACCTTGCCCGCAGCCTTTACTCACACCTTGCCTGCAGCCTTTGCTCACACCTTGCCTGCATACCAGGTTGTCTTCTTTAATCAATGGTCTAGGTGCCCCATTAAGATCCACTGCCTTACGCCCTGGCTGAATTGCCTACTCTGTCCGGGAGGCCATCAGTGACAACCAAGACAAGGTTGTTACTTTCTGCAGAGAAGCAACAGCTAAGACAGGTTCCGAGCTGTCCTCATAGGAGCAGGAGAGGAGGAGGAACGTAATCCCTGCAAAAGGGAAGAGCACCCGCCCCCTCCACCGGTGAGCAAAACAAGGCCCACTTCCATTGGGCCTGCTCCAGAGAGCCCGCACTCAGAAGGACCCACCCAGGACACAGGCAGGCCACATCCCTGGGTGTGACAGGAGCCTCAAGTTCCTGGCAGTGCAAATGCTACAGATGGCAGCAGCTTCCAAGATGGTGCCAGGGCTCACCCACAAAAAGCCAAGAGAATGTAGGAGTCTCGTAACAATGGTCAGAGGATATGTTTCTTTTCAAACACCTCCCTGAAGAAAGTGTGTTAGGCCCGTGGAAGAAGTTTCTTTAAACTGCTTTAAAACATTATATATAAACTTATAATTTTTAGGCCCGGGTTTTGTTGTTGATTTGTTTTCTTATAATCTGATATAAGCCAGTAGTTTTCTAGGCAATGTGGATTTCCTTGCCTAGCGACCATCCTCCCTCTTTTTAAGAACATACTTAGGGCCCTGAGTAATAAATAGTTCTTTGGGCTCTAGAGTGTGGCAGCAGAATCTCAGGGCATCAGAGAGCCTTTGAGAAGAAGCAAGAGTTTGACTGTCCAGACACAAATACCAGCTTTCCGCTTTCATTTAGGAACCTCACTGGGGGAGCCCTGGCATCGTGGAGGCCCTGGGCTGGGCCTGACCACAACCTCCAGCTCCCGGTGGCTCCAGCACCCATGCCCTTCCCTCCAGCTCCCTGTGGCTCCAACACCCACGCCCTTCCCTCCAGCTCCCTGTGGCTCCAGCACCCACGCCCTTCCCTCCAGCTCCCTGTGGCTGCAGCACCCACGCCCTTCCCTCCAGCTCCCTGTGGCTCCAGCACTCACGCCCTTCCCTCCGGCTCCCTGTGGCTCTAGCACTCACGCCCTTCCCTCCGGCTCCCTGTGGCTCTAGCACTCACGCCCTTCCCTCCGGCTCCCTGTGGCTCTAGCACTCACGCCCTTCCCTCCAGCTCCCTGTGGCTCTAGCACTCACGCCCTTCACTCCAGCAGAGCATCTGCTCACAGGTGCACACGCCTGTGTCTTTCCATGCACAGTTACTCTGAGAAATACCAAGTGTTCCTGGGTGGACACATTTCCTAAATGTCACCTCCCCACCATCCTGCACCAGGACAAGCAGCTGATGAGGGCAGAATGCCACGCTTCAGGCGGCGACAGATCACTACATGAAGCACACTTTCCCTTCCTCCAATTTACTAATTCTCATCTTCACAGACTGGGGCTCTGGGGGGCTCCCCTGGGTTTCTCAGGGTAAGCATTTCCCCCAAAGCTACTGTGGGCTCGTGGACAGAAACCTCAGATCCCAAATGAGCCCAACGCCTGCATTTCCAAAACACTTCTCTTTGGCCTTATTCCTGAAAATGCCCAAAAACACAAAGGACTGGTACAACTATAAAAATATAAAATATAAAAACCCAAGAGCATGCTGCATCTGCACTCCGAGAAGCTCACTCAAATATGGCAGAGTTCCCTCCATACAGGTGAAATGGCACCTCTCACCGCACATGATGAACATTTACTTAAAACTCGGTGATGTGTAATGACTCCTGCACTCTACAGAAATCCTGAATACAGGATACCACATCATTAGTTCTCGCATGACAGCATCTTGGCAGACACAGAGTAGCAATATCAGCATAGCCCACTGGATGGAGCATCTGAGTTCAGATCAATCTCCATGTGGCTTGCACCGAAGATCATAACCGCATCAACCAGCTTCTTCCTGGCTGGGATCTGCCGTGGTCCATCAGGCGAATGGTACTCACAGTGACGATGAAGGTGAGCACCACAAAGAAAAACCGGAACCAGATTTCCAACTGGGAGAAGGCAGGGTTATAAGTCTTCCACTAAAATAGAAAGTGAGGAAAATGATTTGAAAAAAATATATGTGCATCTAAGAGAAAACACATAAGATTACTAATAGTTATCTCTAGATATGAGACTATATATATATACACACACACACATATATACTTTTTTTTTTTTTTTGGGATGGAGTCTCGCTCTGTCCCCCAGGCTGGAGTGAAAAGGCACAATCTTGGCTCACTGCAACCTCCGCCTCCCAGGTTCAAGCACTTCTCCTGCCTCAGCCTCCTGGGTAGCTGGGATTACAGGTGCCTGCCACCATGCAGGTTAAATTTTTATATTTAGTACAGTTTACTTTTTTATCAAAGGACACAGACATAAAAAATCTTAATTATCAAGAACAAAAAATAATTTCAAATGGTGTTATATGGATGATAAATCTGACAAATTATTTTATAATCATAAGAGCATTTGGATCTTTAATCTCATGTCAAAAATCAACCTTGTCAATCTCTTTATTAGAAATAGTCATACTTTCCATCAAAAGAAAGTTTTAAAAGATGTCAAAGTGCGACTAGAATGTTGTAACAAAGTCTAAGTAAAACCTTTAAGTATGAATGTGAAAGCAGAAGAGTGAGTTGCAGTTGAAGGAGTCCGTTCTGATGCTGACCAGGCAGTCCCAGGTGTGCCAAGTGTGCACCGCTAGAGCCAAGGACAGGACACTGCTGCTGACAGCAGGGCAGAGGCCAGCCACTGCCAACCTAAGCACAAGCCAGGTCCATAACCAGACCCTAGAACACTGCGCTCACAGGGCCAGTGAGCCTCATCATTCTGACGCATTGAATTCAAGTCATCTGAGCAATTTAAAAAATCTACTTCAGTACAGATAGAGTCACAGATGCTAGATTTATCTGTTACACACACGCACACACGCATGCATGCACAAGGATGATTTAAGACACCGGACCTGAGGAAGTCATGAAGGGTAGTAACCTCTGACTGATGGCAAACAATAAGGGGTGCCCCTGGTGGCCCCACATCATGGAGGGGAACCCAGGCAGAGCCATGGCTGGGAGTCCAGTGAGACAGGGCTGTCCTGAATCCACAGGACAGAGTGCTGGAAAAGAGAGCTGTACAGAGAAAGAATGAAGCTCCCCAAAAGCCAGTGCCTGGCACCCACAGAGCCAGTCATGGTACCTGTTCCCACAAGATAGAGAAGAAACTCACCATCAAAGGACACTGGGTAGCATATGCTAAATGCTTCTGCCTCAGTGGTAGGAAAAAATTAGCGTCAGACTTCATGCTGCTTTGGCCCCACCTAGCAATGTTGAAAAGCAAGGCCAGAAAAGATCAAACCATTTCCAAGGAAATTAACAACGTCCCAGAACAAAGCTCAGGGATATTTATAAGATATCAAACCTAGCAATCAATAATGTCTGGCATTGAACCGAAAGTACCAGACACATCAAAAAGCAGGAAAATACAAACCATATGAGGAAAAAACCAACCAATCAAAACTGGCCCAGAAATCACAGTTGACAAAATTAGCAGATAAGGAAATCAAGCAGCTAGATGAAAGATTTTTGTGTTAAAGACTTGGAAGATGATCAATAGATGAGACACTACAGAGATTGGTAAATGTGAAGGCACAGCAATAGAAGCTATCTAAAATAAAACTAAAAAAAAAAAAAACCTGAAAAAAATGAACAGAGCATCAGGAGCTTTGGACAACTTCAAGTGGCCTAATACAGGGGTCCCCAGCCCCCAGGCCAGAGACCAGTACTGGCCACGCGGCCTGTCAGCAACCGGGCCGTACAGCAGCAGGTGAGCAATGGGCCAACAAGCATTACTGCCTGAGCTCCACCTGTCAGATTGTCCAGGGCATTAGATTCTCATAGAAGCACGAACCTGCTGTGAACTGTGCAGAGGAGGGATCTAGGCTGCATACTCCTTATGAGAATCTAATGATAAATGTAATGCACTTGGGTCTTCCCAAAATCATCCCCAACCAACCCTGGTCCATGGAAAAACTGTCTTCCATGAAACCAGTCCCCAGTGCCAAAAAGGTTGGGGACCAGTGGCCTAATTTGGGGTCCCTGAATTTGGGAGGTCAGGGGACCAGAAGGACAAAGAAAGTATTTGAAGAGATAATGGCCAAAATGTTTCCAATTTGATGAAAACTATCAACTCACAAATCCAAGAAGCTCAATGGACCCCAAGCACAAGAGACGAGGAAAAGTAGAAGCAGCACCCTAAGAGAAAAATCTTCAAAGGGGGTGGGGAGAGGGAAGAACAAAGAACATTATTACAGAAAACGAAGATAAGGACAAAGATAAGGTGGACATCAGATTTCTTGTCAGAAAAATGCAAGCCAGAAGACAGTGACCAACATTTTCTAAGTGTGTGAATTAGGCCAGATGCTGTGGCTCACGCCTGTAATCCCAACACTTTGGGAGGCCGAGGTAGGAGGATAGTTTGACGCCAGGAGTTTGAGACTAGCCTGGTCAACACAGCAAGACCCTGTCTCTACAAAAATGAAAAATAAAAAAACTAGCCAGCCTGGTGGCGTGTGCCTGTAGTCACAGCTACTCAGGAAGCAGAGGTCAGGGTCAGTGAGCTATGATCATATCACTACACTCCAGCCTAGGTGACAGAGCAAGATCCCATCTCAAAAAAAAAAAAGTACATAAATTAAAACCACAATGTAAAACCATTAAATACCATTATACACCTATGACAACAGCCAAAATTGAAAAGACTAACCATACCCAGCATTGATGGGATACGAAGTAACTGAAACCCTCATACGCTACTGGTATAACATAAAATAACACAACCACTCTGCAAAACAGTTTGTGAGTTTCTTAACCGCATGGTCCAACCATTCCATTTCTAGCATTTATCCAAGAGAAATGAAGCATATGTCCACATAAAGATTTATACACAGATGTTCACTGCTGCTTTCTTTGTAACAGCCCCAAACTGGAAGCACTTCAAATGTCCATCAACAGATGAATGAATAAGCAATTTCTGTTACATTTATACTAGAATATCACTATGGACGCACTCATCATTGATCAAGCTCAAAATAATTATGCTACATGAAACAATTCAAACATACTGGAGTATATATTGTATAATGCCAGTTACATAAAATTCTAAAAAAAAATGCAAATAAGTGTGTTGTGAAAACAGATCAGTGACTTTCCAGGGATGGGAAAGGACAGGAGGAAGGGGCACAAGATGTTTAGGGATGATGGCTGGTGAGGTGATGCTTATGATCTTATTTGTGGGAACGGTTTCCCAGGTTTCACTGTGTGTCAACTGTACCTCAATAAAGCTGCCAAACAAAAACCAACCACTAACAATAGATGGTAATGGGGAAGTAGAGATCACAGTGATTCAGGTTCAAATTCCAGCTCTTCCTGTTACCAGTTGGGCAAATGACTTAATCTCATGAAACCTCATTTCCTCCATAAAATGGGGATGCTAGTAACCTACTTACCTACTTAACGTAATTATTGTAGCCTTTTAGCCTTGTTTTTATTTTATTTTATTTTTTTTGAGATAGTCTTGCTCTGTTGCCCAGCCTGGGCTGCAGTGGCAGGATCTCAGCTCACTGCAACCTCTGCCTCCCCGGTTCAAGTGATTCTCCTGCCTCAGCCTCCTGAGCAGCTGGGACTACAGCAGCGTGCCACCACTCTCAGCTAATTTTTGTATTTTTAGTCGAGATGGGGTTTCACCATATTGGCCAGGCTGGTCTCGAACTCCTGACCTTGTGATCCACCTGCATCAGCCTCCCAAAGTGCTGGGATTATAGGCATGAGCCACTGCACCTGGCCCTCTCCTGGGTTCAAGCGGTTCTGCTGCTTTAGCTTCCCAAGTAGCTGGGATTACAGGCATGTGCCACCACGTACGGCTAATTTTGTATTTTTCGCAGAGACAAGGTTTCACTATGTTGGTCAGGCTGGTCTCGAACTCCTGACCTCAGGTGATCTGCCAGCCTCGGCCTCCCAAAGTGCTGGGATTACAGGCATGAGCTACCACACCCAGCCTATCATAGCATTTTAATGAGATGATGCATATTAAAAGCTAAGCACAATGGCCAGCAAACAGCAAAGGTTCAGTAAACAAGAGTTGCTACTACAAATCCAAAACATCATATAACTATTAGGATTATTGCTACAGCATTTAAATATTATAACAGTATTATATCATTTATAGAATGATCAAAGTAGTGACTTGAGCATTTAGGGGGAGTGTTGATATAAACATAATATTCAGATTAAAAACGTTTACTACATATAATATTCAGATTAAAAACGTTTACTACATGTCTTAGTTGAACAAACATACTCAGACACAGTCAAGAAGAGAAAAAAAAAAGAATTGCTACCATCAGAAAAAAACACAAAATTTGCTTGAAGTAACAGGCCTGAAAGGTTGGGTGGTTGTTTTTACTCTCAAGGAACCGTAACTCTTAAAAAAATAACCTCAGACTCCCCTGGAGGAGGGGGATTCTAGCTTAAGATTCTGTTAGAGCAACAGAAAATAATCAACTCACTCTCATTAAAAATTAACACTAGGGTCAGATGCGGTGGCTCACAACTGTAATCCCAGCACTTTGGAAGGCTGGGGTGGGTGGATCACCTGAGGTCAGGAGTTTGAGACCAGCCTGGGCAACATGGCGAAACCCCAACTCTACTAAAAATACAAAAATTAGCCAGGCATGGTGGTGTGTGCCTGTAATCCCAGCTACTTGGGAAGATGAGGCAGGGAGAACTGCTTGAACACGGGAGGTGGAGGTTGCAGTGAGCCGAGATTGCACCACTGCACTCTAGCCTGGGCAACAGAGCAAGACCCATCTCCAAAAAAGAAAAAAGAAAAGAAACATTAACACTAGGCTGGGCATGGTGGCTCATGCCTACAATCCCAGCACTTTGGGAGGCCGAGGCAGACGGATCACCTGAGGTCAGGAGTTCAAGATCAGCCTGATCAACATGGTGAAACCCCATCTCTACTAAATATAGAGACATGGTGTTGCATGCCTGTAATCCCAGGTACTCCTGAGGCAGGAGAATCGCTTGAACCCAGGAGACAGCGGTTGCAATGAGCCGAGATTGCATTGCATTCCAGCCTGGGCAAAAGAGCAAAACTCCATCTCAAAAACAAAAACAAAAAAATTAACACTAGAAAACAATGCTTTATTCAATAAATGTAGCTAATCTAAAACATGCATTTTAGTTCTAAAATGTGAGCTAATGAGAGAGCACACTTTGGTCCAGCTTTCAAACGAGACCCTGCGCACCAAGCCTGCTATGTGCCCTGCAGGAGGCAGGCGGCACCTTCATCACACTCTATCCGGGCTTGCTTCCTCCTGTCATGCGTCCCCATCCTCCTGGTTATGGGAAAAGCCGTTTTCACATATGCTGACTCTCTGGGAGGCCAAGCAGCCAAGCAGAATCACCCGCGTGCTCCTCCTGGGCCAGCCCAGCTGACAGCTCAATCCGACGTGCATTTGTGCCAAGGGCTTGAAAGGCTGTGTCTTCCTAAGCAAACTGCAGACCCGAGAGTAGGGCCTTGGCCCCTCCATGACACACAATGGCCTCCAGGTGCACTGGATCCCGTGAGCTGGGGCCAGAAGGTCCACAGGGAGCAAGCCCAGCCAGCGCCACACAGGTGTCCAAGCAGAGGTCATCCCGTCCCGTCCCGTGGGCACTGTCAGGTCCACTGTGTGGACCCAACTCTAGGGAACTGGATTTGGGGGTTTTGTTTGTTCTGTGTTTATTTTTAAACTCCCAAATACATTTTTGAAATTAAAACGTAAAATAAGTAAAATGAAATAAAAAGTACAGTTCCCAGAAAATACCTTGGGGCTTACACATTCCCTTTGAAATCTGAAGCACTGTCACTCGGTACTCAAGTTTTGACGTCAAGGTCCCTTTGGCATCACAAAGCTGCTGTCTTTGTCCTTCCAGAGCCAGAACTTGCCCTGTGACGCCACGAAGTTACCTTTGGAACAAGTGCCCACACCATATCCTGGGCCACACCTCCCCAATTACATCTCCCGTGCGCCCATCCATCCATCCACATCTGCTGAACACAACCTTGTTCTCCGCGCAAGCACGGGTGATGTCAAATCCCATGCAGCACGAAATAAGTGATTTTAACAAAAATGTGACCAGTAAAAGGCCTCCAGGAGCTGACTGGCTCTTTGGCGCAGAACAAACGTTTCCTCACATCCTCAGAGTCCTCTGAATGGACAACCACAGAAACAGATGTGGTGAGGGACGTGTCACAGTTACCTGTGCAGCACCAAGCAAAGTGCCTGGGCTAGGGGCCCAGCTTCAGATTCACAGCCTGGGTCCCCATGTTTTAAAACAACATGAAATGGCCGGGCGCAGTGGCTCACGCCTGTAATCCCAGCACTTTGGGATGCCGAGGCGGGCAGATCACGAGATCAGGAGATCGAGACCATTCTGGCTAACACGGTGAAACCCTGTCTCTACTAAAAATACAAAAAATTAGCCGGGCGCAGTGGCAGGCACCTGTAGTCCCAGCTACTCGGGAGGCTGAGGCAGGAAAATGGCATGAACCCGGGAGGCAGAGCTTGCAGTGAGCTGAGATAGCGCCACTGTACTCCAGCCTGGGCGACAAACAAAACAAAACAAAACAAAACAAAACAAAACAAAACAAAACAAAACAAAACAAAACATGAAAAGCACTGTCCAGGAATACTGGGGGGCTGGAAATGAGAACAATGTAGCAAGCGCAGGTCCGAGAAGCCAGGTGGCACTCAAGAAAGTCTAGTAAGCACAGGTCCAAGAAGCCAGGCGGCACTCAGGAAAGCACAGTAAGCACAGGTCCGAGAAGCCGGGCAACACTCAGGAAAGTATGGCCTGGTGCTCTCCTCTCAGTTCCCCTGGGAAACCGGAGGGCAGCCGCAGGTAACAGCCTGAAGTACTCTGGAATGTGAGCTGCTGTTTTCATCTCACACCCCAGTCAAAGGTCATGGCTTAGAGGAAAATGGAGGAAATGAGACGTGAATAGCTGGCCACAGAGTGTCACTCAAAAGTCGGCCGGAAAAACAATCAGAGCAAAAAATGCCCAGAGTAACCAAAAGGACCCAAGGTGCTAAGGATGACGCATGTGACGTGACCAGAGAAGGTGCCTGCAAAATCTCAGAAGAGAACAAAAAAGTGAGTACAAGTGATCTTTGTGGTGTCAAAGGTCACTGTATGCAGAGCACGGCCGATGAAACCACCTTTTAAAAATGCATATGAGGTAGCATCATCCCACAAGTGCCAGTGAGACCTAGTGAGTGGTCTCATGGCCTGAACGTGGCAATGGGCGTGGGCACGATGTATTCCAAAGAGAAAGAGCTGATAACAAGAGGGATAGAGAGAAGGATCACCACTTGCTACAGTTTGAATTTGTCCCTCCAAAATTCATGTTTAAACTTGGCCCCCATTATGGTGGTACTGTGAGGTGGAGAATCTGGGAAAGTGATTATGTCATAAGGACTCTGCCCTCATGAATGGATTTGCACCTTATAAAAGGAATAGAGGGGTGCGGTGCAGTGGCTCATACCTGTAATCCCAATACTTTTGGAGGCTGAGGTGGAAGGATTGCTTGAGCCCAGGAGTTCAAGCCTGGGCAACACAGTGAGACCTTGTCTCTAGAAAAAAAAAAAAAAAAATTAAAAAATCTGGCCGGGCGCGGTGGCTCAAGCCTGTAACCCCAGCACTTTGGGAGGCTGAGGCGGGCGGATCACAAGGTCAGGAGATCGAGACCATCCTGGCTAACCCGGTGAAACCCTGTCTCTACTAAAAAAAAAAAAAATACAAAAAACTAGCCGGGCGAGGTGGCGGGCGCCTGTAGTCCCAGCTACTCGGGAGGCTGAGGCACGAGAATGGCGTGAACCCGGGAGGCGGAACTTGCAGTGAGCTGAGATCCGGCCACTACACTCCAGCTTGGGCGACAGAGCGAGACTCCGTCTCAAAAAAAAAAAAAATCCAAGCCAGGCATGGTGGTGTGTGCCTGTCTGGTTCCAGCTACTCAGGAGACTGGGGTGGAAGGATCGCTTGAGCCTGGGAGGTTGACATTGCATCGAGATGTGATTGTGCCACTGCACTCTAGATTGGCTGACAGAGTAAAACCCTGTCTCAAAAAAGGGGGGGCTAGCTGAGGCCCCCTTTGTCCTTCCATACCTTCCACGGAGGGCACAGAATGTGTCCTTTCCAGAGGATGCAGCAACAAGGCACCATCTTGGAAGCAGCGAACAGCCCTCACCAGACACCCAAACCTGCCAGTGCCTGGATCCTGGACTTCCCAGCCCTCCACAACTGTAAGGAATAAATCTGTATTATTTATAAATTACCCGGTGTGTGATGTACAGTTACAGCAACATAAAGACTAAGACACCATTCTACTTCAAAAAGATAAAACATTTAAGTAGAAACCAGTGAACCAAATGTTCATGGAAAATGGGGTTGAGAACAAAAGGAGAGAGAAATCAGCTTCTTGAGTTAAAGGGAGACGGCATCAACAACAGTGCCAGATGGAAGACACAGCCCACACGACAGGCTCAGGCAGGAAAGGGCCATCGACCATCTAGACATCTGCTCAGCACAGACAACTTCCACTGAAAACAGAGCCTCATCTGAACACGCTGGGTGCATGGTGACAATTTTCTCTCAGTACATTAGGGAAGTGATACGGTTTAGCTGTGCCCCCACCCAAATCTCAACTTGATTATATCTCCCAGAATTCCCATGTGTTGCGGGAGGGACCCAGGGGAGGTCATTAAATCATGGGGGCCAGCCTTTCCCGTGCTATTCTCGTGATAGTGAATAAGTCTCATGAGATCTGATTGGTTTATCAGGGGTTTCCACTTTTGCTTCTTCCTCATTTTCTCTTGCTGCTGCCATGTAAAAAGAGCCTTTTGCTTCCCGCCATGATTCTGAGGCCTCCACAGCCATGTGGAACGTAACGTCCAATTAAACCTAACCTTTTTCTTCCCAGTCTTGAGTATGTCTTTGTCAGCAGTATGAAAACAGACTAATACAGGAAGCAACTAGGGTCATTTTACCCTGAATTTGATTGTCATCAACAAGGAAGAGCTGATTAGCGAAACAAACAGTGGCACCAGGGGAAGGTGTCCGTGTGGTCCTGGTGCTCTTTTATCAGAGCCAAGGGCACCACCAGGCTCAGTGAAATGGAGCCCCGACTCCAGCAACGCAGAACTCAGAACTCCAAAGGCCAAAGATTTCCCAAGGAAACGTCAAACAAAACAAAAGCAACAGAAACTCTCAAAGGTTAATTGCATCAGTATGGCCAGCCACACACGGTACTGCTGAAGAAGCAAGAGCTGTCTCAAGAAATGTGCAGCCACACTGGCAGCAGCTCCAATGTGTCAGGCACACCATATACCATTAAGTTCCTACTGAAGGTAACGTGTATTAAGAATTGGACAGGTATCGGGCAGGCGCGGTGGCTCACACCTGTAATCCCAGCACTTTGGGAGGCTGAGGTGGGTGGATCACAAGGTCAGGAGATCGAGACCATCTTGGCTAACATGGTGAAACCCCGTCTCTACTAAAAATACAAAAAATTAGCTGAGCACGGTGGCGGGAGCCTGTAGTCCCAGCTACTTGGGAGGCTGAGGCAGGAGAATGGTGTGAACCCGTGAGGTGGAGCTTGCAGTGAGCCGAGATCGCGCCACTGCATTCCAGCCTGGGGATAGAGCGAGACTCCGTCTCCAAAAAAAAAAAAAAAAAAAGAATTGGACAGGTAACCTAAATTACAGTTCAATGAACGTCACAAATTGAACACACCTGTGTAATGGTACTCTGACCAGGACACAGAACATCGCCAGTACCCCAGAAGCCCCTCCCTTGATGCTTCCTTCCAGCCACTAACCTATCCAGAGGTACACTAACCTTGATTGAACAGCATCGGTTAGTTTTGCCTGTTTTTGTAATTTATATAAACGGAATCATACGCCCTGTACTGTTTTGCATTTGGCTTATTTCATTCAACATTATGCTTCAGAAAGTCCTCCATGACATTACATGAAGCTGTGAAAGTTCATTCTCCTGGCTGTATAGTATTCTATTATGCAAATATAGCAGAATATATGTACTCATTTTGCTGCTAGTATACAGTTTACAGTTTGGCTATTAAAAATTGTGCTGCTATGGCCGGGCACGGTGGCTCAAGCCTGTAATTCCAGCACTTTGGGAGGCCGAGACGGGCGGATCACAAGGTCAGGAGATCGAGACCATCCTGGTCTCTACTAAAAAATATAAAAAACTAGCCGGGCGAGATGGCGGGCGCTTGTAGTCCCAGCTACTCGGGAGGCTGAGGCAGGAGAATGGCGTAAACCCGGGAGGCGGAGCTTGCAGTGAGCTGAGATCCGGCCACTGCACTCCAGCCTGGGTGACAGAGCGAGACTCCGTCTCAAAAAAAAAAAAAAATTGTGCTGCTGTGAATATCTAAATGCATGTCTTCTGGTCAACATACATATGCATTTCTGCTGTATCAGTTTACATGCTCCCCAGCAGGGGCAAGGGCTCCGTCTGCCCCACATCCTTGCTAGCTTCGGCATATTCTGTCTTATTTCTGCCATTCTGGTGGGTGTGTAGTAACATCACTAAAATACCATTAGTGTCTACTTATTATAACTTGTTTACTTCCAAAAAGAAATGAAGGCAGCTTATAATAAAAAGCCAGATTAGATAGAAATAAGTGTTTTAAAAGGCAAAATAGTGAAGAAAGAATGCAGATAATTATACCAGAAATCCATACCAGGATGTTAGTAATTAGTACAATTCGGCAAAAAACTGATTTCTGAAATTTCTGACAGCCAGGACCGAGAGAGAAATGTAATGCATCCCATGGCTTTCACTCTCTAATAAAACGCATTATAACAAATAGCAAAAGAAATTCTGTTTTTGCTTTTTGGTATTTACCCAAAGAAATTGAAAACATTGGGGCCAGGCAAGGTGGCGCACGCGTGTAATCCCAGCACCTTGAGAGGCTGGATCACCTGAGGTCAGGAGTTCGAGACCAGCCTGGCCAACATGGTGAAACCTCGTCTCTACGAAAAATATAAAAATTAACCAGGCACGGTGGCAGGTGCCTGTAATCCCAGCTACTTGGGAGGCTGAGGCAGGAGAATCGCTGGAACCCAGGAGGCAGAGGTTGCAGTGAGCTGAGTGCCATTGCACTCCAGCCTGGGCAACAAGAATGAAATTCTGTTTCAAAAAAACAACAACAAAAACAAAGTTGAGAACTTATGTCCACAGAAAAACCTGTATACAGATGTTTATAGTAGCTATGTTCCTAACTGTCAAAACATAAAAGCAACGAAGATGTTGTCCTTCAGCCAATGGACAAACAAGCTGCAGTACATCCAGACAATGAAATTATTCCATGATGAAATGAGCAATCAAGCCATGGAAAAAACTTAAAATGCATATAACTTAGTGAAAGAAGTCAATCTGAAAAAATTACATACTATATGATTCCAACTAGATGACATTCTGGAAAAAGCAAAACCATGGCCTGGCGCAGTGGCTCACGTGTGTAATCCCCAGCACTTTGGGAGGCCGAGGCAGGCGGAATACCTGAGATCAGGAGTTCGAGACCAGCCTGGCCAACATGGCAAAAACCCGTCTCTACTAAAAATACAAAAATTAGCTGGGCGTAGTGGTATGCGCCTGTAATCCCAACTACCCGGGAGGCTAAGGCACGAGCATCACTTGAACCTGAGAGGCGGAGGATGCAGTGAGCCAAGATCTCACCACTGCACCCCAGCCTGGGCAACAGACTGTCTCAAAAAAAAAAAATAAATAAATAAATAAAGCAAAACCATAGAAACAGTAAAAAGACAGGTGGCTGCCAAGGGTCTGAGGAGGAGGGAGGGATGAATAGGTAGAGTACAAAGGATTTTCAGGGCACTGAAATGAACCCCTATGGTACTATAAATAGTGGATCTTACAGAATGTACAACACCAAGAGGGAATCCTTATGTAAACTGTGGGCTCTGGGTGGTGTGTCAATGTGAGTTCATTAACTGTAACAAATGTACCACTCTGGTGCGAGATGTTGACAATGGTGGAGGTTGTGCATGTGTGGGAGGAGAGAGCATTTAGGAACTCTCTGTACCTTCCTCTCAATTTTGCTGTGAACCTAAAATTGCTCTAAAAAATAATAATGTGGAAAAAATTTTGGAGGTTTAAAGTTCACAACACAATGTCTTCAACAATAATTTTATAAAAGACATAGAAACACTTTGCATACAGTTCTCTAATTTCTTAGTGCATCTCTCTACAAGCTGCCAGCATAACGCTGATTATGTGATTCTCTGAGGATACTGAGTCACACCAGGAGAAGCAGCATTCAGGGCTCGCCAGCACCTGAGGTTCTCGGATGGATTCTGGCATATGCCCAGGACTTCCCCCTTCAAATATTAGTTGCCTCAGGAGTTTTTGTTTTGTTTTCAAATAATTTTCTTTTCGGGTAATAAAAATAATAAACAGCCATTACGGTAAATAAAGGAAAACACAGAAGAAATTAAACATTAATCCCACCATCCAGAGACAGCCTTCTAGACATCTAGTTTTCTATAACAGAAACACTTCTAATTCATGCGCTTTTGTTTTCTTTTTTTTTTTTTTGAGACGGAGTCTGGCTCTGTCGCCCGGGCTGGAGTGCAGTGGCCAGATCTCAGCTCACTGCAAGCTCCGCCTCCCGGGTTCACGCCATTCTCCTGCCTCAGCCTCCCGAGTAGCTGGGACTACAGGCGCCCGCCACCTCGCCCGGCTAGTTTTTTGTATTTTTTTTTTTTTAGTAGAGACGGGGTTTCACCGGGTTAGCCAGGATGGTCTCGATCTCCTGACCTCATGATCCGCCCGTCTCGGCCTCTCAAAGTGTTGGGATTACAGGCTTGAGCCACCGAGCCCAGCTGCTTTTGTTTTCTTAAATCAATATATAGTTTGTGCTAGCTATCCTATTAACTTACTATTTTAGTAGCTACAGAACTAATTTATTTAACCAGAAATCTACTGCTGAAATACATATTGCTTCCAACTTCTTACTCTGAGGAATAGGTTTGAACATAAATCACTGTATATGTTTCTACTTCCTTAGTATCAATTTCTAGAATTAGAATTACTAAGTCAAAAAGAACATGGAAGTAGAAGCTTTTATACGCTGCTAAATTACTCCAAAAGTTAAATCAGTTTACACCCCCTTTCATGTGTATGAGAAAACTTGTGTCCTAGCATTTCGCCTACCATGTTATCTTATTTGTTGTTTTTAATATTTGCATTGTTTTTTTTTTTTTTTTTTTTGAGACAGGGTCTCACTCTGTCACCCAGGCTGGAGTGTGCAGTGGTGTGATTACAGTTCGCTGTAGCCTCAAACTCCCAGGTTCAAGTGATCCTCCTACCTAAGCCTCCCTAGCAGCTGGGACTACAGGTATGCACCACTACGCATGGCTAACTTTTAAAATTTTGTTTAGAGATGTGGTCTCAGCTAGGCTGATCACCTGAGGTCAGGAGTTTGAAACCAGCCTGGTCAACATGGTAAATCCTCATCTCTAATATATGAAAATTAGTAGGGCATGGTGAACTATTACAGCTATTAGTAGCTGTAATCCCAGCTACTAGGGATTACAGCTAAGGCAGGAGAATTGCCTGAACCCGGAAGGCAGAGGTTACAGTGAGCCGAGATCGCGCCACTGCACTCCAGCCTGGGAGACACAGTGAGACTCCGTCTCAAAAACAAAAAAACAAAGATGGGATCTCATTATGTTGTCCAGGCTGGTCTCCAACTCTTGGGCTCAAGCAAGCCTCCTGCATCAAGTTTCCAAAGTGCTGGGATTACAGGCATAAGCTACTGCTCCCAGCCCAAACTATGAAGATTGATTGGTAAAAAAAGGCATTCATGGCCGGGCGCAGTGGCTCACACCTGTAATCCCAGCACTTTGGGAGGCCGAGGCAGGCGGATCACGAGGTCAGGAGATCGAGACCATCCTGGCTAACACGGTGAAACCCCATCTCTACTAAAAATACAAAAAATTAGCCGGGCGTGGTGGCGGGCGCCTGTAGTCCCAGCTACCCGGGAGGCTGAGGCAGGAGAATGGCGTGAACCCCGGGAGGCGGAGGTCGTAGTGAGCCGAGATCATGCCACTGAACTCCAGCCTGGGTGACAGAGCGAGACTCCATCTCAAAAAAAATAAAAATAAAAAATAAAGGGCATTCATTCTTGAACTCTCTAATCTTTGCTTTATAGCAAGGATGAACGTAATTTCAGAAGTCTGTTGCCATGTGAATTTCTGAAATTGCAAGGTGCTGTATTGCTGTTCTTTCATTCAACCAATACATATCTATTGCAAGCCTAGCAGCTGCTGGGTGCTATGCTGGCTGCTAGGGAAATGAAATGTACAAAAATGCAGAAAAATCTTTGGTGACATCCCTAACAAATCCCCAAGGGTCTTAAGGACTGTCTTTCCAGATGCTGAAGAGTGCCACCAGAAATGAGGCTCTGGCTGTGCTGTAATTCAAGGTGAGTGGTTCCCACGGTAACGTCTTTTGAACCCATTCCTTTTTGAGCCCCACAACAATATTGTATCACTTGCCTTCCATCAGCAACGGCAGAATGGCATGTACCTAGTTTACCTAAGATACGTACCAAATTCTTCAGGAACAACTTTAAGAGGAAATAAACAGATACAAAAGATGGAAGGACAAAAACCACAAAGGCAAAGAAAACAGTGGCCCACACCCATGGAATAGGGTCAGAATGAACTACAGCCTCTGGAGAAAGGTGCTGAGAACCATAAAAGGCTTGTAGGAGATGATGTTCTAATAAAGAAGATGATGGAAGGGAGAGGTCCCTTGTTTGTCTGCACTGTTGAATCAGAATGATTCTGAAATAGCCAAGTCTAAAGCACAGATGGTTAGCAAAGGACTACATCAAAGTATGCCTAAGCTCAGTGCACCTGCCTCAGACCCCATCTGGGATCCCCCCCGGCACCATGAACCGGAGGACACAAGCAGAATACTAATCAGATTCTCTGAGGACAAAGATCCAGGAGATCATTCAGACTGCAAAGACCAGACCCCAGATTCAGATCCAAAAGATCTGGAAAGGCTGGCTGAGGCAAAGGGCGGAAAGGAAGAGGCCACTCGTGAGAGAGAGCCAGCTCAGGTGTCCCAGCAGCACAGCCCAGGGCCACCTGCTCCTTCCACATCAGGAACCCCTGCCACTGCAGCCGGGGGACTGGGGCAGCTTCAGGAAGGAAACCTGGAGCCAGAGGGGTGCACAGGTCACATCCCTAGCACACTGTGAAAGAAAAGAACCATTTCAGAGGGGAGGAGACGGCCGCCTTCAAAGGGCTATAGGGTAGACAGAGGAGAAAACTCATTTTGTGTAGTTCACAACAGCATTATTCACACCAGCCAAAAAATGGGACAAAACCCAAATGCCCATCAACTGATGAACGGATCAACAAAATGTGGTCTAGCAATACAACAAAGTATCGTTTAGCAAAATGAAGGAGTGAAGTACGGAGCCCGCGACAACCTGGATGGACCCTGAGACATCATTGCTTTCACTAAGTGAAAGCAGCCAGTCACCAAACACCACATGTTGCGTGATTCCATTCACGTGAAATGTCCAGACCAGGCAAATCCATGGGGACAGAGAGAACGTTAGTGATTGCCAAGGACTGTGGGGAGGGAATGGGAAATGACTACTAACAGGTTTCTTTAAGAGGCAATGAAAATGTTCTGGAACCAGGATGACTGGACAACTCTGTGACTGTGCTAAAAACCACTGAATGGGCCGGACGTGGTGGCTCAGGCCTGTAATCCCAGCACTTTGGGAGGCCAAGGCGGGCAGATCACCAGGTCAGGAGATTGAGACCATCCTGGCCAACATGGTGAAACTCCGTCTCTACTAAAAATACAAAAATTAGCTGGGCATGGTGGCACGCACTTGTAATCCCAGCTACTTGGGAGGCTGAGGCAGGAGAAATGCTTGAACCCGGGAGGCGGAGGTTGCAGTGAGCCAAGATCGCAGCCACGGCACTCCAGCCTGGTGACAGAGTGAGACTCCATCTCAAAACAACAAACAACCAACCAACCACTGAATGTGTGCTTTCACTAAAAGGGCAAACTTTCTACTTTGATAAAGCTGTTTTTTTTTGAAGGTATCCACTAGTATCTCCATTTAATATTCACAGCTCTATGAGGCAGCTATTTTACACATAAGAAAACTGAGGCTCAACAAAATCGCATGGTCAATGATGGAGGTAGGGCAAGAAACCCAGCTCACCGTCCAGTCCAAATCCCCACTCCTCGTCACTACGCTGGTTCTACTGACTCCTAATGAGTGGAAAGGGGAGATTTCAGCTGGACACAAGAAAGGACAGTGTAACAATTAGAACAGTGCCCTCCCACTCACCGACAGTTCAGGCAGAGACTGACAACCACTCACAGGGGCCAGAGAAGGGGGTGCTGCGTCTGCAGGAGGGTGTACCTGCTAACCCCTTCACTGCCTTGCAGCTGAACACACTATACACTCTCTTCTCTAAATCTCAAGACACCTAAGGTTTGCCCTGTCTCTATGCTATTGAACCTATTCTTGGTTCCATATACTTAAAAAACTGTAGTTTTCCTATAATTTTTAAAAACTTTACATGTCCTCCACTTTCCAAATTAACATTATTTAGATGTTGAGATGTATTTCAATCATTGAGCAAAAGAATGGGAACTAGAACATGAGCCATGGAAACATGCAGTCAGCTGGTATACTTACTGTGAAGTTCATTCCCTTGATGGGGAGCTTCAGGTGTTCAAATCCCACTATCACCGTATACTGAGTGTAATTCAGGTAGCCAAGGTGAGCCACAATAATCTCTGCACATTTCTGCAAATACACAGGACGATTTGCCTTTAAAGAAAGCAAGACTCACGCTCCCACCAAATAACCCATGAAGTAACACATTTCAACAGCAGATGAGCAGAACTCATCGTCTCCAGGGAACTCTCCAAAAGCCCAGAGAAAGTCAGATGCCAGCCAAACAGTTCCTAGAAAGAATGAACCAAATGGGTATTTTCGGAAACATAATATATGATTTACACCAATTAGAATCTTTTCTACTTTGGATGACTGAAAATAAGTCACTGTGTAAGAAAGTTAACAGTGCAATGCAAGCCTGACATTTCCATAAATATGTAACACTAGAACACGGGGGAAACGTAAGCTAAGACACGTCAGCGCCGACACTGCGACCTAATTTGTCCTCCCTGGCCCAATTTTGCGACTGTTGTAGTAATAAACAGAGTGAATTACCTATTTTTCTTTCTCTCTTTTTAACCTGTCACTCTATACATGGAGCCCTCTTTCCTCTCCATCCTGCACCCTCCACCCTCCACTCCAAGTCAAAGCAAAGGCTGTGTGCACAGCAGCAAGTGCGGCACTGTTGTCAAGAGCTCCTTCCTTTTGTCCTTTAGAATTAAAAGCTAGGTCTCCTCTGCTTTGTTATCCCTTTCCAGAGTGGCAGGGAGGACAAACCCTCATGCAGGGATACAGAGGTGCACCCACTGGCCACGCACACAGAGCCGGCCACTCCTCCCCAGCAAGCTTGGCCCTGGCCCTGCCTTTCGGAATATCGCTCTCCACCATCCTGCTGCTGCCCAGAGCAAATGGGTGGTTCTCTGGCTTTCTAATAGGGCATCACTCCAATGACTGGTCAAGCCTCGAATGTCTGAGGTCAGGTAAGAAAACAGGTGTGGGTTTTACACAGCAGCCTTAAAAAGACAAAGGGTGGCCAGGCGTGGTGGTTCATGCCTGTAATCCCAGCACTTTGGGAGGCCAAGGCAGGCGGATCACTTGAGGCTAGGAGTTCAAGGCCAGCCTGGCCAACATGGTGAAATCCCGTCTCTACTAAAAGTACCAAAAATCAGCTGGGCGTGGTGGCAGGCGTCTGTAATCCTAGCTACTCAGGAGGCTGAGGCAGGAGAATCCCTTGAACCTGAGAGGCGGAGGTTGCAGTGGGCCAAGATTATACCATTGCACTCCAGCCTGGGCAACAAGAGCAAAACTCCATCTCAAAAACAAACAAACAAAAAGGCAAGAGGACAACTGTCAGGGAGGAGGACGAGGAGTGGAGTTGGGTAACACAGTGGGGTGCTGACCTAAGGGAACGGGGAGAAAGAAGAGGAGCGGAGTGTGCAGGGGGCTGAAGGCAGCACCAAGGTCACCATCTCAACTCACAAAACACTTCAGCCCACTGGCAGCCCTGGGCCTGCACCGAAGCCCACAGTGCTCCGCAAGGAGGGGCTGCCCTGCGAAGGGGCTAAAGGTGCCCTCCTCCCACTCTCCTATGCCAGAAGCACAGGTCATCTGCTATTTTCATCACATTGGAAAGGCAAGCCAAGGCTTCCTTTCCACCTGATCAGCTCTCATTGGAATCTGCTGCCTGCCCTCTGGGCAAGTGTGTGATCCACGTTCTCGGCAAAACTAACTTCACCTTTCCCCTCCGGCAGTTGGGTCACAGGATGAGGCGTAGAGGCAGGGGTGGCTAAGGACTATGCAGGAAGGGATGGCTTAAAATTTGTAAACACATTTTTGCTGGGTAGACAAACATCTCTTGCGAGTTCAAGAATTTGTCTCACTTTTCAGGGATGTTTTAATTAACAAAAGAGCTATATCTCAGGCTGCATATACTTATGAGTTTAAAAAAACTACACCAAAGATTCTGGCATCCAAAGTTCAAACCACGGTTCTGCTGCTGACTATGATGTACCTCTGAAAATCACATGATGGTACCACAGCTTTCTCACCTGCAAGGTGTGGAAAGCCTTGCTACTACCTACGTCAGACAATGGCTTTTCTTTACAGCAAAAAAAAAAAAAGCAAGTCAGGTACGGTGGTGAACACCTGTCATCCTAGCTACTTGGGAGGCTGAAGCAGGAGGATTGCTTGAGCCCAGGAGTTCAAAGCCAGCCTGGGCAACATAGCAAGACTGTGTTTAAGAAAAAAAAAAAGCATATGAGTGTGGTAAATATCTCTGTAATGTAAAAATTCCATGTTTTTTAAAGCCAGGGCAATGCTCCTTGTAGGGTTAGAGAGAGACCTGAGTAGAGAGGGAACAGAAGCAAGATAATCCTAAGGGGTGACACAGCATAAACTGAGGTAGGGCCAACAATGAAGAGGGAGGAAACCATGAAGACGCACTGAAGGGCCATTCTCAAGGTGCACAGTACGGTGGGCACATCCAAGAAGCAAGTGCAGGCCAGCCAGTACCCTGGCAGCCTGGCCCCGCTTAAGCAAAGGCTTTAGGTAGGGCAACCCACTTGTCCCGATTTTAAAACAAGAAGTCCTAGGTGCTGAGAAACCACTCAGTGCAGGCAAACCAGGACGATGGGTCTCACCAGCTCCAAATAAGTAACCCCTGACTAATGGTCCACTGAGCCTCAATCTGAGAGGCAGCGTAACAAGGTGGGTGTCATCAAGCTCTCCAGGTGCGAGTGGCCGCCAGGTCCTCGTATGGGAAGAGAGCAGCTTCTTGGGCCATGGTCCTGTCTGACACTCACACCTGTTATCCCTTCAGCAGTACTGATCGCACCCCTCCCACACACAGGCCTCAATGGGGGACAAAGGGATGCCTCATGCTGCACACATAAGGCACACTCACATATGTTGTTCACCTTGATCTTTACTGCTTTCCTAAGGCAGGCAGGAAGGCTTGATCCCAACTCTATAGATGGGGAAAATACACTTTGGAAGCTGACTCAGTCCCTGGATGCAGAATGAGAGGCCAGTCCCACATGATCCTCCCACCTTGGCCTCCCAAAGTGCTGGGATTATACACATGAGCCACCGGGCCCAGTCCTTGAATTCTTTCTTGCTAGGAAACACAGGGCCAGTATACGTATCACTAGTAACTAGGCAGTATGCATGGTGGTCAAGGACACAAGCTTCAGAATAAAAGGGCACAGGTTTAAATCCTAGGCACTCCACTTATTATCTGTGTTACCTTGGGCAATGATTTAGACCTCTCTAAGCCTCAGTTTCTTCTTCTACAAAACAGGCTCTAATAGTAGTTTCTACTTCATGGACCTGCTGAGAGGATCGAATGAGACAGTGAGTGGACGGTACTTGGCATGACACCTAGCAGAGAAACTACTTGCCATGCGGCTTCTGACGTTAATTTTCTAATCCTATAAGAAAATGCATTGCCCTGTTTTGATGCTCTCCAAGTTCTCCACGCTGCCAATAACCTGTTGTGTCTGAGGTGGACTCCTTGCTATATCGCACGGATCTGGTTCTGATTCTCTGGACTCGGAATAGAATACAGTGTCAATGAAATCAAACGTGAGGGCTCGTTCCCCACTCTGGACCCCAGGTTTCCTATCCCTCAGCCATACTGTACTCTGAAGCAGATGCTCAAAAAGGTAGGCCCCTGACCCCCAAGAGGCCCAGGTATTCAGCTTCACACAGTCAGATCAGGGCATGCATCACACGGCTGGGAACAACCCAAAGCCTCAGTCAAGAGTTACCATGGAAAATTAGGCCTGGTGGCACACACTTGTAGTCCCAGATACTTGGGAAGCTAAGGCAGGTGAACTGCTTGAGCCCAGAAGTTTGAGACTGCAGTGAGCTGTGATTGTGCCACTGCACTCCAGCCTGGGTGACAGAGCAAAAACCTATCTCAAAACAAAACAAAACAAAAAACGAGTGACCACAGCCGGTGGCAGACGTTCGTATGAGGTGGCAGCCCATAACATTCATTAGGGACACACTGGGCAGGAGTTCACACACACAGTAAAAACAAGTACCATATATGCTCAGGGTGGCCGGCAGTCATGTGTGCATGCACTATGGATGTGTGAATGCATGTGTACGTTTGTAAGAATTTTCAAGGGTATCCACCTATAAAAATAAGTAAGTTTTCTCATGCCATCTTTGCTACGACTCCATTTTTTTCACTTAAGAACAATTTCTCAAAGCCTCTTACCATGCTATCTTCTACAATTAAATGTGTACGCAGCCTGAGGACTGACTGTAGGGCTCGCCCCACACACTCACCCCTGCACATGTGAGGGTCCTTGTCCGGTTGTGAACTTTGTTATGAATGTACATCGTGGTTCCATCTTGAGCTACACCATCGACTTTAACAGTCATGGGAAAGCTTGTCTTAATGGAAGTTTCTACAAAAGAAAAAAATTCAGTGTTAGAGACCATGCCAGGCACATCACACCTACGAAGGTGCCTTCCTGGCTCTGTAATGACCTTGGAGCCAGGAAAAGACAGAAAGCCCGTAAGGTCCTTAGGCCACACTGGCCTCAGCACATTTGAAAATCTCTTAATTGCCCAGCAAACAAAGCCTTTCCATTAGATTCCAACCCAACACCCAGGGGGTCTATGTCAAAACTTACACTTCAGATCCATCAGTTTCACTTCCACTTCACACACAAAAAGAGGGTAAATATTTCATGGCTAATGAACTTATATTTTTAATTTCTCACATACATTTTTAACTTAACAAATTCAATACCAAAAATAGAAACGGATTTCTTATTTCTTCTAATTACAGGTTTTTCCAATTATATTCTCATTTAACAAATCATAACAAAATATAAAGATGGATTAAACACTAAGAATTTCACCACCTAGAGATAATCACAATTCATATTTTGTGTCTATCCTTCCAGAACATTTTCTAGACATACGAATACCTAGTAATGTGAATTTTTTGCTTTCTGAAATGGTACAAAGAGGGGATAATTTTTTTGTAATATATATTTGTTTCACTTCATTTACTGGGGTCATGGGGTTATCTTTTCAAATTTTTTCTCAACCACAGTGTCTCATGTGAACCACAGAACAGAAAATGATTTGGGTCTCTTCTCCATTCTCCCCAGGATGATATAAATCTAGCGCCACTGTAGATTGACAGAAGCTAACTCATCCTGAACAATGGATGCATTAGGGGAGGGTTTCTCAGCCTCTGTATCACTGACATTTTGGGCCAGATAATTCCTTGTTGTGGAAGTGGGGGGGAGGTGTCGGCATCTCTGCCCTCTACCCACTAGATGCAAGGAGTACTCCCTCCTCCTCTCCATTTGTGACAAAATTGTCTCAAGACATTGGCAAGTGTCCCTGGGGGGCCAGAACCATTACTTTAGGGCATCAGGTCTTAATCCTCTCCCAGATCCTCACCGGAAAAGGCTGGCAGCTGTAGTGCCAACACCATGCAGCCACTGAGCTAAGCTGACCCGGACTCTACGGAGGATGTGTATCGGTCGTAACTTTCTCTCCCACTGGAAGACATTTAAGGGGTTTCCAATTTGTTGCTATAATAATGGACATCCCCATACATCTATCTTTGAGCACTTGTCCCAATATTCTGAAGTCAACATCTAAAATACGATGTTTCTTCGTACAAAGAAAAATCATCCCAAAATGTCAAGCTCCATACCTTTTGATTGATCCAACTCAACAACACATGTCAGCCATAGTTGCTGATTGTATGTAGACAGTGGATTTGAAAGTATTTGAATTGGCTTTAGCTGAAGAAAAAAAAACAAAGTAATCCATGTGACCTTTTCATTGAGTTTACCAAATACCTCATCATGTTAACACACAAACTTTACTTTTAGCAAAAAAGGCTTGAGTGTTAGCTCTGAAACAGAAATATGTGAGGTTTTCCTTTTTCTTTTTTTTGAGACAGAGTCTCGCTCTGTCGTCCAGGCTGGGGTGCAGTGACGTGATCTCGGCTCACTGCAAGCTCTGCCTCCTGGGTTCAGGCCATTCTCCTGCCCCAGCCTCCTGAGTAGCCAGGACTACAGGCGCCGGCCACCATGCCCAGCTAATTTTTTGTATTTTTAGTAGAGATGGGGTTTCACCATGTTAGCCAGGATGGTCTCGATCTCCTGACCTCATGATCCGCCCTCCTTGGCCTCCCAACGTGCTAGGTTACAGGCGTGAGCCATCACACCCGGCCATGAGGTTTTCCTTTCAACAACATAAATGACATTCTGCCTTCCAGAAGAAGAAAGGACTAACTTCCAGCTCCAATTCATGTCTGTCTCGCACAGAAACCTCTTTCCACATTTGGACCCTTGGGGACAACATACTTACTTAAATACCAAGGAAAAAGCCATCTTGGAAAAAGAGTAAAATGAGCAGAATGAGATACATAATAAGACAATAAAGAACACCAAAGGAACGCTTTCATAGTTACAAGATAACATATCTCAAGAATTATTATTTTTTGAGACGGGAGTCTAGCTCTGTTGCCCAGGCTGGAGAGCAGGGATGTGATCTCGGCTCACTGCAACCTCTGCCTCCCAGGTTCAAGTGATTCTCCTGCCTCAGCCTCCCAAATAGCAGGGATTATAGGCACCTGCCACCACACACAGCTAATTTTTGTATTTTTAGTAGAGACGGAGTTTCACTGTCTGTGAATCAGACTGGTCTCGAACTCCTGACCTCATGATCAGCCCACCTTGGCCTCCCAAAGTGCTGGGATTACAAGCGTGAGCCACCGCACCCAGCCAAGAATCATTTCTTTAGTATCCATATGCCAGGCAAATTGCTCTTTGATGTCTGCTATTTTTATATTTCTGAAAGAAAAGTCTTAACACCCCTGGGGAGAAAAATTAGAGGTGACAAATGTTGTCAATGATTCTTCTGCAGTATCTTATGAAAGACGTAATATTGGTGTTTAATAACAGTCGACCACAGAGAGATTCACTGAAGCAGCCCACCCATGGTTCCAAAGAAAAGCGTTATTTGAATGCATCGTCTTTGGAGGTGAATGTGTTTTTTTTATTTTTTATTTTTTTGAGACAGGGTGGTGCTCTGTCACCCAGGGCTGGAGTGCAGTGGTGCAATCATGGCTTACTGCAGCCTCAGCCTCTCAGGATCAAGCGGTCCTCCCACTTCAGCCTCCCAAGTAGCTGGGACAACAGGTATGCCCCACCACACCCAGCTTATTTTTAAATTTGTTGTAGAGACAATCTCCCTATGTTGCCCAGGCTAGTCTCAAATGAATTTGTTTTTGGGTCTTAATACTTCTATCAGGGTCTCAATAAAACTCCCTAAGACTAAAGACTTGCCTAAAAACCATCAAGGCAGAAAATCTCTCCAGGAATGAGCTACTGTCTTAGTGAAGTGAGGATGGTCTCTTGGAAGCAAGTCAGTTCAGTGGAACGGCTGCTATGTTCAGTGTCAAAAAAGACTCACATCCTGAGAGACTGAAACTGTAAAAGATGAACTACTACCAGGAAAGTCTATGGCAGCACCTCTTCAAATCAGATCATCAGGTCAACAGTGAAAGAAAATAAAGCAATGTAAAGGAAATGTGAAGACAGACTATGCAGAGGGCCCTTTCAAACTAGCAGTAGCAAAGAGAAGAATCAAACGGTGTAAAGTTTTAGTACTTTTTCTTCTTTTGCCTTTTTGCAAAATTATAAGGGTAGAAAACTAGCAGGGAAGTGTGAGAACAGAGGGAAGGGGGATTTGGGGTCATACAATCAGATTTAAACTACACATATCATAGTGCCTCAAAGATGCAGGGCAACTGTGTTCAGTTTATAGATAAAGTTATATTTCACACACAAAAAAAGGTTTACTTGTCCAGGCTCTCACAAGTTAGCATTTATTCAAGGAAACCAAAATTATCCAATTGAAAGAACCTCTGTTTTTCTCCAAAGGTGGTAAAAAGTTAAGGCTTTTTTTTTTTTTGAGATGGAGTCTCAATCTGTCACCCAGGCTGGAGTGCAATGGCACAATCTTGGCTCACTGCAAGCTCCGCCTCCCGGGTTCAACCAATTCTCCTGCTTCAGCCTCCTGAGTAGCTGGGACTACAAGTGCCCGTCACCACGCCCAGCTAATTTTTTTGTATTTTTAGTAGAGATGGGGTTTCACCGTGTTAGCCAGGATGGTCTCCATCTCCTGACCTCGTGATCTGCCCGCCTCAGCCTCCCAAAGTGCTGGGATTACAGGCATGAGCCACCTTGCCCGGCCAAGTTAAGGTGCATTTTTTTAAAGGATTTTTCATTTAAACTGAGTTCACACAAGGAATACAAAGTAATCATTAGAAAGAACTGTACCATCAGAAACCTGACAGAGGCCAATTCTTAACCTGGGCAAATATGAGAAAGATGAGACACCTAAGTGGTATCACTATTAAAAATTACAATCTGATAGGACTTACAGAAGCAAGGAATCAGGATGAGTTAACCACTCTTCGGAAATGAACAACTGCTCCCTAAGAGGTAATACCACCATCTTCCTAAGTACTGAGATGTTTGTTACAGCAGAAATGGCAACTTCAGCAAACAAGAACCCAGAGGCCAGCAGCTGACAATGGAAGACGAAATGTGTGCTGCCTGAGAAGCCAAGGCAAGGGCAGGCTACCTTAAAGACTCCAAGCAGAACAATTTCTCAGTGACCTGAGGTTTATACTGTACCCCATCACCCAGCTGCCACTCAGACCCAGTCTTACCTTTTTGCTATTATTTAGTGAAAAATTAGCCACAGAAGTCTGGATCACTTTAGGTCCTAAAGTATAACAGAAAAGGATAAAAACAGGTTATAGTGATACTGATATTTAATATTTTTTTTTCCAAATTCCAAGAAAGACTCATACATTACATGGAGATGGCCTTAATTTACCTGGTTTTTCTTTAGAGATTATACAATGTGTAAGTAAAAGATATAAACACACAAACACAGACACAGAATATACACTCTGCTGTGCTTCACGATTTGCCAACACAAGTCAACCAGCATGACTGGCACACAACACAGAGGGTTTCCACAGGAAACGCCCTGCTAAGCTCTCAGTGAGAACTCTCTCTACATGCATGGGCCCAAGAAGGTATTAACTATAGAGACTCTGTCTTATATATTCTGTAAAATATAAATATTTCTTCCAAAACCTAAGACACACTTATCTGCTCATCCAATTAATCTCGTCTTCCAAAAATATTTATTAAGGGCTATAAACATAATATTTGCTAATATAAGCAGGAAAGCAAAAGTTTTAACTGAAGTAACAGGTATACGAACCTCACAGATTCTTTTTTCCCAATTTTTACTGTGATAAAATATACCTAAGATTTGCCATCTTAACCATTTTTTTCTACAGACCCAAGAACTTACCATCTTAACCATTTTTTTTCTATAGATCCAAGAACTTGACATCTTAACCATTTTTTTTATTTTTGCTCTTGTTGCCCGGGCTGGAGTGCAATCGCACAGTCTCAACTCACCACAACCTCCGCCTCCCAGGTTCAAGCAATTCTCCTGCCTCAGTCTCTCGAGTAACTGAGATTACAGGCATGCGCCACCACACCCAGCTAATTTTGTATTTTTAGTAGAGACAGGGTTTCACCATGTTGGTCAGGCTGGTCTTGAACTCCTGACCTCAGGTGATCCGCCCACCTCAGCCTCCCAAAGTGCTGGGATTACAGGTGTGAGCCACTGTGCCATGCCCATCTTAACCATTTTTAAGTGTACAGTTCAGTGGTAGTAAGTACGTTCATACCATACAACCATCACTGCCATCCATCTCCACAATTCAAAACTGAAGCACTGTGCCCATCAAACAATTCCCCATTCCCTCTCCCAGCCTCTGGCTGCCACCACTCTACTTTCTGTCTTGATGATTTTGACTACTCTAAGTACCCCATGTAAGTGAATCTTACAGTATTTACATTTTTGCCACTGGCTTATTTTACTAAGTATAATGTCCTCAAAATTCATCCATATTATAGCTTCCGTATGAATTTCTTTACTTGTTTTTTATTTATTTATTTATTTTTTTGAGACGGAGTCTCACTCTATTGCCCAGGCTAGAGTGCAATGGCACGATCTCAGCTCACTGCAACCTCTGCCTCCCAGGTTCAAGTGATTCTCCTGCCTCAGCCTCCCAAGTAGCTGGGATTACAGGTGCTCACCACCACGTTCGGCTAATTTTTGTATTTTAGTAGAGATGGGGTTTGGGTTTCATCATGCTGGCCAGGCTGGTCTTTAACTCCTGACCTTGTGATCCGCCCACCTCAGCTTCCCAAAGTGGTGGGATTACAGGCATGAGCCACTGCGCCTGGCCGAATTTCCTTAGTTTTTAAGGCTAAATATTCCATTGTATGTGTATACTACATTTCATTCCTCTGTCCATTTATCTGTCAATGGATACTGTGGTTGATTCCACAATTTCAGTTAGTGTGAATAATGCTGCTATGAACATGGGTGTACAAATATCTCCTCAAGACCCTGCCTTTTTTTTTTTAATTTTGCGACAGACTTTCATTGTTGTTGCCCAGGCTGGAATACAATAGCATGATCTTGGCTCACTGCAACCTCCCCTCCTGGGTTCAAGTGTTTCTCCTGCCTCAGTCTCCCAAGTAGCTGGGATTACAGGCACGCGCCACCACGCCTGGCTAATTTTTGTATTTTTAGTAGAGACGGGGTTTCACCATGTTGGTCAGGCTGGACTCGAACTTCAAACCTCAGGTAATCCACCCGCCTCAGCCTCCCAAAGTCTGGGATTACAGGTGCGAGCCACCAGGCCCAGCCAACAGTTTTCTTTTAGCACTTTGAATGTATCAGCCCACTGCCTTCTGGCCTCCAAAGTTTCTGATGAGGTTTCTGCTGACAAACTTACTGAGGATCCCTTGTATGTGATGAGTCACTCTCTTGCTGTTTTCAAGATTCTGTCTTTGGCTTTCTACAGTTGGATTATATCTCGGTGTGGGTCTCTTTCAGTTCATCCTACTTTCAGTTTGTTGAGCTTCTTGGATGTTTCTATTCGCATTTCACCAAATTTGGGAAGTTTTCAGTCATCACTGCTTGAAATATTCTCTCTGACCCACTCTCTATCTCTTCTCCCTCTCAGACTTCCACAGTGTGTATGTTGCTCCATTTGAGTGTCCCCAAGGTCCCTCCGTCTCTTTATTTTTCTTCTGTTTTTCTGTTCCTCAGACTCAAAAATTTCCACTGTCCTATCTTCGGATTCACTGATTCTTTCCTCTACCTGTTCAAATCTGCCTTTGAATCACTCTAGCATATTTTTCATCTCCAGAATTTCTTTTTGGTTTCCCTTTAGGTTTTCTTTTTATCCATACGTTGTTTTCTTGACGGTCTCCCTGTCTCTTCCTCTAGTTCTCTGGGCATCTTTAAGACAGTTGTTTTGGTCTCTGCCTAACAGATCTGTCACATGGTCTTAGTCAGAGACAGATTCTGACATTCATTTTTTTCCTTTCGATGGGCCATACTTTATTGTTTGCCTTGTGACCTTTTTTTTTTTTTGAGACAGAGTCTCACTCTGTCACCCAGGCTGGAGTGCAGTGGCGTGATCTCGACTCACTGCAAGCTCCGCCTCCCGGGTTCACGCCATTCTCCTGCCTCAGCCTCCTGAGTAGCTGGGACTACAGGACAGTACTACCACACCTGGCTAATTTTTTTGTATTTTTAGTAGAGACGGGGTTTCACCGTTAGCCAGGATGGTCTCGATCTCCCGACGTCATGATCCACCAGCCTTGGCCTTCCAAAGTGCTGGGATTACAGGCGTGAGCCACCACGCCCAGACGCCTTGTGACCTTTTGTCGAAAAGTGGATACTTAAATCTAATAATGTACCTCTGGAAACCAGACTCGCCCCTTCCTCAGGGTTTGCTGTGTTATTCATTTTTGTACTTTTGTTTTTGGTGTTGTTATAGACTGTCTCTGTGCAAAGGATCACCCTGAGGTTTAAACTTAAGGTCTTCTCAGGTCTTTTCTGAGCCTGTGCCTTCCTCTGGGCAGGTGTGGTAACTTTCTAAATTTCCCTGTATTAGCAGTTTTGAATGTCCTGGTCTTCAATGTCTGATTCCCGAGAAAGGAAAAAGGGAAAAATGAAGGGGTAAAAAAGTACCAGCCCTTTAAATCCCCTGGAAGCAACTTCAGTCAGCGGGGGATGGGCTTGCAACAACGGAGAGCCTCCTGAGGCTCTCTTACTTCGTGGTACTTCTGCGATCAGAAGCAGCATCAGCCATCAGAGCACAGATCCCTGATATCTGGAAGACACGGTCCTTTTTGCCCACCTTGGTTTCTATAAGCTCTAGGAACACACATTCAGCTGCCTGCTATAGGCCTGCAAATGGAGGATGGGTACCTGCTACTGTGCTAAGAGCTGCACTGACCAAAAGTAACCACAATCTAACGTACAAGCATTCCCTTCGAAGTGGCAAGCCTTCAATAGACTCCAGAGTTCCAAAACAGTTACGCCATACAGATACTTCCACTGCAGCTGTTGTCTAAGTAGAAGACATCGATTCCTACTCCACCATCTTCCCAGAATCCTCTCCAAGCTTCACAGATTCTCACAATGCATTTCTTCAGAGTTTTGGCCTTAAAAGAAGCAGTCAAAGGAAACACTGTGAATCTGATTTTAATTTAATTTAGAACTGGATTTGTTCCGGCTGGGCGCGGTGGCTCACGCCTGTAATCCCAGCACTTTGAGAGGCCAAGGTGGGCGGATCACGAGGTCAGGAGACCGAGACCATCCTGGCTAACACGATGAAACCTCATCTCTACTAAAAATACAAAAAGTTAGCTGGGCGTGGTGGTGGGCGCCTGTGGTCCCAGCTACTTGGGAGGTTGAGGTAGGACAATGGTGTGAACCCGGGAGGCGGAGCTTGCAGTGAGCCGAGATCATGCCACTGCACTCCAGCCTGGGCGACAGAGTGAGACTCCGTCTCAAAAAAAAAAAAAAAACTGGATTTGTTCCAAAACGTATCACTCTCAACTGGTGATGTCAGTTTTTCCAGGCTGCCTCAGTCTGCCACCAACAATCCTCCACTCAAAAGGAGGACATACACAACTAAGGCAATAACCTGTCTCTGGAATGCATTTACGAATGCTGAGGATATATCAAATGTAGGAAGGAGGGCTGTGTTCACAATGAGGCTCCTTTTTTAACCAGATTCACAATCTGAGTGAACTCCTAACCCAGGAAGTAAGGCAGTCCAGTTTCCTGGAAAGAATTAAGAACTGGGAATCAGAAAAATCTAGACTCAGCTGGCTGCGGGTGACTCACACTTGTAATCCCAGCACTTTGGGAGGTCAAGGCGGGTGGATCACCTAAGGTCAAGAGTTCGAGACCAGACTGGCCAACACGGTGAAACTCTGTCTCTACTAAAAATACCAAAAAAAAATTAGCCAGGTGTGGCAAGTGCCTGTAATCCCAGCTACTCGGGAGGCTGAAACAGGAGAATCGCTTGAACTGGGGAGGAGGAGGTTGCAGTGAGCCAAGATCTCACCACCGCACTCTAGCCTGGGCAAAAAACAAAAAACAACAAAAAAAGAAGAATCTGGACTCTAGTCTTCACTAACAAGGCTTTCTGGGTCTTGATTTCCTCATTTGCAAAATGACAGTTATTAAGCCAATAGTCCCCTAAGGTACTCCTAACTCTAAAATAATAATAACCTTATCACGTAAAATAATCAGGAGCAGATTACTTGCGATAGTTAATTTTATGTGTCAACATGACTGGGCCACAGGGTGCCGAGACATTCGGTTAAACATTATTCTGTTGTGTCTGGGGGTTGTTTCTGGATGAGATTAACATGTGAATCGGCAGACTGAGTCAAGCTGACTGCTCTCTCCAATGTGGGTGGACCCCTCCTCCAATCCATTGAAGACCTGAATAAAACATATTGACTGAGTAAGGGAGAATTTGCTCTCTCTGGCCGGGCTCGCTCTCTCTATGTCCAGCTGGGACACTGGTCTTCTCCTGCCTTCAGACTCCGACCTGGACTCAGCTGGAATTTACTTCATCAGCTCTCCTAGTTCTCATGCCTTTAGGCTTGGACTGAAACTACACCATGGGCTCTCCTCATCTCTTACTTGACTGCAGATCTTTGGACTTCTCAACTTCCATAATCACGTGAGCAAATTCCTTATAATAGATAGACAGACAGATAGGACAAACAGACAGACAGGCAGGCAGGCAGATACACAGATATTTCCTATTGATTCTGTTTCTCTGGAGAACTCTGACTAATAGAGTACTGTATGGAAAGAAAGAAGGGGATGTAGAAATCCTGACATCGCTTGTATCTCAGCTGTGGTGCATCACTTTACATTTCTGCAAGAGTGGAGAGGGTTTGATATAATCATGGTCGTTTGTGACAGAAGAGTAGCTTAAAGGAACAGAAGGTGGCTGAGGTCCCACTGAGACTGGAGACCATGAGAATATTAATGCCTCCCCTACCAATCTTAAAGGATAACAGTTAAAATCAAGTAAGATCATGGATATAGCTTGTGCTGTAATTAATGTAATTTTTACTTCTTGATGACTTAACGGGAAAGAAGTTGGCTACAGTTGCTATTATTACCATCACCATCAGATAAACAGCACCTGAAGAGCCACCCTCCCCCCACCAGCTTCCTCGTCCATTTACCAACCCAGTTTTCGGTAAGAAACTAGCCTTTTGAGGCACAAATTGCCTCTGGGACAGGTTAAGCCTAATTGCTGTTCACACTTTAGTATTAAGTAAATCAATTAAATAACATCTACCAGAAATCACCCTTATGGAGAAAGATATTTTATGTAAGAGGGAAACATAGCAATGGAATACATTCTCTCCAGACAAGTCAGGCTCCTGGCTGCCTGCCCTGTGCACAGGGCTGAAAAGACGCCTGGGTCTCTGGGAACCTTGTGAAAACCATTTGGCTTTTCAGGTTCTCCATCCGTGAGAAAGGGCGTTGGCCTAGATGAGCTCACTGCTCCTGCAAGCCACCCCGCCACATGCTCACAGCTATCAGCCCCCCAGCTCTCCTCCCAACCCCATCAGCTGCATCATAGCTCTTTCGTGGCCTGTCTCCCCCACCAGGCAGCATGTTCTGAATGCACCAGTGCTCAGCTGGGCCTAGTGCACAGAAGATTAGAAATGTCTGCTTGGTCAATGAAGGCATGTGGTCAAGGCTGCCCCGGCTGCTGCACAGGGCATAGACAGGGTCACTTGGGGCTACTCACTGCACCTCCCCCAGGAGAAACAGAGCAGCTAGAAGTGCAGGACTGGGACCCATCCTCCCTGTGGGCACTTCTCCCTCCATGCTGGAGCCCTTGGCAGTGGGAGACAGGGGCACAGCTGAGCTGGTCGAAAGCAACGCGCCAGGGCCACCACACATAGCAAAAGATTCACTGGGTAAAAACCGAACCTTACCTCTGATCCCAACGAAGACGGTCAGGCCAAAGCAGATGAAAAAGACGACAAACACGAGGACAAAGTGGCGCTTGGAGAGCGTGTAGAGCCGCATGGGCGCCAGCCTAAGGGCAGAAGCCAGCAGTGAGGGACAGTCAGGGGAAGGCACGGGGGTCACAGGAAACCAGCCCTACAGCAACACCCCTCCCCACACGACACTGCCCACCTCCCCTCCCAGCCTCTCACTTCTGAAGTGGGCCTGCACTGCCACCAGGTGACCTCCTGAAAAAAAGAGCCTCGGCGGTTGATTCAGGAGCCATGCGTTCCTGCACATTCTGGGTTAGAGGGTCCGTGGACACACCGGCACCGCGGTCTGCACGCAGCACACCAACCCCACACTCGAGGAGAACGTACTGGGACTCCTACACCCCCCAGGGGTCACTGCCACAGAGGCAGTGACCAGACCCCACTACCCACCCCACGCACGCACATACATACACACACACGTGCACACACAGGCACACCCACAAGCACACGGCCTACAGGGGTGACACCGTCAGGCTCCACTTGAAGCTCCAGGTCCTGCCAGCACCACACTCCTCTGCCATTCCCACGAGCCCATAGCCTGTTTCCTCCCATCCCAAGTCCTCCACAACTTCAGGTTCCCCTCATGCCACCCACCAGCGTGGACGCTGCCTTGCTGTGCAGTTTTGTGTGATTTACACCAACGGGGAAACCCACTTGCCCTGCCAGGTCCCTGCCCGGTCACAGGAAAACACCGGGGGCAGGGATCATTTCTTTTAGAACACCCTAATCAGGAGCCAGGAAACAAAAGAAAAATCTGTAAAGGCCCAGGCAGTACATGTGAGGCTTTGGAAACACTTGGTCTCTGTCGCAAGGCACAGCTCTGCTTCTCTGAGCAGCACGGGATGCACGAGCATGAATGTGTCCCAGTCAAACCACCGACAAAAAGGGTGTGGCCATCCCCCCCCTTGTGCCCTGAAGAGGAGACCCACAGACCAGAGGAACACGCAGTGCTGTCTGTTTCGCTCTGTCTTCTGTGTTCTCTGTCGTCCTCGCATGTTCTGGTCCTGGGAGTCAGGCCAGCAGGAAGGACCCTGAGCACCTCACGTCGGGGACAGGCAGCTGCACACCCACCCGGGGAGGCAGACACAGGCTCAGCCCGGCCCTGCAAGAAGGTTACTGGCTTCACGGTCCAAAGCTCACACGGGCCTGCGTGCCCACACCCCCCCGCAGCACGTGCCTGAGACTGCGGCTACAGAACAGGAAGTCACTGCCAGGCCCGCCTCAGGGCCAGGGTGAAGCCGTGAGTCAACACCTCTGGGACGTGGCTCTGATAAGGCTGGGCCCACTGCCCCCAGCAGGGCCTGCGTGGCCACCTGGGCAGTGAGCACACAGACCAGGGTCACTGAGTGAAGAAATAAAAAATAGGTGCCTCCACGGCTGCCCTGGGACTCGGTGAAAACACTCACCCACGAACATGAGACGAGAGCTGGGGAAGGAGGCAGCCCGGCCCCAATTCAGCTCTGGGGCTTGACAGATCCTCAGAGGCCCAGGAGCCATAGGAATGACCTCAGGGAGCAAACTCAACACCTTCAATTCACAGGTGGGGAAACTGAGGTCTGGAGACAGTGCACATGCCCAAGATGCCGCAGCCCTGCCCTCTGCACCCGCACTCCGCAGAGGTGGCTCTGGGATGGCGCTGCCAGCTCCAACCTACACCACCTCCTCTGGGCAAGCCCTGCAGTGTGAAGCCTGGACCGGAAAGAAGTGTCTCCTCTGACCTTCCGCAGTTAACCCAGGTGTCAAGTCTATTCCTTAGTGTAAGCATGGTGTGTTTAATATGTTATTGTTTTAATACTGCAGATGGCCGGGCGCAGTGGCTCATGCCTGTAATCCCAGCACTTTGGGAGGCCGAGGTGGGTGGATCCTGAGGTCAGGAGATTGAGACCATCCTGGCCAACACAATGAAACTGTCTCTACTAAAAATACAAAAATTAGCGGCCAGTGGCTCAGGCCTGTAATCCCAGCACTTTGGGAGGCTGAGGCGGGCGGCTTATGAGGTCAGGAAATCGAGACCGTCCTGCTAACATGGTGAAACCCCATCTCTACTAAAAAATACAAAAAGTTAGCCGGGCGTGGTGGCAGCCGCCTGTAGTCCCAGCTACTGGGGAGGCTGAGGCAGGAGAATGGCGTGAACCCGGGAAGCCAAGCTTCCAAGATGAGCCAAGATGGTGCCACTGCACTTCAGCCTGGGCGACAGAGCGAGACTGTCTCAAAAAAAAAAAAAAAAATTAGCTGGGCGTGGTGGCACGTGTCTATAATCTCAGCTACTCAGGAGGCTGACGCAGGAGAATCGCTTGAACCAGGGGGTTGGAGGTTGCAGTGAGCGGAGATCGCACCACTGCACTCCAGCCAGGAGACAGAGCAAGACTCCGTCTCAAAAATAAACAAACAAAAACTGCAGAATGGAAGATTCCTAGGCAGCTGCTCAGGGCCTTTTCAGTTTAAAAAAAAAAAAAAAAAGACACAAAGCTAAATGGACTAGATGGTGGGGAAATGCAAATAAAGCCTGTAGTTCAGTTAACAGTATTGCCCCAAGGTCAATGTCTTCGTTTTGATAAACGCGCCAGGTTATGTGAAGTGCTCCCTGAGGGGAAGCCACAGGGCTTGCCCAGAGGAGTTGGGTGTAGGTTGGAGCCATCCCAGAGCCACCTCTGCGGAGTGCAGGTGCACAGGGCAGGGCTACAGCATCTTGGGCACATGCACTGTCTCTAGACCTCAGTTTCCCCACCTGTGAATTGAAGAAGAGTGTACGGAAACACTCTGCTATCTCTGACCCTCTGCTGTAAAGCTCAAGTGGCTTTTAAACAATGACACTGCTATTTCTGAGTTCCTCCACTGCACCATTCTCAGGGTGACAGTCCCAAGACTAAGGAGCTCTGAGAACTCCCCGAGTGGAGGCTGAAAGCACAAGAGAAATTACTTGGAACCAGAGAAAACCAGAATAACTATATTTTAAATCTTGATTTCAAAAACACATTATTGACCCCCTACTAGCAGTTATTTAGCAAATGAGAAGGAACGTTGCAAAAAGAGGCCTTAAGAAAGCGCATGAGAGGCTGGGTACAGTGGCTCATGCCTGCAATCCCAGAAAGGGCATGGGAGGCCGAGGCGGGCAGATCACTTGAGGTCAGGAGTTCGAGATCAGCCTGGACAACATGGTGAAACACCATCTTTACTAAAAATACAAAAATTAGCCAGGTGTGGTGACACATGCCTATAATCCCAGCTACTTGGGAGGCTGAAGCAAGAGAATCGCTTGAACCTGGGAGGTAGAGGTTGCAGTGAGCCTAGATCGTGCCACTGTACTCTAGCCTGGGCAACACAGCAAGACCCCGTCTCAATTTTTTTTAAAAAAGAAAAAGGGCATGGGGGTACAACCCACCCCAGGCACCTGCCAGTCTCTCTCAGAAGGCTCAATAAAATCCATGTCTCCCCTTCCTGAAAACTTCTACTTAAGTCCAACTTATTACAAATTTTCCTGGCTTAGCAATCAAGTCGTCCAACTCAAAGGAAAAAAGACACAGAGGAAACAACATAATCCGTCTTCTTCTTGAGCAAGTGTAAGCTGGGTATAACCGCCTGTGCTGCACCAAGCTCATGGGTGAGAGGGTGGGCACCAGGCCCTGGCTTCCGCCGTCTTCATTTTCCTGTCAAGCAGGTATCCTCGCTGGAGGGCCTAGGGTCCTGCGACCCTCTGCAGCCTGCAGGGCTATCGTGGTCTGAGGCAGCACCAGGACAGGATGATTCTACGTAACAATCGATGCCTTCCCCTCCACGGTCCGCTCTCAACTTCCAATCTAAAAGTTCTGAACCAGCCCAGCACGCCTCATGCCTGTAGTTCCAGCAACTCTGGAGGCTGAGCAGGGAGGATCGTTTGAACTCAGAAGTTTGAAGCTACAGTGAGCTAAGACTGCACCAATGCACTCAGCCTGGGCAACAGGGTGAGACCCTGTCACTAAAAAATTAAAATAAAAAAGATTTGAGTCAAAAAAACAGAGACTTCTGAAGCCTCAGAAACAAGACTCCGTTTCAGATCAATCATAGCTCCAAAACTGTGGCTCATGGGCAAAACAACAAAACACTGAGAAGTCAAGGTAAAGATGGGGGAGGGGAGGTGTCTTTGCCAGAACTAACCTAGCCCCCTGCTGTGAGACCAGCTCAGTGACCACAACGGCTGGAGTCCCCAGCCACTTCAGAACATGGCTCCTGTTCTGCACCAGAAACCCACTGGCAGCTCTACCTCCTGCTGAAATGCTCACAGGTCTCTAACATCAAGCCAGCCTAGACCAGTGACCGAGTAAGTCTCAGTGCCCGAGAACTCATAGCCCTCTCTGATCAGTCCCCCAAGGGAGGATATTTCTAAACACCTAGAGGCAAGGCTGTGATGCAGAAAATATGCCCTGACCCCAGGCCCTCCCTCTCCTTATCTCATCTCTGTTGTCCCCGTGCGCTTCCTGAAACCTCCAGCCCTAGACTCCGGCCACCCCTCACATCAGTCCTCCAACACCAGCTCATCTGCTGCTTCTCTCTCCGTCCTTCCTGCCTTCGGGAGCCATCCTCCCTGCCCACTCTACCCCCTCCCAAACAGGTCGCCCAAGACATTTTCACCTAGAAGCCCTACAGTACTTTAAGGTCAAAAGGTTTCAAACTGAGCAAAAAACCAAAACAACATAACTGAAAAGTCCACTTCCACTGCCCACTTCCTGCCTCCACCCTTTCTCCAGTCTCATACCCTGAAACCTGGCACCAACTCAGATGCCCCTCTCTTGCTCCTCCCACACTTTCAGTCAGCCAGGAAGAGCTGAGTCGTTGCTCCCCAGCTCCTCTTCATCCCCAGCATGCCAGTCCCATTGTCCAGGCCCCAAAAACTCCTGCCAGCTGCTGCCATCACCCCCAAACGCATCTTCCTTTGTGCCATTACAGCACTGTAACAGCCTCGCCCTGCTCAGGAAATGGTGCCCCACAGCCAACTCGATCAAGTTTAGACAGGCCTTTCAAAGTCCCCGAGATCCTTCCCCACAATCCCTCTCCAGCCTTCCTGCCACCCTGCACGTATCCTACGTGAATTACGCACTCCCTCCGTCATCACAGCCCCGAGGTAGGTACTTTGCAACCCCTTTCAAATGAGAAAGCTCAGACTTAGGAAAGTTCTGTTACTTGCCCTAGATCACAAAGCTGCTAAGTACAACACTGGAAGCTCCCTGACCCCATCACCTCCCTGACCCCATCACCTCTCTCACCCTATCACCTCCCTCACCATCGTTGTCCTGGAACACACTGCTCTCTGTCCCCTCACCTTCTCTACTCTCACTCCCTTGGTAATCACATCCCGCCTCAGGCTTGCGAGAGGATGCAGGTGTGAACTATATGGCCTGCTCTAAACCTCAGCCCAGTCCTCTCTCCTCAACTCCAGACCCCTACTCAACCACCTCGCACGCCCGTTTGGCTATCAATCAGGTACCTCACACATGACCTGCCTCACACCAAACCCCTGATCCTGTGCCTGTGGCCTCGCCCATCTCAGGACACAACAACTCCAACCCTCCAGGTACACAAGCCAGGAGATTGGGAAGAATCCATTCAGATTCATCTCAGATACTCTACTAAATCCAAAGTTTTCCACCAATACACACTCCCCAGAAATAAAAAACAATTTAAAAGGAAAACTCAACATACAAAGTCACACAAGCATAGAAAACCTGTCTTGAGGTAACGGGAACCGTCCTTTCAGAATGCAAGACAGTCAACAGCCATCCCTGCCATGGAGCACTGCCCATCCTGCTGCCACTGACAGGTCACTCCACCCCTGCCCCCACCGCGAGGCTCTGTGGGAGAAAGCAACCGTCCATTCGCCCGCAGGACACGGTGCACCATTTTCAGGATTTCATTACAGGGGCTCCACTGCGCATCCACCCCCATGCCCTCCCTGCACCTGCAGCTTCCCCTCTCACCCCCAGAGGCCAGCACTGCGCCGTAGGTATGGTGCAGGCCCAGTAACTTTCAACGCCTCTCATTTTTACTAACTCACTCTTCCCCTGTTTTTTTCTATTTTCCTCCATGTTCTATTTTCCCTGCAATGGTAAATGGTAAGTGAACCGCTGAATTACAACCCTGAACTTCCTCCCCCCAGCGTTGTCTCTTCCTGCTGTGTCTCTGGCTTTGGCCCTCTGCTTCTGTAGTTGGGGCACAGCAGCTCCTGGCGACCCCATCCAGAAAGCCTCCTCCCTGGGACCTGGTCCTCAAGGCCACAAGGTTTGCTCAAGCCCAGCCAGCTGTAAAGCTATATCCCCATCAGATGCACTGAGCGCCTCAGGACCAGGGCACCAACACAACTTTGCCCAGTAAATGCCTGCCCCTCCCACAGAGGCCTCGTGGTTTCAGAAAGCAGGGCCAGGAGGGCACAGCAGGGGAGGCGAGCACTCCCCAAGCACTCAGCCACCCTGGGACCGCTGCACAGAACCACAAAACAGATGCAACCCGGGTGAGCAGAGGACATGAAAACACCTCAAGTTGCTGTCCTGCAGTGACAGGGACAGAGACGGGAGGGAAGCCAGCACCAGCATTCCCACCTCTACAGAACCCAGCAACACCAGCACCCACAGCAGGGGCCCAAGGGGTGTGAGAGACGCCTTCATCTCAGTCTCCACAAGCCACCACGATGTTAGGCGGGTAAGACTGAGAACTTTTGGTACTACACATCCTGCTACTTGTTCAACTGATGCCTGGATCTCCCACTCAAGAACTGACAAATTAGGATCTGAACAGTAGTCAGGGACTTTAAATCTCCCAGCCCATTCTCACACTGTCGTTTTTATTTTTCCAATCTGTATAAAAATAATCTCTTCTCCTTTGACCCAAAACGCCAGCCTGTTGCCTGACAGCCTGGTTCCCCACTTTCTGACCACAGGACAGCAGGCAAGTAAACAGCTCCCCAGACCCTCAGTGTCCTCACCTGCAAAATGGAGAGAGGCAGAAGATTCATCCCACAGAGTTGCTGGCAGGTACGAGTGGAGTCATAAACATGGTGCTCAGAACAGTGTGACAAGAACTCGGCCAGACTAGCTATTAGAAACGATGGCTGTGCTTTTTCTCCTCTACTTTTTCTGTTTGAAAGCATTTTGGATTTCGTTCTAACAACATCTCTGAAGACCTACCGTGTGAAGTCTCCCCTCCAGCTGGTTGCAGCAGAGGTGAAAGAAGGCATTTCCTGAGCACCTATTTGGTACCAGGCTGGGAGCTTTGCTGTGGGACAGGCACATCAGCTCATTTTACAAGTGGGAAAACACAGGCTGGGGTGGGAGGATACAAGCCCACTGAGGCCCCAGGCAGCAGGGTGTGGAGGTGGAACTGGAACCCACAAACGCACATCCAGCATGTGGAAGTCGGGGCGGAAAGAAGGCCCACCACTCCCTCACATGCACTCTTTGGCCCTTCACTAAAATCTTTCCTTTTCAAGTAACCTACCAGTTAATGAGTTTTGAAAAGAAACTTCTCAAAGGGAGCAGAATAGGAACTCTAAAATTTCAATCAGCCAACTTGGGTATGTCATTTCTCTAGCTACTCCAGAGTTAAGTACAAGCCAGGCACAGTGGCTCATGCCTGTAATCCCAGCACTTTGGGAAGCCGAGGTAGGTGCATTACCTGAGGTCAGGAGTTCAAGACCAGCCTGGCCAACATGGTGAAACCGTGTCCTTACTAAAAATACAAAAATTAGCTAGGTGTGGTGAAACACACCTGTAGTTCCAGCTTTTTCGGAGGCTGAGGCAGGAGAATCGCTTGAACCTGGGAGGGATAGGTCTCAGTGAGCTGAGATCGCACCACTGCACTCCAGCCTGAGCAACAGAGTAAGACCCTATCTCAAAAAAAAAAAAAAAAAAAAATTAAGGCTTCAAAAAAGCTATTATGTGAACATTCAAGGCCTTACCACCCCAAAACACAATTTAATAAATAATGTCCTCAGCTACCCAAAGAGCGGTGAGTTCATGTATATCCTTTCCAGACTGCAAGCCCAGTGACTCACATACAGGAGCATGTTGGTCAGGTCAGCAAATACCCTGCCCAGGCCACAGGGAGCAAGGAATTCAGTCAAACGCTGGCCACTGAACCCCATTTCAGTACAAGTGGCACTGGCCCTAGCAGGAGGCTCCAGGCAGTGCAGCCTGGTGGTTACGAACCTGGGCTGGGAGCCACCTGCCTAGACACACCCACTGTAGGGTAACCTGGGGCAGTTAACTCTACCTCTCAAGAACCCCAGTTCCTAGCCAAGCACGGTAGCTCATGCCTATAATCCCAGCACTTTGGGAGGCTGAGACAGGTAGATCACCTGAGGTCAGGAGTTCGAGACCAGCCTGGCCAACATGGCGAAACCCAGCCGCTATTAAAAATACAAAAACTAGCTGGGCATGGTGGTGTATCCGGAATTGGTGGGTTCTTGGTCTCACTGACTTCAAGAATGAAGCCACGGACCCTCGCAGTGAGTGGTACAGTTCTTAAAGACGGTGTGTCCAGAGTTTGTTCCTTCAGACGTTCAGATGTGTTTGGAACTTTTTCCTTCTGGTGGGTTCGTGGTCTCGCTATCAGGAGTGAAGCTGCAGACCTTCGTGGTGACTTACAGTTCTTAAAGGCAGCGTGTCTGGAGTTGTTCATTCTTCAGGTGGGTTTGTGGTCTCATTGGCTTCAGGAGTGAAGCTGCAGACCTTCATGGTGAGTGTCACAGCTCATAAAGGCAGCGCGGACCCAAACAGTGAGCAGTAGCAAGATTTATTTCAAAATGCCAAAGAACAAAGCTTCCGCAGTAGGGAACAAAGGCCCCAGCAAATTGCCGCTGGCTGGCTCAGGCAGCCTGGTTTTATTCATCTGACCCCACCCACATCCTGCTGATTGGTCCATTTTACAGAGAGCTGATTGGTCTATTTTACAGAGAGCTGATTGGTCCGTTTTGGCAGCATGCTGATTGGTCCGTTTTGACAAGAGTGCTGACTGGTGCGTTTACAATCCTTGAGCTAGACACAGAGTGCTAGACAGAAAAGTTCCCCAAGTCCCCACTAGGTTAGCTAGACACAGAGTTAGCTAGATACAGAGTACCGATTGGAGTATTTACAAACCTTGAGCTAGACACAGAGTACTGATTAGTGTATTTACAAACCCTGAGCTAGACACCGTGCTGATTGGTGTATTTACGATCCTTTAGCTAGACATAAAAGTCCTCCAAGTCCCCACCAGATTAGCTAGATACAGAGTGCTGATTGGTGCATATACAATCCTCTGGCTAGATATAAAAGTTCTCCAAGTCCTCATCCAGCTCAGGACCCCAGCTGGCTTCACCTACTGGATCCTGCACCGGGGCTGCAGGTGGAGCTGCCCGCCAGCCCCGAGTCACACTTGCACTCCTCAGCCCCTGGGCTGTCGATGGGACTGGGTGCCATGGAGTAGCGGGCAGCGCCCGTCGGGGAGGCTCTGGCCGCACGGGAGCCCACGGGGGCAGGGCTAGACACGGCAAGCTGCAGGTCACGAGACCGGCCCCCCGGGAAGGCAGCCAAATCCCCCGAGATTTTGAGTGCAGTGACTGCGGGCTGGCACTGCTAGGGGACCCGGGGCAACCTCCGCAGCTGCTGGTCTGGGTGCTAAGCCCCTCACTGCCCTGGGTCCACAGCACCAGCCGGCCGCTCGGCCTGCGGGGCCCACCGAACCTGCGCCCTTGCCCGCCGGAACTCACACTGGCCGGCGAGCGCCTGGCGCAGCCCTGGTTCCCGCCTGCACCTCTCCCTCCACACCTCCCCACAAGCAGAGGGAGGCGGCTCTGGCCTCAGCCAGCCCAGAGAGGGGCTCCCACGGTGTCGTGGCTGGCTGAAGGGCTCCTCAAGCGCCGCCAGAGTGGATGCGGAGGCTGAGGAGGTGCCGAGAGCGCGGGCTGCTAGGATGTTGTCACCTCTCAGTGGCGTTTGCCTGTAATCCCTGCTACTCGGGAGGCTGAGGCAGGAGAATCGCTTGAACCCGGGAGGCGGAGGTTGCAGTGAGCCAAGATTGCACCACTGCACCCCAGCCTGGGTGACAGAGCAAGACTCCCTCTCAAAATACACACAAACAAAACACCCTGTTCCTGAAAATTCAGGAAACTTGGGAAGCCACAGGCCTAACAATGCTGTGGCAATTAAATCCGTTATGGCATGAAAACCCTTGCCAAGTAACCATTAACTATCAGCAGTTATTGAGACGGGCAGAGTACAGCAGTCAGGAGTGTAGGCTCTAGAGTCAGGTGGCCCAGGGTTTGGGCTCAGCTCTAAGGCCTTGAGAAACTCACTTGTCTTTTCATACCTCAGTTTCCTCATCTGCAAAATGGGGAAAAGAGAAACTTCCTCACGAAATGTGATTGTGAGTATTCTATGAAACAGTGGATGTAAGGTGCTTACAACAGCACCTGCTACATGGTGAACACTCACAGTTATCTTTTACTATTTCTAGAGATCATTTTGGTCAGAACAAAAAACCATTTTAGGAGACAAAGTCCTAAATAATTAAATTGTTGCAGGAATACGATACTGACCCAAGCCTGGTATATCCTCAAAAGCCCTGAGAGAGACTCAGGAGGCCCAGGACCCTGAAGCCACAGCAGGGCTCCATGGTACTTAATTTGTCTGTGCCACGCTTTGTTGCTGGCCGAAGACAGCTGTAATTAATACACTTCTACACTGAAATGCCCCCAGAATGAAAGAAACACATAAAATACACGCTAAAAAATGGCTTCACATGCCAAGCAAGACACACACAGACAAAAAACAGACTTATTTAAATTTGCAGAGAAATGCTAAAGTAAGACCAAAGCAACATGTGAGCATGAGAAAGTCTCAACTCCGTGCAGCCCTGTAGCTGAAACAAGAAGTCACATTAGTTAGCAAATGAGACACGCCCCACACCATCCTCAGACTCCTGGCATCTCTCCCGTCCCTAGCATCATCAGGGAAGGAATGGAGACTGCAGGAGAGTTCAAAGTAAAGCCGTAAGAACCACTACCTCTTTTTGCTGATGGGTTTTGATGGCAATCTCGCCTACCTTTTTAAAGAGCAGGTTGGGCCGAATGAGTGAGGTCACAGGGCCAGGGTCTGCAGGGGGACGGTCCCCTACACACCATAAGCAGAGTGCTGAAGCTGCCCCTGGCTCCTCCAAGCGGCTGTTCTCTCCCATTCTTTCCCTGGGCTTCTCTTCCTTCTGACCTTTCTCACCTCTGGGCTCTCAGGCACACCAGCCAAGGACAGAGAGCATTCAGTCACCTAAGTCCAGGACGCACTTCGGATGTTCAGGCTTGTTTTTTAGGAGGATTTTATCTGCTACCAAACTTTTCTCAGTTTCCAGGCACGTGCCTGGAATGCTGGCCGATGGAGGTGAGCTGACTTCCAGATACCCACATCCCCCTCTTCCCTAACACTCAGTACTCCACAGAGCCTGAGGCGAAAGCGCTTACTGCTGCACAGAGGGAGGCGTCAAACTCGCACAAAATTCAAGCTGTGTTTTCCTTGTCCTCCTAGGGGACCTTTCCTTAGTCAACTGCTTTCTTTGGTCTAGTTCCCTGTCCTGTTAACAGCACAGGACCCTGGCAGAAGACCCAGATCCCTGTCCTGACCAAAGCCCTCACCACCTCACACTCCTGGTCTCTCTCCCACTGAAAAAGCACACCCAGCCCACCTATGCAGCTCCAAGGGGCGGCGGTAAGAGACCTTCTATAACACGTAGTTGTCACTCTGCTACAAGGCCACAGTTCCACAAGACACCGTTCCCTTGGTATTCCAAGCAGTGTTATTCACATAGGCCGCACAAGAATGCTGCCCTCTAGAGTTGTGCAGAGTCAGTACTACTAACCTACCTCCACTTGGCTTTTAAAATACTTAAAACTTCCACATAGGTCTGATATTTGATGCCATTCCAGTTTCCCAAGAGGTGCTAAAGCAACATACCAAAGTCAGAAACTTCTAAGGAAGCAGAAGGAAAAACAGATGTCACAGGCACTTGCGTTAAGGCAACAGGCCTGGGTGTTACTTCTCTGACCACGTTCAAAGCCAGAAAAATCAGCAGAGATCCAAAGCAAAACCCTTCTGCCTCAAAAACCGCACATAAGCCAGGAAGCGCGCCCAGGAACCTCGGAGGCTGCGTTCAGTGCAGGGAGCCAGGCCTGGAAGCCTCCTTTGCCAGGTGCGGCCGCAGCTGGGCCACTCCTTCTCCCGGACTTCCTGCAACTCGACGCGGTGCTAACCCTCTCTCTGGTTAACTCCGTCTCCTTCTTTTCCAGATGCGCCCAGGGGAACACCCAGGCGACTGTTGTATCAAAAGCAAGCTTTAGGGATGGCGTCCTCGACAGGTTTTTCCTCATTACAAACCCTGGACTTCAAAGAAGTAAAAAAAAATAAGCCCAAAGTCAGCAGATCGTAAAACGCATAAAACTCATAAAATTCGGCACCCCGGGTCCAAAGGGGCTGTTGCGGCAGACTCCCCGGTGCCCACGTCACCAATCGCCTCTAAGCGCCTCGCACGCGGCGCTGGGCGAGACCGCAGGGCAGCGCGGAGCCCTCTCGATACCGAGGGGACGACGGGGCGAGGCCTTTCGGGCAGGAGAGGCTGCCCGGGAGACGACGGGGCTCCGAGCGGGCGGTCACCCTCCGCCGGGGAAGGGCCGCAGCGCCCCCGGTTCTCCCGGCCCCCCAGTGCACGCTCCGGCTCGCAGTCCTGTCCCGGAACCCCGACCGCATCCCGGTCTCTAACCGCGGCCGGGCAGGCAGGCTGGAGGGAGCCCTGGCCCCGGTCTACTCTCGCCCAGCGCAGGGACCTCCGCCCGACCCGCCCGCGAAGCCCCCCCAGCGCCCCTCTCCCTGCCCCTAGCTCCACGTGGGCTCCAGGGACCCCGCGGCTGGACGCCGGGAGCCAGGGAGCCTCAACTCTGGCCGCAGTGTCCGGAGGTTCAGCCAGCCCGCCCACTCGGCCTGGGACTCACGGCTCCATCTCGACGCCCCGAACTCTCGGCCCCGGCCCGCGCGTCCCGAGCCTGCCGGGCGCCGCGCAGCAGCCTCGGCAGCCGCAGCCGGAGCCGGAGCGACAGCGGCCCCGAAGAGGCCGGCAGCGGAAAACTCATCAGAGCGCGACGCCGAGGTCACGTGCGCGGAAGGGACTCTCACGGCGGAAGGGGGCGCGCGAGGCGGCATGGGGCGGGGTCGGGGGTGGGCGGAGCGGGGCAGGGGTCGGGGGTGCGGCGAGGGGGGTGGGCGCGCGGCGAAGGGGGTGGCCCCCTGCAAGGGCGGAGCCCCACGGCCGGGAGCACCCAGGCTAGCCCTGAGCTGGGGCTCAAGACAGAAAGAATGAGTGAATGAATGACTTAATTTACTTCTTGTCCCTACGGCAGGGAAACTGCTCATTCATTCACTCCTACTTCCGGAGTGTCCGGGCGTAAGGATGGGCCTCGGGAGTCCATGAATGCCCTGCAGTTGTCTGGAAAATGCTACGGATGTCTGCATTTTTCTAGGGAGAGGAGCTATAGCTGTATATTCATTCCCAAAGGGGCTCGTGACCCCCAAAAAGGTTAAAAGCCAGGGCAAACTTCTACCACCCCGAATGATGACAGACCTTCCGGGCTCTTTCTGGTAGCTTCTCCCTCAAGCCGCTTCTAGACTGCAGTACGCATAGTGTGAGAGCTTCCATCCCAGGCTCTGGCCCTGGGGAAGGATGCGCTGTGGATCCTGCATCCCATAGAGCTGGAAATGGACCTGAAAGTGCAAGCCCCACTCTGCCGGGCGCTGCAACAGGAGTGGGGATCCGGGGCTTCGACACAGTGTGAAGAGACCAGTGGACCAAAAGCACTTCTCTGATTTGCCATCTTGGCTCACTGTTCTCCATTTCTGTAATCAAGAATGGATGAGAACCAAGATTTAGATACTTCTGAGATTCTCTTTGGAGCATTACTCAAAATGTCCCGTGTTCCCATGTGCTATGGGTTTAAAGTCGGTCTGCATGAGTTAAACAAAGGACTCCCAGGCTTCCTTTGCAATGTATCCTCATTCATTCACTAAACTGTAAACAGGCTTACTACTGGCAGAAAGGTGTGGACATAAATAAGAAACAGTTCCTGCCCTCAGTGAAATTACAGGCAAAGAAAATTACCAGCAGTAAGTTAGGTACCCTTAGCTCAGGGTGCTACAGTGAGGAAGGGTGCCTAACTCGCCTTGGGGGGAGTGGAGAAGGTAGGGGAGAGAATGTGCAGAGTTGGGGCTGAATCTGGAGGGTGAGATGGATATTAGGAAGAGCGGGGGGAAAAAGGGGAGATACCAAGCAAGCAGTCTGAGCCAGGACACCAAGGAATAGTAACACAAAATTTAATCAGTGCTCTGAATCCTAAACCGCAACTCTTCAAGGAATAACAAGAGATTATTTCTCAAGTTCTTTTCATACACACGCAGAGGGAAAGAGTTCTTCATAGCAACAAGACCGGAGAACACAAACTCGGTACCTGCAGGGACAGACTTGACGTGGGGCGCAGGAAGGGGTGAGTCGGCAACCCCCGGGGCCTGTTAGATTACAGACGTGAGCCACCGCACCCAGCCCAAACATGCATTTTCATGTGACACCTTCTGTTAAATGTTTAGGCCTAAGGATGCCTCCCTGCTTGAGTCCTTACATAAGGAGCTGCAGCCTGGCATAGTTAACATAAAAGAGAGGACACCCTAATTGGGAGGATGCTTTTGTAACAAACAGCTGAGTCTCAGCCAATCACAGCCACTGAGCTTCTGTCCTTCAGGTGGTTAGCTGATTCAAATAAGCTAGAACACAAAGCTGTAACCAATCAAGCCGTCTCTGAGCCTCAGTTCCACTTTCTGCCCATAAATGTTGTCCAACCACGTTGCAGTCCCGGAGTCCTTTGAACTTGTTGGTTCTGAGGGCTACCCAATTCTAGAATCATGAAGAAAAGCTACTTAGGATCTTTAAATTTGCTGTCATTTTGTCTTTCAACACTTCTGATTCTAAAATGTTGGAAACTAATTTGAAAAAATATCTTAAACCCTGGGAGGGACTAAACAAAGCACATTTGCTGGCCACATTTGCCTAGAGGCAGCCAGTATCTACCTCCAGCCCAGAGCGGCATGAGGTGACGTGGAAATCCCTGCTCTGTGCCAGCTGCCTGGTCTCTCCTGAGGCATCTCCAGCAAGAGGAAACTCTCGCCACCCCAGGGACCACTGGCCCTCACTGTACATCTGGCTCCAAACTACCTCCTGGCAACTCCTTCCTGTCAGATCCCGCTGGATTTGCTGTCCAGCGTCACGCAGGTCAGCAAGAGGCCTCTCCCAACACTCCTTCAAGGATGTAAGCAACCATGTGGCCCTCGGCTCCTCTTCTCCCGTCATACTGGTTTTCTCATTTATTTGTTCTTCAAACATGAATGGAGCACTCTGTGTGTGCCAGAAACAACTCTCAGCTCTGGAAACACAACATGAATATACAGATGAGGTCCCTGTCCTTTTCTAGTCAAGAACAAACAATAACCTAAATGATTACTTCATTGGCCGGGCATGGTGGCTCACGCCTGTAATTCCAGAACTTTGGGAGGATGAGGTGGGGATCACCTGAGCTCAGGAGTTCAAGACCATCTTGGCCAACATGGTGAAACCCGTCTCTACTAAAGCAATCCTCTTGCCTCAGCCTCCTCCGTGGTTGGGATTACAGGCATGAGCCACCAAGCCCAGCCTACGTGATGCATTTTGAGATCCCTCCATATTCACTTCCAGGGCCACTGCTCTGAGCATTCTTCCGCTGCACAAGTTTCCTCCTTAAGCTCAGAATGAGCTTCATTTCAGGTAAGGTCCGTAGAAGTCCGAGAATGAATTCATGTCTTGGTGGCTTCAGCCCACTCAGCTGGTTACTCCAATTCTCATGACGTATCCTCAGCTCTCCATCTGAGATCATGCCATCTTTTCTTTTTTTTTTTTTTGAGACCAGCTCTCCATCTGAGATCATGCCATCTTTTCTTTTTTTTTTTTTTTTTTGAGACGGAGTCTCGCTCTGTCCCCAGGCTGGAGTGCAGTGGCGCAATCTCGGCTCACTGCAAGCTCCGCCTTCCAGGTTCATGCCATTCTCCTACCTCAGCCTCCCAAGTAGCTGAGACTACAGGCGCCCGAACACCATGCCCAGCTAATTTTTTGTATTTTTAGTAGAGACGGGGTTTCACCGTGGTCTCGATCTCCTGACCCCGTGATCTGCCCGCCTCGGCCTCCCAAAGTACTGGGATTACAGGCGTGAGCCACCGCACCCAGCCACTCCCTGCTATTTTTCAACGTTGATAGCAACTCAAGAGTCTCATTTGCAAATTTCTCACAGTTCTAGAGGCTAGAAGTCCAAGATCAAGGTTCTAGCTAATGAGATTTCTGGTGAAGGCTTTCTCCTGGCATGCAATGACTTCTCACTGTGTGTTCAGTTCACACTTTCCTCAGTGTGTGTGTGCAGGGAAAGGGAGAGGGAGACAAGAGTGTCTTCTTATAAGGACACTAATCCTATCAGAAGGCCCCACCTATAACTTCATTTAACCTTAATTACTTCCTTACTCCAAATACAGCTATACTGGGAGCAAGGGCTTCAACATATAAATCTCAGTCCATAACATCCATATATGGAAGATTTTGTTAAAAAAAAAGGAAATTGATCTGCGTGTTCAGTGCAGAGAGTATAGAAGAATTCAGTACCAACAACTCTAATTCTCTATTCTTCATTCCAAGGCAGGAAAATCTAACAATCCAGGCTTCCCCTCAAGCAAAGTTGTAATTTGTGACAGCTCATGTTAGAGACATCTCTTGGCCTGAGGTTTTGACAGCTCCCAGATACCCATCTTCAGTTGACTCAACCTCTCTCCAAAAAGCACAGCATGAACTGAGGTGCTTCTTCTGGTGCTTAGTTCCCTCATGGAGCTACCTTCCCCAGAGCCCCTCCCTCCCATAATTTGAAGGAGAGTTTGTACCTTGCTGGCCCACTTGCAGCAGGCAGGGGAGCTTACTTTCCAGTGGCTCCTTTACTCCTAGGCACTGATCCTTAGAAGCAAGAGTCTCGCTCTTACTGCTTCAAATGCTTTATTGTGCTCATCAAGTTTTATAACACCCACCAGGAACACAGGCATCCTTCTGCTCAGCAGTTACTGACAATATAAGGCCATTAGTTTTGCTTTCTGGTCAAAGTACTCATTCCCATTACTTATTACAGTATAACGAACGATGCTAAAATGTAGTAGGTCTATTAGTTGTCTATTGCTACATAATAAATTGCCCCCAAAACTTAGTGGCTTGAAACAACATTTGTTGTCTCACAGCCTTTGTGGGTCAGGAATCCAGTGCAGCTTAACTGGGTCCTCTGGCTCAGGATCTCTCACAAGACTGCAATCACGGTTTCGGCTGAGGCCACAGTTATCTCAAGGCTCGACTAGGGAAGGGTCCACCACCAAACTCACACAATGTGGTCATGGGCATGCTTCAGCACTTCACAGGCTGTCGAGATCATTCTCAATTCTTTGCCACATGAGGCTCTCTGTAGGGCAGCTTACCACGTGGTAGCTTTGCTCCTTCAGAGTGAGCAAATGAGAAGAGCCAGAGTGTGAGAGCAAGACAGAAGTCACAATTTTTTATAACCTAATCTCACAGATGACGTCCCACCACTTTTGCTTCATTTTGTTCTTCAGAAGGAAGTCAGTAGGTTCATCCCACACTCAAGAGGTGAGGTCATGCAAGGGCATGAATACCAGGAGGTGGGGACCACTGCAAATATTTATGTCACCGACTACAATGGCTTGAAATAAGTTGATTACTTCTCCTGGTTCTGTGTGTTGACTGAGCTTAATTGGGCAGTTCTTGGCTTGGGGTGTCTCTTGAGAATGCCATCAACTGACAGCTGGGACTCTAGTTGTGTGGAGGCTCAACTGTGCTCGTGTCTAAGTCCATCCTGTGTTGCTGTAACAGAATACCTGAGGCTAGGAATCCGTTACAAAAGAAGTTTATGGGGTCAGGCATAGTGGCTCACGCCTGTAATCCCAGCACTTTGGGGGGCCACGGCAAGCAGATCACAAGGTCAGGAGTTCGAGACTAGCCAGTTGGAGACCATCCTGGCCAACATCGTGAAATCCTGTCTCTACAAAAATTAGCCAGGCATGGTGGCAGATGCCTGTAATCCCAGCTACTCAGGAGGCTGAGGCAGGAGAATTGGTTGAACCCGGAAGGTGGAGGTTGCAGTGAGCTGATCTAGCCTGGGTGACAGAGCAAGACTCCATCTTGGAGAAAGAAGAAAAAAAAAAAAGGGTTATTTGGCTCATGATTCTGGTGATTGGAAGGTTTAAGATTGGGCAGCTGCTGGCCGGGTGCGGTGGCTCAAGCCTGTAATCCCAGCACTTTGGGAGGCCGAGACGGGTGGATCACGAGGTCAGGAGATCGAGACCATCCTGGCTAACACAGTGAAACCCCGTCTTTACTTAAAAAATACAAAAAAAAACTAGCCGGGCGAGGTGGCGGGCGCCTGTAGTCCCAGCTACTCGGGAGGCTGAGGCAGGAGAATGGCGTCAACCCGGGAGGCGGAGCTTGCAGTGAGCTGAGATTCGGCCACTGCGCTCTGGCCTGGGCGACAGAGCGAGACTCTGTCTCAAAAAAAATAATAAAATAATAATAATGATAAAAATTAAAAAAAAGATTGGGCAGCTGCATCTGGTGAGGGCCTCAGGCTGCTTCCACTCATGGTGGAAAGTGTAAAGGGAATCAGTGTGCACAGAGATCACATGGCAAAGGGAAGCAAGACAGAGAATCTGAGAAGGCCAGACTCTTTAACAACCTGGTTTCACAGGAACGAATACATTCCCAAGATGGCAAAAATTCACTCACCCCCATGGAGGGCATTAATCTATTCCTGGGGGATCCACCCCATGACCCAACCACCTCCCACCAGGCCCCACCTTCCAATACTGCCACATTCAGGGTCAAATTTCAACATGAGTTTTCGCAAGGACAAGTCACATCTAAACTATAGCGGCTGGACCTCCAAAAAACAATGATGTCTTCACTTGCATGTCTAGTACCTGAGCTGGGACGGCTGGAAAGCTGGGGGCTGGTGAGGCAGTTTTCCCCAATGTGGCTTTTCCAAATGGCTAGCTTGGGCTTTCTCATAGCGTAGAAGTCTCAGGGTAGTAAGACTTCCACCATAGTGGCTGATTTCTCCTAGGACAAATGTTCTAAGGCACCAAAGCAGAAGCTACAAGGCTTCTTACGACAGCCTCAGGTGTCATTCAGCATCACATTTGTTGGTAAAAAAGAGAGTCAAAGCCAGCCCAGATCCAAAAGGAAGGGACAAAAAAAAGTGCATGAATCCTGGGAGGTGCACCGCCTTTGAAGATAGGCTACTGTGAAAGTTGTCAGAATTAAAATGGAGTCACTTGTATTAAAAACAAAAAACAGGCCAGGTGCAGTGGCTCATGCCTGTAATCCCAGCACTTTGGGAGGCTGAAGAGAGCGGATCACTTGAGCTCAGGAGTTTGAGACCAGCTTGGCCAGCAAAATACAAAAATTACCTGAGTGTGGTGGCAGGTGCCTGTAATACCAGCTAGTCATGAGGCTGAGGCAAGAGAATCACTTGAACCCAGGAGGCGGAGGTTACATGAGCCAAGATGGCGTCACTGCACTCCAGCCTGGGCAACAGAGCAAGACTCCATCTCAAAAAGAATACCAAAACCAAAAAAAAAAAAAAAAATCCTGACAAATAGAGCCAGAGAAGGCCATGAAGAGAAGGATTCTCATGCATAAATGCTTGATAACAAAAACTGTAACAAAAGACTATAAAAATCATAACCTTGTATAAAGACCATTGAAATCTCATACTTTTGCGAGGACATATGCCCAGTAACTGCCTGTCCAGCTTCAGACTGGGCATCCCCTTTGTGAGTGATTCTTGTAGCCAAGCATAATTAACTCAAAACAATTATGTAATCCTCCCCATGTTTCCTTTAAAAACCTTCATCTTTCCATACCTCCCTGAAAAAGCACATAGTTCACTATGGCACACATATTGCCACTGCAATGCCCTATTCCTGAATAAATATCATTTCTTTTTTCTTTTTTTTTTTGAGACGGAGTCTCCCTCTGTTGCCCGGGCTGGAGTGCTGTGGCCGGATCTCAGCTCACTGCAAGCTCCGCCTCCCGGGTTCACGCCATTCGCCTTAGCCTCCCGAGTAGCTGGGACTACAGGCGCCCACCACCGCGCCCGGCTAGTTTTTTGTATTTTTAGTAGAGACGGGGTTTCACCGTGTTAGCCAGGATGGTCTCGATCTCCTAACCTCGTAATCCGCCCGTCTCGGCCTCCCAAAGTGCTGGGATTACAGGCTTGAGCCACCACGCCTGACCAATAAATATCATTTCTTTTAGGGAGCCTCTTTGTTTGTTATTTAGGTTGACACAAATGTGTCAGAAGTGGAATCAGGAAAAGGATCATTATGGAAAGGAAATGATGTTTTTTTTTTTTTTTTTGAGACGGAATCTTGCTCTGTCGCCCAGGCTGGAGTGCAGTGGCGAGATCTCGGCTCACTGCAAGCTCCACCTCCCATGTTCACGCCATTCTCCTGCCTCAGCCTCCCGAGTAGCTGGGACTACAGGCGCCGCCACCGCACCCGGCTAATTTTTTGTATTTTTAGTAGAGATGGGGTTTCACCGTGTTAGCCAGGATGGTCTCGATCTCCTGACCTCGTGATCCAGCCGCCTCAGCCTCCCAAAATGATGGGATTATAGACGTGAGCCACAGCGCCCGGCCGGAAGTGATGATTCTTAGAAAGGGTGTGCGGTACTCGAGCGCTCTGAACTCTCTGCTGGCACAGCTTGCCTTTTTGGCCATGGCGAGTCTTCTCTCAAGGTCCACACTCCCTCTTTTTGGTAGCAGCTTTTTGATATTATTCTGGATTTGTTTTGGTTATAAGGTTGCCTTAATAAAGGCTGCCTTACATCCCTACTGGGATGATAAAAGACTTTTTTGTCTTTTCTGAAGTCCTTTTTGGTACAAAGACATGCTGGTTTGAGTAATCTGGTTTCTGCAGAATTGACATTCTGTTTCTGAGCCGTGTCTTTTCTGGTTAATTTACTTTTGCTTCTTTCTTTCTTTGTTTTTCTTTTTTTTTCGAGAAGGAGTCTTGCTCTGTCGCCCAGGCTGGAGTGCAGTGGCATGATCTTGGCTCACTGCAAGCTCCGCCTCTGGGGTTTACGCCATTCTCCTGGCTCAGCCTCCCGAGTAGCTCGGACTACAGGCACCCGCCATCACGGCCGGCTAATTTTTTGTATTTTTTTTAGTAGAGACGGGGTTTCACCATTTTAGCCAGGATGGTCTCGATCTCCTGACCTCGTGATCCGCCCGTCTTGGCCTCCCAAAGTGCAGGGATTACAGGCTTGAGCCACCGCGCCCGGCCCACTTTTGCTTCTTTCTAAATGTCTAATTTAATATTTTGTTTGATCTGCATGCTGAGTTAAAGCTTGTGACTACACTGATTTTGGTTTAGTTATGTGTCTGTAAATGATTGGTCTTTTTTCCCTTGCTTGTTTCTGAAAATCTTCCAAGAGAAAAACAAACATTCTAAATGGTGGGCATATGACGGCTAGTTAAAAGTCACTATCTAAACACTGTCCAAACTCCTGACATTCGCTGACAGAATTTACAGGATTTCCTTTGCTCCTGAGAGATTAATAAAAAACAGAATGGGATTCTCAAGTCAAGTCAATGGGAGTCTGTCAAGTCAGGTCTTCTGGGACTCCAGCTAGCCGTATATTATGGCTTCTTTTCACACACATTTTTAAACTAATAGACAAATTACATCAAGAAACATTCAGAACTCAAATGATCTTTATCTGAATTCTCTAAAAACACCTCTGCAACGACAGAGTTAGCATGTAAAGTCTTTTAAATTCTCTATTTTTTTCTGCTTACTTTAAATCTGCTGACTTTTCTACTGGAGTTGAGATAAAACTCATTGCTTACGGCATCCAGCCAACATTTTTTAAACCAAAACCCACAACCTAGACCTAAGGATCATCTCTCTTAAAGTAAATTTAGTTTTGCCAATTGTTTAGGGTATTGGAAGTTAGTTGAAGGATTGATAGTCTAAGGAAAAAAATAGATAAATGTTTATAAAAGGCTCACAGATCAAACAAGTCAAAATCTTGAGCTCAGAGCAATAATATAAGGTGTCTCTGGCATAAAAATTGCTTTTTCTGCCACACAGGGGCCAAAAAGAAAAAGCCCAAGCAGACACAGGAAACCCCGCGAAAATGCTTCCGTGTTCACATTAACCAAGCAGACCAGATGGGCAAACAAAAGATACATTTGTTACCAGTTCAAGGCTATTTGGAGAGTTTGCTTTCCTCAGGCAATTCAACCAGTCCTAGCTAAAATGTAAACACTGAAAATGTAACCCTAAACTCATTTAAAACTGAAAAAAGAAAAAGAGTCGGGGTAAAAGTGAATTTTTTTTTTTTTTTTTTTTTTTTTTTTTTTGAGACAGAGTCTCACTCTGTTGCCTGGGCTGGAGTGCAGTGGCCGGATCGCAGCTCACTGCAAGCTCCGCCTCCCGGGTTTACGCCATTCTCCTGCCTCAGCCTCCCGAGTAGCTGGGACTACAGGTGCCCGCCACCTCGCCCGGCTAGTTTTTTGTATTTTTTAGTAGAGACAGGGTTTCAGCCAGGATGGTCTCGATCTCCTGACCTCGTGATCCACCCGTCTCGGCCTCCCAAAGTGCTGGGATTACAGGCTTGAGCTAAAAGAGATTTTTAAAAACCAAACTGCTTTGTCCAAAATCTTGGTCCACCATATTCATTAGATTACCTATCAGGGCAAATAAAGTTCAGACATGTGAACAGGTGCCAATGTTGTCAATAATACAATCTGGATCCAGCTGTCTTTTATAAACCTGTGAGTTTACATATTTTACTGTCTCATGACTAAAATTCTAAAATGAAAGCTCTAAGATATTTCTGTGTGTGGATATGTTTCAGGGCATTTACACATATGTACGTGTATTAAGTTTTATATTGTGTCTTCATGGTAAGATCTAGCATGGACCCTTAAATTCTGTTCAGATTGGCTTAGATAAATGAGCATTCATATAAAATATAGTAAGTCCTCAATGTTGTGAATAGGTTGTTGGAAACTGTGACTTTGAGCAAAAACAATGTATAATGAAACCAATTTTTTTCCTCATCAATGTTATAATGAAATAGCATTGGCCAGGTGCAGTGGCTCACGGCTGTAATCCTAGCACTTTGGGAGGCCGAGGCAGGTGGATCACCTGAGGTCAGGAGTTTGAGACCAGCCTGGCCAACATGGTAAAACCCCGTCTCTACTAAAAATACACAAGTGGCCGGGCACGGTGGCTCACACCTGTAATCGCAGCACTTTGGGAGGCCAAGGCGAGTGGATTGCCTGAGGTCAGGAGTTCGAGACCAGACTGACCGATATGGTGAAACCTCGTATCTACTAAAAATACAAAAATTAGTCGGGTGGTGGCGAGCACCTGTAATCCCAGTTCCTCAGGCGGCTGAGACACGTTCTGGTGAGCTGAGATTGTGTCACTGCACTCCAGCCTGGGCAACAGAGCAAAACTCTATCTCAAAAAAAAATAAAAATAAAAATAATGAAATAGCATTGAACAAAGTGACATTATTTAAGGACCTGCTGGATGTTGTTTCACCCAGTCACAGTTTCCAAGAACCTACTAATGACATTAAGTGCCGACTTGCTCACTGTATTAATTAACCCAAACGTGTTTTAGTTCATGTGACTTAAGTATATCTTTAATAAATAAACTAGTTTCTAAATTGTTGATAAAAATAAAAATGTCTTCACAATTGTCAACATATTAATATACTGTTGCATGGGTTTTGTGGCAGACAGTTTTATATTGCTCTTCATTAGATGTTTTCATGCATTAGGGTTTAACACAAAGATTATAAAACTATAAACCCAGCCTAAAATAAAACTTTTTGTACAATTATTTCATAAGACTAATTTAATATTGTTGGTTTAATAAAAATAGCTGTATCTTCTGAGTTACTGACAAAATAACCATATATTTAAGGGTCTTAGGTGAACACCTGATATGCACAGGCTATAAAAATGGTTAACAGAGAAATAACTAAGTGATGACTGGCTTTGTCTAATATCTGTTTTAATAAGTAATCCAGGTATATAATTGTTAAAAATAAATTTTGTAAATATAAATGGTATACATGTTTATAAATAAGCTTTTTATGTAATTTAAAAACTTCAAGTTTTATGGTATATTAAACAATAGATATTCATTAAATGTCTGGTTCATTTCCAAATTTTTTATTTTTTATTTTTTATTTTTGGAGACAGGGACTCTCTCTGTCACCAGGCTGGAGTGCAATGGCACAATCATGACTCATAGGCAGCTTTGACCTCTCAGGCTCAAACGCTCCTCTTGACTTCGTGATCTGCCCGCCTCAGCCTCCCAAAGTGCTGGAATTACAGGCATGAGCCACCGCGCCTGGCCAAAACTAGATACATTTTAAGAAACAAGTCTCAGCAGGTCTTGGTGGCTCACGCCTATGATCCCAGCACTTTGGGAAGCCGAGGTGGGCAGATCACCTGAGGTCAGGAGTTCAAGACCAGCCTGACCAACATGGTGAAACCCCATCTCTTAGCCTCACAGCCACTTCCTTCAAAGCTCCCTTATTGCTCAAATGTGGCTGAAAATGTTTTGACACTGACTCCTGGCCACCATTCACGCCCTCCAACATGGGACCAGAGCAGCAACCCAAGACAGGTCCATCCAAGCATGGAGGGACATCAAAACCTAACTACAGGATGATTGATCAGCGACGCTTTTGGAGAAAGATCTTGATCAAAAGAGGGAATGGGAAAATTATTGGAATCAAAATGGAGTCACTTGTGTCAAAAAAAAAAAAAAGGAAGAAAAAGTCCTGACAAATAGGTTGGGGAAGGCCACGAAGAGGAGTCTTATGCATAAATGCCTGATAACAAAAACTATCACAAAAGACTCTACAAAAACCACAACGTTGCATAAAGGCCGTTACCACCTTATACACAAAAAATACTCCTGCAACAACACCTGCCCAGCCACTGCCTGTCCAACCTCAAATTGGCATCACCCTTGTTATTGATCCTTGTAGCCAAAAATAATTATCTCAAAGCAATTATGTAATCCTCTTCATTTTTCCTTTAAAAACCTTTGTCTTCCTGTACCGCCCTGACTACACACAGAGCTTACTGTGGAATGCATATTCCCACTGCAATGCTTTGCTCCCAAATAAGTATTATTTTCGAAAGCCGCTCTCTGTTTTTAGGCTGACACCACCATAGTCTTGAAGTCTATAAACAACTATGTTTGCATTCTCTCCTTTCTTCATCTCCAAAGGTGAGATAATTATGCACAGAACATTCATAATCATTTGAAAGTCTACTACTATATGTTAAGAAGCGTAGGCCGGGTGCGGTGGCTCACGCCTGTAATCCCAGTACTTTGGTAGGCCAAGGCGGGTGGATCACGAGGTCAGGAGTTCGAGACCAGCCTGGCCAGTATGGTGAAACCCCATCTCTACTAAAAATACAAAAATTAGCCAGGCATGGTGGCGCACCTGTAGTCCCAACTACTCCGGAGGCTGAGGCAGAAGAATTGCTTGAACCCGGGAGGCAGAGGTTGCAGTGAGCCGTGATCACGCCACTGCACTCCAGCCTGGGAGAGAGAGACTATCTCAAAAAAAAGAAAAAAAGAAGTGTACACATATTCCCTCATTTTGTCCCCTTTGCCACCATTAAAGCAAATGCCCTATTTTCTGTGGCCCCTGCTGATTTCTGGAATTTACAATAACAAAGCCTGGTGAGTACAGCAGGCCCCTCCCTGCCTCTCTGGAACAGCAAGGCCATCACTCACAGCAAGCCCCGGGTGCTGACCAGGAAGGAGGCTCCAGCCTCCCAACACCCTTCACCTTCTCTGCCTTGGGTGGTTTTTAAGTATCACTCCCAAGCTATCAAACTGAAACATGTATTTTAATTTATTTTCAATGTTTGAGCAGCGCTTCTCCATCATCGTCTCCTACGACCTCACCATGAAAGCCTTTAAATAAGTCCTCTTTCCAGGACCCGGCACCCAGCCTGGTAGAAAGACACCCAGCTCCTGTGTGTTGAACAAATGACTGCCCTGGGCTTGCTGGCTGCCTCACAATAAGACACCCATTTCCTCATTGTTTATAAGAATGAGGACATCTTCCCAGGGAAGCAAGGGAAGGGAGTTGGAGGGCCAGTGAGCCAGGATTAGAGGTGGAAGCTGAGAGCGTTCCTGCCACCTGGCCAGAGCAACCGGCTGATTCTGGTTTGCCTGAGACTTTCCAAGTATAAGCACTGTCAGTCCCTCGTCCCAAAGACGCCCTCTGTCCCAGGCAAACCAGGATCGTTGGCCAGCCTCCTTCTGGCCCATGTTTTTCTATGAGTTACTGGACAAGATTATCTCAATATTTAAACAATGTCTTAGCAGCTGGGTTCCCTCAAACACAGAACCTACAGCAACAGTTTCCATGTCAATTTTATTGAGAGTGGTACAATCCCAGGGAAAGGAGAGAGGATGGAGTCAGACAGGAGGTCGGAGAGTACATTTCAGAGGGTGCACGCGGGCCAGAGCTTCAGGACAAACACAGCTGGTTTATTTCCAAACTACTGCGTTCGGAAACAATCTGTTAGCTCTGTCTAGTCACTGTCACCCTTGGCCAAAGCCTGACCTACACATCCAGCCAGGCCTGTGGCTGCCAGTTCAGTCAGCATGGTGCGAACAAGCCCCCATGTCAAGCAGCTCTTTGGTCTGTGGGGCGGAAGGGGCAGAGGCTGGGAACTGCTTCACCAACCTATTTGTCAGGACTTTTTTTTTTTTTTTTGAGACAGTTTCACTCTTGTTGCCCAGGCCAGAGTGCAATGGCACGGTATCAACTCACCGCAACCTCCGGGGCCTGCACCAGGAGGTCAGGTAGGGAGACAAGGCCAGGGGCCAGTGGCCGGGGGCAGGGTGGAAGAGGGGAAGTGGATATGGGCAGGACCAAGGGGGCCTGGGGGGCCTGTCAACTAGATCCAGTGCAAAGAGGTGGAGAAGGTTTGGAATCGTTGTTACAAAGTCTGGAGAAATTAGCAGCCTGGGAAAAGCTAGCAGGATTTCAGAGCTTCGTTGAGGCTCCAGCTGAGGGGGGAGACCCCGTGTCAATGGTGACTTCCAGGAGCGCCTGCCTGGTAGCACTTTCCTCCTGCTGAATGGGTGGTGAAAGCATGAGATGAGAGTATTTGTATTGATCAGAGATTGGGGGCCCCAGGACAGATGAGACAAAAAGACAGAGAAGCAAATTAGTTTAAGACAATGGGTCTCAGTATCTGCGCAAGTTAGAATCACTTGGGGAGCTTTAAAAATCACAGTGTTCAGGCTGAACCCCAAACCAACTGAGTCAGATCTGAAGCAGGGCTTAGGCGTCGGTATTTGTATTTATTTATTTATTTATTTAGAGACAGGGTCTCACTGTGTTGCCCAGGCTGAAGTGCAGTGGCACAGTCATGGTTCACTGCAGCCTCGAATTCCCAGGCTCAGATAATCCTCCCACGTTGGCTTCCTAAGTAGCTGGGACTACAGGCACATGCCACCATGGCCAGTTAATTTTTGTATTTTTTGTAGAGATCAGGTGTCGCCATGTTGTCCAGGCTGGTATGGAACTCCTGGGCTCAAGCAATCTGCCCACCTCAGCCTCCCAAAGTGCTGAGATTACAAGCATGAGCCACTGCACCCAGCTGGCATCAGTACTTTTTGTTTGTTTGTTTGTTTTTGTTTTTGAGATGGGGTCTCACTCTGTCGCCCAGTCTGGAGTATAGTGGCACAATCTCAGCTCACTGCAACCTCCACCTCCCGGGTTCAAATGATTCTCCTGCCTCAACCTCCCAAGTAGCTGGGACTACAGGAGCCCACCACCACACCTGGCTAAGTTTTGTATTTTTAGTAGAGACGGAGTTTCACCATATTGGCCAGGCTGGTCTCCAACTCCTGACCTTATGATCCACCCGCCTTGGCCTCCCAAAGTGCTGGGATTACAGGTTGTGAGCCACTGCACCCGGCCAGCATCAGTATTTTTAAAGCTCCCAAAGGATTCCAAATGTACATCAAATTTGATAACCCACGGTTTAGGGCGTGGTAAGAGAGATCTAGAAGATGAACCCATGGAATCCATGCCACATCAGCGCCTTCCTGGGGTTCCGTTTCAGCTCCAGCTCCCCCCGGGGTTCCGTTTCAGTGCCGGCGGCTCCCCGCCCGGGGTTCCGTTTCAGTGCCAGCGGCTCCGCCCCCGGGGTTCCGTTTCAGCGCCGGCTCCCCCCCCCCCCCCGGGGTTCCGTTTCAGCGCCGGCTCCCCGCCCGGGGTTCCGTTTCAGCGCCAGCTCCCCCCCAACCCCGGGTTCCGTTTCAGAGCCGGCTCCCCCCTGGGGTTCAGTTGCATTTTTGCCCTTTGGTCTGTGAGCGATCCCTGTATTCTCGTAATAAGTTTACCCTTTTGGCTGAAACTAATACTTGCAACCAACAGTCTTAAATGCCGTAGTGCCATATCTTTATAAAGTGACTGTCAATGCTTCTAGCTGTCCCTGACATACCTGCCAATGATGAGAACTACAGCAAAGTTCTATATGTTCTCATTCCTACTGCAGCCTGAGGGAAGGGTATTTGGTTTTGCATTTCCCCTTGCAGAAGTTGAGAACAGTCTCCACTGGAAGAACGAGGGTTCTGGAGCTCCCAGCTTGTCACCACCAGGCAGGAGCATGCTTGCCCTTTCCAGATGGAGTAGGAAGTAATCTTTGTCGGCCTGTTCCCCGAAGAGCATGGGTTTACAAATCAGAAACACTGCCCCGGTCATGCCAGATAGATAAGCCAGGGAAGCTGGTCATTATCTTCACTTAGGAACAAAACTCCGTCTTTAAGTCCTGACAAGACTTAAACTGAACGTCAACAGTAAACAACCAAGATTACTTTGCTGGCTGTACTCTGCCATTAACAAACACAGCACAGAGGGCACTTTCCTAGGCATGTGGGTATATTTAAAAGAATGGGAAGCCAGAGCCCCTGCTATTCAGGAGGCTGAGGTGGAAGAATAAGAATCACTTGAGCCCAGAAGTTCCAGGCTATAGTGCACCATGACTGCACTATGAGGAGCCACTGCACTCCAACCTGGGCAACACAGTGAGACCCCATCTCTAAAAAAACAAGGCAACAACCACCAAAAAAACTTAAAAAAGAATGGAAAGAGTGCAGCCGTGCCCCCTTACATCACGTTTCCAAGTTCTGTTCGTTTCCTTCACTCCCCAGGAGACAGAAAAGGCAGGACAACGCCCACCCACCATGTGCCCCTGCATCCCATAGCAGCTGGAAAAGCGGGCAGCATTGCTCATGACGTGCCTGTCTCACGCCTTCAGAGCTCTGCTCCCAGAGGCGGGCGATCAGCCCTTTGCTCAAACTGCTTCCTACATATCAAAACAAGGGCTGCTCCAGCGAGACCCGTCGTTTGCCACGACTTTCCAAGTCAGGACAAGGCCAGGGGAGGCCAGTCCCAGGCACATGATGAGTCTATGCAGCTGTGGGTCTCAGGGTCACAAATAAATCCTCTGCTATGGCCTTGAACACGCCGAACAATGGGATGTTGTCCTGATTTCCTAAGTATGGCGTAAACCTCACAACTCCAGGAAACATGGGGTAAGGAAGAAAGGGGCATGTAGCGGGAATGCTGGTGCAGAAACGTTCGGAGTAGGCATAGCAGTGCCCTGCAATCCACGGCTGAGCAAGCCGCAGGGGAACGGGGCCTGGAGAGCTGCCTGGCCCCTGAGCGGTGGGCAGCAGCCTCTCCCTGTGCGGCTCTAAGGTGCCAGCTTCCTAAACCGTCATTCCTGGGGCGTTTTCCTTTTAGGGTAGTCTTGCCAGGGCATTTTCACGTTGAAATGCATGCTATTTCTTTAATTGCTTGTTTAGATGACATTTAGGGTAATTTAATTTTTTTAAGTTATGGAAGCATGTATGATGATTTCAAGGAATTTCATTTCAGGATAGGAAAAGAGGGACTACAATATAGTTGCTGTTATAAAAAAGCAGGAGGGAGTTCTCTTGAGAAGCACAGCCCTGAGGCCATGGGCAGGCCTTACAGGGAGCTGTCCACTGAGTGGGGAGGGGGCGATGAGGACTGAGCCAAGGAGAGCAAGAGAACCAGCCAGCTGGAAGGAAGGCGGGAAGACCAAGACCCCAGAGCGCAAGAGCTCAGGGGTTTGCCCCAAGGCTCATGGAAGGGAATGCCACTGAGGCTGAAGAAATTGGGGAAATCAGCGTCCCATCCCCTTTCTGCACTGTTCAGCTGGGTGTCAGCGGCCTTCTGCCCACTACCTGACCGTGATACCCCAGCGTACACACACTACCCCAGCAGACGGCTCATCTGAGTCTCCAACCCTGCCTCACCCAGCCTGGCTTAACCTGGAGTGGCTCCTTATGTCCTGATCCACCTTTAGGGTGGCCAACCATCCTAATTGTTCCGGGACCGAGGGGTTTCCTGGAACACTAGACTTTCAATCCAGGATGCACTGAGCACCGTATCTCCAACCGAACACCTCCTGAGCTAGGCCGGAGCCTGTTTCCTCTGCCTTCATTGCATACTCTTTCTCACCCCAACACACACACACACACCCTCCCCAATCTGCACCTGAGAAACCTCAGGCAACTCAGGTGACACAGTGAAGATTTCAGACACCTCTGCTGGGAAGACGGAGCCACCCTGATCCAGACACAGCTGCACTATGAGTCTGCTGTCTCCGTTTTAGAGCCAGGAGGGATCCGAGATCATCCTATAAGATGGCAGACCCTATTTCCAATAAGCACAGCGGCCGATCCAAGCCAGGACCCAGCCAGTCCTCCTGACTCTTGTTCATCAAATACTCAGCTGCTATGTTTAGAAAATACCGGCAGAGAGAAGCCAAAATCCACAGTCCTGTATCAACACATGAGCTGTTCTTTTCAAGGAAAGCCCGTTAATGGTGTGGCTTCTGTCCCTAAAAAGATGCTGAAGTCCTAACGCCCTGTGCCTGTGAACGTGGCCTGATTTGCTAAGGCCTTGGCAGACCAGCAAGCTAAAATAAGGTCATTAGGGCGGGCCCTAAATCCAGTGTGACTGATGTCCTTATAATAAGGGGAGATTCTGACACAAACACACATAGAAGGAAGATGATGTAAAGACACAGGGAGATGATAGACATCTACAAGCCAAGCCTGAAGCTACCAGAAGGCAGAGAAAAGGCCTGGGACAGAATGTCCCTCAGGAGGAGCCAATCCTGCCAACACCTGGATTTCGGACTCCAGGCCTCAGACCTGGGGAACCACACATCCCTGTTGCTTGAGCCCATAGGCTGTGGTGTTTTCTTACCGCAGTCCCAGAAGGCAGCCCCAGAGCCCCAGCTTCCATATCTGGGGAACAAGGCCCACTTCAAGCTTCAGGTGTCCCACCAGCCTTGAGGCCTGTTCTCCTCTGGCAAAGGATGGTCTTTCAGTTGCCACAGCTGAGTCATCGCTGCAGCCGGATGATGACCAGGAAGAACAGATGGGATGCTTATACCTGCTCTGCTATCCAGGAAATTAGTATCCTTATTTTTTTCCTCTCAATTCAGAGTGAGATGTGGCTTAAATAAACATATTCTGAGGCTAGGCACGGTGGCTCACGCCTGTAATCCCAGCACTTTGGCAGGCTGAGGGAAGTGGACCACGAGGTCAGGAGATCGAGACTATCCTGGCTAACATGGTGAAACCTCATCTCTACTAAAAATACAAAAAATTAGCCGGGTGTGGTAGAACGCACCTGTAGTCCCAGCTACTCGGGAGGCTGAAGCAGGAGAATATCATTTGAACACGGGAGGTGGGGGTTGCAGTGAGCTGAGATCACGCCACTGCACTCCAGCCTGAGTGACAGAGGGAGACTCCGTCTCAAAAACAAAACCAAACAAAACAAAAAAAAAAACACTCTGGAGGCTGAGGCAGGCGGATCCCGAGGTCAGCAGTTCGAGACCAACCTGGCCAACATGGTGAAACCCCTTCTCTACTAAAAACACAAAAATTATCCAGGCATGGTGGTCCACGCATGTAGTCCCAGCTACTCAGGAGGCTGAGGCATAAGAATTGCTTGAACCCGGGAGGCGCAGGTTGTAGTGAGCAGAGATCGTGTCACTGCACTCTAGCCTGGGCAACAGAGCAAGACTCTGTCTCAAAAACAAACAAACAACAACAAAAAAAACCCCATACTCTGCTGTATGGACAACAGCCACGCTTACCCCAAGGTTCACAAAGAAATAATTAAGCCTGGGTAACCACCAGGAAGAGAGCTGATAAATGCATACGATACAGACTTGGGTTTGAATTCTGGTTCTAAAATGCAACCTCGGACAAATTACTTGGTCTGGCTAGACTTCATTTTCCTCTGAGGGTTACTGGGAAGATTATATAAGATGCATGTAAACACTTGGTCCAGAACCTAGTACACAGTAAGGACTCAATAAGAGAGTAACAGTATCTGACAAAATACAATTCAAGAGATGTCCATTATAGACATAAATATGCCCAATACTGTATGTGAGATTCAGAATGTTAGCCTCTGGCTATGTGATTAAAAGAATATCTAGACTGGGTGTGGTGGCTTACGACTGTAATCCCTGCAATTTGAGAGGTCAAGGCGGGTGGATCACTTGAGGTCAGGAGTTCGAGACCAGCCTGGGCATCACAGTGAAGCCCTGTCTCTACTAAAAAAAAACAAAAATTAGCCAGGCATAGTGGCACATGCGTGTAATCTCAGCTACTTGGGAGGCTGAGCCAGGAGAATCGCTTGAACCCGGGAGGCGTAGGTTGCAGTGAGCTGAGATCAGGTCACTGCACTCCAGCCTAGGTGACAGAGCAAGACTCTATTTCAAAAAAAAAAGATAAAATCCCAGTCTCATCAGGGACACTCACTGTCTCCTCCCACCAAAAAAAGAAACAAAAGATAGAGACAGTTGTCAGTCAATAGTTTACTGAGGTGTATCCAGTAATTTGAAAACAAGGAGAAAAAATGAGGTCCTCTGAAATGCTTACATCAAAATCAGTACAGATGTGTCAGGAAATGACGTTGGCCTTAAACAGAAAACATGGCTCCCAGACCTTTCAACCTGAATGTAACCTGATCAAAGGTGTCAAAGCAGAAAGGAAGGTGGGCCAGCCTGGAGGCGTGGAAACGGAGCACGAGCCAAGGTGAGCTGACAGCGGTCACTGAGCTTTGTGTGGGGAGAGGGAGACGTGGCACCTGGCTGCCAGTACTGCCGCCCATTGGAAAATCCAGCAGAGGAGGAAATGGGTGCCTCAGGGTGTCTCCTGCTGCTCTAAGATAATTCTTTCGGTTTTTTGTTTTTTTGTTTTTTGAGATGGGAGTCTCGCTCTTGTCGCCCAGGCTGCAGTGCGGTGGCGCAATCGCGGCTCGCTGCAACCTCCACCTCCCTGGTTCAAGCAATTCTCCTGCCTCAGCCTCCTGAGTAACTGGGATTACAGGCGCCTGCCATCAAACCCGGCTAATTTTTGTATTTTTAGTAGAGATGGGGTTTCGCCATGTTGGCCAGACTGGTCTCAGACTCCTGATCTCAAGTGATCCGCCCCGTCAGCCTCCCAAAGTGCTAGGATTACAGGCGTGAGCCACCGTGCCCGGCCTGCTCTGAGAGATTTCACTCACCCCTCATGGCTCTCCATCCTGGCAGAGATTCAGCCCAAGCCAATTACATCCGAATCCTCAAGGGTGGAGCCTGGGCATCTGTGTTTTTAAAAGCTCTCTCACATCCTTGAGCTCAGGAGTTCAAAACCAGCATGGGCAACATAGTGAGACCTCATCTCTACGAAAAAATTCAAATGAACAAAAAAATTAGTTGGGTATGGTGGCACATGCCTGTAGTACCAGCTACTTGGGAGGCTGCGGGGGAGGAGTTGAGGAGGTCAAGGCTGCAGTGAGCCATGATCACACCACTGCACTCCAGCCTTGGTGACAGGGGTGAGACTCTCTACCCCCCTCCCCCCCCCAAAAAAGAAATAGCTCCTTGAGATGATTCTGCAGCCAGCACTGAGAATCCTGATCTTATCAATTCCCTTGGGGTTCAAGTGAGTCTCATGCCTCAGCCTCCCAAGTAACTGGGATCACAGGCATGCACCACCACGCCCGGCTAAGTTTTGTATTTTCAGTAGAGATGAGCTTTCACTACGTTGCTCAGGCTGGTCTCGAACTCCTGGGCTCAAGTGATCTGCCCGCCTTGGCCTCCCAAAGTGCTGGGATTACAGGCGCGAGCCACCGTGCCCGGCTGCCTTTGTCCGTTCTACTGTTTTTTAGTATCTGGCTACTTTCCAGTTTAGGAGTATTACAACTTGTGCTGTTACGAACACTTTTTAGTACATGTCTTCTGACGGCCCGTGAATACATTTCTGCCAGGCATATCACCGACAGAAAATGCTGGGCCTAAGGAAATGTGTGTGTTCAACTTTAGTAGCTGTTGCCAAGTGGTTTTCCATAATGATTATAGCAATTTACCCTCCCATCTGCAGTGCGTGAACATTCCATGTCCTTGTTACCACTTTGGTGGGGTGTAGAGGAGAGTCAAGGAGTTTTCCGCAGACTTCAAGTTATTCTTTTTCTTTTACAGACAGCCAGAGAAAGCCAGCCAGCTTCCCCCATGAATGTGAATGCGAAGCAATAGCCCAGAGGATTATTAGCAGCCAATTGCTATCAAGTTAAAATGAAAGAACTTGATTACATCAATCGGCTGCTGGATCAGCAACCCAATCCTTATTTTCCTTTTGTTTAGACTGGTTCACTGTAGTTTTTCTGTTATATGTATCTGAAAACATCTTTAGTGCTCTCTTCATAAAGTGTTTGAGTCTTATGAAAATCCTTGTGAAGAGAGTTTCTTTATCCTGATGTGGAAATGGATTGGCCAATGAAATGCAATTAATTCCCCCCAAGGTAGGGGAGTTAGCAAAGGGTAGAACTGGGGCTAGAACCAGGATTTCAGATCCCTGGCCTACTGTTTTACCACCTTCCCTCTCCTGACAGGCAGTACAACTATCATCTCTCATTTTGTGAAAATGGCCATGAGTCCTTTGATCACATAGCTGCAGCTCTTCACTGATGCCAAATTATGTAGCAAATATGCAAACAGCCATGCTGGTGAACAGAGGGGCCAATCACGTTTTGTAAACGGAGCTTTAGCAGCTGTGTTCTTTGCTTCGTCCTGTTATGAGAAAACTGCCAACCACGTGAGGTGAGTCCCTGGTCCTCCAGGGAAAAGAGCTGGTACGTTTTACTCATAAATCACCAATAAGGAAATGAAGACAGTGAGAAGAGAAGGAACCAAAATCGTAGTAGTAATTTCACCTTCCAGCTAGACAGATGCAGAAGCTGTAACTAGCAGCTTCCCAACTTAGAAACCCAACAGTATTTCACCTAGTTTTGTACAGCGACAATCCATTGATAGAAAAAATTCAGTGGAGCTACTGAAGATAGTTCAGTGATCTAAAACATCTTCTCACTAAAAACAGACTTTGTGATTCAGCCTAACTGCCCTGTCTGTACAAAATACTGTAAAGTACTCTGCAGTCAACTTGGGCTCACGGTGGGGGTGCAGAATCCATCACTGATCACTTCCAACCGCTGTCAATCTGTCTTCAAGCTCCAACTCAACTAAGGAAGTGGCTCCTGGAGCAAAGACTCAAATGCTTGCTGTAGTACAGGCAGCCAAATTGCTGATGTCACTTGTCCCGTGTAAAATCCTCTAGTGGCTTCACACTGCAATCCCAGTGAAATCCACATTCCTTAGTCTGATCTTCAAGGCACTTCAGGGCCTGGCCCTGCCTCTCTCTCTGACTACAGTGCTCCAGGCTCACTGGTCTTCCGTCTGTGCCTTGAACATTTCATGTTTTTATGGCCTCAGGGACTTTGCAATCCTCTTTCCTCTTCTGGGACTTTCCTCCCTGCCTTCTTGTCTGGTTAGCTCCTCATTTTTCAGTTCTCAGACAAATGTCACCTTCAAGATGAGCCTTACCTGACTACCTTCTGTGTGGCAGCACCCTGTCACTCTCTCATGTCACTTGGTTTATTATCTGTAAGCCCCAGGACAGCAGAGACCCTGTCTTGCTCACCGCTGTATTCACAACGCCTAGACCAACCAACAGCAGGAACATAAAAGATGCTCGGTAACTACCAGGTGAATAAATTGGTCAATGAATAAAGATGGAGATTAACCACTGGGGTGTGTTCTCTTCTCTGCTATTTTCATAGCGATCATTCTACTTTCACTTAGCTCTGTTGCCAAAGAAATATTCCCAGGAAAAGAAAATACAGAAAAAAAAAAAAAAAAAAGGCCAGGCATGGTGGCTCATGCCTGTAATCTCAATACTTTGGGAGGCCAAGGTGGGAGCATCACTTGAGCCCAGGAGTTTCAGACCAGCCTGGGCAATACAGGGAGATTCCATCTCTACAAAAAATACAAATATTAGGTGATGGGGCACGGGCCTGCGGTCCTAGCTACTCAGGAGGCTGAGGTCGAAGGACTGCTTGAGTCAGGGAGGTGGAGGATGTAGTGAGCCAAGATTGCACCACTGCACGCCAGCCTGGGCGACAGGGCAAGACCCTGTCTCAATAAATAAATAAATAGAAAAAAAAAAAGAGTAGGGGGTGGGGGGCGGCGGAGTAGTAGAAAAGGAGATTGGAAATATCTTATTTAACAAGTATGAGGCTGGGCGCGGTGGCTCACGCCTGTAATCCCAGCACTCTGGGAGGCCGAGACGGGCGGATCACGAGGTGAGGAGATCGAGACCATCCTGGCTAACACGGTGAAACCCCATCTCTACTAAAAATACAAAAATTAGCCGGGCACGGTGGCGGGCGCCTGTAGTCCCAGCTACATGGAAGGCTGAGGCAGGAGAATGGCGTGAACCTGGGAGGCGGAGCTTGCAGTGAGGGGAGATCGCACCACTGCACTCCAGCCTGGGCGACAGAGCGAGATTCCGTCTCAAAAAAAAAAAAAGTATGATATGAAACTGTAGGTTCTTTTCCCATACCCTCAGGTCTCCCAGGAGGCTGCATTAGACAGATTTCCAGGCTCGCCCAAAAGCTACATCACATGATTTTTTACATTTTTTAAAAATAGGCATTTTCACTCAGTAACCATGACCCTGGTCCCTCTGCGTTGCTGATTAGCCGTGGGAAGGCATTAGGTTTTCGAACAGATGTGAGGATAAGTGTAACATACCTTTTTCTGAACATGTACCCATGATTATTAGCACAAGATGGGTCTTACAAAAATGACGACCACCCGTTCCCCATAGCAGTGCGATACCCTCGCCATCCTTAGCACAGAGTGAGTAAATCATGATTAAACCTCAGCTTTCCGAGACCTTCTGGTTTAGGCTTCCCATTTAACAGATGAGGAAGGTTGAGGTGTGAGGTGAGGGAGGTTTCTACCGACTCGCGATAGGGTCCTGTCACGACACCGCCGAGCCTTTGGATACATCGGCCATTGGCGGCGAACAGAGGTTCCTTCCCCTCCGAACTGCAGAGCGCGGAGAGTAAGGAGGGGGTGCCGGCGCCAGGGTCTGCAGCCCCCACCGCTCTCCCCTAGGCCGCAGGAGAGGGAGACAGAGATGAACGCAAACAAGTTCCACACAGCGGCTCCCAGGTGCGGTGTCCCCGCAGGGCGCCCCGCCATGCCCGTCCGCCCCCAGCCCTCGGCGGCGCCCCAGCCACGGAGGCGTCCTGCGAAGCCCAGGGGCTTGGGGCGCCCGGAGCTGCGGCCAAGACCCTCCTCCTGACGCCGGAGCGCGCGCGGTCGCCTCCCTAGACTCCGCTGCGTGAGGCCCGAGCGGGGGTGGCGGGGCGGGCGCAGGGGGAGAACGACGCTGGGCGCGGGGAGGAGCCAGAACCCGCAGCTCCTTTACGGGGTTGGCGGGAGCCTAGGCTCGGGTTTGAGCTGAAGGGAAATCGGCCCTTCGCCCGGGGGCGCGGGGCTGCCCTAGATCCAGGAACCTGCGCGCCGCTGCCAGCACCCCTACTCCCCGTCCCCTTCCGGGTCCCTCCCAGATCCCCGGCCCGACCCCGTCCCCATCCTTACGCTCCGCGCCAGGCGGGCGGAGGCGGCCGAGGGCGGGACCAGGCCAAGCCTCGGGCGCCGCCGGGGTCCAGGAGGGGACTGCGGCCCGGAAGCCTCCGGCCGCCCCGCAGCTGCCCGCGCCGCGCCCACCTGTAGTAGCGGTCATCCTTGAAGGGCGTGAGGTCCTCCTTGAGCTCACGGTACGCCTCCCGCAGCCGTCGGCACAGGTGCTTGAGCTCGCTGCAGAGCGGGGGCTCAAAGGCAGGGTACTCGGCGTCCATGTTGCGCAGCCTCCCGGGCCCCGGCCCCGCCGCTCCGCCCTTTGTGTCGCCGCCTGCGCCCCCTCTCTCCTCCAAGCACCGGGGATCGGGCTGCCGGCGCGCTGGGCGGGACCGAGGAGGAGGAGCAGGTGCTGGAGAGGTGGGGAGGGGGCGCGCAGGAAGCGGACCCGGTGCGCTCAGGACGCCGCCGCGAGCACGCGAGGAGCCGGGCCGGCCCCCGCCCCGAGGAGGGGGCCTGAGTGGGGGAGGGGGCCGCGCCCATCCGCCTCCGCGCCCATCCGCTGCCGCCCCGGGAGAGGCAGAAGGCCGGGGAGGAAGTGCAACACAAGGTCGTCTGCCGCCCAGGACAAAAATCTCAGTGCCGCCTCGCCAGTGGCAGCGCTGGGAAGGGAAGACACTGGAGGTGGGAGCACGAAGGAAAATGGGGCTTGGGGGCCGGACTGAGAGCCCTTTCCTGCTGGGAAAGGGCTACCGCGTTCAGCACCGCGGACAGCTCCCCGGGGGAGCCTTCTGGCTTCTCGGGCTCCACTTGGCGCAATGCAGTAACATTTAAAACTAAGACCATTAGGGTTGTAGTCATAATAAATATTTTTTAATGAAGCGTGTCCAAGTGAGGTGCCTCTTCTCACTTGTACTAAAACCATCAAAAAAAAAAAAAAAAGTCTAGGCAGAGGAGTTTCTCACCCTCTACAAGCTCAACACTAGTGTGCAAACTACAGAGTTAACAAATTAACATGTCTTCTACGGAATGGCTTCTCCAAAGCGTAGTGTGATCTCCTCTTGTGAATTTTTCCAATAATACGTGGAGAAACAGCCTTTCCAGACGATGTTAGTGCATTTCCATCTGAACCCAGGGCAGGTTTCCACGCAAGATTGATCCTGCCTGCACTGGGGGAAACCTCCTACTTTAGGGACAAAACCTACACAATTGAACCTAAATAATTGTGTAATATCGATCCCAGGAATCTATATTTGTCCAAACTCCACAGGCAAGTCTAATGACCACTCAGGTGCCAGCGGTCTCAGCATTCCCATGTTTCCTGCTGTCTGTGCCTACTCTTGTCACTCCACCCGCTCTTCCTTGCTCTGTATTTTTATTTCTTTTCTCCCTTTACATTTTGGAACAGCTTTTGTATGCTAGCCAGGCTCCCCTATCAGGGCTTGCATATCTTCCCATAACTGCTGATCATATTGCACTGTGCACTGTTAGGTTTTAGCCTTCATTCATTAACATGAGCATTTGTGTTTAATCATCTCAGGATTTTAAAAAAAGAAAGAGCTCAGGTTTGGTAATACTCAAAATATAGTGCATCAAGAGGCGCACTAAGAAGAACTTCAGAGAACGCACATGCAGGTTTGTTTTCTGAAATGAAAGACTGAGTTCAGCATGTGCCATATTTTAAACATTGTATCATTGGCTACAGAGAGCTTATTTTTAGGAGGAATATAGGCCAATCTCCAAGATACATCAAAACACTTAAAAAATCCTCTAGGGAGCTTTCCTTAGCTTCTCAAGCCTAGTTTTTTTCCTCCCTCTTTGAAGTACAGTAGCCCCTCGAGGATAATACACATCTGGCTCCAGCACTGTGAGGTACTAATCTATTTTGTCAGCTCTTTTACTACAAATCGCTAGAAATTTGAGATAACACACACACACACACACACAGTGTACATGTTATGCATAGCTGAGCCACATACTATAATTTTTTTGTACATTTTATTTCCCATAGAATTAATGGTTATCATTTTTATTGCTTGATTTTTAAATATACTTATTAATATAACCTCAGGTCCTGCACCAGTTGTCTAATTTCTCTCTTAAGATGCTCAGGTGCATGAGACATCCTGTCAGTTTTGCCTTTGTGAATGACAGCTCTCCTGGGCCTTCTGACCAGCTGTAGACAAGTTACCTTCACACCCAGTGCGTGGGTGCCTGGAGGGATCTCCCCACCATCATCCTGGGCATTCTCTCCCCTCTGTTCTGTTTGAATCCCACATTTTCTATTTACTGGTAGAAAATATCTTCTACAAGATTTTGAGAAAAGATGCATGGGATGCAAATTTTTTGAGGTTGTGGATGTAGGAAAATGACATTCTTTTACACTTTCTTGATAGCTTGGCTAGGAATAAAAAATTTGGTTCGAAATATATTTTGTTTTTTTGTTTTTGTTTTTGTTTTTGAGATGGAGTCTTGCTCTGTTGCCCAGGCTGGAGTGCAATGGTGCAATCTCGGCTCACTGCAGCCTCAAACTCACAGGCAAGTGATCCTCCCACCTCAGCCTCCTAAGTAGCTAGGACTACAGGTGCATGACACCATGCCAAGCTAATTTTCATATTTTTTATAGAGATGGGGTTTCACCATGATGCCCAGGCTGGTCTTGAACTCCTGGGCTCAAGTGATCTGTTCACCTTGGCCTCCCAAAGTGCTGGGCTGATAGGTGTGAGCTGCTGTACCTGGCCTATGCCAGGCATTTCTTTCTCTTTTTTTTTTTTTTTTTTTGAGACGGAGTCTTGCTCTGTCACCCAGGCTGGAGTGCAGTAGCAGGATTTCCATTCACTGCAACCTCTGCCTCCTGAGTTCAAATAATTCTCCTGACTCATCTTCCTGAATAGCTGGGATTACAGGCGTGCACCACCACTCTCGGCTAATTTTTATATTTTTAGTAGAAATGGGGTTTCACCATGTTGGCCAGGCTGTCAGGGTCTCACTGTCACCCATGCTGGAGTGCAGTGGTGTGATCACTTAAGTGAGGTGGCCTCTGTATTTCCTTTGTGATTGGTCCTTGTCTTGTTTGGGTGTCTAGACATGTTATATTGAATGTTATATAGTGAGGGAGAAGTGTTTCCTCTTTTTTAATTTTCTGAAAGTGTATAAGAGTAGAGGAACAAGTTCCTTGAAAGTTGATGGTACTAATCAGTAAAACTATTTGGCTTGAAATTTTCTTTGCAGGAAGATTTTCTACTGATAACTATATTTCCAAGTTTTCAAATCTACAGCATACAATTGTTTATAGTCTTATTTTCTGTTTCTTAAAAAGGTCTCTCTCTGAAGTTAGATTCCGTTTCTGTTTCTGATATCACACTTTTGTGCTTTCTTTTTTTCTTCCTATATCATGCCAGATATTTGTCAAATTAATCTTTTTCAAGAACTAACTTTGACATCATGGACCCTCTTGAATGTATTTTCGGTTTTTATGCTCATTAAATTTGATCTGGCCAGGTGTGGTGGCTCATGCCCGTAATCCCAGCACTTTGGGAGGCTAAGGTGGGTGGATTGCTTGAGCTCAGGAGTTCAAGCCCAGCCTGGGCAACATACGAGACCCTGTCTCTACAGAAAAATACAAAAATTAGCCGGGCATGGTGGTGCATACCTATAGTACCAGGTATTTGGGAGGCTAAGGTGAGAGGAACACTTGAACCCAGGAGGTTGGTCAAGGCTACAGTAAGCTGTGATTACACCACTGCACTCCAGCATGGTGACAGAGTGAGACCCTGTCTCAAAAACAAAACAAAACAAAAAACACAGTTTTTTTATCTTAAAAATCAGCCTAGTTGCTGAATGGAGAGTGGCCTGGGGGAGGAGGGAGCAGGAAGCCCACAGGAGGCTGCTGAAGAGGCAGAAGTGAGGGTGAGCGCTGGCCCAGGTCAGGCAGCAGAGGGAGGGAGGGAGCTCTTGCAGAAGTGGCCGGGACTTGGTAATGGCTACTGTGGAACAGGAAGGAGAGCGAGGGGTCCAGGACAGCTCCCCGTCATCTGGAACCGCTGTGCACCCTTCCACAGGGTCCCAAGACCACTACACACTGGGTGGAGCGGATGAGTTGGTCTGGCAGAAAGGGACTCAGCAGTCTTGGAGATAGAGAACCAGCTGGGACCATACCCTCTGCGGGGCAGGGCTGTTTCTGCTCTGCATGGGGCTACCTGTCTCCTCCAGGCATCACAGTGATTGGCATGTGTTAGACACTCCATAAATATTTGCTGATTAATGAAAGAACAACCAAAAAAATCTGTGTCCTGAACTCACTAATTGAGCGCCTTAGCCTGCCTGGACTCAGCAATACCTGTGTAGCCCTCCAATCGGAGTCTGGGCTTACGCTGCCCCCAACACGCACCACACACAGCCGAGATGTGCTGCAGGCAGCTCACCCTGCCTCGTGACAGCTGATGGTGACATTTCCAGGAATCTTGAGAGTCAATTTTTAAATACAGTCATTATATAAAATTAAATTGCTACTTACAGCACATCTCTCTCCAACTCCTCATTCAGTGACTCTGGTGGGAATATTTATACCATGGAAATCAGCAAGAGCCACAAATCAGAGTTGATTTCATTTCACTGTTTTAGTCTAGGCTCTAGACTTAAGAATGTGATGAAGGCAGTGTTCATAATGCAATTTAAATTTAAAATGCGTCATATCTGCAGCCATCACATTGCAAACAGCACAAAAGAATCAAGGAGATCTGATCTTCAAAAACTATTATCCCATTTAGCGAAGAAATGGCTTATGTCATTAATGTATGAGTCAAGTTCTAACATATGTTTGTGATGTTTCATTGAAGACACATTTTCGTTGTTTCACTTTTGTCTTGCTCAAAAATGTAAATGAAAATAACCAACATTCATGTTGAAGCTACATTTGTTTACCAATTACAATCATAGGTTGGCTGCAAGACAAACATTTGGCAAAAATCAACAAAAGCATTAGCTATTAAGTCTGGCTATATGGAGCTATAAAAAAGAATATTGTATATTTTGTTATTTTAATTGTGTACTGCACATCCTATATAGCAATACAATTTATAATGCTCATGTAAGGTATATTTATTCATTCCAAGTTTGTTTGTATGTTTCTGGAGAGCTGGTTGTTAGCCATTAACCAGCACACCATTCCACTTGTTTGTCAATTTATAACCTTCAACTCAAAGCATTGTTCTCCTGAAGAGGGCACCAGAAGGGGATGGAGCCCAAACAACAGAGAGCACTGCACGGGGAATGGGGGAGAGGCTGTTTACCCATCAGCAAGGACTTGGCAGGCGGGATAATTTCAATGTGAATAGGAAGAAGGCTGAGTGCTGATCAAGGTGCCATTTACATTTTATACTCACTACCTTCTTTTGGGAGGCTCACGACTGGTTTTGTTTATTTCCATAAACATACAACAAAATAATCCTCCAGATCATCTTCGGGAACCTGGACAAAGTCTGAACAAAATGAACCCATCTTCGTTCGGAGCATCATCTCCCTAATGGGAAGCTGACTGCAAAGGAGAAAGGAAGTTAAAAGCAAAGGTCGGGGCGGGCGCAGCTGCGCAGATTTCCCTGGAAGGGAGGCTTCTGCCTGAGGTGCTGGCTTCTGCTCTCTGGGGAGCTGGCGCTTGTTCTCTATGGTTCAGCATGCTTCAAGGAGCGATTCTGAAAGAGGGGCTGTGGCCTCATGGCTCTGAGATTTGCTCCTGACTTTTTCAACACACACTGCCTGGATTAGAGGAAAGTCACTTACGATTTTCTATCTGAGATTTCCCCATCTCCTAACTGGGATCAAACCTTTGTAGGGGAGGAAACATTTCTTTTCCTCACCCGTCACTAGGGTCATGGCCAGGGCCCCCATTCACAAGAGAAACCCATACAAATTTTATTTAATACAGCCATGCACCTCATAAAGATGCTTCAGTCCACAACAGACCGAATATATGATGGTGATCCCATATGATTATAATACTGTACTTTAGTTGTCTCTTTTCTATGTTTAGATACAAAAATACTTGCCGTTGTGTTTCAGTTGCCTGCAGTGTTCAACACAGTGACATGCTGTGCGGGTTTGCAGTCCGGAAGCAATCAGTGGCCCCACAGAGCCCAGGTGTGCCACTGGTCGTGCCTCTAGGTCTGTGTAAGTGCACTCTGTGAGGTTCCCACAGTGACAAAATGGCCTAGCGACACATTTCTCAGGACACTTCGCATCGTTAAGTGATGCAAGTTTTACATGACACAGGAACCTTCAGAAATGAGAACCCAAAGACACGGACACCTGTTTTTTCGTTTGTCTGTTTTGAGATGGAGTCTCACTCTGTTGCCCAGGCTGGAGTGCCGTGGGGCGATCTCGGCTCACTGCAACCTCTGCCTCCCGGGTTCCAGCGATTCTCCTGCCTCAGCCTCCCAAGTAACTAGGATTACAGCTAATTTTTGTATTTTTAGTAGAGATGGGGTTTCACCATGTTGGCCAGGCGGGTCTCAAACTCCTGACCCCAAGTGATCCACCCACCTCGGCCTCCCAAACTGCTGGGATTACAGGCGTGAGCCACTGTGTCCAGCCGACACCTGTGTATTTTTACACTGCTAAGTCTGATGAAGAAGTGGACAGGTGTGAAGGACAGCTGGACAAAGGAGTGTGATCCCCTGGGAATAAGCTGGGGGACTCCACAGTGCCCATTCGTGCAGGCTCTTTTCTGTGCCCCTGTCTTCAGAGATGAGACGTTCCTCTCCTCTGGGGGCAGGGAGGGCACCTGTGGAACGAGGGTCGTGGACCTGCTGCAGGGACCAGGGGGTGTGGGGAAGGTGAGAGCGACCTTCCTGCTTCTGCCGTTTTCTCAAATGTCAAGGTGCCACATTCTGGGGTGATGTGTCCTGAACCCCGTCACCTTCCCCGAGAAGGGCTTGTGGGGTCTTCCTGCTGTCAGAACAAGCTGTACTGTGGCTCTCGAACCTGCTGTTACATGAGGTTGGCTCTGGGTGTCATCTTTACCTCTGCCTTATTTTTGGAGACGACAGGTATCCAGATGGGAAGAACCGAAAGTCATCCGTTCTTGCCATTTGGATGGGAGAAAACCTTGGCTAATGAGATGATGTTCAGCTGTGTCGCTACAGGTACTGAGGATTTTTTTAAAAGTACCAGGCTTGGGCCGGGCGCTGTGGCTCATGCTTGTAATCCCAGCACTTTGGGAGGCCGAGGCGGGCGGACCATGAGGTCAGGAGTTCGAGATCAGCCTGACCAACATGATGAAACCCCGTCTCTACTAAAAATACAAAAATTAGCCGGGCGTGGTGACTCATGCCTGTAACTCCAACTACGCCGAAGGCTGAGGCAGGAGAATCGCTTGAACCGGGGAGGCAGAGGTTGCAATGAGCCGAGATAGGGCCATTGCACTCCAGCCTAGCGACAGAGCGAGACTCCGTCTCCATACAAAAGTCCCTCAGAGTGCTCGCGGCCGGGATCGCGCCTAGAGCGGGAGAGCGCAGGGCGGGTGCACGCACAGGACAGGACAGGTTCGCGCGCAGGCCGGGGACCCTGCACTCGGGCGTCTGCGCTCTGGTCGAGGGCTCGTTCCTTGGGGAGTTTCCTTTCCTGTTCCCTACCCTGAGCGGCTGCCGCTCGTGCTTTTGGTCTGACCCAGGCCGGCCATGGCTTCAGCTTGGAAGAGCTACAGAAAGATCCAGAAGAGGTAAAGGTGTTGCCTGGAAAAGGCAACTAGGAAAACAGTACGTGATGCCCTTCCAGCTGAAAAATCCAAGACTGAGACAGAAATGAACAGGATGCAGCAGAAATCACGGAGGAAAGCAGAACTCCTTGATAGCGAAAAGCCAGCTGCGGTGTTTGCTTCCATTACAGGGGACCTACAGTGACACTCGGTGACTATGTATGGGGTCAGCCAGGTGAGGAGGCCAAGTTCTCGCTAAGAACGTGTAGATGCGCTCCCCAGAGAGGTCGTGTGATCTCTTGGTATAGGGTCTAACCGGGCAGGGTTATCCATGAGTGTGAGCAATCCATTGACACCTACTTCTGTGGAAGGCAAGGCGGATACAGTTCTTATCTTCTGTAGAAGGAAAGCAGAAAACACGGGTGGAATCACCTGACTCAGGTTGAAAAAGGGTACAAATAAACAGAACAGGCCCCCTACGACACTGGAACAGACCATAGGGAGGGGCTGACGAACGTTCTAGAGGAAGTGGATGAGGATGGAGATGAGGCTGTGCAGAGAACCATTCATAAAGCCTGGCTGGAATCAGGAGCGAAAGGAGCCCGGGGGACAGGGGGTTCTGAGACTTTAAAGTCCTTTTGGGAACTGTGATGTGGAGGTGCTGGTGTTCCCAGTAGGGGAATACTGGTGAGCTGCACATACACACTTACAGGTAACTTCTTACAGGGGCCTCTTCTTTTTTTTTTTTTCTGAGACGGAGTCTCGCTCTGTCACCCAGGCTGGAGTGCAGTGGCCGGATCTCGGCTCCCTGCAAGCTTCGCCTCCCGGGTTCATGCCATTCTCCTGCCTCAGCCTCCCCAGTAGCTGGGACTACAGGCGCCTGCCACCTCGCCCGGCTAATTTTTTGTATTTTTAGTAGAGACGGGGTTTCACCGTGTTAGCCAGGATGGTCTCGTTCTCCTGACCTCTTGATCTGCCCGTCTCGGCCTCCCAAAGTGCTGGGATTACAGGCTTGAGCCACCGCGCCCGGCCACAGGTGCCTCTTCTAAGCAAAGGCAATGCATTCTCCATTTCCTACTGGAAGATTTATTTAAATAAAATATGCCTGTTAAACAAAACAAGCAAACAAAAAGTCCCATAGCACAGATGCTTTCACACCTGGTTGGTTATGTCTTCAACATAGTGTACCAGTCCTTTATCCACATAGATAATTCACTTTTTTTCAGGTATACTCTCAAGAGGTCCACATCATGAAAAACAGGTTAAGAAATGAGATAGGCCAAGTTAGCAGAGCCAGGGACATGGCCACCAGCTCGCTGCGGCCCAATCGGGTACCTGTGCTGCTGCCACAGTGAGTGTGGAGGACCAGGTCAGGGATGGGACAGAGGGGCTGGGCTTTTGCTGCTTCTGGCTGCCTAGCAGGCGGACTCCAACCAGTGGGTTACATGGAGGCACTAAGTGGGTCTGGGCAGTGTGGTGTTCTCAAGAGGCTGGTTTGGTCTAGTCTGACCCATCCGCTCTTCCCGGGAGCTGTTTGTGGAGAAACGTGGCCTGTGTCTCCCACAAAGACTGTTGGGCTCATTCTCTTGCCATCCTCCCACAAGCTCGGCTTGGCTTACATTAGCACCTGCTGGCAAGTGTGTGTGTTAGAAAAAGAGAATGTTTACAAGCTCATCCTGTGGGAGGGAACCCTGGATGCAACAGTGAGACCCACTGGCGTGAGTGCAGTGCACAGGAACAAATGGGCTGGGGGCGCGAGGCTGACTCCATGTGGCCTAAGATGGGCAGGGATCCTGAGGGTTCCATGATCTGGATGCTCTGTGGCTTTTAGGGAAACTTCCCTTCCCAAGCTGCCTGAATCTATAAGGTCATCAAAGGAACCACTTAGCGAAGAAGAGACTTTTCTTCCACCAGTGCAAGAAATGGGACCTAGGCTGGAGCTGGTTGTTCCAAAGGGTGGAGGAAGGCAGTTTCTTTCTATTAGAGGAATGTTTTCTCTGAAGTTCTGTAACAAAGGAAACTGATGAGAAACTGGTGAGAAAACACAATCCTGGGACAGAAGAGCCTCCTGCAGTCAGAAGCAGGTGCTTGAGGAAGGCAGGAAGTGGGACTCAAGGGGACCCCATGGACTCAAGCACAGAAAGAAGTTCATCACTCGACGGTGTGTCTCCTTCTCATAGGGGTTGGCGGGGCGGGGGGAGCGCATGAGTGTGTCATGCACATACTGTGGTGTCTGGACTGCCTGCCTTTTTACTGGGGAAAGAAAATATAACACTGGTCAAGACCCAGTTTCAGTGACCCCAGACATTGAAATAAAAGGAAATGCCCCTGCTCCTGGGTGAAAGTGCAAGATTCTCATCAGTGGTTCCTAGAAGACCCTCAAGGTGACACAGGACACACCGAGTTGATTCATGTGAAAGGATGAACCACAGACCATTCACATGAGCTGGAGGATGAAACAACAGGGGACATGGAGACCCTTGGTTCCCAGGACAGAAGGGAATGGTGTCAGGGCTGGGCACTTCTCTACTTTTGGAGGAGTGGAAAAAGGAAACACTAGGTTCTACCCATACCCTCAGGGTTGAAGACGATGGGAAATGACTGGCACAACTGGGAGAAGGCAATGTGACTGGTTGCCTCTATCAATCATCCAAGCTCCCCGCTCTTTCCCAGGACAAGAACTATCCCATAGCTGTGCCCACAGTGAGGATGCTGCACCATCACTGGGTGCAGGAGAGAGCCTGGGAGCCAGCCAGAGCTAAGTGGCAAATGGGATGCTGGGATTCCCAACAGTGACCTGGAAGAACACATGGGCAGGTCAGAGGACAAAGAGCAAGATGCTTTGCAAGGTGTCTGCACGTTGTCTGAGCGGTGGTTGAAGCTTAAATTCCTATGACTGCCGGGCGTGGTGGCGGGTGCGGTGGCTCACACCTGTAATCCCAGCAGACAGGTGAATCACCTGAAGTTAGGCGTTAGAGATCAGCCTGGCCATCATGGCGAAACCCCATCTCTACTAAAAATACAAAAATTAGCTGGGCATGGTGGTGCACGCCTGTAATCCCTGCTACTCGGGAGGCTAAGGCAGGAGAATCGCTTGAATCTGGGAGGTAGAGGCTGCAGTGAGCTGAGATCATGCCATTGCACTCCAGCCTAGGCGACAAGAGCGAAACTCCATCGCAAAATTAAAAAAAAAAAATTCCTATGACTTACAGTGAGGCACCTTCTTTTCTTGAAGCGATCGCTCAGACAGGAACTCTGAAATGGGTTCAAGAAATGCACTGGCACTTCAAATGAATGGCTTCTTATTCTTCAGCGCATAAAGCAGCTGTTTCTAGGAAGTGTAGGGAAACAAATCCACACAGACTGGCTTCTTTGTGAAGCCTGGGTGAGTAATAAAACTGATCAGCCGAAGGTTCACTCTTTACAGAATTCAGTAACAAGGACTCAAATCTCATTCTATAAAGTGGATGAGCTCACCTGATGAGGGGCAGGGGTGGCCCATCTATAATACTTGTTTTCATGGGAGATGAGTAAGTGTAAGTAGCTCAGAGCTTATTACAGGCAAATCTTTACCACACACCAGAGTGAGAAGCTAGGAATAAACCAGGTCTATTCATTAATGTGACCCAGAAATCTTGGATTCTGTTTCAGGACTGGTTTTTGTCTGGTTGAAATCATTTCAACCTCTCACTGCTTCCATTTTCTTCTGAAAGAGTGGCAAAAGGTATCCACTTCATAATGGAGTTGAGATTTGGCTGTGGTTAGTATCTTTCATCCTTGGAAAACTGCAATGCAATCTCCATGAGACAGTTATTTCTCTTCTACAGTGAGTGTTGGGAGCTAGGTTAGAGCAAAATTGATTCCTTATTCTTTGAAAAACACCAAAAAAGGTAGTTCTGTAAATGTACACATGTATTATCACAGATATACCTCCCATGCCACCTTCCCACCTCCCATAGTCATAGGGAACTTGAGGGCAGAGGAAGGAGGCTCACTAAGCACTCATGAGGAACAACAACAGTTAACAGTCATATGAGCACTTACGAGTCGAATTGCTTAAAACCTAGGTTTAAGTTTCCTACAAATTAACAAAGATGTTAATATATTTGGCAACTCTGACCTTTAGGTGCTATGTAGATGCACTTTCAATCGAGTCCTCTTTTAAAAAGCCATGAAAAACCAAATGCAAACCAGATCATCAAGACAGCACAATCTCTGGCTTCCCCAAATGGGCAACATGATGACCACGGTCTCAGGGGCTCGAGTAGCTGCTGGCAGTTACCAAGAGACCCAGGAAGCAACTGAGGGTGGGGAGGTCATGCCAATGGAGTGAGGTGATTTCTCCTCACAAGGCTCAAGAATTCTGCACACAATTTTTTTGATCTGCAAAATTTTATTAAGCAATAGCTGGACAACTCTTACAACTTCAAATCATCAAGAAAAAAATAAGGAGATTAATCCATCTCAATAATAAAGACAGAAAATAACTTGGACAAACCACATCGTTTTCAATGCAAACCATTAATGCCTTCTAGAATATCTCCTGCACAATCTAATACACAAAATACATAAGAAGAGAGGCAAATAAGGATGAGCTCATTAAAACGCATTTGGGAATCACAACAGATCTTGCTTGTAGAGTAAAACAAAGCAGGATGCTGAATTTAAAAACAAACAAACCAACACTGGAGGAACTGAGGTGCACAAGCAGTGCACGCCACTGCCGAGGTCTGGACATGAACATGCTGGTGGTCTAGTTTGGTCTGGGACCTATGCACCTGCATCGCGCACTTATGGTTTAAAAAAAAAAAAAAAAAAGGAAAAAAGAAAATGCCAGTAGTAATAAACTCAGAAATTATGTCCAAATTTACAGTACCAAAATAATGCATTTATAAACAAATGCAAAAACAATACCCCTTTGGTAAATAATACAGTGCCTTTTTCAGTCAAATGCATAACCCATGCTTTTCTACAACACGAAAAAATTTTTATCTACAATAAACAACAAGATCTTAGAACCCTACCCCTCCCCTTAAAAAGAACTGTAAACAGAAAATATAGGTACAAGTTACACAAAAATTGCACAAAGCCAAATAAAATGGAAACAAAGTAAGCCACAACCTATCAGAGTTTTATCAGCCAGAGGTAAGGAATCACACAAATGCTGAAGAGTTCTGAGTTGTGTGCTGTTACAGAAATCCCAGGAACTCAAACGACATTGTGGACACATTTTTGTCTCCACTAACTTTGCTTACAACCATTGACTTGGCCAAATGATACAGGCCCACAGCGACACCATGGACTCCTTCTCCACAGTTACTGGGCCAAACTTTCCTTTTCAAGAAATCTGTTGAATTTGAAGACTGTGTAACATGGCAGAGCACACTCAGGAATTTGAGGTGACCTAGGTATATATTCCTGTGGTTTTGGGGACAAGTAGTGACTTATTTCAGGGCTGTTCTCATGGACACCCAGCTAAGCAGGGCACACACATGGAGACTCCTCTTACCTAGAATCAGTACTTCTGTGTATTCTATGAGAACACAATTCCAAACGCATTTAGAGGTGTATTTTCTAAAGATATTACTTTAAATGCACTGGTTTATATTCAGTACATAGCTCATTAACACAGGAAAAGAAATATTTCTCTCCACAAAGGCAATGTTGTGAAATATACTTCCCATGAAAAGTGGAATAATGAGGCTGTTTAGTGTTGCACTCTTAGGCTGTGAGAGCTGTAAGGGAGTTTAGAGGGTTGTCCAGGCTGACCCTTTCATTTCACAGATGGACAAATGGAGGCCTAGCCAGCCCCAGGGACTTGCCCAAGATCACCCTCCAACCTTGTGGCAGAGCAGGCTTGACCCTGGGGTTTCCTGACTTTTTGCTACGAGTACAGGATGAACATAACACATTCTTCCATGTCCTTGTGGGACACTTGACAAGGGAGCAATGACTATGGATAAAAAATGTTAGCCTGCAAAATCCTTTGATTTATGCTGCCATTACAGCTTTGAGATTTTCCGGCTTCTTTGGCCCCAGTTTTTCTCGGGATATACATTCAATGGGTATATTGTACACAAATCTGTGCCTTTGGTTTGATGAGGTTAGAGCTAAAACAAATTTAGAATTGGTTATATTTGTTAATATATCATACTTCCCTCAAAAAGTCATAGATTCTTTATACAGTTAACCTTTTACTGGACTGCTTTTAAATTTAGGGATTCAATGAGGTATCTTGATATTCATAAACTATTAATAAACATAAAATTTTTAGAAATCTCCTGCATAAAGTATAAATTTTCGTCGTATTTAGTCAACAGAGCCTGACTGAATGAAACCGTACTTGAAAATAAGACCACTACCATTAAGTGAAAAGTCACCGTACTAGGAGTGCACAGCCCGCAGCTTACACCTGCCTTGGCGCAGGAGGGCAGCCTCTCTTTTCAGGCCTCTGGGAGAGGGGAGTTGAGCAGTGGCTGCTGGGGTCACTCCAGTACAAACTCACGTGCGCCAAACATCCGAGACAGAAGCCTGTGCCTCCATCGGGGAAAAATGCCTTTTGGGGAGTGAGCTAGGAATTTAGAAGCTTAGTTAATTATTTGCTAAAAAAATCCATTTTTTTCTTCTCACATATATTTGTAACTTTCATTTCAAGGATTTTCCCCTATATTTGCTCTTATTAAACAGGTTCCAAACAGGCTTTTTCAGGGTCTTTATATCTCAAAAGCAATTAGAACACAGAAAGTGAAGCTTATTACCTAGTAATTCTTTCCTTGGCTACTCTCATTCTAAAAGGCCTCCCCTTTATATTTCAGATCACCTTTTATTTTCAGATAAAAATAAAATTTTCAAAAGAAGAGTGAATAGTATTTGAGTGTTATCTCAAAAAAAGTCTCCTTTGTATATAATCAATAACAAAAAAGTAAAAAAAAAGATTTTTAAATGATTAATATGAATTTTTTCCCAATTAGAAAAGTTACAAATTGCCTAGCAAAAAACCTTCTATTGGCCAGGTGTGGTGCCTCACGCCTGTAATCCCAGCACTTTGGGAGGCCGAGACGGGCAGATCACCTGAGGTCAGGAGTTCAAGACCAGCCTGGCCAACATGGCGAAACCCCATCTCTATTAAAAATACAAAAAAATTAACCAAGGGTGGTGGTGGGTGCCTGTAATCCCAGCTGCTCGGGAGGCTGAGGCAAAATAATCACTTGAACCCTGGAGTCAGAGGCTGCAGTAAGCCGAGATTGTGCCACTATATTCCAGTTGGGTGACAAGAGTGGGACTCCGTGTCAAAAAAAAAAAAAAAAAAAACCTTCTGTTATATCCTATTTCTTGCAGCAAAATATACTGCGACCAAGTAAGTCATTACAAAGATACTGTTTTTCTAAATAAATAAAATGGGCATAACTCACCAAAACATAACAACAAAATAATTCCTAAGAACACTATGAAAAGCAAGATAAATAATTATCTCTTAGACAATAAAACAGGGGAATTGCATTTAAATTATCTGACAGGCTATAACCATTATTGCACAACTAGTAAGCACTGAAACACCATATCAAGCTACAGAAACTCATATAAAAGAATTAATTCTGATAACATTGCTAAATTCTTTCTGGAAGAATGCACCCACTAAAAATATCAGGCCCAATACTTTAAATATAAATGAGAAACCCTGGTATTAGATGGGAGATGTCCTTTGCCATATCAGAAAACCTCGTCAGTATTTCTTTGGGGTTTGGAGAGAATCAGGAGTGATGTCATGTCATCTTGTTCTGGGAAAAAAATGGGTCGGTTTCTTTTGTAATTTTTAACTAAAACAGGGGATTAAAAAAACTTTTACATTTGAAAATACTTTTCTGTAGCATCTTCTACTTGTCTGTTTCCAAATAAAATCCAGATTTGGAACTCAACACCAGCAGATAGTTCCTGTGCAGGCTCCTGCACAGCAGGCCCAGGAGAGGGGCCTGATCCTAAACAACATCACAGGTAAGAATAACTGAAAAAACAAAAACAAAAACAAACAACAACAAAAAACACTGGGTTTTGTCCTCAGGGCTTGAACGCTGCCCACAGGTTCTCATGAGGAGGAGGAAGTGGGAAGAGATATTCTAGGTAGTTTTTTTTTTTATACAATTAACAAAGTGTGATCAACCAACTACCTAGGTATAATTTTAACAACGTTTTCTCAGTGGTTTAGCTCCTTAGTAAACAGTCTGTACAGTTAATAAACAACTTTTTTTCTTAAAGAAGATCATGAAAATTTTGTCAAAGATTTGACCATACTCATGTATTTTAATACCCTGGTGAACACTTAACATTTTTTTGGTAACATTTATAATTTGATAGAAAGCATTTGTAGTCAACTGAATTTTAATGTAGCCAAGAGGAGAAAAGGAGTGGTTTTAAATCAAGCCTTATCTACACTTTTAGAATGGGAAGGAGTAGAACAGGATATCTCACGGGAAAGATCACATTTACAGTAATGTGTTCCAGATTAAAAAGTAAAAGGGGCAGAGAGAGTAGAGGCTGTTTCTCAGCATGTGGGGATCTAGTGACTGCTACCACATTATTTGAGAAAACTGCTACCACTACCACAGGCCAGGATCTTTCCATTTTTGTCTCTCACCTTCTCCCAGAACCAGTCATACTGAATGATCATCACTGATCCTACAGAACTTTGACGTACGATGAAACTAGTGGAGGCTTTCAATGTAAACATCCTCAGTACAGGAATGTAGCCCTCATACTGCTGCTACAAGTCATACGCTGAGTCACACCGCTGTCTGCAGAGTGATGTGAACCCGTGTATACGTGCAGTTTCTTCTTCACCCTTCGTCCCTTCCCCAACATCCTCAATGAGCAAATCACATTTCTACCTTGTGAGAACACCCCTGTAAAGATCCTACTTCGTTGGTCCAACACAGTGTGTCTGCCCAAATGCCCGATGTTAATTAAGTCACCTTTTGGGGAGTAACATAATTAGTGTAAATCAAATGCTGTCCCCACCCCGTTCCCCAAGAACCTGTATCTTCAGAATTTTGGGCTGTGTTTTGTAAAAGCTTTTTGCTTTTACACTAGTGGTGATGTTGGAGGAAAATGCACGAGAATGCATCCTCCCTATGTCTGAAAGAATAGCAGGCTCTAAGGCAGTCTGTCTTCATTCTGAAGGGCCCAGTAGAGCATTACCACAGCCAAGCTATGTTTCTGGAAAGAACAGCAGGTGCCTAGCACTCTTTGCTTCCAGATGCCACTGAAATGAAAGAAGAAAAGAAGAACAGACAATAAAAGGTAATAAAGCCCAACCAAATAAATGATGACTACAGGTCAGCGCCCTCTCCTGGGCCTGCTGGGCTTTTCCAGTTTCGCTGTTGGCTTCTGGTCCTCCCAGGTATCCGGCCCCTTGAGGGCTCCTCTGGCATCTCCGAAGACCTCTTCCAAAGGCTCTCTGCATCTCTCTCCTCTCCACACCAGTCTCTTCATTTGAGGCGCTGAGTCACGTTGGCCAGGGCAACTGCAAAGGCCTGCACGGCTGAGAACGGGTACTGGAAGTCTAGAATATACGCATTGCCATCAATCCGTCCAAATTGCATCACCTGGAGGAGGGCAGGGGAAGCAAAGACATTACAGAACAAGGCAAAAAGGCCAGGAGCGACAGCTCATGCCTGTAATCCCAGCACTTCGGGAGGCTGAGGCGAGCAGATCACGAGGTCAGGAGACTGAGACTACTCCTGGCTAACACGGTGAAACCCCGTCTCTATTAAAAATACAAAAAATTAGCTGGGCGTGGTGGCGGGCGCCTGTAGTCCCAGCTACTGGGGAGGTTGAGGCAGGAGAATGGTGTAAACCCGGGAGGTGAAGCTTGCAGTGAGCTGAGATCGCACCACTGCACTCCAGCCTGGGCGACAGAGGAGACTCCGTCTCAAAAACAAACAAACAAACAAAAACCAAACCAAAACAAAACAAACCAAAACAAAAAAACAAGGCGAGCAAGGCGACAGCCGGGTCTGCATGGTTCCTGATGGAAGCAGATCGCACTGTCTATGAGATGCTTTTTGCTAACACAAGTGACTCTGAATCTGGTGAAGCTTCTGTATCTAACTCCAAGTTTGTAGGAAACAAGGGGACTGAGGAACATGTTAACACAATGGAGACAATAAGCAAGGTTTGGAATGTGGGGACAATGGCCTCCAGCTCCATCCATGAAAAGTTACCTGGGGGCACAACGTCCAATGTTGGGGTGATGGGCATACTAGAAGCCCACCCCCCATTACGCATGTAATGCCCATGTAACAAGCACATGTACCCCTGAATCTAAAAGAAAAAAGAAAAAAAAAGAATGGGGGGAATGCTAGAGGCCAAATGAAGTGGTTTCTTCATGTAGGAAGTAGAAAGGACAAAGAAAAGCAGAAAGAAGCACCAACAGGCCAGAGGCTCCAGAAGAGAAGCAGCATTGCCACTGTCCAACGCCGCTACCTCAGGGAGGGACTTGGTGGCCACCTCCTCACCAGTTCCTGTGCCCACATCCCATCAGACAGTGGCACCACGCCCTAGCACATGGGCTGCACTCGCCTCTGGTCCTCAACCTGTGTGCTCCACAGTGGCAGGATCTCTGTCTTCCTCACTGCCCTGATTCTAGTACTATAGCAGGGGTTGACAAACTTTCTGTGAGGGGCTGATAATAAATATTTTAGGCTTTGTGGGTTATATGGTTTTTACCACAACTCCTCAACTCTGCTGTTGTCCGGCCAAAAACAGCCAGGGACGACACTCAGGTGAATGAGTGTGGCTGTGCTCCAATAAAACTTTGTTCCAAAAAGAGGCGGCTGGCCAGAATGGCCCAAAGGCCAGTTTGCCAACCCCTGGGCTTAGAGGATTGCCAGGCACACAGCAGGTTCTCAATAACATTTATTGAATGAATTAACAAAAACGTGAATTTAAGTAGAGAGAGGAAGGGACTTTGCAGGATGGTGAAGGGGGATGTTGGCAGCACGACAGAGCAACCCTTCCAGGCTGGAGCAGGGAAGAACTAGGACCCAGTGGGTTCAGCTGCACCACGAGGTTACATCTGGTTCAAGAACTGGGTATTGACTTCCATATACAGAGAAATAGGCAAACGAGCAAACAGATAGAAAACAGGAAGTTGATATGTCTAGGAAAAGTATACAAAAAAGGAAATGTAACTAAGCTCTAACACATGGCTCAGCTGTGGGTCCTATTGACTAGCATAACAAGGTAACCAGTGACCACTGATTTAATGGGGAAGGAAAAGCTGTGTGCATACGTGTGTGTGTGTGTGTTTGTGTGCATAGCGTGAGCAAAACTAACCCTCACGTTCCTTAGGAAGTCACCATCTGATGCCAAAACCAGAAAAGTCAATGAATAGAAGTAGAAACATATTCTTTACAAATATGAGTGCAGGCCAGGTGTGTTGGCTCACGCCTGTAATCCCAACATTTTGAGAGGCTGAGGCAGAAGGATCGCTTGGAGCCCAGGAGTTTGAGACCAGCCTGGACTGAACATAGTGAGACTCCCATTTCTTAAAAAAAAAAAAAAAATTAGGGTCGGGCATGGTGGCTCACGCTTGTAATCCTAGCACTTTGGGAGGCCAAGGCGGGCAGATCATGAGGTCAGGAGATTGAGACCATCCTGGCTAACACAGTGAAACCCCGTTTCTACTAAAAACACAAAAAATTAGCCGGGTGTGGTGGCTCGTGCCTGTAGTCCCAGCTACTCGGAAGGCTGAGGCGGGAGAATGGCATGAACCCAGGAGGCGGAGCTTGCAGGGAGCCGAGATCCCGCCACTGCACTCCAGCCTGGGCAACAGAGCCAGACTCCGTCTCAAAAAGAAAAAAAATTACAAGACGGCAGTGGGCAGACTAAAAATCATAACCCCGTGAGCTCCACCTAAGAGGTATTCGTTGTTTTCCACATTTCCCATTTGGCCTTTTGAAAAATGCTCCTTGAAGGCTGAGGCACTGATGCCCTCGCCTCCTGGGCCCACAGCGCCACCCAGTCTGAGGTCTTACCTGCCGCCCCTCTAACTCAATCTGGAAGTTCTTGGCAGACTCCTGGGTCACCCGCCCCCCGAAGTCCAGCTGGTAGACCTGGGTGGCCTCGTTCCACAGCGGCTGCTTGTTGGCCATCACGTACACAAAGCCTTGGCTGCCCAGCCGCCCGTCCTCCTTCTCACTGGCCCGCCGGCACTTGGCCTCCTCCAGCTCGCCAGCAGCCCGTGGGGCACGCTTGCTCTTCCAGCCCTTTCTGCTGCCCTGGCTCTGGTTCATGAGCTCATCCCCGCTGATGAACAGCTCAGGCTCACTCTCGGAGCTGTCCTGGAACTCGTTTGTCTTATTCAACTTCTTTGACTTCAGTTGGTCTTTCTGACTCTTCACTTTCTTCTTCTCTCTCCCCAAGTGTGGGCTGGAGATAAGGGAATTAAAGTCACTCAAAGTCCTAGCCTCCTTCTTCACTTTGCCCTCGGTGATGGCCTGAACGCTGCCTTCTTCTGCTCGGCTGTCCAGGCGCTTCCGGTTCTTCTTTCCAAATTTTTCTGTCCGCTGGGGGACTGGGCTTTCGGTCAGGGAGAGGACTTCCTGGAAGCTGTCGGCAGTCTCTACCATCACCTCTGTGCCCATGTGGCTTTGGAGTTCGGCAGGTGGTGGGGACACAAGGGGCTTCTCCACCACCAAGTGTGGCTTTGGGGGGAGAGTGCCCTGGGGGTTCTGCACGGGCGGGCAGGCGCTGTAGGAACTCCACGGGTGCAAGGCGACAGGTGGCAGCTGTAAACTAGAGCACGTGCTGCTTCCTGGGTACATGGGGGGCAGGGTGCAATAGGAGAGGCTAGGTGGGTACACTGGCTGAAGGACCACAGCAGGCTCCTGTTGTGCAAACTGTGTTGGGGACAGGGCATCTTTGGGAGAGCAGGGAGCCTGCACTCCAGGCAAAGGGGGGTTGTTATAGCTTCCAGGATATGGCACTCCCATCCCATACCCTGTTTGGAAAGTGGCAGTGGGGCTGGCAGGAGACTTGGGGGAGATGAAGGGCAGTCGGGACACGTCCAGGTGCTGGCCCTGACTCAGCATCAGAGGGGACAGTTTTAAGGGGTTGGGCCCTGAAGTCTGTGCTGTCCTTTCTTGAGGAACCCAAACGTCCTCACCCAGCATGGGGTCCCACTGGTAAGGGGGTGGCCGTTTCAGGGTGACAGCAGCTTCAGGCAGGGAAGGGTGCCTCAGGGGCTTCTCAAGCTGACAGTGCTGGGACAGGGCCTCGTCCTCTGTGAAGGCGGAGTTAACGTAGTCAGTGCGGTCACGGGCGCTGTCGGGTGGGCTCAGGAGGCTGTAGGAGGACTGGGAGGCCAATGGGGAGGTGCTGGCGGTATGGGCCAGGGAGGCTCCAGGCTGTGAGCTGGGCCCTGTGCCACTGCACTGACTGCAGGTGTACAGGGCAGGTGGGAGCCGCGCTGGGAGCTGTGTCACCACCCCCCCGGGCCCGCCCTTGGGCTTGGCCAGGGGCTGCAGGGGGGCCCGCGGGCTGTCGGCCAGCTGGGCCATCTTGAGCGCAGCCTCACGGTTGTTCCTCCGCAGGGTAGCGTGGATGAGGCTATTGTCGGACCTCTGGGCAGCCCCCCGCCCCTGGGCCAGTTGGCTGGCAATTTCGGGATACGGGGGTGGGTCCCCGGTGGGGATGGAGTAGCGAGGGACGGTCAGGCGGTTCAGGGTGGCACTGCTGCAGGGCTGGGGGACTTTCTTCTCAGTGGCTGTGAGCCTCAAGGTGGCGGAGCTACCCGGGCCGGGGAGGGTGTAGGTGTTCTGGGAGCACAGCATCCGGGTGCGGGGCCGGCACACCTCCTCCACGTTGCCACTGCTGTCAAAGGTGGTGATCCTCTCATAGCCCAGGGGGGTCTGGTAGTGCACTGACGTGGGGTAGAGGGAGAAGTCGCCCTTCTTCAGGCACACATCCACTGGGGGCTGTGGGGGCGGCAGAGGGGGCGGAGGTGCTGCTGTGGTGGGGGCGGCGGGGATGGTTCCTGGGTACGGGGGTGGAGGGTTCATCTTTGTCACCTGGACCTCCTGGGGGGCACTGAAGACCACTGCGTCCCCCTCAGCTGTCAGCTGCGGTGTTGGCCGCAGGGCCTTGGCTGACTTCTGCAGGTGTTCGTGGTCTCGGTCTCCATGGCCCACTGTGGACAGCTGCATGGGCCCCTGCGGCGGGGGAGGCAGGGACAGTGGAGGGGGGTTCTGAATGATGCGGCCCATTTCCACGCTTCCGAAAATCACCTGTCCAGGATTGGAGTACCGGTTGGAGACTGGGTACTGGGTGGCACTGTCACCTGCATGTTCTGCTGCCCCTACAGCTGTCGTCTGGTTGGTCAGGACATCTAGCTGCACATTCTGATTGGCCAGTAGGGACTGCACCAGCCCTATGCTCTGCGTGGGGGACATAGCCTGAGCCGAGCTGTGGATCGGTGCAATAGGGATGTTCACGGTACAAGGTGGGCTGTTCTCAGGGACACCAGATGCTCCCGTCACTGGAAGAAAATTAGAAAAAGGAACTGCTTACAAAAACACTGCCATTAAACCGGATCAGGATAAGTAATACATCTGGACTCATCCAGTCTCCTTCTGTAAACAAAATGCAATTGCCAGAGACAGAGACATGTCTGCTTGGGGAAAGCTGGCCTGCTCACACAAGTGAGATGGGTTCTTGAGGGCAGCCTGCTGCTTGTCTGTTAGCTAAGGGTACTGTTATAACTTTTCAACTAGCTCACTTTTGAACCTTCTAAACTTGGCACCAGTGCCTCAATGGCACCATCACAGATAATTAAATGTCTGAAGAAGCTTTTTACTGGTGATATTCATAAAATGCCCACCCTTTTATGCAAGAAGAGGACAATGGTACAGGAAAAACCTCCACTGAGGACTCGCAGTGCCTAGGCCTCTGAATTAGGTCTATTCATGATTATGGGATGGATAGTGTGGCAAGTGTCACGCAAGAGATGTGTATAAGAAATGTATGCATATTAGATTTCTGTAAATAGAACCATGTAAAATGTAGTAGAAAAAACAATGAAAAGCATCTTCTAGTGAATCTGAGTATCACATGAAGGATCATTTCCTAATTTTTTTTTTTTTTTTAGACAGAGTCTTGCTCTGTCGCCCAGGCATGCAGTGGCATGATTTCGGCTCACTGCAACCTCCACCTCCTGGGTTCAAGTGATTCTCCTGCCTCAGCCTCCCCAGAAGCTGGGACTACAGATGTACACCACCATGCCCAGCTAATTTTTGTATTTTTAGTAGAGATGGGGTTTTGCCTTGTTGGCCAGGCTGGTCCCCAACTCCTGACCTCTGGTGATCCACCCACCTCGCCTCCCAAAGGGCTGGGACTACAGGTGTGAGCCATCACGCCTGACCTTTATCTGCTTTTTAGCATTTCAAATAGTATGTAAGGTAGAACCACGCTGAATTAAACCCTATAAATATATCCTATTTGTAACACAGTGAGAGTTTAACAGAGCGTGTGTTTGAACAGCCATCTAGAGACAGGTGCTCAGAGCCACTGTCTGCACGGCCCTGTTTAAAGTGCACACTGAGCACTCTGTAATTGGCTCCTCTAGGCCCATTGTGCTACCCTGTGGCATTTCCCTTAGAGAAAACTGCCACTGATCCAGAAATCTGAGGCATGGTGTAAGTACTATGTGGCAGCTAGTCCATGATTAGGAAATGTGACACTGGCTGACTTTTCATCAAAAGAACTACAGAATCAAGCCAGTCAGTTTATCAAAAGTAAAGGCCCTTCCTTGGGGGTCTCCTAGTGAGACATAACTCTCCCCTGGCCGTACAAATTTGGGTCTGTCTCAGGTTTCCTGTCATTCCTGTTCAGATGCCTCTTCGAGAAGCTCTCTCGTCTGTATGAAACACTGATGGCAGGCATCTTCCCCTTTAAGAAAGAAGAGCCTCTTCGCTGAGTCACCGTCATTAAATGTAATCCCTGAGACAATATGTTCCCTCCCCTCATTGGGAACCACAGACAATAAGGACAACAGCAGCAACAGCTGAACCTTGGAGAGGGCTGTATTCGTCGCATTTTGGGAGAACAGGGAAAGCGTTAAGGGGAAAGTTTAAAAGATACTTCTAATTCCAAGATTCTGAAGTAGAAGGGGATGCACTAGAAAGCTCAGGTATGGGAGGCTTCACCAAACTACAGGTATTTATGTGGTTGTAAGCTTGGCCTATTAGGACCACATAAGCCTAGGAGATTTGCTCACCCATGCAGGAGAGGTCATCATCAGAGAAGCAAGATGGCTATTGTTGGAAAGTGCAGTAGAAATCATTTTTTTCAGGTAAAAGACTGGGCTGAGAGAAGGTAAACAATTCCCTCAAGTTCAGAGCCCAGCTGAGGAGCAGGGCCCGAGCTGGAATGGGTGGCCCTCTATGTCCACTGCGAGAACCAGTCCCTCGGGTCACAGACATCCAGATACTGGAGAAGTCATGGTCCATGTCCGGGTTCCTCTAGCTCAGAAACTGGAGACTTCCAGAGCCCTGCTTAGTTGAAGTAGAGGAGTCTGTGTATCTATAAAATCTCAGGTGGTCTTTTACTTAGAAAAGCAAGTTATTTTCAAGTACCCTCTAGCAACTGAAATAGTTACACACAACTAACTGGCCAGACTAACTGGAATTCACTGTAATCCATTAATCAAAATAGGATCCTTTAAGAATCCCCCTGCCGGGAAACACATTAACTTAAGATGCTATATATATTGATATTTACCATTTGAAAACTGGAATTTAAAAATCGTATACCAGATTTTATCTTGAACTCAGGCCAGGCCCCTGTGCACGGAGACATGTGGTTGCGGTGGAAGAGAGGTGGTTACAGGTAAAGGCTTTTGTGTCCTGGACACAGGGCAGATTTGAGAAACCAGACTCTGTGGGCACCACGGGAATGCTGGAGTGAGACAGTATCTCAGCAGGGATTGAAAGGATGAAGGCTGGCCTTGATCAATGAGACTGGGTCTCAGTTCTGATTTTATTTAGTACCAATCAGTCCCACTAATTTACCTGAATCCAGACACATGACTAAGAGGATAGCTGTGAGGATAAAGCCAGATGGCAGAACTGTGCTCCACAAACACAAGACACTGCTGCCACTGTAACCATCTTTGCTCCAGCAGCCCCCCTCCTGCCAACACTGGTGCCAACCTGTGACTTTTCCCCTGGGACATGCCATCACATCTACCAACCTTACTGAGGCAGGGATACCTTTTCCGAACCTAGGGAGCAGACTGAAACCTAAACAACTTGCCACTCTGTTCCCCTTGCATGATCCACTGACAGAGGGACCGTGACAAACAAGTTGATGTATGTGAACACACCTGGTAAATCATCTTCATCTTCACTGAAAACATTTGGGTTGAAGACAGGTAAATTAATATAGTCCATGGAAATTTTCCGAACTTCTGGGAGATAAATGGTCATCTGCCGCGGCTGGAGATGCAGGAGGCTGGTTTTATAGATTACTGGTGGGGAAAAAGAAGGATACAGTTAACAGAGACACACCAGAGCAGAGCCAAAGTGTCAAGGGAGTCACAGGAAGAAGAGCACACTGCAGTTTCCCTGCTATCAGAAGACAGATCTGTGTAGGCAGGGTCCAGAGGCCGAGAGGAGCTCTTCATTTCTCCCTAGTACTCAGTGCGACCATACTAGCCACGGTTCTGGATTCAGTAACAGCAGATTCCTGGTCTAGCTTGGCCTCCTTGCCAGTGGATTGTCTACAGAACTCCACATTTCAAATGTCAAAAACATTTTAGACACAAATCATTTCTTTTGGAATGAGCTAGGGTATAAAAACATATTTTTCAAAAACCTCATTTGCAATCAGAAGGATGATTGAATGGAAATAGTTGTGACAACCAGAGTGCCAAACAAGGGAAGCTTGAGCAACCCAGGAACCGTGTGAAAGCAATGTTGAGATGGGGGGGGCATGGTTTCATGTAGGAATAAAACACAGCCTTCATTTCAGCTGGAGCCTTGGCCTTCAATTTTCATCTAATCACCAAGATAGAGATTTATAGGGAATTTCCACCAGTTTTTTTTAAAACCTCAAGATTTAATTTGATTAACAGGGACATTTAGGAGAAGGCCCAGATTGCAACTAAAATATTTAGAGGAGACAAAATAAGTTTAAATATAATGAATCGAAATTTAAGTTTCACAGTAGTTAAAGTCGGGGCAAAACTGCCCTGTGAACTTGCTTTTGTGTTCAATAGTCTCTCCTATGAGACAGGTAGCAGAAAGCTTCTTTATTCTAGCTCCATGGCGGTCACCTTAACACTTAGCGGCTGACCTGCAGCATGCCTGTGGCACAGCAGGCCTCCTTTGTCCAAGCATCTTTGCAGGGCTGGCCCATGGACTGGTATGGGCTAAGGTAACTTCTCCTGCCCAACAGTAGGAAAGGCCCCATGCATGTGTTTATCTCTCTTGCCCACAAAGGAAAGAGAATATGAATTTTGGTTTAAAAATTCTGTGTGGTTTCATATGACTTAAGAATGAATGCATTAAAGTGCTATTATTTGTTGTTCACATTGACAAAGCAATTTAAAAAAAATTCTAGGAGGGATTAGAAAAAGACCATCAGTTACCTCCAGGAAAGAAAACTAGGTGGCTGATGGTGAGAATGACAGAGATTTTTACTGTAGACCCCTCTGAATCTTGTGAATTTTGTAAAATCTACTGTGTATTGTTAAAATGCCAAAAATTCAAAATAAAAAAATTTCATGGGCCAGATCATTCTAATTGAAGAAAACAAATTATCCAACCTGGGGAACAGCACTCACTTTTTAAGTTCACTAGAGGGCCATATACTGTCTTTGAAAAGATTATTTAATGGGGTACCATATATAACATATCTTCTAGTATCCAATAGTTAATTTCTGTTCTCTAGTATTAATAGAATCAAGTGGAAATTTCTTACAGCTTGACAAAGTAGCTCTATGGACTACAATGGTATTTTTAAAAAGGTCAGGCTGGGCATGGTAGCTCACACCTGTAATCCCAGCACTATGAGAGGCCAAGATGGGGGGATGGCTTGAAGCCAAGAGTTTAAGACCAGCCTGGACAAAACAGTGAAGTCCTATCTCTACCAAAAATTTTAAAAAATTAGCTGGGCATGGTGGCATGTGCTTTGTCTACAGTCCTAGCTAGTACAGGCGGAGGTGGGAGAATACTTGAGCACAGGAGCTTGAGGCTGCAGCAAGCTGGGGTGGCGCCACTGCACTCTAGCATGGGTGACAGAGCCAGGCCCTATCTCCCTGTACCCCCCCAAAAAAGGCCATCGTTTGTCTCAAAGGCGCTCACATGCTCTCTCATTGTACGATCTTTACTGGCTTATTGGTGGACCTACTCAACATCCGAGAATGAAAAGACCCATTAAGTAAATTCTCACTTCCATTCCCTTTTTCAATATTTACCATAGGCAGATGGCTAAGTTCTCAGCTTACTAATGTGGGAATAATCACAATAGTCAAACAGTGGTTATTAAAAATCAACCTTATCTATCAATAGGGCACAAACAAGTAACTGAACAACAGGCCTTTGTGGTCATCAAAGAGTTTCCAGGTTGTTGAAAATATCATAAGATTTACTTGCAGTATGTACAGGGATGGTCCATTGTGATTCCCTAAGTCGGTTTTATGTTTACATTTTATTCCTCTTTTTCTTTGAGCTCAGATACTTCAAAATGAAAAACTCAAATGCAGTGCTATTTAAAAAATCTCAAGGCTGGGCGCGGTGGCTCAAGCCTGTAATCCCAGCACTTTGGGAGGCCGAGACGGGTGGATCACGAGGTCAGGAGATCAAGACCATCCTGGCTAACACCGAGAAACCCCGTCTCTACTAAAAAATACAAAAAACTAGCTGGACGAGGTGGCGGGCACCTGTAGTCCCAGCTACTCGGGAGGCTGAGGCAGGAGAATGGCGTAAACCCGGGAGGCGGAGCTTGCAGTGAGCTGAGATCCGGCCACTGCACTCCAGCCTGGGCGACAGAGCGAGACTCCGTCTCAAAAAAAATAAATAAATAAAAATAAAAAATAAAAAAATAAAAAATCTCTGAGATTCCTTATAGCAATAGGTCTTTCTAACATCTAATCTGTAATAATAATTTATTTTAAAACATCTGTGTATGAGTTGCTTCATACAACTCATACACAGATTCAGAATTTTTCAAAAACCATTTTTAGTAGGTTACACATAGCACACTCAAAATGCAGGGCCATAGCCCCTCTGGTTGAGCTGGCCTTGCAGACAGAGGTGTACAGCCTGCAATGATTCAGCAACGGGTAAGATGCGGGGAGCAACACAGCTCCTCAGCTCACATAGGGACCTCCTCAACAGAAGGAAGCTGCTCTGGAATGGACCTTCTGCCATTTTCATGTCATTACTGTCTCTGGGGTAAATATGACATGGTACTGCAATTCATTTGGGCAGGAGGGCAGATCAGAATACATGTTCGTGTTCTGGCCCGGCTTTTACTTCGTTGGCTCAGTTTTCCTCTATGTTTCAAACTTGCCATGGACAGGCTATTTATCTGGTACTGAGAAATGAAATTTATAAAAATTTACCACTAAGAATTGTACCAATAGTCAGCTAACCTGTTTTTTATTTATTTATTTATTTAGAGACATAGTTTCGCTCGTGTTGCCCAGGCTGGAGTGCAGTGGCAGTATCTCAGCTCACAGCAACCTCTGTCCCACGGGTTCAAGTGATTCTCCTACCTCAGTCTCCCAAGTAGCTAGTATTATAGGCATGCACCACCATGCCCGGCTAATTTTGTAGTTTTAGAAGAGACAGGGTTTCTCCATGTTGGTCAGGCTGGTCTCCAAGTCCCAAACTCAGGTGATGTGCCCGCCTTGTCCTCCCAAAGTGCTGGGATTACAGGCGTGAGCCACTGCGCCCGGCCTTAGCTAACTTCTTATAGTCTCCAAAGCTTTCTTCTCCACTTTCTTCAGTTTACCAAAAATCCGCCAAAAAACAGCAAAAAAACAAAAAACAGCAAAAGGCCTAGAAGTCAAATTTTGGCTATTCCTATCATTTTTATATTTCTATTTTTTTATAAGTCAGGGCTTATAGCAAAAAATGAAAATGCCACTGGCTCATGCCTGTAATCCCAGCACTTTGGAAGGTTGAGGTGGGCAAATTGTTTTGAGCTCAGGAGTTTGAGACCAGCATGGACAACGTGGAGAAACCCTGTCTCTACAAAAAAATACAAAAATTAGCCGGGCATGGTGATGCAAACCTGTAGGCCCAGCTAATTTGGGGGCTGAGGCAGAAGGATCGCTTGAGCCCAGGTCTAGGCTGCAGTGAGCTGTGATCATGTCACTACACTCCAGCCTGGGCAAGACACTGTCTCAAAACAAAAGTTAAAAGATTAAAAAATGCCACTGGCAAAAAGCCCATGTGAGAATTCTGATTTTTGTGAAATCGTTGTGGCGAAGTTAAGGGTTAGAGGTAAAATACATGCTAATCTTTTGCTGTCTTAAAAGCTCGTCTTCTATTTTAAACCACTAAAGGTGGAAACTGGACGTTTTAGTTTGTTCCAACTGGGACAATGAGAGAACAGGACGTGATTTTTACCTGCACCGAGGTTGGTTGGCAGGAAAGCAGCCAAGCCCACAATCTTAAATTTGGTTCCCCAGATATTAGACGTGACCTGAGCAAGATAGTTGTGCTGTGGTGGGGGAAGAAAAGAAAAAAGAAGAATCACAATCTATTTCCATATTTTCAACTGGTCACTTAGTAAGAATGCTAATATTTATTACTTAACAAACCACCAGTGTACACTGCAAGAAACACCCATTCTCTACCTCATCTACCATTTCCAAGATCAGAAGCTAACAAGGGCAGAACGAGGGCAGTCAGGCAGGCAGCAGTGAGTGGGGGCGCATCGAGCTGGGGGAAAGGTGGGGGTGTGTCCCAGTATGTCCACAGGTGTGTGATTTAAAGAAGCCTAGAAAGGGATCTAACTCTGAATCCATTTTTATCCTTGATATTTCTCCTGAAAACATCGGTTGCACTGATACCAGGATGTCCTGAAACTACCTATCATCTGTTTTCTCATTCAATTAAATTTTTTAAAATGTAAGAAATTATTATGCTCAAGGTATGTATGCAAGGGCAAAAATAAAGATGGACAAAATACAGCCCCTTAAGGAGCTTATAACCTGATGGAGGAGATAAAGCTTGTAATGATCTGTATATAAAGAAGTCACTGAGCAATGTCATAAGGTAGCTCTACACCAGGTGTGTTGGCCCCTCCCAGCTAAGCCAGGGCAGGAGGCCTTCACAGCAGAGATAGTGGTGGGGTTCCATCTGGAAGCATGGGGCAGAAACAAGGATGAGGAGGTGGCATGGTGACAATCTAGGCAGGGCAAAGCATGGGGCAGGTGAGAATCAGGTGTGGCTACAGCACCTGGAGGGTGAGGGGGCACTGAGGAGCCAGGAGGGAAAGACAGGCAGGGCTGGACGGTGGGAGCTGTGATGGGAAGTGTGAGGTTCTCTCTCACAGTGACTGCAAGATCAGAACTCGCTGAGAGGCACAGGTGGAGAAGCCAGAGCTCCACCTGAGGGCGACTCCTGAGGTAGCAGGTGGTGTGCAGGATGTGGAGCAGAGCTCAGGGGCCCATGGTGGCAGTGAGCAGGGCAGGCAGTGGGTAGGAAGGGGCCCTCTGGGCATAGCCCCCAGGAGGAGGGGAGCGAGGCAGGGCAGCTGCGGGCTCCTACCTGAGTGATGTCTTCAAAAGGAAACTCTCTCCGAGTCAGGCTGGGCGAGCCCACAGAGGGCTTGCGCAGGGGCAACCGCGGGGACCGGGAGAGCTCCTGAGCAGCCCGGGGCAGCTTGGGGGACTTGCGGGCCTCGATGCTGATCCTGGGGAGGCAAGGCCAGGAGGGGTCAGGCACCCGTGGTGGGAATAGTGAGCATGGCCCTGACTCCGGCACTCCTTTCTTTTTCTGGACAGCCAGCCTGGGTGTTGGGTTCTCACCCTGCAGCCAGTGTCCGAATTTAACAAAGTTCTCCTCTTGCTTTTGCTTTATGAATATGAGGAAAGAATGACAACTTTACATTGAATAATATACATTTTAAAATATATTGAGAAACCGGGTGTGGTGGCACACACCTGCAGTCCCAGCTGCTTGGGAGGCTGAGGCAGGAGGATCGCTTGAGCCCAGGAATTTAAGGTTGCAATGAGCTACAATTACACAACTCCACTTGAGCCTGGGCGACAGAGCACGATCCCATCTCAAAGTATACTGAGTATATACTGAAATGAGATCCAGCGATCCATTTGTAAAGAATTCAAATAATTAACTGTCTTTCACTCTCCGCTGCCTTGGAGCAAGTGCGGAAACGGCCTTCTGCCAGAGGCCTGCACAATCAGTCCTGGGAAAACGGCAGGTGGGACAAGTCATTTCTTACCCTAAGGCCAGTGATCTTTCTAATTTCTTCTGCAACAGTGTGAATTTCAACAAATTTATCTAGCATTTCACCATCTGCAATATTTAAATCAAATTAGTAAAGTTTTTGGCTGCCTTTTGATCCCATGTTGTATCTCTGCTCCTCAGTCCCTTTATTTATAACATGGAGACACACGTGTTTAATGACAGTCTACCCCAAAGACAGTGTGATTAAAACGAGTATGGTAAGGTTTAAAACAGTCTATGAAAAAATGCATTGTCTCAGATATACTGGTTTTGAGCTTGATGAGAAACTCTGGGCTCCTGAGGAATGGGAGGATGGCAGATTGAGCTCCCTAAAGCTATGATCTGGGACAATTAGCCTGGCTGCTGTGTGAAGGGTCCAAATGGGGAAAGGACAGCAGGAGGAGGCCCAGCCACAGCAAGATGGCAACCTGAAGAGGACGTTTAAAGGTGAAGGATTTAGTTGCACGCATTAAATGTCCTCTCTGCTTACGTAATGGGAAAAAAGCACTTTAGAAATATAGGAAAGTAATGTTACATGCAATTTTAACAAGCTCTGGAACAAAGATGAAAAAAGACATCAATCAGACTGCTAGAGTAACTGGATATCTGCATATTTAAAAAATGAGCATTTACCTCTAATTCATACCAAACACAAAAGTTAATCCATAAGCATCAAAGCTAAAACTAGAAAGCTGATGGAAGAGAACTGAAGAAGGGCTCCATGACCTTAGGTAACCAAAGACATCCTGAACAGGACACAGAAAGCACTAACCACAAAAGAAGAATGCCACATGCTGGACTATATGGCCATACAGATATCTGACAAAGGATTCAAATCTAGAAGAAAGAAAGAACTCTTGGTTGGGTGCGGTGGCTCACGCCTGTAATCCCAGCACTTAGGGAGGCCGAAGTGGGTGGATCACAAAGTCAGGAGTTCAAGACCACCCTGGCCAATATGGTGAAATCCCGTGTCTACTAAAAAATACAAAAATTAGCCGGGTGTGGTGGCACGTGACTGTAGTCCCAGCTACTCAGGAGGCTGAAGCAGGAGAGTCACTTGAACCCAGGATCATGCCACTGTACTCCAGCTGGGCGACAGAGCAAGACTCCTTCTCAAAAAAAAAAAAAAAAACCGAAAAGAAAGAACTCTTACAACTCAATAAAACAACCCAATAATAAACTGGGCAGAAGACTTGAACAGACACTTCACAAAAGAAGAAGATAGCCAAGTGGCTAAGAAACATGTAAACTAAGCAGCATCCATCACTGGAGATATTAGAATTAAACTGAAATGAGATGCCACTACACCTACCAGAACAAGGTAGAATTATTTCTTTTCTTTTTTTTGAGACGGAGTCTCGCTCTGTCACCCAGGCTGGAGTGCAGTGTCTGGATCTCAGCTCACTACAAGCTCCACCTCCTGGGTTTACGCCATTCTCCTGCCTCAGCCTCCCAAGTAGCTGGGTCTACAGGCACCCGCCACCTCGCCCGGCTAGTTTTAGTAGAGACGGGGTTTCACCGTGTTAGCCAGGATGGTCTTGATCTCCTGACCTCGTGATCCGCCCGTCTTGGCCTCCCAAACTGCTGGGATTACAGGCGTGAGCCACCGTGCCCAGCCAAATTATTTCTAAAAAATGACAAGAGAGCTGCTGCTGAGGATGGAAGAAACTGGGACTCTCTTAGAAATTGCTGGTGGGGATTTATGTGGGTGCGGCCACCCTGGAATACTGCTCAGCAGTTTCTAATAAACTTTAACATATACTTAACCCATGACCCTGCAACTCCTTTCCTAAGTTTATGCCCAAGAGAAATGAGCACACATGTCCATAAAAAGACTTGTATAAGAATGTTTGTCATGGATTTGTTCATAATAGCCTCAAACTGGAAACTACCAAATATCCATTGATTGGTAAACAGAATAAACTAGCTGTAGTATACTCATTACAATGGAATACCATGGAGCAATAAAGAAAAACAAACTACTGATACATGCAACAACATGATGACTCTCAAAATCATTACACTGAGGAAAAAAAAAAAGCCAGATACAAAGAGAACATACCGTTTGACTCGATTTATATGAAGTTCAAGAACAAGCAAAGCTGACGATGGAAGTCCGAACAGTGATTACTTCTAGGGAGTGGGTATCAAATGGAGGGAGCACAGGTGGACCTTATGGGATGATGACATGTCCTTTATCTTGAACTTGGGGGAAGACACTGGGATAGCCCTTGTACAACGAGCTAGGTGTTTACGATGTGGACAGATGTGTATCTGTATGTAACTTATACCTTAGCTTTTCATGGCATCAGAAAAAAAAATCACAGAATTAAAACTAGAAATCTTAGTGAAGAAAAAGATTCTACAGTGGATGTGATGTGCTGATGTTTCCCAATTACAGCATTACGGGCATCTATCTATCTATCTATCTAATCTATATTATCTATCTAACCTATCTAATCTATTTATCTATTTTTATCCAATCTATCTTATATCTATCCAATCTATCTTATATCTAATCTATCCCTATCTATCTAATCTATCCAACCTATCTAATCTATTTATCTATCTTTATCTAATCTATCTTATATCTAATCTATCCCTATCTATCTTATCTAACCTATCTAATCTATTTATCTATCTTTAGCTAATCTAATCTATCTTATATCTATCTAATCTATCTTATATCTAATCTCTATCTATCTATCTATCTATCTAATTTTTTGAGATGGAGTCTCGCTCTATTGCCGGGCTGAAGTGCAGTGACACAATCTTGGCTCTGCAACATCTGCTTCCTGGGTTCAAGTGATTCTTCCGCCTCAGCCTCCCGAGTAGGTGGGACTACAGGCGCCTGCACCATACTTGGCTAATTTTTGTATTTTTAGTAGAGACAGGGTTTCCCCATGTTGACCAGGATGGTCTCCATCTCTTGACCTCGTGATCCACCCGCCTCGGCCTCCCAAAGTGTTGGGATTACAGGCGTGAGCCACTGTGCCCGGCTCCAGCATTACAGGCATCTTATCTGGCATTCTCTTCAACATGTTACATCTACTGGAGAACCTTTTTATTCCTTTTATCAAACTATAAGAAAAAACATATAAGCCCGGGAACTACGGCCACCCCTCTGCCACCCACCATCATTGCTAACGCCTAGAGAAGTTCTGAGGGTTTAGCCAACTTCTACTGGGTGTCTTTGTCTATCCCAAAGGAAAAACAAAACAAAACAAATAGAAGTTGTAATTATTCCAGTTGGAATCTTCTGGAAGAAAAGGCAGGGAGGTGGCTCTTTGACTCTTCTGGTCAGTTTCAGTGGGATTCTGTTGCAGCCACACACACACATATTCAGAGGCACAAGAAAGGACGGTCACCCCGAAGACTGAGATTACCTTGGGAGTTTGGGTGATTTGCTAGCTCTGGAGATTTTGGGAGATTTCTTGGCAGCCCAGTCATCACTCAGTTCAATGTCACTGGAGTCTGAGCAGTTGCAGCTGTCGATCACAGTAGAAATCAAGCTGTTCGCATAGATTTCATCTGGTAAAACACCAACCAGCAGATTTCAAGGGAAGTTATATCAATTAGCCCCTACCAATGATCATTACTATAAACTAAAAGACAGATGGACTCCACAGGCCATCATTTTAGATCTAGAGGCTGAAACAGAAAGAAGCTTAGCATTGTTTTTCTCTTTTATATTTTCTAAGCAGAAGTAAGCAATTACTCCTACTGTTGTCAAAATGGGCATGGTATTTTAATGTTTCTAGGCATGTACAAAATACACACTGTTTGCCAAAAGCTGAAACCAAAATGGCTGTGCTGTTGTGTCTCACAACACACAGGTGCCCACCTGGGTTCATGTGGACTTTTAGGCAGTCACAGAAACTGGGCTGAGTGAGGGGCTTGCGGACTCACTGATTCACTGAGAACCTGCTTCTGACCTGAGAAGGTCCTTGCTGATGCCAGGCCTGTTTGAATTAGAGTCCTGCAGAGTCAGGTCCGCTCCACTTAGGTCTGGAATGCCAGAAAGTCCCCTGGAATTGCCACAGGTCTCACAGTGGGGGCCTGGCTCTCCCGCCTGGTAGAGCTGCTTGCCTGCGTGGAGCAAAGGCTAGGAGACCTGGTGGTGGGAACTCTCAGGATGGCTCTGGGTTCTTCTGTGTGTACTCCGCATGGGGCCTTCAGGCAGACGGTGAGATGATGTGCAGAGTGGGGTGATGGCAAAACTGTGGGGCAAACTTCCTCCTCGTTGGAATTTCTCTCCTTGGCTGCCTATCCCCACCTGTGCTATCACATCCCCTCACCACCCAAATCCCCTCCTACCTGCTCCACTGCCCCAGGTCTGTCCTCATTGTGAGGACCCCATTCTTCCAGATTACTTTGTTTTGCTGATGAAAATCTCATTGCCTCAAGGCTCCAAGTGCCTTGCCAGGTAATAAAAAAGCTGAATCATTCAATCATAATGAAATAATTCATAATGAGTGATTTTACCATCCAAAAGGGCTGTTTATATTTTAAAGGATGAGTTTCTTAATCCAAATCAATCTAGAAGTTTCTGAGCATTTGGAGGTAGCATCTATGAACAGGGGCCCCTCTGGGGCAGAAAAGCTTGGCAAGCTCCTTGGAAAGGAGGCTGGCCCCAGGCTGTGTCACCCACATCACCTCCTTCTTAAAGCACTCACTGAATCAGGAGGTGCCACGCCTGGACCCAGCAAAAGCTGCAGTGAAGCCACAGTGGTGTTTGTGTTTAAGCAAATAAAAAGGTTTAATGCACGAGCCCCGAGCAGTGTTCTATGATTTAATTTATGAATCACTGGATCAAAGGAATCTCCGTCGACTCCAGCATGCACGCAAGCCTACAGAATATGCCTGTGTGTGTGACTCGACTTGAGGAAACCCAGTAAGACATTGCCCACTCAGCTCCTGACTCACTCATCAATGCTAGGATCCCTCAAATACCATGTCCCAGACCATTTCCTCTATCCCTGCACTCATAACTACTATTTTCTTTTTTATAGAGATGGGGTCTCGCTATGTTGCCCAGGCTTGTCTTAAACTCCTGGACTCGAGTGATCCTCCTGCTTCAGCCTCCCAAAGCGCTGGGATTAGAAGAGCTGAGCAACTGCGTCCGGCCGTAACTACTGCTTTATTGTCTGTCTCCCCCACCAGTGCAAACTCCACGAGGGAAGGAAAGTCATCTGTCCTGCCTCCTGCTTTAACCCCAGAGACTACCTGAGACTTCATAAATCCTTTCTGAAAGAATAAATGATGATTTAAGGAGTGGCAAAAGACAAAGAAAATGGCTTTCTGAAAATATGCCCTGAGCCCTGCTTGTTCAGTGTCATAATTCCACACGTGCAGCCATTGCCAGGCTGACGTCTATCATCAGCACAACTAAAAATTCAGTGCATGACATAAGCTCCACATTTGCGAAGGCTGAGGTGGTGGCTGGGTGTACTTCATACTTCTAGAGATTGTGTCATCAGTTTATCATGGGTGTTCTGTAAAAGCATCTAAGTTGTAGAAAAATGTAAGCTGGGATTGGTCTTTGAGAACCTAAGGCTTAACTACAATGTCTGGAGCTTTACATCTCAATTCTGTCAGTTTTCAAGAATCTGCTAATTTTTTCTGGGTTGAAGGCTTTTTGGGTTTTTTGGGGAGACGGAGTCTCGCCCTGTCGCCTAGGCTGCAGTGCAATGCAGTGACATTATCTCAGCTGACTACAACCTCCGCCTCCTGGGTTCAAGTGATTCTCTTGCCTCAGCCTCCTGAATAGCTGGGACTACGGATGCATGCCGCCATGGCTGGCTAATTTTTTGTTATGTATGTATGTATGTATGTATGTATTATTTATTATGTATTTATGTATTGTATATATGTATTTATGTATGTAGTATGTATGTATGTATTGAGACGGAGTCTTGCTCTGTCACCCAGGCTGGAGTGCAGTGGTGTAATCTCAGCTCACTGCAGCCTCCACCTCCCGGGTTCAAGTGATTCTCCTGCCTCAGCCTCCCGAGTAGCTGGGACTATAGGCACCTGCCACCACACCCAGCTAATTTTAGCATTTTTAGTAGAGACAAGGTTTTACCATGTTGGCCAGGCTGGTCTTGAACTCCTGACCTCAAGTGATTTGCCTGCCTTGGCCTCCCAAAGTGTTGGGATTACAGGCATGAGCCACCACTCCTGGCCATTTTTTTGTATTTTAGTAGACACAGGGTTTCACCGTGTTGCCCAGGCTGGTCTTGAACTACTGAGCTCAGGCAATCCTCCTGCCGTGGCCTCCCAAAGTGCTGGGATTATAGGTGTGAGCCACTGTGCCTGGCTTCCTGAATTACATATATATACATTTTTTTTCTTTTTTTTTTTTTGAGACAGAGTCTCGCTCTGTTGCCCAGGCTGGAGTGCAGTGGCGCGATCTCGGCTCACTGCAAGCTCCGCCCCCCAGGTTCATGCCATTCTCCTGCCTCAGCCTCCCGAGTAGCTGAGACTACAGGCGCCCGCCACCATGCCTGGCTAATTTTTTGTATTTTTAGTAGAGACGGGGTTTCTCGGTGTTAGCCAGGATGGTCTCATCTCCTGACCTCGTGATCCGCCTGTCTCGGCCTCCCAAAGTGCTGGGATTGCAGGCGTGAGCCACCGTGCCCAGCGAATTACATATATTTTTAAAATAAAATCTTGAAAAATGGTTTTAATGGCTTTTTACATATACACTCTAAATCTGCTCAGGCTACCATAACAAAATACCACAGACTTGGGTGGCTCCAATAATAGAAATTGTTTCCTCACACTCTGGAGGCTGAAAGTCCAAGGCTAGGGTGCTGGCATGGTTGGATTCTGGGGAAGGCTCTCTTCCTGGCTTGCAGGTGGCCTCTCCTCAGTGTATGTGCATGAAGAAAGAGCTCTCTTTCCTTGCTTTTTTTTTTTTTGAGACGGAGTCTCGCTCTGTCACCCAAGCTGGAGTGCAGTGGCGTGATCTCAGCTCATAGCAAGCTCCACCTCCTGGGTTCACGCCATTCTCCTGTCTCTGCCTCCCGAGTAGCTGGGACTACAGGCGCCTGCCACCACGTCCGGCTAATCTTTTGTATTTTTAGTAGAGACGGAGTTTCACCATGTTAGCCAGGATGGTCTCATCTCCTGACCTTGTGATTTGGCCTCCCAAAGTGCTGGATCACAGGCGTTAGTCCTTGTCTTCTTATAAGGCCAACCACCCTATCAGATTAGGACCTCACCCTTAAGATCTCATTTAATTTCATCTCCCCCCGTAAGTCCTATCTCCAAATACAGTCACATTGGGAGCTAGGACTTGCCAATATGAATTTTGGGGGTGACGTGGGGGCACAATTCAGTCCATGGCATTCTACTCCTGGCCACTCTCAGATTCATGTTATTCTCCCATGCAAAATATATTCATTCTATTCCCAAAGCCCCCAAAGTCTTAACTTATTTCAGTATGAACTCTAAAATTCCAGAGTCTCATTTAAATTGTCACCTAAATCCAGTATGGGTGAGACCTGAGGTACAATTCATCCTGAAGCAAAACTGCTCTCCAGCTGTGAACCTGTGAAACCACAGAAGTTATGTGCTTCCAAAATACAATGGTGGGACAGGCATAGGATAGACATTCCCATTCCAAAAAGGAGACACTGGAAGTACAAAAGTGGTAACAGGTTCCAAGCAAATCCAAAATCTCACAAAGAAAATTCCATTGAATTTTGAGGCTTGAGTGGAGTCCTCTTTGGTTTGATATCCTGTCCTCCAGGTCTACTGGGGTGTCAGCATCACCCTCATAGCTCTGGTAGGGATCCTGCCCCCATAGCTCTGCCCGCAAGGCTCTGTGCAAAGGCCATCTGGCCTGCTGAAACCGAAGAGGTGGACCTAATGATCTCTGAATCACTTTCAGAGTTATTTTTCCCTCTTCTTGAAGAATAATGCATGTTAGTGGCCAAACACCTCCATCATTCCAGCTGGTCAAAGCTAAGAAGTCCAACAGCCTTCCTCCTTCGTTTCATCCTGTTTCCATCCACTACAGTTCAAACTGGCAGTGTCTCTGCTCATATAATTTCGTAAGCGCTTTATTAAATGACAGTCCAGCTATAACTTTGTTATTTTCTTCAAAATGTATTTAATACTTATTTTTTTTTTGCAATATGAATAGCCTAAATATTTTCTAAATCTAAATCTTCATCTTTTATCTTAACAATTCCTTCTTCCATTCATCTTTCTCCTTTTGCATTTTACTATAAGCCATCAGGAGGAACCAAACTGCTCCTTCAACACTTTTCTTAGAAATCTCTTCAGTTACATATCCAATTTAATCACTTGCAAGTTCTACCTTCCACGAAACACTGGAACAGTTTACTCAAATCCTTTCCTGCTTTATAACAAGGATCACCTTTCCTCCAGTTTTCAGTATGTTCCTCATTTCAAACTGAGACCTCATCAGAATTGCTCTTAACATCCGTATTTCTAGCATCCACCTCAAAACTCTTCCAGCCTCTATCCATTACCCAGTTCCAAAGCTTCTTCCACATGTTTAGAGATTTGTTATAGCAATACCCATTTCTTAGAACCAAAATCTGTATTAGTCGGGGTTCTCCAGAAAAACAAAACCAGTATTATGCGTGTGTACACACGGGTCCAGTCAATTATGGAGGCTGAGCAGCCCCAAGGTTAGGGTGACAATGCCTGCTTCCTGGTGAAGGCTTTGCCCCGGCCTGCAGACAGCCGCCTTCTCGCTGTGTCCTATGTCCTCTCCTTGGTGCACGTGCGTAGTGAGAGGTCTCTTTCTCCTTCTCTTCTTTAAGGCCAGTAACTGAATCAGATCAGGACCCACCCATATGAATTCCTTTAATCTTAATCTCCCCTAAATGTCGTCCTACCCTTACATTGGGGGTCTGGACTTCAATATATGAATTTTAGGGGAACACAAGTCAGTCCATAGCAAGCTCTGGCTAAAGATTCCTTTAGAAAATGTGTGGGCCAGGTGCAACAGCATGTCTGTAAATCCCAGCACTGTGGCGAGCCAAGGCAGGATGATTTCTTGAGATCAGAAGTTTGAGACCAGCCTGGGAAACATAGTGAGACCTTATCTCTACAAAAAACAAAATTAGTTAAGTGTGATGGTGTGTGCCTATTATAGTCTCGGGAGGTTGAGGTGGGAGGATCACTTGAATCCAAAAGTTTACAGTGCACTACGATCATACCACTGCACTCCAGTCTGGGTGACAGAGTAAGACTCATGTCTTTTTAAAGAAAACTGGTGGGGGTAGTGGAGGGAAGCGGCTGGGCATGGTGGCTCACACCTATGATCCCAGCACTACGGGAGGCGCGCACTGGAGGATCTTGAATCCAGGAGGCTGAGACCAGCCTGGGCAACACATGGAGCCCCCATATCCAAAAAATAAAAAAATTAGCCAGGTGTGGTGGTGCACACCTGCGATCCTAGCTACCTGGAGGCTGAAGTGGGAGGGCTGCTTGAGCATAGGAGTTCAAGGCTGCAATGAGCCATGATTGTACCACTGCACTCCAACCTGGGAGACACTGTGAGACCCTGTCTGAAAAAAAAGAAAATTACTGGGACTCATGGTATCTGGTATAAAAATACACACTGGTAATTTTGAGGGACATATCTGCCAAGTCACCTGACAGTGGATCACAAACTTTAGTGCACAAAAATCACCTGGGAAACCCATTAAGTCCCATGTTTGTAGGCCCCACCACGGCCCTAATGAATCGTAATCTAAGGGTAAGCCTCGGAACGTGTATTTAAATAAGCATCCCAGGTGATTTGCATGGAGGTGGTGGTGCATGGAACACATTTTGAGAAACGATGATATGGTGGCCTCAATGAGTTAATCAGCTTTTAATGATAAGAAATTCCTGGACAGGCACGGTGGTTCATGCCTGTAATCCTAGCACTTTGGGAAGCCAAGGCGGAGGACTGCTCGAACCCAGGGGTTTATCGGCCTGGGCAACATGGTAAAACCCTGTCTCTACAAAAAATACAAAAATTAGCAAGTGTGGTGCACAACCTGTAGCCCCAGCTGCCCAGGAGGCTGAAGTGGGAGGATGACTTGAACCTGGGAGGGTCAAGGTTGCAGCGAGCTGTGATGGCACCACTGCACTGCAGCCTGGGCACCAGAGTAAGACCCCGTCCCTCCATCCCCCAATAAAAAGAAAAAAGAAATTCCTGTTTTCTCAATGTCAGGGATTCTTTTCCTCCTCTGAAACAGTTTGTATATGCCATTCAGGTGGCAATTAGTCATATTGTGCCTTGTGACATATCCTCTATTTTTGTCATCAGGTATTTAAATCTTGACTTTTTAAACTTTTCAAGTGCTTACACTGTCTTATCACCTAAAAGGGTTTAGAAACTCTTTAAAAGCAGAGATGACCTGGTATTACTTAATAGCAGGAGACTCAAGTATCCCACACAAGGTAGGCACTGAATAAATATCTGTCAATGTGCTTTGTTTTATAGCTTTTAATTCTTTTAATTATAAAAATACAACATCTTATTCCCTCAAAGGCTTGTGTGCAAATGAGTGGGTCTGTGTTTGATACAAGCTGATAAACATGAACAGGAAAGAAGAGCAGGCATTTGGGGTAGTCGGGTCAGGTTCAAGCAAGCCTAGTCCTTGGTTATTCCACAGCACAGCCTCCTGTCCTCTTCTTCAGTGAGGAATTTATGCACACATGAGGAAATAAGCTCTTCACCTAAGTTACTGTCAACATTTAATCTCAATACAGATTTTATAAAATTGCACCCAGGGGAGTAACCTCAGAGGTACTGACATCAGCGAGAACACCTGCTGCAACCCTGGGCTCAGGGCCTGTCCCACGGCCCCCACCCCAGTCATCTCTAACCATTGGTGGCCCCTCTCCTTTCCCCTGAAACCATGTTTCCCTCCCACGTGAACATGCGCTTCTCCCTCTCCTGTTTTTCCCACTGTGCCTTCCTTCCTCTGAATCTGTCCTCTCCCTCCTTTCAGTCTGCTTCCCTACCAGCCCCAATTCTGCTCGTCACTTTCTTTGTTCCTGGTACTAGCTTGTCACGAGTCAAAAGACAGAAAAAACGGACTCATATCTAATATTGACAAGCGGTATTGCTGTTTTGCAGGGATAGCAGAGTGGCACTGCTGATGCTGAACAAATGAAGGCTGGCAGGCAGAGGTGGGGCAACTGTGTACAGCGCTGAGTACAGGCTGAGAGTGAACAAGTCCACCACACTGTGACTTGGGGTGACTGGTCGGGCCACATGTCATGCTAGCTCCAGGCCGTAATGAGAGGCAGGGACCAGACCAATGGGCAGGAGAGTAAACTGGAGCGAGGAAGTGGCGAGAGGAAGCATGAACTAATGAAAACAAATCCAAATCCACTGGGGGCACAAAGACGACTCAGTTCTCTCCCCCCAGGGCCCACAGGATTCAGCAGGGCAGAGTCTGGAGCACAGTGACTAAGTGTGCTGCTCATTCTGCCACAGGTGATGGGCAAAGTTTCACAGGAGGTGGCAGACTGAGCCGGCAGTGACTGACGGGTGCATGGACACTAGCCTAGCACCAAGTGGCACAAAAAAAGAACGCAGTCCCTTCCCTCTGAAGCTTACAATCTAGGATCCCAGAGAGGTGTACAGGGAGCATGTTGAATATATTAACTGAGCAAAGAAAATCACCACAGGGAAAGGTTTTTAGAAGAAAAGGGTGATTCATACCAACATCTTTATGGATGAGCAAAAAATTGTCATTAGTAATCAGGTAAAAAGCAGTTAACAGTAGACTAGGGAGGGGCAGGAGGCTGAAGGTTTGATTTTAATTTTATCATCCACTCTGGGAGGGCAGGGACTGTATGTATCTTGTTATTATTTTCAAGTTGTCTCAATATTACATGAAGACACTGGATGAACACTCAGTAACTGTGAAGAGGAAACCCTCGCTCCCAGGAGGCCTGCACCAGCTTTCCCTTGCCTGACAGCCAATGGTTCCTCTATCCACAGCCCAGCTATCCACTGCCCATGGAATATGATTAAAAACCTGTCAAAAAGTACATTTAGAGAACAGTTCATTTCAGTGGGATTCTTCAACGATGTTCCACACCAGACACCACAGGCTCACGTTTCATTAGCACACATTCTCTTTGCATGGGGTGTAAGGTGTAACAGCCCATGACCACAGCAGAACAAGGTCCCAGTCCCTCGGGCAAGGGACCCACCTGGTTTGCTATCCGTCCGCGGGTCCATGATGACAAACTCCGGCCGCAGCTTGCTGACGCGCCGCCCTTTGAGGATGGGCACAAGCCCGCCCAGGTACTCCAGGTAGAGTGTGTAGCACGGGCCACCCACCTCTGGGTCGTCCTCTGTGCGCTTCATGGTGCAGTGTAGCCGCTCGTTGCCGGCTGAGGGGTAGCTGACAAAGTCTCTCATGTTGTTCGGATCTGGAATTGGGGGCTGGAGAACACAGGAAGAAAAGGAAGAGCTGGGACTCCAGAAAGGCAGAGAGAGAGGGAAAGAGAGTGAGAACAGGGGCAGGTCAACTAAAAACACCACTGTTCCAGACAGAGCACAGGCTGGGAGCCTGGGGAGAGGCTAACTATGTGGTATAGAACAGTGATTTGCAATGGTAGGAGCATGTGAGAATCTCCTGGGAGCTTTCAAAACATATCTAAACCAGGATCCCATATCAGACAATGAAATCAGGATCCATAGGGGCAGGCTTGGGCACCTGTATTTTCCAATGCTATATAATACACCAGCGTTGAGATCTGCTCGTGTAGAATCAATAGTGTAAGGCAACTTGGAAAAACAAAAACAAAAACAAAAACCAACAGATTCTAAAACTTTGATGTTTCAGGAAAAAAGTAACCAACAAATGGGTCTGCTACTCAGAAGAAGAGAGAGACAATACAAAAGAGAACCACTTGGGAAAACCCAAGGTTAGGGGGACCCATACTTAAACAGCAACTGGCAGATGCATTCTACATGCTACCTTCTAGAGTTCCCACTGGTATAAAAGGTGGCTGACGCTGAGAGCTGGCTGGCGTGGCTCTCCTCAGCACAGTGCTAAGTGCAGGCCCTAGAACCAGGGTGGGTCTGATCCTGACTGTTCCCCTAACTAGCTAGGGAGGAAGTTACTTAACTTCTCCTAACTTGTTTCCTGCTTCCTTAAATGGGAATAATGGCAGCATCTGTCAGGAAGTCAGGACTGAACAAGACAGATTTCTAAAAATTAACTGGTGCAATGCTTAGTATATAGGAAATGCTGAATAATGGTCACTCCTTTGATCATCAGAGGGACACAGAAGTCAAGCCAGGAATACCAGCTTTGCCATGAGAAAGATAATAGCCACCACACAGGGCAAATCTCTCATGGACATGGACCATGATGCTTGGACAGACTGCAGACCTGGCAGCACATGACAGGATCCTGCACAGCTGCACACCGCCCCATGTGCTCACTCTGGTATCCTCACCTGTCTCTGCCCTGGCTCTGTGGGGAGGCAGCCCAGGTGAGGGAGGAGGAAGAGGGAGGGGTAAAGGGCTTTACCTTGATGGTGGGGATGAAGGCAGTGGAGAGGTAGGAGCAGAGGCGGGGGGGGAGGGTCAACTTGCTGACGTCCTTGTCCTCACGCAAGGTGCTGGCGATGGCCTGCTGGCACAGCAGCTGCAGGCTGGATACCCGGTGCTCCACACGCACCACGTACAGGGCTGGTCCTGATGCCATCAACAGCCTCGAGTCCCGGTGACCCCAGCAGATAGAGATGATGGGGCGCTGGCAGGAAGTGAAGGAAGACAAATGCTTAAGCTTTTGCTCTTGTGGGAAGCAAAAAGGGATAATGCACACTTGTCTCGAGCAAAATAAAATAAGCTGTTTTGAGAAAACTGGTTTTAAAAGCACAGTAGAGAATGTTAGACACTATATTATGAAAATTCAGTACATTTATTGAAAGTTGGCTAGAGGGCTCGGTGTGGTGGCATGAGGCTGTCATCTCAGCACTTTAGAAGGCCAAGGTGGGAAGATCGCATGAGGCCAGGCTGAAAGACCAGCCTGGGCAATATAGCGAGATTCTCCTCTCAAAAATAAAACAAAATAAAATAAAAGCAATTAGGTCCCCAGGCCAGAGCATTAAAGCACTGTAATAATTTTATAAAGTTTATTTACCTGTATTATATTTCATTTAATTTGGGGTCACGAAACCCAACTGAGCTCTGGGTAGTAAGGTTTCTACTAGTAGGGCAATCACCTTGTGGGGCAGTAACTCATATTCCTTACTGAAGGGCTGGTTATCTGGATTCCCAAATTACCCAGGGGTGGTTCCCATGGCTTGGGGAGGTGGTGATGAGGTAGACCAGAAGGCCCTTCCCTTTTGTCCAGAGTCAAATCAACAATGGACTTGGGCTTAACAGCTGTGTGACCTGGGGGCTATTCCATAACCCCTAGAAGCCTCCCCCTTTTCTCATGAGTCAAGTGGGGACCCTGTGAGGATTACAGGAGGTGATGAAGTCACAGCCCTTCTGGGGCCATCACAGGTTATAACCCACAGTCACTGCATTTTCAGCCTTCCTTGGCACTGACAGTGTAGGGAAAGAAAGCTCTCTGGAAAGGTGATTGAGGAGAACACGGTTCCTGCGGTAGCCTCGCTAGGGTCATGGCCATCATTATCTTAGGCCAAAATGCAAATATGCAAGTTAGAAAATTCTTTAAAAATCCAAAGTTCAGGGTGCCATTTAGCCAAGGGAAAAAGAAAGGTGAAGGGTTGTGACGGAGAAGCAGCAAGAGATTTGTTCATTCCGATCCAGAGAGATGGAGCGCTGATGATCATTCACCTTCCCTTTCTACCATAGGAGGCCAAGCAGCCGCAGGGTGGGGTGATGGCCACAGCCCCCAGGGGAGAGCTGTGTTTGTTGGCCAAGGAATCTGGAAAACTCAAGTCTAGGGGCTTCTGGGACACTTCCAGGATGTGTCTCCTTATGAGATGATTCCACATAGGGGGAAGGCCCCACACAAGGGGCCTATTAACTTACAGAAATACATAATCACTGCTGAAGACAGGGCAAACCAACACACAAAAAATGTACAGAAAAGTTTCTCTGGTATCATCAATCCCCAAAAGTACAGGTTAGGACAGAGGCTCTATTAGTACCAAAATCATGCTTAATCTTAAAGATACGCTGCTGTCCCTTTACTCCTGAGCCCCCTAAGACAATATTCATAACTTAGAGCTCAAGTCACAAAAAAAAGGTTTTATTTTTGTTTTTAACTTTTAGGTTCAGGGGTACACAAGCAGGTTATGTAGGTAAACTGTGCGTCACAGGGATCTGGTGTGCAGGTAATTTCGTCACCTGGATAATAAGCATAGTACCCGATAGGTATTTTTTCTGATCTTCTCCCTCCTCCTGCTCTCCACCCTCAAGTTGTTCCCCTTCCAGTATCCATGTGTTCTTGTTATTTAGCTCCCACTTAGACGTGAGAATATATGGTATTTGGTTTTTTTGTTCCTGCGTTAGTTTGCTAAGGATAGTGGCTTCCAGCTCTATCCATGTTCCTGTAAAGGACGTGATCTTGTTCTTTTTTATGGCTGCATAGTATTCCATGGTGTTTATGTTTCACATTTTCTTTATCCAGTCTACTGCTGATGGGCATTTAGGTTGATTCCATGTCTTTGCTATTGTGAATAGTGCTGCAATGAACATATGCATGTATGGGTCTTTATGACAGAACAAATATTCCTTTGGGTATATACCCAGTAATGGGATTGCTGGGTCAAATAGTAGTTCTCAATTCTTTGAGGAACTGCCACACTGTTTTCTACAATGGCCGAACTAATTTACACTCCCATGAGCAGTGCAGAAGCGTTTCCTTTTCTCTGCAACTGTGCCAACATCTATTATTCTCTGATTTTTCAATAATGGCCATTCTGACTGGTGTGAGATAGTATCTCATTGTGGTTTTGATTTGCATTTCTCTAATGGTTTGTGATGTTGAGCATTTTTCATATGTTTGTTGGATGCATGTATGTTTTCTTTTGCAAATGATTTGTTCATGTCCTTCGGCCACTTTTTAATGAGGTTGTTTGGAAAAACAGTTTTCAATGAGCATAACCTGACTGGCTGCAGAAACATCAGACACTTCTTCCCTCTAATTTCCCATTCCTCTTTAGTCCAGCTATCTGAAAGGCAGACACTCTGGATTTATCCTCTGCCCCCCTCCCTCCTAGTTCTGCTTTTCATATAACTATCTCTGTATAACAGCTGATGACATATTTTATATAAAATTATCATAAGTATGTGTCTCTTATATCTTTGAACCAAGAACTTAAACCACTCATACAGACCTTCAACTAGATGAAAATCAGCTGTTACCTTTATATATAATTACCAACCATCATGACAAAAACAACCTTGTCTGTAAAACTACATTCCAACAGTAAGCACATCAAATGCTTACATACCTGAATTCACTGCATCCGCTCTACTCTCCCACACGAATAACATTATTCTCATCTAACATATGAGGTAAGAGAGGCTAAGGGAGGCTAGGTACCTCATTACAGTAATAAATGGTGGAAAGAGCTGTGATTCTCATCCCTCCCCAACTCCACCGCTGGTCCTTATCTTACTACATGGTGCTGGCTCTCTGAAGTGCCAGCATATTGATACCACAGCCTAAAGAATGTGTAATACCCCACTGAAAAATTTAACTATCTGCCAATCACATACAAAATAAGGAGCCCCAAATGGCCCCTTAGTCCATTTGGTCAAGGCTACTTTACTCAGAAACAAACCAAACATTGTCTATAGAAAAGGCAAATAGACAAGAAGAGAAACAGGCTGTTTACACAGCAAATAAATAAATGATCTGCTGGGTTCATCACACCAGAAAAGAGCCCACAGGTAATTAGCCAGGTAGCACTGTTAGATGAACAGGGACCACAGTCGCTGGCACATCTGGAAGGTGAGGGAGGGCAGAGTGACTCCAAACCAGGTAGTACATTAGCTCGGATGACTTAGAATTCTCAGCCAAGTAGGAATGAGAAGACTCGCAAGATTAAAGGATGGAACACTAGAAGCTGGGAGAAAAAGGACTGAAATTATTTAGCCTGGAGAAGTGATGCCTGCAGGGTCTCAAAGGAATAATTATTATCTGGGGCAATGTTACCAGGAAATCCCCTCTTCTAAGAGTGGGACAAGAATACCAGCACAGGAATTTCTATTAAATTAATTAGGGTGCAGCACTCATTTACTTGCCCAAGTCAGTGAAAACTTACTCTGGAGGAGGGCGGGGCAGAGACATATTGATTTAATTTAGTTTAGTTTGTGCAGCATATAGTCCATGTAAGATGATAAAGCAGCAAAATAGATGCTGGTATCTTTGCCATAATAATTTTTAAAGCTGTGCTAGAAAAATGGGGAAGGAGTGACAGATAACGCAAACTGCCCCTCTTGTCTGAAGATTCTGAGTCCTCACTGACCTGGGGAAATGAATGACTGTGATTACTGTTTGATCAGAGGTCAGGCAGCAGGGTATGACTTCTCAGGACCCCTGTAAGTCTACAGAAAGTCCCAAACAGGTCATCTTACTTTTTAAAAGTCACATTTCTGCTGGTGTTAATTTTTCCCTGGCTGTTTACTGGTATTCCAGCCTATAAAGCCCTTGCTACAAATGTTCTGTAGTTTTGGCAAGAAAAAGAGTCAAATGGCACTAACTGCACATGGCCACAGACACGGGGCGGGGCGTTCACGAATGCTAGTCCTAATTTCGCTGCCTCACAATCATCGATTTCCATCACTCTGTCCTCTAGGTTCACAGGTGATGGCAGAACATGAACACACTGTCTGCAGGCCCACAGACCTCACCCATGCTGAGTATATCTCCTCCCTAGGAACCTCCACCTACTGGACTGAGCCGCAGCACAACAGCACAGCTCTTCAAAGCTCCCAGATTCATGTTTTGTTTGAACAGCTGCTGTCTGCTAGGGAAAAACTCAGTTGTAAGTTTGTGGTCTTAATCTCTTTCTCAAATCCCATAAAATGACTATTTTTAGAACTGATGGCCAGAACTGTGAAGTAGATGACATTCAAATCTTAATTTGCATAGGGAGGTTCACATATTTTGCACGTCTAAATCCAAGGCAAAAGTGCAAGAAACTGAGCTGTATTTCAGGGAGTGTGAGTCTGGTGGAATAGGGAGAACCCTTGCTCAGCTGGAGAGGATGCACTCTGGGCCACAGTGCTGGAGGCGAGTGGCCCATGGAGGGGCAGGCTTCTCCTCTGGCTTCTCCCCCTCAATGCTGAGGCTGAGCCCTGGAAAGGAAAAGGGGCGGGCCGGCTTTGCCTCACCTCCCACCATGGAGTGTGGCAATCGAGGCCTGGTGCCAGTTCCTTACTCTGCCACCTCTCCTCTTGCTACTACACAAGACATGCCATGTGTCCAGCCAATCATTTTTTTTTTTTTTGAGACGGAGTCTCGCTCTGTCGCCCAGGCTAGAGTGCAGTGGCCGGATCTCAGCTCACTGCAAGCTCCGCCTCCCGGGTTCACGCCATTCTCCTGCCTCAGCCTCCCGAGTAGCTGGGACTACAGGCGCCTGCCACCACGCCCAGCTATTTTTTTGTATTTTTTAGTAGAGACGGGGTTTCACTGTGTTAGCCAGGATGGTCTCGATCTCCTGACCTCGTGATCCACCCGTCTCGGCCTCCCAAAGTGCTTGAGCCACCGCGCCCGGCCCAGCCAATCATTTTTTATCTACTGAGCTGTTAGTCATTATATATTTGCTAAATGTATACAAATGGACAGATACATGCTAGTTATAAGGGGACTGACAATGAATCAAATACATTCTCTGCCCTTGTGGAGTTTATATCCTGGCATCGCAGGGAGAGAGATAAATACAGGTTAAGTATCCTTAGTCTGAAAATATGAAATCCAAAATGCTCCAAAATCTGACTTTTGGAGTGCCAACAAGATGCTCAAAGGAAATATTCATTGGACTATTTCAAATTTTCATATTTGGGATGCTCACCTGATACAATGCAAATATTCTGAAATTTTAAAAAAATCTGAAATCCAAACCAATTCTGGTCCTAAGCATTTCAGATAAGGAGTACTTGACCTGTATCTTAGTATCTGTGACAGGAACCAGCTGAGAATGTGAGGTAGTGAAATTCCATGAAGTAAAAACAGTGCTGAAGGAGGGCCAGAGCAAGAGCAAGGGGGTCTTTTTGAAGAGAGGAAGCAGGGAGGCTGCCCTGGAGGTGGTTTGAGCAGAGGCCTGGCTGAGAGGAGGAATCTATTTAATTGGAATTGAAAGCTTCCTCACTATATTACTATTTTTGTATATAAGAGTGAGTTGGCTAGAGTCTTCTGAAAATGTAGAAGGAACAAAAACCAACTACACTGGTCCTGGACAGGGAAAACCAGGCAGTGCAAGCACAGGGTTTCTGGATGACTGAGGGAGGCCTTGGGCTGAGGACTGGCTACCCAGCCATCGAGGAGGCAGATTCCTGGGACAGTCAGAGGTTCTTTAGCCTCCCTCTCCACCTTTTGTTTTCTGTAGCTCTCCCTAAGAAGGATGGGGGATCTGTCTTGAAGAAAATGCACCTAGTAGGATAAAATGTTTTATGATTGTACAAACATGTGCAAAATAGTTCACTTTAAAACAGATGAAGGGCCAGGTGCAGTGGCTCATGCCTATAATCCCGGCACTTTGGGAGGCTGAGGCAGGAGGATTGCTTGAGGCAAGGAATTCAAGACTAGCTTGGGCAACACAGCAAGAGCCTGTCTCTACAAAACAATTTTTCAAAATTAGCTGGGTGTAGTGGTGCACACCTGTAGTCCTAGCTACTTGGGAGGCTGAGGCAGGAGGATCGTTTGAGCCCAGGAGGTTGAGGCTACAGTGAGCTATGATCATGCCACTGCACTCCAGCCTGGGAGACAGTGAGACTCTGTTTATAACAAATTTTAAAAAGTCCAGGCGTTATGGCTCATGCCTGTAATCCCAGCACTTTGGAAGGCCGAGGCAGGAGGATTATTTGAGATCAGGAGTTTGAGACCAGCCTGACCAACATGGTAAAACGCCGTCTCTACTAAAAATACAAGAAAATTAGCTGGGCGTGGTGGCACACGCCTGTAGTCCCAGCTACTCGGGAGGCTGAGGCAAGAGAATCACTTGAACCCAGGAGGCAGAGGTTGCAGTGAGCCGAGATCGTGCCATTGCACTCCAGCCTGGGCAATAAGAGTGAAACTCTGTCTAAAACAAATAAACAAACAAAAAAACAGAGTAAGTTGGTGATCGGTCACCATCAAACTACGTTGGTTGGAGCCACAGACAATTTTAAATATAAAGTTATAATGATTTGGCCACCAACTAAATTGTAGTAATAAAAGCTAGTTCAGCATTCAGTCAACCAAATTTCAGTTTTAAAAGAACACAATCATCCTTGTATTTTGTAAGCAGACAACATCCATGGAAGACTTTCTCATCTACTTACAAGAAAAAATGGGAAAAGCACAACGGGGGCTACTTCAGGAGAATAGGCAGAGTTAATCCTAAGTGAAAGAAAGCAAGTCTATTTTTGCTATAGGATTCGCCTCCAAGAGTACCTGCAATCTCTTATTTGATTTTTAAATTCCCATACCCATCTTTTTCCAACTTCTCCTCTCTTAATTTTTTACTCAATATCTCACATCAACAACTGAACCTTACAGAATATAGGGTGACCTTTCTACTGGCCTTCAATGCCAGAAGTCCATAAAACAAAACAAAAACCTGGGCCTAAATTACTGAAGCCTACAAACTTCAGTCAGTAGTGCTAACTCTAAAAACCTGTTACATTTTCAGATATGCAAGAATATACAGAGTCACAGATAACAGCTAATGAGATAAATTGCAGAATTTTACATTACAACATGTAGGACAGAAAGGAAAATAAATCATAGCATATTTCCTTAGAAGAGCTCCAGCCACAAGCATTGCTGTTACAAGTAAATCAAGAGAATCAATTTTAAAGCTGCTGCTGCTGCTGCTGCTGCAAGTTCGTCCCAGGCAATGGCTTTGTACGCAATAACCTACAATCTAATTAACTTGGAAATACATTATCCAATCTAAATTGCATTTAGTTCTTTTTATAAGCAGTCCAATAAATCGCCTAACTTCCTTCCTGCTATAAAAATGTCCCTGCCTTTGGACTCCTTGAATAGCACAGCATAGATCACATGTGATTTTAGAATCATTAGACAAGAGTTAAACTGGTGCTAAATATAATTAATATTGTACTTGATTTTTAATGGCATCATTATTTAACCTTCTATTATTGAGGCAATTTTTTCAATGGTTGAAATGGACCCTCAATGAAAAAAAGAATCAATAACTTACTGAAATGCTGAGGTACTGTAGGGATATCTATCTTTCTTCAAAGGAAGATCAGTCAGGGCCTTTTCTCTTATTCCTGAGCTCACACAGTTTAAATTCAGGATCCATGTTAGTTTCATGTGATGGCTGATGAGAACTTCTGCAATGGTTAAGGCCATAGAACCTTTACTACAGTCTAGGCACTGGTCAGAAAAAGGAAGCCTCTGTCTTCAGGAAAATAAGACAAGTAGACAGAAAAGTGTAATACATGCCACAGGTGTTAAGCACCCCGAGGGTTTACAGAGAAGGGGAGCCTCAATCCACTGGGCAGCTTTAAAAGAAAACGTGACTGAGCTGGCACTGAGGAGATCCACTTCCTGAGCTAAAACGGAGGGAAGGACATTCCCTGTAGAGGGAACACAATGCCAGCAGGAAGGGGGCCCTAAGTCAGACGAAGTGGGGACAATGCTGAGTGTGTTTTAGCACTTGAATTCACAAATATTCTAATCATAAAAGCCTTATAAAAAGCCAGCATCAGATTGATTATAAATGTGACATAACCTACAGGTTCAAACAATCAACAGAAAGACGAAAGAAAGCCTATGTTGACACCAGTCCATCCATAAACCCACCGAAGAAAGATTTACTAAGTACCTACTATGTTTTAGGCAATGAACTGGCAGTGGGGACACAAATAGAATCAAGGTAATCTCTCCTTCCTTCAATCCCAAATCCACAGGAACTCTAATACTTATGTTTGTTTTACCAATGCCCTGGCCTCATACATATGGCCTTAACTCTGTTCTACTTCAGTTCTTTCCTGGGTTAACTCAGAATGACTTCACTTTCAAAATAGAAATTTAAAGTCCCTATCCAACCACAATTTCCCATTTTGTTTGTATCACCTCCTCTTGAACATGTCTTTTTATGACTTTACACTTCCTAGCCTCAGGTCATGAAGTATCTAACCACTGATGCCACGGCTGCCCAATTCCACAGTATCCCTAGCAGTTTCCTAGATTCCTTTGACTCCTTGGCCCTCCTACTACACTCACCTTTCCAGTTCCTAATTTTAGGCAATTGGTACTACTGACTCTAGGATTACAGTGAAGGCATGGACATCACTGACTCTCACTTTAAATTTATTATCCGGTATGGCAAGTGGATGGCATTCCATGGCACTCCTGCCGAATCTTCCCTGTGTTTTTCATCCTGCCTTTAGCTTATTGAGAAGACTGGCATTGTCCTGTAGTGTGTGTGTGTGCTTTGGCGCCCTCCTTTACTTAAAAATCCTTCGTCTCTTTCTACAATCTCTCCTTCCTTTCTGTCTCTTCTAGATTAAACCTCCGTACTGCAATCAAACCCACATCTTCTAACTTGCAGTGGGTTCTTGTAGCTTGCTGTTCTTTTTCTTACTTCCTTATGTCTTCTTTTTTCCCCAAAGACTTATTAATTGTATATGAACACAGTCTGCCTCTCCATTTCAAGTTACCATCCTCTCTGCCTTCCCCTCAAACCCTGTCAAAACAGTAGTTTACATGTGCTGCCTCAACTTCTTCACTAGCCGCTTAGCTGCCAATTCTTTATCTTGGCTGTCACGGCTGTATCTCCAGCACATAGAACAATGCTTGGCATATAGATGGCTCAATAAAGATCGACTGAATGAACGAAAAATCTTTTACCATGTGACTTCCATCACTATTCTAGCAAGACCATTTTTGACCTTAAAACCTCCAAATCCAATTTTTCATGTCTACTTTCAAATGTTCTTCTCGTTTGACATATTTCCTTTAATGGTTCTCTACGACATTCCTCTTCCATCTCCTTCCTTCTGCTGCTTGTTAAATGAAGGCTATCACTCCAATATCCAAAGTTCTATGCTTGGCCCTTTCCTCATTTCCCCTCTTTCTATTCATTCCTTTGACATTAAATCCATTTCATTTCTCCAACTATGGCCTCCTTGTGGATGACTCCAAATATCTATCTCCAACCCAATTTCTTGTCTCAGTTCCAGTCCCACATCCCCAAATACCTTCCACCCTTAGAGATATGGCTGCAACCGTAACTAAAATGGTCTGCTTTTGGCCAGGTGTGGTGGCTCAGACCTGTAATTCCAGCACTTTGGAAGACCAAGGTGGGCAGCTCACTTGAGGTCAGAAAATCAAGACCAGCCTGGCCAACATGGTGAGATCCTGTCTCTACCAAAAAATACAAAAATTAGTCAGTGTGGTGGCACATACCTGTAGTCCCAGCTACTCGGGAGACAGAAGTGGGAGAACTGCTTGAACCCAGGAGGTGGAGGTTGCAGTGAGCCAAGATCATGCCACTGCACTCCAGCCTGAGTGACAGAGTGAGACACTGTCTCAAAAAAAACAAAAACAACAACAACAAAGGTCTGCTTTCACTGGTACTGACCTCCTCCTCACAGTCCTCCAGAAGCCAAATCTCTTACAATCTCTCTGAACTCTGTGCCTCTCTTCCACTCTGTTTTCACTGTTCTGGTTTTTCGTCCTGATTCCTTCTTACTGAGATAACAACACTGCTGTCAGATTAGTCTCCCCAAAGCCCTGTCTCACCTCTCCCTTGCTCATAAAATAAAAATACAAAACAAAAGGCCAAATGAAGTTTAACATCTTGGCCAGTGCCATGCATGGTCTGAATGTGTGTCCCTCCGAAATTCTTGCTGCAATCTAGTTCCCATGGTGGTGGTATTAGGTGGGGCCTTTGGGGAGTGATTAAGTCATGAGGCCGCCATCCTCATGATGGGATTAGTGCCCTTAGAAAACAGGTTAAAGGGAGGCACCTCCCTGCTTTTATGCCTTCTACCGTGTGAGGACACAGGCACAAGGTGCCATCTATGGAGCAGACCAGACACAGAATCTACCAGTGCCTGGATTTTGGACTTCCCAGAACTGTGAGAAATAAAGTTGTATTATTTATAAATCATTCAGTTTAAGGTATTTCGTATAGCAGCCCAAACACAATAAGACACATTTGGTCCTAAGACACTTTTCAAGTCTTACTTCCTGTTGCTGCCCCTTACACAACCTATGCTATAATCAAACTGTATTCTATTTCTAAAAGTGATTTATTATTAATTTTTTAAAAAGAAATTATGTTATGATTGCCAGTGGTTAAAGAAACCAAGAGATAATATAAATGGCAAATAATCTTAAGTTATCTGGTCCCTGAAATTTACATAATGTTGGGGTTCAATCAGGCTGATGGGAAAAAGAGATAGTTACAGAAATAGACACAAATCTTGGAAGGCTGAGAAGTTTGTGTAACTTCGGTGGGTAACTTCGGTAAAATATCTGGCTGAAGGCGGCCTGATCCCTTTACCTTTAGTTAAACAAATTAAAATAGTAATAAAGAAAGGCAGAGTAGTTTACCTAGCTAGCTTGTTTACTCATATAATCTTAAGACTAACCTTTGACTTACCAAGGTGCTTAAGTGCTTTTTACTCGGGAAGTCCACAATGTCAATTACCCTCTAATAGTGTTGACTCAAGCTTTTGTTAATTAATCTTACTGAATAAATGGGAGTCTGACTAGCTGATCACCATGGAGTGGAAACTGTTTAGGGGACTTAGCAGGGAGTCTGTAAGCGACTCCCACACACTCAGCTGGAAGGGCAAAGCAGAATGTATCTGTGTGTCAGTGTACTTCATTCATCTGTTGCTGGGTCAGGAGTCTGCAAGGGACAGACTCCCCGCAGCTGGTGCCCCCTGGAGAGGAGTGCTGCCCCAACATAACTCATCAAGTAAGGCAGAGCAGTAAGATACAATGCTAAGGCTCACTGATTCATTCAACCAGTATTTACTGAGACTCTGCCATGAGCCAAGATCTGTTCCAGGCACGGTGCAAAGCTTGGAAGAAAGGAGGCATCTGGTAAACTGAGAAACAGAAAAGTACAGATTGGCAGGGTCAGAGGAGGATGGAGTGGTAAGAGCTAATTCTAGAGAGGATGGAAGACCAGACTATGGTGATCTTTTTAAGGCACAATGAATTTTTTTAACTTCATCCTAAGGACAGTAAGAAGCTACTGATCTGACTTGTGATTTTACAGACTGTGGCTGAAAAGTGAAGAACAGTTTAAAAGGGAAAGGCAGGCCAGGTGTGGTGGCTCATGCCTGTAATCCCAGCACTTTGGGAGGCTGAGGCGGGTGGATCATGAGGTCAGGAGTTCAAGACCAGCCTGGCCAACATGGTGAAACCCCATCTCTACTAAAAAAAGTACAAAAAATTAGCCGGGTGTGGTGGCATGCACCTGTAATACCAGTTACTCGGCAGGCTGAGGCAGGAGAATCACTCGAATCTGGGAGGCAGAGGTTGCAGCGAATGCTGATTGCAACAGTGCACTCCAGCTTGGGCAACAAGAGTGAAACTCCGTCAGAAAAAAAAAGAAAAGAAAAGAAAGGGAAAGGCATGGCTCAAACACTGCAGCTAAGATGAGGGTGGCTTGGATTAAGGTGGTGGCCAAGAAAGACAAAAGGATATAGACACGAAGATATCTAGGAGGTAAAAATACTCACTGGGATTCAGTGGACAGGCTGACTAGGGCTTCTGGCTTAAGCAGCTGGACCACGACCTGAAAGAGGAGCATTATCTACGAGGTAGAGTGTTCTGAGATTTGGGCATGTTGAATGTGCAATGCTTATGAGATGGCTAATGGGTATGTGAAGTAAGCAGGTGGGTCTATACAGGCCTCTTTCCTTAGGCTTCAGACCTTCACTGAGATTGGAATTAAAGCTGTAAGAGTGGTTGAAATTGAGGAATCCTGAGTGAGAAAAGAGATCAGGCAGAGGTGGAAAAATACCCACAGACTCCTTTCCTTCAAGTTATCAAAGCACCAGGTAAATAGTTCTACTTCAAAATCAAAAGCATTTCTGTGTCATCACTTGTCTGTCTTCCTTAATTAGCTGTGAGCTCCTAGGAGGTATGGATCATGTCTTCCTTGTTCAGCTCGGAAACACTAGCACTCAGAGCTCAGTGTCAGCCACACAGTAGCTCCTCAAAATATCTTGGCTGGATGCTTGAACAAATGAATGAACAAATAGGCTTATTTGCTCAAGGAGATATTATACTGTCCAAAGACATAGTTTAATCCTACTTCTTAAAAACAAAAACCCAAATAACCTGATTGAAAAATGGGCAAAGGACTTGAACAGACATTTCTCCAAAGAAGATATGCAACAACATCACTAATCAACATTATTAATCCTAAGGGAAATGCAAATCAAAACCACAATGAGATATCACCTAACATCCAAGAGGATGGTTACTCCAAAAAAAATCCCAGAAAAATGACAACATTGGCAAGGATGTGGAAAAACTAGAATGCTTGTGTAATGTTAGTGAAAATGTAAAATGGTGCAGCTTGTAAGCCAAAAATAAAATCCTAAGCCCCCTATCGACTGAATGGAGCCTCTCTTGGCCAAGGAAACCCCAGAAAAACCTTAAAAACTGAATTCCCAGCCATGACAGAAAGGGAGGTTGGACACACCTCATTATACTCCCTCCCATCTGGAATTTAGGTCCAACTGACCTGAGTAAAAGTTAAAATAGAGATCATAAGACTGACAAAAGACTCTTGATGGCAATAAGATAACAAATTCTAAACAATACCTAGGGTCATGCAAGGCAAGCTTTAAGCCATGCCTACAGGCCATCAATCTCACTAAATGGGTCATATTTTGGCTGACTCTGACATAGCATCCGAATGTTTTAACTTAAAATATTCCTTTCTGCTGACTCCCAAGTTCTAGATCAAATTTTGTGCTTTAACTAACTAGATTAAAGAATCTCTGAATCTACCTGACTTGTATACTCGTCTACTTCTCCTGGCTTCAAAATATTCCACACTTTCAGGCTGAGCCAACGGATACCTTCCACATGTTGATTTATGTCTTTGCCTGTAACTCTTGCCTCCCTGAAATGTACAAAACCAAACTGTAATTCAACTGCTTCGGGTGCACTTTCTCAGGATCTCTTGAGACTGTTTTGCTGGGCCAGGGTCACCCATATTGGCTCAAAATAAACCTCTTACTAGTCTTTCTGTTAACAAGCTGCTATGAAAAAACAGTATGGCAGTTTCTCACAAAATTAAAAATAGAATTACCATATGATCCAGCAAGTCCACTTCTGGGCACAAATCCAGAAGACTTGAAAAGCAGGGTCTCAAAGAGATATCTGTACACCCATGTTCACAGAAGAATTATTCACAACAGCCGAAAGACGGAAGGAACCCAAAAGTTCATCAATGGGTAAACAAAATGTGGTATATCCATACAATAAAATATTATTCAGCCTTAAAAAGAAGGAAAATTCTGACACATGGTACAACATGGATGAACCTTAAGGATATTATGCTAAGTGAAATAAGCCAGTCAGAAAAAGATAAACACTTGTAAACCAAAAATAAAATTCTAAGCTACCCAACCTACAGAATGGGCCTCCTTTTGGCCAAGGGGATCCCAAAGGAGTCTAGAAAACTAGTTCAGGCCGGGTGCGGTGGCTCAAGCCTGTAATCCCAGCACTTTGGGAGGCCGAGACAGGCGGATCACGAGGTCAGGAAATCGAGACCATCCTGGCTAACAGGATGAAACCCTGTCTCTACTAAAAAATACAAAAACCAGCCAGGTGTGGTGGCGGGCGCCTGTAGTCCCAGCCACTTGGGAGGGTGAGGCAGGAGAATGGCGTGAACCCGGGAGGCGGAGCTTGCAGCGAGCCGAGATCATGCCACTGCACTCTAGCCTGGGCGACAGAGCGAGACTCTGTCTCAAAAGAAAACTAGTTCAGGCTACGACAGGAAGGAAGGTTGGACATGGTCCTTATATTGCCCCCATCCCTTTGGGGTTTAGGCACAACTGACCAACATTAACATTAAAATAGAGGTAAGACTGATAAAACTAAGACTCTTTGTAGCAATAAGATACCAAATTCCAACCTGATTCTGACATAGCATCATACAACAGATGGCGGGCCTGAAGGAAATCAAAGTATTTAACCCCCAAATATATTTTGTTGATATGTTTTGAAACGGCAAAACCTGCAAATGGCAAAACCCTGCAAAATCATCTCTTGTGGGGGAAATTTGCATTTTGTAGAGAATGTCCTTCCTTTCCTAGGTCTCTTCCTGATCCAGGAGACATTTAATCAAGAGTCTGATACCTTTTAAGGTCTGAAAGGAGACATTTACTATTTATTCACCGTGAAGCCTGCTGCTTAAGTGGTTTCATCTGCATAACAAGAACCTTGGGGCCGGACGCAGTGGCTCCTGCCTATAATTCTAGCACTTTGGGAGGCCAAGGAGGGCAGATCACAAGGTCAGGAGTTCAAGACCAGCCTGGCCAACATGGTGAAAGCAGGAGAACTGCTTAAACCCGGGAGGCGGAGGTTGCAGTGAGCTGAGATGGTGCCACTGCACTCCAGCCTGTGGGACAGGGCAAGACCTCCGTTCTGGGAGGGCGCAGGGAGGTTGCGGCAGGGAACAAGAACATTAGCTTCCACAACCCCCTTACCTTAATTCAAGCACTTGTTTCTCCTGACTTCAACCCTTTAGGCAAAGCTTAACTCTTTCAACCAACTACCAATCAGAAAATCTTTGAATCCACCTGTGACATGTGTGTGGCCCCGTTTCAAGATGTCCTATCTTTCCACAGGTTTAACCAACATGTGCCTTACAAGTACTGATGTATGTCTTTGTCTGTCTCCCTGAAACGTACAAAACCAAGCTGTGACCTGACTACCTAAGGCACATATTCTCAGGACCTCTTGTGACTGTGTCCTAGGCCATGGTTGCTCATATTGGGCTCAGAATAAACCTCTTTAAATACTGCACAGAATTTGGTTTGTCAGCATATTGCATAATTCCACTTACATGAGGATTGTAGAGTCAAACTCATAGAAAAGATAGTAAACTGGTGCTTCTCATGGACTGGGAAGAGGGAGAAAAACAGGGAGTAGTTGTTTAATAGGTAAAGAGTTTTCATTTTGCAAGATGAAAAGGTGCTGGAAATTAGTTGTAAAATAATGTAATATACTCAACACTATAAAACAGTACACTTAAAAATGGTTAAGATGATAAACTTTATGTTATATGTATTTTACCACAATTAAAAGAAAATATATATTTAAATATTTAATGCCTGCATCTAATTACAGATTTCCCCATATCTGGTATCTCTGCCTCTCTGATGAGCTGAGTAATGTTAGGACACAGATTCTTGTTTATTATCACCTCCACTGTCAACTCCCTCCCAGGCATGACTCTATTACGCGCTGCTGAGAAATAATCCTCCACTATAACTGATCCAAACATAAAGTGGCCTAAAGATTTCTGGGAAATAAAAACAAATAGAAAGGGGGCCCATCTGTGTATACTTTCTTAAAGACTTTCAAGCTTTTAAAATTACTGCTTAACAAAAATTTAGTTAAAATATAAAGGTTCATCACTGGCATAACAAACATAAAATCAGAGTGTGACAGGGTTCAGGACATGCTTCCCAAATATGATCGTAGGAGACCAGAATAAGCCACCACAAATCTGCCTCTTTGGCATAAGGATAATTTTGAGATATACATAGGGTAAAGACACAGGGTAGGCCAGGAGTGGTGGCTTATACCTGTAATCCCAGCACTTTGGAAGGCTGAGGCCGGTGGATCACCTGAGGTCAGGAGTTCAATACTAGCCTGGCCAACATGGCAAAAACCCGTGTCTACTAAAAAAAATACAAAAATTAGCCAGGCGTGGTGGCGGGTGCCTGTAATCCCAGCTATTCAGGAGGCTGAGGCAGGAGAATTGCTTGAACCCAGGAGGAGGAGGTTGCAGTGAGCCGAGATGGTGCTATTGCACTCCAGTATGGACAACAAGAGCAAAACTCCATCTCAAAAAAAAAAAAAAAAAAAAAAGGACACAGGGTAAACTCTGAAGAGTTACCCTTTTGTAAGATAAATTACATCTATAAAGAAAATCTGGTTGTGGTAAGAGCTAATTGTAGAGAGGATGGAGGACCAGATTATGGTGATCTTTTTAAGGCACAATGAATTTTTTAACTTTATCTTAAGGACAGTAAGAAGCTACTGATCTGACTTGTGATTTACAAAGACTGTGGCTACAAAGTGAAGAACAGTTTAAAAGGGAAAGGCAGGCCAGGTGTGGTGGCTCATGCCTGTAATCCCAGCACTTTGGGAGGCCAAGACAGGCAGATCACAAGGTCAGGAGATCTAAGACCATTCTGGCTAACACAGTGAAACCCTGTCTCTAGTAAAAATACAAAAAATTAGTCAGGTGTGGTGGCAGGCACCTGTAGTCCCAGCTACTGGGGAGGCTGAGCCAGGAGAATAGTGTGAACTCGGGAGACGGAGCTTGCAGTGAGCCAAGATTTCCGCATCACTGCTCTCCAGCCTGGTGAGACTCCGTCTCAAAAAAAAAAAAAAAAGAAAAAGAAAAAAAGAAAATCTACACATGTAACGGTCTCTCTCAGCACCAGGAAGAAAAGGATGACTGGATTTCTGGAAACTTAAAAAAAAAGAGAAGGCATTGGCTTAAATCTGCAGAACAAATATCACCCTTCTTTCTCTGTTTCTGTGAAGCATTTAAGCCTGTAGTCTAAGACAATTTTTTGAGCTGCTCTAAAGACTTACTCATTTATTTGGGTTAACTCCCGTGTATGCAGGAGATGTACATGTTATTAAACTTCTGTTTGTTTTTCTCTTGTTAATCTGTCTTTTGTAACGGAAAGTCCTGCTAAGAACTCACTAAGAGTAGAGAAGAAAATTACTCTTCCTCTCCTAAAAGTGAATAAGTGACGATTCAGCATTCACTTCTACAAGTTTCCGATTTCTACTTCAGACTGATAATAAACACCAGCTTACTCTGCTTCTTCACTATATGCTCATTTGACTGGGAAATGGAATAAAGCATTCTGGTTAAAAGGCAAAAACTGCTTTCTCCCTTATTTCTCCTGGTTTACACACCACAACCTAACTAAGGTAAAAAAAGATTAAAATAAAATTTGTCAACAATAATTATAATAACCTATTCACTAGTATTTAACAGAAATTGGGGGAATACCAACATAGTGATGCCACTCCCTGAAAGCAGATACAGATGAAAATTTACTTGTTTCCAGAGAACATCCTTACCTGCACGAGAGTGTCCAGTGTGAAGATGTGCTCCCCACGAACATTGTAGAACTTGACCATGGCACTCTTCAGAAGGGGGCCATTGGGAAGCTCACCAAGCTGGGTCTGCCGTTCCATCCCAGCGACTGCCAGCAAGTCCCCCTGTGTGCACCACTGGGCTACCACCTCTGAAACAGAGGAGAGAGGGTCAGCACAAGGACACAGCCCTCTTTAAACTGTCATTCAGCAAGGCTCCTGTCTTCAGTAGTTTAAAAAATACAGACACTGAGCAAATATAACAAAAATATATTCATGGTTTTTTCTTTTTTTTTTTTTTTGAGATGGAGTTTTGTTCTTGTTGCCCAGGCTGGAGTGCAATGGCATGATCTCGGCTCACTGCAACCTCTGCTTCCTGGGTCCAAGCAATTCTCCTGCCTCAGCCTCCCGAGTAGCTGGGACTACAGGCGTGTGCCACCACACCCGGCTGATTTTGCATTTTTAGTAGAGATGGTATTTCTCCATGTTGGTCAGGCTGGTCTCGAACTCCCAACCTCAGGTGATCTGCCCGCCTCGGCCTCTCAAAGTGCTGGGATTACAGGCGTGAGCCACAGCGCCCAGCCCATATATTCATGTTTTAGCTCATGAATACAACCACCCATTTCTCTGAAGATGATGGATTCTATTAAAAACAGGTGTTTGTCACATGAATGGAAATTGTAGTTTCCTGAAACACAATCAAATCAGGTAGAAATCATGATATAATAAAGTTGGCATGTTAAATATGTATCTCCAATTCCAGTATTTCCATAATAAGACTTGTAGAACTTCCTTTTTCTTTAAAGAGAAAGCAAGACAAAACCTATGACTGTATATTCAAATAAGTGCTGGTGCCACTGCCGTGTCCTCCACTCCCAGGGATGACTCAGAGAGTTTATAAATGCCAAAAGTAAAAAACACATCGAAAACAAAGCCTTAGTTTATATTCTTTTGATTTCTGGGCACTACTGGGCAGATAAGGTTCATACAAAGGACACACAAGCGTATGAGAATGCTGACTCTTATTCGCCATTTGATGATGTTGTGGGGCTTAGAAAAGAAAACACCCCTGCTGGGAGACAGTTTTTTCAGTGTAATTTCCACACTGGAAATTCGATGCCCACTTACAAACTACTCAGTGACTATAAGAAATAGCTATTAAAAGGTTTATCTTATCCCAGTGTGAGCAATTTACTTATTTCTTGCTGGTAAAACAAAAGCTATTAGTATTAATAAGATTTATGACATTTTTTTTTCTCCTGAAGACCCTAAAATCGTAATGTGGTTTATACAGAGATCTCTGAAATCTAGAACTAAAGTGGCCCACTTTGCAGAGAAGCTGGGTGGAACTTAAAGAAAATGCTCTGCCCTGATGAGCACATATTTCAGAGGTGGGACTAGAATTCAGTGGTCCCCAGGCTCTATCAGCACACACATTACAATACCCCTTATTCATGCATGGTCATGATTTTGATGCTGCTACCATAACATTCTGAGGTGGCTGAGGCTCTTTCACCTCTGCTGAAAACTGGAGTGTGTCTCCTGGGACAAGACAAGTTTCCAGACCCAGGGAACCCAGGACTTTCTCATGAAGTTAGCTGCAGAGCAGAAAGTAGGGAGACAAAGGGCTGAGCCAAAGCAGTTACAGATGAATAGAAAATGGAAAAAAACCTGTCACAATCAGGAAATGAAAAATTACATAAAAGAATCAAAAACATCCTGGTGAATCAGATTCTTTTATGGGGCCGGGGGTGGGGAAGCTAGAGGATTCGTGCACATACTAAATGCGCTCTGGGCATTCAACAGCTAGGTCCATCTCAGGGAAAAGCCTGCTTGTGATCAGGAAACTGAGATGACGTTCTCTGGAGAGCAGCTTTGGGCACACAAGGCAACCACAAGGCAAAGCACTAACATAAACAGTCAAAGTAGTAACAAAGACGACGGTGTCTCAAGCTTCTTAGGACAGAAGCATCATTGTAATATTGTAGAAACAAAGGTGATGACATGAATTTTCCACAGCTCCTCATCTGAACTGCACCATTCTTGTTATTTATTTTTAAAATAAGGTTTTTTGAATTGTATTGCAAAGTGGCTTTCCCCAACAGAAAAGTGGGTTGTTGCCCCTGCAGAGCTGACCTAGACACATGATGCTTTCGGAGACTGCTCATGGACTCAGCAAGCAAGTTGGGGCACTCCCAGGCTCTGTCTATGAGATGCGCTCTATCTGAGGCAAGAATGAATCCAAATGTTTACAAGTAAACTCTCAGGGACTTCTTTTTTTTTTTTTTTTTTTTGAGACAGAGTTTCACTCTTGTTGCCCAGGCTGGAGTGCAATGGTGCGATCTCAGCTCACTGCAACCTCCGCCTCCCAGGTTCAAGCGATTCTCCTGCCTCAGCCTCCCAAGTAGCTGGGATTACAGGCATGCACCACCATACCTGGCTAATTTTGTATTTCAGTAGAGACGGGGTTTCTGCATGTTGGTCAGGCTGGTTTCAGCTTCCCAACCTCAGGTGATCCACCCTCCTCAGCCTCCCAAAGTGCTGGGATTACAGGCGTGAGCCACTGCGCCCGGCCAGGACTTCTTCTAATGCAGGTGCAAAGTTATAATGAGATTACTGTCACCTGCAAAGGTGAATTACTCTTTCAAAAAAGATTAAATTCTATACAAATAATGCCATTTCTTGTTCCAACGATTATGGAGCTACATGCATCAAGTGATATAGCAACGTATGTGAACACCTCTGATGATTTAGCATAAAGCAGTCCTGAGCCACACGACAGGCACAGCTGCGACCAGGGATTCTGGCTATCTCATAAAGTACTAGCACGAAGAACTCAGCAGTGGGACTAAGAAAGAATAACCCTGAATTGTTCAGTGTCAGCCAGGAGTATGTGAGTTTTCCGCAGGAGTTGAATTCCTAGGGTAGGAGTTTAAAATTTTCAGAAATTAGTGGGAAAATCAAAGTAAAAGAAAATACTTATTCAATTTCTACATGTCACTATGATAAAGAAGAGAAGGATACAGAAGCCTAGATATAGTCAGGACAGAACTTTTTTGTTTCAGAAACTTTTTGTAAATGATGTCTGTCTTATTTAAAAAATCATCCCCAGTATCTTTGCCCAAGACTTCCATAGTAATTTTGCTTGAATTTCTCATTTTTAAATTTGTTTCAGAATACAACCTAAAAGGAACAAACTAATGCTCTACTCAGTAGGCCTCTTTTCCCTTTTCCTAAAGCTCGTGGCCCAGAGTCTCTAATCTCACCCTCGCAGGCAACGGGGAGTTCCGGAGCACACAAGAGGCCCGTACTCCGGAAGCATCTATGTTTCTCAATGATTTTGTGGGGTGTGGGTTTTTGGCCTCTAACAGATTTTACACAAAGAAATTCAGCACACGTACACTATTCTTTAGCCAGAAAATCTTATGGATCTTTTTTGGTAAAAGTCTGGAAGCTTATATGAAGTCAGTGAAAATGTAGTTCTTTTGTGTTAACAAGAAGCCCCTTGTGTGGTATTACTGGGTCAAAAAGAGGCAGCTAAATTTTAACAGAAAAAGAAAGATGTGCTTATCAAGCACCATATATATTGCAGCTACTGTTCGGAGTCTGCAGTTATCCAGTCCTTTGTCTCTCAGATTACCATGTGCATGATTCACCTCTTTATTAGTCATTAGACATGCATGTTGTGTATTTGCATACACACGTGCATATGCAGCAGTGGGGGGGTGGAGGAAAGAGAGACTAATTAATTAGCAAAGTGTGTGATGATAAAATAACAGGTACTTTTTTTTTTCCCCCTTTAAGAAGTATGTTGCATTGCAAGGACTGAAAAAAAGGGGCATGTACTCAATGAGGATGACATGGGCAAATCTTTTTTTTTTTTTTTTTTTTTTTCTGAGACGGAGTCTCGCTCTGTCGCCCAGGCTGGAGTGCAGTGGCCGGATCTCAGCTCACTGCAAGCTCCGCCTCCCGGGTTTACACCATTCTCCTGCCTCAGCCTCCCGAGTAGCTGGGACTACAGGCGCCCGCCACCACTCCCGGCTAGTTTTTTGTATTTTTTAGTAGAGACGGGGTTTCACTGTGTTAGCCAGGATGGTCTCGATCTCCTGACCTCGTGATCCGCCCGTCTCGGCCTCCCAAAGTGCTGGGATTACAGGCTTGAGCCACCGCGCCCGGCCAACATGGGCAAATCTTATCAGGTCTGCCCGCAGGAGCAGATGGCATCAATGACTGAAACCACCTGCCTCAAAAATTCCCTCCTCATTTTCTCTGCGTGCTCAATGAAATGATAAAAAGAGAAAATTCTGCAAAACAAAAAAACAAACAAAGTCCAGGGGTTGGAGCTTTTAACTTCAAGGCAAGTGTGGGATGAAATGAGCGCCTCTGGGAGCGTGCTTTGCCGCTGAGGGATAAACTGGCTTGGGCAGAAAATTCCTGAACTCATAATTGAATTACTTCTATTCAGGAAAAGAGTAGAAGTCATAACAATGGGTAAAAACCCCAAGCAAAGGGAATCAATTCCCTGCTTATTGCATGATGAACAGAAGTCCCTGTTCTGAAGGAAGAGAAACTGAGGAAGGCAGAACTTCCTCAGCAAACCACTGCCAAGCAAACCCAGAGCCTAACCCTCCCCAGAACCCGGCCTTTGAGCCCACAGACACATCTGCAGTGAAAATGAAGTGTGCTGGGGCCGGGCGCGGTGGCTCAAGCTTGTAATCCCAGCACTTTGGGAGGCCAAGACGGGCGGATCATGAGGTCAGGAGATCGAGACCATCCTGGCTAACACCGTGAAACCCCGTCTCTACTAAAAAATACAAAAAAAACCTAGCCGGGGCCGGGCGCGGTGGCTCAAGCCTGTAATCCCAGCACTTTGGGAGGCCAAGACGGGCGAATCATGAGGTCAGGAGATCGAGACCATCCGGGCTAATACGGTGAAACACCGTCTCTACTTAAAAATACAAAAAACTAGCCGGGCGACGAGGCGGGCGCCTGTAGTCCCAGCTACTCGGGAGGCTGAGGCAGGAGAATGGCATAAACCCGGGAGGCGGAGCTTGCAGTGAGCTGAGATCCGGCCACTGCACTCCAGTCTGGGTGGCAGAGCAAGACTCCGTCTCAAAACAAAACAAAACAAAAAAACAAAAAAAAACCTAGCCGGGCGAGGTGGTGGGCGCCTGTAGTCCCAGCTACTCGGAGGCTGAGGCAGGAGAATGGCGTGAACCCGGGAGGCGGAGCTTGCAGTGAGCTGAGAACCGGCCACTGCACTCCAGCCCGGGCGACAGAGCAAGACTCTGTCTCAAAAAAAAAAAAGAAAATGAAGTATGCTGGATGACACAGAAGAGGCCTGGGCAGGGACCAAAAGCTATGTGGAATTCTAGGTTCTTTTGCACAGGACATAAATTCCAGTGCTGGTGATATACTAAAACAATATTGCGAGTCACCTTCCTTTGCTGCAAAAGTTCTTTAGTGATATTCCCCTGAGACAGAAACAGAAAAAAACCAAGTGGATTGGAGACCTTTTTAATTTCCTCTATGAGACAAGTAACTGACCTGTCTGTAACAGAACAGATGACCCCAGGCTAAAAACATTGCCGTGTGCCATCTCCGACAGTATCCTAGTTGTCTCTTCCCAATATTTACCGACATAGCCCATAAGATAGTGGATAAAAAAATAAGTTACAAAACAAAAATGATTGCTATTCATACCACACGTAAAGGCTAAGTCCTTAAAACGTTCTGATCCCAAGAGAGAAAAGGTAAATTGCCTACATATAGCACTGTCAGGGCACAGAGAACGAGATCCCAAGTATGGTGCTTTGGTACACTGAGCATTTTTTTTTTTTTCTTGAGATGGAGTCTTGCTCTGTCGCCCAGGCTGGAGTGCAGTGGCATGATCTCTGCCTCCCGGGTTCAAGCAATTCTCCCACCTCAGCCTCCGGAATAGCTGGGATTACAGGCGCACAACACCATGCCCGTCTAATTTTTGTATTTTTTAGTAGAGACGGGGTTTCACCATGTTGGCCAGGCTAGTCTTGAACTCCTGACCGTGTGATACACCCACCTCAGCCTCCCAAAGTGCTGGGATTACAGGCATGAGCCATCGCGCCCGGCCTGAGCATTTTGAATTAAAGGCAACTGGAAGGCCTTAGAACAGAGGTGTCCAATCTTTTGGCTTCCCTGGGTCACACTGGAAGAAGAATTGTCTTGGGCCACGCATAAATACACGAACACTAACGAAGGCTGATGAGCTTAAACAAACAAACAAAAAATCTCATGTTTTCAGGAAGTTTACAAATTCATGTTGGGCCACATTCAAAGCTGTCCTGGGCTGCTTGTGGCCCACAGGCTGCAAGCTGGACAAGCATGCCTTAGAAGCTGCTTCAGAGCCAAGGACTTTCTGATCTTCTCCTGCTTCCCCCAAACAACCAGGAAAGACTTAACCACCAGAGAAGAGAATAAAAGTTGTCAAAACCTTTGGTCACAGGCAGAGTTCTACCCTTTACCTTTCCATAACTTACAAGTCCCATTCAGTTCCCAAGAATTATTAACAAGATAACATCTACCTCCTGGGTCCCTTCATTGCCCCTTAGAAATCACTCACTACTAAATCGTGATTGCCTACCCACCTTCCCATTTCCCTCCTTCCCATGGAAAGGGTATAAAAACTTCCAACCATATGGCCTTTCTTGGAGTCTCTTATTTTATGTGGGTCCTATGCTTATTCACATTAATACATTTCTATGCCTTTTCTCCTATTAATCTGTCTACTGTCAATCATTTCAGGGAACCTTCAGAGAGGACAGAAGGGAAGCTTTTCCTCTGTCTTTACAGCACCTACTAGATGGCACCAGCTCATTTCAATTTAATCTAACTTTCTGAAACTAGGAAGACACAGAACAAAAGCATCCTGCATATAGGTTTTTTTTTTTTTTGAGACGGAGTCTTGCTCTGTTGCCCAGGCTGGAGTGCAATGGGGCCATCTCGGTACACTGCAACCTCTGCCTCCCGGGTTCAAGTGATTCTCCTGCCTTAGCTTCCCAAGTAGCTGGGATTACAGGCATGCACCACCACACCTGGCTAATTTTTGTATTTTCAGTAGAGATGAGGTTTTGCCATGTTGACCAGGCTGGTCTTGAACTCTTGACCTCAGGTGATCCACCTGCCTCAGCCTCCCAAAGTGCTGGGATTACAGGTGTGAGCCACTGCACCCCACTGAAAGCATCCTGTAAATAACTGAAAACATTTTTAGGTTAGATTTAGATATCTAGTTAGGTAATAATTAAGATGCTAAATTTGCCTGTATTTTTAGAAGAAAACTCAAAAATTTTTCACATTTGGGAGGGCTACTTTGGGTCACCTCCCCAAGTTACCTAACGTGTGCTTCTACCTATATTATACATATAGTTGCAAAACGTTAGAAATGCTGCTCCAGGCTGGGCATGGTGGCTCATGCCTGTAATCCCAGCACTTTGGGAGGCTGAGGCAGGTGGATCACCTGAGGTCAGGAGTTCCAGACCAGCCTGACCAATACGATGAAACCCCGTCTCTACTAAAAATACAAAAATTAGCCAAGTGTGGTGGCATGCGCCTGTAATCCCAGCTACTCGGGAGGCTGAGACAGGAGAATCACTTGAACCTGGGAGGCAGAAGTCGCAGTGAGTCAAGATCGTGCCATTGTACTCCAGCCTGGGCAACAAGAGCAAAACTCCATCTCAAAAAAAAAGAAAAAAAAAAAAAAGAGAAATGCTGCTCCAACACCTTGGGCATATTCAAAGGGTAAAAAATAAAGTTTCCATAAGCAGGGTGGTAAAAAATTGGAAAAATTCCCCCTGTAAAGAATAAAAAGGAACTGAGTGGTAATTGCATTATGTTCAGTCTTCACCGGATATTTGGTAGAGAAACAAAGTTCAGGATTCCAGAACTAGAGGCAGGTTCTCAAAAAATTAATAAATTTGGTTTAAAGGTTTAAAAACAGAATTTTGAAGAAAAAGGCTAAGCATGGATTATAAATACATTAGGAATTACATCCTTGTGTTTTAGCTCCATGAAAGACAGAACATTCAGAAAAAAATTTACAGACAAGCACAGGAATTTAAGTTCATCACCACCACAAAAAATAGGTACTCAGCTCCTACCAGGGCGTATGTGTGATAAAAAGGACTTCAGCATCATTCATGTCCCTCAGGAGTTTACAGCCTAAATAATTCCTCATAATTATAGTCCTGAGACAGTAGATTGGGATGCCCCAAAGAGGGTGTGTAATATGCTTCCAAAAATATTCTATAGTGTAAAAACAGAATAATTACATGAGGGGGTGCTGAGGCAGGTATGATTCTTGCCAACCAACAGTTAAGTACATAGACTTAATTCTTTTATTTTTCTTGAGATGGCGTCTCGCTCTGTCGCCCAGGCCGGAATGCAATGGTGCAGTCTCGGCTCACTGCAACCTCCACCTCCCAGGTTCAAGCGATTCTCCTGCCTCAGCCTCCCAAGTAGCTGGGACTATAGGCACACACCACCACACCTGGCTAATTTTTTTTTTTTTTCTGAGACAGAGTCTTGCTCTGTCACTCAGGCTGGAGTGCAGTGGCTCAATCTCAGATCACTGCAACCTCCACCTCCCAAGTTCAAGCAATTCTCCTGCCTCAGCCTCCCAAGTAGCTGGGATTACAGGCATGTGCCACCACGCCCAGCTAATTTGTGTATTTTTAGTAGAGACAGGGTTTCACGATGTTGGCCAGGCTGGTCTTGAACTCCTGACCTCGTGATCCGTCCACCTCAGCCTCCCAAAGTGCTGGGATTACAGGCGTGAGCCACCGCGCCCTGCCTAGAGTTTACATCCCTGTGATTGCTGAATAATTCAGGCAAGCAGCAGCAGCAGCACACGGTAATGACTCCCTAGACTGATGGCCAGTTTTGAATGACAGTAGTGAGTTATACCAAAGTTCCTGCCTTGTCTCCTATATCCTCATTCAGATTACAGGAGGTCCCTTAAACATCAAGTGTCAGAGGCAGCCAGGTATTGAATTTTAAAACCTTTTTACATTGTACCACTCAACCCTGAAGAGACAGATTGTTTTTCCATAGAACTCACATCAGTGGAGTCAACAACATCAGCAGTAGCCTCGAATTAAAAAATTCACAACACTCCAAATGCCTATGCCCACTGATTTTCTTTTGAGATAACAACACTCATAATATCTATCAGGAAGGTATCAGCACTTGACTGCTGCCCTTCACATCAATGTCTCAGTCTAGTAATTGCAGAATCTTCACAAGTCTTTCAACGTAACTTTATCGCACAATGATCAGCTTCTTAATAAGCCTGCCAGGTTCTTAAAATCACAGGGGCTTCTATGTAAATGATGGCTTGTGCACCATCTGCTCCCTCAGGGATGGCAGGTGCTGCAGTCCGTTTATTGTGCAGACACGTGTAAGCCAGATACAAACACACTTGTACACCTGAGAGAGGATCATTCTTGCCATAGTGAGGAAAAGAGCAGGTTAAGACAAAGACTGAATGTCAGGAATCTCCCTTTGAGATAAGACTAGGTATGGACTTGTCAGATAAGCAAAGGACTGAAGAGGGAGCGGCTTTAGTTAACAGACTCCACGAAGCCCAGAAGGGGTCACCACAGAGGACACGAATCAGTAAGCACAGGGTGTACAAGACCAGCCTTGAAGCAAACACACGCAGGCCTGGTCTGCAGGCTTGGGGTGTGTGCAGCATTCTGTACCTTTCAGCCCTGAGCGGATGACCGTGGGAGACAAGTCATCGTAGTTGCTCATTAAGCTGATGTCTCCCGAGGTGAAGCTGACGGTGAGCAGAGGCTTGATGTTCTGCACTGGGATGGGATACGCTGCTGGACCATCTGCAGGAACACAAGTGCCAGATGAAAAGGAGGGAAACACACCACCTAAATCCAGGTTCCCAAAGCTGCAATCTTGCATGGTGCCTTAGAAATTGCCTGACAATGCAGATCCTGCTCTGGATTGGGATGCTACCTGAATGAAGCATTCTACATCATTCAGGAACTACACAAGGGCCATCAGTGGGCACTAACAGAGAATTTGTGAGTAAGAAGCAGGACACTAGAGAGACAGCCCTGGGGGCAACTGGTGAGTGGTGAGAATATGTGTGAAAGTTTATTACCTTGATGTTAATGTGTTACATGGTTCTAATGATATAGAGACATAAATTATTTTAATGTCATACAACATCCAGGGATGGTAGGAGGAGGGGTAAAAACATTTTCTTAATTATGGTCTAAAAGAGAAAAAAATTGCTTTTCAAGACTAACTCCTCTTCCGTTGAATGTTACAGAAAATAAGCAGCCACAGTGGCCCACCCATATTTGGAGAGAAGGCTGGGCTAAATGTGGCTCATAGAGGCTTGCTGCACCTGCGGAGCACAGCCGGCATAAGGAAAACCCTGCGCTGGAGGCTCATGCAGACATTAAAGAAGGGGCCATGATGGATCATGGACTTGGTCTTTCACAGGGTGTTTGAAAAAGCAAAAGTAAGCCCTTCCTAGATGCCTAGATAGATCAAAGTTTTCAGAAGGCTCCTGTAGGCTTCACCCCACACTGGGCTCATCTTAGCAGCCATAGAGGCGGGCCTGCCTGCCATCTGTCTGCAGAGGAAGCCCAGTTATTGCTTTGCTTTACATCATGACACTGCACTATACCGACCTCTGCCCTCAAATTCCCTAGGCCACTAAGAAGAAGCTTGTTGCATGTGAAAGGTGAACACTTGTCACCTGTTATCCTCTAAACTGCCCCCCTGCTTCTGAGCTTCTGAAAAGGGCAACTGCCTGGAGGAGCAACCAGGGACTGAATTCTGTTCTTGGACTTACTCTAGACTTGCTTTATAAACTTGGTCTCTGGATCTTGTGTTTTTTTCTTTTTCTTTTTTTTTTTTGAGACGGAGTCTCACTCTGTTGCCCAGGCTGGAGTGCAGTGGCGTGATCTTGGTTCTCATTGCAGGGTCCACCTCCTGGGTTCACACCATTCTCCTGTCTCAGACTCCTGAGTAGCTGGGATTACAGGCGCCCACTACCACACCCGGCTAATTTTTGTTTTGTTTTGTATTTTTAGTAGAGACGGGGTTTCAGTGTGTTAGCCAGGATGGTCTTGATCTCCTGACCTCATGATCCACCCGCCTTGGCCTCCCAAAGTGCTGGGATTACAGGCGTGAGCCACTGTGCCTGGCCCCTTTTTTTTTTTTTTTTTTTTTTCAATAATAAAATGGAGGTAAGTAAATCTGGATTTGACCCATTAAAGAGGAGTTCTAAGAGTATCCTGAGTCCATGTGATGAAGACACTGACTTTACTATTATGAAGCTGTAGAAATATGACCAACACCTCTCTCAAGGCTGGTATTCTATTAGGAAAGGGGATGGTTAACTCCTAAACTGCTTTATGGGTGCTAGGAACACCCATAAACAGCCCTCAAGCCACTGGTCCTAAAACACTACCATTAATCTCAACTGTTTTTCACATGTGAATGCCTTCTCCTAAAATGAATGAATGAATGTGTGTGTGTATACACACATGTGTCTGCTGCTGGGGAGCATAACGTGCTGTGGCAGGAAAGAGAAGACAACATGAGAATACTGCAGGTTCCAATGGAGGCAGACACTGATGGGGGAGAAAATTTCTATAATTTCCCCCAGAACAGCCCTTCACAGGACGACGTGCCCCACAGTGGCAAGAAACGTTAGAAACCACCCACTGTACCCTTTGACTATGAAGGGCACACAGCAGTGTAAGCACAGCTCTGCCAGGCTAAGGATAGAAGCCTGTGGCAGTGTGACCACTTCTAATCAAGAAGCCAGTCCCACTCCCCAAAATGAGGTGGTTATAGCTAGGTAGGAAGGCTAAATCCTAGTGTTCTATACCACTGTAGGATGACTATAGTTAACAATAGCATATTATCATATTATATAGTTTCAAATACCTAGAACGAGGATATTGAATGTTCCCAACACAAAGAAGTGACAAATGTTTGAGATGAATGTTAATTAAAATGATCTGATCACTATACATTATGTGTATCAAACCATCACAATGTACCTCATGAATATGTACAATTATTGTATGTCAACTTTTTTTAGAAGAGATGGGTACAGGGGATGGGATGCTGGTGAAGAGCCAACAGAGTAGGCCAGTGCTGTACACTGATTCTGGAGACCTAGAGGTTAAGGTGGCTAGAATTTGAAGTTATCCCCACCAAGAGTATTCAACACCAAGTGGTGTATACACAGAGGCAGCAGGTCTTTTTGACCTGAGAAGGAGGAGAGCTTCTGCCCAAAATAAAGAGGATAGACAGAAATGTGGAGTTATCTGCCCAAGGTGCTGGCCTTCATTATGGCAGAACAAATCCTTTTCTCATGCACCTAAAGCCACAGGCTTTAATAACATTGGGGATTTGGATATATCACATATTAAGTTATAATAATAGCACAGAATTTTTCATCTTTAGCTTTCTTTATTGTCACTAAGCAGCTAAGCCCCACCATACCTCAGGGACACAGGAAGAGCCATGCGTCTCACTTTATATCTAGGAAAAGCTAAGCGAATTAAGTGTAATCAATTCGACCAGTGATTCTGAGAAAAGGGACAACAGGGGGGAGACAGTCACATCTAGATGAGGCCAGCCCTACCTTGCATTTCAGCTCAAGAACTCTTCCCAGGAAGCCCGGGTGCCATAGGTGTTGTGGTCCTTCACCCTCCCTCCTCTACATCAGTCTACTCCCCTCCAGCGCCCTTCCTTGTCCTTCTGGTCAGTGACAAGGAAAGTAGGGCCAATGAGTACCTTGGGGAGGGGCGTAGTCATCTGAGTCCGTGTCGCTCTCACTGCTGTCCTCCACCAGGAAGATTGGGTAGTTCCAGGACATGCCGAGGACGCCGTCTGACTCGTGCAGGAGGACGTGGGCCAGCATCCTGCCGTGGCAATCCATGACAATCACCTGCCCATCAGCCGTGCCAAACAGCACCTGCAATCCAAGACGGGGACCTCTGATCTCTGACCAAGTGGCAGCAAGGGTCAGTTTCTGGCACACCTTGTTGCCTCAATTTGTTTTAGGAAGACAATATATATTTAGAACTAAAAATTGCTAGTTAAGTAACAACAGCACAGTGACACAAAATGTTAAGAACCTCTGCTGGCTATTCCTGCAAGAATTTTAGTCTTCTAATACTGAAATGTGACTAACAGCAGAATGAGTATATTATATTGCATGGATGTTTTCAAATACTACCAGCAAAATCACTGTTATACTATTTGCAGGGGTTTTGCTTTGTATTTTTGATTGGAGGAGAGGAGTTAGGAAAATATTCATTTACTTTTCTGGAAAACAAAGCAGCAGCAGAGATTTGTTGTTATAATTTTCTCAAATTTAGAAGAAAAAGCTTAGGTTTATGTTTGACCCAAGAGAAAATACATTGGGTTATGTAAGCATGTTATCTAACCATATCTGGAAAAGAAGATCCTCCTGAAACAATGTTTTATTTCCAATGCTGAATGTTTCACTTCACTGAGAATAATGGTATTAATGTATTAATTTATGATTAATTTAAGGATGTAGTAATAGTATTAAAATATTAAGTACTTTGCACTAAACACTATGCTGAAAGCTCTGCCTCATTAACTGTCAAAACCATGAGTTAGGTACTAGCTTTGCTGGGGTGGCCCAGGTGGGCTTTTGCTACCACAGTGTGCTGAGGGCTGCTCCTCAGACACTTTCCTTGGCTTCACCCATCTCAGAGCACACACTCAGGAGCATGCTGGGTAGTACAGACAGGTACATGGCCAGAGCTAAAGAACAGTCTGGGTAGAGGAAGGCTGGATGCTCCCCTCCATGACAGCGGCAAAGGGGCACCTCACAGCTGCTGAACATCCCCCTGCCGCCACCAACCAAACATCCTGAGAGGAATCCTGGTGCCTGGGCAGCAGGACCTCCACCGAGGTGCATCACATTGCATTATCTTCTGCTCTGTGTGATGATGTCTGCAGTTTCTGCATTGGTTGCCATTAAAAACTTTACATCTTTTGTCTAATGGGATCTGTCTATCCATCAGCATCTCATTGCAACAATCATGCAAGTTATCTCCACTTTACAAACACACAAACAACTTCAGAGAGGCCAAGTAGGCTGACAAAGGCATTAAGTGATCAAGCCAAGGCTGTCTAACTAGAAAGGCTAGAATTTACCCAAAGGGAGAGCTGGTTAAGGCTTTTTCCATTTTTTGCTTCTTTTTGCTTGAGATTTTAATGTGAAGCTCCTTGGGGGCAGAGACAGTCCATAGCTATATCCCTGGCACCTAACAGAGCTTTGTGTACAGTGCAGGCACTCAATAAATATTTATTGCTAAATGAATGCATTAAAGTCTGTGACAAGCAAAAGGCAATTTTAGGATATAAATACTGATGACTGAGAGACTGCCTGCAGAAAGTTCATAGAATTCACAGAGCTATTTTAGAATAAATTGTTCATCAAATATTCCCTTAAATATGATCTATATTTTAATGAATGAACACTAAAAAAGGCTAAAACAATTTGCCTCCAGATGCAGCAATTAATTCATTACTGGAAAGACATAATTACTAGGAACACCATGGAATTCATTTTAGAAAAAGGTGAAATTTTAGCTGTCAAGAAAAAAAAATTAGTATCTGATGGCATAGCTACAAAGCCTTCACGTGACACAGGTGTAGGGATCAAGACACTGGAGCATGGGTCACAGACCTGCTGAAGTCCTAGAAGAGGCAGACGTTTAATGTGCTTGGTGAGCAGTTTTCAACGACAATAAATACGAAATATGACTTCTTAGAACTTTAACTGAGCTGTACCCATCGCCACATTTATCACTATTCTCATCCCTTTACTGTGGGATTGTGTGATTTCTGACCCCTAGTTACACTATAAGCTTTTGAGGCGATGGACTGTTATGGACTGAATGTTTATGAGCAGCCTGCCTCCCCAATTTATGTTGATGGTATCTGGAGGTGAGGTCTCTGGGGGATGATTCGGTTTAGACAAGGTCGAGAGGGTAGGGCACCCACGACGGGATTAGCGCCCATATAAGAAGAGTATGAGAGACCCGAGCTTGCAAGCGCTCTTGCTACCCCCAAGCACTGAGGAAAGGCTATGTGAGGACCCAGGGAGAAGGCAAGCCAGGAGTCAGCCTCCACCATGAACCAAATTGGCTGGCGCTTTGATCTTAGGCTTGCCAGCCTCCAGAATTGTGAGAAATCAATGTCTGTTGTTTAAGCCCCTTGGTCTGTGGTATTTTGTTATAGCAGCCCAAGCAGAGGCCTGAACCACATCAGCTTTGCTCAACAGTACCTCCCTAGGCCCTGTCATGGTGTACAACACAAGAAGTATTTGCAAAAGGGAGGAAATACCTCTGCATTAAAGGTCTTTTGAATTAATACTCATTTTTCCATTTTAGAGAAGAAAGGACAGATGAGAGTACATACATATAATTCCTGAATAAAGGACTGATTAAGTTATCAGAGTTTAGTATCACACTAAAGCAAAACAGAACAAAAAGGGCAGGCCCCAAATCCACGACCATTAATTAATTCCAACTACAGCTCCCACAGGAAGACAAAAACACTATTAAGATTGGAAAAAATGGGAAAAGCAGCACTGACAGTTTAGTTATCAAGCAATGACGGAAGAAATTACTCTGTTTTGGAACAAGTATGTCACAGACAACTGAAGAACAGTGATACAATATGAAATCAGATTTTTAAAAATTTCTTCCAATACACCTTCTTTTCATGCCTAATCACTTTTTTATATATATATATATATTTTTTTTTTTTATTATACTTTAAGTTCTAGGGTACATGTGCATGACGTTTATATCATGTATAACTCCCCAATGCAATCCCTCCCTCCTCCCCCCTCCCCATGATAGGCCCTAGTGTGTGATGTTCCCCTTCCCGAGTCCAAGTGATCTCATTGTTCAGTTCCCACCTATGAGTGAGAACATGCGGTGTTTGGTTTTCTCTTCTTGTGATAGTTTGCTAAGAATGATGGATTCCAGCTGCATCCATGTCCCTACAAAGGACGCAAACTCATCCTTTTTGATGGTTGCATAGTATTCCATGGTGTATATGTGCCACATTTTCTTAATCCAGTCTGTCACATATGGACATTTGGGTTGATCCAAGTCTTTGCTATTGTGAATAGTGCCGCAATAAACATACGTGTGCATGTGTCTTTGTAGTAGAGTAATTTATAATCCTTTGGGTATATACCCAGTAGTGGGATGGCTGGGTCATATGGTACATCTAGTTCTAGATCCTTGAGGAATCGCCATACTGTTTTCCATAATGGTTGAACTAGTTTACAATCCCACCAACAGTGTAAAAGTGTTCCTATTTCTCCACATCCTCTCCAACACCTGTTGTTTCCTGACTTCTTAATGATTGCCATTCTAACTGGTGTGAGATGGTATCTCATTGTGGTTTTGATTTGCATTTCTCTGATGGCGAGTGATGATGAGCATTTTTTCATGTGTCTGTTGGCTGTATGGATGTCTTCTTTTGAGAAATGTCTGTTCATATCCTTTCCCCACTTTTTGATGGGGTTGTTTGTTTTTTTCTTGTATATTTGTTTGAGTTCTTTGTAGATTCTGGATATTAGCCCTTTGTCAGATGAGTAGGTTGCAAAAATTTTCTCCCATTCTGTAGGTTGCCTGTTCACTCTGATGGTAGTTTCTTTTGCTGTGCAAAAGCTCTTTAGTTTAATTAGATCCCATGTGTCAATTTTTGCTTTTGCTGCCGTTGCTTTTGGTGTTTTAGACATGAAGTCCTTGCCCATGCCTATGTCCTGAATGGTACTACCTAGATTTTCTTCTAGGGTTTTTATGGTATTAGGTCTAACATTTAAGTCTCTGATCCATCTTGAATTAATTTTCGTATAAGGGGTAAGGAAAGGATCCAGTTTCAGCTTTCTACTTATGGCTAGCCTAATCACTTTTAATGAGATAAAGCTTATGTGAGCAAAGGACTTCAGAAGAACAAGATTGACAGCCTAATAATAATGAATATACGGCCGGGCGCGGTGGCTCAAGCCTGTAATCCCAGCACTTTGGGAGGCCGAGACGGGCGGATCACGAGGTCAGGAGATCGAGACCATCCTGGCTAACATGGTGAAACCCCGTCTCTACTAAAAATACAAGAAACTGGCCGGGCGACGTGGCGGGCGCCTGTAGTCCCAGCTACTCGGGAGGCTGAGGCAGGAGAATGGCGTGAACCCGGGAGGCGGAGCTTGCAGTGAGCCGAGATCCGGCCACTGCACTCCAGCCTGGGCAGCAGAGCGAGACTCCGTCTCAAAAAAAAAAAAAAAAAAAAAATAATGAATATACATATGACAAGTGCATCAATCTCTGCTGCTTCTGCTCTTTAATGTTGGTCAAGTAATGAATGTGTTCTGAGTGGGCTGGTGCTCTTGTTTCTAGAATTCTCTGTGCTAGTGCTCCCCAGGCTCAGCTATAGGTCCTTTTCTCTCTAGGAAACCACAATCATGCCTACAGCCTCAAGGATCCCATTCATAGCTGACTCCCTGCACAGGCCTTTGTCCCGAGTCCCAGACTCTCACATGCAACTGCATTCCTGTCATTTCCCAAAGATGTGCCAAAGGTCCTCAGTGTCAACATGTCTTAAGATCAAACGCATGATTGCATCCTTTCCTGAGCAACACACACACAACCAGATCGTGTCAAGCAAAGACTGAGGCTTGTGCTTTATCTCCAATGTCTAGTACACCAGCTGGTTCACAGCAGTGCTCACACATCATGTTTAAAGGCTTCTGGGCCCCACCACACAGAATTAATCTTGCTCTAACGATGGCCCCACAGCATTCTGAACTTGGTTCTGGTTTTGTGTGCCTGTCTGCCAGTAAACCACAAGCATCTCAAGGGCAGGTCTGCACTCCCAGGTTCTCATTCACTCAGTGACTCAATGAATATAAATAAATTTCTGCCCAAATATTTGCCCAAGTTTTCCTACAAAAATGAAGGAGCAATCTCCTTCCTTTCTTCTTTATAAACCAATTCCCAAATCCTCCCATAAAACTATCCCCAAAAAACACTTCCAAGGATGAGTCATGGACATTTCTGTCCCATATTTTCCTGCTGTTTCCTGTGATGAACTCTAGGCTTCAGGTATTGGCAGGGCCAATGCTCCCTCTGTAATGCATATACCAGGACAAAATAAGCAGTAGAGACATACAGGTCAAGTCATACCAGTTCAATGGCTGCCTCGCTGGGTTCGGTTTACTTTGCAGCCTTGAATATACTCATTGCAGGGCAGTTTCTAATAGCAACACGGCCAAGCACCTATAATCCCAGCACTTTGCGAAGCTGAGATGGGAGGATCACTTTAAGCCAGGAGTTTGAAACCAGCCTGGTCAACAAGGTGAGACCCTGTCCTCTACAAAAAAAACAAAAAAATGTATCAGGGCATGGTGGTGAGCACCTGCAGTGCTAGCTCCTGGGGAGGCTGAGGCGGGAGGATCACTAGAGCCCAGGAGTTCAAGGCTGCAGTGAGCCACGATTGCGCCAATGCACTCCAGCTTGGGTGACTAAGCAAGACTCTGACACACACACACACACACACACACACAGCAATGCAATTATGATATCCATATATAATCTCTTTATTTCAATGTACTCCATTCTAAACTATTTTAGATGCAATTATTTAAAAATAAACACAATTATTATCAGTAGTTTAAAATAAACCAAGCCACAACCAAAGGGGGAGAAGAGAGGATATAAAATCATTGAAAAGACTTCTATTTTGGAAGCCGTGGTATCTCATCAGTACCTTTATCTTTGGACCCTACACATCTAAATTGTTGAATAAAACCATGTTGGGAAATGTCAACTTCAATAACACATACTTTCCAAAATGTTCACTCTTTTGTAACAGAGTTTAATTTGTAGTATTGGAACTAGTTCCTGAAGGAGGTGACTTTTTCCCACTTACTTACTTTTATGACTAAAGGCTGGGGGAATACACTAAAAAACTGATTACAAATCCCTCCTAGTGACCTTAGCACCTCTGGTGGCATGCATGTGTAGCTGCAGACAGAGAAATGAAAAAACAGCCATGATGCCCCTTCTTTTCCTTGGAAGGAACTCTTTTTGTTCTAAAATGCGGCTAAAGTAAAAAAAAAAAAAAAAAAAAATTTTTTTTTTTTTAATTTTCAAGATGGAGTCTCGCTCTGTCGCCCAGGCTGGAGTGCAGTGGTGCAATCTCGGCACACTGCAATCTCCACCTCCCGGGTTCATGCCATTCTCCTGCCTCAGCCTCCCAAATAGCTGGGACTACGGGCGCCCGCCACCACGCCCAGCTAATTTTTTGTATTTTTTAGTACATGTTCAAGTACAAGTAATTTTTTACCATGTTAGCCAGGATGGTCTCGATCTCCTGACCTCGTGATCCGCCTGCCTCAGCCCCTCAAAGTGCTGGGATTACAGGTGTGAGCCACCGTGCCTAGCCAAAAACTTTTTTAAGACCTCCTGCTGGGTTTCAGAACACTGGCCTTCAGATGTGCTTCAAGGCCAGACTTGAATATTTTGCAACTAAATAAACAGTCACTGAAATCAGACAGTTGTAAATGACAGAACTGCTCAATTAACAGAATATTTCCTGTTTTTTTTTTTTTTTAAGATGAAATGTAATTTCAAAGTTGACTATTACAATCACTCCTAAATCTGAATCTTCAGGCTAACAATAATTTGGAAGTCATCTCATCTCCTCACTGAAGAAAAGACCACTTGTAAACTAACCCATTAAAATGAGAGACTCTCCCATGCCTAAAGATTTTCAAAGAAGGAGGTATTCTGCCTCAGGCCTCAAATTTAATGTTAAATGATTCCCATTACCAGAATATTCTTCTCCAAATCTTTCAGGCTCCATTTTTAAGTTTATTCATCCTTCTAAGACATACCCATATATCAATTTCTGGGAGTAGAGAATAGTCTGACTACAGGACCAATACAAAAATGCATTTATGGCCAGGCATGGTAGCTCATGACTGTAATCCCAGCACTTTGGGAGGCCAAGACGGGCAGATCATTTGAGGTTACGAGTTCAAAACCAGCCTGGCCAACATGGTGAAACACCATCTCTACTAAAAATAAAAAAATTGGCTGGGCACGGTGGCTCACGTCTGTAATCCCAGCACTTTGGGAGGCCGAGGCAGGTGGATCATGAGGTCAGGAGATTGACACCATCCTGACCAACATGGTGAAAGCCTGTCTCTACTAAAAATACAAGAATTAGCTGGGCATGGTGGCACACGCCTATAGTCCCAGCTACTCCGGAGGCAGAGGCAGGAGAATCGCTTGAACCCAGGAGGCGGAGGTTGCAGTGAGCCAAGATTGTGCCACTGCACTCCAGCCTGGCGACAGAGCAAGACTCCGTCTCAAAAAAAAAAAAAAAAAAATTAGCCAGGTATGGTGGTGGACGCCTGTAACCCCAGCTACTTGGCTGGGAGGCTGAGGCAGGAGAATTGCTTGAGCCCAGGAGGTGGAGACTGCAGTGAGCAGAGATAGCGCCATTGTATTCCAGGAACCTGGGGGACAAGAGCAAAACTCCGTCTCAAAAAAAAAACAACAACAACAAAAAACAGCATTTAACTGGAATATCTCCAGCAGGGTACACAAGTAACTGAAAACACGTTACCTCTGGTCAGCTTGGGGATAGAAGGAGGGATCTTTACATCATATGTCCTATGGAACATTTAGTATTTTATACCATGTGAATATACTATTAAAAATACATCTAAATATACATTGAATGAGGAAGAAAGGTATGCTTCAGGAATATAGCCCTATATCAGCTCTTTGAAGTAAGGCATAACTGCCCAGGGTAGCCACTCACCAAGAGGCCTGGGAAGGTGCATGTGTACTTTGATCAGAAGACCCCAAGAGACGTTGGAATCTGCTTGGCCTGTTGGTGTGCAGTCTGAGCCTGTTGGGGAAACATCCTTTCCTTTGCAAAGAATCGGGCCTAGGGGTTAGCTAGTGGGGTTCATCCTACTTTGAGTCCTAGCGCCTTAGTAAGGTTCATCATTCTGCCTCCCAAGTGTCAGCTTCAAATGCCTTCCCATTTCAAAATTTTACAACTCTTCAAAACACATTGAAATATACTTCTAAATATGATGAAAAGAGCAATTTTTTCCCATGGCTACTGATAAACTTCTCAACAAACGAGCAGAGAGGAAAGGACTTGCTGGTCTGTGCTACCAGTGGCGGCTGGGCAACAGTGGTGCGAGCAGACCCAACAGCACTTGTGACCGGTGCCAATGACAAGCCAAACGGGACCTGAGTTAATGCAGGAAGGACAAATATTTAATCCATAATAAATGCTGCAGCAGGGAGAATGAGGGAGGAGGAGGGAGGCATAGGCTGTAGTCAGGGAAGGAGAAATAACTGAAAAGCAGGAAGGAGGCTGTCAATGTGATTAGGCTCTCTGGCTTTACTACCTGGAGCTTATCAAAATTAGGCCCCTACTCTCTCACAAAGCCTGGGAGATGGGCCCTATCAAACAGTTGATTCTCTCGGCAGCCTCTCTCCCAGGCAGGAACGTAAGAAAGCTGGAGCAGTCATCCTCAGGACACGGTCTTGAGTTGTTAGAAACTGTGCCAGTGTTCCAGCCAGACCAACATGGTGAAACCCTGTCTCTACTACAAAATATAACAAAAAAATTAGCCGGGCGTGGTGTTGGGCACCTGTAGTCCCAGCTACTTGGGAGGCTCAGGCAGGACAATGACGTGAATCCGGGAGGCGGAGCTTGTAGTGAGCCGAGATCGCACCACTGCACTCCAGCCTGGGCGACAGAGTGAGACTCTGTCTCCAAAACAAAAAAAAAAGAAAAAAAAAAAAGAAACTGTGCCAGTGTTTGCTCCAGGGTGTGTGTGTGTGGGAAGGAAAAAGACGATGTGGATGAAACCATTTATGCTGGGAGTATGCAGTTTTTAGAGGCCAAGGTTGAGGTCCAGCTGAGAAGAGGGCCCAGAGAGTCCTGACCAGAAGGAGTGAGCCTTTGTCCTGGTGGTGAACACATGTGAAACAGCACATCTCACCCCTCCTGACACATACAAGGACATATTCAATGTCAAGGGCAGGGGCTGTAGAGCAGCAATGCCATGTGGAACCCTAGGAAGATCAATTTTGTAGTTCACCACCTGGCTAAATGGTGGCATTTAGGCAAGGTCCCTGTGTCAAAACCAAGGCCATCATCATGCTGTGGTACTGATGAAGATATATGAAGAAAATCTAACGTTGCATTAACAAGAAACTGACTTTAAGAAGGTATACGTAACAAGAGCCAGTGTATATGAATACATTCGTCTCATCTTTTATTTTTTATTTATTTATTTATTTATTTTTGAGACGGCGTCTCGCTCTGCCGCCCAGGCTGGAGTGCAGTGGCCGGATCTCAGCTCACTGCAAGCTTCGCCTCCCGGGTTTATGCCATTCTCCTGCCTCAGCCTCCTGAGTAGCTGGGACTGCAGGTGCCCGCCACCTCGTCCGGCTAGTTTTTTTGTATTTTTTAGTAGAGACGGAGTTTCACCGGGTTAGCCAGGATGGTCTCGATCTCCTGACCTCGTGATCCGCCCGTCTCGGCCTCCCAAAGTGCTGGGATTACAGGCGTGAGCCACCGCGCCTGGCCTCATCTTTTATTCTTAACCTAATTTTTTTTAGATGGAGTTTCACTCTTGTCACCTGGGCTGGAGTGCAGTGGTGCGACCTTGGCTCACTGTAACCTCTGCCTTCAGGTTCAAGTGATTCTCCTACCTTGGCCTCCTAACTAGCTGGGATTATAGCCGTGCGCCGTCATGCCCAGCTAATTTTGTATTTTAGTAGATACGGGGTTTCCCCATGTTGGCTGGGATGGTCTCGAACTCCTGACCTAAGGTGATCCACCACCCTCAGCCTCCCAAAGTGCTGAGATTACAGGCATGAGCCACTGCACCTGGTTTACTCAATGTAAATCTCAAGAAACATTTTTATTTAGCATATTTTAAAATTCATTAATACTGAGTGCTCTATCTGGTGATTCATCACCTGAGTCCAGAGATAACAAAGGGTCACTTAATTTCTAGACATCTTAACTGTCGTGTCAGTCAACCAAAACACTGACAAAATGAAAAACTACAAACATAGTAGCTGCACCTGTTTCTTCTAAAGAAATATATTTTATTCCACAAAGTGCGACAGAATTTCTCAAATACATGCAAAAAGAAATAACTAAAAACGAACCAGTATCAATCGTTGGATAAAGATAGCACTGAAGGGTGGGAGGCTGTCTCCCAACTTCTTTCCTGAGCAATTCATCCTCCTAACTGTGATTCCTGTGCTCCTTGCTGATTTTGACAAGAACCATTCCTATATATGTTTAGTTCAGGGCTTAAAATAAAGATGGGTTTCCCTTGTGTAGTATTCACACTACTAAAAAGTCATGGGCAGATCTGATGGGAGGGAAGAAAAAGGATCACTCTTTGTGTTGGCTTAGACTAAATCTCATTGCAAAGTTGAGTCCCCAAGAGCTACCAGCAGCAGTTCCACTCTACCAGCCCTTTAACCTACTTACAACGCACTCGCCAGTCACTGGCAAGGGTTTTCAGTGTAGGAGCTGACCAGTGGGGTTTTACTTTAGTGGGTTTGTGGGGTTTTTTTTTTTTTTTTTGAGACAGGGTCTCACTCTGTCATCCAGGCTGGAGTGCAGTGACACAATCATGGCTCACTGTAGCCTCAGCCTCCTGGGCTTAAGCAATCCTCCCCCCTCAGCCTCCCCAGCAGCTAAGACTACATGTGTGTCCCCACACCCCGAAAATTTTTGTATTTTTTGTAGAGACAGGGTTTTGCCATGTTGCTGGTCTTGCAATCCTGGGCTCCAGTGATCCTCCCACCTCGGTCTCCCAAAGTGCTGGAATTAGAAGTGTGAGCCACCACGCCAGGCCAGATTTATTTTTTTAAGAAAGAAACACTCACTACAAGAGCTTGCGTGAGAGATTCTCATGTTCTTTTCTTGTATTGAGCATCAGGATTCAAAACCAGCAGGCTCCTGGAAGGAGGTGAGAGCTGCTCTTTGAGGAAGTGAGAGCTGCTCCGGGTGGGTAGAGGGAGAGAGTTGCTCTGGGAGGAGGTGAGAACTGCTTAGGGAGGAAAAGAGAGCTGCTCTGTGAGGGAGTGAGAGCTGCTCTGTGCCCTGTGCGGGAGTGAGAGCTGCTCTGTGCCCTGTGTGGGAGTGAGAGCTGCTCTGTGCCCTGTGAGGGACTGAGAGCTGCCCTGTGTGGGAGTGAGAGCTGCTTTGTGTGGGAGTGAGAGCTGCCCTGTGTGGGAGTGAGAGCTGCTGTGCCCTGTGTCGGAGTGAGAGCTGCTGTGCCCTGTGTCGGAGTGAGAGCTGCTGTGCCCTGTGTGGGAGTGAGAGCTGCTCTGTGCCCTGTGTGGGAGTGAGAGCTGCTCTGGGCCCTGTGTGGGAGTGAGAGCTGCCCTGTGTGGGAGTGAGAGCTGCTCTGTGAGGGAGTGAGAGCTGTTCTGTGTGGCAGTGAGAGCTGCTCTGGGCCCTCTGTGGGAGTGAGAGCTGCTCTGGACCCTGTGTGGGAGTGAGAGCTGCTCTGGGCCCTGTGTGGGAGTGAGAACTGCTCTGGGAGGGGCAGTTGTTGAGGCTGAATTGTGCTTACAGCCAGCCTTAAAGGGACAACAGAGGAAAATGTTTTCTTAGGGCAAATAGAAAACTCCTTGCCAATAATGAATTGTGACGTTTTGCTTTTGTGAAGTTCGATTTTTTTTCTATCAAAGAATAGACCTCTTCTATGTGTTAGTTGATATTTATACATCAAATATCGGTAAATTACTTTTTTTTTTGAGACGGAGTCTCGCTCTGTCACCCAGGCTGGAACGCAGTGGCGCGATCTCGGCTCACTGCAACTTCCGCTTCCCAGGTTCAAGCGATTCTCTTGTCTCAGCCTCCCGAGTAGCTGGGACTACAGGCGCCTGCCACCACGCCCGGCTAATTTTTTGTAGTTTTAGTATTTCACCATGTTAGCCAGGATGGTCTCAATCTCCTGATGTCGTGATTCCCCCGCCTCGGCCTCCCCAAGTGCTGGGATTACAGGTGTGAGCCACTGTGCCCAGCCTGTAAATTACTTTTCATTATAAAACTGTGGGCTGGGCGCAGTTTTGGGAGGCCGAGGCAGGCAGATCACCTGAAGTCAGGAGTTCAAGACTAGCCTGGCCAACATGGTGAAACCCTGTCTCCACTCAAAATACAAACATGAGCTGGGTATGGTGGTGCACGCCTGTAATCCCAGCTACTCAGGAGGCTGAGGAGGGAGAATCACTTGAACCCAGGAGACAGAGGTTGCAGTGAGCTGAGATCGTACCATTGCATTCCAGCCTGGGCGACAAGAGTGAAACTGTCTCAAACAAACAAACTGTGGTGGTTTTAGCTGAGAAAGCAAAGGGTTATACTACTGTTTTGAAGTTCCATCTTTTCCTTTCTGACTATGCAAGACAAAGGAAGCCCTCAGCAGGGACATGTGTCTCCCCAGTGCTGCAGATGTGCTCCTCCAGAGCCATGAGCAGAGCCAGACTCAAACTACGTGCTTCAATCCAACAAGAACCTCCCTCCAAGAAAGGAACAGATGACGTGTGATAATGGCACTGTGGTTATGGAAGGATGCCATGTTTTGAGGAGATTTACACTAAAGTATGTACTGGTGAAATGATATGCTATCTGGGATTCGCTTTAAATACAGCAAAGAAGAAAAAAAGAAAGGGATAAAAAAGCAAATGTAAAATATGTAGATTCCTTATTTTTCATATGCTACTGAAATTTTTCATAATCAAATTAAAAAATTATATACTTAAAAATCCCTATAGAATCACTTATTTTTTTATTTTTACAGATGGGGTTTCACTATGTTGCCCAGGCTGAAGTGCAGTAGCTATTCACAGGTGCAGTCCCATTCCTGATCAGCACAGGAGTTTTAACCTGCTTTAATGGGAGTTTCTGACTTGAGCCGGCTCACCCTCCATTAGACAATCTGGTGGTCCCCTGCACCCAGGAAGTAAACTGTATTGTAGACACCTGAATGACATAGCAAACCACAGCCCAGAACTCCTCGGCTCAAGGGATCCTCCCACCTTAGTCTCCTGAGTAGCAGCAACTACAGGCACATGCCACTGTGCCTTGCCAGAATCATTTATTACTTGGATACTTTGGGGAGTTAGGGAATCTCCTTGAGTTCTAAATTGGTACTTGTCATGACTTTATCTTTTAAAAGTGAATGAATTTTCTTTTCAACTGACCAATGTTTTAACGTTTACCTGCATATGAGTATCTATAACAGTTCATTTTTCATCCCTTAATATCTCTGGAAAGATATCCGCATACTAATTATTTTTAAATATTATTTTTATTTTATTTGAGACAGGGTCTCGCTCTGTTCCCCAGGCTGGAGTGCAGTGAGCAATCACAGCTCACTGCAGCCTCGACCTTCCAGGCTCAAGCAATCCTCCCACCTCAGCCTCCTGAGTAGCTAGGACCACTGGAATGTGCCACTGCACCTGGCTAGTTTTTAATTTTCTGTAGAGATGGGGTCTTGCTACATTACCCTGGTTGGTCTTGAACGCTTGGCCTCAAGCAATTCTCCTGCTCTGGCCTCCCAAAGTGCTAAGATTACAGGCATGATTTTAGGCCTGACCTAAAATTTATTTTTAAACCATTTGAACTAAATGAATTTAAAATTCTGTACTAAAATATTCTTTTAAATAATCCTATTACACTAATTACTCAAGTCCTGATTCCACTCCACTCCAAATAGCAAATAAAGGTCATTATTTCTTGCAAAACATGTACATGAAAAAGCTTTCATCTCACAGATGTCCCAGAGGTGCACAGGCATTCAGTGACTGTTACTGCTTCTCTCCCCAGATGACCTGACAGTGCCTAGCTGCCGTGAAGACCCAGTGGCCTCAGGGACACGATCACACTAGCACACAACAGATCGCACAGGGTGCAAAACCTCCTTAGCAGATGAGAAGGGATTTGGGACCTACCTTTTGCATCCCAAAGCAAAAAGGATAAACCTTCCCTCTTTCTAGGTTTAAAAAACACAAAACTAAATACAACCAGCACTGAGGCTAGAGAAGAAAATGCCACCTACTAGTACTGCATGTGCCAAGACCTGAAAAGCTAAAAGCTTTATCATGGTGACTATTTAATACTTATCAGCCCGAACTCTTTCTACTTTATTTGAAATCATGCTTTAAGAGCGTCTAAGAAACTAGCTGGGCGCCGTGGCGGGCGCCTGTAGTCCCAGCTACTCTGGAGGCTGAGGCAGGAGAATGGCGTAAACCCGGGAGGCGGAGCTTGCAGTGAGCTGAGATCTGGCCACTGCACTCCAGGCTGGGTGACAGAGCGAGACTCCGCCTCAGAAAAAAAAAAAAAAAAAGAGCGTCTAAGAAAATACCAGATTTAAGACTCTCTCCTTTTAAAAAGTTTTTTTTTTTTTTTTTTTTTTTTTTTGAGACGGAGTCTCGCTTTGTCGCCCAAACTGGAGTGCAGTGGCCAGATCTCTGCTCACTGCAAGCTCCGCCCTTCAGGTTCACGCCATTCTCCTGCCTCAGCCTCCCAAGTAGCTGGGACTACAGGCGCCCGCCACCTCGCCCAGCTAGTTTTTTGTAATTTTTAGTTGAGACGGGGTTTCACCAGGTTAGCCAGGATGGTCTCGATCTCCTGACCTTGTGATCCGCCCGTCTCGGCCTCCCAAAGTGCTGGGATTACAGGCTTGAGCCACCGCGCCCGGCCTTAAAAAGTTTTAGTATTTATAAAGAAATATTACTTCTACTCCCAGAAAACTAAAACCTGGATATTGCTAGCAAAAACATGTACTAGGTGAAGAATTCTCATTTCAAAAACAACTACCTTCTAAGCAAGGACAATTTCTATAGAATATTCTTTAAATAGGGAGATTCCTGTAGGTGGGTAGTTAAAATATAATCATGTTTTCAAAAATTCACTTTACCTACATTCTTTCATCCACTATATAAAGTGAGGTATATCTGTACCTGTATTTCAGGAGAACCATTAACTTCCCTTCAAGTGACACATTCTGGTCAAGTTATGTGAAACCTTAAATACTTTCAGTTAAGCTGGTTTGAGCACAATCATCTATAAACGTTAAGTAAAAATAAATAGTCCCAGAGAGAAACACAGGAAGTAGAATCAACAGGACCTGGTGACTAAATGAAGGTTGGAGGTACAGAAAAGAGAGTCCAGGCCAGGCATGGTGGCTCACACTTGTAGTCCCAACACTTTAGGAGGCTGAGGCGGGTGGATCACTTGAGGTCAGGAATTCGAGACCAGCCTAGCCAACATGGTGAAATCTCGTCTTTACTAAAAATACAAAAATGAGCCAGGCATGGTGGCACATGCCTGTGTAGTCCCAGCTACTTGGGAGGGTGAGGCACGATAATCACTTGAACCCGGGAGGCAGAGGTTGCAGTGAGCTGAGATCGTGCCACTGGGCAACAGAGCGAGACTCCATCTCAAAAAAAAAAAAAAAAAAAAAAGAAAAAAAAAAGTCCCAGTTTAGGGCATAAATGATTCCCAGTTTAGGACACAAACGATGAGCAATTCCCAGTTTAGGGCATACAAGATGAGCAAGAGAGGAGTGCAGCTGAGGGGCCAGAGGGAGGAGAGACGGGGTGGAGAGGATGCTAAGTTCAGACCACAGTGGACTTGAGCAATGTCTACATCTACCTGGAGTTGCTCTGCAGGCATGATGGTGGTGGTGACAGTGATGGCATCGCAGTGTGAAGGACAAGAGCGATGAGTGCGGGACAGGTGTGGGGAGCCGGCAGTGGACAGACGGGAGCTGATGCATCTGTGGCAGTGGAAGAAATCACCCAAAGGATAGGAAAAAGGGAAGAGGCCTGAGGTTGGAACCTCAGAAGGGGGAACGAATTGGAAAGGCATGCCATGTAAGAGCCAGGGAAGGAGATGACAGGGATGGGAGGAGGAGGTGAGATCCAGCTGGGAGAGGCATTGCTAGAAAGGACGTGCCTGGATGTGTTGACAGGGTCTAGAAGATGCCAACCAAGGTAGCCAAGCAGAGGACGGAAGCACCAGGCTGCCAAGGAGATCGCATCTGAGGCCAAGAGCCCAGAGAGAAGCATGCTCTGTGGCTCCTGGGGTAAGAAACAGGAACCAGTGACTGGGGAGGGAAGCTGCAAATGCCCGGAAGACACACAAAGGATACACATCTTTGCTTGACCCAGGACGGGAGCTACCCTGACTGTGGGGGGAAATGGGTGTCACTAACTTCCATAAGCTGTAACACCCTGGAATTGTCTTAAGATGATTTTAAAAATGGTTCACGCACCCAAATTATTTATGTGCCTCACTGCAGGAGCTCTGTGGAGATGGGGTGTTAGAGATGACACAGGGACAAAGCCACAGTCTGGGAAGAGTTCTTGGCAGAATCCGTTGTCTCCCACAGCAGAGAAATGCCTGGGGGCTGCTTCCTGGAGATCCCCCAGGAAGGGCAGGAACAAGGAAAGGGTTTTCTTCCCATGCCATTTTATGTATGTGGTAACTTTCATTCAGAAGTTACCACAAAATTCTTCCACATTCAAACTGGAGTCTCAAATTGAAGTATGGGGCTCTTCTTTTGACCTATCCTCAGTGGCCTCAGTCACATCAGCTAGTCACCGCCCTAGGAGGACCACACTCAGCCTGGAAATGCTGGGTGGCATATTGGCAAGTCTACCTTTTTCATGGAAACACAGCTCAGGTTCTCACCGCATTCTCTAGTTGAAAGGCTTTGCAAGTGAATTGGCAGTTAGCTAAGATCCAAAACATGCTGGAAGAATATTTCAAAATGTCAACGTCTCAAATAACTTTCACATATCAAGGGGCAAGGTATTCTCCTAAACCCAAGGAGAACACAGAGGCAATGAAACATTCTCTCTGGCACACTCTGCTGTGATGCTGGGTGTTTCCAGAACTGCAAAAGCTTCACTGTTGCAGCATTTCTCTGGATCAACTTAGGACCCAGATATTCTTCCCAGTCATACTTACATTTATTTGACATTTTCTCTTTGTGTCATTCTGGTTTGCTCCCAAGCCCTATAAAACCCGTTCTATTTATAAATATATCCCAAGTTTCTAAAGCTGAGTTTATATCACTATTTCTTCTGTAACTTTTCTGTTCTCCAAAATATTTTCTATCAGTCTATTATGAACTGAATTGCATGCTCCAAAACTCATATGCTGAATTTTGTTGAACAAATGTATTGAACCCCAAATGTGACTATTTTTAGAGATGGAGCCTGTAAAGAGGTAATTAGTTAAATGGGGTAGTATGAGTGGGACCCTAATCCAATAGGACTGGTGTCCTTACAGGAAGAGGAAGAGACACTGGAAATGTGGGTGCACAGAGAAAAGTCCATGTGAGAACACAATAAGAAGGCAGGTGTCTGTAAGCCAAGAAGACAGAACTCAGGAGAAATCAGACCTGCCAACAGCTTGATCTTGGACTTCCAGCCTCCAGAACTGTGAGAAATACATTTCTGTTGTTGAAACTGCCCAGTCTGTGATATTGTGTCATGGCAGCCCAAGCAAACTAATATAGAGTCCTTACCCACTAAATAGATTCCAAGTAGGATTACATTCCCTTCTTGCAATTTAATGGAAGACAAATTTTAGCCTGAAGTAAAACACATCCTTTGAACAAATTAGCTGTTTAAGTGTAGATGACATTAACAACATACTGTGAAAAATAACTTCTTTTTGAGACAAAGTTTCCCTCTTGTTGCCCAGGCTGGAGTGCAGTGGCACCATCTCAGCTCACTGTAATGCCTCCCAGGTTCAAGTAATTCTCCGCCTCAGACTCCAGAGTAGCTGGGGCTACAGGCGCATGCCACCACACCTGGCTAATTTTTTTGTATTTTTAGTAGAGACGGGGATTCACCGTGTTAGCCAGGATGATCTCGATCTCCTGACCTCATGATCCACACTCCTCGGCCTCCCAAAGTGTTGGGATTACAGGCGTGAGCCACTGTGCCTGGCAACTTTTGTTTTTACAAAGGTTCCATCAAACTCAGCAACCCTCAGACTGGGATGAGAGTTTTAGCGTGGTTCAGGGTAAAGAATATGTTACCTTTAAAGTATTCTTACCAAAACTGTTTACTCCTACTCTAATCTAGACTCAACTTCCAGTTTATAGGAAATACAAGAGCTGGAAGGAAATGATACTATGAGTAACCACAATCAGACAAATCTAGAGTGTGGGGACAGCCTATAAGGTAGCCACACTGACTTCATGAAAAAGTCAATTTAAAAAAAAGGAAACCATTCTAGACTAAAAGACTGAAGAGACAGAACAACCAACTGCTGTACGTGAATTAAACTGGATCCTGGTTCCAAAAAACCAAAAAAGACTATGAAACACATTCCTGTAACAATTCAGGAAATACGAAGATAGCCTAGATACCAGATAATGTCATTGCTAATTTCTTAGGGGTGCCTGTGCAGGTGAAAGGCTTTATTCTCAGGAAGCACATATATAAAGTGCAAATATGGCTATTTATTTCAGGGAGGTTTTTCTCAACTTTTCTGTACATTTGAACACATTCGTAACAGAAAGTTGGCAACACAGTGCACAATACAGGCGCACACTACCACGCCCAGCTAATTTTTGTATTTTTAGTAGAGATGGGGTTTCGCCAATTTGGTCAGGCTGGTCTCGAACTCCTGACCTCAGGTGATCCACCCGCCTCGGCCTCCCAAAGTGCTGGAATTAGAGGAGTGAGCCACTGCGCCCTGCGATGTACTGTTTATATTTTTTAAAGTTGACAGGAAGTAGCCTAAAATTCCACTATAATCCAAAATAGCTCAAGATGTGAGGAAGAGGTTTACTTCTGGAAGCTGTTTTAACTCACATTAAAGGCAGAAAGTTCTCGGGGAAGCAGGAAGAGACTGAGTCGGCTTCCTGCTGCTCTACCTTCATGTCCACTGTTCAGAGCCCCCTGAGCTGCAGAGGTGCTGCTTTCTACACCGAACTCCTGACATTATAGCCATTAGGCTGGCGCACAAACTGTGTTTGTACTATTTTTTCATTAATAAAATAAACCGAGCAACAGATATGAATGAGTGGCAGAGACGGGAAGAGGAGTATTCCTGCTCTATGTCCCAGTTCAAACAGGACTGACAAGAGTGCCTGACACACATCTTCTCTGTGGTAAATTCTTCCCAGGGTCCTTATTGCTTCCATGACCTGTAAACCCCCCCTTTTTTTTTTTTTTTAATATTTGTTTTTTTAAAGAGATGGGGTCCCGCTATGTTGCCTAGGCTGGTCTCGAGAACTCCTGGGCTCAAGTGAGCCTCCCACCTCAGCCTCCTGACTAGCTGAGACAACAGGCACCCTGCTGCAACCCTTTTATTTAAAGGCAGTGGGGGCACTTTCCTAGAAGAAAATCCCACCTGTTAATAAAAGCAGTCATCAGGACAGAGGCTGGGGCCAAGGGCCCAGTTGCTTGCCACATCAGCTCTTTCCTCACACCAAGGTCTACAGAGTCAAGGCCAGGCACGTCAGCATGGTCTCCATGCTTCCCATGGCCATTGTGCTACCGACTCCTCCAGCCCCAGGAGTCCCCCTTCACATTCCAGAGCAGCAGGAAACCACTCCCTGTGGTACATGCACACTATGGTGTCAATACTCTGGAACTCTGCTCAGGCTGCCTGGAACAACGTACCCCAGATTCAACTTGGGAGTCACAGCCAGCCCTTCCTGGGAAGTCCTCCTCCACACGTTGCCAAGCCATGGCAGCAGTATTCTGTGTAAGGAGAGGTCTGTCTCCTCAACAGGTCCAATTGTACCTCAAAGGCAAGAGCCACATCTCTCTCACTGCTGTATTCCCAGTGGACTCCCTGCCTGTCCTACATGTGCGCAGTGTGCTGGGGACACTGGCTGGTACAACTCATCAGAGGACCCTGAGATGAACCTCACAGATGGCTCATGGGTTCCACCACTCTAGGCGAGGAAAGAATGTGAAGCCAAGACTTCCACTCCTGGCTTTTTAAGGGCTTTCACATCTGTTCCTTCATTTGATCATTACAAAAGCCCTGCGGATTAGGCAGGAAATAATACATAGTCCTTGTCACACAGGAGAATCTGACACAGGAGAGATCAGGTGCCTTAGGCAAGGTCACTTGGGCAAGGTCACTTAATGCAACACACTTCTGAGACTCTGGGGGTAGTAAAAAGCTATAAAAATGCAGCTTTACAATAAATGAATCTAAGCATTTCATATAAATACACACAAATACTAGGGATAATTGGAAGTCTTTGGGGGAAAGCAAGGGAAGAAACATGGAGTTGAAAATACCTTTTCATAAATCTCATAATACCAATTTTGAGAAGAGAAAAAATATTTGCCTTTTTACTTGAAAAATGAAACATTAAATATATAGTGACTAGAGGAAAGCAATTCAGTTAAAAAAAAGTGGCTCAAATATGAAAGTTATGCTTCCATATTACACTGCTTGGTTTCTTTAATCAATAATAAACTTAAATCTCTGCTACAAAACATCCTGGCATTATATGTACTCTGCTGTACAAGGAAAACACAAGTTTTATATTTACAAAGGTTTTAACTAGTCAATCCTTATATTTTAAAAATGAATTTCATTTCATTTCATTTCATTTTTGAGATGGAGTCTTGCTCTGTCGTCTAGGCTGGAGTGCAGTGGCACAATCGCAGCTCACTTCAACCTCTACCTCCTGGTTCAAGCAATTCTCCTGTCTCAGCTTTTGAGTAGTTGGGACTACAGGTGCCCACCACCATGCCTGGCTAATTTTTGTAATTTTTTTTAGCAGAGAAGGGGTTCATTATATTGGTTAGCCTGGTCTCGAACTCCTGACCTTAGGTGATCCACTCGCTTTGGCCTCCCAAAGTGGTGGGATTACAGGCGTGAGCCACCACGCTCAGCCTCCAAAATGAATTATCAATATAGAATTGTATTGTTCTTACATGTTATTTTCTCATGAAAGTCAAACAGGCATATTAAATTTTGAAATTCAATTTTTAAAAAATGAACCAGAGGCTCATTAGCATAAAATAACTGCTTATAATCTTTTGATTCACTTCCCTCCAGCTCTTTTTAGCATATGCATGGGCTTCTTTGTTGTCTTACGATGTAGGAATATACCACACATCCCATTTCCTATCCTGATTGTTTTAGCTTCGTATCAACTTAGTTGATATCTAATATCAACTGCATATTTATGCAGATTTTATTAATAAAAGTGTATGCACATTTTATATAATTAAAATGTTAAATTAATGTTACCATACTGGTGGGAAATGTTGTTTCTCCAATTTATGATTCATTTAAAATTTTTGTTTTAATTTTTACTTGGACAGTTTTTCTTTTTTTTTTTTTTGAGACAGTCTCTCTCAGTCGCCCAGGCTGGAGTACAGTGGCGCAATCTCGGCTCACTGCAACATCTGTCTCCCAGGTTCACGCCATTCTCCTGCCTCAGCCTCCCGAGTAGCTGGGACTATAGGCACCCACCACCACACCCGGCTAATTTTTTTGTATTTTTAGTAGAGACTGGGTTTCACCGTATTAGCCAGGATGGTCTCGATCTCCTGACCTCATGATCCGCCCACCTCGGCCTCCCAAAGTGCTGGGATTACAGGCGTGAGCCACTGCGCCCAGCCCTACTTGGACAGTTTTATTGTTCTTTTCCATTGTGATTTTTTTTTTTTTTTTGAGACGGAGTCTCGCTCTATCGCCCAGGCTGGAGTGCAGTGGCATGATCTCGGCTCACTGCAAGCTCCGCCTCCCGGGTTCGAGCAGTTCTCCCGCCCCAGCCTCCTGAGTAGCTGAGACTACAGGCGCCTGCCACCGTGCCCGGCTAATTTTTTTGTATTTTTAGTAGAGACGGGGTTTCACTGTGTTAGCCAGGATGGTCTCGATCTCCTGACCTCGTGATCCGCCCGCCTCGGCCTCCCAAAGTGCTGGGATTACAGGCGTGAGCCACCACGCCCAGCCTCCATTGTGATTCTTAGAGAGGCTTTTGCACCAGCTCCCCTTCTCCTGCCCCTTTCTTCCCTCCGAGCTCACATGATTTTAACATCACACACCCACCACATTTCAGAGGTGTTACCTGTTGGTCATCAGGAGTCCATATGCCACACGTAATTTGACTTTCCAAGTTGATTTCGGATGACCAGTGTCTTTGTCCACTGACAGAACCAACCAGGACAAACCCATCTCGATAGGAAATAAGTGCTTGAGTTCCATCATGGCTCCACGTGAAATCACTCACCTTGGGGACACACACACAGAAAAGGGTCAATTTGTAATCTGAAAAGGAAAACACTTTTATCAAAGTCTACACATAGTCATTAACTTAGCCTTTTGGCTAAGATGGAGATGGCCTTAAAACATAACATACGTTATTTGAAAGCTTTAAAAAAAATTATTGAGGCCAGCCACAGTGCCTCATGCCTGTAAACCCAGAATGCTGGGAAGCTAAAGTGAGAGGATCATCTGAAGCCAGGAGTTCGAGCCCAGCCTAGACAACATAGCGAGATCCTACCTCTACAAAAAATTTTAAGAATTAGTCGGGGTCAGGTGCGGTGCTCATGCCTGTAATCCCAGCACTTTGGGAGGCTGAGGCAGGCAGATCACTTGAGGTCAGGAGTTCGAGACCAGCCTGGCCAACATGGTGAAACCCCGTCTCTACTAAAAATACAAAAATGAGGCAAGCGTGATGGTGCGTGCCTGTAGCCCCAGCTACTCAGGAGGCAGAGGTGACAGAATCACTTGAACCTGGGAGGCAGAGGCTGCAGTGAGCCAAGAGCGCACCATTGCACTCCAGCCTGGTCAACAGAGTGAGACTCTGTCTCAAAATAATTAGTCGGCAGTGGTGGCACACACCTGTGGTCTTAGCTACTCAGGAGGCTGAGGTGGGAGGATTGCTTGAGCCTAGGAGGTTGAGGCGTTAGTGAGCTATCACTGTGCCTCTATACTCCAGCCTGGGTGACAGAGTAAGGTATTGTCTCTAAAGAAATATTTTTAAGAAGAATGACTGAAACTGACTTCAGTGCATACTGTGCATCAACAGCGTTCTATGTGTTTCATGTACATTAATTCATTAAGCCTCAAGTCAACAGCCTATGGAAGGTATTATTGTTCTCATCCACAGAGAAGACTCAGTCAACAGAGGAGGCAAGAGACAGAAACAGGAAAAATCCCAGGAAAAGCTGGCTACAGGGTCCTTCCTTTCAACCACTGTTACACTGCCTCTCACTTATGGTTAGTAATAGATTCTCCATCAGTGTCTGTTGGCCCCTTACCAAAATAGTAAAGCTCTAAGTTTCTGATTATATTCCCCCTCAGTCTTGCTAACAATACCCCCTCAATCAGAATGAAGGAAAAAAAAATCTAACTGAAAAACATTACTTATACTTGGGTGTTAAGTTTATCAAATGCATTTATTACATCTATTCAAATGATCACATTTTTCCCTCTATTAATCTACTGTGGTAATTTGTTTGTATGGATTTTTACACATCATCCTATGCTTGCATACCTACCAGAGTCCAATTTAGAGGTAAAGTATTGTCTTTTGTATGCACAGCTGAAACTGATTTGCTAGTGTCTTTAGATTTTCTGCATCTGCATTCATGAATGTAGTAGACCTGTGATTTTGTTTTGGTAATGTACATCTCTGGATTTAGCAGGGTTATGTTACCTCTCTTAGGATGAGCTGAAGTAGTCTCTCTTTTTCCAATGCCTGGGAGAATTTGTATAAACTGAGATGATTTGTTGCTTCAAAGTTTAGTAGACAAGCCTGCCAAATCATCTGGCTATGTATTTTTGTAATGGGGAGATTAACCACTTCTTCAATTTAATAGTTCTAGTACTAAACTTTCACGTTTTCTTTTGAGACAGAGTTTTGCTCTGTTGCCAGTCTGGAATGCAGTGACACAATCTTGGCTCAGTGCAACCTCCACCTCCCGGGTCCAAGCGATTCTCTTGCCTCAGTCTTCTGAGTAGCTGGGATTACAGGCACGCACCACCACATCCAGCTAATTTTTGTATTTTTAGTAGAGATGGGTTTTTGCCATGTTGGCCAGGCTAGTCTCCAACTCCTGACCTCAAGTGATCTGTCCGCCTCAGCCTCCCAAAGTGCTGGAATTACAGGTGTGAGGCACTGCACCCAGTCTAAACTTTCAACCTTTTTACTTCTTGAGTCAGTTCTGATATTTTAGGGCTGAGCGCGGTGGTTCACGCCTGTAATTCCAGCACTTTGACAGGTCGAGGCAGCCGGATCACAAGGTCAAGAGATCAAGACCATCTGGTCAACATGGTGAAACTCCGTCTCTACTAAAAATACAAAAATTAGCTGGGCATGGTGGTGCGCACCTGTAGTCCTAGCTACTCGGGAGGCTGAGGCAGGAGAATTGCTGGAACCCAGGAGGTGGAGGTTGCAGTGAGCCGAGATCGTGCCACTGCACTCCAGCCTGGCAACAGAGAGAGACTCTATCTTAAAAAAAAAAAAAGTTCTGATAATTTTGAAAAGGAATTTGTCCATTTCATGTAAGTTTTCAAAACAGTTGGCAAGTAGTTGTTAATATTTTCCTTTTAAAAATAACTTTATTAAGGTATAATTTACATGCAGTAAAGTCCCCCTTCGCCCCAGGAGTCAATCCCCAACCCTAGTCCTAGGCAAACAGTGATCTGATTTCTGTAACTGTTGTTCGTTCTAGAATTTTACACAAATGAGACCTTCTGTGTCTAAATACTTTTACTCAGCATAAAGATGTTGAGAGTCACCTGAATTATGTGTGTCAGTAGTTCATTCCTTTTTATACATATTATTCCACTGTACGAATATACCACAATTTGTCTATCCAAATTGCTATTCAGCAAAGTCTCAGGATACAAAATCAACACACAAAAATCACTAGCATTCCTACACACCACCAAGAGCCAAACCAGGAACAAACTCTTATTCGCAATTGCCACAAAAAGAATAAAACGCCTAGGAATACAGCTAACCAGTGAGGTGAAGGATCTCTACAAGGAGAACTACAAAACACTGCTCAAAGAAATCAGAGATAGGCCGGGTGCAGTGGCTCACGCCTATAATCCCAGCACTTTGGGAGGCCGAGGCGGGTGGATCACCTGAGGTCGGGAGTTCGAGACCAGCCTGACCAACATGGAGAAACCCCGTTTCTACTAAAAATACAAAATTAGCTGGGCCTGGTGGCACATGCCTATAATCCCAGCTACTAGGGAGGCTGAGGCAGGAGAATTGCTTGAACCTGGGAGGCGGAGGTTGCGGTGAGCCGAGATTGCGCCATTGCACTCCAGCCTGGGCAACAGGAGTGAAACTCTAACTCAAAAAAAAAAAAAAAGAAAGAAAGAAATCAGAGATCAGAGATGACACAAACAAATGGAAACACACTCCATGCTCATGGATAGGAAGAATCAATATCACTAAAAGGGCCATACTACCCAAAACAGTTTACAGATTTAGTGCTATTTCTATCAAACTACCAAAGACATTCTTCACAGAACATTTTAAAATTCATATGGAACCAAAAAAGAGCCCAAAGAGTCAAGGCAGTCCTAAGCAAAAAGAATAAAGCTGGAGGCATCATGCTACCTGACTTCAAACTATACTACAGGGATACAGTAACCAAAACAGCATGGTACTGGTACAAAAACAGACACACAGACCAATGGAACAGAACAGAGAATCCAGAAATAAGGCTGCACATTTACAACCATCTATCTTTGACAAAGGTGACAAAAACAAACAATGGGGAAAGGACTCCCTATTCAATAAATGGTGCTGGGATAACTGGGTAGCCATATGCAGAATATTGAAACTGGACCCCTTTCTTATACAATATATAAAAATCAACTCAAGATTAAAGACTTAACTATAAAAACCCTGGAAGACAATCTAGGCAATACCATTCTGGACATAGGAACGGGCAAAGATTTCATGATGAAGATACCAAAAGCAATCGCAACAAAAGCAAAAATTGACAAATAAGATCTAGTTGAACTAAAGAGCTTCAGAACAGCGAAAGAAACTATCAATAAAGTAAAAAGATAACCTACAGAATGGGAGAAAAATTTCACAAAGTATGCATCTGACAAAGGTCTAATATAAAGTATCTATAAGGATAAACAAATTTACAAGAAAACAACTCCATTAAAAAGTAGGCAAAAGGCCGGGTGCGGTGGCTCAAGCCTGTAATCCCAGCACTTTGGGAGGCCGAGACGGGCGGATCACGAGGTCAGGAGATCGAGACCATCCTGGCTAACACGGTGAAACCCCGTCTCTACTAAAAATACAAAAACTAGCCGGGCGACGTGGCGGGCGCCTGTAGTCCCAGCTACTCGGGAGGCTGAGGCAGGAGAATGGCGTAAACCTGGGAGGCGGAGCTTGCAGTGAGCTGAGATCTGGCCACTGCACTCCAGCCTGGGCGACAGAGCGAGACTCCGCCTCAAAAAAAAAAAAAAAAAAAAAAAAAAGTAGGCAAAAAATATGAACTGACAATTTTCAAAAGAAGACATACATGCAGTCAACAAGCATATTTAAAAAGGCTCAACATCACTGATTAGAGAAATGCAATCAAAACCACAATGAGATATCGTCTCACATCAGTTGGAATGGCTATGATTAAAAACTCAAAAAATAGGGAAAGGTGGTTCACGCCTGTAAATCCTAGCATTTTGGGAGGCCGAGGCAAGCAGATCATAAGGTTAAGAGATTGAGACCATCCTGGTCAACATGGTGAAGCCCCGTCTCTACTAAAAATACAAAAATTAGCTGGGTGTGGTGGCACGTGCCTGTAGTCCCAGCTACTTGGGAGGCTGAGGCAGGAGAGTCGCTTGAACCTGGGAGGCGGAGGTTACAGTGAGCTGAGACTGTGCCACTGCACTCTAGCCTAGCGACAGAGCAAGGCTCCATCTCGGAAAAAAAAAAAGTAATAATAAAATAAAATAAAAACTCAAAGAGTAACAGATGCTGGAGAGGATGCAGAGAAAAAGGAACACTTACACACTATTGGTTACGTTGTAAATTAGTTCAGCCATTGTGGAAAACAGTGTAGTGATTCCTCAAAGACCTAAAAACAGAACTACTATTAAATCCAGCAATCCCATTATGGGGTCTATACCCAAAGGACTATAAATCTGTCATAAAGACACATGCACATGTATGTTCACTGCAGCACTATTTATAACAGCAAAGACACTGAATCAACCTAAATGCCCATCAATGGTAGAGTGGATAAAGAAAATGTGGTACACATACACCATGGAATACTATGCAGCCATAAAAAAGAATGAAATTAGGCTAGGCGCGGTGGCTCATGCCTGTAATCCCAGCACTTTGGGAGGCCAAGGTAGGCAGATCACGAGGTCAGGAGATGAAGACCATCCTGGCCAACATGGTGAAACCCCGTCTCTACTAAAAATACAAAGATTAGCTGGGCATGGTGGCACATGCTTATAATCCCAGCTACTCAGGAGGCTGAGGCAAGAGAATCACTTGAACCCGGGAGGGAGATGGAGGTTATAGCGAGCCAAGATCGCGCCACTGCACTATAGCCTGGTGTCAGAGCAAGACTTTGCCTCAAAAAAAAAAAAAAAAAAAGAACGAGATCATGTCCTTTGCAGGAACACGGATGGAGCTGGAGGCCATTATGTTTAGCAAACTAACACAGGAACAGAAAATCAAATACAGCATGTTCTCACTTAACAATGACAAAAACACATGGACACATTGAGGGGAACAACACATACTGGGGCCTATCGGAGGGTGGAAGATGAAGGGTAGAAAAGAAGGAGAGGATCAGGAAAAATAACTAAAAGCTTAACACCTGGGTGACAAAACATGTGTACAACAAACCCCCATGACACAAGTTTACCTATGTAACAAATCTGCACATGTACCCCTGAACTACAAAGTTAAAACAAATTGCTAGACAGCTGGGTTGTTTCCAGCACTTAGTTATTATAAAATTACTATGAACATTCATGTGCAGGACTTTTATGACACATGATTTCATTTCATTGAGTAAATACCTAGGAGTGGAACTGTTGGGCCATATGGTAAATGTATGTTTAACTGTATAAGAAATTACTAAACTGTTTTCCAAAGTGGTTATGGCAGTGCCTGCAATCCTAGCTACTCAGAAGGCTAAGATAGGAGAATTGCTTGAACCTGGGAGGTGGAGGTTGCAGAGAGCCAAGATTGCGCCACTGCACTTCAGCCTGGGCGACAAAGTGAGACACTGTCTCAAAAAACCAAAGTGGTTATGTCATTATGTCATTTTACACTTGGATCTGCTGGGTTTTTTTTTTTTTTTTTGAGACGGAGTTTTGTTCTTCTTGTCCAGGCTAGTGTGCAATGGCACAATCTTGGCTCACCGCAACCTCCACCTCCTGGGTTCAAGCAATTCTCCTGCCTCAGTCTCCCAAGTAGCTGGGATTACAGGCGCCTGCTACCAAACCTGGCTAATTTTGTATTTTTAGTAGAGACAAGGTTTCTCCATGTTGGTCAGGCTGATCTCGAACTTCCGACCTCAGGTGATGCGCCCGCCTCAGCTTCCCAAAGTGCTGGGATTACAGGCATCAGCCACAACGGCAGCCTGTTGTCAGTCATTTTAATTTTAACTACTCTAGTAGGTGTATGCCATTGTCTTTCTAACTTGCATTTCCATAATGACTAATATGTTGGGCATCATTTCATGTGTTGATTGATCATCTACACATCTTTTGGGGTATATCTGTTCAAATCCCTTTCCATATACAGTTTGCCATTTTTTTTTTTTTTTTTGATACGGAGTCTCACTGTGTCGCCCAGGCTGGAGTGCAGTGGCGCGATCTCCGCTCACTGCAAGCTCTGCCTCCTGGGTTCCCGCCATTCTCCCGCCTCAGCCTCCGAGTAGCTGGGACTACAGGCGCCTGCCACCTCGCCCGGCTAGTTTTTTTTTTTGTATTTTTAGTAGAGACGGGGTTTCACCATGTTAGCCAGGAGGGTCTCAATCTCCTGACCTCGTGATCCACCCGCCTCGGCCTCCCAAAGTGCTGGGATTACAGGCTTGAGCCACCGCACCCGGCCCAGTTTGCCATTTGTATCCATGGATTCTGTATCCATGAATTCAACCAACTTTGAATAAAAAATAATTGGAAAAAATGACATTTGTATTGAACATGTACACTTTTTCCCCCTTGTCATTATCCCTAAATAATATAACAATTATTTATTTAGCATTTACATTGTATTAGGTATTACAAGCAATCTAGAGATGATTTAAAGTATACAAGATGGGCTGGGCGCAGTGGCTCACACCTGTAATCCCAGCACTTTGGGAGACCAAGGCAGGAGGATCACTTGAGGTCAGGAGTTTGAGACCAGCCTGATCAACGTGGTAAAACCCCGTCTCTACCCAAAATGCAAAAATTAGCCGGGCACAGTAATGTGCATCTGTAGTCCCAGCTACTCAAGAGGCTGAGTCAGGAGAATTGCTTGAATCTGGGAGGCAGAGCCAGTATCAAGCCATTGCTCTCCAACACACAGTGAGATGCCATCTCAAAATAAATAAATAAATAAATAAAGTATAAAAGATGATGTGCAAAGATTATATACAAACATTATACCGTTTTATACCATATACATGAGCATCTGTGAATTTTGGTATCTGTGGGAAGTCCTGGAACCAATCCCCCATGGATACCAAGGGATGATTACATGAATGCAGGCAAATATATTTAAAATATATATAGTAAATATCAGTTTTCACCTTCTGTCATAAAATTTCTCTACAAATTCTAGATATAATCCTTTATCAGATATGTGTATTTCAAATATTTTCTCCCAGTTTTTGGTTTGCCTTTTCATTTTTTTATTTTGAGACGGAGTCTCGCTCTGTCGCCCAGGCTGGAGCGCAGTGGCGCAATCTCGGCTCACTGCAAGCTCCGCCTCCCGGGTTCACGCCATTCTCCTGCCTCAGCCTCCGGTGGAGCTGGGACTACAGGCGCCCGCCACCTCGCCCTGCTAGTTTTTTCTATATTTTAGTAGAGACGGGGTTTCACCGTGTTAGCCAGGATGGTCTCGATCTCCTGACCTCATGATCCGCCCGTCTCGGCCTCCCAAAGTGCTGGGATTACAGGCTTGAGCCACCGCGCCCAGCCTGCCTTTTCATTTTTAAATGGTATCTTCCAAAGAGAAGAAGTTTAAATTTAAAAGAATTAATTTATAACTGGCCCATAATAAATGTATATATGTATAATAAATGTATATATTTATACATAGTATAATGCATGAATACACAGTATAATGATCAAATCAGAGTTAATACCCTATCTCTTTAAACATTTATCATTTCGGCTGGGACCAGTGGCTCACGCCTGCAATCCCAGCACTTTGGGAGGCTGAGGCAGGCGGATCACGAGGTCAGGAGATGGAGACCATCCTGGCTAACATGGTGAAACCCCGTCTCTACCAAAAATACAAAAAATAAATAAATAAATAAATTAGCTGGGCATGGTGGCGGGCGCCTGTAGTCCCAGATACTTGGGAGGCTGAGGCAGGAGAATGGTGTGAACCCGGGAGGCAGAGCTTGCAGTGAGCCCGAGATCAAGTCACTGCACTCCAGCCTGGGTGACAGAGCGAGACTGCCTCAAAAACAAAAACAAAAACAAAAAACATTTATCATTTCTTTGTGGTAACAATACTCAGAATTTTCTCTTCTAGCAATCTTGAAATATGCTCTGTTATTTGCTATACTTACTCTACTGTGTAACAGAACACCAAAACTTATTTTTCCTAATTGTGACTTCGTGTCATTACATTTTGATTAAGTCCAATATCAAGTTTTTTCTTTTATGGATCATGCTTTCTGCATCCAATTCAAGAAATCTTTCTTTAGCCTCAGGCTGCAAAGACTTCTAGAAGTTCAGCTTTTACACTTATGTTGTAGGAGTTATTGAGAAATTATTTTAGGCAGAGAGGAAAAGGGGTCCTGGTAAGTTGTTCTTTTTTTCTAAACATTTTTGTGGAGAACGGGGTCTTGCTATATTGCCCAGGCAGGTCTCCAACTCCTGGGCTCAAGCTGTCCTCCCGCCTCTGCCTCCCTGAGATCTGGGATTACAGGTGTGAGCCTGTAAATTTCTTAAAGCCAGGCTGGCAATCTTTGATATGCAAATGCAGTCCATTAGAAACTGGGTCTACCCAACATGGCAATTCCTGAGGCCTTCTTGCCCTTGTCCCAGGTGTTCCTGGCAACATGGCTGTCCTCATGTATCCCCAGTAGAACATCCTTGGCACCCTGCATTTGCATATTAAAAGGCTAGGGTGGGAGGGCCAGCGTTTTCCGGGGGCTACTTGAATGACATGCCTGGTCAAATCAATCCCCTGAGCCCTACGCAAATCAGACACCTCCTCTAGCCTCTGCATATAGACCTGGCTGGTATCTAGTGCACTCTTTCGGCTTTGAAGTCTCCTTTCCCTCTATCTCTGTATGGGGGAGTCTCTTCCTTCTTGCCTATTAAACTCTCCACTCCTTAAAACCACTCCACATGTGTCCGGGTCGTTTTATCTAAATTGGCTTGAGGACTAAGAACCCTGGTGTTCCTCCACTCACTGGAGCCGTATCACTTATGTCTATGATTCATCTGGAGTTAATTTTTACGCAGGGTGTGAGGTGAGAATCAAGGTTTTCTTTTTAAAAAACACAGATATTCAGCTGTTTAAGCACCATTTGTTGAAAAGATTTTCTTTCCCCCATTGAACTACCTATGCATTGTATAATTACGTTTGGTTACCTTGTAATCTCTATTTATAGCTATGCCCAACTTTTCATTCATAAAATTATTTCTGTGTTCTCTTTTCTTCTTTTGATCAGTTTTGCAAGCAATTTGTCTATTTTGTTGATTTGTTTCCAAAGAACAAATTTTTGGATTTGTTGATCTCTACCTTATCCTTTTTTCTCTATTGTACTAGTTTTCACTTTCATTTTTATTATTTCTTACTTTTTCTTTCATTGGATTTACTCTCCTGTTCAATTAATAATGTTTTAAGATAAATACCTATCTGACCAATGATCACAGTTTTATTGCTAATATAAGTAATTAAGGATATACATTTATCTCACAGCACCACTTTAAGCATATCTCACAAATGGTGGTATATAATTAAGGAAAAAACTCTCAAGCCTGTAATCCCAGCACTTTGGGAGGCCGAGACGGGCGGATCACGAGGTCAGGAGATCGAGACCATCCTGGCTAATACGGTGAAACCCCGTCTCTACTAAAAATACAAAAACTAGCCGGGCGAGGTGGCGGGCGCCTGTAGTCCCAGCTACTCGGGAGGCTGAGGCAGGAGAATGGCGGAAACCCGGGAGGCGGAGCTTGCAGTGAGCTGAGATCCGGCCACTGCACTCCAGTCCGGGCGACAGAGCGAGACTCCGCCTCAAAAAAAAAAAAAAACTCTTGATTTTTTTTTTTTACCTTGCCCAAATTCCTATCTCAGAGGTCTTGGGAGTCATGCCCTACAAATCATAAATTGCCATCAGATAGGCTGGGTTTCATGTAACCCTATATATCACGATTTACTTTGCAGCCTGACTCTGGCATAACATTACAAGACAAAGAAGAAAATCAAAATATTTTACCCCAAAACATGCTTCTTTGCCATATTTTGAAATGGCCCTGCAAAGCTGTTTTTTGTGGGGAAAAGTTTGCATCGGTAAAGAATCTCTATTAATGTGGCTAGATCTTTTTCTTCCAGACCCCTCCCAATCCTAAAGAGACTACCTAAAATCTGAATAGGAAACATTTGTCATCCTACTGTCTCTAACGACATCCACAAAGACTTCAAAAGAACTTTGGGCTGCACAATCTTTATTTTAACCTGAGCATTACCTTCCTATCAATCCCAGGTCTTCAGACAAACTCAACCAATTGTCAACCAGAAAATACTTAAATTCACCAAAGCCTGGAACCTCCCGGACCCCCTTTGAGTTGTTCCGCCTTTCTGGACCAAAGCAATGTATTTCTTAAATGTATTTGATTGATGTCTCACGCCTCTCCAAAGTGTATAAAATCAAACTGTGGCCCGACCACCTTGGGCACATGTTCTCAGGACTTCCTGAGGACTGTGTCACGGGCCATGGTCACTCATAATTGGCTCAGAATAAATCTCTTCAAATATTTTACAGAGTTTGAATCTTTTTGTCGGCATAATGTTTTCATTATAATTTATATCTAGGATTTTATAAATGTCTATTAAATATAATCTTTAAATCATGAGCTATTTAACAATACATTTAAAAATGTCTAAACAGGCCGGGCATGGTGGCTCATGCCTGTAGTCCCAGCACTTTGGGAGGCTGTGGCAGGTGGATCACCTGAGGTCAGGAGTTCGAGGACGGCCCGGCCAACATGGTGAAACCCCGTCTCTACTAAAAATACCAAAAATTAAGCCAGGTGTAGTGGCGGGCTCCTGTAATCCCAGCTACTCACGAGACTGAGACAGGAGAATCACTTGAACCCGGGAGGCAGGGGTTGCAGTGAGCGCCATTGCACTCCAGCCTGGGCAACGAGAGTGAAACTCGGTCACAAGACAAAAAACAAAAACAGACAGAGATCTGTTATCTTTTCATTATTAACTTCTAACCCAGTTGCACTGTGTTCAGAGATCATGGTCTATAATCATAAAACGTGATACTGGAAATCTGTTTTTTATTGATGTCCTAGAACAGGACTAGCAAGCTATGGCCTGTGAGCCAAATCTGACCTGTCACCTACTTTTGTATGGCCCACAAACTGAGAATGGTTTTACATGGTTCAGAAGAAAAAATCAAAAGAAGAATGATATTTTGTTATTTGAAATTACATAAAATTCAAATTTCAGTGTTCATAAATTAAATTTTAAATTTTGTCAATAAAAATCTTTTGAAATCTGATTTTCCTCTTGTTATATAATACCTATATAATATCCTCAATTTTGGCTTCTGGTCCACAAAACCTAAAATATTTACTATCTGACCCGTCACAGAAAAGGTTTGCAGAATCCTGTCCTAGAACAACAATTTTTATAACCCTTACGTGTTTGAGAAAAATGTTATGTTCTCTAATTGGTGAATTAAGAACCCATAAATGTCCCTTAGGTCAAACTTGTTAATTGTGTTGCTCAGATCGTCTGCATCTTTGCTGACTGTCGTTAAAATGTCTGAGTATGTCAATGGATTTATCAATTTTTCCTTTCAGTTCTATTAGTTTCCTTCATTTATTGTGATGCTATTAATAAGTGTATACATATTAAAAACATATTCTTGGTAAACTACAGCTTACCAAATAATGCTTTCTGTCTTCAAATCTATTTTATCTGATACTAACATACAGTTACATCAGCTTTATTTTTTTTCTTGGTATTTGCAAGATATATCTTTCTCATCCTTTAAATTTGTTTACATCCTTAAGTCTGAGGTGTGGCTCTAAACAGTATATACTGTTACCTAGATTTTTACAAATATAATCTGCTAAGCTTTATCTTTTAATTGGTAAATTTAATCTATTTACATTTATTCTAATTAGTGTTATGTCTGTTCCTATTTTCTACCACCTTGGTTTTTCAGTTTGTCCTACATTGTGCTTCTTTTTAATCTTTTCTAACAAAACAAATGCTATCAATAATCTTCACTGTTGCTTATAGTTACAAACATTTAGCTTTTAAAAATGGATATATGACATTTCAGGTAATGAGAAAATAAGTGAACAAACACCAAAAAAACATGAACTTCTGGCTGTTTTTTAAGCAGGGTTTATGGGTTTATGTTGTGTGTGTCAGGCCTCTGAGCCCAAGCCAAGCCATCGCATCCCCTGTGACTTGCACGTATACACCCAGATGGCCTGAAGTAACTGAATAATCGCAAAATAAGTGAAAATGCCCTGCCCCTGCCTTAACTGATGACATTCCACCACAAAAGAAGTGCAAATGGCTCGTCTTTGCCTTAAGTGATGACATTACCTTGTGAAAGTCCTTTTCCTGGCTCATCCTGGCTCAAAAAGCTCCCCCACTGAGCACCCTGTGGCCCCCCACTCCTGCCCACCAGAGAAAACCCCCCTTTGACTGTAATTTTCCTTTACCTACCCAAATCCTATAAAACGGCCCCACCCTTATCTCCCTTTGCTGACTCTCTCTTCGGACTCAGCCCGCCTGCACCCTGGTGATTAAAAAACTTTATTGCTCACACAAAGCCTGTTTGGTGGTCTCTTCACAGGGATGTGCATGACAGTGTGATCAGCAATGTCTGTATCATGACAATGGCATGGTTTATGAGATAGCTCTTGAATAGCTGGTCTCAGATTACTGAAAAAAGTTGTTTCCTTAGATAAACTCAGAACCTTGGCTTCACTGACTTTATGTTCCAACCAATTATACTGTCTGGTTTTTCTCATTAACATAAAACAATGTTTTTCAGAAACAATGCGTTGCATTCTGGAATAAAATTTAAAAGTTCTTTCATTTTGCAAAGATAATGCTATTTACTTATATGCATTTTAACTATGTATCTTAAAAAAGATTTGTACTAAAAGAAAAAACTATTTTGGGAAATCTCCTTAATCAACAGCCAAAACGCATAGCCAGTAAAAAGAAGCTTCTTAGACATACCAGCAATTTGACATCACACAAAAAAACTGGTAATAGAGGACGATCACATGGACTAACTGGGTTTCTATTTATTTGTCTAGAGACCTGGTCTTGCTTTGTTACCAGGCTGGAGCGCAGTGGCACAATCATAGTTCATTGCAGCCTCAAATGGCTGGGCTCAAGCCATCCTCCTGCTGCCGCCTTCCAAGTAGCTGGGACTACAGGGTGGTGCTACAATACCAAGCTAATTTTAAAACTATTTTTGTCGAGATGAGGTCTTGCTATATTGTCCAGGCTGATCTTGAACTCTGGTCACAAGAGATCCTCCTGACTCAGTCTCCCAACTAGCCACTTGGCCAAATTTGGGTTTATTAAGTCAACATAAAGTGACAAGAATATATCACGACTGGAAAAACAAAACCAGAGGAAACCAAGTATCAAATTACTTAAAAAAAAAAAAAAAAAGAAAAAAGAGAAGAAAAAAAGTGGTGGCTCATAGCTGTAATCCCAGCACTTTGGGAGGCCAAGGCGGGTGGATCACCTGAGCCCACGAGTTCAAGAACAGCTTGGGCAACATGGTGAAACCCTGTCTCTATTTTAGTAGAGACAGGGTTTAGTACCTCTCTTTTAGGTACAAAAAATTAGCCGGGTGTGGTGGTGCATGCCTGTAATCCCAGCTACTCAGGAGACTGAGGCACAACAATTGCTTGAACCCGGGAGACGGAGGTTGCAGCGAGCTGAGATCACGCCACTGCACTCCAGCCTGGGTGACAGACAGACCCTGTCTCCAAAACAAAACAAAACAAAAAGGCAGAAACTCCAGTTCTTGTGGTTGTTTTTCAACTGCAGAAGGTTGCAATGCTCTTGCTTTACTAAAGAGAGTTCTCAGGCATGGATTAATTGAAGCTGAGCAGCAGGCTGACCATGCCATTGACCCAGGCAGCTTTTCATCAGACTGTCTCAAGAGTGTGTGTGCCTGGTACAGCTGCCCCTGGTGACTAATACTGTAAAATAATGCGTGTACTGTTCCAAACTCATTTTTGAAATAAAGGACTCTTAATAATTTCCTGAAAAAGAAACTGTTAAAGCATCTCTTAGCTTTTGCCAAATGTATGATTTCTTTGTGACAATGAAAGTCATGCTATATAATGAAGATAATCTGTCATTTCTTCTAAAAATTAGTCTTTTTCTCTGAGCTGGTTTCAAGGACACTCCTCTTCAAAGTCACAGAACTTTTCCAGGTGCACAAAGCCACCACTACCTTGACCAGTGATCCAACGTCACCAGTGTGTGGCGTCCTTTTAGTTGGATAAGATCTGACTCCAAGATGATTAAAGGCAGCCAAGCCTCCCCCAAAATGCCAGTGTTTAATGATGACGGTTGTTCAATGGGTTCTAAGATTTGAAAAATCTGAGTTCCAAATGGCAAAAGTAAACAAAACTCTAAATGAGATCACAACATACAGTAATTACTTTAGTCGAACCTGGTAGGCAGGCATTTGTGAGATTCTGGGTGCTTCCAGACATTCTGTGGCCCAGGGAAGCTCATTTGCCTCCAGAGCTGAACTCATTCTCCCTTTCTTGTTTCTAATATCTGCTCCAAACTCTCAAGGAAAGAAACACAAGGGAAGGGTGGTGGTGACCGCACAGCTGCTATGGAGATGACAGAGGGCCCCTGCTCACAGAGGCTCCTGCTAGGAGAATCCATGTGCTGGCGGCACTGCTTGGCTGGTGGGGTGGGCCTTTTAATGGTAATGAAGCCTGAGCTCCTTGTGGTATACAGTCATGTCGATTAACAATGGGGATACATTCTAAGAAGTATGTCATTAGGCAAGTCCCTTGTGTGATCACCACAGGGTGCACTTACTCAAACCTGGATGGTAGAGCCTGCTCCACACCTAGGCTGTGTGGGACAGCCTGTTGCTCCTAGGCTCCAAACCTGTACACATGTGACTGTACTGAACACTGTAGGCAACTGTAATACCATGGCAAGTATTCATGTGCCTAAAGCTATCTAAACATAGACAACATACAGTAAGAATATAGTATAAAAGACAAAAAATGGTTCACCTATAAAGGGCACTTACCATGAATGGAGCTTGCAGGACTGGAAGTTGCTCTGGGTGAGCCAGAGAGTGAGTGGAAAGTGACTGAAGACCTAGGACATTACCTTGTATGCTACTGCAGACTTTATCAACTCTGGATACTTAGGCTGCACTCATTTTATATAAAATTCCTTCCTCAATAATAAATTAACCTTAGCTTATTGTAACTGTTTTACTTTTTAAACTTTTCAATTTTTCAAAAAGTTTGATACTTTTTTGATCCTTTTGTAATAACACTTAAAACACAAACATATAGCGATACCAAAATATTTTTTCTTTATATCCTTATTCTGTAAGCTTTTTCTATGAGTATTTTTTTTCTTTTTAAATGTTTTTGTTAAAAACTAAGACACAAATACATTAGCCTAGGCCTACACTGGATCAGGACGATTCCACCTCCACGGGGGTGTGATGGTTAATATTGTCAAACTTGACTGGACTGAATAATGCAAAGTATTGTTCCTGGCTGTGTTTGAGAGGATGTTCCCAAAGGATATTAACAACATTTGAGTCAGTGAACTAGGAGAGGCAGACCCACCCTCAATCTGTTGTACACCATCTAATCAGCTGCCAGCACAGCTAGAATAAAGCAGGCAGGAGAAGATGGAAGAATGACTTGCAGAGTCTTCCAGCCTTCATCTCTCTCCAATGCTGATGCCTCCTGCCCTTGAACATCAGACTCCAAGTTACTCAGCTTTTGGACTCTTGGGCTTACGCCAGTGGTTTGCCAGGGGCTTTTGGGCCTTCGGCCACAGACTGAAGGCTGCACTATCAACTTCCCTACTTTTGAGATTTTGGGACTCAGACTGATCCACCACTGGCTTTCTTGCCCCTCAACCTGCAGACGGCCTATCGTGGGACTTCACCTCATGACTGTGTGAGTCAATTCTCCCTAATAAACTCCCTTTCATATAGACATCTATCCTATTAGTTCCACCCCTCTAGAGAACCCTAACACAAGGGCAATAACATATCCATGGAGCTGTCATCTCCTATGATAACAATGCCTTCTTCAGTAATACCTCCTGAAGGGCCTGCCTGAGACTGCTAACTTTTTTTTTTTTTCAAATAAGTAGAAGCAGCCGGGCACGGTGGCTCACGCCTGTAATCCCAGCACTTTGGGAGGCTGAGGCGGGTGGATCACAAGGTCAGGAGATCGAGACCATCCTGGCTAACATGGTGAAACCCTGTCTCTGCTAAAAAAAATACAAAAAAAATTAGCCAGAAGTGGTGGCGGGCACCTGTAGTCCCAGCTACTTGGGAGGCTGAGGCAGGAGAATGGTGTGACCCGGGAGGCAGAGCTTGCAGTGAGCTGAGATGGTGCCCCTGCACTCCAGCATGGGTGACAGAGCAAGACTCCATCTCAAAAAAAAAAAAAAAAAAAGTAGAAGCACACTCTAAAATAATAAAAAGTACAGTAAATACCAGTAACATAGTCATTTGCTAGTATCAAGCATTATAGACTATACTAATGGCATGTGCTATACTTTCATACAACTGGCATCACAGTAGGTTTGTTCACACCAGTAATGCCACAAACACATGAGGAATGTGTTGTGCTGTAATGTCACTAGGTGACAAATTTTTCAGCTCCATTATAACCTTATGAGATCACCATTGTATATGCAGTCTATGTTAACCGAAACGTCATTATGCAGCATGTAACCACACTACGAATACACGCATTTCTGACAAAAGAGAAAATCCTTTCTTGTTTGGGAGCATGATAATGTGGTGAGGCATTACAGACTCAAACAAACTAGGGTTTGAATTCTGGCTTACCACCCATGAATTTCCTTGGACAAGTTACTGAACTCCCGACCTGGATTCTTCTCTTCTATTAACTGAGAATAACGGTATTTTCAGAACAGGGTTCCTGGAGACTGAAAGATATAACGCATAAAAAAGCCAAGCACTCATCTGGCGTTTATCCTTGCTCCCTCATTTGGCATTTATCCTTGATCCCCTTCCATTTCTTCCTCTGAGCAGTGATTTCAAGTCCTCTGGTCACCCTAAATTTGAGGACATGTCTCACCTCATCACTGGGCCTTTCTAGGGAAAAGAATCCCATGCTTTGGTTAATGGAAGAATGACAGCATTTTAGAACCTTTACAGGCCAACTCAGAGAGGCATCCATGTCACGGAAAACCATGAAAAGCTGCTACCTCAAGGCCTGAAACTCATTTTGGTGATGACCTATGGCTACTGCTTCAGGGCAGGGCAGTTCTGTGCTAGATAAGGTGGTACTGTGATAAGATGCAGGCAGTGCCATGGGCACTTTTCATACACAGTCTTATGTAATCCTCCGTGATCCCGAGGCAGGCACATTATAGCCCCTACATTACAAATAAGAAAACTGAGACACAGGGAAGTATCTCCCACACAAGTCATGGGGTGAGATTCATGGCTGACATTGTCTGATTCCAGAGCTCGTACTCTTGATCACATGTCCACCCACATGATGATGTCCACATCTGTGGCTCTCCTTCAAGAAGGCCAGTTAATGGTCACAGGGCACGCTCTGCCTCTTCCTTTTCTCACTGTAAGGAGGCCTGAAGGAAACTGGTAAGGTCTTATCAGTCAGTCAATATTATTACATTGACTCTACCAAATCAACTCAGAAAAAAAGAATGCTGTTTTCACACAGGGTCTTCTGTGAGCCTGCTAACAGCCGCTGACAATAGTATCTTCATTCATTGTAATTTAAGTCACTAGACTGATCTGCAGCTTGGGAAGCTCACAGCTTATTTAAGCAACAGGTGGGAGAGGGAAGGGTGAGAATCCAAGTACCTTAGAAGTGTATAGAAAGGCAGCCACAGGGAAATCATTCTGAGAGTTAAAACAGTCCAAGAAACCTTTCATTAATTATTAATTGACACCCCCTGAGGACTCAGGTTCCTAAGTCACAGTTTTGTACAATCCCCAGGATGGGAGCTGCCTGCTCAAACTTGTGTCCTTAAACCCATACAAAAAGTGCACCATGAAGCTGTCCCATAAACCAGAACAATCTATGGGAGAACTAGAAACAGTGCAGCTCAGATGTCCTGGGTACAACTGTTTCCTGAGAGCAGAGGCAAACTGTATCCAAAAGGAAGAGCTGGAAGATGACAACAGGTGGCCGTGCTGATTGAAACCTGCGGAAGAGATTGTAGCCCCCTTCCCTTGTTGAGCAGGTTGTAAGAAGTCACGTGAAGCTCTCCATGAGACCGATGAGATGACAACACAGGGAAGATACCTTTCAAAGAGGGCAAAACAGTGATATGCCAGAGGCCCCAAATTTAACACGGAATCGTAACACTGAAGGGTAAAAAATGATTTCAAGTTTAAAAGTTGGAGAGTTCTCACAACAGCAGCACGGTTGAAAAGGAGGCATGATCCTGCACTCTCTTTTTATCAGTGACATATGCAAGAGAAATGAAAAGCAGGATTCTTTTTTTTTTTTTTTTGAGATGGAGTCTCACGCTATCACCCAGGCTAGAGTGCAGTGGCGTAATCATGGCTCACTGCAAGCTCAGCCTCCTGAATAACTGGGACTACAGGCACCTGCCACCATGCCCAGCTAATTTTTTATATTTTTAGTAGAGATGGGGTTTCACCGTATTAGCCAGGACAGTCTCGATCTCCTGACCTCGTGATCCATCTGCCTCGGCCTTCCGAAATGCTGGGATCACGGCGTGAGCCACTGCACCCAGCCACAGGATTCTAATTTGATTGATTTCTCTTCTCCCTAGCTCTGGAGCACGGGCTGCTGTGTGGTGCTAACGTGCTTGCTCTGGAATGCCTGTCTGGGCATTCTCTACCCCGCAGCCTTTCACTGGCAGAGCTGCGCCTGCCACTCACCTGCGCCCCGCGGTCGTTGACCAGCTCCACAGACCACCTGCCCTCGTACTGAATCCACACGAATATGCCTCCGTCCGCATCACACGTGGCCAGTTTCTGGTAGGGCTCATTCCACCTCACCAGCACAACCTAGAAAACCACCAAGAAGACATTTACAACAGGAAATAAATCTGTGGGCCAGGATTATTTCTGTGATGTGATCAAACTTGAAGAACTAATTAGAATGCAGTCAGTAAAGGGAGAAGACTGGGGGCGAATGCGGGGATCAGGGGAGGGAACAGCCAGAGTTCACACGAGAGTCCACAGGGAACCAGCCTCACTGACACGGCTTCCTAACAATGAGAGACAGCGTGAACATGCCCACTACTACAAAAACAAAGAGGGGACCCGGGGCCCATCTGCTCCCAGCACCTGCCTCTCACAGATGATCCTTCATCTGCTGGTCCTGTGCTGTAGGGAAACTATTTTAACATTTACTATGGATTTGAATCAGGGTATTATTTATTTAGTATGGAAAGAGGAAAGGGTGAGTACTGTTTAGGTTCATTTTCCTCCTGAAGCAAAATTTTCAGTGTCTTTTTTGGTCTACCTTATTTCTAAATAGTTTAGCATTTGAATGTGGTTAATTTGGGAAAAAAATACATATTTGAAAAATCTTAAGTTGTTTCGGATTCATCACCAGAGGAAATAGGAATAAATTATAAGTTTCAAACTTTCTGAGTATAAGAACTTTGTTTTATAATTTGAAAAATTCTGATCACTTATCTAAAAAGGTAGCAACTCTGCTAGGTGGCTTTTGAGAATAGATGAGTGCCGGAGGAGTCTGAGGGCGGCCTCACAGAGCCCAGTAAAAGTAGCAAGGGACTGAGGGTTACGGAATGGTTCCCGGACACCATGAGCCACAAAAGCAACAAGGCAGGGCTCACCCTGGAGAATGTTCCCTGAGGCTGTTCCTGACTGGCCCATCCTGGTAATCACGAATTAATTCTGAGACATTGAGCACACATTTTTTACATTCATGCTATGTGACTAATACTGAGTTGGTGGCTATGAAACACACCTGCTGTTCTCAGGTAAGTTCCAGCTGGGAAGTCAGAACCTCCAGACACGCAGCTAGATACTGACATACATCAATAAAATGACAGCTATTATTAACCAGCAAGAGTACTCTTGCTACGAATAAAAAAATATTTGAACCCTTGTCTACTCCCAGCATTTTTTGCCTAATAGCTAATCATAATAGTTGTGAACATGTGGCACTGGTGTTAATGGTTTCCAAATTCTAATTTATATCTGAAAATAAAAAGGACTGATGGTTAAAGACTTCCACAGTGCCCAGGCCCCTCCTCACACCCTCTGTCCAAAGTACAATTTCTGCTTTCAGACTAACACATAAACCCGGGACTTCTCAAAGCAATGCCATGGACACACCTGATTTTAGGTCTTTAAACTTGTGTCTAGGGCACCAGAGGGCTAGGAGGAACCCCCAAGAACCACCTGATTTAGTCTGCCTTGAGCAGCCTTGGTTGGCCACACTTGGTGTTATCTGCACTTGTTGTAAAATGTATAATAAAATCAATATTTTCAAGAGGAAATTATTACCTACTTAAAGTGTGAAGAATATCATAGCTCTTTTTTAAAACTGCAAAAATCAGAGGCAGCTGTGAGGCTGAGATCTTTTGAGACCTGGTGATAACCAGGAAACTGAATCCAGGTGATAGCTCACCTTGCATGGATGTGGACACCAAGAACTCCCAGGTGGCCCCATCTAGCTGTATCCTCTCTGTTGAGACCCTCTTCCTTGCTCTAGTCATAGCTCTGCGGATGCAGTGCTTACGTAACTATCAGCTTGTGAACACCACCCCCCACCACAGGTCTGTGCTGCTTGAGGAAAAGGACAGCATGTTCACCTTTGAATACTGACATAGTAATTCTGAATATATTGTACAAACAATAATATATTATTAGAGGTTGTAATCCTTGTTAACTTATATCTTTGAACTATACAGAAGGTATTGAAAACGATTTCAAGTAGTTTACTTTCCTTTTTTTTTTTTCCCAATGTTGCCCAGGTGGCCTCGACCGCACAGCCTCGGCTCCTTGTGGGCCAGGACAACCGGCCGCAGCCACCGCAGCTCCCTCAAGTAGTTTACTTTCAATTCCCAAAGGCATTTGAACAACAGCATACACTGCCTGCCTGCCTGCCTATGATAAACCAGACAGTGTTAGGTGCTAAGGACAGCGATTAGGACATCTTGTGTCCCTGGAGTTGTTTCCTAAACAGACATTAATGTAGTCCTCTGTACACAGACACAGGAGGGGGCTCAACTCACCTGAGGAGCAGGGCAACAAACCCAGATTCATTTTTTTTAGCTTAGTTTAAAAAATCCTGTATTAGAATTACTGATTTTTCTAAGTTAGACCGACATCAACAAAAGTCCTTAAATGACACTGAACATGTCATAAAATTTAGGATTTCCAAATGGTAAATAAAAGCCAACTTCACAAACGTCTTTCAGATCTGCCAATGACTTGACTCAAGCACTAGAATCCACAAATGTGCATGTGGCTACAATTTGGTCCCTAACACATTTGTTATTTAAGCCCATAGTCATTCATGTACTTCAGAATGGCCACTGTGGAATGGAACATGACAAATTGAGAACACAATATTCATGACTGATCAGTTTTTAAATTATTACCTTATTTAAATGTAATACCAATGAATACTCATCCACTATAATCCTCTCTGTAAAATAATACTTGATGACAAGATGTCATACTCCAGAGGAGAGGGGCTAGACACATTATCTACCTTGTTGCCTTTAACATCCATCAAAAACAAACCTCTTCATGAAAAAGCCTGCACGGTCATAGCATGACACAAACACAAAAGAGTGGAGGCAAAAAATATTTTCAAATGTTTTCTAATGTGAAATTAAAGTTGTTTTGGTCTTTATGACAACACAGTTGCCATTGTTGGATAAATGAAATGTTCACAGACTCAATTTCATCTTTTAGAAATTCTTAATCAGTTGAGATGCAGCAGTATATGGAAACGTGGTCCCAGTTACACACTTTGCTAAGAGTTCCAACAGTATAAACGAATAGGTGAGTAACGCCCTTAGAGACAGAAATCTTTCCAGTGATTTTTGGTTTAAAAATAAAGCCAAATTGCTAATGCTGTTATTCTCATTTCCTCCCCTGTCTACAATTTACAGCTGCAGCCTTATCTCCCAGTAGCTTACTTCCTGTTCTCTAAATCCTTCCAGCCTATTTGGCAATGTTAGGACATACCAGAATGTTGAGGAATTGCCAACTGGGGGCCAGCTGGGTTCTCAGTTGCCCGAATTTTGTGCTATGGGGCTATGGATCTGCCCAGTTATCCAGAGATAGAGCTTTCCTTCCCTTCTCAAGGAAAATGTGACTGTCGTTGACTCTCAGCACCAAAGAACTTCTGTCTTGGGGTATTAGCTAAAGGGTGTGTTCTCTGACTAAAAAGTCAGAGGAAAAGGTTAGTTTTGACCTAGGCCTTTGATGGTTCAAAAAATACCAACCTATTACCCTCTCTAATATAAGACATGTTCTCTCATTTTAGAGTGTTACTGTTGTCAGTAAAGCTATTAAAGGTAGGAAAATCTACACACACAAAAAAAGGGCAGAATTGCCGAAAGTCTGTATTTGGGCCATAATCTAAGGCCTTAAGTCAGTCACATCACTTCCTACACCTAGAACTACTTTTAGGGAAAGCAAAATAAGCATCACTTTGCCATCCCAAGGATGTTCGTCTTCTGAGTCAGAAGCCCTCCAAATGGTGTTGACAGACAGATTTACACAAGAAGTCATCTCAGGGAACAACCAGTGTCATCACTGTTTAAAAGGATTTCTCTCAACCTAAAACAAATGTAATTTGAATGAACACTAAATACACACAGCTCAAGTAAGAAATCCCTGTGATTATCAACCACTCTGTTCTTCTTCTGCAATTTATTAAGTGAACCAGCAACAACTACAATTGTGCAAGAAAAACAAAGTGATTGCCAAGCTAATTGTAGACACATTTGGTCATTTTAACGAACCAAAAGCACCCTGAAGAAAAGGCTGGAAGAAATTCAACTAGAACAATGGTTCTGCAGACTGCTGCCCCTAGAGATGTCACTGGGAGGTCAGGGTTGAGGAAGGCGGGCTCTGGAGTCTGGCTGCCTGACTCTGACTCTGGGCCTCCTCACTCACCCACCAGTTGCACAGCTGTGGCCACCGGAACCCTCTTGCTACCCCTTTCTTTCCTCGTCTGCTTGACACACGCCACAGTAGCACACCCCTCACTAAGTTGTGAGAAGTATCACAAGAAAGGACCTCAGACTGGGGCCAGGCACACCGCAAACATTCAGCAAATGAGAGCTCTGTGTTATTAATTCACAAACTCAAAACTCCAGAAGATAAAGACTGGTTCGGCACAGTATTTACATATATAGTTTCCTCTTTAATGAAAGATAAACGTTTTGAAAGGTAATCTCCCTTTCCAGACCCACCTGCCATCACTTGCACCCCTACCCAACTCTGTAACTTAAAAAGCAACATCACTACATGCTTTGTGCCACTCTTGGCCAGGAACACCCTTCTGCCCCTTGCCGCCTGGTGAGTAAAGCCTTCCCTGAAGTTCCAAGCAATCCCACTTGCTCTGCGTGCAGCACCTTCTGCACAGTCCTGGCGCATGCGGTACACTGCGCTCCCTCACGCAAATGTTCCACACCAGACTGAGAACTTTGTAACTTTTGTTCTATTAAACTATTCTTGAAAGATGATTAACCATATCTGTTCCCTCTCTCTCTCTCAAGAGTAAGATGTTAAAACTGATTCAAATGAGAAGGGGGTGGATAACAGATTATTGAAACAAAATTCACGTAATTCACCCATTGTCAATGTACAATGCAATGGTTATTAGTATATTCAGAGAGTTGTCCAACCTTTCAAATATGTTTTAGAACATCTATATCAACCCCCAAAGCCCTGTACTTTTTAGTTACCACCAGCCAACCCCACAATATTTCACTCCAGCCCTAAGCAACGAATTCTCTGTTGCTACAGATTTGCCTACTCTGGACATTTCATATAAAAGGAATCATACGATACATGGTCTTTCGCGACTGGCTTCCTTCTCTTAGCATGTTTTCAGGGTTTATCCATGTTGTAGCATATTATCAGTGTTTACCTTTAAAATATAACCCAGTAACATTCCATTGTATTGAGAGACCACATTTTGTTGGGCTGTTCATCAACTTTTTTTTTTTCTTTTTCTTTTTTTTTTTTTTTTGAGACGGAGTCTCGCTCTGTCGCCCAGGCTGGAGTGCTGTGGCCGGATCTCGGCTCACTGCAAGCTCCGCCTCCCGGGTTCCCGCCATTCTCCTGCCTCAGCCTCCTGAGTAGCTGGGGCTACAGGCGCCCGCCACGTCGCCCGGCTAGTTTTTTGTATTTTTTAGTAGAGACGGGGTTTCACCGTGTTAGCCAGGATGGTCTCGATCTCCTGACCTCGTGATCCGCCCGTCTCAGCCTCCCAAAGTGCTGGGATTACAGGCTTGAGCCACCGCGCCCGGCCATTCATCAACTTTTAGCTATTATGAATACTGCTATGAACTTTTGTGTGCAAATTTTCTAGTATAAACATGTTTCATTTTTCTTGGGTCTATACCTAGGAGTGGAGTTGCTGGGTCAAATGATAATTCTATGTTCAACTTTTTGAGGAACTACAGGACTGGTTTCCAAAGTGATGCATCAATTTACAACCCTACTAGCAACGGATGGTTTCCAGTTTCTCCAAATTCTCTCTAATACTTGCTATTGCCTGTCTTCTAAAAAAATGATAGCCACCCTGGTGAGTGTGCAGCAGTTTAATGTGCATTTCCCTGATGGCTAATGATGTTGAGCATCTTCTCATGTGCTTGGTGGCTACTTGTGTATTTTTTGAGAAATGTCTATTCAGATGCTTTGTCTATTTTTAGTTGGGTAGTCTTTTCTATTACTGAGTTGTAGGAGTTTCTCTTAAGCCCTCTGAAACGCTAACTACATTTGAAGAAAACTTTAGATTTTATTTCCAGATAGACAAATTTATTTTATCTCATTTAAATGTTCACAAATCCAGTTCTCATTCAAACACAATTCAATTATCCTCAGTTGGTTGATAAGAATCTGTGAATGAAATGGCCTAGAGATAATAAAGGAATTCAAAAAACACAGATCTGTGGTCAGAGCCCTGGAATCCGGGGACCACGGTGCCTCAAACTAGTTCTGAACCTGCATGTGCTGGGGGATGACCTTCTAGTCCCATCTTCTTTAGAACACGTCCCAGGAAACACAGTTACACATTCCTTCCTGTATTTTCCAAACTTTGTTGTCAGAAAATAATATATCTTCTTATTGGATAGAGTTTATACTATTAGCCAGGGCTGAATTAGGAAAAAGAGAACTCCACACCAAATCTGATATGAATGCAAAACGACCATTCCACCCTTCTCATCTATTAAGTGGCAGCAATATTCTTCCATTAAAGCAAGATAAAACAATGCTGAAGAGCTACACTATAATTACGGTCTGGCGGAAACCCAACAGTTAATATTTTCATCTTTTGACCATATTCAGGCATTCATCTGCCTCAAAATCCTGTGGAATAGTACTATGACTCTAACTTCTATTCTTTTCCACTCACATAGCTGCTAACTCCTGAATAAAAATTCTGCTGGGAAGTATGTTTAATCACATGCACTATTCATTGAGGTTGCAAATCACTTTGAAAACTTGTGAAATTCACATTTTTCCTCATCACCACTTTTCACTCACTCTCATCTAAATACCCTTGGTGTATCTAGTAGTTATTAGTATTAGTAATTAATTTAGAGCTAAAAGACATCTAAACATCGATGTTTAAAGCTCTGGCTCGTAGATGAGGAAAGGTAGGCTAATTAAGTGAACAACGTTTCCTAAGGTCACAAAGCAAGTTCAAGGTTAGGTCAGGGTCCCAGAGACTCTGTCTTCTCTCTTGTTTAGAGTACCTGTCAACCAAGCTGGCGCCTGTGGCCGTCAATCACTCAGCCAATGAGTATTCAGGAAGCACCAAACAGGTGCATTCAGGGAGGACACACAGAGGGGAGAGACGCCTGCCCTCAAGGAGCACCCGGTGGAACACTCAGAGGAGCCACTTCATTCTTTGCTTTTTAAGCATGTGTTCTTACTGTCATACTTTGGCAATGCAAAAATATCCTAGAGAACAACTGTATCAATTAGTTCTGGTTCTGAGGGAAGAAAATAAAATCACACTAAAAAGAAATAAACTAAGACATTAGTGATGGTGTGTGATGGGAGAAAAGCTGAGTGTTGGGAGAAGCTGAGGCAGGGCTTGCATGTCTTACATAATATAAAAGAGTCTTGGAACATGTCCGGGGTCCAGGGTCTAAAACTCCTTGTGGTCTTTGGAGCGCCAAGCTCTGCGCTAAAGGGTGGAAGGCTACCCTGACGCACCATAATCTAAGCCCAGGGCATAAAACCCCTCGTGGCTTGGATAGAATCCAGGGCTCGTGGCTCTGGAACGTGTCTAGACTCACTGGCTCCTTGCTCTCACAGGATCGATTGTATCTTGAGTTAAAAGAACCTGCTCTCCATTATCTCCAGTAGCAGAGCAGATGCTAAACCATCACAGCTGTAAATCATGTGCTTAATGTAACCGCACCCTTTCGACCCCCACATTCTCAACACCCGTTTCTTTGTTTGATCACCAATAAATAGTCTGGGCTTCCAGGGTTCGGGGCCTTCGCAGCCTCCATACACTAGTGATAGCCCCCTGGACCCACTTTCTCTCTCAAACTGTCTTTTCTCATTCCTTTGACTCTGCTGGAATTCGTCACCCCCATGACCTGGTGTTGGGTCTGATCACCCCAACAAGTGTGTTATAAGTTATTTTTATTTAAACTTTTTCTTATTTTCTGATTTTCCCACAATGAACATATTTTACTTCCATCGCATGTCTGAAAAAACTATCTTGTTAGTGAATTTAAGCAAAGTATTTTAGCAACAATAAGAAGTTTAAGTCATTTTTACATACATTATTTTACATAGCTTATTTTATCTCCACAAATATCTTAGAAGGAAGTATTGCCATTACTATTACCTTGTTTCAGATAAGTGAAGCTGAAAGATTAAAATCTCTCCATAGACTTAAGTTAAAAATCGTAGGCAAGGCCGGGCGCGGTGGCTCAAGCCTGTAATCCCAGCACTTTGGGAGGCCGAGACGGGCGGATCACGAGGTCAGGAGATCGAGACCATCCTGGCTAACACGGTGAAACCTCGTCTCTACTAAAAAATACAAAAACTAGCCGGGCGAGGTGGCGGGCACCTGTAGTCCCAGCTACTGGGGAGGCTGAGGCAGGAGAATGGCGTAAACCCGGGAGGCGGAGCTTGCAGTGAGCTGAGATCCGGCCACTGCACTCCAGCCTGGGCGACAGAGCGAGACTCCGCCTCAAAAAAAAAAAAAAAAAAATCGTAGGCAATATTTATGACATATACAATAGTTTAAAGAAAAATTTACTATGAACTGTTCTCATTCAGCTTAAAATATCACCAGTTAGTACTGTGTATTCCTCTCAGGCCTCAGTCGTTTCTTGTCTGAGGAAAAAAAGGACCTTATGGACATTTCATGTTTTTAATTCACAGGCATTTTTATACCTTAATTATACATGTACAGATCCTCAATATATTATTCTTATGGGTTTTTATTTTCTATATTACAGAAAAAATGTAACATACACCAAAGAAGGGCAACTGGGTTTAATAACCTTCCATGTACCCATCATCCAGCTTTAAAATAATCCACATGTTTGCATGCTGTAACCTTTAAAAAACTATATATTATATATATAGTTTTTAATTATGGATTACATGAGATGTGTTGATGCAGGCATGCAATGTGAAATAAGCACTCTTAGAGAAAGGGGTATCTACCCCCTTAGGCATTTATCCCTTGTGTTACCAAAAATCCAATTACTCTTAAAGTACTTTTAAAATGTACAATTATTATTGACTATAGTCACCCTGCTGTACTATCAAATACTAAGTCTTATTCTTTTTTTTGTACCCACTAACCATCCCTACCTCTCCCCACCCCAACCTCCCACTACCCTTCCCAGCCTCTGGTAACTATCCTTCTTCTCTCTATGTCCATGAGGTCAATTGTTTTGATTTTTAGATCCCACAAATAAGTGAGAATATGCAATGTTTGTCTTTCTGTGCCTGGCTTATTTCACTTAACATAACGATCTCCAGTTCCATACATGTTGTAGCAAATGACTAGATCTCATTATTTTTTATGGCTTAGTACTCAATTGTGTATGCATCACATTTTCCTAATCGATTCAGCTGTTGATGGACACTTGGATTGCTTCCAAACCTTAGCTACTGTAAACACTGCTGCAACTGGAGTGCAGATATCTCTTCGATACACTGATTTCCTTTCTTTTGGGTATATACGCAGCAGTAAGACTGCTGGATCATAAGGTAGCTCTAACAATTTGGAGGTTTTCAGGAACCTCCAAACTGTTCTCCATAGTCGTTGTACTAATTTACATTCCCACCAAGAGTGTACAAGGGTTTCCTTTTCTCCACATCCTCACCAGCATTTGTTATTGCCCGACATTTGGAATAAAAACCATTTTAACTGGATTGAGATGATATAGTTTTGATTTGGATTTCTCTGATGATCATTGATTATGACCAACTGAGGGTAAATCTCTTAATCCTTAATGACCTTCCTCTTCATTCCTTTTTGCTGACTTGCTATGGCTTAAAAGTGAATTTGGGGCAGGTGTGGAGGCTCACGCCTATAATCCCAGCACTTTTGGAGGCCAAGACGAGCAGATCACCTGAGGTCGGGAGTAGAGACCAGCCTGACCAACGTTGAGAAACCCTGTCTCTACTAAAAACACAAAATTAGCCGGGCATGGTGGTGCATGCCTGTAATCCCAGCTACTCGGGAGGCTGAAGCAGGAGAATCGCTTGAAGCCGGGAGACAGAAGTTGTGGTGAGCCAAGATCGCGCCATTGCACTCCAGCCTAGGCAACAAGAGCGAAACTCTGTATAAATAATAATAATTTTAAAAAGGGCATCATGTTTGTTATTTTTATAGGATTAAGGGCAATTTTCTTTTCCTGCTTTTCGGTTTCTTCATCTAGTCCAGCTGTTCAGTTGGACCCGCCCAGCCGGGACGTGTGCCTCTCTCTGGCGAACCTCTCTCTCAACGCTGTCTTCCCTGAGCACTGCTCTGGGGTGAGAATGTCCCTCTAAGACATACTGGAGGCCCACCTGTTTAAGCATTTCTGGAGCAGGATGGGGGTTTTGAGTTTAGAAAGGGATTATCTGAAAACAAAGCAAACCAGAGAACCCAGGTGCTAATAAAGCTGCAAATAAAAATTACTTTAAGTATCAAAAGAGTAGTATTAGGGAATCTTAAATTAGAAAATAAGATATTCTGAATAAAAAGCACTAGCCCTTGAAAATAATCAGTGAGGTCATTATTGTCTATTAGCAAATGATACATCTTTCCTTTGCATTCAGATGTGATTCAAATTTGCAACAGAGATCCTAACTCAAATTACAAGCTTCATACTGATCATCCACTAGTGTAGACTACTGCGTTGGTGCAAAAGTAATTGAGGTTTTTGCCATTATAAACGTGGATACAGCCTTGATCTAAGCAAACACATCTCTGAGCTATATAACATCATTCAGACATTTTTTTAAAATTATTGAATTTCTTAAAATCTCTCCCAGTATCTACAGAAAAGCATAAAGCATTAACCAGTCAACCTACCATATTAATAGGCTTTCAATATCTACCAAAAAGCCTCATATGTATCTATCATCTTATTATTTAAGCCCCTGCTAAATTATCATACATGATTCAAAATGTCTCATTCTAAAACAAGAGAGTTAACTTCCTGTGTATGTATGGAAATGGACAGATTACAAAAGGACCTGATTCTCAACCCTGTGGCCTGGATCCTGGAGCAGGCATCATCATCTCCATTTTACAGAAAAGGCAACTGGGGTTCAGAGGTTAATTGGCCCAAAGACCCCAATCAGCACAAGGCAGGGCAAGGACCAGGGGCCAGTGCATCCATTCCTAGTCCAGCATGTTTTCCTCTTTTAAAAATAAGGTAGGTCTGACTCATTTGATGGTCCTGTTGTTTGGCAACACCTATTCATCCCCGGAAAACAATTGTATTTGTGCAGAATGCTCACATTTTTAAAATTAGCTAGAAGATTGCACATCACCACCCAACGCAAGGCCTGAAGCCAGAACACCATGCATGAATTAAATATGCTCTTGACCTTAGTGATACGGTATGATGGCTTCAGGGGGAAAAAAAGCACTAATCTTAAGCATCTACCTACTGCTAATCCTTCACCAAATTTGCTAAAGGAAAATTCAATTATTAAAGTAGTTGTTTATTTTCATTGAAATTTTGTTTTAAATATAAGTCTTATCTATCAGCTATGTATTTTAGTCATTTACATTTAATCTATTAATTTCCAAGACGTTTTTCTTCATTTTTCAGAGGAGTTAAGACAGCAGGATTCTCTACATTCTGCTCTATAAAATCTCTACCACTTAGCCCACCATGTTTAGCATTTGGATGGGAAATGGCACTGCTCTACACGTACAACCACCACCTTTGACTGGTAGCCAAGTCTGTTTGGCTACCAACTGAAGATAAATCTTAGCTCATCATCTGACACCCCCAACTATCAACCCACACCAAAGCCTGCTTCTGAGCCATGCGTGAGCAGAGCAAAGCTAGAACTGGGAAATTCTTCTTGGCTGGCAAAAGAAAATCTGAATTCCAGTTTGGGCTTTAGCATTCTGCGTCTTCATTTTGTCCAAAAAGTCAATTTGGTCTAGATACTTTCTAAGGATTCTTCTAGTTCTATTATTTCAATTCATTGGATCTTATTCAAACAAATACTAAGCAAATACAACATGCCTGCTGCTAAGTATAATCTCACAAAACTTAAAAGATTTACCACTCAAGAAGAAAATCCAGCAGCCGGATCATAACATAATCACCTGGAAGCAGGAGTGCTCTTTTTCTGACAGGCTGGATGTGTGAGTTCAGGAATCACCAGGTGGAAGCGGGAGTGGTACAATTCATGGTTGCCCTAGGATCCACCAGCAAAACCTGCTTCCTGTCCTCACAACCTTATGCTCTGCTGGCCTAGAGGTCTCAGTTCCAAAGGAAGATATACTTCCACCAGGAGATACAACAATGATTCCACTGAGCTGGAAGCTAAGACTGCTGCCTTGGCCACTTTAGGTTCCTCACACCTCCGAATCAACAGGCAGAGAAGGGAGTTTCTGTGCTGGCCGGGGTGACTGACCCTGACAATCATGTGGACACTGGATTACGAATCCACTATGGAGGTAAGGAAGGGTATGTCTGGGATACAGGAGAGCCCTTCCTTAGGGCATCACTTAGTGTTACCATGCCCTGGGATTAACATCAATGGAAAACCGCAACAACCCAACCACGGCAGAACTAAGAATGGCCTGGACCCTTCAGGAATGACAGTTTGGATTATGGTCACCACATCAGGTAAAGGAACCATGACCAGCTGAGCTGCCTGCTGAAGGCAAAAAGAATACAGAATAGGGAGTGGAAGAATGGTAGCTATAAATGCCAGCTACGACGATGCGACCAGTTACAGAAACAAGGACTGTCACTGCCACAAGTGTTTCCTCCCTGTTTTGTTATGACTTGTGTGTGTATAACAATCCCACAACGAAAGTGTGTTCATTCTCTTCTAATAGCTCCTGACGCCCCTTTCCAATAACTCCATTTCCCGTCATCACCTTTGCACACACTAATATCTTGTTTTCTAACGATTTTACGTTTCTGCATTTCATATTTAAACAAAACCACAAACTCATGGCCAAGGGACACCCTTCCCTCTCCTCTCCTCCATCACAAGACCCTAGGGTGAGGGAAGAGCAGCTCTTTTTAACCATCTAGGATTTCTTTGAAGAAATCCACAGGAGCCCTCCCTTGATGATGTCACTAACTGAGCTTCAACATAGCCCCTGGATAGTTCCACTAAAGGGCTCTCTTAACCACAACACAGCTCTTCAGGTCCCCTAAATAGTATGGCTTTTGGTTAGGTGGGGGACCACAGGGTGTCTTTCCAACTTCCTCACCTGTCAGGAGCATGGTGGCACAAATCAACTGGCACTGACTGCTCATCAGACACACAGAGGGACAGAGCAACCCAGAGGGACATCTTCAGTGAAAAGCAACTGCCATAGAATAATTTTCACTGGGAAGAATTCACATAGACACTGCATACCTGAATGCCAATCGCCAAAGTCAAATTCCTTCGAGATGATTTTCAACTTCTAGTAACAGTCATAGCAGTTAAATGGATTCATTTCTTCTCAAAAGTTATCTGTATCTGTCTTCCATGCTAGGAGGACTGGGCAACAAACCTCACCTTGACAGACATGACTGCTGGCCACCTCCTGTTTCCCAAAAATTCTCTGGCTCAGTAACACATCCTTCCTTACAAGTGCATGCTAAGAAAACAGAAACAAGAGTGAAAAGATGGAAAGGAGGGGAACTAAGGAAAACCCATGTAATCCAAAGGTACTGATACTCACATCCACAACTCATCAGCTTTCTTGTCCCATCTGTGATTGTGCAGAGGGACTGCCAAGATTGAATCCCAGTGCCACTACTTACTGCTGTGTGGCTTTGGACCAGTTCCTTATCCTAGTAGGATGGTGAGGATTAAGCGAACTAATGTGGTTAGCGTGGTTACAACAGGGACTGACACATATTAGGAGCTGAGTAAGGATTAGCTCTTGTTATTCCATGTACCTTTCTATAATACAAAAAACAAACCAAAACAAAAAAAACAGGTGGTTGGAGGTATGTGAAAGGTACAGCCTTAGGTTTAAATACAAAAATGTATGTGAGTTTTTTATGAATGAAAGGTTGTACACATTTTTAATATGAAACTTTCTCACCAAAGAATTTTTTCTCCTTGTCATTTTTTCTAATAAAAATTCAAAGCTAGGTCAAGCCCCTTGGTTTCTTATTCTACAGGAGAGAACTATCTCTACTGATTCCTGCTGTATTCCTTCTTCTCACCACAGTAGAAATGTTTTAAAAATTGAAACAAATCAAAGGAGAAATTTTTACTCATTATTCCAGAGGTGGTGAGTACCAGAGAGTAGCATGAACAGTACCCACTTCCTTTCAGCAGACACTTGTCCTTTGCACTCTTTCCTCCAAAGGTAGTAACAGATAAGCTGCTGGGTAGAAGCTGGTGCTTCTGCCACCGACTATGACACTAACTTTCCAAGATGACAAGGACCAGACTACTGAGAGCCATAGATGCTCTTATGTGATCGTGGCCTGCCTCTACTGCCCTTTCTCACCTGTGACAAGTCAGTACACATTCACCACGGGCCTAAGAGATCCCTGGCCTAACGTCTTCCAAGCATCTACATGGAACACTTCAAATCTAAGAAGCAGGTATGGTTAGAAACTATCACTCAATAGTTATGAAAGGGCTATGGAACTTCTACCATCTTTCTGCAGAAGTCAGGATCTTTTAACACTACAGGAGATGCTGCTAGGAAGAAAAATCTAAATGAAAGCTGATTTGTATTGCAGTGGACATTCTGGTCTTTTTTTTTTTTTTTTTTTTTTTTGAGACGGAGTCTCGCTCTGTCGCCCAGACTGGAGTGCAGTGGCCGGATCTCAGCTCACTGCAAGCTCCGCCTCCCGGGTTTACACCATTCTCCTGCCTCAGCCTCCCGAGTAGCTGGGACTACAGGCGCCCGCCACCTCGCCCGGCTAGTTTTTTTTGTATTTTTAGTAGAGACGGGGTTTCACCGTGTTAGCCAGGATGGTCTCGAACTCCTGACCTCGTGATCTGCCCGTCTCGGCCTCCCAAAGTGCTGGGATTACAGGCTTGAGCCACCGCGCCCGGCCGACATTCTGGTCTTAAAGGATATCCAGTATCCTAAAAGTACAATGAACTCACCATACAAAAGGTTCTAGCAAACTGAAGAGAGCTGGAGCATGAGTGTAGACTGACATTTCCACATCAGACACTAGCAGAGTGTGGTGGGTAAGGGCTTTTGATTCTCCCAACCACCATATGATGCAAATGTTGCCATTCTTTTTTTTTTTTTTTTTTTTTTTGAGACGGAGTCTCGCTCTGTCGCCCAGGCTGGAGTGCAGTGGCCGGATCTCAGCTCACTGCAAGCTCCGCCTCCCGGGTTCACGCCATTCTCCTGCCTCAGCCTCCCGAGTAGCTGGGACTACAGGCGCCCGCCACCTCGCCCGGCTAGTTTTTTTTGTATTTTTTAGTAGAGACGGGGTTTCACAGTGTTAGCCAGGATGGTCTCGATCTCCTGACCTCGTGATCCGCCCGTCTCGGCCTCCCAAAGTGCTGGGATTACAGGCTTGAGCCACCGCGCCCGGCCAAATGTTGCCATTCTTATCTTCCAAAAGAAATTGAGATTTAGGGAGGTTAGGTGCTTTGTCCAACATCCCATAGCCACACGGTAGTGGCACCAACCACTCAAACCTAGATGCAATTCCTAAGTTTACACTTAAAGACACCACACACACACAAGTGAATTCTAATGAGGAGTTGTTGTTTTAGCTAGAAACCTGAACTAGATGACTGATTACAAGATATCTAGGTGATTAAGCAAAAAGGAACACACCTGAACAATGAGATGCCCAAATTAAAATACTAGTTAAACAAGGCTAATTAGAAGGGTCCCAGGGTTTCCATAGTGTAGTAACTACCATGTTTGCCTAACACGTGAAATGTCCCCAGTTCAAAACCGGGTGGAAAAAGCTCTTTCTACTTTTTGGGAGGCTGAGGTGGGCAGATCACCTGAGGTCAGGAGTTCGAGACCACCCTGACCAACATGGAGAAACCCCGTCTCTACTAAAAACTACAAAAATTAGCCAGGTATAGGGGCGCATGCCTGTAATCCCAGCTACTCGGGAGGCTGAGGCAGGAGAATCGCTTGAACCCGGGAGGCGGAGGTTGTGGTGAGCTGAGATCACGCCACTGCGCTCTAGCCTGGGCAACAAGAGCGAAACTGTGTCTCAAAAAAAAAAAAAAACAAAAGTGTCCCTGGAGACACTCACTGTATAAAAGGGGCTGCAAGGAACTTATCCTGGGAGGACAGACTGCAGCTTAGGAAGGGGAACAGTAGAACAGGAGGCCAAACAGGAAGTGAGCAAGGGTCCTTTCCAGCACAGCTCAGGAGCTCAGTGGATGAGGTAGGCTGCAGAAAGTTGCTCTGGCTCAACTAGCATATAGCAAACCACAGGGAAGATTTTTAATGACTTAAATTTCCAGTTAACCGTCAGCTTTCCGGCAGTTGCTGGATATTCACTCCCACAAGTTTTCCACTTTTACTGTTCATGTCAGCCACTTGAGAACAAGACTATAAATATACAAACTTGTTTTTAGTAAACACAACACAAATTATCGAGATATTTATTGTGTGCTGTTATCGGCTGTTATTCTCCCAACATAAGTTGTCAAAAAAAAAAAAAAAAAAACCTCCCAAAGCCAGCATTCTGGCACAGAGATAATTTGCTTTCTAATAACTCCAATAGTCATCATTTATTTTTTAGATATAGCTACAAAAAGAACCGGAAGACCTTACAAAATCAACTGCCATTTCAAAATGTATACTGTATACTTTCTAAACTTAAGGCTTGAAAGCTAACAGCTTAGTTCAGACCTTTAATATGGCATTATCTTCCTAATAAACATGTCTTCAAAAAACTGATATACAACAAAATGTACAATGTTTTTGAGTTATCGAAGATATCCAATAATAATGTCTAAAATGCTGGCGTCTTACCCCCTTTAATTGGGAAGTGAGAAAGCTCAGTTAATTTTAATATCAGTAGGATTCTCTATTCAGAACACCAGTCTTCATTTGCTTTCTCACAGACAGTCTGCACTTCCCTCAATTCATACAATAATTTTATAATAGTAATGACAGTCAACACTATCTCCCAATTGAATTAAAAGAAAAACCAATCTGTGACTCCATCCACATCCTCTCTAAACTTCAATTTAATTCAAGTAACAGCTAAGCATTAACCTTGTGCCAGGCACTGGAGATACTGAAAGTTGCAGTGCAGTGTTGCCACACTGGGAGTATGACAAAGCTGAAGGGTAACTGAGGGGTAGGGAAGGGGTGGGAGTGGGGTGTAGGGGCATGGGATGCCAGGACAGGGAAAGCTCCCCATCGGGAGTAAAGGAAGAGCTAGGTTTAGGCAATGTTTGTTTTTTGGTTTTCTTTTAGATTTCTGAGAAGCTCAAAGCAGCTCAAAGGAATTTTATTTAACTTGTCCTCATAATATCCATGGGAACCTTCACAACTTTCTCATCAATCAGGGGGCATTTTGCATACAGAAAAATATATACAGAAGTTTTGTCTAAGACCTTTCCAGCACGTATTTGTAGAGCTAGTGCCAACACTCAGAATCCAAAACATCAGTCTAGAATACCACACTGGCTTTGACTGTTTGATTTTCAACCATATTGAGATATAGATGGAAACACTCTTACAAAAACCAATGATCACTCAAAATTATAAAGAAGTCCTACATATTTTTTAAATGAAAAAAAAAAAAAGTGAGGAGGTGTTGAATCCACCTACTAGAGCAATTCGAAAAGCACAGAGCCAGTCACAACACTAGCACCTGAGATGAAACAAATGCGGAGCCAGCGCTCAGATGCGCTAAGACACAGATGAGCGTCTTCGTGTCCAGAGCTGACTCTACCTGCCAAATGCTTAGAAGGGACTGACCACACCCTGGACCCACAGCTTCACTCTGCATGGGTTTTCTGCATTGCTTCCAGATGAAAGTGGCTCGGCACAACTCCATTTTTCATCACTATTGTCTAACATTCACATTTTACTTCTTGGGTTGTGGGTCACTTCACACTTCTGACACACAACATGTTCCACAGATAAAAGCAAACAGTGCGTGCACACATATGCACTATGTTTTATACAGTTCTTGTTAGTTGCCAGGGAAAAACAGCTTCATAAAAGAGGGCTGGCCAGGTGCAGTAGCTCATGCCTGTAAACCTACCGCTTTGGGAGGCCGAGGCGGACAGATCGCTTGGGCCCAGGAGTTCGAGCCTGGGCAACATGGTGAAACCCTGTCTCTACAAAAAATACCAAAATTAGTTGGGCATGGTGGTGTGTGCCTGTAATTCCAGCTACTTGGGAGGCTGAGGTGGGAGGATCACTTGAGCTCGTGACATCCAGGCTACAGTGAGCTGTGATCATGCCACTTCACTACAGTCCAGGTACAAGAGAACCTGTCTCAAAAGAACTACATCAACAACAACAACAAACCCAAACAAACATAAAAGGCGGCCAACCTGGAAGTACCTGCAGGTTTTATCTTCTCAATCCAAAAATGCTATTTTCTGCTCACTTACTTCAGTACACAGCCTAGAACACCTGTATCAATGGTTCTCTGCTAAGAACTGAAATGTCATCATTCTTTTACATTATACAGTACATTTGGAAATAGAAATGCACAAAATGAACACGAATTACGAGGGGAAAAAAGTTTTCTGATAAAATTCAATTATGATTCTTTCATACTCTGAAAGGCTAGAAATGAAATTCTATATTCCCTAAACTACTACCAGGATGACTTTAAGTCATTTCCGACCAATGCAGTTACTTACAAAAAGTACTGAACTGTCTAGACTACAGAATAGGTAAACCAATGGGCTAGATCCCAATTAAAATGTTTAAAGGATAGTGGAGATGCCTGAGGTTCTTTCTTCATATTATTGAGCATTTACCGTACACGAGACAGCATGCTGGAGCCAGACAGCTTGGCTCACATACTCAGAGGATGCTCACGACAGGGAGAGAGGCAGGTAAATAATTATGAGTTCAGTGAAATGCTAGAAACATGCAAAGTGTTCCAAATGCAGTGTAGAGTGTCGGGAGCTTCCTTACTCACACATCTACAAGAAAGGTACTTTGACATGTCTCTAAACATTCAAAGCAAGGGAAACTTTAGCACTCCCTGCTAAAGCACCAATTATCTAGAATTCCTTAAACAGGCAAATGACTTCCTTCTACCCAACACTCTTTCCCTTTTACAGTGAAAATTGGAGTAGGTTTATTAACAGCTACAAACAGAAAAATACCCTTTACACAGTCCCTAACATATTTAACACTTAAGATTCCCCCTCAAAATATTTCTCAATGGTTAATTTTCTGTGCATATGAGCTAAAACAGTATAACTCAGCATTAGCTCTCAGTCTGAATTACCTGGAATATATCTTGAATTTTTTCCTAAGTCCATTTAGCCAACTCTGTATTTGTATTTAGTTACATGTTATGATTTATTAAAGCTCAACTTTTCCCCATTTTGCTGAAGAATCCATTATTCCACATACATACTCTGCCTGCTGGCTGATGCAAATATAACATTCTTTTTGAAAGGAATTATCAAAGGCAGCATGGATGGTCAAATAATTCCGCCACCAATACCAATAAACTCAAAACAGGAGTCAATTATATTCCATCATGAATAGTGTTAACAAAAAACTGGACACACATCTTATCAGCTGGGTGACTCTGGTGAACTACATAACTTCACTGAGTCTCAATTTTCTCCTCTGTAAACAAGGGCACCAGCATTTAACTTACCAGGACTGCTGCAGAGTGTAATGACTAAAGATAACAACAACTACCACTCTGGACTTACCACCCACCCGCTTCTTCACAAACATCTCAATCCCCGTGCAAAACCTGTATGGAGTCATCAGGACCATTCCCATTCTAAAGATGAGACAATAATCGGTCCCAAATACATCAGCAAGGACAGAGATAGGGATGACCCTGGGGTTGACTGGACCAGTCCCAGGTCTCTGACCAGTGCCTAGACAGCACAAGTCCCCAGAAATAGCAGCCAAGTTAACAGCCACTACTGTCAAGCAGCACATTGTTTTCTTTCTTTTTTTTTTGAGACAGTCTTGCTCTGTCACCCAGGCTGTACTACAGTGGCACCATCTCGGTTCACTGCAACCTCTGCCTCCCAGGTTCAAGTGATTCTCCTGCCTCAGCCTCCCGAGGAGCTGGGATTACAGGCACCTTCCACCACACCCAGCTAATTTCTGTATTTTTAGTAGAGTCAGGGTTTCACCGTGTTGGCCAGGTTGGTCTCAAACTCCTGAACTCAGGCTATCTGCCCTCCTCAGCCTCCCACAGTGCTGGGATTACAGGCACGAGCCACTGTGCCCGGCCACATTGTTTTCTTGATGTTCCTAAGAAATCCTCACCCAAGTGCAACCTGGGCATCTTGATCCCATTTTGTGTTCTCATAATCAGACAAAAGCCATGTTTCTCCCTTCCTTTTGGGCCCCCAAACCCATCTGTGCCTGTCTGGAATCCCATCCTCTCCCTTGGTTCCACCACACGCATTCCCACTCTCCTCCATTCTGTGCCTTGCTCAGCAATCCTAAAATCCCACCCCAAAATGAGCATTCCCAAGGGTCACTTCCTTTGAGGAATCAGGTTTCACTCCCAGACCCTCAACGATCTGGGGGTCAGATTCTCAAATACCAGTAAATCTACCGCTTCTGAGCACCGAGCACCCAGCCATGGATCACGGGGCCTCGCAGAGAAAAGCTGGAGGCCCTGAGAGGCTGCTGGTCCCTCCCCTCCACTGCTCCAGGAGGAAACAGGGACCAGACACCCTGGCTGGCTCATGCCACCTGCTCCTGCTCTCCCGAGAGCCTCCTCCTACACATTGTTGGGACAAGAATCCCCATCTCAGGCTCTGGAACTCTGAAAACCTGAGACTGATTAGGAACTCTGTTCCTGTGGCCAGTGGTTCTCCAAGGTGAGTCTCTGGATCAGCAGCACCAGAACTCAACTGAGGACTTGCACATTCTCAGGCCCCTGCAGACCAACCGCATCAGGAACCCTGGGGTAGGGCCGGTAATCTGTGTTTTGGCAAGTCCTCCAGGTAACTCGGATGAAAACTGAGACTTGCAGTGCCTTCTAGAGGCAGAGGATCCGCTGAATCCATTTAGTGGAAGGTGCTTCAGCTGCAGGTGGTGAAGCACACCAGGCTTCTACCACATGCCCCGGGGGCTCTCTGGAGAGGCCGAGAGCAGAAGGAAAACAAACAATAAAAACAGGAGAGAAAGGCAATGGGAGAAAGGGTCTTTGTACATATTTGGTGCATAATTATTTCTTCACTGGAAACACGAAGGGGAGATTCACTTTGTAAAATTTTTGGTAAGAAGAAAGGATTAACTTGGAAAAGAGACAGCATTGTAGCGTTAAGGAAAATCTGGATCTTTACAGTTAGGACACTGAAGGCTACTGCTGATCTGTGCACTTTGTAGAATGTGGTCCAACTGTCCTGGTGAACAGTAGAGATGCAGTAAACTTCTGACCCTTTGAAGGAAAACTTACCCTGACAAGGTAGAGTGGTCGGCTTTTAATCAAGGAGTAGCCTTGACAGAATTCAATCCAAATGGTCTTGACATGGAAATTGAATGCTGCTAGGTGCCACTACCCCTGCGGAGGCCTCCCAAAGTCTAGGAGGATTCTAACAGAGCTGATGACAGGGAGACCCAGTGGCCATTTCCTGACCAGCGATTTCCAAAGCCGAGTGCAGGACCCCTTGGATGTACAAAGACAATGCAATTGGGTGAGGGAAGACAACATTAGTGTTTCTCTTTGTAGTTAAAAGTAAACAAAAAACTAAATGTTTCCATTAATAATATTAAATATGGACTGACAATAAGAGCCTTTGGTCCCTACCTCAGGCAGGTCCACAGGGCCAGGCATCATCTACAACACACACACCTCGGCTGGCTTACTGAGTTCTGTTGCACACATCCACTCAGGTAGGTGTGGGTCTGAGTTGTGAATCTAGTCTAACTAATTGCACAAAATGAACAAGTAGTTTTAAAACATCACTTCCAAAAACCCAAAGACTGAAGATAAAACAAATTATGTAAGCATTAGCAAAAACAAGAAAATGGCAGAGGTGACATTTTTTCTACTCCCAGAATGATTCTTCAACAGCCACATATGGAGTAAATGCTAAGATGATCAATCAGATCTGACAAGACATCGGCCAAAACAATAAAATTATCAAGAAAGAAATGACCAAGACGACCATTTTAGCTATGTATCTACACAAACACACTACACCTTCAGATGTTACTGTATAATAGAATGAATCTGTCCGATTGACATGACATTAAAAATACTGTATTTTGGCCGGGCGCGGTGGCTCAAGCCTGTAATCCCAGCACTTTGGGAGGCTGAGACGGGCAGATCACGAGGTCAGAAGATCAAGACCATCCTGGCTAACACGGTGAAACCCCGTCTCTACTAAAAAATACAAAAAACTAGCCGGGCGAGGTGGCGGGTGCCTGTAGTCCCAGATACTCGGGAGGCTGAGGCAGGAGAATGGCGTCAACCCAAGAGGTGGAGCTTGCAGTGAGCTGAGATTGCGCCACTGCACTCCAGCCCGGGCGACAGAGCGAGACTCCGTCTCAAAAAAAAAAAAAAAAAAAAAAAATACTGTATTTCACTGACATCTCATGCTTTCACAATTTCTTTTGGGTTGATTTTAATGTACATACTTTTATTGACACAGTAGTACATAACATATAAATATGCCATTTATTGGGGTGCCTCTTCAATTTTTTTTAACCAACAGGTACTTATTCAAGCTTATTCAAGAAAAGCCTACAAATCATGCCTATGTATAAAAATACCTTTACAGTAATGCACTTCAGTACATTTTTAAACCATTTACAGAAAATGTTTTTTAATTTGGTAAACTTTATCAAAATGGTAAATCTCAGTAAATTGATCACACAGTTAATTCCAAGTTTATTAGTAAACACTTTATCTGGTTAAATGTGATTTGTGCTATGCAATTTTGAAGCAAAACAGACTATCAGACAACAGCCTACAATGGTAGCTAGCACCTTCTCTTGCCTGAACACTGGGATCTGAACAGCTAAGTTAGAATTATCTGAGTGTCATGGGTGACGGGGAAGTTGGAGGCAGAGAGAATTAAAATTCTCAAGCTCTTTTAAAGTGTTCTTTCATCAAAATCCACATGAATGCTAAAGAACTTTGAGTACAGTGTAATAGTTCCAAGGATAGTGTCTGATGTCAGACAAATGTGTATGAATTCTGGCTGCAGAACATACTAATTTGGGACTTTGAGCAAGTCTCACCCACAAATAGAGAGATCGTGAGAAATAAAACAAAAACTATCTAGCACACAGGAAGATTCAATAAGCGTTATGTATTTTTTTTTTTTTTTTTTACGTAAAGGTACCCATATATGAAGTGCCTGATCTCCCAGCAGCTAGACTTGAAATATGCTCTCAGGCAGTATGGTCTGAGGCCAGCATTTACCACTACCAGTAAGTACACTTCACTGATTCTAACTCAAGTGTGGTCCTTAGACTAGCAGCAGCACCTGGGAGCTTGTTAAAATGCAGAACTTCAGGCTCTACTCCAGTTCCAGTGAATTAGAACCTACATGTGAACAGGTATTTCATATGCACATTGAGGTTTTCAAGGCAACGAACTAAAGGAGAACTAAAAGTCCAAATCATTGGCTGTAACATCATGTAAAACGCTGAAACAGAACTCAGCTGAGGATGAATGGCAAGTGCTTCCTTCCTCAGGTCACTGAATAAGGTGTTCAGCATCTGTAAAAACAAGTGAGATGAAAACTGCCACGGGTTAGCAAGATAAGCCCATAAGGTCATTCACTGCCTAGCATCAATCCTTCTTGGCTCTGCCCTTTCTTCTATTACTTCAAAAGTCACACTTACAGAGTGGCAAAGTCATTTTACCAAAACAAAGCAAATACCAGTGCAATGAGAGGTCACATTGGTTTTGTAATTTTGTCAAGGCATTTAAAGATAAGAAAATGCTATTAATGGAAAACAATTTTATTGAATCTATATTGGTGGTTCTTACAGAAGAACAATTGAATTTTGTACAAATTGCCTTTCCACCTTAACTAATCATACTAAGCTGCTGTCTCCTATGACCACCCCCTCCACCTCAGAAAGTCTCTAAAACTCAGTAAGAAGGGAGAGGCTGGCATTTGCAGCAATGCAGGCCAGTGCTAAACAGAAGCATCCTCTGATTTCATCGTGAGGTGGGGGCCCTCAAACCCTCAGTGGACAGAGTAAATGCCCACGCTCCTTCCTCACAGGGCTCACTCCTTAAGGGTGGTGAACTAGGTGAGGGCTGGAGCTTACTCCAGAGATCACAGTGGATGGGTGAGGAGGAGGGGGAAAGTGGGGACATTGTGAACTAGCCAACAGGAGCCTGCTTGCTCTGGTTAGTAGCTTGGTTTGGAGAACTGCTAAATCTCTTTCCACACCTTGTATGTACTAGGGGATTTATTGACTGTGCACAAATAGACTAATGACTGTGGGTTCCAAAAGTATCAGCCACAGTACCTGCTGAAAGAGGCAAAAGGCCTTTGGCTGGTATGCTGGGGGCACCAGGTACCGGAAGCATCAGCCCTGCACTGCTAGTGTCTATGGCGAAAGACCCAGCACAGACCTATTGTCTTATGGTGCTCCAGTATTGGACCTGTCCTCACTGCCTTACAAAACATCTGTATCTATCCTGTTTTCAGTCTTTTTACTTTCAAATTTTCATAATATATGAAAAAATAGGAAGCCATTAATATATTTTATATACCAACATAAACCTAGTATTTTCTTTTTTTTTTTTTTTGAGACGGAGTCTCGCTGTGTCGCCCGGGCTGGAGTGCAGTGGCCAGATCTCAGCTCACTGCAAGCTCCGCCTCCTGGGTTTACGCCATTCTCTTGCCTCAGCCTCCCGAGTAGCTGGGACTACAGGTGCCCGCCACCCCGCCCGGCTAGTTTTTTGTATTTTTTAGTAGAGACGGGGTTTCACCGTGTTAGCCAGGATGGTCTTGATCTTCTGACCTCGTGATCTGCCCGTCTCAGCCTCCCAAAGTGCTGGGATTACAGGCTTGAGCCACCGCGCCCGGCCAAACCTAGTATTTTCAATGAGGTAGGAGCTTAAGATTGCCAATCTACAGAAGCTACAGCAGAGTTTCACCTTGGCCCAGCTCACCTGTAACTCATACTAGCCCCAGGAACAGGTAAATTGGTTCTGCAGGGTTGAGGCTGAAGGATGACACCACTAATCAATCAAGAAGAGGCTATGTTTTGCTGCAATGACAAACAATGCCCCAAATCTCATTGGCTTAAAATAGCCAAGGTTTGTTTTTTAATCATGCTTCACGGCCATGTGGGTCAGCTGAGGCTCTGTTCTACACTGTCTTCACTCAGGCACATGAGTGAGCGAACCTTTAGTACAGGGGTGTCCAATCTTTTGGTTTCCCTGGGCCACACTGGTAGAAGAATTGTCTTGGGCCACGCATCAAAAACAATAGATGATGACCTTAAGAAAAACTGCAAAAAGAAACCTCAATGTTTTAAGGAAGTGTACAAACTGGTATTGGGCTGCATGCGGCCCGCAGGTTGGACAGGCTTGCTCTAGTACCTCTACTGCAGTACCAGGAAGAGGGAGCATGGACAATCAGGCAGAGATTTACAAGGTCTCCACACATACTCCATTGGACAAGGCCAATCAGCTAAAAACATCTAACCTGACAGGAAGGGAGACGTGTGATGGTATCCTGTGCCTGGATAGGAGAGAACTAGACAAGTCAGATTAACCGCACAAGTGGCCATATGCTTCCATCCCAGATTCCAGCAGGTACCTCTGACCCTGGCCAGGACTGACTCTTGCCCCTCACTCAAGGGAGTTTCCATAAACTGCTGTCAGATGGACAGACACTTGCTGGTGGTGGTCTTCCAGGGCCATTTCCTATGGATTCCCTCTGGTTGCTCACTACTTGGTTATCTGTTTCTGCCTAAAATTTATCTTACTGTTGAAAACTTCTCTCCTGCTGAGCAAACATTCTCACCTTCCATAACTGCATCAGCTATTCAATCCCATCATGATCCACTTCCCTACATCCCTAGTTAATGTCTTGTAAAACCACGCAGCCTGCCTCTTCCAGCAGCACTCTCATCAGATTACACAGAACAGCTTCCACCGATTTCTCAGGATTACGAGTGCCAGAACTTGGGGAGAAAGTACATACACTTCTTAGGGAAGTTAAACCTTTCCTCCTTGTGCCTATTTAATTGAAATATCTTAAATTATATTACAATGTGTATGTATCTGTACAGAAAGCAGTCTAGGAGACATCAATGTAAACACTGGTTATTTCTAGGAAGTGGGGTTATGATGGAGTTTTACCTTCTTTTATGCATTTTACACTTTACAAATACATGTTATTTATATGCTTTCATATATATAATTACATAAAAATTAGAAAATGCTATATTAAATTCTGTCCATTTGGTATATTTTCAAAGGATCAACTTCATACTAATTAATTCTCTGTATATATATTACATCCTCCACACTACCCTCTTAAAGTATTGCACCTGAGGTAAGGAAAGCAAAAGTTGATTATCATATGTTACTTATTTGATTTGATAAAATGGACCGCTGCCTCAAAGAAAACATGCAAGGTTAAGCTCTGTGTAAATATTTCTTCATTGTCTGACTGAATTGCATAAAAGCAAAAGCAAGGGTGATTCTAGCTGAGAGAATGCAAGTGACAAGCTGACAAAGAGAGCAGGGCAAAAAAGAAGAGCCAACCTGGGTTCTGCTCTGGACATGAGGGACATGAGAAAATAGAGGTTGCAGAGAGGAAATACTAAGAACAGCAATAATAATAATGGCAGCTAATATTTGCTAGGTACAAACACTCTGCTTGGTTCTCTACTAACATCATTGCATATATTTCCTCACTGAACTACGATGATTATTCAAAATAGTAAGAACTATTTTCCCTACTTTTAGCACTGAGAACACTGAGGCACAGGAAAATGCCATAATCACAGCTGTTGAATGGTGGAGTCAGGCCATCTGGGTCAGGAGCTCATGGCCCTTAGCATTACACTAACTCACTTGACATCGTATTTCAAATTAACTCCAGGAGGACTGTGCAATGTATAAAAATACCAGACCATAGCAAAATCCAGCATAAAACAGAATTGTAGAAGTAAATCTTTGAAAAATGACAGATTTCTAAACTTTGAGGCAACAGAAAAAATCAAAGAAAAACAGGTTCAACCAGAAGTGCATAAATTTAGGTATGTGGTAGACATTCATTGTTTCCACATGTTCCCACTCTTGCCTTCTGCAACAGAAACAGTGACCCCTAGTCCATCCCAGGTGCCTCTGCCATGACTCCCCCATCACTTTACCTCAGGGCCAGCCAGCTACATGGAGGACTATGACTCAGGCCAGCCAATCCAGTCTTCCATTTTTTTTTTTTTTGAGACAAGAGTTTCTCTCTTGTTGCCCAGGCTGGAGTGAAATGGCGCGATCTCAGCTCGCCACAACCTCCACCTCCCAGTTCAAGCGATTCTCCTGCCTCAGCCTCCTGCGTAGCTGGGGTTACAGGTGCCTGCCACCACGCCCGGCTAATTTTTGTAATTTTAGTAGAGACAGGGTTTCTCCATGTTGGTCAGGCTGGTCTTGAACTCCCGACCTTAGGTGATCTGCCTGCCTTGGCTTCCCAAAGTGCTGGGATTACAGGCGTGAGTCACCGTACCTGGCCAGGTCTTCCACACTTCTACTGACAGTGATTGTTCCAAGGAGTGAGCCACAGGAATCACTGCTGAAATTTTACAGATCAACCTGGGGGAACACAGGATGGTATGGTTTGAATATTTGTCCCCTCCAAAACTCATGTTGAAATGTAATCCCCTGATAAGATTTGGATTTGTGTCCCGCCCAAATCTCATGTCAAATTGGAGGAGGGGCTTGATGGGAGGTGACTGGATCATGGGGGCAGATTTCCCTCTTGCCGTTCCCATGACAGTGAGTGAATTCTCATGAGATCTGATGATTAAAAATCCTGTTTGGCTCGCTCTCTCTTCTGCCATCATGTGAAGAATCTTGCTTCCCCTTCGCCTTCCAATTGCATGATTCTAAGTATCCTGAGGCCTCCTGGTCATGCTTCCTGTTAAGCCTGCAGAACTGTGAGGCAATTAAATCTCTTTTCTTCATAAATTACCCTGCCTCAGGTAGTTCTTTATAGCAGTGTAACAATGGAAGTAACATAGAAAATCAGTACCAGGAATGAGGTATTGCTATGAAGATACCTGAAAATGTGGAAGCGACTTTGGAACTGGGTAATAGGCAGAGGTTAGAACAGTTTGGAGGGCTCAGAGGACAGGAGGATTGTGGGAAAGTCAGGAACTTCCTAGAGACTTGCTGAACGGTTTTAACCAAAATGTTGATAGTGACACAGACAATAAGATCCAGGCTGAGGCTGTCTCAGATGTAGATGAAGAACTTACTAGGAAATGGAGCAAAGGTCACTCTTGCTATGCTTTAGCAAGGAGGCTGGAGGCATCGTGCCCTTGCTCTAGGGAACTGTGGAAGTTTGAACTTGAGAGAGATGATTAAGGTATCTGGCAGAAGAAATTTCTAAGCAGCAAAGCAGTCAAGATGTAGTCTGGCTGCTCCTAACAGCATGAAGTCATATGTGTTCACAAAGAGAAGGTCTGACAATGGAATTTATAAAGTTTGGAAAATGGGCAGTCTGGCCATGTGGTAGAAAAGAAAAACCCATTTTCTGGAGAGAAATTCAAGCTGCCAGCTGCAGAAATTTGTGTAAGTAAAGAGGAGCCGAATGTTACTTGCCAAGACAATGGGGAAAATGTCTGCAGGTCATTTCAGATATCTTCCCCGCAGCCTGTCCTATCACAGTCCTGGAGGCCTAGGAGGAAAAACTGAATTTAGTGGGCTGGGTCCAGGGTCCCTGCTGCTCTGTGCAGCCTTACGACATGGCACCCAGCCGCTCCAGCTCCAGCTGTAGCTAAAAGGGGCCAAAGTACAGCTCAGGCTGTTGCTTCAGAGGGTATAAGCCCCAAGCCTCGGTGGCTTCTATGTGATGTTGGGCCTATGGGTGCACAGAAGACAATAGTTTAGGTCTGGAAACCTCTGCCTAGATTTCAGAGGATGTATGGAAATGCCTGGATGTCCAGGGAGAAGTCTGCTGCAGGAGTGGAGCCCTCATGGAGAACCTTTACTAAGGCAGTGTGAGGGGAAATGTGGGGTTGGAGCCCACACAGAGTCTCCCGTGGGGCACTGCCTGGTGAAGTTGTGAGAAGAGGGCCACCATCCTCTAGACCCCAGAATGGTAGGTCCACCGACAGCTTGCACCATGTACCTGAAAAAGCCACAGACACTCAACGCCAGTCCAGGAAAACAGTCATGGGGCTGTACCCTACAGAGCCACAGGGGCAGACCTGCCCAAAGCCTTGGGAGCCCACCTGTTGCATCAGCATGCCCTGGATATGAGACATGGAGTCCAAGGAAATTATTTTTGAGCTTTAATATTTAATGGCTGTTCTGCTGGGTTTCAGTCTTGCATGGGGTCTGTAGCCCCTTTGTTTTGGCCAATTTTTCCCACTTGGATCAAAAACATTTACCCAATAAATGTACCCCACTGTATCTTGGAGATAACTAACTTGTTTTTGATTTTTTTTTTTTTGAGACAGAGTCTCACTCTGTCACCTAGGCTGGAGTGTAGTGGTGTGTTCTCGGCTCACTGCAAGCCCCGCCTCCCAGGTTCACACCATTCTCCTGCCTCAGCCTCCCCAGCAGCTGAGACTACAGGTGCCTGCCACCACGCTTGGCTAATTTTTTTGTATTTTTAGTAGAGATGGGGGTTCCACCATGTTAGCCAGGATGGTCTCAATCTCCTGACCTCGTGATCTGCCCATCCTGGCCTCCCAAAGCGCTGGGATTACAGGCGTGAGCCACCGCACCCAGCCATTTTTTTTTTTTTATACAGACAGAGTCTCGCTCTGTTGCCCAGGCTGGAGTGCAGTGGTGTGATCTTGGCTCACTGCCAACCCCCACTGCCTGGGTTCAAGCAATTCTTTTGCCTCAGCCTCCCTAGTAGCTAGGACTACAGGAACGTGTCACCACGTCTGGCTAATTTTTTTTGTAGTTTTAGTAGACGTGGGGTTTCACCATGTTGGCCAGGCTGTTCTCGAACTCGTGACCTCAGGTGATCTGCCCACCTTGGCCTCCCAAGTGCTGGGATTACAGGCGTGAGCCACTGCACCCAGCCTGTTTTTCGTTTTACAGGCTCATAGGCAGAAGGAACTTACTTTGTTTCAGATGAGACTTTGGACTGTGGACCTTTGAGTTAATGCTGAAATGAGTTAAGACTGGGGAACTGTTGAGAAGGGATACTTGTATTTTGCAAAGTGAGAAGGCCGTGACATCTGGGAGGGGCCAGGGGAGGAACATGGTTTGGATTTGTGTCATCACTCAAATCTCATGTCAAATTGGAGGAGAGCCCTGGTAGGAGGTGATTCAATCAAGTGGATTTTCCCCTTGCTGTTCTTGTGATAGTGAGTGAGTTGTCATGAGATATGATGGTTTAAAAGTGTGTAGCACTTCCTGCTTCACTCTCTCTCTCTCTCCTGACACTATGTGAAGAAAATCTTTGCTTCCCCTTTGCCTTCCATCATGATTGTAAATTTCCTGAGGCCTCCCAGCCAAGCTTCCTGTTAAGCCTGCAGAACTGTGAGTCAATTAAACCTCTTTTTTTTAATAAATTACCCAGTCTCAGTAGTTCATTATAGCAGTGTAAAAACAGACTACTACATCCCCAATGTGGCAATACTGATAGATGAGGTCTTTAAGAGGTGAATGGGTTATAACGGCTCTGTCCTCACTAATGGATTAATCCACTCACGGATTAAAGGATTATCATGGGAGTAGGACCAGTGGATTCACAAGCGAAGAAAGAGAGACCTGAGCCAGCAAGCTCAGCGCCCTCATCATGTGATGCCCTGCACCTCCTCGGACTCCACAGAACCCCCACCAGGGGGAAGGCCCTTACATGACGCCAAGCCATGCCCACGGACTTCCAGCCTGTAGAATTGTAAGAAATAAACTTCTTTTCTTTATAAATTACCCAGTTTCCAGAATTGTGTTATAAACAACATAAAATGGACTAGGACAGAAGGTCTGCCTTTTCACTTGGTATAATGAGCTGTTAGGGTCATGGAAGGCTGGTGCTACCAAAAGAACACCTACTACAGAGGAAGTTGACAAGAGAAACAAGTCAACACATGAGGAAAGCAGAGCTGAAGACACCACCTAAATCCCGGGACCAAAATGTGTCCAAAGTCAAACCAACCTAAGACATTTCTGTTAGAGGAAACAGTTAATTTCCTATTTTCTGTTACGTTAAAGTTAGATTTATGAACTTGCACCTAAAAGTGATATAATTAATGCTAACTGAAATTACTAAATTACCAAAATTGAAAGATCAAAATAAACTAAGAAAAATGTGGTTATCAAATGTAACAAAGGATTAATAAGAGAACATGCTAAATAAGTTTCCCTATAAAGCAAAGAAATACAAATATAATGGCCAGGCGCGGTGGCTCATGCCTGTAATCCCAGCACTTTGGGAGGCTGAGGCGGGTGGATCACAAGGTCAGGAGTTCGAGACCAGCCTGGCCAACATAGTAAAACCCTATCTCTACTAAAAATGCGAAAAATTAGCCAGCCGTGGTGGTGGGTGCCTGTAATCCTAGCTATTCAGGAGGCTGAGGCAGGAGAATTGCTTGAACCCGGAAGGCAGAGGTTTCAGCAAGCCAAGATTGCGCCATTGCACACCAGCCCAGGCAACAGTGTAAGACTCCATCTCAAAAAAAAAAAAAGAAAAGAAATACAAATTTAAACAATAGGTACAGTGGTAGTGCAGGATGGTGGTGGTGTACCCAGCATTCAGTCCCAACATGCTTCACCACCCAGCCGCCATAGTCCTCACAAAACCCCCTGCTTCTGCTCTGCTGATTTCTACCCCTTAGAGTCAGCACCAGCTGTGTGACCTGATGCTGGCCCCTGAGATGTAAGCAGAAATCTGCTGACACCAATCTATCCTGCTTTCTCCTGCCTTTAACACTATGAATGAACTATGGCAGTCATCTTATGATTATGAGAAAAAAAGCCAGGAGAATCAGAAATGCTGCCTTGAGCTTATGACAAATGGTGGCAGCCACCTGCCTCTGGGCTTCTTATTACGTGATTCAAACTCCTATTTGCATAAGCTATAGGTAGGCAAATATTCTGTTACTTCATGATATGGTTTGGCTGTGTCCCCACTCAAATCTCATCTTGAATTCCCATGTGTTGCAGAAGGGACCCAGTGGGAGGTAAGTGAATCATGGGGGCAGTTCTTTCCCATGCTGTTGTTGTGATAGTGAGTAAGTCTCATGAGATCTGATGGTTTTAAGAAGATTAGTTCCCCTGCATGAGCTCTCTCTCTTTGCTTGCTGCCATCCATGTAAGACATGACTTGGTCCTCCTTGCCTTCTGCTATGATTGTGAGGCTTCCCTAGCCATGTGGAATTGTAAGTTCATTAAACCTCTTTCTTTTGTAAATAAAAACAGCCACCACACTTACAGGGCTGCGTTGGTCCCTGGGCCACAGCTTCTCTTTTCTGAGGACTGGGGAGCAGCACTGTGGGCCCACATACTCACCCACTCTCTCAACTGCATAGTATGTAGTTTCCCCCTAATTTTATCATCTGTTTTTATGTTTTTCCATCTTGACTACTTTATCCTAATTTTTTCTCACCTGTTTATTTCTGTCAATCGCTTTGAGAGAAATAAACAGAAAATACACAAATTCTCTGACAGTTTTCGAAGTTCTAGAAACAGCTAACCAATAGAAACTATTATTGTCCCATTTTACAAATATAGATAGAGAAAACAGAGAGGTTAAGTAACTTAAGTTATTCAGCTAGCAAGTGGTGAAGTCGTATTTCTAACCCAGGCAGTCTGTTTTACACCTCTGTACTTAAACACTATGGTATGCTGCCTTTCTAGTTAAGGAAAATCTGATCTGAATTCTGTGACTATATTAAATTACAGTCAAGGAATTAAAGAGTCCTTATATATAACAGCTATAATTATAATACATTATTTTGTAAAAAAAAAAAAAATTAGATATATAGTAAGGAGTAAAAAGAAAATTTATTACATTGTCTCTACTAGCACCTTACCCAAGTTTTATTCTTTGAAATAGGCCTTCAGTATATATCTATTAGTACTCTATAAATTTCATTTTGTCACCATGAAAGACTGGATGTCCTTCAAATTATTTTAAATTAATAGGGCTTTACTTGTTAAATTTTGAGTAATGACCCTTTTATTAAGGTTTCAGTACTGAAATCCCAAATTTATTATTCTTGAATTAGAATACCAACCTTACCTGAATAGAAATCAACCTTACCTGAAATTTGTAATAAAATATATAATTAATAGGAGTGCTGATCTGAGAGTTATGAACAGGTTTAAACAAAAAAAAAAAAGTTTAGGGTGGATATCACAGATAGCCAATTGCCATCTTTAAAATCAAGATATTATACAATGTGGCAAGGCATAGTGGCTCACACTTACAATCACAGCACTTTTGGAGGCTGAGGTGGGAGGATCACTTGAGTCCAAGAGTTCAAGATCAGCTTGGGCAACAAAGTGAGATCCTGTCTCTACAAAAATTCAAAAATTGGGTGTGGTGGTGCACGCTTGTAGTCCCAGTTATTTAGGAGGCAGATGCAGGAGAAATGCTTGAGCTTAGGAGTTCAAGGCCACAGTGCACTATGATCACACCACTGTGCTCCAGCCTGGGTGACAAAGTGAGACTTTTTCTCAAAAAAAAAAAAAAAAAAAAAAAAAAGATAATTCCACATTTGTAGACTTTTCCTGACATAAGTTGAGCTGTATGTCATTATATCTGATGGCAAGACTATTTTGGAGAAGAGAGGGTAAAAGTTATAAGGAACTTAAAAAAAAAAAAAAACCAGGAATCTTACATACCACACCCCGTAATAAATTATATATATAAAAAACATATGTATATTTGTATATATTGTACATGTATATTTTATATATAATATACGTATATAATTATGTGTACATATGTACATACTGCATATAATATTGGTTGAATCCTCACAACCCCTTGACACAGATAGTATCACCATTTTACCGAAGAATCTGAGGTTCAAAGAGTTGCCTGCCAAAGGTGACACATTTATTCACATGAAAGTCAGGATGTGAAGCCAGAGTCTGCTGACTCCAGAGCTCTTTTTGCCACAAAATTCTGCTTATTTGGACCAAAATGCTCCTCTGTGGACTATCATCTATGGTACAACCTAACTAAAGGGCACCACGCTGGAAGTCCTGACTGCAGAGAAGTTATACATAATGGTAGCCAGGTGTAATAGAAAGTCAGCAAGAAGAGTCTTTGAATGTTTTACTTGTGATGAACTATCATCATAAGCTCCTGATATTTTGATATTTTTATCAAGATGGTAATTTTGGTGAGTATGGAGGGAGAAAGCCAATAGGTGACCATGCACTCTTTCTATTTTTCTTGGTAATTACTGAATAGTGTACTCAGTAATGGGAATCTACATTCACAGCATCCACACACTGAGGCAGGCGAGGGTAACTTCTTTCCAGATACAAGCACCAGTTCGTTTGCCTTAGTCAGCTTTTAACTTAATTAAATGCCAGACTTTGGGATTGGGAGATATAATCTGGCATTTCTTTCGAACTTCTAAAGCTACCTCTGGGAAGTTTTCCAAGCAGATCATTTGATTTTGCAGTCACTTTGTGTTACACCCAATCCAAATATTTATGAGATAAGCCCTTCACACTATCCTCTGAACCAACAATCTCCTTGTTCCACAAGTCCCAGAATATCTTGCTCCTAGAGTCTTTCAGCTGTAATCAGCAAGGGCGAGTTCAGGTCTGAGGCCTCTGACTAACACGGAGTCACTCCTCATGCCTAGTCAGGGTTATAATGTCACCTCAAACCCAATTTAGATAGTTGGCTAATCACTTGTCAAACAAATTCAAATACTTGGCCTCAAGAAAGGATGAACCACTGTCAACTAATAAAAAAATATAAAAATAAATGCTGGCCGGGCACGGTGGCTCACGCCTGTAATCTCAGCACTTTGGGAGGCCGAGGTGGGTGGATCACGAGGTCAGGAGATCGAGACCATCCTGGCTAACACGGTGAAACCCCGTCTCTACTAAAAATACAAAAATATTAGCTGGGCGTAGTGGCGAGCGCCTGTAGTCCTAGCTACTCGGGAGGCTGAGGCAGGAGAATGGCGTGAACCTGGGAGGCAGAGTTTGCAGTGAGCTGAGGTCACGCCACTGCACTCCAGCCTGGGCGACAGAGCGAGACTCTGTCTCAAGGAAGAAAAAAAAAAAAAGCTAAACAGGCATGTAGTTCTTACACAAAGTCAAATTTTCTAAATTAAATTACCTTATCATAACGTATACTACATTATGGTAATAAAAAGGACTACATTATGGTAATAAAAAGGAATAAAATAATTGGCTTTACATGCTAGAGAAATTTGCATTTGGAATATTCGAGATGCTATATTGCAAAGAAACAAAATATTACTGTAATTAAGAAGGCTAAGGAAGAGCTCACAGAGCTTCACTAACATTTCCCCCATCCCACCGACCTGACTGGGCAGTCACCGCTAGACTCACCTCCTCTAGCCACAGTCTTGGGATAATGTTAGATTCTTTGGGATAAAGTCTGAACTATTTACTTCCTGCCAAATCCAACTACTTTACTCTCATTTTCTTCCAAGCCACATTCAGCTCCTGGAAGACAGTCATCCCTAGCCTAACAAGTGTGTCCATCTAATCAGCCCTACTGAAGACCAAATACAAATTCCCTTTGGTGGTCTGCAGTCACCACACTACCTCCCATTATGCCCAGCTGGCAAGTGACCACAGACCATGTGCCCTGAGAAGCTGGCCCAGGTCTTTAGCCGGGCTCGGCCTTCACACTGAGAATGGCCTGACACGCTCTCCTGCATCCCTCAAGCTCTTTCAAGTCCAGTTTAATGCCAGCTCCCAATCACTGTGGACTCACCTGGTATGGGCTAGTTTTCTGTCCATTCTAGAATCCTAAGGGCACATTTCTATTCCCTTTATAAGGTTCATCTCCTTATAGTTATCCACAACCTTGAAAATAGGCAACTACCTCAACTCAAACAATGGAAATCCATACCTTGATAGTATTAGCTAAAAAACGGATAACACTAATTGCTGTGTGTGCCACTTTTACTTTTATCATTGCATTATAATTCTCACAACAGTACCAGAAGTAGTTATAATCATCCCATGTTACAGCAGAGAAATTGAATGTAAGATTTCACAAAATTTACCAACTATTACTCTCCTCATGCCTTGACACCTCTAGGAATGTGTACTGGGCAGGTGGATCTTTTCTAAGTGAGAGCAGGGAGGCATAGAGTAGTGAGAAGCACCCCAGTCTGAAGTCAAAAGACTGAATTTCAAGTTCAGGCCCTACATCTTAATGGCCATGGGACTATGAGGAGGGTACACAGCAGAATGGTCTAAGGCAAGAGGGGCTGCATTTTGGTCCCAGGTTCAACAAAATCTGTCAAACTGCTCCAGCAAATGTTTCTTATGACCCATCAGTGGCTACATTGGCTGCGACCTTGATCCTTGAACCTGAATTCTCATTCCATTTTTCGCACAGCACTAATTCGCCTCTCAGGATCTCCCTTTTGACTTTCCAAGATTAATGGCATTTATTATGTTATTTGACTCAGTTACGTGAAAAGGGCATTGCTCTAATTAATATGTCAACCCTTGCTGTAATGACAACTAAATTTCTCAGATAAATGCCACAGTTAACTACCTACAAGTCTCATGGCTTACAAAGAGACTACCAAAGATGAGACAGGAAATTATCATTTCTCCAGACTTACTAAGTGGCTCGCCCCTGTGTTATTTAAAGTACCTCATTTAAAAATACACGATTTAAAGTATCTCATTTCATCCTTACTACACACCTGTGAGGTCAACATTATCTATTAATCACCATCCTTTCAAAGGTGAGAACCTAACTCAGAGATTGAAGGTAATTTCACCAAAATGAACTAGCAAATTGGCAAGCCAAGGATTCAATCCCCAGTCCGCTGGACTCCAAAGTTTTCTCACCCTCGCTGCTGCCTGGAGGAGCATGGCAAATGGCAAAAAAGCAAACAGGACACAGTTCATTATCCACTTGGAGGAAGATATCTATAATGTTGGAAGGTTTGTTTTCCCACTCAATTATGAAGCAATTAAAACCAGATGAGAAAAAGTCTTCCTAATGTCACAGGGTACTGAAACCCATTCCTTGCCCTCTTACTTTTCAAGGAGGTAAAAGATGATGTCAGCAGGCACAGGGACCCTGGATAAAGCCCAAAACAAAATAGACAGATACAGACCAATTTTTCCCAATCACAGAGCAGTCGGTCAGTTAGATGCAGTCCCAGAAATCTATTTCTTAAGGTTTTACTCATGATAGTTTAATACAAGTGATCACAATGATTCCTCTGGGAGACCATCATGCCAAACCTCAAGCCAGAGCAATGTACCTACCTCCTCCCCATACTCCTGGCTGTTTTTCCTAGAAACAGGTCAACATGAATGTTTATTATGTCAGATGTCAAAGATAATGAAAATAGCATGTTACCTCCCTAAAAGAGCTCACTGTCTAGTAAGAGAGACATACCTGAAAAAAAAAAAAAATTGCATTGCACACAATTAAATGTGGTGATCCCAAATCCAAGTAAACACAAATGATTAAGAGAAAATTCATTTACCTGAGGTTTCATTAACAGAAGCTATGTATTCATAATTTGAGCTTTCAGAAAAATAAATGAAACTATTGTCATTACTGAAGAATAAATACACCTGAATTGGTCTTCTTAGCTAGGTAGCCATTTACTTCTATAGTTCATAATGCAAAATCCACCCTGCACAGCCATTCAGTCATTTCTCCTCCACACTCTAAAATACAATCCACAATTCTAATGACCATCAAGCCTACAAAGGAGAAGAAAATAAAAGCAGAGCCCTATGACTGGAATATTGGTCCATAATGAATTCTCCAGAATTCTGAAATCTAAACATCTCTGAAAACCAATTGTTTTTCACTAATACATTTGAGGACAAAACTTGAGCTGACTCATTTGGCTATAAAATCTGTCCTGAACTGCCATAAGGCTCTATTAAGCCTTTAATCATCCCATTTAATGAGCTTTGTTGAAATATTACGTTTGATTAGAGGGTGATGCCCCAGCCCTGCTTGGAGTCTTTCATACTCTATGGTATGTGTAGCATATACCTTCTATAATCCAAAATACTCAGAATTCAAGAACAGATGCTCAGATGATATTATGGTGCTGTATTTACTTTGTGGAGACACAGAAGTCAGAATCAAAGAAACACTACTTTGAGAGAAAAAACTCAGTGTTAAGTTAAAAAACAAAACATAACAAAACAAAAAATAAAGCATCTATCTTCTTGCCTGCAGTCATTTCTCCCAAATCACCAAGAATCAGAGCTAAATGTACAAATAAATTACAACCCACCCACCTTTGGGAAGCCTTGCTAACTTACGTATGCCATCACAGGACTCCGAAGGGCTCCCCACTTGGCAGAGCCAACATGCCACCACTGTCCATGTCAGGACAAGAGTCTCAGGCAAAGATAGCTGTTTGAAACCTTTATCTTCTTTTTTTTTTTTTTGAGATGGAGTCTTGCTCTGTCGCCCAGGCTGGAGTGCAGTAGCGTGGTCTCAGCTCACTGCAACCTCTGCCTCCTGGGTTCCAGTAATTCTCCTGCCTCAGCCTTCCGAGTAGCTGGGACTACAGGCGTGTGCCACCATACCTGGCTAATTTTTGTATTTTCAGTAGAGGCAGGGTTTCACCATGTTGGCCAGGCTGGTCTCGAACTCCTGACCTCAGGTGATCTGCCCGCCTCAGCCTCCCAAAGTGCTGGGATACAGGCGTGAGCCACCATGCCTGGCCTCCTTTGTCTTTTTATCTGAAGCCTAGTATATCGCATCTGGGCTCTTATGAAACAGAAAGTCATCTGTGTAAGTCCCCAAGTCTACACAATCACCCCAACTTTCTATGCAAATAACCTTTACCACATTGCCCTGCCCTTCAGTATACACAAAACCTAGATCAAGTGCATTTCTTCTCCTAGACTTTTGTTTTACTTGAAAGTTGTTGTGAGAGAAAACCAATTGAGCTATTTAAGACATGGCTGCTAAGCACAGAAAGGTCATTTAAGGGCTGAGAAACACCGATTCAGCACAATACGTTATTGCCAAAGCAAAGGGAACCGTATAGTCTGGATGCTGCCAATGGGCTGTCCAGAGTTCTTGCTGAACCTTTGTGGAGAGTCTCAAAGTCCACTCACACCTCAACTGATCACAGTTTTAATGTATAAAACATTAAAATAAAAACTGTGGACAAGACCCTAAAGTAAATGAAACCAGGAAGCTTGTCCACTTTTATCTTCAAACTCTTTGTAGGACCTAGGCAGCATCTTTAGTTCCTCCTTTCCCTTAAGACCTTAAATCAAGTCTACCACCAAGTCCTTTTCATTGTTCTTTCAAACAACTCTTGAAATTCTCACTCTCTATTCCTGCTGCTACCAGCCTGTCTCAGCCCTAATCATCCACTAGAGCAACTGCTGGGTGATTTCATCCAGTCTGACGCCCCGGTTTTTAATCTTCAGCCTGTTATCTCCTCCCTGAACTCCAGACTCCTTTGTCAAACTGCCCACTTACCATCTCCATTTCAATGTCAAACAGGGATCTCAAACTTCACAAGTTCAAAGCAGAGCTCTAGATTGCCTATCCCAAACACGGTAGGGTCCCTCAGGTCCCCCTCCCCTCACTTTCTTTCTTTGTCCTGACCGAGAAGCAGAGTGCCTGGACCACTCTGTCTCAGGCAGCTGCATATTCTCCCCTATAGGCTTCAACCCAAGCCGGAGTCTTGAATACTCCCAAGCACTGATACAGCTGTTGAGGTTACTGCCTGAAACACTGAAACATCAACCACAAGGATAAACACGTAGAAACTAGCTCCTATCCCGAGCCACATTCTTTAAACTGTCATGGAAACGTTACACTCTGCCCCATCATTGTGGACATACCCAGGTAGAACTTCTTTTTTCTATCAGTCCAGTCTCAAGAACTGGCACAGCACTCTGTCCATAAGTCCCCTAATAAATGCTCTGGACTGAGCACTCTAGTGTTTAGTGCTTCTTTCTCTGGAATCCCCACTGGCCCTACCTCAAGAGAGTTGGGTCTGGGGCAGTCCCACTGCTTTTGGGGCAACTCCAGCCACAGGTTCAAATGAGGAGAACTTCCTCAGTAAATGGCAAGTCCATCACACAACCCATTAGACCAGGAAGTCTGTGTCTTCTCACACCTCAAATGTGATTCACTGGTAAGTCCCGTCAACTCTACCTTCCGAATACATTCCGAATCCAGCCAGTCTCATAGCATACCTATGCCGACAGCCTGGACTCCCTCCCAGACGGCTCCAGCAGCCTCCTAACTGGTCTCTCTGTTCATTCTGGCCCTAAGGACAGGCTGCTTTGCACACAAGACTTAGATTTCTGCCCTTCTAGCTCTAAAGTGGCATCATTCTCATGAATCTACCAACTGGCCCTGGGAAGATGATTGCAAAATGCTCTCTCTTGAGCCCTGACTTCTCCAGGTCCATATTTTCAAAGAAATACAAGTTCACTTCTATGTGGACAACCTACTGTCACTTCAAACTCAACATTTCAAAATCAAATTTATCTTCCCCTCAAAACTGGCTCCCCTGGACAGGCGCAATAGCTTACGCCTGTAATCCCAGCACTTTGGGAGGCGGAGGCAGGCAGATCACCTGAGGTCAGGAGATCAAGACCAGCCTGGCCAACACGGTGAAACCCTGTCTCTACTAAAAAATACAAAAATTAGCCGGGCACAGTGGTGCATGCCTGTAATCCCAGTACTCGGGAGGGTGGAGAATTGCTTGAATCTGGAGAGGTGGGGCAGAGGTTGCGGTGAGCTGAGATCGCACCACTGCACTCCAGCCCAGGCAACAGAGCGAGATTCTGCCTCCAAAAAAGGAGAAAAAAAAAAAAAAAATGGCTCCCCCATCCTAACTGCTCAATTTTTATATATAATATCACCATGCTCCTAAGATAGAAACCCTAAAATTATTCCTTCCTTTAAGTTTTAATATGCTTGATATACATTATAATAAAATTTGGTATACAATTTTGCAGATTGCATAAATGGTCACAATTCATCTGCTTTCCACCTGCAGTGTGACTTTGCAACTCCTTCCCTCAAGAGGTCAGGGCTATTTCTTTATCCTTTGAATCTGGGCTTATCCTGTGCCTTTGGCCAACAGAATGCTGCAGAAGAGAGGATGTGCCAATTCCAAGTCTAGGCCTTCAGAGACCTTAATGGGCTTCTCTTCTCTCTCGGAACCCTGCCCAGCGGCCTGAAAGCAAGCCCAGGCTAGCCTACTGGACAAAGAGAGACATGTGGCCTAGCTGTCTCTGGCATTCCAGCTGAGAGCCTATCAGCCCTCAGAGCAGAACTGCTTTGCTGAATGCAGCTGACCAGACACATGACTGAGTCTAGCTAAGAGTAGAAGAACCACTTAGCTCAGCCCAGGCCAACTGCTGACCCACAGAATCTTGAGCTAAATAAACAGTTGTTTTAAGTACTATGTTTTGGAATGGTTTCTCATACTATAATATATAATCATTACAAAATTTAACTCAGTGCATTAAAGGAAAACATATAAAAATGTCCCAGTACTTGAGTCTCTGAGCACAGTGGAAATAAAAGGAAAAAAAAAGTCCTAGTACATGGTAGACCCTCAATAAATGTCTTGTTCCAAATGTGGTTACGCAGAAGTCAGCCTCCCCGCCAGACTTGGTTCTTCAAAGGCAGGAGCCCTATCATGCTCATCTCCATATTCTCAACACTCAGCAAAGTGTCTAGCACAAATTAGAGCCTCAACGTATGTGTTAAATAATTGTCAAGTGAAGATTTGAAATGTCTGCATTTCTAGGGCAAATTACATTTACATTACAATTAATACACTGCATTACACAAAACAGATTACCTTTAAACTTAGGCAAGCTACTCAACTTTTCTACATATCTGTTTCCTCATCTATAAAAGCAATGGGGATAAGAGTATCTTCCTCATGTAATACTCCTAAGGTTTAAATGTAAGAGTTCATGTCACATCTGTAGCATAATACCGGGCACATACAAAACCATACCTATGTGGTGGGTGTTATCACTCACCTGTTTTTCTCTTTCCAAGTAGACTGTAAGTTACTTAGCCACAGAGATGTTACTATGTGTATAAGACAGTGCTGGCCATGTGGCAGACGTGCTGGGTGCTTCATAAGCACATGGACTGCTCTCTCTACAGAAATCTCAATGGCTTCCCACTGCCCATTAAAATTTGGACTACTTTTACATAGCAATAATTTAAAAATCTTACCACCTCACCTATCCCATATTATGTAATATCACATACCAGATCAATTAGAAAGACATCCAGGTATAAGCAACAGAAATTCAAGTAACAGGGTCTCAGACAAGTAAAAGCAGTTTTACTTTTCCATCAAACAGCCTCGAGGTAGGCAGGTGCTGTCATTCTCTCCAGTGGCTGTCACAAGTGTCAGAGACAGCTGCCCCGAGTCCCTCAGCTGCTCCCTGTGGTCAAGGGATGGCTGCTGCAGTTCCTGGCCTGACAGCCACATTCAACAGGGTAAGCATGAGACAGAGACTGCCACATCTGCTCCTGTTATGTGGAAAAGTTTTCCCAGGGCTCCAGCCAACTTATCCTATGTCTCATTGATGTCCCACAAGAAAGGCTGAAAAAGCATGCAGGCAGCCCTTCCGGCCTCTGAGGCTGTGGCAGATGGCATTTCCCAAAGACGCCCACACTAAAAGATGCTCTCACTCCACATGCTCTTCTTCAACTGTGACACTGAAACCCCCCTCTTGAGAGGTGGGATCTCAGTTCTTTCCTCTTGAATCTGGTGGGCTTCTGGCTACAATGGAGGAGATGCTATGTGACTTTCAGGGTGAGGTAGAAGTGGTGCTCCTTCCACCCATATTTCTCTCCCCCCGGACATACGTCTTTGGAGCCGGGGGTGCAGAAGAGGCCACGTGGATGGGCCACACAGAGAGAGGCAGAGGTGCTCAGAAGGAGGCTTTGTCCAGTGTAGGCACCAGACATGGGACGAAGAGCCTTCCAGATGCCCAGCACCACCCACCCACCATTTGATTGCGGCCTCATGACAGATGCTAAGCCAGAAGTGCCCAGTAGGACTGCTCCTGAGTCTCTGATCCAGAACCCATGAGAGAGAAATGGTTACTTCTGTTTTAAGTAACTGAGTCTGGAGTGACATGCTATCCAATAGATAACTGCAACATGAGTGCAGGCAGGTGAGAGAGGAGGGGCAGGGAAAAGGGGGCTGGGTCAACAGGTAACAGCCACTAACGCTCTGCCCATCCAGCTGCTGTCCTTACTTCCCCCATCATCCACACTGTTTCCAGCCTTCCTGCCCCTGCTCTTCCTTGATCTGAAATTCCAGCCCTAGCTAGCAAAGCAGAGCTATCCCCAGGTCGTGAGTCTGTTTCCTCACTTCCATTAAGCCACAATGATCTCCCTTGTTTCTGCATATGACAAATATTTTTAAGTTTAATTACTTTCAGTCGCACTATTCTTTGCCCCCACTATTCTGGCTTCTTAAATCTAGCCTGGGTTCTTGTTCATGAAGATCCCAACATATTTCTGTATTATATATATTTGTTTACTCCAAACACCATACAAGGTCAGGAGTAGCTGTTTAATAAGCACTTGCGGATGAAACTAAGCACCATGCATTTTACCCTATTACAAAGTCCTTCTCAAGATAAAGCTCTAGCCTTCTCCTTACCACTCGGCGATGGTATGAGTCTTTTCCTCCTTCGAAACTCAGATCAAACGTAACTTTCCCTGTACACTTTTCCCTTATTAACTTCTCGCATTTCCAGAGGAAATGCCTCTTACTTCTGTTCTTCTGCACCTTGCAAACCCTTCTCATCCTCCTCACCTGTCTGGTTACACTGGAACCGTGTGTCCTATCTCCTCACCAAACCACTCCATTACTGAGGGAAAGATCACCTCTCATTCATCGTTTTATTCACAGTGGCAAATGTTGATACGCAGGAGAAATTCAACAAGTGGTTGATGAATGTACGAAAAAGGAACATGCTGAATTGCCAACAAAAAGGAACATACTAAGTTAAAAATTCCAACTTCATTACTTAACTTCTTTTTTTTTCTGGGATGGAGTCTCACTCTCTCTGCACAGGCTGGAGTGCCATGGTGTGATCGTGGTTCACTGCAACCTCTGCCTCTTGCATTCAAGAAATTCTCCTGCCTCAGCCTCCTGAGTAGCTGAGACTACAGGCACCCACCACCACGCCTGGCTAATTTTCGTATTTTTAGTAGAGGTGGGGTTTCTCCATGTTGGCCAGGCTGATCTCAAACTCCTGACCTCAAGTGGTCCGCCTGCCTCAGCCTCCCAAAGTGCTGGGATTACAGGTGTGAGCCACCATGTTCAGCCTTAACTTCTTTAACACTTGGCTTAGGTAAGCATAGTAAGGCCACAATGTTAAAGACCTTGATAACTATGAAAATAAATGTTTAAATGTCCTTAATAAGCTACTTTGGAAAAATGTTACATTTCAAACTTGTTTTAAAACAAAAATATAATGAGTCCCAGGAGGCACCATTCATGAGTAAATTCATGGCTGAAAAGCTGAAACCAGGAACTCTTCTCTAACGGCAGCTGGTGCGGTATGGTATTTCCTATGTTCATTGTTACTGCTACTGGAAAAGGATACGGCTCTTATAAACAACTTTGTCCACTTCTAAGACTTTAAGAAGTAAAACAGTTTTTGAAATTACATGGGAAAAAAGGAATAAGTTGTGCTGCCTAAGTCGGTAGCAGGCTAGAAGTAAAACCCCTACACTCTTCCATTCCTGTGACAACTCTCCTCCCTGATCCGGCAGAGCGCCCACGAGAGAACACAAAAGAAGACTAAAGAAGCAGCTTCTCAGAGTTTCATAACTCTTCCCCAATTTCTTTCCATTTTGGAAAATCAATAAAGCCCAGCAAATACTACCCATATTTGCAATATATCCACACTACCAATTTCTGGAAAATGTCTGCTATTTACTTCTTTTTTTTTTCTTTAAAGACAAAGTCTCACTCTGTCATTCAGGCTGGAATGCGGTGGCACAATCATAGTGCACTGCAGGCTTGAACTCCTGGCCTCAATCGATCCTCCTGTCTCAGTCTCCCAAGTAGCTGGGGCTATAGGGGCACCACTGTGCCTGGATGCTATTTACTTCAATGAATATCTGCATCTGAGCAGGACTTTGCATCATTATGTTATTAATAGTATCCTAATGGCACTATTAAAGTAAGTCAAGATACAGTCTGTGTAATCAAGATTCCCAACTAGCAGGACATGTCAACATAGAGATTCATAGCTTCCTAGTTTGAAGCTAAGAAAATTAAGCCTTTCTCACACTCATCTCAAGATGACTGCACATCCTTTTCTCATTAGTAAGGTCTCCTGTTTACCTGCCCACATGAAACCTACCAAGTCTTCAAGGACCCAGTTTGTCCTAAATCCACGTCTTCAACCACTAGAACACAACAAGGGCTCAATAAACATTTGCTGAATATATTAACATGGAAAGAATGCTACAAACACACTATATGACAAGGTAGTTGGTAAATGAGTATTATAAGTAAGTTCTGGGGGAAAATCTTTGTGGACTCAGGAGAATAAAGGCAGCTTCTTGGAGGAGTTTGCCTTTCAAATACCTAAGGTCATCATAACCTGTTTAATCCAAATGTCTTTTCCTTGCAAAGTATTAATTTCATTAAGACAGTATTACCACGTGGAGATAAACTCCATAATTTGTAAGTGGAACTGAACAAATTGTTTTTCAATTCTGGTCCAAGTGCAAAGCCATCCACAATGACGACAATGACTGATTCGACTGCCACATTCTAACTGTTCATTCAGCCTCCCTGGCAGCAGTCACCTTGGCTGCCTCAACCTGTGGCTTGTCAAAAGAATGCTCCAGAAGTAGACAGGACAAGAGGTTGTGAACAGTGCCAGCTCCTCCACTTTCCAAGTGCAGTGGGAGCAAGTCACTTAACCGCTGCCTCTGCTTCCTGATGAAGTCCCTGCCTTGGAGGGTTGACTCAACAGGTTAATGCAGGTAAAGTGCATAGAACGTAGCCACGTAAGAGCTACAGGGCATAAGCTATTATTGTTGTTGTTGAAATTCCTATTAGCATCATTAGTAGACTACATTTTCACTGAAATTGAAGAACCTTCTAAGAACCTGACTTAGCCTTTATTTACAGTTCAACTCCTATCCCACTCTACTCATGACCTACTTTAATCTTCAGGTTTTCTGTCTGAGCAGTGTTAAGCTGGTGAGACCTTGTTCGATATCAGTAGTACATGCTGATACACAATGCTAAAAGTTTCCGTTACTGTTGCATAAAAATAATCTAAACATCAACTTGATTTCCTAGTTCTTTATATGCCTAACGTTTTCTGACTAGTTTGCTATAGTGTGTGCTATTTTTTCAGAATATGAAAGTAATGAAGCAACAAAAATAAAACCATATATTGTAGATTATACTTCCTGATAATAAAAAGATGACACTTTAGAAATATGGTGGAGCTGGGATGAGATCATATGAAAGTCCTGAGGGGAAGAGTCAAGATGATTGCCGACGGGGGCCATGAGCTCCAGTGCATTCAAAACATTATTACTTTAAAGATCAGGTTAGCCAGAGTATATAAAATGCTTGGCATTTCAGAGTTCACTTCTATTATTAAGAACAATGATTCTCAACCATTACTGAAACACTCCGGGGCCTTTCCAATTATCTCACACTACTCAAATTCTTAAAATAGAAATTGATTTTTAATTCAATTTAATCTTTAAAAAACATGCCACACTGCACTTTTAGGAAAGCATTGACATGTCAGAAAATCAACAATGATATTTCTGCTATTACATAACTCAATGAATCTTGTGGTTCAATGTTAACTGCTTTACTTAAAAAAGAAAAAAATCCATTTCCATCTCTCTAGTTGCTTGTTTTTCTGATTTTCTGCCTTGGAGGATCTGGAGAAGAAGGAAGGGTAGTTAAAATCATCATGCAGTCATAGACTGTCCTCTTCAGAGAGCCTGATCGGTCCTTGCCTGTTTTGCTATTGTTGAATTCCTATTTTTTTAAGTCACCCAAATAGCTTTTCCGTTTTTAAAAAATAGCAGACATAATGGAATTGTATTTCTTTAAAAAAAAACTAGAAAATGGCTTGGCATGGTGGCTCACGCCTGTAATCCCAGCACTTTGAGAGGCCGAGGTGGGCAGATCACTTGAGCCCAGGAGTTTGAGACCAGCCTGGGCAACACAGAGAAACCCCATCTCTATAGAAAATACAAAAATTAGCCAGGCATGGTGGCATGTAGCCTGTAGTGCCAGCCGAGTAGCCTGTAGTGCCAGCTACTCAGGTGGCTGGGGTGGGAGGATCACCTGAACCCTGGAGGTTGAGGCTGCAGTGAGCTGAAATCATGCCACTGCACTCCAGCCTGGCTGACAGAGCGAGACCTTGTCTCAAACATACAAGCAAAACAAAACAAACAAAAACCTAGAAAACAATAGGGGATTCAAATCTATTTTCAAATGAATACTTTCAAATAGCCTCTACTCTGAACCTATGCAGATCTAGTGCTTCTGGGCTGTAAAATGCCAAAAAAAACTTATTTTATCTTAAAGTAGTTGGCCTTATTTGTACCACGTCAAGGAACAAAAGACATTGTTATAATCTCTCTTGTCAGCCTCCACTTTACTTCAGAATAAGTTATTAGTATAATGTGAGGTGGACTTCTGACTAAATTTTCTAAAAACGACCACTGAGTGCTTTCTATATGACAGGCAGTGCACTTTATAAATACATGTCATTTAATCATCAAATAATACTAATATTTAACTGGTATCACCCTGTATCAGTTGGGATTTTGATTTCTAACACATATGACAGAAACTAGAGCCAAAAAGTGAACTCACTGGCTCCTGAAGTAGGGAGGCTAATCATCTCCAGGAGCAGAATGAGCTTCAGCTGTGGCTCAAGCCAGCCCAGCCAGTGTCACCAGGGCCCCATCTCACTCCATGCTCCCAGGTCTTCTCTGTGTGGGCTTTGTCTCCAGTTCCTATTGTTAGAATTGTGGAAGAATGCTACTCAAACCTCCCACTCTCCTCTCATTTAAGTCCAGTGGGAAAGAATGAGAATTTTTTTTCCTCATGTGCTATCCAAAGTGTCTCTGTATCTCACTGTTCTCACAAGGTCATGATCCCATTCCACGATCCCATTTAGCTCTTTCCAGGAAAACATAAAGCTTAGGTGAGGTAATCAGCCATCCACAGTTGAACTGGACCTCTGGCAGGAGCCTGTAAGTGAACTGGCAGGAGGGGTCAGTGGATACAGGATGCAGGAGTGCAGTGGCACGATTTCAGCTCACTTGCAGGATGTCAAAAACAGTGGATGTCTACCACATTTGCCCTGTTTTCTAGAAGAGAAAACGGAGAAACAGAGACTTCAAATAAACTGCCTAATGTCAGAGCTACTTTCTGACTCCATCCGCATTCTGTCATCTCTGCACAATTTACCCCAACAATCCAGTGAGGGTACCCCTGCTTAAACTCGGATATCTGGGTTTTCTGTCTTAATATACCACTTTGAATCAATTCTCTGATGAACAGTTTCAAGATTATCTTCCACATGCAGTTCATAAAAATGTTCCCTAATAATACCTCTCAAGTAAAAGAAACAAGAAATACAAACAGACTCCATCATGTTTGAAAAAGTCCACTCTGAAGACTTATGTAATTTGGGTATTTTTATTAATTATTATTTTTGCTTTTTGAGACAGAGGCTTGCTCTGTCATTCAGGCTGGAGTGCAGTGGCACAGTCTTTTTTTTTTTTTTTTTTTTTTTTGAGACAGAGTTTTGCTCTTGTTGTCCAGGCTGGAGTGCAACAGCACGATCTTGGCTCACTGCAACCTCTGTTTCCTGGGTTCAAGTGATTCTCCTGCCTCAGCCTCCTGAGTAGCTGGGATTACAGGGGCCCGCCACCATGCCCGGCTAATTTTTGTATTTTTAGTAGAGATGGGATTTCGCCATGTTGGCCAGGCTGGTCTCGAACTCCTGACCTCAGGTGATCCGCCCGCCTCGGCCTCCCAAAGTGCTGGGATTACAGGAGTGAGCCATCATGCCCGGCCAGTGGCATGATCTTGACTCACTGCAGCCTCGACTTCCAGGGCTCAAGTGATCTTCCTGTGTCAGCCTCCCAAGTAGCCAGGACCACAGGCATGTGCCACGATGCCCAGCTAGTTTTTGTATTTTTTATACCGATGGGGTTTCTCCATGTTGCCCTAGTTTGAGACCATGGCTGGTCTCAAACTCCTGGGGCTCAAGCTATCTGCTTGCCTTGGCCTCCTAAAGTGCTGGGATTATGGGCTTGAGCCACCGCACCCAGACTGTTATTTTTTGAATGTGTATTTCTTGTACATGGTACAAATGTCAAAGATGGAAAAGGGATGCAGAGAAAGCAAATTTCCCTACCCCTCTGTCCCCTTGCCACCTAGTTATCTTCCCAGAGGCAACCACTGTTACCAGTTTCTTGCATATCCTTCCAGAGATATTCCATGCATGTAGAAGCAAACATTTACAGATTTTCTAAAACCAAATGATAGCACTGTCTGTTCTGTACCTTGCTTTTAAAAAAAACACCACTTTAGTTCCCACCTTTGAAAATCTCAAGTGAAAATGAACCAGTGCAAAATATAAGAAGGTTATCCACCCAAATAGAGGCTCTGCATCTCAGGATCCCATTTCTGCCTCATTGTGCATCAGAGGCTAACTTAAAGACTCCTTTTATTTTGAGACCAGGTCTCACTCTGTTGCCCAGGATGGAGTGCAGTGACATAATCAAGGCTAACTTCAGCCTTGATGTCCCTGGCTTGAGTGATGATCTCACCACAATCTTCCAAGTAGCTGGCACTACAGGCATGCCACCATATCCAGCTATTCTTTTATTTTTTAATTTTTTGTAGAGACAGGGTCTCACTATGTTGCCTAGTCTGGTCTCAAACTCCTGGGCTCAAGCGATCCTCCCACTTCGGCCTCCCAAAGTTCTGTAATTTATAGGTGTGAGCCACTGAGCCCAGTCACTCAAAGCAGCTTGAGACTCAATTTTCCTCCCTTGCAAAATGACATTCCCTGTGAGACATTATAACAAAATAAAAGCTGCATAAAAGAAAGGCTCTTTTGAAGTTATAATTATGACTTTTGCATGAAAATCTAGTTGCATTTTTAAAATGGAGTCTAATAAGATATAAAAGGAGACACTTCTTGAAATTTGGCACATTTCCAACAATGGCTCTATGGCACTATAAAACAAAGTAATTCCAACAAACACCTTCAAGACAGGTAAAACTGCATCATAGCACATTTTTCTGTGAGGTTATGGCTGCACAGAGACCTAGACCACATAATAAAATAATCTGCTAAATACTACACAATTACTACAAAGATTAAAAATGTTAAATTTCTTGCTTGTCCCCACCATGGACAACAACTGTATATAATTTTTATGTATTTAAAAAAGAAAAAGAGAGTATGTGTGTATATTTTAATGAAAATGGTATTGACATACATTCCATCCCCAGGCTGTGTACCCTGAAATTGTTTTTATAACTGGGATGGATCTGTGAGGATCCATTCCTCTTTCAAGACGAAGGCTCTGTGTGCAGAAAACTGAAAGAAATGAACCAGTCAATCCAGGGACTGAAGCTCCAACAGAGGGGTTTAATCAACTGAGTTAACTACCCCAGGTCACAAATGCCGCCAAACACTACTAGAGATAGATTCCTGATATGCTTTATACAAAATCACGCCACCGCACTCCAGCCTGGGCGACAGCGAGACTCTGTCTCAAAAAATAAATAAATAAATGAAGTTAAACTGAAGAAAACAACTCAATTCTGATACAAATCATTTTACCATTAATGATAATTCTTACGTAAAAATTCAAATCATATTTTTAGATAATCACTTTTCAGATAATGATAATCTCTTTTACAGACAAACCAGTCAAGGGAAATCACACAGAAAGAAAATTTGTGGAAAGCTCAAACGTCCACATGAAACTCAATCTTTCAGATCAGGAAGCTCCTTTGTTTGTTTGTTGTTTGTTTGTTTGTTTAGAGACAGGGTCACCCAGACTGGAGTGCAGTGGCACGATCATAGCTCACTGTAGCCTCCATCTGTGGGCTTTGGTAATCCTCCCACTTCAGCCTTCTGAGTAGCTGGGACTACAAGCACATCCCACCACGCCCAGCTTTTTTTTTTTTTTTTTTTGTATTATTTGTAGAGACAGGGTTTCACCGTGTTGCCCAGACTGGTCTCAGACTCCTGCAGTTCCTGAAATGGGATATTAGGACAGAAAACCCAGAATTTAAGTGATCCTCCCACCTCAACCTCCCAAAGTGCTGGGATTATAGGCGTGAGCCACGGCACCAGCCTTGCAATTCTTTTTTCTACTTAGAAAGTTCACAATAAAAGAATCTCTGAGAACCACCTGATGGAATCAAATTCATTCTTCCTCAGAATTTCTACTTGCCAAATTTAATGTACTAGCTATAAAAGTTTTAAATTCATAAATCTTTAAAAAAAATTAACCATGAATTATTTTTATTAAGGTGGAAGGGTTTCTGGTTTGAGTTCAGTCTTTTTGTCAGTCTATTTTTGAAAACAGATTCTGCACTTCCAGTTCTAAACAGATACCATATGGCTGCTTCTTTACTAAGATATTTATTTTTCAAAAAATGCTAGCTGCAATTTTGGCAGTTCTTTATTAAACGTCATTTGTAAAACATAAACAAACAGCTCCAGCAATCATCCATGAAGAGACTTCAGAAGCTTGTAAAAAAGTGAATTCTACCTCCTTCTGGCTGACGAATCCTCTCTCCTACCCTCTTGAGTCCCCTCTGGGTCACATTAAAATAGTCAGCTTGCTGAACAATGTGTTATAAACTTACTAAGAGAAAATACAAATGAGTCCTCAGTGCCCAAGAAGGTCTCTGAAGCCAGGCCAGGGGAAAGCAGGTGGGTACTGAGAAAGAAAAGAGGTGACAGTGGCCAACTCCATTCCCATGTAACGCCAACAGGACCCAAGGCGTTACTCAGATTTTTTTTTTTCCAATCCAAAAGCAAAGTCCAGCTTAGAAAATAATAACTGGGAAGGCAAATGAAACTGGAAAAGCTTCTACAGAGGCTTTGGACAACAATACTTTGGACATCTTCTGCGATCAATAATTCATGAGATTGTTTGGCCCAGATGCATAAGGACAGGAAAGTGACTGGTCACAGGTAAGTTCTCTTGCTGTGTATATGGGAACTTAGAATTCTTGGAGCTGGAAGGGACTTTGAGATTACTTAGTAAAGATCAAGAAACTAAGTCAATTTCTGGGCAAAATGCCTTGTGAGTCAGGTTTTGAGTATCACTCACTATGGCAAATGGTAGCAATGATAGACGGGAAGATGGAAGGAAGCAAGGTAGGCATGTTTACCAACAGAACAAACAAGACACATGGTACAACAACGGAGCCTGGCGATAAGGCTGAAGCCACAGCTCTACTGTTCAGAAACATAAAGAGGCCAAAGGCACACCCCAGTTAGGAAGGATGGGGGTAGAGGCAAATGGCTCCGAGTAAGATGCAGCACCAAACCACTGTGGAAAGAAACTGAAAAGAGGTCTGTGGCCATTACCCGAGGCAATGGCTGAGATAAAGCCCATCCCTGGGGCAGCAGGAGGAAGCTCAAGAGCCTGCAGCCTACGAAAGGATTGGCCTCCACTTGCTACTGAGAAGGGCAGGAGCCTCGACTTCCAAAATAAGATCAGGTACTAAACTAGGATCCTGGGAAGGACAATAGCAAAACCACTCCTGAGAGGGAGGGCGCAGAGGGGGACAAAGATGTCCACTCAAGACGGGCTTCTAAACTAAAAGCCCAAAGCTTGTGAGGGAAACCAGCTTTAACAAAGACTGATGGCCGGGTGCGGTGGCTCATGCCTGTAATCCCAGCACTTTGGGAGGCCAAGACGGGCGGATCAAGACGTTAGGAGATGAGACCATCCTGGCTAACACGGTGAAACCCCTTCTCTACTAAAAATACAAAAAAAACTAGCCGGGCGTGGTGGCGGGCATCTGTAGTCCCAACTACCAGAGAGGCTGAGGTAGAAGAATGGCGTGAACCCGGGAGGCAAAGCTCGCAGTGAGCTGAGATCGCGCCACTGCACTCCAGCCTGGGCGACAGAGCAAGATTCCATCTTAAAAAAAAAAAAAAGAGAGAGAGAGAGAGAGAAAAGAAAAGAAAAAAAAGAAAGGCTGACAAAAACTCAACCATCAAAACATAAATTTACTCCTCACAAAATGAAAACATGGCAAATTGAAAACAACTGTAATATAAATGTATTGAAACTTCCGGGCTGGGAGTGGTGGCTCACGCCTGTAATCCCAGCATTTTGGGAGGCTGAGACGGGCAGATCACGAGATCAGGAGATCGAGACCATCCTGGCTAACACGGTGAAACCCCGTCTCTACTAAAAATAACAAAAAATAAGGCAGGTGTGGTGGCGGGCGCCTGTAGTCCCAGCTACTCGGGAGGATGAGGCAGGAGAATGGTGTGAACCTGGGAGGCGGGGCCTGCAGTGAGCCGAGATCGCACCACTGCACTCCAGCCTGGGCGACAGAGTGAGACTCCGTCTCAAAAAAAGAAAACAAAAACTTCCAAAGAGATACACAAGAAAAATAACCAGAAAAAAACATTTTTTTAGAAACAAAATCAGGCAGTAGATATGAAAACAAAAACCTATTCAAAATCCTGAAAATGGCCGGGCGCGGTGGCTCAAGCCTGTAATCCCAGCACTTTGGGAGGCCGAGACAGGCGGATCACGAGGTCAGGAGATTGAGACCATCCTGGCTAACACGGTGAAACCCCGTCTCTACTAAAAAATACAAAAAAACTAGCCGGGCGAGGTGGCGGGAGCCTGTAGTCCCAGCTACTTGGGGGGCTGAGGCAGGAGAATGGCGTGAACCCGGGAGGCGGAGCTTGCAGTGAGCTGAGATCCGGCCACTGCACTCCAGCCCCGGCGACAGAGTGAGACTCCGTCTCAAAAAAAAAAAAAAAAAAAAAAATCCTGAAAATGAAATATATGGTCAGTAGATGGGGAGAAACACCACCAGGCACAGTAAAAGAGAAAATTATTAAATTAAATTCACCCTGAGTATAGAATAGAGACAAAATACATAGAGAGAAGTGAAGTAACATAACAGGTAGAGTGAAAACAAACATACATCTAGTAGGATTTCCAGAAATAAAGCTAGAAGGAATGGTGGGAAGGCAATATTAGAACTAACACTAAAAATGTGCCATAACTGAAGACTTGAATCTCAATTCTGAAAGCTCACAATGAGTGCCAAGCAGAGACTGGATAAAAACAAATCTAGGTAGATTGTTGTGAGGCTGCAAAACATTAAGGATAAAGAGAACACCTTGAAAATTAGCAGACTGAAAAAAATGTTAAAAGGGAATGATAATTAGACTGGCAGCAGACTTCTTAACAGCAACAATGAATAACAGAAGGCAATAACATCATATTTTCAAAGTTCTGAGACAAAACCAGCTAACCCAGAATTCCAAATCCAGGAAGAGTAAAGATGAAACAAAAGATACTTCTGAAATATAAAGACTAGCTTTGCTTCTATAGATACAAGAGTACAGAGTAACTACTCTAAGAACTACTAGAAAATACGTACTTCAATAAAAATAATAAAAACCCAAAGGGAAAGAAGGTGATACAATAAGCTAAGAGAGAATAAAGGACTTGTTTTAGGTTTCTTAATTCATGGCTGAGACCAAAAGAACCTTAGTATGTTGACTCCCAAGTTAGTACTCTTTCCTCTAAACTAACTCTGCATCTTTTTTTTTTTTTTTGAGACGGAGTCTCGCTCTGTCGCCCGGGCTGGAGTGCAGTGGCCGGTTCTCAGCTCACTGCAAGCTCCGCCTCCCGGGTTTATGCCATTCTCCTGCCTCAGCCTCCGAGTAGCTGGGACTACAGGCGCCCGCCACCTCGCCCGGCTAGTTTTTTTTTTTTTTGTATTTTTTTAGTAGAGACGGGGTTTCACCGTGTTAGCCAGGATGGTCTCGATCTCCTGACCTCGTGATCCACCCGTCTCGGCCTCCCAAAGTGCTGGGATTACAGGCTTCAGCCACCGCGCCCGGCCAACTCTGCATCTTAATCTTTCATTTTTACACTTTTATATTTTAACTTCTAGTTAGATATAAAACTACATTTGACAGTTCCTAAATATTTTCAAATATTTTTCATAGCATTCATATTATTTCTTTTTAAATTTAAAAACTTCCTTGAAGTGTGATTAGAATAAGAAAGAGATCCAAGAGAAGTTATTTATTAGTCATTTTACTGACTGTATCTTTCTTTGGTCAAATTACCCGGCTCTCAGTGATATGTTCTATTTCCTCCATATTTAATACAAAATTGTGGGGTTTTTTCATTTATTTTGAAAGGTAAAGTGTTGATAAATAATTAATAATTGTCTTTGGTTTACATCTAAATAAAGAGAAATTCTGTGCATCTCTAAACAAAACTAAATTTTTCTTTTCATATGACATTATTTCGCAATTTTAATATGTATTTATGAAAATAAGATTTTGCAAATAGCAACTGTATGCGTACCCTTAATTAAAAGAAAAAAAACATGTGGCCTGGCCCGGTGGCTCATGCCTGTAATCCCAGCACTTTGGGAGGCCAAGGCGGGGGATCACCTAGGTCAGGAGTTCAGGACCAGCCTGGCCAACAGGCAAAACCCCATCTCGACTAAAAATACAAAAAAACTAGCGGCATAGTGACGCGTGCCTATAGTCCCAGCTACTCAGGAGGCTAAGGCAGGAGAATCACTTGAACCCAGGAGACAGAGGTTGCGGTGAGCCAAGATCGCGCCACTGCACTCCAGCCTGGGTGACACAGTGAGACTCCGCCTCAAAAGAAAACAAACAAAAACAAAAACAAAAAAATGTGACTATCATACCTTCAACTTAGATGGAAATAGGCAGCAAAATAACAATTGAAAAAATCTAGTTGGTACTCTAAGTGAACAAAAAAAAAAGGTGCCTTAACCCTCAAAGATGTAACAGTGATTTACACACAAATGTTAGTTCCCTTGCTGCAATCTGTGATATGTTAACACATTCCCCAATAAAGTCATCTCAACCTCCACATCTGGATCCTAGAGCAATTATCTGCCTATTTTTAGGCACTGCAAATTATTTGTAACACTGTACACACAGCAAGAGAAGGTTCTACAGTTTTTTTATGTGATAGAACAGGAAATAAAAGAAGTATTAACTCCAAACAGTGAATAGCTGGACAATACTCCCTGGCCCTAATACAAAGATGGTGACTTTTTTTTTTTTTTTTGAGATAGCGTCTCACTCTGTCACCCAGGCTAGAGTGCAGTGGTGCAATCTCGACTCACTGCAAGCTCTGCCTCCCGAGTTCAAGCGATTCTCCTGCCTCAGCCTCCTGAGTAGCTGGGATTACAGGCGCCCACCACCGCACCTAGCTAATTTTTGTATTTTTTAGTAGAAACGGGGTTTCACCATCTTGGCCAGGCTGGTCTTGAACTCCTGACCTCATGATCCACCTGCTTTGACCTCCCAAAGTGCTGGAATTACAGGCGTGAGCCACTGCACCCAGCAAAGACTGTGACTTTGCATGGAGTTTCAAGTCAGATTCACTAAACAACACTGTGTGTATGGGTGAAGTGCAGATGGACACACTCTACAACCCCAGACACCAAAGACCTCAGAGAAGTATAAATATAATTATGAAAATCCCTCTGGCCGGGCACCACGGCTCACATCTGTAACCTCAACACTTTGGGAGTCCAATGCAAGAAGATCACTTGAGGCCAGGAGTTCCAGTCCAACCTGGGCAACACAGCCAGACCCTGTCTCTACAAAAAATACAAAAATTAGCTGGGCGTGGGAGCACACATAGTTCCAGCTACTTGAGAAGCTGAGGCAGGAGCACTGCTTGAGCCCAGGAGGTCAAGCTTACAGTGAACTATGACTGCATCGCTGCACTCCAGCCTGGGCAACAGAGAGAGACCTTGTCTGTTAATAAAAAAATAAAATCCTTCAATGTTGGCTAGTCAAACTTGGATGAATGTCAAGCACAGTCTGTTATGCTGTCAGTAACTACAACAGTATCAGACCTCACTGGAACAAGTTTGGTGTTTTCTATAAAGGATCGTTTTGCAGGATATACTGGAAGATAGTCTATGGTCAGAGTCAGTACAAATAACCCAGAGTGTGGGTTCATATCCCTGGGCGAGAGCTGATGGTACTCAACAGTGTATTTTTAGACACAGGACAGTTATGCAACAGAGCTAGTTCAATGATGCTATGGGTACTTCTGTGTAGAATCCAATAGAGTAATCGCAAACCAGTCTTTCAGCTACTAGAAAAATTTCTGAGGTTGAGGAGTTTGAACGTTCTTGGGGCAAAATGAGTAAGGCACCTAAAATTTTATGCTGATGATCAGAAAATGTTCTAAGCCATAAGGAGAAATAAATGTGGTAGGTAGACTCATCTACAAATAAGCTAACCTCTAAAACCCAGAGGAAGCTGGTATTATTGAAACCAATATACACTCTTTATTATAAGGAAAAGGAGCTAGTCAATATAGAAGTAATAAGAGACAGCCAGCTCCTCAGCTGCCAAGAGATTTTCCTAACATGTTCTCTCTGGAAGGAAAACTAAGACTCTTACTCCTTACGGTTCTGTATAGTTCAGGTCTTTTACAATGAGAAAGTACATATATTAATTTTAAAAAGAAAATATGTGACTTGTATCTCAAACACTGAACAATAATTAAAATGCTAAATGATTTGAGAAATAAGCTATGAGCTAGGGATTCACTTTTGAGCCAATAAAATATAACACAAATCCACTAATTAAGAAAAAACTCATAAAAAGTCAGGCAATCTGGCACACTGGTTAAATGGGCTTTTGAGATTCTCTTTCAGGGACCCTAAAGCTCATTTCTCTCAACTATAAGGGACAACACATTGCTATTTTTAAACAATGAAAACCATGCACTCAAAGTTTTTAAAAACTTGCTAAAAACTAGAATTGAATACTACTCTATTAGAATAATCAGTGGGTCTGGATGTACTGCTAACAGGAACAGCTAACAGCAAGAGCTGCTCCTGATATTCCTCTGTTCAAAACCCCCCAAGGGTCCCAATCACAGGCAGAAGCTGAACCTGACAAGGACAGCCCAAAGGATTGGATAGATGTAAGTACACTGTTGCAAGCTTCCTGTATCACACCAGAAGCAATTCTATATCAACTTTTAAGTATATTGTGATAAATCCAAGATGAATGTTACAATCTTCAGAGCAATCACTTTAAAAAAGAAATAAAACTAAAAGCCAACAGAAAGATACATGAAAAAAATTGGTTAGCACTAAGGAACGCAGAAAAGGAGGATCAGGAGTAACAAAATAAGGAGATAAACAGAAAACAAATAGCAAAATTGGAGACCTAAGTTCAACTATATCAGTAATTACATTAAATGTAATCCTGCTAATTGGTGACATTTATGCTAATGGTGGTATAACTGTAATAACAGGCTATTTTCTGATAGGCACATGCATTATGGATGGCAGAGCATGAACTGCACTTTTTGCTAGACCTCTTTATTGGATAGGGTTTCACTTGCTCAGGGCTTCTTACTTGCATACAACCTAGTCTACCTGCTCAGAGCCTGTGGGATTATTCTTATCATCTTCCATGTCTTCCAACATTAAGTAAACATCTCAGCAACAAATACCTGCCAAATAACAGATTTTTCTTCCCCTTTTACCTTATTGTCTGCTTTTGCTGCCACTCATTTTTTAATGGAACCCAATTCTTCATAAATGCCACATTCTACTTGCTGCCATTGCCTTCCAACAACGGTCTTTAAATTCAGTCTTCCAAATCACTTAGAAAAGTATTAACTTGAAGACTAATTCTTAAAGCACATGACATATAAGAATACAGCCTCTTGGGCAGACACTGACATGTGCACTCGAGGCTGCCAACCCAGAACAAGATGAGTTGAGAGTCTATCAGTGCCTGACCATTTCCATTTGAGGCCCTGGACCCTGCCAAATTCTCTATGATGGACAGATACCAGGAACGCCCAAGAGTGCATCATGCTACACCTGGAGTGACACTGTATAGGAGCCATACCGGAGCCATAAGAAGTGCTATTTCTTGGCTGACAGGCACATTGTGCCGGCATGAAATCTGTAATTGGTGTTATTTACAGTTATTCTAGCTTCACTTTTTTGTTTGTTTGTTTGTTTGTTTGTTTTTGGAGGAGTAAAAGGGAAGGGGGAAGGCTTCAATTGTCTTATTTTACCAACATCAAAAGACTTATCTGACCCTTAGCCCAGATGTGCCCAACATTCACCAAGTCCCCCAAGGCCAGAGTCAAGGGCAGATGCCCCGCAGAGTTACAAAGGACATGAATAAGCAAATGGGCAAGAGCAGAACAGACAGAAAGCCAGTCCATAGGGACAGGCCCACAGAAAAGTCCATCCAAGAAGCAGTCTAAAATTCGTACCAAGGCCTATTTAACTGGGAAGAGAGATAAATTCTGGGAGTTTTAGATTTTTTTAGTTTACCAGCTTCAGTTGTGTGATGGTTAATATTCAATGTCAACTTGATTGGAAGGAAGGATACAAAGTATTGTTCCTGGGTGTGTCTGTGAGGGTGTTGCCAAAGGAGAACATTTGAGTCAGTGGACTGGGAGAGGCAGACCCACCCTCAGTCTGGGTGGGCACAATCTAAACAGCGGCCAGCAAAGCCAGAATAAAAAGCAGGCAGAAGAACGTGGAGATTAGACTGGCTTAGCCTCCAAGCCTCCATCTTTCTCCCGTGCTGGATGCTTCCTGCCCTCAAACATTGTACTCCAACTTCTTCAGCTGTGGGACTCAACTGGCTTCCTTGCTCCTCAGCTTGCAGATGGCCTACTGTGGGACCCCACCTTGTGATCGTATGAGTTAATACTCCTTAATAAACTCCATAAACTCCCCTTTAATATACATCTGTCCTATTGATTCTGTCCCTCTAGAGTACCCTAATACAAGATGATATTAGTTTCTTTTGAGAATATAATCAGGAAGGTACACAGCAATAACTGGTAAAGAATGATTTTTTTTCCTTTCAAAAGGGGGTGTTTCTCCCAAATTCCATCAGTATAGACCACTGTAAACAAAGTGAACACCCATTTCTTTTCTAGATAAGAGGAAGAGGGGAGGGTGGCTGGCATAAAAGTCACATACACAACAAATTAGGGGCAGAATCTTCCTATGAAGGCTGTCTTAATCTTAATGTATTACATACTCCTCCTTATTCAATATAAAAGAACATGTAGTGAAGGGAAGCATGCATGTAATAAGGTACATGGCTGCCACTGCCCAGGAGAAAGCTGCAACAGCTTAGGTTAGCACATGCTGCCAGGTGTGGCCAGCCTGTCTCTAACCTCGGCCCTCCAGCCCCACCCACCACCAGCTGCAGGTCTTCTCACACCCTCCACAAATACCCTGGGCAGACAGCACTTGTCTCCTGCTCTTTAGTCAGGAAACCTCGTTACCCATCAAGACCCAAATCAAATGATACTGCTTTTGAAATGGGTTCTCTGATATCATCAAAACAAGCATTTTCTGCTGTTATCACACTGGAATTTTCCATGATTTGTACATTACTGACTTACAAGCATGTCTCTGACCCTCAAGTAAGAGCTCTTTGAGTGCAGAACCGCTTCTCATATGTCTTTTTATACCAATGCTAAATAGATGTGGGATGTAACCAGCCTATAGAGTATACTTGTTTTACTGCAAGAACAAATTCATTTATTATTAATATCTCTGTTATGCACAGTGACACTGAGAAACACTTCACCCTCCAGGGCTAACCGCCCCAAACAAGACATAAATCCATGTGAGTCAATAAATTTTCCCAAATGAAGCAATTCAATTAAATAAAGTGCTACATAAATATACCATGAGGACTCTGATGGGTTTGTTTGTTTAAATAAGTAAAATACCTCAGTAGGGTGAGGATAGAGTATTCTGAGCATAATATCACAAAGTACACATACAATTTACACACAGAATCACTTTTCTCTAAGAATAGTTCACAGAGCTGTATCATTATCTTAACAAAGTCTGTAAGTCTCAGAGGTTCGCAGGTCCAAGGACTCTCTCCCTCCTTCCATGTGCACCTGTGCATGGTTCTGCAGAGAACGTTCTGAGAAACCGATCTTGAGAAGCATCAAAAGGACTGAAAGGTTGAAAGGTCTTCTCTGGATTAGTAACATTAAAAACAACTAATGTGTGTGCTGCTTTAAAATGTTCAGAGTCCCACTTCTGTTCTGAGTAAACCCACAGAACACTCCTATGTGTCAGGGCAGACGCAACCACAATCCTTTGCTCACAGAAGTGGACACGGGGTCCAGAAGAGTAAGTGTCACACCCAACCTCACCTCCTTACTAAGTGTGTAACGGAGACTCCAACCCTGATGGATCTTCAGCAATCTATGCTTTCTCAATACAGCACGTAACTAAGGTCCTAAATTTTACAAAGAAAAAAATGAAGACGTGAGAGGGCGAAGTCAGCAGCAAAGATGAAAGTGAAAATTCTCTGCCTGACAACAAACCAGAGTGGGCGAGGGCAAGGCTGGGCCAGCGCTGGTGTAGGGACCATGGGGCAATCCCTCAGGGAAGGCCAGGCCTCAGCATCAGAGGAACATTTCTAGTTTCAGGAGACAATTTCCTTTCTGGGTATAAGATCAGAGCAAAGGTGTAGCTCCACCAGCCAGTAAACACAACAGCAGAAAGCGCAGCTCTCTTTCTACTCATCTAATGGAATTGCTGGCCACCGCAGGGCTGCTGGCTTACTATAGTCATTTTTATGTAGGATCTTAGAGGTGCATCACAAGCCAATACTGACTCCTGGGAAAGAGAATCTTCTCAGGGTGGTCCTCCAACCAGAAGTGAACACTGACATTTCAAAATGACTGTTAGAAGATAGACCACAAACAAATGACTCTGCCTGCAGCTCAGATTTAAACCTGACACAGGCCTCTGCCCAGCCCTGCTGGTAACACCAGTGGCAAATCCTGTCACATTTTATTAAAAAATGCATGTTCTCCTTGACAAGGCTCTCATTTCTAGACAAATAAAACCTTGACTCGAAGAGTCACAAAGTCAACCACAAATACAACTCCTAGCAATAGCGTATCCAGAGAGGGTGGCTGCAGATGGGAGAGGCTAGGATCTGTGCTGCCCACCCCATCTGGAGGATGCTCTGGCACTACCTGGTGCCTGGGGGCTTCAGATACAGAGGCTGTATCCTGAAGCCTCCTAGTGTGCAGATTAAAGAAAATGTCTGCCACTATTATTCTGTGTATTCGTGACAGAAATCTATTTTTTTGGAAATGGAAGTGCCTACCCCCAAGTTGCTAGGCACAGCTGGGGAAAATTACAGTCTCTCCAATTAGAGCCACTGCGTGGTTTCTGACCTAACTCCTAACTCTCCTGGGCAACCCCTCTACTCACCCACGGTCAGTCCTCTTTCCCAGTTCCTAAGGAGTTACTTTACAGCTTTAGCTCCTCCTTATACCAGCCTACAAGTCCCTTCTGTTGGGCATCCACCTTACAGCACTGTCCTCTGCTTTCTGAGAAGGGATGGATCTCCTTTTGTTCCATGCTCCTGAGCCCCACCCCATCAATTACCCTATCTACCATTTGGCTTTTTCTACCAGAGCCCCTCATTGTAAAAAGATAAAAGGGGCCGGGTGCGGTGGCTCAAGCCTGTAATCCCAGCACTTTGGGAGGCCGAGACAGGTGGATCACGAGGTCAGGAGATCGAGACCATCCTGGCTAACACGGTGAAACCCCGTCTCTACTAAAAAAAATACAAAAACTAGCCAGGCGAGGTGGCGGGCGCCTGTAGTCCCAGCTCCTCAGGAGGCTGAGGCAGGAGAATGGCGTAAACCCGGGAGGCGGAGCTTGCAGTGAGCTGAGATCTGGCCACTACACTCCAGTCTGGGCGACAGAGGGAGACTCCGCCTCAAAAAAAAAAAAAAAAAAAGATAAAAGGGTCCTGATGTTGTTAAGAATTGGACCTTGGATGCCCCAACCACCTATGCAGGGGCCCGTTTTTCTGGCCCCCTGTATAGCCAGAATTCCTGAAAGAATGCCAGTATCAGTCTTCCCTACTCTCTCTGGGCTCTCATGCTCAGTATCTGCAATCAACCACAATTTCAACGACCTCCAAACTGCTGAATCCAATAGTCCTGATCTTGACATCTTTGCAGTGAGGGAAACTTCTGCACCCTTCCATATGTGAAATTCTCTTCCTTGGATTCATGTCACTGTCCTCTGGTCAGCAATAACCACTCCTGTTGTCATCAAAGGCTCTTATTTCCCTCTCTTCCCCTTAAAGCTTGAGACCCTCTAGGCCACTTTCTTTGGCCCTTTTTTTATCCTCAATATGTGGCTTGGATGATTTCATCCACTCCTGGAATTTCGGCCACAATTTAAACATCACTAACTCACAAATGTTTACTTATCTCTGGCCCAGACCTAACTTGAATTTTAAAAATTAACTTTATTGAAGTATAATGTAAACAAATAAGATGCAAATATTAAAGTGGACCTTTCAATGAATTTTGACACATTTATACATCTATGTAACTGTTACCACAATCAAGATTTCTCACTCCAAAAATCTTCTTGTACCTCTACCACTCAGTGGCCCCAGGCAATCACTGATCAGCCTTCTGTCTTTTCTAGAGTTTCACATAAATGAAATAATATACTATGTGTAGTCACCCGTGTCCAGCTTCTTTCGCTCAGTATAATGTTCTTGAGATTAATCCATGTTGTTGCATGTATAAAGTTGAACCTAAATTTTTAACAAATTTCTCACCTGATCCTCAAATGCAACAAAATGAAGTTTGTATTGTTCATATGAGTCAACGGCATCCACTCATAAGTGGGGAGTCATTCTGGGCTCTAACCTTCTTATTTGCCACCTACACCAAACCTGTCTGTGATCCCACTAATTTTACTCCCTACATATCTTTCAAATTTAACCTCTCCATTCCCATTTCCTGAGCCCACCCTTTTTGCCTAGATTCTTGAATAAGCCTTTTAGCCAAAGTCCCAGCTCCCAGTCCCTCCTCCCCTCCTATTCAGAACCTACACTACATAGAACAGAGCTTTTGTAAATGCAGATAAAACAGGATATCCTTTCCTTGGTACTCAGGGCTCCATCCACTCTTCCAGCTTCCTCCTCTACTACCTGACTCTTGGACAAACCACTCTCCTTATAAACTTTCATTTACCCTTCAAAACTCTGCTTATAGGCCAGGCACAGTGGCTCATGTCTGTAATCCCAGCACTTTGGGAGGCCAAGGCAGGAAGATCACTTAAGGCAAGGAGTTCAAGACCAGCCTGAGTAACAGAACAAGACCCCCACCTCTACAAAATAATTATTTTAATTACCTGGGCATGGTGGCACATTCCTGTAGTCCCAGCTACTCAGGAGGCTAAGGCAGGATGGATTGCTTGGGCCCAGGAGTTCTAGGTTACAGTGAGCTATAACTGTGTCACCATACTCTGGTCTAGGTGACAGAGCAAGACTTTGTCTCAAAAACAACAACAACAAAAACCAGCAAAAACCTTCTGCTTATAATTCAGCTGGTCTGAACCATCCCCTGAAGAATTTCCTCTGAATTCCTTACACCACGTACACACCAGTACGCAACTATTATTTTACTGTATGGCAATTATTTATACTTGACAATGAGCAAATGAGCATCTTGAGGGTTTTTTTGTTTGTTTGTTTGAGATGGGGTCTTGCTCTGTCACCTAGGCTGGACTGCAGTGGCACAGTTATAGCTCACTGCAGCCTCGAACTCCTAGGCTCAAGCAGTCCTCCCACCTCAGCCACCTGCGCAGCCAGGACTACAGGTGTGCACCACTGTACTCAGCCAATGTTGTTTTTTAGAGATGGGGTCTCGCTACATTGCCCAGACTAGACTCAAATGCCTGGCCTTAAGTGATCCTCCCGCCTTGGCCTCCTAAAGTACTGGGACTATAGGCATGAGCCACCATGCCTAGCCAAGGGTAAACATTTTATTCTTTATTCACATCTGTCAGCAAGTCATCTCAACACATTTTTTTTTTCTAAAGCAATGAAACAAGAAAAAGCTGATACCATGTTAAGTATGTCTATTACAAATATTCCACATCTACAAGAAGACAGATGTTTGCATTTGTTCTTGGTGACACCAGTCGGCAAATGTGGTAACGTAATGGAAAATGCCAGCCTGTGAGTACAACAGAATGTACGCCCCATGGCTTCACTTGTTCGGTAATGACATCATGTAGCTGGATGCTGTCCAAATGCCTTAGAGATCAACTTAGAAAAAGATAAAACACATAAAGGCTATTCATATTTTAGCTTCTATCCTTATTAGTTCACTCATTTGTTTTTCCGTCAACCAACAATTATTAAATACCTTCCTCTAAGGAGAAGTACAAATACTGGCAAAAATAAAGACACAATCCTCTAGTAAAATTCCCTAAGGCCACCAGTGGTCACACAATTACTCAAGATTCCTTCCAAAGGTGCTCCTCAGGAAACGGTGCCAGCTAAGAATCCTGATGGGCCTTCAGGTGAGGACATATGCTAGATGAGAACACCTTGTGTGTCAATAAAATTTCTCCCCGAAGACTCTGGGGCCAATGACCACAGCAACCACTGCAGCTGATTCAGAGAAGATGCTATTCTCAGACATTTCGCAACAAGTGTCCACATAAAATAAAACCACTTTAGGGAATGCCCATGTACTTCTACCTTCATCAATAAAATCTGTCTTCATTTAAAATATATATTATATATACATATATATAATATATATACACACACACATATATATGTGTATATATATATTTTTTTTTTTGAGATGGAGTCTTGCTCTGTCGCCCAGGCTGGAGTGCAGTGGCCGGATCTCAGCTCACTGCAAGCTCCGCCTCCCGGGTTTACGCCATTCTCCTGCCTCAGCCTCTCAAGTAGCTGGGACTACAGGCGCCCGCCACCTCGCCCGGCTAATTTTTTTTATTTTTTAGTAGAGACGGGGTTTCACCGGGTTAGCCAGGATGGTCTCGATCTCCTGACCTCGTGATCTGCCCGTCTCGGCCTCCCAAAGTGCTGGGATTACAGGCTTGAGCCACTGCGCCTGGCCCATTTAAAGTATTTTTATTGTTAGAGAATTCACCTTGTTTTAATTCCCAGAAACAATTTCAGTGCTTGCAAGGACTTTAAGAGTGATCTATTCACAGAGATTTACAGACAGAAGATAAAAGTGTATTTGAACATATTAACAAACAAGCAATGCAGTATTTTCAGACTCTGTATCTGTCTCTCCACAAATAGCACTCAATAAAGTGACACCTGAACGAATTAAAGAAGCTAAAAACTGGTAGGCTGAAAATAGGAAAAGTATTTTCAGGTAGTGCAGAAAAAAGAACACACTGAGAATTTTACTATGCACACCACCCTCAATTTACAAAGGGTACTGTAATAAATAAATTTAAATATATATAAATGTGTACTGTCCTTAGTTTCAAAATTTCAAAAAATTATGCACAGCTACAGGGCCTGCAAATAAAATTGCAAAGCAATCACATTTGCAAAAGACCAATTTGGGAGAATTAACTTAAAGTAGGATATAAGCAATCTATTTAAAGAAAATTTTAAAACCCTAATGGGAATAAAGAAAGACAAGTGGAAAGATATATAAGGATTCTATCTGGAATACTAAATACAGCAACAGAGACATCTGCCCAATTCATGTGTAAGTTTGAAGCATTATCAAAAAGTCCGTGGAAAGAGTCACACAGAGGCAGAGACTGTGAGACCCAGCACAAATTACTGAAGCCAGGAGGTCTGGGAGGTCGATGAGGACAGCCATGCTACACAGCAACATCAATCCTAAGGAAGGTTTCTAGCTGGTTCACCCTTACTTGGGGCCTGAAAACTTTTTTCATCAGCTGGCACCTGCTCTCTGCAGGCTTGTCTACTTGGAATAAAAAATGATTGTAAAATTTATCAGAAAAATTAAGTAGACACAAACACCAAAGAATATGTTGAGAGGAAAAACTCATACGCTTTTCCTTTATTATTTAAATCATAGTAACATCTTAAAATAAATAGACCTATGTATTTAACTATAAAACAAAGCCAAATGTGATTATTAGAGATACAGAGGGTATGATTAAAGGAGAAAGGTTTCTTCCAATATTTAAATAAAAAACACTATTTTAATGGATGGGGAGAACATGATAAATCCAACATTTAAAAATTTATCCTCCCAAAAGTTAAAGAACCAGTATTGGGGCCAGGCACGGTGGCTCACGCCTGTAATCCCAGCACTTTGGAAGGCCGAGATGGGTGGATCATGAGGTCAAGAGATCCAGACCATCCTGGCCAACATGGTGAAACGTCATCTCTACTAAAAATACAAAAATTAGCCAGGCGTGGTGGTGGGCACCTGTAGTCCCAGCTACTTGGCAGGATGAGGCAGGAGAATCACTTGAACTTGGGAGCTGGAGGTTGCAGTGAGACGAGATTGCACCACTACACTCCAGCTTGGCAACGGAGTGAGATTCCGTCTCAAAAAAAAAAAAAAAAGAACCAGTATCAGTCCATATCATGACAAATGGATGATATTAAAAATTTCATCTAATGAATAAAAGAAAAAATAGAAACTAAAACTTGATAAACCACTTTATATCCTTTAATTAACAACAACAAATTAACACTTCATAAGATCTAGAAATTTGGCCGGGCGCGGTGGCTCAAGCCTGTAATCCCAGCACTTTGGGAGGCCGAGACGGGCGGATCACGAGGTCAGGAGATTGAGACCATCCTGGCTAACACGGTGAAACCCCGTCTCTACTAAAAATACAAAAAACTAGCCGGGCGAGGTGGCGGGCGCCTGTAGTCCCAGCTACTCCGGAGGCTGAGGCAGGAGAATGGCGTAAAACCCGGGAGGCGGAGCTTGCAGTGAGCTGAGATCCGGCCACTGCACTCCAGCCCGGGCGAAAGAGCAAGACTCCGTCTCAAAAAAAAAAAAAAAAAAAAGATCTAGAAATTTTAGACTCCAGAAGTATTTTCTTAAAAAACCTGGTACTCATGATTTTGCCAGTCTTTCCAATGGATATCTGGAAATATACAACAAAAAGTTTAAACTATTCAAGTTTTTAATTCTATTCATTCCACTTTTGAGACTGCAGCCCCAAAAGAATTTTGGACAGACTAACACAGTATTTATTCTAAGGAAAATGTATGTTTTAAATGCCCCAATAAACAATTATTTAAACAAATAATGGGGCTGGGCGTGGTAGCTCATGCCTGTAATTCCAGCACTTTGGAAGGCCGAGGCAGACGTATTACCTGAGGTCCAGCCGGGCCAACATGGTGAAACCCTGTCTCTACTAAAAATACAAAAATTAGCTGGGGGGGGGGGGGGCGGTGGCACATCTCAGCTACTCAGGAGACTGAGGCAGGAGAATCGCTTGAACCCAGGATGTGGTGGCCGAGATGGTGCCACTGCACTCCAACCTGGGGGACAGAGTGAGACTCTGTCTCAAAAAAAAAAAAAAGGAAAAGAAAAGAAAAAAGTGTAACAACACAAAAAGATGCCCCTTAATTATGACAAATTCAACAGCTTTGTCAATATAGACAATCTCTGAGTTACATAAGGTGTTTACGTTTGTAAAGTCCACAAATATAGTTATAAAACGGAGCAAATCCACCAAATTTTTCCCAGGAAATGCCACCAGTGCTTCTTCATATCTTAAGAACACAGTATGTATAACTATCACTTGTAAATAGGCAATACAATTTTAATTTAACAACAAGCCTTATTCAACTTTTGGTTAATCTGCAAAAACAGGGGTTGCTGAGGCCCTTCTATTCAGAAGCTAACACTCTCACCAAGTCTTGCACAGCCTCAGCCTCATAAGCAGACTTCATAGAGAACTGAAGCACAAAATACATAGTGCAAGGCTAAGAAATGCTCATCTCAGCTACACAGGCTGAGCCACAAGGCAGTTCCGCACTAAAAGAATGGGCTTAATCAAGCATTCATACCTAACATCACTCTGCAGTTTTTCATCAAGGTGCCTACATAAGTGTTAGTATTCGGGGTTCATTACTGCACAACTCAGGACCATCAATATAAAAATGCAATGCAAAGTATCCAAGGACAAGTTCACACCCATTTGAACTCTGTGAAAGCATACATAGACTCTGATAAAGACCAAAACAGGGCCGGGCGTGGTGGCTCACGCCTGTAATACTAGCACTTTGGGAGGCTGAGGCAGGCGAATTGCCTGAGGTCAGGAGTTCGAGACCAGCCTGGCCAACATGGTGAAACCCTGTCTCTACTAAAAATACAAAAATTAGCCAGGGGTGGTGGCACATGCCTGCAATCCCAGCTACCTAGGAGGCTGATGCAGGAGAATTGCTGGAACCCAGGAGGCGGAGGCTGCAGTGAGCCGAGATTGCACCACCATACTCCAGCCTGGGCAACAGAGCAAGACTCTGTCTTTAAAAAAAGAAAAAAAAAAAATCTACAGAAATAATGCACAGGGTTAGTGGATTTATGGCATTTATCTATTAAGGTTTATGTTTTTTAAGTGATCAATTGCTAGAAACACAGAATCTCAGCAAGAAAAGGGACTCTAAGTATTTTCTCTAAGTATTTTATATAAAACATAAATATTCAAATGATAAATTAAGATCAAGAAAAAAAAATCCAGGTTGGAGAGTTTTCATCTGATGAAACATGCAATTTAGAAAACACTTATAGATTCTTTTTTTTTCTCATCCAAAAACATGATTCTATCTTATAGATTCTTAAATCAGAGAAGTAAAACAATCCAAGTGTTATTTCAGAAAAAAAAAACAAATCTAATAGTGATAAACAAGAAAGCTGGAGAAGGGGTAACTTGTGATGCAGTCAGGGAAGGCCTGAGGAAGTCACCTTAAACACAGTAGAATCTAAGTGTCAAGAAGGCACCACCCAGGCAGGGGAGACAGCTGGCACTAAGGGCCTAGGCCCCTAGGAGCAAGCTTGGCTCACTTAAGGAAGGTCAGCAGGCAGGAAGACTTTACCTCAAAGAGACAGCAGAAGATGAAATCAGAGGCATAAGCAATGAAGAGGGCCTGGCAGCATAGTAATGAGTCAAGGGGCCAGTAGAGGGCTAAGCAAGTCAGAGCGTAGATGGTTCTCTGGATGCCTGTAAATACTATTTTGGCTATTATGTGGACTAAAAGAAAAGTCCAGAAGAGGAGCCTGGTAACCAAGTAGGTCAATGCAGTAATTCAAACAAGGGATGATGGTAGCTTAGACCAGGCTTAGCAGTAAAATGGTAGGAAGTGATTGCCTTAGAAACATGTATATATTTCATATTTCTGTATTTAAAGATTTATATACATATGTTAATGGATTATGTGCTACTTTTAAATAAGAAGGTTCTCATTTATATGAAATACACAAATTTCTACTTTTCAATTAATTATAATCCAATAGAATGCAATGAACTAAAAAACTATGGTTAAGATAATCTTTCATTAATAATTCAGAAGACACTCTGGAATCCAGTAATGCCCTTAAGATCACATTATTAATATCAATTATTCTCAAAGTACAGGAAAATATGGATTTCTGTCACTAAAAGCTCTAGAAGAAATATTGCAAAGGCTTATTTTAGAAAAAAGCACAACATCAAGCCTGTAATCCCAGCACTTTGGGAGGCCGAGACGGGCGGATCACGAGGTCAGGAGATCGAGACCATCCTGGCTAACACGGTGAAACCCCGTCTCTACTAAAAAATACAAAAAACTAGCCGGGCGAGGTGGCGGGCGCCTGTAGTCCCAGCTACTCGGGAGGCTGAGGCAGGAGAATGGCGTAAACCCGGGAGGCGGAGCTTGCAGTGAGCTGAGATCCGGCCACTGCACTCCAGCCTGGGCGACAGAGCAAAACTCCGTCTCAAAAAAAAAAAAAAGAAAAGAAAAAAGCACAACAAAAGTGATTTGCCAGGGAAAAAACCCTCCCTGCCATTTCCACATTCTGGGATTCCAGGAGGAACTTTACCTTTCATGTCTGCTGCAGCTGTGGTTACATCTTTCATCCAAATTTTGAGGAGCAAAAAAGATACACACACATACTAACTTGAAATTTAATGCCAAGTTAGCATGTAGCAGATCAGAGAATTACAGAATCATCATTATCAAGTCATGAGGAACAGAGAAAAATGTAAACCTTCAAGAAGGAAGAAAGGAAAGGAAGAGTGGCTGAAGGGGTTTCATTTCAGCAAAAGCTTCAATCTACACCTGTCTTAAATCATTAAATACTCTGCCTAAATGAATCTTTAGAACCCAAAACACTGAACTTTTTGGTGCTAAAAGAAGCCCAAGTATAAAGTTACAGATGCTTTTTTTATTTGATAAGCCAAACAGAAGTGACAGGAATAATCCATACGTCAGCATAACTTGCAGATTCTGCAGGTTTGGTTCTAGATCACTATAATAAAGCAAAGATCAAAATAAATCAAGTCACACCATTTTTTGGTTTCTCAGTGCATCACGAGAGTTATGTTCAGACAAGGCGCAGTGGCTCATGCCTGTGTCCTAACACTTTGGTATTGGTAGTCTGTCGTGGGAAGTCAGGGACCCCAAACGGAGGGACCGGCTGGAGCCGCAGCAGAAGAACATAAATTGTTAAGATTTCATGGACGTTTATCACTTCCCAAATAATACTTTCATAATTTGTTATGCCTGTCTTACTTTAATCTCTTAATCCTGTTATCTTCGTAAGCTGAGGATGTACGTCACCTCAGGACCCTGTGATAATTGTGTTAACTGTACGAATTGATTGTAAAACATGTGTGTTTGAGCAATATGAAATCAGTGCACCTTGAAAAAGAAGAGAATAACAGCAATTTTTAGGGAACAAGGGAAGACAAACATAAGGTGTGATTGTCTGCGGGGTTGGGCAAAAAGAACCATATTTTTCTTCTTGCAGAGAGCCTATAAACGGAAGTGCAAGTAGGGAAGATACCACTAAATTCTTTTCCTGGCAAGGAATATTGATATTAATACACCGTGAAAAGGATTGCATTCCTGGGGGGAGATCTATAAACGGCCGCTTTGGGAGTGTCTGTCTTATGTGGTTGAGATAAGGACTGAGATACACCCTGGTCTCCTGCAGTACCCTCAGGCTTACTAGGGTGGGGAAAAACCCCGCCCTGGTAAATTTGAGGTCAGATACGTTCTCTGCTCTCAAACCCTGCTTTCTGTTAAGATGTTTATCAAGACAATATGTGCACTGCTGAAAATAGACCCTTATCAGTAATTCTGCTTTTGTCCTTTGCCTTGTCATCTTTGTTGGACCCTTATCAGTAGTTCTGTTTTTAGCACTTTGAAGCATGTGATCTTTGTGACCTATTCCCTGTTCTTACACCCCCTCCCCTTTTGAAATCCTTAATAAAACTTGCTAGCTTTGTGGCTCAGGTGGGCATCACAGTCCTACTGATATGTGATGTCACCTCTGGCTGCCTAGCTGTAAAATTCCTCTCTTTGTACTCTTTCTCTTTATTTCTCAGACCGGCTGACACTTAGAGAAAAAAAGAAAGAACTTACGTTGAAATACTGGAGGCGGGTTCCCCCGATAGTAGTCCGAGGCAGGAGGATAGCTTAAGGCCAGGAGTCCAAGGCCAGCCTGAGAAACATACCAATACCTTGTCTATTAGCCAGACATGGTGGCATGCATCTGTGGTCCCAGCTACTTGAAAGGCTAAGGCAGGGAGGATTGCTTGAATCCAGGAGTTAGAGGCTGCAGTGAGTCATGATTGCGCCATTGCACTCCCCTTGCACTTTTATGTTATGAAGATGGCTTCTTTCCTTAAACCTCATGAACCAACCTCTGCTAACTACAACCTTTTCTTCTGCAGCTTCCTCACCTCTCTCAGCCTTCACAGAATTAAAGAGAGTTAGGACATTCTTTGGATTAGTCTTTGGCTTATAGGAATGTTACAGCTGTTTGATCTTCCATCCAGACCACTAAAACTTTCTCCATATCAGCAATAAGTCTGTTTTGCTTTCTTATCATTCACATGTTCACTGGAGTATCACTTTCAATGTCCTTCAAAAGCTTTTCCTTTGCATTCACAACTTAGCTAACAGTTTGGCTCAAGAGGCCTGGTTTTCAGCTTGTTTCAGCTTTAGATATGTCTTCCTCACTGAGTTACTCATTTCTAGCTATTGATTTAAAGTCAGAAACCTGTGATTCTTCATTTCACTTGAAAACTTAGAGATCACTATAGAGTTATTCACTGGCATAATTTCAATATTGTCATCTCAGGCAACAGCGAGGCTCAAGGAGAGAGGGAAATGGGGGAATGGCGGGCTGGTGGAATAGCCATAACACATACAACATTTACTGACTAAGATCACTGTGTTACATGGGCATAGTTTGTGGCACCCTGAAAAAATTACAACAGTAACATGAAAGAGTACTGATCACAGATCACCATAGAAGATATAGTGATGAAAAAATTTTAAATATTGTGACAATTACCAAAATGTACCACAGAAATATAAAGTGAGTATATGTTGTTGAAAAAATGGCACCAAAAGACTTGCTTGATGCAGGAACCTCAATCTGTAAAAAAAATGCACTATGCACTATCTGCAAAGTCCAATAAAGGGAAGCTCAATAAAACAAAGTCTGCTGTCTCATGCGTCCGTGTGAAGAGAGACCACCAAAGAGGCTTTGTGTGAGCAACAAGGCTGTTTATTTCACCTGGGTGCAGGTGGGCTGAGTCCGAAAAAGAAGTCAGCAAAGGGGGGTGGGAAATTTATTTCCCACAGTCCTGGGGGCGGGAAGTCTGAGATCAGGGGGCCAGCATGGTGGGGTTGTGACAAGGGCCCTTTTCTGGGCTGCAGGTGGCCACCTGTTTGTATCCTCATGTGATAGAAAGAGGGTGCGAGCTCTCTAGGGCCTAAGAAGGCCATTCGTGACGGCTCCACCCAAATAACTTCCCAAAGCCTCACTTCCTAACACTACGACTTTGGAGGTTAGGGTTTCCACATATGAATTTGGAAGGAAACACAAATGTTCAACCCGTAACACTCACCGTTCCCTTCCCTGCATTACCTTCTGTTGCATTTGGCTTGGTTAGAAACACAAGAAAAGAAAAAGCAGACCAGCTTATACCAAAGTTTGAAGAATCTAAATCACAACACCATTTTGGACACAGTTTCAACCAGAATTTGAGTTCCAGTCTAGCTCAGCCCTTGGACAAGAACTACAGCAAACCTCCCCTGTGGAGTCAAAGCCCCTCCCCTTCATAGACAAAGAACACACAGAGCCCAAGCTTGCTCACACAGGGCTCCAAGCATGCACAACTCCCACTCCTCCTGGAGGCCCCTGAACACGCCATCACAGGAACCCCCTTTGTCCTCCATTTTCCCTGCTGTGGTAGGTACAGCTTCTCTGCACATCACCCGGGGGCTGTCCTGGTGGAAGCAGTGCCTACACACACACACACTTATTTTTAATCTCATCGTTCACTATAGAAAGCCTAGCAGTGATCATTTATTGAGCCTATTCTTAGGGTCAAACACTGTACCAGACATTTTATATATGAAATAAATATACATTATTCTACTTAATCCTCACAACGGCCCTATATGATTTTTTTATCCCTGCTTTACAGCTAAGGGACCATGTTGAAGATTATACAGCTAGTATGTGACAGCACTAACAAATGATTCAAGGTCTGACTCCAAATCCTACATTCTTTATGCCATGGTGCCTTCAATTCACCCTTTCAAGAGGTCAGTAAATATAGGCAACTGAGCACACAGTCTTGCATTTTTATTTAAAGTATCAAATACAAAATTTAAAACGTATATTGTATATTAGTTGTCTCATTATTCTAGGAAACTTCCATGCTTAAGCTACCAGGTAGGCTATGCAATTATATCTCTGAATGGATCAGGCACATGGAACTGTTTTTCCTTCCACAGACAACCCAAACTATATAAACAAAAACCTAGTTCTCGGCATTTGGATCTAAAGTGTGCAAATGAACAAGAGAGTGAAAATGTGACTCGTGTTGATAAATATTACAAACTTATGAAATTCATCTTTTTAAAGTGCAGCAAGTTCTTAAGCATGCTTTCAAAATAGGAAGAGCCTTACAAAGATTTCCTGAGTAAGAGCTCAAAAGCATAGGCAACCAAAGCAAAAGTAGACAAATAAGATCACATCAAGCTGGGCTGGGCACAGTAGCTCACGCCTGTAATCCCAGCACTTTGGGAGGCCGACGTGGGCAGATCACAAGGTCAGAGTTCAAGACCAGCCTGGCCAACATGGTGAAACCCTGTTTCTACTAAGAATACAAAAATTAGCAGGTGTGGTGGCACGTGCCTGTAATCCCAGCTACTCGGGAGGCTGAGGCAGGAGAATTGCCTGAACCCAGGAGTCAGAGGTTGCAGTGAACTGAGATTGTGCCACTGCCCTCCAGCCTGAGCGACAGAGCAAGGGGAAAAAAAAAATCACACCAAGCTAAAAATCTTCTACACTGCAAAGGACACAATCAACAAAGGAAAGAGACAACTCACAGAATGAGAGAAAGTATTTGCAAACTACCCATCTGACAAGGGATTAATAAACAGAATATATACGAAATTCAAACAACTCAATAGGAAAAAATAAATAATACGATTAAAATATGGGCAAAAGATCTGAACAGACATTTCTTGGAAGAAAACATACAAATGGCCATCAAGTATATGAAAAAAAATGCTCAACATCACTCATCAGGCACATGCAAATCAAAACTACAATGGGATACCATCTCACCCCAGTTAAAATGGCTTTTACCAAGAAAGGCAATAATGCTGGCAAGAATGCAGAGAAAAGGGAACCCTCATACATTGTTGGTGGGAATGTAAGTTAGTATGGAGAATCTTCATAAAACTGAAAATAGAACTACCATACGATCCAGCAACCCTATTGCTAGGTAAATATCCAAAACAAAGGAAATCAGTTTGTCAAAGAGTCATCTGTATTCCCATGTTTACTGTAGCACCATTCAAATAACCAAGATATGGAATCAACCTGTGTCCATCAACAGTTAAATGGATAAAGAAAGTGTGGTATACATACACATGGGAATATTATTCAGCCATTAAAAAAAAAGTGAACTCCTGTCATTTACAACAACATGGATGGAACTGGAGGACATTATGTTAAGTGAAATAAGCCAGGCACAGAAAGACAAATAACGTGTGGTTTTCAGTCATACGTAGGAGCTAAAGGAAAAAATTGACCTCATGGAGACACAGAGTAGAATGACAGTTACCAGAAACTGGGAAGGGCTGTGGGGAGGAGGGAATAAAGAGAACATGGCTAATGGGCATAAAAATACAGTTAGACAGAAGGAATAAGATCTAGTGTTCAGTAGCATAATAGGAAAATCCATGGCTCTGCAAAGGCTTGGGAGAAAAAAAAAAAAAGCTAGAGAGGGTCTTAAAATTCTCTAACTCCTCTATCTTGCTTCATTTGTGCCCTCTCAAGCAGCTCAGCAATCCCACAAAGGCTCTAATTCAAGCAACCATTGTTAAACTAGAAATGCAAGATGTGCACACATTCCTAAAAATAACAGAAGGCAGTAAGTTATATGCCCAGCAAGTGGTACAAACAGTAAGGAATGAGGGCCTGTGAAGGACTCTCTGGAATCACTGGGTCCAAATGGTCAGGGCGCTTTGTTGAGGAGGTAGGACTAAGCTGAGTCGCCTTTTCTCCTTAGAGAGAGAGGAAGCGCATCCTGAGAAGGGAACTCCAGGAGGGCAGGCTAGGGAAGGACATCAGAACACGTTCTCAGAAGACCCAGGACTCAAAGCAGGTGCAGGGCCTGGTTTGGGAGCAGCACGGTCAACTCTGTGGAACCAACCCTTTCCTCCAGAGGGATAACCCCAGCTGATGGGAGGTGCACCCCACACAGGCTCACCCTGTGTGCACACAGAGGAGGGCCCAAGCAGCGTCAGGGGCAGGAAGGAAGACACTCACTTAGGCACACTCAGGAACAAACATAAGAAAATAAAGCTAAATTAGTGAGGACTTAATTCAATAAATAGGATTATACTCAACACTTAGGAGTGATCCTACAATTTGCATGTCTATACTACTATTTCGGGTTTATTTTAATGGCTAATTTGTTATAAGACAATTCTGATACACTTATTTCCCCCCAAAAAATCAATTTTTCTCTAGTCACCCAATTATCCAGGTTACTGTACATGCCACCAAACGAAATTACAGATCTCTGAACATGTCCTACTGCCTACACATTAAGGTCAACTCACCTTGCATGACCAGATCCACATCAACTAAGCTCACCTGGCCAATACATATAATGTATCCTGAGCTCCACGGCCCCTCTCAGGACTGCCTTACATGCAAGCAAGCACAGGCAATGCCTGCCCACTCAGGAGGGCTTATATCTGCATGAGAAGAGCTGTTATCAGAGACTCACAGGAGGGGAATTCTGAAGACAAAGTGAGGCAACATTTCCCAGAGCCAGGGAGAATATTTGTCAATCAAGACCTATCTCAAAAGCAAGGTTCGGGAAATGTGATCATTCCCCACCTGCAGAATACCCTCTCTACCTGTAACTACCAATCCCACCTGGTCCCTCTCTGGTCCTGGCTCTACCCCAAAGTAGTACTTCAGGTCCCTGGGCCAAGTTTACCTCCCAACCTGCTAGCCTCTCTATTCCCCACTGCAGGTGCAACATCACATGGCTGATTCAATGTCACAAATATCAAAGCAACCTCTAGTATGCGCAAATGTAGAATGCTAAATTCCACAGGGGATATAGGGTCCCTGCCCAGCTTTGGAATGGTCCACACCTCAGCAGCACTCCTTTAGCAGAGACTGGTCCAGAATGAGTTGGTAGGTGCAGACTGAGACATGCACTTCAATAAGCTGGCGGCATGAGAATGTCCAAAATAAGGTTTAACTGCAATATCATGTTCACCAAATTATGTGTCCTTTAAATCTATCATTTTAAATGTCTGTTTTTGATCGTTATTATTCACTACACTTTAAAGTATGATTTGGGCTGGGTGGGGTGGCTCACATCTATAATTCCAGCACTTTGTAAGACTGAATCAAGAGGACTGCTTGAGGTCAGGAATTCAAGGCTGGAGTGAGCTATGATCACACCACTGCACTTAAGACCCTGTCTCAAAAAATAAATAAATACATAAAATAAAGTACAATTTGTATGGAAATGCTTCCATCAGGTGCTCCGAAGACCATTACCATAGAGACCAGTAACCTGACGTTTCATGGCCCTAAATTGTACCTACCCTTCAATAACTATGGCCAAAGGTCATGAGTTCACTGTTGGGTACAGACAGGTTGGGTGAAAGTGTGACTTTACCCATCTGACCTTCCTTCAGCTACTTTCTAGCCTTTAATTTTCTTAATCTTAAAAATGAGGTGGTTTCTAAGGCCTTTCCAAGATTCTAAAGTCCTCTAATTTCTTCTGTTTCCTACTTTTAGAAACTTTGTTACCGTCCCAAAACTGCTTAACGGCTTTAAAAAAAATCAAACGTTCACTTCTTTCTAGAAATGTTTTTTGAATACTCTTGGTCTTTAGGAGTATTGGTCAGATAAGTCAATTGATTGGTATTCAGTGTACTTGACACTTTGTCGTTTCTATTGTTTGCACACTCTGTGGGGGCAGGGACTTGGCTTTGGTGCCTTAAAATAAAAGGCAAATAACATATTTCTTCTTGTACTCACTTTAATTCCAGGAATGGAATGAGTGCCAGGGCTTTAGTGACACTGATGGCAGAAAGGTATGTGATGACCTATTTTTAGTCCCCCACCTGTTTGACACACAGATGAGTTCACTATCCATTGCTTCAGTTTGTATTAGGGAGAAAAGGCTAAACATTTTTAGAGCTGACTGGGAGTGGTGGCTCTTGCCTGTAATCCCAGCACTTTGAGAGGCCAAGGCAGGTGGATTTTTTGAGCCCAGGAGTTCAAGACCAGTTTGGGCAACATGGTGAAATCCCATCTCTACAAAAAATACAAACAAATAGCCGGGCATGGTGGTGTGTGCCTGTAGTCCCAGCTACTCAGCTGAGGTGGAAGAATCACCTGAGCCCAGGAAATTAAGGCTCGGCAGTGAGCCATGATTGAACCACTGCACTCCAGCCTAGGCAACAGAGCAAGACTCTGTCAGAGAAGGGGAGGGGAGGGGAAGGAAGGGAAACGAAGGGAAGGGGAAGGAAGGGAGGGGAAGGGAAGGGGAAGGGAAGGGGAGTGGAAGGGAAAGGAAGGGGAAGGAAGGGAGGGGAAAGAAAGGGAAGGGGAATGAAGGGAAGGGGAAGGGGAAGGAGAAGGGGAAGGGAAGGGAAGGGGGAGGGGAGGGGAAGGGAAGAGAAGGGGAGGGGAGGGGAAGGGAAGGGGAAGGGAAGGGAAGGGAGGGAAGGGAAGGGGGAGGGGAGGGGAGGGGAGGGGAAGGGAAGGGAAGGGAAGGGGGGAAGGGGAAGGAAGGGAAGGGAAGGGGAAGGGAGGGGAGGGGAGGGGGGGGGGGGGGAGGGGAGGGGAGGGGGGGAGGGGAGAAGAGAAATTTTACAGCTCATAACATTTCCTTTCCAAATAACTTCAGCCCTGCAATAAAATGAACAGAGCTGTAAGACACTAGTGAGACTTGGATTCTATTCTGAGCAAAATGCTGTATGAAATCAGGAAGAAAACATTTTAAGCAAAATGACCCATTTAACAGGCAAGAACCTTAAAAAAAACAAAAGTGAATTGGTCCTAGGGACTAATTCAAAATAGACCAAAAAATCAAGTTTCTAAAAAATGACTTATATTCCCATTTCTGTCCCTAACTGAAATTTTAAATTTACCTGAATAGTTAGTTATCTCTCTGTTCTTTATCTATTTTTAGAAGGCATTTAAAAACAAATTGCCTGGTAGGTCTAAAAGTGCTTGATTAGTATTTGTCCTGCTATAAGGAAGTCATGAATGAGAAGTCCCCCAGTGTGTACAAAATACATGTTGATTTTCTTACCAGTAGTATTCTTTTTTATGAGTCTTTTCCTGAGCTACAAGAAAATATGGGTGAATTCCTCTATCACTTCCATGTGGAAAAAGACTTTCTAATTATGACTCAAAATCCAGTACAATAAGAAACTGACAAACTTGACTAGATAAAAAAAATGTTTTAAACCTTCAGCATGGCAAAAAATATACTAAGCAAAGTCAAAGTTAACAAATTGAGGGAAGACATTTGTAATATACACCACAGATAAAAGACTAATATTACTATCCCCAATATACAAAGAAATTTTACAATTTGAAGAAGGTGACCAAAATTCCTATAGAAAAATAGATGAAAGATACAGACAATTCACAAGATTTTCTAAATGGCCCTTAAATGTTTGAAAATATGTTCAACCTTACTCATAATAGGAGATATTCAAATTAAAACCACGCTGCAGTGCCATTTTCTTCTACCATATTGGCAACAATGTAAAAGCTTGGTAATATATTATACTATGGGTGAAGCTGTGGGGGAAAATGGTATTCTCATAAATTGCTGCTGGGATTGCAAATGCAGCGATTTCACTTCTAAGAATTTACCCTGAAGATACACCTCTAACATACACACAAATTATTCACTGCGGCATTATCTGTAATTGCAAAATACGGGAACTCCCTAAGCACTCAAACTTGGAGAGTTGTTGAGTAAAATATGGTACATATACATAATGGCACACCATGTGCTGTAAAAAAAAGAACAGTATACACGGTATGCTCTCTTTTGTCAAAGGGAGAGAAGAAAATAAAACATAAATACACACCACACACACATACCTGCCTATTTTTACAGAAGATAACAAAATAAATCAGAAAATAATGAAGTTAGTATCTACATGATGGGTGGGTGAAGTGGGAGGGATGAATGTAATGTTACTTCTCTGGATATACCTTTTTATGTGGTTTTGACTTTCAAATGCATGTTAGTGTTCTATATATTCAAAACATAAAATCAAGAATGAAGAGGAAAAAATCAACTAAAAGCAAACTGAAATAAAAACAACTGTATTTTAAATGAATTACTTAACCACATTAAGTAATTAAATATAATTACAAATTAAGTATATGTGTCACTATAACAAAGTACCTGAGAGTGGGTATTTATAAAGAACATAATTTTTTCTTTTTTTTTTTGAGATGGAGTCTTGCTGTGTTGCCCAGGCTGGAGTGCAGTGGCATAATCTTGGCTCACTACAGCCTCTGCCTCCCGGGTTCAAATGATTCTCCTTCCTCAGCCTCCCGAGTAGCTAGGATTATAGGTGCCTGCCACCACACCCAGCTAATTTTTTGTATTTTTAGTAGAAACCAGGTTTCACCATGTTGGCCAGACTGGTCTCGAATGCCTGACCTCGTGATCTGCCCACCTCAACCTCCCAAAGTGCTGGGATTACAGGCCTGAGCCACCACACCTGGCCAAGAACAGAAATTTATTTTCTCACAGTTCTGGAGGTTAGGAAGTCCAAGATCTAGGTGTCAGCAGAGCTGGTGTCTGATGAAGGCCTGTTCCTCATAAATGCCACCTTCTAGGTGTCCTCACATAGCGGAAGAGCAGAACAGAGAAAGCCCTTCCTCAAGCCCTTTCATAAGGAGTCTAATCCCAACCTTGAGGGTTCCACCTCATGACTTAATCACCTCTTTAAGGACTCGCTTCTAAATATGATCACACTGGCTGTAAAGTTTCAACCTGTGAATTTTGGAGGACACATTCAGACCACGGTACACACTGAAAGGGGAGTAGAGGGTAATCAAATACGGAAGCTCGTAAGTTGCTTATATTAACTACAGCTAACCCCTAAACAACGCGGGGGTTAGGGGTGCCAACCCCTACAGAGTTTAAGATCTGCATATAACTTTTGCCTCCCCTAAAACTTATTTACTCATGTCTATTGCTCACCAGTAGCCTTACCAATAACATAAACAGTAAATTATCACATATTTTGCTTTATGTATTATATACCATATTCTTACAATAAAGCTAGAAAAAGACATACTCTTACAATAAAGCTAGAAAAAGAAAACATTATTAAGAAAATCATAAGAGAAAATACATTTACAGTACTGTACTGTATTTATCCATACAGCAAGTTTACACTTCCTGTTTACAAGATGAACTGTCTGTCTGAAATGGCAGCCACCCCAGCTGTAGACCTGTGTCTAGTACCATCAAGCAATTCAACTTTTTCTTGTAATGTCATGACTTTTCTCTGCTTCTTGGGAGCACTTCCAGCATCACTGGTGCCACTTCATATGGATCTCATGGTGTTATTCAAGGTTTATAGTATTGCATGAAACAGGAGGAAAAATACATGAGAACAGTGACAGGGCACTTTTTACTGTGATGTGCAATTAATTCACTGGGGACAAACTTCTCACACTGGGATGACAAGCATCACACGATATTTTAAGTGGATACTCGCGACACCGGAGCTCATTGCAATAGCAACAGGAGGAGGCTATGAAATTATTGCAGTAGTGCAGTACATACTACAGTTAAGTTTATGCAGTTACAATTTAATACTACTACATCCTTATGTTTGTCTGTATTTCCCTCGACTGAAAGTAGCACCATGTGTGGTCTGTTTGTGTGCATACGTTTTGATAAATTTTAACATTTTATAATAAATTTGTATATATTTTATGGTAGGCAGTAAATGACAAAATAGAACAGTACCTGCATTTATTTTATGCATTCATGACACAACTTTTTCTTAATTTTTTTTCAATATTTCTAGGCTATGCAGCTCATCTGTGAATTTTTTCAAATTGTCACAAATCTCTAAAAATTGTTCCCATATATTATTGAAAACAACCCGAGAATAAGTAGACTCACACAGAGGCCAACTGTACATAGTTTGGGAAGGTGGGCAAAGGGAGGGTGAAGAAGAACTGCAAGCAAATTCTGAACTCTTCTGTATTAGTCTGCTTGTGCTGCCATAGCAAATACCAGACTGGGTAATTCAAACAACAGAAATTTATTTCTCAGTTCTGGGGGCTAGAAAGTCCAAGGTTAAGGTGCTGGCAAGGTAAGTTTCACCCTGAGACCTCTTCTCATTTATAGGTGGCCACCATCTCACTGTGAGCTCACATGATCTCTTCTTCACACAAGCTCTCAGATGTGTCTTCTTTTAGGGCAATAACCTCATCATGAGGGCCCCACCCTCATGACTTCATCTAATGTTAATTACTTCTTAGAGGCCCCTTCTCCAAACATCATCACATTGGAGGTTACAGCTTCAACATATGAATTTTTGGAGGATACAAACATTCAGTCCATAAATCCTTTTAGAAGGTTTGGTTTTTATATTAGTACAGGTGTAGTAAATCTGAAATTCTTTTTAGATGTATTATAGCATTAAGCAAACTATGGAAGAAGGGATTACAAAAAGGAAATGGGGGAAGGTATAGGGGTGGTCTGGAATTGGAAATACTGGTGTAAATTCATTATTTCTAAAACACATATATGTACGTGTATACATATATGCATGTATGTACGTGTGTGTATGTCAGTTTATTGCCTCTTAGCTCCCAACTCATCAATACATGCGCTATAATAAACAATAGAATTCCTTTAAGCATTTCTCCTTTAAAGTGAGCACAAAGTTAAGCTTTCACAAGAAAAGGGACTAGAAGGACACCACAAGATGAAAATAGTTCCTGAAATTTTCAGGGCTCTTGAGAGTGGAAGATGTCATGAAGGAATGAGAAAATCCAGGAAAGTCTGCCTATCCACTATCCCAGCACACAGTCCTATGACCTTACAGCTTTGGCCTAGTGACAATCTTTCTATAGCTCCTCAACACGGAAACCAGTGATCCTGCCACTTGTCCAGACTCCTAGCTGCCAATGGCCTGAGGGTCACAAAGTGAGTGGTCACTCCTTCTGCAAGCCCCTCTCCACCCCACCTCCTGCATGGGCGATTCACTTTGAAGGCCCTCTGCCCACACTCCACCATACCATGTAGGGATAGCCTCCTCCCTTGCCTGCACTCCAGAGGGTATTTACTGATTGCCCAACAACTCTAGACCAGCTCTAGTCTGGCTAAGCTAACAAATTTCCGTGCTATGTGCTAGGCTGAACCACACCTTCTCCAATAAGATCTGAACCCCTTCCAAGCTTATCCTCCCTTGCATCATCTCCTTCAGCCCTAGAGTACCATACAAAGTCTCTTTATATCTTATCATTTCTCTCTTTTCAGTTAAAAAAAAAAAAAATATATATATATATATATATATATATACATATATATATATATATATTTTTTTTTTTTTTTTTTGACAGAGTCTCACTCTGTCACCCAAGCTGGAGTGCAGTGGTGTGATCTCGGCTAACTGCAACCTCCGCCTCCCAGGTTCAAACGATTCTCCTGCCTCAACTTCCTGAGTAGCTGGGATTACATGTGTGTGCCACATGATGCCTGGTTAATTTTTGTATTTTTAGTAGAGATGGGTTTCACCATGTTGGCCAGGCTGGTCTCGAATTCCTGACCTCGGGTAATCTGCCCACCTCAGCCTCCCAAAGTGCTGGGATTACAGGCATGAGCCACTGTGCCCAGCAGTTAATTACTCTTTATATTAAACTTCCTGTGTTTAACCTACTGTGTGGTTTCCGTCTCCCAATTGAACCCAGACTGCTACTGAATGTGTGTATGTAGGTATGCATATGTGTGTTTGTGTGTGTGTGCATGTGTGTGTCTGTTGAACGAGTCTAGCAACAAAGATATTCCAGTAACAATGAACACCTCTAGAGGCCAGATGTTGGTTTCTAATACCATTCCCCATTGAAACAGCATTCCTCAGATAAATTACTGCTTCCAGACCCAAGGCAGGGTAAGTACAAGATGATGCTGAAACATAAGCTAGAAAATAAAAAGGTGCCCACCCACCACTGCCACTGATTGGGGTGCACCAAAAGGACATATGAGCCAACCTAAAGGGGCTCCTGCTGGCCAAATCTGGGACACTTTGACCAACTTTCAATCCAAATAATCAAAGGAAATAATCATTGAAGAAAAATGTGGAAATCCATGAGTTTATAGATAGGTAGGTGGGTGGATAGGGAACAACAGGAAGCTTTTGATTACATCTGTCAGCTGCCAGTATTCACGGAGGGAGTAGTGGAATTGAAAAATCACCATTTTTGCAACCATCATAGAAAAGATTGGCTCATGGAAGAACCATCGATGGATCATAAACCTAGGGAAGAAATTCTGATAAGGAATAGGATATTTGCATGGTTTTGAAGTTATCTCTCAACAGATTATCAAATACAGGGGGGAAAAAACCAATAACAACACAGTTGAGAAAATGGACAGCACTTGGGCCAGGTGATCAACATTAACATCATCAATGAGGGGCAGATAGCTACCGTGCACCTCCACATGTGACACCCTGAAAAGGACACATCATTTATGTAATATTCTGGCTTGGGATGATTAATCTAAATTTAATAACAAAAACAAAAAAAAAAGAAAAAAAACACAAAATACCAAACATTCCAGTGGCTCAAGCCTGTAATCCCAGCACTTTGGGAGGCCAAGACGGGTGGATCACGAGGTCAGGAGATCGAGACCATCCTGGCTAACACGGTGAAACCCCGTCTCTACTAACAAAAATCCAAAAATCTAGCTGGGCGAGGTGGCGGGCGCCTGTAGTCCCAGCTACTCAGGAGGCTGAGGCAGGAGAATGGCCTAAACCCAAGAGGCGGAGCTTGCAGTGAGCTGAGATCCGGCCACTACACTCCAGCCTGGGAGACAGAGCGAGACTCCGTCTCAAAAAAAAAAAAAAAAAAAAAATACCAAACATTCTATTAAAAAGAAAGAGGAGCATTCTTTTAAAAGGTCAATGTCATAAAATATAAGGAAAAACTGAAGAGCTGTTCCAGATTACAGGGGTCTAAAGATACCTAACAACTAAATGCAGTGTGTGGTCCTAAACTGTATCCGGTGTAGAGGAATAAAGAAAAACTACAGAGGACATTTCATCACTTGACAAAAGCGGAGTATGGAGAATAGTTTAAGTATTGAATTGAGGTTACATTTCCTGAAATTGACAACTGTACTACAGTGGTTATGTTCTTGTTCTTAGGAAATACACACTGAAATATTTTAGAGTAAAGGACCAAGACATATACTCTCAAATGATCCAGGGGGGAAGAACACCTCATATATATTACGAGACAGAGAAAGAGAGAGAGTGTATGTGTGCACTTGGGAGTGCAAAGGGCAGAATAAAGCAAAATGCTCATAGCTGAATTTGAGTAAGAGTATTCTTTGTACTTTATTCCAATTTTTGTGTAAGTTTGGAATTATTTCCAAATAAAAGGGTTTTTAAATGCCTTTTATCCAAGGTCCTATTGGACATTCATTAACAAGTTCTCTGGGTAAGCATGCAGCTCTGCCACAGCCCTCAAAAAGAAAGAGACTTGTCTAAAACTACACAGTCCAATATGGTAGTTACTAGCCACATATGGCAACTGGGCACTTGCCAGCATGGCTAGTCCAGATTAAGATGTGCCAGATTTCAAGGGCTTAGTATAAAAAAAGAATATCTGGGCCGGGCATGGTGGCTCACGCCTGTAATCCCAGCACTTTGGGAGGCCGAGGTGGGCGGATCAACTGAGGTCAGGAGTTTGAGACCAGTCTGACCCACATGGAGAAACCCCATCTCTACTGAAAATACAAAATTACCCAGGTTTGGTGGCGCATGCCTGTAATCCCAGCTACTTGGGAAGGCTGAGGCAGGAGAATCGTTTGAACCTGGGAGGTGGAGGTTGCAGTGAGTTGAGATTGCGCCATTGTACTCCAGCCTGGACAACAAGAGCAAAACTCTGTCTCAAAAAAAAAAAAAGAGTATCGGTTATCAAATTAATAGTTTGTATATCGATTACATGCTGAAATATTTTAGATATATTGAGTTAAAGTATATTAAAATTAATTTCACCTGTTTCTTTTTACTTTTAATGTGTCTATTTAAAATTTAATATTATATATGTGGTTCATATTATGTTTCTATTGCACAGTGTTGAGTTAAAATATAATAATGCTTTTTTTAAAAAAAGAGGTATTGATCACTTAAACAAGTATTTCATTACTAGGGGAAAATTTCTATTTACATTACAGAGCCTGACTCCCCTAAGGTGTTTTAATCTTGAAAATAGTTAGGTTTTTTAAAGTATAATTAAAGGAAAACAAAAATTTAAGGCCTAGGAGACAAGCAAAAGCTCTTTGGTCATGTTGTTTAAGTAATTCCCTAATTAGTCATAAATGCCATCTGTAGTGAATTTCCTGAAGAGGTTAAAAAAAAAAAATCTAAAATTTTGAAAAATATCAAGTGAATGGAGAGACAATAGATGGTTTTTACACTCTTGTTTTCGGTATAAAATTAACTTCCCAAGTCCTAAACATTAACTCATACTGTCTTATAAACAAAGCAATCAAACATTTATTTCTGCTACCAAGCACTTTACAAAATAGACCTTTCTGACAAAGATGGTGCTTTCGAGGTTTTTTTTTTTTTTAATGTTAAGGTTCTGATTAATGAACCCTTCCTTAAACTCTACAAATTTAACCAGCAAAGAAAGAATACAGCTAAAACATACAAATCTGGGTTTTGCCTTAAACATTGTTATAGGGATTATATAGTGGGAGGAAAAAGAAAGGTTGGAAGTGAGCTTGACTAGGAGGATAAAGAAAAGTCCCTAAGATAGAGACAATCTCCTCTGTATTTTAGTAGACCAAATCTAACTAGGCCAAGTGGAAAAAACAACACATGTCAGTAAGAATTCCCTAAAACAGCAACAATGAGGAAGAGAAACCAAATGGAGGTTGCCAGAAGGTACAATAAAAACACCCAGCAATAGAATCTTGGACAAATGCACAGGCGTGTTTGTTTTGGAAGTTTGAAGTCAAGTTTGTGGGTGGACCCAACTGGAAACACTAAACTGTTGCACAGTACAAATTCTCGTGTTTTTCCTTGTGGCACCCTTCCCACCCATCCTATACCAAATCCCAGAGAACTGACTGACTTCTAGACAAAAACCTCCTAGTAAAATACGATACGCACTGCCTAGTCCATTTCTGTGTTTCTGACTAAAAGCCTCGCTGTTGAAGGCCCAACAGGTAGCTCCATGCAGAGCTGAGGCCCCAAGTCAGGCTTTGCTGGCTTGCAAGGAGGCAGGAAGATGAATGAACCGCACAAGATGCAGTCCAGAATGCCTTACAGATTAGGTACATTAGTGCCCAGTGTCCTAGAATCCCAAACCTGTAACAGAACTAGGGCAAAAGTCCCTCCCCCCACACAGCGGGGACACCGCCCACCTGTACTAACCTCTCACCTGCCTCCTGCCTCACATTCCATTCCCACATTTAGCAACCATGAGGGCGCTCCTCTCTCCTGCTAAGCCAGATGAGATGTAAGTAGGCAATTCTCTCCACCAACATCAGGCACTGAAGGGTTATTCTCTGGGTTAGCCACAACTCGTTTTGGGAATCTCAGGCACAGCAGAGATGGTGACAAGGATTCAAAACAAGAATGATGCTGTGAAAAGCCAAATACATAGAATCTAGAAGGTTCCTGAGTTCAATTTCAGCTCTGTCAATTAGCAGAGATGCCTTACTTTGGGTAAGCTGCTTAATGTCTCTGTACCTCACTTTCTTCATCTAAAAAAATGACAATAACAGGTGCAAAGTTGCAGAGCTGATGTGAGGACTGAGTGAGCTATAGCACTTAGGATGGTGTCTGGTACACAGTAAATAATCAATATTAGCTCCTCCTCCTCCCTCCTCCTAACTTTCAGTTTTGTTTTTTTTTTGAGACGGAGTCTTGCTCTGCCACCCAGGCTGGAGTGCAGTGGCCGGATCTCAGCTCACTGCAAGCTCCGCCTCCCGGGTTTACGCCATTCTCCTGCCTCAGCCTCCCGAGTAGCTGGAACTACAGGCGCCCGCCTCGTCGCCTGGCTAGTTTTTTGTATTTTTAAGTAGAGACAGGGTTTCACCGTATTAGCCAGGATGGTCTTGATCTCCTGACCTTGTGATCCGCCCGTCTTGGCCTCCCAAAGTGCTGGGATTACAGGCTTGAGCCACCGCGCCCGGCCCCTCCAAACTTTCATATAACTAGCTCTACCTCTTCCCCAGCCACGCGCGCGCACACACACACGCGCGTGCCAGCTCTCAGAATGCTGGCAATAGGAGTATATTCACAGGCATGTGACTGGAAGTTTCTTATTGAAAGAAACTGAACCACTATGGAGAAAGCTGCTTGAATGCTGACCTTTGGCAGTCCCAAGAAAAGAGCTGGTTCTCTCCTAGATCATTAGATAATACAATAAAGCTCACCAGCTAAACACCCCCTACATATACACACACAAAAGATCCCAAAGAGATTCACGGTGCACTACTTTTACGTTTGAATAAATATTCAAGGATCATTAGACATTTAAAGAAGACCTCAATTATAAAACATCTGGGTGGTGGTGAGGAGATTCACAGAGAACCACCCCTATACACACTCACACATACCTCTTTAAAAAGCCTCAAAAAAAAGCAGATCTAAATGCACGGAGAAAAAAAAAATTTGTTTAAAACCATAATTTGTATCCTCACAGAAGTATGAGAAAATACAGTGCCCATAAAATAAGAACTGGAGCAGCCAGCAGATTAGAGCAAGATGAAACACCCCTCAAATACTACATTTTTGATCCATATTTGATTTAAAAAATTCCACATATAAGTGGATCCACAAAGTTCAAACCATGATGGTCAAGGGACAACTATAAAGATAAATTAGAGGCTGGGCGCGGTGGCTCAAGCCTGTAATCCCAGCACTTTGGAAGGCCGAGACGGGCGGATCACGAGGTCAGGAGATCGAGACCATCCTGGCTAACACGGTGAAACCTCGTCTCTACTAAAAAAATACAAAAAACTAGCTGGGCGAGGTGGCGGGCACCTGTAGTCTCAGCTACTCAGGAGGCTGAGGCAGGAGAATGGCATGAACCCGGGAGGCGGAGCTTGCAGTGAGCTGAGATCCGGCCACTGCACTCCAGCCTGGGCGACAGAGTGAGACTCCGTCTCAAAAAAATAAAAAAAAATAAAATAAAGATAAATTAGATAATATATTTAAAGTCATGGCATTACTAAGGGATGGAGCTAGAATGTAAACTGAGTCTAGCTCCAGGGCCTGAGCTCTTAACTACTATGCTTCTAAAAACTCTGGAAATGTGAAGACAAAATTCTGAAGAAAACTACCTAAAAATCTGTACCCAGCCAAACTATCAAGTGTGAGAGCAGAATTAGGGCATTTATAGAGATAAGAAAGTCTTATAATTTATGACTTACAAATACTTTCTTAGGAAGATACTGGAGATTATGTTCCAACAAAAAGGAGTTAGACCAAAAAAAACCACAAGATTCCAAAAACAAGACATAGAAGAAGTAGGGGGCAGAGAGAATTCCCAAGATGATGATTAAAAGGAAGTTCAGGAAATCACCTGGGCAGCAGGCCCACTGAGCAACCAATCCAGAGAGCAGAAGGATGACAAAGGACTCCCAGGTGGAGGTCTTCAGGAAAAAAACAAAAACAAAACAAAACAAAAAACTAAAGGAACTGATAAACCACCTAATCGGTCTGAATGCATGAAATTATACTGAAGAGGTAGGAAGGTTTTGCAATAAAGAAACTAAACCACTGGGGGGGAGATTTTTATCATGAGGAGAAAAGAGTTAAGTAATGAAGGAATACAATCATAGTACCCTACTTGGCTCATCTGGGAATAACAGTGACATAGTTTAAATAGTGTAAACACTGAATAATAACCAATATTTGTGATACAGTAATACTGCAATGATTAGATGGTAGGGCAAAGCTGGGTTGAGTGACTATGAAAGAAAGAGAAGAGAGCTAAATCTCCGCCTAACGAGATGGGAACGAAGTCAATAGACAAAATCCTAAAATTGATTCATCAAAAAAAATAATAGTATAAGCCTTTGTTAAGTGGCCAGGACAATAGGTGGGGGGAGGGGGGAGACAGGAGTTAGAACATTGCTATTTTTCATTCTTTGCATTTATCAATATATATAACTATTACTGTGATAAAAAATTAACTCACACTACTGAGCTTCGGTATCAAAATAGATAAGCCAGTTTAGGTGAAATGAGATTCTGACCTAAATAAAAAACAACAGTTCCATTTCTGCCTCTTTGCTAGAAAGGTTCCTTATTCAAAATAAGAATTCCTAAGACATTTAAAAGAAGAGCTGTTCCTTAGCCGGGAGCAGTGGCTCACGCCTGTAACCCCAGCACTTTGGGAGACTGAAGTGGGCGGATCATGAGGTCAGGAGATCGAGACATACTGGCTAACATGGTGAAAACCCGTCTCTACTAAAAATACAAAAAATTAGCCGGGCGTGGTGACAGGTGCCTGTAGTCCCAGCTACTCAGGAGGCTGAGGCAGGAGAATGGCATGAACTCAGGAGACGGAGCTAGCAAGTGAGCCGAGATGGCACCACTGTACCACTCCAGCCTGCGAGACAGAGCAAGACTCTGTCTCAAAAAAAAAAAAAAAAAAAAAAGCTGTTCCTCAAATCCCTTCAATCTACAATAACTGGCTACAATTAAGAGTTAGGCTCATGTGTACATTATCATAGTACCAAGGTGACTGATGTCTGTTACTTCTTTAAGACTATTATTTCCATAATTGATTAAGCATAGCCAGTGCTGTCAACTCTCAGTTATCCACACCGGTGAATAAATGCACTGAACTGAATGGTAATTCTTATACTCACATTTGATTTTTCAACAATTCTATTTCAATATGAGAGTCTTCTTACGGTCTCGGAATACGACCCAAACCAAAAGCACTGTCTCTTTTTTTTTTTTGAGGCGGAGTCTCGCTCTGTTGCCCGGACTGGAGTGCAGTGGCCGGATCTCAGCTCACTGCAAGCTCCGCCTCCCGGGTTCACGCCATTCTCCTGCCTCAGCCTCCCGAGTAGCTGGGACTACAGGCGCCCGCCATCTCGCCCGGCTAGTTTTTTTTTTGTATTTTTAGTAGAGACGGGGTTTCACCGTGTTAGCCAGGATGGTCTCGATCTCCTGACCTCGTGATCCGCCCGTCTCGGCCTCCCAAAGTGCTGGGATTACAGGCTTGAGCCACCGCGCCCGGCCAGCACTGTCTTCTTTCACGCCACAAACATTTGTTACTATTGTTTATTATCACGACTATGTATGTCTGGTCCCACCTGCCCATCCAGCTTTGCCTTCCGCTACTCTCCAACACTTCACCAAACTCTTCCATGTCCAAAACACATACCACAGTCATTCAAAACTCTGTTTAAGGGTGCCTCTTCCCTTCACCTTTTTGAAGTAGTGTCTTATAGATGGAAAAACACAGAGACACAAATTCAAATCTCAGGTCTGCCATCATCTAGCTCTGCAGCCTCCGACAATTTCCTTAACATCTCAGAATCTCAGGTTCCTCAACTGTATAGCAGGGATATTAATACAAAGCCGTAGAGAGATGTTATGAGGGCTACACTAAATAATGGACATAACACACACACACACAAAGTACGGGAATATATATGGCAATTGTCATCAGGAAAGACAACATTATATCCGTGCAAATGATATCCACCCTCTGACACACATGATAGGCGATCCATCTGGGCAGGAACAGTGCCTTTTTCATCACAGTAGAGCCAAAGCCCAACAGCATCTAGCCTAGAGCAGGCTCTCAAATATTTCCGGAACCAAAATGAACGTTAAGGTCCAGCTCATTCCCTGACTCCCCATAGGAAGCTTCCCTGTCCACATTGGTCCACAGTGCTTCATCCTCTGACCTACTACAGCACTCTGCAGTACATCAGAACAGTACAACATCTTTCACCCATTTCTTCAGCCTTAGTCTAAAAAAAGAAGACAGACTCACCAGGACAATGAAGTTAACTATGGCTATATTCAGGAAATGTAAGAATATTTTTTAAATACCTAGTTGACTTCATTCACACACTGCTCCACCCTTCCAGTCCCACTATGCAGATCCTTTCTCTCAGTGTTCCCACTGAGGAAATCCTTAGTAATAATGCTGGCAGATAAAAGTGGAACATCCATGAAATTCTAGTAAGTGCATTTTATCAGTTTAAACTCCTTTCCAGGGTAAAAAACTAGGTAAGTTTCCACTATTCATTTTGCTCAATACAGTAAATTTACCTGCAAAAAGTACAGTTAAGTCCTCACTTAACTTCAGGGATAGGTTCTTAGAAGCTGAACTTTAAGCAAAAACAACCTGCATATGAAAACAATTTTACCTTAAGCTAACTGATATAAACAAGAGTAAATATCCTACGTATATACGACATACTACTAAGTGTCATTTCACTTCAAGCTGCAGTTTCCAAGAACTTACCAACAATACTGAGGACTTACTGTATAGAAAAGTCTGAGGGGTTGTGGTTTTGCAATTCATATCTCTAACATTATATGGTTTTGAAACCTGCCATGCAGATCCACTGAAGCCACAAACATTAACGATGACGTAGCCCTGAGCTTCTCAGCCCCTATTACCAGCTACAGATGACCCCAAGGAGGGCTTTTATCCACCAACAACACCCTCTCTGGGATTCAATGCACCTCTGGGAGTGGGGCAGCCCTCCTGTAATGGAATACCTAAAGGCACTACCTAGGAAGGAAACAAGGTAGATGTGGTCATCTAGCATGCTAACATATGCTCACATAAACAGAAATGTTGCTTTACCAGAAGAGTTGCATAAAACGAGTCACTAATGCTGAGTCACTAATAAATTATCTCTAATTCAGGTCATGAACGCATGATTATGTAACTTTTCAAACTTGACTACAACCACATGCTGAATACATTAAGCACAGAAACAGTCATATCTGAGCACTTGCATAAGTCAAATTATTAAGGCAGCACCCTAGTTTAACCATCTGCCATGGAAATTAATAAAAAGTGTATCATGCTCAGATGGATAAAATCCCCATTACAAACTACAAACATTTCACAGTATAGTCAAAAGGCACAAAGAACATCACTGCATGTCCAACAAGGGCAATTTTGTTCTAGGGCAGGAAAAAATGCATAGGTCCTTGTCCTTGTCAGCCAGGTTCCAACAGCATATGACAAGGGAGTACAGTCACATGCTTAGGTTGGGGCTGGGGAACGAAGTGTCCTTCATCTCTCTCAGAAATGCTTCTCTGAAGCCAGAATGTGGCTTAATCTTCTTGCACGACTGAGAAAAGTACGAGTTAAATCCTGAGTATTTCTCAAGGCCCTGCTCAAAGATGATCTTCACCACACCATCTCTAGGAAGCCTCATTCTTCATTCTTTGAACAATTCAAAGCTTGCTTTCTCTTCCTAATGGAAATGCAAATAGAGGAAGGCGAAGTCCACACTTCACCCTCATGCTAGACTGTAGATTCCATGAGGTGTAAGCTGGGACTTCTCTTGCCTCCACACAGTGGCAAGTACACACAGCACCCAGCACACAACAGAGATGCAGTAAATACCTGCTAATGCATGTGTTTTCAATCTAAACTGAGGAACAAAAATCAACAAACACTGTTTCTGGCCTCATGAGTCAGAACAGTAACTGAATTTCCAGGTACTAAGTGATATTGTAAGGACTGGAAACTGATATACGTAAGTATATTACTTTAAGTACAAAGGGTATAGAGTACTTTACTATTTCATCACTTATATACCATTTTCACAGCCCTTCCAAAAACACACTGTCTCAGGTTCTACAACTCTGATAGAAGAGAATTATTATTTTCAATTTACTACTGACTTGAGTAAACTAATGACTTGAATGACTTGGACAGGTAAAGCTAGAACTTCTTGGAATCAAGATACGGAAAAACAGAAACAGAAAGGAAAAAAGAAAAGGCCATCACTAAAGGAAATAAAAAAGCCCTCCATTACATCCACCATTATAATACCCTAGTTGGTCATCACAAATCTACTAAAAGTCACTTTCTATGTAGAATTTGTAAGAGAGATAAAAGAGCTGCAGTGAGTTTTTGCTGGCTTTAATCCAAAATGAGTCAACTCTTCTCACTAAAACTGTTGTACAGATTAAGTACGTTAAATACTGTATAAAAGTTTTAAAATAAAATGGTTTTCTAATCTCTCCAAATGTTGAAAAAGTTGGTCATCACTATGCACAGTGAGGTGGACACAGAACCTGGCTTGCCAGTCCCCAGTGGCTCTGGGCCTTCTTCAGGAGAGGGTAAATCAGACAGTGGTACTAGGAGGGTCTTTCACCGCAAGGGAGGCAATTATTACAATCCAGAAATTCCCATCCTTTTTGGAATTAAGATGTGTCATACAGCGTTTTTAGCAAAAAACAAAAGTACCTTAGAAATAAATTTTTATAATATTTTTAAACACTGAAAAAACTTACTATACATTGTTAAGTAGAGTCCTCCACAATGGGAAGATAGTAGAGTTTAAGTCAAGAGATTCATGAGGAAGTTTGTGCTAGGCATGGTGATGAAGGAAGACAAAAGTGAGCACGTTTCAGATATTATCTGGAAGTCAGACACAGTGGGAGGTCTTGCTAATAACAAGACTTGGGGACAAGGGAAGTGCAGGGAGATTCCTGAATTGTGAGCTGGACTGACTGACTGGTCTTGGGCCATCTACCAAAATGGGAAAACAGTGCATGGAACTGATCTGAGGGTTCAAGGGGCAGGGGGGAAATCAATTCTGTCTGGGTGACCGATAGTCTGCGAGGCCTGATTGGTGTCCACTTTGTATCTCATATATCAAGTTGGAGAATGAAGTCTGGAACTAGAAAGAGATGGCAGACAGAGAGAGATACCCGGAGTCATCAGCATGTAGGGAGATTTAAAGCCAACATAGAGAGGAAATACAGAAAAATATGCATGCCTGGTACCCATTAACATTTAAAGATGAGGCAAAAAAGAAAAAAGAAAAAAAGGCAGAGCCAGCAAAGAAGGGTGGAAAGCAGAGGTCAGAACAGTAAAAGGAAAACCAGGAGAGCATCATGTTCCGGAAAGTGAGAGAAGACGTCTCAATTCTACTGATGGTACTGAGCAACTTGCAACTTGCTACTGAGGCAACAAATGCAGTTTAAAAACAAAAACGAAACACCAAAAACCTATGAGTTTAGCAATGTGTGGTCAGTGAGAAGGAGATCATTTCAGCAGAATAAGGAAAGAAAGCACACTGAAGGGGGCCAAAAAGTTAAAGGAATTTTTTTTAAAAAAATAAATAACTAATTGATATTCTAAACAATGAGAGGCGAGGAAGTTAAGAATGACAGGGTACACTGATCTTCCAGTAAGTTTTACCAAACGAGGCAAGCAGATAACTATAATAAAGCATTATCGGGCCGGGCGCGGTGGCTCAAGCCTGTAATCCCAGCACTTTGGGAGGCCGAGACGGGCGGATCACGATGTCAGGAGATTGAGACCATCCTGGCTAACACGGTGAAACCCCGTCTCTACTAAAAATACAAAAAAACTAGCCGGGCGAGGTGGCGGCGCCTGTAGTCCCAGCTACTCGGGAGGCTTAGGCAGGAGAATGGCGTGAACCCGGGAGGCGGAGCTTGCAGTGAGCTGAGATCTGGCCACTGCACTCCAGCCTGGGTGACAGAGCGAGACTCCGTCTCAAAAAATAAAAAGAAATAAAAAAAATAAAGCATTATCAGTGCAACCAGAGAAGTCTGATCAGTGTACAACAGGGACAAGGGGCAGGGTCAGAAAGCATATCAGAGAAGATGTATCCAATCCAAGAATTCAGGTGAGACCATTGCTGTAGTAGACATGTCCTTATAACAAAATGAATTCCAGCAACTACACATGACTGCCTGCTTATTCTTAAGTCAAAAAAATCCTGTTGGCCAGGCAAGGTGGCTCACGCTTGTAATCCCAGCACTTTGTGAGGCTGAGGCAGGTGGATCACCTGAGATCAGGAGTTTGAGACCAGCCTGGCCAACATGGCAAAACCACATTTCTACTAAAAATACAAAAATTAGCCAGGTGTGGCGGTGGGCGCCTGCAATCATAGCTACTCGGGAGGCTGAGGCAGAAAAACGGCTTGAATCTGGGAGGCGGAGGTTGCAGTGAGCCAAGATTATGCCATTGCACTCCAGCCTGGGCAACAAAGCGAGACTCCGTCTCAAAAAAAAAAAAATCCTGTTAAATGACAATCAGTACTAACCTTGATTAATTTGCACGACATCTACCATATCTGGAAGAAATTGTTTCATAGAATAAAAACATTCCCAAGTAATTACTTTCTGAAATAATCTTCATTATGGAACGTAATTATTTTGCCTGACATACCTGCCCACCTGTTGGGGACTCTTTTAAAAGAAAAACTCATCTTTCTTGAATTACTGCTTCACAGTAAAAGGACAAATAATTCTAAAAAACCATCACTTCTCAGCCAGCCACGAAGAGTCTCCCTTGGAGTTTCAGTAGGTAAGCACACATCTATTCCTCTTCTATAACACTGCTATCAAAGGTTTCAAAAGAGATACTGGCAAAAGGATTAACCGTCCCCAAATGCCATAGAAAGTTGCTTTGGGAAAAGTTGGTTTGGTTGATCATTCACCTTTTGTGGTAGTGGTTCTTTTTTATGAAAGGTGCTTTCAGGATTGATGGGGGGCACATATTTTGACCATCTGATTAGAACCATTAACATACTTACCAAATATGAAGCCATTGACACAGGTTAAGAATTCCTTGCCTATATGTTTCACTCCGGCAAATATAGCTGATACCATTTTATCAGAAATTTCTAACAACAGAATACACAATGTGAGAAAGGCAAACTAGTCTCAAAGACCAGACAAACGTTTATCACAGTATTTAATTTCAGATTCAATTTATCTAACTGAATAAATTTATAATTGCAAAACTGTTAAGATTTGTTAAATACGTAATATAAAACAGATTTTACATACTAGCTGAGGGTGAAATAAATTATCTTTCATTCAGATTTCTTTCCTTTTTAATTCAGTTGTGAAATTAGCAGATGATTAGTTCTGACCCCTTCAATTTAGTTAGTTCCATGGCCAGAAATAAAATCTTTCAACGGTTCTTTCAGTAGTGTTCTTAAGGGATGGCCGGTGGGGACACAGGGTTTTTCTGCTTCTTGTGGTAGAAGGGAGTGAAGATAAGGTAACTAAGTATGGGCAGAGATGAGTTAAATGTCAGCCTTCCCAGAAATGAAAAAACAAATTAAATAAAACCCAAGGTTTGTTTTGATGATTTCCTTAAATGAAGATACAAGTTCACAACCCCTGATTCAGAATCCTTACAGACAAGTATTTTGAGTTCAGAAGTTTTTAAATCTTAGCAAAGTCCTACAAGGGGAGCTCCTGTCCATTATCTAATGTCACCCACAGGTCTGGGCAGCCTCCATAATAAAACACAGTATTTCTGCAGCTGAAGTGATGGAATAATAACAATCAGCAGCTTCACATCAGTCCAGGTCAGGTCTTGCCATTAAAACAATTACACAAAAACTCGCTATTTTCAGAGCACTTAGATTGAACAACCGTGAGCTGGGCACAGTGGCTCTCACTTATAATCCCAACACTTTGGGAGGCTGAGGTGGGCAGATCACTTAAGTCCAGGAGTTTGAGATCAGCCTGGGCAACATGGCAAAACCCTGTCTCTACAAAAAAAAAATTTTTGTAACTAGCTGAACATTGTGGCATATGTCTGTAGTCCCACCTACTTGGGAGGCTGAGGTGGGAGGATCACTCAAACCTGGGAGGCAGAGGCTGTGGTAAGTGGTGATCGTGTCACTGCACTCTAGCCTGGGGAAGAGAGAGAAGCTCTGTCTCAAAAAATTTAAAAAAAAAAAAAAAAAAAAAAAGATTTAACAACTGAGGATAAGGGATTGAGGACTAGTATTTAACACAAGTTATAAGAAAATAAAGTTTTAGGAAAATGTTAAACCCCTAGATTCAAGTTCTCCTCCATACAAGCTGCATGAATTTAGGCAGGTTATTTAACATCTTTAAAGCCTGAGTTTTCTTCCCTATAAAATGGAAATAATGATATCTTCCCATGAGTCTGCTATGAACAACATGAGGTAAGATGCCTGAAACCACATCGGGCCCTGGGCAGTAGGATGACCATCTCAGTTTGCCTGGGATTTTGCAGGTATTAACACCAACAGTCCCACATCCTGGGAAACCAGGAGAGTTGGTCACTCTAACTGGCAGGCATTCAGTAAATGGCACATATTCTTTTTTTTGCAGGGGGTGGGGGAGAGTAGAGACAGGGTCTCACTATGTTACCCAGGCTGGTCTTGAACTCCTAAGCTCAAGCAATCTCCCTGCCTCAGCTTCCCAAAGTGCTGGGATTACAAGCATGAGCCCCCACGCCCAGCTAAATGGAACAGATTCTAGTATGAGGAATAGAAATTAACTAAACGTAAAAATGCATCAAAGTGAACAGTCAACCGACAAAATGGGAGAAAATTTTTGCAATCTACCCATCTGACACAGGGCTAATATCCAGAATCTACAAAGAACTTAAACAAATTTAAAAGAAAAAAACAACCCCATCAAAAAGTGGGCCAAGGATATGAACAGACACTTCTCAAAAGAAGACATTTATGCAGCCAACAGACACATGAAAAAATTCTCATCATCACTGGCCATCAGAGAAATGCAAATCAAAACCACAATGAGATACCATCTCACACCAGTTAGAATGGTGATCATTAAAAAGTCAGGACACAGATGCTGGAAAGGAAGTGGAGAAATAGGAACCCTTTTACACTGTTGGTGGGAGTGTAAACTAGTTCAACCATTGTGGAAGACAGTGTGGCAATTCCTCAAGGATCTAGAACTAGAAATACCATTTGACCCAGCAATCCCAATACTGAGCATATACCCTAAATCATGCTACTATAAAGACACACGCACACGTATGTTTGCTGCGGCACTATTCACAATAGCAAAGACTTGGAACCAACCCAAATGCCCATCAATGATAGACTGGATTAAGAAAATGTGGCACATATGCACCATGGAATACTATGCAGCCATAAAAAAGGATGAGTTCATGTCCTTTGTAGGGACATGGATAAAGCTGGAAACCATCATTCTAAGCAAATTATCAAAAGGACAGAAAACCAAACACCGCATATTCTCACTCATAGGTGGGAACCGAACAATGAGAACACTTGGACACAGGGCAAGTGTGAACATCACACACAAGGGCCTGTTGTGGGGTGGGGAGCAGCGGGAGGGATAGCATTAGAAGAAATACCTAATGTAAACGATGAGTTAATGGGTGCAGCAAATCAACACGGCACATGTATACCTATGTAACAAACCTGCATGTTGTGCATAGGTACCCTAGAACTTAAAGCATAATTTAAAAACAAAAACAAAAAACAAAAAAAGTAAAAATGCAATGTGGAAAAAATCACGCACAACAGTTTCATCAGTGAGATAGCCAGACCACTGTCTGTGAATTAGAATCCTCTCTTTTGTAGTAGGCAGAATTCTAAAACCGCACCCCCTGGTATGCACACCCAGTGTAATCCCCTCCCCAGGAGTGGAGGTGAGCGTGGTCAGCTCAGGGGTGCCATTTTTCAGACACAGAAAGTCAGAAAGATTTGAAGTTACAGCAGATGCTCTCCTTCTGGCCTTGAAGAAGCAAACTGCATGCTGTGGAGAGGGTCACATGGCTGGGACTAGTTAGGGCCTCTAAGACCCCAGGGCCTCAGTCCTACAACCACAAGGAACTGATTTCTACCAACAAACTGAATGAGCTTGGAAGAGGGCCCTGAGCCTCAGAGGAGCTAGCAGTCCTGGCTGGTACCACGTTTCCCAGCCTGGGAGACCTAAGCAGAGGCCCCAGACATACCATAACAGGACTTCAGAACTACAGAACTGTGAGACTAGAAATGGGTAACGTTTTAAGCCACGAAGTCTGGGGTAATTTGTTACACAAGAACAAGAAAAAATATTTTTAAGAATATCCACTACAAAGGTGGATGTGTGTAGGGGGGGAGTGGGGGGTGGGGGGGATAATGCTTGCATGCCTGTATGTATATGCCCAATATATTATTTGTAAAACATAATTTCTTGGCCGGGCGCGGTGGCTCAAGCCTGTAATCCCAGCACTTTGGGAGGCCGAGACGGGCAGATCACGAGGTCAGGAGATCGAGACCATCCTGGCTAATACGGTGAAACCCCATCTCTACTAAAAAATACAAAAAACTAGCCAGACGAGGTGGCGGGTGCCTGTAGTCCCAGCTACTCGGGAGGCTGAGGCAGGAGAATGGCGTAAACCCGGGAGGCGGAGCTTGCAGTGAGCCGAGATCCAGCCACTGCACTCCAGCCTGGGTGACAGAGTGAGACTCCGTTTCAAAAAAAAAAAAAAAAACATAATTTATTGCATAAAACCACTGTTTTTTAATGGAAAAAGTTCAAATTCAAAAGAAGCTTCTTAATAAATTAAACTCGGTGGAAAAATCAATCTCAAATTACTCTTGGCCTTACAACTAAAACTTTCATGCATTGATGACGAGGTGTAAACAGTACAACCACTTTGGAAAACAGACAATTTCTACTAAACCTAAACACATGCAAGATTATGATTTAGAAATTCCACCTTCTGAATGCACAGGTCCATACAAAGACACGCACATAAACGTTCACAGCAGCATTAGTCATAACAGCCAAAAACTGGAAGCAATCCAAATACCCAGGAACAGGAAAAGAAAAACACTAGGTATCTTCCTTCAGTGGAAAATTCACATCAATTAAAAAGCACAAACTAATAATATACACAACAGGGATGACTCTCACAGATATCATGTTGAGTGCAAGAAGCCAGACACAGAGAGTATGTAATGAAGGATTCCATTTCCATTAAGCAGTGACAGAAGTCAGAATGTGAGTTACTTCTCAGGAGGGGTGTGCTAGGATCTGAATGCTTCCATTCCCACAAAATTCAATGTTGAAACCTAATCCCCATGTGGTGGTATCAAGAGGTGGGGCCTTTGGGAGGTGATCAGGTCTTGAGGGCTCTCCCCTCATAAATGGGATTCCTACCCTTATAAAATAGGCCCCAGGAAGCTCCCTTGCCCCTTCCACCACGTGAGGACACAGGAACAAGGTGCCATTTATGAAGAAGAGAGCCCTCACCAGACACTGAACCTGCTGACGTCTTGATCTTGGACTTCCCAGTCTTCAGAACTGTGAGCAATAAATCTCTGTTGTTTATAGATTACCAAGTCTAAGATATTTTGATTTAGCGGCAGGAATGGATTAAGACAGAATGTAAAATCTGGAAAGGAGCACCAAATACCTATAACTGGTGCTGGAAATGCTGTATATTTTGGTCTTGTTGGCGCTTACATGGGTGACTGCACATAAAAATAATCATTCAAAGTTAAGTTTAGTACACTTTACTGAATGTTTATATTGCTATGATCTGAATGTTTGTGTGCCCCCAAAATTCATATGGTGAATCTCCCTAGGTGATGGTAGTAAGAGGTAGGGTCTTGACAGGAGGTGATTAAGTCACGAGAATGGAGCCCTCATGTATGGGATTAGTGGCCTCATAAAAGAGGCCTCAGAGAGCCTCTCATCCTCTTTTCACCAAGAAGAAATCAAAAACCGTACCATACTAGCCCCCTGATCTTGGGACTTTCAGCCTCCCAAACTGTGAGAAATAAATTTCTACTGTTTATAAGCCACCTTGTCTATATTCTGTTACAGTAGCACAAATGGACTAAGACCTATACTTGAAAAATATTCCTGCTCCTTTACAATAGCTATTTAATAACCATTTAATGACATTTTAAGACGCCTGAAATAGTCTTGGATTCCTCATTTTAAAAATACTCAAGCTAGTGAAGAGTAAAACATGAATATTGTGAAGGTGCTATACAAGCATTAACTTTGCAAGAAATTATCACTCACGCTCTTCTTTAAAACACAATGCCTAACACTTAAGTATTGCTCAATAAAAGCTGGTTACATGAATTTCATAGATAATCCCACTACTTATATTTTAGAAGCCCAGAGGAATCTATATGTACAAATACCTGGCATAATAGCCTGAATATAATATACCCTATACATGTGAAAAACTATGGTTCTTGTCCATTAACTATTCTTTACCTCCAAGTACAAAAAAATATAAGCCAAGTGTCAAGCCATCACCAAAGAAACGTAGATGTTAACTGTGCAAGGTAAAGGCAGCACCACTTTCATTTTTCACACTGTCAGTGTGACATCAGGGGTGGGGGTAACTCTTTGCCATGCAGACTTGGAGCATGAGAAGTTGGTTAGGATCATCTAATTTAACCCCACACCGTGGTCAGAAAGCGCCCTGGCTTCCTACTGCTGGGCGTCTTCCCACTGCCTGGACCCTCTGAGAGAGTGCAGGGGGAAGACAGCAGGGGTGTCAGGACAACTGACCCACTTGGGGAGAGGCAGCCTACTGTGAACTGTGTCCACCTTAGCATCTTTTCTGCCAGAGCATACGAGACAGATCTCACAGCATGGAAAGTCTCACTTAGCAGCAAGTCTATGAAACTGAAATGAAGGAAGTTTCAAGTCCGCAAGGGGCTCAAAAACACCACTGGAAGTGACCAAAAAGTGAAACAAAACCACAGCTCACCTCGCTATTGTGGCCCCGGAGGTTGAAATTTATCCTCTGTGGAGTACTCCTGTCCCTGCGACAGTGGCTAGAGGTGAAAGTCACCCCAACCACTCCTCGCCCATTGCCCGTGGCCAGCCAGCCCTCCTCGTAGTAGCGCCTCCTGCACACAGGCTTCTCCTTCTCACTCTTGGGGACACGTCCCTTCCAGGACAGGCACAGGATGTTGGAGTCACTGCAAAGCACGGGCCCATGTTCCACTGCTGCATACATACTTTCTTCAATGAACTGTTTTACTTAAAAAGTAATGCTAATGCTGTGAAATTTAAACCAATTTCTTTCATTGGTGTATTTGTTTTTGTGGTTGGTTTGCGTTGAGTTTTTCCCCCTTTAATTAAGACTGACCTGAATCTAATTAGAAGGTCAGTATTTTATAAAGATCCACCGAATGCATAGTGAAAAAATTCCTCTATAAAAGATGATGGCAGTCTTCTAAGAAAAGGTAATGCTTAAAAAAACATGGGGTCCATTTTTATTTTCAAGTTCTCAGAGGAAGAACGTGCTGATCCTTTGGAGAAAGAGCATCATTAATTAAGTGGTGAACAAGAAACGGTTTTCTTCTTTTTACTCCACTTGGTTATTCTCATTCAGCCTGAGATTCCAGTTTAGTGTAATGATTCCAGAGACGACGGGTTGCAAATACATAGATTTCAAGTAACTTAAGGCTTTAAGAATCCCTCTAGCTCGAATTTTTCTCTTCAAAAGTTCGGATGCAGACACAGAACACACAGGATCATCTTCCTTCTGAAGCCACCCTCTAGCATGTTTTCTGAACTAGACAAATTTCTGCTGCTAAAGCTGAAAAAGATTGCATAAAGGGAAAAAAAGGCACACAAACCGTGCAAAACAGACCAGAGTTTGTGCAGACAAGAGTCCAAATTTTAGGAAGAAAAACAGACTCTCTCCCCGTTGTTTCAGAACCAGAAACTTTCCACCTCAAAGCTTGGCCCTGTGTCCCCAGGGAACGCAGGGCTCCATCGGACTACTCCTCCACCAGCCGGCACACCCCTCAGTGCCATAGAGGCTAGAAAGAAGGCCCCTTCACTCAAGAGGCAGAATGTTCCAGCGCTCTTACAGTGGTCCCAGTGTTTGCCTTGGGTGAGTCTTAAATCCTCTTGCTGACAAAACAGAGCCACGCTACAAGATTTTGTTTCTTTTGCTCGTCTCCCTTCTCGCTCCCCCAGTTAGTACTCCCCTTTTCTGCTCCTCCCCTTTTCTGCTCCTAAAGATCTTTTTCCATCTTGATGAAAAAAGCTAATCTTAGAATTAAGTCCATCAGGTAATCTTCTCATATGCAAGTATTCTTGGATTTGGCAGGGAAGATAATCCCTTAAAACAAAAGCAGAAGCCAGAGTCAGATTCCCTCAACTGTCTCCCTAGAGAGTGATCGTGTTTTGCTGATGGGTGCTTTCCTGTTCACATTCGGAGACTGTCTCCAAACACCACACCGCTTGTCCAAAAAAAAGAAAGCTTTGCTTGGATTTTCCTTGGTATTTATTTTGTAATTATTGGTTTCAACTGCTATTTTACAATATTATCCTATAGATGCAGGAAAAGGGGGAAATAATAAATTAAAATTTCTCAAATACAGTTAATTAAAATAGGCAAAGGAATCAGTTCATTATTCAAACTTGTCCCATCATACTTGAACTTGCTTTCCTCTAGCCATAACCACAGTAGGAGTTACTTTTCAGTCCAGAATTTTAATCCATTCAAATCACCAAACCCACTGAAAAATAAAGTGCAACAAGCACTGTGTGAGCCGCTGCAATGTTTGAAGTCACACTTCTTTCTCAGTCACCTTCGCACTTAGTTCCTTCTTTAAACTGGAAGGTATTTTTGTGGCTTAATCTGTGCAATTTTTTTTTTCTTCTTTTTGCAGACTTTCTTTACCCGTGCAGACCATATGGAAAATTGGCCATTAGTGATGTATTTTTCTCCCCGGGCTCCTGAGCCCAGTGGTGTCAAGTTGCTCCATCTGATTCTTAAATTAATTTTCATCAGTTGTAAAACTCTCAAGTGTGCACAAGAATGAGCCTGTCTTCCCGTGTGAATGTGTAAGTACAGAAAGAAGGTTTTAAATGCACATAGACACACACTCTTCAACTGCCATACGAAGCGTCTGTTTCCCCAGTCATTTCAGGAACCATCAGATTATTCAGGCTGGAAGGCCCTGGAGTCTTACAAATCTGTTAAAATAAAAAAAAAAAAAAAGATATAAAATAAAAAAAACTTTAAAACACTGAAAAATAAAAGTTTTGAGAATATTGCTGAAACTGAAATGAGAGACCCATCTTTACACTTATATCGAATGGAGCTACTGACTGCACTGAATGGTAAGATCCAATAGTGAAAGGATACACCTCACCAGCTTCAAGACAACACATAATACATGAGAGCTCTGCCAGTCACGGATCGTTGTATTCAATTTGTCAGCAGCTGGGCATATCTGAATGAAATCATAGCTGCCATTCTCCCACACCGAACTGTCCTTTCTAAGACTCTAAACTCTGAATGTGAGGCTCTACCCCTCCAGAGATCATGGTCACTGCTTCAGCAGGCATCCTCAAAAAGGAGACTGAAATGACTCAGGCAAGTTATCTGGATTGATTTTTTCACGATTAATAAAATATTAAACTGCTTCAAGACACAAAGCAGTAAGGGCCTTTAAAACTCATCCGTCCCTGATGGCTGGCAGGTCTCAGAGCAAAGCACAGTTGTTTTCTAAGCTTTTAAGTGGTCCACCAGCAATAAAGTTCTAGAGAATCTATCTCTAGCAAATCCATTCCATTTTCTTCCTACTGCCTGAAATCCAGGCCACATCACATCCTCTACAAACACTAGAACACTCTGTCCCTAACTTACTCATCCCCCGCAACCACCATCCTTCCAGAAGGCAGAGTGGCCTTTCTGAAATTCAGGAGACTCTCTCAGTCCCCTGGAGCTAGCTGCAGCAGCCCAGCCCCACCCCAAAGGACCTGGACGCTGGAAGGGAAGGGGAGGGCCCAGGTGTTGGCATTTCTAACAAGCTCCCAAGAGACGCTAATGCTGCTGGTCAGGGAACCAGGCTTTGAGAACTACTGGCCTGTAGCATCAAGTCCCAGCAAAACACCCTACTTTCATCATAATACTAAAACACAATTTGCCTTCTTCTGTGTTCACAATTGTATCCATGGTGCAAAATCAACAGTGGGTCAAACTGCGAGCTCTTTAACACTAATCAAGGTAGAGGTATCAACTGCACCAGTAATCACAGATTTAAAAAAAAAGAAAATCCCAGCCTCGAGTACACGGCTTTTAACATCCTTGTGTCCCAAACTAGTAGGTACACATAAAGTACTTCTGTGGACTACTGAGGCACCATGGTAGTCCCAGGAAAAAGCATGTATTATACAGTTTAAGTTGCAAAATGAACTGCTTGTTTTTTTCATGGAATACCATGTGATATGGTTTGAATGTTTGGCCCCTCCAAAAATCATGTTGAAACGTAACCCCCAACGTTAGAGGTGGGGCTTGGTGGGAGGTGTTTGGATCATGAGGGCAGTCCCTCATGAATGTCTTGGTGTGATCTTCTGATAGTGAGTGAACTCTCAAGATATCTGGTTGTTTAAAAGAACTAGCACCAGGAGTTCGAGACCAGCCTGGCCAACATGGTGAAACCTTGTCTCTAATAAAAATATAAAAATTCTCTAATAAAAATATAAAAATTACCCGAGCATGGTGATGGGCACTGGTAATCCCAGCTACTCGGGAGGCTGAGGCAGGAGAATCGCTTGAAACTGGAAGGCAGAGGTTGTGGTGAGCCAAGATCGCACCACGGCATTCCAGCCTGGGTGAAAGCGCAAAACTCCATCTCAAAAAAATAAAAAATAAAAAATAAAAAAAGAGTGTAGCACCTCCCACCTCTCTTGCTGCTCCGGCTCTAGCCATGTGACACATTAGTTCCTTGTCATCTTCTGCCATGTTTGTAAGCTTCCTGAGGCCTCCCGAGAAGCAAATGCCAGCACCATGCTTCCTGTAAAGCCTGCAGAGCCCTGAGCCAATTAAAACAATTTTCTTTATAAATTACCCAGTCTCAGGTATTCCTTATAGTAATGCAAATGGGCTACTACACCAAGTTTACTAAAAAGAATGAATGACAAATTATGGTTGTTCCAGCTTGGATACTTGGCAGACATTGTCTTGAACATGAACAAAGTAAGCCTGCCACTTTAAGGAAAACAACTGACAGAATTTATTGTCAAAAATAAAAACTGAGCTTTCAAGTTAAATTTAGACTGTTGCGAAAACCAGCACTCATCACGACCGATGAGCTTGCTAGCTCCCCATGTAACTGGGGGTGATGTTAATAAATGTGAATTTCTTATTTTTTATCCCATATTTCACTGTATATCAATATTTGGAAGACTCACATACTTGGTAAACCAATATTTTCCAAATGACCAATGAAGATGATAGAAATTATACTTGAGTAAAAGATCCATTCAAGGTGCAAGACTTCGGGAGGCCGAGGCGGGGGTATCACCTGAGGTTAGGAGTTGGAGACCAGGCTGGCCAACATGGTGAAACACCATCTCTACTAAAAATACAAAAATTAGCTGGGTGTGGTGGCAGGTGCCTGTAGTCCCAGCTACTCGGGAAGCCGAGGCAGGAGAATCAATTGAACCCAGGAGGTGGAGGCTGCAGTGAGCCGAGATCGCACCACTACACTCTAGATTGGGTGACAGTGAGACTCCATCTCAAAAACAAAAACAAAAACAACAACAACAAAAGGTACAAGGAAGACAAATGAATTTTAGTGTAACCAAGGATGAAAGATTCACTGATAGAATAGTTGCAATATAGAACTTGCATGACAGATAGAATTTGTATGATAGATAGAATTTGCAATGATAGATATAGAATTTGCATGATAGATTAGTTGCAATATAGAATTCATTCAAATTCTATATTGCAACTAGTCTTTGAGAAGCTACCACTTGTTGAATTTGAGTGTGGTTATCAAAGAAAAATATCCATGATTATCGGAAGACTATGAAAATCCTCCTTTCACCAACATAGAATTCTTATTCTGAATATAAATAAATCAACTAGAGAAGACAAAAAAAAAAAAGAAAATCCTCCTTTCTTTTCCAATTATATGTGTGTGAGGCTGAATTTTCTTCATATACTTCAATAAAAATGACATATTGCAACAGATTAAATGTAGAAGCAAATACGAGAACCTAGCCATCTTTAAGTAAGCCAGACATCAAATATTGCTGCCAAAATATAAAACAATACACTCTTATTATTAAATGTTTTAGTTTTAGGAAAGGCAGTTGTCTTCATAAAAATATATAACATAACATTTAATGGGTTTACATTTTGTAATAAATTAGGGAATATTTTTAAATTTATCAGCAGTAGCTAGGAGCACAGGTGCACACCACCACAACCAGTTAACTTTTGTGTTGTGTGTAGAGACAGGGTTTCGCCATGTTAGCCAGGTTGGTCTCAAACTCTGAGGCTCAACTGATCCATCCCTGCTCAGCCTCCCGAAGTAGCTGGGATTACAGGTGTCAGCCACTGCACCCAGCCAGTTTTAATTTCTAATATGGTAAATATCAACATATAACCACAAAAACAAAAGTTTCTTTGGACCTTCAATAATTCTTATGAATATAAAGGAGCCCTGAAACCCAAAAGTTCAAAAATAACAGACATATACTAACTCTCTAAAATGTAAATCTAGGTATCTATCTATCTTTATTTCTTTCTTTCGAGAAGTGGTCTCACTCTCACCCAGGCTGGAGTGCAGCAGCGCCATCTTGGCTTACTGCAACCTCCGTTGAACTAGGCTCAAGCAATCCTTCCACCTCAGCCTCTTGAGGAGCTGGGACTACAGGCGCACACCACCATGCCTGGCTAATATTTTTTTATTTTTTGAAGAGACAGGGTTTCCCAGTGTTGCCCAGGTTAGTCTCGAAAACTCCTGGGCACAAGTGATCTGCATACCTCAGCCTCCCAAAGTACTCGGATTAAAGGCATGAGCTACTGTGCCCAGCCAAATGTAAATCTTAAATAACTATTATATTAAGGTATATAGGATAAATTTCCACAGTAAAAGCACAGTGTTTCATTTTATATATACTGTTAAGGTTTTTAACCAAACTTTAAAAATACTTTTAAAATCATAAAATGCCATACATGCTAGACAAATATGGCAGTTTTTTTTTTTAATGCCACTTTATGATGACTCAAAATGCATAATGGACACAAAAATTTAACAACAAAAAAGAACAATCATAGCATCCGAATTACTGAAAGGCTGGTGCCAATTTTATCAATACCATTAACAAAAATAAGTGGTGTTGGACATTTCGCTTCCCTTCTTTCCGCCTTATTTGCTCATAAAGATGAGAAAACAAGAATAGTAACTAAACTGATTAAGTTTCCAAGGAATGATAAGAGTATTGTCAAATCAATACTAGTAAGGGGGGTGGGTATAAAACGATTAAAAAGGAACTATCAATTTGAAAGCAGAAACTTGAATTTTTGTATGCCAAAAACTTGATACGTGTATGCCAATGTTCACAGTAGCATGATTCACAGTAGCCAAAAGGTGAAACCAACATAAATGACTTTCTTTTTTTGAGACAGGGTTTCCCTCTGTCTTTCAGGCTGGAGTGCAGTGACATGATTACAACTCACTGCAGCCTTGAACTCCTAGGCTCAAGCTATCCTCCCACCTCAGCCTCCCAAACAGCTGGGACTATAGGTGCATGCCACCAGGCTCAGTTAATTTTTTTTTTTTTTAATTTTTGGTACAGACAGGGTCTTATATATTGCCCAGGCTGGTCTCGAACTTCTGAGCTCAAGCTATCCTCTCGCCTCAGCCTCCCAAACAGCTGGGACTACAGGTGCATGCCACCAGGCTTAGCTAAATTTTTTTTTTTTTTTTTTAATTTTTGGTACAGACAAGGTCTTATTATATTGCCCAGGCTGGTCTCAAACTCCTGAGCTCAAGCTGTCCTCCCATCTCAGCCTCCCAAAGGGCTGGAATTACAGGTGTGAGCCACCACATCCTGCAACAACCCAAACGTCCACCGATGGATGAACGGGTAAACAAAATGTGGTATATGTATGTACACACACACACACCACACACACACACACACGGAAATATCATTCAGCCTTAAAAAGGAGAGTAATTCTGATATTTGCTACCAAATGGATGAACTCTGAGGACATTATGGTAGGTGAAATAAGCCAGTCACAAAAAGACCAATACTGTATGACTCTAGTGATTCTAGAGACCAAGAGTAGATAGTAGTAGCATTCATAGAAACAGTAAGTAGAAGGGTGGGTACCAGGGGCTGAGGGGAGGGGAAATGAAGAGTTCGTGTTTAATGGGTATAGATTTTTAGTTCTCTAAGATGAAAAGAGTTCTGGAGTCAAATGGTTGCAAAATAACGTGAATGTACTTTAATGCCACTGAACTGTACACTTTAAAAAACGGTAAAAATGGGCTGGGCGCAGTGGCTCACACCCATAATCCCAACACACTGGGAGGCTGAGGCAGGAGGATGGCTTGAACCCAGGAGTTTGAGACCAGCCTGGACAATTTAGCAAGACCCTGTCATTACAAAAAATTAAAAAATTAGCCAGACACAGAGGTGCCACCTGCAGTCCCAGCTACTTGGAAGGCTGAGGTGGAAGGATTGCTTGAGCCCGGGTACTCAAGGCTGCAGTGAGCCATGATCACACCATTGTACTTCAGCCTGGGTGACAGAGTGAGACCACATCTCAAAAAAAGAGTAAAATTGGTAAATTTAATGGTATATATATTTCCCCTCAATTTAAAAAATGAGGTAAGTTGGTTAAAAAGCAACTATTCCTATAAAGTCTTTCAATAACAGATTGAAAGTAAATATGACTCAGCTTGTCATCATGATGTTTTTTACCCTGAACACGGTAACACAGGCCCAAGGGCGATCCTGGGTGTTTTCATTAAGAATAAACAATGCTGACCTCCACAGACTGGCCCAAACCTGTTTCTAATAATTACAGCTTATTTTCAGAACATTCCTGTAAATCAGTACAAAACCCATACCTGCTTTGAGGATATTAGAATCTTAAACCAAAGAATACATGTGTCTAATTGAATTAATGACCTGCTAGGGTTCTAGATGCCAGTAATGAAACACATCAGATGCTTCCCACTCTAGCTTCCATACGATCCAGTTCTAATGGCAAAGGAGGCGCCCGAGAACTTGCTTGGAAAGTTCTACTTAGGGACAAGATGGTGTATCAGCTATGTTAGACACCCACGGATTAATCAACCAATAAATCCTCATTAAACAGCTATTAATATTATTAATATTATACACAAGGCCCCTGTGCTGTGTTCTCTCCCTCTCTTGTCCCCAGTTAGATATTCTACTTTCTAACTTGAGTTATTTTCACTACAGTCTATTTTGTGTTATCTGATTCCTATTTTCCACCAACACAGATAAAATTCACCATTGGGAGTGGAGAGGTAAAAAAGCATTTTTGGTTTGCTTTGTTTTTTAAATCATTTGAATTAATGGTAGAGACTGGAGATCTCTACTTACACGATTTTTTTTTCCACTTACACGATTTTGACAGAAATATATTCATTACAAGTTGCAAGAATGCAACCACTCTGGAAAACAGTTTGGCATTACTAGTATTACTGAAGATGTGAATACCCTGCAAACAGCATTCCCACTCCTGAGTGTGCACCAGACACATTCCCTGTGAGTGCTCAAGGGAAGGCAGATACAAGGTATTCACATACAAAGTATTCACAGCAGCAGGGTTTACATCAGCTCCAAACTGAAAACAACACAAATGGGTCAAATGTGGTATATTTAAAGAACAGAATTCTATATAACAATGTAAATGAACACTACACAGAACAAAATAGGTTAATTTCATAAACATAATATTAAGTAAAAGAATCTTATGGACCAGGTATGGTGGTTCACATCTGTAATTCCAGCACTTTGGGAGGCTGAAGCAGGAGGGATCACTTGAGCCCAGAAGTTTGAGACTAGCCTGGGCAACACAGTGAAACCCTCCAAGATGAAAAACAAAAAAATTAGTTGAGTACGGTGGCATGCACCTGTAGTCCCAGCTACTAGGAGGCCAAAGGGGAGGATCACTTGAGTCTAGTAGATTGAGGCTTACCCCTGCACGCCATCGTGGGCAGCAGAGATCCTGAAGAAGAAAAAAAAAATCAAGGAAAGAAAGAGGCAAGCGGAGGGGAGGGAAGGGGAGGGGAGGAAGGGAGGGGAGGGGAGGAGAGAAGGGGAGGGGATAAGAACAGGGGAAGGGGAGGGGAGGAATAAAGGGAAAGGGAAGGGAAAAGACCCCATCTTTACAAAAAATAAAAAAAATTAGCCAGACATGGGGGTACACACCTGCAGTCCCAGCTACTCTGAAGGCTGAGGTGGGAGGATTGCTTGAGCCTAAGAAATTGAGGCTGCAGTGAGCTATGAGGAAAAGGGAAGATAAAAAGGAATGGGAAAAGAAAAGGAAAGGAAAGAAAAAAAAGTAAGAAAAGGAAAGGAAAAAGAGAAAAAAGGAAGGAAAAGGAAGAGGAAGGAAGGATCTTATGAAAGAATATCTATGAGTCAATTATATGAAGTTCAGAAACAAGCAAAACTAATTTTATCAATTAATAGAGAATACATTGGTAGTATGACTAAAAATTAAAAAGAAAAATATTACAAAAAGCAGTATATTGCTTATTTGGGGGGTGGCTACTGTGAGCCGGGAGAGGCACACATAGGTGTGCTGCTTGTGTGCTGGCCATATTTCTTTTTTTTTTTGAGACAGAGTCTCGCTCTGTCGCCCAGGCTGGAGCGCAGTGGCGCCATATGGGCTCACTGCAAGCTCCGCCTCCTGGGTTCACGCCACTCTCCTGCCTCAGCCTCCCGAATAGCTGGGACTACAGGTGCCCACCACCATGCCTGGCTAATTTTTTGTATTTTTAGTAGAGGCGGGGTTTCACCATATTAGCCAGGATGGTCTTGATCTCCTGACCTCGCGATCCACCCGCCTCGGCCTCCCAAAGTGCTGGGATTACAGGCGTGAGCCACCGCGCCCAGCCAATGCTGGCCATATTTCTTTACCTAGGTGGTAGTTATGGGGTGTTCACTTCATTCTTTATTACATATGCTTCTGTACATATATCTCACAGCAAATAATGTTTTTAATTTGAGAATTTTTTAACTTGAGAAACCTGATCTAAACAGGTTTAACAAGCTGTGAACTACATTAGGCATCAGTCCTGGGGGACTTTTAGAAAAATCAGGAAGTTTTTAAAAAATTATTGTATCCAACCATAAGGGGTACTATTCTCCCAATCTAGAAAATCCCAATAAAGCATAAAGATGTTATTTTAGTTCTCAAGCTCAGGTGTCTACAAAGAAAATGCACATTAATAGTAATGAATGGATATAAAATTTCAGCATAAAGTCCTATTTCTTTCTAAAGGATAACAATGTAAAACAGTGGTTAAACAGAAAAGCAGATTTGGAAAAAAATATACAGGTGTCAGATGAACGCAAAGCAAGAAAAAAATGTATAGTAGAAAATTTTCAATAACATATGCAAACACCCTAATGTTTCAGCTTTTGACTACAGGTGTGTTTGGGGGCTGAGGAAAAGAAAGAGAGGAAGCCAGGCAAGGTGACTCATGCCTGTAATTCCAGCACTTTGGGAGGCCAAGGCAGGCAGATCACTTGCGCCCAGGACCTGGGCAACATAGCGAAACCCAGTCTCTACAACAATTAGCAGAGGATGGTGGCATATGACTGTAGTCCCAGCTACTCAGGAGGCTGAGGTAGGAGGATGGTTTGAGCTTGGGAGGTAGAGGTTGCAGTAAGCTGAGATCACGCCACTGTGCTCCATGCCTGGGCAACAAGAGCCAGACCCTGTCTCGAAGAAAAAAGAGGAAGAAGGCAGAAGAAGAAGGGAGGAGGAAGAAGAGAAGGAAGTAGAGAAGGAGGACGAGGAGGATATCCTGTTTTATGATTTGAATCAAACACATCCCAGTTTCTCCTGGGAGGCTGACTCTGCTGCCTTAGGGACCCATGGAGGGTGTGGACACAGGATGTCCTCACAGCTCTACCACCTAGGAACAGGGATCCTGTGCTTTCTGTTCCTTTTCCTCCTCTCCACACCCAGGCCTCCCTTCATTATTGCCCTTCTGTCCGTAGATGGCAGCAGGTCCTGAACTCTGCATTTCTTTTTAAATAAAGTAACTATGACAACCTGCTTTTTTTTTTTTTTTTTTCTTGAAATGGAGCCTTGCTCTGTCGCCCAGGTTGGAGTGCAGTGGCACGATCTCGGCTCAGGGCAATCTGCCTCCCAGGTTCACATGATACTCCTGCCTCAGCCCCCCAAATAACTGGACAACAGGTGCCCGCCACCACGCCCGGCTAATTTTTGTATTTTTAGTAGAGACAGGGTTTCACCATGTTGGCCACGCTGGTCTCAAACTCTTGACCTCAGGTGATCCACCTGCCTCGGTCTTCCAAAGTGCTGGGATTACAGGTGTGTATCGCCGTGCCTGGCCCGATGACCTGCTTCTAATTAGAATCACTCCTTTCCTTTCAGAATTTTCCAGAACCTACAAATATTCACTGAGCATGAGGCAGTTTTGTTTCCTAATTAGTTTTAATGGCTGCCTCCAGGCTGGTTCAAATTTGCACTCAGAACTTGTCTTTGAAGGCTGGAATACTCTCAGCAGCCACTCGTTATGTGGCTGTTGACAAACGCAGGGAAACACATACATCCAGAAGAAATTAACATCACTGCAAAGGTAATGGGGTTTAACAATGATTTTATATATTTAGTGTGTTATCATTTTCTACCTCTAATTCTCAAAACGTGCTAGTGTGATAAATACTGTATGACTAGGATTATTTGAAAGATGTGCTTCTACTACAACTGTGGTAGTTTCAAATCATTTTCCCATTGACTTCCATTGTAAATTACAGAGGTGGAGTCTATAGAATTCTGTCTTATTCAGAACATCACCAACTCCTTCAGGTGTGGCACACAGAAGCACTGAGCACATGAGCAGACTCATATAGCAAGGGTTTTTCTGCCTGTGGCAGAGGTATTTTTTCATTTAATTATCCCTACCTAAATCATATATTCCTAAACAGAGGCTATGTTTTACTCCAATTTTTATGTCCCCTGCAATTCCCACCAGTACCCCTGCATTGAATTAAGTGTTCAATAAGGTACTGAGCATGGCACAGTGCTTCAGTCTAAGGAAGTGGGAAACAATAAACATGAACCGAATGAGTTTCTCTGTGTGAACCCCAGGTCAACACCAGCCACCTGGAAGCCCAAGGCTGAAGGGCATTTCAGCCCTGTGAGCAAAAGTCACAAGGGCTAGGGGTTCACTGCCAAGTTCAGAGAATCACAAAGAGGTGTATTTTCAAGGAAAGCTACTCACTATTTACTTTATATGGCTGATTTCAACAGCCAATTCTGAGAATATGAACATCTAATTATCTGTACAGAGAGAGGAGGGAATGGAGCTTGCAGACAAACAGCTTGATTAGTAGTTTAAAAGAAAGTGGGAGCTAGCTACTTCGTAGAGTGAATCTACACCTGATACTCAGATATTAAAATACTGTGGTACCATACTGGGGCTCACCAGTATCCAAAGTCAGGTGCCTTCATTAAAAAGGGGGGCATCTTATTTATCAAAGCAATAAAGACTGAAAGAAATAATAGCCTGTGTCACATGTCATACAGGGTACACAGAAATGAGAGAGCAATTTGGTGATACAATTCAAAAAGACTTAAAATGCTGCAAAACCTTTTGATTCATCAATTCCACTTCGGAAATTTATCGTAAGGAAATAATCTTACATTGTGCAAAAACTTTGCTACAAGGATTTCTTAGAGCGTTTGTATAAGGGAAAAATATGAAATAATGAAAATGTCCAAAACAGGATATTGGTTGAATAAATGTTGATAAAGACATAAAACAGAATACTATACAACCACTAATAATTATATGGTAGAAGACTACAGAACAATATGAAAAGATGTTCTCAATAAGTAAAAAGTAAAATTACATGTTACACTTCCACGATGCTCTGAAAGGGCCTCTGCACACTAGTAGATCTTGAGTAAATTACAACAAATGTAATTTTTAATTGCTGGACTTGCAGGAAAGTATAGGAAATCTCTAAGGAAGGCACATACACATAAACATAAGGGAAAGCCAGGGTCATCTGATAGGGGACACAAGCGGATACAAAACAAGCACTGGAATCGGAATTAGGGTGACCAATAGTCACAGCTTACCCAGAACTGTCCCAGTGTTGGCACTGAAAGTCCCATATCCCAGGAAACCCCTCAGTCCTGGACTAACCAGACAGTTGGTCATTCTATCAGATATTCAAACTTTGGTCCAACCTTTAGGTAGAGAAGCTGAACCTGAGTCACACACATTCAGCAGGACTCACAGGCTAAAGTGTCCCACAATTCTAACATCCTTGTATACCAGAGCAAATACAAATCTTAGCTGCATGCAAACAGTCCCAATTTAGGAAATAAGGATTCCCCCAGATAAGGCTTAACCAAAATCTGTTTACAATTAAAAATTACTAAACACACAAAATAAGTCACCATGAGTTCTTAGTACAAACAACAAATTTAGATCCCCAAATCTTCAGAAACTGAAATAAACAGAACTTTAAATAACTAGGTTTGAAATGTTTAAAGGAATCAGAAAGCAAGACACTATCTAAAATGCCAGAAAGAACCAAATGTTTTAGAAATGAAATATTTTAGAAATGAAAAACCTATTCTTTTAGAAATGAAAAACCTATTCCTTCAATAAAATGCAGTCTACAATTAAGACATCAGCTAAAAAAGGAATTAATGAACTCGATCTAATAGCTCAAGAAATTACCCACCAATTTTTTTTATAGCACAGACAGACAAGGAGATAGAAATATAAGAGATCAGTTGGGTGCGGTGGCTCACGCCTGTAATCCCAACACTCTCGGAGGCTGAGGCAGGCGGATCACAAGGTCAGGAGATCGAGACCATCCTGGCTAACACAGTGAAATCCCGTCTCTACTAAAAATATAAAAAATTAATTGGGCGTGGTAGCAGGCACCTGTAGTCCCAGCTACTCAGGAGGCTAAGGCAGGAGAATGGTGTGAACCCAGGAGGCGGAGCTTGCAGTGAGCCAAGATCGCGCCACTGCACTCCAGACTGAGCGACACAGTGAGACACTGTCTCAAAAAATATATATATAAGAGATCAAGATAAATGAAAGACAGATTAAAAAGGACAAATCTAATTAAAATTCTAAAGGGACAGAACAGAGAAAATGGAAAAGAAATATCTGAAGACATAACAACTGAGAATTTGCCAAAACTGATAAAAAAAAAAAATGGACAGACACGAGAAGCAGCACAATATATGCCAAACAGGAGAAATAAAGAAGAAATACACACCTGGGCACACTTTAGTAAAACTGCACAACAAAAACCCAAAAAGGAGAGTTCAGAAGCAGACAAAAGGAAAAGACAGGTGCTCACAAAAGAATGACAATTAGATAAGAGACATCTCAGCAGTGGCACTGGCTGCCAAAATCAATGAAACGGTATCTTCAAAGCACTCAAAGAAAACAGAATTATGTTCCCAGAAAGATTGTCTTCTAAGAATTAGAGTGAAATAAGAAGACCATTTCAAAAGAACAAAAGATGAAATATAAGGCCAACTGACCTCACAATATAACATCTAAAGAATATTCTTCAGATAGAAGGAAAATGTCTCAGAAAGAAGGTCTAAGGTAGAAGAGGAAACAATGAAAAAAGAAATTGTTAAATATGTAGGTAAAATTAAACAATGTCTATTCAAAACAGAATAATAAAGCAGTAACAGCAGAACTTATATTAATATATAGTACTTATCAACTTCTAGGTATAGCTCCTAATGCTTTATAGGTACTGTATTTCTCATTTAAAAGCCTTGGCCTTATGAGAAAGATCCTTTTGTTGTCCACATTTTATAGGTGAGGAAATTGAGGCACAGGCAGGTTAAATGCTTGCCCAACACTACTCATCTGGTAGGCAGCAGAGCTGGGTGTCACACCAGGCTGCCGGTTTCAGTTTCTAGTTTATGTGCTTAACCACTAGACTGTGTCTATGACGAGTACACAGGGGAGGGTAGAAAACTAAAAAAAAAGTAGACAATTTGATCAAAACAAGGATGACCAGAGCCAAAAGTACTTAAGGCCTTTATATTGTTTTAGAAGGATAGTTAAAATACTCAACTTTACACTTAATTATCTTAGGTAAGCATGGTAAAATTTAAAGGGCAATCACTAAAAGACTAGAAATAAAGTATAAAACTTCTACTGGAGGGGTAAAAATAGAATTGAGGTGGGAGCAGGGGAGACCAAAATCAATCCCCTAGAAAGAGAAAAACAAAAGTAAAAATAAATGAAAATGTACAAAGCTTCTGCACAGCAAAGAAAACAATCAACAAAGTAGACATAATCAACAGAATGGGAGAAATATTTGCAAAACTATTCAACCAACAAAGGATTAATGACCAGAATATATAAGGAACTCAAACAACTCAACAGCAAAAAAAATTCTGATTTAAAAATGGGCAAAGGATCTAAAAAGACATTTCTCAAAAGCAGACAACAAATGGAGAGCAGGTACATGAAAAAGTGCTCCACATCACTGATTATCAGGGAAATGCAAATCAAAACCACAAGCAGATGTCTTCTCACCCCAGTTAAAATGGCTATTACTAAAAGAGTGAGAAAATAACAAATGCTGATGTGGATGCTTGAGCCCAGGAGATCAAGATTAGCCAGGGCAACACAGTGGGATCCCGTTTCTACAAAAAAATGTAAAATTAGCCAGCATGGTGGCATGCTCCTGTGGTCCCAGCTACACAAGAGACTGAGGTGGGAGGATCACTTAAGTCTAGGAGGTGGGGGCTGCAGTGAGCCATAATCGCGCCACCACACTCCAGTGACAGAGTGAGACCCTGTCTCCAAACAAAACAAAACACTTCTTGGCTATAGCAAAGGCAGTATTTTGAAAGAAAATTCATTGCCTTAAATGCTTATGTTAGTCTGGGCATGGTGGATTACATGGGTAATCCCAACACTTTAAGGAGGCCAAAGTGGGAGGACTGCTTGAACCCAGGAGTTCAAGACCATCCTGGGCAACACAGAGAGACCCCATCTCTACAAAAAGTTTAAAAATTAGCCAGGCATGGTGGCACATGCCTGTGGTCCTAGCTTCTCAGAAGGCTGAAGTAGGAGGATCACTTGAGCACAGGAGATCAAGGCTGCAGTAAAACATGACTGGGCCACTGTACTCCTGCCTGGACCACAAAATGAGACCCTGTCTCAAAAAAAAAAACTTATAAAAGAAAAAACTGTTATAAAATGTTATAAAACTTATCTTATAAAAGAAAACTTATGTTATAAATTAAGGAGCTAAACATTCAACTTAAGAAGTTAGAAAAGTATAGCATAAACCAAAAGAGAGTAAAGGAAGATGATGATAAAAACAGAAATTAAAGAAATAAAAAGAAAAAAAATTAGCGAGGCTAAACAAAGCCAAACACTGATTCTTTGCAAAAAGTAATCAAAGACACAAAGCTCTGGCAAGATAGATAAAGAGAGAGAAGCACATATAAATACTGGGAATGAAAAGGGGGCCACAACTAACTAGACACCATGAAGGAGATCGAGACCAACCTAGCTAACACGGCGAAACCCCGTCTCTACTAAAAAATACAAAAAACTAGCCGGGCAAGGTGGCGGGCGCCTGTAGTCCCAGCTACTCGGGAGGCTGAGGCAGGAGAATGGCGTAAACCCGGGAGGCGGAGCTTGCAGTGAGCTGAGATCCGGCCACTGCACTCCAGCCTGGGTGACAGAGCGAGACTCCGTCTCAAAAAAAAAAAAAAAAAAAAAAGATAAAATAATACCATGAACAACTTAATGCTATAAAATTAGATAACATATGAAATGAATAAATTCCTAAGAAACACAATTTAACAAAACTACCTCAAGAAGAAAGGTAGTCTAAACTGTTCTATAACCACTAAAGAAAATGAATCTGTAGTTTAAAATCATCCCACAAAGAAATCAGGCCACATATTTTACAAACAAGTTCTACCAAACATTCAAGAATAGCCTACAGTAGTATTACACAAACTCAACTAGAATATTAAAAAAGTGATAATATCCACAACTAGTTCTAAGAGTTATTAGAAAATCTGTTCATCTACTAATTAGAAATATAATCTATTAGATATAATTCATCATACTAAAAGAGTAAAGAGCAGGGAAAAAGATTATTACAATACAAGCAAAAAAGTATCCCAAAACTCAACACTCTTTTTTTTTTAGATTCCAAATTAGGAAGAGAATTTCCTTATTCTGATAAAGGATATTTACCTACAATCTATCGCAAATATCATATTTAAGAACAAAATGAGATAAAGATGCTTGTATCATGCTGTACTAGAAATCCGAGACAAAGCAGAAAGACGAGAACCCTACTGCCACACAGTACTGGGCTCTGAGCTAGCCCAGAAGACAATAAAAATCAATACAAGGTACAGGAAGATTGGAAAGAAAAATAAAAACCACCTAGGCTGAAATCCCAAACAAACTGCACATGCAAATTACTAAAGGTGATTTCATAAATATTATGTCATTTAAGATAGCCATATAAAAGGAATCATTATTCTCATTTTCTCTATGAGGAAATTGAGGCTCAGAAAGGTTTTGAGCAACTTGCCTGAAGTTGAAGTCCCCCCAGCGTAATAAGTGCTGAAGCCAGAATTCAAACCAATTGATAATTTCAGTGCTCTTCACCCTAGACCACATGACCTCCTCTCAGTTAATACTCACCCATTTTGCCAGTGGGCTAAAGGACAGCTGCAATAATATCATTTGCAACTTTAAGAACAGTCACTTGGTCACATTCACTGGCTAAGAACACCCTCCTCAGCCTGGCATTCAAGGGCCTTCACAGAAGGGCCATATACCTACCTATCGTGCCAGTCTTGTCTTCCACTGGGGTCCTCTATAAAAATTATGCTCCTTTCAAAGTATTAATATATTTATTGCCTGTACTAAGCTCCAAGCTAATCCATCTAAGTACATGCTCATCAAAATTCCCCCTATTGTAGCCATCTTTCATGATACAGCTTCGACATCACCTATTCCATAAATATTTGCCAGTTCCTCCCTAGCAAGTATGGTCTTCTACAGCAAATGTTTCTACTTTAAGTTGCTCATTCAATTCTACACCATATTTTAAGTATTTAAGCCCCTATCATCCGTGCTAACTTGTGAGTTACTTAAGGGTAAGGACTTTTAAATGTCTATTCATCAAGACATCTAGCAAGCAAAATGTACATGTATATTAGGTATTCAATAAATGCATGCTCAATTGAATAAAAGTGCTTTTATTTGTATATGGTGTTAAAACTGTTTTACTCTAGAAACAAATGACCCCACGTAGGAATGAAAATACTTTCCAATGATGTCATAAATTACATTATTTTACAGGCCAATAAACTACAGAAGTCTTTTTACTGCCACGACAGAAATAAACCCTACACATGCATACGTCTAGCCATGCAAGTGCTGGATGGAGCTTAACACAACTCCATTCACCCTGTAATTTGAACCCAGATTTGTATGGATCTCAAACCCGTATACTCCAGGTTGGCCTCTCCTCTTCACTGTAAACATCCCATTGTGTCCTAAGATTTACTACCTGGTTTATCTTCCCTACTACAATGTGAACCTTCTGAGGGCAAGAAATATGCCTTCACCACTGAATCTCCAGACCTAGAAAACAACGCAGTCAATATTTGTTGACAAATGACCATTAAATGTAGAAAGAAGCCCAACATCCTGACCCCTTCCAAAAGCATTACTGTGAGTCCTCACAAAAGAATAAAGAGATGACCCTGAGTGGGCAATTATAAGTCCTATTATGCTCACTATCATCTCATTAAGAAGGAAATTGCATATTTTAGAAAATTTTCCACTGGAAGAGCTGAAATAAAAATGTGGAGTTCTTAAAAAGCTAAATTCTAGTCATCTAAAACATTGCAGTCTTGGATGGCAATAAACCCATTGAGCATAATTATATAATAAAATTTGTCTTGAATTACTAATAAATACCATTACAATAAGAGTTTCCTGGTGGGGGCGGAGCAAGATGGCCGAATAGGAACAGCTCCAGTCTCCAACTCCCAGCGCGAGCAACACAGAAGACCAGTGATTTCTGCATTTTCAACTGAGGTACTGGGGTCATCTCACTAGGGAGTGCTGCACAATCGGTGCTGGTCAGCTGCTGCAGCCCGACCAGCAAGAGCTGAAGCAGGGCGAGGCATCGCCTCACCTGGGAAGCGCAAGGGGGAAGGGAATCCCTTTTCCCAGCCAGGGGAACTGAGATACACAACACCTGGAAAATCGGGTAACTCCCACCCCAATACTGTGCTTTAAGCAAACGCGCACACCAGGAGATTATACCCACACCTGGCCGGGAGGGTCCCACGGCCTCGGAGCCTCCCTCATTGCTAGCACAGCAGTCTGCGATCTAACCTCAAGGCAGCAGCGAGGCTGGGGGAGGGGCGCCTGCCATTGCTGAGGCTTAAGTAGGTAAACAAAGCCGCTGGGAAGCTCGAACTGGGTGGATCTCACAGCAGCTCAAGGAAGCCTGCCTGTCTCTGTAGAATCCACCTCTGGGGACAGGGCACAGCTAAACAACAACAACCAAAAAAGCAGCAGAACTCTGTGCAGACGCAAACGACTCTGTCTGACAGCTTTGAAGAGAGCAGTGGATCTCCCAACACGGAGGTTGAGATCTGAGAATGGACAGGCTGTCTGCTCAAGTGGGTCCCTGACCCCTGAGTAGCCTAAGTGGGAGACATGCCCCACTAGGGGCAGTCTGACACCCCACACCTCACAGGGTGGAGTACACCCCTGAGAGGAAGCTTCCCAAGTAAGAATCAGACAGGTACACTCGCTGTTCAGCAATATTCTATCTCTGCAACCTCTGCTGCTGATACCCAGGCAAAGAGGGTCTGGAGTGGACCTCAAGCAATCTCCAACAGACCTACAGCTGAGGGTCCTGACTATTAGAAGGAAAACTATCAAACAGGAAGAACACCTATACCAAAACCCCATCAGTATGTCACCATCATCAAAGACCAGAGGCAGATAAAACCACAAAGATGGGGAAAAAGCAGGGCAGAAAAGCTGGAATTCAAAAAATAAGAGCGCATCTCCCCCTGCAAAGGAGCGCAGCTCATTGCCAGCAACGGATCAAAGCTGGTCAGAGAATGACTTTGATGAGATGAAGAAGAAGGCTTCAGTCCATCAAACTTCTCAGAGCTAAAGGAGGAATTACGTACCCAGCGCAAAGAAACTAAAAATCTTGAAAAAAGAGTGGAAGAATTCATAGCTAGAATAATTAATGCAGAGAAGGTCATAAATGAAATGACAGAGATGAAAACCATGACACGAGAAATACGTGACAAATGCACAAGCTTCAGTAACCGACTCGATCAACTGGAAGAAAGAGTATCAGCGATTGAGGATCAAATGAATGAAATGAAGCAAGAAGAGAAACCAAAAGAAAAAAGAAGAAAAAGAAATGAACAAAGCCTGCAAGAAGTATGGTTATGTAAAAAGACCAAATCTACGTCTGATTGGGGTGCCTGAAAGTGAGGGGGAAAATGGAACCAAGTTGGAAAACACTCTTCAGGATATCATCCAGGAGAACTTCCCCAACCTAGTAGGGCAGGACAACATTCAAATTCAGGAAATACAGAGAACACCACAAAGATACTCCTCCAGAAGAGCAACTCCAAGACACATAATTGCCAGATTCACCAAAGTTGAAATGAAGGAGAAAATCTTAAGGGCAGCCAGAGAGAAAGGTCAGGTTACCCACAAAGGGAAGCCCATCAGACTAACAGCAGACCACTCGGCAGAAACTCTACAAGCCAGAAGAGAGTGGGGGCCAATATTCAACATTCTTAAAGAAAAGAGTTTTCAACCCAGAATTTCATATCCAGCCAAACTAAGTTTCATCAGTGAAGGAGAAATAAAATCCTTTACAGATAAGCAAATGCTTAGAGATTTTGTCACCACCAGGCCTGCCTTACAAGAGACCCTGAAGGAAGCCTAAACATGGAAAGGAACAACCGGTACCAGCCATTGCAAAAACATGCCAAAATGTAAAGACCATCGAGGCTAGGAAGAAACTGCATCAACTAACGAGCAAAATAACCAGTTAATATCATAATGGCAGGATCAAGTTCACACATAACAATATTAACCTTAAATAAATGGACTAAAAATGCTCCAATTAAAAGACACAGACTGGCAAACTGGATAAAGACTCAAGACCCATCAGTCTGCTGTATTCAGGAGACCCATCTCACATGCAGAGACATACATAGGCTCAAAATAAAGGGATGGAGGAAGATCTACCAAGCAAATGGAAACAAAAAAAAGCAGGGGTTGCAATCCTAGTCTCTGATAAAATAGACTTTAAACCATCAAAGATCAAAAGAGACAAAGAAGGCCATTACATAATGGTAAAGGGATCAATTCAACAGGAAGAGCTGACTCTCCTAAATATATATGCACCCAATACAGGAGCACCCACATTCATAAAGCAAGTCCTTAGAGACTTACAAAGAGACTTAGACTCCCATACAATCATAATGGGAGACTTCAACACTCCACTGTCAACATTAGATCAACGAGACAGAAAGTTAACAAGGATATCCAGGAATTGAACTCATCTCTCTGCACCAAGCGGACCTAATAGACATCTATAGAACTCGCCACCCCAAATCACAGAATATACATTCTTCTCAGCACCACACATCACACTTATTCCAAAATTGACACATAGTTGGAAGTAAAGCACTCCTTAGCAAATGTAAAAGAACAGAAATTATAACAATTGTCTCTCAGACCACAGTGCAATCAAACTAGAACTCAGGACTAAGCAACTCAATCAAAACCGCTCAACTACATGGAAACTGAACAACCTGCTCCTGAATGACTACTGGGTACATAACGAAATGAAGGCAGAAAGAAAGATGTTCTTTGAAACCAATGAGAACAAAGATACAACATACCAGAATCTCTGGGACACATTTAAAGCAGTGTGTAGAGGGAAATTTATAGCACTAACTGCCCACAAGAGAAAGCTGGAAAGATCTAAAATTGACACTCTAACATCACAATTAAAAGAACTGGAGAAGAAAGAGCAAACACATTCAAAAGCTAGCAGAAGGCAAGAAATAACTAAGATCAGAGCAGAACTGAAGGAGACAGAGACACAAAAAACCCTCCAAAAAATCAATGAATCCAGGAGCTGGTTTTTTGAAAAAATCAACAAAATTGACAGACCGCTAGCAAGACTCATAAAGAAGAAAAGAGAGAAGAATCAAATAGACGCAATAAAAAATGATAAAGGGGATATCACCACCGACCCCACAGAAATACAAACTACCACAGAGAATACTATAAACACCTCTACGCAAATCAACTAGAAAATCTAGAAGAAATGGATAATTTCCTGGACACTTACACTCTTCCAAGACTAACCAGGAAGAAGTTGAATCCCTGAATAGACCAATAGCAGGCTCTGAAATTGAGGCAATAATTAATAGCCTACCCACGAAAAAAAGTCCAGGACCAGATGGATTCACAGCTGAATTCTACCAGAGGTACAAGGAGGAGCTGGTACCATTCCTTCTGAAACTATTCCAATCAATAGAAAAAGAGGGAATCCTCCTCTCATTTTTTATGAGGCCAACATCATCCTGATATCAAAGCCTGGCAGAGACACAACAAAAAAAGAGAATTTTAGACCAATATCCCTGATGAACATCGATGCAAAAATCCTCAATAAAATACTGGCAAATCAGATTCAGCAGCACATCAAAAAGCTTATCCACCATGATCAAGTGGGCTTCATCTCTGGGATGCAAGGCTGGTTCGACATTCGCAAATCAATAAACGTAATCCAGCATATAAACAGAACCAAAGACAAGAACCACATGATTATCTCAATAGATGCAGAAAAGGCTTTTGACAAAATTCAACAGCCCTTTATGCTAAAAACGCTCAATAAATTCGGTATTGATGGAACGTACCTCAAAATAATAAGAGCTATTTATGACAAACCCACAGCCAATATCATACTGAATGGGCAAAAACTGGAAAAATTCCCTTTGAAAACTGGCACAAGACAGGGATGCCCTCTCTCGCCACTCCTATTCAACACAGTGTTGGAAGTTCTGGCTAGGGCAATCAGGCAAGAGAAAGAAATCAAGGGTATCCAGACAGGAAGAGAAGAAGTCAAATTGTCCCTGTTTGCAGATGACATGATTGTATAGTTAGAAAACCCCACTGTCTCAGCCCAAAATCTCCTTAAGCTGATAAGCAACTTCAGCAAAGTCTCAGGATACAAAATAATGTGCAAAAATCACAAGCATTCTTATACACCAGTATAACAGACAAACAGAGAGCCAAATCATGAATGAACTTCCATTCACAATTGCTTCAAAGAGAATAAAATACCTAGGAATCCAACTTACAAGGGATGTCAAGGACCTCTTCAAGGAGAACGACAAACCACTGCTCAGTGAAATAAAAGAGGACACAAACAAATGGAAGAACATACCATGCTCATGGATAGGAAGAATCAATATCGTGAAAATAGCCATACTGCCCAAGGTTATTCATAGATTCAATGCCATCCCCATCAAGCTACCAATGAGTTTCTTCACAGAATTGGAAAAAATTGCTTTAAAGTTCATATGGAACCAAAAAAGAGCCCACATTGCCAAGACAATCCTAAGTCAAAAGAACAAAGCTGGAGGCATCACGCTACCTGACTTCAAACTATACTACAAGGCTACAGTAACCAAAACAGCATGGTACTGGTACCAAAACAGAGATATGACCAATGGAACAGAACAGAGTCCTCAGAAATATACCACACATCTACAGCCATCTGATCTTTGACAAACGTGACAAACAAGAAATGGGGAAAGGATTCCCTATTTAATAAATGGTGCTGGGAAAATTGGCTAGCCATAAGTAGAAAGCTGAAACTGGATCCTTTCCTTACTCCTTATACGAAAATTAATTCAAGATCGATTAGAGACTTAAATGTTAGACCTAATACCATAAAAACCCTAGAAGAAAACCTAGGTAGTACCATTCAGGACATAGGCATGGGCAAGGACTTCATGTCTAAAACACCAAAAGCAATGGCAGCAAAAGCCAAAATTGACAAATGGGATCTCATTAAACTAAAGAGCTTCTGCACAGGAAAAGAAACTACCATCAGAGTGAACAGGCAACCTACAGAATGGGAGAAAATTTTTGCAATCTACTCATCTGACAAAGGGCTAATATCCAGAACCTACAAAGACTCAAACAAATTTACAAGAAAAAAACAAACAACCCCATCAAAAGTGGGGAAAGGATATGAACAGACATTTCTCAAAAGAAGACATTCATACAGCCAACAGACACATGAAAAAATGCTCATCATCACTTGCCATCAGAGAAATGCAAATCAAAACCACAATGAGATACCATCTCACACCAGTTAGAATGGCAATCATTAAAAAGTCAGGAAACAACAGGTGCTGGAGAGGATGTGGAGAAATAGGAACACTTTTACACTGTTGGTGGGATTGTAAACTAGTTCAACCATTATGGAAAACAGTATGGCGATTCCTCAAGGATCTAGAACTAGATGTACCATATGACCCAGCCATCCCACTACTGGTATATACCCAAAGGATTATAAATCATGCTGCTATAAAGACACATGCACATGTATGTTTATTGCGGCACTATTCACAATAGCAAAGACTTGGAATCAACCCAAATGTCCATCTGTGACAGAGTGGATTAAGAAAATGTGGCACATATACACCATGGAATATTATGCAGCCATAAAAAAGGATGAGTTTGTGTCCTTTGTAGGGACATGGATGCAGCTGGAAACCATCATTCTCAGCAAACTATCGCAAGAACAGAAAACCAAACACCGCATGTTCTCACTCATAGGTGGGAACAGAACAATGAGATCACTTGGACTCGCGAAGGGGAACATCACACATCGGGGCCTATCATGGGGAGGGGGGAGGGGGAAGGGATTGCATTGGGAGTTATACTTGATATAAATGACGAATTGATGGGTGCTGACGAGTTGATGGGTGCAGCACACCAACATGGCACAAGTATACATATGTAACAAACCTGCACGTTATGCACATGTACCCTAGAACTTAAAGTATAATAAAAAAAAAAAAAAAAAAAGATTTCCAAGTAGCTAAAAATATCCCCAAGCTCCTGCCAATGTCCCATAGTTACAGTGTTTAGGTGATATCATCATACTGAAATTTACTGGGAATACAAAACCAGTAAGACAAGATCTTTTCACAGACCCATGGTAATACAGAACATTTTAACTAGTCTATGGTCCAGCATGTATACAAGAATACACAAGTTTAGATGTAATAAAAAGTTTATTCTCTTGGTTACAGGTACAGAGGAAATTACTAAACACAAGCCATTTCCTTGATAAAACAAAAGAAACGCAGAAATAATTGCCAGAGAAAATGAAGACTGCGGTAAAACAATTCTGCATTACTTCTACCACCACATTCCATATTCCAGAAAATTATTTTATCTGTACAAAGAAAGGTACAATTGATTTTGATAAATCTGAATTTTAAAATGTCTTTTGCGTTATTACTTATAATTCTTAAAGCTTAACTAGCACAAATTTCAGTAAATTTTTTAACTTATTTCAAGTTCTTTCCAATAAAACTGAATTGAATGAACTGCAACAGATAACAGCAGTTTGTAATTTTCCTAATTTTTTACAGCCAAATATTTTCATGAATACCTATATATTGTTAAACTAAAATGAAAACAAAACACCAATTTACATCATGATGAGTAAATCTGTTTTCACATCTGCTGCCATCTTTTTTACTTGCAAAAATAATCCCCTGGCATTTTCATGTTTTTCATATAGAAAGGACTCAAATGGAGAGCTGAAATGCAGCCAGTAACTGAACAGAGCCCTGGCTATAGCCCAGCCACAGTTGGGTTCTATGGGAGGGATGAATTCCAAGTGATTCCTTCCTGGTTCTGATGGCAAGCAGAAGTGCCTGACCCTCGGCCAACAGATGGACAGGAAAGACACAGAGAGCACGCCCACACTGTCCATCTAGGCCAGAGATAAGGGCAGGGCAGGGCGACAGGAGAACAAAGCTAACCATGGACCCGTGCCCATACAAATGGATGCACTTCCAATCCTAATACATGTGCTTACAACTACGTGGAAGCGGCTGTGAGCTATTCATTCAATGATTTCCAACATACAGAGAGAATCTCAGGGTGGTGAACAGCACTCACAAACAGGCCTGGCACAGAAGGAATGAGCAGGCCTGTACTGCAAGGCAAGCTGCAGTAGGAATTCAGGTAGCAATCATCAGTCAAGAGGCTGAAGGAGAATACAGATGTCAACATCATAAATGGCCAGCAAAAGTGTTTTCCTTTGCCAACACTCTCGCATAATGACTTTTTGGACAGAAATATTCTTGTTCCTCATTACAATGGAACTACTGTGATTAATCAAGCAACAGCAAACAAATAATTGTTTATTGATAAATAATTGTTTATTGTTGCTTAACAACAACAACAAAAAATCAGACCAGTCCAAGACTAGATAAAGATAACATAAAGGTAACATAAAAATACAAACTCTGGACCCTGAAGGTAAACAGTTCACAATCTGTTAGGAAGGGGAAACTCACATACATGAAATAATCAGAGAACAATTAAGAGTGAGGGTGTGGAGCTCTGTGTAGGCTTGAACAAGCAAAGACCTTGAGAATCATACCAGCAACAGCAAAGTGTTGAACCTGAAAAGCAGGGGAACTAGGTCCCTGTACTATCTGTGATCATTAAAGACGAAGACTAAGGAAGAATAGAAATATCTGAGGCAGACAACATGCCGGTTAACCTTTCATGGCCACAGCAACCCTGTGAGGTAGGTATCATCCCCATTCCACAGGCAAGGAAACTGAGGCTTCTACCTGGGGCAAGTTACTTAACCACTGTGGTCTCAGTTTTTTCATTTGTAAAATACAGGAATTAACATAATCAGCAGTTTTCAAACTGGGACCAGGCAAGCACCAGTTTTCTAGCATTGACTCAGAGCCCTGAAGTGGGCAGGGCTGCAGGCCAAATGTACCAAAGCCTCTGGTCAGCAGCTCAGTACCCATTTCCCCACAGAAATGTTTTGCCATTATAACCACAGCACTGAGAACAGCACTCAGTATATAATGGGTGGTCAGCTAAAAAGTGAGGAATGAATGAATCAAGCAGATGGCACATCATCACTAACTTTAAGCTGACTCTCATTCATGGCGGCTCATTTCCTTAGACGTCTAGCAATGTTTCTGTCGTCAGCATATCCCCAGCTCTTCATCAGCGGGTAGAGGGTAGCATTCTTCCTGAAGGGATTTGCATTTATTTCTTTCTGCCAGCACCCCTGGGCTCTTCCAACTCAGAAGCATTTAGATTCATTTCTCAGTTTGGGGTTTTCCAGACCATGCAGGTAGCATTAATTCAAATCCCAAGCCAAACAGTCTCAAAAGAGACTTTTTCTTTTTAACTCCATTTGCTGATAGATGTTTTTGTTTTGTTTTCCAGCCTGGTCTCTGTCTGGCCTGAATGAGTCCCAGGCCCCGGCCTTCAGTGCTCACTTCCTACTCCAGTTTTTTAGACCTTCTGTCTTCCCAGAAACACTCACTCCTCTTTCTTTTTCCCTACCTACGGATTTCTCTCACTTTCTTTTGATAAAGACTTTTAAAGGATGTTTGCTGTATCTTTTGCAATATTTCTAAGGGCTCATAGCAGGAGAGTTTTCCAGAATTTATGATCAGCCTCATTTACAGGAGGGTCCATAATCTACCACTTTTAACTTTGGATGTGGTTTAGAAACCATTCCCTGAAGTAAGTGAGCGCAGAAACCACATAAGCTGCCACAGGAGAGGAGGATACCCCAGGTGACTCCCAGAGAGGGTGAAGAAAAACACAAGCAGCCAATACAAGAGAGGCTGAAGCTGGCTGAGGTGGAAGAGTAACCTGAGGTGCAAGGAGCAGACCTGCTGAAGCAGAAGGGTGGAGGCAGTTTATTTCCTAGTGAAAGGAGACCAACTTGCACTTCAATTAGTTCTGAAGGATGATTGGTAGGTAAACGAATATAATGATTCTATTTACTGGTACTTCCACCAATAAAGAGGATAGTTTAAGAACATAGTAGTATCACTTGCATATATAATTCTATAAGGACAAGCACACAGATCCAAAGTTGAATCAAATTCAGGCAGGAAACAGCACACAGGAAACCAAGGAACTAAGATGAATGAATGGGGATGCTGTGCTCTGCCCACTGTAAAGTGCTAAGATTCAGAGCACAAGCCAAAACCTTATGTTTTACACAAGAACTTTGTTACACAGAGTGGGAAATAAGTGAACTACCACCAGGGGCTTCAAAACATTTATTATTCTGATTCAATTACTATTGAATGTAGCTAGACACAGTGTTTCAAAATTTCTAAAAATGATTTTATTACAACAATAACCATTTATGGAAGATATTAATAGTTACAAGTTGGCAAAATGAGGCTAAAAGAAGCCATAGTGGCAGCACTGTATCTAGGCTCTTACAGACGCAGGTCTTTTTGGGGCTTTTTTTTTTTTTTTTTTGAGACGGAGTCTTGCTCTGTCACCCAGAGTAGAGTGCAGTAGTGGGATATCATCTCATTGCAACCTCTGCCTCCTGGATTCAAGTGATTCTGCTGCCTCAGCCTCCCGATTAGCTGGGACTACAAGTGTGTGCCACCATGCCCAACTAATGTTTGTATTTTTAGAGGTGGGGTTTCACCATGTTGGCCAGGCTGGTCTCGAACTCCTGACGTCTAGTGACCCGCCCGCCTCGGCCTCCCAAAGTACTGGGATTACTGGTGTAAGCCACCGCACCCGGCCCATAGAGTTTCATGTAATATAACGTTCTATATATGAAATAATTAAAATAATTCTAGACAGAGAAAGGGTTAACATGACATGAGGTTCATCAAGAAAGCATCTGTGCTCCTGCAAGATCCAGATGCCTGCTTTAAACAGGTGTTATTACAATAACACTAGCAAGAATAAAAAGTGTCAGGGAAAATTCAGTTGATTCTTGACTACTACCATGTCCTATAGGTGCACAAATATAACATGAGAAAATTAATGGCAGGATTTAAATCTTGTAGCCGTTCTTCCCAGAAAATAACATTACCTCAAATCAAAGAGTAGACACTGGGTAGCAGGAAAAAAGATAATGATCCAAATGTTCCCTTAACCCACATTTCAGTCAAAGGTTAGAATCACAGCTGGACATAATGAACATTAGTTTGGGGTTCAGCAATGATTTATATCATCTAGTTCTTAGAGGGAATTCATATTCACTTATCAAAAGCTTACCTTTTAGAAATAACAAATCAGTTCTATTTCCTTCAAGTTCTTATACCACAAATGTAAGATCTTAACAAAATAGTATTTATGCATCTAAACGTGGAGATACTTAGCTTGATCCAGGACTAAACGAGAAAGAAAAATCAACTAGGGTTAATGGGAAAAGGTTGCAGGAGCAACAAGCATAAATTCAAAGGAAGTACTTAATAATCAACATGCACTGTTGTTTTAAAGAAACTCCGTCTCTACTAAAAAATACAAAAAACTAGCCGGGCGAAGTGGCGGGCGCCTGTAGTCCCAGCTACTCAGGAGGCTGAGGCGGGAGAATGGCGTAAACCCGCGAGGCGGAGCTTGCAGTGAGCTGAGATCCGGCCACTGCACTCCAGCCTGGGCGACAGAGCAAGACTCCGTCTCAAAAAAAAAAAAAAAAAAAAAGAATCTATTAGAAACATGACTCTTTCCAAGAAGAATGTAAAGCACCTAATTAAAAGCACATACAAAATAAGATTGTTTATAATAACTTTTTTTTTTTTATCCTTCCATTAGCCTGAAGGGGTGATGGGGGCAGGTGGTCACACTTCACAGCAAAGCAGGGAGGCGGGGAAATGCAGCCCCGCCTCCCGGGTTCACACCATTCTCCCGCCTCAGCCTCCCGAGTAGCTGGGACTACAGGCACCTGCCACGTCGCCCGGCTAGTTTTTTGTATTTTTTAGTAGAGACGGGGTTTCACCGTGTTAGCCAGGATGGTCTTGATCTCCTGACCTCGTGATCCGCCCGTCTCAGCCTCCCAAAGTGCTGGGATTACAGGCTTGAGCCACCGCGCCCGGCTTGTTTATAATAACTTTTAAGAGGAAAAACAGAGTTAAGAAAAAGAAGACAGCAAAAATGTTAACGCAAAGCATAAAAAACTTGGCCCTAAGTATACTCTTGATCAGGGCAAAGACAGACTCAGGATGGCTTACACAAATCTTATCAGAAATGAGGAAACTGTCTAGTTAGCCAGGAAAGATGTTTTTCCCAGTATTAAATTTTGAAGAAATGTCACCAATGAAGCACTACGGAAGAGTCATCAGATAGTGGAAGGGACAAAGACAGTAATCCCACACAAATGTAAAAACAGGATTTACAGTTATTTCCTATAGCAAACATGAATAAAAGCTTAACATTCATGGGTAGCTCAGTAAAAGCAATGTTTTAAGGGCTAGGTTAATGTGGTCCAAAACACGCTATGAACAAAATAGACAAGGGAATCTGTCCTTCCCCTTCTTTCTAAAAATCATGACTCGTAATGAGGCCAGTTAACAAGCTAAGGATTGGTCCTAAGGCTTGGCACTGCATTTCCCCGCCTCCCTGCTTTGCTGTGAAATGTGACCACCTGCCCCCATCACCCCTTCAGGCTAATGGAAGGATAAAAACCAGAATGGAAATGCCTTACTGTATTTAGGCCAGTTCTGTAAATAATAAAAAAAATTAAGATGACCAGCCTGGCCAACATAGTGAAACTTCGTCTCTACTAAAAATACAAAAAATTAGCCAGGCGTGGTGGTGGGCGCCTGTAATCCCAGCTACTCGGGAGGCTGAGGCAGGAGAACCGCTTGAACCCAGGAGGCGGAAGTTGCAGTGAGCTGAGATTGTGCCATTGCACTCCAGCCTGGGCAACAAGAGTGAAACTCTGTCTCAAAAAAAAAAAAAAAAAAAAAAAATTAAGGCAGGAATTTCAGCCTAGGATTTCAGTCTGAATTACCTCGCTAAGATACCAGTAAAATGCATGGAAACAAATGAGATTTTGTTTCTTTCTCCTTCTGCCTTTTTAAATATCCCTCCCATAACACCCACAAAGTGAGGTGGTCCCGGCCCCATGTCATAATCCATTTACCCCAGTCATTTGCCCAAAGAAATGGGAGTGCAAAAGCTACAAGGGAGCTATTACTCCTTACATTTAATGTAAGGTATCTGCTATTCATTTCTTTTTGAATGAAATATTTTTTAAATAAAGATCAACTAAATTTATTTATCCATCCATCTGTCCATTTATTCATTCACTGTACAAACACTTGAATGCCCAACATCCCAGGCACTGTGCTAAGAAGAATAAAACAGCTTTAACTTTCTAATTTAGATGACAAATTACAACATTTCTCTCTCCCAATTTAAAGAGTTAAAAGAGTGCATTTTTCAAACACCATTAGAATGTGAGACTTTCTTCTGCTTGGGTCCTTAAATACAAAATCATATCTTCAATTAATCACCCAACTATCACCACTCCATAAGGAGAGCCAGGCTTGCAGATTTGTCTTGGCAGCCAACAGTTAGACAGCTGCACAGGCACTGACGCAGGGCTTTATTTAAGTGGAAATCAAACTATGTAGGGACTCCTCCTGACCAGTTTTCTGCTTTGGCATGAAGCACTTTTTAGTTTCACTGAAGAATATCTGCAAGAAACCAATTTTTACAACAAAAATAAAATCTATATTCAGGTAGCCACTTGTCCCAAAACGCTAATAAAATAGATTCCTGGTAAAGAAAAATGAAGAAAAGATAACTTTAAACAACCAGCGAGGAAAAGGTAATAAATGATCAGTTGAAATATCAAAAATAAAAAGGCAATTAAAAAAAGATAAAATGGCATGAATGCATAGTATCATGGACTTGGCATGGCTTCAATTATTCATTTTATAATGTATAAGTTTTTTTAAGTGTATTCATATTACACTGGTCTTGCTACCATAGTAAGATTAATGCTATACTACAATTCTAATTAAAATTCATACTGAGGTCCAACTCTCAACATTCACGTTGATAAACAAAAGGAAATGGCTATGGAATACATGAGAAATATGCAACTTTCCTTCTTGCCAAACTGTCCATTTTAACTTCCCAGTTATGGAGAAAGTCAAACCCTCACGACTACCATGGTGCATCTCTTGTCTACCCACGCAGTTAGTGGTGCACGTTTAGCCGCGCCATAAAGAAGCATCACCTCGCTTCACAACTGTGTTCTGAAATAAAGCCCTCTGGTCTAGGGAAAAACTGTCTAGGCAGAGGTTCACACGCTGAATTCCAAGCCAAACACACATCAAGTGTTCACAGCTGTCTGCTGTTTTGAGAACTTCTTGGAAGAGAATGAATAGGTCTGCTGTATATCTCACTAAGAATAAAGAGGACCTACACCATTCTGGGGGAAGGAGGAGGAGAGAGGCCAAGGACACGTTCCCAATTATGTTATTGTCAAATGGATGGCCTGGGAGAGGGAGAGTCTCCATTTGCTTTTCTCCTTTTTTCTTAACATAATGATCAGACATTAAACACAGATGAAGTCATTTGAAACCAATTTCTGCACCATGTAAGCCATGTGCTAAAAATTTTCCTCGGCCGGGCGCGGTGGCTCAAGCCTGTAATCCCAGCACTTTGGGAGGCCGAGACGGGCGGATCACGAGGTCAGGAGATCGAGACCATCCTGGCTAACACGGTGAAACCCCGTCTCTACTAAAAAATACAAAAAACTAGCCGGGCGACGTGGCGGGCTCCTGTAGTCCCAGCTACTTGGGAGGCTGAGGCAGGAGAATGGTGTAAACCCAGGAGGCGGGGCTTGCAGTGAGCTGAGATCCGGCCACTGCACTCCAGCCTGGGCGGCAGAGCGAGACTCCGTCTCAAAAAAAAAAAAAAAAAAAATTTTCCTCATAAATGTACATAGCTATCATAAACTGAGGCTAGAAATTATCTTCTAAACATATTAGTGTCAAACACAATATTACTGTCTTCCCTTGACATTAAGATCAGAACACAGCAGGGAAGGGAAAAGAACATATCTTCATTCTATCATACTTGAGCTAAAATCATAAAGACGTACTAAAGCAATTTAAGTGTAAATTTAACAGTATCTTTTAAAAGTTTAAACTAGATGGTAGACAGCATATATAATTTAAGTTCTGAATTCTGAATATCTACTAATTGTTCTACATTTTCAAAAACTATGGCCAGTATTCTGGATCCCCATAGGGTCTACATAAAGAAAGCTAAACTCACCCAGGGAAGCTCCCCAAATAGAGACTGCGACTTACCTCCAGCTCCCCTTCCTTTCACCGGTTCTACAACAGTGCCCTAAACATACGAGGTCCTCTAGAAGTATTTGTTCAATAAGACTCTTAAAGGTGAAAAATATCAGAATCAAATAAAGAATACTTGCTGGCACCTACTAAAAAACAAAATAAACTAATAAAATAGGTAAAATGATAAAGAAGAAAATAATCTATTATCAGAGCAACTGTTCTCAACTTATGATGTCAAAATGTTCTCAAATGACATCAAACAAAAAGTATTATCAAAGTTAACATTGTATTTTGTCTAGGAAAGATCTAAGTATATATATTGAAAATTAACCTTTTCAATCAATTTAATCAACATGAGCATATAGATAATAGTTTAGCATTACCAATAAAAATATCTTTTGGAAAGTGCTGGGTCATTTTACACTAAAGCATATGGCCAAAAAAAAAAAAAAACTAGTATTTTCTTCTACATTTCCCCTCTAAACACTACAAAATGCACTACACATCAAAACAACTGTATGGAAAGACACAGTGCTAGACTTGCTCTTTGTGAAGGTGTATTGTCAGTACAGCTCATTGTACCACACAGTACAGGCCGGATACCTTTAGCAGTCTCAAAGGAGCTGTGAAAACACAGACCCTACACTTCCCCCAATACTTCATCTAACACAAACAGAGGGCAGTCCACTTGACTGACATGCAACAGACTTAAGATCCCTTGAAGCTCAGTTACTCCATGCCTATGATGATGAATTTAGCACAAGAAGAAGGGAGTCCACATTCACCTCCACCCAACAAAAGCTAGAGCCTGGGCTCTGGTTCAAAGGTCAGAGCAGCAAAGTAAGTCAAGAGAATTCCAGGGATGAGGTGATGGGAGGTGATATAATGCTCTCTGAGTGAAGGAAAAGAGTTGCCTCAAGCCAAGCTTGATATGGCCCAGAGAGACCACAAAGTTACTGCTGCCAGAAAAAGAAAAGAAGGGATATCTCTGGTACCTGGGACTGCTGTAGGGAGTTGTTTCAGAATATCTACATCACTAAAGGACATCATCTCAAGAAGTCCCCAAATTACGATCTGATATTTAAGGTGCAAAGTGACAGCTTCCACACAAAGGCCGAAAGTTACCCTCCAGGCCACCAGAAACTCAGTGTAACCAAGCCTAGCGTGATGCTAGAAACCAGACAACTACCTACACGAGCCACACTGAGCAGGAGGGAGGGGTGGCACAAGAGTTGTTTTGGCTACTGTAACCAAAGCTAACCCTTGCTTCCGGTAGCTCTAACATAAATCTCCCCAATTAACCCACGGACTACGCTGTTAAAGTCTTCTTATAAACAAAATAAGAAGGTTGTTCAGAACTCTGAAAAAATATTTCTAGAGAAGTAATGAGATAAGCCTTATCACTGCTACACAGGCTAATCTGTAAAAGTCATTTTAACCCATGATGTACTTGGGCTGCAATACCAAAAGTACTTTCTCTGATATTCTTTAATATCTACAAAGAAATCTCATTTTCCTGACCTCCCTGACTGAGAGGTCATTAAAGGTAACATTCAAAACCAAGAGACAGACCTAGTGTAAATAGATGCTATACGGCCAGGTACAGTGGCTCACGCCTGTAATCCCAGCACTCTGGGAGGCTGAGGCATGAAGATCACTTGAGCCCTGAGACCAGCCTGGGCAAAATGGTGAAACTCTGTCTCTAATAAAAAATACAAAAAATTAGCCAGGTGTGGTGGCACACGCCTGTAGTCCTAGCTACTTGGGAAGCTGAGGTGGGAGGATCACCTGAGCCTGGGAAGTGGAAGCTGCAGTGAGCCATGATCATGCCACTGCCCTTAAGTCTGTGCAATGGGAGCAAGACCCTGTCTCAAAAAAGAAAAATAGAAAAAAGGAAAAAAAGACTAAAAAAAAAAAGACCAGCAGAGGTCTTGGCAAACAAACGTGGGTTCTAATAAGTTAGGCCTTCCCTACTTCCATAATACCTTGGTATTATTATTAGCAAATATACTATATATTTATGTAATATAAATTTATGTAAATATACTGCTTGCATAACACCTTGGTAGGTCTGCAGAGAAGGCAGTGCTGGTTTGCACCCACCACTTCCCAATTATTCTGAATTTAAAAAGAGAGTGCTGGGCAAAGGGACCCTATGACACAAGGGTGTCAAGCTGGCACCATCTATATCGACCTCCTGTCACCTAAACAAGTCATGAACTCAGTATAACAGTTCTGAGAGTCATGTTTACCATTCCACTGTCAACTAAGAACACGTTTTTGTTGCTTTAGAAGAAAGAGGAGTTTGTGACCAGTGTGAGACTCCATGTCTACAAAAAAAAAAAAAAATAGCCGGGGGGCGTTGCACACCTGTAGTCCCAGCTACTTGGGAGGCTGAGATGGGAGGATGACTTGAGTCCAGGAGTTTGAGGCTGCAGTGAGCTATGATATGCCACTGCACTCCAGCTTGGGTGTCAGAGCAAAACCTTGTCAAAAAAAAAAAAAAGAAAGAAAGAAAAAGAAAGAGAAAAGAAAAGGAAAAGTCTCCCAGCTGGGCACAGCGGCTCACGCCTGTAATCCCAGCACTTTGGGAGGCCAAGGCGGGCAGATCATTTGAGGTCAGGAGTTCGAGACCAGCCTGCCCAACATGGTAAAACCTTGTCTCTACTAAAAACACAAAAATTAGCCAGGTATGGTGGCGCGACCTGTAATCCCAGCTACCTGGGCGGCTGAGACAGGAGAGTCACTTAAACCCTTGCAGCAGAGGTTGCAGTGAGTTGAGATCGCACCACTGTACTCCAGCCTAAGTGACAGAGCAAGACTCTGCCTTAACAAAAAAAAAGTCTCCCTAGTTTATTACAGTCATTACTCCCGCTCAGTATTTAGGAAGTATATGTGAACTGCACACTCCTACATTCATAGCAGGGGTCTACCCTCCCTCAATACTTTCACAGAATGTCACTTCTTTGGAAGTCACAGGGTCTTAAGTAAGATGACAAATTAATGTCCTCCACAGCAGAACTACAAACAAGATCTTAATTTGCTAAGTTATTGCTTATTTACTAACATTACCCTAAATTCTATGTTTTTGTTTACTACAGAAATTCTCATAAGACCTATTTCCTTGGGCTCCATGCTGATAGGTTTGGTTACTGAAAAAATGAAAGAACTTGCCATTAGTGTAGTTATGTGCATCAAGGTGGGTTCAAAGCTCTCTAGGGACAGTGACAAAGAGCTGCCGTGGGTTAGAATGGGCACTGAGAGCTAAAGAAAATAGTAACTATGGCCATCTAGACAGCTAGTCTTGTTGCTCAATTTGCAAATCAGTCCCAGGAGAATCTGAATTGGTGAGGGTCAGTATGGGACCTTAAAGATTACCATCTCCCATGGTCTTTCACAGGCGGGAATATGGTCAAACCCTCTCAGGCTTAGCTTCTCTCCCTGTACGTCCCTGGCCAGGTTTCTTCCACTATCCACAGAACCATCAGAATCACCACAGTTTCGCATACAGCAGCCTCATGAAGTTCAAACACTGTGGCACATAAGGCAGATGGGCAGGACTAAGAGGGAAGCAACAACAACAACAACAACAACAAAAGCAGCTGCAACTGTGCAGGGACACTTGTATGGGTTCCAGACAGTGGCAGAACTATACAAGCACTCCACAACTCAGCACTGGATTGTGTTCCAGTCTAGTAAGATTTGGCTCTTTTGGAACTCAGAACACAATTTCCAAATGGAATACTGATATAGCCTAAAATTAAAACTGTACTTCTTACTTACTTCTTTCTACATTGATCAAGCTCTAGCCCTCAGGGAGCTTACATTCTAATGGAGAGAACAACAAAATGGAAGAGATCAATAAAAGGTTAACAAGAGGCAGGAAAGTCTGGCATGTATGAGGATACAGAAAAGACCAGGACGTTGGGGGTTTCCTTAGGAGGGGCCTATGGGCAACAGAAAGGGGCTTATATTTTATTCGGAGTGCAGCGGGAAGCCACTGGAAGGTTTAAATGAAATGTTCTGGTTTTCATTTCAGGACCAACATCGTTGCTGTGTGGAAGAGGACAGAGTGAAAGCAGAAAGCACAGGAAGGAGGCTGCTGTAGTGATCCAGGGACAGCTGGTGGTGGCCAGCACTAAGATGCTCACTAGAGAGAAGGACAAGAGAGCAGCCGGGAGGCAGGTTTTTGGTTTTTGGGGGTTTGTTTGTTTTTTGAGAGAGTCTCACTCTGTCACCCAGGCTGGCGTGCAGTGGCATGATCTCGGCTCACTGCAATCTCCACCTCCCGGGTTCAAGCAATTCTCCTGCCTCAGCCTCCCGAGTAGCTGGGACTGCAGGTGCCCACCACCATGCCCAGCTAATTTTTGTATTTTTAGTAGAGATGAGGTTTCACCATGTTGGCCAGGCTGGTCTCGAACTCCTGACCTCATGATCCGCCCACCTCAGCCTCCCAAAGTGTTGGGATTACAGGTGTGAGCCACGGCACCCAGCCTGGGAGGCAAGTTTTAACCGAGGGACCTGGAACAAGTAACTTAATCTCTCTGTAGTTCAGTTTTCTCACCTATCAATGAGAGATAATACCAGTATCTACCTCATGAATCTGTGATAAGAATTCAACGAGTTAATATCTGTAACATGCTTAAAACAGTGTGTGGTACACACTAGGAGCTATATAAGCTATCACTATTACCACAACCTGCCTCATGGTATTACTGTTAGGACCAAACAGATTGTGTAAATTCGTGTAATATTTTTGAGGCAGTGCCCAGCACATAATGACCTCTCAGTAAGTGTCAGCTATTACAGTTACGAATAATTCCCAATTGGTGGTGGCAGTAATTGAGCTGAGGAAGAATGGGACAGGGCATGGAGTTGCCATGAACAGATGTGGCATGTTGAGTCTGCAATATCTAGGAGACATTCAAAGGGCAGGGTCAAGTAAAGAGCTGGACACTCGTATCTGAACCTCAGAGTCAAAATATAGACTGGAGATAAGTCAGTGTCATCGACATAAAGGTGAGTTTTAACTACAGACCATACTGACCCTAGTGAGGGAGGATGAGGATGGAGGAAAGGCTATAGTGGTGAGTCCTGTAGAACCCTACGTCAGGTAAATAAAGGTGGGGAGCCAGCAGAGGAGGGTGAGAAGAGTGAACAGGGAGGAGGAAATCAAAGAGGGGAGTCTCAACACCTGAGCAAGGAGAGGACGGCAAGAGGTCCAGTTCAATGAAGACACTGGATGGGACTCCTGAAGCTTATCTGTGCTCTTGATAAGGGCACTTTTAGCATCTTACCCATTTTGACTTTCCCTAACTTTCACTTGCAACACTGTCTGTGTAAAGAACACACATTCCAAGGACATCATAGTGCAATGGGAAAAACTCTGACCGTGGACTCAAGAGACCCAGGCTCAAGTTCCAGTGAAGTGTTGGGTAGGTCCCTCAACAAGGGCCTTCACTTTCACCAAAGGCAAAACGACATGATTGGACCAGATTCCCAAAGCCAGGTCATGAGATCTCTATTCTTCTACAAACCCAATAATCAAAGTCCAGAAGCTCCTTTTCAATATTTAAAACACATACTGATCGCTTCCTTAGCCTTCTGGCTAAGATGAAGTATGTATTGAGAACTATACATCTACTATAGTAAAGTTACACAAACCAAACTGTCACATTTGTTTTTGACAGAAACACTCTAGAAACTTGGAAGGCAGTACTGATTAAGAAGAGGAACTCAGGAGGCTGACAGCCTCACTTCAAATCCTTGGTCTGTCAATGACTACTTCCTGCATTGGAGTTATGTTACTTAACTACTCAAGGTCTCAGTTTCCCCACCTGTAAAATGGAGGTATGACAAAACCTATCTCAGGCAGCTGTGGAGGGATTTCAGTGAGTTAACTGTAAGCTCTCTACAGGAACTTTCTGATAGTTTCCTCCTCCCTTGTGATTCTTTGTCTCCTCTGCTTGTTCCTCTGCCTTGGCTGGCCTGGGATGCTGGGGTTCCACAGCACTCACCACCAGATCCTCTTCTCCATCTCCAGCCTCTGCCTCATTCACCTCACATTAAGCATAATTAATAAACAAATATGAGCTATTAATACCATTATCTTGTACTGAACAACAATTCTTGGCTAGTAATAAGATCATAGCCATGGGGGCAGGAAGGGAGGAAGAAAGAAAATACAAAAAGAATCTGATGATAAAAACATTGGTGACCACTGGTAATTCCCAACTGAAAAATTCCACCTCTTTATGCTTGAAATGCACCTGCTGCCACATCACATGGTCCTTGGCACCTTGAATTAAAGCCTCGTGGATAAGGCTTTCTCCCCTACCTGTCACCTCCCCAAGGACCGTAGCCACATCTGACTTGGTGACAGCAGATGCTCAGCAACTGTGGAACCAACCCCTGGGTACTTAACCAGTCCCTTCCTCCTAAATTCACTCAAACATTTCTAATTTAGAAATGAAAGGGGCCGGGCGCGGTGGCTCAAGCCTGTAATCCCAGCACTTTGGGAGGCCGAGACGGGCGGATCACGAGGTCAGGAGATCGAGACCATCCTGGCTAACACGGTGAAACTCCGTCTCTACTAAAGATACAAAAACTAGCCGGGTGAGGTGGCGGGCACCTGTAGTCCCAGCTACTCGGGAGGCTGAGGCAGGAGAATGGCGTAAACCCGGGAGGCGGAGCTTGCAGTGAGCTGAGATCCGGCCACTGCACTCCAGTCCGGGCGACAGAGCGAGACTCCGCCTCAAAAAAAAAAAAAAAAAAAAAAAGAAATGAAAGGTTCTCAATTTTTTTCTGCAAATACTTTTAAACCCTCCACTGCACGTGTCCCAGTGAGTCCTTGCAATGACTTACCCTATCCTTTGTCTCACCTGAAGCAAATTCTACAGATTTTCAAATGTAGCATTTCAATGTTTCCCCTAAAACGGATTTATTCCCAGTACTTTCCAACTTTAAAATAAAACTTCTCAGAACATTAATTTTTCTTTAGGAGGGCAGTTACACCTGAATCAAAGCTACTCTTTCAAAATTTTTAATGTGGGGCCAGGCGCGGTGGCTCATGCCTGTAATCCCAGCGCTTCGGGAGTCCAAGGCAGGAGGATGGCTTGAGCCCAGGAGTTTGAGACTAGCCTGGGGAACAGAGTGAGACCCCATCTCTATAAAAAATTTTAAAATTTGCCAAATGTGGTGGCCCACCTGTAGCCCCAGCTACTCAGAGGCTGAGGTGGGAGGCTCACCTGAGCCCAGGAGTTTGAGGCTGCAGCAAGTTATCATGGCATACTGCACTCCAGCCTGGGTGGCAGAGCAAGAACCTATCTCAAAAAAAAAAAAAAAAAATCTAAAATGGATTAAAGAAACCCTCTCTGAGCTGCAAGAAACAAAGCCTGTGAGAGTTAGATGTCTCCTTGCCCTTCCTCCTCATCAATGAGTCATGACACAACTGGAGGAAGCTGGACCAAAATAGGTACCCACCTAAGTTGGCCTTTAAATGCTTTCTTCATTACCACATGAGAAGCAACAATTGAAAATGAAACAAAACACGACAGAGCAGAGACTAGCATAAAACTGCTTATATTAAATAAGCTAAGTACAGCTTTTTTTTTTTTTTGACACAGACTCTCGCTTTGTCACCCAGGCTGGAGTATAGTGGCGCAATCTCGGCTAACTGTAACCTCTGCCTCCTGGGTGCAAGCCATTCTCCTGCCTCAGCTGCCCACGTAGCTGGGATCACAGGCACATACCACCACACCCTGCTAATTTTTGTATTTTTAATAGAGTTTCACCATGTTGGCCAGGCTGGTCTCGAACTCCTGACCTCAGGTGATCAACCTGCCTCAGCCTCGCAAAGTGCTGGGATTACAGGCATGAGCCACCGTGCCCGGCCCTACAGCATCTATTTACACTAGGCTGCTATTTACACTAGGCTGCTTTATAAACTCTGAGGCAAAAAATGAAGGCAGCCTTGAAAGTTGCCACATTTAAGCACAAGGAAGCCTGGAGTAAATTACCTCTAATTCAGGAGCAATTTCATCTGTGAAGGACAAACTTCAGGAAGAAATTTTGAAAGCTTGAGAAATGCTTAAAAGGAGACAAGCATCACATCAACAGATGACGTGTGCTAATTTTAGCTGCAATAGTCTAAAGTGCAGTGTGAAACGAGGAAAGCAGCCAAGCAACACTCCAGCCAGAGACACTTACTGAGTGCCCATCATAGGCCCCGGTACCAGAGACACTTAGTGAGTGCCCACCACAGGCCAAAAAGGCCGGGTGCTGACAATGCAAAACTCATCAAAGTCCAGTCCCTAGCCCCAAGAAGTACCCTACACAGTGAGAGAAGATGGGCAAAATAAATCAGCTTCAATACTACAAAGTAAATCCTGTAATCAATAGCCAAAAAAGTGCTGTCGAGCAGAGTCAAGAGAATCTTGTTGGAATGACCGGTCCCTGGCAGCATAAAGCCAAGGTAGGGTCTTCAGATGATGATGCAAGAGCAAAGAAAGAAAGAGAGCTCCAAGTTGGACCAAGTCAGGACAATTTACTGACAAAAATATCCCAATAATGAAGGCTTCATAATAATCCAAGAGAAAATTAAGCCAGAGTTCTTAAGACAAACAGAAGGCTATTAAAGATAAATAGAAGATCTAATTATACTGCCTGGATAAGAAAAGGTCTTACTGCTACAGAGTAGAATTAACATATATTTAATAGATATGAATGTTGTACATTTGACACTATTTAAAACAATTAAATTTTCAAAATTTTCAAAAACTCAGTGTTTTTGTTTTGTTTTTTTCCTAGATCTTAAAGCAATAAAAAGGGCTTAAGGAACACAGAATAAAGGGAACAACCCTGTAAAGACCACAAAGGCAGCACAGTGACAGCAGCTCAGCAGCAAAACTGCCAGGCCCCGGACCTGGCTCTCCCAGGACCTGACTGGGTAACCTTTCAAGCACCTTCATTTCCCCAAAAAGGAATGTTGGGAAGATTAAATAAACATATGTAAAGTACTTAATTACCCGCCCACATAGTAAAGTGCTCAATAAATGTTGGACACTGCTTTTGTAATTTCATTTATATTCTACCCATCAAGCAATGTTTAAAATCTGGAATAAAATAAATTATTAAAGAAATATGCACATACAATTATCATTGACCCTGATTCCATTTGGAAATTAGGGATAAAGAATCACGGAGAAAAAAAGGTTACAAAATTACCTTTGATCAAAATTAAAGTCTATCAAAATCTTCAAATGGCAACAATTTCTTGCTGAATGGCCTTGGTATGTGAATGCTAATGATTTCTCCACTGCTAAGGAAGGGCCCACTTTGCATCTTACTCCATGTTCTCAATCTCCCAGTGAGACACAGTAAAATCTTTTTTTTTTTTTTTAACAAATGCTGAAACTAAAGTTCAAAGAGTTTAAGTAAGGTTATGAAAAGTCACCAGGCTATTAGTGACAGAGCTAAGTTCTGATATCTGGCTCCAAGACCCATACTTTTTTTACCAAACTATGGTGCCAAAATTAACAACAGTAATTTCCACTCCACAACACTGTTGCTTTGGAATAGGAAGAAAAAGTTGTATAATTATCTGGTGAGAACAAAACAATGTACGAACCTAGGCCAACTCTATTCTCAGACTCCAGAATTTCTAGAAAAAATAATAAATGGTAAACCCAAATTTAATTTTAAAATGACAAGAGCCACAAATTGGGAAGACCCTTTACAATGCTTTGGTCACTAAGCTTGGGTGTGGACATGGGTGACAAGCGCTCTCCAATTCTAGTGCACCTTTCCAAAAAGCAATTTGGCAATATGCAGAAAGTGACTAAAGCCAACAGTGCTAAAGGCTAAAGTGAGGATTAAGCCAAAGATGCCCATCAAAAGTGCTATTCAGTATCATTTTAGAAATTACAAGCAGAATATTACAACAGGAAAAAAAAAGTCATATAAAAATAGAGCCAAAAATCACCCTGATTTATAAGTAATATGATTTTCCATCTGGAAAACCCAACAGAATCGAATGAAATCAGAACAATTAAGAGTTCAGGCCGGGTATGGTGACTCACGCCTGTAATCCCAGCACTTTGGGAGGCTGAGGCAGGCAGATCACGAAGTCAGGAGATCGAGACCATCCTGGCTAACACGGTGAAACCCCGTCTCTACTAAAAATACAAAAAATTAGCCGGGCGTGGTGGCGGGCGCCTGTAGTCCCAGCTACTTGGGAGGCTGAGGCAAGAGAATGGCGTGAACCCACAAGGAGCTTGCAGTGAACTGAGATTGCGCCACTGCACTCCAGCCTGGGTGACAGAGCGAGACTCCATCTCAAAAAAAAAAAGAGTTCAGTAAATAGGAAAATGTAATTGCTATGATCCAAATGTTGGTGTCCCCCCAGAATTCCTATGCTGGAAACTAATACCGAATGTAATAGCATTACGAGGTGGGGCCTTTGAGAAGTGATTAAGCCCTCACCAGACAACAAGTCCACTGGTGCCTTGGTCTTGGACTTCCCAGCTCCCAGGATGGTGAGCAACACATTGCTATTGGTTTTTTTTTTTTTTTTGAGACAGAATCTCGCTCTGTCGCCCAGGCTGGAGTGCAATGGCATGATCTCAGCTCACTGCAAGCTCCGCCTCCCGGGTTCACCCCATTCTCCTGCCTCAGCCTCTCTAGTAGCTGGGACTACAGGCACCCGCCACCATGCCCAGATAATTTTTGTATACGTTATGATAAGGTAATTTAGTTTTGAAAATTTGACTTTGTGTAAGAACTACATGTCTGTTTAGCACTTTTTTTTTCCTTGAGACAGTCTCACTCTGTCACCCAGGCTGGAGTGCAATGGCACAATCTCAGCTCACTGCAAGCTCCGCCTCCCAGGTTCAGGCCATTCAGCTGCCTCAGCCTCCTGAGTAGCTGGGACTACAGGTGCCCGCCACCTCACCTGGCCAAATTTTTTTTTTTTTTTTTTTTTGTATTTTTTAGTAGAGATGGGGTTTCACCGTGTTAGCCAGGATGGTCTCAATCTCCTGACCTCGTGATCCACCTGCCTCGGCCTCCCAAAGTGCTGAGATTACAGGTGTGAGCCACCGCGGCCAGCCTCTATTATTTATAAATTACTCAGTCTAAGGTATTTTGTTATAGCAGCCAATCAGACTTAAGACAATAAATAGTACACAAAAATAAATTCAGGATGATGAATGCGCCATCTGTTTACCTATTCCCTCTCCCCAAAGTCCCATTAAAATGATCAAACAAGGCCAGGTGCGGTGGCTCACACCTGTAATTCCAGCACTCTGGGAGGCGGAGGCGGGTGGATCACCTGCAGTTGGGAGTTCGAGACCAGTCTGACCAACATGGAGAAACCATGTCTCCACTAAAAATACAAAAAAAATCAGCCAGGCATGGTGGTGCATGCCTGTAATCCCAGCTACTTGGGAGGCTGGGGCAGAAGACTCACTTGAACCCGGGAGGCAGAGGTTGCAGTGAGCCAAGATCATGCCATTGCAATCCAGCCTGGGCAACAAGAGCGAAAGTACGTCTCAAAAAAAAAAAAAATCAAACAAATGTAAAAGTACAAAAAAAAGTTTTAAAAACCTGTGGAAAACAGAGTGAGGTACCACTGATAAACCCTTCTAAATTTCTAAAAGACATGGAGAAGTGATTCGACTGATAAAAAAGCACCAAAGAGCCTTAATTCAGCCAGGCAAATGCAAGCACACCACCCTCGACTACAGGGCTTTAGGCAATGTTTGGCCAACAAACGGGTCTATACCAACTCAGGGAGGAAAATGGGAGCCTGACCTTGGCAGGCCTTCTTGCACTACATCCACAGGGGAGCAAAATAGAAAAGGGGAGCAACACTCCAGTTAACTTTGGATTGCCACACAATTTGCTAATTGAGAAAGGGTATAAATTGTCCTGACAAAGCAGTGGACCTCCTAATGATTTGGAAGATTTACTATGAGATGGCTGCTAACTGTACACAGAGGCCTAACAGAGCAGCAGAAGTGGGAGGGGCAGAAATCAAACTGAAGACTTTCTTCTGGAATCCTCCCAGGTCCTACCCTCCCTCAGTCTAACAACTGGATGAAAGGCAAGGACAGCCTCCTTTGGTTACTCTGTATAAACCCACACTGGCTTATCACGTCACTTAGTTGCTTTCATTTTTTGTGTTTCACATGTTGGCATATCAACTTCAATATTCTTTGAGGGCAAAAATTGCATCTTCTAGTATGATTTATCTACTTGATGGACTATTACAGTCTTCAAAAAGTTTAATTACCCGGTGTCCATCAACAGATGAATGTGTTTCAGCACTGTCCTGGATTATAAAGAAAAAAACCAGATGAATGGGTTAACAAAATGTGTATCTACATACAATGAAATATCATTCAGCCTTGAAAGGGAAGGACATTCTGACACATGCTACAATATGGATGAACCTTCAGAACATCACACTAAGTGAAATAAGCCAGATACAAAAGGACAAATATTTTATTATTCCACTAATATAAGCATCTAGAGTAGTCAAATTTACAGACACAGAAATAGAATGGTGGTTATCAGAGGCTGGGGAAGGGGTAAAAGGGAAGTGTTTAGTGGGCACAGAGCTTCAGTTTGGGAAGATGAACAAAAGTTCTGGAGATGGATGGTGATGATGGCTGCACACCAACATGAACGTAATACTTAATGTCACTGAATTACACAGTTGTCCCTCAGTATCAATGAGGGTTGGTTCCAGGACCCGTGAAGATGAAAAAATCCTTAAATGATCAAGTCTCTCATATAAAATGGCACATTATTTGCATATAATCCATATGCATCCCTCAGATACATCATCTCTAAATTAGTTGTATTGCCTAATACAATGTAAATGCTATTGTTCTACTATATTTTTGTTGTATTTTTTTTCTTTGAATGTTTTCAGTCCTCACATGCAGAACCTGCGGATATGTAGAGCCAACTGTATACTTTTAAATGGTTAAAATGGTACATTTCAGCTGGGCACAGGGGCTCACATCTATAATCCCAGCATTTTGGGAGGCCAACATGGGCAGATTGCTAGAGCCCAGGAGTTCGAAACCAGCCTGGGAACAAGGTGAAACCATGTCTCTACAAAAAAATACAAAAATCAGCTGGGCATGGTGGCACACGCCTGTAGACCCAGCTACTCAGAAAGCTGAGGCAGGAGATTCGCTTGAACCTGGGACGTCAAGGCTGCAGTGCGTCATGACTGGCATCACTGCCCTCCAGCTTGGATGAGAGTGAGACCCTATATCAAGAAAAAAGGTAAAGTTTATCAGAATAAAAAATTTTTCAAAAAGAAGTATAATTATGAAAACCACTTTAAAACATGAAAAAATGCTTATGCTATGTTAAATTTTAAAATCTTCCAACAGTGTTTATAATGTTGCTTAGAACTTTTTGAAGGCCGGGCGCGGTGGCTCAAGCCTGTAATCCCAGCACTTTGGGAGGCCGAGACGGACGGATCACGAGGTCAGGAGATCAAGACCATCCTGGCTAACACGGTGAAACCCCGTCTCTACTAAAAACTACAAAAAACTAGCCAGGCGAGGTGGCGGTGCCTGTAGTCCCAGCTACTCGGGAGGCTGAGGCAGGAGAATGGCGTGAACCCGGGAGGCAGAGCTTGCAGTGAGCTGAGATCCGGCCACAGCACTCCAGCCTGGGTGACAGAGCGAGACCCCGTCTCAAAAGAAAAAAAAAAAAGGACTTTTTGAAAAAAGTGCATATGAGGAAAGAATTCAAGAGAATGCTATGCTTAAGAGTTATAATAATGGTGGAAGCTAAGGGTGATTTTCCCCCTTTTACAAATGTACTATAATATTTTATTACTTTTCATGTTTAAACACACAAAAATAGCAAAATATGATATAGTAAGTATAATACCAAAAAGGTAAAGGCAATGCGGCTATAACCACAAAGCTCCCTCATGTGTTACTCCTTTCTCCATTCATACCATCCTGAATTTGGGGTGAAATACAAAAGTTTTATACACGCTTAATATTGGGGGTGCTGTCCAATGATCTAAGAACTGGTGGGGAGGTCTGGGCACACAGGTAAGATTTCAGTTTAATCAAAGAAACAGCTTTCTTCTTATCCTCATTCTGAATGCTTAAGGAAAAAAAACAAGTATTTGCCTTACGTGAGCCAGAAATTTTTATCAACATAACTTCCTCTTTTTTTTTTTTTTTTTTTCTGAGATGGAGTCTTGCTCTGTCACCAGGCTGGAGTGCAGTGGCACGATTTTGGCTCAAGCAATTCTTCAGCCTCCCAGGTTCAAGCAATTCTCCTGCCTCAGCCTCCCATGTAGCTGGGACTACAGGTGTGCCACCACACCCAGCTAATATTTTTTTTTTTAGTAGAGATGGGGTTTCGCCAGTTGGCCAGGCTGATCTCAATCTCCTGACCTCATGATCTGCCCGCCTCGGCCTCCCAATGTGCTGCGATTATAGGCGTGAGCCACCATGCCCGGCCAACTTCCTCTTTAGTCACTACATTTAAGCCACCTCAAATGTTTTGTGGGAGGTTAAGCTCTAAATAAGCAAGTAAATAAAGTTGTCATAAAATAAAACTTCTTTTAAAAAGGGGGGGTGGGGAAACTGAAATGGAAAAAGAATCAGACCAGGAATCAGAAGACAGCTTCTGGCTAACCTGCTATATCCTGGCTGAGAGACCTGGCATGGGGCTCAGCTACCCGAAAGTCAGCTTTCCCATCTGCAAGTGTACAGGCTATCTGCTCTGCCCTTTCTCAAGAATGCTGTGAAAACCAATGGTGATAGTGCAATAAAGAAGCACTGAAAAAGTTAAGGTTCTTTCGGAGCTAAAAGGTGTGCCCTGTTAAATGCACAGTAGTAACTTGACTGCTGTGTGTTGTCAGAGGCACCACCTGAAGTCAGTCCCTCACAGATGCTTTTCTGCTTTTACCTTAGTACTTCTAACTTGTCATTTTGAAGGCACCGAGAATCCCCAGTTCTTGGAGCTCCCCTGGCTCCACATTTTTTATGCAGAGGTATGGTTCAAGGCATTCTATTTAAGATAGGACATTTCAGGGGCGGCACTGACGGTCTATAGAACTTAGAGGCCTGGAGAAGAGAGGGCCTCATGGGATAAAGGATTTGCCACAACCCACATGCAGAGCTCCCAATGTTCATTCAACAGCAGGGCTCTTTCAGCACTATTCTGAAATACCACTGGCTTTTAAATCCTTTAAAGCTGAAAAAATGTTTCCTAGTCCTTTGAAAGGAAATCTAGTAGCATCAGGGACTCGTCCAGGCAGCCCTCCAGGGGCATCTTCCCCGGATCAATGTTTATTCAGGTGCCCACCATGCCTCCTCCCAACTCCAGTAAGATGTCATACCACATAAGCCACATTTTCTAGAGAGGGAAAATGGTTTGAGTTTTAATTTTAAACACACAAATAAGCCAAATGGGTAAATGACCTTTATGATTGATGTGCAAATAAAGTAGATTCTGCTGTGAAGATGACAAACCAACATACAAATAAATTCCCAAATTCTCAAATGGCACTACTTCTCAGAAATATCAGAGCAATCTTTCTTCAAATTGAAGTTCATTTCAGCAACGACACACACCACTGCCCTCACCACCTCAGAGCCCGTAAAAACCTCCGAATGGGCTCCTACGCTTTTCCTGAACGTGATTCTGTCAAGGCCACACAGTTCCTCTGCGCCTGCCCAACCCCATAGGCTGCATCAATTTCACTGAAGTTTTGTCTTTTACTTCACGAGTAAAGTTTTTATAAGTTTTGTCTTTATTCTGGTTTTTTGTTTTTTTTGTTTTTGTTTTTGTTTTTGGAGACAGAGTCTCACTCTATCCCCCAGGCTGGAGTGCAGTGGTGCAATCTCAGTTCACTGCAACCTCCTCTTCCTGGATTCAAACAATTCTCCTGACTCAGCCTCCCCAATAGCTGGGATTACAGGCGCCTGCCACCACACCCAGGTAATTTTTGTATTTTTAGTAGAGACGAGATTTCACCATGTTGGCCAGGCTGGTCTCTAACTCCTGACCTCAGGTGATCCGCCTGCCCTGGCCTCCCAAAGTGCCGTGATTACAGGTGTGAGCCACCCGTGCCCGGCCTGTTGTTTTTGAGACAAGGTCTCCCTCTGTCGCCCAGGCTGAAGTGCAGTGGTACAAACATGGCTCACTGCAACCTCAACCTCTCAGGCTCAAGCGATCTTCCCACCTTACTCTCCCAGGTAGCTGGGAAAACAGCCACATGCCATCACGCCCAGCAAATTAGTTTTTACTTTTTGATAGCTTCATTCCATTATAGACCCAAGTCACTACCAAATTTAATACCTATTCTTTAATTTAGCCAAAATTTCTATTTTCTGGCTAAGAACCCTCAGAATATTTACCTCCATCAATAGCACTAATAATTGCCTTTCTTCTCTAGAGTATTTTTCACAAAGGAATAAAGTCTTTAGCAGCTCAGGAGTTACTATTTATAAATTAAGCAGAGGATAATAAAACTACCTTGAGGTTGAAACGTTAAGTGGTTGGCTAGGCTCACTAAGCCATTCACTCCATGAGTGTCTAGTTCTTAGCAGACAGTCCCCCAGCTGAGGCCCAGCTGTAATTAGTGCTTTAGTCAAGTTACTAACAACCCATCATGGCCTTTCAGGGGTCGCTGGTAAACAGCTCAAGTCCTGATATTAAATCCAAAAATGCTAAACTGCTGAAAGGCTAAATAAAAGATCTTTTATCAACCTAAAAATATATCTAACAAACTGACAGCAGGTTTCTGAAGTACCACAGGTAATTTAAACTGGTAGGATGTTCAGTCTGGCACATCAATCATACACAGATACAGGGACACAAAGATAAAGACACATCTGTTTTACTTCTTTGCCCTCAACCTCCGCATACCTGGTATCACTATGAGTGATTATGACAGGTGAAGATTTTGAAAGATCATGCATTTAGTCACACAGGCTCTAACAATATTCTAGGTGGATGTGGCAACTCACTCCTCACAGAGGAAACATTTAAGGCCCAGAGAGAAATGACTTGGCTGAAATGATGTGGCTAGTCAGAGCTACAAATGAAAACCCAGAAGAATGCTTCACCCCAACACTCATTCCAAAAGCAAAACAATTCCAAAATGTCCACAACCAGCTGCACTCCTGAAGAGCAAGGTGACATCGCAGGGTGCCAAATGACATGGCACAGAGACAGCTGCTTGTCCTGGACGCTATTCTTCTGCACCCACCACTTCTGAATCTGCACATGCATCCCATTCAACCACCCTCCAGCCTTCTTCCAGCCTTCTCTCAGACTCTTCTGGAATCCTCACTGAAAAGGTTAACAGAATGTAGGCAGGGGAAACAGTTCAATTCTTTGTAGAAGAAGTAGGAAAATTACTGACCTAAGCTCCTGAATGGGCAGAAGCCTTATCCAGTTTGTGCCCCCATGTGTGCCCAGCAGCCAGCTGTCCCTGCAAGGAACAATGTGCAGGAAGACTTCAGTGGTCATTGGCCTGGGTGAAGAATACAACCCCTGAGAATGTGCCTCTGAAACTGACCTCTGATTCACACGCTCTCTCAGGGAGCACTCAGGAGCGCTGTAGGCTTGTTATCAGTTACCTGAACCTAAGGAGCAGGCAGCCCACAACTAAAGTCTCCAGAAGAGCTCTGAGAACCAAAAGGGATTGTTGTAAAAGCTGTGCCAACCTACAAAGGAGCTTGCAGAGAAACCTGCAGAGGCTGAGTGGGAATGATGGTTTGGTGTTTGCGACAGCAGATGCCTTCATGGACATGATGTCAGGGAATGAAGGCACTGGTCCTTCTTCCATATGCATGGAGGTGCACCCTTTCCACACCAAGGCAGAGACTGCCAGGCCTCTGCCCAATGTCCAGTCTCCCTTTCTTCCTCACCAACAGAATCCCGGTTTTATTTGGGGCAGCAAAATGCTCAGATCAAGGACTCATTTCCCCATCTCACATGTAGTTGTTGCTGATGAAGTATAACAGAAAGTCAAGTTGTTAGGTGAAGAGGGAGCTTCCAGGAAAGATCTTTAAGGGGGACTAGCTCATCTGGAAGATGAGTCCTTTGCCCTTCCCACCCTCTCTTCTCCTCCTGCCTGGTCACAGTGTGATTATTGAGCTCCAGTAGCCATCATGCACTGTCAGGAATTCTGAGGTTAAAGATGGTGAAAGAGAAAGGCAGAGGAATCCTGGAACCCTGATAAGCAGGAGCCATACAATCAGCTCATGCCCACCTGCCTCCAGACAGCTACATGAACAGTCAGCATTCATCTTGTATGAGCCACTTGAGTTTTCTGTTACATGCAGCTGAACCCTGCATGTTACAGAAATTCATATCCCTTGCCTATATTTTTTAAGACTCTCCATCAATCAAATCACTGTCTCATTTTGACATTTATGTTCATTAAGTATCTGAATAACTGGATCTTACCCTTGAAGCCCAAGACATTTACCAGGTCCCAAGACGTTCCGAGACTGTCCCAATTACCTAAGTTCTCTGTGGGGAATATTCTACAGTCTTAAGCTACTCTAAAACTTCAGCCCTAGAGCGTGATGGCTGAAAGGAAAAAGTATACTTGAAGCCCTTATCCTTCTTAACCCACTGACCATGTCCTCAAATCAAAGTGCACTGTGCAAAATGGTAGCCACTAGCCACATATGGTTAAATTAAGTACAATTAAATAAAAATATAAATTATGTTTCTCAGTTGCCTTAGCTGCATTTCAACTGCTCAACAGCCTCCATGTGCTTGGTAACTACCTTAATGCACAACAATATAGATGGTTTTTATCAGGCCAGAAAATTCTCCTGGAAAGCACCGGTCTAGAAATACACTTTTCAGACAGGCGTGGTGGCTCGTGCCTGTAATCCCAGCACTCTGGGAGGCCAAGGCGGGCGGATCACCTGAGGTCAGAAGTTCAAGACCAGCCTGGCCATGGTGAAACCATCTCTACTAAAAACACAAAAAATTAGCCAGGCATGGTGGTGCACAGCTAGCCATGGTGAAACCCCATCTCTACTAAAAATACAAAAAATTAGCCAGGTGTGGTGGTGTGCACCTGTAATCCCAGCTACTCGCGAGGCTGAGGCAGGAGAATCGCTTGAACCTGGGAGGTGGAGACTGCAGTGAGCCGAGGTCGCACCATTGCACTCCAGTCTGGGCAATAAGAGCGAAACTCCATCTCGGAAAAAAAAAAAAAAGAAAAAGAAATACACTTTTCCCCAGGCGTCAATGACAGCCAGTTCTCCTTGTGTCCCTTCCACCTACCCAGGCATTCCCCAGCCCCTCATTCTCTACTCACTGCTCAAATGCTGGCATTTCTCAGAGCTCTATCCAAATCCCTCTTCTCCCCTCACTCCGCTTAGGGGATCTCCTTCAGCATCAACTGTCATCCTTATGCAGAAGGCTTAAACACTATGAACACCTTAATATCCTCAGAAACTTCCTGCAAGAATCCAAGTTTTATCTAAATCATGGATGTGGTAGAAAGAATATATCTGGGTTTTGCCCTTGTTCCTGGCACAGAGCTCCTAAAACTCTTAGAATGTTCTGGGTGACAGGAGTGTCTTTTGTTATCCGTGAAGAGCCACTTCTGACACATCTGAGTCTGCACTAACGAAGTGACAGAGGGTGGGCCCTTAGAGCATTTCAAGGGATGGGCTGGCCATTCCAGAAAAACCAAGCATGTGATTAGAGGGCTGGAACTTTCATTCCCATCCCTGACCTCTAGGAAGAAGAGGGGCTGGAAACTGAGCTCAATCACATGACCAGTGATGTCATAAGACACCGACACGATAAACACCCGAGCTCAAAGAGCTTCCTGGTTGATGAATACATGGATGTGCTAGAAGGGTGATGCACCCTGACTCCATGGGGCGAGGGCATGGGAGCTCAGCATCCAGGACCCTCCCAGGTCTTGCCCTATGTGTCTCTTCCATTTGGCTGTTCCTGAGTTGTATCCTTTATCATAAAACCGTCTTCTGTGAGTTCTGTGCGTTGTTTTAGCAAATTATCAAACCTGACAAGGTGGTGGAATCCCCAAATGTACAGCCAGTTGGTCAGAAGTACAGGTAGCCTGAAGACTTGCAACTGGTATCTGCCATGAGAGTAGCCATGCAGAGATAAGCCCTCATGTCTGACATCCAGTTCAGGCGGTTGGTATCAGAACCGAGTTGAACCCAGCTGGTGTTAGAGAACTGGTGTCAAAGCACTATGACCTCTTAGCCACTGTTCTTATTTTTAGTCAATAGTGGTTCAAAATTGCAATAATTGAATGATGCTTTCAATTCACCTTGGATTACTACATACAGGTTCACAATTCACACGTAGGATTCAATCCCAACTGAATTCCATAGAGTTCTCAAAATCAGAGAGGATATCTATGTGCATAATCAAACAACCATAAGAGGAACAGCTATTTTTCATAACCTCAGAAGTCAGTGGAGTATGTGATCTACCCATAAATCAGTGACCCTGATGAGATACAATGACAGCAAGAGAGGACAGATCCACTGGCACACATTGATTTAAGAGAAAATTCATATTATAATATGAAATTAGTAGATTTTAGAAAAGGGCCTTCTAACAGAAAAAACTCCTTGTGCATTTAAAATATTATTTAATTTAGATTTTTTTTTTTTTTTTTGAGACAGAGTCTCACTCTGTTGCCCAGGCTAGAGTGCAGTGGTGCAACCTCGGCTCACTGCAACCTTTGCCTCCCGGGTTCAAGTGATTCTCCTGTCTCAGCCTCCCGAGTAGCTGGGATTACAGGCGCGTGCCACCACGCTCAGCTACTTTTTGTATTTTTAGTAGAGGTGGGGGTTTCACCATATTGGTCAGGCTGCTCTCGAACTGCTGACCTCAGGTGATCCACCCACCTCAGCCTCCCAAAGTGCTGGGATTACAGACATGAGCTACTGTGCCTGGTAAATTTAGAATATTTTATTTATTCTGTTTTTCAGGTAAATATATCACACGTCAAACTACCCTGCTTGGTTAAACTTTGGCCACAATTCTCTGAGCTCAAATAATGCTGATATGAAAATAAGCTATAATTTATTTTACTAAAAAAGAACTTCGATTTTACAAAAAGCAGCTTCCGAATTTGTTCAGCAGGTTCAAATCTTCAATCTTGCAGGATTTTTTGTTAGTCCTGGTGATGGCGGCATTTTGTTTTAATTTAGTTTAATCAGATTTGATTGTTTTGTTTTGCTTTTTTTCTGAAACTGGAATGCAGTGGTGCAATCTGGGCTCACCGCAACCTCCGCCTCCCAGATTCAAGCTATTCTCCTGCCTCAGCTTTCTTGAGTAACTGGGATTACAGGCATGCACTACCATGCCCGGCTAATTTTGTATTTTTAGTAGAGATGGGGTTTCTCCATGTTAGTCAGGCTGGTCTCGAACTCCCGACCTCAGATGATCCACCCGCCTCGGGCTCCCAAAGTGCTGGGATTACAGGCGTGAGCCACTGCGCCCGGCCTTGTTTTGCTTTAAATTTTAATGCAAGACTTTGGAGCTTTCACAGCCCAGGTCCTTTCCTATTTGTTAACTGTTGGAGTGGTGTCTCTAACATTTTTATAAACTGCAGCAAGGATGGACCTTATGCTGAACCTCAATGACTTCCTTAATGGCTTCCATCCTCCCACTGTTACCATGGAAGTCACCATTTTCTACATCAACTCATCAGCTCTTCCCTGGAAATTCTGGAATACAAATAAAATAGTCTCTCTCTGGACACCTGGGTCATAATACGAAAAACATGGGGCTGGCAGCCAGGTTCAGCCACCTGGACCGAGAAGCAGAGAATGCTGGTCCATGACGGAAAAGGAATAACTCAGAAACACTGAGGGAGCTGACAGCTGGGAAAGAGGCAGAAGAGAAGAGAGAGTCCTCCTGGCCCCATCCATGCAGCATCCTAGCCCAATCCCTGGCTTCTGGCCTGGATTCCATTGACAGCCCAGAATCCTTTCAATGAATTCCCTTTTTTTGTGTTAGTTAAGTCTCTTTCACCAGTAACCAAGAATTCCGTGACTAACAAAGGGTTCTACAGTTCTTTCCGCTGATTGTTTTGAAAGAGGCAAAACAGAAACCTACAGGTGGTTGACTGAACCCAGCAGAGTCCTAGAGCCAGAAAGAGATCAGCCACCCCTTGGACCCTTCTCCCGTGGCAGGGCTTAGACCACATAACCCTAACTCGCCGCTCCACACCAGGCCACTGCAGGGCTTCACAGCAACTTTCTGGTAGGCCCTTGGGCCACAGACTAATTCCTCCAGCCAACCTACCAACTAATGCTAGGTTAAAGGGGAAATGAGTTGTTCTCTATTTCGTACCGCTGCTTTGAGAGTATAATACGGGGGAGACAAAGCAAAGTTTTCAGGATACCATCAAAGACAACATACATGGAGGGTACAGCTTCCCCAGCTGCAAGGGCAGCAAATCAGACCCAGAAGAAATGTGGACACAGCACCTCCATTCACCTAATCAACTCCTACAGGAAAGAAGTAAATGCAAGCTGCAAAACCAAAGGGACATCACGTTAGAGAAAATATGCTGATGATTCACCATACAGAAGCAGCATCCGCTATTTTTAAAGTCCATCAAAGCACCTGGTTGAAACATGACACACCATGGCAGCAGCACAACAATATAAATGTTGCTTAATGGTCCTGAACTGTACATTGAAAAATGATTACAATAATACATTTTGTTACGTATATTTTATCACAGTTTTTTAAAAAGACACATCATAAGAGTTTGAGACAGACTGAATCCCCTCCATTGCAAACACCCCACAGGCAGTGTACGTGTGACAGTCGTATAAATAATGTGTTCCCTGGCCTAAGGCAACTTAGTACACAGCTGAGGCTGACCTGAGTGGTAAGTCTAGGGGGGCAGAAATGAAAAGAGTCCTGGCTTTTCGTTTTTTGGGAGGGAGAGGGGACACGGGTTGTCAAACAAAGTAGGCATCTTCTGAAATTAGTAACAACAAAAACTCACTCCACAGTCCATTTTCTCCAACCTACTAACACCTGATCAGCACGGTCTTAACATTACTAATTTCTAAAGTTTTTTTTTTTTTGAGATGGAGCCTTGCTCTGTCGCCCAGGCTGGAGTGCCATGGCGCGATCTCGGCTCACTGCAAGCTCCGCCTCCTGGGTTCACGCCATTCTCCTGCCTCAGCCTCCCGAGTAGCTGGGACTACAGGTGCCTGCCACCACACCCGGCTAATCTTTTTTTGTATTTTTAGTAGAGATGGGGCTTCACTGTGTTAGCCAGGATGATCTCGATCTTCTGACCTAGTGATCCTCCTGCCTCACCCTCCCAAAGTGCTGGGATTACAGGCATGAGCCACCACGCCCGGCCTAAATATTTCAACATAAATGGAACAGTTTCTCACTCCTCAGAAATCACTGCTGGTTTCCTATCAGCCACAAACAGATGGCAGCTCAGAGGAGTCCTGTTCCCATTATGCCAACTTGGCAGGAGGCTCACCTGCTGCCACCTGAAACACCAATCCCTCCCACCTTTACACAGAAGGCTCCCAAACACAACTAAAATCCTACCTGGATGCCCACTGATCGGCATCCTTAAAAGCACAGGGGGGAAGGCTCATTACAACTCCACTAATTAATAAACATAGGGAGGGACCACATCACGTCCTAATATAATTACAAGAATACTGTAGCTTTTCATTGCAGTTCCACTATATGGTTCAGACAGGTTTCCTGCCTGATTACACTGGGATGTAATCCAGTTTTGCTAATACATCCATATGTATAAGAGTGAGAGCAGATCTTATATCAAATCTGAAGGAAAACTTTTGGAAATGCTAAAAAGTTCAATTTCAGACATATTAATACATTCTCAAAATTGTATTTACAATAAGACCACCAATCTTGTTTTTATAACCACCAACAGGTTTCTTGGTTTCTTGGTTGCAACTTTTTTATTTAATCGATCAAAGACTTAGAGAACAACAGGCTGTTCACAAGTTACCCTTAAAGTAGAAAACATGAAAGCTGCCTGTGTGTGTGTATGTGTGAGTATACATACCACATATATACACATACCACAGTTTATACATACACATACATACAGAAACACATACACACATGCATGCACTGGCAAAGAAAAAAGAAAACAATCTGGGCTGTTCACTTCATCAGATTCCAAGCAAAGATGTTCTCCTGTGCTTTCTGGACACACCTACTAATCATCAGAGCCTTAACCACTGACTGTTCCTTGCCTGCTCAGCAAATCAAACTCAACTCTGGAATGTTAAGCCAAAGTGTTCTTTAGCAGGAGTAGCTTAAGTAACTAAAGAGTTACTTTAAGTAATAAGAGTTCACTGCATTCATGCAATAGCCCAGTACTTAAACCAATAAGAGGCTCTGCTCTTGCAATAAAGACCAAAATCCTTAAATGTGGCACACAAGGCCCAGCAAGAAAAGGGATCTCTCCCACCAAGGGCTCTGTATTTCCCCAAGGAAGCCACCTCTGACCTTCTGACTAAATCAATTCTGCCTTTATACCCTGTACTTCTCCTTCATGCAATGAGGAAATGAATGAAAGCTATTGCATCAGTTAGCACATCTTGGGTTGCAAGTAACAGATAATCCTAACTTAAATTGGCATAAACAATAAGAAAATTTATTTCACAGAACAAGTCCAAGATGAGTGGGTGCCAGGCATGGTGCACCAGGGCTCTGCAGAGTTCTCTCTGCTGTTGACTTGGCTCAGTCCTCTCCCTGATGTTGGCTTCATGCTCAGACCAGCAGCAAAACAACTGTAACTGTTCCAGGCACCACACCCAGACATGACAACTTTCAGAGGAAGAAAAGGCCACCTTTCCTAGTGTTGTTGCTGTAAGGCTGAGTTTTCCAGAACCTCTGGACAGACCTCCCACTAATCTCATTGACCAGAACTAGGTCTCTGGCTCACCCCTACAGTCATTACCTATGGAGAATGGGACCCATGTGACTAGCTGAAACCAGTCAGGATTTACCCCAGTGCTAGGGATAAGATCACCTTCCCCAGAGTCACACAGAGAACAAGAGGCTCTCTAAACAAAATTCCAATTCTACTTAAAAAGAAAGGAAGAAAGAACATTAGACGCGCACTCGACAGGGTCTGCCGGTTATCAATTTGGGGTACATGCTCTGGTCCCCAACAGTGTCTACAACTGCCAAGAGAAAGCCCCCACCAGCATCACCTGCAGGGGGATCCATAAACATGACAGGACCAATGTAGACAGGAGGCCACAGTGGGAGTGAGTGAGTAAGAGAAGGGACACAGAGTTTTTTTGTTGTTTTTGTTTTGTTTTGTTTCTGAGACAGAGTCTCACTCTGTCACCCAGGCTGGAGTGCAGTGGTGCAACCTCAGCTCACTGCAACTTCCGCCTCCTGGGTTCAAGCGATACTCCTGACTCAGCCTCCTGAGTAGCTGATACTACAGGTGCCCGCCACCATGCCCAGCTAATTTTTGTATTTTTAGTAGAGACAGGGTTTCACCATGTTGGCCAGGCTGGTCTGGAACTCCCTGCCTCAGGTGATCTACCCACCTCAGCCTCCCAAAGTGCTGGGATTACAAGCGTGAGCCATGGCACCTGGCCAGGACACAGAAGTTTTTAATCAGGAGATGCAGACTCAAGTCTCAAGACTTCTGCTTAACATCTTATGACTACAGGCAAATCTCAGCCTTAGTTTTCTCACAAATTATGAAAATATGTGCTGACATATTGTGCAAGGTTGCTGTGAAGACCAAATGAAATGGCATATGTGGAAAAATACTTTGTAAACTAGGTGTTAAACGTAAGTAAGCAATGATTATTACTTACAATGGAAAAAGTCACAAACCATTGAGAAAAACTCCTTGGAGAAAAGGCCAACACTCTTATCTGGCCAAACTGAAGTATGTGTAATCTACTAATGGACATCTACCTTAAAAATGGTGTTTCTGGGGGCTGGGCGTGGTGGCTCTCGCTTGTAATCCCAGCACTTTGGGAGGCCAAGGCCAGTAGATCACTTGAAGTCAGGAGTTCGAGACCAGCCTGGCCAACATGGCAAAACCCCATCTCTACTAAAAATACAAAAATTAGCAGGACATGGTGGCACATTCCTGTAATCCCAGCTATTCGGGAGGCTGAGTCATGAGAATCATTTAAACCCAGAAGGCGGAAGTTGCAGTGAGCCAAGATCATGCCATTGCACTCCAGCCTGGGCCACAGAGCAAGACTCTGTCTCCATCGATTTACTAATGACTTGGTTGGAGGCCAAAACCAGGATTCCTTTCTCCACTCTTTCCTTGACCCCTCCTCCATAGGCATGCATAATCAGATTCTCACTGTTTTCTTTTTTTTTTTTTTTTGAGACGGAGTCTTGCTCTGTCACCCAGGCTGGAGTACAGTGGGGCGATCTCAGCTCACTGCAACCTCCGCCTCCCGGGTTCAAGCAATTCTCCCTGCCTCAATCTCCCGAGTAGCTGCGATTACAGGTGCCTGCCACCATGCCCAGCTAATAATTTTTGTTTTTAGTAGAGACAGGGTTTCGCCATGTTGGCCAGCCTGGTCTCGAACTCCTGATCTCAGGTGATCCGCCCACCTTGGCCTCCCAAAGTGCTGGGATTAAAGGTATGAGCCACCGTGCCCCGCAGATTCTATCTTCTATATGGAAAGGCAGGGCGGTGGTGTTTTATAGGTCAGAAAATGTTAAGAAAATCAAAAAAAGTGTTTTAGTTAGAAAGAGGGGAGATTATTTGAATGCACAAATAGAAGCTACTACTGGTCACCCATGAGAAAACTCAGGTCAACTAACATTAACAGGTGTAAGCTGAGAAGCCACAAGATAATAAATCCAGAGGCATCTAAGCCTCCCTACTAATGATATTTTGACCAGGCAGCACACCTGACATGAAGCCACCCAACGTGCAGCCTGCCCTGCCTAATTCCCTGCCTGCCCTCTCCATCTCTTAGTTCCATCTGTCTCCACTTACAGCAAGGCAGAGACAGGAGAGCAGGCCACATAGATTTTCAAACCTATCTGAAGAGTAAGACACGTGTTTATCCAGGCAACATGTCTTGTCTAGGCAATAAAGTTGGAAGACTAGTCATGCCTCGCACCTAGATCCTGGAGGGTGACATATAGGAATATGTTATTCCTAACAATGAGGGTGACTTTCTCTCCTAGACTTAAAAATCAGCAACAACATATCCTAATTTTCCACTCAGGTCCAGGCAAAAGAAGAACAAGACAGCAGAGTGAGAGCAACACATCATAGGGAATTAAGATGAACAAATAATGGAAAACAGAAGCAGGGACTAACAATTTGAATGGGATTTCTATGCCCAAGTTTCTTGTGGCCTCACACATACAGAGCAGCACCCCTGCCAACACGTAAGCTTCATGGAGCAGATGCATCTAATGAGACAATGCCCAAGATTATTTTCCATCTAAATTACCGTATGTGTGTGAAAGGACACTGAATTGTAAAGCTGTAAAGTTCTATACAAACGTGGACAGAAAAACCCACCCCATCTAAATCCAATGTGGTACCCTGGAAAAAGTACATTAGTGAAAAAACCAGGCTGCTCTGCCTATGGAGTGACCATTCTTTTGTTTCTTTACTTCCTTAATAGACTTGCTTTCATTAAAATAAGGGAAAAAAAAGAAACAACTGGCAAAATCTGAAAGAAGTCTGGTGTTCAATTAATAATAACGTACCAATGTTAATTTCTTAGTTTTGACAAATGCTCTAGTTATGCAAGATGCTGGCCGGGCGCAGTGGTTCACGCCTGTAATCCCAGGACTTTGGGAGGCCAAGGCGGGCAGATCACAAGGTCAAGAGATCGAGACCATCCTGGCCAAGATGGTGAAACCTCATCTCTACTGAAAATACAAAAATCAGCTGAGTGTGGTGGTGCACACCTATAGTCCCAGCTACTTGGGAGGCTGAGACAGGAGAATCACTTGAACCTGAGAGGCAGAGGTTGCAGCGAGCCGAGACTGCGCCACTGCACTTAAGCCTGGCAACAGATCAAGACTCCATCTCAAAAAAAAAAAGAAAAAAGATTAGATGCTAATATTAGAGGAAGCTGAGACATGGCTATATGAGAACTCTGTACTTTTTTTTACCTTTTCTATAAATTCAAAATTATTTCAAAATAAAAAGCTTATGGCTAGATGCAGTGGCTCACACCTATAATCCCAGCATTTGGGGGGCCGAGGCAGGCAGATCACCTAAGGTCAGGAGTTCGAGATCAGCCTGACCAACATGACAAAACCACATCTCTACTAAAAATACAAAAATTAGCTGGGTGTGGTGGTGCATGCCTGCAGCCCCAGTTACTCAGGAGGCGGAGGCAGGAGAATCACTCGAACCCAGGAGGCGAAGGCTGCAGTGAGCTGAGATCATGCCACTGTACTCCAGCCTGGGTGACAGAGCAAGACTCCATCTAAAAACGTAAATAAATAAAACCTTATAAAAAAATTAAAAATACCCAACATCTGCTCAAGAAAAAAAAAAAGAGAAAAAAATTCCATGGGAAATAGACTTTCTAAGCAAATCATCAAAGTAGAAACAATGGAAAAAAGATCGACAGGTTTGACTACATAGAATAAACTTGTACACGTCAAAATATGTCGTGAACACAGAATTACAAGGCAACCAACCATGAAAAATATGTATACACATAAGAGGTGAAAACAGTAACACAGTAAACTCCATAAACTTAAAAAAACGAAAGGCTACAGGCCTACATGCTCTATCTGCTACAACTGCTTCACACATTTCAAAACCGTCCAAACTCACATTCAAAATCTCCTTCAACTACATGTTTCATCCCAACCATACAACTCTTTGGGTTCTCTGCAGCCTGAGAGTTCTGCTAGAGAAAGTGGGGCTTCAATGCAGCTAACCTCTGTTTAATCTGACCATTCCTAACCAAAATCTTCTAGAATGTAAAACCTTTCCTCTTTGAGCTCAGTATGTCGAGCTTAGCTACTTGGTACCTACGATAGTGATCTGGTCAAACCAGAAGTGGGGGTCCTGAGAAAAGGCCAAGGAGTGCAAAGACTCCGCACTGTCAAAACTGGACTCAAATTTCAGCACCAGTCAATCAGCACCAGAAGAGGGAAGTGGAAAAGCTTCAATGCAGGTGAGCAGTCATTTCCCACCTGGAGCCCCATTTACCTGGACTTTTAGAAAGACTCACATATCCAAAGAAAAAGTATCTTTTAAAATAAAATACAGTTACCTATAACTCAGTTAGCAGTTTACATTAGAGCCAATCTGTCTCAGGAATTTTTTTATTGTCACTTCTGTGTGTTTTTAAATGTATAAGGAGATCAGAGAATTAGAAGAGAGTGTACTTATTTCAAATATCCCTATATATAAAAAATAGTATATATTAAGTCTAAGTTAGAATCATATTAAAAATATTAGTTATGTTATATTAAGAATTAAGAGGCAGAAGGTTATAAATCTCACATGACAATGAAGTTCCACACATGAATACAGAAGCCAAGAAACAAAATATTTTTCACACAGAAGAGTACGACCGTATTAAACCATCGAACTAAAAATTCAGTAGCTGAAGGTATGCATCCCAGCTGATTAACAATCTTCCAACAACATTAGATAAACCATGCTTTAAAATATTAATAGTGTGCTTCTCAAAATAATATTATGTGGTAACAGACAGTACTTAAGGCCAGGTAGACACAAAATGAAGAGAAAGGAATTAACCAGATCTTAACTTCTTGGGGCTCTTTTGTGATCTAATTTGTGAATGAGCCCAGCCTCCCGTGTCTGCCTCCTTGGAACATCTCATCTGGGGTCCACTCTACCACTCAACACCAAAGGAGCGAAACCAATTCTGCTAGTCATTAACAATCTAGTGAAAGGTTTGGTAATAAACAATGAATAACTGATGAAAATTAGAAGTGTGAAGTCATTGGCTTAAACTGACTTCCACAGATCATTGGTATCATTTACCTGATAGTGCTTGCCTTATCTCCCAAGTTTTGACTGTCTTGTATGCATCAGAGTAACAGATCAATTCCCTATTAGTAAAATCACATGCCATTTTTCTTTCTAAACATGCGTGAAGGACAGCCAAGGAGATTCCATTTATATGACCATCTGTCAGCCAAGGTATTTGTGAAACACTAAGAAAGGGAAGAAAAAATGTGGTATCCCAAGGCTCTCAGAATTAAGAACAATACTCCTACCATTTCTGAATCACATGGTCAATCTTGAGACTTCTTTATTTTACAATAAATTTACAGAAAGCTGATTTCAAAGCATCTCATAAACATTATTGCTTCTATGTATCTCTGTAAAGAAAAGCATTTTGGGGCCGGGCGCGGTGGCTCAAGCCTGTAATCCCAGCACTTTGGGAGGCCGAGACGGGCGGATCACGAGGTCAGGAGATCGAGACCATCCTGGCTAACACGGTGAAACCCCATCTCTACTAAAAATACAAAAAATTAGCCGGGCGAGGTGGCGGGCGCCTGTAGTCCCAGCTACTCTGGAGGCTGAGGCAGGAGAATGGCGTAAACCCGGGAAGCGGAGCTTGCAGTGAGCTGAGATCCGCTCACTGCACTCCAGCCTGGGCGACAGAGCGAGACTCCGCCTCAGAAAAAAAAAAAAAGAAAAAGAAAAGCATTTTGGGGCTGAGTATGGTGGCTCACTCCTGTAATCAACCCCAGCACTTTGGGAGGCCAAAGCGGGCAGATCATGAGGTCAAGAGATCGAGGCCATCCCGGCCAACACAGTGAAACCCAGTCTCTACTAAAAGTACAAAAATTAGCTGGGTATGGTGGCAGGCGCCTGTAGTCCCAGCTACTTGGGAGGCTGAGACAGAATCACTTGAACTCCGGGGGCGGAGGTTGCAGTGAGCTGAGATCGTGCCACTGCACTCCAGCCTGGCGACAGAGTGAGACTCCGTCTCAAAAAACAAGAAAAAAGAAAAGAAAACGCATTATGACCAGGAATGGTGGCTCATGTATTTAATCCCAGCACTTTGGGAGGCCCAGGTGGAAGGATCACTTGAGCCAGGGAAATCGAGGTGCAGTGAGCTATGACTGTGCCACTGCTCTCCAGCCTGGGTGATGAAGCAAGACTCCATCTCAAAAAAAGAAGCAGTTTTAGCCTAAGAGGGACCAAATGATACTTAATATTACAAAAATGCACGTAAAATACAATTCTCACTCACTATCATTGACTACCTTTTTTTTTTTTTTTGAGACGGAGTCTCGCTCTGTCCCCCAGGCTGGAGTGCAGTGGCGCGATCTCCGCTTACTGCAAGCTCCGCCTCCTGGGTTCACACCATTCTCCTGCCTCAGCCTCCCAAGAAGCTGGGACTACAAGCGCCCGCCACCACGTCCGGCTATTTTTTTTTTTTTTTTTTTTTTTTTTGTATTTTTAGTAGAGACAGGGTTTCACCATGTTAGCCAGGATGGTCTCGATCTCCTGACCTCATGATCCGCCCACCTTGGCCTCCCAAAGTGCTGGGATTACAGGCATGAGCCACCCGGCCCATTGACTACTTTTTATACCATATCACAAAAATTTTCAGGGCATTTTAATTGGTCAAAAATTTTAAATAAACATATTCCATATAGCAATGTAATTGAGCAGGTTGTTAATGGTCCAGAAAAAGTCTGAAAGTGATCATTAAAATTAAAGGTTGGCCGGGCGCGGTGGCTCAAGCCTGTAATCCCAGCACTTTGGGAGGCCGAGACGGGCGGATCATGAGGTCAGGAGATCGAGACCATCCTGGCTAACACGGTGAAACCCCGTCTCTACTAAAAAATACAAAAAACTAGTCGGGCGAGGTGGCGGGCGCCTGTAGTCCCAGCTACTCGGGAGGCTGAGGCAGGAGAATGGCGTAAACCCGGGAGGCGGAGCTTGCAGTGAGCTGAGATCCGGCCACTGCACTCCAGCCCGGGCGACAGAGCGAGACTCCGTCTCAAAAAAAATAAATAAATAAAATTAAATAAAATTAAATAAAATAAAATAAAATTAAATTAAATTAAAGGTTGATGTAATTAAGACAAAACTGAATGAGAGAGATAATTTGTGGAGTTCCTATCAGCACTTTGCTCTCCACTGATAACACAGACCTGGCTGTCACAGCCATTGAAGTTGTGAGGAGGCAGATGCAAAATTAAACACAAATAGAATGTCATAAATCCAAAAATGCTGGGAACTGATGCATTAGAGTAAGCTACAACAGATAGATTCTGGGCAGCATCCCAATCCTACACTACCTAATTTATTCCCGAGTCCCTCACAGGCAAAGCTGGGTAAAAAGACAAAACACAATGTGTGCCACTTTCATTCTCACTTCTGTCCCAGTATTAAAAATAATTACTAATGGAATAAGATAAGCAAAATGTGAGCTTTCTGTCTTTTATTAAGAGTTATTGGCCGGGCGCAGTGGCTCAAGCCTGTAATCCCAGCACTTTGGGAGGCCGAGACGGGCGGATCACGAGGTCAGGAGATCGAGACCATCCTGGCTAACACCGTGAAACCCCGTCTCTACTAAAAAATACAAAAAAAAAATTAGCCGGGCGAGGTGGCGAGCGCCTGTAGTCCCAGCTACTCGGGAGGCTGAGGCAGGAGAATGGCGTGAACCCGGGAGGCGGAGCTTGCAGTGAGCTGAGATCTGGCCACAGCACTCCAGCTTGGGCGGCAGAGCGAGACTCCGTCTCAAAAAAAAAAAAAAAAAAGAGTTATTATGTATTAACCCCAAGCATTTCAAATATTAGATTATTTATTTCATTATTCAGGCAACAGAAAATTAACTCAAAAAAGTAGTTTTTACATATGAAACATAAGACTGAGTTTCTCATTTCATGGGAAAATATGACAAGAATAAAAATGGAAAAGGCTCAAATTACTTGTAAAGCCTGGAAAAGGTGACCTCAGTGTCAACCACATTCATCTTACGGGTTTCTCCTACGCCCCAACCTCTTTTTTGAGACAGGGTGTCACTCTGTCACCCAGCCTTGATCTCCCTGGGCTCAAGTGATCCTCCCACCTAGCTGGGACCACAGGCACATGCCACCATACCTGGCTAATTTTTTAATTATTTGTGGAGATGAAGTAGGTCTAGCTATGTTGCCCAAGATGGTCTCCAACTCCTGGGTTCCAGCAATCCTTCCACCTAAGCCTCCCAACATGCTGGAATTACACATCTGAGCCACCACGCCTGAGCAACCCAACCTCTTTAAACCTCTTTCTCTCAGATACATTAAATCCAAGCATCACTGTTTATTTATTTATTTATTTATTTATTTTGGAGACTAGGTCTCGCTCTGTCACCTAGGCTGGAGTGCAGTGGTGCAATCATGGGTCACTGCAGCCTCGACCTCCCCAGACTCACGTGATCATCCCACCTCAGGCCTCCGAGTAGCGGGGACACAGGTGCACCGACATGCCTGGCTAATTTTTTCATCATCTGTAAAGACCAGGCCTGGCTCTGTTGTCCAGGCTGGTCTCCAACTCCTGGATTCAAATGATCCTCCCAACTCAGTCTCCCAAAATGCTGGGATTACAGGCATGAGCCACCATGCACGGCCAGGCATCACATTTAATATTGCATTCTCTAATCTGACTGTTAACATACAGTTAAATTTTCTGATTATTTAACAACTCTAAACAGTAACTCTGCTGAAAATGTCAGCTTTGGATGATGGGTTTTGTGGGCACAGCATAAGCCTAACTTCTTATGATGTAGGTCTTGATATTCTAACCACTGGAGCTGAATTTGTGCCTCTGGTTTTGGGCTAAGAGGGTCATCTGAAGCTTAAGAAACTGATTACATGTAAAGATAATCCTGTATATTTTCTCAGCCTCTAGTGACATCACTGCTGATCAACTGTTCATGAATATTAAAACTGCCCCAGCACTAACAGCTCAGTGTGTTGTCTGAGGATCTCTGACACTACCATTTTGCCATAGCTGTTGCTAACAATGATGTGTATTTCCCCGTGGAGGTAAACACACTCTTAATAGCCAAAGATAGTGGAAAGGCACAGTTGCAGGGGAGAATAACATGGTCCTCTAAGAGTTTTCTACACAAAACTCTTGCTTCCCTAACTGGGACTGAAAATTATTCACACACACAAATCAGAGGTATAACTGACTCAAGAAGTTTAAACTAATCTTCCTTTTGTCTTTGACAAGAAACTAATAAAAGAAACATCCAGTAGGATGAAAAAATTCTGAACCCAGTGACAACAGTCTATAACATTTAAGTAGAATTCAAACTTGCTGAGCAACAGTTTTGGAAAGCAGATACAAATGAGTCTTCAGAATGTAGTGTCCCAACTAGTAACCAGCTGGATCAACAGTTGAAATATACAAATGAAAGCTATAAGACTTCATAGCTTTCTTTCATAAAAATATTTTAAAATCTTTCATAAAAATCTTTCATAAACCATGATTGACGTAAAGGATCAACTTCTTGGACTTAACCAGACATTAATAGATTAGACACTACAGGCACTTTATCCCAGGGGATCTAACATGCCCATTACAAACTGGGATACATGTTAAAACTACAAAAGGAAGAAACATTAGAAATAATGGTAATCCTTTCCCATCCATTACAGTCTAAATTGAGCCTTTAATTTTTAAAAAGTGAGAAATCAGTATCTTACATTATAGTGTGTATCTTTTGCAAAGCTCTCTCAAATCCATTTTGACTCTAATTGTGTTTCTGATTAAAATTAACAGTGAGAAAGATGTTCAAATAAATCTGTATCTTCTGCACAGCACCTCTGCATACCTACAGAATAATTTCCTACACTCTATAACCTAGCACATCATTACTGTTGGAGCTTTCCATAAACACTACATCTCAATTCTATCCTTAAAATACTCTTCCTCTCACATGTGAGTATCCTTGACACCACGTAAGTATAGAGACTGTTATTTCTACTTACATTAGAAAAAATATCTGATTCTAAATTAGCCACATTTAAAAGGAAAAAGGGCGTAATTTCTTAAATCCATGAATTCAAAATTCTAATTTTCACCAATTATTTTCTACGAAAGCAAGAAACCAAGTAGAGCTGGCTCACTGGTATAGATCCTAACATGTTAAAGAGATGGTTAAAGGGAAAAGAAAGCACATATTTATCAGAGTTTGCAGTGATTTTATGGAGATGTGGTGATTAACGTTTCTGAGCAAAGAATGTATTTAAATTTTTTTTTTTTGAGACGGAGTCTCACTCTGTTGCCTATGCTGGAATGCAGTGGTGTGATCTCGGTTCACTGCCAACTCTGCCTCCTGGGTTCACGCCATTCTCCTGCCTCAGCCTCTCGAGTAGCTGGGACTACAGACACCTGCCACCATGCCCGGCTAATTTTTTGTATTTTTAGTAGAGACAGGGTTTCACCGTGTCAGCCAGGATGATCTCAATCTCCTGACCTTGTGATCCACCCGCCTTGGCCTCCCAAAGTGCTGGGATTACAGGCAAGAGCCACCCAGAATGTATTTAATTTTAGCTAAATAGGTAGTGAGCATCTATCTCCTTGTCTTCCTGGCAAGTCTTCCCCTTTCTTTGGTTAAAATAACCTCAACTCTCCTTGTAAGTCCGTCCACATTCTATATGGTCTTTATGGAAATGTCAATTGAGAGCAATAAACACACACACACACACACCACACACACACACACACCCCTAAGGGGTAGGCAAATTACCCAAGGTCAATCATATGCTCAGTCCAGGAAATTTGAATCTTATGACAGGAGAATTAAAGCAGTTGGTGCGGTCTTTGAGACCATGATGACCTAAATAAACATCTATCAGGTGGTTTCTGAAGCTCCTCTGAGTTCAGCCTTCAAAGCCTAGTTGTTCAGCATCTTCTGTGCCTATATGTTTCTAACTGCTGTGCCTATGTTTATGGAACCCATCTTTTTCACTCAATAATATATTATGGGTATCTTTCCAGATTGGTTACTATAAATGCACGTCATCACTTTCAACGGCTGCATGCAAGGAAGATAATATAATCTATTTAAATCATTCCTGGCCGGGCGCGGTGGCTCAAGCCTGTAATCCTGGCACTTTGGGAGGCCGAGACGGGCGGATCACAAGGTCAGGAGATCGAGACCATCCTGGCTAACACAGTGAAACCCCGTCTCTACTAAAAAAAAAAATACAAAAAACTAGCCGGGCGAGATGGCGGGCGCCTGTAGTCCCAGCTACTCAGGAGGCTGAGGCAGGGGAATGGCGTGAACCCAGGAGGTGGAGCTTGCAGTGAGCTGAGATCCGGCCACTGCACTCCAACCCGGGCGACAGAGCAAGACTCCGTGTCAAAAAAAAAAAAAAAATCATTCCTTATCTAAGGTTATTTGCTGTTCTTTACTATGCACACATATCTGTTCTAACATTTCCTATTATTTCTTCAGGATAAATTCCCACTAAATGTGGACTTCCTGGGTAGAAGGCTATGCACACTTTGCATTGTGATACATAACAGCAGCTATCTGGAATGAGTGCATCAATGTTTATTTAGGCTGAGAGGACATACCTCCCTTCATCTGCACCAGCACCGAGAATTACCATCATCCTTATCATTCGCATTCCACAACAGGAGATGCCCAAATAATAAGATTACCAAGAGAAGGAACAGCAGAAGTCATCATAACGTGATACCATATATTCAACTTTACCAAATCACTTCAAATCCATAAAGGCCTAAACTGGGTCTAGGCCGGGTGCGGTAGCTCACACCTGTAACCCCAACACTTCAGGAGGCCAAGGCAGGAGGATCCCTTGAGCCCAGGAGTTCAAGACCAGCCTGAGCAACATAGTGAGACTTCATCTCTACAAAAAGAAAAAACAAATTTAATTGACCAGGTGTGGTGATATATGCCTATAGTCCCAGTTACTCAGAAGGCTAAAAGAGGAGGATTGCTGGAACCTAAGAGGCCATGCTGCAGTAAGCATGATTGCACTACTGCACTCCAGCCTGGGTGACAAAGTGAGACCCTGTCTCCAAAAAAATAAAAAAATTCTGTCTAAATTATATTGCCAACATAATCATTAAAAAATACTGTCTTAGTCTGCTCAGGCTGCCATAAAGCCATAGACTGAGTGGCTTAAACAACAGAAATTTATTTTATGTTTATTTTACGGGTTTTTTAATTATCATTATTTGAACAAAAAATAAACAAATAGAGACAAAGTCTCACTATGTTGCCCAGGCTGGTCTGAAACTCCTGTGCTCAAGTGATCCTCTCACCTCAGCCTCCCGAAGTGCTAGGACTACAGGCATGAGTCACCATGCCCAGCCACAACAGAAATCTATTTATTGAAGTTCTGGAGGCTAAAAGTCTAAGATCAAGGTACCAGCAAGGTAGGTTTCATTCTGAGGCTTTTTCTCATGGCTTATAGGCAGCTGCCATCCTGCTGTGTGCTCACATGGGGAGAGAAAAAGCAAACATTCTGATGTCTCTTCTTCTAAGGACACTAACCCCATATGAGGGCCCCCACACTCATGACTTCATCTAACCTTAATTACCTCCTACAGACCCCACTTCCAAATACCATCACACTGGGACTTAGGGCTTCAACATATGAAGGGGGGTGGCAGGGCTCAAATACTCAGTCCATAACAAATGGTATCTACTTTTGCTCTGAATTGTATTTATTTAATGACTAGTAAAACTGAACATTTTGTTTATTGCACATTTTTTTTTTCTTTTAAAAGTGGTCTGCTCTGATTCCATGTCTGAAACAGAAAGTATACAGGATGAACCTGAAACATCTCATCATACCATAAAGCAAGGAAGTTCTGAGATTACTAGAGATACGTCAGAAGGACTCAGGGGCCAACCTAAATAAGCCTCCACTGCCCAAAGAGGGGGCAATTTGAGCATCAAAAGGACAGTAACTGCAATGGACTGAAACACACCACATATGCTAAAATAGGTGTTCATAATGTTATGCAAAAAAATTAAAAACCCTCATCCACCACCACCAGAGGATGCTAAGGGGCCAAATCATAACTTTCAAAACTGGTAAATCAAGGGAAATAATCAGACACTTTTCATACCCTTTCTATACTCTCTATACCTCAAGGTAACCAAATAATTGACAAAGGAGAATTTCTACACACACACACATACACAAATATATATTTCAGCTAATAACTAAATGATAGGATGTAACCATATTGTAATCCCTCCTGAACTCATGGACCAAGTTAACATTCAAGAATGGTTGCTAATTCACAAAAAGAAAGAAATCAGACTTCCTGATGAAAATAATCCTACCCTCACAAAAAAATAAAATTGGATTCTTTTGATTAAAGCTCTACAATGAACTACCAATGTATTGGAAACATAAGAAATAAAAGAGCATGGCCGGGCGCGGTGGCTCAAGCCTGTAATCCCAGCACTTTGGGAGGCCGAGACGGGTGGATCACGAGGTCAGGAGATCGAGACCATCCTGGCTAACCCGGTGAAACCCCATCTCTAGTAAAAAATACAAAAAACGAGCCGGGCGAGGTGGCGGGCACCTGTAGTCCCAGCTACTCGGGAGGCTGAGGCAGGAGAATGGCGTAAACCCAGGAGGCGGAGCTTGTAGTGAGCTGAGATCTGGCTGAGATCGCCCACTCCAGCCTGGGCGACAGAGCGAGACGCAGTCTCAAAAAAAAAAAAAAAAAAGAAAGAAAAGAACGTATTTTACATTACAAGGACGCAAAGAGTAAAATTCAATTTCTTCAATAAAAACTTGCAAAGAAAAAAAAAAGATAGAGAGCCTATAGGTTAAAAGAGATTTTAAACCATCCAATTGCAATGTATGGACCTTATTTGGATCTTAATTCAAACAATCATACATATATAAATATATATGACATGATGTAAACACACAGACACGTACACGCCCACACACACACACAAATATATACTGCAGTCAAGGAGTATTGATTGGATATTTGATGATACTAAGAAAAAACATTTTAAGGTAAGATAATAGTATTGTAAGTATTTTAAGGGGTCTTCTCCTTTTAGAGACATATACTAAAATATTTACAGACAAAATTATCTCTAAATTTGTCTCTACTAAAAACAGCAAAAAAATTAGCCGAGTGTTGTGGCGGGCACCTGTAATCCCAGCTACTTGGGAAGCTGAGGCAAAGAGAATTGCTTGAACCCGGGAGGTGGAGGTTGCAGTGAGCCGAGATCGTGCCACTGCACTCCAGCCTGGGTGACAGTGAGCAGCGGGGTGGAGTTTCAGTGCTTGCACTTTGGAGTGAAGCGAACCGGTAAGGCCAGAACGGCAACTTCATGAGCGCTCTCAAGACTGTCAATAAGATACTGCAGATCAACAAAGATGATGTAACTGGCATGCACTGTAAAGTGGTATGCCTTATCCAGACTGGAAGTTTCAAGGAAGCCCTGAATGTCATCAATACTTGCACCAAACTGTTAGCCAATAACTCTCTCCTTTGAAAAGGTGTATTGCAAGTACAGGTGAATTGAGAATGCCTTGAAGACAATAGAAAGTGCCAACCAGCAGACAGAAAAACTGAAGGAGCTTTATGGACAAGTGTTATACCGTTTGGAATGCTATGATGAATATTTAGCAGCATAAATAGATCTCGTCTGAAACTCCCACGATGATTATGATGAGGAGAGGAAAACAAACCCTTCAGCATTTGCTGCAGCTCAAAGCAATTGGGAAAAAGTGGCTCCAGAGAGCCTGGGCTTCCAAGAAGGCACACATGAGCTGTGCTACAACACTGCATGCGCACTGATCCACAGCCAGCTGAACCAGGCCATGAAAATCCTACAAAAAGCTGAAGGTCTTTGCCACCATTCATTATCAGAAGGCACTGATGGGACTGAGGAAGACCCACAGGCAGGACTGGCCATCATTCACGGTCAGATGGCCTATATCCTGCAGCTTCAGGGTCGAACAGAGGAGGCTTTGCAACTTTACAATCAAATAATAAAACTAAAACCAACCGATGTGGGGTGACTAACTGTAATTGCAAATAACATCATTACCATTAACAAGGACCAAAATGTCTTTGACTCCAAGAAGAAAGTGAAATTAACCAATGCGGAAAGAGTAGAGTTTAAGCTTTCCAAGAAACAACTACAAGCTATAGAATTTAACAAAGCTGGCTGGGCGCAGTGGCTCATGCCTGTAACCCCGGCACTTTGGGAGGCAGAGGCAGGCGGATCACAAGGTCAGGAGTTCGAGACCAGCCTGGCCAATATGGCGAAACCCCGTCTCTACTAAAAATACAAAAATTAGCCGGGCATGGTGGCGCATGCCTGTAGTCCCGGCTACTAGGGAGGCTGAGGCAGAAGAATCGCTTGAACCGGGGAGGTAAAGGTTGCAGTGAGCCGAGGTCACACCACTGCACTCCAGCTTGGGTGATAGAGCGAGACACCGCCTCCAAAAAAAAAAAAGAAAAGAAAAGAATTTAACAAGGCATTACTTGCTATGTACACAAACCAGGCCAAACAATGCCTCAAAATATCCGCCTATTTACAGTCCCACAGTCCCGAGTATCTCTAACCTGTGTTAATCCAAGCCGCCCAGCTCTGTGTGAAAAGCAGCACACAAAAGCAATAGAGTTGCTTCAGGAATTTTCAGATCAGCATCAAGAAAATGCAGTTGAAATTAAGCTGACCATGGCACAGTTGAAAATTTCTCAGGAGAATATTTCTTAGCATGTCTAATATTGAGAAGCATAGAGGAGTTAATGCAGAAACCAGGCATGGTGTCTGCATTAGCGACCATGTATAGCCACAAAGAAGATATTAATAGTACCATTGATGTCTTCACACAAGCTATCCGGTGGTATCAAAACCATCAGCTCAAATCTCCTGCTCATTTGTCCTTGATAAGAGAAGCTGCAAACTTCAAGCCCAAATATGGGCAGGAGGAGGAGGCAATTAGTGACCTAGAACAGCTATGGAAACAAAATCCAAAAGATATTCACACCCTGGCACAGCTTATTTCTGCTTACTCACTTGTAGATCCAGAGAAAGGCAAAGCTCTTAGTAAACACTTGCCATCATCAGATAGTATGTCTCTAAAAGTAGATGTTGAGGCTCTTGAAAATTCTCCTGGTACTACGTACATTTGGAAGGGTGGAAAAGTTACTAGAGATAGTCAACCAAAGGAACAAAGAAAGGGAGATTTGAAAAAGAAAAAGAAGGGAAAATTGCCTAAGAATTATGACCCAAAAGTTACCCCAGATCCAGAAAGATGGCTGCCAATGCGAGAATGTTCTTTCTATCTGGGGAAGAAGGAAAGGTAAAAAGAAGGATCAGTTGGAAAAGGGACCCAGGGAGCAACTGCAGGAGCTTCATCTGAACTGGATGCCAGTAAAACTGTGAGCAGCCCACCCACCTCCCCAGGACCTGGCAGTGCAGCAACACTATCTGCCTCTACAAGTAACATCATACCCCCAAGACAACAGAAACCTGCAGGGGCTCCAGCAACAAAAAAGAAACAGCAGGTTGGGCGCGGTGGCTCACACCTGTAATCCCAGCACTTTGGGAGGCTGAGGCAGGTGGATCACGAGGTCAGGAGATCGAGACCATCCTGGCTAACACAGTGAAACCCTGTCTCCACTAAAAATACAAAAAATTAGCGGGGTGTGGTAGCAGGCACCTGTAGTCCCAGCTACTCGGGAGACTGAGGCAGGAGAATGGCATGTACCCGGGAGGCGGAGCTTGCAGTGAGCTGAGATCTGGCCACTGCACTCCAGCCTGGGCCACAGAGCGAGACTCCGTCTCAAAAAAAAAAAAAAGGAATATAATAAAGGTAAACACAGCAAGAAGCACAGAACTTCTCCCTCTTCATCTCCATATTTTCATAAATAATTTCTTGTGTTTCAAATGGGAAACATCTTCCTCAAAGTCTGCTTAGTGAGATATGGTCTACCGGTTGCCTCATAGCTTTGTACAGATTATGAGGACTGAAAATACGCCCAGGTGTGGTGGCTCACGCCTGTAATCAATGCCAGCACTTTGGGAGGCCGAGGCAGATGGATCACGAGGTCAGGAGTTCAAGACCAATCTGGCCAACACAGTGAAACCCTGTCTCTACTAAACATACAAAAATTAGCTGGGTGTGGTGGCACATACCTGTAGTCCCAGCTACTCACGTGGCTGAGGCAGGAGAATCACTTGAACCTGGGAGGCGGAGCTTGCAGTGAGCCCAGATGGGGCCATTGCACTCCAGCCTGGGCGATGGGGCAAGACCCTATCTCAAAAAAAAAAAAAAAGAAAACAATTGGGCATTTACCCATCTTGGTATCTGTTGTATCCTTTATCTGTGTGTGCTGATTTGATCTTTTTTCAGTTTCACAAGCCTTATCTAAGGTTTTCCAGGATTTAAACAGAAACTACTACTACTATTTCAGTTAGAGTCTGAAGACACTTCTGTTCAAGTCCCACTTTAAATTATGTCTTAGGAGGCCTTAGGTGACTGAAAGTGTAATCTTCTGAGCATTCCAAAATATCTGCTAAGAAATATCATGTGATAAAGAGGGACCTTCTTAATACACTGATGTTCTTCACTTAACTAAATGAATGGCCACAAGAAAAAAAAGATTTCATGATAAAAAGTTGAAATGTTGGGAGGCCGAGACGGGCGGATCACGAGGTCAGGAGATCGAGACCATCCTGGTTAACACGGTGAAACCCCGTCTCTACTAAAAAATACAAAAACCTAGCGGGGCGAGGTGGCAGGCGCCTGTAGTCCCAGCTACACGGGAGGCTGAGGCAGGAGAATGGCGTAAACCCGGGAGGCAGAGCTTGCAGTGAGCTGAGATCCTGCCACTGCACCCCAGCCTGGGCGACAGAGCGAGACTCCGTCTCAAAAAAAAAAAAAAAAAAAAGTTGAAATGTAAAGAAAAAAAGATCTGTTCATGTCCTTAGCCCATTTTTCTAATGAACTGTTCATCTTTTTCTCATTGATTTTTATGGCTCTATATAAACTGAGATGCTTAATATATGTTGCACATATTTTTCCAGTTTGTCATTTGTCGTTTTGCTCATGCCATTCTTCACTATACAGACACTGAAAATAACATACGCTGTAAAAACTGCTGTCAAATCTTTTACTTTATAGGTTTCCATTTGGTGTTAAGCTTAGAAAGACTTTTTCCATACTGGAATTCTATTAACATTTACCTATATTTCCCTTTAAGATTTACTGAATTTTAAAGGAGTCCTATAAATGAATATATCTTTCCATTCAGCGAAATATACCACCACTGTAGCTGGAATTAAAAACCACAACATCTGCATCAGCCACAATTTCAGAAAGATGTGCTATAAATGTCATCATCCATATAGAAGGGAAGTGATAGGACCCACCAAGGATTTAACACACTTATTGGTTTTATTCCCCATGGGTCCTTATTTTAAAGAGTTGCTACGCATTAAATAATAACTAATTTGCTTTAACTCATTTAATTAAATTTGTTTTAATAAAACAAGTGTTCTATAACTTCTAGTCAGAGTTCCTGATCATTGCCTCATGGTCTTTTCACTAAGGTCAAATACAAAGTTCCTGATCATCATGAAGTACCACAGTTACTAACACTTAGTATACAAAAATCTAGAACGTTTATCAACAAAATGTGGTATATACATACAACGGAATATTATTCAGTTTTCAGAAGGATGGGAATTCGGCTGGGCGTGGTGGCTCATGCCTGTAAACCGGGCACTTCGGGAGGCCTAGCTGGGAGGACTGCTTGAGCCCAAGAGTTCAAGACCAGCCTGGGCAACATAGTGAGACCTTGTCTCTATAAACAACAGCAAGAACAAAAGGATGCAAATGCTGACACATGCTATAACATGGATGAACCCTGAGGACATCATGCTAAGTGAAATAAGCCAGTCATGAAAGGACAATTACTGTGTGATTCCACTTACATGAGGTACCTAGAGTAGTCAAATTCGTAGAGATAGAAAATAGAGGGGTGGGTTCCAAGGGATGCAGAGAGGGGAAAACAAGTAGTTTGGGTTTAACAGGTCTGGAGTTTCAGTTTGGGAATCTGAACAAAGTTCTGGACAGAAGTGATGGCTGCATGACAACGTGAATGTACTTAATGCCACTGAACCATACACTTAAAATTTGTTTTTTTTTTTTCCTTTGAGACAGAGTTTCGCTGTGTCACCCAGGCTGGAGTGCAGTGGTGCAACCTCTGCTCACTGCAACCTTACAGCAACCTCAGCCTCCCAGGTTCAAGCAATTCTTTCACCTCTGCCTCTCAGGTGGCTGGGATTACAGGTGTGTGCCACAATGACTAGTTAATTTTTGTATTTTTAGTACAGACAGGGTTTCACCATGTTGGTCAGGCTGGTCTTGAACTCCTGGCCTAAAGGGATCCACCTGCCTCAGCCTCCCAAAGTACTGGGATTATAGGCGTGAGCCACCCCACCCAACCAGGATGATAAATTTTATGGTATGCACACTTTACCACAAAAAAATCAGTATGTTAGGATTTAGAAACTAAATTAACACTATCTCAGCCAAATTTTTAAAAATTGACATTTTAATTACATATTCCATGCAGTCTCAACTACAGACAAATGTACAATTTCTGTAAGGCTTTTGGTAATATTGAAATGCTTCACAGAATCCTAAATAGAAACCCATGCAGTAACTAAATCACAGCATTGCTTAAGAGGTTGTACTCAATGTTTAAATGCGTTTTACAAATCACATTCATAGTTGAGCCACTCTATCTTCACTTTCTCCAGGAATTGTTTGTTGATGCTGTAAATGAGTAGAAGAGATGAAGAAACATTCCCACCTAGCTTAGCCATGCACATGGTAGCCACTCCACAAACCTTCCTGAATTTAGATACTGGAATCTATAGCAAAATCAAAAAGAAAACCTGGGCTTCCCACTGTCCTATAAACTATCCAGTGAGAGGGCTGAAATTTGGCCTGACCCTCCTTTCATTACTCACCATCTCAGCGTCAATGTTGGATGATTCCATTTAAAACAGGCTTCAGGTACCACACATTGCTTTATGGGTTAAAAATCTTTTTCTATTCAGAGTTTTGGTAGGTAAAAAACTGTGAATAACCAAACTAGCATTCTTAGAACTCCATATGCAAGGCTGAAAGGTAAATATGATTTAAATATGATTTATACACACAAACTTTCTAAATGAAGAGGACATTATTTTAAAATAAACAATAGTAAATGCATAAAGTTCGTATTTCTCAACCACGGGAAGCAATCATGACTTCCTAATCATCTTCCATGTATGAAAGTTCCATTGTGTTGAAAAAATTTTTCCCCATACTCCTCCCTCTAATTCAGCACTACGGACTTTAACTTTGGAAGCCAACACCTCCCCACATAATGTAAAAAACAAAACCAAAAATAAATAAACCTGCTACTTCCACAGCCCTAATATACAGCTCTTAAAATTCTTAAAGGAAATTCACATCGTCTAACAACTGTCATACAAATTAAGTACTATTCTTTCAACTGAGGAACTAAACATCAAATTTAGCTATTCACAATTTATTCATATCAGCACTTCCATGCCAGTTATCTAACAAGGACTTCACTAGAAGACAGGACACTTGTGACTCTCCCATTCAGAACGTGGCTATCACTGCACAACGTGAGATGAGTGTGCCCATGGCCTCTCTGGATTGCAGCCTGGCTATGTGCAAGGTGCCCTATCACTTGTCATCCATCACAATCTCACACTCCAGCAATCTGGCGCTGCGCAGCCCGGGGAGAACTTTCCAGGACCACGGCACCATTCCCAGCGGGTTTGTCTGCAAGAACTTCAACTGAGAAATGGAGACCCCAGACACGGAGTAAGAGGCATAAAGGAAGGGACTCACACCCACCCCTACAACGGGTTTTTATGTTCTTCAAAACCTTCGAAATAACTTCCTCTGCGCTTTTTCATAAACCTGCCTATCGCAATGACTTAATGGATACCCTTAAGGTGCTGAACTACTGTAAAACAAAAGGGGGGTGGGGGAGACCCCAAAGAGATCCAGAAGACAGTTCCTGGCGAGGAGAGTTGATTATCCCCGACGGGAAAGTCTTAAGAGACTTTCTGATGACAAGGGCAGTTCAGCAGGTAGAAGGAATAGGTCCCTAACGGACATCAACCCCGGAGAGGGCCGTGTCACCCTCACTTCCTTCCACAAAGCCAGGCCACCCTCACCTTCCCACCCCTGAAGCGGTGTCGCCACAGGAAGAAGTAGACACCTTCCAGCTAATTACCCCAAGCGGGTCAAACTTTGGAATCGGCGTCCTGCTCTGTGTTGTGGAGCGCATGGCAAAGAGGAAGGCTTGGCTGGGAGCAGAATCTCCGTGATTTGCCAGAGGAAACAGCACAGACTCCAGACAGCAGAAGCGCCGGGATTTCCATGCAGCTGCCACGACAGGTGACCGGGCCCGCTCTGCAGACACCCGGCTTGCCCGGGGGCTTCGCGAAAGGTGGGGCGGGCGGGCTGGGGAGACCGGCCGGCAGGGGAGGTGGCAGCGCGGCTGGGGAAGCCGCTCGGGCCCGACGCCGGGGAGGAAGAGGAGGAGCGCAGCCCAGTCTCCCTGGGGAAACCGTTTTCAGGGATTTTCTGTCTCCACAATTAAGAAAAAAAAAAATGGCTCCAAGCCAAACGCCTCCCGATCTCACACACACACCACACGCACCACCCCACACGCACGCCCGCCCCGCGCTCAGCTTTCGCCCCATTTTCTCACACGCGGAGACAAAAGGCTCCCACAGCCAAGCAGCGGCCACGGCCGCCGGGCCCGGGTCAGACGCCCCCTCGCGCCGCCCCCTCCCGAGACTCCCGCAGCCGCCGCCCCGACCCCTGCCCGCCGCGCTCTCCAAGCTCGTCGCGCCGACCCCGGGGCCCGCCGCAGGGGGACACACGCCCGGCGGGGCAGGGATGGCGCTCGGGCCGGCGCCCCCTCCCGCGGGACTGCGCGGCGCCCAGCCCGCCGCGGCGGCGACAGCGGCCCCGCGCCAGCTCACCTCCGGGCGGCCGTGGCGGCAGCCCCAGCGGCTCCTCCGCGCCTCTCCGCCTCCGGCAGCCCCGCGTCGTCGTCGTCGCCGCCGCCGCCGCCGCCGCCGCCTCCCCCAGCGTCTCGGCCGAGTCTCCGCCTCCCTCCACCGCCACCGCCGCCGCCGCCGGCCCGGCTGCGCGCCACGTGACCGCGCCACGTGACCCGGCGCGGCGAGCGGCGCCTCCCCGGCCGGCGCTACCGCCCCGGCCCCGGCCGCCGGCCGTTGGCGCCCCTCGGCCGCCCTCCTTCCCCGGCTCAGGGCTCGCGTCCCCCACGCCCCGCCGCGGGCCGCCGCGCCACCCGCCACCGGAGCCGCCGCCTGCCCGAGCCACCTGCTCGCACCCCAGGCGCCGCCACCCCGGGAGACCCCCACCGCGCCACGGTGCTCACGATGCCCACAGTGCCGGGCCTAGGCCTCCAGTCTCCTGGCTCGGGACGGCCTCAGCACCCGGGCACCGCGCCGCTTGCGAGCCGTCTGAACTTCGTTTGAGCCGGAAGTGGACGTCCCAGTCCCATTATGTCTTACAGGGAAAGCCGCCGGGAGCACAGAGGCGCTGGCACCACCGACCCGCGCAGCTCCCCGGGAAACGGTCACCGGAGTGGCCGCGATGGTGACATCCCAGACAGAGGATCTCTTATTCAGTTGTCTATGGAGAAAGGACCGGATAGCGTCATTTTAACTTAGAGAAGAACAATTCACAGCCTTCCCCCTCCTGTTAAATGGATGTCCTGTTAACAACGAAACTTCATACTCTCCTTTTTCCAGCTTGTGCAAAGAAATAGCATAGCTGATTGTGTGCCTCTTCACATGTGTAGTTAACAAAACAACAACAACAACAAAAAAAGCAGCATTCTTTTTTCCTTGATTTGCAGCATTAGAGGCCCCATATGGTTAGGAATAGCAGCCACTATTCCACAAGGGCTCAGCATTGTTTTCTAGTTTGCCTGTCTGCAAAAGTTTTCGAATCCGTTTCAGACTTAGGAATTCCTGATTCTGTGAATATTGTCAAAAAAAAAAATGTTGGACCGAGTTTGTTAAATTCTGAAATTCCATGCCTCGCCTCAGCCTCCCGAGTAGCTAGTGACTACAGGTACCCGTCACCGTGCCCAGCTCATGTGTGACTTTTTTTTTTTTTTTTTAAGTGTGGGAGTCTCGCTTTGTTGCCCTGCTCATCTCGGACTCTTGGCTCCAAGTGATCCTCCTGCCTCTGCCTTTCAAAGTGTTGGGATTACAGGCATAAGCCACCACACTTGGCCTAATTTTATAAATTTTGACAAATGCTACCTAGACTTTTTTTTATTTTAAAAAAGGTAAGCCAAGCGTGGCGTGTAGTCCCAGTTACTCCAGAGGCTGAGGCGGGTGGATCCCTAGAGACCAGGAGCTGGGGGCTGCAGTGAGCTATAATCATGCCTGTGGACTCCAGCCTGAGCATAGCGAAACCCGGCTCTAACAAAAGAAAATTAAATTTTAATTTAAAAGTAACTAAAACAAGAATAGTTTCCTCATGTTTGAATGCGCATAAATATAATGCACTTAACTGTGGTCCCAGCTACTCCCGGAGGCTAAGGCACCAGAATCCTTCGAACCCCGGGAGGCAGAGGTTGCAGGGAGCCGAGATTGCACCACTGCACTCCAGCCTGGGTGACAGTGAGACCTTGTCTCAAAAAGATTATATTATATATGTATAATGCATTTAATAAAAGTATTAAGATCAGCATTATTTGATGCTATTTTATAAGCACTCCGAAACTTAATTTTGAAAACTTTAATAAAACTACATTTACATCTTAAAGTACCTTAAAAGATAATCTTCATTCAATGTAATTAGTATTGCACTTCAGTTTAGTGCTCAATATTGTGTTAAATACTGTGGAGAGATAAAGGAAGAATATGGCCCTTCAAAATTTAAAATTTCTAGACAGAGTTACTTTAAAATATGTGCATAACTTTTTTTTTTTTTTTTTGAGACGGAGTCTCGCTCTGTCGCCCAGGCTGGGGTGCAGTGGTGTGATTTCAGCTCACTACAACCTCTGCCTCCCAGGTTCAAGCAATTCTCCTGCCTCAGACTCCTGAGTAGCTGGGATTACAGGCGCTGCCACTGTGCCCATCTGATTTTGTATTTTTAATAGAGACGAGGTTTCACCATGTTGACCAGGCTGGTCTCCAACGCCTGACCTCAGGTTATCTGCCCACCTTGGCCTCTCCAAAGTGCTGGGATTACAGGCGTGAGTCACCACGCCTGGCCAAAATATATATATAACTTTTTTTTTTTTTTTGAGATGGAGTTTCACTCTTGTTGCCCAGGCTGGAGTGCAATGGCGCGATCCCAGCTCACCACAACCTCCGCCTCCCAGGTTCAAGCGATTCTCCTGCTGCAGCCTCCCTAGTAGATGGCATTACAGGCATGTGCCACCATGCCCGGCTAATTTTGTATTTTTAGTAGAGACGGGGTTTCTCCATGTTGGTCAGGCTGGTCTCGAACTCCTGACCTCAGGTGATCCACCGCCCCCCCTCCCCCGGCCTCCCAAAGTGCTGGGATTACAGGTACAAGCCACTGTGCCCGGCCTATACATAACATTTTTTAAACCCTTTCTCTCTTGCACGTGCTCTCTCTCTCTCTCTCACACACACACACACACACACACACACACACACACACACAGATCAGGGATCAGCGTTCATTTCCCTGGCCTGGAGCAAATTATGGAAAATGTGACCCTTGCTGTCAGACTAAAGAGCAAAGAGATTAAAGATGAACTTTCTTGGCTCAATAAATACAATCTACATAACAGTATAAAAATGATATAACAAATACCATCAAGAATGAATAATACAGGTGTTCTTTCTTCTGCAAAATGAAAAAAAAAAAATACTAACCTTGAAACTACTCTTCTACTAATACCACAGTTTTCCATAAGGCCCACAGGTATAAACTCTCTTTTATCTAGCACTTCTTGGGTACAAATACACCCACCTCTCAGCAAAACTGAGAAGTCCCTCAAGTTTGTTTTCTGCCTGTGTCATTTTGCATAGTGTCAGTGGTTTTGCAAATGTCTTTGGAGCAAGTATCTTCGCTGAAGTCCTGGTTCTACCACTTATTAACAAGTGACAAACAAGAACAATATTCCAAACGCTGTGTCTTTAGCCATACATTCAAAAACCAATGTCTACCTCCCAGGGCTGTTGAAATAGTCAAATAAAACATGTAAATTATATGCCTGGCACACAAAAGGTGCTCAATCAAAAAATAATACTTGGGCTAAGCAAAATGGCTCATGCCTGTATTCCCAGTACTTTGGGAGGGCAAGGCAGGTGGGTCACCTGTGATCATGAATTCAAGACCAGCCTGACCAACATGACAAAACCCCATCGCTGCTAAAAATACAAAAATTAGCCAAGCATGGTGGCACACACCTGTAATCCCAGCTACTTGTGAGGCTGAGGCAGGAGAATCACTTGAATCCAGGAGGCAGAGGTTGCAGTGAGCCGAGATCATGCCACTGCACTCCACCCTGGGCAACACAGCGAGACTCTGTCTCAATAATAATAATAAGCCAGGCGCGGTGGCTCACGCCTGTAATCCCAGCACTTTGGGAGGCCAAGGTGGGCGGACCACCTGAGGTCGGGAGTGCGAGACCGGCCTGACCAATATGGAGAAACCCTATCTCTACTAAAAATACCAAAAATTAGCTGGGCATGGTGGCGCATGCCTGTAATCCCAGCTACTCAGGAGGCTGAGGTAGAAAAATGACTTGAACCCAGGAGGCGGAGGTTGCGGTGAGCTGAGATTGTGCCATTGCACTCCAGCCTGGGTAAAAAGAGTGAAACTCCGTCTCAAAAAAAAAAAATACTGCTACTACTAACAATAATACCTCCAGCCTGAACATGGTGAAACCTCGTCTCTACTAAAAATACGAAAATTAACCTGGTGTGGTGGCGGGCGCCTGTAGTCCCAGCTACTCAGCAGGCTGAAGCAAGAGAATTGCTTGAACCTGGGGGACAGAGTTTGCAGTGAGCCAAGATTGTGCCACTGCATTCCACCCTGGGCGACAGAGTGAGTCTCCATCTCAAAAATAATAATATCTAAGGACCAGACACGGTGGTGGCACACACCTGTAGTCCCCTGCTACTCGGTGGCTGAGGTGGGAGGATCACTTAAGCCCAGGAGTTAGAGGCTGCAGTGAGCCGTGATCAAGCCATAGCCCTCCAACCTGGGCGACAGAGTGAGACCTTGTTTCTGAAAAATAACAATGATAATAATAGCTAAGTTTTATTAAATGCTTACCATGGGCCAAACTCTGTGCCTTGTTTGTTCTTATTTTTGCTGTTCTTTCTGTTCCCTGTTTCCCTCAGTGTGTGCCTTCTGGCCCCTACCTTACCCCTGCCCCCTTAGGAATCTACTCTCCCTCTGCATGTTCAGAATGAAAGTGATTTAAAACTTTTAAAAGTCATTTATAACAATCTGTTACATCTGTTATGAATTTTTTTTGAGACAGGATCTTGCTCTGTTGCCCAGGCTGGAGTGTAGTGGTACAATCTTGGCTCACTGCAGCCTCAACCTTCCAGGCTCAAGTGACCCTCCCAGCTCAGCCTCCCAAGTAGCTAGGACCACAAGCGCGCACCACCACACCAGGCTAATTTTTAAAATTTTTTGTAGAGACGAGGTCTCAACTGTATTGCTCCTAGGCTCAAGCCAGTCTTCCTGCCTTGACCTCCCAAAGGGCTGGGATTACAGGCATGAGCCTCCCAGCCCTTTGAGAGGCCTGCATTTTATGCTTCTCTAAAAACCTTTCTAATTGTGAAATGAAAAATGTTGCTGCTTATTTAGAAATCGGCGACATTTGGGAGCCATTAGGAGGGAGATCTGGTAATGGGGACCTTTCCACTGTCCTTTGAAATCCCACAGGTCCAATTAGTCCCATTTTATTGTGTTTAAATACTTTTAAACAGTAGATTTTGGCAACACACTTGAAGAAATTAAAATCACATAATAATTGCAAAATGATAATTGCTAGAAGAAACAGCGTCCCCCATGTGGCATTCATGATCGTGACTCTTGTCAGCTGGCTGGCCTGTAACTCTAGAGTCAAGTTTGGGAAAAGCTTCTTACTACCCTGACCAAGCTCCCAAAAGTTCTGAGATACGTGACCTTTCTTTGAAAGTTACTCTTGAAATAACTTTCCCGGCCAGGCACAGTGGCTCACACCTGGAATGCCAGCACTTTGGGAGTCTGAGGCAGGCAGATCACAAGGTCAGGAGATCAAGACCATCCGTAAACCCTGTCTTCACTAAAAATACAAAAAATTAGCCAGGCGTGGTGCTGGGCGCCTATAGTCCCAGCTACTCGAGAGGCTGAGGCAGGAGAATGGCATGAACCCGGGAGGTGGAGCTTGCAGTGAGCCTAGATGGCGCCACTGCAGTCCAGCCTGGGCAACAGAGCAAGACTCCGTCTCTAAATAAATAAATAAATAAATAAATAAAACTTTCCTTTACATCTGCCTTGGGTCACACAGTGGGCTCAGAGCCCAACTGAATCTGATAGGCATTCTGGTAACAGTATATCTTGACCACTCATTAAAACGTGGCTGTGCTCCTGGCGGTGGTTAAGCACCACTGTCCCACCCTAAGGCTGGGCCTGAAGGCACAAGGGATCCGCAGTCACAGCCAGCCGGGCACCTGGGTTGGCCTCTGTTCCCTTCCCTTCTCTCCACACTTCTTTGCACCCCTCCCTGGTCATGATGTTCCTCTAAGACATCCAGACAATGAAGCTCCGGCAGCTCTTCTCACAGGCCTCTTCTCTGCTTCCCTGTCACCAAGCAGCCTGCTGGGCGACTCCCCTCCCTCCTGGCTGCAATATAACTCAGAGCCCAAAGTTTCCGCTGTCTCAAGCCCTTCAGCCACCAAGACACTCAGGAAGGGAATAGGGAAACTGGATCCTGGACATAAGGAGATGGCAGAGGAGTCAGAGCTTTTGAAGAATAAGACGCAAACCCTTCCCCTTTCAAGGTGTCCTGAAGGTGAAAAATACCAGCACTAGCTGAGGCTTCATCACTGGAAACCAGCATCTGGCACCAGGGGAAACGCTGTAGCCCTGCCGTGCTCCACTCAGCCATGCCTCATGCGGACTGTCCTGCAGTTCTGGAGGCCACCACAGCCACACGTTAAGAAAGAGTGATGAGTTGCAGCACATCCTTTTGAAGGGTGGCCAGGATGGTAAGGACTCTAGAAGCTGTCTTACAACGTCATACAGTTTTTTAAACATCTGATGAAGAAAATAAGAATGTTTAACCTGGGAAGAAACACACTTACAAGCCCCTGCTGGTGAACTTTATCCCATTGAGAGCCATTGTATGGGAGGGTTGTTCCTTTTTTCATTTTTTGAGGCAGAGTCTCGCTCTGTCACCAGGCTTAAGTTAAGTGGCGCAATCTCGGCTCACTGCAACCTCCGCCTCCAAGGTTCTAGTGATTCTCCTGCCTCAGCCTCCTGAGTAGCCGGGACTACAGGCGTGCACTACCACGCCCAGCTAATTTTTGTATTTTTAGTAGAGACGGGGTTTCACCATGTTGGCCAGATGGTCTCAATCTCTTGACCTTGTGATCTGCCCGCCTCGCCCTCCCAAAGCGCTGGGATTACAGGCATGAGCCACCGTGCCTGGCTGGATTGTTCCTTTTTGATTATTCATTGAGTTTCTACTTTGAACCAGGCACTGTCCAAATGAGAACAAGTATGTGGGAACCTATGAAGGGGCTTTGGATCAGAAAAGGGCCTCTGCTAGGGCGGTCACCCAGGAGGTGTGTGGCCTTGCAAAGTAGCCTTAGCCCACCTACTTCTATCCTTTGACTTTGGTGGCCTGGGCTGGATGCACAGAATGCAACCCAGGGCCCTACTCACCCTCTGCCTTAAAGGCTCGAGGCTCTAGTCAGCTAACTCTTCCCCTTCCCAGGCTGCTCAGAGCCTCCCAGAGCAAAATAATACCTGGACCAAGATCTAGAACCAAAAGGACTGCTTGGCTCACTCTGGAAGGGAGAAAATGGCTTACAAGAAAAGAGAGCTTTTGTCATTGTCTCCTTCTTCCCATCTAGGAGAAGAGAGGAGGTGAGCAGGCTGCAGTACTTTGTACACAGTTGAAGCACCACTCACTCTCCTTCCTCCCGATCCTTTCATTGCTGAGGTGGTCCTTTACGGCCCTGAATTCTGAGCAGACTCTCAGTAGATGCACATAGTTCGGTACACATTTTCTTTTTTTGTTTGAGACAAGGTCTTGTTCTATTGTCCTGGCTGGAGTGCAGTGGCGTGATCATAGCTCACTGCAGCCTCTACTTCTCCAGGCTCAGATGATCCTCCTGCTGCAGCCTCCTGAGTAGTGGGACCACAGGTGCATGCCACCACACCTGGCTAATTTTTTATTTTTTTGTAAAGATGGGTGTCTCACCATCCTGGCTAACATAGTGAAACTCCACCTCTACTAAAAATACAAAAACATTAGCCAGGCATGGTGGCAGGCACCTGTGGTCCCAGCTACTTGGGAGGCTGAGGCAGGAGAATGGAGTGAACCCGGGAGGTGGAGCTTGCAGTAAACCGAGATCTCACCACTGCACTCCAGCCTGGGCCACAGAGCGAGACTCCATCTCATAAAAAAAAAAAAAAAAAAAAAAAAAAAAAGATGAGGGTCTCACTGTTGTCCAGGCTAGTCTCAAACTCCTGGGCTCAAGCAATCCACCCACCTCAGCCTCCCAGAGTGCTGGAATTACAGGTGAGAGCCACTGCACCTAGCCCACACTTTCTTTAAGCAGGGTGGTCGACAGTTCAAAAGACATTGACTTGGGGCCAGGTGCAGTGGCTCACATCTGTAATCCTGGCACTTTGGGAGACTGAGGTGGGCGGATCACTGGAGGTCAGGAGTTTAAGACAAGCCTGGCCAACATAGTGAAAACCCATCTTTACTAAAAATACGAAAATTATCTGGATGTGGTGGCACACGCCTGTAATTCCAGCTACGCAGGAGGCTGAGACAGGAGAATCACTTGAACCTGGGAGGCAGAAGTTGCAGTGAGCTAAGATAGTGTCACTGCACTCCAGCCTGGAGACAGAGCAAGACACCATCTCAAAACAAACAACAACAACAATAAAAAGGCACTGATTTGGTCTTAGGTAAGCAGCTGTTAAGGCAGGTAGCCATAACTGTTTTGGGAAACATTTTTTTCTGGCAGTGTTCTAAAGCTTTCCTACCTCTTGATGTGTAGAAGTGTTCCCTGGGGCCGGGCGTGGTGGCTCATGCCTGTAATCCCAACACTTTGGGAGGCTGAGGTGGGCGGATCACCTGAGGTCAGGAGTTCGAGACCAGCCTGGCCACCATGGTGAAACCCCCCCCATCTCTAGTAAAAACACAAAAAGACTAGCCAGGTGTGGTGGCAGGCACCTGTAGTCCCAGCTACTCAGGAGGCTGAGGCACGAGAATTGCTTGAACCCAGGAGGTGTAGGTTGCAGTGAGCTGAGATCGCGCCACTGCACTGCACTCCAGCCAGTTGACAGAGTGAGACTCCATCTCAAAAAAAAAAAAAAGAAAAAAAGAAAAAATGTTCTCTAGGACAGAGGAAGAGTGATTTTATAAAAGAAACTCGTTAGCATTAGGAGATATACCTAATGTAAATGACAAGTTAATGGGTGCAGCACACCAACATGGCACATGTTTACATATGTAACAAACCTGCATGTTGTACACATGTACCCTAGAACTTAAAGTAAAATAATAATTAAAAAATAAAAAAAATAAAAAAATAAACTTGCATTCCTCTAGGAGGAAAGGGATCAATGACCCCCACACCTTCCTCTACAAGGCTCAGCATGAAGGGTGTGATGGGCTGGACCTGTCCAAGGCCCGTGTCAGGGGAGGCCTGGAGGCCTTGAAGTTCGGTGACTGAGAGAGCAGAGCGAAATGGAATCCATGATTTACTCGTGGGGCCATGTGGGAAGGAGCCAGCATGGAGGCCCAGGGCTGGGAGGTGTTGGTGCTGGAGCCAGTTTTGAGCCAAGCCTCAGGAAGCTGCTGGGTGAGAGAGCCATGGACCTGGCAGCCGAGGGCTGTCATGTCTGAGCCTGAAGACTATTGTAGCTGAAGCATCATTCAGTGGACATGACTTCCCTCAAATAGCGATCCCCTTAAACGCTTTGGTCTTATCTGTCGTATAGAATCTGTTTGTTCTATCTGGTTTTGTGTTTGTGTTCACCACCACTTGGAAGAACTAATCAAGACTTCTGAAGAAGAGACCGTCACATGGCCTGGGTTCTCATCTGTGCCACCACCTGGGCACACTACTACATCTCTCCAGCCTCCATTTTAGAGTCTGTGAAATGCGCAGGGGGCATTGTTCCCTGACCCTTCCCAACTTGAAAGCCCTATAGCTCTCTAAATGAAGTTCACTCATAGAAATATATATAGGGTTCTGGCCGGGCGCGGTGGCTCAAGCCTGTAATCCCAGCACTTTGGGAGGCCGAGGCTGGCGGATCACAAGGTCAGGAGATCGAGACCATCCTGGCTAACACGGTGAAACCCCGTCTCTACTAAAAAATACAAAAAACTAGCCGGGCGAGGTGGCGGGCGCCTGTAGTCCCAGCTACTCGGGAGGCTGAGGCAGGAGAATGGCGTGAACCCGGGAGGCGGAGCTTGCAGTGAGCTGAGATCTGGCCAGTGCACTCCAGCCTGGGTGACAGAGCGAGACCCCGTCTCAAAAAAAAAAAAAAGAAAAAAAGAAAAAATGTTCTCTAGGACAGAGGAAGAGTGATTTTATAAAAGAAACTCGTTAGCATTAGGAGATATACCTAATGTAAATGACAAGTTAATGGGTGCAGCACACCAACATGGCACATGTTTACATATGTAACAAACCTGCATGTTGTACACATGTACCCTAGAACTTAAAGTAAAATAATAATTAAAAAATAAAAAAATAAAAAAATAAACTTGCATTCCTCTAGGAGGAAAGGGATCAATGACCCCCACACCTTCCTCTACAAGGCTCAGCATGAAGGGTGTGATGGGCTGGACCTGTCCAAGGCCCGTGTCAGGGGAGGCCTGGAGGCCTTGAAGTTCGGTGACTGAGAGAGCAGAGCGAAATGGAATCCATGATTTACTCGTGGGGCCATGTGGGAAGGAGCCAGCATGGAGGCCCAGGGCTGGGAGGTGTTGGTGCTGGAGCCAGTTTTGAGCCAAGCCTCAGGAAGCTGCTGGGTGAGAGAGCCATGGACCTGGCAGCCGAGGGCTGTCATGTCTGAGCCTGAAGACTATTGTAGCTGAAGCATCATTCAGTGGACATGACTTCCCTCAAATAGCGATCCCCTTAAACGCTTTGGTCTTATCTGTCGTATAGAATCTGTTTGTTCTATCTGGTTTTGTGTTTGTGTTCACCACCACTTGGAAGAACTAATCAAGACTTCTGAAGAAGAGACCGTCACATGGCCTGGGTTCTCATCTGTGCCACCACCTGGGCACACTACTACATCTCTCCAGCCTCCATTTTAGAGTCTGTGAAATGCGCAGGGGGCATTGTTCCCTGACCCTTCCCAACTTGAAAGCCCTATAGCTCTCTAAATGAAGTTCACTCATAGAAATATATATAGGGTTCTGGCCGGGCGCGGTGGCTCAAGCCTGTAATCCCAGCACTTTGGGAGGCCGAGGCTGGCGGATCACAAGGTCAGGAGATCGAGACTATCCTGGCTAACACGGTGAAACCCCGTCTCTACTAAAAAATACAAAAAACTAGCCGGGCGAGGTGGCGGGCGCCTGTAGTCCCAGCTACTCGGGAGGCTGAGGCAGGAGAATGGCGTGAACCCGGGAGGCGGAGCTTGCAGTGAGCTGAGATCTGGCCAGTGCACTCCAGCCTGGGTGACAGAGCGAGACCCCGTCTCAAAAAAAAAAAAAAAGAAAAGAATATATATAAGGTTCTTTTCTTTTTTTTTTTTTTTTTTTTTTTGAGACGGAGTCTCGCTCTGTCACCCGGGCTGGAGTGCAGTGGTCGGATCTCAGCTCACTGCAAGCTCCGCCTCCCGGGTTCATGCCATTCTCCTGCCTCAGCCTCCCGAGTAGCTGGGACTACAGGCGCCCACCACCTCGCCCGGCTAGTTTTTTTTTGTATTTTTTTAGTAGAGATGGGGTTTCACCATGTTAGCCAGGATGGTCTCGATCTCCTGACCTCGTGATCCGCCCGTCTCGGCCTCCCAAAGTGCTGGGATTACAGGCTTGAGCCACCGCGCCCGGTCATAAGGTTCTTTTCTGACCCATGACTTTGCTGTAGTTTGGAATATTTATATCAACCTCCCACAAGAAGTATCTTGAAAACACTTTTTTAGGGCCAGGCGTGGTGGCTCACGCCTGTAATTCCAGCACTTTGGGAGGCCAAGGCGGGTGGATCACCTGAGATCAGGAGTTCAAGACCAGCCTGGCCAATCCGGTGAAACCTTGTCTCTACAAAAAATACAAAAAATACACCACCTGGGTGTGGTGGCGGCTGTCTGTAATCCCAGCTACTCTGGAGGCTGAGGCAGGAGAATCACTTGAATCCAGGAGGCAGAAGTTGCAGTGAGCTGAGATTGTACCATTGCACTCCAGCCTGGGTGACAGAGCAAGACTCTGTCTCAAAAAAAGAAAACAAACAAACAAACCTTTTTTTTAGAAACAGAGTCTCAATCTGTCACCCAGGCTGGAGTGCAGTGGCATGATCCTAGCTCACTGTAGCCTCCAATTCCACTGATAAAGGGATCCTCCTGCTTCAGCCTCCTGAGTAGCTAGGACTACAGGCACACACCTCCACGGCCAACTAATTTTTTAATTTTTTGTACAGGTGAGATCTCAGTCTGTAGCCAAGGCTGGTCTTGAACTCTTGGCCTCAAGCAATCTTCCCACCTCGCCCTTGCAAAGTGCTGGGATTATGGGGATAAGGGGCCACACTCGGCCCCCAGTTACATTTTGTTTTTCCTCAGCAAGTTCATCCAGTGTAAATTTCTCAAGCCAGGAGGGCTATATAGGAAGAGAAAAACAAACAAACAAAACAACAGCAACAACATAAAAACAAACTGGGGAATTTTAAAGTTAAATTTCTTTCTTTCTTTTTAATAGATGGGGGTCTCGATATGTTGCACAGGCTGTTCTCAAACTTCCGGGCTGAAGTGATGTTTCTGCCTCGGTTTCCTAAAGTGTTGGGATTACAGGTGTGAGCCACTGTGCTAGGCCCTAAAGTTAAATTTCTATCTCTATGCCATACTTTCCTTTTTTTCTCCTTCTTCCTCCCCTACTCTTTTCTTCCCTTGACTGTGAATCCAAGATATACTTATACTTGATAACCAGTAAAAAGTCACTAACAGGACCATTGTTCAAACATTTATTTTGGAGGAGTCTACCATAAATTTTCTGAGAATATAAGGATAGCAAATACTGTTGGTTGTACACGCAGCCATTCTCCTGACTTACTTGCTAATGAACCCTAGTTTATTAAGATATCCATGTGTGTCCATATCATAGTCCACTCCAGGAAGCCTGGCCACAACCCCACATCCTGACTGGGCTGTGCTAGTGGTTCCCACCATGTGGTCCCTGGCCCAGCAGCAGAAGCAGTAATAGGGATTGTTAAAAATGCACATTTTCAGGCTCCATGCCAAATTTCCTGAATCAGAGCCCTGCTGTTGGAGGCCTGTCTGTGGTTTAACACACTCCTCAGGTGATTCTGATGCACACCAAGTTTGAGAGTCATTGCTATAAGCAAATCGTGCCAATGCTATTCTCTTTCCTTAGAAACAGGCAAATTGATCCAGTTCTGGTCAGTTACACACGGGGGTTACTGTACAGGAGAAGCCTTTCAGAAACCGTTTCTTAGCCTTTATTCTTTACTATGTATTTATTTTTTTCAGACGGAGTCTCGCTTTGTCACCCAGATGGAGTGCAGTGGCGTGATCTCAGCTCACCGCAACCTCTGCCTCCCGAGTTCAGGGGATTCTCCTGCCTCAGCCTCCCAGGAGCTGGGATTACAGGCACGGGCAACCACACCTGGCTAATTTTGTATTTTTAGTAGAGACTAGAAATGGGGTATCACCATGTTGGCCAGGCTGGTCTCAAACTCCTGACCTCAAGTGATCCACCCACCTCGGCCTCCCGAACAGGCGTAGCGCCTGAGCCCAGCCCGTTTCTTAGCTTTTGAAAGAGGCATAAGGACTCTCCCTTTCAGAGGGTCTTTGGGTCAAACTGTTTTCATAATAATACTAAGATGTCATTTCCACTCTCACCTCTTGCGAGTGTACGCTGGACTCTACCAGAGGCTATGTGATGATGTGCGATGTACGACAGATTGCATGAGAAGCAGATAGGAGAAACCATATGTCCTCAGTGGAGCTGACATCAAAAACATGTAAAAGTGTAAAACAGTGCCAACTTCTCACTAAATTTTTAAAAAATATAGTTATTTTTGTCATAAAAACGTGTGATGTATGTAATAGATTTATTTTTTAAATAAATCAATATTTTAAAATTTTCAGTTTATCCATTTATAAAATGATAAATATTGATAAACATTATATATATTACACACACACACACATATATATATATATATACTTTTTTTTTGAAAAGCTCTTTGGCGTCCTTGGTTTTTAAGCCAAGGTTTTTAAGCATAGGAAGCAGTCCTGAGTCCGAGAACCGCTCCTCCGGGAAGGCTGCAGTGCCCGCGGCTGCTGCTGCCACCTTGTGGCCGTGAGAGGACACAGCCAACACAGTGAGGCCGGAGGACCAGAGACAATGGCCGGGTTACTGTCCCTCCGAAACAGCCAACCTGTGTACGTGCCACATGCCTCCGCTATCTTGAAACCCCCTGTTCTCTGAGATGAGAAACTCCCTTGTTCCTTAAACAATTTTAGGCTGGGCTTTCTCGTACATACAAAATCTTCCCAGCTGTTTCAAGTTTGCCCTGAGGACCTCAATGATTTTTTTTTTTTTTGACAGTGTCTCCCTCTGTCACGTAGGCTGGAGTGCAGTGGTGCGATCTCGGCTCACTGCAGCCTCCACCTCCCAGGTTCAAGCGATTCTCCTGCCTCAGCCTCCCGAGTAGCTGGGATTACAGGCGTGCACCACCATGCCCGGCTAATTTTTGTATTTTTAGTAGAGACAAGGTTCCACCACGTTGACCAGGCTGGTCTCGAACTCCTAGCCTCATGTGATTTACCCACCTCGGCCTCCCAAAATGCTGGGGTTACAGGCCTGAGCCATCGCACCTGGCCCTCAATGACTTTTCTATGCATTGTGTTTGTTTCCAGGTCTTTGTGGATTATGACACTATTTTTCAAATGAAGACACTGAAGCCTTAAGACAAAACTTTTTTTTTTTTTTTTTTTTTTTTTGAGAGGGAGTCTCGCTCTGTCGCCCGGGCTGGAGTGCAGTGGCCGGATCTCAGCTCACTGCAAGCTCCGCCTCCTGGGTTTAAGCCATTCTCCTGCCTCAGCCTCCCAGGTAGCTGGGACTACAGGTGCCCGCCACCTCACCCGGCTAGTTTTTTGTATTTTTTAGTAGAGACGGGGTTTCACCGTGTTAGCCAGGATGGTCTCGATCTTCTGACCTCGTGATCCGCCCATCTCGGCCTCCCAAAGTGCTAGGATTACAGGCTTGAGCCACTGCGCCCAGCCAAGACAAAACTTTTAAAAAAGAAATCATAGATTGAAATGTGATAAAGATGTCATTCAGGAAATTAACAGAGATCATCAGCACTGTAAAAAGCAGATGTCAAAAAACAGACAAAACCTATTGAAAATACACTGGCACTCACATGCTCTTAGGAAAGCAAGTCTTCTAATTAGGACTATGTGCCATTATCACCTCTATTTTGTAAAATTGTTCATTTTTATGTAAATGCTAGCCATTTTCAGTTTTACTCAGTAAAAAACTTAGATTTTGTAACTGCAAACTTCAGACTCTGCAACTGATGTTTGCCAATAGGACCAATGGATACAAATGTCATGTCATAATTTATACTGTAAGTAAACATTGCTCCAAAGAGAATCACTTAGCAGACACTCAATAAATAATTTTTGTTGTATAAAAAAATAAGCCACTCACTGTAGTTCAGCCCTGTAATCCCAGCACTTTGGGAGGCCTAGGTGGGACGATCACCTGAACCAAGGAGTTTATATATATATGTATTATATAACATATATAATACATATGTTATATATGTTATAACTGGGCGACACAGGGAAACCCTCATCTCTAAAAAAATTTTTTAAATTAGCCAGGCATGGTGGCACAGGCTTGTAGTCCCAGCTACTCAGGAGGCTGAGGTGGGAGGATTGCTTGAACTTGGGAGGTTGAGGCTACAGTGAGCCATGATCATGCCATGGCACACTCCAGCCTGGGTGACAGAGCAAGACCTTGTATCAAAAAAAAGAAAAAAAGGTAAACAAAACAAAAAAGCTAGGTGGAGGAAGATAATCTCTGAAAGACTTAAACATTTAAATATTATATAAGTATTAGACCACAAAAGTAAGCAATCCCAGCAATGATTTACCTATGTTGAAATAATCTTACAGCTGCAAAATCATGTAAGCGTTTTGGGTATTGCAGCAGAGGCAGCTAATTTTTTTTTTTTTTTTTGAGACGGAGTCTGGCTCTGTCGCCCAGGCTGGAGTGCCGTGGCCAGATCTCAGCTCACTGCAAGCTCCGCCTCCCAGGTTTTACGCCATTCTCCTGCCTCAGCCTCCCAAGTAGCTGGGACTACAGGTGCCCGCCACCTCGCCTGGCTAGTTTTTTTTTTTTTGTATTTTTTAGTAGAGACGGGGTTTCACTGGGTTAGCCAGGATGGTCTTGATCTCCTGACCTTGTGATCTGCCCGTCTCAGCCTCCCAAAGTGCTGGGATTACAGGCTTGAGCCACCGTGCCCGGCTGAGGCAGCTAATTCTATACCACGAATTGTCTCATGTGATAGAACCGTAACCAGGAAGTCTTTGCCCAGCCAGAGACTGCATTTCCTAGTACCTCCTTACCTCCAAGTGGAGCCATGTGACTGATGCTCGCAATCAGAATGATGTGTCTCACTCCTGGCCAAGGCAGTTTTAAGAAATGGGTGTGTTTCTCCACATCTTCTCTTCGCCTGCCAGGCAGCTAGGTGTAAAGAACTTGAGGCTCTAGAGAATGAAGCCACCAGATAGAAAGGGCCAGGATTCCTGAATCACTTGTGATGGAGGGCTGACTGCCAACAAGAAACATCTACATGGAACTGCTAGAGTAGTACAAAATAATCCCAGTGGAGTGGGAGCAGAAAAAAAAAAAGCTAAAAAAGAAAGACAAAAAACAGAAGAATAAAAAAAATTTTTTAAATTCCATTTTGTGAAGTCTCTGAAAACTACAGCTAATATTAACACAGACACTAAGCTATTTTGAAGCACTGAAGTTCTAAGTCGGCATCAGGAACATTTTGGGCCTTGGGAGAAAAAAGAGCAAGTTTCATGTTTACTATTGTATCCCTATTCCCATGCCGAGCCCAGCAGTAGGTAGTGATTGTGTGAGCGAGATTTGAGCGAGACTCCATTAAAAAAAAAAAAAAAAAAAGGCTCCACCTGTCAATGTGGTCACAATGGCAATGAAATTTCCTTTTTTTTTTTTTTTTTTAAACAGAGTCTTGCTCTGTCGCCCAGGCTGGAGTGCAGTGGTGCAACTTTGACTCACTGCAACCTCCACCTCCCAGGTTCAGATGATTCTCCTGCCTCTACCTCTGAGTAGCTGGGATTACAGGCGCCCGCCATCACGCCTGGCTAATTTTTGTATTTTTAGTAGAGATAGGGTTTCACCAATGTTGGTCAGGCTGGTCTCGAACTCCTGACCTCATGATTCGTCCACCTTGGCCTCCCAAAGTGCTGGGATTACAGGCATAAGCCACCACACCTGGCCAGCAATGAAATTTCAACATGAGTTTAGAAGAGGACATTCAAATCATAGCAAAAGCTATAATAGTCTCAAATAAAACACTTGGGGGGAAAGTTCTACAGATTAGTATTTATTTCTGTATATTTTAGGTAAAGAGAGAACTAGAGAAAGTTGCCTTAGAAGGTAGTGAGTTTTCTTGGAGATATTAAAGAACAGAGCAAGCAATAACTTGGCAGGGGTATAAGATGTGACAGAGAAAGTTCAAGCTTGGAAAGGTGGTTGGACTAGTTTTGCCTTGATATTACCTGACCTTTTAAATAAAGTGATGAGGGATACTAGTCAAGGATTCTATATTTAGCAGTTTTAATAATTTAATAATAAAAACAGAGTGCTGTTTTTAGGCTTTTAATTATTATTTTAAGAAGTACAAATATGAGATGAAAAATTCATATCTCTAAATGGTTTCAGATCACATACCAAACGAATCATCATAAATTGAGTACATTTAATTATAGGCAAGAATCCCTACACGAAATCATCAACCACTGAAGTTCAGGCCTTGCAGCCCTAAACACATACAGCGACAATAATGCCAGTACTAAAAATACTTGCCTTTGATATCAGTTTTAAGAAAAACAGATTTTGGCTGGGCACAGTGGCTCGCGCCTGTAAACCTAACACTTTGGGAGGCCAAGGCGGACGGATCACGAGGTCAGGAGATTGAGACCATCCTGGCTAACACGGTGAAACCCCGTATCTGCTAAAAAAAAAATACAAAAAATTAGCCGGGTGTGGTGGTGGGTGCCTGTAGTCCCAGCTACTCAGGAGGCTGAGGCAGGAGAATGGCGTGAACCTGGGAGGCGGAGCTTGCAGTGAGCTGAGATGGTGCCACTGCACTGCAGCCTGGGTGACAGAGCGAGACTCCGTCTCAAAAAAAAAAAAAGAAAAAAAAAGAAAGAAAAACAGATTTTATATGAAAAATTTAAGACAATGCAGATATGTATTGACATTTGTTCATTTTTTTAAAGTAGAGTGCTAAAAATTTTCTTTCTCTTAATAAGACTGAAAGACTAGGAAGTCAGCTTGGAGAAATAAAACAACATGACGTGGACAGATTAAAGTTTCCTGGGCCAGGTGCGGTAGCTCACGGCTGTAATCCTAGCACTTTGGGAGGCCAAGGTGGGTGGATCACCTGAGATCAGGAGTTTGAGACCAGCCTGACCAACATGGAGAAACCCCATCTCTACTAAAAATAGAAAATTAGCTGGACGTGGTGGCACGTGCCTGTAATCCCAGCTACTCGGGAGGCTGAGGCAGGAGAATCGCTTGAACCCGGGAGGCGGAGGTTGCGGTGAGCCGAGATCGCGCCATTGCACTCCAGCCTGGGCAACAAGAGTGAAACTCCGTCTCAAAAACAAAACAAAACAAAACAAACAAACCAGAAAGAACAAAACAAAAATTAGCCGGGCGTGGTGGCATGTGCCTGTGATCCCGGCTACCCGGGAGGCTGAGGCAGGAGAATCACTTGAACCCAGGAGGTGGAGGGTGCAGTGAGATTGTGCCAGTGCACCCCAGCCTGGGCAACAGAGCGAGACTCCATCTCAAATAATAATAATAATAGTTTTCCTAGAAATGATTCTATTTTAGAAAAAATATCTATCTATATCTCTATCTAATATATATTTAACCTAAATAGTACATACTTTCTCCCAACCTTTCTGTATCTCCAGAGCAATAGAAGAGATGTAGTGAAATCGACTAGTTGCCTAGCAACCTGAATTAGTGAGACATGTCCCCTTTCATTGATTTGATTTTAAATCATGCTTTTCTTTCTTTTTTTTTTTTTTTTGAGGCGGAGTCTCGCTCTGTCGCCCGGACTGGAGTGCAGTGGCCGGATCTCAGCTCACTGCAAGCTCCGCCTCCCGGGTTTATGCCATTCTCCTGCCTCAGCCTCCCGAGTAGCTGGGACTACAGGCGCCCGCCACCTCGCCCGGCTAGTTTTTGTATTTTTAGTAGAGAAGGGGTTTCACCGTGTTAGCCAGGATGGTCTCGATCTCCTGACCTCGTGATCCGCCCGTCTCGGCCTCCCAAAGTGCTGGGATTACAGGCTTGAGCCACCGCGCCCGGCCTAAATCATGCTTTTCAAGGGCGACTATGAGATAAATGACAAACATGTAAAAGCTCAGGATGCCAGCACGGTAGGTACAGTGAGATTCAGGAACAAGCTGCATATGTGGTCTGCATGTTAGGATATTGTGGTTTATTTGGAAAATAATTTTAGTCCAGAATCCTCTTTTTCCTGTAATGATTAAAATTATTTAAAATTATTTTTGCTAATGGGGATCTCCAGAGTGTCTGTGCAGGTTTATATATATATTTGTACAGGTTCTTTATAGACTTTTTTACATGGAAACATAAGGGTAAATTTGAGGTCTGAGGCCAAGAAAGCCTCATAAACTTTTTTACACGGGTGGCATAAAAAGAAGAGAGGCTGGGTGCGGTGGCTCACTCCTGTAATTTCAGCACTTTGGGAGGCTGAGGTGGGCAGATCACGAGGTCAAGAGACTGAGACCATCCCGGCCAACATGCTGAAACTCCGTCTCTACTAAAAATACAAAAATTATCTGGGGGTGGTGGTGCACGCCTGTAGTCCTAGGTACTCAGGAGGCTGAGGCAGGAGAATCACTTGAAACAGGGAGGTGGAGGTTGCAGTGAGCCAAGATGGCACCACTGCACTCCAGCCTGGGTGACAGAGTAAGATTCTGTCTCCAAAAAATAAAATAAATAAATAAATAAACAGAAGAGAAACACATAAAGAGACTGTAACCTCCAAATATAGAAGTTTATAAATTAGGAATTTATACTTCCTTTTTTTTTTTTTTTTGAGACAGAGTTTCGCTCTTGTTGCGCAGGCTGGAGTGCAATGCCACGATCTCGGCTCACCACAACCTCTGCCTCCTGGGTTCAAGTGATTCTCCTGCCTCAGCCTCCCAAGTAACTGGGATTACAGGCATGCGCCACCACGCCTGGCTTATTTTGTATTTTTAGTTAGAGACAGGGTTTCTCCATATGGGTCAGGCTGGTCTTAACTCCTGACCTCAGGTGATCTGCCTGCCTTGGCCTCCCAAAGTGCTGGGATTACAGGCTTGAGCCGCTGTGCCTGGCCCAGCAATTTATACTTTTTTTTTTTTTTTTTACCAATACAACATGAATGCATTAATTTATTCCAATGTACTACTTCCAAGGGAAAAATATATACATATATATAGTTTGTAGCAGCATTTTATTTCGTTATTGCCTACCATGACACAGAGAGCTAAGTAAGGACAAATTCCAGAGGCATGGAAGGTCTGGATCCCCCAGGAACCTTATCGATGCTTTTTTTTTTTTTTTTTTTTGAGACAGAGTCTCACTGTGTTGCCCAGGCTGGAGCAGTGGCTATTCGTTGTGCCCTACAGCCTGGAACTGCTGGGCTGAAGCTATCCTCCCACTTCAGCTGCCCAAGTAGCTGAGACCGCAGGCGCACTGGGCTCTGCGTCTATACTTTTAAACTCTTGCTCAGAGCTCCTCCTACTGGAACAACGCATTCAGTACCACGTCATATCAGACCGCATCACGATTCACAATGTAACACAGTGTTGCAGACTCACTACACCACAAATTCCTTCTTTGTGGCAGGGAAAAGATTTCACATTAACTGCTGATTTTTTAAAAATCCATATCACCTCTTCCATTTACCTTACAATTGATGTGTACATTCAGATTTGGCTTAACATTTACATAGGGCTTATGACCTGCCTAGGACTATTCTAAGAGTTTAAATATAACTATTCACTTGATCCTTACAACAACCATATAAAGGAGGTACTGCTAATCTTCATTTCAGAGGTGAGAAAGTGAGATACAGAAATGAAGTATTTATTTTTATGTTTATTTATTTATTTTTTTTTTTTTTGAGGCGGAGTCTCACTCTGTGGCCCAGGCTGGAGTGCAGTGGCCGGATCTTGGCTCACTGCAAGCTCTGCCTCCCGGGTTCACGCCATTCTCCTGCCTCAGCCTCCCGAGTAGCTGGGACTACAGGCTCCGGCAACCTCGCCCAGCTAGTTTTTTTGTATTTTTTTTTATTAGAGACGGGGTTTCACTGTGTTAGCCAGGATGGTCTCGATCGCCTGACCTCGTGATCCGCCCGTCTCGGCCTCCCAAAGTGCTGGGATTATAGGCTTGAGCCACCGCGCCCGGCCGAAAATGAAGTATTTTTAAAACTTGCCCAATGTCACACAGCTGGTAAATGACAGACTCAGAATTTGAGCCAAGGCAGTCTGACTCCAGACCCCAGTGCTCCTAATCACAGGCTATGCTGTCAGAAACTTGGAGTAACCAAAAAATGTCACCATATGTATTGAACACGTTCTAAAGTGTTAAGAGTCAATGATGTCAAGATGATTTTTTAAAGTAGCTTTTGTTGTTGTTATTGAGATATAATTAACATAATAAAATGAACAAAACGTGTTTAGTTGAATGAGTTTCACAAATGTATCTGTGTGTGCAAACACCACTAACAATAGAAATAGTTTATCTCCACCAATTTTGGAAGTTGTTCTATTACAATCAAACCTAACCCCTCTCCCTGCACCCCCACCTCTGAAAACTACAGTTCTAATTTCCATTACCATAAATTATTCTTGTCTGTTTCTTGACTTCATATGAATTATACAGTATGTATTCTTTTGTATCTGGCTTTGCTTTCTCACTATAATGTTTTGTTGTTGTTGTTTGTTTGTTTTGAGATGGAGTCTTGCTGTCACCCAGGCTGGAGTGCAGTGGTGCGATCTCTGCTCACTGCAACCTCTGCCTCCCGGGTTCACACCATTCTTCTGCCTCAGCCTCCAGCTTCCCGAGTAGCTGCGACTACAGGTGCCCACTACCACATCCAGATAATTTTTTGTGTTTTTAGTAGAGACAGGGTTTCACCGTGTTAGCCAGGATGGTCTCGATCTCCTGACGTTGTGATCCGCCCGCCTTGACCTCCCAAAGTGCTGGGATTACAGGCGTGAACCACTGTACCTGGCCTCACTATAATGTTTTTAATATGCATCCATGTGTTAATTCAACTAATTGAATTTGTTTCTGCAATTTGCCTATTTGCTTCTGCAATTCTCCTGTTGATGGACTTTTAAAATTTCTTTTCTTTTTTTCTTTTTTTTTTTTTTTTTGAGACGGAGTTTCGCTCTGCCACCCAGGCTGGAGTGCAGTGGCCAGATCTCAGCTCACTGCAAGCTCTGCCTCCCGGGTTCACGCCATTCTCCTGCCTCAGCCTCCCGAGTAGCTGGGACTACAGGTGCCCGCCACGTCGCCCGGCTAGTTTTTTGTATTTTTAGTAGAGACAGGGTTTCACCATGTTAGCCAGGATGGTCTCGATCTCCTGACCTCGTGATCCGCCCTTCTCGGCCTCCCAAAGTGCTGGGATTACAGGCTTGAGCCACCGCGCCCGGCCAAAATTTCTTTTCTTGAGACGGAGTCTCACTCTGTCGCCCAGGCTGGAGTGCAGTGGCGCAATTTCAACTCACTGCAACCTCTACCTCACAGGTACAACCAATTGTCCTGTCTCAGCCTCCTGAGTAGCTGGGACTACAGGTGCCCGCCACCACATGGTCTTGAACTCCTGACCTCAGGCGATCCACCCACCTTGGCCTCCCAAAGTGCTGGAATTACAGGTGTGAGCCACCACACCCAGTCGACGGATGTTTAAGATGCTGCTAGTTTTTCGCTATTATGAATAATGTGCCATGAACCTCATTGTACAGGTTCGTTGTAGACTTTTTTATTTTTAATTTTTTTTTTTTTTTTAGTTTTGAGACAGGGTCTCACTCTGTTGCGAAAGCTGGGATACAGTAGCATGGTCTCCACTCACTGTAGCCTCAGCCTCTCGGGCTCAAGCAATCCTCCTGTCTCAGTCCCCCAAATAGCTGGGATTATAGGTGCATACCACCATACTCAGCTAATTTTTTTTTTTTTTTTTTTTTTGTAGACGGGGTGGCTTAGCATTTTGCCCAGGCTGGTCTTGAACTCCTGAGCTCAAGGGATCCACCCACCTTGGCCTCCCAAAGTGCTAGGATTATAGGCGTGAGCCACCATGCCCAGCCAACATGTGTTTTCATTTCTCCTGAGGTGATACCTAGGAGAGGAATTGTTGGGCCATGGAATAGATGATCATTTAACTTTATACAGACTGTCAGGCCAGGTGCAGGGGCTCAAGGTTGTAATCCCAGCACTTTGGGAGGCCGAGGTGGGTGGATCATGAGGTCAGGAGTTTGAGACTAGCCTGGCCAACACAGTGAAACCCTGTCTCTACTAAAAATACAAAAATTGGCTGGGCGTGGTGGCAGGCACCTGTAATCCCAGCTACTCGGGAGGCTGAGGCAGGAGAACAGCTTAAACCTAGGAGGTAGAGGTTGCAGTGAGCCAAGATCATGCCACTGCACTCCAGCCTGGGTGACAGAGCTAGACTCTGTCCCCACCCCCTCCCAAAAAAAAAAAAAAAAAGAGCTGTCAAATAGCTCTCCAAATTGGATGCACCACTTCGCACAACCAGCAATGTATGAGTCCCAGCTCGCCACGTCCTCCTCAACACTGGGTACTGTAAGTCTTTTTGCTTTCAGCCATTCCAACCAGTGTAAAATGGAATTGCATTGTGATTTTACTTTGGATTTCTCTAGTAATGTTGAGCAACATTTTACATACTGGTTGGGCATGTGAATATTTTCTCTTGTTGAATGTTGTTAAATCTCATTAAATGATGAAGTCTCTTGGTCATTTTATTATTTGTGTTTTGGTTTTTTGCTCATTTTAAAATTTGAATTGACTTTTTGCTGATTCGTGGAGTACTTCATACTCTGAATATGAGTCTTTTATCAGATATATAATTGCAAATATTTTTTCTAATCTATGGCTTAATTGAGTTTTTTGAAGTGGTGCCTAATGATTAGAAGAAATGTTAGCCTTTACATTCAGTTTATTAATTTTTAATTTTATAGTTATGCCTATCTCAATGCTGTAAAGATATTCTACAATGTTCTCTTCCATTAAGTCAGGGGTCCATCACAATATATAAAGAGAGGCAAACATCTGTTTAAGATTTCTCTTTCCTTATGGTCTTGGCCTGGCTCTTTTGTCAAAACTCAACTGAACATATATGTGTGGATCTATTTCCTACGTATGTGATATTTAATGCTATGGAAATTACATTGTTAAAACTTTATTTTCCAGGGTCGGGCATGGTGGCTCACGCCTGTAATCCCAACACTTCCAGAGGCCAAGGCAGGCAGATCACCTGCGGTCAGGAGTTTGTGACCAGCCTGGCCAACATGATGAAACCCCGTCTCTACTAAAAATACAAAAAATTAGCAGGATGTGTTGGCAGGCGCCTGTAATCCCAGCTACTAGGGAGGCTGAGGCTCACTGCTTGAACCTGGGAGGTGGATTTTGCAGTGAGCGGAGATCGCGCCACTGCACTCCAGCCTGGGTGACAGCAGGAATTCAAAACAAAATGAAAGGCTGGGCGCAGTAGCTTATGCCTGTAATCCCGGCACTTTGAGAGGCCGAGGCGGGCGGATCACCTGAGTTCAGGAGTCGAGACCCGCCTCACCAACATGGAGAAACCCCGTCTCTAGTAAAAATACAAAATTAGGCCGGGTGTGGTGGCTCATGCCTGTAATCCCAGCATTTTGGGAGGCCAAGGTGGGCAGATCACGAGGTCAGGAGATTGAGACCATCCTGGCTAACACGGCGAAACCCGTCTCTACTAAAAATACAAAAAAGTTAGCTGGGCGAGGTGGCGGGCGCCTGTAGTCCCAGCTACTCGGGAGGCTGAGGCTGGAGAATGGTGTGAACCCGGGAGGCGGAGCTTGCAGTGAGCTGCCATCATGCCACTGCACTCCAGCCTGGGTGACTGAGCAAGATTCCGTCTCAAAAAAAAAAGAAAAAGAAAAATACAAAATTAGCCTGGTGTGGTGGCGCATGCCTGTAATTCCAGCTACTTGAGAGGCTGAGGCAGAAGGATTGTTTGAACCCCAGGAGGCAGAGGTTGGGGTGAGCAGAGATCACGCCATTGTACTCCAGCCTGGGCAACTAGAGCAAAACTCCATATCAAAACAAAACAAAACCACTTCATTTTCCAATCAATTTTTTTATTGTTAGTATGTAGAAAAATGATCTTTATTTATTAAAACTATAGCATCCTATGACTTAGCTAAATTCTTTTTTTTTTTAAACAGATTCTGGCTCTATCACGTAAGTTGGAGTGCAGAGGCTCGATCTCAGCTCACTGCAAACTCCACCTCCAGGTTCAAGCGATTCTTGTGCCTCAGCCTCCCAAGTAGCTGGGATTACAGGAGTGTGCCACTGCGCCCAGCTAATTTTTGTTTTGTAAAGATGGGGTTTTACCATGTTGGCCAGGCTGGTCTTGAACTCCTGACCTCAGGTGATCCACCCAAAGTGGCCTCCCAAAATGCTGGGATTTTTCTAATGACTAATGATGTTGAGCAACAGTTCACATACTTATTGGCCATGTGGATATTTATCTCTTGAGACCAAAGCTCTCTTTTTCTCCCAAGGAGCTCACAAAGAAGAGGTCATATGAGGACATAGTGAGAAGGCGGCTGTCTGCAAGCCAGGAAGAGAGCCTTTGCCAGGGAACCAAACCAGTTGACACCCTGATCTTGAATTTCCCAGCCTCTAGAACTGTGGAAAATAAATGTTTTTTTTTTGTTGTTTGTTTTTTTTTGAGACGGAATCTCGCTCTGTTGCCCAGGCTGGAGTGTAGTGGTGCGATCTCTGCTCACTGCAAGCTCCGCCTCCCGGGTTCACACCCTTCTGCTGCCTCAGTCTTCCGAGTAGCTGGGACTACAGGTGCCCGCCACCACGCCTGGCTAATTTTTTGTATTTTTAGTAGAGACGGAGTTTCACCGTGTTAGCCAGGATGGTCTCGATCTACTGACCTCGTGATCTGCCCGCCTCGACCTCCCAAAGTGCTGGGATTACAGGCGTAAGCCACTGCACCCGGCCGAAAATAAATGTTTTTGGAGGAGTCTCCCTCTGTCGCCCAGGCTGGAGTGCAGTGGCCTGATCTCAGCTAACTGTGACCTCCACCTCCCAGGTTCAAGCGATTCTCCTGCTTCAGCTTCCTGAGTAGCTGGGATTACAGGCCTGCACCACCATGCCCAGCTAATTTTTGTATTTTTTAGTAGAGACGGGGTTTCACCATGCTGGCCAGGCTGGTCTCAAAATCTTGACCTTGTGATCTGCCCACCTCAGCCTCCCAAAGTGCTCGTATTACATGCTGAGCCACCGCGCCCGGCAGAGACAACTTCTTAATGAGCTCTGCTTCTGGTCCACCTTCACTCCATTCATTCTTCATACTCTTGCCAATGGCTTTTTGCCTTTATAAAAAGATACCAGAAACAAATCTGTATCGGAATCTATAATCAAGGGTAAATGAAGGCAAATCATGAAATTCTTTTGCTGAAAATGCTTCTGTGGCTTCCCATTGCCTACAGGATGAAATTCAGACATTTTGTCATAAAAATAGAAACTCCTACAGGAGCTCCTCTCCTGCCCTTCTCCCAAACACACCCTATTTGTCCTGAAACCTAACTGAACAGCTTTTTTGCAGTTCTTGGAACATGACGTGCTGTTCTTCACCTCCATTGTTTTGTTTTGTCCGTGTTGTCCTCTCTGCTTGAAAGCCCCCTCTTTTCCTGCTGCCTGGTGAATCACTCATTCTTTCAATTTCAGTATGAACGTCATCTCCTCTGTGAAGTTTCAGGCAGCGTTAGATGTTCCCACCTGTCTCATACAGCATCTGATAAGTACTTAGGTGTTTTCCATGTTGTTGTCTCTTTCCTGCACTGGAATCTGAGCTCTGCAGCAGCAAGAATTTTGTTTTCATCTCACCAGACCCTAAGACAGTACCTGTTTGTTGAAGGATGAAAGAAGACATTCTGAGCAATGTACTGTGAAACCAGTATGCCTGGACATCACTGGTGGCATTTTCAGCTGGTACCATCATTTTGGAGAGCAATTTGAGAAACATATACCAAGGACCACAAAAATATTGAAATTCTGTAAACGAGTGACTCTACATCTAGGAATGTTTCTTTTTTTTTTTTTTGAGACGGAGTCTCACTCTGTCACCCAGGCTGGAGTGCTGTGGCCGGATCTCAGCTCACTGCAAGCTCCGCCTCCCGGGTTCACACCATTCTCCTGCCTCAGCCTCCCGGGTAGCTGGGACTACAGGCGCCGCCACCTCACTCGGCTAGTTTTTTGTAGTTTTTAGTAGAGACGGGGTTTCACCATGTTAGCCAGGATGGTCTCGATCTCCTGACCTCGTGATCCGCCCGTCTCGGCCTCCCAAAGTGCTGGGATTACAGGCTTGAGCCACCGCGCCCGGCAGGAATGTTTCTTAAGAAAATAATTCGAGACCGGGCGCACTGGCTCAACCCTGTAATCCCAGCACTTTGGGAGGCCGAGACGGGCAGATCACGAGGTCAGGAGATCGAGACCATCCTGGCTAACACGGTGAGACCCCGTCTCTACTAAAAACTACAAAAAACTAGCCGGGCGAGTTGGCGGGCGCCTGTAGTCCCAGCTACTCGGGAGGCTGAGGCAGGAGAATGGTGTAAACCCGGGAGGTGGAGCTTGCAGTGAGCTGAGATCCGGCCACTGCACTCCAGCCTGGGCAACAGAGCCAGATCCGTCTCAAAAAAAAAAAAAAAAAGAAAAGAAAATAATTCGAAATTTTTGGTACAGGTTATTCATCACTGTATTAGATATTCAAAATATTGGAAACTGCCTCAATTCCAGCTATTGGGAAATGGCTAAGCAAATTATGGCATGTTACAAAGATACGTCACAGTCATTACAATTTGATTTTAAAGAATATTGGGCAACATGGAAAACATCTTATTTTACACTATTGGGCACACATTTGCAGGCATACTCTGATTGCAAATGCTGCTCTAGGATTGCCTCAGGACCTCACTGAGAAGAGGTCTGCTTTAGGAATTGTCAAGGGCAGATATAGCAAGGAACTTGACTAACCTGAATCCAAACCAACACCCTTCCAGGCCAGGTGCGGTGGCTCACATCTGTAATCCCAGCACTTTGGGAGGCTGAGGCAGGGGGATCACTGGAGGCCAGGAGTTTGAGACCAACCTGGCCAACATGGTGAAACCTCATCTCTACTAAAATAAAAAAATTAGCCAGGCATGGTGGCAGGTGCCTATAATCCTAGCTACTTGGGAGGCTGAGGCACAAGAATTGCTTGAACCTGGGAGGCGGAGGTTGCAGTCAACTGAGATGGCGCCACTGCACTCCAGCCTGGGTGACAGAGCAAGACTCCATCTCACCATCTCAAAAAAAGAAAAGAAAAGAAACCCTTCCAGAAGAGCAGAAAGTCAGAAGTCAGAGAAATTAGGCACAACTCAGGTTACTCAGGTTCAAAATAATCTCAGCTGGCTATAACTTCTTGTGCATTTGGAATCCCTTCTGCAGGGCTTGTCCATCTGGCAATGTGTGGATCTCAAGATCAGCTGTTAGAACAAATACGATATTTTAAAAACTTGTCTGAAGATTTTTTTAATATCCAAAAAGCCACAATAAGATTTTTCGAAAGAGGATTGGTAGTGCATTAAAGGCCACATGAGTACAAACAGAAAAGTGGGTCTGGGCACTTGCCGTGAACTCTGTTGATTTTGGGAGGCCGTACAGCTGAAATGACTTAAGGCACAGGGTCAAGGCAGACAGCAATCAAGTAAGATGATATATGCATACAGGAGAAGGACCCAAATTCCATCCGCTGGGTTCAAGGCAGGAAGGAAATGGTTCTGGACTACACCATTTGGTCAAAGTAGAGTTCATAGTTAGCTGGGCTCTGGACTGAGCCAAGCGGGAGCTTTCCCCAGGTCAACTGCCTAAAGAGGCCCTGGGCTATGGAGGAGCAAGCAAATTGGCAACGAGGAGGTGGGGAGAGAAGGAGTGGGCATTGCAAGTCAGGAGAGGGCCCAAGGTGCTGAGTAACAGATCACCAAACTCAAGGTCAGAGACAATGGGAAGACAGCTGCATGGGGAAGGGATGGGAACACGGAGGGAGAGCTCATATCACCGTCCAGGGGTACTGAAGGCCAGTTCCGACATGAGTTTCTAGAATGTGCTCATCTTCCCTACATGCAGGGCCTGGAATGTGTCACTGGGCCAGGAGATGTCCACAGGGCAGCAGCGCTCACCTGAGGAGATTTGGAGGAAATACACCAAAATGCTAACTTGCATTGGATTAGGGTAGTGAGGTTGTGGCTGATGTTTTTCTTTCTTTCTTTCTTTTTTTTTTTTTTTGAGACAGAGTCTGGCTCTGTCGCCCAGGCTGGAGTGCAGTGGCCAGATCTCAGCTCACTGCAAGCTCCGCCTCCTGGGTTTACGCCATTCTCCTGCCTCAGCCTCCCGAGTAGCTGGGACTACAGGCGCCCGCCACCTCGCCCGGCTAGTTTTTTGTATTTTTTAGTAGAGACGGGGTTTCACCGGGTTAGCCAGGATGGTCTCAATCTCCTGACCTCGTGATCCACCCGTCTCGGCCTCCCAAAGTGCTGGGATTACAGGCTTGAGCCACCGCGCCCGGCCGATGTTTTTCTTATTTTTCTGTAATATGATGATATTCTTTCTGTATGGAGAAAATGAACATTTAAAAATAAGAAACGGGCATTGTCAATAGATTCGAATAAATTCTGTTACCATGCTGGATAAGATCAGCAGAGGACGCTGTTTTCTTGACTGACATAGCTGGAGGGACCCTGAGTGACCTGGTGCACAGGAGTTGGCTGCCCTGCTCTCTGGTCACATGTCTTTTCTGTTCTGTGGGCTTCCAGATCACAGCTTAGGGCTGTACCCAAGGTATCCTGCTGACAGCGTGCATGGGGACTGGAACCACGTGGAAGAGGGACACGTCTTCCTTCACCTAAACATACTGTCCAGTAGCAAAGCCGGCTTCTGACACCTTTTTCTTTGTTTTTTTGTTTTGTTTTGTTTTGTTCTCTTTTTTTTTTTTTTTTTATTATACTTTAAGTTCTAGGGTACATGTGCATAACGTGCAGGTTTGTTACATATGTATAGTTGTGCCATGTTGGTGTGCTGCACCCATCAACTCGTCAGCACCCATCAATTCATCATTTATATCATGTATAACTCCCCAATGCAATCCCTCCCTCCTCCCCCCTCCCCATGATAGGCCCCAGTGTGTGATGTTCCCCTTCCCGAGTCCAAGTGATCTCATTGTTCAGTTCCCACCTATGAGTGAGAACATGCAGTGTTTGGTTTTCTCTTCTTGTGATAGTTTGCTAAGAATGATGGTTTCCAGCTGCATCCATGTCCCTACAAAGGACGCAAACTCATCCTTTTTGATGGCTGCATAGTATTCCATGGTGTATATATGCCACATTTTCTTAATCCAGTCTGTCACAGATGGACATTTGGGTTGATTCCAAGTCTTTGCTATTGTGAATAGTGCCGCAATAAACATACGTGTGCATGTGTCTTTGTAGTAGAGTAATTTATAATCCTTTGGGTATATACCCAGTAGTGGGATGGCTGGGTCATATGGTACATCTAGTTCTAGATCCTTGAGGAATCGCCATACTGTTTTCCATAATGGTTGAACTAGTTTACAATCCCACCAACAGTGTAAAAGTGTTCCTATTTCTCCACATCCTCTCCAACACCTGTTGTTTCCTTACTTCTTAATGATTGCCATTCTAACTGGTGTGAGATGGTATCTCTTTGTGGTTTTGATTTGCGTTTCTCTGATGGCCAGTGATGACGAGCATTTTTTCATGTGTCTGTTGGCTGTATGGATGTCTTCTTTTGAGAAATGTCTGTTCATATCCTTTCCCCACTTTTTGATGGGGTTGTTTGTTTTTTTCTTGTATATTTGTTTGAGTTCTTTGTAGATTCTGGATATTAGCCCTTTGTCAGATGAGTAGGTTGCAAAAATTTTCTCCCATTCTGTAGGTTGCCTGTTCACTCTGATGGTAGTTTCTTTTGCTGTGCAAAAGCTCTTTAGTTTAATTAGATCCCATTTGTCAATTTTGGCTTTTGCTGCCGTTGCTTTTGGTGTTTTACACATGAAGTCCTTGCCCATGCCTATGTCCTGAATGGTACTACCTAGATTTTCTTCTAGGGTTTTTATGGTATTAGGTCTAACATTTAAGTCTCTAATCCATCTTGAATTAATCTTCGTATAAGGGGTAAGGAAAGGATCCAGTTTCAGCTTTCTACTTATGGCTAGCCAATTTTCCCAGCACCATCTATTAAATAGGGAATCCTTTCCCCATTTCTTGTTTCTCTCAGGTTTGTCAAAGATCAGATGGCTGTAGATGTGTGGTGTTATTTCTGAGGACTCTGTTCTGTTCCATTGGTCTATATCTCTGTTGTGGTACCAGTACCATGCTGTTTTGGTTACTGTAGCCTTGTAGTATAGTTTGAAGTCAGGTAGCGTGACACCTCCAGCTTTGTCCTTTTGACTTAGGATTGTCTTGGCAATGCGGGCTCTTTTTTGGTTCCATATGAACTTTAAAGCAGTTTTTTCCAATTCTGTGAAGAAACTCATTGGTAGCTTGATGGGGATGGCATTGAATCTATAAATAACCTTGGGCAGTATGGCCATTTTCACAATATTGATTCTTCCTATCCATGAGCATGGTATGTTCTTCCATTTGTTTGTGTCCTCTTTGATTTCACTGAGCAGTGGTTTGTAGTTCTCCTTGAAGAGGTCCTTTACATCTCTTGTAAGCTGGATTCCTAGGTATTTTATTCTCTTTGAAGCAATTGTGAATGGAAGTTCATTCCTGATTTGGCTCTCTGCTTGTCTGTTACTGGTGTATAAGAATGCTTGTGATTTTTGCACATTAATTTTGTATCCTGAGACTTTGCTGAAGTTGCTTATCAGCTTAAGGAGATTTTGGGCTGAGACAATGGGGTTTTCTAAATATATAATCATGTCATCTGCAAACAGGGATAATTTGACTTCTTCTTTTCCTAACTGGATACCCTTGATTTCTTTCTCTTGCCTGATTGCCCTAGCCAGAACTTCCAACACTATGTTGAATAGGAGTGGTGAGAGAGGGCATCCCTGTCTTGTGCCAGTTTTCAAAGGGAATTTTTCCAGTTTTTGCCCATTCAGTATGATATTAGCTGTGGGTTTGTCATAAATAGCTCTTATTATTTTGAGGTACGTTCCATCAATACCGAATTTATTGAGCGTTTTTAGCATAAAGGGCTGTTGAATTTTGTCAAAAGCCTTTTCTGCATCTATTGAGATAATCATGTGGTTCTTGTCTTTGGTTCTGTTTATATGCTGGATTACGTTTATTGATTTGCGAATGTTGAACCAGCCTTGCATCCCAGGGATGAAGCCCACTTGATCATGGTGGATAAGCTTTTTGATGTGCTGCTGAATCCGGTTTGCCAGTATTTTATTGAGAATTTTTGCATCGATGTTCATCAGGGATATTGGTCTAAAATTCTCTTTTTTTGTTGTGTCTCTGCCAGGCTTTGATATCAGGATGATGTTGGCCTCATAAAATGAGTTAGGGAGGATTCCCTCTTTTTCTATTGACTGGAATAGTTTCAGAAGGAATGGTACCAGCTCCTCCTTGTACCTCTGGTAGAATTCAGCTGTGAATCCATCTGGTCCTGGACTTTTTTTCGTGGGTAGGCTATTAATTGTTGCCTCAATTTCAGAGCCTGCTATTGGTCTATTCAGGGATTCAACTTCTTCCTGGTTTAGTCTTGGGAGAGTGCAAGTGTCCAGGAAATTATCCATTTCTTCTAGATTTTCTAGTTGATTTGCATAGAGGCATTTATAGTATTCTCTGATGGTTGTTTGTATTTCTGTGGGGTCAGTGGTGATATCCCCTTTATCATTTTTTATTGCGTCTATTTGATTCCTCTCTCTTTTCTTCTTTATTAGTCTTGCTAGCGGTCTGTCAATTTTGTTGATCTTTTCAAAAAACCAACTCCTGGATTCATTGATTTTTTGGAGGGTTTTTTGTGTCTCTATCTCCTTCAGTTCTGCTCTGATCTTAGTTATTTCTTGCCTTCTGCTAGCTTTTGAATGTGTTTGCTCTTGCCTCTCTAGTTCTTTTAATTGTGATGTTAGAGTGTCAATTTTAGATCTTTCCTGCTTTCTCTTGTGGGCATTTAGTGCTATAAATTTCCCTCTACACACTGCTTTAAATGTGTCCCAGAGATTCTGGTATGTTGTATCTTTGTTCTCATTGGTTTCAAAGAACATCTTTATTTCTGCTTTCATTTCGTTATGTACCCAGTAGTCATTCAGGAGCAGGTTGTTCAGTTTCCATGTAGTTGAGCGGTTTTGATTGAGTTTCTTAGTCCTGAGTTCTAGTTTGATTGCACTGTGGTCTGAGAGACAGTTTGTTATAATTTCTGTTCTTTTACATTTGCTGAGGAGTGCTTTACTTCCAATTATGTGGTCAATTTTGGAATAAGTGCGATGTGGTGCTGAGAAGAATGTATATTCTGTTGATTTGGGGTGGAGAGTTCTATAGATGTCTATTAGGTCCGCTTGGTGCAGAGATGAGTTCAATTCCTGGATATCCTTGTTAACTTTCTGTCTCGTTGATCTGTCTAATGTTGACAGTGGAGTGTTGAAGTCTCCCATTATTATTGTATGGGAGTCTAAGTCTCTTTGTAGGTCTCTAAGGACTTGCTTTATGAATCTGGGTGCTCCTATATTGGGTGCATATATATTTAGGAGAGTCAGCTCTTCCTGTTGAATTGATCCCTTTACCATTATGTAATGGCCTTCTTTGTCTCTTTTGATCTTTGATGGTTTAAAGTCTGTTTTATCAGAGACTAGGATTGCAACCCCTGCTTTTTTTTGTTCTCCATTTGCTTGGTAGATCTTCCTCCATCCCTTTATTTTGAGCCTATGTATGTCTCTGCATGTGAGATGGGTCTCCTGAATACAGCAGACTGATGGGTCTTGAATCTTTATCCAGTTTGCCAGTCTGTGTCTTTTAATTGGAGCATTTAGTCCATTTACATTTAAGGTTAATATTGTTATGTGTGAACTTGATCCTGTCATTATGATATTAACTGGTTATTTTGCTCGTTAGTTGATGCAGTTTCTTCCTAGCCTCGATGGTCTTTACATTTTGGCATGTTTTTGCAATGGCTGGTACCAGTTGTTCCTTTCCATGTTTAGGGCTTCCTTCAGGGTCTCTTGTAAGGCAGGCCTGCTGGTGACAAAATCTCTAAGCATTTGCTTATCTGTAAAGGATTTTATTTCTCCTTCACTGATGAAACTTAGTTTGGCTGGATATGAAATTCTGGGTTGAAAATTCTTTTCTTTAAGAACGTTGAATAATGGCCCCCACTCTCTTCTGGCTTGTAGAGTTTCTGCCGAGAGATCTGCTGTTAGTCTGATGGGCTTCCCTTTGTGGGTAACCCGACCTTTTTCTCTGGCTGCCCTTAAGATTTTTTCCTTCATTTCAACTTTGGTGAACCTGGCAATTATGTGTCTTGGAGTTGCTCTTCTGGAGGAGTATCTTTGTGGTGTTCTCTGTATTTCCTGAATTTGAATGTTGTCCTGCCCTACTAGGTTGGGGAAGTTCTCCTGGATGATATCCTGAAGAGTGTTTTCCAACTTGGTTCCATTTTCCCCCTCACTTTCAGGCACCCCAATCAGACGTAGATTTGGTCTTTTTACATAATCCCATACTTCTTGCAGGCTTTGTTCATTTCTTTTTCTTCTTTTTTCTTTTGGTTTCCCTTCTCGCTTCATTTCATTCATTTGATCCTCAATCGCTGATACTCTTTCTTCCAGTTGATCGAGTTGGTTACTGAAGCTTGTGCATTTGTCACGTATTTCTCGTGTCATGGTTTTCATCTCTGTCATTTCGTTTATGATCTTCTCTTAATTAGTCTAGCTGTCAATTCTTCCACTTTTTTTTCAAGATTTTTAGTTTCTTTGTGCTGGGTACGTAATTCCTCCTTTAGCTCTGAGAAGTTTGATGGACTGAAGCCTTCTTCTCTCATCTCGTCAAAGTCATTCTCTGACCAGCTTTGATCCGTTGCTGGCGATGGGCTGCGCTCCTTTGCAGGGGGAGATGCGCTCTTATTTTTTGAATTTCCAGCTTTTCTGCCCTGCTTCTTCCCCATCTTTGTGGTTTTATCTGTCTCTGGTCTTTGATGATGGTGACGTACTGATGGGGTTTTGGTATAGGTGTCCTTCCTGTTTGATAGTTTTCCGTCTGACAGTCAGAAGGACTGTCTGTTGGTCTGTTGGAGATTGCTTGAGGTCCACTCCAGACCCTGTTTGCCTGGGTATCAGCAGCAGAGGTTGCCGAAGATAGAATTTTGCTGAACAGCGAGTGTACCTGTCTGATTCTTCCTTTGGAAGTTTCCTCTCAGGGGTGACTCCACCCTGTGAGGTGTGGGGTGTCAGACTGCTCCTAGTGGGGGATGTCTCCCAGCTAGGCTACTCAGGGGTCAGGGACCCACCTGAGCAGGCAGTCTGTCCGTTCTCAGATCTCAACCTTCGTGTTGGGAGATCCACGGCTCTCCCCAAAGCTGTCAGACAGAGTCGTTCGCGTCTGCACCGGCCCCGCTGCTTCCCCTATTGGGCTTCAGCTGTGGGCTGTCCCCAGAGGTGGAGTCTACAGAGACAGGCAGGCTTCCTTGAGCTGCTGTGAGCTCCACCCAGTTCGAGCTTCCCAGCGGCTTTGTTTACCTACTTAAGCCTCAGCAATGGCGGGCGCCCCCCCCAGCCTCGCTGCTGCCTTGCGGATAGATCGCCGCAGACTGCTGAGTTAGCAGTGAGGGGGGCTCCGTGGGCTGGGACCCTCCCGGCCAGGTGTGGGATATATTCTCCTGGTGTGGCTGTTTCCTTAAAGCACAGTATTGGGGTGGGAGTTACCCGATTTTCCAGGTGTTGTGTGTCTCAGTTCCCCTGGCTAGGAAAACGGATTTCCTTCCCCCTTGCGCTTCCAGGTGAGGCGATGCCTCGCCCTGCTTCAGCTCTCGCTGGTCAGGCTGCAGCAGCTGACCAGCACCGATTGTCCGGCACTCCCTAGTGAGATGACCCCAGTACCTCAGTTGAAAATGCGGAAATCACTGGTCTTCTGTGTCGCTCGCGCTGGGAGTTGGAGACTGGAGCTGTTCCTATTTGGCCATCTTGCTCCGCCAGAGCTGTTTTGTTTATTTTGAGACGGAGTCTCACTGTGTCGCCCAGGCTGGAGTGCAGTGGCACAATCTTGGCTCACTGTATGCTCCGCCTCCTGGGTTCACGCCATTCTCCTGCCTCAGCCTCCTGAGTAACTGGGACTACAGGCACCCGCCACCACGCCTGGCTAATTTTTGGTATTTTTGGTAGAGACGGGGTTTCACTGTGTTAACCAGGATGGTCTCGGTCTCCTGACATCGTGATCCACCTGCCTCGGCCTCCCAAAGTGCTGAGATAACAGGTGTTAGCCACTGTGCCCGGCCCTGCCACCTTTAACTAACTCACACAAAGACACTGTATGTGGCAGGTGTGTGCTTCCCCTCGGTAAGGTGGGACATCTTGGAATTTATATTGCTTTTACTAATGTAACTTTGGCCCTATTTCTTGTGAAGTAATGAACCTGGCTTTATTTTGCTAAAGGCGCATTTGCCCCTGGTTGGCATCCTAAATCTTCTTCACATTAATGCCAGACCTTGTCTTTAATCCCCAAGTTTCTCCCTGGAATGGGGGTGGAAGTAGAATGGAGTTTTAGGTCAGTGTTTGTGAGGCACTAGGTGGATTGACAGTTGGATAATGAGTGCCGGGGGGGACCCTCATCTGATGCCTTAACTTGCCATTTCTGTGGTTTCTGGAATGAGCTTTCAAATCCTCCCCCTTGCCCCACAGTGGCTCCCTCATGGCCAACTTTAATGTGCATCAGACTCATCTGGGAAATCCCGTAAGATGCAGATTCTGATTCAGTGAAGTTAGGAATGCGCTTCCAGGTTGGGGCCAGTGCTGCTGGTCTGGAAACCCTCTTGGTTTCTCAGGTCTCTGGAGCCTCCAGACTCCTCTGGCAGTGGCAGAAGTTGGGGGCTGCCGGGCGCGGTGGCTCACGCCTGTAATCCCAGGACTTTAGGAGGCCGAGGCGGGCGGATCACAAGGTCAGGAGATCGAGACGATGGTAAAACCCCGTCTCTACTAAAAATACAAAAAACTAGCCGGGCGAGGTGGCGGGCACCTGTAGTCCCAGCTACTCAGGAGGCTGAGGCAGGAGAATGACGTGAACCCGGGAGGCGGAGCTTGCAGTGAGCCGAGATCCGGCCACTGCACTCCAGCCTGGGCCACAGAGCGAGACTCCGTCTCAAAAAAAAAAAAAAAAAAAAAGAAGAAGTTGGGGGCTCCGCAAAGAAACTTGGTTAGTGGAAGAAAAGAGTACTTCCTCCACGGGGTCACTGCTCCTCCGAGTGGATGGTGGACTCACGTAGGGAGGTTCTGGAACACTCTAGCCTGGCAGCCCCAAATTTGGCTTTCCAGGGAAGAAGAGGCGTCAACTGTGGCGATTCTGAGGCTCTTGGCTTCATAAGAAGAGAGGAAGATGCAGAGGGGACGGGGAAGACCTTTGGTCATCACTTGAGGTCATGGAGTTTGCGGGCTTTGGGAGTGCTGAGGCTTTCTAAGAACAGCTGCTCTCCTGGAGACCAGAGAGAGAGACCTGGCCCTCCCCGCCTTTAAGGAAAAATGATTTCAGCATCACCTCACCTGGCTAAATTCTGGTGCATCCGGAATCCCTTCCGCAGGGCTTGGCCACCTGGCAATGTGTAGATCTCAAGATCAGCTCTTAGAACTAATATTATTTTTTAAAAACTTGTTTGAAGAGTTAGTCAGCTGCTTTTGTTCTTCCCAAACGGAAGTGTCACATGAGCAAGTAGTATACTCTATGATTTTGGGATGGCAGAAAAAGAATCACCAAGCCGAATAAACTTCTGTTTTTCTTATGAGCTCTGTTAAGTACCCCATTGGACTGAATCTAGGTTTTAAGGAAACAGAAATCATTACAATCTACAAAGCAGTCATATTTCCTTCACATTACTCCTCCTCAGATTACTCCCCTCTGCATTAATTCCTCCTGAGGATACAATTCAGAAAATGCAAACCGCTCATGTCATCACATTTCAAATCCTATGCCTGTCTTTCTTGCTAATTTTTGTATTTTTAGTAAAGATGGGGTTTCGCCATGTTGCCCAGGCTGGTCTTGAACTCCTGAGCTCGGGTGATCCACCTGCCTTGGCCTCCCAAAGTGCTGGGATTACAGGGTTGAGCCACCACGTCTGGCCTAAACTTTTTTCTTTAACTTCTATTTCTCTATGATACCATCACTTTGGGTGTTCGAGCTTAGCTACTCAAAATGTGACCTGCCAGACAGCAGCACTGCCATCCCCTGGAAGCCTTCTAGAAATGCAGAATCTCAGGCCCCAGCCCACACCCACTCAATTGGAATCTACATTCCAAGGACTTCCAGATGATTTGTAAGTACTTTAAAGTTGAAAAGCACTGATATAGACTAAGAAGCCCTCAATGGCATATCTGCCTCAGTCAAGACCATAAAGAACTATATGCTAGAAAATTTTCAGAGCGGCTTTTGGACCAATTGCTCAGTATAGTCATAGTTAGAGGTTTAAACACTTATAGAACATTTACTTTTAGACATGGTAGCTTCTATTACAATATCCAAAGTGCAATCGCTACAAATTACAGTTGCAAATAGCTCCTGATTTAATGTGTTTGATAAGACTGACATAAGACTAACCCTTCCATTCCACATCTCCACAGAAGTTCAAAACCTTCCAAGATTTCTGTGAATTCTTCATGTCACTAAATCAGGTGTGTTTGTATATCTCTCATGGTCCTGCCTCTGCTCTCCCTGTTTTTGTGTGTCAAACTCAACTTCTGTCCTTAATTTAATAAAATATAAGTCACACATCCAAAGACCTTCTTTGGATGGTGTAACATGTAAGTGCACATGTTACTGAGGGCTTGAGGGAACCAGAGGAGTGATGAGAGTTAGGTAAGCCAGTTAATACTGAATTAGACATCTACCTCCGAAAGTCTCTTCCTGAGAAAGGATATGCTGACATAGCTTAACAGTTTGTTTCACACACACACAAAAAGCAAGGTAAATAGTAAATAAACACAAGACTAAAATATCTTAGTGAATTTATGTTTTATTTTTTAAAAACCTTAACCAATTATGAGTACTGCAATGACTTTCCTCTGTCTAACCAAATGATCCAATTCAAGCTAGCTACTGTCAATAAATAGGTTTCTGCAACGACTTGGGGAATCAGTTATCTAATTAGTGAATTTTAACAAAAGCTAGTTCCTTGCTGGGCAGACTCAGCATTTCCTTGGCAGTAAAAGGAAACAGCTGTGCTGGTAGATTAGCCTACTGGAAACCAAACAAAACCCAAAAACAAACCCTCCTACCCAAAGTCTCCATTGTGCACACACTGGCCCAGGAGTTCTCAGTTCTGACTGCACAGCAGAAGCACCAGGGAGGCCTTTTAAAGATGCTGACGCTTGGGTCCCATCCCAGAACAAGTAAATCTGAATGACTGGGGGCTGAGGCCAGGCATCAACGTTTTAAGAAAGCTCCCTATCTAAAATCAGAAGAAAAACTTTCCTCTGAAATAGAAATCCTGCTTCGGGTTTTTAATAAAGGATCATGAAAAATTAAGTGAAAAGGCAAGTGTCAAAGCAGTGTGATCTCATTGGGATGGGGGTAGAATTCTTTTTATATTCTTTTTTTTTGAGATGGAGTCTCGCTCTGTCACCCAGGCTGGAGTGCAGTGGCTCGATCTCTGCTCACTGTAGACTATGCCTCCCGGGTTCACGCCATTCTTCTGCCTCAGCCTCTGGAGTAGCTGGGACTACAGGCGCCCGCCACCGCGCCCAGCTAATTTTTTGTATTTTCAGTAGAGATGGGGTTTCACCGTGTTAGCCAGGATGGTCTCGATCTCCTGACCTTGTGGTCCACCCACCTCGGCCTCCTAAAGTGCTGAGATTACAGGCGTGAGCCACCGTGCCTGAGCTCTCTTTTTATATTCTTAAAAAAAAAAAGTGTAGATTGTCATTAGCTTTTTAATTTTTTTTTTTTTGAGACAGGGTCTCACTTTGTTGCCCAGGCTGAAGTGCAGTGGTGCAAGCATGGCTCACTACAGCCTTGACCTCTCGAGCTTAAGCGATCCTCCTGCCTCAGCACCTTCCCCCAACTCCGGTAGCTGAGACTACAGGCATGCATCATCATGCCGGTCTTTTTTTTTTTTTTTAAGGCAGAGTCATGCCCTGTCATCCAGGGTGGAGTGCAGTGGTGCCATCTTAGCTCACTGCAACCTCCGCCTCCTGGGTTCGAGCGATTCTCATGCCTCAGCCTCCCCAGTAGCTGTGTGTGCACATCACATCTGGCTAACTTTTGTATTTTTAGTAGAGATGGGGTTTCACAATGTTGGCCAGGCCGGTTTTGAACTTCTGGCCTCAAGTATCCACCTGCCTTGGCCTCCCAAAGTGCTGAGATTACAGGTGTGAGACACCACGCCTGGCCTAATTTTTTTGATTTTTCAGTAGAGACAAGGTCTATGTTACCCAAGCTGTTCTGGAACTCCTAAGCTCAAGGGATCCTCCTGCCTTGGCCTCCAGAAGTGCTAGGATTACAGGTGTGAGCCATCACACCCAGCCTGCTATTCACATTTTAATTGTGGCTACTCCTGAGTGGTGGGATTATGATCGAGTTGTATTTTCTTTTGTTTCCCTTTTTCAGTCTGCCTGCAATGAATGTGTGTCACTCATAAAAAGAGAACTTCAATTAAAAATAAAAACAGGCTGTGACAGGTATAGTTTTAAAAAATTTTTATTTTAGATTCAGGGGGTGCACGTACATGCTTGTACCACGGATATACTGGGTATAGGTGGGGATTGGGCTTCTAGTGTACACATTACCCAAAGAGCGAACACTGTACTTAAGGAGTAGTTTTAAAGGGAGTGCAACATAACCAAAAGCTCAGTAGCCAAGATTAAATCATGTTGGGAGCAGCAGAAACAGGTTTTCAAGAAAGTAAATCAATTTTAGTGACGAACTTGAAAAGCATTCTTAAAACAGAGAATTAAAAAGCAATGAAAATAATGAGATAATAACATAAAAGTGTTAATCATGGAGAATTAATACATTTCTGAAGAAAACAAACAATACACGTATTAAAGTTGTAACAGCTTATTCAAAAACGTCAAAAGAATTCTCCCCAAAGCAAAACAAAACAAACCACCTGTTTGAAGAGATCAAGAAGACTCATGTATTCCAGGCAACATTAAGAAGTTTCAAAATTTCAAAGAAATAATTAACTGCAGAGGAACAAAGGAAAGGGAGGGAGGGATGAAGAATGATGGCCAACTAGAAAAAGAACAGCAGGGTAAGAAAACAAGAGACAAGCTAAGAGAATGCTCCTGCAATCCAAACAGAAAGAGCTCTTCAAAAGTAGTCCAGGCCCGGCGCAGTGGCTCACGCCTGTAATCCCACCACTTTGGGAGGCTGGATCACTTGAGGTTAGGAGTTCGAGACTCAGCCTGGCCAACATGGTGAAATCCCATCTCTACTAAAAATACAAAATTAGCCAAGTGTGGTGGTGCATGCCTGTAGGGATGGCTGAGGAATGAGAATCACTTGAACCTGGGAGGTTGCAGTGAGCTGAGTTTACGCCATTGCACTTCAGCCTGAGCAACAGAGCGAGACCTTGTCTCAAAAAAAAAAAAAGAATAAAGTCCAAACTGGACTCTTTACATTTCTGAGGACAATGAAAAAAATAGCCTAATTTTTATGAAAATAGATTGTGATCCAAACATTCTATACGAGACTATCATTCAAGAATGAAGGCAAAGATAAGAATGGTTTCAGAAATGTTAACTATCCTGACACCTTTCCTGGTAGAGTTGCTCAGAGACAGTTTTGAGATCAGTGAAAGCATCAGACTGTTGGTGGACTAGCTACCCAATGCTCTTTTTTAAGGAATTCTCCTCCTTCATCTGTTAGTTTCTGCATGGCATTGTGACAATGGGGAAAACAATGTATATATGTGCGTATTTCTATCTTCCCCTTTATCATTGTGCTCTTCTAGATTCAAGGTAACTCAGTTTCATAATGATCTGCTTTATATATGAGGGGACTTCAAAAAGTTCATGGAAAAATAGAATTAAAAGATAAAAAAATATATATTTTTTGTTTCTCAACATAAGCTCCATTAAGTTCAAGCAATGATACCAGCCATTCAGTCTATCCCTAAAGAACTGACGGTCCTAGGAAATTAATTACATCAATGCAGTCTTTTTTATTATCTGAAGAAAAACAGGTGCCCCTTAGGGATTTTTTTAAGATAGGGAAACAAAAACAAGTCAGAAGGAGCCAAATCAGGACTGGGAGAGGGATACCTAATGATTTTTGATAGAAATTCTGGCTAAACTGCCCTTGCTTTATGAGAGGAATGTGCAAGGGCATTGTCACAGTGGAGGGCCCTGTGGTGAAGCTGTCCCAGGTGTTTCTCTGCTAAGCTTTGGCTTTCTGGAAATACTCTCATAAGCAGATGATATCTTTATTTGGCCTTCCAAAAAGTCAACAAGCAAAATGACTTGAGGATCCAAAAAACTGTTACCATGACCTTTGCTCTTGTTCGGTCTGCTTTTGCTGTGACTGGGCCTCTTCCACCTCTTGGTAGCCATTGTTTTGTATTTTGTCTTGAGGGTCATGCTGATAAAGCCATGTTTCTCTCTGTTACAGTTTTTTTTTTTAATGTTTGCAAAATAATTAGATACTTTATTTTACAGCTCAGCAAAAGAAATATCATTGGATATTTTGAGCAAAAGGACTCGGACAACTATAGATTTTTTGAACGAGTGGCAAATATTCTGCATGATGACTGTGCCTTTCTTTCTGCATTTGGGTAAGTATCTTATTTAACCGTGTGTTAGTGGGTTGGTTTGGTTGCCATGTTAAATTCCTGTTGTATCTGGTCATTTTCTGAAGATGATCTCTCCCAAAATGATCTCAGTCCTCTTAAAATCACCAAGCAGTCTTTATGTCTGTCTCTGAATTCTTTTTAAGGTTTTAAAAGTCTGTTTTTCTTTGTTACAATTCTTTGAAGAAATGCTTCAGGATCTTGATCTCCCTTGTTTAACATTTCCATCGAAAGCTCTGCTTTTGTCTGCGGTTGACCTGCGCTCGATGGTTTTGTCATCCATTGAGTGGAAAGTGTGCTCAACTTTAATTTTTCAGTCAGATTTACAAAAGATGAATCAACTGAGAAGCATATTGTATTGGCTATTGTTTCTGCTGTTAATCATTGGTCCTCTTCAAGTAGGGCATGAGATAAGTTTTTCCTCACGAAGTGACATGGTCTGCTGCTGTAGGTTTCATCTTCAACATTGTCTCGTCCTTTCTTAAAAGGAATTATCCATCTTTTTTTTCTTTTTTTTCTGGGGCAGAGTCTCGCTGTATCGCCCAGGCTGGAGTGCACTGGCACAATCTTGGCTCACTACAACCTCTGCTTCCTGGGTTCACGCCATTCTCCTGCCTCAGCCTCCCAAGTAGCTGGGACTACAGGTGCCCGCCACCATGCCCGGCTAACTTTTTGTATTTTTAGTAGAGATGGGGTTTCACCGTGTTAGCCAGGATGGTGTTGATCTCCTGACCTCGTGATCCGCCCGCCTCGGCCTCCCAAAGTGCTGGGATTACAGGCGTGAGACACCGTGACCGGCCACAATGAATTATCCATTTGTAAACTGATTTCCTTGGGGTGTTGTTCCCATAAACTTTTTGCAAAGCATCAATGATTGCACCATTCTTCCACCTAAGCTTTGCCATAAATTTGATGTTTGTTCTTGCTTCAGTTTTAGCAGAATTCATAATGTTCTGACAGGGGCTCTATTTACACTGATATCCTTCTTAGTGCCTCAAACTAGATCCTGTTCAGACATGCTATAATGTTGAGTTTATTTTGTTGCAAAAATTTTGAAATCTATGCATTTTTTCATAATATGCATTTTCCATGAACTTTTTGAAGACCTCTTGTATGTTAACTCCCATTCATTTTAATAGTCTTTAAGAAGGGCATTCCTGTTTACACAAATGAGTACTCATTTGAGGCACAAAGAAATCCAATCAATGAAACATCTGAGATCCCAGAGCTAGTAAGCAGAGATCTGACACTTGGACTCAAGGAATCTGGATTCAATCAGTGCTTTTTTTTTCTTTTTGAGACAGGAGTCTCGCTCTGTCAGCCTGGCTGGAGTGCAGTGGCACGATCTCAGCTCACTGCAACCTCGGCCTCCCAGGTTCACGCCATTCTCCTGCCTCAGTCGCCCAAGTAGCTGGGACTACAGGCGCCCATCACCACACCTGGCTAATTTTTTTGTATTTTTAGTAGAGACGGGGTTTCACCATGTTAGCCAGGATGGTCTCGATTTCCTGACCGTTTGATTTACCTGCCTAGGCCTCCCAAAGTGCTGGGATTACAGGCATGAGCCACCGCACCTGGCCCAATCAGTGCTCTTTTTTTTTTTGGAGACGGAGTCTCCCTCTGTCCCCCAGGCTGGAGTGCAGTGGCGCGATCTCAACTTGCTGCAAGCTTCGCCTCCCGGGTTCACACCATTCTCCTGCCTCAGCCTCCTGAGTAGCTGGGACTACAGGCGCCCGCTACCGCGTCTGGCTAATTTTTTGTATTTTTAGTAGAGACGGGGTTTCACCGTGGTCTCGATCTCCTGACCTTGTGATCCACCCACCTCGGCCTCCCAAACTGCTGGGATTACAGAAGTGAGCCACCGCGCCCGGCCACAATCAGTGCTCTTAATCACTTGCCTATCTTGAGAACAGTGTTTTTTAAAAAGCTTATCCAATAATCTCAACCATAGACATTTCAGTGTTATCTTTGCTGCAAATGAAATTAAGTTACATACACTTGAGAATATTTATTGACTATATTTGCAAACTGCATAATTTCTCCATCTTTAAAATATACTCCTTCCCCATCTGTTAAGTTTATTAAGGTAGAATGATGTCAGTATTTTAGTTATAACAGAGGTTTTTTGTCAGAGCTTTTACTGCTAGTTTCTTGTCAGCTAAGATTTATTGTATAACTACAAAATAGAGTAGTAAGTACATTATCAGCTTCTCAGAAAAAGGTACAATTATGTCAAATCACGTGTTCTAGAGAATATAAAGAGCAATAAAATCATTAATGATTTGGATTACCACCTATAATGCCTATCAGAAATAAAATGCAGTAGTGTTTGTTGCCTATTATCTGTAATGCTGTTACTGTTCACCAAAACTGATTTCTCAAAATACATTTTTTTTTTTTTTTTTTTTGAGACGGAGTCTCGCTCTGTCACCCAGGCTGGAGTGCAGTGGCCAGATCTCAGCTCACTGCAAGCTCCGCCTCCCGGGTTCACGCCATTCTCCTGCCTCAGCCTCCCGAGTAGCTGGGACTACAGGCGCCCGCCACCTCGCCCGGCTAGTTTTTTGTATTTTTTAGTGGAGACGGGGTTTCACCGTGTTAGCCAGGATGGTCTCGATCTCCTGACCTTGTGATCCGCCCGCCTCGGCCTCCCAAAGTGCTGGGATTACAGGCTTGAGCCACCGCGCCCGGCCTCAAAATACATTTTTATATCAATCAACTGTGATGTTAGATAGGATCCCTGGAATTTTAAATTAATCACATGAAATTTCACAAGGAAATTGGAATTCAAGGAATTAAGACCTTGAACTTTGACCTAATACAGTATTAAAAGAAAAAACCTTTATTGAGAAATATGACTCAATATCACAACTTTAGTCCATAGTTCTGTGACTGATCAGCTACCTTCCATAACTTATGATTCTTTTATGGTTAAGAATTTTTTTTTTTTTTTTTTTTTTAAGAGATAAAGTTTCACTCTATCATCCAGGCTCCAGTGCAGTGGCACCTTCTTGGCTTACTGCAGCTCCTGGGCTTTAGTGATCCTCCTGCCTCCAGTGAAGACATTTTAATGCTACCTTTAGGACTTTTTTTTTTTTTTTTTAAATAGTAGTAAATTTCTTGGTGCCAAGCACCAACATCTTTGTTCTGGACATTTAAAGTATGCCAAATCAAATAATGCTAGTCAGATACCAACAAACAGCCTAGGTAAATGTCACTTATTTCCTGTTCACTCATAGTTGGACATGTCAGCTAAGTGGTTACAGGTGGGCTTCCTATCGTTCACATCACTCTGTCTTTCTTAATAATGTCCAGAGAAAGAAAGATATTTAACATTTGCCCCAACACAACTTTCAATAAATAAGAGCTAATATTTTCCTTCACTTATTTCACTTAATACTCTTTGCAGTCACTCACTGTTCAATAGTTTTCTCCTAAATATCTTTTTTTCTCTTTTTTACTTCAGTGGCAAAAATCCTAATACCTTTTTAACTCTGGGATTCTATCAAAAATTTTCTAAGTTTCATGTTAATATGAAAGGTTGGTAACAAATGCCTGAGGAATACTAAAAGTTGATTTAGACATGCCTGAAATATAAGATACATTAGTAACATTTTAGTATAGCTGGAAATTCTTTTTTTTTTTTTGAGACGGAGTCTCCCCGTCGCCCAGGCTGGAGTGCAGTGGTGCGATCTCAGCTCACTGCAAGCTCCACCTCCTGGGTTCACACCATTCTCCTGCCTCAGCCTCCGGAGTAGCTGGGACTACAGGCGCCCGCCACCATGCCCTGCTACTGTTTTGTATTTTTAATAGAGATAGGGTTTCATCTTGTTAGTCAGGATGATCTCGATCTCTTAACTTCGTGAGCCGCCTGCCTCGGCCTCCCAAACTGCTGGGATTACAGGTGTGAGCCACCGCGCCCGGCCTGGAAATTCTTAAGAATCATCTTTTACTTAATAAGTTTTAGTACTAGTAACTCATCAAAATTTTTTGCATTGCTATGAGGGAATGAAAACTGTCAACTGTATGGACTGAGTTATATGGGTGGGAACCATGTAAAATATACCTAACTGAAAATCTCCAGATTCAGTAATGTTGTGTAAGTGAGTAAAAATGGTACACAAGTACTTTGAATAAACATACCATAAGGAAGCAGGTAAAACAGATTTGATAAGATTCTACATGTCATGAAAATTCTCTTTTCTCTTGGAAAATTCCTATTTTAGGAACTCATCCCAATGACATTATCTTCAGGAAGGGAAGCAAAGTCCCTCTCAGTGTTATTGTTTTTGCCTTCAATTGATCACAGAACTCTCTCTTGCTATACACACACACACACACACACACACATACATATACACTTTCTTTTTTTTTTTGGAGACAGGGTCTTTGTCACTCAGGCTGGAGTGCAGTGGCAATGATCAAGGTTCACTGCAGCCTCAACCTCCTGGGCTTAAGCCATCCTCCTACCTCAGTCTCCCCAGTGGTTGGGACAACAGGCAGATAATTTTTGTAGTTTTTTGTAGAGACAGGGTTTCAACTCCTGGGCTCAAGCGATCTGCCTGCCTCAGCCTCCCAAAGTGCTGGGATTACAGGTGTGAGCCATTGAGGCTGGGCCACAATATATTTTAATCTAGTAAGTCCTTTCCTGTTGGGCTGACTTTGCATATGGCTGTTCCTATTTTTCTTTTTTTTTGAGATGGAGTCTCGCTCTGTCGCCCAGGCTAGAGCGCAGTGGCCGGATCTCAGCTCACTGCAAGCTCTGCCTCCCGGGTTTACGCCATTCTCCTGCCTCAGCCTCCCAAGTAGCTGGGACTACAGGTGCCCGCCACCTCACCCGGCTAATTTTTTTTTATTTTTTAGTAGAGACGAGGTTTCACCAGGTTAGCCAGGATGGTCTTGATCTCCTGACTTTGTGATCCGCCCATCTCGGCCTCCCAAAGTGCTGGGATTACAGGCTTGAGCCACTGCGCCCGGCCCCTATTTTTTTTTTTTAGGTAAGTTTGATAAGTATTCTTATAGGGAATAAGGTCAAGTAGAATTTTTTTTTTTTTTTTTTTTTGAGGCAGGGTCTCTCTGTTGTCCAGGCTAGAGTGCAGTGGTGTGTTTGTAGCAACCTCGGACTCCTGGGCTCAAGCAATCCCCCCACCTCGGCCTCCCTAAGCTGATTTCTTAATAAAACAGAATACAGATAGGAAAATGCGGCCAATAAAGTTTGAACAAGGAAAAACTAAAGATGCAAAGCAGCATATGCCTTTCCCATTTAGTTGTTTGTAACCCTCTTAAAAAACAATATTCCATTTTCAGGGAAGTGCAAACTGTAGTTTATATTAGTTTTACATCTTCATCAATAGAGCTGGCTGGTATGCAGGTAGGATTTGTGAGACATACATAATGTCAAAGTCCCCACCTTGGCATATTCAAACAGCAAATCTATGACGTTTCTAATTGAAACCAAACAACCATATCCACGCAGCAAAAATGCACAGTTCACAGGGATGAGCAAAATAAATACCTATGTTATACTGACAATTTAAAAGCACACTCCTGTATTAAAAAGGCAGGAAAAGCATTGACATTTGTATTTTAATAAAGGATAATAAAAGACAAATTACAGCCAACTGTTAAAGCCTTTTTTTTTTTTTTTAATTCTATGGTATAACAAAATCAGTTCAGGGTTTTTTTTTTTCTGAACAAATGATCATGATCCCTTGGTCTTTCCCGTGGCATGCTGCTACTACAACACTCTATGTCTAATCAGTCACCTATCAAGTGGCAAGTCTTTCATATTTGCTGCTTATAATTCCTAAATGGTCCATATTGAGTATTTTCATTTCTGGGTAAGGGAAAAAGCATTTTGGTCCATTAATTCACCCACTCGCTCCTGGAGGACATTAACCAATTCTGCTATTACAAAGACGTGAGTGTCATCAATGTCTTGAATGATAAACTTCTTCCCCAGGGCATTGGACTCATCCAAGTACAGCAGAAACTGCTTCATGGCAGGATCACTGTAAAGACAAACACATGATTGTAAGACAGCTTGTTGTCAAATCACACCACAGAGACTTGAGCAATTAAATTTGAACATGTAGAATTTTTAGAATGATTTTTAAAGTTCTGTTACTCAATCCCTCACTTCCTCTCTGCCTTAAGTATTAACAATTTATAGACATGGCTTCATTTTAGAACTATTAGTGTAAGTTAAAGAGGCAGAGGCCAATGGCAAGATTTTTAAAGAATAATTTGTCACTAAGTGAAAAAAATAAAAGAATATCCAAAGTTTTGTAGTTAGTAGGGCCTAGAATCACAGCTTTCTTTTTTTTTTTTTTTTTGAGACGGAGTCTCGCTGTGTCGCCCAGGCTGGAGTGCAGTGGCGCGATCTCGGCTCACTGCAAACTCCGCCTCCCAGGTTCATGCCATTCTCCCGCCTCAGCCTCCGAGTAGCTGGGACTACAGGCGCCCGCCACCTCGCCCGGCTAATTTTTTGTATTTTTAGTAGAGACGGGGTTTCACCGTGTTAGCCAGGATGGTCTCGATCTCCTGACCTCGTGATCTGCCCGCCTCGGCCTCCCAAAGTGCTGGGATTACAAGCTTGAGCCATCGCACCCGGCCAGCTTTCTTAACTGATTTAAAAAATGAATTTCTTCCTTGTCTATGCCCATTACATCTAAGGAACCAGCAGGTGTTCAATGTCCTACCAGTGACAAATTAACTTACAAAACCAGTTAAACAGTCACTTTGGTCAGGCAGGGTGTATAGCAAGAGTCATACCTGGATTCAACCCCAGCTTCATCACTTATTTGTGTGACCTTGAATAGAATACGTACTTATCTCCCAGAGCCTCTGTTCCCAAATACAAAAGTGAGGCTACCTAACAGAATTGTTTACGGAAATTACAGGAGATAATGTCAAGGATGGTGCTTGGCTTGCAATAGGTACTCAAGGGAAGAGATCCAAATTCAATTTTATTAACTTGTGGTTTTTGCTTTGGAAAGAATAGGATTTACAGCAAAATGTCTCTTTCATAAAAACCCTGAATTATGACAAAGGACACTCTTTAGATCTAATACACAATGTGTTTAGCAAAAAATGCATATAAAAATGTCAAGCTGCACCACAGATTTTTGCAATTCTTGAGAAAACAATCTCACATAATCTTTTGGTGTCTTGAGAACTGTCAATATCAATTGGAAAGGTAACAATTTAATACAAAAGATGTCACTATAATTTACTGAAAATAAGAAAAATAAGGTTTAAGTACAAGCACAGGTATTAACTGATGCTAACACAGGAATTACTTCTATTCATAGATGAGTATGAGCCTCAGAACTGATTTGGGGGACTTTGGCTTTTACCAAGTGACATGATTTAACTTACAAACTGACTTAAATTTTAATTGTAAGGATCATATTGGCTGCTGGGTTGAGAAAAGATTGGGAGTGGCAGAGGCAAGGATGGAAGCAGGGGACCCATGAGGTGACATCCAGGCAAGAGATGATGATTTTGATGTAGGTGGTAATAGTGGAGGTGATGAGAAGTGGATGAATTCTAGCTATATACTGACATAAAACCAACATAATTTGCTAATACTGGACATGAGCTTTGAGAAAGAGGAACAAGGAAACTCCAAGATTTTTGGTCTGAGCAAATGGAAGACTGGAGATTTTTACTGAGATAAAGAGGAATGTGTAAGAAGAGGTTTGCAGGTAAGATCAAGTTTGGTTTTAGGGAGGGCATGGTGGCTTATGCTGTAATCCCAGCACTTCGAGAGGCCTAGGCTGGAGGATTGCTTGAGGTCAGGAGTTAGAGACTAGCCCGGACAGCATAGTGAGATCCTGACTGTATTTAAAAAAAAAAAAAAAAGGCTGGTGCGGTGGCTCAAGCCTGTAATCCCAGCACTTTGGGAGGCCGAGACGGGTGGATCACGAGGTCAGGAGATCGAGACCATCCTGGCTAAACGGTGAAACCCCGTCTCTACTAAAAAATACAAAAAACTGGCCGGGCGAGGTGGCGGGCGCCTGTAGTCCCAGCTACTCGGGAGGCTGAGACAGGAGAATGGCGTAAACCCGGGAGGCAGAGCTTGCAGTGAGCTGAGATCCGGCCACTGCACTCCAGCCCGGGCGACAGAGCAAGACTCCGTCTCAAAAAAAAAAAAAAAAGGTTTAGTTTTTGATGTTATATTTTGAGATGCCTACTGGCCCCTGAGTGAAGAAGCTGAGTAAGAAGTGACCACTGAGGTAGAAAGAAAACCCAAAGAGTCCTGAAAGCGACGTGAACAAAGGCTACTCAGGAAGTGGGAGTGATCAATTCTATCAAAAGCTTACAGGGTATAGCAAGATAAGGACTGAAAATTGCCCACTGGATTCAGAAAGTCACTGGACCTTGACAATAGCAGTTTTGGTGGAGTCATAATAGGGAAAGCATGACTGGAGTGGGTTTCATATGGGAGGAGAGAAATCAGAGACAGTGAAGAGAACCAAGTCTTCTCTTTACTGAGAAATTTTGCTACAATGACCAGAAAGGTAGATTGGAAGCTAGAAAGAGGGGTGGGAATCTGAACAGACGGGAATATCAACAGACTATAGGTCTGGCGAAGTTGAAGAAGTGATGGGGTGAGATATTAGAGGGAGTGAACTGGAAAGAGGAGGTGGTGGTCAGAGTCTGATGCCTGAAATGAGACTGAAGAGCTGGCATGTGGGTAAGGAAGGGTAGGTCTAGCTACAACTATGCGAATGAGTGGCTGTGATGAGGTGGAGAATAAGCTCAGTGGAAAAGGAGGTCAGGGAACTGGGAGAACAGCATTATCCTGATACCAAACCCTAGCAGAGACACAACAAAAAAACAGAATTTTAGGCCAATATCCCTGATGAACATCAATGTGAAAATCCTCAATAAAATACTGGCAAACTGAATCTAGCAGCACGTCAAAAAGCTTATCCATCATGATCAAGTAGGCTTCATCCCTGGGACGCAAGGCTGGTTCAACATATGCAAATCAATAAATGTAATCCATCACACAAACAGAACCAATGACAAAAACCACGTGATTAACTCAAAAGATGCAGAAAAGGCCTTCGACAAAATTTAACAGCAGAAAAGGCCTTCCACAAAATTCAACAGTCTTTCATGCTAAAAACTCTCCATAAACTAGGTATCGATGGAATGTATCTCAACATAATAAGAGCTAATTATGACAAACCTACAGCCAATATCATACTGTATGGGCAAGAACTGAAAGCATTCCTTTTGAAAACCAGCACAAGAGAAGGATGATCTCTCTCACCACTCCTATTCCACATAGTATTGAAGTTCTGGCCAGGGCAATCAGGCAAGAGAAAGCAATAAAGGGTATTCAGATAGGAAGAGAGGAAGTCAAATCATCTCTGTTTGCAGATGACATGATTGTATATTTAGAAAACCCCATCATCTCAACCCAAAATCTTAAGCTGATAAGCAACTTCAGCAAAGTTTCAGGATACAAAATCAATGTGCAAAAATCACAAGCATTCCTATACACCAATAACAGACAGAGAGCCAAATCATGAGTGAACTCCCAATCACAATTGCTACTAACAGAATAGAATACCTAGGAATGCAACTTACATGGGATGTGAAGGACCTCTTCAAGGAGAACTACAAACCACTGCTCAAGGAAATAAGAAAGGAAAAAAACAAAGGGAAAAATATTCCATGCTCACGAATAGGAAGAATCAATATCGTGAAAATGGCCTTACTGCCCAAAGTAATTTATAGATTCAATGCTATCCCCATCAAGCTACCACTGACTTTCTTCACAGAATTGGAAAAAACTACTTTAAACTTCATATGGAACCCAAAAAGAGCCCACATAGCCAAGACAATCCTGGGCAAGAAGAACAAAGCTGAAGGCATCACACTACCTGACTTCAAACTATACTACAAGGCTACAGTAACCAAAACAGCGTGGTACTGGTACCACAACAGATATATAGACCAATGGAACAAAACAGAGGCCTCAGAAATAACACCACACATCTACCACCATCTGATCTTTGACAAACCTGACACACACAAGCAATGGGGAAAAGATTCCCTATTTATTTATGTATTTATTTATTTATTTTTTTGAGACGGAGTCTCGCTCTGTCTCCCAGGCTGGAGTGTAGTGGCCGGATCTCAGCTCACTGCAAGCTCTGCCTCCCGGGTTCATGCCATTCTCCTGCCTCAGCCTCCGGAGTAGCTGGGACTACAGGCGCCCGCCACCTCGCCCGGCTAGTTTTTTGTATTTTTAGTAGAGATGGGGTTTCACCGTGTTAGCCCGGATGGTCTCGATCTCCTGACCTCGTGATCCACCCGTTTCGGCCTCCCAAAGTGCTGGGATTACAGGCTTGAGCCACCGCGCCCGGCCAAGATTCCCTATTTAATACTTGATGTTGGGAAAACTGGCTAGCCATATGCAGAAAACTGAAACTGGATCCTTTCCTTACACCTTATACAAAAATCAACTCAAGATGGATCAAAGACTTAAACATAACACCTAGGACCATAAAAATCCTAGAAGAAAACCTGGACATAGACATGGACAAAGACTTCATGTCTAAAACATGAAAAGCAATGGCAACAAAAGCCAAAATTGACAAATGGGATCTAATTACACTAAAGAGCTTCTGCACAGATAGAAGAAACTATCATCAGAGTGAACAGGCAACCTACAGAATGGGAGAAGATTTTTTGCAATCTACCGGTCTGACAAAGGGCTAATATACAGAATCTACAAAGAACTTAAATAAATTTACAAGAAAAAAGCAAACAACTCCATCAAAAAATGGGCAAAGGATATGAACAGACACTTTTCTTTTTTTTTTTTTTTTTTGAACAGACACTTTTCAAAAGAAGACATCTATGCAGTCAACAGACATATAAAAAAATGCTCATCATCACTGGTCATTAGAGAAATGCAAATCAAAAACACAATGAGATACCATCTCACACCAGTTAGAATGGCGATCATTAAAAAGTCAGGAAACAACAGATGCTGGAGAGGTTGTGGAAAAATAGGAAAGTTTTTACAGTGTTGGTGGGAGTGTAAATTAGTTCAACCAGTGTGCCGATTCCTCAAGGATCTAGAACTAGAAATACCATTTGACCCAGCAATTCCATTACTGGGCATATACCCAAAGGATTATAAATCATTCTGCAATAAAGACACATGCACACATATGTTTATTGTGGCACTATTCACAATAGCTAAGACTTGGAACCAACCTAAATGTCCATCAATGATAGACTGGATTAGGAAAATGCAGCACATATACACCATGGAATAAATACTATGCAGCCATAAAAAAGGATGAGTTCATGTCCTTTGTAGGGACATGGGTGAAGCTGGAAACCATCATTCTCAGCAAACTATCACAAGATCAGAAAACCAAACACCATATGTAAGTGGGAGTTGACCAATGAGAACACATGGACACAGGGAGGGGATCATCACACACTGGGGCCTGTGGGGCTAGGGGAGGGATAACATTAGGAGAAATACCTAGTGTAGGTGACGGGTTGATGGGTGCAGCAATCTACCATGGCACATGTATACCTAGGTAACAAAACTGCATGTTCTGCACATTTAACCCAGAACTTAAAGTATAATAATAATACTAATAATAAAATAAAGAAAGCTGAACAACTGATTTGCAACCTGGTACTCGTAGTCACTGGCCAGATCACCAGGTGGCCCATTACTCAAGATAACCACTGCAACCACAGATGCTGACCACATACTGTACCCTTCATGTGCTTTGCCCAGCCCAGCCTCCATACCTTATCCCTGATGTCAATTCCCATGCTTTGCCTAATCAAAAAGTCCCTGTCAGCTTTTGTGGGGATCAGCAGCAGAGTTCTTACTACTGTACTGTCTCCCTTGCACTTGTGGATAAACCCTGAATTAAAAGCCTCATCTGGGAAAACTGTGTAGCTGTGTTAATTTTTATTGCATAGGGAGCCAAAGAGCCTGTGATCTGTAACAGCAATGTTAGTACCATAGCTACACTGCAGAGCTGATGGACTAGAGAATATTTCTAAAACATCTTGCTCATAGTAGGTACTCAAATGAGCAATTAAAATGCCAAGAGCCTGTGAGAGGATACAGGCAGAGAGGTTTAAATTACAATTAGTTCTATCCCTATCAAATGATTTACTGCTGGGAACAGGCACCCCAAAATCTGGCCATAAACTGGCCCCCAAACTGGCCATATACAAAATCTCTGCAGCACTGTGACATATTCGTGATGGCCATGACACCCACGCTGGAAGGTTGTGGGTTTACTGGAATGAGGAAAAGGAACACCTGGCCTACCCAGGGCGGAAAACCACTTAAAGGTGTTTTTTTTTTTTTTTTTTGTTGAGACGGAGTCTCGCTCTGTCGCCCAGGCTGGAGTGCAGTGGCGGATCTCAGCTCACTGCAAGCTCCGCCTCCGGGTTTACGCCATTCTCCTGCCTCAGCCTCCCGAGAAGCTGGGACTACAGGCGCCCGCCACCTCGCCCGGCTAGTTTTTTTTTTGTATTTTTAGTAGAGACGGGTTTCACTGTGTTCGCCAGGATGGTCTCGATCTCCTGACCTCGTGATCCGCCCGTCTCGGCCTCCCAAAGTGCTGGGATTACAGGCTTGAGCCACCGCGCCCGGCCAAAGGTGTTCTTAAACCACAAACTAAAATAGCATAGCGATCTGTGCCTTAAGGACATGCTTCTGCTGCAGATAACTAGCCAAACCCATCCCTTTATTTTGGCCTATCCCTTTGTTTCCCATAAGGAATACTTTTAATCTATAATCTATAGAAACAATGCTTATCACTGGCTTGCTGTTAATAAATACGTGGGTAAATCTCTGTTCGGGGCTCTCAGCTCTGAAGGCTGTGAGACCCCTGATTTCCCACTCCACATCTCTATATTTCTTTCTTTCTTTTTTTTTTTTGAGACAGAGTCTCACTCTGTCGCCCAGGCTGGAGTGCAGTGGTATGATCTCCACTCACTGCAAGCTCCGCCTCCCGGATTCACGCCATTCTCCTGCCTCAGCCTCCTGAGTAGCTGGGACTACAGGCGCCCGCCACCGCTCCCGGCTAATTTTTGTATTTTCAGTAGAGCGGGGTTTCACTGTGTTAGACCACAGGGTGGTCTTGATCTCCCGACCTCGTGATCCGCCCGTCTCGGCCTCCCAATGTGCTGGGATTACAGGCGTGAGCCACCGCGCCCGGCCCACACCTCTATATTTCTATGTGTATGTCTTTTATTCCTCTAGCACGGCTGGGTTAGGGTCTCCCCGACCGAGCTGGTCTCAGCAATTTACTAGTTTGATTACAAAACCATTAACCTGTGAATATATATGGGTATAATTCTAAGACATACATATATCCTCTTAAAAAGCAAACATAGGCTGGGCGTGGTGGCTCATGCCTGTAATCCCAATACTTTGGGAGGCCGAGGCAGGTGGATCATGAGGTCAGGAGTTCAAGACCAGCCTGGCCAAGATAGTAAAACTCCGTCTCTACTAAAACTTCAAAAATTAGCCAGGCATGGTGGGAGGTGCCTGTAATCCCAGCTACTTGGGAGGTTGAGGCAGGAGAATCGTTTGAACCCAGGTGGTAGAGGCTGAAGTGAGCCAAGATCGTGCCACTGCACTCCAGGCTGGGTGACAGAGTGACACTCTGCCTCCAAAAAAAAAAAGCAAACACAATATTATACTTAGTTTTTTTTTTTTTTTTTTTTTGAGATGGAGTCTCGCTCTGTCGCCCGGGCTGGAGTGCAGTGGCCGGATCTCAGCTCACTGCAAGCTCCGCCTCCCGGTTTACGCCATTCTCCTGCCTCAGCCTCCCGAGTAGCTGGGACTACAGGCGCCCGCCACCTTGCCCGGCTAGTTTTTTGTATTTTTTAGTAGAGACGGGGTTTCACCGTGTTAGCCAGGATGGTCTCGATCTCCTGACCTCGTGATCCGCCCGTCTCGGCCTCCCAAAGTGCTGGGATTACAGGCTTGAGCCACCGCGCCCGGCCTATACTTAGTTTTATAATGGAGAGATAGTTAGTATATGTAAAGTTTAGTAGCTTGGGCTCTGGAGCCACAATATCAGGATTTAAAAAAAAATCCCAGTTTAACAACAGCTGTGTAACTGAGCAATTGATTAATTTCCCTGCATCTCACCTTGTGCATCCATAAATGGGGATGATAGCACCTACCTCAAAGGGCTGTTGTGAAAACTAAATTAATATTAGCAACTGCTTAGTATAGCACATGTCACATGGAAAACAGTGTTGGTACAGGAATCCAGGTGTTTTCACTTAACATCATTGTGCAATGTCATTTCCCTGAATCACTTAAAATGTCTGAGAATATTTTAATAGCTATATTACTTGATTAAAATACGCCACAATCAACAAATTTCTTTTTCTAGCACATTAAATAAACACATTTTTATTGGCAGTTCTGATCATTTCCTAAATTTTTTTTTTTTTTGAAATGGAGTCTCACTGTGTCGCCCAGGCTGGAGTGCAGTGGCACGATCTTGGCTCACTGCAACCTCTGCCTCTCGGGTTCAAGTGATTATCCTGCCTCAGCCTCCCCAGTAGCTGGGATTATAGGCATCTGCGACCATGCCCGGCTAATTTTTGTATTTGTAGTAGAGACAGGGTTTCACCATGTTGGCCAGGCTGGTCTCAAACTCCTGACTTCAAGTCATCCACCCGCCTCGGCCTCCCGAAGTGTTAGGATTACAGGAGTGAGCCACTGCACCCAGTGATTTCCTAAACTTATAGAAACGGAGTTACTGTGTTAAAGGATATAAAAGCACAAAACACCCATCACAGGTTGCTTTCAGTTGTTTCTTAGGATTATACTTCCATCAGCAGCTTGGTGGGGTGCCTGCTTTTTAAAAGCTATGACTGAAGACAACAGCCTCCTCATTTACAAGGTATTTTGATATATAACATGCTAAATGGAGGCCTAGTATACACATCTGTTTTGAACTAAAACTTTAATTTATCAAGAATCTCACCTTACCCACTGTGAATCTCACTGTAGGAATAGAGAGGCTGTAAAGGAACATTAACAAATTTGGAATTTTGCCTGAGATCACAAACCTGGACTCAATTCTGTTAACAAAACTCATTCAGTAAACAAATATTTACTAAGCCATATCTATATATGTGTATGTGTATCTCTCTCTCTCTCTCTCTCTCTCTCTCTTAGGCACTGTTCTGGGTGCCTGGAAAACTTCAGTGAACATGGCCCTACTGAGAAGCAAAGGCTGACAAAAGATTTATACATGCTGAGAAAAAAACAGAACAATGGTTAGACTGGTTTTGTCATACTTCTTACTAGCTTCTCACAAACAATACAGGTTTAGAAGCCAAACTCATAAGGATAAGGGTGGTTTAATAATACATATTTCTCCAGATTCTTTGCTATTGTGATGTAAACTGGTTGGAATTTGCACCTTGCCAACAAATTTTTGCTGAAGCACTTGCCAAACCAATTGTGGCAACTGTTAAACCAGAGGTCTGCTCCAGCATCTGGAACTGGACACAGACATAATGTGGTCATGTGTTGCTTGCTTTGGTAATTGCTTGGGAGGCTAGACTTGGGAGAATACTTACTGTGAGCCTGGCAGTTAATGGTGGATCCCAACAAAGAGGAAGTTTTCACCAACCTTTCAGTTTTGACATAAAAATGTAAATTTATAAACATAAAATTTTTTATTATTATTATTTTTTTAATTTTAATTTTAATTTTTATTTTTATTTTGGAGGCGGAGTCTCGCTCTGTCGCCGGGACTGGAGTGCAGTGGTCGGATCTCAGCTCACTGCAAGCTCCGCCTCCCGGGTTTACGCCATTCTCCTGCCTCAGCCTCCCGAGTAGCTGGGATTACAGGCGCCCGCCACCTCGCCCAGCTAGTTTTTGTATTTTTAGTAGAGACGGGGTTTCACTGTGTTAGCCAGGATGGTCTCGATCTCCTGACCTCGTGATCCGCCCATCTCGGCCTCCCAAAGTGCTGGGATTACAGGCTTGAGCCACCGCGCCCGGCCAAAATTTTTTTTATAGCCTTCAATTTTAGTATGTGATAAGCCCTTGGGAGTTAAGAATTTAACTATATCCAAGTGCCCTGATTTTTCAACTCACTGAAGGTCAGAAAAAATGGCCATCACCATAATTTGGTTTACTTCTTTAGCAAATCTCTGCGGACTCAAAAATCAGTTAAACATAACTGATAGAAATGGAGCTTAAATATGGCAGTAAGTGAAGCCAACTTAAGATATATGTGGAACAGCTCTATATAAGTTATTACACATTAGCTTATATTAATACAATGATGGGACTGGAATTTGGAGAGATTCCTGGGACAGTGGAAGCAGCTGTGAGATAGGAATTCAGCAGAACTAGTTTCTAAGACAGGAGAGACAGTAAACAACAGGTCAGAAGACCCGACTGATAAGCCAGGATACAGTAAAGAAACCAGCCAGAACCAAGATGGTGACAAAAGCAACCTTCACTACTATCATACACTAATCGTAATGCATGAGCACGCTAAAAACCACCCCCACCGGCACCATAACAGTTTACAAATGCCATGGCAATATCTGGAAGTTACCCTGTATGGTCTGGACCGGGGACTCCTGGTTCCACAGAATCCCTGTCTCCCCTCCAGAAAACTCAGGAATAATCCACCACTTGTTTAACATATAATCAAGAAATGGCCATAAAATAGCCAGTTAGCAGGCCCCGCCTGCTGCCCACCTACCCCACCCCATTCTGCCTATGGGGTAGCCACCCTTTTATTCCCTTATTTTCAATAAACTTGCTTTCACTTTACTCTGTGGACTCATTCTTGAATTCTTTCCTGCATGAAGCCAAAAACCAACTTGGCCTCCAGGGCTGAGCCTCAATTTTGGTGTTCACCTGCAACAGTTGTAGAAGATCCTTGAGTGGTTTGCCCGTAAACTCCAGACCTATCAAATTCTATACTCCAATATGCCTAAATGCTTCATATAATCCATGGATATTATGAAGTAATAAACAGACTTATGCTGATATCGTATTATTAACAAGCTTCTCCTTGGCATCAAATATGGACATGAGGGAAACTGAAGGACGTTTCCAGTTACCATCCTAACATCTGCATCTGACTCTGAAGGGGAATCCACTAGCACTGGCCATACTCTTTCCTTTGTGAATCTATGTTATTTCCTAAGCCCAAAATCTTTTTGGAAGACTTGCGTTTTTGGGAAGACAGAGTTACCCTTTTGAAAAATTGTGCAGACCACACTTTAGAATTCACTTTGAAGGGAAAAATTAGTTTTGCAAGGATGGTATCTACCTGCAAAACAAAATTTAATAGTCCTGGTGCAAAACACTTCTCCACAGGGAAACTGATTATTAAGCTGAAGCTGATTAACAATATTATTACTTCTCAAAATTTAAATATCTTAACAAGATTCTTTGTATGCACAATTCTGATTTAGTAGATGTAGGGTGAGGTCTGAGATTTTGCATTTCTAACAAGCTCCAGATGATGCTAGTCTGGGGATTATCCTGAAGTGCAAGGTGATGGACAGTCATTAGAGAGACCAGGCAGAATTCAGAGGCTAGATACGGGACAGCAAACTAGGCACTGAGACTTCAGAGTCTCCCCAGTGTTTTGTTCTTTAAGATGTAATCCAGTCATTTTTTAAAAAATTAAAACGTAGGTTTAATGCAATTCCAACCATCATGCCAAAAGGATTATTTTGGAAATAGACTAAATTATTTCAAGGTTACTCTAGAATAGGCAATAAAAAAGATGAATATGGGAAGAGATGAAAGAGAAGAGCAAAGGGAGTAAAATCATGTGATTAAGGAGGCATCAAGCATCATTAGGAAAGGAAATAAATGGTGGAGAACTAGCTATTTGGCAAAATGAACAGACAAAAACGCCCAAAACAAAAAAGAAGCTAGGCTGGGCATGGTGGCTCACGCCTGTAATCCCAGCACTGGGAGGCAGACGCAGATCAAGAGATAAGAGACCATCCTGGCCAACATTGTGAAACCCCGTCTCTACTAAAAATACAAAAATAAAATTAACCAGGGGAGGTGGTGTGCGCCTGTAGTCCCAGCTACTTGGGTGGCTGAGGCAGGAGTATCCCTTGAATCTGGGAGGCAGAGGTTGCAGTGAGCCGAGATCGTGCCACTGCACTGCAGCCTGGCTACAGAGGAAGACTCGGTCTCAAAAAAAAGAAGCTAAATTTAGATCCTCACCTAATAATATGCCTCTCCTCCAAATAAATTCTAGATGAATGAATCTAACACACCAAGAAAAATACAAAATCCCCACAAGAGAGAAGTGAATATTTAACAATCCTATGCCGCTCCTCCGAATAAATTCTAGATATGTGAATCTAAAACACCAAGAAAAACACAAAACCCCAAGAGAGAAGTGAATATTTAACAAACTCAGGGGTGAAGATTAAACTTAGAATTGAAAGAAACAAGAAGGAAAGAAAAGTGATAGCTGACACTCTGTGTATGTGCATCCTCTGTATTTAAAAATAACACTAAAAGGTCAATGAGGAAAATGTTTATGTTATGACAAATTAATAGGAAAATAAGTACACATCAAACCTAGAGTCTTCAAAAGACAACAGAACAGTGTGTTTAGAACTTCTGGGGTCCAGATCTCAACCCCTTTGCTTTTCCAAGTGAAAAAAATCACTCCCCCATAGTGGTTTACTCTCATCAATGTACATTCTAGTCTTTCACATTAAAATAAAAATAGCAAGAACCTGAGTCCCTCACCATGTCCTTCCTCAGCTACCAATCCAGTTCTCTATGAGTTTGCTCATGATCACAGTAAAAATTCTCCAAAGTCTCCATCTCCACCTCCTCACCTCCCTTTCCTTTTTCATAGTACTCCAATCTGGCGTCTCCCCACCCTCCATTAAAATGGCTCTCATCAAAACTCCAGTCTTCATCTCATGCCAGTTCTCAATCAGTGCCCAACACAGCCTACTCATCCCTACGAAACACTTCCTCCTTTGGCTTTCCTCCCTCCAACCTCACTGGCTATTTTCTTCTTAGTTGCCTTTGTTGGTGTCTCCTCTACCAAAACTCCAAATCTGCACTAGGCATAAGGTAGCCCACTAGTTAGGTCACTACAGAGTCCTTGAAACATGGTTAGTCTGTGAGATATGCTGTAAAATTAAAATATTCAGTCTACTTTGAAGATGAAGATTTTTTTGAAGACTTAGAATGTGTTGAAAGCATAGTGTTTTGCATAGACAGGGTTAAACAAAAGAAATTAACTTCACCTGTTTTATTTTACTTTACTTCTAATGTAACTAGAAAAAATGTAAGACTGTATCTGTGGCTTGCATTAGATTTCTATTGGCTAGTGCTGTTCTAATTGTTGGCAGTGTCCTAGGGTTTGGTCTTTCTCCTCCTCAGCATTGCCATCACAGTAAACAGTATCATCATCCATGCACTGGCTCATATTAGAGGCACAGAAAGGTAAGACAGTAGTATTTTCAGACAATGGGAGTGTCCACAGAGCAGGGTTCCTAGACATTGGATTGCTTTGAGGACCTCAACCCTGTCCATTTACGGTTTTTAGTTTCTCCTTTGGAATGTATCTAAAGGAATTTAAGAAACCTTCTCCACTTGGCTCTCTTGTTTTTCTCTTTTTTAAAGTCCACAGTTTGTAATGGTAAAGACTTAAGCAAGTTCCCGAACTCTTTCAGGCCCTAAAATTCTAGTCATGTTTGAGGAGAATGCAAGCACTGCTCCTCTAAAGACGACTCATCTAACAAATATGCTGCCTCTGATCATGCCAGTTCCATCAATTCAACAGAGGGACTGAAATCTGGCACTAGGAACTTTGCAACAAAATCTGTGCCACTTGTTAAAAGTGAAAGACTTGATTTCATTCATATCTTAAAAACAACAGGGTTTTAGAAAAGACACACACGTAAGTCAAGATTCAATATTTAAACTTAAAACTCATGAAGTATCAAAACTACTAACCATTCTATAAGCACTCCTTTCAAGACGTTGACCATGTTTTCTCAGTCAGAAGGTTCAGATGACCTCAAGAATGCTAATAAAAAGAATAAGGTAACACTGAATTAAAAATCATTAACTGTCATATACTTTGGGGACTGCCTCTGAAATGAGGCAAAATAATTAAGTGTCAATATTTAACAGTTAAGTCTATGAAAGACAGTTAACATTAAGAAAAGAGACAGTCTGATTTTTTAACAAAATTAAAATGAGTCTACTTGGAATATTAATGCCACATCTTACTTGCCAACCAACTCCACCCAAGGTCAATTAGCCCTAATAGAAGCAAGCGGCCTAACTCTACACCAGTGTGCCCAACCCAGGTGTAAACCTTCTGTTATTCAAAAGATTTCTTTTCCCATTCAGGAGAATGACAAAGGGTAAGATCCTGGGAGACAGGAATCAAAGATAGTTCTGAAAGGTGCTTCAAAAATTACAGTGAGCCCAACCACCTCCTTTTAGTTTATATCTTATTTTATTGAGACAGGGTCTGGCTCTGTCGCCCAGGCTGGAGTGCAGTGGCGCGATCTCAGCTGACTGCAACCTCTTGCCTCCCAGGTTCAAGCCATTCTCCCACCTCAGCCTCTCGAGTAGCTGGGACTACAGACATGAGCTACCAAGCCCAACTAATTTATTGTATTTATTGTATTGTGTATATATATATATTCACACACACACTTTGCGACACAGTCTCGCTCTGTAGCCCAGGCTGGAGTGCAGTGGCGTGATGGCAGCTCACTGCAACCTCTGCCTCCGGGGATCAAGAGATTCTCCTGCCTCAGCCTCCGAGCAGCTAGGACAACAGGCGCCTGCCACCACACCAGGCTAATTTTTGTATTTTTAGTAGAGATGGGGTTTCACCATGTTGGTCAGGCTGGTCTTAAACTCCTGATCTCAAATGATCCACCTAGCTCGGCCTCCCAAAGTGCTGGGACTACAGGCGTGAGCCACCGTGCCCGGCCAATTTATTGTATTTTTAGTGGAGACGGGGTTTCACCATGTTGGTCAGGCTGGTCTCGAACTCCTGGCCTCAAGTGATCCACCCGCCTCGGCCTCCCAATGAGCTGGGATTGCAGGCGTGAGTAACCGCGCCCGGCCCCAACCACCTCATTTTACAGATGAGGAGACCAAACGGAGAGATTAAGCCATAGTTCCCGGGGAAAGGGTAAAAAAAGTACAAGCCAGATTTCCAGATCTTGTGCCCCTTCACTAAATAAATCACGTCCCGTGCGGACCTAGGCTGGAAAGAAACTACTCAGCGTTGGCCCACTTAATTAACTTCCACTTACACCTGGGCGCAGGGCGCGCCCTAGCCCCACAGAAAACCCCCGATTAAACGAGTGCGGGACTGCAGTGCGGCCCCGCCAGGAAGGGCCTGGAGAGAGTGGGGGACACCGCCCTGTGCCCCCAGCACCCGATGGACAGGCTTCTTGGGCTTTCCTCTTCCTCCCCTCTTCCTTTGGGACCCCTCAGTCTTCCCACACCCCACTTTCCCCAGCCGCTCGGACGCTCGCCACACACCTCAGCCCACAGATGCAGAAGCGCCTCGGCGTCGCGGACACAGTGCGCCTACGCCGATACGTCATCGCGCTAGGGACGATGTTGTGAGTGGAGCGAGCCGGCAGTAGGCGGGCCCGGAGAGGCCGAGGGGGCGGGGTCACGAGCTGCCCGCCGCCGGTGGAGGGCCCCGGCCGGTAGCCGCGGAAAGGTGAGGGCTCCCCAGACTACTGGGTCCGGCGAGCAGTTGGGGACGGGCTGAGTCCGCGTGCCGGCAGGTAGGACGTGAAGGCCGGGCCGGTGTAGGGGCGGACGGGGGCGTCGGCGTAGCTGGGCGCGGTGGGGAGTGGAGAGTAGGGAGGGCAGGGGCCGGGCACGGCCGGGCACCACCGTAAGGCGCGCGGACCGGACCGACCCGCTGACGCTCCCCTGGGTGTGAGGGCCTCTCTCTGGTGGTCGCGAGCCTGACTTGTCTTTCCCGGTCGCTGCCTTTCTCTGGCTGCTGTCGAGGCCTCGGGGAGTGCAGCTACCGGTCCTTCTTCCCGGGCTCGGTAGTCACGGAGAGATAATAAGGAGGAGGAGGAAAGGGCCTCACCGGTCACTTCTGAGCCTTCCAGACCACCGCTTCCTGCTCCCTCTCTAACCCCAGAGATGGAATACTGAGAGATCTCTAAACTCGGCAGCGGTCATTGAAAAGTGAAAGACCCCAGAAGCTTTTAAAGTGATTCCCTTTCCCCAAATCTGTTCTGTAATCTAAAGGAGCACTCTCATTTTTACTAGTTGAAATATGAGATTCTTGTTTTCTGTTCCTTAGGTTAAATTGTACTTCCCGAATTAAGCTCATGCTACCTTCTTTGTTTTTTGAGATGGAGTCTCGGTCTGTCGGCCAGGCCGGAGTGCAGTGGCGCAATCTGGGCTCACTGCAACCTTCGTCCCCTGGGTTCAAACAATTCTCCTGCTTCAGTCTCCCTAGTAACTGGGATTACGGGCGTGCGTTACCACGCCTGGCTAATTTTCGTATTTTTAGTAGAGACGGGGTTTGTCCATGTTGGCCAGGCTGGTCCGGAATTCCTGATATCAGGTGATCCGCCCCCGTCAGCCTCCCAGAGTGCTGGGATTACAGGTGTGAGCCACCGCGCCCGACCTCATACTGCTTTTTTTTTTTTTTTTTTTTTGTTAACATCGTGTGTGTTCATGTGATCGCTTAGGAACCCAGCTCTTCCATTTAGTTGCCTCTTTCTATCCCTCAAATCTTTTCCAACTGGTGATTTCCATATTGTTGCACTGTCTTTAAAATAAAAAAAATTGCCTCCAAGTCTTCTTCTTCCCAAGTATCTTTTATTTGCTTTTTAAAATCTTGCATCCATTCTCTTCCTTGACCTCATCAGTTCCATTTTTGTGCACTTGATGTGTGCCAGCTATTATTCTAGACACTTGGGATACAATGGTGAACAAGTAACTAATTTTGGTGGGGGCAGAGAGACACAAATCGGTTAAGGAATACGTACCATTTGGTGATGTGATAAAGAGTGACTAGAGGGGTTATTTTGGCCAGGGGAATGTCAGAAATTGCCTTAATTTCTGCATTTAAAAACCTTCTGTATACCAGTAACAATTAACTAGGAGTTTTAATAATAAAGACACTATTCATAATGGCGTTGAAAACTGAAGTTATCTAGAAGTAGATCAACCTAAAGCTGTGTAGTCCTTTAGACAGAAAATTGTAAGGCTCTGTTGGAACACAAAAGATGACCCAAGTAAATGGTGAGATATACCGTATTCATGGATGGAAAGACTCAACAAAATGATGTCAATTTTCCTCAGTTCTACAAATTCAGTGTGATGCCAATTAAAATCACCATATTGTTTTATGGAACTTGACATGCTGAACTTAAAATTTATATGGAAAGGCAAAGGGCCAAGAATAGTGAAGTCAATTTTGAAGAAGAAGAAAAATAAGGTCTCTCCCTATCAGATACCAAAGCTTAATATAAAGTTGTAATTATTAAGGTGGTATGATATTGATTCAGGGATAGACAAGTAGATTCGTGGAACAGAATAGAGACATTAGAAACATACCTATTTACGTGTGGGAGCTTAATATACCACTAAGTGGTATTACAAAGCAGGGGGAAAGCATAGACTATTCTAATAAAGGATGATGAAATATGTGGTTGGTGAGATATGTGGCATCATTGTGGAATACAGACAGGATTAGATTCTTTCTTTCAAACTACTGACAACAGTTTCTAGATAAAGACCTAAATGTGAATGGCACAGCTGCAAGGTATTTGGAAAGAAATATAAGAGACCATTGTCTCTAGGAAAGATTTCTTTTTTGTTTGCTTTGTTAAATCTTGTTACACATAAGATTTATCATGTTAACCATTTTGAGATGTTGAGTTCAGTGACTTCACATTGTGCAACCAGCACTACTATCTATCTACAGAACTTTTTTTTTTTTTTTTAAATCTCTCTGAGGATTTCTTAAGTTAAAAAAAGCACCATTGAGGTGTCATTTTATTACTCCAAATGAGAGATGATATTGGCTTGAACTAGACAAGAGTGTAGCAGTGAATACAGAGAAAAATGGATGGATTTTGGGTTATGTTTTGATGGTAGAGAAGAGCAACTATGCATGGTTTGGATGTAGGGTAAGGGGAAAACAAGGAATCAAGGGCAACATCTGTTTTCTTGCTTCAATTAAGAGGTAGATAATTTACCATTTACAATAAAAAAGCATTGACCATTTGGTGGATGGTGATGGAGAAGATTTGTGGAGGAAGAGTTTGGGGAGAAAAAGTAAATAATTCTGTTTTGGATAGTTAAGTATGAAAGGCCTATTGGGCCGGGTGCGGTGGCTCAAGCCTGTAATCCCAGCACTTTGGGAGGCCGAGACGGGCGGATCACGAGGTCAGGAGATCGAGACCATCCTGGCTAACATGGTGAAACCCCGTCTCTACTAAAAAATACAAAAAACTAGCCGGGCGAGGTGGCGGGCGCCTGTAGTCCCAGCTACTCGGGAGGCTGAGGCAGGAGAATGGCGTGAACCCAGGAGGCGGAGCTTGCAGTGAGCTGAGATCTGGCCACTGCACTCCAGTTTGGGCGACAGAGCAAGACTCCATCTCAAAAAAAAAAAAAAAAAAGGCCTATTGGACATCTAAGTGAAAATGTTCCGATAGCTGTTGGATAGATGGGTCAGGAAAGATCGTAGCTAGAGGTACTCTGAGATCACTGGCATATAGATATTAAGAACTGTGGTGTATTAGAATTAGATCAGCTGTATTACACAGAAAACAAGATAATACTGGCTTAAATATGTATGTAATTGCATAGGTAGGCAACCATGCTTTTATGGCAGCAGCTCTGTAATCATCAGGGACTTGGATTCTTCTATCTGGCTGCTCTACCGTCCTTAATAAGATGCTTCATGGTAAGATGACTGCTTTAATTCAAACTGTCAGTTGCTCATTCTAGCAAGAGGGAGGAGGGAAGGAGGAAGAAAGGCACATACCCTTCTTTTTAAGGACACTTTTCAGAAATTGCACGTGACACATCCACTCATATTTCATTAGGCAGTTCTTAGTAACCCATCGTTAACTAGAAAGAAAGAAAGGTGATGTAGTCTTTTTTGTTATCTGTGTACCCAGCTACAATTCAGGTTTTATTAATCAGAATGAAAGCATGAAATGAAGTTTCACTCTGGCTTTTTCTACCAGGGCAATGAAACTACTGATATGAAGATCCCAGTGACCTCCATATTGTTAAACTTAATGGAATTTTCAAATATTTGTTTTATTTTTAAATTATAGTCTCTTCCCTTTTCTTTCTGTGTCTTTCTTAGTCTAAAAATTTCTCCCTGTTCTCTACTTAACATCAGTGTTTGAGATTTTATGTAATCACCATCATAACCTTTTTTTTTTTTTGAGACGGAGTCTTGTTCTGTCGCCCAGGCTGGAGTGCAGTGGCGCAATCTTGACTCACTGCAAGCTCCGCCTCCTGGTTTCAGCTATTCTCCTGCCTTAGCCCCCCAAGTAGCTGGGACTACCGGTGACCGCCACCACTCCTGGCTAATTTTTTTGTATTTTTAGTAGAGACGGGGTTTCACCATGTTAGCCAGGATGATCTCGATCTCCTGACCTTGTTTGGCCTCCCAAAGTGCTTGGGATTACAGGTGTGAGTAACCGCGCCTGGCCCCATAATCTTAAAGGTGCTTTTAAATAGAAATTGACAAGCAGACTCTAAAATTATGTGGAAGTACCAAGGACCTAGAATAGTTCATCTTGAAAAGGAAGGACACAGCTGGAGAATTTATACTGCTAGCTTCAAGATTTACTTTAAAAACTACAGTAATCTGTAGTAATCTGTAGGGCACGGTAGCTCACACCTGTAATCCCAGCACTTGGGGAGGCCAAGGCGGGTGGATCACGAGGTCAGGAGTTCAAGACCAGCCTGGCCAACGTGGTGAAACCCTGTCTCTACCCAAAATACAAAAATTAGCTGAGTGTGGTGGTGGGTGCCTGTAATCCCAGCTACTTGGGAGGCTGAGTCAGGAGAATTGCTTGAACCTGGGAGGCGGAGGTTTCAGTGAGCTGAGATCCGGCCACTGCACTCCATCCAGCCTGGGTGACAGAGTGAGACTCTGTCAAAAACAAAACAAAAACGAAACAAACACAATAACAACAACAAAAAAACCTACAGTAATCTAAACAGTGCAATGTTTATATAAGGATAGATAAATAGATCGATGGAGTGGAATAGGTCCATACTTACATATTCCGTTAGGGTTTTTTTGTTGTTTCTTTGAGATGTGGGTCTCACTATGTTGCCTAGGCTGGTGTTGGGCTCCTGAGCTCAAGCAGTCCTCCTGCCTCAGGCTTCTGAGTAGCTGGGATTACAGGCATGTGCCACAGATATAGTCAGTTGATTTGTGGTCTCAAGCAATCATCCCATCTTGGCCTCCCAAATCACTGGGATTATAGGCATGAGCCACCACACTTGGCCCTATGGTATACTTTTTATTGTTATTTTATAGTGTATTCCTCTATTCCCTCTACTTATAAAAAAAAAAAATTTACTGTGAAACAGTATACCAAGTTACGCTGGCAGCAACCTCGTATATCTCGTGTAAAGTTAAGTTTAGAAATTACATGTCAGCTTTTTGAGGTATTATAAACCATCCTAAAGGCTACTGGCTAAAACAGACATTTATTATTGCTTGCAGGCTAAGGGCTGAATATGGATTTGTAGGGTCAGCTAGGGGCGGGCTAGTTCGATGTGGCTTCACATGCCTGGCGGCTGGTGCTGGCTGTCAGTTAGTACTTGTTGGCTTCATTAATGGGGATATTGGACATTTCTCTTGTGATCTAGCAGACTAACCTAGGCATCTTTACATGGTGTTGGTAACAGGGTTCTCAAGAGCAACAAGACAGAAGCTTTGATGTGCACGTACTTCCCAAGTCTCAGCTTGCATCATGCTTCTATTGTCCTGTGACCAAAGTTACTCGTAAGATCAATCTAAAGTCACCGTGGGAGGGAACTACCAAAGATCATGGTTACAGGAAAAGGAATAATTTGTGGTCACTAAAAAAAAAATCTGCATTTAAGACAAATACTATGTGTAAAAAAAGCAGGCAAATATAAAAGTGAGTCAACTGAAAGTTTTAGAAATAAAAATTTTTGAAGTACTCAGTGGATGGATCAAATGATAGTCTAAATACAACTAAACAGAAGATGATGAATTGGAAGATAGATTTGGGGAAATAATCCATAGTGCATGTCAGAGAGACAGAAAAAAATGGAAGAAGTTGAGATTTGAAGGTTAGACTTTAAAAATCTAGCATACATCTCATAGGAGTACCAGAAAGTAAAAGTTGAGTGGGGGTCAAAGTGATAATTATTAAGAATATTGCAGAATTGAAGAAAAATGTGAGTTCTAAGATTGAAGGAGCATACCAAATCTTGAGTGGGGTATATAAAAACAAACCCATACTCAGAAATAAAGTCGAGAATTGTAAGAACATCGAAAACAAAGATCTTAAAACTGCCAGATGGAATATAATATTGATACTAATGATAAGTAACATTTATTGAACATTTAATTTGGAATAGGCACTATTATGTGCGTTTTACATATATTAACTTATGTGATTTTTTTTTTTTGAGACGGAGTCTAGCTCTGTCGCCCCGGCTGGAGTGCAGTGGCCGGATCTCAGCTCACTGCAAGCTCCGCCTCCCGGGTTTATGCCATTCTCCTGCCTCAGCCTCCCGAGTAGCTGGGACTACAGGCACCCGCCACCTCGCCCGGCTAGTTTTTTGTATTTTTTAGTAGAGACGGGGTTTCACCATGTTAGCCAGGATGGTCTCGATCTCCTGACCTTGTGATCCGCCCATCTCGGCCTCCCAAAGTGCTGGGATTACAGGCTTGAGCCACCGCGCCTGGCCAACTTATGTGATATTTGTAACAACCCTTTACAGTAGTTCCCTTATTACCACCATTTTATAGATGAGGAAAGTGAGACACAGAGAGGTTAATTAACTAGCCCATTATCATGTGTAGTGCTTTCAAATGTACCTGGATTTTGTTTTAATCAGGTATGGTAAGAAGACAGACACGGAGACAACTACCTTGAAAGAAGAGTTTATTATGTACAGTTCCCAAGGAAGAATGGGCATACCACACCATGCAAGGCCACATGGGAAAGTACCAGGGTCATTCAGGAGGCATAAGGAACAATGTGAAAGCATGGGCCAGAGCTTGCTTTTATTGTGTTTTTTTGTGGGAAGGAATGAGCAAGACAGGGTAGATGAGCTGAGCACATTTACGATTGGATAGTTCGAATAATTTTGGCAGACCAGAGAGGTGGTCTCTAGTTCTCTAGTATCTGGCTCCGAGGAGATTTAGAATAAGGGAAGCATTGGCTGTGTGTGGTGGTTGGGGGTGTGCACCTGGGATTGGTTGGTTTCCATATGTGAGAGGCATACTCACAGGCAAGTTGTTTGCTACCTCTAGCAGTTAGCTATCCCAGATCCAGAGAGGGGCAGTCACTCCCTGGGTCCTTAAGGTCCTAAGATATCAAAGCATTCTTAAAAAAAAAAAGACTAATACAAGTCATTTGTGGAATTGGATTTGAAACCAGGTAGTGTGGTCCTACAGAGCACATTCTTAAACTTCCTTGCTTCTATTTTGCCTACAAAGAAACAACAATTAGACTTAGATTTCTCCTGAGCAACAAGAAATATCAGTGAAAATATCATTAATGTACCGAAGGAAACCTACTGTTATTCTGAATTCTAAACCCAGAATTCCAAACCCAGCTATTACTGTTGTTATTTTTTTTTCTGAGACAGAATCTTACTCTGTCTCCCAGGCTAGAGTGTAGTGTGTGATCATGGCTCACTGAAACCTCTGTCTCCCAGGCTCAAGCGATTCCTCTGCCTCAGTCTCCTCAGTAGCTGGGAATACAGGCACATGCCAACAGGCCCAGCTAATTTTTAAAATTTTTTTGGAGAGATGAGGTCTCACTGGTCTTGAACTCCTGGGCTGGCCTAGAGCTCCTGGGCTCAAGCAATCTGCCCACCTTGGCCTCTAAGTGCTGGGATTACAGGCATGAGTCATCACGCCTGGCCCAAACACAACTGTTTTTTAGTATATCTAGAATAGAGCATTTTTAGACATGCTGAGAGTAAGAGTGCTAACTACATATATGCCTTCATGAAAGAACTATCAAAGGATATACCTTCATCAGACTGATTTGAACCTAGAGGGAAGTTGTGGACGCAAGAAACGAGTAAGGAAGGAAATTCACAAAATACCAGTAAATATTTAGGTTGATTGCTTTTAAAAATGACTTCTTTTGGGATGTTTAAAAATAAAATGGAATTAAAATACTAGACAAAAATACCTAAGATAGGAGAGGATTGGATTTAAAGCATTTTAATATTCTCATTTGGGAGGATAATTATATTGTTTGAATTCATACTGTATATAGCACATTTACAATGTAGCTATTGGCCGGGCACAGTGTCTCAAGTCTGTAATCCCAGCACTTTGGGAAGCTGAAGGTCAGGAGATCGAGACCATCCTGGCTAACACGGTGAAACCCCGTCTCTACTAAAAAAAATACAAAAAATTAGCCGGGCGAGGTGGCGGGCACCTGTAGTCCCAGCTACTCGGGAGGCTGAGGCAGGAGAATGGCGTAAACCCGGGAGGCGGAGCTTGCAGTGAGCTGGGATCCAGTCACTGCACTCCAGCCTGGGCGACAGAGTGAGACTCTGTCTCAAAAAAAAAAAAAAAATGTAGCTATTTACTAAAGAAATAGAGATAAATGGTATAACTTTAAGCAATTAAAGAGTAATAAAAAAAATCCTGATCTATCCAACGTGCGATAAATGTAAATGGATTAAATTCATCTATTAAAAGAGAGGTTTTGAAATTATAAATGATACCAATAGATTATAACTATGATGGAAAAAGTTAAGATAATTAAATACTTAGGAGAAAACTGGCAAGGAACTTAAAGCAGTAAATGTTAATAGGGATAAAGGAAGATAGTATGTGATGACAAAAGGAACAAAGTACTAAGTTCCTAATAATCATGAATTTGTGTGCACCTAGGCATATCTTTTCACATTATGGCCCGCCAAAAAGGGTAGTATTTGTTTGCCACACTGATTGGGGTGTTTTGCACTAGAGAGTAAGATCCATGAAAGCAAGGGCAAATTTTTCTTTTTCATTGTTAAATTGCTAGCATCTAGAACAGTTCTTCATTCATAGGAACTCAGATAAGTATTTGCTTAATGAATAATAAAAAAAAAAGACAGCAAAAGGGGTAAATTGACAAGTGCAAAAATCAGTATGAAACTTTAAAAAACCCCTCTCATACTGGTAGTTCATGCAGACAAAAATTGGCAAGGCTATTCAATGGCCGTTTGGAGCTGTGAAAAAAAATTAGCAAGACTATAGAAACAACAAAATTAACAAGCCTAGTATAATGGATATATTCTGCTCACAACAAAGAATACGTTTATATGACATATTTATAAATATTGACTGGAAGAGGTAACAAAGCAAGTCTTCACAATTTTAAAGAATCTATGTCACATAGCACGGTAAGATAATCTTTGCCTGTAATCCCAGCACTTTGGGAGGCTGAGGCGCGTGGATCACTTGAGGTCAGGAGTTAAAGACCAGCCTGGGCAACATGGTGAAACCCTGTCTCTACAAAAAATACAAAAAATTAGTTGGGTGTGGTGGTGGGCACTTGTAGTCCCAGCTGCTTGGTAGGCTGAGGTGGGAGGCTTGCTTGAGCCTGGGAGACAGAGGTTGCAGTGAGTGGTGATTGCACCATTGCACTCCAGCCTGGGCGACAGAGCCAGACCCTGTTTCAAAAAATAAAAAAAAGATAATCTTAAAAAATTTTATATATTTGGAAACTAAAAGCCACACTCTTAAACAGTTCACAGATTAGAGAAAAATTACAGTGGAATTTCAGAGGGATAATTTATAGTCTTTTTGTCGCTGGAGACAACAGTGGCACAATCTCAGCTCACTGCAACCTCGGCCTCCCAGGTTCAAGCAATTCTCCCACCTCAGCCTCCCAAGTAGCTGGGACTACAGGAGTACACCACCACACCTGGCTAATTCTTTTTGGTAGAGTCAGGGTTTCACCATGTTGGCCAGGCTGGTCTTGAACTCCTGACCTCAAGTGATCTGCCCGCCTCAGCCTCCCAATGTGCTGGGGTTATAATAATTTATAGTCTTAAATGCATTTATGAAGGAACAAGAAATGCTTATCTTAGGCATTATTGAAGAAGTTAGGAAAAAGACAGTTGCACCCAAAGAAAGAAAGAAGAAAATAATAAAAAACAGAAATAGAAAACAAAACAAAAGAGAGAGGTACCTTCCTTCCTTTCCCTTATAACAAAAAGAAAAAGGAAAAAAACCTCACTATCCAAAGACAATCTGATATGGGTCTAGAATAATGAGTTGTGTTCTGGGAATGATTGCATCACATTTAGATCATCTTTACTCAGTTGATGAATTAGTTGGGTGACAGCTCTCCTTTGATAGAATGCCAACAATTAACAAATTTCAAAAATTTTAAACAACATGGGTACTATCCTGAAAGAACTAGAGAAAAGCTAAATGCTTCTATGGATTCTAAGTGTACCGTCCACATAGAGCTTCTCATTTCTTTAGGGCCTCAGTCATCAGAGATAAATATATATATATTCAAAGATATTAAATTCTTTTCATGCCTATATGGTATTCTGGTTAATAACATGTCTATTCTTGTTACCTGTTAATTCTTGTGTTCTGGAAATGATTGTATCATAATTTTTTTTTTTTTTTTTTTGAGACGGAGTCTCGCTCTGTCGCCCAGGCTGGAGTGCAGTGGCTGGATCTCAGCTCACTGCAAGCTCCACCTCCGGGGTTTACGCCATTCTCCTGCCTAAGCCTCCCGAGTAGCTGGGACTACAGGCGCCTGCCACATCGCCCGGCTAGTTTTTTGTATTTTTTTTAGTAGAGACGGGGTTTCACCGTGTTAGCCAGGATGGTCTCGACCTCCTGACCTCGTGATCCGCCCGTCTCGGCCTCCCAAAGTGCTGGGATTACAGGCTTGAGCCACCGCGCCTGGCCGATTGTATCATATTTAGATCATCTTTCCAGTTGTGAAAATTACGCACAATTGGACACAGTGTGAGGAAGAGTAATGAAAATACTAACAAAATAATATTCTAATAAGTCCCTTTTAAGTTTTTAAGGGAGAAATTTTTTTTAATTGGAAAGTTTTCTTCGTAGTCTTGAAAAAGCTAACTCTGTGGGTCATCCACTGTGATGGTAACATGTTCTTGTAGTTAAAACAAGTGTTTTGATTTAGATGCTAAATTAAATTTGTTGTGGTTGTTCTACTTACACAGAATGTCCCTGGCTGCTTATTGTGTCATCTGTTGCAGAAGAATAGGAACCTCTACTTCCCCGCTGAAAAGTGGCACACGCTGGAGAGACATCAGTGAGTACAGCTTAAACAACTCTTATTTTCTTATAGGAACAGTGATAGAATTGTGGCCGTTTCTAAGATGGGCCACAAAAATTTGTTGAACCCATGATTAAATCTCAAATTTGTTTATGTGTTTCTGTACTAATAGTCCACCCCAATTTTATAGGCCCAGAGCCATACATACTCCTTTTTCTTGAGAATTATTTTCCCTCTTCTACTTCCCCTGTCAAATTTCATACTCATCATCGTAAACTTAAATATAACTGCATTTTCATTCAGCAGATATGTATTAAGCACTTGCAAAACAAAGTGCCAGGCACCCATGTTAGGTTCTGGGAATACAGTCGTGAGCAAGGAAGATGTCATCCTTGCCTTCCAGGGGCTCGGGATGTGTCTCCAGTCTACTCCATTTGGAGCCTTGCCTTCATTTAGGAAGCTTTCTCTGACACCATAGGCCAGGTTGGATCTGTTACTTGTCATTTCGTAGGGTCAGTGTAGAACTTAGTTAATTATCTTACAGTTTCCACTGTAAACTCTGTGAAGGCAGTATTTTATCTTGTTTGCCACTATAACCTAGTTATTTATTATGCGTGGCATATAGTAGGTGATCAAATAGTTTTTGTTGGATAGAAGAATGAAATAACTTAACTTTCCTGAGCATTATTTCCTTTATGTGTAAAATGAGAAGATTGGCCAGAACATCTTTTATTCATTTGACAATAAACAAAATATTTAATTGACCATCTACTCTGTGCCAGGTACAATTCTAGGCCCTAAGAATACAATATTGAATAAAGCAAACTCCTTTTCCTCATGGAGTTTCTTTTTGATTTTTAAGAGACGTCTGTTTTTAGGGATAGATCATTTTCATCTAGAAAATTCTGATACTGTTTTAAATACAAAAAGAGAAGTGAGGACAAGTGTCATTTTGGCAGCATGAGTTGAAGCTCTGAACAAAGGAGTGTCTCAGTATGTGCAATAAATTATAGGTTAAGGCCGGGTGCAGTGACTCATGCCTGTAATCCCAGCACTTTGGGAGGCTGAGGTGGGTGGATCACTTGAAGTCAGGAGTTCAAGACCAGCCTGGCCAACATGGTGAAACCCCGTCACTACTAAAAATACAAAAATTAGCTGGGTGTGGTGGTGGGTGCCTGTAATCCTAGCTCCTCAGGAAGCTGAGGCAGGAGAATCACTTCAACCCAGGAGGTGGAGATTGCAGTGAGCTGAGATTGTGTCATTGCACTGCAGCCTGGGCAACAGAGTGAAACTCTGTATATATATACTTAAAATCTTTATATTTATTTGTATATATTTTCTTTATGTAAATATTATATATATATAAATATTATATAAAAAAAAATAAAGATTTTTGTGGGCTAGCTTCAGTGCCTAATCATCATGAGTACCATATCAGTTAAGACTGTGCACAGTGCATGTAACAGAAGCTTGAGTCCAGTGGCTTAGGTTAATACGGTTTTCATTCTTCTTACATAATAATAAGTCAAGGTGGAGACAGTTTAGGGCAGGAATTACAGTTTAGCAATCTTCTTGTCTTCCTGTTCCATTCTCTTTATTGTCCTCATGGTTACAAGATGGTTACTGAATCCTTGGGTATCAAGAAGCAGAGGGCCAAAAGCCAGTTTGAGGCTTTGTCTTTTTATGTGGGGAGGGATCCATCTCTATAGACTTCCATCTATATCCTATTGGCTACAACTGTGTTACACAGTTAGCCCTAGCTACAGAGTTGTCTAGGAGTTTGAATATTTTTAGGTGGTAATCAGGTTGTGTATTTGTAAGGATTAAAGGGCATGTGTATTGGACAGGCAATTAGCAGTGTCTGTCATAGGAATTTTTTAATATTGAAAAAGTTTTCCAAGACCCAAACATTTATAAATAAACTTATAATATAATCGCTATTTTATTTTATTTATTTATTTTAAGGTGGATTCTTGCTCTGTCGACCAGGCTGGAGTGCAGTGGTGCAATCTCGGCTCACTGCAACCTCTGCGTCTGTGGTTCAAGTGATTCTCCTGCCTCAGCCTCCCGAGTAGCAGGGATAACAGGCAGGTGCCACCAAGCCTGGGTAATTTTTTTCTTTTATATTTAGTAGAGATGGGATTTCACCTGTTGGCCAGGCTGGTCTCAAACTCCTGACCTCAGGTGATCTGCTCGCATTGGCCTCCCAAAGTGTTGGGATTACAGGCGTGAGCCACTGCACCTGGTCTAATCTCTGTTTTAAATGGGGCTATGTACATATATACCTAACCATCAATTATAACATAATTACTTTAGAAAACATTCTTTCATGTCCTCACTTGACAATATAATCCTTAAATATAGTTCTAGTAGTGATAGGGACAATGCTTCCCATTTCTTTCTTTAATGGGTTGTTAACTAAAAGGGGTCAGAAGGGAAGTGAGCTGCCTGAATGTTGCATTTGGTGGAAGCATTGTAGTCCTACCAGCGTCAGTAGTGGAACAGGGACTAGGAGGTGGAGAAAGAGGAGGTATGAAATGTCTTCAGTATACATTATATTTGCACTCAGTGCTTGTTGATTTGTGTGTTTGTGTCTAAGGATAGGAGACCATTTATTAATAGCAACTGATTATATTAATATAAAAATAATAGCTACTTATCTGATAACATGATACAGGTAGAGACTTACACTGTTGCCTATTTCCTTTCACACTTTTAAAAATGAAATTCATCACATTGACTTTTTTTCTTTTGAAGGAAATATAATAAAGTTTACTGGATCACTTATTTTAGGGTAAGTTGTCAACTGTGGAATGTTAATTGGCTTCATTTTACTCTATTGGAAATCTCAATGGCAGTGATTTACAGGTTGCATGAGGTATTGAAAGGGTATAGATTTTGGAATTAGACTGGTGGATTTAATCACTGATCCCACCAGTTAAATGTTGTCATGATGTGGTTTCCTTACCTTCTGAGGAGTGCTTTATCTTGGAGCCAAGTGTGTACTAGGAACTCTGCCTGCCAGGCACTGCTGCTGTGAGAAAAGCACTTTGACGCACTTATATCAGGCATGCACTTAGCTTTGACACACTTAGAGTCACGTCTTGTATTAGGTTCTAAAGTGGGTGAAAAAGGTGCAAACTGACTATAGTCAAAAGTATTTTGGAAAATCCCGTAGGTCACCACAAAGCTCACATGAAAGGAATTTGAGGCTGACTGAGAAAATCAACAGATGGACATCTCCCACCTGATGCTCCCTCAGGAGCACGTGTAATGAATGCAGTGACCCTCTTTCAGCAAATTGTTATTTTTCATATTCCTTCTTTTACTTTTCTTTAGGGGGAGGAATATATATGTAATACTATTGTACTGTATTTGTTAATACTTTTTACTAGTACAAATATAAAATTAACTCTCAGATGCTGAAATGATAAGAGATATATTTGGCATTTTATCCAAATGCATACATTTCTCCATGACATTGTAATGTATGGCAAAATATATTTAGATAATTTTTCCCTTTGACTCATTCTGGGCAAAGCATAAATGTATATATAACCTTTTCTGTAATGCAGTTTGTCTAGCTCACAATTATATTCAGGAATATAGTGAAAATTAATTACAGTTTTTTCTTATAGTAAAGAATTTTGTCTTTCATGGAAAACAGGATAAAAGTTCAGATACATCCCGAAGAGAGTAGATTGGATTCTTGGATTCTTTTTTTTTTTTTTTTTTGAGACAGTGTCTTACTCTGGTCACCCTGGCTAGAGTGCAGTGGCATGATCTCGGCTCACTGCAGCCTCTGCCCCCTGGGTTCAGGTGATCCTCCCACCTCAGCCTCCCAAGCTGGACCACAGGTGTGTACCACCACACCTGGCTGTATTATTATTATTATTTGTATTTTTAGTAGAGACGGGGTCTCGCCATGTTGCCCAGGCTAGTCTTAAACTCCTGAGGTCAGGTGATCTGCCTGCCTTGGCCTCCCAAAGTGCTGGGATTACAGGCTGAGCCACTGCCCTTGGCCGAGGGCAGAGGATTCTAAAGAGCCTTCTTTGTGTACCTCTGATGCTAAACCAGTGTCTGAACTTTGTTTTATCTGCTTACCTGAGGGTAGAAACCAAAGGTCAGAAGAAGGTGTAGGAAAACAATGTTGCTAAGCTCTCAATCCAGAGTGCAATCTTTGTGTCAGGATTTAGGGAGTGTGTAAGTCAATCTGATTAGGAAAAAAGAAATCTTCATTTTGAGATACACAACAAACAACATTTAAAGTTAACTTCAGGTAGATGATGGGAGTACACATTGGCTCATCTTTTTGCAAAACCGGTTTGTCATTATCTAGTAAAATTGAATATGTATACTATCAGAAGGTATGTAATTCTAGATATATGTACGTGTAGATAGATAGAGGTACACGTACATGTATGCACGGTAGAGATGTATAAGATACGTAACAGCATTGTTGTGATAGACTCAAATTAGAAACGTTGTCAATGCCTGTCTATGGGAGAGTGAATAAGTAAGTTGTAGTATATCCATGCAATGAATAATCGCATACTATACGAAAATCTAAGTGCAGGAACTACATTTTACATGCAGCAACATGGATGACTCACATAAATACAAGGCTGAGCAAAAGAATACATGTAGTGTGATTCCATTGATATGAATTTCAAAAACAGGCAAAACTAAGCTCTGTTGTTTAAGGATGCATATATAAACTATAAAGAAAAGCATATTGTTATAATAAAAATCAGAATCATATATAGAGATGAGAACAGGTCAGTATCAGGGAGGACACACTGTGGGCTTCTGGGGTGCTGTTAACATTCTGTTTCTTGCCTGGATATGATTATGAAGCTATTTATTTGTAAACTGAAATGTGTATATACATGTATATGTATATATACAGTCATGTGTCAATAATGGCGATACATTCTGAGTAATGTGTTGTTAGGTGATTTCATTGTTATGCAATCATCACAGAGTGCACTTGCACAAACCTGGATGGCAGAGCCTACTCCACACCTAGGCTGTGTGGGACAGCCTATTGCTCCTAGGCTCCAAACCTGTACAGCATGTGACTGTATTGAATACTATAGGCTATTATAATACAATGGAAAGTATTTGTGTACCTAAACATATCCAAACAAAAAAAGGTACAGTAAATAACATTTTAAAATGGTACACTTACATAGGGCACTTACCATGAGTGGAGCTTATAGGATGGGGAGTTGCTTTGGGTGAGTGAATGGTGAGTGAGCATGAGGGCTTAGGACATTGCTGTACACTACTGTAGACTTTATCAACACTATGTACTTAGGTTACATTACACTTTTTTTTTTTTTTGAAACGGAGTCTTGCTCTGTCGCCCAGGCTGGAGTGTAGTGGCGTAATCTCGTCTCACTGCAACCTCTGCCTCCTGGGTTCAAGTGATTCTCCTGACTCAGCCTCCTCAGTAGCTGGGATTACAGGTGCCTGCCACCACACCTGGCTAAGTTTTGTATTTTTAGTAGAGCCTTGATTTTGCCATGTTGGCCAGGCCAGTCTTGAATTCCTGACCTCTGGTGATCCGCCCGCCTTGGCCTCCCAGAGTGTTGGGATTACAGGCATGAGCCACTGCGCCTGGCTGAACTTTGTATTTTCTTTAAAGGCAGAGTCCCACTATGTTTTGCCTAGGCTGGCCTTGAACTCCTGGACTCAAGAGATCCTCCTGCCTCAGCCTTCTAACTAGCTGGGACTACAGGCATGCACCACTGCACCCAGCTACACTAATTATAAAACAGTATTTTTTTCTTTAATAATTAACCTAGCTGGATGCAGTGCTGTGGGCCGGTAGTCCCAGCTGTTCGGGAGGCTGAGGCGAGGGGATGACATGAGCCCAGAAGTTTGAGGTCAACCTGGGCAACATAGTTGAGACCCTGTCTCTAAAAATAAATAAAGTCCTGGCTTTCATAATTAACCTCAGCTTACTGTATATATATATTTTTTACCTTATTACCTTAAATTTTTGAAAAACTTTTTGACTTTTGTAATTACACTTAGCTTAAAACACAAGCACATTGTATAGCTATACAAAAATATTTTCTTTCTTTATGTCCTTATTCTATAAACTTTTGTCTATTAAAAAAATCTTTTTGGCCAGGCATGGTGGCTCATGCCTGTAATCCCAGCACTTTGGGAGGCGAAGGCGGGCAGATCATGAGGTCAGGAGATCGAGACCATCCTGGCTAACAAGGTGAAACCCTGTCTGTACTAAAAATACGAAAATTAGCCAGGCGTGGTGTGGGTGCCTGTAGTCCCAGCTACTTGGGAGGCTGAGGCAGGAGAATGGCGTGAACCCGGGAGGCAGAGCTTGCAGTGAGCCAAGACTGCGCCACTGCACTCCAGCCTGGGCAACAGAGCGAGACCCCCTCTCCAAAAAAAAAAAAAAAATCTTTTTGAGGCCGGGTGCGGTGGCTCACGCCTGTAATCCCAGCACTATGGGAGGCCGAGGTGGGTGGATCACGAGATCAGGAGATTGAGACCAACCTGGCAAACACGGTGAAACCTGTCTCTACTAAAAATACAAAAACAAAATTAGCCAGGCGTGGTGGCAGGCTCCTGTAGTCCCAGCTACTTGGGAGGCTGAGGCAGGAGAATGGCGTGAACCCGGGAGGCAGAGCTTGCAGTGAGCCAAGACTGCGCCACTGCACTCCAGCCTGGGCAACAGAGCGAGACCCCCTCTCCAAAAAAAAAAAAAAAATCTTTTTGAGGCCGGGTGCGGTGGCTCACGCCTGTAATCCCAGCACTATGGGAGGCCGAGGTGGGTGGATCACGAGATCAGGAGATTGAGACCAACCTGGCAAACACGGTGAAACCTGTCTCTACTAAAAATACAAAAACAAAATTAGCCAGGCGTGGTGGCAGGCTCCTGTAGTCCCAGCTACTTGGGAGGCTGAGGCGAGAGAATGGCGTGAACCCAGGAGGTGGAACTTGCAGTGAGCTGTGATCATGCCACTGCACTCCATCCTTGGGGACAGAGTGAGACTCTGTCTCAAAAAAAAAAAAAATATATATATATATATATATATATTTTTGAGACGAGGTCTTGCTCTGTCGCCCAGGCTGGAGAGCAGTGGCTACTCGTGGGTACAGTCATAGCATGCTGCAGCCTCGAACTCCTGGGCTCAAGGGATCCTCCTGCTTTAGCCTCTGGAATAGCTGAGACTACAGGCCTTGCTGCTGTGCCAGCAAAAAAAATTTTTTAACTTTTTAAATGTTTTTATTAAAAATGAAAACACAAACCCATCAGCCTAGGCCTACACAGGGTCAGGGTCATCCATATCACTGTCTCCACCTCTGCATCTTGTCCTACTGCAAGGTCTTCAGGGGCAGTGACACGCATGGAGCTGTCATCTCCTGTGATAACACTTTTTTCTGGATACCTTCTGAAGGACCTGCCCTAGGCAGTTTACAGTTAAGTAGAAGGAGTACACATTGAAATAGCAATAAAAGTATACTATAGTAAATACATAAATCAGTAACATTTATTATTATCAAGTATTATGTACTCTACATAATTGTATGTGCTAGACTTTTCTAGGATGGGCAGCATGGTAGATTTGTTTACACAGCATCACCACAAACGTGATTAATGTGTTACGTTGGCTACTTAGTCACTAGGAGATAGGAATTTTTTAGCTCGTTATAATCTTATGAGACCACTATCGTATATGAGGTCTGTTCTTGAACAAAAATTCAGTATATGGCGCATGACTGTATAAATGTTATATGCATATTACTGTATACATGTTATGTTTCCCAATAAAAAAGAAAGAAGTTTACTATGACAAACTTAATAGAGAAGAATAGCTCTTGTGTTACATTTTGATTGTGTATTTATGATGCATTTTTTCTTTTCTCTTTAAGAGGTTCTTTATTTCTTACATATGAAGTTCTGGCCCTGAAGAAAGCTGTGACATTAGATACTCAAGTGGTAGAAAGAGAAAAAATGAAGTCATATATATATGTGCACACAGTTTCTTTAGATAAAGGAGAAAATCATGGTAAGTTTATTGTGAAGTAAGCCTCTCTTTGTGAAAAATGGAAGCTAGTCATTGAATTTAAAAATATGTCTATTTAAAACACAATATTAGTAGTACAGATTGAGCTAATTCTAAGAATCACCAAACCCTGTGAAAACCAAGTTCCTAAAGAATTAATTAAGGACCAAAGTTTAGACTTCCACATTTAATCCAGGTTTGCAACTCTCCTAAAACTAAGTGAAGAGAAGACTAACTGGCATTTTTAGTCTGAACCTGGAATTCCACACCTTAGTGGAACTGTCAATACAGAGGCTGGCTCTCAGTTTGGCAAGTACAAAAAACATGATTTTATCATTTAGCTCAGCGATATTTCTACTTTAAGGGATGTATTCATGCAAACCAAACACATGAGATACATTCATCAATATGAATGCCAACTCATTTATTATAATTATCTGTCACCCAGGCTAGAAAACCTGTCTTTACTAGTTAGGACACTCCACTTCTCAATATTTAGGACACATGGAAGCCCTCATTAGTGATCATATGGTTGCATGGTGAACATGAAATTTTACAGCAGAAGAGTATATTTTCCTCAACATATGGGTAGCATGGTGAGTCACACAGTTGACTCACAGCTGCCTGTTCATACACTGTTAGCCAGAATGTGCCAGTTAACATGATGTTCCTCAAGTGGGGCAGGCTCTACTGCTCTCCTGTGTCTGTCACCCGCTGCTCTGTTGCTATTAGTTATCACTTTCTATATTTCAAAATGCTTTTATGGTATGTTTACAATTTCAATTACATAGATAATTGTTGTTGCTTATAATATACCTGTATAATAAGACTTAATCTCTTTAATAAAGTATTTCCAAACTTCAGTTTGAGGTGAGCTCATCACGAGGGACATTTTCCTGGATATTGCAAAACCTGTGTTGTATGTGAAGATTTTCTTTAGCTTTAGTAAGTGTTTTTGTAGTTAAGTGTTTTTGTTTTTACTTTTCCCTAACTTGGAGAGCAATCTTATTTTGGAATTGAGAGCTCTGTGTTTCCGTAATGGTTTTAGTTGCATCAATAGTGACAATAAAAAGACAACGGTGCTATTTTGTATTTTCTTTGTGAAAAAATTTGGAGTTTATACATTTCTCTTTGAAACACTGGAGCATAGTGTTAAGAATACATTCTTGGGTGGGGCGTGGTGGCTCACGCCTGTAATCCCAGCACTTTGGGAGGCTAAGGCAGGTGGATCATGAGGTCAGAAGATCGAGACTATCCTGGCTAATATGGTGAAACCCCGTCTCTACTAAAAATACAAAAAAATTAGCCAGGAATGGTGGCGGGCGCTTGTAGTCCCAGCTACTCGGAAGGCTGAGGCAGGAGAAGGGGGTGAACCCGGGAGGCGGAGCCTGCAGTGAGGGGATATCGCACCACCGAACTCCAGCCTGGGCGACAGAGCAAGATTCTGTTTCAAAAAAAAAAAAGAAAAAAAAGAATACATTCTTGGTTTTACTTGATTTTATGATCATTTTAGGTATTGCCTGGCAGGCAAGAAAAGAACTTCACAAAGCAGTAAGAAAAGTATTGGCAACATCCGCCAAGATACTACGGAATCCATTTGCTGGTAAATATCAAATATGTGACTTGGAATCCTTATCAGTAATCTGAAAGTCATTGGAATGATCAACCTGATACTTTTTTTCATTTTTTATACTAATATTTTTTATAGCTATGGAAAATAATCAGGCCAGGTGCGGTGGCTCACACCTGTAATCCCAGCACTTTAGGAGGCTGAGGTGGGTGGATAACCTGAAGTCAGGAGTTTGAGACCAGCCTGGGTAACATGGTGAAACCTTATCTCTACTAAAAATACAAAAATAGCAAGGCACGGTGATGGGTGCCTGTAATCCCAGCTACTCGGGAGGCTAAGGCAGGAGAATCACTTGAACTCAGGCGGCAGAGGTTGCAGTGAGCCAAGATCATACCACTGCAGTCCAGCCTGGGTGACAGAGTGAGACTCTGTCTCAAAAAAAGAAAAGAAAAGAAAGAAAATTAATTAGCATTATTCTCTTGGACTGTATTTAATTTTAAGGGCTTAATGCTTTGGACAATTTTCTTCCTTCCTTAGGTAATTATGAATAAATATGGAGATAAAATATACCCTATTCTCTTGATAAGTGTTTTTTAATTTTAAATTTGTTAGAAAATCACTCCCATGCCTTCTCATAATGAGCATAGTACATCCACAATCATAGATTTCACAATCAGGTTAATCTACAATGTGGAGCTAGATACAAAAGAGCTTATCTGATCTCCTTAAAAAGTTGGCATTGTGAAAATAAAAGGTGAGAAAACTTTCTACAGTTAAAAGAGACTTTATTAAATCCTGGTTTTAAAAAACAACCTTAAAAAAATTTTTTTTTTTTTGAAAAATTGGGGAAGCTTGAATATGGAATTAGACTGAATTTTAGATGATTTGGGAAGATTTTTGTTAGTGTTTTTGGGTGTGATAATAGCATTGTGGTTATTTAAGAGAATGCAGGATTGTTCTTAGGAGATGCAGGTTGAACTGTGAAAGGGTAAAATGTCATTTTGTCTACATCATCCTTTCAAATAGTTTGGGAAAAATTACATATGAATATAGATTAAGAAAATATGGTAGAATAATAACAGTTATTGAATCTAGATGTGATGTATGGATATTAACTTTTTTTTTTTTTTTTTTTTTGAGACAGTCTTGCTCTGTTACCCAGGCTGGAGTGTAGTGGCACGATCTCTGCTCACTGCAAGCTCTGCCTCCTGGGTTCACACCATTCTGCTGCCTCAGCCTCCTGAGTAGCTGGGACTACAGGTGCCCGCCACCTCACCCGACTATTTTTTTTTTTTTTTGTATTTTTAGTAGCGACAGGGTTTTACAGTGTTAGCCAGGATGGTTTCCATCTCCTGACCTTGTGATCCACCCACGTCGGGCCTCCCAAAGTGCTGGGATTACAGGCGTGAGCCACCGTGCCCAGCCTATGTTAATGCATTCTTTAATTTCTTTCATATATTTGATCTTTTTGAAAAAGTTTTGGGGAGAAAAAGATTTAAAAATGACCACATATGAAAGACACCAGAATATACAAAACAAAAGCATACATGTTGAACCTGGGCAATGGTAACAAGTCCCTGTCTCTAGAAAAAAAGAAAAAGATTAGTTGCGCCTAATGGTACACACCTGTGATCTCAGCTACTCAGGAAGCTGAGGTGGGAGGATTGCTTGAGGCCAAGAAGTTGAAGCTGCAGTGAGCCATGATCGTGTCACTGCATTCCAGCCTGTGTAACAAAGTGAGACTGTCTCAAAAAACAAAACAAAACTGACCCCTGCCCCCCACCAAAAAAAAAGCACACACAGTATTCATAATAACTATAAAAGATAATATTATAGAATTGAGAACAAATAATATCAGTTTTTATCAATACCTGTATACATGGATTTAACTCTCCAATTGTAGATTTCAAATATTTATAAATTACTGTCTTAAAGTGAAGATAAAAGTATTATCTTAGCTGTTCACATTGTCTTGGTTTTTTCTTTTTGCAAAGACCCTTTTAGTACAGTTGATATAGAAGATCATGAGTGTGCTGTGTGGCTGCTCCTACGGAAGAGCAAGTCAGATGACAAAACCACGCGACTCGAGGCTGTGCAGGAGATGTCGGAGACCCATCACTGGCATGGTAATGAGACCACCCGAACAGGTGGCAGGTCTTCAGCTGGCTCTTGATTTTCGATGTAAAAGACAAGGGAGTGAGATTCAGGAAGGAAAATAATTCAGGCAGTCTTAGTATATATAAAAAGTATTTTAAACATTTTAAGAAGCTTCAGTGATACGGAAAGTAGAAAGCCTGCTGACCTGGTAGTCAAATGTGTTTGGTAAGAATGAGCTTAGAAATGAGGTATATATGTTTGTGTAACTTTCTACCAGAACAAAGTTTTATTTGGTTACATACTTCTTTGAGAGCAACTCTTGATTCTGATAGTTGCCTAATGTACTTCAGTTTTCTTTGGGTTTCTATTTAATGAAGTATACTTAATTGCTTGCTACACCATACAATTATATTTGCTTTTACTTTTACAATCTACTTGACTCTAATACTAATAGTTGAATGTACCCAATTTGTATGTGTGTATATCATTTTTTTTTTTTTTTTTTTTGAGACGGAGTCTCGCTCTGTCGCCCAGGCTGGAGTGCAGTGGCCGGATCTCAGCTCACTGCAAGCTCTGCCTCCCGGGTTTACGCCATTCTCCTGCCTCAGCCTCCCGAGTAGCTGGGACTACAGGCGCCTGCCACGTCGCCCGGCTAGTTTTTTTGTATTTTTTAGTAGAGACGGGGTTTCACAGTGTTAGCCAGGATGGTCTCGATCTCCTGACCTTGTGATCCGCCCGTCTCGGCCTCCCAAAGTGCTGGGATTACAGGCTTGAGTTACCGCACCCGGCCGTGTATATCATTTTTAATGGACTATTTGAAATATGTAATTGTGTTTCAGAGTCACACATTTTACAATAAAAATACTTTAAAAAGAACTCATATCTGCTCTGGTTATAGTACATGGACAAAACTATATTTTGTTAGTAGAGCTGTCTTGTAAAAATGGGCAAAATAGAAAAAAAATAATTTTCTCAGCTAGGCACAGTGGCTCACACCTGTAATCCCAGCACTTTGGGAGGCTAAAGAGGGTGGATCACTTGAGGCCAGCAGTTCAAGACCAGCCTGGGCAACATGGCAAAACCCTGTCTCTACTAAAAAAATACAAAATTTCAGCTGGGCATGGTGACGTGTGCTTGTAATCCCAGCTACTGGGAGGCTGAGGCACAAGAATTGCGAACCCACGAGCCAGAGTCGTTAGTGAGCCAAGATTGCACCACTCTCAAAGAAAAGTTAAACTCAGAATGAGATCTCTGCAAATTAATTTGTTAATTGGTTGGTGGCTACAATTATAATAATTTATAATGTTAGTATAAGCTCACTTAATGTTGGTGGAGATTTAGAATAGAAATATTTTTCAAAATTTGCCTTCCAGGGCTCCATTCCAGACTTACTGTATCAGAGAAATCAGAGGAAGTGCCCTGGCCCATAGATTTTGAAAAAGTTCCCCACTTGATCCAGAAGTACTCACCCAGGTTGTTATTATTATTATTATTATTATTATTATTTGAGACAGAGTCTTGCTCTGTCACCCAGGCTGAAGTGTGGTGGTATGACCTCCGCTCACTACAGCCTCTGTCTCCTGGGTTCAAGCTGTTTTCCTGCCGTGGCCTCCCGAATAGCTGGGATTACAGGTGCCCACCACTACGCCTGGCTAATTTTTGTATTTTTAGTGGACACAGGGTTTCACCATGTCGGTCAGGCTGGTCTTGGACTCCTGACCTCAGATGATCCACCTGCCTTGGCTCTGAAAGTGCTGGGATTATAGGCCTGAGCTGCAGTGCCTGGCCAACCCCAAGTTATAAACCGCCATTATTGAAAATAATGATTGCTTTCATGATTGGAATTTTGTTTTTGATATATAAAGAATGGTGTTTTGTTTTTGATATATAAAGAATGGCATGTTTAATTGAAAGTGCCGCTGTCTGGAACTGCAGACTAAATATTCATGGGCATTATGAATACCAAAGCACCATAGCATCACCACGGGGCAGTAGGCTTAAATGCAACCTCATGTGTTTTGAGTAGTGGTCGGAACAGCTTTTGAATGCTGGAATTGTTTTAAAAAGAAGTTAAATTGGTTCTGACTTACCAGTTTCCACCTTTGAGTTTCCTTTTTTCCAAAAAGTTAGGCTGTGACCCCGGTCTCCAGATATATGTTGAGGAGAACTGTGAGATCAGTCCTGGAAATGTAGCTAATGTAGCTAACTTATAGGTATTGTAAATGTAGTTGCACTTGGGACATTTTGGATTACAAATTTGCAGAGCAGTCTAAAACTTAGAGTGCTTTCAAGTAGTTTGTTCAGTTAATCTTTACAACATCTATCAGCTGGTTTTGGTATTGACAAAAGATAAATGCTTTTTCAATAGATTACCAGTATAGGCTAATTGCTCAAGCCTGTGATCCGAAAACTCTTATTGGTTTGGCACGAAGCAAAGAGACTGATCTTCGCTTTTTTCTCCTACCACCTCCTTTGCCATCTTTAAAAGAAGTAAGTAAAACAATATTAATAATAATTTAGAGAGTGAAAAATGGTTTAATATATTATCTTCACTTTGGGTACAAAATACTTTTAAAAAGTAGTTGTTGGCTACTTCTCACAAGCAGGTAAACTGGAATGTAAAACTGAAATCATAGTAGTTATACAAATATTTGGTTCCTCAGGAGGGGCTGAGGAACTATATTTTTCATATTTTTTTATTATATTATTTTCTATTTTATTATTTTCTGCCTTTGGGAATTGGGAGTCTCTGTGAACCAGTGGGTGACATGCCATAGCATATCAGCATCCATGAGTTGGTCCCTTCTGAGCTTCTGTAGGTCAGGTTTTCTCAGCCTCAGCACTATTGACATTTTGGGCCAGATAATTCTTTGTGGTAGGGAACTGTTGTGTAACTTGTAGGGTGTGTAGCAGCATCCCTAGACTCTACTCCCTAGATGCTAGTAGCACCCTCTAGTTGTAACAACCAAAGATGTCCCCAGACATTGCCAGATGTTCCCGGGGCAAAATAGCTCCTGGTTGACAAACACTGCCACAGATTTAAAGCATGCTTCTTGAGTATCTTTCCTAGACTAGAAAATGAAACTCTTAAAACTTATGCGTTTGTAGCTTTTTGAAAAATAGGAAAATGAATATGCTAGATATTAATTATTAGAGAAAATGAGATAGTAACACGTTCTGGATTTAAAAAGCAGTAGCTTTAATTAGTAAGGGTGCAGTACTTCATTTTGAGTCAAGATGTTGAGAATGTCAAGATATCAGATGAAAATTCAAAATTAAAGTTTATAGTGCGTCTCTCAGTTTGAAGTAGCAAACGTGAAAATATAGAATCCAAAATTAAATGATTGTTTATTTACCTGGGTGGGTGACTGTTTTCAAGACTGAAAGCAATAATTAATCTCTGATATCTCTTTCCCTGTATCTATATCATATATATATATAGAGAGAGATGCACATATCATATATGACTTTGATATATATGGTAAATGTTGGCTTTGAGTCTTTGGATATTTTTTGTTGTACTCAGTTGTTGAGTATTTATGAAGAATTTTCCTTTCATTTCAGGATTCTTCCACTGAAGAAGAGCTCAGGCAGTTGCTGGCTTCCTTACCTCAAACAGAGCTAGATGAGTGTATCCAGTATTTTACGTCTTTGGCTCTTAGTGAAAGCAGTCAGAGTCTAGCTGCTCAGAAGGTTAGCTCATGTGTTCATTCAGTAAATATTTTCGAGTGTCCACTCTTTCCGATGTATTGTGTCAGGGGCTAGCATTCATCCAGTAACTGAGTAAACATGCTAACTTCTGGTTGTGTGCCATGCCCTGGGCTGGATGTCAGGGATGACAGGGAGGCAGGTAAATAAACAGTCACAGAGTGTGTAAGAGAGATAAAGGTGATTTCAGGAGCCCTTCACTCTGCTTAAGAGATCATTTACAGCTTCACAGGAAGTAACTCTTAAATTTTATCTTAAAGAATGAGGGCCGGGTGTGTTGGCTCTTGCCTGTAGTCCCAGCATGTTGAGAGGCTGACACGGGTGGATCACGAGGTCAAGAGATCGAGACCATCCTGGCCAACATGGTGAAACCCCATCTCTACTGAAAATACAAAAATTAGCTGGGCGTGGTGGCGCATGCCCATAGTCCCAGCTACTTGGGAGGCTGAGGTAGGAAAATCGCTTGAACCTGGGAGGCAGAGGTTGCAATGAGCCAAGATCACGCCACCACACTCTAGGCTGGTGACAGAGCGAGACTCTGTCTCAAAAAAAAAACAAAAACAAAAAAAGAATGAATAGGGCTGAGCGCAGTGGCTGACAACTGTAATCCCAGTGCCCAGTGCTTTGTGAGGCTGAGGTAGGAGGATTGCCTGAGGCCAAGAGTTTGAGACCAGCTTGGGCAACACAGTGAGAACCCCCGTGTCTATAAAACATTATAAAAAAAAATTAGTTGGACGTGGTAACGTGCCTGTAGTTCCAGCTGTTTGAGAGGCTGAGATGGGAGGATTGCTTGAGCCCAGGAGATTGAGGCTTCATTGAGCTATGATTGTGTTACTGCACTCCAGCCTGGGCAATAGAATGAGACCCTGTCTCAAAAAAAAAAGAAAAAAAGAAGAAGAAAACAAGGCTCTCAGTGAATACTGAATTCTGATATTCTTGGGGTGTTAGCAAGTTTTTCTTTATAAAAATCTCATACCTCTAAGAGAAACCAGAACGGATAACCACCATTATTAACTGCAATAACTGTGTAATCTCAATGAGAGGAACGTATTTTGTCAGTAAAAAAAAAATCACAGTATTCTATATTCTTTGACCAATTAAATGCATTTTCTCATTTTTCCCTTTTATGAGAAATTAGGGACACATCAGTAGACAGGACTTGTCTAGTATACTTTACGTAATTTCCCCTTTTGGGCCATGTCTTGGAATTGCTCCAGTGAATTATAATGGTTTTTTCTTTTTGAAGCTGAGAATTCCATCGTCTGGCCTCTATAGCCCTTTCTGTGCACTGACCTTCTTATGCTTTTAAATTCTGTTCCCAAAGTGGCTAGAAGGTGCCATGGTTTTTTGACAAGATATCCCTGGCTCTTTTTGATTCTTCCTGCCCTACGAGATATGGCTGCTTCTCCAAGGAGATCTGATTCTTCTTACAGGAAAAGGTTAAGAGTCCAAAACCCAGGCACTAGGTGTGCATAATAGTTCTTCATGAAGGTAGAGCTGGTGGACTCTGGGGGCTCCTAGACACCTAAGTAACAGAGCAGAACAATTACCTTTTTCTTAAAAGGTCTTAAATTTATGGTGATATTTCCAATTCAACTAGTTTTCTTTATAATCCACATACCATAAAACCCTTTAAAACTATACAATTCATTCGGTTTTAATGTATTGAATTGAATATCATAGAGTTGTATAATCATTACTCCAATCTAATTCCAGAATATTTTCACCATCCCCCAAAGAATCCCTCTAACCATTAGCAGTCACCACTCATACCCCTCTCCAGCCCCTGGTAACCACGAATCTATTTTTCCTATGGATTGGCCTGTTCTGGACATTTCATATAAATGGAATCATCCAATATGTGGCCTTTTGTGTCTGACTTCTTTCACTTAGCATAATGTTTTCAAGGCTCAACCACATTGTGGCATATCAGTGCTTCATTCCTTTTTATGGCCAAGTAATTGTCCATTGTATGGCTATGCCGCATTTTATTTATCTGTTCATCAATGATGGACATTTGGGTCATTCTTATTCTTTGGCTGTTATGTGTGAGTAATATTTCTATGAACATTCTATCGTTTGGCTATTATGTATGAATAATACTTCTATGAACATTTCTAATTGGAAGAAAAAAAACTGTACTGTAAAAGATAGGGAAAAAGCAAAGCATTTTTCCTTCTTTCTCACACCACTTAACACTTCTGACACCAGAAGTGTGGAGGGTTTTTCCCTACACACTCAGCAATTCTCCGTAAGACACCAGCTCGGTGTCCTTCCATTTAATTCAGTTCTGACATCTCTACCTAGAGATGGTATCAGAGCCCATAGGTTAAGGGCTCTGTCCCACAGTACTGCCCCCCGCTTCGGATGCCAGTCACATGTTCCAGGTGTGACCCGTGCTTCTGATCAACCAGCCATAAACTGGCAGTGCCTATGACCCCCTCCTTGGGTTTGATTAATTTACTGGGACAACTCATGGAATTCAGGAAAACACCTGATTTATGCTTACTGTTTATTATAAAGGATATGACAGAGGAGAGGGATGGACAGCAGATGGAAGAGATGCATAGGGCAAGTTATATAGGAAGGGGTGCCGAGCCTTCATGCCCCTCTGGGTGCATCACCCTCCAGATATCTCCACGGGTTCCGGTATCCAGAAACTTTCTGAACCCTGTCCTTCAGATTTTCATGGCTTTAATCAGTTGGTGTGGTTGATTGAATCATTGACCTTTGGTGATCACCTCAACCTTCAGGCCCTCTGTCCTCCCCAGAGGTTGGTGAGTAGGGCAGAAAGTCCCTACCCTCTAATCATGCCCTTAGTCTTTCTGGCCACCAGCCCCCTTCTTGAAACTATTTAGGGGCCCTCCAGCCACCAGTCATCTCATTAGCATACAAAAGACACTCATCACTCTAGGGGGAACCGGGGTGGAGACCAAATATATGTTTCTTATTAGATCTCAATATCAACATTCATGTGCATGTCTTTGTGTGGATGTATGTTTTTAGTTCTCTTGAGTATATAACCTAGGAGTGGAATTTCTGGGTCTTATGGTAACTCTGTGTAACTTTTTGAGTAACTTTCAAATATTTTCCACAGAGACTTTACCATTTTACGTTCCCACCAGGGATATATGTTATTGTCTATCTTTTATTCTAACCATCCCATTGTGTGTGAAGTAGTATCCTCATTCTGGCTTTGATTTGCATTTTCCTAATGCTTAATGATGTTGAGCACCTTTTCACATGCTGTTGGCACTTACATATCTTCTTTGGAGAAATATCTATTCAAATCCTTGGCCCAATTTTTTTTTAACTAGTTATTTTGTTTTTGTTTTTGAGATGAGGTCTCACTGTGTTACCCAGGTTGGAATGCAGTAGCTCTTCACAGGCAAAATCATTACGTGCCCTACAGCCTTGAACTCCTGGGCTCAAGTGATCCTCCCACCTCACACCTGTAGCTGGGTCTACAGGTGTGAGCCACCATGGCTCCCTTTGCTCATTTTAAAATTGGGTTACTTGTCCTTTTGAAGCATCTTTTCATGTTGTAGCACCCAATTTATAAGTGGGCTTTTGTTTTTTTTTGTTGAATTGTAAGAGTTCTTGATATATTCTAGATACAAATCTCTTATTAGATATGTTGAATTGTAAGAGTTGAATTTTTTTGTTGTTCAATTGTAAGAGTTCTTTATATTGTTGAATTGTAAGAACTCTTTATGTATTCTGGATACAAATCTCTTATTAGATATGTAATTTGCAGATATTTCTCCCATTCTGTGGATTCTTTTCACTTTCTTGATAGTGACCTGTGCACCCCAAATGTTTTTAATTTTCATGAAGTCTGGACAGGCATGGTGGCTTATGTCTGTAGTCCTAGCACTTTGGGAGGCGGAGGTGGGAAGATTACTTGAGCCCAGGAGTTTGAGAACAGCCTGGGCAACATAGCAAGACTATCTCTACAAAGAAGAAAAACATTAGCCAGTTGTGGGGTGTGTGCCTGTGATCCTAGCTTCTCAGGAAGCTAAGGCGGGAGGAGCACTTGAGCCCAGGAATTCGAGGCTGCAGTGAGCAGTGATTGTGCCACTGCATTCCAGCTTGGGCAACAGAACAAGTCCCTGTCCCTAAAAAAAATTAAAAAATAAAAAACATTTTTGATGAAGTCCAATTTATATATATTTTTCTTTTGTTGTTTGTGCTGTTGGTGTCAAACCTAGGAAACCACGGGCCTGTCATACCAAGTAGTTTCTTATCTAAATCTGTATTCTTCCCTTCTCTATTCTTATGCCCCTGCTTTTCATCTGGAAGCCAGGGAACCACCTCATTTTCAGCAGGCCTTGTCTAACATCTGACAGTTTCAGCTTGGTTGGGACCAGGCTGTTTACAGACAGGGTCTTGTGGACTCGGATGCTTCTCTGTGTTCTTCCATAGTGTCTCCCACTCCCATCACTAACTTCTCTCCTGCACCCCCATGTCAGAGCTCCTGAGACCTGGCCTGACATTACTATTTAGTTGATATTCCTCTACCTTCTATAGTGTTCTGTAACCTTACCTTTTGCCAAGTGAAGAGAGGGAAAATGGTTTAATACTACCATGCCACTTCTTTTTTTTGAAATGGAGTCTCCCTCTGTCACCCAGGCTAGAGTGGTGCAGTGATGTGATCTCGACTCACTACAACCTCTGCCTCCTGGGCTCAAGCAATTCTCCTGCCTCAGCCTCCCGAGTAGCTGGGACTGCAGGCATGTGCCACCACACTAGGCTAATTTTTTTGTATTTTTAGTAGAGTTGGGGTTTCACCATGTTGGTCAGGCTGGTCTCAAACTCCTGACCTCAGGTAATCTGCTCGCCTTGGCCTCCCAAAGTGCTGGGATTATAGGTGTGAGCCACTGTACTTGGCCCCACTATGCTGCTTCTTTGTGCAGAATTCTTGGCCTCAGCAGTAAAGAGTTACATAGTTTAAATTGGCCTTGTGCATGTGTATGTGTGTGTTCATAGTTAAAATATCATATGTTTGTGTGTTTTAACATTCACCACCTTGGAGAGGACCTGGGTCTTCTGACAACTTCTCCTACCCATTTGAGGTGCCTCATTTTAAAGATCTTCCCCTAACCAAAGTTTTTCTGAAAAAGTAATTTGTATGACCTTTTTTTTGAGATGAGGGTCTCACTTTGTCACCCAGGTTGGAGCATGGTGGCATGATCTCGGCTCACTACAGCCTCCACCTTCTGGGCTCAAGTGATCCTCTCACCTCAGCCTCCTGAGTAGCTGGGACTACAGGCATGTACCACCAGGCCTGGCTAATTTTTTTTGTATTTTTGGTGGAGACAGGGTTTCGCCATGTTGCCCAGGCTGGTCTCAAACTCCTGGCTTAAGAGGTCCGCCGAGCCTCAGTCTTCCAAAGTGCTAGTATAACAAGCGAGAGCCACCGTGCCTGGACCATATGACCTTTTAATTGCATTGTCTTTACGCTACTCCAATTTAGTATATTTAGGAACCATAGAGCACACTGGAAATGATGAAACTGACACTTGAAACGTTTCCATTCTACTTGGGCAGATCACAGACACATATAGATCCATCCTTTAAGTAAATTGTTTTTAGTATTTTTTAAAAAAACAATGAATGCTTTATGTTTAATGAAGGACCTTTGATTTTTCCACTTGGCAGGTACTAGTTTCACTTTGATTTGAGTCCCTGTTCTTTTTTTTAAAACAAGAGGTAGCATATCTTTAATTAATTTTTCAAATAAATATTTAATGTTAATTCTAATGTCCCATCTCTTTAGGCCAGTAAGCACTGCCTTTTACTTTTTTATTTTTTTTTTTTTGAGGCACAGCATCGCTATATCCCCAGGCTGGAGTGCAGTGGCTCCATCTCGGCTCACTGCAAGCTCCACCTCCCAGATTCAAGCGATTCTCCTGCCTCAGCCTCCGAAGTTGCTGGGACTACAGGCACAAACCACTATGCCCAGCTGATTTTTATGTTTTTGGTAGAGACGAGGTTTCACCACGTTAGCCAGGATGGTCTCGATCTCTTGACCTTGTGATCTGCCTGCCTTGGCCTCCCAAAGTGCTGGGATTACAGGCTTGAGCCACTGCGCCTGGCCTCCTTTTCGTTATTCTTATTCCCCCTGCTCTGCCTTAAGTTTGTCATGCCTCCTGGATTTCACATATGCCAGGAGGCTGGGGGTGCTGACATGGCGGGTGGAGAGAGTCCATCTGGTTTGTAGTAATCTGTCTGCCCGGTTTATGACAGACCTGTCTCATAGTGGTCCCCAAGGGCCCTTCAGTGTCACTGTGCTGTTTCTATATAAAACTGCTTTCAAGCTGGGCACAGTGGCTCATGCCTGTAGTCCCAGCTACTGAGGAGGCTGAGGCAGGAGGATACCCCAGTCCAGAAGTTTGAGGCTGTGGTGCTCTATGATAGCTTCTGTGAACAGCCACTGCACTCCAATCTGGGCGACATAGTGAAACCGCATCTCTAAAAAATAAATAAACAAAACTCCTCATGTACGGAGGCGACTGTCAACCCCAGCATACAGCCAACACAATAATGTTTGGTTTTGGAATAGAGTTCTTAACCTTTGAATACCATGGACTCCTTTTGTGATTTGGTTAAGTCTAGGAACTCAGTTCTAAATGCATAAAATATAATGCATAAGATTACAAAGGAAACAAATTATATTGAAATAGTGTTATCAAAAGAGAAAATAAATTCTGATATAATTAATATATGTATTTATGGATGCATTCAATAATAAAATATATTTAAAACATGAAAGTTGAAGTTAATTAAAATTTTTCTCTAACTTTTTATTTTGGAATAATTTTAAATTTAAATAATTGCAAAAATAATACATATCATTAAGGTTTACCAGTTACTGGCTGGGTGCAGTGGCTCACGCCTGTAATCCTAGCACTTTGGGAGGCCGAGGCAGTTAGATCACGAGGTCAGGAAATTGAGACCATCCTGGCTAACACAGTGAAACCCCATCTCTATTAAAAATACAAAAGAATTAGCCGGGCGTGGTGGCGGGTGCCTGTAGTCCCAGCTACTTGGGAGGCTGAGGCAGGAGAATGGTGTGAACTTGGGAGGCAGAGCTTGCAGTGAGCCGAGATCATGCCACTGCACTCCAGCCTGGGCAACAGAGTGAGACTCCGTCTCAAAAAAAAAAAAAAAAATTCACCAATTACTAACATTTTATCCCGTTTGTTATATCATGCCTCCCTTTTACTTTCCTTCTCTCTGCAGATATATTTTAAGGTACCTATTCACATACATTTAATATTTTTCTCCCTGAGCCATTCATTAGGTACAGACATGATGCCCCAAGGACATTCCCTGAAAGAACCACAGTACAGTTATCAATTCAGAAAATTTAATATTGATATAATACTGTTGTGTAATATTCAAATACTCCGTATTTGAATTTTCCCAGTAATTCTTTTATGACAGCTTTTTTTTTTTTTTTTTTTTTTTTTTTTGGAGATGTAGTCTCGCTCTGTCACCCAGGCTAGAGTGCAGTGGTACAATCTCGGCTCATTGCAATCTCTGCCTCCCCGGTTCAAGCAATTCTCCTACCTCAGCCTCCTGAGTAGCTGGGATTACAGGCATCCGCCACCAAGCCTGACTAATTTTGTATTTTTAGTAGAGACAGGATGTCACCATGTTGATCAGGCTGGTCTCGAACTCCTGACTTCAGGTGATCTGCCTGCCTTGGCCTCCCAAAGTGCTGGGATTATAGGCGTGAGCCACTGCGCCCAGCCTATGGCAGCCTTTTTCTTTTTAAAAAATCTATTGCAGGATCTAGTCTGGTATTAAGTGTTGCATGTGAGTCTTGTGTATTTAGACTCCTTTTACCTGAAAATTTTTTCAGCCTTTCTCTGTCTTCATGACATTGACATTTTTGAAGAGTACAGGCCGGGCGCGGTGGCTCAAGCCTGTAATCCCAGCACTTTGGGAGGCCGAGACGGGCGGATCACGAGGTCAGGAGATCGAGACCACCCTGGCTAACACTGTGAAACCCCGTCTCTACTAAAAAAATACAAAAAATTAGCCGGGCGAGATGGCGGGCGCCTGTAGTCCCAGCTACTCGGGAGGCTGAGGCGAGAGAATGGCGTAAACCCGGGAGGCGGAGCTTGCAGTGAGCTGAGATCCGGCCACTGCACTCCAGCCTGGGCGACAGAGTGAGACTCCATCTCAAAAAAAAAAAAAAAAAAAAAAAAAAAGAGTACAAAGCAGTGGTTTGTAGATTGGCCCTCAGTTTAGTTTGTCTTATGCTTCCTCATGTTTAAATTCGGGTGTGCGTTATTACAGGAATATGATGGAGGTGATTTTGTGTCCTTCCCAGTATGTCATGCCCAGAAGTGCGTGATGCCAGCTCACCCCTTATTGCTGATGTTCCCTTTATTCACTTGATTAAAGTGATGTCTGCCAGTTTTCTCTGCTTGAATGTTAATGTATTTCTTTATTTGAAATTAATATGGCTTGGCCGGGCACGGTGGCTCAAGCCTGCAGCACTTTGGGAGGCCGAGACGGGTGGATCATGAGGTCAGGAGATCGAGACCATCCTGGCTAATACGGTGAAACCCAGTCTCTACTAAAAAGACAAAAAATCAGCCGGGCATGGTGGTGGGCGCCTGTAGTCCCAGCTACTCAGGAGGCTGAGGCAGGAGAATGGCGTGAACCCGGAAGGTGGAGCTTGCAATGAGCCGAGATCTCGCCCCTGCACTCTAGCCTGGGCGCCAGAACGAGACTCCGTCTCAAAAAAAAAAAAAGAAAAAAATTAATACACGATTTGTAGGAGGAGGAACTACTTTGAGATTAGGAGACTATCCTGTTGCTCTTCAAACTTTTAGCCAGTGGTTTTATTTAATAATATTCTTTGAATAAATCTTGCCTGAATAACAGTTATTGTTAGGTGGTTACAAATGCTGAGTTTTCCCCCCTAATTTTATTACTCCTTATTCATTTATTTAGTACTCTTCTGTGGGAAAAGCTTTCTTCCTCCTCCCATTTCTCCTTTCTGCCTTTCTTTCTAATCCATATGGGATCACATATGGTTATTTTTCTTCACTAGATTATAATCTATTACTCTCCTTATTCATACTGATGTTCACATTGTCTCAGGTTTGGCTGTGGGAGCCCCTTCAGGTTGTCTCCCGTGTCTTTTGGAAATGGTTTGTCATTATTTTTGGAGCAGTTGCTTATTTTCTGGCATTAGAAAATGTTCGTTTTAGACTTTCCCTGTTCTAGCCCTAGAATCAGCTGATTTTTAAAGCAGACTTGGTTCCTTTTAGGGCTTATGGTGTTTAGTAACCAAGTTCTGGGCTAGGGAAGCCCATTGCTGCTGTTGTTGCTTTCAGGCCTTCAGTGGATAGAGCTGGGGAAAAGAGGCAGCTTCATATGGTTCCATTCAATATGTACCTTTTCTTTTTTAATGACATACCAGTGTGAATGCTGTTGTTGCTTCGCTGAATAAGAACATTGAACTGTTGATCTCAAATCATTATTGCTAGGGAATATGGAAAGCAGTGTAGATTTGGGATCACTAGTATGAGAATGTGCAAATTCACCATTTGGTGATAGTTGGCATTGAAAGGAAGAGTGAATATAACCGTATTTTCAGATAGCTGCAACAGGAGATGTGATATGAAAATACCTGTGCTTTCCCTTACGAACAGAATCACAGGGACTGCTAGTGTTACTGTGGTTTATTGTCTATGTTCATAACTGAATACTATGCAGAATTTCAGTTAGAGGTTAGGAAAAAAAAGGTAATTTTTTTTCCATCCAAGTTTACACCCTGCCTGCCTTGAATTCTATCTACCCCATACCCCTAAGGACCTTGTTAAAAACTCCTGCTTTAGAATGAACATGATTTTAAAGACCAGTTAGTTTGGACAAATCACAGAGCTCTAAGGTTATAACTTTTTATGAAGAAACACCAGAGATGGGCCGGGCACGGTGGCTTATGCCTGTAATCCCAGCACTTTGGGAGGCCAAGGTGGGCGGATCACGAGGTCAGGAGATCGAGACTATCCTGTCTAACATGGTGAAACCCCATCTCTACTAAAAATACAAAAAATTAGCCGGGCGTGGTGGCACGTGCCTGTAGTCCCAGCTACTTGGGAGGCTGAGGCAGGAGAATCACTTGAACTTGGGAGGTGGAGCTTGCAGTGAGCTGAGATCGCACCACTGCACTCCAGCCTAGGCGACAGAGTGAGACTCCATCTCAAAAAAAGAAAACAAAAAAAACACACCAGAGATGGGCTGTTATATATTACTGTTGCCTTGCAATTTTTCTACCTATTCCTTTTTCTTTTTTTTTCTGTTTTTGAGACAGGGTCTCACTCTGTTGCCCAGGCTAGGGTTCAGTGGCATGATCATGGCTTACGGCAACCTTGACCTCCCTGGGTTAGGCAATCCTCCCACCTCAGCCTCCTGGGTAGCTGGGATAGCAGGTGCACCACCTTGCCTAGCTAATTTTTTGTGGAAATGGGGTTTCACTGTATTGACCAGGCTGGTCTTGAATCAGCCTGGGCTCAAGCAATCCACTTGCCTCGGCCTCCCAAAGTGCTGGGATTACAGACGTGAGCCACCACCCTCAGCCTGTACCTACTCCTTGTTATTGTTTTCAATATTGTCATTCTCTAGCTTTTTCTATGCATTTCTTTAATCCTTAGGAAATTATTTTTTGTTGCACTCATAGAATTTGATGTTTGGAGTTTCTTAAATCTTTATGAATTTATTTAGTCTTGTCATATCTTAATTCAGTATAAAGCAGCAGTAACTATGTACGTTTATTTTTACATTAGGGTTTAGAATATAATCCATACAACCATACTGTGAGTTTGTTCCTTTGTATTCATTCCTTTTTGCTTGTACTTCTTACTGCCACAAAATCTGCCAATTCATAAGTAACAAGCTTCGCCAACAATGAGAATGGAATGGGAACTGCGTTCTACATCACACTGCCGAAATGGCCAAGACAAATGAAAGTCCTAGATCATTTTTCCTCGCCTTCTCCCCTCTCTGTCCTTGGGGAATTTAGAGTAGAAATAGATGAGATGATTCAAGGGTACAAGGTGGGAAAAGGGGTTTGGGGGAGCCAGCATGTAGTGATAAATCTTCAAGAAAAAATTCCTGCCCCCTGATAAAGTTCACCAATCCACTATTTACCATTATCTCTGCCACAGAAGGATGACTTTTCATGACTTAGCCCCATCTCAATCTTCAGTTTAAATAATGTGACTCCCTGAGATCCAATGCGTGTTTAAATGTAAAAAAACAGAATATTATATACGAGAAGAAGGCATGAATAAAAAGTATAGAGTGACCAAAAATTATTTTTAGTTGGTTTACTGAACCATGGACCTTATAAATTAACTAAAAATGCAGAATCTTATGGATTATATTTTCTATAGAAAACACTGGGCTTTATATTAATGTATACATTTTTCAGCCATTACCTTGTAGTTGTCCTCTTTTGCCAGCGGGTGGGCTGTACGCACACAATTATGACCCCTAGCTCCAAAGTGAAGCACTTCCAGAGCACCTACAGCAATGCAGCAATACATCTTCTCTCCATCCCTTCCGTCTCTCCTACCCCAACGCGCACACACTCACTCTACACGAGTAGTAGCACAGGATACATACACACCGTTCTATACCTTTTTCTCACTTAAGGATTATTGTGGAGATTGGTATATATCAGTGTAAGAAGAGACTCAAAATTTTTAGACTGGCATAGCATTCCATTGTACAACTGTACCATAATTGATTTAACTAACCCCCATTGATGACTATTAGCTGGTTTTCAGTCTTTATTATTGTACAAACAATGCAGCAGTGAGCAAACCTGCATATCTCACCTTCCCTGTGTGTGAGCATCTCTGTAGGATCAATTCTTAAAGGGCATGTGCACTTGTGATCTTGATCGCTGATGCCAGGTTGTCCTTCATAGAAGTGGTGCCATTGATACCACTTGCAGCAGGGTGCTGTGCGTGCTTGTTTCCCTAGAACCTCGTCTGTCTGATAGATGACAAATGTAGTTTCTCAGTGTCCTTTCAATGTGCATGCCTCTCATGAACAGTGCTGAGTGTTGTTTATATATATTTATACAATAAATATATAAGCAGATATATAGTTATTTATATTATTATATTTATGTATTTTATATATAGTGAATTATATTTAGAAATATGCCTCTAAAATATAAAAATAAAAATATATAATTTGCATATTATATATGATATATAGATATAAAATATGTAGTATATTATATATAATATATAGATATAAGAATATATAGTCTATTATTATATAATGTACATATATACTATATAATATATAAATATGTAAATACATATAAATATGTGAAGGGGTGGCCTGCCCCTCCACACCTGTGGGTGCTTCTCGTTAGGTGGAACGAGAGACTTGAGAAAAGAAATAATACACAGAGACAAAGTATAGAGAAAGAAAAGCGGGGCCCAGGGGACCGGTGCTGTGCTTACAGAGGACCCACACCAGCACCGGTCTCTGAGTTCCCTCAGTATTTATTGCCAAAAGATAAGGGAGTAAATCAGCAGTAAGACATACAGATACACGGAGATGTTCCATTTACCCAGGGACGGGCAGGAGACAGATGTTTTTCTTTTACTGAGATTTAAGAGAATGGTACTGACCTTCAACCACAAGCAGGCTTTAAGCATTTGCCTAACAAAGCACATTCCTTACAGCCCAAAATCCTTTTAACTTTAATTAACACAGTGATGTCTCTAGCAAGGACAAGATTGGGGGTAGAGTCACAGATTAACAGCATCTCAAATACAGAGCCAAATGGAGTCTCTTAAATTTACTTCTTTCTATATAAACACAGTAACAGGCTGACCTCTCTTTTCCCCACAAATATGTAATATATAATTTATGTTTTTATATATTTTAGAGTTATATTTATTTTCCTAACAACTTTATGTTTATGACTGTTGCTTGTGTTTCTATAATAGCGTTGGTATTTTTTGTCACTGACTTGTAGGAGATTATTGCATATTAGTGACATTAACCCTTGATCTGTGATAAGAGTTGAAATTGAAATGTTTTAATTTGGAAACATTCAATAAAAAAAGAAATGTTTTTATTATTTATGTTTTAATGTCTGTTAGAAATAGTCCACACTTCTGTTTTGTAATTTTTGTAATGATTTTTGTTTATCCTTCCATATGAACTTGAATTTCAACTTGAGAAGAATTAAAAGCTCTGTGATCGTTGTCATTGTGATCTTTCTTTTTAACTTGTCCAATAATGCTTTATATCTTTTGAATTATGTTGATTATTAGACTTTAAGTAGGCTATTAGCAGAATCTGGAAAATAATATACTGTTCTGACCACTGGGGGCTGAAAGAGATGACACTAGAACGTCCTGGGCTTTTCTTACTTGTTAAAGAATTGTGAGTTAGTCTTCACACTTTCAAACAAAAGGACACAGAGGAGAGACTTGAGGAGGACACAGAGGTTGCGCTCTTCTCGGAATAATTTGTATGTTTTCTGTTCTGATAACCCACAGTTTCCATAAAATTCCTTTTACGTTTCCAACATATTTTGAGACCCTACACATTAGTATTTTCTAATGCCATGTATTAGTTCAGAGATTTTTTTTTTTGGTCAAACAAGAATATTACTCACTTTTTTTCAGTAAAAATTTTAATTATTTTAATTTCAGGGTGGTTTATGGTGTTTTGGAGGAAATGGACTTCCTTATGCTGAAAGTTTTGGAGAAGTTCCTTCAGCAACAGTGGAAATGTTCTGTTTAGAAGCTATAGTAAAACATTCTGAGGTAATTTACATTTTCAAAATGTAGTTTACTTTTTATGATTTCATTGAAATAATTATATAAGTTGATTCTTTCAAGGGCAGTAATCGTCATTTACTGTAAAAGGAGAAAAGCCCTTCACTTATCTTTAAATTTCTGCTTTCCTCCAGTTTTGATTGTTAGACTAATCATGATTTAGCACCAATAAATGAGATTCTGTTTTGCTAAGTATTTCTAAAAATTTATTTAATTTTAATTGCATAAAAGAAATTAGCCCATCATCTAAATGTGGCATTTGCCTTTGAGTTATGTTGTCTTCTACTGCCTTTCTCAGATATTTTTACATATTATTTTCAGATAATTTCCATTAAAACAACTGCCAAAGATGTGACAAGATAAAAGAAAAAAACAGGCCGGGTGCGGTGGCTCACGCTTGTAATCCCAGCACTTTGGGAGGCTGAGGCGGGTGGATCACCTGAGGTCAGGAGTTCGAGACCAGCCTGGCCAACATGGTGAAACTCCGTCTCTACTAAAAATACAAAAATTAGCCAGGTGTGGTGGTGTGCGCCTATAATCCCAGCTACTTGGGAGGCTGAGGCAGGAGAATCGCTTGAACCCAGGTGGCAGAGGTTGCAGTGAACTGAGATTGTGCCACTGCACTCCAGGCTGGGCAACAGAGCGAGACTCCATCTCAAAAAAATAAAAAAAAAACAAGGAAATATTAGATGACTGTACTCTTGAAGTGTGACTGTAGCATATATCAATGATGGTTAAACTCTTTGGTACCGTGGAAACTTTTCTATCATGATGACAGTTTAAAGAAGAAAAAGGCAACAAACCTTGTAGTGCTCATAGTGCAGAAACATCACCCAGGAAATGTGTTTAAAAATGCACATTTTTCCACTCACTTGTATCAAGTTTAATGTCATACATTTGGTGTGGAGTCCAGGAATTCGCATTTGTAGCCAGCACCCTGGTGAGGTGAATGCAGGTGATGTGACCCACATCAAGACAAACACCATCCTTGAGATTCTAAACTCTCCAGTTCAGTTTTGGGACACATTAGACATGGCTTAAAAGCCATGTGTGGAAAGTTATCTTTGCACTAGAAAGTCATCTTTAGTTCTCACCCATGAAATTAGGAACTGACCACAAAGCAGAGGGAATAAGGTGTTGTAGTACAGAAGGGACCTGGGAAAATTTGCTCGAGTGTGATGTCTCCTGAGTTGTTTTTCTGAAGCAATAGCTGCATCTTCAGTAGAAAGGGCAGTGCATGGAATATAATAGTTACCTTTCCAGAAATCTCTCAAATTATTGCAGATCTTACTCGATATACAGTATATTTAAAAGGCATACATTTTAAAGCACTTAAAATATGATATAATTTAACAAAAATCTAGAAAATGAAAATTGCCATATGTACATATGGTGTCATGTCCTTGAGTAAAACTAGTGATGGGAAGAGGCAAGGCTGTGCCCAGAGACATTAGAAAGACTGACTTGTTGGTCTGTTCTCTTCCCTTAATATGCATGTTTTCTTTTTCTTTTATCTGTTTTCTCCATTAAAACTTCAATCCCTTTTTACTTTTACCTGATCTTTCTCTTTTAAAAAATTTTCCAACTTCTAAGTTTGAGGCTAGCCCCATAGCTGTGGGCATTGTGTGGAATGGGGTGTGGGACCACAGAGGTCACTGGTTTCGCCCTGTGTGAGTCCTTGTTTGCTGAACGAAATCTGTCTGCTTGCACAGAGGACTATTTCCTGGGAACAGGTGGCAGATTTCTCAAGGTGAGAACTGTTTTAAGGTAATTTCAAGTCAAAGTGTCACTATAAATTGAAACAATTTTGTAATAATGACATTGTCAGGTTACATCCAACCAAGAGCTAAGCAGAATGAGAATAATGATTTTAGTAGTCCTGGTGAGAGATGCCTTCTTGGGACTTTTTCTATGATTTTGAAGCACTTCCCGCTTAGACAGGGATTTACTGATTTAAGCAAGCTGAGACAAAAGCTTTGAGGAGTCTCCCTGCATCCCCGCCCTTGAGCAGGAGCTACCTAGCTGTCCCCATGACCAGGCTGTGTCATCTCACGTCATGAATTTGTGCAATGTCTAAGGGAGCTTTCGTTTATTTATTGTGCCAGATATCCACACATTGTGATAAAATCGAAGCAAATGGAGGCCTGCAGCTACTTCAGAGGCTGTACCGACTTCACAAGGACTGCCCTAAAGTACAGAGAAATATAATGCGTATCATTGGAAATATGGCTTTGAATGAACATCTTCATTCTTCTATAGTTCGCTCAGGTAACAGCGTTATATACTGAGTGTTTTTTACTTTGTTTTTCCATCTCTACCCCTCATGATATGTTCATTTGTAATAGACAAGGCTCTATTTAGGGTTAGGTATGGGTCCTTAGAACATGTTATTTTGATACAGGCAAGGAATTGCTAGAGATTGTAGATAATCTGTGCCTAAGATAATCATTGTTGTAGATGATCATAGGAGAGCAGGTTTGCCATGATGATCATCTAATTATTTATGTAATTTTTTTTTCTTTGAGAGAGAATCTCACTGTGTTGCCAAGGCTAGAGTGCAGTGGTGTGGTCATAGCTCACTACAGCCTTGAACTCCTAGGCTCAAGAGATCCTTCTACCTCAGCCTCCCGAGTAGCTGGGACTACAGGCACGTGCCATCGTGCATGGCTAATTTGAAAACCTTTCTATAGAGACGGGGGTCCCATTTTGTTGCCCAGGCTAGTGTCGAACTCCTGGGCTCACGTGATACCCCTGCCTTGGCCTCCCATAGTGTTGAGATTACAGGTGTCAGCCACCATGCCCGGCCTGTAATTTTTGATGTGATTTGGTTAACCAAGAGGCATAGTCAGACTAAAAAGAGATTCATTTTATGATTAATGATTTTCCCTCTTGCAAGTAATAAACCAGCTGTGGGGAGATAAAGACCAAGCAAATATCCTGCTTTCTATCCTCTGGCAGTTCCTGCCCAATCTAGTCTTCACCTTAATGGTTTTAAAATCATTTTCTAGCTCCAGCACACCCTCTGCATTTCCTTTTCAGCTTTTGACATTGTGCTGGAAGCAAGAGTCCTTCTCTCTCCCTCCTCCCTCCCTGCATATCCTCCCTCCCTTCTACTGACAGGTCCATGAATTCCTATTTTTAATAGTTTATAATTTATTGCTGTACTTAATAATTTGGTGCCAAATTGTTCCAGCTTTGACTAATGGGAGCCCCAGCAAACTGGTCCATGTCCTCTATGATATGCCCACATTATTTTGGGGAGGCATTTCTTATTTCCTGGTATAACAAGATATTTTAGGCTCATTTCTCTGAAGAAACCTCTATCCTTTTAGTGGGAGAATGATTCTTAGAGACCAAGGTCTAAATGATAGGAGTGCATATTGCTCCTGGGGTGTCTTTGCTTCTTGCCTCTTTCAGTAGAAAGAGCTGGATAATACATACACACACATATATATACACACAGACATACATACACACACAAATACGTATAAGTGTATATGTACACATATATGTGTGCTGTGGGATGGAGGATATACTTTCAGCACTTACTAATGTAATTATTGATACTGTTTGGTTATGTTGGTCATCTTGCTCTTTGCTTTCTATTTGTCCCTCTTTTTCTTCTTTTTTCTGACTTCTTGTATTACTTGAGTGTTTGTTTTTAAATTCAGTTCTTTCTCCTCTTTTGGCTTTTTATATTATGTTTGTGTGTATTTTTTAATGGTTGTATCCTTACAGTCTACTTTGAATTAAGATTATACCATTTCATATGATGTAAGATCCTTACAACCCCATAATTCAGTTCACATCCCCTGCCATTCTTTGTGATATTGTTGTAATATATTTTACTCTTATTTATAGACTTCACAATATATTATCATTGTTGTTATTATTTTTAGACAGGATCTTGCTGTGTTGCCCAGGCTGTCCTCAAACTCCTAGGCTCAAGCGATCCTCCTACCTTAGCCTCATAAGTAGCTGGGACTATATGTTTGGGCCATTGTGCCTGGTTACATTGTTGTTATTTAAGTTTTAATAATTATTTTAGTTTATTTTGTGCTTCTGTAACCTAAGGCTATATGTTGGAGGCTGGGTAATTTATAAATAACAGATTTATTGTCTCTCAGTTCTGGAGGCTGGGAAGTTCAAGATCTAGGTTCTGGCCATTGGTGTCTTGTGAGAGCCTCATTGTTTTATCATCACATGGCAGAAGACCGAAGGGGAAGCTAGCCTTCATGTTGCATGAAGCCTCTTTTTTTTTATTTAAAATTTTTTGAATTTAAAATTTTATGTACATAATAGTTGTACATATTTATGGGGATGTACATGTAGTGATGTTCTGATACAAGCATACAATGTGTAATGGTCAAGTCAGGGCAATTGCGATAGCAATCACTTCAAACATGAATTAATTCTATTAATGTGGGAGGAATACTGATGGCTCAGTCACCTCTTAAAGGCTCACCTCTTCACACTGTCACATTGGCAACACTTGAATTTTGGAGGGGACACATTGAAACCAAAGGAACAGTCGTGACATTTAAAGAATATAAGAAATCAAAAATCTTTTTTGTTTGCATATTTATAATCTCCAGTGCTCTCCCTTTTTTCTGTATATATGAATTTACATCTGATAATATTTCTCTTCAGCCTAAAGACTTTCCTTTAGTATTTCTTTTTTTTTTTTTTTTGAGACGGAGTCTGGCTGTGTCGCCCAGGCTGGAGTGCGGTGGCCGGATCTCAGCTCACTGCAAGCTCCGCCTCCCAGGTTCACGCCATTCTCCTGCCTCCGCCTCCCAAGTAGCTGGGACTACAGGCGCCCGCCTCGTCGCCCAGCTAGTTTTTTTGTATTCTTTAGTAGAGACGGGGTTTCACCGTATTAGCCAGGATGGTCTCGATCTCCTGACCTTGTGATCTGCCCGTCTTGGCCTCCCAAAGTGCTGGGATTACAGGCTTGAGCCACCGCGCCCGGCCTCCTTTAGTATTTCTTGTGTGTTGGGTCCGCTGGCAACAAATTCTTTCACCTCGTTATTTTAAAATGTATTTACTTTGCCTTTATTTTATGCCCAGGAAAAGATATCTTCCCTGGATATTCTTTGTTGACTCTGTGTGTGTGTGTGTGTGTGCGTGTGCGTGTGTATATATATATATTTTTTTCCAGCATTTCTAAAATGTCATTCCACTCTTTCCTGGAATCCATTGTCTGATGAGAAGTCTCTTTGGATTTCCACTTTGTTCTCTTATATGTTAATATCTTTTTTCTCCAGCTTCTTTGAAGATCTTTCTGTTTGATTTTTGACTCTGAAATGCCTAGGTGTCATATTTATCCTGCTTGGGGTCCACTGAACTGAGAGAATTAACATATGCATTACTGAGAGAATTAACATATGCATTACCTCATACATATCATTTTTTGTGGTGAGAACGTTTAAAATCTATTCTCAGCAATTTTCTTTTTCTTTTTTTTTTTTTTGAGACGTAGTCTCGCTCTGTCGTCCGGGCTGGAGTGCAGTGGCCGGATCTCAGCTCACTGCAAGCTCCGCCTCCCGGGTTTACGCCATTCTCCTGCCTCAGCCTCCCGAGTAGCTGGGACTACAGGTGCCCGCCACCTCGCCTGGTTAGTTTTTTTTGTATTTTTTAGTAGAGACGGGGTTTCACCATGTTAGCCAGGATGGTCTCCATCTCCTGACCTCGTGATCCGCCTGTCTTGGCCTCCCAAAGTGCTGGGATTACAGGCTTGAGCCACCGTGCCCGGCTGCAATTTTCAAGAATACAATACATTGTATTGATAGTTTGGTGTTTTTGATCAAATGTGGAAACTTTCCTGCCAGTGTATCATCCAATATTTATTCTTTTGTCCTTTTTTATTCTTATCTTTTTCTGGAACTTCTATTATAGATATTAGATCTCTTTTTTCTGTTCTGCAGGTTACTGAGATTCTATTCATTACGTTTCAGTTTTTTCCTCTGCGCTTTACTTTGGATGATTTCTATTGAGCTATCTATAGGTTCATTGATGAAGTGCAGACTAAGGGATTCAAAGCAGGACAAAGACCTGAACAAATCAGTATCTTGCTATAGAAAAAAAAAATCACTCTTCTCTGAAACTTGGGTCTACCTCAAGTCTTCAGTCCTCTTATCTCCTAGACAGCCCACTCATCACCTTGGCCTCAATTACATGACCTTCTCATCTTCATTGACTTCCTGCTCTGCTCCTGAGCTGTCTAGTACTCTACTCCTAAGTCATACATTGAACCTAGTCACTGCCTGAAACCACTTCACCTAAAAATCAGCCCTGAGAACATCCTTGTTTCATTCAAGCTTGGTTTTGCATCTACCCCATAAGGACTGGTTCTCTTCTCTATTGAAATCTTCTATCCACAGACCCCTTTATCCTCTCCCAATCCATCACTCTTTTTTATTCTTTGTTTCCTCCCTGAACCCAGCTTATATTCCGTGGTCTGTTATTTCAGAAACATTTTTGCCAGTACCTACAACTCACTTTCCCTTTGATCCTGTTAGCAGTCTCTTGGTCAAGACCTTGATGAAACCTACTGCCTGCTTACTCTGTGGCTGAACATGGAATCATTGTAGATTGGTTGTCAGCATGCTTATGAGATCACAAATTAAAGAACCTTCAGTATTGCTCAGCAATTATGTTTCTCCAATCAACATGCCTTAACATTCTTAGCGATGACTATTGTAAACCTTCTCCAAGTTCCTTAAACCTTCCACATATTCTTTCCTCTCAGAGGATGACTTCTCCTCCTACTTTACTGAGACAATTGAAGCCTTAAAAGGAATTTTCTCACTAACAAAAACCAACCCTATTCTTCCCTTTTCGTGATAATAGGAAGAGAGACACCTCTTTTGTAAGGCCTCCAGCCATGTTTGGGTCTGTCTCCTTTCACAGTCTCAAGAATGTATACTTTTTTCTGGTCTCATGGTCAGCTGCTGCCTCATAGCTGGACCCTCTGATCACATACATTGGAGGAAGATGTGAAGAACATTATCTACATCCTCTATAACATCCTCTGCTCCCTGTTATAGCTAAACTCCTAAAAGAGTTACCTACATATACCTTCTTTTTGCTCAGCCTTCATTACTTCTCAATACTCCAGATTGAATTCTGCTACCTTGCCCTGTGTTTTTTTTCTCTTTAGGCATCCTGTGTCTTTCCCTGTTTTTATATATTTTGTATCAGTCTTAGTATCAGATCTGCAGATTTTTGCCTTCAGATTTACAAAAGTTGGAAGCAACCTAAATGTCTGCCAATAGGAATGAATAGTGGTTAAACAATGGCGTACTCAAGTGATGTTAATACTGTAGTTCAAAGGAATGAAGTTGATATGTATAGAGAGCTCTCCAAGACATATTGCTGAAGTACAGTCACAGAACAATAGTATGATTCCATTTAGGTTTCAAAAAGTGCATATAGAGCTACATTTTTTTTTTTCTTTTTCTTTGAGACAGAGTCTCACTCTGTTGCCCAGGCTGGAGTGCAGTGGTGCTATTTTGGCTCACTGCAACCTCCTCCTCTCGGGTTCAAGTGATTCTCATGCCTCAGCCTTCTGAGTCGCTGGGATTACAGGTGCCCACCACCATGCCCGGCTACTTTTGTAATTTTAGTAGAAATGGGGTTTCACATTTGGCCAGGCTAGTCTTGAACTCCTGACCTCAAGTGATCCGCCTCCCTCAGCCTCCCAAAGTGTTGGGATTACAGGCATGAAACACCATGCCCAGCCCATTGTATATGTTTAAATTATAGATATATGACTATATTTTTCAAAAGAGTGTCCACCAAACTTCTACCTGCGGATGTAAATGGAATTGGGAAATTATGAAAGTACTAAAGCAAGACTTTCATCATTAGATGCTACTTTTAGTTATTTCATTATTTTTTACAGTTGACATGTACAGACATGCATTGCTTAATAGTGGAGAAACATTCTGAGGAATGTGTCATTAGGTAGTTTTGTCACTGTGCAAACATCACCAAGTGCACTTACACAAACCTGGATGGTAGTGCCTACTCCACACCTAGGCTGTATGGGACAGCCTATTGCTCCTAGGCTCCAAACCTGTACAACATGTTACTGTACTGAACACTGTAGACAGTTGTAACACAATGGGAAATATTTGAGTATCTAAACATAGAAAAGGCACAGCAAAAATACTGTACTACAATCTTATGGGATCACCATCGTATATGTGATTCATTGTTGACTGAAACATTATTATGTGGTGCATGAGTGCATTCAGATGTTATGTAATTTTAAAATGCTCAATGTTAAAGAAAGACATAGGTTTTCCAAAGGGCATTTGATTATTTTTCAAAGGTGGAGGTATCTTGGACATTGCAAACATATTTTGTCAACTGAAAAAAGCCAGAGATGGCTTGTGCCATGCTTTCTCTTGTGACTTCATTAAAAATAAAGCCATATTTTCATATATACCAATAACATACTTGTCTATCTCTATAGATAGAATTTTTAAATATTCTTATTTTATTATTTTAAAATCTTTAACAGATTTTGAAGAGGAACCTTCTGATGTTATAAATTTGAATATTGTTAAGTACTGAGTCTGAAGCTTCTTTTAGGTTATTAAATGCTGGCTTCCCATCATCACAGTGACTCAACACTTTTGTCTTAAAGAGTGGGAGAAGGGCATGGGGGCAGCTGTCGGGTATTGAGTGCCTGCTGGGCCTAGGCCCATGGTTTTCACATACATTAGTTTATTAAAACCTTCCTCTAGCTCAGTTGCTAAATAACTTCACTGAGGTTCCAGAGTAAGTAAGCAGGGAGCAGAAATGTGAGTCCAAGTCTAACTTCAAGGCCCATGTTCTGCTTTATTTTAAATTAAATAAATTATATAAATAAATAGATTTTCACTGTACTTCAGAAAATAGATATAGCAAAAAAAGCTAAACGTACCTTTTTTTACAGAGCCCTCTTCCACCCTACCTCTCTCCTAAGAGGTAATGATTTTGTAAGTTTGGTGTATAGATCTTTGTGTGTTTGTGTGTGTGTGTGTGTGCATATATACTTTTATACATATTTATGTATATAAAGTTTTTTTTTTTTTATTTTTTTGAGACGGAGTCTCGCTTTGTCGCCCGGGCTGGAGTGCAGTGGCCGGATCTCAGCTCACTGCAAGCTCCGCCTCCCAGGTTCACGCCATTCTCCTGCCTCAGCCTCCCGAGTAGCTGGGACTACAGGAGCCCGCCACCTCTCCCGGCTAGTTTTTTGTATTTTTTAGTAGAGACGGGGTTTCACCGTGTTAGCCAGGATGGTCTCGATCTCCTGACCTTGTGATCCGCCCATCTCGGCCTCCCAAAGTGCTGGGATTACAGGCTTGAGCCACCGCGCCCGGCCTGTATATAAAGTTTTAAAAACAAAAACATTAAGAAAAAGAAATCATAGTATTATCCATGCGTTTTCTGTTTGCCTCCCTTTAAAAAATGTTTTTTCCTTCCTGATCTCCAGATTCTACAAGAGTTTTGTGTGTCAAATTCATTATTAAGAAATAATTTCCTCATTTGTATGAAAGGGTATTACTGACTGCTGGTCAGGATGAAATAACTAGTACTGAGTTTCATAATTCTTGTTAAAAGCAAAACATCATGGTATTTTGTTCACTTTTGTGAACACCTCTATAATTGCTATTAGTGTTAGGTTCTCTATGTAAGAAAATGGCTCTTGAACCCCTCTTTCCTTCTTTGAGGTCCCTTAAGGGGTATGTGGATGGTATTGTGCCACAGGTCTCAGAGGATCACAGGGGAGAATGGGGTTGGAGTGGTCAGACTTCTCTGCCAAGGACCGACACACGAGGTTTGCCTTTCTCCCATCACATTCAGTTTGAAACTTCTCTCTACGGTCTGCGATGGATTCACATCAGTATTTAGGATACGTGTACTTTTCACCAGGCTGGGTGTCCATCATGGCAGAAGCAATGAAATCTGACCGCATTATGGAGGCCTCACACGCTGCCAGAATCCTGGCAAATCTAGATCGAGAAACTGTGCAAGAAAAATATCAGGATGGCGTGTATGTGCTGCATCCCCAGTATCGAACAAGGTAAGGGAGCAGAAGAGAGTCGCTTTGTCCCCTTTGGGAATGTGAAGGCTAGAGGCCTCAAATTTTTAACTAATTTCTGCATAATTCACATAAGTTAAATACCTTATAAGTCAAATATCTTATTTACTAAAATAATTTGTCTACTGTAACCTCAGAAGAATTGGAGGTTGTCATGAAAAGCACATGAACTAGCTAAATTATCGTGGTTATTTTACAAAGGGCTTCCCTTCAGGTAGATTGAATTCACCTTTGATAATGCATCACACTTAAACTTTGTAATACATGTCTCCTTTGGTTCAAGGAATTTTCACTTAGATCCGAGTTAATAACTGATTTGGATTGTAGAAGTCAGCTGACCAGGAAGGAGACAAGACATTGTCTTATGTGGCAACCAAATTAGCCTGGGCTTAGAACTCAAGGGACTGGAGAAAGTTTATACTTAGTTATAAAAGGATGCATTGGAAGGAATAAGTTGTAATCAGTTTGACTCATGCCCCTTTTTAAGGTTATTTGTGGTCATTATATCTAGTTCTATAATTGCTAAGACAATAAATATAGAAGGGACCACACTGAAAAAATAACATATTTCTTGGTTTTCTTAGGGCAGTTTACAAAAAATACCTCAGAAAATAGCAAAAACTTCCTTTAAATTAAAAAATGAATTACCTGATTAATTACAATTTGTAAATAAAATATTATGGTAATGTATTTTATATGTGCATTGCATAATTGTATGTGTACTGTAAATAGCTTGCAACTAACATACTATCTATAATTTTTAATGGGTCATATGCAAAGAGTGAATGTTACTTTGAAATCTCATTTTATAAGTATTAGTTTCCTTAACACATTTTCGAAAATCTCTTTTATACATACTGACTTTGAAACTGTTATTAGCACGTTCTTCTTTAATTTCTCAAATACTTTTATTGATTTGTAGAATATTCTCAATTGGAAGTCTTTAGAGGGTAATCTGACTATGACATCTGTCAGTTGATTGATTGCTAAGCTCATTACAATCGATTGTGGTTGGTCTGCCTGATTAGAAAAGTCTCCATTTTTAGAGAACAGTGAACATGCTTCATGTATGTCTATGCCAAAGCTCCTTCTAGGGTTTCTCAGCAAACCTGTGCTTATAAAACTTGCTTGAATTCAGTTTTATGTCACATAAACCTGCTAAAGCACCATCCACAGAGAATGCTGTGTAATTCTTACCAAAGCAGTAATGCATTTATTCTACTTCTTTTTAAAACTCTCTCCCCTATTAGACAGCCCATTAAAGCAGATGTCCTTTTTATTCATGGCCTTATGGGAGCAGCATTCAAAACATGGCGCCAGCAGGACAGTGAGCAGGCTGTAATTGAAAAGCCTATGGAGGATGAAGACAGATATACAACGTGTTGGCCCAAGGTAAGGGAGTCACTGACTCTGGCCCTGGTTGCTGGGGCCCTGATTGTGACTACTTGTTTTTCTCTTTGTACTGGGATTTTTTTTCCATGCAGTCCTTCTTTCCCTTAGGGAGATTTGTAGTATGTTATGACAACAACTGGGCTTGTCACCCTATCTTGTATAATTTCCATTTGGGGTGCAGTATATGACTCTAAAAACATTCTATTAAGTAAAAAATAGGGGTAAGAGCCAGTAATAGTTCACTTTTGTTGTAATATAAAAATAACATAACCATACTTATAATAGGTACCTAATTCTATGATCTTAATAATTATAAAAATAGAAAGTCTTTGAAGAAGTAATTATACTTTGCATTTCTTTCTTTTTCTTTTTTTTTTTTTTTTTGAGATGGGGATCTCACTTTGTCACCCAGGCTGGAGTGCAGTGGTGCGATCTTAGTGCACTGCAACCTCCACCTCCCAGGCTCAAACAGTCGTCCCCTCAGCCTCCTGAGTAGCTGGGACCACAGGCACATGCCACTATGCCTGGCTCATTTATACTTTACATTTCTTTGATATGATTTCTCCCAAAGAACCTTAATTCTGGAATGAATTCATTGAATGGAATTTATCTAAAGCTCATTTAAAAGTGATGCTGCATATATGTATGAATAGTTTCTAGGGCATTGTTCCATTACTACTTATTGTCCTTCACAAAGGCTTATCAAGTAGAAGAATGCTTTGCACTTTCCGGTGGCACTAAAGCACAGAGATGATGATAGACCTAGGGTACACAGAGATAGAACTGTGACCATTATTATTAGTGTCTCTGAATTCTCAGATCCAAAGTCTGTCAGACTATGCCATCTGTCCTGAGAGATAGCATTCTACTAAATTCTTTCAAAAAGCCAATTTGATCTAGACTTTAAAACAGGCCTTGCTTTTGGCTATAGTGGGTTAAAATTGAAAATATTCTCTTGAAACCTTCATTGGCCTTATGCTATAAATACTGGTACCACTTCAAGACCAGAGACATAAAAAGATAAAATGCTGGAATTGTTTTTACAGTACCTTCAAACCTTATTCCAGTGCTATCTTTAGGTGTATTGCAATAGGCCTTTAGTTGTAAATTTCATTTACTAGGCAGTAATTGCAGTAGTGGAGATTCATACTTGTTCTCACATATGTTTTGTTTTACTTAGACATGGTTAGCAAAAGACTGTCCTGCTCTCCGAATTATATCTGTGGAGTATGACACCACCCTCAGCGACTGGAGAGCAAGGTGCCCTATGGAAAGGTAACAGAGGCGACTTTTAGACCAGGAGGACAGGGAAGAATTCAGGCCGCAAGTTTAGGTCCTCTTGGATGGGAAGTGATTTTAATTTTTTGATGCCACAGACAGGATTTTCTTATGAAAAACAAACCTAATCTTTTTTCTCTTCCTTCTAGAAGGAGTTTGCTTTCAATAAGCAGTGGAATAGGAGAAGGCTTAGGTATATCATCAGTGGTGGGCTCCTAACATGGTTTATTTACAACTGTTCTAATAGTTAAGGATCATGGATTCTCTAGCAAAGTCTCCTTTTCTATGAGAAGTAAAAGTGATGTTTTTTGTTCTTGTGTCCACAATCATACTGGCTAAAGGAAGCAAAGAGAAAGATGCTGAGAAACATCAGCCGCTATATCCCTTGTATGTCGTCTGTGCCAGTTGTATACATGGGAAGGAGTGCTCGATTTCAGAGTTACTGGATGAGAGTAGCCAGATCCAACCTTTGATTTGCTGTGCAGTCTTAGACCAGTCAGTTAACTTGTCTGGGAAGCTTTGTCTACAGATTGAGAGAGTTGGTCTAATCAGTGTTATCAAACTGCTTTCTGAATAGACCTCCCGTAGGTGCCCAAGAAGGGTATCAAGGTGAGCAGGCAAGACCCCAGGTCTCCCTCCCCATTTCACCCAGAGGAGCTCTGGGGAACCTTTATTTTGAAGAAAGGCGTCTACAGATAAACAGTTTGAAACTACCAGACTAGATAGTTTTGAAGTTCCTCTTTAGTTTAAAAATTACTTATTTCAAATTCTGATTCTAATAGCATCCTGTTTATGCTAGTTATAAAAGCATGCATTGGAAGGAATAAATTCTAATGAACTTGACTCATTCTAGTGTTTCTAAATAGCATCCTAGTATTTCTAAAGAATAAACCAAAATCATGAAAGCTTAATATTTTTGCAGCCTAACTACCAGTAGAGAGACCACAGTCTTTGGTGATACTTTCATTGTCAGGCCTTGAATGAGAAAGGACATATCCTAAGTGTTGAGGGGGCAGTTGCAGGGAGACTCAAGTTTGACCTGAAAAAATTGCCTGACACAATGCTCCAACAATGTTCATGTAGTAAATGAGTGGCCTGTTCTGGGCTTAGATATTCCTAATTATGCCAATGTTAATAAGTTACAACAGAGAATGAACAATTTCAGGAATTGAGCAGAGAGATCCCAGGCGGGGTGGCTCATGCCTGTTATCCTAGTGCTTTGGGAGGCTGAGGTGGGAGGATTGCTTGAGGCCATGAGTTCAAGAAGAGAGAATAGGGGTATTTTAAGCAGAGAGAAGGGGCGTATTTCTAACTCTAAAGGTAGTATATAGCGTTGGTCCTATAGACAAAAGTTCTTAACTCTAAAAATTAGCCAGCAAATTGAGGGGATCAATAGCCTCGTGTCATGCCTGCTGTTTTTGTTTTGTTCAGAAAGTCCATTGCATTCAGAAGCAATGAACTTCTTAGGAAGCTCAGAGCTGCTGGTGTTGGGGATAGGCCGGTGGTTTGGATATCACATAGCATGGGAGGTAAGTGTGGCTTCAGCTTTGTGAAGTGGCCATTGTGATGTTATTTTCAGCCACTGTGGCCAACCTAAAGTTACTGTGTCTTTCCGTTTTACTTAATAGCGGCCCCCTTGCCCCCCGCTAAATTAATCTGTGTAGCTATGGCTAGGACTTTTAAAATTACTACTCTTCTTCCATGCTGTTCCTTTCTCTAGAAAGGGGCAGTCTGTTCCAAACCATCTAAGAGGGATATGGGTTTGACAGTGTAGTGCTTTCACACAGCAGTAATGAATAAACATGAGAAGCAGCCCATTTCATATAAACCCACCTTGTCAACATGCCTCAGCATTCCTGGGGGGCCCCAGGGTGCCCCTTTATTCTTTCTGCTCCCCCTCACCATTGCAGAATCTATGGTCGCTTTAGTGCCCACAGTCCCAAACCCTGGGTGCCTGCTCACACCAGGCTCAGAGCTGTTGAGGTGCAGGTGTGATCAAGTGTCTGTTCTTGGGGTCCTAGTGGTTGCTTATGGAACTGCCTCCCCTGCGTGCGACTCCCCCAGTCCAGTTTGAAATTTGCACCACCCACCTTGCAGAAGGCCTTTCTGCAGCCCGTGGCCTAGTTTATCTGATGAAGCACTGGGGATTGCCTCTGAGGTGGGGCTTTTTGCTAAGACAAAGGTGGGTGTAGCCCTTTGTGTCCTTAAAGACCCACTGTCATCATCTTTGAGATCTTTGTGTTTCATTATGGGTTCCAAAGCCGGGGCAGGGAGATGGAGGAAAAGGTGCCTCCAGAGGAACAGTTGCCATGAAAGCTGTGTTCTCCATGGGGGACTGTGTGCTGTGGAATAATAGCACCGTCCTGACAGTGTGTTCATCAGCGGGCTGCCATGGCAGGCTGAGAGACCAGCCACACCACACTCATGACCTGAGGGAGCTCCCAGCTGGGCATACCTCATGTTTCTGCAGTGGGACAGTAGATCCTGTCAGACGAGGATCTGCCCTACAAATGAGTTTCTAGACTCTTACCTGTTTGTAGGCTTGCACTGTAAGGATCAGGAGTATATTAAACGTTTTAAGGCCTTATTTCTTATACTACTGTACGGAGAATTGTTTAAACCATTTTTTAAAAGAAAGCATCTCTTTTTATGTATTTCTTGTTTGGCCTTTTCTTTTTTTACAGTAACAGAGGGAAGGAAAATAGCTTATGCATTGTTTTTTGTTTTTCTTCCTTGTCTGTGGCTAGGTCTTCTCGTCAAAAAGATGCTGTTGGAAGCCTCTAAGAAGCCAGAAATGAGTGCTGTTATCAACAATACCAGAGGAATAATTTTTTATAGTGTCCCTCATCATGGATCACATTTGGCTGAATACTCTGTTAATATTCGCTATCTTCTGTTTCCCTCTTTGGAAGTCAAAGAACTTAGCAAGGGTAATACTTTCTGTCATAAAGGAAATTGGGGTTATATTAACATCACTTATACAGAGAAGAAGAAAAAGTTTCTTCCCTGAATATATTATCTCATTTCATAATTTGTATATAATTGTGTTTAGACTATTCATGGAAATTTTGTGTTGGGCTTGATTTTTCTTTGATAACGTCTCATTTTTTTTTTCTTTTTTTTTTTTTTGAGATGGAGTCTTGCTCTGTCACTCAGGCTGGAGTGCAGTGGCGAGATCTCGGCTAACTGCAAGCTCTGCCTCCCGGGTTCACGCCATTCTCCGGCCACAGCCTCCCGAGTAGCTGGGACTACAGGCGCCCGCCACCAAGCCCGGCTAATTTTTTTACATTTTTAGTAGAGATGGGGTTTCACCGTGTTAGCCAGGATGGCCTTGACCTCCTGACCTCGTGATCCACCTGCCTCAGCCTCCCAAAGTGCTGGGATTACAGGCGAGAGCCATTGCACCCAGCCTCATTTTGTTCTTAAGCCATTATTTACTCAAGCATTGCAATAATTTTAATATTATCTTAAATACTTAACATTAGAAAAATCACGTAATGTTTTGCTTTTAAGTATTATTCCAAATTACCAATAAATGGCTTTTTTCCCCATGAGTGGAGAATCGTCAACTGTTAAAATGTAAATGAGGCCGGGCGCAGTGGCTCAAGCCTGTAATCCCAGCACTTTGGGAGGCCGAGACGGGCGGATCACAAGGTCAGGAGATCGAGACCATCCTGGCTAATACGGTGAAACCCCGTCGTTACTAAAAAATATAAAAGACTAGCCGGGCGAGGTGGCGGGCGCCTGTAGTCCCAGCTACTCGGGAGGCTGAGGCAGGAGAATGGCGTAAACCCGGGAGGCGGAGCTTGCAGTGAGCTGAGATCCGGCCGCTGCACTCCAGCCTGGGTGACAGAGCGAGACTCCGTCTCAAAAAAAAAAAATGTAAATGAAACTTTGAGATTGTGAGCATTAATTTTAAAGTACTCTATTTGGTTTAATTAATAAGCAGTTTTCTCTCTGGAACACCTGTTAATCAGAATTTCGACTCCCTGGCTCGAGCCTAAATATACCAGGTGTCTTTTTGCTCCTATTTTCTCTTTGTTCTACTTTATGGAGAATCTCTTGATTTCTTCGAAACCTTCTGTTGGACTTTCCTTTCATGGAGTCAGATTTTGTTTTCCACACATGCCTTCTTTCCTGTGCCCTGGTGGTTCTGCACTCATGGCATCTTCTTGTTTTGTGGCTTATCTTTTCAAATAATTCTAAAGATCCTAAGTAGAAGCTTTGTGAGTTCCCTTCTATTCCTCATCTAGCTGTTTTTTTCTGTGGCCAGCTTTTCTGTTTGCTTATTTGATCCATCTCTTTTAGGTCATAGGCCTATCTGGTGCCTCTTGGTTGCTCTTTCATATGTGAGGGTGAGGGATGGAAAGGGACAGGCACTCTATGATTGTAGACAGGCTTTGCTGATGCGAGGCTGGGCTTTGGGGTGGGTGTAGCGGTACCATCATCACTGGAGGACCCCTGAGGTCCCACACACCAGACTGCCCTGGGAACTGCTTCCTGCCCCCAGTAATGTGATAAAACCTCTCCTGCTGCTGACTGTCCTGTCAGTTCTTGGTTTTAGCTTTTTCCTTGAATCTTAATGACTTCTTGGCAGGGGAGAAAATAAACGTTTACTCAAGCCACTGTCTTGAATCAGAATTCTAATTTCCTCTCTAAATTTGAAAGATTAATGCATTTTATTATGAATTGGATAAATAACTTGTCACAGTCTTGTTCTGTATAATTTTACAGATTCTCCTGCACTTAAAACACTGCAAGATGACTTTCTGGAGTTTGCTAAAGACAAAAACTTCCAGGTGCTGAATTTTGTGGAAACACTACCAACCTACATTGGCAGCATGATTAAGCTCCATGTGGTGCCTGTGGAATCAGCAGGTATTCACTCTTTTGAAACTTGTTGGCTGTTAGATGCTTAATTGTACCTAGCATTTACTTGTAAATAGCAATTTTTATATCCAGGTTCTCAGTTTTAGGAGATAGTTTTTGAAGATCTAGATTTGAATTCTTTTATTCTTTTCAGCAATAGATTAAAATTTCTCTGTAAACATATAACCTGGGCATTACCTCTCCCTGCACTTTATATAACTGATCAGATGAGAAGGGTTAATTGGCTAACTCTAAGTTAGGTATCAACAGTGAACTCCATTGTAGTAAAGAAAGAAACAAAGCTCTTCTATCGGCTAGATTGAAAGGGGCATTTATTTAATAGACTTATATTTACATGCAGAACCCTTAAGAAAATCAGCTTAAAGTATGGAAGCTTTCATAAATAGAAGATCCATGGGGAACAGTAAAGCTCCAGAAATATTCCAATGGGAAAAACTAGTGTTGAAATACAGTCTCTTCATGATCCTGGGGTTGAGGGAAATGGCCAATGCCGGCTCTCTAGTGTCATATAATGTATTACAGCCCAGATCTTAAATGTTTTCATAGACTCCTCTATTACTCCGTACATAGTAGATATCCCGTACATTTCACCACCTGAATTGCTTTTGCCTCATCTGGCCACGTTTTCAGCTTGCCTGTTATCTCTGGGAACCCCTTTCTTACCGCCTCTGAGGCTGGCTTAGGTGCTGTTCTGGTGGTGACCAGCCACACTGTGGGTCCTTCAAGCTAGGGACAGCATGCATCTGGAGTGCTTGCCAGATGGTTCTTTTGTCTACATAATGAGTTTTGTCCTAACTTCATTATATGCTATCTAAATAAAATGAAAAATGTCATACTTTGTAGTAGAACTGAAAAATTTTACCTTAAAGTAACATGCTATAGGGTAAGGAGTTACTGTTTAGTAGTTGAAGAACTTGAGGAGTTCCAAAGAACAGCTGCCAGATGTTTTTAAAAAGGACTTTGGAAGCTTGAAGCAACAGCCAAGTTTTTTGTTTTTGTTTTTAAGAGACAGGGTCTCACTTTGTCATCCAGGCTGGAGTTCAGTGGTACGATCATAGCTCATTGCAGCGTCGAACTCCTGGGCTCAAGCGATCCTCCCACTTCAGCCTTCTGAGTAGTTGGGACCACAGGTGCACACCACCACACCTGTCTAATTTTAAAATTTTGTGTATAGATGGGGTATTGCTGTGTTGCCTAGGCTGATCTCAAATTCCTGACCTCAAGCAGTCCTCCTGCGTTGGCCTCCCAAAGTGCTGGGATTACTGGTGTGAGCCACTGTGCTTGGCCCAAAAGGAAAGTTAATATCATGGACCAGCTGCTTGGAGTGGCATAGCCTTGTCCTAATTCTGTCACCAAGAGGCTCTTCTTCCTTTATAACTACCACCTGCATTCCTCACCTAGGTGGCCTCACTAGTACCTCTTATCACTTCCGTGTAGGGGGACTTTGCTAGACTGAAATATCTCAAGCACTAAATCATTTTTACCCTGAAAGTGATCATTGCGGTTTAGGTATAGAATGGATCCCATGTGAAACATTCCCATTCATTTCACCAGGACAAAGGAGCTTACTAGGAAGTTTATAACAGAAACTCTGAAGTAAGTTAGTAATAACCTGCAGGTGTAAGAAGGTTTTGAAGATGCTAGTGCTCAGTCTCTGCTTGCTCTGAAATAAGGAAGTAGGCCAGAACACATACGAAAAGTTTACGGAAAGCATAAAATTATGGTTATGCTGACTGAGAATCCATTCCTGCATGTTTCATCAAATGTAGTTTAGCTACAATCAAACTTCAGGTTCCTTTATCTTTAAAGAATCCCTTGTCACAACCAAAGCAATATCTGCAACTATCCATTTGGCCCCTTTCAGTATTGTCAAGGGGAAAGCTTATATTTTTACTTAGGTTTATTGACTTTTTTGTTTTCTTCAGATTTAGGCATTGGAGATCTAATTCCCGTGGATGTTAACCATTTGAACATTTGTAAGCCAAAGAAAAAGGATGCTTTTTTGTACCAGCGTACTTTACAATTCATCCGTGAAACTTTAGCCAAAGACCTTGAAAACTAACAAACAGTTGTCCTCTTCCAATTTTCATATGTGAATTCAGTGCAAGAAACTTGGTGTTCTGTTTCTCCTTTTAAGCTCTAAGCAATCATGTAAACATAGTGATCATAGCTTCAACATGGTCTGGCATGTGTTGCAGACTACAGAACATTGTTCTCCCTTCAAGTGCTGTAAAGCATCAACCCGGCAGTGGCAGGCACAGAAGGAAAGGCTGGATTGGGCTCCTTTGGCGTAAAGAAGTCCCTGTGTGCTGCTTTATGGTTTGCGGTGTTGGGCCTGGTGACTGGAGCAAAGCTGCTGTGAGACAGTGCCCTTTCCCGTCTGTGACTTTCCAGGCGCGTGCAGGAGGGGCACAGCAGGTTCTGAGGGGAGAGCTACCACTAACTCAACTCACCATAAAAATGCCATTAAGAGAGTACCTAAAATGGAGAGAAGAATGAACTAGAACATTAAAGACTCTTTTACTTCTGTGTATTGATTTGCTGTACATTTTAAAAATGTGTCAGTTTTTTAAAGTTTGAGTTTTTAGCTTTCAGTTCTACATTTTATCTGACACATTATTACTGGTGTTAACTTCGTTAGACCTATTGTCATGTCTGGGTCAGTTCCTTGTATCTCTTTTCATATTGCTGAGAACAAATCTTTTTCTTTTTTAGAGAAATTCTAGCTTATAATAATTCTTTCCAGACTGTAGTTGCCTATGCTTGGAATTGGTCCTAGATAAGGATAAAGTAGCTAATCCATTATTGATCACAGTATGAAATAAAACTATTCTAAGCCATTAAATGAATTAGCAATTCTTAGTATCAAGATTCTCAGATTCTCTTTAACTAAAGTAAACCTTTCTTCCCTGCTCATTTGGAAGTGATATTAATTGACCTCTATAGCATGCAAGAAGTAGGAAATCGTGTTTTTTTCTTTAGAGTAAAGCATTATTGAGATAATTTACATACCATAAGATTCACTCTATTAAATTTTACAATTCTTTTTTGTTGTTGTTTAGAGACAGGGTCTCACTCTGTTGCCCAAGCTGGAGTGCAGTGGCATGATCATGGCTCACTGTAACCTCAAACTCCTGGGCTCAAGAGATCCTTTTGCTTCAGCCTCCCAAGCAGCTAGGACTCCAGGTGCATGCCACCATACCCGGCTAATTAAAAAACAAAACAATACTTTTTTATAGAGACAGGGTCTCACTGTGTTGCCCAGGTCTCAAACTCCTGGTCTCAAGCCACCCTCCTGCCTTGGCCTCTCAAAGTGCTGTGATTATAGGCCAGAGTCACTGTTCCCAGCCTCAGTTCACTGGTTTTTAGTATATAGTTCGCTGAGTTGTGCACCATCATTGCTATCTAATTTCAGGATATTTCATCATCCCCAAAAGAACCCCATGCCCATGAGCAGTCAGTTCCCACCTCTGCTTTCCCCAGTCTGCGGTAAACACTAATCTCTTTTCTGTTTCTATGGATTTAGGGATTTTATGTAAATGGAATTGTACAATATGTGGCCCTCTCTGCATTCCATTAGCATGTTTTCAAGGTTCATTCATGATATAGCATGTATCAGTACTTCCTTTTTATGGCCAAAATTACTCCATTGTGTTATATGCCATGTTTATCCAATCAGCTGATGGACATCTAGGTTTTGTTCATTTTTTGTCTGTGATAAATAATGCTACCATGATCATTTGTGTACAAATTTTTGTGTGGATAGATGTTTTTGATTTTCTTCGGTGGAATTGCTGGTCAAATGGTAAGTCTACGCTTAAATTTTGAAGATGGTAGACTTTTGTAGAATGAGATAGTCAAAGCTAAAACTGGAGTACAGTATCTGAAGGTAAATGGCTCATCAATAAACCCTATCAGCATCTGATTGTTTCATTATACAACAATCTAGCAAAACCCACTTATTTATTGCTGTATGTAGATATAGCAAATATGACAGTTGCTAACAACAAATGTACTATCTAATGTGATAACATGGGAAGAAGGGGTAGATATGTTTAGTACCTTTTTTTTTGAGATGGAGTCTTGCTCTGTTGCCCAGGCTGGAGCACAGTGGCACGATGTCAGCTCACTGCACCCTCCACCTCCCAGGTTCAAGCGATTCTCCTGCCTCAGCCTCCCGAGTAGCTGGGACTACAGCCACGCACCACCACGCCCAGCTAATTTTTGTATTTTAGTAGAAACGAGGTTTCACCATGTTGGCCAGGATGGTCTCGATCTCTCGACCTTGTGATCCACCCGCCTCGGCCTCCCATAATGCTGCGATTACAGGCGTGAGCCATCGCACTTGGCCCTGTTTAGCACATTTTCTTGTTCTGCTTTCTGTGAGCCGTGGCAGATAAACCACAGTTGAAACAACTGTTCGTTAATTCAGAGTAATGGAATAGAAACCCTGTTTCTTAAATTTTTAATAGAACGAATACAGCTGTGCTTTAAAAAATACGATGTGGAAGAGATATCCAATATATTCCTAACTAAATTAGAGTAGTTTTCCAAGAGAGCCACTTACCTTTTCTTTTTATTCCGTCTGTGAAATGGAGGGTCCACCTTCCATTTATCAGGCAGGTAGGGGTCTGGGTAAAATTATACATAAGCAAGGTTAAAAGAAATGGCATAGCACATAAACAACACAGTAAAGCAAAATAAGTACAGATAGTCGCTGGCTTAATGATGGGTCAACTTACAATTCATTCAGTTCACAATGGGTTTATCAGAGTGTTTTTTCTTTTTTTTTTTTTTGAGACGGAGTCTCACTCTGTCACCCAGGCTGGAGTGCAGTGGCGTGATCTCCGCTCACTGCAAGCTTTGCCTCCAGGGTTCATGCCATTCTCCTGCCTCAGCCTCCCGAGTAGCTAGGACTACAGGCACCCACCACCATGCCCAGCTAATTTTTTTGTATTTTTGGTAGAGACGGAATAGTTTCACTGAGTTAGCCAGGATGGTCTCCATCTCCTGACCTCATGATCCACCCACTTCGGCCTCCCAAAGTGCTGGGATTACAGGCGTGAGCCACCGCGCCCGGCCTATCAGAGTGTTAAATGCATTTTTGACTCACAGTGGGTTTATGGGGATGCAGCCCCATCATAAGGAGCATCTGTATAAAATGATGGCTGAAGGTGCAATTCCAAAAGGAAATACAATCCCTGAACAACAACAAAAAAGTGATGAAGGAACAGGTGGAAACCACTTGAAAATCAAATCAGCACAATTACAGAAGTAGAAACAGCACATTAAAGAACAGACATGGGGCTGAGTATGGTGGCTCATGCCTGTAGTCCCAGCACTTTGGGAGGCCAAGGTGGGCAGATCATGAGGTCAGGAGATCGAGACCATCCTAACCAACATGGTGAAACCCCGTCTCTACTGAAATTAAAAAAAAAAAAAAATTTGGTGTGGTGGTGCGTACCTGGAATCCCAGCAACTTGGGAGGCTGAGGCAGGGGAATCGCTTGAACCCAGGAGGCAGAGGTTGCAGTGAGCTGAGATTGCGCCACTGTACTCCAAGCCTGGGTGACAGAGCAAGACTCTGTCTCAAAAAAAAAAGAAATGGATGAAAATTCTATTAATAGAGAGGTGGCTGGATGGATATGGAACCACAATAGATGCAGAAGCAAAATAAAATAATTAGAAGATAATAGGTAAGCTATTCAATTGTAAAGGCAATAGACAGGCATTGTGAACATCACCTCAAGGAATAGGGACCTATGTGCCTTTCCTGAAAAATTTGCTTCTTAATTAAATCCAGACATTCAAAAAAAAGAATGAAAATAGCACACTTTAAAATGCAAACGAAAACCCTAAAAACAAAAACACTTATGTTAGAAAACAGTAATGTTGGAGAGAAAGAATTGTGTGCCCAGCTAAGTTGCCCTTGAAATGGGTACAAAGGTAATGGACTGGCATGTTCAAACCTTCAAGAACTTGGGGAATACTGTGCAGTTCTAGTTTACCTTAGCTTAAAGTAAATTAAGTTTATTAGATAATGACATATAGTATGCCATCATACTATATGTCATTAATATTAAACAATTTACTATATGACATAGCATTCTGTCATCTAGTAAATATTAAACATTAAATACATATGTATTCTAGAATATATATTTAATATATTTAATAACCTACATTTAAGAAACACGTTTTATATATATATTCTAGAAACCTCTGTGTATATGTATAGTAAAATCCGAGACACTATAATATATAATACACATAGATTTCTAAAGTAATGTTTATGATTACTTCTGGATAGATTTTGGGTGAACTTTTAACTTAATACTTTAATGCTTAATTTTATGAGTATTTGTTACTTTTTTCTTTTCTTTCTTTTTTTTTTGAGACAGAGTCTCACTCTTACGCAAGCTGGAGTGCAGTGGCGTGAGCTCGGCTTGCTGCAACCTCTGCCTCCCTGGTACAAGCGATGCTCCTGCTTCAGCCTCCCAAGTAGCTGGGATTAAAGGCGCCTGCCACCCACACCCAGCTAATTTTTGTATTTTTAGTAGAGATGGGGGATTTCACTATGTTGGCCAGGCTGGTTTTGAACTCCTGACCTCAAGTGATCCACCTGCCTCAGTTTCCCAAAGTGCTGGGATTGTAGGCGTGAGCCACTGCGCCCAGCTGAGCATTTGTTACTTTGATACACAATTTATTCTAAAAAGAAAGCTCTATAAAAGTCAAAATCCAAATAATAGCCACTGTGCTTATTGATCAAGTTATTGCAACATAAACTGGAATATTAGTGAAAAAGATATCTTAAAAAATAATAGGCCGGGCACGGTGGCTCAAGCCTGTAATCGCAGCACTTTGGGAGGCTGAGATGGGTGGATCACGAGGTCAGGAGATCGAGACCATCCTGGCTAACAAAAATAAAAAAAATAATAAAAAAATAATAAAATAATAAATAAAATAAATAATAAAAAAAAATAATAACAGGCTTCTGCTTTCAGTAATGGCAGGATAGATCATTTGGATCTAATCTCCCAGTGAGGACAATTAAAGAATCTAGAGGAAATTTTTTTTTTTTTTTGAGATGGAGTCTCATTCTGTTGCCCAGGCTGAAGTGCAGTGGCGCCATCTCGGCTCACTGCAAGCTCCGCTTCCTGGGTTCACAACATTCTCCTGCCTCAGCCTCCCGATTAGCTGGGACTACAGGCACCCGCCACCACGCCCGGCTAATTTTTTTTGTATTTTTAGTAGAGACGGGCTCTTACCGTGTTAGCCAGGATAGTCTTGATCCCCTGACCTCGTGATCCGCCCGCCTCAGCCTCCCAAAGTGCTGGGATTACAGGCGTGAGCCACCACTCCCGGCTGACAAAATGTTTTTTAATTGATCAAAGAGCTACAAAGAAAATAATGATTTATTGGCCAAAGTAGTATTATCATCATTATGAGACGGAGTCTTGCTCTGTCGCCCAGGCTGGAGTACACAATCTTGGCTCACTGCAACCTCTGCCTCCCGGGTTCAAGCCGTTCTTCTGCTTCAGCCTCCTGAGTAGCTGGGATCATAGGTGTGTGCTACCACGCCCTGCTGATTTTTGTATTTTTAGTAGAGACAGGGTTTCACCATGTTGGCCAGGCTGGTCTTGAACTCCTGACCTCAGGTGATCTGCCCACATTGGCCTCCCAAAGTGCTGGGGTTACAGGTGTGAGCCACTGCCTGGCCCATTATTTTATCTATAGATATAGAGTCCAGGAGGCTGGGCGTGGTGGCTTATGCCTGTAGTTCCAGCACTTTGGGAGGCTGAGGAGAGTGGATCACCTGAGGTCAGAAGTTCAAGACCAGCCTGGCCAACATGGTGAAACCCCGTCTCTTTACTCAAAATACAAAAATCAGCCAGGCGTGGTGGTGGGTTCTTGTAATCCCAGCTACTTGGGAGGCTGACGTGGGAGAATCCCTCGAACTCAGGAGGTGGAGGTTGCAGTGAGCTGAGATCATGCAGCATGGGTGACAGAGCAAGACTTCATCTCAAAAAAAAAAAAGTCCAGGAAAAGGCAACAAACTGAAGAGGAGACCAGCAAGCAGAACTACATTGGCTTGAGGCAAGGGTGCCACTCACATATTTGGCAACCTCAGTATGCAGACAATTACAAAAAAAAGAAAGTTCCCTGTGGGCAGATAATATTTGTTTATTTATTTATTTGAGACAAGGTCTCTGTCACCCAGGCTGGAGTGCAGTGGCGCAATCACAGCTCAGCAGATAATTTTTAAAAGGCCTTTCCTCTTCCAGCATATGGCTTGGGATATAGAGCAGGGATCTGTATTTCTGACCCCACTTAACTTCTTTAGTTGAGTCTCTTTGTACAAGGTCCCACTTTGAAGTCATTTGCAGAGCCAAAAGCAGCAACCAAGAAATGGAGCTATGGTTCTGGCAAATTCCCAAAGTAAGAGGGACAGAAGTTAAAGACCAGGGCTTGCCAAGGGAGTCGGATAGTCCCAAATACATTAAGCTGGGACTGCAGAGGGCTGTATACACAAAGTAAGGATGACCTAGAAGGAAATATACTGTGCTCGTGACTTTGGGTAATTCAAGGAATCCCAAGCCCACCACTTGAGTTAAGAGGATTCCAGACTGGGAGTGTCTCCAGGCATCTGACCAAAGCAAATTAGGAGGATATATTCACCCCAGCCTTTAAATTATTCCTACAAATAGTTTTTCAAATGCCATATCAGTGAATAAAGATAACCAGGCATACAAGGAAATAAGATACCATGAATGAGAACAGCAGCAGAACAGATCCCTGTGCCAAATAAATAAATAAATAAACAAAACTTGAGATATTGGAACTATTAGACACAGATGATTAAACAACTATGCTTAGCATGTTTTTTTTTTTTTTAAAACACAAGGTTGAAATATCTTCATAAACAGGCTTATATAATGACTTAGGTTTTAGAAAGTCTGAAATAGATTTGACTTAGAATAGAAATAGATTCTAGACAAGGAACTAGTTGAAATTAGATTACACCTGAAGAAAGTTTGTGAACTGGAAGGTCAGAAAGAGAAAGTATTCAGAACGTAGTACAGAGAAACTAAAGGTAGAAAATATGGAAGAGAGACTAAGGACATAGACAAGTAAAAAGATAAGAAAGTCTGCCATAAGGTTAGAGTAGCAGAAGGACAGAGAGAGTGTCTTAGAGGCAGTATTTGAAGAGATAGTGTTTGAGAAGTTTCCAGAACTGATGAAAGACACTTATCCACAGACTGAAGAAGTTAATCCAAAACAGAGGATATAAAAATAAATCTGCATCTATACAGAGAATAGGGACACTGCAGAAAAGCCAAGACAAGAGGAAGAACTTAAAAGTAGTTAGAGAAAAAAGTGTAAAGAACAACAGTTAAAACTGCTGCTGTTGAGAAGTCATCAGTCAATGGAAGCCGGAAGACATTGGAAAGATATTATCAATGTGCTAAAAGAAAACCACTTCCAATCTAGAATTATACATCCAGTAAAAATCATGAACACCTAAAATGTTAAGGTGAAATAGACATTTTATATAAAGCAAAAGAGTTTACTGCCAGCCGACCTTCATTAATGGAAGGCAGAAGGCAAATGATCCAGCCAGAGGCACTGGAATTCAAGAAAGAATGCAGAGTGAAAAAAGAGGTAACTACTAGGAAAAATTAAATAAAAATTTTATAAAACAATGTATCAAGTGGGTGTTAAAATATGTAAAATTAAAATGCACAGCAACTATAGCGTATAAGTTGGGGGTGAATAAATGGAGTTAAAATGCTGCAAGGTTGTTGCATTATTCACGAGAAAGGTAAAACAATAATGATTATCACTAGACTTTGAGAATTTAATGATATGTCTTGTTTCTAAGATAACCAATAATAGACAAAAAATAGTGTATAATGAATTCCGAACTAGGAGAGGAGAAAAAGGGGAATAAATAAAAATCTTAAGGCACAAACAGAGGGGAAAAGAAAGAAGGAACAGATGGTACTAAGAGAAAGCACAAAATGGCATGGCAAATTAAAACCCAAATATAGTAATGATTGCATTAAATGTAAATGAACTAAATGCCCCAGTTAAAAAAGAGTATGTCAGACTGGATAAGAAATAACACCCTACTGTATGTTTATGAGACCCATCTGACACATTGGCTACAGAAAGGCTCAAAATAAAAAAGATGGAAAAAGACGTCACATAAACACCAAAAGAAAGCTGGTGTAGCTATCAGAACACTTCAGGGCAAGAATAATTATTATTAGAGAAAAAGAGGGTTACTTCATGGTGATAAAAGATTAAATTCAGGCCAGGTGTGGTGGCTCAAGCCTGTAATCCCACCGCTTTGGGAGGCCAAGGCCGGCGGATCACTTGAGGTCGGGAGTTTGAGACCAGTCTGACTAACATGGCGAAACCCCATCTCTACTAAAAATACAAAAATTTTACTGAAAATACAAAAATTCTACTAAAATTACAGGCATGGTGGCGGGCACCTGTATTCCCAGCTACTTGGGAGGCTGAGGCGGGAGAATTGCTTGAACATGGGAGGTGGAGGTTGCAGTGAGCTGAGATCATGCCACTGCACTCCAGCCTGGGCGACAAAGCTAGATTCCACCTCAAAACAAATAAAAATACAAAAATCAGCCAGTCCTGGTGGCATGTGCTTGTGATCCCAGCTACTTGGGAGGCTGAGGCAGGAGAATCACTTGAACCTGGGAGACGGAGGTTGCAGTGAGCCAAGATCGAGCCACACTGCACTCCAGCCTAGACAACAGAGTGAGACTCTGTCTCAAAAAAACAAAACAAAAAAGATTAAATTCACTAGGAAAATGGTAAATTTTAATTTTGTATGAATGTGAGTACATGACATAAAAATTATATACTATAAAAATGGAGAAAACTACAAAAAGAAACAGATGCTACAGGAGATTTTTAACACACCTCTCTTGACCTGCTGGAATATTTAGAGCCCTATACTGTATCCAAGGAATAGAGAATATATATTCTTTTCACATTTGACCATATGAGCTCATATGGTCAAATGAGCTCAGCATCTCAACAAGTTAGAAAAATGAACAGTGAAATAAAACCAAGGAAAATAGATGGAAGAATTTTAAAAGAACATAAATTAATGAAATAGAAAAAAACAAAATAGAACCTCAGCAAAACTAGAAGCTGATTATTTGGAAAGACTAATAGTTGACAAACCATTAGACCAATCAAGTGAAAAGAGGCACAAATTGCCGATATTAGGAACGAAGAGGAAGTACCACTACCGTGCACACATTAAAAGATAAGAGGATATTAAGAAATAATTTCAGGCCAATATTATTACATTTTTAATAGAAAACTCCAAGGAAAATACAGCTTACCCAAGTTGCCCATGAAGTAGAAAACTTTTTTTTCACAGTTCTGAAACTTATTTATTAACTTAATTCTGTATCATGGACATCTTTTCTATGTGAACAGGAATGAGCAAGAATGGGAATTATCTTATTCTTTTTTTTTTTTTATACTTTAAGTTCTAGGGTACATGTGCACGACGTGCAGGTTTCTTGCATTTGTATACATGTGCCATGTTGGTGTGCTGCTTTTATAGTCTGATTCCTATAAAAGGAATAGAATAAGTGGTTTTAAAATCTCACAAACTATAGGCCCAAGTGAATTCAATGTACTATTCCTTACTGGTCAGCAAGGACTAGCCATATTTATTACTTTGAGATTATCAGTATAATCTTATTGCTGAAAATCATCAGAGAACATTTATGACCTATATTTTATATATTAAAATTAGCTTAGAACAAACCTAGACAGAACTAGACTAGTGAGTGCTACTGAAAGTTTAAGGAGGAAATAGTTCCAATATTATCAAGTTTTCCCAGTTAATAGAAAAGAGTGTAGTCCCCAGCTCATTTTATGAGGTTAACAAAACTCTGATATCAAAACCATTCAAGGACAATATAAAAAAGGGAGAGTTACAAGCCGTTCTCACTTATGGATGTAGCTGCAAAAATCCCAAGCAAAAATATTGACAAATTAAAGTCAGCAATATTTAAGAGGATAAAATAATCTGCCCAAGTTGGAGTTACACAATGCATGCAAGGTTTGCTTAGCACTGAAAAATTGATCAATGTAATTCACCATATTAAACAACAGGAAAAATCATAATCATTGCAATACACACAAAATATCTGATAAAATTCAACCACTATTCATGCAAAAGATAAATTTAGCAAGCCAGGAAGAGCATTTTCTCAATAAAGGATATTTAAAGAAAAAAACAACAATAAACATCATACTTAGTGGTAATAATATTAACATCTTCCCTCTGAGAACAGGAATAACACAAGAATGCCTACCAGCAGCATTTTTAACATCGTACTAAATGTCCTAGCCAACTCTGTAAGACACAAAGATACAAGGATGAGAAAGGAGTAAACAAAATTCATTGTTTGCTGATATGATTATTTACATAGAAAATCCAAAAGAATCCACAGATGCCATGTTTTGTCAATTCCAAGACACATTTTATAATATTTGAACATCTCTGTAATTGGGCTGCATCTTGCAATACATGCTGAGTCATAATTTAGTTGGAAGCCTTAAGAATGATGTTACATAAATGGTGTATCTGATAATTGATAGTATACTAGGTGTATCAAAATACAGTAAATTGTTAGAATTTTGAGAGTTTGGCAAGGGTGCTGATGCATTCAATACAAAAAGTCTATATGTATACTAGTAAAAAATAGCAAATGAATTTTAAAATAAGAATTACTGTCTGTTAGATATAATAATGACATTAAGGTTATGAAAGAAAATGTTGGAGAGAGACATGTTGAAAGTACTAAGGAGTCAAGTATAATAGCAGAATTGCTTTAAAATATTTCAGCAAAGGAAAAATATATAAAGCAAATATAGCAAAGTGTTATTACTGTTAAATCCCAGATAACAGATACGCGAGGGTCCAGACTATTCCCTCTGATTTCATGTATGTCCGAAACTTTTTATAACAAGTTAAAAACTAAGACACATCAAGGAAAACCTTAAATGAAGAGATGTGCTGGGTTCCTGGACTGAAGACTCAATACTGTAAAGCTGTCTATTCTATTCCATGCAATCCCAAAAATTCCAACAGGTTTTTAAAAAATGGAACTTGAATTGATTTTAAAATTGATATAGGCCGGGCACGGTGGCTCACGCCTGTAATCCCAGCACTTTGGGAGGCCGAGGCAGGCAGATCACGAAGTCAGGAGATCAAGACCATCCTGGCTAACACGGTGAAACCCCGTCTGTACTAAAAATACAAAAAATTAGCCGGGCGTGGTGGCGGGTGCCTGTAGTCCCAGCTACTCGGGAGGCTGAGGCAGGAGAGTGGCGTGAACCTGGGAGGCAGAGTTTGCAGTGAGTTGAGATCGCGCCACTGCATTCCAGCCTGGGCGACAGAGTGAGACAATGTCTCAAAAAAAAAAAAAAAAAAAAAAAAAAGATAAAAATACAAAGTCTCAAAAATAGCCAAAATACTCTTAAAGAAAAAGGATATGGTGGGAGTGCTTATCAGATATCAAAGTTAAATGAAATAAGACAATGTTGTATTGGCACACAGACAGACAAGCAGGTCAATGGCACAGAACTCGGAGAGCTCAGAGGGTCTACATGTTCTGGAACAGCTGCATGAGCTGTTCAGGGAAACCTCTCCCCCAGAAAGACATCTATTAAACTGCTCAAAATTAGCCAAAGCAATCATTCAGTGTCTCTAGAGATTGACCAAAAGGCTTATGACAAATTGCGAAACATCTATTCAGCAAGATTTAAGGAATCTTGGTAGGAGCAAGGTGAGGGCATCACTTTGGAACTAGAAGTAGAGCCTTCACCATCCCCCACAGATCTGCCTTGCACAAAGACCTGTTCCAGCAGGTAGAGTGTAATTGACAGCAAATCAATTTCTCTCTCTCTCTCTCTCACACACACACACAATTTTGTACCCTATGCTTAAAAAAAAATTATATTGATGAAACCACGTCACAAATCAATTCTGCACATGGCCACATCGAACGTTAACACATTTTTAAAAGTAGATGGTTTTCTAGGTCATAGTCTCAGATCACAGGCCAATAAAATTAGGGGTAAGCAATTTAAAATGCCAACAAAATCCCCCCAAAACAAAACAAAAAAAAATTAACTAATTGGAAATTATACAGTCTCCTAAACAACCAATGGATCAAAGAGAAAATAATGACAAATTACAATCTAGCAATTAATGACAAGGAGAAAATTCATCCAAAATGCATAGGGTGCAGTTAAAGCCAAAATCAAAGGAAAATGTTTAACTTTAATTAAATATCTTTATTATTAACTATGAAAGACTAAAAATAAAAAACCCAGTTCTACTATTAAGATTAGGAAAGGAACAAAATTCAAAGTGCAAAACAGATCCAAGTTAATGTTAAAATTAATGAAAGATATTTTAAAAAAAACAAAGAAAAAATATATTTTTAGATAGTCTCACTCTGTCACCCAGGCTGGAGTGCAGTGGCGCAATCTTGGCTTACTGCAGCCTCTGCCTCCTGGGTTCGAGCGATTCTTATGCCTCAGCCTCCCAAGTAGCTGCGATTACAGGTGTGCACCACTACGCCCGGCTAATTTTTGTATTTATAGTAGAGATAGGTTTTTCCCATATTTGGCCAGGCTGGTCTTGAACTCCTGAACTCAAATGATCTGCCTGCCTCGGCCTCCCAAAATGCTAAGATTACAGGTGTGAGTGACTGCATTGGCCAAATATTTTTAAACACAATACAGAAGGAGCTGACGATGGTGGCTCACACCCGTAGTCCCAGCCCTTTGGGAGGCCAAGGCGGGAGGATTGCTTGAGGCCAGGAGTTCGAGACCAGCCTGGGCAACATGGTAAAACCCTCTCTCTACAAAAAATACAAAAAACTAGCCAGGCATGGTGGCACGCCCCTATAGTTTCAGCTACTTAGGACCTGAAGTGGGAGGATCACTTGAGTCCAGAAGGTCAAGGCTACAGTGAGCTATGATCATGCTACTGCACTCCAGCCTGTGTGACAGGCTGAGATCCTGTCTCTAAAAAGAAAAGAAAACAATAGAAATATAAATCCCAAAGCTGTTATTTGAAAACGTCAATAAAATTGAATAATCCCTCGAGAAACCTAATTCAGGAAGCAAGAGCAATGGTTTATTACTTAACAAATGGTCCTCGTACAAACATCCCTCAGGAAAAAGGTGTTGGGCTCACTTCATACCATTTCTAAACTATATTCCAGATGCTTTGAAGAGTTGCCATTAGCCAGGCAAAGCCTATAACTTTAACCATTCTACCACACAGATTTATTCAGATATTTCTACAACCAACTTCTTCTATTATACACAGAATGAAATCCTAAACTATAAGGTCCTCTGAAATCATCTTTCCCATTGGCTAACATCCTTCCTCTTAATCAACTCTGTTACCTTTCAACAGAATTGAAAGGTAATCCTCCTTTCTGTTCTGCAAAAGACAATGTCAAGAGAATGAAAAGGCAAGCCACAGATTCAGAGAAAATATTTACAAAAGATGTATCTGATAAAGGACTGTTATCCAAAAGGTATGAAGAACACTTAAAACTCAACAGTAAGAAAATGAACTTTATCCATTTAAAAACCGGACCAAATATATGAACAGATACCTCACCAAAGAAGACACACAGATGGCAAACATACAAGATGTTCAATATCATGTCATTAAGAAACCACAAATTAAGACAAGACACTACTACATACCTGTTAGAATGGCCAAAATCCCAAAACACTGTCAGCACTAGATGCTGGTGAGGATGTGGAGCAACAGGAACTCTCATTCACTTCTGGGGGGAATGCAAAATGGTACTCCCACTTCGGAAGACAGCTTGGCAGTTTCTTACAGACATATTTTTTTACCATATGATCCAGCAATTACATTCCTTCGTATTTGCCCAAATGAATAGGAAACTTATGTCCACACAAAAACATGCACACAGATGTCTATAGCAGCTTTATTCATAATTGCCAAAACTTGGAGGCAACTAAGATGTCTTTCAGTAGAAGAATGGATAAACTGGTACATCCAGACAATGGATTATAGTCAGCACTGGAAAAAAAAGAGCTATCCACTCATGAAAAGACTACATACTGTGTGATTCCAACTCTATGACCTTAGGAAAGGGCAAAACCATGGAGATAGTAAAAGATAAGTGGATGCCAGGGATTGAGAGGAGGGAGGGATGAATAGGTGGGAACTAAAGGATTTTTAGGATAGTGAAACTCCTCTGCGTGATACTGCAATGGTGGATCCATGTCATTATACACTTGTCCAAGCCCATAGAATGTGCAACACCAAAAGTGAACCCTAAACTATGGATTTGGGAGGATGATGTATCAGTGTAGTCAATTGACTGAAACAAATGCACCACTCTAGTGGGGGGAAGTCAGTAGAGGAGGCTGTGCATGTGTTGGGGTAGGGAGGATATGGAAACTCTACTTTTTGTGCAATTTTGCTGTGAACATAAAACAGCTCTGAAAATATATTTAAAAAATAGTTCAAAATTCTTTTTTGAGATGGAGTCTCGCTCTGTCACCCAGGCTGGAGTGCAGTCGCAGGATCTCAGCTCACTGCAAGCTCCGACCCCCAGGTTCACACCATTCTCCTGCCTCAGCCTCCCGAGTAGCTGGGAATACAGGCGCCCACCACCATGCTTGGCTAATTTTTTGTATTTTTAGTAGAGATGGGGTTTCATCATGTTAGCCAGGATGGTCTCGATCTCCTAACCTCGTGATCTGCCTGCCTCAGCCTCCCAAAATGCTGGGATTACAGGCGTGAGCCACCGCGCCTGGCCCAAATTCTTAATACTCTTCTCCCAAATCTTCCCTAACCCTCTGTTCACAATTACTCTCTCATTTATACTCATTTATTTATTCGAGACAGAGTCACACTCTGGCTGGAGTGCAGTGGCACAATCTCAGCTCACTGCAACCTCTGCCTCCTGGGTTCAAAGGGATTCTCTTGCCTCAGCCTCCTGAGTAGCTGGGATTACAGGTGTGTGCCACCTCTCCCAGCTAATTTTCGTATTTTTGTAGAGACAGGGTTTCACCATGTTGGCTAGGCTGGTCTCAAACACTCGGCCTCAGGTGATCCACCCACCTCGGCCTCCCAAAATGTTGAGATTACAGGCATACGCCACCATGCCCAGCCTCATTTGTACTCTTATTACCTCACTGAGATATAGGCAAACAATTTGCCTTGGATGAGGGTGCATTTTAAACCTATCTCCCCTACTCCCTTGGAAAGGAAGTTTCTGCAACTGGCTGTCAGATTTAGTGAATTCAATATGCCTCCTTACTGGTCAGAAAGGACTAGCCATATTTATTAGAGATTATATTCTTATTCCTGAAAATCATCAGAGAACATTTGTATTAATTAGCTTAGAGCAAACCTAGACAGAACTTGAAGAGTGTTTACTTCTGTCTCCTGCCTCTATGCTGTAATGGACTCAAGCTAGCAGTTCAGTTTTTGTAAGTTTGCTATAAAATCGAACAGAAAATGAATTCTAGCATCTCTCAAGTCTTGTAGATAACATAGCATAAAATTATTATATGTTATGGCAGTAGCCCTGCTAGCAGCGTTCAAGTCATAAATTCTTAACAAAATGATTACTTTTCTGTTTTTTGAACTTAATTTGATGGTTAAAAAAATGAACTGGTCAGGCACAGGGACTCATGCCTGTAATCCCAGCACTTGGGGAGGCCGAGGCAGGCGGATCACGAGGTCAGGAGTTTGAGACCAGCCTAGCCAGTATGGTGAAACCCCGTCTCTACTAAAAATACAAAAAATTAGCCAGGCATGGTGGGACATGCCTGTAATCCCAGCTACTAGGCAGACTGAGGCAGAAGAATTGCTTGAACCCGGGAGGCGGAGGTTGCAGTGAGCAAGATTGCACCACTGCACTCCAGCGTAGGAGACAGAGTGAGACTCTGTCTCAAAAAAAAAAACAACAAAAAACCCAAACTCAAGAGGAATAACTAATAACTAGTAATTGCATTTGATCCAGAACGGAAGGGTAGCCAAAGATATTCTAAGGTTCTCTTCATATCTGAAAAGAAATAAACCCAATTTAAAAAAAGACAAAAACATTTAATAGGTATTAAGTACAACTTCAGTACAAATTTTCACTTCAAAAAATATTACAGGATTTTATTAATCACTAGTCCCCCAATAGTCTTTGCAGCTTTCCTTCCCAATGAAATGACTTCATTATAAAGCAAACGCTTTGATACAGTACTTTGTTTATACTTACACACACATCAGACAGAATTTTATTATGTGCCTTGAACTTCAACAACTTTAAACTGTTACAGGAATTGCTTGAGCTGATGTCCTAATTCAATCATTAACCAAAACATATTTTAAGAATAGGCAAGAAATCTGAGAAGATGGTGATGTAAAAGGGACTAGGCTTGGGGTCAGAGAGACAATGGTGAGTTGTGAAGTACCTAAACCAGTCTGCGTGAACTGCACCACATTAGAAAACAGCAGGAACAAAATAAGCTACAAGGTTACAACAAGCAGCCCTGGATGGTAGCATCAAAGATGAAATATTTAAAAAACCACAGAATGACGTCCCCAAGATGGCAGCTGCTCATTGTCAAGATTATTTAATCAACTCTGCTGCTGACCTGGGAATCCTACCAGCTAGTAAGCATTGATTTTAAAAATAAATAAGGCAATTCCAATTGTCTTTTTTTTTTTTTTTTTTTAAAGAGAATTCGGTATGAGAACCATACCTACTACTAACTCCAAATCCAATCTATGTTGTTCACTAAATTTGACAGTCACGATCAAATAACATTTAACTCTTAAAATCCTTGTAACTTCTTTGTGATTCACCTCCCCAAGTCAACACAATTCTGTGTATTTTTACTTATGGTCAGACTCTGAAGAGCTACTTAGGAAATGAGCACCTATTTTAGCAGAAACTTTATTCTCTCTCCCATTTATGTGCTATCTGGAACAAGGAGAAAACCTAAAAATGCGATCTATTTCCAGCACTGCAAGCAACTTTGCAGGAGCTTACTTTTCCCCTGCTTCTTTGACTGGTTGTTACATTTATCTGTTTTCAAATTCACCTTCTTTTTGGTGAGAAAAGAGGTTATAGGGAAAAGAGCATTTGAATGAATTCTTCAATTTCATTTCATTTATGACTCTGCCTGTTAATAGCAATGTGTATCTTGGCAAATCAGCTTCTCCAAGCAACCCATCTTGCTCTCTCCCCCAAACTCTGTTAAGGACCATTCTGTTTATTTCTTGTGTTTGTTATGGAGGTAAAAGTCATATAAAGCACGTAACTGCCACTAAAGGAATCCTGATCACTTAAACATCGCCTTTTATGACTGGTCAACTATGCATCTTATCTGTCTAACTCTGTGGGTCACGGATTCCTTTTTCTTTTATCCTTTTCCAGGTATTAGTTTTCAGATGAAAAGAGATATGTGTTGTAACTTGTTTTTATGGCCAGATTTAAGTAATCTGCAATATATCTTGATAGTGACAATGAAAACTAATTCTGAAATTCCAGATGTCTAATTGGTAACAAGAGAGTGGCATAGCCCAGGCAAGATGATCCTTACCATCCTAGTGGTCAGTGTTTAGGAGAGACATTCCCCAGTCATGTGAGGGATGACACTTGATCACGGCTGTACAAGCCTCTGTACCAGGCTCCCAGATACGACAGGCGGTACAGTAAGATTTCACCAGTGAACTTCTTATTAAATAGCAAAAACACGGTATCTGCTCCAAATGGATTCTAGACCTTGTAACATTACTTTAAAAATGTAAAGCACTATGGTAATGTCTTTTTCAATTATTGAATAGGTGAGAAGTGCTATTGGAAACATGGGAAAAATGTATAGGCAAAAAATAAACCTAATAAACATATGGACAAGCAAACCCAGAAACACTGGCCTGGGGATTCTTATATGCAGGGACACATAGCACTTTCCATCCTGAAGCTCCAGCCGGACAGACAACGTTGAAACACTCTCCATTTTCTAACAATGAGAATCAATATCACGTGTCAGCACGAGTTTTCACACTGTGTGCTTTTATGTGGTATGCATGGAATATAAGTGGAAAAAAGGATCTGTCAGGTTTCATTTAATAAGGACTAGATGGTGGATAAAAATTGGTTTCAGTAGCACACCACGGCTCAGGATTATAGTAATTGAAAGGGGATGCAATGTCTAAGACACGGCACAGGAGCCTTCAGCTAGTTTAAAATAAGGTTAAGCTAATGATATATGCTTTAAAGGCAAAACGGTGTATGACCCCAGCTCCCCGGGGATTCACCCATCATCAAGGTTAATGCACATGTACACAGTTAAACACAAAGGCTCATGGGAATGTACTGTCTAGTCATTAGGTTGACTCTGATTTTTGTAACCTTGTTTAAGTGGGCCAGGACAGCTATTAATGGTCCCAATGACCTCTTTCTCTAATCCTTACTTTATACATCAACCTTCAGGTGGCTCCCCAGAATCTCATACCAAATCTGTAAAATACAAATAAAACAAAAGACAAATCCCCATGACGTACAACATGAACTGAACAACCATTTAAAAACTCAATGGGTGAGAACTTCTTGGGCCTCATCCGCTAGATTCCTTTCTTAAAATCCATACACCGAATTTAACAGGAAGGTTCCCACTCTTTGAAGAGGAAACTTCAGATGTACAAGTCTTGAGTGAAAGATATTTTGGTGGCTGACTAACCATCTTACTGAATAAGAGACATGATTTTTGTAAACGACACAAGAGTGACAGATGCACAAATGTTTTGGCCAGTGTGCCTTTAAATAGGTGTCTCTTCTGGTGGAGCGAGGCCTAGAGGGAGGAAGGTATGCATTCTACTGGAGGGCAGCCTTCAAAGCCGCTCAGTCATGTTTTTGCCAGTGGGTCAAACACCTGCAGTGCTGTCCTCTTGTCTTGGTCACTGATTGTCACCCAGTGACCCAAGGTTTTGTGTTCATGATCTAGTGGCAGCTCCGCCTTCACAGCTGAAGCGCCAGCTGACACTGGGTCTATGGGGTCCCTTTCAGGGCTCCTGGTCCCTGAGTCCAAAGGGTCTGAGCTCTTAGAAAGCCAAGCGTTATTCAACAGTTTAGGGTGGTGAAGTAGGTTCCAGAAGGGGTCCTGATAATCACCAAGAAGAGGGGCTGCCTCTGGCTTCATCGCTTTGGTGCCATCGCTGTCGGGGCTTGTAGCAGATGAAGTGCTGAGTAAGTCCCCTTGTGGGAGAATGGCGGCCACGGCAGGCGGGTGCCCAGATGGGCTGTTGCTGCTGTTGTAAGTGAGGCCCTGGAGGAGCTGGCTGTTGCTCTGCAGGACCTGCAGGTGGAAGGCTGCGGGGGCTGACTTCTTCCTCCTTGGGGGGACTTTGGGCACAAGAGATGGTGCCTCCAGAGGTGGCGGCACGGAGGCTCCTGCCACAGGAGGGGCTTCGTCTGACGCCAGCTTTCCATGGCTTGGCCTCTCTGCAGCTTTCCCAGGCTGAAATGTTCTTGGTTTGGGAACAGGAGGGACTTGAGGGACTGTCGCGAGAGGAGGGGCCTCAAGGCTTGTCTCCGGGGGTCCGATTGTAAAATGGACAGTCTGTTGCTCAAACTGTTCTTCCGGTGACAGGGGCTGAGAAAAGGTGGGACAAAGAGTGTAAATAAGAAGCCAATACCTGGGCAGCTGAGGATCAGAGAACACTGAGTGGTCAGCAGAGAACAGAGATGAGACCAAGCTGACATTCTAGCAAATTCGAGATTTGAGAATGTGTAGGGTACCAGAAATGTCACCAGGTAAGAAAAAGAAAAAGCACAGGAGAAACACACATGTATCAGGTCACACCAGCAGGTCCAATGAAAACGAGTGGAAATTTTAAAACCAGGGCCACAGTAAATAATCAGAGAAACTTCTTTGTCACTTTAGGAAATGGGGTTATGCTCTTCCTTTATTGAAAGCAAACCTCTCTTTGAAAACACTCTTTGAAGATGCAACCTGGGCTGATTCATGGTCTGTACCATCCTAGGGTGAAGTAACTTGTGTTACAACACTAAGCCGATTGAAGGACTAATGGATATACTTTCTCCTTGAATTTCTTTTTTTTTTTTTTTTTTGACAAGGAGTCTCGCTCTGTTCCCCAGGCTGGAGTGCAATGGTGCAATCTCAGCTCACTGCAACCTCTGCCTCCCAGGTTCAAGCGATTCTCCGGCCTCAGCCTCCTGAGTAGCTGGAATTACAGGTGCCCGCCACCATGCCTGGCTAATTTTTGTATTTTTAGTAGAGATGGGGTTTCACCATGTTGGTCAGGCTGGTCTTGAACTCCTGACCTCAAGTGATCTGCCTGCCTTAGCCTCCCAAAGTGCTGGGATTACAGGCGTGAGCCACTGTGCCTGGCTCCTTGAATCTTTTATACTTAAATATTGGTAAAGAATGGAAATCTTGACACTGCCTTGGTTCTCGTTCAAATCTATCACAAAGAAAACAACTGCACAGGCAAAATGAAGCTTTTGTACAGAAAAGGTGATCAGCAGACTAGTTAAACATTGGCGTTTCGGTGTTTCTTCAGGTTCTTTAGAAAACAAACTAAAAAAAAAGAAAGTCGCTTTTTCAACAGCCTTTTACTCTAACTCCTGTGCAGCAGGCTGGGAAAATGAATCCATTTCTGCTCCTGGCTTTTACAAGAAAAGACAAAGCAGGTGGTCCCCGACTTACAATGGTTCCACTGAGGATTTTCCACTTTACCCTAGTGTGCAAGTGCTAACGTTCCATAGAAAGCATACTTCGAATTTTGAAGTTTGATCTTTTCTTTTTATTATTATAAAATAAGTTGTGTTGAATTTTTTTTGTTTTTTTTTTTTGCCCAGCTGTAGGCTAATGTGTGTGTTCTGAAAATGTTCAAGGTCAGCGAGCTACGACATTTGGTAGGTGTATTAGATGCAGTTTTGACACGATATTTTTCAACTTACGATGGGTTTATTGGGACATCACCCCGTTTTAAGTCGAGGAGCATCTGAAGGGGGAAAAGGCGGAAGAAAAAGGTCCACTTTGTAAGGAGGCATGGACAAGGGATGGATGGCAATGAGCCAATGTGGGACAGAAGAGCAACCAGGAAATACAAAGCAAGCGCTGTCAAGAATGAAGCCGAGCCCCCCTCACACTCTCTAGGAGGGAAGCAGCATCGTGCTGTGATGACCAGGAAGGGATTACCGAGGGTCCGTTACTAGAACACTGAGATCAAACGGAAGATCCAGATGTGTCTACAGATGCCAGTCTTTGGGCTGCTACTGTCCTTACAAACTCATGTCTTTGAAGCAGTAAGCAAGGCTGAGAAGCTTGAGAGCGAGAGCAAAAAACAATCTGCAAGAAAAGTGGCAAGAAAAGCTGTGGAACCTCTCGTAGACTGAGGCCACACGAGAGCATGTGAACATGGCGAATCTGGGAATCGGTTACTGTTTTTCTAATGCCTTGAAACCATGTGCACACAACACAGACCACATGCAAATGGGCGGTACCAGAACACGTGGGGAAAAGCATCCCACCGTGGTTCCCTCTGGGGACTCAGAACACTTAGGAAGCATAATGCCTCCAAGCTGTTCTCGTCACACTGACAATCTGCGAGACAGTGGACTTCTCGTTCTTCTCAGCCAGAGCCAAGACACAGTAGGATATGAGGGAGGAAGCAGTTGTCAAACCTTTCACCAAAGACACGCCTGTGTCTAGGACTCATGAACACGAGGCTGTCCATAGGGAAATTCTTTTTTTTTTTTGAGATGGAGTCTCACTCTGTCGCCCAGGCTAGAATGCAGTGGCACGATCTTGGCTCATTGCAACTTCGGCCTCCTGGGTTCGAGTGATTCTCCTGTCTCAGCCTCCTGAGTAGCTGGGATTACAGGTGTGCGCCACCACACCCAGCTAATTTTTCTATTTTTAGTAGAGATGGGGTTTCACCATGTTGGTCAGGCTGGTCTCGAACTCCTGACCTCATAATCTGCTCACTTCAGCCTCCCAAAGTGCTGGGATTACAGGCCACAATTCTTATCTATCGAGACATGTGAGCAACTTAGGAGTAAGAGGTTTTATGTTACCAGGCTTTTACCTTTCCTGTCCTTCTCAAGGTTGGCTTCTTGATGGCAGGAACTCTGGGTGGGGGTCGACGGGGCAGGAGCAGGGGTGCCTGTGGGGTCTCTGGTTTGGCCGCCCCCGGTGTGGGCTCTGGTTCAGACGATGCTTCGGGGGCCCTCGGGGCCATGGCACTTGGGGCTTCTTCTGAGGTGCCTGAAACATTAAACCACATGGCTGAAGTGTAAAGGACAAGGCAATTCACTGCATGATTTCATCTTTAGACAGTCTACATCCTAAGGGTCATTTACTAATTCAATGTATTTCAGGAGTAACCAGCTAGGTTCAGCCCCAGCATTTTTTCTTTTTTCTTTTTTAAGATGGGCTCTCGCTCTGTCACCCAGGCTGGAGTGCAGTGGCATGATCATGGCTCACTGCAGTCTCAACCTCCCAGTCTCGAGCAATTCTCCCACTTCAGCCTCCCGAGTAGCTGGGATCACAGGTGAACACTGCCACGCCCAGCTAATTTTTAAAAATTTTTAGTAGAGATGAGGTCTCATTATGTTGCTGGAACTCCTGGGCTCACACAATCTACTTACCTCAGCCTCCTAAGTAGTTGGGACTACCGGTGGGAACCATCAAGCCCAGCTAATTTTATTTATTTTTTATTTTTTATTTTTATTTTTATTTATTTATTTTTTTTTGAGACGGAGTCTCACTCTGTCGCCCAGGCTGGAGTGCAGTGGCCGGATCTCAGCTCACTGCAAGCTCCGCCTCCCGGGTTTACGCCATTCTCCTGCCTCAGCCTCCCGAGTAGCTGGGACTACAGGCGCCCGCCACCTCGCCCGGCTAGTTTTTTGTATTTTTTAGTAGAGACGGGGTTTCACCGTGTTACCCAGGATGGTCTCGATCTCCTGACCTCGTGATCCGCCCGTCTCGGCCTCCCAAAGTGCTGGGATTACAGGCTTGAGCCACCGCGCCCGGCCAAGCCCAGCTAATTTTAAAATTTTTGTAGAGACAGGGTCTCATTATATTGCCCAGACTTGTCTCGAACTCCTGGACTCAAACAGTTCTCCCACCCTGGCCTCTCAAAATGCTGGGAATATAGGCGTGAGCCACTGCACCCAGCAGTCCCAGGTTTTCACGCTCACCTTCCTAGTCTGGATGAGGACCAGTGAGATCCTGAGATCATATGCAAAGTCTCACGTGTACTTACATTTCTCAGGGTAGATGATCCAAACATAAAAAAATCTCAATGGGGCCATGACCAAGAGAGTGTTAAGCTGGGACTCTAGGTAGACTTCAAACCTCTACTAACATCTACATCTCTAGCATTTTTTTTTTTAAACAGCTTTATTGTCATATAATTCACATACTGTGAAATTCACCCTTTCTAAGTGTACCATTCACTGGTTTTTAGTATATTCACAGAGTTGTGCCACCATCACACTATCTAACTCCAGAACATTTTCATCACACAAAAAAGAAGCCCCACACCCGTCAGCAGCCACTCCCCACACAGGCCTCCTTCCAGGCCCTGGAAAGCATGAAGAACTTTCTGACCCCATGAATTTGCCTGCTGTGGCCATTTCATAAAAAGGAGATGGTACACTATGTGGCCTTTTTTTCTTTCTTTCACATAGCATAATCTCTTCAAGGTCCACCCATGAGGTAGTAGGTATCAGGCCCCATTCTTTTTTTTTTTTGAGACGGAGTCTCACTCTGTCGCCCAGGCTGGAGTGCAGTGGCGCAATCTCAGCTCACTACAAGCTCCGCCTCCTGGGTTCACGCCATTCTCCTGCCTCAGCCTCCCGAGTAGCTGGGACTACAGGCGTCTGCCACCACGCCCGGCTAATTTTTTTTGTATTTTTGGTAGAGACGGGATTTCACCGTGTTAGCCAGGATGGTCTCAATCTCCTGACCTCGTGATGCGACCGCCTCGGCCTCCCAAAGTGCTGGGATTACAGGCGTGAACCTCTGCGCCTAGCCCCATTCCTTTTTTTGATCGCTGAACAATATTCCATTGAATGGATGGACCACATTTTGTTTATCCATTTATCAGCTGATGGACACTTGGGTTGCTATATTCATAGTTTTAGTTATTTTCCTTTTCTTTTCCTTTTTTTTTTCTTTTTTGAGACAGAGTTTCGCTCTGGCGCCCAGGCTGCAGTGCAATGGGGTGATCTCGGCGCACTGCAAGCTCTGCCTCCCGGGTTCTCACCATTCTCCTGCCTCCTGAGTAGCTGGGACTACAGGCGCCCGCCACCACGCCTGGCTAATTTTTTGTATTTTTAATAGAGACAGGGTTTCACCATGTTAGCCAGGATGGTCTCGATCTCCTGACCTCGTGATTCGCCCACCTCGGCCTCCCAAAGTGCTGGGATTACAGGCGTGAGCCACCATGCCCAGACTAGTTTTAGTTGTTTTTCTAAAATAAAAAAAAGAAGCCATTTGTGGCAGTATCATTCTACAACAGTAGTTCTCAACCTTTTAACTCATGCTCCCTTAAATATTATTTGAGAATTCCAAAGAAGTTAAACATGCTGACTAAAAGCAAATGAGGCAATGGTGATTGCTTACACCTTTTCAAAGGGCACAGTCAGCCGGGCATGGTGGCTCAGACCTGTAATCCCAGCACTTTGGGAGGCCAAGGTGGGTGAATCATCTGAGGTGGGGAGTTCAAGACCAGCCTGGTCAACATGGTGAAACCATGTTTCTACTGAAAATACAAAAATTGGTTCGGCATGGTGGTGCGCGCCTGTAGTCCCAGCTACTCAGGAGGCTGAGGCAGGAGAATTGCTTGAACCTGGGAGGCAGAGGTTGCAGTGACCTGGGATTGAGCCACTGCACTCCAGCCCAGGTGAAAGCGTGAAACTCAGTCTCAAAAACAAAACAAAACAAAAAAACCCCACAAAAAGGGCACACTCTCCTCTTACCAAAGGAGATTCTGGAACAAACCCAAGGCCAAAACTGAAAGTGTAAATTACCGGTGATTATGAATGAAGCTGGGGAGAGCTCAAGTTGACTAACATGGTTTAAGTAACAGCAACAAAAAACAGTGTGGTGGGAAAGAGGTCCCTGCCTGACACTAAAAACTTTATTTCCACTTGCCAGTGACTTAAAAGGTAGATTTTGTGCCTGAAATTAGGACAAACGCCATAACTGTTTTTTTTTTTTTTTCTGAGGCAGAGTCTCGCTCTGTCACCCAGCCTGGAGTGCAGTGGCCGGATCTTGGCTCACTGCAAGCTCTGCCTCCTGGGTTCCCACCATTCTCCTGCCTCAGCCTCCCGAGTAGCTGGGACTACAGGCACCCGCCACCTCGCCCGGCTAGTTTTTTGTATTTTTTTTAGTAGAGACGGGGTTTCACCGTGTTAGCCAGAATGGTCTTGATCTCCTGACCTCGTGATCCGCCCGTCTCGGCCTCCCAAAGTGCTGGGATTACAGGCTTGAGCCACCGCGCCCGGCCGTCTCTGTTCTATAAAGCTGGCAGAATGACTTCGTGCCGGCAGCATTCACCTTTTTAAAAACTCATTTTGGTTTATTTCAGTCTCTCCTTTAGATGCTGCTTAATAGCCCTGGGATGATTTTTATATACATACTGAATTTTGAAAATGCAATTTTAAATGGACAATCAAACTTAGTATAGATTTATATAAAATGTTGCTAAAGGATGCTTTCATTTAAGATTGCCTCCAGAAGAATAAAAAGAGTTATTTTTGTTTCTAGACCATTTTTAGTGGGGAGATGAAAAGAAAAGAAGAATCGGTTTTTCCCCTGCCCCCAGGAGAGCACCTACCTCCTCTGGCTTCCAGGAGACACCGGATTGCTGCTTCTGCCTCCTGGGCATTGGTGGTTTTGATCTGCTTGACATTATAAGGTTTACTTATTCCAGTCCGAGCCTTGGGCTTGAGGACAGAATGAGGAAGAGCAGAGTATTAGCACAGGCAGGAAGACCGCCTCATGGAACGTATTTGCTACCTATGCGTCTGCGCAGGGCTCCACCAGACGATGCTGACCATACAAACTCCAGCCTCCACCACACCCTGAAATCCTCTCTTCCCCGGAGCACTCTCTTTCCAAGAGTGTCACGTGACTTAGACCTGATGACCCTGGTCTCCAAAGCCGGGTGGTTATACAGAATTTTGTGTATGGACAGACCATCTTCTATCTTTATTTCAATAACCAGGTGAAAGTCAGAAAGCAAAACAAAGGCCACTCTTTCCACGGTCCGGCTGAGTTATTAAAATAGCTTCTAGATATGTATTTCCTTAAACGTGTTTTTTCTACTTCTTCATCCAGCATCTGGTGTGCCTTAATGACCTATTTTCACTACTGTAAACCACTGGCCTCCAGTCACCCCCCCACCTGCTGGGGCTGCACAAGCACCTGACCAGGTCCAGCACCCCAGAGGCATCCCAGTCACAGCAGTTTCCCCCCAGCACCCGGCTTCCCCTCTACTCCCCCGCCTTCACCTGCTCTCTTCCCCAGCAGCTCATGGGACCCTCCAGAACCCTGCACCTCCACAGTCCTCTATGGCTGTTACTCTTCCTAGTGTTTTCCCCAACTTCATTATTTACGTCTCCTTTTAGCCTCTTCTCTCAACCAACTTGACTCCAGAATGATCATCATTTTCCCAGGATGACGACCTGAATTTCTCCCATTTTCCCTTCTACCAAGCAATGCTCTGTCCATACACCAAGGGCAGAGGCAAGAATGGGAAGAGAGAGAAATGGATGAGTCTAGAAACCAGGGATATTTGGGATTTTTCATCAACAGTGATTTTCTCTAGAACACTACATAACAACCATTTAAAAGCCCTACGGAGGACCTGTGAGGAAGGGTCATGGGGTTTGGAGATGAGACGGTGAGCAGGTAGCGGGTTAAAGACACATAAATCTATATATTCATTGAGAAGAGAGATCTCACACTATCCTGGGGACAAAACCCGTAGGTTTGAAATGTATGCAGAAGAACTCACTGGTTGCTGAGGTGCTCCTGGCAGAAGTCTTGCGGTCTGCAAAATTGAGTACTGCCCACGGGTGCCGGAGGAGATGGACGCATCTGAAGCCGACTTTTTCACCATTAAACCGGCTGTAAAAACCAATGAGGGCAGAGTCTCAATCTCAGTGAAGGCACAACTTTCCAGTCAGCTGCCAGGAGCCCGACTAGATGAGGCGGATGTCCCAGCAGACCACAGACAGGGTGAGGTCCGAATACTCACTCGGCACTTAGGGTGAGAAACTCTCTAAGTGAGAAACTCTCTATGGAGTTTCTCACTTGATTCTACCAGTGTGTGCCTATTGATGTAGATGATCTGGAGAAGCATTACTAGAATGCAAACTTTAACATCCTGGGGATTCAGATCTGATACAAAAACCAATCGATTTGAAATGGTTCCAAACACGGTTACTAGGACCAGAGTTTTAAAATATTTTGTGGGGGAAAAATATTTCAAAAACCCCAGCCTGGGCAACATGGTGAAACTGTCTCTACAAAATAAATAAATAAATGAATAAAAATAGCCAAGCCTGATGGCATGCGCCTGTAGTCCTAGCTACTTGGCAGGCTGAGGCAGGATGACTGCTTGAGGCAGAGAGGTCAAGGCTTCAGTGAGCTGTGAGATCACACCACTGCACTCCAGCCCGGGGGACGGAATGAGCTTATCTCAAAAAAAAAAAAAAAAAAAAAAAAAAATTGCAAAACAGGGGAATAAACTGTTAAAATGTAATTGCAGCCATTAACAAATCATGTTTTAGAACACTTAATGACACAGAAAATATAACCCCATTAAATAAAAGACAACCGACCAGAGAAAATGGGTATTAATTTTTTTTTTTCTTTTTTTTGAGATGGAGTCTCGCTCTATCGCCCAGGCTGGAGTGCAGTGGTACGATCTCAGCTCACTGCAAGCTCCGCCTCCTGGGTTCACGCCATTCTTCTGCCTCAGCCTCCCGAGCAGCTGGGATTACAGGCGCCCACAACCACGCCTGGCTAATTTTGTGTATTTTTAGTAGAGACGGGGTTTCACCGGGTTAGCCAGGATGGTCTTGATCTCCTGATCTCATGATCCGCCCGCCTCGGCCTCCCAAAGTGTTGGGATTACAGGCGTGAGCCACCGCGCCTGGCCAATTTTGTTTAAAAAAAAAAAAAAAGCCGGGCGCGGTGGCTCAAGCCTGTAATCCCAGCACTTTGGAGGCCGAGACGGGCGGATCACGAGGTCAGGAGATCGAGACCATCCTGGCTAATACGGTGAAACCCCGTCTCTACTAAAAATACAAAAAACTAGCCGGGCGACGAGGCGGGCGCCTGTAGTCCCAGCTACTCGGAGGCTGAGGCAGGAGAATGGCGTGAACCCGCGAGGCGAAGCTTGCAGTGAGCTGAGAGCCGGCCACTGCACTCCAGCCCGGGCGGCAGAGCAAGACCCGTCTCAAAAAAAAAAAAAAAAAAAAAAAAAAAAAAAAAAAGTATGTTGCTACAGATATATGTAACTGGAAAAAGAAGTCTTTTGTAACAACTATTCTCTGTAGGTCATCAAGTGAATTTTAAAATGTTGTTCTTCTTTGTAATTATCTCTAAAATTTCTGCAATAATACATGACTTATACATTTTATTTTTAGGTTATTTTTATTTTATATCTGGGCTTGTTGCTTGCCATTGGTTACTGCTGTGACGTCAGCCACAATAAGCCCAATTCTGAAGTAACGGCTTAGGAAGATCTAAGTCTGATCATGACATTTTTGGGGAGGGAGAAGTAAACAGTGGTGGTAAAATGGAAGTGGATCAAAAGCACATCACAGCTTTGCTTTCAGGTTATCAGGGAGGCCTGAATGGGCAAAGCATTGTTCGAGGAACCAGAAGAAAATGCTTCTAGAACCAGGCTAAGGGGGAACTTGTTCTGAGCCCAGGAAACAGGAGGCCTGGAAGCGCAGAGGGGTGACCGGGTCACCTCCAGGCGGGGAGCTGGGTTTACCAGATTCCTCATAAGTAGAGGGAGGACTGCTGTCTGACTGCGAAGCTCACATCCCTCCCACAGCTGCTGCCCCCCATTCTGCATCCTCTAAAGCTGCCGAGGGAGAGCAGCTTGAAGCAGAAGCACAGCTCCAGGGTGAAGAGCAGCTTTGCGAAGGAGCCATTTAATTTGCCATGAGAAACACAACCAGCCCTGACGTCAAACATGTACTGAATTTATAACAAAAAGGAGCCCGAGGAGGAGGAGGTCCTGTGGGGACCCGAAGGCGGGGGAGAAGTGGATTCTGAGCGGTGTTTTCAGTAGCAGGGAACGAGCAGTTATTCCCGGCAGGCATCCAGGGAGCTGAAAGCAAGCAGAGTCTTACTTGGAGGGGGGGGTCTCTGCGGGGGGTGAGGTGGCCGAGGCCGGTTGGGGACCGACAGAGACCTGCTCGGAGAACGGTGGCGGAACTCCCCGACGCCTTCCAGCTCCTGCTTGAGCTCCACCAGGTCCGCGTCATCTGAAGGACATGGCGGGGTGTGAGTACAACGGTCTGTTCCACATGTGAGCGTGTCAGACACAGGTCTGAGCACAGGAGGCTGACTGTGCAGGGGGACCTGCTGCAGGACGGCTGAAGGCTCTGTCCAGAAACGGGCACCCTTGTCTGCTGGCAAGGGGTGGGGGCGGGGAGGGCACCCAGTGCCTGCTTGGAACATGCAGTGAACCATGGACAATGTGTGTTTCTCAGACTTGAGACATTGAGCTCTTTGAAAGCGTGTTTTCTTGTGAAATAACAAGACTTGCGCAGAGTGGAGGAGACAGTTGCAAACCACAGCCCCTGAAGAGTCACCTAACCATGGGAAGACATTTTCAATTCCTCACTCTAGAATACCGGCTGAGGAAGCTGAGGGTGTTCTCCCTGCTCTGGCAGCAGAGCAGCCTGGCATGCAATGGCCAGTGCCTAGGACCAGGAATCTTGCTCACTCATCAAATCCCAAACCCTGTGGGCCCATGGCCGGCCACTCCCAAGGTTCTGCTATCTTGATCTGCCCTGCACGCACCTTCCAAGAGGCTGAGGGGTCTTGAGAAGGCACAGCTCCTGCTTCATTACAGATCAAATCAGCAGCCCTAGGGCTCCCCCAAAGCATGGGCCTTTCCATTTTACTTTGACTCGGACACCCCACTCCTTGTATCCAGCAGCTCCACCCCATGTGTCCTGGAGACTGGAACTGGGGAAAGGCAGGATTTCTCCTACAAATGGGAATTACTGAACACTCCACAGCATCAAGGGAAGACCCTCTCAATGCCCACCAGGTAGCAAAGCCGCCCACGTGTCCTGGGTTGCTCTATTAGTTTCTTCATGTAAAGGACTATCTGTGCTCACACCTGCACTGGCTCCAGAGGCTGCCTGCATGACGGTCACTCCTGAGAAAAAGGTCCTTCTTATGGGAAGAACACATCCCTCCAGCCACTTCAGTTCCAGGGCAGAAGCCCGTGGCAGGAGCAACGTAAAGAACCACTGCGATGCTCTGGCGAAGGCTGCTGATTCCGTTTTGGGCAGAAGTCCCCAAACCTGGCTGTGCGTCCAAACCACCTGGAAAGCCTGGTGAAATGCCAGGCTTCCAGGGTCCCACCCCACTCCTGCCAAATCCATAAGTTTAAAATCTCTCTGGCAGGGCTCAAAAATCCGTAAGTTTAAAAGCTCCTGATGGTTCGGTATAGGCAAGTTATTGATCAGTGTGGGGACCAGCATACGGTCAAAGGGGCTTGGAGGTCTTCACACCTCTCCTGGCAAAGTACCCTCCCTAAGCTGTACCTTAATCCACTTTCAGCCCTGTTCTCTGCTCTCAGCTCCAGCTCAAGGGGCCCAATGCATGGCTAAGCTCCTGCACCTGCTGGTTAGAGCTGTCCTCCAACTCGGGGCTCAGTGACTGACAGCTAGAGGCATGCCTGGCTATGAATGGAACAGCATCAACATAGCTGACACTGAAATATGAACTACCCGACCTGCCAGCCATGTAACATTAGTGGGCTTTAAAAGTTACTCAGAACAGTTATTGGCCAGGTGCAGTGGCTCAGGCCTGTAATACCAGCACTTTGGGAGGCCCAGGTAGGAGGGTCACTTGAGCCCAGGAGTTTGAGACCAGCTTGGGCAACATAATGACACCCCATCTCTACAAAAAATGCAAAAAAATTATCTGGACATGGTGGTGCATCCCTGTAGTCCCAGCCACTTGGGAGGCTGAGGTGAGAGGATCGCTTGAGCCTGGGAGGTGGAGGTTGCAGTGAGCTGAGATCGTATCACTGTGCTCCAGCCTGGGAGACAGAGTGAGACACTGTCTCAAAAAAAAAAAAAAAAAAGGAAAAGAAAAAAATTATATTGTTTAATCTAGGGGTGTGTGGTTCAATTAATGTGACCTTTCAGGCCCTCTCAAGTCTAAAATGATACAATGATGTGACCATATAACATGACTGTATAACAATATGATATTATATGAATGTGACCATATGCCAGCAACTCAGGACATAGATATGGAATATGTCTCTACTGGGATTGAATCAGAAGTTTTTTGTTGTTGTTGTTTTGAGAAGGAGTCTCACTTTGTCACCCAAGCTGGAGTGCAATGGGACGATCTTGGCTCATTGCAACCTCTGCCTCCCTGGTTCAAGCGATTCTCCTGCCTCAGCCTCCTGAGTAGCTGGGATTACAGGCATGCGCGCCACCATGCCCTGCTAATTTTTTAAAAATATTTTTAGTAGAGACAGGGTTTCATCATGTTGGCCAGGTTGGTCTTGAACTCCTGATCTCAAGCGATCCGCCTATCTCGGCCTCCCAAAGTGCTGGGATTACAGGCGTGAGCCACTGCACCTGGCCGAATCAGAAGAATTTTGTTGAGGGCAGGAAATAATCACAAATATAAAACCAGTTCAGAACCGTGGCCATTTGAATATCCAGAGGAAACAGGAATTATCTTGAATCTGGTGTGTTATGGGGGTAAAAGTTATTGTAAAAAAAATAAACTAGAGGAAATCAGGGTGTTGGAGCTGGCTACCTCTGCAGGGCTCAGTCCCTACCCCTCGCTTGGCCTGCCTGGTTTAGGTATCTCCTGGGACCTGCATACTTGATATCACATAGTGCCAGAGTGCCAAGAGAAAAAGAGAGGTCTGTCCTGAGCTGACTCCGTGGCAGAGGCTCCTGAGAAAAGAAGGGTCAGGCTACCTTTGTACGTTGGATGCTGCTTCTTTTTGGTGAGAGCAGGTGACTTGCTAGGAGGAGCCAGTGCTGTGGGGCCAGCGACATCAGAGAGGTCGTCTCCTCCAAGTTCACTGTCGGAGACTCCAGGCTGACTGAGTTCATCCACCAAGTAGTCTTCATCATCTTCAAGAATATCCCCTGGGAGAAGGAAATGAATCACAGTTTGGGTGAAAACAATGAGGGTGAAAGGCTCGGTCTTTCATCACTGGGACTGGTTCAGCTCCTGTCAGGACACCTGCACCCTGCCACGCAGCCCAGGGCCAGGGCGCCAGCAGGGATGGTACTCCAGCTCCTTTGGTATGCCCACAGCCCTGACATCCTCAAAGCCAAGTTTGTAGCCTAAGTTTAGACGCCTCCGGTCCCAGGTAGCACGGCATGCATCGTCCACACATACAAACATGCTCATCACATGGGACAGATGGCTTGCCCTGCAGGCGTCCTCTGTCACTTCTGCAAGGGAGGCTTTAGAAGGTATCCTTAAAAGCTCAGGCCTGTTGCTTGAAGAATGGCTTGCCTGTCCTTCCCTGCAGGGTCACTAACCTTCTGATTCATAGTCCAAACTTGTGAAGTCAAAGTTTTCCTCCAGCAAACAGGAGTTGGCAGTGGGAGACACGGGGGCCATGCTGTCTCGTTTCCGAATGATCTCCTCTCGCAAACCTTTCAGCCAGTCCTTCGTCTTCGGTCTAATCTTCACTGCTCTGCCTTTCACCTGGGAGGGCAGAGCGGCCACCCAGGAATAAATAAAAATCATGACCACTCCTGCTGATCACACAATGCTTCGCACTAAAACCCACACACCTGCAATGAGGCCAATCTTCACGTCTGGCCGTGAAAAACCAAGGATCCAGACCTCAGGCAGGCTCAGCATAGCTCTCATACATCTGGTTGAAAAAAAAATTGAACTGGGCCGGGTGCAGTGGCTCACACCTGTAATCCCAGCATTCTGAGAGGCCGAAGCAGGTGGATCCCTTGAGGTCAGGAGTTTGAGACCAGCCTGACCAACACGGTGAAACCCTGTCTGTACTAAAAATACAAAAATTAGCTGGGCATGGTGGTGTGTGCCTGTAGTCCCAGCTACTTGGGAGGCTGAGGCAGGAGAATCGCTTGAACTTGGGAGGCAGAGGCTGTAGTGACCTGAGATTGCACCTCTGCACGCCAGCCTGGGTGACAGAGCAAGACTCCATCTCAAAGGAAAAAAAGAGTTGAACTGTCATCTCCAGCTTCCCATTTGGTACAAATTTAAAGCCAAGACACTATAAAAATGGAAACTATCTATGAGCTGCATATTCCAAAATACATACTCTAAAGACAAAGATTGGAACAGTCTCCCACATGGCGGTGCGAGCATAGACAGATCAAGTAACTAGGCGAGAACTACACTCTAAAATGGCTAAGCTGCTGCAGCTGCTGGTAGAGCTGCCTTCTAACGCGAGACACAGTGACTGACGTTATTCTTCCCTATTCTGTTTGTTTGGTTTTTTGAGACCGAGTCTCACTCTGTCACCCAGGCTGGCGTGCAGTGGCGCAATCTCGGTTCACTGCAACCTCTGCCTCCTGGATTCTAAGTGATTCTCCTGCCTCAGCCTCCTGAGTAGCTGGACTAGAGGCACACGCCACCATGCCTGGCCATTTTTTTTTTTTTTTTTTTGAGACAGAGTCTCACACTGTTGCCTGGGCTGGGTGCAATGGCGTGATCTCAGCTCACTGCAACCTCTGCCTCCCGGGTTCAAGTGATTCTCCTGCCTCAGCCTCCTGAGTAGCTGGGATTACAGGCACCCGCCACTACGCCTGGCTAATTTTTATATTTTTAGTAGAGACGGGGTTTCACTATGTTGGCCAGGCTGGTCTCGAACTCCTGACCTCATGATCTGCCCGCCTCGGCCTCCCAAAGTGCTGAGATTACAGGCGTAAGCCACTGTGCTGGGCTAAATTTTGTATTTTTACTAGAGACAGGATTTTGCCATGTTGGCCAGGCTGGTCTCGATCTCCTGACCTTGGGTGATCTGCCCACCTCGGCCTCACCAAGTGCTGGGATTATAAGCGTAAGCCTCCATTCCCCCCCTTCCTCCCTACTTTGCAAGTAGCCAGAGCCAGACATGAGACATCTCAGAACCAGAGTGAAGAATCTAAACTCCCTCTCGCACATATGGTGTCTATACATAAAGACAGATTGGTGGCCAGGCATGAAAGCTCATGCCTGTAATCTCAACACGTTGGGAGGTTGAGGTGGGAGAATGACTGGAGCCCTGGAGGCTGAGGTTACAGTGAACCATGACTATCCCACTGCACTCCAGCCAGGGCTACATAGTGAGTTCCTGTCTCTACAAAAAATTTAAAAAATTAGCTGGGCGTGGTGGCATGTGCCTGGGGTCCCAGCTACTTGAGAGGCTGAGATGGGAGAATCACTTAAGCCTGGCAGTTCAAGGCTGCAGTGAGTTGTGACTGCATCACTGCACTCCAGCCTGAATGACAGAGCAAGACTTTGTCCCCCACCCTCCCCCACAAAAAAAAACAAACGGCACAGGTTGGGCACAGGTCAGGGCAAGAGGAGGGAGAAGACATGCCCATGTAAAAACAGGGATTGATCAGACCCCACTCCACAGTGTGGCCAAGTACAGCGTACCTTCATACCGTCCACATCCAGCACACTGAGAGCCGAGTGACTGTCTGCAAAAGTCACCAGCATCTGCCCTTGGTTGATCCTGGAATAAATGATATGCCAAGTCAGTGCCAAGAACGACCTAGCAGCTCTCACGGATCCTCACCGACATCCCCTGGAACCATATCAACCAGGGGAGCAGTTACCTGACAAGAACAATTGTCCCATAATTCCCCAAGGTCTGCATGAGCTCAGTACGCAGGTCCTCAGGAAACTCGTTTTTCTCTTCTAAGGTCGGTGACTGAAGATTTATTACAACAGTGGCATCCAGGGGGCCCTGGAAAGAGGATACTTCCTGGAAAACCCTCTCCCGGGCACCCACATCAACTTCCTGAACTTCCACCTCCACGATCGCCAGCACGGGTCTGCGTTAGACAGCAACAAAAGAGGGATGACAGTTAGCCTGGGACAGATGTCCACACCCCCGGCCTCCAGTTCCCAGCTGCTGTCCCCCAGGGCTCTCCATAAACAATCAACGCCAACAACCTGCAAATGTGGCCATGGGCAGGTGGATTTGCAGGCTAGCTGCCCTGCCCTTGTGTTTTAGTCTTCATCTTTCCTTAATCTTAGTATCACCTTGGCATTTTTATCTAAAGATGATTTGAGGGGAAAAATAAAGTGTGGTTCTCTAACGACATATCCCAGTACTTAGAAAATAACCAGCCATCAGCAAAGATTTTTGACATGGTGATCCTTAGTACCTCCAAGGAGGTGGGGAAGCAGACATCTGCACTCTGCCAGGGGTGCAAGCATTTCAGAGGGCTACTTGGCACTTTACATAGAGTTCCAAAATTGTTCATCTCTTTTCATCTAGTAATCTCATTTCTTGGACCCTATTCTAAGGAAATGACCAGGGATTCAGACAAAGATTTAATGCATGAGGTTGATCATTTATAGCATTGTTCATGGGAGGGGAACAAAAGGGAAACGCTTTATTTTTATATTTTGAGTGAGAGTCTCCCTCTGTTGCCCAGGCTGGAGTAGAGTGGCACGACCTCGGCTCACTACAACCTCCGCCTCCCAGGCTCAAGTGATTCTCCTGCCTTAGCCTCCCAAGTAGCTGGGATTACAGGTGCATACCACCACGCCTGTCTTATTTTTGTATTTTTGGTAGAGATGGGGTTTTGCCATGTTGGCTAGGCTGGTCTCGAACTCCTGACCGCAGGTGATCTGCCTGCCTCGGCCTCCCAAAGTGCTGGGATTACAGGCATGAGCCACTGCGCCAGGCAAAAATGCTCCGTTTCTTAATGGAGAAACAGTTATGATGCATTCATGTAGTACTCTATGCAATCATTAGGAATAATGTAAAAATCCATGATGTAAACAGGAAAACAGTCCAGCAGGAAATAATACAGTCCTTATAGTAATTCTGACATAGGGATGGGTATTACTCTACTTACAAATTTTCAGAAAATCCTATATTACAAAAATTACGTAGCCTGATTGAAAATAGCTCAACTCTGGCCTGACTCCTGCCACTACTTTTTTTTCTTTCACAGCACATGTTTGTTTATTGTCTGTTTGTTCTGTCCAGAAAATTCCATGATAACATGGTCTCATCTGTTTTGTTCACTGCTTTTCTCCAGGCCAGCAACAGGGCTTGGCATGTAAGGGCCCTCAAGAAATATTGGTTAAATTAAGGTTTCAAAATACATTGAGCTAGCCAACCTTGAGGTCACACATCTGAAGATTCCTCAAGATTCACTTCTAGGTATGTATTTGCAACAACAGGTATCTAAAGAATTTAGAATTATCTAAAGAGTCGGCATGGTGGCTGTAATCCCAGCACTTTGGGAGGCCGAGGTGGACACATCACTGGAGGCCAGGAGTTGGAGACCATCCTGGCTAACATGGCAAAACCGTTTCTACTAAAAATACAAGAATCAGCCGGGCATGGTGATGCACGCCTGTAATCCCAGCTACTTGGGAGGCTGAGACATGAAAATCGCTTGAACCCTGGGGGTGGAGATTGCAATGAGCCAAGACTGTGCCACTGCACTCCAGCCCGGAGGACTCTGTCTCAAAAAAAAAAAAAAAAAAAAAAAAGTTTTTTGGTTGACCAACTGTTCCCCACCTTCTTTTTCTTAATTTCTTTCCCTGTAAAAGTTGAAACTGATATGAGAGTTTAGGCAGCAGCCTTGAGAAAATCAAACTCTTCCCTCTTCACACCCTCAAATGCCATTCTCTCCTCTGTCTTTACAGATGTTCTGCAGGGTGAGTCTTCCTCTGCAGCAATCCCAGTGCACAGGCACTGGTGCCCATGGTGCTCCCTCTGCTGCCTCCATTCTATCCTCAATGCATGATGCACAGAGCATTTAAAAAGCCCTGCATCCTAAGGCCAGGTGTGGTGGCTCACGCCTGTAATCCCAGCACTTTGAGAGGCCAAGGCGGGTGGATCATCTGAGGTCAGGGGTTCGGGACCAGCCTGGCCAACGTGGTGAAACCCCGTCTCTACTAAAAATACAAAAATTAGGCAGGCATGGTGGTGTGCACCTGTAATCTCAGCTACTTGGGAGGCTGAGGCAGGAGAATTGCTTGAACCTGGGAAGCAGAGGTTGCAGTGAGCTGAGATTACACCACTATACTCCAGCCTGGGCAGTAGAGCAAGACTCTGTCTCAAAAAAAAAAAAAAGTAGTGCATCCCATATTTGAAAACCCTATGGTGTTTGTAATAATAAAATCCTGGAGAAAATATTCATCAAGAGGTGAATGGGTAAGTTGTAAGTTCCATGGACATATTGAGTGGGATACTACACAGCAGTTACAAATGAATGAACCAGATCTATAACATCAACATGATTGTATCTCAAAAATAGTAACAAAAAAGCAAGTTGCACAACGACATCATTTAAGAAAATATAAAAGCCACAAAATACGTAGGTTGCATCTTTGAAATTTTCATAAATGTCATTTATGATATGAAGCAATGACAAAATGCTAACATTTATTAATTCTTGGTGGTGGGTCCACAGATATTTGTTCTATCATTCTTTGTTCTTTGGTGCATTGTATGAACACAAACGCACCCACACACGCACACACATCCCTATGGGGACAGCATGCATTTCCCTGTGGAGAGGGAGACGCTGCCTTCCCCAACACAGGAGAAAGCACCATGGAAGTGAAGACCTCACCTGTGATCAGATGCTTGTAGCTCCGCACGGCCGTAATACTGGAGGGCACCAGGAGACCAGGTGTGTCTGACTTTGGTGTCAACATCTAAATCACTGTCCAGAAGGTTGAGTTCTCCAGCTACTCGCAGGGGTTCCATTTGAGAGATCCATATAGAATCGAGTCAATATCCAAGAATGCAATCGTGAAACTTCCACAATAGAGGCCTACACCAGGAACCACCCCATGTCCCAGACTCATCCTCCTTACTCCTCGACCTTGAAGCCAGGCTTCCGATGCTTTGGGGCCTTTGGTTAAAAACATTCCACACATATAATTATTCAAAACAGCCATGACTGTGCCTGCAGTCCTCACTAGCGTGCCCACTGTGGGCTGGAGACACAGTGTTGCTGCCGGGTTTCCAGGAATCCCAGGAGGTTGGCAGCAATTGGTACAGTAAGTAAGAGCTGCAGGAGCTGAGAACACGCGGACTCATTCTGGGCCCTGCCTCTCAGAGTCCTGGGACCACACAGGTGTTCACAAACTCATCTGAAGGAAAATCTGTATTTTCTTTTTACAGATGCAATTTCCCGGCTATTCTCTCCTGAAATGTGTAATTAGGTTTTTTTTTTTTTTTAATGTACTAGTTAGATATTCTAACTTTAAATAAACTTCACTTCCTACCTGGGCATCAACAGTTGTTGAAAACATACTTGATAACTAAAGATTTTTAAAAACTTAACTTATTTTTACTGTGTCTTACTCATGTCCAATTTGGAATTAGGGCTTTAAGCAGGTAAGAGTGCAGCTGAACAAAACAGGCTGGATAAAGAACATGAGGGGGAGCATGGGGGGCAGGCAGGGAGGCAACCTCATGCTCCCCTACTCTTTCCCCACCCAGAAAAAAGAGGTGGGGGTGCGGGGGGAGCTGTGATGCAGGGGCAGGGGCAGGGAGAGCCAGGAGCAGATCTATTCACTGTCTCTAGAAAGAGGCCAGAGGAGATCGGGCGCAGTGGTTCATGCCTGTAATCCCAGCACTTTGGGAGGCCAAGACGGGCAGATCACCTGAGGTCGGGAGTTCAAGACCAGTCTGACCAACATGGAAAAACCCTGTCTCTACCAAAAACACAAAATTAGATGTGGTGCATGCCTGTAATCCCAGCTACTCAGGAGGCTGAGGCAGGAGAATGGCTTGAACCCAGGAGGTGGAGGTTGTGGTGAGCCAAGATTGCGCCATTGCACTCCAACCTGGGCAACAAGAGTGAAACTCCGTCTCAAAAAAAAAAAAAAAAGAGGCCAGAAGGGGTGGCTCCCTGAAAGCACAACTTCCAAAGCTTAGGGGTTAAGGTCTGGGGTGACTTTTGTGCCATCTGGGGTTATGAAGAAACTGATTTCTGTAGCAGCGCATGGGGCTGGGTAAATGTGACTTTCCCTCCACCGCATTTCTTATTCACCCTCTGCTGGCTCTAGAATGGGCATGGCCCCCTCACCTGTTTTATCAAAGGGATGTTTCTTCCTCCACCACAGCACCCTGTCTGTCCAGGCAGGGGTGCGGCATTTGTCGCTTGTATCATAGGCGGCTGAGCCGACATCATACTTGTAGGTGGGTCCAAAGTTAATGGCTCCTTCGTGAAAGTCCTTAAAAATCTATTGGGAGAAAAAGAAGTCATCAGGTCGCCTTAGTTTTAGATCCTGAATGTTATATACAAAAATGAAAACTGAAAAGGCAAGTCCCTATTCTTTTTTTTTTTTTTTGAGGCGGAGTCTCGCTCTGTCGCCCGGACTGGAGTGCAGTGGCCAGATCTCAGCTCACTGCAAGCTCCGCCTCCCGGGTTTACGCCATTCTCCTGCCTCAGCCTCCCCAGTAGCTGGGACTACAGGCGCCCGCCACCTCGCCCGGCTAGTTTTTGTATTTTTAGTAGAGACGGGTTTCACTGTGTTAGCCAGGATGGTCTCGATCTCCTGACCAGGTGATCCGCCCGTCTCGGCCTCCCAAAGTGCTGGGATTACAGGCTTGAGCCACCGCGCCCGGCCTTTTTTTTTATACTTTAAGTTCTAGGGTACATGTGCACAACGTGTAGGTTTGTTACATATAGTATACATGTGCCATGTTAGTGTGCTGCACCCATCAACTCGTCAGCACCGCAAGTCCCTGTTCTTAAAAAGTAACACAAGCTCCATTACATTTGAAAATCTGTCTGAAACTGGACATATGTGTGTCTTTTAATTAGCAAAAAAGTGATCCTTAGCTCATCCCACTGAAGGACACATCACCCTCGTATCTTCCTACCCGCTCCAGTGTCTGATCTATCCACTGTCTGCTTGTTGCCCCCCAGGAGACAGTGCAGGGTCCGAGGCAGGGGTCGGGGTGCTCATCTTTACAGTCCCATGCCTGGTGTGATGTCCGGCCCACAACCACCGAGACCTTCATCCATGTTTGTTGACTAAATGAGCTAAGTACACAGAGCACAGAGTGAAAGTCACCTCTCCTCTCTCTCTCTCCTCGGGGTCTTGCTCTTTTGCTCAGGCTGGAGTGCAGTGGCACAATCATGGCTCCCTACAGCCTTAACCTCTGGGGCTCATGTGATCCTCCTGCCTCAGCCTCCCAAGTAGCTGGGACCACAGGCGCTCACCGTCATGCTTGGCTAATTTTAGCTTTGGTAGAGACAAGGTCTCTCTGTGTTTCCCAGGCTGTTGGCAAACTCTTGGGCTTAGGAAATCCTCCCGCCTCGGCCTCTCAAAGTACGGGGATTACAGTCGTGAGCCTCTATGCATGTCCTTCTTTTTTGTGTTTAGCTTTGGTTTGGCCTTGCTTCCATGGGAAGACCAAGGGACAGACACACCCTCATTCTCTCGGGGATCACTGAAAGGATGTGAGAATGTTGGTGGTAGGAAGACAGGAAAACCTGCTTTAGGAGGTTGGTGTGGTCTCTTGTCCATGTGGCAACCCTTTAGCACTCCACACACTGGCAGGGGCTGAAATGGGAAGACACAGTAAACTTCCAAGAACGTCCAATCTTGCTTCAGGAGAGACCTTATCTGCCCTGTCCTCACACTTTTTTTTTTTTTTTTTTTTGAGATGGAGTTTTGCTCTTGTCGCCTAAGCTGGAGTGCAATGGCACAATCTCAGCTCACTGCAACTTCCACCTCCTGGGTTCAAGTGATTCTCCTGCCTCAGTCTCCTGAGTAGCTGGGATTACAGGCACTTGCCACCATGCCCAGCTAATTTTTGGATTTTTAGTAGAGATGGGGTTTCACCATGTTGGCCAGGCTGGTCTCGAACTCCTGACATCAAGTGATCCGCACGCCTTGGCCTCCCACAGTGCTGGGATTACAGGCATGAGCCACTGCGCCTGGCCTGTACTGTTTTTTTGAAACAGGGTCTCACTTTGGTTGCCCAGGCTGGAATGCAGTTGTGTTATTTTGGCTCACTGCAGCCTCAACCTCCTGGGCTCAGGTGATTCTTTCACCCCAGCCTCCAGAGTAGCTGGGACTACAGGTGTGCACTACCACCAGGCTAATTTTCTTGTATTTTTTAGTAGAGACGGGGTCTTGCTATGTTGCCCTGGCTGGTCTCAAACTCCTAGACTTAAGTGATCCTCCCACCTCGGCCTCCCAAAGTGCTGAGATTACAGGCGTGAGCCACTGCACCTGGCCCTCACACATTTAACCAGCTTCTTTCTCCACAGGTAATTTCATCTCAGCCCATCCTGCTAGGAAGCAAACAGGCACTAAAATAACAGTATTAGGAGGAGGGGAAGGTCGGCCAGGCACGGTGGCTCACGCCTGAAATCCCAGCACTTTGGGAGGCCAAGGTGCACGGATCACCTGAGGCCAGGAGTTAGATGATGAAACCCCCTCTCCACTAAAAATATAAAAGTTAGCCAGGTGTGGTGGCGCACCCCTGTAATCCCAGCTACTCGGGAAGCTGAGGCATGAGAATTACTTGAACCTGGAAGGCAGAGGTTGCAGTGAGCCAAGATAGTGCCACTGCACTCCAGCCTGGGTGACAGAACAAGACTCTGCCTCAAAATAAAAAATAATGATAATAATAATAAAAAAAAAGAGGGACAGGACGTGTGTATGAACAGCCACTCCTGTACTAAAACCTCACAAGTCCACCTGTTTCCTACAATGTTGGAAACAGTGAAATCCACTCACAGAACTGAATTTGCTGCACCAGCCTCTACATCTCATAGATGTCATTCCATCTTGGAGCAGCTGCTAAAAAATACGTTTAAAGCACAACTTACTTTTCCACTTGATTTCTGTAGTTGTAGTTGATCAAATTCCAGAAGTTTCTTCCAGTCTTGGCGTTTAACAAAATAGAAGACTTCTTCATAAGTAAGATCAATGCGGTAGTTGAAATCGCCGCACCAAAATACATAATCATGAGAAAAAACATTTCTCCCCTAAGTTGAAAAGAAAATAATAATCATTCAGCCCATCTTGCAAGGAAGGTGGGAGAGGGGAGAAAAACAAGCTCACTGGGACAAGCAGGAGTGTTTTTCTTAAAATGTTACTTAAAAAACAGAAAGTTTTCTACTAGAGCATCTCATTTTTCACTCATCCCATACAACTATGGAGGCATTTTTACACGGCTTAATTTTAAATAGTAGTGTTTCTGAGTGGTTTGAGGGAAGCTCCTACCCTAAACGGAGGAGAGCAACATGGCCAGCATTTCCTCCACGGATCCCGTCCGGAAGACCAGATGCACCCTTGCTTTGGAGTGTCTGCTCCTAGGAAGCAGCACCCAGCATTCAGCATTAGGAGAATGAGGTTTCTAAAGAGCAGCATACATGCTCAGGATGTGCACCTTCATATAACTTCCTGAGCTTTTTCAGGTGACCCTTCTCCATCTCTCACTCCTCCTTCCCATCCTGCCCAGTCCTAGGAACCCACAGCCCCAGCTCAGCCCCGGAGAGCTCCCGGGGTCCTTGCCTTTCCTGTCTCTTCCCCAGGAATCACAATGACAGCAGCTGCTGCGGATCAACTATCCGCAAGGGCTGGGCTCTGTTCCAGGTGCACAAAGCAGATACCACCAGCTCTCTCTTCGATTAAAAAAACAAACAACAAAAGTTCAGAAACAAAGGCACTTGCTGAAGGTTACACAGCGAGTGCATGATACAGATGGGATTTCAGCTCCCATCTGCCTAGCTCCCAAATCAGTTTCTCTTCTCCTATGAGGCATTTCCACTCCCCCCATGACAATAACCTGGACAGAAGATTAAATGGGTCCCAACCAAATAAAATGAGTGTCTAGACAACACTGCCAAACAGAACTTTCTGCAGCTCCAGAATGTTCTCTGTGCTGTCTGATGCGGGAGCCACTGGCCACGTGGATACTGATCATTTTCAATGTGGCCAGTGAAAGCAAGGAATTTTAAATGTTATTTAATTTTAATTAATTTAAATTTAAATAGCTACTTATGGCCAGTGACTATGGTATCAGACAATATCAGTGTAGAATGTTGGCTGGGCACGGTGGCTCATGCCTGTAACCCCAGCACTTTGGGAGGCTGAGGCAGGCGGATCACTTGATGTCAGGAGTTCGAGACCAGCATAGCCAACATCTCTACTAAAAATACAAAAACTAGTTGGGCCTGGTGGTGCATGCCTGTAATCCCAGTTACTCAGGAGGCTGAGGCAGGAGAATCGCTTGAACCCAGGAGGTGGAGCTTGCAGTGAGCCAAGATCACACCACTGCACTCCAGCCCGGGCGACAGAGCGAGACTCTGTCTCAAAAACAAAAACAAAAAAGAAGTGTAGACTGTTAACAGGTCCCTCAATATTTTTATTGTAGAAAAGAACTACATTATAAATCCTTTACTTATTATGTATCCCAAGCTTACTATGTCAAAGTAGCACTTTTTTTTTTTTTTTTAGATGGAGTCTTGCCCTGTCACCCAGGCTGGAATGCAGTGGTGCGATCTCAGCTCACTGCAACCTCTGCCTTCTGGGTTCAAGCAATTCTCCTGTCTCAGCCTCCCGAGTAGCTGGGATTACAGGGGCACGCCACCACACCTGGCTAATTTTTTTTGTATTTTCAGTAGAGATAGGGTTTCACCATGTTGGCCAGGCTGGTCTCGAACTTCTGACCTCAGGTGATCCGCCCACCTCAGCCTCCCAAAGTGCTGGGATTACAGGTGTGAGCCACCGTGCCTGGCCCCAAAATAGCGCTTTTTGAGTGACAAGGGTTAGACTTCTTTTTTCTTTTTTTTTCCTAAACTACATTACACACAATTGAAAACTTCTCAACTCATTTGTTTCTTTTTTAACATAAGAAATAACTCCAACAAGAATTGTGGCACTTGTTAATGAAAACTAAAGAAATTTTGCCTTGAGTGCTCATGCAGCCCAGTAAAATGGGACATCAGTTTTAAGGATCTCTTCTCACAGGGAAGAGCTCCGTGACCCAGCCCACCACCTCTCAGACAGTGGAATATTTTGCGACAAGAACAGCTGAAGTCTATCCTCACTTCATGGAATAGGTGGGCCTCATGTGTGTCACACGCTGAAGCTGTGCCGGGTAGCATCTTTGCACAGGAAGGAGAACATTAATGTCTAGATTTGAAAAGAAAATCCTCCAGTTTCAGAATGAAACCCTCTGGACTGCCACGAGAGGGCACTGTGTGGTTCACTATTGTAGCTTCGAGGACAGGGAGGATCCGGGCTCCTTGCTCAAGAACCATGTTCCTGGTCAAAAAGGGTCCACTGGTCAAAAGGGTGTTCTTATCTGAGCCACCACAGAAAGTACATGTGAAGACTGTGAATCTCAGGAAGGTGGAGTCTCAGGCTGTGTGGATTCAAATGCCCTTCACCACTTGGACAGGACAGACCATGGACACAGTTTTCTTCCCTAAACCATCACTTGAATCAGAAAATCAGAAAATGCACACACACAAAATCCAGCGACCATGTAGACACTCAGGAAATGTACAGCAACAGGAGAGGAGGGATGCTGCAGAGCTGGCTCCCTCCAGGCGCACGGCTAATCCTACCCCAGGTCAATTCCATGGGGTGACACAGCCTTCTCCCCCTCCCCCAGCGCTGAGCCCTCCAAGCAGGGGCCCTCCCTGTGGTTGTGTTCCCAATGCCTGGCTCCTATCAACAATCACGTTTGGGACTGAACTGAGCAGGGAGGTGCTGGCCGCCCCCACGGCACCGCTCACCATTGGGAAGCAGAGTTTCTGGGTGATCTCCTTGTAGTCTTCATTCCGCTCCTTCACCTGGGACTGTCCGGCTGTCAGGTGGCTACATATGAAGCAGAAGCTGGTGCTGTGGAACTGGAAGCGGATGCCGACGGCGCCCTTGTTCCCGGCCTTGCCCCCCATGCCCGTCTTCACTGTGTCGATGGCCACGTCCCTGGAACAGAAGGATGTGTGCATGCTGTCAGGTCCTGAAGGAGAAACATGTCCCTGCTTTGTCACAGAGAAGGGAACAGCAGCAGCTCAGGACCTGCCGCTCTGAGTGCTCCAAAATCATCAGCTCAGAGTCTGTCCAATTCAACAAAGCGGACACTTTGGCCATCATCGACTCCCGGTCAGGAAGCCGCCTCCCTCCTGCTGCCCACTGCTGCCTGGACACCTCCTCCACGCCCCATCTGGGAAGCGCTCATTGCTCACCTGAGCACCCCGTGAAGCTGAAGACAGGGCAATCCCTGCATCTCCCCAGCTTCTCACTGCCACCAGGAGCAGCACGAATATCACCACCCACCAGCCCACCCCACTCCTGTGCAGCTGTCATGCCATGCATGGGAGGTGTCATCTGGGCAATCAACTTTTTAATTATTATTATTATTACTTTGAGACAGAGTCTCACTCTGTCACCCTGGCTGGAGTGCAGTGGTGTGATCTCAGCTTACTGCAACGGTGGCCTCCCAGGTTCAAGTGATTCTCCCACCTCAGCCTTCCAAGTAGCTGGGATTACAGGCACCCACCATCACACCCGGCTAATTTTTGTATTTTTAGTAGAGTCAGGGTTTCACCATGTTGGCCAGGCTGGTCTTGAACTCCTGACCTCAAGTGATCTGCCTGCCTTGGCCTCCCAAAGTGCTAGGATGACAGGCATGAACCACCACGCCCAGCAATCAATGCATTTTAAGAGCTAGGAAACCAGCAGCTATTTATGCTGGGCTGGGTAGGTGGTCTCAAACGGACTTTTATGCAACGCCAGAGCCTGCTCGCATTAAAATGCCAACTCATAATGCATACCAGTCCATAGAAACATGGGCTACAAGCACATTTGTTAACATTTCCACAGCTGTGCCACACACTGAGGCCTGCTGGTGCATCTGCTCCCTGGTAGACAAGGTTGGAGGGATGACTGATGGAAGGGGTGGAGGCGGAAGCAGCTTAGGGCTAAAGGTGCCTGAAGCCGAGGACACTGAGCCTGGGAAACGTTGTGCTCCTTAGTTCTGAGACCTTTCTCTCACCCTCACCCTGCCCTTGCCTTTAACCCTTACTAATCTTCACCTGCTAACCTGGGATACTGCCAAGCTGGCAAAATAACACAAGCAGAGGGACAGGGACCTAAACATCTTCTAAAATCAGAGAAGAGGATTACGGGCAGCACTGCCTTAGTCTCCAGGTGCAGCAGGGGTGCACCCGTGGGGCTCTAGACAGGCACAGGCCCTTCCCGGGACCCAGGGGCTCAGTGGGGAGGTCAGTTCAATGTTTGCTGCCAGCCCGCCGAAAGGTTGGTGGAAATTCGAAAGCCATGAGTAGGCCCAGGTGGAAAGATGAGGCCATCCGCAAGCTGGAGAAAAGATGAGTTCCTCCAGCATCCAAACACCCACACCCCAAGAGGAATGCAGCCCCTAAGCTCGCCCCCTTTCCGACACTCACAAAGCATGCACCTTGGAGAAATGACAAGGAGGCCCCAGTTGTAAAGGCCCTTTCTACTTAGAATTCTTTTAAAAAGAGACAAAAGAGTTGGCATTTCCCAGTGAGTTACTCAGCTCTTGGTCAGAGGTTTCCTGTCTGTAAGATTCCAACAAGGAACCCCTTTCCTTGCACAGAATTGAGCTTGGGCGATGACAATCATGTAACACTCTTTCTAAGAGTTCAGCTTCCTGAGTTGGACGTTTCCCATGGTGGCTTTTTAATTGCCAGACAATATTCTATTCAGCCCAGTTTTTCCTAGGGGGTTTTTGCTACATTTATCTAAAATAATGGCAAGTCCTGATTCCTGTTACAGAAGGGGATGGGGGAGGAGGAGGAAGTCAAAGAACAAAACACAAAGACTAACAACCCCTTGTTCCCCAGATGTGTGTAAACGGAATGTTCTTACCTGATGAACGGGACATGGTATGGACGTACAAAGATATAAAGACAGACGCCCACCAGCTGTGCCGAAGTCAAGAGAATGTATCTATGAGAGCGTGAGATAGCTTTCTGAAGCTGCTCACCCCACATCTTCTTGTTGGTAGTACTGGAAGAGAAAAGGAAACGACGCTGTTTACAGATGGCTGGAAGCACATCTATCTCCCACCTACCAAATGCTCCAGCCCAAGCCTATTCTCTTTGCAGAACTGATTTCACACTGCCTGCACCCCAATATGAGTGTCATGCTTTCCTTCTTCTAGTGGAGGATCTGGGTATTTTTGGCCATGTCTCACACACCACAGCAGCCCTTCCTTGACCTCTGAAACCCAACCCAGGACCTTCTCAGAGCAGCCCCACAGAGTCAGTCTTATTTATTTGTTCAGAAAGTTCCTTAAAATAAAGCCAGGCCAGTTTAGCAGGGGGTGGGGGAATGTCCAGTTGACTTCGTATCAAATACAAATCCAGTGGTTTTGATTTTTTCCTTTGCCCTGGTATGCAGGAGGAAAGTACCTCTTCCCAGCACTGGCGCTTTCTCACCTCTCCCTAGGAAACATGAGTCAACCACTCTCCCAGTCCCAGCCCCACCCTTCCCTTGCATCCCAGGTCCACACATGCCAGCTCCCTCTGGCAGCGTAAATCAGCCTCAACAAGTGGCCAAGGCCAGAGCACTGCAGAGAAAACACAGCAATCATCAGCCCTTCCTTTTACTTCCTAAGTAGCAGGGAAAGAACGGGGCGGTGCATGTGTGAGCATGGAGAAGGAGCCAGGTGACAGATCCCCACACAGCCAGAGCCACAGCTTAGCTGACTCAGAAGCAGGCTGGCTCCAGGAGAGCCTCAGAGGCTCCTCTCCCAGCCAGGCACCTGACTCAGGAAGTCCCCGCCCGGCCCCACACACCTGGCCCCTTACCTGGCATTGACAATATTCCCTGCGCTCAATTCCACCATTTCTTCAAACCCCACAGCAAATATGTCAGCTGGGCTGCTGTCATCTGGGGAGCAAGGCAAGAGATGACAGAAGTCAGGACCACCAAGCCCTGCATTATGAGTTCATAGGGTTCCCCAGTCCCCTCTCCCAAGCCACACTGTCCACTGCCTGAGTCCAACTCCAGGTGGCTATCATTGCTGCTGGGAACTGCCCCAGTGGAATCTGCTTCAGAAATACCTGGCTTAAATGTAGCACAGTGAGCCCAGAGGGGCCCTCCATCCATTCTGTTCCCTTTGAACAGGGGAGAGGTCAGAGTTTAATATAACCCTGTAGCCATTGCCTGAATCTCTCCAGTCACGACCTCTGACACCCAGTCTCCTGAGCCCCCAAGCCCAGCCATAGCTCCTGCAGAAAGTGAGATGCCTGCCTCCCCAGGGTCCAGCCAGGAGGACGTGGCCTCTGTCAGTTAGAGGCCAGGCAGGCTGTCCACTTCCTTCTCTGTTGGCCACAATGGGCAACGTGGAACCTCTAGTTTCCCTGACTTAAAGCTTTTTCTTTAAAAAAAAAAAAAAGAAAAAACAATCTCTGTCCCTCTGTCTGCTTGGCAGCAGTAACCACAGCACTTTCCTTTCCTTCTCTGGAACCTGGTGCATCTCTAGTGGGACTGCTGGGGAGCCTGCTAGTGTCTTCCCCAAAAAGATCCCCTGCAAAACACCAGCCAGCTTGCTAACAACACGCACACCTTCCTGCAGGGAAAAGAAGAGGAGTCACTTCAGTGGGGAGAGGAGGGATGGCTCTTGAGCCACAGCTGTGCTAAGCACCCTCTGCATTGATGGGCCTGCTCCAGAGGGTATCCTGAATGGCTTCTGGAGGCACAAGCAGCAACTCAGGCTACCACCGACACAGAGAACCCCAGTGGCTCTGAATGGTAGACTCTGCCACCTGCCCTCTGAGGCAGAAAGGAGGGCACAGATGGCGTGTGCAGAGGAAGGGACGGGGCTCTGGGCACCACCTAGGCAGCTGTGGGGCATGAATGTCCACATGGGCCACCACGTCAGCTGGACCACAGGTCACTCACCAACAGGCAAAAACCTGAAACACAAGTGTCTTCCTGAGTCCAAGGAGGCAAAAAAAAAAAAAAAAAGTAAGGCCCCTGAGTCAACGCTGACTGTACAAGAATCACTTATTCTTCAGATCTTAAGTTCTGGGGCCATTCAATAGTGTATCTTACAAGATAAAAGGTGAGGTGTCAACATTTGGAATTATTTTATTCCTAAATAGCACATGGATTATTTTGTGACTACTTCAAGCAGATGAATAGAGTTGGTTTGGGGAGAGGCAGGGATGAGCCGTTCTTGGTCAATATCAACACTAAAGGCAGGGCCAGGCGCAGTGGCGCACACCTGTAATCCCAGCACTTTGGGAGGCTGTGGCAGAGGGATCATCTGAGTTCAGGAGTTCGACACCAGCTTGGCCAACATGGCAAAACCCCATCTCCACCAAAAATACAAAAATTAGCTAGGTGTGGTGGTGGGTGCCTGTAATCCCAGCTACTCAGGAGGCTGAGGCAGAAGAATTCCTTGAATCTGGGAGGCGGAGATTGCAGTGAGCCAAGATTGTGTCACTGCACTCCAGCCTGGGTGATGAGTGTGAAACTCGTCTAAAAACAAAAAACAAAAACAAACAAAAACAAAACACTGAAGACAGGCCTGGCTCCCGTCCTCACAGTTACATGGCTCTAGAAGCCACACCTTCAGCCTGGTGACAAAAAGATTCTACTGATGAAAGCCTAAGACTTCACCATCACTGTATGCAAAGAGAAAAGAGAGATTCACCATCTGCTAACTCTTCCAAACATTCAGGAAAGGAAAAAAGTCAAAGTTACTTGTGAGGCAGCATTCTTGACCGTTAGACCACGGTGCAATTTAAACACTGTGAGGAGGGAAAACACAAAGACGAAATTCCACAAGACGATGGCCACTAAAAGGTCAAGCCTGACATGTCAGGTGAGGTGGAATTGGATTTTGTCTCCCCCGAAGCCACTGCCCTCACCCTGGGATTCAGCAGCGCCCGAGAGCTGGGGTGAGTCGAGCAGCCAGTCGGTCAGCTCCGCCGTCCTGAGCAGGTTGCTCCGAAACTGCTTTCCTCCATTCACGTTCCAGGTCCCCATGGCAATCCGGATCCGCTTGAAATTTGTGAATTCAGACTGACGCTCAGTCATAGCTTTCAGGATCCTGGGAGTCACTGTCAGGAGGCATAAAAAGGCACATTTCTTTGCAGTTCCAAAGCTCAGGCATCCTCCAAAAAGAAGAGGCTGCCTGGCAGAGACAGATGGTTCATGAGCCTCTAGAGATAAACCAGGGTATGCTCCTTAGGAAGGCGACAAAAGGTTTAAAACCATGGTCACCATGGTGCTTCCCTTACGGCATTTCTGCAATAAAGGCGTGAAAACATAAGACTGGAAACTCACCATCTACACCGCTGTCCCCAACTGAAGCCAGAAGCTATGGGACATCAGATCACAGGGATCTCAGACATGACAGGGAAAAGCCATGTCCTCACTGTCCACTCCGTGGAAGAACAAGGCATAGGAATTTAAGCCAGGGCATGCTGTAACTGACCACATTTCAATGTGGATGTGCCCATATCCACTATACCTTTAAGTGTCCTACCAACCCAGACAGCCACCTTTGCATCCTCTGCCTTCCAGCCTGCATGTCTGATATGTTTTGTTTTGCCCCAGACTTAAGGCTTTAAAAGGTCACTACACAGAACCATCACCATCCTCTCAATAGCCAAAATATATTCCATCGTTTAAACTTGTGACGTAACCCAAATCTAACTCATGTCTGCCTTGCTATTAAATAAGACTCACTGTACAACATGGAGCTTCGTTCACCTTTTATAGAGCTGGCATTGTTTCCAGAGTAGAAACTAAATATCGCCTGGCCTGTCGGAAGCCAAATAAGCGCTCCCCCAGTGAAGAAAGAGTGAGAGTGGAAAAGGGCCATGAACTCATTTTAAGCATGGGCTAGTCCATTTTTCAAAAACACCTGATGTTTCTAAAGCGAAACTTGTCCATTCTTGTAAGGAAAAATGCTGGGTTTCTCCTCCTTTTTCCATGAGACCTAATATGTTTACAGGCTCAGGTAAGAAGATGTCATTAAAATGCTCTCAAAGGAACCTCCTATATTGATGGAACCACGCTGTGTTGCCGCTGAGACCCGAAGGTGCCCTCATCCCTGGGAGATTACAGCATCCTCCTCCTCCTTCCAAAACAGAAACTGGAGGCCAACTTCATGGGAAGCTCCCAAGGCCAACATCACCTGCTAAAGGCCCAAGAACCCAAGCAGCTGAGGAAGTTTCTGGAGTGGGTGAGCGTTCAAAGGCACCGATGCGTTTAGGAGAGTGCATGGCCTCTCGCTGAGCCCGCCTGGTGTCTCCCGCTTCTCAGGATGGAAACACAGTGCAAGCTGAGACAGAGGATGTGTGAGCTCCCGGGCCTAGCTGGAAAGCACAGGCTCCCGGGAGAGGCAGTGACAGCTGCAAGGTGCATGGTCCACTGCTCAGACACCAGGCACGTCTGCCACCCACTCTCTGGATGGCACAGAGGTGGTGGGAACATGGGGCCGCGGAGCCCCCGCCTTCCCGCCTCCCCCTGTCCGTGGCGGGCCCTACCCAGGAGTGCTGTGCTGTCCAGCAGCATGCCCCCTTTGTCTGCCACCTCCTCGCCGTAGACGTCCCCAACCAGCAGCAGCTTGATGGCCTCCTGCTTCACCCCGTCGAAGAAGTTGGACTGGATGGTTCGAGACATGGACCGGGCTCCATCCTTCAGCTTCCCCACCTGCCAAGAGCCCAGACCGCAGGCCGTGAGGGGGGTCCCTGGGGCCCCCACCCTGCCCCCTTGGCGGGGCCCTACCTTGGCCTTCCCTTCCAGGGACCTGCTGCCTGTGAACACCTTGCTCAGGCTGTGGCCATTCAGAGACCACATGGCTTTGAAGGACTCCACAAAGCGGTCAACAATGGGTTTTGAACTCAGCCCCAGGGTCTCGAGCTGCAGATGCAGGACCTGGGGAGGAATAAGGAATGGCTGTCACTGGTTTCTCCCACAGAGGCCCCACAGCCACTGTCCCAGGAGGTTCCTTATTCAGCAGCCTGTGGATTATGCCATGTCCTGGAAGACCCTGTGCCCCTCCAGAGGATGAGGAGTTCCTACAGCAGACAGTGACTTCCCATACCTCACCCCAACTTTATCTATAGGGTCCATCCAAGCCCTCCTCTGACCACCCAACACCTGACCTCCTGGCTACACAGCCAGAGGCTGAAAAGCAAACAGTGGTGGACAGGAGGGGGCACTGACCCCGCTGTTCATACTAAACCCCCTAGCCAGGAGAGGTCAGCCAGACAGCTGTGGCCACGCAGATCCGGGTCTCCCTCCCCAGCTTCAAATCCAGCCTCATCCGGCCAGCCTCACACTGCCTTTGGCCAATGGTGCGTTCACAATAATCATTACACAACTGCTCTTCCCTAGGAGCCTTTGGGCCACCATGTCTGGGATGCATTTCACAAGAGGCTGTGAGAAAGCGTGCCTATGACAGAGAAAGCAGCCACCTGGGGAACCCCTCTCTGAATGTCCCAGTGTCTCCCTGTCCACCTTCCCCACAGTTAGAAAGTTGTCTCAGTGATGCCACCCTCATCTTGCCGCTAAAGGTGCTCAGCTCAGCCTGTGCAGCTTAAGTCATAGGACCTGGCACAGATGGCCGAAAAGGCTGCAGCAGGGACGCACCTCGAGCGCGATGAAGCTCTGCACAGTGTTGGTTCGGTCCAGGCAGTCAAGACAGTTCATCCGCAAAGTGCCTTTCTGAAAACTTAGGACAAGAAGAAATGTAAACAGTTATAAGTTGTGTTCAAAGAAGCAGTGGCCATAGCACAGTGGCCCATGTCTAACTGTCGACTCCCAAGGAAACATGTTCTTTTTTTTTTTGAGACAGAGTCTCACTCTGTCACCCAAGCTGGAGTGCAATGTCACGATCTTGGCTCACTGCAACCTCTGCCTCCCTGGTTCAAGCAATTCTCCTGCCTCAGCCTTCCGAGTAGCTGGGACTATAGGTGCGTGCCATCACATCCAGCTAATTTTTGTATTTTTACAGTGTTTCACAACATTGGCCAGGCTGGTCTCGAACTCCTGACCTTGTGATCTGCATGCCTCGGCCTTCCAAAGTGCTGGGATTATAGGCGTGAGGAAACATGTTCTAAGAACCCCCACCTCCTCACCAGTAGACCCCCAGAAACCCCAGTGTCCATCCCAGTGGATCCCCAGCATTGCTGGAAAGGCAGGCAGACCCCAGGACACACACTCAGCAGCCTGCACAACTGGGTCATTTTAAGTTTAGCTGGTCCTTGTTATTTATAGCAATTATGTTCTATAAAGTTGTAGGAACACTGAATTGGACATGAACACAGAACCATCGGTCCTAGGGGAGATATAGGGTTAGGTTCCTGCAAATCTCTGGTCACATTTTCATCAACTGATCAATATACAAACTTGTTTTATATATGTTTCCATATAAAGACACCTTATTGAATATATATATTTGTTTAATTAACACTGAACCATGGCCGACAGCATTGTAACTCATATCGGGACAAAGCTTATCTTAATGTGCATTTTCTCCATAAAGCACACCACCACCTTCTTGTGCTCAGAAGTGCTAGACAGTTCTTCAGCACAACGCTTGGGGCCATACTAAACCATGAGATCCCCGAACAAAGAGGGGCTCCTAACAAAGACACCACAAATGTGAAAACCGGTACTAAATCTCAAAAAGGACACTTGTTTACATACGAGGGCTGAAATAAGAAGACAGAGTATCACCTTGTTTGATCTCAGCTGGAAGCATGTACATGTGACTCAAATTGTCACTGCTCTGCACACATCTGTGAATGTCCAGGTAAAAATCCTTTGAGTACTGATTTTGGGGTTACAAATAAGTTTTAAGGAAGAGGTAAATTAGCCAATATGGAATCTGCAAATAATGAGGACCCCCTGCATGTGACGTGAGGGAACTGGACTTCGTTTTCCTCCTCTGCTCTGAACAAAGCAGTCCATACCCTGGTCTCCTCGAGCAATCTAAGTTTATGCCAGCCATCCCACTGGGACTGTGGCCCACACTCTCACAGGCCTGCATCCCAGCGTGGAGCTCCATGTTTAAATGCAGTCCCCTTTATAAGTTCATTTCTTTTGCCAGAAAACCATGCCTCAACATCTCCTTGAGAAATTCAAAAGCCTGTCTCCTATTGTGGGAAGGGAGAGGAGAAGCTGGAACCCAAGATTCCCAATGTCGCCAAGCTTATGACCCAGGAAACCGCAAGGGTAGCTGAGTGGGGAGGGAAGGAAGCCGCCCCTCACAGGGCACATGTCCTCTATGTCCTCTATGGTGCAGCCCCTCTGCCACCTCACCCAGCAGAAGGCACAGCACGCAGCGAGCCTCACTGTGGACTGACGCTTCCCCCCCAGCAGAAGACATGGCACAGTGTGCAGCGAGCCTCACCGTGGACTGACGTTCTCCCCCTTCGTGAACACATCAAAGTCCTCCCAGTGCAGCTTTAACTGTGGCCTCAAGAGGGTCTCCAATTTCTCTAGCTTCCCGCCTTTGGCAAACTGATGGAAGTCAAAATTGATCATAGGCGTGTCGCCTGCGTGGCAAGAAGCCCAGAGCAGCTTCTGAAAAGAGGAGGGGAGGGCGGTGAGGGGAGCAGAGGGAAGGAAGGACAAGGAGGACGAGTTCCTTGCATAGCTTGACCCGTGCGGCTAACCAAGGTGACTTGCCACAGGACATGCTTTAGCTGGAAGCTCACAATGGACCAGGCAGTTAACCCTGAAAGGGAAGCACAGGACAAAGGCCCTGGGGGGACAAAACCCACACAGAGCATCTTGCTTGCGAAAGGGCAGAAGGTTCCCCTTGGACAAAAGAAGCCAGAGCAGGTGTGGTCCCCTGGGGAGATCATACTCCTGCAGGGCTCCCCGGAGGGCACAGGTGTGGAAAGACTGCTCTGTTCTTCAGGTGGCCCAGGTGGCCCAGGTGCCCCAGGCCCTCAGAGATAGCAGGGCTGCAGTAGGCTGCAGAGCTCATAATCCAGCTCCCCGTTGCCCTGGTAACTGGCCCCAGCCTGCTGCATACCAGCCTCTGGTGGCTGTGCTCTGAAGAGACCAAGTCTCCAGCTGAAGTGGCCTAGGTGGGTCCCACATCCCGATGCTATTTCAGAATGGTCAGGGAGCCAGAGTGAAGGTGGGGACAGATGGGAAGCAGGGCAAGGGGCTGCTGATGACACCATGATGCCCTTAAGAGCCCTCCCTTCCATATGAGGCTCCCCTGGCCTGGCAGCTCCCTGGCTTTCTCCCCAGAGAGACAGCCCCGTGATAAAGGACAAACTGTCTGCCTACCCAGGCCACCCGGCTTCCAGGCCTCTCACACCCTGTACCCATGCCCTTGTGGCTTCAGGTCAGGCCAGTCCAGCCTCTGCCCAGCCAGAGGTCCTAGTAACTTGGAAGGACTAGAAGGACTTGGGGGTCATCTGGTCTGACTCAATGTGACCACCTGTGATAGGCCTGAGCATAAATCAATGCAATGCTGTCATTGTCAGCCAAGTCTTGCTGTGAGCAAGAAGCTGGAGGAGCCCAACTGGTGGCTCAGTGCCATGCATTCCGGAGCCAGTGCTTCATCCAGCAGGACTGATGGCCACTGGGCCCTGGGCAGGCTGCCGGGCCGCCAACCTTGGTCTGGGCCGAACTGATGTGGCTGAGGACCATCCCAGGCAGGGCCATGACCCAGGTCTCCAGCTAGAGTATCCCTCCCTACCTGGCCAGGAGCCCACCCTTCCCCGTATGAGGTGGCTGCCATCTCCCGCCCTCACTAGTGCCGGGCACTTCACCCACTGATGGGAGGGGCCACAACTCAAGGCATAGGGGAAAAAGACTTGGGGTTCTTACTATTATTCTTATTTTTTGGCTTTCTTTTTTTTTTTTTCCTTCTTCCTTCAAATTAGCAGCCAGCATCACTGCCAAGATGGGTGGGAACGGAGACACTTATGGAGCTTGTTGCTAATAGCAACAAACCAAACAGGAAAAGCAGGTCTGGCCAAATAAAATTGGCAACCAGGAAGTGCCTGCTCTGAGCATGAGTATGTGGCATTTCTAAGCAGAGGGAAAGGCTCAGAGATGGCCTTCCCCCCCAGTGAGGCGACTTTGAGCTCTCTCTGTAAGGGATATCCTTGAGCTTTAAACGAGAGTTTTCCTCTATTAGGCAGGGGACATGGAGGCTGGTAAAGGAACCAGGAACCTCCATGGCTCATTCTAGAATGTCTTGCGCCTGGGGAGCAGGGGGCGCGGGCTGGAGGCCTGGGATCCATGTACAGGGACAGACCCTGCCCAGGTGGGCGGAGTCTCTTGCTCCCATGGCTCTGTGACTCTGCCCAGGATCTCTGTCCAGGTTCGCCAGGAAAAGCCCCCAGGGAACCCTGAAGTTGCCCATGGGAGTCCAGCAGGAGCAGGTCCGGGAGCTCCCGTGGGAGCCCAAGGAAGAGGGGGGAAATTTGAAGGCCAGCAGGCAAGCAGGGGAAAGCCATGGAGGCTCCTGCTCCTGAGCCCTGAGGTCAGGTGCCCTGTGGGGCTGGGGGAGCTCACCCAGGACCAGCCAGGGCAAAGAGGAGGCCTGCCTGCTCCTGAGCTGAACTGAGAGGGACTCCTTGAGAGGTCAGAAGCCCTCAAAGCCCCATGGGGAGGGTAAGGGACACATGGCTGGGGACAGGAAATGCTCTGTTTTGACTTTGAGCAAATTCTCCCAACCATCAACTCACAAAAATTACACTCACTAGGCTGGGCGCAGTGGCACACACCTGTAATCCCAGTACTTTGGGAGGCTGAGGCGGGTGGATCACCTGAGGTTAGAAGTTCTTGACCAGGCTGACCAACATGGTAAAACCCCGTCTCTACTAAAAATACAAAAATTAGCTTGGCGTGATGGCAGGCGCCTGTAATCACAGCTACTCAGGAGGCCGAGGCAGGAGAATCACTTGGACCTGGGAGGCAGAGGTTGCAGTGAGCTGAGATTGCGCCACTGCACTCCAGCCTGGGTAACAAGAGTGAAACTCTGTCTTAAAAAAAAAAAAAAAAAAAGACATTACACTCAAATCGTATCAGGGCCCAAGTCACCGAGCACTGCCGTGTTCACCGGTCGGAACACTGGGGAAGCCTCAGGAAATGAAGGAGGGTTGGGCTTCAGCTCCAGTCCCTGAAGGAGCCACCTCCAGGCTCAAGGCTCCACCATGGCCACCCGCCACCCAGCCCAGCCGTGGGGAGGACAACCAGGCCTTACCTTGAAGGCTCTGTTGAGTACCTCCTCTCCGCCTCTGCTTCCCAGAAGGTTCACGACCACCTGCTGCCCGTACTGCTCCTTCAGAAGCACCATGTGCCTGCAAAGTCAGTGGGGTGGGCGTGATGCTGGGCACAGGCACAGGTACAGACTCTGCCCTGTTCTGCCCCTCAAGGGAAGACGGGGCAGAAGGAGTCATGCTTTTAGTGCCAGAGTCCAGGACCAGTTATCCCCCATGACCCAAAGCGTGGAAAATGAGCCTGGGTGGAGAGAACCTGTCCCTCCCAGCTGCCATTATGACTAGCTAGTGTAGACTTCTACATGAGTTTGGAATCAGACAAAGGATATGCTGGACTTTCTATAAAGCATCTCCCATTAAATCTAGAACACCTAACCTGAGCTTCCATCAACAGAGTTTTGTTTCTGAGATAGGATCTCAGTCTGTTGTCCAGGCTAGAGTGCAGTGGCATGATCATAGTTCACTGCTGCCTCAAACTCCTGGGCTCAAGCAATCCTCCCACCTCAGCCTCTCAAGTAGTAGGGACTATAGGTGCATGCCACCACATCTGGCTAATTTTTACTTATTTATTTTTTATAGAGACAGGGTCTTGCTATGTTGCTCAGGCTGATCTCAAACTCCTGGCTTCAAGCAATCGTCCCACCTCAGCCTCCCAACGTGTTGGGATTACAGGCATGAGCCACTGCGCCTGGCCTAGAGTCTTATACTGGCAATGTGCACGTGTGAAATGAATTTCTTACCTTGCTTGGTATCCATCTTTCTCAAAACTAGAACAACTGGCAGGAGAACTCTCAACTCAGCATCCTGTTTTCAATCTAAGTGCTGTATTTCATTATGCTAAGCCACAACAAGGAGATAAAACAACTTGCAGGCTTTGGGAAATATTCCTTGTATTAGAAGCTACTTTCTAAATATGTATGTTGGAATATTAGGGGGAGATTCCAATATTTATCTATGATCGCCAGCTTTTTTTAAAGTAACCTTACATTTCAAATGTAAACATGTTGAAATGTACTGCCTTAAACAAAACACAGGGAAATGATACAATGCAAAAAGCAGACGTCAAATTATTATTTAATGGTGCAATCTTTAGGCCTAAATATAGAAAAAACACTGGAAGAAAACACATGATGTCACAAGTGGTGGAATTTTATATGATTTCAGTTCTTTTCTTCTTTAAACATCTTTCTCTTTCCCAAATTTCTATAATGACACGTTTATGAGCAGAATTTTTTTAAAGAGCTAATAATGATCATGAAAAAATCATTTTTTTTCCCTTACCCGATAAGAGAAAACATTCTCTTACTAACTTTAAGGGACAGTAGTGGAAAGAATATGGATTTTGAAGTGGGTGGTTTGAAGTTAGGCTCGCCTGCTGACTCCCTGGCCTAAGTTAAGGGTGAGCACCCTCCCGGGCTCCCGTCTCCATGTGGAGCTCCAGGTGGCCCTGGGGCGGGGCTGTGTGTGGCTCAGCCCTTATGGGCTTTCTTTCGGGTCGGTCTGCCCAGAGAGGTTGCATCCCAGGCCTGGCTCTGACATGTGCAGGCTCTGCCCCTGGTGAGGGAGCCCACGTTGGCCACACATCCAAGCCACATCCCTCAATGTGGCTCCTCAGAAACAAGGCCCATTTCTGATCGCTGCCTGTCTCATTCCCGCCCCTTCTTCTCAATTAGTTCCAAAGCCCAGGGCCAGAGGAACTGCAATTACTCATTATTACTCACTATTCCTCATCATTACTCTATGCTGTCACCAACCCCAAACTCCCCTGATCAAATGATTCATCCCCTCTGAGCTGGCTCCTTCAACTACAGAGCAGGGCTACTTCCCCTCCTGCAGGGAATGGCTACGAGGACTAAAAAGACTAGTGAAAGTGACAAAGACAGTGCTTGGTGTGTGGGAGGTGGTTCTTCTTTCCTTTATTGTAAAATGCTTGTTATTGGTGAGCTGAGAGGCCCTGCTGACCCAGGGCGTAAGGGAGCGCTGGCACCCAGGGCGTAAGGAAGCGCTGGCATCCAGGGGATAAGGGAGCGCTGGCACCCAGGGGATAAGGGAGCGCTGGCACCCAGGGGATAAGGGAGCGCTGGCACCCAGGGGATAAGGGAGCGCTGGCACCCAGGGGATAAGGGAGTGCTGGCACCAGCAGCAAGGTTGGCAGCAGGCAGGCTTCTTCCTGGGTCACCCTGAGCACTGAGGCCTTTTTTTTTCACTTCCCCTACCCATGGGTTACTGTCATGGGAAGCTACTTAGAAAACAGGAGTTTTTCGGGACACTAAGGAATCAGATTTCCATTTGGAAGCATCCTTTTCATCTTTAGGGAGGGACCAAGAGTTCGGCACAACCTGATGTGCACAGCAGCCGCCCGCAGAGTGGGGCGGGGAAGGAGAAGGGTTTCACTGTCCTGCGAGTGGAGACTCAGGCACTGCCCCGTGAAAGGTTAACCCTTCCACAGAGACTCATCGCCACACAGAGATGACAAGACCCTGCTGCAGCCAAAGGCCTGCTGCAAACAGCCCTCCTCAGATACGGAGCACATAGAGCAAAGTGACAAGAGACAGCCTCGGCTAACAGGGGCACCCATGCAGCTCAGGCAAAGGAAAACAAGCATCCTCCGGGGAGAAAAACTATCTATGTGAAGGTTTTACAGGGGAAAGAAAGGATTTACTCTCGATGAAATCCATCAGAGAACCGCACGACTCTTGAGGGCGCAGTGATGTCCCAGAGAAGAGAATTGGGAGGCACCCAGGACGACGCACATGCCAGTCCAGGGACATCATTGAGGACCTGGGCAGCCTGCTCTCAGGGGGACCCTCACGGTGCCCCACCGCGGCCACTAGGTAGACATGTCACCTTATTTCCAAATGTTATCTCAAATGAGGGGAACATAGTTAGCAATGAACATGAAAGCAGCAGCTCCTGCAAGGGAATGGGAGGGCTCCTGCCTCCAGTCCAGTGTCGTGGGTAAGAAGCATTACAGAAGAGACTTCCTGGACACAGTAGCTGCCTGTAGAAAGACTCACCCTCTCAGCAGCTTGTCCTGTGATTTGCAGAAGAGATCTAAGTGTACCCCTAGATTTAGGAATGCTTTCCAAGGGGCAAGGCAGTCTCTGGGGTGCTTGTGAGAAGAGAGGGGTCTCATTCTCTGCAGTACGTGCATCTCACACACCACACATTATGAGGATTCTGAAAAATCTACAGTCTATGCAAATGTGCTTCAACTAGATATATGTATTTTTTAAGAAAGCTCCTAAACATAGGAGGGTTTTTGAAGTGAACTCATCATGACCCTTCCCTCTTGTTTTGTGTCAGCTTCAGGTAGAATTTTTTGTTGTTTGTTTGTTTGTTTGTTTTGTTTGGAGATGGAATCTCACTTTGTCACCCAGGCGACCCCCTAAAATCTGAGCCACCGAGCTCAGTCAGGTAGAATTTCATTTTCAGTTTCATGTTCACCATTTCCTAAGATAATTCAGTACAGATGAATGTCAACTGAAAGAACTCCATATGTAGAATGCTTAGGACATACTAAAAATGTTCTGGAAAAGGCAATGTCTTGTCTATACTTGATTAAATATCTCTTTACAGAAAAAGCCCATTATATGTAACATGCTAATCAGGGGGTCACATCTGGGCTCACGCGACCAGCGTTATGTTTAACGAGAGTATGAAAGCAAACTTAAAGTCTCAATAAAGCTTCAGGTAGAATGAGTCAAACACTTAAAACATTACTTTCGAGAATTTTTACTATATTCACTAAGACAATTTTAAAATATTGAGTACTTAGATTAAATAAGCAAATCTTTTAAGAAGCTATTATTTCAAATACATATTACAAATAGCTCAGCTTTTCTTAAGGAAGCTGCAAAACAGTCATGTGTAATGATCCAATCTGTGTATTTAAATATATATATAATGCCAAAATTGTTTTCTAGAATGACATGTAAAAAACTACTAATAGTAAAATCTCTGAGAGTGGTAACTGGGAGTTAGGATACTTTTATTTTTGCTTTATACTTTTCTATACTTATTTATTCTATATTATTTTAAAACAAAAAACAAACAGCTTCAAATATCCTATAATTTGGATTATCCCTTATTAACCAGGGCATAGAGATGAAGCCTCATTGCAAGAAACTGATAAGATAAAATAATTATAAAGTGCCACCTGAACATTCATTAATTTACCTTCAGGAAACCTGAGAACAAGTAAAAATCCCATTTTGTAATCTCCCTTCTTGCATAAAGGACCAAAAGGAAAGCAGATTTAGATTGAGGGTTCAGGGTCCTCTCTTTCCCGTCACACCCTATCCCTTGTGTCTGATGGGAGGATGATGTCTAAGGATGACAATGACAGGCTTGGATGGTGTCAGACAATCCCTACCTGTCGAAAGCAGGGGCGTTGGCTTCCAGGCCTCTGTGGAGTCTCAGATGATGGGAGCCAACCTAAAGCAAAGAGAAGTAACAATAGTGATTCTTCCTGCTCTGCAAAGCAAGGAGGCAGTGGTTTTCCCCATTCTCCTTCTTACTGTCAGCCAGGCTGCATGTGGCACCCACTAGGCCACCTCTGTGGTCTCTTCAGGGCTCAGGGCTCAGGAAGGCTGAGCTCTCTGGATTCAGCTAACAGTGCTCCAAATTCAGGTCTAGGTGCCTCGAGTCTGACTTTGCTGCTGCCTAGTCCTAACTGCAAAATGACCATGTCTGCTGCAATTCTTCCACAGACAGAAGATCCAGGGTAAGATTATGAGGCAGATATTAGATCCTAAGCTCTCTGATAGCACAGAGGTCAGTGAAGCCAACTAGGGAGACAGAAACTGCTTCTCAGCCTCCTTCATGCCTTCAGGGACACCAATTTCGCCCTAAAATCTGAGTCATCCTAATTATCAAATTTGCCTTATTATTTATGAATAGAACTATTTATTTAATACTCAACTTAGTTTAAAAAAACATTTAAAATATAGTCACTGGAACCAGCTTAAAGGGGGCTTTCACTGGCCAAATCTGGGGCAATCTGAACATCAAACTATACGAGGACAGTAATAGATTATAACCTGATGAATAAAATAGAAATCCATGAGTCTATACTGATGATAACTAGATGGATGAATAGATGGATGGATGGATGGATGGATAGATGGGTGGAGGATGAATAGCTGAGTGGATGGATGGATGGATGGATGGATGAATGAATAGCTGAGTGGATGGGTAGGTAGGTGAGTGAGTGGATGGATAGATGGATGGACAGATGAATGGGTGGATGGCTGAATGGATGAATACTGGGTGGGTGGATGGATGGATGGATGGGTGAATAGATGGGTGACTGAATGGATACATGGATGGGTGAATGGGGATGGATGGATGGATGGATCAGTGGATGGATAGAAAGGTGGATAAGAGGATGGATGGGTAGATGGATGGATGAGTGGACGCATCAGTAGATAGATAGCTGGGTGGATGGATAGACAGGTGAATGTGAGGATGAATGGATGGGTGAGTGAATGGGCAGATGAAAGATGGATAGGTAAGGGGGTGAGTGGGTGGGTGGATGGGTGGATAGATGGATGGGTGGATGGCTGGGTAGATTGATGGCTGGGTCACTGGATGGCTGGCTGGATGGATGACTGGCTGGATAGAGGGATGGGTGGATGGTGGGTAGACAAGTAGGTGGATGGGTGGATAGACAGGTGGATGATGGGTGGATGGGTGGATGAATGGATGGGTTAATGGGTGACAGATGGGTGAATCAGTGTGCAGGGTGTGTAGGTGGGTTAATGGGGAACAAGAGAGGGCTCTATAGTAGAATACCAAGTGATAAATTTGGAGGAAATAATTTTTAAAAATCATCATTTTACAACTGTCACAGTAAATAATTGTTCAGCAAAAGTTATTTGTTGATGATAAATCTTAAGGGAAAGTTTAATGAGAAGCATGATACTAGCAGGGTCTCAAAGTGTCTCCCATAGATTGCTGATTAGTTGAAAGGGAAAACATATTAACCATAAGTGGAGAAACTGAATAGCACCTTGACTGGGTGACCAAAATTAACATCACTAATGAGGGGCAGATGGACACCGTGTGCCTCCAGACCAGGTACCCTGAGAAGGACACAGCATCATGTAGGCAGCATGCTGGCCAGGGGTCCATACACTGAATGTGATTATAATGAAACACTAGGAAAATCTAAAGGTAGGGACTCTCAATTTAAAGGAAAAGAAGGCTTGCATTCTCCAAAAACATTAATGCTTTGAAAGACAGAAAACCAAGGAACAGATGCAGATAAAAAACTAGAGACATGGCAATAAAATGCAGTATGTGATGCTGGACTCAAGGGAGGAAAGGTGCTTCAAAGGACATCACTGAGACAAGTGATCAATTTGGAATATTGCCTGCAGATGAGACTGAAGTACTTTGTAATGTTAAATTTCCCAAATGTGTACCTATACTATGGTAATGTAGGACAGTATATTTTGCACTTAAGTAAAGAGACACTGATATGGTTTGGATGTGTGTCCCTTCCAAACCTCACGTTAAAACGTGACCTTCAGGGTTGGAGGTGGGGTGTGGTGGGAGGTGTTTGTATCATAAGGGCAGATCCCTCATGAATAGCTTGGTGACAACCCCATGGTAATGAATGAGTTTTTTGCTAGTTCACAGGAGAGCTGGTTGTTTAAAGGAGCCTGCAACCTCCCTTTCCTTGCTCCCTCCCTCATCGTATGACACACTGGCTCCCCTTCCTCTTCCATCATGACTGCAAGCTTCCTGAGGCCCTCCCCAGAAGCAGATGCTGGCACCATGCTTCCTGTATAGCCTGCAGAACCATGAGCCAAATAAACCTCTTTCCTTGATAAATTACCCAGTCTCAGTTATTCCTTTACAGTAAGGCAAACGGACTAACACCGACATGATATATGCAACCTACTCTCAAATGGTTCAAAAAATAACAACATGTATGTGGCAAAAGGTTAAAATTGAGTGAATCTGGGTGAAGGACATATGGGAGCTCCCTCTTGTTCTTAAACTTTTTCTGTAGCTCTGAAATTATTCAAGAATAAGTTGTTGAAAATGCACTCTTTAGTTTTGCTTCCATTTGAGTGTTGTAAAAGTGGTGCCATCAGGTTTATCTGTTATGAGATGTAGCTATTATCATGCTTCACATATCATATTATAACTCACCACTACAGATGATACAACTTCCCCACTGCAGACTCAAGAAAAGCACCCATCTAGAGAACTGGTTTCTCAGCAATAGATTGAGAGATTCTTCGGAGAAGGTTTCCTTTTCTTTTCTTCTTTTTTTTTTCTTTGAGACAGGGTCTTACTCTGTTGCCCAGGCTGGAGTGCAGTGGTGCAATCACGGCTCACTGCAGCCTCAACCTCCCAAGTTCAAATTATCCTCCCATCTCAGCCTCCCAAGTAGCTGGGACTACAAGTGCGCATCACAACACCTGGCTATTTTTTTTTTTTTAATTTTTTATTTTTTGTAGAGATGGGGTTTCACCATGTTGCCCAAGTTGGTCTTGAACTCCCGGGCTCAAGTGATCCGCCCACCTTGGCCTCTCAAAGTACTGAGATAAAGGCATGAGCCATTGTGCCTGGCCAGGTTTTTCTACATAAACAATTCAACAAAGTCCCAAATCCCTTTTGGTCCTAAGACACTTTGGTCACAGGCAAAATGAGGCATCTTGGCCGTTGGCTAATGGGAGCTCCTAAGAAAGGCTCACCCCAAACCCCGTCATTTTGCTGCCTGTGCTGCCTCTGTCCTTTATCCCCATGGCCATCAACACCTGGCTGAGGAAATCTCAGAGAATTTGAAAACTTTCATGGCCACACTGCCGAGAGGCCTGCTCCATCCTGCACCCTGAGGGAAGTCGGCGGGTCTGTGTACCCCTCAGCTACCCTCTGAGAGGTCACCAAGGGCTGAAACCCAAGAGAGGGGCTACCTGCTCTGTGTCAATCATCACAGGAAATCTCCCCTGGCTTTAGGGATGAGTGGCAGCTGTTTGTAGGATCATCCCCATGGGAGCACAGTGAGACGAGGATACAAGCTCGGCAGGCCAGGGCTGAGGAGCCTGGCTCTCCGTCATGACAAGTTCTATTACTGGACATGTCTAACGGCCTCTCCCTGAGTCATAACCCAAAGCCTCTTCTTTTAATCAGGCAGAAACTGTTGCACAGATGACTGGACCTAGCAGTGTCCAATCCTCAGGCTCTGTAGCTCCCCTGTTAACATATAAACTGCATTATCAGTCAGCAGTCCATTCCTCAGTTACTGAGCACCCTCTGAGTCATCATGCCTTTGGGTATCGTGGAAAGGCAGGAAAGGGATGGGAGATGCTGAATCCCCTGCCCTGGGTGATGACACCTAACCAGGACCCCCATGGAAAGACCCAGAAGCACTTCAAAGTTTCTAACAAGTCTGCACAAGTGCAAATTAATTTGACAGAAACTATGCCCTTGAGTCCAGGGAGCAGGCAGCAAAGCACGGTGGAATGAGGTCCCTGCCTATGATGGGGTCCCCTCAACCACATCATTGAGGACTCAGGGAACGTGGCAAGCAGATGGCACGCCCTGGAATCAGCTGCCCACAGCAGAAGGCACAGCCTGGACAGGGGCTGCAGCACATCTTTTCTGAGGCCTCGGGCCTGTCTTTCATCCTGGACTTAGACAACCATTCCGTGTGGACAGGGCTGGGCCCAACTGTCACAGGCATGGTTAATATCCCCTCAGTGGCTAGTCCAATATCACTGCTGACAACAAACCTTTCTACCTCGGAGCACTAAGAAGTCAGGAGCACCACCCCCAGGTGAATGACCAGAGCAGGGAATGGGAAGGAAGGATCTGTAAGTCTAGACCAGTGGTTCTCAAAGTATGGTCGTTGGACCTCCTCTGGGTACTTGTTAGAAATGCAAAGTCCTGGGCCCACCCTAGATCTGCTGAGCCAGACTCTCCGGGGTGGGGCCAGGAATCTGTGTTTTAACAAGCCCTCCAGGAGATTCCTACGCACACACGCTGAAGTTTGAGCAGCTCTGGTTTTGACTTATTTCTGGATTTGTTACATTTCCTTTTGGCTCAGGATGCAAATGCCCATGAAGGGGTAGAAGGTATAACAGCGGCCGTGTGCACACCTGCTGAGCTGTGTCCACACTTGCAGAGCTGTGTCCATACCTGCAGAGCCAGGTGCACACCTGCAGAGCCAAGTGCATACGGGCAGAGGCATGTCCCCGCCTGCAGAGCTGCAGGTACACCTGCAGAGCCGTGTCCACACCTGCAGAGCTGCATGCATACCAGCAGAGGCACGTCCACACCTGCAGAGCCTCAGAGACACTGTGACCAGGCTCAGCTTGCCACAGCTGCTTCCTTGAGCTCAGGGCCTCAGGCTGAGTCCCTCCATCCCCTAAACAAGCGCTATTACTGGACTTGTCTGTCTGCCTCTCCCCGAGTCATGACCCAAAACTGCTTCTTTTAAGCAGGAGGAAAGGCAACACAGTGAGGCCTTGGGCAAAAGTGGAGGGGGAGCTGGGCCTTACGTTCTGTCCGGAGCTCACCCTTCCCCCATCACCCCATGCATCCCTTTCATCTGGGTTTCTTGGGCCTCATATCCTTCCTCCCCTCTGTCCCGCTCCGACACTGACCAGTGTCCATCTTCTCTGGCGTCACCTAGTCCTGAGGTTACTGAGTCAGGCATGAGCTGCAGCTGGGGGCAGGGTCCACCACTGTCACTGCATTTTGTAGCTTCCCTTCTTCTTCACCCCATCCTTCTTCCCTCTGGGCAAAGGGCCAGCTACTCTTATCTGGCCTCTAAAGTCATTAGTTCAATCCTATAGACCAGAGACGAGTTAAGGGAGACAACCATGAGGATAGTCAGGGTCTGGAGAACTCCTGGCTAAGGGAGTCCCAGCAGAGTCTCGATCAGCACTCAAGAGGCCCAAAGATCGTAGACAGCACCTCCACGCCTCTCCCCTGCACCCCGACTTAAGGCTACCCAAAAATCTCAGCTCAATGGCCTCCCATCTGGCGTCTTTCCCCTCCAAACTAACACTTCCTAGACTTCTGTCTAATCATGTCTCCACCTCTCTTGTAGCCCTTTAGCAGTGCCCAGTGTGTGCTGGAGCCAGCTCCCGCAGGCCTGCAAGCTGACTGTGGACCAAGCTGGTCCAACTCTGAGCTCAGCAATATGAAGCTGGTAGGTTGAAACTGACCATGATGGGAGAATTTACACCACAGCAATGGACAAATGCTACAAACCAAAGCTCCCTGTACCCAGTCTGACCCCAATAAAACTGGCTTGCCAGAACAGTACCGAGTGGTTCCCATATTTTCCTGCACGCTGGAGTCACTTATGGGTCTTCAAAAAGGACAGCTGCCTGGCTCCCGGCCCCAGATATTGTGATGTAATATGTATGGTATCAACCTGGGTGTCAGGATCTTTCAAGCTTCCCAGCGGAGTCTTCTGTGCAACAAGGTTGGGGAGTACTGCTTGAGTAGCTGCTGGTATGGGATGCAATCTCCTCAGTGTAGCATCCACAGGCCCTTGACCCAGCCCTGCTCACCTCTCCTATCTGTCCTCCCATTCCCTTCATGCCCAGGACTTCAAGAAGTTACCCAGTGACACTCCCTGATCACTGTGATCCCAGGGGTTACAACACCTGCACCCACTGTTCCCTCTGCAAGGGCTGCCTTCCTTGCCTAAGTGCTTCTTCCTCATCCCTCCCCAGTTTGGACCCTTGCACAGCCCACCCCACACACCCTCAGCCTGGGAGAGCTGCCCCGGGGGCCTCTCCCTTCCTCCAGCATGGCTCTATCCACATAACACTGCCATGTCCTGCCCCCTGCTCCCTGCAGGCAGGGACTGTATCTGATCCCTGGTGCCACCTCCACCTGGCAGATGCTCAGTGAATGTTTGGGATGAATAAATGGCTTCATCTGGGGTTACTGATTTACCATGAGTCTGTGAGGGATGAGAGATAAGATACCCCAGGAAGCTGTCTTCGTGTCACTACATCTCACGGTGTCCCTGTCCCCATGAAGACAGGAGGAAACTGTCATTCAGTGCTCAGGACACCAAGAACCACGCTTCTCTGGATGCCACCAGTGGTTTTATCTCCTGGGTATTATCATTTGTTTCTATTAGTATCAATAGCAGCTGCCATTTTGAGTACTTTTTAGGTTCTAGATACTGTATTTTCTTTTTTTTTTTTTGACAGAGTCGCACTCTGTTGACCAGCCTGGAGTGTGGTGGCATGATCTTGGCTCACTGCAAACTCTGCCTCCCAGGTTCAAGTGATTCTCCTGCCTCCTGAATAACTGGGATTACAGGAACCCACCACCACGCCTGGCTAATTTTTGCATTTTTAGTGGGGGACGGGATTTCACCATGTTGGCCAGGCTCATCTTAAACTCCTGACCTCAAGTGATCCGTCCACCTCGGCCTCCCAAATTACTGGAACTACAGGCATGAGCCTCCACGCCCAGCCAAATTCTTATACTATGTTCTTTAATCCTCTCTAGAACGCTATACGGGAGATATTGTTAGCCCCATTTTACAGAAAAGTAAACTAAGGCTTGGCACAGACAAGCGCCTCTCAATACACATGGTTACGAAGCAAGGGAGCCAGAGTTTGAATCTGAACCCAGGTCTGCATAGCTTCAAAGCTCGTGCTCTGAGTCACTGTCATAAACTGGCTGTGACCGTGGTTCTTTCTGTGGTGGCTGCGGGAAAGCTTGGAACAAGTGTCAGATTCCTTCCCACACACATGAGACCCATGGCACGCACGTGGGCACCAATTCGACTCTTTCCCTTCATCCGGACCTCTTCACTTATTTTTGAAACTATTATACTACAAGCCATCTCGTGTCCTTTTTGGAACAAATAAAGGTACAAACACATAAACGTGCCCATCCAGTGCCACAACTCCATGAACTTGGCAGGGAAGAGGCGAAGGTAGGGCAAGAGAGGTCTGCTCTAGTCAGCATCCTCCTCCATTTGGTTCAGTTGCAGGAAACTTCAAAAGACAGACTGAACTCACCTTGGCAAGGCACGTGTCTGTACAGGCATATTAGGGTGAGGAAGCTTCTACAATGACCAGGGGAGCAAAGTTGTCAAGCACAGACACAGATCATAAATAGATTCTTGAACTAGCTAGACTAGGGAGCAATTCGCTTTAAGGGTAAAATTTCAATGTGGCTATTTATAAACTGCACAACCCATTTACACAGTAAAAATGAAATTTATTAAAGGTACACGGCTGCTAGAAATGGAGTCAGGAAATACTGAAAGTACCATTCCTGGGAAAACATGCAGACAAATCCTCATCTACGACCCTCTGCCCACCCCTGCACCAGCCTGCTAGGCTCCTGGGTTTCCAACGGCAACCATCAAGAAGGGACAGCATTGCAGCTTAATATGCAAGCTACTCACCCCAAAATCTTTGCACTTTTCATCTAACCTAAGTGAAGATGGAAGAGAAAAAGTTCAAAGCGGAGAAAAATAACCAGAAGTGGCCTTATGCTTGATAGTGACAGTTGAAGCCAGTGATGGTAGACCACCACTTCCCGCCACCCTCCTGGCCCCTCTGAAGATGACTTCATCTCTCTTTGATGATAAGTGGTGTTTAGAGGCTAAACACAGGTATTAGGCCCAAAGGTTAGCAAATCCTTAATAAGATTAAGGAACACTAAAGCCTTCTGAAACTTGTTTTGAAGAAACCATGGAGGCCGGGCATGATGGCTCACACACCTGTAATCCTAACACTTTGGGGGGCTGAAGCGGGCCGATCACTTAAGGTCAGAAGTTCAAAACCAGCCTGGCCAATGTGATAAAACCCTGTCTCAACTAAAAATACAAAAAATATTAGCCGGGCATGGTGGTGGGAGCCTATAACCCCAGCTACTTGTGAGGCTGTGGCAGGAGAATCACTTGAACCCAGGAGGTAGAGGTTGCAGTGAGCTGACATCGCACCACTGCACTCCAGCTTGGGTGACAGAGCAAGACTTCGTCTCAAAAACAAAACAAAACAAAAACAAAAACAAAAAGAAGAAACCATGGAGGCTTTGGTGTAGCACAAGTGTTAGGAATTTAAGAGGGTGAAACAGCTGCCAAAAAGCTGAGACCTCAGGGTCCGCTGCTCCTGGCCCGACAGACCGAGGCACAGTCATCCCATGGCGAGTCAGGCTACATCTGAGGCGAGTCAGGCTACATCTGAGGCAGCATGAAGGTCAAGGGGGAGACCAAAACGAAATCTCAGAGGGGAACGACGAAAAAGGAGTGTCATCTTTTAGATGAGGGAGATGAGAACATTGAGAGTCTTAGAAACAGGACAGAAGGTGGCCAAAGGAGTTGGGAGGCCTTAGAGGAGACAAGAAGAAGAGGGAACCAGAAGACTCCCCGTAAGGGCCGAAGGTGAGTCACACAGAAGAATCAGATTTACTCCTGCACACCCCAAAACACTCTAGAGTCGGACAGACGCATCAGTGCAATACAGGAGGAACTCACTAAGAGTCAGAACCATCCCCAGTCATGGCCTGGAGGACAGCCCTTTGGGGGTCCTGGAAGAAGGATGCCTGAACTGGCCAGGTGCAGTGGGTCACGCCTTTAATCCCAGCACTTTGGGAGGCTGAAGCAGGTGGATCACCTGAGGTCAGGAATTCGAGACCAGCCTGCTAACATGGCGAAACCCCATTTCTACTAAAAACACAACAAAATTAGCTGGGCGTGGTGGTGGGCTCCTGTAGTCCCAGCTATTCGGGAGGCTGAGGCAGGAGAACGGCTTGAACTCGGGAGGCGGATGTTGCAGTGAACCGAGATTGCACCACTGTGCTCTAGCCTGGGTGACACAGTGAGACTCCATCTCGGAAAAAAAAAAAAAAAAGGAGGACGCTGAACTGAGAGTCACAGGGTGGAATGGATGAATTCCAAAGGGTCATTCCCAAATTCTAAGAGTCCATCATGACCATCCCCCTAATTTTTGGATTTCTTACAAACTTTACATGAAACACAACATGGTCTCCCTATCTCCTTTTTGTGCTGTACTCATTCGATCAACTCTTTCATTCTCCTGAATACAGAGCTCCAGAAGTTTCCAAAGGAAAACTCCATATTTAAAGAAAATCAGGTTTCAAAAACTCTTTTGGAATGTCTGGAATGGGAAATCTATAGATAAAGACAGCAGATGAATGGGCGAGTTGGCCTGAGGGAGACTTGGAGGGGACGGGAGAGATGGCTAATGGGGACGAAGTTTTTTAGCGGTGATCAAAGTGTTCTAAGATTAGATTACAGTGGTAGTTACACAACACTGTAAATGCAGTAAAAACACCAAGTTGTAGGCTTTAAATGGGTAAGTTATATTGCAATAAAGTTGTTTTTCCATAAACCTCCTTTGGGCAGCCCTCCGGAGGAATTTCTGCGTCACCGCTGTCCTCAGGAGCATTTCTCTGGAGGCTGTCAGTTATCTCGTGCACTGTGGTGAGCTCTTTCTAGTGGAAAGACTGAATGTTAATCAAGCCTTTTCTCCCTATCAGAGGACGGAGCCTAAACGGGACCTCCATTCATCCATCTCACTGCCCAGGCTGACCCAGTACTTCACCAATGCTGCCAGTGCACCGTGCTGACAGCCATGGGGACAAGTGACTCACCTGCTCCGGGCACAGGGTCAAGTCAAGGACCAGGCTAAGAAGCTGAACCCAAGACGGGGGACCCTGAGTCCAGCATTGTCAAACAACGCCTGGAACCTGGCAGATGGCACTCTGGGCCCCGCTAGCCACTAGCTGGCAACCCAAATGCAGTCACATGAGAGCTGCAGGTAAGAAGAGCCAAGAGGCCACAAAGGCCCTGGCCGAGAGGCTTTCTGAAGGCACCCATGTCCCCTCGGGACAGGGAGGAAGACTGGGGATAGTGGGGAGGCCCCTCCAGTCCACTCGGCCCACAACCCACCTTGTTAGAGACCCTGGTGAAGGAGGCAGCATGTCATTCCACTGATGACAAATGTGTTCTTGGAATGTATCTCCACCCTGAGCTCTTCCCAGGAGAAAGAATGCCAAATCTCTCTGGCACTGACCAGAGCCCAGCTTTGGACAGCAAGGGGTATTTTTAGAAACCACGGGAAAGCTGTGGAAGTCTCACGTGGCCCCACAACAGGCAGCACCGAGTGCCAGCCCTACGCAGCCACAGAGCCTTCCTGAAGCCCTTTATGAGAGTCACGGCTCTCAGAAATGTCCTCAGTACACTGAACTCAGGGTCTAACCTCAGGCAGCGCTACCCCAAGCTCGCTTCGCGGCACCCACTCAGCAGGCACCACAGCACCGTTCCCGAGTCAGCGGCTTCACATAGCACCCTTGCCGACCAGAAACAACAAAGTGGTGTCTGTGTTTTCTACACACATGCACGCATGCACACACACACGCGTGTGCACACTTTGACAGCTCAGCTCAACACAACAGGGCTAAGGAAAAAGACTGGAAACTATGCCATGAAAGGAACATGTTAAAAGAAATCTTCCCCAGCTATTGAAGGGAAGGGCAGGGCGGACAACATCACAAGGGGACATTTAAATTTTTTCATGACCTACCTGAAGCCCTGGCTGCTCCCAGAACAGCGGAACGGAGCCTCTAATCTGGACAAAAGATGACACTCCATCGTCCATGTAAATCGTCTGTGGCACAAGGAAACAGAAAGGGAAAGGTATTCTTCAATGAAACCGAATGTCCTGGGCTAGGTAATGGGATCCGGCCGCCTGTGACCCGACACCAGCCAGAATGAAGGGCGGACGGTGGACTCCGGCGTCCTCTGCTCCCCCACCCGGCATGGCTGGCAGTGCGCTGTGACCTCTGGCCAGGTGCTAGGTGGGTATACTGGCTGTCGACCAGCCTCTGAGGAGGGGGTCTGCTGGGGGTTGGGGCCTCCCAGGGTCTCCAGGAATTCACACTTCTAGGGCACAACCTTATCACCACCCTGAAAATCTCAGCAACAGCCCCCTGCCACCCCCGTGTGAATAGAAGCCGATGTGCTCTGGAATGTAACCTTCCTTAGAGCCCTCTATTTTTACCTTGGCAAATAGCTAAGCAGCAGAGAGCTATGAGAAAAGGACTGAATGAAATAAAATGCACCACTGATAGCCAAAAGACCTTGCTGACTGTGCTAGCCAGTCTTGTACTTGACAATACAAGACTCAGCTCGACCTCATACTTGGTCCTGGCCCTGCCCCACTGTGTTCTTAAAACACCACTCAGTTAACACACACAACACAGTTTCCACAAGCTTCCAGTGTGACAGCACCTGCAGAGAAAGAAATGATCCTTACACTTTAAGACATCTATCTCTTCCCCACCCACACGTACAGCTATTTCAGAGTGTGCCTGCAGGCCTCCAATGACGCTGGAGTGCAAGGGAGTTTTAAAAGGACAAGAAGTACGATCCTGAGCGCAAGCAGGGGCAGGCGGCGGCACTTATCAGATGCGGGGCCTTTATCTGTGCAACTCTAGCCTGGTCTGGCAGAGTGGCCTGGGCGCTGCTGTGGTCCTTGCCTTTCCTCACCGGCCTGCTCCCTTACAGGGTAGCTTTCTGTACAGGCTAGATCACGCTCAGATCACACAGGAATGAGTCATTCTGCAGTGGAGGACGTGAAAATTAGAGCCACTGTTTCCCTGGACCACAGGAATTACAGGAGCCTGGTATCTACATTGTCAAACTAGAATTCTATCCTTTAATCTCCAAAGGGAAAAAGCATGTGTTAAGAACTTGCTGTCTGTTTCCAGGTATTGAGTACCAGCAAAGTTGTTACACTCCATTCTTCCACTAACAAAACAGAATAAAATAGCAGGTTGCTTGAACAGCTGCAGATATAGCTGGCTACCATGAAATTAGGTATACACAATTGACCGGCGTGTGTGCCCTGCATAGGCCCAGGTTCCTGGAAAAGAAACCAACTAGGCCAACATTTGTATGTAAAGACAACGTTTAACAATACCCAGGCCGGGCACGGTGGCTTACGCCTATATTCCCACCACTTTGGGAGGCCAAGGTGGGAAGCTGGCTTGAGCCCAAAAGTTCAAGACCAGCCTGGGTAATAAAGTGAGAAAAAACAATTTTTCTCTATAAAACAATTGTTTTCTCTACAGAAACAATTTTTAAAAAGTTAGCTGGGTATGGTGGAATATGCCTGTAGTCCCAGCTACTCAGGAGACTGAGGCAAGATCACTGGAGCCTAGGAGGACGAGGCTGCAGTGAGCTATGATTGCACCACTGCACTTCAGCTGGGGCAAGAGAGCGAGATCCAAAAAACACCAAACAACAATAAAAACCAATGCCCACGATCTATTTATGCTGAGGAATGTCTCCCTTCACTCTGACTGCCATGTGCCAACAATGCCACTTCCAGCATCAGACCAGGCTCCTCCCAAGCTGAGAATGGCCCAGAACCAGCTTCTGAAAACACCGAGGGTCATCAGTGCTCTGTACGCCCCTCCCTGCCCACACTGGAGCAAGAAGAAAGTTTTTCCACCCCGTCCTCCACAGGGAAGCAGGCGACATCTGCACCCCATCCTATCACCAGGACTGCCTTCTTTGTTCCCAAGGCGATGGGCATAACTAGACCTTCAAATGCAAGCAATCCGTTTCCATTCTGGGTGAACAACTTTTTACACCAGTGAAGAAGTGATGTCTCACCTCACAGATGCCATTTTGACAGAGGGCTCTTGGGGTGGGGAGGCAGGACAGAGTGGAAGCAGGAGAGAAAGTGGGCTCTGGTATTAGCACAAGTTGGGTCTGACTGCCACTTTGCAAACCCCCATTTGCCCAGCAGGGTGGCCCTGGGCACATTACTTAGCCATCCTCAGCCTCAGTTTCCCTCTCTCTACAGGAAGTTCATGTCACCTTGAGCACATAGAAGGGATGAACTCTGAGGAGTAAGTGAGGGGGCGTAGTCCCAGCAGAGTAGCCACTCAAAAACGAAGCTGTTTTCTCTTCCCCAGAGGCACTGACGCTATGAGTATGCACAAGGGCACCTGCTGGCATCGGAGAGAGTTTGGGCCCTGGGAGGAAGGAGGGATCCAAGAAGGAACAGACAAGGCGTGGGAGGGAGACCAGGAAGAGCAGTGGGGCCACATAAGGAAAAGACGGAGGCCCATGCCAGTGCTGTGATGAGGCCAGGCCAGTGCCTAGACCCCAGACTGAGCAGCCGGAGGGCGACCCTGAGTGACGCTTCCAGAGCAGTGGGAACAGAAACCTAATGGCCATAAAAAGAAAGGGACGAGGCAGGAAAACTCATAGGTGTGCATATACCTTCTATCTGAAAGGCTTTCTGCTGACCTTCTACTTTCAGATACAGTGTCTGCAAACCAATTATCTCCAAGTCTGCATTCCTGGGAGGACACGCAGTCATCCTAACCTCCCTGAATGAGTCAGTGGCCTTATCTTGAATAGCCAAATATTTATCTTACATCTTTTTTTTTTTTTTTAATAGACTGAGGGGACTTTTTGGTCTTGTTTTTCTGCGTGGTGAGTCAGCACTGCAGAGCAAGCCCACCAGCTATGACTCAGCAGAGCCAAAAAGACTCAAGGCTTCCTCCCAAGGAGGCTGAGATGCTATCTACACATGCATACAACATCTGTGCGTGCACACACACAACACATGCACCACCCACACATGTGTATACAACACACAAATGCACACACTGCACACATACACATGACAAACAACAAACACAAGGCACACACGCCACACACAAGCATACACAAACGCACATGACACACACATGTACAACACATACATGCACATACCACGCACATACTGTGCACATACAACCCGTGCACACACACACACGGCTTGCCTTGGAGAAGGAAGATTAATTATTTATTCCTCCTAAGAAACATGTTAAACCAAAGCAAAAGTGGAGGGTGCCACAGGGCCCCCCTTTTCTGGCTCCCTGAGAATTAATTCCTGAGAAGCTGATCCACCTGCCAAGAGTCTCCACCACAGGGAGCCAGTCTGCTCCTGGTCCGGTCCCACCATTTGTTTGCCAGATGATGACCACACAGCTGCCTGTGTGCACGCTCCACTTTCAAATGGCCAGCAGGCCCGGCTGGGGGATCCTGTTTCCTTTGCAGGGGCCCCAGGCCAGTGTGACCTGCGGGCGGCACCACAAGGGGCTGACCTGCCTCCCCAGCACAGTCCTTCCTACTGGAGGCTCAGCACTCATTTCCTCAAAGTTGCTCCCTGCACCCTGGGGCGAGGCCACCGAGACGCAGAGCCTGCCACTTCCTCAGCTGTCAGGTGGACGGGGAGGCCACGCTGTGCTACCAGAATGAGTCTACGCGACTCTGTCCATAGGAGCATGGTAAAGATCTTCAGAAACATCAGACAGTCTGCTCCTGTACCATAAGCAAAGCTGCGAGATGCATATGGAGGGCTCATGACATGCTCCCAACCCAGGCCCTCTGCTGTGACTTTGCAAGCTCAAGGGGGTAGGATGTGCCAGGCTCCCCTGAGGGACCTCTCCAGAATCCCAGCAAATCACTGGCATCTGAAATAGGTGAATCTCAACAGGGTCCCAGGCAGATTCCCCTGCAGACCAGGCAGCCCGATCCTCACGGGGCTGCTTTCCTGAGCTCAGCGAGGACCTGCAGGCCGAGCCTTGCTCCACTCTCCCAACTCATCCTAGAAGAACCGTCCTCAGCAGGCGGCCGCGGAGCCAGGGAGGGTAGCGGGGCTGCCGCTTCACAGGAGCATACGAACTGTGCGTTCCACTTAAAGACGTGTTTTGTGTTTTAAAAACGAACTTAGATCAACCTAAGCATCTGTACTGCTATAAAGTGACATAAAAATATTCAGTGACTCCAGAGACAGGAAGCGAGGGGTTCCCTTGGCATATGTAAGTGAGGCAACATGAGTTTCTTGCTTTTGGGGAACAGTCACTTCCCTGCAGCCATCTCTGCTCCTCCTGCCTCCATAATGTTTTAGAAAAGGGGCTGTCACATCTGTGTTGCTTGGCTTGGAGGAATGCTCACCCCCCACCAGGCCCATGTCCTGGTCCCATATGTGCAGGAAGCATGAACCCTCTCTGCCCCTCCAGTTCATGTGTGTTTCTTTCTGCTCCATGCCCCTCCTGCCTGGGCTGCATGCAGCACACCCTTCTCCCTGCCCTGGCTCTGCTGTGCTTCCCCTCGCCCTCCAGGCAGGGGTCACTAGCTGAACACCGCCTATCACAAGTACCACCTGGAAGGGCAGCAGCACCTGCCAGGGCCAGCTTCACCTGTCCCACTCCTGCTGTGCCCGTTACACCACCACTGCCCCCCATGCCCACCTGCCCGTGAGCAGAGCCTGGGACCTGGCAGGCTCAGTCAGGCTTTGCTGAAGGCCCATGCGGACAACCCTGAACTCAGCGCTGGGAAGTGATGGCTCCCCTTTCTGGGTAGCCAGGCTGTCCGGGGTCTCCGATGGATGGGCCAGCCTGGGCACCTCCAGGCTCATCAGCACAGCCTGAAACATAAGCACCCAACCAAGAGCTACTGTGGGTGCAGGGCCACCTTCCCAGGGCCCTGCTATGCGTCTCTTGTTAACAAAGTCACCATGGGTTAAGTTATGCTCTCTAGGTGGGGCGGGGGCAGCGTCCGCAGCTGCTGCATCCATGGGTGAGTGGCAGGTGGTGGTGCCCAGCTGTCTGTCAATCACTGCTGCTCCTGGGAGTGAGGCTGGGTGGGGACTTCATGGACAGCAGCCCTGTCTAGCCCAGCGGACGAAAAGGGACAAAACCACACACTAGGAAGCCCACAAAGACTTATGGGAGCCAAGAAATCCCTCCCCAGCACCGACAAGGGAGGTGGAGGCAATGTCAGCAGCATCGGGCTGTACTCCAGGAGCTGGAAGGGCAGGCTGTTCATAGCTCTATGGCCTTGCCAGGCTGCCCGAGGTGGGAGATTCAGGAGATGTGGGGGCAAGATCCCTGCCTCTGAGCTCTAACAAGCAAGCTGGCAACACAGGAGACAAACGCCAGTCAGCAGGCACGCGACACGAAGTGGCCAGAGCCAAGGCCCAGCCTGGTCTGTGGCAGGGCTTGCTGGTCTGTAAAAGTGAGAAAGCAAAGATTGCAGCGAGAGTTCTCACCAGGCCACAGGCACTGCCTGTAAAGCACAGTCCTCTAACAGGAGCTGGCATCCGCATCCCAAGGTGAGCTGTGCCCCTTCCAAAAACCATATGGTGAAGTCCCAACTTCTAGGACTTCAGAACTTGTTTGGAAATAGGGTCTTCGCAGAAGTAACGGGTTAAGATGAGGACAGCTGGAGTAGGGTGGGTCCCTGATCCAGTACGACTGGACTCCTGGAGAGACACAGGCGGAGGAGGACACATGAAGACGGAGGCAGAGATGGAGAGATGCTTGCCAGGGACCACCAGGAGCTGGGGGCAGTGCTTGGAAGGGTCCTCCCCAGGGGGACTTCGAAGAGACAGCGGCCCTGCTGACACCTGGATTGCAGACTTCCAGTCTCCAGAACTGGGAGAGAATAAGTGTGCTGTTTTCAGCCACCCAGTTTGGGGTACTTTATTACGGGCAGTCCCAGGACACTCATGCAGTTTGCTTTCATTTTCCGTGTTAGAATGTCCAGTGCTTTAGGAAGGACAGTGATGCTAAAGGACAGTGGTTCCCAGGGACTTACTTGATGAGTTGCAATAAATGAGACCCCAAGTCTTAAAATACTGGTTGAAATCCAAAACCAGTAGTTTAAATAAAAGTTAAAAATAAAAGGAAAGTGGTAATGAAGTGGGGCAGGGAAGGGACTCTCCCCATGCAGACATCAGCCAGAAAAGAGAAAACCACCCGGCTGGGGCCATAGCTTCTCTCTCTCTCCTCTTTTTAAAAATTTAACTTTTATTTTAAGTTCAGGGGTACATGTGAAGGTTTGTTATACAGGTAAACTCATGTCATGTGGGTTTGTTATACAGGTTATTTTGTCACCCAGGTATTAAGCCTAGTAGCACCCATTAGTTATTTTTCCTGATCCTCTCCCTCCTCCCACCCTCCATCCTCCACCCTCTGATAGGCCCCAGTGTGTGTTGTTCCCCTCTTTGTATCCGTGTGTTCTCATCATTTAGCTCCCACTTGTAAGAACATGCGGTGTTTGGTTTTCTGCTCCTGCCTTAGTTTGCTTAGGGTAATGGCCTCCAGCTGCATCCATGTTGCTGCAAAGGACATGATCTCATTTCTTTTTTATGACTGCATAGTATTCCATGCTGTATACGCACCACATTTTCTTTATCCAGTCTATCACTGATGGACATTCAGGTTGATTCCATGTCTTTGCTATTGTGAACAGGTCTCTGAGGAATCACCACACTGTTTTGCACAATGGTGGAACTAATTTACACTCCCACCAACAGTGTGTAAGCATTCCTTTTTCTCTGCAACCTTGCCAGCATCTGTTATTGACTTTTTAATAATAGCCATTATTGTGTGAGGAGATATCTCATTTCACATAAGTCAAATAATATTCACACAAGTCAAATAATAGCCATTTGACTTGTGTGAGGGGGTATCTCATTGTGGTTTTGATTCTCATTTCCCTAATGATCAGTGATGTTAAGCTTTTTTCCATGATTGCTGGCCACATGTGTGCCTTCTTTTAAAAAGTGTCTGTTTATGTCCTTTGCCCAGTTTTTAATGTTTTTTTTTTCTTGGAAATTTGTTTAAGTTCCTTATAGATGCTGGGTGTTAGATCTTTGTCAGATGCATAGTTTGCAAAAATTTTCTCCCTTTCTGTAGGTTGTCTGTTCACTCTGTTGAAAGTTTCTTCAGCTGTGCAGAAGCTCTTTAGTTTGATTAGATCCACAATCCTCAAAATAATAAGAGCCATCTATGACAAACCCATACCCAACATCATACTGAATGGGCAAAAGCTGAAAACCAGCGCAGGACAAGGATGCCCTCTCTCACCACTCCTATTTAACATATTAATAGTAGTAGAAGTTTTGACCAGGGCAATCAGGCAAGAGAAAGAAATAAAGGGTATCACAATAGGAAGAGAGGAACCAAACTATCCCTGTTTGCAGACAACATGATTCTATATCTAGAAAACACCATAGTCTCAGCCCAAAAGCTCCTTAACCCAATAAACAGCTTCAGCAAAGTCTCAGGACACAAAATCAATACACCAACAACAGTCAAGAAGAGAGCCAAATCAGGAACACAATCCCATTCACAATTGCCATGAGAAGAATAAAATACCTAGCAATACAGCTGATGAGGGAGGTGAAAGATCTCTACAATGAGAATTACAAAACACTGCTCAAAGAAATTGGAGGTGACACAAATGGAAAAACATTCCATGCTCATGGATAAGAAGAATCAATATAATTAAAATGGCCATAATGCCCAAAGCAATTTATGGATTCAAAGCTATTCCTATTAAACTACCAGTGATATTCTTCATAGAACTAGAAAAAACTATTTTAAAATTCATATGGAACCAAAAAAGAGCCCAAATAGCCAAGACAATCCTAAGCAAAAAGAACAAAGCTGGAGGCATCACACCTCCTGACTTCAAACTATACTACAGGGCTATAGTAACCAAAGCAGCATGGTACTGGTACTAAAATAGATACAGAGACCAATGAAACAGAATAGACAACCCAGAAATAAGGCTGTACACCTACAACCATCTGATCTTCAACCAACCTGACAAAAACAAGCAATGGGGAAAGGATTCCCTATTCAATAAATCGTGCTTGGATAACTGGCTAGCCATATTTGGAAGACTGAAACTGGACCCCTTCCTTACACCATATACAAAAATCAAGTCAAGATGGGTTAAAGACTTGAATGTAAAACCCAAAACTATAAAAACCCTGGAAGATGACCTAGGCAATACCATTCTAGACATAGGAACAGTCAAAGACTTCATGATGAAGATGCCAAAAGCAATCTCATTTTTAACTAGATATTTATGTAACAGCCTCATTGATATCCACAGTGCAGACATTATGAGCAGAATTACAGGCAAGTAATTGCAGCTGCTGCCCATGTTAGGGCCCCTGATCCGATGTTCCTCCAAGTGAGGACTCCAAGAGGAGCCTCCTCCCATCTCCATACCCACCCTCTGAACACTGGAGCAGGCAGAAAGTCCCACACAGTAAAGGCAAGTGCTCAAACTTATGCTGGATTAAAGTGGCCAAAGTCCACGTAAGGCGTTCCTCTCAAAGCAGTGGCAGTAAGAAGGGACGCAAAGCCACACCTTCACTCAGTAAACACAGGGCACTGAGCTTGCCCTGGCAGGAGTATTGTACATGTGCCTTCCAGGGCTTTTCTTTCTTACGGCTTACGCCACTGGTATTCCACATGGTGGCCTTATCTTACAGATTGCAAGTTAGACCAAAAATTAAAAACTTGTAAGACAGCATCTCTGGGAATGAGAACAGAATTTAGAAAAAACTTCAGGAGAAACTAAGCAGATGGCTATATTCTAGGGGAGCGGATGGGAGCGGCTGCTTAACAAGCAGATTTCACAACTCTAGGGTGCTAATACTGGCTTCCAGGAGAAGCTTCAGTTGATTTAGAATAAAAAATAATGGTTTCTTCTTTCATCCCCCATTGTATTGATCTAATTATTTTTGTCCTACAAGAATTTTCAAGCCCTATTGGTTCATCTGTCAGATGCCCTTGGAATAACTGCCCACCTTTCATGACCATGCCAAAAGTTCCCGGTTCCCTTTAGTTAAAAATACCTTGGCTAAGCAGCACATTCCCAGCATGAGATGTGAATCAGAAAGGATACACCATGCAAACCAGAGGTCACATTTTCATGCAGAGTCCAATTACACGTGCTGTTCTCTACTTATAGGAGGGAGCCTGATCAGAGACCACTGCAAATATGCCAGGGCCTCTTCTGCCCTGAGTGGAAAGCGCCGTGCAAGAGCTGCAGCCACTCTGAACCATCTGGTGCCACAGATGGGCCTGGACACTCACCTGCTCTGTCTCCACGAAGTTGGACACATGGCCATCGTCGTTGACGCCACGGGTGTGGAAGCGAGCGCCTGTGTGCTCACAGCTAACGCGAGAGATGAGACAGGCCTTGGCCTGCTTGTGGGAGGCATACACAGTGCGGATGGTCACCACTCCGCAGATGGTCTTTAGCAGCCAGTCACAGCAGCTCACCTGGTGCTGCCTCAAGGGCACGTGCAATAGCTGGTTCCTGCAAAACACAGCCCCACACCAATTCCGGTCACCTGACATCCTCCAGTACATGCTGCCTGGACAGCGAGTGTGGCTGAGGAACTGGGGGGCGCACGGTGCAGCATTCTGGGTCAGCAAATGCATGCTGCTCCCCAGTGGACTCTGAACTTGGGCTGTTCAGATATGGGAAGCTCATGTGCTTCAAAGAGATCCCAAATAGCAGGACCACTGTGTCATGTACAGGACGATGGCCAGGGAGTCCTTTCCCAAAGCTACTACCAGGTCGTCACTGTCGCTAAATGGAAGCAAAGTTGGAGAGAGAGCCAGCGTGTACTTTTCAGGGAATCACAAAGGGGCCTCTGGTTAGCTCTGTGGGCCCTACAGTTTTCATTGCAGGCCCCATGAGTAAACCTTTAATCATCTTTTGTTATTAAATCATCATGATAAATAAGTGATTAAAATTGTATTAAATATGGGAACAGTTAAATTATCCACATATACACATACATGCACCGTGAGATGAATATGATGGGAGCACTACAAAGCAATCCAAAATAAATTAAAAAAAGATCCGAGGGAAATAAAATGTAATGAAAGTTCAAGTATTCCCTCTCCATGCCTAGTGGATTGTTCTAGGCTCTGGAGTCCATGATGATAATGACAGGGTGACAGCCAACATTTATCCTGTGCACTGAGTCCCATTCTATGTACTTTGGGGTGGATTAACTCATGTCACCCTTGAAGTGACCCTGTGTGAAAGATATCATCAGTGACCCCCTTTTACTGATAAAGAAGCTGAGGCACAGAGAAGTAAAGTGATTGTCTAAGGCCGCAAAGCCAGCCAGTGGGTCATGGAGCTTGGAGCCCATGCTCTTCACCCTAAGCCTTTCTCGATGGAGCCCTACGTTACCATTTGCACCAGGAAGCGGCCACACTGTTCTCTCATCCCCGAGACTGGCTTGGCCCCCTTGCTCCAGCACCCAGGGGACCTGAGTGGTACCATTCCGAGGGCTCGTACTCCCTCCCAGGGAGGGGGACCCATCTCCAGGAGATGCCCTCTTCCAGGGCACTGAGTGAATCTAGATCACAGTGCCCTACTTGTTTAAAAAAGGCAACACAATTCCTGCCCTTGAGCCTTCCTCAAAGACAGCAGCAGCATTTTCTCATTGCTGGAAATCTGTGCTGTGAGCTCTGATGGGTCCTAGGGGGCTTCTCCAAGCTTCCTGCTCTCAGGTCAGCCTCCCCAACTGTGACCAAAGCCACATGCATCCCTACAGGGAGCAAGCCCGCGTCTGACCCCTTTTGAGGTCGCACGGCCACAGCGCTCCTCTGCTTGAAAAAAGATGATTAGGAAGCATTGCTGTACAAAACCATATGTCCCTCTTCCAAATCACTCTCTCAAATTCAGATGATAAGCCAGCTTCTGAAACACGTATATTAAATCTTCATGTGGCATCAAGGCAAAGCCTCCAGAATATTCCAGAGTCTGCCAGTTACACAGCTATGGCCACTATCACCAGGGCTCAGGAGAAGAAATCTTTTGCCAAGGGGACAACCCTTAAATCAGCCCTGTTTCTAGTGACCCTGTCTGGCCCTCTGGCGGGAGGATGGCTCATATCCAGGACCCCCAAAGAGTTTCCTCCCAGGACCTGATTGTACTGGGAAGCAACTGTCAGTGTGATCAATTACGAGCCCAGAAAGATGACTTCACCCTGCTGCTCACTCTCCCTTACGTGCCAGCGTTGACCCCATCTGACTCCTGCTGTGGGTCTCCAGACCTCAGACACTGCACCACAATAGTGGGGGTTTAGGCGATCAAGCCCAGGACCACGCTGCCTGTGGTGACTCAGTTGTGGTCAGTTCTGGGGGCTCCACCCTGAGCACAAACACCACGCCCCAGCGTGTTACAGCTGAGGAGGCTGGCGACTTCCTCATCTCCCTTCAGAAAGGGACACCATGGGGCTGCTCCTTCCCAAGCTCCTCTCAATCCCCACCTCGTGAATCCCCTTTGCCTCATTTTGTTAGCGCCCCTCACACCTCCAGCCAGAGCTGGCAAAGGGAAGAGAATTTGCAAAATTCTGCTGGTGCAATTCAGATCCGCCAAGGATCCCCTACGGGTTCCAAGGACCCTCACTGCTGCTGAGAGCTCTCCCCTCTGCTCACCTGACAGTTCTGGTTTAAAATAGTTTCATGGCATCCACAAAAAGATACCTCATAATACACAGCCCCTCTGTGCCTAAGCTTGGCCACCTTTAGGGGAACATGTAACAGTTCCGGGGCACATGCGTGGCCCTGCACAATGGAACTAGCGATTCACAGAAATGCCATCGCGGAGGCTGCTAATCAACCTGCGGTCTGCAGACAAGCAGCACTGGAAGTGTATTAGAAATGCAGAATCCTAGGCCCAGCCCAGACCTGCTGTCCCAGAATCTGCATTTTTAATGAGATCAGCAGGAGATTCACGATTTTATTATTTATTTTATTTTATTTTACTTTATTTTATTTATTTATTTTGAAATGGAGTCTCGCCCTGTAGCCCTCCAGCCCAAGCTGGAGTGTTTGTTTATTTATTTATTTTGAGTGGAGTCTCGCCCTATAGCCCAGGCTGGAGTGCAATGGTGCGACCTCGGCTCACTGTAATCTCAGCCTCCTGGGTTCAAGCGATTCTCCTGCCTCAGCCTCCCGAGTAGCTGGGATTACAGGCGTGCACCACTGCCTGTAAAGATTTTTGTGTATCTTTAGTAGAGATGGGGTTTCACCATGTTGGCCAGGCTGGTCTTGAACTGCTGACCTCAGGTGATCCGCCTGCCTCGGCCTCCCAAAGTGCTGGGACTGCAGGTGTGAGCTACCACGCCCAGCCTTGATTCACATGCATTTTGAAGTCTGAGCACATTACTGGTCCCAAATATCCACAATACCAGAGAACCAAAGAGGATGTGGGGGTGGGGAGTGTTGGGATGGACACAGGGATGTGGGGAGGGTCCCCTTCTCCCAGAAGTCAGGAATTCACTTGTGCGGCATCCAAAACACCAAAGCCAGATGAAAACCTATGGACGCCCCTGGCAAAGGGAGAGAGGCACAAACAGGTCAGAAGTAAACCTCATGAGTCCCGTCTCAGAGCTGGTAAAACTGATATAGCTTCAAAAGGCAGACACTGGATTCCAAAACATTACATAAAATGAGGTTCATTGGAACCACTCCCATGGCAGGGCTTTCCTCACTTTTGCTTCTTCTTAGCATCTCTAGGCATCAGTGTGAATCTGACAGAAACAGCATTATGTCCAGAAAGGGCAACAGATAATTTACATATTTACAGGGTTGTCCCACTCTTGTCTCTGTCCTGCTGTGGAGTGAAAAGCACCAGGAGATCATAAACATACAGAAATTCAGCCACCTTCACCTGGGCTCCAGGACTAGTCTTAGTGCATTGCTACAAGTCCCCTTGGGCAGGGTGACTCAGTTTTACCGTTGATGGGATTGGTTTAGTGTTGTGATTACCAGCTTGGGACCAGGAGCCAGAATGCCTGGGTTCAAATCCTGGCTCTGCCACTTACTAAGTGTGTGGAGTTTGGCAAAATTCCCTCGACTATTCATGCCTCAGTCTCTCTATCTGTAAAATGGGGTAACAGAGCCTCTGCATAATTATTATAAAGGTTTTTCTTATGAGGATGAGTTATTACCAGCAGAGAGATCTTAGCATGGTGACCCGAACACAGTGCTTTATAAACATCGGCCATAAACAGCTACACACTGGAGGTATAACCATAATTGAGAAGACTGAGTGAATCCAGGCAGAAGCACAGAGCTCGGCACCCGGGACTGAGGAAGCACTCGGCAGACGTTGGCTCTTAGGTTTTTTTACTTATGGAACAGGGTTTCTTTTGTCTGTTTCTTTTGTTTTTTGAGAAAGAATCTTGCTCTGTCGCCCAGGGTGGAATGTAGTAGCACCATCTTGGCTCACCACAACCTCCACTTCCTGGGTTTAAGCGATATTCCTGCCTCAGCCTCCCAAGTAGCTGGGATTACAGGCACCCACCACCACGCCCAGCTCATTTTTTTATTTTGTATTTTTAGTAGAGATGGGGTTTCGCCATGTGGGCCAGGCTTGTCTCCAACTCCTTACTTCAAGTGATCAACCTGCCTCGGCCTCCCAAAGTGCTGGGATTACAGGCATAAGCCACCATGCCTGACCCAGGTTTCTTTTCCAAATCTACATTGAACACATTCCCTGAGGCCGGGGGTCGGGGTGGCGGTGAGTTCAGGGTTAGCTTTCCTCTCATTGTGCTGAGAGCAGGCCTGGGTCCTAACTCTCCAGAGGTGCCCCATAACCCAGGGGGGTGCAAGTGGAGGTCAAGGCCTCAGGTGCCAACCAGGACCCACCCTCTGCAGGGGACCCAGGGCCTCACCAGAAGAAGGAGTTCCCCCACTCAGAGCTGTCGTCCCCCTGCTTCTGCGTGCGGACAGTCAAGTCAAAGTGAGACCCGTCGTTGGGCCACGAGAAATAGAACACCCCCGAGCTGAGGATTTTCTTCAGAGCTATGAGGCGTTCCTCCTCCTTGGCCTCTTCCTGAAGAGGGTAAAAGTCGGTGGCGGTGATTTTGTAGATTTCAGCATCTGGAATTCTGCCCACAGATGTGCAGCCTGTCACCAACACCAGGAAGCTCAGAGACGTGCCACCTGGAAAGGAAATCAGAGAGGAGAGCTCAGGGTTGCAGCCAGTCCGGCCACCTGGAGCTCCGAGGGGACAAACGGAGCCCAGGTTCAACCGCAGCCAGGAAAGCAACGTCTGTGCACCTGTGACTTCCCATGGCACTGCTCAACTCAATGGCTCAAGAACCTGCCCTGTCCCGTAAGCCTCGGGCAGGACTTCTCAAAGTGTGGAACCCTGGCCAGCAGGTCAGCATCTCCTGGGAGCCTATTAGAAATGCAGATTCCTGCTGCCCAGCTGCCTGCGGCTGGGGGCAAGCTTTGCTTTAACAAGCCCTCCAGGTGATTCTGATGCCCCCAGGAGTCTGAACATTCCTGGCCCAGAGCCCTTCCAGACTCCCAGGACCTGCCCCCAAAGCCTCTCCAAACCACCTTCCCCGGTGCCTCCTCAGCCACTGCCTTGACTCAGGACCCCTGGCCTGGGGTCTATCTTCCCCTACTCTGTCACAGGAGTGGCCTTCTCAAAGCCATCGGGTCACAGCCGCTCCGCCCTTCCTTCCTGCACAGCTCCCATTCCCTGCAGGACTGCAACAGAAGCTCCCAAGGCCCTCCCCGCTGCAGCCTGCCCCTGCCCCACATGTGGGCGGACATCCTAGCTGGCTGCTCTCCTGAGCTGGCTATCCTCCAGCTGGTCCAGTGTGCCATAAGCATAACCTCACACCCTCGGCTCTTGCCCAAGATGCTCCCCCTGCCTGGGACATCCCACCACCATCTGCCCAACAAGACCTCCATGATCCCTTCTCCACGCACCTCCTGCCTGTCTCTGAGCTCACAGTACTTCAGGCTTCGGGCCCAGCATTCCATCCTCTGGAACAGCACGAGCATCCCCACATGTTCCGTGGGGACCATCCTGCCTCTTCCCTCCCTGCTTCACCAGAAGAACTTCTCCTCATCCTTCTGGGCCAACTTGGCAGCAACTCCTCCAGGAAGCCTTCTTTGCTCTCCCAAGACACGGACAGGAACCCCTTGTACATGCCAATAGCATTCCCATCAGCAGTTGTCACACGAAGCTCATGACCTCCTTCCCCCCTGTACCCCCAGAGGAGGGACTTCCTTGGGGCAGGACCATTTCATCATCATCTCCTGGCACCGCACACACTCGGTTTGCTGGATGCTTCCTAAATAAATTCCTGCCAAAAGGTACCAAGACTACCTTGGACCCTGCAGCCAGGCAAATGAGGCAGCCCTCTCTGGGGCACCACTTCACTGTCACTGACAGCTGGTTTTCTGTTCCCTATCCCCCACTGCTCACAAGGGCACTTCACAACACGCTACGTACTGAAGGTGCCTGGTAGCGCCATGCCCCACTCTCGGGACAGGGCCCAAGAGACCATCAGGTAGAAACTGGCCTTTGGGGGCTGGCAGGGCTGTAGTCCCAAGGACACTCTTCCCACCCTGCTGAGGTTTAAAGGATCCACCCAGCGAGATCTTCTGCGAATGATCAGGGGCCTCTATCTAGAGCCTTGGTCCGGAGATGGTTCAGATCTCTCCACACTCTGGGAAGAGACCCCAAATCAACCAATTCCACCAGCCCCTCACCCCAATTTCCTCATCACACTTCAAAGGGAGAAGAGTGCTGCTTGTGGCAGGGTGGCGTGTGGTTGTCATTAAAGTGTGTTCCTTTAATGAGTGGCTCAGGGCTCCCAGGGGCCTGCTGATATGCCATGGGGTGGGGGTCCCAGCAGGGCGGCGGGGGGGTTGACGCCATCACATCTCCCCAGACACATCCTCAGGAAACCACCTAAGAACAAAGGAAGAGATCACACTGGGGACAGGGACAGGGGTCAGAGTTCAACTTCTCAAGTAGGACAGGTGGGGTTCTGGGGTTGGCAGCCTCTGATCAGAGCCTTGGCCACAGAGCAGTCCCAGCACCCACCTGCCTTTTCTGACATGCTCAGGGCAGGGAAAAGCACAGTTCAGCAGAAGTGCCCTCGGAGTGGCAGGAGGATGGCCCCTGTGGCTGCTAGAGCTATGGAAAATTTTGCATGACATCACTCCGTGCGAGTCATAAGCTGATTTCTAGCACCACTTCCTCAACAGCCTCCGCGTGGGGGGCCTGAGTGTCTGGCAACAGTCCCAGGTTGCATTTCCTGGGGAGGACCATGGCCTAGGGGAGGCTGGGGGAAGGAGCACTGTAGCAGCCAGGAGAGGTTCTTAACAGCATTGCCACAGAGCTCTGGGGCTCCTGGGTCCAGGGAGGTGGGGGTCGGGAGTGCTACAGGGGAGTGAGGAGAGCTGGCGTCTGGTGGGCGCAGTGGAGGCAGGGGAACTGTACAGGCGCAGACTCCATCCTCCTGCCCACCGCAAGGGGCGCCCTTACCAGCCCCATCTCACAGGGAGGGAAACAGAGGCACAGAGAGGTTAAGCAGCCTGCCCAAGGTGACAGAGCAGGGAGCTGGGATCCAAATCCACTTTCTAGCTACAGTGCCTGGGCAAGTTACTCAAGCCAAGTCTGGCCCCACAGCTGGTGCTCCTAATTATACCTCCTTGCAGATGACATCGCCAGCCTGCTTACCATGCTGCTGTCTCAGGGCTACCACTGCCATTTCACACACACGTGACTGTCCCCCAGGGAAACCGAATCACTCGCCCAGGCACACAGCTAGTCTGTGTTAGAGCCAAAACGCAAACGTAGGTTTCACTTTAAGCCCATGCTCCATCTAGCCCCAAAGTCCAGCAGTTTCCAATCAGATTGGTTTGCTGTACCCTTTATGTCTGTATGTATGCATGCATGCATTATTTATTTATTTATTTATTGAGACAGGGTTTTGCTCTTGTCACACAGGCTGGAGTGCAATGGTGTGATATCGGCTCACTGCAACCTCCGCCTTCCAGGTTCTAGCAATTCTCCTGCCTCAGCCTCTGGAGTAGCTGGGATTACAAGCATGCGCCACCATGCCCAGCTAATTTTGCAGTTTTAGTAGAGACGGGGTTTCCCCATATGAGTCAGGCTGGTCTCGAACTCCCGACCTCAGGTGATCTGCCTGCCTCGGCCTCCCAAAGTGCTGGGATTACAGGTGTGAGCCACCACGCCCGGCTATTTTTTTTTTTTTTTTGAGATGGAATTTCACTCTTGTTGCCCAGGCTGGAGTGCAGTGGTACAATCTCAGCTCACTGCTACCTCCGCCTCTTGGGTTCAAGTGATTCTCTTGCCTCAGCCTCCCGAGTAGCTGGGATTACAGATGCCCGCCACCATACCTGGCTAATTTTTTGTATTTTTGGTAGAGACGAGGTTTCACCATGTTGGCCAGGCTGGTCTCGAACTCCTGACCTCAGGTAATTCACCTGCCTTGGCCTCCTAAAGTGCTGGGATTACAGGTGTGAGCCACTGCACCTGACCTGCTGTACCCTTTAAGAGTGTGGTCAACCAGTGTACCTGCTATTAGCTGAATGTGTGCACCCCCAAGTTAATATGCTGAAGTACGAACACCCAAGGTGATGGTATGAGGAGGTGGGGTCTTTGGGAGGTGACTGGGTCATGGCAGTGGAGCCCTCACGAATGGGGTTTGTGCCTAGAGAGCTCCTGTACCTCTTCCACCACGTCAGATGCAGAGAAAAGGCAGCATCTATGAAGCAAGAAGTAGGTCTCCAGGGCTGGCCAATCTGCGGGCCGCTGCTCTCAGACCTCCAGCCTCCAGAACGGCGCGAAATAAATGTCTGTTGCCGATAAGCCACCCCGTCTACTACGGAACTTTGTCACAGCAACACACTGAACTCAGACAGCGTTCCCTACCCATTTTAAAACTGTCACTGAAGGTTTTCATCAGTAGTTGAAATGGTTGTAAATAATATATCGTGCAGTGTATTCTAAATATTGACATGCAAAACTAAAACTCTGGGAGTCTACTGTCAGTATCCCATGGAATCTACACAGTAATGTGATACTCATCGCCATCTATTATTTACAGGATTGCAGGAACATGCTCTTTTTTTACCACGTGGAACTTTCACTCATATTTCCAGTCCCCCCTCTTCAGAATTCCATCCTAATGTAGCATATTTGGTGCTTCTACATCCTGTTCTGATCACCCCATCAGCCCTTGCAGCCGTGTGTTCCTCAACTCTAAGTGTTTAAAAAGAGAGACTTCTGGTTTATCATTCCAATGAAACCTAACTGGTCAAATAATGTAAACAACACAATGTAAATAAAACACTTTGCCAAATAATTTTTTTTGGCTGTTCCCTTTAAAAGAGTGTGGTCAACCAACTTACCTGCTATTGGCTGAATGTGTGCACCCCCAAATTAATATGCTGAAATACGAACACCCAAGGCGATGGTTTTGGGAGGTGGGGTCTTTGGGAGGTGACAGTCTTGCTCTGTCACCCAGGCTAGAGTGCAGTGGCGCAATCTCGGCCCACTGCAACCTCTGCCTCCCGGGTTCAACTTCCACCTTTCAGGTTCCCTGCCTCAGCCTCCTGAGTAGCCGGGATTACACGCATGCGCCACCATGCCTGGCTAATTTTTGTATTTTTTGTAGAGATGGGGTTTCGCCATGTTGACTGGGCTGGTCTAGAGCTCCTGACCTCTAGTGGTCCGCCCACCTTGGCCTCCCGAAATGCTGGGATTACAGGCGTGAGCCATCGTGCCTGGCCGACAAATAATCATTTAATACGAAAAGTAACAATGTGTTGGAACCATCTCTTAATGAGATGAATAAATATTTATTGAAGGAATGAAAGTAGGTTCTGCACAAATTCTAATTCTAGTTTTCATTTTTGGAGATGCAAACACTAAAAAATCCTGTTCACATTAATAAATAGACGAGAATGGAAAGGGCTTCATTGTAGAAATGTCACTCGATTCTTCAAAGTCCTTCTGAGTTAGCACTGAAAAATGACAATAACCTGCTGATAAAATGGTTGCTAATGCGTCAGCTGATACCCCAATTGAATTCTCCTTCCATTATGGGGGAAGCAAACAACTGGACATCACCTGACTTGCAAACCGATTGTTACCTAGTCCTGACCTTATTTCAATGATATTGACAAGCTTTTGGACTGTCCCTTTGTCTGGTATCCTAGGGGGAGTTACTTCCTGGAGCACCGCACATGGTGAGCTTCCAGAAGAGAGAAAGCCCTGCCCTCCGCCCTAACATGGAAGCAGGGTGACCGCAGAGGGGAACAAGAACGCTGTCCTCCATCACAGGTGCTCGATAATAGAGAAAAGCCGAGGACCTGGAAATGTTTCCTTACAACTGCCCCTGCCTGTGTGCCCCGGACAGTGGGTGGAATGGGTGTAACCACAGAGGCCTCTGTAGAAGAGCCTTACCCAAGCCTCAGGACCACTGTGTGGAGCGCTGCCTCTCTAGGAAGGCCCCGCCCTGCCTACCTGACCCAGCACTGATGGCTTCCTCCTCCTTCAGTCCCAGCCTCACTGTGTCCTGCCCAATCTCATCGATAGCCTGACTGCCCGACTGCATTCTCTGTATACCATGGGGTTTTTTGTTTGTTTGTTTGTTTTTTGTTTTTTAATTTAGAGACAGGGTCTTGCACTGTCACCCAGGCTGGAATGCAGTGACTTGATCTCAGCACACTGCAACCTCCCCTTTCTGGGTTCCAGCGATCCTCCCACCTCAGCCTCCCAAGTAGCTGGGACTACAGGCTCCTGGCATGGTGCTATAGATACCACTGTTATGTAGAGATGTGGTCTTGCTACATAGCCCAGGCTGGTCTTGAACTTCTAGGCTCCAGTGATCCTCCTACCTTGGCCCCCTAAGGTGCTAGGATTACAGGTATGAGCCACCATGCCTGGTCTGTACTATGGGTTTTAAGGAAAGTGTCATGGTTCGAGCCTAGCACCAGACTGTGGGGGGTTGCTGACTCCTGGGCCACCTGTCAGTGTGGTACAGGCTACTGGTCCCCACCTGCCTCAGGTGTGTGAGGCCCCTCCCAATGCTCACCTAGAGCACAGGATTTGTTTTTGTGAGGCAGGATCAATTCTCTGACAGCCAAGAAGCTAACTAGGCTTGCAGGGGTCTCGGCAGTCCTCAGCTGAGGGAGAGACCAGGGCCCTGAAACCATCAAGGATCTCACAGCAAGGGGAAAAACAAAACTCAGAAGACTGGGGCTTCAGGCTCTGCACACCTCCTGTGGCCTGTGTGGCCTCAGCAAGGCTCTCACCCTCTCTGGGCCTCCCAGGAGGATGCACCAGTAGTCTCGATGTCCCCTACAGGTAAAAGGCTTTGGTTCCAGGGCTCTGGACAAAGCAAAGCTATGCATGGGTCAGAGGGAGCTGCCAGTGAGGCTCTGCTGGCAGCTCCCTCTGCCAGGTAGATGGAGGCTAGGGCCAGCGGCAGTCCTAGGCCATTTGTTATCAGGCCAGAAAAGCTGGCTGTTGGGGTCATGATACGTGGCTTGCAGACTCAAGGCCCTGTTTACCGGGACCACCCCAGGCCTCCCACTAGGCTCTGGGCTGGCATTTCCTTGTGTTGTCTCAGCTCTGAGCTCACCTTCCCAGCCTGGACTGTGCCAATCCCAACCCTGGAGTCCCTCCAGCCATCCTATCTGTCCCTCTGCTCACAAATACAACCTCAGACTCAAAGCTCCAAACAAAGGACTTAAGACCTCTAGGCTTTCCTACCTGTGAAGGGGGAAGCTTCAGCCAGATGACCCTTAAGCCTCCCCCACTACCCATAGGCTCAGAACCCTAAGCACCGTGTGCCCACGCAGCGTGGTCTCAGGGCCCTCTCCTGCCTCCCCTCTGCAGAACATGAGGGAGGCGTAGGCAGTGGCAGCTGCTGCAGTGAACACCCATGGTGAGCACCCCTGGTGCGGATCCTTCTCCAGCTCCACTCTGGGAACCTGAAATCAGTCCTGGCCTGTGAATTTACACCTTGGAAACTGGCAAATGCTGCATCATCTCAGAGCTTCCCCCTCAGGGATCTGGGTGTCAACTCTCTTGGTAATATCCCACCACTGGGCACAGGAATTAAATTAATGTAAGACTGACAAAGGCCAGTTCGCTTCCAGACTTGCTAGAGAACACTGCATCCCAAAAGACTAAGGGTTCAAACTCCCCTCCAGAGAATTCTCCTTCTGAAGTGACTGCCCATGAAACCAGCCCTCTACTAGCCTGTGCAGAGGAGCCACCCACCAGGAGTCCACACCCCGAGGCCACGCAGCCTGGCGCTCCAGCTCACACCTCGTCCTCAGCCCTCTGCAGGCCAGATCCCTCTCACTCAGCACCCTCCTCACTCCAGGCCTCCCAGGGACAGAGGAGAGACAGCAGAGCTTCTCAGTGGTGGCAGTGTCCCCAGATCACACTCTAAGAAACTGCCTGTGGCCAGCCTGCCTGGTGTTGGAGGAGCACTCCAACTCTTCAAGGCATCACTCATGTGGACCTCCAAAGAACTAGGCAACATAGAAATGAGGCAGTTTTCCTAGATTTATAGATGGGAAAACAGTCCTCGAGAGATTAAATGCAGTTCAGCTGGGAAGTGGGAACTAGAATCCAGGAGGGCTGTCTGCTAGAGAATTTATAGGGCTGGAGTCCTAGCCAATTGTGTGAGTAGGTGGAGTCACACAATTGGAGTCACGCAGGTGGGGGTCACACAATTGAGGTCAGTCATACAAATGGAGTCACAGTTGGAGTCACACAGAGTCAGTCACACAATTGGAGTCATACAGGTGGGGTCACATGGTTGAAGTCAATCATATAGCTGGAGTCATACAGGTGGAGTCAGTCACATAGTTAGAGTCAGTACACAGGTAGAGTCACATAGGTGGGGGTCACACAGGTGGGGTCACACAGGTGGGGGTCACACAGGTGGGGGTCACACAGGTGGGGGTCACACAGGTGGAGTTGCACAGGTGGGGGTCACACAGGTGGGGGTCACACAGGTGGGGGTCACACAGGTGGGGGTCACACAGGTGGAGTCACACAGGTAGGGGTCACACAGGTGGAGTCGCACAGGTGGGGGTCACACAGTTGAGGTGAGTCATACAGATGGAGTCACAGTTGGAGTCACACAGAGTCAGTCACACAATTGGAGTCACACAGATGGAGTGAGTCACACAATTGGAGTCAGTTACACAGTTGTAGTTGGTCACACAACTGGAGTCACACAGGTGGAGTCAGTTACAGAGTCAGTCACACAGGTGGAGCCACACAGTTGTAGCTACACTCCGTGCTGCCCAACATGCTCAACAGCTGAAAACACAAAAGAAAACAGGTCACAGTTCTGGGTCAGGGACTTACAGGGGAAAAAGAAAATCAAGTGAAAGTCAAACGCCCCTTAAGGTAACCAATGAAGACTGGAAAAACTTGATTTAAAGCCTAATCCTTCCATCCTTCAGATGCTTAGGGTACTTTCCAGAATGTGTTGAAAATAGACCAAATTATCCTGACATCCCCAAAGTCAAACTCATACGCACAACACTCAGAGAAACTCCAACCCACCCCCGAGGGTGACTCTCACAGGCGGACTGGGTTTGGGGGCACCCAAAGCCTCCGAGCTGGGCTGGTCTCGCATGGCCCACAAGAAGCCTCATTCCATTCTGTGGGGTGTGGGGTGGCGGGGACTGGCTGAAGGCAGGGAGGAGGCCTCACCAAGGGCAGCCCTGGGAGGTGGTCTCCTCTCTGTGTACTCCCTGTCCCAGAAGACCCTGTGGATCCCCGCAGATCCCCTGGCTCACTCTAATAAGACTTCTTTGGGGCTGCCACCCTTCCTGGTTAGGTTTGATTTCCCACAGCTGATCTTAGATCACAGCCCTGGGAAAAAACACTTTTCCCCTGGGATGGGGGAAGGTATTGCACTTCCTGTCCTCCTTGTCAGCCCAGACACCTGTCCTCTTCAGAAAGGAGAACAGCCTGGTGGTTGAAGGCAGTCCCTGGTGCCACAAGACATTAGTTTAAAACCCAGGGCACCACTTGAGAATGGCTGGACCTTGGGCCAGTCACTGTAATTCACTGAATCCCAGTCCCTGTCGGATGCGAAATGAATCATTCATGTATGGACTGAAAGCAGCTGCCAACTATAACTGAAAGATGCCAAGACTGTGAGGCATCCTGGGGGCCCAGAGGCCACCATGTGGAAAAAAGGGCATCAACGTGGATGGAACGCAGCATTCCTGCCACGCCTGCGAGGCAGCGTAACAACAGCACCCACCCGATAGATGGCCGCGGGAGCCGTACTAACAGATTCCTAAGTGAGCGCCATGCAGGTGCGGGTCACCATCCTCACGGTCATTACCGTGGAAGGCAAGGGCCATGGGGATTTCTGCAACTTCAGGAAGATCGCTGCAGAGCGGAAAGTCCTGCAGAAAACTCTTGGCAGCCCACATACTTTCACGGAAAAAGCAAGCGTTGGGAGGCAGCTGGATCCGAGTTCAAAACCCAGCTAAGCTTCTGACCTAAGGCAAGTTACTTGAAGCTTCTGAGCCTGTTCCCTTTACTGTAAACAGGGACAACGATGCATTATCACAGTAGCCTAGTTTTAGGATTAAATAAGTGAATGTATGTCTAGCTCTTGGCACGAAACAGACATTTCCTAAATGCACTTTGTCATGTGGTACTGTGTGTTTTTCCTAAATGCTATTTGGAAATGATCACTGTAATCGTCACAGTTCAGGGAAAAACATTCCATGACAGAAAACACCCAGACAAGGAATGGCCAACATAACCGTGCTTTTCTGGCAGCTTTGAAAATCCTCAGTATCTGAAAACAGCTGCCGTAAGCAGGGAAGGGAAGTGTGCACTTGGCTCAGGGAAAGCCCGAATCTGGACAACCCATACAGCCATTCCCATCTCAGCCAGGTGGGACCAAGAATCAGGAATGCAACTGGGCTCTGTCTCGGCCCCAGAAATCACAGGAGATGTCCATAGTCAGGTCACAGATAGCGAGGGGGGCCCTGAGAGAGGAGGAAGGAAACGGGTGGTGGAACTAAGGGCCCCAGGGCTCCCGAGCTCCAGGAACAGCAGAGGTTGGCTGTGACCACCCATGACAGCCGGGCACCACCGGCTCACCCTCAAGTCTCTCAGAGTGCGCAGAGATGCCCACGTCTTCCTGGAAGTTCTCTCCCTTTGCAAGTTAGATCGCACTGTCCCTTCCTCTCCCTCCCACCCCACACTGACTGTCACACATCAGTGGCTTTTCTCTCCTGCCGACAACTTCCAGCCCACCCCTGTGCCCCCTGGCATCTGCCCTGGTCCCTGTCCTCACCCACCTGCCTTGGCACACCTTCTAGAGTACTGCAGACAATGCCCTGGGCAGAAGCCCCAGACCAGACTTTCGAAACACTTAGGCCCTCGCCGGCAAGCAATGAAGACGAGCTTCCCTGGCACAGGTTTGGGGTGCTGGGAGCCCCACCCTGCCCCAGCACAGGCAGATGATAACCAGGCAACACTCACCTTGACTGCCCCACCTGCATGGAGGAGCAGGTTCCGAGGCATAAAGAAACATCTTAAAAGAGAAGCGAGGTTGGCCAGGCACGGTGGCTCATGCCTGTAACCCCAGCACTTTGGGAGGTCGAGGCAGGCAGATCACCTGAGGTTGGAGTTCCAGACCAGCCTGACCAACATGGAGAAACCCCGTCTCTACTAAAAATACAAATAATTAGTTGGGCGTGGTGGCGCATGCCTGTAGTCCCAGCTATTCAGGAGGCTGAGGCAGGAGAATCGCTTGAACCCAGGAGGCAGAGGTTGTGGTGAGCCGAGATTGCGCCCCTGCACTCCAGCCTGGGCAACAAGAGCAAAACTCCGTCTCAAAAAAAAAAAAAAAAAAGAGAGAGAGAAAAAAGTGGTCAAACAGAACGCCTGCACTGAGGCCCCTCCCGACGCAGAGGCTCCTGCCCACCGGGGAGCCTGGCGCCTGCTCCTCCAGCAAGCGGCTACTCACCAGATTTCAGCCTGAGCTCCCCCAGGCAGCCGTACGCGTCCGTGAGCTTGCCATACTGTCCTTTAATGACTTCCTTTTCTTCTGGAGCTGGGGGAGAAACACATCACAGAAGGCATCAGCGAGCGTCTCCTGCTCATTCCTGTTCATTCACACCCGGCTTGCCAAGCTGGCTTCCCACCCACTCCAAAAAGAAAACACAAAGACAATAGCTCGGCCCACAAACACCAAGTGTGGAGGTTTTATGATTCGCGAATCACAGAGCTGCAAGGATTCAGACCTTCCCACCAACAGCTTGCTCTCTGGAAGTGCTGACAGCTTCCTGAGGGCTGGAGGAGCTGGGGTCCTGGGGTTCTGGTATCTAGCTAGGGGCAGGCACCTGGGACCTGGCCCTATTACTCTACTTTGCTGTCCCTGTCTACGGGTATCATCCACTAGAGACTACATCCTGGAGGTGCCCACTCACCCCAAGGCACCTGTGGAGGTGGTAACTTGGGGAGACTGGGCAGAGGTGCCTGTGTACCACTGAGTGCCCAGGGCCTGGGTCCAACCCATCCCAAGGCAAGCTGCGTGCCTTGCCTGCCGGGTCTTTGGCAGTGATTGTCCATGCCCAAGCCAAGGCACGGACTAGTTTTAAAGCAAAACTGACAGAGGGAAGAACCATTAGGCACAGGGAGTCCTAACCTCTCCAATGAGGCCACAGGCCCTTCTGGCCATGACGGGGCAGGTCTTTAGACCCCTTCTCAGAATAATGTTTTAAGTGCACAGAACAAAATACAAACATAGATGAACCTTGAAAATATTACGCTACATGAAAAAGGCCAGTCACAAAAGACCTCAGAAAGATTCCATTTTGGCCGGGCACAGTGGCTCACTTTGTAACCTGTAACCCCAGCACTTTGGGAGGCGAAGGCGGGCGGATCACCTGAGGTCAGAAGTTCAAGGCCAGCCTGGGCAACATGGTAAAATCCTGTCTCTACTAAAAACACAAAAATTAGCTGGGCATGGTGGCGCACGCCTGTAGTCCCAGCGACTCGAGAGGCTGAGGCAGGGGAATGCCTTGAACCCAGGAGGCAGAGGTTGCAGTGAGCCGAGATTATGCCACTGCACTCCAGCCTGGGCGACAGAGTGAGATGCCGTTTCAAAAACAAGGTTGCAGTGAGCCGAGATTATGCCACTGCACTCCAGCCTGGGTGACAGAGTGAGACTCCGTTTCAAAAACAAGATTCCATTTCTATGAAATGTCCAGAACAGGCACATTTCTACAGACAGAAAGTAGATGCTGTGGTTGTCAGGGGCTGAGACTGGAGAAAGGGGGAATGTGGATAATTGCTAATGAGTATGAAGTCTCTTTTAAGGGGGCCAAAAACATTCTAAAATTAGATTATGGTGATGGTGATGGTTACATGGAGTTGTATACTTTAATGAGTAAGTTGTATGGTACAGAAATTATATCGCAATAAAGCTGTTATAAAAATCAAGAAAATAAATACGATCACAAATACCAATCTTATTGAAATCTAGTTATCAAAATATTTTTAAAATGTTATAGCATAGTAATCTATGTGCCTTATCAGCATATTAAATCGCAAAATCCAGTGGGGTGTATTAACCACCTTAATTTAAAACTAGTGATGAGAACAAATGCCATTTCAAGATATCTGAAACAATGCTAATGTGATGTGGAGATATCTGTAATTGCAATTGGTGACAGGGTCAGCGATATGGCTAACCCACATTGATGACGGGTCAGAGATATGGCTAACCCGCATTGGTGATGGGTCAGAGATATGGCTAACCTACATTGGTGACAGGGTCAGAGATATGGCCAACCCACATTGGTGACAGGGTCAGCGATACGGCTAACCCACATTGGTGACAGGGTCAGCGATATGGCTAACCCACATTGGTGACAGGGTCAGTGATATGGCTAATCCACATTGGTGACGGGTCAGAGATAAGGCTAACCCACATTGGTGACGGGTCAGAGATATGGCTAACCTACATTGGTGACAGGGTCAGAGGTATGGCCAACCCACATTGGTGACAGGGTCAGAGATATGGCTAATCCATGTTGGTGACAGAGTCAGAGATGTAGCTAACATACTGGTTTTGTTGCCTGCCTTCCTAATTAGAGGAAATGCTACATTTCAGGTAGGATTGATAAAAATAAAGATGGACTTTTCTCCCCACCCAAGAAAACCAATCTTCAAATCCTATGCACAGAACCCTTGAGGAGCTTTGGGCCCCAGAAGAACCCTTGGGCTGGATGGAACCATTTCTACATCATCATGGAGGTAAGAAAAGGGGCAGCTGGTTCCCTCTCTACCTCATTGTCTTAAGCAGCCGAAAAGGATTCTTAGACTGTCTCAACTCCCACAGTTAAGGAATTTCAACCAGGAACTAAGATCCTAAAGTGAAATGTTAGAAAGGAGAAAATGACAGAAAACATCAGCCCCTCATACCAAGCCCTCAGAGCAGATGGACTGTGAACTGACTTTCATCACTTCCTGCTGTCTCTAAAGATGTTGACTCAGAGAGGCAAGTGTAGAAAGCTTGGACGAGCATTTGAAGCAGGTGAACTTTGTTTTAGCTGACACGCATCCCAACACCCCAACTCAAAAGATCCACCATGCCACATTTTCCAGTGCAGTCTTGATTTCCACGTTCCTCTCAACCATTCCCATCCCCCTCAAAGGCACTTGTCCTCATCAGACCACAAGTCTTAAATGGGATTGGAAATACATTCAGACAGTCCCATCCTCCCCTCTGAAGCTCTTCCCACCCTCAGCCCCCCAGGAGCAGCTGCTGGCAGCCCTAGAGCTGCCTCTCTCAGGAACCAGCATGGACTGGCTGTTCCTGCCTCGTGCTCCTCTAGCAAGCACAGGAGGACAGAAGGTAGGCACCAGGGCCTCACAACATGACCTGCTACCACCCACCAAACAGACAGCTCTGTCCAGGCTGGTGCTCAGGACACAGCTGGTGGGGCAGAGAGTCAGGATAGACTGTAAGACCAGAGACCTCCCCTCCTCCATTTCTCTAGGCAGGACTGATGGTAAGACGTGATTTAAAGAGCAGGACTGATTATCAGTATAGCTTGAGAGGCCAGCAACTTGAAAATATACTCAATTCCCATTATTCACAGTAGCTATGTTCCATAGAGTTACCCGCAGATATTGAAGCAAGCAGCACTCCTAAGGGAAATGCAGAGTTAGGTTCCTGAAAGCCTTGGGTTAGAACATTTTTGTCAACCAATCAATATATAAACTTGTTTTATGTGTTTTTCTGTTTAAAAGACACCTTACTGAATAAACAGATGGCTCTCAACTTACAATGGGGTCATGTCCTGATAAACCCAAGGTAGGCTGAAAATATCCTAAGTTGACAATGCATTCAATACACCTAACCTACCAAACACCATAGCTCAGCCTGCCTTCCACCTACCCAGACCACTTACATTAGCCTAGAGCTGGGCAAAATCATGAAATACAAAGCCTACTTTCTGATAGTGTTGAATATCTTATGTAATTTAAAGACTATTGTACTGAAAGTGAAAAACAGAATGGTCCCACGGGTACTTAAAGGATGGTTTCTACTGAATGCATATTGCTTTCACACCGTTGTAAAGTTGAAAAATCATAACTGGAATGAACCATCATAAGTCAGGAATCATCTGTACAGTGTTGATTCGTTAACACTGAACCAGTGGCACTAGAACACAAACCTGTATATAGTTTATCAAACACATATATTTTTCCCATAAGGCACATCACTGCCTTCTTACACTAGAAACACTAGACAGCACTTCCAAACAGTGAAACCACAAAGAAAAAGCACAAAACATGAAAAATATGGCGCTAAACAAATCACAAAAACCACGTTCATTTACACCAAGAGGGTGAAACAAGATGGCAAGGCATCCTTTTCAGCTGGGAACAGGCTCATCGGGTGACACATTTTCACCACTCTGCTGGTGTCCATGAGTTCCGATCTTCGGGTGACAAATTTTAGAGAGCAGGTGAATTTACAAATATGGAATCCACAAATAATGAGGATCCACTGAACATGGTTTAAGGACCTAGCAAAGACCATGAGGAGACTTACTAGGAAAACAGTCATTCATCAGCCTCAATGTGAATTAATCTGTACAAGGGCTCTTCACCTGGGGTGACAGAGGAAGCCCCTGACAGTCACTGGAGCTTCAAGGGATAGCTCTCGGGGGAATCTGTATACAAAATTATATTCAAAATTATATGCAATTTTTTTTTTTTGGAAAGAGTCTTGCTGTGTTGCCCAGGCTAGAGTGCAGTGGTACAATCTCAGCTCACTGCAACCTCTGCCTCCTGGGTTCAAGCAATTCTTCCACCTCAGACACCCAAGTAGCTGGGATTACAGGCGTGCACCACCATACCCAGCTATTTTTTATAGTTTTAGTAGGGACGGCATTTCGCCATGTTACCAGGCTGGTCTTGAACTCCTGACCTCAAGTGATCTGCCCACTCGGCCTTGCAAAGTGCTGAGATTACAGGCATGAGCCACTGTGCCTGGCCAAAACTGTATGCAAATTTTTGATAAGTATTTTTATGGGGGCTAAAATCCCATTTTCAACAGAATCTCAAGAGTTCAGTGCCCCTAAAAAGGTTAAGAACCAGTTTAATGTATGAATATTTTTCCCAATGCTCACTTGAATTTGATTGGGTTTTCTCTGGGGAAGGGAGAATGCAGAGTAACCTAAAGATAATCAGTGAAATCAGCAACCTTTACGAGCAGCCAGAAGCCCCTCGTCTTGAGGACTAAGCGGACTCTGCCGGCAGCGGGGTGGGGAGTTACAGAAAAAGAAGTGCCTAGGATATTAGGTTCGCAGGGTCACTTAGAAAAGTACTGGGAAGCCACTGTCCCACCTTTTCTATCAGCCCGCCTCAAAAGCTCAGAATGGTGGCAGAAAGGCATATTAGCCTCCTTTACTACTGCAACAAATGACTATAAACAGTGGCTTAAGCAGCACAGACTCATGACCTTACAGTTCTGCGCTCAGAATTCTGAAATGGGTTTCGCTGGGCTGAAAGGAAGGTGTCGGCAGGCCTGCATCTGCTCTGAAGGCTGCAGGAGAAAATCCATTTACTTGTCTCTCGCAGCTCTCAGAGGCTGCCTGCATTCCTTGGCTCTCGGCTCCTTCCTTCTTCTTCAAATTCAGCAATTGCAGCAATCAGATCCCTGCTTCCATCCTCCCATTTCCTTCCCTCTCCCTGCCTGGCCTCCCTCTTCCAGCTTTTAAGGACCCTGTAAGTGCAATGGACTCATCCAGATCATCCAGGATAATGCCTCCTCTTAAGGTCCTGATCACATCTGCAAAGTCCTCCTGCCATGTAAGTGCCACATTCACAGCTTGGGAAGGAGGACGTGGGCCTTCCAGCCCACAGGTCTCCTGCCTCTGCTCACACACTGATGAAGGGTGAGGAAGAGAAGGAGGTATCCTTTCCCTCAGCATCTGCTTGGAGGCAACGCCAAACCCACTGGTAAGGCACTCAGACTATGTCACACACCTACAGGGCCCTCCTGGGAGGCGGGCCTATGAAACCCCAACTTCACAGGCAGAATCAAAGGCCATGTGCATTGCCAAATGTCTTCCCCCAGCCTTCAGGTACTGCAGACAGGGCTGGAGAGAGGTGAATCAGCAGTTCTCAGTGCTCCATCTCAGTAGATAAGCTGACAAATGCAATAAAATAATTATGACACCAAAAATACCTATTTCAACCCTAGCAGCTTTACAAAGCCTTGAAACGGAACCCGTAAGCCCTGGTATGATCCGGGTCTGACTTTGTGAACCGTGAAACAAGGAGGCCTTTGTGCATTCATTCAACTATGCGAATAAGCCTGACCAAATAAAACAAAATGACAGGAAATTGCTAAACAAAGTGTTGTGGCCAAATCCACACTTGAGGGGTGGGAAGATGGCCCTGGGAGAAGCTATGCAAACAAAAGTGACCCCCTGCCCTGGTGCATTACAGATGACAGGTGTGGACTTTACATCCCTGTCACTGGGAAAATTAAGCACGAGTAAAAACACGACTTTCTATCCTCATATTTTAAAAACAAACAAAACCCAACAGCACCACCTTGTCCCATTCCAATGCTGTCAATTATTGACTCCTTGAGAAAAATACCTTCACCTCTGACTTATACAATACGGGAGCTCAAAACAGGCCTTGACCATGGTGGACAGGAAAATCACGAGATGTTTCTCCACCATGAACAGACTCACAGTAAACAAACTGGGAGACCCCAGGCAGCAGAACTTCATTCTCTTCTGGGTCCAGAGGCCAGAGAGCTGAAATCCAGGCATCAGCAGGTCTCCTCTGATACCTGGAGCCAGGACCCGCCTTACCTCGCCCTGCGTCTGGTGTTTGCTGCTGGTCCTGTCCTTGGCATTCCTTGCCTATGGCTTCCTCAGTCCAGGCCCTGCCTCAGTTGTCACGTGGCAATTCTCTCACCATATGTCCCCTGATTGTTATGTGGCCATCCTCTCCCCGCACGGTGTCCCCCAGTTGTCATGTGGCCATCCTCTCATGTGTCCCCCCGCCATTATGTGGCCATTCTCTCCCTGTGTGTCCCTCCACCATTATGTGACCATTCTCTCCCCATGTGTCCCCCCATCATGACATGGCCATCCTTTCCCTATATGTCCTCCCATCATCATGTGGCCATTCCCTCCCCACGTGTTCCCTGTCATCACAAGGCCATCCTCTCCCCACATGTCCCCTGTCGTCACAAGGCCATCCTCTCCCCATGTGTCCCTCCACCGTCACGTGGCCACCCTATCCCAATATGTCCCCCCCCATCATCACATGGCCATCCTCTCCCCACGTGTCCCTCCATTGTCACGTGGCCAGCCTCTCCCCACGTGTCCCTCCATTGTCACGTGGCCAGCCCTCTCCCCATGTGTCCCTCCATCATCACGTGGCTATCTTCTTAGAACAGCAGCCACAATGGATTAAGGGCCCACCCTACTCCAGTATAACTTCATCTCAGTGTTACAACTGCAACAACCCTATCTCCAAATAAGATCCCCTTCTGAGGTCCCAGGGGTTAGGACTTCCACATATCCTTTTGGAGGACACAATTCAGCTCAAACACTTGGTCATCTTTTCACTTAGTGGGCCTGTCCTTTTAAAGCCTGACTGCCCCATCGACCGTCTCTCCAGTAAGCTTCCTTTATTCCTGCAGTGCCTTCACCTCCAAGTCCTACCCTGACCCTTCTGATGTATCAGGAGCACGCACCCCACCCCAGGAGGCAGGGGCCTGGCAGCCTCATTGCCCACCTCTAGCACTCCCAGAGGCCTGGCTTTCCAGGAGGTTGGTTCCAGAGTCACCCCACACCCTACTTGCCCCCAAACAACTGTATTTTCTCAATTAGGTTTGAAGGAAGAAGAAATCCTTTTTGCTCTCCAAAATGGAGGTGACAACACGGATGTCTACACACACCAGGAAGGTAACAAATGAATCTGGCCAGGCATGGTGGCTCGCACCTGTAATCCTAGCACTTTGGGAGGCCAGGGCAGGAGGACTGCCTCAGCCCAGGAGTTCAAGACCAGCCTGGGCAACACAGTGAGACTCCATCCCTACAAAAATTTTTTTTATAAGTAACCAGGCATGGTGGTGGGAACCTGTGGTCCCAGCTACTTGGGAGGCTGAGATAGGAGGACTGCTTGAGCCCAGGAGGTCAAGACTGCAGTGAGCTGTGATTGTACCACTACCCTGTCTCAAAAACAAATAAACAACAAAATGAAGCTGCTGGAAGGGCTTTAGGTGAGCAGAGAACACACACCAGCCAAGTGCCAGTCATGCCCACCAGCCCAGTACTGCCAGGCTGCAGCATTTCCAGGAGACAGGGCATCCAGACCTTCCAGTGCTGGCAACCATCCCCATTTATTTTAAGCACTGCATAGGCTGGAAGCACACCTCTGCAGACTGGATTTGGCCTGCCCATTTGCAACTTCTGTCCCCCCTTTCTCGATAATCTCAGAAATAGACAGACTCTTCCTATCTCCCACGCTTTTAGTTGCATTTCCTGTAAGTTTTTCCACATGAGAATATCTTTGCTTGCCCTCTGGCTGGCCACAAATTTCTGGCCTTTTGAAGAAAGCCCTCCCTTCTACCTCCTCAGCCCCCTTCCTCGACCCCTCTTGCCAGAGATTTGGCCACTGGCTCAGTGGACACATCTTCATGCCTTCTGTGGCTGGCACCCTTCCAGGCACAGAGACACTGCAGTGAACCAAACAGATGGAAACCATCCAGCATTTGGCAGTGGCCAAGAGGAACAGGAGGAATGAATGGATGAGTGATGGCAGGGGGTGCAGACTGAGGTGGGGTGGGAGGCTGGGGTGGGGGCACCGCCGAGAAACAGCCAGGAAGGTGTGGGCGCTGTTCGAGCTTCCTGCCAGGGTGGACAGATAAGATCAATAAGTGCAATATAGACAGTGACACGAGGGGAGCAGAAAAAGTGAGCAGGGAGTAGGGGACGAATAGTGGGGAAGGGGAAGTGACATTTTAGATGGTGTCATCTCAGAAGGCCTCATTGCAAGGGTGACATCTGAATATGGACCTGAAGGAAGCCAGAGAGACAGCTGCATGGAGAGCAGAGGAGCACTGTAGGCCCAGAAGGGCACGTGCAAAGGTCCTGCGGCAGAAGCACTCCTGACCTGTGCAAGCCCCAGCAAGGTGGGCAGTGTGACTGAAGGTTCATGGAGGAAGTGGAGTGGGGAACACACTGCACAGAAGTTTGAGGTCACAAAAAGGTTTTGGGTGTCACTCTGAGTGCCACTGCAGGGGTCTGAGGTTCATCCTGCCTGCTATGTTGAGAACTGACTCTAGAGGAACAAGGAGAGAAGGAAGGAGACCAGTTAGGAGGTGCTAGCGCCAGCTGGGCAAGAAAGAACTCTAGCCTGTACCAGGGCGCAGCAATGGAAGAGCTGAAGAACAGTCCAATTCTGGAGACAGACAGACAGACAGACACACACACACACACACACACACATGCTTTTTAGTTGTGGAACTTTCCAAAGAAAAGTAGGATGACATAATAAACCCTTGTACCCTCCTTATCACACACCCACCAGCTCCACCTGCTCCCAACCCACGCCCAGGCTACCCACTGTCCTATACCTTAGATCAGCTCAACTCAAAACGGGCTCCTCAGACCAGCAGCACCAAGCATTAGAAATACCTTACAGGGCCCACCCCCCGCCTTGTGAATCAGAAGCTCTGGGCTCAAGACCTAGAAAGCTGTTTTAATGAGCCATCCAGGGGACTTGAATGCATGCCAAAGCTTGAGAAGCACTGCCCTAGGTTATTTTGAGTAAATTCCAGGCATCATATTATTTCATCTATAAATATTTCAGTAAGAATCGAGAAAAGATAAGAGTTCTTTTAAAAAACACAACCATGGCCAGACGTGGTGGCTCATGCCTGTAATCCCAGCGCTTTGGGAGGCTAAGGGGAATGGATCACCTGAGGTCAGGAGTTCAAGACCAGCCTGAACAACATGGTGAAACTCCATGTTACTCTCCACAATAGAGGTGACAAAGCAGATGTCTACACACACCGGGCAGATAACAAATGAAGCTAGCTAGGCATGGTAGCTCCCTCCCTGTAATCCCAGCACTTTAGGAGGCCAGAGCAGGAGGACTGGCTGAGCCCAGGAGTTCAAGATCAGACTGGGCAACATGGTGAGATTCCATCCCTACAAAAATTTTTTTTGTAATTAGCCAGGTGCGGTGGTGGGAGCCTGTGGTCCTGGCTACTTGGGAGGCTGAGACAGGAGGATTGCTTGAGCCCAAGAGGTCAAGACTACAGTGAGCTGTGATCACACCACTATCCTGTTTTTAGTCTCTACTAAAAATATAAAAATTAGCCGGGTGTTGTGGTGCATGCCTGTAATCCCAGCTACTCGGGAGGCTGAGGCAGGAAAATTGCTTAAACCTGGGAGGCGGAGGTTGCAGTGAGCCAAGATCACGCCACTGCATTCTAGCCTGGGTGACAACAGCAAAACTCCATCTAAACAAAAACAAAAACAAAACACAACCGCAATACCATTATCACATCTAAAAAGAAGTTGCCAGCAATTCCTCAACATCATCGCATATCTGGGTATATTTTGAAGGTGGAAACACGGACAGATTGGCTATGGGATATGAGAGAAAGACAGGGTTCAAGGATGATGCCATGTTCATTGCCTGAACAATGGAAGGGATGGAGTGGCCCTGGCATGACAGCAAAGACTGAGAGGACAAGTCTGGGCAGAGCATTGGCTGGGACCAGACATGCTGTGGCTCTGTTGCAGCCCCGCGTGGAGGCTGAGGACAGAGCTCTGCAAGTCTAGAGTCCAGCAGAGAAGTCTGGTTGGAAAGATCCCCCAGGCGTCCCCAGCAGACAGTTATTTACAATCATGAGGCTGGGTGTGGTGGCTCCCACCTCTAATCCCAGCACTTTGGGAGGCTGAGGTGGGAGGATCACTTGAGCTCAGGAGTTCAAGAACAACCTGGGCAACATAGGGAGACTCCATCTCTAAAAATATAATAAAATATATTAATCGGGCAAGGTGCGCACACCTGTGGTCCCAGCATCTTCAGAGGCTGAGGTGAGAGGATCATCTGAACCGGGGAGGTGGAGGCTGCAGTGAGCCATGATTGTGCTACTGCAATCCAGCCTGGTTGACAGAGTGAGACACTGTCTCAAAAATAAATAGATCGGTGCCATGGCTCATGCCTGTAATCCCAGCACTTTGGGAGACTGAGGTGAGTGGATCACCTGAGGTTAGGAGTTCAAGACCAGCCTGGCCAGCATGGTGAAACCCCACCTCCACTAAAAATACAAAAATTAGCCAGGTGTGGTGGCACACACCTGTAATCACAGCTACTTGGGAGGCTGAGGCAGGAGAATCACTGGAACCCAGGAGGCGGAGGTCGCAGTGAGCCAAGATTGCACCACTGCACTCCAGCCAGGGTGACAGAGCGAGACTCCGTCTCAAACAACAACAACAAAAATTAGCTGGGAGTGATGGCGTGCACCTATAATCCCAGCAATAAAATAAAATAATCATGAGGTTGGAGGGGATCCCCTAGGGAGTGAGTGGGGGGCACCGACTTCTGGGTGCAGCATGCTTGAAGGTCAGGGTGGACTGAGAAGTGACCAAGAAGATACAACAAAACTCAGCAGTGTGTGGCATCCTGGCAGCCAGGAGAAGAAAGCGTTTCAAGAAAGCAAGAGTGGTCAGCAGGTCAGAGGCTGCTGCTGTGTCTATAATCTGAGGACTGAGGACTGATCACTTTAGTTAGGCATTGGCAACTCAAGAGAGGAAATTTCAGGAAAGTTGAGGAGCAAAAACCTGAATGGGGAGGGAGAGAGAAAATGGAGACAGTGGGGACAGACGATTCTCTGAGAATTTCCTCATACACATGTGAGTGTGCATGTGTGTACGCATGTGTGTGTGTGCGTGTGCATATGTGCACATGTGTGTGTGGAGAGCAGAGAAATGGAGAGGCTGTTGGAGAGGGAAGTGGGTCAAAAGATTTATCTAGGACAGGGGCATTTACACCAAGCTTGTGTGCTGGCAGAAATGAGCCAGGAGAGAGATGAGGACTGATACAGCTGAGAGAGAGGTCAGGACCGATGCAGCCAAGAGAGAGGTCAGGACGGAAGTGGCAGGAGCAGGGAGCTACGAAAGCCACGCCCTGGAGCAGGCCACAGGTATCTGTGCACAGGTGGCGCTGGTCTCAAACGCAGACAGTGCACCGTGGGGAACAGATGGGAAGGCGGACAGATGTGGTGGGCAGGTAGCAGTGGTGCAGGGAACCAGTGGGAACTCTCTTCTGGTGGCTTCAAAGTTTTGGGTGGAATGAGAGAGGACCAGGCCGTCAGCTACAAGTGAGGTCGGGGAGGAGGCACGCAGAGCTGAGGAAAGGGGAGGGTGGAGTTGCCGTCCGGGAGGGTGGGGGAGCGGACAGAGCACAGAAATGGCTGAGGTTTCACCAGGTGGGGAGGACCCAGCAAGAGAGGCGGGCGGGGAGGGTGAGTGCAAGGCAGGGCTGGTCACTGACACGGCAGAGGGAAGGCATGAGACAGGCGAGGGGCGGTAAGAAGGCCACGGGTTCTAAGGGTCGCCATCCCAGTGGGGTCAAAGGTCACCGGGGGCCGGGCATAGTGGCTCACGCCTCTAATCCCAGCACCTTGGGAGGCCAAGGTGGGCGGATCACAAGGTCAGGAGATCGAGACCATTCTGGCTAACATGGTGAAACCTCGTCTCTATTAAAAATACAAAAAATTAGCCGGGCGAGGTGGCGGGCGCCTGTAGTCCCAGCTATTCGGGGGTCTGAGGCAGGAGAATGGCGTAAACCTGGGAGGCGGAGCTTGCAGTGAGCCGAGATCGCGCCACTGCACTCCAGCCTGGGCAACAGAGAGACTCAGTCTCAAAAAAAAAAAAAAAAAGTCACTGGGACTGGGAATTGCAGGATGAGTGACAAGGTGAAAGTGGAAAATGAACAGTGGGATGTTTGAGACAGACGCTGGAGGGTCGGGGCGTAGCGTGTGAGCGAGTGGCTGCAGGGGTAGGGTCACTCACTGGAGGACAGTTGGTCCTCCGAAGGATCAACGTGACCACTGAAGGCACCAAGAACAAGGCCGGACTCATAGTGAGAAAGAGAGAAAGAAGGAAAACTCGCCAAGGAACCAGGCGACTGCTGAAACGAGGGGCAGTGGGGGACGCAGTCTCGTGGTGTTACTGGAAAGGGGTCCCGATCCAGACCCCAAGAGAAGTTCTTAGATCTCATGCAAGAAACAATTCAGGGCGAGTTCATAAAGTGAAAGCAAGTTATTTATTAGGAAAGTAAAGGAATAAAAGAATGGCTACTTTATTGGCAGAGCAGCAACATGAGCTGCTGGTTGCCCATTGTTATGATTATTTCTTGACGATATGCTAAACAAGGGGTGGATTATTCATTTCTGGGAAAGGGGTGGGCAATTCCCAGGAACTGAGGGTTCTTCCCCTTTTTAGAGCATATAGGGTAACTTCCTGATGTTGCCATGGCATTTGTAAACTGTCATGGTGCTGGTGGGAGTGTCTCTTAGCATGCTAATACATTATAATTAGTGTATAATGAGCAGTGAGTATGACCAGAGGTCACTTTCATTGTCACTTAGGTTTTGGTGGGTTTTGGCCGGCTTCTTTACCAGAACCTGTTTTAGCAGTAAGGTCTTTATGGCCTGTATCTTGTGCTGACCTCTTATCTCATCCTGTGGCTAAGAATGCCTAACTTCCTGGGAATGCAGCCCGGCAGGTCTCAGACCCATTTTACCCAGCCCCTATTCAAGATGGAGTCACTCTGGTTCACGCGCCTCTGATAATGGTGCGTGGGGTCAAGGGTTAACTGAGCTGTTTTCCTTTTGGCAAGAGAATTTGATTGTGGGTTGACTTTCTAGTCCTGTTTCCCTGGTAACCTGAGAAAGTTGTCTATGCTACTTGAACAACATGGCTTATGATAAAAATAAATAATGGATGGGGCTTGTGGAGGCTTAAGGAATAGGCTTATCCTTGGAGGAGGCTGGGGAACTCCCCGTCTCCAGCCCCAGTGGTCCAAGGGTGTGGAAGAGAAACAGCCACTGCTTGAGAGGCTCCCAAGGAAACCATAGTTTGTCCCACAGCACAGCAAATGGGGCTCGTGGATTCTGGGTCGCAAAGCAGAGCTCCGTGGGACAGACCATCCCGAGGCAGAGGCTGGTCTCAGTAGCAGTGGTGCACTGCTCTGCGTGAGAGCTCTGGTCACCCAGAGCCAGTCCAGCTCAGTAACCAAGCAAACCACATGCTCTTCTTTCTTGAATAATATTTTCCGCAATAACATGCCATAAGGAAATGCCAATGAAGCCCAGCCCACAGGTCAGAAAAATAAGGAGGTCATTTGACAATGCAGATAGCCTGAGACTGAGGTAGCATTTGTGGCCACATTCTTGGACATGACATGAAACCATCTTCTCGTATTTCTGGGTCTCAGGAGGCCAAAGTCTCCTTCATGTGTTAATTCGTAGCTCAGTTCTGACTGACTGGTGGCTGCTCCTTCCAGAGTTACCAGTTTTGGAGCTGAAGCAGCTCTTCAGAAAGACAATGGTTTTCCCAAGGCAGAGCAAGGCTGCAGGCTGGTTGCTAAGCAAAGGGGGAATCAAAACATCTGTCTGAAACAGAAGCTGTGAGGCAAGACAAAGCCAACTGGCAGAGACACATCAGCTGGCTAAGGGACTCTCCTGTCCTCCCACTGCTGCTCCCTCACCAAAAAGTCCAGGCCACATGAAAGATCCACGGAGTGAGGGGACACTCAGAACACATCACCCTCAGAGAATGCACAACCTCCCACCAACGCCGTGCCCACGTCACAACCCAGCCAGAGAAAATACAAGAAAGTTTGGTTTCCTGCAGTCAGAGCCAGAAACCCGTCTGTGGGGAGGGTGAGCCCTCCCCTTCCCCCAGCACTTTCCACACCCCTCCCTGCACTGAGCCATGGCCAAAGAGGGAGGCCAGCTCCCCTAACAAGAGGGCTTGAGCACAGGACTGGCCACTGAGTCTTTGTACTTCAGTTTTTTCCTTAAAAATAAGAAATCCAGAAAAACAGTTTACACCTTAAAAAGCCAGGCCCAGTGCCAGACATGCCTCGGGCAGAGCCAGTGACAGGGCCCAGCACGATGGGCAGCTCCTTACACTTCGGGATGAGGCAGAACAGGCAGGGCTGGGCTGTGTTTTCACTGGGCTTGGTAGCCCCCGACCCTCCTACCCAACAGGCAACAAGAAAGAAGCACAAAAGTACCCATTTCTCTCCAAGTGTGTGCACCTTCTCTTCTGACAAGAGGGAGGGGTGGAGCAATGTTTCCTAGCCACCAGGGAAGTCCCAGAGCGGGGCTTCCATGTCGTACTGCCTCGCACAATCACCCCTAATTAGGTCCTAACAAATTAGGTCCTGCGGCTGCAGGTTCTGATCCTGGCTACCTTTCCAGTTTCGTCACTCACTTCTTCCTGAACCTGCCAAACCAGTTCCTCGGTTCCTCCCCAGCTCTTCTTCCTCTCTCAGGTGATTCCTCTTGGGAAGGCTCCTCCCACCTCAGGGCCACCTCCCTATTTCCACATGAGCATGAACACACTCACGTACTCCTCTAGAAGTCATGTGGCGTGACCCACGTATGCCTCCTTTTGCTACGAGATCCAGGAAGGAGCCCGGCTTTGGGAACTGAGGGAGCCTAAGCGGGGAAGCCACACACCCTGTCACACTTCAATTTCACCACTCAACAAAGGGTCTAGATGCCCACTGTGTGCCAGGCATGGTTCTAGGAGAAAAACTGGCAGTGAGGAAGGAATATGATGAGAACAGAGCCATCAGAGAATAAGAGAAGCCAAGTGAAGAAAATGCTTCCAGAAGCAGGTGTGATCATCTGGGGGATGCTGTTGGATGGAAGGCTGAGCAGCCAAAAGTTCCTGGGGGCCTTGAGGAAAGGTTTCAGAAGAGTGGGAGGACAGAGCCTGGCTGGAGCCACTTCAAGGGAGACTGGAAGGAGGGAAGGTATGTAGACGACCTCGTCGCATGGGAAAACCAAGAGATGAGGTGGGGGCCAGGGTCAAGAGAGGGTTTCTTAATGTGAACCATGACAGCCTGTTGGTATAATGGTGCAAATGACCGAGTTAGGAAGGAAAGGGGGAGACTGCAGGAGCGAGGTCTTAAAAGATGAGAGGGGACAGGGTCAGTGGGCTGGGGGGGCAGGGAGAGCCTGGGAGGCTGTCCACAGTACCGGAGCCAGGGAGTGGGTGCGGGGGCTGTTGAAAGTTCTTAGTTACCTCCATTTTCCCAGAGAAATAGGAAGCAAAATCATCAGGTGTGAGGGGGATGAGATGTCAAAGGCTTGAGGATGTGAAATAGTCATCCTGGAGGCCAGATGGCTGGGGAAATACAGGAAGATTTTTTGATTCCACACAGCCCTGGAAATCCTTTATGAAGTCTCACAGACACAGTTTAGCAACACGAGTGCATGCAGGGTGTAGAGGAGGGCAGGAGAGGGCTAGAGTCACTAAGAGCTGGGGATATTGCCGACAGGTATGCAGCAGAGGGAACGGGGCAGAAAAAAGGGCAGCGGGAGGACGGTGAGTGAGAGGCCAACAGAGCAGGCGGGTGAGCCTCCCGGTGACCTCACCCAGACAGGGGTAGACAGACCCAGTGAGCAGGGAACTCAGCTTCTCAATGAATGGAGAGGTGTGGCCAAGGAGGAAGATGGATTCCAAACGGTCCCTCTTAGAGAGGGAAGAGGAACCATGGCCCGAAGTAGCACTGCAGGAGAGGGACAGGGACAGGGTGCCTACCCTGCCGCCACCACCACTCCCAAGGACAGCAGAGCAGTCTCAAGAGAAGCCCCAGCTTGAGGGGAGTGCGTGCTGTAAGAGAAGCATTCAAAGAAGAGGCCGACCACGGTGGGGGTAGGTCGGGGTGGTGGGGGTAGGTCAGGGGTGGTGGAGGTTGTGCTTATTGAAGACAAGATAGACACAGTTCCAGAAGGCTGGGGAGTTGGGGGAAGAGTTGATCAACTTACTAAAAGTCAGCTCCTACTCCACATTTCAATCCAGAATCCAGAAAACAGGCCAAAATTCATTTTTCAGGACCCTCTGATTTATTTGTTGTTGTTTGACGAGAAAATGAGCATGCGTTAGGGACGCACTGGGACTTGTTTGCTCACCTGGGTTAGAGGGGCGACCAGACGGCCTGCTGAACCCCAGGCTCTCAGGAGCCTCTGAACACCAGGACACGTGGTCCAAGAAAGACGAAGGAACAAACAGCCAAATCCAGCTCTGAGTTAACACATTGATTCTGCTTCCTTATTCACAGCCCCACACGCGGCACATCTCGGGCACATATGGTTTGTGACTCTCTGGCTTTTTCCATACGTGCCTGCTCTTACGAACTGAGGCCCTGTCTATCACCAGGGGAAAACAGCATGCTATGTTTTACAAAAGGGCAGAAGAAACCTTCTTAAATGACCCTAGTTACCGTCATTCCGTGGATTTGGAAACAGCTTCTTCCACTTTACCAGTGGCTTTCTGTACCTAGAATTAGCTGCTGCCTCAAAAAATAAATAAATAATAAATAAAAATAAAAATAAAAATAAGAAAGCCTTTTGGCTTGGTGAGAACCTGCCCCAGAATCTTAATCGTGTCATCGCCAGGATTACCAAACTACATGCCGAGGTGCACTCCTGAACTGTAAGCTGTTGTGCTGTGTCCTGTGAACCAAAGGTCAAAAGTGTATGAAAAACACTGGCCTGAGCAGGGCTCCAAAGAAAACAGGTCTCCCAGTCACCTGCACACAACAGCTTTCTGCTCCAGGGCCCTTCCTTGGGGAAGCCCGCTTCACAGAATGAACACTTCCTGCCTGAGATGCCTGCCCTGACTCCTGCCAGAGGGCTTCCTTGCCCTCCCAAACCCTAGCCTTTTGAGGCAGGATGCCTACCCACCACCTGCCCCAATTTCTGAACACCGTGGCCCCCTTACTACCTCTTGCCACTCCTGGTCCTACACCAGGCTGTTGTCCGCCTCAAGCACCTGAGCCCCACCTGGATGTTCCCAGCCCTGAGCTTGGCTCCCCACACCTGTGTCTCAAGGCTCAGCTGGAAGCTACGCAGGGGTGCTCCCTAGAGGGTAGGCTCCACCTGGGCTTGTCTGGAAGCCCACGGGGCCGGCTCAGAGCCTGTGCAGAGACAACCGAACATCCCATGGGAAAAGGGTCAGGCTAAGGGGAGGGAGACAGGTGCCAGGGCATGGCTGTGAAGACAGGAGCTGGGGTAACTGAGCAGAGTGCGCTGCCTGCCACCTGGGGCCTGAGCTCCATGCCTGAATCACAGTGGGAGATGGCAGGAGAGTGGGGCTGGAGACGGGGCAAGCAGCCCTCACCCACCCAACAGTGACCACGTGCAAATGGCCGTGCTGGGCAGAGCCGGCCACACTGGCTCCATTGTTTTGGCCATTTGTATTTTTCCTTTGGAGAATTGCTCATTATATCCTTTGCCAATTTCTCTGTTGAACTATTTGTGCTTCTTCTTCATGATCTATAGGAGTTCTTTTATATGCTATGATCATCCATCTTTGGCCTTTTTCTAGGTTACAAAAGGCTGCACAAACTTTCCTTCTGGGCTACTGCTTGTCTTTTCACTACGTTTATGGTGTCTTTTGATATACTGGAGTTTTCCATTTTTATGTAGTCAAATCTATCATTCGGACACAGGAAGAATGGGAGGCAGGGGTCCTGGGAGGCAAGCGCTCTCTCCAGATCTGCGCGCTGGCTATGCGAGTGTGTTCGCTGGGTGAAGATTCGTGGAGCTCAATGCTTAGAGTGCTCATTTTTCTCTATGTATGTTACACTTCAATAAAAATATTTCTTATATCAGGTTTATTTCCTTTACGACTTCTGAGTTTGATGTTTTCCTTAGAACATCTTTCCATACTGTAATGCTGTGAAAGCATCTCCTATATTTTCTAATACTTTGAAAGTTGGTTTTTTACACTTAAATACCTCTGCATTTATTTTAATGTATGATAAAACATAGGACTCTCACTTAGTATCCATATGGATAGTTTTGGTCACAGGCTTAAAATCTTTCTTCCCTTCTGTATGAGAATTTGATGTTTAATTCTCTAGCTCTGGTTCCTAATCAAGGTAGAACATCAACTCTGTTACTAGACAACATTGCTCATGGTAAAAATGACCTTGATTGGCAAATTGCCTCTGGACAGGGAAGATCCATAAGTGAATTATAACCACTTGGTGAAGATGCCAGGCATGGGGCTTCCTTAGGTGTGGTAACTCTTGTAACATGGAATGTCCATTGTGTGAACACAGGGCTCTGTAAGGCTGGTAATTTTTTCTTTTCTTTTTTTTTTTTTTTTGAGACGGAGCCTCGCTCTGTCGCCCAGGCTGGAGTGCAGTGGCGCCATCTCAGCTCACTGCAAGCTCTGCCTCCCAGGTTCACACCATTCTCCCACCTCAGCCTCCCGAGTAGCTGGGACTACAGGCGCCCGCCACCATGCCTGGTTAATTTTTGTATTTTTCGTAGAGACGGGGTTTCACCATTCACAGGATGGTCTCGATCTCCTGACCTCGTGATCCGCCCGCCTCAACCTTCCAAAGTGCTGGGATTACAGGCATGAGCCACTGCGCCCAGCCAAGGCAGGTAGTTTTATAAGGGATTCTGGCTCCCTGGGGATCCAGGGCTTTCAGCTGGGGGAGGAGCTAGTGAACAGAAGGACAGCTGTCTGTGCAGCCACCTGCAAAAACTGCCAGGAAGACCCCTCACTCCCCTGGAAGCAGAGCAGCAGGAAGCATCCTGCTGGCCAGCCAAGGTTTCCAGCCTATTCCTCTCTGAGCAGACCAGCCAAGAATGCCTGGGTGAATATCCAGCTGAATAGAGCAGGGGCCTCTTAGACATTGCACAGATCAACCACAGCAACAGCAGGTGCTGAGTATCCACCCTTACCTTTCCCTGACCGACTGAAGTCATCACCTTTATAAGGAAGGAAGGAACACTGCTCACACCAGTCTGTTCTGAGCCCTCCACTCTACTGTATTGATTTGTGCTGACAACCTCCACGATGGTTAGGGCTTTATAATATGTTTTGCTATCTGGTAAATCCGTCTGTCTTTGTTGATCTTTTTCAAAATCTTGGCTATTTTTTTTGCCAGTCCTTCATCATTCAACAGTGTTTGCTAAGCCTCATTCCCACACGAGGCAGTGTTAAGGTAAGGTAGTGAACGAGATACACGATGCCCCTGTATTAGTTGCCTGGGTTGCTGTAACAAAGAACCACAGACCAGGGGGCTTAAAACAGCAGCAAATTTACTGTCTCACAGTTCTGGAGGCCAGAAATCCAAGATCAAGGCGTGGGCAGGGCCATCTTCCCTTGCTTTTCCCAGCTTCGGGTAGCCCAGGCATTCCTTGGCTTGTGGCAGTGTCACTCCCATCTCTGCCTCCATTGTCACACGGCTGTCTTCCCTGTGTGCCTTCACATGACATTCTCCTCTCTGCATGTGTCTGCCTGTGTCGCTTTTCTTCTTGTAAGCACACCAGTCACGTTGGATTAAGGGCCCACCCCACAACAGTACGTTCCCATCTTAACTTACATCTTCATTGCATCTGCAAAGACCCTATTTCCAAATAAGAGTGCAAGGTATCCCAGGTTAGGACAGCAATATATTTTTCTGGGGCACACAATTCAACCCACAATGCCCGTGGAGGTTGCATTTTTGCAGCGGACAACAGAAGACACCCACGCAAGCACACACATAAGGCAATTTCAGTGATAAGCGCTAAGAAGGAAGGAAACCAGGCTTGGGGCAGGGACAGTTGATGTGTGGGGGCTGCAGGGTATTCCAGCCACAGAGGTCAGGAAGATCTTACTGCAGACACTGAGGGGTTGGCGGGGAGAAGGGGGAGGGGGAGGGGGAGGAGGAGGGGGAGGAGAGGGGGGAGGGGGAGGAGAGGGGGGAGGGGGAGGAGAAGGGGGAGGGGGAGGAGAAGGGGGAGGGGGAGGAGAAGGGGGAGGGGGAGGAGAAGGGGGAGGGGGAGGAGAAGGGAGAGGGGAGGAGGAGGGGGAGGAGAAGGGGGAGGGGGAGGAGGAGGAGGGGGAGGGGAAGGGGGAGGGGGAGGAGAGGGGGGAGGGGGAGGAAGTAGCCAGGCCAACCCTTGGTGTATTAGTCTATTCTCACACTGCTATAAAGAAATGCCTGAGACTGGGTAATTTATAAAGAAAAGAGATTTAATTGGCTCATGGATCTGTAGGCTATACAGGAAGCAAGGCAGCATCTGCTTCTTGGGAGGCCTTGGGGAGCTTTTACTCATGGCAGAAGGCAAAGAGGAAACAGGCAACTTACATGGCAGGAACAGGACCAAGAGGGTGGGGTGGGTGCCATGCACTTCTAAACAATCAGATCTTGTGACAACTCACTGTTGCAACGAAAACCCCAAGGGGGACAGTGCTGACCATTCATGAGAAACTACCCCTGTGGCCCAGTCACCTCCCACCGGGCCTCATCTCCAGCACTGGGGATCACATTTCAACATGAGTTTGGGTGGGGACATAGATCCAAACCCTATCACCTGGGGGAGGGAGTGCAGGCAGGTGGGTCGTGGGTGTGAAGATTCTGAGCAGGAACGAGTCAGGCTGCTGAATGCAGTGAGCCCAGGAAATGGTGGGAGATGAGGGTGGAGAAAGAGGCAGGGGCAGAGGACCAGGGCTGTGTGGGCCTCAAGCAGGTCACTATGTGGGGAGCAGGGGAAGAGCCAGGAGACTAGTTAAAAGGCTGCCAAGCAGACCAGGAAAGGGCAGTGGCTGTACTCTTGATGTAGCAGTGATAATGGGGGACTTGGTGGAATTCACCATCTGTTTTGGGGTGGTCAGGACTGGCTGGTAGGTTGGATGAGGATGAGGAAGGAAGGGGAGTCAGAATGACTCACAGGTTTTTATTACGAGCAGTTGCCTGGATGGTGCTGCCATTAGCCAAAATGGGAGAATGAAGGTAAGAATAAGTGGATGTGGGGGGAGTCCAGCGATACTGTACAGTCAGCCTGTTGCATTTTAGATAAGGCTCTTGTTGGAATTTAATTGGATTTACTCATCGATACTTGCACTTCTAGATTAACTGGAGAGGAACTGCCATCTCTGTAGTGTTGATGCTCCCATTCCAAGAACATGGTATGCCTTTCCACAGATGTGGGCTTCAGTCAAGTTCTATAGCTTTCTTCTTTTAGGCCTTACACACTCTGTTTATTCCCAGAAACTGTGGGGCAGTGGCATCTGCTTTTACAGACTCTAATTGAATAATGATGGCATTACAGGAAGGCTATTGATTTTTATCTGTTGATGTTGAAAAGCGGCCGATAACTCCCTGTCTAGTGAACAACCAAGCAGCTTGTCACCCGGCTCCCGGAGGTGTCAACATTTTCCCATTCTTATTTCACCTACTCCCCGTCCCCACTGTGTGTGTGTGTGTGCATGCACGTGTCCGTCTGTCTCCTGGCGCACGCCAAACAGATCCCAGACATGGGATCATTTCACTTGCAGATGCTCATTTCAAGCACAGATGGGCATTTCCCGCACAGATGCTTCAGGATCTAGCTCTCGGCTTTCCCGAGTGTATGATCCTATCCTCCGCACTCAAAATACTTTAAGAGTGTTCAGGAGAAGAGAAGGCAGGCACAAGATGGAGAGCTCCCCCAGGAGGGCCCAGGAGAGCGGAGGTGATGGAACTGGAGTCTCAAGGTGCTCCTCTGAAGCTCACACACTTTTTTTTTTTTTTTAATAGGAGCACCCCCTCAAGTCTTCGTTCCAGGTATATTTTCTCCTTTAAGCCAAAATTGAGAAGTTCTCAGCAACTTAATTTTCCTGACAGTAAACTGAGCCTGAAACCTAAAAGGAGAAAATGCTGCCCAAGTCAGATACACTCAAAGGCCCTAGAAGTCTGGGGCTATTCATATGCAGTCACATTTCATCATCTTTTCTCATTGCCTGTATGTAGTCTGAACATAACTTGCTTTATGTTTTAAGGGCGAGCTCCAAATACCACTTCTGCAGTTGGCTGAATCACTGCCGCTCAGGCTGGGCAAAGGCCTTTGCCAGTTTCAGCAGGATGGGCAGTCTGGGGCCCATACTGTGCCTTCTGTGAATTAGAAGGAAGCGCCCCCACCCCGCAGATTCAGACACACAGAGCCACAGCCTGGAAAGCAAAGTGGTACAGGGCAATGGAGGGGTGCTCCTGGCCAGGAACCCCCTGGACTTCCCGGGGTCTTCGGAATTGTCAATATTTTCAACATCCTCCTGGAAATCATCTCTCATCTATCTTCCCCTGTCAATAGGAGTCCAATTCTATCGCTTCCGGTTAAAATCAGTGTATACCACCAGACAGAATCTCTCAGGCCTCACCCAAAAATGCCATTTATGTGGTCTGCCCGGAGGGCGTGGCAGATACCCTTTGAAATGAAAACACAAGCTTCTGTCTGTCCACTCTAGAGACATAAGATTCCATCACGGAGTTCCATTCCTGCAGCTCACTGCTGGCCCTCCCGTTTCCCACCCAGCTGTGGTTCTGAGCTCGCCACCCACCACCAGTTGGTCCAGGTGAAAAGAGAGGTCGCTCCCCTACCCAGAAGGGCCTTGTTACAAGGGCCTGGCTCAGGCCTGGGCAGCTCCAGCCTTAGTTTTCCAAGATTCCTTTCTTTATTCACATCATGTAAATAAAAAACAAACAATCTCCATTGTTGAAACAGATTGTGACAGCCAGAGTCACTGTTCTGCCCTGGAGCACATGGACTGTCACTGCCTATGACGGCCTTCTAATCACTTGTCTCTGCCCAGCCGGTTCCACCTGACCTCAGCTTTGCTGAATCAGCAAGAGCTGCAGAGAACGGTCTCCTCCTCTTAAAGAGAATGTTTCCAGTAGACAATATTTATCAGTCATTGATAAGATTCATGGTAAAGCAGGGTTCATGCAACATATAAAACAGACAGTTTAAACAGAGAGATAAAGAAGACCACACATTTCCAGACACACAAACTCCCGGCTCCCTAGCCAAATGACAGTCCAGGTTACTTAAAAAAAAAAAAAAAAAAAAGCTATGCAAGAATGAAAGTTATGTTTTTAAGAATGCCATGGCCCTCAAACTACGAATCTACTATGATAAAACATCGGGAAAAACCGCCAGGACACTGACCTGGGCAAAAATGTCTTGAGCAATACCCCGCAAGCACAGGCAACCAAAGCAAAAATGAACAAATGAGATCACATTAAGCTAAAAAGCTTTCGCACAGTAAAGGAAACAATCAACAAAGTGAAGAGACAGCCCACAGAATGGGAGGAAATATTTGCAAACTACTCATCTGATGAGGGACTAATAACCAGAATATATAAGGCGCTCAAACAATTCTATGGGGAAAAAAAAATCGAATAATCCGATCCAAAAAATAAGCAAAAGATTTGAATGCACATTTCTCAAAAGAAGATATACAAATGGCAAACAGGCATATGAAAAGGTGCCCAACATCATTGATCATCAGAAAAAGGCAAATCAAAACTATAATGAGAGAGCATCTTACCCCAGTTAGAATGGCTTATATCCAAAAGTCAGGCAATAACAAATGCTGGCGAGGATGTGGAGCAAAGGAAACCCTTGTACACAGTTGGTGGGAATGTAAATTAGTACAACCACTATATATGTTATATACTCTCTCTATATATTATGTACTATATATGTTATATATGTTATGTTCTATATGAGTACAACCACTATAGAGAACATTTTGGAGGTTCCTCAAAAAACTAAAAGTAGAGCTACCATATGATCCAGCAATCCCACTGCTGGGTGTATACCCAAAAGAAAGGAAATCAGCATGTTGAAGAGATATCTGCACTTCCATGTTAGTTGCAGCACTGTTCACAATAGCCAAGATTTGGAAGCAACTTCAGTGTCCATCAACAGATGAATGGATAAAGAAAATGTGGTACATACACACAGTGGAGTACTATTTATCCATAAAAAAGAATGAGATCCTGTTATTTGCAACAACATGGATCGAAGGAGATCATTATGTTAAGTGAAACAAGCCAACCAGCCAGGCATGGTTGCTCACACCTGTAATCCCAGCACTTTGGGAGGCTGAAGTGGGTGGATCACCTGAGGTCAGGAGTTCGAGACCAACCTGGACAACATGGTGAAACCCGTGTCTACTAAAAATACAAAAATTAGCCGGGTGTGGTGGTGAGTGCCTGTAATCCCAGCTACTTGGGAGTTTGAACCCAGAGGGTGGAGGTTGCAGTGAGCTGAGATCGCACCGCTGCACTACAGCCTGTGTGACAGAGCAAGACTCTGTCTCAAAAAAAAAAAAAAAAAAAAAAAAAAAAAAAAAAAAGAAAACCAGGCACAGAAAGACAAACATTGCATATTCTCACTTATTTGTGGGATCTAAAAATCAAAATTGAATTCATGGACATAGAGAGTAGAAGGATGGTTACGAGAGGTTAGGAAGGGTAGCGGGGCCTAGGGAGGAGGTGGGGATGGTTAATGAGTACAAAAAAACAAAAAAAAAATTGAATAAGAACTGGTATTTGACAGCACAACATAGTGACGATATAATTTAACTGTACATTTTAAAATAACGAAAAGAGTATAATTAGATTGTTTGTAACACAAAAGATAAATGTTTGAGGGAATGGATACCCCATTTTCCATGATGTGGTTATTACATATTGCACACCTATATCAAAATATCTCATGTATCTCATAAATACATATACCTACTATGTACCCACAAAAAACAAAAATTGTAAAAAGTCATGGCTCTTAACAAGAATCAGCTAAACCGGCCATGGAATCAGCACAGTCCATGATATTTTAATCAATACCTTGGCATTCCCAAAGTAAGCTTCAATTGCTTTTTATACGTTTTTGCTGATTGTAGGAAAGGGTAGCCTCAAGGAGAGATAATCTCATGTATTTTCATTAATTCATAAGCATCCCATAAAAAATGCAGAGCATCAGATTTCTAGGTTTAGCTGAGACCTCAAAGCCATTTTCGACTTTGCCTTGCCAGATCACATCTCCTAAGATTCAAATTTCTGAGTGGTTTATAACTTTAGGTGTGTAAAGTAGTGATGGTGAGGGTGACATGTTTAGTTTTAAAGCTTTTTTTTTTTTTTTTTTAAGACGCATGGAATCTCAGAGTAGGAAAGACAATATAGATTGTCATTCATTTGTTTTCAGATGAAGATATTGGGGCCAGGAGGGAATAACTAAATTTCCCCAATGGAAAGAAGAGCTCAAGGGGCCAGGGCTAGGATTCAGGTCTCCTCCCTCCCAAGCCAGTGTGAGATCCTGGTACTCAAAGCTGGTCGTGGACCAGCATCACCTGGGAGTTTGTTAGACCGACAGGCTCTCAAGGCCTACCCCAGAGCCAAGGAGGCAGGACCTGATTTGCTACGAGATCTCCAGGTGAGGTGAACAAGCAAGTTTTGGAAGCACTGCTGTCCCAGGCTTGTTGACTTAGGGTGAGGAGAGGAGGTGTTCTCAGTCAATCTCCTTAAGGTTCGTCCCTCACCTGGTCACAACGCACTCACCACTTTCTCCGGCAAATGTGTGTCCCAGGCTCCAGAGGCGTTCTCTCTCTCCCCCTCCTTAGAATAATTCAGACAGCGCAGTTAAGCTAGGCAGTCTCCATCTGTGATAGACCCAAAGCCTCTCCTGGCCTGGCACATGCTCCCTCTCTGAAAGCAAAAGTATTGACTTTGCAGCTGAAAAAGAGACTGGGGCTCAGGACGGGAGAGGCAGGCGCCCAGGGCTGGGATCTGGCTGTCCTGTTGCCCAAGGCTGTCTTGCAAGCCTCAGTTTTACCCACCGTAAGCAGCCACCTAGTTCCCTGTCCTCAGTGCAGAGAGGTGGAAAAGGAAAAGGTGAAGAGTTTGGAGGTGGCATCACTGGAACATTCTAGGTTCAGAGCTGAGGAAAGGGAAGGAAGTAGTTTGCCTCTTCCGGGTTACTCCCACCAGGCAGTAACAAGTCAATGTGGGACCACCCCTCGCCTTCACATTCACAGACAGGCAGCGGCAGCAGGGGTGAGAAACTGCATGGGAGCCCGTGCTCACCTTAAATTTGGCCATTTTGCTACATCTTGCCAGGGATCTGGAGCAGCCCGGTCCTGTGCTGGGTCTGAGCAGCAGCCACTAACAACCTGCCCTCTCCTGCAACCCAAGTCCCACACCAACGCCAAAGCCAGGAGAGCATTGAGCCAGAGTTCTGCTAAGGGAGACCACATCCTACTTCGAAGGACCCTGGGGACATGCGCCTTCATTTCCTAGCAACTGTGATGAAGGAGCAGGGATGTGGGGCAAGGCCTGTTCTCAGGGGGTGCATGGGCTCACTGGAAACACACAACTCCATCTGAGATGGAAGGCTGGCTTGGGGCACGCCGGACACGGGCTCCACCAGCCCCAGCCTTGGGGAGAAGGAGGCATGAGAGAGTGGGCAGAGATGCAGGCTGCAGAGATGCAGGAATACAACCAGGTGCCCGAGAGCCCCATGTCCTCAAAAACCTGCCTTAGAATGAAGCTCAGACCTCTGCATTGGAGCTGTGGAACTTGCTCCCACCTCCTGCGGTCTGGGCCTGGGGCACAAGCACAAGCTGCCGTCTGGCTCTGTGATTGACAGGCTCCCAGTGAATCCGCTGCTCAACCTTTTCAACCAGGAGGCTTTACAAGCAGTGGCAGCCCGCCAGCCTCGCAGGCCAAGGGCACAGGCGGCGCAGCCCACAGGACCTGGCTGGGGCATCTAGCCTCCTGGCACAGCACCAGACTCACGCTCCGAGCCCGGCTCCTGCCCAGTACCCCCTAGGGCAAGGCACAGTTCTGTCCACCAACTTGGCAGAGCCTCCCAGGCCCCCCAGAAAAGCCCACAGGGGCAGGAAGGCACGCTCTGCAGGAGCCCCAGCACCCTCCCGCAGACACTTCTCCAGCTCAAACCCAGGGGCGTCTTGGAGCCGACCCAGTCCAACATTCTGGGTTTGCCAGGTCTCATGTTCCTTGAGAAGCCTGGGGCCTTGTAGCATCCTCTGCACTGGGGGACACTTTCCTCAGCACCTTGGGGCCGCATCAGCCTCTGCTCCCAGTGCTGGGAACATGCGTGTGGAGGCTCAGTTCTCCCTCCAGGAACGTGGGCTTCAAGCCCACATGCTTCTCCCAGAGATCAAGCTTTGCCTTTGTAGTGCCACACCCTCTGCTCAGAAAGGGGCTGGCTGTTTCCCCAAGTGGGAACCTCCTCTATCAAAATGTATGTCAGATGAAAACCAAGATAAGCCAGAGACAACAGGACAAAGGGAGTCTTTTTCCATATATATATATATATTCATTTTTTTCCCCTAAGAATGAGATTTTATTGAACATATTATTCTCTGGAGCCTTCCACTGGAGGTGAAGCCTCGGGCAAGTTCTTAAGTTGCTCTGTGCCTCAGTTTCCCCAAGTGTAAAATGGAGATTACTAGTACTTGCCTTGACATAAGGATGAAGTTAATATATGTTAGCCACGGCCGGGCGCGGTGGCTCAAGCCTGTAATCCCAGCACTTTGGGAGGCCGAGACGGGCGGATCACGAGGTCAGGAGATCGAGGACCATCCTGGCTAATACGGTGTGAAACCCTGTCTCTACTTAAAAATACAAAAAACTAGCCGGGGGCGACGAGGCGGGCGCCTGTAGTCCCAGCTACTTGGGAGGCGAGGCAGGAGAATGGCGTAAACCCGGGAGGCGGAGCTTGCAGTGAGCTGAGATCGGCCACTGCACTCCAGCCTGGGTGGCAGAGCAAGACTCCTCTCAAAAAAAAAAAAAAAAAATATATTATATATATATATATATTATGTTAGCCACTTGGATCAGCACCTGGTAGGTGGTAAACACTCCATAAATGTCAGCTATTATAATCAAGTTGAACCAAAGTTTATTTAACCAGTTAAAAACTCAAAACAGCTTGCAATAAACATCCTTGAAGCAAAATGGGCTAGTAATCTGGGACTATTTCCTGAGAGAAACTTCTGCATGTAGAATAGCAGATTAAGCACTTGCATACTGTTAAAGGTCTTCATTCACTTGTCTAAATTTTTCTCCAGAAAGAAAGAACAACTTACATTCACATGAACAGTGCCAGAAGGCTCCTGCCCGTGAGATCTTGAAAAGAAGCAATGCCCTGAACTGGGCTGTTTCGTATAGACCTTGAGGGTGGACCCAGTCTGCCCATTGACAGCCTCCCATCCACAGTGTGTGGTTGATGGCACCGCAGCTCTGGGGGCTTTAAGTGTCACGTACACCCTCCCAGCCCAATTTAGTTTTCACCTCGAGGAGAGCTGGCCACACCAGTGAGCCCTGCCCAGAAATGCTAAAGGGACTCTGATCACATTTCCAAGTCTGAGCCTGAGCCAGTTTACCCACAGCTTTAAGGACAATTCAAGTGGAAAGAAAACAATATATTCCCCATTCTCAGTGGCAAGGCTAAAGGAGCCCAGCAACAGAAACTGAGCAGCCAAAAAGCACAAAGGGGACCCTGAGCACCCCAGGAACGCTCGAGAACAGAGACACAGCAGAGAGACATGGGCTGGGACAGGTGCCCAGGGCAGGTCTGCTGGAGTATCTGCAGGGTCTGGGGCCAGAGTACTCGTGAGTGCTGCATTGTATATGCCAAACTGTTAAGTTTTAAATCAAGCTAACAAAGTAAAACAGTTAAATAAAATAGGTTCTATCTTCCTACCTCGAAAAGTACTCCGCCATGAATACCTGGAAGGCCAGGTTCACGATGGGGCCGGGGGGAGGGCAGCCCCAGCCTGGCCACCTTCTCTTCCCCCACTTCCCCCAACCTGGGCTTCATGCCCCCTGCAGGGAGCCTTGTGCATACACACACAGAGTCCCAGCTAGTGTGTGTCCAGTTCCACCTGTGACACACCCTTGCCACCCCAATGCCCGGGCCTGGGGTGGACACACGGCTGCACAGTCTGCCTAAGGCCCTGGGAGGAGGCTGCACAGGCTGTACTATGTGCTTAGCACACTCCAGCAGCAGGAGTGTCATCCAGAAAGGGGAATGCAGAGAACGCTTGGCCCACTCTTGCCTGGGGCTAGAGGCAGTGCCATCAAAGGGCCCAGACCTTGTCCTCTCGAGCTCACCAGCAGAGAGCTCCCTGTTCTTCCAGGCTATGGTCGACCCTTCCCAAGTGGTCATTTTGCTTTTAAAAATGTGTCTTGGCTAATGTCTCAGAATCAGTTCATGCCACTATTTCTGCTGTTGGCCACACTGAAATCTGCCAAGTAAATTTTGAACTTGCATAGCATGGTAATTATAGTTATATTCTGAAATCGCTAGGAGAGTAAATTTCAAATGTTCTCACTACAAAAAATCAGTGGTCAGGCACGGTGGCTCATGTCTGTAATCCCAGAACTTTGGGAGGCTGAGGCGGGCAGATCACTTGAAGTTGGGAGTTTGAGACCAGCCTGACCAACATGGCAAAACCCCGTCTCTACTAAAAACACAAAAATTAGCTGGGTGTGATGGCACCTGCCTGTAGTCTCAGCTACTCAGGAGGCTGAGGTAGGAAAATCACTTGAACGCAGGAGGCGGACGTTGCAGTGAGCCCAGATCATGCCACTGTACTCCAGCCCGGGCGAGAGAGCGTGACTCCACCTCAAAAAAGATAAATAAACAAATAAGTATTTGAGGTGATGACTACATTAATCATCTTGATTTAATCATTCCACATTGTACACATATATGATGACTTTGTACCCCATAATATATAATAATTATAATTTGTTGGCCCAGCACAGTGGCTCACACCTGTATTCCCAGCACTTTGGGAGGCCGAAGTGGGCAGATCACTTGAGGTCAGGAGTTCGATACTAGCCTGGCCAACATGGTGAAATGCCGTCTCTACTAAAAATACAAAAATTAGCTGGGCATGGAAGTACACGCCTATAGTCCCAGCTACTCGAGAGGCTGAGGCCAGAGAATCGCTTGAACCTGGGAGGAAGAGGTTGCAGTGAACCAAGATTGTGCCACAGCACTCCCACCTGGGCGACAGAGCAAGACTCCATCTCAAAAAACAATACTAATTATAATTTGTCAATTTATAATAAAATAAAAAATTGAACTTATATATCTAAATGCAAATAAGGAAAAAAAAAAAGCCAACCCAACAAATTAGAATCTTACCTGGCATTAAACTAAATTTTAGGAGATTCATGTTTTCATAAAAAATACAGGGACAAGTGAAATAAAATTGGCAATATATTGATAACTGTCAATGCCAAACAACAGGTAGACAGGGGATTCATTTTTCCCTCTACTTTTGTGTTTGAACATTTTCACAATTAAAGGTTAAAAGTCAAGGTTTTAAGCCATAGTCAAAACAAAACAAGAGCCTGGTAAGATCTGAAATCATGATCTTACAGGTAAGCTACAAAAACCACGGGGAAGGCCGGGCGCACTGGCTCATGCCTGTAATCCCAGCACTTTGGGAGGCTGAGGTGGGCGGATCATTTGAGGTCAGGAGTTTCAGACCAGCCTGGCCAACATGGTGAAACCCCTTCTCTACTAAAAGTACAAACATTAGCCGGGCGTGGTGGCGCATGCCTGTAGTCCCAGCTACTCAGGAGGCTGAGGCGGGAGAATCACTTGAACCTGGGAGGCAGGGGTTGCCATGAGCTGAGATTGTGCCAGTGTACTCCAGCCTGGGCAACAGAGCGAGACTCTGTCTCAAAAAACAAAAACAAACAAACAAACAAACAAACAAAAAACCCACGGGAGAAGCACACACCATCCCAGTTTGCATTTTGTAAATACTATGCTGAGACAGCCTCCAGCTAGAGGAGAAGAGGCAAACCAGTCCTGGAGGCAGACAGACCACCGTGGCCCTGGGTCCTGCTCTAGTTTCCCATGTCAGGGACCCTGGAACCCTGGCCTGGTCCTACCTGTGGTCCCAACTTTGTCCAGGAGCATTTATAAAATGGTGACTCATTTGATTCTCTGTGGTTCTCTGTAGCAGATCAAAATTCCAGTCTGTGACCAAATAAATCTAGCCATAAAGTCTGGGAAAGTGATCTAGGCAACAGTTCAGACTGAGTCCTGCTCCGCCCTGGGGCCATCTCACCAACTCAAACAAAGCTAAACAGAGATGTGGCCTCTGCACAAACAGCAGCTGGGAGAACCTGGGGGCCTGGTGTTTACACAGAATCTTTCCCCCCAGAAGCTCAAAGTAATTTAGGGACACACATTAATTAACTTAATTAAGTCTCTCAAGCCTCCTGCCCCATCCCTCCCTCCCTGCTGCCTGTTCACAGCAAAGCCAGGCTGGGCTGCAGGAGGCAGGACTTCACTCACACACAGCCCCGACTGTAAACACAGGGACACCCTCAGGCCCCATTCCTGGGGGCTGCTGGAGAACCTTGAACTTTGGAACACTGTCGTTTACTCTGAAAATAGACAAAATCCATTAACAATACGCACTTTTCCCTAAGTTTACAAGAGACAGAGAGGAATCGGTTTTTGTCCCATGTGCAAATAAGGGAACATCTGTTTGCTAATTGTGGATTATTAGCCAGGGAAGCTGGTACCGGCTACAGGGCTTCCCACCTGTGCTGAGAAGGCCAACTACCCTCCAGTCAGGTTCCTGAAACTTCATAAAAGCCTTTTAAATCAGTGCCAATACATTTGGCTTTTCTGCCTCTGGAATTTCTGCTCCCACTGATCTACATAAAAGATAGATTCACAACCTAATTCTTTTATAAGCAGGAATTTGGAATAATTCCTTCAACAATCCTGCTAGCAGGGCCAGATGGCCTAGTGTGAAGAGTTCAATTTAGCACAGGACAGGTGAGGACAGGTTCAGATGGGAGGAGTCCAGCAATCAACGAATCATGGACCATCAGTTTGTCCTCAAAATCATAGTCCAGTTTAAGCCCCGTCTCCAGGCCTTGCCTGAAAATGATAAGGAACCACCCAGCCCCTTCGGCGAGAGGTACTTTTCCAGTTAGGATCCTTCAGGAATAAAATGTGCTATGAAGGGGCAGTGCCTGTGGTCATCAGGCCCACTCCCCTCATCTCTTCTCGCCCCTAGGAAAGCAGCTGTGTGCATCCGCAGCAGAGCAGGACAGAGTCAGAATGACTCAGGGGACGAGAAAGACCATTACCCACTAAGCAATTATCCACAACTTCAGCCTCAGCCTCTCATTACTAACTGGGAGGGACCCCTCATAGGAAAACCACAGCTGAAGAGAAAAGGAAGCTACCCCCAACCCTGAACCTCAAGGAAAGGGTGAAAGGTCAAGATGAGACCACCAGCTACGCCAGCTGTCACTAGTGTACTGTCCCATGCAAAAGTAGAGATTGCAGCCTTCTTGTACAAATTCACCTTCTTGGGTCAGGCGTGGTGGCTCATGCCTGTAATCCTAGCACTTTGGGAGGCCAAAGCAGGTGGATCACCTAAGATCGGGAGTTAGAAACCAGCCTGGCCAACATGGCAAAACCCCGTCTCTACTAAAAATACAAAAATTAGCCGCGCATGATGGCGTGTGCCTGTAATCCTAGCTACTGGGGAGGTTGAAGCAGGAGAATCACTTGAACCCGGGCGGGGGTGGGGGTGTTGCAGTGAGCGGAGATCGCACTTCACTCCAGCCTGGGCAACAAGAGTGCAACTCCGTCTCAAAAAAAAAAAAAAAAAAAAAAAAAAGAAAGAAAGAAAAAAAAAAATCACTTTCTCCAAGAAAGGAAAGTAAAACAGCTAGCTAGCCCTTTGGAATACAGATGGGAATTTCAAGTTCAGAGCCATTTTATCCAATAGTGATACGTTTAGGATATGTTGAAAGCTTGAAACAACTTCCTAGTAACAGAAGGCTCTCTCCTACAAACCTTCTCCGGACCAGCAAAGCCACCAAATGCTACAGCTGCTTTTTAAAAATAGTTTCATTTCACTTAAATAAAACAGACTTTAAAAAATTAAGTTTTCAGGCCAGATACAGTAAGTAGTTCATGCCTGTAATCCCAAAACTTTGGGAGACCGAGGCAGGAAGATCACCTGAACCCAGGAGTTCGAGACCAGCATGGACAACATAGTGAGAACCCATGAAAAAAAAAAAAGAAAAAAAAAAGAAAAAGAAAGAAAGAAAGAAAAGAAAAGAGAGAGAAAAAAATCAGCTAGGCATGGTGGCACGTGCCTGTAGTCCCAACTACTCAGGAGGCTGAGGTGGGAGGATCGCTTGAGCCTGGGAAGTTGAGGCTGCAGTGGGCTGCGATTGTGCCACTGCATGCCAGCCTAAGCAAAAGAAGCAGCCTTTGTTTCAAAAAAAAATTTTTTCTTTTTTAAGTTTTCTACTGAAAAATGAATGCTAGGTTAAATGACAAATGTGGACTGCACATGAGTTGAAGACCAGCCAATTCCTTTCTTACATTCTCTGTTCTAAAATCTGGTATACTGTAATCACCAACGTGATGTAAATCTCAGCCCAAACTTCAGCTCCTAATGGAAAATACGCACTACATTACTGTCATTAATCATTTTTAAATCTTCACTTTTGAAAAAATAAAATTTTTCTAAGCTACTTCAAAGAATTCTTGAATGTGTATGAACCTGGCTTAATGTTGCCGTAATCCAACTGAAGGACATTTTAATCTATTTGATGAAACAGTAGTTTTGTACCGTGAAATTAATCTTTTGCTTCTGATAAATGTGGTATGAAGTAGACATCTAAAATGGAATGAAAATTTCCGTGGTTTTCTTTCAAGGCTATACCAAATGACCAAACTTAGACTCTTCAGGACAGCACACATTGGAATAACCTGAAAATAACTTAATCTACAATTCGCTGCCCACTTTTGATGCTGAGAATACTGGAGACATAGGTTCAGTAATCAAGTGACTGAGAACAAGCTGGATAAATGCATGTTAATTAAGTGATTAGGGAATCAGAAGTAGGAGAGTCCTTCCAAGACATACATCCAAACTAGAGCCGACACACACAAATGTGAAAACAAGGTTAGAGGCATCTATGAAACATCCTGTAAGTGACTGCCCGCTGCATTTGCCGACCACCTCAGGTACAAGTGACCCTGGGCTGCACCTTGTTTAGCTAGGAATACCGGGAAGCTGTTACAGCTGGACGCCTACTGGTGGGAGCCTACTCTCCGGTGTCCACATTTACAAGTCTAACAATCAGACCTGGTTTCACCTGCTTTGCTGCTACCCAGGCTTTCCTTATAATGGTTAGCACAAAACAAGGGATCCAGGTTAGTGATACCAGGAAGCCATGCATTGAATGACATTACAGAAACAGCCACATAAAAGTCAGGTGGATGATGTCACCTTGGCAAGCAACTTTCTTAGCCTCTTCGGGCCTCAGTTCGCTCATCTGCAAAATGGGGATAATAATAACTCTTTAGTAGAATTGTGAGAATGAAGTGAGATAATGTCCTAAAGCCCATAGCACAGTGCCAGTTTCAAGGCTTCTGAAGTCCATAGGTGAAATTCGCTGGCTTGGCAGGATCTAAGACAGCATAAAGGTAGGGTCATGGTATATTTGCTTACAAGTTCTATAAATTGCACTACTGGTGCTTCTTGACCAAGTATTTACGTGAGACAAAGGTGCCATCAGCAGTTTCTCCAGAGCCTTTTTGGGGCTTTGGTCCCCATCCCCTCCAGGAGTGGAGCCGCCAACACAACCAAAGGGCAATCACTGGTTTTATCAACAGGTGCAAAAGAAAAGGCGCCAGGCGCAGGGTCAGGCCGGCTCCTTAGTCAACCCCAGGGGATCCTCATGAATACGCAAAGCGCCCCAGCTGGCTCTCCAGCAACCACATCCTCTGGCCGCGCGGGCCGGAGATCCCCGTGGAGGGGCGGCCGGCCTCCATGCACCACCCGCCCAGCCCGAGCGCTCTCTAGAGTCCCCAGTCCCACTTCATTCAAAAGGCCACCCCTCCGCGCGACCCCCACGCCCCGGCAGTCCCTGCGCCTCCCGATTCCCTCGGGAAGTGGGGTACCCGTCTTCCCAAGGCTGGGCGAAGGCGGGCGCCCTCTCCTCCGGGCGTCGCTGCCCCCGGGCCGGACTCACCCAGCGTGGCCACCGTGCCGGCCTCGAACAGCAGGCAGTCGCTGCGGCCGCGCGCCTCCAGCAGCACGCTGCAGTCCCCCGCGGCCCCCAGACGCCCCAGCAGCCGCAGCCCTTTGCTCAGGGCCATGAGGGTCCGGCCCGCTGCGGGCGGAGGCCGGGGCCACGTCCCCCAGAGGGCGAGCTGCCCGCGACAGCTCCCCGCGCGCCCGCAACTTCCCAGAGTTTCACTTTGCGCCGCCGCTCCCGCCGCGCCAGGCTCCTCCCGGGCCTCCTCCCGGCCTCCTCCCCTTCCTCCTCCCCACACCCGCCTCCCTGGACTGGGGCAGGTGAGGGCGCGCCGCCGCCTCCCGCCCGGCCCCGCGCTCCCCCCAGCGGCCAGGCAGCTGCGCGAGGCCGCGCCCCGGGGCTGAGGCTTCCCGTGGGCGGGCGTGGAGCGGAAGGGCCTCCCAGATGCCACGCATTCCTCGCCGCGGGGGAGGATGCCCCGCGCGGGGCGCCCCCGAGAGCCGGGCCGCGATGCCGGCCGCCCGCAGCCTTATATGGGCAGCCCGGCCCGGGAGCCCGCCAGGCTGGACCCGCTGACTGCTCCCGCCGGGGGCGCTCCGCCTCCCTGTGTGGTCGGCTCCTGCGACCCTGGACGAGTCCTTTCGACTTTGCGTGCCTCGGTCTCCCTGCAGCGAAGCGGGGTCATAACTGCGCCTACTTCAGAGAGGAGAACTGAGTTAATTCGCGGAGACGCTTAGCGGGTGCGGAGCGCGTGGAGCGGGCTGGAGAAAGGTTACTTTTCACTAGCGTTCTATTCCGGAGGCTGTTGCGGTCACCGTCCCCGCCAGGGAGAGGTGTTGGGGGTCAACGGTGCGTTGTCGCGAAGAAACCTGGAGCCGTGATCCCCAGACCACGACCCCCACTTACCACGTGACTCTGACTTCTCTGCGCGCCACCTTCCTCTCCTGTCAGATGGTGACAGCGCCTCTCCCACCGGCCCTGGACACCGGCATGTGTCCTCGCCTGTACGCTGGAGTGTGGCCTCGCAGCCCAGTCACCTGTGGCCCGGCCTTCTGGTTCTAGCGCCGAGGCTCAGCCTGTCAGAGCTGCAGGGGAGGTGGAGTGGGGATGGGTGTTTAGGGCTGAGTTGGAATCACCCTTTGGGGTGGTTTGGCAGCTTAATTGGCTTAATTCCCTTCTCTTGTGATGGGTGAAGCTTGTGAGAAGCCTCCATCAGCTGTTTCCATCCCGCTGGCAAAGGAACTCAGTTCCTCTCTCACCCCATTCTGCTGCACTGGGCCAAGCTGTTTGTCTCTGGGACTTGTCCTAGGAAGAGCAGAGCCCCCAGAGCCAAGCAGAACATTGCCATGCCCCTGCAGACATTCAGTAATGACCAGACAAGGGGACAACCTCTCAGGTGATGATTGGTAATAAATTTGAGCAACCCCAGCAGAGATCATCTTGACCCTCAGCCCCTTTCCTTGCCCACAAACTCGGCCCAGGTCAAGCATAATGTGCTCAATATCCCAGGCATGATGTTTATCAGCTGTCCCAGCAGCTTCTTTCTGTGTAAATGGAAATATTACTACCTCATGAAAACAATATGCCCATTCAGTGAGGCATAAGAGCCTTTGGCCCACTTTTTGACCCCAATTCACTTCTTCCTGGAAGCCTTCCTGGAATGCTGAGGTCCCAGATAATAGTGCTTATATAACACCCAGATTATATATATATCTCATATATATATTGCTTGAGAAGTGTTTTTATATCTTTTCTCTTAGCCCTGTTTTGCAAATTAAGTGGTAAGGCCTTAGAGAGGGGACCCAGTCTTCCATTTATTTCTCTCTCCTCTTTCCTAACTAGCATCACATAATGTAAAGTCCTGCACAGTGGCATACCATACCTATTTTAGAAATTTTCCTGCAGTCAGGACCAGCACTTGAGCTTCACAGCTTATAGAATCCAAGTCACCATCAACTGTAAAATGAACCACTATTTTATGTACCACTGAGAAATAAAAAGCTTCCAATTAAACTAGAACATGCCACTGATAGTCATCTCTGCCCTGATTTAGACAATGTTAAAATGCACATCTCAGACTCAAGGAACTACAGCGGCTGTTCCTCCGTCTCTGAGAATTGACTGGGTGAGCCAAGAGCCTGCTGGGTTTTGGGGCCACTGCTCTCTGGTTTCGGGTGGGACAGCCCACCTGGGCAGCAGAGGGAGCAGCTTCCTCACATGCGCACTGGCTTGATAGACCAAGGGTACCCAGGTACCGGCACCTTTTGCAGATGGAGCAAGTAACTGACCTTGAGGCATTCAGGGAAAAGGTCGGCTCAGACACCTAAACCCCCAGTGGAGTTTGGGCAAAGGAGTGGGCCCATCTGCGGCAGGAGAGTTGGGTGCTTCCACTTTCTGAGATGTAGAATGTCTGGAGGGTAGGGAATTAGGAAGGGGAGGAGGTGGGGAAGGAAGCAAAAGCCAAATCCACCAGCCCCAGAGTAAGCTACAGTAGGAAATGTAGCTCAGCGTGGTGTGGGTGAGGGAACCAGGGAGCCCAACAGGTTATCAGAGCAAACAAAGAGGGGAATGTAGAGGAGATATGCACTGAATGTTTGAGCCACCCTACTGCCCATCCCCTGCTGCCCTACCAAATCCATATGTTGAAGCCCTAACCCCCAATGGAAAGGTATTTAGAGATGGGACCTTTGGGAGCTCATTAGGTCAGATGATGCCAGTGGGGCCCTCACAATAAGAATGATAGGATTAGTGTCCTTATAAGAAGAGACAGGCCAGGCGTGGTGGCTCATTCCTGTAATCCCAGCACTTTGGGAAGCTGAGGTGGGTGGATCACTTGAGGTCCGGAGTTTGAGACCACCCTGGCCAACACGGCAAAACCTCATCTCTACTAAAAATAAAAAAAAAATTAAAAAAAAAATAGCTGGGTCTGGTGGTGTGTGCCTGTAATCCCAGCTACTAGAGAGGCTGAGGCAGAGAATCACTTAAACCCAGGAGGCAAAAGTTGCAGTGAGCGGAGATGGAGCCACTGTACTCCAGCCTGGGTGACAGCGCGAATCTGTCTCAAAGAGAAAAAAAACAAGAAGAGACACGGAGGGAAGGGCCTGAGCATCTGCTGGCCAGGAAGAGGGCCCTCACCAACAGCCACATCACCTGGCACCTTGATCTCGGACTTTCTAGCTTCTGGAACTGAGAAATACATTTCTATTGTTTAAGCTACCGGCCTGTGGTATTTTATTGTGGAAAACTGCATTATTAGTCTTTGTGTTACTCTAAAGGAATACCTGAGACTGGGTAATTTATAAAGAAAATAGATGTCATTGGCTCACGGTTCTGCAGGCTGTACAGGAAGCATGGTGCTGGTGTCTGCTTCTGGGGAGGCCTCAAGAAGCTTACCGTCATGGTGGAAGGCAACCAGGAGCCAGCATGTCACGTGGTGATATTGGAGCAGGAGAGCTAGTGGGGAGGTGCCGCACGCTTTCAAACACTCAGTTCTCGTGTGAATTAACTGAGCAAGAACTCACTTATCATCAAGAGGATGGTACTAAACCATTCATGAGAGGTCCACCCTCATGATGCAATCCTCCCCCCAGGCCCCACCTCCAACACTGGGGATTACATTTCAACAGGAGATTTGGAGTGGACAGACATCTAACCCCTATCAGAGCCTGAGTCGACTAAGACAAGAGAGGTTTAAAAGAAATACAAGTCTGTATTTGGTGCCTGTATTTGCCCACAGCCCTGTCCCACTGCCTGCTCCCTCCTGCCTCCATACCTGTCCTCCCAACCTCCTGTGGGCTGTGTGTTTGGTATAATATGAGCCGCACAAAGGACAGTGGGAAGTCAGACAGGACCCTGGCATTTTGAGAACGGGACAGCAGCGATACCATCCCAGAGCAAGGAGGAGGCGAGTTTAATTGGAGACAGACTGGGTGGGCAGGTCATCCAATGGGAAATGGCTACAGATGAAGGACCAGGAAAGCGTATGGCAGCGATCAAAGGGGAGTGGAGACAGACGGGGGTAGAAGGCAGGGGCAGGAGGAAAAGACGATCAAGAGGTACCCTGAGAAAGCAGAGGAGCCAAGGGCGTGACCCGGACAGCTCTGGATCTCACGTGAACTGAGTGAAAACTCATCATCCAGAGGATGGCGCTAAACCATTCCTGAGGGCTCCCCCCTCTTCAAAAAGGAGGCATTTTTTAACAGACCCGAAGGAGGTAAGAGAAACAGTCATCAGGCCTCTGGGGCTACAGCCTCCCACATGCAAAAGCCCTGAGAGGCGACTGGTTTAAAAACCTCAGGAAGGTCTCCAAGAATCAGGACTCAGAAAAGAAAATTGGTTTGGTGAGAAGGTAACGGGGACCTTTGAAGGGGCAGCTTCACTAGAGGGTTGGGCAAAAAAGCCAACTTGCAAAGAAGTAAGGAAGAAATGGTGCCGTGAGTGTAGTCTGCTGGCTCTGGAAGCCGGGCTGGGAGAAACACAAGATGAACGGAATTGGGGGCAGACGGGACAGCAGAGACCTTCGAGGACCAGCCAGACCCGCACATGGTGGAAGGCAAACAGCAAAGAGCAGAGTAGGAGAGCTCAGGCCCAGCATGGAGAGGCACCTGTCTCTAGAGGGGAGAAAGGAAGGCCCTCGAAAGGGAGGTGGCAGGATCTGGAGGGAGAGAAGGTTGGGAGGACAGGTATGGAGGCAGGAGGGAGCAGGTAGTGGGACAGGGCTGTGGGCAAGCTGGAGGAGGAGGTGCTGTCCTCCCGAGAACTGGCCCTTGGTGAGCTCCCCATGAGCACACGAGGGTGGGAATGGGAGTTAGCGAGAGTGGGAAAGGCCCAGGACGCTGGCCACAGTGCACGCAATCTAGAACTCATAGTCAAGATCCTCTGGGCCTAAACCCAGGGTGGACTGAAGAACTGGAGGTAGCCTTGGCTAACCATCTCTCTCTGGTTCCTCTGCAAAATGAAGAGGAAAGCCTCAAGCCTGCCAGTTCTAACTGAAAATTATATCCAGGCTCTGACCATGGTTCACTGGCTCACTGTTTCAGGTTCGGTTCCCTGTGGCATGGACTCCCAGCAGGGGATGTGCCTGCAGGGTCTGTACTGGGGAGAAAGATGGAGGGGGAGGATGAGGAGTTGAGCTGCCTGAGTGCATCCAGCGGTCCTGGCTTCTGAGGAGGGGTGAGGGCAGGGCACCCCAGCCAGGAGCAACACTTGCAGCACTGGGGGAATAGATGCTTTCTCCAGGACCTACAGTTTGAGGTCGTGGCAGGCACCCACTGTCCCCAACTGGTCTGGCATCTTTAGCTTGGATCTAGTCACCCTCCTTCTCCCCTGGCCTCACCGGCAGCTGGAATGGCCCTGCTGACACCGTCAATCTGCACAGCTCACTCTGTGGAGGCTGAAGTCCAGGTGCTCCATGGTCTGGCCGGCCTCCAGACCCATATGTGACTGCTCTCTGGGCCTTGTCCAGCCAGGCTTGCCACAGTCCTCGTGCTGGTGCACCAGGGGAGCCCCACACAGGGCTTCTGCGTGTGGGAGGCAGTTGCTCCAGATGCCCGATGCTGCTTCTCTTACCTCCTTCACATCCATCAAAAAACGGCTCCTTAGTGAGGCCTTCCCCAGCCTCTCTGTCTAAACTTCCTCCCCCCATCCACTCCGTTATGGGCTGAATTTTGCCCCCCAAATCCATGCATTGAACTCCTAACCCCCAGTACCTCAGAATGGGACTGCACTTAGAGGCGAGATCTTTAACTAGACGGTTAAGAGAAAACGAGGTCTTTGGGGTGGGCCCTAATCCATCAGGACTGGGGTCCCTACACAAAGAGGAGATTTTGCCAGGTGCAGTGGTTCACGCCTGTAATCCAGCACTTTGAAAGTCCAAGACAGGAGGATCACTTGAGGCCAGGAGTTTGAGACCAGTCTGGACAACATAGTGAGACTCTACAAAAATTTAAAAGAAAAATAGGCAGCCATTGCATGGTGGCATGCATCTGTAGCCCCAGCTACTCTGGAGGCTGAGGTAGGAGGATCACATGAGCCCAGGAGTTTGAGGTTACAGTGAGCTATGGTCACACCACTGGACTCCAGCCTGGGTGACAGAGCGAGACCCTGTCTCTGAAAACAAAAAACAAAGGCTGGGCGCAGTGGTTCACGCCTATAATCCTAGCACTTTGGGAGGCCAAGGAGGGTGGATTGCTTAAGCCTGGGAGCTCAAGACTAACCTGGGCAACATAGTGAAACACCACCTCTACACAAAATACAAAAAAATTAGCTGGGGCAGTAGTGCACACCTGTAGTCCCAGCTATTTGGGAGGCTGAGGTAGGAAGACCACTTGAACCCAGGAGTATGAGGCTGCAATGAGCTGAGATGATGACACTGCACTCTGGCCTGGCTGACAGAGCAAGACCCTGTCTCAAAAAAACAAAACAAAACAAAACAAACAACTAAAATAAAATGAAAAATAAAAAGAAGGTGAAATTTGGACCCAGACGGGTGCCCACAGAGGGAAGCCCATGTGAGGACGGAGGGAGAAGAAAACCATATTGCACAAGCCAAGGAGAGAGGCCTCAGAAGAAAGCAACCCTGCCAGCACCTTGATCTTGGACTTCCAGCTTCCACAACTGAGAAAATAGATTTCTGCTCTTTCAGCCACCCAGTTATTGGTACTTTGTTCTGGCAGCCTGAGCAGACAAATTCACCCCCAACTTTTCATGTCTTTCCCTGTTTGATTTCTCTCCTTAGTGCTTATTAGTCTCTATTATAATAAATCGTTGACTTGTTGACCCTGTTGTCACCCAACTCTCCCACTGTCATGTAAGCTCCTGTGCAGGGTTTCTTCTGTTTTGCTTTGTTTAGCCCTCTTTGTTCACGGTGTATCCCTGGTACCTAGAACAGTGCCTGGTACCTGCGAGGCAGCCAGGAGTCCTTGTGCAATGAGTAGGCGGATCTCCTTCCCACCATCTGATCTCTGTGGGAGGGGAGGATTCACAACCTTTTTGGGCTGTCTGTTGCAGAGATTCTTATGCTGCTTGGTAGATTGATTGAATACATATTTACTAGGCACCTACTATATGGCAAGCATTGTTCCAGGTGCTGGGGATACAGCAGCAAAGAAAACAGACAAAAATCCCTGCCACGGAGAAGAAATCAAACAAAGTACATCATGTGCTCTTGGCAGTAGTGCCATGGAAGACAAACGAGTGGGGAAAACGGAGGTGCAGAACTCTAAATAGGGGGACAGCTGAGGCCTTGCAGGGAAGTGGCATTTGAGTGAAAAATGAAACAAATGAGGGTGAGCCGCGAGGGTATCTGAGGACAGGGCAGGTCAGGGAAAAACCAGGAGGAGGGAGAGGAACCGCGGGGAGCAGGGGGTGGTGGTTGAAGAGGAGGCCAGAGGAGGAAGGGGGCCCAGGCTGTTGGCCACTATAATAACTTGGGCCTTTATGCTGAGTGACAGGGCAGAGAAGGAGACATGCTCAGATTTATGTTTTCACCAAGCATTCTAGCTGCTGAGTTGAAACTTGAGTGCAAGGGTGGAGGCAGGGAGACCAGGTGAGACCAGGAAAGAGGCTGCTGCCGTTGCCGGGGGCAGTAGGACAAGGCTGATGATGGTGGGGTGGTGAGAAATGGTCGGATTCTGGCTAGATTTTTGAAGGGTGAGTCAGCAGGAATTGTTTTTATGGCAGATGCGGGATGTAAGGGAAAGACAGGGGTTAGAAGATGGAGATTTTGGTCAGGGCAACTGGAAGGATGGCGTTGAATCAGCGGAGATGAGTTTGCATGTGGAGGAGCAGGTGGCTGGGGGTGGGGCGGGCAATTTGGGGCAGGCCGATTTTGAGATGCAGATTACATATTCAGTCGCAAGTGTTAAGTGGACGGTAGAGTATGCAAGCCTGGGGTCCAAGGGTGAGATCTGGACAGAGATGAAAATATGGAGGTCCATCAGTGTAAAAAATAAAATCAGATAAAATATTACAATTTTAGAAGTGTATTGTGCATACAAAACAATAATTTGCAAACTGGGTTGCAAATTGTTTGCAAACCAAACATGGTAGGAAGCTCCATTCACAACAGTTCTAGTACCATTTATAAAGCATTAGGAGCAAGCTCATTTCCTCTAGGATGATGATGCGAACCTTTTCCTCTTTCCTCACAGATCCTATTTCCCTCTACCTCCTGCATCTCAGCAATCTGTCTTGCCTCATACTTTCCTGATAAATAGTCAACCGAAAAGAACTGCTTCACGATATTTTCCAGCGTGCCAACATTTTCCCATCATCTTCTTCCAAAGTCCCTGCTTCCTTCACCCCAGCCATTTGCTCTCTCCTCCTCTCCTGAGGATTGTGTCCTTTCCTTCATCCCAACGCCCACAGCACTCATCTCCCCCTCTCTCCTGGGTGGCTCATTCCCAGCAGGGTACAGATGTGCTCTAGTGGCTCCCACCAAAAAAGGAAGCCCTCCCCTCACCCCACAGCCCGTTATACTCTTCCCACTAGACCTTTCTCATCGCTCATGCAGTGCTTTGGCTGTGTGCAGTGGCTCATGCCTGTAATCTCAGCCTTTCGGGAGGTCAAGGCAGGAGGATCACTTGAGGCGAGGAGTTCAAGACCAACCTGGATACCATGGCAAGACCCCATATCTAAAAAAAATTTAAAAATTAGCCAGATGTGGTGGTGTGTGCCTGTAGTCCTGGCTACTCAGGAGGCTGAGACAGGAGGACTGCTTGAGCCCAGGAGTTTGAGACTGCAGTGAGCTAAAATCGTGCCATTGCAGTCCAGCTTGGGTGACAGAGCGAGACTCGATCTCTGAAAATAAACAATAATAAAATACAATAATAAAACAAGGATTGTTTTGTCAATGTCAAACGAAGCCAATCTGCAGGACTGTGGAATTTTCTTCCAGCACTGTTGAGGGGTGTTGGAATTGTTAAAAAAATTATGGGAGACATTGTTTTAGACTGAGCTCTGGCACTAGGTCCCAACAACCCAGACAAAACCAAAATGAAGTCACTAATGCTAAATGCCACAAATTCAAATGAAGCTTTAAGGAGGCCTCTAGATCCCAAACCAGACCAGTTTTTCCTGAAAACAGGAGATTCCAGAGTCTATCTGAGTCCATGTAATGAGGAGCTGCTCTCTGCTTTAACCCTTACAAAATAGTGATGGAAAAAGTTAACCAGTTTTTTTTTCCTATTCTGTTTCCTTGTTGCCATTTTATAAAACCTAGTTTTCTGCTATTGCTCAGTGAGAGCTTTTATTTTATTTTATTATTTTTTGAGACAGAGTTTCACTCTTTTCGCCCAGGCTGGAGTGTAGTGGCGCCATCTCCACTCACTGCAACCTCCGCCTCCCGGGTTCAAGTGATTCTCCTGCCTCAGCCTCCCGAGTAGCTGGGATTACAGGCGTGCACCACCACACCCAGCTAATTTTTGTATTTTTTTTTTTTTTTTTTGAGGCGGAGTCTCGCTCTGTCGCCCGGACTGGAGTGCAGTGGCCAGATCTCAGCTCACTGCAAGCTCCGCCTCCCGGGTTTACGCCATTCTCCTGCCTCAGCCTCCCGAGTAGCTGGGACTACAGGCGCCAGCCACCTCGCCCGGCTAGTTTTTGTATTTTTAGTAGAGACGGGGTTTCAGCGTATTAGCCAGGATGGTCTCGATCTCCTGACCTCGTGATCCGCCCGTCTCGGCCTCCCAAAGTGCTGGGATTACAGGCTTGAGCCACCGCGCCCGGCCAATTTTTGTATTTTTAGTAGAGATGGGGTTTCACCATGTTGGCCAGGCTGGTCTCGAACTCCTGACCTCAGGTGATCTGCCGGCCCTGGCCTCCCGAAGTGCTGGCTTTACAGGCGTGAGCCACTGTGCCCGGCCTTGTTTTATTTTCTATAAGGGAGGTTTCCCTGATTCATGAATCCTGAATAAGAGCCAATTAGATCTACATCTAAATTGGTTGTTATTTTGTCTTTTGACAGTTCTGGGGACTGCAAAGGGACCCAAAAGAGACAACTGACAACTCCCAAGACCCCTTAAGAAACACAGAAGAGGCCCTGCTGGCCCTGTTTGAGGTTTCCTGTCCTTATGCAGTCCAGAGAGGTGTCAGTTCTTCTCAAATTAGGCTCTGCTCTTTTTGCACTGAGGCCCCTGATCTTTTTGGCTTTTGAATTAAGGATTAGTTTGTGACCTTGGAAAGGATCCCAAGGGTACTTTGTGCTGTGAGAGGGCACTTGTCCTCCGGGTTGCTGTGGCTGATGACTCACTGGCAAGAGCTGCAGTCTTAAAGGCAACTAGTAGTGTTTGCAGTAAGTGGTTATTCCTACAGGGGCCAAGAAGTCTGACTTTCAGAATCTGCAGGTATTTGTGTTTCTATCCTCTTCGTTTGTTTTTCTTGCATGCTTAGGTTGGGGGAAGTCACTGGCTAAGTTGATCAAGGGTATCTCAGAGCCAAAGCCATAATTTGATTGGTGGGCATGGTTCAGGCACTTAAACACTATTGGAGCACTTACCAATAATACTCCTGCCAGGCGCAGTGGCTCATGCCTGTAATCCCAGCACTTTGGGAGGCCGAGGCGGGTGGATCATCTGAGGTCAGGAGTTCAAACTCAGCCTGGTCAACAGAACGAAACCCCATCTCTACTAAAAATACAAAAATAAGCTGGTGTGGTGGTGCACGGCTGTAATCCCAGCTACTCAGGAGGCTGAGGCAGGAGAATCACTTGAACGTGGGAGGTGGAGGTTACAGTGAGCCGAGACTGTGCCTCTGCACTCCAGCCTGGGGGACACAGCGAGACTCCGTCTCGGGGAAAAAAAAAAAAGAATAAGACTCTTGTGAAAGGCTAAGCTGGTCATGGAATGGGCTAGTTGATGTCAGGTCACCCACCAGCTGCAAGAAAATGTTCGTGCAATGCAGTACACTGAGGAAGGATTGGATGAGCCAGAAGTGGGATCCTTAATTTCTGCCCATGCCTGCCTTTCCATGCATAAGAGTATGGCCCCGAATACCTAATGTAGATGACGGGTTGATGGGTGCAGCAAACCGCCATGGCAGGTGTATACCTATGTAATGAACAAGCACGTTCTGCACATATACCCCAGAACTTAAAGTATAATAATAAAAAAAAGGCTTTGAGAGAGTGCATTCACTCTCTTTTGTCCTTCTGCCATCTCAGGAACTAGTGTTCCTCCCACTGCCCCCCTCGCCACCCCCCTCCCCCCCAAAAAAATATGGCCCCAGAAACTGCAAATATTTACAAAATGGCAAAAGATATTTTAGAGTCACAGTGTAATCCCATTTTAGAATTACAGTATATTTTAGGATTACAATATAAAAGATCTTACTAAAAATATTTGAGAATTACAGTGGTCAGGGAGGGAGCGCTTCAGCATAAATAGCTAGTGCACACGGGGTTTAAAACCTGGATGACGGGTTGATCGGTGCAGCAAACCACCATGGCACACGTAGACTCATGTAACAAACCTGCACATTCTGCACGTGTATCCCAGAACTTGAAGTAAAACAAAATACAATTAAAAAAAAAAAGAATTGCAGTGGCCATCTGCGGAACATTCTAGATGAACAAGACCATTTATCTAAGAAGTGCACTTGAAGCCCAAGCCTCCCAACTTAGGCAGAGAGAATGGGATTTTTATTTTAATTGGCATTTAGAAGCCTCAAAGAGACAACAGGACTCGTGAGCCTAGGCAGCCTAAGGCCAGGAAAAACAGGGGCTGCCCATCAGAGTGTGCAGACAGCTACCAGTCAGGAGGAAAGCAAGTCAGTCCCTCTCAAGTTCCCTGGTGTTGGTCATCAGCGAAGCAGCTGGGGCGCTCTGCCAACATCACCCCCCACACTCCCCGCCCCACACACCCCTGGAGGTGTGAGGAAGACCCATGTGGCATAGGGTGAGGACTGAGCTCACTCGGCTCAGCTCCCTGGGAAAGCCTGTCTGGGCACTGCTGGGTGGGACAGGTGCTGGACAGCTGTGAATAGGAAGGGCTGGTTTGGAAGTTCATTATAAGTTATTAGCTTTTGAAAAAAAAAAAAAAAGCATATGAGGCACTATCTGTCCATATCTACACACACAAGGCTTAACTTACGGCCTTACAACTGGATATAGAGACTGATCTCTCAGAGGATTGTACCCGAGTCAGCCCAGGGACAGGGGCTTTCCAGACACAAATTATCTTCCCTACCCCTGCTCAGAGTGTGCCGGGCAGCCACAGGCTACCATTCTCGCAGTGCCACACTCTGCAAACTCCAGGGCCTGGGGTTGGAGAGTGTGGGGCCTCCCTCTGTCCAGGTCCCCGGGTTCCTGCACGTTCCTTCCTCCTGGTCTGTTGCTGAAAGTCAACAAGCCTGTTGGTTGGGTTGCTACAGAGACTGCAGGTGCCCGTGGGCTCTGGGGACCAGCGGAGCTTTATTCACTTCCGTGGCCAAGACCAAGCTCCCTACACAGGTGTGTCAGCCTGTCGGCCGGGCCCCAGGCCCCAACCTAGCATCACAGCTGGAAAAACAACCCGAAGCACACCTGTCCCAGGTATATGGGAAAGAAGGGGGCTTTCACATGCTAAGAACAGCAAGGTCTGCCTGTCCTTGATAGAAACGTTGTTCAAATCAATTCCACATCCGAGGAGAACCTACTAGGGACAGGATGAGTTTTCAGGCTGGGGTCTGGCTGTTCCATCGTTGTCAACTGAGGAGGCTCACCAGGGCCTCTGACAATGCAGCTCTGTTCCTGAATGCCCAGGCCCAGCACGGGAGCTGGGCCAACAGACGGACAGGGAAGAAGGGAGGGCACTGCCGCCGAGCGCCTCCTCCCCAGCATCCCCTCGCAGAAGGAGGAACAGGACTCCCAGAGTACCCTCGCTTCTGGGGCTGGCAGGCCTCCTTCCTTTCTGTCCTTAATCTTCTCCAGAAATACCCCTTTTCTGATTGGCCTGCAAGATGCACACAGAGAGAAAATGCCATGACTGTTTTATAAAAAGGCCTGCACATTGTCACTCCAGAGAGTGGAGTAAAAAGTTACAGGGTGGAAAGTTTTGATGAAACATCCGGAAGACCTATCTGGCAATTCTAGGTGTGCCCTGGAGAAAGGGAGTGCCTTGGGTGGCAGCAAGCTCACCTGCCCTGGAGGGAGGAGACAGGCTGAGTGGTGACTGTGGCTGGAGCAGCTGAGAAAGGAGTCCTTTTATGATGTTTATGTATGTTTTAAAATATTCAAAATAGAAATTAAAAATATTATTCCTATATTTTGCTTCATCATATAGTTTTGAAAAGTAAAGCAAAATTGCAAATTACTATGTGGTAATTTCCTTTTAAGAAAAACCAATTTAGTTAAGTCTAAATATATAGCCTATAACATATTATAGCACTTCATGCTATCAGGAACCAAGTGTACTTTGGAATTAGGTGTACTTTAGAATGCTTTGGCTGGAAGTAACAGAAAACTCAACTCTCAAAGTATTAAATAGGCGGGCGCGGTAGCTCATGCCTGTAATCCCAGCACTTTGGGAGGCCAAGGTGGGCGGATCACCTGATGTCAGGAGCTCGAGACCAGCCTGGCCAACACTGAAACCCCGTCTCTTCTAAAAATACAAAAATTAGCTGGGTGTGGTGGCAGGCACCTGTAATCCCAGCTACTCAGGAGCCTGAGGCAGGAGAATCGCTTGACCCTGGAAGGTGGAGTTTGCAGTGAGCCAAGATCCCACCACTGTACTCTAGCCTGGGCGACAGAATAGACTCTTTGTCTCAAAAAAACAAAAACAAACAAACAAACAAACAAAAACCTGCCCTCCCCTCACCAAAAAAGTCTTAAATAAACAAGAAGTCTCAAGGTAGGCCACCCACAGCTGGGGTAGCACCTCATCAACGTCATCAAAGACCCAGGCAAGCTCGTTCTTTCTCTTCATGATACCTAGCATGTTGGCTTGTTGCCTCATGATCACAAAATAGTTGCTCCAGCTCCAGACATTACAGCAATATTCAAGGTAGAAAGAAGAGAGGAATTCACACCAACTGTATCTGTCCCTTTTATAAGAAAAAGGCAAAAGCTTCTCTCTCTGCAAGTCCACTACAAATTTCTGCTTATGACTCTTCGGCCAGAACTGTGTCATGTGGCCTCCATGAGACACAATGGAAACTTTTGCAGCCTTTTCAGCTGAGATGGACAAGAGAGAACGGGGTTAGGAATGAATGAGTTTGGGTCAGATGATCAACAATGTCCTCCATGTCTAGTGCAGCCAATATCTGATAATCAGTCTTGTTCTTTAGTGTAAGGCTTAGCACTGCCTTAGAAACTTCGTTATAAATTCTTTCTCCAAATTTATGATAATACTATGATTCCTATTAAAATGTATTCCTATGAAAATATACCTCCTATTTTCATTTTTTCCATGTATTTCCTCTCCAGGGCAATCATGGTGAAGTAAATAGGGCAGGAGTTATTTCTGATTTGTGCAGAACGCTGAAGTCCTGATAGGATTGCTATGAGGCACTGAGTCTCCAAACTGCTCGCCTAGTGGATTGTTGTTGTTATTTTGTTTCATTTTCTTTTATTTATTGTTTTTATTTTTTATTTTTTGAGATGGAGTCTTGCTCTGTCACCCAGGCTAGAGTGCAATGGCACAATCTTGGCTCACTGCAACCTCTGTCTTTCGGGTTCAAGCCATTCTCTTGCCTCAGCCTCCTGAGTAGTTGAGACTACAGGTGTGCACCACCACACCCGGCTAATTTTTGTATTCTTAGTAGAGATGGGGTTTCACCATGTTGTCCAGGCTGGTCTTGAACTGCTGACCTCAAGTGATCCTCCCGCCTTGGCCTCCCAAAGTACTGGGATTACAGGCATGAGCCACTCCACCTGGCCTCATTTTATTTTTGAGACAGGGTCTTATTCTGTCACCCAGGCTGGAGCACAGTGGTGTGAACAGGGCTCACTGCAGCCTCAACCTCCTGTACTCAAACTATCCTTCCACCTCAGCCTCCCAAGTAGCTGTGACCACAGGTGCCTAACTTTTTATCTTTTGTAGAGATGAGATCTCACTTTATTGCCCAGGCTGGTCTCCAACTCCTGGACTCAAGTGATGCTCCTACCTCAGCCTCTGAAAGTGCTGAGATTACAGGTGTGAGACACCACACCCAGCCTCACCCATTGTTTTTACTAGTGGTCACACTGCCTCTCTGGTTTCATATTTTATCTCTTTGAGATCAGTCGTTTGTCTACTGCATTGCTGTCTAATTCAGCAGAGTTAAGAGGTTGTCTTCATTTGCTGACAAATGCACAGATCGCTGTTCCTCTCACCATAGCTCTAGAAACAGGAGAGCAACTTAACCACAGTACCCATGGATAGATTTCTACAGCAAATGTGGAAAAAAAGGGGGAGTGAAATAGAAAGCCAATAGCAATGAAAAAATATTGCAGCACTTTTGCAGATCCAGCTATGTGACTATTTTAACCACAAAACTGAACACGAATCCACGTAAGACATTAAAAAAATGAGAGCAAAAAAAGGATCTGCTGCGGTTTCGTGTGCACGATAAAGAGGAAAATGGAGCTCTGTCCGAGGTCAGCTGCCTCCCTTCCGCCTTTGGAGTCCTCACTTCTGTAGCACCTTAAAAAGGTATTCTGCTCAATCTTCAACCAGGGCATGGCTTTTGTACTATAAAAATGCCCTCACGGTGTATGTTTTTAAGTAAATTGATACATTCGGACTCAGTGGGCCGAACGCGATGGCTCACGCCTGTAATCCCAGCACTTTGGGAGGCTGAGGTGAGTGTATCCTTTGAAGTCAGGAGTTCGAGACCCAGCCTGGCCAACATGGTGAAACCCCACCTCTACTAAAAATACAAAAATTAGCCAGTAGTCCCAGCTACTCGGTAGGCTGAGGCAGGAGAATGGCTTGAGTCTGGGAGGTGGAGGTTTCAGTGAGCTGAGATGGCACCACTGTGTTCTAGCCTGGGCTATAGAGTGAGACTCTGTCTCTCAAAAAAAAAAAAAAAAAAAAAAGACTCGGCGTGTGAGTGGGAAGACTCCAGGCCTGGCCCCGTTTCAGGAGCTGCAGCTGTTTTCAAGGCTGACTTGCTTCCTGCCTGAGCGATGCCCAGTGGCCCACTGCTGGCCTGCACGGCTTTATTTAGACAATAATGTTGACCAGACAGCCAGACTTTTCCCACTCTCTTTACATCCGGAAGGGTTTGCTCATAATTAGTTAAATCAGCTCTCTCTGCCTCTCAGTGCCAAGATGTTTATAGAAATCTCACTACTTCTGCTGTTGGCTATACTTTTCATTCTCTGCCACCACAACTTTCCCCATTGTTTCTAAAACCCTTCATCCAAAAACCTAAAGCTCCTCCCTGAGCCAAACAGGGCAATTGGCTTTGAAAGGGAACACACCTGTTCAACACAAAGACTTTCTCTCCTTTCTCCTCAAGGCTCAGCTACTTGCCATCTCTCCCCTTCTTGAGCACCAAAGGGTGAGCAAAGATCTTGGATTGGCTGTTGCTTGCCGGAGCTGTTCTGCGCCAGAAAGATCCTCTGGGCGCCCTTCACAGTGGTGACTTGGGTTCAATACTGTCTTGCTCAGACAGCTGACCTGCTAATCAGCCTGCACCCTCAAAGGGCTAAGGGGAAACTGACCTCCCCTGACCTGTGAAATTATCCCTCCCTGCCTCTCCATGACACTCATCTTCAGTGCGTGTGTTGTCAGAAAAAGGAGAGGAGGAGAAGCGGTTCCAAGAAAAATAACAGGATGTGGTTGATGAAATATGAAATGAAAGTCTGGTATGGTATGGAAACTGACTTTGTCTTTTTTTTTTAGACAGAGTCTCACTCTGTCGCCCAGGCTGGAGTGCAGTGGTGAGATCTCAGTACACTCCAACCTCTGCCTCCCAGGTTCAAGTGATTCTCCTGCCTCAGTCTCCCATGTAGCTGGGATTACAGGCACACGCCACCGTGCCCGGCTTTTTTTTTTTTTTCGTATTTTTAATACAGACGGGGTTTCACCATGTTGGCAGCCTGGTCTCAAACTCCTGACCTCAAGCGATCCACCCACTTCGGCCTCCCAGAGTGCTGGGGTTACAGGCATCAGCCACTGCACCGGGCCTGACTGTGTTTTTAAGGCAGTGGCTCCTAACCTTTATTGAGTCACCCAGATCTTTAAGAATCTGATGACAGGTACAAATCCTTTCCCCAGAAAAAAATGTAAAATATGCACTTGAACAATTTGCCTAAAGTCTCACATGGTTCATTGGTACCCCTTCTCCCAACCCCCAGAATTATCTGGACCACAGGTGACAAATTCCTATTTTAAGGCCAGGTGTGATGGATCACACCTGTAATCCCAGCACTTTGGGAGGCTGAGGTGTGTGGATTGCTTAAGCCCAGGAATTCGAGACCCACCTGGGTAACATGGCGAAACCCTGTCTCTACAAAAAATACAAACATTAGCTGGGCATGGTGGGGTGCGCCTGTAATCCCAGCTACTCACGGGTCTGAGGCGGGAGGGTCCGTGAGCCTGGGAGGTCAAGGCTTCAGTGAAGCCAAGATTACACCACTGCACTACAGACTGGGTGACAAAGTGAGACCCCATCTAAAAAAAAAGAAAAGAAAGAAAAAAAGATTCCTATTTTAGAAGCTATTACAAGTACCCCTTAAAGGTGGTTGGAATATAAATTTTAACTACAAAGAAATTCCCAATGACATTAGGAAATGCAGAGTTAATATCATGCAAAAGAAGAGGATTAGGAGCTGGGAGCTCCTCAAAGAAAAATTTTAATTCACCAGTGGTCAATTCTTCTCCTGTTGTGGCTATATACCTCTCATTTATGCTAATGAATTTGCTACCCTCTGTGCAGATGTGTGGCAAGGGAAGAATAATCTCTTCTCAGTTGCAACCAGTTGATCCATCTGGAAGTGATTTAAACATCAAAAAAATCATTCAGTCTCACAAAAATCATTTGTTTGCATTTGCAAATTCATGTTTTGTTTTGCTTCCTCTTCCTCTGCATTTTAGAGTGGATGAATAGTTTTCTATATGGCACATTTTCAAATACTCCTGCTTCATTACACCAATACATTTTTAGACATGTGTTTAGGGGCAGAGTGAGCACACACTCTGGCTCAAAAAAGAGAGAGAGACAAGACCAGTCACGACAGGCAGGAATAGTTCCTGCTGCATAACACACAAATACAAGTCTCAATGGCCCAACGTAGTAAGAGCTGATTTCTTGATTGAGCACATTCTGCTACAGGTCTGAGTGGCAATCCAGGCCATCTCTCCTCTGTGTGCTGGCTCTGCCTTCTAAGCTGCTGCAACTCTTCAGCCCCTTTGTGCCAATGCTTAATGCTTAGTCCCATCATCACCATGGGAAGTGGGAGGACAGCTGGAGGGATGAACATTGCAATAACATGCTTCCACCTGGAACCGTACACATCTCCCCAACTATGTTTCTTTGGCCAAAGTGAATCACATAGTGATGTCTAGTTTTACAGAGACAGGAAAGCATGAGCCATGGATGGGGTTCAGAAAAGCTGACAACCAAAGGATAGAAAAGCTGTAAGATCTACTACAGAGACTGCTGACACATGCTTGGGAATTAGAACAAATTTTGAGAAATGTCTGTTAAGATGTTCTCTATGAATGGGAAAACTACCCTTGCCCTAGATTTTAAAAATAAATCAGGCTGGGCGCTGGTTCACACCTGTAATTCCAGTCCTTTAGGAGGCTGAGGCAGGCAGATCACTGGAGGTCAGGAGTTTGAGACCAGCCTGGCCAATATGGTGAAACCCCGTCTCTACTAAAAACACAAAAATTAACTGAGTGTGATGGCACACTCTTATAATACCAGCTACTCAGGAGGCTGAGGTAGAAGAATTGCTTAAAGTTGGAAGGTGGAGTTTGCAGTGAGCCAAGATCACACCACTGCATTCCAGCCTGGGTGACAGAGCAAGACTCTGTCTCAAAAACAAAATAAATAAAGTAAAAATAAATCATGAGTTTTCTACTTCTGGCCATGATGGAATAACAGAGGGCAGTTTACACCTTCACTCATCCTTAGATAAAGAGAAAGCCAGATCCAATATATGAAAAACATATTCAGACACTAGATGTCAGGCAGTGCAAGACTTTGATCACTGGAGAAAAGAAACAAACAAGATGAGACCTATGAGGGCTCCGCATTACTGTCTGAGGCAGTTCTTAAGCCCAGGAAAGGGAGGGGAAACCAAAGGGATCTCAGTGGTCTCACTGAATGGAGGAGACTGATCAGAATTTGGGGAGGCCGAGTTGGCTAGAGTTTGAAGGGCAAAGTGTGGGAGTGAAGGGAACTACAGAGAGAAAGGGGGGGGGGGAGACAGAGACAGAGACAGACAGAAACAGAGAGACACAGTCCATTCAGACTGTTATAACAAAAATACCATAAACTATGTAGCTTATAAACAATAAACATTTATTTCTCATAGTTCTGAAGGATGGGAAGTCCAAGATCAAGGTACCAGCAGATTCAGTGTCTAGGGAGGTTCCATTCTTTATAGATGGCAACTGTGTGCTGCATCCTCACATGGTGGAAGGAGCAGACAAGCTCCCTTGGGCCTCTTTTATAAGGGCACTAATCCCATTCATGACCTAATCACCTCCCAAAGGCCCCACCTCTTAATACTATCACCTTAGGAATTAAGATTTCAGCGTATGATTTGGGCAGGACATGGACATTCAGACCATAGCAGAGGGTGTATGAGTGTGTGTGTCTGTGTCTGTGTGTCTGTGTCTATGTTTCAGAGAGAGAGAGACAAATTGCTTGTTTTGGAGGTCTGCTGAAGAGTCCCCTAGAGAGACTTTGCTGAACATTGTATGCATTCGTGTGAGAAAACAATGTGAGGATAGTGATCATAACCACAAAAAACTCCACAGGCAGGCCAAACAATTCCTGGGACTCGCAGGGCTGGAAATAGATCATGTAATCACTAGCCAGAGTGTGAAGATATCTTAATTCAGGGCATCTGGCAGGATCCACTTGGTAGAAGACAAAATTAGTTCTACTCAAAGAGACTGCTCTGATCCTACTCTATAAAATTTAAAAGAAAACCTTGAAAGGATCAAACTGATTTCAAGTTACTGAACTACATGCCAGAAAAAAAGCTGAACACTACTTAAAAGAATACAATAAAATCCAGCACCCAACAATGTAAAATTTTACAATGCCAACATCTAATCAAAAACTACCAGGCATGCAAAGAAACAGGAAAATATGAACATCACCAAGAGAAATATCAATCAACAGAAAAGACCCAGAAATAAAGTACATGATGGTATTAACAGATAAAGACTTTAAAGCAACTATTACAAATATATTCCATATATTCATGAAGGTAGGGAAAATTAGAAACATAAATGAGGAGAGAAATTAATAAGAAAGATTCAAATGGAATTTACTAGAGATAAAACATAGTATCTGGAATAAAAAAATACATGATGTGGGATTAACAGCAGAGAGATGCTGCAGAAGAAAACATCAGTGAGCTCAAGGACATAGCAATAGCAACTGTCCAAAAATGAAACACACTGACAAAACAAATTAACAGAGAATCCAGTGATCTGTGGACAAGATCAAGTGGTGTAACATGTATATCTCTGCAGCGTCAGAAATAAAGGAGGGAGACAGAATATTTGAAGAAATAGAGCCAACATTTTTTCACATTTAATGAAAACTTTATAGCCATAGATCCAAGAACTTTAATCAAACCAAAGCAGAAGGAGCACGGAGAAAACTATATTAAGGCACATGCTAATCAAACTGCCGGAAACCAGTGACAAAGAGAAAATCTTAAAAGCAGGTCAGGGAAGGCTGGATGTAGTGGCTTGCGCCTGTAATCCCAGCACTTTGGGAGGCCGAGGCAGATGGATCACGAGGTCAGGAGATCGTAGACCATCCTGGATAACATGGTGAAACCCCGTCTCTACTAAGAATACAAAAAATTAGCCAGGTGTGGTGGCGGGTGCCTATAGTCCCAGTTACTTGGGAGGCTGAGGCAGGAGAATGGCATGAACCTGGGAGGTGGAGCTTGCAGTGAGCAGAGATCACACTACTGCACTCCAGCCTGGGCAACAGAGCGAGACTCCATCTCAAAAAAAAAAAAAAAAAAAAAAAAGCAGGTCAGGGGAAAAAACTCATTGTGTACAAAAGAGCAAGGTAAGAGTGATGGCAGATTTGTCATTCATCAGAAACTATGCAAGCCAGGAGACAATAGAGTGACATCCTTAAAGTACTGAAAGGAGGCCAGGTACAGAGGCTCACATCTGTAATCCCAGCAATTTGGAAGGCCAAGGCAGGAGGATCAGGAGTTTGAGACCAGCCTAGGCAACATAGCAAGACCTCTTGTCTGCTAAAAATAATAATAAAAATAATTAGCCAGGTGTGGTGGCATAGGCCTGTGGTCCCAGCTACTTGGGAGGCTGAGGTGACAGAATTACTTGAGCCTGGGAGCTCGAGGCTGCAATGAGCCATGATTGCACCACTACACTCCAGCCTGGATGCCGGAGCCAGACCCTGTCTCAAAAAAAGTACTGAAAAGAAAAAGAAAGCAATCAATCCAGAATTCTATCCTGCATAAAATTTCTTTCAAAATCAGCTTTTCGGACAAACAAAAGCTGAGAGAATTAATTAACTAGGGAACCTACACTCCAAAAAATGTTACAGGACACTCCTCAGGTAGAAGGAAAATGGCACTAGAGGGAAATTTGGATGTACACAAGGATTCAAAATGATAAATGCATCAGTAAATGTAAAATATTTTTTGTAATTGAAAATACTCTTTAAAAGATAATTAACTGTTTAAAGCAAAAATATTAACAGTGTCTTTTTGAGTTTACAATATATGTAGAATAAAATATATGACAACAATGAGGTACAAAAGGGGAAAATGGAAGTAACATATTGTAAGGTTCATATGCTGTGTATGAGGTGGCACAATATTATTTAGAAATAGACTCTGATAAGTTAAACACATATAGCAAAGAGGGAAAAGGGAGGTCTTATTGGAGGTAAAATAAAATCATAAAAAGTACTCAATTCAAAAGAGGGGAAAAAAAAGAATGAAGAACAGATTGAACAAATAAAAGACCAATGGCAAGATAATGGATTTAAACCCAGCCATGTTGATAATCACATTAAATATAAACCGTCTAACAATAATTGGGTGCTTTATGACTCCAGTTCAGGAACAAACAAATATAAATACATTGTATACAGGAAGGAAACAGTGAAGACTTTACTCTCTATAATGGAAATGACTGTAACAGTGAAATGCTTCCATCCAGAGGCACAAGAGCCCCTCAAAGCTTTAAGCCATGGCTGCTGCTTGGTCTCTTCAGCTCTTTTTTATTAATTTTTTTAATGTTTTAGAGACAGGGTCTCACTCTGCTACCCAGCCTGGAGTGTAGTGGTATAATCATAGCTCACTGCAGCCTTGAACCCCTAAGTTTGAGCCATTCCCCTGCCTCAGCCTCCCGAGTAGCTGGGACTGCAGGCATGTGCCACCATGCCTGGTGAAGTTTTAAATTTTTTTTGTGGAGTCAGAATCTTGCTGTGTTGCCCAGGCTGGTCTCAAGCTCCTGGCCTCAAGTGATACTCCTGTTTCGGCTTCCCAAAGCACTGGGATTACAGGCATCAGCCACCTTGCTTGGCCTCTTCAGGCCCCTTGATTCAAGAAAGCAGAAGGCAAGGAGGGGAGTCACCATCCTGTTGGAAAACTGACCAGTTGTCAGGAGGCTGTCGTATGTAGGGCTGCTTTTCCAAAACAGGGGCAGGGAAGAATGCATTTGGTCTCTGGGTGCTCACATACTCCATTTTGATGGCACATAGATAAGTGCACGCATGCTTGAGAGGGGGCACGAGGAGGCAACCTGTGTCAGGAGGTTCAGTTGAATCACTAAATTAGAGTGGTACAGACCGGGTGTGGTGGCTCACACCTGAGTCTTAGCACTTTGGGAGGCTGAAGCGGGCGGATCGCCTGAGGTGAGAAGTTTGAGACCAGTCCGGCCAACATGATGAAACCCTGTCTCTACTAAAAATACAAAAATTAGCCAGGCATGGTGGTGTGCCCCTGTAATCCCAGCTGCTTGGGAGGCTGAGGCAGGAGAATTGCTTGAACCCGGAAGGCGGAGGTTGCAGTGAGCCAAGATCGAGCCATTATGTTCCAGCCTGGGTGACAGAGGGAGACTCGGTCTCAGAAAAAAAAAAAAAGAATTAGGGCAGTAAAACGGCACTGTTGTACAATTGCACTACTATCCTCCACATGTGTGTGGCAGGGCAGGAACTCTGCAATGTAAAATCACATTTTTTGCCTTTGGAATTCGCAAGTAATCTGTGGGCTCATACGATGGCACCTTGAAATGATGAACCTTTTCCCTAATTGTTTAGGCATCAATTAATGACTCTTGCAGAAACAGATTCCACTGGTGGTTGCAAATGGTCTTTTAAAAGTTATTTTTCTTTTTTGAGACAGAGTCTCGCTCTGTTCCCCAGACTGGAGTGCGGTGGCACAATCTTGGTTCACTGCAACCTCCACCTCCTGGGTTCAGCCAATTCTCCCTGCCTCAGCCTCCCAAGTAGCTGGGATTGCAGGTGCGTGCCACCACATCCGGCTAATTTTTGTATTTTTAGTAGAGATAGGGTTTTGCCATGTTGGCCAGGCTGGTCTTGAACTCCTGACCTCAGGTGATCTGCCCACCTCGGCCTCCCAGAGAGCTGGGAATGCAGGTGTGAGTCACCAGGCCTGGCTGTCTTTAAAAAATTCTATCATTTTTGTACATCTATGAGCAGAAAATTGGTACATGAGGAACTTTCCTTTGTTGTCCAAGATAAATTGATGGTCCTCCTAAAAAGGCCAGAGAAATGCTTAGTTCTTTTCCTTTACTTACTATATCTAGGTATCTACTCTTCTTCAGAGTGCAGAGGTGAGAACAGCTGTGCCAGAAAGCCCCTCCCAGCGGTGGGGCCCTCTTGGCATCACTTAGAGAACGGCAGGAGCTTGGGCCCAGGCAGGGACTCCTGGCTTCTGCTGGGGTCAGCACCTCTCTAGTACAGCCTCCCTGGGACTGCCTCCCACGTGTCCCCCTAGGTGGCTCGGACAGTCACAGTTAAGGGCAGGACAGAGTGTGTCCTCAGACTTCCCGAGTTCATCCCTCTCTCAATCCTGAGGTTCAAAAGTGGGAACCAGGCGTTGCCACCAGGTGTGTTCCCTCGGCTGCTCCAGGCGCTTCTTGTCTAGCAGGAAAGAAAGGAGGGCTTCCGAGTGGAGGTGGCCCAGGGTGAGTTCCTACAGAGCCCTCCTTATCTCAGAGGCGGCAGCAAGCGCTCACTGATGCCCACAGCAGGTGACAAGCCGAGTGAGGGCGCCAGCTCTCCTATCATCATTGTCACTGCTTCCATAAACGGGGAGGTTAAAGTCCAGGAGACGCCGCGTCCCTGCTCCGAGGCACCCGAGCACCTGATCAATTCCAAGCCTGAGTAAATAGTTCTGATTCTCTTCGACTTGACAAACTCTGATCCTTCACGCAATGATAAGCCTTTGGATAGTGAGGGAGTTCTGAAAGCTTCCTACTTCCCCCAAGGAGGTATTTGTTAGGCTGCAGAAAAGGAAACTGGTTCTTTCCAGGTTTTTAAAATGTTCTTCCAGCTCTTTGGCGTGTGAATTCCTGTGACCGCCCCAGCTACGCGCTCAGCAGTTATTGCTTGGACAGTAAAGCCAGTATCATGTGATATACTTTGCCTGGAAAATTACCGTGAGGCATGTGGCAGACCCAAAGAATGAGGACCGCACCTTGTTATTAATAAAGTCAGGTCCTGGCGCTGGAGGCTGAGCCTTCCGAGGGCTTGCAGCTGGGCGCCTGCCTGCTCCACTTCCTTTTCTGGAGGGAGCTGCGTGATCATCGGCTTCTCACGCTCTATTTGCCTAATTTATATTATTTTAAAAATGAATTCTGTCCTCTGAGCAGCTACCAGTATATTTTGGAGAGTCAGATATGAGTAGTGGTTTTCTATTTTCTTTTTTAGCCGTCAGAAATAATGACTGAGTGCACGGGTAAAGGGAGGGTAGTAGTAGAAGGTGCTCCTAGAATCATATGCAGGAAATAAGCTCTGCTGAGGTGATCCCACTCACCAGGCCCTTCCTTAGACAAAGAGGGAAACAATGTCAGGTTAAATTCAATCCACTCCATCTAATAAGGGCCAGTGATGACTGCACTGATTGGTCTGGGCCTCAAGGAGATGCCATGTCTTAGCCTGAGAAGGACCACAGTTAGCTGAAGGGACACACCACCAGGTGGGACACAGCAGGCTGGGTTCAGAGAATGGAAGGATGTCCAGGGTGTCAGGAGAGATGCCACCTGCCTGTGCTCCACGTTAATCCTGGCTTTGGGCCGGGCATGGTGGCTCACACCTGTAATCCCAGCACTTTGGGAGGTCGAGGCAGGAGGACTACTTGAGGCCAGGAGTTCAAGACCAGCCTGGCCAACATGGTGAGACCCCATGTCTACAAAAAAATTGGAAAAATAAGCCAGGCATGGTGGCGGGTGCCTGTAGCCCCACCTTCTTGGGGAGGCTGAGGTGGGAGAATCAGTTGAGGGAGGTCAGGGCTGCAGTGAGCTGTGATTGCTACTGCACTCCAGCCTGGGTGACAGAGCAAAACCCTTTCCCTAAAAAAACACCAAAATCAAACAAACAAAACACTCCCCACCCCCACTAGAAGAAACCAAACCCAGCTTTGCTCCTGAGAGTCACCAGAGGGACACTTGGTTTGCATTTGTCACAGCTCCTCTGGCTGGCTAGAGAGGCAGGAATGGGTTATTTATAGAGGACTAGTTTGGATGCAGAGATAATTAAAGGGGTATCACAATGATTCAGGCCAGAGATGACAGTGGTGTCAACTCGCAAGGAGGGGCAGAGATAGAGCAAAATGGGTGAATTACAGAAATGTTTCCATGGTAGACCCACAGGCTTGGAGATAGATGGGAAGTAGGGCAGGAGAAAATGCCCGGGTTTCTGGCTGCTGACTGGAGGGTGGTGCCTCTCCCTGGGCTCCAGAACAGGAGGGGAATGCCTCAGAGAGTGAGCACACGCAGGACACAGTGGGTTTCAGGGTGGCCACGGGACCTCCAGGTGGGGATGGTGAGTGGACAAGGACATGCACGGACATGCACGGATGTGCAGCTACCAAGAAAGGCTGCTATGGAGACCCATGTTTAAGAGTCAAGGAGGCCGGGTGCGGTGGCTCATGCCTGTAATCTCAGCATTTTGGGAGGTGGAAGCGGGCAGATCACCTGAGGTCAGGAGTTCAAGACCAGCTTGGCCAACATGGTGGAAGCCTGTCTCTACTAAAAATACAAAAATTCGCCAGGCATGATGGCGGATGCCTGTAATCCCAGCTAGTCGGGAGGCTGAGGTAGGAGACTCCCTTGAACCTGTGAGGTGGAGGTTGCAGTGAGCCGAGATTGCGCCGCTGCACTCCAGCTTGGGTGACAGAGTGAGACTCTGTCTCAAAACAAACAAACAAACAAACAAACAAACAGAAAATGAATCAAGGAAAGGGTGTTCTGAAATCAAGGCTGTCTCTGTAATTACCTAGGAAGAGAAAGCGAGTACAGAGGAAGGAGAGAATCGAGCCAAGGACAGAAGGAGGTATATAAGCAGATAATGTAATATTTTCAAAGTAGTTTCTTTCCATCTTTTTCTTTACCTGCACTGTTTTTCATAGCAGGAACCTTACTGGCTATACAAAAATACAAACTGGACCTGTAGCTGTGTATTCTGCTCTGGGCATTAGCTTTCCCTTGCTGCTTTAGAACTACTTTTATAAACATAATTTTTAATGGGTGCATAATTACACAATTTACTTTTTACATTTAAGAAGCCACATTTGAAGTTAGGTTGATAAAGTCATAAGCAAGCAATGACTTTATTCCATTCCAATGAGAAATGGAATAAGGGTAGGTGTGTGCAAAGGCCAGGGAACATTGTGGGAACTGCTCAATGCCGTGGGGAGTGGGGTCAGGTAAACTTGACGTCACAGTTGGTCACAGCTGCTGTAACAAAATACCTTAGACTGGATAGTAGCTCACCATGCTACTGCAGTGGAGGCTGGGATGTGCAAAATCAAGGTGCCCACAGATTCAGCGTCTGGCCAGACCTCTTTGCCTCCAAATGACGCCTTGTTGCCATGTTCTCCATGGCAGAAGGGGTGGAAGGGACTAGGACACTCCCTCCAAACTCCAAAAGGCTCCACTTCTTAATACCATCACATTGGGCATTAGGTCCCAACATGTAAGTTTTGTGGGGACACCCACATTCAGACCATAACTTGGGAAGGCAAGTGGCATTTGAGCAGGGCCCTGGGACACAGCTGGCCTTCTCAGGGTTCAGTCAGTGCCCACTGAAACTAGCTCAGTCCTCAGATTCCCCTCCAACCTAGTTCTATTATTTTTTCTAATTTTTGTGGGTGCATAGTAGGTGTATACATCTGTGGGGTACACGAGATGTTTTGATGCAGACATGCAATGTGAAATAATCACACCATGGAGAATGGGACAGCCATCCCCTCCAGCATTTATCGTATGTGTTACAAACAATCCAGTTACACTTCTACTTGTTTTTAAATGTACAATTATTATTGACTATTGTCACGCTGTTGTGTGATCAAATAGTATGTCTTATTCATTCTATTTTTTTTTGTACCCATTAACCATCCCCACCTCCCTGCCTTCAGCGCCCCCACTACCCTTCCCAGCCTCTGGTAACCATCCTTCCAGTCTCTATGTCCATGAGTTTAACTTTTAGTTCCTACAAATGAGTGACAACATGAGATGTTTGTCTTTCTGTGCCTGACTTATTTCACTTACCATAATAATCTCCAGCTCCATCCATGTTGTTGCAAATGACAGGATCTCATTATTTTTATGGCTGAATAGTACTCCATTGTGCACATTTTCTTTATCCATTCATTTGTTGATGGACACTCGGGTTGCTTCCAAATCTTGGCTATCGTGAACAGTGCTGCAACTAACATGGGAGTGCAGATATCTCTTTGATATACTGATTTCGTTTCTTTTGGGTATATACCCAGCAGTGGGATTGCTGGATAATATGGTAGCTTTTTGAGGAAGCTCCAAACTATTGTCTATAGTGGTTGCAATAATTTACATTCCCATCAACAGTGTATGAGGGTTCCTTTTTCTCAAAATCCTCACCAGCATTTGTTACTGCCTGTCTTTTAGATAAAAGCCATTTAAACTGGGGTGAGATGATTGATTTGCATTTCTCTGATCAGTGATGTTGAGCACCTTTTCATATGCCTGTTTGCCATTTGTATGTGTTCTTTTGAGAAATGCCTATTCAAATATTTTGCTCATTTTTTGATCAGATTATAAGTTTTTTTCCTATCAAGTTGTTTGAGATCCTTATATATTCTGATCATCAATCCCATGTCAGATGGGTAGTTTGCAAATATTTTCTTCCATTCTGTGGGTTTTCTCTTCACTTGGTTGATTGTTGTTTCCTTTGCTCTGCAGAAGTTTTTTACCTTGATTTGATCCCATTTTTCCATGTTTGCTTTGGTTACCTGTGCTTTTGGGGTACTGCCCATGAAATTTTTGCCCAGACCAATGTCCTGGAGACTTTCCTCAATGTTTTCTTGTAGTAGTTTCATAGTTTGAGGTCTCAGATTTAAGTCTTAAATCCATTTTAATTTTTGTATATGGCAAGAGACAGGAGTCTAGTTTCATTCTTCTGCATATTGATATCCAGTTTTCCCAGCACCATTTATTGAAGATACAGTCTTCCCCAGCATATGTTCTCAGCACCTTTTGTGAAAATGAATTCACAAGTGTGTGGATTTGTTTCTGGGTTCTCTATTCTGTTCCATTGGTCTATGTATCTGTTTTTATGCCAGTACCATGCTGTTTTGGTTACTATAGCTTTGTAGTATAATTTGAAGTCAGGTAATGTGATTGCTCCAGTCTTGTTCTTTTTGTTGAGGATAGCTTCAGCTATTCTGGGTCTTTTGTTATTCCATATAAATTTTAGGATTTCTTTTTTTTTTTTTAAGAATGTTGTTGGCATTTGGATAGGGATTGCATTGAATCTGTAGATTGTTTTGGGTAGTATGGACATTTTAACAGTATTTTTTCTTCTAATCCATGAACATGGAATATTTTTCCATTTTCCATTTTTGATGTCCTTTTCAATTTATTTCATCAGTGTTTTATAGTTTTCATTATAGAGATCTTAACACTTCTTTGGTTAATTCCTAGGTATTTAATTTTATGTGTGGCTATTGTAAATGAGATCACTTTTTAAGTTTCTTTTTCAGATTGCTCACTGTTGTCATATAGAACTGCTACTGATTTTTGTATGTTGATTTTGTATCTTGTAACTTTACTGAATTTATCAGTTCTAATACTGTTTTGTGTGTTTGTGTGTGTGTGTGTGTACTCTAGTTTTTTTTCAAGTATAAGATCATATCATCTGCAAACAAGGATAATTTGACTTCTTCCATTCCAATTGGGATGCTTTTTTCTTTATTATAGCTAGGACTTCCAGTACTGTGTTAAGTGGTGAAAGTGAGCATTCTTGTTATGTTCCAGATCTTAGAGGAAAGGTTTTCAGGTTTTTTCCCATTTAGTAATGACACTATCTGGGGGTGTGTTGCATATGGCTTTTACTATGCTGAGGCATGTTCCTTCTATCCCTTTTTTTTAAATCATGAAGGGATGTTGAGTTTTGTCAAATGCCTTTTCAGCATCAATTGAAATGATAGGATTTTATCCTTCATTCTGTTTATATAATGTATCACATTGATTTGTTGTAATACATTACAAATGTTGAACCATCCTTGCATCCCAGAGATAAATCTCATTTGGTCATGATGAATGATCTTTTTAATGTATTGTTGCATTCGTTTTGCTAGTATTTTGTTCAGGATTTTTGCATCAACATTCATCAGAGACATTGGCTTGTAGTTTTCTTTTTTTGATGTGTCTTTGTCTGGTTTTGGTATCAGGGCAATACTGGCCTAGTAGAATGAATTTGGAAGTATTACCTCCCCTATTTTTTGGAGTAGTTTGAGTAGGTCTCCCTCTGTTTTACAACTGTACTTTAAAAATACTTTTGTCTTTTCAGAATCAAACCTATAAAAATTCTTATGAGAAAATACATGGAGAAATCATTATGATAGGCCTTGTAGATATCATGCTAAGTGAACTAGGTCAGTCATAGAGAACAGATATCATCTAATTCCACCTATGAGGTCCCTAGAGCAGTCAGAGTCATAGAGACAGAGAGTAGAAGGGTGGGTGCCAGGGTGGAGGAGGAGAAATGGGGAATTACTGTTTAATGGGCATAGGGTTTCAATTTGGGAAGATGAAAAAGTTCTGGATGGTGATGGTTACACAACAATGTAAAAGTACTTAATGCCACAGAACTGTGCACTTAAAAATAGCTAAAATGGTAAATTTCATGCTATGTATATTTTACAATAAAATAAAAACACTTTGTCTTAATTACCCCATGATGATGGTGCATTAGTGCTCACTGATGTAGTTAGAAATAAAAGCTAAAGAAAAATTTTACATCTAAATGTCCAACTATCGGAAACTGGTACAAAGACTTATGTGTAGGGTCATTATGAAGACTGCCATAGCATGAAAAAACACAAAGAAAGCACAGATAAAGAATACAAAATTACACGAGACCACAATAATCAATCAATTTACGTAAGAGAGATTCCCAATGGCCAAATTTGGGACATATGAGGATCTAAAAATTATGTCTGTAAATAACTGTAATACATGGAATAATAGAAATCCATGCCTCCATAAGATACTGAAACAAGGGAAAAAGAGCATCTGCCACCTTTGTAGGTGACTCTGTCAGGGTCACCTAGGGGGACACTTGGGAGGCAGGCCTTGGGAGTCTGTTTCAGAGGTGCTGTTCCTGGCTGAAGCCAGGAGTCCCTGGCCTGGGACCATGTCCCTGCTCTTCTCTAAGTGATGCAGGGAAGGTCCCACAGGTGGGAAGGGCTTTTGGATGCATCTGTTTTCATCCCTGCACTCTGGAGATGGGTAGACAAGAGCTCGCTGACTCGTTCGAGGGGACAGATGTTGGCATCAGAGTTAGGACCTTTGGTTCCTGACAATTCAAATATCTTTACATTGCCAAGTGTTTCTTCACTGGAAGGAAAGTCTCCAAACTTTTGACGATTCCCACACCCCAGGGTCAGTATAAGCATAAAATGAGATTTGTACGTGGAAAGGCAAATCAGTGCCTGGTTCGTAGCTGGTACTAATGAACGTTTAGTCAACATGTGATTTGGGAAACCAAATCTAACAGCTTAAACTTTTTTTGGATTACAATACAACCTCATTGTAAAAAAAAAAATTCAGAAAAACATGATTTTATAATAAAGATCACTCCTGATTACACCCCCAAAGAACAAATGGAGAAGCTGAATCCTTAAGAGCCCATGTCCTACCTCCTAGCCCTAGTTCTGCATTTTTACAGATTTCCCCATCACTCTGTATCTGCACTACCATGGTCTCTTAGACTTTATTGATAATGGCTTTTTATCCTTATCCACAGGCATTTATTGAGCTCCTTCTGAATGTACCTGAAAATACCTATTGAACACTAGGCAAACAGCAGTTGTCTGCTTTAAAGCAGGGCTTCTCAACCTTAGCATTACTGACGTTTTGGGCAAATAGTTCTTTATCATGGAGGCTGTGCTGTGCACTGGAGGATCCACTAGATGACAGTAACACCCTTCAGTAACTGTCTCCAGAAATGGCCAAGTGAGTCCTGGAGAGCACAAGGACTTAAGGTGGAGAACTACTGTTTTAAGGACAACTGGTGGAGCTACCTGTTTGCTGCAGCCTTGGACATTTAGTGGTGGCAACCACCCACGCCCACCACCACCTCGTACCAGTGGAGCAGTCCTTAACTCCAGCTTGCTGGCAAGCTAGCATGTTTTCAGTACAGTCAGTGGCTTCTCTCCAGAATTAATGACTTCCCCTAAGCCCACCTCTTGGCCTCCCTCATCCAGCACTAGGTACCTCCTCCTCTGAGTCGAGTCAGGTGGGAAGTTCCCCAACCTTTAAAGAATAGTGCTTCAAAACAGTGGTTCTTTCACAGCTCACACGGTTTCTGGAGTCAAGCTCACACAACCTCACTCTCATTCTGTCTTCAGAGTTCTGCAAATCCTACAGACTGATTCACTGGACTTGGTGATTTTTTCCTAAGATATGGATCCCACCAAAAGACCTCTGAGCTTATTGTCAAGTCAGAAACGAAGCCGACCTCTCCCCACGGGGCTTCACGATCTTCAGACAACCTTGCTTTTGTCCTTTGAATTGCCAATGGCATTCAAAACATTCTCATTTCTGCTTTGATGAAATCTCAACTTGTTCTGGTTCTTTTCTATTGTATGCTAACGGGGTGTGAAAGACCATTCCTCATCTTCCAACAGTCTAGGCCAGTGTATATCTTTTTGGTGGCTTTACTCATTTATTCTGTCATTAAAAAATGTTTTCTTACAAAAGTACCTGCTGGGTCTGGGATTTGATGTTGCCCTACTTACAAGCAACTAAGTTGGTCTGTTACTGTTCCATGGATACTGGCAGGGGACATGAGACAGGTTCCTGGGTCAGGGGCAAAGGACTTGATGAGCCATGGCACAGCAAGCAACACAAACTCTAGTTCTCCTTGCCCTGCCAGTCCCTTGGTGGAACCTTGAGTGGCCAGAGGGTGCCTGCCCAAACAGTGGGTTGTCAGAAGAGGACCTGGAGCTGGACAACCCACTGTTTTACAGCAAGCAGTAGGCAAGCCTATACTCCTTCCAAGACATGACTCTGTCCCTCAAGTAGCTTGCTACAAATGCAGTGTGGAGGGGCGGCCTGGGTGAAGAGCAGGCAGGGCTCTGTGTTCCTGACACAGCCAGCAAAAAAGCCAGCTGGAATGCAAGAGACCCACAGAAAACACTCTCCCAAAAGGGGAACTCATTCTTCCTACTTGCTCGCAGAAGGGGATTTAAAATCGAACAGGCTGGGAAAATTGAGTGACACACACAGGAAAAGCAGGGCCATTCTCACCCATCACTGTTCAGTTCCACTCAGCCATCACTCTTTTTTTGCTTTGACTACTTTATAGACTGTGAGGTCGGGTGCCGTGGCTCATGCCTGTAATTCCAGCAGTTTCGGAAGCCGAGGTAGGCAGATCACCTGAGGTCAGGAGTTTGAGACCAGCCTGGCCAACCTGGTGAAACCCCGTCTCGACTAAAGATACAAAAAAAAATTAGTTGTGCATGGTGGTGTGCACCTGTAATCCCAGCTACTCGGGAGGCTGAGGCAGGAGAATCACTTAAACCAGGAGGCCGAAGTTGCAGTGAGCTGACATCATGCCACTGCACTCCAGCCTGGGCCACAGAGTGAGATGGTCTCATAAACAAAGAGACTGTAAGATTCTGGATTCCCAGTTGTTAGGCAGGAATCTACGGATTCTCTCAGTGAAGATGTAGACCAGTGGTGCCGGGAGAGGCTGCTGTGCACAGCCTGTCAACCCTGCCCACCGGGGTGGGGGGTGGGGGTGCCCATAGACCATCTCCCTGGGACTGAAGCCCATGACAGAAGTAGATCATGCTGTCTCTTCTCTATGTGAGTAGACCCAGGAGTCTCACGTCCCCTGCCAGTATCCATGAAACAGCAAGAGACTAACTTAATTTGCCTGTAAGTAGGGCAATGTCAAATCCCAGATCCAGTAGGTACTTCTGTAAGAAAACATTTTTAGAATGACAGAGTAAGAAAATGAATAAAGCCACAAAAAGAAATAAGAAAGTGAATAAAGTCACTAATAAGAAAATGAATAAAGCTACGTTGTTCCAGCCAGTGCCTCTGAGTCATCTTTCTTGGTGACCCCAACACCTACAAACCATGCAGTGTTGACATCCTGGGACTGCTGCTCCGGGTGGGAGGTAACTGATGTCACCTGCTTGACAAGGAGACGGACCTTTTCTTCCACCATGCCTTCATCTCTCCTCTCCAAATCCTGACATTTTTTCCACTATATTTGTAAAAGTTATGTGATTGTACGACTATAGCTCTTCTGTGATGTCTACAGGTTGATACAAATAATGAAAAATCAAAACATCAATGTATCTAAGAACCACATGGTGCGTGTGACCCCTGAGGATATATACACTATATTGCCACGTGAAGGAGAATCTTCCAGGTATCAAATCCCATGGATTCTCTTATTTTCTTTCACATTCCCTCTGCTGTTCCTGGCTCACAGTCGGTGACCATGCTCTGAGGAGCCCGTGCCATCTCCATTCCCCCATCCCTTTTTCACTTTCCTGGCCGCTGCCTCACACCAGTCAAATCCGAATATCTGGGAGGCGGACACAGGGTGAGTGTCTGCTTCTTGCAACTCCCAGGTGTTTATGATATGCTTCCCGGACTGCAACACTGACCTATGGAGCTGAAATGATGAATTCATGTCAGAAAGAAGTAGGATTTGGGGAAGAATTCATTACCTGGACCATTTTCAGCAGCTGGAATAAAAAGCACTTAATAACAACAATAAAAATCACACACAAAGGCCAAAAAGTGTTTTGAAAAAGTGCTTTGAGAATTTACTGTACAGTTTTTTTAAACAATTTATTTGTATGTTGGCTTCTACATGCTCTTACATTTGTGTAAAACATTTATACATATTCTTTACAATTTGTACATATATTAAATGGCTATAGCATAAACATTGTTTTATGGGATTTTATAGAAGAAAAATCAAGTGGGGAAAATTACTTATGAAACATTAACAAAAACCCGTGATATTCAAGAACAAGATGTTCTCATATTCATTTGATTTCCTCATCTACTTATTTTTGGTGTCATTTTATTTACGCTGGCCCAGACTTTCCATTTCCCATAATTATTAGGTCAGAAAAATGAAAGCAGTGGGAGGGAACGCAGTAAGGCACCTGTGGGAGATGGAAGCGCTCCTCCGCAGAAGTGAGACGGTGGCTGCCAGTGTTGAGTTAGAGCTGTAGGTGTGCCAAGGTCCTGTTTTGCTTTATGCCATTAACTGAAGTGCTGGTGCTCAGAAACATCCTGTGTGAAGTTTCGGATGTAGTCAGGAAGGGCACTGGTCTGTTATTTCTTTCCAATCTCAAAGTCCTCAGGATTCTGTACGCTGTTCAGGCTGCAACCCTTCTCAGTCCCTACACTTTTCCATCTAATGGGGAGGGCAGGGGTGCTAAACTGTGCTTTTTCTCTTTGCTGATTACACCAACTGGCCATGAACCCGCCATCCAAATCAAGCAGTGTGCCATCCCTGCAACAGCCCTTCTCATCACGTTGGAAGAGCAGCCAAAGAATAAGAAGGGACGAGAGGCTCCGGGGTGCTGGGTATGGTGCCCTCTTCCCCCTAGGCCCTCCTGAGCACAGCCACTCACCCGTTAGACCAAAGCCACAAAACTCTCTAAAAAGTCCCTCAATTCTTCTAATGTATTCTTTATGGCATAAAACCTGCCTTAACCATGATTAGGAAGAAAGTGCAAAGAGAGAAAGCACTGGTCCTCACATAAGAGCAACACATCAGAAATGACGCTGAGGACATGGGTGGCCAGGGGTATCTGCTCATCTGCCAGGCTGTGGGGTCCCCCTGGAGGGACATGGGATGGCCCACCTGCCACACACCACGATGGTGCTGGCAGCCCCGGGGGCCCCCGGCATCCTCCATCCTGAAGTGTAAGCACTTGAGCCGTAACTGTGGCAGTGAAAGGCATAAAGACTTCCCTCAATGATAGGAACCCCAGAGGACTGAAAAGAGTTATAAAAATATACAAACATAGATATTTTTTGTTCTGGCATAGTTCGTATTTTTAAGAAAGTAATTAGTAATTAATTATCTGACACCAGGTAAGAACTGGAAGATTGTGGGAGACTTATAAATTATATAAGATATATAATTTATAAGACATATAAATTATGACTCTGTGTAAAATATCAGTGGGGAGAAACCCCTCATTCTCCATTGAAAATTCTGGTAACTTTTAAGTACTTTCCAAAAATAGAGATGATTTCCACTGGTTTAAATAATGGATGCGGAAATGAACAAAAGACCATCCCTAAATAACTGATGCGTTTAGGGTGGCTAATAAAATAAACGCAGTTTTTTGCAACTGTTTCTTTTTGGTTTTCTTTTTTTTTCTGAATAATAGGGGGAAAAAAGTTTTGAATTGCATTGCCCCAAGTCAGGAGAAAGCGCTCAGCATTCTCTTCAAGGCCCGTTCTGTCCTACATCACCGGAAAACGGCTGAGGGCCTGCCTCAGCTTTTCTGCAATCTGACAAGAAAGCAAAACAAAATAACGTTGAGATATCACTCCCATTACGACCTCACAGTATTCTTTATTCACAACTCCAACAAGTTAAACATTACAGAAATTCCAATTCTTTAACTGGTCTTTTTGGCACCAGCCCTGCCCCGCGTTGCTGCTGGAGAGACCTTAACCCTGAATGGCACTGGCAGCACTGAGGCCCAAGCTGGCCCTGGTGGTCCCTTCCCGCCAGGGGGCGTCTGCACGTGCTCCCTGCCTCTGCCCTTTCCTCAGATGAGCTGGGGGCTCAGGCCTTCATGCTTGCCTAGAGCCCCCTCCTTTCCTGGAGGAGTATGAGCTTCCAGAATCCCCTGAAGGTTGTGTCGCCCTGGCCACACCCTGCTCTGTCACTGCTGGGTGTGTGGACAGCACGAGCCTGCCTGTGAAGCTAAGGAGGCACTGGAGTCGTCTACACGCCAGGGCCTCCTGCTCCTTAAGGCGCAGCTGTCTTATCCATTCCTGGATGCTAAACATCCAGAGTGAGGGCTTGGTATATAAGAAACACTCAATGTATGTCTGCTCCACGAACACACACGCAAATTTTAATAACTTAAGGGTTGCTGTGCCATAAAACTTAGATTGAAAACCTGACAATGTTGTATCAGCTACTTAGGTTTATGCAAAGACAGTGATGAAATACACGGTTTTCTATTCTGAATTACAATGTATAAATAACTATATCATACTTGGACTTGAAAATCAATAAATCAACATTATCAAAATTCGGAGAGTTTCCCTTGCATTATTTTCTCACACAGACAAATGTAATCTGTTATATTCTAACATACAATGAAAGGCAAATCCACAATGGCACCAACTGACGGGAAAAGTGTGCATTTAAAGAGCACAGGGCCCATGTCCTGTAAGGGTTATGGGTTTAGGTGAGTTCCTCCCATAAGTTAGTCTCCCAAACCAACTGTACAAGACACAATTCACAAATATGCATTAGGCACATATCAAGCACAGTTCTCCTTTAAGAACTGGCTGCTGGAGACAGGTGTTTTCAGCAGTGTACAGTTTGCAGATGCCACCAGTATGGCTGTGAGCAGAGGGCTTGCAAACCACTCCCCATGAACATGACTTAGATCCCATGGCCAGAGGAGAGCTGGGTAGGCAGCAAGGCCTCCAGCGGAAGCTGGATTCTACATTATAGAACTTACCTGCAGGTGCCTGAGGTGGACATGCTACTAGATCTTTGTTTTCTGGTAAACAACAAAATTACTAGGCAAAGGTAATAAAAATTTAAGTTTTCGTTATTGTTTTGTGAATAGAACCGTTCCAGGTCTCACTTTTTTGTGTTTTCTTTGTCTGCGATTTCCATGGCACACTGTGAAAACCTCATTCATGAAAAGCAAAGGCTGCCTTTGGTTTCCTGCGTGGTGCCAGGCTCCTGTTCCAGCTGCCAACAGAGCCCCAGGGACGGCTGGGTGACCTCATCTCATTCAGAACCGTTCCTGGTGCACAGAGGCACAGAGAGGCTGTGACATGCGGGAAGGAGCCACACAATAAGGAACGTCTTGGGGCCTTGCAACTAGCATCCAAGACCCTGCTTCAGAAGAAAACCTTTTTTTAACCCAGTGTTACCCAAAAAGCAAAGGGCAGATAGAATTAGGAGATTAAAAAAATCCTGTCCAAAATTTAGGCTCCTTTGGTTTCTTACTTAGGATTAAAGAAAACAAACAGATTAACTTGACATGGTCAAAGTGGTTTACCAGGAACCCTCTCCTCAAGCACATGTGAAAGGCACGTGGACGCCCACTCACCGTTTCGTAAAACTGCACTTGCTGCTCCAGGTACAGGCGGATGACACTGTTGTAATCATAGATCCGATTACTGTGAAAGTGATTCATCTCAGCTACAACCAAAACCAAAACATCAATCAGTTTTCCCTCCAAGTTTTCAAATGTCAACATCTGGTTTCTCTGCTCAGTTACAATTAATCATCAACTGGACCTAATCTGGTTGGCTGCAGTACAGTGTCAGTTCTTGGCAAACCACTTTACTAAGAGATTAGAAAAACAAGTTGAGCCGGGCGCAGTGGCTCACATCTGCAATCCCAGTACTGTGGGAGGCGAGGTGGGTAGATCACCTCAGGTCAGGAGTTCAAGACCAGCCTGGTCAGCATGGCAAAACCCCAACTCTACTAAAAATAGAAAAATCAGACGGGCGTGGAGACAGGTGCCTGTAATCCCAGCTACTCAGGAGGCCAAGGCAGGAGAACTGCTTGAACTCGGGAGATGGAGGTTGCAGTGAGCCGAGATTGCACTACTGCACTCCAGCCTGGGCGACAGAGCGAGACTGTCTCAAACAAAACAAAACAGTTAATAACAAACATTACTTTCCAGTACACGAATGACTTACACTGACTTGCATATTCAAAACTATAAAATCCAATACAGATAAATCACCCAAATGTAGACTATTACTCTAACAGAACTGATCCAAGAGAAACTACTTGGTCATACTTGCTACAGATGACTGCAGTTCACAGCTTCCAGTGCGTCTGCATTGGACCTAGCAAGGCACCTGGGGGCCCTGCCCCACTCCCTCCTGCACAGCAATTGCTTCAGCAGGTTTCTGGTGAAAGGCCGGGCAGCGTGTGGGACAGTGGGAGGCCCTTCCTCAGTACCGGGAGCTTTGCTGTCCATGAGCACCAGCCACGCTGTCAGAACCCAGACTCTCGGAGGGCAGAAGGACTGGATGCTGAGGGAGAACTTTCTTCATCTTTACTGAATACCTGGATTCCTTATCTCTCTGTGCCCCTCTGCCCCTACCCCCAACTTTGGAGGAGTCTTTATCATCAGAAGGCCTCACTGTCTCCGTTGGATGCCTCCTACTCCGCCTTCTCCCAAACCCTCCAGGCTGAGAAAGCCAGCGGCTGCACAGATTCCCATGACACACACTGTTCTACATTTTACATTCAGTTATTTGAAGTTGTACAAAGCTTTGTGTTTATCAATTTGGATACCCTCAAACACAAGTTCAAAACCAAATTTCCCATTTCAAACCCTTCAAAACCCAAAACTTCAATCAGGTTTCCTCATTTTTGCTGTAGTGGCCTTGGCTTTGGACACTCCCTCGTCCATCTCTTTCTCCCATGAATGCCCCAGTCTTGAAAGCTGTTCCTTGGAAAAGCCTGCAAATTTGTTTCCTTCTCTTCTCCCCAGTACCACATCTTTAGGTCCTCAAAGCTCAGACTACAACAGTGATGGTCTTCTGGTTGGGCTCTTGGACAGTGTCCGCATTTTCCAATCTCCTCTCCATAACCAGCAAATCCTTCTCCCTTGATTTTTTTTTTTACTCCCTTTTAATGGCTTCTTAATGCCCACATCAAGTCTAGAGTTTTCAAGTTCTTTCACAATCAAAATTTATTTCCCAGTAACCTCTAAGTATGTTTTACTCTTTCATGCCCATTACACAATCTAGTACCATGATTTTGTGGCTTTTGTTCCTAACAGAACATGCTCTCCATTCTCTGCCCATGCAAATGCCATCTACCCATCCGCCAAGAGGAAAAATCCACCTGCTGCTCTCATCTGCTCAAAAACACTCAAACCTATACAAATTCATGTCTTTTTTTTTTAAACACAAAAAAACTGTGCCTAAAATGACATACCCAAACCCCTTCACATTCCATGATCCCAAGGCATGCAGGTTACAGACTGCTAAAAGCTGAGCTCTGGCATTTAATAGAGCATTATGATATCACAGATTGCAAAAGGAATCTTCAATGTCTCTCAGAAATAATAAAATGTGCAGTTTTAATCAAGCTATCATTCACAGCTAGATAAGGTGGACAGGTGAAAAATTAAATAAATATTACAGATTTTCATCAGTACTGGGATCCTGCAAACAAGGGGCTTACAAGCGTCTCAATTACTTATCAGATGCTCACATCTGGATTTCTCTCTAGCAAGGGAAACTTTGCTGGGGAAAAAAAAAACCTCCACCAGCACCTCATAAGGACCCTTGCATCTTACCTTGCAACGCGTAAGACATGGTGCTGACTCTTTTCACCATGTTCTGTTTGTCTTGTGGGGTGATTTTACTTGTTGCAACGAGTTTGTCACTTTCTTTCACTTTTTCTATTGCTCCCTGTGAAATACAAAATACAACAGTATGAATAAAGCTGAAATGATTAGTCATTAGTTTAAAATATAACAATGCTAATATATTCTATAACTGATTTGCTACTGAACAGGAAATACCTCCACAAAACAAGAAGAGAGGAAAGCATCTAAATTTAACTTCCTTCAAGTCCCTTGGAAGCAAAAAGGCTGCTATTCTTGAAAAATGTCACTAAGCTAAAATGAACAGTTTTATGCTACAACAAGAGAGAAAAGCAAACAGCACACCATCTCTGTAATATTCAGAAGCCAGTGCCATTTGAAGAGTAGCACATAATGGAAATCAGGCATTAGCAGGTTTTGAAAGTTATGTGCCTAGGTACAGGGCAGTGTGTGCACACAGGCACTTTCTCTCTCTTCTTTTATACAACAGAATATTTTATAAGCTAGTGCCTCAGTGTTCTGATTGTAAGTCCAGGGCTTTCCTTTGATTTTTTTAAGAGGTGCTGAATCCACTTAAAGACTTAGATGGAAGTGGCTGGAAAGGCTGACAAACATTTCCCACTCCAGTATCATCATGCTGCTCGTTATTGAGGACTGTCTGGAAAGAACAACTCTATACTCTTGCATTAATTAGGCTCTAGGCCTACAACTCTGATGCTGCTGGCATACATTTCGACAACAAGCTAATTGTTCTGAGATTTATATTAAGTTATCTGAAGTTGTACAAACTTAATTTACCTACGGTACCCCTTCATGATATTTAAGTTACAAAGCAGAATGCTAAAATGGCCACATGCCAGCACTGTTAAGATCACAGACCAGCCATTTGCAGAGATTTTCCTAACAAATCCAAGTACATCACAATATACTAGACTACTATGGTTGACATAAAATACTCACAACTCATGCCTGAGGTGATGTACAGACTTTTTAAAAAGGGAGAGAAAACCAGAATTCATTATGTGAGAACACCCCAAACCAATTTTAAAATTCAGTTACAAAACCTTTCTAACGGGAATTACAGTTTCTTTTTTAATAATAAAGATAAACATATAAAACCAATACTACTGTGCATGTCTGCCTGCTTCACTTGCTGTTGTCTTCTATAAATGTCTACAATCAGGTTACCTTGTGAGTGCCAATGATGTCAGGAAAGCAGCCAAGAAAACCTTTATACTCATGATTACATTCCATCAGGAAATGGAGATCTTTCTTTGGCTATAACAAGATACAAGCTGATTGTTACTAGCAGAGAAATTCAGAAAATCAAGGAAAAGAGAACCATTATATGCAAAGACTGTAAATCCTGCATGTGCTACACTAAATTACTGAGTGTTAAGCATTCAGATCACTTTTTCTAAAAGAAAGTAGCTCCCAAGACTGCCTTTCTTTGACTCTTATGTTGTAAAGAAAATGACAAAACATCATGTAATTTTTAAGTTGGTTTGTAAACTTAAAAACTTTACACCCAAACTATACCACCATGAAGGAAGAAAGTTCAGCTAATGCTGTATGTTTACATACAAATGAGTTGCTGTAGTTTAACTTCTAAATATGAGCAGAGAATATAAAAATGTTATTAAAACACTCAGTAATCATTTTAAGTGGCAATTTAAAATTTTTCTATTTTTCTGAATTGTAATTTTAATAGCTGTTACTCACATCTCTAAAATGAATGCATTTTTAGAAATATTAGCAAAGTAGCCCATAACCACATTAGTGTGTGTACACATGTGTGCATCCATAAACACAGCTTTAAGTCATCCGAAAAAAATTTTTTTTTAATTAAGGGATTAGAAAATAACTTAGATTCTTCTTAAGGGAACTTATTATCTGTTACCTAAAAAAAAAAAAAAACCCTGAAATTGGGGTACTAAAGATTCCAATAAAAGCTATGTAGCTATGACAAGGACCTGCCCTGTCCTGGGGACTGTAGCAGGTGCTTTTTTTTAATGAGCTGTTAAATCTTGAGAACCATACAGGGTAGGCACTACCACTGCAGATTAACAGATGAGGACACCATGGCTCAGAGAGGCTAAGCAATGGTCCATACAGATCTGAGCCAGCGTTCTTTCCTGTTCATTAAAATCCCCTGATGGCTAAGAACAGATCAGAGGCATCAATACTGGGGTACATTCATTTAGATTTCTTTTCTTCTGAGATAGGGTCTCACTCTGTCACCTGGGCTAAAGTGCAGTGGTATGATCACGGCTCACTGCAGCCTCGACTTTCTGGGCTCAAGCGATCTTCCTACCTCAGCCTCCTGAGTAGCTGGGACTACAGGCATACACCACTACACCCGGCTAATTTTTTTGGGTTCACTGTGTTGCCCAGGCTGGTCTCGAATTCCTGGACTCAAGAAATTCACCCGCCTTGGCCTCCCAAAGTGCCAGATTACAGTTGTGAGCCACTGTGCCTGGCCTATTTAGATTTCTTGATGACAAATTTATCCATCCACTTTGTCTTAATCTAAGAAACCATGATTAAATACAATTAACAAAAATACACAGAAACAGAAAAGAAGAGGGTACTTATTTGGGAAGTTTGTCTTAAGACATGTTTTAAATTAAATATGTGGACTAGATAGCATCAAATCGTAATTGGAATTGTGTGATTATGTTAGTACCTGTTCTGCCACGAGACTGGCAATTTCTTCATAAGTCTTTCCCGCTTCTGTTATTGCATCATTGAGATCTGTTTCACCTGAAAACGACCAATTTTATCAGTGGTTATAAGTTGTACATATTTTCATTTCACTTGTTAAAAATTTTATTATTGATTTTATTGGTAAATTTTATTATAGAAACTTTCAAACATTTTCAAAACTAGTGGGAACAGAATGAATGCCCATCACCCACCGTCTGCCCTCCCCACCACTGGCAGCTCTCGCCAGCCTCTGTTCATATACCCCCCGACCTGCTTTCACCGGATATCAATATCTCATCCATAAATCCTGCCTAACAGATGAGGACTCTAAAACATGAGGCAGTACCATTATGACACCGAAGACGAGACTGTCACTCTGCTATAATGAGGTCTCTCTCAGGGCGAGTTGGCTGCTTGAATCAGGATGTAAAGGTCCACACAGCACAGAACTGATGCGTTTCTTAACTCTGTGGATTCTTCTTCCTCAGCCCCTTTTTTCCCTGCACGTTTCTTTTCGTGGGGTGTTGAACTTGTTGTGTGCCTTGGTGCTTGCATTCTGGATGCTGCTGGCTGCATCTCTGGTGATATTTCACACACTCCTCTGTCCCTGTATTCTCTTTACACTAGCTATTAGACCTAGAGGCCTGATCAGAGTCACACGCCACCAGTTCCAGTTATTTCTACTTTTAGAATGTTAGAAAATGATCGTTATCTAGAATGACCATTGTCTGGATCTTTTATTTTATTATTATTATTATTATTATTATTTTTTTTTTTTTTTTTGAGGTGGAGTCTCGCTCTGTCCCCCGGACTGGAGTGCAGTGGCACGATCTCAGCTCACTGCAAGCTCCGCCTCCCGGGTTCACACCATTCTCCTGCCTCAGCCTCCTGAGTAGCTGGGACTACAGGCACCTGCCACCATGCCCGGCTAATTTTTTGTGTTTTCAGTAGAGATGGGGTTTCACTGTGTTGGCCAGGCTTGTCTCGAACTCCTGACCTCAGGTGATCCACCTGCCTCAGCCTCCCAAAGTGCTGGGATTACAGGCGTGAGCCACCACTCCTGGCCAAGGATCTTTTATTTTAGTATGAGTTTGCAAAATGGTGTTATTCTATTTCTACCATTCCTTCTTTATTAGCTGAAATACTTCCATAAGGATCAACTTTCCTTTATCAGTAATATTCTGGTTACCCAGAGGTAGAGTCTGAATAGGAAAAGCAGGTTAAGTGCTTAATTCTTTTTTCTCTTTACAGTTTTCAAAATAATGAGTTAATCCCCTACCATTCTCTAAAAGTAACTGAGATTAATTTCTTAAAAAGCATCTTTATAATTCTGGATTTAAAAATATTTGATATGCTTCATTTCACATTAATTATCATTTTCACTAATGCTCAAATTTTCTTTTCTTTGGCCAGTGGTAGGCTCTTCCAATTGGTATTTAAGTCTTTTGATAGGAATCCTGGTTCATTGCGGTAAGACGTGGACCTTATGATTGGTGCCAGGGAATGCTTCTTGCTACTGGATTGGGTAATTGTTTCTAGGGCTTTAACAGAAAGGCAAATTGTGCATATATATATATATTTATTTTTATTTTTAGAGAGGGAAAACACATAACGAGCTCACACTGATGTTTCCAAAGCAAATTTATGACTTTAGGGGTTTTCTTCATTTATTTTAAAACTTATTTTAAAAATCTTAATTGCTAACAACAGTAACATAATTACATATTTGATTTATCCTACAATATGAAAACAGTTTTAGAAGTTTTAGAATAACAATACCAACATGATATTGACTACATGTTTAGTGAAAATAACTAACATTTTTATAGTCTTTCTGACCTTGAGGCATCTGCTCCTGGGGGCATATAAAATGCCATTTTAAGGTGCTTTGAAATAATTCCTCTGTGTGCTATGCCTTCATCTTGATGTATCAAATCATTTGTTTTATTTTGCCTTTGATTAGGAATTTTTTTCCATTTTGATTTAAATTTGTTTTCTAATAATTACATAAAGCATTCACATTATTCCAAAGTCAACTCTACAAAACAAGATATAATCAGAAGTTTACTTTCCAAGTCTCTCTCCTCCCCCATAATCATTTAAGAATTTTTGCCATTTATATTTCCATATGATCATCCATAACAATATGCAATGTTTCACGGTTTTGTGCAGGGGCCATGCTAACAGTCTATATTATTTCAAGTTAGTACATGAACTGTTAAAGGAGCACTGGAAGTTATTTTTACTATAATCAGAATATTCCTAGGATTCAAACTCATTTACATTATTGCAAGATCGCATAGTATAGCACTGCTCAAAGACACCAACACATCTGAGCAAGTGGATGTGATGAGACACAGTACTCAACACTGCTGACCACTGTCCTTTGCGATGGCAGAAAAGCCAGTCAACAGGAACTTGAATGCTTCCTTAAAATAGTATCTTAAGTAGAATGATATTCAACATAAAACATACATTGAGTATTTTTAATACCTGAAAAAGTGCTATCTGCAATATGAATATTTAATTATGTATTGATAATTACAGTCCAGAAAATGTTAAAGGATCATGAGGCAGCTCCCAGTGGGGAACCCATGGATGAGCCTGTGGAGCCGGGCACAGTGTCTCAGGTTCACGCTCTGCAGCCCACCTTCTCCCCAGGCTGCCCCTGCTGCTGTGCTGCCTCAACCCTGCTGCCACCTGCATCCTTTTCTACTCCACCTTGCTCCATATCATTACATTTCCTTACTTCTATGCTGCTCCAGGCTAAAATTACACAGACTATACAACCCTGGAAAGAATCTGATCACTTTGAAGGTAGGTGAATTCTACTATATTTTTATGAGGATGTGTAATATATGAAAAGATTTACAGCACAAAGTAATTGAAGAACTTTTTAGAAACCATGTCCCAGATTACCAACTGTCTTCTTTTCCCCATCTTTTCAAGACTTTTGGTTCAATTACCTGTATCCTCTATTAATAACAACATATTTCATGAATAGTTAGTGGTATCTTTGTCTCTTCTAGCACTTCCCAGGAAAAGAAGTGAATTGCTATTTTAAAATTCTATGATTCAGTGTTATAGCTCTTTTAGAATTTGTCTAGCAGGTTTTCCAGGTTGCAGGAAACCTCTCTCTGCAACAACAACAACAAAATGTATGATTCAGTTCAACATCGTTTCTAAGGTTTCTACGTGACTCCAAATTACTGGGGATCCCAGCAACAAATTCTGAAGTTACTAAAGGGGTAATTGTGGGGCTTCTATTTTCAATTAGGATATGGACACTGCAGGAAACTATTGCTCTTGGCGTATTACAAAAATACCAAATCAACTAAAAAAGTCATGCCTTTCTCTCAAGTCACTGAAGCACCATGAAAATGAAGAAATTCAAATCAACTAAATTCAGAAAAGGGTGCGCTCTGCCCCGCTAGGTGATGGGCTTCCCGGGGGCATGTGGGCTAGCACGAGGCACGGGAAGCTGGAGGAACCTCAAATGCAGAGCTGGTTCTCCCACAGGGACTTCTGTGGCCTAAGAGGTGACAGTGGGAAGCTGTGGGCTAGGCTGAAGAACAGTAAGAGGGCTGTAAGGTGAGGTTCAAGGAAGGCAGATTGCAGCTGAGTTCTGACACGTAAGAAAGCATCAGGACCAACTGGCCAAAATTCCAGCATCTCTAGGACAAATGTTCTCACCCTGTTGAGACATCACAGAGCCACCATGCTAAAAGGGCTCCAAGGCATCTGCCTCCTCCCTAAGCAATGGGCGTGGCTCTCATCTCAGCTCTTCCATCACCCACTTGTTACCTGGGCCAAGATGCTTCTCTGTCCTGGCCTTGAGTTGCTAGTCTAGACCTCAAAGACCACTTCTGGTCTAAAAGTGTCAACTGTAAGACATGGTAAGGCCAGGGCAATGAGAAGTATTCCCAGGTGGGAGCCCTAAATCTTACATTTTGGTGAGAAACTAATTTCTTATTAGTTTATTATTAAAATATTCAGAAACTGACATTCAAAGCACTGTCTGCCCTGAGTATCAGGACCAACACCTGTACCAATTCTATCACTTCTGTGACAGGAGATAACAGATTTAATAGGTACCACCTAGCTGACAAATGCCTTTTCATTTTTTTTTTTTTTTTTTTTATTGAGATGGAGTCTCACTCTGCTGCTCATATTGGAGTGCAGTGTTGTGATCATGACACACCATAGCCTCAACCTCCTGGGTTCAAGCGATCCTCCTGCTTCAGCCTCCAGAACAGCTGAGAATACAGGTGTGTGACACCATGCCTGGCTAATTTTTATTATTTCTTTGTAGAGATGGGGTCTCCTTATGTTGCCTGGGCTCTTTTTCCTTTTAATAAAAAGAGCTAACTTGTTCTCATTAAGTGCTGCCAATGTAAACCATGAACTCTAAATTTCATGGGTAAGATACATATTTATAGGGTAAGCTGAAACAGTTAAGGAGAAAACAGGCAACACACACTTACTACTTGGTCAAACATTTTTCCTTGAAATGGCCTTGATGAAATCTGGCTTTTGTTTTTTTGAGACAGGGTCTTGCTCTGTCACCCAGGCTGGAGTGCACTGGTAAGATCACGGCTCAGTGCAACCTCTGCCTCCCAGGCTTAAGTGATCCTCCCACCTCAGCCTCCCAAATAGCTGGGACTACCTGTACGCACGACCATACCCAGCTAATTTTTGATTTTTTTGTAGAGATGGGGGTCTCAACCATGTTGCCCAACCTGGTCTCAAACTCCTGTACTCAAGTGATTTGCCTGCCTCAGCCTCCCAAAGTGTTGGAATTATAGGTGTGAGCCACTGTGCCCAGTCAAATCTGGCCTCTGTTAACAGGAAGACTTGGCAGAGAAATGAAACTGATGGCCTTGAAACAAAAATGCTACACCTGAGAGCAAAAAAAGGTAAACAAGCTAGCAAGAAAATACAAATTATAACAACCTTTGGCTTTTCTCAAAAGTCCTAGGATGAGGGTGCAAAAGTCCTTAGTGCAGCAGCCTAGCCAATTTACACACCAACAACCAGGGTGCTTCACTGAGGAGGGAGTTAGCATCTGCAGGCAACAGGTCTGGATAAAGCTCTAAAGGCCCACTGGATGAATGAACAAAGACACACCTTGATAGCCGCTAGAACTGAACACTGTGGCCAAATTCTGCAAGGCCTTTCCTATCTTCTGATATTCCTTGGGCAATGCTGAAAGAGAAAAAGGAATAAACGATTAGTCTTCTGAGCAAACTGAAATGGGATTAAATTATTTCCTGAAAGTGATTACTTTATCGTAATGTTGGAAGTGATTCAAAATAGTCTATATTCCTTCATAAAACATTGTTTCAAAAGTGATTTTTTCAACTGATGTCTTTCAATTATTTTTAATTGACTGTTCAATTAATGGTGGATGCTATTATTACTGACAATCACTCCTACTTTCTCATTCACCAAACGAGAGGTGAGATGGAAGCTCCTTTAGATGATTTCTAGCTTACAAAGTACTTCTAGCGACACTGCACTCAATCATCACGTTAGCCCCTCTACCAGATGCAGAGACACCATCCTCACCATGGAGAGGATTAGGAAAGTAAGACTCAGATAACTGACTTGCCCAAGGTCACATGGCTAATAAATGCTGGATGTGGACTTGTGATTCCAAATACGCAGACTTTCCCACTCTGTTACGGGTGCATAAATGACCATTTGCAAACCATGACCACCGAAGACTGAAAGCAACAAGGTGTGGAGGAAAATACAACAGTCAGACGTCGCATGACCAGGGAAGAGGGGTCTGAGTTTTCTCATCTGTATGAAGAGATGATTTCACTAAATGACCCCTAAGGTTTCTTTTTAAGGTGCTAAGATTCTGGGATCACTTTGGAGAACTTACTAAGAGTCTCTGCACCTTAGGCTACTTTCTTTACATTTGTATGGAGTCCCCTTAAAGGAGCATCTGTTTGCCTTTCAAAAGAAACCATTATTTGCATTTAAAGACTCATTGCAGTTTTTAAAGGAGAAAAAGAAAACTTTTAATGTTTCTTTAAAAAATATTTAGGCCAGAGACATTTGAGGTAAGGTCTATAAGCTGCAGTTATCAGGAAACATGAATCCAAATTACATGAGCTCAGTTAATTTTAATAAACTGTCCACCCTCTGGTACCTCAGTTTTGCCTCTCTACCTAAAGGTGCCTGGCATGTGGTTCACCATGCAGAGTGTATGCTGGAGTTTTCATTCTACACATTAGGAATTTTAAAGAACTATTTTGAGAAAGAGAAGGAGATACGCCTGAGTCAAATCCCTTTCCTCACCCCACAAAAGAGCAGCCTGAGGTCAGCATTCCCTACTTTCTACATTTAGCCTTGTGAATTACACAGGACATGGAGTTCATCGGACATTAGACATAAGGCATTTAATTTTTTAAAAGATATCATAATCCCAAATTTTTATGATATCCTTAAAACATGCAATTGTAAAATTTGCACTCAGGAAAAATGGCTTTCAAAGAACATACAGATTTAAATGATGTGTTATGATGGTCTTGCAAGAGTTTACAGTCAAAATTAATTCACTGCCTTTAGAACTGAATTCTTTCATTTATACTTTAGAACAGTGATCCCCAACCTTTCTGGCACCAGGGACTGGTTTCATGGAAGATAATTTTTCCATGGACAGACAGTGGGTCGGGGGATGGTTTGGGGATGAAACTGTTCCACCTCAGATCATCAGGCATTAGATTCTCATAAGGGCTCACAACCTAGATCCCGTGTATGTGTGGCTCACAATAGGGCGCGAATTTATATAAGAATCTAATGCCACCACTGATGTGACAGGAGGCGGAGCTCAGGCGGTAATGTGAGTGATGGGGAGCGCCTGGAGATAGAGATGAAGCTTCACTTGCCTCCTGCTGTGCGGTGATGGTCCACGTACCAGCCCATGGCCTGGGGACTGGGGACCTCTGCTTTTGAGAACAATGTCAATTCGCCTTTTGTTCATGAGTCATCCTCTATGACCAAAGTCTTGACACAGGTTTTGTTTTCTAGATGCTGCATTTGTATACATTATTTTCTCAGGGCTAATTCTATATATTTAGGATATAGCATCATATTTCTTTGCTATGGGAAAGAAACAACTATTATTCCTGGTGTCTGCCCCTCAAGCATGAACAGCTGGTATGTTACAAGTTCTTTTGTTGGTATAATATGTGGATGGTAAAGCGCCACTGGTACTGGTATTGCCGCTAGTAGAGGAAGAGGTAGAGGTAGCATTGGCCAATGGTTGAGGTAAGGCAGGGCCTGGCAAACTTCCTCTGCAAAGTGCCAGATAGTAAACATTTTAGGCTTCATGGAGCCACAAGTTTCTGTTGAAACTACTCAACTCTACCATTATGACACAAATGTAGCCAAAGACAATAGACAAATAAACGGGCATGGGTGTGTTCCAATAAAACTTTATTTACAAAATACGTGGCAAGCCAAATTTGGCGCTCAGACCACAGTTTACTCACTCCTGATGCAAGGCTTTGGATTTTCAGATCTGGATCGAATAGTAATACTGGCATTGTCTTTGCTGTGCTATCTTATTAATTCATCTACGAGTCACTCCATATTTAGTTTCCTGTTCTTTAAAATTATTATTGGATTTCAAATTCTGATTGTTTTCCTTTTTTAGTGTAAAAATATCACCTTTAAAAAAATCATTACAAGAACAGATCCCTTTCCTATGCTGAGCATCAAAGGCCAATATAAAAGTAGGTATATATTACTCATAATTCAAAATATAAAACATTTTTATTTTTTTAAAACTGAATACAACCAATATTCCTGTATGGCATTATGAGGTGAAGGCCAGAAAATTCTTAGTGATAGATTAGAAGGCCCTTTTCTCCAGAAGTTAAGACATAGCAATAAGAGCAGATCAGATATAAAGGAGAGAAGTCCTAGGACTCTAAGGGAGTCAAAGACATCTGCATATTGGACAGCAGTGAGATCCCAGCATTTCACGGCCTGACAAGTCATTCTGCAGCCTCTGAGCCTGTGGGTGTAACACGGCAGCAGCCCGCAGCATTAGCCCCACAGCTGGATACGTGGCTGTTTATCTATCCTGGGCCACATGTGTGGCGACAGAGCTGCACAGTTCTGAGGAATACAGGAAAAACCTTCAGCAGAATGAAAGCCTACAAACCAAAGAGAAGGAGGGAGGCAGGAAGTTCTTAGGGACACGGCAGAGTGGGCAGAAAGCCGTGACTGACAGTGACACTCTCCCCTCGGCAGTGCTTCTGCTGTCATATTTTTACTACTAACTATACTGGTTTTTCTAAACACTATGGCTTTAGTCAAATATACAACATCTTACCAAATGGATGAAGATTAAAAAACAAAATCATGAGACTAAGAATAACTACAAGCACTCTCAAAACATGCAAAAATGATTAATTTTCCAAAGATTATAAAGCCCCAAATTACTGGAACTAATTAAGTGAACATGGTGCTCCTTATGAGATTTCTTAACCTGGCTTTGTTAGTCAATTTTCTGTGGTTTAACTCGGGTGAAGTGAGATTAAACAGAATCATAGGAGGGACATTACTGCCATCCACCAAATACACTTCTGTTTGAGGCAGCAGGTTCCCTTCTATGATAAGGGACATAAAACTGAGCCTGCATCACCCCCTACGAGCCCAGTGCGCTGTAAGGAGTGGACTTACGCCCCGTGCAGCGCTTCCAGTGCTCCTGCCCCACCGTCAGCAGCTCCTTCACGCCGTCATCCATGGCCTTGGTGAACTTCCCCACAGCCTCACACTTCTGCTCTCTGTGGGCGAAGGCAGCCGTCAGTCACATAAGCAGGAGGAACAGCACTGCTGTGGGGACACTCAGGCCAAATGTACCCACAGGCACTTGTTTCCTTGCACGATAACAACTCCCCTTTCACTAAGTTAGCCTTAAATACAGGCTTGATGCAGACATTTAAAGAACTATGTAAAAAGCGGTGATTTATATTTTAACTTTGCTTCCTTTCTGCCTCTACAATTCTTTGTGAATTTTAAAATTATTCTAAAGTAAATAAAATAATTTATTGAATATCTTATTTAGGAAAATTCCAATCACTGGGGGGACCATCAAATCTATAAAAGAATAATAGGGGTTGCTAATGCTAACTGGCCATTCATTCCAAGTACTCAGTGCAATACAGACAATAACCCGGATACACAATCACCTAAGTGATCTGAAAGATACAGTTCTTTCTAAGGATGTCAAAAGTGTATTTACCAACCTAAAAAGATCACAATATACTGTTAGATGAAAAAAGCAGATTATAAAACAAAATGTCTAGTGTGAGGTCATTTTTGTTTAAACAACCTTTCCTATAATTACATATGTACAGAGGAGGATTTGGGAGACTAAACACCAACATATTAACACCGATTTTCTCTCTGGGTGGTTGAAGAGTTACGTGTATGTGTGTGTGTGTTTCTTGTGTATACTTTCGGTAACACATACGTACTAATTTTACGATAAAAAAGCTTTTTAAAATTAAAAACCATGCAAATTTCTTGTAAGACCTTAAGAGAAAAGGAACTACTCCAAAGTTTCAACTGACCTTGTATTTTAAAAACTAAATGATTAAAATCAACAGATTAAAAAAATATACAGAAAAAGCAGGTTAGAGACTGCTTCCTCAAGGCAATGCTCAAAGAGGTTTGCTGTCTGAATATTGCGTGGGTTTTAGGTGGCTCCGTGCCGCCTGGTTTCATCACACTATTGGAAACAGCTACTCAACACCGTGTCAACTATGAAATCACTGGCTTCAAGGTAAAAGAAAGATTTTAATCTGATGTTGCAGTTATAAAGACAGTACTTCTACATACAAATGATGTTTCCCTTGTCATTGGACTACAAATCCCGCTCATTTCATAAAACTCTAGTCTGACAATTTGAGTTTCGGCTGCGGCTACTCTGGCTGAGGCCTGATGGCCAAAGGAGGAGGGTGCAGATTGAGAAGAAAGAAAACCTGGCAGCGTCTCTCACATTTCTACTAAGTCCAAGTCAGGTGCCTCTGGCTCCATGGTGGAAAATATCATGACTCCCGCCAGCTCATCTTTCTCAGCCTTCCTCTTTCCAGTTTTCCATTCCTGTAAATGAGAACGCTGTAAGGTTCAAGTGGAGAGCACAAACTGGTCTTCAAAATTCCCAAACAGGACCAGCTCATTGATCACCTTTATGTTTCTAATTTTCAGGAAGCAGCTCCCAGTCTATCTCCCTCCTCACCATGGACCAAATACCTTTATACCCCAAATGTAATCTCAGGGCATGAACAGTGTCATTCCACAGAATGGACCTAAAGGGACCAAGTCTTCTGAGAATGAACCGATTCAGTCCTGTTCCCTTTCCAATGGCTACCTACATAAACACAGCAAAAAGAAACACCCTATATACATATATATATACACACACACACATATATATTTTTTGAGACAGTCTCACTTTGCCTTCTAGACTGGAGTACAGTAGCGTGATCTCAGCTCACTGTAGCCTTGAACTTCCAGGTTCACGTGATCCTCCCACCTCAGCCCCCTAAGTAGCTGGGACTTAAGGCGCACACCACCATGGCTGGCTAATTTTTATATCTTTTGTAGAGATGGTGTTTCACCATATTAGCCAGGCTGGTCCCGAACTCCTGGGCTCAAGCAATCTGCCCACTTTGGTCCCCACAAAGTTCTGGGATTCCAGGCATAAGCCACTGTGCTCAGCCCACCCTGTGCATTCTAAGTGCCTCAAATGTTTAGGTTAACTGATTTCTAAAAAGGTAAATGCTTTTCTAAAATATAACACAGAAACCAGTATTATGAGCTTTAAAAAAAAAAAAAAAAACGTACTAAGATATACACATAGAGTACCCCAAAGCAAAAATATCCAGTGCAATGAATGTCACAAAGTGAATATTTGCCTAACGACCAACTAGGCCAGGAAGGAGCAAAGAGCTCCCATTCCAAAAGCACCCCCACATTGTCTTTTCCCCAAGCACTGCTACCTCTTCCCTCTCCCACAAAGGTAACCAGTAATCTCTCTCTTATGGTTTTCATTTCCTTGCTTTTCTACTATGGTTTGAATGTGTTCCCTCCAAACTTCATGTTTTGAAACTTAATAGCCAACGTGATAATATTAAGAGGTGGGGCCTTTAAGCAGTGATTAGGTCATGAGGGCCTCTCCCCTTGTGAATGAGATTAGCGTCCTGATAAAAGAGCTTGATGCAGGGAGTTTGTCCCTTTTTGTTTTTCCACCTTCCACCATGTGGGGACTCAACATTTCTCCCTTTTGGAGGATGCAGCCCTTACCACACACCAAATGCTGGTGCCTTGATCTTTGACTTCCAGCCTCCGTAACTGTGAGAAATAAATTTGTATATAAATTATCCAGTCTCAGGTACTTTGTTACAGCAGCACAAATGGACTTTGTTTAGATGCACCTAAGCATGCATCCTACCCTGTCCTGCTAGTTTTTCAAGCTAGCAAAGAACCCTATAAATGCGTTCTTTGGTGTCTGGCTTCTTTTGCTCAATCTTGGTTAGGAACTACAGTCACAATTTTGTGTAGAACTACAGTTCATTCATTTCATTGCTGTATAACATTCTACTGTATGAATAATACCCAATTTATTTATCTATTCTACTACTGGTAGCCACCCTTATCAAGTTATGAATGAAGCTGTTACGTACATGACTCCTGGTGTCTGTATGCCTGCATTTCTATATTCAGTACATACCCAGGAGTGGAAATGCCAGGTCATACGAGAGGGTTCAACTTTAGTAAATGCCAAACTTTTCCAAATTGGTCTTACCAATTTTCCCCCAACAGGTTATGAGTCCCAACGGCATCTCACCTCACCAAGATGACACTTGGTATGGTCAGTTTTAGCCACTCTGGCAAGTGTGTAGTGGTATCTTGCTGTGGTTTTAATATGTATTTATTGATTGCTAATGAGATTAGGTCCTTTTCTATACATCTGTTGTTGATTCAGATACCGTATTTTATAAAGTACATGATCAAATCTCCTATTTTTCCATTGGGCTTATTGATGTTTTCATATATTCTAAAATCTAGCCCTTCATTGCTTATATATATGTGCAAGTATCTTCTACTCAGTAGCTTTTCATTTGTAATAGCTCTGCTGAACAAAGTTCTAATGTAGTCTAATTTATCCACATCTTTCTGCAGAGTCTTCTTCATGTCATATTTCAGAAATTCTTCCCTGCTCTCTAGGATACGAGGATGTCCCACGTTATCTTCTGTAAGCATTACTATGTTGCTTTTCACATTTAGATCTGTGAGCCACATGGAATTCATTTTCAAGAAAACTATATACAATGAAAACTTTCAAACATATACAAAAGAAGAAAAGTATAATAAACCCCTCAGGTTCAGCTTCAATAATTACCAACACTTTGCCAATCTTTTTTAAATTATCATTAGTTTAGTATGAGATACAGAAGTCATTTACGTGATGAAGCTTTTGGAACTGTGGTGGCACGGGCAGCCTCATGTGATGCCATTTCAGTAGGGATTTACTTCGACTTACACACTTTCTAAGAATGGCACCGCCTCTTAGATTCATTCAGATAAGAAATGACCCTTGTCTAGAACTACTTAGTGCCTCCATATTCTGGGAAAACTTTAACTTTCACACTAACTGGTTAAATCTTTCCACCCCCACCTTTAAGGTCTGATCCAATAGCTACTACTGTTGCTTGCAATACTTTTGAGATTTTTCTGGAAGTATAATGACTCCTTTGGCTACAGTTTTGGGTGCTTTCCTTTCAACCAATACTCAAAGACTGAAAGAAACTTTCCAAGTGCCTGTTTGCTGTGACTCCACAGGAGACCCACAGCTCCACCTTCAGCACATGTGGCCAAGGGAGAAGTGGCCCAGGCACCACTGCTCCCCGGGAGGTGCCAATCTTGTTTCATAGGTACTCTCCTCCATTCTACCTGTGGGATTTTTTTTTTTCTTAAAGCTAATTTCAAATATAATACATATATATATATATATTTGAGACAGAGTTTTGCTCTGTCGCCCAGGCTGGAGTGCAGTGGCACAATCTCGGCTCACTGCAACCTTCACCCCGGGGTTCAAATGATTCTCCTGCTTCGGCCTCCCAAGTGGCTGGGATTACAGGTGTGTGCCACCACACCTGGTGAATTTTTGTATTTTTAGTAGAGACAGGGTTTTGCCATATTGGCCAGGCTGGTCTTGAACTCCTGACCTCAAGTGATCCACCACACCCAGCCTGGGACATATTTTAAAAACATAACAATATCAATAACAACCCTAATACAATCAACTGCAGATTGTAGTGAGGTAGCGAGCACATTTCATTTCCCTGCAATGTGCCATCCAACTGACCCAGCACCAGCTACTGAAAAGACTGTCCTTTCCCTACTATGCTCAGTGCCATGTTTCTCAGAGATCTACTGTCTATTCTGCTCTACTGGTTGGTTTGTCTAGCCTTATGCCAAGTCATGCTTTTAAACATTTTTAGCTTCACAATGAGTTCTGATACGCAATCAAGTCCTCCTCCTAGTTCATTCTTTTCCAAGAGAATCCTGGCAATTCTTGGCATTTTGATTTTCTACATATGGCATCTTTACTGTTTTCAGTCCATGAGACACAGTATTAGAAGACTTATTTAGGTCTTCTATTATTTTTCTCAATAATGTTTCATAGTTTTCTATGTAGATTTTTTTTTTACATTTTCTTCTATTTATTCCTGGATATTTGATACTTTTGATGTTATTGTAAATGAGTTTTCTTTTTTTTTTAGATTTTCGATTTCTGTTTTTGGCTGATAAATACACAATATCTTCTATCCAGCTACCTTACTAACCACTTATTTCTAATAATATCTCTGTAGATTCTTTAGGGGTTTCTCTGTCTACCATTTATCTATATGAGCTGCTACTTACCACAGCATCATAGTTTCTATGTAGTTCTAAACTGTCATTTAGCAAGCAAGGAAATTCTGGCCCAAAGGGATTAAATACCTTCACTAAGATCACAGAGGCAGTTAGAAGTAGCGCTAAGACCAGAACTCAAGTGCCCTGACTCCAAGTTCTTTCTTTTTTCTCTTATACCACTTTTATGACAAGCTGATCCCTCTTTCAAAGTGGCAGTCATTTAAAACAACACAACACAACTGATGTCTAGGATTTATTAAACTCCACCATGCATAAAACATGGCCTTCAGAAGTGCCTTCTAAATCAAATCCTTAGAAAATCTATCAAATAAGCTCTTGTAAAAGTCTTGTGGGCACCACGAAGGTAACAAACTTGGAGGAGGTTTCCTGTAGTTTCTGTAACTACAAAGTAACCAAAACAGTTACTGAATTCAAAGAACTTAGTTTCACTACTATACAGCTACATGACACACACAGTGTGACCGAGTACCCTCTCTCACCATAAATATATACAAACTCCTAAGACATGGTGAAGAGACCCGTGATATACACAAATTCACAAAGACATGGTGAAGCATCTCCATGTTGTCTCATCCCCAAGCTGGTGACATATAACATATCACATGAGCTGGTCAATTCTAGAAATAGTCAATAACTGAAAATAAGGCCCAAATATGTATGTTAAGCGTATGCATACACCTGTAAACATACACCGATAGAGTCCTAATATTTAAGACTTAATATTTGTTCACTTCAACAAGTGAAAAGTACTACAAAGAAGTTTAGCAAGTCAATCTCTCAAAGTTCCAAGAGGGTATATGATATTCTATTATTTGATCAGAGACAAAAATAGCTTCATAACTTATTTCCCAGGCTGATAATGTCTTTAGCATCTGCTGTGGCTTCTAGGCCAACTCCTGCTTTTATTCTTTAGGGTGCTTTCTAAGATATGCAGTATTTGTTGAGACAAACCGTGGAGGAAACATCTTTAGAGAATAAAATGATACAATAAGGAGTACAGTAAATGCTTACTGAGAGAGAAAACTATTTCCAAAGCAGACAATTTTGAGATGTCAGGCAACCAACTTTTCCCTGACTTTAATGAAGAACAGATGACCACTGGCAGACTAACTGGTCACGGGGCAGGCAGAGAGAGGCCAGCATTGACTTTAGACTCACCATTACAGTGATGAAAATGGCCTGGCTCTGAGAAGAGTGGCTCATGTCTGCCTCTCCCTTTCCTGTCATCATGCTATTACATCGTAAGGACAACGTGATCAGGAAAATCGGTCACCCCACTCCCCTCACTTCATGCTGATAATACCTTCAGAGTTTGGGGACTATCCTCCTATTTTTACAACATCTAGGGAAAAACCGCTGACCCCATTACATCCTTCACCCTGCCTCTGCCCATCCTGAGCCAACCCACTCCTGGTGTAGGGGAAGCCCTTCTGGCAGGCAGCTCTTCACTCATCATGACAAATTTCCTATGGTGGGGATTTAGGTTTCTGTCCCCTCACTGTCACTGGAGGAAGTGAGAAATAACTAACCAACATAATTTTAACTCCTTTCAGAAATAAGTTTGGTGTGAATGAGACAACTCTCAATATCCTCTGATGCCATAATAATACAATGTCCTACCTTCTCATCTCGGAAATTTAGGAACTGCTGGAAAACTTCACTTTCAGAGATTACTGGATGGCGACACATCCTGGTCATCCAGGCCTGAAGTCTCTCCATGCGCATTTTGATAAATTCCTCTTCAAAGCGGCCTGCAAGCGACACACAAAGAATGACATGCAACTTTGTCTAAAATGAATTACTGTTACCATACTGTAACTGAAAAACCATTTCTATGGCTACTGGCTACTTGGTAGAAAGTGATTTAGCAAAAGGTAAACCATGGTGATTTTTCACTAATCTAAAATACAAGCAACACAATGAATGCTCAAAGACACACAGGTAAGATGCAACAGACTTCAGTATTCAAGAATATAATTCCAATTTAACATATCTACAAACCCTTTAATTGGGACAAGAATAATAACAACCTCAAAGTGCTATTTTCTTCAATTATCCTTAAAGTACTAAAAAAAAAAATTAAATCTTATCTCAACATGAAAACCTGTCTCTTTCCTACAAGCTAACAGGCCAGTTTCTTTGTGGCCACAGGAAGTCCTATAGGCAAGAAAGGAGTGATAAGTGGAATTTAATGTCATTCTCACAAATGACATGACAATTCCATATTATAAAAATGTGTCCAAATGCAATATAAATTACATATATACAAGTTTAAATTTATCATTATGAAAAGTAACCAACACTGTAGCTTTTTTCCTCCATGTATTTTAAATTACTTAAACGGAAATACCAAAGGAATTTTTCCACGAATGCAATAATGTTAAGTTGCTATTCCAGAACTTGTGACCATACTAAAACAGTTTAATGAGTGGTCCTTTCTGTTTTAAAAGTAGAAGGTCAGCTTGACAAGGATGGCATAACAAACATCGAGTGAACACTAAGAATGTTTATAAACCTACAAACAAAAATTACTATTAGTTGAAAGGCTTCTAGTGGTAGACGTTCCAGCTATGGCCTGGAGAGATCAGCTAACCCTACCCCTCAAAAGCAACTATAAAGCTAGACAACATTGACAAAAACAACCAAATGAGTACTCTAGAAATCAACAAAAGGCGAATGGCCATCTAAGAAGTGTTTATGCTTGAAGAACTGAACTTCAGGCAACAATGGTGGAAATCTGTGGTGTTGGGAGGCTGCTCCTGTCTCTCCCAGACCTGCTGCCTGTATGTCACCCCACCCCACATGTGTCTGACATGGCAGTACCACTAGGGTGGACAGGCTGTGAAGATGGGCAGCTGCAGCTTCTCCGTCAGGGTAAGAGGCTTACTTGAAGTGATGGGAGACGCCCATGTTCAATGGTGGTGTCAATGGCAGTGACAATCTCAGAGACAGATGAACAGGAAGGGCCAACAGCCCTGATAGCCAAGGTTGAACCATGCATATTCCAGGCTGAGGCTGTATGCATACACAGTGGAGACCAGAGAAGGTTCAAGCCAGGCACACAATCCTGGTCAACTGTGAGGCTGTACACACAAGTAAAGGAGACACAAAAGGGTCTGGTAGAAAGTAAAAGCCAGGGCAACTTAAATATGACCTGAGTTTTGAATGAGTTACATCGAGTTACAGTTACATCGACAGAGGATAGAAGCCCCAACTTACTGGCCTGAGGTGGCTGGTTACAACCTCTGTCAATCAATCATAGGCTTACTACCAATCCACACAGACACAGGAGCAAACTCTAGGAAGGCAAATGTAAAATAAACTAATTAACAAACACAGCAGTAACTGAACTGCCAGGGAGACAGACTTCAGAGATTTAATCTTAGACAAGTTACTTAACAAATAAAAAGCAGAAACAACAACCTTCAGGGAGGTAAACTCAGAATCTAGAGTTGCTAAAATATATTCTCAAAAATGTCCAGTTTTCAACAAAAAATTAAGAGATATGCAAAGAAATAGCAAGATATGACCCATACTGAGAAAAAAACAAGCAGTCAATAGACACTATCTCTGAGTGTCCTCAGACGTTGAGTTTGGCAGAAAAAAAAACAATGTGGCAGATAAAGCAGATTCTATAAAGATGTTCGAAGAACTAAGGGAAGCCTAAAAAATTAAAGAAAAATATGACAGAGAATCAATACACAGAATTTCAAAAAGGCAACAGAAGTTACCAAAAAAGAATCACTTGGAAATTCTGGAGTTGAAAGTATAGTAATTGAAATTAAAAATTCACTGCAGATAAGGCTCAGCAGAAGATTTAAGGTAGCAGAAGAAAAAAAACACCCAGTGAATTTGAAGATAGATCAACAGAAGTTAACTAACATGAAGAACACAGAGAAAAAAAAAGAAACGTAAAATGAACATACCTTAGAATACATCAAGCACATCAAACACTTGTAATGAGAATCCCAGAGGAAGAAGAGAGAGACAAAAAAATATTTGAAGAAATAATGGCAGAAAACTTCTTAAATCTGATGGAAAAGGAATCTACATTTCCAAGAAGCTCAACAAACCTCAATACAGTCTGCATTTGTAGGATAAATACAGAGATTCACAACTAGATAAGACAGAGTTCAACTACTGAAAGACAAAAACAAAATCTTGAAAGCAGCAAGTGAAAAATGACTGATCATGCACAGTGGTGTGGGCACGTTAGATAAACAGCATTAACACAGCTGACTTGCTGTCTGACACAATGTAGCCAGATCAGTACAACTATCCTCTAAAAATAAAGACATACCCAGATAAATAATGAGATAATTCACTGATAACAGACATGCATTATAAGAAGTATTAAAGGAAGTCCTTCAGGCTAAAAAGAAATTAGTAAAGATGGTGACTTGAATCTGCAGAGAGAAATAAACAGCACCAGAAATAAAAGGATTAATGTAAAAGACTCTATAGATATATTTTTTCTATTTTGTTTCCTTAGCATCTTTAAAACACAAAGGACTGTAGAAAGCAGTAATTGCCACACTGTATTGCTGGAGTCATAACATATAGATGTAATATATATGAAAATAATAGCATAAATGAGGGAAGTGAATAAAGCTATACAGGATAAAAGTTTCTATATGTTAGTAGAATAAATATTAATTTAAAGTGCACTGTGATGTTAAAAAAGATGCATATTATATCCCATAGGGCAACCACTAAGAAAATAACTTTAAAAATTTAGTTTAAACAATGAGAGGAATTAAAACTATACACTGTAAAATATTTAACACAAGGGAAAGGCAGTAAAGGAGCAAAAAGAAGCAAACACAGAAAACAAATAACAAAATGGCAAATGTGAATCTAACCATGTCAATAATTATACTAAATACAAATGGACGCCTGTAGTCCCAGCTACTGGGGAGGCTGAGGCAGGAGAATGGCGTAAACCTGGGAGGCAGAGCTTGTAGTGAGCTGAGATCCGGCCACTGCACTCCAGCCTGGGCGACAGAGCGAGACCTCATGTCAAAAAAAAAAAAAAAAAAAAAGGTCTAAAAACCCCAATCAAAAGCAGAGATTGTGAGACCTGATAAAAAAGTAAGATCCAACTATCTTGCCTATAAGAGAACCAGCTTAATTTCAAAGGCACACATATACTGAAAGTAAATGGATGAGAAAAGATATACCATACAAACAGTAACCATAAGACAAATGGAGTGGCTATACTAATATTAGACAAGTATACTTTAACACAGGAAATCTTACTAGAGACAATGGGGGACACCTCATGATAAAAGAGTCACTGCATCAGGAAGATATTACAAACTGTGTGTCTACCTAACAAGAGAGCCTCAAAATACATTAAACAAAAAGTGACAGAATTAAAAGGAGAGATGGTCCACCAATAATAATGCTAAATTTCAATACCCGATACTCAATAATTGACAGAACTAGAAAGAAAACTGGCAAGGATACAGAAACCTGAATAACACTGTCAACCCAGTCTGATTGACATGAATGAAATGCTCCACCCAGTTGCTACAGACACATATTCTTTTGAAGCATACATGGAACATTCTCTAGGACAGACCATATGCTAGGCCATAAAATAAATCTGAAAAAATGTAAAAGGACTAAAAATCATGCAAAGTATGTTCTCTGAACATAATAAAACTGGAGGTCAAAAGAAAAAAATTTGGGAAATGGCCAAATATTTGGAAATTAAACATAGAGTTGGTTCTCTGTATCCATGGGTTCGGCATCCATGGATTCAACCAACCTCAGACTGCAAATACTTGAGGAAAAAAAATGTTTCTGTAATGAGTATGGATGTACTTTTTTCCTTGTTATTATTCTCAAAACAATACAGTATAACAATGATTTACATAGCATTTACATTGGATTAGGTATTATAATTAATGTGCATAGGTTATATGCAAATACTATACCATTTTATATCGGGGACTTGAGCATCCATGGATTTTGGTATCTGTGGGAGGTTCTGAAACCAATTCCCATGGATACTGAGGTATAGGTATAATTCTAAATAACCCATGGATCAATAAGATGATGAGAAAAATTAGAAAATGTTTTGACTTGAAAGAACATGAAAACTCAATATATCAGACTTTATGGAATGCAGCAAAAGCAATGCTTAGAGGAAAGTTTTTAGCATTTAACGCCTGTGATAGCAGAAATATCTCAAAACAATAATCTAAGTTTCTATGTTAAGAAACTAGGAAAAGAATAAATCAAACTCAAACCAAGCTGATGGAGAGAAATGATAAAAGAGCAGAAAACAATACAATAGAAAAGAGAAAAATAAAAACCAATAAAACCAAAGAAAAAAGAGAGGTGACAATGATCAAAATCAGAAATGAAGGAGTATATATCATTACAGACCTAACATCTTTAAAAGTACAAAGAGATACTATGAGCAACTTTAAAACTATACCCAACAACTTACATGAAATAAATAAATTCCCTTAAAGACCTAAGCTACCAAAGCTCACTGAAGAAGAGATAGCCTGAATAGTCCTATCGCTATTAAGGAAATTAAATTCATAGTTAAAGCCTTCCCACAAAGAACACTCCAGGTCCAGATGATTTCAGTGGTGAATTCTATCAAACATGTATAGAACAATATCAATTCTATATAATCTCTTCCAGAATATAAAAAAGGAGGGAATAGTTCCAAACTCATCCTATAAGACTAGCATTGCCCTGATACTAAAACCAGACAAAGAAATTACAAGAAAACTATAGACCAACAATCATCATGAACCAAATCCTCAACCAAATATTATTAGCAAATTTAATCCAGCAATATATAAGAATAATGTGTCACCATCGAGTGCATGTAAGGCTGGTTCAGCAGTGGAAAGCTGATGAATGTGATTTACTGTATTAACAGCAGAAGAAAAGCCATACAATCAATCACTCGATGGGTACACAAAATATATGGGACAAAATTCAGCATCTATTCATGAACAAAAACTTACAGCAACCTAGAAATAGAAGGGAAATTCCTTAACTTGATAAAAGCACATCTAACAAAAAACCTACAGCTAACATCATACTTAATGGTGAAAGACTGAATGCTTTGCCCCTAAGATCAGGAATAAGCCAAAGATGATTGCTCTCACTATTTCTATTCAATAGCGTACAGGGAGTCCTAGCAAGTGCAATAAGGCGAAAACAGAGATAGAAGGCCCATGGATTAGGAAAGATGAAATAAAACTCTGTATTTCAAGCTGACATGATTGTCTACATTAAAAAAGAAAAGAGAAAAAAACCAAAGCATCTACACTCACAAAAAACCTCCTGGAACTACTGAGTAAGCTTAGCAAGGCCACAGATACAAGGTGGATATAAAAAAAAATCAATTGTATCTCTATATGCAATACATAACTAGAAAACAAATTTAAAAAACAAATAGTACCATCTACAATACAACTCTCCAATGAAATTCTTACACATAATTTTTTTTTTTTTTTTGAGACAAAGTCGGCCGGGCGCGGTGGCTCAAGCCTGTAATCCCAGCACTTTGGGAGGCCGAGACGGGCGGATCACGAGGTCAGGAGATCGAGACCATCCTGGCTAATATGGTGAAACCCCGTCTCTACTAAAAAAAAATACAAAAAACTAGCCGGGCGACGAGGCGGGCGCCTGTAGTCCCAGCTACTCGGGAGGCTGAGACAGGAGAATGGCGTGAACCCGGGAGGCGGAGCTTGCAGTGAGCTGAGAGCTGGCCACTGCACTCCAGCCTGGGCGGCAGAGCCAGACTCCGTCTCAAAAAAAAAAAAAAAAGAGACAAAGTCTAACTCTGTCACCCAGGCTGGAATGCAGTGGCGTGATCCCAGCCCACTGCAACCTCCGCCTCCCGGATTCAAGCGATTCTCCTGCCTCAGACTCCTGAGTAGCTGGGACTACAGGTGCACACCACCACGCCTGGCTAATTTTTTTTTTTTTTAGTAGAGATGGGGTTTCACCATGTTGGCCAGGTTGGTCTCAAACTCCTGACCTCAGGTGATCTACCTGCCTCAGCCTCCCAAAGTGCTGAGATTACAGCTGTGAGCCACCGTGCCTGGCCTGAAATTCTTACATATAAATCTAACAAAATATATGCAGAATCTGTATGTTGAAGACTCCAAAACCCTAATGAAAATAAAACATGATATATTTATATATATGGATGAGAAGATGAGATATCAAGAAGTGAAAATTGTTCTATAGAATCAATGCGGTTCCAATAAAAATTCCAGCATGATTATAAATATCTACAAACTGACATTTAAATTTACAAGGAAAGGAAAAGAAAAAGAATAGCCAAAACAGTGTTGTAAAGGAACCAAGTTGGAGGATTCACGCTACCTGATTTAAAGACTTACCATAAAGCTACACAAGTCAAGACAGTGCAGGACTGGAGAAAGGGATGGACACATAAATCAATGGAACAGAACAGAATCCAGAAATAAACCCACAAATACAATCAACTGATTTTTTTCTTTTACAAACATCATTCTAATAAATGTAAAACAGATCTGTCTTTCCAAAAGATGGTGTGACACCCACTGAATATCCCGATGCAAACAAAAAAAAAAAGCACTACCTCTACCACACTGCACACCTTATATAAAAATAACCTCAAAATGCATCAAAGACCTAAATGAAAAGCCTAAAACTACAAAACCTTTAGAAGAAAATGTTGTGAATTGATCTTAGCCATGACACCTCAAGCACAGTCCATGAAAGAAAAAACTGATACAGTGAACTTCATTAAAATTAAAAGCCTTTGTTATGCAAAAGACACTGTTAAGAAAATAATAAGGCTAGTGTGGTAGCTCATGCCCCTAATCCCAACACTTTGGGAGGTTGAAGTGGGCGGATCGCTTGAGCTCAGGACTTCGAGACCAGCCTAGGCAACAGGGTGAAACCCTGTCTCTACCAAAAATACAAAAAATTCACAAGAAGTGTTGAGGAGAGCCTGCAGTCCCCTAGCTACTCAGGAGGCTGAGGCTGGAAGACTGCTTGAGCCCGGGAGGTCAAGGTTGTAGTGAGCTGAGATGGTTGACATTGCACTCCAGCCTGGGCGACCAGAGTGAGACCCTGTCTAAAGAAAAAGAAAATGACAAGCCAAGCCACAGCTGCGACAAGTTATTTGCAAATCACTTATCTAACAAAGAACTTGTTTCTAGAATATATATATATATATTTTTAAAAATCTCAGGATTCAACAACAAGAAAACAGACTGATACAAAATGAGCACAAGATGTGAACAGACACTTCAGCACCGAAGACCTACAGATGGGAAATAAGCACATGAAGAGATGCTCAGCCCCACTCGCCATCGGAAATGCAAATCAAAACCACGCTGAGATCCCACTGCATACCTATCAGACTGGTTAAAATGAGGAAAACCGGACACTATCAAGTGCAGGTAGGGATGTGGAACTACTGATACTCTCATATATTGCTGGTGAGGATTCCAAAATGGTATAGCCTCTTTGAAAAACAGTCGGGCAATTTCTTAAACATTAAACATATACTTGCCAAACGACCCAGACTCTTATTTACCCAAGAGGAATGAAAACTTATGTTCATACAAAAACCTGTTTGCAAATGTTTATGGCAGCTTTATTCATAATTGTCAAAAGGTGGAAACCCAAATGTCCTTCAGTGAGTGAATAGATAAACAAGCTATGGTATATCTAAACACTGGAATACTATTGGCCTCAAAAGGAATAAACTATTGACACAACAAAATGAATGAATTGCAAATGCGTTATGCTAAATGAAAGCAGTCAGACTCGAAAGGCTATACACTGCATGCTTCCATTTATAATGACATTCTAGAAAACGCAAAACTATGAACACAAAGAACACATCAGCTATTGCCATGGTTAGGACTAGGGGGATGGGTAGCACGAGGGAACCTGGGGTGGTGATGGAGCTGTTCTGCATCATGAAATGTAGTGGTGGATCAGAGAATACTATAAACACCTCTGTGCAAATAAACTAGAAAATCTAGAAGAAATGGATAATTTCCTGGACACTTACACTCTTCCAAGACTAAACCAGGAAGAAGGTGAATCCCTGAACAGGCTCTGAAATTGAGGCAATAATTAATAGCCTACCAACCAAAAAAAGTCCAGGACCAGACAGATTCACAGCCAAATTCTACCAGAAGTACAAGGAGGAGTTGGTACCATTCCTTCTGAAACTATTCCAATCAATAGAAAAAGAGGGAATCCTCCCTAACTCATTTTACGAGACCAACATCATCCTGATACCAAAGCCTGACAGAGATACAACAAAAAAAGAGAATTCTAGACCAATATCCCTGATGAACATCGATGCAAAAATCCTCAATAAAATACTGGCAAACCAAACCAGTAGCACATCAAAAAGCTTATCCACCATGATCAAGTGGGCTTCATCCCTGGGATGCAAGGCTGGTTCAACATATGCAAATCAATAAACATAATCCAGCATATAAACAGAACCAAAAACAAAAACCACATGATTTATCTCAATAGATGCAGAAAAAGCCTTTGACAAAATTCAACAGCCCTTTATGCTAAAAACTCTCAATAAATTAGGTATTGATGTGGAACGTATCTCAAAATAATAAGAGCTATTTATGACAAACCAACAGCCAATATCATACTGAATGAGCAAACCTGGAAGCATTCCCTTTGTAAACTGGCACAAGACAGAGATGCCCTCTCTCACCACTCCTATTCAACATAGTGTTGGAAGTTCTGGCTAGGGCAATTAGGCAAGAGAAAGAAATAAAGGGTATTCAGTTAGGAAAAGAAGAAATCAAATTGTCCCTGTTTGCAGATGACATGATTGTATATATAGAAAACCCCATTGTCTCAGCCCAAAATCTCCTTAAGCTGATAAGCAACTTCAGCAAAGTCTCAGGATACAAAATCAATGTGCAAAAATCACAAGCATTCTTATACACCAGTAACAGACAAACAGAGAGCCAAATCATGAATGAACTCCCATTTACAATAGCTTCAAAGAGAATTAAATACCTAGGAATCCAAATTACAAGGGATGTAAAGGACCTCTTCAAGGAGAACTACAAACCACTGCTCACTGAAATAAAAGAGGACACAAATAAATGGAAGAACATACCACGCTCATGGATAGGAAGAATCAATATTGTGAAAATGGCCATACTGCCCAAGGTAATTATTTATAGATTCAATGCCATTCCCATTAAGCTACCAATGAGTTTCTTCACAGAATTGGAAAAAACTGCTTTAAAGTTCATATGGAACCAAAAAACACCCCGCATTGCCAAGACAATCCTAAGCCAAAAGAACAAAGCTGGAGGCATCATGCTACCTGACTTCAAACTATACTACAAGGCTACAGTAACCAAAACAGCATGGTACTCGTACCAAAACAAGAGATATAGACCAATGGAACAGAACAGAGCCCTCAGAAATAATACCACACATCTACAGCCATCTGATCTTTGACAAACCTGACAAAAACAAGAAATGGGGAAAGGATTCCCTATTTAATAAATGGTGCTGGGAAAATTGGTTAGCCATAAGTAGAAAGCTGAAACTGGATCCTTTCCTTACTACTTCTTATACGAAAATTAATTCAAGATGGATTAGAGACTTAAACGTTAGACCTAAAACCATAAAAACCCTAGAAGAAAACGTAGGTAATACCATTCAGGATATAGGCATGGGCAAGGACTTCATGTCTAAAACACCAAAAGCAACGGCAACAAAAGCCAAAATTGACAAATGGGATCTAATTAAACTAAAGATCTTCTGCACAGCAAAAGAAACTATCATCACAATAAACAGGCAACCTACAGAATGGGAGAAAATTTTTGCAATCTACTCATCTGACAAAGGGCTAATATCCAGAACCTACAAAGAATTCAAATTTACAAGAAAAAAGCAGATAACCCCATGAAAAAGTGGGCAAAGGATATGAACAGACACTTCTCAAAAGAAGACATTCATACAGCCAACAGACACATGAAAAAATGCTCATCACTGGCCATCAGAGAAATGCAAATCAAAACCACAATGAGATACCATCTCACACCAGTTAGAATGGCAATCATTAAAAAATCAGGAAACAACAGGTGCTGGAGAGGATGTGGAGAAATAGGAACACTTTTACACTATTGGTGGGAGTGTAAACTAGTTCAACCATTGTGGAAAACAGTGTGGCGATTCCTCAAGGATTTAGAACTAGAAGTACCATATGACCCAGCCATCCCATTACTGGGGATACACCCAGAGGATTATAAGTCATGTTGCTATAAAGACACATGCACACGTATGTTTATTGCAGCACTATTCACAATAGCAAAGACTTGGAATCAACCCAAATGTCCATCAGTGACAGACTGGATTAAGAAAATGTGGCACATACACACCATGGAATACTACACAGCCATAAAAAAGGATGAGTTTGTGTTCTTTGTAGGGACATGGATGCAGCTGGAAACCATCATTCTCAGCAAACTATCGCAAGAACAGAAAACCAAATACTGCATGTTCTCACTCACAGGTGGGAACTGAACAATGAGATCACTTGGACACAGGAAGGGGAACATCATACACAGGGTCCTATTGTGGAGAGGGGGGAGGGATAGCATTAGGAGACATACCTAATGTAAATGACGAGTTAATGGGTGCAGCACACCAACATGGCACATGTATACATATGTAACAAACCTGTATGTTATGCACATGTACCCTAGAACTTAAAGTATATACATATATATTAAAAAAAAAAAGAAACAGTAAAGGTGAATAAACTAAAAAAAAAAAAAGAAATGTAGTGGTGGTTGCAAGACTTCAGTGGTAGCTGTCAAAACTCAGAATTCTACACCAAAAATAATGAATTTACTGTACTTGTTTAAAAATAAAATTTAAACAATGAAACTTGAACTTTCCTTTAGAAACTATGAGTATAAGCCAGGCAACGGTGGTGTGCACCTATAATCCCAGCTACTTGGGAGGCTGAGGTGGGAGGATCACTTGAGTCCAGGAGGTCAAGGCTGCAGTGAGCTATGACTGTGCCACTGCACTCCAGGCTGGGTGACAGAGCAAGACCCTGTCTCCAAAAATAAATAAATAAATAAATAATAGATAGATAGTATTATGCACCTATATATCAAAAACTTTTATTACCTAAAAAGTGGACTTGAACAGAACAATGAGTCTAGACACTGTCAGTGTACTAAAGCATTGCAAACTTTGCATTTACTAGCAGTAAATTAAGCAGAAGCAAAGCCTTGTGCCTTGGAAAAAAGACAATCCACCTCCTGGCCAAAAAGCCAGCCTGGACCTGGGATACGACGAACTCTCCATTATGGCCAGGTGAGTTATACCCAGAGTTCATTATCCAATCATTGGTTGAAATTTAGAGATTCTTATTTTATTGAAAAATTATTCTTGTGAAAATTTTTTTGACACAGCTGGTTTCTCTTTAAGCTTATGACTTCAGATGTTATTTTACGCTTGGTAGAATTTTCAGACCAAGTTGCAAAGAATTAGAAAAAAGGAGGAACTTTTATTTCTCTGTTTTCCATGAACCTTACTAAGGTTTTCACTAATTATATGAATGTATCAGTTTAATCCCAGGAATAAAACCATATTCATTCAATATTATTTCCATAAAAAAAAATCTCTAAACACATACAGGAATGTTAACTGTACACTTTTTCATGGATTAATTATCGAGTCCACAGGAATATCATAGCATCATCTACTAAGCATTCCTTTTTCTTTTCTCCTGTAGTTAAGTGAGAGGAGAGCTCCCATATAATAATGATCTGTGGGCATCCCAGGCAGGAGGCAAACAAGTGAGAAGGGGAAATAGAGCCCTTCTGTGCTGTTTGGCTTCCTTGGCTCACATCCCAGTTAGTGAATCAAAGCTCAACTTTCTTCACATTGAGGGGCTGCTGCTTTCTTGCTTTTCTATGACATTCCCCTCCCTGGCTGCACGCTTGAACTTATTTTTTTTAAACAAATCTTAGTATGGAAGGAGAACTGTGACTCTCTGAAGCTTTACAAGAGTACTGAATTATCCGACTCAGAATAAACAATGTATTACAATCTAAAAGACATGAGAATTTCTTACAAGCCTGAAACAGGCCATTAACCCATGTATTTAAACACCGTGGAGCACACGCTGTGCTAACCAAGTTGATAAAGGAGAGTACAAAATTCAAGGAAATAGACTATAATTTTAAATGGCAGAACTGAAGTTTTCATGGAAAGAAATCTGTATTTTTAAAGAGAAAGCTGTGATTGAAAGCAATAAGGACGACAAAAAGGAGGTACAGGGAGTGTCTGAACTGGGTTAGAAGTAGGGGTGCGGTCAGCACCTCTGGGCGGAAGACAGCAGCCCACGGCCCTCTGGCTGTCACTCCACGGCCCCAGCATCATGAGGCACCACTCAAGTGTCACCCAGGGGACCGTGGGGATGTGTTTATCTATCCAGCAGTGCAGCCCCATCTTCAATTTTCCTATGAAAATTTGAAATTTTTGAAATGTTTTCCAAAAAAATCAAAATCAAAACTTTTAAAACAAAAGTTTCCATCTCCACAAAACACTTCAGGGAAAAATAAACATAAAACAAAGTAAAATATAAAGTAATGTTTTAAGGAGAATAATTTACTCATTGTGTGAATACTAATTCTAGGGAAAGATTAGTCAGTCCACATCTTAACATAAACAGAGTAAGTAAGCTGTGGGATCAGGTTCAAATTCCTTTTTCAACAATAGAGAGAGGAACCTGTTTAATGTTTGGATTTCCATTTCCTCATATATAAAGTGAAGATGAAAATGACTAGCTGTGAGGACAGATGAGAGGCACTCGGGAAGTGTCCAGGCAGGCACACGTGGGACTCCACGGGGATGCTGACATGTCTCCATCTGGCACTGCCACCTGGCTGTGAAGAGTCGCAGGCCCTCTCTGAACTGCTTGACTCTTGCGAGTGCAGTGAGAATTCCACCGCCTCTGGTCTTCCCTGACCTTTGGGAAAGAACCCTTCCTTCACCCCTCCATGTTGCTTCTCCCTGGGTTCAGGCGAGCCTCTCGGTGTCTCCTTCACATCTCTTTCAGGCCTCTCTGGCTCTGACCTTTGAAGACCTCCTCTCACTCTCAGTCGACTCCTTTCTATTTTCGCTAGTTCATGTATATGAACATTTTCTAGCAATATACTAAACTCTGCCTAACCTTTAGGTCCATTTCTTCACAAACTTATTTATTTATTTATTTATTATTTATTTATTGAGACGGAGTCTTGTTCTGTCGCCTGGGCTGGAGTGCAGAGGCGCGATCTCGGCTCACCACAACCTCCGCCTCCCGGGTTCACGCCATTCTCCTGCCTCAGCCTCCCCAGGAGCTGGGACTACAGGCGCCCGCCACCACGCCCGGCTAATTTTTTAGTAGAAATGGGGTTTCACTGTGTTAGCCAGGATGGTCTCCATCTCCTGACCTTGTGATCCGCCCGCCTTGGCCTCCCAAAGTGCTGGGATTACAGGCGCGAGTCACTGCGCCCGGCCCACAACCTTTATTTCAACACACACATGCTGAGTCCCTGAGTGCCTACATAGAATAGCAGAGACTACCCTAGGCTGGAGATTAAAAACAAAAACCATTCCCAGACACAAAAACAAACCTTTCTACCTGCATACTTACAAGGTGCTCTAGTAACACCATGGGTTACTTACCAAAATATTCTTGGGGGTAGGGGAGAGGAGGGAATGTGGCACTTAAAAAACAAGAGAAGGGAGAAGGTAATAATCAAAATAAATAGAAAATGGCACTTTTAAAAAACAAGAAAAGGGAGAGGGCAATAATCAAAGTAAGCAGAAAACCGGGCAGCTTCTTCCTTCATTAACACTTAGCAGTTCTGTGGCTTCTCCGTCCAGTGCTCACTCATCTAATGAAATAATGCAGCTTATCTGCATAACCTGTTTGCATCATGTGGGTCATATGTTTTTATTTCCGTTTTAGGCTATTTGAATCATTTCTGTTTTTTCAGGTGTCATTTTTCACATATTTTAAATGTACATATTTCTTTTGTAGAAAGGGTACAGCAATGAAGGCAATGACTCTGCTGGAATTCAAGACACATACCAAGACCAGTGATTTGCACATTAAACGTTCTTGTTAGATGTTTAGGCAACTTCCAGATATATGTACAACATGCTATGGTTCTCCATAGCTGTATTTAATTACTGTTCCCAACTCCTGCCTCCTGCTGCTCTACAGGATGGAAAACGCCATCACTGACTTATAGGAGGATAATCTGACTTGAGTCTTTTTGTCATGTTGGGTTTAGCATTAAACACACTCACCTGTGACTTGTTTGTCTGGAAGAGAAGGGATTGGAATGGCTGACCCAAACTTAACCAGGAGACGCTCATATAACCAGTCAAAGTGCTTATACCTGTGGTTTACAGATCGATTAGTGTTCTACAAAATAAGCAGAAGAGAAAAGGTTACCAATGCCAACTCTAGAAAATGAAGAAAAAAGCAAGCTGCAATCAGTGATCCACACATGATTCTGCTTTTGATAACATGGATACTTACAGTGGGTGTTAGCTGATATTCAATGTAGCTCTTCAGACCATACATTTTGGAGCCTTTCCTGGGATCTGCTACCACACAGTCAAATGTAGAGGTAGGATAAACCCACATTGGGCCATAATCTCCAACCTATGCAATGTTCCAGAAATAAGTAATTTTGTTACATGGAAAAATAATAAATATAATTGATGTGAGTCAGCGAGTCATTCTTTTCAGAATGAGAAGTCCTTTGGAGGGTCATTCTTGTTCCTCTTTGAAAGGTACATACATGGTTCGATGGTTTCTGTTCCTGTTAGATATTATGTTTAAAGAACGCACCTGTGGGAAACCCTTCTGCTCCCATGTGGGTAGCTCAGCCCATGGAGAGGAGACATCAGCTTCCCTCTCCTGAGGAGAGTGCCGGTTACAACACAATGTTTCTTTTTAGTCTAGCTGTCTCAAGCTACATGTGATGAAGGACTAGTTTTTAAAAATTTCCAATCTGTCACAGACTAATAGTTTGGTGAAATATAACATTATACATTTTGATTTTTCAACAATACCAAATTGTCCTCAAGTTTTCTAAATATTCTCATGTTCCATACCTATCTCATGGTGGATCAGGAACAAGCAGTTTTCCGATGGGCAACTGGTCTGTGGATCATACTTTGAGTAGCATTGCTGTGGCTCATAGAAGCGATTAATCAGATTGGCCAGAGATAATGGCCATTGTTTTACTACTAGTGGCAGGGTGGGGGGAGGGGGAGGTACTATGTCTTAAAAGCAAGAACCAGGTTAGCTGTTTTTTCCGTGGGCTGCTGTGCCTAAGCACAGTGGGCTGGCTCACTTCCAACTTCCAGGTATCACGCCCACCTGGGCAAGGCTTGCCCGAAGAGGGTAGGCCTCCATTCCTTTCCCACTGGCCTTCTCTTCTATCTGTGACTAGGGGCAAAAGTTCACAAATTCAGGTGAGGCTTACACTAGCTCACTGGGGTTTTAGCTGTGGTGGGAGGTGAGGAAGGGAAACCAGCTACGTTCTATGTGGGGATGTAGAGACCACGTGTGTAAGTTTTGAGCCTGAGAATCATTTCTGCTAGGCATTGCTAGGTGACAATACGTCTGCTGTCCCAAACCTGGCTTTTTCATCTTATTTAAAACAGCATCCAAGGCCATGGGGGCAGCTGCAGAGGAACCTGGATGCTGGAGCTCCTGAAATCACTCCCAGTCACCAACAGTCTCAAGTTGGTTCTGCCTCATTCATTTCATAAACTTCAACCACAATGACAGACTCCAGAGATTCAGACTGTAAGACAGTAGCTTTTATGAAAACACATTTCAGAGCAATAGAAGTCCTTATTATACTGAGAATGTTATCTATTTTCTTGGCTTGACAATGAAAAATAATTGAGTTAAAATCCAAGACAAGAATGAAAAGCAAACACACGGACTGTAAAAGGACCCACTATTCAGGAAGCGGGTTCACTCAGAGATCCATCCAGAGACTCAAGGAGAATAAAATAATTCATGAACAGGTTTTATTCTTGCAGATTTGAAAAAGTACAGTAAGAAAGTAAAAAGAAAGTGAGAAAAATCACACAGATTGTGTTGAAGGAAGAGAGATTTGTTCAGGCTGAGACCTCAGAGAGGCAAGGCCAGACAGACATAAAAAGGAAAAAAAAGTATACCCAGTCCTAGTTTTTTTTTTTTTTTAAGTGGAAGATGGGAAAAGCGGATTGGGATATTTAAGTCCAGAGTATGTTAGGTAAGGAAGATGACCTACTGTAAGGATAGGAGCAGTTTAAAAAGAGACTAAAATCTCTGAGAACAAATTAATATAACACCCTCAGAGAGAGCCCAGATCCAAGAAACTACCTGAAAGGTGCAGAGGAGATGACTTTTGGGGGCTCCCTCAGTGAGTAGGCCGAGAGCGGCAACTGCGCTTGGCTAGGGCCCAATGTCATGGGTCTCTGTTTCATGAGAAGGCAAGGAATTAGTTTCTGCTTTCTCTGGGCCTCCTGAAGACGCGGTGGCTTTCCTCAGCTTCTTTCATGTATAGACGCCCACACAGGCAGACCCACCTACTGGCTGCATGGGTCCAGTTCTACCTAAAACTTGCAGGTCAATGAAAGGCTGGAACCCTTAGCTCTGTACCACCACTGCACGCTTGAGACAAAGTCCCCTTTAAGAATCTGAGGCAGGCCGGCTGCGAGGGCTCATGCCTGTAATCCCAGCACTTTGGGAGGCCGATGCGGGTGGATCACAAAGTCAGGAGTTCAAGACCAGCCTGGTCAATATGGTGAAACCCTGTCTCTACTAAAAAATACAAAAATAATTAGCCAGGCTTGGTGGTGCATACCTGTAATCCCAGCTACTCAGGAGGCTGAGGCAGGAGAATCACTTGAACCCGTGAGGCAGAGGTTGCAGTGAGCCAAGATCGCGCCACTGCACTCCAGCCTGGGTGACAAGAGTGAGACTCTGTCTTAAAAACAAACAAACAAACAAAAACCAAAAAAAAAAACTGAGGCAGAGCTATGTGCTCTTGATTTTGAGGAGTGTTAAATCTCATGAAAAGAATAATGGTACATGTTCACTTATTTAAGTCCAGAGAAAACAGGAAAAAAAAATCTTTAATATAACTACTCAGGAGTTAATTACCCCAAATTTACTTTGAGGGAAAAAGCATAAAAAGGGCTCTTGGTTACAGCTCTTCAGTCTGGAGGCTTCCAGGGTTTAGAGTTTTTCAAACATGCAGGCACAAGTAAATAAAGAATCTAATACTATTCCTGCAATTTTATCAAGTCTCCAAAGATTACGGAATAAGACCAGATGTTTCCTCATCCTTGATTGAGTCCAGGGTGAGAACACTCAAGGCTTCAGGTTCCCAATCTGACTGTTACAGGGTTAAGTCAACAGGATCAGAAGAGAGCTACACTTCTCTTTTCCAGAATCTCATTTGGGAATCTACAACTAAATATCACCTAGACAGAAAAACTATCACCAATGCAACTGTGGAATGAAACCAAAGGGCTTGTGTCACGTTATGCAATAACCAAGTAATTCTAAGACAGATATTCTTAATGATGTCCTTAACTCCCAGCTTTTATTTGGTAGCTCCTTACCTCGATGTGACAGCTGGCTTACTGGAAAAAACACTATTACCAATATATCTGAAAGGGCACCTTATTCTGATTACAAACATGTACTTTACAAGGGAAGAAACAAATATTTGAATTGAGTTCATCAGTGAAACAGAAAAACAGTATGTAAAATACACTTCAAGACACTTTAGAAAAAAATGATCAAAATAGTGTTTTATGCGTGTTTGTTCAATACTAAAAGTCTGAAAGATGAAGAAACAATATAATGACAGGCATTAATTTGTGTTAATTATCTTCAGTACTCCTACAACACTAACATATATTATCTGTTATTTGAGACATTAAATATATTTAAAAATACTTTCCAAAAGATGAATAACTCGCTTAGCTTTAAGGTACGGTGTTAACAGTTTAATCAGAAAGAAAGAAAACAAAAATAAACAAACTTACAATGATGGGAATTTTCTCTTTGGGTTTTGCTAGTTGTTTGGCCAACAAATACTGTTCCGTGCCAGGTTTCGCAAATCCAGGAAATCTAATCATGAATATAAATGTTCGTCAATCTTAAGTCTTTCCTTGTAAGAATTTTACAACTCTCGTCCACATTTACTGAATTTACCAATTTTAACCTTGTCCTGTCTTTCGGGTGCACTAGAACTAGGAAACTGTGGTAAATGAAACCTAATGTAATCAGATTGTTCAATGGCCAATTAGGCATTTAATTTAGCTTGATCTGGTAAAGAGAACAGTTTGACTCCAGAAGGTGTGATGTTTACGGGCACTCTATTTGCTTGACTGTGTCTGAAACATTCCGTCACCCCACAGAGTGAAGGGCAGACCTGAAAAAACGCCCCCTAGTCCCCTGGGACAGTGAGTAGTGGGCATGCCAATCTGAGTTGGCCACAGGGGGCAACAGCCACGTGCTGGCATTTCTACATCCAAATTAAAGTTGCCTTTCAACAAGCTCACTCCAGAGGCCACAACTGTCCCAAAGAGGCTGTCCTGCTCATCAGTGTATGTGCTTGTTTCTTTTGGAATTGCCTTCAGAAGCAGTTCATGACAGCGGAAAACAAGTCTCCTTGGTAAAGGGACCCAAAGTATAATCAATAAATTTGGCTTTGGGGTGGGGGGTGAGGGGGGAGGTCACTTAAGACCCAAAAACTTAAATAAACTTGACTACTTCCAGAAATCAAATCTACAGCCAAAGGACATTTCTAAAATTGGAGGACAGCTAGAACACAGCCATCCAAAGTGCTACTGAAAAAGACAAGATTAATTTGGGTTTTAGAATTTTTCTTTCAGTAAACAGAACGAAGTAAAATATCTACAGTGGGAAAGGAATCTTATTGCTACAAAGTTCCAGTCGCATTGCTTCTACTTTCATTCATGTGCCAAGCTGAAGGCCAGTGTGATGCTCTCAGGGGCCCATGTCTTCTTTTCCTGCATTCTCGACCGACTTCCCTTGAGTCTCCTTTCTCTAGACATTCCTTTAAAACACAGCTTATACAGGAGACCAGAGGTGTCCTGCAGCTGGATGGCGTGGGGTTTGAATTCTGACTCCAACACTTAGGTAGCCTTAGGGGCTGAAATCTCGTTGTGGAAGAATGAGACCAGAATGACCTACCTTCTAAGGTGATAAGGGAATTAAAGATTTATGTAAAGAGCCTAGTATGTACTCAGTACATTTTAGTCATTGGTGATTAAGTCATCCCCTCTTTGGAAGTACTCCCTGCAGCCTCAGGTACAGTCTTCCTCGGCATTTTGAGCATATTTTGTGATTCCATTCATCACACCTGATTGCCGCTATCCATTTACCTATTACAGCAGCCAGAGTGCCTTAGAGGAAGCATCTGTGTTTTCAGGACCTGGAGGAGTTTTTGGAGCATACTGAATGCTTAACGAATTAACAGGCTAACCTGGAACACTTTTATTTATTAATTAATTTATTTTATTTATTTTTCTGAGACAGAGTCTCACTATGTCGCCAGGCTGGAGTACGGTGGCGCGATCTTGGCTCACCATAACCTCCACCTCCCTGGTTCAAGTGATTCTCCTGCCTCAGCCTCCCGAGTAGCTGGGACTACAGGAGCGCTTCTGTGGGGATTATATATCACGACAACTTGACTAGCCTGTAAGCATTTCACTTTTTGGGCACTGTTATGGACCACAGAAAAATCTGAGGACAGCAATGTATTAATTATTTCAGCAGCATCAAGATGTCTTTTTTTTTTTTTTTTTTTTGAGACAGAGTCTCTCTGTGTTGCCCAAGTTGGAGTGCAGTGGCGCCATCTCAGCTCACTGCAACCTCCGCCTCCCGGGTTCAAGAGATTTTCCTGCCTCAGCCTTCCAAGTGGCTAAGATTACAGGTGCGCCACCACGCTCGGCCAATTTTTTTATTTTTGGTACAGACTGAGGTTTCACCATGTTGGCCAGGCTGGTCTCGAATTCCTGACCTTGTTATCTGCCTGCCTCAGCCTCCCAAAGTGCTGGGATTACAGGCATGAGCCACTGCACCCGGCCCAAGATGAATTCTTATAGTGCTCAAGTATATTTAATTTCGGATCTCCTTTTCTAGTATAACATTTATGTTCCATGACTAGTATACAGCTGTCATATAAAATGGATTAATTGCTGAAAAAGTGTTAATACTTAAAAACAATTTTTATGGCCGGGCGCGGTGGCTCAAGCCTGTAATCCCAGCACTTTGGGAGGCCGAGACGGGTGGATCACAAGGTCAGGAGATCAAGACCATCCTGGCTAACACGGTGAAACCCCGTCTCTACTAAAAAATACAAAAAAAAAAAACTAGCCGGGCGAGGTGGCAGGCGCCTGTAGTCCCAGCTACTGGGGAGGCTGAGGCAGGAGAATGGCGTAAACCTGGGAGGCGGAGCTTGCAGTGAGCTGAGATCCAGTCACTGCACTCCAGCCTGGGCGACAGAGCGAGACTCCGTCTCAAAAAAAAAAAAAATTTTATAATTGTCTTAAGTTTAAGTGACTCATTTATACATTAGTAGAGTTAAATACAAATACACCGGGTTTTAAACTGTTCACAGCACTACACAGAGACAGAGATGCCTCAGAGGCACAGGTTCAAGTTAGGACTGCTTTCGTGTGGTTTCAACCTGGAATGATATTTTAGAGCAGAAAGAATTCTTAAAGCCAGCCTCCTTGCTTTCGAGATGAAGAAACTGAGATTCCAACAGGTCATGAAACTGCTAAAGGTTATAAGTAAATCAGAGAGCAAGAGTGGAGCGGAGGAGAGCACCAAAAACCAGGGTCAGAGCACGAGGGAACCTCACTCATCAGCCATGAAAACATGGCTACTCATTTTTCTCAGTCTCTGCTTCCTTTGTTCAAAATGGGGTTAATTTATATGAATTTTCAATATACTTGCTATTCACATTTAAACAACAGCTGACAATGATGCACATCACTACTGACCACGACTGAAAACTTCAAATTTGACTTCTGAAACAAGACGCCGTTGACTAACAAGACAGAGAATTATTCATTTTATTATGCATGCAATTGAGCAGGAAAATATATAATGGAAGAAACTGGATTAAGAGGCAGCAAAAGTGTGCAGTCAAAAGAGAACGCATTTAATCACCAAAGCTATTTAAATACACTTTGGAGTACTTGTAGGACTTATTACACTAGATCTAGACCTAGATCTTGATGTCTAAATATATGTCAAATGTTATGTTTTTAATTTTTCCAGATACAGATTAACATTCCTTGATATCTGCTTTGAATCATGGACTTGGAATATTGGGAAAAAGTATTAGTAATTTCAAAAAATAAACTAAACGTAACTGCTGGAAGAAGAGTACTTGAAAATTCTGATGGAAGTCATAAATTATTAATATATCTCCTTCAAGCTACACTGGCATAAACTACAGCCTTATTTAGGTCTCTCCAAAGAATCCTACAGTGCTATGTCCACTGTCACTGGTGCCCACATGCTTTCCTGTTAAGTAGGGTATCTACAAGTACTGTTAAAAACTTTTTTTTTTTTTGGCTAGGTACGGTGGCTCGAGCCTGTAATCCCAGCACTTTGGGAGGTAGAGGCGGGTGGATCACTTAAGACCAGGAGCTTGAGACCAGCCTGGCCAATGTGGTTAAACCTTGTCTCTACTAAAAATACAAAAATTAGCTGGGCATAGTAGCACGCATTTGTAATCCCAGCTACTCAGGTGGCTGAGGCACAAGAATCGCTTGAACCGGGGAGGTGGGCGCTGCAGTGAGCCAAGATCGCAGCACCACACTTCAGCCTGGGTGACAGAGAGAGACGCCTGTCTCAAAACAAGAAAACAAAACAAAATACAACACTTTTTTTTGGTTTTAAATCTAAGAGAAACCTAAGCTAAAACAAAGCTCCCGACCACGTTTTTAGGTGCAGGAGCTGAGAACATGGGCTGGGCATCAGTTTGCCTGCAGTAAAACAGGGGTTATATATACCACAAAGGATAGGAGGGCCACATGCAAATGATACAAACCACTCTGCACAATGCCTGGCACATGGCAAGTGATTAATAAAATAGTAAAACATTTAAAACAGAGTTGTTGTTATTATTATTTTTTTGCTTTCCTGTGACATTAGCAATGAAACTTTAATATGTCATAAACTGATAGAGGTAGAAGTAATGAAAACAATTGGGAAATCATTAAATAAAATAAATATTTCACTTATTAACCTTGTAAAACAAAAATCTTTTATTTATTTATTTATTTTTATTATACTTTAAGTTCTAGGGTACATGTGCATAACGTGCAGGTTTGTTACATATGTATACTTGTGCCATGCTGGTGTGCTGCACCCATCAACTCGTCAGCACCCATCAATTCATCATTTATATCATGTATAACTCCCCAATGCACTCCCTCCCCACTCCCCTCTCCCCATGATAGGCCCCAGTGTGTGATGTTCCCCTTCCCGAGTCCAAGTGATCTCATTGTTCAGTTCCCACCTATGAGTGAGAACATGCGGTGTTTGGTTTTCTCTTCTTGTGATAGTTTGCTAAGAATGATGGTTTCCAGCTGCATCCATGTCCCTACAAAGGACGCAAACTCATTCCTTTTTATGGCTGCATAGTATTCCATGGTGTATAAAACATCTTTTTTTTTTAGGTAAGCTTCTCAGTTAAGATCCAAATAAAAATAACTGAATCATATCCAAAACTTAGGAGATCACTGGAAAGGGAAAAAGCCAGCTGCCTCTTTGTATGGTATATACTTTGTATTACTGTTTACTTCTACCATGGTCCTGGTTCCCCAGCTCCCCTTCAAACTTACTTGTTAAGGGGAATTTTCATGGATGAGGAGCTGGCACGACTGTTTCCTCGCTGAGAGCCGCCTGCATCGGCTGATTCCGAATCTTTAAAGTAGGAAGAGGACTTGGGCCCATCCCAGTCTTCATCCCAGTCATCATCATCACCAGTTGCTAGAGGTGAAAATGGAAGATCATCAGTAAAAAAAAAAAAAAAAAGACCAAAACAAAAATGAAATAGCTTAATTTTCTGATAGTAACTACCTACTGGGCAAATCAATTTTTTTTTTTGATGGAGAAAAGGGTATAATACAGGAGTATAAAATGGATGTTAAGAGTAATGGCTGTGTAGTCAATTTTAAGGCTTGAATTACAGATTCTTTTAGTGCAAAACACAAATCAGAAGCAACTTAAAAAGGGCTGTCAGATTAATTTTTAATTTTTGACAAGGGCACCAAGATGACACAATGGAGAAAGGGTAGTCTCCTTAGTAAGTAGTGCTGGGAGAACCAGGTATCTACATGCAAAAGAATAAAACTGGACCTTGTCTTTTAAAATAGATTACAGACCTAAATGGAAGACCTGAAACCACACAACTCCTAGAAGGAGACACAGGGGAAAAGCTCCTTGGTGCTGGCCTTGACACCTGTTTTTTTGAATATTACACAAAAACGCAGGTAACAAAGTCAAAAATAACAAGTGGGACTACAAGAAACTAAAAAGCTTCTGAACAGCAAAGGAAACAATCAAAATGAAAAGGTAGCCTATCAGCTGGAAGAAAATACTTGTGAGCCATGCATCTGATAATCTGTTAATATTCAAAACATACAAGGAACTCGCACAATAGCAAAAAAAAATAAAAAGAAAAAAAAAACTCAATTAAAAAATGAACAAAGGACCCAAATAGACATTTTTCCAAAGAAGACCAAAAAAATGGCCAATAGGTATATGAAAAGGCACTCAACATCACTAATCACTAGGGAAATGGAAATCAAAACCACAGTGAAATATCACGTTCCACTTCTTAGGATGGCTATTTTATTTTATTTATTTTATTTTAGAGACTGAGTCTCACTCTGTCACCCAGGCTGGAGTGCAGTGGTGCGATCTCAGCTCACTGCAAGCTCGACCTCCCAGGTTCTCACCATTCTCCTGCCTCGGCCTCCCGAGTAGCTGGGACTACAGGTGCCTGCCACCACGCCCGGCTAAATTTTTTGTATTTTTAGTAGAGACAGGGTTTCACCGTATTAGCCAGGATGGTCTCGATCTCCTGACCTCGTGATCCTCCCACCTCAGCCTCCCAAAGTGCTGGGATTACAGGCGTGAGCCACCGTGCCCGGCCTACTTATTTATTTTTTGAGACAGAGTCTTGCTTTGTCACTCAGGCTGGGGTGCAGTGGCACAATCTCAGCTCACTGCAACTTCCGCCTCCCAGGTTCAAGTGATTCTCATGCCTCAGCTTCCTGAGTAGTTGGGATTACAGGCACTCACCACCACGCCCGGCTATTTTTTGTATTTTTAGTAGAGATAGGGTTTCATCATGCTGCCCAGGCTGGTCTTGAACTCCTGACCTCAGGTAATCCGCCTGCCTCAGGCTCCCAAAGTGCTAAAATTACAGACATGAGCCACTGTGCCCGACTGGATAGCTATTATTTAAAAACTCAAAAGACCATGAGTGTTGGCGAAGGTGTGAAGAAAAGGGAACCCTTGTACAATTTTGATGGAAATGTAAATTAGCATAGCTGCTATGGAAAACAGTATGGAGGTTTAAAAAATAAAAAGATGACACAGCAACTCCTCTCCTAGGTATATATGCCAAAGAAATGAGAGCAGTACCTTGTAGAGATATCTGCACGCCCATTTTCAATGCAGCATTATTTGCAATTGCCAAGATAGAGAATCATCCTAAGTGTCTGTCAATGGATGAAGGAATAAAGAAACTGTAGTATACACATAAAATGGAATATTATTCAGCCTTAAAAGGAAATCCTGCCATTTGCGACACCATGGATGAACCTGAAGGACAGTAGGCTAAAGGAAATAAGCCACACACACAAATAAAAATACCGCGTGATCTTACCTACAAGTGGAACTTTTAATAGGTCTTTAAAAAATCTAAAAAACTTACAGAAGCAGAGAGTGGAAGGGTGGTTACCAGGGGCAGGGACAGGGGGAACTAGGGAGATGAAGGTCAAAGGTACAAAGTTGCAGTCATGTAGGATAGTCTAGAGATCTCATGTACAGCATGAGGGCTACAGTTAATGAAACTGCATTATATATGGGAAAGTTGCTGAGGGAGATTTTAGGTGCTCTTACCACACACACCCACTTGCACATACACATGCACACACGCACTTAGGTAACCATGTGAGTTGAGGGATATGTTAAGTGCTTGACAATAATGATTTCACTATGTACATGTATATTACATCACTCTGTACACCTTAAATATAGTTACTTTTCTTTTTTTTTTTTTTGAGACGGAGCCTTGCTTTGTCGCCCAGGCTGGAATGCAGTGGTGCGATGTCGGCTCACTGCAAGCTCCACCTCCAGGGTTCACGCCATTCTCCTGCCTCAGCCTCCCGAGTAGCTGGGACTACAGGCACCCGTCACCACGCCTGGTTAATTTTTTTTGTATTTTTAGTAGAGACAGGGTCTCACTGTGTTAGCCAGGATGGCCTCGATCTCCTGACCTCGTGATCTGCCCGCCTTGGCCTCCCAAAGTGCTGGGAATTACAGGCGTGAAAATACAGATAATTTTTTTAAAGGGCTGTCAGTCCAAGTCACTTCAGATAAATGCAGACTATAAGACTGTTAAGTGGTACACAGGAGAAAAGACTTCTAGAGGCCTAGACACTGATACATCTAGTCTTACACATTTATAAATAAGCAGAATACCCTTTAATTCTAGAGGTTTGGGGAGGACAAAAGGGATGACAGATCTTTGAAAAGCAGCTGTTTAACACTACAATAAAGGGGAGAGAAGCGCAATGAGGGGGACATTAAAAAGACTGGGTTGGGGTTTGGGAGAAAAAGGGAAAGAGAAAAAGATGAGAGTGAAGAACTAATTAAGCAGCATCAGTAGCTACTATTCTGACAATAACCCCCGTGTCAGATAAGGTGCTGTCGGCTCTCCTCCTCCTCCTTCCTCCCCCATTCTAATGGCCTGAGTGTCCTTTACTGTCAGACCCTAAGAATGCCACTATGGAGAAGCTGAGAGACAAATGCCAAATGGGAGAACAAACTGTGAGAAGGATGTGGGCCAAGTGACCACAGAATCAGACACCAGGAGTCTCTCAATGCTTCTACCCAGCCTACACCCCTGGTCCTGCTGACAGGCAGCTCCTGTCCACAACTGCCAGTCTTGAGCCAGGACCTGCACCCTTGTTTAAGCTTACGAGTGAGGTCTTTGCTGTTTAGAACAGACATTCAATTCTTGGCCCAATGTGCTTACAGAGGAGACAGATTCAGAGATTGTGAAAAAAAAAAAAAAGGGAGACTATCTTCTTATTTAACTTCAGAACAGATATAAATGCCTTTAATTCCCAAATTATTTCCCATTCCATGTATTTCTCTTCTGCCTCAGTATTTCTATTCATCACCTAGTCAAACAGGAAGTTAAAACAGTGAATGCAGAGGTCTTAAACTAGCAGGATGAGCCACACCCCATCCACATACACTGGTTTCTGGCTCAAGATTTTAAAACAAATGTGTTAGCTGCTGAGATGTTAAAATGAGAAGGTGACAAATAACCAAGACTTCTCATCTCTCTGAAGATGTGGAGATCAGAATGTGGGCTCAGCTTCCTTGCAAATGCAGCGATCCATGGGCGACAGCAGGGGCCCTCAGCCTTCTGCAGCCTCCACGGCCCATTCTGCTTTTATTTTACCAACCCAGCATGTGAATCGGTGACTTGACGTGGATAAGTAAGACTGAATTAAAGTTACAGTTAATGACCATCTACATTTGGATCCAGGTTTGCTACTAGTGAATAAGGGCAACTGTGAGCAGTTCTTTTGAATAAAATCTATTTTCGACTCAATGACCCAGAGTGGTATTGTGAGGTAAGAAATAGCTATCTGGTCTGTGTCCCCAGCTCCCAGCACAGAGCTCCTAAAACTCTTGTGACTTCTTGAATGTTAGGTGTGCAACGTGCAACTTTTGTTCTGATATTTGGTCTCTGACCCTGGCTCCTGACACAGACCTCCTAATCCTTGGAATTTCCCGGGTGGTAGGAGCATCTTTTGTTTGAATGAGGTGACTCCTGGTGGGATGGGGGCTGGTCAACAGAAGGACCAAGCCAGGATTAGAAGCTTGGAACTTCCAGCTCCACCTCCCATTCTCTGGGAAGAAAAGTGGGGCCAGAGGTTGAGTTAATAATCAATCATGCCAGCCAGGCGTGGTGGCTCATGCCTGTAATCCCAGCACTTTGGGAGGCTGAGGCAGGTGGATCACCTGAGGTCAGGAATTTGAGACCAGCCTGGCCAACATGGTGAAACCTCGCCTCTACTAAAAATACAAAAAATCAGCTGGGTGTGGCAGTGGGTGCCTGTAATTCCAGCTACTCAGAAGGCTGAGGCAAGAGACTCACTTGAACCTGGGAGGTGGAGGCTGCAGTGAGCCGAGATCACACCACTGCACTCCAGCCTGGGCAACAAGAGCAAAACTCTGTCTCAAAGAATAATAATAATAATAATAATAATCGATCATGCCTATGTGATGAAACCGCTGTAAAAATCCTTGAGCTACAGGGAAAGAGATTCTGGGGTGCTGAACATGTAGGGGCACATGGGGCAGGGGGACGTGGAAGCTCCGCCCCATGCACATGTGCCCCGCCCTATGCACATGTCTTCATCTGGCTCTTTATTTGCATCCTATAAACTGTGCTTTGTAATAAACTGACAGTAGTAAGCAAAGTGCTTCCCTGAGTTCTGTGAGCTGTTCCAGCAGCTTAAGTGAACCCATGGTGGCAGTAGTGGGAAATCCCTTGATCTGACTCCAGGTAGACAGTATCACGACGGTAGGACACTCAGTCCGTGTCTGCTGCACAGCTGCCTGGTGTGTGGGGCAATCCTCCCTTCCCATGCTGTGGTCACAAAACTGTTCTGTGTTTTGCTAAGTATGGGACAGCAAAAACAGTTTAGTCTTCCCTGTCTCTCTCACTCAGCCATAGGCAGGCAGGGCAGGACCTCGCGCCCCTCTCCTCACCTGGTCCTTGGTAGGCCTGCGGGTGGCCGAAGGCAGTGTCCCAGTTGTTCGGAGTGTTTGTGTTTCTTTGGGCTCCAGCCCCCTCTGGCTGGGCCCCCCAGCCTTCTGAGCTTTCCCAGTTCCCAGATTTGGAGGCACTCCAGGCTGACCACGGGTCATTGCCACTGCCAACCTATTGAAAGGGGTAAAAAGAAAGAGAATTTTTGTGACTTTTGGAAACCATGACTCAACTCAATAATGAACTGACATAATTGAATACAACAGGAGTGCTAAAAAAAAATTTAATAGAAGTGTATTCAAAACAACTTTACATACATAGTATTTTAATTTCCAAACATGTAGGAAAGCACAAAAGGTAGCATCAACCTAATTTTACTGATACGAACACATTTTGCCGTATTTGCTTAGGAACTTTGAAAACAGCAACAAGGAAACTATTAGAAGCAGCTAGAGCCCTCTCTTTCTTTCTCTCCAGAAGTAACCACTACTTTTCTGAACCTGTATCCATTCCCATGTGTGTTTTCATACTTCAGCTGCACATGTACACATTCACAAACAACTGTTCTATATTTTAAAAACTGGCCTAAAGGATGTCATACTGTATCTCTTTCCAAGTTTTTTTCCCCATTCAACATTATGTTTTTGAGATTATTCATGCTGATAATGAGGACCTATTTCTAACTGCTTTATAGCAATCTGTTGTATTTTTAAGTAGGTCTTTTAATTTGAAAAAGAATACATGTATAATAAAAAACTTCAAACAGAATAAAAGTATATGCAATTTGAGAAATATGCCTAAAATCTTAAGATGCTAGTCATTCTAAGGAACTACTACTGTCAAAAGACACAAAATTACAACACATTTCGTTACAGATCTACTTGGCTTTTACTTGAGATTCATGAATCTGGGCAGTCTCCTTCCTACAGTCTAGAAGGAGCACTCCCACTGGGCATGAACAGAGCACTCGGTCTTTAAAGATGGGTTAATAAGGAAATAGAACAACAGAAAGAAAGTTGACGGTTAACACCAGTTTACTTCAGGATACTTTTTCATAATGATTAAAGCTGAGGGGACTCCTTATTATGCTAACTCAGGTAGACTGGGATCTCCTGTTCTCGAGAAAAAATCAGTTTGTTTTGGGACCTATCTGCTTCCTTCAAATTTCAGTTTGCTATGGAGCGTCTAGCACAAGTGACTCCATTCTGGTTTGGTCTGGTCTGCTGGGGCCTAGTGCAGGAACTCTGAAACAACGGCCTACTATAATTTTTGTTTCATGCTACTAACAAATTCCTTGTACATACTTACTCAAACATCCCATGGAGAGAGATAGATCCTTTTGGTTTTTAAACATGTAAGTTGGCCTAAATTATATTATTTTTGCTTGGTACTTTTTTTTTTTCTCTTAATAGCATATAACATTCTGCAAGGTACATCAGCACATATGGACACAATATTCTTTCACATTGTCTCCATAAAATTCCATTGTATATATTTCCTACAACTTGACCAGTATATGCTGATGTTCATTTATCTTGTTTTCAGTCTTTGGGTACTATAAATAATACAGTGTCATCAGAGAGACCAAAACAGACACCCCTTTATCAACTAAGATGGATCCTAAGGTTAAGGGAATAGAGCAACTTTCTAAATTACTAGGGCTAAACTCACCAAGAACAGGAGCTATCAGACCCCTCCTAACTCTGATTTACAACCCAGACCAAGACAACTCTAACCGGGCAGAGGACTGGCCTTACAAACATTTTCTTCTGACAAGCAACTGCAGGCCTTAAAGCCAGTTTCAGCAGCTCGCCGAGGCTGCGCACAAACTGTGTCTACAGTTCACCTTTACACATAAAGAGCCCAATTCCACCTCATTTTAATGCTAAAATCTCACCTCAAAGTGAACAAGGATATATGTTACATATGTTTACCCACTGCACATGCTCTTAACTCCTCTCATACATATGTATTGCTTTGCCCCAAAACTCCTAAATATATGTGACTCTAGTGTGATACAGGCCCTGTGAGGCATAAAACCCAATGTGTACCTTCATCTTCGGCACACACCAGAGAAGGTCTCTTCCCAGTCTGTCAACTGTTAACTGCCTACAAACCTCTCCTTTCTATTAATCAGCCATCCTGGTGGTCCTTTAGATGAAAACTGCAATCCAAAAGGACTCTGTGAAATTTCCAGAAGAAAAAATGCTAGGCTTAAGGAGACTGTGTATTTAGAACCGATGGATTTTGTCAAATTGCGTTTCAAAGAGAATGCAGTTACATTCCCACACTTTGACAACTGTTACACTGAGGGGTTTTGTCTTACATAGAAAGGGACTTTCATACTTTTATTTAAAAAATATTTCTCAAGATGGGCAGATCACGAGGTCAGGAGATCGAGACCATCCTGGCTAAGAGGGTGAAACCCTGTCTCTACTAAAAAAATACAAAAAACTAGCCAGGCATGGCGGCGGGCACCTGTAGTCCCAGCTACTCGGGAGGCTGAGGCAGGAGAATGGCGTGAACCTGGGAGGCGGAGCTTGCAGTGAGCCGAGATCCGGCCACTGCACTCCAGCCTGGGCAACAGAGCGAGACTCTGTCTCAAAAAAAAAGAAAAAAAAATTTCTATCCCATAATTCCTTTGAGTAATTTTATAGTTTAATTATTAATCTTACAAATAAAATCTTGGAATGGGAAATAGATGGCACCCAATCTCAAAGAATATTCCAGTAGAGAGTACACTTAGCACCTCTCAGCCCTGCCCCCACCACCCCACCCTTGAGGCAAATACAGTTTTTTGTTAGCTTTATTATTATTATTATTTTTAAACATTTAAATCTTGTATCTGTCTGGAACTAAAGTAAAACAAATAATATAGGGGCTGGGCACAGTGGCTCACACCTGTAATCCCAGCACTTTCGGAGGCCGAGGCAGGAGGACCATCTGAGGTCAGGAGTTTGAGACCAGCCTGGCCAACATGGCGAAACCGCATCTCTACTAAAAATACAAAAATTAGCCAGGTGTAGTGGTGGGTGCCTGTAATCCCAGCTACTTGGGAGGCTGAGGCAGAAGAATCACTTGAATCCGGGAGGCAGAGATTGCAATGAGTTGAGATCATGCCACTGCGCTCCAGATTGGGCGACAGAGAGAGACTCTGTCTCAAAAAAAAAAAAAAAAGAAAGAAAGAAAAGAGAAGAGAAGAGGAGAGGAGAAAAGAAAAGAAAAGAAACAATCCAGGGATCCAGCTGAACATCTTGTCCTCAGTCTGTCACCCTAACACCATTTCATGAACAATCCATCTTTCCCCCATGATTTGAAATGTCACCTTCACCGCATATCAGATTTGGGTCTATAGCTGGACTCTTTTGTTTCTTAGTGATCTATTTTGTACTAGTACCAGACTTTCACAGAAAAACTATCAATATTTTAGCATAACATCTCTTAGTTGTTTATTTTTATGTATAAACTTTAGCATCAGCTTAATATTTAAAACAATCTGAACTTTTACATTAGAATGTTGAGTTAAAATACTGATTTTCGTTTGAATCGCTGTTTATTGAATTCATAGAAAATGATTAAAATTATTCACGCCTTTCACTCCACAGTTTCAGTACTAAATCCATTTTACAGCATGAAATAGCATGTCTTCCCCTTTATTTGAGTCTTACACACACACACACACAAATGGTGGTAGTTAAAAAAAGAAATCTATTTGCAAGAAAATTATCCACCCTGTCTAATATAGCCCCTAATGTTGTAGGACACCCTAGTGGCTGGTCTGTTTCGACTCTTCACCAACCGACACATGGGGCAGACAGCTGGCTGTCACGTGCCAGGTGCATCAGAAACAGACCATATGCTTTTCATGTGGAAGGATGATGTCATTCTACTGCCCTATATACCTCTAAGGAAAAAACTGAAGTTACTTGTGATTTTACTCTATGTTAAATACTAACAGGAGAAAGATGTTTCATCCACAAGACTGTGACTTCTCAAACACACAGCTTACAAGGTGACATTCGGCTTCGGGATGGACTCTCAGATGACCCCAGTGGACGTTGGAAATGAAGGCGATCATGCTGAGGACCTGGCAGTCATACTTCAGCTAAGAGAAACCCTTCCTTCTACAGTTTTCTTTAAGGGAATGTAGTTTTATTCTCCTATTTTATGTAGCAATATATTCTGTGTCCTCCAAACTCTTAAGTTACAAGGTTTTGTTTTTCAAAAAAGAACTTGAAAAAGTACCAAAGTTTGGGACACTAAGGACAGACTATCATTGGTATAGCAGCCTCAGCCTGGTTTCCATCAAGGACCAGCTGTGAAATGGAGGGGCTTGGAGGGCCACAGTCAGGAGCCTAGCGAGTTGGAATTCCGTTAACAGCTCTACCTCTGGCTCGCTGTGTAATCTCGGGCTAGAGTTCAGAAGTGAGCGGCCTGGATTCAGAAGACTGCCAGAAGCTAAGTGAGGTACACCGCAAAGGAACACAGGACTGTGAGCTAGTACAGAAGAGTGAATATTCGCTGGGTCCTTCCAGAAGACGGTTCGGTCTTAGCAAACTGGCTAGGAAGGATTTTCATCAAGATGGAGGAAAGACCTGGAGGTGAACTATTCATAGCAACTGTCCTCAGAAAATTAAAATCCATTTAATTAGGGCAGAAACAAATAATAATTCTTTGAAAATCACTTGGTTAATACTTCATAAGTGTGTAATAACTGTCATACTAGTTGGTTATGTATACGATCTTAGCTCTCTACCTAGGTTATGAAATCTTTGTGGGTATTTCTATCTCTTTGGTTTTTTTTTTTTTCCTGGAACATTATCTTGTTTCAACCCAACTCCTGCTGATAAGACGTTTCTCAAAACCCTACCAACTAGAGATCTTTCCTGCAGCCTCCGTCATGGCCCTTGGACTCACTCCCTCAGCAGATGGCCTTTTACTCCCCTGGCAGGTCCCGTCCCCTCTTATCTGTAACCAGTCACCAGCTTTCTCTCTGAACCCATCCCTCCCATACATTGGTCTCTGACTTCTTTGCTCTCAACCCCCAAATCCCTTTGGTAGTTCCCTAACTACAGACATCTTGTCATGGTAAAACCTATCCCGCTCCTGGGCTGAGGTTTCCATCCTGCGGCGCCTCTCTGTCCTTTCCTTCCACCTTTCCCTCCTCTTCCTTTCTACTGAGCAGCATCTTCATCCTCTTTCTCTTCCCACCCCTTATTTCGTGAAGCTCTTCCTGACTTAACTGTCCATCATGGGTAATCAAAATCCCTTCGTTAGCACTCACTGCCCCTGGATTCAACTCCAAGCTTCCTGTGACTCAATCAAGAGCCTCTTCAGTGCAGGTCCCAACTTTGCCTCGTGCGGCATTCCCCATTCTCCCTACCTGCCACTAACCTTCACTCTGAAGCTTTGAACTTCACACATTTCCCCAAACTTTTCCACATCTCTGCTGTTACTCACACTATACTGTACTCTTATCTGCACACCTCATCTTCCTCAATTTAGCAAAGTCCTACCCCATTAAAAGGGCTCTGGCCTTCCCACAGCCTGCTGGCTGACATCTAGTCACCTCCTTTTACTTTCTTCATTATTTGCAAATTAGATGGTCAGTACCACCAGTGAATCGGAGGATAGCTCTGTCTTACCTGGAGAACCAAAAGATTCTCCAAATGCCTTGTATAAAGTGGCAAGGACTCAAATATTTTAAACGTGATGTTCTTGATCATTTGTATGAAATACACCTTACTCTTTGTCAGACCTCTAACCTTCATAACATGATCACCAAAAGGAGGAAATCAGATTTGTCTTATGTATACTAGTCTTTTTGAAAAAGTTAACTTGTGGTGGATCGCACAATAAGTGATTTTCAGTATGTGACTACAGAAAAAATGATTTTTGGCTGGGCGTGGCAGCTCACACCTGTAATCCCAACATTTTGGGAGGCCGAGGCAGAAGGATCACTTGAGGTCAGGAGTTCAAGACCAGCCTGGCCAACATGGTGAAACCCCATCACTATTAAAAATACAAAAATTAGCTGGGTGTAGTGGCAGGAGCCTATAATCCCAGCTACTTGGGAGGCTGAAGCAGGAGAATCGCTTGAACCTGGAAGGTGGAGGTTGCAGTGAGCTGAGATCACACCACCGCACTCCAGCCTGGGCGACAGAGTGAGACTCTGTCTCAAAAAAAAACAACAAAAGAGAAAGAAAGAAAAAAAGAATTTTTAGCATGTGACACTATGAGTACTCTTAAAATAACAGTGTCTGAGTTCTGAAAGTGGAATCAGCTCACCATAGAAAAGTTGGACGATACAGACAGGCACAAGAGATGGAGGGATGGGCAAATATGAGAGAAAGCAGGAGCTGTAAAATGAGAATAGTAATATCCAGAAGGTGGGTATATGATTATTCACTATGAAATTCATTTAACTTTTCTACGCTTGAAATTTTAACAAACATTGGAAAATGCAACAAACAAAATTGACATATACAATCACTCTTGTCTGAGCTCCATCAGAAGGACACAGAGAAGGGCTGTGTCCATCAGGGTATGCTGCCATCTCCTGCTGCCCGTGAACGTGGGGCCCTGGGTAAATGTTTCGTAAATTAAGTATCTGTTGAATTAATACACTCCTAAAGCATGTTTGCTTGGGTCTCTGGGACATATTTAAATCTATGTAATCACCACAGGTAGATGATTATGTCTGACTCTCTTCCTAACTCCCGCCCCAACTAAATCAAATGCTTCTTTAGGGACAGGAGCAATATACTAACAAATTTGCTGGTTTAATGTTCTAAATTTAAAAGCTATCCCCCTTCATAATGCAAATACAGAAATACATTTATGCAGGCTTTACATTGGGAGACTTATTTAAACACATTCACTCAAAAGATTTACAGCATTAGCTAAATTTCTTCAGAAAGTAGCCTGGCTTGTACTTGACTGCAGAGCCACTGGACCACAGTACAGACTGAGAATGGCCATGAGGGGTAGGGGAGATGGACATGCACACCTGTGATGGTGCTGTGTGGTGAGTGTAGGAAAGCTGCACATAGTATAAATATACAATATGGGATAAAAAGGGGCAAGACGAATCCTGGTACACTAGGTGGAATTTAACTCCCTTTAGGAAGCTGTTGGAATTGACTCAAGTGATCATTATACCACATGGGTAAAGTGGTTAAGAACTTTAAGGCTTAAAGCCTACTATCTGGGTTTGAATCCCAGCTTTATCACTTACCACTAGCTGAGTGGCCTTGGGCAATTTACTTAGCTCTCTTAGTCCCCACACTTATGTAAGGGGTATAACATTATCCTCCTGTAAGGATTAAATGACATAATGCACACAAAGCATCTAACACAACACCTGGAACATAGTATGCATTCGGTAGAGGTTATCTTAATAAGTGAGGGCTCAACTAAAATATAAAGAAAATAATAAAGACTAGCATTTCTTTGAGTAAATCCCCATCTAAGTAAAATACCTATTAGTTTATGCTATGCAGGAAAAGATCAGACAGCTAGCTATATTTACAAATGGCTGCACAGCCAGGTCATATTAATAGACTTTTAATTGAAGAGATAACAACAGGCTTAAGATATCTTCTATTCCAGTCAACGTTCTGTTCCCTTCAGACATGTAAAAGAGGAAGAAGAAAGAAATATTTTTACCGTAAAGGTCAACAACGGCAACTCCTAATTCTTGGGACTTTTGGCACAAATATTTTCTGTTGCCACATGCTGAGATCTTGACTTTTTTCAAAACCTAAGCTTTACTGTAACAAACTAGGCTACAATGATCTGGTTGAAGGATCCTTTGGTATCTGACTTTTTTTTTTTTTTTTGAGACAGGGTCTTGCTTTATCACCCAGGCCGGAGTGCAGTGGTGCGATCTCAGCTCACTGCAACCTCTGCCTCTCAGGTTCAAACAATTCTCCTGCCTCAGCCTCCCAAGTAGCTGGGATTACAGGTGTGCACAACCACACCTGGCTAATTTTTGTACTTTTAGTAGAGATGGATTTTGCCATGTTGGCCAGGCTGGTCTTGAACTCCTGACCTCAGGTAATTCGCCTGCCTCTGCCTCCCAAAGTGCTGGGATTACAGGCATGAGCCACTGCGCCTGATGTCTCTGACATTTTTGTTCTCCATCCCCACAACCCCTTTGATCTCTCAACTGCAGACATTTGGTCATGCAATAATCCCCTCAGCTCCTTCACTCAGGTTTCCAATGCTGAGATGCCTCTTCTGTTTCTTTCTTTACACCTTCCTTTCCTCTCGAATTTCTATAGGACAATGTCTTCATTCTCCTCTTCTTTTCCCTTTCTCCGTGGTACCACACTCCTCACAGTCAACCACAGAGTTAAAGACCTTTCATGAGATCTCACTGTCCGTGGGATGAATTCATCAATCAAGCCTCCTCTAAGAGGCCTCCATGGTGTAAATCCCCATGATCTTTCCAGTGCCTACATACTCCACATCCCATGTCACCACGCCCCACGAAGAGCTCCTGTAAGACACTTTACCTGACACAATCACCTCACTTGGGAAAACAATATGACTTTTAGGGTTTATTAAATGTTTATTTCCTCTTGTGTTCAAGTTTGAAATTTACCTTATTTATGGAAGAAGGAGAAGGAGAAGGAGAAGAAGGTGGTGACTGGCTGAGACTTTCGACACAACCAATCTGAGCCAAAATATCCACCTTAAAATAAAAAAGGTGTTCAGTGAACAAGAGTGATAGAGCAGGTCAAAGTTATTAACCAAAACCAGCACATTCATGGCAGGACCAAATTCTCCAGAAAACTCTAGCATGCCACTCACTCACAAACATTACATGCAAAAAGCCCCAATTGTGTAGCAATGGGTTATCTTCAATGCATTATATTTTCTAAAGTCTGTTGTTTGGTATCACAGTACAGTATTACTGAAGCCCTAAAAATAACTATAAGCAGCACAGAAAGAATGGAACAAGTATCAGGCAAGTCATACAGTCAAAGAAACAAACTCCAGAGGAAAAAACAGAAATAGCCAAGTTGTAAAAAATGTTAACATTCTGAACCTTTTGCTTTCAGAGGCATTAGACATGTATGTGAGAGAGTCCAGACAAAATGAGCAAAGCCACCTAGTCAACTCGAAGCTGACCACAGAGCCACAAGTGAGTCCTACCAATCGCAGCTGTGAAGGACACAACAGCCCAGCTGGTCTGTGAACTCAGGAGCAAAGGCCAATGTCTCCTGATGTGTGCTCTTAGGGGTCTAACTGGCCTACAATACAGCATCTTGTGAGAAGAGGTAACTGACACGCTTCCATGAAGCCAATCAATGGGTAAACTGCAGCAGATGTGTTAAGAGGACCACTTTGGAGCCCAACTTCCAGGCTTCAAATCCCAGTTCCACAACTGTCCAGTAGGGAAGTCAGTACTAAGAACATTTATATAGTGGATGACAGTGTCCTTTTCAGGGGCAACTCTCTTGTGAAGTAAGTGGTGGTATTATTCTCACCTGAGAGATGAAAATAAACTTGGAGTTGAAAATCAGTTAATACGCAAAGCAGACAACAAAGATGGAGTAACAGGGACCCAGTTCATGCTCCAATTGAAAACTAAAAATATGATGAAATATAGGAAACTGTGTTCAAATCACTGGATACCAGGTAGTGAAGAAGTGATCCCGAGATACGGGAAACAGACAGAGTAAGCCTACAAGTGCCCGACCACTGTGTGGAGAGACTCTCCAGGCCACAGAGCAGGCATGGAAAACCCACACAAAGCTCGGCGGTCTCTGTGGTGGGAGGAGACAGAGTCTGGGGAAGACAGAGACGCACAGAGAGAGCTCTGGAGACTGCAGAGGGCATTGCAGATCTGCACCGATCAGCCCGTCACGTGAGGGGGCTACCCAAGATCAGTGAAAGACACACATGAAAAAATCAAGAGTGCAATCCCTCACACAGGGCTATTCCCACCAGCCCAAATGGAAATCTTCGTGATTCACGGGGCGTCGGGTACAATACTACAAAGGATTTGTTTCAGGACAGGGGCAAAAATATCCCTAAGCTAAATGTTGCTCTGGGCTTAAAAATAAAACCTGAAATAATCAGACTATTTCAAAGTAACTTAGGTGCATCCCAGAACAAGGCTCAAAAATGTTTATGGGAAGGTAAAAATGTCCAGCGTATAGCAAGGTGAAAATTGCAATGTCTGGCATCCAATCATAATTTACCAGGCATGAAAAGAAGGAAAATATGACCCAGAACGAAGAGAAAAATGAAGCTGATGCAGTACTGACAGAGATGAAAGAAGTAGCGCTATTTAAGAGCAAGAGAGGTTTCAAATATCATTGAGGTAGAAGAAGAGCTTGAATGGGCTTCCAAAAGGTGATAACTTTAAGCACAAAGAAAAAAAACAAAACACATCACTAAATCAATGTAAATCCATGCATCCATGCTACTATCAGAAAAAAGACAGGAATGCTTTCTTCACTGGTCACTATTTGTAGTAGCTATAAAACAACTTCTTACTTTGAAACCTGGCAATTAAGGAGAGGTGGAATTAGCCATCTATCCTGAATTTGAAATTGAAATTAGACATAATTAACTAGCTCCAGCTGATACAGGAAAGTCGTACTTTCTAGATGAAACCAACTCAGTAAGTGTGGAAGGAGTAACATTACTGATTCTGGCAAGGATTACCAACTGGTGGTAAACCATTACCATTTATATACAATTTATATCTGTATGTTTGTGTGTATAACCATGTTCACACAGAGAAAATAAGACAGACACCTAGTGTAAAGAGTAGTGACTGTGGAAATGGGATACTTTTCTTTCTGGTAGTCTGAATTTTCTACAATGCATATGTACTGCTTCTGTAATAATAAAATAAAAGGTTACTTTACTAACTGTTTTTAAAGACAGGATGCCAATTAGCAACTGCTGACCACAAAAATAGTAGTTTCTGGTTTTGCTATATTTTTTTGTTGTTGTATTCTGCTCCTCATATGACATCCCTGGGGAACTGGGACCAATAAGAAACAAACCCTTACTTCTGACAACAACATGCAGAAAGTAGGGCAGGGGCTTGTTTGGATGACATGGTTAGACCTGACTCAGTTCACTGGTTTCCTAGTAAGCAGCTAAGACATGGCCTAAGAGGAAGGGCTCTCACTGCAGAGACCATGAGAATAGCAAATGTGGCGTGGCAGAGATGGGCAATGGCACCACGACTTCTATCTGTCTGCACCGTAACCACATCAGGCCTTGCAGGAGGGCTGGGTTTCAGAATTAATGAAAATGGTAACTTACATTTACTTAAAGTTGCTTTCTGTTTGGCTTTCTACCAAATGTGTACAAAGGGTATATGAAAGCTCAAAACATACTGTGAGTGGTCGCAGCTCTTATGGCCCACCTAATTCCTCCAGTAGACACCAAACGTCCACCACAGGTCAACACAGATCATCCCATCTGGTAAGTCCACCAGTTAAGAGGAGTTCCCAATCACAGGCTAATTACTCTCTATGTTATGATCTTGGGATGGGGCCCTGGAGGCATTCAGGGGTCCGCCTATCACCACATAAGGAATTCCTCACTGTGCCTGTCACATCCTTCCACAGCGCCTGTGTTGATGTCACCTGGCTTATCGTGCCACGGCCCATCTTATGACTATACCACATGCAACTGTATTAGGAAGTGGGATTAGAAAGCAAATAATATCTGATTCTTAAACCGGAGAACATCTCAACCAGAATTTCTGACAAAAATTTAACTCTTTTCCTCAAAAGGGCCTGAAGAGGTGACAATATTCTCTTACACAAAAAAAATTAACCACCTTAGCTCAAAATATGGAAGAATTTGACAGGTTTCCTGTTTCGTTCTTTATAGATCCTTGGCTCAAAGGACATGATCTAATTCTACAGATGAACCTGTACTGACGTTAGAAAACCACTGATGGAACATAAAACTTGCACATTGTTTTAAAAACGAAAGTAGATCACAACAACAGACTCAGTCTATTTATAGCCAGTCATATCAATATTACTGATTGGGAATTACCAAAAGAGGTGAAATTATTTAACATATCCTTTGTTAAGTCACATTCTGAACCTACAGATGTCAATTTCAGGTGTTTATTTATTTATTTATTTATTTGTTTATTTAGAGACGGAGTCTCGCTCTGTCGTCCAGGCTGGAGTGCAGTGGCGTGATCTGGGCTCACCGCAAGCTCTGCCTCCTGGGTTCATGTCATTCTCCTGCCTCAGCCTCCCGAGTAGCTGAGACTACAGGTGCCCACCACTATGCCCGGCTAATTTTTTGTATTTTCAGAAGAGACGGGGTTTCACTGTGTTAGCCAGGATGGTCTCGATCTCCTGATCTCGTGATCCACCCGCCTCGGCCTCCCAAAGTGCTGGGATTACAGGCGTGAGCCACTGCGCCCGGCCCAGGTGTTTATTTTTTAAACAAAGAGAATTAAAACAACAGAAGTTTCCTTAAAGTAAATGGATATTTGTATTAGCTTGGAGAGTCTACTTATTCGGATAGCTCAAAGTCCTAAAATACGCAGCTTTGAGTACAGAATAGGATGGCGCTACAATTAGCAAATAGTTTGCTTCCAGACAGACCTAAGAGAAGCCCATGTGAAATAAGCTTTTACCCTGTTCTGATGACAGGATGGATGTATAACAATGCTGGCTGGTCCTTCAGCACTGCAGTTTTAAGGTTAAAAAAAAAAAGACTTTGCTTTAATAGTCTGTTTCCAGTTAGACAAAACAAACAAAAACCACCCTACATAATAAACTTCACCAGCGTGTATTTTTGAAAGTTCCTGAGATGAACAAAGCTGTCTTATAGACGTCAGGGATCTGTGATAAAGCACAGAAGGTTGGTTTTGGCAGCCTCACGCAGTTTTGAAGAAGATGTCCATATATCCTCTAACACTGGTATACGATCTTCCTTAAAAAGCCCTATTACCAACTAAAAAGAATTCATACAGGGGGTGGGAGTGAGAGTGAAGAGATGGAGAGAACCTTTTCAATAAAGTTCTGTAAAGAGAAAGTCTCAATAAGTAATTATGAGATGTCTAAGGCATAAGACTTATGTGAGTGAAATTATATTATATATTAATGAAAATATAAGCACATCTAATACTGAACCTTTGTGAAGCTTTATCAATTTATTTTTAAATGGACTACAAAAAAAGACCTAAAATGGCCTAAATATAGACTTTTGAGAATTAAGAAAGCAAAATGTAGTTCCAACATAAAATTACCATTGCCTTCCTCATCCTGTAACCAATAAGAATTTCTTTGTAACAAATATAATTACATGGAAAATCTCTGAATAGAAAAATGTTATATCCTTAAATATCACTTAACTTCAAGCATTTGTTTAATATCCAAACTGTTTTAAAAAAATAACAATGCCAGAGGATTTTCTGTAAGAGAATCTTTCTGCTTTTGATTGGGTAGCCCATCAGATGGGAGAATGACAGGCCAGTGACGGGACAGCTCCTAGTTCTGTGGTCAGTGTTAAGAACACAAACTTCTCCAAGGCAGGGATTCAGGAAATCTGTAAGTCTCTTCATATCTTACATTGTAAAGTACCTTTTTTATATTTATATTTTATATTTAATATTTATATCTGAGAAAAAAATTATTCAAACAAGAACAGAGTATTATGGTACAAAGTCTCTTATAGGTCACCGGGAATAGAAAAAAAGACAAATTCTTTGCTTATCAAGCTTAACAACTTACAAATAAGCAATATAATTTGGAACAAGAGTCACAAATTGTGCTAAGGGAATCCAGAGAAGTAAAATAGAAAACGAAAGGTTTTATAGAAGACATGGTATTTGAGCTGAACCTGAAGCGATGGGCTTCTGAAAGATGGAAGGAGTCACTCTATTATTCTTAGAAGAGCAAGCCAAAGGTACAAATAAAAGGTGAAACAGCATGGGACATATTTGGAGAATCATCAGTTTGCCTGGAGACAAATACATAACTTAAAGATAAGGTGATGATGGGTAGCCACACTGAGGCATCACAGAAATATAACTGAGCTTGGAAGAGTACCTCAACCTCAAATTCAGATGAATTTCTTCTACAATTTCCCTACCATGAACTGTTCGGCGTATGCTTGCATAACTCTGATACACAGAGACCTTCTCCTGGGATAGCCCTGCTGACATGTAGAAAATGATTGTTCCAGGAGGCAAAAGAGAGGCCTCTGAAGTTTCTTAAACTTAAGAGATGACATAAAAGCATACGTCAGCAATGCTGAGGGTTTGGTTCCAGTCCATCACACTAAAGTGAGTCGTGCATTTTTCTGGTTCCCCAGTGTACATAACAGTTATGTTTACACTATACTGTATAAGTGTGCAATAGCATTATGTGTAAAAAAATATACATTATCTCAATTAAAAATCCTTTATTGCTAAAAATTGCTAACAATCATCTGAGCCTTCCATTAGTCAAGCTGCACCCTTTTTGCTAAGGTGGGGCTCTTGTTTTGATGTTCACGGCTGCTGACTGATCAGGGTGGTGGTTGCTGAAGGTTGGGATGGCTATAGCAACTTCTTAAAACAAGACAATGAAGTCTGCCATGTCAACTGACTCTTCCTTTCATGAAAGATTTCTCTGTAGCATGTGATGCTGTTTGATAGCATTTTGCCCACAGTAGAACTTCTTTCAAAACTGGAATCAATTCTCTCAAACCCTCCTGCTATTTTATCTACTAAGTTTGTTGTCATTTCAACAATGTTCATAGCATCCTCACCAGGAATAGATTCCATCTCAGGAAACCACTTTCTTTGTTCATCCATAAGAAGCAAAAGTTTTATCAAGAGGTTGAAGCAATTCAGTCACCTCTTCAGGCTTCACTTCTATTTCTAGTTCTCTTACTATTTCTACCACATCTGCAGTTACTTCCTCCACTAACATCTTCTATGAGGGTTGGAATCTACTTCTTCCAAACTCCTGTTAATGTTGATATTTTGACCTTCTTCCATCCATCATGAATGTTCCTCTTGGCATCCAGAATGATGAATCCTTTTCAGAAGGTTTTTTTTTTTTTTTTTTTTTTTTTTTTTTTGAGACGGAGTCTCGCTCTGTCACCCAGGCTGGAGTGCTGTGGCCAGATCTCAGCTCACTGCAAGCTCCGCCTCCCAGGTTTACGCCATTCTCCTGCCTCAGCCTCCCGAGTAGCTGGGACTACAGGCGCCGCCACCTCGTCCGGCTAGTTTTTTGTATTTTTTTAGTAGAGACGGGGTTTCACCGTGTTAGCCAGGATGATCTTGATCTCCAGACCTCGTGATCTGCCTGTCTCGGCCTCCCAAAGTGCTGGGATTACAGGCTTGAGCCACCGCGCCCGGCCCAGAAGGTTTTCAATGTACTTTGCCCGGATCCACCAGAGGAATCACTATTTATGGCTGCCATAGCCTTGCAAAATGTGTATCTTGTAAGACTTAGAAGTTGAAATTACTCCTCAATCCATGGGCTGTCGAATAAGTGCTGTGTTAGCAGGCATGGAAACATCAGTCTTCATGTACATCTCCATCAGGGCTCTCAGGTGACCAAGGGCATTGTCAATGAGCAGTAATATTCTGAAAGAAATCTTTTTTTCTCAGCAGTTGGTCTTAACAGTGGGCTTGATATATTCAGTAAATCATACTGCAAACAGATGTGCTGTCATCCAGGCCTTGCTATTCAATTTACAGAACACAGAGTAGACTTCACATAATTTTAAGGGCCCTTAGGATTTTCAGAATGGTAAATAAGCACTGGTTTCAACAAAGTTACCAGCCGCATTAGCTCCTTCTAAGAGAGTCAGCCTGTTCTTTGAAACTCTGAAGCAGGCACTGGCTTCCTCTCTCCAGCTGTGCAAGTCCTAAGACGGCATCTTCTTCCAATAATAGAAGGCTGTTTCATCTGCTCTGAAAATCTGTTGTTTAGTGCAGCACCATCATCAATAATCTTTGCTAGATCTTCTGGATAAGTGCTTCTACAGCGGCACTTGCATGCTTCACCGTGCACTTTTATATTATGAAGACAGCTTCTTTCTTTAAGCCTCATGAACCAAGCTCTGCCAGCTTCTAACTTTTCTTCTGCAGCTTCCTCACCTCTCTCAGCCTTCACAGAATTGAAGAGAGTTAGGACCTTGCTCTGCATTAGGCTTTGGCTTAAGGGAATGTTGTGCCTGGTTTGATCTTCTATCCAGACCACTCAAACCTTCTCCTTATTGACAATAAGGCTGTTTCACTTTCTTATCATTCAAGTGTTCACTGGACTACTACTTTGAAGTTCCTTCAAGAACTTTTCCTTTGCATTCACAGCTTGGCTAAGTATTTGGCTCAAGAGGACTTGGCTTTTGGCCTGTTTCAGCTTTTGACAAGCCTTCTTCACTAAGTTCAATGATTTCTAGCTCTTGATTGAAAGTGAGAGAAATGTGACTCTTCCTTTCACTGAAACACTCAAGAGGCCACTGCAGGGTTATTAATTGGTTAACTGAACTACTGTCGTGTCTCAGAGAAGAGGGAGGCCCAAGGAGAGGGAGAAAGACGAGGGAATGGCTGGTGGGTGGAACAGCTGCAACACATAAAACATGTCAATTAAGCTCGCCACTGTGGTGCCTCAAAACAATCACAATAGTACCATCAAAGACCACTCATCACGGGTCACCGAAACAGATACAATAATAATGAACAAGTATGAAACATTGTAAGGATTAACAAAATGTGAACCAGAGACACCAAGTGAGTACGTGCTATTGACAAAATGGCGCCCACAGACTTGCTCAATGCAGGGGGTGCCAAAAACTTTCGATCTGTAAAAAAACGCATTACCTGTCAAGTGCAATAAAGTTTTTTTTTTTTTTTTTTTGAGACGGAGTCTCGCTTTGTCGCTCAGGCTGGAGTGCAGTGGCACCATCTCGGCTCACTGCAAGCTCCGCCTCCTGGGTTCATGCCATTCTCCTGCCTCAGCCTCCGAGTAGCTGGGACTACAGGCACGCACCACCACGCCCGGCTAATTTTTTGTATTTTTAGTAGAGACGGGGTTTCACCGTGTTAGCCAGGATGGTCTTGATCTCCTGACCTCGTGATCTGCCCGCCTCGGCCTCCCAAAGTGCTAGGATTACAGGCGTGAGCCACCGCGCCTGGCTAAGTGCAATAAAGTAAAGGGCAATAAAATGAAGTGTGCCTGTCCTTAATGTCTCGTTTCAGAAGCAGTGGTACATGAGATTAACTATAATTAACAATTATCAAACCACTACTAAGTACTGTGTACTCTTCTAAATACTTTAGAACTCTTTTCATTTACTCTTTCCAACAATCCTATGAGGTTTTACAGATGAGGCACAGAGATGCTAAGCAGCTTACCCTGATTCACACAGGATGTGTGAGATCTGGGATTACAATCCAGACAGTCTGGCTCCTGAGCTCACTGCCTTGACACCAAGCTAGGTTGCCTCTTAAGGAGGAGAGAAAAGACAGGAAATCTGTTAGAACAATGGATCTCAATCAGTTCTTTCTCTTTCTACATCTCAAGGATGCAGAGCACGCCTCTCAATAACTGTGGCTCACGATGGCACTCGGTTAGGGTTTTAAAGCAGAATAAAAAGAGGGCACAGAAAGAAGTAACATTTCAGAGAAACAGAAACAGGAAAGTCAGGAAGAGAAACTAGTTTCGTGGGAAATAAGTGATCCTGTTGAAGATGAATTTCAGATACAGAGGAGACATGCTGATCGAACTGTTCAACAAAAAGCTAGAAACTGGGGAAATCAAAGAGAAAATTCAAGATTAGAGAGACACTTCACAAGGGAATCTACACGATTAGAAAGGGTAGAATAGTGAGAGAGGTTGGAACACAAAAGGGTAAGTAGATTGAAGACACCCTTTTAAAAGAGGGAAGAAGTGGGAAAAGAAGGAAAATATTTATGAAATGTCTTCCATGTGTCCAGCACTACTTTATATTGGTGACCTAATCCACTGACAATTCAGGAGGCAGGTCTTATGCCAAAGCCACAATTCTTACACAGTGGAGCCGGACTGGCAAGCCTGGATCTAACAGCAAAGCTTACATGCTTCCCACCATACCACTCACCTGGGGTCTGGCGGGGTGTGAAACTGTGAAACAGAAAAACAGAGAGATGCCAGGGACAGCATGTGACAGAGGCCAGAAGGGCTCTCACCAAAAGAAAAGCAGCTTTATTCCAAGTATACACATCTTTCTAGTGTTTGAAGAAGACAGAAAGCAAACCTCTCAAGTAGAAAACCTTCAGATAAGACATCTAGGTTTACAGAACTTTTAAGTAACATTTAAAACTCATTGTTCTCATTTTCTAGAAAAGTACAAAACAAATTTTCTATTAATTTCTCAAAAGTAAGTACTCTAAAGCAGTAATCTGAGGGTTTAAGATCCTATACTGAGACCTTCTCAGAATCACGGCAATGATGTAATCTAAACAACAATAACTGGATGAAAAACAAGACTAGCACACACACGAGTAGAGATTTTTAACAACTGAGATTCATTCCCATCAGCTGGGCCATTCATTCTAGCAGTTCAGCCACTAAAGTGAAATACTCTTGAAACTGGAAAATAACCGATAAGTAACTAATAATGAAACTACTATTAACCACTAAAAACTACGCTTTCTTTTCAAAGGTAATAAAACAGTTGTCCTCATCTGAGTAATATAAAATCTGTATTTGAATAAGAACATGACAAGAGTTTGATTCAGTTCTTGGGTATCCTTCAATAAATTTTCTACACACTTTGCATCTACGGTGTGTGTGTATGTGTGTGCATTTACACACAAGAAAGATAACATTACCCATACTGAGGTGCCTTTTTAAAAAAAATCATATATCTCTATCTGTACATCTAAATCTACCCTCACTCTCCCTAAGAGAAACTCGACTTTCCACCGCGTGGCTGCCTATTGTTCATCTGACCAGTCCCCTGCTGACAGACATTTACATTCCGGTTTTCTGCTGTTACAAACAATGCCGTAGGAAATGTTCTTGCCCAGAAACCTGTGTTCTGTGAGCAGATCTGCAGGAGGAACTCAGAACTGCTGGGCCTTAGAGATATGCATTGTAAATACTCATACACATTACCAAACTGGCCCTGAAAAGCTTCATCGCTCTATCCTTTCCCTCGCTTTGTATGACACTGCCCATCTGACCGCACCTTTATGACACTAGGTTTTAAAATGTTTTCATTCTCTGCTAGTTTGATAGAAGAATCTCAAAATGAACACTTTCCCAAGTTTATTACCTATTAGTTTGTCCTCCCAACGAACGGCCTGTCTATACCCTTTACCTATTTCTTCTGAATTCATCTTTTTCTTACAGATTAGCAAGAATATACGTATATGAATGGAATTAGGCTGTATCTGTCACAAGTCAGAAGTATTTTTCCTAATTTAATACTACTTGTTTACTTAAATGTATCAATTATCTCCTTAATGGCTACTAGACTTTGTGTTGTCAGCCTCAGAAAGGGCTTCCATAGGCCGGATGCAATCGGGAGGCTGAAGCAGGCGGATCACAAGGTCAGGAGTTCGTGATCAGCCTGGTCAATATGGTGAAATCCTGTCTCTACTAAAAATACAAAAATTATCCAGGCGTGGTGGCAGGCACCTGTAGTCCCAGCTACTTGGGAAGCTGAGGCAGGAGAATCACTTGAACCCAGGAGGAGGCGGAGGTTGCAGCAAGCTGAGATCGCACCACTGCACTCCAGCGCCTGGGCGACCCAGCAAGACTCTGTCTCAAAAAAAAAAATAAAAATAAAAATAAGAAAAGGGTTTCTATATTCCAAGGCCATAAAAATATGCTGTCTATTATTTTCTCCAAGTACTTCAATAAATAGCTTTATAATTTTCCAAATCAAACTGTTTCAGTCCATTTAAAGAACAACTTATCATATTCCTTTCACAGTGACAATTCTAATTTAAACTCAGCCGGACTACGTTTGAGCTGATAAAGCTTTTTCTCACCATTAAAGGAGGAAAGCAATCACAGCAGGTCAGCGTCCTGGATGCATCAACACTGCCCTGACACCAGCACTCTGCTTACCTGAGACTACTCAGTAAGAATCTAGGATCAAAGGGTCCCCAAGCAACCTGAAACTAGGAGTTTCAAGAAAAACCAAAAGAAAGTTCTATCTGACATAGCAGATTACACATTCATGAACTAGTTACTCTGAAATGCAGCACAGATGAAGAATACAAAGTCAAGGAAAGAGTAGCAGGCCCGAAATAAGTTATTCAAAGGGATCTTTAAAAAGATATGACTTAAAGAAAAATACAACACTCAGGAAATTGGATAACCAACTGAATATGAGGCTTCAAGTTGCTTGTGTGGGAAGAGAGTCAAATTTAAACAAACTGATGTTAAGACGAGTAAAGAGACACTGGCTCAGAAGTTGGCAGAGTGTGCCAAGCTGAAGAGATGCAAGCCTGAGAAGGGATGTGCCCGCAGGCCTGATGGGCGGGAGAGAGGCCCAGCTTCTCCGAGGTCCGGCTGTCAAAACAAAATCTACCCTGGGAGAGAGCATGTGCCGGAACAGGCAATTGGAGCCTCCCAAGCAGCACACCTCAGAGCACGCATTTTCCTGCCCGCGTTCAGAAAACGAAAGCAATGGGCAAACCTGATAGGAAAATGTTTAAAAAGCTACCAATTAATAATGGTCATTTGGTTTCCTACTTGTGACATCTTTCATGATATTTATAAAATGTACCCAAATTTTGGCCTAAATTGTTCTCATATCTCAGATAACAGAGGGCAGAGATAGCTGTTAAAATATTTTTACTTGATTTAAGTTAAATTCAAATGCTCTAACGATGGCTATGCTTTCTGCATTTTACTAATTCTAGTTTCAGTTCATTTTTCTTTGCTTTCAAAGGATCTGATTAGATTCAATGTTAGACTGGATTCCCCACCCCCCGCTTTTTTTTTTGTTTTGTTTTATTACCTGCTAAATAACCTAGATGAAACAAATTTTAGACTTATACCAGTTTATATTAAACTACAAGTAAACCAAGGAATATATTTCCTAACAGAACATTACTTAAATCTGAGTTTTAATTTATTTTCATTAGCTAAACTGCTTCCACCTATCTTGAGATAATAGCTGGTCAGTCCCTTGAATTAAAATAAGATAAATATTTCTATTTTTTTGTTTGCCTCACTTATTCTATGATCACCTCATTACAATTCTCTTATTTAAAACGTTGTCCTTTATTAATGCAAACCCATCTCATGGGTGCTTTTGTGTAATTCAGTGAATCTCAACCGGCTTGGCTTTGTTCCTAGGTAACTTGGCTGTATCTGGAGACATTTTTGGTTGTCACAACCGAGGCAGTGGGCATGTGACTGGCACCTGGTAGGGAGAAGCTAGGAAGGCTGCTCAATATCCTGCAGTGCCCAGGACGGGTCCCATTAGGAAAGGGTGTGGGGTCTCAAATAGCAATGAGGCTCAGGCTGAGAACCCCTGGGAAAACTTCAAGTGAGGTATAACTACTATTCACGTTTCACAGTGAGTAACCCTTACTTCGCCAATGTTCTCAAGTAGTACAGAATGATAAAATATAGAAAAGTGTTCTTCAATTACTGTGATCACCTTGCCTGCAAATTTTAAATATCTGAGTCTAATTTGTAATTCAGAATGTCTACAAAAAGCTGTTTTGAAATGTATAAAACCTGCAGTTAGTATATGGTGATAAACTTAGATAAACTCACTTGGAAGGTCAATTGACAGATATTCTTTCTCTTTTGAGATGGAGTCTCACTCTGTCGCCCAGGCTGGAGTACAGTGGCACGATCTCGGCTCACTGCAGTGGCCGCCTCCCAGCTTCAAGTGATTCTCCTGCTTCAGCTCTCCGAGCAGCTTGGATTACAGGTGCCTGCCACCACACCTAGCTAATTTTTGTATTTTCAGTAGAGATGGGGTTTCACCATGTTGGCCAGGATGGTCTCAAACTCCTGACCTCAGGTGATCCACCTGCCTTGGCCTCCCAAAGTGCTGGTGGGATTATAGGTGTGAGCCACTGCGCCTGGCTAATAAACAGATATTCTATAAGCAAATAATTGTAAGTGATATGATTATTAGGCCTGATAGAATGTAAAACCTTTTATGTAGTTAAAAAAAAATCAACAAATAACATGTCCTAAGGCCCATTCATTTCTAAAAATGTAAGCAGTAACAATATTTTAATTCTTTTTTTTTTAACTTTTTTTTTTTTAACGTGTAGAGATGGGATTTCACTGTGTTGCCCAGCCTGGTCTCAAACTCCAGCACTCAAGCAATCCACCTGCCTTGGCCTCCCAAAGTGTTGGGATTACAGGCGTGAGCTACTGTGCCCAGCAGCAACAATATTTTGATATCTATCTTCTTAATTTTCTTCTTGTCATTTACTCTGTGTCATCATTTGGCAATAAATGAAATAGAAAAATTCACCTAGTCAAATTTTAATTAAAATTAATGTAAAATTTCCTTGTATTCTTCTCAAGTCATCCCACTATTCTAAGTTTCCTGGAAGCAATACAATAAGAGTACCAAGTGCTGAGTGCCTGGATCTGGTAGACTTTCACATGCATTGCTTCTATTTGCAGGATGAAGGCCTCCAGCTCTGAGAGTGTAAGCAGCATTCCAGGGCCAGGGAATCCATTTCCTGATCCAGGCCAAGGCTCTGACACTGACCTCCTTAACAAGACCCTCCTTTTCTTCCTCTTATTTCCATGACTTTATCTAAGAGGGTATTTGCAGTTTCTGGGGTCTGTGTTCATATCATGACAGACTTCTCAAAGCAACCCTCAATTAACACCCTGCCTTTTCTCTTATAATAAATTTTGCAAACAGTCATTATCAGGCTTAACAGGTGAGTTCTTTGTTAGTACCCAACAGAAATGCCACATAACAACCTAAAAGCGACTTTGTTTATGCTTTTGGGGGATGGCAATAGCTATAATGCATCACAAGCTTTCACAAATATGCTCTGCTTTCAGTAAAGCCAGCCACATCCAGAAGGAGGAAGTGAGACGTACCTGGTGATTGTTGCTGGCAGCCGACGAACTGGCCTGAGCTGTGCTGGCTGAGAGAGAATCAAGGAAGGCTTGGTCAGCCACTGAATTTCCACAAGAAAATTGATCTTTTCCATCACTGGGTAAAATCTGAATAGTAGAAAGAGGCACAATTATTTTCATGCATTAGGGTCACTTCAGGGAGTCTGATGAGGGCAAGGAAGAACTGTCAAAAAGCATTTATATTCTTCAATGCTACAAATTTCTCTCTGAGCACTGCTTTCGCTGCATACTTGTATTTTGATGGGTTGTATTTTCATTTTCATTTAGTTCAAACTATTTTTTAATTTCTTGCGATTTCTTCTTTGATCCATGCATTATTTAGAAGTGGGTTGTTCAATCTTTAGAGATCTTCCATCTATCTTTCTGTTTTGATTTCTAGTGTGATTCCATTGTCGTCTCAGGGAAGACACTGCATGATTTCTTTCAAACATGTTGAGGTATGTTTTATGGCTCAGAATATGTGGTCTGTCTTGGAGAATGTTCCATGGAAGCTTGAGAAGAATGTATATGTGGCTGTGGTCTGATGAAGCAGTCTATAGGCATCCACAAGTGGACATCAATCTATTGATGGTGCTGAGTTCAACCACGTCCTTACTGATTTTCTGCCTGCAGGATCTACTTCTAACAGAGGGGTTTTTATATTCTTAAAAGGTAAGCAAACCCAAGAATATCTGTAATCACTAGTCCTTTCTATAAGCAGAATCCTAGAAAATCCAATTACTGCCAGTATCAACTTAAATCCTCAGATTTTTCTCAATCTTGTCAATTTGTAGGCTCCTGGATGCAAAGTGCATACAAATAAAACAAGACTTCAACACAAGACCTACAGATTGAGGCCAGGGGTCTGTGAACAGGGGTTTGCAGTTGTATGGAAAAGGCTGTGGTATGTGCATGGGCACATGTTTCTGAGGGAAAGCCTAGAGACTGCATCAGATTCTCTGAGGGGTCACGACTCCCCACCCCTCACTGTCTATCAAGAACAGAAAGATGGCCTTCGATATCACTCTGCAGCCAGGTCCCAGGTCTCCTGGAGGTGAACCAAAGGTACCTTTACTCTTGATCTAGCTCCAGTTGTACTCACAGGGCATCAGGAAACCTTCGCTTTTTTCTGTCACCCAACATGAAAGACAAGCTTACCAAGAAGCTGCACATGCTCGGTTTGCAGCGACCAAAAGACAACCAGCAGGGGGCGCCAGGCGGTTGGCTCAGCTGGGGGAGTCCCAGGCAGGGCCAGCCCAGGCTGTTGTGTTGCTCTCCTGGGTACCCGACCTAACAGCTCTACCCAGGAGATCCCCACAGCAGCTCACCCAAGACACCCCTCTGTCCATGGGAATGGGAGAAGGAACTGAGATACACACTTAAAAAAATCTATTTAACTGTGAATTAATTGTACAATAAACAGTATTATAGACGGCAGCAATATTAGCAAAGGAAAAATACGTTATATGTATCATATATATTTAAAATATATATTACTAAATATGTATCATATATATTTAAAATATATATTATTAAATATATATTTAAAATTTATGTAATATCGATATACTGATACATAGCTTCATATGTTATTAAATTATACAATTTATAATATATTTATACATATTTATATTATAGACAATATTAGCAAAGGAAAAACATTAACGTCTATTCAGACTAATTAAAAGTTGCTGTCCCTGGAATAAACTTAATCTAAATATTTATAGTCATTCTTTGGAGCTTGGATCTACAGGTAATATTTTTCTTAGTTCTATTTCAATGTACTTTCCATATTTTATATAGTTAACATTTATTATATTTACAATGGAAATTTTATTTTACAAAAAGTTGCTGACTTCCTGAAAGTTGATAATTCATAAAAAGATGCTGACAAAGAATGAGCTCTAATGAATGAATGACAGGAAGCTCTTACTTCAACATAATCCGTAGGAACCAGCCCTCGTTCTCCTTTGATGTTTCTTCCTTCCAGCCATCCTCCACCTACATCCTAATAAGTCACCAAAGAAAAACAAAAAACAAAAAGAAAAAGATTAGAGTTGAGATTTCCTGGAGAAATTTTGTGTGGAGGAATTGTTATACACAAAAAAGTAATTAACATTAAGCTTTTTATTCCTAGAGAACACTGTTCAAAATCTTAAATTCTTAAGCCTTCTCTTTACTTCAGAAAATGATGTAACCTAAAAACAAGAAAAATCAAACTTCAATAATAAGTGATAAAAGACTGAAAACAGCTGATGATTAGATGACCTGCATCTTGTCTGTGTACTGGTCTGTGGCAGATGATAAAAGCAGCTTGCAGCTCTGAATGTGAAGCGGTGGGATGCGCACCCCAAGCTTGGAATCTGCCCTCTGCCACCTCACTGGTCAACACAATCAGGTGGAAAGCCTCCAGGGAATCCAGAACTTGCCTCAAGGGCTTCTGCACACTTCAGCTGGCTCTTCTGGCACCCAAGCCACTATATGAATGAATGTGGGTTGCTAGATGATGACAGAGACCCAGTTTCCCTGTTGCCCCATCCAAAGCCAGCCAACCCGGAGAACTGTCAGAATCATGAGTGAGGCTAGCTTAGACCAGTCAGTCCCCAGCAGGGTCCAGTGACTGCAGACACATGCAGCGCAGCTCAGGAGAACCATCCAGCTGACTTGTAGATTCCTGAGCAGTAACAAACGGTTATGGGGTTAAACTACTACTATAACCCTGTTATGCAGAAAAAGTGAACTGATTCATGGTTTCTTAGTTCTCCTGGATAAATAATATTAATAAACTAAGTAATAAAGTAGAACTCTATATACCAGGATTGCCATTTCACTCTATGATCAAAGGAGAAATTGTAACTTTTAGTCAGAATAAAAGTTGCTATCCTTGGAAGAAACTTTATCTAAATATTAAGCTATTAATGTTAAAATTAATATTATTAATTATTAGCAATGTTAAGTGGCAAGTCCTACTTTCTCATCTTAACATACTAAGAGTTTTTAAAGTTTTAAAATAATGCCCTTATTAGTTAATAATTATCTGAATCTGAATAATCACATTCTCTTAAAAAATCACTTTAAGCCACAACTTTGTCACTTTCTGACCACAATAGCAACTTGAGAACAATACTGTTTTACCAAGAAAACTGAAATACTTCAATAAAAAAATTAGATGAGGCCAGGTACGGTGGCTCACACCTGTAATCCCAGCTACTGTGGAGGCTGCAGCATCAGAATTGCTTAAATCCAGGAGGCAGAGGTTACAGTGAGCCAAGATCATGCCACCTCACCCCAGCCTGGGTGACAGGGTGAGACCCTGTCTGCAAAAAAGGCAAAAAAAAAAAAAAAAAAAAAAAAAGGTTAGTAAGACTTAAGAATCTTTAATCTCTGCTATGATTAAAAATGCATCTATAAACTTATACACATCTAGCATTCTTTAAATTTTTAAAAATTATTATTATACTTTAAGTTCTAGGGTACACGTGCACAACGTGCAGGTTTGTTACATATGTATACATGTGCCATGTTGGAGTGCTGCACCCATTAACTCGTCATTTACATTAGGTGTATCTCCTAATGCTTTCCCTCCCCCATCCTCCCACTCCACGAGAGGCCCCAGTGTGTGATGTTCCCCTTCCTGTGTCCAAGTGTTTTCACTGTTCAGTTCCCACCTATGAATGAGAACATGTACACGTAGCATATTATACAAAATTACTACATAATCTTTTACTAACCAGTGTTTTTTTTTTCTTTTTTTTTTTTTTTTTGAGACAGTGTCTCATTTTGTTTCCCAAGTTGATGTGCAGTGGTGCAATCTTGGCTCACTGCAGTCTCGAACTCCTGGGCTCGAGTGACCCTCCCACCTCAGTCTCCCAAGTAGATAGGATTACAGGTGCGCACTACTACACCCGGCTAAATTTTTGTATTTTTTGTAGAGATGAGGTTTTGCCATGTTACTCAGGTTGGTCTTGAACCGCTGAGCTCAAAGTGATACACCCGCCTTGGCCTCCAAAAGTGCTGGGATTACAGGCGTGAGCCACTGCACGCGGCCCATTCTTTTTTTAATCCAAGACATATAAAGTATGTTTTCTAAATATGCTCACTATTCAGAACTACTATTACTTCTGCCGTTCCTCATTCTCCTTCCTTGATCTTTGCACTGCCATAGTCCTCACTCTCTCCTTCCACAGGAGTTCTGTGCGAGAGCACGCGAGTGTGCGTGTGCATGAGAGCAGGTGAGCGTGTCTGAGGGGCATGTGCGTGCTTGCACGGGTGAGTGCTGCATCTGTGTGAGGAGAGTGTGGGTGTGTGAGAGCAGGTGAGAGTGTCTGAGGGGTGTGCATGCGCTTGCACGTGTGAGTGCTGCATCTGTGTGAAAGCATGAAAGTGTGGGTGTCTGTGAGAGCAGGTGAGAGTGTCTGAAGAGTGTGTGCACTCGCACGGGTAAGTGCTGCATCTGTGTGAGAGCATGAGAGTGTGAGTGTGAGCGCAGGTGAGAGAGAAGGCGGGTGTGCGTGCTCACACGTGTGAGTGCAAATGTGAGAGTGTGAGCATGGGGATGTGAGAGAGCAGGTAAGAGTGTCTGAGGGGGGGTGTGTGTGCTTGCACGTGAGAGTGCTTGTGTGAGAGCATAAGTGTGGGTGTGCATGAAAGCAGGTGAATGGGTGGTGTGCTCACACGTGAGTGCGTATGTGTATGTGTTGAGAGCATGAGTGTGGGTGTGCGTGAAGGCAGGTGAGAGTGAGGGGGTATGTGTGTGCTCGCACGTGTGAGTGCATACGTGTATGTGTGACAGCATAAGCATGGGTGTGTGAGTCAAGAGGGTGTGTGTGTGCTCGCATGTGTGAGTGCTGCCCATGTGTGCGAGCATGCGAGTGTGGGTATGTGTGAAAGCATGCAACTGTGGGTGTGTGTGAGAGCAGGTGAGCATGAGAGGGTGTGTGTGTAAAAGTGCATATGTTAAAGAGTATGTAAAAGTGTATGACAGCATGAGAGGTGTACGAGGGTGCAAGGGTATGAGTGCATGTGTGTGCGTGTGCACGCATAAGGGTGTATGCAAGTGTGTGTGGGGGTATGCACAAGAACATGAGAGAGTGCGTGTGAGAGTACGTACATGGGTGCGTGTGTGTGCCTGTGCACATGGACAGGGAAAGGTTGGTGAGGTCTGATGGGGCCCACGGTGGGGTGTCTCACACACCTGCAGCTGACAGAATGCTGCCAGAGAGGAATGACCCGGCCACACTGGCCGTTTAGACAGACCCTGGGCTTGAGGGAGAGGCCAGTGAAGAAGATGCACGGTCCAGACAAGAGGATGCGAGCTCAGCTCAGGGCGCTGGCAGGAAGCGCTGGGTGGAGAGGAGAGGCTGGACTGAGTACAACTTTACGGAGAGAAACCAATGGCTTTCAGTGACTTAGCCTTGGTTCACTGAATGGAAAGGCGCCACAACAGAAATACAGAGAAGTAGGAGTAGGCCGAGCGTCGCATGAGTGATGAGCTGAGTCTTGACGTGGTCAGTTTGAAGTGCTTGTGAAAAAACTAAGTGAAGGTGTCTGGGACACAGCTGGAAGACCCCCTCTGAGGCTGGAGCCACACGGGGAAGCTGCAGATACAGGTTTAAAGTCAGCACAGAGACGGCAATACAAAAATCTGAGACCGCACAGTATAAGGAAATGGGCTGAAGATGGAAAGACGTGGGAATCCCAACACTTGCAAGGCAGAGAGGGGAGGGACACAAGAGGACAGCCAGCAAGGCTGGGGAGAGGGGTGTGGGATCCAACATGTTCTACAGTGCAGACACAACAAGCTTCCTTCTGGTAACATTTAGTAAGAAACACTGGCATGCAGACCTCTCTGGAAAACCAGGAGCACAGGGCAAGGGCTAGATTTCCTATCTTCGTATCTCCAGGGTACCTTTCCCAGGACTGCACACATATTAAGTATGTGAGTGACAGTCACGAGGGAGAGGACACAGAAGAGACACGCTGCAGTGTGGGGTCCAGAGGCGGAGGCGTGGACCAAGGAGAGGGATGCACAGGGCAGTGTCACGAAATCAGCCAGGTGAAGAAAGGGTAACGACAGGTTCAAATTTTACTCAGTTTACAAAGACGAATTCTCCCTATCTGCTTTTGTTCCTTCTCCCTCTATATGAACCTGCAATGAAATACTATTGATACAATTTTTGTTGCAACATTATTTCAAATGATGTTTATCTCATAATTTTGCTACATATTTTAAGAACAGTTACAAAAAGTTACATGTAAAAAGGACAATTAAATGTAATGAGACAAATATCACACAGAAATAATGGAAAAAACCATAACAGAATCTTGGGCAAAGATTGGACAAAAAATGAATATTGTTTGCCTCTAAGCTTCCTGACAACACAGACCATAACAGAAATCCAACAGTCTATGAAGATTTTATGTCATGAAACAAAATGTGCCCAATCTCCAGGAGAAAGAACCTGAGATAAGAGTTCACATAGATGCTTATCAGGGAGGCATAATAAACCTAGTTATATAAGCAGAGACACACACACATCTGAAGAGTGTGTTTATGTATGTGTACACATGTATACATGAGTGTACCTTGAAGATGCATGTGTGTATGTGTATGTACACAAGATCAAACAGGGTTTTGTAAAGATGCAGAAATGCTTTTTATATATATAGTTGCTTCTTGTTCGAATAAAAGCTGAGGCAATATCTTGTAATTCAGCAAAGGGAACTCCACTGGGAGCTGAGCTAACTCCACCAGAGCTGGTCTAAGTATATTGCTTTCTGGCAATCTAATCTGATTTAGGAAAAGAGTTTAGAAAAATGATGACAGGATCAATCAGTTAAGACATTTAGGAAAATCACCATCATCTTTTACTTATTCTAGAGACACAGTATTATCGTGCTAGGGGTAAACACACTGAACTACGTTCCAGGACAATTATGGGGTACCTAAAAGGTAAGATAAACATATCAAGGAAGATACAGAATAAGCAGACCTAATAAACTCAATTACATACATAGCTGTCTTTAGGGAATTTTTTTTCTATATTTATATAATAGCTTCTTACTTCACCATCAATACTTCATAAGCAACAGGAAAAAAATCACGTGGGTTTGAATGATTAACTTACAAAAAAATAAAATCTTAGAATAAGTCCACAGGGGACAATCAGATTTGAATGTACAGTTCTCTTACCGGATTTGTGATTGTGATGATTTCTCCTTCATTAACTGTCAGTTCATTATTTCCAGGTTCAGCAGCAAAATCATACATAACCCGAGCCTATCAGGAGTGGAGAGGAAAAGAGGATGTTACAAACATAGACGGAGCAGTAAAAACACAAAAGGTGCACAGTTCACTTTCTAAGCACGCTGGTACGAACATGACAGTGGCTGCGGCTGTTTTGGAAGAAAGGAAGACATTACCAAAATGACTCATCTGCTCTACTGTGAGGAAGAGTAACACCAACGGTGATAGCCCTGTTCTGTTCCGGAGGCAGGGAAGGTTTCTGGCAGCTGCCCACACTGCATTTAGAGATCAGCCCTAAAAAAGTTACTCAAAATATACCTATTTTGGTTGAGTGCAACAGCTCACACCTGCAATCCTAGCTACTTGGGAGACTAAAGAGCAGGAGGATTGCTTGAGGCCAGGAGTTCGAGACGAGCCTGGGCAATAAAGTGAGATTCCATCTCTACCAAAAAATTAAAGAAAAATTAGCTGGGCATCGTAGCCAGCACCTGTAGCATCAGCTACTCAAAAGACTGAGGCAGGAGGATTGCTTGAGCCCAGGAGGTCAAAGTTACAGTGAGCCGGGATCATGCCACTGCACTCACAGGCATGAGCCACCACGCCCGGCTGGGGTAGTTTTTGTTTTTGTTTTGTTTTTGAGACACAGTCTCACTCTGTCACCAGGCTAAAGTGCAGTGGCACAATCTCGGCTCACTGCAAACTCTGCCTCCCAGATTCAAGCAATTCTCCTGCCTCAGCCTCCCAAGGAGCTGGGATTACAGGCATACACCATCACACCCAGCTAATTTTTGTATTTTTAGTAGAGAAAGGGTTTCACCACGTTGGCCAGGATGGTCTCGATCTCTTGACCTCATGATCCGCCCACCTCGGCCTCCCAAAATACTGGGATTAAAGGGTGAGCCACAGTGCCCGGCTGGTGTTTTTTAAAAACATGTTGCATCAACCTCGATCCTTCCTGCCATGAGGACAAACAGGAGAGAAACGCGGGCAGGGGATGGACTGGAAGGAAGCGACTCCTCAGAGAGGAGCCCGGGAGCAGCAGAGCCACACTTGGGGGCACGAGGAACCCGCTGTTGTGTTATTGGTCCTCAAGAATCCTACTGAAATTTTTAACAAATCCAGCCGAATCCAATTAGTTTCCAAAAATAGAATACCTAAGCCTCTTGTTTACTAAGCTTAGAATGTAGTGAAACAGAACGTGAAACAAGTGAGAAAGAAAGAAATGGAAACGGCCTCACACATTTAAATATTACTAAGCACTTACTCACTGCTACAGTTAAGAGGGTTTGGACCCTCCAAAACTCGTGTTGAAACTGAACCCCCAAGGCAGTGGTGTTGGGAGGTGCGGCAAATGGGGGTGTTTAGGTCACGCAGGCTTTGTCCTCATGAGGGGATCAACACTGCTACAAAAAGGGCTTGCGGGAGTGGGTTTACTCTCACCCATCCTTCTGTTGTGTGAGGACACAACACCCTTTCCCCTGGAGGAGGGGGCACTCAAGGCGCCGTCTTGGAAGCAGAGCCGGGCCCTACCCTGCCAGCACCTAGATCTTGAACGGCCTACCTCCACAATTATGAGAAATAAATTCTGTTCTTTGTAAGTTACCCAGTCTTAGATCTCCTGTTGTAAGTACAAAACAGACAAGGACACTCACAGAAAAATGTTTATAAACCTTGTAAGTTTATTTAAAACACTGAATTAAGATTTAAACAGATGCTTCTTACAAATCTGAACTGAGAATAATTTTGGAGGACAAAAGGATTTAATAACCATATCTCCAAATGAGTATAACATGTCAATAAAAAAAAAATTGACTATTCTATTCAGCCTAGAGACGCTAAAGCTTCAATGAAACTGAAAGCCTTTGGGTGTCATCTCCCAGCACCCCTCTTTTCTCTTTCCTATCCTTGCATTTTGCCTACACCTGGTTTCTCACTTTCCCCTTCTCACTCTCTTGTCTACCACTAACAGTATCCAAACAGAGAGAGAGGCTGCCCTCAACCCCAATTGCCAGTCTATTTTCCATGTGGCCTTTGAAAGAAATGGTCCATTTTCCTACACTGCCTTTTCCACCGTTAGCTATACTTCAAGAACTCATTCTTCAACTATTTCCAAGAGCTAAATTTCCACCTAGTCCTGGTCAGTGGATAACTCCAAACTATATATTCAATACGTATTGTCAACCACAACTAATCTCTTCAACAGAAATTTCAAAAAGTGTTACAGATGACATGAATGGCTACTAGACATCAATCTCACATATCTGTTCCATTAACTACTAATCTACTTAGCAGTAAAATAAACATTAATGGATTCAAAGCTCTCCATTCAACGCTCCAGAAACTAGAATACCAAGTGTGCAAGCACACATCTGCCCACAATGTGCATAATCCATTCTTAACACATACTTCCTTTTCTGAGAGAAGAGAGGAGTTGACAATACGCATTCTAACTGACTATGTTGTACATATCTGTTACTCTGCCCCACATCCCTTCCTTTTGGAAACTGGATAATCAGAAATTCTTTCTCAGAGCTCTTCGGTATGGGAGCTGGGGACAGTGCTCCTTCTCTCTGGTATTGTTGTCAATGGCTAACTGGCTGAGGTGTGGAGAAAGTCTGTCTGAAAAATGAAGTCAATGTAGCACAGAATGCAAAGAGAAACAGTGTCCTGCTCGAAGGACAAGCTTGACACTCATTCTCCCCATGGAAGACTTCTCTGTTACTGGAGCCAATGTATCTTCTTTCGTACTAATGTGAGTCCACATCTCGTCACTTGCAATCTAGAGAGTCCAAGTTAATACAAACCAATAACCCCAAACCAAAGAATTTATTAAGGAAACATTCTAGGTAAAAAAAAAAAAAAAAAAAAAAAAACCAACAAAAATCAAAAACAAAACAAAAACAAAAAAAACTGGCCATAAGAACTAAGAACTACCTGTATTTATTATGCAAAAATGAAAACAAAAAAAAAACTAGATCCTAAAATGAACAACAACAGAGAATTCAACAGTTCCAAATAGGAAGGAAAAAAAATCCACAAAACCCTGGCAATGAAAAAAGTTCATGTGAGGGTTAGAAGGCAAAAGCTAAGGCCCCATTCTTAAGTATCTACCTCTCTGACTGCATATAAATCACAATTACATCTTGGGAAAAAAGCAATAAATCTTCAACAATGTTGCTCCCCATCTTTAAAACAGAAAAGTACAACTAAAAAATAAAATATGTAAATCTTCAGAAATTCCAGGGAAAGGAGGACTTGACATCCTTGAGAAGTGAAGTTCTGCATAAAGAGTAGGTAATATTTCTATATATAACTAGTTTACCTGGTTAAATGGCAAGCTTGTTTAACTTAAGCACATTCATGACTTATAAAATTTTATAATATTTAACGCCTTCCTCAAGCTTATCTTGGCTTATTAAGATTATCAGAAGAAACAGAACTTACTTTCACAGACCTTGAATGTTATTATGCTATTAACATATGTTGATGTATTTGTCCTTAATCTAAATGGTGAAGGCATAAATGCTTTTCAATATAAGTAGTCCCTCCTCCTCCACAGTTTTATGTTCCTCGGTTTCAGTTAACTGCTATTAAATGCAGTTGGAAAATATTAAATAGAAAATTCCAGAAATAAACAATTATCAGTTTTAGAGTCCATGCCGTTCTGAGTAGCATGATGCAATCTCACACTATCCCACCCGGGATGTATGTGAATCATCCCTTTGCCCAGCATCTCTGCACCGCAGACACCACCCACCCGACAGTCATGTAGTAGCCGTTCCAATTAGCAGACTGACTATCAGGCATGGCAGTGCTCATCTTCAAGTCATCCTTATTTTACTTATCATGATCCTGATGCATAAGAGTGGTGTTGCTGGCATACTACAATAACTGTTCTATTTTACTATTAGTTATTCTTGTTCATCTCTTACTGTACCTAATTTATAAATTAACTTTGTCATAGACATGTATAGAAAAAACATAGTATAGATAAGGTTTGTTACAACCCTTGGTTGCAGGCATCCCTGGAGATCTCGGAACATATCCCCCGTCCATACAGGGGAACTACTGCATATCAGTGATTTCCACAGCTTTTGTTCAACCTTGTGCTTACTCCGTTGTTATTTGAACCAAATACAGAATATTATAGTTATCACCATGAAATTTCAAGCTATTAGATTCAACCAATTGCTCCAATCTACTAAGAGCTTTCTGAATTCTGAAGCCATCACCCAATTCTCCCTTATCTTTTCCTGCTGGGAGTCATCTGAAAGCTGCACACTTTCCGTAGAAAGAGCACACTTTCTACAAAGAGCCAACTGTAGAAAGAGCACACTTTCTACAGTTTCATCAGTGTCATTATTCAAATTGTTAAACTATGGCAGGTCCAACTCAGCTGTATGTGGTAAGAAGCTCCAAGGGGATATGGGTCAATTAATTATGTTCTCAGAATGTTGCTCTTAAAATTTCCAAAGAAGGAAATGAAGTTTCCTTAAATGTTTAGAAGCAATTTCTTTAATAATCCATTCAAAAGTATAGTCAAGATGAAAGAAAGTTTTAACAGTTGTTCTAGTAAAATATCTTTTCCCAACAGAAGAAATTTCTAAAAAGAACTGGTAGCAGCAATTGAGAATGAATAAAAATTTTTAAATATTTTGTATGTAAAATTTTCAGGAATAAACTACTGGTGAATTGATATGTTCTTTAAACATGTTTTTTCCTAAAATAGGTTTATATCTGTTATTCTGAAATAAATGCACTTAGAGTAATTTGTTAAACTGATGGTCAATTAGATAAGCAGTTTGGGAAATTTTCAAGTCAAACAGAAATGTAAATAGAAATTCACTGAGCAGAATTATAAATTCCAAATAAACACTTAGAGTAAACTTAAATCTGAGTGTAACAAAAGGCAATTGTACAATTCTAGGGGAGCAAAGTTCCGAATACTTAAAATACATAAATCAAATCGTACCATACTCTTCCAAACTACACTCCCTCTCTCTAGTTCACTCATGCAGAACAGCTCTGGAAAGTACTTAGACCACAGGAAATACGAACTGAGGCTACACTGTAACCAGACTTCTACAGATTAGGATGATTTTAAGAGTCATTCTACCCACACTCACCCAGATCAAAGCTTCTATATGCGGTGTACACAAGAACAATTAGACAAAGATATCTTAACAGTGATTTGATGTGGTGGCATCAACTGGCCATATCACACGTACCATCACCATTACCAAGTAATGTGCCAAAACAGATACTTCTGAAACCCACGTGTGACTGCCTGTTCTGTGCCTTACTTCATAATTAAACACACAAAACTTTAATTTAATTGGATATTTTATTGTATCCAATAAAATAAACTGCATCTCACTCTGTCACCCAGGCTAGAGGGCAGTGGTGCAATCATGACTCGCTGCAGTCTCGAACTCCTGGGCTCAAGCGATCCTCCTGCCTCAGCCTCCTGATAGGACTATAGGCACATGCCACCACTCCTGGCTAATATTTTATTTTTTAAAGAGACACGATCTCACTATGTTGCCTAGGCTGTTTTTTTAAGGCCATGTCAAAATGGCTGTATCATACAAAACACTTTGATTTGATGGCTTTAAATGAGGGGTTGCTTTTCCTTTCTCTGTACAGGACCAGATAGTAAATATTTTAGAGTTTGCAGGCCATTCAGTCTGTCTCTGCTGCTGCAGTGCAAAAGCCACCACAGACAATATATAAACAAATGGATATGACCGTGTTCCAATGGAACTTTATTTACAAACTGCACATGACAGGCTAGATTTTGTTCATAGGCCAAAATTTGCTGACCCCTATATCACGACCTGGAACAAAATTATTATGTAAAGATCACTAATCTTAACATAAGGCAGAAGTCATAAAGGAAAGAATATTTTCAATTCAGATCACAAAGTGTTAATCTTCTAAAACATAAAGAGTTTCTGGAACTCAAGATAAAGACCAGCAACCTAATATAAAAATGGGCAGAGGAACAAACAGTTCATTAAAGAATACAATGGCCCTTAAATGCATGACAAAATGCTCAATCTCACACACCAAGAAAGACAAATTAATCTGGTAGACACTGCCAGATCCCCACTGCCTCAATTTGGGGTTGTACTATTTAAACTTCTACCAGTATTATATACGAAAGCAACATTTTTCTACAGCTTCACAAACAGAATAAATAACTCCACTTTTGTACTTCTGCAAATCAGATGCTAAGGAATGCTACCCCAATATAGCTTCTACTAACAGGCAACTGATTAAATAAACCAGGCTATGCCATCAAAATGGAATATTATACAGCAACAAGAGAATGAGAACAATCTATATACTCAGACATGGAATGAATACATGGTCAAAAAAGGTCGATTGTGGAATGGGGCATATAGCATGCTACTTTTTTCATGAGTAGAATACTTGTATTTGCCAGTATTTCCATAAAGAAGCATCAGATAAATAAAACAAGAAATTAACTTTAAATTGGTCACCTAGAAAGATGGGAGAAGAAAATTAGTGATAACACAAGTGGTAGTGACATTTCTCATTATGTTTCTTTTCTTTTTCTTTTTTTTTTTTTTTTGAGGCGGAGTCTCGCTCTGTCGCCCAGACTGGAGTGAAGTGGCCGGATCTCAGCTCACTGCAAGCTCCGCCTCCCGGGTTTACACCATTCTCCTGCCTCAGCCTCCCGAGTAGCTGGGACTACAGGCGCCGTCACCGCGCCCGGCTAGTGTTTTGTATTTTTTAGTAGAGACGGGGTTTCACCATGTTAGCCAGCATGGTCTCGATCTCCTGACCTCGTGATCTGCCCGTCTCGGCCTCCCAAAGTGCTGGGATTACAGGCTTGAGCCACCGCGCCCGGCCTATGTTTCTTTTCATATCATTTAATTTTAACTGTGTGTGTGTATATTACCTGTCCAAGAATTCTAAATTAAAATGAGAGGAAAAAGACATCATGTACAGTAATGGTGAAAGATGAAATATTTAGGAATAAACTTAAGAAATGTGTAAAACCTATCTGGAAAAAAACTTTAGAATTTCTCAAATGACACAGAAAATTGGAAAAAATGGAGAGTATGTGATAAAGTTTGGCTGTGTCCCCACCCAAATCTCACCTTGAACTGTAATAATCCACAAGGGTCAAGGGCAGGGCCAGGTGGAGATAACTGAATCATGGGGGTGGTTCCCACACACTGTTCTCATGGTAGTGAATACGTCCCATGAGATCTGATGGTTTTATAAAGGAGAGTCCCCCTGCACAAGCTCTCTTGCCTGCCACCATCTAAGATGTGCCTTTGCTTCTCCTTTGCCTTCCACCATGATTGTGAGGCCTCCCAAGCCATGTGGAATTGTTAGTCCATTAAATCTCTTTTCTTTATAAATTACCCAGTCTCGGGTATGTCTTTACTAGCAGTGTGAGAACAGACTAACACAGCAAGGTAGAGTGTAACAATGGCCGCAGTAAATCCTCCCACCCCTATATCAATACCAATTTGCAATATGACTTTGTCACTCCTCCCATCAAGACTCTGGATGACGGCCGGGTGCGGTGGCTCATGCCTGTAATCCCAGCACTTTGGGAAGCCGAAGCAGGCAGATCACCTGAGTACAGGAGTTCGAGACTAGCCTGACCAACAGAGAGAGACCCCGCCTCTACTAAACATACAAAAATTAGCTGGACGTGGTGGTGCATCCCTGTAATCCCAGCTACTCGCGAGGCCGAGGCAGGAGAATCACTTGAACTCGGGAGGTGGAGGTTGCGACAAGCCGAGATCGCGCCACTGCACTCCAGCCTGGGCAACAAGAGCAAAACTCCATCTCAAAAAAAAAGAAAAAAGAAAAAAGACTCTGGACGAGTTCATGTGCTTACTCTGGTCAACAGAACGATAGCATATGTGATACTAACATAGGCATGAAAAGCATTTATACATGGGGTGGGGGCTGCCCTCTCTTGCTGCCAGGATCACCTGTGCTACCACTGAACCTGTCTGGGTTAGTAAGTCTGCTGATCCAAGACCACATGGAAAGAGGCCCGCATCATCCTAGCTGTATAAGGTGAGACCCCAACATGAAGAAAAGGCCACCTAAGACTATCCAGCTTCAGATGGGCTCTGCAGACCACAAGAACCACGCATTGTCAGTCCACAGAACTGTAAGAAATACCACATATTTGTTATGTCATTAAGTTTTGGGGTATACAACAAAAATGGGTTCATACAAAGAGTCTCCCCGTATTTTTGGATGAGAAGTCCCAGTATCACCAACAGCACCTCTCCCCCTCCTTCATTAATTCTAATAAAACTACAAATAGGATTTTTTTTTTTTCTGAAACAGGACAAACTAATCCTAAAATTCATTTGGATATATATAAACAAACAAGAATGGCCCCCAATCTTTTTTTTTCATTAAAAAAAAAAAACAAGGAAAAACTAGAAAAGTACAAAGTCCACAAGTCCCAACGACATACAGAAATGTAGGTACCACAATAAAGATGGCATTTTATTGTTTTAGAACAAATGAGTGACTATCTGGGGGAAAAAAATGAATTCCTACCTCACTTCTCCCAACAGAATAAATCATACGATGGGTCAAAGATTAATTTTTTTTTTTAAAGGTAATCACATACCTAGTGCCCAGATTGGGATTTCTGAGCAGCATTTTTCATTAAAAGGAACCAGACTTACTTAGAGAAATGGCTGACTCCGGGTTTCAGGGGAAAAAAACAAGAACCCCATATAAAACATACAAGATGGGCCTGGAACATCTTATCCTATCAGATTATCAAAGACACTAGCAAAGCCTACTGGTTGTGTCAAAAAGACACAGGCACCAACCTGAAGACGAGCTTGCTGTCCAAATGTGGAACAATACAAGCATCAATAGGGACTGAAACAGTGAATTTGCTTAAACTCATGAGTTCATAATTATAAAACTAATTGGTTATCATTATAGAATAGTAGGAAACAAATTCATTTTGACAACTGGTAAATAAAGGCCAAAAAAAATAAACCATTTATCCTTTTAAAACTGTACTATTAAGTAACCAAGTACTAGATAAAAGTTTCTCTTTATACAAGCATTTCAGTTGATAAATGAAGGAATAATAGAATGAGATCATTTTTTTCAATCCCCAAAGATTTAATTCATCTAAGCATAGTGCATCACAAAGACAACCAGACATTACTTGCCTTCTGATGGAACACAATCCCAGTTATGAAATATACTTGGAAAAAAAAGAATGTGAATCTTATTCACCCTCTAAATCCTAGTAACAATTTATAAGAAATACAAAAGAATATATTAAACTATGTAATGAGGGTAAGGTAAGAAACAGGTACTACAGAAATCCATTCTAACAAATAAGTCCCAAAGACAAAAACAAGTAGGGGATAAGGGTTGGGGGGGAGGTAATGGAACCTATAAATGAAGAGAAGATTGATCATAATAGCAATATGTAGACTTTATTAGGATTTTGAATCCAACCGCAGAAATGATTATGAAATCTGAATTCTTAAAGGACTGTGATATTTAAAAGTATTCATTTTTTAGGCATCAAAGTAGTACTGATTATATTTTTAAAAGACTTTCCTCTTTCCTCCCCATCTTTAGAGGTATACACGAAAATACTTATAAATGAAGTGTTAAAATACCTGCCATTTCTCCAAAAATAATGCAGGAGCAAGAGACACTGATGGGGTCTTGATGAAATAAAAAGGCTATGAGCTGGTCAGTTGCCAAAGGTGGACAGGGGTTACAAAGAGCTTTATTACACTCTTCTACTTTTGAATATGTTTGGCATGATCCACAATAAAAGGTATTTTTAAAAAACCATAAAAAACACCAAAGAAAATAAAATCTTAGGAGATTTTCTAAAAATATTCTTGCAGTAGAGGAGGACTTTATGAAATAAAATTGACAAGTCCTTTACAGGGAGAATGGGAGAAATGTCTCTTCACCCAAAATAAAACATACCTGCCTGGCAACAGCCTATACACAAGCAAGATAAAAATCAGTAACAGGCCGGGCGCAGTGGCTCATGCCTGTAATCCCAGCACTTTGGGAGGCCGAGGCAGGTGGATCACCTGAGGTCAGGAGTTCAAGACCAGCCTGGCCAACATGGTGAAACCCTGTCTCTACTAAAAATACAAAAAAAAAAAAAAAAAAATTATCTGGGTGTGGTGGTGGGTGCCTGTAATCCCAGCTACTTGGGAGGCTGAGGCAGGAGAATCACTTGAACCCGGGAGGTGGAGGCTTCAGTGAGCCAAGACTGCACCACTGCATTCCAGCCTGGGCAACAAGAGCAAAACTCCATCTCAAAACAACAACAACAAAATCAATGACAATCTGGAGAAAATGTTTGCAATTCGTAACACAGACTAATGATTGGTTCTGCTACTCTATATAAAGAGTACAAATCGGTAAGAAAAAAATGGCTTTTAAAATGTAAAACCTTACTCAGAAAAGAATATAAAATGAAACAGTTATTTTTCACCTATCAATCTGGCAAAAAAACAAAAGCAAAACTCTGCTAACACCATGTTGGTAAGGGCATAAGGTTTAGGGAAACAGGTATCCTTACATTGCGCTAACGAGAGAGTTAATTTGGTAATGTCTATCAGGATTACAAACACACATGTATCTTAATGACAAATTCTAGGAACTTATCCTCTAGAAATGCACTTTTGCAAACTGACATATATACATGGCTATTCACTGCAGTGCCACCCAGAATAGCAAAAGCCCAAACACCATCTAAAAGGTGGGACTAGTTCATCAAGTATGGGATCTCTACGAAATGGAGTACTACAGCCAAAAGAACAAGATTTGCTTACTTCTCTGGTGTGGAATGATCTCTAATGTATTCAATGACAAAGTAAAGCAGGCACACGATTTGTGTAAGAAAGAGGGCACGGCAATGCAGTACATGCATTTGCTTGTGTATACACAGGAAATCTCAGTAAGAATGTAAAAGACATCGGTAACACTGCCCCTGAGGAGAGAAGATGGCTAAGGGAGAGGAGAGGTAGGAGAGGAATTTTCAGTGGGGTTTTTTTGCACTTTTTTAGTGTGGTGGTTTTTTTTTTTTTCTTTTTGTAACATCAACCTATTATCTAGTCAAAAAAATTAAAAATTTAAAGCACTGTCTTGGATTGTCTCTACCTAGGATGCTCAGAGTCATGTTGCAAACACCAACATTTATGAAAGAATGCTTCCGTGATTATAACAAAGCACAAAATACTACAAAGTGTAACGAAAAAGCTGATTAGATGGCAAACAGAATCTGTATTAAAGGCCACATAAAAGGGGGTAAACAATATTCCTACACTTCTCATTCTGAGAATAATTTCAGTGTATATAAATACATACCTACACTTTTATTAATACAACAAAAGCAACATAATGAAGTTAAAAAGGAAAAGTTTCTAAAAGTGCCAAAGGGCACTAGTGCTCATCGTTTTTAAAATATCCCTCAAAACGTTATACATTTGCCATACGTGTTTGCATGTACACAACTAGTCAAAGCACATACATGCACGGAAGCAATTAGAACCACAGTATATGCTTATATGCTCTTAACATTTCTTATGTGCTCTTCTACATTTCATTTATTTAGGACTTTTATTTATTCATATTTTCTCTTAGGACACTTCACATCAGCATAGCTACTTTGTTCTTTATCATAGCTGCAAGGTTACTAACCCACTATTTAACCCCTAGGGCAAGCCACATCAAAACTTACTTTGCTGTGGTTACCACCAGCCCCAAATTAAAATAGCTTTATTGCTTTTCCCAGTTGTAGAACTATATGCTCATTGGGGGTGGGCAGACAGGAATACAAATACAGAAAAGTTTAAAATCAGTAGCAAATATCAAACCCCAGAGACAACTGGCAGAAACTTACACCCAGTTAAGAGTGCCTATGTCCCACACCCTCACCAGTGTGTGTATTTACAAGGTCTCACCTCCTCCCCAAGTGGGGAGGAAATGTAATTACTGGCAACACACCAATGATAAGCTGGCTTTGAAGCCAGGCACACAGGTTCAAATCCCCACGCCACTGTTTCACCAGTCTTGAAAACTTGGACCAATTCCTTAAAGTCTTGGTCTCGAACTGCCTGTGCCTTGTGACACAAATGAGAAATGAGTAATAAAAATAAAGCCCATAGAAGAGGGACCGGCACACAGGGCCCAGTAAATGCAGGCTATCACAACCTTTTCTTTTTCTTTTTTTTTTTTTTTAACATTACATGTACATTCGCATGTACTAAAAATTGTGGCATAACTATTTCCTAATTCCAGTCCACCAAAGGTTCTGGAACTAGCCTAGAGTTCAAGGGAAAGTAAAGGGCCTGATAACTGATTCCTACAAAAGGTGGTTCTGCTACTTCGCCAGACAGTAAGGGAACCAGACATTCCCCTACCCACTAGTCACCTGTGAAACAGTAACCACAGTTACTGCATACATGTAATTCAAATCCCAGAATGATGGAGGGGAAGATAGAAAAAGTGTCTGAAGAAGTAATGTCAAAAATGTCCAATTTGTGGAAACTATAACCCACAGATCCTAGAAGCTGAATAAATTCCACAGGAAAACAAAACAAAACAAAACAAAACCACAAAAAGAGTCAAGTTTCAGAACATCAGCAACAAAGAGAAAAACCTTAAAATCAGAGAAAGGAGAAAAACAGATATATTATTACATACAGTGGAGCAAAGAATAACTGCAGAATTCTTAAGAACAATATGATACAAGCCAAACTCCGTCTTAAAAGTGCTGAAAAATAACAAAAACTACCAACCTAGAATTCCATATCCAGCAAAAACATCCTTCAAAAATGATAGTGAAATTTCACACAAAAGCTGAGGAAGAATGTGTCACCAGCAAAGCAATACTACAGGAAATGTCAAACGTACTTTTACCAGAACGAAAATGATACTAGATGGAAAACTGAATCCACACAAAAGAAGGAAGAGCACCAGGAATGGTAAATACATGGACCATGCAAAAAAAAAAAAAAAAAAAAAAAAAAACTCACTGTTTAATTTTTCTGAAAGAAAACTAAGAAGATAACTGACTTTTAAAACAAGAATAACAACAACATATTTTGGAGTCTATAATACTGGGGAATAAAATGTATGACAAAAATACAAAGGCCAGCCACAATGGCTCATGCCTGTAACCCCAGCATTTTGGAGGCCGAGGTGGGCAGATCACATAAACTCAGGAATTTAAAACCAGCTGAGGCAAAGTGGAAAGACCCCATCTCTACAAAAAATACAAAAAATAGCTGGGCACGGTGGTCTCTACCTGTAGTCCTAGCTACTTGGGAGGTAGAGGTGGGAGGATCACTTGAGCCCAGGAGGTTGAGGCTGCAGTGACCTGTGATTACGCCACTGCACTCCTGCCTAGGTGACAAAGCAAGACTCTGCCTTAAAACAAACAAACAAACAAACAAACAGCACATAGGACAGGAAAGGGAAATAGAAGTCTACTGTTACAGAGTTCTTATGTGCGAGGTGCTGTAGTATTTGAAGTTCAAATGCCCTAAGATACACATGCTTATTGTGAATCTAAGAGCGATCATGGAAGGGAGAGGGAGGGAGGGAGGAAAAAATGGAAAGGAGGATTGTGAATTCTGAGAACCATGGCCTAATGTAAAGCAGCTTTTGATGTCCAGTAATCAGACATTTCATTATTTCATATTAATTTCTACCAATTACTTCAAATAATTATAGGTTTGGAGTATGTGTAAAATTCAGATATACTTCTTTCAATAACAGAAGTCAAACTAAATCAATGGCTGGTGGGAATATAAAATGGTACAGCCACGGTAGAAAACAGTTTGTCAGTTCCTCCGAAAGTTAAACACGGAATTACCATATGATCCAGCAAATTCCACTCAAAAGAACTGAAAGCAGGGATTCGGATACTTGTGCACCAAAATTCACAGCAACACAATAGCCAAAAGGAGGCAGCAACCCAAATGTCCATCAACAGATGAACAAACAAAATACAAAGGAATAGTATTCAGCCATAAAAAGAAATGAGATTCGGATACATGCTACATTACAGATGAACCTTGAAAACATTATGCTAACTGAAATAAGCCAGACACAAAAGGACAAATAGGCTCGGTGCAGTGGCTCATGCCTGTAAATCCGAGCACTTTGGGAGGCAGAGGCGGTTGAATCACTTGAGGTCAGAAGTTTGAGACCAGCCTGGCCCACATGGTGAAACCCCATCTCTACTAAAAATAGAAAAAATCAGCTGGGCGTGGTAGCGAACGTCTGTAATCCCAGCTACTTGGGAGGCTGAGGCAGGAAAACTGCTTGAACCCAGGAGGTAGAAGGTGCAGTGAGCTAAGATGGCACCACTGCACTCCAGCCTGGGTGACAGAGCGAGGCTCCATCTCAAAAAGAAAAAAATGACAAATATATGATTCCACTATGTCAGATACCTAGAATAGGCAAACGAAGCCAGAAAGTAGAATGGGGGTTACCAGGGGATATAGGGAGGGGGAAATGGGGAGTTACTGTTTAATGCAATACAGAGTTTCTATTTGGGATGGTGAAAAAGTTCTAGAAACAGTGGCAACGGTTACATATCATTGTGAATGTATCTAATGTCACTGAATCATTTACTTAAAATGGTAAATTTTATGTCATGTATTTTTACGACAATTTTTATTCTTTTTTTTTTTTTTTTGAGACGGAGTCTCGCTCTGTCACCCAGGCTGGAGTGCCGTGGCGCAATCTCGGCTGACTGCAAGCTCCGCTTCCCGGGTTCACACCATTCTCCTGCCTCAGCCTCCTGAGTAGCTGGGACTACAGGCGGCTGCCACCACGCCCGGCTACTTTTTTGTATTTTTTAGTAGAGACGGGGTTTCACCATGTTAGCCACGATGGTCTCAATCTCCTGACCTCGTGATCCACCCGTCTCAGCCTCCCAAAGTGCTGGGATTACAGGCGTGAGCCACCATGCCCGGCCATATTTTTATTCTTTTTTAACTAAGATTTTATATACTTTGTAGAGGTTTATCTATATTTATTCATTTTAGGATTTTTTTTTTTTTTTTTTTTGAGACAGAGTCTTGCTCTGTCACCCAGGCTGGAGTGCAGAGGCACGATCTTGGCTCACTGTAGCCTCCACCTCCCAGGTTCAGGCAATTCTCCTGCTTCAGCCTCTTGAGTAGCTGCGATTACAGGCATGTGCCACCATGCCTGGCTAATTTTTTTGTATTTTTAGTAGAAACAGGGTTTCACTATGTTGGCCAGGTTGGTCTTGAGCTCCTGGCCTCAAGTGATCCACCCGCCTCAGCCTCCCAAAGTGCTGGGATTACAGGCATCAGCCACCACGCCCAGCCTTATCACTGTTTTCAAAAGATCATACAAATAAATAAAAATGTACAATTGTGGACTAAACCAGAATGGTACCCTAACTGCATGCTCCTTCCTTCTATGGAGTTAGCCTTATTCAGCTGACAGTTGGTGCACCCAAGCATAGAGGCCCAGCCCCTGGCAGCCAGCAGTGCCATGCACTGAAAAGTCAAAGAAGTGAAAATATGCTCTTAAAAGTGACCTGCCAGGAGGCCTTCAGGAAAAATAAAATACTTTAAATACAGTTACCAAGCATTATCAGATGTACTGAGCTTGACAATGAAAAACCACTCTCAAATATTTGCTTAAGGGAGCTCTTGGGGGTTATATGTAGGCCCATGACCTTTACCCCAACTTCATAAAGTGGAAAAAAAAAGAGAAGCCAAGAGAGGAGACTCCCCCAGCAAACTCGAAAGATAATGTGCATGTTAGCACACCCACTTGCACTGGGACTCTTGCTTACTCCTCCCATCCACGCGTTGACTACAACTTCACTATGCTCTCTTTCCCATTCGTGTTTAACCCACTTGTCTGTCACATCCTTAAAAAGGAGAAAGAAATCCTCCCTCAAACCCACATATTCCTTTGAGTAATACCTTAACATCAAGAAATTCAAATTTCAGAGAAGTTTTCCACATGTCCCGTGTCTACTTCATCTGCTACTCATTCTTCACCCTGCACTAGTCAAGCCTTGCCCACACTGACACCACTGAAACGGCTCTGGCCAAGGATACCGGCAGCCTTCTTACTGCTAAATCCAATCACCATGCTAGGCGCTCATCCCACCTGACTGCCTGGCTGCATCTGACACTGCTGTCCACTCTTCCTTCTTGAAACACTCTCCTCTCTTCCCCTGGCCTCTCCACACCTGCCCTCCTCTGGTTTTCTTTCCTCCTTTCCACCTTTTCTCCTTGCCCAGGCGTTAGCCAGGCCACACTGTAAATGTCTGTATTCCCCAAGGTTCTGCACTCTTCTTACTCTAGACATTCTCCCTGGGTGACATCCACTCTGACAACGTCACCCGCCATCTTTCTACTGATGAATCCCAAGTCCATTTCTTACATCTTTCCTCCTGAGGTTCAGACTTGTAAACCTGTCGCCTATAAGATTCCTGCACGCAGTTCCAAGGGCACACACACCACACCAAGCAAGGCCTCAACAGTGTTCCACACAGAACCTGCCTTCTCTCCAGCATTCCCCAGTCTTCTAGATGGAACCTCTCCTATCCACTCGCCCAAAAGAAACTGAAAGGTACTCCTGACTCCTCCTCTCATTCCTTTCCACCTCTAAGAAAGGCCTGGCAAATCTACTTTCTAAATATTGCTACAATCTACTCACTTCTCTTCATCCCATGTGTGAGTTCCACAGTCCAAGTCATCTTTAACTATTTTCATTCACTTCAAAAGCCTCCTCCAGGCTTCCCACACCTCCTGAGCCTTGCTCTAATTCCTCTTCCGCCTGCAGCTGCAAGATCTTTCGAATATGCACACTAAGCATTGCCGCTCTTAGACTCAAACCTTCCAGTGCTTCCCACAGCTCTTGCAACGAAGTCCAAGCACCATGCCTGGAACACAGTAGGTGCTCAACATCTATCTGTTCATTAAATAAACTCCAATGTTAGTATACATGGCTTATAAAGAGGTTGACCATGTATCCTCATCTATCCAGGCCAGCCCCAGTTTATGCCTGTTATCTCAGTGTAATGAAGGGTACCCTCTTTTTTCTTGAAAGTATTCCAGTTTGGACCAAAAAAAAAAAGTATATGATTACCTGACCCTGAACACCTCCATGGCCTTATCACTTACAATTCTTACCTTCAATTATAAATTCCAGATTTATTGAACTATTTTCTTTTCTCTTCTTGAGACAAGGTCTCACTGTCACACAGGCTGGAGTGCAGTGGTGCATCACAGCTTACTGCAGCCTCAAACTTCTAGGCTCAAGTGATCCTACTGCCCCAGTCTCTCAAAGTACTGGGATTATAGGCATGGGCTACCACACCCGGCCTGAACTATTTTCAATTCCATAAACATGTCACAACCTTCCCTCTTTCTTCACCTGACCAAATCCTACTCACCTTTCAGGTCTCAGCTTAGATTTCACTAGTGGGAAGCATTTTATGACGTGTAAAATCGGTTACATATCTATCCCTCCCATGGACCGCCTTATAACACTACCCTTCCCCTATCATTTTATGGCTGCTGTACTATTGTTGCTTGCGGACATGTCTGCATTCTCTAAACTGTAAGCTCCCTCTCAGTCTTGCTCAGCACAGTACCTGACACAGCCATTTACCAGGTAGCACGGCATCTACCACCTAAGAGGTGCTTACAGAGTTCAAGTTTCACTGCCATTTCCAAATAAATTCAATCTTACTAGTTCAGTTTTCAAAGTACAGAAGGTATATATTTTTTTGAAATAAAAAACTTCATTTAGTCTAGGTTTCCTGCCCCAGCTAAAAGAACCAAAAGCCAGTACTTTAACAGGCAGTCATTAAACTTTTAAATTTACAAATTAAACTTTATTTTGCAAAAAGCCAATGCTTATCCCCTTCATGTCTTAATTACACTTTTTCTAAACCTCTACCATGGTTTGGGGGAAGAATTTTCCCCCAGTAGCCTACCCAGTTTTTTCTGCTTAAAGCCATCAGAGCCAATTCTAAAATTCTGCATTCTCCGGGTGGGTAAAGCCAATGACCAGCTACCAGACTGAAGCTAGGTAGCTGGTATGTTTCTATTTTATCCACACATATTGAATAAGCAGTTATTACCATGGGTGCTGTTCTAGGTGGACATAGTGGTGAAAAGCCAGGAACAAGATGTTCTCCTTCTCTCAGAAGCATTGTTTCAGGAGAAGACAGAGCTATCAACACGCAAAGCAATTCCGGGTGGTAGTGAGAGCAATTACAGAAGCTAATCAGATGATGCGACAGAGTAAGGGCCTTAAAGGAGGTGGCTGAGGAGGGGTCTTGCCAGTGAGGAACAGGGGCTAAGGAGGATGTAGGGTGGGTGGGGGGTGGCAGGAGGCCCAGAAAAAGGGCTGTGTAAAGCCAGGTCAAAACAATGCCAGAGGCCAAATAATGTAATAATGTAAAGGTACGTTTACCAAGAGAGTTATAAAAATTAATACCTTATTTTCAGCAGGGCTTCCCTGCTGCTGTTTCTGTGCAAATAAATTAGCATTCAGAGATGAAAAGGAATATTTACATAACCTACGAATAAAATATACTGAAAAATACATTACAGGATTTTAGCACTACTAAAACCAGAAGAGACGATGTGTAACTTATGATGAAGCTTCCTCCCTCCTTCCTGGGCCCACCGTGGAAATTATTAATCCATCAGCATAGCTACACATAGCCTGGCTCCTTCCCAGCAAGGCTTCCCCACACTCCTGCTTGCCACTTCAATCCCAAAAACCCAACAATTGAAATGGATGAAATTTAAAAATATGTATTTTCCAGTAAGAAAACTCCTATAGAATATACAGCATTTGGGTTATTCAGCTTTTCCAAAGATCTACACCAACAGGAAAACTTTAGCCTAACCATTTTTCTTGGTCTTTTTAAAGTAAGTACTACAAGGCTGGGCACAGTGGTTCATAACTGTGATTCTAGCATTTTGGGAGGTGGAGGTGGGCAGATCGCTTGAGCTCAGGAGTTCAAGACCAGTCTGGGCAACATGGAAAAGCCCCATCTCTACCAAAAACACGAAAACTAGCCAAGTGGTGTGGTGCATACCTGTGGTCTCAGCTAACTGGGAGGCTGAGGTCAGAGGATCACCTGAGCCTAAGAGGTGGAAGTTGCAGTGAGCTGAAATCATGCTACTGCATTCTAGCTTGGGTGACAGAGTTAGACCCTGTCTCAAAAACAAAAACAAAAACAAAAAAACCTGCAGACTCTCCTAGTTTCATAAAAAGCTTACTCTGAAAGTATAATTAAGAATTTTTTTTTTTTTTTTTTTGAGATGGAGTCTTGCTCTGTTGCCCAGGCTGGTGTGTAGTAGCGCTATCTGGACTCACTTCTCCACTTTCCAGGTTCAAGCAATTCTCATCCCTCAGCCTCCCAAGTAGCTGGGACTGCAGGCACATGCCACTACGCTCAGCAAATTTTTGTATTTTTAGTTGAGACTGGGTTTCACCACGTTGGCTAGGCTGGTCTCAAACTCCTGGCCTCAGGTGATCTGCCTGCCTTGGCCTCCCAAAGTGCTGGGATTACAGGTGTGAGACACCACACTCCGCCAAGAAGAATCTTTTCTTAATGACTCAAGGTCACCATCATAACCATGAATTCTTGTGTAAGGTGAAAGACACCGAATACTTATTTCCCAGCTCTCAGCTTTCATACATGAAAAATGACAGGGTCAGCCTAGATGATCTGCAAGTCTCTGGGCCTTTTCCAATAATTTAAATACTTTATATCAAAGTATTTAAAGAACATTAATAAAGTGAAACATACAGATCTTCAAGCTACTCAAAATGATACTTCTCCTTAAGGTCATTGACATAAATACACACACAACTAGGTTCCATGAGGAATGCGGGTCTCTGCTTTAAGCCACACTTGGCATGAGGCCAGTATTCTTGTTTTGTTTTGTTTTGTTTTGTTTTCTTGAGACGGAGTCTCGCTCTGTCACCCAGGCTGGAGTGCAGGGGCGCCATCTCTGCTCACTGCAAGCTCTGCTTCCTGGGTTCACGCCATTCTCCCACCTCAGCCTTCCGGGACTACAGGCGCCTGCTACCATGCCCGGCTAATTTTTGTATTTTTAGTAGAGATGAGGTTTCACCATGTTAGCCAGGATGGTCTCGATATCCTGACTTCGTGATCTGCCCGCCTCGGCCTCCCAAAGTGCTGGGATTACAGGTGTGAGCCACTGCGCCCGGCCCAGTATTCTTAACTATGATTTATTTTTATCAGCAGTTCCTCTTCAAGGCAATTTCTCTTCTAGATTCATAGAGCTAACATAAACCTCACCACAGAACTGCAGCTGGCTTTTACTGCACCACAAATGTAGGCTTAAGGACATGGTAAAATACTGCCAAAGAGAGTTAAGTAGGAAAAATACAATTTGAAGAGGTAACTTCAAGTTTATTACACAAAAGTGGAAGAATGAATCATACCTGGACAAAGGAAGAGATTTTGCCTAACAGCAGCCGACAGAGGGGAAAAGGGTACCAAATGAGGGATTCATCAGATGAGAAGGCAGAGAAGACAAAGACAATCTAGTCGGGGGGGCCGTAAGGGACACCTGCGCAGCAGGACGGGAACCTCTCACCAGAATTTTGCCAGGATCCTTCGTGCCTTCCAACTGACCCTTCTTGCAAAGCAATAAGCACTGAAAGTGTTACAAAAGCACCTGTGATCATTTTGTAAATTATGATATGGCACTAGGATACTGATTTATTAAGGGAGTCGACTCAATCAAGTTACAAGAGTAAAGAACAAAACAGTATCAAATTCAGCATCTACTATCAATTCTTTTCGAAGTCCAATATTGGGTCCACAAGAACCACACTCTAACCTAAGCAACCCCAGGAACTAGCCATAGATCTCAAAACTATGACTAATAGAAGAGTATCACACAGCCTGTATTCTACACAGTCAACTCACCAGATTCACCAATGCTCTCTATGCTTTGTATAAAATATGTAGATGTTGAGCTCCTGCATTTAGCAGGATACTCTCTAGTACACAGGGGCAATTCTGACCCCATCAACTGAATCATATACTTACCACGAACCAGTTGTGATTACAGTAAGTTATTATTGTAGCTATACAACGGAATTATTACATAGCTAATGAAACATGAGTTCAAAAAAGAGTAATTGTTTCCAAGAAATCTAAGTAGATGGCTAAAAAGTTTACTGTCAAAATAAGTGTAGTTGAGACAACAGTTAGACAAATGGGGCCTACATTTGTGGTGCAGTAAAAGCCAGCTGCAGTTCTGTGGTGCGGTTTATGTTAGCTCTATGAATCTAGAAGAGAAATTGCCCTGAAGAGGAACTGCTGATAAAAATAAATCATAGTTAAGAATACTGGGCCGGGAGCGATGGCTCCCACCTGTAATCCCAGCACTTTGGGAGGCCAAGGCAGGCAGATGACCTGAGGTCAGGAGTTCGAGAACAGCACGGCCAACATGGCAAAACCCCATCTCTACTAAAAATACAAAAAAAAAAAAAATTAGCCAGGTATGGTGGCGGGTGCCTGTAAGCCCAGCTACTTGGAAAGCTGAGGCAGGGGAATCACTTCAACCTGGGAGGTGGAGGATGCAGTGAGCTGAGATCATATCATTGCACTCCAGCCTGGGCAACAAGAGGAAAACTCCATCTCAAAAAAAAAAAAAAAAAGACAAATGGGAAAGGGCCACCTGCGGTAGCTCAAGCCTGTAATCCTGAAATTGCCTTTGCAAAATTATGACTGAGACAATGAAGGAGATCTAACTTAACTGACCCCATCGTGCTTCTAACTTCCAAGCTGTCCTTGTTCACTCCTGGACGTAGGCTGAACGAACTTTGGGAATTTATAGTTTAAAACAAAGATGTTTAAAATAAGGATGACGGCCAGGTGCAGTGGCTCATGCCTGTAATTCCAGCACTTTGGGAGACCGAGGTGGGCAAATCATTGAGGTCAGAAGTTCAAGACCAGTCTGACCAACATGCTGAAACACCGTCTCTACTAAAAATACAAAAAATTAGCCGGGCATGGTGGTGCGTGCCTATAGTCCCAGCTACTCGGGAGGCTGAGGCAGAAGAATCCCTTGAACCTGGGAGGTGGAGGCTGCAGTGAGCTGAGATTGCACCACTGCACTCCAGCCTGCCCTTTCCCAAAGCAGACCTCCTCCTTGCATGGGGACTAGATTGCCTTTTTAAGGGTAACATTAGCCACAAGATTAAAAATTATGATTTAGGAGTCATGCAGCTGGAGGCTACAAGATTCTGATCCTCTCTAAACTGCTCCTAAGATCATTGCTTGAGATATTTTGCAGACCCTGCCCTTGATGGATCAGCTGGCACCACCCAGATCAATAAACAGGCTCATCTGATCTTGTGGCCCCCACCCGGGAACTGACTCAGTACAAGACAGCTTTGACTCCCTATGATTTCATCCCTGACCAATCAGCGTTCTTGGCTCACTGGCTTCTCCCACCCATCAAGTCGTCCTTAAAAACTCTATGGGTAGACTGATTTAGGTAATAATAAAACTCCGGTCTCCCATACTGAATGAATTACTCTTTCTCTATTGCAATTCTCCTTGTCTTGAGAAATCGGCTCTGTCTAGGCAGCACGCAAAGTGAACCCATTGGGCGGCTACAACCCCAGCATTCTGGGAGGCTGAGGTGGGCAGACAGCTTGGGGCTAGGAGTTTGAGACCAGCCTGGCCAACATGGTGAAACCCCGTCTCTACTAAAAGTACAAAAATTAGCCAGGCGAGGAGGCATGTGCCTGTAATCCCAGCTATGTGGGAGGCTAAGGCAGGAAAATCACTTGAACCTGGGTGGCGGAGGTTACAGTGAGCCAAGATCGTGCCACTGCACTCCAGCCTGGGCAACAGAGTGAGACGCCATCTCAAAAAAAAAAAAAAAAAAAAGACAAATGGGAAATCAGTTTTTAAAATCTAGAATTCTGTGCTCACGATGCTTTGAAATTGTCTTCAAACTAAGCTCTTCTAAAAGAAACAAAAAATGAGAATTGCAATGAATTGAGTATGGATTATGCAAAATGGATCACTTAGCACTGTAATCAGAAATACACAAAGACCACAGCTGTCTATCAAAGGATTGGTGAGTAAATGCACATTATACATTTTAAGTTAAAATAAGATAATCAGTACAGTTAACCCTTGAACAACACAGGTCTGGTCCACTTTACATGCACCGTTTCTTCTATTTCTGCCACCACTCCCTCCTTTTCCTCCACCTACTCAATGTGAAGAAAATGAGGATGAAGGCCTGATGCTCTACTTCCACTTAGTGGTAAACATATTTTCTCTTCCTTATGATTTTCTCAATAACATTTTGTTTAGTTTAATTTACTGTAAGAATACAGTATGTAATACACATAACATACAAAATATGTGTTAACTGTTTACGTTATAAGGCTTTCAGTCAACAGCAGGCTATTAGTAGTTAAGTTTTGGGGGAGTCAAAAGTTATACTTGAATTTTCAACTGGGCAGGCAGTCAGTGCTCCTAACCCCCATGTTGTTCAAGGGTTAGCTGTATTTCCTTTGCAATCTTCATTTTCATCAATTCTTCAACCCTTGTCCTAAGCATCCTCCCATTGCTGGCACCAACTAAGCTGCACAGAAAGGCTTAGAAGGGCTTCATCTCCTTGAAACCACCCTTGCAAAATTATACCGGAGGAAATTATGACAGTGAAAGAAAGGAGACCTAACCAACTCCATCTTGCTTCTAACCTTTAAGCTGTCCTTGTTCATTCCTGGGCATAGGCTGGAACTAACTTTGGGAAAGAATTTGATGCATGGTTTGACTCTGAAACAAAACTGGTAACAGCCCTTTCCTGAAAAGACCCCCTTCTTGCCTAGGGTCCAGTCTGCCTTTGCAGGACTAACAAAATAACTACAAGAAATTACAATTTAGGGGTCATGTAGCCTCTGGCTCCAAGAGTCTGAACCTCCCCAAATTGCTCCTGGTGACAACATCACTATTGTAAAACCTAAGATGAGTGATTAAGATATTTGCAGACCCTGCACTCCATGGACCCAGACCCGTAATCTGGCCCAGCCAGTTCTGCCATCCCACCCAGGAACAGAAGACATTCAGAAAACCTCACTTCGACCCCCTAAGATTCCATCTGCAACCTGACCAATCAGCACTCCCCACTTCCCAAGCCCCTACCTGCCAAATTATCTTTAAAAACTCTGATCCCCAATCCCCGAATGCTTGGGGAGACTGATTTGAGCAATAAACTCAGGTCTCCTGCACAGCCAGCTCTGTGTGAATTACTCTTTCTCCATGGCAATTCCCCTGTCTTGATAAATCGATTCTGTCTAGGCAGCGGTCACGGTGAACCCACTGGGCAGCTGCATCATGAGGATTTGATAAGTGCACTGGAGTCAACAAGATAAAAGCAAGATGTGCATATAGTTTTTAACTGTTAGGTTATGTTACCTGCATGGTCACATTACCTGTGGCAAATCTGTTTTACGTTAACATGGGCATGTGATACCCTACCTTGTTTTAACCTGATTGACTCTCTCAGCTGAGAGAGCCAGACAGACTCCATTTTGGTTTCTTTGACTGCAGCCCCTTGAATCCCCTCCCTTAAGGACATAACTGGTGCAAGATGACTCAAAGCACATCCAGGAATGCACTTACTGATAAGATCCTAAGGCAAGCTGTACCAGTAGCTCCCAGGAACATGCTCGGTTGATGGTACCCAAAGCCCCTGCGATTATTGCTTTGTGAGAGTTTAAGCCCCTGCACCTGGAACTATTTATTTTCCTGTAACTGTTTCTGTAACCACTTATCTTTTAATTTTTTGCCTGTTCTGTTTCTGTAAAAATTGCTTCAGCTAGACTCCCCCTCCCCTATTTAGACCAAGGTATAAAAAGAAATCTAGCCCGTTCTACGGGGCCGAGAGAATTTCGAGCTCTAGCCATCTCTCGGTCACCAGCAATAAAGGACTCCTGAATTAGTCTCAGTGTGTGGTGTTCTCTCTACAACTTGCTCAGTTACAACAGGCAGACTCATACAAATGCCAACCAGTAAGAGATTGCACTGTTCTCGCCTTAATACTATCAAGCAACTTAATCTATACAGCAAACTTAATTTATGAATACGTTTATACTGACTACCAATAGATTGGATATTTGAAGATATTAAGAATTTACTCTGAATTTTTAAGTATAACAGGAATTACAGTTACTGAAGTCTACAGTTTGGAGATACATATTAAAATACCTACCATGAAAGGACATCTGGAATTTGCTTCAAAATAATGAGGGAATGGGAAAACAGGGGAGGGGAGGCTAGAGGAAACAAAATGGGCCAGGATCACTGTGGAGGCAGGTGATGGGTACACAAGCGAGTGTCACTGTGCTGTTCCACTTTTGTCCATGTTTAAAGTTTTTATAAATAGAAAGTTAAAATAGAAAATATTGAATCACACCAAACCATTGAGATGATAGTTTAAAAAGCCACAGTGTAGTAAATTCTTATCATTTTATGTTGCCTCAGCATGCACTGTGAAGATAAGTAGGACCTTCTCAGAGCAGAAGCAGGGCTCTGTCACCCTGGACACAGCACAGGGTGCAGTTCTATACCTCCTCCCAGTTCCTCAACATGGCCAATCCAGAATCCTGCCTTAGACAACTTCCTCCTGGCGACCACCTCCCCATGGGAAAGCTACACACAGCCTACTTCACTGGCCCTGACCCTCACACCCCACATGGGCTGTGCAGTAACGGTGTGACCTCCTGGAACCAATTAAACCTCCCTGAGGGAAACCTGTTTGGACCCCACGAAGGCATTGGCCCATGAGTCTCTAGGTGGGTCTCTCTCACTCTCTTCACGATTCTTGACCTGCAAGCTCCCGGACCATCCTGTGTGTGACCTCCAGGCATGCTGTGTACTCCCAGGGCCTGCAGGTAATAAAATCTGTATTTCCATCTTATGCCTCTCTTAATCATTGGGGGATGCTCTTCATCTTAAAGACCCTAAATTAAAACACACAGATGTGGAATTTTTTAGCACGAGTAATATGAAATTCCAGTGATATACTTCATATTAAAAATAATCACTTAATAGAACCAGGAAAGAATAAAGATTCATTGAATCTCCACATTCTAAGGCAAGATGATGTTATTTCTTCTAAGCCGGTAAGAGCATTCTGACCCAGTTCTCGGAGTTCCAGCTGCTTTCTTCTACTGCTGCTCTCAAGACTGCTCGGGCTTCAGGAAGTTTACACTAGAAACCTGCAAACAGTGACCCTTGTCGGAAGAGAAATGCACTGAGTACCCGCTGATCAGAAATGGTTTCATCAGCCAGAAATCTAGCAGTCTGAAAGTACTTTGCTTACAGACGTCTAGGTGGTCACCAGTCGAGTGAACAGCGTGATAATGGTAACAGCCAAATGGTCTGATGGGCTGTCTGTATTTACTTTCAGTATATCAAGGAAACATAATTTGAAATTTTCTATCAGACAGAATCTCAAATTCAAGATATTAGAGGTTTTTAAAAATTTCTTTACAAATTTTTTTCTCCCAGTTGATGTGACTGGGGTATTCCTCATATAGAGAAGGATACTGTGTCAATCCCTCTGAAGCTGTCTTACTGACTGACTTAAATGGAGCACAGGACTTTCCTAGTGTGGCTTTAATAAGATACAATCAATTAAGTTTTAAGAAGGGATAAAGTAAGGCTTAAATCCAGTATCAAAGCAAACTGAGTGTTAACTCCTGCAGTTAGCTTTGGCCAATAAAGGCAAGCTCAACTCTTAAAAGAAAAGAAAAGAAAGAAGTTGTAAAAGTCAGTCATTTTGGGTGTGGTAAAAACTCTCCAATGGTTTTACTGTCAAATAAATGTCAAAGCCCCTGTGGTCACCTGGGCCTCCCCGGCCCAGGGAGCAGTCCTTCTTCCCTGTGCTCCCTCAGCTCCAGCCTCACTGTGCAAGCACCAGCCTGAGGGTCTGCTCTTTCCTGAGATCCAAAGACACCCCCACCTTCCCTCAGGTCTCTACCTGAGTGTCATCTTCCCAGTGAGGCTTTCTTGTTTTTTTTCACCTGCTTTCAGAACTCTAGTGAAACCATGAAACAACTGGAGGGGATAGGAGAATCCAAACAGCTCTGTATCACATTAAGAAGCTCCGAGTTTTGCAGAGATTCGTGCCCCAATACTGTGCACAACCAGCAAGGTGGTTCCCATGCCCTCAAGTAGCGCAGCAATGAAGTGGTGGAGAGAGCTACTAAACGACGGGGCAGCAGGAAAGGCCGAGAGAGGAGACCGGAGGGCAAGATGGGGTCCCACCTCCAAGGTCAAGGCACTAGGTTACCATCTCCACCCTCAAATTATGCTTAACCCTGGGCAAGAGGTGGCGGCCTGGGAACTAATTATAAGTCTGCTTCCCCAGCAGGACGGGGATGTAATTTGTTGGAAATTATTACAGAAAAGTAAAATTACAATTTTCCCCTCCTTGGACTGTGCAATGGAATTCACACCTGAATCCATTCAATTACTTGTATTTTACAGATAAGGACACTGAAGCATTAAGTAACTTTCCAAAGTAATATATTAATAACTGGACTGGGATTTGAACCCAGGCTCCTAATCTCTATGCTATACCACCACTGTTACATGAAAATACATATGCTTCATAATCAGGTAGAACTAATTTTATTCATTCATTGCATCTCTAATAAAAGACACAATTTCTCTTTTACTCTAAATATAAAATTCAAGAGAAACAAAACATAAGGGAAATCGGCTTTTATATAATAGCTATAATGAATCACAGAGGAATCCCAATGACCTCAACATTAATTCATTACATATATACACCCCAAACACAAATAACAGTAATTACACACAAGGACAATTCATTGATACCTAACACCAAAATGGTACTATGAAGTCCAGTGTTTTTAAGTAAACCTGTATTTTATTAATTGAATCTATATACATTTTAAAGAGTTAAAGATCCCTGACAATTCACCAGCTGGGAATCCCTTCTCTAGAATAAGCTCTGGGTATTGCAAACCAGGTAAACAAAACACACCAAACAACAGCTTACCTGGAAATCAAAAGGAGCAGATCCATCTTAACCATTTCAACATGCTATGTCCTCGGCCACAAAGGATTTAGAACAAGCCTGGGCACAGAAAGACTACTTGCCTCGAACGTTCACTGGTTCCTAAGAGTGGCTTAGTGTAACTAGTCCCAGATAAAATTTTAGAGCACAACCAGGGAAACTGGACATTTACACTTCTCTAAAATGCACTTTCTGTCCCACAAGGTCAGTCACTAAAATAGGAGCTCTTTAAATGAGACCTCGAACTAAACATGCCTTCAAGTATATAACGCCATTCCCTAGAGAAATGATCCTCTTCTACACCATGAATAATATGTCAGAATATTTAACTAGCACTTCTACATAAAATTTTCACACTATGGCCTCTTTATTGATATAAATTTATTTTTACTCTTACGTTTCCAATGGCTAAATGGAGGGAAAAAGGTTAGAGGGTCTATTTCTGACTCCAAATACTGAGCTGTCTCACTGTACACTATGTACATACAGTTCTACCATAGCAACGGTACACCTAATTGAAGACATCTAAGTGTCTGTGTTCTCCATTAGACTGTAAATTCTTTGGATAGAAAAATGTATATGCATTTTCACTTACAGTGTAAATTCTGGAGAGAGACTGAATGAAAAAACAAAACAAAACAAAACAAAAAAACACCCATGGCTGAGCGCAGTGGTTCATGCCTGTAACCCTAGCACTTTGGGAGGCCAAGGTGGGCAGATTGCTTGAGCCCAGGAGTTCAAGACCAGCCTGGGCAACATGGCAAAACATTATCAGTATAAAAAATACAAAAATTAGCCAAGTATGGTGATGCATGCCTGTAGTCCCAGTTCCTTGGGAGGCTGAGGTGGAAGGACTGTTTGAGCCCGGGAAGTTGGGGCTGCAGTGAGCTGCTACTGTACTCCAAGCCTGGGCAACAGGGTGAGGTTCTGCCTCAAAAAAACAAACAAAATTTCATTTTTGGTAACAATGTAGCATACTTAATATTTCTGTCAATATCCCTTGATGTTCATGCATAATAATATTCTAATGTTAACCACAGCCAGTAACAATTACAAGTGTTCCTTCCATAATTCATGGTACAGCATATGCTGTTCACAGATCCCACAAGAAACAGAACAGTACAGTTCAGTTGCCACCTTGTTCAAATGCCAACAAGGGCTTCACGATCTGCTGCCCTTCTCTTGTTTAGACACTCGTTACTTCTTACTGATTCTACAGAGGCAGGTCATATGAACACAGACAGCATGCCCATGCCTTCATGCATATGGGTCCTATCATAATGCATGGGTTGATTTGATTATTCAGAGGTAGATTTATCTAGTTTGGGGGCTATACCCATTCTTTTTTCTGGCTTTGACAAACATTTGTTTCTTTACTTCTTTAAAGCTTCTAAGTGGGCAAACAGGAAAAATGAGGCCGCTGAAATTCAAATTCATCAAAATTACGTATGGGTACTTATGACACAAATAACATTAAAAACTGGATTTACACAAAGGCATGTATTATCTGACTCATAAAATAATTTAAGAACAGGATTCTTTCAGATAGCAATCTCTCCTAGTGAATTAAAAGTTATTTTCATTATATAATCACGGTAGGAACATACTATGCAATGCAAATAAATCTGGACTGATTACTCTTTTAATAACACACAAAACTGTATCACATGTTTTCTGGCTAACTTAAAAGGCAATAGGAAGAGTAGTAACCAGCCTCCACAGTAATCTGAGATTCTAACGGTGTTGAGACATTTTGCATATAATACCAATGATAAATCAAAAGAACTGAAAAGTTAGACAACACTACAAGTTGGTGAGAAACTAAATAGCTTCTGAGAATATTTTACTGATCTTTGATTTTCTGCATCATTTGAACCCAGTTAGATAAAAGAATCCTTTAAGCAAGACACAAGTGTTCGCTGCACCCAGCATGCTAGGGCAGCCACCCATTTTACAGCCTCACAGATCTTAGGGACCAGCCAAGGACAGAACCCAAGTTCTTTTATTTTTCCATCCCTCACAATAGTGGTTCTGAAAGTTAGGTCCCTAGACCAGCAGCATCAGCATCACCTGGGAACTGGTAGAAATGTGTGTTCTCAGCCCCACCCCAGACCTCCTGAATCAGAAACTCTGTGTGATTGAACAAGCTCCCCGGGTTGGCGACTGTGATGCAGCTAGTTAAGAGTACCACAGCTCTACCAATGAATTCCTAACCCTTAGGAAATATCATCACTTGTAAAATACTGATGGGCTTTAGTTCAATTTCTCTCTCAGATGGAAGCTTATTACCACTGCCGCACCTTTCTGTATAGCAGAGTCCTAATGAATCAGAGAAGAGGGGAGTTGGAAAAAAAATTTTAATACTTGTAGCATTTTAGAGAATCACCATCTATCACTTTCATAATGAAAATGACAGAACGTGCACAAGATGTTTCCACTTATCAAAAAGGGGAATGGCTGTAATTCCAGCACTTTGGGAGGCTAAGGCAGGAGGAATGTTTGAGCCCAGAAGTTCAAGACCAGCCTGGGCACATAGAGAGACCCTGTCTCTACAACAACAACAAAAAAAAATTAAAAATTAGTTGGCTCTGGTGGCATGTGCCTGTAGTCCCAGCTACCCGGGAGGCTGAGGCAGAAGGATTGTTTGAGCCTGGGAGGTCGAGGCTGCTGTGAGCCCAGATCACGCCACGGCACTCCAGCCTGAGCCAACAGAGACCCTTCTCAACAAAAATAAAAAATAAAAAAGAAACGGCTAGGCATGGTGGGGCATGCCTGTGGTCCCAGATTGTATTAGTCTGTTTTCACACTACTATAAAGAACTGCCCAAGACTGGGTAATTGATAAAGGAGAGAGGTTTAATTGACTCACAGTTCAGCATGGCTAGGGAGGCCTCATGAAACTTACAATCACGATGGAAAGTGAAGGGGAAGCAAGGCACCTTCTTCACAAGGTGGCAGGAAGGAGAAGTGCTGAGTTAAGGTGGAAGAACCCCTTATAAAACCATCAGCTCCATCAGCATGGGGGAAATCGTCCCTACAATTCAATTACCCCCACCTGGTCGCTCCCCGACACTTGGAGATTACAGCTATTACAATTCAAGATGAGATGTGGGTGGGGACATGAAACCTAACCACATTACAGATACTCAGGAGGCTGAGGCGGGAGGACTGCTTCTCTGTGGGAGTTCAAGGTTTCAGTGAGCCATGTTTGCACCACTGGACTCCAGCCTGGGCAACAGAGCAAGACTCTATTTAACAAAAAAAAAAAAAAAAAGAAGGAAGAGAATGGGTTTTAAAAGGCTGAAAACTTTGCTTTTGGTCATTATATGGTAATTGAACTCTAATAGAAGTAAATATTAGAATATTTTTTAAATCTTGGCCGGGTGTGGTGCCTCATGCCTGTAATCCCAGCACTTTGGGAGGCCGAGGCAGGCAGATCACTTGGTGTCAGGAGTTTGAAACCAGGCTGGCCAACATGGTGAAACCCCGTCTCTACTAAAAATACACAAATTAGCCGAGCGTGGTGGCACACATCTGTAATCCCAGCTACCTGGGAGGCTGAAGCAGGAGAACTGCTTGAATCCAGGAGGTGGAGGGTGCAGTGAGCTGAGATTGCGCCACTGCACTCCAGCCTAGGTGACAAAGTAAGACTCTGCCTCAAAAATAAAATTAAACTGGCCGGGCGCAGTGGCTCAAGCCTGTAATCCTAGCACTTTGGGAGGCCGAGATGGGCAGATCACAAGGTCAGGAGATCGCGACCATCCTGGCTAACACGGTGAAACCCCATCTCTACTGAAAAATACAAAAAAACTAGCCGGGCAAGGTGGGGAGCGCCTGTAATCCCAGCTACTTGGGAGGCTGAGGCAGGAGAATGGCGTAAACCCAGGAGGCAGAGCTTGCAGTGAGCTGAGATCCGGCCACTGCACTCTAGCCTGGGCGACAGAGCAAGACTCTGTCTCAAAAAAAAAATAAATAAAAATAAAAAAATTTAATTTAATTTAAAATCTCTATACTTTTTGGTATCATCTTGGCTTTAGATGATTCAGACAGCTCAACCTATTGTAACCACAGATTTCAGTAACCTAATTGCTGTTTATTTCCTAGGGTTTTGGAGTTTTTAGGGGTAGTGAGGATGTTAAATATGCTTTACATACTGTTGGAATTGCATCAGACTAATCTGGTTCAACTTATACGTAACGAAGTTATGAGTTGCTTTTCAGTTGGCATGGATCCCAGGTTGAAGGTCACATCACCAGAGCATGCCCAAAACTAAGTGTGCAACCATGGACAGAATCCATATGGAATGGGCATGAGGAATGAGCACTGAATTAAGAAGTGGACACCAGGCCGGGCGCGGTGGCTCAAGCCTGTAATCCCAGCACTTTGGGAGGTTGAGACGTGCGGATCACGAGGTCAGGAGATCGAAATCATCCTGGTTAACACGGTGAAACCCCGTCTCTACTAAAAAATAGGAAAAAACTAGCCGGGCGAGGTGGCGGGCACCTGTAGTCCCAGCTACTCGGGAGGCTGAGGCAGGAGAATGGCGTAAACCTGGGAGGCGGAGCTTGCAGTGAGCTGAGATCCCGCCACTGCACTCCAGGCTAGGTGACAGAGCGAGACTCCGTCTCAAAAAAAAAAAAAAAGAAGTGGACACCAACAGTTTGGGAGGCTGTAATCCCAATACTTTGGGAGGCTGACACGGGAGGATCGTTTGAGCCTAGGAGTTGGAGACCAACCTGGGGAACGTGGTGAGACCTCAATTCTACTAAAGAAAAAAAATTATTTTTAATTGACCGGGGGTGGGGGTAGGTGATACACAGCTGTAGTCCAAGCTACTTGTGAGGCTGAGGTGGGAGAATCACTTAAGCCCAGGAGTTCAAGGCTGCAGTGAGTTATTATCATGCCACTGCACTCCAGCCTGAGCGACAGAATGAGACCCTGTCTCTCCAAAAAAAAAAAAAATTAGCCAGGTGTGCTGGCACACACTGTGGTGCCAGCTTACTCAGGATGTTGAGGTGAGAGGATCGCTGGAGCCCAGGAGGTTGAGCTGCAGTCAGCGGAGGTTGCACCACTGCACTTCAGCCTGGGCAACAGAGGGAGACCCTGTTTAAAAAAAAAAAAGAAGGGCCGGGCGCGGTGGCTCAAGCCTGTAATCCCAGCACTTTGGGAGGCCGAGACGGGCGGATCACGAGGTCAGGAGATCGAGACCATCCTGGCTAATACGGTGAAACCCCGTCTCTACTAAAAATACAAAAACTAGCCGGGCGAGGTGGCGGGTGCCTGTAGTCCCAGCTACTTGGGAGGCTGAGGCAGGAGAATGGCGGAAACCCAGGAGGCGGAGCTTGCAGTGAGCTGAGATCTGGCCACTGCACTCCAGTCCGGGCGACAGAGCGAGACTCCGCCTCAAAAAAAAAAAAAAAAAAAAAAAAAAAAAAAAAAAAAAAAAAGAAGAAGAAGAAGAAGAAGAAGAAGAAGAAGAAGAAAAAAAAGTGGACACCACATGGCAGGATCCAAAATCCAATTAGATCAAGCCCTGGTGTCACCCCATGGCAGGATCCAGTCAGATCATGCCTCCAGCATCACCCCATTGCAAGATCCAATCAGATCATGCCTCATTACCTTCTAAGTACAAAACCTGACCTAGCCCCCAGCGTGGAGAGAGACAGACTTAAGTCCAACTCCTGTCTCCTTGCTCAGCTGTCTGGCAATAAGCCTTTCTCACTACAAAAACCTGGTGCTTCAGTGTTTGGCTTTCCACTACATGGGCAAACGGACCCAGTTCAGTTCGGCAATACTGGTAGACAGTCACAGGACAAAGTAAATGTGATGCATCAACAAAACAGCTGTAAAATCGTATTATTCAACTCTTGACTCTAAAATCTGAGTCATGGTTTAGGAAGGTGGGAGAAGTGGAGTGCTGGAAACCCTGCCTAACCACAAAGAATTAGCCACCCTGCCTCTTCAAAGCTCCTGAGGGAGAAGGCACACGTGGTGGCAGGTAAAATTACCAATGTATTTATGAAACAACAATTTGTAACACCTTCAGATTCGGTGCTAGTTGTTCAGTAAGTTTTCAGTTATTTTTTAAAGTTACTTTTAAAATACAATTTTTTTCCCTTGGAAGAAGAAAATTTCCTTAAGTACCATACTTAAGAAAATTACAAAATAATATTTATAGTCCTGAATGCATTAGCATTCTTCTATTGAAGTGCCCTTACTATGTGTAAGCATTAAAAAATCTTTCCAACCTAGGACAAGTTGAAACAAATTAACAGAAGGTATAGAAGTTTGGGAATCTGCTTTAGAGGCCTAAAGACAGTACGTTTTTAATTTTTTTTAAACAAAATCTTCTTTCCCTTGTTACAAAAGCAGCAAATACTCATTACTTAAAATCTAGAGACTATAAAACAAGCTAAAACATAAAAAAACTTCTTAATGTGCAGCCACTATGCAATAGGCAACTATTATACATATGTCTACATTTTCAAGCCTTTTACTGTGAATTTAAATTAGGAAATACATTTAAACTCGCACATTTTAAATATACCAATTCATTAATATTTGAATGTCAACTGTCCTAGGGAGGATCCAAATCTTTACTCCCAGCATCCAAGTGGCACAAAATAGCTACTGAAATGTCTGCTGAACTGAATATCTGGGATCTGACAAGACAAAGTCTGGACTTGCAGACTGTGGAGCTGTACTATGGAAGTATTTTTAAAGCAACTGAAGTGATAGAATAAGGGCTAAAACTCACTCAAAGTACTAAGTAACAGACTGATATGGTTTGGCTGTGTACCCCCATATCTCACCTTGTAGTTCCCATAATCCCCACATGTTGTGGGAGGCACCTGGTGGGGGTAACTGAATCACAGGGGCAGTTACCCCCATGCTGTTCTCATGAATTCTTACAAGATCTGATGATTTCATAAGGGAGTTTTCTCCCTTTTGCTTGGCACTTCTTCCTGCTGCCATGTGAAGAAGGACATGTTTGCTTCCCCTTCCACCATGATCGTAAGCTTCCTGAGGCCTCTCCAGCCCTGTGGAACTATGAGTCAATTAAACCTCTTTTCTTTATAAATTACCCAGCCTCGGGTATTTCTTCATAGCAGCATGACAACAGACTAATACACAGATATTTCAAAACTTGGGTCCTCTGAAATCCTCTGGGCTTGAGGAACTGGGCCAGGAGCCTGCACTGTGCCCCTGCAGACAGCCTGCCCTCCTTCAGGACACTGTGCCCTTTGAGTACAAGGACAGGCCTTTCATACTGACATCCCAGAGGACCTGGCACATCTGAAGTTCAAATGAATGAGCTGTGGATGACAATGGGTAATAGGTAACAGAATGAAGCTGCATTTCCACCTCTTTAACTTATCCCTGAAGTATCTGACTTAATTGAACAATCACAAATCTGTGATTTCTGAGTACTGTCCCTGTGGGTAATACTACTATATGACTCGATTTTCAGATACTAAAAATAACTTAGAAAAATTGAGTCACACTGAATAGCATCCTTAAACACTGCATTTACAATGCCTAGAAATTAATACGGAGTTTATTACATGCTTTTAATAGTCAAAAGAAAACTTACAAAGAAATATCATTGGAAAGTTTTTAAATGACCAGTTTGACGGCTTGACTGAAGGTTTGGTTTCAACCAAAATGCTTAAGAACTTTTTCACCTTTCCCCTCTGCAAAGATCAGACTAACACTTTCATGCACATATTCCACTCCCTTCACTTAATAGTCTGTTACAAAGATGCTCTGACTTGGATTTTGTTCCAGCAACTAGAGCAAGCTAATACCTGAGCCACTGCCAGACTGAAACAACTGAAGTGCTGAATAAAGTACTAAAAGCAAAAGATACAAAACTAAACACCTTTTGAAACATGCTGCTGAGTTAGCTGGAAAGGAAAGGCTCCAGGAAAGGCTCCAGAGAGGCTCCAGGAAAGGCTCCAGGAAAGGCTCCAGGAAAGGCTCCAGAGAGGCTCCAGGAAAGGCTCCAGAGAGGCTCCAGGAAAGGCTCCAGAGAGGCTCCAGGAAAGGCTCCAGAGAGGCTCCAGGAAAGGCTCCAGGAAAGGCTCCAGGAAAGGCTCCAGGAAAGGCTCCAGGAAAGGCTCCAGAGAGGCCACAAAGGAAGTGAAAGCAGAAACCCTGGGAGAACACATGTGCTGAGGCAGGATTTCCTGCTAGGAGACTCCACAAACCCTGGGGCCTGGCTCTGTGCTCTGGGGACTGTGTGGGGACAGGGGAGGCAACACACAAAGTCTCCTGTATTAAGCTACAAGCTGGGACTCCAAAAGGACCTCAGCATAAGGGTAAAGAGGAAAACCTGTGTGCAAGGAAATGTCTCATCATCGACACAGAGTAGTGGGAATGAGGAAAATTTCTCCTGAGATGCCAGGTCCATATTAATTCTGCCCAGTATGGCTGAGAAAACATTAAGCCATGAATTAAAGATATAGTGACCCCAAGGATGTAATGTCCCTAGGAGACTGGTATCAGCACACACAAATCCTCCCTAGAAGGATACAACCTCAATCTAGGTAACAGAATTCCCTCAGATGAAGTTCCAAGGAAAATAAGCAACTCAAGGAAAAATCAAAATAAATCACAAAACACACAAGAAAACAAAGCACCATGAGTGAGAATGTGCAGAAACGGATGGCTTGAATAAGACTCCTGAGATTAGGACATAAAACCATTAATGTTTTTACATGCTTAAGAGAAGCTTAAAAACATAAGCAAAGAACAGGAAACTATAATGAATGATAAGCAGATTTGAAATAGAACCAAATACAATTTCTAAAAATAGAAGATAAATGAAACTGAAAATTAAATGGATGAATAAAAGAGCACATTTGGCCTGACTGAGGAAAGAATAGTGAACGGAAGGTAAGAACAAAAGAAATTATCCAGAATGAAGCACAAAGAAAACATGACAGGTTGAGAGATGGGAAGTTAGATTTCCACTGGTCCTTTTCATGCTACTAGAGTTCCAGAAAGAAAGAATGGAGAAAAGGCAATTTTCATGAATAACCACTGAGAATTTTCTAGAGCTGCACTCTCCTATAAAGTAGCCATTAGCCACATGTGGCTACTGAAATTAAAATTTAAACACAGTTCCTCAGTCACACTAACCACATTTCAAGTTCTTGTTAGCCACAAGTGGCAGACAGTTACCATATGGACGGCCCAGATGTAGAACATTATCATACAGAATCTACTGAACAGCACAGTTCTAGAACTAATGTAGCACCCTTCATCAGATCCAAGATACCCAGGAAAACCCAAGCTGTGTAACCAAAATCCACCCATGGACACAGTACAGTGAAGCTGCAAAATACTAAAACACAGACAAAGTCTTAATAGCCAGTGAGTAGTCACACCACCGACAAAGGAACAATAATTAGATAACTGGCTTCCTAGCAGCAAATGTCAAAGCCAGTAGAAAACAAAGAAAGAATACCTTCATTGTACTGGGAGAAAATGCTGTCAACCTAAAACTCTTTCAAGACCAGGGTAATTTTCATACCCAAGAGACACATAAAAGATTTACCAACAACATACCTTCTCAATGGAAATTCCAATTCATTTTAGGTGGAAGGAAAATTATCTCAAGACAAGACTGAAATGTAAGAAGAAACAGTAAGCAAAGACAGTACAATATGATTAAATCAAAAACATTTAACTGTATAAAAATAATGTCCAATTTGTAATGAAAAAGATATAACTAAAACACCAGGCAATGATTGATCATATTCGGGGAGATGATTGGAGTTACATAACCTTATGTCATTTTGTAATTCAGGAAAAGGCTAATGATATTAAGTAGTTTCAGACTTTAACTTAATGTTAACATGCTTATGATAACCACTGGAAAGAAGAAATGTATAACACAAACCTTCCACAAAGTTGGGAGTGGGCTCCTACAATCTATAAGATGGTAGACAGAAATCCAAATACATCAGTAAACACAATGCTGTACAGGAAGGCACCAAGATCAGACTGGATAAAAAGGTAAAATTCAGCTATTGGCTTTTATGTATTTGGGAAATATTTACCAAAAGCTAGTGAAATCACATTAACATTAGAAACATAGTCTTCGGGAGGCTGAGGCAGGAGAATGGCGTGAACCCGGGAGGCGGAGCTTGCAGTGAGCCGAGATTGCGCCACTGCACTCCAGTCTGGGCAACAGAGCGAGACTCCGCCTCAAAAAAAAAAAAAAAAAAAAAAGAAACATAGTCTTTAAGAAAAAATGCATTACCAGAGATAAAGATGTTCACTTCATAATGATAAAAAACTTCAATTCACCTAGAAAATAACACTGATTCTAAATGTAGAGAAAATTTTTAAATTCACCATTTTAACATCTCCATCAAGTAGACAGAGGATCCGTTAGATAGATACAACAGATCAATTAGAGAAACACAATTAGTAAGGATATAGCTATGAACAGCACAGTAAGTCTAATGGACATACAGCATACAGAACAGACACACACATCAATAATATATATACTCTTTTTGTCCACAGGTGAAACATAAAAGCTGACTGTATGCTGGGTATAAAGTTAGCCTCAACAAATTTCCAGGTACAATACTGATTTTAATCAGGCTCCCTGATCACAATGCAATCGAGTTAGAAATCACCAACAAGAAAGAGAAAAACCCAATACATTTGGAAATTAAAGACGCTTCTGACAACTCAGAGGTTAAAGACAACTTTTCAGTCTCAGAAATATGAAGCTTGTTCCAATTGTCTTAAAACATGAGGCAACTTCTCACATAATCATTAGTAAAATTGATTATGTTTTAAAAAATATAATTGCCAATACCTAAGATACAGATGTAAATTTTGTGTTGTACCTGTATACACTTTTAACCAACACACGAAAACACATAATTAAAAGAACAAAAGCTTACAGTCAGGGATTAATAGTTTTCTACTTCAATAATCGAGTCACTTATCTCACTAGAGTATCTTTTTGCTCTTTTAAACTGGTCATTGAAGATACGAAGTGAGCAAACACACAGTCTCAGCTTCTTGAGGCTGACAGCATTCAGTGGAGACAGCCATCAATTATAGAAACAAATATAAAACGGCAGTCGGGTGTGTCATGTGACCCTGAAACAGGGGCGGGGACATCAGGAAAGGCTTCCCCAGAGAAGTGATGCTTAGACACATTAAGACCTAATATGTGACCGAGCGCAGTGTCTCACACCTGTAATCCCAATACTTTGCGAGGCTGAGGAGGGAGGATCACCTCAGTTCAGGATACATGGTGAAACCCCATCTCTACAAAAAATACAAAAAGTAGCTGGGCATGGTGGCGCACACCTGTAGTCCCAGCTACTTGGGAGATTGAGGTGGAAGGATCACTTGAGCCAGGGAAGTTGAGACTGCAGTGAGCAGTGTTCATGCCACTGCACTCCAGTCTGGATGACAAAGGGAGACTTCATAATAATAATAATAATAAAAACTTAACATCTAAAAACAAAGTACCTAGGGAAGGACAAGGGAGAACAGCATTCCAGAAAAGAAACAGTAGTACTGCAAAGCTACAAAGTTTTAAGTAAGCAATTAAAGTAAAACTATAATTTAATTTTTAGATGGTCAATACAAAAACAAGGCACAGTAGAAAACTGCAACATTTTTATGCTTTCTAATCTATTCCTTCTTTAATGAGACTTGTTCATCTTTCTACTGTCACAGAACTTTTCTTTGACTATACAAATACTGCACAAACACTCTACTTAAGACCCACAGAAAATACAACTGCTATACAAAGTTAAATGGTTAGCATTTTCCAGACATTTTAAACACCATAAAAATCAACTTTAATCCTTAAGACCTATTAGAAAGATATTTCTATTCTAGTCTTCAAATACAGAGGTTTCTGCTCTGGAGAGGCCACAAAGTGTGCCTTCTAAATTGTTCTCACTAACCTATACATGGAATAAACAGCCTTAAGCAATTCATTTATTCCCTACCATTATTTTTAACATTCCATACCCACTTAATTTAACCAGACAAGCTATGTAACATGTGTATAACTTTAAGTATTGGAACTGAGGAGTTAAAAAAAAAAAAAAAGCAACAAGAACTCCTAGAATCTTATTATAACTAGCCTAAAGGTGACTATGTAAGCACAAAAGGATCCAAATTAGTGATTGAAGGTTAACTTTGACATGGAAATTACAGCTAAATTATATAGATATGGATTAACCTCCACTAACAATTTTCTTCATGTCCTCTTTGACAGACATTGAAAAAAAATTCTTCATTTCTTTCCTAGGACTTGATCTTTTAAATAAAACGTGATGACTGACAATATATTTATTGTATGTTTTGTATTTATTGTATATATTGTATATTGTATATATAATACATATATAAATATAACCTATAATATAAACAGGTTATATTTTGGCTAGGTCAAAATATAACCTTCGGAGGCTTCCAATAAAGATCAAGACTAAAATGCTCTGCAGGTTTTGTATTACTATTTGTAAAATAAGACTTGATTGCACTGAGTGAGTGCATACACTTAAACTGAATGCAGCATTCTACTAAGTAAGGATTAGAAATAGAAAACGCGGTGGCTCAAGCCTGTAATCCCAGCACTTTGGGAGGCCGAGACGGGCGGATCACGAGGTCAGGAGATCGAGACCATCCTGGCTAACACGGTGAAACCCCGTCTCTACTAAAAAATACAAAAAACTAGCCGGGCAAGGTGGCGGGCGCCTGTAGTCCCAGCTACTCGGGAGGCTGAGGCAGGAGAATGGCGTAAACTCCGTCTCAAAAAAAAAAAAAAAAGAAATAGAAAACAGATAATCCCCTTAAAATGTGCAGTTACTGATTAACTTTCTTTCTTTTTTTTTTTTTTTTTTGAGACAGTCTCACTGTCGCCCAGGCTAGAGTGCAGTGGCACGATCTTGGCTCACTGCAAGCTCTGCCTCCCGGGTTCACACCATTCTCCTGCCTCAGTCTCCCGAGTAGCTAGGACTACAGGCGACCACCACGCCTGGCTAATTTTTTTTTTTTGGATTTTTAGTAGAGACGGAGTTTCACCGTGTTAGCCAGGATTGTCTCGATCTCCTGACATTGTGATCCGCCTGCTTGGTCTCCCAAAGTGCTGGGATTACAGGTGTGAGCCACCGACCACACCTGGCCCTGATTAACTTTCCTTAGCAGTGAAGGACTGTTCAACTAAACTACTTCTTCTAAAAGATAATTTCCTTTTCTATTGTAAAATATACTAGTGGAGTTTTAAAAAATGCCAATAGTTCAGTGATAACCACATCCTTAAGAAAATGCCTAAGAACAAACAAGAAAATTGCATCTGAAGACACTATAGCCAAGTTTCTGGTAAATTCAAAGGGAAACGAACATCCCCTAAAATATCCAGATACTGAATTTACTTTTCATCACTTAATACTTACAGCAACAGCCTGAGTGCCACTGGAGCCTACATTTTTATTAAAAGTTAGTCATTACTACTAAGCACATTCTCCCCACCCTTTGAAGAAGACGAAGAAAAAAAACAGAACTACTCAGGTGTGGGGAAGGGGTGTGTATATGGGGGAAGGGAAGAAAGTAGTAACTTGCCTCTCTGGGGACAATTAAAAAATGAGGCTTTGGTTTGACCCAAGTATCACCAGGATGTCAGAAAACTAAGGAAGGGTCTTCTTCTAATAACTGCTTCATTGCTCTTCTTTTTCTTAAAATGGAAATGGTCTGTCACAATGTAGACATGGAAATGAGCACCATGTGGAACAGTGATTAGACAGCAAAAGAAACTAACAGAACTACTGGAATTTGCCTTCGGAGTAGTGTAGATAACGAAGTAGGAAGTGCTTATGCATGCTTTAAGGCTCGTGTTTAAGCAAAGACACATGCAATTCAAGATTAATATACAAGAACCACTTTTTAATTTTTTGGAAAAAAATTAAGTTCAGGCTTAACTATGAAATAAAAATTTCACTACGTATACCTGCACTAGCTGCTAAACTGCATTCCACTTAAAGGACAGTACAGGTAACATGCCTCAGTAGACCAGAGTGTAAAAACACACAGACCACCACTGGATAGATCTCTATGTCATACACCGCCTTGTTTTTTTTTTTTTTTCAAACGGAGTCTCGCTCTGTCGCCCAGGCCGGAGTGCAGTAACGCGATCTTGGCTCACTGCAACCTCCGCCTCCCGGGTTCAAGCGATTCTCCTGCCTCAGCCTCCCGGAGCAGCTAGGGGTACAGGCGCGCGCCACCACGCCCATCTAATTTCTGTATTTTTAGTAGAGACGGGGTTTCACCATGTTGGCCAGGCTGGTCTGGAGCTCCCGACCTCAGGTGAACCGCCCACCGCGGCCTCCCAAAGGGCTGAAATTACAGGTGGGAGTGAGCCACCGCGCCCAGCCTATAAACCGCTTTTAAGGTTGCAAGATGAGCGTGTACTAGGATGTGTAACTGGTAATTTCTGGAGTGTCTGGCAACAAACCTCAAAATCAAATTTCCTTAGAAATCCTTGGCCTAAGTTTTATTTTTAAAAAGGTCAACACAAAATTAATAAGTTCAAAAGGTGGCAAGTTCTATCACATTAATAAAACCAAAGCACAGCACACGCAATAATATATTAACAAGAAGGTAATTATTTCAGTAACAGCAGCAACAGGTTCCCTGGAGGAGAATCCCCACTTCTCTATAAACAGTGCACCTAGATGGATTCAGAGCACAAAATTTACCACAGGACAACATCTAGCAGACCGAAGTCAAGCAATACTGATCTTTTAAAGAAATTTCACATTTCTTGCTATTTCCTACCTTAACACTCCACCAAAAAAAAGCAAACACCTATCGAGATATAAAAAATAACGTTTCTAGCAACCCAAAAGTAGCTCAGAGATCTCAAAAACAAATAGGGAAAGGGGTGCTGATGCTAATAAAGTGACACTACAAAAACTAAGTGCAAAAGTAAACCTACTCCTCACAGCGTATCACAGATCAGTTAATGGTTCAGGTACAGAGCCTCCTCCCCCAGGTCCTCCTTCCGCGACCATGACTCCCCAGTGACTATTTTACACCAAGTAACTACTGAAAACGCCCAAGGAAAAGGAGTGGGGGAGGGTGGCTTTTGAAGATTCAGGTAGCAAAGAGTGACTGCTAATTTCATAAACAATAATGCAAAACAAGCAAACCACCGCTCCTAGCCAATTACCAAGCAGGAGTCAAAGTTCCACCACGTAATTCGGGCCTGGGCCTTTTTTAGGCAAACACGTAATCGAAAGCACAGTCATTTCCCTCTTGATATTTTACTCATGCCGGCAATGCCATTCACACTGAGAATGTAGCAAAACAAAAGAAAAAAATAACAGCAGCGAAGGCAGAGGGGCGCGGGGCGTCCCAGCCTGCGTCCCTCCCTGGCTGCGAGCTCCCGCAGGCCGGGACGGGAAGCGCAGCGTCCTCTCTGCTGAGGTCTTGACTCCCACCCGCCCCGCGGGGCCGAGGGTCCCCTGGGCTGCAGCGGGAGGGGACGTGGGGGCGGCGGGGACGCCGGACGCCGCGGGGACACCGGACGCCACAGAGCGCCTGTCGCCTCGGGGGTCTCCCCGGGCTGCGGGAAGTTTCCGTTCCGCTCTCGCGGCCCCTCCCGGCGAGCCCGCCGCAGCCCACGCTCAGGTGCAAACTTCCCAAACGTCGCTGCGCCCGGGGTCGCAACCCGCGCCCAGACCCGACGCCTTCCCCCGGCGCGATCCCGGCCGTCTGCACGGCCCGCCGCACCCATGCCCAGAAGGGACTGGCTGGGCCGCGGACCCGCGCGGGGACCCCACTGAGGACGCGGAGTGGCCCCTCGGCCGCCTCCAGCCCCAACCCTCCCCGCGGCCCCGGCCCCGACCGTCCCCGCGCCGCCGCGGGCCTGAGCGACCGGCCGGGCCTGCGCCGCGCGCCCCTCACCTTGGTGGCCATGGCGGGCGGGTCCCCCGGCCCGGGACGGCCGGCTTGTCTCCCGCGCCGCGGATGGTGATTCTGAGCCGCGCGGGCGAAGGCAAGGGCGAGGGCGGCGGCTCCGGCTCGGCCCCGGCGCGGCGGCCGCTCCTCCGCCTCGGCCCCGAGTCTCGACGCTCAGGCCCAGCCGCTGGGCGCTCGGCTACTCCCGCGCCGCCCGCTCCTGCAGTTCCTGAAAGTCCCCGGCTGCGCGGCCCCCGCCCCTGCCGGCCGAGCCTCCCATTTACCGCGGCGCGCGCGGCGCCCGGCGGAAGCGCGCCCTGGGCCCTCGGCCGCGGCCCGGCCTCCTCGCCTCCTGGCCGCCCCCGCGCTGCGCCGCGCCGCGCCGCCGCCCCGGGCAGTCGCTGCCGCCTCCGAGCGCCCTTGGTGGAGGATGGGGACTGCGTCCCGCGCGGCGGCGGGATCCGGACAGGCGCCCCGAGCCATGGCCCGCACCCTGCGTGGCCGTTCCACAGGAAGCGCTCCGCGGCCCGCAGAGCCGCTCGGGGGAGCCGAACCCGACTCCGGTTCACGCTCGGCCAGCGCCGCACGCTGTGGCTCGGGGCTTTCCGTGCATGAGGCGGGAGGAGGGGAAGGAACTCTCGACGCTCCCGGCAGCCAGGAGCCCCGCAACCCCGCTGTCTTTGCCCTACGCCGGGGGTGTTGCGGGGTCGCCGTGCCCTTGGCCGAGTACCTTGAGTGCCACGTAAACAGCCGGGAAGGAACGGAGCAATGGCTTCCTGGGCCTCTTCCTCCTGCCCGGAGGCTCCCTCAGTCCGGGGTCCTCGCTTGGAGCCCCTGGGACGGGACGGTGGGGGGTTCTTTTTGTGACTTCCCGTTAACCTCATTCTGGAATCTTGATAAGTTTTAAAATGCCCGAGGGCCCAAGAGGTTTAGGGGACAACAGGCTCTCTGAAGTGGAAACGAGGGCTCTAAAATTTTCCATCTTTCTGTCAGTGTTTCTCTCCAGAGTTGGATATATATATGGGTGTTATGAATAAACGAATGACTTGAATTGAGCAGCAAGATTTTTCACTCAAGGACAAAACACAACTGGAAGATGTATCTTAACTGGCATACTAGTGGAGTGCTTTTTTTATTATGAGGGATATATTTGTAAGAAGAGACAACTATCAAATCTAAATACTCTGGTATTTAGAGTTAATGTCAAGTTTGTGTCTTCTTAAATACATTCTATTTGACCTGAGATTTCACTAGTTACATTCAATAATGTGGTTTAAAATAGATACGGTATTGCGGAATTTTCTGTAAATTTTTGTGTTTGTTGAGCTCATGGTTAAGCTATAGTCATCATAATATGCATAAATAGTTGTCTTTCTCCATAAAAAAAGATGGAGGCCAATATTCATTGACAGCCTGCTTGCTATATACTGGGCTTTTACATCCCCATCTCATTTAATCCTTATAAGAAACGTTTGAGAAGCTCATTATTGTCCACTGTTTACAAATAAGAGCGAATCAGGGCTCACTTAAATAACTTGCGCTTTTGGTAATACTTACTCAAATCGAAAATGACCATAGCCTTGGACCCAGCAGCCCTCCTAGGAGTTTATCCTGTCAAACTTGTACAAGTGATCAAAGATGTTCATCAAAGATTGTTCGGTCCTAACTCCAAACAGAAAACAACCTATGTGTTTGTTAACAGGACTGTTTCAGTAAATAAGATACATCCATTCAAACAAAATGCTAGAAAGCCTGTAAGAAAATAATATTTTAAGAGGTGTTAAGAAAGATAAAAGAACATGATGTATGGTACATTTATGTAAAAAAAAAAAAAAGGAAATATGTTATACATGCCTAGAAAACTTCTGAGAAAGATTCGCCAGATCCTTTTGTCAGAGTTTTTGACCATGTGTATGTATGACTTCATTTAAAAACAGAAATTATATTTTAATAAACAATGGAAGAAATAACTTGGCTAAGAGTACACACTAGTATGTGGAAAAGCCAGGATTTGAACTCAGGCAATGTCATAAGTAATGAGTTTTCCATATTCTTTTAAATGTGAAGGCTGGGTACAGCTCTCTCTGCAGCCCTTCAACTATGTCTCCCTTGATAGGAAGGCACAAAGTTAGGGGCACACCTGTGAAGACACGCCTTTCCACATGCTCATCTGGCAAATCCTATGCAAATAGTCATCCTGGGCACCCGGCACCATGAAAGCAAGAAGACCAGAGACTTCAAGCTTTTTCTACCCGAACAATTCCATAACACTGGTTTTGTTTTTTAGAAGTAATGGTGGAGAGCTGAGATGGAAGGATTGCTTGAGCCTAGGTGTTCAACACCAGCCTGGGCAACATAGTGAGACCTCATTTCTAGAAGATTTGTTGTTGTTGTTGTTTAAAAAAGAGCAAGACTGTCAAAAACAAACAAAAAAGTACATAAAAAGAGATAAACGTGGCCGGGCGCTATGGCTCACGCCTGTAATCCCAGCATTTTGGAAGGCTGAGTTGGGTGGGTCACGAGGTCAAGAGATGAAGACCATTCCGGCCAACATGGTGAAACCCCTTCTCTACTAAAAATACAAAATTAACTGGGCATGGTGGCGCGCCTGTAGTCCCAGCTACTCAGGAGGCTGAGGCAGGAGAATCACTTGAACCTGGGAGGCGGAGGTTGCAATGAGCCGAGATCGAGCCACTGCACTCCAGCATGGGCAAGACTCTGTCTCAAAAAAAAAAAAAAAAAGAGAGATAAACATGTGCCCTTCCACAATAAGCCACACCGCAGGGATCTTGAACATAACTAAACTCTTTATCACATTTTTAGTAATGAATCGGGTAGTACATCTCCAGTAAATACTGCCAAACTTAGGAGTTTTATTTTTATATATGTCAGTCAAAATCAACATTACTTCATGAATGTTGTTATAGAGGAGACCCACTTTCATAGAATATATTTTTATATATAGAGAGAGAGTGGGTCTTGCTCTGTCACCCAGGCTGGAGTGCAGTGGCTCGATCTTGGCTCACTGTAGCCTCCGCCTCCCGAGTTCAAGTGATTCTCCTGCCTCACCCTCCCCAGTAGCTGGGATTACGGGCACCCGCCACCATGCCTGGCTTTTTTTTTTTTTTTTTTTTTTTTGTATTTTTAGTAGAGATGGAGTTTCGCTCTATATTGGCCAGGCTGGTCTCAAACTCCTTATCCCAAGTGATCCGCCTGCCTCAGCCTCCCAAAGTGCTGGGATTACAGGCGTTAGCCACTGCACCCAGCCATGGCGTTTGTCTTCTGTTCCCACTTGATCACCCATGCACATCTCTCTTCTGTCCACCACCTTCCTTTGAGCGAGCTTCCTCAGAGCTGATGCTCTATGCAGGCCTGCCTTGAGAACCCAGAACCCTGGGTCATGCTAAGTTCAGATTTTCCTCTATAGCATGAGCTTCCATTACTCCAGGGGTGAGAACACAATTAGTTAAGCAGTTGGATTTGCATTTGCAGACTGCTTTTGGTTATTGCTAGATTGCACTTTCAAAAGAAAAAGACGTGTAGTCAGAGCAACAGAGCCACTCTATTTAGGCTTTGTACTCCAGCTTTTTTAAATTTAATCATATCACAGGAGGTAAAGTGATTAGGATTTGCAGGAAGCCTCGTCCAGCCACACAGCTGGGGGGACAGGAAAAGAATGACCACCACTTCTTCCCTGGATTTGTTCAGTATGGCCCGGTGTTTTTACTCAAAATTAGATTCTGCTTATGTTTTTAAGAGCTCAGAACCCAACTAAATGCTTGGTCAACTAATGGGAAACTAATGTGGGAAAGTGCAGCTCCGGAAACTAATGTGGAATGGAGTGAAAATGTGTGATGGTCACCTCATCTAAGGCTTGGAGGGTGAGAAGAATGTGTAATAATATAGTCAGCCTGGGTCTGGCACAAGGGGATACCTCTTCCTCTGACTTTAGGGTGTGAGTTCAATGAGGTTAAAGAAAACCTCAGAGGGTGACCTTGAAAATAAAGAGTGGAAAGGAGTGCAGCTGTGCCATTCCAATCCTAATAAATGTATGACGTCCTCACATTGGACCGGACGCTGTTAAAGGTGAGGGAGATAAAAGTCCCTGCTCTCTTAGAACTTAACAATCTGTAGAGGGTGGGGGAAGACAATAAACTACAAATAAATGTCTAATGTGCCAGGTGCTTTTATAAGTGCTCTGAAGAAACTTTATGGGGATAAAGAGAAGCAGGAGAGGTTTTTTTTCATGTTTCCCCGTGGTATTAGACTAGCCGAGTGTATGTATGAAAGTGTATGGTTTTAAAATTATGTTTGTTTTAGTTGGTTAGCTGATTCGTTGGTTTTAATTTTTGTTCCGTTTTGACTAGGTCACATTTCTCTTTCCATCGTCTGGGAGACACAGAGCCATACACAGTAACGGGACATAATGTCCAGAGCTAGAAATTGAGCAGAAATCTGACTGCTAGGACCTGAGCAGTCCAGAAAGGGACAGTTGGCATGGGCAGAGAGAGACTGGAGGCTGGGGAAGCTGCATAGATGGCAGAGGTGGCAGCAGTAGGCAGCGTTAGACTGGAACAGGAACCGTTTGCTCAAGGTTCTGTACTAGACTGTTTGCTGAGTTTGGGTAGTTCTGACTTCCGTAAGGACTGAGCTGTGAGGTGAGGGCAGCAATAGAAGATTGGCTCACCACTTGGCTTCCCAAATGAAGTCCCAGCTTGTAGGATCCCTGCTGTCTCCTGAAACTTTGCTGTAGGATATTGTTTTAATTCTTTGACCAGTGATGGACAGGCTGGCATGAGTCCTCGGAGACATACTTGCATTCAGTGATTGGGCAAAGAAGTAACACTGGATACAGGACATTTTGCTAGTTCACGTGTCATTGCTCAAGTTACAAACTGTGATGGTTAAAACTGAGTGTCAGCTTGACTGGATTGAAAGATGCAAAGTATTGATCCTGGGTGTGCCTGTGAGGGTGTTGCCAAAGGAGATTAACATTTGAGTCAGTGGGCTGGGGAAGACAGACCCACCCTTAGTCTGGGTGGGCACCATCTAACCAGCTGCCAGCACAGCTAGAATATAAAGCAGGCAGAAAAACGTGAAAAGACTGGACTGGCCTAGCCTCCCAGCCTATGTCTTTCTCCTGTGCTGGATGCTTCCTGCCCTTAAACATCAGACTCCAAGTTCTTCAGTTTTGGGACTCAGACTGGCTCTGCTTGCAGACGGCCTATTGTGGGACTTTGTGATAATGTGAGTTAATAAACTCATATGTGTGTGTGTGTGTGTGTGTGTGTGTATATCCACATATATATGTGTATATATATATATCCTGTTAGTTCTGTCCCCTCTAGAGAACCCTGACTAATACACAAACTATAGAGAGTTCTTTTTTTTTTTTTTTTTTTGAGACAGGGTCTCACTTTGTTGCCCAGGCTGTAAAGCAATGATACAATCATGGCTCACTACAACCTTGACCTCCAGGGCTCAAGTGCTACTTTATTTATTTATTTATTTATTTTGAGTTGGAGTCTCCCTCTGTCACCCAGGCTGGAGTGCAGTAGTGCGATCTTGACTCACTGCAACCTCCACCTCCCGGGTTCAAGCAATTCTCCTGCCTCAGCCACCCGAGTAACTGGGATTACAGCACCCGCCACCATGCCCGGCTAATTTTTGTATTTTTAGTAGAGATGGGGTTTCACCATATTGGCCAGGCTGGTCTCTTTGGCCAGGCTGGTCTCAAACTCCTGACCTTGTAATCCACTGGCCTCGACCTCCAAACATGCTGGGATTACAGGCGTGAGCCACTGCGCCCAGCTCAAGTGCTACTTTTAAAGCTAAAAGCCCCACATAACATGCTAGCACACTCTGACACACTCTCATATCCTTGCTTTATGGAAGGCAACTCTAATGACAGTGCTTACTAAATACAAGTACAGGACATTTGCTGTGACTGCCATGATTTAGAGCCAGACACTGCAAATTACATCCTCCATCTCTCGTGAGTCCTGTTCTTCCTTCCCAGGACTTTGATCAGAAAACGCACCCACTGCTGAGTACTGAGTGCTGAAGAGATGGCCTTGGCCCTGGCATTAGGCATCCTTGGCTTGAAACTCACTTCTGCTGCTTGTCACCTGTGTGAACTTGAGCAGGTACTTTCATCTTGATCCTCAGTACCAATGTCTGTCTTTGTCTGATCAGGCTGCTATAACAGAATAGCATAGGCTGGGTGGCTTATTAATGACCAATGTTTGTTTTTCACAGTTCTGGAGGCTGAAAAGTCCAACATCAAGGCGCCAGCAGATTCAGCATCTGGTGAGTGCCCCCTAGTTCATGGATAGCCGTCTTCTCGCTGTGTCCTCACATGGTGGAAGGGTGAGCAAGCGCTGTGGGATCTCTTTTATGAGGCGTAATTCCAATCATGAGAGCTCTGTCCTCATGACCTGATCACCTACCAAAGGCCTCACTTCCAAATACCATTACATTAGGGGTTAGGATTTCAACATCTGAATTTGAGGAGGACACAAACATTCAGTCAATAGCATAGCAATATTGCCCTGGCTTTGTTTTGAAGATTCTGTGAAACTCACTTTAACTGGAGTAGCAGAAAGTTCTAACAGATCTTAATAGTTATTATAACGATGTACTGGGCTTCTGCTGGTGGTGGCCAATATCTTCTTGCAGCTCTCAGTTCTATAACAAATCTCCCAAGATGTTGTTTTCCAATGACTACAGAGTATTGATCACACCCAGTATCTGTATTTGCTCACTCCTGTGGCATTCCTTTCTTTCTTTCTTTTTTTTTTTCGTAGACAGAGTCTCGCTCTGTCGCCCAGGCTGGAGTGCAGTGGCCAGATCTCAGTTCACTACAATCTCCGCCTCCTGGGTTCACGCCATTCTCCTGCCTCAGCCTCCCGAGCAGCTGGGACTACAGGTGCCTGCCACCTCGCCCGGCTAGTTTTTTGTATTTTTAGTAGAGACGAGGTTTCACCGTGTTAGCCAGGATGGTCTCGATCTCCTGACCTCGTGATCCACCCGTCTCGGCTCCCAAAGTGCTGGGATTACAGGCTTGAGCCACCGCGCCCAGCCTGTGGCATTCCTTTCTTCTTTTTCTTTTCAGTCATTCATTTTATTCCTCAATATTCTCTTTCTTTTACCCTTTTACCCCACTGTATTTCATTTCAGTCCCTTGGTGTATTTCATCTCTTCTTTTACATGTCTAGAGAATGTTCCTAACTCTAGTTTCTCAGGATTTTTCCACGCACATCAGTAACTTTTCTGCTTTTTAAAATCATTAAAGCTTTGATGAAGTAAGAAAACGTCAAAATGCAAAATATCCTTTTAAGTAAACAAGTGCATAAAGCTCACAATTTCAGTAAATGTTTCAAAACAGGTAACAAGTTTAATGTTATACTCTTTAGAAATTCTGGCTTAATTTAAAAAATATTAAGTAAATGACTGTTTAGAAACACAGATGGTTCTTATAAATAGTTATGATCTACCTGCTACCTCCCGTGTCCATATTGCACAGTAAGAGGGTAGTTTTCAGGGGGCAATTGTGTGTTCATTGACTGGAGGGATGCACACAAGAGCCCTGGCCTGGTGCTTGGCACTCAAGGAGTTTAGGAAACAGGGGTTCCTCTCATGGCTAGTGTGGTCTATTTGCTGCTTATTATTATTATTATACTTTAAGTTCTGGGATACATGTGCAGAATGTGCAGGTTTGTTACATAGGTATACACGTGCCGTGGTGGTTTGCTGCATCCATCATCCCGTCATCTACATTAGGTATTTGTCCTAATGCTATCCCTCCCCTAGCCCCCCAGCCTCTGACAGGCCCTGGTGTGTGATGTTCCCCTCCCTGTGTCCATGTGTTTTCATTGTTCAACTCCCACTTATGTGTGAAAACATGCGGTGTTTGGTTTTCTCTTCCTGTGCTAGTTTGCTGAGAATGATGGTTTCCAGCTTCATCCATGTCCCTGCAAAGGACATGAACTCATCCGTTTTTATGGTGTATTAGCTGCTTCTTATTTCATGCCTAAGCTATCTACTGAGAGCCTACAATGTGCAAAGTGCTATAGTAGATAAGCTCAAAGTCATGAAAAACGCATTTTGTGCTCCTAGAACTTAAAATCTCATGAGAAAAAGAAAACCTTCCTCTTAACACCCTAAGAGAGCCCTGGGCCAGGTGTGGTAGCTCATGCCCATTATCCCGACACTTTTGAGTATTGCTTGAGTCCCGGAGTTCAACACCAGCCCGAACAACACAGTAAGACCCAGTCTCTACAAAAAATAAAAATTAGCTAGGCGTGGTGGCCAATGTGCCTCTAGTCCCAGCCACTTGGGAGGCTGAGTTGGGAGGTAGGAGGATTTCTTGAGCTCAGGAAACTGAGGCTGCAGTGAGCCAAGATCAGGCCAGTGCACTCCAGTCTGGGCAACAGAGTAAGATATTGTCTCAAAAACAAAAAAACAAAACAAAAACAAAAAAAACCAGACAGCCCTGGCTGGCTATTCACTCTTACTTAGTGTCCTCTGCTCCTTCCTGAAAACAAAACTCTCCTATTGTGGCGACGAGAACCACTGGGAGAAAAGAGAAACACCTGTGTTTTAGAGAACCTGTGGTTACAGAAATAAAGAAGGAGAAAAAGCAGTGAAGAGCAGAACAATTTAGGGAAATCAGTCAAACCACACTGCTCTTGCCTCAAACTCCAGCACACCAACCCCAGCGCCAGCCTTGCAATCAGCCACAGCCTCCAAGCCTTCACTGAAACTTGGCAATTACAGACTAAGTTAGCATGTTCTTTTGAAAATATAATTGTATTGGGGAGAAAGGGGGGATTAAGGACCTATTGATCTCTTGCATAAAACTGGCCGGATAGTCAATTGATTGACTAGACAGAAATGGAGGGGAAGTGAGTATTTTTGTACTGTGGTTACTAACTCTGTAAGGAATTGGATATCTGTGATCTAGCAGCCCAAATCACTTAAGGTAGGGATACAAGTTATTTCCTCAGTGGACATAGTTATCAGGACTGGCTGCATAATTTGTGGGCCACAGCGTAATGAAAATGCAGGGCCCCTTGTCAAAAAAGTATTGAGAATTTCAAAACAGCAGAAGAGAATTAAACCAAGCATGGGGCCTTTTATTCTTGAGGCCCTGTGAACTGTATAGGCCCATGACCCTGGCCCTGACAATTGTTTTTTTCACAGATAGTTGTCGCTTACCGTTGGAATAATCAGGAAACTTCAAAAGAAGGTGTGATCTGAGCTTTCTTGAAAGACAGGTAAATTTTCCATTTTTCAAGGAGGAAGGATGGCATGAATCAAGACACAACAAGGAAGCAGTTCAGGCTGTATTTCCCTGACATCGATTAGACCATGTTTACTGGCGCAGAAGTTGTCATGTGGGGATAAGTCTAGAAGGATGGGTAGAGGACAGATTATGACATTGGAAGGCCATGGGAAACCATTACAAGTTATCTTAATAATGTTTTTGGAAGATTTAGCAGTGGCATGTGGGATGCTTTGGGGCAAGCCCACTCTAGAGTAAGACCAGTTAAAAGGCTCTTACGTAGTTAAAGGCATTCATTTTTCCAGTGGTTATAGTCATACTATTCTGAAATGTTTCCTCCCTTCCCTTCTCCAAGAACTTGGAACTGTTAAATAACATTTACTGGAAGCCATTGGTTTGGACGGGGCTCCTGCACTAGGCCTGAGAGACCAAACCAAAATGGAATGACTCATGCTGAAGTCTGAGTGCCACCAAGCCAAAACTACGTTGTTTATCTGACCTTCCAAAAAATCAGGAGAGAGAGAGATAATAGCAAATTCCCAAACAAGCCAGCTTTAGCTGGCACAGTAAGGAAGTTCCTTCTACTCTAATCTTTACAAGGAAAGTAACTTTGAAAGGACCAGTGTGTGTTTTGTTCTCTGATACTGCTTTCCACACCCCTTTTCTGTCTAGAAAGCCAAAGTCCTCTGCTCTAAAGCATATTCTATAGCGTACCATGAAGTGTTGCCTGATTCTAGAATTGCAAATAAAAACCAGTTAGGATCTTGAAACTAAATTTGTTGTAATTGCATCTTTTGACAGTATCTGGCAACCACAAAGGACCCAAAGCACACTGCCGACAACTCTTGAGACCCTCTGAGGAGTGAGGAGAGGTGCTGCTGACCCCTTTGAGGTCTCCTGTCTTCCTCATGGAACCCTGAGGGTTGTAAATTCCTCTCCTCTTGGGGATAACTCTGCACTGAGCCGCGGTCCCCACACCCTCTACCTCCTGATCTTTTTGGCTTTCAAACCCAAGGCTAGTGTGTGCTGTGAGAACACATGACCCTGGGCTTGCTACCAAGGATTAGTTTATGCTGTGAGTGCTAGGGAAGAGAATATGACCTTTTGGGGTTTGCAGTGGCTGACAAGTCACTGGCAAGAGTGGATGTCATGACAGAAACAGGATGGGGTCCTGTAGGGAGGCCTCGGGTGTCTCACTGGGTCTGACAGAAATTGGCAGTAAATGGCGATTCTGCCATTTACTGTATGAATTTTGACTTTCAGAAATTCTTTGTAGGAATTTTGTGCTCTATCCTTTTCCTTTTTTTTTTTTTCTTGCACACAGATCACTGTGATCACTAACAGTAGCTATGTTACTATGTTGACAGTTAAGTCATTGTGGGATTGTTTTTGTGTATGGTGATAGAAGTTTATCTTCAATTTCTTAAACATGGCTAATCAGTCAATTAATCATCATTAACTGACAAAACCACTATATCCTCTCTGATCTGCAATGCCAACTGCATCATACTACATGTTTCTGGCTTCCAGATTCCATTCTATTGCTGTATTTCCTATCTCTGTTAATGCCACTTTGTCTTAATTACTCTATTTTTATAATATCTTATAGTATCTTGTCTATTACAACAAATAATCCCCAACTTTCTGTGGCTTAACTCAAAATTTCCCCCACTTCCAAAGATATTGGTTGGTTGGGAGGCTGGGGAGAGTCCTGCTCTGCACAGTCATTCAGGCACCCAGCCTTTTCCATTTAGTGGCTGTACCATCCCCAAAGTCTTCAGGGGCCTTCACTGGATCATCACATCAGCATCTGGCTGGAGGAGGGAAACCATTTACACCCACTTTACACTGGCCAGGTCCAAGCACTTCACGTCATCTAAGTTTCAAGCAAGGCTGGAAGTGCAGTCTAGTTGTACGTCCAGAGGAAGAAGGAAATGGGTTTGGTAAATACACCGTCTGCCGTAATCTCACACAAGGACACAAAATTAAACATGTAACTAAATTAATCTCACAAAATTTTCTCCCAGTCTTACTACTGTTTCTGTATTTCCTAGCTCTGTCATTAATTGGACATATATTTGTTGAGAGCCCACTAGACTTTTGTGGTATGCAGCCTCTAAGACAGCCCCCAATGATACCCATTTCCCCCATTCATTCCCTGTAAAATCCCTTCCCCTGGAAAGTGAGCTGAACTTATTGAAATATTTTTAATGAATGGAATAGGGTTGAAGGGATGGGTGTCACTTCCTAGATCAGGTTATAAAAAGACTGTGGTTTCCATCTTGGTTGCTCTATGATTCCCTGTCTTTCTCTTTCTGATCACCAGCTACCATGTCGTGAGGATATCTGGGCAGCCATTGGAGAGAATTCCATGGCCAAGGAACTGAGGTCAGCCTGCAAAAATCTGACTAAGTTTGGATCTTACTGTGATTTCCAATTTACTGTGACTGCCAACAGTCACATGATGGAGCTTGCATATAAATTCTCCAGCCCTAGTTGAGCCTTGAGATAAGCCCTGGGTGACATCTAACTGCAATCTCAAGAGTGACTTTCAGAGGTACCCAACTAAGTCATGCCCCAAATAAATGTCTGTTGTTTTAAGCTGCTGAATAGTGAGGTAATTTGTTTTGTGGCCCTAGATCATCAATATAACTTTGTATTAATTACTGGGGACAAAAGACTTAACAAGGCACATTTTGCTTAAGGAATGACCATGTTCTCCCCTGAAGCATGAAATCTTAGGATCACCTTTGACTCTGACTTTTTAAAAAATGAGTTCCCTGTGGAGTCCCAAAGTCTGTAGTCCAATGACCTCCATTCTCTCTAACTTCCACATTTGAAGGTAGCCCACACTTATTCCCTATCTTATCTTTGTACATTTTCTTTTACCTTCCTAATCATCTTACACTGCATTTATAGCAACTAGCCTCTACTCCAATAATGCCTTTTTATTTTTTAAGCAACTATAGTATATTGAATAATTTGTACAGCAATACACTATCATATCTTCTGGATGGCAGAGTGGGGTGATCCCTAATTGTGGCTCTAGCATAGACTGCACTAATGACCTTAAGTCTGAAGACCTCTTAAGGAGCCCAGGAGAACCATCTCTGGAGGTGACACAAATGCAAACTGATTTTCATCAAGCCACTCTTTAGGCTCAAGCATTTTGTCTCCTCATGACTCCAAGAAAACTGTACTTTTCTTTTTTTGTGAGTTGGTGTTAGTTGCATCTTTACTCACTTTAAGGAAGGTAAGTCTTTTGTTTCATAAATAAGGAGTGAGGAAACACAGGCATCAATAAAAGGTGATTCAAGAAAAAAAATAGTATCAAACTATAGTTTTTGTTTTTTTTGGTTTTTTTTTTTCGTTGACAGGGTCCTGCTGGAGTGCAGTGATGCTATCATAGTTAACTGTAGCCTGCAATTCCTGGGCTCGAGTGATTCTCCCACCTTAGCTTCCTGAGTAGTTGGGACTACAGGTGCGTACCACCACACCTAGATAATTTTTTTAATTTTTTATTTAGAAATGGAAGCTCACTATGTTGCCTAGGCTGGTCTTTAACTCCTGGACTCAAGTGATGCTCCAGTCTTGGCCTCCCAAAGTGTTGGGATTCCAGGCATGAGCCACTGCGCCCAGCCAAACCATAGTTTTAAATGAGCTTTGCCGGAGAGAGATCACATCAATTACTATTCAGCAGGAATTTACAAAATTCCTTCTGTACGTCAGACAGAAAAAAAACCAAAAACCAACATCAAGGGTTCCGTTCCTGAAGATTTCATAAGTCAGTAGAGAAAGGAACAATAAGCAAATGGTTACGATGCAATAACCGAAGAGTTAAGGGAATGGTTGTCAGTTAGATTGATTAGAATGACTTCACTTGCAAGTAGCCTGCGCAGATTTTATAGTTAATTGATTCCACAGCTCAACAGTATCACGAAAGACCTTGGAATTTTTTCCCAACAGCTTTATTAGGGAGTAATTTATATATAATACAATTCAGTGATTTTAAGTGTTTAATTCATCGAGTTTTGAAATATATACAGACAAATTACCACCCCCACAGGGAAATATAAAACCTCCAAGCAAGTTTCCTCATATCCACTTGTAATCAATTTTCTATCTCCAACCCTTGTCCCACACAGCCCACTTTCTGTCATTATATTTTTGTCTTTTATAATATAATGCTATATAAGTTAAACCATACTGTATGTAGTATTTTGTGGCAGGCTTCTTTTACTTAGCATGATATTTTAAAAAATTCATTCACACAGTTGTGTATATCAGCTGTCATTCTTATTTTATTGCCAAGTAGTATTTTGTTCAATGGATATGCCACAATTTATTTATTTATTTATTTACTCCTTGATAGACATTTGGGCTGTTTCCAGTTAAGGGCTGTAGTGAATAATGCTACTATAAACATTGCATACCAGTGTTTTGTAGACATGTGTTTTTATTTCTCGTGAGTATGGACCTATAAATGAAATTGAGTGATCATATGATAAGAGGATGTTCAACTATATAGTAAGATGACATAGTGTTCCAAAATGACTATACCATTTTCCATTCCAATTCCCAATAGAAACGTGTGAGAGTTCTAGTTGCTCCACATCTTCACCAGCACATGGTACTGTCAAGTCTTTTTAGTTTTTGTCATTCTACTGTGCATGCAGTTACATCTCATTGTTTTCATTTGCATTTCCCTGGTAACTAACGATGTTGAGCATCATATAATATAGCATCTTTTGTGAAGTATGTGTTCAAGTCTTTTGCCCATTTTAAAATTGGGTTGTCTTGTTATTTAGAAGCAAAATTCTTAATCTGTTTTAGATATGTTCTTTATCAGATACTTGTTTTATAAATCTTTTCCCCAAGTTCCTTTTCATATATTTCTTGCCTTTTTATTTTTAATGGTATCTTTCAAAAACCAAAATAAGTCCAACTTATCATTTTTTTCTTTTATAGTTTATGCTCTAAGAAATCTTTGCCTACCATGAGATCATGAAGATTTTCTCATTTGTTTTATGGCTTTAGCTCTTACATTTAGATCCATGAACCATTTTGAGCTAATTTCTGTGTATGATGTGAGCTAAAGGTTGGGGTTTGTTTTTTTGAATATACAAACATCCAGTTGTTAAGACACCATTTGTTGAAAGGACTGTCTTTTCCCCCATTGAAATGCCTGGACAACTTTGTTAAGCATCAATATGAGGTCTGTTTCAGGGCTCTCTATCCTGTTCTGTCAGTCTGTACGTCTAATCTTCTGCCAACACAATATTATTATCTTGAACATTTTTGGTTAATGTTAAGTGACCTGATAGAGTCAAAGGCCTAAGCTTTTCTTTTTAATAGGAAGATTTTTTATTACCAATTCAATTTCTTTGGTTGATAGAGATTTATTTGCATCCTTTTTTTTTTTTTTACTTTGATTCAGTTTTGGTAATATGTGTCTTTCAAGGAATTTTTCATTTCATCTAAATTACCAAATTAATTAGCATTATGCTGTTAATAATATTCCCCTATTATCGTTTTAATGTCTATAAAATCATTAGCAATGTCCTTTCTTTTATTCCAATTACTGTTGACATATGTATTCTCTGATGTTTTCTGGGCATTAGGTGCTGCTGGTGGCTGCACCCTGCAGGAGCTGTGCTCTGGAGAAGATGAGAGACCTGTAGAAGCCTCGTTGCTGGGCACACTGCCCACACATGAGGAGCTCACTTCTGAGGAAGCCATGCACATCATGAGCATACCAGAAGAGAAGGAAAAACTCCTCGCTCTTCCAGTTGCCCTCTACTGATGTAGCTTAATATCAAGCTATATGGCAAAAAAAAACATGTTTAAAGGGCTCAGATCCATTTTCACAGAGCTGGCAAAAAGGGTGAATTTGGAGTTGAAAGGCAAAAACATCATAAATAGACATACAGTGGTTTGTTAGGCAACAAAAGCTAACTGATGGAGATGTATATTAGACTTTTGAGTTTATCTTCTAAGTCTTTTAACCTGTTTACATTTTTCTCATCTCTTTATCTTTCTATGTTGTACTCCGGGATATTTCTTAAAGATCCAAGTCTTTCCTTAGTAAGTCCAATCTGTTGTTAACCTAGCAATTGAATTTTAAATTTCAAAAAATATATATTTTTATTTCTAGAGGAGCTATATGGGTCTTGTTACATAGTCCTATTTTTAAATGATGATATCTTTTAAAAATATAATTTTAAAGACTTACTTTACCAGCCATTTCCAGTTCTACTGTAATATCAAGTTCTTGCTAATCTTTCTGTTTATTGTGTCTGTGGTGAATTGTTTCTTCCTGTGGTTTATAGTTTTTGTTTCTGAGCTCATTTCTTTAGGATTTTTTTTTTTTCCTGAGAAAGTCACTTGTATTTTCAACTAAGAAAATACCTTTGGGAAGTATTTTATATTTTATTCTGCCAGGTAACCAGAGATTTCACCAGTGTGAGACTAATTTTCGTATTAAAATTTTAGCTTGTAAATTTTCACACAATGAAGGCACTGTAAATTTTGACTCCACACCTCTGCATAATGCAGGTTTGGAACTTCAGTATTTCACTGGGAATCTTTTTCCTTTTAGGACCCTGGCTAGGGTACACTTTATTGTTGTTTTCTTGGGAAAATATAGAGGTTTTTAATCCTCTTTCATTGAAAGGATAGCTTCTCCAGAGTCTTAGTTTATTTGTGGGTCTTACTTCCAGCTCTTTACCTCATGTGGGCCCAGGATGACACATCCTGCCTTTACTTGAGTATTAAAATCCCTCCCCTAGCCTTTGGGGCCTAAATGCAAATCCAATTCCTGACCTCATCCCAATATCTGAGACCTCAAGTTATAAATTTACTTCTCATTCTGACATTAAGTTCCTGCTTTATTTCTGGTACTTGAGCTTTTGAGCTCAGCTATGCATTTTAAATAATTTGCTATATTTTATGTAGTGTTTCTATGTGGTTGTGGGGAGATGTGATAAAGAGAGAGTAGGGTCTACATTAGCTAAATATGCCATGTTTCTGGAACCTGAGTTTTAGATCTTTCATCATTTTAGGATTTACAACTGAATATTTTAAGTGACAGAGAAACATGACCAAATTTATTTTATAATAATTCTGGTAGATCTAATAACGTATTGTAGAAGAAAGTGACTCATGACTTGGGGATCAGTTAGGATGCAAATGCAACAGCCACATTTTTTAAACGTTGAGGAAGTGAAGGGTCTCCCTTCTCCCTACCCCACTCAAATAGAGTCCTTGTCCTATCACTGTGCAGTAAAGAGTGTGAACTGTCATGGTCAAGGGAGGCTTAAGGAGGAGATGACGGCTGCTCCTATCTTTGAAGATGGAAGGAAATTACTTAGATGGTGTGAAGAGGAAAGAGCCTTCCTTTAGGTTGGAAAGGCACAGGGTGAAGCCAAGAAAAGGCAATGGTAGGAATGCAGGTAACTCATTAAAGGACTACTGGGGAGGAAGGCAGCTGGGCCAGAGTGGAGGGGCCAAGCAGGGCCAGTGGAAGGCATTTGGAATAATCAGTTGGAACCATCTTAGGAAGGGTGTTTAATTTTCCTACAGGTATTCTCACTGTTGGTGATTAGTAATCACATTTTTGCAAGAACTGTACTGGGCTTTTCCAGGGCTGAAGTCAAAATATATATTTATATATTGTTTAGATTGACATAGAAAGGAAGTTGGGTCCAAAAATGTAGTTGTCCCAGTTTTCAGATCATCCAAATGTTGTGTTGCCATGACAACTGCATTTAAATTTCAGAAACAAAGTAAATATTTGGCAGGTGATTTAAATCATCTGCTTCTGACTACATCAAAACAAACAAACGGTTGGTTTGCATGCTACCAGCTGCCAGTTTTTACTTGATTTTAAGATTATTTGGTAGAGGGTAGGATACAGATGGATGTTTGATTTGCTTTATATTTTTTTAAATAAGATTCATTTTAGAGTTGTAGACCATGTGAGTATTTAGAGGAAAACATTAGGATGCTTCCTTTATTTTTTCTACTAAATGTTGCAAAGCCAAAATTATATCCATGGAATAATGTTTCACAAATGTGCTTCTCCCCACAATGATCAAATATTTTGGAGGGTTTGAGTAACTGTCACATCTGTTGAAGATGGGCAACTCAGTAACCTACGGCACATGCAGAAATGGAGGAACAGAAATAAGGAGATGATGGCTTTACCAACCAGAGCAGAACAAGAAGCCAAGGAAAAGAAATGCCTTCTATTTTTTCTTTTTAAAATGATGAGAATTTATAGAGTAGCTCAATTTTAGGCTAACACTGTTTCGGCTGTTTATCCTTTCTTGTTAAGAGTCTGATGAAAGAGATAACCATAATTTTTATTAATTTTTGTGTATGGAATTCCAATAAAATATTCAAATAATAACTTTCAACTCACAGATTACAGTGGGTTGAGTGCCTGTTACTGCGACAGGCACTTGCTTCATACCCAGCCTGTGGCCAGGATAAATTGATGCATGTGTGAAGCTACAATAGATAGCCCTGATCTTACACATCTGGGTATGCTCAGCACCTGACCTAGTGCCTGACAGAGGATGGGCACTCAACAAAACTTTGTTGAATGGTTGAATATACATGTAAATGAATACGGAAGAAGGTAGGATAGACTAACATAAACTTATGTTTAGATAATAGAGTGTACAACAGGGGCTGTAGACAGGCAAATTGAGTGAAAATATTATCCAGAAAAACATTTTGAGCAAAATGGAGTGAATCTGTTTTATTTCACCTCCTGAGGTGGGAAAGGTCTATTTATTTAAACTTCTATAGTTTCCAACTTTTTATTTGTGTCCTGTGTTCTGTCCTCATTTGTGGTGGAACGTGATGGACCTGGCAGCTCCACTGATCACAGCACATTCAACAGTTGGGTCCAGAGTCCCCTACGTCTGGAAGTTGGAGCAGACCCTCTCACACTCTAGGAGCCCACATGGAGGCAAGGTGAGGGGCGGCAGTATGTGGGTGGTTTATTAGAAAGTGAAGCCTGGAGGCATGTGAAGGATGGTCAGCGATAGTAAAGAAGGACTGGGAAGAAAGAGCAACCAGGAGGTTCAGGTAAGAGTGCAGTTGAGAGATGATGAGAACCTGGGTCAGGATGGCGGCCCCAGGGATGGAGGGGAGAGACACGGGAGATGGCGGGATTGGTGACTGCTGGGACACCAGTGAGCCAGAAGGAGGGTCAGGATGAAGGCCAGCTCCTGGCTTGGGTGATGAGTGGCTTGGGATGCAGTCACCCAATCTAGCCAAGGCTAGAAGTGGAAAGTACTGGGTGTGTGTACGGGGGGAGCTACCACTTCATCCAGTCACAAAACCATGCTTACACGACTCAAGCCTCCAAATCTCACCGAGGCCTTTCTGCTGAACTTACAAGTCCTTCGTAAAGATAACAAAAATATTTTTTGGTTATCTGTAACTGTAATTGTGCCAAATGTTTATCTTTTTAAAAAGCTGTGCAGCACCTGTCTCCCTCCCTGCTTCTGGGACACCCCCCGCATGAGTGGTACTGATGGAACCCTGAGCACTGCTCCTCTCTACAGCAGTAAAGGTGGGTTCCTCCCTCCCTCCACTCTCCAGCTCATATCCTGGATTCAACCATCTGGATGCTGGGATGGTTATGTTATATGTCAACTTGGCTAGGCCATGGTACTTAGATGTTTGGTTAAGTGCTAGTCTAGAAATTACTGTGAAGGTATTTTTTTAGATGAGATTAACATTTAAATTGGTAAACTTTAGGCAGAGCAGATTACCCTCCATAGTGTGGGTGGGCCTCATCCTATCAGCTGAAAACCTCCAGGGAAAGACTGATGTTCCCTTAGAATTCCCTAAGAGGGAATTCTGCCAATAGACAACTTTTAGACTCCAACAGCATCTCCTCTTCCCTGGGTCTCCATCCTGTTGGCCTACTTCCTCTCTCTCTTTCTACTACTGATTGCCTGTGTTTATAGGGAAAACCCTAATACAGATATACTCACCAAGTCCTTAAAACCAGCCAGAGGAATACATAGGAGGAGAGAGGACGCATTCCCAGTAGTTTCAGCAGAGTAAAGGGCCAGCACTGAATACTTTCGTGAGAACACTTTGGGTGGGAGTACTAAGAATCAATTTGCCCCCTTCTTAAGTAAAACCAGGACATAATTATAAACCATAAACAAGCTGCTGTCATTACTGTCATCCCAGGCAAGTTCCTTAGGCCTCTCCTTGATTTAGTAAACTCGCAACAGCCTTCTAATGAATTCTTTCATTTTTAAAAAAACTTAAAATAGTCAGAGTTTGGCTGGGCGTGGTGGTTCATGCCTGTAATACCAGCACTTTGGGAGGCCAAGGGGTAGATCACTTGATGTCGGGAGTTTAAGACCAGCCTGGCCAACGTGGTGAAACCCAATCTCTACTAAAAATACAAAAATTAGCTGGGCATTTTTTTGGTTATCTGTAAATGTAATTGTGCCAAATGTTTATCTTTTTAAAAAAGCTGTGCAGCACCTGGCTCCCTCCCTGCTTCACCTCCTGCATGGGTGATATTGATGAACCCCGAGCACTGCTCCTCCCTACAGCAGTAAAGGTGGGCTCCTCCCTCCCTCCACACTCCAGCTCACAGCCTGGATTCAACCAGGTGGTGTGCACCTGTAGTCACAGCTACTCTGAGTAGCTGAGGCAGGACAATCGCTTGAACTAGGAGGCAGAGGTTGCAGTGAGCCAAGATCATGCCACTGCACTCCAGCCTGGGTGACACAGTGAGGCTCTGTCTCAAAAAAAAAAAAAAAAGTCAGAGTTAGTTTCTATTGCTTGCAGTAATGAGCCCTGTACAGTAATACATGTTCATTGTTGACAAATTGCAAACCCCAGAAAAGGACAAAGAAACAGAAGAAATTCACATGCAAGCAGATGCAACCAATTTAAACGCTTTTCCTTACAGACTCTTCAATACATGTTTTAAATAATTGCATCCATATGTGTATGGTATTTTCTCCTACTTGTCATTAACCCCTGATAATCCGGTTGATACTCTGGACAATTGGTCCTGTTTCAGTCGCCTTGATTACACTTCCTGCTCGTTACACGTCTTTGTTATTTTCTTGGTTTGCATCTCTTGTCGTGTGGGATTTATGGTATCTTTTATTTGCTTTCATCTCCTATAGTAATTTTGATGTAGACATTCTGTTTTAAGACTATGTGAGGTTACCTTTTTTTTTTTTTTTTCCCTGAGACGGAGTCTCGCTCTCTCACCCAGGCTGGAGTGCAGAGGCGAGATCTCAGCTCACTGCAAGCTCTGCCTCCCGGGTTTATGCCGTTCTCCTGCCTCAGCCTCCTGAGTAGCTGGGACTACAGGCGCCCGCCACCTCGCCCAGCTAGTTTTTTTTTTTTGTATTTTTTAGTAGAGACGGGGTTTCACCGTGTTAGCCAAGATGGTCTCCATCTCCTGACCTCGTGATCCGCCCATCTCAGCCTCCCAAAGTACTGGGATTACAGGCATGAGCCACCGTGAGCTACATGTTTAAATCAATTTCTCTCATTATTAAAGTTAAGAACAAATTTTGCCCTTAGGTACAGAACCCCCTTCCTTTCACATGCTCTCTTTTTTAGTTTATTTCTAAAATATGTGAAGTATTTGCTCATACAGATCTTTTTCAAGAGTTTTATTTCTGTATCAGTTTTGAAACCATATTGGAAAGAATTATGTGTATGTTCAATTGGCTTCAATACTTAACAGCATGACATTCCTATTTGAGTGATGTTTTCAAGAAGGTATAGGATGGCATATTTTTTGAGCCCTTGCCTATTTAAGACCATCCTTGCTACATTCACACACAAAAGACAAGTTGGTCGGCTCAGAGAAGGGTTGTCAAGCTATCAGTGGGGACTTCTAATTGAGGTGTGTCAGAAACTACCTTCTCTCTAGCCGTCCATTACTGTGCTGGTCCAGGGACCAGGGAGGTATAGTTCACAAGGGTAATTTTCAACTCAACCTCATCCACCCCAAAGCAGTGGAAATTCTCCCATATTCTGGAACGTGGCTTTCTCCCCTCTCTAATGTCCAGGGGTGTGGCAAGTTCATCGAGTTTTGTGTACACTCAAAGGTATTCTAGTGGAAAGTTCTGGTAGAGGGGCCCACCAAGCAAGATCTGGAGTCTGCTGCCATATTGACCCCTAAATGCTGGCACTATTTTGTCAGCTCTTCTTATTTTCTTAGCCCTATTTTCAGTAGGTATTTTAGATCCTCTTCATCTGTATTAGTCAAACTACTTTGGTTGCAGGTAACTGAAAGTACCTTGAATTAGCACAAACACAAAAAGGAACCATCCTATAATAATACAGGAAAGTTTCTTGGAACCCAAGGTTAAAAATGTTATTACTGGGTCTTCATGGGGAAGTGAAAAGTTCTTAGGACTCTGTTTCTTACTTCTGTTTCTCCCTGCAGTGCTTTGTAAAGATTAACAGAAATAGCTGACATCTACTGAGTACTTAGTCTATGCCATAAGAGCCCTCAGAGAAGGGGATTTTAAAGCATCACCACCATTCTATACAGGAGGAAAGTCAGACACAGAGAAATCAAGTTGCCCCATAGTCATCTCATTAGGAAGCTGCTGGCATAAAATTTGGACCCCAGCAGCCTGGTTCCAGAGGTGACACCCTGAAGCTCTTCCATACACAGGTGGGTCCAGATTGGACACCTCTCAGAGTTGCCCCTCTACAGCCTCCAGAATCCGTTTGAACACCTTCAATAGCAACTGCGGAGGGCAGAGGGGAAGATGAGGATCCCACTGTTGGCAGCCTTAACTAAGGAAATCATTCCCTATCTTAGTCTAGGAACCCTCAGACATCTGAACGAACATCTTGAATGAACATCCGCCTCTCTGAGAATATTCCCATTGGCCAAGTTTCTGTCCCCTGGGGCCACCCTGAGCCCATCCAAACCTCAGTGTGCTCAATTGCCTTTGAGGTATTTGAGGACCGAATGTTATGGATGCTTTGGGCTTGGCCATCTCAATTCCTTGAACTCTTCCCCAAGGGATTTTTTTTTTTTTTTTTTTTTTTTTGAGACGGAGTCTCGCTCCGTCGCCCAGGCTGGAGTGCAGTGGCCGGATCTCAGCTCACTGCAAGCTCCGCCTCCCGGGTTTACGCCATTCTCCCGCCTCAGCCTCCCGAGTAGCTGGGACTACAGGCGCCCGCCACCTCGCCCGGCTAGTTTTTTGTATTTTTAGTAGAGACGGGGTTTCACCATGTTAGCCAGGATGGTCTCGATCTCCTGACCTCGTGATCCGCCCGTCTCGGCCTCCCAAAGTGCTGGGATTACAGGCTTGAGCCACCGCGCCCGGCCCCAAGGGATTTTTTTAAAAAGTGCCCCATCATGTTGCTTCCCCTCTTCACAACATGCCTCAGATAGTGCAAGCCACCTTTGATATGACAAGCAGTTGTTTCTGTCAGAGCACACGTTCTCATCTTATCAGACATAACAGCCATCTTCTTTTCACAATGGATATTTTGTGGGTGGGTTGTTTGTTTAAGTTTTTTGAGACAGGATCTCACTCTGTTTCCCAGGCTGGAGTACAGTGGAGAGATCACGGCTCACTGCAGCCTTTACCTCCCTGGCCAGGGGATCCTCCCACTTCAGCCCCCTGAGTAGCTGGGACTACAGGCACACGCCACCATGCCTAGCTAATTTTTGTATTTGTTTTAGAGACAGGATTTCACCATGTTGCCCAGGCTGGTCTCAAACTCCTGGGCTCAAGAGAGCCTCCTGCCTCAGCCTCCCAAAGTGCTGGGATTACAGGCACAAACTACCATGCCTGGCCCACAGTGGATATTTTGTAATGTCCCCTCTGTGTATAGAAATAAAAGCTACCCACACACATAATTTTAAAACACACATAATGTCCCAATTACAACATTAAGGAGGGATAAAAGAGAATTATGAAAAAATATGTAATCTATAAATGCTCAGGCACAGCTACTTTGGAAAACATATGAAACAATGTTTGCACCTGCTTATAATGTTTGGTTTCACAAGAAGTGAAGAAGATCGGAAGCCCATCTGTAGAAACAGTATAGAAAATGAAAGAGTAAAGGGAGGAGTATACAGTAGGGTAAATAACAGGCCAAAATTATGTCTATATGATACAAGAAAGAGAAGGTAACCTTACCTGAAGTCATAATATATGCCCAAAGAAAGGTAGACTGTCAGAAATGGGCAAGTGTGAGATCCTCACAGGTGAACTCAGAGCTTACCTCCAAGTGTAGTGTCAAAATAGTTTTCTACCTTTTGACATGGGACAGTGTTGTGACTGAGAATGGCCAAGATCATAGCTCCTGGGTGGAGCTCCTTAATTTACACTACAGAAAGCTTTGGAGACGTCGGCTTCCATGGTCAATGGGGCAGACAGAATGGACTGGAAAGAGACAGAGTGAAATAAGGGCTGGGAGGCTGTGGTAGACCTCTGGAGACAGCATCTGAGTAAGACTGAGAAGCTGTAGGCAACTAAGGAATGAGTCATCACAGTATGCAATTTCGCAATGTATTCCTTACCATTAGGTAACAAAAGTAATAAACATTTGATAGCTATCATTAAATAGTTTATTTATTTTGAGACAGGGTCTCATTCTGCCATCCAGGCTGGAGTGCAGTGATGCAGTCACAGCTCCCTGCATTCTTGACCTCCTGGGCTCAATCAATCCTCTCTCCTCAGCCTCCCAAGTAGCTGGGACTACAGGCACATGCCACCATGCTCAGCTGATTATTTTATTTTATCTTATTTGTTTTTTTTGCAGAGACAGTTTTGCCATGTTGCCCAGATTGGCCTCAAACTCCTGGGCTCAAGCAATCCACCTGCCTCAGCCTCCCAGTGTTGGGATTACAGGTGTAAGCCACTGCACCCAGCCTAGAAAACATTTTAAAATAATTCTTTTGAAGTATGTCATGTGTCTCTGCTAATTTCATAATTTTTTGGTTGTCAGTTAAGATGAGACTCAAAGCAGCTCTGTTACATGGTTGCTTATGAAAGTTGCAAAGGCAGAGTGATAGAGGTATGTGTCTGGCTACTCAAATACCATGGACAACATTGTTACAGGTGATCTTATTTTTCCCAAATAGTGAGCAGCTTCTTAGTAGAGTTTTAAACAAGATGAAGTACAAACTGCTCTCAATTTACACGATAGTTGCATTCCTGGAAAATTCAGCAAATGTGAGAACTGTGAAAAAGTATTCTGTATTTCTATGTAAAATGGGGTTCTTAGCTGGAGATATTTAGGAAAAGTTTCCCCCCCATGAATGCCTGTGGGATGCTTGAAAACCATGGAGACTTGGGACAATTCTTTCTCATGGACTGTCCACATTATAGCAGTGATATGGTTCGACTATGTCCCCACCCAAATCTCAACTTGAATTGTATCTCCCAGAATTCCCCAGTGTTATGGGAGGGACCCAGGGGGAGGTAATTGAATCACAGGGGCTAGGTCTTTCCTGTACTATTCTTGTGATAGTGAATACGTCTCATAAGATCTGCTGGGTTTATCAGGGGTTTCTGCTTTTGCTTCTTCCTCATTTTCTCTTGCCACCACCATGTAAGAAGTATCTTTCACCTCCTGCCATGATTCTGAGACCTCCCCAGACATGTGGAACTATAAGTCCAAATAAACCTCTTTTTCTTCCCAGTCTCAGGTATGTCTTTATCAGCAGTGTGAAAATGGACTAATACAAGCAGTCTAGCATCTCTTCCAGCATCTCTAGCCCCCACCTACTAAATTCCAGTAGTGCCCTCCTTCTCCAGTAATAGTGACTGACAATAGAAAAGTGTCCCCACAAAGTTGCAAATAACCCTCAAGACTGATCTTGCCCCAAGGAGACCCACTGGGTGAGAGTAATTGATTTAATCCTCTTTGCTAGGATTCAGGTAACATATCTCTCCACACACACATGCAATTCGAGTTTAGAGAATTACATGGTTTGGCTCTGTGTCCCCACCCAAATTTCATCTCAAATTGTAATCCCCACGTGTCAGGGGAGGGACCCGGTGGGAGGTGATTGGATCATTGGGGGTCATTTCCCACATACTGTTCTCATGATAGTAGTGTTGTCAAGAGAGCTGATGGTTTTAAAGTGTGCCACTTCCTCGTTCTTGCACACACTCCCTCCTGCTGTCTTGTGAAGAAGGCGCCTGCTTCCCCTTCACCTTCCACCTTGACTATAAGTTTCCTGAGGCCTCCTAGCCATGGTTCCTGTTAAGCCTGTGGAACTGAGAGTCAATTAAATGTCTTTTGTTCATAATTACCCAGTCTCAGGTATTATCCTTTATAGCAGCGTGAGAACTGACTAATACAGAGTACAAACTAGTTCTGAATGTACTTCCCGAGCAACCATTTTATTGTCTATTTTTCATATACAATTTTCCTAGCTTTAAAAACATTATTGTAAAATACATACGACATACATTTGTCATTTTAAGTGTACAATTTAGTGGCATTAAGTGCACTCATGTTGTTGTGCAACCATCACTACCATCCATCCCTGGCTTTTTAATATTTGAAATGCATTCAAGCTTAGAGAAAGGTTGTAGAAATAAGCCACTTAAGAGTAAATTGCTGCTATGATATCCTATCACCCCTAAATACTTTGGTGTGAAATTACCTAAGAACAAAGACATTCTCCTAAATAACCACAGGACAGCCATGGCAATCAGGAAATTGACATTAGTGAAGTACAATCAGCTAGTCATCAGACCGTGTTCAAATGTCACCAATTATCCCAATAATGTCCTTTATTAAAAAAGATCCAGCCTAGGATTTAGCATTACATTTCTTCTCATTTCTCTTTGGTCTTCATCAATCTACAATAGTTCCTCAGTTTATCCTTGCCTTTCAGGACCTTGACACTTTCAAAGATTACAAACCAGTTATTTTCTAGAATGTTCCTCAGTTTGGATTTGACTGGTGTGTCCTCATGATTAGATTTAGGTTATGCTTTTTTGCAGGAATATCACAGAAATCATGGTGAGTTCGTCTCATTGTGCCCTCACAGGTGGTATAAAACTTCCATTTATTTCATTACAGATGACATTAACTTTGATCACTTGATTAGAGTGTTGTCTTCTGGGTTTTCTCCCCTTTTTTCTTCTTTTTTTTTTAATTTTTATTTATTTTTTTTGAGACGGAGTCTCGCTCTGTGGCCTGGGCTGGAGTGCAGTGGCGCGATCTGGGTTCACTGCAAGCTCCACCTCCCAGGTTCACACCATTCTCCTGCCTCAGTCTCCCGAGTAGCTGGGACTACAGGCACCTGCCACCGCGTCCAGCTAATTTTTTTGTATTTTTAGTAGAGACGAGGTTTCCCCGCGTTAGCCGGGATGGTCTCAATCACCTGACCTTGTGATCCACCCGCCTCGGCCTCCCAAAGTGCTGGGATTACAGGCCTGAGCCACTGCGCCCGGCCTCCTTTTTTCTTTTGATGCTAGTAAGACTCTGGTAAGGAGGTACTTTGAAACCATGAAAATATTCCATCCCTCATTAAATGTTCACCCACTAGTTTTATTATCCACTGGTGTTTGCTGGTTGCGTTAATAATTACTAGGTTGGCAAATAACAATTTTCTAATTCCATCATCCCTTGTACATTTATTAGTTAGCATTTCACTGTAAGGAAAAGCTTTCCTTTCCCCACACTTATTTATTGTGGCATCTCATTGCATCAGTATAAACTTCTGGATTCCTATTTTATTTAGTCAGCTATCATCCCTTACTATAGTTACTTACTTTGATGCCAAATTGTCCTGGATTTGTCCAGTGTGAGGCCCATCAAACTGGTTTCTATGAGCTTTTAACATGTTTCTGTCCTTCATTGAGACATTCTCTATTTTCTGGCACAAAAAGATATTCTAGGTCCATCTTGTATTTTCCCTGTCCCAACCCTGGAATCAGTCATTTCCCCAAGAATCTTGGAATCCTTTTAGTAAAGAGTGATATTTAGAAACCAAGGTCTAGACTCTAGGTGTGCACATTGTTAGTGGGTATCACTGCTCTCAGGAAGAGTTAGAGATATCTATCTATTATTTAAATAAAAATAGAGCTATAGACGTATCTATCTACACACATACACAAAACCACATATGTATCAGACATTTACATTTATTTTCATTTTTTATCTCTATATGTCAAAGCATATACTTTATATTATTACTATTGTGTATATTAAAAACTGAATTCATACCAATACTTCCAATTCCAAATCTAACACCACACGGTTAATTCTAGTTTTTTTCTTTCCAGTGCTCTACACTATGCTCCCAGACATGGATGGCAGGGGGGCAGGAAGGAAGGATGCTTCCTAACAATTTAAACTCAATTTTTGTGTTATTTTAAATTATTTAACTTCAATTAGAAATTACTTGTGTGTTTTACATTTACAGAGCACTTGCTGTGTGCCAGGTACTGTGGGCCTTTACATGCATCATCTCTTTTAATTCTTGCAACCATTCTCTAAGCTACATATTATTATCCCTTTATCCATTTTATAAAGGAGGCAACTGAGGCTTACAGAGATTACACAGTAGGAGCACAGCTAGGACACTCCAATAATCATCTTTGATAGTAATTTTAAAAATTTAAAAGTATTTATAATATATGATACCTTCTAGATATGTATTATGTGTATATCAGCAAACAGATTTTTATCTCTGTCCTTTGAGTTTATATTTTATTCTGGCGAGCAACAAAAGAGCTGAGCTCGGCCGGGCGCGGTGGCTCAAGCCTGTAATCCCAGCACTTTGGGAGGCCGAGACGGGCGGATCACGAGGTCAGGAGATCGAGACCATCCTGGCTAACATGGTGAAACCCCTTCTCTACTAAAAAATACAAAAAAAACTAGCCGGGTGAGGTGGCGGGCGCCTGTAGTCCCAGCTACTCGGGAGGCTGAGGCAGGAGAATGGCGTAAACCCAGGAGGCGGAGCTTGCAGTGAGCTGAGATCTGGCCACTGCACTCCAGCCTGGGCGACAGAGCGAGACTCCGTCTCAAAAAAAAAAAAAAAAAAAAAGAGCTGAGCTTACTATGTATTTACTCACCTACTCACCTTTATGGAGTGCAGCCATTTAATTAAATCCCTGAATTATCAGTACCCAGAATAGTGCCTGTGTGTAATAGGTACTCAACAAATAGTTTTTGCATAGATGGATGATCAATACATCTACGCAGCATGTAATGACAATGAGGTAAACAGGGTGCCCAGCAAAACATGGTTCTCTTTTCCTTCATTGACATATAGGAGGCCACACTTCTTTGCCTCCTTGCAGTTAGGTGGGATCCTGTGACCAGTTCTGGCCAAAGGAAAGTGAGCAAAAGTGACTATCTAGAAGCCCCAGTCTCTCTTGTCCTGCTGTGGCAAGTTCCAGATGGCACAGCCACTAGATGGGTTCTCTGGCAGCCTGGCTCCCCACCCAATCTATCTCCCTATCTTCCCCCGTTGCCTTGCTGACCAACAGTAGAGTTTTTGTGAAAGATGACTTTAAAGCTACTGAGATTTTCAAGGTTAACTTGTACTTCGTAACCTGGCCTATCCTGACTCATACCTCTCTTCTCTGGTTTTACAGATCGAATTTAAACTTTAAAAAGCTATACTCCTTACTAATAGTCCAAACACCATTCCACTGGCAGTTTAAGCAAATGCCATGTGTGAGATTTATCGAAGAAACAGCATTGCAAGCATATTTATATTGAAGGAAGCACTGAAGAAGACAGGAACAATAATTAAGAAAAAGAAAAAAAAGAGTACTGGGTTCAAGGCATACTGACAGAGCTCCTTCCCCTGTAATTTCATGTGGATCCTTCCTGGGAGTGACTTCAGATTCTGACTTCCTTTATTCCTAAAATGCCAATTTGTCAAGTCACACTTCCTCTTTAAATAAATACTGATTTCGTTCATAGTTTTAAATTTTAAATTTTTTACCCACAGGAAGATGAGAAGTATAACTTTTGTCCAGTAACTGACTAGCTTTGCACTTCTACGTCAAAGGTATTTTTAGTGTTATACCACCCCAGACGCTGTTCCAACATTAAAATGGTACTTAGGTTAAATTGGGAAGACTGTTCCCTTTGCCCAAATGTGCTTTTGGCATTATTCCTATGAAAATTTATAACAATTTTATGTGTAAAAGCAGAGGAAATAATACAATGAATTACTATAAAATTATCACTTTAATTTTACAATTGTTAATATTTCATCATGTTTCATCTATGTTCCCCTTTGCTGAAGTATTTTAAAACTAGTCCCAGACATCATGACACTTAACCTTTAAGTACATCACTGTACATCTCAAAAACATAAGGATATTTTCTTATATAATCATAATACTATCATCATACCTAACAAAATTAACAACATAATTCTTTTACAATATCTGATACCCTATCCACATTCAAATTTTCTAAAATATCCCTAAGAAGTGTTTTAATTTTTTATTTTTGAGATGCAGTCTCTCTTTGTCACCCAGGCTAGAGTGCAGTGGTGCAATTTTGGCTCACTGCAACCTCTGCCTCCCGGGTTCAAGCCATTCTCCTGCCTAAGCTTCTCCAGTAGCTGGGACTACAGGCACACTACACCATGCCTAGCTAATTTTTGTATTTTTAGTGGAGATGGGGTTTCACCATGTTGAGCAGGTTGGTCTCGAACTCCTGACGTCAGGGGATCCACCCGCCTTGGTCTCCCAAAGTGCTGGGATTACAGGCGTGATGTGTTTTTATATTTCATTTTTATATTTGGTTTGATGGGATCTAAACTAGGTCTACATACTGCATATGATTGTTCAGTTTCTAGTCTCTGATCAATTTACTTTATTTTAAAATTCATCTGGATCTATTTCCTTGCACTTTTCTACTTTTTTTGTTTGTTTGTTTTTCAATTCTGCTCTTCCAAATCTTTTCCTTTTTTGGTGGAGGAAGTTTGAGCAAGACAATATTCTCACCTTGCATCTGGGGAAATCTAGTCTCTTTTTTTTAAGCATCTCATATTCCTGGTCTTTTTATAAAGGACAATGTAAATGTAAGCTAAATACTAATTTTTAAAAGTAAGTAATTTAAAACATCTAGCTGATAGGATACTCAAGAATGAGTAGAGTTTTATGTTTTATGTATTTCATATTTGCTAAGCTAATCTGGGTCAGAAAACAAAGCCCTCTTTTATTATAAGTCTTTAGATGTAACGGCCTATCAGAGATAAGACTTCTCTAATTCTTCAAGAAAATTTCCTAGTCAAAATAAATAAATAAAAGATAAAGATGTTGTGTGTTTGTTTTTAGCAGTCTCTATAGACAAGACAATATAGTAGTTTTAAAAAATACTATTAATATCAAGTGATTTAGGGAATAAGAAGACTTGGTTCTAGTCTTGCCTTTACTGTGAACTAATGACTTGAATAAGTTCTGTAAGTTGTCTGAGCCTAGCTTCCGTATTAATCTGTTTTCATGCTGCTAATAAAGACATACCTGAGACTGGGTAATTTACAAAGAAAAAGAGGTTTAATGGACTCACAGTTCCACGTGGCTGGGGAGGCCTCACAATCATGGCAGAAGGCAAAGAAGGAGCAAAGTCATGTCTTACATGGTGGCAGGCAAGAGAGCATGTGCAGGGAAACTGCCCTTTATAAAACCATCAGATCTTGTGAGACTTATTCACTATCATGAGAACAGCATGGGAGAAATCCACCCCCATGACTCAATTACCTCCTACCGGGTCCCTCCCATGACACATGGGGATTATGGGAGCTACAATTCAAGATGAAATTTGGGTGGGGACCCAGCCAAACCATATCACCTTCTTCATGTGAAAACTGGGCCTAGTTGACCAACAAGATGTACTTTTAATATTCTATAATTTCATAAAGCCAAATGCCTGCAAAACAAGAAAACCATTTTTGTCCCCCAACAAATATACCAGGTCTTAGGTTTTCACATGAGGCTGTTTTCAAAGCAGACCCCTTGGAGCCATGTGGTCATATCCCTGATGGGGCCACCCCTCAAAGTATTTTTGTAAATACTTTCAAATCAGGTTATAAGCCACACAAGAAAATAAGTACTACTGCTTGATGGTCCTTCTCCTCTTTTATCTAATAGGTATTTGTTGCAGACTTGCTAGGTGCATGAAGAATTGTGCAAGGTGCTGGGGTTGCTGAGGCAGGATGGGTGCAAACATGAGCAAGACCAAGCCCTGCTTGCTAAGGAACTTAGCTTTTTGTAAAAGACCAGCATTCTCTAGCATCCTATTAGCTAGATATTTTGAATGACTTGCTTTAGAAAATTAGTATTTAGCTTATATATATATTGTCTTTTTTTTTTTTTTTTAAAAAGACCAGGAATATCAGTTGCTTAAAAGAAGATACTAGTTGGAGGGAACAAAAAAGATCTGGTTGGAGGGAGGAGGTTGGTACATACACAAAACAATGAAAGGGAATGAATAAAAATTTGGGGGGGATGGGGAATATCTTTGGCATAGCATGAATGTCTCCAAAGCCAAGGTCCTTGGGTTTCAGAAATGGAGCTCCTCAGCTATGAAGACATTAACTTCTATTTTGAAGCCAATAAAATGCCTCCTACTTGGTATTTATCGAAAATAATTCTAAGGCTGGGTGCATTGGCTCACACCTGTAATCCAAGCACTTTGGGAGGCCAAGGTGGGTGGATCACGGGAGGTCAGGAGTTTGAGACCAGCCTGGCCAACATGGTGAAACCCTGTCTCTACTCAAAAAACAAAAATTAGCCAGGCGTGCTGGCACATACCTGTAATCCCAGCTACTAGAGAGGCTGAAGCAGGAGAATTGCTTGAACCCGGGAGGCGGAAGTTACAGTGAGCTGAGATTGCGCCATTGCATTCCAGTCTGAGCAACAGTGCGAGACTGTCTCAAAACAAAAACAAAAACAAAAAACAACAAAAAATGCTGTGATTCTGGTATCATCAGGCTGGCACGAGGTGGATATATGAATAATAGCTGGAAGTTGCAAAGTTCTGAGCATCCACTGGGTAAGGTTGAAGCCAAAACAAACACACTACACACTAAATACTTTAAATAATTAACACTCAGTCTTTTAAAACATTGAGCATTGAAGGGTTCATAATAATATGAAGGACCAGGGGTTGGGAGAGAGTTGGGAGGTCAGTTGGGGAGAATGTTGGACAAAGGATACAAAATTCCAGCCAGACAGGAGGATTACATTTAAGAGATGTATTGTACAAAATGGTGACTTTAGTTAATGAAAATGTATTGTACTCCCAAAAATTGCTAAGACAGCGGATTTTGTGTTTTCGCCCAAAAATGGGAAGTATGTGAAGTAATGCACATGTTAGTTTCATTTAGCTAGTCTACATTGTATATATGTATTAAAACAACATCGTGTGCATGATAAATATATATATTTTTGTCAAAAAATGAAAAAAACAGGCCAGGCATAGTGGCTTACGCCTGTAATCCCAGCACTTTGGGAGGCCAAGGTGGGCGGATCTCGAGGTCAAGAGATGGAGATCATCCTGGCCAACATGGTGAAACCCATCTCTACTAAAAATACAAAAATTAGCTGGGTGTGGCGGCGTGCGCCATAGTGACAGCTACTAGGAGGCGGAGGCAGGAGAATCGCTTGAACCTGGGAGGCAGAGATTGCAGTGAGCTGAGATCGTGCCATTGCACTCCAGCATGGTGACGGAGCGAGACTCTGTCTCAAAAAGAAGGAAGGGCCGGGCGCGGTGGCTGAAGCCTGTAATCCCAGCACTTTGGGAGGCCGAGACGGGCGGATCACAAGGTCAGGAGATCGAGACCATCCTGGCTAACCTGGTGAAACCCCGTCTCTACTAAAAAATACAAAAATCTAGCCGGGCGTGGTGGCGGGCACCTGTAGTCCCAGCTACTCGGGAGGCTGAGGCAGGAGAATGGCGTAAACCCGGGAGGCGGAGCTTGCAGTGAGCTGAGATCCGGCCACTGCACTCTAGCCTGGGTGACAGAGCGAGACTCCGTCTCAAAAAAAAAAAAAGGAAGGAAGGAAGGGAGGGAAGGAAGGAAGGAATAAGAAAAAGAAATTAATAAGTAAAATAACTGAATTCGAAAGCACTGGATCCCACAGAACTCCAAAACAAAGAGACAAGCAATAATATGAAGGAGTTTTGCTGTTCTTGTGTTTCCAGATCACCTCAATTAAATGTTCCAGGGTTCAAGTGTTTTCAATAGGGTTAGCTTTCTGCTGGATTATTTTTTTCTAAACCTCTTGTTAAATGATTCCTTCACAATCATACCATAGGTATCCCTCATGTTGACTGGAAATTTTAATATAATTAGTAACTTGTTGATGAGGTAATGAATCCCAGCTGAGAAAGGGGTAAGAGACAAACAATCATTACCCCCGTGCAATGCAAGAACTTGTCCTGCTGGAAATATCAAATGTTGCCCTGATGTGGGCTAATTACCAATTGTTCTGGACTGACTTAACAGCCTGCCACATTTTTGTTGTAACACCTGCAGTTTGTGCCAAGGAGAAGGTGTCACATTGCCAAGTGCTAGAGAAATATTTGTTGAGGAGGATGGGCACAGCTTTTCAAAACTACTCATAAGAAAAATCATGATTCTCATTTATTTATTCAAGATATATTTATTGAAAACCTACCAAGGACTACGCATTGTCCTAGGTGCTATGGTTTATGGTGATTTCGGGCATTTTCAGCCAATTCAAACAGGAGGCTGATTGCATAGTTGCAGAGGGGCCTAGTTGGCTTAAAGAAAGAGACAGTTTATTCTTTGCTATTAGGAAAAATAACTTCCACTGTATGTACTAAGACTACAAAACTGTCTTCTGAATAGAACAGACAATAGCAATAGAAGACTATTATCAGTAATTTAGAGTCACTGAATTAATTTAACCTGCACATGCAGTTTGGGAGGCGAAAAATTATACATGATGTCAAAGTATTCAATGGCATAAGCTAGAACTGCAAGAATCTGACAGATGCTCACTCAAAAACTTTCCGATAGTCTGTTTATAAACAAAACTGAAACAGCAAAAACAATCTTACTAAAAAACCCACAATCACAGCCCTAAAATGCATCAGAGTGACTGCAACGAAATTTGTTCTCATCCTGTGGGTTCCCAAACCGCTCCAACAATGATGATCGAAACAGGAACCAGACCACAGGATTTTAATGGATTCAGCTGTTCCAGCCTTTGAAGCACTTACTTCTGAAAGCTGCTGCTGCTACTTCTGTTTCCTGCTACTTAGGGAGAGAACAGAGAACCAGAAAGACAAATGAGTTTCCTCCCAGAACCCTACACCCCACTTCTGGAGGACAAACACAAGAACAGAATGAGAGGGAGGGCAAGGCTGTCTGGGATGCAAGGACAACTGGCTGAGGTGGGCTGTGGTTGCAGAGATAAGGCCCGGTCATAGAGTCAAAGCTGAGCCTCACCAGCAGTGCCAGGTCTCCTCTCTTATCCCAGAGCTTCCCAGGTGAATGCTCCCAAGGGCCGAGTCCACCCCCTACCTTATCTATTACTGCCCTGGTTTAGGTTGAGAATACAGAAAACAGGGCTGGTGGTCGGGGGGAGTGGGGTTGTGTGCCAATCTCTCAATCCTTTGTAAATGGAGGCAGAAAATAAGGACTGTCGGACATGATTCCTGTACCCCAGATCTTCCCTGTCAATCTCCTATACCCCAGACCCTCCCTATCAATCTCACAACAAACAGGCCACAAATGAACATAATAGGAAATCACCTGTGCTGCCCTATCTTCTCTTCTTTGTGGTGCTCTTCCTATTTCAAAGTCCCTCCATCAGCTACCTTTCTTTACTCTTGTTATTAAATTAAAGGTTTTGATTTTAATATGCTAGGTATTGGAAAACAAAGCTGTGTTAGAGACTGCAGGTTTTACCTTGATACCTGTCTTTTTCTTACAGGAAATGTAATCCCCCAGGGAAAACTCAGACCAAGACTGCATCTCCCAGCCCCGATTGCACTCCCTGTGGCCATGTGACTAGGTTCTGGCCAATGGGAAGTAAGCGGCAGGGGCGTGGGAAGTGCAGCGTCTCTAAAGGGAGTAGATGCACCCTTCCTCCCTGCTTTCTTCCTTCCTGGCGATGATGTGGAAAATTGGCCTGATGGCTGGAACGCGAATACCAGCGTGCACCCAGAAGTGGAAACCGTGTGTCGAAGTTGGTGAAGCAACGAGACAGAAGGAACCTGGGTCCCTGCGGATGGTGGAGCAGCTCTGGTCACTCAGACGTAACTGATGAGAGGGCCAAATAAACGTTTCTCTTTTTCAAGCTTTTGTTATTTTGGGTTTCTGTCATTCAGACTTAATCCTAACTGATGTAAAAGCTGCCACTCGCTTTCAGGTAAAATAATAACTGAGACTGAAAGCTTATTCTGTGATTATTGAGGACTTTGAGGTTTCTTAACTCATTTAATACAACAACTCTATGAAGAAGTACTATTATTTATCCCTATTTTATGGATGAGGAAACTGAAGCACAGTGATGTTACGTAACTTGTTTAAGGTCACACAGCTGATAAATGGCAGTCAGAACTTGAATTCAGGCAGTGTAACTCAAAGTGCGTACAGTCTTCTACAATACAGTTGGCAGTCTACAGCAGGATGGCTAAATCCAGCCTGCTGCTGCTTTTTGTAGATAAGGTTTTATTGGAACACAGCACACTCATTCATGGACTGTCTATGGCTGCTTTCACCCTATAATGGCAGAGTTGGGGTGTTTTAATAGAGACCCTATGGCTCCTGAATCTATAATATTGACTAGCCATCCCTTTACAGAAGAAGTTTGCTGACCCCTGTTCCACAATGTACTGCTTCTAAATGTGTTGTGGCAATATATAAATTTATATAAAAGGTGAACTAGGGGTGATTACTTTGGAAAATAGTTGACAAATCTTAAGTAAAAACACATTTTTTGAGAGCCTCTTTTGTACCAGGTGCATCATTAGGCCCTTTTCATAATTATTTTGTTTATTCTTTACAGTTGTCCCATAAAGTAAATGTTCTCATCCTCATTTTGAGGATGAGGAAATTGAGACTCAGAGATTTAAGTAAATTGCCCACAATGATACAGCTATTAAGTGCCCAAGTGAGAATTTGAACCCAGGATTTCTGATTCCAATCCTATAGCCTCCATCCACTATACCATGCCACCTTATTTAAAGCATTTAACATACAACTTAATTTACAGAAAAATGGGCTTTTCTAGGAAAACAAAGCACATTTGTATGTTGTGAACCTTTCAACAAAACTTTATGTAGCAATATTTAGTGAAGGATTATTTAAATCTGTATTATAAGGGATGACTCCATCATCCTATAATGTTTAGTGGGTTTTGGTCTAACATTCCCCTACCTAGAAGGGCTGGGAAAACCAGTTCTAGAAGAGCTTTTTAGAATTTTGATTTTTCTGAGTTGTAAAAGAAATTAACCGTCCTCAGAACGGTGCTTCAAGAATAAGAGCTTTTGAATGAGAATAATGAAATATGAGAATCTTTCTAGACAAGCCAATGCAGACATAGTTCACGGTTGATGCCTTAGCTCAATGATTTATGATCCTGTAACTGGACAATGACTTTCATCTTCTAAGGTTCATAAACCTCTAAAAGAACCTCCAGACTTTAGTATCTATATTTAAATAGTTTTTCAGACCCTCGAAAGCTTATTGACGACATCTTGGTGTCCCTAGACCCCCAAATTAAGAGCTTCTGATTTATCTCTAGTATAGTCTCTCTATTGTTACTAACAGTATAACTTGGGACAAGTTACTTAACCTTGCTAATCATCAATTGCTTCATCTGTATAGTAGGAATAATAATATTCATAGATTGTTGTAAAGACTGAGATAGCCACACAAGGTGCTGAGTATGTGCTTGTTAGATAATAAGCATTCAATAATATTACTTCTGATTATTCTAGTTGGTTTATGTTTCCTAACTTTGTAATGTTACAAGGGAAGGCTCAATTCCAGTTGATGAAGATTCATTGAACACTGCTTATATCCAGCACTGTGCTGGGATTTGCAGGAGATATTAAAGTCTCATGAAAACATGGGTCATTCAATTATGCTACAGAATTTATAGCTTAAGAATATGTAAGGAGTTGATAAGTTATAAAAATGATAATTAGCCTTCTATTCGTGAAATCTAATTTATTTTTGAATTCAAATATTTGTATGAATTTAATTTATATCATATATTTATAATATTCTAGAAGATCTCCCATATTCTCAGAATTCATAATGATGATATTAATGACTAATGTTGATGTAACCTATACCGTCTTGTGTAGGAAATTATGACATAATGATGCCCTGAGCTTTTCGGAGCTGCTGCTGCTTGGGAGTGTGTATTGGTCAGAGTTCTCCAGGAGACAGAAAAAATACATATGTACTATATATATGTATGTGTATACACACAAATACACACACACACACACACAAACCCACATACACAGGGGTGGGGAGAGAGAAAGAGAGAGAGAGAGAAAGAGAGAGAGATTGAATTATTATCAGGAATTGGCTTGTGTGATTACAGAGGCTAAGTCTCAAGATCCTCAGGCTGAGTTGGCAAGCTGGAGTCCCAGGAGAGCTGATGGTGTGACTCCAGTTTGAGTCCAAAGGCCAGAGAACCAGGAGTCAATGGTGTAGTTGCAGTTTGAAGACTGGTAGACTTGAGACCCAGGAAAAGCCTGTGGTTTCAGTTTGAATCTGAAGGCAGGAAAAAAATTGATGTTCCATTTCCAAGGCAGTCAGGCCAAAGGAATTCTCTCTTACTCAGGGGAGGGTCAGCCTTTTTTTTTCTAGTAAGACCTTCAACTGAATGAGGCCAAACGCATCAGGGTGGGCAATCTGCTTTCCTAGTGTACTGGTTCAGATGTTATTCTCACCCAAAAACACCATCACAGACACACCCAGAATAATATTTGACCAAACATCTGGGCACCCTATGGCCCAAATTGATACACAGAGGGGGGATACACATGATGTTTCATGGGAAGCATCAGAATGTTTATGGTTTTATGGAATGGGGATCATTTATTAGACTAAAGCAAGTGGAGATAGTTCTAACACCTCTCTGTTATAGGATGCAGAGCTCAGGTTAGAGACACAGAGAGCTGTAAACTCAGCAGGCACAGTCTCATATCAATGTTTTGTAGTTTTCAGGGTCAAAGTCTTTGTACATCTTTTGTTAAATTTATCCCAAAGTATTTTATGTTTTTTTATTGTGATTTAAATGAAATTTAAAAATTTATTGTCCTATAGTTTGCTGCTAGTATATAAAAATGCAATTGATTGTTACATATTGACCTTGTATCCTGAGACTTTGCTGAAATCTTTAATGAGTTCTAATAATTTTTGTTGTGTTGATTGTTTAGGATTTTCTATATAAACAAACTGTTATCTACAAATAGGAATCATTCTACTTACCTTTTCCCAATCTGTTTGTCTTTTATTTCCTTTTCTTGCCTTATTACACTTGACTTAACCATTTTACTGCACCTTGGGTTAGTCAGATGCTCCAAGAAGTAGATGCAAAGACAGAATTAAACATGAAAGGATTGGCCAGGCATGGTGGCTCATGCCTATAATCCTAGCATTTTGAAAGGCTGAGGTGGGAGGATCATTTGAGGCCAAGAGTTCAAGACCAGACTGGGCAACATAGCAAAGCCCGGTCTCTATCAAACAATTTTTTAAAAAATGTAGCCAGGTGTAGTGGCATGTGCCTGTAATCCCAGCTACTCAGGAGGCTGAGGGAGGAGGATCACCTGAGCCCAGGAGATCAAGGCTGCAGTGAGCTATGATTGTGCCACTGCACTCCAGCCTGGCTGACAGACCGGGACGCTGTCTGTCTCCTAAAAAAACAAGGATTTTATTGGGGAAATCCCTGTGGGATACAAAATGCAGAGGGAGCCCCACAAGCTGGAAGAGCCATCAGACATTGACGTGAGAAAGTAGAGGAGAAAGGGAAGGACAAGTAACTGGAATCACTCTAGACTGCTATGTTGCATGAGGAATATCTGCAAGGAATATCACTGAGCCAGAGTCCTGTGACTCCAATCAACTTCAGAGTTCAGTGGCTGGGGCCCTTGGTCAATTACATTCTCTTTAGTAGCAGGTGTACAAAGTGTATTCTCATGACCACCACAGATCTCCAGTACAATGTTTAACAGAAACAGTGAGAATGGCCATCTCTACATTTTTCCTGATCTTATGGGGCAAGTGTTCAGTATATCACCATTAAGTATGATGTAGGCTATAGGTTTTCAATAGATCTTTTTATCAGACCACAGGATTTTAATGGATCAGCTGTTCAGCCTTTGAAGCACTTAGTGGCGTGAGGCACCACGTCTGGCCTATGCTTTTCTTTTCTATTTCCTAAGAGTTGGGTATGATGGGTATCATTTCTTCCTTAAATGTTTAATATGTTCCTTAAATGTTCACTATGGTATATTTCTTTCTTAAGTGTTTAATTTGCCAGAGAAACTACGTAGGAAAAGTTTTTGAGTGTGAATTTGATTTCTTTGGTAGATATAGAGATATTCAGATTTTAAAAATTTCATCTGTATTAGTTTTTGTAAGTTGTATTTTTCAAGGAATCAATTAATTTCATTTAAATTGTTAAATTTATTGACATAAAGCTGTTGATAATGTTTCCAGCTGGGCATGGTGGCTCATACATGTAATCCCAGCACTTTGGGAGGCCGAGGCAGGAGGATCACCTGAGGTCAGGAGTTTGAGACCAGCCTGGCCAACATGGTGAAACCCCATCTCTACTAAAAATACAAAAATTAGCTGGGTGTGGTGGTACATACCTGTAATCCCAGCTACTCGGGAGGCTGAGGCAGGAGAATCGCTTGAACTTGGGAGGCAAAGGTTGCAGTGAGCCAAGATTGTGTCACTGCACACCAGCCTGGGTGACCGAGTGAGAATCCATCTAAAAAAAAAAAAAAATTCCTTTTGATAGCTGTAAAGTCTGAAGTGATATCCCATACTCTCATTTATGATATTGAGAAATTATTTTTTCCCTTTTATTTTATTTGACCAGTCTTGTTAGGGTTTATTAATTTGATTAACCTTTTCAAAGAATCAAATTTGTCTTTAAATATTTCTCTGTTTTTATTTTCTGTTTCATTGAATTCTGACTTATTTCTTTTCTTCTGTTTGCTTTGGGTTTATATTACTCATTTTTTAAAAAAAAGATGAATACTTGGATAGTTGACATTAAGCCTTTCTAATGTAAACATTTAAAGTTATAATTTTTTTCTCTACTCATTTATGGTCTATAAATTTTGATATGTCATATTTTTATTATTGTTCGGTTTGAAGTACTTTCTAATTTATCTTGTGATTTCTTATTTTAAAAGGAGTTATTGGCTGGGCACGGTGGCTCACAACTGTAATTCCAGCACTCTGGGAGGCCGAGGCGGGTGGATCCTGAGGTCAGGAGTTCAACACCTGCCTGGCCAAGATGGTGAAACCCCTTCTCTACTAAAAATATAAAAATTAGCCAGGCGTGGTGGCAGGCACCTGTAATCCTAGCTACTCAGGAGGCTGAGGCAGGAGAATTGCTCGAACCCAGGAGGCAGAGGTTGCAGTGAGCCAAGATTGAGCCACTGTACTCCAGCCTGGGCGACAGAGTGAGACTCTGTCTCAAAAAAAGAAAAAAAAAAAAGGAGGTATTTAGAAAAATGTTTAATTTTAAATACTTGATGCTTTTTTAGATATCTTATTGGTTTCTAATTTAATTCACTTGTGGACAGAGAACATACTTTAAAATTTTAGTCTTCCAAAATTTACTGAGATGTGTATGATATGCTCTACTGTGGTTAATGTTTTATGTGCACTTGCTAAGAATGATTATTCTGCATTTGTTAGATGTGGTGTCTTATAAATACCTATTAAGTCAAGATGGTTGATAGTGTCATTCATATCTTCCATTTTCTTGATAATAATGTTTCTTGTTCTAGTTGTTCTGTCAGTTCCTAAGAGGAGGGTGTTAAAATCTCCAGTATGATTGGGGAGCTTCTTCTTCTTCTTCCTTTATCTCTCATTTTTTGCTGCAGGTAGTTTGAAGTACTGTATATTATTATTTCTTCCTGATGTATTGGACCTTTTGGAATTATAAAATCTTTCTCTTTCTTTTTTTTTTTTTTTTTTGAGATGGAATCTCGCTCTGTTGCCCAGGCTGGAGTGCAGTGGACAGATCTCAGCTCACTGCAAGCTCCGCCTCCTGGGTTTATGCCATTCTCCTGCCTCAGCCTCCCGAGTAGCTGGGACTACAGGCGCCCGCCACCTCGCCCAGCTAGTTTTTTTGTATTTTTTAGTAGAGACGGGGTTTCACCGTGTTAGCCAGGATGGTCTCGATCTCCTGACCTCGTGATCCGCCCATCTCGGCCTCCCAAAGTGCTGGGATTACAGGCTTGAGCCACCGCGCCCGGCCCTCTTTCTCTTTAGTAATACTCCTTAGCTTGCTATCTATTTTCTCCAAAAGTAATATAGCCACACCAGTTTTCTTATGCTTATCATTTCCATAATAACATTTTTCATCTTTTTGCTTTTATCCTTTTTGTGTGTCTATGTTTAAAATGCTTTTCTTGAAGACAGCATATAATTAGATCTTGCTTGTCTGATATGGTTTAAGTCTACTGGCTTCATATTTATTTCTTATTTTCTCATCTATTTTTATTTTCCCTATTTTCCCTTCCCTACCTTTTTTTGTTTGTTTATTTGAGATGGAGTCTCGCTCTGTTGCCAGGCTTGAGTGCAGTGGCGCGATCTCGGCTCACTGCAACCTCCGCCTCTGGGGTTGAGGCAGTTCTCTGCCTCAGCCTCCCAAGTAGCTGGGATTGCAGGCATATGCCACCATGCCCAGTTAATGTTTGTCTTTTTAGTAGAGACAGGGTTTCACCATCTTGGCCAGGTTGATCTTGAACTCCTGAGCTCGTGATCCACTCGCCTTGGCCTCCCAAAGTGCTGGGATTACAGGCGTAAGCCACCGCACCCAGCCCCTACTTTCTTCTATATAAAATCTTCTTAACATTTATAAAAATAACAACGTTTAGTATTTTTGCCTCTTTGCATTTTTTAGTAGTTACTGTAGTGATTACAATACACAACTTTATCACAATCCTTTTAGAGGTAATATACTTCATAAGAACAGCTTGATATACTTCATAAGAACCTTATAGCAGTAGAGTTCCATATGCTTCTATGGGGGAGGATAAAACCTTTATCTTCTCCCTCCCCTCCTAGGTTCCCTCTCTGGGGCTCTGCAAATTAAATTGACAAGAGACATTAACAAGAGAAAAACGGTTTATTAACAGGTCAGTGTGCGTACACACAGGAGAACTCAGTCATGAGTAATTCAAAAGAGCGGTCAGAACTTGGCCATATTTCTCACCTTAACAAAGAACGATAAAATTTTAGAAAAGTGACAAGACAAAGAAAAGGAGTTTCAGTTTTTCTGGGTGTCAAACTGTGAGAAGGTAGAAATATGGGGGAAACTAACAGTAGATAGGGCTTTTTAGTAAGGTCTACATGCGGACCCATCTTGGTGCTGACTCTGCCTTCATGGCCACAAAACTCCCCTGGGAGAGGGGATTTATTGCAGTCCTATTTTTCAGAATATTCTGTTCGTAGTCAGATAAGGAAAGCTCCAAGGAGGCTTCTTTCTGCATCTGTTGATTCTCATTTGCCTTTAGCTCAAAATATCTTTACACCAAAGTGGCATAGTTTGGGGTGGCATACTCTGATGCCCTACACTGCACATGTGCACATATGGACACACACACACACACACTTTGTGATACTGTTGTTGTACATATTACATCTACCTCAAGCCAGTAAGGCTGATGTTTTCTGCCTATAGGGGGATGATGGTAAGGGAAGTTCTCTCAAGAAAAATAAAAAATAAAAGAAGCTGTAAACTCCCAAATCCCATCTTTCAAGAGTAAACTCCACTCCAGTTTCTACCTGCTTCTACTCACTCTCTAGGTTTTTAAAATATTTTTCAAAAAATTGCCCTTATTATGTCAGGCTTTAGTCTTACTAAGCTACTTAGTTATTACCAGAACTTAATCTCCACAATCATCCTTTTCCAGAGAATTTTGTAAGAACCAAGGCCTTCCATTGAAGTCAGTTTGTAAACATTCACTACCTTGGGAAAATACATAAGCGTAGACTGAGACCTCATCTTAAGTGCATAATGCTGGAAGCAAGCACTCTAGCAGAGTACATGCCCCAACAGAGCAAATGTCCTAACAGAGCAGGTGGTCACGTCACCCAGAAGCAGATCCAGCTGGGTGACGGAGGAGGTGCAGGCACCAGACAGCAGAGCCTGCTCTGTGTCTGCAATGGTTTCTTGAATGGGAGCTTGCAGGGATAGGTTGAACATGTGAAATTGCTGCTGTTGATCATTTTTTTTTTTTGGACCTTGAAAAACATGAATGGTATAAGTTCAACCAAATATTCTGCTACTGAGTGTGAGGTTCAATCCTTCTCAAACATTTTCTCATCTTCACAAAGTCCTAGAGTTAAAGAAACATTCTCTATATTGTTACATAAAGGCACATGGGATGGACACTACCTGACTATTAGAGTCACAACTGTAGAAGGCAGGACTAGGGGAGCAGTCCTATTCAAAGACTTCTGCCTTAATGAGGAGTGTTACATAATTTGGGTGCAGAATTGCATGTCATGCATTAACACCAAGAACAAGTTTGTGCTTCCTTGAAGGTACATATTATGTTTCTTCTAAATGTCATGGTCCTGAAAGGTTGCTACACAACATCGTGGACCCCTAGGTTTGCCAGATTTTGCAAAAAATTGAAAGAAAGAGGAGGGAAGGAAGGAAAGAAAGAGAGCAAGAGAGAGAGAAAAAGAAAGAAGAAAGAAAGGAAGGAAGGAAGGAAGGAAGGAAGGGAGGCAGGCGGCCCAGCGAGCCAGAAGAGGGTGGAGAAGAGAGCCAGGCGGGACCTTGGGGTCCTGTCACCAGAGGTCTGCAGGCTTGCTGGCCTCAGAGCCCAAATAAACATCATAGCCCAAATAAAACTCAGAGAAGAGGAATAAAGAAGATTCTCTGAAACTCATGAAAACCACACATTCTGAACAGCCCCATTGTTAGTAAACGAAATAGTCTAGAACAAATATTTGCACAAAGGAAACTACTGAAGACAGACTTTATTTTGCCCAAAGGAGAGAATAGCTTACTCACCCTTTGTTTTTCCTCCAAGCAAAGTATATTTTTCTTGTTAGTGCCTGGAAAAAGAGGGTGATAAGACAAGGAAACTCATTCCATTCTATAATAATAACAGTGGATATTAATCAAATATCTGTTACATCAGGTACTTCACATATTGGATTGAATTTAGTCTTCATGGGAAGTCTGTGTGTACTGACTGCACCCATTTTACCCATAGGAAAGATTAAACTCAGAGCACAAGAGACTGACAGAGACCTTCACACTGCTATCAAGTGGTGGAGGTGAGATTCCAACCCAGGCCCCATGACTCGAACACCTACCATTGTCTGCGTAGACTCTTCCCCACCACCCAGGAAAAAACCAGAACACCCAAATCTAATGACATTATTTGTCTTTTAAAATGACGTTTACATTAACTTTTTGTCTTTTTCATTAATTCTAAAGCAATTGCAGGGAAGGGCCGTGCTTCAAGACAGCCACCAACAGCGTCTTGCCAAGGCTTTTAGGTCCGCAGTAATACTTCCAAACACATTATCCTGGTGGCTTTCCCAATGATACCTCGAGGAGGCTCAGGCAGGCATCATTATCATCCTTTGGGAGAAGAGAAAACTGAGTCACAGAAAGACTAAGGGATTTGCCTAAGGCCATGCAGTACCAGAAATGGGACCAGAATACATCTGCTGGCTCTTTCCATTGTCCTTGCTGAAAGCTTGAGGAATTACAGCAATCATCTCCAGTGTGCAATCTGAGTAATACACATTTTTTTTCTCACACATATTTTCCACCCCCTGTCCCATGACTGGCAGCTGGAAACAGGACTGTCCTGCTATTTCACTTCCAGGACTCCCTTATTCTAGCAACTCCTAGATAGGGATTGTGACAGGGAAGCCTTCACCACATGGTTCTGACCTACCTGTCTAGCTCATCGGCTGCCCTCCCAGCAGGAGGCTGTCATTCAGGCCAGACAGGTGATGTCGATCCTCTACAACATACTCATAGCACTCACATCACATTTTCACTCCCTGTTGCCACCTAGGAGCCTGTGCAGTGCAGTGGACTAGGTTTTAAGCTAGAATGCTTTTGCATCAGCTGGACCTGGGTAAAAATTCTTACCACCATCCAACTGTGTGACTTCGAAAAAGTCATGTTACAGCTTCAGAATCAATTTTCTAATAGATTGTAGACAATGGGGGATTAGAGATCATATATTCAAAGCATCCAGCACAGTGTCAAATACAGAGTAGATGACCAAGAAGTGGTTCTTATGATGACAACACATCCTTATCCTCATATCTATCTAACTCCTAACCATTATTCAAGGTTTACTACTCCCTTGCCTCACTCAAGGTAACTCTCTCTTCCCTGGATTTAACATGAATTTCACCTGTGTGGCATCTAGTTCTTGCTCTCGTACAGTCTTTTCATGAATATAAGAAATATTCATTAGGAAGTGCTATGGGTTGAATTTTGTCTTCCCAAAAGATATTTGGAAATAGGGTATGTGCAGATGTAATCAAATTAGGATGAAGTCATACTAAATTGGAGTAGGTCCTAACCCAGTAACTGGTGTCCTTATACCGAAAGGCAGCAATTTGGACACAAATAGATTCACAGTGATGAGGGAGGTAGAGATTGAAGTAATGCAGCTTAAGGACCAGGACGGCTCAGGATTGCTGGCAACCACCTACAGCTGGGATGAGGCAAGAAGGGACCCTCCCCTAACACCTCCTGAGAGAGCGTGGCCATGCTGACACCTTGGTTTTGAGGTTTTGAGTTTCTAGCTCTAAAACTGGGAAACAATACATTTCTATTGTTTTAAGCCTCTGGTTTGTTGTTATTTGTTATGGCAGTAACAGGAAACTAATGCAGGAAAATATCTGATCTAACTCCCAACTGGATAACAGGCTCATTGACAGTGGTGAGGACTGGCCTCTTTACCTGTGATCCGTGCTCAGCATAGCTCTGAACCTTGGGGAAGCCTGTGAATAAACCTGACTGCTGACAGCAGCTGCATACGGAGCACCACTCAGCTGTTCCTACCACCCTGGAGGCTGCCCTGACAGCTAATCACACTGCAGGTGCAGCAGCAGTGCCTCTAAAGTCCTTTGGGCTCAACCTGCTGGCAACAGCACCAGGAGGAGAAATTCACTGGATAGTTAGCCATTCCCCATTTGAACAGCAAAGTATTTCCTAAAATGGGGAGAGAAAGCATGATGATAGGTACTGCAACTTGACCCTTCAGAAATTGATAATTTCATCAGACAAGGACGCCACTGTATAGTTATTCCAGTGTTAAAGACGGGCATCACCAAAACAACAGAAAACACAGTTAAAAGAGCAATATGTCTTCTGTTAATGATGGGATGACTGTTTAAAAGAGGCCTCATTTTATATACATTCATTCATTCATTAATCATTCACTTCAATATTTGTTGAGAATTTACTAGGTGCACAGCACTGCTTTTGCCTCCTTTAGCAGGTCATTATGTAACAGAACTTGAAGGAAATTCATGGGCGTGGCAATTTGAATTTTCAAGTGGGGAGGGACACTAATATTTGTGCGTTGCTTGCACTGAGACACTTTATAGGAATTTTAATATCTGATTTTGGTTAATGCCCTTGATCATCCCACAATGTAATTGTTTTAATTTCCTTTCTGCAGATAAAGAATGGATGCCTCAGAGAAGTGAAGGATTTGTCTCAGGCACATAGCCTGTAAATATCATACCTGAGATTCTAATCTGGCTCCATTGCATCCCAATGTCTTTGCTTTTGCAGCAACTCTACCATTCTTCATCCACCAGAGACCAGACCTCCCACAGCAACTCAAACCCATGGGAGCCAAGCCACATCCTAAGAGGCCCATGGGACTTTTGGCCACCCCACCCCACCAGGAACCATTACCAGGCTCTTTGCTTTCTACTTTCTTTCCATCTCTCAGCCTCCTTCTGTCCTCATTTGCTTCTCTTGAAGTGGGTGGATGTTGTTTCTTTCTGGTACCTGCTTCTAGTAGCAACATTCTCTTTCTTCAAGATGTGATGGGAGCACTTACTCCCTACTGGAAACTTAAGGACCTGTGGGCTGCACCCCTGAGTGCCCACCTTCCGAGCCTGGAGTAATCACGTGAGCCAGGCCAGGCCGATCAGAGTCTTCCCCCAGGACTTTTTTCATCCACAATGGGAGACAGAACACGTCATTTCTCTGTGGCTGTTGTCCTGGGGTGAGACAAGTGGGAGTTCTTGTGACCATGGCCTCCCCTCATTCTGCCCATGGATAAACACCAGGCTGGATGGCGGAATGAGAATTGAGAGGCCCAATGATGCCATCTGAGCCCCTAGCTCCTGTCACCCCTGTGCTTCCCAGTTACTAGCAGTTAAATTCCCTTTTTGTTTGTACTAATATGGGTTGGCTTCTATTATTCAAAATCAAGGGTTCCAGTTCACACATCCAGCTATATTCCATGGGCCGACTTTTCAACTTCCCTCTTGCCAAAACTTAAATTCCAGTTTCCCATTTTCCTTCTGTTCATCCGTTTAGAAGAACCTTAACTCTGGCTAAATTTACCTTCGCAGTCTGTACACCTGGGTGCTGAGTTCATCTGGGGCAGACAATGTCACTACCAAACCGTGGTCCCCAACCTTCCTCATTTCATCCTCTCTTCCATTCCCAGTAGCAGCTACTTAGGACTGTCTCCACACTCCTCAAACATGACTCTCCATCTTTCTCCTCCTTTTCAGCAAATGATCTCGTCTCCTACTCAGTATAGAAAATAGAAGGCATGGGAGGACAAGTCTTCCCCATCTCTCCCCACCCTGCCCTTTTATAATTGTGCTGGTGGCAAATTTGTGAAAACGGAAGGTGGCTACTGTTGGAATCCATTGTTCTAAGAAGGAGTGCAGAATTTCTCTTAGAGAGAGACTGCTCTTTACTTTCAGAAAACGTCTTGACTTTTCAAGTGTAAAAGGCAACTGGGGAAGAAATGGAGGTAACTGCTGCAGCACTGTAAAGTCAGCCAATGGTAGGAAAATGAGGGGTTGTTGGCCACTGGAGTGGAGGTACCAAGGGGAAATGGGCCAAGCCTCCTGGCATACGACTGACCTGGAGGAGAAAGATCCGGTTTCTTTCTCTGAAAGAAAACTGGATTGGGTCCTGATTTTTAAAAAACTTTCAAGTCTCCCAGCAAGAGCCAGCCTGCTGCTAATGTTTTTTTGTTTTGTTTGTTTGTTTGTTTGTTTTGTGAGACAGAGTCTCACGCTGTCACCCAGGCTGGAGTGTGGTGGTGCGATATCGGCTCACTGTAACCTCCGCCTCCCGGGTTCAAGCAATTCTCCTGTTTCAGCTTCCCAAGTGGCTGGGACTATAGGTGTGTGCCACCACACTCAGCTAATTTTGTATTTTTAGTGGAGATGGGGTTTCACTATATGTTGGCCAGGCTGGTCTTGAACTCTTGACCTCAAGTGATCCACCCATCTCGGCCTCCCAAAGTGCTGGGATTACCACTGCACCTGGCCCCCACTGAAGTCTCTGAAAGGTGTTTGTGTTGATCAGCAACACAGTCGGCCCTGGGAAACTGAACTGTCTTTCCACAGCCATAGGAAAGAGCCAGTGAGAACTTCCCTGAAACTGGGATAGTGCGAGACAGGGGTGCTGTGCCTCATCACTGCACTGTGACCCGTGGCCTTGGGTTCACGGGACTAGGGGGAAATAAAAGACAGGCTTCACACCTGCTTTGGACGGGACAGTAGAAAGAAGTGTGTTCCCTCCCTCCCTCTCCCCAGGCCATCAGGGAGGGAAGAGCGCATTTCAGAAGATGAGATTTGTCCTGCGTCTCAAGGGAGATGAGCAGCGAAGAGAGCAGAGAGCACAGCAGATATGAAGGCCTCAGAGATGGGGGGTTGCAGCATGGACCAACGCAAGAGGAAATGCGATCCGGCACTCCTCCCAGCTTTCTCCAAGTATGCCAGAGGAAGGAGACTCCGGCAGGTGTGCAGAGACTGCTCTGTTGCAGACGGGGCCATTCGTAAGGCAGACAAATGGGTTGATGATGGCAGGGCCTTCCTCGCCCATCTGAGGCAGATCGCCCCATCTGAGCTCTGCCCCTCATCCTCCGCTTTGCCTTGGAAGCCCCCCTCCTTATCTTCAACCTCCTCCTCTCTACGGCTCCCTCCCACCAGCATGGAGCCCATTCATGCTCACATCTGTCCCACTTACAAAGATGCTTTCTCTCCTGGGTATCCCCTCCAGCTGTAGCCTCTCATTTCTAGCCCAACTTCCACCTTCCCTCCTGCATCCCTCCTAACATGCCTCCACCTCCTCCACTCCCCTGGAAAGGCTCTTTCCCAATCTCTTCCTCGCTGCCAAGCCCAGTGCAGCTTGACTGGCCTCTCCCTCGGGTCCTCTCGCTTTGGGCTGCGTCTGCCTCTTTCTCTCTGACACTATCCTTTCGCAGTCCCCTGGGCAGGCTCCTCTGCTCTTGTGCACGTTCATCTCAAGTCGGCTCTCCTCTGTTCTCAGTCCAGATGCTTTCCTTAGGGGACCTCAGGAGCCTTGCAGACTGCCAGTTCTCCAAACTCCAGAAAGGGTGTCCACTATCAAATTGTTCACTCGGCAGCTTCTCCAATTAATCGTGCCACAAGCACTTCACCTGTAACACATGCACGGGTGACCTCATCGCCTCTCTTGGAGCCTGCTCTCCACTCCTGCTCAAAAACAACACCTTGGCTCCCCAGACTTTGGCATCCTTCACCTCTTAATGTCTTCCCTCCTCCAATCCAACTCAGCACCTTATCCTGCCATCAAGTGCATGTCCTGGAAATCTAGACGCTGCCCAGACTGTCCCATCCCAGTTGCCTCGTCCGTAATCTCGAGGATTGATCATCTCTTCCCTGGATGGCAGCCAAAACTCCCTAAAGGATGTCCTTGCAATGCATTTTGCCCCTTTCAGTTTTGCTTTTCACATGTTAAGTCTTCTGATATGCAAATATCTCCTTGTATTGCTCCTGCCCTTTAATCCATTCCATGGTTTCTCACTGCCCTCAGGAAAACTTACTCTGAACCTCTGACTTGTGCACAAGGGCCCTACTTGTTCTGGCTCCTGCCGAGGTCGCCCGACTCACCTGCTACCTATCTCCACTCCCACTGCAGGCTTCTTCCACCTGCCTCTGGACATGCGACCTCTGCCCCTCGGCTGCCCAGTGCAGCACCTGTCCACTTGTCCATAGTGTAGCTGGGGCCTGTCACCCTGGCTGCAGTCAAGGAGGGACTCAATCAGTATTTGAGGTGAATGAATATTCTTTCCTGATGAATTTGTGTTGTTTTCCTCTTGCCTTTTACTTAATATATAAAAAAAGAAATACTATTAAGGAAAGCATGACATGAGAAAGGATTGTAGGTGTTTCCTCTTAGGAGAGAAACGTGAAACAATGGAGGCTGAATGTGTTTAGAGGATAAATATACTCACCAGTATCTCAGCTGGAATTACCTTATTGACGACATCATCACTTTCTCTCAGATGTGGATGTCAAGTTTGTAACGCCAAGCACTGTTCGGAGAAGTTCCCGTCATCTGTCTTCTCGTCTCTCCCCCTGTTCTCCCTGGATGGCCTTACCCGAGTCCAGCTCCATGATCCAGTCCTTATTCCTCCATGATCTCCATTTCCAGCCAAGATTATTTCCTAAGCTCCAGGCTCTAGTGGCTTAGAGCTTTCCACCCAAAGATTTCCCATATTGAGGCTCCTTACTTGGGCTCAATGTGCTTTAACCTAGTTTTCTGTCTTAACTTCACACTTCTGTGTTTTCCTATCTCAGTGAAGGTCCCTGGACTAGTTCCATGGGCTGTCATAACAAACGACCACAAAGTAGGTGACTTTAAAACAACAAAAATGTATTTTCCACCAGTTCTGAAGGCTAGAAGTCCAAAACCAAGGTGGTGTTATGGCCACGCTCTCCCTGAAGGCTCTGGGGAAGGATCCGTCCTCACCTCATCTGTTTCAGGTGCTGCCGGTGGGCTGTGCTGGTCCTTAGCCTGTGGATACATCACTCCAGTCTCTGCCTCCCTTGTCACATGGCCTTTATCCCTGTGTTTGGGCCCACATTTTCTTTTCTTCTAAGGATGCCAATCATTGGACCTAGGGCCCACTTAGGGCCTATTCCAGCAAGACTTCATCTTAATTTGATGATATCTGCAAAGGCCGGCCCTATTTTCAAATAAGGTCACAGGTACTGGGCATTAGGACTTGAACATATCTTTTGGGGGACACAGTCCTACCTGCTGGGAGTCTCACTGACTCCTTCACCCCAGAAATCCTTGACCCTTTCCTGTTCTCTCCTTCACACTCCACATCTAGGCTGTTTATCCTATTTTAAATAGCTCTCATGTTTTCTCTGTCCTCCACTCCACTGTCTTACTTCCAGCCCTAACCAAGCTAGATGACTATGACAGCACCCCCACTCTTCCTTTTTGCCCTTTTGAGTGCCCCCAGCCCATCCTTCAGCCAGCATCCTGGTTCTTAAAATTTGCCTGCTGGGCCAGGCGCAGTGCCTCATGCCAGTAATCCCAGAACTTTGGGAGGCTAAAGCAGGCAGATCACTTGAGATCAGGAGTTCAAGATCAGCCTGGCCAACATGGTGAAACCCCTCTCTACTAAAAATACAAAAATTAGCTGGGCATGGTGGTGGGTGCCTGTAGTATCAGCTACTCCAGTGGCTGAGGCAGGAGAATGGCTTGAGCCTGGGAGGCGGAGTTTGCAGTGAGCCAAGATGATGCCACTGCACTCCAGTCTGGGTGACAGAGTGAGACTCTGTCTTTAAAAAAAAAAAAAAAAAATTGCCTACCAGTCATCCCACTCTGGATATGTCCCTGGCAGCTCCTCCTGTGTGCACCGTGGGTGACACTGTCTCACTGACTCATTCTCCCCTATCCTTTCCACCTCAATTCCTCTTCTCTTCTGAGAGTCAAAACCAGTTCCTACCATCTCTGAACATTTAATTGCCTGTTAGCAGCTATACCATTTTTAAAAATACAAGTTATTGAATGACTACAACATATATATTATAAATATAAAGTAGATATTACATCCATTTGTGTATGGGGAAACTGAGGTTCCCGTGGCTTAAGCAATATGCTGAAGAGGGAGCTGAGGTTTGAACCTAAAACTCTATGGCTTCAAAGCTCTTCCTATGAACTGTATGACTATGCTTCAGAAGATGTAGCCTTGTAAATATCTGGAAGGGCTTGCCACGTTTCCTGTTCTTCTTATAAATTTTGGTATTTTATAGAAACTGTCTGCTGTAAATGAATATAAAACACCTAAAGAAATTTATGATGATGATCCATACCTCAGTTATTCTTAGTCATTTATTTTCTCATTTCATAGTAAACTAATAGCTATTTGGTTCAGAGCCTACAGGCCTATCATATTTTGCATAGCAATCCTGGTGAATTTATAGACAGTTCCCTGAATAATGAGCTTATCATGTTACATCTTAAGTTTTGGTAAAACCTTCTCTCTTTTTTTCTCCTTGAAATAAATGTAAGCATATGTATATTCACACATTTTCTTTTAAGTCTTTACAATAATATTTTTATTTTCAGTGCAAATTTTGTTTAGCATGAGACTCAGGCATCCTATGAAATTCTTAGCCAAATAAAATAATAAACCTTTTTTTTTTCTTTTTTTTTTGAGATGGAGTCTTGCTCTGTCGCCCAGGCTGGAGTGCAGTGGTGCAATCTTGGCTCACTGCAAGCTCCGCCTCCCAGGTTCATGCCATTCTCCTGCCTCAGCCTCCCAAGTAGCTGGGACCCACCACCACACCCGGCTAAATTTTTGTAATTTCTTTTTAGTAGAGACGGGGTTTCACTGTGTTAGCCAGGGTGGTCTCGATCTCCTGACCTTGTGATCTACCCACCTCGGCCTCCCAAAGTGCTGGGATTACAGGCATGAGCCACCATGTCTGGCCAATAAATCATTTTTAAAAAGTATTTTCTGGCAAATAGCCTACCCATTTGGTGTTGGCTTGAACTTTTGGAATTTCTTTAGTTTGACTTATTAAAGTAAATGAAACTTGGGTGAAGGAAATTCCTGTTTTACTCAGGCAGCTGACTCAAAGTTCATGTTATTGAAATGCCCTCAGTCTCCTGTCTCCATGGCTGGTGAGCCGGAAGTCCTTCCATACGTGCACTGCTCTGATGGACTTTATCAACAAGCCATCCCTGACACACTCACAGACACCAGCGGCCCTGAGCTGGGCACTGCGAGCCTCCCTCACACTCTGTCCTGCCTGACGGGATCTATGAACAATCGGGAGGCCTTGGATGGAGTCCACGTACCATTAGCTGTGCGAAATTCTGCATAGATCTGTGGAAAACATTCAGCCCTGGGCAGGATCAGCTATATAATTTGCAGACCTGGTGCAAAATGAGACTGCACGGCCTCTTGTTCAAATATTACTAAGCATTTCAAGATGGTGAGAACATTTACTTAAGCACTGAGCCCAACCACAGGCTGGCTCAGCTCACCTGCCCATGAAGCCAGCCATGCCCTGGGGGCTGCTGCTCTGCTTTCAGACCCCTGGTACTCTCCTTCTTCAACCTATTATCTGGGCCCTCATTTTCACCTGCATGTGTCATCCATCTCCAAGCACTGCTGGGCCTGTGGCCTAGATCCCTCCCCACAACACACCCAGTGCTTCCCCTTCTGCTGCCTCTCACCCCCGCCACCAAAAATCCTCCGCACGGGCCTCCAGATCTGGCCCTTTCTGTCCCTTCCTTCCTTCCCTGACATCCTCAGCTCCAGTCAGGCCTTCTCCGGCCTCGGTGTGTCTCCTGTGGCTTTCTCTCACGCTGCCCTCGGGAGGGATGCTCCCAGTCCCTGAACCTCCTCACAGGCGGCCCCCTCTGCCTGAATCACCCTTCCTCTCTGTCTTCCCCTGGCTAACACTTACTCAGCCTTCAGGTCTTGGCTTCAGCACAACGTCCCCTGTCCTCCAGGAGCTTTCCCTTCCTCCGCAGATCAGGAGACATCCCCTGGCTGCCCATGCCCCAGGGCGCTCTTCCTGCTGGTACAGCTAAGTGTATTTCCTGTCCACGAAGACAGGGGTGCCTACGCTTGCAGAGTAGAACTCTGCAAACATTTGTTGATTGTTAGTGGGATCGATGCCAGGCTCTCCGGTGAATTCGGTGTCACACACAGAGAGAACTGCTGTCACTTGGCAATGAGGGAAATGCAGTGCCTGATGTTGCTGCTGCTGTTGCTTCATTGGAGGCCTGAGGAGCATCCTTGGAGCTGGTGGCTCTGCTGAAAGACAGTGTGGCTCATCTGAGCAAGTACTGCTCACCAAAGTGTCCACTACTTGTGTTGCTATTAAGCGTGTTTTTATTTATTTATTTATTTTGAAATGGAGTCTTGCTCTGTCGCCCAGGCTGGAGTGCAGGGGCACAGTCTCAGCTCACTGCAACCTCTGCCTCCCGGGTTCAAGTGATTCTCCTGCTCCAGCCTCCCGAGTAGCTGGGATTACAGGCTCCTGACACCACACCAGGCTAATTTTTGTATTTTTGGTAGAGACGGGGTTTCACCATGTTGGCCAGGCTGGTCTCAAACTCTTGACCTCAGGTGATCCGCCCGCTTCAGCCTCCCAAAGTGCTAGGGTTACAGACGTGAGCCACCGCGCCTGGCCAAGTGTGTTCTCAAAATGTGGCTTCTGAGATATGTGCATTTCAAAATGTTCTCTGTTTTTCTGGTTTGTGACAATGTGCGTATGGTACTTTGATAGTCATGAGGAACAACCCGTCCCCAGGAAATTTTACATTAGAAAAAAGTACCAGGCAAGAGCAATTTGCTGTTAGGGTTCATTTTAATTGCAAATGTATTTCCTCTGGCTGGAAAGGGGAAACATCTTTCCTGACCTGCTCTACACCCCACAAAAGAAAGGGTATGAAGAGGAAGTGAAGTACGGTGTCATGTAAAAGTAAGAAGACAAAACAGCCATGGCGCTAAACCGAGGCTGCTGCTGAGCCCCAGGGTGGCGTTGACTGCTGCTGAAGTCCTGAGCTGGGAGGAGTGAGGGACCTGGCCTTCAACTCCAAGGCCATAGCCCTAAGAAACAATGACTTCCAACCCCACTTAATTATCTCTCCTCAGTCACTTTTTTCCCTTCTGTTATATTTGTCTTCTGCCATGTAAGTAAAGGAAGGAAAAGCAAAATTTAAGAAAAGTCTATGGAGTAGGTTAGGCGGGGGTTAGTGTGGATAGTGAGACCGAAGGGTCAGAGGAACATGAGACAGGTCAGACTGGGGTGGCCAACTGTGTCAGTTCACCTGCGACTGAGGAAGTACCTGGGCCTGAGACTCTTGTTTTAAAACCGGGATGGTCCTGGACAAACCAGGAAGAGTAGATCCCTCTACTCCCTAATGGCCTGGGAGGCAGCAGATATGACCCAGCCGTCCCCCCAGGAACCCCCACTGTGAGGTCACATGCCCTGCACCTCCTCATGGCACCCCCTGAGGGCCTCACAGGATTACCCTTTTCCAGGGCAGTTTTGGGAATCAATTCTGGCCTGACCTTGGGAATCCAAGCCGTATTTTCATCTTTAGCATGCCACTTTTTAAACAATTTTCCAGAATGAAACTCCTTTAACTTTTGTTTTAAAACGATTTGTGATGAAAGAGAAAACAGGATCCTTGTATGAACTGAGATTGTGGCACATTTGAACAGTCAAAATCTTGCCTTTAACTTGCACTGAATGCAAATTTCAGTTCCTAAAAAACCCAAATAAGGTAATAAATGTTCAGGGAAGGAGGTTTGATTTATCTCTTTTCCCAAAATGATGACCTTGTAGGAAAATTGCTGATTGAGGAAAAACACATGGAGGGTTCACACTAACGCAGGGACAGACTTCATGGCTGCTAGAGGGTCGCCATGAAAATAATTAGTATCACGCCCCACTTTCCACATACCACTCCCAGTCTTTCTAATGATTCCATGAAGTAGGTGCCCTCATCATCCTCGTTCTACAGACGAGAAACTTGGAGCAGTTAAGTGGCCTGAGGACAGGCATCCACACCTCACTGTCACCAGCATTGACAGCATTTCCACCATGGCTTTGCTTCATCTCTTCTTATTCAAAGAGAGAGAGAAAAAAGTCTATTTCTACTTCTGTATAGCCCTTGTGCTAGCTCAACCGCTCAGAGCCAGGGAGTTAAAAGTGCCAGCATGCGAAATACCTCCAGCTGAGTACGAAAGATGAGACAGTCAGAGGCAGTTTCATATTGAAGGCAGATCCATAGATGATAAAGATCTTTCACATTCATTAGGAGGAGGAGGAGAAGCAGCACTAGTAACAATTGAAGGAGTAATTACTAATAGTAACAATAAAAGCACCTTTCATTTAGTACTTGTCACACACTGGGTGCACTTGGGTAAATGAATTTAGGTAAATTATATAGTTAGGTAAATTATATATTTCTAATTTTCAAAACAACCCAATGAGGAAACTGAGACCCTGAACGTGGCTTTATCCCAAGGCTGACCCCAATGTTCAAGCGTTTTGCATTTTATCATATTCACATTTTCAAACGAGTTTCTCTCATTTTACAGTTGAGGCAACACAGATTTATTGGGGGTACAGTTTTCAGCGATTATACATCCTTAGAACCAACAGGGCCAGATTCCACACCCACCTGTCCAGAAGTCCCTCATACGGAACTCAGAGTCAGTGCCTGGGAGAAGCCACAAGGCTTGTCCAATCAGCTGGCATCCCAAGGCCCATAGAAGGATGGGATTCCAAGATACTAGTTAGGAATCTTTTGATTCTATGGGATACAATCACCCAGAGTTGAGCACACAAGGAAAATGTAATGCCTGAGAAGTATCCAGCAGAAGCAGGACCAGGCCTCCCGCAGAGCTTGTGGAAGGGCAAGACTGAAGTCTGAGAAGCCTTCAGGGCTCTGTCTCTTGCTGCTGTAGGACAACTTCTACGCGCGTCAGTGCAAGGTGGGGAGCACGGAACATGGTCTGGGGAGCACCAAGCTACACATTGTGAGTCCAGCAACGGGAAAAATTTCTTTGTTCCATTTCATATTCCAGGAGAAGCACCAGTGAGTGGCTAAACCTGGGTAAGGTCGCCATCCTGGTCCACACTATTATAGACAGGAGGCAGGTGACCAATGACAAGTTCATCCCCTTGGAATGGGGGACTGGAGTTACCAGAGAGCTGGGAATCATTGTGAGTGGACGGAGGACTCAGTAGGTGTCCACTGTGTGTCCAGGTGTCTGAATTCAAGACAAATTAAAATGAAACATCATACTCACACCCAGACAAAGTTAAGCAGGGACAAGTTAGTGACAAGATAGTTCACCAACTATTTATTAAAATCTTCTGGAAAATATGTGTGTGCTGTAAATATTGTCTTGATGATGACAATGAGCTGTTTTTAATATATATATATATTTTTTGAAATGGCGTCTTGCTCTGTTGTCCAGACTGGAGTGCAATGGAGTGATCTCAGCTCACTGCAACCTCTGCCTCCCGGGTTCAAGAGATTCTCTTGCCTCAGCCTCCCGAATAGCTGGGACTACAGGTGCCCGCCACCATACCCAGCTAATTTTTATATTTTTAATAGAGACAGGGTTTCACCATGTTGGCCAGGATGATCTCAATCTCTTGACCTCATGATCCGCCCACCTCGGCCTCCCAAAGTACTGGGATTACAGGCGTGAGCCACCGCGCCTGGCCAGAAGATTTTTTAAAAGGATAATTTAGTGGGGAAACGTGCTCCCAGACAACAATGCTCATGGAACCAAGACCTTTTAGGAGACTTTTGCTGCAAAGGAGTCTGCACGGATAGGCTTTCCTGACTCATACCCTACTTGTTTCCAAAGCTTCCCTGTGAATAAATATTAAGCAAGAGGGTCAGGATGGAACATTAGCAGATGTGAACATTTTGGCTCTTGAGGGTAACAGTGCTGAATCTACGCCAGGTCTTTTCTCTCTGGAAAATTACTAAACTACACTCAAATGATAAAACAAATACATTTCGAAATGAACACCCGAAGTCCCCACAGCTGTAGCTGTGTGCCTCCATGCACTTCTGCAATGTGGTGGGACTGGGAATATCCATGCACAAATACTTGCCCATAAAGATCTCCCATCTAACTCTTCATGGGGGAGATGAGATCAGAGTGGAAGGGCTAGGTGCCCCTGAGGGTAACGCCCACTGTAGAATCAAGAGGAGTCTCTTTCTAACCCTAATAGGCTTGTTAACTCTTGGCTTTCTTCCTGTTCCTTTTTGGATAGTCTATTAGATTGGCACAATTGGCCAGGCGCGGTGGCTCAAGCCTGTAATCCCAGCACTTTGGGAGGCCGAGACGGGCGGATCACGAGGTCAGGAGATCGAGACCATCCTGGCTAACACGGTGAAACCCTGTCTCTACTAAAAAAAATACAAAAACTAGCCGGGCGAGGTGGCGGGCACCTGTAGTCCCAGCTACTCGGGAGGCTGAGGCAGGAGAATGGCGTGAACCCGGGAGGCGGAGCTTGCAGTGAGCTGAGATCCGGCCACTGCACTCCAGTCCGGGCGACAGAGCGAGACTCCACCTCAAAAAAAAAAAAAAATAGATTGGCACAAAAGTAATTGCAATCTTTGCCGTTAAAAGTAATGGTAAAAACCGCAATTACTTTTGCACCAAAATAATACATCATAGGTTTACACTCAGCCTTTGTTACTATTTAAGGTTGAATTATTTCCATGCAAACCCTCAGAGCACAGGTATCCATAATTATACTTTGCAAGAGATGTTACGTGCTACCAGCAAATTTTCCAGCTCAGTGTTGCAAGGCAGTAGCTGTACGTCTTCTGACATGTGGTTATTCATTCCATACAGTACTGAGAAAGAGCCTTAGTCACATTTGGCCTCCCTGAGGAACTGTCAGGCCACATCACTGCAGCCACATTCCTGCACAGAGCTTGCCTTAGCCTCGCTCCTCCAGGCGAGTTCCATGCCCCACGCCGGTCTCGTGATGGCCCCGCAAATGTTGAGAAGTGATTCATCGTCAGCTCCAGGGGAAAAACAGACTGTGTAGGAAGGTTCCATACCACAAAAACATCCGGATTTTTTTTCTTTCTGCCTTCTACTGGGCAATTCAGACCTTGTTAGCATACATTTGAGGTGGAAGTGTGACGTAATTAAACTGATTTACGAAAGTCACATACAGAAACCAGAGTCATTTTTTAAAGCCCCAGTGTGGTTAAAGTTAACTTCCTCTGTACATTTATAGCAAAGGCTTTTGAACATGGTTGAGGGCAGAGAGCCAGCTTTGGGTAGATTGGAGAAGGTCTATTTGCTGGTTACTGCTTCTTCAATTTGTATTTCCCCCTCAGTTTTACCAAGGAAAAGGCCTTAGTGGACTCAATTCAATGTGAAGCTTGTGTTATTCTCTATCTGTGGCCACTTCGATGTGAACACCAAAGACCATGAGCCGGGAAATGACTTGGAAATATACTAGACAGAGCACAGCCATGGGAAATACCACAGAAGACTATTTTAGCTCCAGAATCACACCATTAAGACTAGCTTAACTTAGTACAGCATCTGGATCAGAAATAGTCCTAAACATGCATACACAAAGCAATTACACATTTGCATGATATGGACACAGAGCTTTAAAAAGCAACCTGGATATAGTGTGTCAGCTTTCAGAAAGGGACCAAGATGAGATGAATGAACCTTGACACCTGCTTTGCTCTCTTCCACTGCCGTAGAAATCCTCTCTGCAGAGAGCCTGGCATACTTCATAGATAAAGCATTTGGAGAAGCAGCAAGGCTAGATGGTTTGTGTAACACACTGTAAACGTCATGAGGCTGATTCTAGACTTGCCAGTCATCAACTGGGAGCACTTGGCCATGTTTTCTAACTCACAAAGTTTTCCAGGATAACATTGCACACTACTTCCCCTTGGTGTTTTGAGGTATTGCCAATGGGACAGACAGGCGAGCACATGAGAAACGTAAGCTGCTAGTTGGCACAGGTGGGTTGGGCTGCTGGAATCAGGCAGGTGTATGGAGCGGGGTGACTCACGGAGGAGGAGGGGTTCCACCTGGGAGGGAGGCTCCCCGGTCTCTCTCCACATAGGGAACATGAGTCACCAGATTCCTGGCTCCCTGCCTGACCAGCTTCCTGGTCAACCACGGAACTCCAGGGCCACCTGAGGTTGGGCCTGCTCCAGCTGTTCCCTTCGGAGCCTCGCCCTGCTTGCTTTGCACTTGTTAGAAGAGGGAGCAGGTACTCCCCGCAGGGACCTGTCTCTGCCTTCAGCTGTCTAAATTCCATGGAGAAGGCCTGGAGATCCATGGGGAAAACTCCTTTCATCCTGGGATGGTCTGGCCTGGAACCCCAGGGCAGCTTCCTCAACCCTGCCACCCTCCCATTCTCCCTGCCTCGTACCCAAGGAGCCCCAGCCCCTACTCCACATCACAGAGGGCAGAGGTGGAGCCCACCTGGAACAGTAGCCACCTATACCCTCATATCCAGGCCTACATCAGCACCCTCTGGGCATAACTTCCCTCACTTTCTAGGTAATGAAGAAAAAGCTTGTGTTTTACTTTGAGGTGTATAATCTGTGTAGCTTGGAAGACGAGACTAAGCAACCCCCAAATATGCGTAAGGATTGTTGAGCTGAAGGCAATTAAGAAGCAGATGCAGGAGAACTCTCTGCCCTCCCTCTATTTGCCTAAAGCGGGGCACAAAGACAAAAGGTGCCCTGTCCCCCTTCCACCAGGGAGAGTAAAGGTTAACCACAGAAGACAACTTCAAACCCTGTCGGTCTGGACATGGTACTGGAGGAACCTACATGGGCAAGCCTCACCGAGCGCCTTCCTCTGCCAGTTATTTGCTTCTCCCCAAATTGCTGCCCCCTAGAGACTTGAAATCCTTTTCTGTTTTTATTTTTTAAATATTTTAAAAAATACTTCCCCCCACCCCCACCGCATCCTCCCTAGCCACAGCAGGCTCCGGGACAGTATTCAGAGTCCTTTTCCTTTTCCTTTTCCTTTTCCTTTTCCTTGTCACTTCTCTAAAAATTAGCTGTTCTTTGTTGAAGATACTACCTAAGCTGGAATTCAAAGACATCTCTTTGGAAGTTACTCACTTCCTGGGTATCTTCCATGTACATATTAAACACACAATACTCAATTTCTGTTTGTTTTTCTCCTGTTAACCTGTCTTTTGTTACAGGGGGACATTCCAACTAAGAATTTATGAAAGCTGAAGAAAAAATTATTCCCCCCCGCCCCACACAGCAATGAACCAGAAAGAGGCCACAGGGCCATCTGCTTTGGAAGCTGTCGTGGGATTCATAGGCTTTCTACCTCCTTCCTTCGTAGAAGAAACTGCACTCTTCAAAACTGCAACAAACCCAATGAAAAGAGAAGAGGCTTCTGGCTTCAATCAAATCTGCCAGTTGGCGGTTGATGGTGGGGGCACTGCCCCCAGAGCGGCTTCTAGACCTCCTCTGCCCCTTCCAGCCCCTCATGGGGCGCCCTAAGCTTGTGAGAGGCACAGCCCTACCTGGGACCTCTCCCATCTTCTGGCCATGCTCCCCGCAGTGCTCCCCACTCCAGTGAGCTCCAGCCTGGCTCCCTTCCTTGCTGCGACATTTACCCAGTTTCTCAAGTTCCAGTTTTCATTCTGATGCCCTCGAACTTTTCTCAGCACACTGTATCTGCAGTGAAAATGGAAATTCCAGACCTAAATCTATATTGAACCTCCCCACATATGCTGACCCTGGGCTCTCCTTCCCCCTTCCTCGATCTTGAGGAACTGAAGCTGTCCTAAGAGCTCACGTGTGTGTCATTCCTTCCTGCACCTGCTTCCGCTGGCCCTTAGCAGTAACCTGGGAACAGCCCGTCATGTACTGTTAGCCCCATTCTACCAGTGGAGAAACTGAGGCTCAGAATAGCTCAGCGGGATGTGCCTTCTAAGGTCACACAGTTCACGTGCACCGGAACTTGCTTCTAGGCCGCCTTACCATATCCTGTGCTTTTTCAAAAGCCCCCTTTTAATGCTTACAGCCCCTTTCTGCTGTGCAGGGTACAATGCTAGAATAGCAGGAAAGTGGTGACTCATAACCAACTTCTGACTTATTTCACCACACACACAAAACAAGGCTCTCTACCAATTTTTCCAAAGCGCAAATTGTGTCTTTAAGAATGCTCTTGAACTCCAAGTGTAACTGGCAGACAGCACACCATAGACCGCTTGATACATGTTGTTGTCGGAATGGAAAAATAAGACATGCCTCCAATTCCCCCCAAAATAAGTGTTTCTGTGAAACTAACATCACAAAAAGGAACTAAAGAAGCATGTGTCAGCTGTTCTAATACAATCAACGGATTACCTAGAACACAGGCAAAAATGCACATCTGGGGTGTAACCAGTGGTGTGGGGGTGGGTCTGCCATTGTTTACAATTGCCACACATGGTGATAATAGAAAGCAAACCACTGTAGTGTTTTTCTTCCTATTTTTAAATTCTCTGCAGACAATGCACCCCGACTCCCACAGCTCTCTCTTTCCCCTTGGTACACCACCAAGTGTAACTAGTGATTCATACGAGGGTGATTCACGTTATCCATCAGATTTTTTCAAAATTATTTTTATTAGTCTTCTTGTTGTTGTAAAACAAATCTCATTTCCCCCGGCTGGGTTGCCAGACACTGCCTTCCCCAGGCTGCTCCCCTGCTGCCTGCCTGCTTGCATCAGCCAGGCCTGGGGCAATGAGAAGGACCTGCAAAGGTGTTGAAGACCCCTCCCCATGAGGGAGTAGGATGGGAGTCAGCCTGTGCAGCTCCCTGTCCCCTACCCAGGCCAGTGTAGGTGAATAGGCCACCAGTTGGCGTCTGCCCTGATCCTAGATTTCTTCTGGGCCTCAAATCCAGCCCTGAAAGTCAGGCCAGGCAACCAGAAGCTACTTCCTCCCAGTCCCCACATCCTCTGTACCCTCACTGGCTGGTCCTGCACCTGGGCAGAGAGCTATCTGAAGCTGTGACACTGGCATCTCCTGAGGCTAAGAACTGTCCTTGCCTAAACACCTGGCTGTCACCCCGGCTCTGCTATGCCAGCCTCACCAGATTGAGACAGAGGCCACTCCGGTTCAGACTTGAGTTCCTTACTTTGTGATTTGAACCTTTGGACACTCTCTCGGGGAGAAATGTGGATGGTGACACCCTCTGGCCTGGTGCTGGTAAATGTGCACAACAGGCTCTCTGGAACAAGAGCCCTGAAATGTACATTTGCCAATTTCTGTGGTGTTAATACTGCCCCCATGGGCAATTTCCAGCTGTCAGTAAGATGTCACTGAATGTGGAGGTGGAAAGAGATGTAGAGCAGAACAGGGTTATATAATGCTTCCTCCACTCAGACACATAGATCTAAATAACCTTGATGGCTTGGGCGAGGTGGCTTATGCCTGTAATCCCAGCATTTTGGGAGGCCCAGGAAGGCAGATCATGAGGTCAGGAGATCGAGACCATCCTGACCAACATAGTGAAACCCTATCTCTACTAAAAAAAAATACAAAAAATTAGCCAGCGTGGTCCTGTGCTGTGGTGTGCGCCTGCAGTCCCAGCTACTCAGGAGGCTGAAGCAGGAGAATTGCTTGAACCTGGGATGTGGAGGTTGCAGTGAGCCAAGTTCATGCCACTGTACTCCAGCGTGGCAACAGAGCAAGACTCTGTCAAAAAAAAAAAAACAAAAACATTGATGGCATAGGTAATAGTAAAGTGTAAATCACTAGGAAGTGATGAGCTTTAAGTGTTTATTAATTTTGTTTTTAGTATAATCTATTCAATTTGTAAGTTTATATCATTTAATTTTTATTTATTTTTCTCATTTATTTATTTATTTATCTTGAGACAGGGTCTCCTTCTGTTGCCCAGGCTAGAGTGTGGTGGCAGGATCATGGCTCGCTTCAGCCTCAACCACCTGAGTTCAAACAAAGCTCACACCTCAGCCTCTTGAGTAGCTGGGACTACAGGTGCCCACCACCACGCCCAGCTAATTTTTGTATTTTTACTAGAGACAGGGTTTCACCATATTGGCCATGCTGACCTCAAACTCTTGACCTCAAGTGATCCACCAGCCTCGGCCTCCCAAAGTGTTGGGATTACAGGTGTAAACCACTGGGCCTGACCCATTTAATTTTTAATAACGGCTGTGTTTAACAACCAGCTTGCAAATTCCCTGAAAATTTAACCATGAGTGCTCCTGGGCCCATGAGGGCCAGTTCTAGCACGTCACAGCCTGGTTTGGCTCTCAGGCCCCATCTTTGCATGGCTTCAACTAGACGTCATGGTCCCCTGCCCGCAGCCTTCATGACTCATTCCTATCAGTCAGGGCCATGTGACTTCTGACGTCCTGGTTGCTAAATTCGACAGGTAAATTTCAGTCCTTATTCTACTTGGACTCCCAGAGGCTCCTCTCTTTTGAAACTCTCAACACCATCATTGTTCCTTGCCATGATTTCAAACCTTCTCTGAGGGTGCAGGTTCCTCTGCCAGCCCTTCAGTCATTGGTGTTTTTCAGGACCTGGCCATGAGGTCTTCTTCCACTGTCCTCACTGGGAATGCGAATGTCCCTGCTTCCCAGATCCCTGCCTTCAGTTCAGGTCTCCCTGTTGAACTCAGGTCTCATCTGTGCAACTTCCTGCTGCACAGCTTCCTGTGACCATCTCTCAGGCATCTCCTACTCAACAGGTTACATTGTCCCCACCTGTCCTGCTCACACAGGCATCTATGCTAGCGTTCACCCCATAAATACTTCTCAGACACCCATTACTTGCTAGTCACTACACCATGTGTTGGCAATACAGCTGTGACTCCGCCACAGTCCCACCCCTCATGGGGCTTATCCAGGGGACATGGTGTCACCATGTGCCCAATGACCCCAGCCAGAGCCTTCAGTCATCCTTACCCCAAACCTGTCCCACTTAACATTGTTTAGTCAGTAGATCTGATCTGTTCTTCTTCCTGCCTGACTCCAGAAGCCTCCCCTTCCTCTGCCCCCACCGGGACTGTCTTTTCCCCAGGCCCTTGTCATTTCACTCTGGGATCATCGGGAAGCTCCTCACTGCTCTCCTATCCCCAGACTTGCCGCACTCTAATACATTCTCCATGCTGGTAGAGTAATGATATGTCTGAAATCACATTTATGATATTGCCATTCCCTTGTGTAATATTCTCCCAAACACCCTCCTAGCGTTCCATATAACATCTATGCTCCCTGGCATGGTAGAAAAGGCCTTTTAGGTGACCTAGCCCCATCTGCTTCTTTTTTCTTTCTTTTCTTTTTCCTTCCTCCCTTCCTTCCCTCCTTCCTTCCTCTCTCTCTTTCTTCTTTCTTCCTCTCTTTTCTTTTCTTTCTTTCTTTCTTTCTTTCTTTCTTTCTTTCTTTCTTTCTGTCTCTCTCTCTCTCTCTCTCTCCTTCCTTCCCTCCCTCCTTCCTTCCTTTCTTCCTTCCTTCCTTCTTTCTTTTCTTTTCTTTTTTGACAGGGTCTTGCTCTGAAGACCCTGGAGGCTGGAGTGCAGCAGTGAGATCATAAATCACTGTAACTTTGAACTCCTGGGCTCAAGTGATCCTCCTGCCTCAGCCTCCTGAGTAACTGGGACTACAGGCATGCACCACCACAGCCGACTAATGAGCCAGCACCACCTCAGTCCTGCTATGCTGCCCAAGCTGCTTGAACTCCTGGCCTCCCCATCTGCTTCTTAGTCTTCTTGTTACCATTCCTCCTGAGACCTACGCTCCAGCTGTGGGGATGTTTCTCAGGCCAACCCCCTTTGCTGGTGCCATCCCCTTTGCCTGGAATCCCTCCACCCGATAGCAGCCCTAGCCCCCATTCCTTTATTTGATTGCCTGCTCCTTCTAATCATCCTTCAGAGCTTGGTTCAACTGCAAGCTTCCCAATATGGCTGTGCAAGGAGGCATTGCAAAGAGGTGGAGTGTGTCCCATGCACATCTGTGGTCATTGTAGATTATGACAATTTTCTGGTACATAGTGACAAAATGAATGATGCCACTGAGGTCATCAGCAGGGCGACTCCTGTCACCTCCTCCTGGAAATGTTCACTGGCCCTGCCAGTTTGCGTTGGGTGACTCTGCTCTGTCATGGCCATGTCATACCAAACTGTGATTGTTTATTAGTGTCCATGCTTCTTTGGGGCATGAGCCTTTGAAGGAGAGGACCGTGTCCTTCCCTTCTGTGTATCCAGCATGAGAACCGATGGGCAGTCAGTGAAGGTTTGTTGAGTGAATGAGCACGTCCATGGTAACAGAGTGCCGTGGAAAAGGCCCCAGTATCCTGAGTTAGAATCCTGGTGCTGCCCCTCCCATGCAGGGTGACTTAGACACGGCACTCCACAAGTAGCCACCTCATACAAAGAGTAGGGGGCCCAGTGAGAAAGTGGCTGCCAAGCACTGAGGGAATGCATGGTGACTCTTCCAACAACTGAATATTTTCCAGTGCTGAAGCTGCTTCTGTGTTATGCTTCCTAGTCCACGTTTCTGGACTCCCTCCCTCAGTTTGTTTATTATTATTTTAATCCTCCTGAGTTTTACTAGAGAGGCAGCATCATCTTGGTAAATATCTTAACTGCCAGCTCCTGGTGCGGGGAGGGGGTGGAAGTTGTAGTGGAATTCAGTGCAGTGATGTGTGAGATAATGGAACACACACACATTACAGCTAAAGTCCAAGGATTCTCCGAGCATCCTCTCCGCACCAGGGCTTGCGATCTGGCCCTCGGCCACAGGTTGGCACAGCCTGCTTTGTTTCTGAGATGCCCCGCTTCCTCTCGCTCCTGCCCTCTGCTGGCCGGAATCAGATCCTTCCCTGCGTATTTGACTCTCTTGCCCCCGGGGATCTGCCTGCCTCTCGGGGGGGCCTGTTTTTCAGTGCGTATTCACTTGCTTTCTGGAGTGTCTATTCCCTGCATGCTGCATTAGAAGCTATGGGGTACACAAGTGATGCTGGTCCTCAAAGTCAACCTTCAAGGAGGAAGAAATTTGGATAATCTTGGAGAAGCAGAAGCCGGGACCTCAATCCAGAACTCTGTGCCTGGAGCGATGAAGGAGTTATTGTCCCCAGACATGGCACACTAGATTGCAAATTTATAAAGATGGGGAATTGTACTTATGTAGAGCTTTGCAATTTACAGAGCACTGAGACATACATTTTCCAATTTAATCCTTTTTTTTTTTTTGAAACAGAGTCTCACTCTGTTGCCCAGACTAGAGTGCAGATGCATAATCTCAGCTCACTCCAACCTCTTCCTCCTGGGTTCAAACAATCCTCCTGCCTCAGTTCTGCAAGTACCTGGGTCTACAGGCACTTGCCACCACGCCCAGCCAATTTTTGTATTTTTTTGTAGTGAAAGGGTTTCACCATGTTGCCCAGGCTGGTTTTGAACTCCTGACCTCAAGTGATCCGCCCACCTCAGCCTCCCAAAGTGTAGGGATTACAGGTGTGAGCCACCATGCTTGGCTAGTTTAACCCTTTCAAGCAGACCAGTGAGGATGGTAGTAATGAAATAAAATAGAAATTGTGTTGGAAGACTGACATTTACTGTCATCAGATGTCATTACTGGCCAACATCTCGTTAGTCAGCTGATGTTATGTCTCACCTCAAAGGACACACCTGGAAAGGAGTCTGGTTTCAAAGGAAAACCATGTGGTCTGGGCCATCACACTATCTTTCCGTAGCACCTGAGCTTTCTGTCCCTGCCTCTCCAGCAATGTCTGAGAAGATCAAAGTCTGAGGAGACAGATGTGGTTCCTGGAGAGGCATCCAATGGGTAGTTCTCCACTTCTGCCTTGCAACCCTGATCCCAGAAATTCTGAAAGGGCATTTTTAGGATTAAAAGCATTTAGCTTCATTTCCTCCTTTGTAGGAATGGAAAAATCAAAATCATTCTGAAGTCGTGGTTTCTTTTAAGATGCAAAACAACTCCTTTCAAGCCATTGCTTTTAAATCTTTCACATTCAAGCTTAAATCAGTGAGTGACATTGTCACAGTATAATCTGAGTGAGTTAAATCGAATAGTGGGAAAGTGGCCTTTTCTTTCTTTAATCTTTGAGGAAATAAGGCAAATTCTAAAATTACACCCAACAGTCTATCAGCAGTCTTTGTTGTTCCACATGTTCAAAGAGAAATGTCTACAAACTCTCAGCTGGTGTTTTTCTAACCCGGACGCATTCTCTTCCCTACCAGGAAGAGAGGAGTGACTAATACTCAGGCATATGATGCCGAGAGAGGCCACTAGGAAAGAGACAGCTGAGAGGGAGAATTTCTCCCTGTGTCAGAGGTGTGTGAACTAGAGCAACTCCATCTTGAATAGGAGCTGGGTAAAATGTACTGGCCTGCATTTCCAGACTGTTAAGGCATTCTAAGTCACAAGATGAGATAACAGGTCAGCACAAGATACAAGTCATAAAGACCTTGCTGATAAAACAGCTTGCAGTAAAGAAGGCGGCCCTATCTCACCAAAATCAAGATGGCCACGAGAGTGACCTCTGGTCGTCCTCACTGCTACACTCCCACCTGCACCATGACAGTTTACAATTGCCATGGCAACATCAGGAAGTTACCCTACATGGTCTAAAAAGGGGAGACATGAAATTCACCCCTTGTTTAGCATATCATCAAGAAATAACCATAAAAATGGGCAATCAGCAGCCCTCGGGGCTGCTCTATGGATTAGCCATTCTTTTATTCCTTTACTTTTTTAATACACTTGCTTTCACTTTATTCTATGGACTCACCCTGAATTCTTTCTTGCACAAGATCCAGGAACCCTCTCTTGGGGTCTGGATCAGGACCCCTTTGCTGTAACACCTGCACTCTTATTCCGATCACAGTCTTGGATGCTTTGAGGTTGCGATAACTGCACAGGTAAGAGGGAGAGCCCTCACTCAGAAATTTTGCTCCCAAAACTCAGAGGCACAGAGCAGACTTAGGATGTGCTCATGTCCATCCTCACAACATGCATGTGTGCTCATTTCATACAATGTGTGATGCACATGAGACCACTTTCAAGAAAGCACTTTTATGTCTCAAAACAGAAAGCAGCCAATAAATGCAGACACTGCTTGTCGAGGACCCAACAGCCACCTGACTTCTTCCTTCCAATAGAATCTTGCTCTTGTCCAGGTTTCTACCCTATCTGTGCTTCCCATTTTCTGTCCTAGAAGTGAAACCGCCTTTGCAAAATTATGACTGAGACAGTGAAAGAGATCTAACTTCACTGACTCCGCCTTGCTTCTCACCTCCAAGCTATCTGTGTTCATTCCTGGGCGTAAGCTGAACTGACTTTGGGAGAAACTTAGCTTATAGTTTAAACAAAGACACTGATAGCTCTTTGCCAAAGCAGACCTCCTTCTTGCCTGGGGAATAGATTGCCTTTGTAGGACTAACATTAGCCACAAGATTAGAAATTATGATTTAGGACTCATGCAGCTGGAGGCTACAAGATTCTGACCCTCCCTAAACTGCTCCTAGAAATCAGTGCTTGAGATATTTCGCAGATCCTGCACTTGATGAATCAGTTGGCACCACTCAGATCAATAATCTAGGTCATCTGATCTTGTGGCTCTCAGTTAGGAGCTGACTCAGCACAAGAAGATACATTCGCCTCCTCGTGATTTCATCTCTGACCAATCAGCTCTCTTGGCTCACTGGCTTCCGCCACCCACCAAGTTATTCTTAAAAACTCTGCTCCTCCAATGATTGGGGAGACTGATTTGAGTAATAATAAAACTCCCGTCTCCCACACAGCCGGCTCTGCGTTCATTACTCTTTCTCTATTGTACTTCCCCTGTCTTGACAAATCGGCTCTGTCTAGGCAGCGGGCAAGGTGAACCCCTTGGGCAGTTACAGAAGCAGAATCTTGATGACCCCGGGCAATTATGGTGATCCCAGTGACTGGCTTCGGAGGGAGTATGTGACCTGTTCTGGCCAATGAGACATTGGGGGAAAACTGGAGGCTTCTGGAAAGATTTTTTCACTTCCTTTGAAAATAGAGGGAAAAGAAAGACACAGATCCTTGTTCTCCTCTGGAATTAACCATGGCTGTTTTTAATCTCAGGATGTGGCAATCATCTTGTGATGATGAAAGGAACCAGCCCGAGGCAGAATAAGTCTATTGAGTCTGGTAGACTGAAGAAATGTAAACAACTTGGATCCCTGAAGAAATGGAAGCACCTTTTTGAGTTACTGAATTAGCCCTGAAACTGCTCTACCTGTGAACTTCTTTTTATTTTATTTATTTTTATTTTTTATTTTTTGAGACGGAGTCTCGCTCTGTCTCCCGGGCTGGAGTGCAATGGCCGGATCTCAGCTCACTGCAAGCTCTGCCTCCTGGGTTTACGCCATTCTCCTGCCTCAGCCTCCAGAGTAGCTGGGACTACAGGCGCCCGCCACCTCGCCCGGCTAGTTTTTTGTATTCTTTAGTAGAGACGGGATTTCACCATGTTAGCCAGGATGGTCTCGATCTCCTGACCTTGTGATTCGTCCGTCTCGGCCTCCCAAAGTGCTGGGATTACAGGCTTGAGCCACCGCGCCCGGCCTGAACTTCTTTTTATATGAGACTAAATCCCATTGGTTAGACCATAATTAGTTAAATCTGAAAGATGCTAAACAAGAATCCATAATTATCTATAATCTCTATTCAAAGCTGCTGTACCCCCTCTTTTTTTTTGCCACTAAAAACTATGGCAAGAACACTTAACATAAGATCTATCCTGTTTTTTGTTTTTTTTTTTTTTTGAGACAAAGTCTTGCTCTGTCACCCAGACTAGAGTGCAATGGTGCAATCTCAGCTCACTGCAACCTCTGCCTCCTGGGTTCGAGCGATTCTCCTGCCTCAACCTCTGGAGCAGCTGGGATTACAGGCATGTGCCACCATGCCCAGCTAATTTTTGCATTTTCAGTAGAGACAAGGTTTCACCATGTTGGCCAGGCTGGTCTCGAACTCCTGACCTCAAGTGATCCACCCGCCTCAGCCTCCCAAAGTGCTGCGATTACAGGCGTGAGCCACTGCGCCCAGCCCTGTTAATTTTTTAAGTGCACAGTAGAGTGTTAACTACAGGCACTGTGTTGTACAGCAGACCTCTAGAACTTATTCATCTAGTATAACTGAAACTATATTTGTTGAATAACAATTTCCCATTTCCCCTCCCTCCCTCCAGACCCTGGCAGCCACTGTTTTGCTCTTTGTTTCTATGAATTTGACTATTTTAGATACCTCCTTTAAGTAGGATCATGCAGCATTTGTCTATGTCTGGCTTATTTCACTTGGCATCACGTTTCCAAGGCTCATCCATGTTGTCTCACATTGCAGGATTTCCTTCTTTTCTAAGGCAGAATAGTATTCCACTTATGTACACACCACATTTTCTTTACCCATTCATTTGTTGTACATTTAGGTTGTTTCCACATCTTGGCTATTGGGAATGGTGCTGCAATGAACATGGGAATGCCAATATTTGAGATTCAGGTTTTAATTTTTTTGGATAAAGACCAAATTGCCAGATTATATAGTAGTTGTAGTTTTAATTTTTTGCAAACCTCCTGATATGGTTTGGCTCTGTGTCCCCACCCAAATCTCATCTTGAATTGTACTCCCATCATTCCCATGTGTTGTGGGAGGGACCCAGTGGGAGATAATTTGAATAATGGGGGTGGCGTTCCCCATACTGTTCTCATGGTAGTGAATACGTCTCGTAAGATCTGATGGGTTTATCAGGGGTTTCTACTTTAGCATCTTCCTCATTTTCCCTTGCCACCGCCATGTAAGAAGTGCCTTTCATCTCCCACCGTGATTCTGAGCCTTCCCCCAGCCATGTGGAACTGTAAGTCCAATGAAACCTCTTTTGCTTCCCAGCCTCGGGTATGTCTTTATCAGCAGTGTGAAAATGGACTAATACACCTCCATACCGTGTTCCATAGTGACTGCACCATTTTGTATTCCTGCCAACAGCATACAAAGCTTCCAATTTCTTCACATCCTCTCCAACACTTATTATCTTTTTAAAAAAAAATAGTCATTCTAACAGGTGTGAAGTGCTATCTCATTGTGGTTTTGATTTGCATTTCCCTGATGATTAGTGGCATTGAACATCTTTCCTTATGCCTGTTGGCCATTTGCATGTCTTCCTAGGAGAAATGTCTATTCAAGTCCTTTGCCTATTTTTAAATTGCATTATTAAGGCTTTCTTTTTTCTATTGAGTTGTAGAAGTCTCTTATATGTTTTGGATATTAATCCTTTATCAGATATATGGTTTGCAAACATTTTCTCCTATTCAACAAGTTGTCTCTTCACTCTGTTGATTATTTTCTTTGCTGTGCAGAAGCTTTCTAGTCGGATGTTTTCTCACTTGTCTATGTTTGTGTTTGTTGCCATATCCATGAAATCATTGCCAAGATCATCTCATAAAGCTTTTCCTCTCTCTTTCTTCTAGGAGTTTTACAGTTTTGGGTTTTACATTTAAGTTTTTAATCCATTTGAGTTGATTTTTGTGTATGGTGTAAGATAAGGATACAATTTGCATGTAGATATCCAGTTTTACAAAACACCATTTGTTGTAGAGACTATTCTTTCTCCATTGTGGATTCTTGGCACCCTCATTGAATATCAGTTGACTGCATATGGATGGGTTTATTTCTGGTCTTTTGGTCAACATGTCTGTGTTTATGCCAATACCATACTGTTTTAATTATCAGAACTTTGTAATACATGTTGAAATTAGGAAGTGCGATGTCTCCAGCTAACACAGCTGGAGTTCTTTTTCAAGATTGATTGGGGTATTCAGGGTCTTTTATATTTCCACATGTATTTTAAATTTTTTTCTATTTTTGTAGAAAATGCATTGGAATTTTGATAGGGATTACATTAAATTTATAGATCATTGTGGGTAGTTACGGACATTTTGAAAATGGTAACCCTTTCAATCCATGGACATGGGTTGTCTTTCCATTTATGTGTGCCTACTATAATTTCTTTCATCAATGTTTTGTAGTGTTCAGTGTACAAGTCTTCCACCTTCTTAGTTAAGCTTATTCCTAAGTATTTTATTCTTTTTGATGTTATAGTAAGGGGAATTTTTTTCCCCTAATTTCCTTTTTTGGATATCAGTTCTTCTACCCTTCATCTTAGTAGGAGTTAGTGCCTTGGTATGGTGGCTCATGTCTGTAATCCCAGTACTTTGGGAAGCTGAGGCAGGTGGATCACCTGAGGTCAGGAGTTTGAGACCAGCCTGGCCAACATGGTGAAACCCCATCTTTACTAAAAATACAAAAATTAGCTAGGCCTGGTGGCTGTAGTCCCAGCTACTCTGGAGGCGGAGGCGGGAGAATCGCTTGAACCCAGGTGGCAGAGGTTGCAGTAGCCAAGATCATGCCACTGCACTTCAGCCTGGGTGACAGAGAAAGACTCTGTTTCAAAAAAAAAAAAAAAAAGCACAATTGCCACTACTGACTGTAATACAGTAATTACTCCCATTACTTCAGCATATACTCTATGTGAGGTCAGTGCCAAGCCCTTTACATGTAATATATTACTTAATTATCAAAATGATTCCATGAGGTAGGTTTCCTCATCCCATTTTATAGATAAGGAAACTGAGGCCCACAAAAGGTAAATAATTTTCCCAAGGTCTCAGACTAGTAAGTTTCAAACCTAAGAGCCAAACCAGACCCTGACTGCACCCCATCACCCATCTCCCTGAACTCTCTCCCCGTCTAACCGTGGGAACAGCAGGTATGCATGGGATAGAGACCTCTCTATCTGATGGTTTCACCGAATCAATATGCAAGCTCCCTCGGGGTTGTGAAATCTAATTTAGAACCCAAAGGTAATGGACTGTATAAAATTCACTGCTTGACATGAATTCTCTTGTGAGTTTTATTTAACCTCTTTGTACTTTAGATGCTTTGTGAGGTTGTGACAGAGATTTTCCGCTACCTACTTCCTCAGGATGTAAGAAGATAATTGAGATAATGTCTCTGAAAGCATTTTTCAATATTGAGAGGAAAGATACTGTGGAGAGCCATGCTATTGTTACTGTGATTTTAGTAACTCTTTTCAATTCTTAGGATATTGATATTATAATGAAATGTATTAATTTATTGAAAATATTCCACACAGCTCCTTAAACTCTCAGGAGAAAAGACTCTTTGAAAATGAAAATGAGAAATCAGATAAATTATCAGCTCTAGATAAAATATATATAATATATATTTTTTTTTGATACAGAGTCTCGCTCTGTTGCCCAGGCTGGAGTGCAGTGGTGTGATCTCAGCTCACTGCAACCTCCACCTCCCAAGTTCAAGTGATTCTCTTGCCTCAACCCCTTGAGTAGCTGGGACTACAAGTGCGTGCCACCACGCCTTGCTAATTTTTTTTTTTTTTTTTTGAGACAGAGTCTCGCTCTGTCGCTCAGGCTGGAGTGCAGTGGCACGATCTCCACTCACTGCAAGCTCCGCCGCCTCCTGAGTTCATGCCATTCTCCTGCATCAGGCAGGAGAAGCTGGGACTACAGGCGCCCGCCACCATGCCTGGCTAATTTTTTTGTATTTTTAGTAGAGACGGGGTTTCACCGTGCTCGCCAGGATGGTCTTGATCTCCTGACCTCGCGATCCGCCTGCATTCGCCTCCCAAAGTGCTGGGATTACAGGTGTGAGCCACCACGCCCAGCCTGGGTAAAATATTCTTTAGTACTTAGAAAGTTATCTTGGACAGAAGATAAATTTGTTTTAAGTAAGGGGAAGTTCTCTTATTTTACATTGGCATTTGTAAAACAAGTAAAGTATAGACCCCTTTTAAAGGAAATATTTCTCATAGCTATCCAATGTTGACCTAAATTCTTTTTTATTATATTACTTAAATATGATCAAAACTAAAACAAGATACGGAGTCCTTATATGGGTAGATCTAATACAATGATAAAACCAAGAAAAATCTACAAATTTGATAAAAACACAATGAAAAAACGAATGAAATTCAGATTAATAACATGAATTTAATATGATGGATGATGATGTTTTGTATTTAATAGAAGAGCAAAATTCTTATATGGTTCTATGTTTAAGAGTTCTGATTCAATTCTCAGACTGCTTAGGTTCGAATCTCAACTCTGTCTCTAAATGGGCAAGTTATTTAACCTCTCTTAGACTCAGTTTCCTAATTGGAAAATGAGATAATAATACAACTCATCTCAAAAAGCCCTAGTAAAGATTAACATTGGTAACATCTATCAGTTACTTAGCACAGTGCTTAGTACATAATAGGGACTCAAAAAACATTTGGCATTATTAATAATATTGTTTTATTTATTTAAAACTAATAAAAATAATTCATATTTTCCATAAGTATACTTTATATGGGATTAGTAATTTTGTTGCTTTGTTTCTTAGTTCATGATGATTAAACGTTACATTTAACCAAATTCTGTTATGAGCAATTCTTTTTTTTTTTTTTTTTAAGGCAGAGTCTTGCTCTTGTCACCCAGGCTGGAGTGCAATGGCACAATCTCAGCTCACTGCAACCTCCGCTTCCCAGGTTCAAGCGATTCTCCTGCCTCAGCCTCCAGAGTAGCTGGGATTACAGGCGCCCGCCACCACGCCCAGCTAATGTTTTGTATTTTTTAGTAGAGACGGGGTTTCACTATGTTGGCCAGGCTGGTCTCGAACTCCTGACTTCAGGTGATCCACACGCCTCAGACTCCCAAAGTGCTGGGATTATAGGCATGAGCCACCACGCCTGGCCTATGTTATGAGCAATTCTTGATAGCAAGTGTTGATGAGGTATCACTTAGTAACAGCACAAGGCGGCCTTATCATTTGAAGATAAGCTTATGTTGAGTCAGTATTGCACTGTGCCTTAAATGAGTAGTTAACACAATGATTGCCAGAATTAATAGGAGAATAACTTTTCACAACATCTTTACTCCTGTACTTATGGCAAGCTGATATGAATGAAGATGGAACAGAAAACTCGACTGCTCACAAGGTTTCACGATCACTGAATTCTCCTCTGTGCTTGCAATATCTCAGTTCTTCAAAGTGCTTTTAAAAAAATGTGAACTATTCCTGCAAGAGACGATTTGGTTAAGCATGGCTAAGAGAGTAGACTGTTTTCATTCAGTGAAAATGTCTTGTGTGTTTGTGTGTGTATGTACACAGCCACATGCTTTGTCCAGGTTCCTCTGGCCCCTTCTGTTCTGTTCTGGTTTGTGTGGGGGCATTATTTTCCTCTATATGGGTTTTTATTCTTTGTCTTTGAGCAGGAGTCCCCAGTCTCAGGGCCACAGACCGGTACCAGTCCATGGCCTGTTAGGAACCAGACTGCACAGCAGGAGGTGAGTGGCAGGCAAGCGAGCATTACCGCCTGACCTCTGCCTTCTGTCAGATCAGTGGCCCCATTAGATTCTCATGGGAGCATGAACCCTATTGGGAACTGCGCATGTGAAGGATCTAGGTTGTGGGCTCCTTATGAGAATCTAATGCCTGATGATCTGAGGTGGAACAGTTTCATACCGTCTGACCCCACAACCTACCGTGTGGAAAAACAGCCTTCCATAAAACTGGTCACTGGTGCCAAAAACGTTGGGGACCACTGTCTTAGAGAATATACTTGTGGCCGGGCGCGGTGGCTCAAGCCTGTAATCCCAGCACTTTGGGAGGCCGAGAGGGGCAGATCACGAGGTCAGGAGATCGAGACCATCCTGGCTAACCTGGTGAAACCCCGTCTCTACTAAAAAATACAAAAAACTAGCCGGGCGAGGTGGTGAGCTGAGATCCGGCCACTGTACTCCAGCCTGGGCGACAGAGCGAGACTCTGTCTCAAAAAAAAAAAAAGTAAATACCTAAAATGTACACAATATTTAAGGCCGGGCACGGTGGCTCAAGCCTGTAATCCCAGCACTTTGGGAGGCCGAGACGGGCGGATCATGAGGTCAGGAGATCGAGACCATCCTGGTTAACACGGTGAAACCCCGTCTCTATTAAAAAATACAAAAACTAGCCAGGCGAGGTGGCGGGCACCTGTAGTCCCAGCTACTCGGGAGGCTGAGGCAGGAGAATGGCGTGAACCCGGGAGGCAGAGCTTGCAGTGAGCTGAGATCCGGCCACTGCACTCCAGCCCGGGTGACAGAGCGAGACTGCATCTCAAAAAAAAAAAAAAAAAAAACATTAGAGAATATACTTGCTCAGGCTTCAAGCTTCAAATCACAGCTTTCCTAATTTTTTGTTGTTTTGAGAAAAAGTCTTTCCTGATTTTAATTGTAAGAATCTGGCTCCCTCCAAAAAGCTCTGCAGAAATGTCTGCCACTCATTCTGTAGCCCCTGCAAAGACTCCTTCCTCTCTTTCTGGCCAGCCTCCCGCTCCATCTGTGTCTTGCCCCAGGATAAGGATGGGAGGGTGTCCGGTTGCTCTCCATTTGGCTGGAAGAGTAACTTCCTGAAAACAGAGTACTCCATTGGGCAGAAATATGGCAGCTTGATACTTAATATTTAATGACAGAAAGAAGTCTTCTGCCTGGCGATGGAAGCACAGGATCATTACCTGTTAATCCCTTTATGCCCAGTATCCTGTAGAGTACAGACTGCCCAACTTAACTGTTTTATACATTTACTTTTTAATTTTTTTTTTAAGGGGAAACAAAGTTGTGTCATAAATACATGCAAGCTCAATCTTTGAATACCTCAACTTTTAGGAAAAATGCTCTTCACATATTGCAAGGCTTCACAAAAGAATTATGCAGAAATGGATAACTAATTGTAAATTTTAAGTAACTTCCCGTTCCTTTTCTATTCCCATTGGTCCACTTGACTAGTCCTAACAACAACAAAAAAGTCACTTTCAGGACATTTGATTCCTGGAGTTCTATCTGCAGGATGCCATTGATTAATTCCAACATTCTAAAAGTTTTTTACTGATTCCTGTTTTGGATTCTACATTTGTCTTTTTGTGTTAATGTGTATATGAGAACCAAAATTCCAGGGATAGCGGATTTTAATGAAGAATAAGAGAGCATTTGTGTAATGTGTTTACACAACAGGATTGAAAATTTTTCTCTAAATGTATTTCTTTCCACGCTTTCACATACACAAATGGAGAAGAGAAGAAGGGCAATTTTGGATCCAGGTAGTACTTCCAGGAGCTCTTTGGGTGCAGCAGTTCGCAGTTTGAGAAGCCAGGATGGGCAATTGACCACGGACACACTGTGCCTGCGTTTTTCACCTGCTTTTCCCTTTTATAGGTAAATCTTTCATATTCTTGTCCTTGGGCTCATTAAAAGAAGAAAAACATGAAGTCTTTCAGTGGTTTGCTCTTTCTTGGCCCAGGAAAGTGAAATTGAAGGCGAAAAATCACCCTGGACAGAACTGAAATGCCAAACTTTCCAAGTCAACTTTTCCTGGGTTAAAATCAAACAGGGCCATGAAGGATCAAGTCTTCTTTTTTTGGCTCCACAAATTATAGAGGGAGCAACAACAATGTCATTTAATACACGGGAAAGGGTTCTGTGCCTGCAGGGGAGTTTATTAGGTTTGGATTTGAGAGAAGAGAATGAAGTAAAATACAAAAACCCAGGCCTGGACTTCCAGTGTAGCTATGAGTGACTTCTTTCCCCACTAGTGCCATAGCCTTTATCAACACGTGGCTGTGACAATGACCATTGCTGCTACTAACTGGGCACCTCTTGAATACCAGGTTCTTGATATGTAGAATTTCTACGTCTCACCTAGCAAAAAAAGGTGATTTTATTCCTCTTTTGTAGATGAGTGTGACAGAGGCTCAGGGAGGTTCGTAGCTTATCCAAATCACATAGCCAGTAAATAGGAAAATTGGGCTTTGAACTTAAATCTGCCTGACTCCAAAACGTACTCTTTTCCTATCCACCCTTCTTCCTTTGCTTATTGCAGAGTCCCCATCCTCCTTAAAGTTAGAAAGAAAGACTAAGTCCAGAGGTAACTGGGAAAATGCCATCATCATCCCTGTTGATTCTAGTGAAGGCTGAAATGCTGGGGGGACCGTCGCAAGCCTTTCCAATTCCAAGGGTGGGGAGATGCATCTTCCATGGGGTGAGAGGGCTGGGTGAGGAATCAGGGTGTCAGAAAGAGTGGTTCCAGGGGGAAGTTGATTGCATTTCAGTGAATACTGGGAGCAGGAGAAAATGAATGTGCTTTCTTCTCATGGCTTTCTTCACTCATCTGCATGTGATCGCTGGAATTAAATTGTCTTACACATTTTATTATACAGTCCATGAGTCATATCTTAAAATTATATTGAAGATTATACCTGGAGATTGCATGATATATTTAAGAAGCAAGAAGAGCCTCTTAAACTGCGGCTCATTTGCAGTGAGATCATGGGGCATGATGGTGCATTCACAGAGGCGCATAGGCTGAAAGTCAGAAGATGGGTGGTCTTGTCCCTGCTCTACAACTCAGCTACTCAGCCACTAAGCTGCTTAGGGCCAGCCGGGAACACTCATGATCATATAAAAAGAATAGCTGCTGTCTTCAATATCAAGCATTTACCATATTATAGGCATTAGATTAGTTGTTTTACATACAATGCCATCATTTAATTTTCATGACCACTTTTCCAACTCACTCTTGAAAGGACAAGATTTATGTATTTTTTTTTTTTTTGTAAGACAGAGTCTCTCTCTATCACCCAGGCTGGAGTGTAGTGGTGCCATCTCAGCTCACTGCAACCTCTATCTCCCGGGTTCAAACGATTCTCCTGCCTCAGCCTCCCGAATAGCTGGGACTATAGGCATGCGCCACCACACCTGGCAATTTTTTTTTATTTTTAGTAGTGATGGGGTTTCACCATGTTGGCCAGGCAACTTGAACTCCCGACTGCAAGTGATCCACCAGCCTCGACTTCCCAAAGTGCTGGGATTATAGGTGAGAGCCACCATGCCTGGCCTTATTTATGATTAAAATAGATAATGCTAAGAAACCCTTTGGAATGGTAGTGCAAGGACCTCTGAAAATCTTGTCTCCATAAAAGCAACAAGAATACTGTAAAAAAATGGTCAAAACCAACTTTTTCAAAACTCTGGAAATTAACCAAAGGCTTACAATAATACCAGGAGCATTTATTCAAGTAAAATTGTTAAATCTTGGTAAGGACAATGAGCCTTGTGGAGTTTTCTGTTTATCTGTTACTGCTTTGATTACACACTGGGTCTTTGATGTCTCCACTCTTAAGCCTAGCTTTTTTTTTTTTTTTTTTTTTGCATAGGCCTCAGGCCTTTGAAATCAACTCCAATGGACCTCTTACCTCTAAAATGATATTATCTCACAACGTCTTTGTTGGCAGGGATGTCTGGCCTATTAGATGGTACTGTCACCATGCCTTGGACTTGTCCACAGGCTCACAGAAATGACTGAGATTTAAAACAGAGAACTAAACCTGAAAATACAAATAAAGCTTCAAAGTCAACATTAATGAGGATTTAACTAAATATCTGAAAAATATAACATCATAGTTCCACTCATTCAGTCACTAAATTTAGGGCTTTTGGAACTTCATTACATTAGCAAATTATCTGTGGATTAATTTTTTTTCACTTTGAAAAAATTCCTGAGTATCTAGATGATCTCCAAGCAATGACTGTTAATCTTAAATTAAATGAGTTACCAACAAAAAATTTTCAAAGTATGATTATAAAATTTTACTTAAGGTGGGCCATGGATATGTTCTTGGCTTTGATATAATGTAGGCCCCAGAAGTCAGAGTTGTAGGACTCAGGGAGAGCTTACAATGGCCTTGGCTGTGAGGAACAATTACATAGGTAATAATCACATTACAAATTACATTACACATGTGTAATGTAATGTGTACATTACATATGTAATAATCACATTATAAATGTGATTATTGCATTGTGGAAAAATCCATTAACTACTCTGAAGAATCTACAGAAGAAATGCCATCGCCTCAAAAGACCATCAGCCAGGAACCCCTGAGCCACACTACACCTGTGGTTCCCAAATCCACCCGATCATCCAAGTCGCTGGGAAGAGTGTCAGAGTGGTACCCAGGAATCGGTGTCTTAACCAGCACTCCAAGTGATTCTGACAACAGGCCAGGTTTGGGGACCACTGGACTTGACCCAAAGGTCTTCCCATCCCATCTCATCTCATTTCATTTCATTTTGCTCTTGGTTTGCCCTTTTGGACAAGAACAGCTGATCACTCTCATCTTGACCATGAGTCCTCATGACCCTGACTGCTGCCAAGTCTTTCTTATCCAAGCAGGAGAAGCCCAAAGGCGTTCAGAACACAATCAAACACAGCTGCTTCTGCCTTTTCCTTCCCAAACCTCTCCCAACCCATAATAGCTTCCTTCCCAAACACTCTTCCCCTGTCCTCTCCTCTGTCCATCACCCTTACATGCCTTCTCACTCTCAGATGCTGGCTGGGGGGGTTTCTTCTCTTCCCTGCTCTTTTGTTCCAAGTCACACTGTGTGCAAAATGTTTTGTATTCTGGTTTTGCAGTAACAGGCAGCAGCAGAGATTTCAGAGTTAGCAGTGCTATTACTGCTGGAGGCCAAGAGGCTGGAGAGAGGAAATAAATAGTGTTATATCCTCCTGAGGCCACCAGCAGAGCCAGTTGTTGTGGTGAGGGGAGGAAGGGAGGGAAGTGAGAGATTCACCTTTGCTTTTCTGGGCACTTTACCTTCCCTTGGGCAGGAAGTCCATTGAGCCAACAGAATGATGGGGCCAGGTGGGACCTGACTCTACACTAATCCGGGCCGGAGGCTGCAAGGAAGTTCTCTGCCGGAAATGTGATGCTTTAGTAATTTTAGCAAGAGTCTTATTTTGGCTGCAGAGGTTGAGGAGGCTGCTTTTCTTCCTTGGTGAGGGGAGGCCTCCCCCCGTGAGGTTCATGTGCCTGGCGGATTTGTGCACAGAGAATGCTGATGGAATTCAGCTTTTACCAGTGAGCCATTGGGTACCTCAAGCACTGCAGACTTAATCATTTTTAATGGAACAGGCTAATTATAGAGAGATAATTAAAATGAAGATGAATTTTCTTGTTGCATGAGATATCCGCCATGCTCAGGTTTTGCCTGAGAGCAGCAGCAGTGGTTTACTGCAGCGTGGCTCAGTGTGCGGCCAGTGATCATTTACATCAGAGTCACCTGGGGCCCGTTGTTAAAAATGCAGATTCCTGGACCCAGATGCAGGTAAGCAGAATGTCTGGGGTGGGAGGCCCAGGCATCTGCATGTTTAACTAGATTCACAGGTGATTCTTTTTTTTTTTTTTGAGACAGAGTCTCGCTGTGTTACCCAGCCTGGAGTGCAGTGGCACAATCTTGGCTCATTGCAACTCCACCTCCTGGGTTCCAGTGATTCTTGTGTTTCAGCCTCCCAAGTAGCTGGGATTACAGGTGTGCACCACCACACCTGGCTAATTTTTGTATTTTTTAGTAGAGACGGGGTTTCACCATGTTGGCCAGGTTGATCTCGAACTCCTGGCCTCAAGTGATCCCCCTGCCTCAGCCTCCCAAAGTGCTAGGATTACAGGCATGAGCCACAGCACCCAGCCAAGACTCTCAGGTGATTCTTAGAACACCAATGTTTAAGAATCATTGAGTGAGAAAAGATGTGCCTGAGGTCATATGGCATTATCAGAACCAACCTCTGGCCCTCTTGACCTGTCTAGCATTCTTTCCTTCTGACTTATAGGATGACTAATTCAGTCTAAATCAGCTGCCCTCAGATTCTTGAGAACTTAAAATTGAGCAGAAATTCCCAAGGCCAACCTGGCTCTCAGAGACCAACCTGCAGAACTCAAGATTGAGTGAAATATTTAGGCCAGTTGAGTTTTGCAAAACGAGTGGTAGGGAAAAACAGATCTAGCTTATAATTTAAAACTAGGGTTCAAAAGCCCTAGTGGGAGATGTAGTATTGTCCTAGCATTTAAATTCTCATGAAATGGGCTTGGTCTATGATCTCTTGGTCAGACTTCTGCCTTCCAGGTGATCCTTTGAGGTTGTATAATTCAGCTGGTCCTGGTTCCTGGTCCCTGTTACTGAGCTGGGAAGTCGAACTGAAGGGCAGACAAGCTCAAGATCATGCCTTGGGAAGCATGGTGCTTTAGGGGTGCCTTTTTATTCCTTTCATTGTATTATAGACTGTTTCCAAGTTTATGGTTAGAAATGGTAAAGTGGGTCTGGTGTTTTGAGGTAGAATCCAGCCTGAGGCAAGATATGAACTGTTCTTGAGGTAGAAATGTTTACAGTCAGTTGTTTCATCTAGCTTGCAACTTAAAACACAAATCCTTCAGTTGCTTTCACTTAATGAACATATTTGCCAATGACAGAGGGTTGTACAGGATCCCTCTTTCACATTTCTATTGTCTGCTACACTCATCAGAGTATATTTTGGGGTATGAGGTTTTGGGTTTTTTTTTCCCCATTTTGTAACTGCCTTATTGAAAAGTAAGTGCCCTTCCATTCCAGGCCTCCTCACATTGTACTTGTTTCCTGCCAAATCTGGGGGATCATTTGTATTTTAACTTTGTAATCTATGGCTCTGTACTGCTGAAAGGCTCTCAATTCTATGGGGTCTCCTTAGTACGTATGTGACTGTTCATGTTGCAATATCACACAGATGGGATGGCCTGACTTTTGCTCTTAATAAATAATCTGAATGAGTAAGAAAAAAAAGATCATTGAGTGAGAACCTATTTTGTGCTGGAGATTTCATCTGACTAGGAAAAAAATCTTCACAGCAATTTATAAAGTAGATGTTATTCCCTCCATTTTGAAACTGAAGCCTAGAGAAGTTGAATGACATTACTAAGGTCACATAGCTAGTCGACGGCAAAGCTAGGATTCCAGGCCCATCTAATTGGAAGGCCTGCACTCTTTCCATGTTACTTCCACAGATGCTTCCTGTCTGCCAGGTCACTGCCAGCCCTGAGCCGGTCGGGAAAGGCTCCTGGTATAGGCCCTAACTGTGGGAAACCAATGGCAGTTGTGAGCTCTTTTCTCCAACAATTATGGATTCATTCTCCTCTTGACTGTGGAGGGCTCACAGCTCCCCAGAGTCCATGCTCCCGACTCTACAGAGCTCTCCAGCCAATGCTGGACACCTATCTTTTTGGAAACTGATGATCAGAAGCAAAGTGTGGCAGATGCTGTTGGGGACTCAGTCATTTGCTCCCTCTGCATTGGGGTGCTGTGTGCTTCAGGGAGGGGCTGGGCCCTCACTATCCCCAAGTATATCAATCCTGATTTACTCAATTATTCTGGGATTCTAGTCCACCCGCCAATGAGGCAGCAGTGGGTAACTGAGCCACTTCATGTCAATGAGATGTGAAAGTCTATTGGGAGGTTTCTGAGAGGCATTCCTTACTTGTCAAGAGTGGTCCAAGTTGTTCTACTGCAAGACCTGGGCTGATGTATCACACAGCTCTAGGGGAAACCAGTATATTGGATTCTATGGGAACAGAGACCCTTGGAGTTGGGCAATGTGGCCTTGCACAAAAGGGGGTTTGACCTGCACATACTGAAACATGTACCACTTGGAATTTCCAGTCTCACATTTACTTGTGAACATTGGTTAAATAAAGATTATTATTATTATTATACTTTAAGTTCTGGGATACACATGCAGAATGTGCAAATTTATTACATAGGTATACATGTGCCATGGTGGTTTGCTGCACCCATCAACCCGTAACCTACATTAGGTATTTCTCCTAATGCTATCCCTCCCCTAAGCTCCCACCGCCCAGCAGGGCCCTGGTGTGTGATATTCCCCTCCCTGTGTCCACGTGTTCTCATTGTTCAGCTCCCACTTATAAGTGAGAACACGTGGTGTTTGGTTTTCTGTTCTTGTGTTAGTTTGCTGAGAATGATGGTTTCCAGCTTCATCCATGTACCTGCAAAGGACATGAACTCATCCTTTTTTATGGCTGCATGGTATTCTATGGTGTATATGTGCCATGTTTTCTTTATCCAGTCTATCACTGATGGGCATTTGGGTTGGTTTCAAGTCTTTGCTATTGTGAATAGTGCTGCAATAAACATACATGTGCATGTCTCTTTATAGTAGCATGATTTATAATCCTTTGGGTATATACCCAGTAATGGGATTGCTGGGTCAAATGGTATTTCCAGTTCTAGATCCTTGAGGAATTGCCACACTGTATTCCACAATGGTTGAACTAATTTACACTCCCACCAACAGTGTAAAAGTGTTTCTATTTCTCCACATCCTCTCCAGCATTTTTTGTTTCCTGACTTTTTAATGACTGCCATTCTAACTGGCGTGAGATGGTATCTCATTGTGGTTTTGATTTGCATTTCTCTAATGACCACTGATGATGAACTTTTTTCATATGTTTGTTGGCCACAAAATGTCTTCTTTTGAGAAGTGTCTGTTCAGATCATTTGCCCACTTTTTGATGGGGTTTTTGTTTTTTTTCCTTGTAAATTTGTTTAAATTCCTTGTAGATTCTGGATATTAGCCCTTTGTTAGATACATAGATTGCAAAAATTTTCTCCATTCTGTAGGTTGCCTGTTCATTGTGATGATAGTTTCTTTTGCTGTGTAGAAGCTCTTTAGTTTAGTTAGATCCCATTTGTCAATTTTGGCTTTTGTTGCCATTGCTTTTGGTGTTTCAGTCATGAAGTCCTTGCCCATGCCTGTCCTGAATGGTATTACCTAGGTTTTCTTCTAGGGTTTTTATGGTTTTAGGTCTTACATTTAAGTCTTTAATCCATCTTGAATTAATTTTTGTGTAAGGTGTAAGGAAGGGGTCCAGTTTCAGTTTTCTGCATATGGCTAGCCAGTTTTCCCAACACCATTTATTAAATAGGAAATCCTTTCCCCATTGCTTGTTTTTGCCAGGTTTTTCAAAGATCAGATGGTTATAGATGTGTGACATTATTTCTAAGGCCTCTGTTATGTTCCATTGGTCTATAGATCTGTTTTGGTACAAGTACCATGCTGTTTTGGTTACTGTAGCCTTGTAGTATAGTTTGAAGTCAGGTAGTATGATGCCTCTAGCTTTGTTCTTTTTGCTTACGATTATCTTGGCCATATGGGCTAATTGCCCCAATTAAAAGACACAGACTGGCAAATGGGATAAAGAGTCAAGAACCATCAGTGTGCTGTATTCAGGAGACCCATCTCATGTGCGAAGACACACATAGGCTCAAAATAAAGGGATGGAGGAATATTTACCAAGCAACTGGAAAGCAAAAAAAAAAAAAAGAAAAAAGAGTGGGGGCTGTTGCCAGGCGCGGTGGCTCACGCCTGTAATCCCAGCACTTTGGGAGGCCAAGGCGGGCGGATCACGAGGTCAGGAGATCGAGACCATTCTGGCTAACACGGTGAAACCCCGTCTCTACTAAAAAATACAAAAAACTAGCCGGGCGAGGTGGCGAGCGCCTGTAATCCCAGCTACTCGGGAGCCTGAGGCAGGAGAATGGCGTGAACCCGGAAGGCGGAGCTTGCAGTGAGCTGAGATCTGGCCACTGCACTCCAGCCTGGGCAACAGAGCGAGACTCCGTCTCAAAAAAAAAAAAAAAGAGTGGGGGTTGCAATCCTAGTCTCTGATAAAACAGACTTTAAACCAGCAAAGATTAAAAAAAAAAAAAAAGACAAAGAAGGGCATTACACAGGTAAAGTGATCAATACAACAAGAAGAGATAACTATCCTAAATATATATGCACTGAATACAGGAGCACCCAGATTCATAAAGCAAGTTCTTAGAGACCTAAGAAGAGACTTAGACTTCCACACAATAATAGTGGGAGACTTTAACACCCCACTGTCAATATTAGACAGATCAATGAGACAGAAAATTAACAAGGATATTCAGAACTTGAACTCAGCTCTGGACCAAGTGGACCTAATAGACATCTACAGAACTCTCCACCCCAAATCATCAGAATATACATTCTTCTCAGCACCACATCACACTTATTCTAAAATTGACCACATAATTGTAAGTAAAACACTCCTCAGCAAATGCAAAAGAAGAGAAGTAATAACAGTCTCTCAAACCACAGTGCAATCAAATTAGAACTCAGGATTAAGAAACTCACTCAAAACCATACAACTACATGGAAACTGAACAACCTACTCCTGAATGACTACTGGGTAAATAAAGAAATTAGGGCAGAAATAAATAAGTTATTTGAAACCAGTGAGAACAAAGACACAACGTATCAGAATCTCTGGGACACAGCTAAAGCAGTGTTTAGGGGGAATTTTATAGCACTAAATGCCCACAGGAAAAAGCAGGAAAGATCTAAACTTTAGACAGTGACACCCTAATGTCACAACTAAAAGAACTAGAGAAGCAAGAGCAAACAAATTCAAAAGCTAGCAGAAGACAAGAAATAACTAAGGTAAGAACAGAATTGAAGGAGATAGAGACACAAAAAACCCTTCAAAAAAATCAATGAACTCAGGAGCTGGTTTTTTGAAACGATTAACAAAATACATAGACTACTAGCCAGACTAATAAAGAAGAAAAGAGAAGAATCAAATAGACACAATAAAAAATGATAAAGGGGATATCACCACTGATCCCACAGAAATACAAACTACCATCAGAGAGTACTATAAACACCTCTACACAAATAAACTAGAAAATCTAGAAGAAATGGATAAATTCCTGGACACATATACTCTTCCAAGACTAATCCAGGAAGAAGTCGAATCCCTGAATAGACCAATATCAAGTTCTGAAATTGAGGCAGTAATTAATAGCCTACCAACCAAAAAAAAACTGAGGACCAGACGGATTCACAGCCACATTATACCAGAGGTACAAAGAGGAGCTGGTATCATTCCTTCTGAAACTATTCCAAACAATAGAAAAAGAGGGACTCCTCCCTAACTCATTTTATGAGGTCATAAACCTGGCAGAGACACAGCAAAAAAAGAGAATTTCAGGCCAATATCCCTGATGAACATTGATGAGAAAATCCCCAATAAAATACTGGCAAACCGAACCCAGCAGCATATCAAAAAGCTTATCCACCACCATCAAGTTGGCTTCATCCCTGGGATGCAAGGCTGGTTCAACATATGCAAATCAATAAACATAATCATCACATAAACAGAACCAATGACAAAAACCACATGATTATCTCAATAGATGCAGAAAAGGCCTTTGATAAAATTCAACACCCCTTCATGCTAAAAACTCTCAATAAACTAGGTATTGATGGAACGTGTCTCAAAACAATAAGAGCTATTTATGACAAACCCATAGCCAATATCATACTGAATGGGCAAAAACTGGAAGCATTCCCTCTGAAAACCGGCACAGAACAAGGATGCCCTCTCTCACCACTCCTATTTAACATAGTATTGGAACTTCTGGACAGGCCAATCAGGCAAGAGAAAGAAATAAAGGGTACTAATATAAGAAGAGAGGAAGTCAGATTGTCCCTGTTTGCAGATGACATGATTGTATATTTAGAAAACCCCATCGTCTCAACCCAAAATCTCCTTAAGCTGATAAGCAACTTCAGCAAAGTCTAATGATACAAAATCAATGTGCAAAAATCACAGGCATTCCTATACACCAATAACAGACAAACAGAGAACCAAATCATGAGTGAACTACCATTCACAATTGCTTCAAAGAGAATAAAATACCTAGGAATACCATTTAAAAGGGATGTGAAGGACCTCTTCAAGGAGAACTACACACTACTGTTCAAGGAAATAAAAGGGGACACAAACAAATGGAAAAACATTCCATGCTCATGGATAGGAAGAATCAATATCGTGAAAATGACCTTACTGCCCAAAGTAATTTATAGATTCAATGCTATCTCAATCGAGCTACCATTGACTTTCTTCACAGAATTAGAAAAAACTACTTTGAATTTCATATGGAACTAAATAAAGATTTTTAAAGAAAAAACTGTCTAGGCACAGTAGGCGTTCTGGTTGTATTCTTCCCTACCTAACAAAATCCAAATACAAGAGTCTCCGGAAATTAGAGTTTACGCTGAAGCTCTCAGAAGATAAACATCTTCGGTCTGGAATCATTAAGAGGCTCAGGTAAGATTTTTTTTTTTTTTTTTGAGACATAGTCTCGCTTTGCCCAGGTTAGAGTGCAGTGGCTATATCTTAGCTTACTGCAACCTTCCCCTCCCAGGTTCAAGTGATTCTTGTGCCTCAACCTCCCGAATAGCTGGGATTACAGGCGCATGCCACCACACCTGGCTAATTTTTGTATTTTCAGTAGAGACATGGTTTCACTGTGTTGCCCAGGCTGGTCTTGAACTCCTGACTGCAAGTGATCTGCCCTCCTCAGCCTCCCAAAGTGCTGGGATTACAGGTGTGAACCACCATGCCAGGCCCTCAGGTGGGATTTTGGTGGCCTTGATGGAGCAGTTACAGGCTGAGGGGACCTGAAGGCAGTGGCCCAGGCCCTGGGCTGATAGTAGCCCCTCTGCGGGAGCTGATCTCAGCTTCTGCCTCAGACTTGCAAAGGTCTGGGCTTTTATTTTATTTTTATTTTTTAGTAGAGATGGGGTTTCACCACTTTGGCCATGGCTGGCCTTGAACTCCTGACCTCAAGTGATCCACCCACTTCAGCCTCTCAAAGTGCTGGGATTACAGGCATGAGCCACCATGCCCAGCCAGGTCTGGGCTTTTAATTTTCAACTTCCACAAGATGTTCATTTTGAAGAGCCAGCTTCCTGCCTGGTCCAGCCCTGTTCGTTTGTCAGAATGGAGACAACCCTAGAATCAATCTCTGTCCCTCTTGGTTCCACTTGAATGAAGTCCTTCTTTTTTTTTTTTTTGAGACAGAGTCTTGCTCTGTCACCTGGGCTGGAATGAAGAGGTGCGATCTCTGCTCATTGCAACTTGCACCTTCTGGGTTCCAGCAATTCTTGTGTCTCAGCCTTCCCAGTAGCTGGGATTAGGGGTGTGCACCACCATGCCTTGCTCACTTTTTGTGCTTTTAGTAGAGACAGGGTTTTGTCATATTTCCCAGGCTGGTCTCGAACTCCTGAGCTCAGGTGATCTCCCTGCCTCGGCCTCCCAAAGTACTAGGATTACAGGCGTGAGCCACCCCGCCCAGCCAGGAGGCCCTTCTTGACCTTGTGACAGAAGGAAAACCCTCAGCCTCCAGCAGTCCTCAGCCAAACTGTTGGTAGCGTCTTAGCCTGAATCCAGTTGGTAAATTCGTCTTAAAGGTGCTGGCTGTTTTCTTTGAACATAAAACTGTATGGGAGAAAATATAATTTCTTTTCTTTCCCTCATGGTTCTTTGTTGAAACACCCCCCTGAAAACAAAAGACAGATTAAAAAGGGAAAAACCAGCAGAAGTTTACTGACATGTGCTGTACCCGTCGCACTGGGGAGGCCTTTGTTCAAGAGCATTTCTCTTTAAGGCAGTGGCCTTGGGACCTTGTTCAAATAGTATTTTAACAAAGAGTCATAAATCCTGTAACAGTAAGACAAAGAAGAGAGCATCTTCAGGCTTCCAAAAAAAGGAATATGCAGGAGGATACATTTATGGAAAGAGTAAAGTCTGCTCCTAGGTCCTCGGGGGCTGCTGTCTCCCAGCTGAGAAGCAAGCGCTGTGAAGACCCTTGCCTTTAGGTGGAAAAGGCAGGGAGGAGGATAAGGATAACTTTGTCTTCATAAATTGCTGTCCTGCCATCTAATCCCCGGGATTTTAGGGAGGGATATTTTGGTTTCCTTCACTAGAATACAGCAAACAATTTAAAATAGCTTTGGAAAATATGCCTTTCCTCTCCAATTAGTGCAATCATATACACTCAATGCAGAGAATGAGGAAATCATGAAAAAGCGCGCACGCGCACACACACACGCACACACACACGCGCACACACACACACAGATAAATCCTAAGCTGAGTGTAACCCCAACACTTGGAGGTGACCCCTACCGACATTGATTTATGTATTTGTTCTTCCGTCTTCATTTACGTATTTCCATTTATGTATTTCCATCATTCATTTATGTATTTATTTTTCATCTCCCCAGTTCAATATTATTATCTTAAAATATTATATTATCTTAAAATATTATCTTTTACATTACAATGATCATCACCATTTCTATTGTTAGTCATCACCATTTTTACTTTTGTTCTTTCCAAGGGTGACGATTGTCATGTTGTTATATAACACTGAAGAGAGTTTCTCTACTCACAAAGGCTGTCCCATCTCAGGACGATGACCAGAGGGTTGTCCTTAAGTCATAAATGCACACCACTGGTCTTGGGCTGTGTCTGTATCACCTGGGGTCCCTTCAGAGATGAATCTTCTGAAATACTGCAAGCCCCCTTTGGAGGCAGGGACCATCTCAAGCTTGCTGCGGAGATCTGCGGAGGGCGACCCCTCTCTTTCTGAGCTTATGGAAAGATTTGGAAGTGTCCCTTACCATGGTTCTAGCTGCCGTGTAGAGGCTTGCAAGCTGAAGCTAGGGCCTCCTAGGACAAACCTGTCCAACACGAAGTTTTCTAAGCCAACTTGGAGGCCTTTCTAGCTGGAATAGCAGTGAAAGGCTTCACTTTCCACCAGGCAAATTTTTCTTTCTTTTTTTTTGAGACGGAGTCTTGCTCTGTTGTCCAGGCTGGAGTGCAGTGGCGCCATCTCAGCTCACTGCAAGCTCTACCTCCCGGGTTCATGCCATTCTCCTGCCTCAGCCTCCTGAGTAGCTGGGACTACAGGCACCTGCCACCATGCCTGGCTACTTTTTTTTTTGTATTTTTAGTAGAGACGGAGTTTCACCATGTTCACCAGATAGTCTCAATCTCCTGACCTCATAATCTGCCCGCCTCAGGCTCCCAAAGTGCTGGGATTACAGGCATGAGCCACCATGTCTGGCCCCACCAGGCAAATTTTTCTAAGCCAGTGTTGGAGCCTGGGCTCTGCCATTGCTCAAAACAATGTACTTGAAGAGTATCCTAGGACAGTTGGAGCCTTGGGAAACGTTAGAAGTCCCCTCAGGAGGCCACAGAAAGCTGGAGCTGTACCTGCCATTTTCGGCAACATAAATGAACCTAGAGGGTGTCAGGCCAAATAAAATAAGCCAGGCACAGAAAGACAAATACTGTATGATCTCACTTAAATGTAGAATCTGAAAAAGTCAAACAGCAGCAGAGAGTAGAATTGTGGTTACCAAGGGCTGGGGCAAGGGTGGCAGAAATGGAGAGATGTTGGGCTAAGGGTAAAAACAAGATGGGCATGGTGGTTCATGCATGTAAGCCCCGCTATTTGGAAGGCTGAGACAGGAAAATCACTTGAGTCCAAGAGTTCAAGGCCAGCCTGGACAGCATAGTGAGACCTCCTCTCTAAAAACAAACAAACAAAACAAAACAAAACACCCACAAAGGGTAGGAAGGTTCAGTTAAACAGGATGAATAAGTTCTGGAGATCTTAGGTACAGCAATATGACTATAGTTAACAATACACTACTGTATACTTGAAATTTGCTAAGAGAGTTGATCTAAAGTGTTATTACCACACACACAAAATGGTAACTGTGTGAAGTAAGGGATGTGTTAATTAACTTGACTGTAGCCATCATTTCACAATGTAAATGTATAGAGTCATCACACTCTGTACCTGAAATATATACTATGTCCATTTGTCAAGTATACCTTAATAAAGATGAGGAAATAAATTAGGGGTCAAAAAAAGAAACAAGAACCTCTTCAGATAGGGATTTGTCCACAACCTGCTGGGACTGAGCAGGTGACCCAGGCCTAAGCCAGCTGGGATGTAGTAGTAAATGCAGCCTGGGGTAGAATGTTAGAAGGTGTGGAGTGCTGCGAGAATGGCTCTGTGACATCCTGCATTTTGGTGGGAGGAACTAGGGACTTACAGCCAATGACCATGTAGTGTTTGCAATCTGACCTCAAGGCTGGAACTACTAAGGGGCCTCCCTCACGGCCTCTAGGCTTTCCCACACCAATTCCTTCCTACCTGGCAGCCAAGGTGGTCTTTCAACTATCAATAGGCCTTTTGTGCCTCAAACCCCTCAACAGGGCCCTTCCCTGCCCTCTTGCCAAAGGAGGGAGTTCAAACTGTTGACCTTGGGACTTGGCCTTTGGTGATTGGGCTCCTGCTTCCCTGACTAGCATTCTCAGCAGTCCCATGATTTTCCCCAACACTGTGCACTCCATGAGGACAGAGATCATTCCGATTAGACTGCCATCCATCAGACTGAGATCTCCAATAGGAAACCTAGCTGGGCTTTAAGCTGGAAGTGCCCAGTTTAATGCAGGACACAGTAAGAGGGTCGTTGAGAAGGGAATGATGTCCTTTACAGACTTTGATAATAGATCGGCAGATTATTCTTACACATAGAAGAGGGATTAAATATATTTAGTAGTCGAAGGAATCTGAACTGACAGGGGATCATCCCAAAGTTTCACTACTTGATCTGAGCAATTCCAGATGAACTCCAGGAGGTCAGACGAAGACTTCACAAGTGGTAACTCATTCAGAGAGCAAGCATCTTCTTAATTAACATGGAAACCAATCCAATCTCATGTAAGAACCAACAAAAAGAAACATGTTCTTCAACACAATGAGCAGGAGGTCATGGAGCCATGAGCAGACATAGACTATGGTTTCCACCTGTTGCATCTTAGGAAAAGAAACCAAATATTTCCTTCCTGCCTGCCTTCCTTTCTTTCTTCCCTCTTGCCTTCCTTTTTTCCTTCCTTCTTGCCTCCTGTCCCTCCTGTTTATTAGAGGCTGGGCCTGGTGGTTCACATCTGTAATCCCAGCACTTTGGGAGTGAGGCAGGTGGATCACGAGGTCAGGAGTTTGAGAGCAGCCTGGCCAACACGGTGAAACTCCGTCTCTCCTAAAAATACACAAATTAGCTGGGTGTGGTGGCAGGCGCCTATAATCCCAGCTATTCGGGAGGCTGAGGCAGAAGAATTGCTTGAACCTGGGAGGTGGAGGTTGAAGTGAGCCGAGATCACACCACTGCACTTCAGTCTGGGCAACAGAGCAAGACTCATTCTCAGAAATAATAATAATAATAATAATAATAGAGTAACATTTGTTTATTAGAGAAAAAGTTTGAAAATGTAGGTAAGGCCAGGTGCATTGGCTAATGCCTGTAATCCCAGCACTTTGGGAGGCCGAGGCCAGCAGATCACATGAGGCTGGGAGTTCAAGACCAGCCTGGCCAACATGACAAAACCTATCTCTACTAAAAATACAAAAATTAGCCAGGTGTGGTGGCAGACACCTGTAATCCCACCTGTTCGGGAGGCTGAGGCAGGAGAATTGCTTGAACCTGGAGAGGTTGCAGTGAGCTGAGACTGTACCACTGCACTCCAGCCCAGGTGACAGAGCAAGACTCTGTCTCAAAAAAAAAAAAAAAAAAAAAGAACGAAGGGACATAAGTCAAATTTTTAATAGTGGCTACCTCTAGGTAGAGGGCTAATGGATGGTTTTCATTTTCATTTCACTTACCTACTTTTTTTTTTTGAGACAGAGTCTTGCTCTATCACCCAGGCTGGAGTGCACTGGCGTGATATCAGTTCACTGCAACCTCTGCCTCCTGGGTTCAAGCAATTCTCCTGCCTCAGCCTCCCAGAGTGGCTGGGACTACAGGTGCATACCACCACACCCGGCTAATTTTTGTATTTTTAGTAGAGACAGGATTTCGCCATGTTGGCCAGGCTGGTCTTCGAACTCCTGACCTCAGGTGATCCACCCACCTCGGCCTCCCAAAGTGTTGGGATTATAGGTGTGAGCCACCGTGCCTGGCTCCTTCATTATTTTTTTTTTTAAAAGTTATACTAAGATATAATTCACACTGCATAGAGTTCACTCATTTAAAATGTATAATCCAATTGCTTTTAGTACAGTAACAGAGTTATGCATTTACCATCACAATACATTTTAGAATAGTTTCATTACTCCAGAAACAAACCCTGCATGCACCCCTTAGCTCTCAGCCCCAACTCCCCGCCCCCACACCCATTCTAGCCCTGAGCAACAACTCATCTACTGTCTATCTCTACAGATTTACCTGTTCTAGGTATTTCATGTCAGTGGTCCATACTTTACGTCTCTGGCTACTTTCACTTAGCTAAACGTGTGTGAGGCTTATCCACATTATAGCATAGGTCAGTAGGAGCAAGGGGAGTTAAGTTCCTCATGTTACGTTTATTGAAAGAATCTATTACATTTTCTTCTCATCCTTTTATGGTTTAATTTTTAACGCTTTGTTTTGGCTGGTCTTGAACTCCTGAACTCAGGTGATCCACCCACTTTGACCTCCCGAAGTGCTGGGATTACAGACATGAACCACCTCACATGGCCCTGGATTTTATTTTGATATAAGCAAGAAGTGACTTAGGAATGCAACTTTGTTTTATTCTAACTCACCATCCATTTTTTCCCTCACCTTTTATTCTGCACTTTCAGAAATTCTATCGTTTTTATATTCTACTTTCCGTTATATATGTCAGCGCGCTCTCTGCTGCCTACTCAAGAGAGTCCCCAACTTAAAACTATAAAGGCAAAGCAGGGAAGGATTCTGCAGTGCCTTCTAGGACGGGGGTGCAGGGTTGCTGGGACTTGGACCCACATCCTAGTTCCGCATGGTGGGGGCAGTGGGAGGCGCAGCTACCCTCAACTGTGAATGCAGATTGCTCAAGGCTCAGTAAAAATTGGGAGTAACTAAAAGTTTTAACTTTAGGTTTCTAATAAAACATTTTAAAGAAACTACCTTTGAAGGAGGTACGAAGGCAAGCTGGCAAGAAGAAATAGCGTCAGTAGCCTTCATCTGCAACAGGGAAAATACTCAAGGGCAAAGTTTAAAATGCATTCCTAGGTTCACTGATGAATAGGCAGAAAGGTCTTTCTTTTTTTCAATTTTTAATTTTTTTTTGAGATGGAGTCTTGCTATCTCACCCAGGCTGGAGTGCAGTGGTGTGATCTCGGCTCACTGCAACCTCTGCCTCCTGGGTTCAAGTGATTCTCCTGCCTCAGCCTCCTGAGTAGCTGGGATTACAGGCACATGCCACCATGCCCGGCTAACTTTTTGTATTTTTAGTAGACATGGGGTTTCGCCATGTTGGCCAGGCTGATCTTGAACTCCTGACCTCAAGTGATCCACCCACCTTGGCCTATCAAAGTACAGAGATTACAGGCATGATGAGCTACTGTGCCCTGCCTAGAAAGGTATTTAAAGGCTGCTTAAAGCCCAGTGTCAACTGCGCTTCCCTAGGACACCAATGGACCTGGGGGAGATAACAGAGGTCCCTTTTAGAAGGAACTGTCTCACCTGCTGTAAATAGCAATATGACACTCAAAGCAAACCTCAGCCAATCCCTCTGCAGCTCTGCCACTGGAGCAAGGAATCATAGGGACAATCTAACCTTGAGGGGGAAAAAGATAACATTGCTTCTGGGCTGTACCATGATGTCACATTTGTTGTAGAGAACAGATAACATCATGAATTTATACACTGGAGTGCAAAAGCCCATTATCCCAAGGGGAGATGCGAAGGCAAAGATCGAAGTCGATTTCTGACACATGTTTAAGGCAACTGAACCAGGTCCTCTTGACAGACTCCCTTCTGAATGCTTACCACCCATTGTTGATGTCACTAGTTTGAGAATTAATCATACTTAATTGACATGCCAACTGAAGTTGACCCTGTCCTTTGGGTTTTGAGTGAAATTGACTCAAACCTCCATCCCAGGTGTCCTTGGAGACCTAGAGTTCCTTTCAAGCTCTTTGCGGGATTCACAGGGTGAAGGGCACATGTATTACATTTTTCCAGGTCACCCCCAGCTCTGAAATCCTGATTCTGCAAAATCAATTCAGCTAATGGAACATCTCTTCATCCCCGCTTGCACCTCGCTGCCCTAACTGGCCGTGACTTTGATAATTTCATTTTTCGACATGCCATCGACCAAGGCTGCACAAATAGCTGAATTTTACCAACACTTTGAGGCCATGGAGAGATTTACACCACTGTGTCTGAATCTCAGTCTAAAGTTAAATATGAATCAAATCTAAAATTGAATATTAGACACCCCTGCTTTTCTCATTAAGAGTTTCTATTTCACTGCCTATATCTCTCCCCGCTTCTGGGCCAGCTTGTGGCAGGTCAGTTCTCCCTGACAATCACACAAACAGGCCTGCGTAGCACCCCAGCTACACAGACAAATTTCCACAGCACCGCCTCAACATTCAGCTAATAATTAAACCCAGGGAAATTGATGCCCAGACATCAAAGCCAGAAATGAAACATACATCCTACACAGGCTTCTCCCAAACCTGGAGCAAGCCAAGATAATGGAGACAGCCTTACATTCCTCGTGCCAGGACCCATCTCGGGTCAACAAAATCTGAGACGAGTCAAGGTAACTGAGGCAGCTGTTTGAAGAGATTTATGGGAGAGTTTAAGGCAGCTCTCTGGACCAAACTGCAAATGAGATAAGATAGGAATAATCACTCTGGTACTACAGTCCTCATTACATAGAATTTAGGGGACAGGCCTTAAGGTACTGGAGCCCTCACAGCTTGATCAGACTTAGAAAGCATTTTTTGGCCTCTGACCTTCTAGATGAAACAAAATTAGTTACGTAGACTTAGGTGAATGCGATACCGCACATAGGCACATGACCCCAATCTATATAAGCACTAAGAAAACTGCAACACTTTGAGTTGATCTAGTGGGATTATCTCTGACCTTCTCCCTGTACCCCGTTACTACAAGAAAATTCCCTTCTTCTCTAGTTTGTCTGCTTCTCGTTATTGGGCCACGAGAAAATACAGCCGGACCCGGCTCAATTCCAGGAACAATCTGGCCTCCTATCTCCCTTCCCTCGACCTTTTCCCCTTGATTAATTCACTTCCCTCCACCATACCCAGATTTCTCCTAACCTCTTATGCAGACCATTTTGGCTCTCTTTTTTCACTGCTGCCTTCCAGACAAACTGTTGAAGCCTCACCTCCCAGCTACAGTGACCTGTCAAGGTATTTTCAAAACGAAAGTCCATCCTCTTCCTGAGTGAAACGCCAGTGTTAGCTGATGGAACACATCAGATCCATGTGCAATTTCTAATTATGGCAACCAGGAGTTTTATTAAACTCTTGCGTTGTTTTTAAATATTTTAGTTCAACAGTGAGATAGGGCCAGGAGTAGCACCTGTTCCCATAAGCCAGACTAGAAAACTTCATGATTCATTTTGTTGGGCACTGGGTAGAGCACTCAGAAAGGTTTTACCTCAGTAATGAGGAGTCATGAGTCCTAGATTAATCATGGCTCAGTCCCACCTAAGAAATGTTCAAAGCAAGCAAGCAAAAATCAGACTGTTTCCAAGTTACTTAACTTGTCCAAGAATATTTATAGGAATATAAAATATCCAGTATTCAACAAGGCAAAACTCCCTATTGTCTGGCATCTAATAAAAATTACCAGGCATTCAAAGAAGCATAAAAATTCGATCTGTAATAAGGAGAAAACTTAATCAATCAAAACCAAGTCAGAACTAGTACAGATGTTAGAATGAGCAGACAAGGATATTGAAATAACCACAATACCTGTATTGTGTATGTTCAAATAGTTAAGGAGAGATATGGAAGATATAGAAAGGACCCAAAATAAACTTTCAGAGATGAAAGCTACACTGACTGAGATGAAAAATACATTGGATGGGACTAATGATCATAGCGGAGATTTCAGAGGAAAGATTCGTAAACTTCAAGACAATAGTGGAGAAGACCCAAAAGAAAACACACAGAGAAGGAAGAATTTAAAAAATGGACTATCACTGAGTGGTAGTGAGACGGGACAGTTCCTTTGACCTTGACCCCCTTTCGTGGGTTGGAACTGGAGTGGCTTGTTTCCCTCAGCCTGCTCCTGGCCACTCCTCGTGAGAGGGAGTGTGTGAGCAAGTGAGCATGGGGAGCAGAGGGAATGAACATTGGAACCAGCTGGTCACTCCTCTCTGGTGGGAGCAGGCTATGTGCAGGCCTGTGGCATCATCCAAGCCCTTGTCCTCTCAGCACCCAGGTTCTTGTTTGGCGTCCAGGAAGAATCAGGTCACTCAAACGGATTGAAGAGTAGTGTATGTGGAGGATTTTCTTGGGTGATGGATGTGGCTTTCAGCAGAATGGGGAGTTGGAAAGGGGATGGTATGGGAAGAAGGTCGCAGGAAGAAGGCGACCTTTCCCTGAAGCCACACTGTCTGAAGTTATCTGCGTCTATCCGTAATCTCCGACACTCACTTGCTGCCTTTCTGCTTGCCACTCAGCCATTTGTATCCCCGACGCTCAGTGGCTTGCATCCCTGACTGCTTGCATCAGCCACTTGTGTTGCTCTTCCAGCTGAAGTCTTTTTACGGGCACAGAATAGGGGTGTGGCAGGCCAAAAAGCAACACTTGGATGGAAAAACAGGGTCAGCTGTTTTCACTTAGGGCCACAGTTCCAAGCTTGAGAGTGGGGTTTAGCCAGGAGCCCAGATGTTCTGTATCAGTGGGAAACTTTAATCAGCTTAATCCATAATTAAGGTCCCTGAAGTGGAGGAGAGAGAGGAAGGACAGAATAAATATTTGAAAAAATAAGATTTGAAAAAGTAAGAGTTGAAAAATGTGCAACTTTGTTGAAAACTACCAACCCACAGATTGAATTAACTCCACACAGGGAAACCTCAAGCACAAGAAACATGAAGAAAACCATGAGACACATCACAACCAACTGTTCAGAACCCATGATAGAAAAGAAATCCTAAAAGCAACCAGAGAAAAAAGACACATCATGTACAGAGAAACAAAGATGAGACTCATGGCAGATTTCTTGTCAGAAACAAGGCAAGGGAGAAGTTAGTGGAGCAACATCTAAAGTATCGGAGAAAAAAGTCAACCAGGAATCTTATGATATCGACTGAAAACATCTTTCAGAAATGAATGCTAAACTTTGTTGAAGATATAAAAGATGAAAGAATTTATTACCAGCATACCTGAATTACCATGTCTCTCCATGTCCTCAGCGTTATTGGTTTCAGGACCCCTGAGGATACTAAAATCTTTGGATACTCACGCCCCTTACATAAAATGATATTGTCAACCTAAAATAATCAAAAGGGTCAGAATCTAGTTTAAAGAAAGTGTATTCAAGCTGCAAGTTTCAAGATGGCTGCCCAGGAAGCACAGATTCCAAAGAATGAAAGGCAATGTTCCAAAATGTAGAAGTTTGGAATCATTTATATAGACAAATTTGGGGCGGGGGGCACTTAGCAGAATGTCAACATCCTTCTATATAAGGCTTAATGCATAGTCACAAATGATCTGATTAGTCAAGATGGTTTTTAACTTTCAGGGAAGGTATATTTAACATCCCATATGGAAGATGTGTAATGGGGTCTTTTGCACCACCTGGTCTAAGTTAGGTACCAGACAGTAAAGGAGGCAGTTAATCTACAAAAAAGGTCAGTGGTTGGAAGAGGGGAGGTCTGGCCTCTGATCTCCCCTAGTCATTTATAGAACGAGAACAAGGAGGAAGAGAGTTGATCTACAATCTAAGAAGCTGAAGATATAGCTACATGCTGTGGGACTCAGGTCTCCCTGGGTCTGGTACATTTTGCATATCTTGCATAGCTCAAACTGTTCCGAGCTATTTTGCTTCACTTACTCCTAAACAACAGCCTCAGGAGCATCTGGGGTTGTGAACACACTGAAGTGCTGGGTGGCTGTTCAGAGAGGGCATGGAAGCTCCAGGCCCCCTCCCTTTCCCTATGTGTCCTTCGCATTTATTTGTTCCTGAGTTAGATCCTTTATAATAAACTGATAATAGTAAGTAAAGTACTTTCCTGAGTGCTGTGAGCTGTTCCAGCAAATTATTGAACCTGCAGAGGGGATGTGGGAACCTCTCCCCACTTCATAGCCAGTTGGTGAGATGTACTGGTGGTTTGGAGTTGAGCCTGGTGCGCTCAATCCAGTTGGTCTTACGGGGCCAAGCCCCGAAACAGTGGGGTCTGTGCTTACTCCAGAAGTTATCAGCAGAATGGAATTGAATTGCAGGACACCCAGTTGGTGTCTGAGAGATTGGGAACTGGTTTACAAGGAAAAAACCCACATATTTGGTCTCAGAAGTGTTGTGAGTCAAAATAGTTCAAAGGGAGGGACTGCTCAGCCTGGGCCCTTGTCCCTGATGCGGTCTGAGGCTTCCCAAGACTAAAACGTGCTTGCGATTAGATTGTATTGGGAGCTAAATCTCTTTCTCCCTTGATCTTGAGTCCTTGGGCTCAACTTTAGAAGGATATCCAGAGGTTTTTGTATAAAATATTCATCCAAACCCGAACAAGACAAGCCTGCCACGCTTCAGCCGTTTCTGTGAGGTTGGTTTTCTTGGAGCCTGAAGAAAATCTCCAAGGGCTGAGCCTGAATGATAGATTTGGCATCGGAGGGAAAAACCCAGAGCTTGAGACATTTAAATGACAAGAAACTGAGTTTGCTGTGGAACAGACCTGAAGTTATTAGTTCACGATGACAGTTCAGCTCTCTCAGGCTCAGGCATTTTTAAAAAAGTGATTCTGCATTACTCTGTTAAGAGAATGTTATTTCCTAAGATTAAGGAAACTCTGACTATTAAAAAAAGATTTTTTTAAATCACTTGTGCCCTGTCTACTTTTAAAAGAGTTTAGAGGTGGCTTAAAATACTAAAGTGTGTAGAAAGTAGGACAGCTAAAATAGAGGTTAGAAGGAGTGCAGAGGGGCCGAGGGTGAGATGGATAAATTTAATGCTCATTCTAGAAGTTGCTAATTCAAGACATAAGGGTGGTTGGACAGATTGTGCAGTTCACGTTGCTTGATTAAAGAAAACTGGCGAAAGAGATGGATATTTTCAGGTGCTGAATTTTATGAGGATTTGTCAGTGTGTGTGTGTGTGTGTCCTCATAGGAGGGGCTTGAAAAATGTCTCTGTAGTAATTTTGTAAAAGATATAAAAACTTTTTTTTTTTTTTTTTTGAGACAAGAGTCTCGCTCTGTCACCCAGGCTGGAGTGCAGTGGCACAATCTCGGCTCACTGCAAACTGCGCCTCCCAGGTTCAAGCAATTCTCCTGCCTCAGCCTCCGGAGCAGCTGAGATTACAGGTGCCTGCCACCACACCCGGCTAATTTTTGTATTTTTAGTAGAGACGGAATTTCACCATATTGGTCAGGCTGGTCTCGAACTCCTGGCCTCAGGTGATCCACCCGCCTCGGTCTCCCAAAGTGCTGGGATTACAGGCATGAGCTACTGTGCCTGGCCCTAGATATAAAAACTTTTTAAAAGACAGGATAAAAACACTGAGTGAGGATCACTTGCAGGATACCTTGTCTTTTGCTTTCCCCGAGCTCTGATTCATCCGCCTCCTGCTATCCTTAAGGCGAGGAGAGACAAAGAGAAGGGCTTTGCTAAAAATGCTGTAGGCTGGAGCAAAATGGCTGCAGAGGCACAGACAGTCATCGTTGGAGTCAAGAGAACATGGAGAGAAAAGTGAATATGCAACGAAAATAATTCTAGAGGGTGTAGCATCCTATGGCCACTGGAATAGAGGCTTGAGATCATCTGTCACCACAGGCTCAGGCAAGACTTAAGGGTTTTCCTCACTTCCCGTGTCTAGAGTACTTATACCAATATTACAAAAGAAATGGTGGTTAGAGGGCTTATTATCAGATAAGGATAACAAAAAAGTGCTTTTTACCCTACCGACCAAAAAGAGAAGGTAATTACTGGAGAAGCAGATTTGACCTTTGGATAACAGAGAATAGAAGAAAAAATCACCCCGTTTTCAGCTTAGGGTTTAGGAAGAAAACATGAAAACACTTCACCTCTATAGCCTGGAGCATCTAAATCAGACTCGAGGGTTTTACCGAATTCCGCTGGTGCCCAGTTCTCCTTGCAGGGGAACCTTGGAAATCTGGGGCCCAGCAGGAACGGGCTTCATGGGAAAGTGCTATGGATTCAGCCCCTGGACCCAAAGGAGCACGTAGGAGAGCTGGTTTCCCCTCGACGACCCAGAAAGGCTCCCCTTTTGAGCCCAGACACTTTGAACTTGGAAGATGGGTCTTGGAGGATTTCTGTTGCATTCCTGGGACTCCATCAATGGTATGGTTTGAATATCTCCATGTGGCCAGGCACCGTGGAACGTGCTAGCACCACAAAGAACAACAGACACATCCCTGGTCGCTTGCATCGCACTGAAGAGCAGGACGGGCGGGAAGGATGGGAAGAACCTCGGTCCATGAAGTTCTCTAGCAAAGCAGCCTGACTCCGAAGAAGGGCAGGCATCCCTGAGGAGGTGCACCGACCGGGAGGAGTGGACGGGAGGTCGGAGGAGAGAGCCGCGGCGGGGAAGAGCCTTCCCTGCGGAATGTGCGCACAGGCCGGGCCACACAAAGGCAGCGAGAGAAATGCAGTGCCACTGTAGCGTTGTAAGCAGGGCAGGTGACAATCAGATCTGGGTTTTGAGATCACTCCGGCCGCAGTGTGGAGGAGCAATTAGATAAGGGCCTGAATCCAGTTATTTTATTCCTTTGAATAACTCTGATTTTATTTCTTCCAGTTTAAAGTGATTCACTTGGAGAATGCTGATGGCACCTATCAGTTAAGATTAGCATGACACTGCATTCCGGTGTGCTTGGGACAATCCTGGTTTATGTCTGTGGTCCTGCTATAATTTTTTTTTTTTTTTGAGAAGGGGTCTCCCTCTGTCACCCAGGCTGCAGTGCAGTGGCACAATCTCGGCTCACTGCAGCCTCCGCCTCCCAGGTTCAAGCAATTCTCCCACCTAAGCCTCCCGAGTAGCTGGAATTACAGGGGTGTGCCACCATGCCTGGCTAACTGTTGCATTTTTAGTAGAGACGGGGTTTCACCATGTTGGCCAAGCTGGTTTCAAACTCCTGACCTCAAGTAATCCACTGGCCTCGGCCTCCTAAAGTGCTGGGACTATAGGCCTGAGCCACTGTGCCTGCTATAATTATTAATAATGCCTCTTTCACTCAAAGGCGTCTGGGTTTGGGCAAGGAATTATGTGATCACCGTAGTTAGAATGCTTTTGTTTTTGTAGAAACAAGGTCTTGCTATGTCAGCCAGGCTGGTCTTGAACTCCTGGCCTCAGCTGTCCTCACGCCTCAGTGTACTGTTAACCCCAAACAGACTGGCTTGGCAGTAAGGTGGTCTCTGGCTCGCCTTCCTAAATAGGCCACAGGCAGGGCAGCTTCACAGTCAGCTGGGTAATGGGCTGTGTGGTGTCTTCACAACCCTGGATTCTCCTTATTTCTCTGCTCTGCCTCTCAGAGGGTCAGCATCCCCCTTGGGCTGCCTTCTCTCATGGTGACAATGTTGTCCCACAGTCCCAGAGCTTGTATCCACACTTCAGAGCGAGAGAGACTCCTCTAGCAAATCTTCACTTGTGTCTCATAAGCCCAGCTGGGTCCCAGGCCATTGCTGAACCAATGTTGTGATTGTCTGAATGCCATACTCAACGCCTAAACCCATCACTGTGAGGTACAATCGCTCCCTTCTCTGTTTTAGATTAACCAGGGCCTTCCTGAGGGAGGGGCCTGCCTCTACCAAAGCCATGGGCTGCATGACGCAGGAAAGGCTACTTGAACGAAAATCTGAAACCCCTTAGGAAAGGGAAAGGGGAGGATGGATTCTAGTTGCAATCAACAAAGTATACAGCAGCAGACATGAGGATATTAGGACTCTTCTATTTGCGACTCTTAGGGATGTAGTGTTTTGGAAGGGGGCAGCTCTTTATTTTTAAAGGAGAACAATATCTTTCATTATTCACATAGTATTTCATATAGCAAATCTTTGTGACCAGACATGCTAATGAATATTCAAGAACATCCAAGAATGAGGAGGCTCAAGTCTTGACTCTTTTTTTTTCCTTTGAGACAGAGTCTGGCTCTGTTGTCCAGGCTGGAGTGTAGTGGCTCAATCTTGGCTCACTGCAACCTCCACCTGACAGGTTCAAGTGATTCTCCTACCTCAGCCTCCCAAGTAGCTGGGGTTACGGACATGTGCCACCACGCCTAGCTAATTTTGTATTTTTTGGTAGAGACGGGGTTTCAGCATGTTCACCAGGCTGGTCTTGAACCCCTGACCTCGTGATTCACCCACCTCAGCCTCCCAAAGTGCTGGGATTACAGGCATGAGCCTCCATGCCCAGCCATCTTGACTATTTTATATTCATTTTGGAAGCTCAAATTCACCTTCACACTGTCCTTCCTTTGAGCATCACTGAGCTCCAGTGTGTGTGTGTCTCTCCTCTAATCACGACTCTGCTGTTACAGCACTGTCTTCAGTGAATTCTTTTCTAAGCACATTTCGCATCTAACTGAGTTATCGTCACTCAGTGCCAGGAAAGACTGAGACTGAAGCAGGAAAAGACACGCCTGAGTCAGATTTGTCTGCCAGAGTTTAAATGGGTTTGCTTCTGTCTTTAAATCCTTGGCTTAATTCCAAGATAATGTGTAAGTGCTTTAGGACTTACTGTTATTTTGTATTTTCTGGCTTTTGGCTCTTCTCCATTAACATAATGGCTAACCCTGTAATTGTTATGAAAGAATGAGACCATTTTACCCTGAGCTTGCAAAAGGGTAGAGACAATGTCTATTTTCTTGCTTCTGGAGCCACTCTGGAAAAACCTTATTTTATTATCATTCCAGGGGTGCCCACTTGACATGGCAGAGGATGGGTCCATGGTGAAGCCACTGCGCTCTCACCTAGAAGTGAGCACAATGGTTGGCTGGGGACATTCTGGGAGGATCGGGAGCTTCTCTGCCATTGTCCTGGGAGCAAGAGGCAATCTGTGGTGGGATGCACCCTGGGGGCAGGACCCGGGCATGGGGTCAGAGTGGGCCGGGCCAGAGCACACTGCCTCATCAGGGTGTTGTGGGTGGGGAGGCCCCTGAGCAACTTCCACAGAAAGGGCCTGCTACCCAGCAGGCAACAATGGCCAAGGGAAGACCCCAGTGGCTCTGCTTGAATAAAGACTTTGATCTCCTCTGCCTCCCTTCTTCCCTTCACAGCACATTGGGAGAAAAGGGAGGAGGAAGAAGGAGTTGGGCAGAGACCCTCACCCCTCCACAAACCAAGGCTCTGAGGCTGGGACCTGCTACTCCTTCTGCTAGGAGGTGAGGATGTGCAATGGAAGTGGATTAAAATGGAGTGGACAAGACTTTGAAAAAAACCCCTGTGTCATCCAAGAGATGGAATCGGAATAGAATCACTAAGGGACTAGATGTTTATGAGAAAATAAAGCAATTTCATGTTTGTTTCACTTGTTCCATAAAGTAGTTGGCCACACATGTCTAAGAAGAATTATACCAAACCAATCTAGCTTTTATTTTTTAATTCAAGACTTCTAAATCCACCACATGAATTACACCAAACCAATCTAGCTTTAATTTTTTAATTCAAGACTTCTGCACTCACCATAGATGGGTAATTTCTCTATGCTGATAAAGCCTGTTATATCTTTCTTGCCAGGTGTCTTTTTAGAATACATAGAGAAAGAGGGATATAGGATCTGAGCTCAAAGAGGATCCCAAAGGATGTGGGAAAAATGAAACGCTCATACAGTGTTGGTGAGAATGGAAGTTAGTACGACCTCTGTGGAAAATAGTCTGGAGATTTCTCAAAGAAGGAAAAATAGGACTACCCTTGGATCCAGCAATCCCACTACTGGTTGTTATATACCCAAAGGAAAATAAATCATTATATAAAAAAGACACCTGCACTGTCAGCTGTAGCACTACTCACAACAGCAAAGTCCTGGAATCAACCCAAGCGCCCATCACCAGACGATTGGATTAAAAAGTGGTGCATACATACATCATGGAATACGACTCAGCCATAAAAAAGAATGCTGTCTTTTTCAGCAACATGGATAGAACTGGAGGCCATTATCCTTAGTGAAATGGCCTAGAAACAGAAGATCCAAAACTCCACATTCTTACTTATATGTGCGTACCCCCAGACATACAGAGGAAAATAATAGACACTGGAGACTCCAAATGGTGGGCAGGTGGGAGGGGTGAGGGACCACCTCTTGGGTTCATTGTACACTATTTGGGTTATGAACACACTAAAAGCCCCGATTTCACCACTGTACAATATATTCATGTAAAACAACTGCATTTGTATCCCTAAATCCATAAAAATAAAACATTTAATAAAACTAAAAAAGATTTTGAAAAAAAATAAGAGGTTCATGCCAAACCTGCATGGCATTTCTATAGCTATACCGTGAAGGCCCATCCTTAAACACGCCCTGCTCAGCCTCAGTTCCTTGCACGTGACCTACTTTTTCAAGAAAACATTTATGGAGCACTTCCTGTGCGTAAGACCTTGATGTTAGGAGCTGCAGAGGCGAGACTGTCCCTTACAACCTGGCTTCCTTCTGGATGCTTCCTACCTAGCAAGCACCAGGCAGTAAATAAAATAACATAAGGATGGAGCCATGGCTCTGAGCAGGGGGTGGGCGCTGTGGTGTGGGAAAAGGGGGTGTTTCTCCTTCCCCAGGCAGGAAGAGAGGTAGAGCAGGCATATACTCTGACCCTAGCAGGGCAGGCCGGCAGAGCACAAGCTTCTTTTGCTAAAGGAGCAGGAATAATAAAGAGTAACTTCACGAGGCTGTGTGGGGTGGCTCACACTTGTAATAGCAGTGCTTTGGGAGTCTGAGGCCCAAGAGTTCTAAACCAGGCTGGGGAATATAGCCAGACCCTCATCTCTACAAAAAATAAAAAAATTAGCTGGTGTGGTGGTGCATGCTTGTAGTCCTAGCTACTTGGGGGACTGAGGTGGGAGGATTGTTGAGCCAGGGAGTTTCAGGCTTCAGTGAGCTATGATCGCACCACTGCACTCCAGCCTCGGTGACAGGGCAAGACCCTGTCTCAAAACAAACAAAGCCCAAAAAACCAAGTAACTTAGCTAACTCCTGTTTAAACCTCTTGGACAAACGCTGGCTAGAGCCTTCTGTTGACCATGGATCAGGTGTCACAGCCATTGCTGTCTGGTCAGTAAAATGCGGCCCAGCAAGTGCGGAGATGACAGAGACGGGCATGGGATTGTTGAGCAGGGCTTCACAAAGGACAAAGGTACTGGACACTGAATTTGCTTTGTGTTGATATTATTTCCCCTTTTCCCAAAAAGAGGCATGGGAAGCATGGCACGAATCACTTATGGGCAAGGTGAGACAAATTCTAAAATGGTCCACTGCATGCCAACAATTTCCATTGAAAGCCGCTCCTGCTAAATGCTGAAAAGCCATAAATCATCCAGCCTAATGGATTTTGTCCCATCTATTCAATATCTTCCAGGGCATTGAATTTAGAATGTAATGCATTAAGAAAAAAAAACTCCCTAGAAAATCATATAAGCTTGAACATTTTCGAAGTAAAATCCCTCGTGCTAAAAGCATCCCTACATCCTTGTGACAAGACCTTCACCACTTCTGTCTTGCTGGTCTCCCCATCGCAGACAACGGCTCGCCTCCCAGTGCTGCAGGAAGAACATGGCTGCCTCAACATGAGCCCAGCCCTGCCACTCTAGGTATGGGACCTGGGCAAGCAACATCAGTCTTGCAGCCACAGTTTTCTTGTCCATCCAGTGGACCTAGGGCTATTGTGACTATAAATGAAAAAAGGTTTCATAGAACTGAAGACAGCCCTGACCTTACAGTAGTTGCTTAAAACATGGCAGCCAGCATGATGGTGGTTTAAACGTTCGGGTCCCCTGCTCTCTTTTCCCACGTTTCCTAGTGTCTGGGTTGGAGGCAGCCTTAGCCACCTTCTTACCTTGCCTTCCCTCCTTCCTATCTGTGTTCAGGACAAAATGCATGAGGAATGTCTCTGCTTCATTAAGCAGCAAAACACACAATGATCCTTGTTATTACAGCTGCTATTTCTGGTGGGCGAGGGTCCACCCAGCTCTGGCTCCAGTTAAGCTTCTGACTGGGGAGAGGACCCAGCAGCCTGGCATCCTTTTTTGGGGAAATGGCTGACTAGTTCTTTGACTGGGTGGGGCTATTTTCCAGGCTGCATGAGAAGAGCCTCACCCCTGCTGCTCTGAGGCCAGGCTTCTCCCTGCAGAGCCTGGGTCAGGTCAGCTGGGATTCCAGGGCCGACCAATTTGGTCATGAGGGTTGCTCTAACTCACTGTTCGGGAAACTCAGCCCTGGAAAACAAAACTGTGTTGCGAGATTTCTTCATTCCTTGGTTTGCACACCATCAAATCACTCATGAGTTTAATGTAATTTGAGCTTTTCTCTCAGATGACACCCAATGCAAATACACAGAGGAGCCAAAATGCCTACTTTTTAGGCTTTGTCTTGATTTTTTTTTCTTTTTATAGGCCATGTATCCCAAATCCTTATAAAAGAGAATAACAAAAACACATACAGATAAAACTGATATCCTTTTTCTTTCTTTTTTTTCTTTTCTTCACTTTTTTTTTTTTTTTTTTTTGAGGCAGAGTCTCACTCTGCCACCCCGGCTAGAGTGCAATGGTGTGATCATTACAGTCTCAATTACAGCAGCGATATATCACTATAGCCTCGATCTCCTGGGCTCAAGCAATCCTCCCATCTCAGCCTCCCAAGGAGCTGCGACTACAGGTATGTGCCACACCTGGCTCATTCTTTTGATTTTTGGTAGAGATGAGGTCTCACTGTTTCCCAGGCTGATCTTGAACTCCTGAGCTCATGTAATCCACCCACCTTGGCCTCCCAAAGTGCTGGGATTACAGGCATGCATCACTGTGCCCAGCCAAAACTGACATTCTTTTTTTTTTTTTTTTTTTTTTTTTTTTTTTTGAGACGGAGTCTTGCTCTGTCGCCCAGGCTGGAGTACAGTGGCCGGATCTCAGCTCACTGCAAGCTCCGCCTCCCGGGTTTACGCCATTCTCCTGCCTCAGCCTCCCGAGTAGCTGGGACTACAGGCGCCCGCCACCTCGCCCGGCTAGTTTTTTGTACTTTTTAGTAGAGACGGGGTTTCACCGTGTTAGCCAGGATGGTCTCGATCTCCTGACCTCGTGATCCGCCCGTCTCGGCCTCCCAAAGTGCTGGGATTACAGGCTTGAGCCACCGCGCCCGGCCAAAACTGACATTCTTTTTGCCATTAGTATCCAATTAGAAAGAAAGCTTAATTCAGAAAAATGTTCTTGACTGTGTCCCTGAGCATGAGGAAGGCATAGGGAGGGGGAATGTTTATTCACCGCCGTAGTTAGTTCTTTCAGCCTGGGCAGTGGCGTGGTTCTGTGAGACTCTGTGTCCTTCCAGCAGATAGGTACCTGCTGCTGCTGCTTTTTTTTTTTTCAGAGACGGAGTCTCGTTCTGTTGCCCAGGCCGGAGTGCAGTGGCACGATCTTGGCTCACTGCAACCTCTGCCTCCCAGGTTCTAGCAATTCTCCTGCCTCAGCCTCCTGAATGGGTGGAACTATAGGTGCATGCTGCCACGCCCGGCTAATATTTTGTGTTTTGGTAGAGATGGGGTTTCACCGTGTTGCCCAGGCTGGTATTAAGCTCCTGAAACCAGGAAATCCACCTGTCTCAGCTTCCCAAAGTGCTAGGATTACAGGTGTGAGCCACTGTGCCTGGCCAGTACCTGCTTCTTGGCTTTGGGATATATATGGTATATACTGAAGGCCTCCCTTGACCACTTCGCCTTGGGATATCTAGTGTGTGGCATCCGTGCCGTTTCTCTCCTCTGCACATGGCAGACATTGTGAATGACACACAGGGCTTTTTCCGGTGTGGCCTCAGAATGCCTCTTGGCCCAATACTCCAGAAAATTACCAACATCCATCCGTGTAGACAGAAGGAATAAATTCCAGTGGTCATCCCAGGGCTCAGGCTATCATGTGAGCCTGGATTTATGAGATGTTGGCAGCTACCTTGGGGCAGAGAATGAAGAGGACCTGTTCTCTCCTGAAACTCAAACCATTAACTGCTTCTCATATACTGGTTGACCTGGAAAACAGTTTTAGAAAGAGCAGTTGGTGAAACTGTTTATTGAAGTCATGCATTCCCAATTAGTTAGGCCATTGTCATTCCAAAGATAATACAAGTCAATGAGATATTGCATTTCTGAGAAAGGAAAATTCACTCAGGCAGGAAGCAGACATCTGTGGTCATTTGGGATGCTGGCTGCTTAGGGCTCCCTCTGGGGACACCTCTGTCTTCTGGCACCTTTGCCAGATCATAGATGAGCTGGTGGAGCTCCTGGCAGATAGAACATCTCTTCCAGGGCTGAGATTCCATAAGCAATAGGGGTAAATGGCTGGGCTAGAGAATGAGAGACAGGGAGAGACCAGGGACACAGTGGATTCCCCTGCCCCTCCTGGCAGAGCAGATATCCTGTGTGCCATTACAGCTATGGGTGATGGCCCTTGTCCATGAGCCGCTCCCCTCAGCCTGCCAGGCCACTCCCCAGCTCTGACAATGCATTCACCGCTGTGGGTGCAAAGAACCTGGACTGACATCCTTTTCTGAGGCACAGGCCGGGCTCGTACAAGGGTCTTTTCTGGCCACACATGCTTCTGCTCAGCCATCAGGTGAAATCAATTCGCTTTAGATGTAAGATTTCCATGATGACACTGTGGACACCATCAGCCGCCTGCCCACCTTCTGTCTGCTTCCTCCTTCCTAACAGAACCCTATCTCAGGGAGGACTCGGATAAGCCTCGCGATCCTGTGGACCAGAGACTGGCTCATCCATCCAGGCCAAGCGTCAGGGCGCCCCCGTCCAGGCAGCTGCCCTGTAATGGGAATATTCGGGGCGAGAGAGTTTTGACCAGGGATTCCCCACCATGCCTCATCCTTGCTTCACTTTTCCCCCTCCAGGGATGAGTAAGAAGCGGCCACCAGTTAGCCTGTTTCTGGCTTCCATGTTGTGGGCGGCTCCCTGTCCTAGCTGACAACTCAGGCTCAAGGTCTCAGGGGTGCCATTAGAGCCTTGTCAATCTGGAGGAGTTACAGGGACACTTGTGAAGTCCAGCAGAGGTTAGGAAGGAATGCATACGAGAAATGCTCTTTCTCGTAGTCCCTTCCTCCCCCAGTGACTTTAATCATATCTGCTTGCTCTCCAGTGAAGGGACAAACAGAGGGACATCAGGGTGCAGAAAAGTCCCCTCTTCCTGAGGCAGATATGCTGACTGCAAAAGGAAAAACACTGCCTGGCCAACATGCCTGCCTTGCTGGCCTATTCTGTGGCTGTGACCAGGAATTTCAAGGAGGGGATTCTGTGTCGGGGAGGACCCTGTCATCACGTGCTGGGAGATGACAGCTCATAAGAGCCACATTCCCAGGTGTGCTCAGCCCTCTTCCTCTGCAGCCTGCAATTCTGCAGCATTCCAAGGACTGGGCTCTAGTTCTCTTCACACCTGAAGCCATCTCCAGGAGAGCTATAAGTGACATCACAATGGCAGAGATAATGATAACTACTACTTATTAAAAGCTATATATTAATATTAACCATGTGCTCTGCATGGATCATCTACTCCTTCTGCGATACTGCAGAAAACGTGGTATTGTGCTCAATTTACAGACAAGGAAAACTGAAGCCTATAGATACCCAGACACTCACCCAGGTACGCAGAGCAGGAAGGAGAGCTCAATAGCTTCTGGGCCTTTTGGCTAAGATCAAGTGTAGTATCTGCTATCAGTTTAACATTTGATACTGAAGCAGTGTTATCTCACACTGAGGAAATCAAGGATGCGGACACACAAGAAGCGAGTTTAAGAGTGGAGATTTAATAGGTGAGAGAAAGAGAAAAGTGTTCTCTCCCGCAGCAAGAGAGGCTCCCGAGTGGGTCTTCCGGTTTTGTGGTGAAATGCATAGGGTTTTACAGACCAGCCTGAGGAGATGGTGTCTGATTTACATAGGTCCCAAAGATTGGTTGGAGCAGGCAGGCCATTGACACAGCACAAAGCTGGCTGCCCCATCCTAATATTTTTTTATGCAGATGGGTTCTCTATCTGGTTGGTGCCATGTGGCCCGTTCCTTTACTGCACACATGGTTGACAAAGAAGGGAACACGGAGCCTCCATGTTGCACATGCCTGATCTCCAGGTAGCCTTTTCCTATTGGCACAACTGCCGATATTCACCCGTGTGAGCTTCTAGCTTGCTTTTCTATGTCTGCAGCTTGATTTTTCGGGCTGCTCTTTGTTAGAAAAGAAATGATTTGGGGACTGCTTTTTATTAAAAGGGAAACTTTACCAAGGACTCTCTTACCCTCATTAACTGCCGAAATAATTTCTTCTTAGCTCCTGTATCAATATATCCTGTACTAGAGGACAATCTATCAAATGAGTTTTTGGAGGAGGGAGATGGGATCGGAGTGTGCTGAGACTACTTCACACATTGACATACGCTGCAGTACCTCGAGGATTGGAGCATGCCCTTGGGATAAGTTAAACAAAAAGTAGAACTTAGATCCCATCAGAGGCTGGTGTATCCGTACGGGGTACCCCTTTCACTGGGCAGCAGTGCCTTCCATACACCAGTGCCCATCCTGCCGCCAGTCCCCCTCCAAGTCCTGCTCTTCCCTGGGGTCCGGCCTGGGCAGTGAGAGAGTGAAGCTGGCATTGATTAGTCTGTTGGCTCCCGGTCTGCTCTCAGATCAAGGGGGTGGGGACAATGTTTTAGGCAACACACGAAACCCTCATTCCCCCATGGGAACCAAAGGTCTCAATGTCATTTTAGAGCTGACGACACAGAAGCCCAGGGATGGAAATGGCCAGTTTTGAGCCTCTCAGGGCAGCGGTGGGACCTTCTGCTCTTAACCTGGGGCCAGTGCTGTCTCTCAGACCAGTCTAGCCAGATCAGGGCCTGCTTTTCAGGGGATGCGGCCTTTGTCCGCCACCCTGCAGGTCCTGGAGGATGAATGTGGCTCTAAGTTAACTGAATGTTGACAACAAAAGGTCTTGCAAAACGGGCAGATGTTCCATTTGTAGCAATGCCTTGGGGATCCTAAGGAGATGGCCCCCACAGATGCTGTTGGGCTTTATGTAAGCACGTGGCTAAGTGAGAGAAGCTTTGAGCTCTGACCCAGTGTTTAAATCAAGGGCCAGTGGTACAACCGATAGTCTAGCACACGCCTAATGTTTTCTGAATCCTTTTTAGGGTCACTTACATTATAGAGCTGCCTCATCTACGCCTCTGCCACAACAACCCTGGGAGGGGCATCTTGACATGGAAAAAGTGAGGCTCAGGAAGACTGCGTGACTTACCCAAGGTTACATGGCCTGTAGGCAACTGAACCAGTCCTTGAATTCAGAGCTGCCTGAATCAAGCTCCCACATTTTCAACATGTGACCACACTCCTCCATGCTGAGGACGTTTCTGCTTGCAAACTGGTGTTTTTCTGGAAGAACAAAGGCCATACCAGACAAATCTGCCTTATAATGAAAGGCAGAATACCACCTTATTCCATATGGGTAAGCCTGGGGACCAGGTGCCTGGACCTGTGAGGTGAGTGTGACTCCAGGGAGGTGAGGAACATAGCCAGGCTGCCTCACCTACCTCCCCTAGGCAGCAGCCCCCGAGTGGATCCACACAAACTGCAAGGACTTTTGGAATGGACTGAATTGTTCCCCCACAAAATTCACAGGTTGAAGCCCTACCCACCAGTGTGACTGCATTAGGAAACAGGGTCTGTAAGGAGGTAATGAAGGTCAAATGAGGCCAGGCTGGGAGTAGTGGCTCATGCCTGTAATTCCAGCACTTTGGGAGGCCGAGGCGGGTGAATCACTTGAGGTCATGAGTTTGAGACCAGCCTGGCCAACATTGCAAAACCCCGTCTCTACTAAAAATACAAAAATTAGCTGGGCATGGTGGTATGTGCCTGTAGTCTCAGCTACTTGGGAGGCTGAGGCAGGAGAATCACTTGAACCCAGGAGGTGGAGGTTGCAGTGAACCAAGATCGCGTCACTGCACTCCAGCCTGGGTGACAGAGTGAAACTCCATTTCACACACAGACACACACACACGCACAAATGTTTAAAAGAGGTTCTAAGGATGAGGCCTTAATTCACTGAACTGGTGTTCTTAGAAGTAGGGAAAGAGACAGCAGAGCTCACTCTCTCTCTGCAGGTGCACAGAGAAAAGTCTGCATGAGGACACAGCAAGAAGGCGGCCATGTACACACTAGGAATGTTACAGGAAAGGGGTCCCAATCCAGACCCAAAGAGAGGGTTCCTGAATCTTGCACAAGAAAGGTCTATGGATCAGGGCAAGTCCATAGAGTAAAGTGAAAGCAAGTTTATTAGGAAAGTGAAGGAATAAAGAATGGCTATGCCATGGGCAGAGCAGCCCTGAGGGCTGCTGGTTGCCCATTTGTATGGTTATTTCTTCAAGATGTGCTAAACAACAGGTGGATTATTCATGCCACCCCTTTTGAGACCATGTAGGGTAACTTCCTGATGTTGCCATGGCATTTGTAAACTGTCAGGGTGCCTGTGGGAGTGTAGCAGTGAGGACGACCAGAGGTCACTCTTGTGGCCATCTTGGTTTTGGTGGGATTTAGCTGGCTTCTTCACTGCAACCTGTTTTATCAGCAAGGTCTTTATAATCTGTATCTTGTGCCAACTTCCTGTCACATCCTGTGACTCAGAATGCCTTCACTGTCTGGGAATGCAGCCCAGTAGGTCTCTGCCTCATTTTGCCCAGCTCCTACTCAAGATGGAGTTGCTCTGGTTCACACACCTATGACAAAACTGCAAGGACTTTTGGAATGGACTGAATTGTGTCCCCCGCCAAATTCATAGGTTGAAGCCCTACCCCGCAGTGTGACAGTATTTGAAAATAGGTGCTATAAAAAGGTAATTAAGGTTAAGCGAGGCCCTAAAAATGAGGCCTTAATCCACTGAACGGGTGTCCTTAGAAGAGAAAGAGGTCGGGAGCGATGACTCATGCCTGTAATCCCAGCAACTTTGGGAGACTGAGGTGGGCAGATCGTGAGATCAGGAGATGGAGACTATCCTGGGTAACATGGTGAAACCCTGTCTCTACTAAAACTACAAAAATTAGCCGGGCATGGTGGTGCGTGCCTGTAGTCCCAGCTACTCAGGAGGCTGAGGCAGGAGAATTGCTTGAATCCGGGAGGCAGAGGTTGCAGTGAACCGAGATTGCGCCACTGCACTCCAGCCCAGTGACAGAGTAAGACTCTGTCTCAAAAAAAAAAAAAAAAAAAAAAGGGAAAGAGACACTGGAGCGCTCTCTCTTTCTCTCTCTCTCTCTATCTCTCTCTCTGCAGATGCACAGAGAAAAGGTTGCATGAGGACACAGCAAGAAGGCAGCTGGGTACACACCAGGAAGAGAGGCCTCACCTGAAACCAACCTGAGGGCACCTACAGGGCTTATAGACCTGTAAAAAGATCAATGTCTGTTTAAGACACCCAGTTTGTGGTATTTTGTTATGCTGTCTGAGCATATTAATAGTTTTTTTTTTTTTTTCAGAGATCCTCAAAGCTCACATTCCAACATAACACAGGAGTGAAAGCACAGGCTTTGAAGTCAGGAAGGACCAAGATCTCAACCTGGCTTCCCATTCAGCAGGACCTTGGCTTCATCTCTAGGATCCTGTTTCATAAGATTGATACGAAAATTAATTGAAGCAATGCATAGGAAATGCTTGTCATGGTATGTGGAACATGTAAGGATATTACTATTATCCTTATTGTAATTGCCTTTGCAAAAAATTATGTAAGTGAGAAAATTATGGCTTTGGGGGAGATCTGATCTGGCCAATCCCCCTTTTGCCTTTAGCCTTCAACTGCCCTTAATTATTCCTGGGCTTAGGCTAAGCTAACTTTGGGAAACATTTAGTTTATAGTTTAAATGATAATAGCCTTTCCACCAAATTCAACCACTTTTGTAAAGCTAATGAGAGACCACCAGGCTAGGAGGATAGAGGAACCTGAATTTGGCTAAGGTGGATACATAGACAATTGCCAGCCATTATTCTGGAGGTCACAAGATATGCAGCTTCCCCAATTATTCCTGCAGATAACATCACTACTGTAGAAGGTTAAGATTGGCCTTTTGAGATGTCTTTTCAGGTTTTCTGCAGGTCTCACACTGATAATGGCTCCACCTGGATCCCCCAAGGGCTCCTGTGGTCCTACCTAGAAGTGACTCAGCTCAGGAGGACCATTTCCCACACCCCTCTGATGGCACCCCCAACCAATTGGCAGCAAGCACCCATTGCCTAGGCACCCTCACCCCTTTCTGCAAACTACCTTTGAAAAACCCTGGCCCCTGAATTCTTGGGGAGACTGATTTGAGTAATAACAAGAGTCCAGTCTCCCGTTCAGCTGGCTCTGTGTGAATTAAACCCTTTCTCCATTGCAATTCCCCTGCCTTAATAAATAGGCTGTATCTGGGCTGCAGGCAAGAAGAGTCCATTGGGTAGTTACATTATGAGGTTATCTTTACTCTGATGGAGCTGGCAGATGGTACTTGGGTTCAACTGCTCTGAGTTTTTCTAGCTGTGGTCCATTGTTCCAAAGCACACATCCTGACTCTAGGGTGTCACTGGGGTCTGGTACAGGTAGTTAGGCATGAGCAGGGCCGGAGAGGGCTCTCCCCTACCCACCAGGAATGTCAGGTGATGGTCTCAGGTGATGGTGTGACAATGATCACACTGCCCTTCTAGAAGTGATTATTCGGCACCCTGGGCCAGGGAGAGACAAGCTCCTGAAGATCCACAGCTGTTAACGTTTAAGTGTTAATTTAATGCAGGTGCCAGGGAGAAGCAAAAACGGCTTCCAATAAAGTCTAAGTTATTGGACTAGTGAGCTCAGGCATGCGCGTTAAGCCACAAAATGGTGGAGTATGACTTTTCGGGGGGCCTCCATGGGAAAAGGGAGCGTGCTGCATACAACTTCCTAAACCCACTGTGTGTGCCCACATCCCAGGCGTCAGGCCCCCTCTCTGCATGTGGGCATCCCACCCTAAGGGAAGAATTATGGGAAAGGGCTGCAAGATGCCAGAAGTGGGCCAGGCTATAAAGTCCTAGGATCAAGTTTAAATGCCGCACTTGTTCTTCAAGTTGCCAGCTTGAGACGCTTCCAAGTAAGTGTACTTTCCTTTCTTTCCTGCTCTCTCTTGCTCTGAAACTTGCCTCGGTCTCTTTTTCTGCCTTGTGCCTCTCAGTCGATTCTTTCTTCTGAGGAGGCAAGAACTGAGGTTGGTGCAGACCTGTATGGATTCACTGCCAGTAACTCGGACACCTTCCACCAGTAACAGGGGGAGTCCGCAGGGATTGGTGGCCCATTTTTAGCATATAACAAGTTTGTGAAGTGTCAGCCATCAGCCTGCAACGATGCTACACAGGCTAACCAACACATCATGTTCCTTTGCTTTTGGCTAGAATTAAACAGAGTCACCATAGAAACACGGCTTATCTCTAATGACCAGAAGCTGAGTTCAATGGATATTCATGTCCTTGATTTATAAGAAAATTGGAGCATAAAATACCTATTATCTTATCATAGATCCTACAGGTCCCATGAGGAGAAAAGAAAGAAAAGCAGTCCTATGTAAACCAAAAATAAAACTCAAAGCTCCTCCCTCCCCACTTCAAGTTGTCCCACCCAGATCGAACCAATGTCAGTCTTACATGTATTGATTGATGTATTGTGTCTCTCCTATAAAAGCAAGCTGTACCCTGACCCCCTTGGGCACATGTTGTCAGGCTCTCCTGAGGCTGTGTTACGGGCATGTCCTTAACCTTTGGCAAAATCAGCTTTCTCAATTGACTGAGACCCGTCTCAGATATTTTGGGTTCACACCAAGTGGGTGAAAAGGTCAGGCACCCTGGCTGAAATTACTGCAGTAGTTTTGGGTATTTTTCTCCCAGAAATTTTATAGCAATAATGCACTATAGTGTTCAAGACCTGCTTGCTTTTTAATTATCTATGGCTTAAGCATGTACTATTCTTCTGCTACTCTGTTCTGATTTGCCTGAAACCAAGGCATGTAGAGAAGCTGTGAAGGCATTCCACACCTGCCATCGTGTGTCTGTGCATCGGCTCCACACCTGGTGAGTACGTGGTCCTCACACTGCTGGGTGGCAGCGCAGGAGGTGTCTTTAGTGACATGTTGTTGTGTTACCTTTTATGTGCAGGGCATAATTGATGAACCGGATTTGTCACATTCAATAGCCCCAGGAAAAGCTTTGTCCTGGATGCCTGCAGGGCTCCATGTCACAGGGAGGAGAGGAGCCACTTCTACCCTCTCTCTGATACTTCGGCATCCAGGGTCTCACTGACCCTGGGGCCAATTCCTGAGGATAGTAAACAACTCACCCAGGATGTGCCTTTCTTATTCAAAGGAACTCATCCAGCACCCACACCCCCAACCACCTCTTTCATTGGTCCTCACACTCCAGGCCACCATTCACCTGCCCTTATCATCTCAGAGCTGGGTGCCAGACTGCTAGGAACAGCCCCTATGCCCACAGCATGCTGAAATTATTCACTGTCCAGCCCTCAGCCTGCTGCCGCTGCCTGGCCCACACCTTCCTACAGAAGGCACAATAAAGGTTCTTCTTCACACCTCACCCACCCACCCCCATGCATTGTGACCAACCTGGTACATCCCTGTGTGGCCCTGCCTGGTGTGCCCTGTCTCCTGTGTAAACCAAAAATAAAATTAAAAGCCCCACAACCGACTAAATGGATCTCTTCCCTCAGCCAAGGAAATTCCAAAGTCAACCTGAAAAACGAGTTCAGGTCATGAAGCAGAGGTCAGATATCCCCTCCTCCCGTTGAAATTCAGGCACAGCTGACCAGCATTAACATTAAAATGAGATCTTAAGACTGATAGAACAGACTCTAGCCATAAGATACCAAATTCTAACATCACGCTAGTATAGCATCACATGACAGATGGCAGGCCCTGAAAGAAATCAAAGTATTTTATCCCAAAATATATTTCTTTGACATATTTTTATTTTTATTTCTTTATTGATTTTTATAGAGACAATGTCTCGCTATGTTGCCCAGGCTGGTTTCAAACTCCTGGGCTCAAGCAATCCTGCCTCAGCCTCCTAAAGTGCTGGGATTACAGGTGTGAGCCACTGCACCCAGCCTCTTTGACATATTTTGAAACGGCCCTGCAAAGCTACCTCTCGTAGGGAAAATCTACATTCTCCAGAGAATCCCCTTCCCTTTCTAGGTCTTTTCTTGATCCAGGAGAGATTAAGAATCTGGTATCTTTTTAGGTTTGATAAGAGATATTTGCCATCTATTCTCTCTGAAGCCTGCTACCCAGAGGCTTCAACTACATAATAAGTGTCAGGCCTCTGGGCCCAAGCCAAGCCATCGCATCCCCTGTGACTTGCACGTATAGGCCCAGATGGCCTGAAGTAACTGAAGAATCACAAAAGTGCAAATGCCCTGCCTCGCCTAACCGATGACATTCCACCACAAAAGAAGTGAAAATGGCCGGTCCTTGCCTTAAGTGATATTATCTTGTGAAATTCCTTTTCCTGGTTCATCCTGGCTCAAAAAGCTCCCCCACTGAGCACCTTGTAACCCCCACTCCTGCCCGCCAGAGAACAATCCCCCTTTGACTGTAATTTTCCTTTACCTACCCAAATCCTATAAAACGGCCCCACCCTTATCTCCCTTTGCTGACTCTCTTTTCGGACTCAGCCGCCTGCACCCAGGTGAAATAAACAGCCATGTTGCTCACACAAAGCCTATTTGATGGTCTCTTAACATGGACGCGCATGACATTTTGGTGCCGTGACTCGGATCAGGGGACCTCCCTTGGGAGATCAATCCCCTGTCCTCCTGCTCTTTGCTCCATGAGAAAGATCCACCTATGACCTTGGGTCCTCAGACCCAACAGCCCAAGGAACATCTCACCCATTTTAAATTGGGTAAGTGACCCCCTTTTTACTCTCTTCTCTTTCTCACTATTTCTTAATCTCTTTCTCCTTTCAATCTTGGCACCACCCTTCAATCTCTCTCTTCTCTTAATTTCAATTCCTTTCATTTTCTGGTAGAGACAAAGGAGACAGGTTTTATCCGTGGAACCCAAAATGCTGGCGCTGGTCACGGACTGGGGAAGGCAGCCTTCCCCTGGTGTTTAATCATTGCAGGGACGCCTCTCTGATTACTCACCCATGTTTCAGGGGTGTCTGACCATGCTGCGGGAACGCCTGCCTTGGTCCTTCACCCTAAGCAGCAAGTCCCGCTTTTCTGGGGGGAGGGGCAAGCACCCCAACCCCTACCTTCCCTGTTGTAAAGGTAAACTGAGGCTGGAGCCAAACTGGGAACGAAGACACAAGGCAAATGGCAGTGAGAATAGCCTTTATTAGGACTCTCGGGCGAGGTTCCTCGGTCCAAAGGTGCGGGCCGATGAAGTCGCGCTGAGGGAGGAGGGTATGGGCTTTTTATAGCCCGAGAGGTAGGGAAGCTGGTTGTGCAAACAGGGCCTGGGGGGTCTTGAAACTACTAGGACAGGAGTTGAGTAAGGGTCATGAGGAAGGGGTCTTTGGAAACTGTTAACCGAAACTGCTGTTTACGAACTTGTGGAATGCAGGTGAGCTGCAGGTCATGGGGGAGTGTGGTTGCCCAGCCAGAACTCTGACACATGTAAGTCTGCGGGTGTGTACAAGGGTGAAGGGAGTCTTTAACAAAAGGCCTGCTACATGGGGTAATGCCGCCATGTTGGGTCTAGATTCCTGCCTAACACCTGTCTCTACCCCTTCTCTGCTTTTCTGGGGGAGGGGCAAGTACCCCAACCTCTTATTTTTGGTGCCCCCTCTTATTTTTGCGCCCCCTCTTATTTTTGTGCCCTGATCTCTTATTTTTGAGCCCCAATCCCTTAGTTCCACGCCCCGATCCCTTTCACGCTTTTCTGGAGGGCAAGGACCCCCGAACTCCTTCTCTCTGTATCTCTACTCTCTGTTTTATCTGGGCTTGCCTCCTTCACTATGAGCAACCTTCCACCCTCCATTCTTCCTTCTTCTCCCTTAGCCTGTGTTCTCAAGAACTTAAAACCTCTTCAACTCACACCTGACCTAAAACCTAAATGCCTTATCTTCTTCTGCAACACCACTTGGCCCCAATACAAACTTGACAATGGCTCTAAATAGCCAGAAAATGGCACTTTAGATTTTTCCATCCTACAAGATCTAAATAATTGTCGTAAAATGGGCAAACGGTCTGAGGTGCCTGACATCCAGGCATTCTTTTACACATTGGTCCCTCCCTAGTCTCTGTTCCCAATGCAACTCGTCCCAAATCTTCCTTCTTTCCCTTCTGCCTGTCCCCTTAGCCCCAACCCCAAGCGTCGCTGAGTCTTTCTAATCTTTCTTTCTACAGACCAATCTGACCTCTCCTCTCCTCGCCAGGCTGAGCTAGGTCCCAATTTTTCCTCAGCCTCTGCTCCCCAACCCTGTAATCCTTTTATCACCTCCCCTCCTCACACCTGGTGGCTTACAGTTTCTGGCTTACAGTTTCCTTCCACGGCTAGCCCTCCCCCACCTGCCCAGAAATTTCCTCTTAAAAAAGTGGCTACAGCTAAAGGCATAGTCAAGGTTAATGTTCCTTTTTCTTTATCTGACCTCTTCCAAATCATAGTGTTTAGGCTCTTTTTCATCAAATATAAAAAACCCAGCCCAGTTCATGGCCCGTTTAGCAGCAATCCTGAGACACTTTTCAGCCCTAGACCCTGAAAGGTCAGAAGGCTGTCTTATTCTTAATATGCATTTTATTTTATTACTCAATCTGCTCCTGACATTAAACAAAACTCCAAAAATTAAATTCTGGCCCTCAAACCCCACAACAGGACTTAATGAACCTCGCCTTCAAGGTGTACAATAATAGAGTAGAGGCAGCCAAGTAGCAACTTATTTCTGAGTTGCAATTCCTTGCCTCCACTGTGAGACAAACCCCAGCCACATCTCCAGCATACAACTCCAAACACATGAACCGCAGCTGCCAGGGGTTCCTCCAGAACCTCCTCCCCAAGGAGCTTGCTACAAGTGCTGGAAATCTGGCCACTGGGCCAAGGAATGCCCATAGCCCGGGATTCCTCCTAAGCCGTGTCCCATCTGTGCAGGACCCCACTGGAAATCGGACTGTTCACCTCGCCCAGCAGCCACTCCCAGAGCCCCTGGAGCTCTGGCCCAAGGCTCTCTGACTGTCTCCTTCCCAGATCTTCTCGGCTTAGTGGCTGAAGACTGACGCTGCCCCATTGCCTCGGAAGCCTCCTGGACCATCACAGATGCGTTGGGTAACTCTTACAGTGGAGGGTAAGTCCGTCCCCTTCTTAATCAATATAGAGGCTACTCACTCCACATTACCTTCTTTTCAAGGGCCTGCTTCCCTTGCCTCCATAACTGTTGTGGGTGTTGACGGCCAGGCTTCCAAACCTCTTAAAACTCCCCAATTCTGGTGCCAATTTGGACAACATTCTTTTATGCATTCCTTTTTAGTTATCCTCACCTGCCCAGTTCCCTTATTAGGCCAATACATTTTAGCTAAATTATCTGCTTCCCTGACTATTCCTAGGCTACAGCCACACCTCATTGCTGCCTTTTCCCCCAGTTCAAAGCCTCCTTTGCGTCTTCCCCTTGTATCCCCCCACCTTAACCCATAAGCATAGGATACCTCTCCTTGGCGACTGATCATGCACCCTTTACCATCTCATTAAACCCAATCACGCTTTAAATCCCACAGCACGCTTTAAAAGGATTAAAGCCTGTTATCACTCGCCTGCTACAGCATCGCCTTTTAAAGCTTGTAAACTCCCCTTACAATTCCTCCATTTTACCTGTCCTAAAACCAGACAAGCCTTACAGGTTAATTCAAGATCTATACCTTATCAACCAAATTGTCTTGCCTATCCACCCCGTGGTGCCAAACCCATATACTCTCCTATCCTCAATACCTCCCTCCACAACCCAGTATCCTGTTCTGGATCTCAAACATACTTTCTTTACTATTCCTTTACACCCGTCATCCCAGCCTCTCTTCGCTTTCACTTGGACTGACTCTGACACCCATCAGGCTCAGCAAATTACCTGGGCTGTACTGCTGCAAGGCCTCACAGACAGCCCCCATTACTTCAGTCAAGCCCAAATTTCTTCCTCATCTATTACCTATCTCGGCATAATTCTCATAAATACACACTTACTCTCCCTGCTGATCGTGTCCGGCTAATCTCCCAAACCCCAATCCCTTCTACAAAACAACAACTCCTTTCCTTCCTAGACATGGTTAGTGTGGTCAGAATTCTTACACAAGAGCTGGGACTGCGTCCTATAGCCTTTCTGTACAAACAACTTGACCTTACTGTTTTAGCCTAGCCCTCATGTCTGCGTGCAGTGGCTGCCACTACTTTAATACTGTTAGAGGCCCTAAAAATCACAAACCATGCTCAACTCTCTACAATTCTTATAACTTCCAAAATCTATTTTCTTCCCCCAACCATCGCTCAGGACAATGCTTATGCTGATAAGTTAGCTAAAAAAGCAGCCAGTGTTCCAAATTCTATCCCTCACGGCAGTTTTCCTCCTTCACATCGGCCACTTCCAACTATCAATTTCTTCCCACACAAGGCAAATGGTTAAAATATCTCATTCCAGTCTCACAGGCCCATTCTATTCTGTCGTCATTTCATAGCCTCTTCCATGTAGGTTACAAGCCGCTAGCCCGTCTCTTAGAACCTCTCATTTCCTTTCAATCATGGAAATCTGTCCTCAAGGAGATCACTTCTCAGTGTGCCATCTGCTAGTCTACTGCCCCTCAGGGATTGTGCAGGCCCCCTCCCTTACTTACACATCAAGCTCAGGGATTTGCCCCTGCCCAGGACTGGCAAATGAACTTCACTCACATGTCAGAAAACTAAAATACCTCTTAGTCTAGGTAGATACTTTCACTGGATAAGTAGAGGCCTTTCCCACGGGGTCTGAGAAGGCCACCGCGGTCATTTCTTCCCTTCTGTCAGACATAATTCCTCGGTTTGGCCTTCCTACCTCTATACAGCCTTTAATAGTCAAATCACCCAAGCAGTTTCTCAGGCTGTTGGTATTCAGTGAAACCTTCATATCCTTTACCTTCCTCAATCTTCAGGAAAGGTAGAATGGACTAATGGTCTTTTAAAAACACACTTCACCAAGCTCAGTCACCAACTTAAAAAGGACTAAACAATACTTCTGCCACTTTCCCTTCTCAGAATTCAGGCCTGTCCTCGGAATGCTACAAGTTCCAGCCCATTTGAGCGCCTGTGTGGACACTCCTTTTTATTAAGTCCCAGTCTCATTCCAGACACCAGACCAACTTAGACTGTAGCCCAAAAAACTTTCATCCCTAGTGTCTTCTGTCTAGTCATACTCCTATTCACCGTTCTCAACTACTCATAAATGCCCTGCTCATGTTTACACTGCCGGTTTACATTGTTTCTCCAAGCCATCACAGCTGATATCTCCTAGTGCTATCCTAAACCACTCTAAATTCCCTCTTAAAGTAAATAAATAATCTTTGCTAGCAAGGCTATGCTGAGCCTCCTTAAGCACTCTAATCAGATGTCCTAGGTCCTCCCAATTCTTAGTCCTTTAATACCTGTTTTCTCTCCTTTTCTTATTCAGACCTTGTGTCTTCCGTTTAGTTTTTCAATTCATACAAAACCACATCCAGGCCATCACCAATCATTCTATACGACAAATGTTTCTTCTAACGACCCCACAATATTACCCCTTACCACAAAATCTTCCTTCAGCTGAATCTCTCCCACTCTAGGTTCCCACGCCGCCCCTAATCCCGCTTGAAGCAGCCCTGAGAAACATCGCCCATTCTCTCTCCATACCACCCCCCAAAAAATTTTCACCGCCCCAACACTTCACACCATTTTGTTTTATTTTTCTTATTAATATAGGAAGGCAGGAATGTCAGGCCTCTGAGCCCAAGCCAAGCCATCGCATCCCCTGTGACTTGCCCAGATGGCCTGAAGTAACTGAAGAATCACAAAAGAAGTGCAAATACCCTACCTCGTCTTAACGGATGACATTCCACCACAGAAGAGGTGAAAATGGCCGGTCCTTGCCTTAAGTGATATTATCTTGTGAAATTCCTTTTCCTGGCTCATCCTGGCTCAAAAAGCTCCCCCACTGAGCACCTTGTAACCCCCACTCCTGCCCACCAGAGAACAACCCCCTTTTGACTGTAATTTTCTTTACCTACCCAAATCCTATAAAACGGCCCCACCCTTATCTCCCTTTGCTGACTCTCTTTTCGGACTCAGCCGCCTGCACCCAGGTGAAATAAACAGCCATGTTGTTCACACAAAGCCTGTTTGGTGGTCTCTTCACACGGACGCACGTGACAGTAAGAACCTTGGTCTCTACAACCTCTCATTTTAACCCAGAGACTCCCTTCTATTGATTCCAATTCTTTAGAAAATAACTTAACTCTTTCTGAAACCACCTTTGCAAAATTATAACTGAGGAAATTATGACAGTGAAAGAAATCAGACCTAACCGACTCCATCTTGCTTCTAACTTTTAAGCTGTTTTTGTTTATTGCTGAGCATAGACCAAACTAACTTTGGGAAGGAATTCAGTTCATGGTTTGACTCTGAAACAAAATTGATAGCAGCCCTTTCCTGAAAAGACCCCCTTCTTTCCTGGGGACCGGTCTGCCTTTGCAGGACTAACAAATTAGCTACAAGATAGAAATTATAGTTTAGGGGTCATGCAGCCTCTGGCTCCAAGAGTCTTAATCTCCCCAAATCGCTCTTGGGGATAACATCACTATTGTAAAACCTAAGATCAGTGCTTGAGATATTTTGCAGCCCCTGCACTCACTCAGTGGATCAGCTGACACCACCCAGACCAGTAATGTGGCTCAACCAGTTCTGCCATCCCACCTAGGAACAGAAAATGGCAAGAAAAACTCACTTCAATTTATGATTCCATCTCCAACCTGACCAATCAGCACCCCCCCTTCCCAAGCCTCTACCTGCCAAATTATCTTTAAAAACTCTGATCACCAAATGCTCAGAGAGACTGATTTGAGTAATAATAAAACTCTAGTCTCCTGCAAGCTGGCTCTGCATGAATTACTCTTTCTCTATTGCAATTCCGCTGTCGTAATAAATTGGCTCTGTCTAGGCAGCAGGCAAGACGAACCTATTGGGAGGTTACATTTCAACCAACTGTCAATCAGAAAATCTTGGAATCCACCTGGAAGTCCTCCCCACCCCACACTGTGACTGCTAGAAGTTGTCCCGCCTTCCTGGACCAAACTACCAATCTACACCTTACACATATTGATTGATGCCTGGGTTTAACTTCTGTCCCCCTAAAATGCATGAAACCAAGCTGTAACCCAACCACCTTGGGCACATGTTCTCAGGACCTCTTGAGACTGTGCCTTGGGCCTTGGTCACTCATATTTGGCTCAGAATAACTCTCTTTAAATATTTTACAGAGTTCAACTCTTTTCATTGACACCTGCTTCCAGGGAACTGTGAGTAAACACTTCTTCATCCATGACAGTCATTTTTATATCTGCATGTCTTACCATACCTGATTTTTAAAAAATCCTTAGGACCCTTAAACCTCCAGGAGCTCCAAAGTTCAGTTCAGACACGCCAGTCCTTGGCCAGTCTATGCAGGGTCCACGTAGCCTCTGCTTGCCGATTTCAGATGGCAACAACAGTTCTGAAAGGAGCAGAAACTCCTGGGAGAGTGTGCTGTTCACAGTCCAGATGAAAGGTGCTCTGGAGCTGTGCTAAGACCCTTTCCTTCATGTCCCCAGGCTTGTAGACAAGCGCACATTCGAGAGGGCTCAACAGAAGCCATAAGTGGGGATGGAGGCAAGTTTTAAGGCCTCCCTGCTTCCATCTAGACTCAGATGAGGGCTTGTGAAAAAACAACAATGTACTTTGTATTCCTTCATTTCCTTTCATATGTTTATTCATCCATTCTTTCAATATATGTTGAGTATCATGTACCAGGCACTTCATCAGGAACTGGAGGTCCACAGATTAATAGGAGACCATCTCTGCTCTTGCAGAACCACAGGTTAGTTAGTGGAGGCAGCCATGACAAAAGCAAAGAAAAAGCAAACTGTCTCTGAATATAGGCTCTAATAAAGGAATGTTCCAGGGAACCGGTGGAAGAAAGGATTTCCAAGAGTGAGAGGGAGTGACTAGGGAGGATGTCAAAGGGTATGAAGGTTTCAGCTGGGTCTTGAGGAATGAGTAGGAGTTTGTCAGGCACATCAGGAGGAGGTGTTCAAGGGTGTGTGGATGGGGCCAAGTATTTGGAGTGCCAGAGAGGGCATAAGGCTGGAGAAGTAGGATTTATATGTTGTCTCAGTTTCTATTGCTATGTAACAAGTCATCTCAAAAGTTACTGGCATAAAATAACTATGATTTATTATATCTCAAATTTCTGTAAACTGGCTGGGCTCGCAGGGGAGGTTCTTCTGCTCTGTGGGGTGTTGGCTAGAGCCACCGCTCCACAGGTGTTGACAGCATTCATCTGGGACCTCAGTTGGGAACTGGAACACCTCATGTGGCCCCACTCATGTGTCTGGTGCCTCAGCCGGGGTGGCTGGATTGGCTGCTGGAGCCTTGTTCCATCAGCCTCTCAGGAGGCGGCTCAGGGCTCCAAGAGAACTAAAGCAGAGTTGCTGAGCCCCTTAAGCTCGAGGTCGGAGCTGGCCCAGCATCCCTTCTGCTGTACTGTTGTTCCTGGACAGAACGAGGTCTGGCTGCTTATTCTCACAGTCTAATAATGAGATGTAGACAGACTGGGAAAGAAAGGAGTTTATATTTGTGTAGCCAGTTACAGGGAGAAGGTTGGAGTAACTCACCAGACCAACTCAAAGTTACAAGTTTTTCCCTAATGCTTATATTTATTTTAAGTTCCATGCTACGTGTGGAATTGCACCTACAAATAGGAGTGTTTCATTCAATCTATATCTAATCTTTATTTTTATTTTTATTTTTAGATGGAGTCTCGCTCCATCACCTAGGTTGGAGTGCATTGGCACGATCTTGGCTCACTGCAGCCTCTGCCTCCTGGGCTCAAGCCAATTCTCCTACCTCAGCCTCCTGAGTAGCTGAGATTACAGGCACCAGCCACCACGCCTGGCTAATTTTTGTATTTTTAGTAGAGACGGGGTTTCTCCATGTTGGTCAGGCTGGTCTTGAACTCCTGATCTCAGGTGATCCACCCAAATCGGTCTCCCAAAGTGCTGGAATTACAGATGAAAGCCACTGCACCCAGCCTAGATCTAATCTTTAATTAGGTTCTAGGGTCTGGAAAGCTTTCTCTAGAGTCTTGGAAACTTTCTTAATCTTCAGTGGGTCCTGGTACGAGGTGCATATATAAAAATGCTATTATTATTTGATCAGACTTTAGGATTTGAGAAAACCCAGGTGGGTCTTCATTTTGTTTTCACATTCCAACCTTCATACTCAGGCACCAGTTTCTCCAGTTCTTTAATGTTTAACTCAAGCATTCAAAGGATTAGTGGAAACTGAGTGTTCTGGTTGCTAATGGAAACCTGGCCTGCCACACCGTGCTGGTCAAAGCAAGTCACAGGCCAGCTCGGATTCAAAGACAGCTGAAGATTCAAGCTTTGAATCCAGCTTGGATTCAAAGAGGCACGCTTGTGTTGTGTTGAGTGGCTGAGGTGGTGTTGCTCTGTCACTGCAGCCGAGGGAAGCTCATGCCGGTGCTTGTGGGCTGACTGAAGTGGGAGTGGGCACGGGAAGGGGGCACAGGCCACAGAGCTTTGCGGAGGCAGAAGGAGCATGGGGGCCAGGGGAGGTGCACAGGATGGCCATGCCAGACCCAGGGTTTGGCAACTGCTCTGAAAGCCCCTGTTCTTTGCCTCGGCCTTTGCCAGCCCTTGTTAGATGGCCAAATGGTGGTATTGCCTGACTTGTCTACTCAGAGCTAGCATTACACCAAGGCCTCTGTGCACAGGGGAAGTGCAGTGGACCATTGCTCTGTCCAGTCCACCCTGACTTTCTACTGGCAACCTGCCTGTCCCGCTCTTGCTCCATGAGGTTTGACAGGGCTGACTCCTCACTCTGCAGCAGGTGGGGGGTGCTTAGGTCTGGAGCAGCAGATCTCCTGGTATCCTCTGAGCTCCAGGGATTGGTTCCGGGCTGGGCAGGTGACCCAAGCAGGTCTCGTGAGATTGGGTTATAGGACTTGGCACACGGAGGGAGGAACCCTCCTGTTCTCTTTCACTGGGGTCACTTGCCTGGGAGGACAAAAACTTGGAACTGTCGGTGCCTATTTTGTCATTCTGAAGGCTGAGACCATCTGAATGGGAAGCCAACCAGGAGGAGCACAGTGCTGAGAGGTGGAAAGAGAAAGATGGAAAGAGCGAGTCCTTCTGACATAGATGGGGCCCTGGACCAGGCTGGATCTGATTATAGATTATCCTTGTGAAGCAGTGAACCCTCTTATTTTGCTTAAGCTACTTTGAGTTGGGTTTCTTTCTGCCACTTGCACCCAAGCAAGTGCTAACTGAAGTCTTGGCGAATATATTTACTTCCTTTCTGTGCCAATTCACTGGAGAGAGGAATTGCAAATTCTGGGGAATATGGGGCTCAGTACTGCACTGTTGGCTCCTTCCCCATTTTTCCATGTCTATAGTTGTCTTCTGCACACCCTTGGGGTGGGATTAGCCCAGTGGAATATATTGGAATCATGGTAAAACCTTTCCAAGGTCCAGTTTCTTCACTCCAACTTTTCAGTTACCCTCCACAACCACTGTATCATCTTTTAAAGTTGGCAGTTGAAGACCACAGAATAAAATGTTCCTTAACACTTGTTCGCTGCTAGTGAATATGAATACAGGGCTCCCGAGAGCAGAAACTACCACAGCACATGATGGGAAGAACACAGCAGCATAGGGTAAGAAGAGTGCTTTACCTGGGACTCAAGGAAAAGCCAGTCGTTTATAAGAGAGATTGCATTTTGGTAACTGTAAAGGTTCTAGAAAAGCTGTCCTAAGGAGATGCATAGGGCAGGAAGGCCTTTCTTTCCTTGCTCAATCTTGAGGCAGATCACACACGAAGGGCATCAAGCCATCAAGCCTTGGGTATATTTACTTCTTCCCGGTTAAGCAGTAGAACGTTTCCTGTATTTTTCAAACACATTTTCTCTTAAGATCCCCTGAAGTCCTTCCGAACCAGTGGAGTGTGTGCAGCCCTAAATAGGGCTTTTACTCAGCAAAGGAAACTAAGCCACTGACACTGGGTCTAAAATAGCCCCAGCCAGGATATCCTGAACTGATTTTCCTGACTGCCAGCTCACACTTGCAATGGACTTTACCATGACATCTTAACAGCCCTATCTGCAGACAGGAACAGGCACTAATAAAGTGGGCCTAATCTATGGGAAAGAGAGCCTGCCAGTGCTGCCGGAGGCCAGGATGGGTGCCAGCCCATCCTATGGGACAATCACGCTTGTTATGACTTTTCATGGGTGAGGCACATGGGAATGTCCTTAGCTGGTTTCACAATTCATCCTTGGTGTATATATATTTGCTTTAATCATTAATGTCATATCATTACTTTCTTGACAATGTGGCCAGTGTTTCTTGTTTTTAAATTAAAATATTTTTAGAGCAGTTTTAGGTTCACAACAAAATGGAGTGGAAATCACAGAGAGTTCCCATACATCCCCTGCTGGGACTCACACAGCCTCCCCCACCATCCACGTCCTGCACCAAGTGGCATATTTGTTACATTGATGACCCTACGTGGACATATCATTATCGCCCAAAGTCCACAGTTTACATCAGGATTCACTCTTGGTGTTATACAAATGTATGACATGTGTACACCACTGCAGTGTCATACAGAGTAGTTTCACTGTCTTAGAATTCCTCTGTGCCTGTCTATTCACCCCTCTGTCCCTATAACCCCTGGCAACCACTGATCTTTTTATTGTCACCATAATTTTGCCTTTTCCAGAATGTTATGTAGTTGGACTCATACAGTAGGTAACCTTTTCAGAAGGGCTCCTTTCACTCAGTAATATGCATTTAAGTTTCCTCCATGTCTTTTCATGGCTTGAAAGCTCATTTCTTTTTAGCACTGAATAATCTCATCATCTAGTTGTATCACAGTTTATTTATCCACTCACCTACAGAAGGACATCTTGGTTGCTCCTAAGTTTTGCCAATTATGAACAAAGCTGCTATAAATATCTGTGCGCAGGTTTTTGTGTGGACAGAAGTTTTCAGTTCATTTGGGTAAATATCAAAGAGCACGACTGCTGGATCACATGTTAAGAATATGTTTCGTCTTGTAGGAAACTGACAAACTGTCTTCTGAAGTGGCAGTACCATTTTGCATTTCCCACCAGCAGTGAATGAGAGTTCCTATTGGTCCACACTCTCACCAGCATTTGTGGTGTTGGTGTTTTGGATTTTAGCTTTTCTAATAGGTGTGTACTGACCAGTGTTTCTTCATAATTATATTTTGGCCATTATTTCAAGTATTGACTTTGGATGTTGCGGTTCTATCATCTTGAATAAATGAAAAGTGTAACAAAACCAACTCATACATTCATCATTCACTTACTGATTAAAAAAATACTTTGAGTGGCTATTATGTGCCAGGAATGGGAGATTCTCAGAAAAAAATTCTCTCTACCCTCGAAAAGCTCAGAGGCTACTGGAGGAGGAGGATAGGAGAACGGGTTGACACTGAGAGTGCGCAGGAGGAGAGCGCTGTATTTCCATGAAGCAGAGCCTCAGGAGGGGACTTCACCCCACAAAGAAGGGGAGGCTGGACTGGGAGGCAGTAGGGAGATGGCCCACCAGCCTCTCGGGAGGTTGGAGGCTGGAATCATCGAAGGTCTGGGAGACATGAATGGGGCAGGGGTAGGGAGGGGATACACAGTTCCAGGCAGACGGGGTGGATATGTGAAGGCACGGGGGGAAAAGTTGCGTTTCAGGGTCATTGGAGTCTAGGGTTTGAGGATGAGGGATCAGGGATTCAAACAGGGAAGAGACATGACCGGGTTTGCTTTTCAGGAGGACCCCTGGCCAGTGGGGAGGGCAGACGGGATGGAGTGACAAGGAAAGGAGGGAACTGGTAGGGTAGCAGGTATGGGATGGAGTGTAAGGAAAGGAGGGAACTGGTAGGGTGGCAGGTACAGGACAGAGTGACAAGGGAACTGGTAGGGTGGCAGGTATGGGATGGAGTATAAGGAAGGGAGGGAACTGGTAGGGTGGCACGTATGGGATGGAGTGACAGAAGGGAGGGAACTGGTAGGGTGGCAGGTACGGGATGCAGTGTAAGGAAGGGAGGGAACTGGTAGGGTGGCACGTATGGGATGGAGTGTAAGGAAGGGAGGAAACTGGTAGGGTGGCAGGTATGGGATGGAGTGACAGAAGGGAGGGAACTGGTAGGGTGGCAGGTATGGGATGGAGTGACAGAAGGGAGGGAACTGGTAGGGTGGCAGGTACGGGATGGAGTGTAATGAAGGGAGGGAACTGGTAGGGTGGCAGGTGAGGGTCTGCAGCTGGGGAGGCTCATTCACTCCTTTGCATTCTGCAGATGTTTGTGGAGCACAGATTCCTGCTCAGAGAGAGCTTCTGGTCTAGCCATGGATTATCCCAAATATCTTTTAGGGAAAACTTCAACCTTGTCTGTTTACTCCTCATAGCTGGGACCACAGCTGCTGCCATGTTCATTTTAAAAGGCAGATTTAGGCCAGGCGTGGTGGCTGTTGCCTGTAATCTCAGCACTTTGGGAGGCTGAGGCAGACAGATTGCATGAGCTCAGGAGTTTGAGGCCAGCCTGGGCAACATGGTGAAACCCTGTCTCTACAAAAATACAAAGATTAGCCAGGTGTGGTGTTGTGTGCCTGTGGTCCCAGTTCCTTGGGAGGCTGAGGCGGGAGGATCACTTGAGCCTAGGAGGTCAAGGCTGCAGTGAGCTGAGATTGCGCCACTGCACTCCAGCCTGGGCGACAGAGCAAGACCCTGTCGGAAATAAAATAAAAGGCTGATTTAAGGTTATTTATTCCCCTCTTCTTGAGTGCCAGTGGACAATGAGTCATAAAAGGGCCTTAACCAGGTAGCAGAAGTGGAGAAGGGTGTGGAGGTGGAAGGGGACCCGAGGGCTGGGCTACCCCACGGTGCTGTCACCATTCTTGAATCCTGGACAGACGGCAACTGTCTGTCGCAGCTCCGACTCCATGGTAACTGCAGTCTGCTCAGCACCTGGTGAATCATCTGCTCGGTATTTCCTCTTGTTGGGCGGCGGTGATGATGGCCAGCTCCTCCTGCTTTAAAATGAAGATGGAAGACAGCCATTTCTTTTCATTCTCCCCCTGGCTGCTGCTGCATTTTTTTTTTTTTTTTTTTTTTTTTTGTGGAGCTCCAACTAGCTAGCAGCACTTACACACCATTAGGCCCAAGCAATTATGATGATTGTGCTAAAAAAAAAAAAAATCCATAAACTAGACAAAAGTAAGATCCTTCTCACAAACGCAGGATATTGGTATTTCTTGAACTGGGCTGAGCTCAGTAAGGAAATGACAACCTGATGGACTCTCTCAAGTTGGAGCCAAGGCTGGCCCGACAACAGCAGCAAACACAGCTTCTGAATGACAGCAGGGAACAGCCGGCTCGCCGCAATGTAGAGTTTCCTCTAAATTAAGATCTTCATCCATTCTGTAAACATTGAGCATCTACCCTGCACCAGGTAGTGCTCGAGGCACTGGGAAACATCCCCACTGATTCAAGGCAAAGTCCTTGTTTTCAAATGGAAGTTAGATATTCTATTAGGGAAGACAGAATATAAACAACTTCAACACTGTATATAATATCCGCAAGCAAAAACTGCCATGAAGAGTCAAAAACCAAAGCAAGGGACTGGATGGTGCTCAGGAGAGACTAACATGGGCAGAGGGCGTGAGCACGTGGCACTGGGAAGGAGGCTCCAGGCCCCTGGAGCAAGTGGGGGGTGCATGTGAGGCACAGAGGCTGGAGATGTGGTCAGCAGCCACTTTTGCCCTGGGATGGCCCTACAGACTACTGAGGTAGACACTCCACATGGCCAGGGACCAAGCTCCTCTTTAAGTATCAACGTCACAGTCACACACGTGGGTGAGAAAAAGCTTGCTTTTGATAACTACTTGATTTCCAGCTCTGAGCCCCCATGCTCCATGCTGTGCGGAAAGCATCGGGGCAGGCACTTCTGAGTAACCTCGTCTAAGCCGTTTCCTTCGTCTAGTTAGAGCTTCCCTCTTGCCCTGGGCTGTGTGTGTGCTTCTCTCTGGGAAGACGCCTTGGTCCTTGATCACCTTCAGCTCGGTGGCCTCTGTGGAGAAGGGACCCCCACGGCCCCCGGGTGCTGCTCACACAGTAGACATCACGGATCTGTGCGTTGGCTCGGAAGATTTTGTGCCTATGGCAGCGAAGTGCTGTCCTCTTACAAAAATCAGTCTACTAGGACATTTCCCCAAGAGAAGGAACGAGCAATGGTGAGGACCCTTTCCCTGATTTGTACTCGAGTGCGCCTCTGGGTGCGGCTCAGGGCACAGGACACTTCCGGCTGCTCTTCTCTGCCTGTCTGGAACTTTGGACTCAGCAGCTGGGATCTGGTAACAGGGCTCCCTCTGTTTCTCAGCTGTTACCTGGCCTGCCTTGATTTCCACTAGCTGCTCTCATGCCAGCTGGGAGACGAGCTGTCGTTAGACTCGACCCAAGAGGCACAGTCCCATCTCTCCGCTCTCGGATTCCTCCAGAACCCTTGGAGGGGCAGGCTTCCCTCTCTGGTTGCCGTCTGCCATTGGAAAATCTCCTTCCCTCAGTCCAGACAGAATTCTCATCTCTTCTCCAGGTGGTGGAAGGAAACTGGCTGCTGATATCCTTCCAGGTCTTTCTTTATACCCAGACTCAAGGGGCTTTTCTCTTCCTGTTAGTGTCTCTGCTCTGGCTTCACAAAAGCCTGCTAGCAGCTCCAGGTAAGAATTAGCTTCTATTTTCTGGGCTGTGCCAGGATCCCCAAGAGGGGCCCCAGACTCAGTGAGTAGAGGGTGGTGGCACAGTCAAGAATTGAGGGAGTATCTGGTGCGAATCCTCTAAGGATGACCATCTGTGACTGTGCTGTCAAACCTTCCAGGCAGAAGTGGTGCACAGTGTGTACATTGTCAGTGTAAATCCTGCATTTCCAGCACTCGCCGACCGGCCAACTGCTGCCTGAGTACCAACTGGCCACTGTTGGGTTATCTGCTGATTTGGGGCTTTAAAATTTGAAGGCTGTTTGGCTCCTTGAGGAGTCAGGAGTCTGGGACTGGGTCAGGTTCACCTGTGGATTCTCTGGCCAACACGTGGCCCACTGTGTTACTCAGTACCCATTTAGAGAGAGAGAGGTGGAGTCTTCCTCCTGCTTGGTTTCCCCATGGTGAGGTCTGGCTAGGCCAACAGTTACACAACCTCAGTGCAGAGCCCCAACATGGTGGTGGAGGTAAGTGGCCTTGGCATCCATCCCCCTTGTCTTCCTCCACTTCCCAGGGAGTCCATTACTCTATCTGCCATCTCTTTCCCTGTCCACGGAGACAGACCAACCTGACATTCTTTATAGTGGTGGTTCTCAAAGTATGTTCCCAAGCCTGAGACATCGATTTCAGCTGGGGAAATGCACATTCTCAAGCCTCATCCCAGACCTATGAATCAGAAATTCTGTGGGTGGGCCCAGCAACCTGTGTTCTCTCCAGTCTCCAGGTGATTCTCGTGCCCCAACATCTGAGACCTGCTGCTTTAAAGGATGTCGGAGGCATCGCCTCTGCTCTGCTGCCAACAGGCGTGGGCACAGGGGAGGTGGGAGAAGCAGAGAGTGATGGAGATCGGGGTCCATGGAAGCTACCTCCTTGTCATGTGGGGAGTTCTGAAATGCCCCCTGCAGTCCTGCCTCACTGCCCATTCATAGCCTACAGGGTGTCCTTGGTTTCTTGTTGTTGGCATGTGACCTTCACGACAGTAGTTTTCAGATCCTGAAGAACCTGAGTTGGAAACAATTCCTTATGCAAGGGGAGCCACATAGGTGTCCGCACAGATCTCCTGGGTGTGCAGAGCCACAGGGCTCCGAGGCTTCCTCCACTGAGTGTGGCTTAGCCCTTAGTTCACAACCAAGCAATCCACCATGTCTTCAAACAATGAGAAGACAAGGGTGGTTCTCAAGAAGTGGCGTTGAGGGAATGGATGTGTGGCCCCCACACCCAGCAGGCTACAGGACCACCCCCTCCCCTGCTCCAAGCTCAGGGTTTTGCCCAAACCCAAGCACCTCTACTTCTTGCTCTTAGTTGACATCTGGAATTGCTGAAGCCTGCAACACCTCTTGAAATTTTTCAGCAACAGTTCCTTCCTTCCCTCCTTCCCTCCCTCCCTCCCTTCCTCCCTCCCTTCCTTCCTTCCCTTTTTGAGACAGAGTCTCCCTGTCACCCAGGCTGGAGTGTAGTGGCATGATCTCTGCTCACTGCAACCTCTGCCTCTTGGGTTCAAGTGATTCTCCTGCCTCAGCCTCACGAGTAGCTGGGACTACAGGCACATGCCACCACGCCCAGCTATTTTTTTTGTATTTTTAGTAGAGACGAGGTTTCACCATGTTGGCCAGGATGGTCTGGATCTCTTAACCTTGTGATCCGCCTGTCTCGGCCTCTCAAAGACAACAATGTATTTCTTAGCTAAGAATTTTATCATTTTCCCTAGAAAATTAGGAGGAAAAAAAATCCCAAACAACTCTCCTTATTACTCTTAATTTTAAATATATCTGAGTATGTTAAATTTGCCAGTATTCAGAGCAAACCAAACTATAAGCCATGTTTTCTTCTCTTTTTTTTTTTTAAGCCGACAAATTGGTCTAGGTCTAGAATGGCACTTAAGGGAATTAGCTTGATGTTTACAGTGATTTATCCTGCCAGCTGTTCTTCATTTTCCTACTAAGACCTACTTGCCCTCTGCTTCTTGCTCTTTGCTGGTTAATACCATTTTACAAAAAGGCTGCTAAAGTTGTAATGCCTGGCGACCCCCACAGTCCTCAGATAACATGCTGCCCTATGAGCAAGGCCCTCAGGGTCTGCACCACGGCATTTTAGGGGCTCTGGCTTTTGGGTGGGAGAGATCATAGATTTGGGGAATCATTAGGGGACCCTCAGAACACAGTTTGGGAGCAGCTGCCTGCACCAGGGTGCAAAGTTCAGGAGTCCCCAAGGCCACCCTCAATCCTGACACCCAGCGTAAGGCTGGGGCTCCTCACAGCCGCCCTCAGTTCAATAATTGGCTAGTAGGACTCACAGAACTCCGAAAAGCCTATGTGCAGTTCTATTACGGTGAAAGGATCCAGATCAAAGTCAACCAAAGCAAGAGGCACACAGGGTGGAGTCTGAGATGCCAGTGCAGAGCCTCTGGCTGTCCTCTCTCAGAGGGGCTGTGTGGACAGGGCCCACCTCTGCCTGCAATGATGAGGCAACAGGCATGGAATAGTGCCGACCAGGGAAGCTCACCCAAGCCTCAGGTCTGGAGTTTTCACTGGGGTGGGTCATGGGGACACGTTGGCTATCTCCACTGCTGGCCTGAGCCTGCAGTCCCTCTGGAGACCAAACTGATCCTTGGGGCCATAGCCCACATGGCCAGCACAGACTGCCTGGCCGGTCCAACCCCCCAGATAAGCAGAGGGACTCTTACCACGCAGACAGTTGCAAGGGCTTGAAGATGACCTCCCAGTAGTAGACAACAGAAGCCAGGCCTCTCTAAGGATATGGTTAATCCTCCACTGCACACGAGGCTACTCAAAGCACGTGCTGCTCAGCACCATGCAACTATTTGATCCTGGTCCCCGATGAGATAATACAGAGATGGCATGTGTGTTTAGACACAGCTACAGCAACTGGACAGAGCATGTCTAATGCATCTAATCATGAAACAGTAGGGCTTTTCGTTATCTACTGAAAATTTTTTTCCAGTAATTTAAAAATTATATTTTATAGAAGTACTCACGTGCAGTGAATAGGAATTTTTTAAAACAGTAAATACTCTTCTTTATCACTCATGGTTTGAGAAGGGTTGACCTCCACTCTGTGCCAGCTCTGTCCCGGCCACCTCTGTAACCTTGGATATGACCTCTCAGCTCTCTGGTTTCCAGGGTTCTCTTTTGTAAGTTGGGGCAGGAATGGGTGAACTGAACAGTTTTTTCAGATTTTCTTTTTGACCAGGATGGGAAAATATATCTATGTCATGACCCAGGACCTGTTTCTCCTTGTTCCAGGCAAAGCAGTTTGGCATTTCCTATTCTCATCCTTCTGTTCTCACCCCTTCCATCTAGAAAGAAGACAGTGGCTTGTGCCCACTACTCTGGTTTTGTGACCCATGGAGGGCATGGATCTGAAGTGGGAGACCCAGTTAGGTGGTCTTTAAAGTGATTTCCTGCCACTGGAGGAACTTGAACAAGATTCCTGTGTGTGCATCCAGAGCCAGGGCCGGCTGGGCTGAGCTCTACAGATCATGAGCGTGTGCAGAAGTCATTATGCTCTTTCTTGAATAAGGAGGGGGTTTTCTCCTTTTATTTCTTAGAATAATAAATGTCGAAAACCCGAGATATTCACGTGAGGGCGCTACTGCTTATCCTCTCCATCGTGGTGTCAGGGGTGGCCGGGGCCTGTGTCAGGAGCAACTCTCCACGTGGGATTCTCAGGGGGTGCCTGCGCCCTGTGGAGAAGATTGCTCAGTCTGGGATGACTTGAGGGCATGGTCCTGGCTTTGCAGCTCCCCTGCCTCTGCTCCAGGGCACCCTCATCCTCACTTGCTGCTGCAAACCACCTCAGCATCCAGTCTAGAGGCAAATCATGTCTGGTGTCTTCTTGTGGGTTATCTGGGCACTCATTGGCTTTTACATAAAACACTGAGCATTGAATGTAGTTCAGCTTGTTACCATGGGTTACAAAAATGGAAGTAGATTCTGTTTAAAGAAAAGAAAAAGCTCTTCTGCTCCCCTCTTAGAAAAAGCACCACCCCCTAAACACTTCCAAGCGACTTGTCTCCTTCCTGGCAGGTGACGGGTACTGAGGAAGGGGCCTGCTGAAGACCTGTCAGAGCAGATGCTGCTCAGGATGAACTGACAAGGAGGTGTTTGGTGGGAGTGAATGCCAGTCCTTTCTTTCTGATAATGCAGACTTTCTAATAATGCAGAAATTAATAATGCAGAGTTCAGCCACATCAGCTGGAAGCTTACGTGTCAGTTCCTGAGAACATACAGAACCCCATTGGTCAGGAGGAAGTTCCCATCGCAGGGGAGCTGACATGTCTAAAGGTGACTGGCTCCCTTTCATGAGGTTCCTAGTTGACATCCTGTATGTTACAGAAGGGAGAGGTGCCTTGAGAAGAGGGGGTTACAGGCAATGAGATCCACAACAGCATCGCAGGTGAACTGGAGGTAGGTTCTGTGCTTCATAAAAGGGCCCTTCACATTTACACGTTCAGTCACCACCCATCGTGTTCTGGGATTGTGTTTTATTGCATAAAGTCAATGTTCACTTAGATCTTAAGAGGACAGCTGGCCGGGCGCGGTGGCTCAAGCCTGTAATCCCAGCACTTTGGGAGGCCGAGACGGGCAGATCACGAGGTCAGGAGATCGAGACCATCCTGGCTAACATGGTGAAACCCCGTCTCTACTAAAAAAAAAAATACAAAAAGCTAGCCGGGCGAGGTGGCGGGCGTCTGTAGTCCCAGCTACTCGGGAGGCTGAGGCAGGAGAATGGCGTGAACCCGGGAGGCGGAGCGTGCAGTGAGCTGAGATCCGGCCACTGCACTCCAGCCCGGGCGACAGAGCGAGACTCCGTCTCAAAAAAAAAAAAAAAAAAAAAAAAAAAGAGGACAGCTGCAGAAGGCAAGGCACCAGGAGTCCCGTTAGGTAGCAGAGCATCAGCTGACAGGGCCTCACCGTGGCCTCAGCACTGCTGGATAACACTGCAGTTGTTATGCAGGCACATGGCGAACCCTATTTGGCATTTCCATGAGAAGATGGGTTGGAAACAACCCTTGGTGGCCTCTGAAGCCATCTGTTCTCATTATCTCCAGAAAGTGTGTTTTCTAGCACAGCTGCCACACTGACCCAACTAATTAAATTTCAATCCCAGCTACTTAGGAGGCTGAGGCAGGAGAATCGCTGGAACCCGGGAGGTGGAGGTTGCAGTGAGCCGAGACTGTGCCTTTGCACTTTAGCCTGGATGATGAAAGGGAAACTCCATCTCAAAAAAAACAAAAAAACAAAAATTTATCAATCCTCAGAGTAGACGTCAACTAGAAGATACAGATGCTGCAGGCCAGGTGCAGTGGCTCACGCCAGTAATCCCAGCTCTTTCTGAGGCCAAGGCTGGAGGATCACCTGAGATCAGGAGTTCAAGACCAGCCTGGCCAACATGGTGAAACTCTGTCTCTACTAAAAGTACAAAAATTAGCTGGCGTGGTGGCGTGCGTCTGTAGTCCCAACTACCTGGGAGGCTGAGGCAGGGGAATCGCTTGAACCCGGGAGGTAGAGGTCGCGGTGAGCTGAGATTGCACCATTGCACTCCAGCCTGGGCAACAGAGCGAGACTTTGCCAGAAAGAAAAAACAAACAAACAAACAAACAAAACAAAAAAACCTTTGCTTGTCATCATCTCCCTGGTACCTTTCCAGTGGGTTGATGAGTTCAAGGAAAGCTTTCTAAAAGGCTTCACAAAATAATAATTTTTTAAAACATGTGTCAGCTAGGCACATTTCAAAGCACACCGCATGTTTTGATCCAGGATATTAACAACAAAAATTTGTCAGTCCCCACTGAGTCATCCATGTTTACTCAAGTTGGATTTAGCTGCTGAGTTATCTAGAATTTCTGGCGGAAAATCACCTGAGCTGAAATTCTGATAGGCTTTCAAGAAAAAGGAAATGCTCATTCTTTAAGAGATCCTTAAATACATTGTAAGGGAGATTTGAAAGATTTTGAAATCTCTGGAATTAGAAAATTTAAGGATTTCTTTCCATTTTCTTGTTTGTTTGTAGAGGTTTTAAGGAAATCAGATGAGCTCCATGTTTCTTAAGATGGATTTAATCTATCTGGTAGTGAGGTAGAAATAGCAGCGGCTGGGGAGTCCACTCTCCAGAGGGCTCTGGGGCTGGCGGGTCTTAGACCCAGGCTCAGGGCTCAGAACTCAAAGAAGTTTAGGGGTTCAGGAATGCTTAGGGTTGCTTAGGTCCTAGGACTATGAATATTATTCAGGTAAACTATTTTGTGAGCTGGTGTAGCGTCTAAAAGCCATTGATGATTTTTGTTTCCATGGGAAAGTATATTCCAAGTTCCAAGCCAATTTATGGAATGTAATCTGTTGGTAGAGAGTATACATCATCTATTTTGCCATAGAAAATGTGGCTTGAACATTTCACATGTGTTATGAAACATATATGTATTAGAGCTTTTAGTACAAAGAGCAATGCCCATTACTCAGAACAAGTACTATGTCACATGTCCAACAAGGGTTTGTTAATGGAACTGGCTAAGAGGTTTTTATTTTAAAATTATTTTTAAAGCATGCAATCCCCAAATAATCCAAGTTATCCTACTATTGATTACACACACACACACACACACACACATTTATTTATTGTTATTTTTTATTTTTGGGATGGAGTTTCGCTTTTGTCTCCCGGGCTGGAGTGCAGTGGCATGATCTTGGCTCACTGCAACCTCCGCCTCCCAGGTTCAAGTGATTCTTTGGCCTCCGCCTCCCAAGTAGCTGGGACTACAGATGCATGCCACCACGCCCAACTAATTTTGGAATTTTTAGTAGAGGCAGAGTTTCACCATGTTGGCCAGGCTGGTCTCAAACTCCTGACCTTAGGTGATCCGCCCACCTTGGCCTCCCAAAGTGTTGGAATTACAGGCGTGAGCCACTGCACTCTGCCAGATGATATATATTTTTGAAAGTTCCATTACTCTGTTTTTCTATTAGAAGTACATGAATCTTAATTGACTTAAGACCCCAATTTTATCCCAAATTATCCACAAGAAAGGATGGGGAGCATCAGATGGCTTGCAAAGGTGAGTGAGGAGGTCTCATTAGCACCATGTAGCACTGACTCCTGGCTCAGCTGAACTCCACACAGGGACTCACATTACAGCAGGAGCCTTTCCTCACAGTTGGACATAGTGGGGAGTAAAAGGGAGGGGGGCTTTTCTCTGAGGCCCTTGGGTGTCAGCATGAGGTCCCTGGAGGAGTTTGGGTCCTCAGTGCCTTAGAGGCCGTCTCTGTTACCCTTGTCACCTCTACTTCCCCCTTCCCGAGCAGTGATGGTCCCTGGTGGTGCAGGACCCTGCCTGGCACTGTGCCACAGCAAAAACCCTCGAGCCATCATGGTGCTCTCAGGCATTACTGGGAGACAGGACATTCACATGAAGACAGAAACTACAGTAGGTGGTCTAGAAAAAGGATGAAATGTGTGAGGGAAATGTTCTGGGTTAGTGGTGATGTTTGCACAACCTTGCCGTTATACTAAAAACACAGAATTGTACATTTTTAAAGGGCTAATCTCATGGTATGTAAATTATATCTCAATTTTAAGGAAATATGTGAAGGAGCAAGTATTTGAGGAATTCAGAGGAAAGGGGGCCCTCAGCTCCTATGAAATGTGTTGGTCATGGGAAGGTAGGAAGGCCTTAGACAAGCGGAGAGAGGCAGAGAGGGGCAGAGGGAGACGTGGAGGGTGGGAAGCGCCTGGCAGGTTCTGCCAGGGAGGGAGGAGGCCGAATTGCCAGAGAGGGAGAGACAGGGAGAAGGGAAAAGAAGAATGGAAACCATCTGGGACCAGATTATGGAGGCTTTAGATGCTGGTCTGAGGGGCAAATGGGGAAGAAAAAGCTGTGGATGGTCTGACACCTGGGATCTGACACGGGCCTGGCAATGGCTGGGAAGACACATGCCTGGGTTGTATGGGATGGGCAGGAACAGGAACATTCAGCAGGAGGAGAGCTCTTTGCAGCCATCATAACATTTTGGGTTAGATGGTGAAGGTGGCGATAAAGTGAAGAAGAAGCACAGATTTTGTGGATCCTGCAGAGGAAGAGTGACAGGGCTTGAGGCCCGACTGGATCTGCAGAGTAAGGAAGTCAAAGGCCTCTCCAGAGTTGTAAGCTTGGAGCTCTCCTGGGGAAGCTTCAACTGAAATAAAGGCCAGTTTGGGGAGAAAGATGTTGAATCCAATCTCAAGCATTTGGGTTTGGGGCAGTGGTGATGGGATATGTAAGTGGGAACATGGAGCCGAGCATACACCATGGTGTACCCAGAAGCAGTCGCATTTGTGGCCAAGGAAACTAAGGCCCACGGGCTCTGTGACCTGCCTGAGGTTACAGAACCAGCTGCAGGCAAGCGGGAACCAGATTCCTGGCTAAACCTCCTTCTGCCTAGCAAGCAGCTGGTTCAGCTGTGGGGCTAGTCCTTGGGAGGGTGATGGGCACTGGAGAGTTGAGTCCATAGAAGAGGCAGGAGTAGAAGGCAATGGAGTGGTGAAGTCTCTGCAGGGGAATAGAGGAGAGAGCAAAGGCCAAAGGGCAGGGAAACGAGTCTTGCCATGTGTCCTCATTTGTGGGATGTGAGAAGGAAGCAGATTGCAAGCAGATGTCAGCTGGAATAAAGACAGCAGTGTCACCGAGGCCAAAGGGAGACAGCATTGCATAGAAGCATTAGAGACGCCCAACTGCATGCTTGTCTGCCTCCTGCAATACAGACAGCCGCACGGATCCAGGGGCACGGGGTGCTCAACCATGTCAGATGCTTCAGGAATGTTAAAAGAGAATGCAGCCAGGCCACAGGATTTGCCGCTGAAGATCATGGAGAGCGCATTTCAGAAGCATGCTGTGAAGGGAAGCTGACAGAGAGTGGGAAGTGAAGAAATGGAAGATGGGAGGACAGACCACTCTTGAGATATTTGGCAATGAGAAGAATGAGTGCTTAAAGATGAACAGAGAGACAAGGAAGGTGATTTTTTTTTTTTTTTCAAAGTAGCAGTATGGTATGGTGGCCTACAGAAACAACTGGTGGGAAGAAATTGAAGATGCAAGAGATCATAAAAGAACTGGGTCCTGGGTCATGGAGGAGAGAAGGGGCTGGGTCCTGGGACCTGGGTCCTGGAGGAAAGGATGGCCTAAGTGCTGGTTCCCAGGGTCATGGAGGAGAGAAGGGGCTGGGTCCTGGGTCTTGGAGGAGAGAAGGGGCTGGATCCCGGGGTCATGGAGGAGAGTAGGAGCTGGTTCCCAGGGTCATGGAGGAGAGAAGGGGCCAGGTCCTGGGTCATGCAGGAGATGGGGTCAAGCCTACTTTAGCAGGTAGGAATGCTCTGTAAAGGGAGAGAACAGTAGATGGATGAGGCAGAACTTTTTAGTGGAGAGGAGAAGGATGACAGAGCTCTAGCTGGAGGGTCTCACTCTTGCACTAATGGAGGAGATGGAGTTTTCTATTGTGATTATCTAGTGGATGCTCATTTCCCCCTTCTTCCTGACCAACAGAACTCCAATATTATTTGGAGCAGGAATGTGCCCAGCTAAAACACCATGCTTCGCATCTTTCTTTTTGGCCAGCTGTGGTTATGTGACTTAATTTTGATCATGGAAAAATCATAGATTGGGGTTTCTGGGAATCTCTTTAAAGGAAGCAGTCATAAATGTCTGTACCCGTTTTGCTCCTCCCCTTTTCTCCTTCTTTCAGCATACAATGCCACACAGACCTCCAGAATAGGTGGAGGGGATCAGGAGGAATAGAAATTCATTTGAAAGTCTCTCTCTTTTGGACAAGAATATGCTAGACTCATATGTATAGCGCATACGTACTTAATAGAAAAACCTAAGGATATGGCTTTGATGGTTGGTGCTGTAGCAGCTGTATTGTGACAGTGAAGTGACCCTGAGGATGAAAGCCAGTGCTAAGAATGGCAGAACAGAGAGAAGGAAGCCAGGACATTGATGACACTACAGAACCACCACAATGTCCCTGGATTGCCTTACCTCTGCACTTGTTTTGCATAACAGAAAAGACACTTCTTTTCCTAAGCTGCTGTTATTTGGGGATTTTGTTATGAGTAGTCAAACATAGTTCTTTTTTTTTTCTGAGATGGAGTCTTGCTCTGCCACCCAGGCTGAAGTGCAGTGGCCGGATCTCAGCTCACTGCAAGCTCCGCCTCCCGGGTTTACCCCATTCTCCTGCCTCAGCCTCCCGAGTAGCTGGGACTACAGGCGCCCGCCACCTCGCCCGGCTAGTTTTTTGTATTCTTTTAGTAGAGACGAGGTTTCACCGTGTTAGCCAGGATGGTCTCGATCTCCTGACCTCGTGATCCGCCCATCTCGGCCTCCCAAAGTGCTGGGATTACAGGCTTGAGCCACCGCGCCCGGCCCATAGTTCTTATCTGGTGAGGCTGGGGTGAGTGTGTGTGTGTGTGCGCGTGCGCACGTGTTGGGGTGAGTGTGTGTGTGCGTGTGTGTGCGCACGTGTGTATGTGTTAAAAGGTGGCATATAGAACATGTTGGATTAGGGACTCTAAATTTCTGCATTGCTCTAAAGTAGAACTGAAACAGTTGAGAACCATAGCTGAGAAAACCAATCTGGATATCTATGATCAGAAAACCCTCATTCTTTTTTTTTTTTTTTTTTTTTTTTGAGACGGAGTCTCGCTCTGTCGCCCAAGCTGGAGTGTAGTGGCCGGATCTCAGCTCACTGCAAGCTCCGCCTCCCGGGTTCACGCCATTCTCCTGCCTCAGCCTCCCGAGTAGCTGGGACTACAGGCGCCCGCCACCTCGCCCGGCTAGTTTTTTGTACTTTTTTTAGTAGAGACGGGGTTTCACTGTGTTAGCCAGGATGGTCTCCATCTCCTGACCTTGTGATCCACCCGCCTCGGCCTCCCAAAGTGCTGGGATTACAGGCTTGAGCCACCGCGCCTGGCCAACCCTCATTCTTATACAGATGGGTGTCCACACCGTGCATATTCACCAAGTGCAAGTCGATTCCCCCCTTCCCTACATCTTGTTGACCAAGACAATATCTACCTTATAAAGATTGAAATTTACATTTTATGCCATTAGCAGTTTTTATTGAAGGAGGAAAATGATTTTTTAATTCATCTCAGGTTTAAGATAAATTCTGCAAACATTGATTAAAACATGAAAGGCACTTAAATAAGCATACATATCTCTGAAAACATGAAATGTTATGTACATGTGTTCATCATTGTTTGGATTTAGAGCTTTGAATTCACTAAGAGTTTAAAATGCTTTTTTTTTTTTTTCTCATGCCAAAACATTTGACTGTGAAATATCAACCCAGAATGCTCTGGGAAAAAGTTAGCAAGGCTTCAACCGTTTTTGTTTTTTTTAATTGCAGGCTTAAACCATCTCTATTCATATAGAACCCAGAAAACATGTCTCCTTGGATATGCCATGTGGCCTCTCGGTTTCACCAGGCATCTTGAAACATTGAGGGCAAGTAAGAGAGTTGTTCATTCATATCTTCATCACCAATATTAGGTTTCTGTTAAAAATTCAACACTTGCTGGGTAGAAAAGTCTCTGCAATAGCACAACATGCTTGTCTGCTTTTCAGTCCATTCTGTGTGTAATTCCTGGGGTTTATGAGATCAAAAAATAACTCCAGTTGTGGCCATTTATCTAGTTTTGTGGCAGCTGCAAATTCGGTTGCTCCAGAAACCACCTGATCTTCAATCTCCCAACTGCTTTTAATGGCTGGATTAATGGACTAACCACTTACATGTGAAAATCCATCTTGGCTCTATTATCAGGACTGTGGACAATGGGCAGATGGACAGAGGATTTACTGATTTACAAATTATTACCATCTTTGACATTTATTTGAAAAAAAAAGACGCTTCAGATCGTTTAATATTTCAATGATAACTTAGTTTTATGAGAGAGAGATGTTTTAAGGGAACAAATGAGAGGCAGTGTTTTTTTTTTTTTTTAATGAGGTACCTTGGAAAACAGCATACAACGCCACATGCAGACCTCCAGAATAGCTGGAGGGGACCAGGAGGAATACGAATTCATTTGAAAGTCTCTTTTGGACAAGAATATGCTAGACTCCCACAGCTCATATGTACTTGATAGAAAATGTAAACATCGATTTGATTTCGGCTCAGCTTCAAAACAGTAGTAAGGCATTAATTAGAAAAGATTATTTAATATTTGTTCTCCTTTATTCTTTTCTTACCTGGTCAAGAACTAAATGAACTCAATGTACTCTTGTGGATGAATGAAGGGCAACTCCCTCTGGGAAGATTCCTTATATTAACGCAAAGCCCTGATCCCTTCCGGTGAACTCAAAACCCTAAGCCGAGGCTGAGAAGCAGTCGGTTCCTGGCATGAAGAGGATGGTTGTAGGCTGAGGTCTGAAGGGAGAAGTCAGGTTAAAGAGAAGCACTTGCTGCAGGGTAGTGGGGTGGGCAGAGACCTGCCCGCCAGGCTGTGCCCTTCAAAGTCTCTGACCAGTTCTGGTTCCAGCATTTTCTGGGCAATGCCATCACAAGCCCCTGTGTCAAGGACACCTACTGCCATTTTTGGCAAGTTTATTTTTCTTGCTGTTGAGTCAGACAAGAAGGCCCAGGCCCAGGATGTCAAGAGCTTAGGGGCTTTCAAAGCCACAGAGGGCCTGGCCCATCAGGTCTCTGCAGGAACATGGCTCATAAAATGCATTTGCTCCTCACTTGCAGCCCCGGCTGGCAATCCTAGACAGAACAGGCAAAGGCCGCAGTAAGCTGTGGGGTGGCATGGAACTCTGAAAAGACTCCTCCCTTGTGCCATTCTGGGCCAGAACAGAGATTTCGCATTTTGCTGGCTTAGGGTGGGGACATGGCATTGTCCTCACAGGCTGAAATCATCACATTTGAAAGCTGGAACAAGCATCTTTTGAATGGGCATAACGCAATTGCTGGGCCAATTTCTGCAGAACAGAGTGACAGGTCACTGTGCCCTCCCAGGTGCAGGCTGCCTGCCGCCTTCCTGCAGCATCCCCCTGCTTCCTGGGGACCAGGGCACTCACGCTCAGTTCAGCCTTCAAGTGCTGGGAAACCTGTAGTCCCCCTGGGGCACTCCTGGGAGAATGAAGGCAGATGAATTTTTAAACAGCAGAATGAGTGTGTGTTTGTGTGTGTTTGATAATGGTCCAAGCTTTAATAGCATGGTAAAATATTTACCTTACCTTTTATGGCTAGCATGTAATCAATCGCTAACACACTGAAAGAAGTTAGAAACACCAATGTCTACTCAGCCACAGCTAGAAGGAACCATTCAACATTTACAAACATAAGTGTATACATATTTATGTACATGTCACATATAGGTTCATGGGAAATGCAGAGCCATCACCTCGCCAGGTGAGCCGCCCCTCCGACCATCCCTCCTGCCCAACAGAAGTGGGCGCCCCTGGGGGCATCATCGCTCAGTCCTCTGACACTGGGTTTCTTTTTCAAGCCACAGGGGACAGGGCTGTGGGCTTCTCTCTGGTTTTGGTTTTTAAGACATTAATTATCTAGCAAATTGGCCCATTCAAGTAAATCTCCCTCTTGACCCTGAATAGCCTTGATTCATTTCACCAAAATTCCCAATCCCCTATTGGATAAATGATGCCAAGTGTGTACCAGGGACAGGGTTGGAGGTAGGGAAATTGATAATAAATATTAAGTAAATATCCATTATGTGAAGGCAAGTGAGCTGTGATCCTGGCTTCTGGGATTTTTTCATAATTAGGTGGGAAGAAGGGCTGGTCACAGGAGAGCGGCAACCACTGAGTTAGGAAATGTTAGAAGCGGGAGGCCTCTGAAGACCATGATTTTCTTTCCAGTGGAAGGAGTTGGGAATGGACTGGGCCACACATGGGACCAGAGTGAGGGCTGAGCTGGATTCACGGTCACCCACGGAACACCCTTCTCATCAGGGCCAACTCCTTCCTGGGGCCTCTGGGGAGCAGGTGGAAGGAGGCAAGGAGCAGAGACGGTTTGGGAAGTTGTGGAAGCTCCTTTGTGGGGTTGTCACTTTAACCTCACCGGTAGTGTGGGCAAGGAGAATCCCTGTGAGTTGGTGCCTGTGCGCGTGTGTGGTTGTGTAAGGATGGCACTGCCCCACTAATTACAAATTGCAGGTGGGTACAAGTAGTTAGGTGGTTCAGAAAATCAAAAATGGTTACACAGAATGGACCTATTCCATTTTCTATACGTGCATGCAGTGTGAAAATAAAGATGGCTCGAAGATATCACAGTGCAAGAACTCTGCAGGCCTTTTCAGCATGAATTATTTTGTGCCCTGTGAATTGCCTTCATTCCAAATAAAACTTGTGTGCTTTTCTTTTTCCTGTCTTCTTTTCTTTTATATAAAATGGCAACTCTTTCTCAGGAGAAACAGCCTTTTTCCATAAATGCAAATCATTTGGGGTTACTTGTATCAATGGTCAATGTGCCTTGTCTTTCACATGGTTATAAGGAGCAGGGCCATGGCTTTGAACTTGAGTAGCTTTAGCTGTTAGATTTATGGTCTGGAAAGAAGTCAGGAGAGGAGTTGCTGTGTCCCCTGCGGCTGCCTCCATAGTGACACACTTCCTAAGTCCAGAGCCAGTTCCCTTCTAGGCAATCAGTGAAAGTGAACAAAGTGGTCATTTTCTTAATTTCATTCTGATTAGTGTCCAGGGAAGGATGATGACCTATATGATCTCAGCCCAAACCATAAGCCGATTTCTCCTCCTCATTTTCTGATACCTTTACTAGGACCTCAAGTTACACTTCTGGGATTGAGTGACACATTAACACGGAAGGAAGCCTAGAAGACGCCTGACAGAACCCCTTCTCCCTGAGCGTCCCCTCCCCTCTCCCTACTTCCAATCAACTGTTGCGTGGCAAACTGCAAATGTAGAGCAAATTCCACTAAGATGGTGTCAAAAAGAGATAATTAAAGAAAAAAAATGATGGAAAGCTCGCCTCTTAACTAAGAAATCATTGTATAAATATCTCCCAGTTCAAAGATTTGACTTTTGGTTGTTTGGGGACCATTCCTCGCTAGGGATATTTCAAGAAAAAACTCTCCCCATCTGGATGATTTTGTTTTCATTTATGCTATTAAGGATAACCATAAGCAGATCCAAAATAACAGAGGACGTCATTTTATTGGCTGTCCACAGGAAGTTTCATCACACATGGAGGTGAAGACTGTGGGGGGCGCGGCACACAATACCTCAACACGAGACCTCATCGAGTGGCCAAACAGAAAGTGAAATGACCCCCGACACGACGGAACCCCAGCCGCCCTCTGCAGCCCTGGTGCCACCTTTCCATAGACGCCGCAGCCCAGTAAGCTGAGTGAGGACACTGTCCATTAGTCTCGGTTCGTTGCACTGTCTTCCAACAAAACAGCACTTAAAAATTCACAAAATTAAAAAAAGAAAAAGAAAGCAGCACTTCTTTGGAAACAGCAACACCACTGTAACACAGACGGCAGCGTGGCATGCAGATCCACACCTGGTCGGTTTTTTCCCTTTAGGATTTTTTTTTCTTTTTTTTTAATTAACAAGTGGAATGGCACGTCTGTTTCAAATATTAGTAGCATAACACGTAAGTGCAGTTGCAATCTGGCCACAAGCGTCAGAAGCCTTCCGTGTGTCTGTCACAAGGGCGGGCAGACACTTCCATTCTACCCCTGGAGGGTCCCCGTCCCCAGGCCCACCAAAAGAAAGCAGCGACTTCTCTATTTCCATTGGTGTCAAAGCACTCAGGTTGGGGAAGAAAATTCAAATGAAACCAAGCTCTCAGCATCCGGGGCCGGCCGCCCTGTGCTGTTCTAAGTGGTCTCTGTCCCCCGGACCTGGGGCTGTCATCTCCACCGTGGCATTGGCTGGGAGAGTCGCTGTGGAGCACACCCCTCCGCTCACTCCTGCTGCCCATGGAGGAGCCTCTGGTGCCTCCCAGCCCGGGGCCACACGGGTCACACGGAGCTGAGCTTCACCAGGCCGCGCACAGAGTCCTCGTGCAGGGAGTCCTGGCTGGCCAGGCCCAGCACGTGCATGGTGCGGCTGTGCGCCAGGGGGCTGCCCGCCGCCAGCAGCCTAGGGGGCGAGGGTGCCTCATCGGGCGTCAGGAACTGGTGGCCCATGTGCTCATCTTTCCGGGGCATCACGTCCGCGAGCGTGGCCTCGGCCAGGTTGGGCATGGAGGCAGGCGGCGTGGGCGGACCCAGTGTGAGGCTGGCACAGGGCGTGCCCAGGCCGGGCTTCCCGGGTAGGTGCAGCTCGTCGCTGGTGAGGCTGGGCTCGCTCTGCAGCAGGGGGGTGGCCGCGGCCTGCAAAACGAATTTGGTGCTCTGAATGCACTGGTCTTGGTCGCACTGGAGAGCGGGAGGCGCCAGCAAAGAGAAGGTGGAGAGGAGGGGGCAGAGGTGGGGAGGGACGGGGACAGGGCATGGGCGGGGAGGGCGGGGTGCGAGAAGAGAGAAACCGTTAGTGACACCTCAGTCAGCCAGGCAGGGAGCGCGTAGAATGGCCCAGGCGCATTGGGAGAGACACCCAGCGCCTGGTGCTGCAATCGCCTCTGCTCAAATGAAGTTACCACGGGTGTCCAGTCATAACATGCAGCACTGGTCATGAAGCCAGTGGCCTTGGTTCCCAATTTAAAGAACACAATTAAAAAATCTCTTGGGCAGAGTCACAGGCCACCTACAGCAGTGGGTGGCTGTTTCTTGTATGCTGAAAACCCCTTTTTTAAACCACATTGTTTTAAAAATACAGGGGTTGTACACCCATGTTCATAGCAATGTTATTGATAGTAAGTCAAAAGTCGAAAGCAACTGGAGTGTCCACTGATGGACGACAGCAGGGACAAAGTGTGGTGTAGACACACAATGTTAGTGATTCAACCTTAAAAAGGAAGTGCATTCGGACACATCCATGAGATGAGTGGACGCTGAGGACAGCATGCTAAGTGAAACAAGCCAGTCACAAAAAGACAAATAACTGTGTGATTCCACTGATACGAGGTCCCTGGAGCATCATGTTCTTAGAGAGAAGGAAGAATGGTGGCTGGGGGGGCGGGAGGAGGAGGGAGCTGGTGTTTAAGGCATGCAGAGTTTCAGCCAGGGAAGATGAAGAAGCCCTGGAGATGGGTGGTAGTGGTGGCTGCAGAACAACATCAATGGATTTAATACCACTGAACTTATACTTACAAATGGTTAAAATGGCAAATATTATGCCATGTCTATTTTACCACCAAAAACAGAGAGAAAAGTACATGGGTGACAGAAGCCTTTGAGGGTCTGATCAGACTGTTTGGTAAAAGCCTAGAATTCTCCACTGCTAAATTTCCAACAGCTTCAAGAGCCATTCCCTAAGCCTCTGTGGTCTGAGAATGCCCACACTTGAGAAGACGTTTCCTATTCTTCCACGCATTCTTAAGTCACATGACATCTGCCTTGTGTCCTGTTTCCCTTCACTCACTGGGCCAAGAAGATAGTGTAAGCACATGTTCAGCCTATGCAATGGGCACCCCTGGTAGCTCTGCAGACCCTCTCCTTGAACTATAGGCAAGTTTCAGAACAGCTAGAAGAGACTTAACAGGACTTGGACATCTTCAACTTGAGCCTGTGCAGTACCTTCTCAGTGAGATTCAGGAGCAGTGTTTTGATGGGAAGGAGGAGGAACAGGCATGGATGGATATTAGGGGAGCAAATTGGGACTCTGTGCTCAAGCTATAAACTGGCTGCTCCGCTCCACTTCTGCAGAGTTCTTACAATGAACTTGCTTCCTCTCTTCACAAATGAAGACCCTGGGGCGCGGATGGGTTGGGCAGTGCGATCAAGACCTTACAGATGAAAGTAAGGGATGGATCCAGGATTTGAAGCTGGGGTAGACCTCTTTCCACTATTAGGCATTTGACACCGCAGATGCTTAATAAATGTTATTTGGTCTTTCATCGCCTCCTCTTTATCAGAAGGCTAGAGTTACCTAAGAACTACTCACCGATGGCTTTGTGATTTAGGTGTGCCAACCTCTTCCTGATAAGAGACATGCCCAGAACTGCCATTGCTCATACCCCTGCAGCCGGAGCGGTGCAGGGCCAACATGCACAATACAGCCTCGACCAGAGGGAGGAAGCTCAGCCGAAGCCGATCCCAAGGTGCTTATTTCATGCAGTGCACGCTTCCTTCCCAGCCTCATGGGTCTCTTTCTAAAATCACAAGTAGTAGGCAGGCCACCCCTGAGCCACCCTCCAGCCTAGAAGAGAAGGTTGAGGGGCTGCAATCTTCAAGAAATCTGCAGGTTTTAGATGCTCAAAGACTAGGTCCTAGGCAAGAGTAAAGCTCATAGTGGAGTTATGAAGAGGGCAAGCAAGTCTCACGGAAGATCCTTGCTTTTCTGTGGCTTCAACCCGGGCAGTGGAATTGCAAAACACTGAGAAGCTGGGTAAGGCCTGAGAAAGAAAGGTGCCAAAGTGGGGTCAGGGGGAGCGGAGGGGAGTGGGGTTATTCAGAGGAAAGGAAAGGCTACTACTTGGAAGGGGGGCCGGGTGTGGTGGCTCACGCCTATCATCCCAGCACTTTGGGAGGCTAAGGCAGGCAGGATCACCTGAGCTCAGGAGTTCGAGACCAGCCTGGGCAACATGGCAAAACCTCATCTCTACAAAAAAATACAAAAATTAGCTGGGCATGGTGGCACACAAATGTAGTCCCAGCTGCTCAGGAGGCTGAAGCAGGAGAATCACTTGAGCCCAGGAGGCAGAGGTTCCAGTGAGCTGAGATCGTGCCACTGTACTCCAGCCTGGGCGACAGAGCAAGACCCTACCTCTAAATAAATAAATAAATAAAAAGTACTTGGAAGGGGCTGACTGTGAAGTGTTAACAATCCTTTAATGCACTCATTTTTCTACTCATCACCAAAATCATTTGTGCCACAGTGGTGCTTCTCCAAGCTGTCAGGTGGGCAACAGAGTAGCCTTCTCTGTTCTTGCAGGGAATTCCAGCTCAGGGTGCAGGTCCCTTCTGGTGGGGGCTACTGAGCAGGAGGCTGTCAGGCTGCAGACAGCTGTGGCCTGTGTAGGCTGCACGTACTCTCCCATGCTGTCAGCTCTGCTCTGAACATGGGCTCGGTCTTGACAGGGCAGAGGTGGAGGCAGACTAGCCTCACTGATTAAACATTCATCTTCTAGAAACTATACCAGGGTTTGGATAGACTGAGCTTTGCAAAGAATGTTTTATGAACATCACCGTTTCGTATTCCTCCTGACAGAGGCAGCTGAGCCGCAGCGGCACTCCTATTTCCTGTAACTCTGCACAGCCTCCAGCAGGCCGGGCCTGGGAATGAGCCCAGGGCTGAGCTGCAGCTTCAGAGAGCTCAGCTGGCGAGCCAGCGCCCTTGCTGGACCAAGGCATCTTGTTTTCAAGCTTCCTCTCTGGAGCCCTCACTCATCCTAATGCTTTCTGTCCACACAATACCCACTGGCTCTCAGGAACAAGGAAATTGCAAATTAGATTTGCTTGTCTCTGTTGACCTGAAGAAAGTCTTTTCCACTGAAGACTAATTGGCAAATTCTGTTTTAGGGATCAGCCCAAGTACTTCTGACTGACTCTCACAGACTCACAGAAAATATGTTTGAGGGTGGAGCTAGAGGCGATGGTCAAGGTCACACAGTAGGAGCCTGAGGGCAGACGAGGGCTCCTCTCCTCCCAACCCTGTCTCTTTCACCTTCCCTCTGGGAAGAGGTGGGCTCTCCTCATCCCTGTGTTTACTTCACTGGCAGAGGTGGGCTCTCCTCCACTTTCTCTGTCTTTTTCCCCCTCTCTTGTCCATTCTTCTACTTTGCATGACCCCATCAGCTACTGGCCCTTTTCCTCTCCTCTGATCACCTCTCTGCCACCTAAGCCTGCAAAGAGCTCCTGCACACCCGTGAGAACCTTCTCGGAGAAGGTGGCTGCCAGCAGTGGTTGGTTAAGCTCCTGAGAGCTTGTGTTCCCTGTTGGGGTTGATGCAGAGTTGGGTGCACTTTGGAGACTTCCATTTGCAAACATCCTTTGCTAACTTAAAACACAGATAACAGCCCTAGAGGTGGCTTTACTGGGAACCTAATGATGCTTCAGGCTCCTTTACGTACACAGCCTCTTTCCAAGGCCTCGTTCTCTGCATACTTAAGAAAAAGCATATCTCATGGAGATTTGCTTTTTCTTAAAGGAAGTCTCCCATGGCATGGTTCAGACTGCTCCCATCCTGGCCCACTCCAGCACATACCTTTTGGCACTTTGCCATGCTCTACCTACGACTCGTTAAGAACTGTAGCAAACACTGTGTGGGCCTCACTGGCCAGGACCTTGTTGGAAACGCTCTTGAGTTTGTCAAGGGCTTAAGGACTTGAAGAAGGTGTGAAATAATATTTGTGAAAGAAAAAGTTTAGCCTAAGCCATTTGATTTTTTTGTGTTTTGTTTTTGTGAGATGGAGCCTCACTCTGTCACCCAGGCTGGAGTGCAGTGGCATGATCTTGGCTCACTGCAGCCTCTGCCTCCCAGGTTCAAGCAATTCTCCTACCTCAGCCTTCCGAGAAGCTGGGATTACAGGCATGTACCACCACACCTGGCTAATTTTTGTATTTTTTTTTTTTTAGTGGAGATAGGGTTTTACCACGTTGGCCAGGCTGGTCTTGAACTCCTGACCTCAAGTGTGATCCGCAGACCTCCTGAAGTGCTGAGATTACAGGTGTGAGCCACCGTGCCCAGCCTGTAAGCCATTTAATTTAACAAATCTATATAGAAGTCACTCAGAAATGTTTTCCAAATGACTCTTTGGAACCCTGACTTACCTAATGATAAGAACCTCTTCTACACAGATTTGCTTAAACATCTTAAAAGATGACTGTCTCTCTAAGTCTAGCTATGGGTGTTTCCCCTGATAGAGGGAAGGCTTTCATATCAACAATAAGCCTACTCTCCGCGCCCTCCCCAGCTTTCCTGCTGAGTTGATAGCAGGGGGCAGGGACACTGGCACCAGGCACCTAAGTGTCTAAGTCCTGTGTGTAGTTCACAGCTTTGAAGACACTTTGCCACATTCAAACTGATTTCCATTTAGAAGGCAAATCTCAGGTGGGGCACACCGGGACCAGGCTCTGTTCTGCAGGTGTCACCCATCTAAATCTCCTGTTGGCTCAGAAGAGGGCACTGGTGTGGACAGAGCAGAATTTTGTCAGATTCCAACCAAGGGTAGTGCAATGACTCTACTGACTGGAATTTACAATTCTCATTAAATGCTCTCAAAACGTCGCCTGTTTTGAACATATGCTTCTTAGAAAAAACTTAGGTATCAAATGATTCAGGGATACCTGATTGTTTTAAAAGAGCTTTTCCTAATTTTCCACTCTGCCAGAATTCCAAGGACGATGGCTATGATTCCCATTTGAGAAAGTCATGGAGGAAAATGGCCAATATTTTCAGGGTTACTGTGGAGATGACTATGACAAATATTCTTACACTTCTCTCTCTCTCTCTTTTTTTTTTTTTTGTAACTTTTGCTTCTAATTCTTATTTGCCCATTTCTTGTTGACTTTTCTACTTAACTTTCTTGCTCTCTGGCTTCACCAACTCTCTTCCCTCTATCCTTTTTCCCCATTGATTTATCTCCCACTTCTGCTTCTTCCATCTTCTCTTTTTCTTCTTTATCTCTTCCTTTCTACCTCTCTCTTTTACTTTGAACCTTTTTCCCTCCACCACCCAGGCTTCCCGGCTTTTCATCTGAGGACTCTTTTATCTTCTGCCAGTAGAGGGAGACATCACCGCTCGCTTTTTTCTCTTATAATTTGGTGGCTGTGCACATATCCCGGCTAACACCGAGAAGCCGTTGGGTATGCTTGAATTGATCTAACCAGTTATAAAACCCTAAGGAAAAACGGTCGACCACTTGGATATCTGACAGTGACAGTCCATCTACTCTGAACAGCAAATTGAGATACTCATGTTTTTATTCCAAAACAACCTTTCAAAAGTTCATATTTATCAAATATTAGGTTGAATCATATGACATGACCAATTTTTAAGGTCAAAAATTGGTCGGATGCTGGATACTAACAGAATAGAAGCTTGAATTTTTTGTAAGAGTGTCTATGAAAAGACCTTTCTGCTGGCAGCATAAAAATCCCACTGTCTAGAGTGCTGGAGCTTTTGCTGTCATTGCAGTAAGTCACTGTGACAACTGATTTACTGCCCAAATGAAGCATCAGCATTTAACTTGCAAAGCAGTTTATGGTTTCAGATGTCTGGATGTCACGCACATTAGCACTTAATGTTACAATTTAAAAACGCCATAGAGATCATTTACTTTTTGTTTCTGCAGATTCTCATATAAAATTGCTCATGTTGGAATACATTTTATTTTACCCTAGCTGACTTCTTGTCTGAAAATCCGAGTGTAGAGATGCTACTAAAAGCAAAACTAGGAGCTTTCTAGATGGCCTGTGTACAAATTAAGAGTGAGTGAAATTATGTATTTCTTTTGCTCCAATTCTGTCAAAAGCATTAGAGTTAGGCATCATTTGTTTCTGCTTGGCTGTGAAGCTCTGTTCTGGGGTCTTATGAATGCTTATTGACAGTTATAGAAACACCACAGTCTTCTAGAGTCCACCTAAAATGCAGGTGCAGGTTGGCAGGAGAGCTTTTTTGTATTCTTTTATTTAACATTATCATTGACGTTGCCTAAGTTATTTTTTTGCCTTCTACATTTGATTTTTCAGGTTACATGGAGCGTTCTTCTGCGATACTAGTTTAACAAATGATGCAACTGCTGGTTTCATCTTGTTTTGATACTGGATTGGGGGATTTAAAATGTTAGGTTAAGTTAATATGGTAAATGATTTTCTAAAAACAAAATTGTTGCAATTATGCACCACGTTACTATCTTTGCATTTAGCATGTGATCCCAAAGGACCTTTGTAGCAACAAGTGCCAGATATAAGCATGAACGATGACATCAATGCTATACAGAAGTTAAATTATTTGACAATCAAACGAGGTATGCACACTAAAAAGTGGATCATAACTGGATGTCATGAGTATGTCATGCATATACATTGTCCTAGATAGAACTTCGATGTTAGCTAATAATAAAAGCCAATAATGAGGGAAGCAGGAATAATCAAAATGTGGTCCTCAGCTGGCTCTGGGTTATTTGCACATCCTTCTAGTATGGCTCCTTGGAATTTCACAGGGGTTCAGAGGGCAAGAGATACTTGGGGTCACATGCATCATCTTACTGTTTTAGATGCCACATTGTTGCTTCTCTAACATTTTCTTCCTTGAGAATTTATAGTAGAGGGAAAATCTCACAGGCACCGAATAACCACCCCATCTCCACTCGGGAGAGAGGGTACGCTAACACTAAATCTTCCCATTTTTGACATGATAAATAAGACCTCAGTAGGTACTTTGATGTCAGCTTTCTATCAATATTTATCTAATATTTTTGACCTGCAATATCAGGGTGTTTATCTAGATGTAAAATTATAAAGCCTTTATCTCTAATTGCTAAAATACTGCGTATTTCCTTAGGAGCACATTTTCTATCATTCAAGAAATACCTTTCTTATCCAGATACTGGTCCTAAAATAAAATGGCAGGCAAAAATTTGACCAAAGATACCCAGGGCCTCTTTCCCTCCAGCCTTTCTCTCTTCTGCAAATGAACATGCTGAATCTGATGCTAAATCTGTCTCCAAAGGCTCCTCCTTCAAAGTAAGCACTGGAAATGGCTTTAGGTCAGAGTAGTCCTACCACATGGCTAATCCAGTGTTTATTGTCGGTAGAGTGGGTAGCAAACAGCCCATGTCTGGAACATATGGCAACATGAGTGGTAACATGTCCTCTAATTATAGAAACAAAGCTTCTACTCCCAGGAATGCTGGAGAACTGATACTGGACCAGCTTTCAGCCTGTATATAAGGGAGTATATGAAACTGGCCAAAGTACAGGAGGCAAATGGTTTCCAGCAGCGCACAATGGGCAGCGCAAGATTGTAATCCCTGAGGGGAGGGAGACTCACAAGGTAAGCCTCACAACCAACCAGTACTTTTCTTTGGGAAAGTTCCCCAACCATTGCACAGAGCTGGAGTCTGAGCAGACCACAGTTGTTCAGCTATAGAGAAAACAGAGGTCGGAGTGTAAGAAAAACAAAGTGACTGGATCTGCAAGGCAGGAAACTGGAGAAGAGGATGCCATTCAGAGAGGGAGGACTAGAAGTCCTAGTGGGGGTTCCAAGGGCTGTAGCCAAAGGCTGTGCTGTGTATGTGCAGGGTGAGAATTCCCTGCCCCAAGGCTTGTAAGACAGCAGCTGCAATGGGGTTGAAAGAGAAACAGAGATACTCGAGGTTGAAACAAGTAGTGCATTAGGGACACTGATGTCATGAACACCTTCAACACATTGTTAACATCCCTGGGAGCCCAAAGACATCAGAAGGCTGTGCCTTAGGAGTAAGAATCATGCCCTAAAGTAAGACCCCAGGCCCATCCTAACAAAGCTTGAAACCAAACAATCTTCAGAGAAGACAGAATTTGGAGGTTGAGTTCCAACAAATTAAAGAAGTCTGGAAAACACTTTGGACTTTCCACAGATCTGTACTAACACAATATAATACAAGCCTACACATGTTCAAGGTGTCTAGCTGGTAACTGAACTGCTTACTGTAACAGAAACAACACTCTTCGGTGTAAGGTAACAACATCAAGAGTTTCTATACCTTATATCTAAAATGTCCTGTAGTCAACAAAATATTAATAGACATACAAAGAAATGGGAAAATATGATAGAACCAAATCACAATTTTATAACTAAAAAGTATAATAAACAAAATGAAAAATTATCTGGATGAGGTTAGCAGTAGACTGGATATGGCAGAAGAATCGGTGAACATGAAGAGAGATCCGAAGAAATTATCCAGTCTGAAGAGCTGAGAGACGTGCTGAAGGAAAAACACAGAGCCTCAGGGACCTATCCTCTGGGTCAAGGTCAAATGGTCTAACACATGTATCACTGGAGTTCCATGAGGAAGGAGAATAGATTAAGGCAGAGAAAAAAAAAAAAAAAAGTGAAGACGTAAGGGCCTAAAGCATCCCAGCTGGATGACAACAATAACTTCCAGGCCCAAGGAAACTGAATGAACTCCAAGCAGTGTAACAGCAGAGATCACCTGTGGGCCAGGTCAGTAATTCACTTGGATACTGATATGTTTCCGCATGGACAAGCCTTTTGCCTGATTTCGACTAGACTGGTCTGAAGTGCTACAAATGGTTTTGACTTCAGGGATCAAGTAGAAAGAAAAAAGTGTGAGTTTAACGTATCATTGATTAACACTGTCATTTGTAACAGAGAGGAAACTGCTGATGCTGGATAGATGTGCTGATCAGGTTGCAGGTTAGATTATGAAGAGGTTGCACATTCAGTTCCACAGCCTGGTTTTGTGACTGACCGCAACTGATTAACCATCCTTCTGCAGAGAAAGCCTGTGGGGTGTGGCTTCCTCAGCCGTGGGAGGAGACTTCAGGCCACTGCACTCCATAAGAAGACCTACCAGTGAGACTTCTGGTGTCGGGGTTAGGAAGAGTATTTTCCATGGAGTCAGACTGCCAAGCGTGAGATCACAGTGTGGCCACTGGTTATCTCTGTCACACACTTAACATCCCTGAGTCTCAGTCTCCTCAATGGGGCGATCAGAGTACCCCCATCAGATGGTTTTGTGAGGACTAGACGAGATAATGATTATGTAAAGCACTGAGCCCAGTGTCCGGCACACAGGAGATGATCTCTTTCTCTCTCCGTTCTCTTTCTCTTTCTTGTTTAACCAACATTTGCTGAAACCAACTATCATAGGGACTATTCTAGACTCCGGGTAGATGTGCTAAACAAACAGCAATGAAGCATTCAATTATTATTATTAAAGCCTGAGGCATTTTAATAGAAGGTAAAATATTCATTGACAATTGAAATTCATAAATCCCTGAAGTTTGGCTGAAGCTCCCCTTCATGTAAAAATGACTAATGCTTGATAACTTCCTAAGTGCAGGCTTTCACAGGGGAGCGTGGGTAAGGGTAATGGGTTGTGGGGACTGAAAGAGTGTGGCTGAAAATCACTTTATGCACAGTCAGCCCCTGTAGATGTTTCTTTATTGACGTGCATAACATAGGGTTAAGAGCATGGGCTCCGGGGTCAAATTAGGATGTTTTTGTTAGAAAATTGTACTTAAGCTCTCCTTCCTCTGGTTTTGTTAATCTATAAAATGGAGATAATATTGGTAGCAGGCTCAGAGGGGTGCTGTGAGGGTTAGCAGAAGTTATGTACGTGGAAGGCTTGGAACGGCACGTGGTATGTCCATGTGGTATAGTCTGGGAATTGCTGAGCCCCGCGTCAGTGTGAAGGTGGATGAACTGCAAAGAGGAGAGTCGGGAAAGAGCATCAGGTCTCATGTTCCACTTAGCGCCAGCCCTGCTAGTGCGTTTCCACAGTCCTGTGAGCATGGTCCCTATACCACAGAAGCCCATAAAGAACAACCAAAGCAACAGAAAGGCCTGTTCGCCAGCACCCGAATGGCCGGTAAATGTACAGTCCAGTGGAACATTATCTGCTGATGATATTGGCCTGTTGATTAGACACAATGGGTTCAAAGCCCTGACGACAAAGAAGAGTCTGCTGGAGGGGACCTCCACTGGACAGGACCCTGAAGGTCGATGTTCAGCCCTTGCCACCAATGCTGAAGTCCTCTGTCCAGCACTGCGAGGAGATGCTCCCTGTCCCAAGTCTGACATCTCTGGGTGAGGACTCCGGGTCCTGGGCCATTCCCTCTTGGATTGAGTAGAGTCTGAAACCCAGACTCATTCTCTGGTCCTAGTTGTGACCTGTGGGGCCACACAGAACACATCTCATCCTTTCCTGCAGATGTTTTCATGGCACTTGGGGCACTCCAACAGGGGGCAGAAGCCTTGAGACCAAAAGGACTTCTTCCAGAAGCAGCCTGGGTTTCTCACAGCAAGGGGAGGGCACAGGACTCCAAGCTAATTAGACTTTTAAATTTATCCATCTATGAGCAACTTACTTTGTAATTGGTAATGATTTCCATGTAATCATATGTGTGCTTGGGGATTCTGATGAAGTAAGAAAAACCCAACGTACAAATCATTTCTAAACTGTCATAAAAGTTTCATGAGTGCTAAGTTTAACAATTAATGAAGTTAACATATTCATGTGTCTCAAAGACATTAAGCATTTATCAATTTTGATTTTGCAGTTTTCTTTTCATGTTTTAGAGCTTGTAATTTTTTTCCCAGGTCTTACACTTTTTTATAGTTCCTGGAAAAGTACATGGGCACTTGCCTACAGTGTCTGACGGCTTGAATGACCATGACATGTGTCTCTTGGTTCACAGATTAATTTCATCCCACTATGGCCATAACTTTGTGGAACCATGACATGTCACTACATCAAAGATAACTCCTTCCCTCTAGCTCCTAGTTCCCTATTCAGGGTGGAGGTCTTTGGAGATGTGGCAAAATTGGAGGATGGAAGGAATGAGGAAAAGAAGTTGGAACAAATTAATATTTGTTAAGAACCTCCTGAGAGTAAGCTCCTGCAAGGAGAATTTGCACATACTTTCAACTGAACGTTTAAAAACCACCTCCAGGCCAGGCATGGGGGCTCATGCCTGTAATCCCAGCACTTTGGGAGGCCAAGTACAAGCGGATTACTTGAGGTCAGGAGTTCAAGACCATGCTGACCAACATGGTGAAACCCTGTCTCTACTAAAAATACAAAAATTAGCCAGGCATGGTGGCATGCACCTTTAATCCCAGCTACATGGGGGGCTGAGGCAGGAGAATCGCTTGAACCCAGGAGGTCAAGAGTGCAGTGAGCAGAGGTCATGCTACTGCACTCCAGCCTGGGTGACAGAGTGAGAATCTGCCTCAAAAAAAAAAATAAAATAAAATAAAATAAATAAAGGGGTAAGTTAGAAAATGTATGTCTCAGTGCTCTGTAAATTGCAAAGCTCTATATAAATACAGTTCTCCATCTTTATTAATTTGCAATCTGGTATGCCATGTCTGGGGACAATAACTCCTTCATTACTCCACGTACAGAGTTCTGATTTGGGGTCCTGCTTATGCTTTTCCAGGATTATCAAAAATTAGCCAGGCATGGTGGCGGATGCCTGCAGCCCAGCTACCTGGGAGGCTGAGGCAGGAGAACTGCTTGAGCCCAGGAGGTGGATGTGTCAGTGAGCCAAGACTGCACCACTGCACTGCAGCCTGGGCGACACAGCGAGACTCCGTCTCAAAAAAACAAAACAAAAAAAGCACCTCCAGTTTATTAGGTCATAAACTGTTGACGGCAAGAGGAAATAGAATCTCAGTCAATCCTCACCACAGGCCAGGGAGGTGAACATCAGTATCACTTTCTTCATTTTACGGTTTAGGGATTTAAGGCTCTTGGGATTAAGTGACTTGCCCAAGATCACCCAGCCCCAAAGTGTCAGGGCTGGCAAAGGTCAGAGCCAGCCCAGGTACTCTGACCCCACAGCTGTTCTCTGCCAATCCCCACTGCACAGGCTATTTGCAAAGCTTTTCCTTCCATTATCTTTCAGGATTATCTTATTCTGTTGTTCTTACTTGTGTCCAATTAGACCAAGAAGAAACTTCACTTGAATTGGTGGGGACACAGCTAGCAGAGGTGGGCACAGAGAAAGGAAAATTTAATGAGTGCTGATTTCAAAAAATAATCTTCCAGCATGTAAGATGAAATTGGACTAGTATCTCAGATAACAAACATGAGTAAGTCTTACAGGTTTTTTGAAATGCCAGAGTGACTGATATTTCTAGGCTAGCTGACAAAAGGGATTCACATCTCCACTGTTTCCAAGTGACTTTCTACCAACCAGACCATTTCTCCATCGACACAGGAAGCAAACCTTCCCTGAGCGTTCCGTCCAGCTACCTGCTGGGCTGCTCCCCACCACCCCCAGGTATCCATGGCACCCACATTCCACATGCCTAAGTCCACTTCCCTGCAACTTGCACCCCCTCTTGAAACACCAAGAGGCTTCGCCCCACACATGCCTGTGCTTTGTTTGCTTGAAACATCCCTCCTGCCTTTGGGTGGCGAATTCTCAGATGTTGTCCCCTCCAGGAAACTTTGCCTGAAACCTAAGTGCTCTTTGTTGAAGCTCCCCCGCCCCTCCCCCAACAGTCTGTCACATTCTAGCACATTCTGTTCAAATCCTCCAAATACCCATTTCTCTGAATAGACCATGTGTTACTTGAATGAAACTGACCTAAGGTTTTTCAAGATAAAAGAAACTTACTTGTGCCAAAGCAAATAATGGCTCAAAATTATTCCATTTAACTGAAACGTTTGGAGAGAACAAGAGAATCTGAAGGCTATGTCGATGGTTCTCAATACTGGCTGCCAATTAAAGTCTTCTCCAGGTCCATAGCACTACCAAGGCCTGGCTGCCCACTCTGGGATTCTGACTTAAGTGGATGCAGAGATCAGTACTGTGATTCTAATGAGGGTCTGGGGCTGAGGAGCAACAGAGTGTAATAAATTATCCCTCAGCTCCTAGACATAGGGCCAGGTTTGAAGAGGGTCACCTGCTTCCAACTTGAGGGCTTTTCAAATGGAAATATGACTTGTAATAGAAAGCACCTGGGCCAGGCACTGTGACTCACGCCTCTAATCCCAGCACTTTGGGAGGCCAAGGTGGGTTGATCTCCTGACGTCAGGAGTTCGAGACCAGCCTGGCCAACATGGTGAAACGCCTTCTCTACTAAAAGTACAAAAATTAGCCTGGCATGGTGGCACACGCCTGTAATCTCAGCTACTTGGGAGGCTGAGACAGGAGAATCACTTGAATTCGGGAGGTGGAGGTTGCAGTGAGCCAAGATTGTGCCACTGCACTCCAGCCTAGGTGACGAGAGTGAGACTCCATCTCAAAAAAAAAAAAAAAAAAAAGAAAGAAAAAGAAAAAAAGAAGCACATAGGCCTTGCATTCCCAGCTGTGTGACTGTGAGCAAGTTACTCAACATATCCAAGTCTCAGTTTCATCCTTTGTAAAACCAGGCTATCTTGCAGGTTGCTATGGGGATTAAGTTAGGCAACTCTTGCAATGATAGTATCATATTACCAACGCTCCGTCCATTCTAGAGTGTTAAACCTTAGCAGAGACCCACCTGGCCACAGTATGCTTCTAGAGCAAATAAACTTTGTGCCGTTCTTAGAATGGCTTGAAATTCAGCTTGCGATTCTGACTAATTCAACACTAAAAGATTTGTGTATTTGTTTTCCCATCTGTCTAATTGGGGATTGGAACGCAAGAACTCTTTTATTGATTTTGAGATCTAACTATATCCAAAATAGGAAATAAGTAAAAAGGAAGATGACAGATTGCTTGGCAAGTTGCCAGACCACTTGCTCTTAGCGATGGTGCTGCAGGCTTTCCAAGCACAGAGGGTGGGTGCCCTGGGTGTCTATCACGGCATCAGAGACCAGAAAACCACAGGGCCTCAGGACCCTTTCGCCCAGGCACTGCTGGTCATGATGTGCTGGCTCAGTCTGTGATGGTCTTTGTTGCTTGGGATATCTGTTACCGGCAGCCGAAGCAAATCAAAGGAGAGGAATGTTACAGTTGCCCCAGAGAATTTGTATTGTTGTCTTGAAATATTTCAGATCATTTGTCCATGTTTTGACAATTCCTGGAAATTAACTGGTCTGTGTATTTCTCATGGCCTTAATATGACTCAAAGCGGGAGAAAGCAAAGCAACAGTGCGGGGCCCGGAGCCCACGCTGGAACTCGCTCTGCTAGAGGTTCCCAGCTCTCTCGGCTGGCGTGTGCATTTCACAGAATGTTTAAACAAAATACCAATTTCTTCCCTTCAGGGCTTACTCCAAGTGCCTATTGACTTTCACTGAAGTCTTTGACTGCTTCTAATTTGTTTCCAATTTGTTTAATGGATAAATTCCTAGAAAGACACAAACTACTGAAACTGACCCAAGGGAAAAGTAAAAAATCTGAATAGACTTGTAATAAGTAGAGTGAATTAGTAATCAAAAAATACCCACGGAGAAAGTTCAAGACCAAATGGCTTTCCTGGCAAATTGTTCCAAATCTTTAAAGGTGAATTAACACCAGTTCTTCACAAACTTTTCAAGAGACAGAAGAGTAAGAAGCACTTCTCAACTCCTTCCGTGAAGCCAGTATTACCTCCTAATACCAACACCAGACAAAGACTTCACAAGAAAAGAAAACTATAGATAACTCTCTTATGAATACAGATGGAAAAATCCTTAACAAAATACTAGCAAACTGAATTTAGCAACATATAAAATGGATTATACACCATGGCCAAGTGGGACGTATCCCATAAACTCAAGAAATAGGAGACAAATAAGAAAAACAACACACACTCCTACTCTCAGGGAAGTTCTGGTATGATGGTCAGACCGCACATAGCCCCACAGCACACCCCCAGTCCTGTGTCAAGTGCGGGCTTAGTCAGTTTGGGGGCTGTTGGTCAGGGTGGGTGGGAGGAGAGGAGGAGCTGAGAGTCATGGTGTTTACCTCCTTCTGGGGGTTGGAGAGCTCTTTCCTGCGTGTGTCGACTGAGATGTTGTCTCTGCCCTCCTAATCTTCTAGTGGAGTTGCAAGGATCAGAGACTCACAAAAGGCTCACAGCTAAATGGGGGCTTTAGGTACAAATTAATCCCAGCTCCTATTTTGCAGATGAGGAAAACTGAGGACTAGTGAGGCAAGAGTGACCTGCCAATCATCAGGGAGCTAACTGGCAGGAGCCAGAATGGGAGCTCTCATTCCCTGGTTCCCATCCTGGGCTCTTTCCCTCATGCCAGTCATCTCTATTGTTTTCCGGTTGCTGCAAGAGGGTCCAGATGAGCTCACTCATCCTGCCACTCATGGATCTCAGGGAGATAATAATAGTAACAGCTGACACTTAAATAGTACTTCTCTTCTACTAGGCAAGGTTTTAAGTGCTTTACATGTCTTAACTTAATCCTCAGAAACCCTACAAGGTAAGAATATCAATGTTCTTATTTATAGATGAAACATGGAGGCAGACAGGTTAAGCAACCCATCAAGGTTATGCTTCTAGTAAGTGGCAGCAGTCTGGTCTCTGCAAAATGAATCCCCATCTCCGATTTTCCTCTTCCAGATGGGGTGAAAAGGCATCTTGAAGCCTGCTAGCTGACTCGAAAGCATTTACCATGTGGAAGAGATGTCTCTGTACAGCTTTTATCACTGGCTGGAACATCCTGCTTAAGGGACTTGACTCTAAAATTCTGTGCTATTACCAAATCCAGAGTAGCACTCACATGTGTATGACTCCCAGGATGTTGAGATTTCTTACAGTTTTGTCTCCGTTAGGGAGACGGTAGACCATGGTACTCACTGATGGAGGGCTTCTTTACCATGGAGTCCATGGGCTTTAAGACCTTGATCCTGAAATTTCTTGCACATGTCATGTGCCTGAGCCTAGACTCACGGGACATGGATTCATTAGGGCTGTGACACTGGAGTGTTTTTGTACTATACAGCTCCCAGGTGCACATGAGTCCTGTTCATTTCTTTACACCCAACAGTGCTTTCAAGCCTTCCCCTGGAAGCTCTCTGGAAAGATTTGTGCATGCCTGAGTAAAGGAATGAATGGTCACATGCAGTGGCTTACACCTGTAATCCCAACACTTTGGGAGGCTGAGGCAGGTGGATTGCTTGAGGTCAGGAGTTCGAGACCAGTCTGGGCAACATGGCAAAACTGTCGCTACAAAAAATGCAAAAATTAGCCAGGCATGATGGCGCACGCCTGTGGTCCCAGCTACTCAGGAAGCTGAAGTGGGAGGATCACCTTGAGACCAGGAGGTGAAGGTTGCAGTAAGCTAAGATCTCACCACCGTACTTCAGCCTGGGTGACAGAGCGAGAACCTGCCTTAAAAAAAAAAAACAAAAATGATGCTCTCTTCCCTTTGTGTGTATGGATGGCAAGAAGATGCTGCAGATGTGAAGTCACCTGCACTCAGGTGTGCATGGCAGAGAATGCACTGTCAGCCTGGGCAGGTGACCAGGGCTGCACACAGGTCCTCACTCAATCCCGCCATGATTCTGTATGCCTTCAGCCTGAGACCAGCAGTGAAGAGGCTCTGCTTCCGGGTCCAGAGCTCCTCCTGATGTGCCTGGTGCTCAGTGGCATGGTGACATCACATGCAGCTCTTTCCTGGGGTGTTCAGGCTGTCTCATCCTCAGTCACAGCGGAGAATAGGAGGGCAAGGAGCCTTGGGTTTTTTTTTTTTTTTTTGGTATCTTCAAACTTCCTGACACAGTACTCAAGCCCACAGATGAACAGATGCCTTAATAAGTAGCCTTACAGGCTGGGCGCGGTGACTCACGCCTGTAATCCTAGCACTTTGGGAGGCAGAGGCTGGTGGATCACTTGAGGCCAGGAGCTTGAGACCAGCTTGGTCAATATGTTGAAACCCCGTCTCTACTAAAAAATACAAAAATTAGCTGGGTGTGGTGGCGGGTGCCTGTAATCCCAGCTACTCGGGAAACCGAGGCAGGAGAATCACTTGAACCTGGGAGATGGAGGTTACAGTGAGTGGAGATCACGCCACTGCAGTCCAGCCTGGGCGACAGAGTGAGACACTATTTCAAAAAAAAAAAAAAAAAAAAAAAACAGTAGCCTTACACTGAATTGAGTGATAAGGGGTGACCAACAGGCAGCTGCTGCATGGTAACAGGCTGCTTAACCTTTGCAGCATCCTCTTCCAACAACCCTTACAACATCACAGTCCAGTGCCTTCAGCGGTACTAGTTAGTTGGAAGGTGACTCCTACAGGAATAGGCAAATGAACACTAGCATTTCTGTCATGTCATGATATGTGTGCTTGACCAGAGTCTTGTTGTGGGTGTAGAATGAATGGACTCCAGAGGGGACTCTGATTTGCCATATGGAGTAAAATGACCTCCCCATTTCCATGGTTAAAGCTACCTTCTCTATCACAGAGGCACAGGGTAGGTGCTCAATAACGGTTTGCTGGATTGATGAATTATGTCCCACCTAGTCTTGACCTGAAGTGGCTTCCTGGTGAGACCACCTGTAAACAGCCTTTGTTAATTTTCTTAATCTCAACAAAGCATAGAACTTGCTGAGATCAGTACCCTGCAGAACTTGGTGAGCCCAGTATTACAGGGATCACAGGGTAAGAGGAACGTAAGTTCACTGGTTTTGACAAGGACAGTTACCATCAGTGGTCAATTCTACTGAAGGTTCTTAATGCTTCCTTCATATATCTGCTCACATGCCACCCCCGACTGCTGACCCCTTTGAAGGTGGATGAGCTATACCCCACAAACCTTGTATCTCTAGCTCCTAGTCTAGTCCTCAACACACAGAGGGAACCCAGGTAGAGTGGCTGATTGAATGAGAGGTTATTGTGTGTAGACACATGCACACATCAGAGAAATGATCAACGTATGCTGTGGCCAGAATTCTGGTGAGCTCTGTCCTTAAGGGCCCTTCTTGTGCACCTGCGAATCATGAAGAAAGCCTCTGAGCACAGATCTCCTGGTCTTTAATGCCTGTGCACTTGCGGACATGCAGTATCAGAAGTTAACATGGGCACTGGAGTCACCAGGCTAGTTTTGAACCCACAAATTAGTGTCTGTGTGCTCTTGGGTAGACGGATGACCAATCTCTCCTACTTAAAAAAGGTGGGGACAAGCGTCCCCTTTTCCCACTGTGGCTTTAGGGTTAAATGAGGTGCTGACCACCACGCGCCCTGAACACAGGTGGTCTCCGTGAATGTAATCCCCTTTCCTGCGAGCCTGTCTCTTCCTCCCTCTGTTCTCAGCTTCCTTTTCTGAAGAACATGGGGGAGTGACCCTCAAAGGGTCCCTTGAGTGCATGAGTTATGACCAAACAAGCTGTTTCCCCAATCCCTTACAGAGTGGAGGGCAAGGACCCTGAAATAAACGTACTTGCTTAGAAAGAAAACATGCCAGGCACAGTGGCTCATACCTGTCATCCCAGCACTTTGGGAGGCTGAGACAGGTGGATCACCTGAGGTCAGGAGTTTGAGACCAGCCTGGCCAACATGGCAAAGCCCTGTCTCTACTAAAAGTACAACAATTAGCCTGCATGTAGTCCCAGCTACTTGGAAGGCTGAGGCAGGAGAATTGCTTGAATCTGGGAGGCAGAGGTTGCAGTGAGCTGACACCATGCCACTGCACTCCAGCCTGGGTGACAGAGCGAGACTCTGTTTCAAAAAAACAAAAAAACAAAAACAAAAACAAAAACAAAAAAACAAAAAAGCAAAAGAAAAGAAAGAGGGAGAGAAAACGCTTTATTAGCAAAGCAGAGCAAAGCAATACAAATAAGACACCACCAACACCAACACACAAACCCCAGCCACCTCTGCTGAGGACTGAGCCTTGTTCATGCAGCTGTGGAAGCTGGCAGCCTCAGGACTCTCTTGAGGCTGCTATCTTCCACCTTGCAGTTCTTTGCTCCCAGAAGCAAGGTGTTCTGGGCTGCTGCCCACATCCAGTCTACCTGAAAATCAGGTCTCTGATCTGTCATGGACGCTCTGGAGTGGGTGATTCAACTACAGAAACAGCACACAGCGCAGGACCACCACAAGACAAAGTCCTCTGCAGGAACATGGAACTTCTAACGTTAGGGAGATTTGTTCCAAATAAAAAGAGGCCATTGCCTTCCAGACACCTAGGGAATCTTAAGACACTGATGGTCAGGACCAGGCCAGGCTGGAATTTCTGGTGTCCATGAATGACTCCTGCCCCCTCCCCCAGATCTCCACCTGCCCGTTGGAAACCTGCACACTGGGAACCTGCACACAGGAAGCAAAGCATGTCTACCCGTCGAAGAAAGCGTGAAACGTGCACGTGCCCTGGAGAGGCACTGGTCAGTTTTGCAGTGAGTGAACATACACCTGGTCTGATCATTTGCACTACTTAGCACAGGGCTGATCCCAGACTTTGGGTGGACGCAGGGGAACTGGCAGCACCAGCCACTGCACGCTTGAGGAAGTGGAAGAGGGGTCAGTACAGATGGGGACCAAGGGACGGAAAGGGAAATGGAAGACCACGAACCCAGCCCTGCCTGGGACGTGTGTCTCATCCCTCAAACAACAGCCTGATCCTGTATAAGGGGGGCTTCCATCCACATGCCTCAAGCTGTTTTGGCAGAGGGATCGTGTGTGTGGACTTCCCCTGCACAACTGTGAACAAGCACACCAAACTGAGTGGCCACACGCTTCCCTGGCTACTGCCTTTGTTTAATGTCTTGCCTGCTATCTGAGCACAGTAGTCAGGGTGTGGGTGGCCGTGGGCTGCCCCAGCTCCTGGGGAGGTTTGCTAGGAAGGCTGCTCGGTGACTTGTTAGTGAGCACACAAGCAAAAGGAAAGCCCTCACAGGGGCGGTGGCCCCCGCTCCTACCATGTCGCTCTGTGACTGCGTGGCCCCGTACATGGTGATACCGCTGGAGGGTGCTGCTGGCTGCGGCGTGTCGGGCTGGATGTACCCTCTTCTGTCAATTAGGCTGCGAGACAGAACACAGGAGGAAGAGAGTGAATAAAAAGCCAGAGACGCAGCAGCGCTATTTCAGGGCTCCCTCTTCCCATGATAGGCCCACCTCAGGCACCTTAGACTACGCCTCTCCTCACTTCATTGTACAAATTGGTGACCAAATTCTGTCCCTTCTCCCTTTAAACATGACTGTGGCATGGCCTGTCTCCTGGTCAGGCTAAGGGCGTGTCGCCTGCTCAGATGCCAGCATCTCCCTCTTGTCCACTAACTGTGGCAGCCTCTAAGCTGGTCTCACCCCACCTGTCACCATCTGTCCCCAGTGCTCCTCTCCAGCCTCAACGGCACGTCTTCTTACTACATTCACTCAGCAAATGTGTTTCAAGTACCTGCTAGTGCCAGTGTAGCACGTGGGAAATGATGGCCTACCACATGGGAACAGAGCCACAGTCCCGCCCGGCATGCACTCTGCTTTGCTATCTCTGTGTTTTTGTTTGGACTCTTCCCCTGTCTCTCCCAAAGTCTCTCTTCCTTCCCTTCTGCTCTCCATTCTTCAAGGCAAGGTTCAAAAGACCCTACTCTTGCCCCTAGCCCATTTCCCCCTCTCTCCCCTTCTCCGATTCTCTCAGCCCCACACATCACTTTCCACCTGCAATCAAGCTCCCAAGGGCAGAGTCTTCATCTTGTGGACCCCCACGGCAGCTGGCCCTGTGCCTGGCACGCAGAGATAGGGATTAGAGCCCCTCGTCCACATCTGTCACAGAGTGTGGAGGGCAAGGACCGGCAGGCCGTGTCAATATCTGTATCTCTGAGACTGACACCCAGAGATGGGTGCTGCGCAGAATTCTTGTGGATGAAATGATAAAAATAGGTCCCTTGTCCCACAGACAAGTTTCTGAGTAATGCTTCTAAAGACATCTGTTTCTGTACTCTATGGTGCTCGGCTCATTAGGAGGTGGGGTAAAGTTGCCTTTTTTTCTCCCCAGTGAAGGCTCAGCATTGACTTTGAGTCTAAGGGCAGAAGTGCTCTTACAGCAACAGGAGGTTCAGCTAATAAGTGAGTATCCCTGGGGCAGCCCCTACAGTGTGGGACCAGCCACACTCACAATGCAGACTCTTCCTCAGGTGCTCAGCATTTTGCCAAATACAAAAATGTATCTAGAGGCCACGACCATCCCTGCCTCTGAGGACTGACTATCTGGGCTGCTTTTCTCAGAAGCAGGGCCTCCTATGTGTCAGTCCAGCTTTTGGAACACAGGAGTTAACCTCCTGACTACTGCCTTTAGGTCTTTAAGTGGCAGAACAATAAGCCACAAAGACCACCTGTGACGGGATCCTCAAATGGGACTCTCTCTGCCTCAGTTCCAGCTGAACACTCCATAGGTTTAGAAAAAACAACAGGCAACAAGAATCTCCACCTTTCAAAGAGAAGTGCCGGACCTCCTCTGCAGGACATCAAAGGGGGTTCTCAACCAGCGCTGCAACCCTCCCTTCAAAGGTACAAGGGGTCAGAGCGGGAAAGAGCAGAGAAGTCTGTTTTGGAGAAAGGCGCTCTGCCCTCTAGTGTGGGTGACAGCCAGGGATGGGACTGGGACCTGAGGGTTAGGTGAAGGTCCAGGTGTGGGTCTCATGGGAGACAGCCAGTGCCAAGCTGTCTTGAGGGACTGGGCACAGTGGCTCACACCTGTGATCCCAGCACTTTCGGAGGCCAAGGTGGGCAGATCACCAGAGGTCAGAAGTTTGAGACAGGCCTGGCCAACATGGTGAAACCCCGTTTCTACTAAAAATACAAAAAAATTAGCCAGGCGTGGTGGCGCATGCCTGTAATCCCAGCTACTTGGGAGGCTGAGGCAGGAGAATTGCTTGAACCTGGGAGGTAGAAGTTGCAGTGAGCCAAGATCATGCCATTGCACTCCAGCCTGGGTGACAGAGTGAGATTCTGTTGCAAACAACCACCACCACCAGGTCTTGAGTAAATGTCACGGGTTGAACTGTGCAGAAAGATATGAAGTCCTAACCTGGTACCTGCGAGTGTGACCTTACTTAGAGGTAGGGTCTTTGCAAATGTAACCAAGTTAAGATGAGGTCACACTCGATTGGAGTGGGCCTTTGTCCAATGTGACTGGTGTCCTTATAAGAAGAAAAAGAGGAGAGGAAGAGAACGCTGGGTGAGGGTACAGAGACACACAGGGAGAACGCCACGGGCTGACAGAGGCTACCCCGCAGTGAAGCATGTGCCAGCCAAGGAACGCGGAGGGCTGATGGCCCCACCAGGTGCCCAGAAGAGGCAAGGAAGGGTTCTCCCCAGCCTCGGGACGGGCGCAACCCTGCCGGCACCTTGATTTCAGGCTTCGAGCCTCCGACTGTAACAGAACAACTTTCTGTTGTTTTAACCCTCCCATTTCATGGCAGTTGTTGGACTGCAGTGCCCTAGGAAACTACGATAGGACTCAGCCCAAGAGATCCACAGAGGGGGCCCCACAGAGAGGCCTGTGCAGGGCTCATGGCCGTGGGCCCAGGGTTGCAGTGGCAGGTATGAGTGACTCTCAGGAGAAAAGGCCCTGCCTCCATCAGGGAACTGCGATGGGGGGTCCTCAGAGGAAACTCTTAGTCAAGGCACTCTCAGAACCCACCAGTTTAGAGCATTGGCAGGGGAACAACAGCACTGACCCCCTGCCCAAATCCCCTCCTCACTGTTGGACAGGAAGCTGGTGGGGAGACAGGACTAGCTGGGGGCGGGGTGCGGGGCAGAGCTCAAGGAGAACAGGGAATCCCACAGTCCTCCCAACCAGGTTTGGGTGAAGGGATGAGAAGTGTTAACTGTCAATGAACTTGGCAGTTCTGATGCACTGAAATGATACTATTTTGGAGGGAAAGTGCCCTGACGCTCTCTCTCTCTCTCTTTTTTTTTAAAAATGACAAGAGAAATTAAGGGGCTTGCAGGGGATTTTATCCAGGAGCGGAAAAAGAACTAGGTCATCAAAAAAGTCTGAAGGGACAGCAGGGAGAAAAAAAATGAAGCGTTCTCGGCCATCATCCCATCACATCCAGTCTGTTTAATGTAGCAGCAGGGCTTCCAGGGCTGCGATGCTCTGCACACAGCAGGCTCTGCCCGTCCTTCTTCTCACCTGGCCTCGCCCCTTGTCTTGTCCCACCTCTCGGCCTGGCTCCCCTCGCCCCTCACTCCTGACACTAACCCCCTCAGCATTTCCTTGGATGAGCCAGGGACCCTCACCCTCGGGTCGCTGCACAGGCTGCCCCCTTTGTCTTTTGAAACCCTGCCCCTCCCCACCACTTCCTCCTCCGAGCTCCTTCTCACCCTTAGGAGAGATCACAGCTTAGACCTACTCCTGGGCGGCCCATGCACCTCACCATGCGGTCCCTGCTGCCCAGGAGCCGGCCCCTCTCCCGTGCACCCCCAGCATCTGACACGGAGCCGGCTCCACCGCGCATGCGCCGTCAGTGGTGGCCACGTGACCCACGGGACCGGCCCAAGTCTGGTGTGACACTGACCATTCCTTGGGCTTTTCTGTGTTCCCAATTTTCCATTCCTCCTGCCAGGCTTATATGAGGACCCCTTCCCCCAAACCTGGCCATACCCAGCCAGCTGCCATCCCCGCCTCTGGTGACACTGCAGGAACCGAATGTGGGTCTCTGCACTCTTGGTATGCAGGCTCCCAAAAGGGAACACAAGGACTCGCTCTGCCTCGTTTGCATGGCATGGCACCGTTTAAGAACCCATAAAGGGCAAGTCAAGCACAGGGGTCTGGGCACGTGGATCTGAGGCAGGGCACACTCTCAGCGGGTGGGCCTGACTGGGATGCCCCGGAGGGCCCCGGACCACTTAGGGGCCCAGGGGCTGGGACGAGGTAGCACAGGGTGAGGGGAAGGCAAGAGAGGATGACAGGGAGAGGCAAAGGTAGGCATCACCCCCTCACATCTGCCTAGGAGCCTGTGTCCCTGCCCAAGCACCAGAATGACCCAGGGAAAGCTTTACAGCCCCACTTTAACAAAGCAAATATCTCATTTGCCTTGCTCTACCTTCGCCCAGTAAAGCCTCCCCCGGAGCCCCTGCAGTGCGGCCCCAAATCCCTGGAGCCTCTTCAGTGGGGCTCCACACTGCTTCAAGTCTGGAGCTGCCAGATTCATGAATCACCGTCTGTTCAAATACACTCTTCAATATTTTAATGTCCTTCTGTTTACCTTTTAACAAATGATTCAAACACTTCTGAGGGTAGGACCATTCTCAAGATATGCCCCACCCAAAGGAACATGGATTTTGGAAAGAATACAGCCCAAATTCAGCCAAAAAAGCACATTTAACCCAGTTGTGGAAATAATTTTGGTTGTGACAGTTTGTGGTCTCTAAACAACATAAAGCCGTGCCATATGCAGATGAAGGACTTGGGAACAAGAAGGGAGATTTGGGCAGAACTGAGGCCTCAGCATCCTCTCTTAAACCCACACATACACTGCAGGCGGGGGAGAGGGCAGCTCTCCCTGGCTGTTACCCTCGATTTTCTGGCCTGCCCTGCTAGCCACAAACATGCCAGTTGGAAGCACCACGGAGGCTGTGACAAATCAAGCCATTGCCTGAGAGACTTTCTGCCTAAAGAGCTCCTAGAAGGATCCCTGGGTGAGTCAGGAGGTTTCTTCAAGAGGAGCTGGCACCTGCTCAGGTATGTCTGACCCCTGTGGACCGAGCAGCCTCCCAAACCCAGGATCCTCACTTGCCCTTTCTAAGCCTCTGAGGAGGTCAGGGGACCCTTGAGGACGCCTCGTTCAGGTGGACAGTGGCATGCTGGGCTCCCCACTTTCTAGGCTAAAGCTAGAAAATGATCAAGTTCTAGTTTTGCAGTAGCACCACGATGACTCAAAGTAATAATAACTCAACGCCAGTGCACAGATGGCCTTGGAATATGTGCTTGGATTTTTTTTCTTGAATTCTTTTTACCTCTCTAATGAGGATTCATTGAGGCTGATAATCAAATGAAGTTTGCATTTCACAAGCGCATATCGGTAAGGTCTGGGTGCCCAGTGGGTCTGCCCTAGACACAGTCATGGTGGCTTTTGTCATTTCTCCATTTTACACATTTAGAGACCAAAAGGCAGGAAGCAGTAATAACTTGGAAACTCATTCTAGAGACCAAGTAGATTTGCTCAATACCTATTTGTTGATCATGGTTCGATTTATCAGTTGAAAATATTCTCCATAGGCGTAACTCACAAAGAATCTGTATTTTAAACTCGCACACTCTGACTTGGAGGCAGCATGCCTCAGTGGGCACACACTGGCTCTGACATTGGGCGGCCTGGGTGTGCATCCTGACTAGCCAGCATTTACTGGCTGTGTGATCTTGGGCACATTATTTAAATTCTGTGCCTCGCTTTTCTCATCCATAGAATGGGATATAATGGTGCCTACCTATAGGTACAGAGTGAGCTTGTAAAAGGCTGATGCAGGTAAAGAACTTAGAGCAGGGCTTAACACAGATTCAATAAAGGTTAGCTACTGCCATGGTTCGTGTCATTGTCATTAATACCATAACCACAGTCTCAACGACTGCGGCACATGTGGCTCTCTCCCTATGAACATTTCTATTCTGTGCAAATCAACTTTCAACACTGGTTTCCGCAGGCTTTCTGGCTGCTTCCTTCCTGCATGTGTCTTGTCTCCTTGATGATGCTAACCACGGCTCCCTGCGCACACCTTCAGTCATTAGCAGGTCCTCAGTCATTAGCAGGGCCACAGGTATCTGTCTCTCTATTTTGGGCTTCAGGAAATTTTCCCCAAATCAGACACAGATTCAGCTGAAGATCGAAAAAGGTGTGAAGTGTGACACCACACACACAGCCAGATCTCGATTTCATGAAGGCCACGTCCACGCTGCACAAAGCGGTCACCTGGTGGCGGCAACCCATTCCGCCAGGGCGGGGGGCCTGTGCTAACGGCTGAGGCATTTGGTTTTCCAAGGTCTGTATAAGAACACGAAGCGTCCTGAGTCTTACCTTGGTGAGATGGGCCCACACAGGGCAACACAGCAATTGGTAAAGATATTTCCGTAGCTGTAGGGATTGTAATTTTCTTTACCTCTTTTATTTGACCAGGATCCTTTAATCTGAAAGAAAAGGAAAGTCAGTAACAAGCAATATCCTTCACACCAACGCACGGTTGAGGTAAGCTGGACCATGAGAAGCCCATAAAGAATGCAAATCATCTTTAATCCAAAGAAATGGAGATATTTTTCTTAAAGAAAATGGGCATTTACTCCAGACTTGGAAATGTCCTAAAACAGCAGGTTAGATTAGGGAAAGAATAATATTCTCAGGGACAATCATCTTTTATTTGTGCCACATGGTACTAAAAGGCCATCTCATATAAGCCAGCAGAGATTTTTTCATACTCACATTTAGTGCCCTAAATGATAATTAAATGAATGGCAGGTGAAATGGTTCCCCTAATTGCTAATTTACAGACTGAAATAATTCAGCCTCTTCATGTGACCAAAATAGTCTGTTTTGCATATTCTAATATTTGTAGCTACCAAGTACAAATAACTGTATTAATATTCTCTTATCTCATGTGTCTTATCACAACCTATTTTCTCAAGCTTTTGTTTAAGGTAACTAGACCTATCCTGAGACATTTAATTCACGTGTGGATAGAGACTTGTCAAAATCTAAGTGTAAAGAGCAAAGTGGACCACGCTGCTCTGGAAAAATTCTCTAACATTTTGTTTCCTCTTTTTTTTTTTTTTTTGAGACGGAGTGTTGCTCTGTCACCCAGGCTGGAGTGCAGTGGCACGATCTCAGCTCACTGCAACCTCTGCCTCCTGGGTTCAAGCGATTCTCCTGTCTCAGCCTCCTGAGTAGCTGGGATTACAGGCGCCTACCACCATGCCCGGGTAATTTTTTTTGTATTTTTAGTGGAGACGAGGTTTCACTGTGTTAGCCAGGATGGTCTCGATCTCCTGACCTTGTGATCCGCCCGCCTTGGCCTCCCAAAGTGCTGGGATTACAGGCATGAGCCACCGTGCCCGGCCTCGTTTCCTGTTTTCATACTTCCTCTTCATCTGTATTAAGTACAGCCAGACAATCCTGGATAAAAAGTTAAATTTTGGGTCAGGGCAATTTCCTCCCACAGAGAAATTAAATATGAAAGGCAGACTCAAACATTCACTCCAAGATGTTGGCCCGCCATGGTTTCTACCAGGGGAAGTGTGATAAGAAGCTTACGAAACCATTTCAAAGGAATAGAAAGAATACTCTCTTCAGGGCCAGAAATGGGTGTCACTTGGCCAACCTTAGTATCTAATGGATGTGGTCGGAAAAACTGAGAACATAGAGATTCCCAGTAGAGAAACATGCAGAATGGCATGTGAAGTTTCCACGGCACCGTCTCTGTTCCCAAGGGCTCACATCTGGAACGGGATGTATGGGAGAAGCTGGGCCCAACCTCTTCTTTCCGTCTTCTCCTCCATTGCCCAAAACCCAAGAACACACCCATGTCTCGTGTAGTCAGGAACTTACATCCTCATTTGTCGTCTGGTTGGAGCTGATCAAGTAGGTGTGGAATCCTGAGAGGCCAACGATGGACCAGACAGAGAAGAAGCACACCACAGCTTCCAGGACAGTGACACGAGTCAAGGAGGCAAGTGGAAGTGAGGGGCTGTGCAAGAGGTGGACGTGATGGAGGCTTGGAACCCAAATCCCCCCAGGCACAGGCCACTCTCTAGCTGCTGGCCTCTCTCTTGCCCGGCCTTGCCTTGCTTCTTGCTCTTCCGGGATTTTCGTCTAACCAAATGGAAGCCTCCGTCAGGGCAGGGGGTGTCACATGCCCCAGCATGGAGCAGCCTCTGTGGCTCCGTGATGACTGGAGGGCTCCCTGGGCGTCACCTACCCAATTCCTTCCTCTGACTTCTACTTGACCTTCACCTTTTTCTGTGCCTCACTGTGGAGCCAGTGACTGTGGCATCCTGATCAGGAAGCACACTGGTTTGAGTTGGCTGTAGCTCAGGCTCTGGGTGAAAGGATGACATATTGACTCGCACATCAATCGCAGACTCTAATTTTGGCTTCTGAATGCTGAGGACTGCAGTGCCAACAGGCGTCTCCCCTGAGGAGAATAGCTTCTGGGGCCCAGAAAGCCCTCTGCTTTAGTGGACGGCCTCTTCTCTGCTTACAGAGAAGGGGAAGAAGGAGAAAATAAGACCCTGAACCGGCAGTGGCATTTCTCGGAGTGACATCAGGGTGAGGAGTATTTTTACTTGGGGGAGTTTTCCCAGCCTTTCAGCCAACCCCTGACCTATATGGCCATCCTCAGCTGCTTGATAGGCAGCTGGGAACCATGAGTTCTCGCAGGACATTGAGAGAGAGGAAGTCAAGAGTTCCGCAAGATGTGTCTAACACAAAGGGAAAAAAGCTTGGTGCTCTTCAGCAGATCAGATCCATCACCCCAGAGTGTGGCAATGTGAAAAGGCCAGAGACTTTTTCTGTCCCACAAATGCTTATAAAATTCTATTTACAGGATACAGATATTTTTCAGGGCAAAAAATCCATTCATCCTGGGTTTGGGAGTTTACACATACATCTGGCATCCCCTATCGATATATTACAGGCTGGAGAAAGAAACGCTCCTGCTCACCTAATGTTTCCGAGGATGAATGCCATATAGACCATGCCGGAACCTATCAGTGATGATCTTCTCCAGGCTGGAGAGAATTCATCTTTAGACCAGAAGTTTGAGCACATTACCCAGTGCAGTGCCGTGGTCTGCTGTGCCATGGTTAACCAATGTCACCATCTGGGCACAAAGGGCTGCAGGCAAAACAGGAGGGAATGGGCTTCTGCCTGTTGACTGACTTTCAACATCACACTAAACCACTGGGTCTGCTCTAGAAGGAGATGGTAGCAGGGAGTGGTAGGGGACCAGAGAGACACAGGGAAGCAGACCCCTATCCACAGCTGCCGCCAGCCTGGGCAACCCCTGCTGGGCAAATGGCAATGGTGGAGGCTCTGTATGCACGTGGGGTCACATGGATGGTGTCCCAGGCAGCAAAGATGGTCTCATTCTCAACTGCCTTCCCACAGAATGGGGCTAAAGAGGCCCCTCTCCCTACCCACATCCCCCCTGCCAGGAGGGGACAGACTTGGGAGGCAACTCCCCTGGGATTCAGGTCATGCACTGGTTGGAAAGAAGAGGTGAAGTGGAGTCCAGGGAACACGATGAGGGAGCCAGTGGGAAGACTGAGTCCGGAAAGCTGGGTTGTGTGAGAGGGAGATGACATTAGACACTAGCAATGGGTTTGAACTGGCTACAAGGAAAAGACAGGAGACAGAAAGAGGAGGGGACACATGGAACGGAAACAAGAAATAGCCAAGGTAGAAAAGAATCAAGAACAGAACCAGATTTATTTACTGAATAATACATGAAGAGCCAAACTGCAATCCCAGAAATACTTATGTGTCACCCAGAGTTTACGATCCAGGTAGAATGATGGCAAAGTCAAAGTGAATGTAACATTCCTATGTATGAATCATATGAAACCTGGCATGTACGAGCAGTGAGGATCCCAGACTGAAAGTGGCTGCAGCTCCTTTGGCAATGCCAACTATGCTCATTACCCTCATTGGGAGGCATCATAGCCAGCGGACATAGAATTCTAAAGGTTTATAGTAACAATAAAAAAAATGCAGCTTTTCTATTTTTTTTTTTTTTCTTTTTTTGAGATGAAGTTTCGCTTTTGTTGCCCAGGCTGGAGTGCAGTGGCACAATCTCAGCTCACTGCAACCTCTACCTCTCAGGTTCAAGTGATTCTGCTGCCTCAGCCTCCTGAGTAGCTGGGATTACAGGTGCCCACCACCACGCCTGGCTAATTTTTGTATTTTTAGTACAGACGGGGTTTCACCATGTTGGCCAGGCTGGTCTTGGACTTCCGACCTCAGGTGATCCTCCCACCCCTGCCTCTCAAAGTGCTGGAATTACAGGTGTGAGCCACCGAGCCCGGCTAGCTTTTCTATTAATATCTCATGTGCTTTCGACACAGTTTGTAAATTATGGAATGCAGTTCCACTGTCAGCTTGCAGCTGTGTCAAAATGACATGAATCCAAAGTAGGATGCGAGATGCAAGATGCAGCCTGCTGGCACTACCCACACCCTGGGACCCAGCTGACTCAGGAGGTCTCGAGGAACCATCAGCATCATCATTCCTAACAATGGCTGGCATCACTGGGATGTGTCAGGTCCTGTTCCGCTTAAACCTCAGAGTGACCCAGGGAGAAGTGTGACTCCCCCTTAACAGACAGGGAAACCAAGGCAGAAAGCAATGAAGTAATTTGCTTGAGAAATAGCAGAGCTAGGACTTGAATGCTGGAAGTCTGCTCTGCTGGGATGACAGAAGAGTCTTGGGCTGGTCCCTTTCCTAATTCTTGCCAAGAGACGGGTGGCCCTAGACCTACCCCAACCTCCTGCTTCTCCGGGATTTGTAAACCTGTGGCAGCTTACATGGTTTGTTCCCTTTCACATACACTCTCAGACTCCGACACAAATACACAGACACACATTCCTTACTGGCCCACTGGCTATATGCTGAAAACATCTATGCCATGTAAGATCAAGAAATAGAAATTTCTTTTAAAGGTATCAAAACCCATTTACTGTCTTTTTTTAGAAAGAGAAAGAAGAGGAAACAACCCAACTCTACTGGAAGCCGATTTCATAAGCAGCTGGGACTTCGTTTACTGCATCGAGGATGGGTTTCAAATCATAGCAGCTACCGCTGCGCCTCTGTCTCCCCCACAACCCCTGCTAAGAGAGTTTGTCTCCGTTGTGGCCAGAAAGATGGCTTTCAATTCCCCACAGCCCTAGCCTAAGAGGTTGCACACTGCAGTACTCACTAAATGTTTATGGAATTGAAAAACTCTGACAAGCACTGCTCTGCAGAGACCCTTATCTCAAGTTCCTGCCTAAACCCAGAAGTGCAGGCTCTATGTCCTTCTATGTACCCAGCCCTGCACTAGGGGACAGGACAGGGCAGGGAAGGACCAGCTTCCAAATACTGCATCAGTATTTGGAGGATCACAAAAGGTGAGAGATCATGGGACCACATATGTTACACATCCAGAATTCCCCGGATTCCAGAATGGCCAAGGAGATGATGTCCTTGCTCTCGTTCAAATACGATGTGGGCGTGTGCATTCTTGTATTTTAAAATTTTTTGAGTTGTAATTTCCAACATGATAAATAACTCTCTCTCTCTCCAAAATATGCACAAACAAAAGCTCTTTGGGGGTCCTTAATACTTTTTCAATGTGTAAAGGAGTCTTGACACCAAAAAGTTTGAGACCTGCTGGAATAGAACAGTAAAACAGTAAGTGGTGTTGGGACACTTCATTAAACATTTAGAAAAAATAAAGCTAGAACTTCAACTTGCACCACATCCACAAAATTATCTGATAGATAAATTACTGCACCAAATATAAGAAACACAATATAAAGGTATTCGAGGAAAATTAAGGAAACATTCATGTAACTTTGGGGCGAGGATATAAGACACAAACCAAGGAGCCATGTAGTATGAGATTGACAGATTGTGTTCATTAATAAACACATTTGTGTAAAAAAGTAAAGTTAAAAGGTAAATGTTGGATTTGGAGATTGGCAAAGGATATCTAAGAGATGATGATGATGATGATGATAATGATGATGATTATTGAGAAACATAAAGAAACCCTACATGTTCATAGAAAAAGAACAAATAACCCAGTTGATACATGGACATGTACTGGCATACATTGTGATAAGAAAAGAAAAAGGCCTTTGAACATAAAAAGAGGTACAATCTATTATCCAGAAAACAGAAATTAGAACAATGTAATTATTTTTCTTTTCATCAAATTGGCCAAAATGACAAGACTGTTCACAGCCAGTGCCATAAACATGTGGGGACACAGGAGCTCAGACTGGTCCAGTCTCTTAAGAGGAGCATTTGGCATCCCTATCGACATTTAACTGTGCTTCCCTTCAACTCAGAGATGGCACATCCAGTGTCAATCCTAGAGACACAGTAACGTGTGCACAGAGATACACAGAAGAAAATGCACTACTTCATTTCTTGAACAGTAAAAATAATTAAGAAATCTAATCCGGCCGGGCGCAGTGGCTCAAGCCTGTAATCCCAGCACTTTGGGAGGCCGAGATGGGTGGATCACAAGGTCAGGAGACCGAGACCATCCTGGCTAACACGGTGAAACCCCGTCTCTATTAAAAAAATACAAAAAAACTAGCCAGGCGATGTGGCGGGCGCCTGTAGTCCCAGTTACTTGGGAGGCTGAGGCAGGAGAATGGTGTAAACCTGGGAGGCGGAGCTTGCAGTGAGTCGAGATCGCGCCACTGTACTCCAGCCTGGGTGACAGAGCGAGACTCTGTCTCAAAAAAAAAAAAAAAAAAAAAAAAAAGAAATCTAATCCATCAACAGAAGATTAAACTATAGTTCATCTACACTGTGGAATTCTATGAAATAGTTTAAAAAATGAGGTAAATCCATGTATCATCATGGAAACATCTCCAGGAAATATTTTAAAAAATCAAATTGTGGAACCGTGCAAAAAGAAGGGCTCTTTTTAGGTGCAAGTCCTCCCACCCCCATATCAGCATATGTGTATGATGCACACGGATGTATTCAAACTCAAAGACCATCTGGAAGGACACATCAAAGCTGGCAAGGGTTCCTACAGCAGAACGGAGGAAGGGTCAAGAGAAACACTTTCTTTTCATTCTTGTATTTCTGGACCACTGGGGATTTTTTTTTTTTTTTTGAGATGGAGTCTTGCTCTGTTACCCACGCTGGAGTGCAGTGGCCCAATCTCAGGTCACTGCAAGCTCTGCCTCCCGGGTTCATGCCATTCTCCTGCCTCAGCCTCCTGAGTAGCTGGGACTACAGGCGCCCACCACCACACCCGGCTAATTTTTTGTAGTTTTAGTAAAGATGTGGTTTCACCATGTTAGCCAGGATGGTCTTGATCTCTTGACCTCGTGATCTGCCCGCCTCGGCCTCCCAAAGTGCTGGGATTACAGGCATGAGCCACCACGCCCGGCCTCCACTGGGGATTTTTTACAATGAGAATATATTCTTGTAGGACTTGGGTGATTTGAAAAAACAAACAACCTCCTTCCCACCTTATGATCTTATGAGACACAATCTGATGCTTTTTCCTCCTGACCCTCCCTCAGTTGGGCTGGTTAGGGGCAGCAGGAAGCATCTCAGTCTCCTGGCGGGAGGGAGGGGTGGTAGTTGGGAGAACTGGGCTCCAGCTCCAGACACCCCCAAGCAAGTCATTAACTTCTCAACACAGCTGCAGCTGGAAGCAGCCTAAGGACACCTGTCCTACCTACTTTCTGGGTTCCCTCTGAGGATCAGCAGGTATCAGGATGGACAAGTTAGAAAAGACCTGTGCTGCCTTAGTGATTTTCCCACTGTGGTGTCCTTTCTGTGGGCCAACCTGGATCCTCCTACCAAATCTCATTAAAACAGACGATAAGTATTAGGCCACTGTGCTTTTCAGATGGGTCAATGTCCAGTGAATGCAACTTGGGGATGAAAATGCTTTCTGTCACAGCCTCTGCAGACGGAGAATCAATCAACATTTGATTTACCAACCACAGAAAACCCTCCACATTTTGAGAGAGCTGAACAATAAGTCATGATTAAAAATGGTTGTAATCCCTTTAATTGGATGTTAATGCTATGTTACATTGAAATGATTGTTGACGGGCAGGGCTTCCCCTGGGCTCCCCAGCACGTGTTTCTGAGGGCTCTGGCCTCCACAAATCGGAGAAGCCAAGGCGGGATCACCATGTGGCTTCCTCGACAGGCACCTGGCGGGTAACATTTCCTATGAGGCTGTGACATTCTCATGGACAAGCAGCTGATTTTTCCCTCCTTCCATATTTCATGCAAGTAACTAAAGAGAGGACCTTCAGGTTACTCTAGGCCAATGGGGAGACTCATGTGTGTTATCTTTTAGGTTCTTTTTGTAAACATATCTTAGAACTCACCACTGCTCCCCAAACTGGCACTAGCTGTATCCCTCTTCCAGTGCAACCCTTTCCCCCAGGCATTCTTGCCAGAATGCTCCTACTCCTCTGCCCTCACCCCTCCCCAGGCACGGATCCCACTGCCCTGCTTCTCCCTACTGAGCTGTCCCTCTGCCACCGATTTCACCCACGGGGGCCTTTCCTCTGCAAACATCTGTTCTACTCTGTTGTGTCCCCTGATGCAAGATAAATGTTCTTGCCAGGCGCAGTGGCTCATGCCTGTAATCCCAGCATTTTGGGAAGCCGAGGTGGGTGGATCACTTGAGGTCAGGAGTTTGAGACCAGCCTGGCCAACATGGTGAAACCCCGTCTCTACTAAAAATATAAAAAATTAGCCGGGCTTGGTAGCGAGTGCCTGTAATCCCAGTTACAGGAGGGGTTGGGAGGCAGAGGCAGGAGAATAGCTTGCGTCTGGGAGGTGGAGGTTGCAGTGAGCCGAGATCTTGCCACTGCACTCCAGCCTGGGCAAAAGAGTGAGACTCCATCTCAACAACAACAACAAAAAAGAAAAAAAGTTATTTAAAACAAGCATCACAACCCAGCTCTGATGATGTCATTCACCTGCCAGCATGCAGGGGATGAAGGGACCCCATCCCCTTAGTCTTCAACACTGTCACACCTGCCCCCATGCCATAGGAGTTCAGCTATCACAGCCCCTCTTAGTTTTCCGTCACACGCTTGGGTGTGTAAGTGCACCTGTGTGCTCACACGATGTAGGGCAGACCACATGTTGATGGGCAGCTCTGCCTCCTTTTGATGCCCAGCCCCAGTGGGCACACTGCCCAATGTGGAGTGAGTGGGCACACCACCAGGATGCCAGGTGTGGCCCTGCAGATGGGCTGCCCCTTCCTGATAGCCCCTGGCACCATCCTCTGGGCCTTGCTCAGGCTGTGGGAGCTGCCTGAGACCTCTCCTTCCATGTCCCCCACTAGAACCCACCCATCTCCCACAGCCCTGCTCGGAGGCCCCTGCCACCACCTCTCCTGATGTCCCTGCAGGATGCCCCACCTCAAGCACAGGCTGTCTTTTTCATGGCCCCCAAGCCTTATTCTGCATAAGGAATCCTAGCGAGAACCCAGATCTGGGCAGCAGCAGATGCCGGCAGAAGAGGGCAAGCCAGTGCACTTGTGTGCTTGCTCCATCTCCGCGGCCTCATGCTTCCAGGGCCCAATTCTCGACCTTGTGACCTGGCAGGTTTTGCCCATGGTGGCTGTTGAGTAGAATGATTTTTACAGGAAATAGTTGCTGAGTGGATCTCCTTTGTTTGAACATGCCTGGCTGTGTGGACAGAGGGACCAGTCCCTTTTTTTTTTTTTTTTTTGAGAAGTTTCTCCATTTGTCTGTGTCCCTAGGGAAGGCTCTTGTACCATGGTACGGGGCAGCTACCCCACTGCCACAGGCCCTGAGAGGCCCCTCCCCACTGCCTCTGCTTCTCTGATACAAAGAGGGGTAGGAAATGGAGTTTGGTACAGGCAACGGGAGGTGGAAAGGAAGGAGGAAGAGGAGGGAGGGAAGGAGAACCGACTATGGACTCTGAGCCAGAAGTGCACCCTCCAAAGCTGCATCCCAACAGCGGACACCCTGCCCTATCCCTCAACCCTGGGAGGGCTGATGGTGCAGACTGGGAAGGGGCCTGCTAAGCACCTGAAAATGAGTCAGGCATTCTTTCACAGCCATCGAGGGCCTCCTCTACTCCCCTGCCTCCATCTCCCTCTCCTCCTGGGCTGCCCACACTCTGGCACTAGGTACCACCCAGTCCGGGCTTACTTACAGTAGAAGCTACTCGATTCCTTTCTCCTAAAGTTCTGCTGGGTTTTATGTGGGCCTGATGAAGAGCCTTCAGTGTATCAATGTTTCCATCATTGACACTGATGTTTCTGCCAGGGTGTCTTGGATGGTTGTCTATTAGCCATTTTTGTTTCTAATCTCTTTCAGTTCCTCAATGACATTGTTTTTAGTTGGATATTTTGCAGAGTAAATCTGCTGTGAGAAACCTTTGCCTGTGCCCTTATTTCTCATCAAAATATTTTTATTGCACGGTCAGGAGATTAGATATGAGGTCATTGAAAATGTGAAAATACAAGTTATTGTCTTGCCCGAGAAAACGCTGCAGAGGTCACTTGCAAAGGTTCCGCTAGACTCCAGTGCTGTGCTCAGGCAAGTCAACTGGGAAACTTCCTTCAGTTTTAAAAACTTGGGACTTTACAGACTCTTGCTCTGGATTGAGTACAGGTCTGGAGAGGATGAATTGTGGGCAGTTCTGCTATCAATCAAAGGACAGCTTTTATGAGCGTGCCCCAGATCAAACTCATCCATCATAAACCAGCCATCCCAACAGACACTCTCAAATTCTCAGGATCTCGGCAGTGGAAGGGGTTGGGAGGTCTTGAGTTTAACATTTCTCTAATGCTAGAATCCCCCACCACACTGACAAGCAGGACCCATCTTCCTTTCTAGCGCTCCCAGTCACTGTGATCTGAGGCTTCTGCAGGCTAGACTCCTGAGTGGCCCCTGAGGTTGGCACACTCTTCCTCAGGAGCTGCAGGGCTATACGACGTAAGCTCCCGCCGGCATCCCCATGCCACCTCCAAAGCCGCAGGCGTCCAGAGGAAAGGCAGGCACCAAAAATACCAACAGGTGTGCTGATGGGATCCAGCCCTACTCAGCACCTGGTTCTCTAATAAGCAGAACTAATGTTTTTTCAGAAACACATGGCAAGCCAGCAGCACCCAATGCATGCTTGTTCTTCCGGAACACCAACTTAGGAAAAAATCGTCTGTGTAATACTTCTTAATAAACCCACTGAAGGAGGAACTCTTCTCCAAAGCACATATTTCAAACAGAAAGCACCCTGTCGGAACACAGGACTTTTAGACAACCACAGTGTTGATGAGGGGAGGGGCGTCAGTGGCACACAGAAGAAATGTCTCTGTGCTTTGCACGTTAAAAGCACCCAGCACCTTGCTTTGCAGTGTGGGCGTGTGTCTGATGTTCCTGAAATTCATTCCTGCTTCCAGAAAGGATTAAGGAGACCCAGGTTGGGGTGCTGCCTGCACTGCTCACTTCTCCCGCGCTAGGAACAGCTTTGTGGTTCTTCCCGGACCTTGCTTTTAGCCCCCGCTTTTCTCCTGGAGGAATGGGTTTTGTCAGGGTCTTTTTGTTGGCTGCCCTGGGATAGTTTGGGTTTAGAATTAAGTCTCCTTTTTCTAGGCAGGAGCCCAGCAGGACCTCGGGTCCATAACGGAGGTGCCACAAGACCAAGCAGGGAGCGAATCAGCAGGAGGGAAGTGAGGATGGGCAGCCTCCCTGCGAGCGGTGTGGGCCAGCAAGGGCCTTCAGGGCATCCTGCAAGCATTTCCAACCTGGACTCTGGGGAGGACATGTCTGTCCACATCTGAACTTATTGACAGACATACAGATAAAGATGCATGCACACACACACTTACATATCCTTATATAATCCTAGATATGTGTGTGTGTCTATAACTATATACACATGTATATATGAGGGCTTAAAAATACATACACATACATATCTAAGAATAGACAGCGCTGTGTGTGTGTGTGTGTGTGTGTATTTAAAACCATCAAGTGACCTGTGTGATGAGGGATGTGTTGCTTTCGGGCTCTACGCCCTGGCTGACAGTTTGGAAGGCCTTGGCTGGAGGTGCAGGTGCGGAACGCGTCCAGGTGCTTAAGGACCTGCGTGCAATCAGCAGGCTGTGGCTGCCCAGCCCCTGAGTGTGGAGGAGGTGCCGGGAACTCCTGCAAGGGAGCGTCTGGCTGTGGGAGGAAAGAGTCAGCACCCAGATGAGGAAACACTATTTGGAAAGGCAGCAGCTGAGACTTTTATGTGTTTTCAAAAACTGGGCCAATAGGGAAAACTCTTTACCTCCATTTAAGAATGACTTTTAGGGGAAAATAAAGTTTGCTCTGGCCTGAATAAGTAAGAGCATCACTCTCCCTCCCTTCCCTTCCCGCACTCCTTCCCGCTGTGGGCTCCTGGCATGGCCAGCACGCTACTGCCACGCTTGCTTCCTAACAGCAGCACCAGTCTGTGCCCCTACAGGGGATGCCGTGTTCCTGGTTCTGCAGACTGTCAGCCCCGCCACACCATGCAGTGTGCAGATGTGCGCTCTCAAAGAAGATTCTAGCAGAGTCTCTTTGAAATCCCTCTGGCCACACCTGGAAGCCGCGCTTTGAAGCAGGGTCTTCCCTGTATTTCCCGAATAACTGACTTTGTCAGCATACCATTGTCAAGTACATAGTGGTTGACTACTGTGGGTCAAAAAATTGAGACACAAAAGAGTTAAGAAATGACTCTGGACCTCATAATTAATTGCCATGGAGCAGGTATTAAAGATTTGACCCCAGTCCAGGACTGTCTACTTGGTCTCTAATGAGAGCCCTTCTGGGATCTTGACAGGGTAAGATGCATGACTTGGGAGGTCTGTCAGGAGCTCTGATAAAGACCAGGCAGTGGCCAGGCACAGTGGCTCATGCCTGTAATCCCAACACTTTGGGAGGCTGAGGCAGGCAGATCACGAGGTCAGGAGTTCAAGACCAGCCTGACCAACATGGTGAAACCCCATCTCTACTTAAAATACAAAAATTAGCCGGGCGTGGTGGTGGGTGCCTGTAGTCCCAGCTACTCAGGAGGCTGAGGCAGGAGAATCGCTTGAACCCAGGAGGCAGAGGTTGCAGTGAGCCGAGATTATGCCACTGCACTCCAGCCCGGGCGACAGAGTGAGACTCCGTTTCGGGCGGGGGAGGGGGGGAAGAAAAAAGGACCAGGCAGCAACAAGGCCACTCCACACACAGCCCCTCCACTCTCCACCTGAAGGTGGTGGCCAGGGAACACGCATGGAGCAGAAGGTCACCAGCGGGCCGGACACAAGGCAGCTGGAATGACCAGGCTTTGAGGTCGGCCTTTCTCAGCAGCGAGGAAGTGCTTCCCCCTCCCAGCCGAGAGGCACTCCCGTCACGGATGTTTGTGTCTGAAACATGCACCAGGCCTCCTGCACATGCACAGGGTCTCAGGGAGGCACCGGTGCCAGGACAGAATTGCGGGGAGTTGGCTGAAGCTGCCACATATGTGAGGCTTCAGAAAAACTTCCAGCTGACAGCCGGGGCCCCGGTGCCAGTTCTGAGGCACATTTAGAAAACTTAATGTGACCAGCATGCTTTCATGACACAAATGGTTCCTTGTAAGACTCAGGCAAGCCTTTTCTTTAGGAAGGGAGAGGCAACTTGGCTATGAACTTTGTGGAAGCAATGTTCCCTGAAAACAGAAGGGCACAGAGAGGTAACAGTGGGGGGATGTTGCCCCTGGTAGAGTTGGGGAGAGGAATGGAGGAGGACATTTCTTGCTGAACCTGATCCTAATAGCACAGGTTTTGAAGATTTCATTCATTCCCTGGGTCACCTTTCCTTTCAGTCAACTTCTTCCCAAATCATTAACAGAAGACAGGACCTATCTGTTCAATTTATTCTCCAAGTCTCCTTTGTACACCTTCCTTATGTCCCAGGCCCCATCCACAATACTGATCTGAGTTTAAAAAGTATTAGTTGACAATAGAATGTGGACCTGTAACCATCATCCTATGCTGCCCACAAACACAGAGGTACTGGAAAAAGAGATACTGTCTATTAAGGAAATATATATATATATATATTTATAGGACCACATTTGTTTTTAGATCTATTGAAATATCTCCCCTGCTCAAACACACATACCAGTTCTCAGTGACATGGCAGGTTGGCTTTCAGAAGAACATGATGCATACATAAGTCATATTAAAGTTCTTCGTTCTTTAAGAATTCTTTACCTCCCTGGGCGTGGTGGTTGACGCCTATAATCCCGGCACTTGGGGAGGCCCAGGCGGGCAGATCACTTGAAGTCAGCAGTTTGAAACCAGCCTGGCCAACATGGTGAAACCCCGTCTCTACTAAAAATAGAAAAATTAGCCAGGCATGGTGGCACATACCTTGGGAGGTCGAGGTTGTAGTGAGCGAGATCGTGTCACTGCACTCCAGCCTGAGTGGGTGATGGGGTGAGACTTGGTCTCAAACAAAACAAAACAAAACAAAACAAACAAAAATGAGGAATTCCCTACCTAAAGACAAAAATTACTCTGAAGAGTAATGAGAAGTTCAAGTCCAGTCTACCTGATGATATGAGGAAGAAAGAGAACTGAGTCCCTGACGAGCCAGGTCAGGGGGTCCCATCTGTATAAAGCCTGGGGCCCCTGGAAGGGATGGGACCTCATTCAAGCACTTAATGGGCACACACTTTTCTTTCAAGATTCAAAATACTATGGTGCATCCCCATATTTATGCTTGGGAGGATGGGAAACCATCCTCATTAATCCAAATGACTCGAGACTGACCATCTTCAATCTATTCAGGGTTATAAAAGGGTGTTCTGTTCCTGGAAATAATATAGTGATCCGAATGGCAAACTGTAACCCCCAACAGAATCAATACAGAAGGGTCTGAAGACTCTCACTTGGAGACCGCATAGCAGGACGCAACCCACACGTGGGCATCCCCACATGTTCTGTGTGGACCACCTGCCAATCAAAATGAGATCAGTTGCAGCTCCCAGCCCTACTTCTCCCCAAACCAACCTGACTGAACACAAATCCATCCTGATTTCTGGGGGTGGGTAAGAATTCATACTTGGCTTCCAAGCCCTCGAATTAAACAGGCTGAGTCACTCAGGGATGGAAGTATTCAGAAGCTAGTGCTCCTGCCAGTGAATCTGGGGGAGTTCTTTGGAATAAGATACATGAGAAGCAAGGCCAGGGCAGAAGATGAGGAGGTGTGCGCATAGAAGGTCAGCCAGATACTCAACACATTAGCATCGTGAAAACAGAACCATCACAAAGGATATCTTGCAGGACTGTCCTTAAGGGCATTTAGGAATCCTGTTTGCTGTGAACCTGTGGGAATGAAACCAACATTTAGTATTTAGACATAAACAGCCTTCATGCTGAATGCACTCTCATCTACATAAAAATAATAGATGGCTAAAGAGCAATGAAATAATTCTATTTTGTAAGTGCTACGACACCCAGTTTACTGATCAGAGATTGAGACGCCACTGAAGTTTTTCACCAAGAAAAGGGAGGATTCATAATTAGGCCCAACATCTGCAGGGTATTTTTTCAATAAAAGCAGATGGATGTCTGCACACTTTCCCATAAATTACAGTTCTGATGACTCCTTTGTTTTCCTCATTTTAATAGGAAAACAGAATACTGCATGCTATCTTTTCTCTTCTGTTTTCCCCAAATTTGTTAACTTTTGACCCTGGAAGTTCTGGAAACTAGGCTACATATAAAAGATTTCTTTTTCTACACCCAGAGTAAACAAAGCCATAAAGCTGAAATTTATTAGACTTCTTTTGGGTTTTAGACATTTTAATATGAGTTGTCTTAGGCAAGAAATTCTTTAGGGGCTTGAATAAAGAAGCATCTGACAGAAAGCAATTTTTATTTTATGCATTGACATCATACTTTTAAAAATATAAAAAGAGGTAGTTTTAACAATCCCATCTTGGGGTAGCAGTGCCAGGTCCCTCTGTGCTGTGGGAAGCCAACGAGCCTCTGGGGACACCATCCGGCCCTCGTGCAGCAAGGAAATGACACAACAGACGAGCTATGGTGTCCCTGTGGCATCTGACCGCGGGCGCAGCTGCACTGTGGGACTTAGCGGTAGGGGGTGAGTAGCCACCGCGTCCCCATGTGCCCCACTATGGGCAACCACCTGGGAGGGTGAAGAGTGGCTTGTTCTTCCCAAGGTCCCTTTCCCTCTGTGCCCACAGCCCATGTGTCTGAGTAGTGGGACACAGGGGGTGGGAGAGGCTGTGGAGAGGAGCTGCGTGGAGCGCTAATCAGGAGAGACGGTGCTTAAGGCTTCCTCCTCCATCTCTGCCAGCCCCGAAGGGCACAGATGCAAGTGCCCGTGCGGCCACGTGGAGGAAACGCAGCCCTGAGGCAGAGGAGGGACCAAAAGAAATGATTTCTCTTTCTCTACTGCACCCTAATTATGTGGCTTGCCTAAACCCTCCTTCCTCTCCAAGGAAATCCAGACTTGGCCTTCCCAGGAATCTTGGAGGCCACAGAAATCTCACCCGCCACTCCCTGTCCAGTCCTTTCTCTAAGAGCCCAGGATCCCACAGAGAGACTCAGATGACAGTTCTCCTCTCTGCCTGTGCCAATGTTTTCTGAGGCTTAGGGGGTAACAGGAGCCATGTAAACCCTGTGCCCTTCCCAAAGCATCACATGCCAAGCCAGATAGGGTGGTGGGGTCGTATCGTGGGGGTCACTGAGGACGGGGTGTCGAACAAGGGAAAAGGAAAAGTTTTATTTTCTTTTGCCCAGAATATTCCAATAACTTACAGGCAGGTAAACTCTTAATACTTTTGTGTAGAAGAAGAGATGCAGTTTTGCAATATTTAAGCATAGACAATAGTAAAATCCAGTTTGGTGGAGCCAGGATGAGTAAAACCTTAGAGAAGCTGAAAGTGAAATACACATCACAACCTGAGTGCGGTGGCACGTGCAGATTTCACCGTGAGAGTGTGTGTGAGCATGTGTGTGTGCAACAGCATGAGTGTGAGTGAGCACAACAGCGTGTGAGTGCAAGAGTGTGTGAGCATACTGGCGAGTATGAGTGTGGGTATGGCTAGAGTGTGAGTGTGGGTGTAAAAGGGGGTGTGTGTGAGTGTGGGTGTGTAAGGGTATGTGGGTGAGTGTGGGTGTGTAAGGGTGTGTGTGAGTGTGTGGGTAAGGGCATGTGTGTGAGTGTGGGTGTGTAAGGGTATGGGTGTGGGTATGTAAGGGTGCGTGTGAATGTGGGTGTGTAAGGGTGTGTGTGAGTGGCTGTAAGGGTATGAGTGTGTGTGTGAATGTGGATGTGTAAGGGTGTAAGAGTATGCGTGTGTGAGCTTATTGGTGAGTATATATGAGTGTGAATGTGGCTAGTGTGTGTGGGGCTAAGGGTGTGTGAGTGTGGGTGGGTGTGTAAGGGTATGTGTGTGTAAGGGTATGTGTGAGTGTGGGTGTGGGTAAGGTTATGTGTGTGAATGGGTGTGTAAGAGTGTGTATGTGTATATATATGGGTGAGTATATATGTGTGAGTGTGGCTAGTGTGAGTGCGGGTGTGTAAGGGTGTGAGTACGTGTGAGGCCATAAGCATGCATGTGTGTGTTCCCTGAGTTTATGTATATGACTAAGCACGTGACATCCACATGCTAGGTCCTTGATATCCACAATGTAGGGAGAAGGCCATGAATACAATCCCATAATATACACAAAAGCATCTTGAGGTTGTTAAAGGTGATATAAAAATACAATGTCTAGGCCTGGTGGGGTGGCTCACGCCTGTAATCGCAGCACTTTGGGAGGCCGAAGCAGGCAGATCACCGGAAGTCAGGAGTTCGAGACCAGCCTGGCCAAGATGGTGAAACCCCCTCTCTACTAAAAATACAAAAATTAGCCAGGCACTGTGGCCCACGCCTGTAATCCCAGCTACTTGAGGCAGGAGAGCTGTTTGAACCTGGGAGGCGGGGGGCTGCAGTGAGCCAAGATCCCGCCACTGCACTCCACCTGGGGCAACAGAGCGACACTTTATCTCAGAAATAAAAATAAAAATGTCTAAACACCGCCTTTCAGTGTCACATGTGTGCTGGAGGATCGGTTCGTATTTCTTCCCTAGTTGTGTCAAACAACTGCTTCTTTGAAAATAACATATAAAGCCCTAGGCGTTCTCTCTGCTTCTTTTGTCTATTAATGCACAGATAGGACCCTAGCCACATTTTTGCCATTTTGAGGACTGCGAAAATAGAGCCAGAGGATGCCCCTGTCTGCATCCTGCCCAGCTGGTGTGGAAAAGGCGGGAGTCCATTCTCCTCTTGTGAGTCCACCAAGTTATGGCTCTCAAGCACATATTACACATTTGTGTCACATTTGGATGAAAGATATACCCAGAAAGAATGGGAACTAGGATTGAAAGTACCTATGAAAATTTGGGACGGTCCATTTAACGGCCCAATTTGACTAATATTCAAAAAGAATGAATGCAAAACATTTCCTCCCACCCACTTCCCCACCCCCATAGGAACCCACCAGAAGAGAAATGGAGGAAGATGTGCTCCTAACATGAGCCTGAGCCCAGCCCATGCCATTTGTGGTTTGAGCACTTCGGCCTGAAGCCTTTGTGCAGATACTTACGGAAACATTCCAGAAAGAAGCTACGGACTTGCTAATGAGGGGTTACGCTTCAGGAATGCAGACAAGAGGCAAGGGTAGTGCTTAATGTTGTGGTTCGTACTGTAATGGAAGTTCAAAGGCCTAAATTTATAACTCAATGCAAATTCACTTCCTTCTCATCACTTTCTATTGTAGGAAAGTGAATGACCAAGAGACAAAGGAAATTCAAAGTTACAACCCTCAGAATAGGAAATGAAAAAATGCCACTTGCTTAGGCAAATCGATATTAAAATCACTGATTTCCAAATCTAATTTTTAATCAAAGTTGCTTCCTTTATATGTCAGGGGTAGTTAGCTCATGTTCTAGCAGATACTTAAACATCTTGTCAAATGTATGTTTTTAACATATATAGATTTGTGTGCAAGAAAACCTAGTCTTTCTTCCCAGACATCTTTCCTAGGGAGGGTGACTGGTGACTGTTCCTGCATAAGGCGATATCACATGAAGGAAGAAAACCCTGCTCTTCAATGGTCATCACTGCAGCACATTGTCCCTTGTGCAAAATGTGGGGACCCGTTAGCAGGAGAAAAAGTGAGGTCACTGAGGTTGGAATAGGGACGTGCGTATCGAGGAGGAGGTATTGTTGGTGAAAGCGCAGCCTGGCCCAGGTGTGAACCCTGGAAAATGCTGTGAAAGATGGGGTGGGGAGTGGGGGATGACGGGGGACAGAGGAGGGATGGAGGAGGGTGAGAAACAAAAGCGAGGCAGGCTAGAAGTGAGGAGGGGAGGAAAGGGAGAAAGAAAGGGAAAGAGAGAGCCCGAAATGATCAAAATATTAAATCAAAATCAAATCGGAAAACCAAAGTCAGGCAAATGGTTACATACGTAATCTGATTTCGCCAGCATACTTACGAAGAATGACGTGGGTGATAACGAATGCAAATATAAAGACTGTCAGAAAAGACAGAGATAAAATAAACATATAAAAAAATCTGTAGTTTCTTTTCCCCACACAGTTGCCTACCCAGGGACAGTGGTGATCAAACCGTTCTGAAATGAGAGGCAGAAAAAAAAAAAAAGTGGAAATCAATTAATAAAATGTCTTTTTACTTGCAGGAGCCCCGCCCCTCCCACCCAATACTCTGATAATATAAGACAATGATATTATTCTGCATATTTCCAAATTAACTACTCAAAGAAATGCTTCACATCAAGACAGTTCAAGGACATCATCATTCTTTCAACAGTACGCAGCTGTTTTGAAAAAAAACAAAGCGTATGCATTCTCCTTAAATGGCAACTTAAAGAAATAGGAGGGCAAATCTCATTTCTTTTGGAAAGTAAAGATTTATCTCTTTGGTAAAAGAAACCTTTTCGATTCACTAAACAACCTTCCCTTAAGAGGGAACCAACGTCGCCTGATGGTAAGTTCTGGGCTGGGGTTGGATGTCAATCAAGTGACCTTCTTTGCATAGTAAATGGCCATAGAGAGAGGCCACAAGGGGCCTGGGACAGGACAGAGGGACAATCCTTTGTCCTCAGTTACAACTGTTCAGCAGATATCAATCACATTTATTAATACATTTAGCCTCAAAACATTCCTATGAAGAAAATGATGGTGTTACCCTATTTTACAGATGGGCAAACTGAGGCTTAGAGAGATGGGAGACTGCCTGCACCAGGCCATTCAGCTCAGAAGCAGAGGAACTAGAACTTGAGGTCAGGCCTTTGAGAGCTGCTCCCATTTTCTTATCATACGGGCTGCCTCTGGCACTTTGTAAATGAGAGAGGGTCCAATATGGACATCATTACTTGATTACCCATGGTACCCTAAGTGCAGATGCAAGGCCTCTCACCTGGACATCTGCACACAAAGTCTGTAATGCATTTAAGATTTGTTCTTCCCCTTGCAAGTAATGGCAAAGAGCTTCTCTTGACTCCTCAGCTGATCTTCTATTGAGAACACCATCCTAACACACCCGCTCATACAAGACTGCCTGTGGCAGCTGGGGAGGACACCACTGGGCATATGACTTAGCTTTCTCCTCTGGCTCTTTTCTAAGCTGAACTTGTATCCAGTTTTCATATTTCATCTATCTCTATGTGCTTGAAAACATACCGGGAGTGCTATATGAGGTGTGACCACATAACTAAAACATTATAAAGTTAGGCAAGGTAGTTAGTTTCATGACTTTCTGGTCATGTATCATAAATCGGTCATCTTGTGTTTTTGGTCAAATGCAAACTTGTTTCTTGAAAAGGGCATGAGGACACCTGAATGACAGTGGTGGCAGAGGAACTGCAAGAGAATCATTGCTGTCTGCAAGTGGCAGTAACAAGAAACAGCCAATCTGAGCAGAGGACTTGAGGAGAGATTTCAGAGCTCTCTGACCTGGTGATAAGCTGATGACCTATAAGATGCTGACACTTGGCCGGACGCGGTGGCTCAAGCCTGTAATCCCAGCACTTTGGGAGGCCGAGACGGGCGGATCATGAGGTCAGGAGATTGAGACCATCCTGGCTAACATGGTGAAACCTCGTCTCTACTAAAAAAATACAAAAAACTAGCCGGGCGAGGTGGCGGGCGCCTGTAGTCCCAGCTACTCTGGAGGCTGAGGCAGGAGAATGGCGTGAACCCAGGAGGCGGAGCTTGCAGTGAGCTGAGATCCGGCCACTGCACTCCAGTCTGGGCGACAGAGCAAGACTCTGTCTCAAAAAAAAAAAAAAAAAAAGATGCTGACATTCAGTGAAAACAATTTGTATGAGCCTACCCATGTGAGTTACATGTTAACATGTGTTGCTGGCCCCCCATGGCTGGGAAAGCAAACCCTGCACAAAAACAACCTCCTTGGGGCTGGGGAGGGCTACGCAGGTATATCAGGGGTATCACAGAGAATTCCCGGGGCCAGGGAAATACTCTGTGTGATACTGGAATGACAGAAACATACAATCATATGTTTGCCCAAAGCCACAGAATGTACCACACCTACAGCGAACCCTAAACTGTGGACGTTGGATGATAATGATGTATCAATGCACGTTCATCAATCCTGACATATTAATCCACTATGATGGGAGATGTTGATAATGGGGGAGGCTGTGCATGTGGAGGGGAGGGGTGGATGGGAACTCTCTGGACCTGCCTCTCCATTTTGCTGTGAACCTAAAACAGCTCTAAAAAAAAAATTAAGTATTTAAATATTAACAACAAACCAACCTCGTTTCCCCAAGTTACTGATCTACACAGTCTGTATAATGAGAGGTCTATCTATGTGACAACGTGCACACAGAGAAAAGAATCTGAATCAGCCAGAATTTCCTAAGACCTGGAGGCTGTCATTTGGAGAAACCACTATTCTTCTCAATGTATGACTAAAGAAAATGGGCATGAGAGTGAAAGCTGGGGGCATAAAAGCACATGCTGGGTTGGAATCTCCTACTCACTCTAGGAAAGCTGATCTCTCAGTCCCGCATGTGGTGGGTTTGAGCCTCTTAACTGAAGTGAAAATTGTCTACCAGCAAAGAAGGACGTAGGGCCTGGGAGGCATCGTTAACACCAGGGACCAGCATGAAGGTCTTGTAGCACACTACAGACCATTTCTACCATAGGAGTCCGCCGTATTTTTAGCTTAGAAAGTTTAATAACAGCTAAGCTGTGACACTGTGCTTTCCCGATGGAGGCAGAGTAACTACCGAAGTGAAAGCGACAGATGACGCCGACGAGACAGTTGCTCGTGGAGTCTGGGAGCGTCTTGGGAAACCAGTGTCGTCTTAGAGATGGGTGTGAACTCCTGCCTCTCCAGTAGCCCTGAGCTAAAAGCAGTTCCTGTCTAGAAACTTGTATTGAAAACTTTTTCTGGCAAACTTTTTCTGGGATTTTAGTGGCAGGAATCCCACTAAAAATCTAGGCTCACTGAGAAATTATCCTACTGAATATTTTTCATGTCCTCTGTTGTGTTTGTTGAGTTTATGGTGGTAATGAGTCTGAGAGGCTCAGTGGGTGCCTCCAAGGAGTCAGGAAGCGTCAGAGTCCTCGGGCCGGTGGTCTCACCCGCCTAACCCCCACCCCACACTCTTGCACCTCGAGCCTGAGTGCTCTCCCCACCTCCCTGTCTGTGCTTTCCTCTCTGCCCAACATCTGATGATCAGTTGTACCCAGGGTCTCTTTTCCATGGACTGTCTTTTTCTCTCACTGGCAATCCCTTTTCATCCCAAGGTCCACACGCCACTCTACACTGATGACTCCAGAATGGCGGCCTCTCACCTTCAGCAACAGACTCCTGCTGAACGGCCTGACTGGCCCTTAAACTTGACTTGTCCCAGAGAGGACATCCTGTCCTCCCTCCCCAAACACGTGCCTCTTCAGACTATCTGACCAGTTGCTCAGCTCAGAACCCCAGGCATCGTTCCTGACCCTGCTCTTTCTCTCACCCCGACATCCAACCCATGGGCAAGTCCAATCAGCTGGACCCTGGCTTCATCTGAAAGAATCTGCTATGGTCTAAATGTGTCCCCCGAAGTTCGTGTGTTGGAAACTTAGTCCCCAGTGCAACAGTGTTGAGACGTGGGGCATTGAAGAGGGGATGAGGTCATGAGGGCTCTGCTCTTATGAATGGCTTAGGATTAACGCTGTTACTATGGGAGCAGGCTCCTGATAAAGGAATGACCCCCCTCCGCCTCTCACACTCACTTGCCCTCCCGCCTTCTGCCATGGGAGGACGCAGCAAGAAGACTCTTCCCAGATGCAGGCCCCGTGGCTGTGGACTTCCCAGCCTCCAGATCTGTAAAAGACTAAATCTCTTTTCTTTATAAATTACCCAGTCTGTAGTACTCTGTTATAGCAGCACAAAATGGACTAAGACATCCTTACATTTGTTTTACACTTGTGCTTGTCTGCAAACCCTACTCTAAGCCTAACACATATTTGTCAAGTAACTGAATACACTCTCATCCTATCAAAAGGAAATCTGCAGGAGTAAGTGCATTGCCCAAGGTCACACAATTCATGTATCGCAAAGCTGGGATGGGGGCCCGGCTCTCTTTGTCTCCCAACTTGAGCTCCTGTTCATTAAATGCTACACTGCCTTTACTGAGTATTTTCCATGTACCCAGTACTGTATCAGGTGCTTGGAATACTAAGAAGAAACAGCCACAACATAGGACACCATGACTTCAAAGAGTTCCTTGTGTTTTTTGGTGAGGACACAATTTTCAGATGCAAAAATACTCCTCAGATCCAAGGAATGAACTCCTAATTTAGCTTCCATGTCAGTCAGCTGGATTGCCATTGTTGGCAGCAGACAGCATTCTTCCTTTTCGGGTCAAGGATGAGAACAGGCCATGGAAAAGCAGTGAGACCTCACATGGTGGCCCACCCTGTCCTGGTGGAAGAGCCACCCTCCTGCCTCCAGCTCTGAATGCGCTCAGAGGAGCGGAAGCTAAAGAGCTGTCAGAGTTGTACCTTCCAGTGGGGAGGCTAGTGTCATTCAGTATCCAGGATAGAAAGTTGGCAAGAATTAGGCACAAGCTGAGCTGGGGAGAGAGCAAGGGACTGCAACCAACACATGACATAGCTCCCCGGGGCCCAAGTGAGCACATCTGAGAAGCTCCACACAGCCAAACTTAGAGTATTATTTCTATACCTTCTGTGTGGAAAAACTGAATGGCTGTCCTGTGTGCCAGAGGTGGCAGGGTTAGGGGCGCATGTGATGGGAAGTTCTTTAACAAACACTTTGAAGTTGCTGCCACATTCCTTGATTCTAAAGTTTGGGTCCTGCCAGAAGGCAGTGGTCTCTATACCACAGTATCTCTGGAGAATTCATTTTAAAAGATGTATGAGGTCTGGGCACAGTGGCTCATGCCTGCAATCCCAGCACTTTGGGAGGCTGAGGCAGGCAGATCACGAGGTCAGGAGATTGAGACTATCCTGGCCAACATGGTGAAACCCCGTCTCTACTAAAAATACAAAAATTAGCTGGGTGTGGTGGTGTGTGCATATAGTCCAAACTACTCAGGAGGCTGAGGCAGGAGAATTACTTGAACCTGGGAGGTGGAAGCTGCAAGCTGCAGTGAGTTGAGATAGTGCCACTGCACTCTAGCCTGGGCAACACAGTGAGACTCTGTCTCAAAAAAAAAAAAAAAAGATGTATTAGTCTGTTCTCATGCTGCTATAAGGGCATACCTGAGACTGGGTAATTTATAAAGGAAAGAGGTTTAATTGATTCACAGTTCCGCAGGGCTGGGGAGGCCTCAGGAAACTTATAATCATGGTGGAAGGGGACGCAAACACGTCCTTCTTCACAAGGCAGCAGGAGAGAGAAGAATGATAGGTGAGTGAAGGGGGAAGTCCCTTGTAAAACCATCAGATCTCAAGAGAACTCACTCACTATCATGAGAATAGCATGGGGGAAACTGCCCCCATGATTCAATCACCTCTCACTGGGTCCTCCCACCACACGTGGGGATTATGGGAACTACAATTAAGGATGAGATTTGGGTTGGGACACAAGGCACAACCATATCAAAAGATAAGGAGCTACTCCCTAAGAGCCAGCTGGTGAATGGAATACTGAGGGTGGGGGATGGCTGGAAAACCTGGAAGGTTCTAGAAAATAACAAGACTGAGTTAGCTAGCCTGAGGATCCTGGCCATGCCTCTGGTGGCACCGAGCTGCCTGCAGTGACCTGTGGACCTGCTCTCCTCTTTCATCCACCTGGTTCCCAGAGGGGAGGAATCATTTCTAGTCACCCTCAGAGCCCTGGCACCTATGTGCCTGGCATGCAGTAGATACCCAGTAACTATGGATTAAGTAAAGGCAGAAATGTTTTCAATATTGTTTAGTAGGTCTCTGAGCGATCACTGCTCCAGGTTGCCAGGTGAAGACATTGACAAATGTGAGCAAAACATGAGATTCTGGACATGCCAAGCATAAGACAAAACAGGGGTCCAGGACTTCTGAATACATTCTGAGAAGGTTGAGGGCTGGGAGATACTGACTAGGTGCTAAGAACTGACAACAGTTGGCCTGAATCAGCTCATGCAGAAAGAGTGGGAGGAGAGAGATGGTGGGAGGCAGGGGTGGTTTTACTCAAGCTCCATGGTGTACCAGTGAGAGCCTCAGAGGTTACAGTGGAATGCAAGTCATCTGCCCTCAGATCCTAAGTGGATAAAGAAGGTTCCACTAAAGTGACCAGTGGGAACATAGTTCAGGTAAAAGAGCTATGGTCCTATTTTGTGAACCTAAAACTCTAAATAATGATGAAAACAATTTTATTTATTTATTTATTTATTTATATTTTGAGATGGAGGCTTGTTCTGTTGCCCAGGCTGGAGTGCAATGGCACAATCTCGACTCCTTGCAGCCTCTGCCTCCTGGGTTCAAGCAGTATCTCCCGCCTCAGCCTCCCGATTAGCTGGGACTACAGGCATGCCCACCACCACATCTGGTTTTTTGTTTTGTTTTGTTTTGTTTTTGATATTTTTAGTGGAGACAGGATTTTGCCATGTTGGCCAGGCTGGTCTCGAACTCCTGACCTCAGGTGATCCACCTGCCTCAGCCTCCCAAAGTGCTAGGATTACAGGTGTGAGCCACCACACTCAGCCTAAAACAATATTATTAATGATTAAGGAAAGCTACCAGTTACTGAGTATCTGCTGGAAGCACCATTTCATTTAACTTGACAGCAGTCCTGGGGGTAGGTACTATACTCCATATCTGACAGTGGAGGAAATCAGTGAGAACGGTCAGGACACTGGCCCCATCCTGAGCTTAGTCAGCTGCACCTTTCCTCAGATTAGAGGAAGATTTAATTTCTGAAAGAGATCAAATATGAAAAAGGGGCCTTAAAAATATGGAGAAGCGGAGAATTATTACACTAGGACAGGGACCAAAAAATCCGCTGAAATATTGAGGGGAAAGTATTTGCAAAAGTTGTATTTGAAGGCTGCTGGAGATGGGAATGAAATGTTTGGCAAGAAATGTTAAGAATTTGAACTCTCCCAGAAGTTGGGTTCTAACACAGGCCCTCAAGAGTGGATCCAGAGTTCAATAAAAATTATGTCCTGCGGCCAGGCATGGGCAATGGAGAGGGGACCCAGAGCCAGGATTCTGCATTCTCCATGCAGTGGTCACAGGCTCTTGGCAGACGGTGGCTCAGCTTGGTCAGGATGTGGGGAATAAGAATCTCAGCCTTGTTCCCCAAGAGCGTCTTGAGAATCTGGTGGAAAATAGATGGAAATGTGCAACTGAAGTTTAAATTTCTAATTTAAATGTTAATCACATTTAAATTAAGTCACATGTTTTTAAAGGTCTGAAGTAGAAAATTACTTTTCTTTAAATGTAGGGCTTTTTTACTTCCAAAATTAGAAAAATTTTGCCTTATGAGGTACATTCTATTTGTTGTTTAGAAAGACAAATGTTGAGATCCAGTGGAACATACTGTATCCGGCCTCTATGGTCACCACATAATTCATAAAATTATGCAATAGGAATATATTTAAATATTAAACTAGTTGAAGGATTAGAGGACCAAGCTCTTCCTTAGACTCTAAATGATTCATTCAGCTCTAGGTCTTTTGGTAAGATCTAAGTTACAATAGCTTTGCTACTGTGTCCGATGACTCAGGAGAGTTCTGAAAAGCAACCTCACCTGCCTTGCTCCACCTACCCCTGTTTTTATATAATCTTTCTACCTGACCTTGCTTTGTGTTGGGCATTGTGCTAAGAATTTTACATGGACTGTGTCATTTAATTCTCATGAAACCGGATGAACTCAATGTTATTATTCCCATTTTACAGGTAAGAAAACTGCAGATGGAGGAGTCAGTATTGGAACCCACGTGTTATTTGCACCCTGAGCCACCACCTGTGACTGCCTCCCCCTTCAATTCTCTGCTGGTTGCTGTGCCAGAGTGCCCCGAGGACCCAAAGCATCCCTGCTGGAGCAGACACTCAAGCTGATCGGGTGATGGGTACCCAAGGCTCAGCATGGCAGCAGGAATGGGGACACAATGGGACCTGCCACACCAGGCCTGGCCTTTGTGTCCAGGGTCCCTTGGGACTCTGCAGCACAGGAAAAGAACCCGCCCATGTGTAGAGAGATCCACCCTCAATCAAGTCAAGGTGGCCTCATCCTCAGCAAAGTGAATGTTGGAAGAAGCAGAAACTTCTTATAGAGACGTGGATTTGATAAAGCTGCTTGGCAAACATTATTGCTCAGATTGTGGAGATTGGGGGGTGCTAGGGTTTGAATATTTGCCCCCTGTGAAACTCACATTGAAACGTAATCCACATTGTAACTGTATTAAGAGGATAAGAGGCTGGGTGCGGTGGCTCAAGTCTGTAATCCCATTACTTTGGGAGGCCGAGACGGGCGGATCACGAGGTCAGGAGATCGAGACCATCCTGGCTAACATGGTGAAACCCCGTCTCTACTGAAAAAATACAAAAAACTAGCCGGGCGAGGTGGCGGGCGCCTGTAGTCCTAGCTACTTGGGAGGCTGAGGGAGGAGAATGGCGTGAACCCGGGAGGTGGAGCTTGCAGTGAGCCGAGATCTTGCCACTGCACTCCAGCCTGGGCGACAGAGCGAGACTCCGTGTCAAAAAAAAAAAAAAAAAAAAAAAAAAGAGGATAAGAAATCTGACAATGGTATCTGAGAGGTAATTAGGGGCAGCTGAGGTCATCAGGGTGTGGCCTTCGTGACTTCCTAAGAGGAGGAAGGGAGACCTGAGCCAGCATGCCCAGCCCCCACGCCATATGTGATGCCTTGGGCCACCTTGAGACTCTGCAGTGTCCCCGTCAGCAAGAAGGCCCTCATCAGATGCATTCCCTCAGTCTTGGACTTTCCAGCCGCCAGAACCCTAAGAAATAAATCCCTTTTCTTTGTATATTACATAGCCTCAGGTATTCAATTATAGCAACAGAAAATGGACTACGAGGGTTCTCTTGGGTAAAGCAATGTATCGGGTATGGTTTCTTCCCCCACCCTCTCTTCTCAGCTCCTTTTGTAAAAATAAGTCCTATCTGCTTAATTGTATGAAGAAACACAATCAAGAAATCATATTAACTAATTCTGTGTCCTTGAAGTATTATTATAGCACTTCAGCACAGGGACTAAATTTCTTCACAGGTAAAATGTTCAATTTGATAAGCTCTACGATGCCTTTGAGCTGGAAAATTTAATGCACAAAGACTCTGTTTTATTGGTATCTACATGAATTCTTCTGGTTTTGAGTCCTTGCCAGTGTCTTATAAATTAAGATTCTACATCATTTAGCTCCATTTGTTAAAAAAAACAAAAAAAAAAACCCTAAAACTAAAACATTTCAGTGTAAAACCAATTAGTAAAATGCAGCACTGCTGTGACCTTTATGCTACAATGTAAAAATCTTGGACAGCAAAGTGGCTGACTCTAAGGTGTTCCTCCCCTCCCTGCCCAGGTCTCACTGGCTCCTGCCTTGGTCTTGCCACCACCTGGCAGGTGGCTAAGTCTCTGTGGGCATGAAATGACGGAGCTTGACTAGTAGACAACAGAGTTCCCTTCAGCTACCCAAATAGGCAATTTTACACCTTTCTATTTCCTCATCTTTTTCGGGTTTGTTTAAATTCTGTTTTTGTTTTTGTTTTTGAGGTGGAGTCTCACTCTGCCGTCCAGGCTGGAGTACAGTGGTGCAATCTTGGCTCATTGCAACCTCTGACTCCTGGGTTCAAGCGATTCTCTTGCCTCAGTCTCCCGAGTAGCTGGAATTACAGGAATGCAATACCATGCCCAGCCATATATATATATATATTTTTTTTTTTTTAATTTTTAGTAGAGGCGGGGTTTCACCATATTGGCCAGGCTGGTCTTGAACTCCTGACCTCAAGTGATCCACCTCCCTTGGCCTCCCCATAAATCCTGTTTTTTAACACTGCTTTCCAATGTTGGGTGAATTTTGTGATTCGAGGAGGACAAATGTGCATTGCAGAGGCCGACATTCTGAAGCAAGTGACACCCTGAGTAACTTCCGCTGGGTAGAAACAAAGATGATTATGAAGCCATTGAGAAGAGAAAGAAAGGCCTTGAGAGAGTGAAGAAGAAGGTGAAGAAAGATGGTTTCATTTCTAATGTAAATAATTCTCAAAAGGAGATGTAAACAAGTGAGTAGAAATGAGGATAATTTAAAAAGTGAATTGGCCAATTAGGATCCGAAAGGAAATCCCACAATTTTCCAAATTTAGTGTGTGGAGGGTTGCCATTTGAAATGAGAAATTTTAACTAGGTGGGAAAGATTGAGTTCCTGCACCCAGCACTCTCCTATTTGCTAAGAATTGGAATAAGAGCCCACTGGAGGGGTCTCTGGGCTTCCTAGAATTTGGAGCTGAATCAGGGCTCTATATCACCATGGTAAAATCAGTCATGTGGCCAGGTGCGGGGGCTCATGCCTGCAATCCCAGCACTTTGGGAGGCCGAGGTGGGTGGATCATTTGAGGTCCGGAGTTTGAGACCAGCCTGGCCAACGTCGTGAAACCCCATCTCTACTAAAAATACAAAAATTAGCTGGGCATGGTGGCAGACACCTGTAATTCCAGCTACTAAGGAGGCCAAGGCACAAAAATCACTTGAACCCGGGACGCGGAGGTTGCAGTGAGCCAAGATAGCGCCACTGCACTCCAGCCTGGGTGACAGTGAGATTTGGTCTCAAAAAAAAAAAAGAAATCAGTCATGTAAATTCAAATTTGTATAGCCTCAAAAATGGTCTTTGTGTGTTGGTGGTCTTCGGTCATTCTCCACCTGTCGTTTGTGAAACTCTGAGATAAGCTCCACGTGAGCAGTGCTTAGTCCTTGGTAAGTCCACGTCACTCCTGCCCCACCCAAACCCCTCAGCATTGACCTTATGCCATCTTTGGGTTTGCAGGGCCAGAAACTATGCCTAGGAGTTCTTCCTAATTCTCCATGGAATAAAATAATTATCTTACAAAATTGAAAATCAAACTTGTGCTATCATCCAACACCCCTCAGAAACTTCTCAATGCCTCTCTAGAAATTAAGGGCCTTGAAATCAATAGTGCCGCCTTAGATCGGAATGGCTGATGCATTTGGAAGGTTTTCTGTTTTTCAATATTCATTCACATTCTTTATTTCATTCACTCGATCTCCACCCTGTGACAGAGGACAGGCGAGGAAAGCAGCTTGGAGTGAAATGGAATTGCCAGTGTCTAGAACCAGCTTCTGATGTTTGCCCACCACCCTACCCTTTCCACTTCCCCCACCCTTGTGACTCTTATGTTCTTTCATATCCAGTTATTAAGATTTTTTGAACCCTCAGTCAATTTATCCTCAAAATAAAGATTTCAGAATAGAGTCGTCTCATGGGCATATTACGCACAGAAAGCTAGCAATTCTCAGGCTCTTCAAAACCTTCTGACTACATGTATATACACGGTGAGAAAGTTGTATATAACCATCAGCATGCTTCTCCAAAGTAAATATGTTTCTGAGATCTTGTAGCAAAGAGTTCATATCGTCTGGGCACAGAGAGCTGTGTCTATGAGCAGGACCCAATGGCTTCATGGATTGATGCCAGTTCCCTTAAGAAGTCAACTATGGTGAGTCCAAGTAGAATCCATGTTTTTAAATATTCAAAAAGAATGAGGACCCTCTGCAAAACTTCAGAGACATTTCATTTTTCTGAGTTGAAACTGGAGATGCAATCTCATCACTATTGTTGTTAAGATATAAGGCCATATATATCTGTATTTCTTTCCTCAGGGAACCCTCAAGGAAAGAAATGTAGATATGTACCACTATACTCTGTACTTTTCAAGGGCTTTTTCACATAATATCTCATCTGGTAATAAAAAGATATACATACTGTGGTGTCTCGTGACTGTCACTAATGCCTGTTATATGAAGTAAGAAGAACAGATGTTCCCCCCGTATATGCTCAGATTCAACTGGAGGGTTCTTTCCGTGAGGCTGCCATTCATGCTTGTAATATTCACGATGATGCTTGGCTTTCCGCCTCCAGGTGGGTGATGGTCAGAAGACCTCCAGGGCATTCCTGCTCTGATGGTCCATAATCTGAGATCTGGGGGCCCAGGGAACCCCAGGGTCCAGTACTCCCCATCAGGGGTCCTTGTGGCTCAGTCTGGTTCTCTTGGGACATGTCCTGACCATCCCAATTTGGCTAACACGGAACAGAAGCAAAGCCACTCCAGGTGTGCAGAACGGGCGTTTGACACCCAGACATCATCTGTAGAGCCTCCCAGCATTCTCGTGGCACTCCGTCCCTGCACCCAGATGTCTGACCCCCCTAAGTGTCTGTTCCTCCTGCCTCATGTGTGGTTGAGATTTTAGGGTATACATCTGAGATTCCATCATCCCCCTGTCCCTTCAGTTTGAGGTTTGGTCTACGGCACACGCTCAGGTCAGGGAGGGCGCACCTGGGAGTGGAGCAGCCTCGCAGCCCTTCCTGCTGGGCACAGGGCCGCTCATCCTCTAGGGTGCCTGTGGGTACTGTAGTGCCTGGCTCCAGCCTTGGGCCTGGCATCTCCCTAGGGTGAGCTGACCCCTTGGACACTTGTGGACCTAATTGTCCCATAGGCCCTCCCCTTCCGCAGGTCCCGAGCTCTGGTCATTAAGCTCCCTGCAATCTTTCCTCCTCACAAGCCGCCTCTTCTTTGCTAGTGGTGTCCCCCAGGGGGAACCCATTCATTTCATGCCCTCTGCCGCCTCAACCCTCACATCTGGGCGGTCAGCAAGAGGTGGTCATGGTCTCTCTGATCTCTCCTGTCCTGATCCCCCGTGTCTGAAGACCACTGCACTGTGCCGGCTCTTGTCTTGTCCCCTCTTGCAGAAGCCACTATCACATCTTCCTGGACACCCCTCTTATGTGTCCCCCACACTGTTGCCAACGGGGCCTTCCAGTGCAAATGGCATCTCAGAGCCTTTTGCCTGAAGTCTCCAGGTGGTTCCTAATGCTGCTGGCGCCCCACTCTCCCTCAGTGGCTGCACCCTGAATGCATCTGCAGAGCCGAGTGCTCTGAGGTCTGGGTTTCCAAGCTGAGCTCCTTGGGTGCTGGGCAAGCCTCTCGCCCCCTCTCACCTCTTCTTCCTTCCTCTTGAACTACAGCAGTTAGACCTATGTCTGTTTTATATATTGAGTTTCCTCATTATTTTTCATTTTCTAAAATGGATCACTGCTTACAACAACCAAAATAAATAAATAAATTAAATAAATAAATAAATAAATGCAGTCAGCTAGTAAATGTGGCAAATGCTGACTGTAATTATTGTGAGCAGCTCTGAGTGACGTTCCCAGGCTGTGATGCTGCTCCCTTACGAAACACCAACATGATGGGCACGGTTGGCAGGATGTAGGACTCTATGGCAGAGGACTTGAACTTGTGTCCTGGCCTTTTGCCTACTTAGTGATATGATGTGCACAGTTTCTGGGCCTTAGCAAGTCGGATATGCTACAAAAGGTTATTTCCAACTCAAATACTACAATTCCATAGCTAAATAAAACTTTTCAAGAATTGAAGTCAATTGCGTCTACACATTTCACTGAATGAGGAAGTGCTGGCCAACCCAGCAGCAGGAACGCTACAAACAAAGTATTTACGAGAACAGGGATGCTTACAGACCCAGGCTAGGCCCAGAACAGATTGGTGGCTCGAATGGCACTCAGAAATGATGAAATATGACATCAATACCCCTGCCAGCAGACTTGGGTCCGCACAGACGCCTGGAGCTCTAAATATAGTGTGCTGTTTTTGTTTCTTGTTGTTCACATAAAGCTGCAAGCACTTCACTGAGTCACTGCAGTCCAGTCAGCGGGTCCTTAATTACTTTTCTCAACAAAGGCACTCAGAAGAACAGGCAAAAGTTCTACCAGTTAGGACTGGCTATGGAATGTAGGGGGCCCACGGCAAAATGGAAAATTGGGACAGTTGCTTAAAAGTCATTAAGAATTGGCCAGGCACAGTGGCTCACGCCTGTAATCCCAGCACTTTGGGAGGTGCAGGCGGGTGGATCACCTGAGGTCAGGAGTTCGAGACAAGGTTGGCCAACATGATGAAATCCCATCTACTAAAAATACAAAAATTAGCCGGGCATGGTGGCGGGCACCTGTAATCCCAGCTACTCAGGAGGCTAAGGCATGAGAATTGCTTGAACCCGGGAGGCAGAGTTTGCAGTGAGCCAAGATTGCACCCTTGCACACCAGCCTGGGTGACAGAGACTCTGTCTCAAAAAAAAAAAAAAAAAGTCATGAAGAATTTCAAGCTGGAGACAGCAGAACATCAAGTCCATCTGGGGCCCTGTGAGAGGAAGCAGGTTGCTCACCAGTGACCCCGGCCCTGCTAACTGCCGTAGTGTTAGTGTTATGGTCTGGGAATGTGATTTTCCCATTTGTGGCGGATCATTGTCTAGCAATTCCATGGGGTTTTCTGAAGGATTTCTAGAGGGTTTTTCTAAGAACATCACACAGTCAGGAGGTTGTGATTTCCTCGGAATTAAGGCCTAGTCAACAGCCCCTTTTCTATGGAGAGCCTTGAGGCTTTCTTCCCCTTGAACTACAGCAGTTAGACCTATATCTGTTTTATATATTGAGTTTCCTCATTACTTTTCATTTTCTAAAATGGATCACTACTTACAACAACCAAAAAAAAAAAAAAAAAAGAACCAGTCAGCTAGTAAATGTGGTAAACTTGACTGTAATTGTTGTGAGCAACCATGAGTTTGCCGGGCTAATTTTTGTATTTTTAGTAGATGGGATTTCACCATGTTGGCCAAGCTCGTCTCAAACTCCTGACCTCAGGTGATTTGCCCGCCTCCGCCTTCCAAAGTGCTGGGATTACAGGCATGAGCCACTGTGCCCGGCCAATTCTTAATGATTTTTAAGCAACTGTCCCAATTTTTCATTTTGCCGTGGGCCCCCTACATTCCGTTGTTCCTGGAGGTGGGGCTGCCCCCTTATGAAACACCACACAGTGGGGCACTGTGGGCGGGATGTAGGACTCTACGGCAGAGGACTTGAACTGGGTCCTGGCCCTTTGCACTCCCCCCGCCCCGCACCAAGAGCTGTGGTGCCTTCACCCAGGTGCACCAGCCAGCAGGGGCTTTCCAAGAGCTGCCATTTTCTAGCCCGGGAGAGGCTGACTGGGCGAAGGTGTGATGGGAACAAGTTTACCAAGGAAGGAGGATATGATATCAGGGGTCCATGAGAGGAAGAGTCAGCAAAAGCTAAAACTGTCAGCCCTTTCAATACTATTTTCCAAGAACATCAGAAACTGTTTGTAACCTCTAAGGCAACCATTCTTAGCCTTTTTTTTTCATTCCCTACTGCTTTAAAACTCTGATGACAGCTATGGATCCCTTCACTCTCATGCACTCAAACAACATTTTAGGTACAATTTCCTGAAGCCTGTTCTTAGGCCCCAAGTTAAGAATGGTTGACCTGTCAGGTTAGTTCACAGAAATTGAAATAACTTATTTCAGACGATGAGACGGATGTGCTGCCTACTGCTCCAACAAGGCTGCTTGAAATGCTTTATTTCACCCAGTAATTTAAAACTGAGCTGTTCTAAGAAGGCAGACCAACAGGTGCCTATCGTGTGGCATGCGAAATGTGCCATCCCCAGAGTCCCAGAAGTATACAACCTAAAATCCCAGCCACAGGCAGGCTGGCACCCTGGGCTAACTTCAGCATAAGTCAGTGCAATCCTGGGCCTATTCAGAAGGAGCTACTCTAATTATGCTTTATTCCAGGGTTTCTCAAACTAAAGGGTTGTGATCAAATAGTGAGTCATGAAATTGATTTAGTTGGTCATGACCAGCACTAAAAACAAACAATAAAATAGAAAGTATCAAGGCATCTTCTGTGGCAAAGGCAAGCGCTGTTTCATGCCTTTTATGTGCACATCTGTGTGCATTAGATCCCAGTAGAAAATGCATTTCCTACTGCGAGCTGCTGTAAAACACAAAAAGTTTGAAAGCTACTCTTTTATTCGGGTTTGTAGGAGGCACACGTGAGGCCCTCAGATATATCTGTTGAGTAGGTAAATACATGAGTAAGTTGCATCAGTCACAGACCTAAAGACACCATGAGTCATTTTCAGTGACGGCATTTCCACCCTCCCAGAACTGTGCAAGGATTACTAGCTCTTGATCAGACTTAATTTTTTTAAATGATCACTTCTCTTGGAGTCTGACATTTTAAAATTTGTGCTTCTGGTAGGTTTCAGGGTGAGGGATATGGGTTTCATTTAGTTTAGATTGGATGCCAGAGGCTTTTTTTGTTCCCACAGTTGAGAACATTAACCTCGTCAAAGGGCCAAAAAAGCAATGTATGTTTTTTCTTTTTTTTTTCCCCTAAGAAAGAAGACTACGATGGACACATGAAGTTAGATACAGCAAGAGGAGCATCCAATTCTCTTTTTCTTCTTCCCTCCCGTCTCTCCTTCACTAAATACTATTGAGCAGCTGCATGCCAGTCAAGGCGTTGGCTGGTGGGAATACAGTGAGGGAAACTGACACAGGCCTGGCCTCTTGAAGCTTACCCACCTGTGGGCAGAGACACTGGCCACCTGAGTCCATACGTCCCCAGTGTATACCATGACAACCCTGGTCAGAGCTGTGAAGGAAGCATACGGAGAGCTATGGGAAGTGTGTGCAGTGGCAGGTTCCCCTGAGGAGCCCACGCCTGAATCCCTCCCTGAAAGATGAGCAGGAATTAACAGAGAGGAACCAGAGGAGGCCCGGGGGCTGGTGCCCAGATGGCACGCAGGACTGCGGTGCAAGCCGAGTTGGAGAGGTGGGTCTTGTACACCAGGTTAAGGATTTTGGCCTCCTTCCCACAGTAATGAGATTCTGTTTGGAAATGGTCACTCTGATGTCAGTGTAGAGGCTGGATTAGACAAGGAGCAGGAGTGGATGGTGGGGGTCCTTCAAGAGACCTTTGCAGAGTTAAGGTGAGAGATGGTGGTGGCTTGCAGCTGGCTGAGGCGGTGCATAGAAGGAAAGTGGAGTTAAGGTGAGAGATGGTGGCGGCTTGCAGCTGGCCGAGGCGGTGCACAGACGGAAAGGGATGAAGTGGATGAAGTTGGGATCCACCTAGTAAGCAAACTGTACAGAGCCTGGTGATGGATTAGGTGAGCAGGGTGTGGCAGAGAAAGGCGTCGGGAGGACCCTCATGTCTGTGCAGCCTGTGAGTGGGGCTGGCTTTAGAAAGGTGGGGGTTGCTGGGGAAGGATGATTTGGGGTGCTTTTATCTCCCCAAGCAGACATGTCCAGTGGGCAGCTGCATATGCAAGTCTGGAGCTCCAAGGAGAGGTCTGAGCTAGAGACATAAGCCTGGCAGAAAGACAGACTCCGGAAAGCAAAAGGAGGAAGACACTGAGATGAACACACACTCCTCAGAGCCACAAAACCAAGAACCACACACACACAAAAGGGACGGAGCCGGTCAAAAAGATGCACAGGCAGGGAAAGTCAGGTGAGCCCAGACAGACTTTGATGAAGCAATCGCTTGTGGCTTTTCTGGGTATGAAAGAAATATATTTTGAAAGCTGAGTTGCAGTTTGACAATTCCAGGCAGAAATGAGGTGAGCACTTGTCCAGAGGCCACCCTCCCCTGCTGGCTCAGCTCCAACCTGCAGGCACACATCTACCTATGCCTTGGAAGAAGGTCTCTTTGCCCTGGGCACTGACACCATAGTTGAGTATCACTGACAAAGCCAGGACAGGATGAAAATGTGCCCGGGAGGCCCCAGAAATTCTGTTGTTGAGGCTTTCCTACTGGCCAGGGATGCTCTCTCCAAAAAAAAATGTATTAGACATGTAGCCTCATTCTTTTGTCATAAACTGTTTTTAAATAAATAAATGCACAGAATAAAAAAGACATCATACATTTAAAAATTTACATTAGATGCATTATTTTACATGATCAGAGTCCTCTATCAAATCATTTTTTTAAAGTGCACATATTCGCCAGGCACAGGGGCTCATGCCTGTAATCCCAGCACTTTGGGAGGCCAAGGTGGGCAGATCACCTGAGGTCAGGAGCTTGAGACCAGCCTGGTCAACATGGTGAAACCCCATCTCTACTAAAAATACGAAAATTAGCTGTATGTGGTGGCGTGCACCTGTAGCCCGAGCTACTCGGGGAGGCTGAGGCAGGAGGATTGCTTGAACCTGGGAGGTGGGGGTTGCAGTGAGCTGAGATTGCATCACTGCACTCCAGCAGACAGAGCAAGACCCCGTTTAAAAAAAAAAAAATGCACTTATTCATGGCTCCCAGTCTTACATGAGCATATCTGACAGAAGTCTCTAGAAAGTCCCACAGGGCCAACCAGGCAGTGATTCTGCTTCCTGTGGCAGTTCTATTTCTCATTCTACACTTATAAATTGGCATTCTGATTATGAATTGGCTGCCCAAGCAGCTTGATACCAGGCAGAGAAGTGGCCATGGCTGGTTTTGCCTGGTGAGAGAATGCTGGCCCCTGTGATAACATTGGTCCTGCAGTCATCTGTTGAAAATGAACAAATCTGTATTCTGGCTTTCTGCATTCAGGGTGAGAGCTCGGACAACGTGGGTCTGTCCACGAGCTCCAGTCCTCTAAGTCTGGGGTCTGAGACCAAGGCCGCTCTGTGGTCCGACGCTGCCTCTTCTCCTTAAAATGTGTAGCCCCTCCCTCCATCCTGACTTCCAGGGGCTGCTGAGACACTCAGGAGTGACTGACAGGTACCCGAAATGTGGAGCCTGTTGAGATAAAAGGAGACTCAGCAGAACTTCTCGGCAGAAGGGTAGTTTCTACTCCAGGTGTAGATTCTTGACTCAGGTCATGGGTGGGATCTGCCCAGTTCAGCTATCTGTGAATACCCGTATTTAAGGCGGTTGGGGCACTGCTTGGGCCTCTATGATGCCAACAAAGGACTCCCTTGGGACTGCCTGCAGCCCCCTCTGTGATGAACTTCAATGATTCAACCCACAAAGTTATAGGCAAAACTTCCAAAAAGCATGTTCCGATATTACTTCCCAGTTCTTTGTCTCCAAGGAGTTGTTGCTACTTTAAGGCAGGCCTAGGTGAGCAGACCCTGATCCAGACTGGCTCTGCCTCTGGGTCGCGCTGCTTGTTCCCCTTGACACTTTGGGCTCTTCTTCCGACTCCATCGGCTTCAGCCCCTGCACAGAGCCCCTTCAAGCATTCCATTGCTGTCCACTGGCTCTCCTGAAGGGCTTGCTTCCTCCTTGGGGCACCATCTCCAAGCTCAGTGCCCGGCCACCTCCTCTGGTCCCTATTCTGTGGCCCCGCAAGACAGAGAAAGACACTCACTGCTCAGAGCAGAATGGAAGGTGGACTCCCCATTTGTGGCACATGATGGCACTTCTTATTTAAGATCCTCAAACAACCTACCTCACTCAACACAAAACTCTTTCTGCTCTTTATGACGTTGTTTGGTAAATTGTAGATCACCGGGGAAAAGAGAGGGATGATGATGGGGAGACATTCTGGATAAATGGAGCATTCTGAGTGCCCTGGCAAGCATCCTCAGTTGCTCCTGGAGTGGTCATCACCCTACACAAAGGAGCTTCTCCTTCAGGGCCAGCCACGGACTTCTCTGCCCAGTGCAAGCTGCCCTTGGTTCCTTCTAAGGCCTGTCCTGTCCAGTGCTGTTGCTGCTACATTTATTTCCCATCTCTCGCTTTCCCTCCAGGTGTGCACCTTTTGACACAGGCAGTGCTCAGCTCTGGCTCTTTGGAGCTGATCCCACTGTTTAGAGGTCCTCATGTTTATTTTAGGCTGCCACAGATCAAGTTCTAGACCAAGAGCCCGTGGGGTCCAGGTATTTACACTGAATTATATACTTTATAGACTCAGGTTACCGAGGCGAGATCCACTTAAAATATGTGAACTCGACTTTTCCTTATAAGTATTACTTGGTAGCATGGAGGAAAGAACCGTGCTCTCAAGAACCAGAGGGGTCAAACACTCTCCTTTGCCCCAACTCCAGGAATTGAATGAAGTATCAAGTCCTGTCGGTTCTTCAGCTGAAATTTTTCCGGAATCATCCACATCTTTCTGTCTCCTCAGCCACTGCTCTGGCCTGGACTCTAGTGCCCTGTCCCGCTCTGTGGGGCCAGCCCTCCCTCCCGTCTCCTTGGCTCCGTCGTGCCACTATCCAGTTTGTTCTCTGCCGGAGAGACAGAGGATACTTTTTGAAGCATGCATTTGATAAGGCCACTTTTGTCTCTTATCCTCAGATAAGATCAAAACTCCTTTGCGTGGCTTATAAGGTGCCTGCTTACCCCCTGGCCTACTGCAGCCCTCTCTGCCACACTGACTCACTCTGACCTGAGTCTCCACGTCAGCCACACCTCTGGTCCCTCGGGCAGGCCCGCCTTCTCCTGCCGGGCTCAGCACAGGTGTCCTCCCACTTGCACAGCAGTGTCTTCCTGCTAGCTCTCCTCTCTCTGCCTGGCTAACCAGAGCTCAGCCCAGATGCAACGCTGCTTCCTCCAGGTTGGGCATCTCTCCTGTATGCTCCCATGTGAGCTGGACTTTCCTATTCTGTCACTCACCTCCCTGTACCACCGGTGCCTCCTAAACCACCTGTGCTCCTCGGTGGGTATCTCTGAACTCTTTGCAGGCAGGGCCGTGTTGACCACATTTACCACTGTCTCCCAGAGCTAGCCGAGCACGGAGACCATATACAGTCAACCGTCAGTGGATATATCTTAAGTAGGGTGAACGAATGACGTGCTTCCCGCTCTGGGTACAGCTCTGAGGACGCCCCTCTGAGCACACACAGCATGATGGTAAATCCATGCACGCACAGCGTGACTTCCTGTCCTCCAGCGAAGTGTCAGCATGAGCAAAGGTGAAAAAAAATGTGTGTTTTCAATTCGTTGGTGGAAAACAAATCCATAAATCAGTAGTAATAAGCAGTGGATTTTCAGGCACAAACCAGGTAGACACTGGTAGCTTTTATCATATGATAAATGGCAATCGCATTGTTAGGAATTTAACTTGTGAGAGCCAAGAAGACATTCTGCAATACGATCTTGTTTTTGTCAACTTTCAATGGAAACAGATATGATACAAGTCCTCAGAAAGCCCATGCGGAGCTTGGAAAGAATCGCTGCTTCAAATTTAAGACAATGCTATCAATATTCTATTCTCTCTTGTGAGCAGGTTTTAATCTCTTTAACTACACTGAGGATTCTTTTCTTCCCAGTATTTCTTGGTGGTATAAATGGACTGAGGCAAACATGAACAACGAGAGGGAACGAAGTCTCTCCAACGTTTAAACAGCCATGAAGACGGGTTCTGTTTACCCAGACCAAAGGGCAGGGGGCACCAGCACAGACCTCACCCTGCCACTGCCCTTTCTCTTGCTTCTTTGCAGTGAAAGGGTTAAACACCCTTTGCTTCCAGAAAACCCCAGGCCAGGCAGGCCACGCTGTGGGTGGTCCTTCCTCCCCACCCTCAGGAAACTCCTCGCTGCACACCTGTGTTTGAGTTGAGAGAGAAAGAGGAAGAAAGAGAGGAAGCAGAATGAGCCCACGGTAGTTTGTTGGTTGGTTGGTTTGTTTTTAAGAAAGAGCCTTACAAACGTGGCATTCTTGAGAGAAATGGTACTGTATACTATTTGAAAAAAATCTACATAAGCCCTTTGGTCAGGAAGAGAGATAATGTGACTTGTCATCTTAGGGAGTCTGTTTTCTAACAATTTACGAGCCTCAACAAGAGCGCACCAGGGATTCTGAGCCTTCTTGTGTGTGTCATGAAGCCCTCAGCATTCCGCTGAGGCCCGTGAACCCCTTTCCAGAATGTTTCTAAATACATAAATATGTGAGATGACAAAAGAAAGCAATAAAAAAGACAACGTTTCTAACATAATTTTGACATAGTGATACAGAAAAATACATGCTTACTTATGAATATGCTAACTAGTAAGATCTATGGTTTATCAACTGCCACAATTTGGAAGTAGTAGCAAGTATAAATGTTATTCCGGGCTGTCTGCAATAACCGTGACACCGTATAAAATAGCTGCAGTTTCTAGTGGTGACAAACACTCCTAGTGTGATGTGTTTCCCATGTTCATTAAAGGAAATATTCAAGTTCATTTAGACATTAGTGGAAATAAAGATGTAATTGTTTTCCTCTCCAAGTTCGTGGACCCCTGAGTTCCATTCATGTCACCCAGGTCAGGAATCCCCGCTCTAAACAACCCCTAAAAGCAAAGCTCTTGACCCCCGGTCAGGCTGTGCCCTGGGAGGTGACGGGGTCCCAGGGGTAAGCTGCACTTCTACACCAGGGTCATGAGCCTGCTCTGACTGCCCTCACAGCAACTGATCCCCACGCCGGCTTCTTGGGGAACTCATTCTCTTGAGGCCATGGGACAGATCACTGGATGTTTCCTCATGTGTGGGCTCACTGCTTCCATCCAAGTTGCTGCATTCCATCATATTTCTGGCATCTTCTAATCCAAGCATGCAGCTCACCTCATTAAACTCCTCAGATTTTTCTTTTTCTTTTCTCTTTTTTCTTTTTTTTCTGAGATGGAGTTTTGCTCTTGTCCCCCAGGCTGGAATGCAGTGGTGTGATCTCTGTTCACGGTAACCTCCGCCTCCCGGGATCAAGCAATTCTCCTGTCTCAGTCTCCTGAGTAGCTGGGATAACAGGCAGCCACCACCATGCCCAGCTACTTTTTGTATTTTTAGTAGACACAGGGTTTTACCATGTTGGTCATGGTTAGTCTCGAACTCCTGACCTCAGGTGATCCACCCACCTTGGCCTCCCAAAGTGCTAGGATTACAGCCATGAGCCACTGCTCCCAACCTCTCCTCAGATCTTAAAGAGCTCACAGGAACCGTGAAGGGGAAAATGCCCAGTCCAAAGCACAGCCAGCCTGTGTTAACCTGAAAACTAAAATGTGCAGGTAGTGTAATTTCAGGAGAGCAATGAGATCTTCATACACACCTAAGAGAGAATTTTTAAATATGTAAAGTACTCAGCACATATATCTTGTCTTTGTTAACTTCATGATAATCCTGGGGGAAGAACTAGCAAGTTGAGCTTATTTATGACTTTGCCTGGGCTCAGCCAGGTTATAACAGATGGTTACCTTCTCTACTCCTCCTGGAGTCTTCAAAAGCCTTTACAGGCTGGTGACCACATGTGATTCATCCTCCTCTCCTCTCCTGCACGCCTCCCGCCCCCAACCCACTTTGCCCACGCAGAGTCTCATTCACAGTTGACACCAATTGTTGGACACACTACAACGTTTCTGCTGGGCTGGGGGAGAAGTCATAGCCTTCCTCACACGTTAAAATCTGACTTGTCCACCTGCTGCTTGTCCGCTTTCAGGCCCACTGAGTGGCTGTCTGCTCTAAGTCCATGAACCATAATGAACCTTCACAGAGGGCCTGGGAGGCTGCCTTCCAGTTCTCACCTTGCCGTCTGATCGGGGTTAAGTCTCTGCCCTCTCTGAACCTGAGTTCCACAGCAAATGGGGGTGATACTTTCCAGCCCATTGCTTGGTAACACAAAGAAGATTACCTCCAAATGTAAGAATCCATACATAAATAAAGGATGGTATTATGAAAACGGAAGAGCTATCTTAGTACAAATAGTTTCTATGTATTCATTTCACTTATTTAATTAAAAAAGATAATCATTACATTTCCAAAGGCACATTACTAGATTATTAATACACTTTCTTCTTGCTTCTCCCAAGATATAATGTTTCCATTTCAATTAGTCTTTTATTTAAAATACTTTTCAACCTTTTTTAAAACAAAATAAAACTTAACCTGTTCCAGCAAACCTAATTATTTCATAGCTCTTTTTTAAAAAATGTACACACACATATTAAGCTTTCAAAACTAAGGCACATGGGTTATTATTCACTATCGAAGTTTCTAGGCTTTAACAGCTCAGTTCTGCCCAACTCCTAGAAATAGTGGGTGGAATTTGGTGAAACATTTATTGCCAACACCCAACAGAGAGCAGCTGGATCAGCTGACACAGCCACAAATATCTTGGAAGAAGAAACTTCAGGGCTAGTAAGGTATGTTTCATCTTCTGCTTCCCTAACTCCCATATCCATTGCTGGAAGCCAATTTCAATTCTAGGCAACTCAAGTCAACAAGAGATTACTGGGCACCCAGTAAGGCACTGTGTTGGGCCGGGTGCAGTGGCTCACGCCTATAATCCCAGCATTTTGGGAGGCCGAGGTGAGTGGATCACCTGAGGTCAGGAGTTCGAGACCAGCCTGACCAATATGGTGAAACCCCGTCTCTACTAAAATTACAAAAATTAGCTAGGTGTGGCGGCACATGCCTGTAGTAACAGCTACTTGGAAGGCTGAGGCAGGAGAATCGCTTGAACCTGGGAGGCGGAGGTTGTAGTGAGCCAAGATCGTGCCACTGCACTCCAGCCAGGGTGACAGAGCAAGACTCTGTCTCAAAAAAAAAAAAAAAAAAGATATAACAAATACACAACTGCTTCTTAGAAAATAACTAGTGTTGGGTCTTCAAGTCTCCCCTCATGTGAGAGGCTGTATTGTTCTAGTAAACACAGTCATCCCTCTGTATCCAAAGGGGATTACTTCCAGGCTTCCAGGACCTCCCTTGGATATCAAAACCCACAGATGCTCAAATCCCTGCTAACAAATGGAGTAATGTTTGCATATAGCCTACGCACATCCTCCAGTATACTTTAGGTCAACTCTAGATGATTATTATTATTATTTTAAGACAGGATTTCACTCTATCACCTAGGCTGGAAAGCTGAGGCATGATCAAGGCTCACTGTAGCCTCAACTTCCCTGGTCCAGGTGAGCCTCCTGACTCAGCCTCCTGGGTAGCTGGGCTTACAGGCGCCCGCCACCACATCTAGCTAATTTTTGTAATTTTTGTAGAAATGGAGTTTTGCCATGTTGCCCAGGCTGGTCTTGAACTCCTGGGCTCAAGCCATCTGCCCCCCTCAGCCTCCCCTGTACCTGTTCGGTATAGACATAATTTTTTTCTTAGTATATTTGATTCAAGGTTGTTTGAATCCATGGATGTGGATCCCGTGAATACAGACAGCTAACCGTATTCACTTCTCTCCCTCTTGAGGTGGTGTGCCCTTCCCTGTCCCACTGACATGCTCTGTGCCTTCCTTGGGTGATGGAGTCCTTGCCACAGGCAGAGGTTGTAAGGGATACTGCATGTCTCAGTTCTTGGTTATGGTGGCCGGTACCACAGGTAGCTGCCCTCCCTTCAGCCTGGGTCCTGGAAAAACATTTGAGGAGACCTGAACCTGGACCAATGCCCAGGGCCGAGCCTTGCCCAGTCCCCAGAGCTGCCCCAGATGTCCCACAGGCACATGAGAAAAAGAAATGCTGCTTGTTAAGGGCTACAGAGGTTTTTGAGGGTGCTTGTAATATGGCATCATCAGACAACAGCTACCTACCACCTGTCATCAACTCACTTCATACTCGGATGCTAGATCAGTCCTCCTAGGGCTGAATTCCAGCCCCCTCAATCTCCTGCTCAAGCATCATGCTCCAGTGGCTGAGTCAAAGCCCTCTTTCCTGGACGGGCATCCAAGGGCCTCTCAGTGTGGCTGCCAGCTAATTTCTTCAACCTTTTCTCTCATTTCTCCCCTTTATGGGAATTGGTCTAAAATGACCATCCTGAGTGCTACAACCTTGTCAAATACTTCTTTATGATGTTAGTTAACTTTTCATGGCTACATGGAAGACTCCTTAAGGGCAGGGAACCTATGCGACGTTTCCTTGTCCTCTACTTGCACATAGCAGCCAGTCCCTAAATACTTCTGGATTCATTGTAAACGCTTGCTTCACAAAGTGTTCCACAGAGACAGCGGGATTCCTCACCTGACTCTCCATGTCCAGCCCTGGGCCCTGGCACTGCTATGAAGCACTGTGGACGTCCCACCCTGCGGTGAGTCGTGGCAACATCCACTTCAGACACCCAGGGGGATGATGGCCCCACGGTCTGGGTTATGCAGGAACTTTCCAGAGAGCTCAGTGACTAGCAGAGGGTTCAGACATGACTGGTGGCTTGGACCCAAAAGCATGGATTAGATTGTTTCATCGATTTTTAAATTTGGTTACAGGACCTGTTGCTCCTGTTGCTTAAACTACAAGGAAAGGACTAAACTCCAGACACTTAGACAAAACTGACAGGCTAGCATGAAGGTGCAGGAGCCCTCAGCAGCAGCAGAACCCAGCCCGGGTACAGAGCACTCCAGAAAGCTCAGAGGAAGCATCCTCATGGCAGGTGAAGAGTAAGCAGCTCCTCGCATGCTCAGGAGCCCAGCCTTCCTGATACTTTCAGAAACCCCTGCCAGGCTGGATGTCCTGCCTCCCCTGAACATCCCTGAGCTTCTATCCTACTGTTCAGTGCCCTGGGTATGTCCACACACTGGCCAGTAACTCCTACTTAGCCTTGGCAACTCAGCATAGGGACCAACTGGGGAATCTGGGCTCTCCCAGAACCTGCACACGGCTCCCGGTGGCACTGAATGCATTCTATTTTTTTTTTTTAATGGAGTCTTGCTCTGTCGCCCAGGCTGGAGTGCAGTGGCACCATCTCGGCTCACTGCAACCTCTGCCTCCCAGGTTGAAGCGATTCTCCTGCCTCAGCCTTCCTAGTAGCTGGGATTACAGGTGCATGCCACCACACCCAGCTAATTTTTGGATTTTTAGTAGAGATGGGGTTATACCATGTTGGCCGGGCTGGTCTCGAACTGCTGACCTCAAGTGACTGGCCCACCTTGGCCTCCCAAAGTGCTGAGATTACAGGCATGAGCCACTGTGACCAGCCTGAATGCATTCTATTTTTTTTTTTTTTTTTTTTTTGAGACAGAGTCTCATTCTGTCCCCAGGCTGGAGTGCAGTGGCATGATCTCAGCTCACTGTAACCTCTGCCTCTCAGGTTCAAGTGATTCTCCTGCCACGGCCTCCCTAGTAGCTGGGATTATAGGGGCGCACCATCATGCCCAGCTAGTTTTTGTGTTTTTAGTAGAGATGGGGTTTCACCATGTTGGCCAGGATGGTCTCAATCTCTTGACCTCGTGATCCACCCAGCTCGGCCTCCCAAAGTGCTGGGATTATAGGCGTGAGCCACCACGCCCAGCCCTGAATGCTTTCTTTATCTCTGCCTTCCCCAGCCAGAACGTAAGATGCCGCCTACCAAGAATGGTGCATTTTAATGGTCACTTTGCAGATTTGGAAAATACAGAAAATAACAGAAATGGACAATGAAGAAGTCGCTTACGCAAACGCACATACACACACAAGAGCATGTGCGTGGGCCCTGAAGTCACTTTCTGGAACTCATCTTTGGACTTCACAGGACTTCATAATATCAAATAGTACATGTTTCCTTGCATCTTTGTTGTTTATATGTTCTTCTAATTACATTTCACAGCTATTTTATCTTGCCCCCTGACTTATAATTAATTAAATTTAAATAAATTTGTGGAGAGTACATGTCTTGATTTTTATTACAATTCCTAACTGATACATAGTATGCTATTTTAATGTATTTATTAGGTAACTGATAAACCTACTAAACATACAAAACTAGTTCTAATGTTTGTTGGTACTGTTATTATTGTTCTTGTCAGGTAGAAAATATGGTGATTTTGTTTCCTCTTTTTTGATAGTTATATATTTGTGTTTATTTTCCTACATTACCACATTAGAAAAGACATTGTAAAATATTAGTAATGATACTAGACATCCTAATTTTTTCCTAATTTTAATGTAAATCATGCCAGTGTTTTGCTATAAAGAAAATGTTAGCTTTTTTCCTTTTTAACACAATGTTAAATAAATATTCTTCTGTATTAGTTTTTAATCATATAGTAATAGTTTTACATAGCAAATTAGCACTAATGACGGGCCTTCAAACAACACAAACTCATTATCTCATGATTTTTGTGGGTCAGGAGTCCAGCGCACCGCAGCCGGGGGAGCCTCTCCATCTGCAGTCAGGGCCTCTCCCCAGCTCCATGCTGGAGGCAGGATTCACTGCCTTCCAAGGGCACCCAGGCCTCCTGTGCGGCATCTCTCCAGCTCTGCTCTTGAGGGCTATTGGAATTACATTGGGCCCCTTGGATAATCCAGGATAAACTCTCTTAAGTCAGCTGATTAGTCACCTTTTAGGACATCTACAGAGTCCCTTTTGCCAAGCAAGGTGACATAACCATTGGAGCAACTCAGGGGGTGTGAGGGGAAGGGGCAGTCATGGGGGCCAGAATTCTGCCTACCACACCTCTCAATCTTTTTTTTTTTTTTTTTTTTTTTTGAGACGGAGTCTTGCTCTGTCGCCCGGGCTGGAGTGCAGTGGCCGGATCTCAGCTCACTGCAAGCTCCGCCTCCGGGTTCACGCCATTCTCCTGCCTCAGCCTCCCGAGTAGCTGGGACTACAGGCGCCCGCCACCTCGCCCGGCTAGTTTTTTGTATTTTTAGTAGAGACGGGGTTTCACTGTGTTAGCCAGGATGGTCTCGATCTCCTGACCTCGTGATCCACCCGTCTCGGCCTCCCAAAGTGCTGGGATTACAGGCTTGAGCCACCGCGCCCGGCCTCAATCTTGATACACTGAGTTCTACAGTTAGAAATGAATGTCTCAGCCAGGAGCGGAGGCTCATGCCTGTAATCCCAACACTTTGGGAGGTCAAGGTGGGCCAATCACTTGAGGTCAGGAGTTCAAGACCATCCTGGCCAACATAATGAAACCTTGTCTCTACTAAAAATACAAAAATTAGCCAGGCATGGTGGTGTGCACCTGTAATCCCAGCTACACAGGAGGCTGAGGCAGGAGAATCACTTGAACCCGGGAGGCGGAGGTTACAGTGAGCCGACATTGCACTACTGCACTCTAGCCTGGGCGACAGAGCAAGACTCTGTCACACACAAAAAACGAAACAAATGCCACATTTTATCAAATCCCTTTTAAGTATCTATTATCATGATCATACATACCTTTTATCTTTTGACCTACTGATATACTAATAGTTTTATTACATTAAAAAATAATCACATTCCTGGAATACACCCTTCCATGTCGTGACTAATTCTTTATTATACTGCTAGATTAAGTTTGCTATGTCTTCATGTTGGCTTGTAATGTTTATACATAAGGGTGGGGGTTTTATTTTTGCATGTTATTTTTGTCAGGTTTTGGTGTTAGGGTTATACTATTTTGGTGAAATGAACTGAAAAACCATTCAACCTTTCCGAAGCTCTCAGACACTACTCAGAACATAGGAAGTACGCTGTCTGGGCCCAGCACCTTTCTCACACGATTCTTCATCAAACTTTTCAGTTTTTCATTCTTAGTAATCAATTTCAGTTTTCTACTCATTCCCTGACCCATTTCCTATACAATCATGTTTCACTGAAATTTTTCAAATCAATTGGCATAGAGTTACACAACATGCAAAATATTTCCCAATAATTATAGAAAACAATCTCACCTATCTTTGTGTCATTTGAATCTGCTACTTCCACTTTGTTATTTTCTTTGTCTTACCAGACATTAATCCCTTGGTTGGTTGTTTTCTAAAGAATTAGATTCAGCGTCCTATTGGTTGTTGTTTTCTAAGTCATTGTTTTCTTATGGTTTCCCTTATTTTGCTGCTCTTTTCTGCCTTCTGGAGATGGATGCTTTGTTCATTTATTTGCTTCTAAGTTCAGTTTTGTTTTGTGTACTAGACTTTTTGAAGTATTTTATTTCATTGGCCATCCACCATCAAAGTAAACTTCCTGTTTGGGGAGAATCCCAAAATAGGTGGGAGGCAGGGCCCCACCCTCCCAACCTCACTGTAGATGCTGAGTGTGGGGCAGTTGCCGCCCTCACCTGGCTGTCTGCTTGGGTGTGGCAACAAAACAGGCCAGGGCTCCCGCCCAGGTGTCTGAATCCGAAGCTGTGGTCTTTGAAGACAGTCAGAGTTTCAAGTTGAGAGCTGCAGCAGAGGGAGCTCAGTCGTGGTGCCACAAACGTCCTACCTGTGGCACTTGCCTCCGGCAACATCCTTCTGCAGATGCAACAGGCTGTGCGGGGCTACCCAGCCTCCTCCACTGTTCCTGGTTTCTGAGCCTCATTCTCCAGCCTACTTGTTGATTCTACCGGCAACCTGACAGTCTTCCGGTTAATTCCTCTTCTGCTTAGGTTAACTATTTCTCATGTTTAAAATGTAGAATTCTGAATGGCATGGTTTTCTTTTGCATTGTTCTTACTGCCATTTTCTAAATATTTTACAACTGCAGTTTTGAAGTTTCTGTCACCCAAGATTTATTAAAAGCTTCTTTAAAAAGCTGCTTTAGAAAGATTTATAAAAGTGTTTTAAAGTTTTTTTTAAAAAAAGCATTACAATTAGGTATGTTTGTGCATTTCTATCTTTGTGATTCATTTCTAGTTTTATCGTTTCATCAGATGACATTTTCAGTGTGATATCTGCCTTTAGAAAGTTGGAAAGTGTTTTGGGCTTAATATGATTAATTTTTGTAAATGTTCCATGAATGGTTGAACATGGTAACTACACTTTGTAAAAATGAAGTTCAACATATATTTATTATACTTATACACTGGTATACTCTACTTAGAGTTTGTTGACCTGAGACACGTATGCTATTGTTTCTCACTAGCATTATGTGTATAACAAACTACCTTTGCATTTTCTAACAACTTTTACTTTATATACTTTGATGCAATGTTATTTGGTGCATACATGTTGGTGACTTAATTCTACTCTTAATCAATATAAAATTACACTTTAACCTGTGTAATATGATAAATACAATACTGTCTGCCTTGAGTTCTCCTTGGTCTGCTCTTAATAATGATCCCTGGGGACTGGTTCATATTTTCACATACCTAGTTATTGTCACAGTGCCTAACACATAGATGCTTATTCAATGTTGGTGAAATGAAGAGATACTGAAAACCAGGAGAATCAGTAAAGTCCTGTCTGTTTTGGTTCCAACAAGGATACAAATCTCAGCTCCCTCTGTTCCCCTCCAATGACCTGCTTTCCTATGGGAAATTAATAGCCCCCTCATCATACCCAAATAGTTACAAAGACATTGCCATGTGCTAATCCACACCAGAAGGCAGCTACAGGACCAAATCTCTGCCATGTCCAACCTCTTAATGCACAACTGTGAAGCAGTGGCTGGGTTCTTGAGGGCAGCACACAGCAGAGTGTATGCAACACACAAGGTATCTGCAGTCTGAGCTCAGAAACCCACACACAGAGGAAGCAGTGAGAGCAAGAAGGGGGGAGACACTGTGGGACAGAAGGCAGAGTGTGCAGTAAGATGAAGTCAAGGATGATGCCCAGGAGAGGAAGAGCACAGCCAGAAAGAGATGGGGGAATGAGAAAGGGAGCTTGTAAGGAGTTAAGAGTGTGGGAAAGTCCTGCCAGAAATAAAAGCGACTGGACACTGAGTCCCTGCAGAGGGCGCCTGGAGGTTCTTTGTGGCACCCACACCAAAAATGACAGGACAGAAGATAAGGGACCAGGCCACGTCCTGGATGTGGGAGGAGGCTAGTGCTGCTTGGTGCCCCCCGGGGGCTGGCAAGGCCTGAGGGCTCCATGTACTACTTCCTTTGTCTTCACAGTCCCTCCAGATGTGGCATCGCAGGTGCAGAGACAGTCCCTGTGCCCAGACAGGACAGCAGGGCTGGGACCCAGGCTGCAGCTGCCTCCAGAGGCTACCTCTGAGTCTCTAGACTAAGCTGCCTGGGTCTGGTCAGAGTAAGGTAGACTCTTGTATAACTGGTTTGCAAATACTGGCAGTGTTTCATCTTACTGTCTAGCAAACTTTGTTATTAGTTTCTCCACAGAGTGTGATTAAATCTAGTACACGTAAATCCCTTTTTATTACAGGTCTAGGCTGTACTAAAAATACCCATTCCAGCGAAAGCTGCTGGCCATTCTGACACTGGACTAGGGCCCACCAGAGGACAGACATCCCTCCTAGGGCCTTCCCCATCAGAAAAACGAGGGTAGCATGCACCCGGGGCTTTAGGACATACGTAGTGAGCCTGAGAGGGTCTCACAGGCCCATGTTTTGCCTCTTCAGCTCCTTCAGTTTCTCTTGCTTTAATGATTTGAGGGATATGAGGATCTGAGAGAGAAGAGGTGGCTCCCTGGCCCCAGCTGTTGGTTGTTTAAAAATATCCCACAACCTCAAAGCCCACCTGAATAAATAAACAACCCGAAATGCCGTGTTCCACATGTGCAGAAGCAACACAATGGCAAGACTCAGAGAGAACCAGAGAGACAGACAAGGATTCAGAGGAAGAGACGGATGGAAACAGGCAACAGGGACAACGTCCGAAAGAGACAGAAAATATATTCACATTGACCACAGCAGATCATCTAAATCCTTCCAGATACAGAGAAACAAGGTGATTCCTACTGCTTTCTGAAGATGCTTGTTTTAATCAATTACTTGGGAGCACTGACGGCGGCATTCCCGTCACTGATGAGAACATCAGTGGCCAGCCATGCGCTTACTGGCCCCTCAGTGTGCCGCAGGTCTGCTGGGTGCTGTGGTACGCACTATCTCAGTGAACCTTCGAAAGAAACCTACAGGGTAGCACTAGGATCACATCCATTTTACAGATGTGGTAACAGCTGGGAACATTCAGATAACTTGCCAGGTTCCAGTATTACTCAATGAGTGGACCAGGATTCAGCCCTGGCCTCTGTGTTCTCCGAGCCAGGTCCCCAACCACTGGGGTCTGCCAACCAACTTTATATTTGACCAGAGAAAGCTCCTTCCTCAGTCTTCAACTGAAAAGGCCCCTATGACTTTCAAACTTATTTAGCAAAGAAAATTGCTCTTCTGAATGGCCTGGGAAGCTGCATTTTTCTTCTCTCCTCTCCCATGCCAAATGACATTTATTTATTGTGCTTGGGAAGGACCAGCTCAAACCCACTCATTACAAAGTAAGGGAAGCCACAAGTTCCCACCTCAGCTTTCAGTATACCACTGTGCTATTTCCCCTTGCTGCAAAAAGAATTCTTTCAGTAAAAACTTTCCATCTAAAAATAAGATCATGGCTAACTCTGCAATTACACTTCTCAGTGGGAGACATTTGCCTTCAACTCTATTTTCCTGAATGCAGAAGGTCCAATCCGCTGTCCTGCTCATCAGTCAACCAAAGGCCCAAGTGTCCCATAATTAACCGGAAAACCGAAGCTATGCAGGTTTCAGTCACTGGGTGGTGTTTTGAGGAGCCCTGTGGCCAGCTTTACTTTAGATCACTCATATGCTACTTCTTCACCTGTTCCCCACGGAGCTGGCCCTGAGCACCACTCAGAGGCTGCAGCTTTTGATGTGCTCCTGGGCTCCAGTCTTCCTCCTCTAGACCCTGCTCCAAACTTCCCCACTTCCTCTCCTTTCCCTTTCTCCTTCCAGTTCTGGGTGTCCCATATACAGACCACCACTATGTTTGGTTGCGGATGCTGGGTGGCCACCATGACTTTGATTTACCAGAAAGGTGGAGGCCTGGCTCCTGGCCTATTATAGGCTGGTGGTTTCTAGGTTCATGGCTGGTAGAGTACACAGGAGAGGATCCTACTGGAAACACTCACATGCAGAAGTACACTGTCACCAGGCAAAGGCATAGTTGTGATAAGGGGCTTTTACATTTCATTCATCAGGGTTCTTTAAGGGACACAAACACCTGTGGGCAATGGGAGTGAACAAATGTGATTATATGAACTTTCAGAACATGTCTGATAATCCAAAAGGAATTTTAAAACAGTAAGTCACAGGAGATTGAGAAGAAAGTTTTGACTGTGATTAAACATCTAGCCTAGGCTGAGAGCGGCGGCTCACATCTGTATTCCCAGGACTTCGGGAGGCCGAGGCAGGTGGATCACTTGAGGCCAGGAGTTCAAGACCAGCCTGGCCAACATGGTGAAACCTTGTCTCAAAGAAAAATACAAAAAGATTAGCTGGGCATGGTGGCATGTGCCTGTAGTCCAGCTACTCAGGAGGCTGAGGCAGGAGAATTGTTTGAACCTGGGAGGTGGAGGTTGCAATGAGCCGAGATCACGCCACTGTACTCCAGCCTGGATGACAGAGCAAGACTCCATCTCAAAAAAAAAAAAAAAAAATCTAGCCTAGAGACAAGAAACAGGATAAATGAGTGGAAATACTGGGGGTGTTTAGAAATGAGTAAAAAGTTTTTATAAACGATAAAGAGAAGGAAGTGCCCACTAAGACCTTTAGTTTTGTAGATAACAACACCCTACCTATCAAAATACAAACTAGAATAAGGCATTAGACCTCCAGGAGAAGGTTTGCAGAATGACAGAAGAGTTTATGTGCACAAGTGTAAGACACACACTGTCCCATCATGTCATAGGCCTGGAGGTCAAAATTACAACCCAAGAAAGGGTGCTGAGAACTCCTACAGGTAGATGGTTTTCCCAAAGACATTTAAGATGCTGTGCTCCTTCAGCTTAAATTGTCCCCAAGGTAAGTATGGAATGGACACTGGGGCTGGTGTCACCAGGAAGGGTATTGGTGCTCAAACAAAGGTTGTCATGTGTCCTCGTAGAAACCCTGGTATGCCCCCACATGGAGAACTAGGCGTAGTTTTGGTCATTGCATCTACAGAAAGTCAAGACATTGTCCAGAAAAAGCCAATCAAAACTATCAAGGGAGGAGGAGTAACAAGAGCACGAGCAGCTAACAATTACAGAATGTTTGCTACACGCCAGACACTTTCCACCTGTTCATTCATTTATTCTCTCCACCATCCCATGCGGCAGGCAGTTATCAACCCCACTACCGAGAAGAGGAAACTGAGGCACACAGTGTTTCAGCGCCTTGCCTGTCACACAGCTGGTATTTGAACCCAGGCTGTGCAGTGCCATATTCCATGCTCTTAACTATCAGCTACTTCCTACATGGGAGAAACAGAACACATTCTACACTGTTCTGTTGGGGAGGCAAGGCTGAAAGTAATTTATCTACGTTAAGAAAACCAAGACGAGGCCTGACAGCGAAAACATGAGCTTTGTGCCAAACTGCAGATTATTAAAGTTAGGGTAAAGTTAATTTAAGACAAATAAATGGATGACTGCTTTGTACAGCAGGACGTACATTATAAAATCTTATTTTTCTCAAGAAGAATTGAGACTACAAATTCTAAGACTCCCGAAGAGTGTTGGCAATCAATACTGTGCTACTAAGGGAAGTTAGGTTTGTTCTGAGGCACACTCCTATCCTTTCAGTTATAAGGTAACAGGGTTTCCACTGCTTATTCTCCCAGGAATACCCCTGGTCACTTCCGCTAGAGGCAGGCTACGAGTCTTTCCCACTGTGGCAAAGCTTTTGTCCTCTACTTGCTTCCCTTCCTGTCACTTGGGTGTTCTGCCATCTCCTTGCCAACCTCATCTCTAGGCAGCTCCAGCTACAGAGAGAAGAGGGTCAGTGGGTGTGGGGAGCAGCTCTCAGTCTGCAGTGACAAGAGGTGCTTGCCAAATAATCCCAGAGGCTGGGCCCGGGTCACTTGTAGAAGGCCAGTGCTGGGCCGGTGGTAGGGCCCAGCCTTACAGCTGCAGACCTCTGAGCTCTCAGTCCCCTCTGCCTATTTCCCTAGCCTGTCCTGGCGGAAGTTGGGAGGCAGAGAGGGGAGGCCTTGGTGCTCTCCGGGAAGAATACAGATCTTAACTCCAGCCCCGGTAGGAGAAGGCTCCCGGACCCTGCCTCTTTTCCTGTCCCCGGAAGGACTGGGGATTGAACGCCCCCAGCCCTTCTGAGGAGTCGGGACAAACGACTGCACAAGGGTGCCTCCCGTAGGTGTGTGGCCAGCCCTGCGGCAATCGAGGAACCTGGGGACGACATGACTTTATTTCAAGTGCCTGCTGACCTGGCAGCCTTGGGAGACAGGGGACCCCATTCTGGTGCCTGTGCTGGGGTAGGCGCAGCCAAGGGCGGTGCAGGGTGTAAAGAGAATAAAAAAGAGATTTAGTGACTCTAGGCCCGATAAACTCAATCAGTGGCAAGATGCAAATGCGCTGAAATATTAACCATTACTGAGTGTTCCGTGGCGCGGGGCTGGAGAGGCGCAGAGCCCACCCGGAGGACCTGGGCTCCTGCCAGACTCCGCCCAGGCACTACTTACCTACGCAGTTATCACAAAGGCTGCAATGGGAGGCGCGAGGGGGCCGGAAAATCTTGCAGGTGAAACAGTATTTAAGTTTCACGGTCTGGCCATTGATGATGACTTCTTTGGTTCTGGGAGGCGGGCGGTACCCCCCTGAACTGGTGCCGTTTGCAATATCTGTGGAGAAAATAAGAGAAAGAGCATACACCTTCAGAGCCTCCCTCGGCCTTGGCAGGACCTGTCTGCCTGGAGTGTGAGCTCCAGGGCAGCAGGCACAGTGGCTGGCAGGGCCCCGGTGCCCACACTTTACTCAGGTCAGGGCTCTGGGACTTGTTCTCCACTGGGGCCCAAGCCTCCTTCATTGCACACGTGCAGGGGCCACATGACTGAGCTCTGGCCAATGGAGCACAGCACACATGGCCCCGCCCAGCCAGGCTCGCCCCATGGAGCCCCACCCCTTTTTTTCTTCCCCCTCCCCTCCCTGCAGGCGGCAGGAGAGGCCCCGGGCCACCTTGGGAGCCACAGCTGGGGAGTAGCCTGACTGCACAGAGGAGGGCCACCCTGACCTCTTCCCGCCTGCACAGGTCTATGAGCACCAAACGCCTGCCTTAAACCTGGGAAGGCTAGGGTGTTACTTGTTACTGCTGCTAGCCTTGCCCTCATTAACACACCACTTTAATTCCCTCTCCTGGAATGCTGGACTCCAAATCCAGCTCCAGGGTCCCTTCACTTTTCCCATTGGCTTCCTCAAAAATGCCAAGTATAGAATGGGAGGGGGAGAATGCAGATTGTGAAAAATACATTAAAAAAATCATTAAATGTGTATTTTGAAAATCATTTCTACATTTTATCATCTCAATAGCACCTTTAATTTTTAGAACCAGTTCTAAAAATGTCAATGAAAATGCAAACATGTAGGATTTTTAAATTTCAATTTTATCTTATAGTCTCTGATTTCACATTAAGATCACATGGGAGCTTCTAAAACTCCCCTAAGGTATGAACCCTGTCCCAGATTCATTAAATCAGAATGACCCGGGTTGTTCTCATGTGGGCAAGGTTTGAGAACCCCTCTCTCTGGGAAGATAAAACTTCCAGTTTTATTTCACCTAGACTCCTCACAGCCCTATTAGCCTTGCCAAGAAAAAGTTAGGGCAGCTGGCTGTGCAGTCAAGAACAGGAGCACAGGGTGGATGGAGAAGAGCAAGAACTTCCATGAGGGCCTCAGCTGAGACTCTCTGGCTGACAGATGTAAGCCAGACCTAAGGGACTGGATCAGTCCTGGAGAGCGTCAGAGCTGGTAACGTTAAAGATAAGTGTTCATTTTAACTCTCACCCTCTTAAAGCACATACTATCAGAGATGGTTGCAAGATACTTTTGGCTAATTTCCAAAGTGGCGGGAATCAGTCCCGTCACCCACTCAGGCCCCTCACACCACACTAACTCATCCTGGGCAATAATCATTGAGCAGAACTGCTGAGATCCTGGTCCTGCCCTCAGAGATTCTTTCATTGGTGTGGGGCATTATATTAGTCTGTTCTCATGCTGCTATTAAAGACATACCTGAGACTGGATAATTTATAAAGGAAAGAGGTTTAGTTGACTCACAGTTCCGTAGGGTTGGGGAGGTATCAGGAAATGTATAATCACAACAGGAAGGGTAGCAAACAGGTCCTTCACATGGCAGCAGGGAGGACAGGTGCCAAGCAAAGGGGGAAAAGCCTCTTATGAAAGAATCAGATCTCGTGAGATCACTATCACAAGAACAGCTTGGGGGTAACTGCCTCCATGATTCAATTACCTCCCACTGGTTCCCTCCCATGACATGTAGAGATGATGGGAACCACAACTCAAGATGAGATTTGGGTGGAGACACAGCCAAACCACATCATTCTGCCCTGGCTCATCCTAAATCTCATGTCCTCACATTTTAAAACACAACCATGCCTTTCCAACAGTCCCCCAAAGTCTTAGCTCATTCTGGCATTAACCCAAAAGTCCAAGTCCAAGTGCAAAGACAAGGCAAGTTTCTTCTGTCTATAAGCCTATAAAATCAAAAGCAAGTTAGCTATTTCCTAACTACAGTGGGGGTACAGGCACTGGGTAAATTACACCTGTTCCAAATCGGAGAAATTGGCCAAAACAAATGGGCTACAGGCCCCATGCAAGTCTGAAATCTAATAGGTCAGTCATTAAACCTTAAAGTTCCAAAATAATCTCATTTGACTCCATGTCTCACATCCAGATCACACTGATGCAAGAGGTAGGCTCCCACAGCCTTGGGCAGCTCTGCCCTATGACTTTGCAGGGTACAGCCCCCCTCCCAGCTGCTTTCATGGTTGATATTGAATGTCTTCAGCTTTTCCGGGCATAAGGTGCAAGCTGTCAGTGGATCTACCATTCTGGGGTCTGAAGATGGGTGGCCCTCTTCTCACAGCTCCACTAGGCAGTGCCCCAGTTGGGACTCTGTGTGGGGGCTCTTACCCCACATTTCCCTTCTGCACTGCCCTCACAGAGGTTCTCCATGAGGGCTCCACCCCTGCAGAAAACTTCTGCCTAGACATCTAGGCATTTCCACACATCCTCTGAAATCTAGATGGAGATTCCCACACCTCAGTTATTGTCTTCTGTGCACCCACTGGACCAACACCACATGGAAGCTGCCAAGGCTTGAGGCTTGCACCCTCTGAAGCTATGGCCTGAGCTGAACCTTGGCCTCTTTTAGCCATGGCTGGAGTGGCTGGGTTAGAGTCCATAGGCTGTACACAGCAGGGGGGGCCCTGGACCTGACCCAGGAAACCATTTTTTCCTCCTAGACCTCTGGGCCTGTGATGGGAGGGGCTGCTGTGAAGGTCTCTGACATGCCCTGGAGACATTTTCCCCATTGTCTTGGTGATTAACATTCAGCAACTTGTTTCTTGTGCAAATTTCTGCTGTCAGCTTGAATTTCTCCCCAGAAAATGGGTTTTTCTTTTCTACTGCATGATTAGGCATTTTCTGATTTTCCAAACTGCATTTACTGCATTTTCCAAACTTTTATGCTCTGTCATCTCTCAAATGCTTTGCTGCTTAGAAATTTCTTCCACCAGTACCCTAAATCCTCTCTCTCAAGTTCAAATTTCCACAAATCTCTAGGGTGGGACAAAATACCACCAGCCTCTTTGCTATATCATAACAAGAGTCACCTTTATTCTTGTTTCCAAGAAGTTTCTCATCTCCATCTGAGACCACCTCAGCCTGGACTCATTGCCCACATCACTGTCAGCATTTTGGTCAAAGCCATTCAACAAGTCACCAGGAAGTTCCAAACTTTCCCACATCTTCCTATCTTCTTCTGAGTCCTCCAAACTGTTCCAAACTCTCCCTGTTACCCACTTCCAAAGTCGCTTCCACATTTTCAGGTATCTTTATAGCAGTGCCCCACTACCCAATACCAATTTACTGTATTAGTCCACTCTCATGCTACTATAAGGACATATCCGAGACTGGGTAATTTATAAAGGAAAGAGGTTTAATTGACTCACAGTGCTGAAGGACTGGTGAGGCCTCAAGAAACTCATAATCATGGCAGAAGGGGAAGCAAACACATCCTTCTTCACATGGTGGCAGGAAGGAGAAGTGCCAAACAAAGATCTCATGAGAACTCACTCACTATCATGAGAATAGCATGGAGGTAACTGCCCCCATGAGTCAATTACCTCCCACTGGGTCCCTCCCATGACACATGGGGATTATGAGAATCACAATTCAAGATGAGATTTGGATGGGGACACAGCCAGACCATATCAGGCACTGAGATGTCTAAAAACTCCTCCGAGATGTTGATATGGTTTGGTTTTGTGTCCCTGCCCAGATCTCATGTTGAATTGTAATCCCCAATGTCAGAGGAGGGGTCTGGTGGGAGGTTATTGGATCATGCAGGTGGGTTTTCCCCCTTGCTGTTCTCCTGATAGTGAGTTCTCATGAGATTTGGTTGTTTAAAAGTGTGTAGCACCTCCCCTTGCACCCTCTTCCTCCTGCTCTGGCCATTTAAGACCTTCCTCTTTTCCTTCCTTCCTCTTTTCCTTCCTCCATGATTGTAAGTTTCCTGAGACCTCCTCAGCCATGCTTCCTGTGCAGCCTGTGGAACCATGAGCCAATAAAACCTCTTTTCTTTATAAATTATCCAGCCTCAGGTAGTTCTTTATAGCAGAGTGAAAATGGAGTAATACAGATGGGAATCTGCAGTCAAAGATGAGAAGCCCTGCTCCAAGAGTGATCCACCAGCATCCATATCATCTGACAGCCTAGCAGAGAAGCAGATTCTTGGCTTGTCCCAACTATGGAATGGGAATCTGCCTTTCACTGAGATTCCCCAGTGATTGAAACTTTCAGGTTTGAGAACCCCACTATGGGGTGCCAGTAAATACTCCCCAGTCCACACATTCCTATGTGCCTCTTTATTATGTACTCAAATATACTCACTTGCATGATAAAGAGCTAAACTTAGAGAACAAGCTTAGTCAGGTGAGGGGCCACATCACAGAACACACCCATACCCAAGCATTTTCACACAGAGTATTTGGTGATTTAGAACAGCTCAGGGTATCTGGAGAGCTGTGCCATTCTGCCCCCAAGCAGGGCTGCTCTCACTCACTGACAGTACCCACAACTAAACATGTCATGATTTAAGGGCTCCAAAAGGTATGCCCCTCCCTGCAGTCTTCTTTAAAAATATATAAATATTTTTAATTTTTAGAAATAGTCTCACTCTGTCACCCTGGCTGGAGTGCAGTGGTGCTATCAGAGCTCACTTGACCTCCCAGGCTCAGGTGGTCCTCCCACCTCAGCCTCCCAAGCTGCTGGGACTACAGATATTCACCACCATGCCTGGCTAATTTTTAAATTTTTAAAATTATTTATTTATTTGAGAGACGGAGTCTTGCTCTGTCACCCAGGCTGGAGTACAGTGGTGTGATCTTGGCTCACTGCAATCTCTGCCTCCCAGGTTCAAGCCATTCTCCTACCTCAGCTTCCCAAGTAGCTGGGACTACAGGTGTGCACCACCACACCCAGCTAATTTTTGTATTTTTTTTAGTAGAGATGGTGTTTCACTATACGTTGGCCAGGCTGGTCTCAAACTCCTGACCTCAGGTGATCCACCTGCCTTGGCCTCCCAAAGTGCTGGGATTACTGGCATGAGTCACTGTGCCCAGCCTAATTTTTAAATTTTTTTGTAGAGACAAGGTCTTACTATGTTGCCCAGGCTGGTCTTGAGCAACCGGCCTGAAGCAAGTGATCTTCCCACCTTGGCCTCCCAAAGTGGTTACAGGCATGAGCCACTGTGCCCAGCCTTGGTCTTCTTTAAATGGCTGTCAGAGGTCTGGAAATCTGCCATAGCCCTTTAGCCTAAGGCTTTGGTGTTTGTGAAAGTACAATCCCAGAGTTAAGGAGAGTGCTTTGAACTGCTACTGGCCATGAATTATTCATGGAAAATTAAAGTTCCAGGTTGGAGGGAGAGCAGGCAGTGTGGAGGGCAGGGCGCGGCTACGGCAGGAGGATGAAGCAGGTCTTCTACTTCTCTCTTCCTGAGGCCCAAACCTTCTGCTTAGAATAACTGAACAGCTGTGGAGCCAGTCCAAGGACTCTGGGTGGCCTTGCCCTGCCAAGCAGGACACCCTCTTTTGGCAGATGCCCCATCTGCCTGGCACCCCAGGTGGCTGCCCCATCAAATGGCACTAACGTCACAGGCATCTGGAGAGGCGCTGAGCTCCAAAAGCAGGGGCCTTAAGAAGAGGGAGGCCTTGCAACTGATTCTGTAATAAGGAGAGAACAAAGAGATGGCACGGCTGTGTGCTTCCCCTGAGCACTGGATAGAAATCACTGGTTTTGAACCCATCAAAGATAAGGTCAGGTCTCTATGCCAGCTGGGTGCCACTGAGGCCTAGATTAATAATAATCCTTATGTCAGCTGTGGAATCTATTGCCTCTATATAGTCCTGCAAACATGGGTAGAAAAACTAGACCTGATATCTTTTTAAAAAATATGAATTCAATCAAACATTTGTGTTCATTTCATCAGAAAAGTTTAGAAACTGAATCGTGAAGGTGATTATTTTAAAATGCAGGAATGACAAACTTTTCAACACTACAATTATTTAAATAGCCTAGTTCTGAGTAGCAATGACTTGAAAAAGCGAGTATTTGCTGGCACTCCTGCAGATAAACTCTATTGATCTTTAGTTCCAAAGTGCATTTTTTAAGATTGAACCTCTGTTACAAAGAGGTGAAATGCTGAAAGCTAGAATTCAAAAGATAGTAAACTGAAGCTTAAGAATTAAACCCAAACCCAAAACTCTGACTAAATATTTGGAGAGCTCTTTATGTAAAAGAAATTGAAGGATCAGAAGACCTGGATTCGGGGCCCAGGTTTGCCACGAAAAAAGTCAACCAATATTTATGAAGGATTTACTATAAGCCAGTGCTGCACCAGGGGCTGCGGAGGGCCGCTGGGGTCCTGGGAGGGCTCTGCTGGGTTGTCTGGTGAGCACAGCAAGTCTCGAGCCTGTCTTGCCACCCATTCTGATCTGATCTGTTCTCCTGGCCCTTAGAGTCAGCTTTCTAAATGCAAGTCCCACCAAGAAACTCAGTCCCTCTCATGCAGCACACAATCCGTGAACCTTCTCTCTCCTTGCACGATCTTCCATGGAGCCTATGCTCAAAAGACAGTGGCCTCCTTGGGTTTCCCTGAGCGGGCAATGCTGTTTTCTACTTCCAGGCATTTGCATGTGATATTCTCTCTGCTCAGGATTCCCTCTCCTGCTGTCTGTGCAGATAATCCTATCCTTTCAGGGCCAGTTCCAGCTTCTCTTGTGAAAACACTTTGCAAGCAGAGTTACTTGTTTCCTCCTTTGGGCTCTCACTGCGCCTGCCTTGTTTATTTATCCAACCACTAGATCTGTATTGTGCTTCTACTGTGGGCCAGCTCTGGGCTCTGAGCTGGGGACACAGCAGGAACTCAGACTTCTCTGCTGGTGGTGTTTAGAGGCTGGAGGGAAGACCCAGTACCGATGATGTCAGGAGGATTTGTTTCCAGATCTTCCTGCTGCTCCAGGGCAGTGACCATGGCCTATCCACTTTCAAGTCCCTATCGTCCAGCAGAGGGTCTAGCACATAGGCGATGCCCAAGACGGAGGACTGCCATGCTCCTGCACCTCCACCCCGCCTGGGAATCACAGCCGCAGGCCCTCAAGTGCTGCAATGCTGCCCACCAGGCAGGCCACTCTTGTGCTTTCAGCCCCTCCCTTGCAGAGGACACCTTTCCAAGGTGCTCTGTGGATCTGACTCTTTCAAAACTTGTCCACAAGCTGCTGCTGATCCAGAGCAAACCTTGCATGGCCAGGTGGCACCCCCAAAAACGGCCGGCTGAGGAGGCCAGCTGTGTACCTCAGGGAGCCCCGCTGTTCTTTCTTCCACACAATGCATCCAACAGCTGCCTAGGCCCATGGCTTTCAGGCACGCTTGCATCCAGGGCAGATAGGAACAAGGGGGCTGGAAACCCAGGGCTTCACATACCAATCTTAGCACAAAGGAACTTTTTCTTCGGTGTTCTAGGCTGAGGCCAGTGGCCAGTCATGAAGTCTTTCTCTCAACTCTGGAGATCACAAACACCTGTGGCCTGTGTCATGTGGCACAAAGAGAGAAGCAGAGGGAGGGTTCCTGCTCTACTCAATTTTTCTGGTTTTGGGGTTTCTTTTGTATTTTTGGTTTCCTTTGGTTGTTGGCAACAATTGTGCCTCTGCCTCTTTGGGCTGCTCTTTGTGGTTTAAATACAGCAATAGAGAAAGGAATAATAGGCATTTGCAATAGCTAGTGGGTCAAACACTAGAATTTTGGGGGGAAAACCTCTAGCAGTTAGGCAAGTATATATGAGTCAGTATTTTTTAAAATTAATTAATTTATTTTTTGAGACAGAGTTTTGCTCTTATCACCTAGGCTGGAGTGCAATGGCACAATCTTGGCTCACTGCAACCTCTGCTTCCTGAGTTCAAGCAATTCTCCTACCTCAGCCTCCCGAGTAGCTGGGACTACAAGCTCCTGCCACCACACCCAGCTAATTTTTTTGTATTTTTAGTAGAGATGGGGTTTTGCCATGTTGGCCAGGCTGGTCTCTAACTCCTGAGCTTAGGTGATCCGCCGCCCTTGGCCTCCCAAAATGCTGGGATTACAGCCATGAGCCACCGCGCCCGTCCCAAGTCAGTATTTTTCTTTCTTTTTTTTTTTTTTTGGTTTTTTTGAGACGGAGTCTCGCTCTGTCGCCCAGGCTGGAGTGCAGTGGCCGGATCTCAGCTCACTGCAAGCTCCGCCTCCCGGGTTCACGCCATTCTCCTGCCTCAGCCTCCCGAGGAGCTGGGACTACAGGCGCCCGCCACCTCGCCCGGCTAATTTTTTGTATTTTTTAGTAGAGACGGGGTTTCACCGTGTTAGCCAGGATGGTCTTGATCTCCTGACCTCGTGATCCGCCCGTCTCGGCCTCCCAAAGTGCTGGGATTACAGGCTTGAGCCACCGCGCCCGGCCTACAAGTCAGTATTTTTCAAGGAAATTTTTATACACAAGCATTTTGAAAGAGTATGTAAAAGTTTGAAATGGTCTCCTCCTTCATACGGTCCCCCAACCAATTGGTGGACGTTGTTGGCATGGAGACAGAAATAATAACAGTACCTACATCTAGTGTTACCCTTGCAATCAGCCTGTGGGCAAAAGTTAGGGGAGCTGCGGATGAAGAAATTGGGGCTGTGCAGTGTGTGGGCTCAGGGATGGGAAGCTGCCTGTTGATTAAGTTGTTTCACACAGAATTCCTGGGCTCACCGGAGGCCTTCTATCAGCTGTTTAACTTCTGCCTGTGACTTCAAGTAAGTCATCTTTTCTTCCTGAAGGAATAACAGAGCACTTCCATCCTGATAGATCCATTTGTCTCCCATCAGATTTATTCCTGCCCCAAATTCAGGGATCAAATGTCTATTTGTTACCATATACAGTCACTGGACTCTGCTTTCTTACAATGCAAAAGGAAAAATCCCAAATTATAAAAGATGTAGATTAAAGTTCTTTCCTGCCGTTGCAGCTGCAGTGGTACTGCCCTAACTGCCCTCGGGCTGGGGAAGGGACGAAGGGCCTAGTCACTGTGCTGGCACCTCCAGCACACCACAGCCACCATACAGAGAGGAGATCAGTCTCTCTTCCCTGTGATCCCCTCCCGCCGCACTCCTCAAGAAGTAGAGTCCCCAACTCAGGCCAGCAGTGCAGCCTCCCTACCCCTTGGCTGAACACTCCCAGTGTTCACTCCCATCCAGACCAGCAGCTTAGCAGTTCTCTGAGGTGCAGCTCCTAGAGGCAACCGAGAGTTCCTCGGCCATTGCCACTGCCACCGCAAGGATGCTGCCTTGCTGCCCTTGGAGTGGGAAAGGAGCAAAGACCCTGAGTGCTTCAACCATACTGCCAGCAAGCTGCAGTTGCCCTAAGGAGAAGAGGCCAGGCTGTCTCCCCTGGGACCCACCCACCCACCCTGCTCATCACCAGAAAGGGTCCCCTCCACTTAGGTCCACAGCACAGCTGCCCCAGCCCAGGCCAATCGCAATGATTGATCGTGGCTCTGCATCTCTTGCTGGGTGAAGCCCCACGACAGAAGTGAAAGGCCTTCTGCTACAACCACTGCTAAGGGCCCTTCCTCTGCTTCCAATATAGGGACAGAATATAAAGCCTGAGCTTACCCCAGAGCTGCAGTGGGCAGCCCGGGAGTGCCAAGCTGAGATCTGCAGCCAGCACCTAAGTGGGAGAGGAGCCTACACCTCAGAACACTGAGAGGGCATACAGCTGCAAATATGTGGAAATGCCGAGGAGCCGCGTGGCTGAGGAAGAGCCTACCTGCTGGCCATTACGCTTAAGTGCCATCGACTGTATCAAAGCCCAAAACTTCAACACCAAAAAAAAAAAAAAAAACACCAAAAACCGAAAAACAACAACAACAACAAAAACAACACTTTGCTAATATACTCCCCATGTGAAACCAAGGACAATAATTAACTATAAATAAAGACCTTGTACAAAGCCTTGGTCCTCTGGAAACACCCAGAAAAGTCTACTGACTGTACTCAACTTATACCACAGTTAAAGGACCACTAGCCCACACAGATGAGAAAGAGCCAGCCCAAGAACTCTGGCAACTCAAATAGCCAGAGTGTCTTCTTTCCAAACAATTGCACTAGTTTCCCAGCAAGAGTTCTTAACCAGGCTGAAATGACTGAAAGGCAGAAGTAGAATTCAGAGTATGGATAGCAACAAAGATTATTGAGATCTAGGAGAAAGTTGAAATCCAATCCAAGGGATCTAGGAATTGCAATAAAATGATACAGAAGCTGACAGACGAAAGAGTCATAAAAAAGGACCAAACTGATCTGAGAAAGATGAAAAACATACTATAAGAATTTCATAATGAAATCACAAGTATTAACAGCAGAACATACCAAGCTGAGGAAGGAATCTCACAGCTTTAAGACTGGCTCTGAAATAACTCAGTCAGACAAAAATAAAGAAAAAAGAATGAATAAAACCTTTGAGAAATATGGACTTACGTAAAGAGACCAAATCAACGACTCTTTGGTGTCCCTGAAAGAGACAGGGAAAAAGCAAGCAACTTGGAAAACTATTTCAGGATATCATACATGTAAACTTCCCCAACCTTGCTAGAGAGGCTGACATTAAAATTCAGGAAATGAAGAGAACTCCTGCAAAATAATACACAAGAAGAATATCCACAAGACACATAATCATCAGATTCTCCAAGATGAAAATGAGAGAAACAATGTTAAAAAATGTAGAGAGACGAGGCAGTTCACCTACAAAGGGAACCCTATCAGGTTAACAGCACATCTTTCAGCAGAAACCCTAAAAGTCAGAAGAGATTGGGCTATGTTCAGCATTCTTAAAGAAAAGAATTTCCAAACAAGAATTTCATATCCAGCCAAACTAAGCTTCATAAATGAGGGAGAAATAAGATCCTTTTCAAAGCAAATGTTGAGGAATTCCTTGCCACCAGACCTACATTAAAAGAGATCCTGAAAAGAGCATAAATATGGAAAGGAAGGACTATTACCAGCCACTACAAAAACACACTTAAGTACACAGACCAGTGACTCTATAAAGCAACCACACAAACAAGCCTGCATAATAACCAGCTAACAATGTGATGACAAGATCAAATCTGCACATATCAACACTAACTTTGAATGTAAATGGGAAATGCCCCAATTAAAAGGCACAGGGTGGGCTGGGCATGGTGGCTCACACCTGTAATCCCAGCACTTTGGGAGGCCCAGGTGGGCAGATCACTTGAGGCCAGGAGCTTGAGACCAGCCTGGCCAACATGGAGAAAGCCCAAATCTACTAAAAATACAAAAAATGAGCTGGGCATGGTGGTGTGTGCCTGTAGTTCCAGATACTTAGGAGGCTGAGGTGGGTGAATTGCTTGAACCTGGGAGCCAGAGGTTGCACCAAACTGAGATTGTGCCACTGCATTCCAGCCTGGGTGACAGCGCAAGACCTTGTTTAAAAAAAAAAAAAAAAAGATGGCACAGAGTGGCAACCTGGATAAAGAAGCAAGACCCAATGACCCAATGGTATGCTGTCTTCAAGGGACCCATCTCAAAAGCAGTGACACCCATAGGCTCAAAATGAAGGGATGGAGAAAAATCTACCAAGCAAATGGAAAACAGAATAAAAGCAGGGTTACTATCCTAATTTCAGACAAAACAGACCTTAAACCAACAGAGATAAAAAAAAAAAAATACAAAGAAGGGCATTACATAATGGCAAAGCATTCAATTCAACAAGAAGATCTAACTATCCTAAATATATATGCACCTAACACAGGAGTACCTAGATTTATAAAGCAAGCTGTTAAAGACCTACAAAGAGACTTAGACTCCCACACAATAATAGTGACAGACCTCAACACCCCACTGACAGTATTAGATCATTGAGGCATAAATTTTTTTTTTTTTTTTGAGACAGAGTCTTGCTCTGTCGCCCAGGCTGGAGTGCAGCGGCCGGATCTCAGCTCACTGCAAGCTCCGCCTCCAGGGTTCAGGCCATTCTCCTGCTTCAGCCTCCCGAGTAGCTGGGACTACAGGCGCTCGCCACCTCGCCCAGCTAGTTTTTTTGTATTTTTTAGTAGAGACGGGGTTTCACTGTGTTAGCCAGGATGGTCTCAATCTCCTGACCTCATGATCCGCCCGTCTCGGCCTCCAAAGTGCTGGGATTACAGGCTTGAGCCACCGCGCCCGGCCGAGGCATAAAATTAACAAAGATATTCAGGACCTGAATTCAATACTGGACCAAATGGACCTAACACAAACATCTATAGAACTCTCTACCCAAAACAAGAGAATATACATTCTTCTGATTGCCACATAGCACATACTCTTAAATTGACCACACGATCAGACATAAAACAATCCTCAGTAAATTAAAAAAAAAAAAAATCATACCAACTATACTTTCAAGCCATAGCACAAGAAAAATAAAAATCAATACTTTAAAAAATTGCTGAAAATCATACAATGACATAGAAAATTAAACAGCCTGTTCCTGAATAACTTTAGGGTAAATAATGAAATCAAGGCAGAAATCAAGAAGTTCTTTGAAACTAATGAGAACAAAGATGCAACATACCAGAATCTCTGGGACACAGCTAAGGTAGTGTTAAGATGGAAGTTTATAGCACTAAATGGCCACATGAAAAAGTAAGAAGGATCTCAAATTAACAACCTAACATCATAACTAGAGGAATTAGAGAAGCAAAGGAAAACCAATCCCAAAGCTACTAGAAGACAGAAATAACCAAAATCAGTGCTGAACTGAAGGGAATTAAGAAACAAACAAAAAAACCTACAAAACATCAATAGATCCAGGAGTTGGTTCTTTGAAAAAATTAATAAGATAGACTGCTAGCTAGACTAATAAAAAAAGGAGAGAAATCCAAATTAACACAATTAGAAATGGCAAAGGGGGCATTACCACTTACCCCCACAGAAATACAAAAAACTCCCCAAAAACCCAGAGAGTACTATGAACACCTCTATGCAGGCAAACTAGAAAATCTAGAAGAAATTGATAAATTCCTGGACACATACAACCTCCCAAGACTGAACCAAGAAGAAACTGAATCCCTGAACAGATTAGTAATGAGCTCCAAAATTGAAGCAGTAATAAAAATCTTACTAACCAAAAAAAGCCCAGGACCAGATGGATTCACAGCTGAATTCTACCAGATGTATTATAAAGAGCTGGTACCATTCCTACTGAAACTGTTCAAAAAAATTGAGGAGGAGGTACTCTTCCTCAACTCATTCTGAGGCCAGCATCATCCTGATACCAAAACCTGACAGAGATGCAACAAAAAAAGAAAACCCCAGGCCAATATCCCAAATGAACATAGAAGCAAAAATCCTCAAGAAAATACTAATAAACTAAATCTAGCAGCACATCAAAAAGTTAATCCACCAAGATCAAGTAGACTTTATCCCTGGGATGCAAGGTTGGTTCAACATACACAGATCAGTAAATGTGATTAATCACATAAACAGAACTAAAAAATTTCCTTAAAAACACAAAATTATCTCAATAGATGCAGAAAAGGCTGTCAATAAAATTCAACATTTCTTCATGTTAAAAACCCTCAATAAACTAGGCATTGAAGGAACATACTTCAAAATAACAAGAGCCATCTATGACAAACCCACAGCTGACATCATACTGAATGGGCAAAAGTTGGAAGCATTCACCTTGAAAGCTGGCACAAGATAAGGATGTCCTCTCTTACCACTCCTATTCAACATAGTACTGGAAGTCCTGTCCAGAGCAGTCAGGGGGAAGAAATAAAAGGCATTCAAATAAGAACAGAGAAGGAAGTCAAACTCTCCCTGTTGGCAGATGACATTATTCCATATCTGGAAAACCCCAGAGTCTCTGCCCAAAAGCTCCTTGATCTGATAAACAACTTCAGTAAAGTTTCAGGATATAAAATTAATGTATGAAACTCACTAGCATTCCTGTACACCAACAACATCCAAACAAAGAGCCAAATCAGGAACACAATCCCGTTCACAGTTGCCAAAAAAATAATAAAAAACCTAGGCATACAGGTAACCAGGAAGTGAAAGATTTCTACAATAAGAGTTACAAAACACTGCCAGAAATCAGAGATGACACATACAAATGGAAAAACATTCCATGCTTATGGGCAGAAAGAATCAATATCAGCCAGGCACGGTGGCTCATGCCTATAATCCCAGCACTTTGGGAGGCCAAGGTGGGCGGATCACGAGGTCAGGAGATGGAGACCATCCTGGCTAACATCATGAAACCCCCTCTCTACTGAAAATACAAAAAATTAGCCAAGTGTGGTGGCGGGCGCCTGTAGTCCCAGCTACTTGGGAGGCTGAGGCAGGAGAATGTTGTGAACCTAGGAGGCAGAGCTTGTAGTGAGCCAAGATCACACTATTGCACTCCAGCCTGGGCTACAGAGTGAGACTCTGTCTTAAAAAAAAAAAAAAAAAATCAATATCATTAAAATGGCCATACTGCCAAAAGCAATTTACAGATTCAATGCTATTTCTATCAAAGTACCAATGACATTCTTCACAAAATTCAAAAAGATTATTTTAAAGTTCATATGGAACCAAAAAAGAGCCAGAACAGCTAAGGCAATCCTAAGCAAAAAGAACAAAGCTGGAAGCATCACATTAGCTGACTTCAAACTATATTACAAGGCTATTGTAACCAAAACAGCATGTTTTACTCTGGTATAAAACAGACACATTGTTATTAGTCCATTCTCACACTGCTAGGAAGAAATAACCAAGACTGGGTAATTTATAAAGGAAAGAGGTTTAATTGACTCACAGTTCCACATGACTGGAGAAGCCTCAGGAAATTTACAATCATAGTGGAAGGCAAAGAGAAGCAGGCACTTTCTTCATAAGGGCGGCAGGACAGAGTGAGTGCAAGCAGGGGAAATGCCAGATGCTTATAAAACCATCAGATCTCGTGAGACTCACTCACTATCACAAGAACAGCATAGGGGAAACCACCCTCATGATTCAATCACCTCCACCTGGTCCTGCCCTTGACCCGTGGGGATTATGGTGATTGCAATTCACGATGAGATTTGGGTGAGGACACAAAACCTAACTATATCACACATAGACCAATGGAGCAGAATAGAGATCCCAGAAATAATGGTACACACCTACAACCATCTGATCATTGACAAACCTGACAAAAACAATGGGGGAAAGGATTCCCTATTCAATAAATAGTGCTAGGCTAACTGGCTAGTCACAGACAGAAGATTGAAACTGGGCCCCTTCCTTACACCACGTATAAAATCCATTTAAGATGGATTAAAGACTTAAATGTAAAATCTAAAACTATAAAAACTCTGGGAGATAGCTTAGGAAATGCCATTCTGGACATAGGACCTGGCAAAGATTTATGATGAAGATACCAATAGCAGTTGCAACAAAAACAAAAATTGACAAATGAGACCTAATTAAACTAAGAGTTGTTGCACTGCAAAGAAACTATCAACAGACTAAATAGACAATCTACAGAATTGGAGAGAATATTTGCAGACTAAGCATCTGACAAAGGTCTAACATCCATAATCTGTAAGGAGCTTAAATGAATTTACAAGAAAAAACCCCATTAAAAAGTGGGCAAAGGACATGAACAGACATTTTTAAAAGAAGATATACATGTGGTTAACAAATATATGAAAAAAAGTTCAACATCATTAATCATTAGAGAAATGCAAATGAAAACTACAACGAGATACCATCTCACACCAGCAGAATGGTTATCATTTAAAAGTAAAAAAATAACAGATGTGGGCTGGCTGCCGTGGCTCACGCCTGTAATCCCAGCACTTTGGGAGCCCAAGGCAGGCAGATCACCTGAGGTTCAGGAGTTCGAGACCACCCTGGCCAACGTGGTAAAACCCCATCTTTACTAAAAATACAAAAATTAGCCAGGTGTGGTACCAGGTGCCTGTAATCCCAGCTACTTGGGAGACTGAAGCATGAGAATCACTTGAACCTGGGAGGCGGAGGTGGCAGTGAGCCAAGATCATGCCATTGAGCTCCAGCCTAGGTGACAAGAGTGAAACTCCATCTCAAAAACCAACCAAACAAACAAAAAACAGATACTGGAGAGGGTGCAAAGAAAAGGGAATGAAGGGACTGCTTATACACTGTTGGTGAGAGTGGAGTGTAAATTAGTTCAGCCATTGTGGAAAGCAGTGTGGCGATTCCTCAAAGAACTTAAAATAGAATTACCATTCAGCCCAGCAATCCCATTTTTGGGTATATACCCAAAGAAATATAAATCATTCTACCATAAGGACACACACACATGTATGTTCACTGCAGCACCATTCACAATAACAAAGGCATGGAATTAACCTTAATGTTCATCAGTGGTAGACTGGATAAAGGAAATGTGGTACATATACACCATGGAATACTATGCGGCCAAAAAAGAATGAGATCATGTTCTCTGTAGCAACATGGATGGAGCTGGAGGTCATTACCCTAACCAGTCTAATGCGGGAACAGAAGGTCAAGTACTACATGTTTTCACTTACAAGTGGGAGCTAAATGATGAGAACACATGAACACAAAGACACATAGACATCACGCACTGGGGCCTACTTGAGGGTAGAGGGGGGAGTGGGGAGAGGATCAGAAAAAATACCTGTGGGGTACTAGGCTTAGAACCTGGGTGATGAAATAATCTGTATACTAAACCTCCATGACACACAGTTTACAATAAGAAACCTGCACATGTACCTCTGAACCCAAAATAAAAGCTAAAAATAAAATTCTTTCCTTATCGAAGGATTCAGAACAGTGGCATTGCCTGGTGGATTTCAGTTTCATAAACCATTAGCCAGCTGATAGAACGCCTGCCAGAGTGGTAGGAAGCTCTACTAAGAGGAGTCAGTTGGAATGAAAATGAAGCAACTCTCTGCATTAGGATGTAAGTCACAGGGCAAATGTGCTTTGCTTTAGACTCAAGTCTCTGTCACTATTCTATTGCATTTGCTGGAGTACAGCTGTTGGATGCTACCAACACACAGCTGGTGGATCTAACAAATCTTAAATGTTCATAACGCTCATTTTACTTGTGCTCTGTAACATTTAGGACATAAACTACCCAACCTTGGAATAGCTAAGCTGTCATGAAAGAAGATGGTTATTTTAAGAGCCATTGAATATAATCTCTGGGCTTACAGTCTGAAACTTCCAAGCCCACAGGAAAATATTAACAATGATCAGATGTTAGACAAGTCAACTCCTTTTATTTTAACTGTTTGGGAAAAAAGTAGAGTAAATTCTGGTCTGTCTATATACACTGGTTTGGTTTCCACTGGAGAATTAAAATGTGAATATTTTCTTAGTAATATATTGGATGGCAGCAACTTTTTCTTTATGAATTCTTATATACAGATATGTACAGGAAGACTCATGAAGAGGCGGGGCCCCCAGTCCTCCTCTTCCAGTTAAAATCCTTAGTATGTCCGTTTGTCTTACACATTTTTCTTCAAGGATGGAAATGGATGCCTGAGGAGGGGCTCATTTGGGCAGCTTCAAACCCAAGCCACATGCCGGCAAAGCCTGGAGCATCTCCTCTGCTTAGTTCCCTAGCCATCACAGGAGGAGCAAAGAAGGCCTGCCAAGTCAGAAGCAAGAGAGCGAGGAACATGGAAAGGTGGGGGAGGCCAGGGCCAGGGCAGGCCCCAGGCAGCCAAGTAGTGAGTCCTGCAAGGAATGAAAGAAACATGGCGTTCCAGGCCCAGTTTGCATTTTCCTAATCATTCACTCAACACCTATGAGTGTTGAGAGTTCTCTAGTGGGCAAAAGGGAGCTGGTGCTTGCCTTCAAGGAATTTACAGTCTGGTGGAGGGCATATATTAATTAAATAATCACACAACGAAATGCATTGTTGCACACTGTGTATGTTTTAGTTAGAGAGCAGGAGAGTCCACCTGGGGCAGGAACTCTTCCCAGAAGCAGCAGCGTCTGAGCCAGGATGTGGAGGCTGATAGAGTAGGGTTTCCCTAGACAGTGTGTGTGGGGCTGTGCACGCACGCTGGGAGCAGGGAGCCAGGCACTTCGGGCACAGGGGGCAGCTTGTGTCCTGGTTCCAGGACAGGAGGGAGATGTCATATTGAGGACATGGAGGGAGACCAGTGTGACCAGAGCATAGTGTGAGTGGGAGATCTGAGAGAGGAGGAAGGCAGGAGCTAGGTCACACAGAGCCTTGTAGCCACATCTGGGACGCTGGCCTTCATTCTGAGTGCAAAAGGAAGCTGTGACTGTTAATTTTATGTGTCAACTTGGCTCAGCCATGTACCAGTTGTTCGGTCAACCACCAGTCTAAATGTTGCCATGAAGATATTTTTTAGATGAGATTAACATTTAAATCAGCAGACTTTGAGTAAAGCAGCTTACTCTCCCTAATAAAGGTGGGCCTCCTCCAGTCAGGTGCTGATCTTCAGAGCAAATACTGAGCGCCCCCAAGGTAGAAGCAATTCTCAGGACTGCACGGTAGAAACCCCGCCTGCTTCCAGCCTGCTGCCCTGCAGGATTCAGGCTCAAGATGGCAACACCAACTCACCTGACTTTCCAGCCTACTGGCCTGCCCTGTAGATTCCAGACTTGCCAACCCCACAATCAGAAGAAGCCAATTCCTAAAATAAACCTGTCTCTTCTCTGCCCCCCATACATATATTCTGTTTCTCCAGATATTTCTCTAGAGAGCAGTGAATAATACAGAGGCCAAGAAGGGTTCTGTATTGTGTGGTAAAGTGATCAGGTAGGCAATTAAGTCATATCACATCAACTGCAGTATCAAATACAAATCGGCTAGGGAAGAAAGAATGGATCTATGCCCACTTAGGAGGAATTTGGAATACAAGTTGGAGACGATGTTAGCTTGAAATAGGGTGGTGGCCCTGGTGATGGAGAGAAGGAGATACAGTCCAGAAGCTTTAAAAAATGGGAAAACCCGGCCGGGCGCGGTGGCTCAAGCCTGTAATCCCAGCACTTTGGGAGGCCGAGACGGGCGGATCACGAGGTCAGGAGATCGAGACCATCCTGGCTAACACGGTGAAACCCCGTCTCTACTAAAAAATACAAAAAACTAGCCGGGCGAGGTGGCGGGCGCCTGTAGTCCCAGCTACTCAGGAGGCTGAGGCAGGAGAATGGCGTGAACCCGGGAGGCGGAGCTTGCAGTGAGCTGAGATCGGCCACTGCACTCCAGCCTGGGCGACAGAGTGAGACTCCGTCTCAAAAAAAAAAAAAAAAAAAAAAAAGGGAAAACCCATGATGAAGAGACGTAGCCTGGCAGCAGGTGACCAGGGTGAGTCTCGGACTCTGGCTCGGGCAGGGAGCCTGGGGCAGTCCAGTGGGGTTTCTGTGGTACTGCATTGAGGGGAGTGGGAGGAGGTCATGGGTGTGGTATTGAGCATTAGCAAATACCATCTATGAGGGACACATGCAGAACTGGACCTCAGAGGAAGGACCTAGGCTGGAGATAAGTATTCAGCAATGACACGGGCGCTCCAATGTTTATTTAATTTATTTATCTGAGATGGAATCTCACGCTGTCACCCAGACTGGGGTGCAGTGGCGTGATCTCAGCTGACTGAAACCTCCACCTCCCAGGTTCAAGCGATTCTCCTGGCTCAGTCTCTAGAGTAGCTAGGAATACAGATTCCTCATTCCTAAAGATTCTTATCTGCAGGAGGGGCTAAGAATGCATATTTTTATAACAGCTCCCTGTGTACATCTGAGAGAGACAGGTTTGGGCCATGGCAAACACCATGCAAGCAACAGCTGAACCCCAAGGCTGCGTTTCAGTACCATTAGCTGGGGAATCGAAGCAGTTGGCTAAAAACACAAACAAAAGAGAAAGATGCAAGCCATTTACAAAGATGCTCACGTCACCCAAAGAGCTGATATTATCTAGTTAATTACAGAGGAAGGTCGGCCCAGTAAAACAGCCAGGCCAGGTGTTTAAACTGTTTTTGTTGTTATTTATAGCAGTGTGAGTTCAAAGTAACTTTTACAAAGAACCTCAGTATACAAAACAGATGAGAGTAAAGCAGCTCTGGTTATGGGGACGCCCAACATGCCTGTCCCTTGTCTGGGCTCCAGGAGGCACAGTTTGAAAAATATCATGACAAACAATAGCTGTGGTCTAGAGTGCATGTCGATTCTAGGTGAGAAAGACCCTAGTAAAGTACATGTCATTCAAGGAGCGCTCTTGTGCACACAGGCTTGCTCTCATTAAGTTGAGATGGCTATTTGCGTGAACTTTAACGTGACTATGGAGTGGCAAACATCAACGTTCAAAAATGATTCCATGAATAGAAACACAAATATTCCTACAAATTGGTTTGAAAATATAAGTTCCAGAAAATGGAAACATAGAATGACCTCAGTAAATAGTATGATTTTTTGATCTGGTGGAGAAAGCAGGCTTCAGCTTCTCCATTTTTAAACTATGACAATCTCAGTTCCTGCAGTTCAGGGACATTGTAATTCATGCAAAGACCTTGAACTGTCAGATGCTATGATGTTCACAGCTATCAAAAGCTCTTTTTTCAGGGGCTGCCCAGACTCCGTAGGGATACACACACACACATACACACACACACACACACACACACACACACATATAAAATATATGATGCACGTGAAAGTCTGATGATATATATATATGGCATTAATTAGTATAATTAAAAACAGAATAAAAAGAAAGTGTTTAGTAGCTGTGACCTTTTTAGTTTAACTGAGTTAATCCAATACATGCTCATAACAAAATGAAAATTAATGACTACCTTATTTTTTGTCATACTATTTTTTTCCACATGGATGCCAAAGTCTTGCCCTTGAATGGAAAAGAAAGTGGCTTTGTCCTTGCAAAATTTTAATTTCCCTCAAATTGTGTCAAAGTTCTCTGAGTATATACACAAAACCGCTGTGTTGCATAAGTGAAGATCAGTTCTTCCACTGAAAGCCAAAGCTAGAAATACTTGTGCGTGTTTCCACTCTATGGGACATAATTTCTGCATTGTCAGAAATTGGTAAATATTGTACAGTGACAGAGATCAATTTGGGTTGCCAGTGTTTGCATTATTGTAAGACAAGTAGACGAGAACAAAGGTAAAAAGTGGACACTGGATACCATGCTATGGCAGGGCCAGGCTTCATCATTATCACCAGGAAAATCAGACAGGCTTTTATTGAAGTTTAAGTGGCATTAATATTGAGGGCATTAGCAAAGACCTGAATGCAAGGGCCAGTTTATCGCTCATTCTACACAGGACTGGTGCAAGGTTTTATCTTTAGCATTGAAGAAAAGAGAATTAGGGTTACCAGTACAGAAGCAGGGGATGCTATTTATAAGTACACTATACTTTCAAGAAAAAATATGTCCATCTATTATGGTCCTAAGCTCTTTTCTTTTTTGCCTCTATTCAACACAGATTGGATAAAATGAATAAAAATCTTCACTGAGGTTGACAAATATAAATCAATATATATACAAGCTTTAAAAGTATTTTTACATGTTTAATGACACAAATACTTGGAAACTATAAAGAAGACAATGTCCCATTTAAAACAGAAAAATAGAATCACAAAACTCTAGAAATAAAGCTAACAAAAAATGGTAGGTAGCTTCCGTGTGAAGGAAAAAACAATACAACATAGAGATTTGAAGGAGGTTTTGAAAACCATGGAGAGGCACTCTGCTTCCTGCGGTGGAAGATTCAGTATTTTAAATATGTCAATTCTTCCCAAATTACTTTACACATCTATTACAATGCTAATAGAAATCTCAACATGATTTAGAAAAATTTTGATAAATTTGACAAAATGATCCTAAACTTCATCTGGAAGAATAAACGTGAGAATATTTGCAAAAGCAGAATAACCGAAATCAAATAGAAGATCCCCAATAGACAAATTCTCTAAGATTTAGTATCTGATAAATACAGCCTTTGAAATCAGTGGAGAAACCATGGATTATTATTAATTATTATTTTGTTTATTTATTACAAATAAACCAAATTAGGATAGACAGCTAATCATTTGAGGGGAAACCTTGAAGGTAAAACCATACCTTCAAATACACACCAAAGACTAAAATGTAAAAAATTATAATATGTAAGAACTAGAAAACTTTTTTTTATAACTAGAAAACTTTTAAAACTAGAAAAGTTTATACATAAACTTTTCTGATTGGGAGGAGAGGGGTAGGGAAAGGTTTTTGGACATACAGGTTTTTAAATTTTTATATGGTCATACTATCAACCTTTTATATATATACATTGGCTTGTCATATATGTTTGGCAACATAAAGAAAAGATTGATACTCTGACCACATAAAAAATTAAAAACCTGTATGTCAAAAAAACTTCATAAAAATGCAAATGATAAAGTAAAAAAAATTTGTAACATATATAACAAAGGGTAGTATCTTTAAAGAGCTCTTATAAATAAATAGAAAAAAAGTCAAACATTCCAGTAATAAAATGGGCAAAAAGATGAACAGGCAACTCACACAAAGAAATAACAGCTATCAGTAAATAAATTTTTAAAAGTTTGCGATTTGCACCCAATCCCCAGTTTCAAACAAATGAGGTCAGAAGTTAATTTTACATGACAATACTTGGTATTGTTGGGAGCAGTGAGGATAAGCATGCTCATATGCTTTTGGTGAAGATATAAATTTATACAATCTTAGGGGGAACAAGTTAGTTGTGTATCTCAAAACATTAAAAATGTATGTATCTTTTGGCCCAGTAACAGCATTTTTAGGCATTTGACCTAAGGAAATTTTCATGAATACTGATTGCAACATTGTTTTTAATTAATATTAAAAACTGGAATCAACTTTGACGTCTACAAGATGGAATTTATTAAACAAATTATGATGTGATCATACAGTGGACTACTACACACCTATTAAAAATGCAATACCTGTTAAGAAAGGTTCATAGTATATTAAGAGGAAAAAAAAAATCTGCCTTCAAAATAGTGATGTACAATGTGATGCCATTGGGTAAAAATATTTTATGCAGAGAAATCAAACTGGAAGGATATACCAAAATGTTAATTATTAATATCTCTGGAAGAATTAATTAAGTGCCTTTAATATATTAAAATCTATTTTCAATTTTCTTCTTTATTCTTTTTAAGTATTCTCTAATGGACATATGTATTACTTTGTATTTAGAAAAAAATCCCTTTTAAAACAGTTTGGAAATAGGCATAAAACATTTGCAAAAGAAATTGGTTCCCTACAATTCATAAATTTAGATGTCAATGAAGTATTTCTGCTGCTTTGAAAAAAAATGCAAGTTCATAGTTTTCATAATGATTTTTGAAAGACGTCCCTTCTATTTCCCCTAAAGGCTGGTTATAAGTGAGTAAAATGTTTTTCAGATTCTCACTTCACACTGAAGCTCTATGACAGGGAAGTATTTCACTCATTGGGGGCACTTGCAGCTCTTGAAATTTTAAGTCAGCTCCTGGCCCTCTGGCAGCCCTACACCATACAGTGCTGTATGGTGCTGAATCCAAATATTAGCTCACTTAACACAGACGGCTTCAGTGTCACCACATCAAAACCAATCTGGTTCAACATTTTTTTTTTTTTTTGAGATGGAGTCTCATTCTGTCACCCAGGCTGGAGTGCAATGGTGTGATCTTGGCTCACTGCAACCTCCCAGGTTCAACCGATTCTCTTGCCTCAGCCTCCTGAGTAGCTGGGACTACAGGCACGCACCACCACATCCGGCTAATTTTTGTATTTTTAGTAGAGACGGGGTTTCGCCATGTTGGCCAGGCTGGTCTCAAACTCCTGACCTCAGGGCGATCCACCTGCCTCAACCTCCCAAAGTGCTGGGATTACAGGCATGAGCCACTGCGCCCAGGGGTTCAACTTTTATGTAACAAAGTTGTGACCTGTTTTTCAGTTGTCATGGACCTCCAGGTTGAAGGTCACATAACCTGAGCATGCCCAGATGGACCAAGCCTGCAACCACAGGTGGAACCTAAGTGCTTAGAATGAGGAATGGGGACAAAATTGAGAAGTGGACACTGCCTGGCATCCAGGATCCAATCAGATTGAGCTCTAGGGCCAGCCCATGTCAGTCAGATGGTGCTCCCGGCATCATTGCATTACAAGATCCAATTAGATCACGCCTCATTATCCTGTATTTTTACATCTGCCCCAGCCCCAGCTTGACGAGACACAGTTTTGGGAACCATCCCTGGTGCTCTCCTTACTTGTCACAGGTAATAAAACCCCCTTGTTAGGGCAGGCATGCTGGCTCACGTGTGTAATCCCAGCACTTTGGGAGGCCAAGGCAGGTGGATCACTCCGAGGTTAGGAGTTCAAGACCAGCCTAGCCAACATGGTAAAACTCCATCTCTACTAAAAATACAAAAATTAGCTGGGCATGGAGGCATGTGCTTGTAATCCCAGATACTTTGGAGGCTGAGGCAGGAGAATGGCTTGAACCCGGGAGGCAGAGGTTGCAGTGAGCTGAAATCGCACCACTGCACTCCAGCCTGAGTGACAGAGCGAGACTCTGACTCAAAAAAAAAATAAATAAAAAATAAATAAAAATAAAAAAAATCCCCTTGCTAAATTCTCCTTGGTTGTGGTCATTGGGTTGATGTCCCCTCAAGCAACCAAACACACACAATATGGGTAGGAAAATTCTAATGACCCAGATGGGACTGGGACTTGGGTTCTGACCCCAAACTCCTCGAAGGCTCCCTATGGGCAGAGAAGTGGACAGTGGTAGCTTGCCTGGGCTAACTCACATTGCCTGAGAGGCGTTGGGTGTGATTTCCAGGGATCTCCCGCTTGGTGTCCAGCCTGCCGGAGTGTCACTTGGACCTACCCTGGAAGAGCACAAGTGGCCGTCCAGACCTTTTGTCCAGCACTCCTTCAGGGTTGTAAGTGCACTTCACCCTGTGGACTAAAAGTAATTCTCTGGATCTAGCAATGGGATCTCTGGACTAAGCACAGTCCACCTCCGGTTTCGGTTCTGTCCTTTTCCTTGGCCATTTTGTGCTCTGGGGGAATGAAAAACATCCCATCCTAGCAAACAGCAGTTTCTGTTTCCGGCCACTTCGTGCTCTGGTGGACTGAGAGACACCCCCAGCCTGGCAAATGGCAGTCTGGATCTGGCTAGTCAACAGTGGAACTGGCTTCAGGAATTCGGGTTTTTTTAGAGAGACAGATTTGAGCTTTTCCTTCTTTCTCCTTGCCAGTTGACTCGCAACAGAACTTTTCTTCTCTCAAAAGCCAATGCCATGGTGTTGGCCTCTATGTGCATCAGGCAGTCAGCCCAATGATTGCTTGGTAACATCAGCATAACATTTATCTCTAAGAAAAGTGCCTTTTTTTATGCTACTGGGAATTGCATTCTTTCATCTGCCAAAATATTATCCAGCTTGTACACCCAGAGAAAGCCAGGGGCAGCGGAAAGGGCATTTTCCTGGGAATCAAGAAACCGAGTTATGTTGTCCCTGCTCTGCCACCACAAGTGACTTAACTTCCCTGGGTTACTTAGGTGTATATAACAGGGGGCTGGAGAGAGAGGTTCCTATATGTTTTGGGGTCTAGGGTTCTGGACAGGGGTTTCTCTGGACCCCAACATTTTTTTTTTTTTTTTTTTTTTTGAGATGAAGTCTTGCTCCCACCCGTGCAGTGGTGCAATCTCAGCTCACTGCAACCTTTGCCTCCTGGGTTCAAACCAGTCTCCTGCCTCAGCCCCCGTAGTAGCTGATATTATAGGCACCTGCCACCACACCCAACTAATTTTTGTATTTTTAGTAGAGACAGGGTTTCTCCCTGTTGGCCAGGCTGGTCTCAAACTCCTCACCTCAGGTGATCCACCCGCTTCGGCCTTCCAAAGTGCTGGAATTATAGGCGCGAGCCACCGCACCTGGCCTGTACCCAACCTTTTAACTCCACTGACCCTTACTTTGCTTTGGGCTCTTCAATATGCATGTGACTGAATCTGAACAACACTGAGTCTCTTGCCTGTGTTCCCCATAAACTAATTTCTTGTATTTTTGCCTTATTCCCACAAACAGATTGTAAGTGTGCTGAAGGCACACAATAGGCAAGCACTTAATCAATGCTTGTTTAACTCAAATCCAGTCCACCATTAATTACACCAAAATCTCAAAACCTCTCTACTTAGAGTGATTAAAATGAAGTTATTCAAATATTCTTTTTTCTTGAGACAGGGTCTCACTCTGTTGCCAGGATGGAGTGCAGTGGTGCAATCTTGGCTCACTGCAACCTTGACCTCCCAGGCTCAGGTGATCCTCCCACCTCGGTCTCTCAAGTAACTGGGACCACAGGTGCATGCCACCACACCTGGCTAATGTTTTTGTATTTTTAGTAGAGGTGGGTTTCACCATGCTGCCCAGGCTGGTCTTGAATTCCTGAGCTCAAGCGATCCACCCACCTCAGCCTCCCAAAGTGCTAGAATTGCAGGCGTGAGCAACCATGCCCGGCCCAAATATTCTTACTTTGGAAAATACTCTTACATCAAAAGCAGCTTGCAGGAGCTCACCCACAGATCTCTATCATTTTACCCCTCCTGCTCCACATTGACCTTGGAGGACCCAGAGCAGCCGTCAGAGGCCAAAACCTATGAGTTCTCAAAGGGAAATCAGGCAAAAATGAGTTTCATCTAAGTTTGATCATAAGATTGGCAGTATTGATTTTGTCCTCTTTTACTGGTGCTGAGTGGTACTTTAATAAAGGACTGTAAGTGCTGTGAAATCAAAATGTAAGGGCTGACAGATTTAAGAAATTATTTCTTAGCAAGCATCTCGTGATCAATAGCAGTTTGGTCTAGATTTTGACATACACAAAACTTATTTCATTTATCTTTGCATTATTTTCAATGTTTACTACCTTGCAGAGATGTCTGACAACTCACTAGACATCTGATGTATTGGGTTGAAAGAGGAGAAAACTGAGTTTCTGGTTCTAGAGATTAGTCTGTAATGATCACCATTTTCTACATATTTTAAAAAATGTATTCATAATATAAAAGACCATTCCCAAATGCCTATAATTCTTTCTAGCCAAACAGACATACTGATGCCTCTGAATATATTTTCTTCACCGCTCACCCCCCATCCACTTCTGGAAAAGAAAGAGACCTGCTCAGGTTCCTGGTATGGTTGGCAGAGGGCAGAGGGAATTGGGATCTGAATCTTTGTCTTCTGCCTGATTATCCAACCAAAGCCTCCGCCCTGCCCCAACTATGAGTGAGCAGACACCAGCTGTGACCACCATGCAAAACAGTTCCAACTGAAGAATGTGAGGTTTGATTTTTTTAAAAAATCTGGTCAGCAAAAAGGAGTTTCTCAATTCTTTTGTCAATTTCACTAAGAAGAAATAGGACTCTGAGACATTCTTTGAATTTCCAGCCCAGTTTCCTCTCTGCAAGGGCCCTGACATCCTCAGAGTGAAGCCTGGCAGGCTTTTGCTTTCTGTCTGGCCCTTGGGATTGGTCTGCAGACAGGTTCCCCTGAGGGAGCCACTCAGAATGGCTAGATTTGGGGATGACTGAATTCAGCCTGAAGCCTATAAGCCAACCAGAGCATACTGTTTCACTTCCATGCAGCTTCTAGAAAAGTCCCAGAACCGCAATGCAACTGCAATGCAACCTCACTCACCACAGTCCCACAGCCTGAACTAACCAACCTAGAAGTCTGGCCTTAGAGTTCCTTGTGTGTTTGAGGTCTGTTCATCTACAGTCCGTGGCCCGTGCCTCTGGTCCTAGTTCACACTTAGTCCTATTCAGTGGCCACCCGCATGCCCCTGCTGGCCGGGGACACATTCCCATCTTTTTTGCATCCTATGTAAAGAAGTGACCAGCTTTGTTCTGGACACACACAGTGTGGATGCAGGGAGCTGCCAGGGCTGGCAAGTGCTTGCCATGGGGTCTCTCTAATAAGCACCTTCCGAGAACCAGGTATTGGAGGCATAAGAGCACACACTCCCACTTTCAACAGAGAAATTCTGCTCCAGGAGTGGGGAAGAAACAAAACAGCCTCCCCCAAGTCAGAGCCGGGCAAGGCAGGAAACAGCCACTCCCGGGTGATCTCACATTACCCAGACCTGCTCCGGCTCCTCTTCTGGCTTGGCGCTGGGGAAGAGGCACGTTCACACCCAGGTAGGCCAAGCCCAGGCAGGGGCCTTTCCAGGAAGCATTTCTAAGTAGTGGCCGGGCTGTGTCCTGGGAGGACAGGCCTGGCAAGTACTTCCTCCATCCAGGCCCTTGGGTCAGCTTGGCTGCCTTCCCCTCCAGCCTCCAGGCTTGTAGTGGGAGCAAGGACTCTGCCTTAGTCACCACCTCCAGGAGTCCAGCTCAGCTCCGGGTGCCTGGGAGATGCCACAGGCCCTTGTGGAGCTAGCTTCTGACCACACGAAGACCATGAACCCTACGTCCACATGGCCCAGCGTCCATGACGCCTTGCTCCCTTTCACCTTCTGGGCAGCCTCTTGCCAGGAATGCACAGCTCTTGCAGGGCAGTGGTGGGGTTGGGGAGTTGTAGGTTCTTCCCTGACTTGGGCACAGGGGGTGCTTGGGGGGCAGTGGGAGGCGGGAAGGGACCGTTGTCCTGAATGGCTTCCTAGCTGACATAACCTCCAATCTCTGAAGAGGCTGCCCCCTCCACAGCACTACACCTCACACACATAACATGCCCCCCATATATGTAAGGACATTTGAAGTCAGTGAATCTCAAGCATTACTCTGCTAGATGCAGATTCCCAAGCCCTGTCTCCCACAGACTCTGGGTGGTGAGCTCAGGACTGGACCTGGAACCTGCTTGCGAATGAGATGCTCAGGTGGCACATTGGGGGTCTGTTGACCTCAGCGAGAGGCCGCAGCTTAGGGAACCCTCCCTTCCTGTACCTGGAGAAGTGGTGCAGTCTTCATAGATCATCTTAGGAGGCCCCACCCCAAATCTGCCTGGAGAACCGCATGGAGAGCCCAGCAGCAGCCCCGGCCCCACTAACAGGAAACGAGGGGCCAGCCAGGGAGAGTGGAACAAGGGGGAGCCCCCTCGCCCCCCTCGCAGAGCTTCTGGCCCAGGAGTCCCAGCGTCCACCCTGGGAGCTTCTGCAGCACCTTCTCTGAGACTGCGCCAGCTGTTCTCATGGCTAAACCCCAGTCAGGCAGCCCTGGTCCCTGCTTCTGCCCGTGATCACTGCCCAGGGCTGTGGGTGTCGTGGTCGCGGATGGACTGACTCGTAGGCCCTTCCCCTTTCTTGTCATGGTTGCCAACCAGGCTATTGCAGATCCCCACAGCCTCTACACCCCCAGGCTACAGCCGCTCTGTCTGACTACCCCACACATGTTTTCTGGATACCTTCAAGCTGCACTTTCTGCCCCTTCCCTGTGAAAAGCTGTGTGAGTCGAGGAACTGAAATCATTTTGTTTACATGTTATAAACACCCAGGTTTCTCACTGAACCCAAAAAACCTCAGATACTAAGAGAAAAAAGTAGCTAACCCTCTGAGAACATCTATGTATTCTGCATTTAACTTTTAAATTCAGGGCCTGGCACAGTGGCTCACACCTGTAATCCCAGCAATTTGGGAGGCCAGCATGGTGAAAACCCCACCTCTACAAAAAATAGCTGGGTGTGGTGGTGCACACCTGTAATCCCAGCTACTTGGGAGGCTGAGGCAGAATCACTTGAAACCAGGAGGTGGAGGTTAAAGTGAGCCATGATCACGCCACTGCACTCCAGGCTGGGTGACGAGAGCGAAACTCCACCTCAAATAAATAAATAAATTCGACTCAACAATTCAAGAGGTCGGGGTGAGAGCACCTGCTCTGTGCCAGGTGTGCGTGTATAGTTTCTGTTTCCTAATTATAAACTGAGGGTGGCTGCTTCGTCACGTTTGTCCCCCATGTTTATCTGAGCGCTGGGAGAGCAGGTCTCACATGCACACCTGCCGGACACTCTACCTGCTGAGTCAGAATTTCCAGGGGAAGGTGCTCACTTGTATATGTATACATTTTATTGAAAATAATACACATGGTAAGAAAAAAAAAAAGCAAGGAGGTAAACATTTCCAACCTCCACGGGATTCTATTCTGCACTAGGATGGCAGCCTTCACCCTAGACCACACCCTGGCACATGCCAGCTGCTCAGGTGTTGATGAAAACTCAGCACGGCCTCTGAGCTTTGTCCCTGGCCCTGACCCCAGCAAGGCATGCTTCTCCCACACACGGGATAGACTGTTTCCAATGAAGCAGAGTGAATGCCGTTCTCAGGGTAGTTGTAAGAAGCCACACTTAGCAATGCTCTCTGAGGCGACTTCCAATAAAGGACCACCCTTGCACAGGGCAGCTAACACCCCCACACTCTGAGGACCTGGGCTCCCCCAAATGGCCTTCTGCAATCTGCATTTAAATGCTGACTATTTTTTGGTTTTAGTTTCTTACAGGGTTCCATTCCAAACAACTCATTACAGTCTTGTTCAATTTCTTATTTCTCATGTTCTAGTGGGTTCGTGATTAGACACGCCATGCCTCATAATGTCGTGCTTCGATAGCAATTTGCTGTTTTCACAGCTTCTTCAGGTTAATGCATCCGTTCCTCATAATGCTTCTGTGAGTCAGGCAAGGCCATGTGATCCCATCATCCAGATGAAAAAACAAAGCCCTTGGAAAGAATTCGTGATTTGCCAAGGCCAAGGCAATAAGTAAGAGGAACTGCTTCATAAATGTTTGTTGAATGCATATCTATTAATGCCAGAGTTTATGTAATGACATTTACTGATTTTTTTTTCTAATTATAAAGGTAACACATGCTCATCATAGGGAATATCAGAAACATACAGAGAAAAAAATTAAAATTACTTCCAGTCCAATCACAAAAAAAACTTGTTTATATTTCCTTCCAGTCTAGGTTTCTATATATATTAAGATCCCAATGTACATACAATTTTATATTTTGCATATTTTCATTGAAAGTGTATAAGGATAACTTTTATAAGCCATTAGATATTTTTGAAATCTATCTATCATCTATCTATCTATCTATCTATCTATCTATCTATCTATCTATCTATTTTTTTTTTTTTTTTGAGATGGAGTCTCACTCTGTCGCCCAGGCTAGAGGGCAGTGGCACGATCTCGGCTCACTACAACCTCCGCCTCCTGGGTTCATGCCATTCTCCTGCCTCAGCCTCCCGAGTAGCTGGGACTACAGGTGCCCGCCACCATGCCCGGCTAACTTTTTGTATTTTTAGTAGAGACATGGTTTCACTGTGTTAGCCAGGATGGTCTCAATCTCCTGACCTCATGTTCCACTCTCCTCAGCCTTCCAAAGTGCTGGGATTAGAGGCAGGAGCCACCGCACACGGCTGAAATCAATATTTTAAGACGTTCTAAGAAACAGTCATCATAGAGGTATAGTGTAATTCATGGATCCATTTCCCTCCTGGTATGCATAGAAATTGCTTCTATTTCCTTTACCCTATTATAAATAACTCTATCATGAACATCTTCATATTTATTTTCAAGTAAGCTTTCTATTTTGCTCCCTGCAGCCCTTCAATGGGGGCCTATTTCAACTTCTTTCACATTGAATTTCTTCCATCATTTTATTACTTTGGTTCTTCATGTTTATTTCTAAAACTTGATACAATGTAGAAAGACAGCTCCTAATTCTCTCTCTGCAAATCCAGATATTTCAGAGCTTTCCTTCCAGACTCTTTTCTGGACAAAACATGTATAACTGGTCCACTTCCAAAATAGTATTCATGACAACCTGGAGCTTGAAGTGGGGAAAAACAAAACAGTGAAAACAATGAATGGAATATATCTTTAACTGAGAATGAAAGAAGTGCCAGGAAACATGATCACGCTGTTATTCCAGGAAGATGCCCTTCAAGATGGCGGGGTGGCTGGGCTCTCCTTGGGAGATGTGAGGGCAGTTCCAGCTTGAGCGGATTCTTTCCACTCATGCAGGCACAGGATGGTGGCCAGCTCAGCTCTAAAGCCAACGGCTCTAAAGTCATGCCCACGGAAAGAGGCAAGTGACTGCTTCTGGAGTGAATTTTTGCTGCACTTGTTGGGGAGCAAAGCTGTCCTGGAGAAGAGCGTGTCAGCCAGGAAGCGGGGTCAACCGCTGCCACATCAGCTGCCCAAGCGACAGCTACAGTACACCTGCTTCAGAAGCCTGTGGGGGCAGCAGGTGCCGGGCTGAAGCCCACTTGTCCCAGAGAGATGGCCAACCACCACATCCTCATGAATCACCTTTGCAATCTGCTTCTGTAATCACCATCAGTCTCTCTGTAGCCATAATTGCCAAAGTGTGCAAATAGTTATTAAAGTATTGATTTAAAAAAACCAACAACCATTTATCATCATGGAAGAGTGGTTATTAACTGCTTTTATCTCGGCAGAGCTTCATGGGAAGCCTGAAAAAAGCTCATTGTTTGTGTGTTTTGAGCTGTAAGAGTTGGGAAAGTGTGCTTAGACTCAGAAGTGCTCACTTTCGTTTGTATTGGAGAACTGGGGGGAAATCTGCCCTCTGAGGCTGGGGGCTGAGCAGCCATGCCTGCAGGTCCTGCTTCCAGATGCTTCTCCTCTAGCAAGCTCCTACAGCAGGGAAGAGGAATCTCTGATCTACGTTACTTGAACTTTGTTTTATTGTTTGTTTGCTTGCTTTTTTTTTTTTTTAACCACCAAAGTTCACTTGGTGATTTTTGCAAAATGCCATCTCAATCATTTTTGTTTTAGTAATGACTCCCTACAACCACCCTGTGTGCTGTCAAGTGGAAAAACAGAATCATAAGGGCTTGAAATGAGGATCCCAAACAGAAGACATAAAACCAAAAACACAATTCTGAGTCTTTCATTGCTTTCGCCTGAATCCAATCTTTCTTTATTGATGGGCCATTGCTCTTCTTATATTAGAAATTCCTCCTTTCCACAAAATTGGATTCCATGTTTGCACCAGAGTCATTAGTTTTGTTTTCCTCTAGACTTGGTAACAGCTGAGTGTCAGCCCTCTCGGTTGGCTACTCTTGTCACTGAACAGCCTACCTGTGGGTGCTCTGGGTGATCCTTGGCTCTTGAACAGTTTCCCTGTGTAACGCAGACTAGCTAGCTCAGAAATGAACCATCAGAATACCAGGCATCTGTCCAAAGGGGACCAGGGGGACACGAAGGTCACCCAGCTCAGAGTAATTATCAACCTTTTCTGGGAATGGCAGCATCTCGGGGAGTTTAGAGCTATGCTGTCCAAGGTGCTGGCCACTGTCTTCATGGGGCTCTTGGGCACACACAATGTGGCTAGATTTCAGAGATTTCATACAAAAAAAAAGAGAATGTAATGTATCTCAATACTTTAAATATTTTTAAATATTGGTTACTTTTCAAATGATCATACTTCCAATAACTGGGTGAAATAAAACATACTATTAAAGCGAACTTCACCTACTTCTTTTTACTATTATAAAGTGGCTGCTGGAAAACATACCATGTGTGGCTTGCATGTGTGGCTCACATTATAGACTACTGGACAGTGCTGGCTTAGTCAATCAAAATCATTCATTGGAAATCAGGGGAAATCCACTATTTATCCCAATAAGGGTGACAAAAGTGAAGGCAGTCCCCAGTACTCTGCCCAGATTGCACAGCATGGGCCTCACATGGGGGAGCAGCCACCATTCCTTTGTTAGTCTATTTGCTTAGGAGCACTGAGCTGAGAGCCATCTATTGCTCACACTCCTCATAGTGGTACAGAAATGAAACAACGAAGTCTGCAGATAGAGATGAACCCAGCTGACAAGAGGTGGACCACAAACCCCTTCCTTGTCTTGAGGCTGAATTTATTCTTAGAGCTAAATTTGCAAATAAGGACAACCAAAGTCTTGTCCCTAAAATAACATTTTGTTTTCCTCTCATTCTTCCATCTAATGCATGCTGGACACATCTAACCAATCACTCACCTCTGCCAAATGTGAAAATCAACTGTGCACTTTCTGTCCATGTCTATAAAATCCATATATATTATAGGATGAGCCACTGGAGACTAAAATCCTAACATGGCAAAAGTCAAGTTTCTTTTCCCTTCTATCAGAACAGGTATCCCTACCGATCCTGAAGCCCAGCAGAGCCCTCCCAGAGCCACCAGCCTGGCACAGGTCCCCTGCCCACCTGTGGTGCTGGCCCCGCCGCCTCTGTTTAGTTTGGCTGCAGTTTCCCGCTCTGCCCTGACCTAGTCACCACTAGTAAATCCTCCTCTGCTGCTACAGTGTGCGAGACGCTGTGCTAGGCCCACAGGTGCAATGTTTCATTTTGCTCTTCCAGCAGCCCGGCAGTTCAGGTGGTGCTATTTTGTCCTTGGTTCAGAGAAGGTGACTCTGCAGCTGGAGGACTGAGCAGTCTGCCCAGGACACAGCCCGTAGTGGCATGGTCTGGTCCAGGCTCTCGGCCTTTCCCCCGCAAAGAAAGAGGACTGAGTCCTCCCTCAGTGTCTCTTGGAGGGATCCCTCTGTGCTCCAGTTCTCTGATGCAGGCCCAGCCTCATCTCCAACCCGAGCCCCTCAGTGCCCGCAACTCTTCCTCCTCGTCAGCCCCAACTCTCACTGGCTTCTCCACCAGAGTCAGCATTCTTCAGCTCACCTGGGACACGCTCGGGCCTTTCCCTCAGCTGGTGGCAGCCATCTCTTCCCCTTTCACTCTGCCTGTCACTCTGCTCTAGCCTTTGCTTCAACACCAGCCTCGTGTCCCCTGTTCCAGCGCCAGGGCCTCGGCACTGAGCTGTCTCCCTGGACTCCATCTCTGGCTTTCTGGCTCAGTCTCACTCCGTACGTGGTCCTGACTGTGCTGTCAGTTAGGGTAGGCATTTTTATTCCTTTCAAACCTTGTTTGACTGCCTGGATTCCAGACCCGTTCCACCTGCTGGTGACGAGAGCTCCATCCCCTGGCACTGCCTTAACCCCTATCAAACAGCACAGTGGCCAGACAGGCCTTTGAGCTGTGCTCTGTTGATTACTAGTTAAGAGGCTTTGGGAGTTACTCATCCTTTGCGTGCCTCAGTTTCTCCAGCTGTAAAATAGGAATCACAGTAGCCTCTGGCTCAGAGGGCTGCCGAGAGGACTGATGGGCATGTGGAACACACGCACATGGGACCTGGGGACAGTGGGCGCTGCGGGGCACTGGCCATCCCCCTTCCCACCCTCCATCCCCAACTCCTGTCCTCTCTGCTGGCTCTGCTTTCTTGCCTGCTGGCACCTGCCTCGTGCAGCATGACCCGCCACAACACGAACCAAATCCACTAATTACTCCGCGCACACCACGATTGGTAGCCAAAGACATCCAGGTGGGGTCCCCATATTTTCCTGTTCAGTTGCTAGTTTGTGAAATAACACCTCCCTTCTCCTGATCTCTGCCACCCCACATCCCAGTACCGCCTCCTCCGGCCATTCATGGCCTGCGTGTCTTGTGAATCCAGTGTGCATCTCTCTCCTCCAGAGGCCTCCTGTGACTAATCCCTCCTGATCCTCTCCTAGGCGCACCGTCCCTTCAGCCCTCACAAATTCAGTTCACATTACAGCAGTGGTTCTCAACTGGGGGTGATTTTGTGCCCGAGGGGACATTTGGCAATATCGGGAGATAATTCTTTTTGTCACAATTCTAGTGGGTAGAAGGCAGGGATGCTGCTAAATACCTGCAATACACAGGGTTGCGGGTGGGGGGCCCACAACAAGGAATTATCTGGCAACAGGGCAGGAGCTGTAAACCCTGCATTACAATCATCTGTCCTTGCTGATGCTCCTCTGTTAAATTAGAAAAAAAAAAAAAAAAAGAAGAAGCTGTCAGGGGTTGCAGTTGTGCGTGCTAGCCCTCCGGCTGGAATTCTTTTGATTCTTCTATAGCACCTAAGATAATAAGATGGATTAACTGATAATGATTAATTTTCTAAGTAAACAGCTATCCAGGAACATTTTTCATTACATGTCTGGGATATCTTATGATTAAAAATAGCCACATAAAGGTTTGAAAAGTCTGTGTTCCTTGAGAGAAAAATAGGGAATTCTCTTTGTAGTCACCAACCAAAAGTTTGTTCAGCTACAGGACAGATGTCCTGCTGCAAGCAGGGTCTAGGGGGTCAGGCAGACTCATCAACCATGATTACGCAGACAAACCATTCATGACCAGCTCTGTGTCTGTGTTCCTTTCTAGGAACATGAACTTTTTGTTGGCATTCACAAAATTAATATTATATATGATACCAAAACCTCATCATCTGCATCTAAGAGAAACAGGCCTTTTCTTTTCTAGGATGGAAGTGGCACTGAGCAAGGTGCTTCCAAATGATGTAAAATCCACGTTGAGTCCTTAAGAGACAGCTGGAAAAGAGAGGGGCCTTGGAAGAGAACCCCAGGCAACCATCACCCGGTCTGTCAAAGGTCTCTTCTAAAAACATGAGAACTGAATAGAGGAAAGAGAAGACCATAGCTCCCACTCCCACCTTGGGTGGCAGGATTGACGTACAGGGGTGCAGGCACCCCTAACTCAGAAGGGGACTTATATAGGGCATAGGGGACTCAGCCTGTAACTGACCCTGCCCAAGGAGTCAACAGCTGAGACAACGCTGATGAGAGTCATAGGCATTCCTGTGTGATTCTTGATAGATCTCTCCCTGCAGAGTGTCACCACCATCACGGTGGTGATCACAGAGGAACAGCCACATCTCAAATGCCCATGTTTTTTACTCACTGACTCAAAAAGCTAATTCTTTCAAATGATCGAAAATAAAACAAATCAGATGGATACATCTGAGAGATTTCAGTTAAGTATGTAAAATTCTTTGTCCTCTAAATCTGTGCAGTCCAGTGTGGGAGCCCCTAGTCCTGTGTGCCTATTCTACAGAGCTCTGGAAGTGTGGCTAGTCTGAACTGAAATGTACTGTAAGTGTGACAAAAGAATGTAAAATATTCCATTAGTACTTTTTCTTTTTTACACCAAATACACATCAAAATAATATTTGGGATATTCTGGCTTAAGTAAAATATACGATTAAAATTAATTTACTTTTTAAAATGTACTTTTTTTACTTTTTAAATGTCACTGCTGGAACACGTGCAGTCTCGCCTACGGCCTGCCTTACATTCTTAGTGGAGCTGCCACTCATCGTCACACCAAGAGTGTTATATTTAGGTTTGGTCAAGGCAGCAGAAGATTTTAGCCCACTTCTATTCTGTGAATTTCTATGGAATGTAAAGAACCACTCCCCCATTCACTCAAGGACACTTGGACTTTGAGTTTCCATCCTTAAAGGAAAATGAAGAGACTTTTTAAAAGTGTACACTCCAAATTGTGATGGTATGTAACATGGCATTCATCCACTTGGGCTTGTGTTTTCTCCTAGAAAGTGTTATCTATAGTTTCTGAATAAGTGGTGTTCACTTCTGTCCATGGATGTCACTCAAGTTTTTTCTCCAAAAGCCTTGGAAGGTAAATTTGGACAGATGAAAATTGTGGGGAATTTCTTCCTTACCAAACATGGTGGCAGGAAGAGCCCTCATGGGACAACTCCACTGTCCTCCCGGTGGCACCCCCATCTGCCTTCCCAGTCCTCTCTCTAAGTACCCACTAGCCTCTGAGTGCTGCCAATGTCAGACTTCCAACTACACGGTAGCCATCAGTCAACTCAAGTTTGCAAGCAATGATTCTTAATCTCAGAACTTATCTACTAGAAACAAAAAATAAACAGTTAATGTATCTCCCATCCTTACATGTAAGTTTTCCAGGGCACAGAGGGAAGGGAGATACAGCTCCCCCAGAGCAGGCTGTATCTCCCCCCAGCCCTCCCCCACCACCCCCAGCAAACGAGTTTAAAGTAAAGAAGTGAGAAAGGTCACTGGGAAGGCAAAGGGTGAGTTGGTTTGATCATGACAGGGGTTCAGAGGGTGATTATTATGGCAGAGTCTCAGTAATATCACAGACCTGCATGTGGGCTCCAAAGAGGACACCTCAACAAAGTCCTATGTTCACAGTGTGGTGGACCCCAAAGAGGACACCTCAACAAAGTCCTGGGGGTGGAGCAAGATGGCCGAATAGGAACAGCTCCAGTCTCCAGCTCCTAGCGTGAGCGACACAGAAGACAGGTGATTTCTGCATTTTCAACTGAGGTACTGGGTTCATCTCACTAGGGAGTGCCGGACAATCGGTGCTGGTCAGCTGCTGCAGCCCGACTAGCGAGAGCTGAAGCAGGGTGAGGCAAACGGGCACACCAGGAGATTATATCCTACACCTGGCCGGGAGGGTCCCACGCCCACGGAGCTTCCCTCATTGCTAGCACAGCAGTCTGCGATCTAACTGCAAGGCAGCAGCAAGGCTGGGGGAGGGGCGCCCGCCATTGCTGAGGCTTAAGTAGGTAAACAAAGCCACTGGGAAGCTCAAACTAGGTGGAGCTCACAGCAGCTCAAGGAGACCTGCCTGTCTCTGTAGACTCCACCTCTGGGGAGAGGGCACAGCTAAACAACAACAACAACAACAAAAAGCAGCAGAAACCTCTGCAGATGCAAATGACTCTGTCTGACAGCTTTGAAGAGAGCAGTGGATCTCCCAACACTGAGGTTGAGATCTGAGAACGGACAGACTGCCTGCTCAAGTGGGTCCCTGAACCCTGAGTAGCCTAACTGGGAGACATCCCCCAGTAGGGGCAGTCTGACACCCCACACCTCACATGGTGGAGTACACCCCTGAGAGGAAGCTTCCAAAGTAAGAATCAGACAGGTACACTCGCTGTTCAGCAATATTCTATCTTCTGCAGCCTCTGCTGCTGATACCCAGGCAAACAGGGTCTGGAGTGGACCTCAAGCAATCTCTAACAGACCTACAGCTGAGGGTCCTGACTGTTAGAAGGAAAACTAACAAACAGCAAGGACACCCACACCAAAACCCCATCAGTACGTCACCATCATCAAAGAACAGAGGCAGATAAAACCACAAAGAAGGGGAAAAAGTAGGGCAGAAAAGCTGGAAATTCAAAAAATAAGAGCGCATCTCCCCCTCCAAAGGAATGCAGCTCATCGCCAGCAACGGATCAAAGCTGGATGGAGAAAGACTTTGACGAGATGAGAGAAGAAGGCTTCAGTCCATCAAACTTCTCAGAGCTAAAGGAGGAATTACGTACCCAGCGCAAAGAAACTAAAAGTCTTGAAAAAAGAGTGGAAGAATTGATAACTAGAATAATTAATGCAGAGAAGGCCATAAACGAACTGACAGAGATGAAAACCATGACACGAGAAATACGTGACAAATGCACAAGCTTCAGTAACCAACTCGATCAACTAGAAGAAAGAGTATCAGCGATTGAGGATCAAATGAATGAAATGAAGCGAGAAGAGAAACCAAAAGAAAAAAGAAGAAAAAGAAATGAACAAAGCCTGTAAGAAGTATGGGATTATGTAAAAAGACCAAATCTACGTCTGATTGGGATGCCTGAAAGTGAGGGGGAAAATGGAACCAAGTTGGAAAACACTCTTCAGGATATTATCCAGGAGAACTTCCCCAACCTAGTAGGGCAGGCCAACATTCAAATTCAGGAAATACAGAGAACACCACAAAGATACTCCTCCAGAAGAGCAACTCCAAGACACATAATTGCCAGATTCACCAAAGTTGAAATGAAGGAAAAAATCTTAAGGGCAGCCAGAGAGAAAGGTCGGGTTACCCACAAAGGGAAGCCCATCAGACTAACAGCAGATCTCTTGGCAGAAACTCTAAAAGCCAGAAGAGAGTGGGGGCCAATATTCAACATTCTTAAAGAAAAGAATTTTAAACCCAGAATTTCATATCCAGCCAAACTAAGTTTCATAAGTGAAGGAGAAATAAAATCCTTTACAGATAAGGAAATGCTTAGAGATTTTGTCACCACCAGGCCTGCCTTACAAGAGACCCTGAAAGAAGCACTAAACATGGAAAGGAACAAGCAGTACCAGCCATTGCAAAAACATGCCAAAATGTAAAGACCATCGAGGCTAGGAAGAAACTGCATCAACTAACGAGCAAAATAACCAGTTAATATCATAATGGCAGGATCAAGTTCACACATAACAATATTAACCTTAAATGTAAATGGACTAAATGCTCCAATTAAAAGACACAGACTGGCAAACTGGATAAAGAGTCAAGACCCATCAGTTTGCTGTATTTAGGAGACCCATCTCACATGCAGAGACATACACAGGCTCAAAATAAAGGGATGGAGGAAGATCTACCAAGCAAATGGAGAACAAAAAAAAGCAGGGGTTACAATACTAGTCTCTGATAAAACAGACTTTAAACCATCAAAGATCAAAAGAGACAAAGAAGCACATAATGGTAAAGGGATCAATTCAACAGGAAGAGCTAACTATCCTAAATATATATGCACCCAATACAGGAGCACCCAGATTCATAAAGCAAGTCCTTAGAGACTTACAAAGAGACTCAGACTCACATACAATAATAATGGGAGACTTCAACACCCCACTGTCAATATTAGACAGATCGAGACAGAAAGTTAACAAAGATATCCAGGAATTGAACTCATCTCTGCAGCAAGCAGACCTAATAGACATCTACAGAACTCTCCACCCCAAATCAACAGAATATACATTCTTCTCAGCACCACATCACACTTATTCCAAAATTGACCACATAATTGGAAGTAAAGCACTCCTCAGCAAATGTACAAGAACAGAAATTATAACAAACTGTCTCTCAGACCACAGTGCAATCAAACTAGAACTCAGGACTAAGAAACTCAATCAAAACCGCTCAACTACATGGAAACTGAATAACCTGCTCCTGAATGACTACTGGGTACATAACAAAATGAAGACAGAAATAAAGATGTTCTTTGAAACCAATGAACACAAAGATACAACATACCAGAATCTCTGGGACACATTTAAAGCAGTGTATAGAGGGAAATTTATAGCACTAAATGCCCACAAGAGAAAGCTGGAAAGATCTAAAATTGACACTCTAACATCACAATTAAAAGAACTAGAGAAGCAAGAGCAAACACATTCAAAAGCTAGCAGAAGGCAAGAAATAACTAAGATCAGAGCAGAACTGAAGGAGATAGAGACACAAAAAACCTCCAAAAAATCAATGAATCCAGGAGTTGGTTTTTTGAAAAGATCAACAAAATTGATAGACCGCTAGCAAGACTAATAAAGAAGAAAAGAGAGAAGAATCAGATAGACGCAATAAAAAATGATAAAGGGGATATCACCACCAACCTCACAGAAATACAAACTACCATCAGAGAATACTATAAACACCTCTATGCAAATCAACTAGAAAATCTAGAAGAAATGGATAATTTCCTGGACACTTACACTCTCCCAAGACTAAACCAGGAAGAAGCTGAACCCCTGAATAGACCATTAGTAGGCTCTGAAATTGAGGCAATAATTAATAGCCTACCAACCAAAAAAAGTCCAGAACCAGATGGATTCACAGCTGAATTCTACCAGAGGTACAAGGAGGAGCTGGTACCATTCCTTCTGAAACTATTCCAATCAATAGAAAAAGAGGGAATCCTCCCTAACTCATTTTATGAGGCCAACATCATCTTGATACCAAAGCCTGCCAGAGACACAACAAAAAAAGAGAATTTAAGACCAATATCCCTGGTGAACATCGATGCAAAAATCCTCAATAAAATACTGGCAAACCGGATCCAGCAGCACATCAAAAAGCTTATCCACCATGATCAAGTGGGCTTCATCCCTGGGATGCAAGTCTGGTTCAACATATGCAAATCAATAAACGTAATCCAGCATATAAACAGAACCAAAGACAAAAACCACATGATTATCTCAATAGATGCAGAAAAGGCCTTTGACAAAATTCAACAGCCCTTCATGCTAAAAACGCTCAATAAATTCGGTAATGATGGAACGTATCTCAAAATAATAAGAGCTATTTATGACAAACCCACAGCCAATATCATACTGAATGGGCAAAAACTGGAAAAATTCCCTTTGAAAACTGGCACAAGACAGGGATGCCCTCTCTCACCACTCCTATTCAACACAGTGTTGGAAGTTCTGGCTAGGGCAATCAGGCAAGAGAAAGAAATCAAGGGTATTCAGTTAGGACAAGAAGAAGTCAAATTGTCCCTGTTTGCAGATGACATGATTGTATATTTAGAAAACCCCATTGTCTCAGCCCAAAATCTCCTTAAGCTGATAAGAAACTTCAGCAAAGTCTCAGGATACAAAATTAATGTGCAAATATCACAAGCATTCTTATACACCAGTAACAGACAAACAGAGAGCCAAATCAGGAATGAACTTCCATTCACAATTGCTTCAAAGAGAATAAAATATCTAGGAATCCAACTTACAAGGGATGTAAAGGACCTCTTCAAGGAGAACTACAAACCACTGCTCAGTGAAATAAAAGAGGACACAAACAAATGGAAGAACATACCATGCTCATGGATAGGAAGAATCAATATCATGAAAATGGCCATACTGCCCAAGGTAATTTATAGATTCAATGCCATCCCCATCAAGCTACCAATGACTTTCTTCACAGAATTGAAAAAAACTGCTTTAAAGTTCATATGGAACCAAAAAAGAGCCCGCATTGCCAAGACAATCCTAAGTCAAAAGAACAAAGCTGGAGGCATCACGCTACCTGACGTCAAACTATACTACAAGGCTACAGTAACCAAAACAGCATGGTACTGGTACCAAAACAGAGATATAGACCAATGGAATAGAACAGAGTCCTCAGAAATAATACCACACATCTACAGTCATCTGATCTTTGACAAACCTGAGAAAAACAAGAAATAGGGAAAGGATTCCCTATTTAATAAATGGTGCTGGGAAAATTGGCTAGCCATAAGTAGAAAGCTGAAACTGGATCCTTTCCTTATTCCTTATAAGAAAATTAATTCAAGATGGATTAGAGACTTAAATGTTAGACCTAATACCATAAAAGCCCTAGAAGAAAACCTAGGTAATACCATTCAGGACATAGGCATGGGGAAGGACTTCATGTCTAAAACACCAAAAGCAATGGCAACAAAAGCCAAAATTGACAAATGGGATCTAATTGAACTAAAGAGCTTTTGCACAGGAAAAGAAACTACCATCAGAGTGAACAGGCAACCTACAGAATGGGAGAAAATTTTTGCAATCTACTCATTTGACAAAGGGCTAATATCCAGAACCTACAAAGAACTCAAACAAACTTACAAGAAAAAAACAAACAACCCCATCAAAAAGTGGGCAAAGGATATGAACAGACATTTCTCAAAAGAAGACATGCATACAGCCAACAGACACATGAAAAAAATGCTCATCATCACTGGCCATCAGAGAAATGCAAATCAAAACCACAATGAGATACCATCTCACACCAGTTAGAATGGCAATCATTAAAAAGTCAGGAAACAACAGGTGCTGGAGAGGATGTGGAGAAATAGGAACACTTTTACACTGTTGGTGGGATTGTAAATTAGTTCAACCATTATGGAAAACAGTATGGCGATTCCTCAAGGATCTAGAACTAGAAGTACCATATGACCCAGCCATCCCATTACTGGGTATATACCCAAAGGATTATAAATCATGCTGCTATAAAGACACATGCACATGTATGTTATTGTGGCACTATTCACAATAGCAAAGACTTGGAATCAACCCAAATGTCCATCAGTGACAGACTGGATTAAGAAAATGTGGCACATATACACCATGGAATACTATGCAGCCATAAAAAAGGATGAGTTTGTGTCCTTTGTAGGGACATGGATGAAGCTGGAAACCATCATTCTCAGCAAACTATCGCAAGAACAGAAAACCAAACATCACATGTTCTCACTCATAGGTGGGAACTGAACAATGAGATCACTTGGACTCGGGAAGGGGAACATCACACACCGGGGCCTATCATGGGGAGGGGGAAGGAGGGAGGGATTGCATTGGGAGTTATACCTGATGTAAATGAGGAGTTGATGGGTGCTGACGAGTTGATGGGTGCAGCACACCAACATGGCACAAGTATATATATGTAACAAACCTGCAAGTTATGCACAGTACCCTAGAACTTAAAGTATAATAATAAAAATAAATAAATAAATAAACAAAAAAACAACGTCCTATGTTCACAGTGTGATGGACCCCAAAGAGGACACCTCAACAAAGTCCTATGTTCACAGTGTGGTGGACCCCAAAGAGAATACCTCAAGAAAGTCCTGTGTTCACAGTGTGGTGGACCCCAAAGAGGACACCTCAACAAAGTCCTATGTTCACGGTGTGGTGGACCCCAAAGAGGACACCTCAACAAAGTCCTATGTTCACGGTGTGGTGGACCCCAAAGAGGACACCTCAGCAAAGTCCTATGTTCACGGTGTGGTGGATCCCAAAGAGGACACCTCAACAAAGTCCTATGTTCACGGTGTGGTGGATCCCAAAGAGGACACCTCAACAAAGTCCTATGTTCACAATGTGTTGGACCCTAAAGAGGACACCTCAACAAAGTCCTGTGTTCACAGTGTGTGAACACGTGGATGACATGAAGGCATCCGTGATAAGGAAGATCCCATTCTTGCCAAACTCTAGTCAGGCATCTCTGAGTGCTCTTCCCAGCGAGGCTCTGATTTGGGGGCTTCCATGTCTGTTTCTGCAATGCCCAATTTTAGCAAAAGTCCTGCTGAGTCAGGTTAGCCAGAGCCCTCACCCTCCCTATCTGATCCCCTTTGCTACTTGATGGGGTTCCTCATCCCCACTGTCCCCCAGGGAATCTCTGACCACCCTGGCCTGCCTTCGGCTGGAATCCAGTTCGGTTGGTTTAGCCAGAAGCCCCCTCACCCCTGAGGCTTCCTTTTGGTAGTCTTCTATCCACTGCCCCCAACTCTGCTCCTTGGCTGTAAATTCCCACTGTTTCTTGCTGTATTTGGAGTGGAGCCCAACACCTCTTCCCTATTGCAAACCCCACTGCACTGGTCCCTATGACCCTGCATGGTCTCCCTGAATAAAGTCTGCCTTCATGTTTTAACAAACGTCCTGAATAATTTTAACAATGAGGTGTGAGGGGTATTCAGGGACACTCTGAGTGTGTGGTTTGGCAGATGACTCTAGGTTAGATCGGATCCCTAGTCACAACTCCAGCCACCAAAAACTTGCAGATGTCTATTATGAGGCAGGGTGTGGAAGGTTCCTGGGGCCACGAGGAAACAAGCTGTCCCTGAGAGGCTCTGCAGGGAAGGCCTGGCTTCTGAGGCCGCAGCCCCTGCTCTCTAAGTCCCCTCTCAGGCTCAGTGTGGCTAGGACTCTTTTCCATGCCGCTGCACCTGCTCAGCTTTCCCTGGTTGGTCTCCTCCCAACCAGGTCCCGCCACACCTCCTTGCCTTGGTCCATTTCCTCCGTCCTCATTGAGCCCTTTGTTTCCTTTTGTTCCTGAGCTGCCTTTCATGCTACTTCCACCCTTGGAATAAAAATGCCTCCCACTTCCCAAGCACAAAGAGGCTGCCCACTCCCTGATTAACGTCCTCCAGGGGGATTTTTCTCCTGAAAAGCCCATCTGGCCTCCCCTCCTCCTCATGCCCAGCACATCCACTGCAGAGGGCTGTTCCAGAGATTATTCTGCCCAACGTGCCGGCCGCCCTGCCGATTCTGGATGAGGGGTTTCATCTCTGGCTTCCTTCTAAAACCCAACTGACTGACCCACTCCCTCACTCAAAAGAGCTACCGTTCCATCATCTTGCTTTATCCTCCCAAATATGCCAGTTAAAGTACTAATGATAGTAATATTCCAGTGAGTCATTGAAATATCTTATTTTGCAGTACCTATAGTTTGCGTGTTGAACTTACATGGGTGTACACGGAGTTTTGCATTTTAAAATTAACAGAAGACATCATTTCTTCTGTTTAAGCAGTGGAACTGTCTAAATAATCTCCTAAAGTGTTTAGGTTCCCAGATTTTCATAACCAAGCAAAGGAGAAAGAGGCGTTTATTTCTAGAATCACAGGATGATAATGCTGGAATGGCTCTTTGCACTCAGTGGGCCTATTTTACAGACACTGAATTTAAGGCCCCAAGAAGTCAACACACTTCTCAAAGTCACAGAGTAAGTTCATATGGTTATTTTAAATGCGTAATGATAAGGAATGATGCCATTTATCTAACAGGCACTGCGGGGAGGGAGGTGATTAAACAGAATACTCAAAGTAGAGGAACTTGTAGCTAGCCAAACTCCTGAAAATACGGCAGTCCTGGGAGCTGCAGTGGAGAGGACGCAGAGGCTATGCTGTAGAGGAAGGTCACAGGCAGGATGTGGAAAGGCCCCAGGGCTGTGCTTCTCATGTTCAGGTGACTCACCTGTGGTCTTGTTGAAATGCAGATTCTGATTTACCAGATGAGTCAGGGCCCAAGAGTCTGCATTTCTAATAAGCTCCCCGGTGACGCTGACGTTGCTCTTCCATGGACCTCCGTTTGAGTAGCAAGGATTTAGAGATTCCGTTTCAGAAGCCAGAAAATCAAAGGAGAGCTATATAGTACCTGGACTTGGAACCAGACTCCCCGCCAGGGTCCCAGGCCTGTCACTGATTGGCTCTGTTGTCAGTGGGTGGGGTTGCACCTGTCTCTGAGTCTCAGTTTACTCATCTGTAAACCAAGGGAGTTGTCCAGGATGACATCCATGACTGCTGAGGTCCCTTTAAGCTGGAATGTCCCATGACTCAGAGTCCTGCAGTGGCCAGCACCCCAGGAGGAAGGGAGGGGCCACAGAAAGCTGTTGTGAGAGACGGACGGACCCACATGTCATCAACTTTCTTGATGCCCTTGGCTGGGTAGGGGTGGGCCTGGAATTTTCATTAACATGCTCCAGACCACTCGCTCCTTGCTTTGACTGTATTCTTGAACCATGCGCGTGGTCTCAAGTTTTCTATCCTTTTCATGCCGCTTGGTCCTTTACTCCTCCGCTCTACCGCAGCCTCTGTGTTCCTTGCCCTCAGGGTGACCTTCTCCTCGCACTGGTTATGCCATCATCCTTCCCCTTCCATGGCCCCGTATATAAGAAATGATTATAATCACAGTACATTCTGTTTTTTAGCAGAGCATATCAACATTGCTGTATGCCATCATCACACTGGCTTAACACAAACTCTAAAGAAAGTGACATTGGTGTAGCAAGAGAAAGAGAGACTTCCCCTTAGCTGAAAAGAAGTGGTATCCTGGCTTTAGGGAGGAGTTCATCAGTTCTACAGAGGTGATTTCACATCTTTACACAGGGACTCAAACTACACAAAGAGGGCCATTCAGGATGGGAAACGCTGCGGTCGCTAGAATCCCTATGTGACACTGTGGTCTCTCTAGAGTGTCTGTGTGAGGCTGTGGTCTCTCTAGAGTGTCTATGTGACACTGTGGTCTCTCTAGAGTGTCTGTGTGATACTGTGGTCTCTCTAGAGTGTCTGTGTGATGCTGTGGTCTCTCTAGAATGCCTGTACACTGTGGTCTCTCTAGCATGTCTGTGTGATGCTGTGGTCTCTCTAGAGTGTCTGTGTGATACTGTGGTATTTCTAGAGTGTCTGTGTGATGCTGTGGTATTTCTAGAGTGTCTGTGTGATGCTATGGTCTCTCTAGAGTGTCTGTGTGATACTGTGGTGTCTCTAGAGTTTCTATGTGATGCTGAGGTCTCTCTAGAGTGTCTGTGTGATGCTGTGGTCTCTCTAGAATGCCTGTACACTGTGGTCTCTCTAGCATGTCTGTGTGATACTGTGGTCTCTCTAGCATGTCTGTGTGATACTGTGGTCTCTCTAGAATGTCTGTGTGATACTGTGGTATTTCTAGAGTGTCTGTGTGATACTGTGGTCTCTCTAGAGTGTCTGTGTGATACTGTGGTGTCTCTAGAGTTTCTATGTGATGCTGTGGTCTCTCTAGAATGCCTATGATAACTCAGGAATTCACATTTCTAAGCTCAGCGCAGGCTGAGCACAAAAGTGTGATCTCATCAAGTTAAATAACCCCCTTCTCTCAATTTCTCTTCCTGTAAGGAGTAAAATGCCACTTTCCACCCACAAAGCTCTCTAGAGGACCAAGAAGACAATTCTGTGAAGGACGTCCACCAGCAGAGAGGAGACACAAGACAGCTTTCTAGAGCTGTCGTCCTAAGTCCCCACGCCAATCAGTGTATAGTAATGTCGCCAACTTCAAAATCAAGGAAATATGTTTGCATCAGAGAATGGCTTCAATGCCAACACATGGTACATTCCCAGAAGTTTGGATTTACATAGAAAAAATAAATAACACAGGCTTCCTTGAATGTCCTGGATGAAAACCACACATCCTTCCAAATCCTGTGGAAAAACATCTCTGGCCCCCTCCTTCCCTTAGAAACAGACCCTTCAAAATCTTGTGGTATTTCCCCAAATACCATAATTTTGAGTTGTGACATCTGGTTTCCAGCTCTCCCAGGCTGGAGTTTCTTGTTAAAGGGACATTGAAATCTCGACATCCCAAGCTGCCACTCTGGCCTTGTGCAGGAGCCTCGCTGCCCCACTTCCTGGCATCTGTGCACTCTAGATGGTTCTAACACTCCCCCCAGACAAGGAAGCTACATTTTTTTCTAGGATGTCCTTTTTTAGAAGACTTTGTCTCTTCCAGAAGGTATGTCAGACATGATGGGACTCCCCCACTCTCCATTGCTACAAACATCACAGAACATCTAGACACCAATGACAGTCCCACTAGAAAAAGGCCCCTGAATCTTCAAGAAGCTCTAAGAGGGGAGTTAGATTGTCTAGAAATTCCCTGAAGTTCTTCCTGCTCCACCCACTTGAGCCCAGGATTTGAGAACCAGGTCTTCGAGCCACAGCATGCTAGGCACAGCTTTCTGTTTCAAAGCTCGAGGTTGCGCTGGGGAGAGAGGATGTGGTCCATGGGAAGGGGAAGTGCCACTGCTGCAGAGAGCCAAGCATGGCTTGCTCAGGGCCTGGCTCCCCAGGCAGCAGGAAGTGGGCAAGACCGTGCAGCAGGTCAGAGCACAGGGTGTGATATCAGATGAGTGGGCGTTGGACTCCCAGCTCTGGCCAAGTGACCTCTGGCAAACCCCTTTCCTCCCTAGCACTGGCATCCTCACCGGTGTAACAAAATACAGATGGTGGGCAAATGCCACGGCGTGGCCACATCCCACACGGGGAGAGATGCTTCATCAACAACAGCCATGAATACTGTCCAGCCTGTTCATCAGGGCCCAGCAGACTCATCACACAGACACACAGGAAAAGCACGGGGAATATTTCATTTCATGGGCACAGGTAAGTGCTTAAGCTGGTGGTGGAGGAGAAAGTCCAAAGGCTACTGAGGCGGCATCACAGTGACCGTCAAGAACAGGCCAGATGCCAGGTGCAGTGGCTCACGACTGTAATCCCAGCGCTTTGGGAGGCCAAGGCGGGAAGATCACCTGAGGTCAGGAGTCGAGACCAGCCTGACCAACAGGGAGAAAACCCATCTTTACTAAAAATACAAAATTAGCTGGGAATGGTGGCGCATGCCTGTAATCCCAGCTACTCGGGAGGCTGAGGCAGGAGAATTGCTTGAGCCTGGGAAGCACAGGTTGTGCTGAGCCGAGATCACACCATTGCACTCCAGCCTGGGCAACAGGAACAAAACTCCATCTAAAAACAAACAAACAAACAAAAAACAACAACAACAAAAAACAAGAACAGGGCGGAAAGCAGTAGGGAGGGAGGATGGGAGAAGCAGCAAGGACGCACACACTGGCCGGTGCAATCCACTCTGCACGGAGCTCTGCGGCCTAGTCAGAGTGCATGAGAGGCTAAAAGGGCCACTGCAAAAAACAAAACAAAACAAAACAAAAAAAACTACAGAAAGTGTGAATTGTGGTGATATTGGAGGTGAGTACAAAGATACAAATATGAATTGGGGGAAATGGTCAGAAAATCTTACCTTCTGAAAAGAAAACTGGCAAAAAGCAATCAAATTAGCCACCTGTAATGCCAGCTATTTTGACCCTGCCAATGTTTTGGGGGTGGGGAGGGGTGTATATTCAACACTATGGACAACTAGTATACAGTACACAAAGCGACTGCACAGTGTATGAAGATTCAATCACAAATGAATCACAGCCAGTAGATTACTCATTAGGCAAAAATCAATGAAACCAAATCAATGAAACCATCAAACTTTAAAGCAATTTTATGGTGAATATTGACAACAGAAAATGAAATTAACATTGCCTAAAAAAAAAAAAAAAAAACCCAAACAAAAAACCCCCAAAACTGCATATGGTAAAAAATCAAATCACAAAAAAATTTGTCTTAGTAGAAATAATAGTTCTAGTAAAAAATTCATAATGGCAGCTTCATAATACTGATAAGTGAAAAATCTTAGTTATAAACTTTATGCAGAGAAGAAATTACTCCAATAAAAAGAATTTTAGTGAAATAACAATGTAAATGAAAACAATTGGAAATAATTTGTGCAATACAGAAAATTGTGGTCTTATATTGACTTAGTCTTTTCCTCAGAAAGCATTTTCTCCAACAAAAATCCGTTAGTGTCGTTAAAATTCCAATTAAAATGTTTCTACTCTTAAACACAGAATTAAGATATCTTTGATGGGGGAAAAGCCCAGCAAGTCAGATCATTGGGTCAAAACTTCCTGTGGTTGTGGAAGTCTTCCCAGGAGATGCTCTGTTTAGGATGGGCTGGGACTGTGTCCCTGACAAATCCAGGCTTTCCCAGGGTCAGGAAGTTACTGTGCTGTGCTTTCTAGAAATCTCCTCGAGAGACTCTTTCAAGGATTCATTTAGGAAATAACAAAAGATAAGCTTTACTAATAGTAAGGTGATTGGTTCTACGTACTATAAGAAAATTTATTGGATGATGAGAATTTGACCAAAGATGGGGAGAAGGAGGGGGAGGGAGTGGAGGAGGAAGGAGAGAAGGAACACACACATGCACACGCGTGCACACACACGCACACACACACGGGTGCATCCACTGCCTAGGGAAGTGGCATTCCACCACGTCAGCAACACGTACAGAGTGGAGGTAATCAGTCTTCAGATTCCGTCACAATGCAAGTGAATTTTTAAAAGCCCACCAGCTTCCTTTGATCTGGTTCCACCTTTACCAAGCAAAATCCATCATGTATATGGTATCTGGGTTACTGTGGCTTGGAGGAGGAGCTTCCTAAATCACTAGCCTTGCTTTGGGAGCCAAAGCTACTCACTCACTCTCCACATTGACTTCCTTAGTCTCAGCATCGGGTCAGGACTGTGGAGGGGGTGGGAAGAGATGAAACCTGTGGAATGTGAAATACTTCCCCCTATTTTGATTACTGGAAAGGTCTATCCCTAATAGAAATTAAATGCTTTGATCCTGTGATTTCTAGTACAGGATTTGTCATTTTTTTCTAACCTCAAATCAGTTGCTTAGTGTCAGATCATCCTTGGGTGAACTGTAAAAACTGAGTTTTGGAAACCGAAGTTTCCAAGCAAGCCTCCAGTGACCCCTGCTTCCCTGGCCCCCTGCTGCTATTCTTTGATGTCTTTTTAGCAGCAACCTAAGTCATCGGGAACATTCTTTCAGAAGAAAGAAGTGTAACGCATTTCAAGAGCCTTGAAACAGACTCTGAAGCCCAGAGCCCTCCTCCTCCCCACCTACTCCTCTCAGAAGTTTGAAGACAGGGGAAAGCTGTTTAAATCCTTGGCAAATCTTCAATAAATTACTCAGATGGCTGATTCCAAGGGGCCATTATGGGCTTCTATAAGGAAGAGATCTACAATGGATAATTAGAATGAATAACCCTAACAATAAAAAGTTTCCAAATCTAATTGTTCATTTTTCTTTCTTTAGCCAGATAGCACAACGTAAATGTGTTAAGATTTCACTGAAACAACCTTATCTTCCAAAGCCAAGTAGTATACCGGAGGACTCCTTATGAAGAGTTAGATCGGTGATGGAAAAGAGCCCAGCTTACAGGTGCCTGCACTCCTTCCTCAGCCTGGAGGAGGCACAGCTAAGCTGGCAGGCAGCAGACCCAAAGACATTGTACCAGCTCTGCCATTTATTCCTGTCACACTTCAGGTAGCTTTTTATGAGAACCTACATTCGTAGAAGGTGGAGAGAAAACTGAAAAGAGACGAATTAGACAAAACAACAAACAATCCTTTACTACACATCTACAACGTGCCAGGCACTTTTCCTATAATCATTCATCCTGACAAGAACCTCAAAAGATCCATGCCATTACTCCTGCTTCACAGAGAAGAACACAGAGGGATAGGGTTTAGAAAACTGCACCGCTCGCCTAAGTCACACAACTAGAGAAAGGGTGAGCCAGGATTCAAACCCATGTCTGAGGACCTCCAAAGCCCTCTTCTTCCTCTTCTCCTTCTGCTTCTTCTACCCCATCTTTTTCCTCTCTCCCTTCCCACCCTCCTCCTCCTTTTTAACTTTTTTATTTTTTGAGTCTCGCTCTGTCGCCCAAGCTGGAGTTCAGTGGCGCAATCTCGGCTCACTGCAAGCACCGCCTCCCGGGTTCATGCCATTCTCCTGCCTCAGCCTCCCTAGTAGCTGGGACAACAAGCGCCTGCCACCATACCCGCCTATTCTTTTGTGTGTGTTTTTAGTAGAGACGGGGTTTCACCGTATAAGCCAGGATGGACTTGATCTCCTGACCTCGTGATCCGCCCACCTTGGCCTCCCAAAGTGCTGGGATTACAGGCGTGAGCCACAGTGCCCGGCCTCCTCCTCCTTTTTTTTCACATCTTTATAGAGGTATAATTTATGTACCACAGCAGTTACCATAGAAAGTGTGCAATTCAGTGACTTGTAGTGAATTTATTGCATTGTGCAACCATCATCATGACCTAATTTTAGACCATGTTCATAATCCCAACAAGCTCCTTCCTGTCATGTGCAGTCAACCTGCACTCCCACCCTCCCAGCCCCAGGAAATCACTAATCTCCTTTCTGTCTGTAAAGATTTGTCCTTTCTTGGACATTTTATACAAGTGAAATCACACAGTACATAGTCTTTTGTATCTGGCTTCTTTCCCTTAGCAAATGTCTTGAAGGTTCATCCATGTTGTAGCCTGTATCAATACTTTTCCCTTTTATTGCTTCATGGAATCCCATTGTATGGATATAACACATATTGATCATCGATATATATGATATATATATTGTCATATATATATCGTTTTATATATATATATATATATATATAACACATTTGATGGACATATGGGTTGTTAGGTTTCATGCAGCTGTGAATAGTCATATACAAGCCTTTGTGCGGACTATCTAGGAGTGGAATTGCTGGGTCATATAGGAATGGTGTTTAGCTTTTGGAGAATTTTGAGAAACTGCTTTCCAAAGTGGATGTACCATTTTACATTCCCACCAGTAATGTATAAGGGTTCCAGTTTCTCCACATCATCACCAGCATTTGTCCTTGTCAGTCTTTTTGATTAGTGCCATCTTAGAGGGTATGAAGTAGTATCTCACTGTTTTTGTTTTTGTTTTTGAGACAGAGTGTTGCTCTGTTGCCTAGGCTGGAGTGCAGTGGTGCGATCTCGGCTCACTGCAACCCTCTGCCTCCTGGGTTCAAGCGATTCTCCTGCGTCAGCCTCCCCAGTAGCTGGGACTACAGGCTTGCACCACCACACCTGGCCAATTTTTTTTTTTATTTTTAGTAGAGATGGGGTTTCACCATGTTGGCCAGGCTGGTCTCAAACTCCTGACCTCAAGTGATCCTCCCACCTCGACCTCCCAAAGTGCTAGGATTACAGGTGTGAGCCACCGTGCCCTGCCTCATCCACTTTGTAAGAAAGGCAGAAAGCCTGTTCCTAATCATGCTGATTTTGCAGATGCACTTCCACTAACCTGGAGATGGGGATCACGGCAGGAAATTGCATCACCCCCAGTATGGGAGTTGGGCTCTTGCACTGCGAAGAGGATTTTCAAGTTACCTGCTCATGTGTTGTGGGCATAAACCACACAGTTTTGAAGGAAACTAGGTTTGACTTCCCTCTCTCTCCCCAGTGGTGGAAGGAGCTGGAAAGAACAAGGTGAAGCCTGTTCTGAAACCTGGAAAGCTGAAAACCTGGAAACCTGGGTTCAAGGCTCCAGCTCTGCCACTTTCACCCATTTAAGCCCCTGTTGGGGACTTTGTTTCCTTATTTGTAAAATGGGTGTAATAATAAAGCTTTCCTTACAGGGTGGCTTAGATATGGAAAAAATGCAGTGATAGCCATGGATGGGCCTGACAAACGATTAAAGTGCTATAAAATGTGAGCCTTAAAATTAGGCACTAGCAGGCCCTGTCTTGGAATCCCATGATGCAGGGACTAAGAAAGAGACTGTCTGCCCATTGCTTCTCCCTCCCCTCTCCTTCCTACCTCAGGACACAAGAGAACTGCAGTCTAGCAAACAACACCACACACTCCACACACTCCCATTTTACTGCTCCCTTCCCAGGCAGTAGAGATGAAGGATGAAGGCAGATGTCGAGAGAAGGACAAAGCTGTGCTTTAGCTCTTGGGGAATGGTAGGACCAGAATAGGCACTTTTTTAGCAAGATCCACAGCTCTATCTTCTTTTTTTTTTTTTTTTTTTTTGAGACGGAGTCTCGCTCTGTTGCCCAGGCTGGAGTGCAGTGGCGCAATCTCGGCTCACTGCAAGCTCTGCCTCCCGGGTTTACGCCATTCTCCTGCCTCAGCCTCCCGAGTAGCTGGGACTACAGGCGCCCGCCATCTCGCCCGGCTAGTTTTTTGTATTTTTTAGTAGAGACGGGGTTTCACCGTGTAGGCCAGGATGGTCTCGATCTCCTGACCTCGTGATCCACCCGTCTCGGCCTCCCAAAGTGCTGGGATTACAGGCTTGAGCCACCGCGCCCGGCCAGCTCTATCTTCTTACACTGTAGACAGGGAGCTCCCTCCAGCTTTAGTGGAGGCTGCAAAGGAAAGTCCATAGAATAGGAGGAATCCTGGAAGAGAAATATCTCTGCCAAGTGATTTTTTAGGTCTAAACATTATGTTCACACCGAATCATCACAGCTCCTCTGCTGGGCCTGTGAAATTTACCAAAGCACCACAGCAAAGCTACACATTCACAATCACAAACTTTTAAGAGCAAGAAAAAGTTCTCTTTTTAATTAAAAAAAAATGTAAAAGTTTGTTGTGTGAGGGATTAGGGTCTGTTTTAGTATCTTCAAAATGGGTTGTAATAAACTTTAGTATAGGTTTTAATATCTAAGGAAAAATGAAGCTATTCATCTCAACACATATCACAGATACATGTTTATTATACTTAAATAAAGGAAATTCTCAATCCTAGGCTGGATAAACAAGAAAGTCATCTAAGATGTAACTGTCCTAGACTGACATCATGGAGACTGGTCATGCTCCAAGGATTGCAAAAGGGAGTAAGTGCAGCAAGCTACAACTGTAGACCTTTCGGGGTGGAGGCTGCTTCGTAGAGTGGAATCAAACACTTGGGTTTCAAAGAAACATCAGAAGCACAGCTCACAGGCGATGCTTTGCTCGCTTGGGCCAGCAGTCCTGCCTCCAGGATACCCGTCCCTCCAGCCCCCTCTTCTTCAGTTCATCCTGCCCACCCAGCGAGCTAAGGAACGCTGATTTCTGGCCTCCTTCCTTCCCAGTGCTCAGCCCCTCCTGCACAGCCCTTGGCCTGCCTTCCCCACTGTGGCTGGGCCCAGGCGGGAAGTGACCAGAGGCCATGGGCAGACTTCCAGTGTTACCTATTTGCCTTTCCAGATCGGCGGCTTCATCAGGCGTGGCTCGTGGGAGGACTCCGGGGTCGCTGAAGCTGGTGCGGAGCAGGGTCCCCATCACAAAGAAGAACAGGATGCCAGCGACTGCAGGGATGGCAGGAGTGATTTTCACTGCCAGGTATGGACAGCTGCCAACAGGTTGGACAGGCCAGGGAGAAGGGGAAAAGAAAGGAAATACAATGTTAGGACTCAACAGTAAGCAGTCTTTATCTTCTAAGAAGCCAAAAGCTTATTTGGAGGAGGGAAATTGATTTCCATTAAAAATTCATCAATGTGAAAGATTTACATTTGGGGAGATCTGCGGTTCTCTTTTACAGACAATTGAACCCCCACTCCCCAGCACGACAGCCCAAGCCCTCTGCTCTTAGAGGAAGATGCTGGAAGAAGAATGAAAATAGTCCTGCTGGTATAATCAGTCTAAGACGCATAGAGCTTGTATAAATAGACACGTGTCCTCTGTGCTGTAAACATGGTTCAGGAGTCTATGAGATCCCCCCACTCTCCCCTGGGATTACATAATAGAAGAAGACATCAATTTAGAATGATCTTCATGCGAGCTGGCCTTTCCCACTTGGGTCAAACGACTCAGGGACTTTCAGCCAGCTCCAGATGCTGAGGACTGTACACACACTTTCAAAGGGCAAGACACCAATTTTCCATGTTTTGGAGATAATCTATTCCAAAGGGAATGAGCTATGGAAATGGACTGCAGGCAAGTTTCTGAAGACGATGTAAGGGATTTCAGCAGCTGGAATAGAATCATCTCGTGCTTTTCCAGAGGGCATCTGAGCTACCAACGAACAAACGTGGCCCAACTCTTAACTCAACCTCTTCACTGCTGTCAGTCTGACACGCTGACCTGAAGCAGGGGTTGTGATGAGTCAGGGAGAGGTGCCACTGGGACAAACTCAGCTCTACATGAGGCCAGCCTAGGAACCAGCGTCTGACATTTGGTCTCAGATCCAGGTATTCTGGAGCCGGAGCAGTTCTTACCATGGCCCTCTGATGCACTCAGATGCTTGGACCTAAGTGAAGGATGGGATCTGCAGTGACCACAGTCACTCCATTGTTGCCACATTAAATAATATCATGGGCATTGGGGAACAGGATGCAGAATCATGGAATTAGAACATCTAGTGTGGAAAGCAATGCTAGATTGCCCACCTCATCAGAAGCTCCTCTTCCATGTTCTCAAGACAGAGATGGGGAGCTGGAGACGAAAGGATTGGGAAGCTCAGCTCTGCCCAAGACTGGGAAGCAGACAGGGCTCTTGGTCTTGGAAGCCCTGGGAACCAGCACCCCACTACTGTGCAGGTCTCTGATGGATGGCAAAGGGATGCAGGCAGGAGTCTGGGACTTAAGAGCCACAAGCCGTAATCCCCTTTGCTGAGACAAGTGATAGATAGAACATTAGCGCACCAGCCTTCAAGAGGCCCGCAGACCTAGACACAGCTTCCTGGAACGATAGCTGATGTTGATAATGTGGACAGTGGTTGTGCAAGTTTCCTAGCATGAGGAGATGTACAGTGAAGTATTTAGGAATAAAGTGCCACGATGAATGCAGCTTACTCCCAAATAGCTCAAAAAAATATTGTCTAGACAGAGTAAATGGGATCAAGTATTAGCAAGAGGTGAATCTGGGTAAAGGGTAAATGGATGTTCTTTGTACTACTCTTCATCTTGCTACTTTTCTATAAGTTTGAAATTATTTCCAAATACAATTTTAAAAAAAGAAACACAGTCTATATCGAAGGCATGAAAATACCCTGGTATGAAATTATATATATATATATACACACACACATATATATATGCTATATAAACCCTGAATACATATAATTTTAGTCTAAAATAATCTACTTTAGGGGGAAGATTTTTGTTACAAAGTGGTTAGGGAAAAGAGCAAATATGTAGAAGAGAATTTTCCAAAAACACTTGAATTCACAATTCAACATAATTTGAACAATGACAGTGAATAAAAACAAGCCCACGTTTTTCCCCTTTTTCAAGACTAATGAATTTGAAGAAGAAGATGTTGGCACAGCAAAGCCAGCTTCAGCGAGGGCACAGCTGGACAAGGTGAACCAGACAGACCTGGTTAGGAGAGAGTGTTCCACTTCAGGTGTTGATAGCTGTGACTTAATGCTATGGAGCTTCTCCAAGGATGGCTACTTGTGAACGGCCAGAACCCTCCCGTGAGGGTGACTGAGTAGATCTTAGGCTCTGGTGTGCTTATTTTTTCCTTTTTGGGTCTGAAAGACAGTTTGGTGGACTGCGAAGTCTACCTGCTCAAAGCTGCAAAGTCTGCCTCTTGCTCTTAGAGCAAGTTCTAGCATGCCTTGCCCTCCACCGTTCCCTGTCCTAAGTGCACTATCTGCAGGGTTGGGATCTTCCACAGCTACCCCACTTCCCCAAGCTGATGCCTCTGCGGCCTCTCATCACCTCCAACCCCCAAACAGGATGTCCCCTGCCACATTCTCACGGCAGAGACAATACACTGTAGATTGGTATCTGCACTTCAGCACACACTGATTTATTCAGAGCCATCCCAGGAAAGGAGGAAAAGGCAAAGTCCAGTTGACGTGGGGAGGCCTACTGCCTGCCAGGGTTCTCTCACTGCGTAGCGGGCTGTTGCACTTGGACAAATCAGGGCACAGATCTGAAATACATCTGTTTGTGTTTCCCTGGGAACCTGCTCCTGCTCCTGTTCCCGCAGGAAATTTCAGGTGGGTCTAGTGATTTCTCTGATCATAATATGAAGGTAATAGGAAGTCCTTGTCGCTTTAAGTAGCAAACAGTGTCATTTAAGTAAATGAAAGGGTAATAATCCCAGTGAATAATGGTAACTTCTACCTTGATATGAAGTTAAGCCCCCTCCACTACCCCAGCTCGCCAGCTGCAGTTTCTGGCCTCTCCATGGTAGAGAAGAAAGCAGGTGGAGTAGGAAGGGAGGCAGGAAGGAGCCTACAGGAAGAGTTCTGTTACAAGGCGACTGCGTGCTCTGGGTCTATGAGACGGTTAAACCAGCTCTGCCTAGACTTGCATTGGTGAGTGCTTTGGACTCCCCCGGGGGGAACCGAGGTGCATGGCCCACCTGCGCTTGTCTTCCTCTTTCCCTCTTCTTAAAGAGAAACGGCCAGCCTTCCTCTCACTCAGGGCCTTTCTTCCACTCTGTTTTGCCTTCCAGTCCCTCCTCTCAAAAGCCCTCTCTGTCTTCTCCCTCTGGGGGACAGCTGGAACAGTGATCTCTGTTTGTTTACTTACTTATTTATTCATTATCTTTTTTGAGACAAGGTCTCACTCTGCTGCCCAGGCTGGAGTGCAGTGGTATGATCACGGCTCACTGCAGCTTTGAACTCCTGGAGCTCAAGAGATTCTCCCAGCTCAGCCTCCTGAGTGGCTGAGACTATAGGCCCTCACCACCATGCCTGGCTAATTTTTTGTGTGTTTTGTAGAGACAGGGTCTCACTTTGTTGCCCAGGCTGGTCTCAAATTCCTGGGCTCAAGTGATCCTCCTGCCTCAGCCTCCCAAATTGTTGGGATTACAGTAATGAGCCACTGTGCCCAGCCTAGAACAGTGACATCATCCCTGCCTACCACGATCCTCTCCTTCAATCTGTTCCAACCACCACTGCCAGCTCCAATCACACGTGTCTCTGCTCAAAAGTCTTCCATGCTTCTGCCGTCCCTGCCAATGAAGCACGAGCTCCTTATCTGGTGTCCAAGTGTCCCCTGCTCTCCCTCTCTCTCACTGCCCCTTCCTGAATCCCAGCAATGGCCACACCTAACATTTGGGCATCTCAGGCAGGCATGGGCTTTCACCCACCGCCGGCGCTGCCTGTCCAGTCCATGTGTCTGGAACACCTGCACCTCCCATTCAGCATGTTGATGCTCCCCAACCTTCCACTTCCAGCTCAATACTGCTTCCTGAAAAGCCTTGGTAGAGTTTCTGGGCTCACCCCTAAGCAAAAGGGATCGCTTCTTTCTCTGGACCCCCACTGTGTTTTCCTTTGCTCCCCTTCCTCAGGTTATGTGGATATTTGCAGGCATGCGGCTATCTGCAGACATGCTCCACACACATCACTAGATTAAAAGTCCTGGAAGGTGAGACTGGCCCCTGTTCCTCTTCATGTCCTTTGTAGCACCTAGCAGGATGCCTCGCATGGTGGAAAATGCAACCAAGTTTGATAAATATTTGTTGAGTAGCTGAATGAACAGAATCCATTTAGTGAATTTTACTAAAATTTACCTGAAAGAGGAGGAGAGTCAAGTCACCCATACCCTCAGCAACCACAGACCTGGTCTAGAACTTCTCTACTCTTGTTGGCTTGCTAGGTCCCATAACTTCCTTCAGACAGATGCTAAGGCCCGGTTCCTCCCACGAGGCTCCCTCGGCTGAGAGGAGACGATATTCCTCAGCTTACTGAGCCAAGTGTGCCTCACAGTAACCTTCTGTGGGCATTTGCTGGAACCTCTAAGACCCTCCATGTGCTAAAGTTCTAGCAGATGAAGCACCATATGTTGGTACGACTCTGTACAATGCTAGGTGCTTTGTGACAGTCCTGTTCCACCAGCCTGTGTGTGTGACAGAGGACAGGGCTGAATTTGTCCTAGAAATCCTCAACAACTCACTTTTTATAAAAGCAGCAGAATTCCCAACCCTAAACAAACAATGAGGTCAGGGCTACTGAGACACCTTCAAACTGCCGCTCAGAAAAAGCAGAGAGCATCTATAGTCCTTGTGGTAAAGACAAGGCAATAAGCAGACCCTGCCCATGACTGTGAATGTTTACCTCCTGAAGGAGGTGAGACTAATGGGACATCTCAGTCGACCCACAGACTGGCACAGCTTCACGGCTGAAGGAAGTGCTGTGCACAGTATGGCAAATCCTTAGCCTGAGCTCAGATGACTTGAAAATGGCTCCTTCATATTTCTGAGCAACTGTGGATGGGAACTCCAATGCTGAGTGCCATCTGTGTTGAGGAAGACTCCATCCCTGAGGGCTTGGATTTGATACAAGATGATGAGGCAGCTGCCAAAGATATAAACACCAAATGGAATCCTATTTCTGTCTCAAGAATTGTGACCTACATACAACTCAGGGCAGTGTAGAAAACAGGCTACAGGCATCTTAGTCTTCATAAAGATGAACTGGAAAGTGACAGGGGGAAAAAACAAGAATTTGAAAGCATACATCTTCATAACATAAAAGAAATTAGCCAATTTAGCACCAGATGCTAAAATGATGAGAAGCCTTTACAGAGCTCTCCCTCCAATCATATACATCAGCGAGAGCTGTTTGATTTTGGATATGATGATAAACACTTATGCACAAACTGTCAACGTATCGTACATTCGAGGTACAGAAATTCATTCCAGGTAATAATTAGAAATCATAGCACTGCCAAAAGATGACATGGAATTTTTTTCAGTTCAAATAGCAATCTTTTTGAATCTTTAGTAAAAATTGTTTTTGTGCTTTGATGTTTATACATGAAAAGTGGAACTGTTTTCTGGGCACCACATTATCTGAGACCACACAATCAGTGTATTTGGTCATTAAAAAGACAGATGGAAGGATAGATGATAGATAGATAGATAGAGATAGATAGATAGATAGATAGATAGATAGATAGATAGATATAAAATCATTTTAGCATCAAACAGACACTGACATCCCAGAATCAATACTGTCATTAATTCTATATTCATGTTTAGAGACTGGCTTGCAGGTTAGAATCTGACACAAAGCTGATTCCTTGAACAAAAACCCTAAGACTAGACTAATTTCTTAAACATTTGGATAGGAAATATGGATTTCATTGTTGGGTAATTAGGTCTCTCTGTTTTCCAGAAGACATTCTTTGGGAGAAGATTAACTTAAAAACTAAACAAACAAAACAACAACATTAACAAGATATAGCAGAGACATTAAAACCAAGTGCCCTTTGGAACAAGAAGTAGAGAATCTTTTCCTCTATCAAAACAATTCAAGTCCTCTTTTAATGTTTTGTCTATAAATGGATACACATAAAAAAAGTTTGTTAATAGTAGCTCATGACTCCTGACTGCAGCAAATGGCCTACATTTGATATTTTTGATCTGTCCTGTACGTATGAAAGCATAAACATGAGAATAACTGTTTTTTAGACATAACCATGAGGCATGCATTTATTATTACACAGGAAGAGGAAGTGGCCTCGCTGCATTATTGCCACACTCCAATTCAGGGAATTTCTGCTTTGCAGAAATCATCAAGTAATCTAGCATTTTAAGTTTCAGATTCTTGACTACAAAGCATTTCAATAAAAAGTAGCTAAGGCAAACAATCATAAACGAAATAACCTGAGCCAATGACTCACACGTCTGAAATAATCAGAGTAGCATTGTGAGAAATGGAAGTTTTAAGGGTTGCAATAGAAATGACCCCTTTTCCTTTTCATATGAGTCACTGCAAAACAAATGTACTTTTCACTTACAGGCAGGAACATAAGCACCATTCATTTTGTGATTTGTTCCTTAATCACATACTTAGAAATAAATCTACCACCACAAGGCAAAGATGAGCACATTACTTGGAGACAAATAGAGGAAAAAGTAGATTCAGAAAGCATATCCACTCACAACTCTAGAATAGGAAAAACCAAAGAGATGATTTCATAAAACTCTCAAGAGTAACATTCCCCTACAAGATCACCATGGCAGGACCCTGTGCCTGGAAAGCCCTTAGTGACTCATCGTGTTAATTACCCCAGACGCACAGAGCCAGGAGTCTATGCATGCCTGTACCAAGAGAGGGAATTTAAATCAATGAGCCCAGGGACTAATGTGGAAAATAGGAGCAAAGCAAGCTGGAAGGAAAAGCTCAAACCCAGAGAGCATAGAGGTGACAGTAGAACTCCACATACCCATTTGTAGACTACAAATGTGACGTTCAGTTTCATCAAAGCTCAATGGCTTGTTTTTCCATCCATCTCTCTGTCTACCTTTGTTGTGTGAGAACTGTAGCTTTCCGGCTTGCTAAGGGAGGAGGAAGGTGAAGGTCACTCTACCAAAGCGAGGAACATCACTTATGAAATCCGGTTTTTCCCTGCAGGCCTTCTGGCTAGATGCAGAGTTAAACAGGGACGTCTCCAAACACAGCACAGTCTTGCCTTGAACTTGCAGAGTTCATGAGCGAGGAGAGGGGCTCCAGGCGGCAAGCACTTCCGTGAACAGAGAGCTGAGGAGGGGAGAAGAGGAAAGTGCTCTCTTCTGCCCGTGTGGCCCAAACACCCTTCAAGTGTGCAAGACAGAGTTAGTGTCCTTATTCTTAACTCAGGGCCTCCCAGACCACCCAGAGAGATCTACTTAAGATACAAGACCTGGGAATCTGTAGCTTTGAAATACAGGCTTCAAATCATAGCGTGTAAACAGCCCAATTTACCCAACTACTACTGAGAATGTACAAGAGCTTACTAGTGAATATTGTGGTGCATCAACATTTTTGCCAAGTGATCCTGAGTTGCATGTAAAATTCCTGGAAGAGGCTGGGAGTGCCTATAATCCCAACACTTTGGGAGGCTGAGGTGGGCAGTGCTTGAGTTCAGGAGTTTGAGACCAGCCTGGGCAACATGGCAAAACTCTGTCTCTACAAAAAAGAAAAAAAAATACAAAAACTAGCTGAGTGGGTAGCGTGTGACTGTAGTCTCAACTACTTGGGAGGCTGAGGTGGGAGGTTCGCTTGACCCTGGGAGACTGAGGCTGCAGTGAGCCAAGATCATGCCACTGCACTCCAGCCTGGGCAACAGAGCCAGACCCTGTCTCGAAAAAATGAAATGAAATGAAATGAAATGAAATAGAATTTCAGGAAGCCAGAGGCTTCTGGGTAGCGTGTGAGTCACCGGAGGGAAAGTCAACACTGTTTTGCCCCAGAAGTTGCTCTTTGACGTCCTGACATTACTTAGGCATGGCAACCATATGCCCCAGATTTCCCATTAGAGTCCTGGCTCAGGTGGATGTCTTCTCATTTTCAGACCATGTGTGGCCACTGAGCTAACTGGCCCAAGAACTCCATTTTGCTTTCTGTGCATCCTGGAACCAACCGTAAGTCATCGTCAGGGCAAGCCAGGGCTCTTCTGAGAAGTTCTTCCTAGAGCTGCTGGTGTGTGTGCTGGGAAGACCAAGCATCCAGGGTAGTGATTTGGGATTTGTCCTGGCACTAAACAGCATTCTAGGGTTTAGCTGCCTCTGACCCTGGCTTATATTTGAAGGGTGTCCATTCTGCCTCCGATCTGGAAACTCTGTATGGGAAAGTCATAGCAGGACTTTACTTCTATTCATAATTCTTGTTTCATCCAATCTAAGGTACCCCACATTTTAAGATGTATCATTAAGGGGAAATGTGCCAAATCAGATGATATTCTCTAACTGCAAGGGATCTTTATTTCATACTTATTGAAAGAGCTGTTATAGACTTAATTAGACACCAATTTAAAAATCATATATCACTATTGTGCATTAAAAAAAAAAACCTGAGTGAACTAAATTGGCCACAGTATTCCTAAAACATCTCCACATTTAGAGCCTGAGGCAGAGGTGTCTGTGTGGGAGGCTTTCCACGTTGCAGCCTCCTGAGCCCATCAAAGCATGGCCCTGCTCTTCTGCTTCTCCCTAGCCTGCACTCTGTGCCCAATGCACCAGCTCAAGCCAGAGCGCGTCCCTCCTGTGCTCAGAACTAAAGCCAGGTACTTGCCGAGGCTACAAAGCCATCTGGCTCCTGTGACCTCTTGGACATCATCTTCCTCCCTCCTGCTGACCTCTGCAGCTCTGGAACAAGCCAGGCCTGCCTCTTCTCTGGGAGAGGCACATTTGCCTGTGCCTTCCCCCTGCCTGGAATCCCCTCCCTATGGGGAGCCACAGAGCTCCTCCTAGCCTTTACTCAAATGTCACCGTCTCTGTAGAGCCTTCCCTGATTGTGCTGCACACAATCTCCAAACTGCAGCTCCCCTATGACCAGCCACCCCCTCTCCACCAACCCCAACGTCCTTCCAGCTTTTACTTTTCCCATAGCACTTATCCCCACTTTGCGCACTATTTTTTTTTTTTCTGAGAGGGAGTCTCGCTCTGTCGCCCAGGCTGGAGTGCAGTGGCCAGATCTCGGCTCACTGCAAACTCCGTCTCCCGCCTCCCGGGTTTACACCATTCTCCTGCCTCAGCCTCCCGAGTAGCTGGGACTACAGGCGCCCGCCACCTTGCCCGGCTAGTTTTTTGTATTTTTTTAGTAGAGACGGGGTTTCACCGTGTTAGCCAGGATGGTTTCGATCTCCGGACCTCGTGATCCGCCCGTCTGGGCCTCCCAAAGTGCTGGGATTACAGGCTTGAGCCACCGCACCCAGCCTTGGTGCACTATTAATGTATGTACTTCCTTGCTTACTGTCTGACCCCACTAGAAAAAAGCTCAGTGCAATGAGGAAGTGTATCTGCTTGGTTCACAGATGTAACCTCCAGTGCCTAGAATTCAGTCTAGCACATAGTTGACCTTCAATAACTATTTGTTAAATGAAATGAAGAGATATCTAAAAAAACACAGGATACAAAGTACAGTGGAGATGATCCCATTTGTGTTTCAAACACATTTATATTGGTAACTGGAAGAATGTGCCCCATCATCTCATTATCCCTGGGTGATTTTGTGCATATGTGCTTTTTGGTGGTTTCCAAATTTTCTTAATTAAAGCACGGCTTATTTTTGTAGTAGAAAAATATGTTATTAAAAATAAATGTATAAGTACTTGCTTATACAAGTAAAAAAGAACTAAAAAAGAAGAGAATTGCTGAAATATTAAAATCTGCCTGTACTTTTAAAAACTCAACTATCAATAAAGAAGATGCTTGACAATAATGTATATTCTCTGTTGGACTGAAACCTCAGCTGGCTGAAGCTCTTGATTTTTGCAAGTTGCCTTATAGTACCTTAATTAGTTTAATTGTTTTGGGGTGTGGAGGATCATACATTTAAGAATGCAAAACCCAGGTTATCTCTTATCTCAGCTCTGGTCTGTACCCAATTTCTGGGAGGAATGTGACTAAAGAAAGTTCTTTTGTCATCCTTGCAGATTTCTGTCTTAAACTGGGTATTTAAAGTATAGCACAAGGCCACACATATGGGACCCAACTCCCCTCAGTTCCAGCAAGCCCCCTGGAGATCCGGAATCTCAGATGACTGGTACATTCTCTTTTTCTTTCTTTGGGTTGCGGGTGGTCTAGGGATGGCAAAATGAGAAGGAGGTGTTCAGGAATGAGAAAGAATCAAATACTACACAAATTAAATCTCCTCAACACCGGCAATGTTGGTGGAATTGAACCCAAATGTTGGATAGCTCATCAATGAGCACTGTTTAGCAATGAATTGCCCAACAGAGACATTTCCCACAAAATCTGAATTAGTTTAATCATTACATGTTCAAGAAAACCTTGTTGGAAGGAAAATGCGCTGCCTTGTTGCAGATTGCACACTGAGCACCAGTGAGCTTCTCCTCCCATCCCAAGGCCCTGGGACCATCAGGCTCCCTGCTGGGAGGTGGCCCAGAGGTGTGGCTGCTGGTGCCACCGGCAGATGCCTGCTGTGCCTGTGCCTGCTCCTCCTCCCCCAGCGGCCCCTTTCCCAGTGCTTCCATGGCCAGCGGCCCCACACTTGGGATTCAATTGCTCACCCAGAGTGGGCAGGCAGTGAGCACAGCTTTACCCAGGACTGGGGCCTCTGCCAGGGAGCTGGCACCCCCACGCCTATCCTGCAGAACGAGGCCAGGCCCTCTGGGACAGTCACACTGCACAAAGTCCAGATGTTACTGCTACGGAAAAGTGTCTTCTGCGTTACAGAGATGCAGTAACTCAGGACCTTTGGGGCAAAGGAACATGTGAGTCTTGGGAAGTTTTTCCAGAGCTGGAGAACAAGTCTACGAGTACTGTGGATGCAAGAGATGACTGAGTCTCCTTCACGCCTTCATTCAGGCACTCCACACACTGTCACTGAATACACAACACCTGCCAGCACACCGCACCATGTGCTAGGAAAGCAGGAAGATCAAGACAAGACCCTCGCTTCCTGGCAGCTCACATTCCAGTGAGGGGTGCTGGGGGGGGGCAAATTAGCACACCACAAACAAAAGAGCAAGTGTGGAAACACAGATACTGAGGAACGGTGGAGGGGGCCAGCTCAGTGGGCCGGAAGGGCGGATGTTGGTGAAGGCTTTCTGGAGGGGCTGTCAGAGGCAGGAGTGAGACCCACAGAGAGGAAGGGCGTTGGCAAGGACAGGGAGCCCCAGACCCTCCCTGACCCTAATAATTCCAGGCCTCCTTCGGTCGGTGCACCGAGTGACTAGTGGAAGCACAGTGTAGCCCTCCCTAGACAGGACTCTGGAACGGCACATCCGGGGCGGGGGGCAGGGGCGCTGTAGGCTGTTTAGTTACTGTGGCATCCCCAATGCCTCATACACTGCTACACGATAGGCACTCGACAAATATTTGCTGAATTGAATGTCGTGGAATCATCAGAGCAGACCCAGGACATCCAGGTCCACGTTTGGTAGCGAACTGCAAAGCGATGGGTGCAAAGGTCGTCATGCAGGTGAAGCAGTGGAAGACCCTGAGAAGGAAGTGAGCAGACCCCCACTTCCGTGTGCTCCAGCCTCTGCTGATAGCACTCCTCTGAGCTAAAGGTCCCACTCCTGGGGGAGAAAAAGGGCCACCTTTTTCCTTTTGCGAAGGAGGAAGCATTACTAAGTAAATTTTGCTTTACAATGTTTCCCTAAGAGTGAAGAGGAATTGAAGATTTTTTTAAACATATCCGTCATCATAAACCTCAAAGAATTAGATAATATAGGATCAATACAAGTTAGAAATATCCAGTCGTTCAGACAGAGACACATGTGAGTGCAGAAGGCTAAGCTATTTCACCCATAAACTCACTAAACAATGTTGTTTCCAATTGCAGAGACATCATAATTTGAAAAATAGTACATAATAATTATGCAAAATGGAAATAAGGTGCTTTTGAGTAGAAAAGAAAAAAGGCTACAAAGGTATTTAAGGAGAAGATGGTTCTATTTCCAAAAAGGGGAGAAATAAAACAAGGTAAACGGCTTAAAGCCCATGAACCGTGTGACACCAAGTTGGAGACTATCAGGCGAAGACGCTTCAAAAGTGCATTATTTGGTAGAAAAATGAACAAAATGAAATTCACTGGAAGTCTTTGGATACTGGGTTGCTGTTGGGGGGCTGCCAATTCATTTTTCCCTTTTTTTTTTTCCCCCTTCTCTAAAGGCACAGCACTTAGCGTTCATTCACAGATGATTCCTTTTTCTCACCTAAAACAATGCCCGTGGTATCGACTATTATCCCTGGCAAAGTGCCTTTGCATTAAAACATGATGACAGCATTTCTTGGCCCTGATGTTGGGGAGAGCTCCTACCATGTAATTATCCAGCTCAATTAGAAGACAAGGTCAGAACAAACAGATCCAGAGGGAAGATCCATGCCTGCTAGACACATGGATGTGGTCCCACATCATTTTTTCTTCTTTTTTCTTTTTAGCTAGCCTGTTACTGTTTTAGACACATGGTTTTCAAAGTAACAGGCAGCTAGACAGTAAGACTGCAGGGAGCAAATGAAAATTCACATTTTTTTGATTGAGTACTTATATTGCAGGCAGTTTCACATATAGCATTTCATATAACGTCTACAAAAATGTACACAGCTAATTGTCTATGATGTTGGTATTACTGAGACCATTTCACAGATAAGGAAACTAAGGTTCATTAATTTGACTGATAAGACTTATAAGAGGTTCACTAATTTGACTGAGCCTGATTTAGCTAATAAATTTCAGAACCAGAAGTCAATCAGATGTGGCCATCTTCAAAGGCCATGGGCCCGAGGCATGGTCTCTCAATTGTACCACAATGAGGACTACACTTCTGTTTTTGCACTCTGCACACTTTCTTAGTGGAATACGATAACAGCTGTACCTGCTTTCACCTTTTTATAAGGATCTCAATGATCCTTATTAAATGTAATTAAGAACACAGCGAAACCTAAAGCTATTTAGCGTGAAGGTGCCTTGTCCAGTCTTGGCAGAAGACAAGCTCGGAGTCTTGGGTGACAAAGTCTCTCATTGATGGATTGCCAGCAGTCGGGTAGTAACACCTTAGTGACTGAAGGTCAAGAACATTTCTCTTGGGCTCTGCTTTCCAATTCCAGTTGAAGAATATCAAGCTCTGTGGTTTCTACATAACATAGAAACCACAGATTCCCAGGAGCCCTGTCAATCAAGCTTAACAGTAAATGGTGATGACTGCTCCTGTTATTACAAAATACATGCATGCTAAACAAAGACCGTACTGGTTAGTTTTGCTTAAATACTGGAGGATTCTGACCAGTACAATGCTAAAACATAAACTTTCATTTATGAAAAAAGATAAACTTTCTAGAATTCCCAGGTTATACCCAAGAAGTACTTGCTCCCTGTGAAGAGAGGGTGGGGTTGCAGAGACTCCAGAGATCTCCACTTCCGCAGTGTCAGTGTGGAACTGTACCTAATTGCTCCAGTATCCACTCCTAACCAGCATGTCAAAGAACCTCCGAAGAGTACAGGCGGTAGGTGCTGAGTAAAACTGGAAGTCTGAGTGTGTCTCCTAGACACTAGGAAGTACAAGGATATACTTTCAATGAAACTCTTTGAACTCATTGGGAGAAAGCTGAAAAATACCATGTGCTGTTGAGGAATTAATGCCCACTCCCACCCCCAGTCGTCATCTAATTGTACTTTTTTAATTAATTAATGCCAACTCCCACCCCAGTCTTCATCTAACTGTGCTTTTTAAATTAATGCCAACTCCTACCCCAGTTTTCATCTAATTGTGCTTTTTTAATTAATTAATTAATGCCCACTCCCACCCCCAGTCATCTAATTGTGCTTTTTTAATTAATGAATGAATGCCCACCCCAGTCATCTAATTGTGTTTTAATTAATTAACGAATGCCCACTCCCACCCCGTCTTTATCTAATTGTGCTTTTTTAATTAATTAACGCCCACTCCCACCCCCAGTCTTCATCTAATTGTGCTTTTTTAATGAATGCCCACTCCCACCCCCAGTCTTCATCTAATTGTGCTTTTTAATTTTTTTGTTTTATTTATGTATTTATTTTTTGAAACAAAGCCTTGCTCTGTCGCCCAGGCTGGAGTGCAGTGGCGTGATCTCGGCTCACTGCAAGCTCCGCCTCCCGGGTTCTCGCCATTCTCCAGCCTCAGCCTCCCGAGTAGCTGGGACTACAGGCACCCGCCACCATGCCCGGCTAATTTCTTTGTATTTTTAGTAGAAATGGGGTTTCACCATGTTAGCCAGGATGGTCTTGATCTCCTGACCTTGTGATCCACCCACCTTGGCTTCCCAAAGTGCTGGGATTACAGGCGTGAGCCACTGCGCCCGCCCTATTGTGCTTTTCTAATTAATTAATTAATGCCCACTCCCATCCCCAGTCTTCATCTAATTGTGCTTTTTAAATTAATTAATTAATGCCCACTCCCACCCCCAGTCTTCATCTAATTGTGCTTTTCCAAGTATATTCATCTGTGGCCAAACTTTCATATCATTTCTTTACTTAAGTTTTCTTTTAAGTCACACACTTCTGAGATAAAAAAAAAAAAACTTTTCAGCTCATTTTGAAATAGAAGAGAAGGATTCCTGAGGACTTCCCCATGGCAAACATGATAATTAATTGATTACTAAAAAGAGAAGGGCAAAAGTCAAAATAGTGAACATTAGATCTAGGAAAAATCTAGGTGGGGAAAAATGGTGGAAACAACCTTAAGGAATATGGTGGAGAAACATCTGGAAAAAGCATATTTAATTAGAGAACACCAAGAGGGACTGCAACAATGGAAATCATGCCTGGTTGGCCTGATGGAAGGCTTGGGAAGTGTGACTGCCATGAAAGCTACATTCAGACAAGTGCCACCTTTCTTGAATTTTGCCAAGCAGATGGCAAAGTTGGAGAATCAACAAGGAAACTGTAGAGTGATATAATGGAGAGAGAGAAGGATCAGAAAGCCCCTCCTATAGTTACATCCCTATCCCTCTTAGACTTGCGCCATACATTGTCCAGTTGGCTTCAACATTCAGAATAACTGGAGCCCTAAAGAACTGTCAAGTTCTGAGAACAGTCTTTCCATTTCCAGAAACAACTTCCTGAGAGACCATTACATGGCTGCCAAAAAAACACTGCTTCATCTTTTAAGCACTTGTGAAACTTGAGGTCAAAAAGCAGAGGTCCACCAAGCAAGGCCCCAGAAAAACAGCTTGAAAATGCTCTAGCTGAGCCTCTGTGCTCAGTGGCAAAACCTCGTGACTGTAGTGCTTACTCTGGGCAGTTCTGGAAGGTTTTTTTCTACCAGAAGTTTCCATCAGTTGAGGTTTTGACTCTTACTCTCCCCTGGGTGGAGAGTCTGAGGCTGCATGGTGCAAGATGAAAGGACTTCAATATTGTCTGACTATAAGAGCAAGCTCTGCAAAGTACGTTTTTGAAGAGGAGATTTTTGAATGGGACATCTGGGTGGGAAAATAGGAAAACAGGTCAGTTGAGCAAAGAAATATCAACGATTCCTGTTCTCCACAGGAGCTGAGAATGCAGCCTCTCCTTCAGAGTAGAAACAGGAGCTGGGGAGCTCCTGGAGTCAACGGGAGGTGCCCCAAGTCTGGTAGGAGATAGGGGCACTGATGCAGCCATGGCCCCCTGGCTAACGTAACCTGCTTTCAGGCACCCAGTTGCAGGGTGGCTCAGCTGAGGGTCACCAGCTTGCCACGACAGGAGAGGATGTTGGCCTTACTTACAGCCATGGTTTCACATTGTGTGGGAGGATCCATAGATTCTCAAAGGGGTTCTGGACCCCAACAGTATTATGAACCATTACTCTTAGGAGGGAAGGTATGTACCCAGCTACCTATTCAGAAGCACACTCTGGGGCCAGCCGCTAGAGATGCTGCCCCAAGTCCTTCAATGCTCCCAGTCACCATCTACTGCCCTGGCCCCTCTCCCCACATCCCTAGAATGCCTCTCTATGAGCCAGCAAATAAAAATTGACATCTACCCAGGTCCCTGGTCCAGTGGTTGGTGAATAATCTGACTGTCCACACTGCCCTTCAGCTTCTCAACTGAGCCCTGGCGCATGCCTATCAGTCCATTCAGAGAAGACGGGTTCCCACAGTCGCTGAAGTAGGCAGGAGCACAGAGGCCACCCTGAGACTAGCACAGACATAGGGCCAGGTAGGGAAGCCCCTTCCTCACCCACGAGCTTGAGGGTGGGCAAGACTCCCAAATGCTGAAGACACTCTTGTGTGAAAGAGAAAAACAACCCAAGTCAAGACAGGAGAGAAGAAGGTTCTAGAAGAGATGGAGGAAAGGCACTATCCTATCCCCAGCTTTGTCTGGAGTCTACAGAATTTACCTTGTCAAGACCAAGTAGACCAACGTTTAAGACAAGAACCTGACTCACTTCCATACCAGGATAATCTGGGAGATGGGGACAGAGGCCACCAGAAAGGGTCGTGGTGTTGTGGGAAGGCCTCAGGCACTGGGAGCGGATGCTGGGCACTAGGGCACTTACTCTGTAAGCCTGGGAAAGTCCCTTATTCTGAGTCTTCATTTCATCATGTGTTAAATTGGAATAATGTCAATTATAGGTCACGATAATCTTATTGTAGTGTTGGTTTGAGAACTGATGAGTTAGCATCAGGGAGACCCTTAGCAAAGCCTCTAGGTAGGCATGAGATAGTCCATACATAGTATTTCCTTCCTGGTAGGAGAGCCAGTCTTGCACTCACCTGGATTTCTGGTAGCCCTCACACTTCCCTGCTGTTTCTTGTTTTGGTTTAGTCCAGTGGCTTTCCCTGCAGTTTAAAGTGAAAGCTTATGAGCATTCTGTGTTTGGTTCAGAGTTCAGTGGAGTAGGAAGAAGTTTGGCTTCAAAGCTCAGAGAAGAATTCAGGCAGAAGAGTGATCAGTCTGTCCTGGAAGAGAGGGCAGGGTAGGCAATTCCTGAAAAGTCCATGAAAGAAAGAAGTCTGGTGGGGAAGGCGGAAGCAGCTGGATGCCAGTAGTTGGCCCTGTGGTTTAACGGTAGGAAGCCCCATCCCCTCACAGGCACCCAGCAGCAGTGAGACTGGAGGCAGCAATGTTTCCAGGTCTTTTGATGCCCAAAATCATTTTATATGAGGCCCTACAGGGAAAAGTCACTCCACAGCACAGCAGGGAACCTGCTAGATGGTTCCAGTGATCCCTTCTCCTGGTTTTCACACTCGCCTTGCCTGGGGGCTGGGAGTAATGACTTGCTTCTAAAAAGTGGTCAGTGTGGTGGGGTGTCATTTCCAAGATTAGGTTACAAAAAACACTCCAACTTCTGTCTTGCTCCCCACCTCTGCAGCACTCATTGGCCCTCTCAGAGGGAAGCCAGCTGCCATGCTGTAAACAGCCCAGTGGATGCTGGGTGTGGTGGCTCACACCTGCAATCCCAGCAGCTTGGGAGGCCGAGGGAGTGGGATCACTGGAGCCCAGGGGTTTGAGACCAGCCTAGGCAACATGGCAAGACCCTGTTTCTACAAAAAAATAAAAATAAAACTTAAAAATTAGCTGGCCATGGTGGTGCACACCTGTAGTCCCAGCTACTCAAGGGGCTGAGGCAGGAGGATCTCTTGAAACTGGGAGTTCAAGGTTGCAGTGAGCTATGATCATGCCACTGCACTCCAGTCTGGGTGACAGGGTGAGACTCTGTCTCAAAAATAAACAAAAAACAACAACAAAAAAAATCCCAGCCCTGTGGAAAGGCTCACGTGGCAAGGCTCACGAGAGTGGCTTCTGGCCAACAGCCCCGGAGTGAGCTGAGAGGCGAATCCTCCCTGGGCCCAGTCTTGAGATGATGGCACCCCCAGGCGTATCTTGATTGTAGCCCTGTGGGAGACCCTGAGCCAGAGGACACAGCTAAGCCACATCCAAGAAACTGTGAGATAATCAGTGCTTGCTGTTTAAAGCCACTGAGTTCTGGGGTCATTTGTTACACAGCAATAACTCACTAACACACAGGTGGTTCTGTCAGGCACAAACTAAACACAACTTCAGATGTCTAATGAAATGGAATAGTTTTCTGAGAGTAAACAGAACAGAATCACAGGGAAGGGAATAATCCTGAATATTCTTTCTACCTGCAGTTTCCTCTGACTGGCCAAGTAGTACACAGGGATCCTTCTAGATGTAAGAAAACCTTTTAAATTATTAATTAGGGCTCTGTCACTGATTATCTGAAGCTTGGGTCACCACACCATGGTCTAAATGACTGCATTCAAGGTGATGTGAAAGTTTTATGGAAACAATGACCAAGAAAAATCTGTACTCTTAATATGTAAACAAAGATATGTAAGGAGCTAATATGGAAAGAGAAAACGTGTATATGTACAACCACATGCCACGGAGAGACTTAAAATTAAGCAGGTGAGCTGAATAACTACTACCTACTAAAAAGTTGCAAATAGGCCGGGCATGGTGGCTCATGCCTATAATCCCAGCACTTTGGGAGGCCGAGGCGGGCAGATCACTTGAGGTCAGGAGTTCAAGACCAGCCTGTCCAACATGGTAAAACCCCATCTCTACTAAAAATACAAAAATTAGCCGAGTGTGGTGGCACATGCTTGTAGTCCCAGGTACCCTACTCAAGAGACTGAGGCAGGAGAATTGCTTGAACCTGGAAGGTGGAGGTTGCAGTGAGCCAAGCTCACGCCATTGCACTCTAGCCTGGGCAATAAAGTGAGACTCCATCTCAAAAAAAAAAAAAATTGCCAATCAATAGAAGTGAAGTCTGTTTATTTGCAATAAAGTGAACACAAATAAACCATTCTAGCATTTCCTAAAGATCCCCTTAAATCTCTTCCGGCTGCATTTCTGTAACCCTATGTTAGATACCACCAACCATCTAATTTTTGTCCTATTTTGTCCTAAGAAAATATTTTCATATTTTTTACAAAATAGTAAGAGAGAAACGTTTACCAGTGAGTCTTTGTTGTTGGAGAAAGGGTCCTGTGCTGTCACCCAGGCTGGAGTACAGTGGTGCGATCACGGCCCACTGCAGCCCCCACCTCTTGTGTTCAAGCAATCCTCCCACCTCAACCTCCTGAGTACTGGGACCACAGCCAAGCACAACTGTCCCTAGCTAATCCCTTCCCCTTCCCTCCTTCCCTCCTTCCCTCCTTCCTTCCTTCCTTCCTTCCTTTAGATGCGAGGTCTCTCTGTGTTGCCCAGACTGGTCTCAAACTCCTCACTCCAGTGATCCTCCCACTTCAGCCACCCAAAGTGTTAGAATTACAGATATGAGCCACTATGCCCAGCTAGTCTTTGTTTTACAATGAATTTAAAGGATATTCTTTCTCCAATCAGGCTATGCCAACTTTTATGCCCCTGTGATCTGATATTCTTTTGAGTGGCATAAAGAAAGAAGAAATTCGCAAGTCTGTGTGGTGGAGTTTACAAAGCAGCTGATGAGACACCTCTGATATCCCTCCTTCCAGCCTCCCATTAGAACCCTCAAGAGGATACACAAAAAGGAAAACAAAAAGTCAATAGCAATGAAGGCTGAAGAGAAGAGCGCTTTCATTAATATACTGGTGACGGAGATGAACTGAGAAAGACATTTTTGGATCACACATCACGTATTCAATACATCATAAAACAGAGCAAAGCAGATGGCTCCTGAAGGGCAGGAAATTACCTTAACAGAAGAAAAAATTTAAGTGCCCATTAACTTCACTAATAATCAAAGAAAGGAAATTAAGAATAGCATTTGTAGATTCACATTGACTAATGCCCCGAGGTCTACAGAGAAAGAGAGAGATCCCATTCGCCCTCTTGCTAGTGGAGTCTGGAGATCAACACAGCCACCCTAGATGGCTGTCTGGAAATAAGTGCTCAGAGGCAAAGTTTAGGGGAAAGAAAGAAAGAAAGGAAGGATAGTAGGAAGATGGGAGGGAGCAACAGAAGAAGGAAGGAAGGAAGGGAGGGAGGGAGGAAGGAAGGGAGGGGAAAGAAGGGAGGAATGGAAAGAGATGGAGGAAAGAAGGGAGGGAGGGAGGAAGAAAGGGGCGGAGGGAGGAGAGAAAGGAAATGAAAGGGAAGAAAAGAAAGAAAGAAACTTCTTACAGTGAGTAGGTTTTGAAATAATAAAAATTCCCTTCTTATATTATAAATATCATAAAAATGTATAAAAATGGTTCTTGTAGTTTTGGGGACCAACCAATACCACTAAAAGTTTGCTGTGTTTTCTTTTTCCTGAGCCTGTATATCCTATGTGAGTTATTTCTCTAAGATTATAAAAGTGGGAAATAGGGGGAAAAGCAACAGGGACCACAGGCAAGATTACATTTCCCCCACACTTCATCAAAAAGCTGGTGTGAAAACCAGCGATGCACTGTCAAATCCAGGACTGTTTGTGAACCTAGATGTACCAGTTTCTCATTAGCATTTACTTTTAATTTGGGATTATGCATTAAGTCTAAACTCTTAATTATCTGATGGTAGAATTTCTCAGTTTTAGTTGTGAAAGCCATTTTTATCTAAGTTTGGCTTTTGACATAATATTTGTATCTAGAAGGGAGGAATGAATACACTGCACGAAACAGGTCCAGGAACCTGACACAAAGGCTGCATTGAATTTTTGTGGCAATCTTATGAGTAGGTATTGAGATCATTGATGGACGTCATTCAGCAATTTGTCTGAGGTCTTCTCAGTCCTAAGTGAGAAGGGCAAATTCACCACCGCTCATGCTCATGTTGGGTGTCTGTGTAACCATCTTTGCACTTTTCAAAAAAAAAAAAAAAATGCAACTTGTTATATACTTAGCAATTTTTCAGTTTATTTGGATGAGAGACCGTCTCAAATGTTTCTCCTTTATTTGATGGCCTTAGAGTTTCCAAGCGAGCATTCCTAAACTGTTCATAGGGAAGCCTGATCCAGTCAATCTAGAAGTCAGAGCTGCTCCTTGGTTCTTAGTAGGAGACAGATGTGGCTAGAAGTCATGGCCCAACCAGAGATTTCACAATGAGCACCCTCCTGCCCTGTTACTGCTGAATTTCCCCTTTCCAGGATACCATGTCATAGCCTCTTCTCACACCAAAGAAGCTGCTATGGTCCTAATGTTTGTGGTCCTCCCTCAAAATTCATTCTAACTGCCAATGCGATGGCATTAGGAAGCAGAATCTTCAGGAGGTGATTATGTCATGAATGGGGTTCGGGCCCTTGCAAAAGAGGCCCCAAAGAGCTGCCTGGCCTCTTCCACCATGTGAGGGCACAGCTAGAAGATGCCATCTTTGAACCGGAAAGTGTGTCCACACCAGACACCAAATCTGCTGGCTCCTTGATCTTGGACCTCCCAGAACAAGCAAGCATCTGTTGTATGTAAGCTACCCACGGCCTGGTATTTTGCTGTAGTAGCCTGAACAGACGAAGACAGAAGCCTCCTGCTCTAAAGCTAAGGTGCAGTGTAGAAACCACACAAGTCCCTCACTCAAGGCTGCTTCCAGAATTTTTTGAGCCCGTGTTGTGTGATAGGCACTGTGCTGGAAGACCCAAACTCCAAACGCAGCTGTAATGCCTGACTCCAAACGAAAAAACAACAAAGAAAAGATCGAACCAGTGTGGACTCCTGACTCTGTCTCCAGGGTCCCCGCTTCTCCATCTGTAAATGAGGAAGTGGGGCTGACTGTCCCCCAGGCCGGCTTTCAATAAACATCTGCACATCCACTGGCCTGCCCTCCCCCAATCCCTTGCACTTTGATAAACACACAGGGCACATTTTATGTGGATTTGAATTTATATGCATTTGGAATCATATGATATAAAAGTGTTTTTAAAAGCTTCATTTTATGTGCAAAATTTCAAATCCCTCAAAATTAAAAAAATGGTCTAGAACTATATAATTTCTAAGTGTGCAGAAAGTGAACTGTTCCCTCTGCTACACTGTGGCCCCACTCCCTTCTATTTACTAGTAACCTGGGCCACCTTCCCAGGTAAAAGGAACAACCGCCATTCTTTATCAGCATTCTATGCCGAACACTTTTGTTTTATGTCTCAGAACACATGTGACTTCGGTGACTACTGGGTTGTTATCTAAATACTTACTGCTATTTTAACTTAAAATCTTCTAAAAGACATTCTATAGAAATGGTATTTATGCATTCGTTAAGAAGCAGATGCTAGAGCTAGTGCTGGAAAGCATATTAGAAATTTAAAAATTCTAGAAAGCCAGTTAGACACTATTAAACACTACTACTGGGTACATGTTACTATGTATTTTTTATAACTTGGCTCAAAACATGCAAAAATATTGTTCAGTGGTTGTAGATGTATGCCTTTGAAAACTCTATCTCCCTTTCTATAAACTATGTCTTTGGAAACACCAGTCTCAAATTATGTGAATTTTAAATAATATGAGATAGTCAGGAAATCATCTCTGGCATAAACTGTGACTACCAGGTAACCTGTATTTAAACATGATCCATTGAAACTCAGAAGACAGGACAGCTGGAGAAGAAAGATCCAGAAGCAGGAAGACCCAAAAGCACATTGTGGCCAGGACCAGAGGGGGAATGACAGCTAAGTTTTCCTGGAGGCTCCTCCCCTGCAGTCAGGTTGGAGAAGAGACCATCCCAAGAGCCATGGCCCCAGATCAGGACAGGGCTGGGATGGAACACAGTGACACCTCTGGAGTGGCTACGCACCTCAATGACAGACTCCACACTTTAGATCTGGGAGGCACCCTGGGATAATCCCTCAGCCTGCAATGCTCTTCTCTTTCCTTCGACTCAGTCGAAGGGCCACCTACTCCAAGAAGTCTGTCCTGAGTGACATTCCCAGGCTCGCGAATGCCAGCTCATTGCCAGCAGGGCATTCTGGGCATTCACTTCACTTCACCCTGCACTGCAACTGCTGAGGTTCCCAGTTCTCTCTCATTAGGACCCTTTGACTTCCTTGGGGTAGGGATGGGTCGGTTAGCATTTTATCCTCAGGACCTAACAAAGCCGCCGGCTCCTATCAGACGCTCAAGAGATGTTTGTGTAATGGAAAAAACAAACAAACAAACAAAAACAATGAATCTTTTCATTTTGCAGAGGAGGAGCTGAGAGGGGAAGTCACTTTTGCTCTAGACCACACAGCTCTTGAGGGGCAGAGCTAAGACCCCAGCTCCAAGGCTCTGCCCGCTGGTGATCCAGAATGCTGACATTCCAAAACTTCACTGGATCCATCTAAGTTGCTCCCAGAATCCATGGAAAGGCAGTTAATGTTTCTATGAACAACCAAGATGGCACCTTTTAGTAAAGTATCTCATTTAGGCCCTTCTCCCATGAGCTCATCTCTCTGGGCAAGTAAATACAAGCTGCTCACCAGTTACCGAGCATCCTGAGCTAAGGCCTCCAGTGAAGAAAGCCTCTCTTTTTTTTTCCAGGCAATGCCCCACTTCTATCAGTATGTGTTTAAAACAGACATTATTCCTGGCAACTGCTTCATAACAAAAAATAAAAATAAATAAATAAATATCAAGCTTCACTTATCTCTCTGCTTCCAGTTTGAAGTAGAGACACTATCATAGTTTTAATACCAGGATTTGGAAAATATGTAAAAAACAAAACTTAAGTTTAGTTGCTGCTTTGCAGTTGGATTCTTCATACATCAGGAAAAACCTGAACAACTCCCTCCATCTATGTTTCTGAGATCACTAAAGTTCCTGTTGGTCAGCTGAGCCAGTGAGCCATGAGTCAGCCCTCATAATGCTGTGTTGACAACAGGGAAAATGGCAGAGGCCTAAGGATACAGGACAGGGCGACTGTCAGCTGCCTCTCCTGCCCCAATCCTCACCACGAACAGCTCCCCTCTCTTGGCCGGCCGCCATATGGCTTGTAGCGTTTGTGTGCCCCTACACGGAGAGGATCTCAAGCCATGTGTGACTGTGAAGACTACATCCCTCACAAGAACACGCTGGAGAAATAACCATCAAAGCCAGTCCACGGTGGCGGGGAAGCCACAGATGCAAGCGCTCTCTGGCTTAAATCCAAGGTTCCAGGAAGGAAACGTTGACATGGATTCTAAATGATGAACGCAGGCTCATGTGGAACAACTGGAAAAAGTGGGCACCGTTTCACAACCAGGATGAGTTGGGAGGGAGGGTGGGAAAGGCGGGGACAGGTGAGGTGAGCCCTGTCAGCTGGTGCACCAGGGCAGTTGGGTGTCACCTACAGACAGAGGCCAGCACACTAACAACTGGGATGGTGATGCACTCCCCTGTCTTCTATACATTTTAACTTGTTCCTCATATTAGCTTGTCAGGCCTTTATTCCACCACACACTGAGTCTGGCAACCACACATCACCTCAGATTGTAAAGAGCCCCCCTCCCACCCTCACCCCACCCCTTCCCTATTGCCCTGTGCTCAATGACCACACATAATCCTTGTGAGACCTCAGTCCATGCCTGTGAGCTACTGCCCAACTGGTCCACCTGCTGGCATCCTTAATGTGCCTAATGGCAGATCCATCAGTGTGGCCTGAGGAAGATCTAGCAGGAGCCACTTCCTTCATAGTGAATGATTCTTGAGAGTTGAAGCACAAAAAAAAGAACGAAAAGCAACCGCAGGTGGGTGGTCTTTGTTCTATTAGGCCTTCCACGGAGGGATGGGAACTTTGAACTTCCAGAAAATAAATAAAGCTGCAAGCTTTAGCCTGCTGGGTGCTAAGACGCTAACAGGGTGGCCAGCCCCCCACCCTCCTCCAGCCTGTGTGTCCACGTCCATGCATGGGGGCTGGGGACATGCATCCTAGGATGACTTTTACAACTGACCCTTTCTCAGTTCCCAGCTCAAGCTGTGGTTCACACGTGAGGCTTTGATGCAGATCACAGGCAATGCCTAGGGCAACAGCAACACTTTTAAAAACCCTCCTCTGTAGGTGACTTCACTATCTAGTTGAAAGATACAAAAGGAAAAACAAATGCCAGCACTGTCTCTGAAATGCAGGCAGCAGAGATAGTAGGCGGCTGTGAGGACAAGCAGGGCAGGGACTGCTCGCCAACACTTTACTCAGGACTGAACCTGGCTGCCAGCTTAGTTCAGGATCAGGAGTCGCCAGTTTGGGATGTATCTGACAAAAGTTTTCAAGATACTCAGTATGGCTTAAGAGATACTTTAAGGCCAGGTGCGGTGGCTCAAGTCTGTAATCCCAGCACTTTGGGAGGAGGCCGAGGTGAATGGATCACTTGAGGTCAGGAGTTCGAGACCAGTCTGGCCAACATGGTGAAACCCCGTCTCTACTAAAAATACAAAAATTAGCCAGGTGTGATAGCAGGCATCTGTAATCCCAGCTAGTCGGGAGGCTGAGGCAGGAGAATCGCTTGAACCCGGCAGGCGGAGGTTGTAGTGCGCTGAGACTGTGCCACTGCACTCCAGCCTGGCTGACAGAGTGAAACTCTGTCTCAACAAAAAAAAAAAGAGAGAGAGAGATGCTATAGAGCAGAAGTCTTTTAGTGGGGGTACTGTGTCCCCATCACACCCATCCCTGGAAAGCAGACACTCCCACTAGGAAAATAGTCCCCTGCTTTTGGAGAACTGTTGGTCCTCACAAATTCCTGAGGAGGGGGGTCAGTGAAGGATAAGTATTCAACACAACAAAGATTCCAAGGAGAGGAATGAGGCCCTCCTTGGTCTGAACTTCCCTTCTGTGGCACTGCAAGTGCTCGGAGATGTCTGCTTCCTGGGTACAACCACAGTATAAAAACAGCCCCTTTATGTTCCACTCAGAACTCAGCACTGGGGACTTCCACCCTCCCTCTCGCTATGTTGCTAGAGCTTTCTGAAATGAAAACAATAAAGAAACCTGTGCCCTTCCAAGGCACCACCATGTTTTGGTGTCTGTGTGATACAGATGAGACAGATACCATGGGAACAGGTTTCATCTGGAAGATGACAGTTGCACCTGGCGTGGTTTTTGACACTTATTAACTTAATGCATTGCAGTATGTCTGGTGACTGACACCCTGCAGAAAGGCCCACAGAGGGATGCCATTTCCGAGCCCTTCAAGTCTCTTGCTTTATTGCAGCGCAGATTTGACCTTCTTTCTCCTTGGATTTGTGCTTCCTTGCACAATTACTGTAGCATCTTGGGATATTGCAATGGTGAAACAGAAATAATCAACTCTAATTTTTGTTTTCCATTTCAACCCAATATTTCAGGCTCCAGTACCTCATGAAGACATTCATTCAACGAATAATTCATTCAACTACGTGCAGGAGACACTCCCATGGATTTATACTCTGACAGGGAAAGACTCGCCAGGTCCACAAATGACATCACAGCAGACAGACAGAGCATGGGCCAGGCACTCTCTGTTCATGGGAATGACAATAAGCTACTCCCAGAATTCTGAGATAAAATTATCTTTTTTTTTTTTTTGAGACGGAGTCTCGCTCTGTCACCCAAACTAGAGTGCAGTGGCCGGATCTCAGCTCACTGCAAGCTCCGCCTTACGGGTTTACGCCATTCTCCTGCCTCAGCCTCCCGAGTAGCTGGGACTACAGGCGCCCGCCACCTCGTCCAGCTAGTTTTTTGTATTTTTTAGTAGAGACGGGGTTTCACCGGGTTAGCCAAGATAGTGTCGATCTCCTGACCTTGTGATCCGCCCGTCTCGGCCTCCCAAAGTGTTGGGATTACAGGCTTGAGCCACTGCGCCCGGCCGAGATAAAATTATCTTAAGAGAGTAAACTTAGATAAATTAAAAACATGGTTGATTTATCACAATGTTATACACAGATGTTCACAGCGTAACTATTATAAAAGCCTCAAACTGAAACAACTGAAGTATCAACATTAGAATGTAGTAATAAGTTATATATTAATATCATGGAGGATAATACAGCAATGAAATAAACGTACTATTTGCTGCACGAAACAACATAGACATAGCTTGCAAATATTATGTTGAACAAAAATAATACACTGCGAGTTTTACTATCGAGTTTATAAACAGGCAAAATGAAACCTAGGATGCTAGAGGGCAGGGTAGCGGTTATTCTGGAGGGAGCAGAGGCTGAAAGGGGGGCACACAGGGGACTTGGGTCCTGGTAATGTTTTATTTCTCGCTCTGCCTGCTGGCTATGTTAGTCTGATAACTTTGTAAAAATGTATCGAGCTGTACCTTCACAATTTGTACATTTTCCTGAATGAATACTACACATCTATACACATGTTTACTTAAAAAACATCTAGATGAAGTTAGTTGGTGTTAGGAGACAGCTGTGGGGGGTGAGTGCAAGAGACGGTGTGAGAACGTGTCGCTAAAGAAATGAAGGCTGGGCCCAGTTCCTTGTGTGTGATTTGGCATCAGCTCAGAAAAGAAGGCCTAAGATGTGACTAGAATCACGTGAGCTGGAATGCAATCAGTTACACTGTGCTCTGCTCGAAAGACCATGGAAAAGATTCGGAGAGGGAGAATTTTGCAGCATTTATTCCTCACTGTCCAGCAGAGATGCTGCAACAGGAAGACAGGAACCTTCTGGTCACCAGCGATACGCTCAACTGTGGGATGACTCATTAGGCCTCGCCATGGCTGGCATGAGGTGTCATTCAGGGTCATCTCTCTCTCCATCAGTGCTCAGTCCCCACTCACCAAGCAACCTTCCAGCCACAAATTCAACTTCTCCAGCCCAGGACATGCTGGAGAACTGGAAAGGAATATTCTTGGCCTTTACAAAATGTTCTCACTAAATACACTAGCATCCTTTTGATACCTCAGGCACCTGTAAGGCCCCGACGCAAATACTTCTGAAAGTGCTGCGACAACACTGAGTCTCTGGACCTGCCAAGTCGAGAACCAGACGTTATACTTTGGAGACTCCACCAAAGCAGAGCTCCCCTGAGACCCAGGCCCCAAGCACCCCCATGCTCCTGGAATGGATTCTTTGTTGGCTTGGTTTTTGTGCCTACACCATCGGTGGCTTGGACGTCACCCACTCCCCATTGCCCAGCGGGGAAGAGAGGCTGGGTCAGCCTTCCAAGGTCAAGGCCAGTGAAGCTTTCCAGCAGTCAAGAGGCTGCAGGGCTCAAACAACAACTGGAATAAGGGGTCTGTCTCTTGCCTCAGGGGCCTGTTCCAGTTGTATGACATTTGCCATGAAACTCAATATTCATTGCCTAGTAATAAACATAGAAACCGAAGTACTAGATTGGGGATTCCAGGGACTTCTTCCAATCCAACTTCTTGGCGAGATCAGAGTATTTAATCACTGCAATCTAATAGGCGGATATTTTCGTTTTATTGGCTTCTAGAGCAGAACCTTCCATCCCAGCCCTGGCAGCCACCTGGGGACATCCAAGTTTTGCTCTTTGCACAGCCGACTGTGTGTGAGCACAGATGAAAGTAACCTTGGGCATAGAAAGAAAGAAAATTCAATGTTCCTGAAGAGTAGATGGATCCCGAGAGGGGAGTGATGGTACAGTGTGGGCTGCATGGCCATGAGCTGGCTTGTTGGTTGTTTACACGTAACTCTGCCTTGTCCCCCCAAAAACTGAGAGCACTGGAACCCATTTACACCCACTTGCCTTCAGTATGTTATATCCCAACTGTTTTTCTTTAAATCTCTGAACCTACATTTTTCACGCTTGCTAATGAAACTCAACTCATTTTGTTTCTAGAGACAGAGCCAAATCTGGTGAAGCAAACTCATTCAGGAAGACTGGCAGGAGGGACTAGCAAGCCTCCGAGAGAAAGGATGTGGATGGCATGTCACAGTGGGAAGAGCTGGGGACCAGGGTCTGAAGGCCACTGACAAGGGGACCCTGGGCAATTCACTCTTTGCTGAGCCAACGTTTGCTCATCCATAAAATGAGGGGCTGGAAACGGCTGATTTCTAAGTTCCCTTCAGGTTCCATGATGGCTGGGTAAAGAGCCTCGTCTTCAGAGCCAGGAAGGCCTAGCTTCTGATCTCTGACTCCATCACTAGCTGTGTGACTCAGGCAAACTTACCTAACCTCTCTGAACCTTTTTATTATAAAATAAAAGCAGTGACAATCATATCCTCATCAACACATATTATAATAACAGAATATAATATATAAATAGAACAATCATATAATGATAATGCAGACTGGATGAAGTAAATGTACATATGGTATTTAGTGATGTGCCTGGCGTAGTGTAAATCATAAATACTGAACAGTAAAAACAGCCATGAGTCTGTGTTTTCCGAGGCTTATGTCAATGTTGACAGAGTCCCAGATGGAGCTTGGGGTGCAATCAGGTAAAAAGTAACAAAGTACTAACAGCTTAGGGAATGGTGTGAAACCTTCAGAAATGAATGTTCAGAATGAAATTGACTTACTATCAGCTCCGACCCTGGGCCCTGCCTGTCCTGACAGGTGTGGACGCCACCACCACACTCACAGCTGTGAAACGTCTTTCCTACAGCCATATCAGTGGCAACTCTTGAGAGTTTAGTGTGCTTTTATGAAAGCTAATGACACTAAGAGGAGGAGAATGGTGCTGAAGAGTCAATTTTGTTTTCATTTTACACAGAACAGTAAGCCATTAAGAGCAATCTGCTCAACAGCGAGACGTCACGAACAAGCTGAGCCATCTCCCCTGGTGTCCTCAGCTAAAGAATCTCCTTAGAAATAACAGCATTTGCCAGACGTTTATGCAGAAGTGGATATAGTATTTAACAAAGTCTCGTATTGTTTATTCTGGAACACTGATATGAGAGTGATACACATGCCTTCTTCAGTATTCCCAAATACTGGCGATTTTGTTTCATGTCTGGCTTCTTTTGAACTGTTGTCACTGATAATGAAATACTAATTGTATATAAAGGCAGAAACATGCTTTTCCTGAGGTTAGGAAACATATGCAGCTGGCATCTATAAAATAAATAATTTCTCAAATAATGATAGGAACATTTTCAGAGTCTATGATGTAGTCTAACCCTACATTCTGATGAGTGTACAGATTAGAAAATATAGATACTGGAAGACAGATATATTTTTATCAGTTTTGACAAGTTCACTCATTTCTCTCTCTCTCTCTTTTTTTTTTTTCTTTTTGTGGAGAACTGGGTCTTGCTATTTTGCCCAGGCAGGTCTTGAACTCCTGGGCTCAAGTTATCCTCCCACCTCTCCACCTCTGCCCTCCTTAGTGCTGGGACTGCAGGTATGAGCCACTGCACCTGGCCTCGCCCATTGCTAAACAAGCAATTTATTGTTGCTCTTCCTCCCAACAAAGTGTGCGTGTGTGTGTGCATGCACGAACTGTGAGCCATGGACTATGCTTAACACAGCATAGAACGTGGCTCTGTATTTGAAGGATGGATCACTCCAATCCTAAGGGGGAAAATGGCCAAATTAAGAGCAGAGCTGGTGAGGAGGACTACCAGAGGGCTATGTGGCCATCATCTAAGGAAGGGGCTTCTCAGGAGGGCAAGTAAGCCCTCCAGAGGGCCCCCCAGCAGCATCCAGGGCCAGCCAGGGCCACAGACCCTGAGACAGGATGACTGGGTTCAAATCCTGGCACCACACTTACTTGCCATGTGACTTTAGCAAGTTACTAACCTAACCTCACCCTGCTTGAGTTTCCTCCACTCTAACACGAGGATAACAACTGGACCTACCGCAGGAGGGAACTGCAAGAATTAAATAATACACATAAAGCATTTACGACAGTGCCGTCACTATCCTTCTCCGGGTAGGTTCTTCTGACCTTCTTAATCATTCCACTTCATCGCTCTCCCATTTCGAGCATGTTGTTCATGCTCCAGTTCTAAGAAATCAAGACCACTGAGCGGCACAGCCAACACCTTCTCTCCCAACCATCGTGAGTGTGATCATTAGCATGAGTAAAAGCATATTTATGGCATTGTGCTAAGTGCTACACTAACACACACACAGCGGTCCTCTAGAAATTCCCAGCTTATGATGGACGATAATGATAAATCCGGAAACAGAGCACATGCATTAGGAAAATGCGGAAATTAAATATGCTGAGCATTTTCAATATATGCAAGTAAATGTACTATTATATAAAAATGTGGGCAGGGCGTGGTGGCTCACGCCTGTAATCCCAGCAATTTGGGAGGCTGAGGCGGGCAGATCACCTGAGGTCGGGAGTTCGAGACCAGCCTGACCAACATTGGGAAATCCCGTCTCTACTAAAAATAAAAAAATTAGCCGGGCGTGGTGGCACATGCCTGTAATCCCAGCTACTTGGGAGGCTGAGGCAGGAGAATCGCTTGAACCCAGGAGGTGAAGGTTGCACTGAGCTGAGATCGCACCAATTGCACTGCAGCCTGGGCAACAAAGCAAGACTCTGTCTCAAAAAAAAAAAAAAAGTTTCCTCATGCACTCTCACCACCACTTACCCTACTCCATGCTCCACTCTGAACAGAATGATTGCCTATAGTTTACAGATAATGGAACCAGGAAGCAAATAAACCAAAAGAGAAATTCCTGGTGCGGGCGATTTCTCTCCTGCTTCCCTCCCCACAGTTGTGTCTCAGCTTCGCAATAAGCAGCCCTGCCAGCCATGAGGAAATGGCGGGTAAGCAACTCCATCCTCTTTGCCCCCACGGCAGGGCCCTGGAACTCACACACAAAAGAGCCTTAGAAGCCCAGTCGGAGAAGACGCCTACTAAGGAAGAGGAAGAGGCTCTGGCTCTGAGGCAGAGGCTGTGATTGGCTAGGGTGGAGTTGGAGACAGTTGCTTTCCATGATTTTATTTCTAAGCCACAAAGGTAAATTATGATAAAACAAACATATACATTTTTTTAATGCCGAAAAAAGCAAATGGCAAAAACATGGGCAGCAAGCAGCCCCAGTATGGTTATTGAAACCGCTGAAGCGAGGGAGGTGTCTGAGCAAGGCAGAGACCATTGGAAACTCGGGGACGGTGGCCATCCCTGGGCGCCTGCCTGGTGGAAAGCTGCGCAATGAACAGGCCCCATGCTGGGAAGGGGCGTGCCGTGGACCTGGGGCCCCTCCCACCTCGCTCATCTGCACTTCCTCTCTGCCCACCAGAGCTCTGCGTTTGCTTCTCCTTATGCAGACTGCAAATGAGGAAGCAGGTGGAGAAAGAAAAATAAGCAGAGGCGACTGAGAAAGAGAGGTCAGAAGGTAGGGGGAGACCCTGGAAGAGCAGCAGCGAAGAAGTTGAGAAAAGAAAGTTCCAGAAGAGGGCAGTGCCCCACCTATGCAGTGCTGAGGGGCTTGGTAAGACATGGCCTAGTGGGTGGGGTGGGCAAGTTCACCCACGACCACACCAGGACGGCCTCATGGAGCAGTGAGCATGGAAGGCTGCCTTCAGAGGGGCCTGTGTGGCAGGGGTCAGTGAGAGGATGAATGAGCATCTGGAGCATTATTTTCAGGGATTTAGTTGTGAGAAGTGAAAACGGGGTGGAAGTAGTGGCAGGTGAGCAGCTGAAGTAGGGAATTTTTTTTTCTTCTTTGAGACAGAGTCTCACGCTGTCGCCTAGGCTGGAGTGCACTGGCATGATCTGGGCTCACTGCAACCTCCAGCCTCCGGGTTCAAGTGATTATCCTGCCTCAGCTTCCTGAGTAGCTGCGATTACAGGCCCACTCATCATGCCCCGCTAATTTTTGTGGGTTTTTTTTTAGTAGAGATAGGGTTTCACCATGTTTGCCAGGCTGGTCTCAAACTCCTGACTTCAGGTGATCCACCCGCCTTAGCCTCCTAAAGTGCTGGGATTACAGGCGTGAGCCACTGTGCCCGTCCATGAAGTAGGGAATTTAACAGAGGAGAGGGAAGTGGGAGCAGAGTGGAGGCTGCAGGAAGAGACATGGCAATGAGGCTCTATCCTCAGATTCTCCACCTGTCAATTCGAAGTCATGCTACATGCCAAGTAACTAGCATGCCTTCCTTTTCAATCTTTGTACCCAGTTTGCAAACATTATATTTTTTTAAAGATTAGGAACCAATCCTATGAATAAAAAGGAAAGCACTTTATATCCAGAAAGCTTGAAGGGCTTCAATAGGCAGTTTTGCACTTTTCACATTCAACTCTCCTATCTCTCACAGTTTAATTAATTTCAAAATATGAATACACCTGTTGTCAGTGTTTGAGATGGCATTTGGCTTGCAGGGCATCTTGGCGAGTAACAGAGAGGGAGCATCTGGAGACAGGCTGCCCGGTGTGAATCCAGCTCTGCCGCCTACTAACTGACCTTGGAAAGTCACTTCACTTCTCTGGGCCTCAGTTTTCATATTTTTAAAATGGAGACAATAAAGTTGTTCCCATTAAAAAAGTTAAGTTCACTATGAGTGTACATATTTGTTAAGTTGTATCTCACAAAGTGGTTATGACTCAGTATGTGTATACACATGTGGCGGGCAGGATTCTGAAGAGGTCTCCCTGGGGCTCCTCATCTGCATGCTGCTGTGGAAGGGGCTCTGCAGATGCTCCTAAGATCACTATTCAATGGATGGTAAGATGGGGACATCATCCTAGATCATCCAGGTAGGCCCAGGGTACTCACATCAGTCCTCAGAGGCAGAAGACAAAAGGGCATGGAGGGGTATTGGAAGAAGTGTGTTGGAGAGATAAGGCAGGAGGAGAGAGGCAGAGATTCTAAGATGGGGAAGACTCTCCCCACTGCTGCTGGAGTGAAGGGATCCACAAGCCAAGGAATGCAGGGGGCCTCTGGAAGTTGAGGTTAACCCCTGGCCGGCAGCCGGGAAGAAATGGGAACTTGTGTCCTCCAACCACATGGAACTGAAATTTTCTTAAAACCTCAATAAGCCTGGAAGTGGGCTCTCCCCTAGGGCCTCCAGAAAGGAAGGCAGCTCTGCTGATATCTTGACCTTAGCTTTGTGACGCCCTAAGCCCAGGGCCATCTGAGCCTTGCTGTTTGCAGACTTCTGATGCACAGAAACAGCGAGTCAATAAATGTGTGTTGTTTTAAGCTATTCATGTGGTGGTGACTTGTTACAATAGCAATAGAAAATGAATGCCACAAAAGTGCACCCGTGTGTGGATTTGCGTCAAGAGCCTGCAGGGCTTTGTACGCTGAGGAATGGAAGCCTTGGAAGAGTAGGAAGCTCAGGGCAAATGGATCGGATTTTATCCGTATCCATGTCCTTTGCAATTTACCCCCAAAATAGGACGGAGACAAGAAATTGAAAGCCAAGCTCCATGTTCTGTGACATTAGGAGGCATGTAGAACTGCCCTAAGCAATAACATATGAAAATGGAAGGCACACAAAGACCTTTGGTTCTCAGAATCAGCACACTAGTGCTCTGAGGGGCTCTGCACTGCACAGCAGCCACAGCCTACCTATGACCGCTGAACTCTCAGAAGTAGGGAAGATCTCCAAGGCCTTCCTGACTCTGCAAAAAAGAATTAGGGGCAGAACCACAGCACTTACTGGTGGGCAAACCATAGGATAGGATTGCACTGACAGCTGATGCCAATGCATAGATACACCATAAGCTTAGACATTGAGCCCTGGGCCAGTTGTAAGGCAGAGTCGCTGACCTTAGGCCTCCTGTGTGGAGATCAAGTGAGGCTGAAGGGGTCTAAGTTCTGCTGATCCCACAGATTTTTGATAAGTAGATTCATTAGCATCTGTAATTTAGGCCTGTGGGATTTTCCACAGACAAAAAGCTAGCAATGAGCTCACAATCAAAGATCAACAAGCACCAAGGACGCAAAGCTAAGATTTATGAGACTCAGAAGAAACCAGAAACAAGAGATCAGGTCCTCCTGTTATAATTGTCTAATACAGAAATTAGAATAGCCATGCATAAAGAGAATAAAATTATGAAAGATACCACCACAAAGATGAGGAAGCAGCTGCAAGTGAAAACAGATGCAGGAATGATAAATTCCTTAATGAATCGAGGAAGGTCAAAATGAAGTGCATGGAGTGCGGGGTTAAGGAAAGAGGGTAAGGCTAACAGGCACATCAGTTCCCCCAGAAAGACCTAGAAAGCTTAGGGACTGAAAACAGGTCGTGTGCATGAAAGTCTGTTCAAGGAGTCTAAATCTAGATTTTCCTGGGCAGAAGATGGAAAGTATACACTGAAAAAAATTAAAACTGACAGGCCTTACACCCAGGGATACCAGAACAGGGCAGAGATGGAATACCAACCTGAAGATAGGGTAAAAAATATGTGCACTGGACAAAGACCCCCGACCCCTTCTCTCACCCAGTTTAAGAATAACAATGGCCAAGCTTGAGCTTTAATGCAGGAGATTAGAGGACCTTTATTTTGAAAAACATAAGGGCCCTAGAAAAAAAGACTTCGTGATCACTGGGGGTCTCCAATACAAAACTGACTAGCTACCCAATCACACTGCAGTCTGGTAGCCCAGTGGTCAAAAGGCTCTACTCAGTCCAACAGAGCCTGCAGTCAGCTTAATAATAATTCACCCTTAAAGCCTTCAATATGAGGAACACAAAAACAAAGACATGAGAAACTCAAAAAAAAAAAAAGAGAGAGAGAGAGAGATGGAGAGAAATGATGCAGAGAACAGAGGCAGTACTGCTTAACGGTAGGGCATGGTATCTAAAGCCAGACTGGTTTGACACCTGGCCTTATCATGTTCTACCTGTGGGAGCCCGGGCAAGTCACTTAACTTCTCTGGGTCTCAGTTTTCCTATATGTAAAGTAAGAATGGTCAGTGGTACTGCTTCAAAGAGTTGCTACAAGGATCAAATGAGTTAATACATGTAAAATACTTAGAACAGTGCCTGCTCCTTTAGTATATAAATGCTAGCTGTTATTTTTCAAAGAAACTATAATTTATATCATCAGACAAAGTAAGAACAGGACACTAAAAAAGAACAGAGAACAAGAAGGAGTTTTTGGTAATGAAAAATATTACAAATGAATTTTTAAATTCATTGAAACATTAGAAGATAAAGTTAAATAAATTTTCCAGAAAGTGCAACAAAAAGATCAAGAGATGGACAATACAAAAGCTAAGAAAATTAAAGGATCAATATAAGACATCAGCTGGGTGTGGTGCTCACAACTTTTATCCCAACACTTTGGAAGGCTGAGGTAGGAGGATGTGATCACTTGAGCCCAGGAGTTGAAGACCAGCCTGGGCAACATAGTGAGACCTTGTCGCTACAAAAAATATAAAATAAAAAATTACTCAAGCATGGTGGCACATGCCTGTAGTCCCAACTACGCAGAAGGCTGAGGTGGGAGGATTGCTTGAGCCCAGAGGTTGAGGCAGCAACGAGCCATGATTGCACCACTGCACTCCAACCTGGGCAACAGAGTAAGACTCTGTCTCAAGAAAAAAATACAAGACATCAATATCCAAATAAAAGAGTTACAGATACAAAAGAAGTTCCAGATAGAACAGACAAACGATAATAATGGGGAGGAAATTATTGAAGGATATTTCCTAGAAATGAAAAACCCAGGTTTCCACATCAACAGGACTCACCACCACCCTGGTATTGATGCCCAACACGATGACTGATCATCATTTGAAAAAACAAAACCTCCAAAACACCAGCTATAAAGAACAACATCTAAAAGCTTTGAGAGAGGCAAAGGAATGGTGGGGCAAGGTCAGGTTCAAATATTTAGTATATGGCACTGGACTTCTGAATAGAAAATGTGGAAGCTAGAAGACAATGGAATCATTGCTTCAAAATTCTGATTGAGCATGATTTTCCATTCATATTTGTATACCCAACTCGACAATCAATCAAGTGTAAGATTGAAATAAACATATTTTCAGATATTTAAAATCTCAAAAAGATATCACTTCCTTAAGATGTCACAGAGTGTTTTCCACCAAAAACAGGAAGGAAAATGATGAAGCTGAAGATCTGGGATGCAGGAACAGAAAGGATGTTCCTTGTCAAGGAGGATGCCCATCCAGAAGAGGGGCAAGGAAAACCCTCAGGATGATCATGACAGGAGACTCTGGAGTGACAGCAGTGTCCCAGGTCAGCCCAACTCAAGGGGAAAGAGGCTCAGATAGAGCTAAAATAGCAACAATGGTGTAATTGGATGGACATATTTTTACAGAGCTGTTGGAAGATATGGAAAAGTCCAAATACAAAAACAAGTCAGGAGGCTGGGCACAGTGGCTTACACCCGAAATTCCAGCACTTTGGGAAGCCGAGGTGGGCGGATCACTTGAGGTCAGGAGTTGGAGACCAGTGTAGCCAACATGGCAAAACCCCTTCTCAACTAAAAATACAAAAATTAGCCGGGTGTGGTGGTGTGCCTGTAATCCCAGCTACTCAGGAGGCTGAGACATGAGAATCACTTGAACCTGGAAGGCTGAGGTTGCAGTGAGCCAAGATCACACCACTACACTCCAGCCTGGGCAACAGAGTGAGACTCTGTCTAAAAAAAAAAAGAAGCGGGAAATATAAAATGTTTTATAAGCAAATATTCATAGTACAACCTGGCACAGGTGTGAACAATATTTACATGTGCAAAGTAATTTAAAAATCTGGATATGGATTTAATAAAAATTTATGATGCAGCTATTCTGAAGGGATTAGGGAGAAAGAGGAAGGGAGAGCATAAGAGAATAAAAAATACATAGATAATGTCTAACATGAATGAACCAAGAGAGAAATACACACATATTACTTAGAATACCAAAAACAGTTGAAACTGAGAGTCAGGGCAGGGTCACAGGAGATGGCTGGTTTTGGTTATAAATCTTTTAGCACAATTTGGCCTTTTAAACTATATGTTACTTTGATAAAAAAAAAATTAAAAAAAGACTCTACTGTCCTAGGTGCCACTTATCAATGGCCACATTCACTCTGAGTTGAAGTGATGTTTAGGATGTTTAGGATGTTTTATGCAAGCACAGTTGTATCCACTAGCTAATATCCTGAGGGGTTGTTTTTCTTTAGATATAGACAATAGCTCACATTAACATTCCGCCAGGGACCAATATGAAATATATCTATCGTCAGCATGTGAAGGCTCACTAAAGTTAATGGGCTTTTTCACACATCACCTAAGCTGTATACCTAATATACAACAGCAGAAGCAAATTAATAAATGAACTCTGGAAGATTCTAGCTTCTCATTGCTAAGTTTACCATAATTTGCATAGTTCAGGGAGAGGACCCAGAATATACCTAAGGCAACAGGAAAATAACATTCGAAGGGGATTAGGTAAGTCCACATCATCTCACGCACAAATAACAGTGTGAGCAAGAAGGCAGCTAATATTAGCCTCATGCTGACCCAGGAGAGGGCTCCCTCCAACATCCAGCTCTTTGCAAATGGATTCCCAGAGTCAGAATATTGCATCTGAAAGAGACCTCAAAAATAGTCCAGTTTAACCCTTTCATTTCCCTAATGAAGAAACTGAGATAGGTTGACAAAAATAACAATTGTGTAATGTAGTCACTGCTGTCTGGACAGAGACTTCAACCCTGGACTCAGTCTGGGTTTTAGGTTGTGAATGACACATGGATGTTTCTAAAAAGGGATAATGAGATGGTGCTGAGTCACACAAATGACACCAGAAATAGAACTTACTATTTAACCATGAAGATTCCATTCCAGACTAAGTGTGGGAAAAGCCTTTAACCACCAAGCTACAGTGTTTTCCCACCGATGATCTGTGCCTAGAGAAGACTTTAATGAAAGGTGCAAATTACCAAGCACAGGTGCTATCTACACTAGAGCTCATCTGCTGTATTTCTGAGTCAAACAGGCCCTGATCTCATTGACTGAGCTTCATTTGTTCAGTGTTTCAGCACCTGGGTGCACTCAGTTACATCTAACCAAGGAATTTTCTTGCCCTTCCAAATCATTCACTGAAAATGTGCTACTGGCAAATATCAACTCTGATCACTACAGAAACGAAATGCTTACACTTCTACACACAAATGAAGACTCAATTTAATTCTTCATTTAAACAATTTTTTTTTTAACTTCTGATCCCTGCCTCCCTATCCATGAACAAACATTTCCCCAAGTCACAATGACATCAGGGCTTTAATAGCTCACGGTACAGCCTTTAATCAAAGACTTTGGCCTAAATAGATTATAGCCTCTGGTTCCCCCAACCACATGATGATTTGTTCCCTCATAAATTATTAATTCATTCAGCAGGCATGGTTTCCTCTTACTCTGCCACTCTACTGCACTCAGTCATATTTTCTTAAGAACTCAGTGAGCCTATACTTTAAAGATTATTATGTAGTATTTTATACGAATAGATAGAAAGTTATGAAACCCTCAAGTGAAACAACACTTCCAATCCTACCACCCAACTAAAGACTAGATCCCATTACCAATATCACTGGAGATAACTTTGTGCTCTTCCTGGATCTTACCTTCCAGACTACTCCCTCCCTAGGAAATGGTCCTTGCTTTTAAACATAGTTTTACCATCCATGGATGTCTCTGAACAATTTATTGCTTGAATATGCTTGCTTTTGAGTTTTATCAACATGGCATTGGCTGGGTGTGGTGGCTCACGACTATAATCCCAACACTTTGGGAGGCTGAGGTGGATGGATCACTTGAGATCAGGAGTTCGAGTCCAGCCTGGCCAACATGGTTAAACCCTGTCTCTACTAAAAATACAAAATCAGCCAGGGGCGGGGGTGCACACCTGTAATCCCAGTTGCTCCAGAGGCTGGGGCAGCAGAATCACTTGAACCCAGGAGGTGAAGGTTGCAATGAGCTGAGACTGTGCCACTGCACTCCAGCCTGGGCAACGGAGTGAGACTCAGTCTCAAAAAAAAAAAAAAAAATCACCACCACCACAACAAACAACAACAACAAAAAAAACCAAACAAACATGGTATTTTACTGCATGATGTAGTCTTTAGCAAATTTTTTTGTTGACAATAAGTTTCTAAGATACGCCCATGTAGGCCGGGCGCAGTGGCTCACGCCTGTAACCCCGGTACTTTGGGAGGCCGAGGCAGGTGGATCACCTGAGGTCAGGAGTTCAAGACCAGCCTGGCCAACATGGTGAAACCCCATTTCTACTAAAAATACAAAAATCAGCTGGGTGTGGTGGCGGGTGCCTATAATCCCAGCTACTTGGGAGGCTGAGGCAGGAGAATTGTTTGAACCCAGGAGCCGGAGGCTGCAGTGAGCTGAGATTGAACCATTGCACTCCAGCCTGGGTGACAAGAGTGAGACTCTGTCTCAAAAAAAAAAAAATGAAATAAAATAAATAAATGCCCGTGTTGCTGCATGTAGCTGCAGTTTCTCTGCTTTCCACTGCTGGATAATACTCCACTGTATGAATCTCCCATGGTGCATTTATTTGTTCTCTTGTTCTTGAACATTTATATTGTTTCCAGTTTTTTGCTATTGTGAACAGTATCATCATGAACAATCTCAAACATAGCTCCTCAAGAAATTGCAAAGTTTTTTCTAGTATATATACTTACAAATGGAATTGTTGAGTCAGAGGGTAGATGTGCATTCTGCTTTATAAGATAAAACCAGCTTTTTATCCAAAGTGGTGGCACCAAATTATACTCCCACAAGCCGTATATGAGTGATCCTGTTTCCTCATACACATCATTGCCAACGCTTGGTAATGTCAGACTTCTTAATTTTTGCCAACTTAGTGGGAGTAAAAAGCATGTCACTGTGATCCTAATTTACATTTTCCCGATTACTAATGAGGCTGAGCATGTTTTCATGTTTTTAGATTGCCTACCACCTGGCTCCTAATAATTTTAGGCAATTCATTTCATCATACTGTGTATCACACTATTCATTAACCCAAAATTCATTAGGAGGACGAAAATCAAGACACATCAGGAGACAGTAGGTGACTCTGAATGATTACTTGTCTTTGTGTAATGGGCACTGTGGCTGACGCTGCAATCACTCAACTCCACCCCCATTAAACAGCAGCCTGTGGCTTGGAGATTGGAACTCAACTCAAAAGGAGAGCATGTGTAGTCTAAGGGAATCCCACATCTCTTGAAAGTTCAAGACTGGAGATGTAAACCAAATCTGTCTAAAGACAAAAAAAGAGAGGATTAGTAGAAGCATCTTGAAAAATCCTTCCTTCCTCTCACAAGCAGCAATGGGAAGCCAGGATGTGTCTGACACTGGATGTGAAAGAGGAAGCACACGGACCCACCTGCTTCTGGCAGCCATCCTGGGCCCATGAGGAGAAGCAATCAGAGAGGAAAGTGGCCCGTGTGGAGGGCTAAGCAGACAGATGAGAACCACTGGAGTCCCCAATCACACTGCTCAACTGTCACACAGACCAACATGGAGCCTGCTATCTCTGGGTATTGCCAATTTAGGCAAATCAGTATGTTGCTTTGCTGCTTCAGGCAATTTGAACCTGGCTTTCTGTTACTTCAACCAAGAGCATCCTGATACAAGTTGTGTGGTTTAAAAACAAAAATGGCCAGGCACAGTGGCTCATGCCTGTAATTCCAGTACTTTGGGAGGCCAAGGCAAGTTGATCACTTGAGGACAGGAACTCGAGACCAGCCTGGGCAATATAGTGAAACCCCATCTCTATTAAAAATACAAAAATTGGCCGGGCACGGTGGCTCAAGCCTGTAATCCCAGCACTTTGGGAGGCCGAGACGGGTGGATCACGAGGTCAGGAATCGAGACCATCCTGGCTAACACGGTGAAACCCCGTCTCTACTAAAAAATACAAAAAACTAGCCGGGCGAGGTGGCGGGCGCCTGTAGTCCCAGCTACTCGGGAGGCTGAGGCAGGAGAATGGCATAAACCCAGGAGGCGGAGCTTGCAGTGAGCTGAGATCCGGCCACTGCACTCCAGCCTGGGCGGCAGAGCGAGACTCCATCTCAAAAAAAAAAAAAAAAAACAAAAATTAGCTGGGCATGGTGATGGGCACCTGTAATCCAAGCTACTCGGCAGGCTGAGCCAGGAGAATCGCTTGAACCTGGGAGGCAGAGGTTGCAGTGAGCCAAGATCACACCACTGCACTCCAGCCTGGGCAACAGAGCAAGACCCTGTCTCAAAAACAAACAAACAAAACAAAACACAACAAAAACAAACACAACAAAAGCTATGAGCCATGAGTAGCATTACTAGCATGTGTGGGCAGCTGGGCAACAGCAACAGGTGGATGTGTATAGATGAGCCTGAGATTCCTCATCATCTCCAGGCAGGAGTAGGTGAGTAGTGTGATGTGGGGATCAGGTAGCAGGGACGAGACTCAGAAATTTGGGGTTGCTGAGCATGGACTTTCTTTCCAAGGCAGGCTTTGAAAACCCTTGAACAGGATCATTCAGAATAGATGCTACTAATTAAATTCCACTCAATGTGGAGAAATCTCCTGACTACTGCTGCCACAGCCACTGCCTGACTGCTCTGTCATCCACTCTCTCTCAACATGTATGGGGACACTTTTGGCTTGCATCCGGTCATGGTGTCCTTGCTTACATGCAATGGTATTCTTGCTGTTTCTATTATGATGTTCTTTGTTTTCCCTTCTAGGCTGTGCATATCTTAAAGGAAGGTGTTATACTGTCCTGTACTTTGCAGCCTCCTTTCCACCAGATGTGACCACTGGTCCTGCTGGTTACTCCTGTGGGCCCTGAGAAAGACATCTACTGTCTCTGAGATTCAATTGCCTTCTCAATCGCAGCAAGAAGAACACTTCAAGACTGTTGGGTAGATTATGAGAATACATCGTAAGTGCTTTATAAATGTCTGTGGTGTTAATGCCATTGGGGGAGTGCATGAAGACCTACCTCCATGGTGGCCATGTGTGGTCAAAGGCTGAGTCTTCGCCTTAGAATCCTTCCAGACTAAAACACAGTCCTGTGTCCTGAAGAAGCTGAAATAGTTTTCCTCTTTAGGAAAAGTGAAGCATCATTAAATTATATTCTTAACAATAGAGAATCTGAGCAATAACGATGTAGCTGGAGAACAACAATCTTACCAAATCAGATTCAACATAAAACTAACCATTGATTCTCTGTTACAAACTACCAGCTCCATGAACCAGTAAAATGCAAAATTCATGGCCATTGCATGAGAAAATCAGCAACAGGAGTGCTAGTCTTGTCAGTACATTCCAAAATAAAACAATATTAACTTTAGAAATGCAAGAGCTCTCTGAACATAAATTCACTTTTTAATAACTTTGCATGTTCATGGATACAAAACAAGAGCTGACATTGTTTTAATATCAAAGCTTAAATTTCAGTGCTATGAAATATATCTAATCACAAGCTGTAAATGCAATCTTAAAGAATAAGAAAGATACAGCTAATTTAGAGTAGAACAGATTCCTGGAATAATTGTTCTTGGAAAAAGACCAAGAAATAGTTGACACTTCCCCCAAATCACATTATTTTAATTCTGTACATTGTTTTTTTTACAAAAGTACCCTAAACAATTGCATAGTTGTCTTAGACAAATTTAGAAACCATATAAAGTATGTCAAATTATTTTTTACAGGGGAAAAATGTGATAAACAGACTTGGAGGGAGGAAGGAAGGAAAAAATAATGACAGAACAAAAGGAAACCAGAAATCCAAAATGAGTCCAGCCAACAGGGTATTGTTTCTAAAAGAAAATTATCTAAAATCTGAACTACCAGAAATGAGAAGAGAAAAATCTGAATTTTCATTATTTGTCTCTTTTTCACCATTAACTGTGCTGATTCTGTCTAGGATTACCATCCAGCAGAAGAAACTGTAAACAAATCCAATCTTTCCAATATGCTAAATAATGAACTTCATAACGTGCCCACGACGATGGGTCTTGTCTTCCTGGAAATTGCAATCTACTTAATTTTTCCAACTAAGGAACATTGGCTGTGGTTTTGAAAGGTTACTGAGAAAGGGGTTTTAAAAGGTGATACAAAGCAAGCAAAATCTTGATGCTATTATTCACGGAAAATGAATGACGTTTAAAATGTTTTAAACTTTTAAGTGATGGAAGCCATTTAAAGGCTTTGTCCATCCTTCACTTTCATAAAAGGGCCATGGATTCCACCACGATGGACCATGTTTGCTCTTGGGCAATGGGTGGGGGTTCATGGTTGTGGTCCACAGCATCTCTACCTGGAGAATAAAAGCAAAGTTGTTTCCCTGATAATCACACCCCACATTCATCCATTGGCAAATCGTGTCACTGTCAAAATGCTCCTAATTCCAGTTACTTCCCATCTCTTCCATCATGAACCCTGGTCCAAGTCCACCTGCATCTTTCAAATGAAATCTTGTGATGGCTTCTGTAATTTCTCATTTCCTCTCCTGCCCCCTTACATCCCACTCTCTACACAGCAGCTAGAGTAATCTTTTAAAAATGACTTCCAGTTAGAACAAAACCTAATGTCCCCACCATGGTCTATAAGGCCCTACCTGATCTGGCCCCTAGCTCTCTCCCTGGCATCCTCTTCCTCCCACTCACCCTGTTGTTCTCCACTGCACTCCAGTGACATTGATCTTCTTCCCATGCCTCAAACATGCAAAGTTCATCCCCACCTCAAGGCCTTTGCACTAGCTGTTCCCTCTCCCTGGAATGCTCTTCCCTCAGATAGGCAAATCTCAATCCCTTCTTTCAGATTTCTCCTCAGTGTTACCACTTCAAAGATGCCTTCCCTGACTAACTCAGCTAAAACAGCCTCATCTCCCCAAGTCATGGTCTACTGCCTCACCCTTCTTAATTTTCTTCTATCAGTCATAATAATCTGATATTATGTTATACATATATTTGTAGACTTCCTCATTGTCAGGCATCCCTACCAGAACATAATTCCCTTGAAGGCAGGGATTTTGTCTCATTCATGGCTAAATTATTTAGCACCTAGAATATTCCTCAGTCCTCAGCAAATATTCACTGAATGAATGAATGAATCAATCAATAAATCGATTTTTCTCCTGTGAGCTGAAGACCTAAGAGTTATACAATTCAAACACATCCCTACTTCTTCAAGTGAAATATTTTAGATCATTATGAAAAGCAGGTGGTTGTCTATATGTGTAGGGTGATCCAAGTAGCAAAAACTCGCTCATCCTGTGACATGGAGCACCATCGTCATGTTGCCGTCATCCCAGGAGCATCCCTTGTAAAGAAGTCCACAGGGAATGGCAGGAACGAAACCCTTTTGGTGAGGCAGGTTCTGGACTGATGGTCTTAAACCAAATGCTATTTGCTATGGAGTGAATGAGTTCCCCAAAATTCATATATATGTTGAAACCCTAACTTCCAATGGGATGATATCAGGGTGGGGGGCTTTGAGAGGTGACACACGTTAAATGAGATCATGAGTGTGGGGCCCCATGATGGAATTAGTGTCCTTAGAAGAAGAGAAAGGGCCTGGGGCTGGCTCCCTCAGCCACACGAGGACACAAGGAGAAAGCACCACCAGCAAACCAGGAAGCCACCCTCACAAGATACCTCATCTGTTGGACTCTTGATCTTGGACTTTCCAGCCTCCAGAACTTCAAGAAGTCTGTTGTTTAAGCCACCCAATCTAGGGTATTTTGCCAGCCTAAACAGACTAAAACACAGCTCCATAGCAAAGGATGAAACAGTAGTGCCTACACACCAAAAGTGTTGTCTGATCCCCAGTGGAAGTTTAGCTACAAGAGTTTTATGAACTACAGGGGGCAAATGGGATTAAAACTGGGCAGGTTATCAGCATTTTCTACTTTTTTTCTCTTCAAGTTTCAGAACTGAATACATCATCTAACCACAAACAAAATTAGTGTCAAACACAGTTCCACTTCACCACAGCTATTAAGAACCCATATGAATCAAATTAATATTAAGCACAGGAGGTCAAAATCTGCTCAGCTGTCCCTGCATAACAGCCACTGAACTCAATGCAACGGAAATACAGATAACAACCATAGGCGGCTTTAACCTATGAATAAAGTCCCAAGTTTAGCTTGACAGATGTTTTTGCACTATTCTCTGGATATACTACCACCTTTATCTGAGTTTGCTGTTTTCTATTTTAACTTTTGTATATGAAAAGAAATAAAGTAGGACAAGAGAGAGTATGAATAAGGTGCTAACATCTGTTTCAAAAATATGCTTTCTCCCTGCTCAATGGGACAGATGTTTACTAAGATACTGAAGAGATCATGTTTATTTCAAATACCTTCCACAAATAATAATCTGTGCAATGGTAATATCTGTAACAGTACCTACTGTTCTGCACCAAATCCCTTGAATCACTGACTTGGACTTGCCTCCAAATACCAGCTGAAAGATACACAGTAACTCACCATATCAGCCAAACTCATCAATCTGATCAATATTCTCTTTCCCCAATTTACACTTTCCCACCTCTGCTCATCATATTCATTCTTCCTGGACACTCTCCTCAGCCACAAATGTCAAAATTATATCCACTGTAAGGGCTGTGCTCTACCTTCCACTCTCCAAGTCTACATCTGCCTCTCACTTCTCTGATTTTTTTTTTTTGTGAGATGTAGTCTCACTCTGTTGCCCAGGCTGGTGTCAAACTCCTGGCCTCAAGAAATCTGCCCACCGAAGCCTCCCAAAGTGCTGGAATTACAGGCATGAGCCACTGCACCCAGCCCCTCTGGCTCTTTATTGCTAACATGTCCTCCATTCATAGTGCATCATTTTAGTTTTCAAAGCATTTTCATGTAACAAGTTCAGGAGGCAAGACAAATATTATTCCAGGTTCCAGATGAAGAAAAGCAGGGTTTTTCCATGTTAAGGGATTATGGAAAGCCCCTGTGCCTCCTGATGCCCTTACTGGCTTCATCAAACAATACTGAGATATTGGCGTTATCTCTTTGATTAGGTTATAGGCTATGAGAAGAGAGAAAGTCTGTTTCCTGGTGCTAGCCTCATGGTAATTACTTGAAAATGTTTGTTGATCAGGATGGTAGAAATTGGACTCTGGTTCTGACTCACTATCTTTAGTAGTATGATTGGGCAAGTCACTGAGATACAGGCTCCTCATCTGGTGAAAATGAGGGTGTTGGCTTGAAAGCCAGAACTAATTCACTGATCCTATAATTTATGAACAATATGCTCAGATGCTGCTTCTCCTTGGCAGATATCTTCTGGTGGATTTCATCGTGAGCTCTGCACAGATCTCAGACTGTCACATCCCCAAATTCATCCTGTAAATGGGACGGAGGTGCTGGGCTGCCATGGGCCTATCAGAGCCTAATCCTCATAACTCCTTCCTTGTGGGGTTCACACTGGGGTATACACATTACATGCAAAATTCCACATAATCCTTACCATGTCCCACATGAGGTAACGTTATAACAACTATTACTTTGTCTATATCATGGCCCTTCGGGAATACTCACAGAAGAGTAAAAACTTTTCATCCTAATCCATGAATGCCATATTCCACCATGTTTCCAAAACTATACCTTTCAAACTATCATAACTATGGAATTTCCAGAAAGCCCCTCAAAGCTCCACCTTTTCCAATCCCTGAAGTTAATCATGTTGGTAATGGAACCCACAATTTTTCTTAAAATGGAAATTCTTTCCCATTTCCCTCATTACAGTCACCATAGTCACTGTCCAAAGTGAGGAATAATTCTCAAAATCAAAGAGCTTTGCTGTTCCAAATCATCAAGTTTTTTATTTCACCTTTCATTTCCTCCCTTATCCAATGCTACTCCAAGCAGACCCCTGGACCGTCGTCTTGCAGCTCCTTCCCTTTCCCTAATGCACCCACTCATGCTGGCTGGGATCTTGGCTTTGTTACACCACCCTACCTCTACTCACACACAGTGTTTCATGTGACTGTGTTTACAGGAAAAGCAGAGAGGAAGAGGAGAACAAGAGGAACTGGTGGAGGAAATGCCTTATGGCTGCTGAGACCTGTGTCAAAGGAAGTCCTTGGGCGATTCATGCAGGTCGGCGTGTGTATTGAATTCCTAGGGCCGCCATAACCAGTGCCTCAAACTGGGTGACTGAAAACAACCGAAATATAGGGTCTGACAGTTCTGGAGGCTGGAAGTCCAAATTTAAGGTGGTGGCAGGTCCATGTTCTATCTTAAACTGTAGGGGAGGGTCCTTCCTTGCCAGCAATTCCTGGCATTGTTGGCTTGTGGGTGCATCACCCCAGGCACATGCTCATCTTTTCCCTATGGGTCTTCACATCATCTTCCCTTTGTGCATGTCCATCTATGTCCAAATGTCCTCTTTTGATAAGGGCACTAGTCATATCTGATTAGGGTCTACCCATATAAATACATTTTAATTTAATTACCTCTGTAAAGAACCAATGTCCAAATAAGGTCACATTCTGAGGTCCTGGGGGGTTAGGACTCCAACATATCTTTTTGGGGAACAGAATTCAACCTAAAATAGCATGGCAGGGTGACTTCTTCTCCAATGTGGGAGAGGACCAGCCCTCAACGGAACACTTCCACCCCATACCCAGCAGGCCACATGAGGCCTATGCACAGAAACCCTAAAGACAGTCCTAGTGAACTGGTGGGACTATTGTGCTTCACTCGACCTCCCATCTCAGAACCACCCTGGGGAGATACAGCCGGCAGTCACAGAGGTTGCTGGCTACTGGTTTGTGACTCTGGGCTCCAAGAAAGAATATGACAAGAGGAGGAATCTGCTTTATCAGGAGAACAGGCATTCCTGGCCACAAAACATGTGGAAGTGGGTACAAAGTATGTAAAGAAATGTGCTTTATGACCAAAAGTACATTTAAATATAATCATCAACCCAAGGCCAGCTGCAGTGGCTCACACCTATAATCCCAGCACTTTGGGAGGCCAAGGCAGCCAGATCACTTGAGCCTAGGAATTTGAGACCAGCCTGGCCAACATGTTGAAATCCCATCTCTACCAAAAATACAAAAAGTACCCAGGTGTGGTGGCGCATGCCTGTAGTCCCAGGTACGCAGTCATGGGGTTAGGTGGGAGGATCACTTGAAGCCGGGAGGCGGAGGTTGCAGTAAGCTAAGATTACACCACTGCACTCCAGCCTGGGTGACGGAGCAAGACCCTATCTCAAAAAAAAAAAAAAAAAAAAATCAGCCCAAACTTCTCAACATTTGCCAAAACTGCTTGGCACCACCATCCTCCTGCTCTGCCTTTATGAATGCTGCTCTTTCCTGCCATCTTCTGATGAAATGTCATGTACCCTCCCATGCCCATCCAATGACCTCCTTCCCTCACGCCTCTCTGGGCTTGCTTTCCTGCTTCTGAGGTCTCTGATGCTGTGCAAAGTCTGTCCTTAGAGGCAGCAGCCACTGGCTGGCTGGGATTATAGGCATCTATGACACATGACAGGCCTTTCTGGCTTCAAGGAACTCTAGGGCAGAAATGGGCCCAGTTAACATTTTTATTGCTCATCATGCTCACCCAGTGCACGTACAGCAGAAATATTTGTTAAATGAATGAAACAGGAAATGCAGAAGGCTTGTATTCTACTCCCATTTTAGACTGCTTTAAAAAAAATCTCATAGTTACATAGGACAACAAAATTATAGCTTATTTAAATTCTTCAAAAAAATAGAATTTTGCATCTCATCAGTGCTTGGTGAGGAATCTACAGATGGAAGCTTTGAGGGGAAGGAGTTTGCAAAAAAAAAAACCCAAAAAACTATAAATCTCCTTGGGGTATACTTTTTCTGCATCCATTTTGAAATGAAAAAAAAAAATCCCAAAAAGGCACCATGGGAGGCTCTAGCCCCATGTAGTGGCATAACACAGCTGTCAAGAAAAGCTGAGATACCAAATCTAAGCTACATGATTTTTAGGGGGCCATGGGAGAGGAAAACGCAGTCTTCGGGGGCCGAGACAAGAAGAGACTTTCAGGGTATCAATGAGCATTTCATTATTTGCCTGTTGGTTTGACTGTCCCTGGCACTTTTTAAATGTAGACTATGAATTCAGGATATGAAACGGATTTGGAATTATGCATTCAGGAAATGAAATGGATTTGAGACCCTAGAGCCCATAAAATGCAATTTACCATTGTCTCCCTTTGTATTTATTAGATTTTTAAAAACTTATTTCCTTGTAAACTTCCTTAATGAAACAAAGTGAACTGCACTGGAACAAAGGATTTTACAAGAATGGGTGCTCTCAAAGTGGCCATGATCTACAAGTAAAGAAAGTCAGTCATGTTCCGCTTTGTAAAAATCTGCTCACAGTCCTCGGCGTCTTTCACAGTTTGGAAAGAGCTTCCGGAGCCCTGCAGTCCAGGCCACATGTTGTTTCCTGGCTGCCCTTTCTAAACCTCAGATAAACCATCTTTCAAGTGGAAATCAGAACAAATGACCTGTCTACCCCTCCAGACCAGAGATCATTACTATCCCGCCATTCGGATGTCTAGGCAGAAGGCATGCAGAGCCCGCAGGGAGGGTGGTGGCAGAGAAGAGTGTCAGAGGGTACAGGGGAAGGTCGGAGGAGGGAGAGGCATCCAGGGACGGCTGGTCTCCCGTCTTTGTGTCAAACGGTTCCCAGGGAGGGTCCAGCACTTCACAGTCAACTGCATGTTAGTGACATCCCAGGGGCTCTGACCTCAGCATTTCAGAATGTAGGGACCTTAAAGGGATCTCAGAGGTGATCAAGTCCAACCCGTTCATTTTAGAGTTGAAGCAATGAAGGCTTAAGCTGAGGAAGCAAAATGGCTAAGGTTGATCAAAAGTCAGAGCCAAGCCAGGCCCTGCAGGGCTCCTGCAGGAAAGACCACTCTTCTTTACAAACAAGGACACCCCAAGCCACATAAAGCCCCATTCTTTGCTTCCAGCTCTTGTCGGGCATTAAAGGTTTGATATCCAGGCGTGGCCTTGAGCTGAGCTGACAATTAGAGCTGAGGCCAAGCTTGCACAAGAGGTGCCATGGGAGCAGCAGAGAGACGCAGTGACCCTGGGCAAGAACCAGTCCTCCAACGCTCCACAGCCAAGGGTGGGGACTGTGTCACCTGTGTGTGCTGGTCTACTTCCTAGACAGGACGGCGGACCTGGGTGCACGTACTTGAAGCAGGCACTTCCCAGGAAAGGCTTCTGCACCCCAAAATGCCTGAGACCCCCAGGACAGCATCACTGCTTTGGAAGTTCCAGGGCTGTGCCCACACAGCACCCATCCTGATGGTGTCCATCCCACTATCATGGATGTGGCTCATGGTTTTCTGGGTCACCTCTCACAGCTGCGGGCCTGTGGGTTGGGAGGGCTCCCCTATTGTTGAATCGTTTCCCAGGAAATTCATCTGACTGGCATGCTCTGGCTTCAGGGGCTTTGCAAACTCTGCTGCCAGGAGAAGCTATCACTGAAGCTCCTAGAGGAAGACTCCCTCTGTGTGTCTGGCCTCTGCAGAGCCCTAACCAACAGGGCTGACTTCTTTCCTCTCTCTGCCTGGAGCCCAGGCCTGTGCCAACCCTCAAACTGTCCCGCTCGCCCTTGCAGTGGCTGGTGTTTATCTGCCTGCAGACACGCCTTCACCACAAGGTCACGGGTCCCCACCTTGCCTTCAGCCTCCCCCTGAATTCTCTGCACTGTGGGACTATGACCCAGCCCTGCCCCGAGGCTGTGTTCCGACCTGCTTGCCACCTTCACCTTCACTGACACCTTCACCTTCACCATCACCATCACCGTCACCTTTACTGTCACCTTCACCTTCACCATCACCTTCAACTTCACCTTCACCTTCACCTTCGCTGTCACCTTCAACTTCGCCTTCACCATCACCTTCATCATCACCTTCAACTTCACCTTCACCATCACTGTCACCGCCACCTTCACCATCACCTTCAACTTCACCTTCACCATCACCATCACCTTCACCGTCACTTTCACCTTTACTGTCACTGTCACCTTCACCTTTGCCTCACCATCACCTTCACCTTCACTGTCACCTTCACCTTCACTATCACCATCACTTTCACTGACACCTTCACCCTCACCATCACCTTTACCTTTACTGTCACCTTCACCATCACCTTTACTGTCACCTTCACCTTCACCATCACCTTCACCTTTACCATCACCTTCACCTTCACCTTTACTGTCACCTTTACCTTCACTATCACCTTCACCGTCACCTTCACCATCACCTTCACTGTCACCATTACCGTCACCGTTACCTTCACCTTCGCCATCACCTTCACCATCACCATCACTGTCACTGTCACCGTCACCTTCACCTTCACCATCATCTTCACCATCACCTTCACCTTCGCCATCACCTTCACCATCACCTTCACTGTCACCTTCACCTTCAGTATCACCTTCACCTTCACCTTCACTGTCACCTTCGCCTTTGGCAGGACCCTTCATTCCTAACAAGTGTCCATTCCCCCAAAGGGGCTGCTGACCTGCCCTCCTGGTGGGGAGGAGAAAGAGAGAGGAAAGACAGAGTCTTTGCCAGGGCTGGATGGCTTCTCTAACAGGGCACAGAGGAGAGAGCAGAGGGAACAGGGGTTCCATGAATATGCCGAAACCCAGCTCTAATTGAGGCTTCAACCTTCACTGAGCACAGAATGTGAACCGCAGGTTTCCTGAAAGGAGGAGCAAACAAGTCACACAAGCAACAAGCCATCACCGCGGAAATCCCGCTGCTGCTGTCGCCCCAGATGTCATCAGAGAATGGGGTGGGCAGGGATGAAAGCTCCTGGGGCTAAGAGTGGGGTCAAAAGCCACTCGCCACCTCAGCACCTTGGGCATGTTTCCCAAGCCCCCTCTCTAAGCCCCCTTCATTCATTCACTCAAAGCATCTGTTGCGGCCTTATTGCATGCGAAGCACAAGGGACATGACGGCTGGTAATGACAGTGCAGCAGCAGCAGCAACAGCGGGCCCCTCACTCGCGGAGCCCCCATTGGAGAGACTTGGTCACCTGCTCACACTACCTGTCCTATCCATACCCAGACACTGAGATAAGTGCCCTGAGGGAAAGGCACGCTTCTTTCAGAATATGTGACCAGACCCGACTCAGGGCACAGGGGCTGGTGCGTTCTCTAAGAAGTCATGTTTTCACAGGGCGAGGTGCCCGATCCAACCATCCGTGATCCTGAAGTAACCATCCTTTCATCCTTGACGCCTCTCTTCCTGTGCCCACATCCAATCCATCAGCTGTTCCCCAGACCACATCTCCTGTCCTGCCACTTCTGTACCTACAATGACACAGCCTGGTCCCAGCGCCACCATCTGTGCCTGGACCATTGCAGTAGCACCTCAGTCTCCTTGCTTCTGCCTTTCAAGTGCCAGGGCAAACTTTTCAAACCTAAAAGGTGACTCCCCTGCCTAAAGCCCTCCGGTGGCTTCCCACCCCATCCTGACCTCCAGGACCCTCCCCTGCTATAATATCTTATCTCCTTGTATCCTCCCCTCCCTGCCTTCCCTTCCCACAGCCTTCCTTGCTGCTCCAAGAACAAGCCAGGCCTGTGCTCCCAGGATGTGCCTTGCCTGGAATGTCTTATGCAAAGCACCCCTCCTCCCTTCTGGGTCCCCATTCACGCCTGTCTCCTCTAACATCACCCAGCTCCTGGCCACTCCCAAGCACCTCACCTGCTGGTCTTCCCTTCCCAACTCTCAGCGCCTATTTGTCCCATAGTAAAGTGATTTATTCATGCCCTAGACTGTAAACCGCATGAGGCCAAGGGTTTTGCTTAGTTCACTGCAATAGTCCCAGTAGGTAGAACACAGCCTTCCACACAAGGCACTCACCAAATGGATTGAATGGACAAGAAACAGTGCTTCCTCTTCTTTGTCTAATGTCTGACCCAAAACAGAGGAGGAATCTGCCTCCAAGTCAGAATCATTCCCCAATTCCAGAACTGGCTGTGCTGCTGATCAGGGAGGCTCCTCCTTCCCGCTTTTCCGCTTTCCTGCTTTCCCGGTGATGGCTGAAGGGAAAGGGCAGAGAGCAGGCTGGGCAGGCGGTGAAATGCCCTGAGGTCTTTGGAGTAAAGAAGGGCAAGGTGGCTGGAACTTAGCGAGTTGAGATGGTGCAGGACAAGGCTGGGGAGGAGGTCACTGGGGTTCTTGGCAGGAAGGTGACTCCAGAGTGCACAGGGAGACGACAGTGGCCGGGGGTGGATGTTGAGGGTCAAGGCTCAGGTAGCAGAGGAGCCAAGGGAGAGGCCTGGGTTTCCTCCCTGGTGAGAGGGGACAGTGACAGTACCTGCCTGGAGGGCTGCTGGATGGAGCACCTGAGGTGCCGTAGCCAACACCAGCGACTGGTGCTGTGATGAAGGGGAGGCAATGTTCTGGCGGGGAGCCCCCACTTCCCTAGCCGGCCTGTGGTAGGAACCAGGAAGTGGCGCGGTTACTGAACAGGTGAGCTCTGCACGCTTCTGAAAATGGCAAATCTGCACAAGAGGTAATTCGACAATCAAAATAATTAATCCTTAGGATTACGCTTGCATCACTGGCCACTCACAGACTGTCATTACCATCACTCTCAGCCTTCCCAGGTTCATTCCAGTGCTTTCACCTGCCAGTTTATGGAGTCAGAGCTGTTAATCAGGTGACAGCCAGAGCCACTGTCAATAAGGCGTCCTGTTAGTGAGACTCAAGCCAGAGCCAGATGACGGCCCCAGGCCTGAGGACTTCCAGCCAAAGCAGCTGATCTGAGCCTTTGCTTCTGAGTTTAACAAATTAAATTTTAATGTCGAAATTCACATTCAGCCCATTCACAAAAGCTGATAAAGAAAGAAGAGGAAACCGATATAATCTCACTATAAAAGTATTCATCAAGTCCTACAGTTTCTCCATGGACAAAGTCTCAAATTCATCTCCTTGCTTTTCGTGTCCAGGAACACTAACCTAGCCCAATCAATCACTCCGTAAATATTTATGGCATGCCCACTGTATGCAAAGCAGTGTGCTGTGAGGACCACAGAATCAATGTAGTTCCTGCCTTTGGCTCTAAACGAACACAGGAAAAGCTCAGAACGTGGCCTCATCCATCCTCAGCAAAAGACAAAGCCTCACAGAAGGAAAGGGAAAGGGAAAGCATAGGTGTTGAGCACGTCTGTGTACCCAGACCAGCTGAACATACCTCTCCCCGTTGAATAAGAATGTCCACCCTGCAGGGCAGCCACATACCCTAAATGAGACCCACAGAATGAGGGGACAAATAGGGGCAAGAAGGGTGCTGTCTGATGCAGTCAGAAGTGTTGGTATTGAGGATGAGGTGCAGTGCGGGAAATGGCACCTTGCCCATGCCAGCCAGTGACAGGCATCTCAGGCCCCAGGGCACACTTGGGTCACCCTGCCCTCCTCCCCCTTCCCTCCCTAATACCTCTCCTCTGCTCCCCCACACCCTGCTTTGTTTCTCTTATATGTAAAATAGGGATACTTATCTTGCAACATTATTTGAATAGTTGAATTTAAGGTAACTATTGCAAAGCTCCCTCCAAAGTGCCTGGTATTGATAGGCATTCAACAACTGGCAGACTAATGACTGCACCATTAGTCTTATCATTACCGCCCTGAGAGCTGCTGGCCCTCCCTCCGTGGCTTCATTCATTCCCTTTCCTGCCCTCCCCGCTTCTTCACCCACTGGCCTTATGCTCCTTGTCTTCTCTACAAGGCAATAATGACACTTCCTTCAAAGTCCAAGTCAAGACTCAACTTCTCCAAGAGACCTTCCTTGGCTTCATCCTTGTGCCAGAAATTCTCCTGTGTATCCGTGCTTGCAGCATCTCATACACAATTCACGTTACATTATGCTTAATTATAGGTTGTCTTAAGAATTTTCTAGATAATTACAAGTGATAATTAGTTGATGGTTTCATGTAGATATACCTTGCCTCCCTAATTAGAGTAAAAGCTTTTCAAGGCCAAGGATCACATCTGCGCTTCTTCATTGCCTGCTGACCCAGTGCCTTGAGGAGCGTGTGCGTCCGTATGTAGAATACATGCTGGCTTAATTACTTTTCAAATATTAAGCAGATAAAATTACCCAAGTGATTCTCCTAGTTCAGATTCAAGCATCTAAAACAGAATTGGAAAACTGTGGATGAGCAACGCTTATATCTGTTTAGAGACACCAACAAGAATTGGTGAGACCCTTATAATTTTTCATGCATTCCTTTCCTCTGCCCATAAAAGACCTGTTCTCCCCACCCCCCACTAACTTCCCCATTCCAGTAAATGGCATGAGTGGTCACCGTGTTTCTCTATCTAGAAACTGAGGGGGGTCACCCTTGATCTCTCCCTTTCTCCCACTCCACCATCCCATCCCACCAACATCAGAAGATTCTACCTCCCAGGTCTGTCCACATCCTTCATTTCCCCATGACTGTACTCTCTCCCCAGTTATGGCAGCAGTCCCTAACTGGTCCCTTCTGCCACTCTTCCCAGCTAATCCTTTCCTCTCTCAGCAGCCAGAGAGAGCTTCTAACGCCACACACCCAATCCTCCCCACTCCCATAGCAGTGAGCCATGATCATGCCACTGCACTCCAGCCTGGATGACAGAGTGAGACCCTGTCTCAAACAAACACAAACCCTGCAGTAGCTTCCCAGCATCCTGGGAGGAAAACCCAGGTTCCTTCCCTCCTCACCGCTGTAAGAGGCCAGGCATTGCGGTTCTTATCTAAGACACCTGCAGACCTGCCACACAGTGTGCCTGGTGGAGAGCGGCTCGGTCACATCTTGGGTTCTAATCATATCTAATTCAGCTCCTCCCTATGAATAACCACCACCCTCCACTTCAGAAGCCAGACGGCACCAACACCAAGTGCCTCAACAAAGAGCATGCTAAAATTTAGAACTTCTAAGAAATGAGAACAACATTTTTTAACCATTCAATAAAAACAACTGAAAGAATAAAAAGGTGTTTAAAAAACTTGGCCATTTTTCTTGCAAATTTCAAAACCAGCACTTCTTGTCGGGATTTTCCCTGGTACAGCATAAATGCTACTACAACTTTTACGAAGGAAGCGGTTGCGCATGAGTTTGTTCTATGTATTGGGTTCTCATTACAATTTAAGCCTCCAGTAATGTTTTCATTTTCTAAAAATTTCAACTCTAAATATTCCTATGTGAGAAAAGTGGGAATAAAACTCAAATGAGCAAGCTGAGATTCCCTGTGAGTTTTCAGGAATAGTTGTTAATCGGATGAGGCAGGTTGCTTACACCCTCGATTTGCAAACATCTTTATTCCAGACACAGATCTGCCGATGGAGGCCCATTTACTGGTACAAAACACCATAAAGCTGCTACAGTAAACAAACAGCATAGCATCAGGTTATCTTGTAAATCCATTAAAAACAGAGTAACAACTCTTCCTCGTGCTCATGAAACACACATACTCAATTAATTTATGGAAATTAAATGGGTGGCATGATTGCTGCAGACACACCAGCCACACTAAGGCGCGTCCACACCGCCGCTCAGAATGCAAACTCCTGGGAAGGGGCGGGAGTGTCCCTGTGTCTGGCAGATAAGCCCATTCATGCAAATGTCTATGCTCTTCTTAGAGACACATCTGTGAGGTCCAATCAGCCCTACGGACAGCAGTGCTCTAATCTGCCTAAAGACAGACAAATACTAAACTGGCAGTGAGTACTGATATGACATTTTATGACCCAGCGACCCTTGAGGGAAAGAGCGCTAAGGAAAATGTAATTCTCTTCTGCAAAGCCAGGTACACTTTGCAATGAAAGAAGCCTTGTAGCTATTTGAGATTTAAAAATTAAGCTCTAAAATACCCCTAAAAAGGGTATGCTATTCAGACATCTTGAGTTTCAGATTAAATTTTCTGACTGTCCTTACAGGATGATGGTGCCTGTTAAACAAACACATCCTCTACTAGAAGCAACACAAATTGAGGGTTTGGACCACAGGGCGAGTGACTTTCAGATGCAAGGACTCCCAAAGCGAATGCCCTGAAATCCTCGATTGAGTTCAAGACGGGGAGAAACCCGGCTCTGTGGGCTCCCTACCAGGAGATTCCCAGACCTGAAGTCTGATCACAGTGGAATAGAGAAGATCAGCCAACATTTTCTCCAAACCAAACTTCCTTTCATACCCGCCTCCCACTACAATTAAGAAGCAAGTTGGTGCCAAATGCCAGACAAGGTCTGGCTGGAGAGAAGTGGGTGCTGCCTCTGGGAAGGGAGGCCTCCCAGGACGTGGGTGGGGGTGCGTGGTGGGGATGGGATGCCTTCTCTCTGGGAGGGATGGTGTGGATTCTCAGGTCCTACCTGGGCTGCAGGTGAGTAGAAACCACTCCTGAGAAAGAGTCCACAGCCACCAGGCAGCAGAGGGCATGATCTCCAGCACATGGCTCCCAGTCTAGGGTATCTTGGAGCTGGGAAGGGGTGGAGGCCTCCTGTGAGAGCCTCTGAGACCTGGAAGGGGCTGGAGAAAGAGCAGCTCCAGGGGACCTGCCTGGGTAGGAGAGGGCACAGCAGATAAACAACACCTTGGCTGCCGGTCATGAGGCTGCCGGTCTGGGTCCTGACATCTCCCTTTAGCTCTTGCCTCTGCCTAATAACAATAATACTAAAAATAACAATGACAACCATGAGATTTAGAAAAGCTCTGATACCAACCATGCACCAAGCCTTGTGCTGCTGGAAGGGAGTATGCATAGCGGTTAAGTGCTCTGACCTGGGGCTTCATCCCAGTTCTGCCATGCACCGACTGTATGGCCTTAGGCCAGTCAGCGTCTGTACATGAAGGATATTAATCATTTCTACTTAAGAGGGTTGTTACGAGAATTAAATGGCATAATGCTCACCAAGAGCATGTAGTGAAGGTTCAGTAACTACTACAAGTTGATATCACATTTTTTCTTTATTTTGGATTTTCTTTAGTCCTTACAGGTTTGCAAAGCAATAGTGGAGAGAAGACCAGGTCAGTGAGAGTCCAAATGCCACCCAGGCCCTCTCCAGGACCGTGCTGGAACTGAGTCACCCAGCAGAATGGACACGCTGACCTGCACCTGGTCTCATTTTCCCTTCAACCTCTCTACCCAACTGCATCTCCCTCCTGCCTGAAATCCTTCTGGGGTCAGCCCCATGTCGTCCAGGATGATACCCACACTTCCGGCAAGGCGGCCAGGGCCGGGGTCCAAGGGGTTCTTCTACATCCCCTAGCCTTAGGGACAGGGGTGGAGAGAGAGAGAGGAAGAGCTTGAGGTTTGGTGTCACAAAGACCCAAGTTCAAAGTTTGCTCTTTTAGTTATTACTTGTGTGTCCAGGAGTTGCTGAATCTTTCTATGCTTCAGCATCTTCACTTGCAAAAATGCTGCTAACACCTACCAATGCTGTAGCTAGGCTCAGGCCTGCAGGCAACAGCAGCCACTGCCATAAGCGCCTCCCCAGCCCACCTCCTGCATCCTCTTGCGTCTCCTCACCTCATATGAGGCCCAGTTCTCAGCTCGCCACACTTCCTTCTGTTTTCTTCCCTTTACATATCCTGTTCCCTGAGCCTCGCCCATCCTTGCCACGCCTGCCCTGCCTTCCTTCTCTGCCTGGTTAAATCATATTTCTCTTTGACACTTCCCTTCCAGCACAACCTCCTCTGGGAAGGGCTTCCCTTGGGCTCCCTGTGAGTCCCCACAGCAGGGGCAGGCTTCTTCTGCCACCCTGTTCAGAGGTCTGCTCTGTTTCTATCTCCCCCTATCTCAGCATCTCCTATCTCTGGACCCCAAGCCCTAGTACTTGGTAGGTGCTCAACATGTGCTCACGGAATTGAGAATAGAAATATCTATATAAATGATTCAAGATCTAACTTGGACAATTAAAAACATACACACAGAAGTGAGAATCCGAATTTTAGCATTTCATAGCTAGAAAGAATATTCATATTTGTCTTATCCATTGCTTCATTTTATGAGAAGATGTGTCAACTGGAAATTTGCCGACTGCCCAAGATAATACAGGTAGGAGATGCTGTGCTTGGCAAGTTTAATGGAACTAAAATACTGAAGCCATGGCTGAGTGTCTACCACCTGGCCAAGTTCAGAGGTATCGGCATAGTGATGTGATTGGATATACCAGCAGGCCGACTCTCTTACATATGGGAGAGGCTTGTTTCTCTTAGCAGTCACCAAGAACAACCTAGAGGCACCCTACAGAGGCCCAGGGCCACTCACTGAACTAACAGCATGGAATGATAAACACCACGAAATAGAATTAACACAGTCACCTCATTGCCTAAGTGCGAAATGGAAAAAAAACAAGGAGGATACCAGCTTTAGAAACATTCTTTCTTTTGGGCGGGGACCAAGTCTCACTCTGTCACCCAGGATGGAGTGCAGTGGCCCAATCTCGGCTCACTGCAACCTCCACCTCCTGGGTTCAAGCAATCCTCCAGCTTCAGCCTCCCAGGTAGCTGGGATTACAGGTGCATGCTACCACACCCAGCTAATTTTTTTGTATTTTTAGTGGAGATTGGGTTTCACCATGTTGGCCAGGCTGGTGTCGAACTCCTGACCTCAAGTGATCCACCCGCCTTGGCCTCCCAAAGTGCTGGGATTACAGACGTGAGCCACTGCACCCGGCCTTAGAAACATTCTTTATAGACTTTTTTTCCCTCCAAAAAAAAAAAAAATTCAGAAATAGGGGAGATGCAAGGGTAGGTTTTAAATTATGTAATTTTTAAAAAGATTTAGCCTTTTAAGAGTCAGTCACTGGGGCTCTGCCCATCTCTGCCAGAAATGCAAAATTAATGTGGAAAAAGTGGGACAGGGAGAAAAGCCATAAAGCCAGAAGAAAAATGAAAACAAAAATCTAACCACATAAACACATGGGAAAATCTAAAGAAATCACATTTGGGCTAAGACTCAGAAAGGAAATTTTTACATACAAGGAAAGATGTGAGCAGGATGAGAGAAATCACATTCCAAACCTTCTTGCTCCTATACTTCCTCGTGGAGACCTTTCCACCAACAAAACTGCCTCCCTGGGGTGGATCCCGGGTGTGTGCAGAGGAGGAAGCCTCCTGCGTGCACGAAGCTCAGTCCCTGCTGCAGTACAGGGTACCACGGGCACCCCCAGGCCCAAACCTCCCAATGCTGTTGTACAAGTTCATGAGTGATCAGGCTCAAGGCCTCAGGTTCATGTCTCGATCCAAGAGTCTATAATTCCAACATCTACCTAATTTTATTTTATTTATTTTTATTAGTTTTTTGAGACAGAGTCTTGCTCTGTTGCCCAGGCTGGAGTGCAGTGGTGTGATCTCGTCTCATGTCAACCTTCGCCTCCCGGGTTCTAGCACTTCTCCTGCCTCAGCCTCCCGAAGAGCTGGGACTACAAGTATGCGCCATCACATCCAGCTACTTTTTGTATTTTTAGTAGAGATGGGGTTTCACCATGTTGGCCAGGCTGGTCGCTATTATTTTTAAGTAAACCAAATCTTCCCACTTCTATCAGCTTCACTATCCGGAATTGTCATTCAGTAGGCAGTTTTCAAAGGGAGGGCTTCTGGTGGTGGTTTTGTTCAATTGTGTTTGCATCCCAGATCCCTTGGGTACCTTCCTATTTTTATTTTTAAGAAAAACTTACTGTTTATTACCTTACTGTAAATCACAAAAATCACCTATGGTAATTGCAGTGTAAATGCTGAAAAAGTTTTTGATTGCCTGAAAGGATTATTTCTTTATAAAATACTAGAGGAAAAACTGTTTTTTCCCCTAGAAAATTTTCTAATAAAAATGAAGAATTTTTTTTTCTTTTAACTTTCATTTAAGGTTCAGGGGTACGTATGCAGATGTGTTATATAACTACATTTGTTTATATATATACATATATGTAGCCTCATGTCATAAGAGTTTGGTATACAGATTATTTCGTCACCCAAGTACTAAGCCTAGTACCTAATAGGCATTTTTTTCTGATCCTCTCCCTCCTCCCACCCCTCCAACCCTCAAGAAGACCCCAGTGTCTGTTGTTCCCCTCTTTGTATCTATATGTTCTCATTGTTTAGCTCCCACCATAAGTAAAACCATGAGGTATTTGGTTTTCTGTTCCTGTGATAGTTTGCTTAGGATAACGGCCTCCACCTCCATCCATGTTGATGAAAAGGACATATCATTCTTTTTTGTGGCTGCATAGTATTCCATGGTGTTCATGTACCACAGTTTATTTATCCAGTCTACCCCTAATGGGCATGTAGGTTGACTCCATGTCTATTTTTAACTACACAGAAAGATTTGAGATTACAAATAGAAATAAAGAGAGCACTAAGTTATGCATCTTAAAGATCCCCAAAACAGAGAAGTCTGGCTTCCTCATGCAGCAAGCATGTGCACAACTACACATGTGCACACGTACAACATGGAAGGTCCATGGATGCAAAGGGGCTTTACCCACCATCAAACCTCCTGAGCCACTTCTATGTAATTTTGGCAGCAACAATAAAAATTGCCCTTCTAGCAGAGGGACTCTAGGAATGAGCTGGTAATAATCATGAAATGGTTTAAAGAGCTGTACTATGTCTCAGCAAGGCCCATCATCATCATTTTTCTTGTGAGCCTACCTTCACTTTGCCATTTTACCACTGTGATTTTATGTAAAAGAAAGCACATCACCAGTTCAGGGGGAAAAACATATTTCATCTCGGTTGAAAGGTCTTTCTCCTATGAAGATGAGCCTTATGGACAAATAGCGCACTGCCCGAGGCTCCTAGTCAGACACTGTGCATCAAAGCTGCTGTTTTGTAAGGCAGAACAATCTTTTGCAAAAAACAAGACCAGCATGAAATGCATACTGAGTGTCAGCAGGGAGAAAAACCAATATTTCTAAAGAACGAGTTGATTAAAGAAGGGCTGAGATAGCAGGGTTTACTTTGCTTCTGTGCAGCAACACACTGTATTTGATATACCCTGCAAGAGAATCACATCAAAATGCTGCCCAGAGAGAGAAATATGCTTAAAAATGTAATCAGCATTCTTATAGCTACCAGGTCTAGGTCTTTCACTGGCATGCGATCACATCTTGCCTGGATTCACTCTGAAATTATTTTGAGGGCCAGGCCTGGTGGCTCACGCCTGTAATCCCAGCACTTTGGGAGGCCAAAGTGGGCAGATCATGAGGTCAGGAGTTCAAGACCAGCCTGTCCAAAATGGTGAAACCCCCATCTCTACCAAAAATACAAAAATTAGCGAGGCTTGGTGGAGCGTGCCTATAATCCCAGCTACTCAGGAGGCTGACGCAGGAGAATCGCTTGAACTCGGGAGGCAGAGGTTGCTGTGAGCTGAGTTGGTGCCATTGCACTCCAGCCTGGGTGACAGAGCAAGACTCCATCTCAAAAAAAATCATTTTGACATTCTAAAACAATTAGGTGTCATCCAATTCAGACTTGAGAAGAAAGCGAAATGTTCACACTAAGAGCAACAATTCAGGCCAATTAAGCTGGGGCCTGGACAGGCTGTGAAGAGATTGTTGATCAGCTTGAAATTAAGACAGATTATTTAAGGGAGAAATAGCAAATGAAATATAGATGTTGGAGCCAGGCATGGTGGCTCTTGCCTGTAATCCCAGCACTTTGGGAGGCCAAGGTGGGCGGATCACCTGAGGTCAGGAGTTCGAGACCACCCTGGCCACCATGGTGAAACCCTGGTCTCTACTAAAAAAAAAAATTAGCCAAGGATGATGTGGCACATGCCTGTAATCCCAGCTACTTGGAAGGCTAAGGCAGGAGAACCACTTGAACCTGGGAGGCAGAGGTTTCAGTGAGCCGAGATCCAATCCAGAGCATGCCACTACACTCCAGCCTGGGCAACAGAGCAAGAGTCCATCTCAAAACAACAAAAACAACAACAACAACAAAACAAATATAGACGTTAGGTGTCCTCACTTTACTCCAGGCATTCAAACCAAACATCTCCAACTGGCTACTATCAGAGGCCAAGTTTATATTTTGAAACAATTTCCCAGAAAACTGCAACTCTCAGAACGTGAAGAAAATCATGCACTTTTTTGCAAGCTTTCTTTCCATGAAGTAGTATCAGTGGGAATGTTTCATGGAAAGAACTGATCAAGTTATGAAAAAAAAGCTTGCCTTGCTTAAACAACTCATTGCGATGCACTCTCTGAGCTCAAGTCTTCTCTGCCCCACCCTCTGAACTTGGCCCCACTCTTGAGCCAGGAAAGCTCTCTTCAGGACCCAGCCATGCACCTCTAGTTGCTTATAATCTAATAAGAGAAATAAGATAGATGGATAATAGGTAGGTAGGTAGGTAGGCAGGTAGACAGATAGATAGATAGAAAGAAACAATTCTAAGCATTGGTGCTATTGAGCTTTAGGAATGGTGCAAAAACTAGGGACTAAAGTAATATCAAGAATGAATCCCCATCACTCATTCCCAACTGGGGTAAGCACTGAGGACTTCCTGGAAGAGGTGACACTTATGTTAGGTATAATTACTACAGGTAAGTTTCTACAGGTGGAGGTGGTAGGGTTTTGACAGGAAGGGGAAAAGGCAAGTAATGGAGGAAGTGATTCTAGGTGCAGGAACAATTTGAACTAAGGTGGGAAGGGTCTAGGGTTGCACAAAGCGGTCATGAGAACAGCTTGTCTGAATCAGGGGGTCGGTGGGAGTGCAGGAGAACAGGCCAGGAAGGCGGGTGAGGCCTCCTCTTGACCAGCGCCTCACTGTACTAGTCGCATCACATGCGGGAAAGATTCACTCATAACAGCTCAACCTCTCTCTAATTAACTGCCCATTTTCTGTTTTGACTTTCAAAAAAGGAAAAATAAGATAAAAACACCACCGTAGCAGACATAAGTTACTCATCTACAGAAAGTTTGGCCTCAATCTCCAGAGATTATTTAGATAAAATACAATAAAAATATCAATGATCTCTCCATGTTTTACATGGAAATAATAAGTGGGAGTGAGGAAACATCACACAAGTAAGCACATATACAATTTCAGAGCTAGAGATAATGTGATAGATGATTTGGGTTAGCTCCAGGCTAAAATAGAAAACAATGGTTTCGGTTGAACAGCACAGTTTCAGGGTTTTTCAACAATCTGTTTCCACTTACTTAGACAACTTGGTGATTTTCCAGCTCTTGTAACAAAACAACTGATATCCATGAACAATGCAAAACACATGTTTAAAAAACTGTCAAAATTTTATTTTCAAGATTGGAGAATAAGGAAAATATAATATTTATACCCCTTTTGTTGAAATATGAAAATCTATTTTATCCCACAAAAGCTGAGGATGCCTGTTCAAACATTCTCTGAGTACCTGACCCGGAATCAGGAGCATCAAGAAGTACTAGTTATACTCTTAGAAGAACCAAGGTCCGGCCGGGCGCGGTGACTACTAGTTATACTCTTAGAAAAACCAAGGTCCGGCCGGGCGCGGTGACTCACGCCTGTAATCCCAGCACTTTGGGAGGCCGAGGTGGGCCAATCATGAAGTCAGGAGATCGAGACCATCTTGGCTAACACGGTGAAACCCCATCTCTACTAAAAATACAAAAAAATTAGCCGGGCGTGGTGGGAGGCGCCTGTAGTCCCAGCTACTTGGGAGGCTGAGGCAGGAGAATGGCCTGAACCCGGGAGGCGGAGCTTGCAGTGAGTAAGATTGCGCCACTGCACTCCAGCCTGGGCGACAGAGTCAGACTCCATCTCAAAAAAAAAAAAAAAAAAAGAGAAAAAGAGGAACCAAGGTCCATCACAGCAATACAATTGTACCCTCAGATTGGGCTTTTTTTTTTTTTTTTTTTTTTTTTTTTGAGACGGAGTCTCGCTCTGTCGCCCAGGCTGGAGTGCAGTGGCCGGATCTCAGCTCACTGCAAGCTCCGCCTCCCGGGTTTACGCCATTCTCCTGCCTCAGCCTCCCGAGTAGCTGGGACTACAAGCGCCCGCCACCTCGCCCGGCTAGTTTTTTATATTTTTTAGTAGAGACGGGGTTTCACCGGGTTAGCCAGGATGGTCTCGATCTCCTGACCTTGTGATCCGCCCATCTCGGCCTCCCAAAGTGCTGGGATTACAGGCTTGAGCCACCGCGCCCGGCCTGGGCTTTTCTTAAAACCATGATCATCTGATCCAATCCAGAGAATGCTACGGGTAGCAGAGTGGGAGCCATCTACCGGGTGCAGGTCATAAGAGAGTTCACCAGCTGGAAGGAATTTAAATCCATCAAAAGCCTGGCCCAGCCAGGCACAGTGACTCACGCCTGTAATCCTAGCACTTTGGGAGGCCGAGGCGGGTGGATGACTTGAGGTCAGGAATTCAAGACCAGCCTGGCTAACATGGTGAAACCCTATCTCTACTAAATATACAAAAATTAGCTGGGCGTGGTGGCGAATGCCTGTGGTCCCAGCTACTCAGAAGGCTGAGGCAGGAGAATTGCTTGAACTCAGGAGGCAGAGGTTGCAGTGAGCCAAGGTCACACCACAGCACTCCAGCCTGGGTGACAGAGTAAGCCTCTGAAGAAAAAAAAAAAAAAAAAAAAACTTGACCCAAAGTCTATTTGTTATCCAGCATTTCCAAGGACAGATGAATGGAAGAAATGTCAGTGATGAAATGCTCCCCTTCCCCAGGGACCTCTCCCAGTGTCCTCCCTTGGTTCACCACTGAGCCCAACATGTCCACCACCTGTCAAACAGTTCACTTGCTCTTAACAGCAACCTGTGACATAGGCAGGCCACTGTTGTCCAGTTGGCCCTCCCAATGTGCCTGCAAACCAAGCTCCCCTACTCCCCGAGGATCCTGGCAGCTTCCCCTTTTTCCTCTTTGTGTGAGCACAGTCTAACCCAGCAAGGGCTGTCTACTTTCACTCATGGAGGTGGGAAGGCTTGTCTGATCAGATTCACGTTGAAACCACAGAAATGGCTCAATCATCAAACCACCACTGGCCTTCCAGCTCTCTCTGGGCCAGGAGGGGACTGGGGAAGTGTTCACTTGGGCAGGCCCAGTGCACAGCTTTGTTTTTGCACAACTCTACTTCATACATATCTGGGATCGAGTGAATTCTTTCCCTTGGCATATATGTCCTGATAACAACTTGATCAGGCTTAAAGATAAACACCTCTACTTCTGTTTACACCTTTGAGAAGTAGAGCCAACCTCCTGTGAGCTCAGAAGCTTTTGGCAAAAGCCATGGCTAACGAGGTATTTAAACTGAGGGCTGTTCCTGTGAAAAAGCCTGGGCACTTCAGAAAGGGCAGGGGCACATGGCAAACGCCAACAGGAGGGCATTTCCAGGGCCTGAGAGTGGTATCGGGGGCTGCCTGAGAAGAAGGACCTTCCACTCCCCTGCTGGAAATCGATTGTGAGAAATTAATATCCCAAAGGTGGTGATAGCCAACTGAAAACATGAACACAGTAAAAAAACTTAAGACACATAAAATAAAAGCAAACTGTTACACTGTACTTAGGATGTGCCAATCACAGTTCTAAGACATTTATATATCTGTGTTCATTTAATCCTCAAAACACTCCTATGAGGTAAGTACTATATCCCCATTTCCCATAACTGGGGGCACAGAGTGGGTATGTAACTTGCCCCAGGTCACACAGTTGGTTAGTGGCTGAGGCGGGACCTGAATCCAGGAAGGTGGACTCCAGAGTCCATGCTCTTAATCACAATGCCATGCCAGCTTTCTGACAGGTGGGTGATAGTGGGGATTATAGGGAGGAGAGATCTCCAGCCCAACACAGTTGACTGACATTATGTCTCCCCACAGACCTTTCCCTGGTGTCACTGGGTTGGTATGGGAACCAACCCAGGTCATGGATCTGGTGCACCTGCCAGAGGCTTCATGTAATTCATAGTTTAACATACACACTTCCCTTCACTGTTTCACTTCATATGGTCAAACATCTTAAATGAAATGGTATGGAAACAATCTTCCATTTAATTTTTTTCTATAACCATTATTAAATTATTAAATATAATGGACACTGGCTGGACATTTACTAAGTCCCAGGCACTATTCTAAGTGTTAGGGATATAAAGATGAACTTTCTAGAGGCTGATATTTGGAGCCAGTAACACAGAAACAACAGGAAAATAGCAGAGTTTAGACAACAATATGAACTAATAGTTTCCTTCATTCCTTCTTGGAACCTCTCTAGAAATTGTAAAGGTGCCGTTTTTTGACCCTTTTGTGTGTGGACAGGGCTAGTAAAAGCCAATCCAGTCATTCACTCCATGGAAAGTCAGCAAAATGATTAGAAGTAAAGAAAATAGAATGTGAAAATGGAAGTCTTAAATCTGAACCTGGAATTGCCTTTTTAAAAAATAAATTATAAAATTACCACTGTGGTTAACTTTGGGAAAAGGTAAGAGTGTAAGATTGTGAGATTGTTCTAAGAGAAACACAACAGTGTTGGTAAAATTCTAGTTCTGAGACTTGGAGGATTTGTGACTGCTCATTTTAGTACTATGCTTCATAACTTACAAAGATTGTATCAAATAATACATAATAAAAACTCTATCATTGTCCAATTTTTTAAAATCATGATTGCTTCAAAATAGAGGGTACTGAAGACTTAATGTATTAAAAATTCCTGAACACATGTTTAATGCAAAGTTTGCCAATGATGTGGTCTTAAATTAGAAACTTCTTATTAATCCAGGATGTGGCGCTGAACCTAATTACCTAGTAGCTTTGTTTTAAAGACAAACTAATTTAAATAGACAGATATATCAACTGAATGGCAAAGGGTATTTAATTAAAGTCTACTAGAATAAAAACTCACAGCACCAAAATATAACATAAAATTGTTAGCTATTTTACTTACCTATGTCAAAAGAAAGTTAACATCATTCATACAACAGTATGACAAAACTCAAATATACTAGTGGAAAAGTGGGAAAAACCTTTCTTACATTCCTGTTCCAGTAACATAAATAACTGACAAAGATCCTAGAGGCAAAAGACTGTTACAACTTTCTAAACATAAATAAATATTACAGTTGTATGGTGCAGAGCTATGCTATGGTTCCATATACCACAGGTCTGGAACAGAGAAAAATTTCAAATAATTATTTGAAATTTTATCTTTATTGTAATCCATCTTTGCCAATGTCTGCTTAATAAGGACTGTTTAGCCAAATGAGTTTTTTTTATAAGGGTGAGTTTAAAAGAAAAAAGAATGTATCAAAAAATAAAATAAATTTTGCCAATATAGGCCAAGAAAAACAAAACAGATGGTTTTAGGACGTGTCTACGTTTATGGAATATATTCAAAAATCAGAAGTGTTAGTTTTTTGGTGAAGTCTTGAGAGTTATCTATATTTAAGATCATGCTGTCTGCACAAACAACAACTTATTTTCCTATTTGTGTTTTGTTTTGTTTTGCTTTTTGTTTTGAGACAGACTCTCACTCTGTCACTCAGCCTGGAGCGCAATGGCACAGTCTCGGCTCACTGAAAGCTCTGCCTCCTGGGTTCAAGCAATTATCCTGCCTTAGCCTCCCAAGTAACTGGGATTACAGGTGCATGCCACCACACCTGGCTAATTTTTGTATTTTTAGTAGAGACGGGGTTTCACCATGTTGGTCAGACTGGCCTTGAACTCCTGACCTCAGGTGATCCGCCCCCACTTAGCCTACCAAAGTGCTGGGATTAAGGCGTGAGTCACCATGCCCAGCCTTATTTTCCTATTTGGATGCCTGTTATTTCTCTCTCTCACCTAGTTACTTTGGCTAGGACTCCCAGTACTATGTTGAATAGAAGTGGCTAAGAGTGGGCATCTTTGTCTTGTTCCTGATGTTAGAGGAAAAGCTTTCAACCTTTCTCCATTGAGTATGAGGTTAGTGTGGGTTTGTTATATATGACCTTTACTGTGTTGAGGTACATTCTTTCTACACCTAATTTGTTGAGAGTTTTTATCATGAAAGGATGTTGAGGTTTGTCAAATACCTCTCTGTATCTATTGCGATCATGATTTTTGTCTTTATTCTGTTTATTCTGTTAATGTGGCGTATTATATTTACTGACTTACATATGTTGAACCATCCTTGGATCCCAGGGATAAATCCCACTTGATCATGTGAATGATCCTTTTGATGTGTTGTTCAATTCAGTTTGCTAATATTTTGTTGAGAATGTTTGCGTCTATGTTCATCAAGAATATTGGCCTGAAATTTTCTTTTCTTGTAGGAGCTTTTTCTGGCTTTGCTATCAGGACACGCTGGCCTCATAAAATGAGTTTGAAAGTATTCCTTTCTCTTCAGTTGTTTGGGAGAGTTTTAGAAGGATTAGTATTAGGTTGTCTTTAAATATTAGGTAGAATTCAGCAGTGAAGCTATCAAGTTCTGGGCTTTTCTTTGATGGGAGACTTTTTATTACTGATTCTATCTTTTTACTCATTATTGGTTTGTTCAGGTTTTCTAAGTCTTCATGATTGTCTTGATATGTTGTTTGTGTCTAGGAATTGACCCATTTCTTCTAGGTTATCCAATTGCTCCTGGTAGTCCCTTATGATCCTTTGTATTTCTAATGGTATGAGATGTAAGACTCCTCTTTTATTTCTGATTTGAGTCTTTTCTCATTTTTAGTCTATTAAAGGTTTGTTAATTTTATCTTTTCAAAAAACCAACTCAGTTTCATTTATCTTTTCTATTGTTTACTAGTCATTATTTCATATTGCTGTGATCTCTATTATTTCTTTCCTTTTATTAACTTCAGGCTTAGTTTGTTCTTTTTTTCTAGTTCCTTGAGGTGTAATGTTAGGTTGTTTATTTGGGATCTTTCCTCTTTTTTGATGCAGGTATTTGTTGCTACAAAAGTCCCTCTTAGGACTTGCTTCACTGCATCCCATAAGTTTTGATATAGTGTGCTTCCATTTTCATTTGTCTCAAAATATTTTTAAAATTTCCCTTTTAATTTCTTTTTGACCCACTTATCAAAGAAGAAATTGGTGGTCTAAGGGCATGTTGTTTAATTTTTACATCTTTGTGAATTTTTCTGCAATTCCTCCACCAAAAATCTGTTAAAACTAATAAACAAATTCAGTAATGTTGCGGCATACAAAATCAACAGTGTTATTTCTATATACTAACAATCAGTGTTGTTTCTGTACACTAGCAGTGAATCACCTGAAAAATAAATCAAGAAACTATCTCATTCACAAGAGTTACCAAAAGATACTGAAATACTTAGGAATAAATTTAACCAAGGAGGTGAAAAGTCTGTATGCTGAAAACTGTAAAACACTGATGAAAGACATTGAAGACATGAATAAATGTAAAAATATTCCATGTTCATGGATTGAAAGAATTAATATTGTTAAAATGTCCATACTACCTAATATGATCTACAGATTCAATGCAATCCCTATCAAAATTACAATGACATTTTTCACAGAAAAAAAAAAAAATCCTAAGATCCATATGGAACCACAAAAGATCCCAAATAGCCAAAGTAATATCGAGCAAAAAAAGATGGAGGCATCACATTACCTGCTTTCAAAATCTACTAGAAAACAATAGTAATCAAAACAGTATGGTACTGGCATAAAAACAGACATATTGGCCAATGGAACAGAGAACCCAGAAATAAACACACACATTTTCAATTAATTTTCAACCAGTTTCCTAAAACACACAAAGGAAAAAGGATAGTCTCTTCAATAAATTATGCTAGGAAAACTGGATATCTACATACACGTGAATGAAATTAGACTCTCATCTATGCCATATACAAAAATCAACTTAGAATGGATTAAAAGTTAAATGTAAGATCTGAAGAAGAAAACAAGGGTAAAAGCTCCATGACAATGATCTGGAAAATAATTTTTTGGATATGACCCCAAAAGCACCAGAGACAAAAACAAAATAGACAGATGGGGTTACATCAAACTGAAAAGCTCTGCACAGCAAAAGAAACAATCAATAGAGTGAAGAGACAACCTACAGAATGGGAGAATATATTGGCAAGCCACAAACCTAATAAGGGATTAATATTCCCCAATTAAAAACTGGGAATAGACATTTCTCAAATGAAGACATATGAACGGCCAGCAGGTATATGAAGGAATGTTGCATATCTCTAATCATCAAGGAAACGCAAATTAAAACCAAAATGAGATATCACCTCACACCTGTTAGAATAACTATTATCAATAAGACAAAAGATAAGTGTTGGCAAGGATGCGAAGAAATGGGAATCCTTGCATGCTGTTGGTAAGAATGTAAATTAGTACAACTATTATACAAAACAGTATGAAGATTCCTCAAAAAACTAAAAATGGAACCACCATATGATCCAGCAATGTATCTTCTGGGTATATACTCAAAGGAAAGGAACTCTGTATGTCAAAGAGACATGTGCACTCCCATGTTCATTGAAGTATTATCGCAATAGCCAAGATATAAAACAACCCAAGTGTCTATTAACAAACGAATGAATAAGGAAAATGTGGGGCCGAGCACAGTGGACCACACCTGTAATCACAGGACTCTGGGAGGCTGAGGCAGGTGGATCACTTGAGGTGAGGTGTTTGAGACCAGCTGACCAACATGGTGAAACCTCGTCTCTACTAAAATTACACAAAAATTAGCCGGGCCTGGTGGTGGGTGCCTATAGTTCCAGCTACTCAGGAGGCTGAAGCAGGAGAATCGCTTGAACCCGGGAGGCGGAGGCTGCAGTGAGTCTAGATTGGCGTGCCATTGCACTCCAGCCTGGGCGACAGAGCGAGACTCTGTCTCAAAAAAAAAAAAAAAAGAAAGAAAGAAAAGAAAAGAAAAGAAAGAAAGAAAGAAAGAAAAGAAAATGTGGTATAGGTTGAATTTCCCTTATCCAAAATGCTTGGGACCATTAGCACCTCAAACTTTTTTTTTTTTTTTAAGATTTGGGGATATTTGCATATAGATAATGAGGCATCTTAGAGATGGAACCCAAGTCTCAACATGAAATTCATTTATGTTTCATATACACCTTACACATGTAGCCCGAAGGTAATTTTACACAATATTTTAAACAATTTTGTGCATGAAAGTTTTGACTGTGTTTTGACCGTGACCTGTCACATGAGGTTACGTGTGAAATTTTCCACTTTTGGTGTCATGCTGGCACTCAAAATGTTTTGGATCTGGGAGCATTTCGGATTTTGGGTTTTTGGATTAGGAATGCTCAACCAGTAAGTATCATGTAAGTATTCCAAAATCTGAAAAAACTCCCAAATCGGAAATACTTCTAGCCCCGAGCATTTTGGATAAGAGATAGTCAATCTCTCATCTCTTTGGATAAGAGATATTCAGCCTTAGAAAAAGTAGAAAATCCTGTTATTTGCAACAACACAGGTGAATCTGGAGGACATTATGTTAAGTGAAATAAACCAGGCACAGAAAGACAAATACTGCATAATCTCACTTATATGTGGGATCTTAAAAAGTGAAACTCATCGAAGAAGAGAGGAGAATGGTGGTTACCAAGGATTGTCAGGGAGGGAGTCTGGAGAAATGCTGGTCAAAGGACACAAAATTCCAGTTAGACATGAGGAACAGATTCAACAGATCTATTGTGCATCATGACAACTGGAGTTAATAACAATATACTGTATTTTTAAAAATTGCTAAAAGAATAGACTGTAAGTGTTCTCACTCCCACAAAATGGTAAGTATGTGAGCTAACACATACATTAGTCTAATTTCATCATTCCACAGTGCATACATATATCAGATATCATGTTGTATACCATACATATACACAATTTTGTTCATTAAAAAAGTGACTACTCCTCTTAAAATGAATCACAGATTTTTGAAAGCACCAGTTATCTTGTTATCTTTGCTTTTCAAAGCAAAATATTAATTTTATTCAGGAAGCAACAGAATATGGCATAGTCCATCACAGCACTGGCACACAGCACCTCCCATCAACACTATCAGGGATACAGTTGGCACTCGTTTTGTCTGAACCTGGCTCAATAAATGCTGGAAAATTTCCTAAGTTCCTAAGAGCAAAGCTGCCCTTTGTAACCACATGTAACGACCACAGAAGTGCCTCTCCCATTAGGCCCTTCATTTCTCTGTAGTAAGTTTGTGGAGTCACCACTTCTATCTAGAGCATGTGGTGCTCTTGTAGTACCATCTTGTAGCAAAGGGGCAAGAATAAGGAAAGGAGAAAATCATTTCTAGGTTGATTTTCAGGAGAGTCACATAGTAAGTGTGGATTCTGGCTTAACAGGAGTGCATAATTGTGTTTTCTCAGCCCACTCCCAGAAGCAAGCCTCCACTCCACTCCACTCCACACATTATTTGCTAGGTCAGGCAGCATAGTCTGAAGTTGCAAACAGAATCCCAGCACTTGGTCCTCGGAGACACGTGCACCTGCTGGATAAACATTTATTTCCCTGTAGAGGGACCATTCCAGTCCACCACATGGAGATAAACGTCTATCCAGTGAGTGCACGGCTCTAAATGTCCAGGCAGAAGTGGGTTGGTTTCAAGGTCCCAGGTCTCCTCCTGGGCTGATGGGAAACCCATTTCTGTCCTGTAGCTGGATCCCGCAGCCACCGTCAGCCCGTAATAGCCACCACGACTGAGAGGGGCCCACGGAGACTGCTCAGGCTGCAGGACATCCTGACGGGAAACAGGCCTGAGCACGCCGACCCTTCCTCAGCTCACCCCAGAGTCTCCCTTGGTTGGTGGCAGAGCAAGCAGGATGGGGAGAGGGGAGTGCCAAGACTGCACTTCCTAGCGCAGGTGGACACCCGCCCTGCCTTTATGCGGGTGCACACTACTGGCCACGTGCATGCTAATCAGAAATTAATGGTGAAAACGCCCAAGTTTCACCTGGTGCCAGGCACTGTCCTGAGCAATTTAAAGCATTTCATTTGATACTTACGAGGAACTCCGCGGGAAGGGGCCCCGAGGGAGGGAGCATTGGAACCCCCACTTCACAGAGGAGGGAATGAAGACCAGCTCCCTGGATCTGGCCAGAAAACATTGGCCACACTGCCTCTGAGGGGCACTTCAAAGACTGACATGATCTTACTTTTGTTTCATTCCCTCTTGTCCGGCTTCCAAGACCGTCTTCTCTCCCTGGATGCTTTATAACCAGTCCGCTCAGCAAAGTAGGTTTGGTTTTCTCACAAAGGCAGCCATTTTCCCAGCTATTGGACCCTCTAACTCTTTAATTTGAGCTAGCTCCCTCCTGTGACAACGTCTTCCTTCTCATAGAAGGCAGCATTAACCGACGCGAAACCGCTTGGCACAGATGCTGGAACTGCCCTGTGAAGACCCGTTGTGCAGTGCAAATTTCCTTTCCTCGGGGGTTCTGGATGGGTAGGGGGCAGCAGGTGTGTCTGGTGTCGGCAGGCGGGGGAGTCTAGCCCACACAGAAATCACCGGGAAAACGTGAGCGCTGCAGGCCTGCCCACAGTAGTCAAAGCTGAGTCCCTCACGAGTCCTGTTAGTTCGTTCACTTGACAGACACATCTTTGAGCCCCACCTGCCAGGCGCAAAGCGCACGCTGCGGGGAGAGCATCAAAGTGCAGATTCCTGGACCCCGTGCCAGTTTCATCAAATCAAAGTCCTGGGGGTGGAAATACGAGTATCTGAGCTTTAAATTAGGTCCTGGGAGAATCTGAAGACCATAGACCTCTGTGTCAGGGGCTGGAAGAGACCTGAAAATGACAGGAATGAAAAGCCATGTTTCTCATACTCCTGGTCCTCAGGTCCCTGGGAGAGATTGACCTGGTATCCCACCACTAATTACTAAAGACGACTGACCAGTTGCTCCACCAGCTCTCCAGGCTAGGTCTGAAGGGCCCTCTACTCCTTTCCCAGCTTCACCAGGCCTGCTCACATGTGGAAACCACCATAACACGTGTGTATATAGACTTTACTGGCCAAAGACCATCTTCTATTAGCTCTGCTTTCTAAAACACTTAAACCTGTCTCTTACCCAGTTTCTTCCACTGGGTTCATGAGCTGGAGACAATCTATGTAGTATTAGCCTACCATGATATTAATGTAAATTTTCTTAATAGTTTCTGAGAGTACCAATAAATGCATTGAGGATATTTTTCTATCTGTAAAATAATAGTGTTTAAAACTATATAAATAACATGGCAGAACATTCATAATTTAACAACTCTGATACAACTGCCATTTTTCATATTTTCATTTCCAGTCTTTTGTCACCTGCATTTATTTTAACATACTTGTGATCAATGGATACCTTTAGCGTTTGACACTTTTTCTATCCATATACTATCATGGGCATTTTGCATGTTGATACATAACCTTCCTTATTATTTTTATGGCTGCATAACATTTCACGAAGTCATCATGTCAGTTTACTTAATCTCAGGAGCAGTGGCTCACACCTATAATCCCAGCATTTTGGGAGGCTAGGGTGAGGAGATCACCTGAGGTCACGAGTTTGAGATCAATTTCCTTAATTATTCTCCTGTTGTTGGACATTTAATTTTGGTTCCTTCCGGCCTTTCAAATACATAAGTAGTAGCATTTAAAAAATTATTTCCTTCTCTTAGAATAGAATTCCAAATCTTGGCTTATCTAAGGAAAATAGGATCAAAAGAAGGTGAAACCCTGGACTTTTTTTGGCTATGAGAGAACATAATTTTTCACTGGAGGGCACCTGATAGGTTATCATTTACTGGACTCTGCTGTGCCAGGCTCTTGGAATGCTCACAACAACACACTTCCAAGTAAGTGCGAGTCTCCATTTTGTAGCGGTAACGTAGCGATGCAGGCATGGCCAGTGAGTGGGGGGTCTGGGTCCTTCTGGCCTGAATCCCACCCTGTGGTAATCCACAGTAAGAGAGAGGGAAGAAGTGACAGAGGGCAGGGAGGGACACTTCAAGAGACTTGTGATGGACATGAGAGCATTTGCCAAATCTTTCCAGCTCTGCCCCACTTCCAGGCACCTGGTGGACTTTGCTTCTGGTCCCCATGATTGGGTAGTGCCACACTGAGGCGGTAATGGGAGTCACTTCCAGATCAGATCACCTAATTGCAGGTGCAATCTCCTCCAGGACTCTCTCCCTCTGACACCATGACCTCAACATTTGACATGATCGTTGCTCCATCAGCCTGGGGCCCAGAGTGAGGAGCTGCAGGGCAGAATCCCAGGTGACCTGCAACAGCCACAGAGATTGAGCAAGAAATAAACTTCTGTTGTCAGGAGTCACTAAGATTTTGGAGTTGTTTGTAACCACAGCATAATCTGGCCCATCCTGCCTGACGTCTTTCAACTTCAAAAATGATTATTGCATAAGCTTCCCCTACATATAGGCAGCTTCCTTCATAAGGTGATTTGAGGAGTCCCTAGGGCACACCTGCCCCAAAACTCTGCCTGAAATACCTACTGGGAAGGACATTCATTTGGGCGAAGGACTATGGAGGGTAACACAGTGTACAACCCTAGTCATTCACGCCTTTACAGATACAGGCTCATCAACTCCATATAAGAGAAGGCAACAATTTGGTGGGCTGTGTTTGGGGACAGGATGAAGAAATGTTTAGGGCCCTGAGTTCTTGCCAGAGTGAGAACAGTCCCTTGGAGTTCAGAGTACCGTGTTGGACATGTGGGCAGCTGCCTGCTATCCCAGCTGCAGTAGGCTAGACTCTGTTGCCAGATTCACCTAGCCAACAATTTTGCCTTTGGCCATCTTGTCCCAGAGAGATGAGAATCTGTCATTCACATTAAGAACTCTTCCCTCCCAGAAATACCATCTCCTGGGAAGATGTCCCTAGGGGAACAGAGACCTGGGTTTTATAGCCTTTGTCCAGGGCTCAGATGCAAGCTCTGCCATTCACCAGTTAAATGACCTTAAATCCTGTGCCACGTCTGAGCCTCACATTTTTCACCCATTAAATGGGAATCAAAATATCTACTTTGTAGGATGCTGGACTAATTAAGAGTAAGAATGTGCTTAGCACACAGTAGGTCCTCAATAAATTATTTCTACTGCTTTTGTTACAAAGCAAGTGTCTTCCTAGGCTTATCCTCTCCATAAAACAGGAAATCAGCATTATTCCTCCAATGAAAGCAAGATGACTTTACAAAAGAGCAGGGCCTCCTTCTATCTGCTTTATCATAAACTTGGACAATCATTCTGAAAACATACTTTGTCTTTTGGGGTCACAGTGTTAAATGTCACATGTTTGCAATCCTTGAGAAGAACCTTTTTCCTAACTGGGCAGGCACTGTACCTTCAGCAGGACCCAGCAATTAAGGGGAAGGCTTGTGCTGTGTAAGCATGTCCCCTACACTGGAAGCCCTTTAACAACAGAAGGATGTAAAATATCACAAGGAATGGGCTTTTGAGAATGTGCAGTGCTGTCACCACCCCTGCTACCTCCGTGTTCATAGCCAGGTTCACTTTAGCGCACGCTGGACATTGATGATTTCCTAGATGAATTAGGTCAGAAGGGCTGATGGAAGCCAAACGTTGCCTGAGGCTCCCTCCAGCGAAGCCTCCTGCCTGCTCTGTCTTCCCCTCTCCAGCCCTTCACTCAGGTTCTTTCCCTGGTACTGCCCTTGGCTCTAACTCAGGAGTTGTTAGGTTATAGTTTTCTTCTTGTAGTAGTGATTTTCTAAACTTTTTGGAATGTTGACAACCTATCCTTGTTTTTCTGATGTGATGCTTTTTCTCTTATGCCTAAAGTGCTATATAGCACACACAATTATTTAATAGGATTTAAAATATTCCAGAAAGTATTCATAATAACCCCAAAGTGGAACCAACTCAAATATCCATCGACTGATATATGTATAAACATGACATGGTCTATTCATACAACGGAATATTATATCACCATAATGAATCACACCTGTAATCCCAGCACTTTGGGAGGCCGGGGCAGGCGGATCACCTGAGATCAGCCTGGCCAACATGGTGAAACGCCGTCTCTACTAAAAACACAAAAATTAGCCGGGCGTGGTGGCAGGTGCCTGTAATCCCAGCTACTCACAAGGCTGAGGCAGAAGAATCGCTTGAACCCAGGAGACGGAGGTTGCAGTGAGCCAAGATCCCGTCACTGCACTCTAGCCTGGGTGACAGAGTGAGGCTCCATCTCAAAAAAAAAAAAAAAAGTTAGGAATGAAGAACTCACAGATACTACAACACAGATGAACCCTGAACGCACTATGCTAAATGAGAGAAGCCAGGTACAAAAGGCCACATAATACGTGACTCCATTTATCTGAAATGTCCAGAATAGACAAATCTATATAGAGACAAAATAGATTAGTGGTTGCCTAGGCCAGGCAGGGGCAGGGGGTAGGACACAGGGAGTGACTGTTGGTGGGTATGGGTTCCTTTTTAGGGCAATGAAAAGCTTATAAAACTAGAGAAGAGTGAGAGCAGTACAACTCCACGTATACTAAAAGCCACTGAATTGTGTACCTTAAAAGGGCAAATCTTGGCATGTGAATTATATCTCAATAAAGGTGCTGTAAAAAAATCTTTCAGCGTGAGAATTTTATGACCTCCCTCAAAATAAATTTAAAAACTCGGGTGGTGTTTCCAAATTAGAGATGGGAAATGCCTTATCGGATTTGCAAACTCAAACAGGAGAAGTAGGCTGGGTGGAAAGGTATGGACGGGGCAGGAGCCTTCAGTCACCTGGAGAATGAGCCTCGCCAAGTGAGGGCAGCTGCTGTGCAGTTCCCAAGGCCTCTCAGGCCCAGTATTGCCAGGTTTTATTTTTTTGATGTTGTTTTACTTTATTTTTTTCCAGAAAAAAAAATTTTTTTTTGTTTTTTGTTTTTTGAGACGGAGTCTCACTCTGTCGCCCAGACTGTAGTGCAGCAGTGCGGTCTCAGCTCACTGCAACTTTCATCTCCTGGGTTCAAGTGATTCTCCTGCCTCAGCCTCCCAAGTAGCTGGGATTACAGGTGCCTGTCACCACTCCCAGCTAATTTTTGTATTTTTAGTAGAGACGGTGTTTCACCATGTTGGCCAGGCTGGTCTTGATCTCCTGGCCTCAGGTGATCTGCCCACCTTGGCCACCCAAAGCGCTGGGATCACAGGCATGAGCCACCACACCTGACCAAAAAAACAAAAGTATTTAATTTTAGTTGAAAATTTCTTATTTTTTTTTTTGCAACTAATTCAATTTTTTAAATAACACATATTTCATTTCTGCATTTAATGCGGAGTCAACAAATATTCCTGAGTGCCTCTTGTGCGCCAAGCACAGTCCTAAGCCCTGGGAATCCAGCAAAGGCCAGGGCCTCAGGTATGGGCTGTGATCCTGTCAATGGGAGGGTGCTACTGTGCAGCAGATGGCCCTGTGCAGTGCGCACTGAGCTGTCCTTGGAGCGCGGCACCTGGGGCCCTGCATTGCCATGGGAACCAGCATTGCTGGCAGCAGCACTTACCCAGGGAGAGGTAAGTCAGCATCCCAGCAAGCCACAGGGGCCCTCTCCAGTCCTCCCTAGAGAAGCATGAGTGTGCTCAGAGAGGTGGCTGAGGATCAGGCCAAGGTAGAAGAAATTCTTAGGCTGTGGGACCCATCTGTGAGATGCTTATCTTCCCATCTTTTTTTTTTTTTTTTTTTTCTTTTTTTGTCTTTGAGACAGAATCTCACTCTGTCACCCAGGCTGGAGTGCAGTGGCACCATCTCAGCTCACTGCAATCTCCACCTCCCAGATTCAAGTGATTTTCGTGTCTCCGCCTCCCGCGTAGCTGGGATTACAGGCACCCACCACCATGCTCGGCTAATTTTTGTATTTTTAGTAGGGACGGGGTTTCATCATGTTGGCCAGGCTGGTCCTGAACTCCTGGACTCAGGTATCCACCTGCCTCAGCCTCCCAAAGTGCTGAGATTACAGGTGTAAGCTACCATGCCCAGCCCCCACCTCTCTCTAAATGCCCAAGTTTAGACTTCTGGAGAGTGACTAAGGCACAGAGGCCAACCTGTCCTCAGGGATAGAATCTCCTGGTACATGACATTTTAACGAGAGCCTCATGGCACCACACAGAAGACTGACCTTGAAGATTTCCTTTTTTTTTTTTTTTTTTTTTTTAGCATCTCTTGCTAAATAAAACGGTGTTAACTATTCAGATGCCATGGTTCAATCCAGACTCCCTAGGAAAGAAGGCTCTAAGCCATCCATTTTATTTCATTTCCCGTTTTTTGTGGTTCCTGGGGAGAATGCATTGTTTTGGGGGTGGCCATTGTTTTAATGGGCTTGGGCATTTTTACCACACTCAGTAGGGACTTTCTGTCCCCCAAGAGATCTGATCTCAAGGAGATAATTCTCAGAAAAGCTCTCACAAATAACAGTGAGTCAGAACCACAAAATCAAAATGTTTTTAGCTTCAAAGTAGGCACCTAAATGTACTCTACTTGGTTTATGACAAGTTAAGAATAATCCGAAACTAACACAATCTAAAATTTAATGGCATAACAGGAGAACTGAACATGTTTGTGCTTTTCTAAAAAGAAAATTAAACCTTTTTCGTTCATTGGTCCAACCCAATAAACAACCATTAAAATGTAAAAAAAAAAAAAAAAAAAAGCACACTGCTCTTTAGAATGTCATAGGGTAGGTTAGATATCTGCAAATTCTTTGCTGTTCCTGCTCATTGAGAGGTAAAATCTAATTGCCCTCCCCTTAAAGCTGGGCCAGTCTTAGTGACTTACTTGACCAGAACTTGAATGTGGCAGAAGCACAAGCCTGGGTCTTTCAAGGCTGGCTCAGCTTTGGTCTTGGTTTCTTGGAACGCTGGCCCTAGAGGCTGGTTACCCAAGACCACCCTGCTGCGAGGAAGCCACAGCTAGCACGCCCTGAGCTGCTCTGGTCACAGCTATGTACGAGAGAGATTTGTGAGTGAGGCAGCCATGGGCGGACGGCCCTGGCAGCCAGGATCAGACAGAAGTTGCAGGAAACGGCCTAACCAGACAACACCCAGCTGAACCAAGTCAACCCATGGAACCAGGAGATAGTAGAACAACATTTGCTTTGGGCCACTGAGTTTTGGGGTGGCTTACAGACAACAATAGATCATTAGAATAGGCAGGAAAAGAGAATGTGATTATTTTTCATAGATCTTCATTTACAGCAAGAGGGAAAAACAGTTAATCTGGACCAATGGTAGCTTCCCATACATTCACCCTAAAATCTACTTCATAAGATACAGGTGTAATTTGAAGAGCACAAGTAATCACTAAATAAGTCAATAGTATTTACTGAATACCTACTAGGTACACAGCTAACAAATAAAATATCTAATCAGGAATAATCTAATTTAACAATTCCTGGTCTGAATGAATGAGGAAACTACAAACTATAACTCTTTTTAGTCAGAGAAAAGGTAAATAAATGAATTATTTCAAAGTCCTAAGATGAAAGTAACTATTCAGCATATATATTTAAGAACAAGGTTATCAAAGTATGTGTATTAAAATATACACACAAACAGAATATTTCAGGTTGTAGTCTTCTCAAGAGCAGGAAGCAATTCCATCGAACCTCTAGAAGTTTCAGAACTCTAAGGTTAGAGAAGGATTTTCAACATATACGTGTACTTGTCACGATTAAATATTTAAACATGGATGGAACTTCTATTGTAGCTTGTGTTTTCATCTTTTCTTACTACAATTTTTAGAAGTTTCATCATTAGTGTCATTCATTTATTGATTTTTTGAGACAGAGCCTTGCTCTGTCACCCAGACTGGAGTACAATGATGCAATCTCAGCTCACTGCAACCTCCACCTCCTGGACTCAAGTGATTCTCATGCCTCAACCTCCTGAGTAGCTGGGACTACAGGCATGCGCCACAATGCCCGGCTCATTTTTGTATTTTTTGTAGAGATGGGGTTTCACCACATTGGCCAGGCTGGTCTCGAACTCCTGACCTCAGGTCATCCACCTGCCTCAGCCACCCAAAGTGCTGGGATTACAGGTGTGAGCCACTGTGCCGGCCGGTGTTAACTTTTAGATCTGACTAATGAAAGGTAAAGCGGGAGAGATTGGGAAGAAGTGCCAGCACCATCTGCTTAGCTTGAGAATTATTATACATCTAAGAGTATATTATCCACAGTAGCCATCTTAACCTGACAAGACCTTCTTCAGGTGGGCATACTGGATGGAGCCACTGTCCTGCCTTCCTTTCTGATGATTCTTCCTGTAGGCTGAGTCACTGTCAGCCCCTGTGGCGAAGAGCTGGGGGTGATGGAGAGCACAGTACTGCTATGGACACACAAATGTATAGGGGCAGGGCTATCCATTTTGGGGTGCTTTTAAGACCTCTGGAGGTCTTAAAATAATAATAATAGCTCATCAGAATAGGCAGGAAAAGAGAATGTGATATTTTTCATAAATCTTCATTTATAGCAAGAGGGGAAAAAATAATGAATCTAGACTATTCAATTGTTTCTATTGAAAAACCAATTTCAATTGTTCTATGCCATGTTCCAAATGCCGAAGAGACAACAGAAACAACAGGCTGTGACATTTCTATTTTCTTATGTTCTCAGGTCTTCATCTTCCAAACTAAGCATTTCCCATGGAAAGATCTCATTTCCAGCTGCCCCACGTGCATGTCTGAATAGCCAACAACTCGTGTAATAAACTCTCTATAGAACATGCACCTACGTACTTGAACTCGGCTGACCTAAGAATCTCTCTGGAAAAGAGACTGACTCCGAGCTACAATCATTTTTATGAACTTTCAGGACATTTTATCGGTAATGAAACAGCAGCATTTTCTTCTTGGTAATTCTGTGAGGGTCACAGTTCAACAACTAACCAGCATTAACCACATCTGTACTGTTCGACACAACATCCAGACCCCTTAATGGGGAACTTCAGCTGAGTCTGCAGAGACAGCCATGAGAAAAGGCAGTGAAGGGCAGGAAGAGGCCCCTGCCAGGCCCTCCAGGGCTGGGGGGCACTGGGCTGGGCACTTCAAACAGAGAACCTTAGAATCTTTTCCCACTTTGTGGGGAGCAGATTTAAGGAGCAGACAGCTAAGGGAAGATTTATAAACACAATAATTTTTGTTTCTAAGAGTTGTAATGCAAAGCAGGGATAGGCATGCTCCTCCAAAGAGGTTCTCAAAGAGATCTTTAGAAGCCAGAGAATACCACATTTCTTTGCCTAACCCAAAAGTCCTGGGAATCTTCATTTGTCAGCAGAAGCTCTGAAAACAAGGCACTGCACTACTTTTTTTTGCCTAATGTGGTGGAAGACAGCCCCATGACAACAAAGAGAAAGAAAAATCGTTTCTCTTGTAAGTCAGAACATAATACAGGCTCATGGCTCGCGGTAACTTCGCTGTCGAAATCCTTGAAGGATCCACAAGGCACTCATCACTCCAGTTAGTGATCGTCTTGTGGGAACGTACAGTGAATCTCACTAGAAAATATACTGGAAAAGAATAGAAAGGGTGAACAGGCAGGTCCATCAACTCTGAAACCCCAGAGCTAAGGAGACCACTTGGAACTGAAGGAGGTAGATTTAGGATAAGTAAGAAAAAGAGCTAACTTTACATGGTGGTGGAAAATTCATGACATCACAAAGGACACTGAAGAGGCTGAAACTATAAATAAGCTCAGAAACGATGTAAAGTCACAGATCTATAGTGAGTCGTATCAAGGGAAATGAGGTTGTCTGACACCCCCTGCAGAGTCCCCCTTGGTGCCACCGTCACATGATAGACCAGGATCTGACCCAACAGAGGTTTAAAAAATTTTTTTACAAAGCATGAAAATCATCCTAAATTTGTGGCAGACTTCTAGTGTATGAGGATCTCAAGACCCAGAACCGCTCTGCCTCTGGTAGAGACAGGGCGCTCCAAGGCGTAGTTTCCATGACTAATACATCCCTAACTCTGCAAGCCGTGACTGTGGCAGTGCGCCCAGCGGATAGATGGGAAATGCTGGAACTGGCGTCCCCCACAGGGTGGAGAGGGTGTCACCACATTGCCACCTGCCCGCCCACTGCTGCCCAGCTCTGTTCTCCAACAGGCATCCTCCAATTTTATTTCCTATCCAGAAGAATATGTCTGTCTATCAGGGTGGGGTGGAGGCTGCTAACTTCAAGACCCTAACCCAAGACATAGCTGCTGTGATAGAGAGAACCAGGAACTCAGGGGCAGGACTAGGGAGCCTGCATTTCACTAATCCAAATGCCTTTGCCCCTGGGAATGACATGAGTGATGGGGCTGGGCTGTAACGAACTGTACACGGACAACGTGTTCAGGAAAGCAAAGTTCCAAAACCCACAGCAATCTGCCCTGCTTCCTTTGTCTTGCTCCAGCTGTATCCTGATGTCCCTTCTAAAGCTATTTTTAGTAACAATCATTATTCAACCAAGAGGAACAGAAATTGACATCAAATGCATTCACAGAGGGGCAGGAGACTGCCCACAGATGGCCTTTCAAAGGCCTCTTTCCCCACGCCGACCCCTTCTCACCTTGTATCAGTGGTGGTTAGAAGCCTGGAACTCCCGGCCCAGTTTAGTCAAACTCAATGAGGTATTGCTTATCGTGGTGACCACCTGGGAATTTCCCAGGCCCCTGGAGGACATATGTTTTTCAGATTCTAAAAACAAAAGTCCACAGCAATGACATCAGAGTCTCCGCTATAAATTGCATGTGCATTTTAACCAGCCCTTACTTTGCTTCTTGCTATGCCAATTGCTGTGGCTGCCAGTCAGGAAAAGGAAGCCTTCTCGAGCACATGCGTGTTTTATGCATTGTCTCATACAGGAAAAAATAGATAAAGGGATGATCTGGGTGCCTCCAGTTGCCAACTCGTGCTAGCAGGGAGAAACACAACTGGGCCTAGGACCATGTAAGAAGGCCCGCAGCAGCCTGCACCCCTGCATCTCCCGGGAAACCCTCCTCACCGGCCGTCTCTAACCCATCCCCGGCCATAAGCAAATGGGGGATGTTTCCACATGGCCCCAGCGTTAATCACATTATTTCTGCCTCCATATAACTTAAGGGTATAACTAAGAACTGCATCTCCATCTCTTGATTAAAATGACACATTCCAGACTTCTGGGAAGTTTTTCTACAGAAGAATTCCTGCATGGCATGGGAAATTGGATTTGTGGTCATCTAAATGATTCCTTTCCTACGAGGAGAGTCTATTGTTTTATTTCTCAGGCAGCGAGCTTCTTCAGAACTCCTTGTCATAGGAATTCAAGAGTTGCTATGTGGGTATCAACAGCGCTCTTTGGAGAAGCAGACACAGAAAGATACACACAACATAGGAATGACTTTTTTTTTTTTTTTAAGAGATAGATTGAGAGAGAGAGAGAGAGGGTCTGGCTCTGTTGCCCAGGTTGGAGTGCAGTGGTGTGATCATAGCTCACTGCAACCTCAACTTCATGGGCGCAAGCAATCCTCCCACCTCAGCCTCCCAAGCAGCTGGGAATAGAGGTACACACCATCATGCTTGGCTAATTTTTTAAATTTTGATTTGTTTTGTTTTTTGTTTTTTTGTTTTTTGAGATGGAGTCTCACTCTGTTGCCCAGGCTGGAGTGCAGTGGCGTGATCTTGGCTCACTGCAACCTCTGCCTCCTGGGTTCAAGCCATTCTACTGTCTCACCCTCCCAAGTAGCTAGACCTGGGTAATTTTTTTTTTTTTTTTTTTTTTTTTGGTATTTTTAGTAGAGATGGGGTTTCACTATGTTGGCCAGGCTGGTCTCGAACTCCTGACCTCAAGTGATCCTCCCACCTTAGCCTCCCAAAGTGCTGGGATTACAGGCATTAGCCACTGTGCCCGGCCTAATTTTTAAATTTTTAGCAGAGACGCAGCTTTTGCTATGTGGCCCAGGCTGATCTCAAACTACTGGCCTCAAGTGATCCTCCTGCCTTGGCATCCTACATTGCTGGGATTATAGGGGTGAGCCACCATGCCTGGCCAGATGACTTTTTAAAGGACATCACAGTTTGATGTTGACTGATCAACCCAGAGGAATGAAGTGGACACCTTGGTCATTAGCTGTCCCCCCATCTACCCCTGCACCCCACTTAGGGGCACACAGGCCACCCCACCACCTGCCAGGCTCGCTGAGCTTACCTATTCTAGAGGCTCCCACCCTGAGGTTCTCTCTAGCTGCCTCTGCTCCAAGTTCCCTGGAAACCCCAACTCTTCCCATATCAGTTTACAGGCAGCATTCACCAGCGAGGGCTGCCCACACATGTGCAAAGCTTGCTCACACTCCACTGTCACACAATACAAGGTGTCTTGTTCTTCTGTGACTCATACTGTCCCTCCAACAAAGTCTCCAAACTTCCAGTCACCACCACAGAAACAAGACATTTGCCTCCCTCCTCACCCTATGGAAAATGTTAACAGCTGGTGAAGAAGGGCATCTCTTATTTTGTTTCTAAGTCTTGCTGCCACCATCAAATGGTGACTTGGAGCTCTGGCATCTAGGCAGAAGAACAGCAGGAGCCACACCTTCTACATTATGATGAAATCAACAATTTGTTTTCCATAATGTCCTTTCATCAACACTGTTGGAGAAATACCTTTATTCTGCATTTCTCTACGATATAATACAGGTCAGCACAACTCTGGTAAACAGTTAAGAACAGTGGTTCCTGGCCATTGCATAGATGCATGTATAGAAACTATCTCGAGACCAGCCTGACCAACATGGAGAAACTCTGTCTCTACTAAAAACACAAAATTAGCCGGGCATGGTGGTGCATGCCTGTAATCTACTCGGGAGGCTGAGGCAGGAGAATCGTTTGAACCTGGGAGATGGAGGTTGCGGTGAGCTGAGATAATGCCACTGCACTCCAGCCTGGGCAACAAGAGTGAAACTCCGTCTTAAAAAAAAAAAAAAAATTCCACCCACATTTGCTAGTAGCTGTATTTTACATCTTTTGGTTATTGAGGAAATACATAGTTATATTGTAAATTCAGTGATGCTTTTAATTGAGTTGATGTTTGATTAGTCACAACAGGATCTATATGCACTTGGAGAAGGCACTAGCACTCACATCTACACAAGACGCACCATTCATTGTTTACAGACCATGCTGGGTCCTTGATCCCTTGCAGGAACCCCACAACCCGCACCTGCCCCAGGCCAAGCCCCACATACTGAGAACTCCTGTGGTCTATCCTCTTTTGTGATTTCTTTAAAACCAAAATTTTAACTAGATAATCCCAAAAGAATTTTTTGAATTGACATTTTCAAGAGGGAAAAAAGCAAAATCATTTATTATTAATTTTTTCCTTTCATGCTACTCTTATATTCCTGTTATTATGTCAAGCAATGTAACAGATACCAACAAAAGAGATTTTCTACCATTTCATGTTGTCCACCCATCCACGAACATTAAATAAAAACAGATACTAACGAATTGCAACACTCTCTGCTCTTGGGGACTATTAGAGTCTAATTAAAGCCCACAAGATCAATGCTACACCGAATGAAAAAAATCACCATGGGAACTATGAAGAGGAAAAAGATGTTTGCTAGCAATCACATAAAATTACCCCGAATAATCCTCCCTTCTTCTACCTATCCCACTTCTGCAAAAATACTCCTCCAGGCATACACATAAATAAATGTCAATAACCAGATTCTACACACACCAACTGCAGAAAGAGGAGGGATATCTGCCTGAGAGTATGGGATGGAAAGTGGGGGGCAGGTCGTCTGCTATTTGTTTATCTTTCCTGCAAAGCCAGTCTAAGCAGATACACTCACGAGCCTTTTATGAGTTGGTTATCTTGGCATTCGTTTTAATTTGTCCAAATTTGCTTCTCCTTGGCCCTGGGGCAGACACAACCCAGCCCCCCAGCCGTAAAATCTCAGCATGGCAGTTGAGGCTCGGTGGTCAGGGGACAGTCTCTCAACGCTGCATTTGGTTGAGGGGGCAAGTGGTAGGGGCCAGGTAGCGGCCAGTGGATGAGACCCACTCAGAAACAGTAAAACCAGGAACACAAAATCTATTCAGGATCTACATGTCAGACCCCAAAGAGATCCCCAATGCCAAGGGCAATTTAGTCCCAGGCATAATTTTTGACATGAATATCACTGACAACAGTTCACGTAAAATCACATTTCCATCATTTCAGGATTATGAAAAAAGCAGTGGTATAATACTTAAATGATTGATAAACAGTCCAGTGAATACTGTAACATCTTTACTTAATTTTCATGTATTCTTACTTGCTGACAAAGGCAGCAAGTAAGAACAGTACCAGCTTTACTGTCCGTTTTAAAACATGATAGGATAGTTCTCCAGAATTCTTAGAGCAAATTTCCAGTTTCATATTCCAGTTCCAGAAAATGGCATTCCCAAATGATCACAAAACAGATATTACAACACCAGCTAGCATTCCCACTCCTGGGCTCCATTTCTATTTGTTGTGGCCAAACAAATTAAGTTCCCAGAGCCCAGGCTGGAAGCCCTGATAAACACCTCAACCACAGAACCTCCATCTGTGGCCCACTCGGGTGCCAACAAAGTGCCCATCACAACTCAGTCTTTTTTTTTTTTTTTTAAGGAGTTTCACTCTTGTCACCCAGGCTGGAATGCAATGGTGCAATCTTGGCTCACTGCAACCTCCACCTCCCAAGTTCAAGTGATTCTCCTGCCTCAGCTCACCTGGGTAATTAACTTTTTTTTTTTTTGTATTTTTAGTAGAGATGGAGTTTCCCCATGTTGGCCAGGCTGCTCTCGAACTCCTGACATCAGGTGATCCACCCACCTTGGCCTTCCGAAGGGCCGGGATTACAGGCGTGAGCCACCGTGCCGGCCTACAACTCAGTCTTTGTACCAGCACATGTAATGCGATTACTAATGACAATGTTACTTCTCAGTAATTTCAAAAAGAGGTGGACAGAAACAGAATGGTTCACTGAATTCTCCAAATAACTGTAAAACTCTTCTTAAATCTCCTCCTCCCTTGGTAAATTTCCAAACTTTTTTTTTTTTTGAGACGGAGTCTGGCTCTGTCACCCAGGCTGGAGTGCAGTGACTGGATCTCAGCTCACTGCAAGCTCCGCCTCCCGGGTTTACGCCAGTCTCCTGCCTCAGCCTCCCGAGGAGCTGGGACTACAGGCGCTCACCACCTTGCCCGGCTAGTTTTTTTGTATTTTTTAGTAGAGACGGGGTTTCACCGTGTTAGCCAGGATGGTCTTGATCTCCTGACCTCATGATCCGCCCGTCTCGGCCTCCCAAAGTGTTGGGATTACAGGCTTGAGCCACCGCACCCAGCCACTTTTTTTTTTTTTTTTTTTTTAATGTAAAACCCTGATTGAACGATCAGGCTGATAAGGCTCACTTCCTCTCTCTGACCACACCTGCTCTCTGAAGCAGCTCGCGCTGCCAGGGAGGGAGATGGTGGTGCTTTGTCTTACTCAATTCTTGACAGTTTTAAGGGTGCTCTCAAATAAATAATGCCATGTCAGGTCCCTAACATTGCTGGGTGCCGTCTTAGGTAGCTATCGCCCTTCCCACTTTGCAAAAAAATCCCTGGCTCCATGGCGGAGACGACATACCCGCACTTACGACTAGGGAGAGCCTGGACTCAAGGCCGGGCCTTGATTCTCTACCCATTGCTTCGGCAGCCTCAGGATGAACGAGGAGAGGGCCGAGTGGATCACGAGCTGCCTAAGCAGCACCTGTCTTCAGGCCAATCGACTGAAAATGCTAAAATCGAAGGGGCTAACAGGACACATCACTGGAACTGTCTTTGATTTTGCTTGAACCCAAACCCAGTACCTCTGTCAGAATCTAGGGCCACGCGCCGTGGCAGCCTCCTCGGGGAGGCAGAGGTCAGGAAGAGCTTCCCTCCCGCGGCAGGCCTCCTCCCGGAGTAGAAGGAAAGGATGTGTTTTCATAACGGAGGCCGCAATCTGCAAACATAAATGAACTCTGATGAAACCTAAACCCTCGCCAAAAAAGCAAAACTCCCATTTCCTCTGTTCTTTCTCTGAGGCCTAAGGATAATTCTCTTCTTTCCCCCACAAATCAGATTAAAGGGGTGTGACCCGGTCCACTGCTACTATCAAAGGATGCCATTGACACGGGAGATAGCTGCAGGCAGAGCGCAGCTCAGACACACAATGGGCCAACGTGTTACTTTCTCTAATTTCCTTTCTAAAACTAACTGCTTTATCTGAGAGAAAATGTTGTGTTCCACAGTCGTTTTACCTCTAACAAGAGCCGCTTGTATTCCCAGCTGACTGTAAGAAAGATCACATTCTGTTCCTAATGAAGAAAATTACAATGTTCCCGAAATGGCCCAGGGCCTGCTGGAGGAGCGAGGGGCGTGCCAGGTGGGAAGCTGCAAGGCTGTCACCAGCCCCGCAGCAGGACCCCCAGCTCACTGTAACTCCAGGATCCGGAAAACAACACAAACGCAAGCACAAAGGCCGGCGGCATCAGGGCCTCCGGACTCAAGAAAGACCTGGAGAAAACTCACTGTCTGCCAAAAACCTGGAGGGATTTCCCATGTGGTTCACCTGCTTCATTCGGGGTAGGAAGGGCAGTGAGGAAAGGCGCTCAACAGGAACCCCCATGCTAGCACCACCCTTCCAGGCCAGAATGCTTTCCTCCCCTGCTTTTGTCTTTTCTCAGTTCCTGAGTGCTTTGCCTGTAAGGCATGGTGACTGATCACTCTACCTTGTGGAGGCATCTCTAGAGCACTTCTGCTGCCTCGGAGACCGCACGTCTTCAGGAAGACCGAGTCTGCCTGCAGCAGGTGACCATCAGAAACCCTGGGTCCTCCAGCCCATGCAGACTGGAAAATGCTTCAAGAACTTCGGGAGGCAGTGACACTGCAGTGACTGCCCGGCTCAGTTCACTTCTAAAAGCTTTTTGCTGCCTTTCAAAGTGGCCTGGCTGCGCCTCCCAGGAAACATCAGGCCACAGATGTGCAGCTAGAATGGATGGGCCCGTCAGTTTGCAATAAATGAGAGTGTGAAAATGGTGACACCGAAACTGAGGCCTGTTTTCAGCCCAGAGTAACCAACAGCATTGTTCACAGGACTGTCAGAGGCACCCACAAAAGGATGCTTTCTGGTCCAACTGAAATCAGTATTGCGCTTCTGCTGGGGCTTATGAATATTTAACCCATGTCATCATCAAACACAGCATTAGCAAAAGAAAATAACAGCTTGGCCTGTAGCTTGTACTAAATACGTCCATTAACACGGCAGAAACTATCAAAATTTTCAGATGCTTTTTTGTGTGCTAAAAGAAAAATCAGAGCATTTATATCTATTTGCTCTTTAAATTGTGTTAGTTCATGTTTAAAGATGCATTAAGGCCAGGTCCCATGGCTCATGCTTGTAATCCCAGCACTTGGGGAGGCTGAGGCGGCGGGAGAATCACTTCAGCCAAGGAGTTCAAGGCTGCAGTGAGCTAGGATCACACCACCACTGAACTCTAGCCTGGAAAACAGGGTGAGACTCATGATTTAAAAAAAGAAGATGCATTAGAAGCATTTTAAAATCAGTAATGTTATGTCACATTTTTCTTCTTTCTCTTACAGATAGACACATTTCATAGCAAGGAACCTTCTGAAATTAAAGAGTGTGGTATGTTAACATAAAGCAGAGAGATAACAGGGAATTATTCCTTGATGTTAGAAGAAAAGTGCCTTTCAAAGTAGTAAATATTGAGAACACACCAAGGAAAAGATGTTGGCAGTGTTTAAAGAAGGACTGATGCATGTCTTTTGACCTTATTTCTTTGTCCCTTCATGTTTTGGATGGTTGAAGTGCTGATACAATGGCTGGAGCTACAGCAGCCATTTTGGACTATGAGATAACCATGGGGATGTAGGCCAGCTACAGCTAACAATGAAAAGGAGTCTGTGGCCTTGAGGACTTTGTGAGGCAGCACTGCCATGCCAGTCCTCACCTGAAAGAAAAAAACATCCATTTTGTCTATGAAAATAATATTTTTCCTATTGGTCACAGCCAAATCTCAACGTAAGTTATACACCCCACACCTAAAGGCTTCAAGATAAGCATTAGGAAAGTTTTGAACAACAGCTGCCAATTAATCAGCAGGCTTATTTTCAGAAGCAGAATAAAAAAGAAGGTATTGGCCACCAGAAGTAAAGCAGACACAAATATTACATGTGGAGTCATCCATGGTCAAACACACACACACACACATACACACACAAACAATGGCCTTAGAATGAATGAAATCTAATAGAAGTTCAGGTGGACCAGCTAGTGACCCATCTGGTCTTCAAAGGAAAGATGCTGCACCTGTAGACCCAGCACTGTGTCTGGGATACAGTAGATGCTCAAGAAATATCTACTGAATGAATGACACTGAAGTCCAGGATGTTCAATAAACATCCACTGTATGAATGAAGCTGAAGTCAAGGACAGTCAGTGAATCTAAGCCAGGGGTCTAATTAGTAGAGGGTCTTTTATAATACAGAAGAAAATAATAAAACATGAAACTCAAGTTTGAGTGAAAATGGACCTTAGAATTAAAACCCTTTGATGGTTCAAGTGAAAGGCAGCTGCAGAGTGGTCTGAGAGAACAGAAAAAGTTAACAGCTCATGGGAATTTAAAACCTTATTCTGCAGTATCCGAGAAGGGTGAGTTTAGGATTGTCAAGGTTTTTGGGGTATTGATACCCTATCATTCAAATTTGATAAAGCATCAAAGTAAAGATCAATACAGAGATGGAATGTCTTCTGTATCTAAAGAACACAGATGAGAAGTAGAGATCCCTTTGGAATATCTGTCTGATGAAACTGCCTCTAAGAACCTGGAAACACCCAGGTTAATAACACCCACGGTTATCCTAAATAAACCCAGCTCACAACAGGACCTTTGCAGGACAGGCGATCTCTGCCATGTGAGAAAGGGAACACAACAGATAGAGGGGAAGGGTGGGGAAAAGAAGAGAATTGTGCTTATTACTCTTCTCTGGAGGCTCAATTGCATTTTCTTTATTAAGAAGAATTATTTCCCTTTGGGAGGCCAAGGCGGGCAGATCATTTGAGATTAGGAGTTTGAGACCCGCCTGACCAACATGGCGAAACCCTGTCTCTACTAAAAATACAAAAAATTAGCCAGGTGTGGTGGTGCATGCCTGTAGTCCCAGCTACTCAGGAGACTGAGGCACGAGAATCGCTTGAACCCAGGAGGCGGAGGTTGCAGCGAACTGAGATGGAGCCACTGCACTCTAGCCTGGGTGACAGAGCAAGACTCTGTCTCAAAAAAAAAAAAAAAAGAATTCCCATGTATTAGTGATCTTTATGAGATTTGCCAAACACCTTTCCTTTTAATTTGGGTTATAAAATCTAAGTTCAAATTTCCTTGGCAGTGTACAAAATTAAGATATCATAAGCTCTACCAAAACTAAAGCTGAAATTATAGAGTTGCACAGAACACAACTGTTTTTAAACATAAGGCTATGAATCTTAAAAAAAAAAAAATAGAATTTTGTTAGGCAATAACCACACCAGAACATATGCAACACACACATAACTTCAAAACAAAAATCCCTGCCTCACAGACATCACTGCTTAGAGATAGAAGAGTTTCAGCAAAGGCGGGATATTTCAGGTTGTAGCTGGGTAAACCAGTGTTTCCCAAAGGATGATTCATACAGTAGGTGATTTAAGTGGTACATGGACAAACTGAAGTCTTTTCAAGTGAGTCTAGTTATAAAAAAAAAAAAAATACTAGGTACATTAGGAAATTAGAAGTGCAGGTGGAAAGTAGTTTGGAAATACCAGTTAAACTTAGGTCAGAGCCTATAAATCTGTCCGGTCCAAGGCCAAGTTTGATTGGAAGGAGGGACTAGTGGGGCACCATCACTTCGGCCTCAGAACTCACTGACCAGGTTATCAATACTGTGCTAAAATGGTCCAACGCCACAGGGCCAACCCATCTTTCCGGATTGTTCATAAGAGCTCACTGGACTCCAAGACTGTCAGCATCCCCTTTGGGCCCCACAGCCCCAGGGACCTCCCCATTCCTAGGGACCCCAAGCAGTGGCTCATGCCTATAATCCCAGCACTTTGGGAGGCTGAGGTGGGTGGATCACTTGAACCCAGAAGTTCAAGACCAGCCTGGCCAACATGGAGAAACCCCATCTCTACTAAAAATACAAAAATTAGCCAGGTGTGGTGGTGGGCACCTGTAATCCCAGCTACTCAGGAGGCTGAGGCACAAGAATAGCTTGAACCCAGGAGGCGGAGATTGCAGTGAGCTGATATCGTGCCACTGCACTCCAGCCTGGGTGACAGAGCAAGACTCTGTCTCAAAAATAATTGATTATTTCATTAATTCACACATTTATTTATTAGTAGATGGTTATTGAAAACATAAATGTTAACTCAATGTTTATCAAATAAAGGTCCTACTACGTGCCAAGCACGGTGTTAGGACCTGGGGATACACTGCTCTTTTGGAATGCATAGGCCAGATCTTAGGATGACTCTGCTTTGCACGTTAATGACCAGGTATAGATTTCACCTTTCTCTGTCCCAGACAACAATACGTGACACAAAAAATAGACAAAGTTATTATTCTTCCATTTGCCACTTCCCCAAATACCTCAAAAATTGCTATTATTTCTGATATTGATTTGTGCTAAATTTATCAAAGGAAGATGCACTGAGGATTAGCATCTGTAAGCTCTGAAGAAGGTCAAGATCACAGCAAAGGTTAATTGGTTTCTTTGGAAATCGTAAGCGTGGCACATGCATCCCAGCCCATCCGTCTCAACATCCTACCTTGACAAGCGGTAAGATCTCATCCATAAAGAACACAATCAGCCTCCACAGACACACACAAACACAAGACCAGATTTTTGACATCAAAATTTGTCCCACCATTGACGATAATTATTAAAAACACTAAAATGTTTCATACAAAGACATCTATGATACAGTAAGAAGTTAAAATCAAGGTAAAATATTATTGAAAGGCCAACTATGGATTTATGCCTTGAGGAAATATGGCTGAAGAATCTCATACATAACGTTTATGGGAAGCACAGGCTGCTTTCAGTTTATTTCTCTTTGTACCCTTGCCTTAGCCAGTGAATATTTACAATCCAAGGACAGGGGTTGAAATCCAGTTGTCAAAATGCATCAATAGGCTTGCAGGAAATATGTGACTTTTTCAGAAACTGGTTTGGTTTTTATTTATTTTTTGAAGTAATGGTTGATCCATTTACAGGCTGGTTAGTTCCAGACCCTTCAATTTGCAAAGAAAACATTCCAAACAAAAATGAAGAGAGAGAATATTGAATGTTCAGGAATTTCTTTTTTTTTTTTTAGACAGAGTCTCATGCTCTATCTCCCAGGGTGCAGTGGCGCAGTCTCGGCTCACTGCAACCTCTACCTCCCCTCCCGGATTCACACCATTCTCCTGCCTCAGCCTCCCAAATGTTCAGGAATTTCTAAAGTTCATGAAACAATTTAGCCAATTGTTTCTCTACTAATGCTTAGCTCAGCATATTTCATGGATTCAGAACTATTCCTCTTTAAACACATTTGTTTGTTAATGTTTATAACTATTTACCCAAGATGTTACCATGTGTCTCAGAAGCACAAGATAAGGCTCATAATCTGTTATGGAAAAAAATCTGCATACTAGTCTGGCTTGAGAAATACCATAAATGTACCCCTTTCCTTCATCTCCCCTCATCCATCCCAAGCAGAAGTCCTCTGATTAGACAGGTGGCAGATACAAAGTCTGTGCCTAAATAATCATCATATTTATTAATCTCTTGTGATATAGCAGACACTGCTAAATGCGTCAGGTATAAAACCTCCTTTAGTCCTCAGAACGACCCTATGAGATGCACACTATTATTATCCCCAGTTTAAAGGGGAGAATACGACGGACCAGGGAAATTAAACCTGCTCAAGTTCACATGGTTAGAAAGGGGGAGAGCTGCAATTCAAACCATAAATCTGTCTGACCTCAAACCCATCAAGGTACTGGGGAAAAAGTTCAAAGCAGCAGTTTGCCTGAGGTTACTAACTCCTCGTGAATTTCCCATCAATAACAAGTCAGAAGGAATTCTGGCAGCCTTTGATTCCACTTGGAGAGTAAAGCCTGGTTCACTGTGCCCCAAAGACTAAAGCAATAAACATAAAAACAATTAAAAGTAAGCTCAAGTAAGTGACAGAAGGTAAATACGACAGACTGCATATTGTATGATTCCATTTATATGAAATTCTGGAAAAGGTAAAACTACAGTGACTGCAGATGAGTGGTTACCAGGAGCTGGAGAAGGGGAAAGGGTTGACTTCAAAGGGGAACAGGAGATGATGTCAGGAGGACAGAAGTCTTATTATAACTGTGATGATGTTTTCTCCCATTTAACATAGTTGCCAAACTCATCCAACTGTTCACTTACAGTGGGTGAATTTTATTTTATGTAAATTATACCTCAATAAATCTGATTTTTTAAAAGTGGACTTAAAAGGAAGTGGAATAATATTAATATAATATACCGTGTATAGTATTCTGTTTCCCTCCTCTTTTTACCTGACCTTCAGGTCAACCTATGTTTGGTAGGAAACTCATGGATATATTTGATAAACAAAAATCTTTTTGTGGGTTGAGGTTTCCTACCGGCCATCTCATTTCTTTACCAACCTAACTCCACCCCCCAGGCAATTTATCTTCCACCGAAGTTCTAACCATCAACTGAAATGTTTGCGATTATTTATGACAAGAGTATGGTCCTGGGTGCCTGAGGTGGGCAAGCTACATGTGAAAAGGTCTGCACTCGAAGTCAGAAGACCTTCACTCTCGGCCTGGCCTTTCTGCTTCACAGCTGTGTGACCTTGGGCAAGTCACTAGGCTTCTCTGAGCCTAAATTTTCTCTTTTATAAAATGGGGATGATAATGTCTCCCTTTAAGAGTTTATGACAACCAAATGGACTAACAAAACTGAAAGCACTGGCCAGGCACCATGGCTCACGCCTATAATCCCAGCACTTTGGAAGGCCGAGGCAGGCAGATCACTTGAGGTCAGGAGTTCGAGACTGGCGTGGCCAACATGGTGAAACTCATCTTTACTGAAAATACAAAAATTAGCTGGGCATGGTGGTGCACACCTGTGATCCCAGCTACTCGGGAGGCTGAGGCAGGAGAATCACTTGAACCTGGGAGGTAGAGGTTGCCGTGAGCCAAGATCACGCCACTGCACTCCAGCCTGGGCAACAGAGCAAGATTCTGTTTCAAAAAAAACAATGAAAGCACCTTCATTTTCATTATTTTAATATGTTCAGAAGTTCTCATTTAAAAAAGTAGGAAGATAGTCTCTGCAAGAACCTTACAGTCTATGCTGTTGTAGCGTCAGTAATTGAAGCCATACAAGCTAAAGTTGTATTAAATTTCTGATTCATTCTCTCATTGTGCCAAGCACACACTAGGTTCTGAATAAAGATCACATGTATTGTTCACTATGTCTACTACATACCCAGCACACTTAATAATTGATTTCTGGGAAATTATTGATGGACGATGATAACAGAGGGGAAGGGTAGGGTTAGTATATGGAAGTAAAAGATAATACATTGTAGACTGAAAAAATATTAATTGTTGAGATGAACTTAATATTGATCAAAATGATTTTACATAATTATCTGTGAAGCTGCTGAATTCAACCTAGACATTTATAGCTATCCGCCACATCTATCCACCACCCCCGCAACAGAAACACACTCTAGACAGGAAAAATATTCATCTGGGAGAGGGATAAGGTTAATGGTAGAACAAAGTTTTTCTCTGAAATTACCCCAAAAACATCCTTTCAGTTACTTGAAGTCAGACCTTAAGCACTACAGTTACAATAAAATAAAATAAAAACACGTGGTGGCTCACGCTTGTAATCCCAACATTTGGGAGGCTGGGATGGGAGGATCACTTGAGGCCAGGAGTTCAAAAGTAACCAGGGCAACATAGTGAGACTCTGTCTCTACATAAACAAACAAACAAACAAAGTAGCCAGGTGAGGTGGTGTGGGCCTGTAGTCCTAATTACTCAGAAGGCTAACACAGGTAGATCGCTTGAGCCCAGGAGTTTAAGGCTGCAGTGAGTTATGATCACACCACTGCACTCCAGCCTGGGCAACAGAGTGAGACCTCACCTCTTAAAAAAATAACAATAGTTTTTAAACACCACTGACAAAAGCTTATAGTTTCATTAAGATGAAAAGCCCCTGACATTTGTGGCATTTAGGATAAAAGTACCAAAGAGGCCCACTCGTCACCCACCTAAACATGTAAAGGTTACAAATTAAGGTAAAAAACTGAAACCAAATGGCTTCTATCCTCCTTCCTTCACAAATGCACTTTGTGACAACCTGGGAGGCCGACTTCCAATTCAGGAGCCCTGGACTCCTGGGCCTTCCTCACCCTGCCTACAGCCCTGCCCTCCTTGGCTTCTTTTCCACCCCTGCCTCAGTTCCCTGTCACTTGCAGGGGACAGCCCAGCCTGCATATCCAAGCGCCAATTGCCCATCCTCCTTCCATACAGTCCCCGACCCTCCCTCAGTCCCGGGGGTGCCCACCCCAAGCAGCGCAGGTAGCACTGGGGAGGCCAAACCCAAGAAATAGCCTGTGCAGCCTCTATAAGGAGCTCAGGGTCATCTGGGCAAGGAGTTTCCGCCCCTGAGTGCTCAGAGCATGGCCCATAGGAAGGGGGAGGGGCACCCAGTTGACCCTCAGACGCCTCACCCCACAGGGAGACACAGCAACTGAAGGGCCTGGGCAAGGCCCTCCAAGCCCAGAACAGGGAACTCCCTGGCTCACACTGGAGACTCAGTGCACAAATAAAAACTTGGGCAGATAAAACAGTATTATATTCAGACAATGTCTATCTATAAATGTGCATATCTTTTTTTTTTTTTTTTTTGAGACGGAGTCTCACTGTATCATCCAGGCTGGAGAATAATGGCGCGATCGCAGCTTACTGCAACCTCCACCTCCTGGGTTCAAGCGATTCTCTTGCCTTAGCCTCCCAAGTAGCTGGGATTACAGGCATGTGCCACCACACCTGGCTAATTTTTGTACTTTTAGTAGAGACTGGGTTTCATCAAGTTGGCCAGGCTGGTCTCGAACTCCTGACCTCAGGTGATCTGCTGGCCTCGGCCTCCCAAAGTGCTGGGATTACAGAGTGAGCCGCCGCACCCAGCCTATAAATGTGCATATCCATGTGTGTATATACTGTATATACATGCATACATCAGCATATAACTGATCTAGCAAGTCACTCATTGTGTAATACAGCCAATATGTCAAGGAGTTTGTAAAGAAAGAGATTAAGCTGGGCACAGTGGCTCATGCCTCTAATCCGAACACTTTGGGAGGCTGAGGCTGGTGGATCTCCTAAAGTCAGGAGTTTGAGACCAGCCTGGCCAACATGGTAAAACCCTGTCTCTACTAAAAACACAAAAATTAGCCAGGCATGGTGGCACGCGCCTATGCACCTGTAATCCCAGCTACTCAGGAGGATGAGGCAGGAGAATCACTTGAACCTGGGAGGCGGAGGTTGCAGTGAGCCAAGATCACACCACTGCACTCCAGCCTGTGCAACTCACCAAGACTCCATCTAAAAAAAAAAAAGAAAAGGAGAGATATATATCAACTGGAGGGTCAGGGAAAACAATTGGGATGAGGAAATTGAGCTAAGTTTTGGGGAATGGATTGGATGTGGTTATGTGGGGAAGGCTCGAGGGGACAAATGGCAAGTGCAAAGAGCTGAGTGTGCCTCGGTGGAGCAATGGATAATGGATTTGTGTCTGGAGATAATCTCCAGATGACAGAATAGCTACAGCTAAGGAGCAAACAGATGCCAATTGTCCCTAACATAATAAATATCACCAAAGACAGGTGTGGTTGCAAGAAGTATAAGGGAAGCATGGCCACCTTTAATTATTTTCAGAATATGGTTATAAACAAAAAAGTATGATCAAATTAAAATAAAGGGTAATCACCAAAAGTTTTCTGCAATGGCCCTCATGCATCCCACACCACCAACTGACTCACCCCTCTGGGTCAGCACCACGTAGAGAGTCTGATCTGCGGAAAAGGTTCTGGCCCCAGAGATGACTTTGCCCTGGATAATTTGCTGGGAGGATATTAAGTTGATGCCTTGGTTTCATAACTACTAAACACTAGGCATTGGATAGCATTTAGGTTTATATCCTAATTTCTCTCTCTCTCTCTCTCTCTCTCTCTCTCTCTCTCTCTCTCTCTCTGGCTTTTTCCAAACCCGAACCATCTTGCCTCAGTTATTTTTTTTCTGCATCTAAATATAGTACTTTAAAAAACCATTAAAGGGATAAGAAACATGGAAAGGAGATGTTTCACTTTCAGACCAGACTCTATTTTAACAGATTTCCCAGATAATTTCTGCAGGACATTAAGCTTAAAAGAACTCTCTGCTCACCATCCCAAGGGGGGAAAGGGGGCTCGCCACTCACCGTGACGGACCATTGGTCCAAACAGAGGCCTCTCTAACCCAAGCCTGAAAAGCATCCCGTTGCTTTAAAAATAGAAACTGTTTTGGACCGGCAACTGCATGACATGGAGATGTAACAGGAAGGAGACGGAGGCAAGACAAATGAACCAAGTTTTCATCTATTTCTGGCGCATCTTGGCTTTGTTTATTTTTAATAAACTGTGATGGCTCTTGTCTAATCAAAACTGCTATAAGAAGCTGGCAGAAGACAGAGGTGAAACTAACTCTTTGAATCTTTCCATCTCTTTCGGAAACATTCATTTATCTCCAATAATTCAGAGCCATTATTTTCAATGGTTTTTTATATATATAAAATGATGATGATAGATAGATATGGTGTATGTGTGTGTGTGTGTGTGTGCGCGCGTGCGTGTATGTAATATCTGGCAGAGCTAAGACCCCTGCCAGAGTCACCAGGCATTTACCTTGTGGTCCCTTCCCCAGCCCAGACTCTGTCTACCTATCTGACTCTGTCAGAATCACTGCCCTTGACTCTGGCCTCCTCAGGCTGGGATCCCTGTTATGTTTTGAGCCCAGCTTCTGGCCACATGCCCACTTCTGGGCTTTGCCTTGGTCAGTACATTGATCCTCCTGCCTGACCCTTCCATGACCAGTGACCCCACTCGTACCCACTTTGGTCTCTAGACCATGGAAGGCCCCTCCACCTGGCCCTCAGTGGGGAATGTGAATGCTGTTTCTACCAAAGGCTGCCCACAGAATGTCTTCTGCAACTGAGGTAGGAAGAGTGTCACTGACTTTCCTGGATGTAGGGGCAAAGTATATCTTTTTTTTTTCTTTTTTTGACGGAGTCTCTCTCAGTTGCCCAGGCTGGGGTGCAATGGTGCAATCTTGGCTCACTGCAACTTCCACCTCCTGGGTTCAAGTGATTCTCCTGCCTCAGCTTCCTGAGTAGATGAGATTACAGGTGTGCACCACCATGCCCGGCTCATTTTTGTATTTTTAGTAGAGACAGGGTTTCACCATGTTCATCAGGCTAGTCTCAAACTCCTGACCTCAGGTGATCCACCTGCCTCGCCCTCCCAAAGTACTTGGATTACAGGTGTGAGCCCCAGTGCCCAGCCTGGTATATCCTCTTACTGAGTGTTCTCTCGGAGACTCTCCCCAGTCTCAGAGCTCCCTGCCTCAATGTGTATTCTGTGGTGGCCACTACCAAACAGCCCATCTGATCACAAAAGGCAGAGACTGCAATGTGTACACTGGGATTCTGTCATTAACTATCATACGCTAACTGTAGGCTTCATCGCAGATGTAGAGACCATCTAATAATATTGCAGAAGCCTGTAATAATAATTTGGAGTCAGTTTAATTTATATTAAGATGGTTAGCTCTGTCACGATTACTGTTTGACTCTGGACAAGTTCCTTAACCTCCTGCTCATGAGATCATTGTGAGGAATAAACAAAATATTTCATAAAGACTTAGCGCAATGCTGAGCACACATAGGACATTTATCAAATGTTCTCTGACTCTGAAAAATAATAAGATAATAATATCATATTCATTTACTAGTGCTTATAATATGCGAGGCTCTGTTCTGAGTGCATCATCTGGGTTAAGGCATTTAATCTGAAGCAGAACCCTAGAAGGCAGACATCTCCACTCTACAGAGGAGGAAAACTGAGTTCCAGAAAGGTAAGGCACTACCCAGAGTCATGCAGCTAGTAAGAGGCAGAGCTAGGATTCAAACATGAGTCAATCAATCGGGTCAGAGTATATTAGATCAGTAAGAGCCATGAACATCCATGTGCAGCTAGTTCATCTTAGCTTTGGGTGGGAAAATACCCGTGACCATTCATTTTAAAGCTGGACATGTGCTAATCCTCACTACATATATCAGTTTGGCCACCAGTGATGGCAGCCACTGTGAGTCATTCAAAGAACAGGTCTAGTGGTTTCCTGACTGATGTTTTTGGTTTTATAAAAGTCCACCATGTGGTTTCTTCATAGCTCATGGTGCTCTCCCTTAAAAGAATGCTGAGGTTGAGGTCAAGGGACAGTTGCAGAGCAAAAGGGATGGGGTTCAGGACAGGATCACCCTGGGTGCTGCCACAATGCTCCCCTTCACCCAGGCAGTGGTACCCTGTATTACTCCATTCTCACATTGCTATAAAGAAATACCCGACACTGGGTAATCTACAAAGGAAAGAGGTTTAATTGACTCATGGTTCAGCATGGCTGGGGAGACCTCAGGAAACTTACAATCACGGTGGAAGGGGAAGCAGCACCTTCTTCACAAGGCAGCAGGAGAGAGAAGTGCAAAGCAAAGGAGGAAAAGCCCCTTATCAAACCATCAGATCTCCTGAGAACTCACTCACTATCATGAGAACAACATGGGGGAAACCGCCCCCATGATCCAATCACCCCCCACGAGGTCCCTCCCCCAACATATGGGGATTACAATTCAGATTACAATTCAATCTGAGGTTTGGGTAGGGACAGAGTCTAACCATATCAGACCCTAACCCAAGAGGCCTGGGGACAGGCAGTTACTTGATTGGCTTCAAACTAGAAACAGAGGAAATGACTACCTCAGTCTGCCCAGTGATGTTCCAGGCCAAACTCTGAAAAAGCCTTCCTTGAAAAGGGTCTTAGAATTGTTGCTATTAAAAAAATAAAATCCACCAGGGGTGCTGCAAGTGGCAGAGGCTGCCTCTAACAGCGTACCTGCTGAGTAACAGCCAGAAAGAGAAGAGTAAATTGTTCTTCAGGAGGCATCTGCTGGGCAGATTTCAGACTTGGGCCCCCTTCGGCAGGGGCAAAACAGCATGTGACCTTGTACCCTCCAAGGTACGCTTTCTACATCAGGAGAAAATCGCCCAGGCAAAACACTGATGGACTGCAAACAACTTTTTCTTCTCTTTAGTTAATAGAAGTGATGTTTACGTTGCCACCAACAAGCAGGCACACTGGGAGAGCCGGGCTTAGAAACCCCTGAGGAGTTTTGAAAGCCAGGAGGAAAATGGCTCTTGCATTCCATGACTGATTTACTCACCTTTCTCTTCCCAAAGCAATTCTGTAGTAACAGCCATAGTTCCTACTTCAGTAATGAATGTAGCATGTGGAAGTTGTTTTGTCTTGGTTTGGGGTTTTTTGAGACAGAGTCTCGCTCTGTCATCCAGGCTGAAGTGCAATGGCATGATCTCGGCTTCGGCTCACTGCAGACTTGACCTCCTGGGCTCGAATGATTCTCCCACCTCAGCCTCTTAAGTAGCTGGGACTACAGGTGTGCACCACCATATTCAGATAATTTTTGTATTTTTTTGGTTTCGCCATGTTGCCTGGGCTGGTCTCAAACTCCTGGGCTCCAGGGATCCTCCCCACTTGGCCTCCAAAAATGCTTTGGGATTACAGGCGTGAGCCACCATGCCCAGGTGAAGTTTTCAAAACCTTTATGAATGTAATGTATTTCTTCAACAGAGCACTGTTTCTATTATTCTGAGGGCTGGTTAACAAGCATCACTATATCCATTCTACAGTTAATAAATCTGAGGCACTAAGAGGATAAAAGATTGGTATCATGAGTCAACTGTAATGCTAACGCTAAAATATTATTTCCATGAAACAGAAATCTTTTCTGTATGGAAATCTCACACACACACACACACACACACACACACACGCGGACTAAGGAATATTGATTTTTTTCTTTTATTTTTTGATTCAGAGTCTCACTCTGTTGCCCAGGCTGGAGTGCTGTGGCACAATCTCGGCTCACTGCAACCTCTGCCTCTTGGGTTCAAGTGAGTCTCCCACCTCAGCCACCTGAGTAGCTGGAATTACAGGTGCACCACCATGCCTGGCTAATTTTTGTATTTTTGTAGAGATGGGGTTTCACTATGTTGGCCAAGCTGGTCTCAGACTCCTGATCTCAGGTGATCCGCCCACCTTAGCCTCCCAAAGTGCTGGGATTACAGGTGTGAGCCACCGTGCCTTGCCAGATTTTTTCTTTTCTTTTATCCATTTCTTTTTTGTTCAAGAGGCTGTGTCTAGATTTGCACATGTGCTTGTCAGAAAGAAATTAACATAGGAAATTTCCTTTCCTCACTCCCACACAACACATCTGCCAATCTAACACTTGCAAAAGCAGTAAGCAATGAGGAGGCTACAGAAACAGAGAACAAACAACCAGATTCACAGAAATTTGGAAATAAGAACAAGTGTTTGGTGTCTTCCTGGGAACAACTTCTAGCTGAAGAGTTCTCTTCTCAAATAATCAGAAACCTGCTGGGACAGAATGGAGGATTTGCAAAGCCTGCAAAGATTTGAGCCACGAGCGATCCTTCTAGACAAAATGCTATCTTTTATTTTCTATCTCTGCCCTGACTTCCACCTCCTAAAAGGTGTGGTTCCCTTTTCTCAACTCTCACTAGTGGCTCACTTACAGACACAAAACTATCACAGCCACAAAAAGAAAAAAGGAAATCTTGGAAACTTAGGTGTCCTCTGGGTTTACACTGAAAATGCCCCCATAAGTTACATTCCTTTTTGTTTTTTCCCCTTTTTATGAAGATAAAATTCATATATGGTAACATTAACCATTTAAATATGCAACTGAGTGGCATTTACTATAACCACAGTGTTGTATCAGCTCAACTCTCCCTAATTCCAAAACAGTTCCACCATCTCAAAAGAAAACCTGTACACATGAAGCACTCACTCCCCCTAAAATATGTGATAGCTTCTGTCTTCTTTCACTTAGCACGCTGTTTTTAAGGTTAATCCATGTTGTACCATGTATTAGTACTTCATTCCTTTTTGATAGCTGAGTAATATTTCATTTTATGAACATCCCACAATTTGCTTATCCATTAACTCAGTGATGAACATGTGAGCTGTTTCCACATTTTTGCCATTGTAAAGAATGCTGCTGTGAACATGTGCATGTATGTATTTTTCAGTACTTGTTTTCAGTTCTTTTGGGTATATGCCTAGGAATGGAATTGCTAGGTCATATATTAATCCTAAGCTTAATTTTTTGAGGACCCTCCAAAGTGTTTTCCACAGTGGCTGCAATATTTTACATTCCCACCAGCAATGTACAAGGTCTCTAGTTTCTCTATGTCCTCATAAACACTTGCATGTTCCTTTTATTTTTTAGTTATCACAATTCCAGTGGGTGTGAAGGGGTATCTCATTGTGGTTTTCATTTGCATTTCCCTAGTGACTAATTGCTCTGAGTATTTTGTCATGTGTCTTTTGGCTTGCTGGTTCTTCTTACAGAAAGTCTATTTGAGCCTTTTGCCCATTTTTAAATTGGGCTGTGTGTCTTTTCGTTATTCAGTTGTAAGTGTTGTTATTATTATTATTTAAGTTCCAGGGTACCTGTGCAGGATGTGCAGGTTTGTTACACAGGAAAAGGTGTGCCATGATGATTTGCTGCACAGATCAACCTATCACCTAGGTATTAAGCCCAGCATGCATTAGCTATTTTTTCCTGATGCTCTCCCTCCTCCCACACCACAACAAAAGGCCCCACGGTGCGTTGTTCCCCTCTCTGTATCTATGTGTTCACATTGTTCAGCTCCCACTTGTGAGAACATGTGGTGTTTGGTTTTCTGTTCATGCATTAGTTTGCTGAGGATAACGGCTTCCAGCTCCATCTACGTCCCTGCAAAGGACATGAGCTTGTCCATTTTTACAGCTGCGTAGTATTCCATAGTGTATACGTACCACATTTCCTTTATCTAGTCTATCACTGATGGGCATTTGGGTTGATTCCATGTCAGTGCTATTGTGAATAGTGCTGCAATGAATATATGTGTGCATGAATCTTTGTAATAGGATGATTAATATTCCTTTGGGTATACACCCAGTAATGAGATTGCCAGGTCAAATGGTATTTCTGGCTCTAGGTCTTTGTGGAATCACCACACTGTCTTCCACAATGCTTGAACTAATTTATGTTCTCACAAACAGTGTAAAAACGTTCCTATTTCTCCACAGCCTCACCAGCATCTGTTGTGTCTTGATTTTTTAATAATGGTCATTCTGACTGGAGTGAGATGGTATCTCCTTGTGGCTTTGATTTGCATTTCTCTAATCATCAGTGATGTTGAGCTTTTTTTCATATGTTTCTTGGCCACATAAATGTCTTCTTTTGAGAAGCGTCTGTTCATGTCCTTTGCCCACATTCTAATAGGGGTTTTTCTTGTAAATTTGTTTAAGTTCCTTGTAGATTGAGGATATTAGACCTTTGTCAGTTGGCTAGACTGCAAAAACTTTCTCCCATTCTAGCACTCTGCAACGGTAGTTGCCATTTTCTTAAAGACCCTAAGATGTTTTGAAAATGAAGAATGGAAATATTTAGCAGGAAATAAGAAGATGTAAACGGATATGTTAGACAGGGAACATGACAGAGTTTCTCTGGATGAGGAACTGCACCAAACCCAAGTGACAGGGTACTTTTTAAAAAGTTGCTCAATGACTCTCACATCAACTGCCATAAAAACTCTTTGTTGGCAATATGATTCTCTAAGCAGTGGAGTGGCTAACTCAGCACGAATGCTCAATTCTAGATGAATTCAGTTCTTGGCACTCACTACCACCCAGACAATACCCTGAATTTATCACTTATAAAATATATTTGTCCACAGCTTTCTCTGCAATCCTCCACAGCCAAATACATCCATAAATTCCACAGCTCTGGCTCCAACTGCTATTGGAAATAGTACTCTAACATCCTGACACCAACACTAATATTTTGGCTGCTTTTAATATGACATCCAGAATTTTGGATTTCAAAAACAATGCCTGAGATAAGCAGGAAATATCTTGTGGTACAGTGGAAGGAAAAATACTTTTTATTCCCTGAGAGAGTCTTACAAAGACACAAGCGTCTTTTACTAACAATGTTAAAATGTAAAGTTTAATATCGTTGTTACTATGGTGATCCTCACATTTGCAAATTTATAGGGGGTTTCAGCATTGTGCTGTACTTTGAGATAATTGTGAGGATAATTTGTTAACTTCAGCTGATGAAAACTAGAGATGTCTACACATGGTGTTTGTTTTCAAGAGTCTCGCTGATTTTCCATACTTCCAACTCAAAGTCCAGATTTTAATCTTATAATCTTTAAAATTATCTTAATATGACTATCTTAGAGATTTCCTTCCTCTCCCTACAAAATAAAATTAATCACTCCATTTGAAAAACAATCCTATTTCTAGAATCTACAAGAACTTTCCATAAAGCATTCTTATCTTAAATGTTTGCATTCTTCTTGCCAGGAAAGCCCAAATTTGTGACACCTTAGCAACCCGTTCAAGAAGTATATTTTTTTCTGGGTAAATTACACTCTTTTCTACTTTCTCCTTTTTTTTTTTTTTTTTTTTTGAAGATTTAGAAATTATTCACAATAGGATTAATTAAAACTACACGATATAATAAATGCTACTGAATGTACAGTTAAAAATGATTAAAATGGTAAGTTTTATGTTACGTATATTTTACCTTAATAAAAAAAAAACACGACAGTTCAGTACACCTAACTTTTAATTAGCTTAATCCTTATTTAGAAAACCAAGTGAATTATAAAATAAAAAGAAAGTAAACCTGGATTTTTTGTTTTTACTCTACCATCTCACGTAAATACTAAGGTCATACATTTAACCAACTTGTACTTTTCCTTCTTCTGTAAAAATGTGACCTATATAATCATCTAATTTCATATGGGGAAGAATGAATCACAGCTCACATAGGGCTATTTTTTTTCTGTTTTAAATATACAAATGTATTACCCGGAGCAATCAACTAACAGTTGCAGAGAAGAGTTAGTAGCCTTTAGTCATACCTATTTGAATCTATTTTACCCTGACATGAAAGGTCATTTTATGAGTAAGAAATGCAGAGACTGAGCCTGTGACAGAAGGATTCTTAAACTGGGGTCTTCCAGGGACCCACGAGCCCAGTGAATTGATCCAAGTGCTCTACATAGGCATATGCAGGTATTCTTCTGGGAAGAGCATTCATTGCTTCCTTCTAAAAGGATTAAGAACTCCAGTCTCACTACAGAGACAAACCTGTTCAAGGCTGGAGACAGAACAGGGCGACAGCCTGCCCGGGACACTCAGGAGCACAGCTCAGGGCCGCCATTCATCTTCACGACACTACTATAAAGAGAATCTAGGTGTCCTCTAGAGGGAAAGTGGCCTCCTTATGGAAGGAAGCATCCGTTAATCTAATCTGGCATTCATGCATGGCCCCTGCAGGTGCCCTCTGAAAATGAAGGCACAGTACAGCACAAAGCTTCATGAGATCTGAGAACCAGGAGGCCCAGCAAAGGCCCCCAGTTCTCCTACGGATGCAGAGCCCATGTTCTGGCCCACGTGTGGGCCAGCCAATCCTGGGAAAGGCCAGTGCTGCACTGGGTAGACCTGCAGTCACAGGGTAGGGCTATGGAAGCAGGCCCAGCTGTTGTCACCGTGTCACACGCATAATCACAGCCCTCTCCCCTTTTCAGCAGCTGCTAAGTCTCAGGACCCCCCTTGCCCCGTGGATGAAGGCCTCCTCCACAATCCCAATCCCCACTGCCTTCCACCCCAGGCGCCTCAGACCACCCCTGTACTCCCTGTAAACAGCTCTGTGTAGATGATCTCCCTGATGACTGCCCTACCTCAACCTCCCTCCAGCATCTGGGCCTCCTTCCACATCTGGAAATTCCACTGGCACTGTGCAGCCAACATGACCCAAACTGAACTCATCATCTTCCTGAAGCAAACGTGCCTGGCTTCCCTCTTCCCCTTGAATAGCACCAATATGCCTCTAGGGGCTCAGATTCAAGCCTTCGTCCCTCTCCTTTAGTTCACTGCCAAGTCCTGCAGACCTCTCTGAGGGCTCTGATGCCTGTGCCCATCATCACATTATTCCTGCAACCACCTCCATCCCCGGCCCGCAGTTCAAGTCCTCACGACGTCTCACCTGGGTGACTCTCATGCTTATTAACTCACTGTTGCATCTCCTTCAGGGTCACTGCCTGTGCTCCAATCCATCCTACTGCTGCCAGATTCACTGACCTAAAAGCCCAGCCCCAATTGTATCACTTCCCTACAGGAAAGTCACACTCTCCCATTGTCTGGTGAATTCTGGATAACGACAATAGCCAGTTATTCCCAAGCACATGCTTCGCGGTGTGTGGACTCAGTGGCGAGCATTTTTTCTTATGTTATTTAATCTTCCAAACAACCTCGTATCTCCATTTGTACCTTCAACATCTCCATTTCACAAATAAGGAAAAAAAGGAGGATCGGAAACATTAAGGTATCCAAGGTTCCAAAACTGACACCTGGCAGGACTCTGGGACTGGCCTCTCTATGGTCTCTGTAGCCTGGCCTCCAAAACCACCCACAGTGTGACCTCCACCTACTTGCCTTCCCTCATCAGCTACTTAGTGTCCTCTCCTTGCCCAAGTCACCAGTCAAAATAAACTACAACCTGCCCTAATTCTTCACACTCATGCTGCTACGTCTCTGCCTGAAATATCCTCCACGTCCCTACCCACCCCAACCCTCCATCCAAACAGCATACAGCGAGCACTTGCCTGCTATGTGCCAGGCTTTCTGCCATGCTTCCAGGCCTTTGGGATACAGTGAAGAAAGAGATAAGGAGGCCTGGCACGATGGGTCATACTTGTAATTCCAGCACTTTGGGAGGCCAAGGTGGGAAGATCGCTTGAGCCCAAGAGTTCAAGACCAGCCTGGCCAACATGGCGTAACAGTGTCTCCACAAAAAACACAAAAATTAGCCAGGCATGGGGGCACACACTTGTAGACTCAGCTACTTGGGAAACTGAGGTGGGAGGATCACTTGAGCCCAGGAGGCAGAGGTTGCAGTAAGCCATGACTGCACCACTGCACTCCAGCCTGGGCAACAGAGGCAGATCCTATCTCAAAAAAAAGAGAGAGAGAGATGAGGGAGGAAGGAGGGTGCCCGCCCTACTGAGCTTATAAGCTAATGCCATAAACTGCCATTAATTAAGAGGCACACATCTGCATATATATGTCCTAGCCTTTCCTCAAGGTTCATCCCAATGTCATCGACATCACGAAGACTTTCTGCAGTCCTTCCTTCCCTCCTCTCTCCCACCCTCCCTCCACGTGTGCAAGCACTTCTGCGGGGTTTCTATACTTACCTCATCTGCCTGGATTAGAGGGCAACCTGCCCCAGGGCAGGAAACAGAGTGTTAAATCCTAGTCCTGCTTCTTCCTGGTGACTTCACAGTGTCCCCATCTGTAAAGCTCTTAAGATTGGTATGAGTACTAAGGGGGATAAGATATGCAAAGAAGCCCCGAGGAACTGCTGTGGCGATTCCTTCCAGGGTGAAAACAATCTTCTGTGAGCATAGCCACGGAGATCTGTGTTCAGCGATGGTCTGAATAATCTGCATTATGTCTTTGTGTAAAGGTGAAAACAAATAAGCCTCCCTAGGAGAAACCCAGAAAGCGCGTTCTCTAAAAGCTTTGCTGGCAGTCCAGGAAGGGAAGCCCTGAGCAGGTCCCCTCTCTCAAGGCCACAGCCAACCCAGACGGGACTATTACAAAACATGTCACGCCAGGATTCTCTCCGTCGTGGAGCGGGTCCAGTTTCATTAAGCAAACAGCTCCACAGACAGTCTAACTGACAGGAGGGGACTGGCGCAGCCTTGTTAAAAGTCTGGCTCCTTCCTGTTGTGCCAAACTCCCTGGGTGCTCTTCTTCAGGTAGCCCAATCACACCGACAAACATTTGATAAACTGAATAAAACTGGGGCAAAAGATCCATTTTGAAAGTACTCACAGGATATTAAAAGAAAGCCCTATTGCAGCACTTACTGTGGCTTAAATGATTCATGGAATTGTGCTTTCATGACCCAAATAAAATGTTTAAGGGCACAGAGGAACTAGTGGGAAGTGACCAACAAGCCGAAATGGCCTCATCAGATGAAGTCCTCAGGGGGACTTAGGCAATGGGACAAAGGAGAACGCAGGGCCACTCCAGCTCAGTTCGGGATCAGAGGAAACATCCGCCTGTCTGGTGTGAACAGGCCCAGCTCCTAAGGGTGTTCTCGGCTGGCTGGCAGGACCCCAACAGGGGGAATCAGGTAAGCCTCAACTTTGCACTGGCCCAGGTTTAGTCTATTCAGAACATCAGAATAGCTCAGAGACCCTGAACTCAACATATAATAGAATTTTATATATATATATATAAAATTATAAGCTAGTTTCTCTCTTAAAAAAGTCATCAGCAATTCATATGTTAGGTCTAATACTAATACTGTTTTTCTTCTCTATTTTCTTTTTGTTGTTGGCAGTTATGTAATCTTGGAACTGGATTTTTAAAAACCTTTTAGCATGTATCTTAGGAGGGTCAAAAAACACATACTGAGCCATTGCCTCTGGCATCACATGGGCTGACAACTATTTATGATGTGTACACTTAGCTAAGTCACATACAGGTACAATTACCAGGAAAAAAGTATGTGTGTGGAGGGTGGCTCTCTTGTTCCTGGTCATTGCTATTTCCTTTACCCAGAAGTCCAGTGCTCCCTCTGGAAAGATGGGAGCCAGCCAACTGGAAGACATCAAAAGAGTCACCATTTTCACAGCCCCTGCCATGTCACAGTTTGATAAAGTCTCTACTTGAAAAGGACACTCGTCAAGGCCAATAAAGGCCACCAGCTGTGCTCTGGATCATGAATGGGGGTATCTGTGTGCATGTGTGAGCACACATACTCCATCCTGATGCTATTACCAAAACCTGCCCTTCAGAGTACCACAGTCACACAATCTGAGAATTTTTAGAGCTAAAGAGACCCTGAGGTCACCCGGTCAATTCCTCCCATTGTAACCAGGACAAAACAGTCCCGCGGAGGTTAAGTGGTTTGCCCAGGATTCTGCAGGTAGACAGCTGTTCCTGAACATCATATCCCAGGCTGACCTCTCAGGTTTTATCTTGATCACTATTTTGTAATCTTTTTCTTTCTTCATTTAGTGAACACCTATGAGTTTCTGCCTTTAGGCAAACGAAAAGCATTATGCAAGAGGGGGCTACAATTTTTTTTATTTAAACTACCATTCTTTCGATATTAGAAAAGATATACAACGATATTTGGTACTTAGCTTGCAAACACGTGTCCACATAATCAGAATCAAAGCAATTAATTATAAGAGCCAACTTAATTCAATTATAAATTCTTATTACCTAAGTAAGTCTCAAGGAATAGAGTGATCGTGCCAGCACTGTGCTCAGTTTCATGCCCAAATGCAAACTTGCCATCTGCTAAGGCACATGACAAGGTTTTCAAAGAAAAGTGACCACACAGGCCATGTAACACATTCATGAGACACAGGCACACCACTCTTGGGCGGTGAGATGCAGGAGCCCCAAGGCGACGGCAGCAGAGCCACCCCACCCCGGGGATTTCAGCGCAGAAGGAACCCTGTTTCTTTGCTTCCCACTTGATCCACGGGGACAGTGCTCCTTTTGGAACAACCATCTGGATCCAAAAACATAAAAATGGGCCCCAAAATTGCACCTGCTGAAATGTCAACAGTATCTGGCAACTTCCAGAAGCATGGAAAGCTGTTTTCCTGCCCCATTTTTTTGGTATTACCTTAGTGTCACTATAGGTTGAAACAGGTGGCTCGTGTCGGTGGTTTACGGGGGCATGAAAGTCATTTTGCCATTCATCAAATCATGGGGAAATAGCTCTAATTAGATTTCTAGTACAAAACAGGTCTGCCTTTAAGCAGTCTCAACACCATTTATTCTCTCACGCAGGAAGTCAAATTTTAAATTAAATTACAATGGAAATTATCCAAGAAACCACCTCCTATTGGAAGGCTACTAGGCAACAAAAATAAATTGCTCAGGCCGACAGTGACGGCAGGCAAGCCTCAGTTGACTTATGACCTCTTCCACAGCTTCACACCACTGGCACAACTGCTCACCTCTCCAAAGCAGCCCTGGGCAACCCCACCTGCTAGTAAGCTCCCTGAAGTAAGGGCTCTGTCCCACTCTCCCCCACGGTCTCTGATTCCACTGCTATTTTATTAACAAAGGAATGAGTAATCTGATTATTCATTCAACCCAGCTGTTGAGCACCCACTCTGTCAAGCCCTGGAGATAGAAAGATGAGCAAGACAAGGTTCTTTTCTCTTTTTGCTGGAAATGTTTTCCATTTATTTAAAAACTCAAATATGCACAGCTATGAAGCCTCCAATGGCACCTCACACAAATTTCACCACAAACATAAAGAAACTGGAGGTGAATTCGGCACTCTTCACCTCAGGAGCCCTCTCTCCTTCAGTAGATTGTGACTGGCTGAGCATTTCTAAAGGCCCGAGAGGAAAACATGAAAGCAACATTTCCCTTAAGAGCCAAAGGGACAGCGCATGATGGCTCATGTCTGTAATCCCAGCACTTTGGGAAGCTGAGGCAGGTGGATCGTTTGAGCCCAGAAGTTCAAGACCAGCCTGGGCAACATGGCAAAACCCCATCTCTACAAAAAACAAGAAACTTAGCCAGGTATGGTGGTACACACCTGTGGTCCCAGCTATTTACAGGCTGAGGTGGGAGGATCGCCTGAGCACAGGTGGTTGAGGTTGCAGTGAGCCACGATCACACCACTGCACTCCAGCCTGAGTGACAGAGTGAGACTCTGTCTCAAAAAAAAAAAAAAAAAATTAAATTAAATTAAAATTTAAAAAAATAAAAATAAAAAGCCAAAGCAAAAATGCCAGGTAACTTCTTTGATTTGTTGTGACTTGTTTGGTTCAGACCAAATTTCCTAAGGAGGTGAGGTAGCCCTGGATCGCCTCAGCAGTTAAGAGATTTCAATATACCCACACTAGCAATAACCTAGACCCTTGCCCCATAACTACCTCCAAATACACTAAGGTCCCCCATCCTCAGTCACCAAAACAGAATTCTTGTCCACAGAGCTGCTCCTTCACTCTTTCCCAACACGGTGTGTTCCCTTGCATTGGATATGGGACATGGGCACTATGATCCTGACCCAGTACACAGCCCAACAAAGAAAGATTCTTATCCAGGGCTAGGAGCCTGGCACTGACCTCCCCACTCTGTGTGGCTGCTACAGGGAAGAACTTTAGCGCTTGAATCTGGCCCTGACACAGACCAGCTGAGTGATCTATTTGGATGAATTACAAGCCTCCCTGAGCCTTGATCATCCCTAACTAGGGACGGTACTGGCACCCACGTCAACTGAGTGTTCTGAAGATTAAATTCAAACAATTGCACAGAGCCTGATGTAGGTGCTAGCTTACAACCACCTACATTCACGTTCCTCTCGCCTTGTGTCCCGTATACATTCTGGCATGATGGATTAGGTGAGCCAGATGAAGACAGCTGCTATTTACAGACAAGTCCGACAAACAGATCAGCAACACAACAGCTCTGAGAAAGTCCCAGAATGTATCGTAACCTGGCTTTACAAGTAACCCAGCCAAAACAGGTGTCAGGCTCCTCCTTCTCCAGAGATGACTATCCTATCTAGCTCTGTGGAAATGGATTTATCACACGCACACCTGTCCAGCCCTACTGTAAGCCACACAAATACAAATGGCTTGGCAGGGCCACCAGTGATTGAAAATCTTCAAACCACATGGAGTGGGCAGAATAGTGGCCCCACAGAGATGGCTATATGCTAATCGCCAGAACCTGTGAATACGTTAAGTGACAGGCAAAGGGGAATTCACATTGCAGATGGAAGCAAGACTGTTCATCAGCTAACATTATAATAGGGAGATTACCCTCCATTATCCTGGTGAGCCCAATAAAATCACACGGGTCCTTAAAAGTTGGAAGAGAGGACCAGAGAGATGGCAGTGTGAGAAGGACCTGCCCTGACATTGCTGGCTTTCAAAACAGAGGAAGGTGGCCACAAGCCAGAGAAAGGTGGGGGTGGCCTCTGGAGGCTGAAAAAGGCAAGAAAACAGGTTCTCCCGGGGGCCTCCAGGAAGAATGCAGCCCTGCCGGTATCTTTGCTTTAGACAAAAGAGATTTATTTTGGACTTCTGACCTCCAAAACTGTAATATAATAAATGCGTGCTTTTTTATGTTATTTATTTATTTATTTATTTATTTACTTATTTATTTTTAGACAGAATCTTGCTTTGTCGCCAGGATGGAGTACAGCGGCTCTGTCTCAGCTCACTGCAACCTCCACCTCTCAGGTTCAAGCAATTCTCCTGCCTCAGCCTCCCAAGTAGCTGGGACTACAGGTGCATGCCACCACACCCAGCTAATTGTTGTATTTTTAACTAGAGACAGGGTTTCACCATGTTGGCCAGGATGGTCTTGATCTCTTGACCTCATGATCCACCTGCCTCGGCCTCCCAAAGCGATAAATGTGTGCTATTTTAAGCCATTAAATTTGCGGAAATTTGTTACAGCAGCAATAGGAAACACATCGTGTTATCCAATCAAGATCTCTTGAGCAGAGATTCCATAAACCCTGGCACTGCTTAGGGACAGAAATTTTCTTAGCCATTTTCCTTCCGTCCTGAAGATTCTCCATCGTCCTGAACTCTGGCTTGCTGGTTTGGAGCTGGTTACCTCCATCACCTCTTGCCATCATATGGGAGACTTCCTCAACTCCCTTTCCAGATCACTTAGGAGGAGGTTTTGAAAAGGAAGGAGAAGACAGATGGCTGCTAAGATCCTGGAATGATATTGAGAGATGAAATATGATTCCCAGGCCTGCTTTATCCAGCCCTTCAAGTCCATAAAATCAGATCTCCCTCCTTCCTTCTTTATTTCCTTCCTCCTTGCTCTCTTTCCTTCCTTCCCCTCCTTCCTTCCCCTCCTTCCCTCCCTTCCTGTCTTCCTTCCTTCCTTCCTTCCTTCCTTCCTTCCTTCTAAAAACAACTAGTGAGCCTCTAATATATGCTACATACAGCTAGAGGCAAGGGCATACAAAAATGAGTCAATCATCCTCAATACCCACCCAAGGAACTCATCAGTTAAAGACTTACCATCCATCTAGGGCAGTGATGTGCAAACTTTTTGGACCATTAACCACAGCAATAAATTCATTTTTATATCACAGTCTATTAAACTGAAACAAAAGTTTCACAAAACAATACCAATGCTTACCAGAGGAGACGTACTCTATTTTCCATTCTACTCTATTTCTATTCTATTCTCCATTCTGACCAGCAACCTAGTAAGTTGATTTCATGACCTAGTAATGGATTACACCTCTCAGTGGGAAAAATGCTGACCTAAAAGTCTAGACACCCATGCCGAGATGATGACTGCACAGATCCACGGAGCCTGTCCCCCAGAAATGTTTTCAAAGAATTAGTGGATCCTAGGCCATTCCCTTCCCCCATGCCCCCACCATCCATGCAGGGTGAGCTGACTCAGACGTGCAGATTCCAGTCATTTCAATGATAAAATCACTCATCGCAAACTCACACTCACAAGTTCATCACCCCTTGAAGGGAAGGAATCAAAGGTGCTGGATGTGGAAAACCGTGACTCACTGTTCCTGTCAACCAGGTACATGGCTATAAATGTCAGTCGAGTGAAATCATAGCAGAGGGCTCACAGTAACGAAGAAAGCACCAAGGAGCCAGTGCTGGGAGCTGAGACCTCTGAATGCTCAGAACAAACCAAAGAGATTAAACTTTATGTAAGGAGCAACAACCACAACAGCTAATGACTAACAATGCGCTGTAATTGACTTGATCAAACTTCCATCTTAGACTGGGAAGGGTGCTAGTGAGCACATAAGCAATCTGGCCTGAGACCCCAGCCACCTGTGCTTGGGGGGTGAGGCGGGACTCACTAAGCAGGAATGTGCCTCTCTGCGGGACTCACTAAGCAGGAATGTGCCTCTCTCGGGTGCCCCTCCACAAGGCACAACAGGCCACCAGCTTCAGAGCACACCGCTATAAAAAGCAGCAGAAAAAGTCACAGTACCCTTTTATGTAAGAGGACCTTCTTTGCACAGAGTTTTTTTTTTTTAATGGGAATTTTTACTCTCAATTACTTGTCATTCCACCTAATGACATATATTAAAGCTTATCTTTTCACAGGCTAATTTTAGACGAATACAAGTTCCCAGATCACTGGTTTAGAAAAACATGACCCTGCTTGGCAAATCCAGTCCACTTTCCCAAGAGGAGTTCTACGGCAGGGGAGCTGGCAAGGCCAGGGGCACCGGAGGGTGGTAGTGGGCAGGGTCTCCGTGGTGTGTGTGCAGCCCTTTCTCTTCCTACTGTGTTGCTGCGACCCATACAAACACCAAAATGACTGTGCCAGGGCTTGGGTCGTGTCAGCACACTGCCTTTGTGGCACTCGCCTCTTCTTCTCAACAGCTTTGCTGGCAGAAAATATTGAGGTTGAATAAGGTGCTGAAGACAGCACATATCGACAGCAGAACAGTTCTCCAGGAACCCGATATTCCTCTAATCACAATCTCTATTCCTCCTTCACATGGATATGTGAACACAGCACATACTAAGGGCAGAACAGCCCTCCAGGAGCCCAATATTCCTCCAATCACAACACAAGTTTCACTGTGATTTATTAGATTCATCCTTTATGATGTTACTGAGAAAAGATGAAGACTAGGCCGGGCGCAGTGGCTCAAGCCTGTAATCCCAGCACTTTGGGAGGCCGAGATGGGCAGATCACGAGGTCAGGAGATCGAGACCATCCTGGCTAACACGGTGAAACCCCGTCTCTACTAAAAAATACAAAAAAATTAGCCGGGCGAGGTGGCGGGAGCTGTAGTCCCAGCTACTCGGGAGGCTGAGGCAGGAGAATGGCGTGAACCCGGGAGGCGGAGCTTGCAGTGAGCTGAGATCTGGCCACAGCACTCCAGCCTGGGCGGCAGAGCGAGACTCCGTCTCAAAAAAAAAGAAAAGATGAAGACTAGAGCCTCACCATTCCATTGTCCGTGGGGGCCACAATGTCATGCAAAGGATCTTGATGAAAACCTGTTTCCACATTCCAGTGGAAGGTGGTCAATCTCACAGCGTGTTTCTGACTCCCACTACTCCAGGAGGAACAGCCCTAGCGCATCTGCCATTTCTGAAAAGAAAATCCAAGCCACCTCCCATGCCGATATCTCAACACTCATGCCCCTCATGCCTGTGGGCCCCTCTGTTCTCCTCTCATCCCTCTGCCAGCCTGGACCCAGTGATTTATCACATCAGTTTCCCTTTTGCCATTGCCCTTGACTTTCCAGCCTCCTGGTCCTGCATTTTCTCTGTTAAATTCCAGCCCTGAGTGAACCCAGCCAACCATCCTCACCCCCACACCAACCCATGCCGATGGGCCCTGCTGGAGAAAGTAGAGTGGGGAGCAGATTCCTCAAAACATAAATGCCCTCCAGTCCTCGGGGCCCTGGATCTTATGCATCTCTGTAGACACCTTCCCCTCCTATTTCACTGAGTGACATTTCCAAACGCTGAGACCCCGACCCTCACATCTCTGCCCACTTGCCGTATTATGTTTAAAATCAACCATCACACTGGCCTCTGACAACACAGATAAACCAAGGGCATGAGGCGAGCCCTCCTACAGCTGCCGCTCCACTGCCCTTCCTCCTTCCTCCTGTGCTCCCAGGCCCCATGCCCCTCCAGGTCTACGGCTGAGCCCTGTCCCTCCACCCTGCACACCCTCCTCCTTTCCTCTCTTCTCCCTGAGGCCCTCACTCCCCTGCCACCCCGGCTCGCACCATACTCTCCTCCTTTTCGTCTAGACCGACTCCTCACCTACCTTCTCCTCCAGACACTATCTTAAGTTCTCCTTCCCTTACAGCTGCCTTTTATAGAAAGGCCGTCTGCAATGGATGCGCCCACTTCCTGGTCCCTCAGCCCCAGCTGTCAATCTTCAGCCCACTACAGTGAAGTCTCTGTTTCCACGGAAAATACTTTTGTGGAGGTGAACGGCCTCCCAATGACCAAAGGTGAGACGGCTTCCTGGCTTGTCTCCTGAGCTCTGTAGGACCTCACGCTGGCTCCCCTCCCACGGCCTGACTCCCTCCTAGTGCAGTTTCCAGCTTGCCATCCTTTCTGTTCCCTCCCACACACCTGACCGTTGTTTTCCTCCAGCATCCCCTTCTGATTGGCTCTTCCACCTTCTCCCAGGATTCTCCTCATCCAAACCCACAGCCAGGGCTTCCCCAGTGTCGAGCGCCAGGCCACCCTCTCTTCTGGGCACCAGACCCACTCATCCTGCGAGCTGGTGCACTTCTCCCCTTGAGTGCCCCGTGGGCCCCTGAAACTCAACGAGTCAGCTCCATGAAGTGGGGGCCAAACTGCTCTGTGGGTCACCCTGGATCCTGAGACCCTAATGCAGCATGTGGCATGCCATCAGTGTTCCATACATGACTGCTGATATGTTCCAAACCAAATTCATTGATTTTTCCCTTAAAACTGCCTCTCTTCTTGGAATCCCCATCTCAGTGAATGACACCATCCAATCATCCAAGTCGAGTCCTTAGGTCATCCTAGCTGTCCCTTCCCCACCTCCCCACCCAGCATCCATTCGGTGTCAAGCTGTGCAGCTCTCACCTCCATAACGTCCCTTGTGTCAGATCCCTTCTGCTCAACCCACAACCAGCACCTTGTGCCAGGCTCTCACAGCTGAACATGAGCAGCATGACTGCCTCCTTTGGACCTCCCACCCCTGGTCTGGCAGCCTCAGATTCACTGCCCCAGGATCCTCACACTCTGGCCCCATCTGCCTCTCTAGGTAGAATGCAGGGGACTAGATGGGGGGCCAGTCTGGTTGGGGGATCAGGAGACTTCCATGAGGAAGTGCTTATTGAGATGAACTCTGCAAGATAGTAGGAGGTGGTTGGGCAAAGACCTGTGGGGTGGCGGAGGGCACAGCAGCAAGCATTGCAGGCAGAGGAAACAGGTGTCCAAGGGTTCTAAGGTTGGCAGGGGCACAGCATGTTCTAGAAGCTACAAGACAGCTGGTGTGGCTGGAACCCAGGCAGCAAAATGCAGCATCTGGCCAGATGAGGCTGCTAGGGAAACAGGGACCGGATGGCCCAGGGCTTGGGGATGCAGGTGAGAATTTTAGTTGCTTCTTCCGAACACCAAGAAGCAGAAGAGTGACATGATTAAGTCTGCCTTTTGAAAAGATCCCGCTTCAAAAATGCTTAGTTAACGAAGTCATGATGGATAATTTCCTAACATGATAAAATGCAGATATCTCAACCAAAATTCAGCATCTAGAAAGGGAACACTAGTCACATTTCACTACTCACAAGCAAGACACAATGTCCACTATCATTGTTCTTTGAGGAGCTGGCCAACATAATTGGGTGAGAAAGAAATTAAGAGATTTAACAATGAGAAAAAAGAGGTACAGCTCTCACTATTTGCATACGATATGCCTATATAGCTAAAAACCCCAAAAGAATCCATTAAGAAACTACTCAAACCATAAGAGAATTCAGTAGGGTGGTAGAAGCAAATTAGTATGTAGAAATCAGTAACTTGCTTGTATATGAACAATAAACAGTTATAAGAGGTATTAGAAGGAAAAACCTCCATTTATAATAGAAGCAAGACAGTGAAATTAACAATAAATGAAACAAGAGTTGTAAAGGAGCCTTTCGAAGAGAATTTAAATTAACCTGAGGGACGCAGAAGGCTTGATATCTATTCCTGGACAGAAAGATTCCACAATAAGACAATGTCAATGCTTCCTAAATTAATCTATAAACATACTGCAACCCCAATAAAAATAACAATGGGAGTACTAAACATCAGAACACTCTGATTTTGGCGTGTACATGAGAAGCTCCCTCTGGCTGCAGTGTGGCTGGCTATGGACTGAAGAGTGAGAGTGGGCGGGCTGGTGGACAACCTAGGACACCTGGCAGGGATCCTGCTGAAGAAGCTGGGCCCAGCTGAGTCTGGGCCTGGGGTGGGGTTGGGGACGCAGTGAAGGGCATATTTGAGAGACGTTTCTGTGGAGAAATTCCCAGGCCGTGGTGATTGATTGGATAGGGGAAGTGAGAAACAGAAGTCAAACCAGGACTCCTGGTTTGTTCATTTAATCATTAATCGAATCTCCTGCAAACTTATCCCCATGTTACTAAAATCGCTGCTCAAGGCAGGGTTTCTGGGGCCCCAGACAGATTTCACAAGGCCCTCCAGAAAGGCTTGTTAACCAGTTGTTTGTTCACAGGCAAGTGAAGTACCACGTTTGCTCTCTGACTCTGCTAATTAGGTGTTCCACTTAGAGCTTTGGAGAACAGGACGGCTTCAAGCTCAGAAAGCCTCAGAAAGACACTTGTTCTTTCCCTGTCTGTGCTGTCATCCCCCCTTTTGATTCAAAATTTCACCACCAAAAAATAGGGCAGCGATTGTGTTTGAGTTTGACCTCGTCAGATTCAACGTTTACCTGAGCTGTGACCTGACATCTCCGTACTGCCTTCACTCTTCTTTAATAAATAAATAAGTCCTGAAGGCAAAACAAAATTTCTCACCATCACTGGCAGGCCATTTTATCGAATCAAAAACTTATCCCCATGATACTAAAATCGCTGCTCAGGGCAGGGTTTCTGGGCCCCCAGACGGATTTCACAAGGGATATTCACAGCAATATCCCTTTAAGGGTTGCCTTTTTTCCCCCCTGTTCAGAATTCTTTTCAACACATTTTTCAGACAGAACAAAGTGAGTTTAAATATATCACACAGTGGCTGCCTCTCAAACATCTACAGAAATCATTTCAGTGAATGTGTTGTTTGATATGAAAAAGAAGTGCATTTGATTTGGGTGCGAACAGACTGTTACGCGAAGCATACATCTGTTAAAACTCAGGTGAAATAAGCCGAAGCTTTGGATGGGACAAGTTGAGGCCCAGCTTACCTCAAGTGCCTGCCAGGCTGGGCTTTCTCTGGGAGCTACGCAAGCGCTGAGGGATGCCTGAGCCAGTGTGCTGTGAAACCTCACATTGCACATGAATCGCCTGGGGGGTTAGAGTCTGCAGGTCTGGGGCGGAGCCTGAGATTCTGCTTTTCCAATAAACTCCTACGTGATGCCATCCTCCAAATCTACAGATGGCACCTGGAGTGGCGAGAGTTTAAATCGGCTCAGCAAGTTGGAAGCCACGTTTCCCAAGGATTAGCCTGTAGGTTGGGATGCATTCTCCTTGCTTACAAAACAGAGATTTTGCCACCATCTTATGTCAAAGAACTTCAGATCTAACAAGTGGATGTTTTCAAGTCTCTTCTGACTATAATATCTGGAGGTCAGAATACCCAATCTCAATGTTATATATGCTGAAAATTCGTACCTGGAAAATCCCACAACACTTACTAAACCCTCACCAATTTGGATTAAATAAAAGGGGAACTTTATTTATGGAATTTTAAAAATATAATTCGGCTTATTACTTTCAGTTTCATAGGCTAAGCAAGCTTGAAGTGTTAGAAAAAGTAATAATTTATCTACTTCCCTATGGATAATGTTATTGTACTTCACTTGCACTAAGAAAAAAAAGTCTAGGTCTTCCCAGCACCCCACCCCACCATATGAATAATCACAAATTCCAAATGAAAGGAAAAGGATTTTCAAGAGTCCTCCTACATTTAAAATTAAAAGGCCCCTAAAACTTACAATATCTGTGTCACTTCCTTCAGCTGTGACCATCCTGCCGGTGAGGCTTCATTCATCCCATTTTTGAGGTGGGAAAATTAAGGCCTAAAGTCACATGAAAAGTCAGTAGAACTCAAAGTCAGTGACACTTTGGGGAACTTATTAAGCTAAGGAATATCAACAACAATAACCTTTACCCGCTCAAGTGCCAGCTGCCTTGAGGGAAGGTTTGTGTCTCCTGACAAGCATACGATCTCAGTCTAGTTTGTTTGGCCTTGGAAAACATTGTCCTTATCGACTGAAAAGTAGAATGCATGAGAAAGAGTAAATGAACTGCTTTTTGAAAAGTGGGGAAGTTAGTGAAGCACACACATTTCAGCTGCTTTTCCTGTAGCCACACAGATCTGTGCTCCTTGACACGAAAGGCCATCGGGACAGATTGTGGGACGAGCCACTCTGTTTTGCAAAGAGGTATATCAAATACAGAATAAAAAGGTACAAAATTTAAAAACATAAAAAGCACAGAAGGGGGGTCCATGCAAATGCCTTGGACATACTATTACTGTACGATCTCCTCCTCCTTCTGGTTATCACAGAGGGCTTACCCTGCCCATCCTGATCATGGGGAGTTGAAAACTTAAAACATGGGGCATCTTTAAAAATCATTAAATGAAAATAGAGTGTAGAGTCTGCCCACATAGTAAGGGCCCATGAGAAGCTTTCAGTTACCTTGGGTTCTATGAAAACCTGCAACCTTCCGCTGATGATCTTCCCACCGTCCTATTAGAGCTGATTGCTTCCCCGGGTAACGCTCCACTAGAGGCTGCTGAGTTTAGCTTCACAATAGCAGGTGGGTTCCTTCTATTCCTTTAAATGTGGGATGTGTGGGATGGAAGCACAGAATCCAGAAATGGAGATGGAATTTTTTTAAACCTGGAGCATTCATTGAACATGTATGGGAAACATCTGGCAGAGGAAAAAAATACAGTTTGCATTGTTTCTCTGACAGCAACCCTTGCGCCAATGTCCACATCTATCTTAACACAGAGAGTTTTCTGACATCCCCCCCTCAAACCACCTTTCTGTGCTACTGTAACCCTTGATTAATAAAGCTAACCTAAGACTATCCAGAGAAGAGCCTCCAGATGCCTGGAAATGCTCTGGATGGGGCTGGGCAAAGTTACAGTCCAGCTGATTGGAAAGGGCTCTAAACTGAGACCCAGGCACGTGGGTTCAAGTTTCCCCACGCTCATCAGTTTCTTACCTGCTAAGTGGAGCTAAATCGCCTGCCCCTCAGAATCGTTATAAGGCTCCTGAAGCCTAGAACGAGTTCAATACATGCTGAGTGAATGAATGAATCTTCAGATGAAATAATTACGTGAAACACACAATCCAGGCCGGGCGCGGTGACTCAAGCCTGCAATCCCAGCACTTTGGGAGGCCAAGGAGGGTGGATCACCTGAGCTCAGGAGTTCCAGACCAGCCTGACCAACATGGTGAAACCCCATTTCTACTAAAAATATAAAAATTAGCCGGGCGTCATTGTGGATGACTGTAATCCCTGCTACTCAGGGGGCTGAGGCAGGAAAATCGCTTGAACCCAGGAGGCGGAGGTTGCTGTGAGCTGAGATTGCGCCACTGCACTCCAGCCTGGGCAAAAGAGCAAGACTCTGTCTCAAAAAAAAAAAAAAAAGAAAAGAAACACACAATCCAAATGTTAGTTCTTATTATGCTTTTAGTGTTTTCCCATTAAAGTTCTCAAAGCAGAGTTCACTGAGCAGGCAGTTTGCTTCTATCTTGACTTATAGAAAACTTTTAGACTCCAAATTCTTGGTATAAAGTCTACTTGATTTTCATTCTGGGCTCTGAGGTCATAACAGCACCCATCTTTATTGACAGCACCCTTTTTTAATAACACTGAGGATTTGCTACAAAAGGAAATAAAGTGAAATGTCTTACTAAAAAAGAGATTACGTTAGTTCAGATGTGTTCTGCTGCAAAGCATCAGAAAACCTGACTCAAGCTAGCTTAACCCAGATGAGGTGGGGTCATCTGAGACCTCAGGGCCTCCGCTAAGCTGAAGATCAGGACAGCTGATCCTGAGGCCTGCTGCACAGGGCTCTGTCACCAAGGTAGAGGAAGGGAGTGTTTGGTGGGTAGGCAACCAACAAGGCCACTGCAGACACCTAATAGCACATCTGTGCACTCAAGCAGTGGCTCCCATCCGTCCTTGATGTTGTCTCCCTTTCTGAGTCATTCGCTCCTACCAGGCTGAAATGTGACCAAGTTCTGACCTATGCTTGTAGAGAACAACCTACTTCTATAGAGTGAAAGAAGGGAAGTCATTACTGAGATGTGCTCAAAGCTGACCAAGGCCACTCAGTCACGCTGGTAATGGCCCACCACTTCAATGACTGTATCTTCTCTCCTCTTATTAGTGCCCCAATTCTGCCCACCACTTCAATGACTATACCTTCTCTCCTCTCATTAGTGCCTCGATTCTGCTTTCCCACTGTGAGGGTTTTCATGCCATGCTAGAGACCTTAAAATAAGCTGGGGAGATGGCAAATAAGCACAAGAGAAGATGCTCCATGTCTCATGTCATTAAGAAATTGCAAATTAAAACAACAGTAAGATACTACTACACATTTACTAGCATGGCTAAAATCCACAACACTGACAACACCAAATGCTGACAAGGATGTGGAGCAGCAGGAACTCTCATACACTGCCCGTGGGAATGAAAAATGGTGTAGCCACTTTAGAACACAATTCAGTGGTTTCCTACACAGCTAACCACAGTCTTACCATGTATCTAGCAATCACGTCCCCTGAAAACTTACGTCCACACACAAACCTACCCATGAATGCTTATGGAAACTTCATTCAAAATTGCCAAAAATTGGAAGCAGCCAAGATGTCCTTCGATAGGTATAGAAAAACAAATGGTGGTATATCCATACAATGGAATAGTATTCAGCAATACAAAGAAATGAGCTATCAAACCACAAAAAGATACAAAGGAGCCTTGGATGCACATAGGTAAGTGAAAGAAGCCAACCGAAAGGCAGCATCCTGCATGATCCCAATTCTATGACAGTTTGGAAGAGACAAAACTATAGAGACAATAAAAAGACTAGTGGTTGCCAGACTTCGGGTGGAGGATGGGGAGGAGGCATGGGGAATTTACAAGGCTATTTTGTACGATACAGTATCATACAGGGAATTTAGAAGGCTATTTTGTTTGATATGGTATCATACAAAATAGCCTTGTATGATATGAAAAAACTATTTTTGTATGATACTGTAATGGTGGGTACAGTTCATTAGGCATGACATAAATCCATAGAATGTACAACACAAAGAGTAAACCCTAAACTGTAGACTTCAGTTAATAATCATGAATCAATATAGGTTGATCAACTGTAACAAATGTACCACACTATGATCACAGCCAAAGACTGGAGGGATAACCCCAGGAAGAAGACACCAGGAAATCAAAGCTCCTCCTTTCTGCCAACATGGGGATCCCACAGTCCCTGCAGCAGAGAAATGGTTGAATTCCCCAGTCCTATTCCAAGCCTGCTGCTCCACAAATAGTCCTAAACCTGTGAGTACATTTGAAATGTATCACAAGGACTACACTATATATGACATCCTAGCATCTTATAGTGCAATCGTCCAGTATAATTCTTCAGCAGTCCAATATAATAACTGAACTGCTAAAGGTTCCCTGAGCGCTTCTACCCAGCTTAGTAACTCTGTCTTTAAATAGCCTTATCTTGGACATATGTGTGGGGCTCTGACTAACAAGGAAACATACACCTGGTGGATGATTTGGAGATGGGTTTATTTGAAGAAGTTTGGCACTACATTCACTCACTAAGATGTTTAACTGTGTACTTGCTGAGAGATGGGGAATGGGATGAGGAGGGTAGAGCACAGCTATCTGTATTTCATTGTGTAGTAAAACGGCACACTCGAAGTCTTGAAGCAATTTAATCATTTAAAGGCCTTTGTGTTCCCAAAATATGAACAAGGCTTATCCACCCATGTTTCCAGGCCTACGTTTTATTAAACCTATCATTATTCCCCACTGCTTTGGACATCCTTCCTAGATAAAGGGCACAGGCCTCTGATAAAGAACAGTCAAATAAAACATGTCCTGTTCCATACATCCTCTAGAAAGCAAAGTGCAACACACTCAGCTTTATAGCCCACATCTCAAACTGCCTCACCCTCCTTCATGCCTGTAGGAGTATAAATTGGTTCCATATCTGCATAAGTCAATTTGGGACTATTCTGCAAAACTTTGAATGTAGCTTTAAAATCGTTGACCCAGCAATTCCGTTTGCAGGACTTCATCATTTTAGCAAGTATAAAAACGGACCTCTAACACACACTCCACCCCGACCTCTGATGGGTTTGAAAATGGGTCATAAGACACGCGTGGGACAGGGCCTCCTCACTCCTGAGAAAGAACCAGGCGAAGCCATGGCCTCACCTTTTCCTGGATGTTGTCAGGTCTGGATGTTGTCAGGTCTGGATGTGTCCCCTGGAGTCAGTGCAGCCATCCTGGGACCATGCAGAGTAACTGCAGAGGAGGAAAGTGCCTGGGCTCCGAGATATTGCTGAGCAGATGGACCAGCACGTCCCGCAGCCTGCCTGACCCTGGGCTTCTTCGTCTTTTTTTTTTTTTTGAGACGGAGTCTTGCTCTGTCACCCAGGCTGGAATGCAGTGGCATGATCTCAGCTCACTGCAAGCTCCGTCTCCTGGGTTCGGGTCATTCTCCTGCCTCAACCTCCGGAGTACCTGGGACTACAGGCGCCCACATCACACCCGGCTAATTTTTTGTAGTTTTAGTAAAGACGGAGTTTCACCGCGTTAGCCAGGATGGTCTCGATCTCCTGACCTCGTGATCCGCCCACCTCAGTCTCCCAAAGTGCTGAGATTACAGGTGTGAGCCATCATGCCCGGCCTTCTTCGTATTTATGGAGATAATAGATTTATGTATCATATCAGCCAATGTAAGTCATCATTTTCTACAACTTGCAGCTGAAAGCCATCTGATACAATCCTACAAACAAAGGCACACATATCTGCCAAACTCTACGTCCAAGAATGTTTACTGCAGCCTAGTTAATAACAGCTAAAAACTGGAAACCCAAAAGTCCATCCTGGCTGAGTAAATTAGGGTCCATCCATACTACAGAATGCTAAGCAGCTCTTAAAAGGGGAGGGGGCTCTATATGTGCTGATATGAAAGAATGCCCATGATATGTGATTAGTTGACAAAAAACAGTATAGAACAGTATATGTAGTAGGATCTCACTTGTATAAAATATACACATATGCTTTTATCCACATCTTGGGTAGGGATGACAGCATCTAACTAGGCAAAGCAGATGCATAATGACATCACATCCCTGTTTCTGGAACTAAGGAGCATACAGAATTGGTTAAGAGTGAACCGCAACAGGATTAATGAGCACCTATACACCCACATATATACAATTCTGGAAGGATGCCATAAAATTGCCAACAAGGAGCCGGGCGTGGTGGCTCATGCCTGTAATCCCAGCACTTTGGGAAGCTGAGGTAGGTGGATCACGAGGTCAGGAGTTCGAGACCAGCCTGGCCAACATAGTGAAACCCTGTCTCTATGAAAAACACGCACACACACATAAAAAAACACTAGCCGGGCATGGTGGTAGGTGCCTGTAATCCCAGCTACTTGGGAGCTCAGGCAGGAGAACTGCTTGAACTCAGGAGGTGGAGCTTGCAGTGAGCCGAGATCATGCCATTGCACTCCAGCCTGGGCAACAGTTCAAGACTCTGTCTCAAAATAAATTAATTAATTAATTAATTAAAATTACTAACAATGGCTACAAGTCAGGAGTGGCAAATGGGAGGTGAATTAGTTTTCATTCAACAGTGTCTGTACTGCTCAAATTTTTTACTAAAGCAGGTACTATGTTTATCTTTTTTTTTTTTTTAATGAGACAGGGTCTCACTCTGTCACCCAGGCTAGAGTGCAGTGGCACAGTCATGGCTCACTACATCCTATATCTTCTGGGCTCAAGCAAGCCTCCCACCTCAGCCTCCAGAGCAGCTGGGACCACAGGTATGTGCCACCACACCGGCTAATTTTTTTTTTTTTTTTTTTTGATAGAAGGTCTCACTGTGTTGCCCAGGCTGGCCTCAAACTCCTGAACTCAAGCAATCCTCTTGACTTGGCTTCCTAATGTGCTGGGATTACAGGCATAAGACACCACATCCAGCCTATAATTTCTTGAATCAAGATGAAAAATACTTTCAAAATGTTCAAAGGATTCAATTACAACACATCACAGAAATTCAAATGGTAAATATACATAGAAAAATCACTGCCTAGAAATCCATTCAAATCACCTACAACCTTTCTAGCTACTTATAGTGATATGAATTAGGGGACTATACATTAACATTAATATAGCCTAAGTAAAACAAAATTTTAAAAATATAATCCACATGCACACAAGTGCACTCCAAAGCCAAATAACTTTTTCCAGTGATCCACATGGCTGTTACTTGCCAGGGATGAGAGTTGCCTATGACGCTTGGAGAATAACTCTGGGAAGATCCAGGTTCTACTTGGCCTCCCAGGTTTACTTTTAAAGCCCAGTTTGCACATGGGGCACTTCATCAGATTTGCTGAGTGAATATGTTGTCTTTGGTATCTCTTCAAGTTAGAAAATTATACCTCCCTTGGAGTTATTTTTGCCACCAACTTTTTTTTCTTTTCTCTTTTTTTTTTTTTTTTTGAGATGAAGTCTTGCTCTGTCACCCAGGCTGGAGTGCAGTGGCACCATCTCGGAGGCAATCTCTGCCTCCCGGGTTCAAGCAGTTCTCCTGCCTCAGCCACCCAAGTAGCTGGGATTACAGGCACGTCCTACCATGCAGGCTAATTTTTGTATTTTTAGTAGAGATGGGGTTTTACCATGTTGGCCAGGCTGATCTCAAACTCCTGACCTCATGTGATCCGCCCACCTTGGCCTCCCCAAGTGCTAGGATTACAGGGGTGAGTCACCGTACCTGGCCTTGCCACCAACTTTTAATCCACCCTTCTAAAGTATTCAGGATAGAAAAAAAATGGACACATCTTATTTCTGACAAGTTCTTTGCTGATAAGCTTTGCTCTCATGGAGCACATCCCACCTGTTCTATAAAAGCCCTGATATTACCCAATTTCCATTCTTTCCTCAATAAGCATTTGGAGAGCTCTGTTCATTCTTGAAACAGCACTCCCTGTCCTTCCTGCCTCTACCAATTCATCTGACAGTGGTGATTTTTTAAAAATACCTTCCTATCCCTTGCAAAGCCCTTTGATAAACTGGCAATAAAGACAGTATCAGTAGCTTGTTATGACAATATTAGTTACAATATTGTTTAATAGCTTTTTAGAGCCTAGCACAGCCCAGAACATAAAAGGAACTTTAAAGAAAAAAAGAAATAGTAATTCAATGGTTTATTCATGATGTACTGATTGAAAAGCTGGACGAGTCAAACATTTTATCAGTATAGTTCTCTTGACAGTAAGTGGGGCCAGCCCAGCACCCACTTTCTCTGCCAACATCCCCTCATTGTCCTCTGTAGGAAGTGTGGCCATTAAGTCCTTGAACCCTCATAAGAGCAACTTTAGAATTGTAACTATAGAGACAAAAAATGGTATGACAGTTACGAAGACCCAAGCAAATGTTCTCAAAATGTCTCGAAAGCCTGCACTTGGGACAGGCAAGGAGAATGAAAAGAATTCAGAATTTAATCAGGCAGTGTAGAAATTGTTTAAAAAAAAAAAAAAAAAAGCTGCAAACCTGAACTAGATGGTGCAGAATTGAAATGGAAAGAAGACGTGAAGGAATTTCATAAGGCTGTCAGGAAAAACATAAACCACCAACATATGATATGGACACTGAATATCCTCTGACATTGCAAAGACCCTAAACTAGGTTCCCTGTGCCCAGGGATGGCCTGGACAAATGACCCTGCACGTGTGCATCCCATAGGTCTCTTGGCCTGGATGAAAGTCTCTGGAGGCAGCTGCAGCCCATAGAGATGGTCAACATCTCATAGTCATATACTGTCCTGGAAACTCCAGACTACAGCACCAGCGCTTCCTCAGGATCCCCTTCCTCCAAGCACAGCACGAGTCAATGCAGAATGCTCATTTGGGGTTTTTTTTGTTTTGTTTTTGTTTTTGTTTTTTTGAGACGGAGTCTTGCTCTGTCGCCCAGGCTGGAGTGCAGTGGCGCGATCTTGGCTCACTGCAAGCTCCGCCTCCTGGCTTCACGCCATTCTCCTGCCTCAGCCTCCCGAGTAGCTGGGACTACAGGCGCCCGCCACCACGCCCGCATTTTGGCCTTATTTTAAAGGTGGAAGTGGAAGGGTGGCACCATGGTTTTCATAATCAAGGGTGCCAGCTAGCCTACTTTTCTAGAAACTGAGATCACTGGGGATAGGGGGAAGCTCAGAGGCCATCAGCATCTTTCAGAGATGAAGAAAGCAAAGCCCAGGGAGGCAAAGAGAGTTGGCCGTGGGTATACCAGAGGCAATGGCAGAGCCAGAGCAAGAACCCAGTGCTCTCTCACCTGGGCAGGGTAGTGCACGCCTGTAATCAAAGGAAGCCAAGGTGGGCGGGTCACCTGAGGTCAGGAGTTCAAGACCAGCCTGGCCAACACGATAAAACCATGTCTCTACTAAAAATACACAAATTTGTTGGGCATGGTACGCCTGTAATCCCAGCTACTCTGGAGGCTGAGGCACAAGAATCCCTTGAACCCAGGAGGCGGAGGTTGCAGTGAGCTGAGATTGCGCCACTGCACTCCAGCCTGAGCAACAAAGCAAGACTCCATCTCAAAAAAAAAAAAAAGAAAAGAAAAAAGAGCCCAGAACCCTGTGCTCTCTCTACAAATCTTCTATGGGTGAGGACGACCCAGTGGTTAATGTTGCTTTAGACTGTATTCTTAGGGAAACAAGCCAAATGCTAAATGCTCCATGCAGAGGGGCTGCCATCCTATCTCATCAAATAACTTCAGACCTTCCCCCTCACTTTGGAAAGAAGGGCAAGAGGCATGTGTCAAAGTTCTGTGATGTTAGCATGCCCAGGTCTCCAGTTATTGGAAAGCAATGGGCTGACCAAGGGAGTTGGAAATTTCTATCCCAGGGGTGACTTTTCCTCATGCAATCAAGCCAGCACCTGGCTCAGTTTCCATCAGGACGGTCCTGCCAGAGGCAGATGAAGGCAGCGAACTGGCAGAGAATTTATTCATAATAGAAGCCTCTAGCCAGTGTGAGGGAGAGTCAGCCTCAGCCCCAAGTTCACTTAAACTCCAACATCGACCCCACCTGCAGGCTCTGCTCCCCCAGAACCCGGCTGGTGGAGGCAAGTGATGGGGTGGAAACAGACGTTTGTTGCTCCACATTTCTGCTCTCTCGTCTGGCCAGTTATTTCAAATCGCTGACCACGTTGCTTTTTTCCTCCTTCTTTTTCTTGCCTCCCCATTCCTTGGTAAACTCCCAGCATCTGGTGTTCAGAGAAAGATACAGCTGGGCCAGGCACAGTGACTCATGCCTGTAATCCCAGCACTTTGAGAGGCCAAGGTGGGCGGACCACCTGAGGTCAGCCTGGCCAACATGGTGAAACCCCATCTCTAATAAAAATGCAAAAATTAGCCGGATATGATGGCGTGCCACCTGTAGTCCCAGTACTTGGGAGACTGAGGCAGGAGAATTGCTTGAATCCAGAAGGCAGAGGTTGCAGTGAGCCAAGATCGTGCCATTGCACTCCAGACTGGGCTACAAGAGCAAAACTCTACCTCAAAAAAAAAAAAAAAAAAAAGAGAGCGAGAGAGAAAGATACAGCTATAGGGTCTAATGTGCATCCATCATCACCCATGTTAAATGCTTCCAGAAACACTATTTATTGAAAGACGTCCCCACAAAGCACAGGATAATTTCCTCACAACAGTGGAGTCTGGAGTACTAAATATGAAACATCATCATCCCCCAGGCTAAAAACCAAGGTGAAGAGACTGTGCCAGAGAGGACAAATGAAGAACAGCAGAGGACATGAAGGCCAGCCTCTGACCACCATCAGTTACAGCTGGACTTCCTCTCTCTAAGTCTTTTTCCTCGGGCAACATGAAGAAGCGTCCCCCTCCCCAAGGCCAAGGACTCCACCCAGGCTCAGGATCCCGCCCCTCCCGCCTTCTCAGGAACACTGCATTGCCAAATACGCAAACTTATTTAAATCCCTACCATTAAAAGAAAGAAGAAAAGAAAGAAAGGTCTCCCAGCCCCATACCGTCTTCCAGCCACTGACCCAGCTCTATTCTCCCCTTCATGGCCAAACTTGCAAAGTTTGCTGCCACCCACTGATTCCCCAGCCCACTCCAATCTGGTGTCCCCACCACTATTTCGCCAAAACGGCTCTTGTGAAGGTGACCAATGACCTGTGTGTCACCGAATCTGGCAGTCATTTCAGCAGCGGCCTTCACTTCACTGCCTCCTCTGAAGCACTCTCTTCCCTTGCTGTCTTCCCTTGCTGTGCTCCCTCCGCTCTGCACAGCCTCCTCCTCCTCCTCTGCCCAACCTCAACAGGTCCCAAGTGGCCGCTCCTTCATGTTAGACATTTCCTTAGACGCTGCCACTACCTATAATAGATCTCTGTCTCTCTCTTTCTCTCTCTCTCTCTCTCTCTCTCTCTCTCTCCCCCCCCCCCCCCGCCCCCGACCCCCTGCTGCCTCTATCCATTCAACGCTGCAAACCAGGACCTGGGAGTCATTCTTGACGACCCCTTCAGCCCTTCCCATAAGCAGTCTAAGGACAGTCAGCTATGCCCTCTCCAAGATGGGCATCTACTTTTCTCCATCACGTTTGTCATTCCTGGTCCACAGTCCACCTGGATTTCCTCAACAGCCTCCCTTCCAATAATGCTCTCCCCCCACCACCCCGCCTTCTCCAATCGGCTCCTCACATGTAGCCAGAGTCATCATGTCGAAGCCCTTTTGTGACAGTGTTTTATCCCCTCATCCCATGGCTTCCTATTGCTCATCTCAAAGGCCTGCCTGGTCTACCTCCCAGTTTCTCAAAAGTGCCAGGAGGGAAGCTCTTCTTGGGAAGTGATCCCTCCTCCCTAACTTTACCTCGTTCACTCCTCCTCATTCTTCAGACCTCAGCTCCCTGAGGAAGCCTTCCCTGCCCTGTCACCCCCTGTTGGGTCAGACAGCTCCACACCACTCTCCTACCTCTGTACACTTTGCTTTCCTAGAGTTCATGGTAGCTCGAATTCTACATTTTCCATGTGATTTTTCAGCTTAATATCTTTGCCCATCCCCACTACAAGGGTAGCCTGGAGATACACGTCCCAGGCTCCTATTCCAGGAAGGAAAATGGACGGAGAGCCCCGGATCCCTAAAAATATCCTTGCACATTTAATCCCTTTGCCTCCACTTCCCTGAGGACCTAGAGCAACACAGCCCTCAAACTCCCACAAATACAAGGACCTTGTCTGTTGCCAGTTCATCTCCAAGACGGGCCTAGTGCCGTAATTCTGAAAGCATATTTGTGGAATGAATGAATGAATCACTGAATCTATCATCTTTGAAGGGACCTGCAATACAAACATCCAGAATCTCTTGTTGATTTCGTGCCCTTTACTTAGTGCCATGTGCATCTGCATAAAACACTGAGTAAATGCTCAAGGCCGTCACTGAGTTAGGGCAAGTTCCCAAGTAATAGGCAGCAAGTCACAGCAGAGCCCAGTCACTTTGTTACACTGCAGTGTGACATAAGGAAGGCACTGGGTGATGCACTGAGACAGACAGTGATGCATTAACTTCTATGTGCAGTAAATAAGCACAGAAAGAGGCTGGGTGCAGTGGCTCATGCCACTACCAGTACTTTGGGAGGCCAAGATGGGTGGCTCAACTGAGGTCAGGAGTTCAAGACCAGCCTGGCCAACATGGCGAAACCCCCTCTCTACTAAAAATATAAAAAAAGTTACCCAGGTGTGGTGGCACACAACTGTAGTCCCAGCTACTCAGGAGCTTGAGGCAAGAGAATCACTTGAACCCAGGAGGCAGAGGTTGTGGTGAGCCGAAATTGCACCATTGCACTCCAGTCTGGGCAACAGAGTAAGACTCTGTCTCAAGATCAAAAAAAAAAAAAAAAAAGCATAGAGAGAAATGTGCTGGGTGACCTGCGACCTGCGCAGTGTCCTCCCGGTCTTTCCAGGGTGGAGGGAATATAGTGGCATTCAACAGACACCTTGTAACTCATCACAGATGTCCATGAGAAGCCACATGGATGGAACCTGAGTCCAGGCACACATTTTCCAGAGAAAGAAAAGAAGTTGCTGTGGGTAGAGAGGAGTTTTCAGGCTCCATGGAGACAGGCTTTAGACGGAAAAAAAGACATTTTAGAAAATGCAGTGTAGAAAGCTCCCACACATCCAGCCCACTAAGTCTCTGAATGTGAGGAATTTTTGGCTGCCTTCTGACTTTAAAAAAAAAAAAAGAAAGAAAGAAAGAAAAGCTTTAAAACAGAGATACCTTTAAAAGAAAAAAAAATCTTTCTGAAAGAATATTATCTGCTATTTCAGGTAATTTTAAAACTATGAAATAAGAAATTCCCCTTCCTGAGGCCAACTAAGGCAGTGACGTCTTGCCAGTGAGTGTTGGTAACATGGAATCAGAGAAGCTGTATCCACCCGTAAGATGCCAGGCGAGGAGACGAGAACAGCTGTTCATCAGCTCTCTCTCCATATGTAAATCTTCAGTGGCGTATCCTGAGCAAAACCTCTGTGTTTTAGAGCTGTCCCCAGTTGTCTGCTGTGGTGAAGATTCAGCTTTGAGCTGAGAGGCAGAGAGAAGCAGGAGAACCATGGGCCCACCCCTCGACCCCCTGCAGGGCCTCACACCACCGCTTCTGCTAACACGGAGTGCATGTCTACTCTATGCCAGGCACTGTTCTTGGCACTTTAGATGCTTCTATGGAAAGGGATTACACTTCCCACTTCCTCCCTCATTCACTGTCTCCCTCACTTCCAAGACTATTCCTGAAGTCTCCCTTCAATCTGCCGTTCAGTACTGTGAGCCGACCTCCTTTCACTTTGGCGCTGATGCCAAACAGCTAACCCCACGGGCTCTCTAAAACATATGTCCTTGAAAGCTGTTGTATCTGTAACTTATGGGCCAAAAAAATACAGATCCCACAGTCTTTCTTCTTTCCCATGGACCTGATTTCCCAACACTTTATCCTCACTGGTGCTCTCATGCAAACTTATTTCTAGAACTTCATATCCACAATTTGACAAATGGTTTTGCTCTGATTCTGACGTGGGCATGGACCTACATGGTCTCTCTGCTGTCCAAGCTAATTATGGTGCGCTTGTGCTTATTACTCCTCACTCTCCAATTCTCCAAAGTACTTGAGTTATACCACCATTTCCACCTGAATTGTGAAGGTAATTACCACTCCAAGCTAAGACAATTCCCACTGCAAACTGCATTCTATTGGTCGGGCACGGTGGCTCACACCTGTAATCTCAGCACTTTGGGACGCCAAGGTGGGTGGACTATTTGAGGTCAGGAGTTCAAGACCAGCCTGGCCAAGATGGTGAAACCCCATCCCTACTAAAAATACAAAAATTAGCCAGGCACAGTGGCGGATGCCTGTAGTCCCAGCTAGTTGGGAGGCTGAGGCAGGAGAATCACTTGAACCTAGGAGGTAGAGGTTGTAGTGAGCCAAGATCCCACCACTGCACTCCAGCCTGGGAGACACAGTGACAGTCTTTTTGAAAAGAAACAAGCAAGCAAACAACAACAACAACAACAAAACTCCATTCTATTACTAGCTATTAATAAAATATCCAACAAACTGGCCAGGCACAGTGGCTCACGTCTGTAATCCCAGCACTTTGGTAGGCCGAGGAGAGTGGATCACTTGAGGTCAGGAGTTCGAGACCAGCCTGGCCAACATGGCAAAACCCCATCTCTACTAAAAATACAAAAATTAGCTGGCCATGGTGGTGGGTGCCTGTAATCCCAGCTACTTGGGAGGCTGAGGCAGGAGAATTGCTTGAACCCAGGAGGTGGAGGTTGCTGTGAGCCAAGATGGTGCCAATGCACTCCAGCCTGGGTGACAGAGTGAGACTCCATCTCAAAAAGAAAAACTAAAATAAAAATATAGGTATATAGGAAGGAAAGCCCTTTTTACCATTTTAAAATAATTACAGACTCACAAGGAGCGCCAAAAATAGTGCAGAGTACTCAACCTTTTACCTTCTCTCTTTGTTTTCTTATTTTCCTTAACCTTAACCTTTTCTTCACATCTCTTATCTTCTATATAAGAAAGTACCAGTACCCAACTTCCCCAGGAGGGACCTCTCACATAACTGGAGGTTGGCTGGCATGGGGCAATGAGCTAGTCTACACACTCTACTCTAATGGCCAGAGTTTTTGCATGCATTTGTTTATTTGATATATCCTTATGTACAATTATATGACATTTTCTCACACAGATTTATCGAGATGCATTCTTGTCCCATCCACACAAGGGAGCTCTCCTTGGTGCCCTTATAGCCCCCATCCCCAACTCCCTCCTCCCTGGCAACCACTTGTCTGTTCTCCATCTCTGTATGATGTCGTTGTGAGAATGTTATATAAATGGCACCATAGAGTAACCCTTTGAGATTGGCTTTTTCTCATTCGTTGAAAGCTTTTAATAAATAACATGTTCTGAGTTTCATCACTACTCCTACCACCTCACCCTAAGCCCTAGGATTCTGATTCAGTCGGTCTAAGGTGGGGTCCAGAAAATGGCATATTCAAAAGCTGCCCAAGGAATCCTTACCCACTGCAGCTTCTGAGCCACTGGCCTGGACCATCTCTCCTCCAGCTAACGGATGTCTGTGGTGTTAAAGATGGAATCAAGACCAGGCGCAGTGGCTCATGCCTGCAATCCCAGCACTTTGGGAGGCTGAAGCGGGCAGATCACAGGGTCAGGAGATCGAGACCATTCTGGCCAACATGGTGAAACCCTGTCTCTACTAAAAATACAAAAATTAGCTGGGTAGTGGTGTATGCCTGTAATCCCAGCTACTTGGGAGGCTGAGGCAGGAGAATCGCTTGAACCCAGGAGGCAGAAGTTGCAGTGAACCAAGATCATGCCACTGCACTCCAGCCTGGTGACAGAGTGAGACTCCACCTCAAAAAAAAAAAAAGAGATGAAATCAAATGTCTTGCTAAGGCAGGTAAGCTTACCTCTACCACCTCCTTCATCTGCCACAACCTTGGAGCTTCCAAGGAAACTGGATTAGCCTAAAGTAACTACTTCCTCATTAAACTGCACTAGCTTTTATCTTATAGCCTATTATTTCTAAGGTGCCAGATAATTGAGTTGGTAATGAGTTGTCCTCGTTGTTTTCAAAATTATTTCTGGCTGAAAGATCTGCAAGTCTTTATACATAAATTCTTACTTTTTCATTCAGAATCTTTTTTTTAATACAAAATGCACTGCAACAAATCCAGTCAATTTTATGTCTCCCCTGGACCCAAATAGCACTACCATGACATAGCACATTCCAGCCCTATTTATTTTTTCCACTTTCTGAGGAAGATGAATACAAAATAAGTACATTGCACATTTTGACTGCACCTTGGCTGACCAGAGAGAATCCATGAAAAAAAAAAAAAAAAAAATGCCACTAGGTACAGCAGGCTCCCGAACATAGTCAGAAGCCACAAGGAAAGGACAGTCTGGGAAGTACTGAGAAGCCAGCCTGTGAGCGCCTCTCCATGATCAACAGGTCCTGGAATGCCTCTTAGAACAGCTGCCAGCACGGGCAGATCACTTGAGGTCAGGAGTTCAAGACCAGCCTGGGCAACATGGTGATATCCCGTCTCTACTAAAAACACAAAAATTAGCCAGGTGTGATGGTGGCATGTGCCTGTAGACCCAGCTACTCGGGAGACTGAGGCACAAGAATCGCTTGAACCCAGGAGGCAGAGGTTGCAGTGAGCCAAGATGATGCCACTGCACTCCAGTCTGGGTGACAGAATGAGACTTTGTCTCAAAAAATAAAAACACAGCTGCCAGTGAGGCCAAAGACTAACCTCTCCTCATGCCATTGGAGGAGATGGGAAACCACACAGAGTCACTTTCATGGGATGATGATGAAAGTGAAGAAGAGGAAGGAGGAACTGACAGGGCTGGATGCAATTCATGCATTCTCCCTTTCATCCAGTCAATGTGACCTCCCCACTGGAACATCTGTTCCACGAAGGCAGAGGCCTGGCATAGTGTGTTCTGTTCCCTACTTTACTCAAGAGCTTGACTTACAGTTGGCGTTCAGTAAATATCTATCGAGTAACATATTCACCCAGCACTTAGGGGAGCAGTCATGCCCTTGTCCAGCCCCTCAGCAGAAAAGAGGTCACCTAAGAGAACACTACCTATATTGTTCTACTGAGAAGAGCCCGAGGGAAGGCATGCTAACTGCAGGAGCCACAAACATAGGTAACCCACTGCTCCCTCTGCTTCTGGAAAGCAGGATCCAACCAGAAGACCTGATGGGAGGTCACATAAATGCCACAGAGGGCTCACCTGATGTCCCATCCAGCCCAGCCTCAGATGTCCACAGCCCTCGTGTGGATTCAACACACCACTTCTCCCTGCGACATGGAAGCAGAAAGAGCTAGTTATTCCTGAATATCAACTGGCCTCTTCTCCCTCGGCCACAGAAGATGTTGACAGGCACATGAAATACAGGACAGACTCATTTCCCCAGTGTCCTTGCAGCTCGTTAGGGCACAGTGACTGGGATTGAGCAAATGGGATGCAAGCGGGAATGCCACACAGTAGCTCTTAAGGAGCATCTGGGGGTTCCTCTTGCCCCGCCTTCTTTTCTTTTCCATCCTGGTATCTGGAACTCAGACGCAATCGCCAGAGATTCAGCTGCCATGTGAGGCCACAAGAACAAGGATCACATCCTAGGGAATAAGGAAATTATAAGCAGGGAGGAAGACAGTGTAGTAATTCTTCAAAGATCTAGAAGTAGAAATTTGACCCAGCAAACCCATTACTGGGTATATACCGAAAGGAATATGAAGCATTTTTTATTAAGATACATGCACATGTATGTTCAATGCAGCACTATTCACAATAGCAGAGACACGGAATCAACCTAGATGCCCATCAATCATAGAATGGATAAAGAAAATGTGGTACATATATGCCAGGGAATACTATACAGCCACAAAAAGGAATGAGATCATGTCCTCTGCAGGCACATGGATGGAGCTGGAAGCTGTTATCTTCAGCGAATTAATGCAGGAACAGAGAACCAAACACCACATGTTCTCACTTAGAAGTGGGAGCTGAACGATGAAAACACATGGACACAGGGAGGGGAAGAACATACACTGGGGCCTGTCGGAGGGCGGGGAGGGAGAGCATCAGGAAGAATAGCTAATGAATGCTGACCTTAATACCTAGGTGATGGGTTGACAGGTTCAGCAAACCACCATGGCACACATTTACCTATGTAACAAGCCTGCACATCCTGCACATGTACCCCGGAACTTATAAATTAAAGAAAAAAAAAGCAGAAAGGAGCTCTGAAGATCTTGTGGACAAAGCCACCAGGCCAGCCTGTACTGCCCACCTCTGACATTTTATGTGAGAGAAAAACAAGCTTTTCTCTTGATTAAGCCTCTGTTATTTGGGTGGTTTCTATTATTTACAGCAAAGTCTAATCCTAGCTAAAACTGATGTATAAAACAGACATATAGCCCACCTATCACAACTAGCCCACAAAATGACTTCTTAAAGATTCATCATCATTAATATAGCTAACTCCTTCTTGAGTCTGCTTCTATATTTGGCCTTTATCATTTCTTGAGGACAAAGAGTTTCTTATTTCCTAGCAACACAGCAGCACTTACAAGAGCATAGAGGACTCGCATTTTAAAAACCTGTTTCCTGCTTATTTTACTTCTGAGAAGTTCATGGTAAGTTTACTTATCCAGGCGACCCATACAAGCAAGACTTATTTAGTTCTAAGTTCACATGCCATCCTAATCAACCTGGAACAAATATGGAATATGAGGACAGGCAAACAAGTGTCTGTCCCATCAGACTATGATGAAATGAACATATAAGCACTGAGTTCTGCCCTTTGAAGATGAAGGCACACCAATTTAACTGTAATCACATGGCCAAAGCACCAACAGGAATTTTCAAAGGAGAACACCTTTTTTAAATTCTCTTTTACTTTAGAGCTGAGACAACTGCTGTGTCTTCTCAGATGAAAAGTGCCTTGGTTTGGGCAGTTTACAAAAATGATTTGGGGAGTTTTATTTGCTAATGGGAAGACTACTAAGAGTTAGTTTTCCTTCTAGGGGACTGCTGGGAAGTTTTCTTGCATCCAGTAAATCTTGGCTTAACAGGAAAGCAAACTTTAAGAAGGGTATAGAACAGCCGGGACTTTCATCCCCAATGAATCCCAGGAGGCAGAGGGTTTCCTACCCAGAGACACCTCTGTGCTGCTGCCGATACACAGTGGCCATGTAGGAAAGAGGACGGCAGGGTCCCACTCACTGCCTTCCCAGGGGCGGGGCTACAGGGTGGCCTGGTGTGGAAACCCACCGGGGACATGAGGAGCTCTGCAGCCCAGTAGCCTGAGTCCATATCTCCATTCTGCTGCTTACTAGGTTGGTGGCTATGGACCCACCCTCTTTGAGCTACGAAACCACCTACATGATAGGGTCATTTGTTGTAAGGACTAGTGAGATGTATAAAATTCCTAGCCCATAATGTGTGCCCATTACATTTATGGAAATTCTATTATACATCCAGGACACTTCTAATCCAAGGTTGAGAACGGCAATGCTAAAATAAAAAGACAGTGCATGTCTTAATGCCTTGTAGCTGGAGTCTGACAAGCAAGACTCTATCCCCCTTCTCACTGCCTCTCTGACCCGCAAAGAGAGGCTCTTCTGCATGTCAGGCAATTAGCTCGGTGGGGACTCAGCATTGCTGAAGAAATGGAGAAAAGAGGACTGGAGAAAAAGGAAGCAAGGCTGCATGTTCAGTTGCGCAGTTTGTACACTGAACAAGGGCTTTACAATTAGCGGCACCATTTACACTGTAAACCTCATGGAATTAGATCTTTATTTTGAAATTTTTCCAGCAGAGGGAAATGTCTTATTTTAACAAAAATATGTATATAATGATAATTTTCTGACAGCAGAAATAAACCATTTTGAAGGAGTGCTTTCTAACAATTACCTAAAGGTGCCACATAAGTTAGCGACGGGGCAGTTAGAACCCTGCTGGGGAACCCCTGGCTTAACCAGATATTTCTTCTGAAGCTGGGAATACTCCATTAGCTCAGCAGGCCAAATTCCATCCAGCTCTCTGAGCTAATATTTTTCTGTAATCATACTCAACCAAAGGCACGATTCAATGTCCTAATCTGTCAACATCATAACCTCAACCTGAGAATTATGATCCCACTTACAGCAATACCTGAGGAGCCATCCCATGTTCAAGAATAGCCAGATAGATACAAGGATCCCTTCAACTTTCAAATCCTTTCAACCTTCTTTCTCTCTCCTGTGCACCTCTCAGCACCCGGTCCTCCATGATCCCAAGTTCTGAACCACCCCGCTCCCACTCCAACTGCAGCTTCCTGTTCAGGGCCTCAGGCCTGGTGGGAAAGTGATGAGCGAATCCATGCTCTGGGGCTAATATGATACAAACTTCACACATTACCTCTCCCACTGGGAATTAATATTTTTAAAAGCATGCCCTCAAAAGGACAAGGTTTAACTCAAACAAATGATGGTCAAGGGTGGCATTATCCTATTCAGAAGGGGCAACAGAGAGGGAAAAATTGGGGAGGTGAGGGATGGGGAATAACCATCCAGAATTCCCCATTTATAGCCCATCCATGATTTAATCTTCATGTTAGCACACCCGCTCCATCACACTAAGTCATTACAAATTCATGACAAAATGTCTTTGCTTGCATAGCACTTTATTTTTAAGGCCAGTCATTACATCAAAGTACTAACTAGAGCCTCACTTATAAAGTGACAAGCACAGTTAGGCAATTATAATAAAGAATCACTTATAATTGAGTAAATCATTGTTCAAAATACAGTTGCTTATGCAAAAATGCACCATGATTATTATTAACAGTACAACATATTTTCCACATCATCATTATTAATATCAACCCTTGGAGAGGTTTTCTGACCAAAATTTCCAGACTTTAGGAGGAAAGAATATTTTTTTAAAAAAGTTTTGAGCTCGGCCGGGTGCAGTGGCTCATGCCTGTAATCCCAGCACTTTGGGAGGCTGAGGCGGGTGGATCACGAGGTCAGGAGATCGAGACCATCCTGGCCAACACAGTGAAACCCCCGTCTCTACTAAAAATACAAAAAAATAGCTAGGCATGGTGGCGGGTGCCTGCAGTCCCAGCTACTCGGGAGGCTGAGGCAGGAGAACGGCATGAACCTGGAAGGTAGAGCTTGCAGTGAGTCGAGATAGGAGATAGTGCCACTGCACTCCAGCCTGGGCAAAACAGCGAGACTCTGTCTCAAAAAAAAAAAGAGCTCACCTGGGGGAGGGGAGGTTTGGTGCTTGATCTTTTGGCGGTGCAAAAAAGTTCCCAGAGAGGTTGCTCTCCTTGTTTCACATTTCTGGATTTAGACCCTAACATAAAATATTCCTGAACTACTTAGAATGTATATTTTTTAATAAGCAGCAAAAACAAATAAAACAGGAGCTTCAGCCCTGTTTCTCTTTACCCACTAAGGTTGAAATCCACCACTTCTGAAGGCATCCCTGTCAATGTTCTGAATGGGACCTGGGAGGGCTGCTTTTTTCACCATGACGTCTAATTTACTTGTATATCCTTTTTCCTGCATTGTCAGTAGAGCAGAAGGAATCCAGTCATTAACTCTTAACTCCGAATAAGAAAATATGCCAATGGTTAAACAGCATATGAGAAAGAAGAGCTGAAATATCAACAAGCAAACTCAAAAGTTTTGTAATACTGTTTTCAACATTTTTCTCTAAATCTAAAACATTACAAAAAAAATTTATTTAAAAACAAGTTATCTAACCAAAGACAAGGACCCAGCTTCCATTTAGTGTCTATGAACCAAGCACAGTGCCACCTGCCCCAGGGACTTTCTGTCCTTGACTCATTGCTAGGAAACTGTCAACAGCTATTTTTATCCCCTCAAATGGGCACTTTAGAGAGAAAGGAGAGACCCTCTCCCTAAAGCAACTCCCAAGTATCCACTAAGGCTTCTGTCACCACTGGGGAGTCTTATCAAAGCAAAGGATATTGAATAAAGGCCCTAGGAATTAGTTGAGGTGGACATAAATTATTTTTTTAGAAAAGAGTCATTTTCCAGCTGGAAACGGTGGCTCACACCTGTAAATCCCAGCACTCTGAGAGGCCGAGGTGGGCGGATCACCCGAAGTCAGGGGTTTGAGACCAGTCTGGTCAACATGGTAAAACCCCATCTCTACGAAAAATACAAAAATTAGCCGGGCATGGTGGCTTACAATTGTAGTCCCAGCTGCTCGGGAGGCTGAGGCAGGAGAACCACTTGAACCAGGAAGTGGAGGCTGCAGTGAGCCGAGATTGCACCACTGCACTCCGGCCAGGTGACAGAGCGAGACTCTCTCAAAAATAAACAAATAGACAGAAAGTCACTTTCCATGTTCAACATATTCTATTTTTGTACAATAGACTCTAAAGATACATGACACCGAGTTTTCTCATCTGTAAAATGGAACTAATAAGAGTACCTACTATGGGGGAAGTGTGTGGGTTAAGTAAGCTACCAGCCCTTACCAAGCAGCTGGCTTGTGCAGGCAGGCCCCGCTGGGAAAGGTCCTCCCGTTTGTGTGCCAGCCATGCTCAGCACCTGCCAAGGCACATGCTGGTCTTGGTTTAGCAGGAGCCCAGCAGGGGAGGTCCGACCTCCTGCAGGAGGGTCCATGAGGCCTGCCACTTCCGGACTGCTTTTCATGCTTCCCAACACTGGTGGATGAGAGTGTCTATGTTATGGTGTCACATTAGCTAATGAGATCATACTTGCTAAACTAAGCTAAGCTAATGAGCTCTGCTCAGCTAATCAGCTCTACAGAAATCAGCTTTCTTTTTTAGTGAATAGGCGGCCCCTAAAGTTAATTTGCAGGTTGGTTGGTTGAAACTGGGAATGTGTTTTCCCAAAGAAACAACGTGACAAATGAAGACAGAGTTCTCAGGCCGGCCCTAAACCCTTTTTTAATGCTTAAGGCAGAGAACAAAAGGGCAGAGAATAATCGTACTGGAGTTTAGGGGCTGTGGGTCCATGGTAGGGTACAGGAAGAAAGCAACTGGCAGCCTTCCCCTTTCCCAGGTGCATAGGTTGAGTAAGGGTAAAACATTGAAGAAAATAATAAAGAAAATAAACATCAGTGACTATTTTCTTCAATGTTTTACCCTTATTCAACCTATATAGAGTTCCAACCCAACTAAATGACCACAAATTTCACAAAATACATGCTTTCATTCATAACCTAGCAGGTTATTTGGTAGGTTATTGTTCCAGCCTTGTGGAGCATGACAATAGTATTTGTTGAAAGGGACAAAACAAAGAAATTCTGTTTTAAACCCCTTTCCCATCCAAGAGCGCTTGTTAGAAATTCAATTTACATTTTCTTTGATGTGCTAACATCTTTAATGAGAGCAGGTGCTCTAAAATAAAGCAAAATCCATGAACTCTGGTGAAAATTAGCATAATTTTTTCCTGTACAATGCAGCAAGTCCAGTTTAGAAGGCAACAGAAAGTATATCGCCAGGCTGGGCATGGTGTCTCATGCCTGTAATCCCAGCACTTTGGGAGGCCGATGCGGGTGGATCACCTGAGGTCAGCAGTTCGAGACCAGCCTGGCCAGAATGGGGAAACACCATCTCTACTAAAAATTTAAAAAATTTAAAAATTAGCCAGGTGTGATGGTGTACACCTGTAATCTCAGCTACTCAGGAGGCTGAGGCAGAAGAATTGCCTGAACCCAGGAGGCGGAGGTTGGAATGAGCCGAGATAATCCCACTGCACTGGAGCCTGGGCAACAGAATGAGACTTTGTCTAGAAAAAAAAAGAAGGAGGTACATCACCAGTCTGAGAACATTAATATCTTCAAATGAGGCTAAAGTGATGGCCTGCCCATCACTTTTTCCCAAGAAAGAAATTAAAGCGTAAAACAAGAAATTGTCCAAAAAATCTCACATTAAAGAGATATTTTGTTGACATGATGATGGGGACCATCATACCCCACTTCATCTTCACCCCATTAAGAAGGGAGGATGAAGTGGAGGAAGCCCCAGACTAGCAATCAGCAGGTGCGCATCTCACTACTGCAGCTGTGACCTCAGCAGGTGCGCATCTCACTACTGCAGGGTGACCTCAGCAGGTGCGCATCTCACTACTGCAGCTGAGACCTCAGCAGGTGCACATCTCACTACTGCAGCTGAGACCTCAGCAGGTGCGCATCTCACTACTGCAGCTGAGACCTCAGCAGGTGCACATCTCACTACTGCAGGGTGACCTCAGCAGGTGCGCACCTCGCTGTGACCTCAGCAGGTGCGCATCTTGCTGTGACCTCAGCAGGTGCGTATCTTGCTGTGACCTCAGCAGGTATGCATCTCACTACTGCAGGGTGACCTCAGCAGGTGCGCATCTCACTATTGCAGGGTGACCTCAGCAGGTGTGCATCTCACTATTGCAGGGTGACCTCAGCAGGTGCGCATCTCACTATTGCAGGGTGACCTCAGCAGGTGTGCATCTTGCTGTGACCTCAGCAGGTGTGCATTTCTCATTGCAGTTGTGGCCTTGAGTAAGTCATACAGCCTTGTGGGCCTCAGTTTCTTCTTCTATAAAATGAGGGCATTTTTAACCAGTTCTACCCTTGTATGATTAGAAATAAAGAAAAATGGTGCCTGTATATATACCCAGTAACATTCTAGATACAGTGTACCAAGAGATGGATGATAGTTAACAAGAAAAAAGTATTATTTTGAAAAGTGCCTATTTTGATATATTTTTATGCTTCTAAAAAAAATCTGTTTTTAGAGTCCATTATTTGAAACAATAATGTTTCTATTTATCTTTGAACTCTACATCTCAACATTGAGTTACTGATAAGTTACGTCAATGCTTCTTGTGGCAAGGCTTTAGCATCTGATAAATAAATAATGAAGGTGGCTAATGCAAACACTCCATACATGGAAACCTTGAAATGGATGCACCTAGGTTTAACGGCAAGTTTTGGCTGTCTCCTCCACTCAAGGGCATATTGTTTTTAATGCAGTGCTAGAAAGATTGATTTAGTGCCTACTGTGAGCCACACACTAGTACCAGAGGCACAGGAGACAAAGATCAATAAGACAGGGTTCTGGGCTCTGTGAGTGCACAGGCCAGGGGATGAGAAAGGCGCGCACAGCTGAAGAGAGAACCCGGCATTCGCCGGTAAGAGGCAGAGCCAAAGGAAGAAAGCGGGACCTGGGGGAACGCTGCAGGGTTACTGCCAGGGGCATCAGGAAGACATCCGCTGTTTGCATTTCATAGATTCGTGGCTGGAATGGGGCAGGAGTTCTGAGCAAAAGGCACAGCAGGGTGAACACAAGAGTACGAGGCATCCTGGCATCCATGGGCAGCAGCGAGGGACTCAGGGAATTGGGGTACGGAGCAGTGTTTTCCAAGTTGCAGGTTGTGTGTCATGAAATCAAGTTGGTGGGTCAAGAAGCATCATTTAAGTGAAATATTCTAGAACAAACAATAGAGTAGAATAGAATAGAGTTCACTACACACGGTCAGAATAAGTACTGTTTCATGAAATTTTCCTTTCTCTGTGTGTGTGTGTCCTGGATCTCCATATTGTGTTGCTGGATATAGAGGGTGTAGGTCACCCTTTAAAAGTTTGAAGGTCACTGTTTGGGGGTATAGGGTGCAGCGGGGGCTATCCAGTCATCAACCCCACTGCTGCCTTCCCAGGAACAGAGCACAGTGCTGGGAGCAGCTCTCAAGATGAAGGTGACGGCAGCCTTTCTCACACAGGGAGAGGACCATTCAAGGGGGTCACCAAAAAAGGCCTGCAGAGCCGTGGCTGGTGGTGTGGCTCTATCCCTCTATCCTCTATCACTGTCTGCGAGTGGGACCTCCACTGAGCTGCCCAAGGGCAGACCACACCATGGTCTAGGGAGGCAGCAAGGAAGGGGCAAGAAAAAAATGAAAAAAAGTTCAGCTTCAACGAATTTATTCAGAATTTTGCAACTGGGAAAAGTTAAATGTTATGGTTCACAGTGTATTTCAGTATACAAATTATACGTGGTGATGGAGAAGGAGGTTACCATATACTTCTCAGTGTTGATGGCTTTTGAAAGGTTTTAATCCAGTCCTGATGGTGACAACACAAATGGTTCTGCGTAAAACTCTCCTTGCCCCAAATGTCATCCTCCCTGCCCCCTTTCAAAGTAATCTGACCAGTCTTGCCACAGGCCCACCTGGGACCTGCACCTGCAGAAAGTGCCGCGTGGGGCGTCAGGATCAGGGCCACTCCGCCAGCCTGGTCTGTGGAAAGGGGCCATGGAGAATGGTGAGATCACGCCCGGTCTCCCGACAGTTGCAATGTGCAAAGGAATGCGTGCCTGGGAGAGCCCTTGCCGGGGTCAGGCCTGGCCCGGCAGAGAAGCCGCTCCAGTGGTGGGAAGTTCACCAAGATGAGGGATCCTGGTTCCAGAGCTTTCTTCTTCACGAACTCATCAACTTTCTAGTTCTGTATTCTTCATATAAGTGACAATAACAACAACTGTTTTTGTACCTTTGAAACCAGACTATTATGAGGGAAAAGGCACAAATTATGAGAAGAGACCCAAGCCCGTTTGAAGACAGGGCATATATACACAACTACAGATGACAGATGAGGCAAACACTTTTATTTCTTATCCCATGGCATGTGCTTATTCGAACACTTACACAATACCAACTTTGGCCCTGGCAACAGACAACGGCACCCGGATCTACCCAGCACTGCGGTGTCTTACAGGTATCGTATCTCTAACGCACACTACTTATGCACGCAATCATACTCAGTAAATATATCTTGACTCAAGAGACCAAGAAATGCTAACAAAAGAAGAGTGAAAAATTTATGAAGATATGGGAAAAACAGTTGGAAAAAATAAGTGGCCTGAAAGAAATGGAAATGAGACTCTGTTCTGAAGGGGTGCTTTTATCCACCCCACTAACTGCTGCTAATCAGGAAAGCAAGGTCTGACAAGCTGTCTGGAAAACAGTCATGCAGGTCCCCTCCGGAAAATTGCAGAGCTTCGTAAACGTCTTAATTATTTTGATCCATGTATACAACCAGACATTTCAAGTAAACCCATTTTTCTTTGGAGACTGAGTTAACCTAACTGTGGATGCTGAGGAAATGAGCAAGCTAAATCCCCACTTAAACGTTTACTGTCAGACACATAGAGCTTTTTCTCTTCTTTTGTACCGGTCAGTGGAGATGCAATGAGCCATCGTTTCAGAGGAGTCATTATAACAACAGAATTCCTTTCTCTAAGCAAAAAATGGAGAATAAGTAAGAATGGCAAAATGTATTACAAAATAAGAAACATTTTAATTTGATACAATCAATGGTGTTCCTATAAAACATCTTTACAGTCTTCCTGGCCCAGAAGAAGGAGTACTTATTCAAGCTGTTTCTGGAGCAACAGTAATTATTCCCATTATTCTGTCTTGGTGGGGGCAGCGGGACACTCATGTACTTTAAAATCTTCTTTGGAGGAGACAGGACTATCCCACACTGAGAAGGAAATTGAGTTAGATGTCAGATTCAGCCTGGCCTCCAGCCTCCGCTTCCCTTTCTTCCCCCCAGATGAAGGATGGCTCAGCAGGCCCTCAATTTAGCCCCAGAGGGGATGGAGCAGCAACTGCCCCACCTGGCATTAGAGACTCTTCCCCCTGCCGGCAGGCTGCCCCTCCATTCTGACATGACGCCAGTGGAAGTAACCACATCTCTGCCCTGACCCTGCCAGGTTCCCTCTAGGACTGCAGCCTGGCCTGGCGCTTTTGGGTCCACCCAGCCTGCTGGGCAAAAGCTTCTAGCGGTCCGTCAGACTTGGGACAGGGACCCTGCTCCCTAGGGACACACGTCCCTGTTTCCACACTCTACCGAATCCAGTCACTGCCCACTCTGTCTCCTCTGCCCCAGTCTCTGCCTACCTGGGGCCATCTGGGTAGCTGGGGGGCTGGGGTGCTGGGGCGCTGGGGAGCTGGGGGACTGGGAAGCTGGGAAGCTGGGAAGCTGGGGAGCTAACCCCATGCTGCCTGCCAGGCTGGACTCCCTCTCTCTCCCCTGGCAGTTGGGTTTGTCTCCCCAAAGCCTGTGTCTTTGCGCTGGGTGGCAGACCCATCTGCAAAAGGCAAGTGTCATTAACCATAATAGACACTGTGGTCAGCCAGACAAATAATCCCCTCCTACCTCCTACTGTCTCGGGACTGGCCCCCTCAGAGGGCTGCAGAAAAGTCTTCAGAAGTTCAAGTCCAGCTTCATACAGGGAACAATAAGAATCTGGGTGTGGAAGGGAGAATAACGTTCCCCCAAAAACATCCATATCCTAATCCCCAGAACCTGTGAACACATTACCTTACAGTGCCAAAGGGACTCTGCAGCTGTGATACATTAAGGGCCTTGAGCTGAACTTCCCGGGTCATCCAGGTGGGCCCAGGGCAATCCCATGGGTTCTTAAAAGCAGAAAGCCCTTCCTGGCTGCAGACAGAGGGGCGTGTGATGATGGAAGGAAGACACAGAGCCTCGCTGGCTTTGAGGATGGAGGGAGGGGGCTGCAAGATAGCTCCAGAAGCTGAAAAAGGCAAGGAAAGAGAATTTCCCCTACAGCTGCCAGAAGGAACACAGCCCTGCTGACACCCTGATTGTAGCCCAGGGAGAGCAGGATTAGACTAGACTTCTGATATACAGACTGTAAGATAATCAATCTGTGTTGTTTCAAGCCACTCAGTTTGTAACAATTCATTACAGCAGCAGAAGAAAACTAATTCTGGGGGAAGAGAGAATGGGAAGTAAGGAGAATGACTCTCCATATATTTCCAAACTTAAGTCTCCCCCTTTACGCTTGACTGGGGCTCCCATTCAGGGAAGCCTGAGATCTTTCTTGACAATGCCAACTACGGTCCACAAACCCACACAACCTTCCAAAATCAACAATTTCACATAAGATTCAAGAATAATCTTTATCTCAGGTTCAAGGGGATGACACTGTCCTGGTAGATCATTCCTTGTCTCACCATCCAAAGCCAAGAGGCAGAGAACTTAGATAGAAATAAGTGGAACTCTACTTCATTGCCACTTCAACTTCTAAATTAAAAAATAGAATGTTAGTAGTTTCCTAGCTCAATAAAGGCATACAGCTTAAAAGCAATACTTCCTACCTTTATTTTTTTGAGCCAAACAAGAAATATAGTTTCTATATAAAACACTGTTAATCCTAAGTAGTAATTTTATGATGGGAAGAGCGGGCTTCTCCAACATCCAGTATCTAGCTACCCTTAAGCAGACAAGAGCATACCTCTTGGAATATCTATACAAAATATGCTTATAGCTAATGGAATTAAGAACACAAACACAAACTCGGTGTGTTTCCTAAATAGGGCCATCATCACCACTTGACTGTGTATGTTAGGGCCATGCTGAAATTTAATTTGAATGGGTTTCAATCTTAAAGAGAGGCAGGAAAATCTGTACCAAGATTGTAAGTGTGAGATAATTTAAGTAAAGAATTCTTCTTCCTGCTCAAAAAGACACATAGACCATATATAGCTGCAGAATTTAACTTGACTTTGGATTTTATGTTCAAAAATGCCCTTATCTGCCATCAAGAATGTGAGTATAGGAAACTCATGGCATTAAAAGACCCCAAAATAGGAGCATTCAAGATGATAAATTGCTTTGATTATATAAATCTGAGGCTTGCTGGAAAGATCAGCTTGCTAGGAGTCATTACTTGCCTAGCTATCCCCTTGTGGGACAGCAAGGCTCTGCAGACCACAAGGCCACCATAGGCTATTTCTGGAAAGGCCTTGGTGTGTCAACAGCATGGCAGGCAGGTGAAACAGGCCCCTGGCCTTCTCACCAACCCAGAGAGGGGTGAACATCCTGGTACATGACAGTGTCAAAAAGATGTCCCTAAGAGAACTGTGTTTCTACGTCTAGAGGGAGACAGGGAGGTCTACTCTAATGGTATGTTAGCTCCAGCTGTAAAGGGGCAAGGAGGTAAAGGCAAAAACAGACCTACATCAACAGGACTGCTATACACTAAGATCTTAGGGAACAGAGACTCTCATCTATTGCTCTTAATAAATATGAGAAAAATAGAAAGTCCTCAAGTACTGATTTTATACAGTTTTGCACAGATTTAGTTTCCCAATAGGTGTATGATTCTTTCACTATAAATGTAACAGACACAGTATAGTAAGAAACTTGGGATTTTTTTTTTTTTTTTTTTTTTTTTTTTTACAGAGTCTCGCTTTTTCACCAGGCTGGAGTGCAGTGGCGTAATCTCGGCTCACTGAAACCTCCACCTCCTGGGTTCAAGTGATTCCCCTGCCTCAGCCTCCCAAGTATCTGGGACTACAGGCACGTGCCACCATGTCCAGCTAATTTTTTGTATTTTAGTAGAGACGGGGTTTCACCATGTTGGCCAGGATGGTCTCAATCTTCTGACCTCGTGATCTGCCGGCCTCAGCCTCCCAAAGTGCTGGGATTACAGGCATGAGCTACCACACCCAGTGGAACTGGGATTTTTAAGGCCAGAGTGAAGGAATAATAGAGACACAGAGGCTAGGTGTGGTGGCTCACACCTGTAATCCCAGCACTTTGGGAGGCCGAGGTGGGAGGATCACTTGAGCTCAGGAATTCGAGACCAGCCTGGGCAACATAGTGAGACCCCATCTCTATAAAAAAAAAAAAAATTAGCTAGGTGTGGTGGTATGTGCCTGTAGTTCCAGCTACTCCAGAGGCTGAGGTGGGAGGATTGCTTGAGCCCAGCATGTCACGGCCGTGGTAATCTATGATCATGTTACTACATTCTAGCCTTGGTAACAGAGCAAGACCTTATCTCAAAAAAATAAACAAATAAAAATAAAAATAGAGACAGGGAGTGATGAAGAAAGCTGGCAACACCATCCAGGCATGGGGTAGTGAGGGCCTAAACTGTCAGTACTCACTACTTTCCCACCAGGGCACATGAGATGAAGGGTGGCTTCTGCCAAGCAAGTGCTGGGACTGGGCAAAATCATGGGTGCATGAATTGGCTGCAACCCCTGTCTCTCCTGCTCAAAGAAGCACTCTGGAATGGAAGGGAGTGGGAAGAGCTGACCCTGGATTTACCATTTTTAAAAACATTTTCAAACTTCAGCACTGTAACTTTAGTGTTGTTAGTCATACATGAATCACTGCATGCCCCAAACCAGTCCCAACATTTCATTTGAGACGTTGTAGTAGTTCAGTTTTCTAGTTACTGTGGCTGTATATTGAAGTGTCCCAAGATATAGTGGGTTAAAGCCAACGATGATGTTACTTTGTTCATCACTATACAATTTAGGCAGAGCTCAGTAGGAACTCTTCATATCTGCTCCATTTGGCTTTCACTGGGATGACTCAAAAAAGTGGGAGTGGGGTGGGGTCATGGAGGTGGGGGATTCAAATTATGTGAAGGTTCATTTACTCAGCTGGGGTTCCACTGTCACCTCCGTTGCTATGTGGTCTAAACCCCTCTACACGGCCTCTGTATTACAGGGGTGTCCAGGGAGCTAGACTTCTTGTATGGCAGCTCAGGGCTCCAAAGGTGCATGTCCCAAGTGAGAGAGAGAGAGAGGGGGGCAGGTGGAAACCTTGCCATGTTTTCTAACCTCGCCTTGGAAATCACATAGCATCATTTCTGCCACATTCTGTCCTTCATATGTGGGCTGGCCCATATTCCAGAGGAGAGGAATCAGACTCCACCTATTTATGGGAAAAGTGTCAAAGAATCTGTGAAATGATTGTGAACCAGAACCTCAAGTATAGACACAGAGAGGAAGAATGCAGTTTAAGAGACACGGAAGGAAAGGAGGCGCAGAGCCTGATGGCTACCGGTAGGCGGGAAGGGTGGAAGTGAGAATGTTCCCAGGCCATAGTTCTGCAACCCAGAAAATGTTCTTTCCTGAGAGCGGTGGGGCCCTGAGACTCTCTATTGAGAAGAAACTGCAGGCCATTCAGCTTTCAATGACTTGCTTTCTGGAAATCAGAGGACACCTCGGCAGAGATCTCTACAGGCAAGAGGAAATGCCAGGTCGGGGGCAGGTGCTTTAAGCAGGGGACAGAGACACAGAGATGAAGGTCACATTTGAAAAGGCCAGAGCAACCACCAGGACCGTGCAAACTTGCTTAGGGAAGTAAGACAGGCCGGAGAAAGAGGAACAAAGTTAATTAAAAGCAAGCAAGAAAGAAGAGATACATGATGCAGGGGAAAAGGAAATAACTAAAGGTAAGTGGGAGAGGAACATCCTAGAAGTTAAAGAAAAAGTTTCAAAGAAAGAAAAAGTAGTCACAGTATCTTATACCACGAGAGATGGTACACTTACGAGAGATCTTATGAGAGAAAGGGAAAAGTGAAAACTGAGAAAAATACCAGATTATGTCAAGGAAGTAGTCAGGAACACACATTTTAGAGGCTCATTTTATTTCTATGATCAGTACAAGAAGGACAATCATTTATCAGCAAGTAGAAGTAACATCTCAAATAGACTCTGGTATTTAGTGTTAAAAATAAGCTGTTGCCTTGTATTCATGAGCCATGCCTGAAAACCACCAAAAGATAGCAGACTTATAGAGCTCAAATTCCTTCCCAAGTGGGTTAGATCGCCCTTCCTCCACTGATAAGATTATCTCAGGGCAAGTTACAGGCAGGGCCCTTGGCTACACCCTCCTCTATCAGCTGCCTTGCTGTGCCCCGCCTCATTCCCATGGCTCTCAACAGCATGGAAGTCAGCAGTTTTTAAAATCTAGTTTGAAGATGTACAGAAATGATTATACTGCTGTTCTTAAATGGTGCACTAAAGTGTGCTTAAGTTGTTCTAAAACAGGCTGGATGCGGTGGCTCATGTCTGTAATTCCAGCACTTTAAGAGGCCGAGGCAGGCGAATCACCTGAGGTCGGGAGTTCAAAACCAGCCTGACAAACATGGAGAAATCCTGTCTCTACTAAAAATACAAAATTAGCTGGGTGTGATGGTGCATGCCTATCATCCCAGCTACTCGAGAGACTGAGGCAGGAGAATTGCTTGAACTTGGGAGGCAGAGGTTGCAGTGAGCTGAGATGGTGCCATTCCCTCCAGCCTGGACAACAACAGCCTGGGTAACTCCATCTCAAAAAAAATTGTTTTAATTGTTATAAAATAAGAAAGTGCCGTTGCAGTTGAAAGCAAGTCTACGTCCAAAGTCTCTAGAGGGGGACAGGGAGGTTTACCCTAAAGGTATGTTAGCTCCAGCTATGAAGGGAAAAGGAGGTAAAGGCAAAAACAGACCTAAATTAAAGATCATCTAACTTCTACAGATAGGAGGATTGGAGTCAAGGGGGATCAACACACACACACACACACACACACACAAATCTTTCTCTTCATTCTGGGTCCAGTCGTGGCAGAGGAAACAATTTTTTTCTCTCAGGTAAGCACCAAAGACTAGAAAGTCTACAAGAGCAGAGGCCTGGCTGGTTCAATCAGAAACTCTTGCTGTCAAGGCTTCCAAAGAAAGCTGGCTACATGAGAAGTCCCCACACACATGGGGGACTGTACACACATTAGGTATGAGATCAGAGAAGAGCTTCAAAGCACAAAATATTATAAGGGATAAAGAAAAGAAAAAAAATTAGCTTTCTTTTAAAATCAAGAAAAACTGGCATCAAATTAAGCTAGGAGATGAAGATCTGTGATAAAGTACCTCACTCATCATAAGGATATACATTTCTATAAACCATGCTCTTAATTGTATATAACTTCAATGATCAGTTGATAGCTAGGACTTATCATTGTAATAAATATTTTAATATCACATAAAAGCCAATGAATCCCATGCTAAATTCTCTCTCACTTATCCAGGCCTAAGCATTTGGGTCTAGATGTCATAGTCATTGGCAGGGCACATTTAAGAGGATCAAAATCTGTAAAACGGAGTCTTGCAGATTCTGCATTACATACAAAATGACAGCAAAGGCCAAGAATCAGTAAGAAGTCAAAGAAAGAAAGATTAAAAAGCATATGAGGAATAAACTGGGCATATTTACACAAATCAAATCCTACAGCAGTAAAAATGAATTATATATATATGCAACAACATAAATGAATCTGAGAAATACAGTATTAAGTTTTTAACAATCACAAGTTGAAAGTTGTGAGAGCAATCACTCCCACTCTAACAATGAGAACAAGCCACATTAGCTACAAAAGCATAGTCTGAAAAAAAATCTGTCAGGGAGCTTAGAATGCAAAGAAGCCTAAATGTGTCAAGTCCTTCCCAAGAGAAAAAAGGCCAACAGCTGCTTCCTTCCCCAGCAAAGCAGCAGGAAGAACAGGAATCCACCATAAACAGGAGTGAGGAGAAATCAGCTAAATTTTTAACCCACATTAATGGCCATCTGTGGACTGCCATATGAATTATAATTCCAAGGAGGCCTAGCCACCAGTCACTCTTTCTTTACCAAATGATCTTTACCAAAAACACAACAAAACTACACCAAAGGCTGGGGGTAGGTCAGGAGACTAGAGAGACATCTTCTCTGAAGCCTACAGGACCTAGCTTCAAGGTATGGTATCAAAGGGTCAGAATGTAAAATCTGAGAAAGTCACTCTGAGGCACTCCAGGCCTTCACTCAGACCACTGCAGTAGCCCTCCAAAAGCTGCGGCACAGCAGCTGTGCAGAGATTTCTTGAGGTACAGAAACTTGGTGCAAGACTGAACACAAAGACAACTCCCCAGTGACCCAAAAAGCCAGCAGTCAGGCTGAAAAACAGAAATCTCCCACAGTTTGGTAAGCTGCTCCTAGGCTGTAAAGCATTTAAAAACCTCCAGAGTTTTTCCAGGGCTCAGATCTCAAGCCCTGCTAAGGGGGAAGTCCTGATTCTGCCCTCAAAACATTTGAAGCCAGTGATAAAATGAATCTAACTGAAACTTCCCCAAGTCCCAAACCTGTTTCCGTTACAAACTAGATTCACTCACGCACACTAGTGTCCTGAAAAAAGTAATTTAACTTACTATAGACTTTGTAATTCTCTTACATACAATGTCTCGCATGCAATAAAAAAATTACAAGCTTGAAGGAAGAAAGAAAATATAACCCATAATCAAGAGAAGAAACAGTTCAAAGAAACAGATTCAGAAGTGATGTAGATGTTGGAATTATTAAAGGATGATTAATAAACATGTTAAAGGATCTAGCAGAAAATATTAACACAACCATGAACAGATGGAGGATTTCAGCAGAATAATGGAGACTCCTTAAAAACTATTTTTTAAGTGTAGAAGTGCTCAAAATAAAAAAAAATAAGGTATCAAAATTGACAACATAGAAATATTAAACTTGAAGACAACCTGACAGGAATTATCCAAACTAAAACACAAAGAGGAAAAGAAAATAATTGACAAAAACATGGAATAAAGTATCTAAAAAGTATGGGACTATATAAAATGATATCATATATAATTAAAGAAGTACTAAAGAAATATTTGAAAAAAGAATGAAAAAATTTCCCAAACTGATGAAAGATATCAATCCACAGATCCAAGAAGTTCAGCAAACCCCAATGGGATAAATGTACAGAAAACCATACATAGGCATGTTATCATATTCCAATCACTGAAAAAAAAGATAAAGAGAAATCAGCTGGAGAAATATCACACATGACATATGGGGAGAAATGCTTAAAAAAAATAACAAGTTCTCATCAGAAACAAGAGATCAGAAGACAATGGGCTAATATCATCAAAGGTCTGATAGGAAAAAGACTATCAACCTAGAATTCTATATCTAGTAAAAATATGCTCTTAAAATTAAGGCAAAAATAAACTTTTTCAGAAAAAGCAAAAACCAAGATAATTTGTCACCAGCAGACTTGCATATAAGAAATGCTGAAAGTACTTTAAGCCAAAGGAAAGTGATATAATTAGAAGAAATGAAGAGTACCAGAAATGGTAAATACATGAGGATAAATATAAAAGTCCATTTAAAATTATCTCTATTTAATATATGTACATATGTATATATGTGTTATATCTTATACATGTGTATATGTGTTTTAAAATATATTTATTTTACATAAATTTATTTTTCTTTTAAATACTACTGATTGTTTAAAAATAACAAAATTTACTGGCTTTATAGCATATATGGATATAAAATATATGACAATGGGTACAAAGGGTGGAATGAGTAAGAGGAATTATAATGTTTTCTATTTCTTGCATTATTTGTGAATAATAATACTATTATTTGGAGATAGACTGTAATAGGTTAAAAATGCACATTGTAATCTCTTAAACAACTAATAAAAATAACACAAAGAAACGTAGCCTAAAATTTTGCTAAAGATAAAACGAAATACTAAAAATATGCAATTCATCTAAAAGAAGTCAAAAGGTGGAAAAGAGAAACAAAATACACATTAGTTAAATAGAAAACAAATACCATGATGATAAACCCAACAATATTGGGACAAATGGCAAAATCTCAATGTGGACTGTTGTATCCACGTTAGATTTCCTAAAACTGATACCATTACTGTATTTATGTGGGAACATCCTTTTTCTTAAAAATTACATGCAGAAGTATTTGGATGTAAAGGAACATAATATCTGCAACTTACTCTTCAATGGTCTGAGGGGGAAACTGTTAATAGCAAGATTGAGGGAGAGAGGGAAAAAGAAATAGTTGCAGAAATATGTCAACAATTGATGAATCTGAATGGAGAGTATACAGAGTTCTTTAGTCTTGCAACCTTTCTGGAAGTTTGAAATCAGTTCAAAATAAAAGTTATGCCATCTGCAGAATTACATGGATTCATGAACAGACTGCCTTAAATCCTATGCTGTGATGCTATCTTATGTTAAATCCATATAAAATCAATGTCCGCATTTTTTAAAAGAATACATATGGCATGATACCATATTTGTAAAGAAAAATAAACCAAACCAAATAACCTATTGTTTGGGAACACACACACTCAAAGTCCCTGAGAGAAGACAAAGCAAGGTGCTGATAATTACCAAGCTCAGACTGTGACGACCTCAGGGAGGGGCAAGAAGATGGGACTGGGCCAAGACAGAGGACTGAGTAGACTCAAAGCATTGGTGTTGATGAGCTTCTTGGGTTGGGTGGTAGTTTCATGGCTGCTCTTTACAGTATTTTACTTCAAAACTTGCAAGTGTTACATATCATCTTCTGTATTAATCTCACATTACATTTTTTAAAAGATGGAAATTGGGTAGGTAGAAGATCATCCAGTTTATAAAAATAAGTTTGAAATGGAACCAACCTTCATATTTAGTGATGAACTGAACAAAAGCATTAGGTTAGTCCCCAACTCTTATCAGAATCAACTAACATTTTATTAGATCCAAATTCCTGGATATAACTAATTAAGTATCTATTGATCACCACTGTTTTTCACTTTCCTAACAACCTCAGCTATAAAATAACAAATGCACTTCCTTGCAACTTTTAATTTAAATTTTCTTGCTAAGACATAATAACTCTGCCATGAATAAATTATGTGCAACACCGTACTGAAAAAGAAAAAAAAATCCAGGATACGCAGATATGGCCCATTAAATAATTAACCATCATTATCTTATTATAGGAACCTAGAGGAGTCCTTCCTGCACAATTTAGTATCACTTCCCACTAGCTAAAAGGGAACACAATAAAACATATGTAGTCAATAGTATCCTTAAGAGTTTTATTAGATAAATTCAATTGTCCAAAGTGAAGAGCCTATAAAATGAGAAATTATTCTAGGTGCTTGTGGTTGTTAGGTAACATTCAAATATATCCCAGAGTGCTTTATTTGCTTAAAGCATTTAGTTCAAAAATAAATACTAGAAAGAAGTCTTGGTTAGCCAAGAGAACATCCCAGTGTTATCACTAGTTTTCTAAATAACTAAGAAAAGCTTTTCCTTCTGCTTTAATTAACACACTTGAATTCAGAAGAATTACATCAAATAAAGTTTCTGAGGCAAATGTGTTCTACAAGACATTATTAATTATAAACTTTATTAATGTACAGAGCTTTACAAAACGCAAAAACTAAAGCACAAGAAAGGTATTTTCCGAAGTGTTTCAATATTACCATTACTTCATTAAACAGCAGATATTTTACTGGGAGCTTGCTATTATAGACCAGGTACTATTCTAAGCCCTGGGGATACAGCAGTGAACACGGTCAGTCCCTACCCTCAAGAAACTGACATGTGTTGATCACGTACACAAATGAATGGGTTAGTGCTTTCATGTCAATGGATCATAAGGTTTTGAAGTCACCTAAAGTTCTTGTGAAACCACAGTGGATTATAAATGTCCTTGGCTCCATGTACTATGTTCCTAGGAACTGTCCTGTGGTAAGGTCCTGAGGGTCATGTATTGTCTGTATCAACCCCATGGCGTTCTATGATGCACAGCATGGCCAGCACTTGGAAAAAACAGATGAGAGACCCTATGCAGATGTTTTCTGAGATGGTGGAGAGGTTGATGCAGTTCTGCATGGTCAGGGTGTGGTAAGAAAATATGAGATCATTATATGTTATAAAGGCAGCACCCTCTACTAGAAAATAAAAGTTATCCGTCTATAACAGAGACGTTCTTGGAAATGACACATTTATTTTCAGGGGAGAGCCCCAAGTTCCATCTTCAAAGCAAACATGATCCCAGTTCTACTGACTCCCCAATTATTCATCATTTGTTTCAGAGGAATTAGCTAAATGTAAAAAGAAGAAGGGAAGGAAGGAGGGAGGAACAGAGAGAAAGGTTTTTTAAACAAAACATCAATGGACTTCTAGTGATGAGAAATTTGAGAATGTCCCCACATTCTCAAGTGTCTGAGCCCCAGGAACACGTCCAAACTTGTCTGTGGTGACAGTGTAGAATGGTGAGATCCAGTCAAGCCCCAGATCTAAGCAGACCTTCCTCACCTCATATGATGCTGCTGAAAACACAAACCTCACTCAGCCTCCTAGTTTGTTTCCTTCATTCTACCCCAGTAAGCAAGACTATGACAGTTTAATATTTCAGGACCAAAGACTTTTTATTTTAAAAATTACAACTATAAACAAAAGCAGGCTGTATGTGTGCATATGTCAGGGAGAAGAAGAAATTGTTAATGTTCACTGATCTTTTCAAATTCTACTTCTGGGAATGTGAGAATGACGACATTGCATAGACAGCCTTGATGAGACTCTTAATAGCTGCAAAGAGGGTGAGCTGTCTGGATAGCACTGCAGTCGACTCCCCACCTCCCCTAAACACAGCTATGAAATGCTGTCACTTTTCATCAGTACTCCACACGGTGCATAAATACGCCAACAGACAAGCAGTCCCTCCTTGCTTGAGAAAGAGTACAGTATTGTATCTGGTTGCTTCTAGTAGCTTTCTGTACTGTCTTCACTGTTCTGGGATGGTGGCTTCAAATACAAAAATGAAATCCAGTCTGGATAAGGACAGATCCCCAGACATCCCTGAAGGACTCCCATTCTGAATGGGTAACAGCAAAGCCACAGCTTCACAGAGGCTCCTTGGACTCATACAAAGGAGCTTATTTTATTTTTATATTTTTAAATTTTTATTTAAAAACTTAGAGATGGGGTCTCACTATGTTGCCCAGGCTGGTCTCGAACTCTGGGGCTCAAGTAATCCTCCTGCCTCAGCCTCCCAATGTGCTAGGATTAAAGGCATGAACCACTGTGCCCAGCCAGGTCTTTACTTTTAATAGCAGACTGCATAGTTCTGAGTTTTTCACAGTCACAGTTGCTTATTAACCTACATGTTCCCTTCCTCAAAATGCTCTCCAAAAAGGGTGACCAGAGTCCTTGCGGGGGCTACTTCTAAGGTTTACTCTAATAATATGAACCATTTATTGAGTCCTTGCTATGTACCAAACACTGGTACACAGCATACCATATACTGTACTGTATATACTATACTGTATACTATGCAGAGTATACGTTTTCCATTTAATCTTCCCATCATTTAAAGGGAGATTATTATTAATCTCAGTTTACAGACTGGGAAACTAAGGCTTTAAAAAAATCAATCATTTGCCCAGGGTTATACTGCTAGTAATAAGCTTAGGGTCTGTCCTTCCAAAATCCATGCCTTTAACCAGTACTCTAGACGTGAACGAGGAGCAGCACAATTAGTCAGAAAGAGCACTGGCTTTGCAGCCAGAAGCCTTCCCACTAATTAGCTGTGCGACCCTAGGTGACTAACCTCACCAAGCCTCTGTCACTTCATCTTAGATGTGGGAATAATCATTTCTACCTTGCCTTTCTCCAGGGGTTGAAGACTGTATCAACACCTGTTGCTGAGTTCTAGTAAGTTCATTTCTCTTGGACAAACTTTCTTGTCCATCTGTTCAAGGTCAGGAATGAGAGCTGGGATGAGAGAAGAATTGCAGACAAGGGAGGGCTAAAACTAAATGACTAAGTTATTCGTTCTTCTTGTCACACATTTTATTTGCTTTTGTGTAACTGGCGAAACACAATTCTAATGTTTGACAATGAATTTTACTAACATTAGACGCTATCTAGACATGATAGCCAGGTGCGGTGGCTCATGCCTATACTCAGCACTTTGGGAGGCCAAGGCAGGAGGATCACTTGAGCCCAGGAGTTTGAGACCAGCCTGTGCAACATAGTGAGACCCCTATGTCTCTACAAAAAATACAAAACTTGGCTGGGCATGGTGGTACACGCTTACAGTTCCAGTTACTAAGAAGACTGAGAAGAGAGAATCGTTTGAGCCTGGAAGGCCGAGGCTACAGTGAGCCATGATTGTGCCACTGCACTCCAGCCTGGACAACACAGTGAGACTCTGTCTCCAATAAATAGCTATCTGGACATGATGATCAGGTGCAGTGGCTCACACCTATAATCCCAGAACTTTGGGAGGCCAAGGCAGGAGGATCACTTGAGGCCAGAAGTTCAAGACCAGCCTGGGGAACATAGGCAGACTCCATCTCTATAAAAAATTAAAAATAATTTTTTTTTTTTTTTTTGAGACAGAGTCTCGCTCTGTCACCCAGGCTGGAGTGCAGTGGCCGGATCTCAACTCACTGCAAGCTCCGCCTCCCGGATTTAAGCCATTCTCCTGCCTCAGCCTCCCGAGTAGCTGGGGCTACAGGCGCCTGCCACCTCGCCTGGCTAGTTTTTTGTATTTTTTAGTAGAGACGAGGTTTCACCGTGTTAGCCAGGAGGGTCTCGATCTCCTGACCTCGTGATCTGCCCGTCTCGGCCTCCCAAAGTGCTGGGATTACAGGCTTGAGCCACCGTGCCTGGCCAAAAATAAATTTTAAAAAAGCTATCTAGACATGAAATTAAACAATCAAAATAGGGGACCACATAGTACATGTTCAATAAATAACTAGAGGAAGGCAGGAGAAGGGCAGGCCAGGGGTAGGCAGTACTGGCATTTCTTCTGGATCTCGCTTAGGGATTGGCCTGTTGGTATTTTCTTTCTCTGCATGGGGTTAACTTGTTCTTTGGTCTTTGGCAAATTAATTTGGTCAAACTGGTTATTTAACTTATGAATAAAGAACTTGAAAACAATGCAGTGACAAATATTCTCAGCTAAACCATAATATTCTATAGCTTGAACAGCCTCTGATTTTTCTGAACAGAGGCATCATACAAGGACGGGCCTCTTGCTTTCTTGAAATGTCAAATTGCCTAGTTGAAGCAACACCCATGGAGACCAAACACACACACATATACACACATACACTCCCACAGAGCTGATATAAAAAAAGATGCTGCAAACAGTAGCTAATAAAATCCCAGCACACACATTTATTCCTACAGTCATCAGTTAACACAATACTGACGCAGAGAAAGATCCCTAACAACCTGCTAGTGAGGACTTTTGGGAACTCTTGAAAAAATACACGCAGAGATCAAGAAACGAAAATGAATTTATGATGGTTTGGTTAGAAGCTATGTTTGAATGAAGAAAATAAAAGATGTTAAGTAATAACTGGGGGAATCCCTAACCATACAGTGGGGATTTGGGTATATACAGAATATGAAATATTCATCATTCTCCATGGAGCACACTTGTGGCTGAAGCTCTGCAACAGAACCACAAAATTAACCCATTTTCTCCACAGTTAAAATCGCTAAAAAGAGCAAAAGTGCCGATTTGGATCTGTTCAAGATTAAAAAAAAAAAAAAATTAGGAACACAGTGAATACTCTGCAACTAGAGGAGCACCTGTAACTAAATCCGCCATTAAAGAGATGGCATTTCTGTTAAACCACATGGCATCATGGCTCCAGTGCTGGTGTTTATCCTAACACAGAACATAAACTCATGGGGAACCTCTGTGCCCCTTCTTCCAGTTTCCAGGGTCTGTAAGGACAAGAGGCTGCTCTCAATGGGGGCCCATGGGAGCAACAGCAGCATAAGTAGAGTGTGTCTCCCTGCCACTCTGAATGACTGTTCACACCCTTCCCCTCCCGTCCACAGGTCCCCCACTGACTCTACTTACTAGTGTCAAACAGATACAGAACCTAAACATCAAGGGGGGACCCGGGGAAGTGCACACACCATCGGAAATGGGGGAGAGGAGTTGTGTGTGAGAAGGACTGGGGAAGGGGAATTTGCTTAAATCTGACATCCTTCTCATTGCCTGGTCTAACTCAGTCCTGTTAAAACTGCTCATCAGAGCAGTGTCCAGATACAAAACGTTTCTCCTGAGAGTCAGAGGACTTTGAGTGACAAGTATTACATTGTCAAGAGATCATTCATTTCCAATTGAGACAGCATTTGGAGGAGCAAAAGCCCAGCACAAAATTAGAGCCTATTAATCCTACTCAGAAACAAAAGCAAATAAATTCAAAAGGTTTTAATTAAGCCTACCCAACAGGAGGAGGCGGAGACTGAAGGAGTATCATGCCCAATAATAACCAGGATTTGGGAAGCCCAAAGAAGAACTCCCTATAAATATATTGCTTTTTTTAAATTCTGGGGGGAAAAAAGTAACTCCACCTTTCATTGAACATAGGATACCAGAAATTACATAAGGAGTTGCATTCCAAATGTTGCATGCAAAGACAGCAATTGAAATTGATTGGAATGTGGTTTAACTGCTTTATCTAATCACTGTTAATAAATAAGACCTTTCATTAGCTGGCAGGAGGACAGTTGCTACTGGTCAATTTGATTTTCCTGAAAACGGTGAAGACTTGCATGCACTTTTTTTTCTCCCAGATATAATCCCTAAAGTCCAGACTCTTTCTGGAATCAGAAGTTGTCACGTAGTGTCATCCTCTTCCTTAACAGACCTAAGGTCTCCTTTCACGTGTTCCCAAATTGTTTGTTTTGGACACTTTTTATTGCAACCTTTTTGAAAGTGAAAAGTTTAGAAACCTCATGGCAAATAAGAAATTGTTAATCCAGAGTGAGCATGTAGGAGGCTGGAGAATGAAAGGATCTATCCAGGGCACACTAGGTAGCCGATACTTTGAAACCTGAAATAACCAAGATTCCTCAATTATTCGTCGAAGTTACATGGGAGATGTAGTCAACTGAGCTTAAGAAGATGCCCTATATGTTGTCAGCAAGAGGGGAAAAGTCAGTTCTAGGTATCCCTGACTTAGGAATCTATCGCACCCCACCTTCCCACGGCAGGCTACATCTGGGTTGATTTACTGGGTTCCCAAACTCGATTGAGAGCGCCCCAGGGATAAAGGACCGGCGGCCCCACCTGCTGGGTCCCATCCGTCACCTGGAGCAGGAAGGCCTGGCCCCCCTTCCAAGCGGACCCCTTCCCTCCCTGCTCCCAGAAGCCCGGCCCAGAACGGCATTCTCTCTGGGGACCCAAAAGCAATCAGACATTTAAAAGCAAAAAGAGGGAGTCCGGGCTGGCATTATATAACAATTTACAGTAGATAAGGCTTCTAGAAACCGAAAGCAGCCCGAGGAGGGGCGGGGGACAGGGAACGCGAGGGCAGCGCGGCGTCGGGGGAGCGGCCGCAGCCACTTACTCGAAGGCGAAGAAGAGTCCGCTAGTGACCAGGATGAGGACGAGCGTCAGGTAGAAGACGCCCGTCTGCCGGGCCATCATGATCCTCCCGTTGCAGAAGAACTTGTTTCTTCCCGGGAACACCTCCCATTTCCTCCGGGCCGCGATTTTCTTCTTCTTGTGGGGCGACTCCATGGGGGAGGAGCTGTGGGTGCTGATCTGGCTGTACTCGCAGTCTTTCATGGGCCCGCCGCCGCCGGGAGGCATCCACGAGGGCAGCCGGCTGGGGGCGCACACCCCCAGGAGCCCCCCGGCCGCGCGGGCCCCGCCGAGCCACGACCGCCGCCGGCCGCCCGGCCGCCCCCCGAGCCGCGGCGCCGCGGCCCCTACACGGGCTCCCGGCTCGGCGACAACTTTGCCGAGGACACCCAGGTTAACCCTCCGGGGAGCCCAACTGTCATAGCAGAAGCCCCGCTCCGTGGGGGGACGGCGCTGGTCCGCAGCCCGCGGCAGCGCTCCTCCGTCGCTTCCAGCCCGCGTCCCGGGGCGCGGGACTCAGCCCAGCCGGCCCCCGGGTCGCCGAGCGCCCGCCCCCTCGCGTGGCTGCCCGCTCGGCCCCGCAGCCCCCAGCTCCCCGGCTGCGCCTCGGCTCCGGCCCGCCGACCCCCGAGCGCTGCGCCCCGAGGGTACACGAGGCGACAGCCCCAGCGCCGGCTTCCTCGGGAGCCACTTCTGCGCCGCGGCCAGGTTGGGTCCACTCCTTCCTCCGGCGGCGGATCCTCCCAGGAGAGAGCGCTAGCGACTGGGCGGCCGCGCGCGGCACCGGCAACCCCTCCCAGGGGTGGGGACAACCACGCACGTTTTTCTGTCAGGAGCCTCTCGCACCGCGACCCGGTGTCGCTGCGCCTGGCAGCCTAGTCGAGTCCACGGCCCCCGCGCGGGGATGCCCGGGCCGAGGGCGGCGGCGGCTCGCGGGCCGCGCGGCGAGGACTCCCTTGCTCCCTCCTACCCGGAGGAAGCGGCCCCGGCGAGAGGAGGGCCGCGGGGACACAGCACAGACACTTGTTTGCAAGGCTCAGCCCCGGCGCGCGCGCGGCGCTCCGAGTGGGTCCGCCTCCTCCGGGCCGGGTGGGCGGTGGCCCCGCGCCTCACCCGCGGCTCCTCCTCCTGCTCCTCCTCCTCCTCGCCCGCGAAGCCAGGGCACCGACGCAGCGGGATTCCAGCCCCAGTCCCCTCGGGCGGGCGCCCTGGGCTGTGGAAGGCGCGGGGGGCTCCCCGTGGCATCGCCCGAGTAGGGATGGGGTTGGACGCCCGCGGCCCCGCCGCGCCGTGTGCTCCTGGCCGACTTCAGTCAGTCTCGCGGCTTCTCCCGGGTTTATCCCCCGCAGCAGCTGCCGCCTCGGGACACGCTCATTCCCACGGCCACCGGCAAGCCAGTCCGGGCGACTCCCCGGGAGCTGAGGAGCCGCGGCGCGGAGGTGACCCTCCCCGGCCTGCGCCCCCCTTCTTCCTCCTCCCCAGCTGGGCGCGTGGTCGCGTCGCCGAGGGACTCTGCTGATGCCCGAGGAATGGGGTGGGGTGCCGGGTGCCAGGACAGGGAGAGGCGGCCCGAGGCCGGCCTGACTCTGGGACCGGGCTGCGGGCGAGGGTCTCGGGGCCCGGCTCGGCCGGCTTCCGGGCCGAGAAGGGCAGACGAAGCGGTGGGGGTCCCCTCCGGCCCCGACCTCCCTCCCGGAGTAGAAGCCCCTTGGAGGCCAGGTTCTGGGTTGCTGCCGCCCAGCCTTTTCGGTCTCCACTTCTCCCCACGGACGTTCACAACTGCTCGCTTTATTTCTCCATTTCCCCGTAGAGCCCCCTCGGCAGCGGAGGGATCGCGTGCTTCTCCTCTCGCGCCCGCGCCACCCTCCTTCCCACCCGACAGCCCAGGAGCAGCTGCGGGCGCGGCCCTGGGACTGCCGAAGCATGGGACGCCTGCTCGCTCACGCCCTCACGGGCTTTGCTGCGGGTCCGAGCCCCCGCAGAGGTGGGCATAGCCCGGGGCCGAGGAAAGCGAAGGCAGCTGGGCGGGGACGCTCGATTTTCCGAGCCCCACTTTTCTTTCACAGCCCACTGGGATGTGTAGTTCTTCCGCCCGCCGGCCGGCGCCGAGGGAAAGCACGACGCGGGGCCTTAGAAACTACAAGTCCCTGCATCCCCCGCGACAAGGGCAGAAGAGGCGTGGTGCCAGGCTTTCTGGGGCTGGGTGATGGGAGAGGGGAACCAACAAAGGGTGTTGTGGGGAATGGTGCCTTCTCTGTACTGGGCAGTTTGCACGTTACACATGTTCTTTGTCTAATCTTCACCGGAACCCGGCGAGGCATTATTGTATCCAGCTTAGGGAAAGCTTAACTACTGGCCAAACATCACAAAGCTCCCAAGTAGTAGAGATGGCATCGAACTCAGAGCCCTAAGTATGTCCCTTACAAAGCGTGCCTCAGTGAGCAGTGTCGAAGGGGGATGAGATTGGCTTATCCAAGAGGGCCAGTTAGGAGGAGCTTCCCGTAGTAAGGAAAAAGTGATGGGAATAGCAATTAGAGTATGACATGAAATTACAAGGAGTTTTGAATAAAAATGAAATTTACAGGGGTCCATTCCAAAGCCGGTTAGAGTCTAAGGAGAATGGATCTTAAGCACACGGTAATAATTGGGTTTTAATTATTTTAGATATTGTATGAGAGACAAGCATATTACAGGGACAATTAAGTGCTTTGTGGCTGGACTATTTTTTAAAAACCAACTGGAAAGCTTTAGACTTTTCAAGTGAAAGCTCTCATATGCTTTCCTGTCCTTTAGCTAATGAGATCAACGGGGTATTATTTCTGTTTATTGCAAGCACCTTTTCTGTGGGTGTCCAATTAATATAATAGATCCATTGATTTTATGGCATTAAAAAAGACTCCCACTCTTATTCTCAATGAAACCGAATTTTTCAGGCATTATGGTTATGCTTTTAAAAAGTTCTTCCTTGTCTGTTACAAATATGTATTAAAGTATCTGCCAGTGAAATAATATAAAGATTGAAATGTGCTTTAAAACACACCAGCCCATCCACTCCCCTCCCACCCACCCAGCCCTAGACATAGAGATGTAAATGAAACAATTGGAAACTATTGAAAATAGTTGACCTCGGGTGAGGTATACTTATTTATTGCTGCAAATTGCCACAAACTTAGTGGCCTTAAAACAAGACAGATTTTTCTCACAGTTTTTGTGGATCAGGTGTCCAGGTACACTCAGTCCTCCAGTTAGGGTCTCACACCTGCCATCCAGGGGCTGGCCAGGCTGCGTTCACCTTTACTGGAGAAGAACTGGCTTCCACTCTGACTCCAGGCACAGGCAGAATTCCTTTCCTTGCAGCAATAGGACCGAGGGCCCTGGCTTCTTGCTGGCTGGAGACTGGAGACTGTCCTCAGCTCCAAGAGGGAACCTGCAATTCCTAGAGGTTACCTGGACTTCATTGTCACTTGGGCTTTCCGAGCACAGTCACTTATTTCATCAGGCCCCCAAGAAGAGTCCCCAGAGTAAGTCATCAGCAAGACAGAATTTTATATAACATAAAGCAATCCCACAGGGGCAACTTCAAATGTGAACATTCTGTTGGCCAGAAAGCATGTTTTGCACACACTCAAAGGGAGAGGAGTACACAGGGCATGAACACTAAGGTGAGGGAGCACCCTGGAGTGCATCCACCACAGTGTACAAGAGGATCCATTATGCTATTCTTACCTACCACATCTACTCGTGGTTATGTTTGACATTTTCCATAATAAAAAGAAATGAATTAATTCTAAAATGTTACCTAAATTTTCCACAGCAAATAAGATATTGCTGATATGATTTCTAAATAAGCTGATACAATTGTCTGTAGTTGTCTTCCTGGGGATTACCTATGTCTTCCCACTCCATGTGTACTAAGACCTCTGCAGTTAACTCACTTATATGGGTTACTCTCACCTAAGCCCATTCACTAGAACCCGGTGTGTGATAGCTGCAGAATTCACCTCACCAACTACAGTTGATCTTGAACAATATGGGTTTGAACAGCGTGGGTGCCCTTAGACACGGATTTTTTTCAACTAAATGCAGATGGAAAATACAGTATCCTTGGGATGAGAAATGCGAGTATTCAGAGGGCAAAGGCCAACTCTTCCTATATGCAGGTTCTGTGAAGCCTGTTTAGGGGCCTGAGTATGTGCAGATTCAGGTGTACGCAGATGATTCTGGAACCAATCTCCTGAGGATACTGAGAGACGAGCGTAAAACCTACTGTATAAGGTATGGTAGAGTTTCTTCATTTATTTTATAGTTATCTATTTCAGGGCCTAGATTGTGCTAAGTAGAGTTTTAGCAGCAGCGATGTAAAAAGATCCAAAATAGAAGCTTATATTTGGGGATTGGAGAGGTGGAGAGAATAAACAAATAAATGACTAATAAGACAATTTCAGAGAGTAATTACAAGAACAAAAAAACAAAGCAGGGTTATGGGATGGAGAGACTGGGGTCGGGCAAAGAATTGAATGATGAGAAGCAGCAAGTACCAAGTCCTCAAGGCAGAACAACCTGGAAAATTCTAGAGGTAAAAAGAAAAACCAGTCTAGCTGGAGTGGAGCGAGGGCCAGGGAGAGAGGGAAAAAGGAACAGGATCAAGGAAGCATCTGAAATTGATTCTGTGTGCACCAGCATCAATTCTGTATGCTTCACTCTGTGCCCACCATCGGTGTAAGTGTTGAGGGGTCTGAAAGAAGAATCACCATCTTTGCCATCCAAGAATGTATAGATTCCAAACTCTAATGCTAGAGGGATGTCAGCATATCTAGAATTAGAGATCAAAACATTTATTTGGCATACAAGGACACTGAAAAGTCAAAAGACCTGCTAAAAATTCCTTGAGCATGCCTCGCCAATAAGAAATAATCCGAAAATGAGTCTTGAATTGAATTGAAAGAGTGCATGATCGACTTTTGCTAAATCGAGTTTAACCTAATGCTGTCTCTTTACATATTTTAAGTTTGGGCTAAAGGTTTCTCTGTACACTGTGAACTGTAGCCTAAATGGAAGTGTAAACAGAGTGTGATCTACTCAGGTGTCAATTACTGGGTTTTGGCCACTCAAATGTGGCCAACTCTTCAAACCATGTTCAAATAAGACAAACGCCGAGCTGCAACCATCTGGCTGTTTCCTTATCTCATTTCCGCTTTCTGTACGTCACTTTCTTTTTTCTGTCCATAAATTCTCTTCCACCACGCGGCTGCACTGGAGTCTCTGAAGCTACCCTGGTTCAGGAGGCTGCCCAATTCATGAATCATTCCTTGCTCAATTAAACTATTTTAAATTGCATTCAGCTGAAGTTTTTCTTTAGCACTTTAACACTTTAGAAAATTGATAATGAATGTTTAGTGCCTGTCATATGCAGGGCAGTGTGATAAAGAAGGTAAATGTGGCAGAGAAACTACAGTCAAGGTTGGGAAACAAGATGGAGGCACATGAGAAATTCAGCGAGACAAGAAAACCATATTATAAAAATAATGATCTTTTCTCCAGAGTATTTTTGTATTAGTCAATCTCCTGGTCCTTTATACATTTAGCCCTTTAAATCCAGAGGACAACCTGATGAGGCAGGATTATTATCTTTATTTCACAGAGGAGGAAACTGAAGATCAGAGAAGTTAGGTGATTTGCCCAGGGTTTTGCAGCAAGTAAGTAATGGAGTCAAGATTTTAGGCCAGGTATGAATGTCTGACTCAAGCTTTCCTATATCCCCCACTCAATGGAAAGAGCACGCGGTCTGATGAACCAACAACTGGGTGGAATAGAGAAAATAATCTTGATTCCAGAGCAAAGAGAAATCTCAGGCCCAGGCTGTAGCAAAGTTTGGACAGGAAGAATATAAAAGGGTTAGTCTCTCAGGGAAATGGGGATGGGTATAGAAAAGTAAATTATTGGGAAAGTACATGATGTTTCTAGCTGGAGTAGAACTGACAAGGATCCAAGCACAATTAGTTTATTTGGGAGGGGATTGCAGAAAACACAGCAGAAGAGAGAGGAAGTGAGAAACCAGTAAAGCATGTGCTATCGAGCAAGCTACCACGGTGGGCCACTGAAACTCAGACCCTTTAGGGCGGCGGTCCCCAACTTTTTTGGCACCAAGGACCAGTTTTCTGGAAGACAATTTTTCCACGAACCAGAGGGTGAGGGGATGGGGGCATGGTTTTGGGATGAGTCAAGTGCATTACATTGATTGTGAACTTTATTTCTATTATTATTATTACATTATAATATATAAAGAAATAATTATACAACTCACTATAAGGTAGAATCAGTGGGAGCCCTGAGCTGTTTTCCTGCAATTAGACGGCCCCATGTAGGAGTGATAGGAGGCAGTGACAGATCATGAGGCATTAGATTCTCACAACGAGTGTGCAACCTAAGTCCCTCACATGCTCAGTTCACAATAGGGTTCACACTCCTATGAGAATCTAAAGCTGATCTGATAGGAGATGGAGCTCAGGCAGTAATGTGAGCGAAGGGGAGGACTGTGAATACAGATGAAGCTTCGCTCACTTGTCCACTGCTCACCTCCTGCTGCGCAGCCCAGTTCCTAACAGGCGGTGGACCAGTGCTGGTCCATGGCTCTGGGGCTTGGGGATCCCTGCTCTAGGGGACTCTGGGAGGTCCAAGGTGTGCACTCTGCCAGAGTTATCCCAACTGAGGGGTAAAAAAGCTGAAGTTTATTCACCAATTCCCCATCTGTTATTAGTCGAGACCTCCTTCTGGGAGCATTACTCTACTTTCTTTATATTTTCATCACCTTCCTCAGTTGTCACTGCCATTAGCACTTACAGCAACAAGCTGGCCCTCCCCAGTCTGTTAGTATCTTTGATTCTAGTGGGTCTCTCCCTGTCCTCGTCGAGTCAGTGGATTCACTGACAATAGGGGTTATGTTATTCACAAAGCTAGAGCGTTGTTCTTTACATCTCAGCAGCTCAAAGCGTTCCACAAACCCATCTCATTAGTTCTCAGCATACTTTCAAGAAGCCAAGAGGAAGTATAGCCTTATCCACTGTGAAAAGGGAAGACATTCAGATTCCAGGACAGGACATGATTTGTATACCTTTCAGGGCCAAAAATGAATGTGAAGTTCACTTAGTCAAGGTACATACAGTTCAAAAGGTCACAGTCCTAGGAGAACTCCAAAATCTCCAGAAGGGATGTCATCAGAGAGTTCTAGGATGGCTGGAAGTAACTGCTGAAGCTTCCATACCAAACAAGATTCTTCAGAAAATCAGACACAATTTCTTCCAACCCAGAGAGTCAGCTCACACTTGAGCATGTGCTCAGCACAGCTGGGAACATCTTGTGTTGAAACATGTAAGGTCCTTAAAATATAATAATAAACTCAGCACTATAAGAAAATATTAGTTTAAAGAAGAAAAACTTTAATTCAAGACTTTTTTTTTTTTTGAGATGGAGTTTTGCTCTTGTTGACCAGGCTGGAGTGCAATGGCTGGGATTACAGGCGTATGCCACCATGCCCGGCTAATTTTATATTTTTAGTAGAGAGGGGATTTCTCCATGTTAGTCATGCTGGTCTTGAACTCCCGACCTCAGGTGATCTGCCCTCCTCGGCCTCCCAAAGTGCTGGGATTATAGGCATGAGCCACTGTGCCTTGCCTCAAAACTTTCTCTTTTTTTTTTCTTTTCTCTTTTTTTTTTTTTTTTTTTTGAGATGGAGTTGCCCGGGCTGGAGTGCAGTGGCACAATCTTAGCTCACTGCAAGCTCTGCCTCCCAGGTTCACACCATTCTCCTGCCTCAGCCTCCTGAGTAGCTGGGACTACAGGTGCCCACCACCTCGCCCGGCTAATTTTTTTTTTTTTTTTTTGTATTTTTAGTAGAGACGGGGTTTCACCGTGTTAGCCAGGATGGTCTCGACCTCCTGACCTCATGATCCGCCTGCCTCGGCCTCCCAAAGTGCTGGGATTATGGGCGTGAGCCACTGCGCCCGGCCTCAAAATTGTTCCCTGAGTGACTTTGTCTTGCCTTTTTAACACAAAAATATTACTTTTTAGTATGTTTATAAAAATAATACCTGTGCATTGAAAAAAATTATACTACACAAAAATATGAAGAATGTACAAGTTCAAATTTCCATCACCTTGGAATAACAATCATTAATGATTTATTGACCATCTTTGTATAATTCATTTTATGCATACATACACACTTACACATATATCCATATCATGTAACAAAAATGGAATCATATCATACTTGCTACTTTCATCCTGTGTGCTTTTTAAAAAACAAAGTTGTAGTTTTTTTCTCTTAATTTCCCATCCCCACCCTTCCCCCAGGTAACCAATGTTAATAACATGTTGTATAGCCTTCTCCAGGCTCATATAATTACAGGCAAACCTATACACACACATACACACAGCCCATATTACAGTTTCTTCAATTGTCTATTAATAATGTCCTGTATGGTTAATTTTTCCCAATTCAGGATCCAGTCCATCACACTTAGTTGTTAAATCTTTTATATCTCCTTTCACATGGGACAGTCCTACCTCCTTTCTTTGAGCGTCTTGATCTTGACATTTTGGAAGAGTGGAAGCCTTTATTTTGTAGAATGTCTCTCGATTGGGTTTGTCTGATGTTTCTTCACAATTAAATTCAGGAAAAGGCATACACCAGGTTTCAGCTGTCCAACACAGGCATGGTGGCCTCCCTGAGGCCAAGACACTACCTTGGGGCTGCATTGCTAAACTACAAGATACCTGCTCCAGCCTGGCCAGCTCTTCTGGGCCTCAGCTCCTCACACAATGATGAGAGCACTTTTGAAGAATCATGCCCGTGCTGTTTCCAGCTGCTGGTGCTGCTGAAGTCTAGAGAGTGTGCCTCCAGCCCAGGCCGAAATTGACCCAGAATACAGACATTTTTTAACTGAGAAGCAAAATAGGATGCACTCCATTTTAAAGAAGCAGAAATTATGAAGAGATACAACGTCACCAAAGCAATTTTGTTTATTACTTGTAAAATGTACCACAGAACAGTAAACATGATGGCAGAAGGAGAAGCTTCCTTGAGCAATGAGAAACAATTTTACTATCCTAGATCAAGCCCAGCAGGGAAAACACTGTAGGGTGAGCCTCTGAGTTCTGCAGGTCTAGCTCCAAAGGCCAGAGCCCAGCACTGATTTTCCTAACACCTACATCTGGACACTCAGCAGTTATTTACTCTTCAAAGGACATGAGTAAAACAAAGAAATCCTCCTCTCTACTAGCAATGTTACTTAATCAGAAAGAATCCAAATTGGGTTTCAAAAGTTTCTAGTCTTTGTAAAGAATGGATTTTGAGAAATGTCTATTGCAATTTCTAAACTAAAGCTAGTTAAAAACCTATTCGTTTCACGTTTACTTATTTTCCAAATACATGGAAACCAGATCCAAGCACAAACTTTTCTGGGCATCTTTTGTGTGTGTGTGTGTGTGTGTGTGTGTGTGTGTGTGTTTAAGAGAGATGGTCTCACTCTGTTGTTCATGCTGGAGTGCAGTGGCATTATCATAACTCACCGTAACCTCTAACTCCAGGGCTTGAGCGATCTCCAACCTCAGCCTCCCGAGTAGCTGGGACTACAGGTGCACACCACCACATCCAGCTAATTACTATTATTTTTTGTAGAGATAGGGGTCTCACTATGTTGACTAGGCTGTTCTCAAACTCCTGGCGTCAAGTGATTCTTTCATCTTGGCATCTTTGTTGGCATTTCTGTGGAATAAAAACCTCATTGGAATGAATAACTGAAACCACCTACCTCAAAGGTTGTTTGTGAGATTAAAAAAATACATATATATGAAAGTGCCTTGGAAATAGTCAATTCATATGCAGGTATTAAATGGATTATGATTTTCCTTTTTCTCACTTAGCAATTTTCACTATTTAATACTGTTTTCTTCCTAAAAGTAATTGAGATGTTTATGGGAGTGTCTACTTACTCACAAGGATTTCTTTAGGAGGTCAATAGCCTGATTGCTACATTCAGGGGAAAAAAATGTGTGTGTCTTTGTTCTCCTACGAACATCTGGATAACTTTACATTAAGAAAATCTGAAGATTATTTCAATTTGTGTGTAAAAATATTAAGATTATTCCTGATTATAGATAATTCAATAAGATAAAGAGTACAAATACATTTTCTAAAACTTCTCATTTTTATAACTTTCTGTTGTTCCTGTAATATTTCACCTTAAGAGATATTTTAATTTATTCTAATACAGACTCATTTCTGGGTTTAAAATTATTTTGAAACATAAATAACATAATAACTTATACTTTATCTTACATCTTTTCTGGGATGAAACAGATATACTTTTTTTCCTAATAAGCTAGGATTTTTCTCCACCTTTTTATTTAGCTCCTTTGGATGCCTTGGGGACAGAAATCAGGTTATGCATTTTTGATAGGAGGACCAATGCAGTAATGCTGTGTCTTTCTCAGTACCATATCAAAAGGCACACGATGCTGGTTGTCCCAATATTAATGATGCTCGTTTTGATCATTAGGGTAAGGTGGCTCCACCAGGTTTTTCCAATATAAAGTTTCGTTTTTCCGTTGTAATTAACAATTACAAAGACAGTGACTGGGTGCAGTGGCTCATGCCTGTAATCCCAGCATTTTAGAAGGCTGAGGTGGGCGGCTCACTTGATCTCAGGAGTTTGAGACCAGCCTGGGCAACAAGGCAAAACCTTGTATCTACAAAAAAATAGAAAAATTAGGCAGGCGTAGTGGCGCGTGCCTGTAGTCCCAGCTACTCAGGAGGCTTAGCGGGGAAGATGCTTGAGCCCAGCAGGCAGAGGTTGCAGTGAGCTGTGATCACACCACTGCACTCCAGCCTGGGTGACAGAGCAAGACACCATCTCAGAATAATAATAATATTTACAAAGACAGAAATTGTGTAAATATCTTGTTCTTCATCAAACTTTCACCCTATAATTTCTAATTTTTTCCCTTCCTTCCTTCTTCCTTCCCTTCGTTTCCCCCTTCCTCCCTCTCCCTCTCCCTCCCTCTTTTCTTCTCTCCTTCTCTCTTTCTTGGCATTTTACGGTAAGGAAGCACTTTCCCTTCTCCCCATTTATGTACCATCCATGCAATACAAACTGGTGTATTTATATCAGCATGGCCTTCCAGATACTTATTTTATTCAATGGGTTATAATCTATTCTTATTGATAGTTATTTTGATATTCAAATTATTCTAGAGTTGGCTAGAATGAGCCCCTTAAGCTAACCCCTATCTAATTCCTTTTTCTTTTTTTTTTTTTTGAGATGGAGTCTCACTCTGTCACCCAGGCTGGAGTGCAGTGGGGAGATCTCAGCTCACTGCAACCTCTACCTCCCAGGTTCAAGTGATTCTTGTGCCTCAGCCTCCTGAGTAGCTGGGACTACAGGCACCTACCACCATGACTGGATAATTTTTGTATTTTTAGTAGAGACAGGGCCAGATTGGTCTCAAACTCCTGACCTCAGGTGATCCGCCCACCTCGGCCTCCCAAAGCGCTGGGATTACAGGTGTGAGCCACTGCGCCCGGCTGCCCCTATTGAATTTGACATTCATTGAATGGTTGCCGCCCTTCTATCTGATTCAGTCACATATTCCAGCCTCACCATGTACTTTGTCTTTCCAGTCCTGTAATCTGTCATTTCTCCAAGGGGCCCTAAGTTCCTTTTAGTGGAAAATACGTATGTGTTTGTTCATCTCTGTTTCTATCTTTAAAAAAACGTAGAAACACATATGTGTAGACATTTACTTTCTTCAATGTTAAAACACTGTGTGTTCAAGCTGATAACCTGTAATTCTAATTTAAAACTGCACCTATATTCCATGCTTCCCAATTTTCACATCTGTAGCTTCTTCCTCCCATGATCCTCAATACATTTACTCATATCTTCAAGCCTAGAACACAAAAAGGTTTCAGAATTGCTAGTCCATGCCACCACAACAAAAAAGCAGACCAGCAAATAGCATTAAATACTTATTTTCCAGTTCTTCCTTTTTTTTATGTTGAACAATGAAAAAAGTAAAGTAGTAGACATCTGTTGCGGTTTCTGTTGTTATGGTTTCTTTCTAATTTCATCTTGAGGTCTCTCGAGAGTGATGCAGGGCAGGCAAGCCCCAAAGTGGAGCATGGCCAGCTGGGTTCTTGCCTTTGCCCGGGAAAGAATTTAAGGACCAGCCAGAGGTAGAAGGAAACAGCTTTATTGAAGCAGCAGTGTTGCAGCTCTGCAATGGCTCCTGCAGTGCCGCCCCAAAGGCAGAGAGCAACAGCTCTGGGCAGGTCTGCAATCATATTTATACCCACTTTTAATTACACACAGATTAACGGGTGGTCTATGCAGACATTTCTAGGGAAGGAGCAGCAACTTTTGGGTCATTACGTCATTGCCATAAAAAGGGGCGGTAGCACCCAGTTGTTGCCAAGACAATGGTAAAGTGACATGGCACACTGGCAGGTATGTCTGATTGAAAGCTGATTTTGCTCCCTCTTTTATGTATTTATTTATTTATGAGATAGAGTCTCGCTCTGTCACCCCAGGCTGGAGTGCAGTGGCACGATCTTGGCTCACTGCAACCTCCGCCTCCCGGGTTTAAGCAATTCTCCTGCCTCAGCCTCCGGAGTAGCTGGGATTACAGGCGCCGGCCACCATGCCTGGCTAATTTTTGTACTTTTATTAGAGACAGGGTTTTCCCATGTTGGCCAGGCTGGTCTCGAACTTCTGACCTCAGGTGATCCACCTGCCTCAGCCTCCCAAAGTGCTGGGATTACAGGCATGAGACAATGCACCTGGCTGTCTCCTGCTTTTAGCTAGTCCTCAGTCTGGTTTGGTGTCTGAGCCCCACCTCTACAACCAAGTCCCGCCTCAAGAGTGCCCATAGGGCAAGATAATCCCTCTCTAGGAGACCTCTAACTGAGGGAAAAGTTAGGTTCCTGTGTATGAGTCAGGTGAGATATGATGAGGACATAAAACCACAATGCATGAAACCAAAGAAACGTATTACTCACAGGTCCTAGAGCGGTTAACGGTGCCTGCAGGAGGCCGATGGGGAGTCTGGAGGCTTCAAGTTCACATAGTGGGCGGGTCGGGGGTCGGGAGAGACTTCTGAGACTACGTCTTCATTAAGGTCCGTGGGCACTATCTCCTAGGTGTGTGGACTGGATAGTTTAAGGAAAATACAGATTGGAGAACTTGCTTACATGACTCTGGAATTGATGATTTGGTTTTACAATGGTGGCGGCTGTGGGGTATATGGGGTTCTGAGTTAGTGGGATGAAAAGCAAGTGGGCTATAGCAAAAACAACCAGGCATGGCGGGGAAATTTTAACTAGGGCAAAGGTGATGGGCTATGACTTGGTTGTAAATTAAGTTGGGCCTAAAAATGGATGCCAAGGCAGCAACTATATTAAAGAAATTTGGCCGGGCGCGGTGGCTCAAGCCTGTAATCCCAGCACTTTGGGAGGCCGAGACGGGTGGATCACGAGGTCAGGAGATCGAGACCATCCTGGCTAACATGGTGAAACCCCGTCTCTACTAAAAAAATACAAAAAATTAGCCGGGCGATGTGGTGGGCGCCTGTAGTCCCAGCTACTCGGGAGGCTGAGGCGAGAGAATGGCATAAACCGGGAGGCGGAGCTTGCAGTGAGCTGAGATCCGGCCACTGCACTCCAGCCTGGGCGACAGAGCGAGACTCCGTCTCAAAAAAAAAAAAAAAAAAAAAAAAAGAAATTTATGACGACATCCTTGCATATTCCCAGTCTTAGGGTGAAAACATCAGATATTTTATCATTAACTATAATGTTACCTTTCAGATCTCTCTAGATGCCCTTTATCAGGTTGAGAAAATTTTCTTCTATTTCTGGTTTGCTGAGAGTTTTTATATGTTGGGGTGTTGAATTTTGTCATAAGTTCTCCCTGCAGTTATTGACATACTTTTCTCCTTTATTTTACTAATATGATAGATTACATTGCTTAATAATTGGATGCTAAAAAAAACCTTTAGGGCCAGACGTGGTGGCTCACACCTGTAATCTCAGCACTTCAGGAGGTTGAGGCTGGTGGATCACTTGAAGTCAGGTGTTCGAGACCAGCCTGGCCAACATGGCGAAACCCCGTCTCAACTAAAAATACAAAAATTAGCCAAGCGTGGTGGTGCGTGCCTGTAATCCCAGCTACTCAGGAGGCTAAGACAGGAGAATTGCTTGAACCCAGGAGGCAGAGGTTGCAGTGAGCAGAGATCATGCCACTGCACTCCAGCCTGGTGACAGAGAGAGACTCTCTCAAAAAAAAAAATAAATAAACCTTTACATTTCTGAGAAAATCCTCACTTGATCAACATATATTGTCCTTTTCATATATTGCTGGATTTGAATTACTAACAGTGTATGAAAAAGAATTACATTTACGTTCATGAAGGTAACTGGTTAATGATATCTTTTTTCTTTTTATTGTCATGTCTTTGTCAGGTAGGTATTGGCTTCAGGATTCTTCTGCCTCATGACACGGGATGGAAATTGTTCCCTCATCTATGTTTTTGAAATGATTTTTGTAAAATTAATATTTCTTTCTTAAGTGGTTGGTAACGTTCACCAGTCAATTCATTTGCTTCTGGAATTCTGTTTGAGAAGAGGTTGATGATAGAAAATTCAATTTATTTAAAAGATACAGAGTTATTCTTGTTTTCTCTTTCATCTTGGGTCTGTTTTGGTAAGCTATGTTTTTCAAGGAATTTTTCTATTTAGTTTAAGTTGTTCATAGTCTGTTATTATCTACTTAATGTCTGAATGATCAATTTTTCTCAATCACTCCTGCTGGGGTTTATCCATTTCATTAATTTTTTTTTTCAGAAAAACAACTTTTTGCTTTGTTAGTGTAAGCTGTTATTTGTTTTCTATTTTATGTATACCCGCTTTTATCTTTTTTTTTTTTTTTTTGAGATGGAGTCTTGCTCATGGCCCAGGCTGGAGTGCAGTGTGGCGTGATCTCCGCTCACTGCAAGCTCCGCCTCCCAAGTTCACGCCATTCTCCTGTCTCGGCATCCCGAGTAGCTGGGACTACAGGCACCCACCACCTCGCCCGGCTAATTTTTTGTATTTTTAGCAGAGACAGGGTTTCACCGTGTTAGCCAGGATGGTCTCGATCTCCTGACCTCTTGATCTGCCTGCCTCAGCCTCCCAAAGTGCTGGGATTATAGGCGAGCCACCACGCCCGGCCTATACCCGCTTTTATCTTTATAAATACTTCCCGTCTATTTTCTTTGGGTTTAATTTGCTCATCTTATTCTAGATTCTTAAGATAAAAACTTAGATTAATTTTAAACTTTTTTTTCTTTTCTAATACAAGTATTTAAAACTATAAATTTTCCTCTAAGGACCACCTTACCTGCATCCCACACATTTTCATATGTTGTATCTTTATTATCAGAGTTTAAAGTATTTTCTAATTTTCTTCTTAGATTTCTTCTTGTGATTTTTGCTTTTATCCATGGTTTATTTAGAATAACTAGTTGTTTAGATTCACGAAGTTAGTGAGGCCTAGTGGCAAGCCATGGAGAGTGCTCTCCCCGCCGCCAGCTTCCTGTACTGGGTTGGCACGGGCACTGTGGCCTACCTAGCCCTGCACATCTGCTACTCACTCTTCACGGCCCTCTGGGTCTGGGGAGTGGGGAACAAGGTAGAGGTCGGCCCAGGGCTGGGAGAATGGGCAGTTGTCACAGGTAGTACTGATGGAATTGGAAGATCGTACACAGAAGAGTTAGCAAAGTGTGGAGTTAGCAAAGTATGGTTGTCCTTATCAGCAGATTCAGGATAAACTTGACCAGGTTTCCAGGAAAATCAAAGAAAAATTCAAAGTGGAGACAAGAACCATTGCTGTTGACTTTGCATCAGAAGATATTTATGATAAAATTTAAACAGGCTTGGCTGGTCTTGAAATTGGCGTCTTAGTGAACAATGTGGGAATGTCATATGAGTATCCCAAATTTTTGGACATTCCTGACTTGGACAATATGATCAAGAAAATGATAAATACTAATATTATTTCTGTTTGTAAGATGACACGATTGGTACCCCTGGCATGATGGAAAGATCTAAAGGGGCAATTCTGAACCTCTCAGCTGGCAGAGGCATGTTCCCCGTCCCACTATTGACCATCTGTTCTGCAACCAAGACTTGTGTTGATTTCTTCTCTCAGTTCCTCCATGGGGAGTATAGGAGCAAGGGCATCTTTGTGCAGAGTGTCCTGCCATACTTCGTAGCTACAAAACTGGCTAAAATCTGAAAGCCAACTTTGAATAAACCCTCTTTGGAGACATTTTGAATCTGCAATTAAAACAGTAGGCCTGCAATCCCAAACCAATGGATACCTGATCCATGCTTTTATGGGCTTGATAATCTCAATCCTGCCTTCTTGGATTTATTTTAAAATAACCATGGCTATGAACAAGTCTACACAGGCTCGCTATCTGAAGAAAACCAAGAAGAACTAAGCATTGATAACTGCATTATAAATTGGCCAGATGCTCCAGCCTATGCAAGCTTACTGCAAGGCACCTTACTGGTCTTGAAAATCTGAAGTCATTTCAAATAATTATTAACATGACTAAATGTTATCTTAATTAAGAGGAAAACAGAAGTTGCTTTTAGGGGTTTCTGACATATATTCTGGATACTACCAGAGGTAATTTTGAAGTTTAATATAAATGTTCATTTCAAATGAATATAGAACTAATATTGTCAAGAACAGCTAATAGGAAGGAATACTATTATAGCAAATCACAGAATGAAAGACCCAAACATAAAACTCGGCAGTTTTATCTGCTCCAAAATGCCGTTGATCATTATTCCTGTATTTTCTCTGAAACTGATTGTAAAAAGTTATGTCCAGCTACTCTTTTGCTTTTGACACTTTGAAGAAATGGAGATTAGTTGATTTGATTTGTTTATAAGCAGACACACTGTAGTTTACAAAGGTATCTTTAAGGTTTTATAAAATTATGTTCCAATTTGTACATTTATATGGAATCATTCTTTATCAAGGGTAGCTAATGACATAAAATAATTGTGAAATACGGAGTTATTTCTGACACATGAAATTCACTAAACTGTGCTTTTTTGTGATGTATATTTCTTCTCAGTTTAAATGTATATAAATATCAGTGCTATACGGTATGATTTATAAAGATAAATGGGTCAAAGTGTATATTGAGACTAGCAGCCATCTATGATACCACTGAAACCCTAACCCAGAAAAGTGGCCTGCTTGGACACCCAGCCTTCTTTGTTTCTGCATTGAACCAATATTGCTCACACATGTGACACAGACTAGTCCTATAAAAGTAATGACATCATAGAAATAGCATTATAACTTTTAAATTGATACTCTATAGGTAGATACTAATATAATTAGTTTTAATAAAACATGCTGTAACCATGGTATACAACAAAAATACATTGGTGATTGAAATTAAGGCCATATTTATACTGACTTAATATGACTGACTTTTATCCTGCTTCATAACTTGTATAGGGAACTCACCAAGAAAGAATTCAATACTGTGAAATATGCAACAAGAAGATTGGCCTTTACCAAATTTGTGGTTCCTAAGTTCTGAGTTTTAAGCATCAGTAGATTTGTATTAAAAAAAAAAAAATTGGGGCCTCAGTTTCTGGCTTTTAATTTTGCCAGTTAAGGACATAAAGCAAAAACAAACAAAACAAATAACCATCTGCTTTCTGCATCATTATGTAAAAGAAAACATATTTTAGCCCCTAAAATTAGGAATAATATAATCTAAGAATAAAGGTTGTCATTTAAATGGGATAAATATAGCTTTATGAAAAAAAGAGTAAGTTGTTTAATTTCTACATATAGCTATTCATTTCTAACTTAATTATTTTGTGTGATCAGAGAATCTGTAAGATTTTAATCCTTTTGTTTATTATTTAGTTTAGTTTGTTTGTTTATTTATTTATTTATTTTTGAGATGGGGTCTCACTCTATTACCCGGACTGAAGTGCAGTGACATGATCACAGTTCACTGCAGTCTTGAATCCCTGGGCTCAACAGATCCTCCTGCCTCCACCTTCAGAGTAGCTGGGACTACAGGCACGCACCACCATGCTTGGCTATTTTTTTTTTTTTTTTTTTTTTTTGTAGACATAAGGTCTCATTATGTTACCCAAGCTGGTCTCAAATGCCTGGGCTCAAGTGATCCTCCTGCCCTAGCCTCCCAAGCGCTGGGATTACAGACATAGAGCCACTGCCTGGCTCTATGTTTAGTAAGTTTTACTCTTACTAAAACGTGTTTCTCTTCCTTGTGTTGAAGTCTCTTTTATCTGGTATTAAGTGAGCCATCTCAGATTTCTTATATGTACTGTTTACATAGTATATCTTTTTCCATTATTGGATTTCATTCCCTCTGATACTTTACACAGAGTAACCCTTTTAAACAGCATGTAGTTAGGTCTTGATTTTTAATAAATCTAGTCTGACCATCTGTTTTTAATGAGTGTGCTTAGTACCTTTACATTTGATGTAATTATTGATATGATTAGATTTAGGCCTACCATTTTATTTGTCCTCTGTTAAATAAAATGCCAAGAGTTATAAAGAATTAAAATATAAGATCAGACTGTACAACTATATAACTGATCTTATATTTTGATTCTTTATAACTCCTTTCCTGCCTTCTTTTAGTTTAATCAAAAATTTTTATCACATTCCATTTTAATTTCTCTACTGGCTTTTTAGCTATACTTCTTTGCCTTATTTTTAAGTGACTATTCTGGAAATAACCACTAAAATAACCACTAAAAATATGCATATTTATCATAATCACCTTGATCTTGGACTTCTAGCCTCCAGAACTATAAGAAATAAATGTCAGCTATTGAAGCCACCCAGTATTTGGTGTTTTGTTACAGTAGCCTGAACTGACTAAGACAATTCTTGTTCTGCACAACTTTCAGTAGTGAGCAATGGTAATGAAGAAACCACAGCAGGAACAACACCAAATGCTGATGAGGAGGTGAAACAACAGAACTCTCATCCAGTGCCTCCATCTAGGCAATTAGTGCGGTGCAGAAGAAGACATGTCCAAGAGCTTTCATTAAAGCAGTGTTTTTAATAGTAAAAATAATTAAAATTAAAAACAACCTATATGCCAATTAGTAAGAGACTAGATAAAGAAATTGTGGACTATTCATAAAATAGAATATTATATGAGAGTGAAATGAAATAATTAGAACTGTAAGAATAAACAGATTTCAGAAAAAAAAAGATGTTGAATGGGAAAGAGAAATTTGCTGACGTTTACATATATTATGATATCTTTTATATGAATTACAACAGGATATATTGTTTATAGTTAAATACATGTATTCTAAAATTCAGAAAAAATCAAAAGGGATGCTGAACACAAAATTCAGGATTTTTTTATATCTGCAAGGGAAGAAAGGAGGAAAGAAGAAAAAAGAATGAGTTTAAATTGAATGTATAATATTTTACTTCTTGTGTTATATGTGGGTACAGGGGAGAGTATTATATTTTATTATATTATTATCTAAAATGGTTTTTTTTATTCCTATAGTATTTCCAAATAATTTATTTTTAGAGACAGGGTCTCACTCTGTCCCTGAGGCTGGAATATAGTGGCATGATCATAGGTCACTGCAGCCTCAAACTCCTAGGCTCAAGTGATTCTCCCACTTCCGCCTCCTGAGTTGATGGGACTTCAGGTATGTACCACCACACATGGCTAATTTTGTTATTTTTTGTAGAGACAGAGGTCTTGCTATGTTGCCCAGGCTGATCTCCAGGTCCTGGCCTCAAGCTATCCTTCCACGTCAACCTCCCAAATTGCTGGAATTACAGGCTGAAGCCACTGTGCCTGGCCAGTATTTCCTAATTTTTTGATGAATAAGATTACTTTTTAATTTCAAAAGTAATAAGATTGCTTTTTTTGTTTTTTTTTTAAGATGGAGTCTCTGTCTTTTAAGACAGAGCTCCAACCAGCTTTATCACCCAGGTTGGATTGCAGTGGCTCGATCTTGGCTCACTGTAACCTCCACCTCCCAGATTCAAGCAATTCTCCTGCCTCAACCTCCTGAGTAGCTTGGATTACAGGTGTGCACCACCACGCCTGGCTAATTTTTGTATTTTTAGTACAGACGGGGTTTCACCATGTTGGCCAGGCTGGCCTCAAACTCCTGACCTCAAGTGATTATTGAATTTTTAGAAATCAGGTTACCAAACTTAGAATGATCTGGTTTTTATGAAATGCAACTATATGCATAAATATAGATCGATAGAAATGTTTATGTCTAGAATTTTGTGTGACATTTTTTACTGTTTTCATTAAACTTGTCTGCATTGGCCCATTATTGTAATAAGCATGTGAGTGGACTGATTCTAGTGGGAATAAATATGTAGAGCAAAGAAAAAATGTAGCACAGGACAGAACCTTGGGGAATGCTGACATTTGAGGGACAGAAGGTGGGAGGAGGTGACAGTGACAAAGATGGATTAGTCAGAGAGGAGAAAAATCCAGAGTATAATTCCCAAGAAGCCAATAAAGGACAGGGTTTTAAAAGGAAGGGCATTGAACAGTTTAAACACTCCAGAGAGGAGATCGGCTGCATGGAGGTCTGGCAGGAGAGTGATGTGTTTGGAGACTGTGAGGGCGTGCTTCCTCCAAGAGAGTGGTCAGGTAGTAGGGAGGCCAGTGTGCAAGTGTTTTCAGAAAGAATGGGGCATGAGGAAGGAGGGCAGGAAAGCCACAAATAGTGAATAGAATTAAAGACCTTCGGGCACTGAAGCAGATTGTCATCTTCATACTAGGAATAGCCAGAATACAAACTCGAGGATGTTGAGATGACAGTTACCCTAGGAAACGCTATGAGAGAGTGGTACCCTGGCAATGGGTACCAAGCTACTCCATTGCACTGTACTGAAGATGTGTTGGGACTCATTCTAGTGTAGTGCGTCAAGTCGCCTGTAGTCTTTGCTTAGCGGGAAAGACGTTTGTGTAAACCCACGGCCTTGGTGGTGAAATCACTTAGCAGCTTCTACATAACAACAAAGATGACAGCAGCAACCAGCACAATTTGATGTTAGAAAGTTTCCGTAATGTGACAAGAAAGCATTTATAAATTCATTTGGCTACTAGGGAAAATGCTCTCTCATCTAGTTTCTCTATCACTTAGCCAGGTTCCATTAGGATGAGGACACAGTAAAAACTAAATACTGCAGACAAAGATTGAAAGGGAGAGGGAGGGCATGTGTTTAGAAAGTGTGCTTAGAAAGTAGACAAGTGTGTTTAGAAGGAGCACTGCTTGTTCTTCCTTCATCTTAGCCAGGGAGCCCTGGGATGGCACAGCATCAGTGTGTGTGTGTGTGTGTGTGTGTGTGTGTGTGTGTGATGGAGTCTTGCTCTGTCGCCTAGGCTGGAGTGCAGTGGCACAACCTTAGCTCACTGTAACCTCTGCCTCCCAGGTTCAAGCAATTTCCTGCCTCAGCCTCTCAAGTAGCTGGGATTATAGGCACGCACCACCATGCCCAGCTAATTTTTGCTTTTTTTTGTTTCTAGTGGAGATGGCATGTCTTGAACTCCTGGCCTCAAGTGATCCACCCACCTTGGCCTCCCAAAGTGCTGGGATCACAGGCATGAGTCACCACGCCTGGCCAGCATCAATATTGATGTATATAGATGTGTATAGATCAATAGATAGAAGTATATATGTTATGTGTGTGTGTATGTATATATAAAAATTTACCCATGCACAGTATTTATTTGAGTATCATGTGCTAAGCAGCATACTTCACAGTTTACTTGAGTTCTTTAATCTTTACATAATCCCAATTAGGTAGGTACTATCATTATCCTCTTTTATAAATGAACAAAAATTTTTAGAAGTTATGTGATTTCCTTGAGATCACACAGCTACTTGTTTTAAAGTAATCTCCTGGGTATTACGGAGGGCAAAAACTGTAGATATAATAACTCCCATTGAGGAGCTTTCATGCTGGAAATACAAATTAGGCCCACATGGAGTTAACACTGCCTAAGAGCAGCGTGTAAATGCTGAGTTAGAGGGGCCAGGCATTCACTCCTGGCTGGGGCAACCAGAAGATTTCTAAAAGGAGGGAGTTTTAAAATTTCACTTTGAAGGTTGGGAATTCCTTTTACCATAAGATCAGAACAATGTCTATTTATTTATTTCCTTTCTTTTTTTTTTTTTTTTTTCTTGAGACTGAGTCTCGCTCTGGTACCCAGGCTAGAGTGTGGTGGCACAATGACTGCTCACTGCCTCCTCTACCTTCAGGGCTCAGATGATCCTCTCACCTCAGCCTCCTAAGTAGCTGGGACCACAGGTGCACACCACCATGCCCAGCTAATTTTTAAATTATTTGTAGAGACAGGGTCTCCCTGTGTTGCCCAGGCTGGTCTTGAACTCCTGGGCTTAAGCTGTCCTCCCACCTTGGCCTCCCAAAGTGTTAAGATTACAGGCATGAGCCGCCACACCAGGCCCAACATCTATTTTGTCTACCTTTCTTTATGTTACCTCAGCTCTTTTCAAGCTGTCCCTAAATACGAATACATCGCTAGGTACATAAGTAGAATCACCATCTTTTTATTCCTGGCATCTTTTATTTCCTTCAGGATATGGAAGTTTCTTAGCAATAGTAGACAGAGCAGAGGACATCCCCAGGTTTCAAAGCAGGCTTCAATCGCTTGACAACTCTGGCATGGAGAACCTGGCTATAGGGACTTCATTAAAGGACAATAGCCACTCTCCCTTGGACAGTTGTTTCTGAATGCCATGTGGACCAACTTCTAGCAGAGGGATCAAAGGCATGGTCTTAGGCAATCCGAACTTACCTTGGAGGCATTTCTGAACACAGCTCTGTCCCGTGATGGAGATGTTATTTGAAGTTAACTTTAATTGTCATGTATTAAATAAAATTCTAAAACTCTTTGTCTCTTTAAGGTTGAGAACTGAGGGATTGAGGGTTCAACTTCAGATCTGTGAGTGGGCAGTCCAGGCCCTGATTTGTCTGAGCATCCGTGGGAAGCCCCCTTGGACCTGGCTTTCTCCAGCACTCTCCACACCCACAGCTGGCCCTGCTTCCTCTAACTCTCCCTGCAGTGGGCTGAGTTGCTCCACCAGAAGCAGAAAGTAACTCTTAAAATAAATTCGTTTTTAAAATATTTAAAACACTTTTCACATTGCTCATAAGTAAATGTCTGCATGTCCATAACCTGAATGATTCCATCATCAGAAGGGAGGAGACATGTTTTGATAGATTCATTAAGCAAGGGGAAATTTCTGGATACCAGTAGTAAACAAGTCAAATATATTGGGAAAAATTTGAGTCATTTATTCTTATCAAAGCCAAATTATTTTTAAAAGCTCATGGTACGTCGGGTGTGGTGGCTCACGCCTGTAATCCCAGCACTTTGGGAGGCTGAGATGGGCAGATCCACTGACGTCAGGTGTTTGAGATCCACCTGGCCAACATGGCTAAACCCCATCTCTACTAAAAATACAAATATTATCCAGGCATGGTGGCGTGTGCCTGTAGTCCCAATGCTTGGGAGGCTGAGGCAGGAGAACCGCTTGAACCCAGGAGGTGGAGGTTGCAGTGAGCCGAGATCGAGCCACTGCACTCCAGCCTGGGCAACAGAGCAAGACTCCATCTCAAAAAAAAAAAAAAAAACTACAAACAAACAAACAAAAAACTCATAGTAGCTGGTTGATAACTAAGTGTACTGAAAGAATTCTCAACAACTGAAGAAAAGCTCTCAATAGACAAAAAACAGAAGCATCTGATTGCAGTGCCAGAATTTTCCATTTTTGTCCTGTAGAAAAGGTTAAAGACATTTTGACATTTCTTTCAAGCATATGGAGGACACGAAGAACTATCTCTTCTCCATTTCTCCAGAATAGGAGGAATGCAAAAAAGAGATGCTGTCAAACCAAAATAGCTGAATCTTTCAACATTTCCTGTTATTCAATATTATTTTAAAATCTGGATACCTAAGTGCCATTCCTTCCCTGTTCAAAAATAATGCTATTTTTATTGTTGTTTCCTATGGAAACCATTTCCCTAGGCATGTCAACAGCCATATCTTAAGAGGGCATTATTTATTTTAGCCGGTTTTCCTCATTGAGCTTTGGATGATACAAACCCATATTTTATCCTAGTGGATTCTTCAAGGCTAACCCCTGCCCATTCTTGGAGCACCATCTACTGCTGCCATAGCCACACTCTTGGCCTCTAAGCAGCCAAGGAAAATCATTCTGTTCCCCAGAGATCAGTTTGAGGAACTTCAGGTCCTCAAGGACTGATGGAAAATTACAGAATCTGTGACCAAATTGTTAGGAGTCTTCAAATCTGCTTAAGGGCAAATGTCAAATAAAGCAATGAGGCGGGGAAGACACAAGCGCCTTCCGTACTTGCACAGGAGAGAAAGAATATTCCCTTCGCATAATGCAGACTTCTGACAACATATTATTTTTCCCTAGAAATTAAGAAATGGGAAACTTCTACTTCCACCTATGAAAGGATAGCTTGTATTGGACTAACTCTCCCACAAAAAAAGACCATGAGGGCCAGGCATGGTGGCTCACCCCTGTAACCCCAGCCCTTCGGGCGGCCGAGGTGGGAGGATTGCTTGAGCTTAGGAATTGAAGACCAGTCTGGGCAACATGGTGAAACCCCATCCCTACTAAAAACACAAAAATTAACTGGGCATCAAAAGTGTGCATCTGTAGTCCCAGCTACTCAGGAGGCTGAACAATGGGAGGATGGCCTGAGCCCAGGAGGTAGAGGTTGCAGTGAGCCAAGATCATGCTACCGCACTCTACCCTGGGCAACAAAGTGAGATCCTCCCTCAAAAAAATTAAAAAAACAAAACAAAACAAAACAAAAAAAACCATAAGGGCAGGATAAAGCAGTCCCCCTAAGAAAAACAGCTCTAAACAACAGAGAGTAACAAAGCCACCAAGATTTAAAGGGCCAAGATACTAGAGAGAAATAAAATGCATTGAGGTGAGCCATTACTATTTGGTATAGATAATTTTCTGCAGCATAGAGGCCAAATAAATTAATAATATCTTGTATTGCAAGAGTCCTACTGGGCTGGGGAGAAAAGTAGAATTCATGACTATCAAACTTAAAGAATTTGAAGAACCAGCATTCTAGAGAAGTAAGCCCTACATTCTCCATGTAATGTTTCCTCAAGGAATTGCCCTATTTCTAAACTAAACAAGCACAGTCCAAGAGGAAAGAAACCAAGAAACCACCCAACAAACAGCTTGTTAACCAGAGAGATTTTAGTGGTCTCATGGTCCTGGGAAGACAAAACTCAGAGTTCAGGACCTTCCGAAAAAGAGAATTCCTGGTAAGCACTTCAGGCCTTTAACTGAGAACCCCTAAAGGCCGCATCTGAAGAGTAAGGGCAAATAAGAGAAAAAATAACCCTTACAAAACCCGAAACTCAGCTCAATTTCTGATTTGATCAAGGTGATCTGCTGCCCAGATAAAATTGAATGCTCTCTGTAGGAAGGAAATCATCATTTAGACCTTCTATAATTTTTATATGTAATGTCCAGCATTTAATCCATAATTACCAGGCACACCAGCAAATATGACCAAAGACCAAAATTTAACAGAGAGAGAGAAAAAAAAAGCCAAGACAATGGAAAGGGAAACACATTTGATCCACATATTAAGTTTATTAGACTCAGACTTTAAATTAACTTATGGAAATAGTCATAAAATAGATTAAAATGTGAAGGATTTTATTGAGAACTGGTATCTATTTTAAAAATTAAATGGGAATTCTATAGCTGAACAATAACTGGATTGATAACTCTAAAACTGAACTTGATGATAACTAAAAGCAGAAGAGAAAATTAGCAAACTGGAAGATAGTTCAGTTAAAAAAAAATCCAAATTGAAGCTCAGAGAGAAAGAGCTCAAAAACATAGAAAAGAGGTACATGAAATATGATGGAAAGTTCTAATATATGTGCAATTAAAATTCCTAGAGAGGGGAGAGAATCAGGCAGAAACTATTTCCCAAAACTGACAAAAGACATCAATCCACAAATTCAAGAAGCTGTATTTCTCCTTCTTGCATTTTGTATTTGTGCATCTGAGCTGTATTTATATTCAAAAAGCTCTAACCAAGGTAAATACAAAAGTAAATCATACATAGACATGTTATTGTAAGACTGCTGAAAACTAAAGTTAAAGGAAATAAAATCTTAAGGGTCAAAGAGAAAAAATATTATTCTCAAAGGCGCAACAATAAGACAATTCTGAGGTTAACATTGTATTTCTATATGTTAGAAAGAAATAGAAAATGAAATTTAAAAGACCATACCATTTATAATAAAAGCAAATATCATCAAATAGACAGGAATAAATTGAACTGAAGACGGGTAAAGTCTCCATACTGAACACTTCAAAATATCCTGAAAATACTTGAAAAGATCTAAATAAATGAAAAAATATACCATGTTCATCAATTAGAAGACCCAGTATTTTAAGGGCTAATTCTACTCAAATCCATCAGTAGATTCAATGCAGTCCCAATAAAAAAACAATGGCTGTAGTTCACTGACAAATTGGAAATTGGCAGATTGATTTTTAAATTATATGGCAATGCAAAGGGCCAAGAAGAGTTAAAACAATCTTGATGAACAAAAGAAGTTGGAAGATTTATATTACCAAATATCAAGCTTTATTGTAAAATGAAGTTAAATATTATGGCATCAGTGAAATGAAAATAAAATAGATCACCAGAATATAACACAAAGTTCAGGAAAAGGATGGTCTTTTCAATAAATGATAGTGGGTCTACAAGTCTGCCTGTAGGTTTTTGAAGATACTGTGGATTTCGTTCCAGACCACTGCAATAAAGTGAACATCACAATAAAGTAAGTCACACAAATATATTTGTTTCCCTGTGCATATAAAAATTATGTTTACACATATAAAAATTACGTTTACACTATATGGTAGTAAACTAGGTATATAATAGTATTATTTAAAATAACAATGTACATACCTTAACTAAAAAATACTTTATTGCTCTAAATCACTAATGATCACCTCAGCTTTCATTGAGTTGTAATCTTTTTGCTGGTGGAGGGTATTGTCTTGGTGTTGGTGGTTGCTGACTGGTCAGGGTGGTGATTGCTGAAGGTTGGGGTAGCTTTGGTAATTTCTTAAAACAAGACAACAGTGAAGTTTTTTGCATCAATTGATTTTTTTCTTTCACAGAAGATTTCTCTGTGGCATGTGATACTGTTTGATGGCTTTTTACTCACAATAGATCTTCCAAAATTGGAGTCAGTCTTCTCAAACCTGTTGCTGCTTTATCAACTAAGTTTATGGACTATTCTAAATCCTTTGTGGTCATTTCAACAATGTTCACAACATCTTCACCAGAACCAGATTCCACCTCAAGGAACCACTTTCTTTGTTTATCTATGAGAAACAACTCATATGTGTAAGTTTTATAATGAGATTTCAGCAATACAGTCACATCTTCAGGCTCCACTTATAATTCTCTTTCTCTTATTATTTCCACCACACTTGCAGTTCCTTCCTCCACTGAAGTACTGAAGTCTTGAACCTCTCAAAGTCATCCATGAGGGTTGGAATCAACTTCTTCTAAACCGTTGTTAATGTTGACATTTTAACCATCTCCTACAAATCATGAATGTTGTTCATGGCATCTAGAATGGTGACTCCTTTCCAGGAGTTTTTCCTTTCCATAATTCAAAAATACTTTATTGCTATAAATCACTAATGATCATCTCAGCTTTTGTTGAGTTCTTTTGGCTCTTTGTCCAGATCTGCCAGAGATCACTATCTATGGCAGGTATAGCCTTACTACTATATGGCAGGTATAGCCTTACTACTAAATGTATTTCTTAAATATTCAGACTTGAAAGTCAAAATTACTTCTTGATCTATAGACTGCAGCGTGGATGTTGTGTTAGCAGTCATGAAAACAACATGAATCTCCTTGTGCATCTCCATCAGAGTTCTTGGGTGACCAGGTGCATTGTCAATAAGCAGTAACAGTTTGAAAAGCATCTTTTCTCTTAGCAGTAGGTCTCAACTGTGGACTTAAAATATTCAGTAAACCATGGCTAAAAACATATGTGCTGTCATTCAGGCTTTGTTTTTACATTTGTAGAGCAAAGAGTAGAGTAGATGCAGCATAGTTCTTAAATGCCCTGGGATTCTTGGAATAGTAAACGAACATTGACTTCAATTTAAAGTCACCAGGTGCATTAGCCCCTAACAAGAGAGTCAGCCTGTTCTGTGAAGCTTTGAAGCCAGGCATTGACTCTTCTGTAGTCATGAAAGTCCTAAACAGCATCTTCTTCCAATGGAAGGCTGTTTTGTCAACATTGTAAATTGTTGTTTTTTGTAGTTACCTTCATCCATTATTTTACCTAGATCTTCTGGATAACTTGCTGCAGCAAGTTAGTACTTGCTGCTTTACCTTGCATTTTTATGTTACGGAGATGGCTTCTTCCCTTAATCTCCATGAGCCAATCTCTGCTAGCTTCAAACTTTTCTTCTGCAGCTTCCTCATCTTTCTCAGCCTTCATAGAATTGAAGAGAGTTAGGGCCTTGCTCTGGATTAAGCTTTGGCTTAAGGGAATGTTGTGGCTGGTTTGATCTTTGATCCAGATTTTCTCCATGGTAACAATAAGCCTGTTTCACTTTCTCATCTTTCATGTGTTCACTAGACTAACACTTTTCCTTCAAGAACTTTTCCTTTGCACTCACAATTTGGCTAATTGGCATAAAAGGCCTAGCTTTCACCCTACCTTGGTTTTTGACATGCCTTCCTCACTGAGCTTAACGATTTCTAGCTTTTGATTTAAAGTGAGAGACTCTTCTTTTCACTTGAACACTTAGAGGCCATTGTAGGGTTATTAGTTGGCCTAATTTTAATATTGTGTGTCTCAGGGAATAGGGAAGCCTGAGGAGAGGGAGAGATATAGGGGAATGGCCGATCAGTGAAGCAGTCTGAACACACACAACATTTATTAAGTTCCCCATCTTATATGGGTGTGATTCTTGGTACCCCCAAACAATTACAACAGTAACATCAAAGATCTCCAATCACAGATCATCATAATAGTTATAATAATAATGAAAAATTTTGAAATATTGTGAAAATTACCTAAATGTGACACAGAGACTTGAAGTGAGTACGTATTGTTGAAAAAATGCCACTGATACAGTGTTCCTTGACACAGAGTTGCCACAAAACTTCAATTTATAAAAAATGCAACATCTGGCTGAGCATAGTGGCTCATGCCTGTAATACCAGCACTTTGAAAGGCTGAGGTGGACAGGTTGCTTGAGCCCACTTTGGAAGATTGTTTGGCAAAATCTGCTCTACACAGACTCTGTCACCCAGCAATTCTACCCTGAGGTATATACCCAACAGAAGTGCATCAAAAGACATGTACAAGAAGAATATTCACTGTAGTGCTATTCATAACAGCCACAAACTGAAAATAACCAAATATTCATCAATAGTAGAATACATCAATAAATTGTGTAAAAGTCATGCAATGGAATACTTATAGCAATAAAAATGAACAAAGTATTGGTAGTTGTACAACATGGATGAATCTCACAAATCCTGTGTTGAGTAAGAAAACCAGACACAGACACACACACACCACACACACACACACATATTTTAAAAACAGACATAAAAATAACACCTACTGCAATATTTCTTTTTTATAAAGTTTAAAAACAAGGAAAAATCTACAGTGACAGCACTAAGAATTCTGGTTACCTTTGGAAGGGTTTGGACTGGGAAGAAGGCATGAGGGAGAACTCTGGGTGCTGTAGCTTGATCTAGGTGGGGGTGACTCAATTGTTTTTACTCTGTAAAGATTCACCGAACTAAGGAACTAAGACGTGTGCTTTTTTTTTTTTTTTTTTTTTTTGAGGTGGAGTTTCCCTCTTGTTGCCCAGGCTGGAGTGCAATGGTGTGATCTCGGCTCACTACAACCTCTGTCTCCTGAATTCAAGCGATTCTCCTGCCTCAGCCACCCAAGTAGCTGGGATTACAGGAGTGCACCAACACGCCCAGCTAATTTTGTATTTTTAGTAGAGATGGGATTTCACCATGTTGGTCAGGCTGGTCTTGAACTCCTGACCTCAAGTGATCCACCTGCCTCGGCTTCCCAAAGTGTTAGGATTATAGGTGTGAGCCACCATGCCATATATCTTTCTTGTATATATGTTACATTTTCATTTTAAGAGTATAAAATAAGAAATGATTCCCAGTTTGAGTCTCTGCAAGCTCTTCTTCAAGGAGCTTGTCTCTACACATACACTTTTATTACTAGGTGTATGGTGATGGCCTTTAAATCTCTCTCCCTAACCCCTATCACTTTCGGTCCTTCCACAGACATCTGTATTTACATGACCTATCAACATGGTGAAGGCGGAGTCTAAGACAGATATGCTTGGGTTAGGGGAGCCTCTCATTTCCTAGTAACTTCTCTGGCACCTCTCATTGCCTTATGTTCTCTACATTGAACTATCAAGTCTTGCAAGCCTTCCTTTCAAGCAGGTTCCTTTCTCCTTTCCATTACATCAATCAAGGTTCAGAGGCAGCAGACAGAAACCATTCCAATGATCTGAAGCACGGAGAGAAGTACATAGATAATTCAGGGCTTCCAAAATCACTGGGAGGCTGGAGGATCTTTGCCTGGCTGACTGCCAGGAATGACCCCCATGCACGACCACCAAACTGGATCTCCAGGGAAATTCTCCAATCAGGCAGGTGGGGTTCCAGAGGCTTCCACTGGAAGTGTTAAAACACACCCCATCCCAGGCCAGGCATGGCGGCCCACGCCTATAATCCCAATACTTTGGGAGGCTGAGGTGGGCGGAGCACTTGAGGCCAGGAGTTTGAGACCAGCCTGGTCAACATGGCAAAACCCCATGTCTACTAAAAATACAAAACAATTAGCTGGGTATAGTGTAATCCCAGCTACTCAGGGGGCTGAGGCATGAGAATAACTTGGGCCTGGGAGGCGGAGGTTGCAGTGTGCCAAGATCACACCACTGCACTCCAGCCTGGGCGACAGAGGGAAACTCTGTCTCAGCAACAACAAAAGCAAACCCCATCTTGCTGCAATCCAGATATCAGCGATCCGCCCATACACCCATGAAGGCCCTCAAAATGCACACCACTAGTGACTGGACACTTGGGAATAAACCCAGTCTCTCTACCACCTGTCTGGCCAGCAGCAACAACCAAGGTGGATAAGGGTGACCCGCCCCCTCCGCATGTCACTTTCCATATCCAAATCTCAGGAAAGCACATCTAATTGATAGAACTGAATTCACACACAGAACACTGGCTGCACAGGAGTCCAGAGAAGCAGCCTTTAGTTTTCTGCCTCTGCAGGAGAGAAAGGCCTCTAGAAAGAGAGTAGAATGGTGGCTGAGGATCAGTTCACCATATCCATGCATGCTCCTTTCATCTACCACAAGCCAATCTCTCACACCTGGACCAGCAACTGAGTCATCCAGTGATAAGTAGGAAATTTCTGCTCAGTCTCTGCTGGGTACCTGGGATTGGGTTAGGTGGTGGGACCACAAAGAAAGAGAGTTCCTGCCCTCAAGGAATTCTTGGTCTAGAAACAGAGAGAAGCCAAATAACCAATGATCACAAGATGCCTTAGGGGAAGGACTGGGATAGAGAGTAAGGAGAGGCAGTTTTGTCTTAACCTGGGGGAACAAGGAGGCTTTACCAGAAGAGACCCAAACATATTTTCAAGTCTTCAATAATATCATTTCCTTTGTCTCAAATATCTCCCCATTCTACCTTTTACAAAGTCTGGGAAAGAACTCGTGAATCTTAGTAAATAAAGGTCAATTTAAGTTAGAGAAAATGGTCTTACTAATAGATTTTTTTGTACTCTCAATTGCATTTTAAACAAATTAACAATTGGAAATCCTTAGATTGCCTTTGAAAATTAATAGGGGTGTGTGTTTGTGTGTGTGTGTGTGTGTTCCATATCAATTAACATAAGGTGGTGATTCTAAAGGACATGAGTGTTTGGAATGTCTGTTCATATGCCTATTAATTATTTCACTCCTATTTTGCTTATACATTGGTCTAGAATAAATTATACTATCCATTGAGGAAAGCATATTTTACTCTGCTCCTGTCCCATTTAATTGGAATCCACATAATTTAGGTTTTTACCTTTGCTAAATGTAACTGGAATCACTGAATAGGGAGCATTGAAGAGTTGGGTATCTGGGATCCTTGTCTTGCTTCATCATTATCTAGCTCTGAGATAGCAGATATATCCCTGATATGGTGTGGCTGTGTTCCCACCCAAATCTCACCTTAAATTGTAACTCCCCTAGTTTCCATGTGTCTTGGGAGGAACCCAGTGGGAGGTAATTGAATCATGGGGGCAGGTCTTTCCTGTGCTGTTCTCGTGATAGTGAATGAATCTCACTAGATCTGACGGTTTTAAAAATGGGAATTTCCCTGCATAAACTCTCTCTCTCTTTGCCTGCTGCCATCCATGTAAGATATGACTTGCTCCTCTTTACCTTCTGCCATGATTGTGAGGCCTCTCTAGCCATGTGGAACTGTAAGTCCATTAAACCCCCTTTTTCTTCCCAGTCTCAGGTATGTCTTTAACAGCAGCATGAAAATGGACTAATACAATCCCCTATCTGACTAGGCAAGTCAACAGATTCTTACTGGGTGTCCATCTTATCAATGTGATTTCTTGTCTTCTGTCTTGTGATGGGTCTTTATTTGGACATGCCATCTGCAGTTTATGTATCCCGTGTGTATGTGCTGAAGACTCCAGTGAGTGGCTGAGACATAGCCAGGGGTCTAAGATATGGCTGATGTATCATTCTTATAGTACTGACTCTTCCCTTAGGGGGCTGTGTAATTCCTTGGCTCAAAATGTGCCATTCCATTACTAATTGCTGCCGGCTGGATAAATGCTCCTTCTTTTATGTCTTATCAGGCTCCAGATCTATGCATTATTGAAAACCGAGTAATGCTCCTTGTCTTTAAAATAAGACTTACAGTGCCTTGAGACCAGCTTTCCTATAAAATTGATGCAGAGGTAACTGGCAATGGTGTCATCTGTACAGTATTGGACAAAGGGTAATAGCTAATATGACTCCAGGACCTAGTTATGAGTAGGCAAAAGTGCAAAGGGGGCAGGTCTGGGGGAGGGGTGCAGTGTGGCACCTCAGGTTCTGGCAGGCGCAGTGTGGTTCCATTTGTTGCTGATCCCTTTTGCTGAAGACATCTCTTTTTAGGAAATGTGTGTGGCTTTTTCACAGGGCACCTGTGCGAAGAGGCAAAGCCAGATCTCCTTTTGACCCTGTAAGCAGTCTGAGTCCCTGACCCTCCTAAAGAGGCAGCAGCACATCTCACCACTTGTCCTGAAGCCTTCACAGGCAGCCTTCCCGCTCCCCAATCTCATAAAGCACGCTTGGGGAAAGGCTGAAGGAAACTGGAAAGGAGGAGGGTATGCCACATTTTAAAACCTAAGTTTTCCTTGAGCCACTAAAGTCAAATGACAACTCTTAGTCTACTTATACATCTAGCAAAACAAGAATAATTAATTTCACTTTCTTTTATCAATGACTGATCACATCAAGTTGAACAGACTAAACTTCCTTAATAATTCCCATTTACATGTGGTTAATTAAATTCCCTCAAATATGTGAAACTGCAGTTATAAATTTAATATATTCCATTTTCCTTTGGACTGCTTCAAATGCCTATCCTAAAGAGCAAAGCCATTCCAAATCCTTAACAATGGTAATAAATTAATACATTAAGCCTGTAAATATAGTGACTCTTAAGCTCACTTAAACATTCGTTTATAAAAGTAATTTAAAAAAAATTTTTTTTTTCAGATGGAGTCTCACTCTGTGGCTCAGGCTGGAGTGCAATGGTACGATCTCAGCTCACTGCAATCTCTGCCTTCTGGGTTCAAGCGATTCTCCTACCTCAGCCTCCTGAGTATCTGGGATTACAGGTGTGCACCACCATGCCTGGCTAATTTTTGTATTTTTAGTAGAGACAAGGTCTCACCATGTTGTCCAAACTGGTCTCGAACTCCTGACCTCAGATGATCACCTCCCCTCGGCCTCCCAAACTGCTGGGATTACAGTCATGAGTCACAGCACCTGGTCTAATCAAAATTTAAACTCAATCTAAAATCATGTCTGAAATCAAAATGTATAATTACTTAATTATGCATTTTAAGTGGACTCACAAGCAGGGCTGTCTTTGTTCTAATGCACCCAATTCTCTTATTACAAACACTTAACATCTAAGTACACTCAGATTGTCTCAGCGATTTCTTGGACTTTACACAAAGGTATAAATCGTATAGTATGGTTTACTTCAGCATCTCCATGTCTAATTCTAAACTTTTATAGGGCTAGAACTATGGTTTAACCAATGGAAAGAACAATTTCATTATCCCCAAAAAACCTGGATTGTCTTCTCAAGGTGTTCAAATCACTTATTGGCCAGGCAGCCAAGTCCTACATGAGACTCCAGCTCTGAGCCTGCACTTGTCCCAGGCAATCCTACCTGCAACCAAAACTGACCAGTGTCAGGCACATCCCAATTGAGTTTTGACAAAAATGCCAGGAGCACACAATGGGGAAAGGACAGTCTGTTCAATAAATGGTGTTGGGAAAACTGGTTACCCATGTGCAGAAGAATGAAATTAGATCCTCATCTCACATCATATACAAAAACAAACTCAACATGGTTTAAAGGCTTAAATGTAACAAGTGAAACTGTAAAACTGCTGGAAGAAAACCTACGAGAAAATCTCTATGACACTGGTCTGAGCAACGATTTTTTGGATATGACCCCAAAAACACAAGCAACAATAAACAAATAGGATTATATCAGACTAAAAAGCTGGGGCTGGCGGGAGGAGAGATTGGAGAGATGTTGGTCAAAGGATAGAAAATTCCAGGTAGACAGGAGGAATGTTCAAAGATCTATTGTACATCATGGTAACTATAGTTAATAATAATATATTTTACACTTGAAAATTGCTAAGAGAGACTTTAAGTGTTCTTACTACAAAAAATGCTAAGCGTGTGAGGCAATGCACATGTTAAGTAGCTTGATTTAATCATGCCACAACATATACACATGTCAAAATATCATGTTGTATACCATATGTATATACAAATTTAATTTGTCAGTTTAAAAAGAATTCTAAACAGTCTTGTGCTGAGGAAGTATGTTGACTCCAAGAAGCCCAAAGTGGTGGGGCAGTGAGAGGCACGTGCCTAGGATGTGGACAGGTACTTCACTCAGCTGAACTCAGCTTCTCTGTTCTCTGTTTCCAAGACCTGCCCATGAACTGATCTCACTTGTTTCTGGTTAAGGCACCTGGAATTAACTATAGCATGTCTGTTCTCTCCCAGCATTTGTATCGCTTCCTTAGTTCTGTCAGTTTCCAGAGCATTTTACTTCCTGTACTTACCTTCGCCAGGCTCAGAACACAATACTGCAGGAGACTTGGCATTTGGACAGGAACGTGTAAGTTGTTCACCCGGTTTTTGTTTTGCTTTGTCTTTGTTTGACACAGAGTCTCACTCTGTCACATAGGCTGGAATGTAGTGGCATAATCATAGCTCACTGTAGCCTTAACCTCTTGGGCTTAAGCGATCCTCTGGCCTCTGCCTCCTGAGTAGCTGGGACCACAGGCACTCACCATCATGCCCAGCTAATTGTATTTTTTGTAAAAATGGGTTTTCACCATGTTGTCTAGACTGATCTCAAACTCTTGGGCTCAAGTGATCCTTCTGCCTCAGCCCCCCAAATTGCTAGGATTACAGGCACGAGCTACTGCGCCCGGTCTTTGGTTTTTATTTTTGAAATGATATCATGGGTTCAGGTTTTCTTTATGTAAAGAAAAAAATTCAGATCAATGGTAAAAACTACTACTGCTGCTAGTACCACTAGTATTATTACTACTGCTACCACCACTACTACTACTGCTGCTGCTAACAATGGACCAGTGAGCTTTTCTGGTAGTCTGACAATATAGGAAAATAAGTCCTTACCTTGCAGAAGGTGGTGTTAATCTTAAAGCTCATGAAACCTGGGTTCAAGTGACAGCATTATCTAATCTTTCAAACTTCTTTCAACATTACTGCCTGATGTGGAACATGGAAACCAGCTCCTCAACCAAGGTTTCAGTTAAACTTCTCTATTCTGTCACTACTGTTTTGTTTGTTGGTTTTGTTTGATTGTTTGTTTGTTTGTTTTGAGATCGAGTCTTGCTTGGTCATGCAGGCTGGAGTGTGGAGTGCAGTGGCACAATCTCAGCTCACTGCAACTTCCATCTCCTGGGTTCAAGCAATTCTTCTGCCTCAGCCTCCCAAGTAGCTGGGACTACAGGCGTGCACCAACACCCCCAGCTAATTTTTGTATTTTTAGTAGAGACGGGGTTTCACCATATTGGCCAGGCTGGTCTTGAACTCCTGACCTCGTGATCCACCCGCCTCGGCCTCCCAAAGTGCTGGGATTACAGGCGTGAGCCAACACGCCCAACTTCTGTCACTGCTATTTTGACTTTGAATTCTTTTCATCTTCCTATATAGCCAGGCCACGGCTCTCACAGACATTTAAATGACGACTGCGTGTGGCAGCTGATGCCTGTAATCCCAGCACTTTGGGAGGCTGAGACGGGAGGATTGCTTCAGCCCCAGGAGTTTGAGACCAGCCTGGGCAACATAGCAAGATCTCATCTCTACAAAAAATAAAAATCAATTTAATAGAAACCAAAAAATATTTAAATGGCATCAGATAGGTTCTGCACACGTCAGTCGTGGCACTGTGGCTCTATGACCACACTGATGACACCAGCCCACTGTGCAGTGTCACTTTCCACACCCTGCCCTGCTGGGCTGCTCACATTAGTGATCCAGATTGGAAATGGCAACTAGTTTCAACCGGTTGCCATGCTCAGATACACCTCTACACTACTTATTTTAAAAAACATTTAAGTATATTTCTGTTTGCTGAAGGTGATTTTTGCACAACCGCAAAGTCATCAAGTGAAAACAATGTAAGTTACAACATTGATTCTATATGGTGGGGTCATGTGTTCACTTCACAAACATTATTGAGCACCTGCTGTATGCCAGGTTATGTGGATACAGTGATGAACAAGATTGGCCACGTTCCTACTGTCTTCCTGGTGAGAGAAGCTCGACAACAGGCAAGCAATCCGCCTGACCCCCAAACTGCCCAACCTCCAAACCGCCTGTTCCTCAAACCACCTGTCCCCCAAACCGCCTGTCCCAGCCCTCTTGTGACTAAGGACAGCAACTGCCCCCTCCACTCTGGGCATTTGAATGGAGGGCCCCAGTTTGTGGCAGCACCTATCACCAGTGACAACAGCCTGCCCTCAAGAGACAGAAAGCTTCCACCCTGGCTAGTTATGTGACTTTGGAGGATGGATGAACAATTCCTTGGACAACAGATTTTTCCTATGTCAAATGGGGTCACAGTTTCTACCCTGCAGATGTGGGGATGAAATGACTCTGGGAAGATAAAGCACTTGGCACAGTGCCTGGCATCAAGCATGTACTTGATACATGATGGCAAGTACTGCTTTCAACATATGCATGTTTCATTTTAGGTATCTATCTTAGTTTGGGCTGCCATAACAAAATGCCATCGGTGAGGTGGCTTCAACAACAGAAATTTATTGCTCATTGTTCTGGAGGCTGGAAGTCTGAGATCAGGGTGCCAGCACTGTTGATTTCTGGTGAGGGCTCGCTTCCTGGCTTGCAGACAGCCACCTTCTTGCTGTGCCTTCACATGGAGAGAAAGAGAGCATGCTCTCCGGTGTTTCTTCTTATAAGGACACTAATCACATTGTGGGGGCCTCACTCTCATGATTTCATGTAAAACTAATTACCTCCCACAGGTCTCACCTCCAAATATCACCACATTTGGAATTAAGGGTTTCAATATAAGAATTTTGAAGGGACACAAACATTCATTAATCCCTAACAATATGTTTCTTTTGGATTCCACTGAACCTGATGTTTTTCATTACCTTTTGAAAATTATAAGGTCCTGAAACCACACAGCTGAACCTTGAGGAAGCACAGCTAAGCACTGCCAAAATTTTACTTGAAGCGTTATCTCTTTTCAAGGACAAAACATTCCTTCAGGGAGTGAGCTGGTCATTCTCCACCTGTGCCCTCAGATCCGTTCTTCACCCTCTCGGCCTTTCTCCACCCCAAAGAACTCCTGTGGGGTCCTTTTCAGCTGCTTTCTGCTAAGATTGGGTCAATGGGAGGCACCAGAGGACATCCTGGGGCAGGAAGCTGGGCATTTTTTTCTCTGTTCCCTTCACACTTTTGGTGCCTGGTTCTGGGAGTGGTGACATCCCTCCAGGAGTTCCTGGCTCTGCCAGATCATCCATGCTCCCACCCCATCTCCCTTGAGGCCCAGAGTTTGTAACAGCTTCCCAGTATTGTTAGTCTCTGAATGCCTCAGCCTCTCATCAGCTCCCTGCCCACATCCCTAGTGATAGTCCCTTGGTTGAAGAACCTTCCACTGAACAGGCCGGGTGCAGTGACTCACGCCTGTCATCCCAGCACTCTGGAAGGCCGAGATGGGCAGATCACTTGAGGTCAGGAGTTCTAGACCAGCCTGGCCAGCATAGTGAAACCCCAGCTCTACTAAAAAATACAAAAATTAGCCGGGCGTGATGGTGCGTGCCTGTAATCCCAGCTACTTGGAAGGCTGAGACATGAGAATCGCTTGAAACCAGGAGGCAGAGGTTGCAGTGAGCTGAGATCGCATCATTGCACTCCAGTCTGGGCGACAGAGAGAGACTCCGTCTAGGAAACAAACAAATAAACAAAGAAAGAAACTTCCGCTGAACCAGCTGAGGGGTTTTCTATTTCCTGATAGGCCCCTGGCAACAGATGTAGTGATAATAAACTTCAATATTTTCCCATGCATCCTACTTTGCTATCAGTCATGCTCTTAGTTTAACAAAATATTTTCCTTCATGAAAAAAGAAATTCTGGAGAAGTTCCAGCTGGCACATGTGGCTTTTGCAAGGTCATGATGGTAATTGCCATAAGGGAAATAATCATTTTTAGGATTTAGTATTTCAGTGAAATTGAGAAATACAGCAAAGGAAATGTAATTCTTGCTCATGGCTTGATGGATTCAGAAATGTGAAAAATGGTAAGTTAGAAGTCGTTAGCACAGGAGTTGGCAGAATCAAGCTACCAAAGGATCATATTGTTCTTGGTCATTTGCCTTCTCATTACTCTTAAGGCAAAGACTAATTACCTGCCTATGGGAATCCAACACTTATCTCTCAGCCAATATTTAGGGGTTATCATGAGGCATACTCTCATCCCTCCCTCCCCACAAAAATCTTGGAAATAAGAGAAATAAGATACTCCTGAGAGTTAAGTTTTAAATCACTTGGACGGAATAACAAAGAAATACAAAGTTACCTTAAAAACAGAAGTACCCTCAGCCTGAGCAACATACCAAAAACCCATCTCTACAAAAAAACACAAAAATTAGCCAGGTGTGGTGGCTCATGCCTGTAGTGCCAGCTACTTGGGAGGCTGAGGTGGGAGGATTGCTTGAGCCTGGGAGGGGGAGGTTGCAGTGAGCCCAAGTTGCATCACTGTACTCTAACCTGGGCGACAGAGGGAGACCCTGTCTCAAAACAAAAACCCAAAGCAAAGCAAAACCCAGAAGTATCCTGAAAGCTGTAGGACTTGTCTTTGGCTGGACTGAGTATATCAAACTATCTGAAGCAAAATGCACTCATCAGAAAAGGCCACCAAAGCTCATCATCAAAGCAGATGTCAACAGTGCTCAATGAATTTCCTTGCAGAAAAACAAGCTTGAATTGCTTGGAATGTTTCAATATCCTTACCATGAAACAAACACCTCAGCTTATCTCAGCCTGATGCCATTAAATAATCAATTCTAATTCCCCATGTTTCAATTCCGTATTTACCAAGAAATATTTTTATAGTAATAATTTTCTTATTTCAAAAGTAATACATGTTTATAACAGAAATAATCAGAAAATATGGGCCAAGCCCAGGGATAACATTAATGCCTTGATATATTTTCTTCCATGCCATTTTTCATGCACATAAATATACGAATACACACATTAACAAAAATAGAAATGTTTCATCCTTACTGGGGGGTTTTTCAATTTGCTATTCACTTAGTAATGAATAATGAACAACTTTGTATATCAATAAATATACCTCTATGACAGCAGGTTCATAAATACATATTATTTTTGTATGGGGTCAATCCTATAATTTATTTAACAAAGCTCTCATGCACATTTCTTTCATTTCCATCCTTCTGCAATTATTAACAGCATTGTTGGAGACATCCTTGTAGCAAATCTTTGCAACTCCTTAACCATTTCCCTGCATAGATTCTCAAAGGGCATGGACATTCCAAAACTTCTGATACATTTTGCCAGACTGCTTTCCAGAAAATAATGTGGTAATTGTTCCAATGTTTGCCAGTTTTATAGGTGATGAATCATTAGGCTATTGTTTTAATTTGTCGTGAGGTTGAAATGTTTTCATGAATTTATTAGACACTTGAATTTCTTATTTTTAAAATCTTCCTACTCCATAATCTATGCCTCCTTTTTAAACAATGGAATATCTATAGCTTTCTTGCTTATTTACAGAGGTCTTTATATGAATAAGAATATGAACTTTTGTGATCCATCGTACAAATATTTTTATTATTTGCCTTTTGCTGCAATACGGTGTTTTGCCTTAAGCTCAGAATCAGTTAGGAATGAATTTAACTTCAGGAAATAGAAAACCCAGCTCCACTGTCTTAAAGGGGACTTATTATCTCATGTAACAAGCATCTCATAGAGAGGCAGCTATTGGACCTGATTCAGACAGTTGACAACATGATGGCTCACATCCCTGTCCTCTCATGGCCCTCCCGTTTGTCACCTTATCATCATTAAATGACCACCAGGTCTGTGTTCCAGGCAGAAGGAAGAAGAGTGGAGGAAGGGACAAGACCAGCCGACCCTTGCTTATGTCTCATTGGCCAAAACCGATTTCATGGCCACTCCCAACAGTTAGGAAGAGGCTGGCAAGGGCGAAGAAGGCATAGGATTAGGTGAGCAAACTTACTCTGTCTGCTGTAGAGCAGTGTTAAGACTTTATGTAGTCAAACTGACCTACATTTATTTCTTGGTTTCATGCCTTAAAAGTTCTTCCCAACTTATTTATTAACCTGTTTCAGTAGATATTTATCTATATTTTTTCTATTACTTTTATTGTTTTGTTTTGTCCCCAAATCATTTTTGAACTTTCTCCTCTGATTTGAAATACTCCACTTGTTCACTAAGTTATGAGATGCATTTAAGTGCGTTTTGGCCCTTAGTATTCTGTTCTGCAGATCTAGATTCCTAGTCTGGGCTATAGCTAGTACTTTAATTAATGCAAAGTACCATGCACTTTAACTTTGTGGGGCAAGTCCCTCTCATCATAGTGCTTTCTCAACAAAATGTTGACCTTTCTTGGATGTTTATTATTCAGATGAATTTTGAATCATTCTGGTAAGGTTTAAAAATGATCTTATTTGAGGCAGGGCATGGTGGCTTATGCCTGTAATCTCACCACTTTGGGAAGCCTAGGCAGGTGGATCACCTGAGGTCAGGAGTTCAAGACCAGCCTGGACAATATGGTGAAATCCTGTCTCTACTAAAAGATACAAAAATTAGCCAGGTGTGGTGGCCCGCACCTGTAGTCCCAGCTACTCGGGAGGCTGAGGCAGGAGAATCGCTCGAATCCGGGAGGTGGAGGTTGTAGTGAGCCTAGATGGTGCCATTGCACTTCAGCCTGGCTGGCAAATGTGAAACTTCATCTCAAACAAAACAAAACAACAACAATAATAACAAAAGAAGACCTTATATGGATTTCAACAGGAATTGCATTACATTTATAACATAAAGGAGAATAATTAACAATCTGTGTGACTAAGACTTCTAGGCTGGGTGCGGTGGCTCACGCCTGTAATCCCAACACTTTGGGAGGCCAAGGTGGGCGGATCATGAGGTCAGGAGTTCGAGACCTGCCTGACCAACACGGTGAAACCGTCTCGACTAAAAATACAAAAAAATTAGCCAGGCATGGTGGCAGGCACCTGTAATCCCAGCTACTCAGGAAGCTGAGGCAGGAGAATCGCTTGAACCTGGGAAGTAGAGGTTGCAGTGAGCTGAGATCGCACCACTGCACTCCAGCCTGGGCAACAGAGTGAGACTCCGTCTCAAAAAAGAAAAAAAAGACTTCTAGGCCAGAAGCATGATGGAGTCAAGTCTTCTTGTTTGTGTCAGTAAAGTGTTGTGATCATCACATAGTGGATTTCTTCCCCTCTGTTTTGTATTTTAATGGGGTATAGCTAATGTATAGAAAAGTTAAAACTTTTATTAAGATTTCTTTTACAGCTGGAAACTTCACTGAATCCTCAATCATTCTAAAGGTTTTTCCTTACTTATTATTTGTCTAATTAATCTGCCAGAACCTCAAAGAAGGGTGTCCCCTGCAACTTTCTGATTGTTATCTGGCTTCCCATTATGGTTCTTTTGCCATACTTTTCATTACACTATATTAAGTTGGCATTCACTTATGAGCCTAATTAATGTAATTTTTCCCCTGAGAGATAAATCTACTCTTGCTCTGCTGACAAAAGAAAGTTTCAGAGACACCAGAGCTGAGCTGGCCCATGTTGTGTGGCATAAGCCATCTTGCAAGTTCTAACCTGTCCCTCAGTGGAGAAATGTCTTCTACATCGCTTTGTACATATTAATACAAAAAATGTATTTATGAACCTGCTGTTGCAGAGGTATATTTGTTGACATACAAAGATGTTCATTTTTTGCTCAGAAAGTACCTAATTCCATTTTGGGGACGTTTCAAATTTTTAAATTTTAAATGTGTAGAGACATGGTCTAACCAATATAACTTCTCTCTCTCCTGAGAGAGGTACCAGCCTCCCAATTCTTCTCTCTCCAACCTAAATATACCTCCTTCAATGATTTCTTCTTAGATAAGCTGGCTAAGGCTTCTCACCTTCCTTGTCACTCCCTTCACCTGCGTGCTCTTGGAGGACGCTTCCTCCACGGTGGCCCCAGAACAGATGGGAATGAGCGGGAGAGACTTCTAGGCAGGCGCACAATGACCTCAGCTGTTTCAGCATTATCGCCAACTAAATTGTCCGTGTCTTTGTCTCGGGAAGTGCTGCAGGTCAAATCTCTCCTATCCTGTACTTGTGTATTTTCTGAAAATTGGATTTATCCCTGTTAAAGTTCATTTTATGTGTGATTGACTTTTGTTCTTGTCTAGCTAAGTAATCTTGAGACATTTCTCTTATTCATCAAATAAGCAAACCTTCTTGTTTTGTGCCTTACAAAAAATTTAATAGCCTGCCTTCTAGCTCTAGCTCTAAGTTGCCTATAAATACATTGAAATGGCCAGGGCTGAGGAGAGACCTGTGGTGTGATCTCAGGTGTCTCCTTCCAGGTGATATGTAAATCACTCTTCTTCAGGCATAGGTGGTCAACCAGCTTCAAATGTAACCAATCTTATTGATAAGGTGATGAAAGGAAGGACCTTGTCAAAGATCGGCTGAAAGAATATTGTCCAGAGTTCCATGTGACCCATCTGTGATGTGGTCAGTTATGGGTGCAGCCACTACAATAGAGCAGCATACACCGGAAAAAACCAGGGCCTAGAATTAGATCTGACTCCTGGAGTGGAACACACAGTGGGCTGGGGTGAGACTGGGGTTTCAGAACAAACCGTTATATTAGTAATATTAGGAAGTATAGCCAGCCACTCAGCTCATGGCACCCTATGGGCTTTTGCTTCTAGAGGGTGTGAGTGGCACATGTGGTTATGGGAACGGCATGTACTGCACAGGCCGCTGTGTGTGCAGGTGTGCATTGAGGTTAATGCATTACATAAAACTATTTTACATGAGAGAGGTGTGTTTCTCCAATTCTAGCAAAGACACCATACAGGCTTTCATGATATCCCCATGAAAGACAGTGTGGGAGCCAGAGAAAGCAAGCCTGGATAGTACCTTGAAGGATGGTTGTGAGGGCATTAGGAGAGGGAAGAGCAGATAGAGTTCCAGGAGAGAGGAATTCATCAGGACATCGTGTGTTGCAGATTGGGTGGACCAACGATAAATGTGGTTCCCACTAGGCAGAGCTGCTGGCCTATACATTGGCTGTCTTTGGGTCTGGTGGTGACTGTGGTTCAACTCGTTTTGGTCAGGTAAGTGGGCCATGTGAGATGAAACACAGCCACTACTGCAAATGGAACCATGCCTGGCCATTTTTCTGAGGATATGACTAGCATTCAACACATCATCAAATTTCTCCAGTACATGCTACTACCACAACCACAGCACAATGGGTACCTGGTTACTGTAAGAGAAACTGTGTGTAAGGCAGAACGCACTCTAAAATCAGGAGTCACAATAGACCCGCTGCTGAATCTGTAATTAGGAGAACTTGAGAGAAATCCTTCTTGGATACAAGATGATCAGCTACATGACCCAAGGTCACTCTCATTTCCATAGTCATGCAACTCTGCAAAAGACAACCAAATAAGGATAAATATATAGCAGGGCTTGAAATAGTAAATCTAATTCTACTGTGTGCCAGTCTATTTTGGTCTCTCAACTATACTAATTCAGAATATGCTTTGCGGACTGCGTTTTTCTTCCTAATTGATTGGAATGAAGTAGATTATTCATGAACATTTTGGCTTTTCCCCCTAGCAAATAGCTCTCTTTCTTCTCTCTCACAATGTGAAGAAAAGCTCTGAATTTGACATGGGAAAGTGAGATATTATGTTTGGCTTAAGTAGAAGGAAAGCTTCAACCTCATCATGAAATTTGGTCTTTGCTATTTTGACCACTCTTCTGGTTCAGACAAATTTTCTGAGTGGAGACATCACTAACTTTTAGATCTTACCATGAGCAGCAAGAGAGAGGGGGCATTGCTCTCTCTGTCCTCAATAGGAAACAGTCTCATTTCTCTAAACTTAACTAGAAGCACAGAGTTTGGGAACTAGGAAGAATCCTAGTGACCAAGTAGGTCAGTATTTTCTGAATCTATATTCTAAGATGTATGAGCCACAAGATGTTCCTAAACAAAGAGTTGTTGGTCAAATAAGTTACAGAATCAATGCTTACTGTGCCCTCCTCTTGAAGACTCTGAGAGGCTCTGAAGCAAACAATTCTGTGAGATTTTGTTTTCCAAACTTATTTGATCACAGAATCTGTTTTTTTGGTTTTTGGTTCAGGTAATACCTAACAGCTTCTGGAACTGGCACGCCGTGAAATATACTTGGATAAAGTGCGGATCTATTCAATCCCTCCCTCACTTTACAGAGGAAGGAAATGAAGCCCATATTAAGAAACATGGTTGGGAGGCCAAGGCGTGGATCGCCTGAGGTCAGGAGTTTATGACCAGTCTGGCCAACATGGTGAAACCCCACCTTTACTAAAAATACAAAAATTACCCTGGTGTGGTGGTACGCACCTGTAATCCCAGCTTCTCTGGAGGCTGAGACAGGAGACTCACTTGAACCCGGGAGGTGGAGGTTGCAGTGAGCCAAGATCATGTCAATGCACTCCAGTCTGGGCAACAAAGACCAAAACTCCATCTCAAAAAAAGGAAAAAGAAACATGGAGACAATCCTTCCTCGTCACTGACAGGGCTGGAAACTAGACCCTGGCTTCCAGACAACTGACAAGTCCAGACTCTTTCTATCACCTTGAAAGAGGCATTGTTAACAGCAGCTCTGATATATCCCCTAGCACATGTTCATTGTCTGGAATTTGAGGTAGCATTTATTTATAGTGTACTCAGCAATGAATCCATCAAATGCTTTGACTGTTTTAAAAGGGCATTGGGCCCTGAACAGTTGACCTAAATAAAACACTATCATCTAAATGATATGTAATTTACTAGATAGTAAATATTTTATCAGGCTGTATAATAACATTCTAAGAGGTTATTACTTTTATAAGCAAGATTAAATCAAAGGGGTCAAATCCCAATAAAGTGTTACTAAAATATAAGTATACTACCCAACGGGAAGTAACTGTAGACAATTCTCTTGCAATGCAGAGAGGAAGAGTTGGTGAAGACAAAAATTATAAAAATGTGTCCAAGGGTCGTGTATATATTTTTCCAGAATAATGTAAATTCAAGTAACTTGAGCATGCTTGCACCTCTCAGAAGCAATATTTGTCTGCCCCATTCTCTGAATCCTAAAGACACTTTGAATCTACACACATTTTCTCACTTCTTTAACCATACCATGGTTTCTAAGACTGCAGCCTTGGCTACTTTGGAAGCCTGTGATTTTTTTTTTTTTTTTTTTTCTGACTTACTACACTTGAGATATGAGATACACTCCCAGCAGCTGGGATATTTTAAATTGGTTTCTAGCATCTAAATACAAGCTTTCCAAAGCCAATATTGGCCCATGTGGTACTTTTGTGTGTGTGAACCAGAAAGGTGCACCTTCCCCAGGGCTGCTGGATTCCAGCACCAGAGCACAAGGTTTTGGTGAACAAAATGCGGGCTGGATTCCCGACTCAACCTGTTCCATACCCCCCAAGATGGAGGCCCTCATGCAGATGAACAAGTTGTACCACTAAAGGCAAGATCCCTGTTTCTTTCCCTCCCTTTCCTTGAGCCTCCCACCCCTGTAAGGTTGAACTCCCATTCCTACCTGCAGACCCAGCCATCATGCTGACCTCAATCAGCATGTACTTCTGGACCTGAGCCTCTCAGTTTGCCTTGCTGACTCAACATCAGAGTATGTCTGACTCTATCACAGTGATCCAGGTCTGATAACCGGGCTCCTGACAAACGGTCTCATTTCCTTGCTATTTTAGCTGGTTTTGTGTCTTGCACAATTACCAGTTACTATCTCTAGGTCTTCAGTTCTGCCTAGGGGCTGTGACTCTGCTACCCATGGACAAATTTCTTGGTGACACCAGTCTTCCTGCCTGAAGTTCTGAACTCCCTCCCTGCCCTGGATTCCAGGATGCCCTGTTACCTACTTTAAAATCCTTCCACTTCATCTCACAACTAGGTCACCTGGACTGAAAAACTCTCTTGCCATGACCCCCTGGCATGTGCTTTGTCCCCCAGGGACAGCTGCATCTTGCTTTTGAGTTTTTTCTCTAGGCCTCAGTTGCTGAACCTACTTCTAGGAACTAGTCCCTTCCCCACAGGCCCCCTCTGAATTCCAAGACAGGACAGTCTGGGTTTGGTATATATGCAGACCAACCTCTTAAGCCCTCTATATCAACATTTACAGTAACAGTTGATATTCAGAGAAGTGACTTAAAGCACTGCATAGTTTTTAAGAAAGAAGTAAACCTTATTTTACTTATTAAGGCAGAAAATAGAAGACCAAGAAAGAATATCAACTGCAAAGGTTCAAACAAAAAGATGTTTTGATGAAATTCTGAGAAAATTAAGGGCTATGGAATTATAAGCTCCAATGAGCCAAGGACTGTGCCTCTTTACTTCACTAGAGTGAAACTGCACTTAAGACCATAAGAAGTGCTCAGTAAATACTTGCTGTGTCAATAAAAAATAAAGTCAATCTAAACACAATATTTGGTCAGAAAAGGTCTTACTACTTTATGTGGTCACTCTCATCATACATGTGATAGTACTTGTGTTTAAATCATTTTATAATTTATAGTCTTTAATATATCAAAATAGGATAGATTATTAACAATAAATACAATAAACATAAGATGCCTTTAATGACACAAGTGGTTATCGCAGATTTTAATAGTAAATGTGAGTGTAACATATGTCCTTGTATATGAAATACTGGCAAAATGATAATGCATAGATGGAAATATATTTGGCTTTTAGGAATGCTAAGAGTCTTTTCTATAACTGGGACATACACAGGACTAAAAATAACAATGCTTTACATTGCCAGAATACTCGACAGTTTACAAAATGCTTGAACATCCGTGATCTTATTTGATCCTCACAAGAAGATAGAGAAACATAGCTAAAGGAAATTATATGCATCACTCTTTTATAATATCTAATGGCTTATGAAATATAACAGCTCTCGAAAAGATCTCTAGTCTTTCATTAACAGTAACAATTCAACTGATAGCACAGAAAGAGATAGGAAAGATATACTCCACAGTAAGAAAAATTGAATGGAGGAATATATAATGGCAACTCTCATTTACTGTGGTAAAGACAGACGTATTATTCAGCCTGAGGCAGTTACAGAATATGATTCTAAAAGATAAGTAATGAGAAACTGGAAATGAGTAATGAGACTCAAGCTAGTTTCAGCTCACTCAAGAGGAGTTATTACCATACTTACCATTTCCACTGCACAGTATTGATCGTACTAATGCCATTTTGAAGGAGCTGTAGCTCTGGGGATTCAGAGCAGATATTGGGAAGAATTCAAGAGGCCTGAGAGCAGCAAACTCAAGGTGCAGATACCACCGGGGCTCTCAGGCCAGCCCAGAGCTTCTCCTTATGATATAATGCATCTTGCTCTTATTCCCTCGCTTTCCAAGAATGTTATCACTGGGTATCCTGCTGGAGAGTTTGATGAGTTACCCTGGAAACCTACATACCATTTCTTTTTTTTTTTGAGACGGAGTCTCGCTCTGTCGCCCAGGCTGGAGTGCAGTGGCCGGATCTCAGCTCACTGCAAGCTCCGCCTCCCGGGTTCACGCCATTCTCCTGCCTCAGCCTCCCGAGTAGCTGGGACTACAGGCGCCCGCCACCTCGCCCGGCTAGTTTTTGGTATTTTTTTAGTAGAGACGGGGTTTCACTGTGTTAGCCAGGATGGTCTCGATCTCCTGACCTCGTGATCTGCCCGTCTCGGCCTCCCAAAGTGCTGGGATTACAGGCTTGAGCCACCGCGCCCGGCCAAACCATTTCTATTTAAACGAAAATTCATCCTTTAAACAAGGTGATACATATTTAAACTATTTTGTTTTCCTTCCATTTTTCCCTTCTCACAAAAGTAATACATGTCCCTTATTAAAAATTTTGCAAACATTATAGAAATATGTAAAAATGTGGCTTTGGTCAGCATTTTACTTACTAAGGCAGAAAGTAGAAGAGATACAGATAGAACACTCACCTCCTCCCTCTGTCAAAGTAGCCTCTGTTAATAATTCAGTGTAAAGTCCAGATCTTTTCTTCTGTGCACACACTTAATTTGGCAATAACTTTTAAAGATCTCTGCTATATATATGAATATAGAATATATAATATATGTATTATATATTTATATATAAAAAATATGTTATATATATACACACACATACACACACACACAAATATATATATAATTTTTTTGAGACAGTCTTGCTCGGTCACCCAGGCTGGAGTACAATGGCATGATCTTGGCTCATTGCACCCTCCGTCTCCTGGTTTCAAAAGATTCTGATGCCTCAGCCTCCTGAGTAGCTGGGATTACAGGTGCCTGCCACCACGGCCAGCTAATTTTTGTATTTTTAGTAGAGATGGGGTTTCACCATGTTGGTGAGGCTGGTCTCAAACTCCTGCCCTCAGGTGATCTGCCTGCCTCAGCCTCCCAAAGTACAGGCATGAGCCACTGCATGTGGCCTATATTTTTGACAACTATCTTATATCAAGTAGCAGTAACAATGATGTGACCCTTATCAGATTTTCAAAATAATTCAGCCTCATACATTAAACATGGAGAGATTGAAGCTCTGAAGAAATGTTTTAAAAAGTGATGGGGAAAAAAGTTCATCAGAATTCAAAACCAGCTAGAGCTAGGGCTATCCAAATTCCGGGAACTGTAGAGCTAACAGGTTTCTAGCTGTCAACATCTGAAATAGGATCTACAGGAGCCAAAACGTTTGAAATAAGAATGTGGTCAAATGTGTCCCTGGCATGAACTTTCAGCTGACTAAAACAAACACTGAAATAGCAACAGCATCCGTCTCAGATAAACCTGCTTTCCCAGTAGCCTCCTCAGCTTGCAAGAGATTTCCATTACCTTTTTCTAGAGGGGTACCGTGCTTCCATTGAAATATCAGTCCTGCTGGTGCTGCATGAAGCAACAAAGCTCTGTGACTTTCTAATCTCTGGTTTCCACACTTGGAAATGCTGCCCTGCTATTTCAGAACTCAAGTCCCCATTCTGCAAAGAAACTGTGCTTGGACATGTATACATATGTAACAAACGTGCACATTGTGCACATGTACCCTAGAACTTAAAGTATAATAATAATAAAAAAAGAAAAAGAAACTGTGCTTGGAATGTCTACAACTCATTTGTTTGGAGCTTGTGTCATATCTTCCTATAGTAACAAGTCTGGGTGGGATTCTGGAATTCTTAGAGCAGTGCAGTTAATCAAATTGTACCCAAAGTACCCAACTGAGTGTCCTGTAGAGATATGAGACCTTGGGAAACCATGTCTTTTAAAAATGTTTTCTTTCAGCATTCCAACTTGGGATGCCTGGAATTTGGTCTTATCCCCGGGCCAGGGACTTCCCGTCCTAGTGCGTGGCAGGTTTCCGAGGCTCTGGAAACACCATCTCCCAGGATCTGGCACACAGCAAGTCACAGGGCAGGTGCCCGGCTAGTGAGAAATGGGGCCACAGTACTCTCCACAAACAGGCCTTGACCAAGGAACTCACAGCTCCTCCTCTCCTTCATGTGTACCCCACAAAGATCCTCAAAATGCAAATTGCTCATCTAAGGCTGAAGTGTAAACCATTGGTTTGTGTCAATTGCCTTTTCAGCCCTGTGTATATTGGGAAAACAAGTTTTCAAGTAGAAAAAAGCAAGAGTGTCTTTTACTTTGGGGATTTGGAAAGAAGGTAGAGGTTTGTGAGCTGCAACATCCAGAACAAAGCAGACACCAGTTTCCTAGGATGTGCAGTTACTTTCAATGGAGGCAGGCTCTGGAATGCAGGACTCTGTAACTTCCCTAGATTTCAAGATCTGTTATCTCCCTTCTGTTCCTTACAGTAAGTAGTGATATAAATCTTAAATTATTATTATTATCATCACCTTGAGACAGAGTCTGCTCTGTCACCCAGGCTGGAGTGCAGCAGCGTGATCTTGGCTCACTGCAACCTCTGCCTCCTGGGTTCAAGGTACTCTCCTGCCTCAGCCTCCCGAGTAGCTGAAATTACAGGTGCCGCCATCGCACTCAGCTAATTGTATTTTTAGTAGAGACAGGGTTTTGCCATATTGGCCAGGCTGATCTGAAACTCCTGACCTTAAGTGATCTGCACTTAACTTCCCAAAGTGCTAGGATTACAGGTTTGAGCCACTATACCCAGCTTAATCCTTAAAATAAAATAAAATAAAATAAAAGTTTCTGCTCTTTTCTAAGGGGACAGCAAAGAAGAGAGTGGAGGAGTCTGCACTTTTTCTCCCTAAGCAGTCTTGGGAAAACAGATTTCCAAGCGTTAAAGTGTATGGTGTGGGTTTTAAGAGGTGTAATCCATAAGGGGAAGGCACAGAGAAGACGTTCTCAAAGTGGAACCAGTGGCAACAGCATCACCTGGAAACTTAGACATACACATTATCAGCCCCAACTGAGTCACAGACTCTGGGAATGGGGCCCAGAAAGCTGAGTGCAATAAGCCTTCCAGGTTATTCCAATATTCTCGTTCACACTTGAGGACCACTGGCAGTGGATAAGGAAGGACCTGCTTTTAAGCCCTGTCTCTGTCACTTAACAGCTGTGTGAGCTTGAGCAAGTTAGTCTTTCTGAGTTTATGGAGAGAAATAAATGAGATAATGTACTTGAAGCACTTAGTGCAATGTCAGATATATAGAAAGCACTCAATACACGTTAGCAGCTATAGTCACTGTTATGTATGAGGGGAAGGAAAAAGGATAGGTCCTTCAACAAATTAGCACAGCATTTACCAGCTTAAAAGCCCTTTCAGATACTGACATTGTGTTTCCAGGAAATCCAAAGGTCACATACATTCTGTGTGATCTCATCCACACAAAAATTTGAACAGAGCAGTAGTTTTTTATCCTCAGAACCCCCACGGAGCTTTTACATTCTGTCCTGCCACCCTCAGGCCTTCAGAGTAGTAATCCATGGCAGACCTCGGTAATCCATCATGTTAAAAAATCCCCATAGGCAATGCAGCAAAATAGCTACTGGAATCACAGGTGGTAATAGTTAAAGGTAACATGTATTGAATATTTATGTGTGCCAGGCACTGTGCTAACTTCTTTATAGATGTTGCTTCATTTAATTCTCACAGCAATCCTGAGTTAGGTACTATCAATTTTTTTTTTTTTTTTTGGAGGCGGGGGATGGAGGGCAGAGTTTTGCTCTGTCGCCCAGGCTGGAGTGCAATGGCTCGATCTCAGCTCACTGCAAACTCTCCCTCCTGGGTTCAAGCGATTCTCCTGCCTTAGCCTTCCAAGTAGCTGGGATTACAGGCCCACACCATTAGGCCCCGCTAATTTTTGCATTTTTAGTAGAAACGGGGTTTCCCCATGTTGGCCAGGCTGATCTCGAACTTCTGACCTCAGGTGATCCACTTGCCTCAGCCTCCCAAAGTGCTAGGATTACAGGCGTGAACCACCGTGCCTGGCCTACTATCAGTTTTTAAATTTTACAGGTGAGGAAACTGAGGTATAGAGGGGCTAAGTTACCCCCAGTTCACAAACCTGAGAAGCGGTTTAGGACCGGAGCCCAGGTTTGAGTTATTAACTGCATTTCACTGATGCAAAAATAGATGCATTCATTTGCTCATCCATCCAACATGCATTTGTTGTTGGTAACCAGGTAATACCTGAAAGCTGGGGGATATAAACTGAACATTAAGTCCCATCTCCATCCTCAGGAAGCTCATGCCCTCCAGTGCTGGGGGGCAGGACAAATGGCAGAGAGACCGCCTTATTTTACAAGATGTCATTGTTCTCTGAGAGGCTGAAAAGATTTTCTATCACCACTAGCCTCCTCCTGTCCATGGCCATTTACAGAATGGGCAAACCAGCCTTCCAGCAGAAAACCAAACCTGCTAGCTGTCAACGTTCCCGGCAGCTCTGCAAGGCCTTCGAGCGGGCCTCGCTCTCCTCTCGGGGGTGGTACCTTCATTCGGTCATCCAGTAAGTGTTCCACTTCCCGAGGGAGGCCAAGCACTCACACCGCGGCGAGGGGACCCGTCACCGCAGAGCCAGGTGGCTGGCTCTCCTCCAGAGAGAAAGCCTGTCACTTACACCTTTCCTCACCACTGTTAGGAAGTTACCTAGAAAAGTACAGACAGAAGACCAAGGCCTGCGTTTTAGAATCGTGGAGTGTTAGCGTTGGCCAAATCGTTGGACACAATGTAAGCTTGATCAGGAAAATGAGCTCCAAGGTCTCACAGCAGGCGGGGCCTGGAATCCTGGCGCAATCTGCGACCCTCACTGCCTCCTACAGTCGGGGCTGAGCGTTCTTTCAAACAGCCAAAGTAATCACTTAAGTCCAGCAATGATCTCCTTGGAGAAATAAAGTGATCCTCCCTAGGAGACGGCCTTGGAGGGCATCGCCCTCGGCGCTGGGCACAGCACGTCTTCCCTGCCTGGGCGCGGGAGGAGGGTTTGGGGACAGCGGCCGCACTCCGGACCCTTCTTCAGATTGCACAGGAGGAGGCGGCAGCGGAACCTTTCTCCTCTGCCTCGCTCTCGCTTCCACCCGTGCCCAGTTGGGGACGGACGCACTAGAGGCGACCTAAGCATGGAGACAGCGGGCGCTGGAACTGGGCAGCCGGCCTCTGGGCTGGAGGCTCCGGGGTCCACGGATGACCGGCTTTTCCTGGTTAAAGGTAAGGTGTGCTGTGGTGAGGTGCGGGCGTCGGGGCTAGCCAACCCCGGACCCTGGCTTGCGCTGGGGCGGGTATTCACATACACATCCCGCTTTGGGAGCCCTTAGCTTGGGGTTGCCCCTGAGTTTAGCCCGCGGAGTCTGGCGGCCCCAGGGCGGGTAGGTAGCTTGTTGGGTGGAGTCTCCCCTTGGGCGGGGCGGGGGGCAGATCCCGCCAACTATTCTCCTGGGCGTGCCGTATTTCCCCATCACCTCTGCAGCTGTTCTCGAGCCTTGCCTTTTCTGATTGCCATCGTCTCTATATCCCCATGAGAAACTTCACGCCGTGGTCCCAGGGGAGAGGGGGAAGGGAAGCTGAGCCTATTCTCTGCGCTCGGGAATAATAACTCGGAATGACTCAAGGAACCAGAGGTCGTGAGGTCACGCGAGTTTCTCAGCCACTGGCATTTACTGTTAGCAAGAGCTGCTTAGCCATGGTTTCTTGAATTTCAAAAGTGATTTTGATTGTAACTCGAATAGTATCTTAAACTTACTTTTGTACGTCTTTTTAACCTCTTTTTATTTAATTTTTGAAATATCCCCCCTCTTCCCTGAAACTCTTGGCAGGTGGAATTTTCCTTGGTACTGTTGCTGCAGCGGGAATGCTAGCTGGATTTATTACAACATTATCATTGGCTAAAAAGAAAAGCCCTGAATGGTTCAATAAGGTTGGTGACACTGAAATCCATTCATAGCATCGTTATTGTTATTGTTTACAATATACAGCAGCTTTTGCATAGAAAAAATAAAATATTGATGGCTTTCCACATTGCTTTAAGATGTGAATTTATATACGCTCATGGATTCTAGAAATGTACAAATTAACCAACGGTCTTTATTTTCATTTAGAAAGATGTGCTTATGTGCTCTCTTAAATTTTAGCAGAACAAGACTTTGAAAGCTTGTCTGGTACATTTCCTATTCACAACATGACTTTAAATCTAAATTTGGGCCAGGTGCTGTGGCTCACGCCAGTAATCCCAGCACTTTGGGAAGCCCAGAGGGGTGGATCACCTGAGGTCAGGAGTTTGAGACCAGCCTGGCCAACATGGCAAAAACCCATCTCTACTAAAAATACAAAAATTAGCTGGGTAGCCTGGCGTGGTGGTGCACTCCTGTAGTCCCAGCTACTCGGGGGGCTGAGGCAGGAGAATCACTTGAACCCAGGAGGCTGAGGTTGTAGTGAGCCCAGATCGCACCACTGCACTTCAGCCTGGGTGACAGAGCAAGACTCTGTCTCAAAAATAAATAAATATTCACACAAATAACTGTGTAATTACAATTTGATGTGTGCTATGGAGGAAAAGTGTTATGTAAAACATCATAAAAAGTTTCCTTTCCAACTTACATTTATGTTTAATAATCATACTTAAGCCTTATTGATACCATAATGGCAAGAGACCACATTTAAAGTGTGCTTGGATCCCCTCTGAATACTTACATGGAGCTTCCTAAATCACTGCTATGGACCTTGTGGGTCATTTTCTCTCTATGTTATAGAATGTTTTCAGAGCAGAAATATATTTTGTGGTAGAAACCAAAGTAGTGCCTTAACAGTAGAGTTTTGGTTGATTTCTAAATCTAAGTTATGTTAATCCTTGGCTCACTGATCATTTTAATAATCTAATGAAAACTAGGGATTCTCTGGGGCTGGGGGGAGCACGTACACATATTCACAACTTTCCATCCTATTTTATTGTTCAGAGATTTGATCATCACAAATGCCCTTCAGGGTCTAACAGTATTTCAAACTGTGGTCCACAGAACCCTGCTGATCCTTGATCCTTGGGTCCATGAAGTCAGAACTATTTTCATAATGATAGTAAGATGCTTGTACTAATGGTACAGAGGCAGTGGAGAGTAAAACTACTGATACCTTGATCTAACTAAGGCAGTAGCACCAAACTGTGCTGAAAGTCGTTGTGTTCTTCATTACAAAGTACCTGTGTTTTTTAAAGCCAGCATTACTTAAGAATGCCCTTGTTGAAGAAATAAAATAATTTTATTAAATCATGACCCTCGAATAAACCTCTTTTTAATATTCTATGTAAAGAAATGAGAAATACAAGGCCAGGCGCAGTGGCTCACACCTGTGATCCCAGCACTTTGAGAGGCCGAGGCGGGCATATCACAATGTCAGGAGATCAAGACCATCCTGGCTAACATGGTGAAACCCCATCTCTACCAAAAATACAAAAAAGTAGCCGGGTGTGGTGCTGGGCGCCTGTAGTCCCAGCTACTCTGGAGGCTGAGGCAGGAGAATGGCGTGAACCCGGGAGGTGGAGCTTGCAGTGAGATCGTGCCACTGCACTCCAGCCTGGGCGACAGAGCGAGACTCTTATCTCAAAAAAAAAAAAAAAGAAAAAAGAAAAAAAAAAAAAAGCAAGAAATGGGAAATACATAAAGCATTTCTATTTTATACTGAAGTAGGATTTTTTTCTCTAGAAAAGCAATTGAATTGCAAGCTGAACTAGCCACTTTTTTCCTATAGAATATCATTTTTCCTTGAAAGAACAACTGACAAACTATGCTTATTCAGAAGTGGGTATTTGGCAGACATCTTAATAATGAATAAAATGAGCTTGTCTTTTCAAGCAAACAGTTGTCAGTATTTATTGCCACTGATAAAACTCAAGCTTTCGAGTGAAAAGTTAGATTTTAGAAAACTTTTATCTGTCATCATGAGCTTAACACTTGCTCAATATTTAATGGTTTTTCCAATGAGATTTTATGGTGATATTAATGATGTGTTTTTTAAAATATTATTTTAATAAATGGTGTCAACAATTGAAAATCTGTATAACTTGAAAGATCTATATAACCAGTATCTTCTGAATGAGCATGATACCTGGTCTTAAAGTCCATTCAAAGTGCAAAATAGACTAATGGATTTTAATAAGAAATTACAAAAAAAATTTATTGTTATGACTCCAGGTTCCATGTTGCAACTAATCCTTCATAAGTTATTTGTTTTGGTGTATTATCAGAGAAGGAAAAGCTATTACAATATTCTTCCCTTTTCCAAAGATGTGACCATATATCTGTGTGAGGCCAGATTTTATTTGTTTATTTTCACCAAAGATAATATCTTGCAACAGACTGAATACAAAAGCAGATGTGAAAATTCATCTATCTTTTATTAAGCTAGACATTTAAAGGAGTAACAGGCCGGGTGCAGTGGCTTACGCCTGTAGTCCCAGCACTTTGGGCAGATCACTCTAGGCCAGGAGTTTGAGACCTGCCTGGGCAACATGGTGAAACCCTGTCTCTACTAAAAATACAAAAATTAGCTGCGCATGGTGGCATGCACCTGTAATCCCAGCTACTTGGGAGGCTGAGGCACGAGAATTGCTTGAACCCAGGAGGTGGAGGTTGCAGTGAGCTGAGATCATGCCACTACACTGCAGCCTGGGTGACAGAGTGAGACTCTGTCTCAAATAATAAAAAATAAATAAATAAAAGAGTAACAAAAATGTAAAACATTGTCTCACTTTGCACAGTTTTGTTTTGGAAAAGTAATTTTTCCTAAAAACTAGGCTTATATTAATCTAGAACGATTTGCTATTTTTAAATGACTAATACAAATTAAGAATTTCTTAATTTTAATTTCTGATATATTAAATATTGATAAATACAACCCACCTAATTGAAAGTCTTTAGGGCCCAAGTGTAAAGGGATCCTGAGACCGGGAAGTTTGAGAACCCCTGTTTTAGATGGTTCTGTCTTCCTCTGGGAAAACGCTGGAATTAGAGTATGACCACTTACGCAGACTCTGTTTCAGAGGTAAAATGGTTTGTAGAAGAACTCAGAGATTTTGGAGCACACAGTTAATGCGTGTAGACTGAGCAAGCACCAGTCTAAGAATGTCACTTAGTATACTTCACAGTTGCCACCTGGAGGTCTTTTCTAACATGAATGATATCTAACATTTGAGTGCTTAGCATGTGGTGGCTGCTCTTCTGTGAGCTTTACTCACTGAACTCCCCTCACAGCCCTAGGCAGCACTGTTACGTGTGGTCCCCATTAAAGAGCAGGAAACTGAGGCACAGATGAATTAAGCAACTTGCCCAACCTGGTACTCTTCCCGTCTTTGGATACTTCTAGGGAAGAAATGTTACAATTTTTAGTAATATTGCTATTTAAATAGACTTCTGTCCATTAGCCTGGGATTCTAGATATTAAAACAGATTCAAATTGTAACCCCAGAGGACTTTAAAATGATAAACTTGTCAGTTGGGGACTGCCTACACCGCTTTTATTTTGGGATGATAGCTATCCTTTTAATGTCCTGTTTTCATCGTCTTAGCTGTGTCTCATGCAAAACGACTGGGAGTTGAAAAGCAATAATAGATGCTGAATGGACTTTCATTTTTCTTTGTAATTTCTTGAATAAACAGAAAGAGGAAGGTGCAAGATAAAAGTGGCCAAATAATCTGCTCTTGAGCTTCTTTGGTCGATCTATTAAAATAGATCAACATTTTTGTTAACTAGTATATCTTGCATTTGTACATCGGTCTCATAATTGGTAGACTAAATGAGGTGCCATAAGAGAAACTAACGTGTATTATATGTCTTTTTGGTTAAAATAACTGAAGAAAATACATAATCACATGCAAAGTCTATTTATCTGAAATATCTGGTGTCCCTGCTTATCTTAACATTATGGCAGGAAAAAAATTCATAAAATAACTGAGTTATTTTAATACCCACTTATGTAATGAGTAGATAAAAAGGACAAGTCATTCATCTTCTGATACAGTTACAACTTCTGGAAAGTTATAAAAATCGATATTTTAAAAAATGTATTGCACAATATGGAAACACAGCCAAGGCCGGGCGCAGTGGCTCACGCCTGTAATCCCAGCACTTTGGGAGGGCGAGGCGGGCGGATCACAAGGTCAGGAGATCGAGACCATCCTGGCTAACACGATGAAACCCTATCTCTATTAAAAATACAAAAAATTAGCCGGCAAGGTGCCGGGCGCCTGTAGTCCCAGCTACTCAGGAGGCTGAGGCAGGAGAATGGCGTGAACCCGGGGGGCGGAGCCTGCAGTGAGCCGAGATCGCGCAATTGTACTCCAGTCTGGGCAGCAAGAGTGAAACTCCATCTCAAAAAAAAAAAAGAAGAAAAAATTCATGTGATTTACATAAAATTCATCCCAAGATTAGACTGAAGAAAAGCTAAAACTGCGAACCGTATTTGTAAGTATGTCGCCGACCTTCTGACAAATTGAACACTTTGCTCATGGTAGTGCCACACATGTGAATAATAGGTTAATTTTATCACCTGCTTTTTCAAGGGTTCTGGTAAGTGGTAGACGATAAGGGGCACCCGTATCTTCAGGCACAAGAGGTATTATAAATACAGAGTTCTCATTTAGAAAATAATTTTTCTGTTTCATCTTGGGGATTCTGTATACCCTAATTGCAATATGATTTGTTAATTTCAACTTCCATATACAAATGCCTTAATTTTAATTTAAGAAAAATAATGTGTTAGTGAGGAATAGTGTAGCCATATCTACATATGTACACATGTATGGCTCGCACATGTGGCTATATCTAAAGATCCTTTAACACAGTGTTATTTTTTGGCGAGTCAGTGTTTTCCTATAGCAAGTCAGCCAGTGTCCATTTTGAAAATTTTGAACCATGGTGTCTGAATGTCATGTGACATTCTTCCCCAGAGAATAAAGCTTGTGATTAGATTGTTTTAAAGTGAATAATGAAACTTAATAAAATAATTTAGAAAAAATCTTAATAATGACATCAACGTCTAACAATCAAGTTTCCACTAAGATTCATTTTTGGATACAGGCAACTAGTAATAACTCATTTCAGGCTGAGATGGGAGGATTGCTTTAGGCCAGGAGTTGGTACAAGGAAAAAAAAAAATTAGCCAGATGTGATGGCGCACACCTGTAGTCCTAGCAACTCGAGAGGCTGAGGTAGGGGGTGGGATTGGGTGGGGGAATTGCTGGAGCCAGGGAGTTTGAGGCTACAGTAAGCTGTGATCATGCTGCTGCAGTCTAGCCTGGGTGACAGAGTGAGACTCAAATAAGAAATAGATTGAACAATATAAAGGAAGTTATTGTAAAAAAGGAAAAGGACTCTAGTAAAGGGAAATGTATTTCCAGATGGAAGACAGGATGTTCAAAATTTGCTATCTCTTATCAGATTAGGTTTAATGTCATTCTGTGAAAATGCCAATGAATGGGGGATAGAGAAATCTTGACAAAATGGTCTAGGATTTTTCTAGAAGAATTAACAGGCCTGGTGCCTTACATACTCAAATATTTGTGAGTCAGAGAAGGCATGCAATTAAGTAGCAAAGCTAGAATTAGAACTTGGGTTAACCTAGCTTCCTAATATCATGTTGCTTGCACAGAGAGAAATTTGCAAACACCCCCAGAGTGTTTATTCTTTCTGCACTGATTGTTTTTACTTCAACTTTTCTGTCTCATTTCAGGGAAGTATGGCCACGGCTGCATTACCGGAAAGCGGGTCTTCCCTTGCCTTGCGAGCTCTGGGCTGGGGCTCACTGTATGCATGGTGTGGGGTTGGTGTGATTAGCTTCGCAGTCTGGAAAGCTTTAGGAGTTCACAGTGTAAGTAACTACAGTCTTGTCACTGGTATCTAGATGTTTATTCTGCTGTGTTCTAAATTTTCCTGGTTTTCAAACTTATTTGCATGTAGTTTGGTCACTGTCTAGGGAAATGATGACAGAGTACATGACTAAATTCTTACTAATAACTAGACAGCTTCTTATTACTAACAAATAAAATTTTTGAAGGTGGTAAAACTTCAAATAAATTAAGTGATGACTGATTTATAGCTAATGTTCTATGTGAATCGACACCAGGGCAGGCGCGGTGGGCCACGCCCACAACCCCAGCACCTTGGGAGCCTGCGGCAGGCAAATCACTTAACTCCAAAGTCCAAGACCAGCCTGGGCAATGTGATGAAATCCTGTCTCTACAAAAAAATCAGCTGGGTGTGGTGGCATGCACCTATAGTCCCAGCTACTCGGAAGGCTGAGGCAGGAGGATCACCTGAGCCTCACAGGCTGAGGCTGCAGTGAGCCAAGATCACTGCACTTCAGCCTTGGCAATAGAGTGAGACCCTGTCTCAAAAACAGAATAGAATAAATAAATAAATTGACATTAGCTGTTTGTTCAATAAAATTATTAATTTGGAACAACTTTCTATGCTATTTGACATCATATATATAATCTTTGTAAAAGAGTTAAAGCATTTTAAAAATAATTATTTAAATTATTAATGTGTTATTTACATATTTTTGGAAAAAATCCTAAAAGCTTGTGTGTGTGTGTGTGTGTCTATGTTTGTATATATATATAAAATTTATACCTCAAGCTACAGAGCATTACATTAAGAATGACTGCATTCTTTTTTTTTTTTTTTTTAAACAACTGGTCGAAAGTTCTGTGGACCGGACCCTTCATGACCGGTGAGAATTGGCAGTAGTTTGAGATAGGTGGCAGTGGTAAAGTTGATGAAAACAGATTCTTGATATATTTTGAAGGTCAAGTCAGCAAAGATTTGTTGTTGATTGGATGTGGGGTATGAGAAAGAGTGAAGTTGGATGTCATCAAGACTTTTGGCCTGAGCAACTGAAGGATGGGTGGGGAGCAGTGTGAGAAGAGGAGGCATTGGGAGATAATGTCAGGAGCTCGATCTGTGACTTGTGAGGTTGACACATCTGTTTGATAGCGAGATGGAGAGCAAGTAAGCAGTTAGATATAGAAGTTGAGAGTTAGGGGAGAAGTACAAGGTGAAGATTTGAATTTGAGGCTCATCAGTATATGGGTAGCATATAAAGCCATGAGACTAGATTAACTCACCAAGGCAGTAAAGGTTGAAAGAGAAGAGAAGAGGTCTGAGGAAGGAACTCTTGGGGACTTCTAAGGTTAAGAGGTTGAGGAATGAGGGGAAAGTACCCTGCTGAAGAGGGAAATCTCCTTGGCCTGGTGACTTAGACACCAGGTGAAGAAAACATTTCAAGGAGAAGCGACTGACTGTTGTATGCTGGTGAGAAGTTACGTAAGATGAGGACTGATAATTCACCGGGTTTGGCAGTGTGACAACCATTGGTGAAATGGTGGAGTAAAGTCTGAGTGATTCAAAAGGGAATGGAGGAGAATCAGAGGCAATGTGTCTAGGTGAGTCTTGAGTTTTGCCACAAAGTGAAGGAAGGAAATGGAGTCATAGCTGGAAAAAAGAATGGGATCAAGAGATAGTTTTTTACTTGTTGTATTTTACGTTGGGAGAATTAACAGCATGTATATGCTGATGAGAATGATTCAGCAGGGAGGAAGAAACTGGGGCAAGTTGGCAGGGTTGCAGGAATAACCTCATAGGCATTATTGAGCTTTTCCTATTTAGTTTAATCTTAAACAAACATAAACATTGCTGTGCTTTTCACTCAGAATACACTGATAGACAGATGATGGTGCTTTTCTCCTAGTCTAACCTTTGTTTTTAAATTTTATTTTTATTTTTGACTTTTTGGAGACAGGGTCCTCCTCTGTCGCCCAGGATGGAGTGCAATGGTGCGATCTCAGCTCACTGCAGCCTCCTGGGCTCAAGCAACCCTCCCACCTCAGCCTCCTGAGTAGCTGGGACCACAGGTGCATATGCCACTATGCCTGGGTACTTTTTTTTTATTTTTTGTAGAGATGAGGTCTCACTATGTTGCCCAGGTTTGTTGCGAACTCCTAGACTTAAGTGATCTTCCGCCTCAGCCTCCTGAGTAGCTGGGACCGCAGGTGCATATGCCACTATGCCTGGCTACTTTTGAAAATTTTTTGTAAAGATGAGGTCTCACTATGTTGCCCAGGCTGGTTGCGAACTCCCTGGACTCAAGTGATCTTCCGCCTCAGCCTCCCGAAGTGCTGGGATTAAAGGTGTGAGCCACTGCACCTGGCCCTCACCTTGATTTTCGAGTTGACTTTGCTGGCTAGTCATTGTTTGTAATACTAAATTAGAGATTGCTTGAAAAGACAAAATCTGTGACTGAAGATTTTTCATGGTTTTTGCTCTTAACCTCAATTTTGCTTTTGACCAATATAAAACCGCTTTTTCCATTTTAGGCATTGTAGAGACATTTTAGACGTAGCAGATTATTTAATCTTCATAATAACTATCCAGCAGATATTAATATCCCCCATTTTATAAATGAGGAAATTGGGGCTCAAAGAGGTTAAATCACTTGCCCAAGGTCACATAGCTTGTAACTGGCAGTGTCAAGATTTAAACTCAGGTCTGAATCTTCAGATTATTAAGTAGTACTTAGTAATAAAGTTATTAAGCTTCTAGTTTCTATAAAAATGACAGTCTGCTAGCACTTTACATGAACTGTGTGGAACTGATATGTGGTGTTTGCAGTGCTGAGTAATGTGGGTCACAAACTTAGTAAAATGTTAAGGTATTTGAAAATATGAATAGTCTCACTTAGAACAGTCAATCCCAGTTTTCATAAACCAATAAAATTAGGTTATCTGAATTATACACTTGATAATTCAATGTTTATGGGCTAGAATAATCCAACTGTGCTAGAGTAATCCAATTTTTTATTCATAATTATTATGGAATTTCATTTCACATAGAACACATACATTAAATATAAACATACATTTGTATTTCACACAGTGGTATATCATTTAATCAGAGGTTCCAAAGAAGGAGAGGTATTGGAAGCTATGTTGTTACCAAACAAAGCAGATACGTTTGCCCAGCATTGAAGATGGGTAGAATGTGAACGTCTTTGTTTTTTGGCATTAATACAAGGATTGCTGCCTAAATAGGATATTTTGGGGAGAAAAATATTTTCTGGTTGGTACTACTGAATATAAGAATATGTGGAATCCTTTTATATTGCATCTTTATGTCATCCAGTGATAAGCAGGAAATATCTACTCAGTCTCTGCTGCGTACCTGGGATGAGGTTAGGTGCTGAGACCACAAAGAAAGACAAGAGTTCCTGACATCTTTATGTGTAACTAAAAAGAGAGACTGCATATACACTCTGTCTACATATAGATCATTAGGCATATCAGTTTGATCTCCATGTCTGAGAAGGCCCACAGAAAAATGAACCCACTGATACCTTTTCAAGGACACATCTTTTAAAGGCAGTAGTGTTTGCTAATTTGCTGGTTTGTTCATTCTAAAGTCATTTGTGGGCTTCCCCTGAGCCATACACTGTGCTAAGACAGGGCTACCCTGTAAAGTGGTAAGCATTTCCTGTTGACTTTCTAAGCAAATTCTTATGGTATGACCCTGCTCTGAGGCTTGCAGACAGCAATGTGGTATATTCAGCTCAGCATTTAGAGAGTTTTGATGATAATTATGAGGTTACCCTGAGTCCAGTAAGAACTTCTCTCACTGTGTATGTACTGTCTCATCTTTGTATGACTAAGAAAACAGTCTCAGTCAGAAAATGTTGAACAGAGATGGTCCAAGTCTTTGCACTCAATAAATAATTGAGATGATCATTCTAGATAAATGCACGTAAATCAAAATCAACTCCAGTGTTAAATAATTGTAAGTAGCTAGCTTGAATTGTATTAAATCTCTGATAGAAACCCAGTTCCAATACAAAAGAGTGCCATCTAATGGCTAACCTAGAGCATCTTGATGAAAGTCCTTGTAGTTCCTATTTTAATTCACAGCTACATCTGCTGGCCTAATAGGGAACATGTTTAAAATGCTTAAAGTGAAACTTCAGTTTCTTAGAAGTATTTTGGTTTTATTGTTTGTTTATTCATAATCTGCAATTTCATTTCACATAGAACACATACAATAACATTAAATATAAACACATGTGTATTTTACACAGTGGTGTATCATTTAATCAGAGGTTCTAAAGAAGGAGAGGTAGGAGAAGATGTCGTGTTAGACCAAGGCAGGTAAGTTTGCCCAGCATTGACAATGGGGAGAAATCAGTGCCAGTTCAATATCTACCCTGCTCCCCTGCCCAGCCTGGCCAGCAAGCACAGCTTGACTATCAGTTTGTGTTCATCAATTAATTTCAAATATGCTATTTTATTATTTGATTATAATTAAGATAGCACTAATTTTATCACAATAACTTAATTGTGGAAAAAAAGATGAACGTTTCCTTTGGGTTTGTAGTCTCCTAAATCAGCTGTGTACGTGATCATGAGAATGCACGCTGGGGCACTACGATGAGGCCGAGTGAGTGCATGCTGGGGTACTATGATTCGTTTGTTTTATCAGGACAGATAGTTTAAGTTTGGAGAATAGTTGAGGCAAATGCTCTAAGGAACTCTTGTACTAAGTGGTAATTCCCAAACTATCAAAGAAGAAAAAGAAACCTTGCTGTTTACGTATAGTTATTTACATGTAACTCAAGAGCAGTGACTTTTAAACTTTTTTACCTTTTATTATTTATAGTAGGTGTTGATACTTGAAGGATTCTGAAGAGGTTTCTGTTATTTATAGGTAGATTACCTTGACTTTTTTCCTCCCCTTAGAAGGAGAAACATGAAATATCTAAATAATTCCTAGTTGGTATGATTAGAACTTTTATCAAGGGAGTATGCTGTATGTCTGTGGACCTGTGCTTATGTTTGTAGGGAGGTGGTTATCTCAAAGGACTGGCAGAATTACCATTGCTAACCTTTACTGGGGCTTCTAGAGAATGCATTCATGATGCCTAGTATAGTAGGAATTTACAGATAATTTATAGTTCTTGTCCTCACAGGAGCTGAAACCTCAATTGTAATAAAAACTATCAGCAAAAATGTTCTTAGTTATTGTGAAATACTTTTAATTGTCCAGTTATTTAACTTTTAAAATTAATGTATAAATGAAGGGAGTTTTTGATTTGTTTTTTACCCCTTTACCATGGGATAAGAAGTATTTGTTAGCTGGGCGGTGGCTCATGCCTGCAGTCTCAGCACTTTGGGAGGCTGAGGCAGGAGGATTGCTTGAGTCTAGGAGTTTGAGACCAGCCTAGGCAACATAGCGAGACCCTGTTTTTACCAAAAAAGTTTAAAAAATTAGCCAGGCATGGTGGCACGTGCCCGTAGACCCAGCTACTCAGGAGGCTGAGGTGTGGGAGGAGCACTTGAACCTGGCTGGGAGGTTGAGAGTGTAGCAAGCCAAGATCACACCACTGCACTCCAGTCTGGGTGACAGAGACCCTGTTTAAAAACAAAGAAACAAACAAAAAACAGTATTTATCTTTATATATATTGAGGACCTTTTTATTCAAAAAAGAAAAAAAAGACAGCCTTGGGTATTTTTTGTAAAAATATGTACTCATTAAAAAAAAAAAAAAAAATCAATGTGGAAAAGTACAAAAAAAAAAGCAAAAATCACCAGAAATTCTACTAAGTTGTAATCATAATTACAGTAGAAACATCATTTTGGACAATCTTACGTAGGCATATTCATAGAATTGTATAGAAATGCTGTTTTACTGCCTGCTACTCTGGAATCTTTTTTCACTAAACAGTCACAGGAACATCTTTGCACAGCAGAGTATATAAATCTCCATCACTTTTAATCACTGTATGGAACGCTATTGTGTATTATAATCTATTTAATCAGTCTCCTGCCAATGGCATTTAGATAGTAATTTTTCACTATTAAATACCATAGGGAATCAGTAGGCATACATCTTGTTGCACAAGATGTTATTGTTTGTTGAGTCAAAGTGCATTTTTTAAATGTTTTTGATATTTGTTGCCAACCAGCCCTCCAGAAAAGTTTATACAAAATGCATAAAAGTTTCCTGGCATCCTTGCCCTGCTTGCCTTGCCTCTATTACTCTGAAACTTTGCCAATCTGATTGATAGAAAATAATCCAGTCCCACCCCCAACTGTCTTTCTTCCTATATTTCTCCTGAGTCCTTGCTGCTAGAAAGGCTTTTATGGAAGTGACTTGTGATTGGAGTCTTGCACAGCTTTCCAGGGCCCCGTCTTGCCTCCTCGTCTGCTGATAGATGTTGCTGCTTTTTCAAGAGCCCAGACCTCCTTTTCTTTAAAAAACAAAAAGTAAAACATGTAAATAAAACAGATATATTTTAAATATGTCTCTATAAATGGACATTATACTTTCCTATTATAAGAGAGAATCTTTAAGGGAAGTAAAATTGTATCTTTCCTCTAGGACAGTATTGGATGTATTCTAATAAAATGTATTTTCTCCAATTCTTTTTTGTAGCTGCTCCTACGTATAATTTTGTTTTGTTTTGTTTTGTTTGTTTGAGACGGAGTCTCGCTCTGTCGCCCAGGCTGGAGTGCAGTGGCGTGATCTTGGCTTACCGTAAGCTCCACCTCCCGGGTTCACACCATTCTCCTGCCTCAGCCTCCTGAGTAGCTGGGACTACAGGCGCCCACCACCACTCCTGTGGCTAATCTTTTTGTATTTTTTTAGTAGAGACGGGGTTTCACCATGTTAGTCAGGATGGTCTCGATCTCCTGACCTCGTGATCCGCCCACCTCGGCCTCCAATGTGCTGGGATTACAGGCGTGAGCCACCCCGCCCGGCCGCTCCTAGGTATAATTTTTATGATAATATTTAGGCTTACTTCTGAGTAACCTTGTGACCAACTGGAGGGCCTTAGCTAATAATTATAATCAATTTCTTTTGGCTCCTTGCTAATTTGTTTCACTGGTAGTCTGGTGTTTCTCTTACAAGTATATTTATTCCTGCTTTATTTTTACCTGTTCATCTCGAAGCAGCGTTGTAGAGTGACTGCTAGAACCCCATATGTAAATAGTAAAACTGTGAAAAGGCTTAGAAATATTTAACTCTGACGATCTCTAAGGAGGGAAATAGACTTTAAGTGCTGTGTACTTTCATTGGCTTGGATCAAAGATTAAAAGCAAACCTGAGTCTCTTGGCCAATTGTTTAATGGCAGCCACTTCTGAGGGATCTGCAGGGGAAGTCTGAGAAGCGGCTGAAACATTTCCCTCTGACTCCTTGCTTAATCTAATTTCAGTGTTTCCAGAGATCTCTACCAGCTTCTGCCCCCAGGAAGCAAGCCTCAATTTCTTATTCTGATTACCATACGTCAGCGTATTCGGCCTCGTTTCCACTTCTTCTTAGTGCTCACTAGAACTCCCAGAACAGTCATCACGATCCTGCAGAGGTAGTTCCACCTGTCACACTCTTGGGCCTTCAAACAGCTTGAGGACTGAGGAATATTTTCCCGGAATCATTTTTAAATGAATTGGAAGTAGCACTGCACATCAGTGAGTAAGTTCAAGTCAGAGGTGACAAGAACATCTCTATAACCCTTTTCCCCATTCTATTGCAGCTCTAATAGGCTTAACATCGTAGTGGAGAGAGGCACTTGATGTATATGTGGACAAGCAGTTTAGTGACAGAGAACCCAAGTCACAGGGACTTGCTCTGTTTAAGGTGGGAGATAATGACTAATGTACTTTTTTAAAAAGCCAAGCAGGTGAATCAGCTGTTTTGGCATATTTCCAAAATACCTCTTTCAAAACCCACCAGTTTCCTTGTATAAGTAAAATAGGGCCCCAAGCATTTTATCAAGTGGGAACGTGTGACAAGGACTAGGACAAATCAGCTCTGCCATAAAAGCTTTTTGTTCTCAGACTTGACACAGATCAGACTTCATCACCTCAATAATGTTCCCAGCCATATCCCACAGGAGGAAGGTAGCCTTGATTTCACTTGGGTTTTCTTTTTCTTTGTCCTTAATTCTTAGACTGAGCTTACAAAATTGGGCACACATGAGCAGATCTCTCTAAATAAAGCATTGTGAACTGGAGATCTGATAGCATTTGCTTCCCCCTTAAGCTCCGTTTTAAAAGCTACTTATGATTGATTAGTCACTTACAAATATCTAAAACTGTGGGATAGTACTACATTAATATACGGTTGATATGTACAGTTTGTAAGTATTGACTTACGAGTATATCAGAAAATGATGTTCTCTGAAATGGATGTTTCTACCTGAAATGCTTCTAACAATTTTAAGAAGAAATCATTTTCTAATGTGCTATATATTTTTCCACTATGTAAATTGTGCTGAACATAACTTTTTCTTAGTGACTCAGATCTATCATTTATTGTTTGCTTCTTATACTGAGAGATTCTAGGCTTTTATAGTCATTCCTTTATTCTTTTTATGAGTTTTCTTGATTCCAGTTTGGCTCTTGTGACTTCCGACTGTCCCATTTACTTGTGAAATACTGCTGCTTTATTTTACACAGTTATGCTTAAGGTTCTTTTTTTTTTTCTTTTACCCCCTCTCATCTCTTCTCCTTTACAGGTTCCAGCCACTCTGATGCCTTCATTTACACCCTGAGCTCTAGGCTCATGGGCCCACTTGACTGGACACAGGTGCTTGGATGACCTGCAGGCATCCCATGTGTCCCTCAGTGAACTGTCATTTGTCCCCAACTACAACCTACTCCTGAGTCATTCTCCCTGTGAATAGCAGCATCACCCACAAAGCTGCGCAGAGAGAAAAGCCAGGTGGCCATTCCTGACCACACTCTTCCTCACCCCTGCACCTAATCAGTCACCAAACCTTGCTTTTCCCCGACCCCCACAGCCACTAGAGTTGATGGCACCTTCTTGCTTCAAGATGATTCGGACAGCTGTCTCTGTTCTCCCTGCCTCTCCGCCTTGCCTCTCTGCAGCACTTTCTCCACCCTTCTGCCAAAGCGCTCTGGCCTTCACTTTCTCTGGACTTACCATGCACATTGCCTTTCTTCCTGTTACCAGGGATAAAAGGTCGATGCTGTTGCCAGAGGCCCACCCCTGCCATTTGGGCATTAGATCCTGCCCCTTATCATCTACAAGGGACCTTGCCCCCATCGTTATCCTCAGCCTTAGCTGATTGTCACGTGTTCCTTCTCTGCTGCGGTGTGTACAGACATGCTCTAGTTTATCCCGCCTCTAGAAGTTCTCTCTAGATATTCCTTAACCTCCTCCAGCTACCAGCCCATTTGTCTGCTCCCCATTACACAAAAAAACTTCCTGAAAGAGTTGTCTGTGGTCACTGCCTCCACTTCCTCCCCTTCCTGCTCTCAGTCCAGCTCCTTGCCCCAGTGCTGCACTGGAACTGCTATTAAGGTTGCCAGTGCCCTCCTTGGTGCCAGATCTTACTTTATCCTCTGTTACTTGCCCTCCCAGCAATGTTTGGCACAATGGAACCCCAACCCCCACCTCCTAAAACACTGTGGCTTCCAAGATACCTTCGACCTCACTGGCCGGTTTGCCTGTTTCTTGTGCCAGCCCCTCCCCTGGCCAGCCTCTCAACATCAGTGTCCAGTAGCTCCTACTTAGACTCTTCTGTCCTCAGCCCCTTGACTCTTTCGTCCAGTCCCTGCCATGTTAAAACAAACAGTACAATCTGATGCCATCCAGAGATATAGCCCCAGTCCTGACCTTCAGATTGGCCTCTCAGCTTCGTATTGTGCGCCCTCACAAGTATGTCACAAAGGCGTGTCACATGACCCATGTCCCATCTAGAGTGTTTGATTTCCTCACTTTGTTCCCAACTTGCTCCTCCCTTGGTTTTCCCCATTTCATAAATGCCACCATCATCCCATCCTTCCACTTCAAACCAAAAACTTCGATGAGAATCCTCTTAGATTCTCTCATTTCCCTTCATTCCCTTCATCTGATGCATGCAAGTCCTGCTTGTCAGCTCTGCTGCTGAACATGGCCTACCTCCTTCATCTCTCCCCATCCATTCCTCTCTTGCCTAGTGTTTTCAGTTGCCTGTCCAGTTTCCTGGCCTCTTCCTTATTCCCTCTAGAATTTTTTTTCTCCACATAGCAGCCAGAGATATTTTTAAAATGTAAGTCAGATCATGCTCCTTCCTTCTTTAAAACCCTTCAGTGGCTTCCTGTTGAAGAAGGTTTACATGATGTAGCCCCACCAACCTCACTGACCTCATCTTGAGCCACCACAATTGCCCACTCATCTGTCCCCACTGCACTCCAGCCCTGCCAGCCTTCTTATTCCTTCAGCACACAGGCCTGTTCCTGCCTAGGGCCGTTATTCTAGCTTTGCCTAGGAAACTCCTTCCCCAGGTCCTTGTATCACTGGCTCTTTGCTGCTGTCCAGGGTTTCAACTCAAACTTAATTCACTTCCTCAGAGCAGCTTCACCAGATGTCTTCATTCCCACCACCAGTTACTCTCTGAAATTATCCTATTTTCTTTTCTTTGTAGCACCTATTGCAAAATGAGATGATATTGACTATTGTCTTATCAGTCTTCACAAAAAGAATGTAAATTCTGAGAGTAGACTTTTATCTTGGTCGTTATGTCCTCGCACCTGTAACAGTGCCTAATGCATTGTAGGTGTTTAGTAAGTATTTATTGAATGCAATCTGATCACATCACTTCTACCATTTCATTTCAGTGGCTCTCTCTCTCTCTCTCTTTTTCTTTTCTTTTCTTTTTTTTTTTTGACAGAGTCTCGCTCTGTCACCCAGGCTGGGGTGCAGTGGCACAATCTTGGCTCACTGAAACCTCTGCCTCCTGGGTTCAACAGTTTTCCTGCCTCAGCCTCCTAAGTAGCTGGACTACAGGCGTGCACCATCACACTCGACTAATTTTGGTATTTTTTGTAGAGATGGGGTTTCACCATGTTGGCCAGGCTGGTCTGGAATGCCTGAATTCAAGTGATCCATCTGCCTCGGCCTCCTGAGGTTTTTGGATCAAAACAGGTGTAAGTCACCACCCCCGGCCTAATGAATTTTAATTTCTTTGCTTTCCATGTTTTATGCCACATTATAAGTTTTCCTTTTTAATGATTAACACAAGTGGCTCTTTTACATTGCATCAAAAATTATGTATAAGATGCTTTCAAAGAACAAAAATGTGATTGGGATTATTAGAAGAGCTTGCCAATTCATTTCATATTTAAATACCATAAACAGGAAGTTGATCCCAACATTGCTCTTTGAATTGACTTTTTGCCTTTATTCTATCCTTTGTGGCCCTCTGTCTTTCCTCCAGTTTTCCCAGTATTGCTGACAAAGTGAAATATTTTCATGTGCTGGGATTTGCAGAGACCCCCACATGAGAATTACTGAGCAATAGAATTAGAGCCCACTTATTTATTTTGAAACTACAATTTGCATTCTATGATTTTTCAAATCACAAAGAAGACTTTCAAAATAATTGTGTTTATATAATGTTCCCCTTGCATGCTGGTGAGTTTATGGCCTATTTCAGATCAGCTTATAATAATTAACACTGCTTTCATTGTATCCCTTTTTCCCCCTTAAACCAAGGGTTTTGTGTGCTGATTATTTTTTAAAGGTTTCCAAAGAACAAAACATTTTAAATAACTTCAAAGGATAAAAATAGTCTTTCTGCTACTGCATATTTGTTCTCATGCATTTCTAACACTGTAATAGGTTTTTGTTTTTGTTTTTTTTTTAGTGTTTTAACTTGGTAAAAGTGGGTATTGGCTTTGAAAGTAGCCACAAAATCTGGTAGCTTATCCAAAGCTTTACTTGAAATATATGCATCAACTTTCTGAAGATGCCCCAGTGGGTGCCACTTTTACTTACCCTCATTTTACTTACCCTCATTTTCAGAACTCTCTCTAAGGTCTGTAGCCCCACCTTTCTGTCACTCTCACCTTTTAGCCCACTCTCCAGCCTTACTCACTGAGCTCTATGGCTACTCACCCTTTTCTACTACATTTACCACATCCCTATTCATGTGCCCAGCTCTGTTCTAGAGGACAGGAATATGCTGGTAAATAAAAGGTGATCCTTCTTGCAGTGGCACATTCATAAGTATTTTACATTTAATTGTGTGTGATAAATCCTATAATGGAGAGAGGTACAAAGTACAGTGATGAAATAGGCTTTTAGAAAGCCAGTTCTGCTTAGGGGACTGGCAAAGATTGGTGAGAGAATGGAATATCAGAACTGGACTCCCAGAGAGGAAAAGGAGGATTTGAGAGCTGGGTGTGAGTCCAGGTGAAAGGAATAGTGACTTAGTGGCAACCGTTCTTGGCCCAGGGACTTGCTGCTTGTTTTCATTTCCTGCTTCCTCCCTCCTAAGTGGTACAACCAAAAGTACTGAGGTGTAATCCTGCCATTAGCTATAATACTGTACTGTGGTTTGAATAGATAATTTGAGTCAGGTTTTCAATTCAGAAGGAATAATGAGCCAGCTAAGATAGGAAGTCACTAGGGAGCTGTCTAGCTATACTTGGCTTTCCACATCTTTGAGTAGACCTAAATCTGCTCTGGAGGTCACATACATCTCTTTGTCTTTGTTAGTGCTTTCCTTTTTTATCTCAAGACTTATTGTAAATAAAAAAGCTGCTTTGTTTGGTGTGTTTTTGTTTTGAACAGTTTTTTCCCCCTCAAGGTTGATTTAGTTGTGGCTAAGGGGAAAAACTGAAGAGGCAGCTATTATAGAGATTGTATTTCTGAAGAGGTTCAAATTCTAGAAAGAAAATGACTATAGAAAGTAGCCATGCGGCAAAGAGTCTTTATGTCCTTGAATTTCATGTTCAAGAACACTTATCTTGGAAAATGACTTGACTGGTGAAAGGAATCATTACAGGTGGATGGGGGGAACAGGCACCAGGTTAAAACATTTCAAGTTATGACTGAGATAAAAGAAATGACAGCTATCAAAAGTTGTTGCTTTTAAAGGATTCCTCTAAAACACTGGCCACCATTAAATAAAGATGACCCTTTTAAAACTGCAGTTTTTAATTTGACAAATATTAACCATAAATCTGACCACCATTGCTAAGAGGATTCATGTACCTAGTGCTCTTACTATTTGGTGTGTCATGGAGTTTGTGGCTCTGTCATCTGAACAGGGTATGTGATCCCTACTGATAGGGAAAACACAGCCAGGAGGTCACCCTGAAACAGGATGTCAGGAACTCAGCTGATGGCACACCTTTCCCAACCTCACCAACTCCTTTGCATATTGTTCCCCTCCTCCTGGACTGCCTTTTTTCTTCTTTTGTTGAGACGGAGTCTCGCTCTGTCGCCCAGGCTGGAGTGCAGTGTCATAAACTCGGCTCACTGCAACGTCCGCCTCCTGGGTTCAAGCAGTTCTCGTGCCTCAGCCTCCTGAGTAGCTGGAACCATAGGCACACACCACCACGCCCGGCTAATTTTTGTATTTTTAGTAGAAATGGGGTTTCACTATGTTGGCCAGGCTGGTCTCGAACTTCTGACCTCAAGTGATCCATGAACCTCAGCCTCCAAATTGCTGGAATTACAGGTATGAGCCACTGCGCCCAGCCCTGGACTGCCTTTCAATGGCACAAATAAAACTAGCTTTTAGGCCAGGAACGTTGGCTTACGCCTGTAATCCCAACACTTTGGGAGGCCGAGATGGGTGGACTTGAGGTCAAGAGTTAGAGACCAGCCTGACCAATATGGTGAAACCCCGTCTCTTCTAAAAACACAAAAATTAGCCAGGTGTGGTGGCAGGTACCTGTAATCCCAGCTACTCGGGAGGCTGAGACAGGAGAATGGCTTGAACCTGGGAGGCAGAGGTTGCAGTGAGCTGAGACCATGCCATTGCACCTGGACAACAGAGCAAGACTCCGTCTCAAAAAAAAAAAAAAAAGGAAAAGGAAAAGAATAGCTTTTCAAGTCCAAATATAAAGTATTCGTTTTGTCAGCATTCAATATTCTAAAACAGAAATCTTTTTTTGCTGATCTTGAGGAGCTACATGTACCAAGGGGTCCCATTCCAGAAGAGCACACTGCTTTTAAATAAAACAAGAGGGAGAGCTTTTGAGGAACCATTACGTGGTCAGAATGCTGTTTATAAGTGAGGAAAAAGTACCATCATTTTTATCGGAGCTTTTGTAATTTACTGGGCTTATTAGAGTATGCATTTCATCAGATGTGAAGTTGACACCTGCTCAGAAATTTTAAGGGAATTTAGTTCTTAAGATTGCCCAGCGAAATGCAGAACAAGTAAGGCATACTGATGCCACATTGTACTAGATCATTTATTTCACTACTTTGGTCAATAATCTGGTTTATGCATTGGTTGAAATTTGCCATTTTAAGGACTTTTAAGAGATATCCTCGTTTTAATTGAGGGCTACATTGCCACCTTTCTACCTGAGAAGTCGTTTTTCTTCGGGAAGCACAATCAAAGGCTTTCCTCTGGCATGAGAAAGGAATAGCATTCTCGCCTGGTGAGCTTTTAGTGATGGAATGACTCCCAGCCGGCCCCTACCCTGCTCAATCTCCTGCTGACTGTCCCAGTGTGGGTCCTGGCCGGGACTGGCACCAAGGCAGTGGCATCCTTTATAAACAAGCCTCCAGCGCCATACACCAGGTAGCAGGAGCCCACTTCTGGGACTCTGGGAGATGGTGCAGGCAGCCACCCGTACGCAAAGCACAGCGCCCTATCCTTCCCGGCAGGGTCATGGTTCAGAAGATGTAACCTGATTTTCATCTGTAGTTAATAGAAGCATTTTTCCTTGGCATTCGTACTAAAAATAGAAAACTAGTAATTTCAGGGATCTGGGTTAACCTCAAGCATGTCTGCTATCGATGAGAATACTCTTTGTTTTTTTTTTGTTTTTTGTTTTTTGTTTTTTTTTTTTGAGACGGAGTCTCGCTCTGTCACCCAGGCTGGAGTGCAGTGGCCAGCTCTCAGCTCACTGCAAGCTCCGCCTCCCAGGTTCACGCCATTCTCCTGCCTCAGCCTCCCGAGTAGCTGGGACTACAGGCGTCGCAACCTCGCCCGGCTAGTTTTTTGTATTTTTAGTAGAGACGGGGTTTCACCGTGTTAGCCAGGATGGTCTCGATCTCCTGACCTCGTGATCCGCCCGTCTCGGCCTCCCAAAGTGCTGGGATTACAGGCTTGAGCCACCGCGCCCGGCAGAGAATACTCTTTGTAAAACTAACTCCAGAAATCACTTGCTAGAGAAGCGGCCCTTCACCGCCTTAGTCTGAGCACCCACGGAAAGCATGTGTTGGAGGCGCTGGCAAGGCCCGCGCAGCCGCAGTAGAGGGCCAGGGAGCAGGTCGTGCGCACCCGCCACAGAGGGCTGAAGGTGCTGCTAACAGCTCTCTTGGCGTTGCAATGTCCTGGTCAGCAGTTTTTTTTCCATTCTCTCCCTCCACTTCTTGAGTGAGCAGCCATGAGTTGGACTGTGCCTGTTGTGTGGGCCAGAGAGTGAGTGAGTTCAGCAGGAGGGAATTTCCTGTGCCTGGGGATGGCCCTGTGACCCCATCAGGCACCGTGCGTGCCGCTCAAGGGTGCCTGGCTCTTCACCCCCTTGAGCAACATGGCGACTGTGAAGAGTGAGCTTACTGAGCACTTCACTTCCAAGGAGCGCGTTCATCGCAGTAAGGTCTCATAGTAGGAACTGGATCGGTGGGCATGGCCTGCGCTATCAGCATCTTATTAAAAGGCTTGAGTGATGAACTTGCCGTTGTGGATCCTGATGAAGGCAAACTGAAGGGTGAGACGGTGGATCTTCAAAATGGCAGCCCTTTCATGAAAATGCCAAGTACTGTTTGTAGCAAAGATTACCTTGTCACAGCAAACTCTAGCCTAGTGATTGTCACAGCAGGAGCACACCAAGAAAAGGGAGAAACGCGCCTTAATTTAGTCCAGTGAAACGTGGCCATCTTCAAGTTAATGATTTCCGGTATTGTCCAGTACAGCCCCCTCTACAAGCTGATTATTGTTTACAATCCAGTGGATGTCTTAACTTATGTAGCCTAGAAGTTGAGTGCATTTCCCAAAAACCGTGTTATTGGAAGCGGCTGTAATCTGGGTACTGCTCGTTTTCGTTTCTTGATTGGACAAAAGCTCGGTATCCACTCTGAAAGCTGCCGCGGATGGATCCTCAGAGAGCATGGAGACTCAAGTGTTCCTGTGTGGAGTGGAGTGAACATAGCTGGTGTCCCTTTGAAGGATCTGTACTCTGATATAGGAACCGATAAAGATCCTGAGCAATGGAAAAATGTCCACAAAGAAGTGATTGCTAGTGCCTATGAGATTATTAAAATGAATACTTCTTGCACCATTGGCCTATCTGTAGCTGATTTAACAAAGTATTTTGAAGAATCTTAGGAGAACACATCCAGTCTCCACCATCATTAAGGGTCTCTATGAAATAGATGAAGAAGTATTCCTCAGTATTCCTTGTATCCTGGGAGAGAATGGTATTACCAACCTTATAAAGATAAAGCTGACCCCTGAAGAGGAGGCCCACCTGAAAGAGTGCAAAAACACTTTGGGAAATTCAGAAGGAGCTGAAGCTTTAAAGTTGTCTAAAACTACCATTCTGAAATTATTGAAGAGATCATAGATACAGGATTATATATCAAAATTTTGAATAAACATAAATTCCTCCCCGTCTCTACTAAAAATACAAAAACTAGCCGGGCGAGGTGGCGGGCGCCTGTAGTCCCAGCTACTCGGGAGGCTGAGGCAGGAGAATGGCGGAAACCCAGGAGGCGGAGCTTGCAGTGAGCTGAGATCTGGCCACTGCACTCCAGTCCGGGCGACAGAGCGAGACTCCGCCTCAAAAAAAAAAAAAAAAAAAAAAAAAAAAAAAAAAAAATTCCTAAAAGATGGAAATAGGAAAGTGGGTAGAGTGACTTTCCTATTTATTTAGTCCTCCAGCTCTTTTATTTAGCATCCAGGTGCTGCATGATACTTACTTACAATTCCTAAAGAAAGTGTTTTTGGTACCCCTGATGTAGCAGCACTTGCCTTGTTATATATGTAGTTGACATTGGTTCCCAAAAAGTAGGATGTAAGTATTTATTGTGTTCTAGAAATTCTGATTATTTTCATTAGATATATGCTATTTCTTCTTGCTGGCTAATACCTATGTTCATTTATATGCTGTAAAAAAAAGTGGTCACTTCCTCTGCAATGTAATAAAGGTATGTACATACAAGTTTTTTTTTTATAATGGATCCATCTTGAGACCGCCTTCATTTCCTCTGAGACAGACTTTCAGCTGGGTCATTAAAAAGGCATGAAGTGTGGCCGGGCGCGGTGGCTCAAGCCTGTAATCCCAGCACTTTGGGAGGCCGAGACGGGCGGATCACGAGGTCAGGAGATCGAGACCATCCTGGCTAACACGGTGAAACCCCGTCTCTACTAAAAAAAAAAAATACAAAAAACTAGCCGGGCGCGGTGGCGGGCACCTGTAGTCCCAGCTACTCCGGAGGCTGAGGCAGGAGAATGGCGGGAACCCGGGAGGCGGAGCTTGCAGTGAGCTGAGATCCAGCCACTGCACTCCAGCCTGGGCGACAGAACGAGACTCCGTCTCAAAAAAAAAAAAAAAAAGGCATGAAGTGGGACTACAGCTGCATATTGGATGTGTGTGTACATGCACACATGTGTGTATGTGTGCACACCAGTAAAGCAGGATCATTCGGTTAAGATATGAAAATAGTGATCTGATGGTAGCTGTTATAAAATGTTTAATGCAATAATGCAGAAAGCTTTTAGAAAGAGGCTTGACACTCAGAGGTGTTATAGTTACTGTTGTTTGTTTGGCAGGGAAAGGAAACTTCCCTAAATTTTGCAGTTACTCAAAGCTGGAGGCATCATGCTACCTGACTTCAAACTATACTACAAAGTTACAGTAACCAAAACAGCATGGTACTGGTACCAAAACAGATATATAGACCAATGGAACAGAACAGAGGCCTCTGAAATAATACCACACATCTACAACCATCTGATCTTTGACAAACCTGACAAAAACAAGAAGTGGGGAGAGGATTCCCTACTTAATAAATGGTGCTGGGTAAACTGGCTAGCCATATGTAGAAAGCTGAAACTGGATCGCTTCCTTACATCTTATACAAAAATTAATTCAAGATGGATTAAAGACTTAAATGTTAGACCTAAAACCATAAAAACCCTAGAAGAAAACCTAGGCAATACCATTCAAGACATAGGCATGGGCAAGGACTTCATGTCTAAAACATTAAAAACAATGACAACAAAAGCCAAAATTGACAAATGGGATCTAATTAAACGAAAGAGCTTCTGCACAGCAAAAGAAACTACCATCAGAGTGAACAGGCAAGCTACAGAATGAGAGAAAATTTTTGCAATCTACTCATCTGACAAAGGGCTAATATCCAGAATCTACAAAGATTCTGGGCGAAGAATATGAACAGACACTTCTCAAAAGAAGACATTTATGCAGCCCACATACACATGAAAAAATGCTCATCATCATTGGCCATGAGAGAAATGCAAATCAAAACCACAATGAGATACCATCTCACACCAGTTAGAATGGTGATCATTAAAAAGTCAGGAAACAACAGGTGCTGGAGAGGATGTGGAGAAATAGGAACACTTTTACCCTGTTGGTGGGACTGTAAACTAGTTCAACCATTGTGGAAGACAGTGTGGCAATTTCTCAAGGATCTAGAACTAGAAATACCATTTGACCCAGCCATCCTATTACTGGGTATATACCCAAAGGATTATAAATCATGCTGCTATAAAGACACATGCACATGTATGTTTATTGCGGCACTATTCACAATAGCAAAGACTTGGAACCAACCCAAATGTCCATCAATGATAGACTGTAATCCCAGCACTCTGGGAGGCCTAGGCGGGCAGATCACGAAGTCAGGAGATCGAGACCATCCTGGCTAACACAGTGAAACCCCATCTCTACTAAAAAATACAAAAAATTAGCTGGGCGTGGTGGCGGGTGCCTGTAGTCCCAGCTAGTCGGGAGGCTGAGGCAGGAGAATGGTGTGAACCCGGGAGGCAGAGCTTGCAGTGAGCCGAGATCGCGCCACTGCACTCCAGTCTAGGCGACAGAGTGAGACTCCATCTCAAGAAAAAAAGAAAATGTGGCACACATACACCATGGAATACTATGCAGCCATAAAAAAGGATGAGATCATGTCATTTGTAGGGGCATGGATGAAGCTGGAAACCATCATTCTCAGCAAACTATTGCAAGGACAAAAAACCAAACACCGCATGTTCTCACACATAGGTGGGAATTGAACAATGAAAACACTTGGACACAGGAAGGGGAACATCACACACTGGGGCCTGTTGTGGGGGGGGGAGGGGGGAAGGATAGTATTAGGAGATATACCTAATGTAAGTGACGAGTTAATGGGTGCAGCACACCAACATGGCACATGTATACATATGTAACAAACCTGCACGTTGTGCACATGTACCCTAGAACTTAAATAAAAATTTAAAAAATGAAATACCAAGTCCGGAAGTGTAGTCTCCTAAGCGTACTGGAGACGGTGCAGGTAAGCAGCAGGGCAACCCCATCTGCGTTCATTCTCCTTGCCTGGGTGTGGAAATCTGCTGACCTTTACTGCCTGTGGCTCTTTGTCAGCATGACCGAGTTCATGTGTTTAGATAGTTCAGAGATTTCTGCTGACTGCAAATCTCATTTTCCTCTGGGAAGTTGGCAGGGGAAATGGAGTGGGAAGTAGGTAGGAAAAGTAAGTCTGTTATGTATTCCCCACACCCAGAACGTCTCTGCTGCTTACATAGGTTTGTCCACTGAACCAAAGACTAGAAGGATATATACCAAATATTAATAAGACTGTTTTTATTCTGGATGGTACAATAAAGGGTGATTTTAGTTTTCTTTCTTGTATTTTTCTATATTTCCCAAGTTTTCTATGTTAAACACATGCCACTGTTGTCATCAGAAATTTTTTTAAGTAAATGTTTTATTGAATTTGATGAGAAAAAAAAATTTTGCAGTTACTAAAAATAAAGCCTGACTGAGTGAAAATCATTTTAGAATCACTCCTGAGAACCTGACCTGTTAGCACATTAAATCAAGAAGCATATTAGAAATTGTTCTTACTGGGCTGGATCTTAGCTTCAGAGTGGCCCTGGCTCTTAGAGGCTCCTGGGTTATTCCTGCTGTTCAGTTTATTTCATGTTTACAGAAAGCTTTTGCTTTTGAATTTGTGCCTTATTGTTAATTACTATCATAAAAATTGGCCATTTTGATGCATATTTCAGGGATTGTATTTCTCAGAAAGTTACATGTTTGCTTTGTATTTCTAAATCAATTGACCTTACTACAGATTCTGGACTTTATGCATGTGATACAGTGAAAGTTGGGGAGAAAGTAAAAATGTTTGTCTGACATTTACCTAAATGATAGTATTAGTAGCTTAGAAAATGGAACGCTGGCCGGGCGCGGTGGCTCAAGCCTGTAATCCCAGCACTTTGGGAGGCCGAGACGGGCGGATCACAAGGTCAGGAGATCGAGACCATCCTGGCTAACACGGTGAAACCCCGTCTCTACTAAAAAGTACAAAAAACTAGCCGGGCGAGGTGGTGGGCGCCTGTAGTCCCAGCTACTCGGGAGGCTGAGGCAGGAGAATGGCGTGAACCCGGGAGGCGGAGCTTGCAGTGAGCTGAGATCCGGCCACTGCACTCCAGCCTGGGCGACAGAGCAAGACTCCGTCTCAAAAAAAAAAAAAAAAAAAGAAAATGGAACGCTGAGATGTAAAAATTCACATTCGCTTTCCTAATGCAGTTGAATACTTAAATAATATGGTATGTTCAAATACGTTTCATCCCAGGATCCATGTGGATAGCGACAAAACTAGTCAAAAGTGAAAATATCAGTATCTGCCCTCTAAACCAGGTCAGTCTTGCTTAGTTGAATTTTATCAAACAAGATGGTGATCCTCCAAAATACTGACCCTTTTCTACCCCAACCAGAACTCCCATACTGCTTTACTGAAAACATCTACAAATGTTGATTTCTCAGGAAGCAGTGTCATGTAATGGACTCACTGATGTGCTGGGCTCCTTGAAAGTGAGAAGAGTGGTGGTTCAGTTCTAGGAGGTTTTAAGAACTTTTGAGAGCTCAACTGTGGAATACCTGCACCCTCTTATCCAGCCTTTGAGTTTTTATTTGTTTTAGCCAAATGTAGTGTACTGTTATAGGTCATCAGAGCATGCCTTAAGTCTATTTTATAATTCTCTTCATCATCTTTGCCAGCTAGGGTAGGCTGGGTTATGCTGCAGTAAAAAATAGTCTCCAAGCCTGTGGCTTAAAATAACAAAGATTTGTTTCTCACCTGTGTAAATCCCCCGTGGGTTTCAGCAGCTCTCTAGGAAAGCTGTCCTTCACATGCTGGCTCAGCACCTCAGATTGCTTTGATCTTTGGCACCACCATAGCAATACAGGTTTCCATTATTGCTATGGAAAAAGAGAGTTGAACTCCTGCAATGAAGTGCTCAGCCTGGGAGTGACACACATTCTTTTGCTCATATTTCATTAGCCAGAACTAGTCACATGGTTACCTAACTTCAGGGAGCGGGGGAAGTATAACTCCCCTGTATGCAAAAATAGATGAGTACTGGCTACGTGTGTAAGTATATTATACCATTCAAAATAAAATGGCCACCACTACAAGAGGCATATGTGCTTTTTACATAATTTTTAGTGAAAGCTGGTAAATGAGTAGAAGTTACAGGGTACTTTGTCTTTCTAGGTCCCAGAATCAGAGAGGTCTGGGCATCAGCCAGGCAGTTGTACTCATAAGCCATGTCTCTGTGGGTGAGTTAACCTCTCTGACATTTGGTTTTTCGTATGTAAAGTGGTGGTAATAATTTCTGCCATATAGAATTGTGAAGATTAAATAATAGCCTAATGCTTTGTCCAGTGCCTGACACGTAAGTGATCCGAAATGGCAGATATTATTCCTGTTCAAGTAACATTTTTACGACCTAACTATACCTTTTAATCTCCTTTTACCAGTATTATATAGTTTTATTCTGTTGTATTTTATGAAGAAGCTGAATTACCAGATTGTTGAAAATTACCATTGACTCTGTAATTATTGCCATTATCCAAAGGTTTTTTCATCAGTAGATCCTATAGAACTGTCATCATTGTTGCCCCTAGCATTGAGGTCAGTAACAGTCCTGCACCAGCAAGCGAAGACATAGCTAAATTTGCCAGACAATAGCAAAAACATTTCAAAACTGAGAGCTTGTAATTCCAACAACTGCCTATTTATTAGAATTGATGCTTAAGGATTTTCTGAAATTAATTAAATTGGGGACATAACCTGAGGCTTTTAAGTAATTTGTCAGCACACTGTGTATTAGACCAAATGTTTTCAAGTGTTTTTCCCCTACCGAGACATGCATGGTAAATGTGCAGAGTGTCCCCTGTGCATATTCAAGCAGTATACAGAGTAAGCACATGGGCTGTGCGGTCGGATCTGCTCTTACCAGCCATGGCACTGAGCACTGAGCTTCTATCACCATATCTTTAAAGGAGGGATGATATTTGTCCCACTTGATTGTTGGGAGGGTTAAGTGAGAAATATGCCTGGCATACAGTAAGGACTTTCTAAGTGACATCAGTGGTTGACCTCACTCCTGGCCTACTGGCTATATGACCCTTCAAGAAGCTATTGAAATGTGAATGAGAATAACATTATTAGAGGCATAATCCTGAATCTGTTTTAATATCTAAAAAGTCCATTGTATCGACAAAACGTCCATATTTGTGACAAAATACTCGTAATACATTTTCCATTTGTCATAACACTCCATTTGAGCACTACTACCTCAGACAGTAGTACTTCCTGTGACTATTACAATGCAGCACTGTTGGACACTAAAGCACTGGGGCTTAGAAATGAGATGGTGGGCCCATGGCACTGGGGAGTACCATTCATGTCTTGGTTTTGGTTTCTTTTGAGATGGAGTCTCACTCCGTGGCCCAGGGTGGAGTGCAGTGGCGTGCTTTTGGCTCACTGCAACCTCTGCTTCCTGGGTTCAAGCAATTCTCCTGCCTCAGCCTCCTGAGTAGCTGGGACTAAAGGCATGCGCCACCATGCCTGGCTAATTTTTATATTTTTAGTAGAGACGGGATTTTACCACGTTGGCCAGGCTGGTCTTGAACTCCTGGCCTCAAGTGATCCATCCATCTAGGCCTCCCAAAGTGTTGGGATTACAGGCGTGAGCCACCACACCCCACTCATGTCTTAGTTTTTTTTGGAAAGCACCCCCTGGAGGTGTGCAGGGCACAGCAGCACTGCTTGGAAGGGTAACCCTATTATCCATAGCATAGGAAAATTTTCCCTGGTCAGAGGAAAGAAGAGAGAACTACAGTTTGGAAAATGCTTGGGAGTAAGACGGAGTTGCTGGATGGGTACTCTAGTTCCCAGCGTACCCCCTCACCAGACTTCTGGGGTACAGGGCAGAGGAACAGTTCTATGGCAGTAGCTGTGATTATCAAGGAATTCAGTACGTTTACTTTATAACCAAATTTGTTTAAATGCACTCAACCCCTAAATCTTTTTTCAAGCACATCTTTAAACAGGGAAATGTTCTGTTGGCCTCATGTGTAGAGAATCTTGGTAAAACCAACACCTTTTCTGAACTGCATATCAGAAATTGATATAGGTGGAAACTATGTGAAGGTTTTCGTCTACTATCCATGTAATATGAACAGTATGAGCTGAAAAGCCTTCTGTAGAGCCCATTCTCTAAAACCACTTGAGGCCCTGTTTATATCTTAAATGTCTGAATTTCCATTTCCACAGCTGTAAACTTAGAGAACAGGGATAGATGGTACCCTTTACCCCTCTCCATTCCTTTCCCTCATCTCAGATCTGTCTATTCCTAGTTAGTTACTTTTCAGATTTGAGTGCTTCTAGTGATTCAGTTGCCATGACCCTGGGCACGAGTAAATAATTTAATATTTGAGAAATTAGAGGAAAGAAAGCAATCAGGCCAAAAGGAGGAAACGAAAACGTAACCCTGCCGAAGGAGAGCAGGACTGCCTCTTGCTCTTCTCCCCTGGCCTCACCTACATTTCCCAGCCTCTCCCTTGTCAGCAGCTGACCACGTTCTGGACCACTGGAAGGCAGACTGGTGAATGATTTGGTTCATGTCTTGGCTATATGACATCCCATTTGAAAACTGTCATCTGGCTTAGTTGTAAAAGATGTTCAACCAGAAGAGTGAAGAGAAAGAACCAGGCAGCACATTGCCAACCCTGGCCAGAGAGATGTCTGTTTTTCAACTACAAAAGTCTATGCAAAGTTCCTCAGTGGGAGCGATATTAATGTTTTGAACAAAGCAATTAATTCTTTATGGAAGAGGGAGTGGGGCAGAGAGACATCCATGAGCTGTGTGTCTTCAAGATTAGGGTCTGGGTCCAGAACACTGAGATGGCTGGCACAGATACAGGCAATATATAATACAGAAGGAAGACCTTCTGTATCTTCCAGTGACAAAATATGTAAACTAAAATGATATATTGCTATAAAGTAATGTACTTAACAGACATTCCATAATATTTATATTCATGTGAGCTGTGTTCTTGCAATACAGCACACATATTTCGATAATACAGCAATGATAATAGCTAATGTATATTGAACATTTTCCATGTGTTACACGCTGTGCTTTATATGTATCATCTCCCTTAATCCTTAATTCTCACAACTCTTTAAGCAGGTAATTACTGTCTCCATTCTACATATGTGGAAACTATGGCTTAATAGAGTAAGCAGCTTTCCCAAGTGGTGGAGCTAGGATTTGAACAGAGTCCATGCTGTTGACAGCAGTGCTACAGTTTGCCGAGGTGCTAGGAGTAAAGGCCTAGGATTTTCAAGGCCCAAACCCCTGAATCTGGAAAAAAGGTAAAGATTCAGCCTCAAATTGAAATAAATAAGCATCGACGTTAAAGAAATATTAGCTGATTCTCAAAATAACCACTCTAAGAAATGACTTGCATGTTGCAGATGAGTCCAGGGTACTTCACAAACCTGATCAAGGCAATCTCTATCCTTAGGAATATATGACTGGCAGATGGCTGATGAGGAAAAATTGGAACGCAGTGCTGTGGTGCTGCTGAAATATCTTTGTAGGAGGACTGTATAGATTAATCAGGATGAATCAGAGAGTGTATTACTAGTACTGTCCAGCGTAAAGATCACCTAACTTCCATAAGTTAGTGTTCCCACCTTATGGAGTTGTAGACCTTAGGTGGACCCAGGTGCTCCAGGTAAACTGTAATACCGTGTGACACTGCATGTTAAGATCTCTTAGGCTGGGCGCAGTGGTGCACGCCTGTGATCTCAGCACTTTGAGAGACCGGAGTCAGAGGATTGCTTGAGTTCAGGAGTTTGAGACCAGCCCAGGCAACACAGCAAGACCCCATCTCTACCCAAAATGTAAACGTTAGCACATGCCTGTAGTCCCAGCTACTTGGGGGTGTTGAGATGGGACGATCACTTGAGCCCATGAGGTTGAGGCTGTAGTGAGCCATAATCATGCCACTGCACTCTAGCCTGGGTGACAGAGTGAGACCCTGCCTCAAAAAAAGAAAAAAAAAAAAATCTCTTGTTCCCTTGCTGTGACTCTTAGATTCCAAATCAACTTCTGCTTGTAAAACTCCTACCTAGATTTAAAACAAACAAACAAACACTGTCTGGCACATAAGAACATTCCAGTTTATCTACCATTCCTTGATTTATTCTTCACTAAACTCCTGCTAAGTTTCTTCTCTCTGTCATTTCTCCCTGTGAAAATTCTAGCTTTGAATGACCTAATCATATTTATTTATTCAGATAGAAATCCCATCCTCGGCCGGGCACGGTGGCTTACGCCTGTAATCCCAGCACTTTGGGAGGCCAAAGTGGGCGGATCACAAGGTCAGGAGATCAAGACCATCCTGGCTAACACGGTGACCCCATCTCTACTAAAAATACAAAAAATTAGCCAGGCATGGTCGTGGGCACCTGTAGTCCCAGCTACTCGGGAGGCTGAGGCAGGAGAATGGCGTGAACCCAGGAGGCGGAGCTTGCAGTGAGCCAAGATCGCGCCACTGCACTCCAGTCTGGGCGACAGAGCGAGACTCCCTCTCAAAATAAAAAAAGAAAAAAAGAAATCCCATCCTCAACGGCATCTTTATATAGGAAAGTCAACAGTACACACTCTTCTTCTGGGAGGGAATAATTATTTTGGAGGGTTGACAGTTTAGGACATGTTGCCTTGCAGATTAAGAGTGGTTTGTTGGGAGGCCGAGACGGGCGGATCACGAGGTCAGGAAATCGAGACCATCCTGGCTAACATGGTGAAACCCCGTCTCTACTAAAAAATACAAAAAACTAGCCGGGCGAGGTGGCGGGCGCCTGTAGTCCCAGCTACTCGGGAGGCTGAGGCAGGAGAATGGCGTGAACCCGGGAGGCGGAGTTTGCAGTGAGCTGAGATCCAGCCACTGCACTCCAGCCTGGGAGACAGAGCAAGACTCCGTCTCAAAAAAAAAAAAAAAAAAAAAGAGTGGTTTGTTTTTAAAGAGATGAGTCCTTGCTGTGTTGCCCAGGCTGGATTCAAACTCCTGGGCTCAAGCAGTCTACCCACCTCAGCCTCCCAAGTAGCTGGGACTACAGGTGTGAGCCACCATGTCCAGCTAAGAGTGAAGTTTTATGTTATTTAATAATAAATTTATACTCAAGAAGTATACTTCATTTTCTTTCAAGATACCTAGAATATATATAGTCCCTATCTTTTATTAATGTTCCTTAGCTCTGTACCTGTGAGCGGTAAAGTACTAGCGAGTCAGTAAAGGTGCCATCTCTAATAGCTATTTTCTCCTTCTTTTAACATTTGATAACTGATTATTTTTCTTCTTTTAGATGAAAGACTTTCGCAGTAAAATGCAATCAATATTTCCAACAATTCCCAAGAACTCCGAATCGGCTGTTGAGTGGGAGGAAACATTGAAATCCAAATGAGATGAGCATGGATGAATTTCAAAATGCTTGTTACAGAAAGGGGTGGCTCCAGAGATACCATGACAGCAAAGGGACTGGGACTAATTTCTCCAGGAACATGGGCAATTGCTGACTGAACCAGTGCACTGGATAGCGTTCGGCCTTCTCATCACAGGAGAGTATGTGTGTGCGTGTTGGGGGAGGGTAAAGTTTTCCCAAAGTTAAGAAGACTATTTAAAAGTAGTAATTACAGGAATAACTTCCTTATGTGGAGGGGATCCCACAGGAAATGATTCTGTTTGTAACAGTTGAAACAAGTTTCATACCTAAAAAAAGTTTATAATAAAAGTATGATAGGAAAATATTTATAAAACAGACCCCCTAATAGCAATAGTACTGCAATGTGTCTAATTAAAGGAGTTTTAAGAGCCTTTCTTGTCAGTATGTGACAGAACTTGGAAGTCTTATTCTGATTAGCCAGACTACAAAATGACAGTCACCTGGTAAGTCTTGTGTGGTGGGAAGTGGGTGTGGCTCTCGTGTCCTCGTGTGGTCTGTGATTTACAGCGAGCGCACACATGCTAGTTTACCTGATGCCCTCTCTTGAAGGCCCTATAAATTCTTATACTTAAAACAAAAAGCCAGTAATGAGTTGTGATCACCCAAAAAGACACAGTTGGGGTAAAATAATGATGATATCAGGGGTAAAAATACGTTCTTGAGAAGTTGGTCTGGATCTCTGAACACTGACAGTTTGTCATTTTGTCTCAGTTGTCAAAGTAAAAAGAGCCCAATTGTCATCTGTCTTCAATTTTTTTTTGAGACGGAGTCTCGCTCTCTCGCCCAGGCTGGAGTGCAGTGGCGCGATCTCGGCTCACTGCAAGCTCCGCCCCCCGGGCTCACGCCATTCTCCTGCCTCAGCCTCCCAAGTAGCTGGGACTACAGGCACCCACCACCACGCCCGGCTAATTTTTTTTTTTTTGTATTTTTAGTAGAGATGGGGTTTCTCTGTGTTAGCCAGGATGGTCTCGATCTCCTGACCTCGTGATCTGCCCGTGTTGGCCTCCCAAAGTGCTGGGATTACAGGCGTGAGCCACCGCGCCCGGCCTGTCTTCAATATTTTTAACCAGAAAGTCACCTAAGTATTGAGTCCCAATATAAAGTATTTGGTACCACCTCCCTAATGAAGCTGTTAGGGTAAATTCTATGTGCACCCCCAACTCCCTCATGTCTTCCACAATCTCCTACAAAAATACAGGTGGAGAATAATGTCTTCATGCAATTATTTTTACTGCAATTGCATTTTAAAATATTTTCAAGAAGAGAAATACTTTAATATGTCAGTATGTCCAGAGAAATAACCTGTAGTTAAATATCAGTTGTGCAATTTCTTCCTACTTGCCTAGGCTGTAATTAGTCAACAATCAGGTTTAATAAAGGACGTTTGAAATTTCTGTTATCACGAAACCTTTTATTCTAAGGGAGATTTTTAAATGAAATGACAAGTACATAATGTAATACTTTTCTCTAGACCATGTTACCCTGTTAAAATTGCTGTTTGTTAATGAAACAGGTGTAATCAGCATCTGGAATTCATATGTAATCTGTTAAAAATCCAAGACTAAAAGGAAAGGATTGTGAAATTGGTCAGTGAATGTGGGTAGCAAAAACTCTTCACCGGCCTTTCCTTTGTAGTTAAATCTCCCCTGAGAAGAGATTTGTAGCCTTTGAATGAAATGAAGGAGAGGAAGGAGCCAAAGGAACAGGTTTTCATCCACACAATTAGTCTGAATCTAGGTCCCCTGAATAGAGTGGGCACCGCCTGATCCTTTTGTGCTTCATAAATGTGGGTTTCCAAGCTCATGCATGAGATGGCCCCCAAACCTTGTTACAGTGGTGCACTTTACCCATCTGATGTGGGGGGAAGAAAGAATGGGCACTACCTAAAACTGTTTACAGCTAGAATCTGAGTTTTATTTTTCGTAGCTAGAGAATGCCTCGTGGTTTCTAAAGACCTCCACTGGGTGGAGAAAGGAGGCTTGCCCGCCTGTCTGGAGTGTTAAAAGGAGAAATCATTGTTAACTGTGATTCTATTTAATGGATTCCTGCCTTGTAACCTCCCTAAGGGTGGGGACCTCTCTCAGGGCCTTGTAAACTGGTGCTAGCACCGCTGCAGGGGCTGCTGCATGTCAGGCAGATGGCAGCTAGGCCCTAGGAAGGAGCCAGGGGCCCTGGTGGGGGCGCTGCTTTCCCACAGGGCTGGCACAGAGGAGGCCTAGATGTATGTTGCTGAAGGAGTGTCCGAATACTAGAATGGCATGCCTCGTGTCTACAAAACCCTTATACGTCACCTCTGCTGTCCTTGACCGATGGCAGGGGGACTCCCATAAGAATGATGATGAATCCCCTGCAGAGGGGAGGCTGGCAGGGACAAATTCCCTAGAAGAGGAAACGAACTTCAGCTCTAATTGCATCTTAAAAGCAAAAGTGAAGTAACGCACAGATGGAAATTTAACAAGAAAACAAGCAGTATGACTCAAGTGGTGTTTTCCACAGTCAGAACTTGAATATCAGTGGATTTCATCATTTGTCTATTCCTTTTGTACCAGAGGCATATTGTTAAATTGGTTAATGGAAAGGAAAAATGTTTAACAGATAATGTTATTCTTTATGAGACGTACCATCTGTGTATTGAGCTCTGAATGTCCCTGGATATGGAAGAGAGGAAATGTGATGGAATTTCACGTTTGCCTTCTTTGCTGTCTTTATCTTGGGTAGAATATGACAAACATAATCACATTTATCTCCTGGAGCATAAAGAGTTTTAATCACCCTATTAACCAGGATGACATTTTTCACAGACTTAAAAAGGAATAGAACAGACATTATCTCCCTATAAGCAATCCATTTCATGGAGGCTGAGCACTAGAAATGCTTTAAAGGATGGATAACGCAGACCATTTCCATTTCCTGTCTAAGCCAACATTAAGGAGGCTTTCAGTAAGGCTGTTGCTTCCACTGGGTGAGTGTTAAGCTTTACACTTAGAGTCTCAGCACCCAAAAGAGCTATTAGAGAAAGCGTGGGTAGGGAGGAGTGGCTTCCGAGACCTCGGGATTCATTCAAGGGAAAACATGTATCCTGGTAAGTTGCTGCTGCCCTATGAAAAGGAATCCATGGGCTGCTATTATATTCAGAGTCAAGAAAGTGTGGTTTCAGGACAACCTGAGAGTGGAAAGTAGGGGACGGGAGCTGCCTCCCAAGACGCCGGCAAGCCCATCACTAGGAGGACCATGGCCCAAGGGCATGGAAGCAGGTGGCTGCTGAGAGGGCTGTCGGCCATCCCCACCACCACCCTCGTGCCAGGTCGTGGGCACAGGCTGGCATTGAAAAGGACACTTCGCCTGCTTAGTCAAAAGGTGGCATTGAATCATTTCGGCTGTCACATGTTTTGTTTAGTTTCATGGGTAGTATGGGACCAAACTTGCAAATTAATCATTGCAACCTAAGGGGAAAATAGAAGAAATTAAGGTGGCGGAGGGAGCCCATGGGGACAAAAGTAATTAAAATCCATTGAATTTAGCTATTTCACTTGGGGCAACATTTAATCTCCAAGATTAAATCTTGGTTTATGGGGAACATTGTATATTTTCATCTCATTTTTATGTATCATCTTTAAGACAAATCGTTAAGTACAAATGAAAATCAGGTAACGTACAAAGGCAGTTCATCAAATAGTTAAATTTCCTATGAAAGTGAGTAAAATACATATTTTTATAATACCATGTTCAAGTGAAGTGTTTTTCCTTTCTGCCAAGAGTCATTAAATGATATAGCAAGTATTTGGGTCTCTCTTGGTGTTATCAGGATTAATTGCCCAAGGCTGCGATTTTGTGAGCATAGAAAACGAAAGCAAGCATCTCTCACAAGCAGTGACATGAATCTGTAATAATGAGTGAGGCTGTTAGCAAATTTTGTCTGATGGCAGATAACTCAGTTTTGGAGAAAATTAGAGTCACAGCTCCCAAGAAGCACATACCATTTCAACTTTCCTACCCAAGTATTAGTGAAGTGATTTAGGACCTTGATTTATGTTTCTTAGATAAGCTGGCTTGAGGCCTTTGCTTCATTACTGTTTGATGAGGCATGATCACTTACTTTAAAAAAAAAAATAGGTGAATGTATTAAATATACTTAAAGACATAACGGTAAAGGTTATTCTTAATGGACTCTCCTAAGAAGCTAAGTCAGGCAAACTGAGAACGCTTGGCGTGTTCATAACACCTATTACCTGCTCATCTGAAAACACTCAAAAAATGGACCTTCATGCTGCCTCTGACAGCCCAGGCTTAGAGTGGCCTTCCAGGTTTGCAGTCTAATAGGTGACCCTCCACAGGACACCTCCAGGCGACGTCTACATTGCCAGGCCCTGGGTGAGTCTCCGGCCCTCCCACATGCATGCCCTGCCTTCAGAGGACAAGTTGGCAAAACTGAGTTTCTAAAAGAAAGCGTGAATTTGGCGGTCTCTACAGAGTTGTGCCAAACTGCAGTTTGCTCCTTTGCTCTGCCAAGCTGGATGATGAGAATGTGTTTATTTTATTGCTGCTAGCTTTCTTCTCCAACTCACCCTGTTGTAGGGGCTGAATCCCCCACCGTGTTTCCTACTCTGGAGCAGAGCCTACGTGACAGACCTCTCCATCCAGAGCCTTTGGGGAGTGTTACCAGGGGGTGGACCGTCCCTGCAGCCGCCATCTCCCTGTGTCCTTCCATCTCCCATCAGGCCATGGCGGCCACAGCTACTCAGATCCTTCCTGCAGTCAGGACAGAGGTTACACAGCTAAGACAACTCTAGTGACTAAATCTCATAAAAACTAAAATAAGACCTCTTGTCAGAAGGTAAGGATTGAGAAGACCTCTGCACTCGGCTTGCTCGTGGGCCAGCTCTGGTTCTCTTTTCAAGGACTCATGACAAATGGTTGTAAAGTATCTATGGAATCAGCACATGACCAAGTGTCTCAACTCCCTGTTTCGCAGAGATGCCTGGATGCGGCATGACATGCAGTGAGTGACAGGGAGGCTTGGCTCCGCAGTGGAGAGTGCCAGCAGGAGGGCCGGGTTCAAGTTTATCTGGAGTGGGAGGTACAACTGCACTTCCACATGCCAGGGTGTGGCTCTGCAGGAACCCAGCCCGCATCCCAGGTTCTGTCTTTCCAAGTGTCTCCCACATACAGAGATCTTCCCTGGGAACTGTGAAAATGTAAGCGCTCGGAGTTGGGGTGGAATCTATATGCTTCAGTGAGCATGGTTAGCTTTCACTTCTCAATATTGTAAATGTTACTGAAGGAGCCGGAGTGAAGGGCCGGGTTAGAAAATGCAGGGTCAGGTGAGACCCTAGAGAAACATCCACAGCGCTGGTGGGAAGAGGGCATTCACCTTGGACTGTTTCTTGGACAGGTTCAGGACTAAGCCCATCATAGCCCTTAGCAGACTCGAGAAAGAAGAAAGGAAGGGAGGGAGGGAGGAGAGAGAGGACAGAAGGGAGGGAAGGCAGGAAGAGAGGAAGGAAGGGAAGGGGAGGGAGGAGCTCCTCCCTGGGAAGAGGACCCAAGCGTCCACTTGGCTGTGTGTGAGACCAGGTCCTCGGAGAGTGGCATTTGCCTTCTCTGTGCTGGCCACATTTGCCTTCACCACCAAAGCTCAAGAAAAGGAAAATTACATCAAAATGAACATGAGGACAAAGTCATTTCAGCAGGGGGTGTGGTTGGGTGTGTACTGGGCTTTTACATTTGGAGGCTGCAAGGTTAGGGGTTTCTAACTACCAGCCCTGTGAACGGATAGTTTAAAAATGAAAAGCCATCTGGTAAGATCCCATTGCACTCACCAGCTCTGACCTACTGAGCAGGAAGAAAGAAATACACAGATCTGCAGGATGATCCGTACAGACAGATAATACTCAGTGGCCCTGCATCCGACCGAGAAGGTGGCGGTCTTGCTGCACAGGACGGGTCAGTGCCCTGCTCAGGTACTGGAGGCACGATGGAGGGCATTGTCCCTAAAAGCGAAAGACCTCAAAAAAAAAAAAAAAAATCCCTGCACTTCTCCCTTCCTTTTAGAAACCTCGCTGTCTTCCTACTTGTAGTATCAGCAACACCACCTAAAAGTCAGGCTTCGTCCTTGTCTCTGGGGGTGGAGCGTTTTATTTTGTAGCCAGAGAACCTAAGTTAAAGTTTTACAGAGAGTGCCTAGGATCAGGCAGGGCACACAGAAATATCTTGGGCCAGGGTCGCCTGGTCACATTTATCAAAGAAACTAGACAGAAACCAACCCACCATCCGCTTCCCAGTGAACCTAATATGCCCTAGAAAGTCCAGCGGTTCCACCTAATCTACCCAATTTGTGCCTTTGATATGAGCTTCAGCATTATATCTTCCTTTTTCACTAGTCGCTAAATCATTTTGAGTGGAGTGTCATCACATGTTAATTACCTAGCCTGACAATCCCCAGGGCAGCTGGTTTTCTTGGGCTGTGTCTGCCAGGAGGCAGCGGGAGTTATTAGAAAAGTTCTGGCTGCCAGGTTAATATCATCCCTTCCAGTATCAATATGTAATGTCCTACTCCGTGCCTGGGCTTTAAGTACCAAAATTAAAAACAGCTCTCTCAAATACATGACAGGCTGAGAATCTTATGACTATTCTGTGTGACTCCAAACTTCTAAATCACTGCTTATAGTAACTGCCCTATGGCCAAAGAGCTATGCCAGCTCAAGGCTTGAGGCTGGGAACTCAGTGCCATGCTGTGGAGTGGTGATATCCAGCATTGGCTAATGACAGGCAGGCCAAAGGGAGGCAGAAGCCTTCTTAAAGACGGCGGCATCCCCAGTAAGGACAAGGAGCTAAGTCGCAGTACTCAGGAAGTATGCAGCTCTGAGTGCTGCCTCAGGAAACCTTTCTTTGGTTTTTAATTTTCAATTTGTTTCTTTTTCTTTCTTTTTTTTTTTTTTTTTTTTTTTTTGAGACAGAGTCTTGCTCTGTTACCCAGGCTGGAGTTCAGTGGCGCGATCTCAGCTCACTGCAACCTCTGTCTCCCAGGTTCAAGCAATTCTCCTGTCTCAGCCTCCGGAGTAGCTAGGACTAGAGGTGCACGTCACCATACCTGGCTAGTTTTTGTATTTTTAGTAGAGATGAGGTTTCACCATATTGGTCAGGCTGGTCTCGAACTCCTGACCTCAGGTGATCCACCTGCCTCTGCCTCCCAAAGTGTTGGGATTACAGACGTGGCTTCCCAGGAAACCTTTCTAAAGTCATCTGGTCGCTTCCTGTCATGCCGCTAAATACAAGTTTCCTCCAATCAGGGAGCAGCATTGCTGGGGTGCTGGCTTCCCCGAGCTGCAGCTTCCTCCTCTCATTTCTCTTTATTTGACCCTTGGTTGCCAGAAAAAGTTATCACACCTCCTTCTGGGCCTCAGCCTTCAGACTCAGCTAGACTTTATCTTCTTGCCTGACAGTTCCTCCTCCTGCTGCACGGAACACCTGGAAAAGCAACATGTGAATTTGATTCCATTCATCAGAAAAGGAGCATTCATGGTCCACTTGCTACAAACTGTGGCGTCTCCCTAGCCTCTTAGCAGGAAGAAGGGCAGGACAGGGGCTCACATCCCTTGGGTTTTTGATGACTTCTCATATTTCTCTGGGTATCCTGCACCCCCACTTCCAGATCTTTCTTCTGATATCCTTCGGGGTCCCCTAGGTGGGTCCTATCCCAGAACCAGCCCCAGCTTTCCCGAGAGGAGAGGATAAGGCAGATGGACAGCCTCCTGGCAGGTTCAGTTGGCCTCAGCCTTTTTTCCTTCCTCTTTCAGAACAAGGACATGTTGACCAGTGACGTGGCAATGTGTGTCCAATTAAATGTTTTTAACCTATTCTGCTGTGCTGACAATCTGCCAGCCACATTTTTCCCTTCAGATAAGTTGCTGATTTTTTCCCAGCAGGCAGCCTGCTCTCTGGAGCCCCGTGCTCTGGGCCCTGGGGAAGGCCTGTGAGTTCTGCCCAATGCCCTTTGCTCAGCTAGGAGCGTCCTTCCTGGACCTGGAGCGGTCACTTCCCAAACCTCGTCCATTTCCCACTAGTTATTAACAGTCTATTCAGCACTGCGCTATGCCAGAAACATTGTCTCTGCAGCTAACACTCCTTTATGACAAACCTGCCGTTATAAACATTTGAAACACCCTTTACAATTACGAGCACCTGTGTAACAGGCAGTGCCCCCTGAAAGGGGGTCCCCAGGGTCACTGGTGGGTGAAGGTGAGATCTGTGTCCCTTCACTGCAGCTCCTCTGCCACCTGGCCCCAGCGCTCAGTCCTCCTCCAGCCTCCCAACCATGATGGTTAATTCTAGGCATCTGCTTGACTGGATGAAGCAGTACCCAGAAACCTGATGATGCATTATTTTGGGATCTGTCTGTGAGGGTGTCTCCAGAGGACACTGGCGTGTGAGTCTGAGTGGAATAAGTGGGGAAGATCTGCTCTCAATGTGAGTGATACCATCCGATCAACTGGGGGCCCACAGAGAGCAAAAACAGAGGAAAGGCGAGTTGGTGTCTCTTCCTCTTGGAGCTGGGGTGCTCTTCTTCTCTTGTCCTTGGACATCAGAACTCCAGGGGCTCCAGCCTTTGGACTCCAAGACTTACACCCATGGCCTCTGGATTCTCAGGCCTTCGGACTTGGACTGAGCCTCACCACCAGCATCCCAGGGTCTGCAGCTTGCAGACAGCCAGTGGTGGGACTTCTCAGCCTCCCACAAATGTGTGAGCCAATTCTCCCAACAAATCCCTTCTCATCTAGCTAGCCAGATAAGTGTAGACAGACAGATACTATTGGTTCTCTCTCTCTCAAGAACCCTAATACATAGCCTTAATCTCCAGCCGGTGCCCCTCCACCCACAGGCACACCACTGACAACCGGGATGGCTTGGGACAAACGACCCTATGAGGGCCTCCTGTCTTCATCTCTGAAACAGGCGCATGCACTCCTGTGGCAGCACATTGTAGGGAGGGTTATATGAGGGTTCATGCAGCACCCCAACTCCTGAAAGGCCCCAAGCTGCATTGCTGGCCCACTGGATTTGATGTTAGTCAGTTAGCAGAATAGCACCCCAAATGCACCTCCCACAGCACACTATTTACACCATCAGGGCAGGTCCTCCCAATGCTTGGGCCTCCAAACCTTGCCCACCCTTTACCTGACACCCAACTTTAGCCTGAATCAGAATCAGCTGGGGAGCTGGTTAAAGCACAGGTTCCTGGCTCAGAGCTTCTGATTTCTTCGGTCTGGGGTGGGGCCGGAGAATCTGCATTTCTCTCAAGTTCCCCGAGGCTGCTGTTGCTGGAGAGCCACTGCCCTGTGGTGTGGTTCTGATGATGGCACTTTCAACATAATGTGTCACAGGAGTGCGTCTTTGCTAATTACTCACTTGCTAGCACAGACAACCTTGTGAGACCTCTGTAGATAGCGGCAGTAACATGGGTCCCGATTCTCACAAATCCAAAATGACTGCATTCACTGGACTGAAAAATGCATCAGTGTGTGTCACCCTCTGTGGCTACCTCCCTCTCCTGTTACCTCTAAACTCCCTCTCCTGCAGCTGCAGGAGCTGTACTTTCACCCGGGCAGCCCTGCCCTGTGAGCACCCAAGGAGTGGGCAGAAGCACAGGTACATGACAACACGAGACCTTGGACCCTTCAGGAGCCATGCGGAAAGACGTGGGAAGCACTTAGGAGGACTCCCCTAGGGTGCGGTCCACAGGTTGTGTTTGATATAATTGGAGAAGCAGACAAGGTCACACTGAGTTAACCCACCAAGACTTTGATGTGGTTGATGACCCCAGAAAGGGAGAGGACAGTGCAGATAAGAGTCAGAGAGAACAACCTGGAAGAGGCCAAAGAGGAAGGGGCTTTGGGAGATGGGCTGAGATGGTATGAGACAGAGTAGGAGCAGGAGAAGCCCAGAGGAGCAGGAGAACAGAGGAGCAGGAGAAGCTGGCGCCAAGAGCAAGATTTGTTGGTGGCACAGTGGGCCTGAGACCATAGTGCAGTTGGTGGTGGGACAGGCAGGACGGAGAGGAGATGAGTCAGAAAGGTAGGTTAAAGGCTGGGTGTGGTGGCTCATGCCTATAATCCTAGAATTTTGGGAGGCCGAGGCGGGTGAATCACCTGAGGTCAGGAGTTTGAGACCAGCCTGGCCAACATGAAGAAACCTCGTCTCTACTAAAAATACAAAAACATTAGCTGGGCAGGGTGGCGCATGCCTGTAGTCCCAGCTACTCAGGAGACTGAGGCAAGAGAATCACTTGAATCTGGGTGGTGGTTGCAGTGAGCCGCGATCACACCACTGCACTCCAGCCTGGGCAACAGAACGAGACTCCATCTTGAAAAAAAAAAAAACAGGTTAAGGCCCATGGTTAAGGCCAGTTCATAAAAGCATAAAAGGCCTTGACTGGCCGACTAAAAGGTTTGCACTTTGCCTATAGCTACAAGAATATAAAGTTAATAAAGTTTTCTGAGCTTGTGACATATAAAACTGGTATTTTCTTTCGATCATTCGTTCATTCATTTAAAGCACAATTATCAAGTGCCTGGCCAGCACTAGGTGGGGACATAGCCACAATTAGACGGTCCCTCCTTTAAGAACTCCCAGTAATCAGCGGGGACAGAGGAAGGCCACTGTGACTGGAGAATGGACAGGAAGAGTAGAGGCCCTGGCAGTCCCTTGGAGGACGGCCAGTAGGAGGTGGCTGGGCCTGAGCCAGGAGGACCAGAGCTGTTGGCTGTGGGTCCCCAGCGGCTGGGGGCAGGAAGGGTATGCACTGTGGACTGTACAGTCCATAGATCCTATTGGCTCTAATTTTACTCTTCTCTCTCTCTCTCTTTTTTTTCTTTTTTTGTTTTGTTTTGTTTTGTTTTGTTTTGTTTTTTGATTTTGAGACGGAGTCCAGCTCTGTTGCCCAGACTGGAGGGCAGTGGTGAAATCTCAGCACACACTGCAACCTCCATTCCCAGGTTCAACCAATTCTCCTGCCTCAGCCTCCGGAGTAGCTGAGATTACAGACCCGCCACCACACTGGCTAATGCTTTTTGTTGTTGTTTATTTGATTTTTTTTTTTTTTTTTGCATTTTTAGTACAGACAGGGTTTCACCATGTTGGTCAGGCTAGTCTCAAACTCCTGACCTCAAATGATCTTCCCGCCTCGGCCTCCCAAATTTCTGGAATTACAGGTATGAGCCACTGTACCCGGCCACTTTTCTGTTTTTAAAAGAAAAGAAATGAGAGTGGATGGCAGAGCTGTACCTGAGCAGGGCCCCACACTGTCTGTCCAGGGGCAGATGTTGGTTTGGATGTTGGGGTGGCTGTGGGTGCAGCACCTGCACTGGGCCTGTTCCTGGTCCAGTGCAGGAGGGTGAGAGCTGGGCCACACGCGCTTCCTGTTCACCGCACTGGAGAAGCTGGGAGGCAGTTCGGGTTCCAGGGAAGGGGCACCAGGTCTCACAGCACCTCCAGGCCTCCACAGTGACCTCTGGCCACTGAGCACAGGGAGCTGCCAGCCTAGGGTCTGATCCTGTACTTGGGGGTCCTGTGGGAGAGAGAATTAGGTAAGACCCACTTAGAGAGGAACAGTCACTGATCCTAATATTGATAATAACGACAGCACCTATGCAGCATTTACTATATATCAGGCACTGTTCTAATACATAGATTAACTCATTTAATCCTCACACTCTCTGCGAGGTGGACCCTGTTATATCCTCATCGTACAGAGGAAGAAACTGAGGCCTCCATTCGCACTATTTATTCATAGTGTATCCTGGAATGCAAATCAGGTGAAATTTTTGCCCAAGGTCACACATCTAATAAATGTCACAGCTCGGATTCAAACTCACATCTAGCCTACAAAGCCCCCACACCCCATTGGCCCAGGCAGCAGACTAGAAGGGAAAGACGACTGTAGCCTGAAATTGAGCATTTGCTAGGTCTGGGGCAAGAGTGAATGCAGGCCCAGGTCCTGGACACCTTCGTAAAAGTTATGCGCAACAGTCATCCACCAAGCTCACAAGCTGGGGAGTGAAATGTGCTCCGTCTCCTTCCCTGACAGACAGCTTCATGGCAGCACGGACAGCCAGGTTCAGATTTGGAATTCTCAGACTCCTCAGAGGCCCACCAGGACACAACGCGGGAGAGCGGCCAGCCCGGGCTGTGCCCTTTCTCTTCCCTCAGCCGTGGCTCCACCCTGCACCACAAGGCTTCGCTTGTTTTGTTGTTGTTGTTTTAGTCTCTGCCTTCATTGATTCTTTTTTTTATCTCTTTCCAATATTTTTTATTGAAATGACAATAAAATAAAAAAAGAACAGTGATCACTTTAACCAAACTTTTACTTTACAAATATAAAAATATAACCAAAACTTCTTTCTTTTATACATGTCCGTAAACGTAGTAGCAGAAAAGTTCTCAAAGCCAAACTATAAATGACGCTTGTATACTATGATGTGAACACAATAACCAAAAGTTTAAATTTCTAAATACATGACCTTTCCCTCAACAGAACAGCATAATCAATATGTTTTCCCAACTTATCTCTATTTTTACGATATGATCTTTTTCATTCTTTCATTTGGACAACTGACAGTTATTAAGGCTTTGTAGGCATCAGGCATTGTGGTAAATCCCAGAGAATCAAAGATAAATCAGATGTAGTCCTTGCCCTCCACAAGACCAAACTCTAAGACGAGAGAAGATACCAGAGGGAAAAAAAAAAGAAAACAGAAAAAAAAACTATAATAAAGAGTAGAAAGTCATGAGAATTTTAGGGGAGGGTTGGATAAAGGGCCAAGAGAGCAGAGAAGAGAGAGAAATTGCTTCTCCCTCCCTCCCTTTATTCTTCCTTTCCTTTCCTTTCCCTCGCTCCCTCTCTCTCTTTCTTTCCTTTCATTCTTTCTTTTTCTTTCTTCTCTTTTCTTGTTTCCTTCCTTCCTTCGTTCCTTCCTTCCTTCGTTCCTTCCTTCCTTCCTTCCTTCCTTCCTTCCCCCACTCACTCTCTGTGGCCTTTCTTTCTTTCTTTCTTTCCTTTCTTTCTTTCTTCTTTCTTTCTTTCTTTCTTTCTGTCTTTCTTTCTTTCTCTCTCTTTTCTGTCTTTCCCCTTCCTTCCTTCCCTCCTTCTCCCTCCTTCCTTCCTTCCATCTGTGTCTTTTTTTTCTTTGTCTCACTCTGTTGTGCAGGTTGGAGTGCAGTGGTGTATTCATATCTCATGGAAGCCTCAAATTCCTGGCCTCAAGCAATCCTTCTGCCTTGGCCTTCCAAAGCACTAGGATTACAGACATGAGCCATTGCACCCAGCCCAATCTGGTCCTTAAATGTCAAGCTCTAAACCCACAGGACCTGAACAAATACAGGTAAGAAGCCCTTTTAGAAGGGAAAAATGGGCCATCAGGGTGGCTCACACCTGCAATCCCAGCACTTTGGGAGGCCGAAGTAGGTGGATCACCTGAGGTTAGGAGTCCAAGACCAGCCTGGCCAACATGGTGAAACCCCATTTCTACAAAACATGCAAAAATCAGCCAGCCGTGGTGGCAGGCACCTGTAATCCCAGCTACTCGGCAGGCTGAGGCAGGAGAATCGCTTGAATCTGGGAGGCAGAGGTTACAGTGAACCAAAATTGTGCCACTGCATTCCAGTGTGGGCAACAAGAGCAAACCTCTGTCTGAAGAAGAAGAGGAAGAGGAAGAAGGAGAAGGAGAAAGAGAAGGAGAAGGAGGAAGAAGGAAGAAGGAAGGAAGGGAGAAGGAGAAGGAGAAGAGAAGAGAAGAGGAGAAGGAGAAGGAGAAGGAGAAGGAGAAGGAGAAGGAGAAGGAGAAGGAGAAGAAGAAGAAGAAGAAGAAGAGAAAAGCGTTAATCTGCTGTAGCCTACCTAGCCTAGAGGAAGACTATGTGTTTTCATAGTGGTGTTGCTTTTTCACAACCTCTCAAGTAGCGTTATAAATATAAATGGCAGAATTCCACAGTGAATCAGAAATAACAATGATTATAGTAACAAGCGTGTGGACAACCCAGCCTGCAGTCCAAATTCCCCTGCCCCTCACTGGCTGCCCTGGCCCTCCTCAGGCCCAGAGGCATGAACACGTGCAGGGCTAGCCACTGGAGAGGATGGACCCAGAGCAAAGGCCAAGCCTCAGGGGTCTCAGGGCTGACTGAGCAGGAAATGACAGGCCCTAGCCTTGTGGATTCTTCACTTCAGGGTGAGGCAGCTGCAGGGGTAGGCACTCTGCAGCGAGGGCTGGGCTGGGCCCCTTGCCTGGGGCCTGGTGCGGCGGGTGTCCCACTCCAAAGCCCAGGCTCACCACACGCAGGAGAGCTGGACCCTGTTCATCACCTAACTCAAAGGCCCTTGTAGGAGTCACCAAATGAACACAGTACTGGAGACCTGCTGATACCCCTTGGAGACTAATACATGGGTTACGATTTTCTTTTCTTTATTCAGATATTGAAGTGCATGCCACCCTTCACATTTCCATCTTTGCTTTGGCCATCAGAAAACTCGGAGCTAAATTTAATCTTGCATCATAATAATCTTACCACCTTCTTGACTCCCTCCTTCTTCGGCATGAGTTTTCAATTTTCTCTTCCCATTTTAGCAATCTTATTGTGCATGTATCTTTTATTGGAAGCTGCCTCCAATCCTTTTTAGAAGCTGACAGGGTATAAATTGTAAATAAAAATAAACACTGCTGAAATCTTCCCATGGTAGCTTTCTTATTTCAGGAGGTATCTGAAATCCTGACTTGACTTTTGTGATAAATTCAACACAAAACATCTCGTGCATCAACTCAGTTTTAAGTTTCTGCTTCTGTAAAAGATCCTGAGTTGCTATAACCCTGAGCTCTGAAATGAAAACTTTTCAATGGCAAATGGTAAATGTTTAGTTTGTAAACATTCACCTCAAGTGGTGGCTGTTTGTGACACCCCGCTTTCATCTTAAGCATTGTTTAAAATTTGGGGATTATGCTTGGCTAGCTGGGACTAGCTGGAGTGGGAGGCTGGGAAATGTGGAGTCACTTCTGGCTGAAGGAAAACAGTTGGAGAATTTATGAGCTCGTATGGAGATTCCAAGTCATTCCTTATTGTCTGCCATGAGTGGGACCAGAGGAGAGAAGGGCATGCCTGCTGGTTGGAGTGCAGGAGAGGGAAATGAAGGCTCCTCTGTTGTGGGTTTAACTCTAAAGAGAGTTCCGGTTCTGACTGAATGGAGACCCCTGAGCTTCCCAAGTTAGAACAAAGGAAGTTTCTTACCTCAGGAGGGGGTAGAAGACACCATGAGAGACAGCCTAGTGCACACCTTTGTTTCAGTCCTTTCTTTGTTGAAATCTAACTCTGTGAGATTAAATACTTGTTATTTAGGGCTATTGGTATGTAGCAGTTGTAAGAGAGAACTCTACATTGTTCAAAAGAAGCAGTAGACACACACACACACACACGCACACACACACACACTCCCCTCTCCGTGCAGCCCCCGCAGCCCCTCTTTCTCACCTCTCCCACAGCCAGCCTCGCCCTGCTCCTAGAGGGCCTGCGAGACCCCCGGGGTCTCTTCCCCACCCCCATCCTCTAGGGACAATTAGGCCTCATTCTTCCAGCACCGATCCTGCTTATTTACCGGGGTCGTGTCCCCTCAGAAGGTCACATCCCCTGGTTCTGCCAGAGCGTGGAAGAAGGGGCCTCCTCCCCAAGCTCACCTCCTCAAAAGAGGCCCAGACTCTCCACATCTTCTGAGCCACACGAGCAAAGTACCTGCCACTTACAGAGGCACTGAGTCCTAACTGCAGGTCATATTTTGAGAGAACAGCACTCTTGGTGAGTCTGGGAAACTAAACTTAAAAAGTGATGGCAAAAGTCATAGTTCCAGAGAGGCTGGCATGGGGCATTATTCCACTGTGGACAGTGACATTCAACCTACTTAGGTAGACAGATGCACCTTTTCATGTGTGGCCATGATGGGGCACTGGGATTTTAAACCTTTATAATCTACTTTCCCCAATTTTCCTCAGTGAACATGGCTCGCTCTTCTAACTAAAGAAAGAGAAGGAGGGGTATTTGTGGGATGGTTGTTTTTTGAGAATAAAATAATCTTTGCCTACAATACATGGGTTGATCTAACACCCCAAGCAGTCCCCAGGCCCCATCCCTCCCTGGGGAGTAGAAGTGCTTGGAATCCTCCTTGCTGGGGCTCGAGGCTGGGCTCTGCCTTCTAGGACCACTCTGGTGAGGTGAGATCATGACCATGACAACTTTCAAGGTTCTCTCTGCCTTGAGAGTGAAGCCCTGTGGACTTTGCACGCCCACCTGGAACAGGCCTGCTGTAGGTGGAACTGTGTACCCCCAAAAGGTATATTAAAGTCCAAACCCCTGGTGTTGAAGGTTTCAGTGTTGAAGCCTTCTTTGAAAATCAGGCCTTTCCATTTTCATCAAGTTAAAATGAAGCTATATATATATATACACACACACACACACACATACATACACACACACACACACTTTATTTTTTATTTTTATTTATTTATTTTGAGAGGAGGACAGAGTCTCACTCTGTCACCCAGGTTAGAGTACAGTGGCATGATCTCAGCTCACTGCAATCTCCACCTCCTGGGTGCCAGCGATTCTCCTGTCTCAACCTCCTGAGTAGCTGGGATTACAGGCACCGCCACCAGCCTAAATTTTTTTATGTTTAGTAGGGACGGGGTTTCATTATGTTGGCCAGGCTGGTCACAAACTCCTGACCTCAGGTGGTCCGCCTGCCTTGGACTCCCAAAGTGCTGGGATTACAGGCGTCTTGGTTTTTGTTTTGTTTTGTTTTTTTAACGGAATCTCACTTGGTCGCTCAGGCTGGAGTGCAGTGGCATGATCTCGGCTCACCGCAACCTCTGCCTCCCGGGTTCAAGCGATTCTCCTGTCTCAGCCTCCTGAGTAGCTGGGATTACAAGCGCCTGCCACCACGCCTGGCTAATTTTTGTATTTTGGGTAGAGATGGGGTTTCACCATGTTGTCCAGGCTGGTCTTGAACTCCTGACCTCAGGTGATTCGCCCTCCTTGGCCTCCCAAAGTGTTGGGAGTGCAGGCGTGAGCCACAGTGCCCGTTCAAAATGAAGCTATATTTGATGAGAGTGGGCTCTACTCCAAGACCACAGTTGTCTTTGTAAAAGGAGAAAAGACAGACACAGGGACACAGGGCCATGTGGCCACAGAGGCAGAGACTGGAGTGACGGGAGACAAGACCCGAACACGGAGGACCCTGCAGCCCCAGAGGCCAAGAGAAAGGCATGGAACAGATTCTCCCCCGAGCCTTCGGGGACCTTGACTGTGGACTTCCCGCCTCCAGAACCCCGTCTGTTGGTTGAAGCCTCCGGGTCTTCGCGGTGCAGAGGAGGGCCAGGCCTCCAGAGCCTCGCCTCCCGCCGCCCGCGCCCGGCCCCGGGTCCTCCCTCGGACGCCGCCTGTCCGTCTGCCGCCGAGTCCCACCGGGCTTCTGCCGGCACTGCCTGTTCACCTGCTGTCCCTCCCACCCCTCCCGGGTGCTGGAGGAGCTGGGTCCGCGTCTAGCTCCTCAGTCCTCCCCGCGCGCTCGGCGCCCTGCACGGCCCACGCTGGACAGATGTCCCCGCCCGCTCCCCGGACACCCCCAAGGCCCCTGTCTTCCAGGCCGAGCCTCCGCTGCCGCGGCTTGCCGGCTCTCGGCGGTCCCCGCGGCGCTCCCGGGGCGCCGCTCGGTCGTGGTGCTCGCTTCGCCCAGCAGAGGGCGGCCGAGGCGCGGGCCTAGGCGGGGCTGTCGCCGTCTATGCCGGGCGGGCGGAGCTAGGCGCTGCCTACCTGACAGCGAGGCCCGGGGGCGCGTCCCCACAGCGGCCTCCCGCCCCGTCCGGGACCAGGGCTGCGGGGTGACCCCTCGCTGGAGGCCTTGGCTGCCTTTTGCTTTTTTGTTTTCTGTCTGGTCCCCTGGAACCGGGGCCACTGGAGGCTCCCGGAAACGCGCAGGCGACATCTCCCCGACTGTCATCAGAAGCCCACGCAGCCCGTCCCGCCCACGCGTCCTGAAGGCGTGGCTGCGGGTCCCGTGGTCCCCTGGTCTCGCGTCCGGCCGCGCCCACCGGGCATCACCCTGGACGCCCCCAGGCGCAGAGGCTGAGCCTCCCCCAGCTGCGGCGTGGGTTCCCGGGCGTGGCCGCCGTTCCCCTCCTGGGGTCCCCCCTGTCCCCCGCGCGTGCTCCCGGGAGAACTCAGTCCTCAGCCTCCGCAGCCGCACCCTCTCGGAGCCCCTCATTTACCCACCTGTATCCCGCTCCCTACCCCGGAACTCTCAGCACCCAGGGGCCGCCCTCTGCATGGCGGGTGCCAAAACCCAAAAACCAGATATCGGCTTTTCCTAGTGCCTTTTTGAGATCTAAGTGGTGTTTCTGGCGGTTTGGGTTTTAAAGTGCCATTTTCTGTTTACTTTCTTTACTTTCTCTAATGACTTTTTTTCTTGTTATAAGTAACTACATGTTCAAGGTCAAAAAATGAGAAAACATAAGCAAAAAAGGCACCTGAAATCCCAGCTTCCATCAATAACCATAGGAACATTTTGGTGTCTGCTGCCATATTTTCCCGTCTGCATGTGGTTGTGTGTACGGTGATATATGTTATTTTTCCAAAAGAGGGATCCCTCCCATCCATCTCTGCAATCTGCTTTTCCACAGAGCAAGGCAATGAGAACGTCTCTCCGTAAACCACAGTGAAGACACACCCCGCAGGGGACAGGAGCTGGGCCTGCTGGGAGGGCTAGTGTGGGCGGGGCATAGCCGGAAACCCAGCCTATCTGAGGCCTGGCCAGGGGAGGGCCCTTCCTGAGAGCCTCCTGGGGGCCCATGGGCCCTGTCACCTACGTCACCTTGGTTGGTGAGGCCTCATCCCTGGCTGCAGCTACCAGGCTTCAGGGTGTCCTTTTTAAAAGAGTACCTCGAAGAAGAAAATCCCATCCTTTCCTCTAGTCCCCGGAGTCCATCTGCAGTTGAGGACGGGCTCGGTGGCTCACGCCTGTAATCTCAGCACTCTGGGAGGCCGAGGCGGGCGGATCACGAGGTCAGGAGATCGAGACCATCCTGATTAACACGGTGAAACCCCGTCTCTACTAAAAATACAAAAAAAATTAGCCGGGCGTGGTGGCAGGCACCTGTAGTCCCAGCTACTCGGGAGGCTGAGGCAGGAGAATGGCGTGAACCCGGGAGGTGGGGTTTGCAGTGAGCCGAGATCGCGCCACTGCCCTCCAGCCTGGGCGACAGAGCAAGACTCCGTCTCAAAAAGAATAAGAATAAAAATAAAGAGTACCTCGAAGAAGAAAAACCCATCCTTTCCTCTAGTCCCCGCAGCGTCCATCTGCAGTTGAAACAACTCTGCCTTTTGTAGAGTGACTCTTTCTTGTGTGGATTTAAATATAAAACAAATCAATATTGACCCCAAGGAGCCCCAATCCTCCCTCAGCCTCCGGACAACTAAGATGCCTCCAGATCAGCAGTTCTTAATGAGAGGCTGGGGGCAAGGGTGGGCGGGGGTGGAGTTTTGCCTCTCTTCCCCAGGGGACCCTGGTATTGCCTAGAGACATTTCCCCACTAAGAGGATGCTACTGGCACCTCGTAGGTAGAGGCCAGGATGCTGCTAAGCATGCTGCAATGCACAGCACAGGCCCCCACGAAAAAAGAATTCACTGCTAAAAATGTCAGTAGTGCCCAGATTGAGAAATCCTGTCCAGATGTTTCTCGACACTCTTCCAGGTCCCAGGAGCCCCGAAACCTTGGTCACCTACGGCACCGTCCAAGGGGTAATGGCCCTGGCTGATCACTCCTAAGCCATGTCCATTAACCCAGGACCCAAAAGGACTGATGACCAAGAAGGGCAAGAGGTTGCAACTGCAGTCTGTGGAAATGAGAGGCCCTGGGCAAGGGGGCATCAGGGGAGGAGATGAATTCAGTAGGTGGGGCTCTGTTTCCTTTTGTTTCATTATGCGTGGATTCAGGCTGTTTCCTAAGGCTCTGGGGGAGAGATGTGCCTCGTTTATGAGTCTTTTATTTCAAGACAATTCAAGATGTCCCAGCATTTCAACCCTCTGACTGCAGAACCCCACATTGCTAGAGCTCAAAGAAACCTTAGACATTTTTGGCTCCAACTTGTTTTCCCGATGGGAGCCAGACCGAGGTTTATGGACAGCTTCAATGCCTCAGTTTCTTTCTCAGTAAAATCACAAATAATGATGTCTCCCTTTTGTCAGGCCCCACCCCCACCTCCATGCCTCAGGCACTGTCACACACATTATCTGTGATACATGGACCCTGGGAAGGAAGTTGCCCCTCCCATTTCCCAGGTGACAGTGCTGGGCACTTAGACTGCGGGGAACTGACCTGCGACCATACAGCGAGGAGGTGGAGGAGGGGAACGCCAGCCCCAGGTTTCTCTTGCCCTAAGACTGGACCAGGGTTCTCAAGTTTGGCTGCCTGTCGGAATCGTCTGGGGAGTTTTAAAAACCCTGATGCCTGTCACACCCCCTAACCCTGTCATGGATGTGATGGAGGTCAGGAAGACTCAACTTCAAGAAATGGTGAGATCTTTGAGTATCTTCTTGGTACCAAGCCCATATTTTTTGAATTGAGAACCATTAGGATTAGCTCCAAATGAGTTTTCTTTCCATCTGAATATTGAGACCTGTGTTTTCTGGCTGCTCTTTCCTCCCTGGGTGTTTGCAAAGTGAAAAATCAGCTAAAAATATACACAGGGGCCACAAAAGGCAGGAAGAGTGAGCCCAAACTTCCTGGCTCTGTGCGGGAGACCAGGGCCAGCCGCTTCCCCAGGCGAAAGGGCACAAGGCACCACATCTCCCAGGGATATCTGCATTTTCAGCAGAGACTCTGGAACATGGAACGGTCTTCAGATGAACAGCATATCAGAAGGCAGCATTTCAGGCACCAAGAGGCCGAGGGAGGTGACTGGGTCTGCAGGGGTCTGTTACGTCACCTGCCCCCTCCTGTACAGTCTCTCCACAGCCCCTCTGTAAGTCTATCTGCTCATCTCTCTCTAAACTGCCTCAAATCTGAGACAAAGCATACAGAACTCTCTAAGCAGGTTGGCTTCTCTTGAATTGAATGTACCGTCTGCATTTTAGTCTCACTTTTGGTTATAAGAGCGCTTTGAGCCTTGCAGAGCAATTGGGCAGCTGGCAAACTCTGACTGTTGGCATTTTGTGTCATTGCGGAGAGGCCAGTAGGCAAGAAGTGAGTGCCAGTAGGCAAGAAGGGCCAGGCTTCTGACTCAGGGTCCCCATTTCCCACCGCTCCGCCGCCCCCCTTAGCTGCTGGCCTCTTTCGTTGGGGCCTTAGTCATGTCTGAAAACAGGTGCAGGCTGTGCCAACATTTTGTGATGCTGCTGACCGGGTCACCAGGGACACTGTGTTCACACACCTCATGGCCCCTCCCGCCTTCAGCAGGGCTCCTCCCTGCCCACCGCTGGGCATTGACATTACTGCTTTCTGCTTCTCAGTTCATCCATGGCTCCACCTCCACATTACAGCTGCTTCTGAATGGTTCCATCTCTGTCCTAGCATCGGAAAGGTTTCTTTGACCTCAAAACTTCCTATTTTCTATACGTCTCCAAAATTTACATCTCTGGGCCAATCATATTATAACATTACTTTTCTCAGCTGGTTAAATGGTTTTAACATGTCTTTAGCTCTCATTTTATTCCATTTTTATTTCTCCACATTCTCCAAGCTCTACTTTGACAGAAACTTTTACATAAAAAAGGTTTGATCCGTTCTGTGTTTGTGTGTGTGTATGTGTGTGTGAATGTGAGTATGTGCCTCACCTCTGTACGGATTCTCAAGTGTAGCCCCAGAGCCATCACCTGGGAACCTGTTAGAAACGCAAATGACTAAGCACAAAGCCAGACCTGCTGAATCAGGAACTCTAGGTGGAGTCCTGGAGTCTATGTTTTAACAAGCCCTCTGGGTGATTCTCTTGCATGATGAAGTTTGAGACTCACTTATCTATTGTTGTTTTATAGGATCTGCTCCTTACCAAGGAAAGAGGGAAGTTGTGCCTCTGTTAAGACAGAAACGTGTAAATAATAGCATTCTTGACACCATTGCAGGAGGTCAGCAAACTTTTTTCCTGCAAATTTCTTTATTCACTATTTAACTTATAAAATGTGTATGTTTGCCTGTGTGTGTGTGTACACTTGATGATGGCTAGTGATGGAGGTGGAAGTGGTGCTGTTGTTAGTGTTGTTGGTAGTAGGAGTAATAATATTATTGTTACTCCTATGGCGGTGGTAGTAATGATGTTGATAGTGATGATGGCAGTGGTTGTGATGGTAGTGGTGGTGATGCTGGTGGTATGGATGGTGTTTGTGGTGGTAATAGTGTTGGTGTTGTGGTGGTGATGGTAGTAGTGATAGTGGTGATGGTGGTGGTGGTGATAGTGATAGTAATAATGTTGGTAATGGTGGTGGTTATGCTGGCAATGGTGGTGGTAGCAATGGTGCTGGTGCTGGTGTTGGTGGTGATGTTGCTGGTGATGGCAATTATGGTAGTGATGGTTTGGGCAGTGACGGTGATCATGGTCATGATGGTGGTGGTGATGGTGGTGGTAGGGATGGTGGTGATGGTGGTGGTAGAAATGGTGGTGTTAGTGGTACTGGTGTTAGTGATGGTATTGTGGTGGTGGTGTTGGTATTGGTGATGATGGTTTAGTGTTGGTGTTGGTGAGGATGGTGGTGGTGGTGGTAATGGTGTTGGTGTCATTGGTGGTATTATGGTGATGGTGGTAGTGGTGGTGGTGATGCTGTTGGTGTATTGGTGGTGTTGATGTTGGTAGTATTGATATTGATGGTGTTGGTGGTAGTGATGGTGTTGGTATTGATGGTGGTAATTATGGTGTGTTGTTGGTGGTGGTGGTAATGGTGCAGAGATGGTGTTGGTGGTAGTAATGGTGTTAGTGTTGGTAGTAGTGTTGGTGGTGCTGGTGACAGTGTTTTAGTGCTGGTGGTGATAGCAGTGATAGCAGTGGTGGGAATGGTGGTGGGGGGATGGTGTTGGTATTATTGGTGGTGATGGTGATTATGATGGCAATGGTGGGGATAGTGGTGATAGTGTTTTTGTTGTTGGTGGTGGTGCTACTGTTGGCAGTTTTGGTGTTGGTGATGATAGTGATGGTGGGGATGGTGGTGATAGTGGTGATGTTGGTGTTGGTGATGGTGTTGGTATTGGTGGTGGTGGTGGTCATGGTGTTGTGATGTTTTTGGTGGTGGTGGTGATGGTGGTGGTAGTGTTCCTATTGATGTTGGCAGTGATGGCATTGTTGGTGATGGTGGTAATGATGGTGATGGTGGTGATAGTGGTGGAGGGGATGTGGTAATATTGGTGCTGGTGATGGTGTTGGTATTGATGGTGCTGGTGGCCATGATGTTGTGATGGTTTGGTGGTTGTGACAGTGGTGACAGTGATGGTGATGGTGGTGATTGTGATGGCGGTACTGGTAGTAGTGTTGGTGTTGATGCTGGCAGTGATGATATTGCTGATGATGATGGTGATGGTTGTAGTGGTGGTGGTGGGGATGGTGGTGATAGTGGTGCTGGTGGTGGTGTTGGTGATGGTGTTGATATTGATGGTGGTGGTGGCCATGTGTTGTGGTGGTTTGGTGATGGTAGTGGTGGTAGTGTTGGTATTGAGGTTGACAGTGGTGGTATTGTTGGTGATGATGGTGAGAATGGTGATGGTAGTGGTGGTGGTGGTGGTGGGGATGGTGGCAATAGTGGCAGTGTTGGTATTGGTGATGGTGGTGGCCATGTTGTTATGGTGGTTGGGTGGTGGTGGTAGTGTTGGTACTGATGTTGGCAGTAGTGGTGGTGTTGGTGATGGTGGGAGTGCTGGTTACATAGCAGCCCCTTAGATCATATTGCCTGACTCCCCCGTGTCTCACCCAAAAGGCCTGCCTGGCTTGTGCCATGGTGTGTGTGATGGTGTGTGTGCACATGGATGTGTGTGAGTCTGTGTCTGGCCACTTCAGCCTTAGTGCCTCTGAAGTTTACAAAACCCCCAAAGTTTTAAAATAAAATTGGGGTTAAACCATTTGGATCCTGTAAATTAGAAAAAATAAATGAACCACTCAGCTGCAGTTATAGGCAATTAATGTGATTCTGGGAGGGCTTCACTGCAAGATAATGGGAAAGCTGATTATAAATGAGCCAGGAGTAATGAGGGAGGTCATGAGTCCCTTAACTCTGAAGGAGAAGCCGGGGCTCCACTCCGGCTGATGCTGGCTGCTTCGAGGTGCACGCAGATCTCTTTCCACACGCGCTTCCAATCCTGGCCACTGGCCCACACCCAGCCGGGAAGGCAGGCCAGGCCAGTGGGGAAGGGCCGAGCTCAGCCTGGTTTACCTCAGCAGGGAGGGGCCTGGGAGCGCTGGAACCTGGACTCTTCTGTGCTGTCCCTGCAGCTTCAGAAGAAAAGGCTTCTGAAAATAAACCCAGAGAAGGGCCAGAAAAATGAGGACAGGAAGGGAGTGCATGTGAGGGGAGGTTCCTATGAGAACAGATGGAAAGCAGGACTTCTGACCTGGAAAGGCCCTGGCAGAGACAGCCTCGGAAGCCGAGAACCAGGGAGATTGGAAAGCACAGGCGTCTGAATCCTGACCGGATTTCTCTTTTCACTCCTGCAATGAGGAATCTCAAAACCAAGCGTGCAGGCTGGCCAGGGACCTCAGGCAGCTTCCTACAGCTTGCCTATTTGCATTTTCATTTTATCCTTCTCTTGATTTTGTTTCTAACCAGTCCCCTGGGTCTTGTAAATATATTTTACATCTTTTGTGTTTTGCTTGCACATATCCTACTGCGAATTCTTTTCTCACAACAATAGCCTGTGAGTGACTAGATGGCTGCCCAAGCCATGGCCCCTCACACTCTCAGCGTCTGCTGCCAGCTGACCAAGTCCACTAGGCAAGTCGGGGTTTGGGTTGAGTGAGAGCGATCTTCAAGCACAGCCTCATTTTCTTCAGAACCTGCAGGATTTGCTGCGTTCTCGCTGGAGACCTGGCCCGTGGTCAAGGGGTCTTGGCCCTGACTCGTCATGACCCTGGCCCAGGCCTTCTGTTGTGGAGTAGATGGAAAGGCCCGCTTTCTGGCCCTATTCTGGTCTCAGAAGAGTCCTCAAACTCTCTGTAGTTTTGAGACAAGAGGAGCTTCATCCTCTTCCTCACACAGTTGGGGTGCAAGGAGCATCGCCCCTCTGCGCCTCACCCCTCAGGACACAGAGATGGCTCCTTAGGGGAGGAACTCGGGTGTGATCCTTATGGGATGTCATTGTCCTCTGGAGAATGAATCCGTCACTCCCAACCTAGGCTTGTTGTGCTGCACCTTGTGAGTGATGTGTGGGACCCACGGGGCCCGTTGGTTTGTAGTGTGCGTGGGAGTGAAGTGGCAGCTCATGTCCACACCTCGCGAAGCAACAGCCTGACTGAGTGGCTCAGAGCACAGTCCCAGGCCAGGCTGCCACTGCCTCCTCGTGCCAGCCTCTCTGCGCACCACTGTCCTCCCTGTCAAGTAGGGATACACCTACCTCACTGGTCTACTTGGAGTATTACAGATAAGAGACTTAACGTGCAGTTCAGGCTGGGTGTGGTGGCTCACACCTGTAATCCCAGCACTTCGGGACGCCAAGGGGGGCAGATCACCTGAGGTCAGGAGTTTGAGACCAGCCTGGCCAACATGGTAAAATCCCATCTCTACTAAAAATGCAAAATTTAGCTGGGCTAGGTGGTTCACACCTATAATCCCAGCTACTTGGGAGGCTGAGGCAGCAGAATCGCTCAAACCCGGAAGGTGGAGGTTGCAGCGAGCTGAGATTGTGCCACTGCACTCCAAACTGGGCAACAGAGCAAGGTTCCATCTCAAAAACATAAAAAAGTGCTCGGTTCAGCACCCAGCGGATGCAAATTATGACAATGATCATGTTTATGGTGATGATTTCCCCTGGGCAACAGTCAGACACCAGCCTAATGGCCTGTTGGAGAAACTGCATCTTTAGTAGCCTTGTTGGGGTTCAAAGCAGGAGCCATCAGGAGCCACAGGGCCTGGTACTGGTACCCGCACCCAAAACTCCCCAACTGGCAGAGGCTGCCCAGCTCCGGAGTGCTGGCTTTGAACATCCAGGGCTCTGTTTCCCAGGCCTGCTGCCCCCTTCCCCACAGGCACCAGGTGAGGCCCCCATAGAGACCTATTCCCAGGGGGCCTCAGATGCAGAAGCCAAGCCCTTGGCCTGGGTGAAGGACACTTTCTGAAGCCTCCTGTTATTTGTTGGTTTCTTCTGTGTCTCATGCTCCCTGCAGCTCACAGCACTGGGGCCTCTTCTGAAGGTGCAGAGTTCCCATTGATCACAACTTCGGAGAGAGCAGCTCATCCCGGGTGTCACGCCCTCTTCCTCCAAATAACCTTCCTCTGTTGGAGGAAATCCCCTGTTACGAGCCTCAACTTCTCGACATGGAAGCCAGGATTCAAAGCCCAGCTCCCCCTGCAGTGAGGATGCAGTCTCCACCGCCAGATGCGACCCAGGGGGGTGTCAGCTGCCAGGGAGCGATGTGCAGGAACAGGTTCTGTGGGTTCTTTTTCCCTGGCGCAGGTGGAAGCAAGTGCCCCTAGTTCTCGTGGTGACAGCAGTTGGGGCTGCAGTGGCCCAAGCTGCAACTCCCAGCTCCATGCAGAAGCCGCATGGGTGTGGGTGACAGTGCGGTGGCCGGGGAGCTGATTTTCAGCACTGATCCTGGAATCTCGGCCTTGACCTGTCTCTGCAGCCCCAGCGGTGGTCCCATGGACCACTGCATACACTGTAATAACTCCCCGTCTACACAAACTCCTCAGGTGTGTTCTGTTGTTCAGAACCAAGACAGCTGGCAGAGAAGCCACGGCTGCATGCAGAGCCTCCCACGTGCTCACCAGCCTTTTCCTACATCACCCCATGCAGTGCTCATGGCACCTTAGTGCAAACGGCCAGCTTGAGAGATTTAAGACACCTCGGGGCACTGACTGGGGCCCAGTGTTAGGCCTCTTGGAGGGAGACTAATTTTTTGTCCTCAAACCTAAAATCCACTCCTGGCCCTCTCTAGAGGAGACCAGAGCACAGGGATGGGCTATGGGGATCACCCCGGATCTCAAAGGTGCTGCCCGGGGCTGGGTCTGAGGGCAGAGGCAGCAGGACCCCAGCATCCTGGAATTGGGGAGTGCGAACCTCACCAGGGCCCACCGGTCTGTGCCCTCGGAGCCCCTGCCAGACACTGGTCAGGGCTGTGTGCAGTCTCTGCAAAGCACCTGCGGCCACTCAGAAGGGACGCTGCTGCCCTAAACTCGTGTGTGTGCGCGTGTAAATGTGTATGTGTGTATGTGTACATGTGTGCGTGTGTGTGTGTATGCGTGTATGTGTATGTTTGTGTGTATATGTGTGTGTGTTTGTGTGTGTGTGTATGTGTATATGTGCATGTGTGCATCTGTGTATATGTATGTGTGTGTTTGCGTATGTGTATGTGTGTATGTGTATGTTTGTGTGTATATGTGTGTGTGTTTGTGTGTGTATGTGTATGTGTGTATGTGTATGTTTGTGTGCATGTGTGTGTGTATGTTTGTGTGTATGTGTATGTTTGTGTGCATGTGTGTGTGTGTGTGTATGTTTGTGTGTATGTGTATGTGTGTGTGTGCATGTGGTGGTAGCTCTTCCAGGCATTGTCCTTTACCTCAGTCCTAATTTTATTAAAGCATTAGAGCCACTCACTGAATATTCAGAATACCCAATTAACCACATATTTTGAGAGGCCAGTGCCAGTACAGCAAAGGGACGGCCGTACTCAGTTTCCTCTCCTTCAGTGACCCCTATCCCAAATCAGAATCACAGAATATTAACTGTTCCTGCCAGCAACACTTTTTGTCCCTTTAAATTACTTCCTCTAAGCCTAAAACAGAATCTAAATTCTGGAATCAGATGGTTGCTTTATGCTCTTCATTCATTCATTCATTCATTCAACAGTTTTCCTGAGTGCATGCTCTGTTTGTGTATGCCAGGTGCTGTCTTAAGCATGGGGACTCCAGTGTACACACACAGGTGGCATGGCTCACATGGAGCTTGGCGTGTAGGGGAAACCAGGCACCACAAATACAGGAGATAGCTTACAGGGAGGGTGAGGGCTGTGAGGAGCTGGGCCATGCAGCACAATGGCAGAGCCTGCTGGGTTTCAGGGCAGTGCCAGGCAGGGGAGTCCTCACTGGGAAGGCAGGTCCACTTCAAGGGCTGGGGAACAGTCCTGAGCACCAAGAAGAAAGGGAGAGCTTTGGGTGTTCAGAGACTGATGGAAAGAGTGTGGGGACAGGACAGAGTCTGTGGGATCAGTGGGATCAACTGCAGAAGGAAATGCGGCCTCCTGTTCAACAGCTGGTCAGAATTTCAAAAGGACAGCAGAGTGATGCCCAGGTCGGGGCCCCCAGGTCATAGCCCCTGCAGATGCCGAGGGTCCCTGAGGCTGGCCCTGTGTGAGAAGAGGGGCCTGAGGGGTAGCTGGGGCCAGATCACAAGGCCTGGGTCCCAGGGAAAGATCTGGACTGGGTTCCTCTCACAGTGGAAAGCCTCAGGAAGGGTCTAAGCAGCAGCGAGCTCTGGCACGGCTTCTGTCTCTGCACGGTCACCGGGAGGCCATTCTGGGCCTAGGGAACAGACAGAGCCTATTGCAGGAGAGTGAGCGGGATAAAGAAGAGGAGAAGAGAACAAAGTGGGAAGAGGTCGGATCAGGCTCTGTTTAGAGAGGGGGCAGACAGATTAGCCGTGAGAGGAGAGAACAGGAAACCCCCAAGTTTGACCTGAGCTTGCAAGTTTAAGATGCCCATTAGATCCCAACAGGGTATGAAACGGGCCACCTTGTCCTACGGAATCAGTGCCTTGTCTAAGCAATGCTTTTTTCCTCTCCTCACAGAAGGCCAATGCCAGCACATGACCGACCACCGTTCTTATTAGGAGACTCCTTGCAGTTAGAGGCCGTGTTGCCAGATGCTAAATCTCCCCCATAAGAAATCTGAAGACAAAATCGCCGCAGCCACTGTCCAAAACCAATATGTACAGAAGAGCCCAGAGCCCCGTTAGAGCAGCAGGTGCCGCAGCCGTAAACAGGCGAGCCGAGCGTGTTGACTTTGGCAATGCTCATGCGTGTCTTGCCATGGAAATGGAGTTTATCGAAACTGAAACCTGGGAATAGATGGCTCAGCACAGACCATGCCCTCCACCAGCATCCACAGTAACATCAGGAAGAACAAGGGGACATGTGTGGTCTGGTCAAATGTCCTGGACACTGTCCACATATTCTCTGACTTAGTCCTCCCAACGGCCCCGTGAAGTGAGAATGATTATCCTATTTTTCAGACGCTGGAAATGGGGCTCATGAATGCTGAGTGATTTGCTCAGGATCACACAGACAATTAAATGGAGTCCAAATTAAAAACCAGTGTGGCAGATCCCGTTAGCTGGCTACCAACTTCCAGGGCCAACCCCCCTTTTTTTGAGACAGTGTCTCACTCTGTCACCCAGGGTGGAGTGCAGTGGCACAATCATGGCTCACTGCAGCCTCACACTTCCAGACTCAAGCAATCCTCCCACCTCAGCCTCCCGAGTAGCTGGGACTACTGGTGCATGCCACCACATCCAGCTAATTCTTTTAATTTTTTTTGTAGAGACAGGGTCTCACTATGTAGCCCAGGCTGCTCTGGAACTCCTGGACTCAAGTGATCCTCCTGCCTCAACCTCCTGAAGTGCTGAGATTACAGGCACCAGCCACAGCACTGGCCACACCTCGTTTTTATTGCAATCAATCTGGCTGGCCCCAGGGGATGGATTGTGATTGGTCTTAGCTGGTCACAAGAATCCTGTTCCCCTTTGGCAGAGGCTGGTATGGGATGAGCATGTAGCCCATTCTGGCCAATGGGATGGAAGAGAAAGCTTTGGGAGGAGGGGCTTCTTGAAAGATTTTCTCCCTGGTAAAAACTGGGGACCAGTTCAAGGACCAATGCCTCTTGAGCCATGTCTCCTTCCTGTCTGTGGACATTTATGGAAGTCGGATGTGTGGCCTGTGGCAGCCTTTTGAGACCCATGAGGTGACATGGAGAAGGCCAACAAGCTGAAGAAGCAAAATGGAAGCTTGGACCATGCCTAGGTCCAAAATGGCATCAGGAGTTGTCAAACCAGCCTGAGGGTCACCTGCCTCCAGACTTCTTGGTGAGAAAGTGATAAATGTCCTTATGGTTGAAGCCACCGTTAGGTATTTGTAAGTTATTTTCAGCTGAACACCTCCTAACATAAACCCCGGGTTGGTCTCACTTCAAAGCCCATGATCTTTGTCCTGTTACACTCTGATGTTTGCATGGGGGTCCAGCTGTCATCCCACGTCCATTGTCAATGCCCAACAATTATAGCAACGATCAGATTTAGAAACTGAAAGGAAAACTGTCAGTTTAAAGAAGGAGAGGTGGTCAATTCAGCAAGATCAGAAATCTGGCTCTGGCCTTAATTGTTCTTGGCATGAATCCTGGGTCACAGAACTTCAAAGCTGGAATGGACCAAAAATATCATCTGATCCAACCCCCTGTTTTGTAGAGGAGAAAATTGAGGCTTTGAGAGGCTAAGTGATTTGCCCAGCGGCCCACCGATGGCATCAGCCTTGGCAGTGGAATGCAGCTCTCCTGGACGGCTCTCTGCCAAGCCAGCCCTTTCTTGCTCAGCACTCAGACTCACTCAACTTTGTTCCACACTCTGACTAGTCAATCGCCTCAAATCAAAAGGAGGTTCTCAATTTAATCATACGCTTGTGACAGGATCACAGGCATTACCTGAGGTTTCTTTCACATACATTTTCTTATTGTATCAAGTTACCACCCTCTTCCAATTATTTTTTATTTTTTAAGATAGGGTCTTGGCCGGGAGCGCTGGCTCATGCCATAATCCCAGCACTTTGGAAGGCCGAGGGGTGGGGGGTGGATCACTTGAGGTCAGGAGTTCGAGACCAGCCTGGCCAACATGGTGAAACCCCATCTCTACTAAAAATACAAAAATTAGCTGAGCGTGGTGGTGGGTGCCTGTAATCCCAGCTACTCAGGAGGCTGAGGCAGGAGAATCACTTGGGCCCAGGAGGCGGAGGTTGCAGTGAGCCAAAATCATGCCATTGCACTCCAGCCTGGGCCACAAGAGCAAGACTGTCTTTAAAAAAAAAAAAAAAAAAAAAGATAGGGCCTTGCTCTGTCACCCAGGCTGGAGTGCAGTGACGACATCGTGGCTCACTGCAGCCTTGATGTCCTGGGTTCAAGCGATCCTCCCACCTCAGCCTCGCTGGGGCCACAGGTGTGCACCACCACACTCAGCTAATTTTTAAAAACAATTTTTGTAGAGATGGGGTCTCCCTATGTTGCCCAGGCTGATCGTGAACTCCTGGGCTCAAGCAATCTTTCCACCTCAGCCTACCATAGTGCTGGGATTATGGCATGAGGCCATGTGCCAGGCCTCCAGTGTTAATCTGGAAATGCAACCAGATTCTATATAAAGAACCCAGACATACAGGGGAGTGGGGGTCAAGTTCTTGGCTTTTCAGATTAAAATCAATTTTTGAATCTCATCACAGATAATTGTCTTGAAAGCAAGCGCTGGGTATTTAGAAGTGGAATGGCTAAGCCCTGAAGGGACCCAGTTGGAAATGTGTGCCAGCAACTTGCATACATGAAGTGGGAAGGGAAGAGGTGAAAAGTCAGATGACCCCACTTAAAGGCTTCATGAAAACTATCAGGCTGGAGGGAGAGGGAACTTCACTGCTGGAGAATCCCGTAGAAGGGGACTGATGTCCAGGGAGGAGGGGAGGGAGGACAATAAGGATAGCAGACAGGCATGTGGGGGTTCCCAACTATTCCTGGGGGGAGCCAGGAACAGTTTGGAACTGTTGGGGGAGTTGAGGGAGGTGGGGGCGGGCAACAACAGATCGGTAAGACAGGTTTTGGGATGTGAGCACAGAAGGCTTGGCTTAGCTCCTGTCTGGAGGTCTGGGAGGCTGTGCAGACAAATCCATTTCGTGTGGACTAGGGGATGGAGTCAAGATGCTTTCCTGGGGACCAGGGTAATGATGAGATGCTACTAAGGGAGCTGAACATTCTCCAGTCTCTCAGAGTCAGAGGGCAGCTGGCACTCCTGGTGCCCTGCGAGGGCATTGCTGTCCGCTGAGGGGAAGCAAGCTGCGCAGAGGACATCACAATGCAGGCAGAGCCACGGGCATCACAGTGACTGTGCAGGCCTGAGTCCCATGGAGCCTTGGCCGCCCCAGACAACGTCAGTGAGGGACAGTTTCTTCCCTTTTCTTTTACTTTCTTTTTTTTTTTTTGTATCCCCCAGGCTGGAGTGCAGTGGTACAACCTTGGCTCACTGCAACCTCTGCCTGTGGGGTTCAAGTGATTCTCCTGCCTCAGCCTCTCAAATAGCTGGAATTACAGGTGCCTGCCACCACACCCAGCTAATTTTTGTATTTTTAGTAGAGACGGGTTTTCACCATGTTGGCCAGGCTGGTCTCAAACTCCTGACCTCAGGGGATCCACCTGCCTCGGCCTCCCAAAGTGCTGGGATTTCAGGTATGAGCCACCGCACCCAGGCTGTGAGGGCCAGCTCTGTCCAGTGGATCTCACAGGCAATAGATACCAGTAATGAACTACAAGAGGAAGACCTTCTATTTCTGCAAATGCAAGTGCAAGAAGGGCAGATGCTTCCCCTAGATAGCACAACCTCATGTGCATCATCCCTTCACTGCGATGCTGCCTAATCACAAGGAACACGTATTTAGCTCCAAGACTGCCAGGCTCAGCGCCCCTAATGCAGGGTCACCCATGAGCCTGCAGTAGCTGTGAGCTGCTTTCTCATACGTCTGGAGTTGCTGGCTACAGTGGCCTCTATCCCATCCAGGTGAGCCAGCTGTGCTCCACCTGCCTCTCGTTCTCCTGGGATCCATGGGCTGGCATGGGCATGTCCTTCTGGCAAGGGCAGAGGGGAAGATCAAGCAAGTCTAATCATGCAAGTGCTTTGCAAGCCTCTAATTGCCTCATACTTGCTGATATCTCATTGGCCAAAACAGGTCCCACGACGGAGGCTGGCGTCACTGTGGGTGGACACACGAGAATTATGTGGCAAAGGGCAGAATAGAGGGAGAGGTGAAGTCAGGCCATGCTTCCAACCTACCATACCAGGTAAGCTACCACCCATCCAACCACCGCACGATGAGATACTAGCAAGAAAACTGGCAGAAAATCCTGATCCTAACTGCTCTTAAGCACAAAAGGGCTGCTAGATCATGAAATTGTCTGAGTTTACCTGCAATTGACTAAGTTGGGTTTTCTAACTATTAGAAAAGAAATTCAGGATAAAAATTTAGCTTAATTGCAGAAAAAATTACAATTTTTGCTTATGTGATTTTGTGACTGTAATTTGTATACACTACATTCTTGAAGCCAAAGGTTCAAAATCACCAGATAGATCAGTAAGTCAGCTTTAAATACTCTAGAAGCCAGCCTTCAGAAGACCTCCAGCCAAACCAGGAAGTGGCATCCAAAGCTGACATGGGCTGACTTCCAAAGAGCAGATAGAGAGGTGAAGAAACAGATGAAAAATTCTGAGTTTGCCTACAAGTGTGGATTCTCGAACAAAGTGTCCTGGAGCCTCTGACACTTTTCCTAGAATATCACCTTTCCAGTGACAGCCATCGCTGTAATTACAATGATAATTGCTTCCAATGTAAAATACCACTTATCTGGCTAGAAGAGCCAGCTGGGTCAAGGCAAAAAACAAAACACAAGACAAAACAAAAAAAAATGTTCAATTGCTTGTTGTCAAATGAATAATGTTATCATCATTAAACCAATTCTAGAGGATAATCTTGTGGAGGAAGGTGGCTTAATTTAGGACTGGCGGGGACATCAAACTAAATACGAGTGTTGTATGTTGTTCCATGCACCAGAAGTCCTTTCTCAATGTTTACAGTGAGACACCAAAAGTAAAAGACAGGGCCCAAGCCCAGGGCATTGGGAGGGAAGCAGGAAGGGACTTAAATGCCACAGAATGAAAGGCAGGATTCCACAGATGTGAGCAATTTATCTCCAAACAAGCATTTCACAAGGCTGAGAAAGGAAAAGAGAGAGAGAGAGCAAGACTCTGCCCCCCATTTTCACAGTGATAAAAGTGGGCTGCCTTTCCCAAGGTCTCTGCCATGTCAGGGTCTTTGTGTGTGTGTGTGTGTATGTGCGCGCACACGAGTGTGTGTCCATGTGTGTCCATGTGTGTGCACGCAAGTGTCTGCACGTGTCAGTATGTGTGTGTACACATGTGTGCGTGTGTGTGTGTCTGTGTGATGTTCTGTTCCAATGTTTCAAAAAAGTTTTCGAAGAATAAAATGTTTGTGTCCTAGTTATAAGCCAGAGTTTCATGGCTAAGGGGAGAGGAGTTGACCAGATTGGTTCTTTTGGTCCTGATATTTTCCTGTGACTTAAAATCCCAGGGCTCCTGTGGGCCTCTTGGTCAGGGGCTCTACACAAAGAGGGATCTCTTGAAGGGCAAGGACTCCTTCCACCAACTCAACAGAAGAAATGAAGTCCAAAAGGGCCTGCGATGAGCTTCCATTCCCCACAGGTGACTCGTGTGGCTCATGAATTGTATCTCAGCAAAGTTGTTAAACAGAAGGTTGTGGAGCATCTGGCTCTGACATATCTAGGGGCCTTGGAGGCTCTCACAGCACCCCAAAAAACCACACTCCCACGCTGGGCTAGCTCTTCCTGTTTTAACACCTGCAAGGCCACCCTGAGCAAGGGTTTCTGGCAAGTGGTGTGCACATGGCTGTCCATGGCAGAGCACCAGCGGTGGCTCCAGGGTGATGGCGTGGTCACACACAGGGCTGTCCTCACGCATGTAGGGATGATCACAACCACCATGGCCATGTCAACCAGGACAGAAAGCTGCAGCCACTAGCCTCAGGTCTCCGCCAACTTCTCCGGTCTGATCTGCAATGCCAAATCTCCCCATCCCCAAACTCAGATCTCCCACCTGTGATGAGCACTCACAGGTCCATCCAGCCAGAGGGTCCCCAGCCTGGCGATCAGGGCATTCAGCCTTCCCAAGAAGGGGACTCTTCCTGCAACCCCCTGGAACACCAGGAAGCTGGGAAAATCCAACCACACCCACAGCAGCCAGTCCAGGAATCACTTCCAGCCCTCTTCAGATGCCAGGATGGTGTCAAGCAAGAGCCAAGGTGAGCCCAGGGCTCCTAGTGGGCTTGCCTCGGAGAGAAGTGCACAATGATCACGTGACTCTTGAAATCAGCTGCGGCTTCCCAGTGCAAAATGCTGGAAGCCCCCCAGGATAATCTGTGGTGTGGAAACTGAGGACCAACCCTTCACCTTTCCCTCTGGCATTAAGCTTCTCCTTAGCTATTGTGATACCCAAAGCCCTCTGGCTGAGCCTGACCATTGCACAGGCCCTGATGCTCCCAGGTTGTGACAAGAAAGGTACCTGGGTCCTGGAGCAACCTGCATACTGGGCTGGGGTGACCCAGAGTCAGTCCCTGCAGATGCTGTTTTGATCCGGGTCAGATGCTGGACTCTGTTAAAATTTCATGTGAGGAGGGCATGTGGTCTGTTCTAGATCCCTCGTGCACCACTTTGTATTGCAGCCTGTAGTCCCTGTGTGAGGAGTCCCCAACTGACCCCTCATGGTGGACAGCAGCACAGCTTTCTGCCCAAGACGACTTTTTCCAAGCTGCAGGTGCTGCCAGGGTGCTGTGCCCCAATCCTGCCGGGAAGTCCTTTCTCTACACCACACCCCCTTCAGGATTTAGTGGGTGCTGTGGGTTGCCCAGACAATACTCCCGACAACTTTTTCTTCTTCATAGACCCCAATTTTGACTCAGGGCCAAGCAACCCCGCCTGCTGCTCCAGGGCTACACTCTGATTGGCCCGAGTCCAGGATCATGCATTGCCTGCAGTGAGTGAGTGTGCAGGTGGGCACAGGACCAGTGTGGGAAGGAGTCTTGGCTTTTAAGAAAGAGACCAGGAGAGACAGTCCCTCCTCTGAAGACTGTGTCTGGATGCCACAGCCTAAGGGGGACCCAGAGCCCAAGAACCAAACCTGGTACCACCTTCCCTTCCAGTGCTTGATTTGAAAGAATCCGTTTCCCTATCAAATGAGCCAACTTCAGCCGGGTTTTTTCGTTCCCTTGGCTGAAAGTACCCTTATGGCCACCCAATCCCATAAATGCTGGCAATACCCCCTGGCTTTCTGGAGTCCAGTCCTGTTTAGTCTTGCCTCTTCCCACATGGGCGTTTCCTTCTCCTCCTCACCTGCATGCTCTGTGCTTGACCTTCTCCAGCCATCCAGATCTTCAGTAAGAAACTATTGACTCTTCCACCGGAGTCCTGATCCATCCTGCTGGGATGGAGCAGCAGCAGGGGAAGAAACTGTTGTTTACCGAGACCCTGTCCTGGGTCAGACTAGTAGTTTGGCCAGGGGCTTATACATTTTAATTCTTTTCTTTTAAATTTTGAGTCAGGGTTTCTCACTCTGTCACCAGGCTGGAGTGCAGAGGTGTGATCATGGCTCACTGCAACCTCTGCCTCCCAGGCTCAAGGGATCCTCCCACCTCAGCCTCAAGAGCAGCTGGGACCACAGGCATGCGAGATCACGCCTAGCCTTTTTTTTTTTTTTCGTGGAGAGAGGATTTCACCATGTTGTCCAGGCTGTTCTCGAACTCCTGGGCTCAAGAGATCTACCCACCTTGGCCTCTGAAAGTGCTGGGATTCTAGGCAGCAGCCACTATGCCCAGCCTACACATTTTCATTCTTACCATCACCTCAGGGATCATTATTATTCTGATTTTACATGCATGGTCACTAAGGCTCAGAAAGGTTAAGTGACTTTTCCAATGTCACAAAGTTGGCAGTTAGTTGGCAGAAATAGAATCCAATTCCGGAGACCAAGTCCTGTTCCACATGGGACATTCCATATGGCTGCATTGGCACCTGCATCCCACCACTCCACTCCTCTTCTTCAGTGTCCCCTGCTCTTCACCACACTCTGCATCCTGATGTGGCTTCATGTTGATGATGGTGATGATGGTAATGATGCGGGTGATGGATGATGGTGATGATTGATGGTGATAGTGATGATGATGGTGATGGTAGTGGTGTTGATGGTGATGGTGGTGGTGATGAATAATAGTGATGATTGATGATGGTGTTGGTGATAGTGTTGATGGTGATGCTGGTGATAATGCTGGTGATGACTGTCATGGTGATGGTGGTGATGGTGTTGGTGACAGTGATAGTGGTGATGATGGTGGTGGTCATGGTGGTCAATGGGGTTGATGGTGATGCTGGTGATGGATGGTCATGGTGATGGTGGTGGTAGTAATGGTGATGATGATGGTGATAGTGGTGATGATGGTGATGATTGTGGTGGTTATGGTGGTAGTGTTGATAGTGACAGTGATTGTGATAGTGATGGTGGTGGTGATAGTGGTGTTGGTGATGATTGTGGTGGTTATGGTGGTAGTGTTGATGTGATAGTGATGGTGGTGTTGATGGTGATGGTGGTGATGATGGTGGTGATAGCGGTGTTGATGGTGATGACGGTGATGGTGGTGGTGATGGTGTTGATGGTGATGGTAGTGGTGATGGTGATGGTTTTCTGCATCATTCATTCTTTGGAGGAATGAATAGAATGCAACCAGTGTAAGGCCCCTAAACCAGATGGCTCAGGAGGGGAACCAGAGGCTTTCATGTGGGGGTAACTATGGAGATGATTTCATGATGGCAGAGGAGCTATGATCAAGGTGGCTACTGGGGCTGTGGTGGGAACTGTAAGGGTTTCCCAGGGGGTTGGGGTGGTGGAGACAGAGGCAGCTTTGACCTTGGCAAGATGGACTCCAGGAGTGAGCACAGACAGGATTGCAGGAGAGGTTGTATTAGCCTGACTCCTGAGATTCTGGAGCAGTTTTTCTTCTTGTATCCAGTGTTACCTTCATTACTTTGTAACCTTCCAACTCCTGATCACCCACAGGTCTTTTTGTGCCAGACTATGTAGTAATTGTCCAACCTCTGGTTCCCATTAAAAAACACCATTTTAGTTTTAAAAATAAAACCTCTGTGTGCATGTGTGTGCGTGTGTATGTGTGTGCGCGCGTGTGTATTATATAATTCAGGATGGAAAATGCAGAAAAGACTCTATGGGTTTCTTTCATCTTCATATTCATTTTATAATAAATTTAATGTTTTCTGATTGTTGAAGTAATACATGCTTATGGCAAACATTCCTAAAATACATAAACATATTTTTAAAATGATGGAAAACATGTGGCTACTGGTCATATATCACATGTAGGGTTAGAGTTGTCTCGGGGTTAGAGTTGCAGAAGCTTTTTCTCCCCTATTTGGATATACATTATTAAAAATCTGTCTTTCTTATACCTTATCAGAGGGCTGGAAGCAGAAAGGCTTCTCTATCTCTGGAAGTTTTCTATATTCTATGTTGCTGGACGACCTGCACAGCATGTTCAGAGAAATCCTGTAGGTTAGAAACACATAAAATCTTAATCTCTCTCTCTCTCTCTCTCTCTCTCTATCCCTCCTTCCTTCTCTTTCTCTCTCTCTCCCCCCTCACTTTGTGTGTGTGTGTGTGTACTCTTATAGAATTCAGGATGGAACGTGCAAAGTGAAGTTGATTCAACTTCCAGTGCTGTTCAGCAGGACTTGCTATTATTTGCAGCCTGTTCACTATTGAAACCCACCCCAGGCCTGTTAGAAACTCAGGTGTTCCTTGTCTATCCTCAGGGCAGGTGCCTTGTCCCTGCCAGGATCTGATCCTATGGCTGCCTCCCTGGTTGTCTGGATCAGGGGGACAAGGGACAGGAAGTTCGAGAAAAGTTTTTAACTAAGGGATGGACATTCTAGATCTTGGACCACTTTCAAGTCAGCTTAGCTTGCTGAAAGCAGTTCTTCCCTTGATAGGAATGAGCATGAGCTGTGTGTGGCCGAGGGCTTGGGACACACCAGGGTAACCTGCCCTCCATCCAGCTGCCCCACTGGAGGGGAGAAGCATCCTTCTCTGGCTCTCAATGTTCTATTTCATATCTCCCAACACTCAGGTTGAATAGTGAAAAGAAAATAATTTCATCAAGGGTTAAGCCAGTGGATTAATTATCCTTCTTTTGTACAATGCTTGGCCAATTACTTTGCATAAAGCAGGAAAATGGGTCAACATAGAGAGGCTGGGTGGACAGCCCCTCTGCAGAGCACACCCTCAGCAAGCAATTCAGGGGGCAGAATTGATGCTTCCAGGGGGCACGTCCTGAGTCCACACCACAGACAGTGATGAGCACACACTCCCATTACTTCTCAGCATGACACACTTGGAGTAACAGCCAGGCTGCAGCTGCTCCCATTTCATCTCTGGAGTTCTGGGCCCAGCCTCTTTCAACTCCCCCTTGCCCAAGAAGGAAAGTTCTTGTTTTCTTTTCTTGTGTTTTCAAGGTTGTACCTGTGAGTTTTGGTAGAAAGTCCTTGAGGCTTCAGGGCTACTGTGCCTCTGGGCCCTTGAACTTGAACGCTCTCTGATTCCAGTCTTCTTTTCTTTCCGGGCACTCGGCTCCTGGTTTCCTTTGAAATCCTCACAGATAAAATGATGAAACAGCCTGGAGGCTGTTGAGGCTGAGTGACTAGCTGAACAAGTACGCCTGAAACATGCTCTGTAAGCAGAGGGGTGTTAACTGCAGGCATCTCCAGCAGAGGGCCCAGCTGCTCGGAGCACATCTGTGTTCTCTATTTGTGTCTGCAACGACTGAATTCAGACATGATCCAGGTGTAGACAACATGTTAGCCTGAGAGTTAAGAGTATGACTGGCATCAAATTGCTGGGTTTAAGTCCAGCTCTGTCACTTACTAGCTCATTGTCCTGGAGCAAGTTATTGACTGTGCCTCAGTTTACTCATCTGTAAGTGGGGATCATAATAGTTTCTACTTGAGAATTGTTGCGAAGATGAAGAGTTGAGACTCAGGAAGCACTTAGAGTTTATTGTGGAGTGCTGGCTGTTGTTACTCTAGTGATCATGCTTATGAATAACAGGCAGTGGAGGGTAGAGACACCAGTGGATGGCAGAAAGACTCAAGGCACAGTGGACAGAATCAGGATCCAGAGGATCTCAATAAGCTACGGTGATGGGTGATTTTCACAATAAATTATTGTGTTCCCAAACCCCCAGCTGCAGAGGAAAAACGTGACTTGGCAGTGGTATGGGTGAAAATGGCTTAGGGGGTTTAACAGTGTTTCATGTGGGACAGCCAGAGGGTGGGTCTCCCCCAGTTAATGCCATCTTACCCAACACCCCTAGAGATAGGTGTGGGAAGAGGGAGAGCATTGGCCTCAGCCTTGGATACACAGACCACACCTGGACTCCAAAAAAGGAGTCTAGAGGCAGGAATGTGTACAGAGGAGTGAGCTGGTCACAATAGGGCTTTGTGGCATGTGAGCCAGTCAAAGTGACTGGAGCTGCTGTGACAGGTAAGCCCCTAACCACAGAGACCCAGCACAACCGCTTATGGCTTGCTTACCTAGGAGGGGCTCCTGAGTGGAGATCAACCCTCCCCTAGCAGTGACCCAGGGCAGCTTCCCTTTGTGCAAGAGCATGGAGGACTGTGAGTGGCCACATGCCTTCTGCTCACATTCTAGAACTCCTGTGGCCACACCTACCTGCAAGAGAGGCTGGAAAGTGCAGAAGAAGAGAAGAGGAGCCTGGCGATCAGTCAGCAGCCTCTGCCACCTTGCACAATATGAAGGAGGTCCAAGAAATTGAGGATGTTGAGCCTAAGAAGTGGACTCAAGATGTGTCTTCACTCACTCAGATGTGTCTTCACTCAGAGTTGGGAAAGAGGGGATCATCTTTGTTTTGTGCCACTCCAAAGGGGAGATGCAGAACCCATGGACAGATGTAGGGAGGCAGGTAGGGTGAACAGCTGTCCCTATCTGGCTTTAGCACTGAAGGTTCACTCTCCTGGGAAATCCCTCAGCCCAGGGCAGACTGGGATGGGCTGGCCCTCCTAGCTTGGGCAACTTTAGGTCCACACAAGTGTATCTATGCTGAGAGCTCTCCAGGAAAACACTCCTCCCCACAAACCTCTACCCTCTGAAATATGAGTTGAAATGCTGTTGGCTGTAACTTCAATGTTAATGAACCAACTATATATATATGCACATATGTATATAAATATATAGACACATTATATATATCTAATTAGTTGTCTTTAAACAGAAATACACATAAAACAAGATTACATATCGATCAGTAGGCAAAAATGTGACCAGAGGCTTGCAGGAACCTAACCCTGTATTTCCTGTAGGGGCAGTGGTTCAATGTTTGCTAATTCAATGTTTGTGGTGACTTTATAGAACAGAACTACCAAAAATAAGGAGAACCAATTGTATATCAATACAATGGAATACGATTTGGTCATAAAAAAACAGTGAAGTGCTGATGTGTGCTAAACATGGATGAACCTTGGAAACATTATGCTAAGTGAGAAGCCAGACACCAAGACCACATATTGCATGGTTCCATTCATGGGAAATGTCTGGAATAGGTCAATCTAGAGTGACAGAAAGATTAGTGGTTGCCTAGGGCTGAGGGAGTGGGAAGCTGGAGACTTGGGAGAATATGACAGCTAAAGGGAAAAGGTTTGTTTTGTTTTGTTTTAGGTGGTGAGATGTTCTAAAATGGACTGTGGTGATGGTGGCACCTGTCTGTAACAGTACCAGAAACCACCGAATTATACACTTTAAATGGGTGAATTGTGTTGTATGGGAATTATATTTCAGTAAAGCCATTTTTAGAAAGAAAAAACCCCTCCCTCCTGGGGAACTCACAGGAGGAAGCAGAACAGGGCATACCTGGCCAGCACGGCTCTCACCTGTGTGCCTCCCACACTGGGGCTTTGACAAGCCCTGCCCTTTCCGGGCAGGCTCCGGGAGGGGCTCAGTCCCCACACCTCCCAGGGAATGCTGTCCAGCTGAATTCCCTCATCACAGAAGAAAGACTCTGGCAGAAGGAACCACAGGTGGCATGAGTGGCCCGGGAGAGAGTAAGCTCCTCCTTCTGTAATTGTCTAAGCACAGGTTGGTGGAAATGCCGGGAGGGGATTCAAGCAGCTGACGGCAGAGATTCCAGGTGACACAGTTCTAAGGTTTCTTCAAAGAGTCTTGAACCCATCAGGAATGCTTTTGATCACAAGTAACAAAACAGCTGACCAACAGGCACTGGGCAGTGAAGAAAGGCTGTCAGCTCACGCGGCCAGAAGTCCAGAGGTGGGAGGTCCCAACTGGCACAAGTGCAAGAGGATGGGTGTTGGCACCAGACTTCCTGGTTACCTGCTCTGCCACCCACAGCACATGGCTGTCCATGCCAAGCCTGTCACCTCATGCTCACAAGATGCCACCATGTTCCAAGTATCACATCATCACACAGAAGCGTTGGAGGCCGAAAGTTGAGGAAGGTGCAGGAAGGTCTTTTCCCTACATGTCTTTGTCTTGTATATGAAGAAAAATAAAAGTATTTCCTAGAAGCCCCATCAGCAGGCTTGCTCTGTGTCTCATTGGCCACAATTGGGTCCCATGCTGAGTCCTGGGCCAAACATGGGGTTACAGTGATTAGTTTGGACCAGGCACAGTGTACCTTGGGTGGATGAAATTATGCAATCGATATCCCTCTACCTAAACCCAATCCAGCTTCTACTACAAGGGAAGAATGGAAAAGGGGAATGGCTGTTGGGTGAGCTGTGAACAGTATGGTTGAATGTCGTAGAAAGTAGAAAAAAAGACTGACGGTGTTCTCTTGCAGGAATACTATTTTGACACTTTGCAGAACTACCAGAAAAGTAAAGACTTCAATGTTTGCAATTATGAGTTCTAAATCTAACCAAGTTCTAGTAGCTGTAACCCCAAAGCTCCTAGGGCTTAAGATACCAGAGCCGGCCTGAAGAATAACAGTGCCAGCACCTCTGCTTCTCCATCGAGCATTTCCTTGGTACAAGAAGGTGAAACTTTTCATTGTGTTATTGGAAATATATCACGAGGCCACCGTCTTGCCTCGGCATGGCCCCTTCATTAGCAGGTTCTTCAGATGTGGAATGCAATTTGGAAGTAATCTGTTTGCTTGGACACGGCTGAACGATGGCTCCTATCTGGAGACAGCTGGTGCTTCTGCGACAAGAAGTCGATGCCTTCTGCATGTGTGAGACTCAGAGACACACGCCCTAATGTGCTCACCATGTCTTGTCAATATAGCAAAGCAGCTGCAACCTTCTAAAAATTAATTGTTTCTGGATCATTTGCATTTTTTATAGTTTGCCAACAACAGATAGGGAGAGGGGAGGGAATTTATTAATGTTTGAAGAAATTCTCCAAAAGGGGAAGAAGTGAGCATTTTTAGCGGGACCCAGAGATGCTCATCTAAATATGACATGGCATTACCTTTCAAGCTGCCTCTCCTGGCAAGCCCCTCTGAAGGGAGAACTGATATACAGCTCTAAATGTAGACAGCTGCTGCAGGCCTCCAGAAACTGCCTGGGGCTTACATTATTTTATTTGGGGTCTACATTATGGTTCAGTAACGGCCATTTTCAGAAAACAACCGAGGCAATTTCAGGATTCACTGTCACAATAGGCCCACTAAAAATAAAGTCAGCATAAATAGATTAAGAAATGGACAGAATAACAAGGCATAAAGAATGAGAATGAATGTGCCCGCTGCAGATGACAGGGCAGCACGCTGTGTGGGGAGCTGGGGAGCGACGAGAGGGAAGGTTGGAGCTTTATCTGCTGACTCCGTGGTTTCCAGATGTTTTCTGACTGTGGGGAGGTTTATTTCACAGGGACAGTCAGCCCCTAATCTAATTCTGCATTAGCGGCAGTGGAGGCTCTATATGAAGTGGGGAGAACAGCTTTCATTGTGGCATTCATTTTTTCATGGCTGATACCTCTTAAAAGACAGAGTGGGCCAGGCTCCGTGGCTCACACCTGTAACCCCAGCACTTTGGGAGGCCAAGGCGGGTGGATCACCTGAGGTCAGGAGTTCAACATCAGCCTGACCAACACGGTGAAACCCCATCTCTACTAAAAATACAAAAATTAGCCAGGCACAGTGGTGGGTGCCTGTAATCCCAGCTACTTGGGAGGTTGAGGCAGGAGAATCTTTTGAACCCAGGAGACGGAGGTTTCAGTGAGCCAAGATCATGCCACTGCCTTTCAGCCTGGGCAACAGAGCAAGACTCTGTCTCAAAAAAAAAAAAAAAAAGAAAAAAAAATCGTACGTCTTCCATAGCTGGATCCCTAGTCCCAAACATGAGTTTGGAGAAGGAAGAGATACAGTGCAGAAGGAAGTAAGTTGGAAAAAAAGAAAACTGTTTTTAATTCAGTCATGTCATTTGGAGAAAACGAATCTCTTTAGAAAACTGGCAGGAGAGAAAAAGATAAAAACTATCTGCTATATACTTACTGTGCAATCCTAGGTCAGCTCATACCGTGGTAAGCTCGGGGAGATGGACTCGTTCTGATCTGGGGGTCCAAGCAGTCTTACTCAACTGGTTAATCACAGAGCTCTGGTTGGGGCTTCCAGCCGCCACTCGTCAGGATCGCTGGAAAACACCATGATTTATTTTCACGTCTGGTCAGGCCGGGAATGCCAGAGAGAAGCAGCCAGGACGCCTGGTGTGGCCCCCAGTTCCTCACTGTCTCGCCCTTCGCTGATTCTACAGCTTTTGTTGAATAGAACAGAGCAACAGATACTGCTTCTATGGCAACATTTCGTGGAATTTTCTGCAAAGTCATTTCCCAACCGGGTTCCCTGGTGTTAATAGGTATTAGGTGGGAAAAAAAAGAGTTCTCAGCTTAAGTACGTTGCAAAAATGTTGAATTTAGCTAAGCAGGTGAATCTCCTTCAAGACTTCTCAGCATCTTTGCTAAGGTGAAGTGCACTGTGAATCTTACAGAAGGGATAAAGTGGACAGCATTTCTCCAGTGAATCTTAACATTAAAATTGTCCCTTTGGAAAATATTTTCCATGGAACACCTTGGTAGGACTCTCTGGAAATGTGTTTCGTCCTAGATACAAACCATATGATTTTCAGTTGATTGAATATAAGAATGTTAGGGAACACAGCTCTTTACGTTTCTGCCTGGCCAGGACCAATTTTCTTTAAAAAAGGAAACTTTTTATTATTATTTTTCCAGTTCAGTACTCATTCAGTTATCTCCAGGGGAGGTGACTTAAAGAGCAGAAACGATGACACTGAGTTCTCCAGGCTGGGAAAAAAGAGGACACTAGGTCAGCCCAAACCATGCCTGGTGGCAGATGCCTGCCCACGCCCCTCCATGCCGCGCTAGTGTTTTGGCAGACATTCATCAGAGGTCAAAGTTAAATCAATGAAATGAAGCTCTGCTGTGGAGACATTTAATCATTTCATTAAGCATGCTATTGTGTCCAGGTGCTTTGCCAAGTATAGTGCTGGTTATGGCTTCATCTAATTCCTAACTGCTGGGAAATGCAGCCAGCAGCCCTCAGACGCTCGTGCTCTGCCTCCCCAGGCAGCTGCTGGAGAGGCGGCCAAGACGGGCTGCTGGAGGAGTTCACCTTCCGTGTATCCCAAAGGCAGACAGGGTCTTCTTGTCAAGTTTCTCTTGAAGGTTCTCCAGCCTGATTGGAGTTAAGGGAAGGCAAGGATGGGGCAGGAGTGGGAGGAGGTGGAGGGGCTCTGAGGACTCCAACTTGGCCAGGGTTTCAGAGCATCTTGGGCATGCAGAACTGTGGTCCACAGTGGGGAGTGCTCTTCCCATGATAGGCTTTCTGGGAGATATGGTGTGGGGGACTCCCCCCACCTCTCAGAGGCCTGTGCACCCATCTACAGCCAACCTCCACTGGGACAAGGCTCAAGGAACGTCAGGGTATAGAAGATCAGTCAGTGCCTTTCGTGGTGGGGACCCCATACAGTGAACAGTGCCCATGGATGAGAGTGGGGGACCCTGTCTGGGTATAATGGGGAGGAGTTTCAGGCAATGAAAGCCAGGAGCAGAGAATTCTAATACAAGATTATAAAATGAATTGAGATGCTCCCTGGAATAGACCCCTCATCACATAGGTGGTTCACTGATTTTCAACAAAGGTGCAAAGGCAATTTTCAATAAATGATACTGAAATAACTGGACACCCATATGCAAAACATGGGACCTCTATGCAGACTTTGAATCATATGCCAAACTTAGCTTTGAAATGATCCTGGACCTCAGTGTAAAATCTAAACTATAAAACTCCCAGAAGAAAATGTAGGAGAAAATTTTGTGACTTTGGTTTGGCAAAGGTTTCATAGCTACAACATCCAAACGCATGATCCATAAGAGAAAAAAAAAGTGATAAATTAGACTTGTTCAAGATTTAAAACTTCTGCTCTTCAAATGACAATGTGGCTCACACCTGTAATCCCAACACTTTGAGAGGCCAAGCTGGGCTAATCGCTTGAGCCCAGGAGTTTGAGATCAGCCTGGGCAACATGGTGAAACCCCATCTCTAGAGAAAATACAAAAAAAATTAGCTGGGTGTGGTGGTGTGCACCTGTAGTCCCAGCTACTCATGAGGCTAAGGTGGGAGGATCACCTGAGCCCGGGAAAGTTGAGGTTCTAGTGAGCTGTGATCATGACATTGTACTCCAGTTTGGGTGACAGAGTGAGACCTTATATCAAAGAAAAAAAAAAAAAAAGACAGTGTTAAGAGAACAAAAACACACGCTATAAATTGGAACAAAATATTGGCAAAATACTTATAAAGGACTTGTACCTAGAATATAGTTGTTAAACCCTCAAAATAATAAAAAAGAAAACAGTGCAAAAACAGCAGAAGATTTGAACAATTTGCCAAATTGTCAGATAATGTCAAAGAAGATATATAGATGGGAAATAACCACATGAAAAGATGCTCAAAATCATTGGTCTCTAGGGCAATGCAAATTAAAACCACTCCCACCTGCTAAAATGGGTAAATTAAAAGGAACAACCCTACTAAGTTCTGGTGAATACACTGAGCAGGGGGATCTCAACTCTGAGTCACAAATCATTTGGTTACTTTCTAGAAAAAGGCATTTTGGAGGAGTGCAATATTACAAAATAACAGTCTGTTTGATGTCAGGAACCTAAAACTCAGTGTCTGGGGTCCACAATCCCAGGAAGACAGTATTATCCTTATCATCCCTGTTTAACAGACAAACTGAGACCTGGAGAACTTGGATGACAAAATGAGTTCATGGTAGGGATTAAAAGCAGGTGGATGAATTCCCCAGCCCACTGCCTAAGCATGGCCTCAGTCAGCTACACACCTAAAGACCACATGAAAAGAAACACCACACCAGCAAGGACAATGAGAACCGCCCCACCCCCAGACACACTGCTAACACCCGGACATTCTGCATCCGTATTCACCAGAACATGGTATGATTGGGCCAGGCATGTTGGCTCACATCTGTAATTCCAGCACTTGGGAGGCTGAGGCTGGTGGATCACTTGAAGTCAGGAGTTCAAGACCAGCCTGGGCAACATGGTGAAACCCCCATCTCAACTAAAAATACAAAAAATTAGCCTGGCGTGGTGGTACATGACTGTAATCCCAGCTACTCGGGAGGCTGAGGCAGAATTGCTCGACTCGGGAGGCAGGAGAATCGCTTGAACCTGGGAGGCAGAGGTTGCACTGAGCGGAGATCGCACCACTGCACTCCAGCCTTGGCAACAGAGCCAGACTCTATGTAAAACAACAACAACAACAACAACAAAAACTTGCTATGGTTGCTTACTCTATTACACAGAAATCTGGGCTAAAAAGGAAACCTTTAAGAAGTTTGGAAAGAAAGAATATCTCTAGAAATAAAAAGTAGGGATTGTCAGGGAATCTTTTTCTGTATATAATTTCTCATTCCTCGCTACCCTCAACCAGAAGGGGGGAAAAAAGTTAAATATAGACTATTGGGATACTTCCAGACTTGAGCAAATAGACATTCGGAAGATCGCTGAGAGTTACAGAAAACTGAGAAACCAATCAAAATTGTGTTCTTTGATGACTGAGTATTCACCCGGTACTATTCTAAAGGCTTTATAAGTGATAATGCCATTCAATCCCTGCAGGAAGGCATTATTAGCCAGATTTTAAAGATGATTAAACCAGCCATCAGAGAGGGTAAGTGATTGCCTAAGGTCACACAGCTAGTTGTTGGTAGAGCTGGGATTCAAATCCAGCTTTGTCTGATATCAATGGCTAAATTTTCCATCCCATCACTGCCATTACCAATAAGCAAATAAACAGCCCTACCTGGGCAGGTTTGTGTCCTGTCTCTATCCTATTTGTCCTTCATGTTTACATAGTGGTACCAGATGTGCATCCACAGCTCTGTAATTTCCAAGGACCTGCCTGTCCTTCCCCTCCCAACCTGCTGGCGGTTTACAAATGCTTCCCAGGCACCATATAGGGTCGTTATCTCTCCTCTCTCTCTGCGACTGCACCTTGGCCTGTACCCTGACTCTAGATAGAAACCTTATAAATGGTTAGTGATTACTCCAGCCCCAGACAAGCAAAGCTGCCCTGGCCCGAGCCCCCTAAAGGCCTAAGCGGATTAATACCACCTCGGCAAACCTCCAGACCGCCCAGGATTGGGGGCAGGGGTATGCTTCAAAATTTCTTCTCTGGTCAGCTGTGAAAATGAGTCCATGTCCAACAAACAGCATTGCTCCATGTGAGCAGCCGTCAATGCATTTGGCAAGAATAAGGAGTTGGAACACACTGGTGATTATTTTTAATTGAATGGGCCTCGTGGCTGTAACAAAAATCAATGTATTTCTGACGCGGCTGTGGATACACTGATACATCTCGGCCCTGTGGCGCTCTGGCGGCCAAAGGAGACCAGCGCCCCACAGAGCAGCTTTGTTTTGGCTTTGGGGCCCCGAGGACCAGAGGCTCAGGGCTTCCCCACAGCAAGGCCACAGGACCCCGCTGGTGGGAGGGCCGGGGCCCCGTGCTGACCAGACCAGATAGAGGACCCCATTGGGGGATGGGCCCCGCGGTGCGGGAGAAGCGGGTCGGGGAAGGAGGGGACTGCACAGGGGACCGCCTGCACCCTCCGCTCAAGCTGTAAGCTTGGAGGGTTTGCGTTTCATGGAAAGTGCAGAGGCCTGCTGAGCATTTGCTACTTGCATCAGCAGTGACGACCTGCCCACGCAGGACAGGGCCAGGCAGGGGGCTTATGAGCCAGAGAGCCTTTTAACGCTTTCATTTCTGGCTGGAATCACCGTTGTGAAATATTAAAACCAAACAACAGAACATGGCCTCCCTGGTGTGATGAAAAGCACGTGGTTCTTATCCCTGCTGGCAGCTGCCCAAGATCTTGGAGGAGATGGGGTTGCTCTCTGGGGAGACTGGGGTTTGTCTTTCTTGGGGGGAGAGTGGGGGTTGTCTGTGAGCAAAACAGATCAGACAAGTGTTCTATGGAGCCAATTTTTTAAATGATGCATTGAGGGAAAAGAAAAGTAATTGGATACCCATCCAAGGCTTAAGGAACCCTTGAAGCTGGTTTAAAGGTTTTTCTCAAGAAAGACAATAGCATGGGCTCTCTTGTCGTCCGGCAGTTCATGGACAGGGTGAGGCCTCCGTGCAGCTCACATGGAACAATGCTGTTTGTTGAACACGGACTCATTTTCATAGCTGATCAGAGAGGACATTTTGAAGCACCCCCCTGCCCCCAATCAGGAGAGGACCCCGAGTCTGGAGAGCATTCCTCCAGGAGTGGCCCAGGAGCAGGTAAGTGCCGCAGGCAGATCCCGGGGTGCAGACCGCAGACTGCAGCACCGTTTCTTCCACAGCTTCTGCAGAGAAGTGTTTTCATGCACACAGGAGCTCAGAGAGTGAGCAGCCACCATCTCAGTGACGTGTCTTTTGAGGATTTTTGGAAGCTGCTTCTAGACCACAGTACAGCCTCACTAGCAATAAAAGGAGAAATTCCCTGGAGTGCCAGGAATGCTACTGCCATTCCCGTGAACTGTGTCACCTGCCGCCCCCGTGTCCTAATTGAAAAGCTCCCTGTTTACACTCAACAAAATCAATAACAATTTAAACTACTTTATGGTGAGCATGATTTCTGTTTCTAATCCCTCTTTTTATTTTTTTTTTTCTCGAGACAGTCTTTCTCTGTGTCCCAGGAGTGCAGTGGCACAATCTCCACCACTGCAACCTCCATCTCCCGGGTTCAAGCGATTCTCCTGCCTCAGCCTCTGGAGTAGCTGGGATTACAGGCATGTGCAACCATGCCCAGCTAATTTTTGTATTTTTTAGTAGAGACAGGGTTTTGCCATTTGGTCAGGCTGGTTTCGAACTCCTGGCCTCAAGCAATCCACCCTCCTTGGCCTCCCAAAGTCCTGGGATTACAGGCATGAGCCACCTTGCCCGACCTCTAATCCTTATCTCTGGGGTTTAGTATAAACACGCACTGGAAAAAGAGATCTCAGCCTTCAGGCACCCCCTAAACCCACCTGAGCCTGCTTTTCTGCAAACACCCTTGACATCTCCATTAAGAGCCCGAGGGACCTCTGCTTGTAGGCTGGGTTGTATTTTCTACAAAGCCCCTGATTTTCACAGCCACATAAGTGATTTCTGTCTCAAGGCATTGCTTTTGTGTAGAAATTTATCATATTTTTTCCTCAATCCAGAAGTAAATCTTTTTTTTTTTTTCTGAAAACTTGAAGAAAATCCTTTAAGCTATTTGGACTTATTCGAGCATGTAAAAAGGGTATTTCAACCCATAGTTCAGCTGCTTAGAATGTTCTCAAATAGCCCAAATAATCTGAATTTAAAACTTTGAATTGGGCCTCTTTATATAGCATCTTAAAAAGGTGCCATTGACGAAGAAAAATATGGCCATGAAATAAAGGATATGGGGAGAAAGTGATCCTGCTGGTTACAGTAATAGATTGAGACTCATAAATCTTGGTTTCTATTCTTGGCTTTGGAAAGAATTTATGTGCTCACTGCATTTGGCACATGGCGGCAACAGGGAGATAGACTGGAGGACTTGGTATGAAGGAAATAACATCTTCCTATACACGTTCAATTGTGAAATCCACACACAAGGCACTGAAGACAATGCTTGCAAAGCCACCTTAAAGAAACACAACAATTTGCAAGTCAGATGGGGCCAGCCAGGACTGCCCTGGAGGGTCTCAGAGCAACTGCTGGGAGCTCATATCTGAGCAGGGGGAAGAAGAGGAGGGAAGGGGGTGGGAACTGAGGAGAAGTGGGGTGGGGTGGGATGGGTGTGGGGTGGCCTGAAGCCTTCTGCTTCAGGGGAAATAGTAGAGTGTCCCTGGCTGACTGGGGATCCAAAGCTCTGCTCTGCCAGTTCTGACCTGTGCAATCTTGAGTCAGTTACCTAACGTGGTGTCTCAGTCCATTAAAGCCCCTATAACAAAGGGTGCAGCTTGGCTGAGTACTGGTGATGGCTGTCCAAGTTGCAGGTGGCAGTCCTCTCCTTGTGTCCTTTATAAAGGCACGAATCCCATTCATGAAGTCCCCACTCTCATGACCTAATCTCCTCCCAAAGCTCTCACCTCCTAACGCCATGACACTGGGGAAGAGGATCTCAACACATGAATTTGGAGGAGGACACAAACATTTAGTCTATAACACCTCAGTGAGCCATAATAGCTTCATTTGGGAAAGTGGAGACAACAGTTCTTAACTCATGGAATTAAAGGAGGATAAAACGTGTATACCTCACTGAGCAGTTAGGAAGAGGTGGTGAGGACTGTGCTGGTAGGGGTGGCAGTGATAATGGTGAGGTGATTGCCATTGTGGTACTGGTGGAATGGTTATAGTGGCGGCGGTGGTGGGCCTATCATCAGTGCAGAGATGGCCAGGTCCAGGTTGGCAGAGCCTGTTGCCATGATCAATGCCCATGAGCCAAAGAAACCAGGAACACATAGTTGAATAAAGTTGGGTTTCTGGGTACTTGTTGCCACAGGGGAAACTGCACACCACAGGGAAACTTGGGGTGTCTCAGTAAGAGGGTGGTGGGTGACCTTGTTATAGGAGTTGAGCTAATGTTAGGTGACTTGGGGAGCATTTGCTCTGGATTGGGTATGATTGGTTATCACTAGTTTTTATCCAGGATGAGAAGGGATAGAGCGAGCTAAGGCTGTCATTGGTAAGGAAGTAGCCATCATTGACATTGGATGAGAGGGAGGCACATGTGCTTGTTTTTGTGGTTTGAATGGTATGCTATGTGTGTCTGTGTTCAAACGTGATTACCTTGTTTGAACAAGTGGCCTTGTTTTTTTCTCCCCCATCCAGTCACAGAGTTGCCTTGTTCAATGTTGGTGTCCAGGAAAATTGTGTTTGTTCAACAAAAGACCATCATGGCGGAGTGGTGGCCGCCAGGCTGGCTCCCAGCTGACAGCTGGCAGGGTCCGCCTATTTGTTCCTCACCCTCTCACCCTGGAGTCCCTGCTGCAGTTCATTGCTCACCAAGAACCTCTTGGATTAGAATGGGGTTTCCCACGTGTGGGGCCTGCAGGGGACAATTGCGGTCAAAGGGATCTGAGTATCCCAGACCCCTGTGGCAATAGTAGTGTTGAACCATATGAAACTGCCACTTTTATAGGGCAGAAGCATTCAAATATTGGCAATTTCCCACAGTAGAGCCGAAATATTTATCACCATGAGTTAATACATTGTTATCCTGCAGCCCACCATAACAGTTTCCTGTGGGCCTCCTGCGAGAGGAAGCCCTCTGTCTCCGGGTGAGAACAATTTGGGGTTTCTGATCCTCTAAGGCAGAGAGTTGAACCTTAAACCACACTCAAAATTATCAAGGTAATGTGAAACCCTCCAGAAAATACCAGGATTTTCCCCCATGGCACCCTCTTGCATTTATCAGAGGGAACCTGGCTCCGCATCCACTTCTGCCTGTCGATAAGTCAGTTAGCACAAGTTCGTAAGTCTTGTGATTAAATGACTTACGAACCTCTTTGCCCGGGCTCAGGCACTGCCCATCTCTACCCCAGGTGGAAGGGATGGGCACATGAAGGGAAACAAATGAGACAACTCAAGACACAAGGACCTGGGGCCAGGGTTGAGAATAAATGTTTAACTGGAAAGCGGCTGGGGTGTGGACAAGGAAGCCATCCTGGGGCAACATGGGTGAGCTGGGTGCAAGCCTCACGCCCGGCGTCACAGCTTCCTGTAGCTTGTCCCAAGGTCCATTACACACACACACACACACACGCGGAGCGCAGTGACACGATCTCGGCTCACTGCAACCTCTGCCTCCCGGGATCAAGCGATTCTCCTGCCTCAGCCTCCCAAGTAGCTGGGATTACAGGTGCGTGCCACAGCGCCCAGATAATTTTTGTATTTTTAGTAGAGATGGGGTTTCACTATGTTGCCCAGGCCCAATTTTGAACTCAGTAAAATTCTGGGGGCACCTGCAGCTTTAAGTGATCCTGTTGCTTGGCATGAGTTGCCGAGTGCCTGAGTAAGTTAACAAATTCAGGCGAACAAAACCACCTGCGCTGTGAATGGTGCTATTATTATATAGGAGTGTTTGCTGAGGCCAAGAGAAGGAAGCTTGGAGTTTTTCCAAGGCTCTGCCAAGCTGGGCTGCCCCCACTGGTTTGGGCACTTCTGGCCAGAACCAGTCATCCCCAGAAATGTAGATCACAGCTGCTGGACTCTAGGGGAGCCCAGGTTTGGGGAAGAGAAGTGTATTGGTTTCTGTGGCTGCTGTTACCAATGACCACAGCCTTGGTAGTTTAAAACAACAGATGTTCATTCTCTCGTGGCTTGGAGGCCAGAAGCCCTAAACCAAGTGGCCACTGGCAGTGTCTGGCATTCCTTGGCTTGCAGCCACCTCACTCCAGGCTCTGCCTCAGACTCCACATGGCCTCCTCCTCTCCTCTGTTTTCCCCTTCTACCTGTCTCAAATCTCCCTTTGCCTCTCTCTTAAAGGACGCTTGCCACTGGATTTAGGGCCCACGCAGGTAACCCAGGATGATCTCCTCATGTCAGGATCCTTAATTATATCTGCAAAGACCCCTTTTTCAAATAAGGTCATATTCACAGGTTCTAGGGACTAGGATGCACACATATCTTTGGGGGCCACCATTCAACACCCCACAGGTAGCACAGGGCAGCAGCCGGCTTGGCCCGCGGTGCTCCTCCCGAGCGCGCTTCATTAATGGGCTGGTGCTTGGGCAACACCGCAGCATTTTCCAAGGGCAGGTGTCCTTTTCTCCATCCCACCTTGGAAGCCTTCCAGAAGCAGCCAGGCTCCTGTGGGACTGCCCCCACTGCAGCATCTACCTCCATATACACTTCCCGGGATCCCCCTTGGAGACCTGGCTGCCTGGCTCCCCTCCCTCCACCCTCTTCCCCAGCAATTACCCCAAGCTGGCCGGCTGCAAGGTGCTGGGGATCCCCTGGGGTAGGGGGCTGGAGCCCAGTTGAGCCAGACCTTCCCCTCCTCCCTCCCCAGGGCTGGGTCATCGGCCCCTGCACCCTGGAGTGCAGCTCCCACGTGGGGACACCCTCACAGCCCATCAGCCCTCCCCCAAAACACACACTCACTCACGCTGGCTGCTCGTCCCCTGGAAAGGCTCCTAATCCCTTCGGCAGTGACTAAGCACCTTCCAGTCACTGCTCCAGCCATTAATTTAAGTGCGGGCGCGGCCTGGCTGTGCCGTTCTCCTGGAGCGCCAAGACTGTCCGCGCAGCCATTGATTTAGGAGACAATATCACTTGCTTCCAAGTTTATGAGGCAATAAACAGCCCCCGCATATTGATGAATGCCGAGGTGTTTGCTCAGCACATTTGCTGTGCGCATTTATTACGAGGGCTGTGCTTTAAAGCAAATGAAACTGCAACTATTTTCATTTCCTCCGGTAGGGCCGGCCCCTCCCCCAGCGGTTGTCCTAATCTATTTGATCCTGGATCCCTCTTCCCTGGGTACTGGGCTGCAACCCTGTGACCAGCCGAGACGCACACCTGGTCACTGCAAATACCCCTGTTTGCTTAGGCCTTGGGGAACCTCAAAGGGCCCCAGACACAGGGCTGGGAGGGTCTGGAATAAGAGGGGCAATGAAGAGTCTGCATTTCCAGGGCCCCACCCTCAAGGCCTCGCTCCAGCCTTGCCTCCTCCTCCTCTCTGGAGAGGAGCAAGCTTAATAAAAATAGAACCCGCCAGCCACCAGCATCTCCTCCCCTCGGGCAGCATCACACACCAAATAAAACTCCTTTTAATCTTAAGAAGCTGGGACGCCTACAAGGCTGGGCTGCTAGTCCATAAAGATGAATCTTAGAGCATTTACTAGTTGGAATGCCCTGTGAATCGAAACTGGTTTATGTATAAAATATTAGGACGGCTCAGAGGAGGTGGCGAGCCTGTGGGAGCGACCAGAGGAGATTGATTGCGAACTTTGTGCCAACGGAGCAGTTCCCTGCAAGCCGAACAGAGAACAACACTTGAAAAATGTATCAGATTAGCCCCAACACAAAGCTGATTTATAGCCGCGGTAATCCGCATCTTGCCGTCCATTTCGGTAATAGAGAGAGATTAGGATGGTGGTGGGGCTTTGTTGGGTTTCTCCAGCTCAATCCTCCTCCAGCCCCCAACCCCACAATGAATCCTGCAGTAAAATCAGGAGTTAGCAGTTTCACCAGACATTCAGATGTGGAGGGTGTTGAGTTTTGAAGCATTTTTGAGTTTGGCATGAAAACTGACTGGATGAGGAATTTGTTTTTAAAAATCTAATAATATTGATTGCTTAAAATCACAAAGAGTCTCCTGGGAAGATGGAGGAGGCAAGTTCCCCAGTAGACCCCAGGCTGTGTTTAAAAGAGGTGTTGGAGCTGAGTGGCTCCCCTCCAGAGGCACCCACGTTGCAGCCCACCTTGAGCATAACCCCAGCCCATACACATAGCATTTTGGGCCACCTGAGTTGGGAAAGACAAGGATAGAGCCTACTTTGAGACAATGACATTCACCCCCACCTGTCACTGGCTACTTGTCTATTCAGTAGACATTTGAAGATATGTACAAAGCACCATTCTAGGTCCCTGGGAGCTGTAGAATGTGGGGGTGCCCTCCTACTGTTGTTAAATGCCATGTGGGAGCTTTGAGGAAGATCAGGGGCACTGCCCTCCACAGCCTTACAATCCCCGCTGGAACTGGGGCACAGGAGCCAGATAGATCAATAAATATGGAACACGCACCAAACCAAAGAAATGACAACTGGCATCATGTCAATCAAGGGCAAGGGAGAGAGATCGAGAACTCCTGGGGATGGGATGAGATGTGATTGAGGAAACTTCTCTTTCTGTGCAAAGGGCTCCTGGGAAGAGCGGGAGATGGGAAGATGCGTGACTGGACCTGGCCTCTCCACAGGACCTGCCTGCTGATATGTTCTGCTTCTCTGGAAGAACCACGACCCCTAAAAGCTGTCTTTGAAACCTTTCTTCAAAGCAAATCTCATTCCCAAGCTTATTGTTCTAAGAAATAGTTTAGAGAGTCCTCTTTTCTCCCATTGCTCATACATGCACAAGACTGTTCAGGACTCCCTGCCAAAGTCTGATTTGCCTGAGCACGGCAGGAGGTCTGCCCTCTGCCCATCCACCTCATCAACAGATGAATCCCTCAGGCCTGGGAGGAGGGGCTGCTCTTAGGTTGGAGGGTGGGTAATCCCATCACCCGGAAGGACTACCAGCTGCCATAGCTCTGGGCGTGAGCACTGGTTCCTGCCCTATAGAGCTGACCACGGAAGAGGGGCAGGGACAGCTGCCCTTGGGGGCGACTAACAGGATGGGGTGATGAGACATGCTGTGCACCAAAACACCCGGTGCAGACAGGAGGTATAGACACAAGGAGATTCTGGTGATAACACTGGGACCCAATTGCTCAAAGAGAGATGTGGGGTGACCACTCACTACCATCACTAACATCACCCTCATCCCCACCATCACCACCATCATCATTATCACCATCACCCTCATCCTCACCACCACCATCACCACCAGCACTAACATCACCCTCATCCCCACCGTCACCACCAGCACTAACATCACCCTCATCCCCACCGTCACCATCAGCACTAACACCACCCTCATCCCCACCGTCACCACCAGCACTAACATCACCCTCATCCCCACCGTCACCACCATCACTAACATCACCCTCATCCCCACCGTCACCACCAGCACTAACACCACCCTCATCCCCACCGTCACCACAATCATCACCATCACCCTCATCCCCACCATCTCCACAAGCACTAACATCACCCTCATCTCCACCGTCACCACCATCACTAACACCATCCTCATCCCCACCGTCACCACCATCACTAACATCAGCGTCATCCCCACCGTCACCACCAGCACTAACACCACCCTCATCCTCACCATCACCACCAGCACTAAAACCACCCTCATCCCCACTGTCACCACCATCATCATTATCACCATCACCTTCATCCTCATCATCACCACCATCACCACCATCACTAACATCACCGTCATCCCCACTGTCACCAGCAGCATTAACATCACCGTCATCCCCACCGTCACCACCAGCACTAACATCACCCTCATCCCCACCATCACCACCAGCACTAACATCACCGTCATCCCCACTGTCACCAGCAGCACTAACATCACCGTCATTCCCACCATCACCACCGGCACTAACATCACCCTAATCCCCACCATCACCACCAGCACTAACATCACCCCCATCCCCACCGTCACCACCATCACTAACATCACCCTCACCCCCACCGTCATCACCATCACTAACATCACCCTCATCTCCACTGTCACCACCATCACTAACATCACCCTCATCCCCACCGTCACCACCATCACTAACATCACCCTCATCCCCACCGTCACCACCAGCACTAACACCACCCTCATCCCCACCGTCACCACCATCATTATCACCATCACCCTCATCCTCACCACCACCATCACCACCAGCACTAACACCACCCTCATCCCCATCACCACCACCATCGTCATTGTCACCATCACCCTCATCCTCACCATCACCATCATTATCACCATCACCCTCATCCTCAACACAGCCATCACCATCATTATCATTGTCACCATCACCCTCCTCCTCGCCACCACCACTGCCACTCTCATCATCACCATCACCATAACCACTATCACCCTTATCCTTACCACCATCACCACCATCATTACCATCATCACCACATTCACCACCATAACCCCCATCACCCTCATCACCCTCATCATTCCCACCATCCTCACCACCACCATCGCCATTACAATCACCATCACCACCACCATCACCACCACCAGCCACCATCGTCACCATCACTACCACCAGCCACCATCGTCACCATCACCACTATTATACTCTCCATCACCACCATCTCAATGGTGCCTGTGGGGTGGGCCCTTTGCTAAGAGCTTCGTATATATCTAGAACAATCCTCACAATAATCCAGTGCCGGAGGGGCCACTATGATACCATTTTATAGATGAGGGTACTGAGGATTAGCGAGGTAACCCTGATAATAAGTAGCAGAGCAGGAATTCAGGCACACGTGGCCTGACCCTGCGTGAGTATTCACAATACAGTAAGTTATCCTTATCACTGGGGGATATTTTCCAAAACCCCCAGGGAATGCCTGAAGCCTTGGATAGTACCAAACCCTATACATACTATATTTTTTCCTATACATACATACATACCTATGATAAAGTTTAATTTGTAAACTAGGCACAGTAAGAGATGACCAACAATAAAATAGAACATTTATAACAACGTATTGTAATAAAAGTGATGTCAATGTGGTCTCCCTCTCTTAAAATATATTACACTGTGGTCACCTATTTTCAGACCACGGTTGACTACTGGTTACTGAAACTATGGAAAGTGAAGCTGTGGATAAACCAGGACTGCTGTACCAAACTGCCCCCTCCTAGGCTCCGAGCCTCTGTTTGCTGCCGTTTTCTTGAATGTTTGACCTGGTGAGATTGATTGATCTTTTGATCAGTTGCTGCTGGTCACAGGCCAGCTGCAGGCGTTGTGAGTGGAGATGTGATTGTACCTCCATGAGCTGTTTGTATCATTCATTCCCCCATTCACTGCTGATCTGAGCCGGGAGGGTATGAAGAGAGGAGGCACGCCCTCCCTAGAGGAGTTCATCCTTTTGACCTTCAGGGTTCAGATGTGGCCACATGGCTGTCCTCACCTGAGAGGATCACACAGGGCCCAGACCAGCGTGTGCCCCCTGTGCTGTGAGAGAGCAGGGGCCGGGTGGCAGGCAGCCCTGCATCGTCATCTGCTGCCTCCCTTCCCCCACCATCAATCTGAATGTTGCACGTACACACACACACACACACACACACACACACACAGCCTACCTACACAAGACAAAACCCCAATTCATTTTGCCAAAGACATTTTCCCTTAGATTTAAAACCCTGTGTAATTTAAGAGATATGTAATTCATGTGTCTGCATTTAAACCATCAAAGTGCTTTTAAAAGAGCTATTTGAAATCTTTGGAGCTTTATGAACCTTTAAAGTTCTTTCTTTGAAACATGGGAATCACACACTGCCAAGGATAAAGATAGTCAAATACCAAAGGGCTAGGGGTGGGCTTGAGACTCGAAATCCCTGACATTTCACTGACAAAACTGAATTTCTCCTCTTTAACATCCACTTCCAATTAGGACGGCAGGCTGCCTGGCATTCTCCATCTCTGCGTGCCCGGGGTGGCGGCGGGGCAGCACCAGGCACCCGGGCCCGTCCGCAGAGCCACCTTCCCCCTCGCACCAAAAGACTCAGGAGCAGGCCCGAGTCTGCGACTCGGGCGCTGCCACGTGCTGAGGCCAGGACTGGTTAAATGCGGGTGCCTGGGCCCCTTGCCAGGGTGGGCTGACTCCGCGGGCCTGGCGGGCCCCGGGCTGCGGGGACCACGAGTCCCCGCGACCCTGACCCTGGGGATGCCCAAGCGCACAAGTGTGGGGACCTGGCCAGGGATGGCTCGGGCGCTGCCCGGCTCATGCCCACCGTCCCTCGCTGTGTCCCTGGCCCCGGGTCCCACGGAAGGAAGGTGAGGGGTGTGGGCGCCCCGGATCCACCTCGACGGGGTGGTTCCCACGGTCCCCGCAGGGCCCTAGCTCGGGCAGTCCCCTCCGAACCCGGGAGGCCGTCGGTGTGCTAGCCCGCTGCTACCCCGCTGCTCCCTGGGGCCTGGCAAGCGCTGTTGAAGGCGGCCGAACCGCCGCACTTCCCTGGTCAGGGCCGGCGTGGGCCCGGGAGGCTGCGTGGCGAGGCCGAGCCCCTCAGCCCGCCTCGGCCCGCAGGTTATCAGGGCGCCCTGGACGCACGGTCCCCGCAGCGCTCCGCCTGGGTGGGGCCGCCAGGGCGGGGGATGTCCCCTGCGGAGCCCGCGGCAGAGCTGTCGGGTCCCTGCCCCCAACTCCGCCGGGTCCGAGGCCGAAGGACCCAGGGTTGCAGGAGGGCTCTGGAGTGGGGCCGCCACCAGAGCCAGCCGTTCCCGCCAGCCCTGCCCCGCGGATGCCACTTCTCCCGGCCCAGGAAGGGCAGTCCCCAGGCGAAGCCGAGCGCGGCCCCGGCGGGCTCCGAGAGCTGGGCGTGTGAAGTCGGGCACCCGTCTCCTCTCCCCTCCGCTCCTGGGCAGCGCCCCCTCCTCTGTGTGCACCCCTGGAAGGCAGGGTTTTACTCCCTCTTCTGCCCTCCCCACTGCTTGGGACCAGCTGCGACTCCCCTCACCCCTCAACACCTCCCAAGGCAGCCACCACGGGGGAGTGAGGATTGTCTGAGGAATCTGACTCTGAGTGTCACTGCGGCCTCAAGCAGAGCGGGGCAGCAGCCCGGGGCCTCGGCTCTGGGCAGAGTCCCATCTTCGGCGGGGAATTGAAGGCTGGGGTGCGCTGCTCTCTCCGCAGCTGCCTGCCCCGCACAGGTCTGTGCCCCACAGCGCCCCGCCTGGGCTCCACCAAAAGCCATCAGCTCGCAAGTTCTAAGTGCTAAGGAATGCTTTTAGAAATGGTTACATTCGGCCGGGCGCGGTGGCTCATCAAGCCTGTAATCCCAGTACTTTGGGAGGCCAAGGCGAGCGGATCACAAGGTCAGGAGATCGAGATCATCCTGGCTAACACGGTGAAACCCCGTCTCTACTAAAAATACAAAAAATTAGCCGGGCGTGGTGGCGGCGCCTATAGTCCCAGCTACTCGGGAGGCTGAGGCAGGAGAATGGCGTGAACCCGGGAGGCGGAGCTTGCAGTGAGCCGAGATCGCCCCACTGCACTCCAGCCTGGGCGTGGGTGACAGAGTGAAACTCATCTCAAAAAAAGAAAGAAAGAAAGAAAGAAAAGAAATGGTTACATTTGGTCGGGCGTGGTGGCTCACGCCTGTAATCCGCCAACACTTTGGGAGACCAAGGCAAGTGGATCACAAGGTCAGGATGATCGAGACCATCCTGGTGAACATGGTGAAACCCCTTCTCTAGTGAAATTACAAAAATTAGCTGACCATGGTGGTTCATGCCTTGATCCCAGCTACTTAGGAGGCTGAAGCAGGGGAATGGCTTGAACCAGGGAGTCGGACGTTTCAGTGAGCCCAGATGGCACCACTGCACTCCAGAGCGAGACTCCGTCTCAAAAAAAAAAAGAAAGAAAGAAAGAAAGAAAGAAATGGTTATATAAAGGTTATATTTGAACATTGGTATAAGATTTAGAGTCCTGAGGCTTGGGTTCCCTTCTAGAGTAGTCAAGCAAGCCCAGGCTGTTGCCTCCAGGGAGGGTGCCTGGCCCTGCACACTGACTCCATCATCAGCCTGGTCTGCTTTGGTCCCCACCTAATCCCCACCTTGCCTGAGTTTGCCCATCAGGCCCAGTTCTGACCACTAGCAACCTAGGGACGCCCAGGTCACCACCCCCAAGCCTGAGTTCTCACCGTGTCTTTTCCTGATGACTTTGGCTGTCCTCAATGACGGTGTCATTGGCAGGAGAAATCCACCCTGTTCAAAGGAGAGTATCTCCTCCCCCACAAACTCTCCCCTTTCCAATTTCCCCACTTCTTGCACCACTACAAGTTGCAATACTCCAGTAAGAACACATTTGACTTATTTTGACATCTTTCTCTCTCTTGCTCCTCTCAACACAAAATTCAATCTGCTCCAAATCTTGGAAAGTCACTCAAATCCACATGGTGTTCAATGAAGGTTAAGCGTTGAAGGTCAAGAGTGAGGTGAAGGGTGTTTCAGGCCAGGAACAGCGTGTGCAAAGGCAGGGGCCAGTGAAAGCACCTAATAGTGAGAACCAACCAGTCTCTACTGGAGGGCCCCGCCACCTGGCCTTTGTTTCGGCAGCTGGATCTAGTCTTCTAATCTTCCACCATTCAAAACCTCCTCTCTCCTTGGTTCTTAAAAATACCCAGTGGCCAGCTGAGTACAGTGGCTCACGCCTGTAATCCCAGCACTTTGGGTGGCCAAGGCAGGTGAATCACCTGAGGTCAGGAGTTCGAGACCAGCCTGGCCAACATAGTGAAACCCCCATCTCCACTAAAAATACAGAAATTAGCCAGGCGTGGTGACACTCACCTGTAGTCCCAGCTACTCAGGAGGCTGAGGCAGAAGAATTACTTGAACCTCGGAGGTGGAGGTTGCAGTGAGCTAAGATCGTGCCACTGCACTCCAGCCTGGGCGACAGAGTGAGACTCCATATAAAAAAAAAACAAAAAACAAAAAAAAAACCCAGAAAACCACCACAACAACAAAACTAGTAGCCTTTGAGTCTCGTGATCTTTTCTGTCCTCATCACTTGTTGGGGTAGCAATGAGCTTTCAAAGCCCATTTCCCAGGTGTGAGCAGGGCTTCCTGTACACACACCCAAACAAACGCTAGTGACCCCATGCGATTGTCTTGCTATTTGTAAACAAGCCTCTGTCCATCTCAACCTCTGAAGATTGGGACTAGGTCACTGTCTTTCAGAACAAAGAGGCCAAACCAACCTTTTCTACCTTAGTCTTTTCTCAAAATCTCCAGTAGGCAAGCCTCCCCCGTGCCCTCATCTGGACCCATTCCTGAGCCTGGACTCGTGGGAGATGTCACTCACAGGGCAGCAGCAGGTGTTACAATCCTTCCGTGTTGCTGAGATGAAAGCTGGGACCAGGGCCAGATGGAGAAGGGAAGCTCTTTGGGCCTGTTCATGGAGAACATTAGCTTCACCAAACCATTAGCAGCCACATGGTGCAGGGGAACACTGCTGATCACACATGCAAGGCCTCTTGGAGCCAGCCTGGGAAAAGTCCTGGCTGGGTGGTGTCTGCTTACCTGGACATGTGCTCCTGGAAATGAACTCAGCATCAGCAAATGCAGAAGGCCCCATTCGACAACTTAAGATCTAAGAATTCTGTGAGCCTAGAATTCCTTACTCTGTGCCTCTTCATCCAATTAAATACAAAGATTTGGGTAGCAGCCACCAGTCTTCCAACAAATCACCCGGAAATGGGGAGATTTGATCTAGGACCTTGGGTCCTCCCATCACCATGGAAACCGGTGTTGCCACTGTGTGAGAACAAAGCCAGTTGCTGACCAGAACAAAGGGTTCCAGGGCAGACGGACCCTGGTCAGCTCACTCCTGCCAGTCTGCACCTGTCCTGCCTGGCTTCGTTTCTTCTGTCCTAGCCTGTGAGGGAGAGGGCCACAGCTCTGTAAAGCTTTCTCTGGGTTGTTCCAAGGGATCCCCTCCTCTGCCTTCAGGGTGGGAGGTACAGTAGAAGGAACAAGGGACTCAGATTGGAGCTTGCATCTATCCTTTCATAGCTGTGTCATGCTGGGGAAGTACATGCCCTCTGAGCCTCAGTTTCCTCAGTGAAGATCAGAATAATAATTGACGTACATTGTTTCCTGTTTAAAGGAGAGTGATTTATGAATTATAGAGCCCTCTACAAACGTCAGCTATTGTTCTGATCCTTGACTTTCTTGCAGTCCCCAGGGGCTGGAATAGGAGCCAGTAACTTGTGGAGTAACAAGAATAATGACTAACAATTTTCCAGCTCTTACTACTCTGAGGAATGAGACTTCACATGAAGTATTTAATTTCATCCTCACATCAGTCCAAGAGCATAGATACTATTGGTGTTTCCATTTCCAGGTAAGTACTGAGGTCCCGGGGCTAGCCAGCCAGGAGTTCTAGGTGGACCCACAGTAAACGCAAACCTCCCATCCCTGTTTGGAGAGCGTCCTCCATTCCTAGCTGCGTCCTCACGCCAGCAGTCCCTGAAGGGCACCTGCACAGAGCTCAGCGTGTTCCAGAACTTCTCCATGCCCTTATTCCACATGTCTGGCTCCTCAGGTCCATTTTCCGCCAAGTGTGGAGGCTGATCTGAGTCCCCAAGGGTCAGGTTAAGGAATTCTACTCCAGAGCCGAGAAAAAAAGCCCTGTCCCCAGTGGTTGAGGAACCTCTCTGGTCAGGTGGCCTGGCATCTGGGGTGTTGTCTGCCATCAACCAGAATTGTCACTGGGGTGGGGGGGCACCTGCCACATTTTAGAAGGTGGGCTTCCAGCATCCTGCCTTGGGCTGGGGCCCCTCCCTAAGTTTGTGTGCACCCCCTCAGTGCCCTGCTTCTGCAGGACTGGGGTGAAGGGTCATGGCCAACACTGTACCGACTCCCTGCCCTCAACTCAGTGTGGAATGAGACCATCTTTCCACGCAGGGCACTGTCCTTCACGCCTGTCCCTGATACCCTCCATGTGTCTCCTGGCCACCATCAGAGATGGTGTTACTGGATGCCAGGTCAGGCCTTCCAGGCCCTAACCCCTCAACACACCTCTCCATTTCAACAGAGTCTGCCCCTGGCCCAGCTCCGGCCAGGCCCTTGCACTGCAGAAGCTGGACTGAGGATGAAAGATCCACGGTCAGAGAGGACATCCCTGCTCCGACTCCTACACGCTGCCTGGAAATCCTCCGCTGACCAAAAGACAGTGCAGTTAAACCAGCTGAGAGGCGCCCCAGTGGGCCGACTTTTCCGTGTGTGCGGTATTTTTAAAGCAAAGCCTGCCTGTCACATCACACAGGCACTAAATCAGGTGCACATTATTGGAGATATCTCAGAGGAGGCATATTGGCTCTGTTAATAATAACAATGCACTCATAATGTACTTTTCAATTTGAATTAATTTTTGTAGCTAATTCTAGCTACTGAATGTCTTCATTTAAAATATACATATCCATGTGTTTTGTTCAGTGTTTTAATTAGGCCCAAAGGAATATACTTTCCATTTTTGGTCCACTTCATTTGTTATATTAATGAAAAGGCACTCTAAATCAAGTTTCACGTTGATGTTTCATTACGTATGCTGTTCTCACACATCTCTAAAAGAGATTTACGTTGCAGGGAGTAACCACAAATACTGGCAGTGGACATGCTGTTAATTTAAAGTATAAACTTTTCTTTTGAGGTGCAGCAAAAATATAAGGTCACACTCTTCCCTAGCACAGCTGACTTCCCTGTAACGTGGCTGCACCTGGAATTCAAAATAGGGACCATTCACTGCCCCCTCCTAAAGCGTGTGCCCACCCAGGCTCCAAATAATAGAGATCAGAGCCCGACCTGAAGGACTGAGCCTGACTTCAAGGTATCCGTGACTGGGAAGGAGAAGATTCAGGAGCTGGGGGCCTTTGGACTTGGCATCCGCTGTATGTGTGTCGGGGGGAAGGCTTAGGTATGGGGGCTGGATTGCAACTTGTGCCGCTGACACGCACACATGTGAGCACATATTCACTCTCAGCAATGATGATGGCGTGCCCCAGGCTCTTGCCACATGAAAGGCCTCAAAGTTGGTGTTGGCCTTGTCCTGGGCTGCCATTGATGTCTCCTGTGGTCCAGGTACTGCATGGAGCCTATCAACCTGGTGCCATCTGACTGAATCTGCACCAGTGCCTCTGGGTAGATAGCAGCACCCCATCCCCGTGTGTAGAGGAGGAAGCTGTGCACCTGGCTGGTGCATCACAGAGTGAAGATGTGAAGCCAGGCCCAGTGCCTGCCAGCACAGGCCGTGGGAGCAAGTTCTGCTGGGGACAGACCTCCCCATCCCCACTGGTGTTGGGATAGTGTGACACCCTTTAGAGGTAAACCTGGGCCTAATAACTACCTAAGAAGAGCAAAGCAGTTGGGAGGAGGGTGAATTATAGCTCCCTTCGTCGCTGCCACTGATATTTAGCCTTCAAACGTTCAGCTCCATTAGACACAAGCCTCGGCACCAAATTGTACTTTAACACTTAAGAGTGGTTTGTTAAATCTTCCATCCTCCACTCTGCAGACTGAAAGCATGCTACCCAGGAAAACAAAGCTGGAAGATGGCTTTCTGGAACTCCCTGGAAGCTGTGGGCACGGTAGGTGACACAGACTCTCTTCCTTATCTCTCAGGAGAAAGAGGAGACAACCGGGACAATTCTGAGAGTAACAGAAATCACTCTACCCTTCCTTTCCGTGGCCATCAGTGGACCTCCACACACTTTGACGGACACTGTTTCCCCGCATGGCCCTGGAGCCTGAGGTGTTATTATTCCTGGTTTGTAGACCAGCTGGGATTACAGGCATGTGACACCATGCCCGGCTAATTTTTTTTTTTTTTTTTTTTTTACATTTAGTAGAGACGGGGCTTCACCATGTTGGCTAGGCTGGTCTCCAACTCTGAACCTCAAGTGATCTACCTGCCTTGGCCTCCCAAAGTGCTGGGATTACAGGTGTGAGCCACTGCACCCAGCCCTGCATTTTAATTTTAAAAGAGTACTTTTAAATGTACAGGCAAAATACGTTATGCATGGCTGGATGAGATTCAGTATGGTATGCACTAAACTAGCCTCTTTATAGAAAGTTAAGATAAATAGCAGTTTAGTGCACCAAAGGATGTGTTTCATGAAATGTTTGGAATTCATATTTGGTGTGACTTTTTAAATTGCAATTATCAATAATTAGACATAATAGCTACAATTTGTTGAGCACCTACTCCTTGTGGCTGCGTGGATTATGTCATCAATTTAAGTTTACACATTACTTGCCCGTCAGCCACTCCACCCAGCCATACCTGCCTGCTTGGCCTACTACTGCGTCAAACTCTTCCTCACTGCAGGGCCTTTGCACCTGCTGCCGCAGCTGCCTAGAGTGTCCTCCCCTAGGCTTTGTGTGTGTTGGCTCCTCCTATGCTCCAGAATGTCAGGTGGCTGTCCCTAACCATCCACTTGCCCCCTTGGGATGCTTTCACGGCACACTGGCCTTTTCTGCCTAGCACACACCAGAATCCTGGAATGATGTTATTTCTGTATTTATTTGTTTTCTTTCTCTCGCACTTAGGGTTGCCAGACAAAATGCAGGATGCCCAGTTAAATTTGAATTTCAGATAAACAATGAATATTGATTCTTATGCTAATTTAACTGGGCATCTTCTGTATTTGTTTGCTAACTGTGATGACCCTGTTCTCACTAGCCCAAAGGCTACGCGAAGAAGGAGACTGCCTGGTCCCCCGGTGTGTTCCTGCTTCACAGCCGGTGCTCAGTCATTATTTGCTAAACGCACCTGATAAGCTGTTGGGTGATGGTTCCAACCCAGCCTTCCCCACACCACAGCCTGTGCCTCTTCCAGATGCTGTCAGGCCACTGTGTCCCACATCCCCAAACAGCATATCAACAATCCCAGCCATTCCCTTTCCCCACTGTCCAAAGACTAGAGTCCAAAGCAGGTCAACAAACCTAGAAAACTATCTTTGAGATGCTTAAAACTGAGCAGAAAACAAGAGAGTTGGTCAGTGGGGAGCACATCTTAGGAGGTGAAGCTAGACCCTCAGCGTGCAGGGTAATTTGGGGAAGAGGAGGCTGTGAGATGGGGGCGTGCACCGGCAGGGAGGTGACAAGTCTCAGCAAAAAGCAGCGGGCGTGACCTCGGCGCATCCATTAGAGGTGCTTGTCGCCATGGAGACCAGACAAGTGGGCGAGAAGCCAGGGAGGCAGGAACAAAGCGGCTGCTGGTACGATGCTCACGGAGAGCCTTGGAGCTAAATGCACCTGACGTGGCTGAGTGGAGACTTGAGGTTGCCCAGATGTCCACCGAGACATGCATGGAGGAAGGGGAGGCCACAGCTGTGACTCCACAGGACAGAAGGAGCTCAGAAAAGTTCCAGGAAATGTCTGGTGGCTCTGGGTAGCTCTTCTGGAGGTGGCATCTCTGGGTACAGGGGATGATCCCCCAGGAATGCACCCTCACCCTCGGTTCTGGGCCCACGCACAGACCCAGGCAGTTGATGCTGGGCTGGGGACAGCTCTCCCAATCCTACAGCCTGGGGCCGCCTCCCAGTTTTGGTCCCCACTCAGGGAACCTGATGACAGAGGCTGATGTCAGGGCTCATCAAACCCCAGAGCTACCCTTGGTCTGATGTGACACTCCGGTACCCTGCAAGGCCGAGCCCAGGGGAACTCAGAGCCACTGTCTCCCTGGGAAGCCTGAGGTGTGGAGCAGAGAGGCTGCCACCCGCAGTCCCTGCACAGGTCTTCTGACTCTGTCCCACGCTGCCACACACAGATGCCAGGGGCTGACCTCACGGCTGCCTCTTCCTTTTCCAGGCCCAACCATAGAGGCTAAAAACTGGGTTTCCTTAAATTTTAAGAGTCACGACATAGGAATATCTATGAGACATCATAAGCCTCGTGTTGCCAATTCTGTTTTCCTAATTTTAAAAATTATCTTATAATTTTATCAGCTGAACTTCAGACTTGGCCAGTTCTGGGTCTTGTTAATGACGTGTGTTGATAAAGCCATGCAGAACTTGGGAGAACACCCCCTCCACACTCCCTGGGTCCAGGCCTGCCATGGACCCTGACTCTCCTCGCACTCGCTGACACCTGGGAACTGCCCCGGACATCTGGAGGCAAGCCCTGGAGGGTGTGGTGAGGTGACACCCAGAAGTGGGAGTGCAACTTTACAGGCAACGGCCTCATGGCAATTGATTTGGAAGCAACATCTGAAAGGAAGGAGGGGAAGGGTGTTGCTTAGTGAAGGATAACTGACATTTGTCATAGAAAAATGCAATTAAAAGAATCAAATAAAAATGGGTAACCCCACCTCCTAGTGGTGGAACTGGTTAATGTTTTGAAGGCTCTGCTTCCAGACCCCGGTCTCCACGTGTGGGCATGCGTGCGTGTGTGTGTGTGACCCTGGTCTCCATATGTGTGTGTGCATGACCCTGGTCCCCACGTGTGTGTGTGCATGACCCCAGTCTCCGTGTGTGTGTGCATGACCTCGGTCTCCACGTGTGTATGTGCATGATCTGGTCTCCACGTGTGTGTGTGCATGATTGGGTCTCCATGTGTGGGTGTGCATGACCTTGGTCTCCACGTGTGTATGTGTGCATGATCCAGTTTCCACATGTGTGTTTGCATGACCCTGGTCTGCATGTGTGGGTATGCATATGTGTGCATGACCCCAGTCTCCAAGTGTGGATCTGCGTGTGTGTGTGCACAAGACCCTGGTCTCCGTGTGTGTGTGTGCATGACCCCAGTCTCCACGTGTGTGTGTGCATGATCTTGTCTCCACATGTGTGTGTGCATGACCCCAGTCTCCACGTGTGTGTGTGCATGATCTTGTCTCCACATGTGTGTGTGCATGATCTGGTTTCCACGTGTGTGTTTGCATGACCCCAGTCTCCAAGTGTGTGTGTATGTGTGTATGTGTGCATGATCCGGTTTCCACGTGTTTGCATGACTCCAGTCTCCATGTGTGGGTGTGCATATGTGTGCATGACCCCAGTCTCCACGTGTATGTGTGTGTACGCACATGACCCTGGTCTCCATGTGTGTGTGCGCGTTATCCAGCTTCCACATGTGTGTGTGCATGACCCCAGTCTCCATGTGTGGGTGTGCATGACTCCGGTCTCCACGTGTGTGTGTACATGATCCGGTTTCCACGTTGTGTTTGTATGACTCTGGTCTCCACGTGTGGGTGTGCATATGTGTGCATGACCCCAGTCTCCACGTGTGGGTGTGCATGTGTGTGTGTGCACATGACCCTGGTCTCCACATATGTGTGTGCATGATCTGGTTTCCATGTGTGTGCATGATCCCAGTCTCCACATGTGGGTGTGCATGCACGTGTGTGCATGAATGGCTCACATTGTTCTGAAATCTCCTTTGCATATTTAGAGATAAATTCTTTCATGTCACAGAATTGATTATTTCCTCAACCAATAAATGGGGGTGGTTGGGCCATGTCTTGCATTTCTGCAGCAGTTCAGCCTTGCCCAGCATTGGAGGTTCCTGGTGTGGATGCCCTGACCCTCCCCCGGGAGGGACCAGCTCCCACTCACACCTGCAAGCCTGATTAGCAAACCTGACTTGGTTATTCAAGTGTGAAACTCAAACTCAGGCAGGCATTGAAATTCAAGTTTCCTGGAGCTATGCTAAGAGCGGGGAGACCTGAACCGGCTGCAGATGAGGGAGGATTATACCAGACATATCGGGCAGAACACAGCCGGCGTGAGCTCTTGAAAAGACTTTTGGAGTCAGGCGGTCGTTTGGCCCAGGGATGCATTCTGTAGATAAAGAGATTGAGGTCTGAAACACAGAACTGGGGGTGGGGGGGGAGCGGAGGAAAAAAGTGACAAAGGAGATATTTTTAAAGATTATAATTCAAACAGAATAAACTTTTATAAAAGATTAGTAGTCTGGTTAAAAAAAATATATTGACGAAGGATACAAATAGAAAATTTCCAGAAAACAAAATATAGATGGGTTAGGAACATACCAAAAAAAATTCAATCTTGCTGACAAGGAAATGAAAACAAAACACATGTCGCAAAGAGGGACAATAACCCAGTGCCGGCTGGGTTCAAGGAGCTGGATCTAGATCCTCTCTTAGACTTCTGCTGGGATTTTCCACGGCATTCCAAGAGTGTAACTTGGCCACATGTCCAAATAGCTTTAAAAATAGTCATACCATTTGAAACACTGTTTTCACTCCCTGGAATTTATCTTAATGAATTAATTAGAGACTGTGACAAAGATTTATCTTCTGGGATGTTTGTTGCAGCATTTTTTTATGAGGGTGAAAATGTGGAAAAGACGTAAATGTCCAACAACTGGGGATTGGTGAGATAAATGGGGCCCTAGGCAGCCACAAAGGCTCAAACTTTAGAAAAATTAATGACATGAAGAGGCTTACGATATAATAAAATTTAAAGTTTGCTTATAAAATTGAATACTTTATTAAAGTGGATATTTCTGGGTGCCAGAATTACAGGTAACTGATATTTTTAACTTTGTTTCTCTATGCTCTTGTACTGTTCTAAGTTTCTACAATGGACATATTTTTAGCTTCTCATTTTAAGAAAAGGACAAAGAAGGGAGGGTGAACAGGAGGACGTGAGGGAAAGGACTATTTGTGTGACTGTTTGCTACCTGCCGTCTCCCTGTTAGCTTGTTAGCTGTAGGCTCCGGGGCTTGGTTGAGGCAGTCTTGGCTCCCTGTGCCCCTCGACGTGTCCAGCACCCACACCCTGGGCCCTGGCCTGGGCTAGCAGGTGAAGGACGGCCGCAGACGCAGGAGGTCAGCAGTGGGCAGGTCCTGCAGGAAAATGCAGTCGTGTCCCAGGCCAAGGGCAGCCTGCAGGCCCCCAGCTGGTGCCTGGTTCTGGCACTCAGTTGACAGACTCAGTGGGTGTGGGGGCATTGGATGGTCTCTGGCACCCACTTCCCCTGGGAAACTCAGGGAGGAGACCAGTGGGCCTGGCTGGCGAGTGTGACAAGACAGCACTAACGCCCCTTTTCCCTAGGCCTAAATTGTGTCCAACCCAAGTGGAAGTAGACGTGGCTGGCCTGTTAAAAGTACGCTCCTCAAAGGAAAGCCCACGTAATTTCTTCTGCTGGGACAAAACCCAGACATTTGGCCACACTGAGTGAACACCTGCTCAGTGCCAGGCACCCTTCCAGACTCCGAGGACCCAGCAGCGAGTAAAGCAGACCCAATGCCTGCCCTCGTGGAGCCCTGAAGGTTAATGATCTCAGTGCAAGGACTGGGGATGTGGGGAGGAACGAGGGAGGAGCGTTGTCAGAGAGAGGGAGCACCAAGAGGCTGCTGGAGCCTCCCGGCTCGCTCAGCAGCCTGGCCGGGCCCCAGGAGGGAGTCGCTGCCTAATTGGCTCCTGCCTGTTTCTAGTGGTGTCCATTTGAAGCCATCTAACGGCTCAGTTCCTAAGAAAGTTCCAGCAGAGGCCCTTGATTGCCCTCTGGAAGGCTAATTAGTCCCAGAAACAGAGCGTCTGTGGGGCCTGCGGGACGGGGGAGCCCTCAGCCGGCACAAATGGCGGAGCCGGCATGGGGCTGCCTTCTAATGGCTTTTTGAAGGTTGCTCTGCGTTTGATTGACAAATGCCATATGTCCCTAATGCGCTTCTCTGAGCTCTCTCTTGTTCACCTCTAAAACAGGTTCCTCTTTGCTTTGATTTCATATATACGATTTTACCAGTCCCTGTTCTTTAAAGGAAGGAAAGTCCTAACAGCTCATCCCCACACAAGGCCTCAACAGTCGCCAACTCCCGGCTCTAATGACTGCAGCCGAGTTCTCCAGCGCCTGCTGCTGCAGGGGACAACGGAGAGGGCCCGCCGGTCCCCCCTCAGCCGCTCCCCACTCACCCCCTCCAAGGCTGCCGCTCTGCTGAGGGGGATGCTCAGAGCCACAGGGATGAAAGGCCTGGTGATTGCTGTCACCAAGGCCCCAGAAGCCCCAAAGGCTCAGAAGATGCACCGGCTAAAATCACCCGATGGAATGCTGGCCTGGGCCTTAAATAGCCATGCTGTGTCGAGGGAATGTGCTGGGTGCCAATCCCAGGGGCCACCGGAGCCACCTGCACCGGGGTGCTGCCCCAGGGACTGCAGCTCCCTGGAGCCCTTCCCGAAGCTGTCAGCCACAGGCTTCCTCATGCCCAGCCACCTCCTCGCTGCTGGAACGGCTGCCCTTTCTTCCTTGTTCTGCTCCAAGCTGAAACAGAGCCCATCCGTGGCCCTCAGCATCCCCTGGGCAACGTGACAGGTGTTATTAACCTGTGCCCTCTCCTTCCTCATCTTTGCCTCCTCCCCTCCCGCTGGCCTTCTCTTCTCCAAGCAATTCCGGAAACTTCTAATTGCTTTTATCAATCTTCTCTCCCAGAGACACATGGAAGCTGCATAGATCTTATTCCTCACTTGGATCTACTGGCTGGAAAGGCTTGACTGTGAGGACGGACTTGCACCTGAAGGGTAATTGGAGGTGCAGGAGAAATTAGAAGCCACTACAGCTGTCACCAAGCACAAGCGACAAGCCCATTACCATGCTCACGAATGGCCGTCTGAATGTTTCCCTTCAGTTTGTCAAAAATAATATCCTCATCCCCACACAGCAGTCCAGCCAGCACCTGTCTGTCCCACACCTCCTTCAGACGGATGTCTTACTTTGCTGACACCAACGCAGCTTCACTTGTTCCTTAGGGCCCCCCCCCACTCTGTCATCCATCCGCTCTGCCCCATCCAAGAGCACCCCTGGACCACTGTTGCCTGCACAGGACAGACGCCAGCCACCTGCTCTGTGTTCCCTTGGGAGGCGGCAGTGCTCTTGGGACCCATAACAGAAGGAGCTGCCTAAAACATGAAGAGACCAAGAAGTCGTTCTGCCCCAGCACGCTTTTAGCATGAAGTGCCCCCTCAACATCTGCTGAGCAATGGGAGTCTCCTGGACATGAGTGCCAAGGGCTTGTGGGGGATCAGAGGGAGCGACGCAGAGGGGCACCGGCAGTCACAGTCCACTGCCACTATGGGGGAGCGCCCAGCACTTTCCTGTGGTACTGGAGAAGACCTCCTCCTTCCAAATCAGCTTTGGGGGTTTGCCTGCCCGCAGGGCATTTGGGCCGTTTCTGGTGCCCATGAGTATGAAAGATCCCCGGCCCTGTGACACCGGTGGGATTCTCTGTGTTTTCTGCACAAAGGTTGCAGCTGTCGCTTCACTCCACTGACAACGGAGCAATGCATATGGGCCTCCTCGGACCAGTCAGGAGCTGCTTGTCACCTGGAGGGCCCCCGGGCCGTCCTCCTGCCTCACCACTGTCCTTCAAGGAGTCCTCCCTGGGGACCCATCTGTGTTCCCCAAGCTGCCCTGCACTGGGGCAGACAGAGCCACTCCCTCCCAGGGAAGGGAGGTAGGAAAACCACAGCTCATAAATGGCCCCACAATGTCACTGAGGAAAGAGGAAACACTGCCTTCTCTCCTTACCAGTAAAATCAATCGATGCCCAGTAAGCTAACGAGAAAACACACCCACAAGCGTGGGCAGCTGTTTTCCTGGAGGGTCTTCACCTTACCACTGCTACGTGCTTTGCTTTCCAGGGGCCCAGCCCCACCCCAGCTCCGAGCTGGGCAAAGGCCCTGCCCTTACAACTGGGGTCTGGGTGGACGAGGGACATGACCTATGCCACACACGCAGAACACGGCTTCTGACTGTTTACTGAGGAAGGAGCAAGAGAACTGGGCACCACGTGGCAGGAGCCACCCAGGAGGGCTGGGAGGAGGCTCATCTTGAAGAAATGACAAGAGGAACCAGGCCGGGGCCAGGTGGGGGCAACTATTGTGTTAGCCACTCTCTAAGGTGGGCAAAGCCATAGAGTCATGTGACAGCTGCTGGGACAACCCTGCCTGAGATGAGGACAGTGACCCAAGAGGCCAGGTCAGAGTGACTCCAGCCCACTCTCTCCAGCCCTGCCAACCGGCAAAAGGGCGTGCGACTGTGATGAGAACCTGGAAAGGCAGGGAAGAGCACGTCTGGCAGCAGGAGACGCGGACGGTAGGCAGGAGAGCCTGGGCACCCCAGGTTGGAGGCACAGGGCTGGGAGTGAGGGGACCTCACCATTCACCAATGGAACGCCAACAGATTCCATGGAGCACGCCGCCCGTGCTCCATGGTTGCATGGTGTGGGGATGTAGGTGTGTGGATTTTGGAGGGCGTGAGTCCTGCATGCTCAGTGGGGTGCAGCAAGAGTTCGGGAGACTGTTCCCTCTAGATAGGGAGACCAACTGGTCCCAGCTTTCCTGGGACTTCTCTCGTTTGGGCCCCGAAAGTCCCACATCCCTGGAAGTCCTGGGACACCCTCCCCTTGCCTTCCTAGGACCCTGGGGCCTCGTTCCTGAGTCAAGGAAGGGTCACCCTGCGGGTGTCCCCAGCCAAGAGCTCTGCTCCAATGCATCCGTCCCCTCTGTGCTAGAGGAATCTGTTGCACGCGTGTGTGTGTGACAGTGTGTATGTGTATGTGTGTGTGCGCACGCGTGTGTCTGAGAGTGTGTGCACGTGTGAGTATCTGTGTGGTGAAGGGAGCAGGGAGAGGCCTGTGAGGACAGAGAACCAGGGGCCCTGGCATAAACTCTCATCGTCTAGCCATGGAGGAGGCATCTTCAGAGTCCCCATGATGGCAGTAACACGAGGGCAGCAGGCCCGCCCATGCTGAATCCGACCCTGCAGTCTAGGAAAGGGAGAACTGGTTGCCGGCTCGCGGGGCTGTTTCTGCGCACGCGCACTATGCCGGCCCCGCTTCCTGGTAGCCACACCGCCCTCTGGTTCGCACACAGCACCGGAGAAACCGGAGAAACAGGAGAAACCGGGAACGGCACACGGGGCCCCTCCGTGCTATTTTTGCAACTTACTGTGAGTCTACAATCATTACAAAATAAAATGTTTCTAAAATGGTATTATATATATTTTTCATAATAAAAACCTGGTCATGTTCTAGGTCACAAAAGCTACAGCAAATTCCAAAAGAAACAGAAGAGCTGGGACGTCGTGCTCCCCAGGCTGTGGAGGTGCAGCCACCTGTGGCCAGGAGCCGGCCAGGGGCGGGAAGGGGGTGAACAGAAGGGACTCTGGACGTGCGGGGGTCCCTTCAGTTTCTCTTTACTCCTTTGTGTGAGACTGAAATATTTCAACACAATTTCCAACAAAATCCATCTCAAATCCAATAGATTATGGAGAAAAATAATTGAACGTATAAAAGGTCCAGAAATGTAAAACAAGGGAGCTTATGTGAGCAATTCCAGCAACTATTTTCCTGTGAAATTGATGTTCTCCAAGAAACAGAAGAAAACTCTATTCTAAAGGAAACTCGGGAGAAAATTGCCTCTGTGAAAAGAGAACCTGGCCAGGTGCAGTGGCTCAAGCCTGTAATCTCAACACTTTAGGAGGCTGAGGCAGGAGGGTGGCTTGAGCCCAGGAAGGAATTCAAGGCTGCAGTGAGCCATGATCGTGCCCACCCAATACCCACACCCCACTGCACTCCAGCCTGGGTGACAGAGAGAGATCCTGTCTCTAAAAGTAGAAGAGAACAATTTGAGACTTTAAAATATTGTTTTATACCGAGATATGCACAAATATATAAATACAAATAAATATTGTTTTTAGAAGTAAAACATTAATTGCTCATTGGTTTTTCAGCTCAACAGAAGCCATGAACAGCATATTGGATATTCCAGAGAGCTAAACCAATGACTCTAGAAATTCTCTGAGCACCCAGAAGAAAAGATAAAGAGGCAAAAATAATAAATAACATAAGAAAAAGGCAAGAACGCAGAGTATCTGTTGGGTATTCCTGGAGATTCCAGAAGGCAAGCATGAGCAGAGAAGTAATGATGGAAGAAATAAGAGATGAAAAGTGATCAAATATATAAATTATATAAGCCATATATATTGATAATAATGCAATAAAACTAAAATTCAATAGTACAAGGAAAAACAGGGACAAATAAAACCTATTTCAAACCAAAAGAGCCTCCAAAAAAATCACAAGTAGGAGAGGAAAATAACACAGCCATTGTGGGTTTTTGTAAAACAACAGTCATGGCATAGGAATGTTCTGAGAAGAAAATTGGTAGTTTTTTGTCTTGTTTTTGAGACAGGGTCTCTCACTCGGTCGCCCGGTTTGGAGTGCAATGGTGCCATCACGGCTCACTGCAGCCTCCACTGCTTGGGCTCAAGCGATCCTCCCGCCCCATCCTCCTGACCAGCTGGAACCACAGGCATACGCCGCCATGCTCAGCTAAGTTTTAAATTTTTTGTAAAGATGGGGGTCTCACTATATTGTTCAGGTTGGTCTGGGATTCCTGGGCTCAAGTGATCCTCCTGCGTCAGCCTCCCAGAGCTGAGATTACAGACGTGAGCCACTGTGCCCGGGGAAAATGGATAACTTGAATGTGTTTTACAAAATTCAACAGAAATGAAAATAAAAGTTGTAATTAAGAAGCAGGATAGTAAAGAACAAGCTAAACTGGAGGGAAGGAGAAGAAAGGGTAAGCTGAGAAATTCATGACTCAGCAGTGAGTGGAATCACTGACACTGAGAGCGAGTTCTCTGCAACAGACAAGCCTCTGGCAAGGTTAATCAAGGAAGAGAGAGCACGAACCCCAACCTCCACACACCTTCATGAGAAGAGGAAGAGCCACAAGGAGAGGCCAGGCTGGCAGGGAGGGCTGTGGGCAGCTCAGCAGGAGGGGCTTCCAGGAGGCTGAGCGTAGACCAGGGAGCCCTGGGGAAAGGGCAGGGCAGGCTCTCATTTCCCGGAGACATCTGTCAGCCCCATCTTTGGGGACAGGGAGCAGCCTCGTAAAAGGGAAACGTGTTGCGTCCCTCTCCACACGAGCTCTTGGTGAGAAAAACCCGGCTGCTAGGCCCTGTGGGTGACCGTCGTGGTGTTCTTTCTGTGCTGGTGCAGACAGGCTCCCAAGACAGGAGTGGAGGGGACAGCAGGCCAGGGCACCCCCACCTTGGACTGCTTGTGACCTGTCCCCAGGCCATTCACTGGCCCCCGCTCCCCAGCGTGGCTGTGCTGCCTGTGGAGGGAAGGGCACCATCAACCTAGGTGCTTACCTCCGAATGTGCCAGGAGCTTGGAGAAGTCTGGAGGCTCTGGTGGCCGGGATGAGACTTTGAGAGAAATACAGGACCGGCAGAACAGGAGGCTGGGATGGAAGGTGGATATGCACTGGCCTCCCACTCCTCGCTCACCCAGGCGTTCCTGCCTTAGGAGTCACTAGCCACACATCCTGTGATCCAATCTGCGCCTCTGGAATCCCAGGGCCCTTGGTCTGAGCAGGCCAGGACACAGCCACCTTGGAGCTGTCCAAAATACCTCACTTTCTAGGTTTGTCCCACTGACTTAAGACAAAGGTGACAAAGCCTGTGGTTTCCTTCTCCAGGTGTGGACACCCTGTGAGTGGTGGAGCACGCTCCCATTCTTCTCTCAGCCCAGCCAGGGCCCCTGGGGAGCCTCACCCAGGTCCTCAGCCTCACCTTCAACCCCAGGCCAGTTCTCCACCCCTCAGGATCGAAGGTGCAACCTCCAGAACAGAAACACACCCCAGGAGGCAGCTTCCTTGGCTGGAGGAGGTGCTCTGAGGAGTGCTGAAGGCCGTTTACTCCACCCACACTTTGTGAAGAGTGAAGTAGGATGATTTTTCATAGATGAGGAGAAGCAAGGTCACTGGTGGGATAGGGCTTTCCAGAGTGGGAGTGAGCTGGGTGCGGAGGATCCCAAGTCCCTGTCCCGAGAAGCCTCTCAAAGGGCGTGTCCATGGAGCAGCCTTTCACAGCAGGCCCTGAAGGTGGGCAAGGGCAGCGCCCGCCCGACGCTGGCCCTGGCATCTGCACAGCCCTCCCCATCAGCCCACAATGCTGGCCCTGGCATCTGCACGGCCTCTCCCAGTGCTGGCCCTGGCATCTGCACGGCCCCTCCCAGTGCTGGCCCTGGCATCTGCATGGTCCACGAGCTCCCACTGCAGAATTGAGGGAACCCTGTGCCACCATCTGGGCAGTCCTGCAGCCTGGGCCCAGTGGCAGCGTCTCCTGGAAGCCTTTGGCTCTTGACACCAACATGAGCTCCCTGGCCTCTCCCAGCGCCTCACCTGCCCTCTCCGTCCTATCTTTCTTGCCTCCTCTTTCCAGCCTGCCTCTTCCATGCTGTTGCTGGGAATCCACTCCCACCCTCAGGTCTCCACTCACCTGGCACTCCCCACCTCTATGGAGATGACACCAACCCTCTCCTCGTGCTGAGCCCGGACCCCTGCAATCAGCTGCCCCCTCACCGGCTCCCCTCGGACATCATATAAGCACCACAGACTCAAAAAGGCCACCTATCAGTGTCCTGGTGCTTCTGCAACAAATCACCACAAATTTGGTGACTTAAAGCAACACAGGTGGATGAGCTTACAGTTCTGGTGGCTGCGAGTAGGCCACAGGCCTCCCGGGCTAGCATCACAGCGGGGCAGGGCTGCGCTCCTCCTAGGGCTCTACGGGACAGCCTGTTTCCTTGCCTTTCCTGGTTTCTTGGCCATGAACCTTGCTGTGGCCTCTCTGGCCCTCACTCTACAGTATCGCCTCCCTAGGCCGCCTCTTCCACCTACTGACGTGTGTGGCCCCATGAGGCACACGATGATGCTTGTTATTTGCTTTCAGAATGAAAAAGCGCGATGGTTTACTGAATGTTGACTACATGCTAGAGTGTGCTCACGCTTTGCCCACTGTCATGCTGTAGGGATGACACAGACAGAGTTGTGGAGGTGAGCAGGCTCTGAACCAGGGCCCCTTGACAAAGACCCAGCCCTCCTAGAAGACAGAGCTGGGTCTTGCACCCTTTGGCTGCTCTGGAAGTCATGACCCCTCATCCCAGTACCTTTGCTGAGTGGCGGGGGATGAGGGTTGGGGATGAAGTAGGAGCTCCCCTCCATCATGAAAATAAAAAACAATACACTTTTCAACTACTGAAAAGCCATAAAGTAAGCCAGGCAAGAGGCTTTAAGCAGTGCTCTCCAAAAATCTAAGTTCAATATCGCATTCAAGCATCAGACTGAAAGCAATTCATGGCACTTACAGATCTCACCATTCAACAACAGCTGCTAAAGACAGACTCTGGGTGGGTGGGAAGAGATGCCAGTTCCTATCAAGATTTGATTGCTCAGTACTCCAAGCCCACAAACTAATATATCATATTTAATATTTGAAAACGGGGCCCACCAAGATGAACTTCTACTAATTAACAAAGCCCATTTTTTCCCCAGATGCATTCCGATCTCCTATTACCCACACAGCAGAAGTCGAATGTTAAATGTGGGGAGAGGGGATTGCATATGGAAAGTTGGCTGAGAGAGGCCTTCACTCTAAGCTCCCCTTTGGAATTGAAACTCATCTGGATAAATCGCTATGGCTCTTTGCCATGGGGACTCTTCTCCCTTCAGATCTTATGGCCAAGAGAAGCTCTGGCCATATGTTCACACCATTTGGTGAAAAACACACTGAACCAACAAAACAAGCATTGCACTTATGGGTAATTTAAAAAAATCATGCTAAGTGTATTCATCTTAAATGTGTAAAATATACCACGTCACTTCCCCCCATAGGAACAAATAAGCTGTCTTATAAGACCTGAATTTTTATAGCCATGAGCCAAACTTAAGCAACTAGTGTCCTCCCCAAATGTCCTTTGTCACTTGTCATTCCTCAGGTGTCTTCTTCTAAGTCTCAATGGATGAATGAAAACTGAAACATAGAAAAAAGTATTGAATCAGAACCCTAAGTGTTGTCTGACAGGGGTGCTGGAGGTCATTTATTAAGTGGAATAGTAGCCCCAAGTCAGCGAAGCTCCCAAGAGGACCTAACTAAACCCAGGGCTGAATGTTACACCAATTCCTGCGGGACAGGCCCACTCCCCAGATGACCATGAATTTCAGCTTTAAGTTGGCCAGGGTTTGGTTAATGTTGACAGCAGCAGAATTCTAATTTATAATAGAGCTTCATATATTTTTTTAATTTTTAAAATTGTTTTTAGACAGAGTCTCGCTCTGTTGCCCAGGCCGGAGTGCAGTGGTTTGATCTTGGCTCATTGCAACCTCTGCCTCCTGGGTTCCAGAGTCTCCTGCCTCAGCCTCACGAGTAGCTGGGATTACAGGTGCACGCCACCACACCTGGCTATTTTTTGTATTTTTAGTAGAGATGGGGTTTTACCATGTTGGTCATGCTGGTCTTGAACTCCTGACCTCAAGAGATCTGCCTGCCTTGGCCTCCCAAAGTGCTGGGATTACAGGTATAAGCCACTGCGCCCTGCCCATTATTATTATTTTTTCTGAGATAGGGTCTTGCTGTGTTGCACAGGCTGGAGTGCAATAGTGCACTCATAGCTCACTGCAGCCTTGAACTCCTAGGCACAACTAGTCCTCCTGCCTCAGCCTCCCAAGTAGCTGGGACTGCAGGTGTGTGCCACCATGCTTGGTTAATTTAATTTTTTTTTCTTTTGTAGAGACATCTTACTATGTTGCTCAGGCTGGTTGTGAACTTGTGGCCTCAAGTGATCCTCCCGTCTCAGACTCCTACCATGTTGGGATTATAGGCATGAGCCACTATGTCCAGCATAAAATATCATTTATGAAAGCCCATGGGACCAGATCATTTTTTGAAGAAACCACAATTTCAGTAAAAGTTCTGTGGTGTATTTGAAGATCCTGGTGAGCAGAAAATGTGTCTGACATGCTTTAGGAATTTTACTCCTTAAGAAAGTATGCGTGTCAAATAGGGACTCATACTTGAATTGCTCATAGGAGTTCACACAAGTCTTGGGCATTAGGATAAGGGAGGCCCAAAGAGGTCGTGCAGGTGTGAGCCCTGTAACAGGAGCTGCTTATACCAAGGAGGCATGATAATGCCCTTTATTCCTCAAAACATGCAGGAAAGCTCTGAAGGATTACGAGGATGACAGCAGTAAGGAGACCCTTGGAAGAGCCTGCTATGCAAAGACAGAGCGCTGCTGATGCCATCCCGATTTTGGGTTAAACAGTATCATTTTCATATAGGCACAGATATAAAGTGAGCATATGACATTACATCTCCAGAATGAAGAATTAACCAAAGAACCCTCTCTCCCTCTGACTGTGGCTAATGTACATCACAGCTTCTGTTTTAAAAGTCCCTGGTCTCCCCTGGATTTTGTGTAAAGCTGCAAAATATCTTGGGTACATACACATTCCTGGTCTTGGCTTGGTTCTAACTCAGCATGTTATTTTGGGTGTCAGCCTCTGCTTCTGTTTTTGGAGGATGGATGTGATAATGTTCCATACCAAGGCTTCTGTGAAGAACCACTAATAGCCATGAAATTCTTTCAAGTGCAGAAAACATCCAAATGTGAAGTAATCACCACTTACCAGCAGGCAACTCGACAAATGCTATGGCTCTTGCGTGAAGGAAGCACTTTTGTTTGGTGAAGACCATTTTTAGGAGCCGCATCCAAGCTTCAGTTCCTTAACTCTTGGGGGAAAATCTAGTTTGTAGAATATACAAATCCCGGGCCAGCTAAATACCAAACTTATGCAGATCAAAGCTCAAGCTTCATTGATTCACCTGACCTTAAGCCTACTGGGAAGGGAAGAGTATTGTGAATCTCACTTCTCCAGCCCACAGCGCTGCGGCCTATCTCCAGCTACGCATGAAGACCATAGCGCCCTTTCTTTAGAGGAGCGCTCTCTGCTGTGTGTCAGATGAAAAGGAGTATCAAATGAAACACTGTGGTTGGCCATCTGCCACATCTGACCTTTGAAAGGTGTTACAAGCCACGTTTTTAGGTTAGGGCAGGGTAGGGCAGAGCAAATTTACTGTGTGACTGTAGTCCAGAGATTTGCTTCCCCCAGGTCTGCAAAAAAGGTGGGATCTTCCACCACTGCAGGGTGCTGGACACCCAAAACTGACATTCGGTACAGAAATTATGCAGAATCAAGCTGGTCTTGGTGAGATGCCGGGCGATTTTCAATATGAGTACAACAGAATGGGATCCTCAATCAGAAAGATGCGGGGATCTGAGGAGTGAACTGGAGGCCGAACCCACTGGGGGTTTTGCAGAACCCAAGCAGGGCAGGCCGGGCTGGGGAGGGCAGTGGCCACCAACTGAAGCCCTTAAAAGACCAGACAGATTCAAGGGTGTGAGGGTGGTGGGATGTAGAGGTCAGGTGGACATAGGGATGTTTTATAGTACAACGGCTTAGTCCATTGAAGGCCTGTATTTAGTGCCGATGTATTTATGAAAATGGGAAGCTATTTTCTTGGACTTTGTGTGAAACACATTTTAGGACACCAGCCAAAGGAAAAGTGTATGTGTATGTATGTATGGATGTTTGGGGTCAATATACACTGATCACTTATGTGACGAGGCCTTTGTATACATCATCTCATTTAATCCTTACCAATCCCATGAGATGGGTGTCAGGCCTATATTACAGACAAGGAATCTGAGGTTCAAAGAATTTAAGTACCTGGCTCAAGGTCATGGAGATAGCAAGAGAAGATTCCATGCTCTCTTCTCCCATGAGGACATCTTAATTTTGGTTTTAGGAGTAAGAATGCAAGGAGCATTCAGTCCAGGGCAATGCCAGGCATGAGCACTGGTGGATAAAATTGTTTCCCAAAGCCCTGCAGTGTGTTTTTAGGATTTTTTTTTTTTTAAATTTCAAGGTTAATTACGTTGGGAAATGCCCGGATTAAACAGGTGTCTCTTCTGCAGGATTTCTATCTTTAATATGGTAATATGGACTATGGATTGCCAAGAGAGTATGTAAGGAGATTTTTTGGAGCTCTCTTCTTAGAACACACTTTGGAAAAAGCTGGGGTAAAGCTTCAAGTCCCTGAAATCAGATTCAGGAAGACAAATGAGTCTCATGTTTAGGACACACTTGGCGGCTGCCCCTTCCGCCTCCAGCCCCACCAGCTTCCCCCTTAGGGTTTCATCATTTTAAATCTCAAAGTCAATTAACTCAGCACTTTGACTTTGGCATTTTAGAGGATGACATGACATGGATCCTCCAAACCAGGACCAGAAACCAAGGGTAGAAGCGCTAGCACAGTGCCCGGAGATGCAGGTGGGTGCACCTGACAGCGTGAGGCTTGGGATCAGGAGGCCTTGACTACGGTCTTTGCACAGGTGCAGTCAGTTCCTGCATTTCTAAGGGCTGACGGTGTAGGCTGAGAGCACCGGGTACCAAGCCACTGCTGCTTTCTCCTTCCACGTCAGGACTCACCAGTGCGCTGGCGGGAGCCTGGGCAGGCCAGGAACTGCATGCTCTGCAGGAGCAGCTCTGAAATGGGAGGGCCTCGGACATCTGCAGAGCACAGTTGGGAGCCTACAGGCCACATCCCAGATGAGACTTCACCTTTTAAGTGTTTTTGATTTTCAGTCCAGAGCTCATCTCATCACATCCCCTTATTCTCAACAGCCAGTGTCTTATTTCTTAACAAAAATGAGTGTTTTCAGCCAGGCATGGTGGCTCATATCTGTAATCCCAGAGGTTTGGGAAGCAGAGGTGGAAGGACTGCCTAAGGCCAGGAGATCTAGACCAGCTGGGGCAACATAGCAAGACCCCATCTGTACAAAAAGTTCTTAAAAATTAATAGCTGGGCGTGGTGGCACATGCCCGGAATCCCAGTTACTTGGGAAGCTGAGGTGGGAGGATCACTTGAACCTATGATTTAAAGGCTGCAGTGAGCTATGATCATGCCACTGCACTCCAGTCTGGGTGACAGAGCTAAAAACCCTATCTTTGAAAAAATAAAAAAAGTGTTCAATGCATAAACATGGACCATTCTGAGTATTTTCAATGTAAAACACTGTATTTGGAAGACTAGTTTATTTCTGTAATTGTCTGACATGAACGACTAGAACATAATTGAAACAGGGTCATTGTTTATTGAGGACTCCTCAGAGCCTAGAACAGAGCCAGGCACATAGCATGTGCTAATACATCTCTGTTAAATTCATGAGTAATGTTGCCTGTTAGCAGATTAAATGCTGCTACCAAGTGTATTCATCAGAGTTTTTAACAATCTTGCCTGACCATGAAGTTTATTTCCAAGTTCTCCTAGGCTGGTGCTGAGCAGGACTTCGGGCAGCTGGGCCACGGCCCTTGAGATCAACAAGTGAACCGACACTCAGCAAGAAGAAAAGGACTGTTTGCACTGCCCATCTGTGGCTCGTTTATAATACTTCCTTTGCTTCCGCAAAGGTGAACAGACACGGGAGCAGGTACATGTGGTTTGATAGGAAATGAAAAATTTCCAACAGTTTTAAATGGATGGACTTCAGGGCAAAGGCTGGCTTCTTTTCATAAAGGAGGTAGTTAATAGCTTACATTGTATAAGACTGCCCATATGCCCTTAAAAAAATCATTCTTCATTATAAACTCTGAAAAAACAGCTTAACTAGTCTTTGAACAGGCCACCTTCATCAGTAAAACATGCTTCTATATCATTCTCCTCGAACAAAACACTGTGAATAGGTATTGCTGAGCAGACGCCACCCAGTATCTCTTATGTGACATTAAAAAAATCCACTCAAATACCAACAGATTCCACTTTATAGCACCATTCCAAAATACTAAACTTTCTTTGCACCTTTATTTTTTTATCTTTTTTTTTTTTTTTTTGGTACACATTTAAAGTCTGGGCATCCTGTAAATTTCTGAAAAGCCTCATAGTAAAAAAAAAAACCGACTAATTTTTAGGACAAAGCAATAACTCAGTTTATAGGCAAGATGATCTCAAGCAGGCTGCAAATTCTTCATGGGCTTCTGTAAATCTTGACTCAGGGGTGAGAATATGGAAAGGAGGCTAAAGTCTTCCTGGATTAGTCTAGAGACTATGTTGCACATCAGGATAGAAAAACTTGTTGCGTATCGGTTACAATGCAAACCATAACAACAGTCTTTTGTTAATTATTTTACTCTTTTGATTGACAAAGGAATTGGGATACTGGAGATGTTCAGAGTTTGTATACACCTTTTATTTGTACTCTGTAAGAGAGAAATTAGAATAATATTGAATTCCCTCTTACAAATCTCCATATTTGAAGCTCGGAGCACTCAAATCTGTTCTTAGCAAGCAGATGTATTTAAAGTAGAATTATAAATGGGTCTTTAATTCAACATATATATGGTTGCATTGTTATGTAAGGAGACTGTTTGACTCAGTAATGTGGGAGTTGACAGATGAGAGACTGCTTGCAGAAAAGATGATTTTTTTCCTCGTGACACTGGAGAGTCACGTCTCACAATGACTGTAACTGCATGTTCCTGTCTAACTCTTCCATCTATTACTGTGAGTAATGTGAACAGACACAATGTATGCGAGGGGCTGGGCATTCTGAGTATCCTGTGATTGGAAGAGGGATGAGAAGAGGTAGAGGTCCACTAACAGCATAATTATGCAGCAGTTTCAAAGAAATTGATTATTACACAGTAACAGTCAATGACCCAGGAAGAGAAAGTTTAAATTAGAAGTGACTAGTATTAAAAAGCTACTGTGCACCAGGTAGGAAGGAATATGAGAACCATAATATGCCCTGAAATAGAAATAATCACTTTGCACTATGTACACCACATACAATATAACAGATTCTTTTTTAACATTGCACAGTATAAATATTATACACGGTGGAGTAAACTAAATGTAAAATAACTTTGAGGCACACAGAAGAAACAAGGAATAGATTGAACTTTGATTAAACTGAGATGGAGTTAGTAAAAGGCAGAATGTTAACATTTTCAGGCCAGTTAAGCTTCTGAGATCTCACCTCAAGTGGGTCGGCAGCCACCTCCCGTAAATACTGGAAATGATCATACCTCAATGTCGTTAGACTAAGTTAATTGCTTCAAAGAAAGACTAATTAGCTAAGTAATTTGTGAAAATCAAACTGTTGCTCCCCACTCTAAAGTAGGTAACCCCTAAAGGTCTCTTCCAAATGTAGGGTTTTATTATGTGAATACACTGCTGCATTCCCCTATTTCTTGTAAATAACTTGATTACTAGGAAACCACTTTAAGGAAACTAGAACAGTATTCAAGAACACCCATCACAGTGCTTAACAAGATTTAATGTACATTTATTCTTAACATGTGGAACATATAAAGATTTTATACTGAATAAATGATATTCATTAAGCCAGAGGAAAAGGAGGAATTTACATCAAGTTTTTTTCTTTTTTTTTTTTTAAACTACATTATCTTGAAATACAAATGTGGATTCTCGTCACTGAAAAATCTTTGAAGTTGTGTTTCTTCCTTTTAGTTGTATTTTTTTCATTTTCTCTTTTTTGTCTGTACTGGTAACCATTTTCTAAATCAATCCATATACAACCATTTCCACACCTTGATCCATGAAGCAGTGATCAGTTGCTCTCCTGAAATCGAGCATGACTTTATACATACAGAAACTTGTACATTACCCTCTTTTTTTTGTTTTTTTGTTTTTTTTTTTGTTTTTTGTATTTTTTCTTTCTTTTTTTGGAGATATGGCCCTAATGAAAAAATATATAAAATAAAAATAAAAAATTATTTAAATCTACCATCACTTCGTAGTTACCACATCATGAAAAAGAAACTAAAAGTTTGTACTAAAAAAAAAAAAAAAAAAAAAAAAAAAAAGAAAAGAAAAAAATGAGGGTATGTTTAATGTACAACTTCTATATACATCACAGCCCATAGGCAGTAAAAAAAATATTTAAAAAATGATTAAAGGAATTGTGAAGAACTGTCATGTGGAAGGTCAAACGCCGACAGCAGGCATGACGGGAGTGGTGAGGAGCAGTTTCCGGATCGTTGTCAGGTATGTATTTTCAATCTTAAAAAAACATTGTTTTTGCTCCCAGCCTAATGGAACCATTTTCCTGTGGAGAAACCAGTATCATTTCATAGTTTTGACTACTGACTGACATACCTCCTTGAGCCCCTATACCTGTATCTGTAGAAATTTCTATTGCACAGAACTTTGGGTGATGGGATGCAGTTTTTTTTCATTCTCTGAGGAGTAAAACGCATAGGAAATGGATAATTTTTCACCTTTTTGACTCAGTGTGGTGAAATTTTTGCATCTGAGCATCTTTTGCCACAACTTTTTTCTTTAAAGTCAATTTGCTTCCCCCAAAAATGCAATACAACATGGAAAAGAACATTAAAAAGATCTGTGAAAAACCAAAAGTGACCTTTGAATGCACTAGACAGCAACTTTGGTTAAAAAAAAGAAAAAAAAAAAAAAAACCCCAAGGATGTACTTATACACACAGACAGCAAATATTAATTTCGTAACTGTTCAAATTAATTATTTAATTCCCAATTGGTAAATAGTGAATGGGGCAGAGGAGCAAAGATTTTCTTTTCCTTCTTCCTACGCTGGATAAACAAGAACAGAAAACAGCCAGTTATATGTGACCCTCTAATCTTCACTCACACATGCTTGCCTTCTCACTTATGTCATAACTGCCCAATCTGAAACAGTACATCACAGATGACAGATGCAACCAGAGAGTTCAGGACAGCTGATATCGAGATATCCAGCAACCGGCCCTCGTGCAAAAGGAATTCCGAGCGGTTTTCGTCCACTCTGGCCATGGCTAGCAAAGCCTTGGCCGCCCTGCACATCATGTCCACGCTAGGTGGTTCCAGGGGCGGGGGCTGCATGTGCATGAGGTTGTGCTGGCTCTGCTGGTACTGGGCCATCGTGACCCCATCCTCTAGGAAGCTTATCAAGTTTCCAATGCTTCCTTTCTGCACAGCTATGGCCCTTGCTGCTAGCGCGTCCCCTTGGGCAAGGTTCGATAAAAGCGCCATGGACATTTCTCGACAGACTGGGTTTTTGCGATCCCCAACGTACCTAACTAATGTAGCATAGAATTTCTCCTGACGACTAAATGGAGGAGTGGCCAAGATCAGGTCCACATTATTGTCCTGGATACTGAGTTTACAGAGGGTCTCCAGCACAAGTCTCTGAGGCGACAGGACCGAGTTGGGTCCCACAGTTGGAAAGGGATCTTGTGCCTCTGCAGACGGGCACACCATCCAGTGCAGCAAGCCATCCAAAATTGGCAAGCAGATGCTTTCCGTGTAAGCAGACAAGTCTAGCTGCCCGGAAATGTTGGCCAACGTGACCAACGTGTTATCCCTCAAGACCTCGAGGCAGTCCCACCACCACTCATCTTTGCTGCAGGCCACCCCCTTGTCCTCATCCTCCTCTTTCTCGTAGGTCTGTGGTGCTCGCTTTCTCTCTGGATGCTCGTGGTGAAGAAGAATCAGCTTCCCCAGGATCAGCACCAAGCCTGGATGTTTGGACATTTCGGCATCATTGCCAGGCACGAACGACAAGCTACGGACAATATTGGACACACAGATGCATCGCTTAGCCAGCGAGTCCTGCCAGTGCGCAATGGTGCACAGAGGAGTCTCGTCTCGGCTCCTGGGCTCGTCCTCCAGCAGCTTGATGTTCCGGTGACTTTTGGCTTGCTGGATACCAAAGGGAAACTTACTGCTTTCCGTCTGGGGCCCAGGGTTTGCGTCTTCAGGCAGTGCCCCTGGCCGAGCAGAGAGGACGTCATCGATGGTTGCTATGATGCTTTTCTCTTGCTGCTCTTCAGAGTCTCCTTTGCCTTCTTGCTCTTTCTTTCTACCTGCGGAGCTTAAGGGGGGAGGTGGGCGCCTGCGAGGAGGAATTTCCATCTTGCTCTCAAAGTGAGTCTGAATGTGCTCGGTGGTGTCGCCCCCGCCGAGCTGCCAGTGCAGAAGGCCACTATTGAACTCCTGCACACGCCCCAACTTGTCAGATCGGTCAACAACAAACAGGTTGTTCTTTTTGACTATCTTTATTGGCAGCTTGTCAAACTTACTGGCTTGCTTGGGCTTCTCCTTTGGGTCTGCAGCGGCATCCGGGGCAGTCAGAGCGATGCTGCTCTTTTCATCGCTTTCTGTCTTCTCGCTGTCTTCCTCCTCGTCCTCCTCGTCTTCCTCGTCGTCATCAATACATTCAGCATCTTCCTCCTCTTTCCCAGAATCGTCCACCAAGGACTGGCTGTCGTCCTTCCTTGCTGCGTTGTGATCAAGTGCTTTTTGGCTGGGGTCTCCCACTTCATATTCCATAAGAATTCCAAAAATGTCAATCAGGCATTTTCTAAAGTACTCGACTAAAAGTTCCAGAAATCCAGACAACTGGAGAGGAGGAGGAGGAGAAGAAAGAAAGAACAGGTACAATGTCATGACATCAAATATCATCAAGGAGGGTAAAGATCCTGAGACCCGTCAATACCTTTTCATAATTGTCACACGTTTGTCTTCCTTTTTGGCTGGACTATGAAAGATAAACTACCTTTCAGGTACGGCGAATTTCCTGAATTTCACAGTATAAACTACACCGACATTTAGCATATTTCTTATTTGCTGCTTCCTTGCTTAGACTATCTACACAAAAACTTTTTATTCTCATATTTCTAATATTAGCACTGAGGGAGCGCCTTGCTGTTCTTTACCTTTCTGTTCCTGATCTAGAGACAATGTACTCATTATTAGAAGAGTTAGAACATGGATTTTATAGACTCTTTTGCCCAAAGTGACTCTGTTCTCTTCTATTATTTATCTGAGACTTGCTTGCCGGGATTTTTATGGTTGTTTTTCTTAGGATTTTATGGTTATTTTTGTCTCAGGTACCATAGGTTACCCTAATTTATGTTCTCTATATATCTTTTGGAGGAGGTAATTTCAGCAATGTGGTAGCTCATGAACACTGAAAATTAAAAACAAATCAATTTAGCCTCTGATAAATAAATTAGAATGTTTCATAAAATGCAATTTTACATTTCAGTTATTTATGACTCTAGCTGAAAGACAAAAAAAACTATGAGAGAACCACTGACTATGAGAACAAATTCGGTTTCCTTTAAGCAAATGTTTATATCAAGAAAAAACCAATACACTTCATGATTAGCAACTGCCCTCTCTCCCAACACCCCCGCCACGTTTAGGAACTCTAGAGTAAGTAACAAACAGGATTCTTTCCTGGTAGATGTTGGAAATCAGCTATACCTTCATATCCTACTGTCAGTGTCTTGAAAGTAGAGTTGGAAACATTTTTAAGAAGTCAGGGGAAGCCCCTAGCACCAACTAGAAAGAATTGCTTTTAACGTGCTGAAGGCACAATGTTCCAAGGGCATTTTCCCTTTTTTTCCCAGGGGAGAAGGGAAAGTTAATAAAGCAATTCTGGTTATGAAAATATGTGATCAACAACAGTTCACCTAACGTAAGGATGAAAGCGCATTTTACTCCAGCAAATGCAGTACACAGTTTTTAAATACTTATTTTCTGTTAACACAGAACTCGTACAATGTTTATGACCTTATTAATAAACTTTCTAGCAATTGAAAAATTGCCTTTCTAGGCTGATAATGAGGGCTTAAATGAGAGAAGAAAGAAGTAGAAGATTCTGGCCTTATTTCCATAGAAGCAAGGAAATTAAGTGTTTTAGTTTTTGCACTGAAAGTAGAGAGTTGTTTGTATACTGTAGGGAAAATGACCTTTTTCCATTTTTTATTTCTAAATATTTCTTTAAAAGTCTATAGTCCAGTGGACTCTTGGGCATTTTTCCTGATCTTCAGTGCTCGTCTCTTCTAGCTATTATGCTGGAAGCTACCTGAAGCCTAACTCCGAACAAAGGAGGGGTTTAAGCTCATTAATAGTAGTAGGCTTTTACATGACTGCTTCAAAATAACCTGGAGAGAGGCAGAAATGGGAGAGCACAGACTAAGAAATAAGTTTAGCCATGAGTTCATAACTATTTTAGCTGACTGAGAGGTACATGGGGGTTCATTAAACTGTTCTCTGTCCTTCTATATATATTTATACATTCTATAAATGTATAGAATATAAAATTTCTAATCTTGAATATCTTTTTAATGAAAAGAAAGATGTCAAGTCCTCCTGGAAAGTAGGGTAATGTCCCATTGCAACCAATTGTGTTTCCAATGCTGACTCCAGTCACAACTTAATGTGATATTTTGATTACTTCCCATTGGCCTGCTAATATTCATGCTAAACAATTTAATGTTACTACTGTCATCTATCCCATATACACATACACACAGTCACTGTTCTCTTGTAAGAAATAGAGTGTGTGTGTACACACGCTAAAGACTACAATGAATATTATCCCAGATAACTCTACATTGATTAAGGCTGGCTGATACCAACTGCAGTGATTAACAGTGTTGGACGCCTAGTGCTAATCAATTTAGGCATTAGTTCAAGCACAAGTGTGCACGGCCTGATGCTCTCCTATCCTAATCTGGTTGTTAGCTGGACTATGCTGGCTTACCTGGGAGAGATTGAAAGTAGCAACAGTGCTGTCATCATACAGAAGAATATTAATAGTGTCCAAAGCCCACGTACTTTCAGCCAAAAGACCTGATTTAAGGGACATCATCACACGCCATGCCTCTGGAGTAACTGAAGATGGGAAAGAACAAGGGTATCATGAATGTTGACTCTATGCATGAAAGAACGAAAGTTAACAAAAGAATAAAAAAAAATAAGTGGAGTGTTAAGCTAAATATTGACTTTAAACAAATGCTCTCAGGGACAGTTAAGCGTGATCATTTCGGATTTTAAATGGAGGCCATAAGCTGCAGTGAGAAACTTTTGTGGTTTAAGATCTTCTCGCTTTGTTGGTCACGTAGGAGCCGAAAGTGCTTCTAGAGGTGGAGTGGCTGAGCACAGATGGCCCTTTCTCATGGCCGGGTTATTTCTTTCAGCCACCCTACAGAGTCTGCAATGTGGTATCAGAGCTTTTAATAAATGAGTCAAACCCAAAAGTGGTATTTGTCTTCTTTTGCCTTTGCCACTCGCAAGTGTCTCGAGGTGGCGTCCTGGAAGGCCGCCAAGTATGCAGGACATGGAAGCAAAATTTAACTCCAAAACAGCCTCCTCAGACACACGGCCTTGGCTTCTCAGGCTGCTTTCCTCTAGTCCTATGCTCCTGCCTCGGAACATGCTGTGACAAATATCAGCACTTTGATGGCTCAGATTTCTCAGGAGTATGGTCGGAGCCAAAGAATGGGAAGTAATTTGTTGTTTTCCCTATTCCTGCTACTAAAGAAAATAAAATGATCAGGTAGAAAGTTTGTAAGATTTGCCATGAGATGGGGCTGTGCGAACAGACTCAACAGGCATCGAATTTCGCAGGAGTTGTGGCAGCAGTGCAGGGCACCAGCCCGAGAGGGCAGAGACCCAGCTCAGCCAGACCCTTGGAGCCGTCCGGAGGCTGGGGGCATTCTCCAGGTGCCAAGAATCATCGGACGTGCAGGAGGACACTGTGGCTTTTCTACTTTTATTTTAATTGCATCTGCTTTAAAATTTTCTAAGACAGCTACATATTATTTTTACAATAAAAAAATCAAAATTACTTTAAAAAAATAAAAATATAAATTTCCCTAGGTTGAAGACAAATGCTATATAACCTGCACTGGGAGATTTTTTTAAATTTAGATATATTTATTTAAACACACAATATATGTGTGTGTGTATATATATTTCTATGTATAAAATGGTGCTCAGTGTCTTATGTCTCCTTCTCTCCCTCTGCAACCCCATATATATACACACACACACACATATATATAGAGATACAGATACACATTATATATAAAGGGATAGATGTATGTACACATAAAGGTATATATATATAAAGGAATATATATATGTGTGTGTGTGTGTATACAGTGGCACAATCACTGCTCACCAAAGCCTTGATCTCCTGGGCTCAAGTGATCCTCCTACCTCTGCCTCCTGAATAGCTGGGACTACAGAAATGGATCCCACTTTTGGCTAATTTTTTTCTTTTTAATAGAGACAAGGTTTTACTAGGTTGCCCAAGAGTGGTCTCGAATTCCTGAGCTCAAGTGATTCTCCTGCCCTGGTCTCTCAATCTACATCTCCTTAACGTCCAGTGATTGACTTCTTTCAAATTATTAATATCTTTAATTTTCTAATCACTGCAAAAGATTTTAAGTCAATTTGTTCTTGAGTTTTTTTGAGTAATTTTTCCCAATATAACTCAGACCTATTATCTTTCTTCCTGTGTTAAAAGTACTTCAAGGGCTGGGCACGGTGGCTCAAGCCTGTAATCCCAGCACTTTGGGAGGCTGAGACGGGCGGATCACGAGGTCAGGAGATCGAGACCATCCTGGCTAACACAGTGAAACCCCGTCTCTACTAAAAAAAAAAATACAAAAAACTAGCCGGGCGAGGTGGCAGGCGCCTGTAGTCCCAGCTACTCGGGAGGCTGAGGCAGGAGAATGACGTGAACCCGGGAGGCGGAGCTTGCAGTGAGCTGAGATCCGGCCACTGCACTCCAGCCTGGGCGACTGCGAGACTCCGTCTCAAAAAAAAAAAAAAAGTACTTCAAAAATAGTGCAGAAACCCTGTGTGTACTCCCAGATAGTCCAGACCTCTGATTAGTATTCAGAACATCCCACAGAGGATAAACAAGTAACATCATCAGCATTCAATTGACATGGTTCTTGGCCCAAGTCTACCAGTGCGTTGGATGATATCAGTTCTATGTATCACAGCATAGCATGTTCTATATGTCATACCATCTATCAATCTACATATTACAGGCAGGCTTTAACTTTTTCCCATGGAAATTCACTGTATGTTGTCATTAAATTACAGAGTGGCTTGCCTTCAGATTTTCTCAGGTCACCTTTAGCATTTCATTAGCCTCACGGGGGAGTCTGTTATCACATATTGTAGTGATTCAGTGGCTTGGTTAAGTCCAAATCTTTAAGCCCAAAATATAATATATAATCACTGAGGATTCCCTGATCTCTTACTTGAAGCTCTGATCTTGAACACAAATAATACTCACGTGTAAAACTACCATTTTATTTCACACATCTTTTCTGGCACTATTTCTTAATTCAGATTAGCAGCCTCCAACTATTACTCCTATATAAAAATGCATCTTGATAATTTCTAGTCATAATTTTTTCATCCCTTTAAGATGAACAGGAACAGTATCTATACTACAACTAAAATTCTACACTGCAACTGGAATTCATTTCGGAATGAAAGCTTCGGAACTCTTACCGATATCTTTGGAGGTAATCTTTCGCCTTTGTTTCAAGACTGGTTGTGATGCTTCCACTGAGCCAGGAGGAAAGGTGATCTCCCTTCTGATTGGGGGTGGTTGGGGTGGTGGCCCGGTGACCTGGGATGCGGGGACTGTGGGCATGACCTTCTGCATCTTCATAGAGGGCAGAAAGGGAGACTTGCTTGGAGACATGCGGTTCTCCAGGGAGCGCTGGAAGGATGCTGGGCTGGGCGCCCTGGAGATGTGATTTGGCAGTGACGGTGGCGTCTGGTAGGACGGCTGTGGCGGGCGCGTGATGGGCTGCATGGAGGCTGAGGACGACATATAAGGCTGACGCTGGCTGACGTGAGAAGGCCACTGGCTCTCATGATTTATCCTCTGATCGGGTACCATCATATCGTCCGTGCGGTTCATGCCTGGGTAAGGGGGCGCCTGTGCAGGGCCGCCAGGGCCCTGCCTGTTCTGGTAGGGATAAGGCATATCATTGCGTGCTGCCCACATATTCTGCTGAGGCCCCTCGCTGGAGGACGACTGCAGCGGGCCGCCCATCATCTGAGGCGGGATTCCGTGCGTCTGGATCTGCCCAGGGCCCTGCATCCTCTCCCTGCTGTAGGGATATGGGTACTGGCCCTGGATGGGCCTGCGGTCCGGGCCCGAGTAGGAGCCTCCATACTGATTGTACATCTCCTGCTGCTGGCTGCTGTACTGCATGTTGTACATGTCGCCCTCGTGGCGCTTGGCTGGGGGCCCGTACATGCCGTCCATATGGCGTTTGTAATTCTGGAATTCGCAGAAAGACAAATCATCCTGATGTACTCTTACAGGTATAATCACACACTGAAATTATGCAAAATAGTTATTACCTGCTAGAATGTTCATTTCACAATGAATATGGGAAGCTCCTATAACAACTGAGAACAATCTATGTTCAATATTTCAGTATTATATACACCATGTCACACACTCAGGAAAGGGCATCCAAAATTTGTTTTCACGTGTTTGAAACTTTCTGTGGAAAAAACAAAAAAAAGCCTCCTCTCCTTAGGCTGTGCCACCGGGACAGCCAGCATTAAACTCCCACACAGGCAGATGGCGCCCGGGCTGGGAGCTGCACTAGGACCATAGCAGGAGGCAGAAGGACCCTCTCACAGGAGAGCCAGCATCCAGGGGCTGGCCTGAAAGGGTCTCGGGGTAAAAGGGTTTCTTGGGCCTCATTTTATGGAAAAGCCTCCAAACAGGACTCGGCTCTCCAGACTGGTCACCCAACATCCATCCCACAGCTCCTGCCCTGACTTCTAGCCTGGCCAGGTGCGGCTCCCCGAAAGCCCCACTGGTCACAGCACTGAGGACAGGGCTGGCACCACACCTGCTACTAAGCTTGCTTCCGGGATGCTCCAGGACCAGTGCAGTGGGTAGGTGGGACTCTGATGGGAGGCAGTGAGATGCTGATGTTTTTCACTTTACTTGAAAACTGTTTAAGATCAGTTGGTTTAAAAACGCAATTCATGGCCGGGCGCGGTGGCTCAAGCCTGTAATCCCAGCACTTTGGGAGGCCGAGGCGGGCGGATCACGAGGTCAGGAGATCGAGACCATCCTGGCGAACACTGTGAAACCCCGTCTCTACTAAAAAATACAAAAAAACTAGCCGGGCGAGGTGGCGGGCGTCTGTAGTCCCAGCTACTCGGGAGGCTGAGGCAGGAGAATGGCGTGAACCCGGGAGGCGGAGCTTGCAGTGAGCTGAGATCCGGCCACTGCACTCCAGCCCCGGCGACAGAGCAAGACTCCGTCTCAAAAAAAAAAAAATGCAATTCACTGGCCAGGCGCAGTGACTCACGCCTGTAATCCCAGCACTTTGGGAAGCCGAGGTAGGAGGATCACCTGAGGTCAGGGGTTCGAGACCAGCTTGGCCAACATGGTGAAACCCCGTCTCTACTAAAAATACAAAAATTAGCCAGGCATGGTGGTGGGCACCTGTAGTCCCAGCTGCTTGGGAGGCGGAGGCATGAGAATCGCTTGAGCCCAGGAGGCAGAGGTTACAGACAGCCAAGATTGCGCCAGAGCAAGACTCCATCTCAAAAAAAAAAAAAAAAAAAAAAAAAAGGGCAATTCACTGTGCCTGTATGCTCCAGCAAAATTAAATAACTGAAAAATAATATACATATTATTATACATAATTATTTATTATAATTCTATAACATATACATAGTTTTCAAAATTTTTATTTTTTGCAAGAGGTCTCAGATCTGAAAAGTTGTTTAAAAATAGCAAAGTCCTGTATGTCTGGAAAGCCACACCATGAAGGGTGGTTCTCTGCAACAGCACTGGTCACTGTGAGGGGGAAATCTTGCATAACTTAGCATCTCTGAGCTGCGATGGTCACCTGTGAACCAGCAAAAACCTGTCCCACTTATTCAAAATAAGTATCATTGGCATCTTATCTCATTTTTTAAAAAGCCGATTCACTTTCACTACTAGTATATAATATTTTACGTTGTTTTTCTACACATTCTCCTTAAAGCACTGACGAATTTCTGTTCTAAAATGGCTTCTGATACAATAGTATGCACAATAGATACATGTTTAAAATATACTCACTCTAGCTCGGGCTTGTTATTATTTACAAGGATGAATACACTCAACTTCTTGTTACAAGTTATATTTGTTTCAGGAAACCATGTATCAAGAGTTATTTTTAATGTGCTGACTTCAACATCCCAGGAGTACTTTCTAGCATTAACTATATCCTGAATGCTCAACAAACACTAATCATTTTTGTTAGATATCTGAAAATCTTCAGAAGTAAGAAAAGTTTGAGTTTTAGCCTCCAGGAGAGAACCAGAAAACACAGCACCCCATGCCCACTTGCCAACTCACCGGCTGCTGTGGGTACAGGCCGGGCTGGTGCCCTCCATACGGCGGCTGTCCCGAGGGAGGGCCTTGGCCTGGATACTGCTGCCCATAAGGTTCATGCCTGGAACAAGGCATTCAAAGACAACTTAACTGAGAAAAAGCTTCAGGCAAACAGAGAAATAAACAATCCATTTCTGGAACCCTGACTCCCCCAAGCAGCTCTGTGTGGCTTTCCCCGCACACCCCTCCGACAAAGGCCCTCTGAGAGGCAGCTGCACGCCAACTGTTAGCACCAGGGATGGGAACACCCATTTTGGGAACAGTGCCAAACTCCTAGTTCAGGCTGTTGGCTAATAGGTGTCAGAGGAATACCGGTTGAGCAGGCAGGCACCCTGTAAGTACTTGTCAGAGCCTCTGGCCTCTGCCTTGGAGGCCGCAGCCCCGCCTCTCCACTGACGTGTACCTTAGGAAGTGTCGTACAATGCTGTGATGTGAAGCATTAATGGAAGCAAGAAACGACCAGAAGAACTGAAGACTCAAAGGCAATGTTCCTAGAAGCACCGGAACATCAAAATGTTTGTACTTTGCACGTTCTCATTATGAATGGAAAATGTTTAATTCTTAAAAGCTATACTTCAAATTTAATTTCGATGTTAGCTAATCGTTGTATAAATACAAGTTCTCAGAATTTCACAGTCCTATGCCCTAAAAGGCTACAGAAAAGAATGACAGGGATGATTTGAATGCACACCTATTACATCTTAAAATGGAAATGAATAATATATTCATTTTTCAACTACTAGTATATTAAAAAATTATAAATACCATAAAAAATAGCAGGTTTTAAAAGGCAATAGATTTGGAACTTTGAAAAATACATTGGTTTAAGTTAATATACTAAATCTTGTAAGAAAGGGTACAATGGACTGAATATATTCCTAAGCTGATCAAGGAATGAGAATAATAAAAACAAATAAAAGAATTTTTAGATTATCACATGTGAAACAGACATGGGAACTTCTGATAACTACTTTGATATCTAAGAAGGAAGCTCAGAGATAGGAGGAAAGAAATGTATTTGACATGGGTAAAATTTAAGTTGCATAACAAGCAACATTTTTCAGAAGAGAAAACTTAACAATGAGGTAAACCCCTCTTTAATGTGGTAGAGCCAAGATAATTGTTCTTCTTCTAATCTTGCCAGCTACCCCCTCAAAAAACATCTGTAGCTTTTCCTGGACCCTCAAAAACAAAACAAACCTAACTGAAATCCTTGATTCAGCACACTAAACATTACCTTATAGTTAACTGATTAACGAATGTATCACAAGTAAATATTGGCCACATTATGGCCAGGTTAAGAATCAGAAGAGTCAATTCCTAGGTCCCTAGGAGAAAGCACCGTGTCTTCTTAAACATGGGATGGACGCCCAAGAACAAGGCTCACAAACAGTACCACAAAGAAACCTCATTTGGTAAAGCCGTGATTTTTCAACCTTTTTCTCCTCTGTATTACACCGAGGAAGCTTTCCCACGGATCGGCCCGTCCCTGTGACCCCAGCATGTGGCCTGATGAAACGTGAGCGGCTCTGGCCCAGCCGGTCCCCAGCAGAACAGCACATGCAGCTTCCGAAGGCAGCGATCCCAAAGCCAGCTCCACCCTGTGGCACACCACTGTGGCTCCGGGGAGGGAAAAGCCCTTCTATTAGGACTCTATCTTTTTTTCTTTAAAAATCTGAAATATTACATGAAAACCTTGCTTATAATCATGTCTCTTATGAGGAGTTAGCGAACATATCAACAAGGGGAAAGGGTTTCTGTGACAATGAGTATTGAAGTCAGGGCCCAGGCAAGGGACTTTCTCCACAAAAAGAAGCCTACCCTATGCCATCATCTTAGGAAGCAGTTTTCAGATTACCTTTCAGAGCCATTTCAATAACTTTTCCTCCTAATTGCAAATCAATCTGAATCATCAGTCCTGCAGCTGAACTTGCCATTTTAACTTGCAAGTTTAACTTGCCATTTTAAGTTATTTCAAGATTAAGAGAGGCTGCAGTGAGGCCTGTGCTGTGGGTTTTCTAGAAATGTTTATTAAGGAGCAAAGTATTGTCCCTCTGTTTAAAATAGTCACAGGGAAAAAGCACTGCCTGGAAGACCTTTCCAGAATGTTGAAAGCCCAGTGTGGCTACCACTGCATAGGCCTTTCCCCCAGACAGAAAGAAGGGAGGGAGGGGAGCTGGTGCTCTGGAGGCCCAGGCATCCAGGAGCTCCAGGTGAGCCTCTTCTGGAGTGTGCAGCTGGCAGTCCCTCAGAAGGAAGCGGGGAGCTGGCGCTGGGTGCCAGCGTGACTTGTGGCGGCCCTGGCTCTTGACTTGGGGAAGAAGACTCCTACCGAGGCCAAGGTCCTTCTCCCTGGTCCTGAGTAGCCATCTACTGAGGGCAGTCACCCGACACTCACCTGGTGACCAGCAGCCATTGCCTCTTTACTTTCACAGGAAAGGGGACACTGTATATTGTCACCAGTGGCTCAGCTGCCAGAGCTCAGAAATGTGTGTGTGAGGAAAGCACAGTTTCTAGTAAATCATCTTATCGCCATCTTAAAAAATACTCACCTTCGGTCGTAACTGGCTCCATAGGGAAACTGCTGGCGCTGCCCCATGCCCAGGTTGGACATTGCTCCGGAGGGACTTTGGTTGTACATGTCCTGCATGCTGCTGTTGGGCATTTGTCCTTGTGTCATAAAGGGCTCGCTGCTTCCAGGCACTGCAATATTTTAAATAAAATGCATACATTTAGGCATTTCTGAAAGTCAAAGGCCCATCCATCCCTTCTAGTAATCTCTATTGTCTTTGTACTTTTTCTTTTTTTTTTGAGATGGAGTCTCACTCTGTCACCCAGGCTAAGTGCAGTGGTGTGATCTTGGCTCACTGCAACCTCTGCTTCCTGTGTTCAGGTGATTCTCCTGCCTCAGTCTCCCGAGAAGCTGAGATGACAGGCACCCACCATCGCACCTGGCTAATTTTTGTATTTTTAGTAGAGATGGGGTTTCACCATGTAGGTCAGGCTGGTCTTGAACTCCTGACCTCAGGTGATCCATCCACCTCAGCCTCTCAAAGTGCTGGGATTACAGGCGTGAGCCACTGCGCCTGGCCTGTATTTTTTTTTAATATGGTAGATCATAATACTATTGAAAGAGCCTAAGGTGTGGAGCCAAGACGTGCTCTAGGGGGGCAGAAATCTAAGATGGCCTCGAAGATCCAGCCCCCTCTGCCCGGTGGGCACCTCCCCTTCAGTGTGGGTAGGACCTGTGAATACCATGGTATCACTCCCATGATTATGTTATGTTACATTGCAAAAGGGGCCTAACAGATGTGATTATAGTTACTAATCAGCCGACTGCGAGTTAACCAGAAGGGAGACTGTCCAGGTAGCCCTTTAACTTTGGATCTAGAGCTTAGAGAGGAAGCAAGTCAGAGATATTTTCCTGCTGGCCTTGAAGAAGCAACTGACATGCTGTGGAGGGGGATCACGTGTTGGGAAAGGTGGGCAGAGGATAGTCAACAAGAAAATGGGACTGTAGCCTCACAACCACGAGGAACTGAATTCTGTCAACAACTTAAATAAACTCGGAAGAGGACCCTGAGCCTTCAAGGAGCTCACAGTCCTGGAAGACACCTTGATTTCAGCCTGTGGGACCCTGAGCAGAGGTCCAGTCACACTGTGCCAGATTCCTGACCTACAGACACTGTGGGATCATACATTTATGTTGTTTTAAGCTGCTAAGTTTGTGGTAACTTGTTATATAATAACATAGAAAACTAACACAGGCCCAGATCCATTCCTTACTTGAGTAAGTTTCCTCTGAGTTTAATTTCATTTCTTTTTTAACATTTTTATTATGTTTTTTAGAGACAGGGTTTCGCTCCATCACCTAGTGATAAGAGGTGCAATGGTGCAGCTGCAGTGGTGAAATCGTAGCTTACTGTAGCCTCCAACTCCTGGGCTCAAGCGATCTGCCTGCCTCAGCCTCCTGAGGTGCTGGAATTACAGGCATGAGTCATCACCGGGCCCCTATTTTCTTGTCTATAAAATGAGGCCAGTAATATTATCCCATGAAATGGTTGTAAGGAGGACATAAAATATGTATACAAAGTTAGTTCCCTTCTCCCGTAAGAAAAAAAGTGAAAACCTTAACATTCAGCCACTGATTCACTCCAAAATAAGGATTAAAAAAATATTAGGGAGTTAAGAATAGCTCAAGATGGGATGAAATACAACTATTTCTAACACAGGATGGAGTGCCAATTAGGTAGTATATGCAAATCAGCATCAGCTCAGAGCCTGAAGGAAATTGGGTTCAGTTCAGAAACTAGCCTGATGGCAAATTAAACATTTTAATATAAATTTTCATCACTATACAGTATTGCTACCTTTCTCCATCCTATGATTATGTGAAGCAAAAGCTGGTTAAGATTTTGTGAGCGGATACATTTTGTTAGGCTGGTAGAGAGGGGCCAATGCCAGCATCAAGTATTTTCCCTTGCAATGTGCTTTCACCTATTTTATCTATTTGATCTCACATCATCCTGTGGTAGAACCAGTTTTGAAGTTACTTTCTATTTTGTAGATGTGAAAACAGAGATAGACAGAAATCACGTGGCATAATTAAATAGCTTTTCTCTAATACACAAGGAAATTTAAAAGCAACACCAAATTAAAAATGGGCAAACACATAAATGAACATTCACAAAAGAAAAATAAATGGTCAATCAACATATGAAAAGATGTGTGAGTTCACTAATAATGGAATGAATCCAAGGTAAACAGTAACGAGGCTTTCTCCCTTCCATCTGATTGGCTAATGTGAAAATGATGGACAATGATCATTCTTAGTAAGGGGGTGAGAACCCACACACCCTCACATGCTCTTGTTGAGAACATTAAACTGGTATAAAGTTTGCCAATACCTGCTTTACCTGCTATGGGAGGCTCTGCTTTGGCAACCCCTAAAGAAGTGCATCTCCCAGCATTCGCAGCCTGGGAAACCCCTCCCATGATGCCTTTGGGCTTGGTCATGTGATTAGCATTGCCTAAGAGGGCTCCAGCAAGTGAGATGCAAGCAAAAGTTTTTAAGTGCTTGCTCCCGGGACCTGTCCTCTTGGAGTGCTCCCTCTTGAAATCCATCTGCCATGTTATGGGCATCTAAGAAACTACATGGAAAGGCCCCATGGAGGATGCTGCAGCCAACAGCTCCAGCTGAGTTCCCAGTAGAGCCTGGGGATGATGTCAGCCACTCAAGACATATCAGAGCCCAGCAGAGCTCTCAGCCTGGTTCCCAGATGATGGCGGCTACCTCAATGTCCTAGCTGACAACATGACACACACAGCGAAGAACTACCCACTCTACCATAGAACTGAGAGATATAATTAAGTGTTACAGTTTTTAAAGTCACTAAGATTTGGGGTAGTTTGTTATACTGTAAAAGCTCAGATATTCAGTAAAAAAAGTTAATATCCTTTGATTCAACAGTTCTACTTCTAGGAATCTATTTTGCATAAACATTCTTACAAATGTGAAAAAACTGTACTTCAACAATCACTGCTTCATTGTTTATAATAGCAAAAGATTATGGCACAACTCACCCATTACTAGAGCATTAGGATGTATCTATTCAATTAAAACAAGTAGAGCTATGTGTACAGATATTAATAGACATTTGATATATACTATTCTGTCAAACATATAAAATGATGTTCATTTATATGTAATCAATCAATTCCTCAATCAGTGAAGTAAGGAAGAAGGAAGTAAGGAAGTAAGAAGGCAGGGAAGGCAGGTTGGCGAACAGGCAGGGCCAGGTCCCTCAGGGCTACTGAGGGCTAATATTAGATCAGACTCTTTGACCATGCTACCATACTACAGGTTAACACCGACAGCAGCAGCAACAGAGACAAAGAGTATGTTTTCCACTGAAGTTAGTCATTAAATAGAAAATCACAGCACCATTAAGTTTACTGACAGAGTAAGGCAAACTGAAGAATGGAAAACTATACAGAACAGGAGTAAGACTCTTAGAAAATCTGTTTCCCATGGATTTTCTGTTTATCTGCTTTTATTTGGTACTGAATACACCAGTACCATAAGGCAGCAAGTGAACTGAAATATACTAGAGATTGTACTTGCCACTGGGGATCATTTACATGGTTGATGAAAACATCACAGACAGTCACCAAAGTAGGATGGCTGAACCTTATGATGGTGTGAAAGCAACAGGCATTCATTATGCTCCTCAGTTTAAGATGGGGTTATATCTGGATCAAGTCATTGTAAATCAAAAAATTGTAAGTGAAAGTGTGTTTTCAACTTACCAACATTTTCAATTTAGGATGGGTTTCCTCTGATGTAACCCCACTGTAAGGTGAGAAGTATCCGTATATATCTACCTAGGGCCCAGCAAGGTGATCCCAGAATCATTCTACCCCAACACACTTTATTTTTATAATAAGAAAAATTCTAGGCATAAGGACACAAGGGAAATACATCTACAGTTGTCTAATGTGGTGTATCGGTGGGATATGGGAATGGTTTGTAATATATTTTGAGGCCAAATTCCAAATACTACTAATTATTTTTTTCCATGTTGTCATATTTTCAGAGTCTAAAGCCACCAAAAGCACTAACGAAATGTTTTGTGTAGCATCTTATACCACTAAGAAAAATAGCTCCCCCAACATTCACAAAGCTTTTGAAATTCTAAGCTTCTGGATTTACTGCATGTTCTGCAAAATCCTCACTTGGAATCAGCAGCCCTGAAACTTCTGAAAGAAAAACAATCATAGATGATCTTGCTTTATGAGTGTTATCTGACATATTATACACAAAATACTATGAATTTCATTTATAAATGGTATATGCCCTATATTCAAATTTTAAAGATTTTCCATTGTTCTTTTTCATTGGTCTATAATACATATGAAAACCAAGGCTTTGTACTTTATGCTTCTCTCCATTCAGACAATATTATCAAGAAATTCATGTACCCCAACATCTAAGCACAACACAGGTACTATTATTTAAGGGATTTCAGAGTAAGTACTTCCATAAAAATATTATTCACTATTTCTTCTATGTTTTTTTCTAATAATATTCATATCATTCTTCAATTTCACGGCCTTGAAAGCATTTGGAAGAATGCCCAAGAGCGAAATATCAAGTCTCCACTTGTGGCTTGTAGACCACGGGCAGAACTGAAGGGCAGTGACTCAGACCGTCACAGCCTCAGTGCTGCCTCAACCTTGGGAGTCGGCGGGCATCAAGGGAAGGGCCAACCTGGTGTCTCCTGATGGCAGTCACAAACTCCTGCACTCTCTCGCAAGGATCTCATCAATCCCATCACGGCAGATGCCATTTCTACACTTCCTACTCCAAGATCATACCGACTCCAACATCTGCTCAGCTCCAACCATGCATTCCATGCCTTACCACGGGGACACACCCCAGACGGTCTCCAGGTTCCCCTCTCTAGCCCAGTCCTTTCCCAATCCTCCTCACTGCAGGGAATGATGTCTTCACTTGCTCAGTTATGGTTAGCTTCTCCCTCAGGGCCCGCATTCACTCCGCGAGCACCTCTGATGTACACTCTGCCGGCGGGTTCCCTCTGCGCTGCTGGTGTCCGGCTCCAGTTGGCCAGCTCCCCCTAGACTCTCAGTGATCTCCCCAAAGCTACTCTTACCTCTTTCCGGTGCATTCTCCAGAGACGGCCAGTTATTTACTTATTTATGTATTTATTACAAAAAAAACCTACTCACATCACTTCCCTGCATAACATCTTTCACCTTGGTGAAAAATCCAGATTTATCAATACGCCCACGGACACCGAAAGGGTCTGGCCCTGCTGGCCTCAACGGCCTCAGCCTGTCCCCGGGGCCATGCTCACTGTGCTCTGGACACCCACCACCTGCTCATACACCAAGCTCATTCCTGCCACCATCCCCATGACAGGTTCTCAGGACCCTTCCCTCCTGACCACCCAGTCTAAATCGCTCTCCCTCTCTCCCACCGCACCACCCAATGCCACTGCTACCTGTATTCTTTCTTCCTTTCACCTTCCTGTCTTCCACCAACCACAATCGTTAACTGCTTATTTGTGCTTATTTTTTGCTTCCTCCCAGGAATTAAGAAGGCAGGGAGTCTGTGATTCCCTGAAGGTGGGCAGCGACTCTGATTTAACAATCCACGAGCTAGCGCCCAGCACACACTAGCACAACACCATGGCAGGTGCCGTGAAGCGCATGCTTACTTACCACCGCTGCCAGCCACTCCTGTCTGAGCTCTGTGTGCAGGAACTTAATCCTCACCATGCCTTTGGAAGTGGGTCCTATTATTTTCCCAATTTCTAGATGAGGAATGTAACTTGGTGTGTGTGAGGAGGTGGCAGGTATCCAGAAACAGGGATTATGTGCCGGGGAAAAGGCCGAGGGCACTGAGGCCAGCTGGGGGCAGGATGAGGGCACAAAGAGGCTAACTGCTTTTCCCAAGGCCACAAGTGGAGTGGGATGGGGACCTGGGACCCACACCGAGGCAGCCTGGGCTCAGAGGTGTTCTGAGTGAAAGGTAAACTATTGTGGAACGGCAGACCGTAGAATGCCCACTGGTCCATGCCCGGGCGGAGGTCCCTCTGCACGTACCTTTTCTCATTCCCCCAAAGGGGTCCTTGTTGGGCTCATAGGGCATCCTGCCCATCACATCGGGCATGCTCATGCCCTGCTGGTAGGGGGCGTTTGGAGTCATGGAGTTCCGTTTCGGGAAGGATGAATCACTCACGTCTGAGAACGGGTCGTGCACACTGATTGTACTGCTTCTGAAGAGATGCAAGGAATGAAAGCTTAATGATACAGCGGGAGTTACCTCCAAACAGTACATTCAGAAGATGAACCAATCTTGAAATGTGCAAATGCAAAAACCATCCAAAATAAATGACTTGAAGAAAACTGGTAGTCATCAACATTTAAAAACTCTCTAGGAAATACTATTTCTTCTCTCTGTGAAGTTTGCTCCAGAAAACTAAAATATGAACAAACATGACTTTGTATGGCTCATAGGGTTATCGGAACATACCTTCCACCTTGCATTGGGGTCATCTGTCCGTGAGGGGTGGAGGCTGGGGTAGGTGGCTTCAGGTCACCTGGAACCTCTGCCATGGAATTGCTGCCAGTTGACTGAGGGGTCTGTGGGCCTTGCAAGGATCCCGAGTTAGCTGATAGCAGCAGCACCAAGAGAAAACAGGAAGAAATCCAGAGATTACCAAGTAAGCCCAGCCGCCTTGCTAGTCGTATAGATGAAAGAAATAAATGTAAATAAGACACCATAATGATGTTGTAAAATTCATTGCTTTTATATTGTTTACAGTAAAAATTAGTAAAGAAGATTTTGAGTAAACATATTTCATTTGTGAGCCATAAAACACATTTATATCTTTTGACTGGATACTTATTTTCTGGGGTATTTATCCCAAGAAAATAATCTAATAAAAAAGAGGCTTTAGGCAGAAGAGTGTTTGTTCACCGTTGTCTTGACTGGAAATAATCTAAATGCACATTTTTATAAATGGGATGAAAATTTTGGTGCATCAACTCGATGAATTATTGTGCTGTTTTAGAAACAAAATTAGGAAACTTAGTTCTGGGTCTTAGACAATGTGAAATGTTTAAGATGAAAAGCAAGGACACAAATTGACAATGAGCCTTATGTCATTTCAACAGCTTCTCAACATCTGAATGCGTCTGTGCTCTGTCATTAATAGTATCACTTTTTGACCTATGAAATCAGAGTTGTTATCAAAAAGCACAAGTCATACTGGTTTGGAGTTTTTAAATGTTATCAGGGTGCTGAGATTTGGTTTTAAGTATAATTACATTATAATAACAGAATTGAACCGGTTTTTTCCAAATCTTATGTGGGACTCTGGGAAAAATTAACTAACCTCACCTTGAGGGAAAAACGTAACATTTGCCGGGCTCCTGCTCTCTCATCTCTTGCAGTCCTTAGCATGCTAGATCATCAATAGATACTGGTTTCATGTGTGAATTAAATACTTAATAAATCAGTAATATGCCTACTATAGTCTAGGCTCTCTTCTACACCCACATACACCAGTGGACCAAACTGACAAGAAAGACAACAACCCCTGCCCACATGGTAAAAAAGTGCAGAACCCCCTGAACAAATGGCAGGATTACTGCTGCTTGTGAATAACATTTTCCATGTTATTGCGTAGAATAGCTTTCCCTATGACGTTCCCAAGGCTCACTACAGTTACTATTATTCACATTTTACTTTAGTGGCAACAGAGGTGAAACAAACCACGAGAGGTTCCAGAGGACACTGCAAAGGAGTCAGAAATCGAAAGGAGTACATTATTTCTACTCGGAAAGCCTCAGCTGGACAGAGACATTTCTAGCCAGATGAGGTCTGCTCAGTCCCTGGCCTGGGTTGGAATGAACGCTGGCCAGCAGAGCTGAACACTGCGTAACATCCGTCCCTGTGAACCCTGCACTGAATGACTTAGAGAAGTTCTCAGAGATGCCGGGAATACTGACTTTTTAAAAAAAGCTTTTATTTCCTTTTTTTTTTTTTTAACTTTGATTTTAAGTTGAGGGGTACATGTGCAGGATGTGCAGGTTTGTTACATAGGTAAACATGTGCCATGGGCGCTTGTTATACGGAGAAGATTGATGGCTAATGTAGATGCCTAATGTAGGTACAAAAGAAAAATGTATTCACTCATACTTACAAACCGAATTTGCGTAAAACCCTGGAAACACATGTTAAAAAGGTATATCGGAATAATGGAAGAAAGTCCTCTTTTGCAGATATAAAAGGGTAATCGTCCTGCAGACATGGTTGCCTGCCTAATGCCACGGAAGAGCAACGACTTGCTTCCGAAATTCAGGCAGGCTCCGCTACAGCCTCGACAGCTTCCTTGGAAACATCACTTGCAAGGCTTGATTTCAGAAAGACCCTTATTTACAAGTATTCACATTTCTAGCTAATAAAAAAAAAAAAAAAGGAAAAATCTCTCTTGCCAGTGTTTTTTTTTTCCTTTCATGAAAAAAAAAAAAAAAATGAATGCAACCTCTTGTAACTCCATTAATAGAGGAGGCTGGCAGGCTCTCTAGGACATCCCTACCTTTTGCCAGAAGCTACAAATGTATACTCTAAAGTAAACAATGGAAAGGTTACTGAAGGTTAAGTACATTCACACACTTCAGACAGCATGGCCAGGCTCCTAGCTGGGAAGATAATTTACCCAGCACGAACCTGGTGCCCTAGTTCTGGCGGGGTTGCGGGAAGTAGGGTGGGGAGAAGGAAGAGCTGATATGTCCCAGGTCTACAGTGACTAGAGGTCAACCAGAGGGCACCTCTGTTTATAACCTGAGCCCCTTTCTCATTTATCTTCCACTGAGGATTCCCTAGTTGGATCCATGACAGGTTTTGTGACATCACCTGTCAGCTAATAATAGAAATTCAGTCAGCCACCTGCCAGCCAAGATGGATGGGTTTTTGGTTACAGACTTACTAATTCAATGTGGAGCTCTGTGCCTCACCCCTGCCCCACTTCTCCCAGCCTGGTCCCTTCCATTCCCCTCCCCATCTCCAGCTTACAGGCTGCAGAGGCCATCTGGGGAGGTGCTTCCTACAGCACTCATTGGAAATCCCCCACACCCTTTTCTAGATGCTTTATAACAAGATCCCCACTGGCACCTTAAAGACAAACCATACCCCAAGGCCTTGCCTCGGTTGAGTCTCAATCACTGACTCGCTCTGGTGGCTGGAAGACAGGAACCCAGGTACCCAGTGTGAGAAGCCACATGGCAACTTGGCAGTGATGTGTGGGGTGCAGCCCCAGGAGCCAAGGGGCTTATGCCTCCCAGAGGCTAACAGAATTGAAGCCTAGAGCTGTATTAGCACCCCAAATCAAAATCTGACTAGAGACAGATGACTTGTAGTGCTCTTAGAATACAGTAAAAAGACTTAGGATTTTAGTTGGTTCAGAGCAAAGGCTGGGGGAAAAAAATCTAAAATGTTTCTTCAGAATCTTTTAATTTAGTCTGCTGAATGTGCTGGTAAAAAATAAACTACAGCCGGGCGTGGTGGCTCAAACCTGTAATCCCAGCACTTTGGGAGGCCGAGATGGGCGGATCATGAGGTGAGGAGATCGAGACCATCCTGGCTAACACGGTGAAACCCCGTCTCTACTAAAAAATACAAAAAACTGGCCAGACAAGGTGGCAGGCACCTGTAGTCCCAGCTACTCGGGAGGCTGAGGCAGGAGAATGGCATAAACCCGGGAGGCGGAGCTTGCAGTGAGCTGAGATCCGGTGACTGCACTCCAGCCTGGGAGACAGAGCGAGACTCCGTCTCAAAAAAAAAAAAAAAAAAAAAAAAAAAACCCAAGAAAAAACACACTACAATTATATTCTTCCGGGAAAAAGTGATTCAAAGAACATCAATTTTTACTGTAAATTTGTGTTAAAAATTTTGTAATAAATAAGACTCTAACATGGCCAATAGATGGGAATAATTTTATTTTCCTTTAACAACAAAAATGTTTCCAAGACCATTTCCCTAATGATGGGACTGGAATTGGAGAGGCCACCTGCCGTGTGGGTAGCACTGAATCGAGAGGCTTCTAAAGACCAGGGTGCCTCCGCCTGAGATCCCCGGACGCCTGTGTGTGCCTTGAGCCCCCTGCACGTGCTCTTGGGGCTGGGCGAGACCAGGAGGCTTTCCTTCCACTGCCTCCTGTGTCACAGGACCTCGGTCGGCTCCCTCTGGACTACTAAGAAGAATGTATACCAGGAGTCCATCTGCAATCCAAGCTCTTTTGTGTAGTTAAAATGATAATGTTGCCATAAAAATGGCAGTTTAAACAAGGGGAAAAGGGAAGGGCTGGCTGTTAAGAGAATAGGCCCTCCACTTTCTGAAGGATCTATACGCCTCAGCAGGGCCCCCGTCCTGAAGCTGATGCACACTGGGAGAGCTATTCTCCATACACAAGGGCAGCCCATTCAGTGACACGAGTTCTTTCCTGGCAAATAAAATGTACCCTTAGATCTTTGCAGACATCACCACTTTGCTCCCTACGCCCCACTGGGTTTTTATTTTGGAAAAATAGTTTCAGAGCTGTTCATAGGCAGCTTGTTTTACTCTGTGAACTGGATGTAATGTTATGAGATTTTTAAAATTAGATTTCCCAGTTTTTAAGGGACACCAGAGTTGGCAAAGCCTTTGAATCTTTAAGGATGAGGTTAGCGAGGATTTCTCCTTGTTTTTAGAGCCTACGGATGTAATTCTAGGTATATTCACTACAAGTGCAGTTTGGACCTACAAAGTATTTATATGAGATCCCTTGATTAGGAATCTTGGCTATCAGCTTTACCATCCAGACAGCAGCTACAGGAAATCATTAAAAGCAAAATAACTTCTTGCTCTGGCTTCTATGTGTAAACATCTCATGTGTTACAAAGGTATTTTCAACACAGGCAGAGGTGTCTGGTGGGTATCATGTATACTCTAGCACCAGATGCCCCAGAAAAGACCCTCTACTCCCCAGCTAGCTGGCTGTGGGCAAGGTACTTAGATTCCACGAGACCTTCATTTTCTCATGGATTTTAAAATAGTATCAAAGTCACAGGACTGATGTGAAGATGAAATGATAGCACTTAGAAAAGGGCCCAGCACACTGGAAGTGCCCAGGAAACATGGGCTGCCAGCCATGCTCAGAACAAGCTGTGTACAGGAGCGGCGGGTGCAGCCACGTCTCGTAGACAGGGACCAGGAGCAGTGAGGCTACGTGCTGAAGGTCACTGACTGGGAGCCAGACACAGATAAGAGAATGGTCGGATCTACTGGAGTGAGGTCACCACCCAGCACTAAGGTGCCAATGTCTTCCCCCCTCTACTATTGCATTTATGAGAATATATGATTTTGTAATTTCAAATTTGAAACCCGAACGGTAGAACGAAGGCTAGCAGGGGAGCTGAAAGGAATGGAAGGGTCTCTGTCAGTGGGGAGGGGAGGGAAGGGAGCCGGCAGGTGTCACTGACGCAGCTTGGCCTGTGAGCGTGTTGGTGACGAGCACTGCACCCATTCCTAAGACCACTGACTTCCAGGACAAGGCTGCAAAAGACCACCTGTTTCCAAAACAAGGCTGTGTGGATCCTTACCACGACAGCTTGCTAAACACCCTAGAAGTGAGAACTTGCTGGGCAGGGGACGTTAGAAACTAAGCCCAGGCTTCATTTTGCTAAAGTTCAAATCTGAGGGTTTCTGACAGAGGGTGGGCGCGCTCGAGCTGTCAAACCTGCAGGGTGGCATTTCCTAGAAGTGCACAAGTGTTCAAACAGGCCACTGGGGATCTTTATTTTGTGTAGAGGTAGATGTAATCTTTTTGAATACTTGTATAAGGAATAAACGTATATGGCTCAGAATTCAAAAACTTGTTTTGATTAAGGTACAGCAAAAGAAGGGGTGCCTTCCAAGGGCCAATCAGAAATGGCCACATCCCAGATTTAATTCTCTCATCCCTTAACACTGCCAATGGGCGTCCAATTAAATAAACAAAACGACGCAGGAACCCCCACCTCTCAAAGGTCCCGAGTTCTCTGTTGGCCTGACTGTGGAATGACCTTCCCGGAACCTCCCAGGCCAGGCGCCTAGGCTTTCCTGGGCCAGTGACTGCAGCGCCGCCACTTACCAGGAGATGGCGGCTGGAGCTTGGGCTGCTTTTTGGTGTCCCCGGTGCTGAAGACTTCCGGCGGGGGCTCCTCCCCGCGTTCGATCTTGCACTCGAAGGCAAACAGGTACTGAATATACTGCTTTTTCAGGGAGCTCGCTGCACTGCTTGAGGTGCCAACGTTTAGGTTGGTGGCCAGCTCACGCCACTTCTTGTTTTTATTAACCTAGCAAAAAACACGGCAGGATCATTGGTTTGCAGCAAAGTGGCTTGTTTAAAGCCAGGAGACAAAAAAAGCACTTAATGTCTTGGTTTACTTTTTTTCATTTGCCTCTTTTAACTAATGCTCATTACTCCCACTCAGGAGTGCATAGGCAGCATTTACAGTTATAAAACCATTAGGGAACCTGCTGATGGCAACAGAAAAAGCACTGCTCCGAGGTCCTTCTGCCCGCTGTGTCTCCCAACGCCTCACACTTATCCCACTCCACCTCCAATTAAGGAACAAGGGCATGTCAAAACGTTTAAAAAGCAACAACGGCACTATTTTGCAATTTAGGTTTTTGGGCAGTGATGTGAGAGTGTTCATTCCAGCAGCTGCAAGCTCTCAGAAGTGGGCCTGGGATTCTGGGCTGTACCCGTCCCCTCACCCCAAGACTGCTTGGGGTATCAGGCAAAAACAAAAGCAGCACCTTGTGCGAAGGTGAATGAGCCCCTGGACCAACGGCCCCCAACTTAAAAAGCCTGATGCGATGCCACTGGCCACCAGCCCCGCCGACGGGGCAGATGCACACCTTCCTGTGCAGTGCTCTTACTCAAGGAGGCTTAGGCTGGAGACAACACAGTCACAAAAGGAGAAGAAAGAAAGAGAACTCCTGAAATGCGACATCAAGATCTGAGGCATTAATTTTAACCTTTTGATTCCCACTTGGGAACAGGTTATGAAAGGTTAAACATATGAATGAAACATGAGGATTTGCAAATAACTTGGAGAAGGTTTTGCCTTTTGATGTCTCCTGTGTTGTGTGGCAAGGGAGGGGTAAGGGGACACTGGTTTTCAGTGAAATATTAAATTTCTGGATTCAAACTTTCTCACACCGCCCTTATGTCCATTTACTTAGTATTGGTGGTGCATAAGTTGTGGATGCTCCTGGAGATGCCCACCGCCCTCTTTTGCCACTTAATGCAGGGCTGCAAACCGTGGGTCTTTGGGTTACTGCAGAAATGGCAAGCCGGGTGCTGCTCAGTGTGACCTAAGAAGGAAGGCTGGGAGCTAGGCTTTGTGTGGTGGCAGCACCTGTTCCCAACCACATCTGATGCCCATGAGGTAAAGAGCACGATGGGGTGGGGACAAAGATGCAACCCAGCTACATTCCAGCAATCCTCATTACAAGCCCGTGGAGAGTCTCGTGATAGACCCAGCCTGGTTATATACACTGTGGACACAGTCACAGTAAGGAAGTAGCCACACAGTATCTACTCTGTGCTGGTTGACAAAATCCAATCGTTTGAGCAGTCTTGGTGATTCTAAAAAAATCCATGTCAGAAGAGGGTAGGTGCAGGGGAGAAAGGTCAGGGGAGTTGAGGGGTAGAAGGCAAAGGAGCCCAGGTGCAGAGAGGAAAGGTCCTTAAGTCTGCACCCCAGGCAGCTCCCCTGTCACACCTGAGGCCTAGCCCGCTGGAGGTCACAGCATTGGCCCTCCTAACTGGTGGTGGGCATGGTTTGACAAGTATGACTTAATTTTCTGATAACCTGCTCTGGAGAGAGGGAAGCAGTAAATGTGACTTATATCTGACACAGATAATTAATTCAGTCATTTGTAAAACATTTCTGAGTATTTACTATGAACTACTGGCAGATTCCAGAGAATTCTGGAGCTGTAAGGAAACCTACAGGAAAATCTAGTCTGACCCACTGTATACATGAGGAAATTGAGGTCCAAGTACATGACCTGCTGAGGTCACACTGTGAGTTGGTGGCAGAGCCAGGGTCCCCCAGTGCTCCCTGACAGCACACAAACATGGGTTGCAGGAAGGTGACTTTCACACAGGCTTAGCTTTTCCTTTGTGAGAAAAAAAATGAGTCCACACATTCAAAGAAAGACACTATAAGAACTTATCCATAATGCTTCCTTTCTTCCTCCCTCACTCATTCTTACCTGGGCCAAACCCCCAATCTCTTTGACGCAGACATAGAGCCGGAACAGGTCCAGAGGCTTCTTGCCCACGGCAGGCAGACTCGAGACAGGAGAGCCTCTCTCTTCCATGAAGGTGAGGTATCGGTCGACCCAGAGCTTTCTCTCTGGCTCATTCCCCAGTTCATACACCTTCGTGATCTTCTCCCCAGTGGTGGTGGAGGAGCTGGACTTCTAGTACCCAGAAGCAGCATGTGGAGGTGGGGCATGGGTGGGCAGACGGAGAGGGAAGAAGGTGAGAAAAAAGTAATGAGCTAACAAATATAAGATGAGAAGAGATTAAAAACTACTGCTATCACACAACAATTAGGAATGAAGGCTACTAGTTCAGGCACAAACTATACATTTTCTTAGTTAGGAATTTACTTTTACTTTAAATAAAAGGCCCAAACTCCCCCTTTTATACACTTAAAAACAAAAACAAAAAAGAACAAAGCCCATTTTGGATATAAGCGTTGAATCCCAGAAGGCATAATTCCAGTGACACCTCGTGTTATTTTTAAAAACAAAGGGTTCTAGCTCATGGAGTGATCACAGTGAATTAAAATTTTTACATGTGATGTTATAGAGCCCAAAACATTAAATGGACTCCTACTTTTCCTTGTCAAAACAAGAATGGCTAAAGGGTGTCTTGGTTAAAACGCTACAGCATCTGGAGGATGAGCAACCACATGGTGCTTGCTGAAAAGTGTAAGGTAGATTTCCAGTCACGGGAACCAGTGGTGTGAGCTATAAGCTCGGTTTTCTTTTCTTTTTTTTTTTTTTTTTTAAGATAAACTAAGGGTCAACCAAAGCTTTGGGATTGATGGATAAACATATACATTTATTTTTATGCCTATGTATTTATATGCTCGTGTGTTTTACACTGATACTCTAGTTCTTGCGTTTCTATGTATCTGCTTTTACCTGACACTAAAATATCAAGAGTTGCCATTTCTGAACACCTGAAGCCTACTCCGTGGATTACATAATCTGGAGGACAGGTAACACTTTTAGCCCTAGGCAGGGCAACTGTATCTCTTCCCTTTCTTTTATATTGCTATATTTGTAAAAATATTTACAATATTTGCAATACTAGGGTTATTGTGCAAAATCATTTCTTAGTTCTCAACACAGATTTCTTGGAACAATAATTTACTTCATTTATTTATGCATATCTAGGTTATTATTTGCAATACAGAGCAATTATTAAGACAGAATTCTTAAGTTTTTATCCTTTTTCTTTATTTAGCTTAACATAATTTTAAACATATTTCTGAAAATGTGGGGGGTTAAATAACATGGCTGCCATTGAGGCTAGATGTTACCTTATTTAGCAGAATGATCTCCAGTAAAAGTAGGTCCCTGAGAAAGGATGCCTGAGAATGAAACTTACGCAGCACGTGAGGCCCCGCTTTCCCTTTAACTAACACGTGATTCTCTAGAGTCACTGGGCTGGGATTTTAAGCCTTCGGCTTCAGAATTACTGAGGCATAACATCTTTATCAAATATGTAATGGGTGATACAGTTGATGTCAATATAAAATGTAGAATGATAAAAAATAGTTGTTTTATATTTTAGAATATACTTTGATGCTGAGGTTAAACTTCAAGTCACTTACAAACTACTTTAGATAAGAGCTTAAAATATGTATGTATACATATTCATATATGTGTGAATATATGTCTATAAACCCATATGTACACTTAGAATATAGAAACTATATATCCAAATAAGTTTTTAAAGCTTATTTTTCATATTCTTGTACCCAAGTCCTGCTTGACTAGGAAAAGAGGCTGCTCTAACCCACTTCACACAAGATTCTCATCTGGACGGCACCTCAGAAGCTCTGCCGTCATTAATGGGACAGTTATTAATAACAGGTTCCTAAATTGTAGTATTGAGTTTTCTTTTTATTAACAGGACAGTTATTATTAAGAGGTTTCTAAATTTTAGTATAGAGTTTTTTTTTTTTCCTTTGGGGAGTTACAGTTAAAAAAATGGGTCTAACGTTTTCCAAAAGTGAAAATTTGAAATAAGAACATGAAGAAAAAGGCATTATAATCTATAATCGGTTAACAGTAAAACAACTTCCCTCTTGCATTTTATTTGTAAAAAACTGAGGCAAAAGTTTGAGATTCAATTGAAAGATAAGACAAATAAAAGTAATCATTTCAATTTAAAATTTCTCAAATTAGCTCAACCAATATCCTGTTTGTAAGATCCATCTGCCGTTCCTGGTTTGGTCCTCTCTAAACTGAAACTGGGGAATGCTTCTGAATGAATAGTTAATCAAGAACTGAGCAATGGGGCATAGAAATGCTTGTTCTTGCTTCTGAAGGGACTGGATTCTTACAAGCTGGAATAGGCCTGAGAAAATGATGGACGCAGTTTGACTATATATTAACTTTTCTCTCCTTGGTTAAATAAACTTAAGTTTAATTAACTTGTGCCTATCTCAATTTGTTGTCATACCATTGGAAAAATTAAATGAAGATACTTTCTAATAGAATAGTTCTATTTTTCATAATTTTTACATCTTCTAAAAAGCATTTTTATGGCACCATAATGTAGGAGAATGAATCTGCACGGAACTGACACGGTCAGGCCTCAGTTTACGTGATAAATCCTGAAAAACCCTCCCGAGGTTGACTTGCTAAGCTAAACCAGGGCCTCAGTTTCACCACACGCTTTACTTTTCCTTTGCAGCACTATGTCACATGCTGCGTAAAATTGTACGTTTTGCACATGATTATTTGTCTGACACCCATTTTTCTGACTAGATTCTAAGTTCCACAAGGTAGAGTTTGTGTGGATGTTAATCACCAACACTTAGCATGGTGCCCTGCACGCTGGAGGGCTGTGATCGTGTTTTTTTCCCCCATGAATGATTACTCCAATGGACAAAAAGGGTGTGAAAAGCTTGGCAGCATGCTAACAGGAATTAACAGCTGATTCAAATATCCTATAAACAGGATTTCACCGAGCACGGTGCGGAGTGAACGTGGGCACAGTCTAGTAAGGCTGAAGGCTGAGCACGAGGTTGCGCCCGCTGCCAGCACTCAACGCCTCCACCCCAGCTTAAGGTTCGCGTACTGGGCAGACAATGACCACAGCCAATATTTGGTGTCTGAATAGAGGGCAATTAAAGACTTAGTGAATAAAGAGCATGTACATTATCACTCTCATCACTGACCAGGCTCCGAATATACTGTCCTTGTTCATAGACAATGGTTTTGGATGAAGGTCTTCATCTACACTCCTCCCACTGACAGCGGGCAAACCCCCTTGCCATTCAGAAAGACGGGTTCACTTTTCCCAGTCACTAAGGCCTACCTAGTACTGCTTCAGTGTTGTAAAAATTGTATCCTACTGCTGTGAAACTTTCGTGGAGGCAAGAAAAAGGAATGGAAATTGCTGTAAAATTACAGCAAGACATTATTATGGTGCCACAAATGTTTTCCTTGCATATACTTTAATTAAGCCTATAAGTACATTTTCCTCAAGTCTTTTAGGCAGATTTACATTTCAGCAGTCTTTACCATATGCCTGGTAATATGTGTATGTGTATGTGTATGGACAAATGTTTATTTTTATTTTAGAATGTTTTGTAACAAAACAATGTTGGTCCACAGTACACTGTCAAAGCGTAGAGCATCTTCATCATTTTGCCTTTTCCAGACCTGCTGTTAGACAGGCTTTATTAAGGACACTATTGAGAGCAATTTTAAGTCCAAACTGAAGTGGCATCTCAGAAAGAGCAGTTAACTATTCCGGGGTTGCATGTATTTGTGGTGATTTGATAGCAGAGATAATGTTAGGTCCTTCATTATACTCTCTTTTGTTTCCCTTTTTGAATTAGCACCTCATTCAAAAAAGTGGCTGTTTTCTCAACACAGAGCAATAGTCTGACATTTTCCACTACTGTGAACTTCAGTTTCTCTTGTTCCTATCTACTACAGGAGCCAGAAATTTGCTTGCAAATTCTTCAAACTATTTATGGTACAGGAAGAGACCATATATATGGAAATACTGAGAAAAAATATACAATTTCAAGTTTAATTATAATCAGAAAATAAAGTTTATAATTCAGTTTGCTATCGTCTTACATTAAAGGAGAAAGTCAGATTTTCATAAAGTCTCCTACAGTAGATGGAGATAATCTTAACTAGTGAATTAAAATATTGTGACTAATTCAAGCCTTCTTTATAAGTCAATGAAATTAGCAAGATGAAAAGTTTTAAACAATATAATACGGTCTATTGTTAGTCTTTGTTTTTAATAAGTTCTTATTCTTATTTTTTTATTTTTATTTTTTTGAGATGGAGTCTCACTCTGTTGCCCAGGCTGAAGTGCAGTGGCATGATCTTGGCTCACTGCAACCTCCGCCTCCCAGGTTCAAGTGATTCTCCTGCCTCAGCCTCCCGAGTAGCTGGGATTATAGGCGCCTGTCACTATGCCTGGCTCATTTTTGTATTTTTAGTAGAGACAAGGGTTCACCATGTTGGCCAGGCTGGTCTCGAACTCCTGACTTCAGGTGATCCACCCGCCTTGGCCTCCCAAAGTGCTGGGATTACAGGCGTGAGCCACTGCACCCAGCCCTTAATTATTATCTTAAGTTTTAAAGATTATTATTTTTAACCTCTGAAATTCTCCCTCTGGGCTAATGCACAAATACTTTCGAAAAGTTATCTGAATTCTACCTGTTAACTTGAGAGCATTACTGATTCAGGAATGCTTTTCCTATTAAAAAAAGAAAACAAAACAAAAAACCAGGGTAGACTATGAGGGAAAAACACACAATGTTGTCTGCCTTCTGAGACTCAAAGCGAATAACACAAAGACATCAAAATGCAGGAGTCGCGCCCCTTCCTGCGAGTTCGGATGCACCCCTCCTAGAAGCGCTCTGTCTGCTATACCCATCCTAGAAGCGCTTTCTGTTTCATCTCGGGTGCTGCAAAATCGAAATGTAGCTACAGAGAAGGTAAGAGCGAATATCGCCCTTTCTTCCTCTGAAAGGGAAAATGCTGGTTATCCTAGAGCTGTATGTGAATTTTACAAACATTTACTAGAACAACCAACTCTTCAAGCCTTCAGGCTCTATCTGTTTAAACCAGTGAATGGATAATTAATAGCAGCCTCCTTTTGGGGTTTTGACTAGATTGCCAGATTCTGCACAGCTAGGGTCTTCTTGCCTCCAACTTGCCTTCCTGAGCCGTGCTCGTCAATACATCGTCTTACAGAAATGAGCATGTTAATTAAGCCTTCTTGGCAAGTAATTGCATGTTAAGGCTTTTTTTTTTTTTTTTTAAGATCTTTTGATGCTTTATATGAATGTAAAATAAAGGTTGCTACAGCACCATTACTTTTTTTTTTTCTCTCTCTAATGGTACAGAATTTCTTTAGTAGGAAACTAACGGCCCACTTCTAGGGTCAGAAGAACATTGAGGCTTACAAAATTCCCTGATACATCCATGGCATTTTTGTTATAATTTATGTATCATACAGACAGAAATCAACACTTAATTTCAAGATTATCAGCAGTCTTGTGCAGAATACAACTGTTCTATTTCAACTGATTCTAACATCGCTACACATTATTAAACTAAAAATTCATTCATATACTAACATTTCTACGTTTTTATTAATTTCAGACAAATGGGTTGAAAATAAAGTAGGGCTAATGTTACGCTAAACCATACCCAGATTTAATATTTACTTCTTTCAGGCAGGCAGTTTTGAAACAGATAGAACATGCAAAATACAGGTCAGGGGCCAAACTTATCATTCAGTCAATGGCTGCTATTAGTTCCCATATAAATGGAGAAGTAACGCATTTGAAAAATCTTCTATAAGTGCATAATGGATTAGACATTTAAAAAAAGTCACTGTGTGAAGGAGTTTGGACCCAGTTAACACACTCGCATGCTTTGTATAGAGGTGCTTCTTTATAACAGCTTTTTCATTACCAGAAATCAACTTCTCTGATGCACGCAAACTTTATTCATTTTGTCACTAATATTATTATTTATAAAGAAAACCCTTTCATGGATAAATAATGAAGAAAAAGTCTTATAAAACAAATAAACAAGCAAGCATTCAAGTAGAATTAATTAATTATCAAAAAACCCCAAAAAAACAAAAAACAAAAAAAACAAAAAAAACCAGAGCCACTTACAGGGCTTGATGGAGTCTTTGGCCAGCCTGGGCTGCTAATGCTATCACTTTCATCTCCATGAAATGAGGAGATGCTAGCAGAGCTGGGGGACATTGGGGAAGGGACTGGCAGGTTGCCTGGGGTTGGGGGCTGAGAAATACCCTGAGAGCTGTAGCTATCCTGTGGTAGAGGAATAAAAAAAAAAAAAAAATGACAAAGGTAGGGCAAACTTTATTTAAAATAACAAAAAGTACATCCACTTTAACAAACTAATTTTTATATATATATTATATATATATAAAGACATGTACAAACAAACACACAAAACCACACATAGATAAAGGTATTAAAACAACATTCTTAATTAGTATAATTGGGTAAGTCTGCTGGATGCTGGAGAAGGCCAGTACGCCACCATGCTTACTTCAAGCTTACATGGAATGCTAAGCATGGGTTACCCCTTATGAAAGAAAGAAAAAAAAAAGCTGTTCACCTTATTTATCAAATAAGGCAGGAAAGCAAAATATTAAGTATGTTGTTGTTGCTGAGGCGGCCAAAACAGGAAGCTATAAACTGAAGGCAGAGAAAATGGCTGCAAGTACCGAAACCAGGCAGGACCCCTACTTCTCCCCACCCCGAAGCATTTTTCTTAGGTGGGTCTTGTCCCTCCACCCCTCTCCCCCAACCATGAGTTAATGCCATAAGAACTAGTAACTTTCAGATCCACACCATGAAGGGGCTGGGGAAAGAAAAGAAGACTACAAACATGTTGCACAAAATGAAGGCATGCAGAGGAGACGAAACAGAAAAAAAAGTGGCGGCCAACACCAGTGAAGAGAGAACGACATGGCAGCTTTTTGCTAGGCAGACCCCACACTGCGTGCAGAGGCGGAAGGAAGTACCTTTGACTTGCTCTCGGGCTGCGGAGTGCCTTCTTCTTTGCCGTCTGCTTTGAGAGGCAGGGGCAGTTTGGATTCACCAGGAGACATCATATCTGCAAGACCCATAGATGCTAATCGAAAACAGGAGAAAGAGTTTAGGATTATACGTGTGATTCGTCAGACTGTACTCCTGCCAACACAAGTTACAGAGTGAAGCAGGAGGCCCTTGCATTTCCCTTGAAGGAAAAAAAGAAAAAAGAAATTGTAATGGGGAGCATATTAATTTCTGAAATGCAAACAGCACCGCATTCTGGCAAAATCCTTTTTTATCTAAAAAAAAAAAAAAAAAAGGGCAGTCATTCTGTATGCTTAAGACCCAAACCACTGAAGGTCAACTTACGTCAATATTATTTTTTCAAAATTATTACACCTTTGAAAGAGTAGGCAACAAGTGGAAATAAGGCAAATGTTTAAATTACTAATCAGGAGTTGGAAGCAAATGTTGGGTGTGCATATTTTTTACTTAGGTACTAGAGGTAATTTCATAATTAATTCATAATTAATTTCATAACAATTCATTTCTTAATTTCATAGGTGCAAATAATCTATAGTTTGCAAAATTTTTTGACATTTCACAGTGTTTCTTTTGAAAACCTTATCTATTGCATGTGGTCTAGTCAACAATAAGGGAAGACAATCACAACAATATAATTAGAAATACATTTTTGAAGGAAAGGATTTCTGATTACTTTGCAATTGTGCTGGGATCCTTTCAGTCTGAGAGCCTGTGGTCATCAACCCTGACAGCAGCTCGATGCCCAGGTCAGAGGCCCACAGCAGCTCCAGAGGCAACACCACATTTTCTAGCCCTAGACTCAGAAATCCAATCAATTCTATCTAGGCTTTAGCATGAAAGGTTCACCAAAGAACAACTGATTTCTACACATTCATTGCAGATACCAGTAGACATTTTCAGGTTAAAAATATGGGGTTAGATTTCTTTTTAATGGAAGAACAAGGCTAGAGTAAGGAATCAGTGTAGCTATCCAGGGAATAACAGCTGAATTTCTACAGAACCCCACTGTGAAAACCATCTGCGCAACACTGGGCTGCAGGGGCTGCAAGTGAGGCACCAACCAGATGTGAAGAGTCAGAGTGAGGAAGCGAGCGAAGGAGAGAGAGGGGAGAGAGTGATGAGCCCTATACATGAGAGGGAACCAGAAACTAGGCCTGTTTTGGATGAAAATAAACCTGAGGTTTGATGAACAGGGCCCATTCTACATTCTGCAAATCAAAGTGCTGGCTCAACCAAGACGGGACACATGTAGCGTAATGTGCCAAGAAAAAAAAAAAAGCTTTAAAAAAGGCTCTGCAGATTGCCCACTACAAAATGATTATTGCACATATTCATGTATTACTATGTTTTAGAAAATAATTAGTTTTAATTACAGCAGTGAGAGAGTGAGCAGGCTCTGGTGAATTAGCTGGCAAGCTTTGTGGTGCTAATTTGCTAATATCGTTAGCATCACTGCAGGTTGAGACCATAGGTCCTGCCAAAAAAGCCTACCCTGCCACGTGCCCATGAGTTTACATCAGCACACTCAACAATACACTTTGAAATCCCGTATTTTCCACGGGCACATTGGCTTGCTTTTCAAAGCCCATTTGCAGCCCAGTCAGTCCTTAAAGTCATCACAACACACACAAATCATAATTGGGATGTTTTTCTTTTTTTCAAATTACTTTCAATACTTAGACTTTAAGAACTGGAACAAAAAGCTTTTTCAAGTGATGCAGCTGCAGAGAAAAATCTATTGGGATCAGCTAAAAATGCTGTTATTTTTGTGAATGTGTGAAACCTCAAGCAGCTGAGAGAGATTACACCACGAAGACCGCCTTGTTCAAAGCAGTGGATTGGACTGCTTCCACGCAGTTTTGTCTCTGGGGTCTAACGAGATATGAATTAGTAAACCTGTACATTAAAAAACACCCTGTTCAGAAGAATAGCAGGATAAAAGAGCAGGATGAGTGCGAAAAGAGGGGCTTATGTATGCGAGTCCACATGTCCTGGCTAGTTGATTCAGAGTGGGTTCAAAGGAATGACAGCCAAAACAATTCCAGAGAAAGCGGTAAAGTCATGGGCACATGGCTTCTGTGGCATCGCGCTTCTCCAATGGTTTTAAGTGGTAGTTTTGTCAGTATTTACAATAAATTATGTATGAATATTATTTTGAAGGCGGGAATAGTAAGATTCTATTTTACGCATTAAATGTGTTAGCGTACACAAAAGCAACTTGTAAGCATACAGAACTAGGCCAATATGTATTATGGAAATTACTGACAATTTACACTGATTTGAAAATCAGACTTACATGAATATAAACATATTGTTGGCCCGAAATTCCCCAAATTTCCTCATTCTCTATTATATATTTTAAAACAGGCATTTGGGGTGCGCAAATAGAAAAACTATCACAAGTGGCACTGTTCTATTATTTTGAGAGATAAGTAAGGATAGAATTTAGAGTAATAAATAGTTCTATTTAATATTTCTACCTTATAAAATATATGGTTTATTTTAACTAAATGGATTAGAAAGTCTTTCCTTACTGTGGTTTTTACTATTCTTTTTATTGAAATGCTCATTTTTGACTTCTTACCAGAACTCTCAATGAATCACTGAAAAGAGCCATATGCCTCCCAAGGCAATGGGACTCCAGGGGCACTATTTTTTCTCCTTTCCCAGAAGAGAAGGACCACTACTATTACAAGGACGTGTTAAATCAAGGCACTGTTCTTTCTCCTATTGACATGAGTAATCCAGTATGTAAAGTTCAGACACAAAAAGGGGCAGTAAAGAATCTGTGACTGCAGAAAGTGCTGCTTGAGTACTGTAAATACGTTTTAAGCACCAGCCTCTGGCTTTACCATTGAAATTTAAGAATTAGAATGATTTCTCAAAGTAAGTGTGGGTCAAGGTCCTAAGGCAGCTATTCCACACTGGATTTAATATATTCAAAAGGAATGTAAAGAACATATGACATGAGTCAAATCGAACCTCAACACTCATGCCTGCTTTCATCTGCTTCCTTTACTCAGTCTCCTCACAAGTCCGCAAAATCATTCCCAGAAGATGGTGAAATAGGTCAGAAATGCACAGTTCTTTTCTTTTCACGGTAATATACCAGACTGCAAAATATATGATTTCTTGTTTTTGAAAACACAGAGAGCTGATCTATGTATGTACATCCATGGATGTTCATGACTATGTTTACATGTGGCAAGATAGAAAGTCCACTGTGAAGGTAACACACATAGGATCTGAGAAGGGCTGGCAAGACGCATTGCTCTCATTGGATATGCAAGGCCCTGAGAGCCCTGACCGGGAGGACCCTCCATGGCACAGGGTGGGGCCGACGAGCACCCTGGAGGCCCTGCATACCCCACTATTGCCATCAGCGCCCCTCCCCACTGTGGCCACCCCCAGGACACTGGCCATGCCGGGCGGCTTTCCAAGGAAAGCAGCTCCCCCAGCCACCTCCAGAGTCTGGAGCCGTCCACATACTTTGGCATAATCTCAGGATATATTTTCCCCCAGTTTAAGAGATTTGGTTTTCATAATTTATCAAAACTCTTTTATCAAGTCCTTGGTATATGGGGGGAGGGCAGCAATTCACCTGAAATCATTACCTTAGAGCAAGTATGCAAGTGAGCACCCCAGCAACCTCCACCAACACCCCGGACAACCAGCCCCTTGCAATGGTGCTGAAGACCCAAACCTTCCTTTGTGAGAGGCCCTGAAGTCCCAAGACAGAAAACAGTAATCCAGCTGGAAGACTGATATTCTAGGCGTAGTTTTGTGAATCTTTTCTTTTTTTTTCAATTTCAAAACAGCAAATCATCTGGTAAACAGCTAATGCCCCATAGAGCTGGAGGCAGATCTGCCAGGAGACTGTTGAGCGAAATACCGCCACATTGGCGCTTTTCAAACTTGAGCTTGCCTGCATGAAAACGACCTGCAGAGGTGGTCAGGGATGCGGATTCCTGCACTCCCCTCAAGAATTCGGAAGGGAGCCCCGGAATCGGTAGTTTTAACAAGCACTGCAGGAGGTCCGGAGGTAGGAGGTTCTCACTTTCTGTGGTAGTGTGATTGTCTTTTTCTTTGTAAAGGCCTACCGGAGTTGGTGTACCCTGTACCGGCAGGGCATTAACAGGACACTTTGCGTTTGGGACTGAGCGGTGCTAGGTTAGCAGAAGGACTCATTTCTGGAAGGTGCCCAGGGCTCTCTGTGAGAAAGCCTGGTTCCAGCGGCACATATGGCCGCTCCTGTACTATTTATACGTGGCAGTGGGAGAAATGCCCTACATTTTGTGGAGTAACGTCTGGTGAGGCAAACTTAGAACCACAGATGGGAGATATATTTTTTGGAATTTAGATGTCCACTTTAAGATGATGGTTTATATGCAGACAAATGTAAATGACTAATGAATATTATAAAACTCAACACAAATAAGTAAAACCTAACCAAAGACACATGTATTGTATGACAGTGTATTTAATAAGGGTATACATGATTTGTAATTTTGCCCACAGTAATACATAATTCTAACCTTTTAATCTAAATAACTGAAACAAAACAAAACCAAAAAAAAGCTCTTTAGAGGGAAAAATTCCCACTGCTTACCATCCTACTTCCCTTGGCATTTTAAGTGAAGAAATAGTTGTCACATTTATACTCACACTGACTCCATTTAAATAATTACTTGCTCACTGAAGCCTGTAACAATTTGTCACTACACAGGAGGATTTTTTTTTGGCCCCGTACACTGTCTACAACACAGTTGTTTGAACTCAGAGAAGAGCATGCTGGAATGCCAGTTGCACTGGCTGCTGAGGTTCAGAAAATTCCACCACCAGACCTGGTCATCATTTGTACTGTCCTCGCTTTCTCCAAAAGTATACTTTGATGGAGAAATGCTTTGCTGTTATCACTGGTAATTTATCTCCATGGGCCCAAACCAAGGAGACTGAAGGGATTGTGATCCCACCATTTCTGGCCCATCTTTTGTGCAGTCAGGTGGACACTCGCGCATCCCGATGCTCACAGGGCTGTGCTGTAATGCTCTGTGTCACTCCTGTCTCTCTCAGAGATCAGAACGCAGTAACAGCAGATTCACGTGTACCTGCCGCTAGGTGCACAGCCAATGCTAAATGGCCACTCCTCCTCTGACGTGCATTTCACCTAATAATGGTGGGATAAAATCAGATCAATGTGTAGAGGAAAACTGGATAAATGTTAAAATTATTAAAAATTCAATGTTTCAAAATGTACAATGCAGTAAAAAATATACTACCACCCCATACAAAAGATCGTAAGGATGGATGGCCTTTCACTGAACAGATTTCCTCTGCATGGAATAACAAATAGCCGAATTATCTGAATAATAATCATAGAAAGAAACCCTCTCTGTAAATCTCCATTAAGCTGGCTGTTCCTTAGGAATACATAAATCTTCTGAGGCAGGGCACTGTGCCATCTGCTTGTTGTTCGTTGTTTTTGTGGCTCTGGGGTCCAAAGGAAGAAGGGAAAAATGAGCACTGCTAATAGTAGGTGAAAACTGATTGTGTGGTTTCAATGCTCTGAAGTAATTTTATTTCAGCAAGTCAGACAAAACAGAATGTCACAACCCAATACTCTGTTACCTGGGCCAGCACTGGTTAGGGAAAGAGGCGGCTTCCAGCTAACAGGCTGTTTGCAAGCTTTTCACCTTCATCTCAAATGTAAAACACCCACCAAATTGTGATGGAGAAGCACTCAACGCAGCATCAGGAAGGGCTATTTTATTTATTTAAAAACCTTCATTTTTACCACGAATTTCTACGTGTTCCTCTTTCACAAATCTTTCAAGAGAAGTCATCATGGAATGCCACCCCTCAATTAGGTCCTAGAAATCAACGATGCAGCTCAGACAGGAGGCGAGCCCAGCCTCTCACTGCCTGTTCCGTCTGACAGAGAAACATGAACTTCTGGGGAGGCCTTTCAAAGACAGAGAGGCGAAAAAGGAGGCAAAAGGCAGAAGAAATGAAAAAATGTCATCAGAAAGAACCAAGGCTCTGGCTCTCCCGTGCATTCCTAATGCATCACGGAGCATCACAGGATACACACTGGCTAAGCCACTCTCTGCAGTCTCTGAAGGAGGGAATCCTCCAGTGAGATCCATTCTAACATGTGACAGGGAGTAACAGGTCGCTTGAAATACACATCACTTTATGTAAAAAGTGGCACTCATTGTCTTAAGGTAATCATGGAACCAGAGGAGGGGGTCGAAGGGTCTTGCAGAGTCTAAGATCATGGGAGATGTGCACAGTTTTAGACACTCTAGATGTTTTCTACACATTGGCTACTCATCCACTGCACTCATCAGGCATGACTTTTAAGAATGCTACCGTTGAGATTATGAAATGGGTTAAAATAACTAAACATCATGAAACATTTAAAACAGTTTCCCAATAGAGACAATCTGCATGGAGCACTTACGAAGCAGCTACTTCCAAGCATACATTTAGAGGTGTAAGGTGTAAATGTAAAAACTACTTCAAACCCCCTTTGCTCTGCCCTTCCAACAATTTCCCCTGAAATACGAATGCGAATTGTTTGTCTCCATCACTACCCAATGGAGAGAATTTGAGGATCTTCCAATACTAATAATTCCCAAAGAGAAAGAGAACATAGTGTGTATATTTAACAATCTCCAATAATAGTTGAAATATGTCCACTTGTTATACAAACACAGACTGAATAAAAATAATTTACATAAAATGTAATTCTCAAGTCTTAAATAGATGGAGCGAGTTTCTGAGAAGCAGAAAAGTAGTATGATTCCCACTTTCGCCAACTGATCCACCTTCTCGGGCTGTTTAGGCAGATTCACTGGCGGCGCCTAAGAGGAGAGAGGAGAGGAGAGGGGAGAGGGGAGAGGGGAGAGGGGAGAGGGGAGAGGGGAGAGGGGAGAGGGGAGAGGGAGGGGCTCAGGAGCACAGAGCTGCCGAGGTTACCTGCCGAGCTGTTCACCATGGTAGGCGCCATGCTGTAGGGCGGCGCCTGTGTGTTCATCAGGCCAGAGCTGTTGTTCATGGGCTGGCTGTAGGGAGAGCTGGAAGCCATAAGTCCACTCTGGTTCATGCCGGGGAAACTGCCTTGCCTACAGGAAGAGAAAGCACAGCACACATATACCGACCATGCACATTAGCAGCGGTTTGCCCTGGCAGTCATTTCTACTAATGCATTTATGTAAGGGGTGGGGCTATAACTTTTCATGTTTGTGTAAAACAGATTATTGCCTGGAGAGAAAGGCTGAAATCTATTGCTAGGTAACTCTTTAATACACCCCTTTACAATTCCAAATATTACAAGTTCTGCAAATAAATTACACATTTTTAATCATGTCAAGTGTTCCAGGTTACTATTTATCTAGAGGAATATAAGCAAGAAAGGGGGAACTTGAAATAAGAACAGGAATTACAAAAGCAAGCAAAATTAACTTCTGACTACTAACACTACTTAGTATCCTCACATAAAAACCCAAAGGTTAAGAAATGAAAAACAATTGGGCAGTGTGGCAATGTTTTTAAAAAAACTTCTTTGACCTAAATTTTCTGATGGAATGAATATGGGAGAAAGCACTTCCCAAACTCTCCCTGACCCTACTCTTTAACTTTGGTAATTAGGTTCTATTAAAAACATACCAATTTCCCTACATTAAAATGCCACAGTAGACATCAGACTTCCACTTCGTGTTGGTTGGGCTTTTTACGTTACAAAGGAGGATGGGCACTTAGATCAGCTGCACATGTCTCTAACATGAAGTCGCCTGTCCCCAGGGTGGTGCAGACCTACGAGGCGGTCTTGGTGACTTAGTCTTGTTAGTTTTGTCTTACACCCTGTCAGACTTCTCTTCACTCCTGCAAAGAGGTCAAGGGTATTCTCTCCGATTTGAAGCAGATAACTGTCACACAATGTCCCTTCTCTGACTGTTGGTAATGAGATGGGGGAGAGGGGGAGAGATTTAAACTGCACAGTGGTGTAGAGATCCCAGGGAAAATTACAATGCCCTAAAAAGAGAAATGATAGCAACGTGGCAAAAATGTCAAGAGAGTCCACCATTGTAGTCAAGCTTTTGTTAGGTAAAGAGCATACCTTTAAAAATTTTTCCCAAGTTTTCGCTAGTCATGTTTCGGCTAGTCATGTTTCATCTTAGGAGTACAAGCTAGTAAGAGGGGTAAAACTCCAAAGATACCCTGCCTATCTGTTCCTAAATAATCACAACCCCCTCCACCACCATTAAGCTACCACTTGGTATAATAGTTAACATTTTAAAATGAGATCCTTTAAAAGATTAACATAAATCTTATTTTTTTATTTTTTGAGAGGGGTCTTATTCTGTCGCCTAGGCTGAAATGCAGTGGCGCAGTCTCGGCTCACTGCAACCTCTGCTTTCCAAGGCTCAAGTGACTCTCCAGCCTCACCCTCCCAAGTAGCTGGAACTACAGGTGTGAGCCAACAGCATCTAGCTAATTTTTTCATTTTTGTAGAGAAGGGGTTTTGCCATGTTACCCAGGCTGGTCTCGAACTCCTGAGCTCAAAGCGATATGCCCACCCAAAGTGCTGGGATTATGGGTGTGAGCCACCATGTCCGGTTCATAAATCATTTTTTAAAAAACAATATACTGTTCCTTTTGTGTACCTATTTTCAGTGGACTCAACTGAAAAATGTCTGTACAAAAAGTTCAAACATGGGCCATCTGCAAAATCAAGCTATCAAAGGCATAACTGGTCTACTTTAAATATTAGACAAACTAGAGAAATTCTGTACAATCTAATGCTCCATGATGGCTTGGAAAGAACATTGTTGGAAGCTGAAAGATTCTTAGGTATGAGGGTGGCTCATGGAGAAATGGGTGTTACTTTAGCCTGCAATTCTTAGCTTCCTGGGTGTCCACTTTGAATAACTGCAGACGGCTAAATCAGAATTAGAATACCGCTTGGAGTTCATTAAGAACAGATCTGAGATCATCCAACAGCTTCTGATTAACCTCTAGGTCATCACATACTTATGCATACATCGCACAGTGGCTATAAGGGCTATAAGTGGCTATATAGGGCACATCCCTATACGTTTCAGGGCTTTACATCATCTTGCAGAGTGTTGGCATTAAGTCAAGTACCTTAGAAGTATCCCTTCTGAGGTGTTCTTCAAACAATGGACAATTTAGCATTTATATAACTGCTTCAAAAGTGGCACCTGATGGGACTGCTCTCAGTGTCTTAGCAGATAATCACTGAACAGCACCTTCACTTCTGGACGGTTACGTTTTCTGGAAGGCTACTTCCATGTCAGTGACTACCTCCAAGTCACAGCCAATTTTGGCCCATTCTCCAAGATGCGTGTTAGTAGCCACTGCTCTGTGATGGCTGTCCCCGTCACCCTTCCTGAAAGTAAGCCCTGCCTCTCCACTTAGCTTCATCTATGCTTTTTGCAGCACTGAGCTCTTTCTTTTGCATGTTAAAATAATTTATGCATGTCTTGGTTCTTCTAGGTACGGAAGCCTCCTGAGAGGAGGAGCTGGCCCTAATTAATCCTCGCACATGAGAGTTACTTAAAAAAAAAAAAAATTGTTAAAGGGATGAATTACTAAAGAACATTTTTATTCTTGTAAAAAGGCATTACAAAGATGGTCGCCTTTTCAAGCTTCCATTAAATTCCGTCTCATATATAGTATAACTAACATGTATGAAACTCACGGTTCCTTGAGACGCTTGTTTGTACTAAGGTAAAAAAGAGAATCAGAATAGAAAATCTACCAGGCAAATGACTGAATGAAGTAGCCATCTAGCCCTCATCCAGGATTTCTCCCCCAGGCCAGCACTGTCCATCTTCAATCACCAGAAGATGATGAAGGCACACACTACAGGTTTTAAGAAATACCTTTAAACTGGCCGGGCGCGGTGGCTCAAGCCTGTAATCCCAGCACTTTGGGAGGCCGAGACGGGCGGATCACGAGGTCAGGAGTTCGAGACCATCCTGGCTAACACGGTGAAACCCCGTCTCTACTAAAAAATACAAAAAAAAAGCTAGCCGGGCGAGGTGGCTGGCGCCTGTAGTCCCAGCTACTCGGGAGGCTGAGGCAGGAGAATGGCGTAAACCCAGGAGGCGGAGCTTGCAGTGAGCTGAGATCTGGCCACTGCACTACAGTCCGGGTGACAGAGCGAGACTCCGTCTCAAAAAAAAAAAAAAAAAAAAAAAAAAAAGAAGAAATACCTTTAAACTAACAATGACAAAGAAATATCAAAGACTTAAAGGTCCATGCCTTGGATGTCAGTTGTTGGTTACAATGGTCCTTCATTAAAGCACATCCTGTAGTTTTAAAAGTTTGGTTAAAAAGCCAGGGGTCTTGACTCTGTCACTGGAGCTCTGGGAGCTCTCTCTGGTCCTTTGGATTTCAGTCTTTACAACTGAACAGGGAAGGGCTGGTAATGATAGCACAGTAATTTATTAAATATTTACCGCATGCCTGGTGCACATTCTAGGCATACACATTTAATGTTTTAGACTCCTGGAGGAAGGTAGGTGGAATTATGCTCATCTATTAATAAAGGCAATAAAGATCAGAAAGGTTAAGTAACTTGCCTAAAGTCACACAGCTAGTAAGTAGCAGAAATAGAATTCCCCTAATCTACTATCAGTGCGGTATACTATACTTCTTTCTCTATGGGACTCTGACACTGCTAACACTCAGTGAGACCAAGTACCTGGCTCCTGGCAGCCTGCTGCACCATGCCTTTCTATCTGTCTGGTGTATCAACCTGCAGTTGTACAAAGCTGACAAACCAGAGGGTGTAAACTCTCCAGGAGTCCTGGAATACAGGCTTCAGGGAGGTGGCCATAGTGAGGGTTAGTGGGAGACAAGAATACAACAGCTCCCTGGACACCTGCTGCAGGCCTACTGGGCCTCCAAGGCAGTAAGTGAGTCCTCCCAGGAGCGCAGGCCACACATGGCCAGGGCAGAGCAGCAGGTGCCTGTCTGGGTGGGGAGAGCCAGTCTTTCACCACTGCACAGGAAATCCAATTTGCTCTTGCTGGAGAAACTACTGCCAAGAGTCTTGGTAATTTTGAACAAGCAACATGAGCATGATACCAAAATAAGGCTCGCACTGCACGCCACTGATTTTGGTTAGTGGAGACAGTGGGCTCTGTGGATGGACTCCTCAGATGGCTGCCACCCTAACTAACCCAGCAGTCCTGGTGTTGCTAACCTAGGAGGATTCTGTGGCTCACAACAAAAGCTCCTTGTTTGGTGGGGCTGAAAATACAATGCCCGAGACCACAGCGACCTGGGTTCCGAGGCGACCTCAGCAGCAGCTGGGTCCTTTCCACAGCAGCGCTCCCTGGCTGCCGAGCCCCTTCTGACCAACGCCACATTTGGACCGCTCCACATGAATTAGGAGTGTGAAGAAGTAAATCACTTGCTTTTCTCAAAAGCAACAAAACAAAAACAGGCAAAAACATGAATTGAAATGAGCAGAACATTTCCAATGTGACACCCTACAGAAACCTACGCTGTACCCGGAAAAGCAAAGCCTCCCGTCCAGACCCTTGGGCTCTGGCTTCCAGGGGCCCTGCAGGCTTAACGTCTGTTACAAAGGACAGCTGTCCTGACTCTGCAGATGCCGAGTCCATGGCTGTAGCAATGACTGCCCAGGAACATCTCAGGAGTGTAAGGAGACAAATGTTTACAATAAACCAGTAGAGGTACACTGTGGGGGTGACCCTGGTTGGGTGGTGCTGCCCCCAGACCCCGGGATGCCAACTGGCACTGCGCTCGCCTAGCCAGGGCTAGATCATGGCACCACTCCTTCCTCCTCTTAAACGGCAATGTTCAAATTGGGGAGTTATTACTTAAACATGCTGACCTGCGGAATAACCAGAAGAACGTTATTTAAATCTGGTTGGGACCAGAGGTGTTTAAAACCTGTCATTCTATAAGCAAAGCCAGGTTATTATAGGGAGAATAATTGAAAAAGCGAGGCCTGCGAGTTTTCCCCACGGCACTCCTTGTTCCTGCCCTCGCACTGCACACATACCCCAACAGCTTTTTTACTTTTTCCTTTTATTCACTTTGGAGATTTCTCAAACATTACATATTCATATCCCAAAAAAGGGCTGTCTTTGGGGGAAAAAGCCCAAAGCAAACACCAGTTTTCAAGCGACTATTTCCAATGGTTCAGTGTAAAAAGAGAAAGAGGAATATTGCTTCCCACTACAGTTTGCTTTCTTTCAGCAGTTAAAAATATTAGTATGTTCATGGAGTACCCACATCTTTGTAAATATCTGGTTTTAAAATCAACTACAATAAAATGTACAATAATTTTGATGCTTTAGAGAAGAATATTTAGGCCTTATCATCTTAGCAATCAACACTGTATTTTCTCAGCGGTGACAGACGGTGAAGTATGAGGTTATCTTTAAAATGAATGGGTTTCTGATACAGTTCTTTGGAGAAGGGTAGGGGCAGAGAGAGGAAATGCAGACCTTGTGAGTGGAGCTACTTTAAAGTCCCGTCCCAGTGGCAGACACGGGGGAAGCTCCAGCACGTCCACTGCAAATACCACCCTTGAGTTATGTTCGGAATGAGCACCACGCAGTGCACGCTGTATTGGGAAAATGAGTACGAGTGCCAGGTGTCCATAACTTTCTCTACACGGACTGTCACTGTAGATGCAGCTGAGTTATGAACCAGAAAAGATTGCTTACTGACAAAATAAACTAGGCTAACACTAAAATTTGGGGCAGTTTACCACTTAAACCCAATAGTCATCAGAACCAGGACTCAAAACCTTGAAAAGCTCCAGTTCCAGCAGTTTATGTCTAAAATGTGTTACTTTATTCCCTTGGAGAGATCCAGTTGCGTACATAACATTACACAGGATGCCCTATTTAAAATGTTTTATAAATACGAACTCTTCTCACACATGTATCTAGCATCACTGGTGAAATAGATTTTCAACCCGAATTACATGGTGACTCTTCCAAAGCAGTACTGAGGAGGAGAAATTCGGTCGAGATTATTTTAAATTTAATATTTTAAGAGGGAAAACCACTATGTACCCCCCTCCCCGCCAAATTCAATCAAAACAGAAAATAAGGCTGTCAAGCCCTGGTCAATCTTTGGTGTGGCTAATCCATCAGCGTGCTTGCAACAACAACTGCATTAGCAATTCTGGTGGCAAAATAATGTAATTTCAACAAGCCAGTGGCTCTGGCTAGGAATGAATCCTGTGGCGGTAAAGTGGCATTTGTCTCATTAGACAAAATACAAAGAATAGAAGTGCCTTTATTTAAAAATGTAGATTCCTGTAAAAATATATAACCATATGCTACTAAAAAAATAGATTCTACCCCTTTTGGTCATAGAAACATGATAGAAGTAATTAAAATTAATCAGAAATACCTACTGCTCAGTTGACAGTTACAATCATTTGTCCAAGATGAGTGTTTTAAGATAAGTATGGGAGAGGAATAAGCATAACAGTAGGCCAAGACTAAAAACAAATGCAACCTAAGTCAAACAACCAGGGCAGCGAGTGTGAAGCTGTGACCACATGCGTGGCTTAGAGAGGTCTGTGCATTATGTGAGCTCACAGGAAGCACAGCACAGAAAAAGGTCCCAAGGAAGGGATGACATCCCCTTCACCCCTCAGATCTGAGGGATCAATCCATTGGAATTAACCAGGTTAGGAGAAGAGAAAAGAGAAACAGCAAATTCAAGGGCCCTGGGGCATCCAGGAGCCTCTCTCCAGGAGAAAATATGGTAGAGCCAAATAAGAAGTGAGAGTGGTGGGGGCCAGGCTTACAGTTCTCTGGGTTTGGTCTTTATCCTAAGAGAAACAGGAAGAGACTTGGGATTTTTAAGCAGGAGCAATGGCATTAAAATATGTTTATTTTAAAGACATTGTTCTCTGGCCGTGTTGGGAAGAACACATCGGAGGCAGGAAGAACAAATGTGGGGCTGTTACGAGGCTGATACCACAACCCAAGGAAGAGATGGTAGCGCCTTGGAACAGGTGGTGGAGCACAACAGAGAGAGTTGAGCAATATCGTGGAGGTGAAATGGACAGGATTTGGTGATGAATTAGGCCATCTAGGGGAAAAAAAAGTTGTGCCTAGATGTCTCCTAGGTGTCCAGCTTGTGTGACGGGCAGATCATGGGGCAGTCACTGAAATAAAGAACATCAGGGGAGAGCGCGGGCTTAGTTTTGGACATGTGGACAGGGTTTGGCTTTGGACAGGCCTCTGAGTACCTAGCGTCACACAGGCAGGTGGACCCTCGGGTCAGGAAGCAGAAGCAGAGGGTTTAGTGTCATCTTTCCTCCCTATGCAGGACGTCCCTGTATAAGACTGCGTGAGTCTTGTCTAAGTCTTCCTCCACTGGCGAAGGTGACCTGTTTTCCATGCAGTCTGTTCACTCAAAGAAAGCTTCCACGTGTTCAATGCTAGCAGACAAGCTGGAGCAGCTACCAGTTATCTTCCAGTTCCCTGTTAATAACTCTCCAAACCCTTTGGTAGCTGATATGTTTACATTTTGTTTCCTTCCTTTAAGAATGGGCAGAGAAGAATATTGTTTTGTGACAGCTTTATGAAAGAGAACTTCTAAGTAAAGGAACAGTAGTAACTTTGTCACCATACTCTCAAGAATAATCTTTTCAGTGGCTACGCCTTAGCTCTTCAGAATAGAACTTCTCCCTGGCACGTCTTTGCCTGGGCCTTTAAAATGTGGCACTGCCCACAGGGCCTCTTGTTTTCAAAGCATTTCTCCTGATTGTCTCCACATTTCTCCGAAGAGCTGTATTTTTGACTCCTGCATCTTGGCGAAGCTCTTCTTGCTAAGCACTGAGGAATACTGCATATTCCAGTCTGGATTTCTTAAAAGCCTCTAACATCAGAAACATTTTTCTCTTTTGTTCGTACTTCACACAGATTTCTCAAAGGGTTCCGACCTGTTACCAGCTCTGCTCCTGGCACTCCCTGCTGAAACGGCACCTGTTGTGCAATTTCAAGATTCAGCTCTTCCTTTTTGCTTCAATGCAGGTAACCAGTTTTAGTTGTTCCTAAAGCAGCTCACTGATCTTCACCTTTTCTCTCAAAGCAACCAGGAGAACAAATAGAGCTCAAGGGTTCTGAGGCGAGAGGCCTCCTTGTCAGGGTGTGAAGAAAACGCAAGCACGGTGTCTGGCTGCTTGAATTTTAGCAACTGATAACTAAGGATGTTCTCTTCATCCTCAAAGTTGATTTTGGTTTGTTAAGCCCATTGTTCTGCTACTACGAACTCTTTCCTGGCAACCATACAAAAGTGAACCTCAACACTGTGAAGGCATTTAGTTCAGAGATTTTGATTTCAGCTCTTCCCTGCTGATCCCCAGCACATGGCCTGCCTCAGGTGTGGATGAGAGCCACAGAAGGTAGCAGTGGCTCCCAAATCCTGTCTTTTCCCTGCAATGCGTGACTCTCCAGAACTCTGGGGGTTTGGTATCACATCACATCCTACTGACCTCTGAGAAGATGTAAATGGCACAGCTCCCTGGGCTGGTGAAACTAGATCCATATAGCATGAAAGAAACATTAGCTGCCATGGATGTCACCCACAGAGAGAAAGTGTCATCTCTACTGCATTCTATTTAAGGATCTTTACTTTAAAAAGTTTATCTTGAGATCATAGTACCATTAAGAAAAGATCTCCAAGTTATTTCTAAGGAGGGCTATTACTTCTCAGTGCTAGGAATAACCACCACTTTTATTCCAGGACATCTCCTTCCAGGGTCCCAAGGTGTAAAGGAGAGTGAACTGCTAATCCCAAAGTGGCTTAGCCACCGAGGAGCCACAGGAGCAGAGTGGAGGGAGCAGGTGTCTTAGAGGTCTGGAGCCACGCCGCCTCAGACACAGAGCTTATCAGCCCAACAATACTTGGAGTAGATAACAATCCCTGATGGACGAACCTGAGTTTTAGGAGTGTGAGGGTGAAGCACACAGCCACCTTATATGCATTCTATCTACCTCTCATGCCTTAATGGGCCTGTCAGTAGGCTTAAGAAAATTAATTTGGGTCCCGAGTTCTCCATCCTATATTACTGTGTCACAGCAATATTGTGTATAAACCTCCAATAAAAAATGCCTTTGTCCAGGAAACAGAAAAACAGTAATTTCTGATCTTAAAAAAAATCCTCCGAAAAATTCTTAGAGATTTCCTGAGTTAACGGTGGCCTGGGCCACAAAGTGACTTAGTTTGGTAAAGTCAAACATTGTTCAGTTAGGGTTAAAATGTAGGCAAGGCTTGTAAGCTGAGCTAAGCTATAGTTCTTTATGTCCTCACCAGCCACTCCGTGCAGGACAGGATTCAGACAGGTTCTTACCTGGCAAGAATTTTAACAATCAAAAGTAATCCAGTACGAGTTTACTTTTAAAACAAGGGCCACAATCTTACAAGTTTCTGTCTGTGAGTTTTTCGTTATTATTATTATTATTTTTTAAGAGACAGGGTCTCACTGTTTTACTCTAGGCCAGAGTGCACTGGCACAATCCTTGCTCACCGCAACCTTGAACTTCTGGACTCAAGTGATCCTCCCACCTCAGCCTCCTGAGTACCTGGAACTAGAGGCATGCGCTACCATGCCTAGCTCACTGTTTTTCACTTTTTATAGAGACTAGCTCACTATGTTGCCCAGGCTGCTTGTGAACTCCTGGCCTCAAGTGTTTCTCCTACCTTGGCAGCCCAAAGTACTGGGATTACAGGCGTGAGCCACTGCGCCCGGCCTGTTTGATTTTTTAAATCTATGTAATGGCAGAAATGGAGTTCAAAACAAGAATGAAGACCAACATTAAGAGGAATCTTAGCATTTTAGCGAGTTGCTTCTCACTCTAATTACTGCTACTAAGATACCCTGTCACCCACGACACCTTCCAAACCCCAAGCTGCAATATACTAAGACACAGTCATAGCCTCTTCACCACTTACAAACTTTTCCTGCTGCCTTCAGCCCAAAACACTGTTGAGGTTACCAGATTTCAGGGCTGTGAAAAATTCACCACCTGCTGGTCATCGGCCTGATACCTGGCAGGTTGGCATCACTGGCCATTGCCACTCCTGTTGCACACATGTAATGTCAAAGATCCTCGCCTTTCGTAACTCTGAACCGCGGGGGTTTGCTGTGCTGTGCGGCTGATGACGCCCAGCGATGGGTGCACTCTAAGGCTGGTTCTCGCTGTGATGGTCCCAGGACATCTGGTGTGAGAGTGTGCATCTATGGGGGCAGGATGTTAACAGAGCCATGAAGCTGGAAGTGAAGTCAGGTGGCATAGACACTGGTGCGCGAGTCACTGGGAGCCATCTCCGAGTGAAGACAGCCACCAGCTGTGAGAGGGCCAGACCCAGACACAGAGACGGGAAAATCTGAATGAAGAGGGCAGGCTAGATGTGGTGGGGAACTGAGTATTTCGGAGGATGAGGAGGATACTGAGGTCTGAGAGGAAGTAAAAGGGCAGAAACCAAGACAAAGCGTTTGGGAAGACACACTCTGCCATGATCAACAGATCGCCAGAGCCTGAGTCGGGGTCAGGTTGGCGCAGACTCGAGCTTCTGATGCCATAGAGTGCTCCCAGTGCGAGCCCCGAGTGCTCCTCATGAGACATCCCTCAGGAAGGCCGCATAAGGAAGAAGTGTCCAGAGCACGCCTCCCAGCCCTCCCCTTGAACGCTGCCCTCCGTGCTCTGCAGTAGCGGTTATTTCTGAGGCCCCCCTCAGACCCGAGTTGGCTTCCACACCAGAACCACCCGGGGATTTTGGCGTTGAGGCTCCCGCGCCTCGGCCCCGTGGCTGGGTGAGGGTGTACAGTGGCTGTTGAAAGTCTCTGGGTGATGCTCATCAGTGGCCTGGGGCGCCTCGTGGTCTCTGGTCCCTCTCAGGTTGGCTGTACATTTCATGCTGTGATTTCTTGGCTCTCATTAAAATTAAAGAAGAAATCTCTGGTCTTTTTAGAATTAGTGTTTTACTACTTTTTGATTTGATGATTTATCAATGCACTTTATGGCTTCCATAATAGTTCTGCAATTCTAAAAGTTTTAATTGAAATCCTAATCTTTAAATACTAACATAATAACATTCATTCAAATTCTAAATTTTGAAGAGAAAAAGGGGCTAAAAATTAAAGCGTAGTATTTAGATGATAATGCAAAGGCTTACATTTAATTGCGGAAATAAAAACTCTGTTTAAGCCTTTGAAATCTTTTCTCTTTGTCTTTCCATAACATGACTTTTCAAATCATAGCTATTATGTTAAAACCTAATTGTCCAAAATCCAAAGGGCTGGATTCTTGGTTAAGACAAATCGCTCACTGCTCTTTAGCGCATGGACCCCACTATAACTGGGGCTTGACACACTTTGAAGTTTTTTGCCCCTTCTCTTTGACATTTTAATGCACGATCTCCATTAACGTATTTCCACATCAGCGGCTCTTCGTCCATCAGCAGAATTGCATCATACTGGCTTCAGAGGAAAATAACACAGAAAAAGTGCCTTGCTGGCAAATGGCAACACAGGATATGAATTATAGATACACCTCAATAAAGAACAGCGGCGGGAAGGTGTGTCTATGTGGGGTGCACATGAGGCACAGATACAAGCCCACTGTATATCCAACAAGCCAGACCAATTCATTTGTATTTGTAAATAGACCCAGCTTCTTCCAAGCATAGGAAGGCAGCTAGTCACATACTCTCACAAAACACTCAGCTCCTCCAACAGCAATATGGTGGGGTTACTACTGATCTAGCTACCTTATGAAATTTATTCATCCTGTTAATGAGTGGCTAAGATTTAAAAATAATCTTAACTAAAGTTCCCAATTTCCTAATTGACTCAACACAAAACATTTGAAAGCTAATTTCAGTGACCCTAGTTTTTGGTATGATGTAGTATTAAAATGCAGGTCTACAGAATAATATTTGTGATATTCAGTATTAAAACTTCCCTGCTAGTCAAGAGTAAGAAGACTTCTCAGATTAAATCATTGTACCTTTTTTTTTTTTTGAAATTAAGAAGTCTGAGACTTCTCCTTCTTCTGATGCTCAGTTAATCCACCAAGGACTCTCTCAGGGACAGTAAAGGAACAGCAGTGCTTATTCCAGCATCACGTAGGTGTGCACCTTTATCCGTGTCAATATCACCACCTTCCTACTCTGCTCCCCGACAACTCACAAGTACTTCCACAGCCACACTCCAGTCCCAACAATGTTAAATGCCAAAGCAGTGTTGGTAAAAACCTCAAACGGTGAAAAGGACAGAAATTCAAACCTGACCCTGTGCCAGCAAGTAACTGTTACTTATCTCACAAGGTGCTTGGCTCTGGAAACAATCTAACTCAAGCTACACGTGGAGTCTGTGGAGTCTACACGGGAATATGCAAAGCCTGCATTTCCTTTTAGGTGCAACAGAAGTAACGAAATTCAGATAAGAGAAAAAAAAATCCAGATTTCAATGCAAGAGGTGGAAGATCCACTAAGATACTCATTACTATTTGGTTTCTAATAGCAGGATTGTCTTTAGATATGATGGAGAACAAAAATGAAGAGGTATTTTGTAACAAAACAAAACAAAAAAGTAGAAAGAAGAACAACAGGCAGGGCGCGGTGGCTCACACCTGTAATCCCAGCACTTTGGGAGGCGGAAACGGGTGGATCACGAGGTCAAGAGATTGAAGCCATTCTGGCCAACATGGTGAAACCCCATGTCTACTAAAAAAAAATACAAAAATCAGCTGGGTGTGGTGGCGCATGCCTGTAGTCCCAGCTACTCAGGAGGCTGAGGCAGAAGAATCGCTTGAAACCGGGAGGGAGAGGTTGCAGTGAGCCGAGATTACGCCACTGCACTCCAGCCTAGTGACAGAATGAGACTCCATCTCAAAAAAAAAAAAAAGAGCAGAAGAACAACAGGACCAGGTGACAGGGACCCTGCTCCTGACTCAATGGTCCTGAGTGGGTGACGCTGTAGGTCTTTGTTGACTCTACCATAAAATCAAGAAGTAGAGGCTGGATAACATCTAAAACCTTCCCAGCTCTGAGACCCAATCGTTCTGTAATTGAAACTCTGCATCCTTATGAAACCTCTTCTTATCTTAAAGATCCCTGCCAGAATTTTGACACAATCTCAAGTCACTCAAGACTTGATCAAAATTTATATATGTGAGGTGCTAGGGCCTTAAGGAATTAAAATCTGTTTGTCCATCTACCCTGGCTTAAAGATCTAGGGCTTGTGAGATCTTCTGTAAATTCAGTGAACTCATGCTTCCTCCTAGAGCTCATTTCCAAGAAAAAATTCTGGATAATGCTGAAAATTTCAAATCCACAAATCAGTTGTATTTTGAAGAGCTGTCAATTGCTAGACATCGCCAGGTACCATCTAGGACTCATAAAAGGATGCAAGGCACACGGCATGACTGGGGGGAAGTTATTCTACCTGCACACGTCTGCACACACAGGCTTTAAACGTAATGGATTCAGTCATTTAAAAAATGTTACAAGGTCAGGAGTGGTGGCTCACACCTGTAATCCCAGCACTTTGGGAGGCTGAGAGGACTGCCCGAGGCTAGGAGTTCATGACCAGCCTGGGCAAAACAGTAAGAATCTGGCTCTACAAAAAAGTAAAGACAAAATCAGTCACGTATGGTGGCACGTGCCTTTAGTCCCAACTACTTGGGAGGCTGAGGTGGGAGAATTGCTTGAGCCCCAGAATCTGAGGTTGCAGTGAGCTATATGAAAGCCTGTGTTTAGCCTGGGATCCATAGCTATGCTCTTTAGGAAGTGGTAGGCCAAAGTTCTTCCTAAGCTTCTGGCAAACTTTGGCTCACCTATGCTCAGGTAATGGCTCAGAATCCTCCAAAATGGTGCTACAGACAGCCATGAGAACTGATCTACAGATGGATGGAACTCATTTGCCCTTCCTGAAGTGGGCTTTTAGTAAGATCAGCTAGTATTTCCAACTCTCTGTTTCTTGTATCTTCAAAAGTAAATTCCTTAACTAGCAATGCTTTAAAACTGTACACAACAATGCATTTTCTGATACAAAGTGTATCAGTGTGTAGGAGGAGGAGGGCTCTGTACAGATGTTACTGATAAACCATTAACTTCAAATGACTGGATATTACTGCACAGTGAATCTAGTACCTGAACAAGAAGATTCACCAGATTCTACTGTAAATCCTCTGATGATCAAAATGAGGAATTTACTCAAAAGGTGAAAAAGAAAAAAAAAATTAATCTATGTTTCTTAATTTATTCAATGCAGCAGGTCGATTTTACCTTCATACTGTCACTCTTAAAGAAATTAATAAAACAGCTTCTAACCAGTTAAACTTGCATTTTTCTCTATACTACCTTGTGTTTCACCAGCTGAGAAAATCTGAAGCATAATTGCCACAATCCTTCATTTTTACAACGAGCATTCTGTTTCTGTCTAATTGCAGACACACACTCACTCACGCTCCACCTTCATCATTAATTTGTCCTTTTCAGATTCTTCCATGGGCTCCAGGTCCTTTGGGATTGTGCCTTGAGAAAGAAGTCATTCAGACAGACTCTGTGAATCCTGCAGTATGCCATTTCTTCCTCTCCCAAAGAGAAACTAACATTTAGCAAACTAGTTTTTCTAATCGCCAACCTAACTTTAACCTAACAGAGCCATCAACAGGGAGACAAACACCAAAGCAAAACCACGACTTTGCTGCAATGAGCTGTTAAATAAGTAAAGCAAAAGGATGTTGAAAATCAGATTTCTCAACCCATAGCACTAAAACATGTCATACACATGTTTTCTCAGATTCAAGCTTCTGCTTTTAAAAAAAGACATAACACAGGTTATGCATATTGCGAAGTGAACAGAAGGAAGATTTAAAATAGAAATAAAACTTAACTTCTTTCTTTTTTAGAAAGAATAGTGTAGACATACAAGTTAAAATTCACAGTTAACAGTCACGGGGCTATGAATATGAGCCCTTGCCAAGTGTGCTTTATCAGATTTACATAGAATAACGCCAACATTTTTCTTTTTCTTATTTTTAATTAAGGAGGAGGTGTTGTACTCTAAGGAAGCTATCTGGATGCTGCTGGCTGGAATACAGATTTGATCTCCTTGTGCTGGTTAGCTAACATCGATTTTCTGCCCCAGTGGAAGAGATTTCACTCTGATGCATGCCATTTAAATTCATTTTACACAGCTGCTTAATGTGGCTTGGCAAGGCACAGCCAAACTAGCTTTGTGGGTCTAAAGAGGCCTCTGGAGTTGGTAAAAGGACAGATCCTATGGATTAGCTGCAGATGATGAATGCTTGCTTCCTCCGACTGCTATCTTCCTACTGACTCATGAATTGACCTTGAAGGCACCACAAGAAAGTAACAAAGAGGAAAAGACAATTTCCCAAGAATAAGCACGTTTACCTCATTCCATATTTGTTATTTCACTTTGGGGATGATGTTTACAGGATTCTATATTTGTTGGTCCACATTTAGGGCCATGTTTACAGACTTCAGAGCTCTCGATTCCAAAATTATCATTTGTTCTGTCTAAATAAATATAAACTGAATATAAAACTACTAAAAAGCTCTGTCAGGCATTCATAACCAGTAGTGAAAGCATAGTTCTATAAGTTCACTGTTTAAACAAACTAGGTGATAGTTCCCTGTTTGATTTTAACCAAAGATGATGCATGTCTCTACTAAAACTAACATGATTAAGGCAAACTACCTACCAAACATGGTTAAGTCTGCCCAGGATGACAGCAATAACTTTTTTGCTTAGTAATTCACTCAATAATAATAGACTTTCAGAGCATTTACTAATCTAAACAAGGTGACAGAACCTGATACTACATAGTTTTGTAGTAGGAAAGAAGAGATACTTTTTGTTGCTGTATGTAATTCCTGTGTTGAAATTGAGAATAATATGGCAACACTGTGTTTAGAGAGAACATTCTCTGTTGGATTATTTTGTTGTATTTTCCTGGTGACTTCAATATTCTAATACTCGCTGGAGAAGAAAATAATAGAAGTCTTTGGCACAGACATTTGCTCGGTGGTGATATAATGAAACCCCTCCTAAGTCCTGTGAATAGCCTGTGTCAGCTCAACTGCAGTGAGTCTCTTGTCAAATGAGATGCTGTGCTCTTAATTTGGGGATGGGTATGGCAGCCGCTCACTGTAGCGGCAGGAGTGAGAATACAGTCATGAGAACAGCGCTGCACAACACAGGTTCCTAGACAAAACAACGACAACAATGGGGGAAATGATGCCAGAGTTGGTGACTCCATGTCTTCGACACAGATCAAAGTTTCTATTTCCCTCTCAGGCATGAAGGAAAGCAGCCATGCCGAAAGCCATGCAGACAGGGCCTGAGGACACATGCGGGTTTCCACCGAACGGCCACAGTACTGTTAATACGAAAGGAAAACGAAACAAACACACCAACAAAAATGAACACAAGGACAACCCCCTCAGAGACGGATTTCCTGTTAGGTGTTTCGCTTTCTTGGTTTGGGTATTCCTTTCGTGGCCAGGTGTCACGATCTTTAACAGTTGCAGAGAAAACGCCCAGGTCCCGCAGCAAGTCGGGGTGTGTTGCTACCTACCCGTACTGGTCAGGCTGGTGCACCATGAGAGCCTGAGAGTTGCCATAGTTGGGGTGCTGGGAAGAAAACATGGGGCGTCCGCCAGCCCCAGACTGGCTGGGATAAGCAGGCGACCTAATGTATGGTGGCCTAAAGTGGAACAGAAGAACAGCTTCTTGGGATTTGTTCTGATGCACAAGCATGAATCCCTGTCCATCTGTCACCCCCACATGTAGGTGCGGGGTTTACAGACCACAGAGGCAAGCTGAATACCCTGTATCCTGCCGCTGCCTGAGGGGTGGGGGGCATAGAAAATGCCTATAACAACAGGGTGGGGACAGGCAGAGAAAAGTAAGATTCTCAATTCTAATCTCCATTTACCATTTTAGAGTATAGCTTTGACTTTGGTAAAAGCAAACAAGAAGATATACTGCCCCCATTTAAAATCTTGGTGAGCTAAAATGGGCAGCAAGTTGAAGGCAAGGCTTTGGAATGGTCTACGCATTAGAAACAGAAAATGGCAATGCATGGATGTGTATTTATGTATTGATTACTTCAGAATGATATAAACACTGACTCAGAAAGGGGGCACGCATGGCTTTGTAACCACACAAAATCATGCCTGGCTCTCTGTGGCTATCTTCTGAGGTCCCTCCCGAAGGCTGCGTGCCAAATACAATCAAATACTTTCTACTTAAAAAAAGAAAATAACTTGTGCTTTATAAGTTGCAACAATGGACAATTCATTTAAACTTGAATTCGAACTTCAATTTGAACAGCCAAACCAGTTTTCACAGACAGGTTTACAAAAACATTCCCTAAAGCCTGTGTGGGTTCAGCAGAGGGCTAGACTGCTGGAGTTCAGAAAATTTTAAGTAATTGTAATGTGGAGACAGAAAGAAAGATAATGACTGATTTTCATTTTATTTCCTCAAGGGAAATTTATTATTATTTGGAGAAAACAATAAGACTGGAGGGGTCCCACATTCCCCAGATAGCAGCTTCAGAGGAAAAGTAAGAAAAGACACATTTAAAAACACATGCCCATACATGCACAGACACACACACACGCACACACACACATGCACACACGCACACACACATGCACACACGCACACACACATGCACACACGCACACACACCTTAGCTTTTGTTTCCCTTTGACAAAAATCAGAATCTTCTACCTTTGCTTCTGAAGATACCATTAAGATAAACATCTTTCAAAGTACTCTGCTTTAAAACATATTTACATGTGCTTTTAAAATGTATTCACCTTTGCCTTATAAATTTTTAATTATGTTACTTTTATCCAGGTCAAGTATTTACTTCAAAAGTAATTTTTAATTCGGGATTAAAAATGAGTAATTGTAGCTAAACCCTTTCGCTTTATCAACTCAAACTTTCTAAAATATTATCTTTGCTTTTTAAACCTCATTTTGGTTTGGACAGATAGATGTGCCTGGAAAAATAAAATATAACGTAAGAATGTAAAGTATATAAATCTCACACATATACGTTTAGACAAACACACAATAGACGTATGTATACATACAAAGTTTGTATTTTATGAAGATTCTTGTGATAGGGTGAAAAAAAGATGGGGAGTGTGTTTCCTTTTCAATGTTTTAGATTTTAAATCGTTCCTAAGCTTTAGTATTTCCTGCTTAAAAGTCACTGCTTCAGTTGGTACCACGCAGACACTTCCCTGTGCAACTGGATCTGGTTTGCTGCTGCAATGACTATTCACAGGCATTTCAAATCACCTCCCACGACTGATGTGCCCACTGCTCATATTCCTTCCTCATGTATCATAAAACATGGTTCGTCACTTAGTTCTCTGACCTTGATGCTACAGAATATATTTAACATAAAAAGAACGGCCAAGCACAGTGACATTCTACTGCTCTGTGTGACCCCGGGGAACAATGCAGCTATGTGCGCAGTCATGTGGTCACGCATAGACACACAGCGTACCTGCCCGGGGCGTGCTCCTGGGTGGCGTACCTGCTTTGTGCTGAGTTCGCAGCAGCCTGCATCACTGCTGCGGCTGCCTCCTGTGCCTTACGGTTCACAGTTGGCATTGGCGGCCCCATTCCTGGCCCTCCCTGCTGAGACATGCCAGGAGAACTGGGGGTCATGCTGCTCATATTTCCAGGAAATGGTCTGTTCTGCATCCCAGCTGATGGCATTCGTCCCAGGGGCACAGCACCACATGGCTGGCTTGGCCCTTGTCCATGCATCTGGTTGTTGGCACTGATACCCATACCGGGCCCTGGGCCGCTGTAGCTTGCACTGGGCACCCCACTATACGCTGGGGGTCTGGAGTAGTTACCTAAACAAAAAGCAAACACAAAGTAAAGCCTTTTATTTAAACTTGTGACAACATTCACTGGAAATACTTTTTGTCCAACAATGTGATCAGCAGGAGTATTAGTCATGACCCTTATTGGCCCTTCCTGTTGGTGCTGGTGCAGCTGCCAGTCTCAAACATGCTCTCTCTGCACACTCCCACGCCCTCAGAGAGTGACTCAAATACAGACAGCCCCAGAGGACCACTGCACTGATGAAGAGAAATTCAGGCTGGTCATAAAAAGAAACAAACGACAAACAAAAAACAAACCCTATGAATAGGCAAGGGATACCGAGTGCTGCCTCAATCCATTCAACACCACACATTCTCATATTTCAACCAAAATGGTGAGCACCACTCTGAGATCACACCACTAGATCACTGCTGCCTTCAACAGCCATGTGAAAGGGCTCCACAAGACAACGTGTAAGACGAGATGCACATATGGTCAAAATCATCCCTTAAAACCCCCCAGGAAGGTGTCGCGCGGGAACCTGACATGAGCCCCAGTTTTCCTCTAAGTTGGGAATAATTTTTTTTTCTTTCTTTTTTTGCTTGGGTACCAGATCGAGCAGCTGGTTTGTGCTGGCTGCCACAACTCGAAAAACTGTCCCAGCACAAGCACGGCACACGGCAGCAGGAGAGCTGGCGGGCAGGGGCGGAGGCGGGGGTGAGGGCCGGCGGGCAGGGCGGGGGCGGGGGTGAGGGATGGCGGGCAGGGCCGGGGGCGGGGGTGAGGGATGGAGGGCAGGGCCGGGGGCCGGGGTGAGGGCGGCGGGCAGGGGCAGAGGCGGGGGTGAGGGACGGCGGGCAGGGCCGGGGGCGGGAGTGAGGGACGGCGGGCAGGGCGGGGGCGGGGGTGAGGACGGCGGGCAGGGCCGGGGGCGGGGGTGAGGGACGGCGGGCAGGGCCGGGGGCGGGGGTGAGGGACGGCGGGCAGGGCGGGGGCGGGGGTGAGGGATGGCGGGCAGGGCCGGGGGTGAGGGATGGCGGGCAGGGGGCGGGGGGCGGGGGTGAGGGATGGGGGGCAGGGCCGGGGGCCGGGGTGAGGGCTGGCAGGCAGGGCCGGAGGTGGGGGTGAGGGCTGGCGGGCAGGGCCGGGGGTGGGGGTGAGGGATGGCGGGCAGGGCCGGGGGCGGGGGTGAGGGATGGGGGGCAGGGCCGGGGGCAGGGGTGAGGGATGGCGGGCAGGGCCGGGGGCGGAGGTGAGGGCCGGCGGGCAGGGCCGGGGGCGGGGGTGAGGGATGGCGAGCAGGGCGGGGGCAGGGGTGAGGGCTGGCTGGCAGGGCCGGGGGCCGGGGTGAGGGCTGGCAGGCAGGGCTGGAGGTGGGCAGGGCCGGGGGCTGGGGTGAGGGATGGCGGCAGGGCCAGAGACAGGGGTGAGGGCTGGCGGACAGGGGTGAGGGCTGGCAGGCAGGGCCGGAGGTGGGGGTGAGGGCTGGCGGGCAGGGCCGGAGGCGGGGGTGAGGGCGGCAGGCAAGGATGAGGGCTGACGGGCAGGGGCGGAGGCGGGAGTTGGGGGGTGACTGATGGCGGGCAGGGCCCGAGGCGGGGGGGGGGGGGGGGGGGGTGTTGGAGGACAGAGGGCAGGGCCAGAGGCAGGGGTGAGGGAGGGAGGGCAGGGTCGGAGGTAGGGGTGAGGGATGGCGGGCAAGGCGGGAGGCATAGGTGAGGGATGGCAGATGTTTTCCCTCCCCTTTCACACCTTTTACTTTGTGTGTAGATAAATTCAAGTAAATCAAAGATACACGATACTACTTCAATCATAATTGAACTGCTGAACCACAGTGTGTGCTGGGCACCTGGTTAAGTGTTTTACACCAATGAATTCATTCATTTCTTCCAATAACCACGTGAAATATAGATAGCCCCAGGACTCTATTTACAAATGAGAAAAATCAAGAGCTAGAAGATTAGGACTGAAGCTCTAGCAAACTGACTCGGGGACCCATGTCTTCAACCAATAAAACGTGCTGCCTCCTGATAAATGAATGTTGAAATCACATAAATGTAAAAGACAAGTGTGTGTGTGGAATATGGATTAGTGTTTCCCAATCAGTCCTTACTACTTTTTGGAAGCCTTTCTCCATCCATGTAACACAACTATACACTTACTATACACCAAAAGCTGTTCTAGGCACAGGTGACATAAAACTAAATACAATCCAATTCCTGCACTCGAGAAGCTCACAATCTACATGGGTGAGCATGCGTGTGTGTGCATGCGTGCACACGTATGGTTATGCATGTGTGTGTGTGTGCGGTAAAGCAGTAAGGGTAAAAACAAGAAAAAGTATAGAAGCAAAACAAAAAAAAGCATGCAATGTGAAAAGTGCAGAGAGAAGGGAGAGTGAGTCTGATGGGGGCTGCAGGCTTGAGGGCCCCCTTGGTGGGGGCTGGTGGAGAGTCCTCTGAAAGAGCACTTCTGGAGCTGAACCCTCAAGAGCTGGCTTCAGGGACTGGGAGAGCCTGCAGCTGGGTGAGCCTCTGCATTGCCTGCCTGCAGGACCTTAGGGAAGTTGCTTTCATCTTTTCTTGTTTCATTCTCTTCTCTGTAAAACAAAGAGAATCCTAACATTGTCCATGTGAAGAGGTGTTCTCAGGATTAAACCATATAATGCATGTAAAGTATCTAAATTGTGGGTGCCACTTGATGGGGGCTTCATTGTTGGCTGGGGGCTATGGCAGAAGAGGGGAAAGGGCACTTATGGTTGAGAGGCTGGGGACACCGGCTCGATGGCAAGGGCAGACTGACTTGGGACAGCCACTGGGGCGCTGTGTGTGGCTGTCGGCGGGTAGAGGGGAGAGGCTGGGTCTGGCAGGGCCTTGTGTACCAGGCTTCTAAGTTTGAGGTTTATCTTGTTGATAAGGAGGAGCTTCTCAAGGATTTCCAGCAGAGATAGGATTGGATTAATAACTGCAATAAAAGCAAACACTTAATATTTACTATGTGCTAAGCTCAGTTCCAAGTTCTTTGTGTTAACTCACTTAATCCCCAGATCAGGCCTAGGAGGTACACATTATTATAATCCTCATGTTGGAGATGAGGAGCCTAAGGCATAGGGCTGTGAATAACAACAAATGTGCCATGGTCACGTGGCCCACAACTGGAGGAGGAATGTCTGAGCCCAGGCAGCCCGGAGTGTAGTTTAGAGTCCAAGCATGACACATTCTGCTACACAGTCTCTCAAATATTTAAGAAAAATCACATTTATGTAACAATGTTACCATAATGGTCAAAACCGGCTTTCTTAAATTCACACATACAAAGTTCCATCACCTACAAATCTGCAAGAGACCTCTGCAGACTTCTCCCCATTTACTGTGCGTCTGCTCTCTGTGAGAGACACTGCGTGCATTTCCATTTGGCTGTCCGGGAGGCATGTGTTATTCCTTACAGGCGACGCACGGGCCACTGTCCGTGCAGATGTGGGCAGGCACACTTTTGTCAAGGGCCAGATAGGAAATAGTTTAAGCGTCTGGGGCAAATAGTCTCTATCATGATTACTCAATCCTGCCACTGTAGCCCCCAAAGCAGCCACACACACAGATGGCAGTAGTGATGTTCCAATAAAACTTTATTTACAAAAACAGGTAGTGGGCCAGAGCGGGCCACAATCTGTGGACTCCTGACACAGACTGGTCTTGGGACAAGCTAATAAACTGCTACACTAGCAACAGCAAGTAAGACCTGGTCAAGTCAGCAGCTTCCTTAACCCCGAACACCATCTGGAAGGCTGAGAAAGGCTTCAGGGGATGCCGGAGTGCGCAATGGCAGATCTGAGGAACTGGGAAAGAAAGTGGAAGACAGAGGGGAACAGTAAACAGGAACAGGAGAGGCACAGCGAAGACACTTTGGGTGCGCTGGGCCACATGCCATTAGCCTTTTATTGGTGGCTCCTTAAAGTCAAACTGCTTCGGCATGAAGAGGCACTGCTTTTGCACAGCTGAAGTTTGCCGATACCATCAAAACTCTGTTTTCAAGTTAAAAATAAAAAATAAAAAAACACCACTCTTCATCAGTTTCAAAGTTCTTTACAAAAATTTCTTAAGTTGCTTCTGAATCTCCCATCCCACGGGACACACATACACTCCGTTTTCCCGTCACGCAGTCTTGGCGGAAAAGGCACCTTCTGTGCACCCTAGTAGGCGGGCACAGAGCAGGGGCCAGCTGCTGGGCCCTTCCTCTTCCCACGCTTACCCAGAGAGAGCCCCAGTCCTCACGACTCTTGCCTGTGAGAAGGAATTCAGACTCCTCCTCCTCCTCCTCCCTGAGCTCACATCCCCTTCGCTTCCAGATGATCTGGTAAGATCAGTGAGATACAGTGCTCCTTCTTGGCTCTTGCTTTTATTAAAAATAAATATACTCATTCATAGTTTGAATGCACAAGTAATTAATTCATATATTTATGCCATTACTTGAGGGCTAGTTTCCACCCTCCCCCAACACTGGATAAGTGACTCGGTAAGAAATCTTTTTCAGTGAAAACTTATGTGCCTTTGCTTTAGAAGGAAATGAAGTAATCCTTTAATCTTGTTTTAGAAAACAAGCGTTTAGACTATACCCATCATGTAGTTTTATTAGAGAAAGAAGGTTTCTGAGTTTGTTGAACTCTGCTTATAGCTGAAATGGGGAAATGTTGGCACTCCAACTTCCTGGGTTTAACTGGCAGTCAAGGGCTGTATTTTAATGAACACAAAGGAAAGAAACTACTGAGATGTTTAGTTACTCTGTACCCTACCTTCATCTCTCACTCACATTATGTACCAAAGAGAGAAGAGCTGTGTTTCAATAGCTTTGCTCAATTCGGCAGCTGGTCTTCATCTTCTGGCAGGAAGCGTCTGCAACCTGGTGGAGTACGCGTTTGAGCACAGCCATGCACACCAAGACATGTGTGTGTGCACTTGTGCTTAGAAAGGCGCTTAGGCCTGGGGTGCCAATCTCTTTCTCTCCAATCAGTTGGGTTGATTCCATGAATTGGCACTCAAAAGCGCGTGTCAAGGAAATACGTTCTAATTACAGAGGCCTCTATCGGATAGAAGAAATACAAAGTCCCCTTTTCTTTTCTTTGAAACTTTCCTCATTAGACTCACGTGCCTGGATAAAAATAGTTTCTAAAGGCTTAAAATGGTTTAAGAGGCAGCAATGGATAAAGCACAGGCTTCAGAATCTGGGTGTGAATACTGGTTCTGACACTCCCTAGCACCGTGACAAGTTGTTTAACCTCTCTGAACTGTGGTTCTGTCATCTGTAAAGTGATGACGATAATGAATAAGAGGCGGAAAGTAACAAGTGCAGTGCCAGGCACAGCGCTGCCTAACAAATGACAGCTGCCATCGTCATCAACGGCCATAACAACATCACTAACATCACCCCCCTCATCTTTTAAAAATGTGTGCATGGGGCAAAAAATGATTCATGCCCCCCCAACTACTCGATAACGTATTTTTCTTCTCAAAATAAACAAAAACCAAATATGTAAGCCAAGCAAAATATGAGAGGAAAAGCCAGGAATGAGAAGTGCAATCTTATTTCCATGTTTCTCTAATAGGTTAGTAATTTGTTGGCACTGGCTTTGACAGAAAACAGATGGATCCAGCATTAAGCACAATGAAGGCGGCAGATGCCGGGCCAGCCCACCTCAGCTGGACTGGTCTTGCAGCCAAGTCCAAGAGCCCACAGTTTTCAAGTGGGTTCATCTTGGCACACTAGTTTTGGAAAATTGGTCACCAATAGAATTCAGATTTCTACCCACCAAGACTTCCATTCAAGCCCAGAGAGAGGAAGCAGAAACTAGACCCTATTCAAGTCACCGTCATCATTTCAGGCAGATCACAAAAAATTCTGTACCTGACTCCAGAAAATTTAAAGTTGCTAGTTACAATACATATTCAGAGAGTACTGCTTTTTGTAAACTACTAAATGTTTCCACTCATATATGAAATTTTGCTTCTAAGTTTCAATCACTCAACAGTTATGAACAACTACTGTGGGCAAGGTTCTGCGTATTCCCCATATGGTGGAGGAGAAAATGGAGGTGCATGCCATAAATCAGAAATCTTACCCTTGTGGGAAAAAGAAATGCATAATTAGCTACACACTATGATAAAGGCAGTTGTGAATGAGGGCTAAATATGCATTTATCTTGTCTTGTAGCCAGCAATGTTTACCATTTTTATAACAGTCACTACAAAATATTGTGTTTTTTTTTTTTTGAGACAGAGTCTTGCTCTGTCACCCACGCTGGAGTGCAGTGGCGTGATCCTGGCTCACTGCAACCTCTGCCTCCTGAGTTTAAGTGATCCTCCCACTTAAGCCTCCTGAGTAGCTGGGTTTACAGGCGTGTACTACCATGGTAGGCTAGTTTTTGTATTTTTAGTAGAGACGGGGTTTTGTCATGTTGCCCGGGCTAGTCTCAAACGCCTGGCCTCAAACAACCCACCCGCCCTCGCCTCCCAAAGTGCTGGGATTACAGGCGTGAGCCAACGTGCCCAGCTTTGCCATGTCTATCTATACTGAGATATAAAAAAATCTATAATCCTGTAATCGACAGCACAATCAAGGTACAAAATATTTATCTCACAAGAAATGAAAGGAGGAGAAAGTTCCCTCTTTCCCTTCTGTAAGTCAACCTCATGCCCACCCCCTGGCAACCACTGATCTGATTTCCGTTCATGTCATTTTACTTCTCTACAAGGTCGCATGGAGTTGCACAGTATAGGCTTTCGTGCTTGGTTTCTTAGCAGCATGCCTTTGACATCCATCCACACCATTGCAGGCATCTGTGCGTTCCCTTTCAGTGCTGAGTAGTAGTCCATTCTTGGATATGGTTTCTAGTTTTTGGCAATTATGAGTAGAGCTGCTAAAAATTTGTATACAGGTCTTTGTGTGGTAGGAATATGTTTCATTTTTCTTTGTAAATCCCTAGAAATGAGATTGCTTGGCTGTATGGTAAGTACATGTTTATAAGAAACTGCCAAACTGTGGCTGTATTATTTTGTATATATTCCCATCAAATACTGTGTGAGAGTTCTAACTGCCAGCACTTGATATTCCAACTTAAAAAAATTAGCCATTTGAATCAGTATGTAATAGAAATCAATTTAGCTTTAATTTTCATTTTCCTAATGAAAAAAAATTTTGGGCATTTTTCATGTATTTATTTGTTGGTTATCATATTTAAGTAAGATCTTTTCTGTGAAAAACAAAGTTCTATTTCAATACAGCTTCTTTCAATTCTATGTTTCTACTTAGATCTATCATACAATGCTGCTCTTTTAGCCAGGGAAATGTATCAAGTAGTTAGATGATCACAAATACAGGTTCATCAAAATGAAAGCTGACTTACCACAAGTTTCAAGTCCTATTTGTGGGAATAAATACACAGAATTTGTTTTCTGAACTATATATAAGGTACCATATTTCTCTTAGGTCAATATGCATTTAAAAATTACTTAAAATGTAAAACTTACAATGTTACACAAAGTTTGTAAAAGAAGGAGAAAGACCTATTATCTTACCTTACAGTGTCACTTCAATGTTTCACTTTTGGTAGTTTTTTTCCATTTATGTTACAACAATTATTGTCTTCCTTTTTAAAATTACAAAGTAATGAAAACTCAATACAGAAAATATTGAAGCATAGAAACAGACAAAAATTATCCTTAGTCTCACCCCACAAGGATAATATGCCAGGTACTGCGCTTAGGCATCGAATGGTCAACCCAATACCGGTCAAGCCTCAAGGCAGTGGGGAAGGAGTATCAGTGACTCTGGATTACTCTGCCTTAGCAAAATTCATTCATTTAAGAAAGAGTTATTAAGGGCCTCTTACATGCCAGGCTCTGGGCTAAATGCTGGGGATTCAGCAGTGAATGAAGACAAAGAGCTTATGTTCTGGTGGCAGGAGACAGGCAAGTAAAGAAATCAAGACAATGTCATGTGGTGACGAGAGTGATGAAGAGAAACACAGGAGGAAGGACTCTGCAGAGTGGTGAGGGGAAGGGAGCCATGTGCAAGCCGCTGCCTCTCCCGGGGCAGAAGTGGATCCCGGACTGGGGCTAACGTCAGAGGCAGACCCCAAGGATACGTGGGTATGCTCAGAGGCCAGCATCTGATGTCGAGGCAGCCAAGTGAAGAAGAGAGGCCTCCCAGGAGGCAGGTCTCACTGTCTGGTTCTGGGCAGGTGACCTCTGGAAAGCTACCTGTTACTCCAAAGCTCAGTTTCCTCCTCTGTAAAAAGGGTGTAATAAAAGATTCTCTATCTCATGTGGTTGCTGCAGGGAAAAAAATATAGTAACTATTGTAGGACAACTGACAATGAATAGATAAAATCAGCCAAGGAATAGGCAAGAAAGTGTTCTTTTTATTTTTTTCGAGACAAGGTCTTGCTGTGTCGCCCAGACTAGAGTGCAGTGGTGCAATCTTAGCTCACTGCAACCTCCACCTCCCGGGTTCAAGTAATTCTCCTGCCTCAGCCTCCCGGGTAGCTGGGATTACAGGCGCATGCCACCACATTAGGCTAATATTTGTATTTTTGGTAGAGATGGGGTTTCACTGTGTTACCCAGGCTGGTCTCAAACTCCAAGGCTCAAGCAATTCACCCACCTCGGCCTCCCAAAGTGTTGGGATTATAGGTGTGAGCCACTGCACCTGGCCCAAAAGGTGTTCTAATAACTGGATAATTAGTGAAAAGAAATTGTCTTTACATTATCATATTGCATATATGCCTAGTTTTACTTTCATCACGCAGATACACAATTTATTTCTCAAATAGAAGATTGTATAAAAGGTAAGCACTGACATTAAAAAATACACAAAGAGGCCGGGCACAGTGGCTCATGCCTGTAATCCCAGCACTTTGGGAGGATGAGGCAGACGGATCACTTGAGGTCAGGAGTTTGAGGCCAGCCTGGCCAACACGATGAAATCCCATCTCTACTAAAAATACAAAAAGTCAGCTGGGTGTGGTGGTGGGCACCTGTTATCCTAGCTACTCCGGAGGCTGAGGCTGGAAAATTGCTGGAACCCAGGAGGCAGAGGTTGCAGTGAGCTGAGATTGCGCCAAGGCACCCCAGCCTGAGCAACACAGCCAGACTCCATCTTAAAAAAAAGAAATATATATATATAATATATATTACATATACACACACACACACACACAGTTATTAACCTAACCCAATAGTCAACTGCAGTGTGAAACAGTCAAGTCTCTACGGTGAGAACCGAAGGCGTCTAAGCATCAGAAGTGGCAGGGTCACACACGGCAGGGGCTGTGTCTCCAGGCTCAGCTGCTGTGCCCTGCACGCCCCACACAGACTGCAGGGGAAAGGCACCCCCTGTAGGTGGGCCAGGGAGGGTCCTGATCGGCCACCACTAACCACAGGTGGAGGGACCCTCCTCCAGGGTGCCTGGTGCGACTCTGGCGGATTTGTGAAATATGTCAACAGGTAATTTCCTTTTAAACATTCGACTAAATGGAAGAGCAACGGGCCTCGGGAAAAGGTACCTTGCTAAGAGGGCAAGTGAAGCTGCATGTCCACACGCTGCCTCTCTACGTGCCACCCAGTGCTGTCTTAATGAACCCCACCTGACATGGCATATATGGTGGTGGGCTCGGTCATGCGGTGAGGGCGGGGGGTGTGCCCCTCTTGAGTGCTGCAGATGTTAATTACTGCAGTAGAACAGCCTCACACTAGTCAAAATTAAAGTTGCTTGATTTTTTTTTCTCTATTTTCATCTTAAGTTGATTTGTACTGTATATTTTCCTGAGTTTTTCTCCCTAATTCCCAGGTTTTGATAAAATCATGATGTGATGATCTTATCAAAATCACGATGATTATCAGTCTAATTCATGCTAAAGTCTTATAACTTGAAGGCTAGATTCAGGCATCACAAGAAGACTTGATTACATTTGCCTCTCCTTTGCTATGCAACCATCTATTCAATTTTTGCTTTTTCTAGTATTAGCAAGACAGATTTAGGAGATTTCCTTAGTAAAACGTAACAGTATAGAATAAGGAATTAATCCTTTTGCTTTGCACTGTCAATTTAACCAAAAAAAACAAGGGTAAGATAAGAAGCTGTGGCCTCATCAAGTCTATCAACCTGTTTCAAGAAAACAATAAAATGAGCACACTGAAGGGACGAGTGACCTGCACAGAATCTAGTCTTTGGAATGTCAGAGAACAGGATCTTGTCAATCTGTGGTACCGTCCACGGAAGTCTTTTGACCACACAAAATGAATCCATGTGGCAGACAGACCCCACCTCTGCAGAAGAGCAGCTGTATTTAAGTCAATTCAATAATAAGACTGAGGTTCTTTCATGCCTGTAATCCTAGAATTTTGGGAGGCCGAGGTGGGTGGATCATGTGAGCCCAGGAGTTTGAAACTAGCTTGGGCAACATGCTGAAACCTTGTCTCTACAAAAAATACAAAAAAAAATTAGCCTGGCGTGGGGTGCATGTCTGTGGTCCCAGCTACTAGACAGGCTGAGGTGGGAGAATCCCTTTAGCCCAAGAGCTCGAGGTTGCAGTGAGTCAAGATTTCCTCACTACACTCCAGGCTGGGCGACAGAGTGAGACTCTGTCTCAACAACCAATCAATCAACCAACCAACCAAAGACGGAGGTTCTGAACTTAGAAGAGTAGAGACTGAAATCCTGGGTCTCAGTGACTGCAGGGCCTGTAAGGTACCCACAAGTAGCTAGTGGGCCCACAACTCTTGACATCTATACCTTGTACCTCTAGAACCACAACAGTTTAAGAGTATTGCTGTGTAATTCACTAGTCTGGAACTGTATTAATTTCAACTGAATATCATTTCAAGTTTGCCTCTGTTGAACTTATGAGACACATATAATGAATGAAGGGAAAAGGAAAATTTCTAGATGGCATCTAATTTATTTTAGTGAAAAAAAAAATTTAAACCCTTCTGAAAAACACCTTTGGCAAAGTAATTTAGAAATAAAAGGTTCATGAGACTTACCTACTTGTAAGTCCTCTGCTTCCCAAGACACACACAATAAAAATGAGGCATAAACCCAGGTGTCAGCACGACCCATATGGCTGTGTGTGGTGGCCCTAACCAGACTCCCATAGGCTAATACAGAGTGAGTGAGGCCTGGGAGGAATCCAGACTCAGAACTACTGTTACCTACTCACAGCAAAACTAAGACCTGAGTGTTTATATTTTGTAACTAGTAACAACATGCAAAAAGTATTTCTGGATAGTGTGATAGACATTCCTCTAGAGAATGCAAAAAACAAACAAGATAGTTTTGTCCTTAAGAAACAAAAAGGCTATGGATATGAAATTGATTTTAGCTCTCTTTTTCCCATACAAACTCACTTATTAATAATTAACATGTTAATTACGTAATCCTTTCTATTTATTAAAGCAAGTTCCCACAGCCCTTTTTCCTTGCAAAACACTTTGCAAGGGTAGTTATTATTACATGTGCTTGCTTGAAGGTGGCAAAGTGCTGTTTCACAAAATATACTGTAATTACGTATCTTTACACTTTAGATTGGCTTCATTTATTTAAAAATTCAGATTTTATAGTATTAATGTACATTTCTAACATTCCCCCTTCTTCACACCATAGAAATTTTATTTTATTTTTTGAGACGGTCTCACTTTGTCACCCAGGCTGTAGAGCAGTGGCGTGATCAGAGTTCACTGCAGCCTCAACCTCCTGGGCTCAAGTGATCCTCCGATGCCAGCCTCCCGAGTACCTGGGATTACATGTGTGTGCCATCACAACTGGCTAATTTTTTTATATCTTTTTGTAGAGACGGGGTTTTACCATGTTGCCCAGGCTGGTCTCTAACTCCTGGGCTCAAGCGATCAGCCCACCTCAGCCTCTCAAAGTGCTGAGATTATGGACATGAGCAACATTCTTAATCTCTTCAGTATTTTTTTTTTTAAGACAGGGTCTTGTTCTGTCACCCAGGCTGGAGTGCAGTGGCACAATCTTGGCTCACTGTAGCTTCCACGTCCCAGGTTCAAGCGATTCTTGTGCCTCAGCCTCCTGAGTAGCTGGGACCACAGGTGTGCGCCACCACACGGCTAAGTTTTGTAGTTTTAGATGAGGCGGTGTTTCACCATGTTGCCCAGGCTGGTCTCAAACTCCTGACCTCAAGTAATCCACCCGCCTCGGACTCCCAAAGTGCTGAGATTACAGGCATGAGCCACTATGCCCGGTCAGTATTTTTAATATATATTTCCATGCCTGTATTCTTAAGATGTTTCTTGCTCCATAAAGGCGAGTTGTTTGTCATTTTGGTTTTATATCCCTAGCGGCTCACTGAATGAATGAACTGGCGAGAGGGCAGTGCAGTTAAGGTGTGGGAAGCACCACCACCAGTGACCACGGGAGAGGCCCCTCGTAAGTCAGTTTCCATTGGTGGGAACCCTGGGCTAGCCACTTACTGTAACAGCTGTGGGATCATGGCCAAATTGTTAAATTTCTCAAGGCTTTGGTGTTCTCACTTATGAAATAGAGACAGTCTCAGAGGGCTTCCCATTAATTAAGAGAATGGGTGAATCAGCCTGGGTTTGGATCCTGGCTTGACCATTGTAGTCACTGTGCATCCTGGCAAAATTGTTCACCTGTTCTGTGCCTCAGTTTCTTCCTCTGTAAAGTGGAGTAATAACAGCAACTTCTGTGAGGATTAAATGAGTTAATATAAAAAACACTTAGAAAACAGGACCAGGACATAGTAACACGCTCAATAAATGCTGGTTGTTATTACTAATAATTCTGGAAAAGCTGCTCATATAAAATGTGAGTAAAATGGTTGTGAAGTATTTGTTTTTTTTTTTTTTTTGAGACGGAGTCTGGCTCTGTCGCCCAGGCTGGAGTGCAGTGGCCGGATCTCAGCTCACTGCAAGCTCCGCCTCCCGGGTTTACGCCATTCTCCTGCCTCAGCCTCCGGAGTAGCTGGGACTACAGGCGCCCGCCACCTCGCCCGGCTAGTTTTTTGTATTTTTTAGTAGAGACGGGGTTTCACCATGTTAGCCAGGATGGTCTCGATCTCCTGACCTCGTGATCCGCCCGTCTCGGCCTCCCAAAGTGCTTGGATTACAGGCTTGAGCCACCGCGCCCGGCCGGTTGTGAAGTATTTGAAACTTCTTTAAAAAAGCAAAACCAGAAGCAAGCCATGAAGTGAAGAACAAAAACAGAAAAAGGAGACTGATGACATCTTGGGTGGCGGCATGAGCGAATCATTCCAGAGATATGAACACTTCTCATGTGAAGAAGGAGGCTGAATACGTCACTAATCATCTGAGTAATTAATCAAGAGGAGAAAGAAAAAACCCTTTACTTGGATCCCTTCTAAAAGGATAACAAAGACAGAAAAAGTGAAGAGCATTTCTTGAACTCAACAATACATGTTGCAAATGTGATCTCCTGGTGCTGAGTGTTTGCTGAGGACAGGAGGCTCCAAGGGGGAAAAGGTGATGATTTTGAATTGGACATTGAGAGTACCAGGACCCTCACAGCACACAGCACTCAGAGCTGATGCAGGAACCCAGCAGCACACAAGCCTTGGAGGGGAACAAGGTGGCAATGTCACTCAGGAGAGGAGAAAAGGGTGCATGGAGCTGGGAGGGGTGCCCAACGTTCAGGCACCAGAGAGTGCCGAGTGTGGGAATATCATTCTCATTTCAGATCGTTTCTACTATTAACCTACACTCAAGGTTCAGGCCTTAAAACACTCCAACAAAAAGCTGAACTGTCATGCAGGAACCCAGTGGGCTACCATAACAGTAAAGGTCCTGGAACTGAAGCAAGGCTTTACTCACTGAATATTAGAAGTGGAAGCAACTTCCAATGCAATATAATCTCATTTTCTCATTTTCTAGACAAAAAGCAATTCAGAAAGAGTAAGCAATCTTCCAAGGAGACACAGCAGTTTGGATAAGAACTCTCCTGGGCTCAGTGCTCTTAAATTAAGAGTCTTCACATTCAGTGGTAGCAAAAAACAGGGATTTAGTCAAAAAATAAATCCATTCTATAGTAATTTCCTTCCCTGCTATTAGTTCCTATAGCAAAAGTTCTTCCTTAGTTGTTCACAAAAGATTTACTAGATAGCCCAAGGCTCAGTCTTAACATATGATGAGTAGAAAAAGAGGCAATAAGACTGAATTACTAAAGAGTATGGAGACATATTTCAAAGAGCCCAGAAAGGGCTTATGGTCTTAAGAGTTAACTAGACCACCTTCACCCACACCCAGTTCTGAGAACAAGGTCTGGACCTTGCTTCCAATTACATTAGGAGCAAAACCCCACATTTTCTGTGCCTACCACAACTTATAAACCGCTTTTCCAACTGCCACTAAGTTTTCTTCTTTCCATGACAGCTAAAGAAACCTGGCTTTGACAACATCCACCACGTTCAGTAAGGGTAGTGGGTAACCCACAGTCCTGCCTCTGCTCAGCAACAAACAGCTACATGTCATAGTTACCTGGCGCTGACAGGGAACAAGCAGACCATTACTGTCGACTGGGACTGAAATCCCTAACGCTTACTGGAATTACTAACATGGAAAACTTTTGATGATGTGATATAAAGAGAATTGGGCAAAACACCAAGTCTCACTCTCAGGACAAGCCTGAACAAAGGCAGGAGAGGCTCTATATAGATGTTTGCTTTCTTGGGTATCCCCATAGTCTTCCTACCAACAGAAATATTTGGAAAGTAAATATAACAAAGCCCTCTAAGGCAAAGAAACAATGCTCCATTGGTAGCACTGAAACTGTTTAAGATCTTTTGGAAAAGGATCTTCAGAACACAAGAAAAGAGCTCGCTTTTCAAGCTGTAAAGTACTTTTCATCAGAAAGATGCAATTTTCTGAGAAATGGCAGGTAAAAAGGGAGGTGACTGGGCCTCACCTTATATTTGCCTGGCCTCATAGATGGGTTTGCTAAACAGTTGCAAATGCCTCTAGGAAATACCAAGGCTCTACCCCAGGCAAACCTGGTTTTGTTGTAGAAGTGGTAAACATTTTACTACAGTTTCCCAGTGGCACTCATCATCTTTACCCGGAATGTTCCTGGTATTTTCAGAAGTGAGGGAACTCTGGGAATTGTGCCAGATTATCTCATTCTCTCTAAATTATCCATTAATGTCTAATTTAAATAAACAAAATATAAGGAAGGTGGCAAATTCAAATGTCTTATTGCTAAAAATGACTTAGTTTTAAAAATATGTATACATGTATGTTATCTATATGTATACCTATACACATCAGGTTAAAAACCTTGATAAAAGGATTCTATGTGTATCTAACAAAACCTACATCCACTTCCAGGAAGAAGGAAGGCCAGTGGTGCATGCGGGACATGATTCCACTTAGTTCTCTGCTCCTCCCTTACCTTCTCTTGTGAAAGACATGTAACCATTTCAGGCTTTGTCCTGTCTCCGAAGAGTCAGACTGGGGATGACTGGGAAAGTGAGAGCTACTGCTGACCTGATGCGGCACCTCGGAGAGAAATTGGGAGGGATGTGCGGGGCAATGCCGTCCTGAGCTGTCAGCTCAGGGTTTTCACAGAGATCACTAAGAGGGAGGGGCCAAACCAGAATCCCACCCAACAAAGCCCAAGTTTTACATCAGAAACCTTCTGAGAACGTGGCTTGTGTTTTTTTCTCTATGTTTAGAACCATGTCACAGAAGATGGGGGTCCCCTACTTCATTAGCAACACAAGGATGATGAGCACTTACCCTAGTGTCTGATACATAAATGCTTAACCAATCGTGACTGTAATTATTGCTCCCATCATTAGGGGCAACTCAAGTACTGTGGGCTTGTATGAACCTCACAAACCTGTCAGGTAACAGATATGGATCTTATGATATGTTCACAATATTAAAATCTTGAAGGACTAACACATTAAGAAAACTTCTACAACTTGCTGCCATGCATTTAGGAGAAGCTTTGGTTTTACCTTGTGGTCCATACTGGCTCATCGGTGGACCGTAAGTCCCACTTGAGTTACTCTGCTGAAAGCTACTGATTCCAGCATGCATCTGGCCCCCAGGAGAAGGATGAGGCGACATGGATGGTCCTGTCTGTTGAGGTCCATACTGAGCCATCTGAGGGTTTCTTTGTGTGCCTGCCATAAAACCTAAGTGGGAGATAAATGGAAACATATAAATGCAGGTGTTTCATAATCTCTGCATACATAAAAATGGACATGGACTTATGTGGCAGGTGGCAAGGGAGAAGGCTGGTACCGTGAGATTTTCCTAAAAAGCAGCTAAAGACATCTCAGTTCAGCGTGGACGTCTGGAGGGTGCCCTGGTGAAACCCTGGTCCTAACCCTGAATTCCCATGAGGATTCCCAGGAAGCCAATGGCTTGTGGACTTAAAGTAGGGAGGGGAGGAGGGGGAGCAAAGGCAGATGACCTTCACCTCTCTTGCAGATAAAGTCCCTACAAAAAGTAACAGTGACCAACTGCTGTATTGCAAACCTCTGCCCCTGCCAGGCTGGCCACGCCGTGTGTGCCCCCTCCAAGCCTTTGCTCACTGTCCAATCCCCAGGACGTAGCTCTCTGGTTACTCAAAAATCCTACCCTTTAGACCCAAGGTACCAGCTCTTCCCCGCACAGAGCTGTTTTTCTCCCCTCAGGTGTCCTCAAGCAGTAACCGTTAAACTTGGCTCCTAAGGGGCCTGCAGACTTCTAACACCTGACTCGCACTACCCCTCACAGGTCAACTGCAAACAGCTGCAGGCTTGCACTGTATTCTGCTGCGCCCCAGCAAAACCTCTGACTTTCTCCTTCAAATTTGTTGGGTCTTGGGACTTATCTACCTCTGTAACGGGTACGGCCACTCCTCCAAATGCTCCCTCAGACACATGGGACACCCACAAGGTCAGCCTTTCCTTCTTTCCTCTAAGTGTGATCCATCCAGCAGCACGTCCTGGTGACTCCGCTCTGACACAGATGGTGCGAGGTACTTCTTCATTATTTCTACTCCTATCAAAGCCAGCCCCAATGGTCTCTTCTGCCCACATCACAGCTATACGACCGACCACTCAGCCTTGCTAACCCCAGTCTTGCTCCTTTTGGTTCATTTTCCTCAAAGGTGGCAGAATAACTTTCAGGAATACAAAAGGAAATGAGAGCATATCTCTCCCCTGCATAAAACTCATCAAGACTGGCGGGTATGGTGGCTCATGGCTGTAATCCCAGCTCTTTGGGAGGTCGAGGTGGGTGGATCATGAGGTGAGGAGTTCAAGCCCAGTCTGACGAAGATGGTGAAACCCTGTCTCTACTAAAAATACAAAAATTAGCCGGGCACGGTGGCAGGTGCCTGTAATCCCAGCTACTCGGGAGGCTGAGGCAGGAGAATCCCTTGAACCCAGAAGGCGAAGGTTGTAGTGAGCCAAGATCGTGCCCCTGCACTCCAGCCTGGGCCACACAGTGAGACTCCATCTCAAACAAAACAAAACATCATCAAGACTTCCCACTGGCACTAGAATAAAATGCACACATGTGACCCTGTCTGTGAGACCTCGTGAGCTCTGGCCGCTGCCTTTCTCCCTTTAGCCCCATTTCCTAGAGCTTTCTCCCACTCCACTGCCCTGCAGGTCCCAGAGTTCCTAGAAGACAACATCATGCTTCTTCCCTGGCAAAGCCTCTCTCCCCCATTCCCTCCTCCCAGCTGGCCCACGATCTGCTCTCCACGCCGCTAGGTCCTTCTCATCCTTCAGCCCTCCCTCGACACCTGGTCAGAGGCCACACCAACCCTTATCCTTTCCCACTCACCTTCCTTCAGAGCACTTTTCATAATCACTGGTAATCACTTTATTTTATTTTGACTCACTTATCATCTCTCTTCCCCACTAAAACATTAGCTCCATGAGGGCGAGGATCACACCTGGGTTCACTATCGTATCCTCGGTGCCTAGCAGACCACTGTGGGACATGGTGGCTAACAAAAACTATTGTTTTTTTAAAAATGAATGGACGTTTAATGCTTCATGCGCCCAACGGAGTGCTGAGTACAACACCTAGGTGCCTGGTGGGTAGATGATTCAAATGGATAAAGAAAACACTTCTTTATGCGTCAGTGGAAAGCCAGGCACATCCACTTTCAGGAGTCCAGGCAAATAGAAGTGAGTTCATAGACGGAGCTGTGAAATACTCATTAGGACAAAGAGGACCCCAAATCAAGACAGATTTGAGAAAAAGCTGACGTTATCCATCTAGCAGGCTAACAAAGGACAGTTTGAAAAACAACTCTCAGAACACAGGGTTTTGTGCTGGGGAGAGGGGCCCACATTACCAGGTGAAGGCTCTAGCTGGAGACGGGCACGTTTCTGCTCCAGGAGAACCTAAAGCAGCAGCTTCCAAAGAAAGTCCACTGAGGCAGCTGGAGGGTAAGATAATCCTAGATCTCAGGTTGGCTTAAGGAGGTTAAATGGCATATTGTATTTACAAAGGTGGCCACAGTTTACATTTCAATTAAAAAAAAGATATTCTAACATTGCTTCTGTTTAAAGAGATAGACATAAAATAAAAGTAAGTTGAACTATTTCTTATTATCCTATTTAACTTATTTATAAAGATAAGCCTTATGAAATTGGGCTCAATTGGCAGCTTCCAGATATAAACCATCATAGAAAACATTTGCTTTTTCAATCTGAAAACAAACAGAAATCAGAGCACTAAAATTACTATGAATGATTGCATCTTAAGATGTTACATGAAATATTTATCTAAGCTTTACTATAAAATTCTCAAGTGTTTCAGATAGAGTCCTGTTTAATCAAAAAATGTGTTTCCATTTCACAGCGATCATGTGGGTCTCCCCCTAAGTTCTTTGAAAATAATGATTGCTTTTTCTTCCTTAGTTAAGGAAAATAACACAGGCCCTTTAATTAGCATTAAATTTCACTCCAACCACGAAGGTGTCCATGCCAAAGGGTTTGGAAGCTCTGATAGTATACTCTCTCTCCCTATATTATTTAAATATATACATAAATATATATATTTTATTTAAATATCTATCTATCTATCTATCTTTTTTTTTTTTTTGAGATGGAGCCTCACTCTTTTGCCAGGTTGTAGTGCAGTGGCATGATCTCGTCTCACTGCAACCTCTGCCTCCCAACCTCAAGTGATTCTCCTGCCTCAGCCTCCAGAGTAGCTGGGATTACAGGTGCACGCCATCATGCCCAGCTAATTTTTGTAATTTTAGTAGAGATGGGATTTTACCATGTTGGGAAGGCTGGCCTCGAACTCCTGACCGCCAGTGATCTGTCTGCCTCAGCCTCCCACAGCACTGCGATAGCAGGCATGAGCTACAGAGCCCAGCAGTATATGATATTCTTAAGTTTTTGCGGCCTCTGCAACACTCATTATAGGCTTAAGGTTTGTTCAAATGAGTGCTAAGAATTCTTACCTAGGCAACTTATTTATTTTTCTATTTCCTCAGGCCTTAAAAATACATATGTAATGTTCCACTTGAACTATCTCAATTGTCACCGGCATTTTACATAAAATCACATTTGTAAAAAGGAGGTGGAGTTTCCAAAAGGAGATAGAATCTAAAAGCGAATTCAAATAAGGCTGCTTTACAGCATCAACTTCCCATACCTTAGGGACAAAGTTCTACTGGGTGTGGAATCTACCTCCTTACAAGGAAATTAAAACTTGAAAGCTATTTTTTCCTTTGTATCACTTATGTTTGCAATGGCACCAATAAAAGAGCTTCCTGAAATCTTGTTTTCTGTTTGTGGTGAGACTCACTCCTTTCCCTGTGTCCCCAAGACCATGAAAGGGGAAGCTGACATATTTCCTTGATTCCTTTCTAAGCTAGCATCATCTAATGGCAGTGGACTGGGAACGGAAGGCATAGACTGCGGTCTTGTTTGTGTCATGAGCTCTGAATCTAGTAGGGGAGACAGATATGTAAATAAATGGACTGCAGTGGGTATTGAATACAGCTTGCTGTGTGACTTTAGGCAAATCATAACCTCTCTGAGCTACAGTCCCGGATCCTGTGAGGATCAAATGAAATAACATGGAAAGTGTCCTATAATCCGTAATGTGATGTACAAAAAAAGTAAGACATTATAATGTTAATGTTTGGTTTATAAACTCCCAAAAATATCTTTTAACATGGATAGCCTATACATGCAGATCGAGCTTCCAGCTGGGATGAACAAGTTTTTATTTCTGCATGTTTTTTATTTAAATGTCTGGAATTCCCATTACTCCAGCACTTGGATAACTGCGAACAAATTATAAAGGGTTAAAAAGGGTGTATTATGGGAAGTACCTCTCATATCCCTGTCTTCTGCCAGAGTTCCCCTGGCCAAAGGCAAGTGGTTTTTCAATGTATTCTTTCAGAGATATTGTATAATTTGTGGTTGTGTTTGTATTTCAGTTATCATGAGTCAATGTGAACATGCTAAACAACTGTCTTTACTTCCTTTTCTATAAATGTCTGTTTATATCATTTGCCTCTTTTTCTGTTGGTCACTCTCTCTCTTGAATATGAAGTATTTCATCTGGCAGGTACAGCTCCTATTACCAGATGAATAGCTGCATGGCTCACCCAAACCTCTGTATCTGCAGTCCTGTGAAAAGCTGGTCTTTCAGTTGGGGTAGTAATGGCATAGACCATATACTGCCACAAGAGGAAATGGTATGACCTGACTTGCATTTGTTTTCTTTTTGAGACAGGGTCTCTCTATGTTGTCCAGGCTGGTCTCAAACTCCTGGCCTCAAGTGATCTTCCCACGTCAGCCTCCCAATTAGCTGGGACTCCAGGCGTGGACCACCATGCCTGTTGCATTTTTGAATGCTAACCCTACTGTAATAAGCATCATGAGGAAAAGGATTGAAGTGGAGAAAGGTTACATGTGAGAAGACCAGTTAGGAGACAAATACGTGACACATAATAGAAAATCACAATTAAATGCCAACACTACCAACACTAGCTAATCCTACTAAAAAAGTATTCCATTATGGATATTTTTAAAGGTTATTGAATATTGCCATAATCTCTGAAACAAATTGATAAAAAAATTACAAGACAGACGTTAGCTAAAAATGAAGTATTTCTATTCATCCCAAATACAGAAATGATGCAGGTCTACATCAGCACTTTCCTCATTTGTAAAATGGGGGCAATCATATCTACCTCATAGGGTTGTAGTGAGGATTAACGGAGATAAACATGCATAAAAGGGCCGGCTCACAGGAAGCTTTCAAGAGCAATAGCTATTTTGTTTCTTTTTTTATCTGAGATGAAGTCTCGCTCTGTCGCCCAGGCTGGAGTGCAATAGAGCAATCTTGGCTCACTGCAACCTCTGCCTCCCGGGTTCAAGCGATTCTTCTGGGACTACAGGTGTGCGCAACCATGCCTGGCTAATTTTTGTAATTTTTGTTTTTTTTTTTTTTTTTTGAAACAGAGTCTCACTCTGTCACCCAGGCTGGAGTGCAGTGGCACAGTGGGGCGATCTTGGCTCACTGCAACTTCCGCCTCCCAGGTTCAAGCAATTCCCCTGCCTCAGCCTCCTGTGTAGCTGGGATTACAGACACCTGCCACCATGCCTGGCTAATTTTTTTTTTTTTGGTTTGTTTTTTTAGTAGAGACTGGGTTTCACCCTATTAGCCAGGATGGTCTCGATCTCCTGACCTCGGGATCCGTCCACCTCAGCCTCCCAAAGTGCTGGGATTACAGGCACAATTTTTGTATTTTTAATAGAGACAGGGTTTAACCATGTTGGCCAGGCTGATCTCAAACTCCTGACCTCATGATCTGCCCGCCTCAGCCTCCCAAAGTGCTGGGATTACAGGTGTGAGGCACCATGCCGGGCCAGTTCTTGTCACTATTATAGATTCAAACAAGGGTACAGGACAGGTGGCATGGTAACCAAGAGAGCACTGGGTGAGGATCTCATCCTGGCCTCCAAGTCTGCTGTGCAGATTCCAGCCAGTGACTTGACCTTTCTGGCCTCAGTTTCCTCACCCGTACTCAATAGTTGTAGGGGCACTTCCAGCTATAGGTGTGTGTGATTCTGGTTAAAACGTTTTTCTTTCCTAGGAAGAAATCTAAATCAAGTCTGTAATTTCCAAGTATACTTATTTGGAAGGTAGTTCTTTTCTTGTTTTGCTAAATTTTTATTTTTGAAAGAAATAAATTTTAAAATGTTTCCCAAGAAATCAGATTTCAACTAAGAATTTTCTTCCTATTTATGGTGACATATTTGTTTGATTGCATCTTGCTTTTTTCAGAACATTCTTGTAGGATGGTGTCTTGTAACAGAGTTTGCGAATAGCAAGCCTGACAGCTGAGGGAATGCAGCTGCGTCTTTAAAAGGTGTGACCTTTTCTAGCCATAAGCCATCTGAGTTTAGAGTACCACACTTTCTAGTAAGGGAAATTCAGAAAATAGAAAAAGAATTTCCTGTATATTGTGAAAGTATATTGAATTACTAAGTGTATTATGGAATTATAGGGTCCCAAGTAAATGTCTAACATGGGAAAATTCTAGACAAAGCACTAAATTAGATATTATCTACATGATACAAAGTTTCTTAGAAACCTCATATGAAAATATGATTAATACATTCATCCGTAACATAAATCTGCACCAGGTTTCTGATAGTGAATTTCCTGGTTTGGAGTCCTACGCGCATGCTCACACGGTCACCGAACTTGTATTACCACATTCCAAACGCAGAGTCACCCTTCTGATGTGGAAAACCAGACTACCCTTTCTGCCCTTTAGGGGAAAGAAAAATCAAGCCAAAGAAAAATCCTTAGAGAAAAGAAGGTAGTGGAGTAGGAGAAACACACCCCCTGCGGATTTGTTTGGAAGCAGATCTGTTTAGGGGCTGCGTCTCCTGTTCGCTGTGTGGGTCCACAGGCTCCTTTGTAAGTGGAGAACGCACATCTTGCTCTGGCTTACAAGATCATTCACCCTGAGAGTCAAATAAGAAAAATCCATGCAAAAACGCTTTGCTAAACTGAAAACCACCATGAAAACGCTACACAAAGGCATTACTATTGCCTTTATAGTGATTCTGTGAGCCCTTTATTCACTGTGTGGGTTTCTATCTAAGCTATCAAACTGGTAACTCAATCCACAGTCATGCCACACAAATCTTCTACCGGCATGCACCTATTTTACTCTAACATTCTCGGAACTGTGGTAAGAATAAAAGAGTATTTTTTAAAAAGCAAAAGATGTGATCCTTGCCCTTGAGGAACTGAAATTTTAGGTGAACAGAAAATAAAAGCCTATCAATAGGGGAAAATAATGAATTAAAATTACGAAGCAATGTATAACTTTGTATGAGACAAAAAATCAGTCAACTAAATACCACCTCCTTTCTCTTCCATTTCGGGGTCATTCACGAGGTGCCAGGGGCGTGAATGAGCCAAGCACAGGCAACATCTACCCTCATGGAGTTAACATTCTCGTGGGAGACACAGGCATCTGACAAATAACTCAAAGTCAGTGTGTGATGCGGAGAACAGAAGAAGTGCAGGTGCTATGAGAGTATCAGGGGAAGAGTCAGTTTAGACTGGGAGGGGGGAAGGTTTCCTCGAGGAAGTCACATTCCAGCTGAGACCTGAACAATGCGTAGGAAGGACCTGGGCAAATCTGGCCAGACAGCTTCTGAGAGGCTCCAATGCGACCAGTGGGTATCATCCAAAGTGGATGTCCCAAGGCATGGACTTGGAAGCTAAAGTTCCTGCACTCATTTGAGTCTAGAGGCCACTGGAGGTGCCCTTGTATTTGGCTGGTTTAGAATTTTACCTTCTTCAAACCATCTGTAGCCCAGCTACCAACTATCAACAAATGAGCACCCACACCACAAGAAAAGCCAGCACTGATGACTTCCTGACCTCTAAGCTTTGAGCATCTCTAGCCAGGCCCCAGGCTTACTGGTTTTCCTCCCCTAAGAAGAAAATCTTCTGCTTGTGCCCTACACTTGGGTGCTGAACCGCCTTCCGCATCTCTCAGGGATCTGTGTTCATTCAAAAACCATTCACTGTCTCTTGACTTCTCAACTGGCTGAAGGCCAAACTTCGCCCAGCCCACGAGTCTGCCACCCTACCCTGGACACGCAGTCACCAGGTGCTCCCACTCTGGTTCCATCACGTAGGCTCTGAGCTCCTTGAAGCCCCTGGGATGCTTCAGACCTGCAAGTCCCTGCTCATCCAGTCACTCAGCAAATTCGTATAAACTTAGCAAATCTGCATTCTCAGGTTCTAGGTAAGGTGCCATTCCCTGGCCTACGAGCAGCTGATCTTTAATGAGCATATATTATATGCTAACAGCTTGTTCATTTCATCTTCAAATCAACCTAAAGACATTGAGGCTCACAGACGTTGATTTGTGGGGCCACTTTCAAACTTCTTTTTTTTCAACAATCCATACTTTAGAGACATATTTTATGTCATGATCCAATGTGCATGAGTATATGTTTACATACTTACACATACTATTCACATACACTCTACATTTCCCAAAACAATGTTGACCCTTATTATGTACTACTACACTCTGATATTTTACATATCATGGAAAGATCCACTAATGGGAGGCATAGCTTAAAAAACAAGCTGGTGTGCTGTGTCCTTTGCTGCAACTGTTTTTATAGATGTGCCTAGAAGGCCACTTGCCTTCATACAGCTGATGTACACCTGTTCTGTATGACTCTGTTACTGCTATCTTCCAATACATTCCTTGCCCTTCCAGGAAAGCAGTCACTTTTATATGCTTGAAAAGCACCACAAATGTTAACTGTGGCCAGGCAGTTAGTACACTGCTATCGTTGTTTGTGCAACTGTCTCTCTCACCAGACTACAAGTTCCGGGGGCTTTAAAACATACTCTCCTCTCATCTGCCCAAGCAAGGTATCTGGCCTAGTTAGAACCAAAAACATGTTGTCTTAGTGAACACAATAAACCATATTCATTCAGACCTATTTGTTTTCACTTTACAAAAGCAGCTTAATAAATTGGATTGTTTCGTTCTTCATCTCACGGTGTTCTCAAAGAATCATTTCTGAGGAAAGGGAGACAGCTGTCCAAGAAAGGACTGTTGTGAGAAGGAACAACTGATAGCTGACAGCAGGGCAAGGAAGAAAAATGAGTCTATTAGGCCAGAAAGCACAATTATTTCCATGATCTAAATATCTATCAGACGCATCCACCCTGTCCATCTCCACAGCCACTGCGAAGCTGTGAGGAGTGAGGGCTCTGCAGACCAACTGCCTGGGCCAAATTGTGGCTTCACCACTTACTAGTTCAGCAGCTGTGGGCACGTTAGTAACTGCAAAGCATCACCTTCCTTTTCTGAAAAATGTAGATGACAACTGAGCCTACCTTGTAAGATTAAATGAGAAAACGTGTAAAGCACACAGCTCAGTGCTTGCACACACTAGAGGTTTAATAAATGATAGCTACTATTATTCATATTATTTTTAATGCATTCTACCATTTATTTCCTCTGTGAATGACTCCCAAGTTTCCAAACTAATTTCTCTTGCCAGGTTTCCCTACAAACCATTCATCAGTGAAGCCAGAAAATGTTGCAAGTCCCTGGATGGTGGTTAATTTCTGGAGGTTCAATGCCACACCTGTGGGCCTCCTGGCACGCCTTCCAAGGCTGCCCCGAGGGAGCAGTGGCTCTGGGCTGGGCCTGCCTGTCCCACACCTCCTCTACAAGGCCAGCTAGAGCTCAAGGGGATCCTGCCTCACTTAGCTCACTATGCAGAAAGCCCTGTGCCCTTCCAGATAAATGGTTCCAGGAATAATTGGCTGGCCATGTTATTTGACTCAGAAAAGCTCAGCTTGTCAGTTTTAGGCCACTCAACCAACAGCTATAGTACTGATTAGCTCTGGGCGGCCTAAGATGCAGTATACATCCTTCCTGATCTGGCAGATTCCCCAGAGTTTGCTTCTCTGTGTCTGTGTGTGTATGTGTTTGTGTGTGTGGTGTGTGTGTGTGTTGTGTGTGTGTGTGTGTGTGTGTGGTGTGTGTGTGTGTGTATGAGAGAGAGAGAGAGAGAAGAGAGAGAGAGAGAGAGAGAGAGAGAGAGTGAGAGAGAACTCAAAATCCCCGTCAAGTACCTGAATAGACTCTCAATGTCAGGAGAAGGGCCCTGACTTCTGGTTACCATGGGATCTCAAGCACCCATGGCAGTGAGTACCTTGATAAACGTTTGTCTTAATGGATGGAACAACCCATTAGGTTTTTTGTGGGGGTTAAAGGAAAACCAGTCTGAACGAAGAAGACTATTCCCAGTCGGGTGCGGTGGCTCACACCTGTAATCCCAGCACTTTGGGAGGCTGAGGCAGGTGGATCACCTGAGGTCAGGAGTTCAAGACCAGCCTGGCCAACATGGTGAAACCTGGTCTCTACTAAAAATACAAGAAAAAATTAGCTGGGTGTGGTGGTGGGCACCTGTAATTCCAGCTACTTGGGAAGCTGAGGCAGGAGAATCACTTGAACCTGGGAGGCAGATGTTGCAGTGAGCCGAGATCGCGCCACTGTACTCCAGCCTGGGATAGGGTAAGACTCAATTTCAAAAAAAAAAAAAAAGAGAGAGAGAGAAGACAGTTATTTTTCTAGCTGTAAGTTAGAGCAAGCAGGACCCTGGCCTAGGAAATGGTGCCCTGGCAGGTTCTGCTGCCCCAGAGCTTGTGTGAGGGTATAAGCCCGACCTGGGCAGGCTCGTTTCCACCACCTGCTAAGAGGTGAATCACTTGTCCTCAAGTTCATTCTGACGTTACATGGTGTTAATTTAGATAATGGATTATAATACAATTTGATAACTGTTTGAATTCCATATTTGGTATATCTAATAGCTAAAGACAGGGGTAGTGGTGGGCTGCCAGGATATTCCCTGGAGTCATTCAGCCTGCATTTTGAAACGACTGTTTTATTTAGGGGCATTCTCCTGTGAATAGTAACATTAACATCAGTGAAAAGTTCCTACTCCAACAATCCATTCTCGTGACATGGCAATGTAAGCAGTGTTCACGTAAGTCTAGGAAAAACGCTACTTCAATCTCTATTATGGAGACCTGTGTTAAAGCCAAGAGACATTTTTCTTCTATGAATTAAAACCAAGAAATCCCTTCACTGCCCTCTTGGAAAACTGGCCTAGCTGGCCTAATGACAAGCCAGTCGTTGTCACAGGTGCTTAAGACCCAGTGGTAAACAAATTAGCATTTCTAAAACATGTTGCTGTGTTATTCTTAGATAAGTGAGTTTTCCAGACCTTTCCAGTGTGTTCTGCAGCAGTGTCCTATCTGTGGTTTGTTTAGCGGAGACTTTCCCTAGTTTATAAAAACGCTATATGCAGGCCAGGCACAGAGGCTCACGTCTGTACCCCAGCACTTTAGGAGGCTGAGGCAGGTGAATCACTTGAGGTCAGGAGTTCAAGACCAGCCTGGCCAACATGGTGAAACCCCGTCACTACTAAAAATACAAAAGTTAGCCAGGCGTGGTGACGTGTCTGTAATCCCAGCTACTCGGGAGGCTGAGGCAGGAGAACTGCTTGAACCTAGGAGGTGGAGGCTGCAGTGAGCAGAGATTGCGCCACTGCACTCCAGCCTGGACGACAGAGTAAAACTCCACCTCAGCAAAAAAAAAAAGAAAAAAAAAGCTAGATATGATTCTCTTATTTGTAAAAGAGATCATCTTTACACAAAGATCCAATGTTGCTTTCTAAATCTTAGCAGACAAAAAAAAAAAATTAGAGAAACCTATTTATGACGTCTTTATAAGCAAATCACATCTTCTATATAAGAGAAGAAAAAAATGAGTATTTTTGTATAGTAGGAAGACAGAAAAATTCTTCCTGGTTAAGAGAGAGACCTATCTTTTGAAGTGCTATAGGAATTTTCAAAAATAGAATGAAACTGTATTTAATTCTAAAAGTAAACTGAGTCCTTAAAGCATATTTGCGGGTACTCGACCTAAAGGAAACCAGTGATGGAGCTCCATGAACTTAAACACGGCAATATTGTCAAAGCTCCAAAATCACCAGGGATAGGTCCAATTAAAGTACTATCCAATGAAAACATATCTCCAAGTTTGAAGGGTGTTACAAAACTGAGTCAGAAACAAAGTCAAATAAAAAGTGAAAGCAAAACTAGGAAATTTGGGATAATTAAACTGGGAGGAATTTTAACATGGATCTTGTTTATTAGCCTCCAATTGTGTATTCTTCTCCTCTTTATGGGACACAACAAATTCTGCAATGTAAGCATTAGAGACTTTAAATCCTGTTGGAAAAAGTAGAGTCAAGCATGAAACCCAAGTCACCATTTATCCTACCCATGAAAGAGAAACCAGCAAAGACAGAAAGCATGGGTGGCCAGGCCAGTGCAGGAGAGCACAAAATCAATTACAGAAAACTCTAATTTCTTCATCAAAGGTGCCTCGTCAGCTAGCAGAGAACTACAGCATTGTCAGGACATCAACAAGACGTCCAAGGTAACAGAAACCACCAAAAAGCAAGCGCGTCTTTCGTTTGGCACATGGACAATTTATTTTCACGTTGGCATCTGTTAAAATTTCAAAGAATAACCGCCTTGTCTCTTCAAGCCAGTTCAATAAAAGCGGCTTTGCCATGTGTGTGTGCCACAGTTACATACCATGCTACCTTTGTGGTGTCTCCACCCAGAAAGACAGGCAGAGGCGTTTCTCTTCACAAATAGGTGTCACATCCCCATTTGGAGGGAAAAATAGATTTAAAAAAATATGCTCGTTACATTTAACTATGTTCAGTGTTTATCTGCCTGCCTTCCTCTCTTCACAACATGAACTGCTTTGAGGAAGACAGAAACTAATGGCCCGTTCAAGGCTTTAACCCAGGCCCCCCGCATGGCACCAGCTGTGCTGTTAGGTTAACTGGCAAAACTGCTCCCTGTCCTTCCCACTATCACAGAGCTGGGTATTTGGAGCCGGGCACAGCAACATCTAAGCTGTCCCCATCCACCCCACAAACTCCTCTCCGCTACTGACTGCTCCTGAAACTTACACCACCTATCACTGGGCAAATGAGAGTCCGGAGAGGGGTCAGACTGAGCACCCAGACGGCAGATGGGGACAGAAGGTCCAGTCATTCCTTACACAAATCTTTGAGTTTTAGCTGCAAAAGTCCGCTTCAGTGCTGAGGACAAAGATAATGTATGTATGTCACGATGTGCTGGAGAAGCAGAGAAACTACTTTTTAAGGTTTTCGACCCAGGTCTCACCTGAGGTATCTGAACTTGATCTTACATTTACCATGTTCATGGTGCTCTGCAATTTTTACTGTCAGATACAAAATCTTATTTGAACTGTGCAATATATCCGTGATCCTCATCTCACAAATAGTCGAAGGATACAAAACTAGTTAGTGATAAAGCTTGTACCTAAACCCAGATCTTCTGATTCCAAAGTCCCTGCAGATTAAAATGAGAAGGTAAAACATGAGGCCCTGGAGTTCTGAAACTGACAAGGCCATGGTCCCTTCACTCGCAGAGTTCTAGAGTCTGGAAGAGAGTTCAAATGCGAATCAACTGTAATCCCAGCTGTTAATGGGTCACCAATGATGTACACATCTGGGCTGCTTCAGAGGGCACCTAGCCCATAGGGGCAGCACCGTGACTGGTTATGCTTCCTTCCTTTGTTCACCTAACAAACGCTGACTCAAACACCTACTGAGAGCCAGGCTGAGGATCTGAAGAATTAGGACAAGACACACAGGTAAGAAGACCCACAGGGCTGGTGAGGGTGCGGCTGAGGTGGGATGGCTGCAGAACTGTTCCAGTTGGAGAGAAGAGTTTATATAAAGATCCCAAGAGGTTCAGTGTGGCAGGTGTTTGAGAGAGAAAGCAGTGTGATGACAAGGAGGCTGGGGCTGGATAAGGACAGGCCCCTTAACCACATAGGTCAGTGCACCTTTATCCAAGGCACAGGTAAGTGACTAAAGGCATAGATGGTGAGGAATGACATGCTCTCACCGGTCTGTGGAGGTGGAATATGATCTCAAGGGCATGAGGCTGGGGACAGGAGGAACAGCGAAGAGGCTGTGAGGTTAACTAGGTATCTGGACTAGAGTGGTGACAGCGGGTACGGAGAAGCGGTGTGTGGGAACCTCTACTGGGGAAGAGTTGGTGGAACTTGATGACTAACTAGTTTGGGGCAGATGGGGGAGAAAAACGCATCAAGGATGGCTTCTGAATTTTTGGTTTTGGAAAAAGACAATGGTTTTTCACTGAGACAGAAAAAACACAACAGGAACAGGAAAAAGTGTTGTTATAAATCAATGAATTTACCTAAGATCCAGATGTTCTCAAATACTTTCAATGAAGAGTAATGAGCCAATTACAAATGAGTATTAAGTACTAAAAGCCCACTTTAATTGGCAATTCAAAAAATTACTGTATATAACAAAAGTAACAAAATATGCTTCTTTTAAAATGTTCTAAAATTTCCACTGATGATTCCTCAGTGAATATAAATGGGCTCTTATTGTGTGTGACATTTGTTTTCCCAGCCTTGGGATGCACCTATTTCTGGACAGCAGGTTTAAAAGGAACTTAATGATAAACCTAACACAAGTCCTGGGCCATGACTGCCTTCATTACTGACGAGCTTTGGCTTGGTCCACAGTCTCGCACAGAGGCAGAGTTCTGAGGCTGAAGAAATTAGAAGTAGCTTTCCAAAGTGGTGTCGAGATATTCTCTTTTGTATAAAGCCTCCCATTTGAGTTTATTTTCATCTTTCACACATCACAAAGAAGGGATCTTCAATTAAGAGCAGAGGCTAAGTTAATTGCATCTGGGGGTGAGGGCAGATTATTGTTGATGCCCTACCAGAGTGATCTATAAACTTACACAGCATACATTAGGAAAACGATACATTTACTCTTTAAGACTAGGAAGGTAGATTAAGAGAACGTTTTCTGACAACCAGTATATCTTACGAAACATCTCAGCATCTGCAGATTTACTGTCACATTTACAACTGGGAATCCAATAGAAAGAGGAACAAAATGATTTCTGTAGTTTGCAAAAACAGAAAAAAGTATCAAACCCCACTTCCAGCTCCTTAACAATCATCTGGGTGGTCTCCTTCATTTCAGTACTGACTTGTTAATCTATTCTTGAATATTAAGGAATTCGGTCAATTAAGATATTCAAGAGTAATTTTCAAATTAAAAAAATAACTTTTGGTAAAAATATCACCATGAAACTAGTTGACAACAGTAAAAAAATTTCGGCCAGGCACGGTGGCTCATGCCTGTAATCCCAGCACTTTGGGAGGCCAAGGCGGGCAGATCACAAGGTTGAGATCGAGATCATCCTGGCTAACACGGTGAAACCCCGTCTCTACTAAAAATACAAAAAATTAACCTGGCGTAATGGTGGGCGCCTGTGGTCCCAGCTACTTTGGAGGCTGAGGCAGGAGAATGGCATGAACCTGGGAGGCGGAGCTTGCAGTGAGCCAAGATCCCACCACTGCACTCCAGCCTGGGTGACAGAGAGAGACTCCGTCTCAACATACATACATACATAAAAATTGTACTTATTTCTGTCTAAATGCCCCTGGGTCATAAAGTGCATGGCTGGGGTTGGGGAAGGGCCTCAGCACAATCCATTTAGTGCCAGGCTCCAGGTGCAAGGGCTGTGGCTCATACTGACACCCACTGTAGAGCTGTGCAGTCATGGAAATACATCTGGGAAGAAAGGGGCAGCGGGGAGCAGCAGCGGTAGCTTTAATCTTGTGTAAGATCCAAATACTAACAGTGAGTTCAGAGGGACAAACACTATGTTACAGCAAATGACATACAGTATTCATGGGTAAAATCGTAAGCTTTCTTAATTCCACGACAGTAAAGATCTTCTAGTTTGGTTGTCCTGTGCTATGAGAGGGTGAGAAAGCTGGATGGCTTTAGTTGTCCAGCTCAGTCTCTGCTGAGCGTCTGTGAAGCCCCAGCCTGCTGCCGATATGAGGGTCCCTGGCAGGGGATGAACACCGAGGGCCATGCAGGCCCTGGGGAAGCTCAGTCCAACTCATAGGAAGACACTGAATTCATTCTCTTTTCCCCCTGATTGCATGAAAAGGCAAGAGAAGGATTTGCCCCTAGCCAAAAGATGTGCCCTATGCAAACAGAATGTGACTCGAAATTTGATGAGGAATTCTATTCCGACTTTGTAAAGAAGCTAAAATATACCATTAATTAGTGGGAATAAAATTATACCAAGGCAATTAACATTTAGGGTTAATAACAGAAGCAGCATATAAAAAATGAAGACATATTGAATAATGAAATATTCAATAATGAAGACTATTTGGTCTAAATAAAACATGTAAGTTTGAAACCTCAGACTTTTGAAGTATAGAAATTTTGATTCACCTTTTGTGGTAGTATGCAAAAAGAACCTCTAAATGCCTGATCAAACCCCATCTGTTACACACTTTGCTGGGTAATGGCACTGTCTGTATCTATAAAAACGCAGCTACTGATAAATATTGCTCTGTGAACATCAGATTCCAAAGATGAGATTTTTGTGATTCTGCTGACAAACAGCTGTCAAGATCCCTATGTTTGGCTGGACAAAATACCAGAGGCTTAGAACAACATAACATTTTGTTATCTATTTTCTCTATAGAACTATAGAGAAATGTATAGAACTATAGAGAAAATACACAACTCGCCTAGCTCACCTAATGTTGATGCCACCGATAAGTAAAAGCCAATTTCGATCAGGTACAGCGTGCTTTGACTACAACTCCTCTTTTTCAACAGTGGAGAGGAAAAGCCAGTCCTTGTGTAGGTTGGAAGGTGGGCAGCAATGAAGATTGGGGGCTGTCATTCCGTAATTCTGGAAGATTTCACCCAGGATGCTATCAGCACCGACCTGATGGCCACACAATGGTGCCAGAGAACTGCCTCCAGCAACAGAATACATTTCCTCCTGCCTCACAGTCCTGGAACAGCATCCATTCTGCTCACATCTATGTCCGAAAGGGGAAGTTCTTAGGGGTTCTGCTTCAGCGTATCTCAAGGACTAATTAAATCCTCATTACTATCTTCTAATTATTCAAATACTGTGGGATTACACTAGGAAAGTCCCTGCTGGCTCACTAGATGAAAAGGGTTAAATAACCTGTGTTGGTTTTGGGAATCCAGATCTAGTTCAGACCTTCAGAAAATCGCCGGCATTAACATGAATGTTTAACTAGACACCACTGTGAAATTAAAAGGGAATTCAATTAGAAGGTTTTCGAAAAATTAATTCTGACCTCTCTACATCTGTCCAAATAAATAAGCTTTCTTTCAGCATTTTCACCTAATTGCTAATCCAATAAACTAGAAGGGCATTTGTTAGTTTCATTAAGCTTAGCGTGTCATTGGGGTTAAAAATGTGGTAACTTTAATGTTAATAATTATTATACTTATTTATCTACTCAGATGACTATTCTGTATTCCCTCCAGGACTTCCTGAGAAAGAGGACAACCTATTAATAAGCCGTTTCCTATTGTTCTTTTCGAATTTCAAGACATATAAAGATTAAGAAATAAGGATAAAACAAATGTAAACTTGTCACCTACAATTTTTGTAAGATTCATTTCAGTATTTTAAGGTTACCTGAACTGTTCCTCCAATGCCTTAGGTGGCCTAATTTACACTGCTTGATTTTTTGGCAAGGTGACTTAGTAACAATTCTGTATATTGCCATATGAGATCTACAGAGAGGCTTAAAACAAAAACCAATGGCAAATGTGTTACTACCGAATACTAAACTGAGGTTTTGACCATTTTTCTTTAAAATTCATATAAGTAATGAAGAAGTAAGACCAAAAAATTTAAACTAATTTTCTTTATTTAGTTAAAAAGAAGTTCCGCCAGGCACAGTGGCTCACGCATGTAATCCTAGCACTTTGGGAGGCCGAGGCTGGTGGATCAAGAGGTCAGGAGATCAAGACCATCCTGGCTAACACGGTGAAACCACGTCTCTACTAAAAATACAAAAAAATTAGCCGGGCACCTGTAGTCCCAGCTGCTCGGGAGGCTGAGGCAGGAGAATGGCGTGAACCCAGGAGGCGGCGCTTGCAGTGAGCCGAGATCCCGCCACTGCACTGCAGCCTGGGCGACAGAGCAAGACTCCGTCTCAAAAAAAACCCAAAAAACCCCAAACAAACAAACAAAAAACCAAAAAAACAAAACCCTTCCAGCAGCACAATACTAAATCAAGTTTTATACCGGAAAACAGAAGAAAATGTAGAGGAGGCAATACTATGTAAGAGAGTAAAGAACGCAGTAAATATCTAAAGTTTTCCCTCCATTTGTAACCTATGATGCCATATCCATATTTACTTGCACAAATACCTTTTATACATAGAAAATATCAAACTGTAGAAACTCACAGTTCTTTTCATCTATGTACAATGTGGGGAAATGGATTTGTGATTGATGTCCTGTGACAAAACTCAATACCAAAACCACTAGATAAAATGGGCACCAAAAAGGCGATGAGGTGGGGACAGGGACTGCAGGTTTACAAAGGACTGCTCTCAGGAAATCTGGGCACTTCACTGACCTTGCTGTCACCATTGGTTTGTAGAACCTCTGAAACACAGGGTACATGGTTTATCAACATATGCCCTTCCTGAATGGGAACACAGGATCAAGTAGAGAAGAAAGATCAGAGCAAGGGTTCAGCTTCTTGAGACTGCGAGGACTTAGGCTCCAGGGCAGTGTTGCCAGCATCACTGCCCCATGAGGACTTGGAGGGAGGACTCAGAAAACTGCACCTCCAGAAAGAAGTAGGCTGCATCATCTCTTACTCTCCATCATGTCTTGTCTCTGTGCAAATGTGTTTATAGATTCCTTGCCATTAAAGAAAATGTTATCTCCTATGGGTACATTAAAGAAAATATGTATGCAGTGGAATATTAGTATTATTATAATAATCTTATTTATTAAAACAAATTAAGTGTAAAAAGAACTGTTCAATGTGGTTATTTTAGCACTCAGCAGTAGAGAAGCAATGTCATTATCTCTTCTATCAGGGTCTATGGTTTCCGTGATACACTTTTTTTTTTTTTTTTTTTTTGAGAGAGTCTTGCTCTGTTGCCCAGGCTGGAGTGCAGTGGCGTGATCTCAGTTCACTGCAGCCTTGGCTCACTGCAAACTGTGCCTCCTGGGTTCCAGCGATTCTCCTGCCTCAGCCTCCCGAGTAGCTGGGACTACAGGCGCATACCACCATGCCTGGCTAATTTTTTTGTGTTTTTTTTTTTTTTTTTTTTTTTTTTGAGATGGAGTCTGGCTCTGTCGCCCAGGCTGGAGTGCAGTGGCCGGATCTCAGCTCACTGCAAGCTCCGCCTCCCGGGTTCACGCCATTCTCCTGCCTCAGCCTCCCGAGTAGCTGGGACTACAGGCGCCCGCTATCTCGCCTGGGTAATTTTTTGTATTTTTTTAGTAGAGACGGGGTTTCATCATGTTAGCCAGGATGGTCTCGATCTCCTGACCTCGTGATCCGCCCGTCTCGGCCTCCCAAAGTGCTGGGATTACAGGCTTGAGCCACTGCGCCCGGCCTTTTTTGTGTTTTTTGTAGAGACGGGGTTTCACCATGTTGGCCAGGCCAGTCTCTAATTCCTGACCTCAAGTGATCCACCCGCTTCAGCCTCCCAAAGTGCTGGGATTACAGGTGTGAGCCACCATGCCCAGCCTGACATACTTTTTTAAAAAAAAGATGCTAACTCACTAATGTATTTCTTGGCCTGTTTCTTTCAGCACTTCCCTAAACAGGGCAGGTATATATCAATTGTAAGAGCATAAACAAAGTTAAGTTACTTTCCAATATGGGGGCATCACTTTTAGGGAATTTCTTAGTAAGAGTTTTGTTAGATTTACTTTCCATTGTGTATGTTGCTGGTACACACCAAATGATGGTCCAACAAACAAATGGTTTTATTATTGTATGAAAGCATTAAAGTGACTGTCATTTGCCATTTAAACACCTGATCAAGTGGCATTTGATCAAAGGTTATTAGAAGCTAACATTTTTTCCTAAATTTTAACACATAATAAAGCCATTTTCGTTAGAACTTTGCTACCCAGTGCTGGAGGAAATTTCACTCATGCGAGGCAAAGCATCTTCTAACATAACAGTCACTTTAAAATAGGAAGTTTTCCTTTTCAGGGTGTTGCCTAACCAACAAACACACACAAAAGGGAATGCACATAGCGATATAGATTGACTTTGTGTACCCACCCAAAGCTCATGTTGAATTGTGATCCCAAATGTTGGAGGTGGGGCCTGGTGGGAGGTGATTGGGTCATGGGGGTGGTTTCTAATGGTCTAGCATCATCCCCCTAGTGCTATCTCGTGAGAACTCACGAGATATGGTTGTTTAAAAGTGTGTAGCACCTCCCCTTTCGCTCTCTTCCTCTTGCTCCTGCCATGTGAGATGTGCTACATTTGCCTTCACCTCCCACCATGACTGGAAGTTTCCATAGGCCTCCCCAGCCATGCCTGCTGCACAGCCTGCAGGATCAGCTAAATCTCTTTTCTTTATAAAGGACCCAGTCTCTAGTAGTTCTTTATAGCAGTGTGAAAACGAACTATAACAATATAATAATGTCTCTTCAGAGGAGGTCTAGAGATCACATTCATAAAAATCGATTCACATTTAGCAACTTATATAATTTATATTTACTATTTGAAAGAAATGGTCATGGCCGGGTGCGGTGGCTCACACCTGTAATCCCAGCACTTCGGGAGGCCGAGGCGGGTAGATTACGTGAGGTCAGGAGTTTGAGACCAGCCTGACCAACATGGAGAAACCTCATCTCTACTGAAATACAAAATCAGCTGGGTGTAGTGGCACATGCCTGTAATCCCAGCTACTTGGGAGGCTGAGGCAGAATTGCTTGAACCCAGGAGGCAGAGGTTGCAGTGAGCTGAGAATGCGCCATTGCACTCCAGCCTGCCTGGGCAACAAGAGCGAAACTCCATCTCAAAAAAAAAAAAAAAAGAAGTGGTCATTATAACCACTCAGATTGTTACGTATCTGGTATCAGTTACCCAAACTACACTACATATAATAAAGGCAATCAAAAGAAAAACAATAATCATATTAACATGGTAATTTCCATACAATGGTACCACTAAAAAGCCTAGATTTTGCCTTGAAAGTATGTTAATTTAAGCTAAAAGTTTGATTTAGCTCAGTTTCCTAACTGTCGTCCTGTTTTTCACATCTGGCTTTCTACACTGCCCAATTTCCCAAGCACGTATCTGTTGGAAAGGGTTGGGAAACACATTGTTCAAGGAGAGGGTTTCTCTTTTCTTTCTTCTTCGTAATCAAGGTTAAAATTTTAAGACTTTCAAATAAGGGACCTCTTACCCTTTAACACGTGTTAAAATAGAAAGAACTGTGAGAGTGATGTTACAGGGTTATGGGGTGAGTCTTCATCTCAGTTCTCTGCCTGACCCGAGCAGGCATCCAGTGCAGGACAATTTCCTTTTTCCCCACAGTGACCCAACCATACAACACAGGTGCAACTCACAACCCAAAACAGGATTTTAGTCAGAGTCATGCTTGCTTGGCACCAGCACACTATGAACTTCTATAATGCCTTCAAGATGACCAGAGCCACATGAGGAGTTAATACAGATCAAGCAATTTATAGAGATGATATGGGATGACAGGATGATTTACAACAGGTCACAGTAGAGAATTCAGGGAAACAAATGCACATATTCACACAATTATTAAAATCTATTTTTATTTTTTTGAGACAGGGTGTTGCTCAGGGTGGAGTACAGTGATTGGTGTGATTGCAGCTCATTGCAACCTCGACCTCCATGGGCTCAGGTGATTCTCCCACCTCGAAAACTTATTATTGCACCATTAGAAGGCAGCGGTTCTCAAGGTACGGTCCTCAAGTCACCGGCATCAGCAATATCTGAGAACTTGCCAAAAATGGAGGTTTTAAATGTCCCAATTCAAACCTTCTGAATTGGAAACTTGGGGGTGCGGCCTAGGAATCTCTTTTAACAGTCCTCCAGATGATTCTCACACACTCTAAAGTTTAAAAACCATGAACTATTTATTCCATTATTAAAACATTATATTGGCCGGGCGCGGTGGCTCAAGCCTGTAATCCCAGCACTTTGGGAGGCCGAGACGGGTGGATCACGAGGTCAGGAGATCGAGACCATCCTGGCTAACACGGTGAAACCCCGTCTCTACTAAAAAATACAAATAACTAGCCGGGCGAGGTGGCAGGCGCCTGTAGTCCCAGCTACTCGGGAGGCTGAGGCAGGAGAATGGTGTGAACCCGGGAGGCGAAGCTTGCAGTGAGCTGAGATCCGGCCACTGCACTCCAGCCCAGGCGACAGAAGGAGACTCCGTCTCAAAAAAAACCCAAAAAAACAAAAAAACAAAAAAAATTATATTATCAACTATACCTTAAATTATAATAAACAGTTAAATATGTAATGGTATTTGAAAACGAAAAATTCATTTTATCCCTCTGAAACATTCAATTCAACACAAATGATGTGTAGATAAAACAAATCTATCTTTTCATTGACATTACTTTCTAAACATGCTGCTGAGTTTTTAACATGTAAAATAACTTAAACCTCATAATTCTAATCAGAAATCATAATTATAATCAGAAGCAAATCATCATCTCTACAACTCATATACAAGAAGTTATAAACAGTAGAGGTAAGGAGCTCAGTACATATTAGCTGCCAAGGTGGGAACTTCTGGCCTCCAAGCCTGTGTGAGAGAGCAGGGGAGTGGAGGACAGTGGTATTTCTCTCTTTTGGTGTGGGATGGAGCAGGCGAGCCTTGCCCCACAGCAAGGGAAGTGACCTGTCACTGCACCAGGGGTGCACAGGTAGGCTTCTTGTACCTCCCCAGTACACCAATCTGGATTAAAAACCACCACAAAGTGTAGCTTTACTGCTTCAAGTGAGAATGAAGACAGAGGTAACTATGGGTGGGCCCAAGGTCTCTGCAAGGCAGTAAGAAACCCATGGCAGGGATGACAGGCAGGACTGAGCTCAAGGTCAAGAGCACTAGCAGATGTGGGGCCACTTCTCTCCAAAGGTTTCAGAAAAGCCCATATTCTTTTTCTCTGCGACTGGCACTAACTAGCTCCTGAGAATAAGGGAAGTCACACCTAACCTCTATACTCCTCAGTTGCTTTAGGTGACCAGGGCCATAGAAAGTTTTAGGTCTGCTCCAGTTCTAAGATTTTACCATTTATTAAGACAGGGTCTTGCTCTGGGTTTAAAATCTTACTATTAAATATCAGGGAATAACCAGTATTAACACACACAACCCCTCACCCCCAACCCACGTACATACGCATGGGGACTGATACCCTAGTTGAGTCATTCACAGTTATTTTTACACAGCTAGATCAAATACCAGACTACAGTCACATGTGAACCGTGCTTCATGGTGCTATGTGGACACACACATTCTCAGGGCCTTGAACTGTACTTTGACAAAACTTCACCCCACCTGCAAGAAAGCATCCTCCCTCCTCTCCATATTTATTGGAAGGGTTTTTGTTTGTTTCTTCCATCTGATAAGAAAACATAACATCCTTTAAAAAAAAGTAATGATAAGGAGGTGCATAGGTAAGCAAACTCACGTAAGCCTTATCGCCTGAAAGCACTATAGGCATGTAAGACATGAACTGGAGACGAACCTCTTTCCTGTGGCATTGGTGACTGGCTCAAGGCGGGATGGGAACTGGATTCTGACTGGCTCCCGGGTGGCTGCGGAGGCATCTGACTACCTGTAAAACACAGGAGGGAAAGTGGAGATGGGGGAACCCTTTGCATTAATAGTGCAGTCATGCAAAACCAAGACATAGCTACATTTAATTTTTATGATCACAAAAGGTATAGCCCCATTAGAAAAAGACATAGCTCAGAGTGTAATAGTTCATCTTTTCCCTGGGAAACAAAGAGAAACATGAATAAACATATTTAGCTACACACCTGCTGAAAAGCTGTTACTGAGTGAGTTCCTAAACTCATACATGAATCAATCTGTAGCTGAAATTTCTTGACACACACTTCTTCAAGGCATTTCAGAAAATGTAGGGCCAAACTCATCTTCCTGACTCTTACGTGAGCTTCCAGGTGGGCAGGCATGTAGAGTGGCCGACAATCACTCATGGTAATATCCAATCAATACAGTAATATCAATAGACTTCTAAAAAATCTTCATCATTAGTCAATGAGAGACTTAACATAAACTTAGAAGTCCTCCATTAAGAAACAAAAAAAATTCTACTATAAAATGCAGTATATATGATCACTACAGAAGGGACTATTATTCTGCATCTCTTTTGATCTTTATTGCTAATACAGCAATAGTATCTATTTAATTTCCAGTTTTAAATGTATGCTCAGTTTGTCTTTTCCAAATATAATGTAAGCTCCTTAAGACAGGAATCTTATCTGTATTCCTTCAATCCCTTTCTGAGCATAACAAATACTTAATAAATCATAATCTGATAATATTATTTAAAGGAAGATACTTCTTACTATATTGATAAAAGAAAGATGAGTCATGTGAAGGCAGGAGATGAGATTTTGAAATTTAAACATCATCAGAGGTAGCTGATGATCTCAACTCACTTTTTGGCTCAGAGGTTTAGATGCATTTCTATGACTAAAAATGTAATGGAATTTAAAAGGCAGTTGAATTTAGCACAGTCCTCAAGGCACTAGCTCTCGTGACATGAGGATCATGCTATTTTATCTTCTACCCTCCCGCTTTGCTTCAATAAACTGGAAACACAAATACACTCATATGCACACAAAAAGAACACTGCGTAGTCCTCTGGTGCGGTGGTCCTGACACCCTGGTTGGATCAGGCTAACTGCTCTGACCCCATCAGACCCACTGCTCCATAGTCACGCATATTGCTCAAAAGAAATACAAATAATAAAGAAACAAGTTAACGTCCTAAAGATCATCGCCCATTTGCCCCCGTGAAGGCCAGGGCACATCCGGCACAAAGCCTGGTATCTGACGACGTACGACAACCAACCCTCTTGTGGTTCTACAAGATGGGTGTGTTACCCACGTGGCCAGGCAGGACACGGTCCCAGAATCTCTCCGGACTGTCACTCCAAACTGAGTCTAATCGTGGTGTATCTGTGGCAGCCAGAGGGTCAGGAATACGATTTTCAGTTTAGATAACGGATACAAATAGCTGTTAAAATATTACTATAAAACAATTGTTTTCAGGGGCTTAGGCTTCATTTAGAGAAGAATGCAAAATGTGTTAATGTATTTCTGAGTATTCCTGAGTGTGTAACTGCCACTCTCATTTTCAGATGAAGTGAAAATCAAAGACCTGAATTTATAGACACTGAGAAATATGCATTGTGTCACTGCTAGAAGCTGCTTTTTACATCAGAACCATACCTAGTCGGGATAAAAGACCTGGACAAACAGCATAGACTTCGTTAAATATCCATTTAGTGTCAGACATTTGTAGTAAATTAGTATTAGTACCAAATAATTAAATGTAAAGTAAAAAACACTTAACATTCTGAACTAAAACAATTTCAAGGGTAAATATTGGTCACCGACTTGGCTACAGATCTACAAAAGTTGCTGTGTGCTCACTGCAGGGTCATGTGCTTCCTATGAAATACCCTAAGGCCTCCAATCTATAGTCCATTTAGAAATTTAAAGCACTCTGCAGCCAAATACTGACTTTTTAAAATGTCACTGGGGAATCAGCTGCAGCAAGACAGTAAGTGCTTACATTATCAGGATCACTTCTGCATGACAGGCTGGATTCATAGACTCATGGCAGTAAAAACAAACAGTAATTCTATGTGAACACAGGGCACCGTGGCTTAGATGGTGCATGCCCGAGGCACTGCTCTTATGCACAATATTTCAAGTAGAAATAAAAAAGGCTGTAAGAAATGCATCCCATGATTCATAAAATACCGCCACAGCCAAGCAGCACTACCGGTTGTGTGGTACAATTCTAAAGCAGATGTCCCTTTAAAGCAACGAGAATATTCACATATTAAATTCATTCTGTTAAAGAAACAAGAGCTTTATCATGACACAGATTCACCCAAACCATCTTATTCATTTTCCTTTACTCCCTATCTTTCTATCCATAGTTCCATAACTACTAAGTCATAATTACTATAATTCAGTGACTATAGTTACTAAGAAATAACTTGATCTTCCACAGGCAAAGTTTAAACCTCGTCACAGCAGATGATGCCTCAGAAAGCGCATTTGAGAACGTGAGACAGAAGACTCATCTGTGTCCGTGGTCCACATAAAGAAGAAAATTCAGAGCCCTCTGAACCAACCGAATGCAATAAACACTTTCAAAACTATAGATTTTTATATGACATGTGTTGGTCACAAGTAAAACCTCTCAAACAAAGTGTGGTAATAATTTTTAAGAGAATACTGCCAGGCACAGTGAACCAACCCACTGTATGAAGGCACTTTAATATTAAAATAGTTAAAAAAAAAAAAAAAAAAAAGAGCCCTGTGTTCCTTCCTCAGCAATGTCTATTATGATGTAAGCATGATGGAAAAAAATACAACTGGAAAAAACTATACTATGAATTCGAATAAGTTCCACCATTATACACTTGTGTATTCTCCAATGATCACGTATACAACAACATGCAACATTTAGGTGCAGAACTGTCACCTGAATTTCTACTTTTACTGACAAAAAATTATCAGCCTAATTCTATGCTATCATTATTTTAAAAATATACTTTATTTTTAATTAATTTCAGACTTACAGAAAACTTGTAAAAATAGTGCAAGGAGTTCCTTTATATCCTTTAGTCCACCCCCTCCAATGTTAACATCCTATTAACCATAATACAATTACCTAGAAGAGAAGCTTACCTAAAGACCTCATTTGAATTATACCCATTTTTCCATGTCATGTCTTTTTTTGGGGGATCATCACACATTGCATTTAGTGACTTCCTTTTAGCCTCCTCCAGTTGGTTGGTACCTCAGTCTTTCCTTCTATTTTGTGACCCTGACGCCTTTGAAGAGTACTGATCAGTTATTTTGTAGAATGTTGCCAAATTTGATTTGCTCTGATAATATTTTTTTTTTTTTTGAGGCGGAGTCTCGCTCTGTCGCCCGGACTGGAGTGCAGTGGCCGGATCTCAGCTCACTGCAAGCTCCGCCTCCCGGGTTCACACCATTCTCCTGCCTCAGCCTCCCGAGTAGCTGGGACTACAGGCGCCCGCCACCTCGCCCGGCTAGTTTTTTTTGTATTTTTAGTAGAGACGGGGTTTCACCGTGTTAGCCAGGATGGTCTCGATCTCCTGACCTCGTGATCCGCCCGTCTCAGCCTCCCAAAGTGCTGGGATTACAGGCTTGAGCCACCGCGCCCGGCCTTTGATAATATTTTTATCACTAAAATGAGGTTATGAATTTGGGGAAGTGTACCACAAAAATGTCATACCCTTTTCAGTACAATCTATTCTCCCTTTGTAGTTGGTTAAGTATTTTTTGGAAAATATTTAAGACTATGCAAATCCTATGCCTCCTCAAACCTGCACCCACGAATTTCAGGATCCTTTAGAAGATCTTGTTCACATTTACTACAGTGGTACTGGCTAACGAGGATTCTCTGTTTCCCCTTTTTCTTCCACATTTAGTTACTGGAATTCCATTGTGAGAAGCGCCGTCTTCTTCCTCACTTGGTTTTTTATTTATTAGACTATTTCTCTCCACTCACTGTGGCAGACACACCCTCAAGTGACCTCCAATGAGTAACACTGGTGAGTAATCCCCTCCTTTCGAATGAGAGCAGAACCTGTGATTCTATCCACAGAATGTGAAGAAAGTGATGGGCTGTCACTCCTGCAATTATGTCAGATGACAAATGTGAAATGATTTTGCAGATATAATTAAACTCCCTAATCAGCTGACTTTGAAATAATCAAAAGGGAGAGAGATGATCCTGTATGGGCCTGACATTTCAACAGGGCTCAGGCCTTCTAGGAAATAGGCCTCTCTGGTGTGAACTGAGCCTAAGGCAAGAACGGGGAGGCCTCCGGAATCTCAGGACCTCACTCCAACAACCGCAAGGAAATGAAGCTGCCACAATCTGAAAGAAACTGGAAGTAGACTCTTCCCTAGCTGGGCCTCCAGATGAGAATACAGGCTGCCCAACATCTTGACTGCAGCCTTGTAAGTCCTGAGCAAGGACCCAGCTAAGAGGTGCCTGAACTCTCTGCCAGGGGAACAGAGATAATGAATGTGACTTGTTTTAAGCTGGTAAGTTTGTGGCACACCCTAAGTATCTTTTGGGCTTTGCTTTTTTTTTCACCCTGTCCTGGACACACTGTCCCGGGCTCCCCAATACCCCTTTATGTGAGTGCTCCATAGTTTACTCAACACTCTCCTGTGTGTGGACATTTAGACAGTTTCCAATCTTTTGTGGATGTATTTTTGTATTGCTCGGGTCTATGTTCAGGGAAAATTCCCTGAAGTGGGACTGTTGGGTCTAAAAGGTTACACAATTCCAAATTTCCTTCTAGAAACTTTGTACCAATTTACATTGCTACAAGCAATGTTTGAAAGACCTGTCTCTCCAGAACCTCACTAATAGACTGTATTGCTGTTTAAAAAAATTTTACCAGTCTTGGCCAGGTATGGTGGTTCACCCCTGTAATCCCAGCACTTTGGGATGCTGAGGCGGGCAGAACACAAAGTCAGGACTTCGAGACCAGCCTGACGAACATGGTGAAACCATGTTTCTATTAAAAATACAAAAATTAGCCAGGCATGGTGGTGCGTGCCTGTAACCCCAGCTACTGGGGAGGCTGAGGCAGGGGAATCACTTGAATCCAGGAGGCAGAGGTTGCAGTGAGCCAAGATCGCATCACTGCACTCCAGCCTGGACAACAGAGCAAGACTCCATCTCAAAATAATAATAATAATAATAAATTACCAGTCTTACTGATTCTGAATGAGTTTGACAACTCTTTCATATTTTAGGACCATTTTAATATATTTTCTTGTGAACTGTTTGTTCAAGTCTTTCTATTTTTCTGTTTACGTTCTTAATCCTTTGCCCTGGAATTTTTAAGGGTTCTTTATATATTAAAGATATTAGCCCTCTGTTTGTAGTATACATTGTGAGTATCTTCTCCTGCTTTGTCAGTTGTCTTTTAGTTTTGCTTGCGGTGTCTTTTATAGTGGAAATTTTTTTTAATGTAGTCAAATTTACCAGTCTTTATTTTTATTGCCTCTGGATTCCGAGTCACAGTTAGGAAGCTATTCTCTCTATACTGAGGTTAAAGAGGAATTCACCCTAGTTTTCTTCAAGTACATGCATGGTTTTTTTCCATCTCCCTCAAGTTTATTTGATGTGAGGATGGATCTAACTTTATCTCTTTGCATATGGCTCCCCAAGCATTCCAACACAATTTATTTAAAAATCCATTCTTAGCCCAGTGACTTGAAATATCGTCTTTGTCATTTAATACATTTTCATATGTATTTGGTCAAATTCCAGACTTCCTCTTCTATTCCACTGGCCAGCACACACTATTTTTAGTTCTAGCATTTTTATACCACGTTTTAATGTCCAGTAAGAATAGTGCCCCTCACCTTTTCTTTTTCAGTGTTTTCTAAGTTTTCTTGCATGTTTTTCTATATGAACTTTAGCATCAACCTGTCCAACCATATAAAATAGCTCACTAATATTTTCACGGCAATTGGATTGAAATCATCAATTAAGGAGAACTCATGACTGCTGAGTTCATCCTATCCAAGAACAAGAGACATCTTTCATTTGTTTAAGTCTTCTTTAGTTTCTTTTAGGTACCTCGAGGGTTTGCACATTTTATGTTAAGTTTATTCCTAAGCACGTAGTCTTCCTTGCTGTTACTGTAAATGGGATTCTCTTCACCATTATATGCCTTTTAACTGCTTATTGTTTATGTATAGAAAGACTACTGCTTTTTGCATGTTCATTTTATGTCTCACTACTGCATTAAATGAATTCTTTCACTGCTAGTTTGTCATTGATTCTCTGGGGTTTTCCAGGCATACTATTGTATCATCTGTAAATAGACAGTTTTACTTCTCCTATACTCATCCTTATGCCTTTAATTGAGTTATCTTGCCTCACTACATTGGCTAATATCTGTAGTACATTATTGAACAGTATTGAAGATAGTGATGATCCTTGCCTCATTTGTGATCTTAGTGGAAATGCTTCTAGAGCTTCCCTATTCCATAAGTGAAACTAAAGCATATACATTTTACCGTGTTGAAAGTGTATCTCTCCATTGCTACTTCCTTGAGTGTTTTTATCATAACTGGGTGCTGACTTTTGTTAAAGGGAGGATTTCCCCCCACTAGATGTATGTTTACGGTATATATTAATAAGAGTTGTGGCTGGGCGCAGTGACTCACACCTGTAATCCCAGCACTTTGGGAGGCCGAGACGGGCGGATCACGAGGTCAGGAGATTGAGACCATCCTGGCTAATACGGTGAAACCCCGTCTCTACTAAAAATACAAAAAATTTAGCCAGGTGTGGTGGCGGGCGACTGCAGTCCTAGCTACTTGGGAGGCTGAGGCAGGAGAATGGTGTGAACCCAGGAGGCAGAGCTTGCAGGGAGCTGAGATCGCGCCACTGTACTCCAGCCTGGGAGACAGAGTGAGACTCTGTCTCAAAAAAATAAAAAATAAAAAATAAATAATAATAATAATAATAATAGAGTTGTTAGGCCAGGCACAGTGGCTCACGCCTGTAATCCCAGCACTGTGAGAGGCCAAGATGGGTGGATCACGAGGTCAGGAGTTGGAGACCAGCCTGGTCAACATGGTGAAACCCTGTCTCTACTAAAAATACAAAAAATTAGCCGGGCATGATGGCAGGCTCCTGTAATCCCGGCTACAAAGGAGGCTGAGGCAGGAGAATCGCTTGAACTTGGGAGGCGGAGGTTGCAGTGAGCTGAGATCATGCCACTGCACTCCAGCCTGGGCAAGAGAGCAAGACTCTGTCTCCCAACAAAACAAAACAAAACAAAACACCAGTTGTTAATATTGAACCAACTTTGCATTCCTGGAATAAATGCCACTTATGGTACATTATTTTCTTAATGCACTGTTGGATTCTGTTTGCTAATATTTTCTTTAGAATCTTACACTAGGAGAGGTTTTGGGAGAATTTTATCCAATTGAAAATAGCTTTTAAGAACTAAATCAAGATAAGTACCAAACAAAATATTCAAGTAACATAACTCTGGGATTTTAGTATATAACACCATTGGGAAAAAGTGGCCAATACATATATTTTGGTAAATTAGCACACATTCAGTAATGTATAATGTACAGTGGATGGACTGAGGCATGAATATATTATAGCTTAGCATGCTTCATAGAATAAGATGGTGGGGCAGTCAGTACTAACAAGTGCCAACTTCTATGATTTTTTACAAGTGGACACAGTATTAACACTTCTCATAGTTCTTAATTTAATTCTGTTCTTTGTTTGTCTCATCTGACTACAATGTACATTCCATACAGACAGAAAATTCCATCTGTTTGGTTCCCTGCCATATTATATCTCTTGAACCAGGCATATAGTAACCATTCAATAAGTATTTGTTGAAAAAAAAATAAATGTATAGCTAATGATTCCAGGAACCAAGCTCAGATTAATAGATAATTAGATATTTATAACTCATCTGTAATCATGCAGTTTTATCTTACAATTCTAGATGATGATTAGGCAAACTTTTTCTGTAAACTGCCAGATAGTAAACATTTTAGGTTTCACAGACCATATGTTTTATGTTGCACTACTCACCTCAGCTGTTGTAGTTCAAAAGCAGCCACAGACAATATGAAAACAAAATAGCATAAATAAAACTTCACTTGCCAAAACAGGCGGTTGTCTGAATTTGGTCCTCAGGCTGTAGTTTGTGATCCCCATTCTAAATGATAATATCAGTAAAGAAACATTCAGGAGGGCCAGGTGCGGTGGCTCACGCCTGTAATCCCAGCACTTTGGGAGGCCGAGGCGGGTGGAACACAAGGTCAGGAGTTTGAGGTCAGCCTGGCCAATATGGTGATACCCCGTCTCTACTAAAAATACACGAAAATTAGCTGGGAGTGGTGGCGGGTGCCTGTAATCCCAGCCACTCAGAAGGCTGAGGCAGGAGAATCGCTCGAACCCGGGAGGCAGAGCTTGCAGTGAGCTGAGACTGCGCCACTGTGCTCCAGCCTGGACTATGGAGCAAGACTCCATCTCAAAAACACAAAAAAATAAAAAAAAGAAAAGAAAAGAAAAGAAGAAAACACTCAGGAGGAATACTTGCTGAAAAAGCCAATACAGATGAGTATTTAATAACAACAGCACTGACATATACAGCTCACATTCTTCCATATTTAAAGGGGAAGACTTCATAAATAAATGTCAGTAACAGAAGTTGCTTTATGCTCTCTCCTATCTAGATGTAAGAATGCACTGGGTTCCTTAGTACTTAATGCAGGCAAAGGTCTAAGACTTAAATGGTAAGTACATTTAGCAGGTGAATGTTTAGATAAATGATTACTTGTAGTTTTATTTTTCCGTCTCTTTCGGATCAGAAACAAACCAACAAATCAGATCAACTACTGATCAGATGCAACTGCATAAATTATACTCTATTACTTTTGTGTAGGGATGGTAGAGAATAAACATGAGGTGAATAGGATTCCCACATTAATCCTTTATTGAGGCTAAATTCCCTGGGAATAATTCCTTTCCACATTACTACAGTATACAACTATAGAAACTCACAAGAACACTAACTCGGAACCACAACCAATTCTGGCAAACAAACCACTCACCCCTTTTCAAATAATACTGCATTATTTCCAGTATTAGTAATACTAATAGATATAGAAATATTCAGAAATTCCATGTTTCAAAAGTCGTAGTGGCCACAGAAAAATCACTCCTTCCTTTCACATCATTACAGCTAAAAAGTCAACTAACCTAAGATGGATTTAGTTACCTGACATGGAATATTGACATGATTAGTCAAGATAGCAAATCTGGAGTCTGAATGACAGACACTACCTGATTTCAGTTTTAGTGCCTCAGATCCATTCCATCTTCCAATTTTCCTACATTAGCTGACTCTGGGCAAAAGTGAATAAAGAAGGAACTAAAGAGAGAGCACTGTCTAGAATACGCATTTATCTGTCTTACAAGTTTGCAGGCAAATTGGAGACAGTTAGCTTGAATGTACCAAATGAGGTTTAAAAAAAAAAAAAAGAGTACTCACTATATAGAGGGCAATGTCCTAAATTATATTCTTCCATTAGTAATTCAAGAAGATTGACTTTTTATAATTAACATGAAAAGACATGTTAAACCATGGACATTTGGACAATTTTATTGGCCAGTTATCCTCAATACACGGAGATCATGAGGTGTTTAGTGGCAAGTACTTGGGTCCTCTTCATAAAATCTGTGACAGTTGCAAGGGTAAGACACACCTATTCTTAGGTCCATGTGGATTAAACTGGTTGTGGTTCTTGTTGAATTCTGAGAAGAAATGAAGAATGCTTCCAATCACTTTGCAAGTAACTCTATCACAATCAAGTTACTCCCATGAAATGTGCTACAGAATCAATATGTATTTCACAGTTTTCAGCAATTAGCAATTGAATTAATTCTTCTACTCATCAAGAATTCTTGGTGGTGTCATTAACTTTAGTGAGAAATTAAAAGAACACATTGTAGCAACCAAATACTGATACATTCCTACATGATCGTGTTCATCTTCTACTTCCCACTGACTCTGCAATTCTGCTGCATCCAAAACTGAAACACTGGGTTGCTTTATTCTAGTACAGCCTCATGGAAATCGGCTCTCTTTCAAATCTTTAAAGTAGAATACGGGTCTCACCTGCCACCGTCTGACTTTACTGATCTTCTGGAGGATACATTTCTTATATTCTGCCAAACCTACTAGTAATTACACTACAACTTCTTACCATGGGTTGCATTTAGTTGCTCCTTTAATTTCTGAAACATGAAGAACTGGTCAGGATCTTTTCTTCCACCATGATAAATGACAATATAATTTTGTTAAGAGACAGCATTGGTTGGCTGCATGGTAGACTTCACATCTGTGGAAATCACTGTACATCTTATCTAACTTACTAAGAAGCTAGAGTGGGGTAAGATGGTACAGCTCTGCGATACAGCACAAGGATTTCCTGGGTCATTTCTTTAAAAACCTGCAGGTATATTAGGTATTAACCTAATGGTGTAAATGAAAAATACGTTTTCCTAGTCTTGGCATTTATTTAGATGAGTTAGAAAACCCACAAGTTATTTAGACATAGCAACCTTCTGTTCAGTGTTTTCTATTTCAATTGCTTCAAGAACGGAAAAAAATCCCACTTATTCTCAGAATGAAGAAGCAGGCTGGCTGACACCAACTTCGATATGCTCCAAGCAAACTACTGATACACAGAATCTGCTCGAGCTCCCGCTTAGTGGTTCCAGTTAACAGTTTATCTGAAGAGAGTGGGTGTGAACTTACATTTCCTATTGTTCAGCATGGGGTGTGTGTGCCTCTGTCTCTAATAAGATCATCTCGCCCTTACCAAAAGGTCCTGTATTAGGGCAGAGTGGTGGGCAAGATGTTTGTGAACAGGCTGTCGACACAATTCTTTATCGTGAATAAATCCTATCTCAGATGAGCGCAGTATAAACCAGAAAGTAATGTTCTTCCCTACCTTTCAACTGAGAACACAGAACCACAGCAGCTTGGTGTCCTCACCTTTAAGGAGTTAAGCCTCTGCTTTGGGAGATAAACCTTTTCATGTCATACGGCTCAGAAGTTCACTCAAAATAGGGCTAGACTTTCCTAAATCCTTATGCAAAATGTTACACACTATTGATGTGTCATTCGGTCCTAAAAGCACAGATAAATGGGCACTTCAGAGGCTATCTGACTTGGATACTCCTGAGCCATGAAGGGAATGAGGATACTTCCAATTCCTGAACTTCACAGAACAAGACAGCTCCCACGCACCGTTCACAGGGCCGCATACCTTCATTCTAAACAAACTAATACACTGCCAAAAACCTGCTGGATCAAGCTTTTCAACTCTTCTCCCTACTGTGGTCTGAGGGTTCCAAGTCTTTTTCTAAACCTCACTGCGAGGCCTGAAGATAAATTAGCTACAAAGGACGATCAGCAAACAGGTAGAAAACAGAAGTGAATATGATGCGGTCTATGTGAATGATGCCCTCATAAAAGCCCTTAAAGACCAACTTATAAAACGTTATTCACCCAGCCTACTATAATAGATTTCAAACTGGAACTTTTATTAGTTAAACATATTAAAACTACATAATGCTTTTCCACATGGGTTCTCTTCATAAACTCTGTGACAGTTGCAAGGGTAAGACAGACCTTTTTGGAAGTTGGTTTAATAGTCTGATCACTGATACCCATGCGATCCCTTTTGGGGAGATAGCTTCCCAGAGAGGACTTGGGGCAGAGAAACCGGAAAGTCTCTGGCAAGGCAAAGGACAAGTTAAGTCAGAGGATACACAGTGATGCACGGATTTCTAGACTTGACTATTTAAGTCAGCACAGCTTTGACTGAAGATAAACTGGAGTTGGCCCAGCGCAATGGCTCACACTTGTAATCCCAGCACTTTAGGAGGCCGAGGCAGGCAGACTGCTTGAGGTCTGGAGTTCGAGACTAGCCTGGCCAACATAGTAAAACCCTGTTTCTACAAAAATACCTGGTGGTGGCCACCTGTAATCCCTGCTACTTGGGAGGCTGAGGCAGGAGAATCGCTTAAACCTGAGAGGTGGAAGTTGCAGCGACCCGAGGTCACGCCACCGCACCCCAGCCTGGGTGACAGAGCAAGACTTCGTCTCAAAAAAAAAAATAATAATAATAAATAAATAAATAAATAAACTGGAATCATAAAACATTTACACATAGGGGATTCTCCGCATTAAAATGAGACATTTTTAGTCTGGATGACTGCTAAGTGACCTGAAAGGTGTGGGAATATCGTGTGCTTTGGGTTTGACGGAGGCGTGACTCTCAGGGCGGCGGCTGGCGCAGCTCAGCCTGGGTTCCACTGTGCTTGCTGCTCCACTCAGGACCGACTCTGGGGAGGTGAATGAAAACTGTGTCTTTGTGGATAAAACAGCCATTAAATAAAAGATGGAACTTTAAGGAAAGCTTCTCCACTTTAGTTAACTTCAGGTGTGAAGACATGAATAGTAAATAGGCAATATGATCAAAAATGTGATTTGGATGAAAGCAGGAACCACGTCTAACTTTGGGAATCTTGAGGATCCGGGAGGCACCCCCTGTGAAAGTCAGTGATGTCCTGAAGTACATCAACTACCACGCTGAAAAGCTGGCATTCTCATCAAAACACACCCTTTGTAATAGCTTTAAAGCTCAGGCATACAATTCCCAGGTCTACCGGGCCATGTGAAAACCCACTTGTGAGGGAAAGGTCTATTCTGCACATTTGGGTATGGCATTGTTAGCCCGGCCTTCCCCAGGAAGTCCGGATTCATAACACTCTGCTATCTGTAAGGAAAGAGGTAGGTTCTGAACTTTCCTCAGGCAGAATACCAGACACAAAATGCTGAACAGCCACCAGCTCCATTCTCTCAAATCCTCGCTTTGATGTAAGGTAAGAGGCGGGGGGTGGGGGCCGCCAAATAGAGCGGGCGGTTTATATTTCTCTCACCAGGGCAAATTAATAAAAACAAAACCTAATTTTCCCTTCTCTCACCCATTTTTATTCCTCCTCAATATTTTTCCTCTTTCTAAGATTCCTTTTTTGTTTGAGAAGCTTAATATTTGGCTGCCTTCTGAAGAAATGGGTATCGTGACAGATGAAAGACTTGTATTCATCGTCTAATTCAGAATAAGGGGAAAAATCGACTGCTGTGCATTTAAGATTCTAACAACCTTGCAATTTTGTATAGTCGTTTCCCCCACCCGTTCTTTTGAAGAAATCTGCTTTTATTCTGCTAATAACTAACCACAGTTGCAGCAGCATGGATCCGATTAGCAGTTCTTATGACACAAAGGGGAGAAGGAAAAAAAGCCGTGAACAGGGTTGCCAATTTGTCCACCTGGGCCCCCAGGAGAAAGATTAGCTGAGGCGCCTGCCTGCTCCCTTTCTTCCACTTGATCGCTGCTCTGTGCTGCCGGATAGAGACAGGCCTTTTGAAAGTCAAGGCACTTTCCTTTAATCAAAGTTTCACTCGCCTCCACCCTCTCTTGTCACAAATTTCTCATTCTGGGTTCCAGTGCTTCGTGACAATTCTGCCTGTAAACACGGTGGTTGGCTATGAAAAGTGCCACACGCGGATGCTCACTCCCTTGGAGTCATTTTGCACCTAAAAGAGAATATAGCATGTGAGCGCTTGCTGTGCCCTGCAGGTACCAGGGACCGTGTTTTCCAGACCAAAAAAGGTGGCACACGTGGTCAATCAATGGGCATCTTTATGCTGCTTCTGGATGTGAGAAGAGGAAGGGAAAAATACAGAGTTTGGGAATTAAACACTGGAATTTGAGGGAAATAACACAGACTGTATAAAGTTGAGACTAACAGATAAAACACTGGTACTATAGGTGGCATGGTTTCTAGAAATTCTCCATTTAGATATAGCATTAAGTGTCGATTTATGTACTAAAATAATATGCTTTTTCTTACAGAGTTTAAAATTTCATAGCATTTGTGATTACACTAAGTAATGACAGCTTGTTTTCATGACAAAACTTAAGATTTTTAAGCCCTTGGCATAAAACTCATACTTTTAAAAGTAAGGAACAAGACAGCTAAAAGCACTTACTATTCTGAAAAACTTAAAAAACAAACAGAAAACCCAAGGCTCCTGAGTGAAATCTCCAGGATCTAAGGGGGGCAAATCAACACTTCACAATGTATATTTAAAGGAAACCAGCACCTGCTTACCTTGCTTAGACATCACAGTTCACAGCATGATATATTAATACATTTGGGTATTTAAATAAGTGCTTTTTCAAGAAAGAAAGAGTTGCACAATGAAACCCAGATTAATCAATAACCAGACTCCTTTTTAACAGTGCTGGGCTTGTGAGGTTGCTGCGGGAGAGCAGACCTCTCCAGCACGAGGCTAGAACTGGGGGGCCCAGGCGGGTGGCAGTGGGCACCCTCAGGGACCTGCAACTCAGGAGTAAACTCTGCCAGAGGCAGTGCCAGCCCGGGCACGGCTAAGCTCTCCATGCTGAGTGCCAGGGGACAAGGAGGGCTGTGCAGGCCACAGAGCCTCTGTCTGTGGCAATGTGGAGAGGAAGGTTCTCGAGCACGACCTCAAGTATTCTTCATTACTTCTTTCAGATTGGACTAAATATTCAGCAAGCACACTTGTGAAAGGTATCTGTCACAGTGGAGTCACTTTCAGGAGGGAGGGGAAAGAATGATCCTGTGGAGGGTGAAATGCAAAGGCAAAGAGACGGCTCCAAGCCCTCAGGAGAAAGGTTATATAAGTCGCCAATTTCAGAACTCTCTTCTCTTGAATTCCCATTTTTCTAAGAGAACTGTGAGTTCTTTAAGTTGACCCACGTTTACTGAACGGCGCTACTTGCCAGGCACTGTTCTTGGCACTGGGGACAAAAAGAAGAAAGAGGCTCTCAGCCCACCAGGGGCTCAGGCAGCTGGGGCAGCCCTGAGGGAGAAGCTGAACTCGGGGCTGCAGGGGGCAGCAAGGACTTTGTGAAGGGAAAGATCCTTTAATGGGGTCTTGAAGGATAAGCAGGAGTTTGCTGGGCTGCATAAAAAGTGGGATGAATGTTCCAGGCAGAAAGGATAAATAACATTATTCTTTAATGCAGCTCTAGGAGCAAAGATCTGACACAAAGTCATGGTCAGTGGTATAGAAACAGGGAATTCTGAACTAGTTCCTCCACCTGCTTCTAAGAAAAGGCAATGAAGTCACATGAAAAACAAATAAGCAGCAAAAATGTATCTCCACTGAAGTTCAGTTCTCTTAAAACGTGATACTTTTTTTTGCCTTTTTTCAAGTAGAATTAAAATAACATGATTCTTGGATTTCATGTGAAATGAACTTAACATAACAATTGTGGAAATAAAGGAGTCTACTGCTAACTGAATTGGACTTGAGAATACAACAGTATTTTTGCGTAAGAATTTTTTCTGTGACATAACTTTCAGCTGAACCAAATCTAGTTCTAGAAAGGTCAGGAAAAAAAACTCAGCACTATGCCACCCTTAAAACATGAGCTATTCATCCCTCAACTTTCCTGTGAGAAATGTACGTGCTCCTAACTGGGAATACAGGCCTCCTTCTCAGCCATGCCCATGGAGCACTGGGGAAGTGCTAAGCTGTCTTAGACACAGATGCTCTCTTCCATATTCTAGAAACATTTCTTCTTCCATTTCTTTTTCACAGTCTCTATGTTTTTGGGTACCCCAGGGTTTCCTCAGAATTCTTCTTTCAGTGATTCTCAGCCTTGGCTGCGCATAGTAACCACCCAGAGAGCTTTAAGAAAGTACTGATGCAATACCCTGCGTCAGACCGATTAGGTAAGCATCTCCGGGGCTGGGCCAGCATCGGTCCTTTCCCAGGCATGCTGTGTGGCGAGTGCTGCGGACCGCTGACCTCCACTCACTCCCTAGGCCAGTACTTCCCAGACCAGCAGCTTCAGTAGAACTAGAAATTATTGGAAATGCAAACTGTCAGGCTCCACCCCACAACTACTGAATCACAAGCCCTTCAAGTGATGCTGAGGCAGGCTGGGTGCCCAGGGGACCTCATCCTGAACCCTAATGCCTCACACACTCATTTTCCCACCAAAATACTGCCTGAGTCCAGATCTTATCCAATCGCCTATTCAGAACCTCCCTTAGGATGCCCAGTAGGAATCTCAAACTCCAAATGTTTAAAACCAAACTCTTTGTTCCCCTTCAAACACCTGTACCTCTGTCTTCTGTACAGAACCATCATTTACCCATTCCTTCGGCCAAACTCCTTCTGCCGCTACTCCCACTATGTGCACATCCAAGCAGCGATCAACCCTCCGCGTGCCTACTGCAGGAGCCTCTGGTGTCTCTGCTCCCACCTTCCCCTACAGTATACTGTCCACTTAGCAGCCACAGTGAGCCTCCTAAAACCTAAACAGGATTATGCTATTCCCTGCCTTCCCAACCTTCCAGAGGGTTCACATCACACTTAAACTCCTAAATCAGTCAGGCGCGGTGGCTCATGCCTGTAATCCCAGCACTTTGGGAGGCCAAAGTGGGCAGATCACCTGAGGTCAGGAGTTCAAGACCAGCTTGGCCAACATGGCGAAACCCCGTCTCTACTAAAAATATAAAAATTAGCTGAGCGTGGTGGCATGTGCCTATAGTCCCAGCTACTTGGGAGGCTGAGGTAGGAGAATTGCTTGAACCTGGGAGGCAGAGGTTGCAGTGAGTGGAGATTGTGCCACTGCACTCCAGCCTAGAAGACAGAGTGAGACTCCTTCTCAGAAAGAAATAATAAAAAAACCTCCTAAATCATCATCATAACCTACAAAGTCGTTAGCTCCTCTCTCATCTAACTGCCCATGCATTATGCTCCATTGCCCGTGACCACTATGCTCTGGCTGCACTGACTTCCTGGTGTTCGCCGCCCAGCACACTAAGCACAGTACTAACTTAGGGCCTTTGAGTTTGCTCCTTTGTCTGCCTGGATAGTCTTCCCTAGATGCTCACATGGCTTGCCCCTGCCCTTCCTTCACTTCTCTTGTTCAAGTTATCAACTTCTAAGAGAGACATCTTCTCTAATTAGCCACTGCTATCTAAAGAAGTAACCTGATTTTTTTCCCCGACTACCTGACAATAAAGTATGTAGTTATTTATGTATCTACTGTCTTTCCCACTAGACTTTTTCTTTTTTCTTTTTTTTAAGACGGAGTCTCGCTCTGTCTGTCACCCAGGCTGGAGTGCCGTGGCGTGATGTTGGCTCACTGCGAGCTCCGCCTCCTGGGTTCACGCCATTCTCCTGCCTCAGCCACCACAGTAGCTGGGACTGCAGGCACACACAACCACACCCAGCTACTTTTTTTTTTTTTTTGTATTTTTAGTAGAGACAGGGTTTCACTGTGTTAGCCAGGATGGATGGTCCTGACCTCATGATCCGCCCACCTCAGCCTCCCAAAGTGCTGGGATTACAGGCATGAGCCACCACGCCCGGCCAAGACTTTAAGTTTCACGAGGACAGGACCCTTTGCAGTTTATGTTCAGTGCCTTTACCCCACTTACTGCGCCTGCAGCATAATATACACTCAGTGCTTTGCTAAATTAATGACAGAATAGAATGATAAAATAAGGAAGGAAAATGAACAATTAGGCTAGCTGGCTTTCCACAGGGTATCACCTGGTGTATCCAACACCCAAAGTGCAACATGCTACTTTTCTAAAACCAACAAATGAAGTAATATATTTGGCATGCTCAGCAAGGTCACGCTCTTGGCATTCAGCTTTATGCATTTAATGCAGTTTACAAGTACAAACTCCTATGTCACTTTCTGTTTGGAAGGGAGAATATCAACATTAACAATTCCTGGTTGTATCATTTATAAACATGCAGATGTGGATTATGAAAGATTAATGCATTCTAGGATTGGAGAAGGCATTCCGTTTGTCTCATGCCGAAACCAATTCTGCTCTTCATTAGTCAACGACAACCCATATCACCCTGTTATGGAAGAGAAATCAAAAGTGCAAGTGTGTGAATTGAGAATAAGGGATGAAACTGATTAGTAAGAGTCTTAACGGCTATAATCAATCAACACATCATAATAATCCTGGCCTCAGGGTTATCAGAAGACTGAGAAATAAACCTAACACTCTCTATAAAATGGTTTTGTTCCTTACACAATTGTTACTTATTCTCTTTTAGGAAACATGGTGATATACCAGAAGTTTGCGAAATCAACTTTAGGAGCATCTTGACTCTAAGTACTATTCATTTTACCACCATTTTCCAAAATGCACTCAAGTGATTTCTGAAATGCTTTACTGCTAGGCTAAAATTAGTTCATAAAAGCTTTTGTACCCCTCCATTCTGAATCTTCATTCTCAGTGAAGGGAGAAGGCGGCAGGTCAATGCCAACAGCATTTCCACAGAGGCAGCACACGCAGAGTCCAGACGCAGTGACACGCAGCTGAGCACAGGTTCAGAGCAGGGACGGCCTACTCGGCTCAAGAGTGAAAACAAACAGAGAACGAGGTGTCTGAAGTGCTTCTCCAGCAAACAATGCAAAAAAGTAATGGAGAAGTGGGAGTGGAAACACATGAAAACACATGAGTCACTGCTGAGATTGCAGAGCAAGAAAAAGGCACATAATATTGCCTTGGTGACACAGGCTTTCTTGTATTTTCATACACAGAAGAATAGAGAAAGGGAATGGGAACTGACAGGATAATTTAAACTGAGTTATCCAACTTTTTTTTTAATTAAGAGAGGGAGCAAAACTAAGTGGGAATTTGTATTTTGATAAATGTCTAATGTTTTCTTATTTCTGAACGTGGGAGAAAGAAGAGGGGGAAAAGGCTTCATTTGAGGTTTGCTGGAATGAAAGATTGAGAAGATCTGTGCTTCTGAATAAAACAATACTCATTCCCCATCTATCAGAATACCTGACTTGGGGTCTGGAGTGACCTCTGAAGGAGAAGAGTAGCTCAGAACACTGGGGCAGTTCTTCAAACGCAAGGCCTTGGCCACCAGACAGCAATGGGGCATGCCCTATAGAAACAGCGCTGAGAATATTCATGACCCATGGACTTGCTGAGTTTCCATAACCAGGATCTTGGCCTGAATTTTAAAGCTGTTATCTTAAAGTGGGAGGGAGGTTCAGTATCACACTACCAATAACTAAGCCATACAGCGATGCAACCCCATCTCTCAAAGAGACAAAATATACAATTTGCTTTCTTAACTATTGCTAAGCAGCATTTGGAAGGAATGGAAATAGTTTTGTGTAACACTCAAATATTTTACTTTGTCAGGGAAAAAATACTGGCTTAAGTTCTCTTTGGTTTGTAGAACCGCTGAATTGGTTTTCTGTGCTGCCACAGATTAAAAACATGGATATATCAATGGCATTTTGTGTTAATTTTTTTTTTTCTCCTTGGCCTGCCAATAAGCAGCATGCACCTTCCTTGCAACAAGCTGTTGCAGGATTTCCACCTCCAGTGAAACCAAAAAGGAACATTTGATAGATATTTAAAAATAAGATTATTAGGTAAGGTGATTACGCAGACTTTCAGATAAAAAATTTCTGTCAATACACAAAATGCCATTTTAGAGGGTCTACTGCTAATGTTATCATGAAAGGACACTGGCTAAGAACTATTTACATACAGAAGTAAACTCATGCTTTTTTACCCTGAGTTTCATTAAGGCCAAAAAAGTAGAAAGTTTATTTACTTAGGATGGGCTTGAGCCCTAAGAGATCTAGAACTCCAGGAGAAATGGGTTAAATGAAAGAGAGACACTGGTTTGCATCCTCCATTGTTCATCTGATAGGTATTAATCTTGACAAATTAGACCAGGAGCCATCATTTCCTCTCACTGTAATCCTTCCTGTTCACTCTGGCCTATGACTAACTCCTAACTGAGATTCATTTTTCTCTTTCCCATTATAGCATCCTTCCAGATTCTGCTTGTTTGAATGTCAAATTAAGCAAGAAAATTAGTTTTTTGACCAGAATATCTTCTTGTTTGGATCTGCAGCTATATCGGCTGGTAGAGAAATCTACTTAGCTCTCGCTTGCTGAAGGGTAGGACTGGGTGAGCACTCACACAGAAGAGCTCTAAATATACCCCAGTGCTGCCAAACAGTTCTTTTCCATATTTAATCCAATACGTGCCACCCTTTCTAGAACTCATGCTTTTTGTGTCTGAGATTTTCCTGAGGGGCACAGATTCATCATGGCTGGTTGGTACGCTGGATGCATCTCTCGCCCTCTAGGAATGGCCACGAGAAAGCTGCAGAGAATCAGGTTCCACTAAAAAGGAACTGGTGCTTGGTGGTGTAGGAGGATGAGCTCTGACCAAGCAATTTCTTCAGGCTCGTCACATCTGTGATTCTTTTCAAAGGACAGAGACTGAAGTTATTCGCTGGGTATGAGTTGACATTAGCAGAAGGGTGCGGGGCACCACATGCTGTGCACTGTGGAGGGGCTCCTGGAGGTGACTACCCTAGGTGGGAGGCACATGTGCAGAGGTGATCACTGGAGTGGGGTGAAGCGCAGCTAGCTGGAGAGGGAGAAGGGGAGGGGAGGTATCAGTAGAAAAAGATGGGAGCAGTGAAGGCAGCTCCTGGAAGGTGAGTGAGATTCCTCCCGACCTGCGCCTCCTGGCTTCACAGTCTCAGCTCTGAAGCCGCCCTGACCCATCCCTCACACCCAGCCAACCAGCGGGTAGTTTGTCGAGAGGCCAGGCGGCAGGTGAGTGGCTGGCTCCAAACAACGAAGCACGGAATGTAAAAAGACAAGGGGTTCCACTTCCATATTTGATGCAACTCTATTTTGTTTCTGTCTGTGATAGCTAGGATGATGTTGCCTTTGATTAGTCTTACCTAGTACGAGGCAAGAAGAACAACAGTCATGAAAACAAATAGCTCCTTATTATCTGCTAGCGTGAAGACCTAATTTTGTATTTTTTACCCTAATCTATTATGATCAGTGGCCTTCTGCTACCAGATCAAAGTGAGTTAACTCTACTTACACTGGACTTGGTACAAATACCAAATGCCTAATGCCAAAAAAAGAATGGGGAAAAGTCTATTCAGGAATTTTCAGTTACTATCCTTAGATCTTCATTGAAAAAACAGATGAGGCCGGGCGCGGTGGCTCAAGCCTGTAATCCCAGCACTTTGGGAGGCCGAGACGGGCGGATCACGAGGTCAGGAGATCGAGACCATCCTGGCTAACACGGTGAAACCCCGTCTCTCCAAAAAATAGAAAAAACTAGCCGGGCGAGGTGGCGGGCGCCTGTAGTCCCAGCTACTCCGGAGGCTGAGGCAGGAGAATGGCGTAAACCTGGGAGGCGGAGCTTGCAGTGAGCTGAGATCCGGCCACTGCACTCCAGCCCGGGCGACAGAGCAAGACTCCGTCTCAAAAAAAAAAAAAAAAAAAAAAGAAAAAACAGATGAGCTTAGTTGTATAAACAAAAGTGACAGCCAGGCTATGAACAGTTAACACCTGCCTGTCCATTCCTCACCCCATGGTAAGCTCCCTCTTCTCAATATTTAAACGCTGCCGCTGCTCACAGGACATGGAGGAAAAGCTGACAAAAGCCTCTGGCCAATAAAATAAAAAATTGTAAAGTTTGGCTTATTTACATTTTTGCTTTGTTAGTAAACCGGAATGGCTGGCTCTGGAGGCAAGACAAGTGAAATTAACATCTGCAGAATCTTCTGGCAACAGCGGTGCATTCAGAGGCTGTGCTGAGTCAGCTTCCAGCATGCATTAGGGGCAATCAGGCCCAGCCTAAGACCCATGACCTGTTCAATACACATCCAAAACCTGGCAGCCCTCCTTACGCCAAAGTGAAAAACGCTAGGATGTAACCCAAGAAGCAGCGTAAGTGCAACGTGATGGGATCATTTACTAGAATATCAGCATTACGTCTAATATCGTACATTTCAGAATTAACTGTACCTGACATTACATCTGCTTAATTTAAATGTATAGTATATGAATGCACACTGCCAATTACAAAGATGGAGCTATTTCATTTCTGTCTCTAAATATAAATACATCAGTAAGAAGAGGAGAGAGAATGTAAAAAACAAGAAAATTTGTAATGGCACTGGAGGGAGAGTATAGTGTTTGTGTTTCTGTTCTCAAACGCTTGTTTAGAGTCAACAAGCAGGCCTGAATTCTTACCTTCTAACTACAGAGAGCTGCAATGCTGGAACCCAGGAATGTGCAAACAAAGGGAGAGAATTCATGTGGCTACTTAACATAAAACATTTCCATCCTCCTTCTCCAAAGAATGCAGGAGGAAAAGCCCCGCTGCGTTAGGGATGTGGTGGGGCAGTGTTGTACCAGTGTATCATAGTAGTGGTTCCCATGACACTCACAATGTTTGTGAGGCAGCAAGACAGGAGGACAAATCTGCAGTGAGTGGAGGAAGAGTTTAACAGGCAAGAAACAGAATCAGCCACTCGGGATGCTTTACTGGGCTTCGTTTATCTACCTCTGTGATACTTCTCATTAGCTGTCAATTACATTTACCAGGGTAGAGATGGAGAAAAATGATTGTTCTTTTTCAACAAATCCTAGGAAAGCAACATCAGGAAGAATTCCCTGCAACATTTGGCTTTACTTCATCCCAGCTATCAGCTACATAACAGCTGCACATTTTACAGTGACTTGTTGGAGAGACAATGATTGAAAGAGCCAGTCTGTGAGACATGGAGAGGAGGTGGTGAGATATAGCAGGAGGCAACAGGAGAGAAGAGAGCCAAATATAAGAGGGTGCTGGGAATAAGAGGAAGGGACAGGAAGAAAACAAAAGACTACATATAGAAAAATAAAGGGAAATTCCTAACAGATAGCTTGACAGTTTGAGTATCATGCCTGGGAAAGCATGTCATCTCTACATGGCATGCATGCTTCACTGGCAGACTCAGAACCAAAAAAAGGTGGACTGCATATGAGCTTGGGATCTGATGTACAGATCCACACCATTTAAATATAAGGAGTAGAGATGGAAAAAGGAGGAGGGAGATGGGCCTCATTATTCTCTAAAGGAAGGTGTATTTGCATTTAGGTAAAAGTAAATATAAAACAAAAAGCAAAGACAAACTTTATGATCATCTCCAAAATGTGGTTTTATTACCTATGACCAAGTTCACATAAATATATAACATAACACAAGTTGGATAACTCGATATATTTAATACTTCTCAGAGAATAAGGATATGAATCTTAGGGAAATGATTTAAAAAAATTAAAAAGGACAGCGTGCCTAGGTGAAGGGAAATGGAAATAGAAGACAATCATTTTTTTCCCCAACAAAAACCTGTCATGAGCGTTGAGTAAATTCCATTAAAATAGCTGCATATAAAATGTTTGATGAAGTTATCGAAAACTGACATTTGAGTGCCCCTAGGCTTAGCTGTGGGAACAGAGAGAAGAGAAACGGGTATTACCTGGACTGAAGCCATGGACTACTCCCCCAAGGTCTAGGACAAGGTTACTGAGGGTAACCTGGCTCCTCTGTATGAATGAGAAAATGGTGCCCTTTCCCACAAGAGGGCAGGTAGATGTGAATTCCCATTCACCACTGAGACCCTGTACAATGAGCAACCTGTTGAAGTGTGTACAGCAGCCCTGGCGGGGACCACTGGGCGGGAAGTGCTGCTCAGTTAGCTGATGTGGCCTCCGCACAGGCAGAAGGAGAGAAAATAATCCAGGATTTTATACTGCATCTCATGTTAACTTTTCTCTGTGGCAGGCAGGCAGTCTAGCATAAATCAGTTTGCCTATGATTTGACTGAAGCAGGGGGTAAGTGTCCAGCTAAAATTTTCATGTGCAGAGACAACAGCAGAAATTCTGTTAATCTCTGGGGTACAGTTACTTCTCTCTCTTGTTTTCTGGTCTTCCTCTTAACCTTCTCAGGCTCAACACCCAAGAAGAGGAACGTGGACCTTTTTTTTTTTCCCAGAAGAAAACTGAGTTCAACTTTGTGAAAATATATTTTGCTTTCATAGCTGGCTCTAGCAGTCCTACTGAACTACCTCAGCAAGCATACCAAGTCATCACTGGGAACAACATACATGTCTTCTGAATTGCACAAAATCAACACTGGATTAAGAACCAGAAGACCTGCTGCCTAAATCAACTGTACAGCTCTGGACAGGAATTGTCACAGACAGTCTCAGTTTGAGTAATATCCATAATAGTGAACATAACATCGCAAGAATCAACAAGCACTGAGTGCTCAGCCTGTACCTGTCTCATGTGCAGTGACACATTTAATCTTTGCATTTCCCCTGTGAGGTAGGGTCATCATCTTTACAGATGCAGAAGCTGAGGCACAGAAAGGCTTAGAAGCTTCTTCAAGTTGTGTGGCTAGTATCAGATCATTATGAAAGTCCATCCAGTACAAATGTTTGTACTTCCACTTGGAAGACAGGTGAACAAATGCCAAAACTGCTTATCAGATTTTCTAAGAGGTTACTCCATGGAGAATACACTAAGAAATGTTCTCTTTGTCATATTTATATAATCTGATCCCATGTAGCTTCACATTTAGTAGACAGTTAAGAATTTACTTGAAGAATATCCCACCAAAAAAAAGGTGGAGATTTTGCTGCCTAATTTCTTCCCGGTACTAAATGTCATTGAATAGATTTACCAAGCACCATATAGATGTCGGCTACAGAGGAGCTGATTTGTAATAGTACAGTGAAGCAATATGGTGGTTAGGGTTTCTGACACAAGTTTAAAAAACAAACTATATACTTTAAATGACATATCCAAGAAAGTGGAAAGCTTTCTAGGAGTTAGGGAGAAATGGTAGTGAGGTCCTTGTGCTCTCTGCCCGCACACATCTGCAGTCACTGTGAAGAATGGGCATCCTTTGTGATGGTGTATAACCCACTCACCAGCTTTTACTCTGTGCAAACCAACTAAACCACAGACTCTGATGCCAGTTGAATTTGCTGAGCTACCTCCTCTGTAAAATACTATATAATGTAACACCTGACACCCAGGATCACATGCCCAAAGCAAGGTTTTCTGTTGGGTTTTATGTTCTGTATTGCATCAAAATCCAACAATGAAAGTACAAGAAGTTTAGAAATCCCCATTTGAAATGAGAGACGTGGAAAATCTTCAGATGGCTAACTACTCATGTCAGGAATTTAAGATTTAAAACCACTGTATCTTTATACCTCAAGAAAGTTTTCATTTAGGTTTTTAGAAAAAGTCCTTTTGACTCAATTTAGAATGAAAGAGTGAGCTCTTTGAGTAATGCAATATTTTACATATAACTTTCCAACATTTAGGTAGGTGACATCTCACAAACCATGTCAACACCAAAAACTGTGTTAAAAATTCTAGACTATAGCGTATTCATAGCATTAAAAAGTGAAAAGCAGCAGATAAGTCCAGGTTATTACAAACACTGTGAGGACAAACAAACATTTTTGAAAGAAAGATAACATCGAAATGCTTTAATCAAAATGTACTGAGTGTATACCTATATCAAATTACAGATGAATCTTAGAAACACAACGTTTAGTTAAAAAAAGCAAATTTTAGCATACACTATGAGTGGGGTGACCATATTATCTGATTTGCCCAAGACCTTCTGGTTTATGGCGCTGTCCTACTGTAATTGTTAATAGTAGCCCTTTGCATGCCCGAAAGTGTCTCAACTTGGATGATAAATTATAGCCATTCCAAATATAATATATTTCTGTAAAGCTAAAAACTTAATAAAATATATGTATCTATGAATGTTTGTAATAAAAGTCTTAGAAAAAAACCCAAAAACCAAAAAACCAAAAGAACAATATTTTAAAAAGATTCAAAGGATATTTGGAATGAGGGAGAGGTATAGAGCTTGAGATAAGGAAGAAATATACAGGTAGACACAATGGCATTATGATACTCTAATTCTTAAACCAGATGGTGAATTCATGAATGTTTATTTGATAGTTAATGTTTCAAATTGGCGTGCTATATATGTTATTTTATTTAGAGATATCTATGTGTAATATTCTAAACATTCCACAATATATATATTTTTTTAATATAAAAGAGGTGAAATGTTAAAAAGCACAAACTAATGCCCACGATTTTGGAAGGATAGAACACATTATCTGGTTTGGTGATAAAGGAAAGCTAGTTGTGTGATAGATTTGAATGGATGAAGTTTGATATAAGAAAGCTGGATGAGGATGAAGTAACTGACAAATAAATAACCAAATAAATAAATAGCCTTGAGAACATAATAAAGGGAGCAGAAGATAGAGGTGATGCAAGACAAGTGAAATAACATGGAGTTAACTAGAACATGGCCTCCTTGTATCAAAGAGAAGGCACAAGTTTGTATCAGTAAGAATGCCTCGACCATGCTCAAGAAACAACCATTGCCTGGATGTGATCAGACACTGGTAAGTATAGACCGTGGAAATGTTTTAGAAAGTAAATGCTGTGGCAGGTATTAAATAGAACCACAAAAATATAAGGCCGATCCTCACCAACAATCTCACTTTGGTGGCACTCATCAACAGAAGATCTGATGTAACAGAATCATTACAAAACATATGCTAAGAGGATAAATAATACCCTGTTTCTGGCATAAGTTAAAGTTAATATGCAAATTGAAAATAACAACGTAATTGGTCATTTTATTAAAGGGGTAGTTATAATCACCTGTTGAATTTCTTCAGGAACTGGGACTCTCGTATGCCTTGGTGAGAATTCAGTTATACTCTTAATACGTGGCCACTAGGTTTTTAAATAGTAAAGTAATGAAATGTGAGTTGCTGTTGATGAACATGAGATCTCTCTTTATCACAAAGTAAAACAATAATTATTAGGAAAGTAAATACCTGGGATACTTGCAGGAGAGATTGGGCCAGATCGAGACTGGTTGCTTCCTACAGGAGAGCCAACAGGAGAGGGAGACGGGCCCCCCGGGATGCTGGAGAGATGAGGCGACGCATGTGGGGAGAAAGGCGACTGCGCCGGGTTGCTCTGATCCCCTTGGCTGCTCGTGGACCCGGATGCACTGACTGCTGAGCTCAAAGTTGCTTCCGTTCCCGTGGGGAGGTCATCAATGGAGCCAGACAGATCCTAAGAAAGGAAAAGATGTATTTATAGAGTGACATGTTTGGATGAATATCTCATCAAAAGACGACTTGATAATGATAACGATGTCCCCTTCAGAGATGAAAGTTTTCTGGGTAACAACCCAAAATTCAAAGCATGGCCACTTTTTATTAGATTTTAATGAGGTCGTTTGTAAGTTGAACCAATAAGATCTTGCCTCTCTCCTAAAAAATGAGTACAGTTGTACTTCTCTTTGATAAAACCATCCTCATACAGGTTGCCCTTCAGCTGTCAGCACCGAGCCCATTAGACCTGTTCAAAGTGCCACACAAGACACACAGCACTCTGCCTGGTGACTTACCATAGGAATGGAATGCCCGGTTCTCAAATGATTACATCGTAAAGTAAAAAACTACAGGCTTTGAGTCCTTTTTTTTCAGAACTTGACATTGGTGGACTATGTGAATTTCAAACTAGGATATGCTAATGTAATAGCAGTCACAATTTTAACCAAACTTTGTGATGAGAAATACATACACAGACACACACACACACACACACACACACACACACACACACACATATAGTGATGAAGTCTCACTCTTGTTGCCCAGGCTGGAGTGCAGTGGTGTGATCTTGGCTCACTGCAACCTTCGCCTCCTGGGTTCAAGCGATTCTCCTGCCTCAGCCTCCTGAGTAGCTGGGATTACAGGCGCCTGCCACCACGCCCGGCTAATTTTTGTATTTTTAGTAGAGATGGGGTTTCATCATGTTGGCCAGGCTGGTCTCGAACTCCTGACCTCAGGCAATCTGCCTGCCATGGCCTCCCAAAGTGCTGGGATTACTGGCATGAGCCACTGTGCCTGGCTGAGAAATTCTTACAATAAAGTGGCATTAAAAGAAGATAATAATGTGTGTATTTATACATGGTATTGCGAAAATAAATCTCTTAGAAGTTTTGTTGGCAGAAACGGGTACTAATGTTATATCTTACTTTTTAATACCAATTTTACACTGTCATTGCCATCTACATTTTATCGCCGTACTCTCTGAGGTAGTGATTAAAATCTCCATTGATACAGGTACAAAAAAAATGGAAGCTCAGAGAGTCCAAATTACTGTTGAAGGTTACGTTACTGAGGACGGTCTGCAGGTGCTAAAGACGAAAAGGGGAAGACGAGAGAGGAGGAAGAAGAAACTGTCTTCAGCTCTGTCAGTAGAAGGGGATGCAGACAAAGCCTTTACTTCAGCCTGCATCACTGGTCTACCCTGCCTCCCCGGCTCCCATGGAGGTCCCATCAGCAGGTGCTCAGTGCATCCCCACTGCAATAACTGGACTCCCAGATCACCGACCGAGCGAGGTGCCAGCGAGTTCTCAGGGCTAGTTACAGCATAAAAGATATTTGTCCTGATAATTGAAGACTACGTACTATAGAATGGAATCACAAATATCTGGTTATGCTACTGTTTCCAAGGCATATTCAATCCTAATAGATCTCCACCCTCTACATTTTATCAATGTTAAATTTTACCTCACTGCTTACAACTGGGACTTCTGAGAATAGGGCTTTAGAATCTGGTAGAGGAAGATGCTAAGATTCTAAGAGTAAACCTACACCAGCAGGTACGAAAAAAAGCAAGGGAAAGCAGAGCTGGTTAGAGCTCTTCAGGGCACCCTGAAACGTCACGAAGCAAACTCAGGATTAGGATCCTAGTACCCTGGACAGTTTAGTTTATCTGTTGACCATCTGTCATAGCATATAATTAACTTCTCTTTAAAAACCATATTCTAAAGTATAGCTGGCAGAACCTAATCAAAAAGAGAAATGCTACAGAAAAACAAAATATCTTCTGCTAAGAAGAAAAACATCTTTCTAAGTAAAACAGAAAACGTCTTCATTCCACAAAATCTTCAATGTCCAATGACTGCTTATGGGAAACAACAGAACAGGAACAGAGCAGACTGAAAATAGCTCCCCTAAAAAGAGTTCATCAAATCTCCAAAACGGAAACCTGGTGTGGTGGAGCAGCCTGTGGTCCCAGCTACTTGGGAGGCTGAGGCAGGAGGAGTGCTTGAGCCCAGGAGTTCAAGGCTACAGTGAGTGACAAGGGCACCTGTGAGGAGCCACTGCACTCCAGCCTAGGTGACACAGTGAGACCCAGTCTCAGAAAAAATCCAAAATAAAATTAAGTAAATTCCATCTGATTGTTAGAATTCAAAGGTATATAAACATTTATGCTAATCCTTATGATTAGCAGAAATGTAAGGGCACGTGAGATGCACGGTTCTGTACATATTCAGCTGGTGAAACTTTGTATTTAACTTGATTACTGGGCTCAACAACAGAAGTCTTGACAGAGACCATGGGAGCTGCAAAGTTGAAAATATTGACTCTCTGGCCCTTAAAGGAAAAAGCTTGCTGACCCCTGATTTAAAGAACCATGTGTACTCACACCGTCTCTATTGCCTTTGCCTATTCCTTGGGGAAAAAATAGGAATTAGGACAGGCCTCAGCTGAACCACACAGTAACTTTACCACACATCATGGCTGGTACAAGCTTTAACAGGAACAGGAACTTACTCCATTACTACATCCCTCAGAAAAATACTGAGTGACAACTCCATATAATCTTACTCTTTTTGAAGGGATCATGAAAACCCAGGATGGGTGATGGTGTCCATGTCCAGGCCCTGACAGTGCCCATCACACGTGATGACTAATAATCAAGGGGTAGTCAGACAACAGCCATCGGGCAGGAAATATGCTTTTCATGTTTCTCCAAAGAAAAAATCTGGTAGATAACTAGATATAAAATCCCGTACTATATATGAAGTTAAACATAGAAAGGACAAATCAGATTTAATTTTTGAAAAATCATCTATTGTAGTTAAATAATTTTATGCAAATCTCTCATCATAAAATCTGAAATTTTACTTTGAAGTTCTTGTAATTCTCTGCACAACCTACAAGTTTCGTCCCCATTCTCCCTTAAAATTCCATATTATGGTTGAAAAAGTGACTCAAATGGGTATTAAGAGAGCTTCACTCAGGCTGCAAAGGCATCAAAAACATTTCTGTTATTCAACAAGCTGATCAAGGAAGTATCAAGAGAAAAATATAAAAACGGTGGCTTTCTTTGTGTTCACGTGTCATCAGAATTTCAGTGCTCACTAGATCTCAGTGTAACAGAAGAGTAATAAAAAGATATAATTATTATATCACTGTTACACACTCACGCAACTTTTATATGTAAATGATACAGAAATATTCCCGCCCTGCAGATAGTTAGGGTGTAGATAGATAGTTAGTATGTAGAGCTATCTTAAAACATGCTAATAAAAGAAGTTCAACAGTGGTTTAAGTATTCAGCCTAGTTAACAAAGAGGCTCTGTAACTAATACTCCTCTAGAGGACAATTTAGTCAGCAGGGCACCAACTCTATTCTTCTTTTATAAGTACTATCAGATCTATGATGCCTGTAAAGAACAGAGAGACCTTACTGCATCTCATTCTAACCAAGGCACCTTCAAGCTACAGTGCTTCCATTTATCTTGCTGGAAAGCTGGCAGGTGAGGTAATTGCAGGCGGTCTCTTTTAAGGGGTGAGGAGAGTCCCCCTGCCCCATGGCATTCCTTAAATCAGTCCTCTTTTTGTGATGGGGTGATTGACAAGGCAATGACTTCATGGACTCTCACGCATAGTAAAATCACCATTTTGCTATCATCATGTGATTTGGTGAAATCTTGCTATTAAGTTGGGTTTTCAGTATCTGACCTCACTCAGAATACTGATTATTTTCTGGCACACCAAAAATAACTTAACTCCTACTATCAATGATGAATTTTTTAAAATCCCTGCCTTCAAAAACCAAAACCATGAAGCTGTTTTAACTTTAAAACTTAATTTAAATGACAATTCCCTGCAATGACTCTCCTTCTGTAACCATCATCCTTCCACGGTCTCTCTGCCCATGTAAAATTTTCATTCTGACCCTAGTGACACGTACAAGAGATTTCACTGTGCTTAGAATGAAACGCCACCAAAGCAGTAACAATCTTACCAGACTTTGACAAGAGAAACATTCACAGATTAACACACAGCACAAATATGTTCAGATTCTCTATATTGGGGCAGGCTCGGGAAAGGCAGCATCAAAAGGAATAAAGGTGGGATGTCCCACAAAGAAGATGCATGGGAAGGATTTTTAAAAAGCTGTAGATAATTGAAACAGACATTAAGTATAAAGACTCTCTCATGCCTACAGATTGTACATGATCCTCCCTAAAAATATTTTACATTGCTACATTATGACTTGCCACACATCAAAAGACATATTTGGTTTTGATGGTATCCAATTTAGCATAAGTTAGCTCACCAAAGGATAAATTCAGTCAATACTGGTGGCTTTACTTTCTCAGAGAACTGGGAATAAGTCAGAAAATTTTACTCCCTTGCTTAATTAAATAACTGGGTTTTTTAAAAAGCAAATGAAAGTACTCTAAGCTATGGTTCTCAATACAATTAGCTGATGGTATTAGATCAGCTGCTCATAGAAAGCTGCCAAGCACTGCACACATCTGGGCATCTCTTGCTCAGAAGTGCCCCAGGAGAGCATGAGGACAAACACTGAATCAGAAATAGAGAAGATATTTCAATCAATGAGACCAGTTCAGGTCTCTTGTTTAAGGATTTTAATAGGATACAGTTAATGATTTCTCACTGTGACTTCCCATGGGTTTAAAGCACAGGTTAAAACGCCAGTTCAGTGGTCTTCAAAGAAAAAGTCTCTTAATTATCTTAAAAAGCAGAAATAGCATCACTTCTCCTTTCTAGAACATTAAAATGAAATAAAGCCGTGTACTTTTTCTTTTTCTCTCTTCAACTACACCCTCACCTTTCTAAGGGTTGTGACTTCTTGTGCCAAGTGTGGTGCGAAAGACAGAATGGATATGACTGTTCATTGGTAAATACCACTAAATTTATAAGCTCTACAGAAAAATACAGCTGCAAACACTATAGAAAGTAATTCAGCCCATGCAAATATTTCTAAATATTTACCAAACATGCTCTACTGAAAACTACTGACTTAGCTATTAAAACTTAGCAATGAATTATCAGCCCTCTGTTTCTAATTAACATCCTGGATGTCAAGTATTCAGTGTCATTAGACTCTGGGTTCTTTAGAAACACACTGTAAAATTACTTCACACCTTCCGCCCTTATTTTGGAACTATCATTTTTGGTCATGTGCTATGAATACACCTTGAAATTGATTCGAGAATTGAGTCAATAATTTGACAGACACATACACACAAAAGGAAAATTCTCACAGTGACTGTTTAATTTCTATGATGTTTAAAGGCTTTTTCTTGCATTAACTAGTATTGTAATAGTGTATGTCCAGATACCTACCAAAGTTCCTGCTGCTTTCATTTGTCTAGACAGCAAACGAGTTAAAAGCTCACACTTCCTATCTTAGAGCACATTAAAAAACAAAGCAAAGGCATCAGAAAAACAGAATCCCTGAAAAAAAATCCTTCCAAGCACTAATTGTTAGGCCTTAAGAGTATCCTCTTTCCAAGTTATACATGTGTCACTTTTTATTTAAACAAGTCCAAATACGTATTTATTTCCTCATTATGTGACAGTATATACAGTACACACCCTTTAGATGTACGAAGTCAGCTGGAAAAAAAAGGTTGATGTTAATTTAAAAATAGTTCTAAGCTCCAAAAAACCGTATCAAAAGTCAGAGATAATACAAGAAAAACTAATGGGCCAAAATTCACTTTAAGAGAGGTGGCCAAGAACTATCTTTGGGTGAAATGACTTCCACCTGGTAAGTTTGTGTTATTTCTCAGGCAAAGATTCCATTATGGATAACTCTCATTTTAAGGGAACATTTGTAGGATAATCAGCTACAGTGACACTTTACAAAAGCAAAATTCAGAGTCAGACATACCATTTTAGATAAATGCCATTGTAATGGTTACCTTTTCTTTGATATTTAAAAATCAGCATCTAAAATAAAAGCTATTCTCAAAGGTCCTTGGGTTAAAACTCCTGATATGAAACATGTCGCCATTTTAAACTTAGAAGTGGTAACAATGAGTGTATGAAATATGCATCATAAAAGGGACCTTTTCCCCACTGCACAAGCCTCAAGGGGTTCCTAAAATAGTCTCAGTTTTCAAACTTTTTTGAACAGATTCTCCACTCTTCCACTATTAACAGTCTCAGGAGTTATGTCGACTAGGAAGAACAACAAATAGACCTCTCAACATAGTATGGGCAGTCTTGAACTAAAAAATAATTTGGTACGAAAATGTATTTATAAATTTGTTTTGGGTATATAGAATCTGGGATTTACCTTTATCTGCAAGTAATGTTTCCCTTCTTGGTTAGACTCCCAGGACCAGCCTCAGAAACGCTCATGATTATGGCCCTGAGAATGCTGATTTTAGCAACAACTAATACCACCACTGATCAAGGGCCTTTGAAGTGCCCCAGATATTATGCATATTTTCTTACGTGAGAAAGTAACAGCGTGTTGTTAGCGGCAGTTCGTTGTTCTTACCAGTTAAAATGCTTTTTATATGATTTTATCATACTTAAGTCCAACATGCTTAAGACCCTTCCTGCCCACAAGTCAAGCCCCATGTCAGTGCTAAAACACTAAAAAGACTCCTGTGCATAACTCCTGGCCCTTTTCTATTCCAGGAACAATGATGTTTTGAATACAAATTATAGTGTACTGATGAAATTAAAGCTTTATAACAAAGTGAGATACTGAATAATGTGGGGAAAGGTATTTTTGTACTAGAGTTACCCTTAAGCAAGCCCTACTAAGTTTTGTAGTCGGTGCTGTGGGATGGGTGACAGGAGGTGGAGAAAAAGGAAGAAGGCAGTGTTATGTGTGGATGACCTTTTATATTCATATGTGGACTTGTACACTTGAATGTCCTTCTATCACTGAGTCTCAATGAAGAGAGACAAACCACACAAACGACAATAAAGTGCAGAAAATTCTATGATGGAGGGTGAATTAATAAGTGCTAAGAGGACAGACTGACGGGTAAATGTCCAGGGACTGGCGTTCAGACCAGAAGTAAAGGGCACTCTAGGACAGGTGGTGGGAAGGGGCACGTGACAGGGAGAGAGACAGGAAGCAGACGGGACAATCCAGGAAGGCACAAAGGGCAGGGAAGAGCGAGGGGAGCGCATGCTCATTTCGGGACAGGAGGCACTCGGGATGCCCAGGAGAGAGGCAGGCTGGGCATGGCCTCATGTGCCTATGCCAAGGAACAGGGGCCTACATTTTTAGGAACCAGGGAGTCACAGAGGTCCAGAGAGTGAGTCTTAATATTATTAGAAGAGGAAAACTGTGCAATAGGGTGCCAATGAAGAGACTAAGAACACTTTAAACACAATTAAAATATCGGGTACTATTTTTTCTTTTCTTTCTTTTTTTTTTTTTTTGAGACGGAGTCTTGCACTGTTGCCCAGGCTGGAGTGCAGTGGCGCGATCTCAGCTCACTGCAAGCTCTGCCTCCTGGGTTTAGGCCATTCTCCTGCCTCAGCCTTCCGAGTGGCTGGAACTACAGGCACCCGCCACCACGCCCGGCTAATTTTCTGTATTTTTTAGTAGAGACGGGGTTTCACCGTGTTCGCCAGGATGGTCTCCACCTCCTGACCTCGTGATCTGCCTGCCTCGGCCTCCCAAAGTGCTGGGATTATAGGCGTGAGCCACCGCGCCGGGCCAAATTGCAGGTACTGTTTAAGAATAAATCTGTAAAGTGCTTCTTAAAATATCCGTATATTTTTAGCATTATATAGAATTAAACAAATAAACAACACAATGACAACAAAATTGTCTGAGTAACTCTAGTCAGGGGTAAATAGCAACATGTTTTCTAGATTGCAATAGTTTTAAGGATCGACGTCGTCATCTGACTCATTTCAGGTCCATGTAACAATCAGTGGAAAACATGAGTTGGAAGATATATGCCTTCACCTTAAAACAGCCTAACGGTATCTAAAAACTATGACTAACATACAGTTCTAAAGATTATAGTCTCTTAATTCTATATTCTACTTCAAAACTGCTGGTGATGACTCTCAAGGTATTTAGTTATAAAAAAAAAATCACCTAATAACACTGAGGAAGAGAGATGGGTTTATGGGTTGGTGCTTTACAAACATCATTGCCAGGTATGAACCTATAAATATTAATGATCCATGTGCTCTGAAAGTAAATTGACAAACTAACAAGACCTGTAAATATGTAAGATTTACACTTTGCCTACAGATTCTTGTTTTTATAACTGAAAGTTTACAATAAATCTTCAGGGCAGAAAAGCCATCAACACCACCACTTCCATCTCTCATGGTAAAAAAAACCCCACAACAACTTTACTGTTTATCTTAGAAGTACAATGCTTAGCACTCAGTCTCTAAAAATAAAACAACAAAAAGGCATGAGCCTTCTGGAGACATTTATTTCTTCAGTAGTGTAGCAATAAAATGCTTATAAACATTAAGACTTATAGGAACTGTAAATAAATTAGCAACTTTAAAAAAATTAGGCAGGAGTATTGCTTGAGCCCAGGAGTTCAAGGCTGTAGGACACTATGGTACCTATGAATAGCCTCTGCATTCCAGCCTGACCCCACATAGTGAGATATCATCTCTTGGGGGGGGGGGGACCACAACCTAACAGAAAAACACACAACTTACACACACAACTTACAAATTGTATGGAGTCTACAATGAAAAAAAGAGAAGTTTTACTTGTAGAACATTACTAAACTTGACTATTTTGATATTCCACCCATTCACAGGAACCATAAGAAAAAAATGTATTTATTCTTCATCCTTCACTGAACTTTTTAACTTTCAATTTTGAAATGACTTCAGACTTACACAAAAACAGCAAAGACATTTCTAAGAGTTCTTTTACATCCTTCATCCAGTTTCCCTAACAGCAACATTTCACAAAACATGGCACATTTATCGAAAGTGCAAAATTAACACTAGTACAACACTTAACTAGAGACTTCATTCATATTTTTCCAGCTTTGCCACTTATGTCCTTTTTCTGTTCCAGGACCCAACCCACCATCCATGTTACAATGACTTGCTGTGTCTCCTTAGCCTCCTCCATTCTGTGACGGTTTCCCAGTCTTGCCTTGACATGTTTGAAGAACACTTGTCAGGTATTTTGTAAAATGTCCTTCATTTGCACATCTTGGTGTGTTCTCATGATGAGACTGGGCTTACAGATTTTGGGGAAAAATATCACAGAAGTGAAGTGTCCTTCATATCGTACCATAGTGGAGAGGTCAGCATGACGATGTCAACATGACTCACCACTGGTGATGTTAGCCTTGGTCACTTGGTTTAAGGTGGTGTCTACCAGGTTTCTCCACTGTTAAGTTACAATTTTTCCCTGTCCATACTCTACTCATGAAGGGAGTCACTAAGTCCAGCCTACACTCATGGGAGGGGAATTAAGCTCCACCTCCTAGTGAAAGAAAATCAAAAATTTTGTGGATGTATGTAAAAACTAGACAAGAATAAACATTTTGGGCGATATATATGAAATTATGCATGTATCCTAGTAGAAAATTTGTATATTTTCATTAAAATCATTTTTAAGACTTCTGAATGCTTTAGAAAAGTAGAGAATTCTGAAACTTTTTCCATAATTAGCTTAACTAGATTACACATGGAAATGTTTCATGAAGACTATTTTTATATTTTAAAATCAAATTCAATAAATGCAGTACTCCCACAAAAGTCAAAACTTAAAACCATGCATTTTTCTTATTTTCTGTTATGATTCATAGATTCACTTAGATAAGAGGTTTCCAAAATGAGTTGTTTTTCATTTTTGTACAGGGGCAGCTGGTCACTTAATACCTCAAGTGCTAGCACTCAAGTGCAATTTTACATAATAATTTTTTCCAAGAGCATATAACCACTTTATAACATGTTACTTCAAAAACTTCAAAAGGAGGTGGTCATAAACCTATTCAGGGTCTCAGAAAGAAACTTCCATTTCCAATAATAATAACCATGATGATAAAGAAAATAATAATAATAACAATAAGGACTTGAACGAGCACTGGACACCCAGTGTGTTTCACACTCAACCATACTACCTCTCCATAAGAGCCATTCATACACCACGCCATGATGTTACTATACCTCACCTGTATAAATAACTACTCTGTTCCCTAGAGCGTGTTCCCAGGCTCTAGAGTAGGATAAAAAATTTCCTCTGATAATCACTTCACTCCACTATAAAGGGTCTCAAAGACAGCGTAAAATAAGACATGGGACTCCTAAAGGCACAAGAGTAAAATTCACATTTCCTTTGCACTGTAATACTTTTGAACAAGGGACAGACCTAAAGAACTTGACCCATTAGCCCATCATATTGCCTAATTTATCTTTATCCAGGTAAATTCTATATCCAGACAAGTAAAACTGCACTTAAACTCTGATCAATAATCTGTAAATTGGCTGGGCGTGGTGGCTCATGCCTGTAATCCTAGCACTTTGGGAGGCAGAAGTAAGCGGATCATCTGAGCTCGGGAGTTCGAGGTCAGCCTGGCCAACACGGTGAAACCCCATCTCTACTAAAAATACAAAAATTAGCCCAGTGTGGCGAGGCACAACCGTAATCACAGCTACTCAGGAGGCTAAGGCACGAGAATTGCTTGAACCCAGGAGGCAGAGGTTGCAGTGAGCTGAGAGCACGCACCACTTAGTTCCAGCCTGGGTGACAGAGTGAGACTCTGTCTCAAACGAACAAACAAACAAACAAAAAACAATCTGCAAATCTCTGGAAGGTGCTGTGAAGCTTTCTTGCTACATCTTATTCTGCTCCTCTAATGAAACCTGCTTCTCAAAGGCACGCAATCAATGTTCAAGTTTTCTTTTTGATATTTGTATGGGATCATAACAGTGTTCTTTTTGTTTTGGGGGATGGGGATGATTACAATAGAATTCAGGCTCTGGAACCAGACAGCTGCTAGTCAGTTTCACTCACTCGGAGGACTTGGGCAAAGGCCTGAGACACAGTCAAACCCTACTGGCCTCCACTCCACTTCTATGTGTAGCACGTGGATAATAAATAATTTACTCACAGTGTTGGGAGAGTTAACTGAGTTGCTGTAGATAAAGCAGCACTAAGCATGATCTGTCTGATACCAAGATCTGTGCTCATTAAATATTTACTGTGATAAAGGTGTTAGAATAATAACATGGCAGCTAACTCCTCCAGCAGGAACTGTGGGGTAAGAGTGGTGTAAAATCAGGTCCTGGTGCAATATTTCTTCACCTAACCTTAAAGCAAGCCCCCTAAATTCGCTGAGAATACTTAATTTCACCATGCCCAAAATAGGGAAAATAACATTTATGCCACAGTGAGAATTAAATGCAATTGTGAATCTGAAACATTAAGCATACAATAAGTGCTCAATAAACAGTGGCTATGTATAAATGCATACATCCACATATAAACACAATTCAGACACAGACTGTTTTTAAACACTGCTTATAAGGTAAAACACATTTTGAGTAAAGAACGTGCAAATGACTTGTAGAAAAATATCTCACTTAAAAGATGGGGTGAGTAGGGCCAAGCACAGTGGCTCATGTCTGTAATCCTAGCACTTTGGGAGGCTAAGGCAGGCAGATCTCCTGAGGTCAGGAGTTCGAGACCAGCCTGGCCAACATGGTGAAACCCTGTCTCTACTAAAACTACAAAAATTAGCCAGGTGTTGTGGCGGGTACCTGTAATCCCAGTGACTCAGGAGGCTGGGGCAGGAGAATCTCCTGAACCTGGGAGGCGGAGGTTGCAGTGAGCTGAGATTGTGCCACTGCATTCCAGCCTGGGTGACAGAATGAGACTGTGTCTCAAAAACAAAAACAAAAACAGAAAAAGATGGGGTGAGTAAATAGTGGTGGCATAAATGCATCCCATTCTTTATCAAATATTTATCAGATAATTATGTGTTAGGCAAACAGTTACATTAACAATCAATATTATACTAAGTAAATGGCCTTTGGCACTTCTTTAAAGCATATAAATACTACACACCAAAGACAGCACTGACTAGAGAAGGGAACCAGCCCAGGTTGCAAAGCCTTGGTTCAAGTCTTTGCTGTAATACTTCCCAGTGGTTTGACATTGGGCAAGTGATTCCACATCTCTAAGCCTCAGTTTCTTCACCTATAAAATGGATCTTTGTCTCAAAGAAGCAGAGAAAACTAAATGAGTTAAAGAATCCATTTAATATATGTTAGTGATTATTCTGATTTTTGTTTTATAATATCACATAGTATTAAGATAATTTAAAACAGGAAATAAGGAAACTGGACATTGTAACAGCAGTAAGTTAGAAACCATCTAAATCTCAGTTTAGTAGTGAGCAATTTAAAAGTATATAGAAATTATTAAAAATGTATGTTATATTAATATAAACAGTATAATTTTATTGAAAAGATTGAATGAAAATCCAGTAACAACAGAAAATAAACAGCATAAAGATTGTATGAACATGCGGGCTTATTTATACACAAAATACACTTGTGTAGATGTGCCTTTTAAAATGCCTAACAGATATAGACTGGTGCTGAATAAAATATTAACAGTACTGATTTGGGGTGATCAGATTTGGGAGGATTTTCACTTCCTTCTTTGTATTTGAGAATTTACCAACTGTATAAATACTGAAGCTTTTTTGGTAAAGGAAATAAAACGAAAGGGGACCCTGGAGATTCTAACACATAACCACAGCACAGCTTAATGAAGAGAATATTAACTTACGCCCACTCGAAGGTGAACAACAAATCCTGTTTGAAAGATGGGAAACAGATGAATAGCAGTAGCATGAAATCACATTAGTATTTTCAGAATAGATGTTAAAACTCCATGAAGACGTATACAATAAGGAAATGATAAGATCAAGTTGGACGAAGAAAAAATTCTGCTCATATGCATACTTTGCACATTTGATCAAGCTAATATTTTTAATAACATTTTCTTTATGGTCCCCGTTTAGCAAGTCTGTAAATACCTGAATAAGATAGCTGACAGCTGAGGAAAACTTCTAAAAAATCAGATTTTGGGTAAGTAGAAAAAAGCAAAAGTCTAAAGACGGGTTTTAATAGGATGGCCTTTTGATATACCAGCCCCAGTCTAACAAGCCAACCTTCCCCAAAAGACAAACAAACAAATTCAGACATAGGAACTTCTAGTTAAATGGGTCACAGAAGCTGGCAACTTGAACTTGAAGATTCTCAGAAGAAACAGAAGTCACATGCCTATCAATACTTTACACTGACTTTATAAAATAAATTGTTACTCTGTCACTGCTGGCAACTCTTGGAATAGGACCAATTATCCAGAAACAATGAATACCACTGCTTCAGGGATAGGCAGCGCCTGTGCCCGGAATAACTCCTCAACAATCCTGTCAATGGTCTCATTCTAAGAGTTACATGCTTAATGTTTGTATGTTTGTTTGTTTTATTTTGTTTTACTTTCAAAGAAAATTACAATTTTTAAGACAATTCTTTGTGAACTGACGCTTTTAAAGATCCTGTTTCATTTGGAAATTGTAGAAGTCTTAAAATAATGAAATGGAGTGGAAAGAGTATCCTAAAACTATAACCTGGAGTCCATTTGTCCTACTGAGCTCACTTTTTGCTCTTAGGACGTGTCACCACGTGAGATTGTTTAGGAGCACCACGGCAGTCCATCAGTCTGCAGAGTGTGATGGGACCTTCCGTGATATGCCCTTGTGTGGAGTGCACCTGCCTCTTCTTGCCTTCTGTATCCTGTCCTCTTCTGAATTTTTCTCAACACTGCCAAGTAGATAAGACATTGTACTAAGGATAAAATGAATTTTGGCTCTGAGAATAAAAGCAGCATCTTTAAACATAAACATATGAAGATTGATAAACGTTACTTAGAAATTAAAAAGAAGAAGAGTGAAGGAAAAAAATGTAAAGCTACGAGGAGCACAGCAATCTGCTCCAAGCTGCACGAGTGCCAGTTTGTGGGCCCCAGGGCTCGGCAGGATTTCTCTGTACAGTGCCAAACTCCAACAATATTGTTATGGTTAGAAAGGAATTTCTCACAAGAGCTAACAAAGGCAGAAGGTCATAAATAAACCCAGCAGGATTGCCTTGTCAGTTCTCATTATTAGCGCTGCGGGCGTTTGCTTTTCTATGGGCTTCTTACAGGTTCATTTAAGTGTAAGAGTTCCTCCTCAAAAATTCACATGCTCGTAAATAAAACTGTTCCTAATCTAGCAAAGTAAAATACTTGAAAAGTAAGAAAATAAGTAAGCAAGTAAATAAACAAACACATAAAGGCCAGGAGACCTGCAAAGGGCGAGGGATACTGCCGCACACCCCGGAACTTCATACCTGAACTCCTGGCCTGATTGACTACCCTTAGTACTGACCACAAGAATTGTCTGAAGAATTATATCTGGGCAGGAAGCGATGCTGAGCTCCTAAACTGATGCTGACATATGTTATAAACTGAGCAAAGCACAGCTGTGTGATCATTACTGTAATTATGAACTGACATTCAGTGTTAACTTTATTTTACCGAAGATTTTTAACCAGTAACAAAAAAGGAGGTGTCAGTATATTAGCAATAGAAAGAGATGTTGATATTTAGCAATTTAGAATTATCAAAACTTAACAATAATTCCAATACAGGTTTTTATTCAAAGGAGAAAAGATCTCATAGACTTCATTTCATGTACTACTAACTAAAAAATATATCTTTTAGCAATAAGAGAAATATATTTTATCTTTCTTTAAAAAAAGAAAATGAACAATTTAAGGTAACACAGCTTATTATTCTTTAAAAAAAAAAAGAGAGAAACACATTGGAAAACAAAATAGAAAAAAAATCATCAGTAGTGCCACTATTCAGAGCTATCTAAATTGTAAGTTTGTCCTATTTCCTTCTAGTCTTTTTTCTTAGGTATAGACAACATATCTTTACGCATAATACGTATGTAAAAACAGCTATGATATCAACTGACCTACTTGCTATCCTCTATCAGGAAAAATGAATTACATCATGTCTTTTAAAAGAACAACTACAGCCGGGCGCGGTGGCTCAAGCCTGTAATCCCAGCACTTTGGGAGGCCGAGACGGGCGGATCACGAGGTCAGGAGATTGAGACCATCCTGGCTAACACGGTGAAACCACATCTCTACTAAAAAATACAAAAAACTAGCCGGGCGAGGTGGCGGTTGCGTGAACCTGGGAGGCAGAGCTTGCAGTGAGCTGAGATCTGGCCACTGCACTCCAGCCCGGGCGACAGAGCGAGACTCCGTCTCAAAAAAAAAAAAAAAAAAAAAGGAACAACTACAGTTTCCAACGAAAAATGTTATTCCTATAGGCTAGGACGTTGGAATGCCACTTCATGTAGTCACCTAGTCAGTCCTAGAAGCTGAAGTGTTAAGTACTGTTATGTTACAAAGAAAGGTATGTTTGCAGGATTCCTTTCCACTAGCTTGCAACCTCTCATTACCTACCACTCATGATCATTAGTGTCAAGCTGATACTGATTCTTCACAGGAAAAAGGCTCCATGTTTGCTTGAGGCACTGGCAATTGGTCTATGCTCTGAGCATTCAAACAGGACTGCCCTTGAATAACATAACATTACTGGTACAAGGAACATGAATACATGCTGAAGCAAAGGGAATTTAAATGTTCAAGAGTGGCAAAAAACCGAGAGGCCTCGCTTTACATTGGTGAGGAAAAGTTGGTTTTGTCAGAGAACATTTCTGAAGCAGCTAAGTAACTGTATTAACTGTAGCCTACCTACAAGAAATTAGTAGCGTTAAATTTGCAATAGGTTGCAAACATCATATTAAATTTTATTAGATTAATGGCTTTATAACCAGGTGGCCCATGGTTGACAATGAGAGCCATAAACAGTCTTCAGGAACTTGCTACTGAATATTCTGACAACAGCAATAAATAGTAAAAGCAAGGTTCCCATACCTGACACACTCGGGACATGAATAATATAAAAAATAAATGGAGCTATATTTAGACTTGTGACAGCTGACCTATGCTATTCTCAGCCAAACTAGACATTGTCAATTCTTACAGCAGTTTAGCAGATGTTAAGGGGGCTCACACTTGAGTACAGAAAAAGAAAAAAAATAACCACAGTATTTCAGATAAAAACGTGATAGAAGGTAAACATTAAAATGTGGGGGGAGGCTAAATTTCACTCAGAAGAGAAACACTTATAACTGCACAGAATTTTCAGAACTGAAAGAAGACCACAGTAGATATTTACTCCTATTCTGTGTTTTCGAAATGTGAAACAGAGGTCCGGAGAAGCTACGTTATTCAGATCAAAACTACGCACAGGTTCTACAAACAGAGACTACATTAGGAAGCAGCTTCTAGATATATTCATTAACAGCATCAGCGCAGCTATTGATAGCTGCATCCAAGAGGGCAGAGGATGTTTTTGTGTGCACCTGTGTACGCACGTGTGTGAGAGGGCGTATGTCTCTAGTTAAATGCATTCTCTAACAGTTATTTCACACTATGTAAGCACATGACGATCTCAAAATCTTGTTTCATTTAGTAAAAATGTAACTTTGTAAGTGATAAAAGGAAGAGCAAAATGCAAAACTATGCAGCAGAAATGTCACAGTATGCATAAAAGCAAGATACACCTTGATAGATCCTTTGGTGACTTAAAATAGATCTCTTGTTTTCTAATTTCCTCCCTTTGATGGGTCTCACAGAATGTTTTCTCCAGTTCTCCAAATGCTTGGACTTGCAAACATATTAATATTTAGTGTATCTCCTTGTGGGTGATCCCCAACAGCCTGTGTTGTGCACAGGTCCATAAACCAAGAGTCCATCATCAGATTCAGCTGAAGACAGCTACCTCCCACCAACACAGGCAGAAGAGAATGTCTTCATTATGTGCCTACCTGACCTGTGCAGGAGCCCCACCTCTAATACAACATAAAAATTCATGATTAAGTTCAGAGGGAATTTAAAAACCAATAAGTAAAATGTATTTTATCATGAATGCTAATAATTCTGCTCGAATTGATAAGGCAACGGATTTTTGTTCTGTCGGCTGATTCCCCATGGGATGTACAAGAGTGAAATATAAGAGAACCAAATTGTGAAGACCGAATGTTTTGTGAAATCACAGTCCATGAAGGAAATCATCTGTGATCTAGCACAGTTCTCAACTTACAATGGATCCCTGGTGCCACTGGATGTGATAAATAGTTTATTTTATAAAGTTCTGAAGTTATCTATAACTGTTTTAGGTCTTAAACATATGGGGTATGGCACAAACTGAATTCAAATTCCTGAGAACAGTTGACTGTGGAATTAACTGCACCTACAGAGAAGCTGACCATGTATACTCCGCAATTACATATGGCAGGATACAGGAAGAAAGGGCGAATAAAGGGACAAGACGAAAATGGGGAAAAAGAGCGAAAGACAGAAAAACACAGGCACTGCACAATATGCAGAACAAGTGCATATTATAATACTTTCTGTATGAATAAACAAACAGGTCAATGACCACACACGAGGAAAAAAGCAAGGAAAGTAGACAAAGGGTCAGGCAGATCCAGCAAATAATCAATATTATTGAAAACCTTAACCTATCACTGCTAAGCTAAATGATACAGGAAACTCTACATGCACATTTGAGTGGAAGAACCTTTGTGAGAAGCAAAAAAAGGTGGCCCTGTGGTCAAGATGCAGCCCCATACAACCATGGTTCCTCTGTGGAAGGAAACTGTACCCCGTTCTCAGGAATGAGGGGAGCAGGGAGACTCTTGTCTTAGCAGAGTGCACCAGGCCAGTTTCAAATCCCATTTTTTCTCAAGAAATTAACACCAGATGCGCTGTCCCAGTGACCCTGCGTGGCACTAGTAGATGGCCTGTATTTCCCTGACAAATGAGCAGAGCTTAGTGGTTAGGAGCATGGGTTTTGGGACCTGAACTTGGTTCACTCCTTACTTCTACTGGTTACTAGCCATTCAGCCTTAAACACTTGACTTAGCTCTGAGACCTCAATTTCTTCATTGATAAACTAGTAAAAATACTGCTAAAATCTTTGTTTATAATGATATAGAAGAAAGCCTTGGAATCTCTTTGGCAAACAGTGAGAATAAATAATAGCACTTTTTGCTTTTTTATTCAAACCATCTTTTAATGTCATTTAATCCTGACAGCCCACTCAATAAGTAGGGACAACTAACTGCATTTCATACACAGGAAATAGATTCAGAGGGTGAGGTGGTTGGGCCATGATTTCAGTCCAGCTCTCTGTCTTCAAAGCCAGTTTTCAACGTTCTGAAGTCCACTCCTCTAATACATGTTTTTCTCCTTTCTACTCCCACACCAAAGGAAAAAAAAAAAAAAAAAAAAAAAAAAAACAAGCCAGAGAAAGAAATTTAAAAAAATTGTGCTCTATCAGTGTTTTCCAGGAGGTTCACAGTTTTTCTGAAATTAAAATCATTTAATAATTCAAGTGCATCTCCTTCCTCTCCTAGCAAAACAAGTATTATTTTTGCTTTGATGGAAAATGAAATCTCTCCCACTGAAATAATTACCTCCCAGATCTTCCACTGGAACAGAAAATGGCAAAACACCACTCCCAGTATCCTAACGAAGGGACTAAATGATTCTATTATTTGGAACAAAGGACCACCATGAACTCAGACATAAGCTATCCGTTAAGGGCTATAATATCATCATACAAGCAAGACAGTGTTTTGGCCCAAAAATGTCATTAAAATTAAAACTTTCTTCATTGAGATATTTATATATTTAATGGAAGATACTTTAAAACTAATTGTGCATTATATTTTATATTTAATTGTCAGGAGACCATTTAAAATTCTGAGATTACATACAGTCCTCAGAAAACAGTAATTACAGAAAGAAGAAGAGTAAAACCAAAATAGAAAAGAATTGAACTACACCTTTTCTTCCTTTCTGTAATTTTTAAAGGGTAACTCTTGAGTAACTGATTTTGAAAGCAAAGGATACTCTCTTCCATGACGTCCATCTTGTCTAAAATTTCTTTTAGTTACTATATGAAACAGTAAAAACTGATAGTGACAGAAACTTCTTGAATAAGTTCTGTGTTTTCTTCACACAAACCCTCTTATATTTTAAAGTGAAGAAGTAAGATTGTTTTCTGTAGGCAAGACTTAAAAAAAAGGCTTACCATTAGTGACCATCAGCGATTGGGAATTTAGCTGACTTGGATTCAGACAGTGTGGTGGGGTTGGGGACGGATGGGTAAATTCAGACAGTGTGGTGGGGGGTGGGGACCGATGGATAATGACTCAAAAGAGGCATAAGGGGGCTTTGGGGTCCTGGTGGTGCTTCTGAACTAAGTACTGATTACACAAGTGTGTTCATGTTGAGAAAACGTATCAAGCTGTACATTTAAATTTGTGCATGTCCCTGTATTTATGTCACGCTTCCACAATATTTACATTAAAAAATGGACTTCTGCACAATGACAGCATAGTCATTTGTCATGGCATTAGAGGAAATAAACCAGCCATCACCCAAATCCTTATGGTCTTATTTCATCCTGATAGGTCAGCACTAATGTGCGCTGAACTCTTCTTCAGTATTCTCCCTGAAAATATGACCTGCTCTCAGAAAAGCAAGAAGTCCAATTGAAACGGAAGTTCCTATGGGTAGGTAATGGTTTGACCCCTGATCCCACTACCACGATTGTTCCAGTTCTCTAATGATTTCTCTGCAGGGGTCATTTACCAGTTCTGGGTCAAAGACCAACAAGCCCATTAAGTCAAGGGGTCACCCAAGCAGTGCTGGATGTATTTGAAAGTAACTGTAAAATAAAGGTACCTTTCCTCAATTAGAGACGGTTTCTGAATTTAAAATAAAAGTATAAACCACATCATCATCATCATTTATATTAACGAATTCAGAGGCATACACATATGGAATGATAGATCCCCATTATGGTACAGAACCAGTAAATACCCAGAGCCAAAGTAGTTTTGGCTTAAAGAAAGAGAAGCAATTTTACCTTCCTATCTTCAGTAGTATCACGTTTGAAAGCATTTTTCATTTCTCTCTCAGATTTTCCTTCAAGTTTTCATTACTTTGAACTTCTTTTAACTTACATTCCTCATGACTTCGACCAGCACGGTTATATATGGGTTAGATAGGGACTTGGAGAGGTGAATTCCCCCAAATATGATAAAATGCTGCTTTAATACTCTTTTAACTTAAACACTACTTCCTTACTTTCATATCTATAAATATAACTATTTGCAAATAATAATTTTTGTTAAACAAACTACTCCAGTAGAGAATGGGTTGAGCCATTTGGACTTGGAAATGGAGTATCTGTTAGAATTATAGTCAGTTCCTAATAAAACAACAAAAGACAGTAACTTCTTCTACTGCGTATTTGTCCTGAAGAGGAAGGAAAGGGAGTAGTCATCAAAAAAAGAGGGAGAGAAAGTGAGAGCCTGGGCTGAAGGGCAGGGGGCAGGCCAAGGTTGTGGCTGGGATGCACGCAGTATGAGGCAGAGGCCAGAGCCTGGGGTTAGAAGCTGGATCCACCAGGGCGGAAGCTCTAAAGTATAATCCACTCAGCTGGTCAGGAGTGGGTGTGGGGACAGTGGGGCATGACACTCGTCAGGCGCAGCAGCGAGAGGGGCATTTGGAAGTGTTCTCAGTGCATCCAGCCGGGGTTGTGCGTTTTCCACTTGACGGACTTTGTATTGGGTTACAAGTGCTCATGAATAAGAAGCATTGGAAGAGTAAAAATTAAAACAAATCAAGTCTTCACTGTTCACTGGGAACAATGATACACTCAAACCATAGAAGAAACCCTAAGAAGAATGTTTCTACATCATCATAAAAGCTGAGCATAGGTTCTAAGTGTTTTATTTTGCTCTTTAATATTACAGACTAAACATGCGTCTGGAGAAAGGAGCTTTAGATTCTCACGAAAAAGAACTATTCCTGTTCAGCAGACATATGCAAAGTTAGCTTAAAGAGCAAGGCCAACTCCTAAATTGGCAGTACCTATCATCAGACCAGATATACTCAGCTCAGGAAAAACTGTTATCAGTCAAACGAGGGGCTGATCAGCCAGGGAAGAATCTCAGAGGTGCTGCAAGACAAAGATGACAATGGGGGAGGGAATCCAGGCCAGTGAACATTAGAGATGACTGCACAACCAGAATGGGATTCCTACTGTGGAGATGCAGGTTTCCGGCTAGCCTAGTCGGATGCCGCAAACCTTCCGATTATTTAACCACCCCATGTTCTGATGCCCCCCTCACAGACTGGCCTCTCCCTGCGGAGCTCGGCCTGCAGGTAGAGCACAGCGGTGCCAATCAGGGTGGTCCGTGAGTCTTCATCTGAGAGGGGTCATCTATCTCTCAGTATTCTCCTGGTAACATTGGTTTCTGAGTCTTGTAAAATAGAGAACTAGACCTTGGTCTTAAAGACATTTGCTAAAGGAATGTCACCCTGTGATAAGTCATGAAAAACTAAAACCCTCCCTGATAACACACTAGCCATTTGGATGTTGTACAAGGACTAGATTGTCAGGTCTATCCACTGGCAGTAATTCCATACATAACAATAACATTGAGAAGTCTCACTCATTAGAAGTACATTTCATATGAGTTTTATATTTTACACACATTTTATGTTGGTAACTCACACGTGCCTGGTAAGTTAACATACTATTCTTCCACACTCAATTCTTCTGGTATAATAGAATTAAACTCACCTTCTATAGACAAGTCAAGCAATAGCACAACTATCTAAAAACATAGCTAACAGAGGAAGAAATGGCCCCTGTGATACGCATCTTGGTGTGGAAAAGGCACTGGCTTTTTCTTAGCTGCATGCCCCCACTGTATCAGCTACCTAACCTGTAAGGCTGTTTCCTCCTTTGTCAAAGTGGCATGATACCACCTGCCTCTTAAGGTCATGTGTTAAAAGAAATGCAGAGCATCTGGTATTTGCTTGCTGCTCCGTAAGTGTAAGACCCCCAGCCCCCACCCCTTCTACCCTTACTCAACATTTCACACTGGCATGAAAAAATGGCTGGTGGCTCATTTACCTGTCCTGGAAACTGTCCTCTCTCCCTTGGAACTTGATGGTAATCTAAGATTCAAATGTTTAAAAGAAAAAAAAAGGGAAAAGCCACTACATTAAAGATTCTCTACATTCTTCAAATCCAAGATGAGGATGGTCAGTAGGATCCATCCGTCCTCATTCTGAAAAGTAACTTATTTCTTTAAAATATATTTTAGGCTGGGTGTGGTGGTTCACGCCTGTAATCCCAGCACTTTGGGAGGCTGAGGCAGGTGGGTCACCTGAGGTCAGGAGTCCGAGACCAGCCTGGCTAACATGGTGAAATCCCATTTCTACTAAAAATACAAAAAATTAGCCGGGTATGGTGGTGCACACCTGTAATCCCAGCTGCTCGGGAGGCTGAGGCAGGAGAATCGCTTGAACCCAGGAGGCAGGGGTTGCAGTGAGCCAAGATCGCATCATTGCACTCCAGCCTGGGCAACAAAAGCAAAACTCCATCTCAAAAAAAAAAAAAAAATATATATATATATATATATGTATATATGCATATGCATATACATGTATGCATATATATATTTAAAACATACCACATTAATAGATGCTAACAAACACCACAGGAGGAAGGCAAGAAGCGAGTGCTCATCGGACCACCGTCATCAGTTTCTTATGGTACCCTGTCCTCATACCTTCTATGAATATACAAGGGAAAATTTAAAAACCAAACTTCTGTCTACAGCAATTAACAAAAGGAGAAACAGGCCATGTGCGGTGGCTCACACTTGTAATCCCAACACTTTTGGGAGGCCAAGGTGAGAGGATTGCTTGAAGCTAGGAATTCAAGACTGGCCTGGGCAATATAGTGAGACCCCATGTCTACAAAAAAATGCAAAAAATTAGCTAGGCATGGTGGTATGTGATTGTGGTCCCAAGTACTTGGGAGGCTGAGGCAGGAAGACTGCTTGGAGGCTGCAGTGAGCTATGGCGCCACTGTACTCTAGCCTGGGTGACAGAGGGAGGCTCTGTCTCTAAAAAAAAAAAAAAAAAAAACAACAACAAAACAAAAGGAGAAACAGAAACAGGGGAACACACAATAGGAAGAGAAAGCAAAAGAATCTTGTAGCTGTGTACTTGGAAAAGTAGATTCGGCTTATCATGACTGCTTTTTGTCAAACATTTTATTATCTCCAAAAAGTGACAGCAGTGACAGCACGCATGGGCTGTCTTTAGCTCCTTTCATTTTTGCTGTCTCGCTTTTCCCACTGCAAACTCAGTGGTTATTAGCTGCCGGAAAAATTTACCATGGTGATTCTTCCATAAAAATACTTTCCTCCTACCACACGATGCACATTTGGAAAAAAACATGGCATAGACATCTCAGTTTAATTGTTCTTAATTGGGTCGTCTGAAAAACAAAAACAGGCTTTTTTATGCTGTGAAAAAATACACAAAGGGTGGAATCAGCTATCTTTTTTATTTCCGGTATATTATTTAAGGAATGGTACAGAGTAGGCACTTTATTTGGATGGATTAGAGTCCTCAGAAAAAATATGGGAACTCAAATTTGTATTTCAGAGAAATAACAAGTTTTAAGTGTATGTGCTATGCAATATTTGGACTTTCACTAAAATTTTATTCATTGCTTATGTGAAAATTCGACTATAACTGGGCAATCTTTTTTTTTTTTTTCTAAATCTGACAACCCTGAGATGGTAAAAGCAGTAATAACCATGAGTTAAAATACCCACGCCCAGTGCCCAAACTCCTCCCCACAACTGTGAGATGTCAAGCAGGGGACTTCACCTCCTGGCTCTTCTGTTCTGTTCTCTATGAAATGGGATATCACCTGCCACACCTGGCAGGGTTGACATTAAGAGCACTTCCACATGCTCGGTACCATTCTAGGTGCTGCTGATAAGTAATGTAACTCTATCTTCACCCTTTTTGAGATACTTAACTATTATTGCTCCCATTTAAAATTTTACTGTTATAATTGCCCTTAATGCAAACAGCTAACAAATGTAAATTCAAATGCAGCTAGGCTCTTAATGCAGTAAAAATAAATATACGATAAAATGAAGAAAGACACAAATAGGAGATATTACAATTAAAGAATTAGAAGGAATTAAACTCTGACAGAAAAAAAAAGAAAAAGATCGCCTCAGTTGAGGGGACAGCCAGAGTCAAGAGTCCACAGGAGGTGAGACAGACCACAGAAGACCCTCTGCCCATCCAGAGGTGCCACAGCAGGTTGCGGGGTGGGGAGTGGGCAGGGCACTCCACTCTGCAGCATTTTTTAAAAAGGCTGAAAATAAAAAAGACCAGCAGCACCATGGGGAAGAAGCTGTAAAAGATCATTTGTGAGTTAACTAACCATAGATGGGCAAAATTAACCTTGGTGTGGACAAGGAATTTGTTGAGATGGAAAGGAAGGACAGCCCAGAGAAGCTGAGAAGGAAAAAATAGCAGGGGGTTAAGGACTGAATCAAAAATGTGTAAAGTAAACCATCAGCAGATATTTATTAGCATCTCAGGATCGTGAATCTGTGCCAAGACAGCATGGTCGGGCTCTTGAATGTGATGAGACAATGAAAGAATAGTAAAAAAAAAAATAGTTCAGATTTTGCTTCACATATATTAAAATGCTTTCAAAATAACTTTAAATCTGTATGTTAACCAGATTGAAACTTTGTTGTTGTGTGTGAATTTGTTGTTATTGAAAAGTATTATTTAAGAAAAACTACTAGTGAAACAAGTGACATTGGAACACTATTTATTCTTCTATGGCACTAGACCTTGGAATTTTACATTTATTAATCAAAGTATGTAATGTTTGTGTTTGCATACAAATACACACTACTTTGCAAATAATTATTAATAATTATTTTTGTTCCAGATAATCTTTAAAAATTGCCTACTATACCCTATTACAATGCAAAAATTGAACACTCTCTGCTTTACCGTCGTATTGGTTTCTGAATTCAGAGCCGAGAGGCACTATGCTATATAATTTACCTTAAGAACTGTCTTTATCGACTGATGGATTGTTTTCCCAGATGTGGACTTATCAGTGGTCTCTTTAGTACTGGTATCTAGACAGGGAGTTGGCAGTAAAATTCCTGTTTCACTAATTACATTCTTTTCCAAAAGTTCACCCTGCCTCGGTGTCCAGGTAATTGCAATTAAGTCAGGAATCTGGTAATTAGAAATTCAAGTGCCCTGCCAGGAACAATACACTTCCTCTTGACGTGCTGCCCACAAGAACTAATTCACTTGGAAAGGACAGAAGCTGATGTGAAGTGGCAGTGTAGATGTTGATTAAGCAACAAGCACTGAAATAAATGTTTCCCCTCCTTGTTCTAAAACAAAATGCATTCTATCTCATTTAAACTCCTAGAAAGCATTTTTGTAAATTCTGAAATGCACAGACAAAAGCATAATCACTAATACTCTCAGAAAAGCTTGCTCTCTCTCCCTCACAAAATCTTTCCCAGGCCAGGCAAGGGCTTTAGAGCCCACCAGGTCTCCCAGGCAGTAGAAGTGGTGTGCTAAGGAAATTTAGGATCACTTGTATCTTGCTAATCATTGTTTAACCCCAGAGCTTTCCACAGGGCCTGGTCCACTGAAAACAATTAATAAATGTTGAGTAAACCAGTCTCAGAACCTCTTTGTTAATACTCTAATCTCAGAAATCTTTTGGTAAAATATAAGAATAAACATTTGTTTGACTTACCAATAGATTAATTTCCATTACATGAATCAGACTCTTAACAAACCTCATATTCTGCAGTATATTATCAACTATTTACAAAGAATTCACTAAGTAATGAAGATTTCAGGTAAGAAAGGAAAACACAAACACAGTAAGTAACTTTATCTCTCTAAAAAGCAAGGGCCTAACTGATTCTTTAAACCATTTTCTAGCTAATGGAGTAGTTTCACCAGCTTCTTTTATTCCTGACATCACATAACTCTATTATATAACAAACTGTTAAACATGATAATGTAAAACTTCCATTTATACATCAATTTACAATTTTCCAAGCACTTTCACATTTTCTCATGATTCTAAAGATACACAACTAATCAGTATATCATCTCTTAAGTCTTTCTCAAGCCAACAGATACCACATACTGTTGATAAATGAATATATTTTAATTTAAAACAAAAAAAATTTTCCAAACTAAAGTACCTTTGGCTATAACTCATCTCATTGAAACATCTAGGCAAGGTGTTTTAGGGCCTCCAAGTCTTTCCTACCAAACTCTTCAGCCCCAGCTAGATCTGCCTATTCATTTCGGCCTGTCTGTGAGGCTACTCTCCTCCGCAAGGAGCTAAGTCAAATCTCCTTCAATGCCTGATCACCCCAGACCACATGGTATTTTCCCTCTTCTGTGTCATCTTAATCACATATCGCTGGTCAGGTGCTACCCAGCCCCATCTCTCCAACTGCATTGCCAATGATGAGGGCCAGAACCACGTCTGCGACCGCTAGTGTCCTCATCACCCAGCACAGGTGAGTGAGGCAGGAAGATGCTGTGAGCCACAAGCTGTCTCCCGCGGATCACATGGCTTGCTTCCATGCACATCAGGCCATATGAAAGAGGGTGACTGACTTCACAGTTGCAGGAAATAAATAATTTGGCACAAAGATCAAGATAAAGTAGGGCTGGGCGTGGTGGCTCACGACTGTAATCCCAGCACTTTGGGATGCCGAGGCGTGTGGATCACATGAGGTCAGGAGTTCAAGACCAGCCTGGCCAACATGGTGAAACCCCGTCTCTATTAAAAATACAAAAATTAGCCTGGCATGGTGGCATGTACCTGTAGTCCCAGCTACTCAGGAGGCTGAGCCAAGAGAATCACTTGAACCCGGGAGGTGGAGGTTGCAGGGAGCTGAGATCGTGCCACTGCACTCCAGCTTGGGCAACAGAGTGAGACTTTGTCTCAAAAAAAAAAAAAAAAAAAAAAAAAAGCCAAGATAAAGTAGTTTGAGAAACAGTTGCTGATAATAATTTAGAGAAAAGCCTGATGGCGTTCAGGTGGTCATCTGAGCATATCTGAACTTTGTGGCCCTACTGGAGGTGAAGTGAGGGTGGTAGCAGAGAAGGCACCATAGGATCAGAGAGGACAATGACTTCGGTGTGCATGGAAGTTGGGTGTCTGTCTTGCCTTACTATGCCACTGCTTTCCTTAAATACTACAGTTTATCTTGTAGTCACAGAAGTTCCCAAAAAGGGGCATATCTATAAAATACTCCATCAAAACTCAAAAAATTTTGCAAAAGAAAGAAAATTAATTAGTAATTTTCATGTCAAGATTAGTAATTCCTCTGGAATATCAGAAAACCACTCAATCTACTCATAGAGTATGCTGTTGGTATCATCAACCCTATCTGAAATTAATCCTCCTAAACTTTTGTTTGATTCTAGAATCAAGTACAGGAAATATTTATTGCTATTTTAAAATTTTGACGCATTTTCAAAAATAATGAGACTTGTTTTATATATGTTTTTAAATTTTCGGTTCTATGGAATTCCCCCACCTACAGGACTGAAATCAAGTGCGTACAAATCCTATTTAAAATATATTATTTTTCTCTAAAGTAATTCTGAAAGGAATCGGTGTTAGCAAAATAAATTCAAAATAATGAGCCAAACATGGTGGCATACACTTGCAATCCCAGCTACTTGGGAGGCTGAGGTGGGAGAATTGTTTGGGCCTAAGAGTTCAAAGTCAGCCTGGGCAACATAGTGAAACCTCATCTTAAATAACTATCTATCTCATCTATAGAGTTACAGATATAGATATATGTATACATATATACCTGCAAACATAATTGAAAAGGATAAGTTGATTTTTTAAAAGATAAAGGATAGTTCAGATTTTTAAAATATGTTGTATTATATTTGATTCACAGAATTTAGAGAAAAATATATAATTATTTAAAAGTTAGCCACATGCAGTGGCTCACGCCTGTAATCCCAACACTTTGGGAGGCTGAGGCAGGTGGATCACAACGTCAGGAGATTGAGACCATCCTGGCTAACACAGTGAAAACCTGTCTCTGCTAAAAACAGAAAAAATTAGCCGGGCGTGGTGGTGGGCACCTGTAGTCTCAGCTACACAGGAGGCTGAGGCAGGAGAATTGCTTGAACCCGGGAGGCGGAGCTTGCAGTGAGCCGAGATCACGCCACTGCACTCCAGCCTGGGCTACAGAGCGAGACTCTGTCTCAAAACAAAAAAATAAATAAATAAAATAAAAAATTCAAACAACTGGGGTGATAAAATAATCTGCACAACTCCCATGACACGTGCTTACCTACATAACAAACCTGCACATGTACTCCTGAACTTAAACGTAGTTAAAAAACAGAAAAGTTTTAACAAAAAAAAATTTTAAACAAAACTCAATTTCCTAAGTGTCTCCTTATATGCTCCAAAAATGGTAAGTCAAAACTGAATATCAAAAATTTTAAAATACTGTTTAGACAAAATTTTTTTCTGAGCATTTCAAGTCTATCAAACTAACCAGACACAACAGGGCCTTCTTTTTCTATTGTTTGCATGCCTAGGAAGATTCATGAGATCATAACCAAACATAACTACTGGGAGAAACTGAGATCACAAAAACCTTCAACAGAAGCACTGAAAACAGAAACGTAGCACATTCTCCACCCACCCTAGAAGTGCATCAACTGCACAGTAAGAGCCTGTGGTAAGAAATTACTTATCTTGCTCTATGGCAATGGTTCAGAAGCTCACAATAAAACTGCTGCTATGATGGATAGCTCTGTTAAAGATGCTTATCATTTATTTTCAATGTTGTCAGTCAAATATGTTCCATAATATCCCACTCTCATTTTTCCAAAGCTGCATTTTAGAAAAATTCAAGTTAAGGACATTTCGAGTACATGTAGAAAAAAAACTTTGTATCTCTAAAATCTGAGGGCAAATGTGAAATCAGTAGCTGTGGGAGGCGGATTTTTAAGATGGTTCCTAAGACTCCCAGCCCCTGGTACACACACCCTACATAATGCCTGACCCTAAGTGTGGGGGGGGGCGGGGTGTGGAGATGACAGATAACACTCCTGTGATTGTGTCACTTTATTGGGTAGAAGGGATTTTGCAGATGTAATTAAGGTCCCTAATCAGTTGACTCTGGTTTAATAAAAGAAGATATTCCTGGGTGGGTCTGACCTAATGAGGTGATCCCTGAAAAGAGGTAGGGGAGATTGAATGCAAATCTCCTCCTGCCTGCTGCAATGTTGTGGAGACAGCCACGGAACTGCAGGTCACCTCCAGAAACTGAGAAGGGTGCTGGGTTAGCATGCGGCATGATGGTGGGAACCTTAGAACTCCAGCCACAGGGAGGTAAATTCTGCCAACCAGTGAGCTTGGAAGAGGACCCCAAACCTCAGATGAGACCACAGCCCTGATAATACCTTATCTCAACTTCATGAGATCCTGAGTAGAGGACCCGGTTACTGGACTCTTAGCTACAGAAATTGTGAGACAATTAGGAAGAATAGTTTAAAGCTGCTGAATTTGGGGGTAATGTGTTACTCAGCAACAGAAAATTAATACATTTGAAACCTCACTTACCTTTCAAATCTCACCAGAGGAGATCTGTAAGAATTTTCAAATTTTCCTTTTTGTTAGATAAAATTAGCTTTCTATTGTTATCAAGAATATTATAATCAAATTTAAGGACAAAAGAGGATTTACTACAGTGAGCCATAAAGGTTTGAAATTTAAGGTGATATTTACATAGATGTTTTCTTTTTAAAGCAAAAATTTTGAGTAGCTACTTTTAAAAGAGTACTTTGTACAAGTTCTACCGGTGAATTTAAATGACAAAGACAGAAACAGAAAAAAAAAAAAGATTACATTACTGGAAAGAAGGAAAATCAAAGGCATAAAAATAAGATGGGCAGGCCGGGCGTGGTGGCTCACGCCTGTAATCCCAGCACTTTGGGAGGCCGAGGCGAGCAGATCACGAGGTCAGGAGATGGAGACCATCTTGGTGAACACAGTGAAACCCTGCCTCTACTAAAAATACACACACACACACAAATTAGCCAGGTGTGGTGGCAGGCGCCTGTTGTCCCAGCTACTCGGGAGGCTGGCGCAGGAGAATTGCATGGACCTGGGGAGCACAGCTTGTAGTGAGCTAAGATCGTGCCACTGCACTCCAGCCAGGGAGACGGCCAGACTCTGTCTCAAAAAAATAAAAATAAAAATAAAAAAAATAAGATGGGCAGACTAATGATTATTCCCTAGTTAACCAATTAATGATCTGTATCTTTTCTATAGCAGTACATTATTGGAGACCTGGCTTGAAGTAGAAGGAAAAATAATTACTCATCATTTCCGAAGGGAAAAAAATGCAAACGGTCTTCTTGTCCCCAGAGGAGGCACTAAGCTCCACCTGAGGCACCTGCTGGCTTCAGTGGTGAAGTGGCTCCTCTCTGGAAAGCCCCCCTACTTTCCGGCTGATGCCAGCTGAGGAGGATGCTTGTCAGTGGTGAGTTCTGTTCCCTCCTCTGCAGGTTTAAGCTACAGGTTCCTCCAGTTCTAAAACTGAATGGAAAATGGACCCAAGTGATGTATCAGTGTGAAAAGAGACCCACCACTGGGGATGAGCGAGCTAGTGAAACGCTGCTGCAGAATGAGGTACGGCGGTGAACCATGGACAGGAGGGAGGTACGGGTGAATAGATATTTATGTGTTTTATGCTACAATAAAATGTATAATGTCTGCATCATTTTCAAAGATTTCTGCTTTAACCAATCTGATAATCACCCCCCTAACAGTGACATCTAGTAAGTGGGCCTAGGCTGTGGTTCTTTTGCCTTTCACAGCTCAATGTGAACAACTGTTTCCACAAACCTTGCTCTTTAGGTAAGAACCAGTTCCTCAGACATACAACAAAAAGCCCCAGATAGGAAGCGAGGAGATGTGAGGTCTAGGTGGTTACTAGTCCTTCCATGAGCCTCACCTCCTACTTTTATAATACAGGGATAATGGATTACATAATTTCTCATGTCCCTTGTAGCGCTAAATCCTATCACCAGATTTACATGTTTATTATAAAATAATATAAACACATTATTTCAAAAAACTATAACTCACTACTACTTAAAAAACCAACTATTTAATTGGGCAGTAAGAACATTAAAAGATGCTAAGGTAATTGAAGACAGTCTGATGCTGCCTTGTGTTACAAATCTCAGTTTTAAGATACAGCATTTCCAAGTGGAAAAACCTAATCTAAGGCAAAGAATCACACAGCTTCTGGCCATTTACCTTCTTTTTTGTTTTTTTTCAGACAGAGTCTGTGGCCCAGGCTGGAGTGCAATGGCACAATCTTGGTTCACTGCAACCTCTGCCTCCTGGGTTCAAGTGATTCTCCTGCCTCAGCCTTCCGTATAGCTGGGATTACAGGCACACACCACCATGCCTGGCTTTTTTTTTTTTTTTTTTTTTTCAGTCGGATTTTCTATCTTGTTGCTCAGGCTGTAGCACAATGGCGCTGTCTCGGCTCACTGCAACCTCTGCCTCCCGGGTTCAAGCCATGCTTCTGCCTCAGCCTCCCAAATTGCTGGGATTACAGGCACGTGCCACCAGGCCTGGCTAATTTTGTATTTTTAGTAGAGACAGGGTTTCTCCAAGCTGGTCAGGCTGGTCTCGAACTCCCGACCTCCAGGTGATCCACCCATCTCAGCCTCCCAAAGTGCTGGGATTACAGGCATGAGCCACCGTGCCCGGCCTAATTTTGTGGGTTTTTTTTTTTTTTTTTGTATTTTTAGTAGAGATGGGGTTTCACTATATTGGCCAGGCTGGTCTTGAACTCCTGACCTCAGGTGATCCATCTGCCTTGGCCTCCTAAAGTGATGGGATTACAGTCATGAGCTACAGTGCCTGGCTCATCCACTTTCATGAAAGAAAAATTTCATGCTCTCATAATAAATCAAACTCATAGAAAGGCTTGATATGATATTACATAAGCAACAAAAAGTCACAGACATGATTCTTTTCCTAATCTTATAAAACAAAGCAAACCCCATTCAAACTAAGGAGGAATCATTTCTACGTTCAAGTGATAATAATTATAGCCAAGATTCAGGAACAAAGTTGCAGGACTGAATAACTGCCTAGTATGAAGTTGAAATTATAAACTACTAGTATTAAAAAGATACAGAAAAGTTAATAGTTTTGTATACTGCTCTGTTTATACTATTGACAAGAGAAACCAGTCAAGACAGCACATCCCCAAAGGGCTATTGCTATCTTCAGTATAGTTAGCTTAAATTCTGCATGAAAGGCCAGGTGCAGTGGCTCACGCCTGTAATCCCAGAACTCTGGGAGGCCAAGATGGGCAGATCACCTGAGCTCAGGAGTTCAAGACCACCCTGGTGACATGGTGAAACCATGTCTTTACTAAAAATACAAAAAATTAGCCAGGCATGGTGGTAGGTGCCTGTAATCCCACCTACTTGGGAGGCTGAGGCACAAGAATTACGGGAGCCCTGGAGGCGGAGGTTGCAGTGGGCCGAGATCACGCCACTGCTCTCCAGCTTCAGCTACAGAGTGAGACTCTGTCTCAAAAAATAAAAAATAAAATATAAATAAATAAATACAGTAAAATAAATAATTCTGCATATTTTACACTGTTGTAACTCAGCCTGGTGAAAACTGCTCTTAGGGCTAGGTTTGGTGGCTCACACTTGCAATCTCAACACTTTGGGAAGCTGAGGTGGGCGGATCACGAGGTCAGGAGATCGAGACAATACTGGCCAACATGGTGAAACCCTGTCTCTACTAAAAATACAAAAATTAGCTGGGTGTGATGGCATATGCCTGTAATCCCAGCTACTCGGGAGGCTGAGGCAGGAGAATCACTTAAATCAGACAGTCAGAGGTTGCAGTGAGCCGAGACTGCACCACTGCACTCCAGCCTGGTGACAGAGCAAGAGCAAGACTCCATCTCAAAAAACAAACAGACAGACAAACAAAAACTGCTCTTAGGTGCTGTTGTTTGGTATAGGTTGCTATGTTTATCCAATCTTTGTCCATTTCTTAAATTATCTGAAGCAAAGTGCATCTTTTCCTTTGTAACTTCTGTTTTGCTTTACAAGATATTCTGTATAAGCAGCCTTTCAGATTATGCCTGTGTGAGTTACACAGCTACAAGAGTCCACTTTGGAATTCCAAGGACACTGATTAAAATATCCATAAGGAAACTTCACTTTGTTTCACAAGGAATGTGCAAATAAAGGTGCCAATTATATTGGGGGAAGTAATCAGCCCCAACAAAACTTATTTGAGTAGCATAGAGTGGCATCTGTCTACAGTTGACATCCAGTCCAACAGGCCGACTTGATTTTACACAGATCTATTACCATTCAATATCCTAGTTGAAAGCTATTCCCTGATCAATTCTTCTATATGAGATAAGTCACACTGGTTGAGAAGCTTGACTGTCTAGAGATAATTCAACAATATACTTCTTCATTTTACATATATATATATATAAAACTTCTGCTACCCAACCTTTATTTTCCTTTCTTCATCTACAAGACAAAACAGCACAATTGGAGACATTTTCCTACATCATTACTTGGTAAAATACAATGTACCTGGAAGCCCACAATGTGTAGAAGGCTTCAGCCTTCAGTTTTTAACAGTTTTTTTCTGCAAACTGCTGTCCTGGCTGCATTTTCAAAATATTTACGTATTAATTAACTGGGCAAAACTAAAATAAAGCAAAACACATCTAATCATGTAAATAACCATACAAATTACAAGAGAATTTTAAATACTTTTATGAAATATGGATACAAACTAATATATCATGTGACAAAAGAAACAACATGAAAAGAAATACGCCACTCTCCATAATTCTTTTTGCATAAAAATATCAATACCTAAGTGTGTGGCGCATGAGGACTGTACCGACTGCCTCAGATCCTGTTACTCAAGAATCATCTGTACGCTCTCTAATTATATTTTTTTCATTCTCCTGGTATTATAAATATTCATCTTTTTTTTTTGCTTTCCTCTGCCTGCATTTATTGAAAGATACACAGGCACAAGAAGTCTAGCATTCAAACATTCAAAAGATACAAAGTATAAAATTCAGAATTGTCACATATTACATTTCAGTATAACCTAAAGTACAGTGTGAATTTAAGAGGTTACAGATTACAAATAGTCATCTAAAATAAAAACGATTCCTTTAACATTTCTTTTTTTTTTTTTGCTTAATATGAGAATCCATTGTAAATTCTTACTCCGATTATTATTTACTGAATTCTAAACTGCATTTTCCGTTAGCATTTAAATGGATAAAGGGAGCTGCCTGGAAGATCTAGTTTCGTTGTGCTCATTTCTATCTGCTGTTTTAGTTTAAGGCACATTTTCCTTTATTTCACTTTTCCACAAGCCATAAAAAAACTCATTTCTAATTCATCCGTTCGTTCAGCTTAACCTCTCTTCTCAGCAATTAAAGCACTCTGCGCATCCCTCATCTATCACACAGCCAGCTAAATAATGCATTGCGTCCCCCGCTCATCTTTTATCATCCCAAATGACAGGTATTAGCATATCTCCCCAGTCAATTACAGTGCAGCAGAATAATCACAGCATAATTGGGCGAAAGCCACTCTAATCACCAGCCCTGCAAATGCACAGAATAAAAACTGAGTGGCAGTTCAGACAGGCCTTGCTCTTGTCCATGACTCTAGCCAACAAGCCTGGCAGATCTCCATTTCCTGCCTTTTAGAACTTATCCTTTAGGGAGGTCAACTTCTCTGTGCCTCCTATGTAAAAGGAAAGAATGCATACATATGTGAATGGGAAATATTTACTGTGCGACACACATATACATGCATCTATTAATATTGTGCCTGTGATGTTTACACATACTATTACATAGCACATCATAAACATTTCCACTGTCAATCCGAAAACAAAAAAAGTCATTTTATGAGTATGATGTCATTAGAAGTACTATTACAGGATTCATTTGAAGGTAAAACAAAAAAATTAACTTTTTAAATGAAGGTTATTTACTACCAAAATCGAAGCCCTCTAAGTGTCTACATGATAAAGAAATACCTTCTGCACCATAAAACTCAGGATTTCTTCTTCCCAAATTATTCACTTATCACAAGTAACTTTTTATTTTTGAGATAAGAGTCTCGCTCTGTTGCCCAGGCTGGAGTGCAGTGGCATGATCTCTGCTCACTGCAACGTCCGCCTTCTGGGTTCAAGCAATTCTCCTGCCTCAGCCTCCTGAGTAGCTGCGATTACAGGCGCGCACCACCATGCCCGGCTAATTTTTGTATTTTTAGTAGAGACAGGGTTTCACCATGTTGGTTAGGCTGGTCTCAGGAAACTCCTGACCTCATGATCCACCCGCCTTGGCCTCCCAAAGTGCTGGGATTATAGGAGTGAGTCACTGCACCCGGCCACAAGTAACATTTTTTAAACTGAGTTATCTGTTGTTCTTCCTTGTGGGGGGACTGGGTCCAGGGGGCTTTATTTATGATATACAAGGTGGAGCTCCTTTGGCCCCTCCCACCCTTCTGGGCATCTGAGATGGAAACTGGGGGTGGAAGACCCTCAGTGAGGTGGGGGCTGAATTGGGCAGGGACACCCCACAACTGAGAGTGTCTCTCTTCCTTATGCTGGGGCTGATGGTCCAGGGGGCCTTTACTCCTTGGGAGGCCATGGCATTGTTATTCTTGGACTGCAGCAGCATTCAGTGTATGTGTGAAAATCAAGATGATATGAAGTGCAGGTTAACACATTAAGATGATTGAAGAAAAGACACTTACCCTTTTATAAGGAGATTAAAACTTAAATAAGACAAAAATAGGAATACAATGTGAGAAGCTTTAATATATAATGTGAAGATTTAAAAAGAAATTCTAGAAATGTTTCGAAAATTTGCTTGAAATTCATTTTAGAATACTTCTTAAAATTTTATTGACTTTACCATGATATTTAATGTGTAATAGGCAATCTAAGCCTATATCCAATTCTCATTATAAATAATATGTATTCATTTGCTGTTCTGTTCTTCACACCCCCTCTTCCTCAATGAGATACAAAAAAAAAAAATTCTGAAAGGAAAATTTAATTTGTGGAAGAGTGAAGGGAGGTTAAGAGACATTTCTTATAAAAATACAAATGTACATGGCTTCTTAAGAAACAGCCAAGTAAATGCTTTAAACTGCCATGTGTAGCTAGGGGAAAACAAAAGAAATTTCCTGTAGGACTTAACTTCCTCTATGCCAATTTCAAGGGCCAGTCCCACCCTTCCCCTTCTCTTCTCTTCTGTACTTCTCTCCTTCCTTACTTCTCTCCCGTTCCTCACACTGACCCCTCCTTTTCACATGGCCATCTAAGGCCACACCTACTGCAAGCAGAAACCTGCCCAGCTACCAAAGGAAGGTCACACCTAAGGAGCACTCTGGCCAGAGAGAGGGAAGGCTTCACCTCACCTTGGCCAGGGTCTAGAATCAGCCCAGGCAGAGTGGCCTTGCTGGGCAAAGTGAGCAGTAAATCAAGGCAGCAAGTCTTTTTTTTCTCCAGACTGAGTCTTGCTCTGTTACCCAGGCTGAAGGGCAGTGGCATGATCTCAGCTCACTGCAACCTCCACCGCCTGGTTCAAGCGATTCTTGTGCCTCAGCCTCCTAAGTAGCTGGGATGACAGCTGCCCACCATCACGCCTGGCTGATTTTTGTATTTTTAGTAGAGATGGGGCTTTACCATGTTGGCTAAGGCTAGTCTTGAACTCTTGACCTCAAGTGATCTGCCCGCCTCAGTCTCCCAAAGTGTTGGGATTACAGGCGTGAGCCACTGCGCCTGGCCTCAAGGCAGCAAGTCTTGGTGACCTGGCACACTGGAACACAGAGCCACTGTGGGCTGCATGGATGCTCTGCTGTGGCTGTGCACAAACGAATACATTACACACGGCAAAACTCTCTGCTTAGTGATTCCATTGTAATCAAGACACCAGCTGAATTCAGGAAAACATGCGAACAGGCGACTATGACAACAAAGCAAACAAGACATGATATTTATTACTCTTATTATTTAGAACTTGTAATATTGTCAACCACAATTCTGTCAGACAATGTATTCCTTCAATACATAGGAACACACTAAGGCAATAATACATTATCAAAAGCCAACTGTTAAAAGACCAGAGTAAAAGCAGAATTTAGACAAAACAAATAGTCTCCCAGACTTTTTCTTGCTTCCAAACTTGTTATTTTAAGTTATAATGTGAAATGTTTTATTTGCATTATCACTTTCAGAGCTCTGCATGCATTTCTGTTGGCATATCTTTGCAAATGGACCCACAGGATGCATTACTTCGGTTGTAAAATGGTACTTTTACTGCTTATTTGGGAATATCTTTTACAAGTATTTATCAGTGATACATCTGTTATGCAAGTATTAATTCAACAGGTTTCTTAATCTAAATCTGATTTTTAAAAATCATCCCTGATATATTCTTTAATTCACATAAATGTTCTACTTGGCTTTAAGCATCTTCCAACATATTGGCTCTTTCAACACCAGCCACGTTGACATTCTCAACTGACTTGCAAAAATTGACATGGCTTGGGAAGAAGCCAAATTTAAGGCAGGAGGAGGGAGGGAGGAGGGCTTTCACCATCTGAAGAAACAGGATCTGCTTTAAAATTTGGCAGTGCAGACAACCTAAAACACACGCAATCAAAATCACCCCCATCCTCCCTGGGATATTTTCTTTGCTTCTTCCCAACAAAATCTCAAGCAGCTTGATGATTATTAATATGATCACAGTAACTGTATGCAAAGGAATTTTACAGGCAAGCCCCGAAACATGCCTCTAATTATATGTGCATGTCCCAAATGAACAGGTGTTTGAGGGTGGGGATAAGAGAATATATGCATTTTTATTATTACTAGAAAATTAAGTCCTCAAAAACTAGTGCCAAAATAATGTCCCCAGAGAAAAAGGAAGTCAATCAAACTCCAAATTATACAAGTAAATAAGCTTGCTTCCAGCATAACTCCTTGCTCTCTTGAAAAGACCACTTTTCAGACACATAGCATGTGAGGCCATGTTTAATTCCTAATATGTTTTTACAAAAATGAACAGAATCTGACAAAGGCAGGCATGAACTATACTAAATTATGGTTCCCTCCACTGACCATATCTTCACCACCACTAGAGCAGGGCAAACATTTCTTCTGCACAGTGGACTTAGTAGATCTTGGGACAGTCGCCATGCTGTCAATGAATCTATCTAAACACTCTGCCATCTACCATCACCTGACAGAATACTTGGTCCAGAAGAAATAGAGTTCCTACTACACTAAGAACTCCCTTGATCATAATATACTACTTCTGATTTTGCATATAATGCCAAAACATATTTTGGAAACATCACACCTTCCTTGCTGGGCTTTGTGGCCTACTGGGTACTCTCATGTCCTCCACAAACATCTTGCAATCACCTAATACTTCACAGAGTGTGCTCATACCCATTCCAATTGGAATAAACCACTTTTAAAGAAAAATACTGTTTTCACTATTTTTTTTTTTTGAGACGGAGTCTCGCTCTGTCGCTCAGGCTGGAGTGCAGTGGCCGGATCTCAGCTCACTGCAAGCTCCACCTCCCGGGTTTACACCATTCTCCTGCCTCAGCCTCCCGAGTAGCTGGGACTACAGGCACCCGCCAACTCGCCTGGCTAGTTTTTTGTATTTTTAGTAGAGACGGAGTTTCAGCGTGTTAGCCAGGATGGTCTCGATCTCCTGACCTCGTGATCTGCCCGTCTCAGCCTCCCAAAGTGCTGGGATTACAGGCTTGAGCTACCGCGCCCAGCCTGTTTTCACTATTGAAAGTTGATCTAAAATGATATTAGAGTCCTAGTACATTGGGTTGAACCGTATGAAATTGCCAACATTACACCATTTTTTGAGCTGTGAAATGTCAATTCTGTAAGATGTAACCTAATATAGAGTTCCTAAACTTGAGGACTGATTTAAAAAACAACAACAACACAGACATTGCTGGAATTTTTAAATGAAGTACACAGGCCTGGGAAGCAGCAACTTCTAGTTGAATTTTACCACTAGATAGTGACTAAAATAAGTCACTTTGCCTCCCTCAGCCTTCTTCATTGTGAAAAAAAGAAATTGGAAAAATCTTAGGTTACATTTTCTCTTTGAGAAAATGATGAAAAATAACTGGCCAAGGCAGCTCTTAAGGAAATTAGGAAAGAAGATTAAAGGTGGCAGAAAATAAAAATCCTATATTTTATCTTTCTTTTAAAAATTTTTGCCTGGCTTCACTTAATGAAAGGATTTGTTTGTGGACAACAACACAACGACAAAATTCTATTTTTCTCAAGACAACAAGAATACCTTAGTCTATGAAACACCAGCAGGAAGAAATGGAAGAATAATAAATGGTAAAACAGTTGCACTTTGGATGAATACAGGAGGCCCGTTAGCATCAAGGACCCACAGAATTTTAGGGCTGGAAAGAAATTTAATGATGTCTAGAAATCAATTCTCCAACCTTACAATGGGACTTACAGTAGAATATGGGTGTGTTCAACTCCCAGTCAAGTAGTATTAATTGTAAAATGGAAGGAAAAAATTTCTATTCCATATTTAATCCAAAGCCAGACATCAGGTGAGACCCCTAACAGCTCTCAAGTAACTCCTCACTGGCCACTCAAGGCCTTTCATTAACAGGGCTCTACCCTGCCTCTTCACTGCATATGCTTTGGCCTCATAGTCTTCTGTCTTTTCTGAGTTTTAGACTTGTGTATTCCTCTAAAGACAGAACTGAAAAAAAAAGCTAAAACATCCCTTCAAAAGATAATTAAACCTAACAAAGAAAACTGCATCAAAATATTACAATAAATATACATAAAGTATTTCCCCAAAATCGTTTCTAAATAAAAATAAAGCAAATTTGTTTTAAACTCAAACATGTAACTGTCTGAACTACCAGCAGATGGCAGAAGCAGAGGCTGGAAAATTTTCTAACAAAAGAAGAGAAGAGCTCAATATGGATTCCTGGATTCCCACATCCGGGAGAACTTGAGACCCTTGAGGTCCTGGAGAAACACTGCAGATTCCTCTCCCCACCCCCTTGAATCTTTCTTTTAGAGGAAATAGTAAATTTTTTGCTTTAACAATATATATTCTATAATTTTAATTTTGAGTCAATATTGAAACAATATGGAATAAACTTGGTCCTCTACTGCTCTAAAGGTTTTGAATAGATTTTAATTAAATAAAAAATATTAAAAATAAATCACATTATGAAAAGTAATATGAGTTCATAAGATTATGAGTTCAAAAAAACTGCTAGTTTTGTTTCAATGACATTGGTTATCTTAAATATACTTCCACCTAAGTTAAAGTCACACTCACTCAGAGAGTTAGCCAAGTAAATTCACTAGAAAAGATGTCCCGCTAAGGGTGGAACTTGCAGTGAGCCGAGATGGATCGCGCCACTGTACTCCCAGCCTGGGCGACAGAGCAAGAGACTGTCTCCAAAAAAAAAAAAAAAAAAACATGTCCTGCTAAGAAGACGCAAAGAGTAGAGAAGAACCAGAGTTAATGCACCTTGACAAAAAATACATATGCTAAATGCTTCTAAACAGAAGATTAGTATATGTTTTCATGTGGTTACACTCATAAAAGAAAGAACTATTTTATTGGGTAGAATCTTACAATGCAAAACTAAACATTCTAAATCCAAAATAATATATTGGTAGCCTGGGGACATATCTTAGGCAAATCAATGAATTAATGACCCATTACAAATGTCACTCTAGAAGGATGCCAAATTTCATGACCCTGTTTAAAACTTTTCTCTTCTCAAAATCTAATGAAACTTGTCAACTTTATAATAGTTTCTATTTCTTTCCTAAGCAGAACATTCCCTCTGCTTTATAGCACTTTACCCAAAAAGCAAATTCCTTCTGTTTTCTACTATCTTTTCAAATCCCTAGTTTTTAAAACAATTTTTTAAATGACTGTTCTAATTGTGAAATGTGTTATGCTGAAAGCTGTCTGTGTCATCTACATACTTGGAACCTGTATTTTCTAGACCAGCTCAGGCAACGGAACTCATTGTTAAGATGGACGGCTCTCTCTATGCACTATGGCAGTGTGGCAGCCACCAGCAACATGTAATTGTTGAGATGTGGCCAGTGCAACTGAAGAAATGCTATCTGAGTTTGATTTAGCTTTAAATACTTTAGCCCCACATGGCTGGTGACTGCCACACTGGATAGCACACCTCTACAGAACCAAAATGAGCCATGAGAAATGATTAAAGCTGGAAAAATGTAACAAAAGACACAGAGTCAGAAATGACTAAAAACAAATGGGCTTTTAACACAATTCAAACGGGAGCCCTCTAAGTTAGGCGGATCATAAAAAGAAGCTACAAGTGAACCTCCCGCTTTTTCCCAAGGGTCATTATTTGGTTATTGAGCCAGGAGACCCATTCAGACATGGGCTGCCATTGTATTTTTTTCTGTTTCCTCCTTAGCCAGTATGATAAATCCTATAGTTATAGACTGCATCATTTTGTTTTTGTATGAGGGAAGTGAAATATAGATATTTTCATAATGATCAGATGTCAAAAGACAGAAAGCAGCTCAAATTTGATTTAAGTCACTGCCAAGTATGATTCCCAGGCTATGTATTTTCCACAATTGAAAATACCTTATTTTAAAATGACAAAATAAATTTTTCCACTTTTATTCTATTTGAAATTATATTTACCAGTGACTAATCCTTCAATTTCCTTAAGTCAAACTGGAATGACATTCCATTTTGTAAAATACAATAAATAGATTCAATTAAGACAATTAAACAACAGAAAAGCATACAATTATATCCAAGGTTTGCATCTCTTCTTGGATTTTTCCCTGACATCAGATCATTCCAAAAGTTGTGTCTAGAATGTAAGATCTGTGGAAGCAAGGACCTACTATTCTTACCACTGCATCGCTAGTACTTGACAAATAACATGTATATCCCATAAATATTTGTTTGAATGGAAAGCAGTGGAAAGAAGTAGAATGATATGAATGAACATAACTGCAGAACTTGATTAATTAACATATTTAAGATAAGCCAGGTTAAAAGGAACCAACTAGTTTCTGATGCCAGCCATACTCACTCAATAGCTTCAACAAACATTAACAATGAATGTCTTCCTTCAGGTGGGCATTACAGAGCTTAAATAGGAAATGCCAAGCTCACATATTAGCCCAGATAACGGGAGAATCGGCAAGGAAATCCCAGAATAGAGAAGAACACAGTAGGGACATGTTAATATCACACATTTTATGCTCTTAGCAATGATAATTGTTAACACTATCAGTAAAACTCTTAGATAATCATCAGTACTTATTCACTGTTTACCATGTGAAAGTCAATATGGATATAAAAAGATGAAAAAAATGGATTTTCTAAGCTTACCATATTTCGGGGGAAAATGCCACATAACGGAATTGGGCTAGGCCATATCACGCTGTCTCCCAAATACAAAAGAACACAAAAACAAGTTGGTAGCTGAGAAATTCCAAATGAGTCCTAAAGGCAGTGAGAACTGTTAAGCTCTGAGGATGGCACTCAGAAGGCTCCAATGCTGAGACAAATCATAGAAGAGAGAGGTTAGAATGGAGCCTGGAGGGAAAGCAGGATTTTGAAATGCAGAAAGAGGAAGAGTAAGCATTTTAGGTGAAAGGCAAGGTGGAGATTAGGCTGGAGGGAAGCTAAGGGCAGCAAAGGGCATGGGATATTTAAGGGACTATGTTAGTTAGGGGTTGGAAGACCAGTTTGAACGCTGATGTTATTTTTCTCTAAGATGTCTAATCAACCAAAATACAGGTAAAAAGTAATACAAGTCTAGGATTTACTTTACCATCTTATGTTCAGATACTTTAGCTTAGACCTTTCTCTTTTGTAGTAATAAATTTTAGGTGCCTAAAACAAATATTAAAAATTATCAGCAAAGAGGATTAAAGTAAGTGTAGCCTTAGTGCGGTGGCTCATGCCTGTAATCCCAGCATTTTGGGAGGCCGAGGCGGGCAGATCATTCGAGGTCAGGAGTTCGAGACCAGCCTGGCCAACATGGTAAAAACCCATCTCTACTAAAAATACAAAAAACTTAGCGGGGCGTCGTAGTGCAGGCCTGTAATCCCAGCTACTCAGGAGGCTGAGGCAGGAGAATCACTTGAACCTGGAAGGTGGAGGCTGCAATGAGTGGAGATCACGCCACTGTACTCCAGCCTGGGTGACACAGTGAGACTCTGTCTCAAGAGAAAAGGAGTGGAGGGCTCCTGTGATCTTGTGGGGCCCAATGATAGCGTAAATTGCATCGTTTTTCTTTTTCTCATTATTTTTGAGAGCAATACAATATGCTTCCCCTCGATTATCCTCGTAATTCATTTTCAACTGACCTCTCCACGTGTATTTTTAATAGTTTATATCAAATATTATTAAAAGAGTCATAAAATTCAGAGTTTTCTTCTGCCAAAGAACACGCCAGCCAAAACACCCTATCAAAATATTTCTGATTTTCTGGAATTCTGATGTCCATTTAGAACTGGAAGACAGGTATAGCAAATGAATAAATTGGTAATACATATTTCTGTCCCTCCGTCTTTCAAAGGGAAAAATCTTTAAAAATTATTTTGATAACCAAATTACATTATTGTCAAATACGCAAGCACTAAGAATTTACCCCAGGAAATACAATGTATTGAATAAAAGATACATGTTTTCATCTTTGTCATAGCTTTATGCATAATTCACTCATTCAGCAGGATATTTAAGAATACACCCTGGAGAAGGAGGGGAAGATGTAACGTGGGGTGTTAGTGACATATGTAGCAGAAAGGAGAATCTAGGATGAAGTCCTGAACAAATGCAATACTGCCTGTCTGTGAAGAGGAAGACGAGTCTGAGAAATCGAGGCCAGACCCGTAGGAGGTGAATCAACAAAACACTGCTGAGGAAGCCACAGGAAGAGAGTGCACCAAGGAAGAAGTCCATTAGGTCAAACGCGCAAGGAGGCAGGCACAGGGCAAGTAGTGGACTGCTCTGCTAGATTTGGGTGTGTCATTATGGACCTTAGTAAGAAGAGTTAAGTGGGGCAGAGGTGAGGGTGGCTAAGAAGATGGGGAGTAAAGAGTGAGGGGCAGGTACAGGGTACCCCCTATCAGTTCTATCAGTTCTCAGGGCATTCAGAAAACAGACAAGGTGCTGAGGCTGACCTTGTTGATGCAAATTCCAGTTCTGTTATTGATCGGTTGTGTGAACCTGAGCAAGTTCTAAACTCTGAGTTCCTGTTTCCTCACCTAATACTGGGGATAACAACAGTGTCCACATCTCATATGAGAGTGGATTAAATAAAAACGTGCTTTTCTCTAATTCTGGACTTAGCTACCTAATCAAAAGACGAAGAACATTCACAGTCATGAAATTTTGAAGTAACTTATTAGATTAATAAGATTTCTTAAGAAGTTTATTAATAAGTTATATTTACATTTTTAATGACCCCGGGCTAATTTACATACTCCTTTCTTGTTTACACCCCTTACTATAATTTTCTATACTACTATATGTAGAATCCATAAGCAACAAGTCAATGTTTTAGTCTTTCCCTATGTTTAGTAATATAATCACATATGTACACATACAAATGCTTAGCTGATATATCATCCCATTATCACCAGCAGCTTTAGTTAGTTCATTAATGATATACAAGGCACACTGATCCTATAAAAAGAACCAACCCATGTTGGTGGCTGCTGGGACTTTTGATTTATTTTTCTATAGAATTATAAGCTTTATAATATATTCAAATCATGATCAAAGCTGAAAATAAGAATAGTGGTCTACAGTTTGCAGAACTTTACCAAGAAAGGCATATATTCACCCATTTCTTATTTTGAAGCACCTCTTCTATTCACCTCAAATTCTTGTTCCATTATAAATAGATATAATTTAAAAATAATTATCTTAATTATACCTGTATAGAAACAAACTCAAGAAAATAAAAGTTACTTAAATTCAGAGGGAAAAAACTAGCACCACTGGAAAACAGCGGAAGTGCTTGTTTACTATATTGTGAAACAGTTTCAGCATTTCAAATTCTAAGTTACCTTTAAACGAGATAAGCCTAACAAAACAATGAATCTCTATTTGTGCAAAATTAAGATGTAAGAAGTAGGAGAACACAGATACTTGCCATTTGACTAGATGAAAAAGTTACTCTCGAATCAACCCTAATAGTCATGGCAGTTTTGCAGGACCGCACACTGGTTTCCCTGGGTTGTAGTTTCACCACATGCACATACAAAAATAAGTCGTTCCCACTGCTGGGTCCCAACATGTACATTCATTTTCCAGTAAGACTGACAAATTCGTGCTAAGTCAATATTAAGCTTGTAAATTTAATTCTGCTTAAGAGAAGGCAAAGCATACAAGTATAAAGAAGTAGTAGGAAAAAAGTACAGAAAGATTAAGGCTCATTAAAGATCATCACTAAAAGGAGCAGTGACATACATGGGACCCACATTCTATCCAATAGGCTCAGAAGTGTTCTGTGCATTTGCCAAGAGGGTAGCGTGTGTTACCGCTGTGACTCAGACACTTGAGTTACCTTTCCCAGTGCTTATAAAAACAGGAAGAAACACCAATTGTGAATGTGTTTAAAAACCTGACCAATGCTGAATACCTAGACCTTCAGGAAATAAGGTAATTTTGGCCGGGCACAGTGGCTCACACCTGTGATCCCAGCACTTTGGGAGGCTGAAGCGGGCGGATCACGAGGTCAAGAGATGGAGACTATCCTGGCCAACATGGTGAAACTCTGTCTCTACTAAGAATTCAAAAATTAGGTGGGCATAGTGGCACACACCTGTAGTCCCAGCTACTCAGGAGGCTGAGGCAGGAGAATTGCATGAACCCGGAAGGTGGAGGTTGCAGTGAGCTGAGATCGCACCACTGCACTCCAGCCTGGCAACAAAGTGAGACTCCGTCTCAAAAAAAAAAAAAAAAAGAAAAGAAAAAGAAATAAGGTAATTTTTGGAATTCAAAAATATACTTGCCAACTTCCAGATAATGAAGCGGTAAAATGTCAAATTTCCCATTTTTAATTAGATGTATAAACACATCGGTATAGATAGATCAGCAAAAGCTAAAAGCATCTCTTATTGTGAAAGTCACTGGATTGCTGAAAAAAATTTTCACTGTTGTTTCAACATATTAAATTTAATGCTACGAGATCAGAAGCAGTGGCTAACACCTGTAATCCCAACACTACTCTTTGGGAGTCCAAGACCAGGAATCACTTGAGGCAAGGAGTTCAAGACCAGCCTGGGCAACATAGTTAGACCCAAAGTTTTATAAAAAATTAGCCAGGCATGGTGGCACATGGCCGGCGGGAGCATTGCTTGAGTCTGGGAGGTTGAGGCTGCGATGAGCCATGATCACGCTGCTGCACTCCAGCCTGGGCAACAGAATCAGACCCAGTCTCAAAAAAAAAGTTAAAGCTACAAAAGGAATCTGTTAGGTTGGCCACAGAACAAACGCGGAGCCTTCACACAGCAGGGCAGACTATGAGGGCTGCTGGCTACACTAATCTTCTGTAACATTGCTGCATATTCAGTAAGTATGAAGGATTATGAAAATGAGCTCATAAGAACTGACCCTACAGGTTTATTAAAAATGCAATGAATATTCCACATGCATGCTGGGCATTAAATAAAAACTGAAAAATTCACAAGACAACCACATGTTAAATACTGTAAATAATATTGAGTTAGGTTCTATTTAGAATTTCTTTTAGTAACTTTTGGCAAATACAGAAACATAAAAAATGTGTTAGGATTATAAACTTGAGTTTTATCAAGTATTTATAAAGTATTAATTTAATTTTCTTTATATATATTTAAGGAAGTAAAATCTTGCTACATTTGTAACCTCAGAAACTTTGCTTTTGGTAGTATTATAGTGTCATCTTACCTGTCATTACTGCACAACTGGTAGACTGGGCTTTTAAAATGTCAAGCACATAGGATGAAAAATGGTAAAAAGAAAAAATATATAAATAATCCAATTTGGTTTCAAGCCAAAGATGTAACACATGGAGGAGTCACGTGAGGGTCGTCACCAATACCTGGTGTTCTGTAATAGTTTCTACCAATCTTCCTATTCTCCCAAACTGACTTCCAAAGTAACTGATGGCACCTACCCTATACTTCTACACCTCTATATGAAAATGAAATCAGAGGCCGGGCGCGGTGGCTCAAGCCTGTAATCCCAGCACTTTGGGAGGCCGAGACGGGCGGATCACGAGGTCAGGAGATCGAGACCATCCTGGCTAACACGTTGAAACCCCGTCTCTACTAAAAATACAAAAAAATTAGCCGGGCGAGGTGGCGAGCACCTGTAGTCCCAGCTACTCGGGAGGCTGAGGCAGGAGAATGGCCTAAAACCCGGGAGGCGGAGCTTGCAGTGAGCTGAGATCCGGCCACAGCACTCCAGCCTGGGCAACAGAGCGAGACTCTGTCTCAAAAAAAAAAAAAAATGAAATCAGAATTCTCTAATAAGTGTCTCCCAATTTACTCAAAATTTAACAAATTTAAAAAGCATCAGCAAATATGTATAAAAGGCAAATGTCTCCCAATTTACTCAAAATTTAACAAATTTAAAAATTATCAGCAAACATATACAAAAGGTAAGTAATCTGATCGACAATTCAGGTCTGGAAGATTATAATTTTTAAAAATCTGTAATTCTTCCTCTTGTGTTCTCTATCTCAGAGTGACACTATACAGTCCCTGGACTCATCTTGGGCTCCTGTCTTTTCCTATTCTGCACACCCCAGCAGGCACCAGACCCTGCATACTGAGGTCGCCGGTCCTCTTCCCTCTGACATTGCTTCTACTATGCCAGCTCAGGCCTGTGTTTGCTTTTACCGGGTCTATTCAACTGCTTTTGACTGGTCTCTCGTTTAATCCATCCTCCAAAAAGTAGCCAAAGTCATCTGTCTAAATTGCAAATCTGACCACTACCTGGCTTAAAATCTTTCAATAGTTTACCATTTTCTACAGGAGAAAATTATCTTTAACCTGTCCAGTCTCAGATCTTGCTACACAGGCAGAACTTAACTACTTTTAGCTTCCTCTGATATTTTTCATGGTGGCTGTTCTACCTGAAAATAGCTCTCATTTCTCCTGCCCTCCTTTCTTGCCTCAATATAACCCAAGCCCTCAAAACTCGGCCCAGGGATCCACCTCCTAGAAAGCCTTGCCACTCTGCACTCCACTTGACTCGCAGCCTCTGGCATGCTTCTTGCATGGATACAGCCACCCTGTGGGATGATTTATCTGCTTATAGGCTTAGATCTGTCAACTGGTCATGAGGTCCTCACGGGAAGGAGCTGGGTTTTCAATCTGGTTGTAACTGGACTGTAGGGGTTCTGTCTGAAGCAGGGACGTTTAATAAATCAATGAATAACACTGGAGCTCTGAACTAAATACAGCACTCTGATAACATCTTACCCTATTCGGTGCCCCTAAATTGGGGCAAAATTTAAGTAAATCTTGTGCTATGCCGAATTGAAATTTAAAAGTGAATTACTACTAAACGGAACTCTTGTTTTCCTGTACTGTTTCTCATATTCTCCACAACAAAGAAGGTAACGAAAATACTACCACAGTCTAAACTTAATCACAATAAGATAAATCTTAAACTTGTTAAGATTTTTAAACCTCGGTACTTTGATTAAAAAAAAAATAAGTCCTCTCTTGTTGAGCCTTCAAATCCACCTAGGAGGAACTGACAAAACCTCCACAATGAACTACATCAGACTACACACCTTGAGTCCAAAGGCTGTATCCTCCGAGGCCAAGACTTCAACCTGAAATCATAAGGAAAAACATAATTTAGGCACTATCAAAAACCTCTTTGAGTCTAGCCACAGAAACCAGACACAGGCATGGCCTAGAATTGAGAGTTCTGAGAAAACTGGCATTCAATGTATGTCAGTTGTCAAGAAAGAGAGATCTGTGAGTATCTTCGAGAGCTGGGTTGAAATCCCAGTCACCGTCTGGGTTTCAGTTTTATAAGACGGCGGGAGGGCCGGGCGCGGTGGCTCAAGCCTGTAATCCCAGCACTTTGGGAGGCCGAGACGGGCGGATCACGAGGTCAGGAGATCGAGACCATCCTGGCTAATACGGTGAAACCCTGTCTCTACTTAAAAATACAAAAAACTAGCCGGGCGACGAGGCGGGCGCCTGTAGTCCAGCTACTCGGGAGGCTGAGGCAGGAGAATGGCGTAACCCAGGAGGCGGAGCTTGCAGTGAGCTGAGATCGGCCACTGCACTCCAGCCTGGGTGGCAGAGCAAGACTCCGTCTCAAAAAAAAAAAAAAAAAAAAAAAAAAAAAAAAGACGGCGGGAGCTCCTATCAAATGAATCCATCTGCCATCATGTGGACGTACTGGTTGAAGTTCCTCAAAAACAATCCAGGAAGTGAGTAGAATCATCCTTCTCACCTCAATCACATGCTGCATATGCCTTTTGATCTTTTACTGACAGAGTGAGGGGAAGCTGCCCTTTGTAGGGCAACCTCACTATGCATATGTGCTACCAGTAGATTCTTGTCCTGCTCAGATCAGAGTGGGCAGCGCTGGGTCTCTGGAATGTTGCAGAGCAAGAGCTCCTGAAAGCAATACTCTGGAAAAGGCAGGCAGAGTCTAAGCAACAAGTTGTGAAATGATGGCAAAACTTCAAGACTGCCTGTCAGTCTCATGCATTAGAAGACAGAGCTCATTAACATGAATTTTAAAAACCTGCGAGGAACAAGATGTCTATTGATAATTACTGTTTTTTAAACAAAATTATTCAGTGTGGTGTGTAAAGCTTTTAACTTTGACTATTGCAAACTACCGATACACGATGCAAAAGAACAAGGAAAGAAGGCAACAGAACACATCTGAGTATTTTTAAAGAGGAAGACTGGGTGGGCGGGCAGTATCAGACTGTAACAGGCTTCACTGTCAGTTTGAAACCTTTTAAAATTAGGCACGTGTGGCAGGTGTTTAAGTAGAAGGCATATAGGCCTATCTAATGTATCCTGCTATAAAACAAAATTGGATTCTTCCCTTGTAGAAAGAAAATATAGAAAGGAAGACCATGACAATAAGACTTTCAACCAGTATGAAAGTAAAAGGCTCAAAAAAAAGAAACAAGGAAGCAAATTGTCTTCTCCAACTGCTTCACTGAAAGCCAGGCTCACTGACCATCCCCTGGCACTGGCAGAGGCTGATGCAGAAAGCAAAAGAAAGATACTACCATTAGGGATGGAGATAAGCAGCCTCGTTTTCATAGAAAACCATATGTTGCTGATACCAAATATGATTTTAGGCTAAAGACTGAAATGTTGGATCAATTAAAGCAGAAAAAATCATTTTAAGTTTCACCGACAGCATTTCTGTTTACAGTTTAATTTTCAACGCTGTTAGATTTAGAAACAAGGCCTTATTATCTACTTTTCATTTAAGAAAAGGAAAAAAGATTACATGTTTGAATTTCCCAAGCCCTGACTTTCACAATGCTAGATTACTAACCTCAACTATTTTTAAAATTAAAACCTCTAATCAACATTGGAGACTTTAAAGGAAAAGCACGAACAGGAAATTTGCTGAATCTTAAATATTGTGAACATCATATGACATTTGCTTGTGAATTACACATATAGATCATATCTGCATACCTCACCCTTGATGTGCTATTTTTAACACAGATAGAATTATTTTTAAAATATATTAGTTTAACTTTGCAAAAAAAAAAATCTTCAGAGTGTGAGTTCTGCATATTTTATCATATTATAAAAAGTCAATGTAACAAGAAAATTCAATAGCAAATAGAGCTCTATTTAAAGATAAGGCTTTAATATATTTGACAACTTGAGGTGAGAGCAAATCAAAGTTTTCGTGTGAAATTTAGAACTCTCCCTGTGGCTATTTCAGCAGACAGAGACAGTGACAGACCTTGGGGGCGGGAGGAAGGAGCCAGTTCTCACCAGGGCACCCTTCACCCCAGATTCTATCTCCAGCAGGGCTGGGGGAGTTGTTTTGAAACTCTTAATATACCTTTAAACGAATTTAATTATAGCAACTCTACAAAAGTATTTGTTTTGTTCAAAAGCACTGTTGTTTAAATACATATATATGTACCCTATTTCAAGTAGCCTTTACATCCTCTATTTCTGTAAGATTTTAATATCAGTAACTACAGAAAATCAGCTGATTTTAAAAACATGAGATTATCCTCAATTTAATACAAAGGGAATATCAATGTCATACAAGGTTTTCACATTGGGTCTAAAGAGCACTTTTACCTAAGTTGGGAGGAATCCCCCTCTAGTGGGAGCAAAGGAGTATTTCAACTTTTACACTTGATTTCCAGGTAGCAGTCATTAAAGTTACCGGCCGAAATCAGCTAAGCTTTTTTTGTTCCTTTTGTCATAAATTTGAACAACAACAACAAAAAAGTCAATAACTATATTTCATAAGCCAAAATCACCTATCATTCTTATTATTCATAAACTAGAAGTAGATCTGTGTTAATCCGATTAAAACAAGAACATACAACTGAAAAACTCTGACAAATTCTCAATGGAAAGACTGGATACTGTACTGGGAAGATACAGCGTTGATGTTAAAATATCAATTCTTTGCCTATAATCTGCATTTATCTGCTCTAATCTCAAAAAAAACCATCACTCATTCATAATAAACACTTTCCAGATATTTATTAACTGCAATGTTTTGTGCTTAACGTCATAAGAAAATCAAAGTGATGAGTTTAGCTTAGGTATAAATATCTGAGTGAAATGTATTTAAGTACCCATTTTACAGTCAAAGATAAATTCTAATTCAGAAATGAAAGATAAGATTAATCATGGTGCCATTTTTCTTTTTAAACTTTGATGTGAGGAGACTTAAAATTAGCAGTAAGAAAAAAAGTCACAGGTTTAATCAAATGTAAAATCAGGACATAATAGCCAACATTCTCCTCCTCCACATAGATGCTGTAACAAATGCAGAGACAAATTTGAACACTCTGATGAGACCCATGTTTCACTTCAATGGGAGAGAGAACTTTTCAAGGGTTCCTGAAGTTCAGAGGTGTGAAGGGGCAGGTTTAAGATAAAGTAGAAACTTCCTAAAGCCAAAGACAAGGCCCTTTCCATTAACTCACACTTATTTCAAATGTTACAATCAACATTTTATAACACAAGTGCCTAAAAGGATTCCATTTGTAGAGAACCTCTAAGAGCTTTGTGAAAGTTCAATCTGTAAAGTTCAGTAGCAGCTAAGCCATTTACAGTCCTCACTCTCCTAAAGCACAAAAACCTTCAATTGACATCTCTTTCCCAATTACCCTACGCCCCACCTCCACCAAAAATAACACAAATCACCTTAATTTCCAATCATTCCAGTAAGAAAATTGGGAAAACGAGAATTCATGAATTTGGAAGTAAAACTGGCTGTACTTTCCTTTCTCTTTCACTTTCAAAGTCCTTTTATGTTCACAATGTAAAGCACTCATTGAAAACAGAGTATACTAATTCTAGCAGCATTATCATTAAAATAAAGCAATGTCAAAACTCTGCTGCAATTTATTTTTCTTAGATAGTTCTAAAATCAGAATCACAGTCACAAAAAGAGGAACTGAAGTGAGAAGTAATGTCCATTTATAACAATGTGTAACGAACCGTACTCATAACTAAAGGAATACAAATAAAGTCATATCGTACTAAAGATTAAACATTGTGATAATTACAACATATACACAGGTTTGGGTAATTATTCAAATCATAGCCTTGCACTGCTGATGAAAATATATACTGGAATAAAATACAATTGGCAGTATCAATCAAAATGCACATGTATACGATTACGTATTAACCCCAACAATTCCACTGATCCTGAAGTATAAAAATAAAGATTTAAAACGATGTTTACTGGAGTTGCTTGTAACACTGAAAAGTGAACATAACGAAATTTTCATTGCCAAAGGAGTTAAGTTTATAGTAAATTACTGTATAGCCGAACATAGACGACTATGCTTCCATTACAGAGATTGGGGTAAATCTGTGTGCAGATAAGAAAAGATTTCTAGGATAGTCCATTAAGTAAAAAGAATGGAAAGGGTGTGCACAGTAAGCTACCATCAGTTTTTTTTAAAAAGGTGGGGGTGAGTCATATACCTGATGTACTTAGAATGTTTTTGGAAAGAAATGGAAGAAACACATCAATGTAAGAACTTTCCCCACCAACTACATGTGCTTCTTATTTAATTAAAAGAAATTAGTTAACAAAATAAGTCAATAACATTATCCATTGTTCCATGTCAATTAATAGTCATGGAAATGTGAATAAACATCTTATCTTTCAAGGTGGGAAAAATTAAAAATACAGTGATCCAGGTATATATGTACACCTAGGTTCTTCAACATCTATGGTGGGCCAGCAGCTAAGAACAGCCTGCCCAGAAAACAGTCTTCCATTACATATCAACATCCTCAGACATATTCATGCCCATTTATCCAGCAATCAAGCCGCTAGAAAGAGCTATCTTAAGGTTATAGTTTGTGATCTACCATTTATATATTAAGCATGTGCACTACATTATTTAAAATAACATATTAGAAAAAAATGTACAAATATGGGAGATGGTTAAATAAAGTATGGCATATTCACATGATAGAGCATTAATAATCACGAAAAATTCAAGTTTTAAGAGATATTTTGTAACATGGGAAAATGCTCATAACTGTGTTCAATGTAAAGAAATCAAAAACAAGAAATTTGACATTTTAAATATTCAAATGTATCCATTTGTTTTCCCCAAGCTTCTAGAGTTTGTGCCACGCTGGACAATGTCTTCCTCACTGCAGCATTTTAAAAAATATTCATTTTGGGCTGGGCGTGGTGGCTCACAGCTGTAATCCTAGCACTTTGGGAGGCTGAGGTGGGAGGATCACCTGAGGTCAAGAGTTCAAGACCAGCCTGGCCAACATGGTGAAACCCTGTCTCTACTAAAGATACAAAAATTAGCCGGGTGTGGTGGCACATGCCGGTAGTCCCAGCTACCTGGGAGGCCGAGGCAGGAGAACTGCTAGAACCAGGGAGGGGGAGGTTGCTGCGAGATCGCACTACTGCACTCCAGCCTAGGCAACACAGTGAGTCGCCATCTCAAAAAAAAAAAAAAAAAAAAAAAAATTCACCTGTTTCCTTTTAATATATTAATTTTATTTTTTTACATTTAAATATTTGATCAAACTGTAATTTATTGTGAAATAAAAAGAGGAGGGGGTGACTCAATTTTAGTTTTCCATTTGAATAACTGTGATGAAGAATATTCCATTATTTTTTCCAGTGATTATAGATATCGTATCTTTACCATAATTAAACATTAAAATGATATAGATTTTGCCTCCAATTCCAAGGCAAGGATGGGAAAGGCAAAATTACTCAAGTGAGCTGTTCCACCCAAAGGGGAATAAGGGCAAGGGGAGGAGGCTAGTAACAATCGACAAGAAATTGATTGAATTTCCAGTCACAATAACATTTATCTGCAAGGATATTACCAAGAATTTAGACGCCCTTGGAAAAAATAATTTTTGCCTATACTGGCGTCCAGGGGATAAAAATACTCTACTTACAATGTTTGCTGTATCTGCCTTGATTGGGCCAACAAGTCCAATATACCCAATTACAACCTATTCCATTAATCATACTTTTACCTACATTAAGGAAAAGTAGTCACTAATAAATAAACTGCTCTCCAAAACTATGTTCCAGGATTTATGATAATTTAAACTGCAGGAGAAGCATTTAGGTTCCAAAGTTTTAATTTTATCAAGCAAAGAAGTTGTTCCGTGTTTTTCTTTATTATTATTTTATTAAGTTTTTGGGATTTTAATCCATTAAAAACACAGAACTCTTAAGAAAAAAAAAAAAAACCATAGCCATTGCCAGCATTCCTCTTTTACTTATTAATTCTCCTCGTTCTCCTCATTAGCATGACAGACCACATGACAGCTCAAGGACATGGCTTGCTGAAATCACTCAGTGCACGGTTGGCCTGCAATGCAAAGAACACACAGGACTGCCTCGCGCTGCTGAGTACAGCGGCCGTCCTCTGAATGTATTGGAAATAAACTAAAATCTTGTCTCTATATAGGGACCCAATAAATATTGGTAACAATGAAAAACACATCTATGCCATCAAAAAGCATTTGTTAAACTTAATACTGTAAGACACGATTTCAAGCCAGTGTGATGTTATTATAATTACACTTTTCACCATAAGTGATATGTTCACATTATCTCCTGCACTAGGATGCTGGTGTGTCTTTCTATCCAAGGCTGTTAAACTTAAAACAAAGTCAGTCAGCCCTATGGTCACACCCTTATTTCCAATTATGTTCTCTAACTCAGTGAGGACACCTCCACATAGGATTTACAAAGCAATGAGGACACCTGGTATGAACCAATCTTGAACTCTTGGTATCACTTAGAGACACAGAGACCTTGAGTGTGCAAAATCAGCCACTACTATGCAATGTGGTGTTATAGTCTCTTCCATCCAAGGTGGAGTCTAATTCTTTACCCCTCAATCTGGACAGGATTTATGATTTACCTGGGTCAAGAGACTGCTGTGCCACTTCCAAGTCTAAGACTCAAGAGGCAATTCTAATCATTCTCTTGAAACTCAACCAAATACCATATGAACAAGCCTAGACTAGCTTGGTAACACATGGTCCTATTACCACATTGCCTTAGCTAAGTCAAGCCAACAGCCAGTCAGTCCAAGAGCCAGAGAAGCAGAGCCACTTAGCTGGTCAGTGGCTGACTGAAGTAGAAGGAACAAGCCTAGTACAAGTCAGAACTACCTGGCTGAGCCTGGCCCAAACTGTCAAACTGTAGAATTGTGAGCTACATAAATGGTGGCTGTTCTGAGCACTACCACAAAAGCTAACTGATGCACTGTACAACTTTAGATGAAGGAACTCTAGGTACCATGGATTTACAGGCAGAGTTCCAGTCAAGAACACCATGACACTAAAGGAACTTCTGAAAGCATCCATGCAGCCAAGTGCTTCTTCCATCTCCACTCCCTCCTTTAAACCCTCGAAGTCTTCCAAGATCATAAAATTAAGCCGATTTGCTTACCATGGTCCACAGGAAGCTAAACCACATGGCTCCTGCCTGCCTTGCCGGTCCTCAGTCCTGCTACCCGCTGCTCTTCACAATGTTCCCGCTGCACTGGCTTGCCTTCTGTTCCTCCAAATGGCCACTGTTCACCTGAGGGCCTTTGCACTGGCTGCTCCCTCCTCCTGAGTTACTGTGCTACCAGATCATCCTATGGCCAGTCCTGTCATACCAATCACTCCTCAAGAGAATCCCTCTCCTTCTTTTGTATAATCACCTGAGATTTTCTTGTTTATTCATTCGTGTATCATCTTTCTCCCTTTACCGAAATGTCAACTTCACAAGAGCAGGCTAGCTCATTCACTGTTGTGTGTTTCTTACCTAGAAGCATTCCAGACACAGAGTATGAGCTCACTAAATATTTGTTGAATAAATGTATATGAATGAATGCGCTAAAGACTATAACAAAACAATAAAAATATATGTGTATGAACCCAAATTTGACACAGCTCATTATGACACAGGTGGGGATATAACAAGGTTTAAAATATGCTCTACCTAATGTAACTATGTAAGTAGAAGTCATATGTACCATGTGGTTGGTGATACACTCTTGCATTACATGACAGTTACTAAAAATCAAACCAAAAACCAATTTTGCTATATTGAATACATATATATGCATTTGATGCATTTCTCTTTAGCCAAGAGTAGACCTTAAATTCCTATAAACTGATGGCAATAAAATGAGTATGTATGTTGCTCAAAGATAGATCTTTTCTATCCATCCTAAGAGGTAATGACTTTTAGACTTGAATCATACCAACAAATGACTCCAGTTAGACTACAGTAAATATTTTATAAAAATATATACAGTTCATAGTCCTTCCAAACAATTTTAAAAAGTAATTTTGCGCTTTCCAATTTAGGTTGGTTGACCACAACACAGTGGATGATAAGAATATCTGCCTATGCTACAGGGCGTGATTGTAAAGGATACTGACAGGCCCAAATTCTACACAAGAATAGTGGCACTCAGAAGGCTCACATGGTCACAGTACCATACTTTTTCCACAAATAATTTTCTTGAGAGAGCGGAATAGTGTAACCCTGTCGGTTACATGATGACATTATTTGTAGATTTGGGGGCATTAAGAATGCTATACCTAAGGAAATCACATGTATCAAAGTTTATCATTTCCATACTTCCAGCGTTTATCAAAAAACATGGCTATGGAATCATGAACAATATAGACCAAAATATAGTTATCTATTCATTATTTCATTTGGCCTTTCCAATGCAACACACACGTACATATAAAACATCTAGATTTCTAAACAAACATTTTGAAAACAGGTCGTATTTTCAATAAAAGCAATGCATTTCCTTCAGATCTTTCTGTAAACCGTATCTTATTAAATTAGAAAACACTAATACTTATTCATTACATTGTTATTTCTACATGATTGATTTTTCTGTATAATTCAAATTAATAACTATTTCTTCTTAACACTTTATATACTTATTCCTAAATTCTAAAACGTTTGATGAAGGAAAATAAAAATGATGGGTGTCCAGGCAGTGAGGGACTGTTAAAAATATCTGAGCACTAAGTAAGTGGTAGTTAATAAACTTTTAAAAAGTGAGATAATATTTAGTCATATTCTAAATATTTATTTTGCATTATGTGATATAATTTGGTCATAATTCAATGCCATCTTCTTTAAGCAATACTTCTCAATTTACCCAACCATTTACACACACACACACACACACACACGTAGTTTATGAATCCAATGTATTATGCCACAGCTTGGTAAGTTTAGATTCTCTAAAACTGTAAGACAATAAATAAACCCTTTTCCTAATTTTGACATTTCATAAAAAAGAAAATATTACATTTAAAAAATATCTGGATAAATCAACTAAAATACTAAAAGATAAAAATGTGGCTAAGGTACTATTTGATCATACTTAAATCCCTCTCCCAGTCCCACCCCACTGTTGATGTTAGAAAAGCAAAATGAAAGTTGTTACAAAGTCACTATGTAGAAGACACACTGTGGACACACAGGCTGTGACCATCCCCAAGATAAAGGAATGTAAAAGTTAACTATGGTATCAAAGAAAACAAGGTGCAACAAAGATGACTTTATTGATTAGATGAGAATGAAAAGATGTTTGAAAAACAAATACAGTTTTAGATCAACAAATTAAACTTCTATTACAGCCAGCAAATGGCTGTGCATGCATCTCATCTTGATTGTGTGTCACTGGTTTTCTTTCTGCTGCCCTGTTCCCTGTCCAAACGTCCCTGTCCCCAACTCTGTCACTTGGGTCCAAATGTCAAAAAACTAACAGATGAGAAAACTTCTTTCTTATCCTAAAATACTTCTACCGAAACAGATGGGGGTTTCAAAACACTGAAATAGTGGTTACAATCAAAGACATTTATCACAGTGCGTATTTAAAATCTTTCAAAGTTCAAATTAAGTAGTATAGTACTATTTTGATTATCAAATTGGAATGGAAAGGCAATTCAATAAAAGAAACAGAAAGAATGTAAGATTAGGTATACTGAAATTTAACCACATAGTTTTATCTTTTACCTTAAAATGAATTCTGGAAACTTATTTTGAAGAATCTAATTAGGTAAACTAATAAGTTCGAAGCTAAGAAAAAAAGACTCTAGGGAAGACAGACACCTTTTTTTTTTAAATTCTTTTCAGATTTCTCAAAAGTCCTACTTGTCCAAAGAATCTTAACTAAACTGGCTCCCCACCAATCATGTCATCTCGCTTTCTTCTCTCACATAAACTGCTTAATACAGCCTTACCTGCTAAAGGCAATAATAATAACCATGTATGCATTACATGGGAAGGAAACTCAGGCTACCTAATACAGGACATTCTGTAAGAGGTAAATTTAGGAAGAGAAGTTCGAAGTTTTCCAGGTAACTGTCACAATACCACTATTCCACTCTGCTCCGCTTCGCCTCTTTAAAAAGTGTATCTTCTAATAGCCAGGCGCATTGGCACGCATCTGTAATCCCAGCTAATAAATAGACCAAGGCAGGACAATTGCTAGAGCTCAGGAGTTCGAGACCAAAATAATGAGAACCCCTCCCCCCATTTCAAAAATAAAAAGGGTCTTTTAGCACAAAAAAAGTCACAGAGATGATTACAAATGCGCAAATTAAAGATGCGTACAAATGCGATGATTCTCTGCGCACCTAGGAAATAGGTTTCCGAGGATTCATGAGGCTTACGTGAGACTGGAAGCAATGAAGAAAAACCTGAAAGCTAGACAGCTCTGAGATGAAGACTGGCCCCAAGAAGAAGGCAGGCGCCGCCACTTGTCTAGACCAAGTGCTCTTGATCTGTAGCTGCTTTATTAAATAAAACTACTTCATATCAAGGGTACATCTTGACATTAAATAATAAAGTCACTTTAAAATACTATTGACACATGATTACAGTGCTCTCCCAAAGAATAAATTACCTGAACATGGAAAAGAGGAGGAGTCCTTTGGCTCCACCACAGAAAGCAGTATTGCTTGGAAAAAGAAAATATAAGTGATTTGTCTCTTTCCATGATAAAAACACAGGAGTCAAAGGAGAGATCTGATTTTTAAAAACAGGCCAGGCGCAGTGGCTTATGCCTGTAATCCCAGCACTTGGGGAGGCTGAGGCAGGTGGATCACCCTAGGTCAGCAGTTTGAGACCAGCCTGGCCAATATGGTGAAACCCTGTCTCTACTAAAAATATAAAAATTAGCCAGGCATGGTGGCAGGTGCCTGTAATCCCAGCTACTCAGGAGGCCGAGGCAGGAGAATTGCTTGAACCCAGGAGGCAGAGGTTGCAGTGAGTCAAAATTGTACCACTGCACTCCAACCTGGGCAACAGAGCGAGACTCCACCTCAAAAAAAAAAAAAAAAAATATATATATATATACACACACATATTCCAGCTGAAATATATATATATTCCAGCACAATATTACAGCCACTTTGGAGAAGTTTGGCAGTTTCTTACAAAGGTAAATGCAGTCTGCTATATGATCCAGCAATCCTCTATTTCTAGGTATTCACCCAAAAGCAATGAAAATATATTCACATGAAAGCCTTTATGAGAGTGTTTAGGGAGGCTTTCATCATAGCTGACAAAAACTGAAAACAATCCAAATGCCCTTCAACTGATGAGTGGATAAACAAAACTATGATCATATCCAAACAATGGAAAACGACTCACGAATGAAAAGGAATTGACTTTACTGACACAAACAAGGACATGCATGACTCTCAAATGCACTGTGCTAAGTAAAAGAAGCCTGACTCAAGAGGCCACCCACTATATGATTCCATCCATATGACATTCTGGAAAAGGCCAATCTACACAGAAAGAACACAGATCTGTGGCGGCCTGGATGTAACAGGGAGGAACTAACTATAAAGATAGAGGAGAACTCGTTAAGGTAACAGGAATGTTCTATCGTCCTACTAGAATACTGTTCTGCCTTACACATCATTGTTACACATTTCTCAACATAGTAATCCATTCACAATGCTCAGAAAACTTTCATCTTGTCCAAATATTCAGACATGAATTAAAACAATATCCCATAGTTTCTCATCTTAAAATTCCTTTAGTTTCCACTGTGTAACACATCTTTTTGTTTTGATGAAGTGTTCTAGAATACAGAGTTAAATTTTACATTTGATAATTTCTAGACATTTCTGCATGATTTTGGAATTGCTACAATTTTCTTATGGAGGAGGTCGAAGTTTTTGAGATTTTTTGCTTTGGAGTAAGGGATCATTTATCTACTATGTTTCTTTGTTATTTAATACAACTGCACATAAACGTCAACTTTAACATGAAAACCGGCAAATCAACTTAAAATCAGAACTGCAGCCAATGGTGAAGTCGTCTGTACAAGCGCAGGCATGAAAATTATTACACAACCTTCAGATCTGAAGCATGGCACTTAACACTTCATCACCGTACCTTTTTCTTATAACTCAGAAATGTCCAGAACTACACCATGAAGTTCCTTTCTACTTAGTAGCAAAAAGCACGAAATGTAGTCTCAAGGATGAAAAGCTGGATTTTGTTTTCTTTCTTTTTCCTTTCTTTGTTTAACAGAATCTCACTCTGTTGCCAACGCTGGAGTCCAGTGGTGTAGTCAAGGTTCACTGCAACCTCTGCCTCCAGGTTCAAGTGATTCCCCCTACCTCAGCCACCTGAGTAGCTGGGATTACAGGTGTGTGCCACCAGGTCTGGCCGGCTTTTTGTTGTTGTTGTTGTTTGTTTGTTTGTATTTTTAGTAGAGATGGGGTTTTGCCATGTTGGCCAGGCTGGTCTCGAACACCTGACCTCAAGTGATCTGCCGGTCTCACCCTCCTCAAGTATTGGGATTAAAGGCATGAGCCACTGTGCCCAGCCCTGAAAGGCTAGATTTTTGATATATGAAACATCTACAGCCAGTAAGCCCTTTCAACATTTTAATATTAAGTAGACTCAATTTGTCCACTCAACTTTGTTCATACAAATCTGCTTTTTAAACAAAAATGAGGTTTCTGAAATAATTTACAACCAAACATAAAAAGAAACTTGTCACTTGGCAGTAAGATTCATTTATGTTATGTTTTTCCAAGAGTTTATAAACAACCTTGGTTAGTGTTTGGGATGAAACGACCCCAGTTCCTGAAAGAGTTAAACCACATATCGTTTTTGTGGCAGGAAGGGTATAAGAAGCAATGTTCCACAGAGCGGCACTTCAGCACTGCTGACGCAAAATGTTGTAAGACAAATCCTTCTTCTACAAAGAGGCCTTCAAGTTAAGCAACATCTCTGCATAGGCAGATAAATCTCATGTGAAGTGTAGGCTGAATGCCATGGTTTATGTTACCAACTATTTTTAATAAAAATTCACTATTTTTAAAATGGGGAAATTGGTGAAAGTTTAAAGAATAACTAACCTGAGATAATGTAGCTACAACCCACATGCAAAATTGGTCAAGCCATACACTTGCTTGAAATCTCACTTGAATGTATTATTTATATCAAGACTACCTTTGGCAAACCTAGGGGAGCATAGGACTCACCCACTCACTATCATATTAGGTAGGTAAAGTTTAACTTCAAAATTTGCTGTAAACTTTGCAAATGTTTGTAGCAAATAGAAATTACTGTTGGAGGAGCAGAAGTCATAAGTGACTCCCAAATAGATAAACCTTGTTGATATTTACTTGGGTTAAGATTTTAAAATCCAAGACTTTCCAAATAACATTAAAATAGTGGCTGCAAACTAAACTTTGATGTACCTACAACGTCAGACCCATTATGACCAATCTGCGGCAGGTCAGTGTAACAGCAGAACATGCCAGGACAATGGAGGGAAATCATTTTTTTACTCAACTCTCGTTACACTGTTTTGAAATTGCTCCAGTTTATGTAAAATAATTTGTATTGTTTTCTTTTTTAATTGTACTTATCCCTTCTGAGATATGCAGAAAATTAAGCTTTTCCATAAATTCAGTATTCACAAAGCTGGGGAGTTAAAAGCTTGTAAACCCCAAATTCACTGACCTGCATCAATTTAACCACTATTACAAGAGACTGCAGCTCAAAACCTAAAAAGAGTTGCTGATCCTGCCCTATAGATAGTAACTAGTGAGTGTTTATTCTCACAAAGCATTTGCTCTTCCTGTTAGGAAGCCCAGGAGTGAGGAGAGGATATGGAATACGAGAGTACCTCCTAGTATGCAACTCACCTAAATAATATGAAATTTAACTTAATTTAAACTGGAACTGACAAATGTCATCAGTTAACAACAACGATCAAGGTTAAAAATGTCCCTGCTATCCATTATTTTTATAAAATCTATCTGTATACAGATCACAAACACAGAAATTGCTACATGAAAATTTCTATGCATATTCACACGTGCGGTAATTACTACAAGGCATAAAAACAAACAGAAGAATGTTAATATTTAGAACTCTTCAAGGCCATTTCTCTTAAACATTTCAAAATACTTTTGGATTCTGTCTCTACATCAACACCAAAAACTTTAAACTACATTGTTATAATGGATCATCAATTAAATTTGCAGAATTCCAAAATTAAGTTGCTTTGAGTATGATAAAAATACACACATACCAAGTTATAAGTTATCTGCGTAAGAAGTATCAACAAGAGAATAAACAACTAGAATTTTTCTCACAGAGTGAGAAAAAAGTGTAAAAAGCAAAGCGGCCATCGCTGATTGCTACTAGTAGGATAAAATTCATGTCTTGGTTAATCTATTATAGTTTTATGCGTTGTTTAGCTTACTTGAAAAAGTCGTCAAATGCCCCTAGATTGCAGATTGCAACGTCCTACCTAAAACACCTACAAGTGACCAAGAGACCACCCAGTGATCCCAAAGTCTCCAAGGCAGAGACAGGATGAAAAATAATATCCCGACAAGACTCTTTAGCATTTAATTAAGAACAGGAAAGCACAGGCAGGAGATGAAACTTTACAAGCCTAGGCGTTTCTCGGCTAAAAAAAAAAAAAAAAAAAAAATGCTGTGAGTTGGTTTTCCCAGCAAGGAAGGTTGATGAGCATGCACTTGGCTCCGAGATGCAGCTATTAACACAAATAAAATCCAAGTGCCTGGCTAAGCCGCCCAGCCTCGGTGCGTCGGGTAACAGCCAATGGCGGCGGTGTGCCAGCCTCGCCCCGCCCACCCCCCGTCGGCCCCGCCCCTCCACCTCGCCCCCCTCTCGCGGCCCCGCCCTCGGCTGCCTGGGCTCGCGGCACGGCCCTTCCTCTATAGTTGGCTTTTCCACCGTCAGCTGCTCGTTTCAATTACGCGAATGAGTTCCAACTCATGCAGCCCTTAAGTTTGGGGGGTGGTTTTGAGAGGGGGAAAGATGCACCAAAGGAAGCAGGGGAAAAATAAAACCTTAAGCGCTGGGCGCGCCACGCGGGACGCCGAGGTTAGGGGTGCAGCGGCGCGAGACGGCGCAGGGGAAACGCTGGGTGCCTGCGTGAGTCTGACCGCGCCGGCTCATGTGAACGCGAAGCTGTGTCAGCAGAAACTTTAGAAAACACGCTGTGCGTGAGGCCGCCGCCTCCAGGAGGAGCCTACGGGCGTGCGAGGCGGACGGTGCCTGCAGGCGGCAGCCGCGCTCGTCCGGAAGGGAATGTGGCTGCGGCCGGCGCCTCCCTCCGCAGAGGCCCACAAAGGCCCATATGTGCGCGGTGCGGCGCGGCCCGGGGAGCGCCGCGGCGCCGTCTGAGGAGCCCGGGCCTGTCCGGTCAGGCTGGGGACGCGGTTGTTTTCGTCCCCCTGTCCCCGCCCCCACGAGCCTACGTGAGGGGTAGGGAGGGCGGCGCCGGAACCTCCGCCCGAGCCGGGCCGGGGCGAGAGGAGCGAGCCGGGCCTGCCAGCAGAGGCCGCCGGGCTGCTGTGTGACTCGGTTCTCGCCGCCCTCATCCTCTCCCGGCGCCTCCGCAGCAGGGTTAATTCCGCCCACAGCCTGGTGGTCCCACGCTCCGGGGGATTCCGGGATCCGTCGAATCACTGGTTCTCCCTTCGGAGGTGTCCGGCTTCTTCCGTGGGCGCGGGCGAGTCTCACCGCTGCACCGCGGGGCCGGCGCGTGAAGAAAACAAAAGAAACCAAGGCGAGCTGTGGACGCGCAGTGAGGACCGGAAAGCGAGGCCTGAGAGCCAGCGGCCTGGAAGCGACCCTGCATCCTTCACACCCTCTCTCTAAAATCCCCTCTCTCAAGCCAGGCTCTGGCCACGAGTGAAAACGTAGCCGAGGAGAGAAGGACGCCGCCGCCGCGCAGGCATCCGGGCGGGGACGGGTGGGCGGGAGATTCCGGGCCGCTGTTTCAAGGCAAGCGCTGAAAGTTTCCGTGGCCCAAATCTCTAATTTCTTTATCAAGTTCTGCAAAGAAGCAACATTCCTTCGGCCATTAAGATTATAAGAATGTATCGTTTTTAGCCACAAGTTCCAGGTTACTTTTTGGAAGAAAATTAAGGACTCAAGTAGATCAGGAAAAGAAACCACGTAAAGCATAAACTCACGTTACCACTTCTTAAAAACAAAATTATTATTGAGTTATGACCAAGAGTTATATAAAGAGAGGTGACGAGTCTTTGGTGAGGAAAAAGCCATGGGAAAAAAATTGGAGAAGCAAAAACAATTTTGAGGAAATTCCAGTTTGAAACCACCACCATTTAATATTTTGACTCGGGATCTGAGTAGGAGAAATGGCCAAGCTAGGCTTCTCTGTTGTTTATGTGATGCCATCTCATTCAGTTCTACCTACTATTTATAGCTCCAACAGCATCAGAAAGACAAAAACATGCCTGGTGGCTAGAGAATTCAAACACAACCCCTTATAAAAAAGTTAAAGTTTGGGTTAATTTTTAAAAAAATCAGATTATATATTTTTAGGTTCCAATTTACAGTTGTGTGGTTATATATTATCGCAATAAACGATCTGCCCATGGACTGGTTTTCGGTTTTGAGACATGTTTAAATTATATCCCTTACAGAGTGCTCAACTTGCATGGGGGTAAATGACGAACATAAAATGACTACAAGGTTAAAAAGCAAGAATAAAGAACTACATCCATTTTAGGTCAGTTCTTCATCAGAGAAGGAATGTTAAAAATTTATTTCCATCCAATTCATTTTCTAAGTATTAATTTTCCTAAATAAAACATTTCCTTAACGGCAAATTTGCTTGTTATGTCTATTCCCTCCTTCCTGAAATGACTTTCTTCTCTCTGACAGCTTTGTCTTTTGCTACTTCTTCATCCTCCAAATTGTGCCAATTTGTTTCACTTTTTATTCATCTTTGCTAAAAGACAAAGGCAGGAGGCGAAAAAACCCTAAAGGACTTGAGATTTTCAGATGGTTCTAATTCTAGAAACATAATGGCTGCATATGAAGGGGAAGACAGGAGTCATCCAGATACACCCAGATTTTCTCTTGGCTTGGTGGGCTGAATGAATGGCATGGTTGTGTCCTCAGCAATTTGACATGCTTGTGGTATATCCGTGGAGGTGATTCGCTGGCAGTAGGAAATACACGTCATGGTACAAGTTGCAGGAGACTAAAGAACATGGATTCGCAATTAGATGACAGTTGAGTTGTGAGTGTGGATGACGGAGTTTTACCATAAAAAGTCATCACAAAGGATGGAGATGAGAATAGATAGAGCCTAAAAAAGAACCTTCAGGAGTACAAACATTTAATGCACAAGTTCTTCCCTCCTTCCTTGATGAAAGCAAAAGCCACCAGGCTAGAAATTTTACAATTTCAGAACTGCTTTTTCCTCCAAATCTAGAGAGAAATAGGAAGTGAGACATGGACTCAGGTAACACTACGCAGAGCTGAATTTAACTCCTCCAAGCAGTGGCTTTGGAGAAGTCAGGCAAGTTTCTTAGCATCTCTGGGCTTCAGCTTCTTCATGTATATAATGACAGCCTGCTCTGATGGTTGTTATGAGAATGAAATCAGCACTTACCAGATGCTGGCTATGAACATCATCTGACCATTCCTGAAATACAGACTAGCCTCCATTCCCATTACCAATGCCTTGAGACTCGCATCTCTCCTCCTAAGCCTAGAATACTGTGAAACTGGCTCTTTCCAACCCATTCTCCCTCACAGTGCCCCCAGTGTCCTCTTCAGATAACATATTTGAATATGTCATTCTGCTTAACATCCCTCAGACCATAAGAACTGGGTCTAGACATCTTACCTCGGGATAAAGGGCTTTGGAGAATCTGTTCCTAATCTGCCATGCGATATCACCCTCTACCTCAACTCATTAATGGAATATGAAGCACCCTGTCATGATGTATGTGCTGAACCTACTGTATTTTTTTCACCCCTTTATTCATACAGATCCCTTCACTTTCCCTGTACATTTGCCCTTTGAGGTCATGCTTCCAAGTCTTCCCTGACGCCCCATGGTTGGAATGTACTGCACTTTATGTACTACTGCACTGGACTGATAGAATTTTACTGTTTTATATGTAATCACATACATGTCTATTTTCCTTTTAACCTCTGTGAAGGCAAGGGCCATCCATTGTGAATTTATGTATATTTTCCCACCTGAAAAATCCATAGAAAAGTTTGCTACAGATTAATTTAGCTACTAAATTTAAGCAGAAATGAAAGATGTGCTGGAAACCAGAAGTTCTCATAGGCCAGAAATCCAAAACTTCAGATTAGTAAACAAGAATAAGGTTGAGACCTGAAAGTTATCTTTCTCACATGTAGATCAGTAATAATTTTTGACAAGTATCTCTAGGAAGCAGAGGTTTGTCATAATAAGGAAGTAGTTACGCCAGGCATGGTGGCTCATGCCTGTAAACCCAGCACTTTGGGAGGCCAAGGCAGGAGGATCACGAGGTCAGGAGTTTGAGACCTGCCTGGCCAATATGGTGAAACTCTGTCTCTACTAAAACTACAAAAATTAGCTGGGTGTGGTGGCGCACGCCTGTAGTCCCAGCTGCTGGGAGGCTGAGGCAGAACAATCACTTGAACCCGGGAGGCAGAGGCTGCAGTGAGCCGAGGTTGCACCACTGCACTCCAGCCTGGACGACAGAGCGAGACTCCATGTCAAAAGAAAAAAAAAGGAAACAGTTATTTTTAAAATGTACTACTTTTTGTTTAGACATTCTTTCCCTAAACAGCCAGTTTCCATTTTATTTATTATTTTATTTTTAGAGACAGGGTCTTGCTCTGTTGCCCAGGCTGGAGTGCCATGGCACGATCGTGACTCACTGCAGCCTCAATTTCCTGAGCTCAAGCGATCCTCCCACCTTAGCCCCTCTAGTAACTGGGACTACGAGCACATGACACCATGCCTGGCTAATTTTTTATTTTTTTGTAGAGATGGGGTCTTACTATGTTGCCCAGGCTGGTCTCCAACTCCTGGGCTCAAGCAATCCTTCTGCCTCAGCTTCCCAAAGTGCTGGGATTTCAGGCATGAGCCACACCGCACCCAGCCCAGTTTCCATTTTAGAAATGTTTAGGCTCTAGACATTTGCACCACAGCAGAAGCTGGAGCTATGGTGACTTTCAATTTCAAAGCAGATTCTGGGAAGCTATGACATTCTACATATGAGGCCTTCTTTACTCATGGATTGTCCTAACTACAGGTTTGTTTTCAGATGAATGCAGTCTGGTCTCAGGAAAGACCCCCAAAGAGGTTAAAAAGCAATTACCTAGAGGAATATGAGTTTTTATTTTTGAATTTCAGCTAGTACTGCTCATTTGTTACTACTGATGAATTCCTAAAGAAAAATGCTAACTAAATGCCTTAAATCCCTTTGGGAACAAGGTAATAAGTAAACACATATTTTATAAAATCTAATAGTCGTTTAATAGCCAAAACAAACATATTTTATAAAATCTAATAGTCATCTATTAGCCAAAACAAACAAACCAAAAAAGAACATCTTCCCGTGGTCCCAGTAGATGTTTTACTGATTGGAAGTATTACAGCTCAGTGAGTATGAATTAGTTCCCAATCTGCCCTCTCCAAAACTCTCCCTAATCAACAATGTGGCTTTAAAATTTACCAGAATTGTTGATGGATTACCAGAGGTTTATACACTGGGCAATGACATTCGAAACAAGGGCAATCCACCACTATAACAGGTCCACAAGGAAGGGCCACTCGCTGGGGTGAAGAAGTTGTGTTTGGTGTAGGTTTGTCTAGAGCCACCCTGTCCAACAGAAATATAATCCAACTACATATGTAATTTACCATTTCCTAGCAGCCACATTAAGAAAAGGGAAACAGGTGGAATTATTTTGATAACATGTTTTATTTGACCCAACATACCCCAAATTTTATCATTTCAACCTTTAAGCAATACAAAATTAATGAAATACAGTAAGTCTTCACTTAATAACATCCATAGGTTCCTTGGAAACCATGACTTTAAGTAATATGCCCTATGAGGAAACCAATTTTTCTACAGGCCAATTGATATAAGAAATAAGACTCAAAATACTTACAATATTAAACATCGAAACAAATGTGAGCTATACACACATTTAAGAAAGATTAGTAAAAATAAGTAGTATCATTATTTAACCAAGTATTCCACTTTGTAACGTTTGGGGTGCACATGGGTGGGACCCACTCTGGCCAGAATGCCACTCCATTGCAGGGCCACTCACACACCCACAATCACTCACACTGGGACCACACAGCCATGCCAGGTCCCATAACAGGCACATCTTCGGGATGTAGGAGGAAGCTCCACACAGACAGTGGCCCCAGCTGGGAATTTATATATATTTTTTCTCCTCAAAGTTATAAGGAAACAACATTAAACAAAACAATATTATTCAAGGACTTGCTGTATTTTACTTTGTTTTTAATGCCATGTCTTCAAAATCTGATGTATATCTTTTACTTGCAGCAGATCTCACTTTGAAAAGTAGCCACAATTCAAGTGCTCAACAATCACACTGGACAAATCTAGATATTTGGGGTGGGGGTGGCGATGGTGGCACCCATTTGCAATTGAGTACTGAAGTTTAAAATTATATTGAGGGTCCTCTTTTTTAAAAAACTGAAGACATAATTGCATATCAATGTATCAGTGATTACATTATTGATATGAAAATACAGCACAAAGCATTAAAAGGGGAAATAATGATTAATGCTGAAATGTTTCTAATAATGCAAAATAGCAGCCAATAGTCATTTGACGGACACTGTCTACAAGCCAGGCTGGCTCAGGTACTGTACTTAAACTAGGCAAATGTCTTCGAGATAAAAGAACCACTTCTACCAACTCTTCTCCTGAGCAAACTGAAAAACATTTCCATTTGTGAGAAGATGTCTCCCTACAGCTATATCAAGAGGCTCTGAATTGGTCTAATTTTTGCTGTCTCGAAGGCAATGAAGATGCAGGATTCACATCACAGCTTTGTCCTTCTTTTGGAGGGTAGGGGGATGTATGTAGCAGTGGGGTCGGAGTAACGCTGTGATTGGCACAATGAGGACAGGAGAACATCTACAATTTTACTATCGTGCCAGGAACGAAAGCAGTGAAGTGAAGACAGAATGACAGCAAACGCAGGGTTATACGATAAGTCAGCACCTGGGAAACTCTGAAGTCAGGAGAACCAACTGCTCCCAATAGAAACAGGCTATAGAAGCGTTCTAGGCCGGGCACGGTGGCTCAAGCCTGTAATACACTGGGCAATGACATTCGAAACAAGGGCAATCCACCACTATAACAGGTCCACAAGGAAGGGCCACTCGCTGGGGTGAAGAAGTTGTGTTTGGTGTAGGTTTGTCTAGAGCCACCCTGTCCAACAGAAATATAATCCAACTACATATGTAATTTACCATTTCCTAGCAGCCACATTAAGAAAAGGGAAACAGGTGGAATTATTTTGATAACATGTTTTATTTGACCCAACATACCCCATACTTCTTGGAAGAAGGCGGGCAGTTCCAGGTTTCCAGAAGGAGGAAGAAAACAGACCTCCACTGAGCAGTTGGCCCCCGATACCCTGCATTTGACAGATGTTGCCTGGAAGACAGATATTGCCACCCTCACTTTAAAGATGGGGAAACTGAGGCAAGCACTTTGGGAGGCCGAGACGGGCGGATCACAAGGTCAGGAGATCGAGACCATCCTGGCTAACACGGTGAAACCCCGTCTCTACTAAAAAAAAAATACAAAAAACTAGCCGGGCATGGTGACAGGCGCCTGTAGTCCCAGCTACTTGGGAGGCTGAGGCAGGAGAATAGCAGGAACCCGGGAGGTGGAGCTTGCAGTGAGCTGAGACCCAGCCACTGCACTCCAGCCTGGGCAACAGAGCGAGACTCTGTCTCAAAAAAAAGAAGCGTTCTAACTGCAGTGGGTCCCCTTTAGAATAACTCTGATCGGTTCTACAAATGTCAAATTTAAAAGTATAGATAATAATCTTCCTCATGGATCTATCAGAGACAGTCTGTACTTTTCTTGAGCAATCTTATTCACACCCAGGAGAATATCAAATATGGCTTCAAATATCAAATATTGTGATGAATCCTAAATCTGTGCCTTAGTTTCCTCCACCCAAGCTCCAGGACTGACCAGACCTCTCCAACTGCACACTAAACAGTCTCATGAGGATGTCCTTCAAAAACCTTGAATTGAACATGTCAAAAACTAAACTAATTTTCTCTCTTCTGCTGATCCCTAACCAACTTCTGTATTGTCAGTTATTGACAAACTGTTTCCCAATCTGCCCAAGCTCAAAACTCTGGGACTTATCCACTTTTCCTTGTATTGCTCCAATCAGAAATCATATCACTGTCTTTCTCTGTATCTCCATCAGGCTCTCATCAACTCTTTATTCTTCAAGTCATAGTTCAGTTCAAACTTATTCCCCAAATATTTTCTAAGTAGCTACCATATGCAGGACATTGTGTGAAAAACGCTGGATTAAAAGATGCATGTGGCATCAAATGTCATCTCGTCTTTCCCAGTCTGAAGCCCTCGGTCAGGTTAGCCAGCTGCTCTTCAAAATATTGAGTTATAATAATCCGACTGTTTATTACTTTAGCCTGCATGTTCCTGTAAGATGGAGTGGCGGCCGGGCGCAGTGGCTCAAGCCTGTAATCCCAGCACTTTGGGAGGCCGAGTCCCAGCACTTTGGGAGGCCGAGACGGGCGGATCACGAGGTCAGGAGATAGCCATCCTGGCTAACACGGTGAAACTCCATCTCTACTAAAAAATATAAAAAACTTGCCGGGCAAGGTGGCGGGCGCCTGTAGTCCCAGCTACTTGGGAGGCTGAGGCAGGAGAATGGGGTAAACCCGTGAGGCGGAGCTTGCAGTGAGCTGAGATCGCGCCACTGCACTCCAGCCCGGGCGACAGAGCAAGACTCGGTCTAAAAAAAAAAAAAAAAAAAGATGGAGAGTGGTATATTTTGCTATTCATTTTTTTATTCCTGGCATAATACAGAGACTAGTACAGTATTTTAGTATACAAAAGGTAATTGATCATTTTTGACTCATCATGCTTTAGTTTATAAAGGAAATGTAATGGCTCTAGATACCAATCTAAAGATGCATGTTTAACTGAAAAACCACTGTGTTTCTCATATTTGGAATTCAGATGATCACCTTTCTATCAAAAAGCTGATTAATTCAATGGTGTTGACAATATCACCCAAACTGTACTGCACATGGTGACTCTGTCATATATCTATAAAGCCTAGTAGCTGTATTGGGTGAGATGAAAAAAGTGCTTATATTCCACAGCAACATAATTACAAATAAGCTTTAACCTATTGAAGTGTAGAGTCTCTCTTATCACTTTTGTAGCAGGACCCTAGTTACTAATAATTCATAGCATACCTCCCCTTATTTTAAAACTCATATGATAGCTGATTTACTAACTGCAGCAATCAGGGTTCCTAGAAAGAACAGAAACTGAATTGAGCTAACTAAGGAAGTGGATTTCATTAAAAATATTGGGTTTGTTTACAGAATCCGTAGTGGAGGATTGCACAAAAAAAGCTAAGAACCAAGGGAGACTGGTCAACAGAAATAATTTGCCCAGAATGTCACCACCAACAGTTCTAATAATGGACACATGATGCTGACAATATTGCTAGACTCCAAAGTCTGTGGAGTTTAACCAGGCAAGAGCTAATGGCTGGCCAGGCCTTAGTCATTAGTCACATGCTCCCTCAGTAGCATCTAAGATCTGTCTCCTTTGGATTCAGTAGCAGAAAATACATGCTGCGTTTTAAGTTCCATACCTTTCTTTCGTCCCCCAAAGAAAGCAGGTTTATATGCTAGTCATTAGAAACAAAACAAAAAAACCCCAGCAATATTCAAATATTCAATAATGTCATCAAAAATTTCATGATGCCCAAAGGTTTTGTGTGTGCATTAGCAATGTACAAAGTCAAGGCACTGATCTTGAGCAAAGCACCAAGTATAAGATTCCCATAGTGCTAGCCTATGTTACTGAACAGACTCAAGTGGCTGACTCCTTTCATTGATTTTTGCTTGTCACTTCTATTCTGTTCAGGCCTGCCACTGAATTCCCTTCGTGCTGATATGTAATTTGGCTATAGTGCAATCAGTTTCTAGTCAGTAGAGGAAAAAAGGTAAGTCATGAGATTGTGTGCAGGCACCCCTCAACCTTCAGTAGACATTCAACCAAAATCTTCCTGTGGTATTTAATGTGAGTGTTGGATACCAGGGTCACTTTGAGCAAAATGCAAAACACACACTGAAATACTTGGCTCGTGACAGATCCTGTTTTCAGTGTTAACTAATCTGGTAAATGCCTTTTAACTAAACCAAGGAAGTAGATATGAAGCAGTAATAAAGCACCTAGCATTTCTATTTTTATCATTACCTTCGACTGAGGTGTCAACTTCAGGGCACAACAGTTGCAACACAGAATTCTTTTCCTGCCATCACTCCATCTCACATGAATGATACCGAGTCCATAGGCTTCAGAGAGCTCTGGATCTAAATGTCATGCAATAGAGGAGGCCACTCCTGGGACCATCTCAGAGAGTGAGGAACCTAGGTTGGGACTGAGTTTTGAAGGCACTAAATACCTCTGCAATTACTGCCTTCAAAGTGCCTTAGGCAGCACTAGAGTGGCAAAATGGCAAGTTCAAAACTTCACGACGGCAGGGTACAGTGGCTCACGCCTGTAATCCCAGCACTTTGGGAGGCTGAGGTGAGCAGATCACCTGAGGTCGGGAGTTCAAGACCAGTCTGACCAACATGGAAAAATGCCATCTCTACTAAAAACACAAGATTAGCTGGGCATGGTGGTACATGCCTGTAATCTCAGACCTCGGGAGGCTGAGGCAGGATAATTGCTTCAACCCAGGACGTGGAGGCAGTGGTGAGCCAAGATCATGCCATTGCACTCCAGCCTGGGCAACAAGAGCGAAACTCCATCTCAAAACAAAACAAAACAAAACTTCATGCCATACTTAAAAAACCTCACCATGTAAGGTCCCATACCATTCCTATTATTTGCGTGCATTTGTTGCTTTCATTGTTAATTTGCAGTATTATTCATAGATCTGAAACGACTCTGGATATTAACAGAGTACAACTTCTTATTTCATAGATGAGGAAAACGGAAGCCAAATAGGATAAATGACTTGTCTAAGGTCATGTACAATTACTTGAGGAAATTAGACTAAAGCCTAGGTCTCTTGCCCCCTGGCTGTTACTCTTTGTACTACAGTATACCATCCCAATAATATCTTATATTTACAGTTAGTTACAGTCAACCACTGACAACCAAGGCCAGTTGCGTATAGGCAGCCTGTGCATACCAGGGAGCCCTTAGTTAGCCTCCAGTATACCATATATTCATCAAAGGTAGCCCTAATCCTCATCATGTATTCTCAATCTAAGTGACTTTGTTCTTAGTTTACACTTGACTTGTTTGCTGACAATGGAGCCCTCATAATTGCCTTATCGCCCCATTCCCGTGTTCTCACAACTGCCTGGTGGACTTCTTCAACAACATGGGCTAACTCATATCATTTCAGTTTTTTTTTTGCTTTTTAAGTCCACAAATTAAGCACAATTATTATGTTATATCATGTTTGTTTGGCTTTACTGTGCCATTCTATCTGTTTACTATTCCATCTCACATCTCAGGTATTCCTTCTGGGATAATTTTCCTTTGTCTTAATTAGATCCTGCAGAAGTTCTTTCAGAGGAATTTCAGAGAGATCTTTGGTAAAATTCCCTCAGCTGTTGTTTACCTCTAAATGTTTTCATCTTGTCATACTTGAAATAGTACTTGAACAGTACTTGAAATAGTCTTGCTAGACTGCGATTTTATAGAAATTTATGTGTTTCTTCTGAGTTCCATGGTATCACTGCCAGTCTAACTATTTCTTTATAGATGAGCTGTGCTTTTTCTCTGGCTGCTTTCTAGACTTTCTCTTTGTCTTTGATGTTCTATAGCTTCAGTCTAGGCATAGATTTCTTATTCAGTCCTGGAATGCAGTATGCTTCCTGAATCTGTGGGTTCCTTATTGTCATAAATTCTGAGAAATAACTGTACCTTTTGAAAAATGCAACACAGGTATCAACCAAAATAAAATAGTAGAGAAAGACAATAGTAATGTCTTATGGTGCTTATCCATGCAGATTCATTTGTAATAAAAGACAAATCCTCTGATAATATTCACATTAACACTATACAAAATACATAAAATACAACTACAATCAAACTATGGACCACTATGTCTATTGTGATATGGTTGTTCATGGACCATGGTTCATAAAAACATAACTTTCTAATGACAAGAATTCTTTCCTCAAGACTTTAAAGTGAATTTATATCACATTTTCATTTTATACTTCACCATAAAAATTCCCATAGCATAAAATAATGCAATATTTCACACCAATTAAGCTTTCTTTTCAATTTCTCCACTTAGTTCATTTTAACTAACCAAGGCATAACAGCCACATAATTTGTTTTTGGCTCTAACTACTGACTAAAGGTGTAGAATTCATATGGAAGGGCATTTATCATAGAACTACAATACTTTTTGGACAATTAATTAGAGCTTGAAGGAACTAAAAAATTCTCAAATAGCAATCTAATTATCTTTTGTTCATTTTTCCAGCTCTTTAAATGTCAATAATATATACATGCTTTAATGACAAGAATACGGAAATCCTTGACCATGATTAGTCACCAAGAGTTTATCGTACGTGCACTAAAAAGGTAAAAGAGAAAGCAGAACAAATGAAAAGAAGTGCAGAATGCTTTCTCCATTCAATTTGCCCATTCTACACCCCCCGCAAAGCAAAACCCCAAAAACACACACCATTGGGAAAAGAAAAAAAAAAAGAAAAACTATGAGAGGTGTCCTGGCCTTCGGACCAGGCTGTTGGAATTAACTGCATGAGTCATCTCCCTTTTCCTTCATTAAAAAGTTAAACTAGTAATTTCCTGTGATAGTTCTATTAGTGATCACAATCTATAGATTTCCTACAGAAGGAAAAATAGGAAAGTAGCAATTTCATGGCTAAAAACAAAAGAGGTCATGCGTACTTTCTTCCTTTTTTTTCTTTGAGACAGAGTCTGGCTCTGTCACCCAGGTGGAGTGCAGTGGTGTGATCTCTGCTCACTGCAAGCTCTGCCCCCCGGGTTCGGGCCATTCTCCTGCCTCAACTGGGACTACAGGCGCCCGCCACCAAGCTCTGCTAATTTTTTGCACTTTCAGTATGGATGGCGTTTCACCATGTTAGCCAGGATGGTCTCGATCTCCTGACCTCATGATCCACTCGCCTCGGCCTCCCAAAGTGCTGGGATCACAGGCGCCAGCCACTGCGCCCAGCCTACACCTACTTTCTTATAGTGAAGGATTAAGCACTTGGGAAAGATTTTTCAGTTTCACATATGCAAAATTTCAATTTAGATAAACTGACACAAGTTGCTTTGCCTAAACTAAAAAAGAAGCCTTGCTATATGAGAACAGTTAAAAAAAAAAAAAAAAAAGAAGAAGAAGAAGAAAAGAAAAAGAAAAAACAGGCCAGGAGCAGTGGCTTGTTCTTGTAATCCCAGCACTTTGGGAGGCTGAGGTGGGCAGATCATGAGGTCAGGAAATCGAGACCATCCTGGCCAACATGGTGAAACCCTGTCTCTACTAAAAATACAAAAATTAGCTGGGTGTGGCAGTGCTTGCCTGTAATCCCAGCTACTCGGGAGGCTGAGGCAGAAGAACTGCTTGAACCTGGGAGGTGGAGGTTGCAGTGAGCCAAGATCACGCCACTGCACTCCAGCCTGGTGACAGAGCTAGACTGTCTCAAAAACAAAACAAAACAAAACAACAACAACAACAACAAAACATAACAAAACAAAACAAACAGGCAATGCATAAATGTTAACAAAGTTAGAGCCTAGAATTCTACTGATCAGGAGTAAATAATAGCTCGGCCCTATTCGAGGTTACCTAAAGACAGAGAAACGAAAACAAAACCCCTGAGTGAAAAGCAGTGAATCAGTGGTACGAGTGTCCTCATTTTAGGTTCCCTCATGTTGCTAAGAAAATCCAAACAGTTCACGATACTTCACTTTAGAAATTCTCTTCTTATTCTAGGTTTCCCTAACACTCTTTTAAATGAGAAGGGGTAAGAGTTACTGAAAGATTGCTTCATAAATTACCAAAGAGCAGAATTTCACAATCTGTGTAGGTGACAACCTGTGTTCAAATCCTGGCCTTACAGGGATTGAACTTAAGACTTACTTAACCTCTCTGTGCCTTGCTGTCCCACCTCTGCAAAGAGGTGCCATAGAAGTAACTGTATAGCACAGAGATGTCGTAAGGGACTCGACAAATAAATGCATATAAAACACTTAGAAAAGCATATTAACAAATATGAATATTACCACTATCAATTAAGCATTTGTGAAATGTCTCAACCGATGAGCATTTTGCATCATATTAGCTATGACATTCACGAGAGTATGCGCTGCTCAGATAAAGCTTTTATATCTAATATAGTAACATACAATCAATACTTGCTGAATGAAACTATATATGTAGAACCCAGTCTAGAAACTACACTTGTCTCTAAGTCCTTTCAACTAAGAGAAATGTACTTTCTATATTCAGTACTATCACCTAGCTTAGGGCCAACTTTTCCACTATTCTCTCTGTTTCCTCACTGGCCTCCCTGCCTCTAGTCATCTCTTCCAGGTCATTTAGAGAAGAGTTCCTCATACTAACAGCCTTGTGCATATCACTTCTCTGCTCAAAAACACTCACTTGCATGCCATGACTACCTTGAAGCCTCACTTCCCTTACTGTACCTCCATTCTCTTCAACACAAAACTACTGTGTTTTCCAGTGAAATCTTGCAGTTTTTCATCAACAATTATAGTTTCCTACAAATGACTGTGAGCACTACTGTCTCTGTAGCTGATGGTTGCTTCAGTTCAGTGACCAGAGGGCTTCCTTCTCCTAACCCTATCTGAAGAATATCTTTAAGGCCAAGCACAGAGGAATGACTGGTATTTACAAAGAAGCAGATTATTTTACTATATGAAGGGTCAGCCTAAAAGCTAACCCAGTGAATTACTGACCTTCTTTGAGATTGTGACCAAACTATATTCTTAAAGGAAACCCAAATATCTTAACACTGGAGGCAGCTGGAAGCAGTTGGGAAGGTGGGTGTGCCAGTGTCAAACTGAAACTTGCCAGCTCCCAGCACCACCACCCATTACAAACTGTGAGATCTCAGACAAGTCACTGTCAGGATGACCAGTGAAGGACCCATGCTGTCATCTGAGTGCCACCCCCACCCCCCATGCCGACCCCGTACCCAGAGGTCTCTTCTACAGAGAGATGGGCGTCAACGCTGCTAAGTGAGCCATGCTTGGTAAGGCCTCCCACCACCTCCCTCCCACCCAACTCAAAGTCACATTTGCCTAAAATCCTTCCAACTAATAGGGATTGCAGTAATGAAAAATCACAATCACAGTGATCAGGCGTCCCAGTCAGAAAATGATAGACGTCTGAGTTAAGCTAGACAGATCAGGGTGCAAATCTGTGTTTTTTAACCCCCTACATGGACTCTGAACCAGAGCCTTTGAAGACAGAAGATAACAGTAACTTTGGAATGAGGGAATGGCTTTCAATAATACTTAGCAGCATCGAGGTTAAAAAGAGAAAGATTACAGGAGGTCTCTAGAGTAGTCAAATTCAGAGAGACAAAAAGTAAAACGGGGTAGCCATGGCTGAGGGAGTGAAGAGTTAGTGTTTACCGAGTACAGAATTTCAGTTTGGAATGATGAAAAGACTTCTGGAGATGGATGGATGGTGGTGGCGGCTGCACAGCAATGTGAATGTACTTAATGCCACTGGACTACATGCTTAAAAATAGATGAAACAGTAAACTTTATGTTATGTATATTTTACCACAACAAAAAAGTGGGAAGGAAAGGGAAGGAAGGAGGAAGAGAGGGAAAGCAAGAAAAGGAAAAAGAAACCTATGCATATCTGTAATAGCATTTATTTGCAGAATGTAATGTTTTGATGAAGCTCTTTGCTTAATTTAAACTTTAAAAAGCTTTTAAAACTTTAGGCCTTCCTTAACTATTGCTGCAAAAATTCTTGTGGAACTTCAAAAACACTGATGTTCCACAAATTTTTCTTTGCAATTATCTTCTTGTAAAAACTCTCTGACTCATTTCTTATAATTCTCTACTTTCTTTTTATTTTAATATTTCAAATTCTAGGGCTCATCCTTTCCGCTGTGTCTATGTGTACACGTGCAAATCTGTAACAGAAGCTAAATGGTTTGCTTTAAATTAACAAAACATTTCCAAAATATGTAGAAAACATTAATGTATTTAAAGAAAAGCTTTAGAGTGCCTAAAATTGTTGACCCCAGTCTGGCAGCAATTTTCAATACTTATTAAACAATTAAAAAGCAGAAAAGAATAACATTTCAGGATTCTTTCTCTTCATTATGAAAGTAATATAAGTATAAATACAGAAAATTTAGAAAACTTGGGAAAATTCCTGAATTTAAATTTAACATTAAAAAGCATTTTTCTAACTTCCTGAAAGTTTTAGTAACCACTATCTTTAGTCTCATAAAATTTCCATTTGAAGGCATGTGTGAAAATTCATTAAATTACGTCCCTTCCATGAGTCCTTTAGGGGTGTTTCCAATTTTTCACTAGTCTAAATAAGATACCAAGAAATGCCTTTATACACATAGCTCTCCCATGTCCCCAACATTTTGGATTATTTCCTTAGGAAACATTCTCAAAGGAGAATTACAAAGTTAAAGGATGGGACCATATCAGAGTTTATCAAGTTTATCAAGTTTATCATGCCTCATAAACTTTGATTTTGTGTGTGTGTGTGTGTGTGTGTATACACACACATGTGCCCAGAATACACAGCATTTTTTCTTTAGAAAACTGATAACATTTCCATTTAAGCAAGAGTAATTTAAGATTACTTCCGCATGAAAAAGACAAAAAATTTCTGGTAAGTAAACTTTCTTGTGAATAAAGTGTCCTTTTTCCACTCTAAAATAAAAAATTCAATTTAGAAATTGCAGCTGTGTGCTGAAAGCTTCTTCACAAAAAATGATAACAGTCCAGGCTCTTCTCTGGTCTATTAAAATACTACATGCTGCTGTGAGTATCTGCAGCGAAGTAAAGTATTTCTTACTTCTGATTATACATTTTTTGTTGACATCATTCCAATGTTAAAAAAACCTAAAGAAATTTCCTAATGATCAGTAATTGAAATAAATTAACATTGTGTGTTTATTGGTAACTAGGTTAGTTATTAAAAACATTCTCCTAGGCATATGCAAACGATAGCTGCTTAACTGGTACTGCTCTCCAATGACATCTCTATACTGTAGTGATACTTTATAAAACAATATAATTTCAACCTTATGCTACAATTCTTTAAATATAATTTCTCTCTTCAGAGTGGCCATTTTGTTGCCCCAGGAGAGAGAGAGGGAGGGAGGGAGGGAGGAAGGGAGGGGGGTCAGGGAGGACCTAAGACAGTATTCCACATGCACCATGTCACATCAGGTTACTCTCATCACCAGCATTTCCATAAAACGGCTTGCAATACACTGAGGCTCTGATATAACATCATCAATCAACAGATTGTGTGAAACTGCCCATCAACGACAGAGCTCAGAGATGGTTCCAGATGGTCTCTAAATCTTAGTTCCCTGAGGTAAGAATATGTGCTGTACGTTTCCGTAATAGTGAGATCAGATACCACTGAACTTCCACGAAATAGGAAGGGCAAAGGAGTGTACTTTCCCTGGCTCTCTCAATGGGGGATGTCGTGGGGTGGCAAGAATAAGAAGGGGAATAGAAGGAAGGGCAGGGGAAGAGAGAAAGAAAAGAGGAAGAAAACGTGAACATATAAAAACCTCTTAAAATAGCAACGTCGTTATGGCATACATTTCCAAAGCATAAGAAACAAAGTCAAAAACTATTAGTGGAAAGCGACCCCAGAGAGTTTTAAGTTCTGGGAGTTAGGAGGTAGCTGAGGAGACAGAATATGGTGAAAAAGGAGGAAACGCAGGGCAAACTTCTAAAAAGCATTTTTAAAAGATCTGAGGTTATTTTGTTAGTTTATGAACTTAAAATGCATTATGTTAAATTCCTCTGCTCATAAACTTTACAGTGTTGGATGTGGTGAGTAGAAAGGAGATTGGGGAGGAACTGCCATTGCTCCTTTCAAAGTTCATGAACAAATCACTAACAGAAGTCCTGCGGAGAAATAAGTTTTACCAATTATTTCCTTACTCGCCTACTCTGGGCTTTTCTTCTTGAGCTACAACTTAACTATTCTCCCTGGCAACCCAGTAAGTATTGTCATTTTTGATACAGATAAATCTTTTGTGTTAGAAATGTCACTACATAAGGGCCTGGCACAGTGGCTCACGCCTGTAATCCCAGCACTTTGGGAGGCCGAGATGGGCAGATCACAAGGTTAGGAGTTCAAGACCAGCCTGGCCAATATGGTGAAACCCTGTCTCTACTAAAAATTTTAAAAAATTAGCCAGGCATGGTGGCCCATGCCTATAATTCCAGCTACTCAGGAGGCTGAGAGAGGAGAATTGCTTGAACCCAGGAGGTGGAGGTAGCAATGAGCCGAGATCCTGCCACTGAATTCCAGCCTAGGCGACAGAGCAAGACTCCATCTCCAAAAAACAAAAACAAAATAACAAACCAGCCGGGCCAACATGGTGAAACCCCATCTCTACTAAAAATAGAAAATTAGCCAGGCATAGTAGTGCCCACCTGTAGTCCCAGCTACTCAGGAGTCTGAGGCAGGAGAATCGCTAGAATCTGGGAGACGGAGGTTGCAGTGTGACGGGATCACGCCACTGCACTCCAGCCTGGACAGCAGAGCAAGACTCCGTTTCAAAAAAAAATAAGAAAAAGAAAAAAGAAATGCTACTACACGTGAAAAGTACACACACAAAAAACTAACTAGAGAATCAATTAAATTCTTTCTAACATTCACTGCTGAAAACTGACATAATTATAAGCAATATGGTACAAAGTGTATACTTTCCCAACACCCTCTCCTAACACCGGCAATAAAAGCACTCCAGCCTCAGGGGACACCCAAGTGGTTCACACAGCCAAGTCCAAGTGCTTGGCTGTTCGGAACACGTTTCTAAATTTAAGGTAACTATCATTTCAGGGGGAGTTCTTATAAAAGATACCAACTTTATCTTTTAAATTACAATTTATATTTTAAAATTTCAAAATCTGTGAAATAAAATTAATATTTAATCTCCTTCCATGGCCCCAGTGTTCTTTGAGCCTTTTTGTCAAGAAATTACACTTCGTAAAATCAAGCAAAATTATGGTATTTTATCACTTAGATCTCTGTTTCTAACATGTGTTCACAGGAAGAACAAAATGGCTTCATTTAACATTTTAGGGCTGCAAAATGATTTCACTTGCTAAACACTTAGCAAACATATAATTTACAAGGCAGTATTAGAGTTCAAGTTCTTTTTTGGCCTATATTTAATTTCCCAAATTGAAGACATTTCCATGGAAAACATCATAGCATGTGCCCTAATGTTAATCTTGGATTTGGACAAATTAAAAAATCTTGGATTTGGACAGATAAAAGGCAGAGATAAAAGGCTCACACCTGTAATCCCAGGGCTTCAAGAGAACGAGAGGATTGCTTGAGGTTGGGAGTTCGAGACCAGCCTGGGCAATATAAATATAACCAGACCCCATTTCTACAAAAAAATTGTTGTTGTTGTTTTTTGTTTGTATTTGTGTTTGTTTGTTTTGACATAGGGTTTTACTCTGTTGGCATGCACCACCACACCCAGCTAATTTTTGTCCTTTTTGTAGAGATGGGATTTCACCATGTTGTCCATGCTGGTCTTGAACTCCTGGGCTCAAGCAATCCTCCTGCCTTGCCTTGAACTCTAAGCCAAAATGAAAAAAATATTTTTAGATTAGCCAGGAACAGTGGTGTGCACCTGTAGTCCAAGCTACTTGGGAGGCTGAGGCAGAAGGACTGTTTCAGCCAAGGAGGTAGAGGCTACAGCAAGCTATGACGGTGCTACTGCACCCCAGGCTGGGCGACAGAGCAAGACCTTAATTCTTAAAAAATAAACAAATAAATAAGAAGGCACGATGTTATTTAATTTAGCTGCCATTAACACTTTACTGGAAGTAGCCCATTCCCTTTTGAGGATGAAACAAAAAATGACCTTGCTCCTGTTCCCATGTACCCTTATCCAGGCAGATAAGCCCAGTCAGAAAACCAGGTATCTCCCTGGCTCCTCCCCTCCCTCCCTCGCCTTTACAGCCATACATTACAAGGCCTGTGGATCTTCTTGCTTTTCTCCACCTCTGCTGTTGCTGCCTAAATCTAGACCACAATGATCTCAATCACAAATGTCTACAATTTCTCCTCTGGCAGAGCCCCCATGTAAGGCTGTCTGGGATGTACAGTTCGAGGTGGGGGCCAGGCATTCACATGATGTTCCCTCACTCTCTGCAGGACCCAAACTGCATGGCTGTGTTGTCCATACACAAATCCTCCAGCAGCATCCTTAGCTCCAGTCTGGTCCCTTCCAATCCATTCTCCCCATGGCAGTCAGAAGGATCTTTCTGAAATTCAAGTGTACTCAGGTCATGTCCCAGGCGAAAATAAAATCTCTTTTCAATGGCTTCCTCTTGCTCTCAGGATCAAGGCTAACCTCCTTACAGGAGCTTCAAAGCCCCTCTGTGATGGGGCCCCAGCCTTTATACTCTCTACCATCCTCCCAGCCTCCCACTTCCTACGCTTCCTTCCCTAATGGATGCTGCTTTCCTTGGAATTCCTGGACTATACCATGCCCCAGCATGTTTCTGGTCTCAGCTGTCCCCTCTGCCTACAGTTCTCTTCTCATTCTCGTGCCTGGCTACTTGTCCTTCAAGTCTAAGATGTCACTGAGATGTCTCCCTACTTAAGGAAAGATTAACACTGTTTTCTACATAATCCTATCTATCAATTTGCATTTTACCTGCAAGATGTTCTCTCCCACTGAATTATAAAGTAACATGAGGGCAGGTCTGTTTCCTGTTCATTACTGCAGCTTCACTTCTAACACAGCAGATGCTCAACAAAAATGGGCTGAATCAAAGATCAAATTAACAGTTTCAGGCAGACTAAATTAAAATATACCAGTAACTATTTAGCAATTCTAAGAAATTATTTTAATGTTTTTAAGACATTTCCCAAGGACAAATGTATCACAACCATAAAATAGATCATAAAATAGAATGAGGAAGCCTCAGAAACTTGGAAAACAGCAATGCAGTGGCTACACAGTTAACTTTGTTTCCTTCCTATAAATGCAAAGCAGGTTTGTGTATTACAAGTGTCAACTTTGTATAAGAATAAATTTAACATATGGAAATTTTTAGTCCTCTCACAGATTAGAAGGCTTTTAGAATCCACAGGTTAAAGGAGAAGCCTCCAAACTAAAACAGTAAACAGAGAGTAAAGATAACATAAAGATACCTTTGGGAGAAATTCTTTTCAAAACTAGAGGTATAGAGATCTGCAAAATGAACATAAAATAATAAAATTTCAAAAATACCACGTTTAACTTTCAAAGTTAAACATTTATCTCAAGATAGCAAGTTGTATCATAATTATGAAATCTATTTCTCATCCCGACTTGGCAATCAGGAAATATGAGGAACTTTCCTAAGTTCTAGTTACTAAATTAAAGCTAATATTTATTTCTACCATACTTTGCAATTTATAAAGCACTTTGAAATATACTCTTCCAGCTAAAAGACAGCAACCCAACAGCACAGGCAGAGCAGGAGCTGTATGGATTTTCATTCACCTGCACGCCCTCTCAATAATACAACGAGGCACCTCTGGAAATGAGCAGTGTGCAGAGCCCTCACCGCCTGCTGTTGGTAAGGTGTGAAACCTATCGCCAAAACTCAGTCCATCCCTCCTCCGGCCGAATTCCTGGGGGATTCTAGGAGACCATCATCTCTCGCTTCACCACCTGCCATAGGCTCCACTTTCTCGGAATCTTAAAGCTGAAGTAATGAGTCAACCCACCAAGGGCAAAGAGGGGGACAACTGCATTTTAAATGCTTATAAGCCCAGGAATACAAAAACTTCCCCTTTCTCATTTTGTTTTCTGTTTTTGTCAATATAAATAAAAACCCTCATATAGTTCAGATGTAGTACTGAGTAAGATATCAAACGAGGTTCCCTGGCATTTTAAATGCTCAGTAACAAATGTCTGCCACATTCTTTTGGGACATTTAATAACTTAAAACAGGAGACCATGAAGTAGCTGCTTCGACAGTCGGTCTCTCAGGCTGCTCTCCCTGAGAAAGGAGACGTCAGACAAAATGTGCCAAGTGAACCAGAACCTCACGTCATCTGCGGCTGGTCAGAGGATGGTTCAGATGAAAGCCTGCTCTTCTCATATTTACCTAGGTAGACTGAGGGGGACCTGACAGAGACTGAGCTCCAAATTAATACAGATTCAATCTTGGCTCCACTACTCATGAGCAACCCCTCTCGGAGCAACAGTCCCTTCACCTTCAAAATGTGACCATTTCAATCTGGGTGCTGTGGCAAAGATATCTTCGAAAAAGAACCCAGGGCTGGGCGCGGGGGCTCACGCCTGTAATCCCAGCACTTAGGGAGGCCAAGGTGGGTGGATCACCTGAGGTCAGGAGTTTGAGAACAGCCTGACCAACATGGAGAAACCCCAGCTCTACTAAAAATACAAAATTAGCCAGGCGTGGTGGCGTGTGCCTGTAATCCCAGCTACTCGGGAGGCTGAGGCAGGAGAACTGCTTGAACCCGGGAGGCGGAGGTTGCTGTGAGCCGAGGTCGCGCCATTGTACTCCAGCCTGGGCAACAAGAGCAAAACTCCGTCTCAAAAAAAAAAAGAGAGAGAAGAAAAAGAAGCTAGAACACAGCATGTGCTCAGCCAAGCATCCACGCCCACCCCGTTTCCTTGCTGCATGACATTAAGAGAACAGCTTTAGAGATTAAATGTGTTTCAAGTTCTAAAGAAATTGATAGCTGTAAAATGTGTTCTAGAGCATTTAAGATGCTATGAAATGTTGCCACAACAGTCATTTCTAACCTGGGCATGCTTTATTAGAAATGGGTGTTTAGGCGGGGCACAGTGGCTCACGCCTGTAATACTAGCACTTTCAGAGGCCGAGGCAGGTTGATCACACGAGGTCAGGAGTTTGAGACCAGCCTGGCCAACATAGTGAAACCCCATCTCTATTGAAAATACAAAATTGTAGCTGGCCATGGTGGCGCACACCTGTAATCCCAGCTACTCAGGAGGCTGAGGCATGAGAATCACTTGAACCTGGGAGGCAGAGGTTGCAGTGAGCCGAGAACATACCACTGCACTCCAGCCTGGGCAACAGAGTAAGACTCCGTCTCAAAAAAAAAAAAAAGAATAATTAGAAATGGGTGTTCAGAAAGGGTGTAAATCCAACATAATTATTGGAAGAATCACTCGTTCTACCCCCAAAATGCTGGTGGGAAAATGCAAGAACATTGTTCCACATCCATATAGCATGCTAAATACCAAGTAAATAATTACATGTGAAATCAGGGTTTTAGGATTAGTCCCGTAATTATTTTCAGACTATAAAATATGACACAGTACTTCACAATATTTCTTTTCAATTTCTTTTTGGTTCATCGTACACAGGATGTTTTTACATTTACTTGACTGTTCTCACATCCCCATCACAAAGAAACAGATATAAAATAGATCTTCATTTGATAACTAAGATAAGTTTCCAGAGGCAAAGCAGCCTACTTCCCTCTGGTTCACAGGGATTTTTCTGGAGTGCTATTCAGAAACATGGCAAAGAAGCCTGCAGGCTCCAGTCAGCTCTAGAATTCATTCAAGGAGGGAGACTCTGGCCCTGGCTCGCTCCCTCTCCAACCTCCCAGGACCCACCTTCAGTTTCATTCCACCCATTCCTGTAGCAGGCCCTTTTCCTCGGCCATCCTTCTACCTGGAATACTCTCCTGTCAAACCCTTGCCTAGGTGGCTCCTTCTCCTTCACATTTTAGTTGCAGATTTATTTCCTCCACCAGGTCTTCTCTGACTGCCCGAAAGAAATTAGCCTCCCACTCACTCACTGACTCCATGTCAGTGTATTTCACTCTATGCATAGCAAGCATGTCTTTCTGACATTATCTTTTTAATTTATCGGTTGTCTTTCTCCTCTAGAACACAAGCTCCCTGAGAGCAGCAAGTGTGATTTCTAATTTCAGCATGTTTTATTAGAAATGGGTGTTTAGGCCGGACACGGTGGCTCAAGCCTGTAATCCCAGCACTCTGGGAGGCCGAACAATGGAATTGTTTTGCCACTGCTGTGTTCCTAGTGCCTCAAAGTGTGCTGGCACTGAGAGGCAGGTAGGTCCTAAATATCTGCTGAAAAGGTGAGCTGCTGACGGGGCTCAGTGGCACCTGTGTGCTCACATACCCAGACAACACAAACACTCATGCTTCCTAACAGAACATCCTGCTGCCTGTGTTTCTCAGGCTCTTCACCACTAACATCAGTGTGGGAAACCAATGGCAAAAATGGAAAAGAGAGTGACAATGTCTTGAACCCCCCGCGAGAGCAGCTCTTGTTTTGTATTTGCTGACTGCAACAACAACGATGGTGACTGCTTTATTGGGTCTTTAAGTGCCAGGGTCACACCCTGGCTCCTCTAACCTTTTGAAAAGCCACTGTTACAGAGGGATTGTGACCTTTGTTGTATACATGAGGAAGTTATAACTCACAGAAATCAAGAATCCTCTCCAACGTCACATAACTTGTGCACGGTTGGGCTTTACCTGACTATGATTACATGCTGTTAACCACCATATCCCAAGGATAACTAGTTAATATGAAGGTTTTAAATGAAATCCTAATGTACCGACCATTACAGTAAATCCCTACACTGGAAAGCAGCTGTGCCTCATACGTAAGTACAGGGCTCATGGAGCATCCAGTCTCCAGGCTACTGTGACTGCAGCACTACCACGGCCACCAGGGTTGAAAGTCTCTGGCCCAGAAGGTTTGAGGACATGTCACATGAAGCTAAAGTCACAACTGAAGAGAGGAACATAAAAAGTTGCCCCTGTTCCACCTTGCATTCCTTCCAGTAGCTCTGCTGAGTTACTTGGAATATGTTCTCACGCCAGCGAAGCCTGCTGAAAAGGCTCCACAGTCTTTTCTCAAGGGCCACGTTCCACCATAATTGGAGGAAAAGAATGCTTTCTTCCTCTTTTCCAGGCAGAATAAATACTGCCTGGAATAAACTTCCAGCTTGAAGTTGCCATTTTATCACAGAATAGAGGACCAGAGAAAATGCAGTTGTTTATTTTCTCCCTACTACTGTTAAGCAGACCAATTTAGACATGAATAAAGACAGGTAACTTTCATGTGCGGTGCTGCTTCCATCGCGGCTCCCCCGCTCAACCATGGAGCTGGAGAAAGCCCATCTCCAGCCTCAGGATGAGTCCACTGGTATGAGGCTGCTGTCGGCTGCACAGCCGCGCTCAGCTCGCAGCGGTCACTCCTCCTGCCCCTTCCACCTCTCGGAACTTTTCTCAACTTCTTTCAAAAGAGAACAAGAGCCGGGCACGGTGGCTGACACCTGTAATCCCAGCACTTTGGGAGGCCGAGGCGGGCAGATCACGAGGTCAGGAGATCCAGACCATCCTGGCTAACATGGTGAAACCCCATCTCTACTAAAAATACAAAAAGAAAAATTAGCCGGGCGTGGTGGCGGCCGCCTGTAGTCCCAGTTACTCGGGAGGCTGAGGCAGGAGAAGCGCTTGAACCCAGGAGGCAGAGGTTGCAGCGAGCAGAGATCGCACCACTGCACTCCAGCCTGGGCGACAGAGTGAAAAGTCTATCCCGGCCCGCTCCCCCGTGCAGCTGCTCCCACTGCCCCAAATAAAAAAAGAGAACAAGATTGGGAGAGGGGAGCAAAATAGAAAAGCTAGATCTAGGCGCACACTACTGTCACATCACAAACATCCTCAGAGTTGCTTTCTATCCATACCAAGAAGCACAGATGCAAGGACTGCCAGCCTGCACAGCACCCATAATCCATGCTCTGGAGTCATGATGATGAGGCTGCTCTTAAGCATTAAACAGAAAGAGGTAGAATAGATCCCGTATTATTGTCCCATAAGAATTTATTTGCACCCATTCTTCTAACATTTATAAACACTTTTCTAGTATTCACATTTGCAGATAAACAATTCCCTGGGATAATGATGTCTTTATGCTTATAGTTTATTTTATGTAATTGCAGTCTTCTACTAAATCTTTCAGAAATAATATATGTATACAGAGTTTCATGCCAATTCTTAATAGGAGAATCTTTAGATATTCAAATGCATTCCTTTATGCTAATGTAAACTTAAATATAAAGTTCTAGAAATGATGGTTCTTGTGGAAAACAGTATGGTATGGTGGAAATAACAGCAAAAAAAAAAAAAAAACAAGTTAAAATGCAAGTGTTTAAATCTCAGCTCTACTACTTCCCATCTGAACTTTGTAAATAAGAATTTCTCTACATCTGTTACCTCTTACATAGAGAGGATAAAAATGCCTACATGTTTACCTCTTGGTAATTGTAAATATTTAATAAGATAATAAGAGAAAACATCCTGAAAGCTATAAAGTGCTATTCAAAGGTAAGAATTCATGACAGTGACGATATAAAGAATTGTTACTTCAATACTAAAGTAAAAGGGATGCCACATGTATAATTACAATACCTAGACATTTATTTACAGAATAGGAAATAGGTTGAAGAGTTGTAACACAGAGAGTAGGGGTTTGCACAGACATGAGAGGAACCTGTAATATAATCGTAAACTTCTATGGTTTCTTTAGATGCATCAAGTATCCAACCCCTAAATTTTGTCAGAGGAAAAACATCATGTTTATACAAATAACTAATGAAATATGCATAGTAAATCACAAATTTTAAGATCATCAATTTTATACCCATTTTGGTGCTTCCCATAGACCACATCAATTCACATGTGCTTGTGAAAATAATATGTTTAAAAACAATTCCTTGGAGATTGAGAATATTGAGAATTTATGTCTTAAGTAATGCTAAAAATCAGGTTTACTAGGACAACTTCACCCAACTGCATACTCTCTATGAATAACACATATTTCTTTTTTCCCTTCTCAACATCAAATATCATCATATTTTCTCAGAAACTTTTAAGTCATAGATTAAAAGATTACCATGGCTATCTACTAACATGAACAATTCAGGCAAATGTGTGATTTAAAAAACAAAACATTCAATCAGTCAAGGTGCTGATTTTAATCTGGACATTAATGCAATTGTAAAACTGCAATTCCAATTCCCAAAATTTATTAACTGTTATACAGTAAAAATCTAATTTAATATGAGGTATTAATATGGGTTAAAATTCACATTCTTTTTTTATAAAACTTGATAAAACTTCCAAAAAACCCAAAATGCAGCATAATAATAGTATTAGTAGGCTTAATACCCTCTATCTCTAAAGTACTCCACAATCTACAAAATACTTTTACATATTTTGATTTGACTATTGTTTATTTTTGGTTTCCATAACAATGCATTGAGGGCATGTATTATCCCATTTTGTAGAGAAACACATGGAGGCCCAGAGACAGAGCCATGACTCACCTTCTGGTTCAGTACAACTTCTTTCAATGCTACCATTCTGTCTCTAACCAGGCACACCATGAAGGTGGTAGGTTGTTGAGGATGGCTTTACAAGATTCCGTTTCAGAGGGACTGGGGACATTTCAGAATACTCAGTCCCATCTGGTTGCCCTAGAGTCTCATCAAGACATGCCCCTGATGCAGGAAAAGAAATCCTTACTTGAGTTAGAGCTCAGCTCTGAAGCCATTCCTTACAGCTTTTCCCACCACCTGCAGAGACAGCCTAAAAGCAGCATCCAGCCTGTGGCTTAGATTACTCCTCACCACCCAAGCTTTTGAAAAAAATTAAGAAAAATTAAGATTTTGGAGGATAGAAGATATTTCTAGTATTCACATGGTGCTTGAATTTGCTACAGAGTTAAAGGATTCAGCCCCTACTACTGAAGAGTTTAAAGATTTAGGGAAGCTAAAATGTAAGCGTTCCAATTTTGTGTAGGGTCCTGAGGTTTTTCAGCAGCTTCTATCACAGAGAGAGAGGCCTCTTCTCATCACTAAAGTGAATTCCTTTTCTATAGGGCTGCCAGATTGAGTAATATATTCTATGTAATATGTTCCACGTAATACAAAGGACACATTTAAGCTACGAAATTATTCCTTGTTTATCTGAAATTCAAATTTAACTCTGTGTCCTGTATTTTATCCGGTAATTCTACTTCCACATCAGTGACATGAAACATGTTACAAGGCTGCAGATTCTCCATCTCATCTGGTGATAGCTTAATAGTAGCTGGTATAGCACTGACAATAATTGAATCTTTGGGCACTCTGTCACTGAGCAAAGCACTGAGCACATCTTCTCACTTGCACTTGTCCCTATCAGTGAAGTCTGAAGCTCAAAAAGGTTAGTAAGTAGCAAGCTTGAGGACCTAGTCCCAGATTGTTCAGTTCCTAGTACAATGTCCTGGGCTTGGCACAAAACAGATACTTACAGTACAATATATGACCACATGGTTTGCAGCAACAAATACTTAATCCTTGGAATGCAGCCTGCTCACAAGTTACCAAAACTCTCCTACTTATTCAGGACCATCTCTGTCCATAAAGAATTCTAATCAGCAGGTTCCTAAGTCAGGACACTGTATAGATCCTTTGTAAAAATAAGGTTCAGGTCAGCTATTAAAATCGCTACCTTCTCTTTCACTCCTTTGGTACCTTTCAGGTAAACAGAGTTCTTTTCAGTGAGAAAGTGAAGAATAAAGGAAAATGTCACCTCAGGCTTCCTACTGTGTTCAGGTACACCTGGAGTCCTAAGCCCAGGAGAAGAGGGCACAGCCCCACTTCCTCTGGAACCAGTAGGGCCCTCTTCAGAGACAGAGGCACCTAGGAAGGTGCAGGTCCTCCTCTGCTCATGATCCTCACATTCCAGGAGTGCAGGAGGGGCCCCTGCACAGTCAGTCTGCTCAGACCTAAGTCTCAGCAAGTGGCCCTGACTCTTTTGCCCTCAGTCCACCCAAACCCGGCTGACAGGGCAGGGCAGTAAGAATAACCCAACCGTCATGTGCTGGCAGGCACTGATGCATGGCTGGGAGAGGTAGGGACACCGTGGTCAGGGTAAGAGGACCTCTCCAGGCACTCCTGTGAGGAAACACCGGGGCACAGAGACCACCAGTCTGTCCACTGGTAGAGGACAATCCTAGGCAGCCCTGGGCTGGACTCAGTCTTCTCTCTGGGCTTGGACAGGTTACTAAACGTCACTGACACTGGAGGGAACAGTTGAGAATTGGAGACAGAGCACAGGGGGTGGCCCAGATCAGGTTGCCCATAATGGGCGTGTGCTCACCCTACAGACTTACGCATGTTTTCAAAAGAGTTTTTTTTTTTTTTTTAAAGCTGCCTCTGATTATCCAAGAATGAGGACTGGTTTTTACTTAGGAAAAGCACTTTATGAAGGTATTTTTTTCTTTGTATATTTGTTTAAGTATCATTTCCTCCTTTTGGAGGAAGTAAATCAATAATGGAGCCTTGTCAATTCTTCCATGGAGATCCGGAAACAATCAAAGGGCATTCTCTGGAATTTAAACTGCTGAGAGAGTATGCTGGAAGCTTTAGAACCCATTAGCGCATTCTGCATTCAGACTGCCTACCACCTATGTATACAGTCAGATGTGACGGACATTGGTTTGTTATTGAAAGAGAATGCAGACCCACAGACACGGTGAACAGAGTTCAGGGATCTACAGGGACTGTAAACAGGTGACCCATTCTAACCCTTTTCACCCTTCATTAAGGGCAAAAAACTTTTTAAATCAGTCACTATTTCTACCCTCACTGCATCAAGTATTCTTAAATTGTACTTATGGAAAAAGCAAGCACAGAAATCATGAACAACAACAAAAAAAATCACCAGAAGTTTAAAACTGCATCTCAATTTCTACATACCTGACAAACTTCATGTTCCTACATAATGCTTTCTGTGATGGTGCAATGGCCCCTGTGAGCCTGACATACTCAATAAATATTTACTTTATAATGTGAATAAGTGCCATTCGATATTTGTATTACCTATTCAGCAAAATGTTTGATAGACTATATATTTTACAAAGAGATAAATTTAAAATTTCCATTTGATTTTTATAAATTTTTGGACATATTATCCACATTTATCAACAGAAATTTAAAAGTTAACAGAAACAAGTCAACAAGCTACTTCAAAAAGAAACAAGACTGTTTTGTTTCTGGCTTTTACTAAAGAGCAATAGTTCTAACCCATGCTTGTCAATGGAATAAATATTATTCCTACTACATTCAAAAAATTTTGAAAGTTGGGATTGTTGTTTGGCACTATCCTTAGGTATACAACTTAAATGGCCAGTCTGAAAAATCAGTATTTTGGAGAATCTAAAACAGTATAATATCATAGCCTTAAAGGTCTAATACATTTTGTTATCCAAGCATCACATCTATCTGTAAACTTGCGAAATAGGAAATAACTGCTTGTGGTCAGAATCACCATACTGAGCTAGCAGAATACTTTTGCTAAAAACTTGAGGCTAAAAATAAATTTCCCCTATCCTTTGTCACAATAAGAATGTAGATCTCATTAGATATATTAAAAATGTGCCAGGCATGGTGGCTCATGCCACCCAGCACATTGGGAGCCTGAGGCTGGCAGATCACCTGAGATCAGTAGTTCGAGACCAACCTGGCCAACATGGTGAAACCCCATCTCTACTAAAAATACAAAAATTGGCCGGGCGCGGTGGCTCAAGCCTGTAATCCCAGCACTTTGGGAGGCCGAGACGGGTGGATCACGAGGTCAGGAGATCGAGACCATCCTGGCTAACACGGTGAAACCCCGTCTCTACTAAAAATACAAAAAACTAGCCGGGCGAGGTCGCGGGCGCCTGTAGTCCCAGCTACTCCGGAGGCTGAGGCAGGAGAATGGCGTGAACCCGGGAGGCGGAGCTTGCAGTGAGCTGAGATCCGGCCACTGCACTCCAGCCCAGGCGACAGAGCAAGACTCCATCTCAAAAAAAAAAAAAAAAAATACAAAAATTAGCCAGGCATGATGGCAGGCGCCTGTAATTCCAGCTACTCAGGAAGCTGAGGCAGGAGAATCGCTTGAACCAGGAGGCAGAGTTTGCAGTGAGCTGAGATTGCGCCATTGCACTCCAGCCTGGGCGACAGAGCGAGACTCCATCTCAAAACAAAGAAAAAAAAAAAGTATATACATAAAAAATTATGGCCTAAAATGGCTCACTGATAAAAATTCAGCTCCCTACACAGGGTATCGGAATTTTAGAACGATTTACAAGATCTTTCAATTCACTGAATACTATTTTTAAAAATCACAGTTGATTTCTTTTTTTTAAATCCAAAACACAAACTTCGCTAACTGCAGAGTGACACAGAGGTGCTAGGCAGTCCTGTCTGCAGCAGACGGCTCCCTCCAATGCTGTGCCTAGTGCTGACCTTTATGTTGCCCACCGCACAGTGCCTGCAACCCACTGGGACTGCTCACAGCCAGGGCAGTCTTCCAAGGCCCAGTGGCCTCGGAGAATAAACAGGCCACGGCTGCTCCAGAGAAGCCAGGCAGCTACTGCAAGCTTTATCAGTGCCCAGGCCCCACAGATGGGAGGCCCTTCCGAATACCTCCCGCTTCAGAAGCTACGGCCCTGGTGCTAGCCGTCTGTCCCCTCTATTTCCGGGGTGCCTTTTCTGATAAGGAAAACAAACAGAAAACTCAGGAAGATGCTCACCAACACTGAAAACAAATTAACCATCTTCTAAATTCAGAGGCTGTGATATAGTAACTCAAAAGTAATTGGCTTTTTATACTTTACTTGGGAGATGATGAGATATTAACATGTAACAGTTACATGTCATTTTTTCCCCATGAACCTTAGAAACTTAGAAGGGGGCAACCAAACTGCAAAGATACCCAATAGCTTCCCCAAATGAAGGACTACAACACACACACAAGCATGCTCATGCCTGTATCTACCACTAGTTAATATTTCACAGCAGGAATACAGAAGCCCAAAAGCTAAAATGTTAGCTTAGCGCGATCTGAATTGACACACTACCTGGCACAGTTATTATACGTGACATACACAGCATATACATTACACACTCTCCATAGAATATTTCTATTGGAAAGAAAAGTAAACTGTAAAATAATGCCTATGTCTAAGGTTACTGCTCATGACAAGAGATCTTTGTAAACTTTATTGACTTTTCAAAAATATTGTTTTCTTTGTTATTAAATTAGGATTACAAATTTGTTAAATATCTTTGGCTAATTTTCAAGATTCAGTTTATAGATAATGCACCTCATTTTTTTTTTTGAGACAGAGTCTTGCTCTGCCGCCCAGGCTGGAGTGCAGTGGTGCGATCTCTGCTCACTGCAAGCTCCGCCTCCTGGGTTCACGCCATTCTCCTGCCTCAGCCTCGCGAGTAGCTGGGACTACAGGCGCCCGCGACCTCGCCCGGCTAATTTTTTGTGTTTTTAGTAGAGACGGGGTTTCACCGTGTTAGCCAGGATGGTCTGGATCTCCTGACCTCATGATCCGCCAGCCTCGGCCTCCCAAAGTGCTGGGATTACAGGTGTGAGTCACCGCACCTGGTCGTACCTCATTTCAATAGAACTTTTGAAATACTGAAATGTTTGGGAAAAAACTCAGGACGTTTAGAATAATTTATTACTATGTGTACGAAAACATACTGAGTTCCAATTATTCCTAATTAAAATAAATTAAAAATCAGGCCGGGCGCGGTGGCTCAAGCCGGTAATCCCAGCACTTTGGGAGGCCGAGACGGGCGGATCACGAGGTCAGGAGATCGAGACCATCCTGGCGAACACGGTGAAACCCCGTCTCTACTAAAAATACAAAAACTAGCCGGGCGAGGTGGCAGGCGCCTGTAGTCCCAGCTACTCCGGAGGCTGAGGCAGGAGAATGGCGTAAACCTGGGAGACGGAGCTTGCAGTGAGCTGAGATCCGGCCACTGCACTCCAGTCCGGGCGACAGAGCGAGACTCTGCCTCAAAAAAAACAAAAAAACAAAAAAACAAACAAACAAAAAAAAAAAATTAAAAATCAGTACCTTAATAATGTATTCAGGAAAATACCCTTTAATTTACTGAAGTTCAAGAGGGGTGTAAGAAGCCTGTAATCCCAGCACTTTGGGAGGCCGAGACGGGCGGATCATGAGGTCAGGAGATCGAGACCATCCTGACGAACACGGTGAAACCCCGTCTCTACTTAAAAAAAAAATACGAAAAACCAGCTGGGTGAGGTGGCGGGCGCTTGTAGTCCCAGCTACTCGGGAGGCTGAGGCAGGAGAATGGCGTAAACCTGGGAGGCGGAGCTTGCAGTGAGCTGAGATCCGGCCACTGCACTCCAGCCTGGGCGGCAGAGCGAGACTCCGTCTCAAAAAAAAAAAAAAAAAGAAGGGTGTAAGAAAGATATAAGTATTAACTTTTCCCCTCAACATTTCTCTAATTCTGATGTGGTACAATAACATAGACAATCCTAGCTTAATATAGAAATGTGCTGGGTGCAGTGGCTCATGCCTGTAATCCCAGCACTTTGGGAGGCTGAGGTGGGCAGATCACCTGAGGTCAGGAGTTCAAGACCAGCCTGGCCAACATGGTGAAACCCCATCTCTACTAAAAATACAAAAAAATTAGTCAGATGTGGTGGTGGGCGCCTGTAGTCCCAGCTATTCAGGAGGCTGAGGCAGGAGAATCGCTGGAACCCAGGAGGCGGAGGTTGCAGTGAGCCGAGATCGCACCATTGCACTCTGGCTTGGGTGACAGAGCGAAACTCCATCTCAAAAAAAAAGGAAAAAAAGAAAGGCATCCTGTTTCCCAATGAGTATCACGAGAGACAGGTTAGCATGGGAAGTTCTGCAGGCCCAGACTGCCAGGGTTGAAATTGTCTCTGCCATGTGCACCAACTGTGCAACAGTGGCCAAGTCAAGTTACTGCTCCTCAGAGCCTCATGAGGAAGGAGAACTAACAAGACTAATAACAGCCCTCCTAGGAATGTCGTGAAAATTAAATGAGTTAATACATGTAAAATGTTTGCAAAAGTGCCTTGCTCATAAGTAAACCCTCAATCAATGTTAGTTGTTGTTACTATTATAGTTACAATTATTAATCATCTTGGCTGTGAAATATGATTAGCCATGAAATATGAAAGCCATTTATGATACATAATTTCAGTTAGTAAATGCAATAGAGCAAAAATATAAAATAAAACAAAGGGTTAAAAGGTTCCTATGTCAGGAAAAGGCCTGACACAGCAGCTCACACCTGTAATCTTAGCACTTTAGGAGGCTGAGGAAGCAGGATGGCTTGAGGCCAGGAGTTTGAGACCAGCTTGGAAAACATAATGAGACCCTGTCTCTACAAAATATGTCCTGTTTGTTTGTTTATTTTGAGACGGAGTCTTGCTCTGTCTCCAGGCTGGAGTGCAATGGCGCGATGTCGGCTCACTGCAACCACCGACTCCCTCAGTCAAGTGATTCTCTTGCCTCAGCCTCCTGAGTGGCTGGGATTACAGGCACATGGCACCACGCCCAGCTCATTTTTGTATTTTTAGTAGAGACGGGGTTTCACCATGTTGGCCAGGAGGGTCTCGATCTCCTGACCTTGTGATCAGCCCGCCTTGGCCTCCCAAAGTGCTGGGATTACAGGCGTGAGCCACAGCACCCAGCCTACAAAATATGTTTTTAAAAATTAGCCCAGCATGATGGTGCGTGCCTGCAGCCATAGCTACTCAGGAGGCTGAGGTGGGAGAATCACTTGGGCCAGGAGTTCCAGGCTGCAGTGAGCTATGATGCTGCCACTGCACTCCAGCTTGGGCCACAGAGTGAGACCCTCTTTAAAAAAAAAAAAAAAAAACGTTAAGGAAATCTGTTCTCTAACCAGTCCATTGACTCTGCAACTCACTGGATCTCAAGTTCTCTAAGGACAAACACCACCTCCTATTCATAATTTGCTCCCCAATAGTAAGCCCAGTAAGAGAACACGTGCTCCTAAGTATTCACTGAATTAAATATTTTCTGTATAAGAAATTTTAGATTATTCACTGCAAAGGTTGAAAATCAAATTAATTGGCAAGAATCATACCAAGGTATCCACCATAAGCTTAGATGCCTCTGATTAAATATTAGATCACTATTTCCTGTCGTTCACCCACAGGCAGCAATACAGAAGATTCCCATCACCCAGGAGGTAACATATATCTACCACTGCTACTACCACTCCCACCACCACCTCAACTATTTCCACCTCACAGCTCTTGACACGGCATTTATTTGATGTGCACTTAATAAGAAATCAGCAAACATTGCTAATTTCAATACTGAAGTCAAGGGGAGTCTTACTGACTTCTCAGACTAGCCTGTGGGGTGGACTGTCATCTCCATTTTACAGGTGGGGAAAGTGAGGCTTAGAGATGTTAAGTAATTTGGCCACAGTCACACAACTATCAGGTGGCCCAACTGGGAATAAAGGCCAAATATGTGTCACCTCAGTGTCCTTACTTAATGACTACCTACTTTTGAGTAAAACTTTAGAATTTCAATTTATATACTGGCTTTGTATAGTACAGATATGACAACTTCCCAAAACTTTTTGAAGATTAACATGTATTATCTTGTGACTCCTTAAATGCATCATCTTCTCTTTTGCTTGGAATCTTCATAACCGCAAAAAGATAAAATCCTACTTCACCTTGACCACCAGGACATAAGACGATCCTTTGCAACAAAAATGCCAACAGCCAAAGTTGTGAAATTTTGCCCCAGCAGTGTTTCATGGAAGATGTGGGAGTACAGACATAGCGTGGCTGACCTGACTTAGAGTGGTTTCGCAAAGCAACCAGGGAGTGAAACAATCAAGAGTAATACGAATAAAGTACGATAACTATGGCCAAGAAGTTAAATCCAAAAGGGAGCTCAAAGAATGGGAGTAGGAGATCACAACACTCTCAGGTCTCTGTGTCATAACAGCACGATGACAGAACACAATAAAAGTCAATAGAGTACAGTAGATCCCTGTGACAACATGGCCTTAATGTGGCCGTGGGTCCAAGCTACAGGATCAGAATACACAGAGGCAAAAAATGAGAAATTATTTTTATGGCACATTTCTCTGATTGTAAGAACGCACATATGCGGCTGTCATGAATAATGGCTGTCATTCTCTAATCCACACTATAGTAAGGAATTGGTCAGTTAAGATAATAAAAGCTCCAGGTGCATAGGAAAAAAGCAGTAAAACGCACCAACGTCCCTCCCTATCAGATGGTTCAACATGCTGAAGTGTGTTGAAAGTGACTGAAGCACACTTCCCCATTCTCCTGAAACACAGGCAAACCAGCTGTGTTGGATGCTGCAGTGGGCAAGTTCCTAAGCTTGCACATGCATTCAGACAAACAGGAAATGAGCTGTCCAGAGCTGGCAGGTAAGAGAGCTCCTCTGGCAGTCCTTAACTACTTGCTAGTAAGACTATTCACTTCCCAGTAGAGACAAGAGGATGTGCTGCCCCCATTTAAACTATGGAAGGAGTGGCCAGGAGACATCCAGAGAAGGATTCCATGGGTGCACCAGCCCTTCCTCCCCTCCCCCTCACCATGGTTTGCAGCGAATCCTGAGAGAAGCACAGCACCCAACAAACAGTGGCAGGCTGCAGGCACCACGCATGCATGAATGAAGATAGTATGAACTGTGAGTCACCTCACTTATTAAAACAGAAGTGTTCCTTTGAAACACCACACAAATTGGGCATATGTAAATTAAGTCACTGGCCCAACAGTTTACATTATTTAGCATATTACTGGTCTGTTTTTTATCCTATCCCCTTAAACTCCCTTCTCACTCTTCAAGCTCCCAGTTTGCAACTACTAAGTATGTCTCCAGCTAAATCCTTGAGCAATAATCCCTCTACCTTCACCCTAAAACTAGTTGTGGCAAATCTGAATTCCAATAGATCAGATTTTTTTAGAGTGTTTTGCCTATATATACAAACACTAAGCATCTAGAATGAAAGAAAGACTAAGATATTGACCATTTCCACAATATTCCATTATCCCCAACATCACCATCATGCACACACTTATTATCTGCTATAGATTAATTACCTGCATTGTATTTCACATGTATATTTGAAAACATATTACAGAAAGTACAGAAAGGTACTATTCAACTCAAAGGAATAAAATCTCAACAGGACACAATTCTAGATTCAAGCAAGATACTCTGAAGGGTAAATAACATAAACAAGGGCTAATGGGACCTGTCAATGACTAAAGCTTATATATTACTATAACTATCAATTATGAGAATATATTAAGTTTGCAAACAAAACAAAAGATTCCACAAGCTAAGGAAATTCAAGTGATGTCAAATGAAAAAAGCAGAAAACAGGCACAAAACTAGCACTGCTATCTAGAAAACTGACTAGAAAAAGGAAACAGAAATATTAGCTGTAATTATCTCTCTAGAATGAAAGAAAAACAGGTGCCCCCATCTTATATTTTGCTTTTTTTTTTTTTAATTTTTTGAGACAGGGTCTCTCTCTCTCTCTCTTTCTCTCTCTCTCAGAGGCTGGAGTGCAGCAGCAGTATCACAGCTCACTGCAGCCTGGACATCCTTGGGCTAGAGCCATCCTCCCATCTCAGCCTTCTGAGCAGCTGGGACAATAGGCGCACCACCACACCTGGCTAATTTTTTATATTTTTGTAGAGATAAGGGTCTTGCTATGTTGCCCAGGCTCGTCTCAAGCTCCTGGGCTTACGCGATTCACCAACCTCAGCCTCCCAAAGTGTTGAGATTACAGTGTGAGCCACCGCACCTGGCCTATGTTGTTTTATTAAAACAAAGTACATATAATGAACTGCCAGTTTGTGTTTTAATCCTGTTTAATCACTTTTACTACCATTTTGCTACCACTTTACTACCATTATGCTGACAGCTGAGTTTCCTTCAAAAATGGTAGCAGTGGCCTTCAAAAAAAAATTAGGTCCAGATAACTATACTGTAGTCTGTGTAGAAGTATCTAAAGCTCTTTAATAATAACAGTCATAGCAACAGTAACAGCAAGCATTTGCTGAGTAATTACTATGAGCCAGGCAATGCTCTAAGCCCATCACATGCTAATCTTAACCTAAGATATAGGTTCGATTGTCCCATTTTGTAGGTAAGGAAACAGAAGTACAAGAAATGAAACAAGCTGCCCAAGTGGCAGAGCCAGATCCAAATACAAGGGCCTAACTACCAGCCCCTGCTGTCTCTTATGCTGGCGATTTTACTGTGCAGGGGGGGTTTATGCTTTGAATAAGCTTAAAAATAATTAGACAATCAAACTTTGGAGACTTAAAAAGCTTTTTATTAAATAGAAATTAGAACTGAAATGAAATTTTGTATTTAATAACAATTAGCCATAAGCCTGTTCAAGAAAGAGGATATGTCCCTCTAATAATTAAAAATCCAATACCTTCCCACACAGGTGTTATCTACTTAACAAGTTAAGGGGCTGAGAGGAAGGTCAGAGTGACTAACAAAACCAGTCCTGAGGCCTTGACACCTGAGGACAGGTAAGTGATAAAAATTTAAATTAGGTAACTCCAAAAGGAAGGGCTAGAGATCCTCCCTAGATCCCTTTCCCTTCCCCTGTGACTCCTCACAGATCAAAGACAGAAGCCTTCCAAGTAAAGGAATTTTACCAGAAATTAACAAAACCTAGCAGAAAAATCACAGGAGGCAGGAATACTTTTACTATAATTACTCAGTGCAACAGGACATCACATCTCGAAATAAAGCAGTAAAGGTTCTGCTTCAGCTTTGCTTTTAACTCCCATCCAATAAACCCAGAAGCAGGCATTGTCCTGATCCAAGATGAGCCAGGCAGGGCACAGTCCCATCTCTGAGAGTGACTTGGACAGGATGTTGATATTTAGGTACGAGTTCCCTTATAGAACTGTGTTTTGTAGCAATGTGCTTTTTTTAAGTTTAAGTTTCATTATCATATGGTTCACATTTTCAGGCTACAAAAAGCATATGCAACAAAACCCAATACATGTGTGAAAGTTTTAATAATAAAAAGAGATTCGGCTGGGCACGGTGGCTCACACCTGTAATCCCAGCACTTTGGGAGGCTGAGGTGGGTGGATCACGAGGTCAGGAGATGAGACCATCCTGGCTAACGCAGTGAAACCCCGTCTCTACTAAAAATACAAAAAATTAGCCAAGCATGGTGGGCGGGTGCCTGTAATCCCAGCTCCTCGGGAGGCTGAGGCAGGAGAATGGCGTGAACACGGAAGGTGGAGCTTGCAGTGAGCCGAGATCATTGTGCCACTGCACCCCAGCCTGGGCGACACAGCAAGACTCCGTGTCAAAAAATAAAAATAAAAATAAAAATAAAAATAAAAAGAGATTCAAGACACCGTAGTTGTTTATAAAAAGCAAAACGTTTAATGTATGGGAAGCTGAACACTAAAGGGAAATTAAAAAAAAATAAACAGCCAATGTAATATAAAAACATGAGTTAACTGAGGTTGTTAATGTCAGTTAAATGGCAAACAATCCATTACAACCAATGTTTAAACGTGTGTCAATTAAATATGAGCAGACAACCTTGCAATTAGAGTTTAAAGATTTACTTTTACTTCTTCCAGATCCATATATTGTCTTTTAAACACGAACACTTTATCTGAATTAAAAAACCTTCCTTTACATTTTATACACAAACTCTAAGTACAAAAATGCTTGCTAACTATGTTTATCAATGCAGGGGATATTATCACATCGATTTTAGAAAGAAACATGCCAAAAAGTATTATCAATTTCAAGGTTTTTGAGTGATTTTAACAGAATCACAACATTATATTCTCACTTCTCTTTGCTTTTCTTCCAGGATTGCTGTCAATAAAACTGTAGCTGACCTTAAGAGTCACAGCCTGAAAGAATCTCACAATGGTCTAGAGTATATGGAAGCTTTCTTTCCATAAGAACTTTAAAAATATATAAAGCAATATTTAATAATAACTTACTTTTATTTGGAAATGAAGTCTTACTCTCAAACAGTCTCTGTATGAAAATAAACTACTGGTCAGGTGCAGTGGCTCACACCTGTAATCCCAATACTTTGGGAGGCTGACGTGAGTGGACTGCTTGAGTCCAGGAGTTCAAGACCAGCTTGGACAACACGGGAAAACCCCATCTCAACAAAGAACACAAAAACATTAGCCAGATGTGGTGGTGCATGCCTGTAGTCCCAACTACTCAGGAGGTTAAGGTGGGAGGATCACCTGAGCTTGGGGAGGTCGAGGCTACAGTGTGCCATGATTGCACCACTGCATTCCAGCCTGGGCAACAGAGTGAGACCCTCTCTAAAAAAGGAAAAGGAAACGGAAGGAAAGAAAAGAAATAAACTCCATTTAGCCTGAGCTAAATGTTCTGATTTCAAGTTTCACACTGAAGTTTCATCCACAACTGCACCCCACGCACTACCCCACAGCCAGCACCTGTGGATTCCTATGTTCCTCACTTGACTTTTGCTTTCCAGTAACACCAAGTCACTGTCACGAACCCTTCACATTTCAGTATCAACTTCCTAATAAGTCAGTAAACACCAAGCAGGTCCTAGGACGTTTTCACTTATCCGGAATGCCCTTTTTTCCCCCCAGTATTCTGGCACCTTAAAAGAGCATGGCAAAGAGCACTGTGGGGCAGAAGGATGGATCTGAAAATTCCATTCTGATAAGACAAAGGGGTAGAAATGTGAAGAGGTCCAAGGGGAAGCTGAAAGAGAATTAGTTCCAATGATTACTAAACTAACGCCCCTGCCATGGCTCCCTCATTCTGGAGCTGCAGGGGACTGCTGTGGGAGCATGCCTTGCTGTGCTGTTTCCCATCTCCGAGGTTTGTCCTGATACTTCCTGGAGATGCTCAACCTATCCCCTTCAAGCTCCAGCCACTGCCTGTCCATAACCAGGTGGAAGAAGCCCAGCCAGAACCCTACCCTTCCCAACTTCTTGACCCCAAGAAAACAGGAGAAGTAATGCAATGATTATTTTAATACAATGAAGTTTTGAAGTGATTTGTAAACGGAAACAATGGTGCTAACAATATATGTAGATGAAAAGCAAACAGAGGAATGAGAAAAGGAAGGTCAATCCTAATTGGCTGAGGGGCTCAGGAAATCGAGTAACAAGAAGGAGCAAATCAACACAGCTGGTATAACCTGAACATCTCAAGAACTGGAGACCACCAGACCAAAACCAGATTTAAATCGAGAGTCTGTAAAACCAGAGCATCAGTCCACCATCATCCCTCTTCCATTGCAGACACAAAACCAGAAACGAGTAGGGCTCACAGGGATGAGGCGGTTTGTGAAATGGCCACACAGTACGTAGGAGCGAATACTGAACACTGCGATCCTAAGCCCCATAGCGCAGCCCTGTAATGTCAGCAGCCAGGCTTAGACATCAACCACCATGTCCTTCAAGCAGAACACAATCGGTGTCTTCTCTGGAGAAAATAAACTACTCCTGAGCAAACATTTCACATATAACACGAGGAAGTCCCCAGTGAAAAAGCTGGCTGATCACATGATAACCCCAAAGAAATGCCACCTGTCCACATGCCCAGCTCACACAGGAGGCTTCCAATCAGCCTTTTTTTGTTGTTTGTTTTTTGAGACTGAGTCTCGCTCTGTCACCCAGGCTAGAGTGCAGTGGTGCGATCTCAGCTCACTGCAAGCTCTGCCGCCTGGCTTCAAGCGATTCTCCTGCCTCAGTCTCTCGAGTAGCTGGGATTACAGGCGCCTGCCACCATGCCCAGCTAAATTTTGTATTTTTAGTAGAGATGGGGTGTCACCATCTTGGTCAGGCTGGTCTTGAACTCCTGACCTCATGATCCACCCATCTCAGCCTATGCTGGGATTACAGGCATGAGCCACCGTGCCCGGCTTTTTTCTTCTTCTTCTTCTTTTTTTTTGAGACAGGGTCTCACTCTGTTGCCCAGACTGGACTGCAGTTGTGCGATCTTGGCTCACTGCAACCTCCGCCTCCCAGGCTCAAGCGATTCTCCTACCTCAGCCTCCCGAGTAGCTGGGATTACAGGCACACACCACTACCAATCAGCCTTTTAATGCACCTCACTCTTACACATGAACAAAGATTCTCACACTTTTGAGGAAGACTCCCGCCTAAAACAGATTGTAAAAAGTAAAAAGGGTTAATTCAGAAGAAACAGATGACACAAGGAATAGAAGAAATACTGTAAAAAAAAATAACATGCGCTTGAGAGAGGAAAGTGATTGCATACAGGAAATACAGAATGCTATTAAAAAAGGAACTATGGATAAAGAAAAACACTTTGAATTAAAAAATACAAAGAGAAAAACAAGATGATTTAACAGTCAGATCGGCAGATACAGTCAAGGTCATCTCCCAGGCAGAAAACAATAACAGAACAGAAGAATTAGTGGGGGAAACAAAGATCAATCAATCCAGTATATCCAACACCCACGAGCACCAGAAAAAGAAAGTAGATTATGGGAGAGACATAAATTACCAAATAACTATATAAGACAATTGCCCCCAAATGAAGAACAGTACAAACCCAGTGCCCAGCACAATGAAGTATAAAAAAAGACCCATAAAGCCACACAGCACTATTTCAGGGCATCACAGGCAAAAACCCCAACAGCTTCCAGGATCACATAGAAAGAAAGGGCAACGTCACAATGGCATCTAATTTCTCCACAGCAACAGGAAACATCTGAAAGCAGTAATCCCAGAAGTCAGATGATTTTACTTTTTAATTCATAGAGAAAATTATGTCCATGCAGGATTGCTATATGGAGTCATTCAATTTAAATATAAGGGTATATAGTAAAGGTGTTTTGAAAAATACAAGGTCTAAATAATTTATCTCCCATTCACATTTTCTCAAGAAGCTACTGAAAGATGTGCACAGCCAAAATGATAAGTGATTTAGGAAACAGGAGATCCACACGTGAGGCAAACCGAAGAGCTACCAAAAAAGGGAAGGGACGTCCCAGGAGATGGCTGTACACATCTGTCTCCTGCGTTAACAACCACTCCAAACTGTGGTGAAGACTATGGAAATCCAGAAGGGATGTCTCTTCAGAAAAAATACTGGAGCTGAAAAACTTCTCTGGCAGGTACGACTGCGTGAAGACAGTATTGCCCAGTTGTTGGAGGGCACAGGAAGGCCCAGTCAGATGTTCAAAGAAAAGCATGTGAAAAAAAATGAGGTAATGAACTCCAAGCAAAACTAGAAGTTATTATAGTATTACGGTATAAGTATAGTATAATGCAATATGTAGCTTAGTGAACAAGAGTTAAGAAGACATAATAACATAAACAGTAATGTAGTCTTAACCAAAACCTGATGGGATTAGATGGGTAGAACACTGAAGAGTGTGAAAAACACAGTGTACAGCAAGCTACAATCCTCATCTAATAGGAAGCCAGTAAATGATGCCAAATTGAAGAATTTAAAAGATAACATATAGCAACGATTGCATGTATATGTACATTTCTAAAGAAATATACACATAACAAGACAATTTCATTTGATTTTCATCATCTATAAATTCATCATACATTCCTAAATTTTGTCTATTTTTGAAAACTTAGATGACCTGGGTTACAGTTTATCCTAGGAGAAAGGGATATATGTGCCTTAACTCCTTTTTGTTTATGAATGCTTAATTCTATATACTTGATGTGAAGAACAGCAGAGACTCTCTCTCCATTGCCTGATCCAGCTACCTTGGTGGTTAATAATCCCCTACGCTCCACTTTACCACCACCCCTCAAAAGAAAGACATCAATCATCCATCCTGCCCACAGGTCATATGGACCTGCAGCAATCTTAGAGGAAGAGACCAAGTCAGTGCTTTCTAACAGTCACAGCAGCGTTGCTCACCCTCAGGAGTACACAAGGGAGGACAGCGGCTACAAGTCTCAAGAAATTAAATACCTTTCCAGTTTTTGCTACGTCATGAGTTAAACCAACAAAAACAGTGGCTTCACTTAACTGCCATGATTACACAGATGTTTATGCTAAAATGTAAGCAACAAAATAAACACTAACTAGATTTATCATGAAATTGTTTCTTCTAATGAGTGAAATGATTTAATTTCTGTGACCCTCCCTAAAATAATAAAAGAGATTTTCCCTAAAAATATAAACCAATATCTGTGTGTTCTTCTGTATGTCAAGGGCTCTTCACTGCCTCAGGCTGAAATCTAAGCTCCTGGGTGCACTGAAAGCTGCCGGCCTTTCCCCAGAGTCCGGAGTTCCAGGCTGCTGCAGGGGTCCCTGCACTGTCTCAAAGGCCGTCCCTCCACTCCAGGGATTCCTGCTCAGGCTCCTGCAGATCCTCAGCCACAACAGTGCAGGGGATATTACACGGCACTATCTACGAGTACCCCTGCCACGAAACCGGACTCCTCCTACGGGAAAAGCACTGTGTGCTTTCATCGCTGTATCCCCAGTGACTGGCACACAGAAAGGAGCTCAATGATTCCTTTTTTTTTTTTTTGAGACATAGTTTGGCTCTTGTTGCCCAGGCTGGAGAACAATGGCATGATCTCGGCTCACTGCTACCTCTACCTCCCGGGTTCAGGCAATTCTCTTGCCTCAGCCTCCTGAGTAGCTGGGATTACAAGCGCCTGGCTAATTTTTTAATTTTTAGTGGAAATGGGGTTTCGCCATGTGGGCCAGGGTGGTCTCGAACTCCTGACTGCAGGTGATCTACCCGCCTCGGCCTACCAAATTGCTGGGATTATAGGCGTAAGCCTTCGTGCCCGACCTTCAATGATTCTTTTCCATATATACTTAGCAAATTACAATGACACTGACTATGGATCTAAGCATTACAAAAAATTTTAATGAATGTTTAATGGCAAATACTAAATTTTTACATATACTTTCCTTAAAGTCTTTTAACTTAGGTGGCAAAAAAGGAAAGGCCACATTGCAATCAGTGTTTAAAAGGAAGGACCAGGCTGGGCATGGTGGCTCATGCTTGTAATCTTAACACTTTGGGATGCCAAGCCATAGCCAAGCTATGACTGCGCCACTGCACTCCAGCCTGGGTAAAAGAGTGAGACCCTGTCTCAAAAAATAAAAATAATTTTTAAAAAGGAAGCAACAGGCCAGGCACGGCGGCTCACGCCTGTAATCCCAGCACTTTGGGAGGCCAAGGCGGGCAGATAACGAGGTCAAGAGATAAGAGACCAACCTGGCCAACATGGTGAAACCCCGTCTCTACTAAAAATACAAAAATTAACTGCGCATGGTGGCGCGCGCCTGTAGTCCCAGCTACTCAGGAGGCTGAGGCAGGGGAGTCACTTGAACCTGGGAGGCAGAGGTTGCAATGGGCTGAGATTGAGCCACGGCACTCCAGCCTGGCAACAGAGCAAGACTCCGTTAAAAAAAAAAAAAAAAAAAAAAAGGAACAGCTGAATCAAATAATTCATATTTCTATTTCATGCAAATCACTAATGTCCCTGGACTACTGCCAAGCTCAAATTCAGGTAGATCAAGCAGTAATTTCCAATACCCCCACAGCAGCAAGGAATATAAGCAGCATTGTCCTGTCCTCCTAAACTCATCACTGGGGCAGGTAATTTCTCCCCATGGCAGGATATGAAGAGTTTAAAGCTGAGTCAGTTCACCTAACACCATATTCTGTATAAGGAAAACAAGATTCACTGGACCTGACCTAGAAAAGTAAGTTTCCACCTGGGCATCTCAGCAGTTACTTCAGATTTGTACTGTATTACATGACACAATATATATAGTCCTTGCAAGGTTGAGATCCTTGTCAATTGAGAACTTTCAAATGACTCTGTCACCTGGTAAGTACAGAAACAGTAATAACAGAACTACAAAACAGAAAAGTTCTCAAATCACAACCTGGAAACTTTATCAACACTACTAGTGCTTTCAGGATATTTCACTTTACAGAAACATAAGCACTGACGACACATTTAAATCTTTTATTCATTAAGCAATTCAATAGCATTAAAATGGATTTATCAGCCTTAACTGAAAAAATGTAAATGTATTATCATATACATTTGAGTCAGCAGCCATCTGGATAGAAAATGGAGAGAAATTTGGAACAAATGGAATAACATACTTTGATTCTGCTATAATGAAGGCTAAAAGAGTATGTGGCTAGAAAAAGTAATATATCACATTTAAATATAGTCTACTGGAAAGTAAAGTTTATGGTAATTCTTTTTACACTAATAAAACCCCATATTATATTCTCTTTTGAATCATACTAACAAAGATACTCTACCATGAAACTAAATGAGATTTTAAGTAAAGACCCACCTAACAAAACAACATACTAAAAATAACTTCTGCATTACGACACAAAACAGCCTCTAATAATTTATATCACACAACAACAAAGGTTTTCGTGGTGATGAGATGGATTCTACACTGTATAAAGGGGCTTCCATATTGCTTTACTTGAAAACTACACACAAATGATGTCTAGCACAATGTTTATTCAACAAAACTCAAGGAAGATATACATATTCTGTCTATAACAGCTATGAAGAAATCAAAATACTTCTTCCCTTTTGTTAGATTCTGTTCTAATATTCATTTCTGTCACAGGGGTTGCATTTAGTTTTCCCTTAAAAAATAAAAATAGAAATCTGGACAAGATCTGTAGTGCAACCATTTTCAAAACACTGACCATCAACAAGGATCTTGGTCCCTGAGAGACAGGAAACAAACCAGGTGAACCCTCTGACTGCCCCAGCAAACTGCCTACAACACACTTGCAGGTGAAGGTGCCAGGAGTAGAAACCAGGTGGAGTCTGGAAATGGAGCTGGGAATCAGAGGTCAGTAAGAGGTTGGTGTTTTCAGGGAAGAGTAAGAGACAGGGAAAGCTACTCAACAAGAACGCTCCTGGTATTGGCAGAGTCTTCCTTCCCATACTTGGCAGAGTGATGTTCAGCCTGTGTGTGTGAAGAAACTATGTGAGGATGGGGAAAGCAGCACCCAAAAGGATTAGAAGAAGAATCCTCAGGGCTCACACAGAAGACTTCCTGCTCCCACCAGCCAGAGAGGGAAAACCAGGCAGAGCTCTTGGAAGGAAATCTGCCTGAAAAGTGGACAGAATCAGTGCAGACGCTGCTCACCCTGTCCCACCTCCCAAAGCTTAAAGTAACACCCAAAAGGATCAAGCTGTTTCCAAGTAATATGCCTGGGTCCCAGACCAAAGTTCAAGGACATTTATAGGAATAAAAAGAAAGACACCCAGTAATCAACAAGGTAAAATTCACAATGTCTGGCACACAATAAAAGTTACCAGAAAGCAACGAAGCAAACAAAAACAAAAAACCCCAAACGAAGAGAAAACTCAATCGATTGAAATGTACACAGAACAACAAAGATGATGGCGCTGAAAGTCAACGATATTAAATTAACTATACTCCATATGTTCAAAAACATATAGAAAAAAATGTGCATCTTAAGGTAGAGATATGGAAACTAAATCAAATAACCCAAATTGAACTTCTAAAGATATAAACTTTAATGATGCATGTAAAAAATACATTTTCACTTTTTTCCCTGGATAGATTTAATGGTAATTTTTAAACGAAGACTAATAAGCCTGAAATTGAAGACACAGCCCACAAAGGAAAAATAAAACACAAAGAGAAAGAAAAACTTCAGAGGTCTAACATACATATTTAATTAGAGCTGCTGTTAAAAAAAAAAAAAAAAAGGAGACAGGACAAATATCTGAAGAAAAAAATGACATGAATTTTTTCCAAATTTGATAAAAACTCTAAATCTACAGATATGAAAGGTCAATAAAACATAACCAAAAGACACACAAAGAAAACTACACCAGTCCCATTGTAATCAAATTTCTTAAAACCAAGAATAGAGAAAAATCTTTTCTTTTCTTTTTTTTTTTTTTGTAAATATGTATTACATCCCTAGAAAAAGAATCCCAGGATTTTCCCTCCTGTGTGTTTTCATCTTGCTTCTTCATGGTCCATGATGCCAGCTGAGGTTGTCAGTGCAATGAAACCAAACTGGTGGAATGGAAGCAGACTATTCTGCCATTTTTCTAGATCTTTGAGTTGCACATCAAATCTGAGGCTGATCACTCCACACTTGTTTAGCCTGCCTGTGAGGTTCGCAACAATTTTCCCAGCTCTGTGATCATCAATGATTTCAAATTTGCCAATGACAGGAGTTTTTCCTGCCAGTGGGTTCGTGGTCTTGTTAACTTGGAAGAATGAAGCTGCGGACCTACGCGGTGAGTGTTACAGCTCAAAAAGAGTCTGCCGACCAGGAGAGTGAGCAGCTGCGCAGTTTATTGAACAAAGTGAAAGGAAAGCTTCCACGTGGTGGAAGGGGACCCAGAAGGGTTGCCCTTGCTGGCTTGGGTGGCTAAGGCCTGTGTTACTCCCTCCTCTTTCTTTCTTTTTGTCCACTGACAGTGGTTCTTTTTTCAATCTTGCCTTGGAGTGGTTCATTTTGAATCCTTCACTTGATTGGTTAAGAACTCAAAACCCTGAGTCACAGTTTGCAAAAGTCCCCAAACTAGCCCAGGAAATCCCCGCCAACTCCACCCCTCATAACCCTGCTTCATCATCACAGTGAGAAACCAGGCAATGACTTTGGAGCACGGCTTAATAAGCACCTGGCGTTTGCCTCTCTTTCTGGCATTGTTGATGTTCTTGAGAGCATCAGCCAGGACAACCATGTGCACTGTCAGGCCTCTGAGCCCAAGCTAAGCGTCATATCCCTTGTGACCTGCACATATACATCCAGATGGCCTGAAGCAACTGAAGAACCACAAAAGAAGTGAAAATAGTCAGTTCCTGCCTTAACTGATGACATTCCACCATTGTGATTTGTTCCTGCCCCGCCCTAACTGATCAATTGATTTTGCGACAATACACCCCCCCGCCCTTGGGATAATGTACTTTGTGATATTCCCCCTCCCTTGTGAATGTACTTTGTAAGATACACCCTCCGCACCCTTGAGAAGGTACTTTGTAATATCCTTCCCCGCCCTTAAGAAGGTACTTTGCAATATTCTCCCTACCCTTGAGAATGTACTTTGTAAGATCCTCCCCTGCCCACAAAAAAACAATTGCTCCTAACTCCACCGCCTATCCCAAACCTATAAGAACTAATGATAATCCCACCACCCTTTACTGGCTCTTTTCAGACTCAGCCCGCCTACACCCAGGTGATTAAAAAGCTTTATTGCTTACACAAAGCCTGTTTGGTGGTCTCTTCACATGGACGCTCATGACAGGCACCATTGTGGTGGTGTGGAAAGATGGAGGAAAGAGGAGAAAAATCGTAAAAGGATTCAGAAAAAACACATTACATAAAGAACAATAAAATTAAAAAGACTTCTCGCCAAAACAATGAAAGCCAGAAGACAGTGGACCAGTATTTTTAAACAACTGGAAAAAAAAAAAAAAAGAAAAAGAAAATACAGTCAAACTAAAATTCTATATCCAGTGGAAAAAAGTCTTTCAAAAACGAGGCAATTTCACACCAAAAGCACAAGTGATTTTTAAAAATGGAAAAGTTGGACTTCAGCAAAATTAAAGGCATTTTTTTTGCTTCAAAAGATACCTTTAAGCAAGTGAAAAGATAAGTAAGGCACAGCCTGTGAGAAAATATCTGCAAATCATATATGATAAAAGATGCATATCTATGACATATAAAGAACCTCTAAAACTTAAGAAGACAAAAACCATCCCATTTTAAAATGGGCAAAAGATTTGAATAGACCTTCCACCAAAAAGGGTATATAAATGGCCAATACACACATTAAAAGATGCACAACATCATTTATTATTAGGGAAATGCAAATTAAAACCCCAGTCACATCCACAAAAATGGCTACCATGCAAAAGACAAAAGATAAGTGCTAGTGAGGCGTGGAGGGGAACACCACTTATAAGAATGTAGTATGGTTCAGTCATTTGGAAAACAGTGTGGCAGTTTCTTCAAATGTTATACAGAAATCACATGCCCCCAGCAGATTCTACTTCTAAGTATCTACTGAAGATAACTGAAAAATATATCTATAGTAAGACTGACACATGACTGTTCCTGGCAGAACTATTCAAAATAGCCGAAAAGTGGAAAGAACCCAAATGGCCATCAAATGGTAGATAAAATAAATATGTGTTGTGGTGTTTATAAAATATTGAGATATTAAGGGCCAGGCATGGTGGCTCACGCCTATAATCCCAGCACTTTGGGAGGCCAAGGCGGGCAGATCACGAGGTCAGGAGATTGAGACCATCCTGGCTAACACGGTGAAACCCCGTCTCTACTAAAAGTACAAAAAATTAGCCGGACGTGGTGGCGGGAGCCTGTAGTCCCAGCTACTTGGGAGGCTGAGGCAGGAGAATGACATGAACTTGGGAGGTGGAGCTTGCAGTGCGCCGAGATAACACCACTGCACTCCAGCCTGGGTGACAGAGCGAGATTCCGTCTCCAAAAAAAAAAAAAAAAATTGAGATATTAAATGTATGACAACAACAGCAAAAAAGGCAGAGAAGGGAGAAACAGTGTGTGCTGCTGTAAAGTTCACATACTACATGTGAAGGATGTAAGGGAACTTGAAAGTAGGTTCTGATAAGTAAAAGCATGTATTTTAGTAGCAGCTAAAACAACGTTACAGCTAATAAATTCTGCTCCATGTGACGCTTCTCACTAAGTTAAAACAACTCTGCCAGTATCTAAGAAAAAGTAAAGATTTTTCTATGCCTACACCTGTAATTTTAATTATCTGAATTTCATTAATATAAAATATGTCTTGTGTGAAGAAGATGTCAGAGAATACATGTGGGGGTTTTTGGTTCTGTGTATGTTTTCAAGGAACAATTTAACCTTTCTCTTCCTCTCCAATCTTAAACAAAATCACAACAGTTTCCTCTTTACCTCCATACAATTAGCTTTTCAGGTACATTAACCAAACAAGTTTATTTCTTATTTATCATTCAATGTGTTTTAAATGTTGGTTTGCTGCAAAAAGAAGAGTCAATAATGATTCCCTTGCAAGAAACTAAGTAGGAGAAACGATTCTGGTACTCATGTGGTTTTGTTATTACAAGGTTTATACAGATAAAGCTTCCAAAATAATCTACATGTTTTAAAAATCCTCAACTGTAGGCCATCTGAACTTGTTTAAATTACACATCTTTATTCAGACTATTAATAAAATGTACACAGATATAAATGAAATATAAATACTAAAAACTCAAAATCCAAAACTAAACTACAGTTTCACTTCATTCCTTCCACAGTCTCTCTCTTTCTCTCTCCTAAAATCCTGGGCATCGTCAGACCTGGATGAATAAATGTTTTCAAGTCAGGTGCCCTTTGGGAAATCACATCTAAAATTAGCCTAGCAAAATGTTGTAGAAAAACGTTCCACAAGGAAAAAGTTTTCAGACAAAGAGAGAACTTCTATTCAGGTCACATAAAATCTAACCTGAACAATCAAGAGGTTTTGAAGAAGGAAAAACCACAATCAGAATGAAATATGCCAATGAATGTCTTTGAGGAAATTTTAAAATAAATGCGGTAAACATTGAGATAAATCGGTAAATCAAACTGAAACAAAAATAAGTGGGGAGGCAGGGACACAGTGGGGGCATTGCCTGTGGGTGCCCTCTTTCAAGACAAACAAATCAAGCCTCAGTTCTCCTGAGAGCAGCAAGGGTTTGGAGGGCTAAAAGGTAAACTAACATAGAATTTTCTTTTATTTATTTCATTTGCCTCCAACTCCCATCTGATATGGAAATTCTGTGATCCTTAAAAACTAAGTTCTGTTTAAACCAATAATCAAAAATGTTTTTCATTGTATAGTAGTAAAAGACATGCAGAAGATGAGCAGCTTAGAAACTCACAAGTAAAATAACCCTGCATATGCTATTAAAATGCATTAAAAAGTAATTCATAGCAAACAATATGGCACAGAATTTGAGAATCAGAAGGGCTGTCAAAGATCATTTATTAACAGTTAACTGCTTCATGATAGGAACTTATAAACTACATATGCATACACCAGCACAGTTCTAAAGAACTTGCTGTTACCAAAAAAAAAAAGGTTCTATAATCTGTGCTGTCCAATATGAGCCAATATGACTGCCACATGTAGCTATTCAGAATTCTAAAATCTGTTAAAATAAAATAAATGTACAATTCAGTCCCTTAATTACTAGCCAATTTTTGAGTGCACGATACATGTAGCTAGTGGCTACTGGACTGCACAGCACAAAGTCTTAGGCTTTTGCTTATATAATGTGAGACTATTAGTCTATTATATATAGTCTATACTCTGTAAACTACTATATATGGTTTTATATAATACAATGAAAGGCACACTAAACTACCATGTGTTAACTATTCTCAACAGCACTATTAACAGATACCAACCAAAGTATCACTTGAAATGATTTTTTAACTTTATTTCCTTCCATCAAATCAAAATACAAAGAAACTGAAAGTTTTAAATGTCTTTTGACTGGAAAATTTTAAGCAAAATTCTAAAAAGTGATCACCTTTTTGGTGGTTTGTTTGTTAGCACATGGCTTGTTTTAAAGAGGAGCATCAGAACTGTAATCAGTCTGATTGCTAAGTCCTGCAGGTCTCTCTGGCTGGAACAGACTGACACCTGAAATCCCATGTATTACCAAGGGGAGAGCGGGGGTTTAACTGAAAAGGTGAGACAGAAAGGAAGTCTCCTATTTTAATCAATAATAATGGAAAAGCATTACATGCTTATGGTTCTGATTTCAAACCATGGTATCCAAATTTATGTTCACAGGCTTACTAAATGTTCATCTTCCACTGTTAACTAAAGAAAAATCCTTCATTGATGTGATATGATCCAATTACACTAAATATTCTTAATAAAGTAGATCTGTACAATTTTACACTCAGAAAAGCAAAAGCTGTGGGCACAGGGGAAGGGGTGAAGTGGACAGCTTATCCAGCCCTCAGCACAGGTGCCCCCATGCAACCACTGGACACCCCTGGGCCTTTGGCTGGCCCCAATCCCTGCCTCACAGGTAATAAGGTCACGGGACTAGACCATTTGCTTTATTTCTGATTATCCACTCCTGACACTGTTTGAGAATGGCTATTGTGACAAAGTATACATTAGCTAAAATTTCTTCCAGAATTATGTCTTGTAATTTTCATTTGAGAATTCTGGGGGAAATCTCATACCAACTAAAATAAAAAGAACTGTTTTAACTTTTATGTATTATACTATTTCTAAAAAGTTTAAATACAGAACTATATGAACTAAGAAACCTAAGTCCTGCCTAGCCCATGCTCACTCTGTGGGAGGCAGAATTCTGCGATGGCCCCCAGGATTCCTGGCTCCAGGTACAAACACTAGGGCGCGCTTGACCCTTGAGTGCAGGAAGGACCTGTGAATGTGTTGGGATATCACTCCTATGATTAAGCCACGTTATACGGCAAAGGTCAAGGGACTCTGAGAATATAATTAAGGCCACTAATTAGTTAATCGAAAAGGAAATTATCATGGGTAGGCCTGACCTAAGCAGGAGAGCTCCTTAAAGAGGGATCAGAGAGAGACTCTGGCTGGCCTTGAGGAAGCAAGTTGCCATGAGCTCCAGAGCTACACGGAAATGAATTATGCCAGCAACCACAGGAGCTTGGAAGAGGACCCCCAAGTCCTAGATGACATCACAGCCCCAGCTGACACCCCAGTATCAGCCTTAGGAGATTCTGGGCAGAGAATTCAGTATGTCTGCCCAGATTCCTGAGCCACAGAAACTATGAAATAATACACAGGTGTTTTAAGCCTCCAAATGAGCGTGGCAATAGTAAATGAACACACTTCCAAGCTCATTCACAGTTTACTGTCTAATGGATCTAGTTCGGATATTTTCTCCGCATACACACACAGGTGTGTGCACACACACACAAAGTTCTCTCAACATCTCTATGTTACATTGTTATGTGTTATTATGCCCATTTTAAAGATAAATAACTTGAGGCTGAAGAACATGGGAGTAAATTGATTAAGGCACTATGTTAAGCTCTTTGTTCAGTTGGTTCATGTAATCTGTCTGTCAGTGAGGAAAGCAGGCTCATTTTACAGATAACATTGCAATTTAAAATAACATATTTTTTTCCAAGACCACAAAGAAAGTAAAAGCAGAAACAGGAATGTATGAATTCATGTCTTTTAGAATCCAAAGCCCCAAATCTACAACCACCCTTCAGTTTTAATTCCCTGGTAATTACTCTTAATTATGAAGAATTTTCCAAAAATTTCATCAACAGTGAACTTCAAGAAGGATGAAGATGAATGAGGACACAGCAGTAAACCTGTTATTTGTGTGGGTGACTAGCATCAGGGCTCCAGCAGCTGCAGAAGCTGGCAGCAGAGGTTAAAACAGGACCCAAAGAAGATCAGACCTATACTTTCACGCAAAGAGCACACTGGGGAAATTCTGCTTCTCTGCTAGAGATCCAGGTGGGCAAAGACAGGCTGAGAGAGAACCGGATCGGGCATAAAATGGGCCCCTTCTCCAACCACAAACATCAGCTGCTGTCATTCAGAGGGCAAAAGGCAGCCACCCGCTCCAGCCCAGCAGTGAGTGCAGAGCAGGTAAGAGATTGGGACAGCAATGCAGAAGGAAGGCTGGGCACTGAAGCATTCCTTTTACAATGACCTACAGACAGTTGTTCTATAACCTAAAATAATGATCTCTTTTGAGTGTTGTTTACTAATCATAAAAATTTGGCAGTATTAATGAAACAGGATTAAAATAGTTTAGAATAAGCCAGGCACGGTGGCTCACGCCTGTAATCCCAGCACTTTGGGAGGCCAAGGCGGGTGGATCACGAGGTCAGGAGATCGGGACCATACTGGCTAATACAGTGAAACCCAGTCCCTATCAAAAACACAAAAAATTAGCTGGGTGTGGTGATGGGCGCCTGTAGTCCCAGCTACTCAGGAGGCTGAGGCAGGAGAATGGCATGAACCCGGGAGGCGGAGCTTCCAGTGAGCCGAGATCGAGCCACTGCACCCCAGCATGGGCGACAGAGCGAGACTTCATCTCAAGAAAAAAAAAAAAAAAAGCTTAGAACAAATTGTTTTTAATATTCCAAAATTTGCAACAACATGGCAGACTCACTAAGTAATCTTGGTTAAATAGTTAAAGCACATTTCAAGTGTGACAGAAGAGAGTGAAATGCCAAACTGTTTTTAAAAGACAAAAATCAAAAGTAATTTTTGATTAAAAATTTTTTATTTAAAAAGTCAAAGCTTGGCCGGATGTGGTGGCTCATGCCTGTAATCCCAGCACTTTGGGAGGACAAAGCAGGTGGATCACTTGAGGTCAGGAGTTCAAGACTAGCCTGGTAAACATGGTAAAACCCCGTTTCTACTAAAAAAAAAAAAAATTGCCCGGTGTGGTGGCAGGCACCTGTAATCCCAGCTATTCAGGAGGCTGAGGCAGAAGAACTGCTTGAACCCAGGAGGCAGAGGTTGCAGTGAGCCAAGATCAGGCCACTGCACTCCGGCCTGGGCAAGAGAGTGAGACTCCATCTCAAAACAAAACAAACAAACAAACAAAAAACCACCGAAGTCAAAGTTTTTATTCGTAATAATTAAATACAAATTCTACATTCTATAGTTCACTAATTGACACAGAAAAGGTAAACATCAATTTTCAAGTCTGAATTACTTTAATCTAGTGCTGGTTTGCCTGATACCAGTCAATGCAAAAAAAAAAAAAAAAAAAAACCAACCAAAAAAAGCATTCTAGAATAAGAAATAAACAAGACAGAAGAAAACACATTGAAATTATTGAGACTTCTAAGTTACTAGACAGTGTCTTCCCTTTAGAAAATTGGGATATAATACTGAAGTATGCTTTTAAACTTCTATTTTAATAATTGTTCCAGAGTCTGAGTTCCCTGGCCACATAAAGCTCGTATGAATCAAGTCTAACATCTAGAGTCACAGATTAACAGTTAATAAGCTAGTACCATTGGAATAAGGTTGAAAGTGGTTAATTAACTTGGCTCTTGGGTAACTACAGGTATTAGATGTACAGCAATTCTTGTATTAGGAGGCCTTAAATGTTTTTGTGACATCTCTTTTCACTAAATGCAAATAACTGTGGCTCACCACGTCTACCATGTGTTCAGAAGCTTAAACAGTGAGTTCTGCTGTGTGTTCTGAACTCAGACTGCACTGCTTCCTCCAGTTGGTTGTCTTAAGACAGATACCAGCACTCGCTGGGATAGCCTGCAGTACAAATGCAACACGGCTGAACGGGGAACCACCACCACCCATCCTGGGGCTGAAAGGGGGACAACTTAAGCCCAGACTAACAGACTGACTTTGAACTGCGATTTGCATTCATACGGAATATTTTCTGGATAACTTTGTCGACACATACAAACAAACACAAATCTACTGAGATATAAAAGCAAGATATGTCTTTACTCAGTGTCCACTGAGGTAATAATTTATAAGTAAGTTATACTACTCAAGTCCATCGCTAGGTCACACTGTTTGGAACCTGGAATGTATTTGCCAGAAATATACTAAATTGAAGTTAAATCCTCAGCCTATGGAAAGTTTCAACCCATGAACAGAGCCCACTGGACTGGAAGTGAGCCATCCTTTTCAACAGTGCAGCTGCGTGCACACGGAGCACCTCCCTGGGGCCACCTCTCCACCTGGACTCCACTCACAGAAGACACCTGCTCCCAGGGGCTTGCACCCTTCACTCCAAGCAGCTAGCACACACCTCAGGCCAGAGGAACCATTCCCAACACAAATCACCGCCATGCACTGAGGCATTGTAGTACACGATCTCTAGTGATCCTGACAATGACCCTGTGAGGAAGGAGCCTTTACTCCCATTTCCAGCAAAACAAACAGAAAAGTCAAATGAAGTGCTCAGGTAACAGAGCTAGAAGCGGTGGCACCAGAATTCAAACCCAGATCCAACTAACCCCAGCAGACTACAATCCTATAACCACTGAAGGTGATGAGAATGTTGAGACTCCGGGTGATACTCCATTCACACTGGGTATTTCTAAAAGCATGTACAAAACCAAAGAGCAAAAGCTGAAATCAGTGGGAGCTGGATGGGGTTCTGCCACCAGAGAGCATGACAAAGAGGATGAGAATGATGAAGGAAAACAAAGGCTTAATTTACATTCTAACACATAATGCTCAAGGGGGATTTACTTTCTTGCTAAGGGGCAATGAATAGTCAATTTAAGACAAAAGATTTTCTGTATTCATCTTCCCCAAGTGTTTCATATCTTTACATTTTTCAGATATAGATATTTTCATCACTAACATTGTTCCTCTCAATTTTTGTAAAATGGCAAAATGAACAAAATATTCAAATATTTGTATCAATTTACAGTAGACTAAAATTAAAATGCTGGCTACCAAACAGCATTACCAAAACAACAGTTTACAATAATCATTTCCCAGGTGAGGTGCTTACAGACACTAGCTTAAAGCTCAGGACAGTGGCTACACTAACGGGAAACAGCTCCCTGCAGGAAAGAGACTGCAGACAGGGACCAGGAAAGGTCACCTGTGACCTAAGAGGAGAAAAGGACAGTCCTTCCCAGGACCGAATGAACGGGAAACAAATGCAGTGCCCCGAAAGTCTACACAAATCTGAACTTTGCATATGTCAATGACAAACATTTACTTAACTGAAAGAAAAGTAAAATTTAAAACCAGGCACCCTACTGGATCAACCATAGTTCCTTGCAAATCTTACCACCAATTTAAATATACACAGAAACCCCCAAAAGGAGGTTCATACAGCATCTGTGTTTCAAATACGTTATAAAAAAGAATAATTTGACCTCATTAATAAGTTCAAATGACTTTAAATACATTCAGAAAAGTCAAAACTTACATTTTCATAACAATGAATATAATATATAATACAATCCATAACAGATTGGAAATTTTTATTTCAAATGGAATATATAGGACAAATTAATATTCTTCTGTTTTTAAAGCACTGAAACAAATCTTATGTACCAAATGTACAAACATACACACATTCTCTCCCTCCTCCTTTCCTCTCACTCATCATTTACAGAGCAGTGAAAATCAGTCAAAAGACGAAAGCATCAGGAGGAAAAAAATCCATTTCCAAATTAATCATTAACCTCATGGGTGACAGCTAATTTATCTTCATGACTTTTTCATATCTATTTAATGACATTTCCTATGGTGATTTGTGTCTTAATACCACCAAATATTTTTATCTGAAAAGACTGTGTGTGAATTTGTATGTGTGGATATGTGTATGCATTTGGCTATGTGTATGTGTGTGTATAAAACTAATTTGTAGGCCGGGCGCGGTGGCTCAAGCCTGTAATCCCAGCACTTTGGGAGGCCGAGACGGGCGGATCACGAGGTCAGGAGATCGAGACCATCCTGGCTAACACGGTGAAACCCCGTCTCTACTAAAAAAAAAAAATACAAAAACTAGCCGGGCGAGGTGGCGGGCGCCTGTAGTCCCAGCTACTCGGGAGGCTGAGGCAGGAGAATGGCGTAAACCCAGGAGGTGGAGCTTGCAGTGAGCTGAGATCCGGCCACTGCACTCCAGTCCGGGCGACAGAGCGAGACTCCGCCTCAAAAAAAAAAAAAAAAAAAAAAAAAACTAATTTGTATTCAGCAACACGTATCTTCCAATGTTCAAATGTAAGGCAGACTTTGAAAGACAGTAAGAATACTATGACCCTTTCAAAATCCCCCAAAAGACTAGGTTTATGTATCTCTAGTAACTTCTAATCAAGGCAATTAAAAAGTAAGACAGTGTTATCAACATTAACAAAGAGCAAAGACTGAGAAGAAAATGGGCTGAATTACTAAAAAAAAAAAAAAAAAGCCTATTAAAAGTTATTTATGGCCAGACATGGTGGCTCATGCCTGTAATCCCAGCACTTTGGAAGGCCGAGGCAGGTGGATCATCTGAGGTTAGGAGTTTGAGACCAGCCTGATCATCATGGAGAAACCCCATGTCTACTAAAAATATAAAATTAGCTGAGCATGGTGGCACATGCCTGTAATCCCAGCTACTTGGGAGGCTGAGGCAGGAGAATCGCTTGAACCCGAAAGGCAGAGGTTGTGGTGAGCTGAGATTGCGCCACTGCACTCCAGCCTAGGCGACAGAGCGAGACTCAGCGTCAAAACAAAAAACAAACAAACAAAAAAGTTATTTATAGTCGGGCGCAGTGGCTCATGCCTGTAATCCCTACACTTTGGGAGCATGAGGCTGGTGGATCACCAGAGGTCAGGAGTTCCAGACCAGCCTGGCCAACATTATGAAATCCCATCTCTATTAAAAATACAGAAAATTAGTCGGATGTGGTGGCAGGTGCCTGTAATACCACCTACTTGGGTGGCCGAGGCAGGAGAATCACTTGAACCTGGGAGGCAGAGGTTATGGTGAGCCAAGATCACACCCCTGCACTCCAGCCTGGGCAACAAGAGCAAAACTCTGTCTCAAAAAAAAAGAAAAGTTATTTATGTCTGTATTGTAGTAACTTTCCCTTAAATTGAAACACTGGTTCTAAGCATTTACACTACCAAAACGAGAAAATAAACAAGATTTTAAAGTATGCCTTCTTAAATGTTATGTATGAGGACTGCAATATACCATTGAAGTATTATCGACACACTTTAAAGGATTTTAATGTAAATTTCAAGTTAAGCAAGAAATGGTTAATTAGAATTTGTTTGGCTGTGGGCCTGTCTTGTTGAATGATAAATTAGCAGTACATACAGATGTACTGTATGTACTAGTCCCACTTATTGGAAAGAAAATAGGCAAAACATCCTAAATATCTTAGCTTTCTATGAGAACTTGTGGTCCCTGTGATAAGGCCAATCAGAGATCTCATTTGGTTGTGCTGGTACTTCATTAAAAGACAATAAAAGCAAAGCACGCCTGTAAATACATAAATAATACATCCTAGTAATTAAAACAAGTATACACTGCCCACAACTTAAAAGACAAAATTTTAAAAGTCTAATCTGAAAAGTCTCATAACTTATTAAAGATTAATGAATTTTTTTTTCAAAGTCTGCAATAAAGTACAAGTGTATATTTAAATATGACTTTTGGACAATCCAGCTAATAATAAAAAAACTTATTGTTTACAAACTTCCTCCAAAAATAATTAGCAAACTACAATTCTCCATTAGGTTCCAAAATTTCAAAACTGCATTAAATATAAAAGATCTAGAAAAAGAGGCTACTAATGGTTATTCATATTTGTATTACAACAAATTTTTCCCTAAATTGAAACCACTAGGTTTATATTTTAAATTTAATATGTGTTTAATCTATGCTTTCTACAACTATTTTTTTTTTTTTTTTTTTTTTGAGACGGAGTCTCGCTCTGTCGCCCAGGCTGGAGTGCAGTGGCCGGATCTCAGCTCACTGCAAGCTCCGCCTCTCGGGTTCACGCCATTCTCCTGCCTCAGCCTCCCAAGCAGCTGGGACTACAGGCGCCCACCACCACGCCCGGCTAGTTTTTTGTATTTTTTAGTAGAGACGGGGTTTCACTGTGTTAGCCAGGATGGTCTCGATCTCCTGACCTCGTGATCCGCCCGTCTCGGCCTCCCAAAGTGCTGGGATTACAGGCTTGAGCCACTGCGCCCGGCCTCTACAACTATTAATATACATTCACGGATTGAAGGGCAGACTTAGTTTATTCAGTTAACGCCTGCTAAACTAGGCAGAGCAGTCATAACCAACAGTGACTTTTCTTAAGTGACAACCATTTTCCATACTTTTTAAGGATAAAGTGGAGAAAGACTGAGCAAGAAAGAGCTACTTCAGAACCACGGGCACATCTGGAAGGAAGACAGGTGCCTCTACAAAGGGTGGAAAACCCCAGGCAAGCCTAGAAAATTGAGAAAATGAAATAAACTGTGCAACCACATTCCAGATAGGCATCAACAAAGTAATGATGGGGAAAGCACTGCAGAATTATGTTATTCCTTTGAAGCTTTAAAAAAATGTGTTTAAAAAATAAAAATAAGAAACTCTTGATCCCAGCTGCTCTATGCAAAAGAAAACTAGAGGAAATAACTAAATTTCAAACTACTGATAAGCAACACACAGCACATAGGGAAGAGGACACATATGTAGCTGTATATTCAATGCCAAAGTAACTCTTATGAAATATTCATTTGAAAAGTAATTAAGTCTTACAATTGAAAAGCTAACCTTTCACAACACAAAAACCATCATGCAGCTTTGAGATTAACACATTCTTCTGTCCTCTGGTGCTCACTACAATTTATTTAGCACCTCATCTACACTGACATTTGGACTGTTTATATATTTTTCATTTCCTACAAGCTAAAACAGAAAAGAACCAAGGCTGATTCTCCCCCAAATATCCAAAACAAAACCTTTACAGAGCACATATGTAAGACTTATATAATAATCTTCGTGTTAAATCATGCTAAAATATTAATGAAAATAGTTTTTTTTTTTCCATTAAGAGAATCCATACTTCAACTGGGGTTAAGCTGTCAAAAAAAGGAGATGGTTTTAAAATCTGTATTCTTTTTTGTAAAATCAATGATTCCAAACTTTCAACTGTTATACACACATACATAACACTCCATGGTCTGAGTATGCGCATAAAATTATGCCATCATAAAAGAATTTAAAACCACAAATTTCTCAAATAATCCTATCCTGATTTTCCCTACACATAATATTAAATTAGCCTTTCTGTGGTCTCACAGCACATGAGGGATGAAGGGACTCCCCTCTCCGCCCAGAAGAAATGAGCAGAATTTTAGGCTTTAAATGCCAAAACACTCTATTAGCTTCCATTTGGCTTAGTCTGATAAGGAGAGTGGTCTCTAAAGTGTCTGCAACAGATACCAATAAATTCTCAAAATGAGACTCAGCACCTGCTTTTCTGATGTCAAAGAGAATGAAAAGGAGCTGACTCAGCATATGTGGTATATCCATTCAAGTCACATACTACTGATGTCACTGCAAGCTTTGACAGCTCATCGTCTTGACAAGCCAAAGGTTGCAAGATGAGTTAATAAGGCATGCAGCTGAGTCCATGATGACAGGCTTTGGGGAAGGCTGGGGACAATATCCCCCACAACTGCAGGCCAAGGGGCAGAATCCTTCTGACTGCTTCCAAGGGTGACAGAGAGATTCTGAAACTGAAACAAAAGAGCAGTGGAGAAGAATTTCTCCTTCAAGTGCGATTAATCAGCTGCTTTCCATAATTGGCAAGCACATATTCATACTAAAGAAAAGGGAACAGAAAACCATTTCCAGAATCCAAACCTAAGCCACGTGGGCATAGTTCATGCTAGAGACTATTATATATCTTGCCTCTCGGACTGCTACCTCATAAGCACATTTAGAATATCTGTTGTGCAAGATAAATATTATACAATTTCTGTAAACAAGAAGAATGTCAAATAAATATACTGAGAAGAGAAGTTTGTTTTGGTTTCAGGAGATTTATTTGATTACAAAACAAACAAACTCTTCCATGGTTTTGATTTTATGTAGCATTTGATCCATTTTCATAAATACTACTTAGAATTTTTTAAATGCTTAAGTATCATTCTGAACACTAAAGATTAATATAACAAAAAAGACAACTAAATTAAGCAATACTTAGTTATATAGTCCAGTTAGATTCTTTAATATTTTCTTAAACAGGCTTATTCCATTTGAATGCTATGCAATCATTTAAAATGACCTATGCAACTGTATTTGACAAGAAATTACATTTTCCAAGTAGATAATAAAAACAGTACATAGAATATGACCGTTCTCCTAAAAGAAATTATCCATGAATACACACAAAGAAAGAGAAAATAGTAATCGTCTCAACTTTATAATGAAAATATTAACTATGTGATTAGGATAACCAGTAGAGCAATTTTTAAAAAGAGAAAACTAACATCACTGCACAGATTTCCTATTTCCTAATCTAACTCTAAATTCATTACTTGATGCAAAAATGCAACACAAATACAGTCAGTGCAGGCAAAACAAAGAGTGACTTTTAAGCCCTCTAAAACAGACAGAACCTACCAAAATATACTATAACTAACTACATAATACTTCTAAAGAAATTGGGGCCAGGCGCAGTGGCTCACGCCTGTAATCCCAGCACTTTGGCAGGGCCAAGGTGGGTGGATCACGAGGTCAGGAGATGGAGATCATCCTGGCCAAAATGGTGAAACCCCGTCTCTACTAAAATACAAAAAAAAAGTAGCCGGGTGTGGTGGCGCATGCCTGTAGTCCCAGCTACTAGGAGGCTGAGGCAGGTGAATTGGTTGACCCTGGGAGGCAGAGGCTGCAGTGAGCCGAGATCGTGCCACTGTACTCCAGCCTGGCAACAGGGCAAGACTCCATCTAGAGGGGAGGGGAGGGGAGGGATCAGACAAGATCAGACAAGAGTTGCTCCCAGCCCCATGTGCCCATTTATTTGTACTTCAAGAAACAACCAGTGCGTCCCACCTCTGTATCAATTTCACATTCAACAGGAGGTAAGCGCGGCTCACACAGCGACCGTGCCCTTCTGGCCTAGTCTTCAAATACTCCCAGTGCTGCTAAGGACCACCAGGTTTCCACCAAGAAGGCACTTGAGTGGAGAAAGGGCCGAGGATCAGGTGAACAGAGCCGCCTGTGTTCACCTGACTGTCCTGCCCGCGCAAGGCCGCGGACCCGGGAGAGGATCCCGCACCAGCCAGCAAGCCGCTGCTGGCAGGGCCCGAGGCTGTGCCCAGGGTATCACCACAGCACTGCCCGGAAGAGGCAAAGTTGGCATTTCACCACCTCCTAAACAGCCTGACTGGTGATTTCTTTCATTTTGCTCTCCAAAATTACACACCTCAAAGTCGTATGGAATAACATCATATTTTCAAAGTATCATTTTAACAGTCTGCACGGAGGCCTGTTATCTGACAGAGAAACCTGACTAAACGTACAGAGTGTTGCAGGATTGGTTTCCATTAAGCAACCCCGTGTCCTGCGCACTCTGCCACAGAGCACGCACACAGGGAGTGTTTAGGGATGTTAAGCTGCACCCTTCTTTCTAGAGTAAGCAGTGTCTGTCTCCGCAAAAGCTCGGGGATTTGGGTTAGAGGTTTGGGGTTTGTCTCTTTGTTTCCTAAGAGAGTGATTTCTTTCCTTTTCTGTGGGAACACAGAACTCTTCAAACTTAGAATCAATGTTCCATTTTACAACGATTTTTCCTTTTCAAAAAGATAGAAAGGTGGACCACTTTGCACTGGTTTTTTGTTTGTTTGTTTTAAATGGCACCCTTAACTTGAGAGGAAAACAATTCCTAGGACTCTATTTCATAAAATGCACAGGGAATAATTCTGCTTCTTTACTCAACAAAATCATTTCTCTAACTTCATGCCTTAAAAAAAATACAGTAAAGTGCTTTGTGCCTGTAATTCTAAAACCCTGTGGCTTTCCTCACTCTGAATCATATTCTAGTTTACCAGTTGTTTTTTACTCCAGAGAATAATTTGGGGTTCTCCCTCACTTTAGAACTGCCCTTTAAGTACATAAAAATGAAATGCGAAGACTAGTAGTGAAATTGTTGCTTGAATTTTTAAGACTGTAGCAAATAACTGTACCATGAATACTGACTCAAATGTATACCCAAACCCATTCAAACTAAACACATAAGCAAAATCAATACATAAACAAAAGTAGTACTTTTAAGGCCCATACTTTGTCAAAAGCAAAGTTTATTCACATTATCTTTTACTGATTAAACTAATTACCAAATGAAAATATACTTTTATTTTACCATAAATTAGAATAAATTATTTTAAGGACATCAATTCCATTATATCAATGTCCACTATGAGTCAATAAGGATGTCCATCATACAAACAGATGCCTCAGGACACATGTACACAGCCCAGTTCCCTATCAAAACCCAGAAATTTCTGTTTTGTTTCGGTTGTGGGTTAAATTAAGAAGGGGACAATCGGCCAGGCGTGGTGGCTCATGCCTGTAATCCCAGCACTTTGGGAGTCCGAGGTGGGCAGATCACGAGGTCAGGAGTTCAAGACCAGCCTGACCTACATGGCAAAACCCCGTCTGTACTAAAAATACAAAAAGTAGCTGGGCATGGTGGTGCGTGCCTGTAATCCCAGCTACTCGGGAGGCTGAAGCAGGAGAATTGCTCGAACCTGGGAGGCAGAGGTTGCAGTGACCTGAGATCGCGCCATTGCACTCCAGCCTGGGCAACAGAGTGAGACTCTGTCTTGAGAAAAAAAAAAAAAAAGTAAGTTGACAATCTTCAGACAATACTGAATGAAAATTTCACCAGCACACAGGTGCAGCCACACAGCAAACCAGAGAGAGCAGCCTGGTGTGCAGACCTCCCGCCCGCTACCATGGATCGAAAGGCAGGAGGGGTTGGTGGACATTATGTTTTATTTACTTACCTGGGAGAGATGGAGAAGAATCTGTATTTTTAAAACTGATCATATATTTTAAAAGGACTCTGACTCAAATGATGTAGTCGGACAGTTTAACCTTTACACTGTCACACTTTCTAAAGATTTCTCATAAAATTTTATTTAAAAATTTTAATAATAGAACACTACAACCCTCCTGACCCTCCTTTTAAGAGATTTTAAGTACAAAATCCTACACACTGTAACAATAAACAGATCAAATTAAGCAAGACGTTTTGAACAGAATGAGGTACAGCTGGTCCTCCCTATCCGCGGGTTCTGTGTCAGCAGACTCCACCAACAGCAGATAAAAAAATTGGGGGAGGAAAAGCAGTAAAAATAATACAAATTAAAAAGCAAAGTACAACTATTCATAAAGCATTTCCATTGCATTAGTTATAAGTAATCTAGAGATGATTCAAAGTATGTAGGAAGTTGGTAGGTTACTTACAACTACTACCTTTATGTAAGGCACTTGAGCATCTACGATTTTGGTACTCGTGGGGGTCCTAGAACCAATTCCCTATGGATACCGAGAACTGTACATAATTTTCCCACACTCACCCTTCACAAACAGAATGATACTACGCTCAACCATTAAAAACAACACAAGCCAAGTGGTCTTCCCAATAGAGGAAAACATTTCATTCTGCATTTCATCTTTCCTAGGCAAGTCCCACAGACTCATTTAATAACCTTCCCGTAATCTTATTAACCAAAGTACGATAATTAAATAGTCTTTGGGGTTTGGTGTTTAGGTTGAGGCACATATGAGTAGTTAATGATTTTACTTAACTGAAAATCCCAGGTAATGACCACATTGAAAGAAAAGAAAGGGGCTCCTTTATTTTTCCTTACCTTTAAAAGTACCTTGCTTCATTAGTAAACTAACTCCCTATCGTTCCTGGCCTCATCATCTTTTTTTTGCTTTGCTTCATTAACTGGACTACAATCACCCCTTGGTTTTAATGAGAGCTTTTTTAGCAGAAATTACCCAGATTACTGACTTTTCCAAAAGGAATGGGGAAGACTATTATTTCACAAAAGAGGAAAGAGAAATCCAGACTGTAATTAAAAATAATGATTATTCAAAAGAAATACTTAAGACATCTGGACAACATTTAAATGGCCTTCAACAAGATGGGTAAAAGTATACTGCAACAAAACGTATTTGCTGAAAAGTGCTTCACGATCTCAGGCACCCTGTATTTCTTCAAACCAGGAATGTATCCATCATAATAGCACACTACAAAGGCTCAAGAATTGCTTAACAAAATGAATTCATAAATTCTCCTTCTTCCATCATAAATAAAATGAATTAGGTTTATAGACTGAGTAAGAACAACTAGCAATAATAACCCATCCGTCTACTTTTCATGCCGAAGTGTACAGTATGCCACAGAATCAAACAAATACTGAGAAATCAGTATTACTCATTCCTAGTGTTTTTCTTTCTTTTTAAAGGGGGTAGGGGGGAACAGAGATAAACTGTTTAAAAGTGAAAAAGATGTTCCCAGGTGCGGGGCTGCGACTATGAGAAAACATGTTAGTCTTTAACCTCCTGGTATCAGGAAACAGAGCCAGAAGACATGGATTGGAGTTGGTAGACTGCAGTGTGCAGTGAGATGGATGTGGACAACAAGCCAAAGTTGAGTTTGGAAGACGGGTGACAAATGAATCACAGATCCTGGAACATATTATTCTGACTACCCAACTACATTACACTGAATGTAAAATGCAGTTCTTATGAAAATTCCAAACATGCAGAGCACTAAAAAAGTGAATGAAGTAAGTCTAAGAGGAAGGCGACACCACATAACAGATTCCCTGGCAGAATACAGAACTCCACTTGTTCGGCGGGCTTGGAAGGGGCAGCAAGATGGACTCAACACATGGGTATCCTGGCATCATTATCTCCATCAGCAGAACCCCTACTCATCCAGCAAATGAGGATACCAGCCTTAAAAGGCGAGAGTCCTGAAAAGCCCTAGGCTGGCCTGAAATTACCAGATTCTAATTATGAAATTATTTGAGACTATGAAATTATTTGGGAGAAAAGACTTCCTGATTCCCTTTACAATTAAACAGAAAGAAACATGTTTTAAATATCAACAGATATCATTTGTATACATTCAAGGGACATTATTTACCAAACCATAGGGTCCAAATCAACCCTAACCTATTTCTCAGATGCCACCTGGGCTATGAGAAAGATGCCAAGTGATGAACACTCCATATCCTAAAGCTCCAGCTTCTTAAACCTGCACAGTGGTCCTGGCAGCCAGAACGCTGGAACTAGGCCTGCCACTCTGCTTCTATGGCTCACACCTCTGCCTAACCTTGATTCTGTGCCATCCTACTACCTGAAGCTGACCCTGGTACTGGTGTGTATGTGGGAGGGAAGTGGGAATGCCCACAGGAGATCTTCAAGGTACTCAACTCATTTGTAATAACTGTTTCCAATAAATAGAGATAACTGAAAACCCAGAGAAACAGGCAAGAAGAAAGAAGTGGGGCACGGTGGCTCTGTCAGTTGTAAATCCGCACCCAAGTGCACAGCCCTCTTTCACCGAGTGTGCCATTCTCACTCTAGGAATCTTCGTTCCCGGCCTACATGCCAAACCCTGCAACAGATAAACTCTACATCTAAAATATATTTGTTCCTTCAATCTCTTGTACCCTTATAAAAATGAGATGTTTAAACACTAGCTCAGAATACATTACAAATCAATAACTTATATGCCAAGAATCTGAGAGTGTTAACGTAAGCACATTGTTATTTTCACCAAATTCAGTCTGTAATACGATCCTGACCATACGGGATCCATAATCTAGAACTGCACTGTCCAGTATGGTCAGCACTAGCCACATGAGGGTATTTAAATTTAACTAAAATGCCAAATTCCTCCTGCTAGCCATATTTCAGGTGGTATATAACAACATATGGCAAGTGGCTGACATACTGGACAGCACAGATAGGGACTGTCTTCATCACTGCAGACAGTTCTACTGGACGGTGCTGATCCAGAATATCCCAAAGTCCCCGCAACAACCCGCCTGCTACACACGCTATCAACAAAATTCACTCATATATTTTTCCTTTTGGAGGGAGATGCAAAATACAATGAATGGAAATCTCATTAAGATATCAGTGGAGTAAGAAGCTATCATCCACCCTTCACCCCAAACTCAAGGCCAAACTGCAGGCTGGTTAAAGAAGCCTCCATGATGACCCAGTAGAGGGCCTACGGACTGACCACAGAAAGGGTTGCTGTCCCTAGAGGCCACCTCCAGAGGACTATTTCCTACCTGCCACTCCATTGCTACCAGCACTGGTCTGAAGCCATTTTTTTCCAGTCTATAAAACTTACTGAAAATTTTTCATTCGTAAGTGCTCTGCCTCCCAGGTTCCCATACCCAGAGCTCACTGAGTCCTGGCGTCTGAGAGAAGGGTCGGGGGAAGAAGCAGGGAGAGTTTATGACAAGTCCGAGTGGAAATTATGGGCCAGCCTCCATGAATTCACAAAAGTACCTGGGACTCATTCAAAAAAGAATGTCTTTTTCTGAGTGGCCCACCTGCCTCCCACTTCCTTCCCCCGCTAGAGGCAGCCCCTTTCCACTACAGAAGCAGGGGCCCAGCTCTTGTCCCCAGTACCAGGCCACCGTGCATGTCTTCCCCAAGGTTTACATCCCTAGAAAAGACTAGGCCAGTTTTATCTGACCTTATATCCAGAACCCAGCAGTCCTGGATGGTTGTCAAGCAGTTGGTGGTAAAAAGCAAAGCACAGGGCACTTGGCAGATACACAGATGAACACAGGAAGGTGAGGAAATAGAGCAGGCACTGCTTCCACCACCTGCGGCCTCCAGTAACCTTCCTAATGGGATAGGGTTTCTGAGACCAACAGACCTCCTCCCTAAAATCTTAGGCCCCTGAAATGGGGCTGCTTCATTTCTAAGATCCCAAGTCTAGAGTGAGTATCTTCTGCCTTGGACCCCATGACATTCAGGCTCTGTTTCTAGGGCCCGTCTGGAGATGGGCACAGGTTCTCCTACCTTTTCTTGATGTTTATCTTGGCCATTCCTCCTGGACACAGGGAAGGAGCTGAGGCATATCACTCAGGTGGCAAGGTGCACTAGCTTAAAAGGTAGATTTTCTTCTCTCATGCAGAAAACTCGATAAAGATAAAATTATCTCAAGAGCAAATTATGTATAACCTTCAATTATTACAGAGCCTTTATATGTGTTATGTCATTGGAAGTCATATATAAGCCACAATAAGTCATTCTGGAAGACAGCACTGTAACACATACAGAAAGGACTATAGTCCTGGTTGTTCTGGATTCCCACCCAGCCTCAGATAAAGTCTCTAAGACAGGATTGTGGTTAATATGTAATGTATGGCCTGGAACATACAGCAGCTCTAGGTTTATTATACCTAGATGAATGGCAATAACCAGAACGTCAGAAAGCTCTGGAGTTAGCCTATTTAACTTTCTATATTAAGAGCCATCATGAGACATAAATTTAGAGGGGACACAAAGCTAGGAATTATACTAAACACAATAGATGCCAGATTCAGGATCCTAACACACATTAGCAAGCTTGAACAACAGCCCCGACCCAATCCAACAGCAGTCAGGAAGGGTCGATGAGCACTTGAGCTCAGGTGCAGGATGGATGAGATGTATCCTTCAGAGCAGCTCCCATCCCAGTGGTAAGAGTGGGCCGCAGCTGTCGCAAAGCCCTGCAGACCGACGCCTCTGATACACGGCAGTGTGACAGTACCACACAAAGCGGGCCAGGTGGCCTCCACCAGCCATGCCTTTGGAGCCTGCCCTTTGGTTGTGGATATCACATTTAAAGGTGCTTACACAAAAACGAAGCTCATTAAGGAATTAAGAATAGGGTGCAGGGGGAACTTGAGACCACATAGTGGCGGAAATAGTTAAAGTAACTATTAATAGCCCGAGGAAATCCAAGTAAAAGAAAACTATCTTCAAACATGTGAACAGCCGTCACACAGAAGAAGGATTTAGATTTACCTTGTGTGGTTTAAGAAGACAGAAGTAGAACCAGGATTAAAAAAACAAAAACAAAAACAAAAAACAGTTCGAGCTAATACAAGGAAAAACTTCCTAAACAATTTAAATTACCACAAATAAAATACCTCATAAAGTAATAAATTCCGTATCACAAGACATTAAAAATGATGTTTTAGTAGGAGTTTATGTATCAGGTAAACAGAGACCTGTATATACTATACAAACTATTAAGATTCACCTTTAGTCTAAAGAAAAAATAATCACAAATGAAAAAAATCATACGTATGTGTGTGCAAACGGTCTTATTCCATACAGGCTATGTCAGAGCATACTGCTTCAAAAGTTACATCAACTAAGACATTTTCAAAATGTCCAACAGTTCTCCAGAACCATAAACTGTCCTTCCTTTACTGTCTCATGTGAGGGTATAGTTCAGGAAAGGGGCTAACTAGAAACTCGAAACCAAAGAGACATCCTGATTCAACGTTATCTCATATAGTTTTTTTTTTTTTAAAAAGAACTTCATTTTTAATATTTTAAAAGCTTAGTTCCTTAGAACTTTGTCTCCTCTGAAACTCTCCAAGATCAAGCAGATAATGGGTTAAGTCCAAAAAATAAAGGAGCAACAGAGCAAATCTGACTGCATGTTTGAAAAAGCCTATAAAATGTTACAAGCAAAACAGGAAAGCCTGTGTTAATAATGCATAAACCAAAAGAGAAAAAAAGCTGCCCATTTAATGGAATAATGCTTTTATCCTTGCAGTTAAAATGAAATAAACCATGACTATTAATCTAGTAAGACCATGTAAAAATGTAATTTTTAAACATTTACTAAAAGGGGATAGTTCAGTAACCACTCTAAAAATCAAGGCCTTGTGTACAGCAGTGTTTAAACGCTAAATACCAATCTCCTGTCTGCGGAGGCCATTACCCACCCTGTCACCATAGCAACGCTAACAGTATGCCTGACTTCAAAGACAAAGATGTAATTTCAGACTTCCAGCAGCCAGAGGGAGTGGTAAGAATATTCTACCCAGGCAGTGTCAGCTGATGATAAATTATAAAAATATCCAGGAAGGTTATGAGGCGGACGGTACCACATATTCTCATATTCCTGGGGGAAGACTTATATTAGTCAAACACACTAGGAGATAGCAAGAGTAAAACAAAACGTAAACAAGAAAGAATCTCAATGGAGTCCGATTTTTTTCTTTTTTTAAAATTACACAGTACAGAGCTCTAGCCTTCCTTTTCTCTTGCTCCCAGGAGAAAATAAAAATAGTTTCTACCATCTTCTTTCTCATTCAAATTAAGAGTGTCTGTAGACCTGCATGAATGTTCCAAGGGACTTGCAAAACCACCTCTATAACTGCTACTTCTATATTTGTGAAACTCCGGCGTTTGACAAAAACCGTTTTAAGCACCAGTAGCCAGCTAAGGGGGCCGAGTTGATCCCTGCATTGAAGCTGCAGAGGGCAGCCGTCCTAGCGCTTGGAGCTTTGCTTTCCCATCACCCAATCTAACCCCAACATACTCAGGATATTTTTAAAGCCCTGTGGAGGGGAAAACACTGGAAAACAATTTGCCAATTTATAAGTTTTTGTGTCTTAAAATAAACAAACAAACAAACAAACAAACAAATAAATAAATAAATAAAAAGTGCGTAAAGCTGACACAGTACTGTTTCACAGTTACGCAGTTGACCCGATTTTAAAAGCCCTAGCCCTGGAGTTGAGAGGTTGAGAACGTCACAAAATGCCCAGTTAGTAATTTTCCCAGAGATAATGAGATACAAAAGAATAAAGTTGGAGCTGAAGTCTTGTTGAAGACTCTCTACAAGGAAGACTTGCCAGATTCCAAGGATTTTCGCTTACTCGAAGGAAGGCATAAATGACTAGCCTGGCCAACAAACACACAGATGTAAGTTTTACTACAATATTATTGTTTTACAAGAATAAATATATACATTAAATTCTCTTTCTGTTGAATTCTCTTGTATGGTTTTGGGCTCAAAAAAGTCTAGTTCCCTTACTAACAGGAGCATGACCTGGCTGCCTCTTTCAACAGACCCTGCTCCCCACTCCCAAAGGCTAATGAATGGCCAGAAGCGTGTGGAGTCCAACCAGGGCTGGTGTCAAGATCCCTGCCCCCACTGCTCACCGGCCTGCTCCCACACCCACTCTCAGCAACCAAAGTGCACAGGAGCCACGGCAGCCTGAGCTTCTTCCCATGACCAGCCGTGGCGGGCAGGATGGGGAAATCGAACCGGCCTCGGTGTCCCTGCCACCCGCGCTGGCCTTCTGCTGGAGGCGGGCCCATGATGGAGTTCCATGTTACTCCTTCTGCGGGAGGTGGGCCCACGATGGCGTTCCACGTTACTCCTTAGGAGCACAGCTCCAATTTTATAATGTATTCAAGTCAAGAAGTTCAAGAAAAATAAAGCACATAAATTCACTCACAGATATAAACTGTTATCATCCTAACTATTAAGCTATTAGTGGCATGTTCGTTCTGTAAAATTTAGACCATCACTAGTCTCATCAATTAATCTTGAGTGCTCATCTTAAAACCCAAGGATCAGAAATCTTCTCCCAGAAAAACAAGCTAAATTACAAATGTCACATACCTATCCCTCAAAACAAAGAAAAACACATGTATAAAAACAACACTCTATTCACAATTCAACTCTTTCCTGACTAAATGGGTTTCCACCCTGGTATACATTTTATGCTTATAAAATAATCATTTTTAAATATTATTGTGAAATAAAAATGGGTTCAGTAAGCTACTTCTTTAGACAGACTAACAAGGTAGTTAAGCAAGTTACAGCAAAAACAGACAATCATTCAATCATTTATGTGGAATGACACCTAATTTAGGCCTCTGATAATTTTTCCAAATATGAAACCACTTTTTTAGCACTATATTAAAAACTCATATTTTGGCCTCATTATTCACTATTTTCAAAAGAGTATATATTCCTTTATAAAGTATTTCCTTTTACAATATAATACAAGAAAAATAATATCCCTTTCTTAAGAAATGAAGTGTTGGCCAGATGCGGTGGCTCATGCCTATAATCCCAGCACTTTGGGAGGCTGAGGCAGGCGGATCACGAGGTCAGGAGATTGAAACCATCCTGGCTAACACAGTGAAACCTCATCTCTACTAAAAATACAAAAAATTAGCCAGGCATGGTGGCGGATGCCTGTAGTCCCAGCTATTCAGGAGGCTGAGGCAAGAGAATGGTGTGAACCTGGGTGGCAGAGCTTGCAGTGAGCTGAGATGGCGCCACTGCACTCCAGCCTGGGCGACAGAGCAAGACTCTGTCTCAAGAAAGGGGAGTGGAGGGGAGGTGAAGGGAGGGGAGGGGAGGGGAGGGGAGGGGAGGGAAGGGGAAGAGGAGGAGAACAGAAGAGGGGGAGAAGTGGAGGGGAGGAGAGGAGAGGAGAGGAGAGGAGAGGAGAGGAGAGGAGAGGAGAGGAGGAGAGGAGAGAGGAGAGGAGGAGAGGAGAGAGAGGAGAGGAGAGGAGAGGAGAGGAGAGGAGAGGAGAGAGGAGAGGAGAGGAGAGGAGGAGAGGAGAGGAGGAGGAGTTTTACTTTAATAATTAGGTAATTCCAATTTTTTCCCCTTTACTTTGGTAGTCAGGAATGCAGTCTTAAATTTAATCATTATTCATCAGTAACTGCATTATCATGGTTTGTCTGCTTCTCTCTTTTTCAAACTTTTTTTAGAATTTGTAATCCGCTTGGAGCAGTCTTTGTTTATACAAACGTTTTACTGTAAGTCAGCTCAAATCCTTTCTGGAAGCACAAGAGTTATAAATTCTGTATAAAAAATCATAGGATATGAAACATTCTGTCACACCAGGACTCTTTCAGTTAAAGGTGGCCATTGGTATATTTAAAAATAACCATTTATTTATAATTTTCAGGGATACATGTTGAAAGAATACCTCATCCAAGCTATTTTTAAATGCTTTTATAAAGAAATTAATTCTTACATTTTGATCATTAAATTATAGAGTATCTGGGTCATACTTTATATTAAAATACCACAGTATTTTAAAAAATTCATTAGGGAGGCTAAAATTGTATCAATTATATTATACTTTATATATTTTTATTGTTTTATTGAGAAATTAGGTTTGTAGGTAAATTCAAAGGTAAAGCTGGTAATAGTAAGTATGATATGTAAGAAGGGATATGACAGGACAGTCAATAAAAATGTTGGGGAAAAGTAAACTGCATTCATCTATTTGCAACGGTAAAGTCATAGTCATTTCCTCTATAACTTCCCCAGGTATCTTTCCACCAGTTACCACTGGGTCTTATGAATAGTTTAAACTTCAATAAATAAAACTCAGAAAGAGCTGCGCTAAGAAACCAGGACAACTTTCAGCGTGTTACCCGCTGCAAAATACCACCTGGCTCACAACAACATATTCATTTAATGTCATCTAATCAACTGCGATGGAAAAAGGCAGAATTGAAAAAGGTATATTTCTTATATTAATGTAATTATTTAGGCATGTCCCCTTCTCTTACTCCCCCACGTATATATACACAAACCTATACAATATTTTAAATAAAGATTCAACATTAAGTATTTGACTTCAAAGTGTATTTAGTGATATTACCTGATTCACCATCTTTGGTCTTCTGCTAAAGACTTGTGTTATCCTTCATGGTTGGTTGTTCCTACTATGTTTATAGGGTGTTTGTATCAAAACTCTGAAAACTCTCTGAGCAATCTGAGGAGTTTACCTAAAGCAGATTCACTGCAAACCAAGTAGATCTGTACCCTATGCCTTTGCTTTTGCCTTCTTTTAGGTGATCTTGCTACTCACTAGTAATATCATGAGCTGAAATGAGCGAGGGAGAGTGAACCCCAATCACCGCAGCCCACTATGCTACCATCTGACTCTGAGGATAAAGCTGGGGTGCATATCAATCTAACACTAGTCACTAACATCACATTTCCAACTTATCAACATATTTTAATTGTCCAAACTATATACCTGTAATTATTCCTAATGAGTTACAAATAATTCACGAGTTAGAAATAACTCACTTGTTAGGAATAATTAAACTGTATTAAAACCTAGAGGATTTCACCCCTTCATCTTCACTCGTCCCTATAGTTTAGTCTTTGGTAGCTCAGCAAACCAACAATGGCAGCACAACACTGGGGAAATTCTTAAAAACACAATGTATGTTAATGTAGTTTTCTCTTCTTTGTGATCTTCTGTGCAGGGGTAAATAAAAACTGATAAAATATAAAAGACATAAAACTGAGGAACATGAAATAAAATGGATGCAGAAGAACCTCAGTGGCATTTACATCCACATTCTCTGCATCCAAAGAGGACTGCAGTATCGGGGTTCAGCAATGAAATCACAGGCTAGGAGTGCCGGGGATCAGATTTACGCAAGAGTCAGCTGCCTGTTCCAGTTCCTCGCTCATAGGAAAGGAATGCTGAATCTCAGGGAAGGGTGGTGCACCGGCAGCCCTAACCGGCCCTGGAAGCCAAATATCATTTCACAAAAGGAGGAGGGCAAAGAAAGGGTAAGAAACTGACATTCACTGGACACTAGTGTATGCGGCAGGCACTGCCCACGAGGTTTATGCATCTTAGATCTCATGTATGTGCAAAGGACTCATTGTGGAGTATCCAGGCCATAAAGTTCAATTAGATGCGAAATGTGCTTTGTCAAAAAACGACATGCATATTTAGATGTACTTTTATAAATCTGATACCCCCCAAACAGGTCAGAATTATATCAAATATGTTTGTATCCCTATAAAACATAGAAAATGCCAATTACGTCAGCAAAAAGATAGCAAAAATAATACAATCCTCATGAAGCCACTCAAGACAGCCAGCATAAACGTTACTCTTCTACACCAGGTGTTCACAAAAGTGTTGGGAGACTGGGAAGGCAGTGTTCTCTTCCTCTGAAACCACCAGCGCTGATAAGACATGACTCAATGTCACCTGAATGTCTTGTATAAAAAGCTCTGACCACAGTTGTGTCATAGCCATTGCTGCTCTTAAACTTTCAAATAGTCAAGACTTCCACAAGATGGCAAAACACTTCCGTGAAATTATATGTGCTGAAAGTATGAATTCAGAAACTAAATGTATGTGGTTCTCTGAAGATAAAATGAAAAAAGATGTTCAAGTATTTTCAGTAACCAGCATCCCAAAAGTAGATATTTTCTGTTGAGGATTTCTTTTCTTATTCCTGAATGTGTTGTGGGAAAGAACAAACATTAACCAGCTAGTGAAATAATTCGATTTTTTATTTTTCTTTACATCTAATATAAAATCTTAGACGTAAGACATAATGAATGATTATTAAACACAACTGAATTCTTCTGCATAATTGAGATGTGGAAAAGACAAGATACTGCGTCTTAATTGAGGATGTCAACATTTAGGCGTGTTGGCTAAAGAAAGGCATAAATGCAGCAACTGGGGCTGGGCACTGTGGCTCACATCTGCAATTCCAGCACTTGGGCAGGCAGCAGAGGCAGGAGGATCACGTGAGGCCAGGAGTTCAACACCAGCCTGGCAACAGAGTGAGACACCCCCAACCCCCGCTGGCCCCCATCTCTAATTTTGAAAGAAATTTCAAAATTAGCCAGGCGTGGTGGCACATGTCTATAGTCCCAGTTACTCAAGAGTCTGAGGTGGGAGGTTGGGCCAGGCGTTCAAGGCTATGATCATGCCCCTGTACTCCAGCGTAGGTGACAGAGCAAGACTCTGTCTCAAAAACATATTAAATAAAAATAAAGAAATAAATGCAGCAACTATGAAAAGCAAACACATTTGGGGAAATTTGACCACATTTGTATTTATTCAAGAATACCCCTAACTTTAATCAAAATTGGCAAAATAGTTTTTTTATTTCAAAGGAGAGACTGTTTTAGCTTTGAAAAAGCTTACAGGACGCCATGGTGGCACCACGCTCAGGAGCAGGTGCCTGGAGGAGCTGCTGTCATGACTGGAACAAGCTCTAGACTGACCACTATTCCACTGCCGTTCAGCTGTCCTGACATTTTGGAGCCTCTATTTTCATAAATGGACATTACAGCTCAAAAATAATCCAAATCAAATTAAATATATAAAAATACATGCATGTTAAGAAATCGTTAATATTTTGTTTCATTAATTGCCCTCGGCAACTGCAATATGTTTCATCTTTAGCTTATACAAAAAGAATTTTTTAAACAAATTAAGCCAAAAGTTTTTCTCTTCATCCCTAAAGCAAAACCTTTGCTTTTTTCTTTGTCATTTCCTGGAGTAAAATGACAGGGCTTTATAAAAATGAAGAAAAAAGAGGGGGACGGGCTTGATATATATATATATTTTAATTAGTCCTTCAGAGTTCAGAGCAATCTTTCTAAAGTCCCATTTCCTCTGCTAGGATCCAAATGTATCAGAAACTCCTGGTGCTCAAAGTGGTAACCCATTTTTACAAAATAAAAGGGGATATCTTTCAAAATAGCCTGTTAAAGTCAGGTTCCCCCAACCACCGCCCCACACTCACACACCCTACATCTGCAAAAAAGAAAAAAACAAGTAAAGGCATTCAATTTGTAGACTATGCCATACATACCTATACCCCCAAAAGGTTTCGGAGAAGGAGGAATTGATAATGAGGCAAATTAAACTAAGAAATATTCCTCCAAAATGAACTAAATTAAGAATGTAGCCTAAATCATTCAAAAGTATATCAAACAAAGTAATACAAAGTAACCTGTCTCTACCCAAGAAAAGGAACTTATTTGGATAGAAATTTACTAAGAGCAAAGAAAATAAGACTAGCCTGAGTCCCAACTGCACTACAGAGTTTCAATTTTTTTCTTGGGACTGTGCTCTTGCCCTAGTCCCAGTTACAGTTAGAGACACTCTGGGATGATGTGTTAAGTTGTTTATACACACTCTGCTACAACACCCTTCAAATCATCTCCAAAAATTTAAAGGAAATGCAAAGTTATAGCCAATGCCATCATTCTTTCAACATCAATTCTAATTTATGACAATGTTTTACTTCTCATATAAATAACTATATAAGAATTAAGGCTTTAGTAGCAAAGATGAGTGAGTTGCTTCCTTTTAGACGTTACAGGATTTGAGCAAAGTTATTCAGGACTTGCTTTACTCTCATAAAAATCTCTGGGCATTCCTTTCTCTTCCTACCACCGTTTCCCTGTGTTTGTCAGCAACGCCACCAACACATCCTGGTCATGCAGATTAAAAACCTCAAAAGCATCTATCCTCCCTCCCTCCCTCCCTCCCTTTATTCCAACAATTTTCTTCCTCTGCACTCCCACTGCCACCACAATTTCACAGCATCGCTGAGCCAACACTCTCAAGTGGTGTCCCTGCTCCAGTGTCAGGACAGCATTTTGAAAAATGAAGGTTTTGCATATGTTAAAAGGGGTTACAATTCGCTTAGTAACCTGGAAGTTCTAGACTTTCAAAATACTATAGAAGAATGGAGTGGGGGCCACACCCGGCTAATTTTTATTTTTATTTTTAGTAGAGACAGGCTTTTACCATGTTGGCCAGGCTGGTCTCAAACTCCTGACCTCAAGTGATCCGCCCACCTTGGCCTCCTGAAGCGCTGGGATTGCAGGCATGAGCCACCACGCCTGGCCCATTATCCTTTTACTAGCAGTTTCTAGTGTTCATTAACTAATATTTTCACTTTTGTTGTTGTTGAGACAGGGTCTTGTTCTGTTGCCCAGGCTGGAGTACAGCGATGCGATCACTGCTCACTGCAGCCTCAATCTCCCAGGCTCAAGCCATCCTCCTACCTTGACCTCACAAAGTAGTTCTGACCACAGGCATGCCCTACTACACCCAGGTAATTTTTGTATTTTTAGTGAAGACAGGGTTTCACCATGTTGGCCAGGCTGGTCTCAAGCTCCTAGGCTCAAGAGATCTGCCCACCCAGGGCCTCCCAAAGTGCTGGGCCACCATGCCCAGACAATATTTTCACTTATATAAAATAAGACTTTTAAAAATGGTGTCCAATGAATGAAGTGTCATATTATTATTCTGAAGCCAAACTTTTTCCAGGTACAGCATAATTACAAAAGACCAACTACACATTTTCCCCGGGTGTGGACTGACTCACCGCACAGCTCAACCACCCATGCTCATGGGGAAAAGGAAGACTCAGGGAGATCCCTACCTACGCGAGTCAGGAAATTCTAAAAACAGGAAAGAACACGCAGGCACAGGTGCCAGGAAGCTGCAACACACTCGGTGGTCCCCAGGCTCACTGTGGCCTGCTTTAGAGAGGACATCTGCCTGAGGAGCAGGTGTGGCTTTTGCTACTGCCTCAGTGCATACCATTTTGTGCTCTGACAGAACGAGGAGTGAGAAAACAAGTAAAAATGAGAACTGTAACACACCACTCTACCCAGATGAAAACCAGTGATCTCTAAACACAAACACACACACACACACACACACACACACACAGACACACACACAAAAGGTTGGGGGGGCATGCAGGAGGCATTCTCCAGGAAAACGGCTTGGGTTGCATTAAAGACAAACAGTGATTTTCATGCCTCTGGGTTGCTACTACTTCCATTCATGTCAATCTCAGTTTAAAAAGCATAGTGTGTTTAGGAATGACTTTTTGAGGTGAATGGAGACCCTCAAGTACATACCCTTAGGGCCTTCCTTCTCCCACCAAGAAATGAAGAGCAACTGCCACGTGATCAACTTGATTCAGAAAACCGTCCGGTTGGCATTAGCCTTTGCATTACAAAGATTTCGGCATCCTGCAGCTTTTTCATTTATTTGGTTGGTTGGCTGGTTGTTCTACTTCCCCCTTTCCTTTCCTTTTCCTTAGACTTCCCTATATGCAACGACATCACGGCTCCCAAACTGATGGTACAGGAGAGGAAGGAGGGACCTCTGGAATCTCTAGGATGAACGAGAAGAGGGAGACCACAGAAGGTCTGTGGCTCTCCCATGGCCTGCACAGTGAGATTATATACTCAGTAAGGCAACCCCAAATAAGTAAGTTCAAGTGTCCCTGCTACAAAAGCAAATGGCACCGGAGAATGGAAGACAGGCCACCAAGTGGCACACAGGAGCCGTTTCTGAAGATTTCAATGTACCCGCACTTCACTCACTCCGCTGACTTTTTCCCAAATGCAAAGCAAGAGTCCATTTTTATCAGTGCTTTTTCTCATACAGTAACAAAGATGGCTTTTAATGTAAAATTTTGAGCTAGAAGGTGCTAGAGTTTTCTAAATCTAACTTACTCATTTTTCAAAGAAACAGAAGCTCTGAGAAATGACATGGATCTCTCAAGGCCAGAACCTTAGCTGAGAGTCTGCCCTGTTGGCATTCAGTGTGGCGATTAGCACAGTTCTCCCAGCCAAAACATATTATTTTATCAAAACAGTAAAGCCATTGTTTCTTCCATGCAAGTCATTATAAGCTGTTCATTTTCATTTTTGTGAGGAGGAAAAAAGGCAAGCAATATAAACTACTTTCAAATCTAAATTTTTACAATGACCTGATGGTAAATAAAACGGTAGTTAAATATCTATATCATTTCAGTCTAATAATCAGGTTAAATCAAGAGAACTCTAAAAATTAGCTATCAGTAAATAAATGCTAAAAATGATATATGTAATTTTAGAATATTCTCACATGCAATGAACATGTACCATATGCACAGACGCATGCACACAGACAGCAGCAAATACAAACCTGCACACTGAAAAACGTAAATGGTATCTCAATCATGAACCAAGTAGAAAGATGTGCACACCATGATCTAAAATTGGGTACAATTTCGGTCCTGTGGAAAGAGACAATCGTACCTACATGCTTTTTTTTTTTTTTTTTTAAGAATGCATTATGAAGAAAAGTAGCTGAGAAAGCTTAGTCACTTTTTTGTGGCTTACAGCTTTTTTCTCCTCTTTTATTCCAGGCTTAAACAAAGTTCAGTGGGGCATCAAAATGCCTGTTTTAAATTACAGTCTGTATTTTAAAATAGAATGCACGCACGGCATGTTCCTGAAGCTAGGGGGTGGGAGTGTTATTCACGGAAAATTGAAGGCTTGTTGAGTCAATAATCTTCTTTCACACAGTAACAATTTTCAGCTAAAATTTCTTGACCCAAACAAAGGAAAACAAGACCATTCAGTCATTTTACAACAATTTAGAGAAGGCAAAAGAAAAAGATGAGAAAAAAAGACAGACACCTCTAAAATCCTACATTGTGAGGGAAGAATAGGAAATTTTGGCTCAGGTAGAACCTTCTCTACATGTATTTATTTCCTCTCCTAAACTGACAGTTAACATTAAAAATTGTTACTTCCAGTCCCAAAGAAACATAAAAGCAAATAACCAGTCCACAAATGCTACTATGAGCTCCTGCTGGTTATATATCCCTTGTTATATAAAACAGATGTGTGCCTTCAGAGTTACCTGCGAAGTGAAAATCTGTAAATTAAAAGCTATTTTCCCACCTAACTTGGATAATATAAAGTAAAATGCATTCAACGCCTCACGCCGGCCATTGCCTGCAGGAGCTGGATGGAGGTAGCAGATCCCAGCGCCCAGGAGAAGCAATAGGAGGAGGAGGAGGAGGAGGATGGGGGGGTGAAGATGGCATCTAGCCCAACATGGCAGGCACTGCCATGCCAAAACCAGAAGTGCAGGCTAGGGTGAGAAGAGGGACCTCAGAACATTCAGAGCCATGTGGTTTTTTTCTCCTTTTTTAGCATAAAAAATAAAAACTTACACTTGCAGGAGCTAGAGTCCTGCCCTGGCCTCTGCACCATTGCGGAGCTCCTTGTATGCTCTGCTCTAGGTGGCTCTAGACTCCCTGAGACCCACTCTGGCTCCCCTTTCTGCTGGCCTGAGGCCCCATGGGGTCCAGGCTGCCTCTGTGGCCCAGGCATCCAGACCACAGAAGAGCTCTATGGCCTCACAGAGGTCACTGGAAGAGCTGCAAGCTGGTCAAAGCCTGCCCATTCCTCATTTGTTATGGCAAAATTTGTATGCTGACTTTTCTATTAGCCAGGAATATCTGCATTTATCATCCCTTACTAATGAGCCTCATTTATCAACTATAGATCATCCTTATCCTTCTATTATCAAAACCAATATCCTGCAAATCAGTTATGTTTCAGCCTCTCTTAATCTCCAATTTTGTCTAGTGTCTATTTTTTTATAGTACTCCTTCATACTCCTTCATTAATTTTTTAGGAACTAATTGACACTCCTATAAAATGGGTTGAAATTCATTTCCCCCATATTTTAAATGGAAATTTTCAGAATACTATATGAAAAAGTTTGCAGGGGCATGCTTAGCTGAAATATGTTTTAAAAAATTAAACAAATTCTTAAAATTAATGCATTACCACTAAGCAAACATCTCAGCTATGACAAATGTAGAATTTTATTTTAACAGAACTGAGTATGTCAACTTAGAAACACTTTGCACACAAACATCTGAATTATTTAAAAGCAAACTATAGTTCTTTCTCAATATTAATTTATTCAGACTTTCCATTATATTTAGCCTGTTTTTTTCCTGGAAGAATTCCAAACTGTTGAGGTTTTATTGAATTTTCATTTACAGAACAAATATTTAAATGGAAGATTGTTTTGAAAGAAGGAGAGAGACATACTCTCCTACTTCCTACCTTGTTCAAGTTCAAGCATTATCCTCTATTTTCAAAATGACTATCAATATCATGAAAATATCCTAGGGAACAAAATCACAGGATAGCACATCCTAAAGAAATAATCCATTTTGGAAAATAAACATCTGTCAGAGTCATTATGATATTTTCTAAATTCAGGTTTTCCAGCAAGGTCCTGAAATGCTCTTCTTAATCTTAATCCAAAAATAACTGATATCCCCAGATAGAATAGACCAGTGATTAAAATTACATTCAAGAACTTGATGAATTCTAAGAAGCTGAAGTACTGGGTGTTCCCTTTAAAACTTCCCCAAGACCTCAAAATGTGTCTGTACCTTTGGTTTTGAAGCTATGCAAATGATAATGTACACCTGTAGATGTTCTGGGGGACAGGGCACCATCCTTCAGAGAACCTCCTCTTCCTCCCTGGCACAGGAGGCTTCCATTTTATAAAGTATTTTCTCCGAAAGTCTAAAACTCAACATACCCTAATAACATTTTTAGAATACTGAAAATAAACAGCTTAAGTCTTCAGCTGCACACAGGCATCATCCATGCCTGAACACTGAGATAAGACTGACGACAGATATGGGTTTTCCTTCATTAACTTATACTTTTTTTAATGTTCATAATGATTTGAGAAGGATCAATCAGTGGAAGACAGCTCCCCTCTTAACCTTTTAAGGACAACCATTTAAATCAACCTCAAATAAAAAGGTTTCAAAATACTTCATTCAATAGCCATACATCTAATTCTTACCTGGTAGATTTTAACTTTTGCCAAAACCTGCCAACTAACAGGTTGAGATGGTCTTTTCTTTTTATATTTCTAGCTGGGATGGACTGAGAACTAGCAAAAAGCTGAACCCAGTTAAAAAGTTATTTCGGGTAGTTTCCAATCATTCACAAGAACTGTATTATCCAATCTACATGCTTAGAACATCCATATTAACGTCATCAATAATCAAATACGCTTCCAAAATACGTGACCTTTTACCAGTAACCAACATAAGTGTCATTAACGATTAAGAAACAAAAACCAACACAAACAAGAGTATTCTTCTTTAATTAAAGGCAGAACACTGCATGCTCTGCTGCTAATAGCCAAGCCCAAAGAATATTCTTGGTAATAAAAGTTTTCCAACTATTCTCTTTCAGGCTTCCAATATCCTGTTTAACACCCTCTATTTCAAAGAACGACCAGCATTTACTACCTCCTTCCTTTCACAAAGAGCCAAAAAACATATGCTTTATCTAAAGCCCAATATTTCCGTCTAATTGCAAACTCAACAAAAGTGCCATAAGCACTATTCGACACATTTAGGGATTTTTAGTTAACTCAGAAAGATCAAACTCTTTTCATGTCAACCTCTTTAGATATTTCCTATTTAAGGAAGAAAGGGTCACAAAGAGGTTTTTAATGACCTGATGAGCCTTCTAGAATAGCCCATATTTATAGACATATTTTACAAAGTCCTAACAAAGCAGTCCATTTTCAAACGCTCTTAGAATATGACGGCCAAACTGATTGCATTCTATATCTTAGGTAAACAGAATAATGAACCTCCTATCTGAAATACAAAGCTAGCGGCATGCCTCTCTGAAGAATAAAACAAATTAGTTATTTCTAAACTGAGGAATATTAACAACTCTTCAGATCCCTGGAGGGAAAAGCACTATAAGAAAGTGCTTATATAGTGTTTTATAAGAAAATAAAACTTCTTCCTTTTCCATGTTTACTTCCTTTTATACATGGTTATGAATATTTTATTAACTATCCATCTGTAATATAATTACTGAACTTATGATTACTATTTCTGTCAATTAATTTTTTATAAGTAAAAAATATGTATTACTAAGAACAGAATGCTTTCAGGGTATTTTTGGCTTAATTATCCAAAGTGTCCGTTTCTTTTCTTAAAGCTATGGTAACCAAGGTAAATCCAAACATCACTTGGTAAAATAGAATCATTTGAAGAATAATACATGCCTGGTGATGCAGATGTCCACTCATTTAATCACTCAGCAGCACCAGCACAAAGAGAGCACAGGTGCCCCGGGGGCCATTCAATGCCACCTAACAGATCCCTTAGCAATTAAAAGAAAATTCTGAAACTGAGGAAGTCAATTTACTTAAAAGTCATTTTTACAGAAATTTTTGAGGAAAATATTTACTGAATGGGACATAACAAATACCACGAAAAGCTTCCAGTCAAACAGGGGAGCCAAAACAATGTTCAGGATAACTATAATAAAAGGACAAATAATAAATGTCACAAGAGGTGAAAATTTAACTGAACACTCAACAAAAAGTGTATTAAATCCATATTTGAGGGCTATCTTGAAACATAAATTGAGGGATATCCAATGTTTACGAAACAAGAAATTAAGTAAGTGACAGCATCTTTTAGACCTTCCACTGTGTCTTCAGCTTAAATGCTGGGTTTATTTCATACCAATATTAGAGGTTGTGAAAGCTAAATGTGCTCAAATTTTAAGTGATAACAGTCTAAGAAAGAGAGCTCTTCAACATTAAGATTTATCAACAGCAGTAATACCAAGGATATATAAACTACCATACCTCAACAGGGAAATGCTGTATGACTAAGAGGTATAGAAATAAGTGGACAATATTAAGGAGGATTTATTCAGAGCTTAGGTCTGAGTCCACTAAGCAAAAGGTAAGTATGACTGGTCATGGCCCCAAGACAACAAGAGAACAAGTTATTAATTTATCAATCATTTGCTTTCTGCAGATGATGTGAAGATCTATCTAAGTTAGCTGGAAAATAGAACTGCATTGCCTACTAAAGGTCATGAAGAATTTAATGACATGCAAATATAGAAAAACAGGATCAAACAACAGTGAGGACAACTTGCTGAGGGATCAAATGATAGATGTAGCATAAAGATACTGGAAATGCCTTGATTTCTTATAATGTAAAGTTGCTACGTTGTAACAAACATGCTAAAAGAAAAATATACTTAGGATACAGGTAGAAAATGTCACATGCAGAAACATATAACAAACCTATCTCAATGTAAGCAAAAAGACTAAGAAATTACTACTTGAGAGGCATTCTTGTCATCGTCATTATATAAAATGAATAGAATAATTACACATTAGAATCACTATGCTGCATTTCATAAATGGTACCAGATAACACAGTATACTTAATTCCAAATTACAAAACCACAGGTTTCAAATATCATGGATTGACTTTAGGTGAAAAGATAAAATTTATATCCCTGACACCTGAGAAGGAAAACCATAGCACAAGAGTAAATCTGCAAAGGATCCAACAGCAAATTCAGATGTGATAACAAATACAGCTTCACGGGCTCTCCAGAATCAACTCAGCCAAGTTAGAGGACTACAGTATCTTATAAAAGTAACACTGTAAAATACAGACTATCAGAGCCATAACAGAGTATCAACAAATCATTCCCTGAAACCACAATGACCTTAGCTGTGTGCAACTTAATTATAAGTATCCACATAAATAAAAAGATTTGTAAGCCCCATATAGAAAGTTTTTACAGATGCAATGCCCCTGTGGAAAAAAAAAAAAAAAGTGGTGTAATAAATTTCATTTAAATAAAGCCAAATTTCATCCTAACAGATTGGGGGTTTCTGGTATAGCAGGTTATCTTACAGTTTGTCCTTTATTCAGTGACTGAATCTTCCACATACTTAAAAAAAAACCTGGAAACTCTGCTTTCTAAAAAGAGATTACTGAAATGTGCTTGAAGAACTACTGAGTCAACCAGCATCTTACGTATCTGTGAGTTACAAAAACAGAAAGAAAATACCAATTGGGGTATTTCATTAAAAAAACAAAAAAACTTACATTAGGACAACTTTAAATACTTTTGGGAAGTAGGCAAGATAAAGGTTAAAGAAGATAGCTGTTATACATACACAACAAGATAGAAATAGAACAATTCAGAAAACATTTAAACGGTTGATGACTATATTCATCTCCTAAATGCTTTCATCCACTTTTCCAGCAATCTACTTAAAAGCTCCTATCCCAGAGCAAACTATTCAGTCAGTTATCTGAAACTACAATACTTCATGCCATCCCTAATAACACTGGAGAATTAGCTGAATGTCAACCATCCATTCCAACACAGATCCATGGCAAAAGGCATGTACTAGTGAGTGATGCTCAAGTTTTTGAGTAGATATGAAGAAAGCAGTTTGCCACAAAGTATTCTTACAGCTATGCAGAAAATCTGCATCCATTTATGACAAATTTACCAACCTGTGTCACAGTACAATATCATCAGCCAATGACAAATCTACAAGGTCGAGCTTCTACAAAACCACTAAAAAACTGGTGAAAAAACTGGAATTCACTGTTTATCTGGCTCCCATGCATCTATTTTAAATTTCATAGAGCCACAAAAGCTAATTTCCAAATACTTAGTAAATGTATTATTTATCAACAGCATGCATGCCTCTATCTCTCTCCTTCTCCCCCTCTCTCTCTCACGCGGACACACTACATGCTTACTAGGCTGTGAACTACCTGCTGAGGAAAGTTTAGCAGCATAAAATGCAAAATCCAACTCTATTTCCCTCCTTCAAAACCAAATACCTAGACAATAAATACATCAACACAACTAAAGCGGGGGAAAAAAACGCCACAATAAGATTTCACCCTCTCTCACATAAAAGTAAAAGGTATAAAAATTAGAGTTTCAAAAATACATCCATCAGATTCAAAGACAGTAGACATACTGTGGTTATCACTTACCTTCTCTAAATCTGCATATACATCAAAATGTATATGGTATGGTATGCACGTCAAATGTCATGTATAACATTCACTACAAATGTTTGTTCTCATGTTTAGAAGTAATATAATAAATCTAAGTTAATGCAAACATAGTTGAAATTCCAATTAAAATCATGGCTATCCTGAATTCCCATCTTAAACAAACCTTCTCCATAGAAACTAGGCAATGACATGAAATAGACTTATCCAGGACTACAGAGCTCCTTAATCCTTCAAATAAATGTAAAAATATTTATTTGTACAGACTTATTCTTTTTTTTTTTTTTGAGATGGAGTCTCGCTCTGTCGCCCAGACTGGAGTGCAGTGGTGCGATATCGGCTCACTGCAACCTCCGCCTCCTGGGTTCAAGCGATTCTCCTGCCTCGGCCTCCTGCAGATTTTTTCTTTTAGTTAATAAAGAAGACTTCCTTTAAATTAGGTTCTCTATAAAAAAGACAAATTAAATAGACATGAACTATTTATGGGCATCAACACAATACCCCATGTAATAGCCACTATTCCTATAAATAGAAACCTCAATCACCGTATACTATTTACTGGTGGAAATACTTAATAAACAGTTTTGTCATTTTGTTGTTGTTGTTGTCTTTTTTGAGATGAAGTTTCACTCTTGTTGCCCAGGCTGGAGTGCAATAGCACGATCTCAGCTCACCACAACCTCTGCCTCCCAGGTTCAAGCGATTCTCCTGCCTCAGCCTCCCGAGTAGCTGGGATTACAGGCATGCACCACCACACCTGGCCAATTTTGTATTTTTAGTAGAGATAGGGTTTCTCCATGTTGGTCAGGCTGGTCTCAAACTCCTGACCTCAGGTGATCCGCGAACCTCGGCCTCCCAAAGTGCTGGGATTACAGGCGTGAGCCACCGCGTTGGGCCTCAAATTTTAAACTACTTTCTTTCAGATGATTTCTCATTACATAAATAGAAAGTCCTAGAAGAAATTCAAATTACTATCAGATATTTTATCTCATCATTTGTATCCTTTGCAAAGTGCAAATTTCTTTTAAGTTTTAACTCCTATAAGGACACCTCTGTTTTGTATCACTACCAAAAAGCAACAGCCTAAAGAAAGCTCAACTGTACAACAGCAATAACTGCCTGCACACAAAATCGACCAGCCGCATAAAACCTTCCAACTGATGTCTACACTCTGCAACAGAGATACACACACATGAAATAGACTTATCCAGGACTACAGAGCTCCTAAAAGCTAAACCCTGAAAAATTAACCACAAAATATACCTGAAATCTAGAAACTTCTCAATCATGTCATAATATAAAGTAGAACAAACAAAAACAACAGCTCTTTCTAAAAATCTTTAACTCATTACATTTCCGAATCAGCACAATAATGTCTTACTGGTAAACTTGATGGTCTTTCTTGTTGTATTAAGTTCAAGTCTTCATGGTTAGGTTTTCCGGGGGCCAGAGGAGGTTGAGATCTAGTTCCATAGCCTTCCTGAGACATGTCCTAAAAAAAACACAAACACAAAGCACTTCATAAATATCTCAATGAGTTGTAAGCTTCTTCAGTAACTAAAATTAAACAAAAGCTTGGCTGGGCACAGTGGCTCATGCCTGTAATCCCAGCACTTTGGGAGATCAAGGCAGGCAGATCGCTTGAGCCCAGGAGTACAAGACCAGTTTGGGCAACGTAGGGAGACTCCATCTCTACAAAAATAATAAAAAATTAGCTAAGTGTGGTGGTGCAGCTACTTGATTGGCTGAGATGGGAGGATAACTTGAGCCTGGAGGTGGAGGCTGCAGTGAACTTTGACCACACCTCTGCACTCCAGCCTGGGTGACAGAACGAGACCCTGTGTCAAACAAAACAGAACAAAACAAAACAAAAGCTTATCACTACCAACAACTAATGTTACATTTTAGCAGACATATAAATATGTTATGGCTATAATTTAATACATTAACTGAAGGAAAAATTTTAAAAAGCAGCGAATCATTAACAGCAGAAATATAAACGATATATACATATTTTATATATATATATATAATTAACAACTAAATTTATTATGAGACCATACCAAGTACTGTATTTGAGTTTTGCAGGAAGAAGACTAGTTCACAAAAATGGGGAGGGAGGTCAGCTGCAGCCAAACCAAACTGTCTTTGAACCCAGAGCAAACCAAAAGCTCTCTGTATTGTTGAATTCTGATTTTGGTCAAACTGCCTTTAATGTTACCTCAAAAAATGGAAATAACTAATGAAAACCTTATTATCAACTATATCTTAACACGTCCTCTCAATTACCCACAAAACAGCATAAATCGTTATTAAGCTCATAGAATCTGGGGTGTCTATAAAACCAATAAACACGCATATACAGAACTCCATATGTTCATGGGTCATAGTTTTCAGAGAACCACCATAAAGAAGAAAACAACAGTGGGGAACAAAACACACCCAAAAAACCTGAATAGGGACAATAAACATAATTAACACGGCCTTTCTGGCATCTTGTCAAACACTCTTCCGTGTTTGACGGAAGAGTGTTTGATGGAAGACACACATCAAACACACATTCCGTATTCTGCATGGTTTCAGCATTGTGCTGAAATAATTAGCATATATAACCCAAATACCACACCACACCACATTTACTGTATACCAGGTCCCTAGCTACCTAACTGTGTATGCTCAGCTACTAAACATTCTACCATCATTTCCCCCTGAAGTCAAACAGCAGGACAGAATTGTTAAATACTTATTATAGCATGTCTCAATTGGCACTGAAAGTTGAAGAACCAGTTTCTAATTGAAGAGAAAAAAAGAATGGAAAATATTGCTTTAAAATAAAATTATCTCCCTTCCTTTGTCAGTTCAAATATGTGCTGGCATTAAAGAAACATCATATACAAGTTCTACTTCTGTTAAGTCCCTGGAATATTGCCTTAAAAATTAATGTTTACTACTTGAAATCCTATAAAAAGCTTCTGCTGTCCCACCCCTTTCTTGCACACTTAAAATTACATGGCTTCTTAAGTCAGGAAACTTTGGACCAATAGCTGGTACCACAAAGTACACAAGCTGTACAAACTAGATTTAACCAGCCTAGTGTTGGTGCGACCTGCCTTTCAACAGGCTCTGAAATACAGGAGCGTGCCAATAATTCCAGCTTTTCCCATGTAGCCATTCTTCCCTTTAAATACATCTCTATCAACAAACAAACAAACAAAAAACAAACCAAAAAAACCCTCAGATATTTAACCTCTACTAGTAATGTACCCAGTTCATATCATATTTTTCTAAGAGAATTCAATCCTATTTGTCCAGTTTTTCTTTGATAACAATAAGGTGAGAGTAAGCACAGGCAATCCAAGGACACTTAAAGAGTGGCTCTGCAATCTGTTTGCCAGCAGAGGGTGACAATTAAGCTTGTGGCGTACAAAAGCAAAGGCTGAAAGATTATGACCACTCCCCCCACCACCTTCCCCCTCAAAAACACCAGGTTTCTTCCAGATCCCAGATTTCCACTTGTCACACAGACTTCCCGCTGGGTGCCCTGCAGGTTCCTTTCCATAAACAGCATGGATTTCAAATCAAGCAGGGCACAAGGCCTCTATTCAGGGGCCTTCACCCTATTACAAAAAAGCACAAAGGTGCAGGACAGCCTCACAATGGGCAAACAAATGAGCAGACCCCGCCTCCTCCTCCAACACACGTGCACACAGTTTCTGCCCAATGCCTAGGCTTTTTTTTTTTTTTTTAAGTAAACTTTAGCTAGGAAATAGTAACAGGCTCAAAAGTCCTATGCATATTACCCTTTTATGTTTCTTTTTATTCTCTCTTCTTCGCTCAATGAACTGCTTTCTAAAGAAGTTGAAAAATATCATTACAACTACAGTGGATAAACATTTCAATTTAGACATCATCCCCCTAAAATAAGCAACACAGACTAACAGACTATGAAAGCTATTAGAAAAATGTATTGTGGCCTTACATTTCCCTCTTTAAGGCTTTAAAACTTCAAAATAATTAGATTTCACCAAAATCTCAAATACTATTCCCAACCACAAGAAGCTTTCAGCTATTAAGTACAGTTGGAAATAAAATCAAAACAAAATTTAGTGAGAACTATTGAACAGGAAACTTGTTCTGCCTCAGTTTATGTTTGAACATAAGTATTGATTTAATAAGGGAGCACACAGAAAAGGTGCCAAGTTGAAACCTATAACAATCATCAACTATATATATACTTACAGTGGGACTATAAAGTCTGTTTGGCTGCTTTAATAACAATATAAAAATATTCCATACGAAACTTGAGCCTTTTCATCTTAAAAGCTATATTTATTTTTTGTTACATACTTATTTTCATCCCAAGAAGAGTAAATAGACAGTAAGAAGGCGATGACAGTATCGGAAAATAATATGTTCAGCATCATATTTTATAAACAAAGAAGCACAGCTTTACACTTTAAAACATTACTGCCATCTTTGGTTATTTGTAAGTTTAAGCAGCCAGTGAACACCAGTGTGTAAACCAATATACACACATAAATAATCACATTCATCTGCTGTATATGTAAAGAGTCGTAACTCTTTAAAAGAATGCCATATTGTGATAATACTGCAATACACAAGAACCAGCCAATGGGAATGAGGTTTTCCCTTTCAGAATTCATCAGTACTATTTTTCTACATCTCACTCACAATCTTTTAACCATTGATGGACTCTGGCCTTAACCTTCTTTATGTTATGAGTCACAGGTTAAAGGGAAACTGACTCACAGAAGTGTGAAAAAAAGTTTAGGGTAGTAATAATTACACATTTGTTTCAGAAATTTTCAGTTTGGTATTTCTTTCCCTTTTTTTTTTTTTTTTTAAGAAACAAGGTCTCACTCTGTGGCTCAGCCTAATCATAGCTCACCGTAGCCTCTAACTCCCAGGCTCAAGCAATCCTCCCACCTCAGCCACCCAAGTCTCCCTAGTAGCTAGGACTACAGGCATATACCACCATGCCTGGCTAATTTTATTTTTATTTATTTATTTATTTATTTTTAAGGACGGAATCTTGTTCTTGTTGTCCAGGCTGGAGTGCAATGCACAATCTCGGCTCACCGCAACCTCCACCTCCCGGGTTCAAGTGATTCTCCTGCCTCAGCCGCCCAAGTAGCTGGCATTATAGGCATGCACCACCATGCCCAGCTAATTCTGTATCTTTAGGAGAGACGGGGTTTCTCTATGTTCATCAGGCTGGTCTCGAACTTGTGACCTCAGGTGATCTGCCTGCCTCAACCTCTCAAAGTGCTGGGATTACAGGCATGAGCCACCATGCCCGGCCTAATTTATTTATTTTGAGAGATGGTGTGTCACTATGCTTCCCAGGCTGGTCTCCAACTACTGGCCTCAAGTGATTCTCCTGCCTTGGGCTCCCAAAGTGCTAAAAATCAGTAATGAGCCACTGTGCCCAGGCCTCTTTTAACACATGTCGTAGAAGCTGACTGAATGCCCACTATGGGCTTATTTCCTTTGCTGGGTACTTGAACATATCACAGTATGAAATGAAACATGACCAGGAAGAAAACACTAGAATCCCACTTCTACTACAGGAAAGAGTAAAGATAACTATTACAAGGGCCTAGTAGAAAGGCCAGGAGCAGGAGTGCTTCTGTTTTCTTTTATTAGGAAATGAATAAAATCCTAATGGCAATATGTAACTTTGAATAAAATGTAGAATAACCAAAACGTCAAAGACCCTTTTAAAAAAATTAAAAAGGGAAATCATTCCCATGGTATAAGCTTTGAATTTTTTTTTTTTTTTTTTTTAAGAGACTGAGTCTCGCTCTGTAGTCCAGGCTGGAGTACAGTGGCGCGATCTCGGCTCCCTGCAACCACCGCCTCCCGGGTTCAAGAGATTCTCCTGCCTCAGCCTCCCGAGTAACTGGGACTACAGGCATGTGCCATCACGCCTGGCTAATTTTTTGTGTTTTCAGTAGAGACGGGGTTTCACTGTGTTAGCCAGAATGGTCTCTATCTCCTGACCCTGTGATCCATCCACCTCGGCCTCCCAAAGCGCTGGGATTACAGGCATGAGCCACTGCACCTGGCCAAGCTTTGGATTTTTTTATTTACCTTTCTGCAATTTTTCAATGTGTTACCAAGTTCAAATGTGAATTTAAATCCTTTTTCCTTTATATATAACTAGGGCATATTTTCTGTAAACAGCATATTGTTCAGCCTCTTAACAATATATTGTAGAACTCATTCTATATCTACAACTAAATATCTACTTTATTCTTTTTTTTATGGTCACACAACAATGCATTATTTGTAGGTGCAGTAACGTATTTAACCAGTCACTTATTGATGTACATTTAGGTTGTTTCCAGTCTTCCCTTCTTCATACAGCACAGCATCCTTATGCATACATCTTCATATGAAAATCTCTGTAGCATAAATCTTTACAAGTCAAATTTCCGTCAAAGGGTTGTGTAGGTCCATTTTCACACTGCTATGAAGAAATACCTAAGACAGCTTAATTTATAAAGAAAACAGGTGTAACTGGCTGGCAGTTCTGCAGGCCGTACAGGAAGCATGGCAGCTTCTGCTTCTGAGGAGGCCTCAGGAAGCTTCCAATCATGGTGGAAGGCAAAAGGGGAGTGAGGTGTCTCACACAGCGGGAGCAGCAAGGGAGAGAGCAGGGAGGTGCTATACATTTTTAAACAACCAGGTCTCATGAGAACTCACTCACCATCACGAGAACAGCCCCAAGAGGATGGTCTGAAACCTTATTCAAGAGAAACCGCCCCCATGATCCAATCCTCTCCCACCTGGCCCCACCTCCGACATTAGGGATTACACTTAGACATGAGATTTGGGTGGAGACACAGACCAAACTGTATCAGATTGCTACATGTGAAATTTTAATATATACTGACAAATTGTTCTTAACAAAGAAAGTGTCAATTTACACTCACAGGTCCATCATTTTGGAATAGAACAAAACTTACTCCAGGTATCAAACTACATCATAAAAAGTAGCAAAACTAGAGCAGCGGATGAGTGGGAAGATGGGTAGACAGTAACCGAAAAAAAAAAAGAAAAAAAAAGAATTTAAGAGCATATAGACTATAAACTAAAGGATGATGGAGGAATGGAGGACAGGAAGGAGCACCTTGGTCCCTGACAAACAAATGGCAATGGCACCTAGTAAGAGGTCAGTGAGGAGGTCTCCAGATGCCAGCAAAATCCAACAAAGAACGTCAGGTCAGAAACAAAATGCAACAGAGCCTCCATGGTGTCTTGATCTGGAATAAGTGATAACTGTCATGTTACGTAAGAAAAGTTTTTCCAATAGGAAGAGAGTTAAGATGGCCACATTGTTATTATCTTGCAATAATTCAGAAGGAGGGAATGAATGACGATTTGAGCAGTCTCAATAATTTCCTTATCCTTTTCTCTTCATGCTTTGGAAATTCCCTATCACCAATTCCAAATCCTAAAAGGGAAACAGAAGCCCATCCCAGCATGTGATGGTGGGGGGAGAGGTGGCTGGGACCACCTCCACAGAGAGGATGCCTGGTGGCCACACAGCCTGCCACAGTTTAGTGAAATCATCCCTAGGCTTTGGATGTCTGGCGTGTTATTGACCTCCCTCCACTTTCTGTGTGTAGACGAATTTAAAATATCATTTCCAAAAGGAAAGCGATTAAATTCATACAACATGCACGTCAAGGATGGCATGCTCAGCCCTTGGCACCTCAGGAAAGCCCCAACGACAGCTCATATTCACAAGAGGGGACTTGTGACAGGTACTGTGCACAGAGGTAGCGTGCACAGGGGTAGTGTGCGCAGTTCGTCCTAACGACAACACCACAAGGTAGTTGCTATTGCTATCTCGTTTTTTCCTACCAGGAAACAAAAACTGAAGTCATTTGCAGAGCTAACTTATGAGCACTATGCTGGAGTATCTGCAAGTGATGGATATCTCTTCATTTCTATAATAACTGTACACTAGAGACAACTGGAAGCTTCAAACACTATCACATAATAAGGGATTGAATATAATTTTTACTTTTTAAGGTTTTATCCTGGGCTTCATATATTCCCCTAAAATCTCTTTTGAAAAATTATAATCTTAAGTAGTTTATATGTGGAACACTTCTAAAACATCAACTCCAGGATCATGAATAAGTAAGAAATGCTAAAATGAAAAATTCTCTTCCACAGGTGTGAAGGCAAGGCCGCACTCCTTGTCATCAAGCATTACTAGAAGCCCACAGGCTGGCGGGGGAGCCAGGTGAAGGAGCCCGCCCACCAGATTATGTCCTTTAAGGATCTTCTACCAGCTCTTCTCTTTCTCCTGTTTTTTAAGAATGGGGGCTCCTTGCATCTGTAACCCAAGGACTCCATGTGGCCCCCCTGCTTGGTGGTGATACCCAAATCTCTACAGGAGGTCCTTAACTACATCCTTAATGTTTGGACCTTTCGAGAGAGTGCCTTGCACTCATCGGGACAAGAAATGACTCTCCCAAATGACCCCATAGACCTGTTCCTTCTCCCTTGGGCCCCCACCTCATCGAAGGTGAGTACCCCAATGAGATCGCTCAGAGCCACCCCACACAACTCATTATCTCTTCTACAATCTGTGTATGTTTGACATATCGCCAAAGCCCAAATCATCATCTAGTCTGTCCCCTTCCTCCCGATCCAAGAGCCGACACCTGCACTGCGGTCAATGTTGCTGACTTCCTCAAATACAAGTGCTCGGAAAATGTCTCCCCAAGGCCTACAGAAGGAAGTCTGAGTCCCAGTTTGGGCTCAGAAGAGCTCTTCAGGCACCCTCCGGCCACCAGGTCAGCTTCCACAGGGCTGGCTCCAGGGTGCAGAGCAAAACTGTGCTTCACCTATTCAGCTGCCCGGGTCCCATGGGCCATGTGGCCACTGCTCCTCGGTGCCTTGCAGCCGGTCCAAGTGGATGCCCTTCCTCCTCCTTACTCTCCTCAAGATCCTGCTAGAAGTTAACCCTATCACCCTCCAAAACAACTACCTCAAGTCAACTTCAAATGGGCTCCTCTTAAAGAACTTAGAATGCCATATCTTAACTATCTGTCGTGTATGCCAAACTGGACACCATTTCTCCAAGACGGGGATGCTGTCGTCTTGGATTCCCAAGGGCCCAGCATGGTTGGGTACTGGATAACAGCCAGGTGAATGACTGAATGGTTTCTATGAGCTTACACTTAGAATTAGACATAGCAACACAAAAACAAGTGTATGAGGACAAACACATAAAACTGAACAAAACTTGGGCACACAGCCAAGAATATTTATCATGTTAACAGCTACTTGCCTGGTAAATGTGCTACAGAACACATTTTGCTGTTTGTTACAGGCAGTCTTATGGCAAAAGGATGACTGCAAAATAATGCAGTAAAAATATACTGGAAATTAAGACTGCAGAAAGCATCAATGAGGCCACCAGAATGGTGGTGGGGCTGAGGGTGGGGAAATCAAGACATTTGATGCTTATCAAAGAACAGATCAGGAATAAAATATCCTACCTCCCAAAAAATGATGAGTTTGGCAAAACCTACAGATCAAACCACTAATTTTAGGAAATGAAAAGGTCCAAGCAACATGTTAAACCATTGCAAATCAATCAGGAAATCCCAGGCTGTGGGAATTTCTACCAGACAAATGTCCCAGTTTCAATAAATAAATGGCAACAGAAAAAAACAAAGTGAGAGGACGAGAAGGAGAGGAGATGGAGGAAAATCCTAGAAATGAAGGGATTAAAAGATAACAACAAACTGTTAACACTGGACTTTATTTGGATCCCAATTCAAACTACCCCAGAATGTAAATTAAACAACAATACATATTCCACTTATGAGATTATTGGAAATTTGAACACTGATAATTGGTATGAATAAACTCTATTTTAACAGTGATAGCTGTATTTTGTCTCTTTTTTAAAGTTCTTTATCTTTTAAAGGCACATACTGAAATATTTACCCATTAAATGATACAAGATCTAGGCCAGGCACAATGGCTCACACCTGTAATCCCAGTGCTTTGAGAGGCCGAGACAGGCAGATCACGGGGTCAGGAGTTCAAGACCAGCCTGGCCATGGTGAAATCCTGTCTCTACTAAAAATATAAAAAATTAGCCAGGCATGGTGGCAGGTGCCTGTAATCCCGGCTACTCAGGAAGCTGAGGCAAGAGAATGGCTTGAACCTGGGAGGCTGAAGTTGCAGTGAGACGAGACCGCACCACTGCACCCTAGCCTGGGCAACAGAGAGAGACTCCTTCTCAAAATAATAATAACATCTGGAAATGTACTTCAAAATAATAAAGGGGACAGGGGATGGGGGCGTGAGACAGGAGAGGGTAGAGGTAAAACAAGATGAAGGTGGAGTGACATGTGCCAGATTCATTACACCATTATTTACTTGTGTTTACATTTGAAAATTTCCTTTTAAATGAAAGTGAGTGAAGTTAATGGTATGAAAGGCAACTTCATGAACCTAGAGTGGGGTTGAGACTGACTCTGGCTTTCATCTGAAAAACTATGCCTCCAACCTCCTCCCCTGTGAACACACATTAAGTATTAACCATAGAACTTTCAATCTTTCTGTTTCATAACGCCCCCACCCATTTTCATCTTTAACATGTCTGCTGCACTATTAAATCCTAATGCTTAGCTGTCTTAAACAAACAAAACCCCTCCGTGATCTTAACCAAATTAACCTTAACAATTTCATTTTTCCCCTAGGTTCCCAAAGTAAAACCTGCTCTTCTTGTTGACTCAGTGATCCTTGTTCAATCTGTTGATCTCAGCTCAGGGTGCCCTCCTAGCCTAAATCTGACACTGTGACTTTATCTTAGCCCCACCTCTTAAAGGCCTGGTGTCCTGTTTCACCAGCTCCAAGAAGCCTTATGTAGCCACAGAAATCTTCTAAGCACCTTGAACCTTTGAGTTCAGACAAACCCAAATTCAAATGCCAACTTCACTATTCACCAGCTGTATGACTCCAAACAGCTTAGTTTCTTATTCTACCAGCCATATTGGGTGGCGATGGCCTATGCAGACCACAGGTGCATCACATCCACCTTCACTCCTCCTGCTTGTCTATCTCAGGCTCATGGTGCTCAAAGAACAGGGGTGGAATGGGTCTCTTGCATCTGCCATGATGAGTACTGTACATTATCTGTTCAGAAGACTACTAAATCCCTTTAATTCTTCCCAGTTCACAGCGATGGTTTCCCTTCCCCTCTGCTCCAAAAATCTTTTAGTTCAGATAAAAATCATGTGTCCAAAGTGCAAATGTTTTTTGACTGCAACTAATTCCAGAGGCCAATTAGAAGCTTAAAACCATTTTTCTTCTAATAAACTACATATATTATTGATGAGTCCAAAGAATATTTAGGATATTATTTATTTTCTATCAATTCAAAGGAATAATTATTTCCAGACTTTTTTAAATCTCTTTTTTTTTTTAATTTTCTTTTTTTTAGAGAAAGGGTCTCACTGTGGTGCCCAGGTTGAATTGCAGTGGCATAATCACAGCTCACTGTGACCTCAAACCCCTGGGCTCAGTGGATCCTTTCTCCTAAGCCTCCTGAATAGCTAGGACTACAGGTGTGTGGCACCACACCCAACACAAAACCATTCTAGAAAAAGGACAGGCTTGTATCAGGTACTTCATGATGCTTTCCTATTGATAAGTCTCAGTCTTATTGACAAAGGACTCAATACTGCGAAACGCCTGCAATCCACAGAACGTCACCATGGCACAGCCACCCATGTAAACAAGGACCTGCAGTCCCTGGCTTCAGTAAAGAGGAACCCCGAGGGGATTCGGAAGAAAAGAAGAGAGCAACACCAAGAGCAGCCGTGTCCCCTAAGCTTAAGAAGCAAGAATCCTGGAGGCTGCTAAGTTATATTCAAAACATAAGACAAGCTTTTAAATTTGCCTTCATTCGTAAGAAAGAAGTTTTCGTAAGACTTCTTCCTAAACTAAAAGTGGGCTCAGAATGAGAAAGGAAGCCACATGGTTGCCTAAAATTAATTTTCCTAAAATAATCAACATAATGATAGGCAAGACTAAAAACTAAAGTAGTTAAGATTTTTAATAATGAATGTATTTTAATAAAGTCATAAAGGCAAATGAGCCACAGTAAATGCTTTGCTGTCTATGCTTTTTGTAGGGAAAAAGTAATGTATCTAATAATTTTAAAAAATCTATACAACATCTAAGAATCTCAACTCCCTGTAACTTATTACCTAAAGAATTCCTTTCCTCATCCATAAAACCAAGATACAGTAGCTCCCCATTACCCCTACCTGCGGTTTCGCTTTCCATGACTTCAGTTACCCATGGTCAACTGTGGTTCAAAAATATTAAAGGGAAAAAATTCCAGAAATAATTCACAATTTTAATTGCCCGCCTGGATGTTACTCCTCCCTTTGTGCGGCAAATCCACGTTGCAGGCGCTTCCTATCCACTGGTCACTTAGGAGCTGTTACCAGATCCAGTATCAGTGCTTGTGTTCAAATCATCCTTATTTTACTTCATAATGGCCCCAAGGTGTCAAGAGTAGTGATGCTGGCAATCAATCAGCCAAAGAGAAGCTGTAAACTACTTCCTTTAAGTGAAAAGTTCTTTACTTAATAAGCAAAGAAAAAAGTAGCACATGCTGAGGTTGCTAAGATCTAGGGAAAGAATGAATCTTTTATCCTTGAAACTGTGAAGGAAAAACAAATTTGTGCACAGTGTGCACAGAGTTCAGTACTATCCACAGTTTCAGGCGTCCACCAGGGATCTTGGAACTTATCCCATTCCCTGGCTAGCAAGAGGGACTACTGTATAAGGGACCTGCTACTAAGATACAGGAACCCATCATCTAAAGTTGGATTCATGACCATGACACACTGCCTTCAGGCAATTAGCACTGTGCCTGGTGCCATTTAAATGTTCAATAAATGTCAGCTATTGTTATTTTTAAAAGCATATTTAAGAATGAGAATCAGTCTGGCCACCAAAGATTATGCCTGCAATCCCAGCACTTTGGAAGGCTGTGGCAGGAAAATCGCCTGAGGTCAGGAGTTCAAGACTAGCCTGGCCAACATGGTGAAACCCCTCTCCCCAAAAAATTAGCTGGGTATGGTGGCGCACACCTGTAACCCCAGCTACTTGGGAGGCTGAGGCATGAGAATCACCTGAACCTGGAAGAAGGCAGAGGATGCAGTGAGCCGAGATTGCACCACTGCCCTCCAGCCTGGGTAGAAGAGCAAGACTCTGTCAAAAAAAAAAAAAAAAGATGAGAATGAACTAATAGAACTTTATCCAGTGGCCATGAAGCTGACAACAGTGTTGGTAGTAACAGCAGCTGCTAATAATTCTACATCACTTACCATCTATGAGGTACTCTCCTAAGTGCTTTACTCATACAATAAACTCTTGATTTTCACACTGACCCTATAAAGTAAGTACTATTTTACTCATGAAGAAACTTAGGTTGAGTAACCTGCCAAGGTCACTCAGTTGGCAAGTGGTGGAGCAGGGATGGGAACCAAGATATTCTTTCTCTAGAGTGTGTGCGCTTAACGATGCTCCTACCCACCAGATAAGGAGGCACTTCTGGACCCTACCTGACGGCTGACAATTCCCAACCTAAGGCTGGGGTCCAGGAATCTGAATTTCCCAGATTTGCCTATAAATTTCAAGGGCTGCTGATTAAGTATAGTGTCAAATTTTCATTAAATTATAATTAAGTGAGTCCTACAATGTGGGGTTTTGGATATTACTCCATTACCTAGCATCTGTAGTAAGGCATTTTGTTGTAACATTAACAATGATTAATTTCCCAGGTAGATACCTGTCCACCCACCCTTCACCTATCCTCCTTGGGCCAGGGATGGTCTCATTTGTCTTACTGTGGTTACAGCAACAACTTGAGAAGATCATCATCAGCTTTTCAATGACACGGCCCTGCACTGGCATCTCACACTTGAAAGGCTGACTCTTGCTCCAAGAACCCAAGCCCCTTCCTCTCCTAGCCAAGAAGCAGACAACTCCCGGCACATGAGCCACAGACCTGAAGGGCCACAGGGGGCCTTCAGAAACTAACAACATCAGTTCTTCCTACCCCACTGAGGGACCATAACTCATATCTAGGGCCTGAATTCTCCACCTGGAGTAGAAGGGCTTTGAACACTCCCCTGAGAATACAGCAACTCTGTGATGCATGTATTTGTCTGGGAGGAGAATCTGTAGCTTTTACCAGATTTTCAAAGACTCCGGAAAGATTAAAGGGTAAGAACAGAGATGATCGACAATGGGATTTACCAAAACTGAGAACATCATAATCTCATAGAGATGTTTTAAACCAGATTAGCTGCAAATAACTACATTCAACATTGTAATACTTTTCTAAATAACTGAAATACAAATAAAAATTACTCAAGAATTTGCAAATATGCCATTAGTATCTGAATTAAACTAGCAATAAAAGCCCAGACTGCTTAAGTAACTCTAGTCTGAAGAGATACCTAGGCCGGGCACGGTGACTCACCCTGTAATCCCAACACCTTGGGAGGCCGAGGTGGGCGGATCACTTGAGGTCAGGAGTTCGAGACCAGCCTGGCCAACATGGTGAAACCCCATCTCTACTAAAAATATAAAAAAATTAGCTGGGCGTGGTGGCGCGCACCTGTAATCCTGGCTACTTGGGAGGCTGAGACAGGAGAACTGCTTGAACCCGGGAGGCATAGACTGCAGTGAGCCGGAACTGCACCACTGCACTCCAGCCTGGACCACACAGCAAGACTCTGTCTCAAAAAGAAAAAGGGGGGGCAACCTATAGAAGACACCTTACATTATTGTCCACATGCTTCGCTCAGAGAGATGGATACCATGGGGGGTTGCAAGTGGCATGACAGCAAGACAGAGCTCCTGAGCCCACGTGCTGGATAAACAGGTCCAGAACTTTTTTTTGTCAAAGAGAGTGAAGTAAAGTGCCAGAAAGATCCTGCCTCAAAAGCCTGTCTTGCCAATTCGTCCCTAAAACTGTTGAGGGAGTTAATCTCAAAAGTTGTCTGATTTCTCTGTGAAATGCCTATGGAGTGAAAGCTAAAATAACTGAACAAAAGAGAGGAAAAAAAAAAAAAGCTAGAAAAACAGAAGAAACAGCCAAAGACAATGAAAGATAAAGAAGATTCTGTTGTTTTGCATTGTATCAATAATGCTTTTAAAATGCAAGAAGCATAAAGGATTCTGCCAATTTTTTTACAAGTATGTATTACTTTTTGAAGTTTTTACAAGATGTTAAAACGGATCATTTGATTTACAAAATTATCTCTTCCCCCATTCTAAGAATACAGACTTTCAGAAAAACAATATACTAAAAAGAACTTAACATCCAATTACTATCAACGTTACCAATCTTCTACGAAAGTAGACAGGCCACAGGCATCCCCCTTCTCTAAGAAACAGCAGAAAATGTGAATTTTTTAGAGATTCCCTTACATTTTAAGAGAGAGAGAGAGAGAGTGTGTGTGTGTGTGTGTGTGTGTATGTGTGTTCCCATCAAGTGGTGCTATTATTGTAGGAGACTTTTTACCTTTTAAACAGTCAAATTTCTATTTGGGAAAAAAACGAAGATGACTCCAGAAATTTGAAGACGATCATCAATTTCATAGAAATTAAATTAAAATAAAATTTATTTCTTTACCCACTTTATTTCTTTAGGCACTTTGTTAAACACCTCCAACTTTCCAAGCAAGGTGAGTAATATATTCATCCTGAAGACAATCCCCTACTGCTCTTCCATAAGGAAAGCAGACATGAGAACCATTGCTTTGAAGCAAGGATGACACACCAAAAATCTGGCAACGGGTAAAACAGTGGAGTCCAGGGTCCTGCAGTCCCCCTGCTAATTAATTAATTAATTACTGCCTGTAATCCCTCAGCTAGTCGGGAGGCTGAGGCAGGAGAATCACTTGAATCCGGGAGGCAGAGGTTGCGATGAGCTGAGATCGCACCATTGCACTCCAGCCTGGGCAACAAGAGCGAAACTCTGTCTCAAAAAAAAAAAAAAAAAAAAGAAAAGAAAAGAAAGAAAAACACAGCTGTATACTTACCAAAGAGCCTTCGCTGCCTGACTTCCTGACGCCATCTTCTTCCGCCTCCCTAGGCTAATGCAAAGAGACATAAACCCATTCCTCTCCCAAAAGCCTAGCACTTTGGTGAAAATCAATCAGTGACCTACAGCTGGTTCTGTTCTTTCTTTTCCAGAAAAAAAGAAAAAGGTGACCACCGCCCACATTAGCAAATGCTAAAAATAATGCTACGCTTCAAACATCTGCAGATAATCTTCCTCTGGAATACAATATACATAGAGCTTGTTACTCTAAAAATTTTAAAAATCAAAGAAACTGATGAAGAACTTTAATATATGTATAAATTATGTTTTATTTCATTTTTCATAGTTTAACATATTGAAATGAGCATGTTAAAGACAAATGAAAGCAGCTGAGAGTAGTGAAAAAACAATCCAGGAAAAAAATAATTCCCCAATCTCCCTTGTGTCAGAATATAAATATCAAAGAAAGAGAAGAGAATTGAGTGAATATATAATGAGCCTCGATGATACTTTTAATTGCACACTGCATTCTCTTCCTAACTTCTTCCCTCAATACCAGTGGGGGCAGGAGCAGGGTATCAGAGAGGAAGACAGATGGGCTGTCAGGCCCAGGGAATTGAAGAGGAGGGAGGTGAAGGGGTGCAATGAGGAGCCTTGCTCGGAGAGTGCCAGTTCTACCCAACTTTCTGGTTTAGAAGAGCAGGCTTCTTCTTCCTCCGGCTGCTGAGTCCAGGAAACTAGGACTAAAATCTAGAGAAGAAGGCAATGCCCATTCATGCGTGAGGACATCTGGTTCAATTCCATAAATCCTCCTCAGATGGGAGAGAGGGATCACTCACCTACAGTTAGTTACAGCAGTGTTAGGATCAGAGAGGAGGTGAAGCTTAACTGCTCTTTAGACTAAACCCTCCTAAGGTGTTTGAAGTTTTTCTTTAGCCTTTGATGAAATATATCATTCATTCATTCATTTAAAGAGCCAAGGTCTCACTCTGTCACCCAGGCTGGAGTGCAGTGGTGCGATCAGAGCTCACTGCAGCCTTGAACTCCTGGGCTCAGGGATCCTGCCTCAGCCTCCTGAGCAGCTGGAGCTACAGATGTCCGCCAACACGCCCAACTAAGAAATACATCTTCAATGATCTAAGGTTTTCCTCTCCTGTCTCCATGGTAGACAGTCATGCCCAGCTGATGTGATCTCTACATTTCTAAACTGGGCTAAGCAGCTGCCCAACAGCGTCTGAGATGCTTCAAACTGGGACACAGCTGGCCGCACACTCCAGGCCTGCCTGGCTTCCTGGCTACTCTTCTCAGGAGGAGTCTTCCATCCCCTTCTAAAATTAGTATTGAAAATATTATTACTATATAATTCCTCACTTCCTGGTTTGATTCTGGTACTAGAAAGAAAAAACAACTTAAAATACATGTTAAACATGAAAATGAATAAACAGCATTATCAAATTATGATCCAATGCAATTAAATTCCCAATTGTACTCCAAAACATATTTTAAAACTACTGAAAGTTTTCCATTAAAAGCCAAAAACGCTTCGAAACTGGAAGTGACATGTATAAAATCTGAGGATTTTTCTCTTGCTTTTTTCTGCTACCATTAAGGAAAAGCAAAGGCCCAGGCAGACATAGTTGCAACTAACTACAGATTCACCCTGATTTCTACAGCAATTAATTAAACCAAATTCATGCCAAAAGACATTTTAACATTCTCAAAATGTTATTTTTCTTCATTCTTCAATGAGTCTTTTTTTCTATTTTTTTATTTTAAAAAGCTTTCAGGAATAATGCCACCAAAACACACAATAAACTGAAACTGTTAATGCAGCAAATTACATCTATATTCGAAAAGAGTGCTGAGCTTTGACTATACTAGTTTTTCCCTCAAGGGAGAAAAAGGGAACAGAGAGAGGAAGGTCACTACTCCTCATTCCCATCCTCCTGGCATCAGTCATCCCGCCAGAGCGAGCGCAGGCAGGCTGATAGCTCCTGCAGTCTATCTAACCCCACCTCTGTGCTCCCAGAACCGGCCCCAACACAAGGTTAGAAGCCCCAAGTCAACAATCAGAGTCTAGGAATAGGCCTTGCTCAGTCACTAAGTGACACAGAAGTTGTCTCCTCGGATGCTCATGAGCTCTTTAAACTTAAAAGGAAATTTCCCTCAGCAATGGTTCAAAGCCTGAGACAACTGCACACAGGGTAAGCAAGAAGAAAGAAAAAGATTCAAAATTCAAACATAACCCAAGGCTTCATGAATAATATCCTTTAAAACAAAGAATAACATTAATTAACTAAATTCTGGTTTTTATTGAGCTAATTAATAGACTGTGTTAATATCTAAAAACTAAGCAATTAATGGCAACAAACTATATATGTCCTTGTCTTTGCTCTATTAATAAAATCTCAAAACAAGTGAAAGGAACACTTCAGTGGCTTTCCACAGGCCTTGTAAGGTTAATTTTCCCCAAAAATCTGCAGGATTGGCTTATAAATTAAATTCTGGTCTTATTTCTACATAAGAAACAGATGTGCATAATATAAATAACAATATAAGGAACTGTTTACCCCACAATGGATCACAGCCTCTGTCCTTAATGTGACTTCTGTGTCCCTTCAATGGCCTGAGTGGCATGCTGTTACAAGCTTTAATTCAAAAATATATTTCACTATGTTTTTAGCTTTTAAAAAAGTATTTTTCTAAGTTAAGCCCCTTTGAAATATTGTGCTTATTATGTTGATTATGATGGATATTTTATGTTAAAAAATTCAAACTTATTTCACCCCATGTTCCAGTACTATTTCCTTCTTTTCCAAATGATTGCCCATGTGCCAAATACTTTCAGTTCACTGCATCTCCTTTTAAAAATGCTGATCACAAAGATGTCTGAAGAAAGAGATATTTTAGAAAATATAACTTAAACACCCATCTACCTACTCTCATAAAAGTAGACTCAGATTTCCACTTGGTCCAACTACCAAGTGATCTACTGCTAGAAGTTGACTGCTAAACTAGTATTATTTTCTGTTTTAAACGATATTGAACAATAAATAACCTCATTTCATTTTTAACCACTGAGGTAAAGGCAATATAAATCAATAGTTCCCACCATAATTAATATGCTCCATCTAAATGACCTTGACCTGTTAACTGACCTCATTGTCTAGTTTGGTATCGCTCAGGAACGGGCATCCCCTTTATTCTCACTAACTGGGAACCAGCCCTACCCCAGGATCACTTCTTCTCTCACCAGCAAAGTCTTCCTCATTCTTCCAGACCTCCTCTGAGACACTTTTACTGACAATATCTTCTCCTAAGCCTCACAACACTAGAATCACAGCTTGAAACACACCCCTCCCAAGGCACCATCAACCCTCCTCTTCACCTGGGGGCTCCTTTAGGTCAGCGACAACGTCTGTTTCAATACTAGATTCCCACATGCAAAACAGTCCCAAGCCCAAAACAGCTCATAAAATGGTTTATGTTTTACTTGTCCAACAGACCTGAGGTAAGTAAGTACACTTTCATAATACCCATTATTTCCCTTAAGAATCTGAAGCAATTCTATCAGCTTGAAGAGTAACTATACCTATAAAAGCAAAATTTGAAATTATGTCACTGCTTTACACTAAGGTTTTTTTTTTTTTTTGAGACGGAGTCTTGCTCTGTCGCCCAGGCTGGAGTGCAGTGGCTGGATCTCAGCTCACTGCAAGCTCCGCCTCCCGGGTTTACGCCATTCTCCTGCCTCAGTCTCCCGAGTAGCTGGGACTACAGTCGCCCGCCACCTCGCCCGGCTAGTTTTTTGTATTTTTAGTAGAGACGGGGTTTCACCATGTTAGCCAGGATGGTCTCAATCTCCTGACCTCGTGATCCGCCCGTCTCGGCCTCCCAAAGTGCTGGGATTACAGGCTTGAGCCACCGCGCCCGGCCAAAAAAGATCCATCCTCTCAAAAAAAAAAAAAAAATGATGACTTCTTAAATGGGGTTACTTCCTACAAAAAGAAAAAGATTCTTCTGGCTATGAGGGCACAACAGTGTCCCTTAAAGCCATGAAAACAGACAGGGTTGTGCAAGGATGCCAACTGTCCCAGACCAGCAGAAGAACTAGGTCACAAGAAAGGGTACTGACAGACAGCTCCCTGTCTGCGGCCAGGCAGCTCTCTTTTGAGTTACCTGATTCTTGGAACACTGGCCTTGACACTTAACACACAACACCTGCCAGGAGACGATGGGTGAAGGTTCCTTGAGAAATGTGGGCCTCAACAGGAAAGGGGGTCTCTTCCAGTATCTTAGGAGAGTGAGTCTGATGCAGAAGAGGAGTCAGAGGTAAAAGGCAAACGATTCTCAGTCTAAAGGTACTAGGAGGAGAGAGAAAGGTCATGAGAGTTTGTTAAGAAGGGACAGGGAACCAGGAAGCAGACCCGCATGTGATGCATCGAGATCTGAAAATGGTGAAACGTAAGGCAAGCAGAAACGTTAGAGTAAAACAAAACTAAAACTAAAATGCAGTATTAAAGGAGTTTTCCCCTTGTATACAAAAGTATTAAATCTCGGATAATGAAGTCTGAGGAAGTAAGCTAGGATGTAAAAATAGTTTAAAATGGAAGCAACTTCTTCAAATAGCTTTTTTTTAAAGGCCTTAAAAATAGATACTTTTTAAAAGAAGGAAATGATGAGTGTTGGGTAAATAAGATGTCTGATGAAGGCACAGTATGCACCTCTGATGTCCTAGTTATCCTCTCTCTACAACAGGAAGAATAAACCGGGCCTACGCACTCCAGTTCTAATTCTGCCCCCTAAAAAGAGCAGCAGAGACAAGAAATGGTGATGGTAACGAAAATGTAAACAACAAGAAGTTGTGGAATTTATGGAGCCACAGTGTCAACAGTAAAACAAAAAAATTACCAATGTCCAACTGTGTACTTCTTCCTGATACAATCGAGTTTCCACGATCTGTTCCATCATTGTAACACATCACCTAGATCCATTCGACTTGCAAATTCTGTGAGGTCTCTTTAATTCTGTTGGTGCTCAGAAAACAGTTAAATCCTCACTAAAAATAAAACTTAAAATAAGAACCATTGGAAAATATAGATTAAAATGTAGGAAAGTGAGCTGGGAGAGGGCATAGTTTGTTAAAACCTTCTAGAGAGGAATTTGATGTTAAAAAAAAAAAGGCAGGGGGGGCCTTTTTTTTTTTTTTTTTTTTTGAGACGGAGTCTTGCTCTGTCGCCCAGACTGGAGTGCAGTGGCGCAATCTTGGTTCATTATAACCTCTGCCTCCCAGGTTCAAGTGATTCCCCTGCCTCAGCCTCCCAAGTAGCTGGACTACAGGTATGCCTCTTGTATTTTTACTAGAGACAGGGTTTCACTATGTTGGCCACGCTAGTCTTAAACCCCTGGCCTCAAGTGATCTGCCTACCTTGGCCTCCCAAAGTGCCGGGATTTCAGGAGTGAGCCACTGAGCCGGCCCAAAACCAAATCTTTAAAATGTGCCTGTTCTTTTCTTTTCTTTTCTTTTTTTTGAGACAGAGTCTTGCTCTGTCGCCCAGGCTGGAATGCAGTGGCACGATCTCAGCTCACTGCAACCTCTGTCTCCTGGGTTCAAGTGATTCTCCTGCCTCAGCCTCCTGAGTAGGTGAGACTACAGATGCGCGTGACCACACCTGTTTAATTGTTTGTATTTTTAGTAGAGACAGGGTTTCACCATGTTGGCCAGGCTAGTCTCAAACTCCTGACCTCAGGTGATCCACCCACCTCGGCTTCCCAAAGGGCTGGCATTACAGGCATGAGCCACTGTGCCTGGCCTAAAATGTGCCTGTTCTTTTGTCCAGCAATTCTATTGAAGAAGAAAGCCTGTTTGCTTATATACACGCATCTATACTGCACAAAAGAACCAGCTATGAAAGCATTCAACAAAGCACTATCTGCAATTCCAAAGAAATCACAAAATTTAAATACCCAGCAGTAAACATTTATCTTCTTCAACACTATAAAGTATATTTACTATGTTTCAGCAAATAAAAAAGATTTTTTGAATGATTAAATCAACAATTTTCAACATGTTTACTAAGTTTCTAGTTTGTGCAGGCATTGACCTAGGTGCTGGGGACAAAACAATGACAAAACAAAGTCCTTCCACTCATAAATCTTATTTTCTTAAGGCGAAACCACACACAATATTTAAAAAAAAGAAAAGAAAAAGAGTGGGCTTGACAGAGAAGAACCAAAGATTTCAAAGTGTCAGGAAGGATGGATTGACATACATATTGTTGGGATGGGGGAAAATATAGACAGGGCAGGTTTGTGGATAAAGGACTGAGTGGCCAGAGGCCTGCTTTGGATATACTGATTTTCCCAAGCCTGCTGGGCATTCAAATTAGTGATTACCTGCAGGAGCTGGACATACATAGATGCAGAAAGGACAAGACAGGTCCAAGTTGCAAAAGTACATATGAAAGTCACAAGCCTCCAGATACTTAAAGCTTTGAGAGTAAAAGAAATCATACAGGTAAGGTGGGTAGAGCCACAAAAAAAGAGGGGCCAACACTGAGCCCTGGTCATGGGCCAGTACTTGGAGGCCACAGAGATAAAGAAAATCTAGCAGAGAAAGGCAAGGAGCGGCCACAAAGTAGGAAGAGAGCCAGGAGAGGGTGGCGTCCCAGGAACCAGGCAAGACAGGTGCTCCAAGGAGGAAGATACCATCAAATGCGTGGAATGCTCATGACAGGCGAAGGATGGAAGGAATGACTATCACCCATCGGCTGAGTAACAGAACACTGGAGGCTTTGAAAAGAGCTGTTTCATACCGCATGATCTCACTCAAATGTGGCCTCTAGAAAAGGTGATCTCAGAAGTGGAGAATGGAATGGGGGCACCACGGGCTGGGAAGGGCTGGGAGTTAGGGAGTGGAGAGTGGAATGGTGGCTCATGGGCTGGGGTGGGCTGGTTGTTGGGAAGTGGAGAGTGGGATGGGGGCACCACGGGCTGGAATGGGCTGGGAGTTGGAAGTAGACAGTAGGATGGTGGCTCACAGGCTGGGGTGGGCTGGTTTTTGGGAAGCAGAGAGTGGGATGGTGGTTCACGGGCTGGGGTGGGCTGGGAGTTGGGGAGTGGAGAGTGGAATGGGGGTACCAGGGGCTGGGATGGGCTGGTTGTTGGGAAATGGAGAGTGGGATGGAGGCACCACGGGCAGGGATGGGCTGGTTGCTGGGAAGTGGATGGTTGGATGGTGGCTCACTGGATGGGTAGGGGTGCTGGTTATTGGGAAGTAGAGAGTGGAATGGGGGCATGACGGGCTGGGAGTTGGGGATGGTGGCTCACAGGCTGGGGCAGGCTGGTTGTTGGGAAGTGGAGAGTGGAATCTTTATGTTTCAGCAAATAAAAAAGATTTTTTGAATGATTAAATCAACAATTTTCAACATGTTTGCTATGTTTCTAGTTTGTGCAGGCATTGACCTAGGTGCTAGGGACACAACAATGACAAAACAAAGTCCTTAGTAGGATGGGAAGTCCCATAGTAGGATGAGAAGAGTAAGTTCAAGAGATCTATTGTACAACATGGTGACTATAGTTAGTAATATATTGTATTCTTGAAAAATGTTGCCAGGCGCGGTGGCTCACACCTGTAATCCCAGCACTTTGGGAGGCTGAGGCGGGCAGATCACGAGGTCAGGAGTTCAAGACCAGCCTGGCCAATATGGTGAAACCCTGTCTCTACTAAAAATATAAAAAAATGAGCCAGGCATGGTAGCGGGCGCCTGTAGTCCCAGCTACTCAAGAGGCTGAGGCAGAAGAATGGCATGAACCCAGGAGGCGGAGGTTGCAGTGAGCCCTGGTGGCGCCACTGCACTCCAGCCTGGGTGACAGAGCGAGACTCCGTCTCAAAAAAAAAAACAGAAAAGAAAAACGTTGAGAGGATATAAAGTGTTCCTACCACAAACATGGTTAACTATGTGAGGTAATGTATACGTTAACTAGCTAGATGTATTCATTCTACAATGTAGTATATATTCTTCAAAACATCACATTGTACACAGTAAATAATACAATTTTACCTCTCAATTTACAAAGAAAGTGGAAAAAAAAAGAAAGTATGAAAAGAGTTGTTTCAATAGAATAGTTGAAACAAAAGCGTAGATGGAGTAAATTCAAGGGACGCTAGCAAGTGGAGAGCACCAGAAAAGAGAAAAACAGGCTTGCGGTTTTGGTCAAGAAAGGTGTTTTTGTTTTGTTTTGTTTGGGGTGGGAGAAATGGTGGCATGTTTAAATGCCAATGGGAAGGACAGAGAAATGGATGGTGTGGGGAAAAACCAAGAACTTGAGTGGACCAGGGGCACGGGGCAGCCTTCCAGAGGAACAAGGAGATTTCTGGCAGAGTGTGTACATCACAGAAGGCAGACGTGATATGCAGACACAGGCTGGCTGGTACCTGTAAGTTCTCCTAATTGCTTGTGTTGATTTCTTCAATGAAACAGGAAGCAGCCTCACTAGCTCAGAGTGAGAAGCAGGGCTTAAGCCTTTTGGGCTTGAAGACAGAGGGGGATTTGAAATAGCCTTAGGGAAATGCAAAGTTACAAGGCAAGATGATCTAACATCAGTGGTCACCAACTCAAAGGAATAGCAGGGTCTTCCCTCCCTCTTTCCCCATCCCACTCACTGGAGTGGGCATGAAGGTGTATTTCATTAGGCTTGCATAAATAGGTTTATAAGATGGGGCTTATAAGATAAGTATTTAAAAGTACATGCAGGAGAGTGAGGGCAAGTATAATGATGGGCTTGGAATTTTAGTTGGGTAAGGAAGAAAGTGATGACAGGAGGGGCATGAGAAACAGTTAAAAAAAAAAAAAGGATTGACTGACTGTTTCATTTAGTTTGAAGAACTGAGCCACCATTTTAGATATTTTGATCAATAGAGACATAGAGAGCACCTATCTGCTATACCACTGGAACGGGTAATTCCTTACATTGTATAATAAGTAACGTGGAATCCTTTACATAACATTTAAGAATATTATATATGTGCTCCATGCTTACGTAGACAATTTAGAAAATACAAATAAGGCAAAGGAAAAGAAATCTTTACTTTCTTACCAGTTTTTACTATGTATTTGTATTTTATTTACAAATTTATAACATTTCCAGACTTTTGGGTAACTTACCTTTTCTTTTTACCAACTCTGTGAGCATGTTATTTAAAGTGGTCTTCTATACTTTCAATTCTATAATCACTGGTGTGTGGTGATTGAGCCCATGGACTCTCTGCCTGCTGGTGGTTTTGAGCTGTTCGACCCACACATCTGTAGCAGCCTCATTTGCACCTATGGAGTCCATGGCAACCACACACCCAGGCACAAGCCTCTGACTCCCTCACAAGCCTTCTAATGGAGAAGAGCCTGAGCATTTACTTAAGAGAAACACAAACGTGTTATAGGCGGCTTTCTGTCCTTTCCTACCTCTTTCCAGTACACTCAGGGCATTACACTCATGGTTGAAATTTTATACACAGGTAACTCACTTTACGTATGAATTTCAGAACCATTAAGGACATATATAACACATGTAGTGACAGGATTTCAAGGGAGCAGTTAGTTGTCATAGGGACACAGAAATGCATTTAAACAGTGGCTGTAGGCTAGGAATGCTAGCTTATCTTGCAACATTTAAGAGTGACTGATAGAAAAGATCAGCATGTCACAGCCCACACTACTTTCAAAAGTGCCAACATTCAGGTATGTTTAAAAACAAAGCAAAAAAAAAAAAAAAAAAAAAAACCTAATTATTTAGCTGAGTCTAGAACGCAACACCATTTTGCAAGTAAGAACAAGGCGTTCTTAAAATCATCTTATGACATAATAAATCTTCCAGAAACAAAGCCATCATGTATATTGAGGGAAGATTATACTTCGTTTTGCACAGAACTTTGCCAACAGTTGCTCACCATTTCAAAAGATGACATCACCACTGACAACCCTGTTTGAGACATCTGAGTTGCCAATACAATATTCCTATATCAATCTCATTCTGTAGCTGTCAAGTTCACAGTGATCCCTCATATACATCAAGCATCTACTTCACAAGTCTTCTAAAGTAGTATGCCTAAACACTTGCTTAATCAAGCATACAAATTACAAACTTCTTTCTTTTCATTTTCCATAAACAGTTCATGCATTATTCTAATTTTGTTTAAAATTTTGTGTGTGGAGAGTTCACATTATCTAAGACCTTTATTTTAAAAGAATAAAGGAGACACTAGAAAAGTTTGATTCAAAACAATGAGAAGGTATTATCTATATGTTCTAAATGATCTATCATAAATATTACATATTGGTATGGTTTCCAATTGTATAAAGGATACCAAAGAAACAACTAGAAAATATGAAACTACCAGTTCCAGCAGTATGGCGGATTAGATGCTCTAAATAGCTATTGATTGAAAAACCCGAAATAGTGGATAAAACACCTTTTCTAACCCTTTTTAAATGAATCCCAGACTTGCCATAAATGTGAGTGACACAAAGAACACCCAGAGAGCAAACTGAGAACAGAGAAACCAAGACAGCAGTAGAAGCTGACTTTTGCTATAGAGTCTAACTTTCCCTTTGACAACTATACGAGGAACAGGGAAAGGAGAGGAAGTCCAGGGCCTGCCAAAAGGGAGTAAAATACAAGACAATACCTCTCAGTTAAATTAAGGACCAAGAAGGGCTATACCCATCATTTAAGAGCTTGCAAACCCACTAAACAGAAAAGAGAAATACCTTTCTTGAACTTGATATGCTGAGGTAGGAGGACTTTTTAAAGTGGCTCCTTTAAGAAACAGCAACCACAAGCTAACAATCACCAGGGTATCCGGTCAAAATTAACACTTCATGGTGTGGTCTACAAAATCTCAAGAAGATATTTCATTTAGAACGGCCCCAGAGATCATCATCACCTAAACCCTCTAATCAATCTTAACTTCACTGTTGTGGGACAACCAAACATTATACTCCATCTGACACAATAAACCCACAGCATTGTCTCTGAAGCATCCAGAACAAGTCAGTCAGAAATGATGGATAACAACCACCCCAAACTCAGAGGCCTAGGGTCACCAGCATGTGTTGTGCTCACCAATGTAGTTTGTGAGGAATCTGGACAGCGTACAAAGGGAAGCTTTATCTGTCCATCACAATGTCTCTTCAGCCTCAGCTGTAGCTGATGGTCACAAGAAAGGCGGGGGCTAGAACCACCTGGAGGCTCTTCACTCAAAAGGAGGATCACAGACCCATCCTGTGAACAAGGACAGGCCTAAAACGTTGGGAACATAATTTACAATGACCACAGACAAAATGTTTATCTTCAAGCCTGTGAATCTAACTTGCAACGTATAGGAAACAGATGAGCAAGTTAAGCCACATCAAGAGAAAATAAGCAGATAAAGTCATTCCACAGGACAGCTGACCCAGGATTTTCAAGATGTCAAAGCACAAATTTGGGAGAGGAGAAACTGTCCTAGATAAAAAGGCTTCAGAACCAAATCAATATAATAAATCTTGTTTAAATTTTGCTTGAAACAAATGATATAGAAGGGTATTCTGAAGACAACTGGGGCTATCTGAACATGGCTAGGTTTGTAGACAAGTGGAATTATATTTAATTTAATAAGATGTGGCGACAGCGCTGCTGTTATATAAGAAACGCCCTTGTCCAGACATGGTGACTCCCGCCTGTAATCCCAGCACTTTGGGAGGCCGAAGCGGGCGGATCATGAGGTCAGGAGATCAAGACCATCCTGGCCAACATGGTGAAACCCTATCTCTACTAAAAATACAAAAATTAGCCAGGCGCGGTGGTGCGCACCTGTAGTCCCAGGTACTCGGGGCTGAGGCAGGAGAATTGCTTGAATTCAGGAGGCAGAGGCTGCAGTGAGCTAAGATTGCACCACTGCACTCCAGCCTGCGCGACAGAGCGAGACTCTGTTTCAAAGAAAAAGAAAAAGAAAACGAAGAAAAAAAAGAAGTGCCCTTACATTTCATACACACATACAGAACTATTTTGCGGAGAAAAGTTGTATCTGTGACTTAAAATACTTAGAAGAAAGTCAGAAGAGGAGGAAAAAATGAGACAGGGAAGCAGATGTGGTAAAATATTGGTAATATTAAAACCAGGTGAGGGCATAGGAGTGGTCATTATGTCATTCTGTGTATCTGTATATTAAGAATCTTCTTGTAATAAAACTTTCACAAAATCAAACACAAAACATTGTTCAAGAAGACTGGTACCCATTGGCAACTGGCAAAAGCAAAGACCCATCAATCCTTCTGAGGAAACAGAATGCAAACCCAGGCCTCAATAAAACTGTCTTCAAAAAAAAAATAAGGAATGAAGAAAAAGAAAAAAATTCTAGAACTAAAAGAAAACAAAAATGATGCATATCAAAATTTGAAAGATTCAGCCAAAGCAGTACTTAAGAGAAAAAATTTTAGTCTCATATTTAGCTTCATCAACAAAAAAGGTTCAAATAAGCATTCGCTTGAGTGGGGGCGGGGGGGGGAAGAACAGCAAAATAAACATCAATAAAGTAGAAAGCAAGATGTAATCAAGGTGAGAGAAGAACTTCATTAAGTTTGTTTACAAGGACACACAATAGAAACAATAAAGACCAAGTCACTTTGGAAAGGGTTTTATCAAGAAAGAAAGATGAAAAACCATTATGAATTAAAATGCTTTAACTGGATGGTACAGAGATTAAAGTAATAAAGACTATTACGAACTTTATGTTAATAAAGTTGAAAAATTATATGAAATGGACAAATTCTTACACATAGGAATATATATGGCAATACTCACACAAGAAGAAATTTTTAACTTGAATATGCCTATATTGACAAAAGAAATGCAATCAAAAATTTTAAATGGCTGGGCACAGTAGTTCATGCCTGTAATCCCAGCACTTTGGGAGGCCAAGGTAAGAGGATCACTTGAGGCCAAGAGTTTGAGACCAGCCTGGGCAATAAAGCAAGACCTCCTCTCTACTAAAAAAAGTTTAAAAATCAGGGATAAGACAAAAGGTAAAAATCAAGAGCTATACAACCCTTTATAGCTTTATAAACACTTTTACCAAACATTCAGAGAACAGGTAACAACACAAACTCTTTTAGTAAACTAAAAAAGGGACTCATCTTTTTTTTTTTTGAGACAGTCTTGCTCTGTCGCCCAGGCTACAGTGCAGTGGTGCGACCTCGACTCACTGCAACCTCTGCCTCCCAGGTTGAAGCAATTCTCATGCCTCAGCCTTCCAAGCAGCTAGGATAACAGGCGTGTCCCAATACACCTGGCTAATTTTTTTTGCATTTTTAGTAGAGACGGGATTTCGCCATGTTGACCAGGCTGGTCTCGAACTCCTGACCTCAGGTGATCTGCCCTCCCAAAGTGATGGAATTATAGGTGTGAGCCACCACACCTGGCCTCCAATTCATTTTCAAAGCTCAAAAAGTACAGATACCAAAATCTAACAAGGATAATTACAGTTCAATCTAATTCATGAATTTCTGATTCAAGAAACCTAAAACGAATGTTAGTAAACTGAATCCAGTGATGAATCAAAAAGATAACATATCATGAGGCTATGTTTATTAGAGAATGCAAGTTTCATTTGATACTTAAAAGGTAATTTATCTCAAAAACAGATTATAAGTAAAAACAAAGTGATCATCTCGATACCTACAAAAAAGACAGAAGATAAAATTCAGTATCCACTCATGAAAAAAATCTCTTCGCAAACTAGAAAATAAGAGAACTTCCTTAGCCCAACAGTGGACAGCTACAAAAAGAAAGGGAAAAGAGAAAAGAAAGAAAAGAAAGGGGAAACACTGTATTAAATGATGAAATGCTGGAAGGCTTCATTTAATCAGGGATAACACAGGAATGACCAGATGTTTCAAGGAATGTGTACAGAGAAGCCAGTCTGTAGAAAGGCAAAAAAGTAGGAAGGCAGTGATTTTTTAAAGTTTATTTTAATGAAAAAAACCTCAGACTTCACAAATCACTAGAATTAGCAGAATTCACAAGAATTTAAAAGGTGACTGGACACACAGACACAGAAAGTTAATATACAAAGTCTGTTACAATTGTATACACCAGTAAAAATGAGAAAATGTAATTTTTTAAAGGATACAATTTATAATAGCAACAAAACATAAGGTATATAGGAATAATCCTAACAAAAGCAATACAGCAGCCATTTTTTGAAGAATATTATAAAATAAATTGAAAAGTACCGGCCGGGCGCGGTGGCTCAAGCCTGTAATCCCAGCACTTTGGGAGGCCGAGACGGGCGGATCACGAGGTCAGGAGATCGAGACCATCCTGGCTAACATGGTGAAACCCCGTCTCTACTAAAAAAAAATACAAAAAACTAGCCAGGCGAGGTGGCGGGCGCCTGTAGTCCCAGCTACTTGGGAGGCTGAGGCAGGAGAATGGCGTAAACCCGGGAGGCGGAGCTTGCAGTGAGCTGAGATTGGGCCACTGCACTCCAGCCTGGGCAACAGAGCTAGACTCTGTCTCAAAAAAAAAAAAAAAAAAAGAAAAGAAAAGAAAAGTACCTAAACAAGTGGAGAGATGGAAAGCTATTCCATGCAGGAGAGGCAGGGATGGTGGAGTGGAAATGTGCGAAGGCAAGCAAAGGAAAACCAGGCAGAAGAGCAAGCAGACTGCACAGTTCCTACAGCACAGCAACAGTGCCTGAAACAACAGGCGCCTAGGGCCACTTGTTGATGACAAAAATGACAAACCATCCCCGCTTCTTTTTCTAAGTGGCTGGTGCTTTTTTTTTTTTTTTTTTTTTTTTTTTTTGAGATGGAATTTCGCTCTCGTTGCCCAGGCTGGAGTGCAATGGCACGACCTCAGCTCATCACAACCTCCGCCTCCCGGGTTCAAGCGATTCTTCTGCCTCAGCCTCCCGAGTAGCTGGGATTACAGAAACGTCTCCACGCCTGGCTAATTTTGTATTTTTAGTAGAGACGGGGTTTTTCCATGTTGGTCAGGCTGGTCTCGAACTCCCGACCTCAGGTGATCCGCCCGCCTTGGCCTCCCAAAGTGCTGGGATTATAGAGGCGTGAGGTGGCTGGTGCTTCTTTACCAATGACAACCCTGCCCCACTTCAATCCTCCTGTCTCCAGATAAAAATTAAAATACCTAATCACAAAAGTAGCCCCAGCTTCTTGAGAGCAGCCAGTTGAGGACCACCCCTTAAGATGCCACCCCCTCTTAGAGTCATCTAACACATACCCCAACCCTCCTACAGCCCCACCTTCCCCTTTCCACAGTGCTCCTGGGGCTCCTCAGGACTGCATCCTCCCTGGCCTGCAGCCACCTGAGCTAAACAAACCCATCTTTTTATTAAGGGATATTTCTCATCTTTGGTCAGCGGGCTCCAGAAAGGAAAAAGCTATTCAAGTAAAGTGTCTTATCGTTATTCTTTTCCAAGTACCCTGTTTCACAGAAGATCCCATTATAACAATAACAAAAGATAAAATTCTTAGAACATAGCGTGATAAAAAAGAAAAAGTTTATGTGAAAAAATAAGCACATACAAATAGCAAAAGGAAAAAGAAAACCAACAACTGAAAAAGAAGGATAATGAGGATATACTATGCCTATCAGATACTAAAAGACAATAGAGAAACAGTACAGTACTGGCCGGGCGCAGTGGCTCAAGCCTGTAATCCCAGCACTTTGGGAGGCCGAGACGGGTGGATCACGAGGTCAGGAGATCGAGACCATCCTGGCTAACACGGTGAAACCCCGTCTCTACTAAAAATACAAAAAAACTAGCCGGGTGAGGTGGCGGGCGCCTGTAGTCCCAGCTACTCGGGAGGCTGAGGCAGGAGAATGGCGTAAACCCGGGAGGCGGAGCTTGCAGTGAGCTGAGATCCGGCCACTGTACTCCAGTCCGGGCGACAGAGCGAGACTCCGCCTCAAAAAAAAAAAAAAAAAAAAAGAAACAGTACAGTACTAATGCATTAATAGAAGAACCAATGGAAAATAACAGAAATCCCAAAATGACCCTAAACACCATATACCTAAGGAAATTCAGTTAATGATTTTACTGGCATCTCCAGTTGATGGGGAAAGACAGTTGCAATGGTTAATTTTACACGTGATCTTGGAAGGTACTGTAAGTGAAATTAACAATTTCAACTGGAGACTCTGAGAACAACAGATTGCTCTCCATAATGTGGGTGGGCCTTATCCATTTAGTTTGAAGGCCTAACTAGAATCAAAAGACCAGCCCCATCTAAGCAAGAAGGAATTATCCAGCAAGCTGCCTTTGACTTCATCAGACCATCGGCTCACCACCTGCCAGTCTATACTGCAGGTTTCGGAAATGCAAAACTCCGTAAGCATATGAGCCAATTCCTTATAATAAATCTCCGCGCGTGTGTGTCCACACGCACGCACGTGTGAGCACAATTGATTCTATTCTATTATTCTATTCTATTGATTCCTCCTCTGGAGCTAATAACTCATATTACAGACAAAGGCCCAGTCTCCCTAATATACAAAGGGTTTTTAAAATTATTTTTAAAGACCAACAACTGAAGAGAGAAAATTCAAAATAAAAATATATAAATTTACAGTTCTGGAGATAGGAAACACAAATGCTTTTAAATACACAAGACAACACTCAACATTACTCATAACAAGATAAATGTAAACTAAAACTATATGCTTAGAAAAAGAAGTGTTTCAGATTTTGGGATACTTGCATATACACAAACGAGATATCTTAGAGATGGAACCCAAGACTAAACATTCATTATGTTTCAAATGTGTCTTATATATATGGCCTGAAGGCAATTTTATGCAATATTTTAAAATAACTGTGCGACTGAAACGATGTTTTACATGTGTTTTGACTGTGACCCATCACATGAGGCCAGGTATGGAATTTTCCACTTGCGGGTTCATGTTGGCACCCAGAAAGTTTCAGATTTTATAGCATTTCATATTTCAGACATTGGGATTTAGAATGCTCAATATGTACCAGATTGGCAAAAATCCAGAAGCTTTGTAAAACCATGCTACTAACACATAAGTAGGAAGAGTCCTCTCATGTGCAGATAGGAGTGTGAATTGGCTACAACCTGCAATACCCACTGGGAATGCAAATGCACATACCCTTTGCCCAGCACTGTGGCTTCCTGAATTCATCCTGCAGACATTACTGCCCGCTTATGAAACAAATCAATAAAATAATGATAGTAATAATCAAAGCATAAGATAGACTGAAACTAAGCACATTAAAATAATATTCATTAAGATTTTACCTGTAGGATGCTTTAAATATTTAAATATGAAAGATATTAAACAACTAATTGCCATGTGCTGGAAGTCATCAGTGAATAGTTTTTAAAGGAAGTAAATTTTGAGCTTGGTCTTGAAGAAAATGACAGGCATTCAGAATCCTTAATCAAATTGGTTTTATGATCAGAGATTCATTTCAGCATACTACAGTCAAATGAGTAATATAATTTATCTATTGAGTCCTTAAATTTTGATGACATGACAAAACACTCTGGGTCTACAGATATGTTCAATAAGGCTCTGAAAGCCCCTTGAAAAAGGTTATAACTTCATCAAAACTCCAGATACCAGCCTCTCTCATCTAAAAAGAAATTATATTAAAGTGTTTTAAAATTTTCATATACTTTAATAAAAGACTTGACCAGGTAACTATGAAATGATGTACATTCCTACTGCTACAAACCCCATATGTTACCACATTTTTTTTTTGCAACAGAGTCTTGCTCTGTTGCAAGGCTGGTGTGCAGTGGAGCGATCCCGGCTCACTGCAACCTCTGCCTCCCGGGTTCAAGCTTTTAAAAACATGTATGTGAAAACAAGACTGTACTGGGTCTCAAATCCTAGCTGTTGTTTTAACATGTTTTGCTTAGAGTCATAAACTCTGTTCAGAATTCTCTGGTAAGTCACATGGAAGTAGACTCCAAAAAACCCAAGAAAATATTTAAGAAACCAGCCAAATTGATTAAAATTAAGCTCCATAAATTTATTTATATTGCTTAATATCCACGATCTATTCAAGCCACAAAAGAAGTCCTTCAAAGAGGAAAAAGTCGGTGCTACGTGTCCATCTTCTCTTTGCTACCTCACCACACAAAAGAGAAGGAAGAAAGTATTAAAATGGAAAACTATATATATGTGTGTGTGTGTGTGTGTGTGTGTGTGTGTGTGTGTGTGTGTATATATATATATATATATACTTTTTTTTTTTTTTTTTTTTTGAGACAGTCTCGCTTAGTCGCCCAGGCTGGAGTGCAGTGGCGCAATCTCGGCTCACTGCAAGCTCCACCTCCTGGGTTCACGCCATTCTCCAGCCTCAGCCTGCCGAGTAGCTGGGACTACAGGCACTCACAACCATGCCTGGCTAATTTTTTGTATTTTTAGCAAAGACAGGGTTTCACCGTGTTAGCCAGGATGGTCTCGATCTCCTGACCTCGTGATCCACCCGCCTCCAGCCTCCCAAAGTGCTGGGATTATAGGCATGAGCCACCGCGCCCAGTCAGAAAATTTTATTTTGATGCTTATGATTGGATGTGCTATGAACATTTTATCTGGATTCAGAGTAAGAGTCCCTCACTCACTACTCCTTTTCACGTCACTCATGAGTGACAGTCTCTAAAACATAAGGAAACTGAATCATTTTATCAAATAACATATATACTATTTTTCTACAAATTCTGTAAACTGAAATATATAACCCAATAACCTAAAAGAGTATTTAATGAGACTAATTTAAACTAGAAACTGCTTGACATATTTAAAGTACATGATTCCAATTAGTATTTTAATATATTGCAACTGAAGTGAATATCTACTTATAAGCCAGTTTAAAGAGAATAACACAGTCAAAGGCAACAATGTTTTCACACAGTAACACTTACCATTAAAACAAAACAAAACAAAACAAAGGTCAAGATAAAAATACCATGCATGTACCAACTAGAAGGATTAAATAATTGATAAAATCCTTCTCCTGAATAAGCCTTAACAAAGTGGCAGAGTGCTTTCTTGAAAGGTTCAGAACACAAATGACAGGGAACAAGTAATGACTGATACTTTCTACTGCCACTAACCAATAATGCAAACAGCTATTAAACCAGTCATTCTTCTCACCCTCCAATCTCAGAAGGGGAAAAGACAGAGGGAGAGATGGAGTTAGATTAGGTTATAGCTGTGCATTTTCTCAAAACTAATTTTTTTTCCACTGAGAATATAATTTTTAATAAAGGACAGGAAGATGTTTCAGAACCGGGTCTGCCTTGGTGGAGAAAACAGGGCCCTGCGGGCCAGTGCGCTATGCTCACCTGCTGCGGCTGGTACCTCTGCTGGGACTGGGACGGCAGATACTGCGCCTGGGGTGGGAGGTGCGGGGGCTGTGGCTGCTGGCTGTAATATGGCTGTTGGCCCTGTTGGCAGTAACCACTCACACCTTGCTGTCCATACTGAGGAGGCATCTGTCAAAAAGTCAAGCAAAGCAAATGAGAAAGTCAAAATGTACAATTAAATGAAATTGAATATGGTTTTAATTTGGCAACATGAAGGGGGTTCTCTGCTAAGCAACTAAACTCAATATTTGTAATCCTCTCTTCATTAGACAAATTGACATGCTGCTTTCTATTCACATACTATCAATGAAGCCAAAAGGCAATCTGACTTTGCCTTTAAAAACCATCATATTCTATCAGACAGAAACTATTGAATAATACCATAAAGACGGAGTAGGGAGGAAGTGCTAAATACTGAGACTAAAAAATAGCCTCTACTAAGAAAGAGAAGCATGATATGAAATCCATTCCCACGTAACAGTGAAAATTAAAATGAACTCAAACAGTCCAGGTTAACTCAGTAATACTTTATAGGAGGCTTGTGGTTGGGATGCTTTATTATGGTATATGTTTGTTGCTAAGTTCAGAATAAAAAAGTGAGAATATACCAACTGCCTTTACAGCACATATATACCAGTTAAATTATCAATTTTATTTACTATTTTTGCTAAGGATGGCATTTTCTTAGTTGATAAAACAGGTAACAATGTAAAGCAAGGCGTACAACAGTGTAAATACCAGAGGTATAGAGACAAAAATGGCCTCAACCAATCTTCTCCATCTCTAATTTACATCAGCCTAAAAATGCCTGAAAGCATTGTTTAGAGGAAAATCCTTCCTCATGCAATAAATATACCATGGATAGTATTTTTGAATTTTTTTAAATGAGAAATCTATTGCCTTTTTCTGTAATTTCAAGAGAGAGCAGGAAAGGAAAAGAAAAACAAGATATCAGGACAGCAAAATGCACTCTAGAGATACGAATGGCAAAGTCATTTTGTTTCATACCACAATACGGCCCATTGGAGAACTTCAAGAACTGGAGCCCCATAAGCAGACACACTTAACAAATTAATGATGAGCACCAGATACACACCTAAAACCCAACTCCACTATAGAAATGCTGAATGAGGAAACAGATGAAATGGTAAAGGATGAAAAGAGAAAAACATTTAGCCTCTCAGAAAAATCAGCACAGTAATTCCTAACACATACAGTGGGGTAACAGGGGGAAAAAATGAAAAAGTTAAAGTTCCTATATTTCTTTAAATCCAGTCCAGATTATTTTCAAGATCTACCAAAGAGGATGAGAATAAATGTGACCACAATGTCTCACAGTGCCTCTCATCACACAGAGCCTAAGTTGTTGGAGCAGAAAAGTCTGCATTGAAAGCCATTTAACAGCACAGTTGAATTTTTTGCTTTTATTTATTTTACAGCTTGATATCTCATAATGAATGTATGTCCCTGCCATAAGCCAAGCCAACGAATTTCCATAAAATACAACTCCACATGCTAGAATACCATATACCACTACAACACACATCCTTCCGTTCAACACCCATATGTTTGATTTGATATCTAATACTATATTTCACACAAGCATCTTTGCAGTTTGATTTAAAGCAGTTAGGATAACACTTCTGCCAGTGTTAAAATGACTGTAAAGCTCAGTCAACACAGCCAGCAACTCCCCTATGAATTGCGCTTTAATATGTTGACTTTCTGGTTACAGAAACCCTCACACACAATATGGAAGTGTTGTTTGGGGAGGGGGGCGCTGTTTTCTAAGCAAGACAACAACAGGACAGATTGCAGGAACCTACTAACACTAGAGCAGCCACAAGCTGACTAGAATTTTTTACTACCTAGTCCAGCTCCAGGAAGTTTGGGTGCAGGGTGTGGGGCAAGGAGGAGGACAGGTGGGCACAGTGGAAATCTTCAATGGAGCACCCACCTACAGAACTGAGCAAACTGAGACCTGGGTGCCCCCAAATATGCTCCTCCACAATTAAAACCAATGTGCTCTCCTTTCAGACACATGGCTCATTCATCCATTTAGGACCAACTTCACTGGCACCCACCTTCTGTGAGCATGGGCTGAGGAAATTTGGAACAGCACAGAGGGGCTCTCCCTGAGACCTGGGGCCCAGTGCCAACCAACTGGACCCGGTCAGCTGTCCTTCAATGGGAGCCGTGACGGGACAGATTGCTCAACTCTAGTTTACCCAAAGAATCTTTGGGTTCGAAATACATGGACTCTAAGTCCAATTCACTTTGCACGTGAGTTGTGTGAATATGGTCAATCACGTGACTCTGCCTTACATCTCCAACTGCCTTCCTAAGTCATGTGGATGCCCTGCCCAGTCCCACCTGGAAGTCTATACAGGTGCCATTAAGACTTATTAAACTAGAAGTTGTAGTGCTGTCTGTAAAATATTAATTATTTCCTAAATGTTACCTCTAAAAACCAGTTTCTCAATTAGAATACCCCAGCTGACTGAAGCTGAAGTCTAACTCTTTTTTGTTTGCTTGCTTGTTTGTTTTTTTAAGACAGAATTTTGCTCTTGTTGCCCAGGCTGGAGTGCAATGGAGCGATCTCAGCTCACTACAACCTCTGCCTTTCGAGTTCAAGCAATTCTCCTGCCTCAACTTCCCGAGTGGCTGGGATTACAGTCATGCACCACCATGCCCGGCTAATTTTATATTTTTAGTAGAGACAGGGTTTCTCCATGCTGGTCAGGCTGGTCTCGAACTCCCAACCTCAGGTGATCTGCCCATGTCAGCCTCCCAAAGTGCTGGGATTACAGATGTGAGTCACCACACCCGGCCTAAAATCTAACTCTTTAATGATCATTATTGTTTGTGTGTTAATGCACTCAGATGCAAGGCTTTGAAAGATCTAATATATACTGTTCAGACTTCTGAAACTAAATAGCATTATGAAACACAAATCAACAGGCTGCCCCACAAGACACAGAAGGCCCCAGAGCCTTCTGCTGGATGCTGCAGACAACAGCTCCTCTGATTTCTGGTGTCTGGGTGGCTGTCCCTCTCCTCAAAGGCCATCAGAGCATGCCAGCACTGCTCACCACTCAAGCTCAATCCCCACCCGAACCCAGTTAGGCTTCTAATGTGCTGAGGACCAAGACACCCACACACGCTGCCCACACAATGAGGGCCCAAAGGACCAATCCGTGAGGAAAGCACTTGAGCTTCACTGTCCCAAGCTTTGCAAATCCTATTCTGATTGCTGAGAGTTTCTAAATCGTTTAGTTCTTAACCATACGCAGGATAACTAAGATAACCAGACGGTTGCATGCAAGTGACATGCAACCAACAGTTACTGAGTGCCAGCCGGCACAGAGCTGGGGACACAGAGCACTGGTAGCTGAGGCAGCCCTCCCTCCCCAGTCTAACCCTAACCATGGTCATTCTCCTGCCTTGAACAACCTGATCTTATCACAGGGGAGACTGATTTAGTTATGTACTAAAACCCTTAACTACGTGTTCACGTTTTTGCTGTCTGTCCTCATCACTAGAATATAAGCTCCTGGAAGAGGATCTGAGCGTCAACAAATACTATTGAATGGTAAGTAAGTACTGTTCAATGATTACTAAAGCAAGCTATTATTATATGAAAAATTTTAACAAATCAAGGAACACATTATAATATGGAGATCTCTTGACTACCCAAATCTGACACACGTGTTCAGCTTCATCTACAGCCACTGAACGGTACACTAACAATAGCACGGTGTCCTTGGACAAAAACCGCTAGCCCACAGAAGTCCTGACTGTCCAGCGCATGCTTTGCCTTGAACACAGTTCTAACAATACATATATATTTTGAACCTGCAAAACTGAACTAAATGGAGATCTCAAAAAAAATGCCTCGGATCAGAACGTTTCCATTTGTTATTTAAAAATAAGAATCTGGTGGGGCACGGTGGCTAAAGCTTATAATCCCAGCACTTTGGGAGGCCAGGGTAGGCAGATCACCTGAGGTCAGGAGTTCCAAACCAGCCTGGGCAACATGGCGAAACTCCGTCTCTACTAAAAATACAAAAATTAGCCAGGCATGGTGGCGCACAACTGTAATCCCAGCTACTAGGGAGGCTGAGGCAGGAAAATCGCTTGAACCTGGGAGGTGGAGGTCACAGTGAGTCGAGATCGCTCCAGTGCACTCCAGCCTGGGCGACAGAGCAAGACTCTGTCACAAATAAGAAGAAGAAGAAAAGAAGAAAAAGAATTTGTTTCACTCATTTCTAAATAAAGACCTTTAAGACATGAACACACACAACAACAAAAAATTTATAGCTAAAAATGATTCACTTAAATATTTATTTTAGAAAATTAACCTAATAGTCAGGAGATCGAGACCATCCTGGCTAACACGGTGAAACCCCGTCTCTACTAAAAAAAATACAAAAAAACTAGCAGGGCGAGGTGGCGGGCGCCTGTAGTCCCAGCTACTCGGGAGGCTGAGGCAGGAGAATGGCGTAAACCCGGGAGGTGGAGCTTGCAGTGAGCCGAGATCCGGCCACTGCACTCCAGCCTGGGCGACGACTCCGTCTCCAAAAAAAAAAAAAAAAAAAAGAAAATTAACCCAATAAAGAACACAAGTACTACCTTCCACATTTCTGTATCATGTTGGATATGCAGGGTCAGGACTCATTTTTCATTTCACCATACCCTGAACTTTTTGCTCATCCTCCAAAATTAATGAAATGACCAAAGGTTACCCTCTCCCCTTTTTTCCTTCTAAAGAAGTTTGTTTTTGTTTTGTTTGAGATAGAGTCTCACTCTGTTGCCAGGCTGGAGTGCAGTGGCGTGATCTCAGTTCACTGCAACCTTTGCCTCCCGGGTTCAAGTGATTCTCCTGCCTCAGCCTCCCAAGTAGCTGGGACTATAGGCACCCGCCCTCATGCCCATGCCCAGGTAATTTTTGTATTTTTAGTAGAGACAGGGTTTCACCATGTAGGCCAGGATGGTATCAATCTCTTGACTTCGTAATCCGCCCACCTCAGCCTCCCAAAGTGCTGAGATTACAGGTGAGAGCTGCCGCGTACATTGTTTTTTTTAATTAATTAATTTATTATTATTATTATTATTATTATTACTATTGAGACGGAGTTTTGTTCTTGTTGTCCAGGCTGGAGTGCAGTTGTGTGATCTTGGCTCACTGCAACCTCTGCCTCTCGGATTCAGGCAGTTCTCCTGTCTCAGCCTCCCAAGTAGCTGGGATTGCAGGTGCGTGACACCACGCCTAGCTAATTTATGTATTGTTAGCAGAGACAGGTTTCATCATATGGGTCAGGCTGGTCTCGAACTCCTGACCTCAGGTGATCCACCTGCCTTGGCCTCCCAAAATGGTGGGATTAGAGGCATGAGCTACTGCGCCCAGCCTAAAGAAGTTTTAGAGAGCAGTTTCCTACTAGGTTTAAAGGTACACTGACCCCACGACCCGGCCATGTACCTTGTAAGTATACACCCATGAAACACGCATGTTCCAGGAAGGATATTCAATGCAGTCCTGTCTACTACAATTGACAGAAGAGGACAAAATCTAACTCTAGGACAGGTGGTAAAGTGGAAAAGTTAACTTTGCTATAGGCACACAATTAAATGTATACAGGAGTAAAAAGGAAGGAGTAAGACATCACACATCAAAATGGTTCAAAACTAAAAAATACAATGTTGAGTTTAAAAAGAAAGCAACAAAAAGTTAATGCAGTATCATACCATTTGTATAAAATTTTAATACATAAGATATTAGTGTATACTGTTTATAAACACACATATAGCAAAAGTATAGAAACATGCATTGAAAAGGATTGGGGATGATGGGGCGTGGCTTCAGCCGTGCTTTGCTCCTTTACAAAAATAAAGATGTGAAGCAAATTGGGTAAAATGTTATTTTTATACCTGTATATAATTTTATATACATATATTTATATATATGTATACACACACACCTGTATATACTTTATGTGTAATTACACAAGTGTGTCTGTTATATTTGCTTCTGTAATTTTCTATAAGCCTAAATTATTTCACAATTTTCCACTTTTACAATAAAGATTTTGCCTCCACCCCAGTCGACCTCCTCCCAAAAAGAGGTGGCCCTGGGAAGCTTAAGCATTCACACAAGGCAGGAGGGGACACCCCAGGAGGTGTCCTTCTGAGAAAAGCGAGCTCAAAGGCCAAGTCCCTGACTACAAGACCAGATGCTCCAATCACTCCCAGGCCTTTCACCTAGGACGCTCCAGGCCATGGCTCTTCTGAGTTCTGGTGTCTGAGTGGCTGTTCCTCTCCTCACAAGCCATCAGGGCATTCAGGACAGAACTAGGAGGAAGCCTTCATTATGGTCTCCTCCCAAGGGAAAGAAGTGTCCTGTAGGTTGGTGAATCTCTAACAGATAGAACTTTACGCCAGCATTTCCCTAAGGGTCACTAATTTCCCTATGGGTCCTGCAAGGTACACTAATTCTATAGAATATCACACAGAAATGAGTTCTGTAATTTAAAAAAGTTTTTAAAATAAATATACTATAAAAAGAAAACATACCATATCATCACACTAAAGGACATGTGAAATCCTTAAAAAGTCTGGAAACCTGTCCACCTTTACATCCAAGATTTCTCCAACTCATTAGACCACTGAACACTACGACACCACTGGACTGTCCACTGCACAGGACAGGCCTTTGCTGGTTTAGTTCATCACTGTATTCAGCACGCCTGTCCGGTACTAAGAGCTCGGTGAATGTCTGTTGACTGAACTTCCTGAAATCACACACCATAGTCAATGGAAACGTTAAGAGCTGCTGCCTTGCACTAAATGAATCCAGTCCAGTTCTATCTCTTGGAAAGCACAGAAAAACACTGGAACAGATATTAGAACCTCCTCGATGTGAGCTTTGAAGTTATGATACTAAAACACCCCCCAGTTTCTATCATGGATCTGGTGCCTCTGAATATCTCAATCTACTTAGGTTGTCAGTTTGTTGCTCCTTTTGGAGGAAGACAATCTATGAACAAAAGAAATACTTGGCATTGTCCTAAACTTATCAGAGACACATTCAAGGTGGTGAAAACTCCCCGCTACTGAATTCTAACATGCTACTTTTTTGCTATGTAATAGAATGAGTACCTTTCTCCTTGTCTTCAATGTCTAAAGACTTCAATTTTTAATTGTGCTAAAATATACACAAAATTGACCATTTTAACCATTTTAAGTACACAGCTCAATGATGTATAAGTACATTCACACTGTTGGCCAACCATCACCACCATCCTTTTCCAGGATTTCATCATCCAAAACGGAAACTGCGCCCTGGAAATAACAACTCCACATTCTGTTCCCCACCCCAACCCCCGGCAAGCACTATTATACTTTCTGACTCTATGAATTTGGTTAGTCTTGCTATCTCACATAGGCAGAATCACACAATATTAGTTCCTCTGTGTCTGACTTATTTTGTGTCTGAGTTAGCATAATGTATTCAAGGTTCATCCATGTTGTGGATGTATCATGTTTCATTTTGTTTTAAGGCTACGGAATGTATACAGCATAACTGTTTATCCACTCACCCACGGATAAACACTGGGCTGTTTTCAACTTTGGGGTAATGTGAAAAATGTTGCTCTGAATAGGGGTTTACAGATAACTGGTCGAATCGTTTTTACGTCTTGGGGTACATTCCCAGAAGTGGGATTGCTGGAGTATACGGTAATTCTCTGTTTAATTTTTTGAGAACTATCATAGTGTTTCTCACAGTGGCTACACCATTTTACACTCCCACCAACATGACATAAGGGTTCCAATTTCTCCATATCCTTGACAACATTTGGTATTTTCTGGATTTTTCTTAATATTAAGTATCAGCTGTACTAATACTGGGGGTGAAGTGATAACATACTCATTGTGAAATATGAAATTTCTCTGATCATCAGTGCTATTGAGTATCTTTTCGTGTGCTTATTGGCCATGTATGTATCTTCTTTGGAAAAATGTTTATTCAAGTCCTTTGCCATTTTTTTAAATTGGGTTATTTGTTTTGTTGTTGATAGGAGTGTTTTATATAGATATTAATCCCTTATCAGATACATGATTTGCAAATATTTTCTCCTGTTCTGTGGGTTATACCTTTTCACTCTTATCCTTTGATGCTCAGAAGTTTTTTTTTTTTTTTTTTTTGAGACAGAGTCTCGCTCTGTCGCCCAGGCTGGAGTGCAGTGGCCGGATCTCTCCCGGGTTTACGCCATTCTCCTGCCTCAGCCTCCCGAGTAGCTGGGACTACAGGCGCCCACCACCTCGCCCGGCTAGTTTTTTGTATTTTTTAGTAGAGACAGGGTTTCACTGTGTTAGCCAGGATGGTCTCGATCTCCTGACCTCGTGATCCGCCCGTCTCCGCCTCCCAAAGTGCTGGGATTACAGGCTTGAGCCACCGCGCCCGGCGATGCTCAAAAGATTTTAAAACTTTGAAGTACTCCAGTTTGTCCTTTCTTTTGTTGCCTATGCTTTTGGTGTCATATCCAAGGAATAATTACCAAATCCAGTGCCAAACTTTTCCCCTGTTTTAAGAGTTTTTTATAGCCGGGCACAGTGGCTCATGCCTGTAAACCTAGCTCTTTGGGAGGCCGAGGCAGGTGGATCCTTTGAGGTCAGGAATTCAAGACCAGCTTGGCCAATGTGGTGAAAATACAAAAATCAGCCAGGTGTGGTGGTGAGTGCCTGTGATCCCAGCTGCTCGGGAGGCCGAGGCAGGAGAATCACATGAACCCGGGAGGCGGAGGTTGCAGTGAGCCGAGATCGCACCATTGCACTCCAGCCTGGGTGACAGAGCAAGACTTCGTCTCAAAAAGAAAAAAAAAAGAGTTTTATAGCTTTAAGCTCTTACACACTTAGGTGTATGATAGATTATTAGTTAATTTTTATATATAGTATAAGGTAAAGTGTCCAATTTTATTCTTTTGAAAGACTTATTGTTTTTATTCTACACAATTTTCACATCAGCTTTGGGTCTTTTTGTTTTAAGATGTACGGGTTGGTATTTACACATCCATTAAGAACTATTTTCTGAAAAGAACTACAGTAAATGTATACATTCATAACACACTGTATGGTCTGTCTGCATGAAATTCAAAATCAGGCAAAATCAACTTATTGTGACAGAAATTGTAACAATGATTGTGGGATATGGGGTCCGGCTGGAAAGAGACATGAGAGAATTTTCTAGAAGTGATGGAAATACTCTAATTAGGATGATGGTATCCTAGATGTACATAATTGTCAAAACTCACTGAACTGTATGTTTAAGATTTAGGCATTTTAATGGATATAAATAATAGCTTTAAAATATTGGTGGAATATGTATATATACTTAATACAGAAGTCTAAACTGTTCACCTCCATTTTTATCATTCTGTAACACACATTTTAACACATTTATGCTTAAATCATCCTTGCCTTTAGACCTAGATGTAAATTTTGGTTCATAATTAATGACTGCTCCTAGATGCTTATCAGTGAGTTTTTATGTTTTCATTTTACATAATCCAAAATATTACAGAGCAACAGGGCAAACTGAAATGATCATGGTGAATATACAAAGTAAAATATGTAAGGTAAGTCACAATATGTATAGAAACAATATTCCTTTAACCCAAAATTCTACTTTTGGGAATTTATCTTAAGAAAAAGTATGAGGCCGGGTGTGGTGGCTCACACCTGTCACTTTGGGAGGCCGTGGCAGCCGGATCACAAGGTCAAGAAATAGAGACCATCCTGGCCAACATGGTGAAACCCCGTCTCTACTAAAAATACAAAAAAAAAAAAAAAAAAAAATTAGCTGGGCACGGTGGCACACACCTGCAGTCCAGCTACTCAGGAGGCTAAGGCAGGAGGATTGCTTGAACTGGGGAGGCAGAGGTTGCAGTGAGCCAAGATCACGCCACTGCACTCCAGGCTGGGGGACAGTGCGAGACTCTGTCTCAAAAAAAAAGAAAGAAAGAAAAGAAAAGAAAAAGTATGAAACAAGTATGCAAAGACACGTGTATATCAAGGAGTTTACTGCAGCTCCACTCAAAAATAGGGCAACAGCCTAAATGTTTAAATGTCCATCAATAACGAATTAGATTGAGAGGAAAAAAAAAAAAAGCAGAGGTGAGGTTTCAATAAAATACTCTAGAGCCATTGAAAATAACAATTATCATTTTACATTAATAACAAAAAGTTCTGTCCTTATATTATTGAGGTGAGGTTTAAAGATAGCAGGCTACAAAATCATATGTAGTATAATGTTATTTTTGAATGTGAAAATCTGTGTGTGGTATAAAGAATTAACAGCCTCAAAGAATATATACCAAAATCACTCCCTAAACCAACTCTGTTTTTCATGAATCTAGAACAAAATGAAATTTATTTAGGATTATTTATTGCTGCTGTCTTTCTAAGAGTTATCAAAAAGTATATTATAACAATTTATCTTAAACAGAAGAAAGCTCCTTAATTTTTATGTGTTTGTTTTTCATCACAGATTTGAACCCCTCCAGGTAAATTCTACAAAATGGGAAAGCAAAAAGCAGAAGAAAAATCTTAAGTCCACAACAGCTCCATTCACATGTGGCAAATCCTGTTGGCTCCTGATTTCATAGGAAGATCAAACACCATTTTTCATGCATAAGAGACCGACTGAAAATTCCCCACAGCAAGGAATTCAGATGCTAAGCTGATGCGTGGTTGAACCAATTGCATGAGGAAATTTTATTATGTCAACATGTCCAGTCAAAAATAATGTGCTAGAAGGTAATAAAGTTTACAAGGTCAAGATCTTACAACTGCTCGACATTCCACAGTCCCAAATGAGACTTCTGAACAACTTAGGTGCCTTTTTTTCCCCCACTTTCTTATTTTAAGAAGAAAAATAAATCTTGTCCTTAGTCTTGTCTAAGGAAAAAACAAACAACAACAACAAAAAAAAACTCCACAATTTCCTGAAATTCATCTTTCATCCTTGAAAAATGAGAAATAGTCAACAAATGTATATTGAGCACTTACTGTATGCACGGTACACTAAAGCTAAGTTCCTTCCAATTTTATCTGGCTTCTCTTGACTAACAGGAAAAAGACGACTCAGGATGAGAAAGAAGTTAGCAAAGTATACAAAAGGGTCAAGCAGTATCTCACACTGCAGAATGGGCTACCTGACCACCCTCACTCACAAGCTGAGTTCATGGCTCTCACGTTGCTCTGAAGTCCATTGTGTTCTGGTCTGGGCCCTGGTTCCTTCCTAACAGGTAACTTCTGGGCCATAAACACTGCCAGTTTTTAACAGGCTTTCTGAAACCAGCACATCTGGGATAATTTAACCCTCCCCACTAGCTTAGAAATTTTAAAAAATTCATATGGTAAAACAGATTTACCTTTTCTGATTTGGGAAACATTGAAAAGTTCTCATTTTTATCAGTAACAAGTCTTTTGCTGTGACAAATTTTTTATAAAACTTAAAAGGGTACACGATAGAAGATTATAAAGACATACACATACAATCCCTCTTGGATTTCTTTACAATTACTAGTTGCCTACAAAATCTCACTGCTTATTGTAAGTTCAGCTGCTCTATATTTAGTAAATCACAGCCTCAGTGAATAGCAGGTCCGACCAATGTTCTGCAGAGTGAACATTCCATATAGCTGTGGGAACTAAATGCCTCTCGTGTAGTGCCTCTCGTGACCTCAATTTCCAGAAGTCAGGGATATGTCCTGAGCAGCCTTTATTTCCTCTTAATAACCAGTATGAATCTATTATCCATGAATTTATTTATACACTTCTTAAATTAATTTATATTTCCAGTTCAGGCTATCTCTTTAGGGTAACAAGCTCTGCCACGTTATTATCCACTTTGCAAAGTGGCACATCCTTTAGTTTGCATGAAATTAACTCCTTCAAGCTTCAAGGAGTGTTGCCTAACTCTTGTACATAGAATTTGATTAACAAACGTATGATCAACCAATGCAAGTCAATTATATCAGCCCAAAGCCTTTTTTCTTTTTTAACTATATCAAAAATTCCTTGCCAACTACTGTCCATGCCACTCTGTCCCTTGATTCTTTTCCTTGCCCTATCTAAACTGCTGTCACCCCGTTCGCCTTTATTGTGAAACAGCAGCTAGAATAGCACAAACGATCCCAAAGGCACAGCAAGCACAGCTGTACACAAGAGTGAGATCACTTTTCGAGGTGCCTGTAAAAAGAAATCTCTGGTATACACATTTTGTATTCTCCTCTCCCACCGAACTACAGATGTTTTCACCTTTCTTTCCAGGTCAGCCAATTAGAGGAGATTTTATTTAAGTATTCATAAAATGCAGGCATTCACTGGCAGTAAAATGCTTCCTCTCATTTACAACCAGTGTTGAACTAAAGTCTTACTGTACACAAAATTAACACACAAGTGTATAATTGTAGTTTTATGCTCAAGTGCCCTAATTACACACTTTAAAACACTTTCTTCCTGAGGATCCAATCGAGGGCATTCGATATCACAGATCTATAAAGTCTACAGTGTATTTTTTGACAAAACAGAAGAGTAACAGGAAAAAATTCGCAGCTTCTGAGAGAAGAGCATGTGTTTAATACAAGGGATGACAAATTTTATTCTAAAATAGCTTTAAAAAAAACAGCATATTTCCAGTGTATACAAACTTGGTATGGTAGGAGGGTTGCCTAAGAGTTAAATAATTCATACTGCCTATTCTTGAAGAAAACAGAGCTGGCATTTTAAAATGTGGTCTTTCCTAAACTGTCACAGCAGTGAAAAATTCACCTATAAGCTTGTGTGCCTTATTGATATAACAATATAAAACAGGAAAGAATTTTTCACGGTAAAAAGCCACACTCACTTTTAATGTGGAAGCTTTGACACCTAGGGTACCAATATTTGCATTTAAAAATAAAATTTAAAAATTAGTGTTTTCCTTACCAAATATACCGTCATTTTTAAATGAGAGAATTATAACTATGGAAGTGCATCAACATGACTTCATAAAACTCTATTCCTAGGAAGGTCACAGGATCCGCGGACACAAACGAAGGGCTCAGAAGGCAATCTACAGTAACGAATGGGTCAATTCTACTCACAGAAGCAACACTTTCCTAGAAAAAGCTGAAGGAAAATAAAAAGGCTGGAGCTGCCTTGTCTCACAGGGATTTGCTTGTTTCCATCCCAAAACGCTGCCCCAGGAAAGCGCGCACGTGGTATCATTTATTTAGTAATGAGTACATCTCACTACAAAGCAATTTGGATTTTCCCTCTTTCTTGTTATATTATTGCCGAAACTGTAACTGGTAATTTTGAATCCGTGAAGGTACTCTTTGAGTTGTTTCCATTGTTTTTAATGCAAAAGGATTGCAAAATCAAAAGTCAAAACAGTCTAATAGTACTTCACACACATGTTGGAACAGCAGGGTTTTCTAATAAGACTTTAAAATAAGTGTCAGGCTACAGTATGTTCGTGTTTCTAAAAACCACCCACTTGGTCCACAAGCTCACGGTGAGGACACCATTTACTACACTGTAAAACAGAAAACACTCGGGAAGCAGAAGTGATGGGAATTACAGAGGAGCTTTTTGCTTATCTGCCCTTCTGGCCAGAGATTTCTATTTTTATAAAGCACAAAAAGAGGAGCCAAGAGCTTTACCACTTTCCTATATAAACCCAGCTGCCAAAATGAATGTGCCAAAGGGGAATTTCAGAAAATTTTAAAGAGATAACCTTTGCTGAGGCTGCAATGTCAACTTTGTAACTGCATGACTGGAACATGTGCAGTGAATCCTTGATTGAAAAGAGACTGTTCTCTTTGAGATAACTATGGGGTGGGGGCAGGGTACAGAAAATAGGATTTACCAGAAGAGGACTAGAATTTTAAAAGAGTCAACAAACAGACAAGCAACTGGCATCTTCCAGTTTGGAAGGGGAGCCTTGTAGGCAAACAGGAGGAGCAAGACCATGCACGGCAGGCCACTTTCTACCCTGAAGACTGGATACTTGCATGATAAATGCATATAAATTACTCATTCGTGTGTGGGTTTTAAATACAGCCTTTGAAATTGTTTCTTCTTTTTTTTCAAACGAAAGAATTGGGGGTGAGGTGAGATTATGCGGTTGCATTGTTACCACGTGTTAAAAGCCCTCTCTGACGGTGAGGGAGGGTGGGTGCTCCACAGCCCTTCTATATCCTTTTGCTCTTCTGGCCCCCCTCAAAATGATTTTTGTAACTAAGCTGATGAAAATAAAAGAAAATGCCAAGCCCCTCAAAAACAAAAATTCCAAAAACTGCATCAATTTAAAGCATCATCCTTTAAAAAGATACAGTCTAAGTGTTCCATGAAGATACTTCTCAGGGAGAAAATTTCCTCATTAATCTACCTTTAAAAAGATACAGTCTAAGTGTTCCATGAAGATACTTCTCAGGGAGAAAATTTCCTCATTAATCTATCTACCCCTAAATTTAAATGATGTACATGGTGAAAAACACAGCAATGGAGAAAAGTAATAGCAATGGTAATCATGCAAGAGTCCAACTTCTCCACAGACTGTCCAAGACCCAACTTGGCTCTTAAATTTCTTCCTCTGAGACTTTGGGAATCGTGTTGACTGCAAAATCCATGAACAGACAGTCCTGTGGGAAGAGCCAGCACTGGTACATTACTGGCACCCACTGCTCTCCTGAGATGGGGCTGCACACTGACACAGACTGAGACGAGGCTGCACACTAACACAGACAGGGAGGAGGCTGGGGGGTTTGTCCCTATTACCTAGGACAGGACAGGCTTCAAATGAGCATGAGTCTTCTGTCTCTTTCCTGAGTTTCAGAATGTTCTCATAACAAATGAAGAGTTTATAAATAAATAAATCTTTCTACATTAGAAGATGCTGCTACCACCAGCCCACCATTTCACAAAGCAATGATTCCTCCCCTGAATTCCGCGTGCAAAGGTAGGGTTAGTGGAGCACAAAAGCATATCAGTGGTTCAAAAACTGACTCCTTGCAGCTTGTTCCCTGGATCATAGTTTGAGTTGGGGTAAAGGGAAGGGATGAAGAGATGCTCAAAAATATATCCAGGACACAGTCCACATATTGCTGGATCAATGAGCTGTTGCTTTCAATAAAAAAAAAATGTATCAATTCCCTCCCTCTTTGGAAGGCTCAGCACAGTTACACATTATCAAGAACTACTTTATTTTATTAAAAACACTTCTAGAACTGGAAAAGACTTTGAAAGGCCACTGGTTCAACTCTGTCCTTTTTATGGTCAAGAGCTAGGAAACCTGCACCATTTCACCCAGTAGTCACAAACGGAAGTGCCCATTCCACTCTCCCACAAGGCTCAGTCATTAAATGGAAGTGAAAGGTGGAGGAAGCAAACAGCCACTCAGACTGGGACAAGAGAGGCAAGGACACTTTGGAGGCCATGCTGTGTCCCAGGAGAGCAGTACGGGGTCAGGCACGGGGAGCCCAGAGGATACAAGAGAGCTGGCAGGGGTGGGAAAAGAAGCTGGACAGAGGAAAGAAGCCTGCAAAGCACAAACATTTCTTTAAAAACTAAAAACTAAACCTAAAAAAGTTTTAAAAACTAAAATTGTTAGCCAGGCATGGTGACAGGTGCCTGGAATCCCAGCTACTTCAGAGGCCGAGGCAAGAGAATCGCTTAAACCCAGGAGGCAGAGATTGCAGTGAGCCGAGATCACACCATTGCACTCCAGCCTGGGCGATAAGAACAAAACTCAAAACAAACAAACAAGAACAACCACACTAAAACTGTAAAATCTGTGTAGTTGAGATTAATTTAGGAAGTATCCGTAGAATGTCCCTTATCTGAAATGCTCGGGATCAGAAGTGTCTTGGACTTCAAGCTTTTTCAAACTTTGAGATATCTGCATTACATAATTGCTGGTTGAGCATCTCTAACCCAAAAATCCAAACCCTTAGATGCTCCAATAAGCATCTCCTCTGAGCATCTCATCAGTACTCAAAAAGTTTAGGATTTTGGCGCGTTTCTAATTTCGGATTTTCAGATGAGGGATACTCAACCTGTACGATATTAGCATACAAAATTTCTACCAACACAGACACTGTAAGTTCTAGGCACAAGTGGGAAGGGGAGACTTCATTGTGAGTCATTTAGCACATAAACTTAACTTACATGATAAACTTGTGATACCAGGCAATAAACAAGAACTCCATTTTAAAGCTGTAGGGATATGAAGAAATGATGCTTTGGATAAAGTATCAAAGTCCTTGAAATATCAACATATTTCAAAGTAAATGTTTATATAAAAAGACGATAATTCAGTTATTTCCCTTGAGAAAAACAATCTGCAACTTTTAAAATTTCATCAGGTGGAAAATGTAACAAGTAGTCCTAAAAGATTGGTCAGAAAAAAATATAGGAGGTTGACATTTTAAAATCAGTAACAGAAAGACACCCGGGCCAGGCAGGAGAAAGGGAAGAGGACTTACGGAACGTAGAATTTTCAGCACATTAAATGTCTCACTTCTTTCCATTGCCTCCTCGTTTTATATTTACAAACCATTAAAATTAGGCATCCTAAACTATACATTTTGAAAATCAATAAATAATCATGATACTTACCCTCCTCAAACCAATACTTCAACATGGATATATTCTGATTGTCCATTCTAAGCACCTCTGAGGTTAAGTCAATAGACTTCAGTGAAGCCATTTCACTGTTTTGGACATTAACTGGTATAAATACCTGTCTTAAGATAGAACCCTCCAAAACATAAAAGGATAACTGGGCCAAAATATTTTAGTTCTGAAATTAGATCATATTCCAATTATACTTTATTTTAGCTATATTACCATTAGAAGGTAAAGCCCGGTTTCAAACAGTATCTTACAATGATTTTCATTTTAATAAATACTTTAAATTTAAAAGATACATTGTATATGTTATAGGGAAACATGATTTCCAACTATTCATTTGACATATTTAGTTTCCTTTCAAAAATGTTTCTTACAAGAACAATGAAAGTTTATCCTAGCAGCAACACTGTAGTCAGGAAGGATTTCCCTGAGCTCAAGACAAGGTACAAGGAATTGGGGGAAAATCATAATATTTTCTGACCAGAGATACTACATTCCACAATCACTCAACAATCGTTTAAAACCTACAGCTATTTCTTACTGCCAGAAAAAAGAATTAGCAACACTAGTATCTGGGCATTCGGTGGTTCCTGAATCTCAGAACCTTTTTCCAATGCACTTCACTCCCCAAACTAGTGGTAGCTTAATAATCCTAGAAACACCGTGGCCACCCCCTTAGCAGACACGTGGTGACTGTACAGCATCCAGGAAAAACCAACTGTTGGGGTTTGGGTGCTCCATCCTTACACCTCCTAATCCTCCCGGACGGAACACCCATCTACACAAGGCCCTCCAGGTGGCCACCTTACCCTTACCTGCTTGAGCCTTACTGGGAAGGCACACTGCTTAGGAGGCAAAGACCTGCAAGAAATAGAGAAGACCTGCTGTGCAACTGGCAAATCACTTAGCTTTGGTTTCAGTTTTTCATTAGGTTGTCCGGGAAATAGACCATGTTCTAAATCTACTTTAACTGAACTACCAAAAAAAAAAATTCTTAAATTATCATTAGAAGGAAAAAGGGAGAGGGGAATCAAAGGAGATTAAAAAATACCAAAAGTTAATTACAGTAACGGCTGTCAAATGTTTTGACTCCAATTTGGAGGAAGAAACATATTTTATGTCAAAACCTTGGACACAGAGGACACTCGCTGCATGTGCTACATTTGTATCTTCTACTCTTTGTATCAAATTCCTTCCATTAAAAACATTTCTAGTTGCAGCCTAATACATTACTTTCATGCTCCCATTAATTAGTCATAATCAGCAATTTAGAAAACACTGCATTAGGGCACGATATTTTTTTTTCCCAGAGAATCTCAAAGAAAACAGTTCCAAGTGATACTGCATCAGAATAAATGAGGGTCCAGCAATTCTGGCTCCTGAAATGCCTCCTCCCTGACCTACAGATGTTGTTGATACAAAATGCCATTGCCAGAGAAAGAGAACTTACTGCTGGTCTGAGTAGGCTGAAAAGCCAGAGCCGGTCAACAGGAAACCCCCACACAGGAGGAGGGCAAACACCAACAGAACAGGTAACAGCCTACCTGCAGCACCTCCAGCACCTGCCTCAGAGGAGCGGCAACTCTCAGAAGTCAAGAGTCAAAGCAAGGAAAGGTGAAGAGATGGGGCTGAAGCCAGCCAGGTGATAGTCCCGAGGTGAGGATGGGAGAGTGAGATCACACTATGGGGATCGTGGGCCGAGTGCTGGGGCTGGTGTGTGTCAGGCTCACGCTGGAGAGGAAAGCATGGAAGACATGGCGTTCAGAGGCGGCACGGCCAGAGGAGAAGGAAGTAAAGCTCAGAAAAGCAAAGAAAAACAAGGAGAGGAAGGGCTATGACTTATTTTAACTTTCCACACAGATCCCCAAAGAAGAAAAGTAAATTGTCACAAGACAAGGCAATCTATTTGTCCGCAGTGGAGGACCCCAACTGTGGGAGCTCTGAGAGCACCAAGTCCCGGGAGTAACCTGGGAATCCCCCTAACAATGAGCTTTTTGCCAGGTTTATATGAATCCTAGGCAAATAGCAGCTCTGGGAGAAACGATGGAAGAAATTATAACTACTACCCCAAATTTACAAAATAGCGCTACCAAGAATAAAGACAGTTAACATATAATTGAGAAACTGCAAGCTGATAAGGAAGATCTGATGCAGGGAGAGAGCCCCGAAGTAAGATGCTGTCGGTAGGAGGCGTCTAAAGGCGCCTCACAAACACTCTCTGACCGTAAATCCCAGGAAGGCCAGAAGAAACCTCAGGCAGTTGTGTTAATTCAGGGTCTACCCTTAAAGAATGCAGAAATTAAGAGAGTGAACTCTCCCTCTTTTCGGGTTCCCCTTGTAAGATTTTATCATAACCTTACTTTGTTCTCTATCCTGAGGCCTCAACATAAAAGCCCCTAACCACAAAAATACAGTATAAAGCTAATCAATCAGCTCTGTTTACTACAAAAGGATTTACAAAATAACTATCAAACAGACCTCATTATAAAATGTTCCCATCGATATCACCTTCCCTTACCCAAAACTAGCACTCACAACAATAGCAAGGCGTTATACAGAGCACTTTTAAATGTTTTAAACTATTTTCACACAGATGATCTCATTTACCTCCGTAACAATCCTATGAAAAAGTGCAGAATCAGTATCCTTTCACAGAGAAATGTGTAAGAGTATGCAGCCAGTGGGTGATGGAAACTGTGCTGTATTTCTGGTCTCCTGATTGAAAGAGACCACAGCAATGGAAGAAAAAGGCAGGGCAAGGCGCCCTTATAGTTCGTATGTGCAGCGAGGCTTTGTTTTCCCAAATGGATTTCAAACACCTTTATATTTTCCATTATTCACATGCGTTGACTGATACTTTATTGTGCAATGATTAGGTGTCTACAGAATCATCCCAGGCCCCGTAGATGGTACAAATATGAATAAGACAGAATCTCTGCACAGAAAGAGCCCCTAGCAGAAGAGAGGGAGTCCATGGGCAAACAGGGAGATTCTGAGGGGCATCAAAGAAGCACAGCAGAGAGGCGGGCCGGCTAACTCTGCCCGAGGAGTTGGGGGGAAATGGATCCCAGAACATGGGAATTGCTGCTCCACCGGGACCAAGGCTGAGAGGGAGGACTCACTTTCAACCAGCAGAGAAGAGAAAAGAGAGTGAGATCTGTTGAACAGCTGCAGCCTGGTTGGGGAAGAAAGGAACACATTAAGAGAAAGAGGAATCATTCAGGACAGCATGAGCAGTGCTGGGGCAGAATTTTATTAATTCCCAGGGCCGTGCAATGCATGCAGCAGATGCTTTAAAAAGTACTGGCTGTATGAATGCTTGACTCTGAAATAAATTAGTACATTTTATTTTAAAGCAGAAGTATGTATGTTACTATGCAAATGAATGAGTTCTAGTTCTCAAATATCAACTGTGCATACTTAAGTATTAGGGCTTCCCCCAACGCTACACTGGCCTTCAGGATGCCCCCTCACATTAGTCAGGAACACATCTTTGCCATATGAACCTAAATAAGCCATGGGGAGGAAGTTTAACTTGCTGCCACCCCAAATCGAATACTGCAGCCCCAAACCGTGAGGCAATTTTTAAGGAATATCTACCATTTGGAATGACTGCTATAACTGCTTCCCCACAATAGGGACAGGAACACTGGCGATCCACCAGTATGTATCACTAAAGACTAAAATTCCAACCACAGGTGTTGAAAGTAGCCCAGTACTGAAGTATGGGAACCCATGCAGTCCTCAGGCTCTGAGAAGGAATGATGCAAAACCGAAAACATGCCATTTGCACAGACGTTTAGAGAGAAGCTAAAGGTATTACATGTGACTATATATATACACAGACGTGTGCATACATGTATGCATACAAATATTTTTAAAATAGTATAAGCACAGAGCCTATTTTCCAGAGCTTTGAAAACAAAAACTAGTAGAAATTATGCAATTTCTTCAAATACAGTAAGACAGAATTTCAAATCTGTTACATCTAAAATTTCAAATACCACATACCAAACCGTATTTGGGTCCAGAAAAGCAACTTCTAGCTCTCCTAGTACCAAACTGTGACTGCCTGAGTGAGCCCTAATTAACAGAAATCAGCTTTCTCAGGTTCCAAGAGTGGCTCCCAGAGAGGCTGCTCCAGGCCATGCAGGCCCCACCCAGGGAGAAAGGGAAGGCCTAACTTGGGCCAACTCACCTGGCAGAGCTCTCGAAACTCCTGCAGGCCCAAGGCAACACACTGTCACTGTCGCTGCATTTTAAATACCCTTCTAACCTCTACTATCAAGCCAACAAGACCAGTACAGATTTCTAAACCCTTCTCTTTAGCTTTTTCTTTACATTACAGCCACAAAAGTGCTTATAAATTATGCTAGTCTAATGAACATGGATACATAAGAAACACAAAAAAATGACTACGCAGTTTTCAACTCAAAATTTTTGTTCACTATACAAAATCTAACAAGTATTTTTTAAAATCCTAAAAGCTTAATAACTACCATCCACCAAAAGCCATCAATGTGTGCTTTTTTCTTTTTTTGAGACAGAGTCTTGCTCTGTGGCCCAGGCTGGAGTGCAATTGCGCGATCTCAGCTCACTGAAACCTCTGCCTCCCGGGTTCAACCAATTCTCCCGCCTCAGCCTCCCGAGTAGCTGGGATTACAGGCATGTGCCACCACGCCCAGCTAATTTTGGTATTTTTTAGTAGAGACAGTGTTTTGCCATATTGGCTAGGCTGTTCTCGAACTCCTGACCTCAGTTGATCTGCCCGCCTAGGCTCCCCAAAGTGCTGGGATTACAGGCGTGAGCTATCGCCCGGCCGATGTGTGTTTTTCTTATGCAAAACTTACACAATAAATCTAAATAATTCTTTCCTACTCTACACAGAGCCTTAAGTTTGACACTTTAAACACTACATCATCTTATCTACTATCTTAGAAATGCCTTGTAGTAAGCTTTTGCCTCTGACACAACCATGGAACATTCTCCCTACTTTTCTTTCTCTCTCCTTTCATGACCAACATTCCATTTTCTAGCTCCTCTCTTCTCTCTCTTATTACATCCCTCTTTTCCTCTGACCCGCTCTACTAAATGACCTGGTCATTCACTCACACTGAGATGTCTCCCTCTCCCAGAAAACCTCTTTTTCCTCCCAGGCTTCTCAATGACATTGGCCTGCAGTCTCTTGCCACCTGGCCTCCACCTCGCACCTCAAATATACCGTTGGGGGGCATCTGGGCTCCCAAAAGCCCGCAGTCCCTATTGGAACAGCCTTCAGAAATCTTCTAATGCTGGAAGGGTCCTTCTCCTCTGATCACCATTCGCCATCTGCTGCTGCAGAGAGGGTTTGCGATTTTGTTTGTTGAAGTTTTTACTTTGCTTTTCTCCCAACATCATGAATGGGTTGACTCTTAGCCTTCCTGCTATATGTGAAAGATCACTAGTCTAAAACACAGGAAGGCTACGCTTACACACACACACACAAGCACACGCTGCACGTATATACACATGTGTCATATGTTTATATCTTAACTCCCAGCAAGAGCTGACTTTACAAAAACAATGATATAAACCCTCTGCTTCCTGTAACAGAAAAGCTACCCAATATTCCTAAAATAAAATTCGTAAGGGTTTGCAGAAGTGTTTAGCACGATATGATAAAGAATCCACTAGAACACCTCTTATAGTACTTGTTTTGAGGCACTTCATTCCCAAAACACATTTTCCATTGTTATAATCTTTTAAAGTGCTCATCTATCTGGCTTCTACAGCAATTTGCAAATGTGAAACAAATATGCAATTCACAGAGGGAAAAAAGGGCAAAGGCTTAATTTACTGCACTCTCATTTGCCAGAGTGTAGAGTTGTGGGGCACAGCCACAAAAGTGACTGTAAATTCCACTGGTCTAATGAACAGATACACTTTTCCTAATTTTTATTGCTGTACTCCACAGCTGAGTGATTGTCAGGCCAACACCAAAGCACAGGTTCCATGTGAATGACATATGGCTTCAGTCAACCAGAGAGATGTTCAACATTAAACAACACAAGTAGACAGAACAAGAATACAAAATGCCAAATTACCCTCGCAGAACCAGATACCCTAGTACACATCTCAGGCCTTTGGAAGAGGCTCCGAGTATGATGCGAGCACGCCTCCCTGGCCCCTTGCAGTAATCCACAGGGCACAGCGGGGATAGGCTGGTGTGGAGGAGAGCCTTCATGGGCACCGCAGTCAGAAGCTGTAGTTCCACCCGCAAGAGCTAATTGTCCCATCTATATCACACTGCATTACCTCTTTGTCCAGCAGACGTTGAATAAATGTAGGTGGAGCCAGCAGGCAAGGAAGAAGCACGGAGAAAGAGACACCTGAAGGAAACAGGAGATAGGAAGGAGTGCGGGTCCACGGGGAACAGTACAGCACACTGCGAAGTGAAACGACAGCCCCACGCAATCTTGAACTGCAAGCATCTCAGTAAAGTGGTGCTTAGATCCAGGCTGGAGAGCTGAGAGCAATAAGGGTGAACAGGAAGACAGGAGCCCAGAAGGGTCATGCCATTAGATTCACAAGTTTGGATTTTATTTCACAACAGATATTCACTAAAGAACTTTAAGTGGGAGAATAACATAGCAGATTTTCACTTTAACAGGATTACTGTGAAAGCTCTTTGTGAAAGAATAAATAATAAGTGGTTGTGAATCATTCGGGATTCATAAAACCTTTGAGAGTATATCGGCCAGAAAAATGCATCTACACACATATATAGAAATCTTAATATTTAATTTCCGGGAGGCTGAGGCAAGAGAATCGCCTGAACGTGGGAGGCGGAGCTTGCAGTGAGCCAAGATCACACCACTGCACTCCAGCCTGGTGACAGAGCAAGACTCCGTCTCAAAAACAAACAAAAAGAAATCTTAGTATTCCATTCCAAAGGATTCACAGCTTCCTGAGGTCCATCTGTGAACACTCAGAGGTCTGTGGACCTCAGAGTGAGAACGGTCTGGAAGTAGGAGGGTGGTAACTGGCAGAGACACTGGTTGAGGGGCTAAAGCAACTGCCCACACCAGTGATGGCAACGGCCTTAACTCGGGTAAAGGCTATGAAGACCGGACGGGCAGAAAATGTCTGAGGCCGTCTTCAGGAATTAGCGCTCAAGCGGAGGAGGGTAGTGAGGGAAAAACATCAAGGACAACTTCCCAGGCAGGCAACTTAAGAGACTGAGCAGTGCCATGTTTTTGTGGGGGCAAACGGTGGACTGGAAAAAAGAAACACCATGAGGATACTCAGAACTGGGTTGCTGGAGACACTCCCAGGTGGACACGCCCAGTCGGCATCAGCAGTGAGTGTCAGGCTGAGCGGGCCGTGGTCCAGGCTAGAGCCACTGGAACTCGGATGAGACAGCTGAGCCTACACAGACACCTAGGCCCAAGTCCACAAGGCAAACCCAGGACTCAACCTAAAGTCCACAGGGCCAGATGGGTGAGGCTGAGGAAATAGGCCCACAGTTGACTCAGAACACCACCACAATATCATCTTGTAAATATTAACACAAACTTATTACTCTGTGCATGTGATTTATTCACATAGTCACATCAGTGCTATCTACTCCAAAATATAAAACTTTGGCAAATGTCTTTAAATAACTCTGTTCAGTGCCTGGTAGTTACAATGGGAAAGTCAACACTATCATCCAGAGATACAATTCTAAATTTTTTCAGAGGCCCAACTTCAAAAAGGACAGTGTATGCAGACAAATTTTAAAGATGCTTTAAAAATACCCATATAATTTGGAATATTCAACAGTACACTTCAGTAACACTAAAATCTGGAATGGAATTTGCAATTTCAGGAAAGCCGTTCTTTAACAGAAGTATTTAGCCCGTTATACAAACATGTTATTCAGAGAAATGTACAACACAGGGGATTTTCATCACATTTACTACATTTGTTAGCCAAAACGTAGCCCTCTTGTAATCACCAACAGAGCTGCAGTAAAACCTCTATAATATTAAACAACAGCACAACACGGCAGTAAGCCATCCTTTTATTAAGACAAAGAAAACATACTTAATATGCGCAGCTTTGTCACTTTTTTCCTGAGGAACTCATTTTAAACAGCAGCTCACTGAAAAGGCATGAACTGTTTAAATCTGAACAGAGACTGGCATCTTTATTTTGTGAGGAGAAGCTGGCAGGGAGAAAGACTGTAATAATTTTAAGGTTCTATCAGTCTCACGCTAAAATCTAGAGTGTGAAATAAAAAATATCAAAAACATTAATCCAGAATCGAATACAGCTGGTCAATGAAAACTTTCTCACCTCACCTGGCTTTTAACATTGACTACTACAAATGTAATTAACTTTGAATAAATGGCAAAGCATTGCACACATTTTTAAGGAAGAAAATATAGATGTCACTAACTGGACTGGAAAATGGACGCAGATAATAAGAAAGCTTATGGTACTCAAACAAGTGATTTATAAAGCTTTGAAAGTTGATCATCCAATGCACAATCACAACCACTTCCTATGAAGCTAAAGAATGACCTTCCTTTCATACACTGAGTTCCTGCTACACAACACACGGCAGTGTGATGGTGCAGTGTCTGTTTAATGAAGGAATGAGGGAACAATGAATAAATGAATGGCCATGAGCCTCAAATATTTATCTAGACACTGCTCTTAATCCATACACTCAAATAGGCCATTCAGAGATGGTCTTTCAAAGAATACTGTAAATTTTAACAAGTAAAAGTAGATCCTATATGTGAATTAAAGTCAAATATTTACCTGATCAGTTACTATGGGTGGGCTATTCCACTTTATGCCACAGCGATAAAATCCAGATGTGGCTCCTGCTCTTAAGGGCCTTAAAGGAGCAAAGGACCCATATTCCAATTACCATAAGTCAAGATTCCATATGCCACAACCATAAAGAGACACCCTTAAGGTACTATGCACGTTCTGGAAACGGATTAAAGCTCCACGAAGGAGAATGGAATTGAGCTTTGAGGAGGAGTCAGGGTTGCACCAGACAGAGATACAGGGAAAGAGATCAGGACTTCCAAGTCATAAATAATGGCACCATGAAAATGTGGGACCTATTTAAGAAGATGGGGTTTGTGTAAAAGGAATGAAGGACACAGTCAGAAAGGGGCAGGCCTGGAGCCAACAGAGAGGACCCATGCAAAACAGAGGCTACACTGAAAAGGGGATTGCAGAGGCACCTGCTGATTTTTAGTTTGGGGGAAATGTGTAATGCCGTGCATGCCAGGCCTTGAGCCGGGGTGTTCAACTCACTCTTACCAACTTCACTCTACAGGTGAGATATTCCCACAGCACACAGCTGATAATCAGTCTGTGAGAAGGGGAATCAGGAGAGTCAGGGCCCCTACTCAAGAACATTAAAACAAACTAAACGGCTGGGCGCAGTGGCTCACACCTGTAATCCCAGCACTTCGAGAGGCTTAAGTGGCTGGATCGCTTGAGCCTACCAGGAGTTTGAGAGCAGCCTGGGTACCACAGGTAGATCCTGTCTCTACCAAAAATTTAAAAATTAGCCAGGTGTGGTGGCACGCATCTATTGTCCCAGGTACTTGAAAGGCTGAGGCAGGAGGACTGAGCCCAGGAGGTCGAGGCTGCAGTGAGCCGTGAGACACTACACTCCAGCCTGGTGACAGAGTGAGACCCTGTTTAAACAAAACGAAACAAACAATAAAAAAACCTAAATGTGAGAAATTAGTCAGTACACGAAAAAAGGGCAAAATCCAATATGACTCTTTGGCACTGCCCCCATGGGCCTGGGGATACTATGATTCCATTAAGAGAAGACGTGGGCAAAGCAGATGGAGGAAGAGCTGTTTCTGAGGAGCCCGTGGGTATCTGAGAAATGCTTTGGCGGGTGCTGACAAGGCTGGCCCGCAGCTGAGACACGGGTTGGGGTGGAGGCACAGATCCAGGAGAGCACCTTCTAAAGGACACCACTCATCAGATGCCTGAGGTTACCAATGCCTGAGACTGTCCACAGGTGGGGAAGACCGGGCCATCCTTCAGGAGGCAGGAAGGCAAACACACATAAGTGAAGGAGAATCGGCCAAGCACACAGGTACTGCAGTAAAGCCCTGCTGCACAAGACTCCATTGCATTTGCTAAATAATTCACATTGTATATCACAGCTCTGCACGCAGCCAATCATAGAAACACAACCGCATCAACCTAGATCGTTTGTAGATTCCAGATCTTCAGTGATGTTTATTCAGATTCCCACTTATCCTGTAAATCATCAGTTCTCTCCTTCAAAAATTGATCATTAATTTTTACAAAGTTTACAAAAATATGTGTGACTAAATATGCTTTAAATTTAAAGTAATAAAAGACTAGTACTAGTTACCCTCTCCTCAAAGTATGATAAAAATTATTCAGTTTGAACTTATGAAATGTCAGAATCTTAAGTTGACCACAATTATAATGACAGAAAATTCTATCCGGTGGGCTAATCCAGAACTTTCCAATCATTAATCACATAATTAATTACATAAATTAATCACAGGTTAGTTTTACACTGATACGAAAATTTATGCCCATTCCCCAATTCTTCAACTTTTATTCTCTGAGAGCCTTCTGTTAATCTGTCAGGCATCATGCAAGGTGCCAGGAGCAAACATGAGAAGCCATGCACAGGGCTGCTGGCGTGCTTGGAGGCTGGAAGGGAAAGAAAGAAACACATGAAATGGCCTGTTCACGTGGTCACTGCCTCGCTGTCCAACAGTTCTGTTAAGAATGGCTAGCACAAGAAGGAAGGAAGAGTAGAGGGGTCTTCAGCACACGGAGTAGCCTCAGAGCAGGAGGGGGTGTCCAGCATGAAATACGGATGAGCCGATGGGCAGGGGTTCCAGGAGAAAAACAGCATGGAGGAAAACAAAGCACCAAGAAACAAACTATGTGTAAGGATGACCAATGACCACACCAGCAGGTTCATGGAACAACATCTACTCCAGAGCATGGGGCCAGCAGTTGCAACAAGGTGCTGAAGAGACCTTGTTATTTCTCAAATACCTATTTCCCCTTTTTCTGGTCCCTGGATGGCTCTGTCCTACTGAATGGAAATTATTAAAGAAAGCTTAGCAAGCCAATAAACCAAACAGACTAAAAACCAATGGGTTAGGCCAGGCGTAGTGGCTCACACCTTGGGAGGTAGCTCAGCACTTTGGGAGGCTGAGGCAGATGATCACCTGAGGTCAGGAGTTCGACACCAGCCTGGCCAATATGGCGAGACCCCATCTCTACTAAAAATACAAAATTAACCGGGCATGGTGGCGCACACCTGTAATCCCAGCTACTCGAGAGGCTGAGGCAGGAGAATCACTTGAACCTGGGAGGCAGAGGTTGCAGTGAGCTGAGATCGCGCCACTGCACTCCAGCCTGGGCAAAAAGAGCAAAACTCCATCTCAAAAGAAAAACAAACAAATAAACAACAACAATAAAAAAACACAATGGGTTAAACTGACCAGGTATGATTCCAAAAACAGACGAAATGGAGGAAGGAGATTTATTGAGCACTAAGTGCCAGGTCCTAGGCGACCTGCTTTTACACATGAAATCTCATTGACGAATCCCAATTCTTGTTTAATAAAAAAGGAATTGTAGTTCAGACGATTTAAGTAACTTGTTCAGGGTCAATCACCTTGAGAAGTGGCTGTTGCTTAAATCCCGTTTATTTTATTTTATTCTACACAGACTCTATTCCAACTTCCCAACAATATCTCAGTGTACAGTATTATATATGCATATATTCATTCATTAACTCCTTTACTATTTTTTAAATCTAAGAACATGGAGAAAAACAGAAAGAGAAAAACAAGTCTTCAATTAAGTATACGTGAGCCATCAGGAAAAAAGCACAATGTGGTTCCTCAAGAAGGAAAACCAGAAGTGAATGCTCTTGTAACTTACAATGAGCACAGTCCCAGGAAGCCCTGGAAGGACCTGGTATCATCAAGCAGGACATGCACCTGCACAGGGATGGTCCCTCAGCCTCCCATCTAAGAAGTCCTGTTCCTGCAGGAGGGGAACAACACAGATGTGCCAGCTGCCCCCGCTGTCATATGCTGTCCCAAAGACTTGGAGCAAGTAAGAGCATATAAGAAGATACTCGTCAACCAGAATGTTTCTTTCCATGTGGCATCTCCAGAGTCCTAAAAGTAGGATAAAACAGTAATTAGGAGCAACAGTGTTGGAGTCAGTCCAGGATTCCCATCTTGGCCCTGTCACTTATTAATTAGGTGACCTTGAGCAACTTAATCACTCCAAGAAAGCCTCAGGTCCCCATCTGTATCAGGCCTTCTCCACTATTCCCTATCAAATGTACAAAAGGGTTATCCATGAGATCTGATTTCCACTCTGTCTAGCACCATTTTTCATACTGCCCATTGCATAAGTGAACAAGAACATTCCATGGGGTGCACTTAGCATTCCATTACTGCCTTCCATTTATTTGTCCATCACCTACCGGATGCCAGGCACTGTACTAGCTGGGAGGTGATAAATATAAAAGATAAGTAAGCTATGGTATCCCTGCCCTCCAAAAATCTCACTTTTCTATACCACAGGCTAGCCTGTTGTTTATATAAGTAAGAAACTGTAGCAAGACAGGATGCACAAGAAAGGAGAAACCATGACAGCGGTCTTAGTTTCAAACCTCCTCAGATTAATGACAAGGCAAAAAAAAAAAAAAAAAAAAAGTCACTCAGATTCTAGTTACGAAACTTACTGACATAAATACTAAACCCTTGAGGCATAATACTAGGAAATCCAAAGGTTCTAGATGTTTGAAAACCATAAAAATCCCACATACAAAACATGTACAGACTTTAGGAACATGGTTTGTTAGATGTTATTAGGACATTTTTGGATAAAGAATCATTACTAAATATTACTACAAGATAACAAAGAGGTTTGGTAAAATATTCTAGTTCTGATTGAGTCTAGAGTCCAATGTCACACAGCTTTCTAAAAATGTAAACGTATCTATCATGTGCAATACAACAGAATTAGCAGCTCTTAGCTTCTTAGCTGGATGTATGCAAACTTTTTTTTTTTTTAAACACTACCATTTTAAGTATTGCTTTTAAAGTACTTCTATTTTCCCAGCAAATCCAGAATCCACATTTTCCCACCCAGGTCTAAGTTACCACACAGACTCAGTCTTTGACAAGACTTCATTCAAAGCAAGCTCTTCAATCCACAGCTCCCAAGGCATGGGAGACCTTTTAAACTATAGATACATAAAAGACAATGAAGGCAATTTAACCTAAATAATTTGTTCAATGGCAAATACATTTATTCCATGTTACCCTAAGCCCTGAAGTGAGACATTTTCAAGTCCCCCTGGCCTCTAGCACCAGGCTGGAAGCTTTGTGTTCAGGATCAGGTTATAAACAGCCAGCGGAACGTCTCCTGGAGCTCCCTGCTAGCGTCCAGCCTCTCAACGCCAGGGTGGGCCTCAGACGGGGCCTGCTACCACAGTCTGCAGGCATCTGACGACTGGGGGAGGCAGCAGGATTTACTGAAGTTCCCTGTGAAACAGGAGGCGCTCTCCAGCTTCTCTGGTTGCCACCTCTACTAGCAAGGCCAGGTCATGAGTGGGCACTTCGGCCACCAGCTCTCCTACTTCTTCAAAGACTGTAATCCAGGGTGTTTCGGAGCTAGAACGGGTCTGGAAGGAAGAGAGCAAGTCCTGAACGAACCAGACCACCTGAACGGCTACTCCCTGGGAAAGGCAGAGGACATCCTCTCAACTGCTTGCCCTCCCCACCCCCACCCTGCCCCAGCCACTGCTCCCTGATGTGTAGGGAGCAGGGAGATCAGTTCCCAGAACTCACTCAGGGAGATCAGTAATGCCTCAATTATCAAATGCTCTCTCCTGCTACTATGAGGATTAAAACATTATTGGAAATGATATTTTAAATATTTTTAAAGACATATTTTCAACAGATGTCTGAAGTTGTTAAGTGTGATTTTACTGCTTGCTCTCAGAACCAATTTTCCCCCACAGGAATGCTCACTCTTTTTTTCCTTAAGAATCTCAATGGGCATATAAAATTTGATATGAAGAAATTCACTTTATAGCTCACTCTAGACAAATGCATCTCTTCACATACTTTCTGACATCTGTATTAATTCCTGATGGCTTCCACTTGCATGCCTGCAAGTCTGTTAAAAGGGTGAAGAAAAGCATGGTAAAACAGTCTTTCCATGTCCTAGCCCTTATGAAAAGTAGTTAATACAGGTCACTGAGACTTCCTGAATATCCTATTTTCAGGCAAATCAAATATATGCAGACTAACAACTTATAAGCCCATAAATCTGAGTGTGAAATTTTGCTAATATTTATGAGGCAGATGTAGTCCTCAATGTTTACCTATAAATTATATTAAAATGTCTCCCATCCAAAAATTCACATGCAAATTTCAAATTCAAAAAACCATTATTCGCTTTTATGGACAGATGTTGAGGCAACAGAAGATGAATGAACTATACCAAAAAAGACAATGACCTATGACAGAGACAAAAAAATATTTGTTAATCTCGTCTTTGAAAGAAGTATCATTAGAAAAAATAGCTGAAAGTATTAAATCTGAAAATTTGGCCTCTTCTGACACAAACTTGAAAATAGACTTCCAAATCTTTAAATTCTGTTAAAGAAATATATAGACAATGCACATACAATATAGCAATTAAAATGAAATCAAAAGTTTTAACTGATGACAAAGAACATTTAATGCATTAGAAGCAAAAAAGCTAAATTCATTTTTTAAAAAACAGAAATGTTTTACAAATCACCAAATGCCTCTTCCTTCAGTCACTTAAAATTACATACCCAAATAAACCCTATTCATACTTGGTCTGTCACTACTTTTATCTTGTAATGATCTGAATTCTTCTTTGACATTAATAAAACAAAGTACTGTGTTATTAAAAACTGACAAAAATTGTCTCTAAATCCTATTTCTAAAAAACAACATTTACGGTTCTAAGTAGTTTCATAAGAATACCGAATTTATTGTTTTGCTTTGTATTGTCTTAAATCTGCTATGGTCTGAACATTTGTGTCTCTCCAAAATTTATATGTTAAAATCTAAACCCTCTAGGTGACGGCATTAAAAGGTGGGGCCTTCAGGAGATGACTAGGTCATGAGGGCACGGCCTCCTGAATGGGACTGAAGCCCTTAGGGAAAACAGTCAAATGGTTACCCCCTTCCACCATAGGAGGACACAGCCCGAAGGCACAGTCTGGGAACCAGGAAACGGGCACTCGCCAGACACTCAATCTGCCAAGCATCTTGATCCCGAACTTCCAGCCTCAAAAACTGTGAGAAATACATTTCTGCTATTTATAAGCCACCCAGTTTATGGTATTTTTGTTACAGCGGCCTGAACAGACTAAGTTAAACCCTTTCAGCCTATCTGTTTTCTAAAGCCGTTTCTTTATCACAGTAGGTTTAAATCCTTAATATTTATCCTCATGTTGTAACGATACAATAGAAGCACCCACATATATCAGTGACGACAACCAAGGAAACAGCAATTCCTCAATTCTCTTTCCAGGGAGGAAGAATGATTGAGCTTCTTTTATAATTTACACTTTACCTAAATAGTTCAACAAATACAAAATAAAGACCATGTGGAAAACTGATCCAAAATAATGAATCAGATGTTTGTGCATGGCTCGGTACTGAGGCAAGCATTCACCTGGCGGCCTGCTACAACGCTTTCCTCATAGAGAGGCAGGATAGAAATGACCTAGCCATCAACCTCCACTGTGAGGAAGAGTGCTAGGGACGGGAGGGCACCGGGACAGTGTGGAACTGCAGCAGCCACGCTCAACGACAAGGTGCATAACTGACTGCAAACACAGCAACTCGTTTTGGACATTAAACTGATTTCTGAAACAAACATTTGTTTTCTCCACCTGTCTTTTTAATGAAAGCTTATTTGATTGGTAGGGGAGCTGTATCTTGAACTCCAATGAACAGCCTGAGATTTAAAGGGCAGGGCATGTGAAGAGTAGCTTGAGATCTGTTGGACCACTTCTAAGGTAAAATGATATTTTTTAAAAGTCACACCAGAAGTAGATTCTCGGTCCTATTCTTAACCTGAAAAGAAGGCCTGAAGGAAACCAAAAGTATCTCCAGTTATTTTAAAACTTCAAAATAGTACATTGACATACTGTTCAAATGTAACCAAATGAAAAAAAAAAAATTAACCAGGTGGTATTCCTGATAATGACATCACCCAGATACTTTTAAAAACATTCAATTAAAGGATCAAATATCCCAATAAAATACAATCACTAGGTCAGCTTTCCACAGGAAACGGTGCTCATCACGCCTCTCACAGTTTGTGGGAGGAAACACCCCTTTCTCCCAGCTCAGTCTATGCCCAAGGAAATGGATTCCCACACTCAGCCTGTCTCTTCCAGTGTCTTCGGCAGTGACGGTTCTTATTGCTGCCATCCACACGGCTCTGGCCAGGGTTACCAGCACAGGACTGCCGCCAGTACCTAACTGCCTACGGTGTTTGCACCATCTTTTCCATGGAGGAGTCTCAAGCCACGTTAAAACTTTGATTTTAGGCCGGGCGCGGTGGCTCAAGCCTGTAATCCCAGCACTTTGGGAGGCCGAGACGGGCGGATTACGAGGTCAGGAGATTGAGACCATCCTGGCTAACACGGTGAAACCCCGTCTCTACTAAAAAATACAAAAAACTAGCCGGGCGAGGTGGTGGGCGCCTGTAGTCCCAGCTACTCGGGAGGCTGAGGCGGGAGAATGGCGTAAACCCGGGAAGCGGAGCTTGCAGTGAGCTGAGATCCGGCCACTGCACTCCAGCCTGGGCGACAGAGCGAGACTCCGTCTCAAAAAAAAAAAAAAAAAAACTTTGATTTTAACATCTAGCAATATGATTTCCTTTGGTACCCTTTAGCAGGTCCAGAAATGTCATTTGTACACCTTTTGTTGGTCGTTAAAGATCAAAACTGTCTGTCAGAGTATGCAATGGATGGCTGAAAGACAGGTCGCAGAAGACTCCAAGGAAAATACTTCTGAAACAAATAGCATTATAATAAGTCAGCACTGTGCCAGGCCACGTTAAAGGGAGATATTCATGTACAGGCAAAAACTGTGGTCACAAATAACTTTCCTATGTCTGCACAGAAAATAAAATGCACTAAATCACACTTAAATGAAGGAACCTCCATGATGCTTGCAAAAGCAACTGAGTTTTTCAACGTTTCCAAGTAGTATAAACCACTCAAAAGAACTCCTGTAGACAGTTCTTGTAGCTGTTAACTACATTTTAATGTCTGTGACAATTCTGTTTATGTATTAGACAGAGAGAGTAACCCACAGCTATGAACATATTAACATAAATTACAAAGGTATTTATAAAGTAGCACACAACAGCAGTCAGACCCACAAATGTAAACGAAACGAAACTGTTTTCATTTTATGAGTCACATATTTTTAACCTAAAGAGACTCTGGATAAAGACAGCAGATTCAGCACTCACATCTAGTAATAAAAATGGCAGTACTGTTTGCTTTTTGCTTGCCTGCTTTTTGTTTATTTTTATAAAACAAACCTGCAAGAAGAGGAACAAAAACAGCCAAAAATTTTGGAAGCTAGAAACAGATGGACAAATAGTAACTAACTTAGCCAACCTGGAAAGGTTAAGTCCCACACCCAGCTGACCAGGCAGAACCATCCAAAGGCTCAGGGATTGGTGGCAGCAGACACCTCCGAGGATAGTGTGGCGGTAGATGGACTGACTAAGAAGCACTCACTCTCCCACTAAGCACAGCTCCTCCTTCACCCTAGCAGATGCCCAGAGATTTCCTCCTTGGAGAAGAGCAAAAGAGAGGTTCCTTAGAACCACTGCTGCAGAAGTACTACAGCAGCATCTACAGAATCCCCTCGTACAATCAACCTTGCCAACAGCCCTCTTTCTGGGGTAAACCTGAGGCTGGACCAGTAAGAAAGGTCTAAATACAGCCTGGGATGGGAGTGGGAATGTCCCAGATTTCCCTAGGAGCCCACCAAGGTCCCCACAGCAGTTCTTATGATGAACAACTGGCCAGGCAACCAATAATTACTTGGGGAAAGCCTTTAACATAAAAATAGGGACCAAAACAAACAGAAAAGGGCAAGTTAGACAACAGGGAAACTGCAAAACACAGTAGAGTCAATATCTCAAAGAGGTAAGAAAAAACAATCCACCCTCAAATAAGAACAGGAGTCTATTAAAACAAAACAAAAAAAATTAAGAAAAAGAAAAAGGAAGAAGGTAGAGGGAAGGAGGGAAACAGTCTTAGAGGATCAGAAACAGCTCCTGGAAATTAGAAATATTATAGAAATGAAACTCTTCTAGAAAATGGAATAAAAAGGAAAAGACATGAAAAATAGAAGAAGAGATAAAGTTAAAAGTCTAGTATGAGATGATGAGTTCTAGAAAGCCAGAAGAGTAAAAATGAAGGAGAACAGGGAGATAAAAAGAAACTTAAGAGCTTTTCCATAATCGAGCCAGAGTACGTGGGGAAATGAACTAAAATGGACTGAAATAAAACTAAAGACCAAAAGAAGAAGGTCCTACAACATTAGGGGCTGAAGGAAGAGAGTCACATGCAAAGGATTAGGAAACAAGAAGCAAGAATGGCTTCAACCTTCACGACAGCAACACTGGTGGTGAAGACAGTTGAGCAAGTGCTTCAGAATTGTGAAGGAAAGTGATTTCCAGAATCCCATTCTTAGTCAATCTCTCAGTCATGCATGAGGGTAAAATAAAAGGCATTTTCAGACATGTGATATCTTAAAAATATGGCCTCCTGAATCATTCTTAAGAAAGCTACTGAAGGACTGGCTCCATCAAAATAAGAAAGACACAGAATCCAGGAAACCAAAGATCCAACACAAGAAAGTGAAGTGAAACTCCAAGTAAAGGAAAAATCCCAGGATAATAGTTGAATATCAGTAGAAAGTGAATCCAGAGAGACTGGAGCAAGCCAAAAATCTCTAAGATAGGGAGTCCTCTAGAAGACAAAACTGATGACATAACTGATGGATCTAAACATCTTACAAGGAGAGACAGACAGTTACAACCGATTAAGATTCTAAAGGGGAGTGCATGATAAGTTTATATATAAAATTTAAAAAAAGAAAAAAAACACCAGTTATTTAGGAAGAACAAAGAGCTGTGTAGAAAAGGAAAATAACCGTTTATGACATGGCTCATTTCTGAATAGCGTTTCCCCAGCCTTCATAATGTAAATACCAGAGTGATCAAACCACAATTCCAGCAAGTCTATACTGGGAGGATGAGAGAGGATAAAGGGTCATGCTTGTGGTGAGCGCCAAGTGAGAATGGAGTACTAAATCATCATCTTCCAGCGGGGACAGCCACAGACAAAGCCTAAAACTTCAAGGAGCAATGTAAGAATGTGATTCTAGACATGAAAGTATCCTCAAAGTCGTAGCTAGAAGAATTGAAAGTGGACACCTCTGGGGAAGGAGACATGGGCGAAGGCGGGCAGTACCTACTGTTACTGACAGCAAAGCTTACACAAGCATGGACTCTGTAAACCATTTACACATATAACCTTGATACAAATAACAACTTTTTAAAAACTAGGCTAAAAGAAAAGATTAAAGATAGCTAGTGAAAGTACAGTATCATAAGCCAAAAACAATTTTAAAGCCATCCTATATATTACCATTACTTAGAATCCAGCCAAGAGCCCAAGGGAGACATGGAGGGTATACTCACTGCTCGAAGCATACTTCTGAAAGACAAGATAACAATTTGTCAGAGAGCATCCTCTCCTTATCTCCCTCAGAGGGCTGCAAGATTATTAATCTTCAGAATACAAAGAAGTGGAAAACTACAATTCCCAGTATACCCTGCAGCCCATTCAATTACTTTAAGTACATAAGGCTTTGCTATGAGGGAGAAGATTAGTTTTAAGAAAAAATAAAACTAGTCCTCACAAGTCATTTCCAGCCTACTGTGTTCTACAGACATAATTTTTCCATTTTCTACTTGAGGAAAAAAAGCATACAAAACAAATCATCTGTTATAGCTTGAAAATTATTGTTTAGTTATTTCAAGGAACAATTTTGAGATGATGGTATTGCAAGTCTGGAAATGGAATGTTCAAACTAGTGAGGCCCAAGAAGTTATGGAATCTCTCCTCCCCTCCCCACACCCCACACATCCAATTTTGCACATGGATTTTGCCAAGGACTCAAAGACGCCCAGCGCCTATCCAAAATGCTCAGAAGCCATGTGCAGCATCATAAAGGGAAGAATTCATCTTTCATCCAACCAACAACTGAAAACACAGTTTTGGCAATTGCTCAATTAATCAGGACACAGAACTGGAGTATTCACTAACCTGGGTTCTACTTCCTGTTTCATACTTTTGGGAAGTCAATATTTTAATTGCTTCCAGGCTCCCCATCTATAAAATAGAGATACCTTCTTACCCTAATGCAATCAACTTTCCTGTCCTGCCTGGTTAGCCCCCTAAATAGATTTAAAGCCACCCCTTTCCTTCTCATCTCTTATTACCCACCACTACACTAATCTGCTAAGGTCTCACCTTATTCTGGTCTTTGTGTGCCCAGACTCTGAACAGGTGGTTTCCAGGTTCCTTCCCTTTAAATCCTTCTTATTACCACAAGCAGCAGGTTAAAAAGTGACCTAACATGCTAATTTCAGGCATTCTTAGAAGTGGAGAGGAAGTACAGGGTCCAGTCAAACTTCCCAACTTAATCTTCACATCCTCCACGACTGCCTCCAGGAGCATCTCACATGCAACTAAGGCACAGGCCCATATTCCTTCAAGACACTGACTCCACACTCCACCTCCTCTGCTGTTCTTTCTACCTACCTGCCTTTTGTTTTTAAATGACTGTTGTTCATCTTATGAAACTTAGCTCATCATCTGTTCTGTCATTCACTATTTCCCTGGCTCTTCATGAGCAGGAAGAGTGATCTAGACACGACTTTCCAATGCCAGGGCCCAGCCCCCAGGCGGGCACAGGGTAGGCCTTCAGTAACACAGAAGCACTCCTGGCTCTCACACAACAAGACATGCAGTCCCGAAGAGCCATCCATATCCAGGGCCTCCTCCTTTCGTCATTCACTCCTTACACCACTCCACTTTGCCTTGTACCATCAATCACTGCAGAAAGGCTCTCTAGCCATTTCTTAATCCTAATTTCTCCCTGACCCTCTGTAGTACATGATGGTGCAGGCCACTGCATCCTCCTTTGGAATGGCCCATATCTGTCCATTTTATGACAGAGCTCTTTTCTGTTTTTTTCTCTTGCTGTTCTGCCTTCATCTTACTTTCTTACGGTGCCCTCTTTCACCATGTACCCACCTTAAGTGCTGGGGTGCCAAGGTGTGCTCAGCCCCCTCCTTGAACAACACACATCCCTTCCTATGGCTTCCACTGTGGGCCTACAATTGTGATTCTCAGCCCTGCTTACACAGGGCCAAGGGCCCACGCCAAGCAGACTGTAGTAAAATCTGAGGATGGGGCACACCGTGGCTATTTGTTAAGGCTCTCCAACTGATTCTAACGGAAAGCCAGGGCTGAGAACCACTGAGTTACACAGTAACTGCAGACCCAAACCTCAAATGTCTCTCTTCACCATCCACAACTCCCCTGACCCATATTTCCAACTGTCCACTCAACACTTCTGTTTCCTCAAGACATCTACCATAAAGCAAATTATGTTCAAAAGCAATGTCACTGTCTTCCCTTAGACCTGTTCCTCCTGGATTCCTTGAACTCTATACTGACACCTACTTGGATGCCCATGCTGCACACTGGAGAATCATCTCAGAAACCTTCCTTTGCCTGACTTTAAACTCACAAATGCCCCTTGGGTCAGCCCTACCTCCCTGTGAGTCCCACTGCTTCTGCACATCTCAAGGTCTACAGGGTCACTCCCTTGTCATTCACCTTCCTTTCAGGCCTCCTGTCCAGCCCACTTTCCATACCACCAGCAATCAGCCTTCTAGAGTACAGACTTCACACCGCCTCCTCATTAAAGTTTTGTAAACAAAGAGAAAGAGGGCTCCCATTTCAGCATGATAAAGTTCAGATTCCATGGAAAGGCGTGTAAGACCATTCATATTCACAACCTGTCTCTGGTCTAGTTTATTATTTATTAATTAATTTTTTATTTTATTTATTTTTAAAAAAATTTTTTGAGACAGGGTCTCACTCTGTCACCCAGGCTGGAGTGCAGTGGTACAATCACAGCTCACGGCAACCCCCACCTCCAGGGTTCAGGCAATCTTCCTACCTCAGCCTCCCGAGTTGCTGGGACCACAGGCTAGCACCACCATGCCTGGCTAATTTTTTTGTATTTTTTGTAGAGACAGGGTTTTGTCATGTTGCCCAGGCTGCTCTCGAATTCCTCGAAATCCTGTGTGCAGCGATTCGCCAGCATCAGCCTCCCAAAGTGCTAGGATTAGAGGCATGAACCACTGTGCCTGGTCTAGTTTCTTAACCCAAACTTGTATCACATTCTCCAGGTTACGCTTCGTCAACACATTATGCAAGTTCAGGATGATAAAGCAATGGATAAACTGTTTCCCCTGTCAAGAACATGCCTGTCCCCACTCCCCACCACCACACACACAGAGTCCTGTTGTTCCTTCACTGACACCTCCAAATGTCACCTATCCTTTCTGCAAAGGCTCCCCTGTCCACAGCCAGTATCTCCCCCTCTCTGCTCTACTAACTACCACAGTGTATAAGGTTGCTGACATACCTGCTACGTGACTCTCCTATTGTTCTCTGAGGGCCTGGAATGTGTATCTTTTTCCAAACCAAGTTTTTGTTTCATTAGAGAAATTCTAAAATGTTGGTTGCACAAAAAGCAAGTAACTCTGGCACAAAGAGAGTGCTTAAATAGACCAAAGGCTTTTTCTAAAGAGATCCAGATTTTCTCAAGCTACAAAAGAAGTAGAGGGGGGAAAAAAAGATTTCTGTTTTAAGTTCTATGTCCTAATTATGAAAAGTATAAAACGCCTCAAAAAATCTATTATTAACATCTTAACGAAATAATCTTTTGTGGGTATACTAAAGATTCCATTACATGGAAGTTAGAACCATCATTTTGCCAACTGAAGACTGAAATCCTTTTCTTCTCCTACAACCATCTCCAAGTAAACTAAAGAGTCGGCTATTGTCTCCAGCTTGAGATGGATGTTAGATAATTAACCTGCAGAAAGATCAAAATTTACAGTTCTGGAGTATAGTAATGTTCTCATTTCATCTTACTACCTTTTCATTGGCATAAATCCCACGATTTAATGGTCTTCTTGTTCCTGACTATTAGAAATTATTGCCAGTTTACACTAACAGGCTTCCGTCATGTTTCATTTTCAAATCCTATTGTGGCCATTCATTCCAATCAAAACCAAAATAGATCAATTTTTAAGTAAAAAAAAAAGAAGAAGAAGACACTGAAAAAATAGGTTATGTGAACAATTCAAAATCCTTATATTATCTATAATAAATTCTGAACATCTATAAAAAATTCTGAAAAGCACTATTATATCATCAACTCTATGCTATACTGACTTCAAAAAGTAAAATCTAAGCATATGGCATTAAAAATTTGAAAGCACATTCTGCAAAATTTAAAGCATATTCTGCAAAGGGAGACATATGCATAAGTATAGGTGCTTTTGTTCATATTCATGTCATTTATGCAATGGATTTGTCCACTAACAAACTTATTGAGCAGAATATTTCATTCTGAACACTTTCAAGGTTTATCAGATTCTCAAATCTGCCTTAGTACTCTGCCCCAGCTCTCTTAAAATTAATCTCTCTCTCTCTCAAAATAAGGACAAGACCAAATGGTTGAAACAACTCCTGCTGCATGCAATTATGTAACTAGACAAGAAGGGTGTGAAAGTTTGAATGAAAACATTAGAAGTGACAGCTTTTCACCTTAGTCTTTCTGTGCCCTCTCCAAACTGCAGGGAGCAGATGGTAATTTTCAAGCACATTTAGACCAGGCTTGGAAGGACAACTCAGTGGTAAAGAAATAACTGCACATGCAAAAAACCACATGTTTTGCAACCTACGGCTTTTAATCTAGAAAAGCTTTAATACCAGTTAACACAGAGAGAGAAGCTGCCATAAGCATTGCCCCATATAAAAGGCTGGTGTATAACTTATACAATAATTCAACTTTAACTTTCCTTTACACAGGTGCACTACAGCACGCCTGTAAACACTGGAATGGTTTTTTAAAAAAGAACTAAAATCTAAACATCAAGTAAGGCATCAAACATCAAGTAAGGCACCAAACAAAAAATGCCAACTCTTAAGGGAAGGCGAACGCTCCCGGCTCTCCATTCTTTTATGGCCAAAACTCAGGCGATGGGGAGCCATCCTAACAGGTTCAAGCAAGTAGTGTAAGAGATGACAGAAAAGGAATAATCAGACAATTCTGATTCATTTACAGTCATGTACCACATAACAATGTTTCGGTCTACCATGGACCACCTATACAAGAGTGGTCCCATACACGTGGTGGCAGGCACCTGTAGTCTCAGCTACTCGGGAGGCTGAGGCAGGAGAATGGTGTGAACCCAGGAGGCGGAGCTTGCAGTGAGCCGAGATCGCGCCACTGCACTCCAGCCTGGGCGACACAGCGAGACTCCGTCTCAAAAAAAAAAAAAAAGAGTGGTCCCACGCTATTACAATGGAGCTGAAAAATTCCTATCTAACAGTGACATGGTAATCACCATCATGTTGTAGTACAATCATTTAAAAAATTAATCTAGTGTAGCCTAAGTGTACAGGGTTGAAAAATGTCTACAGTAGTGTACAGTAATGCCCTAGGCCTTCACATCCACCCTCTACTCACTCACTGACTCGCTCAGAGCAACTTCCAGTCCTGCAAGCTCCAGGCACAGTTAAGGACCCTACATAGGTGAACCATTTTTATGTTTTTTTAACTTTTATTTTTAATTGTTATGAATCCATAATCGTTGTACACATTCATGGGGTACGTGTGATTTTCTTTTTAGACAGAGTCTTACTGTGTTACCCAGGCTGGAGTGCAATGGCGCGATCTCGGCTCACTGCAGCCTCCACCTTCCGGGTTCAAGCAATTCTCCTGCCTCAGCCTCCTGAGTAACTGGAACTACAGGCACATGCCACCACACCTGGCTAACTTTTGTGTGTTTTTTAGTAGAGGCAGGGTTTCACCATGTTGGCCAGGATGGTCTTGAACTCCTGACCTCAAGTGATCTGCCCACCTTGGCCTCCCAAAGTGCTAGAATTACAGGTGTGAGTCGCCGAGCCCAGCCTCTTGTGATCTTTGGATAGAAGCATACAATGTGTAATGATCAAATCAGGGTAACTAATATATCCATCACCTCAAATGTTTGTCATTTATTTGTGTTAGGAACATCCCAGTTCCAATCTTTCAGTGATTTAGAAATTACAATACATTATTGTTAACTATAGTTGCCCTACTGTGCTATCAAACACTACATCCTGTTCCTTCTAACTGTATATTTGTACCTATTAACATCCCCTCTTTATTCCCCCTCCCATTACACTTTCCAGCCTCTGTTAATCATCATTCTATCTAGCTCCATGAGTTCACTTTTTTTTTTAAGCACTCACCGATGAGGGAGAACATGCATTATTTGTCTCTCTGTGCCTGGCTTATTTCATGTAACATAATGTCCTCCGGTTTCATCCACATTGTTGGAAATGATAGGATTTCATTCTCTTTTATGGCTGAATAATATTCCACTGTGTCTGTGTACCACATTTTCTTTATCCATTCATCCCACTAATGGACACCTAAGTTGTATTTTTACTGTATCTTTTCTATGTTTCAATATGTTGACATACAAACGCTTGCCACTGTGTTCCAGTTGCCTAGAGTATTCAATCCAGTCACATGCAGCACAGGTTTGCAGCCTAGGAGCAACAGGCTCTGTTATATAGCCTAGGTGTGGAGCAGGCTAGACCATCTACGTTTATGTGAGTACATTCTATGGTGTTCACACAATGACTACACTGTCTGACGACACATTTCTCTGAACATATCTCTGTTGTTAAGCAACATGAGTGTATATTTCCAACGCAAAACTGACAATCCCAGCACTTTGGGAGGCAGAGGCGGGCGGATCACAAGGTCAGGAGATGGAGACCATCCTGGTTAACACGTCTGAAACCCCGTCTCTACTAAAACTACAAAAAACTAGCCAAGCGTGGCGGCAGGCGCCTGTAGTCTCAGTTACTCGGGAGGCTGAGGCAGGAGAATGGCGTGAACCCGGAGGCAGAGCTTGCAGTGAGCCGAGACTGCACCACTGCACTCCAGCCTGGGCGACAGAATGAGACTCCATCTCAAAAAAAAAAAAAAGAAAAGAAAAGAAAAGAAAAACAAAAACAAACCAAAAAAAAAAAAAAAACTGACTACTATACCAGTTAGGAACAGAACGCTATTTGCCTCTTTGTTTCCTCAAGCCAAACTGAAACAAAAAACCAAAGTAGTTCCAGAGTATGTGGCCAGCACCTTGGTCATGGCTCTTCAGCCCCCTTCCTAGCTCCAACACCCTGAGTTTCCAATTCAAATAGAAACTTCAGAACAAAGCCCTCCTTCACACTTGAGCAAAACGGCTACTTGAAACCCCATACTAGAAGTTAGCCCCCAGGCCAAGGACACACCAGGGCCTCTGCTTCTCACAGCCACCTGTCCTTGCATTCTCAATAGGTATGCCTTGCACCTCAGTTTCCCAGGGGCTCTGCAGAGCCTCCATAAAGGAGGGGACCACGGCACTGACACTCTCTTGAAATTGTAGGTGACAGAAACAAAGAACTTTGTTTTGTCATCAACTTTTGACACTTCAAAACTGTATAACCTTAGGAATGTCACTTAACCTAAGCCTCAATTTCCTCATCTGGAAATACTTTTGGTGCCATTTAAGAGAGCTATCGTGAGGTTCAAACGAGATTGCTGATTGAAAAGCACCCAGCAAACAGACAAATCTTACTACATTGGTGTTCTAGTTGTGGTAACAGTTCAAGCAAAGCTAGGGTACAACATGTAAATTTTCCTGAATCCCAGCTCCTCCATGCTGCTCCCATAAATCCAACTGCAAGCCCTTCTGGACCCTTCTAGCCTTGGGGTGAAGTCTAGATCACCAGCACATCAAGCTCCCAACGGTCCAGTTTGGATCCATATTACTTTTCTAGTTTCTCCCCCAAATTTCTTCCCTTACATTTTGTCACAGTTTCAACACAGTATGACTGATATATTTTACAATGAAGCAAAGGCAGTGGGTTTTTCAGCATTGAGATTTACTAGACTTAAGCATTTTAGAGACAGAGAGACAGAGGATATGCATGCCCACACACACAGGATGCATTAAATGGGCTCTGCCATATACAGACACATACATGTGGATATACAAGTGTTTTTATAATAAGACACAGTGCTTGATGCAGGGAGGCAGCCTGGAGCGGTGGTTACAGAGTCTGGATGCAACCCCGGCTTCTCCACTAGAAGTACGTGGGGAAGTTATTTAATCTCTCCATGCCTTAGTTTCATCATCTGTAAAATGAGTTAACAGGACATACATCCTAGAATTCCTAAGAAGTTGATGAGTTAATGTACATAAAATGCCAAAAACAGCATACAACACGCAGTGAGAGGTTATAAGTGTTTATGTTATTATCGTTCAATGCATCCTGAAAAGCATAGGTTATATGGTTCCAGGCATTGGTATAGTTGAATGTATTTGTTGAAACATACACACATCTTTCCACATGGCACCTGCAGTAAGTTCACTCAAGTTAATGTTAGGCAACCTCTGTCAGTTTATGTTGTTTACCTCACTCCAGGCAACGCTGTAAGATCTCAATACTTAGGAACACATGTCATTCTCATAAAAACCCTACAAAGAAGCAGGGGTCCAGAAAGTCTCCAGAGCCTGCTGTCTTCTCCTCCATCTATAACCAGTCCACACGAAGAGTTATAATTATAATACATGAAAATTGGAGGTCACATAACCACATTTTTCCTGAAAATTTTGATAACAGAGAACAAACCACTATAATCTTTATTCTCATACTGGTATTTCAACAATTGTCCTTTTCATAAAAGTATGATAGCATCTCTGAGGATCCTATGAGTAGAGTAGCCAGCTGGTTCCTAGATTCCAGAGCTAATTTCTCCAATGTAAATCACTGAATTCCATATTCCCGTCTCTAGTTGTGGCATTAAAAAAAGATACTCACATGCCCGTGCGTGCAAACACACACACACTCACGATTTAGGGCTCCATTCAAAATGATGAACTGTTTTGATGAACTAGGGTTTCACTGTTTTAACCAGTTTTCATATAGTTAACTTATTGTTTGGCTTGTTAATATTTCACTTTCATATAATTATAAAATCATTATTCTTCACACTTTATCAGAAACACTGATTGAAATATGTGATGTTTTGTCAGAAAACAAACTAAAAATAAAGGTAAGTGTGTAGTCTGCCGCCATGTGAAACACACAAAGTGGACGGGCCTGCAGTATTTTGTGGGCCTGCATCCCACGCGTGTTAGCACACGCCTTCCTCAGACACACCGGAACCCTATGCAGAAGGTACACTTGCACACAATATTTTTGTAGCTGAAGTCTACACTTAGTGTAAATTCTGACTAATTCCCAAACTTTCGAAAATCAAAAAACAATATGCTCACTAATGGGCTTTAAAAGTATAATATCATCCATACGCCTTAAATATCTATTACTAAATTCTTAAGAATAACTTAGATAATAATATTACAAACTTGCTCTTCCAAAAGTCGACATCATTCCCCATCTCTCTGACCTATGTTCATCTCTTCATGTTAACTTAGACACTAGTGACATTATTACAATTTGAATTTTATGCTTCATGAAATGCCTTCCATGATATATGATAAGCACCCGTCCCAACCCCAACTGCCCCGAACTCAGAGTTTATCACAAAAGTCTTATCAAACGGCCCAAGCGGACAAAAATGGCCTAGTAATTAGCTGGAAGTTCAGGCCAGAGCAATCAACAGAAGCCCATGTTACAACTTAACACATTTTGTTCATTTATTCTTATGATCATATTTTTGTTTTAATTATTTATGGTAATTATAGCAGTTAATGTGCTGTAACATTTTTGCAAAAGAAATGAACTCTCAATAAAACCTTCCTAAATCTTTCACTGTTTCATCTGTGCCCTGTATATTCAAACACAACAAGCAAATAGCAGTGTTAGCTGGTATCTAGAGGCAGACACAATTCCGTGTGGCTGGATGGCTGGGATGGGCGCGGGGGCACACCGAGATGGTTCACAGTAGCAGGCTTTCTAAGCACTGTGAAACAGGCCACACTTCCTCAGTCTTGAGACAATTTTGTCAATTTTGAAAGCTGACCCAACACACTTCCTGAGTCTAAAGAGGCTATTTAATAAGCTTAACATCCCAGAGCCTGGAGGAACAAAGCAGACACCTGAATCTTCTGCGCTCTGCTCCAGGACCAGCCCCTCCTCCTGCTTCACAGCCCCAAAGGGCTTCCTGAACAGCCTCAGGTTATGGGTCATAAGAACCCTAAATTTTCTGAATTCCACAGAAAGTCCCCAAATACAAGTCAATAAACCAAGGAAAATAGCCTTTCAAGCTCATTCCAGCTCACCATGGCAATTGTGTTGGTTCTTTAGTGCCCCCTGCCAAAAAAACAGAAAGAAGAGGAGGTAGGAACAGGTACTAGTTAGCTAGCTTTGGTTGATAAAAGGAAATTGTTAATGTCACAGTCCACAACTCCCTGAAGAATGACATGTTTTACGAAAACATTCATAACATTCTCACCAAAAAAAGTTTGTTTTTTAGTGAGTGAAAGCATTAAATTATTTACAAGTATCACCTCATTTAACCTCATAAAAACGTTCGGAGGGCCGGGCGCAGTGTGGCTCACACCGTAATCCCAGCATTGTGAGACCCAAGTATGGGGATCACTGGAGCCCAGGAGCTCGAGACCAGAATGGGCAACATAGTGAGACCCCATCTCTACAAAAAATGAAATTAGTCAGCATGGTGGTACATGTCTGTGGTCCCAGCTACTCAGGAGGCTGAGGTGGGAGGATCACTTGAACGTGGGAGTTCTAGGCTGCAGTGAGCCATGATTGTGCCACTGTACTCCAGTCCGGGCAACAGAGCAAGGCCTTTTCTTAAAACAAAAACAAAAACAAAAACAAAACGTAGGGAGGCAGGTAATACTATCAGACCCATCTGACAGATGCAAAAACCATCTCTTCGAGGTTAGGGCTGAGCCTGGGAGCTCAAAGACAAATAGGAAGGAGTACTGTGCCATAAAGATGAGACCACAGAAAACAAGAGAAGCTGTGCTGGCAGAGAGAGGAACCACTGAGTCAGACATTTCTACACCTTGCCCCCTCTTCCACCACAAAAAGAGTACATGGAAAGAGAAAGAAGCACCTGTCCAGCAGCCTCCAGCTACTGCTCCTACAGGGTGACCCAGGTTAAGCCACTACCTCCCTACAAAGGAAGCTTGGGCCTCAAACTGACCACTCTAGAGGCCTGGGTCTACCATTAGGGCCCATTTTCATGGGCACGGTGGGAAAATACTCATCCTTGGGACAATACTAAGTCTCTGAATAAAAACACAACAAGATTGCTTTAAAGAACATATCCAAATATTTCAAATTCATTTTTACATAGACTTTCATTTAGTCTCACAACACATTTCAATACAGGCATACTTAAGTACTATAATCCCAATGCGTTAAGTAAGATTTAAAGCACAGAGTTAAACCTAGAATTCTGAAGTCCTAATACCTAATCCAGTCCTTAAGCACTGTAAGATTTTAAAGTACCACCCTATACCATGGTTTTAGTAATTCCACCAGTCAAACCGATTGCCATCTGTGCAGATGATGCATATAGCACATTCCTTAAGGAAGCACAAAGCTTCCAGCCATCATCCCTATTAGCACTGTAACAGGCTACTCTACTTCACAGCAAGCTCACCAAGGCATGAGGGAAGCTTTGGGTTTTCAAACCTGTTTGTTGAGTAAACCTTCTTTTGCTCTCCCAATTAAGTGAAGAAGAAAGAAATACTAAGTTATAAAACAACACCAAACATGAAAAGAGAGGTTCTTACTTTCAGAGTAAGAAAGACAGCTGTAGCTGGGGTCGCTAATATCTGAAAGGTCTAAAATAGCATAGAGTTCACAGGCACGGGAAAATATAATACAAGTCATTAGCTATTAATAGAGCCAGAGAGCCCACTGTTGTAATTAAATCACAGTTTAATCCTCTGTATAATCCTCTGAGTTAGTCTTGACATGTTTCCTTGTGGTTAGTTTTGGAAAAACATCTGCTAATGGTAAAATTTGGGGCTCAGAGGGGGGAAAATTACATCCTTCTGGCTGGAATAGAGTCATATGAGTAAGTCAATGAAAACATTGAATTAATGAAGGTACAAATCACTGGCTCTTAATTTTTTTTTTTTTTAAGAGGGAAACAGAGTCTTCTTGTTCTGTTGCCCAGGCTGGAGTGCAGTGGCCTCATCACAGCTCACTGTAACCTCAAACTCCTGGGCTCAAGGGGATCCTCCCACTTCAACCACTCAAGCTAGGGACTACAGGTGCATATCACCACACCCTGCTAATTTAAAAAATTTTTTCTGTACAGGAAGGTTTCGTTATGTTGCCAAGGCTGGTCTCAAACTTCTAGCCTCAGGGAATCCTCCCACCTCAGCTTCCCAACGTGCTAGGATTACAGGTGTGAGCCACTGCACCTGGCCTCTAATTTTTTTTTTAAGTCAAAAGAGACTTAAACACAGAAACTAAATTTGTGAAGGCTACTACAATTGAACAAAATATTCTGATTAAAAGTTCCTATATGCTCTTGCCAGAGGTAAAGAATAGAAATATAACTTGACCCAATTAGGAAGGAAATATGTAAGAAACAAGTATTTGTACTGAAAGTATCCCTTTTCTAGACCAGCCTTACACTGAGATAACAATATCTCCATAATACCTTTAAAGAATGAGAGGCTGATTCAAGCCACAGTCCACAGGGATCAATTTACTGCCAGTCAATTTGCTAAAGACCATTTAGCTAGCTATATTCAAGCCTAGAATCTTTTAAAAAGCCAAATCAGCTCTGAGTATGTGCTGGGCTTTTTCATTATGCTAGTCTTCTACGTGAAGCACTAGACCAATAAATATTCAAATAAATTAACTGTGCCAGTAAAAAGTTTACTGTACTTAGTCATTTGAATGCAGAAATAGTAATTTTAACAATCTGTGCACAATTCCATGTTACATTGTGCAGGCCCAGTTCAAACCCACTCCTGACACCGAACAGCTATAAATTATCTCTCGAGCTTGAAAGTGAAAGACAGGCCAGGTCTGAAATAGCACAACAGTTGGACAGTTCCAGCTTCAAGAAGACAAACCCTGTAATAACCTAGATCCAGAGCCTTCAGAAGTCGTCTAATTCACTGTCCAAAACTGGGGGGAAATCCCTTCCAGAAAACATTCTTCTTTTGAAAAACATACTTTTCATTGTTATTTCCTAAATATACAATTAAACACTGGAGTGTCAAAGGCAAAGCAGAAAATAGAGAATGCTAAATGAATAACTAGGAACAAGTGGAACCCTTCACAACTGAATGGTCTTGGAGAACAAACAGGGTATCTTCCTCCTCGAAGTCTGAAGCTCTGGGTCCCCTTTCTAGAAGCAGCCCCTAGCGCTCGCAGGGGGCTCTGGCATACACAGAGAGGCAAGGTAACTGATTCTTCCCTATTTAAGACTCCTCCTTGGGGACAATTTCTTCACGTAAAGCAGCACTGTTCAAAGAGCCAGAGCTGGCCCATTCCCCCATGGTAATAAATAATATAACCACGCAGAACATTCAAAAACACTGCCCAATGCCGTTAACAAATACAGGACAAATATACAAGGTTCAAAGATTAATAAAACACCTTGTTCCCTTCATACAACTCCTTGTTATCTGTGAGTGGAAGGATTATGAGGGAATTTTTGTGTCTTTTATATTCCTTTACATTATCTGGACACTTTACAGTAAATACCTATCATTTCTCCTGTCAAGGGGAAAATATTCAAGCCATTTTCCTTTTTAATTTTCTCACTCAATGTGGTTTCAAAGAATGGATAGTAAGTTTAACTGCTTCAACCAGGTTAGTAGTCTTCAAAAGGTAACCTTGGTAAAATTTAAATAGACAAATCTTTCTCCCCAGAAGAAATTCTGAAAGAATATTAGTCTAACATATTTTCAGAAAGAAAAAAAAATGCTTAAACTTCCTGTACATTAAATGCTTGTCTGAGAAATTACACTAATTACAATGAGGAGCCGCTCTGTGATCATTAAAAATTACTATGCATTCAGTGCAAGGGGTGATTCCAGTGTTTCTGCTTCCCCATTCTGCTTTCTACTACTTTTCATCCTTTTAGGCACTTATGTCTTAAAAGTGGAAAATCCTACAAAATTAGGAATTCAAAATATAAATTCACAAAAGCCACTTAATTTTAGAAACAGGTCCTCAAAAAGAAAAACATTTACACAACTTCGTGTGAGAACTCAATCCTAAATAAGAATACTGGCGTCCAAAATCACCCAAAATGCAATAATAAAAATATACAGATTCATACTGTCCAGTCAAAAAGAGTCTCCAATCTAATCATATATTGTAGCATTCTCAAAACTTCCTATCACTTTGTCCCATCTTTTCCATTTTCAGAAATGAAGTGGTAATTCAAATGGGAAACACAGTAATTGTGTACAGTGCAGCGTGTAAAGTGGTCCAGTTCTCTTCCGCACATCACCTTAAATACCAGGGCTACTAGTTCAAAGACAGCCATGCAATAACACTTCCAGCTCTAACAGGTGCCACTTTGTGCAAAAACATCCACAGGAGTATTACAAAAAAGACAGCACTGGGTTTCAGAAAGCTTGGTGTCAAAAAGGTGCTTTCATTCATTTTTAATCCGAGAGAGAAAGTGAACAATTGTCCTTCGATAATCAGTGTCAGGGCCAATGACACAGCTTCCCTTCCTTAAGGTCCACCCAAACTGTGACAATTGGCTTACCAACTACGGTCCTTAAGGGCTTTAAAAACAAAACAAAACCAAAAAAGCTATCCTCCCCGGCACAAAAAAAAACACCCAAATATTTGTCTTTTTCTTCTTTTGCCCCTTCCATCAAGTAATGAATAAGAAAAGAAGGAGAAAATGAATGTGATTGTCTGCTCTTTGGGACAGAAAAACATGCAAAGACTGTAACAATTTACACAAACAGGTGTTTAAATGTTGACTCTTTTAGACTACATAAATTCAGATGCTTCTCTCTATGAATTAATTAACATTCTGCTATTTAATATTTTAAGTCTTAGCAGTGGGTCACGCATGGTGGCTGACTGCAGGGTATGGCCTGAAAATTATTCGTAATGACAATTCTGTAACATTATCCCTCACTGTACCAGATTCCTTACCAATGTTTAATAATAAAGCAAAGCAAGGTGTCAACGGCATTTATTACTTTCACACTATGATTTAGTATATAAAACTCTTCCAGGGAAGAGGGTATGGAGGAAGGGGGACAAAAATGGTTTTCTAAGTACTCCTAGGGGAGGAGAGGGAAGAACCCTGGTAACACATGAGTACCTTCAGAAGAATCGAAGCAACAATTGAGAACAAAAAATAGCATACATAATCTCAAGGAAATGCTGGACATAATTTAGGAAAAATGCCACTGGACACAGAAGACCAAAAATGAAGACTAAATGTCCCCAAATTTTTGACATTTAATAAATATGTTTCTCCAGGAACCTGGTGCTCAGTTAATTAGTGAAAGTATATGGACCCAGGCGGTGAAGTTTCTCCCTGGCAGATGGTGCAACAGGCTTCAAAAATAATGGGAAATTTACTTAAAGTTGTCTCCTTGGTTATTGTAACAAATATCTTACCAAAAGATACCAAAGAAAGGGACTGCCATCAGATGACTCTTGTCTTTTATTTATGATGACAGAGCTAAGACTTAGCGAGGCAGCAGGGCCTCCCCACACTTCTGGTCTACCAAGCCAGAGAAGGCCCCCCCGGCACCTCCCCTCATGCTAAGCTCCATTCCCAGGCCAGACAAGGCTATAAAAAGCCTGGCCTTGGGCCAGCTGGCAGACCACACACCGGGTATTTTTAACTTAAGGGGGCCTGAGGATCAGGCCAACACCAGGGCACCAAAAATGTGCAGAGAAGAATAACAACCTCCAGCCAGTATGGTGGTCTACACGGAAGATCCTTTTCCTGAGCTATCCTAATTACTAATGGGTGTCTTAATCCTGATGAAGACATTAAAAGATAACATTTGGGGAAGCTGATAAAAGTGGGTAGATATTTCATTTTGGAAGTGCACGATCACTTTCAAAGACCATATGTAGAGTTATATAAACAGCAATGTGAACACCAAACACTGGCCAAATAAATTGAACTCTTATTCTTTATTCCTGACACATAAGGCTACAGACTTGACTTTTGTTATAATTACTCTAACAGTTTGCTGTTGTTGTTTTTAGTTTCATGCCGGTCTTGGCACTGGGCCACACATACAGATACTGTGAAGCTGTTCTCTTCGATAAAGCTCAAATATAGCAATAGTACAACGGAAGGCTGAGGAGCTAAGGATTATGCTATAATGACTAACTTCATTTTCTGGGTTCATAAGTATTAATCAGAAAGTTCTTTCCGTTTCATTCTTTATTGTTAAAAATTACACTGAAACACCGATGTTAGTTATATTTTCTGCCTTAAATGAGCACCACTGCATCTTTCCTTGAGGACTGAAGACTGGCAAAGTCTCTGTCATGATTCTAAATATGAATGCTTAGTATCACCTGTCCAGTGACAGGGCAAGCGGAAGGCCAGGTAGGCGGGGCCTCAATTACAACAGCCTCGCTCTGACTGTTTTATGTACTGGATTCTCTGACAGGCTTCCAGGGAGGAGGTTGAGTTGGGTTCTGCGACTCCTGGAGAGCAAGCCACATCTGCAAAGAGCCGGGCCTACAATCAGAAATTTCTTCTCGGACTAAATATAAGCTTAAAATACTTTACTTAACTTGCCTCTTCTTTTGTCCTAAAAGCAAAGGATAACCAGAAAAATCATGTCTACCTGCAGATGTGCGTTAATAACCACCAAATGTAAACACATTCAGGGTATCCTTAACATTTACAACACCAGGATCATCTTCAGCCTCATTAAAATATATCTGCTCTCATCTGCAAGAAACCTCCAAAACTCTCTTTCCTTCCCATCGTCTATCTCAGCTGGACTCTCTTCTCTGTTGCCCTTCACTGGGGATGTTCTCTCCAGACCCAGACCTGATTTTGCCTCTGGCTGGTGGGAGAGCCTGGCTGGCCTTCTCACTTCAAACCTCCCATTGCTGGGTCCTAAACACAGTTGGGAGACCCCTTCCCCTGAGCAGCACTTCCTGAGTTCCGTGAAGCTTTTCCTGGCTAAACAAAGGCCACCCCACCCTTACATGGCCTCCTCAGGCCAGGTTGCCTGCCAAACAGAGACACTCCAGTAGTGCTACTTAATTCATTTATTCTTAGGTTTATTCTTAGTCTACCAATTCCTTGAGACACTAAAAACTCTGGTGCATTACCAGATAGCACAGTATTAAAATCTCCTATGTAGAAAATAGGTTGGTTTTAGAAAAAAACAAAAAACTGCTTTTTTTTTTTTTTTTTTTTTGAGGCGGAGTCTCGCTCTGTCGCCCGGACTGGAGTGCAGTGGCCGGATCTCAGCTCACTGCAAGCTCCGCCTCCCGGGTTTTACGCCATTCTCCTGCCTCAGCCTCCCGAGTAGCTGGGACTACAGGCGCCCGCCACCTCGCCGGCTAGTTTTTTTTGTATTTTTAGTAGAGACGGGGTTTCACTGTGTTAGCCAGGATGGTCTCGATCTCCTGACCTCGTGATCCGCCCATCTCGGCCTCCCAAAGTGCTGGGATTACAGGCTTGAGCCACCACGCCCGGCCAAAAAACTGCTTATTAAAGATGCCTTTGCAGAGGTTTCTGGTAAACAGATCAAAAGCTCATGTTTCTCTCTACTCTTTCATGGAACCCCATTAAAATGACAGTGAAGGAATAAAAACAAAAGTACCACAAGGCCAAAGAAAACATGAGGTGAGATGGTAACAAATAAGAGAGGTCAAAAAATTTTTGGAAGGAGAAAAGCAGAAAGACAAGTGATAATTAAAGTTTTAATCTGTTCTAGGTGAGAAGATAAGAAGCAAGCTAATTAAAGTGCGGAACCCCAAAGACAGGAATCAGAGGGTGGTGGGGGGCTGGGTAGTAGGGAGCAATTCAAAGATCCCCCTTCTCAATCCCCACCCGTCCTGTCGGAAGGCAAGAGGAACTGCCATCTGGAGGGGCCAGCAGGTGAGTCCATGGAAAAGGGGCATTCAGTTAAAACATGTGGGCCCATGCCCCAGTCGGCCTCCAGCTCTCCAGACACCCTGACTTCTGCTCTGAGAGTCAATGATGAGTTAGTTACTGGGGAGGGGGAGATAACAACATGTGAGGGTCTGACAACAAGATGGCCCGATCCTCTCCTCAACCACAGCAGCCCCATCCACACATACAGCGTGCAGATCAGTTCTCAGAACCGGCTGTTAACAGATGTGCGGAGAGCGAAGGACCACCAGACATCTCAAGAAGGCCTCTGGCCAGGCACGGTGGCTCAGCCTGTAATCCCAGCACTTTGGGAGGCCGAGGCAGGTGGTTCATGAAGTCAGGAGTTTGAGATCAGCCTGGCCAACACGGTGAAACCCCATCTCCACTAAAAAGTCTCCACTAAAAATACAAAAAAAAAAAAAAAAAATTAGCCAGACGTAGTGGCGCACACCTGTAGTCCCAGCTACGTGGGAGGCTGAGGCAGAAGAATCACTTGAACGCGGGAGGCGGAGGTTGCAGTGAGCCGAGATTGTGCCACTGTACAGAGACTCTGTCTCAAAAAAAAAAAAAAAAAAAAGCCTCCAACCTTAAAGACTGTAAGACTGTGTAGGTGAAGGGCTAAAAAGGAAATATGGACCAGGAACACTGCAGAGGAGTTCTTCAAAAGAATCCCAACATTATCGTCAGCGAGATAAACCATCGTAGCCACAAAATAAGAGTAAGATGGTATAAAAAAGAAAAATTTGGTGAACAAAACAAGTTCGTGGAAAGTGAAACTACAAAAACAGAACAAACATCTGCCAGGAACTAGAACAAAAAAAGCAAACAGATGAAAGCAGGATAGAAAAAAAGTTTCAAAAATTAAAGAATCAATCCAGGACTTACAACATCCAGCTAATAAGGTTTATAGATAGTAAGAACAAAGAAAACAAAGATAAGGTAATTATCAAAGAAATAATACCCTCTCCTAACAAAGAAAAAACCAGCAACAAGTTTAATACTGATGAGTCTAGCAAAATGGATGGAAAATATCAACTCCAAAGTTCATCCACATTTTAGAAATCAATGAAATCAAATTTTTTAAGTCTCCAGAGAGAAAAACAATCAATGACATACAAAAGAAGAGGCCTTGGACTTCTCAACAGACATGCTAGAAGCTCAGAGGACAGTGGGGAACAACAGCTTTTGAGGGAAAATTATATCCAATCTAGAATTCTACACTCAGCCAATCCACCCATGAAGGCCACCTTTCTGACAAGCAGAGACACGCACCTCTCCTGCACCCTTCCTACAAAGCTACTACAGAATGAACCCTACTAAAACGAGGGATTACATAAAGGCAAGACACGGAATTCAGAAAACAGGGTTTGAGGTCAAAGTAATTCCAAGAATGGCAGTTAAGGGATGCTTTTCTCCGCATACGCAGCAGGCCAGGAGGGTAATAAAGTACAGAATGCAGAATGCGGCAGGGGCCTCCCAGAGGGATTCCAGCTCAGACCAGGAGATCACCACTGCTGCTGAAAGCCACACAAAAGTTAAAGAGCAACATGCAAAGTGCTTACTTCCAAATCAAAGTCTAGTATGGCTGGTCTAATTAAAAGAATTTAAGCCACCTGAATGCATCCCTGGCTGCAAGAGAGGCTGTGAATTTGAGTTCTGAATTCTAAATTACACAGGCAGAGCTTTTTACATGTGGACATCTCCCCAGACACAGAAAGGCTATTCAAAAGATGATGGTCATCCATAAACATGAAAAATGTTCACTCCGAGTCTGATTAACTAATGGGTTCCACCATCTTGAGAGGAATTGCACAGTTCTATCAGAGCTTGAGGATAAACCGGTGATGTATACATTTCCTAAAAAGTAAAATAATGGGCAGTTATCAACTCCTGGATAACAGAAAGCTGTACAGTAAGGAAATATGCTTACAGTCCATGACTCAACTACAGACAGTTATTTTACAGTTATACCAATGTAAACACCAAAAGTTGATTTAACCAAAAGTTATAATATGGAAAGATGATAGAAGGAAAAGGAAATACAGGGTAAGGCAGTCAGTTTTTATTCAAAACTTCACTTCTTTACTTATTTCTCTATCATCCTTCACCAGGTTAAACACACCAGAATAAATGCTCAGTGTTGAGTATACTGCCTGAATATTACTTTAGATTTTTGGCAAGTTCCTATCTCCAAAGGCAAAAGTCATCAGCAATGTAGACTGCAAAGCAAAATATCAATTCTTTATATATAAACTTAACTGCCATAGAGGTGCTATAATTGCATGATGTACTCTGATATAGAAGAAAATAAGGTTAATAGAAATCATATACCAATTTTTAAAAGTCTACTTATCAAAACAATGTTTACAGACATACTGCACTTCCATTCTCTCTGGAAACATGGATAGATTATGAATTTTTTTCACTCTGGAAGCCTGAGCACTTGCTCCAAGTATGAAGAAACAGTTTCTCTTCTTAAAAAAAAAAAAAAAAAAAAATCAAACAAGATCCAGCCAGCCTTTAAGCGGCAGCCCTGTGGCTTTCTGAATTGATCCATCAAAGCACCAAAGCAGAACAAAGATGAAAGGAAAATTTGGAAGCAAGAAGGGAAGAAAGCTAGATTCTATGCTCATAATCATGTGTAAACTGAAAATGTGAAAAATTCTGTAAAATTCACAAAGACCCCTTTACAATCTAATTGAACTTGAAAAGCACACTCTACCAGCTCCCCAAGAACACATACCTCTCTCCCCGGACCCAGCAAACTCCTATGGCAAGATCCAGGTCTAGGGGCACCTATTCCCCACCCCATGCAGCTTCAGGTGTTCCCAGAGTATGGTCCATAGATCTTGACCCAGCACTCCTCACACTGCATCCAAATACCTGGTACGTGTCTGTTCCCATGATGTACTTTGAGTTCACCCACTCAGGGCTACAAATAAACATCTGATGACAACTAAGTGAACAAACTATCAAAGACCTTAATAATATTCTCTCAATTTCTTCGACCAAAACAATAGCTATGGATAGCAATGGATATATGAGATAATGGCATTTATCTAAATGCAAAATATCAAATTTTAAAATTTAGTAAATACATATCATTATTAGAATCAGTCTGGATTCACATACACAGCCTAATACTTCCCCTACATCCCTGTCCTTACCCCAGCCCAGGTGTGCCCCTCGGTGTTACCACAGCCCCAGGGTAAACATCTCTACCTGTGCGCACTACTCAGCATATCTCTTTGCAGAGTGTCCCTGCCATGGTCCTCTGGAGCAAAGACCCAGTCATGGCCGTCTTGGTATTTCCCCATGACTAGTACAGGACTAATCACACTGTGGACATTGAAAATACATGTGCTGAGTTAAACTCAAAGTAAGTAAGCTTAACTTACAGTATGAACTGTTTTTCTTTCCAGTGAAACACTTTTTAATTCAAATAATTGTATTTTAAAATAAAACTCTGCATACTAGCACAAATATAAAATAATATTACTTGTCATAAACAGAAGATTACCAGAAAAAAAATGAATACCATGAAGAGAACACAATATGGTTACATTCTACCCAGATGTTGATGCTACCCAAGGCATAGACGGAAATGGGGTAGGAGGCACTATGAAGTGTTGGAAGGGTGCTACGGCATACTGACACCAATGAGAGAACAACTTCCCTGCTCTGTGACTCCAGGTTACGTAATGCTGTGTCTATGAGCCACCCAAAATGACCTTGCCTAACACCAGTGGAGTGTGTTGCACATACAGCAATGCTGGGCTGGAGGATCTTTAAGGCTACTATCTACTAGAAAAGCAGAATTCTCTACTTAGAGTTTGTATGAGCTTGGGCTACCTAACCTCTGTTTCCCCACTGGCAAAGTGAGTAGTATTACTTACCTCATGGATTTGGCGAGAATTATAGGAAATGATATATGGAAAGGGTTTGGCAAGATTCCCTGACACTTAGGAGTCTCAGTAAATAACAGACGAATGGTAAAATCCTGTTTCTAGTGTAAAATGGTACAGCCACTATGGAGAACGGTTTGGCAGTTCCTTAAAAAGTTAACGTACAGAATTACCATATGATCCAGCAATTCTACTCATAGGTATATACTCAAAATAATTGAAAGTATTCAAATAAATACCTATACACAAATGTTCATAATAGCACTAGTTATAATTCCTAAAAGGTGGAAACAACCCAAATGTCTATCAATGGATGAATAAACAAAATGCGATGCACATATCCAACAGATTTCATTTAATTTAATACTGATTTAACAACAGATTTAATTTAATACTGACGAGTCTAGCAAAATGGATGGAAAATACCAACTCCAAAGTTCATCCACATTTTAGAAATCAAGTTTTTAAAGTCTCCAGAGAGAAAAACAATCAGTGACATACAAAAGAAGCAGCCTTGGACTTCTCAACAGACATGCTAGAAGCTCAGAGGACAGTGGGGAACAACAGCTTTTAAGGGAAAATTATATCCAATCTAGAATTCTACACTCAGCCAATCCACCCATGAAGGCCACCTTTCTGACAAGCAGAGGCACCCACCTCTCCTGCACCCTTTCTATAAGGCTTTATTATTTTATTATTTATTATTAAGCCATAAAAAGGAAAGAAGTGCTGGTACGTGCCACAAGAGATGAACCTTGAAAACAGTATGTTAAGTGGAAAAAGCCAGACACAAAAGGTCACATATTGTATTATTCTATTTACATGAAACACCAAAAACAGGTAAATCCAGAGGTAGAAGGCAGGTTAGCCATTGCCTGGGAGGTAAGAGGGACAACAGAGAGTGACTGCTTAAGGAGTCCAGGGTCTCATCTGGGGGTGGTGAAAATGCTGGAACTAGACAGAGGAGGTGGCTGTACAAAACTATTCCTGCAGTAAACATTACTGCACTGTACACTTTTAATGGATAAATGTTATATTATGTGAAGTTCCCCTCAAAAGCATCCCTCCAAGTGTGACAGGCGTGGTAGGTAACATTCAATTTCCAATGTGTTAAAGGTCACAAAAGACTTTACATGAAACGAATATTCAAGTCAAAATGAGGCTACCTTAATTATAATCACTCTTCGTATTTAAAAACTCAAAGGAACTCTAGTGTCAGTGACGAGGATTCCAGCTTTACCAGAATCATAAAACAGTGCGAGCGTGCGCCCAGAGTTCAGGCGCTAAGGGACTGACATGCTTGTTCTAGCACTCAGTAGGCAAGTAACTTTGAACAGCCTGATTAACCCCTTCCCTTAGCCTCCTCATTTGTAAATTGAGGATGACTATATAACAATGCCCGTCTCAGAGGCCATTACAAGGACTGGGTGAGTTAATCCATATAAAACAAGCAAAAACAAGCAAGTGCCTGACCCAGAGTAAACCCTCAATAAACATGAGCTACTATTACTATTCATAAAATGGAGATGAATAGAAAGATAGCAGGGATTAAAGGAGAATATCCATGTAAAAGGACTTACCATAAGACCTGGCACAGAGATTGCTGTTATTGTTACTGTCATCCAGAGGCAACTTCTCATATGATACAAATAAGAAATTGGGCCCAGAGAGGAGACGATGATGATGACAGTTACATGGAGGCACCACATTCCTGTCATTATCGCCATCAAAATTATTTATCTGTCACAGATCCTCAACCAGAATAAAGCACACAGCGATGATTTTTAAGAATGCAACCTAAATTTCATTCCTCTACTCCGAGGTGCAACTGTCATTCCAGCCATAGCCATGACCTCTGCTTTGGAAACGGGCTACGATGCAGTGTATGCATAATGGCAGCACCCCATAAAGCGTTGTGAAAATCAAGTCTGGGTCCAAACACGCAGCGACAGAGAACTAAAATGCCATCAAAGCCCTTTCCATGATCCCAGCACAAACATGGATGTGAACTGTGCCCTCACCATAGAGGCTCAAAGCCCATCTTCCAGGCCCTGTTCTTCCACCACACATGGTAGAACTAGAACTCTCTTCCCTCCAGCAGCAAATCGCTAATAGAAGAACATCTGTTTTGTATGTACGGCATCCTAACTACTTGGCAACGTTCTTCAGTAAGCACTGTTGAATGACTGGTGTTGGGATGAAGAACCTAGCTCCCATCACACACACACTAAATCCGACTCAACCTTCTCCAGACCGAGGTATTACACCCAGCACAAGGGATCATTCTGAGACATGACGGGCCTTACAGCAGAATAGCAGCCATCTCCGATTTACTCAATGGGGTTAGAATCAGAGAGGAAGAAACATAGATCCCTGATATGACACACACTGAAATGAGCAAGACTGAAAACCACTCTGCTAGAACAATCTCTCAGGCATCAAAATTTCCTTAGGAATCTAAAAGCAGCATTAAAAACACAGTCCCGCAGCTGTCTGCAGGCTTCGTTCTCAGAGCACCTGGGCACAGGAATTCTAGTGGAAACTATGAAAGCCTTGGTGAACGAGCCCACCTCGGAGCTAACCATGGGAGGCAGATACATGGCTAAAACACACAAGACATTTTTGCAACAAGCTGGACAGATTTCACTGGTCAGAGTCTACGATTCAGCAACTTCTTTATTTGTAGTTTGGAAATGTTTGTGAAATGCCATGTAGGGCTCTAGATGATGGGTCCACACCTGGGGAAAACAGTCCCTGCCAGTCTAGGGCATATGTTCTAATGGAAGCATCAGACGAGTGAGGTTCAGGAGGGGATAAGAGAACTGGAGAAAACAGAATAGGGCAGGAGGCAGTGGGAGTGTGCAATTTTACTGAAGTCAGAGAAATGTCTCAAGGACCTGAGATAGCAAGCCCCGCAAGACCAGGCCAAAAGCCTTCCCAGCAGGAGGAAAAGGAAACACAAAGGTCAGAACAGATGAAAAAGGCTGAGAAAGGCTGAAAGGCTGAGAAAAAGATTTAAAGGCTGAGAAACAGAGGAGGACCAGGTTGTGGCCCAGGCGGTGGGCAGGAAGGAGCTACCAGGTACTGAGACAGGAAAACTATAGGAGGCGACACTGAAGAGGGAAATTTTTACACAAGAAAAACTTTGGAACTGTCGAGAACAATTCTGTGTTCCCTATAAAGAGTTAGCAACCAAAAAGTCCTGTCTCCAAACTTTAGAAATCAGAAATCAAATCCGCAGCCTCTCTTGCAGCCTGTGTACATTCACATGACTTAAATTCTTTGTTAGATCATAGCAGAGTTTGATTGGGAAGTAAGCACACTGCATGATGCTCCTTGCCAGACCTTGGTGGCTTTCCGCAGCAGTGGTGATTTCTTGGTCAGAGCTGGAATCCCTCCTGGAGCCTCATGCCTCATTCTCCACTGTGTGCTTATCACTCTCATGGCCTGCTGCGTATGTGCAGTGAAGCATCCCTTAACCACCATTCTTGGAAGTGTGCTGTGATACATCAGATGCCATGAAGACTAAGGGCCAGTGATGTGACCAAGTTATCACTCTTCCCATCCTTTTATTTTGAAGCTAAGGAGGAAGAAGAACGGGTGAGAACTCAGCCAGAGACACTAGGGCAGAAAGAAGAGATTAGCTCTTTCTGGCAGCTGAAGGGAATTCTAGTATTTCCTCGTCTCCCCAACTGCTATGATTTGAATGTATTCCCTAAATTTCATGTGTTGAAATTTTAATCTCCAAATTCACATGTTGACTGGAGGTAGGGACTTCAGAAATCAATTAGATAAGGTCATCAGAATGAGGTCCCCGACAATTGGACTCATAGCTTTATGAGAAGAGGAAGAGAGATCTGAGCCGGCATTCTCCCACCCTCTCACCCTGTGATGCCTTCCACCAAGCTATGAAGGAGCAAAAGGCCCTCACCAGAGGCCAACACCATGCCTTTTAACTTCTCAACCTTCAGAATAGTAAGAAATAAATTTTCTTTCTTTATAAATTACCCAGTCTGTGATATTCTTTTATAGCAATAGAAAAGAAACTAAGACACTAACCATCAAATTTTGGCCAATTACTGAAGAGTAACACCTTGTCGTCTCCATGACCCCTAACGAATGGCACAGGACCCACAAGTAGGAAGAAAAGAAGGTAGGCCCTATTTCTCCATGAAGCCCAGGGCACTGAGGAGAACCTCCAGAGATGTAAATCCTTAAGATGTCTGGAAAATGACTATTGGGATACCTGAAGATCCTACTAGAAATCTCAAGGTAGGCCGGGCGCGGTGGCTCAAGCCTGTAATCCCAGCACTTTGGGAGGCCGAGACGGGCGGATCACGAGGTCAGGAGATCGAGACCACCCTGGCTAACACGGTGAAACCCCGTCTCTACTAAAAAATACAAAAAACTAGCCAGGCGAGGTGGCGGGTGCCTATAGTCCCAGCCACTCGGAGGCTGAGGCAGGAGAATGGCGTAAACCTGGGAGGCGGAGCTTGCAGTGAGCTGAGATCCGGCCACTGCACTCCAGCCTGGGCGACAGAGCAAGACTCCGTCTCAAAAAAAAAAAAAAAAAAAAAGAAAAGAAATCTCAAGGTAATATACTAATTGAAAAAAAGGGGGCCGGGCACGATAGCTCACGCCTGTAATCCCAGCAGTTTGGGAGGCCAAGGCGGGTGGATCACGAGGTCAGGAGATCGAGACCATCCTGGCTAACAAAGTGAAACCTGTCTCTACTCAAACACACACACACACACACACACACACACACACACACAATTAGCCGGGCATGGTGGTGGGCACCTGTAGTCCCAGTTACTTGGGAGGCTGAAGCAGGAGAATGACGTGAACCTGGGAGGCAGAGCTTGCAGTGAGCTGACATGCACCACTGCACTCCAGCCTGGGCACAGAGCGAGACTCTCTCAAAAGAAAAGAAAAAAATGGAAGCCTCCTTGTTGGCTGACCCTTTTAAGAAAGCATCTGAGGTCACAGATCCCATAGGCCAATAATTACTCTGGCCTTTTCCTTTTCCCAGTTCTCTTTGGAAACAATGATTATGATACTGATTATAAAGAAACATCTAATCCTTAGAGCTTTTTGTTTGTTTTTTAATTATTACATTTTAAGTTCTAGGGTTGTGTACAATGTGCAGGTTTGTTACATAGGTATAAAGTGCCATGTTGGTTTGCTGCACCACATTAGGTATTTCTCCTAATGCTATCCCTCCCCCAGCCCCCGACAGACCCCGGTGACTTAGAGTGTTTTAAGAGCTATTGCTTTCAGGCATGCTCTCGCTATCATTGGCAGCTCAGGCTGGAAAACCATCCCTACGTAGCTGTCTTTTCTGTGGTGCATCTCAGACTGAAGCTTTCTTCCAAAAGACGTTTGTCTCCAGCTCTCTTGAGGACTAGCTACTATAACTAGCCAAGTGAGGCTGGTTATGCCATGTCTCAGGACCATTAAGTAAAACTTAATTACCCCAGCAATGACAGGTTTTGCATTTTAATTCTAATACCTGCGTATTTTTGCTATTAACATTAGTCTGACTTTGTTTCTGAATGTTCGGTGTTTTATAGATCTTGACTTGGATTCCTGCCTTTGACTAACCCTGAAGAGTCGATTCTACAGGTTGGTTTGCTTGGTAATTATTTTAAAAAAAAGCATGCTCTTACCAAGTCAATATCAATAAAGGGAGATGAATTTGGCTCATTCTTTGGAATATGGTCTGCTTTCTAAATTAAACACATTTCTCTGTAAGAATTGGGAAGCTGGGTAACTCCTGCTGTTTATCTAGTGACCAAAATTTTGGATTGCGGCTATTTAAGTAGGCAAGGGATGTTTGTGTTATACACGCACACTACCCACACTCAGATCTCAAATCCAGGACATCCCAAACATTTCTAAACTCGAGTCCAACTGCAGAGCTGCTCTCGAGGCCTGACGAAGCCTGGATTAAGCAAGGCTCCCTGGCTCTGCGGAGGGGTCCACAGGCCACTCTGAGAAGCGAGACGGCTGCTTCTTTATAATTCCCTACTTCCCTCACGCTCCCACCCATCTTCTTCCTCTGCACCTTCTTGCCTTAAGAGTTTTCTTAATTTCATTCACAACTACAGATTTAACTTTTAAAGTTCCTTTTCAAAACTATAATAAGGGCAAATAGCTTTAATAAATTTGTTACATGTAAAAATAATCAAACTGCCATAAAGAATTTAACTATTGGCTATTAACATAAAAGAAAAAACTTCTTGCCTTTAGAAAAAAAACTTGTTTTAAAATACAAAAACAAAGCCACGTAGCCTACCTCATGGGAGTTAAAGAGTTAAAGTAATGCATAGAACATAAATCTTGAAACTTATTTCTATCCCGACTTCACTTTATACAATTTGTCACAATGTTGTACAATATATACTTCTTTTCAGAACTACTTAGAAAGTAACAATGTCTTAAAAATGAGTAATTGCTAGATCTCTCTTTGCTTCCTTTTGTGATTTCAAGAATGTCAACCTTAAGATTTTCTACATATCAAAAAGGACAGGCTGCACTCTATACATCTAACACATACCAGGTTCTCTCAGAACAAAGACCTTATCTGAGAATGCATTCATTTTAAAAAAACAATAAAATTAAGAATTGGAAAATAATTTATTAGACTGCTTCCAACAATTTGCTAATCTTTGAAGAAGAAAGAAACACCTTTTTCTCTTTTAAAAAGAATTTTAAAGAATTTGGGTCAGCAGTTATAGTAATACAATTTGTCAAGCATCAGCCCATACATTTCACAAGACTGTTGAAATAACAAGACTTTAAAATCTAATACTGAGGCCAGGTATGGTGGCTCATGCTTATAATCCTAGCACTTTGGAGACCAACGCGAGTGGATCACTTGAGTCCTGAAGTTCAAACCAGCCTGGGCTACATGGCAAAACCCTGTCTCTACAAAAATATTAAAAATGAGCTGGGTGTGGTGGCATGCACCTGTAGTCCCATCTACTCAGGAGGCTGAGGTGAGAGAATCACCCGAGCCCAGGAGGTCAAGGCTGCAGTGAGCTGTGATCGTATACTCCATCCTGGGTGACACAGCAGGACCCCATCTCAAACAAACAAACAAAACAAAAATTTAATACTGAAATGAAAAGACATTCACTTATTGTTACTTTAAAGGGGAAATCCAAGCTGGGAGGTCTTATAGTCCAACCCTCTCATCTGGCAGAGGAGCACGATGAGATCCAGATTTTCCCAGTATCACACACAGATTAGACATTAATAGGCAAGGACTCAACCATCCCAGCTTCTGGTTCTGGGCTCATTTCATTCCTTTGGGTCAGTGGTGAGTTTCTGATTCACTGAGTGGGCCAAGAACCAGCCATCACCACCAAGCCTCCAGAGGGTGTAAGCTGCCCCCGCTTGCTGACGTGGCCTCCCTCTAATACCTTGACTCACAGGGCAGTCACGGGAGATTAAGGCCTTCACAGTCAGGTGTCACTGATATGGGCATCCTTAGGCATCCGTGGCAGGATTTTCTTAATGCCCTGGGAGACTCTAACATTCAGCAAAGTTTGAGAACCACTTGTCTAAGATACGTCACTTAATCGCTTTAACTTTCCATTTATCTTGTGGGATTTCCGTTGTTGTTTAGCGTTTGTTTTTCAAGGAGCACTGACGGGATATGGTTGGTTGATTTTACTGATGTCGACTTATCTTTATTTGAATTATTAACATTTTAACAGAAATATCATGCTTAATGTTTCTTTGGTGAAACCAAATAAATCACACTTATTTAAAATATACTCAAATAATTCAATGCTACCTAAAACACACACTTGTTCGAGACCAACCTGGGCAACATGGTGAGACCTGGTCTCTACAAAAAAATGTAAAAATTAGCTGGGCATGGTGATATATGCCTGTAGTCCCAAATACTTGGGAGGCTGAGGTGGGAGGACTGTTTGAGCCCAGGAGGTCAAGGCTATAGTGAGCCAAGTTCATGCTACTGTACTCCAGTCCGGGCAACAGAGCAAGACCTTGTCTCTAAAAATTAAAAATAAAACATACATTTAAGATTTACATCTCAAAAATAAAATAGAAAATCTTACAGATATTTTAGGTTGAAAGTCTATATTGCAAAATACATAGTGGAACTCATGAGTACACGACAAAACAGTATAAACTACCAGCAGAGAACAGGTGCTATATACTGTTTATAAGCTTAGAAAATTGAGAATAATGTAAATGTACAGATAAAAAACAAATGTATCAATATAAACATCCTAATATAAAAGCAGCTTTCCAAGTTAAAGTGAAATCATCTCACACTTTCTCATTAAACTTTCAGGTAAAATCTGATCTCTCACTTTTAAGAAAAAGGCTAAAGATTTAAAAATCTGTATTTAACTTGAAATGTGATCTCTTCTAATATATCGTTCTAAGAATGTCACAATTCAAACACGTTTAAACCCAAATACAATATAAAAAGTAAACAAAACCAGTTAGGTATTATAGGAATTTACAAATCTTTTCAAAAATATTTCCTTTTGTTGTTGTTGTTGTTTGTTTGTTTGTTTTTTGAGAAGGAGTCTTGCTCTGTCGCCGAGGCTGGAGTGCAGTGGTGCGATCTAGGCTCACTGCAAGCTCCACCTCCCACGTTCACGCCATACTCCTGCCTCAGCCTCCCGAGTAGCTGGAACTACAGGCGCCTGCCACCATGCCCGGCTAATTTTTTTGAATTTTTTAGTAGAGACGGGGTTTCACCATGTTAGCCAGGATGGTCTCGATTTCCTGACCTCGTGATCTGCCCACCTTGGCCTCCCAAGGTACTGGGATTACAGGCGTGAGCCACCGTGCCCAGCCCAAAAATATTTTCTTACTACAAAACTCCATCTACAGGGAGCTTTGGCATCACAGTCAGTAGCATCTGCTCTCTACTTGGAAGCAGAAATGTGAGGTATAAATGTATTTTGCTGGTAAACCTTAAATACCTTCATGTTCACTGCTGAAGAACAACTGAGGAAACCACCACAAAATGTGGCCAACAAAAGGCCATTATTTATAAAAATCTGCAATCTGCTGAAGGGCCTCCAGACATTTCAGGTGCACAAGCAAATCAGCTGGGCTCCAAGTCTCTTAGTACAGAACACGAATGTATGAAAATGCTATAAATAACATAGTGAAATTTCACAGCATTTCATTATTTTACTGGCCAAAGTGTTCACCTTCATCTTATTTGTGTGTTTATATATGTATATCCACAAATATGTTTAACATATAAATATACATATACACATATGTTTCATTACAGGAGAATGCTATTGTCACATGAATGTTCTTTTTAAACACATGTGGGAGCATACATGTGCACACAGATATGAACAGGCATCTTTAAGTAAATATAAAGACTATCAAAAAATTAAGAGTCTGAATGTAAAACAGGCACCAGGCACCCATTCCTCTCCATTATACTAAGTCAACTTATCCTTTCTCATCCTGGACACACCATCACAGTTGCAAACATAGGAAGTCTAAACTCTTTTTTAGATAAAACAAAAATTAAGCCCTGAGTATTGACTTCACATTTAGGATTCAAAGATTGAATCATAACAAACATTTCATGATGAAAAACTCTGGAATTTTTAAGTCTTAAACCAGTCTTCCTCTCCCCATTCATCCTTACTTTTCAGAGCTATCATGCAAACAAACTATATCAAAATATGGCTTTAATTACATTTAAAAGAAACATATTTTTTTCCTGAATAGATCAACAATATAAATTAACACAGGTAGAAACCCTAGAAATTGCCTAGCTGCTTTAATCACCCCAAAGGAAACATTTATTTTAGCCAAACAATTGTAATGTTTGTCTCATTTTTAGAAACATCTGCTGCCAAAATAAACATTTGCATTGGAAGAAGTGTTTTGGCTGTTAAGAAGGTACCAAATAAAATGCTTATGTTCTGAAATAAATATTTTACTCAAAAAACATGCAGCAAAATTAGAATAACAATCTTTTTCAAGCCCTCTTCAAGGAAACCTGTTTTGAATTGTTTTTACTTCAATATGAAGTAATAAGTTCAGATGAATCACCTTAACAAAAATAATTAGTTTATATTTAATTTTGCCATTTTCTATTTCAAAACAATGATCATCGTCTATGTTCCTGCTTTAAAGTTCTTCACAATACAGATACGCCTTTAAAAAGTAAAAAAGTCATGTTTTCCCATCATAAAAGCACTCATGAACTTAAATCTCTCATTTTGCTTTTTTCTTTTTGCCCTGTTTTATAATTCCAACAGGCATCATATTATCAAACTTCTATAAGAATAATTAAAATATCAACCCAATTACAAAAAATCTCAGGGAAAATCTCAGTCTACATAATTGAAATCTACTTGACACAAATAAATAGCTTAGCTTCTGTAAGCTATTTCTCCTGGGTGCCATTTTATATGAAAATCTTATTTAAAACAAGTTGGCAAAGGCCTAGGTGTACATTTATGATCATAAAGGACAAGAACAATGAAACAAAATCGGCATTCCTGATCCAGCAAAGTATATCTTGGTGTCTTTAAGGTTTTTTGTTTTTTTTTTTAATCTGAAAAACTCAAGAGTCAGATTCTAGTAACCTTAAAAATTATGCATCTTCTGTATAGCTGTCTAATAGATGAAATCAGCCAAGGTACTTCTGTTAACCAACCCCAGGTCTGAATTCCAGAAGCCTGGAGGCAGAACATTCTCCACAGAGGCATAGAAAATTCATTTCCCCCCCGAACGCAATAAAAACCCAAGTAGACTAGTTTTTAGGGCACCGTGCAAAACTAATCTGTTTAGCCATGTATTTGCCTGATGATGTGGGAGAATCAGCAAGTGAAAGACCACAAATCTAGTTCCAGTTAATAAAGACTAAAATGATGTACTATTATCACGTCATGCTTCAAAGAGCCAGTCATGAGTATATCTCAAAAACACAATTATCACCATACAAATCAAAGACCACCAGGGTAATACTAAAATCAAACACAGTCAGTGGCCAGTTCCTTCAGACTTTCAGAGACAAAAAAATAAACAGTGATACTCTCCATGTTAAATTTCACATCAGCACTGCAGTTCTTTCTAACAAAATACTCATTTAAAATTCATATCACAGGAGCAGAATGCCAGCCAGGAATCAAACTGTGACCCCTGAGCCAAAGACAACTTACCACTCAGCTGGTAAGTGGGCAACTCAATTTACAAACTTGAATTCCTGCATTTTAATCCTGTGCAGAAATATATGAGCAGTATTAAATGAACTGGATTCAGCTCATTAGAGGTTCACAAACCAAACACAGAAAGTTCTGGAAGCCATCCAAAGCAAAGTCATGCCTAGGTGGTGATGTCCACTCAATAAATACTCAATGTCGTAATTATCTTTCAACTTTTTCCCCGAAGAACATTATTAGCCCCAACTACAACAATGCTTAGCCAATTACATTAATCCTAAGGGAAGATGGATAGGACCAGCAGCCAATCACAGTGCCAGGATCTTCATTGTGGACAAATTTATAATTATCCAAAATTCAGAAACAAAGCAATTCACTGAAAATTCCTCCACAAAGAACACACGCTCAAGCTAAAAAAATGAATGCATGTGCTCTAATAACCTTTGCTCTAGATCTTCACTATTTTTTTCCATTTCAAAAACTATTAAGAACTGTTCACATGACCTTGGTATTATAAAAGCTGTATGTCTCCTTTAAAATGTTATACACATTCAAAAGTGCATTCCGTTATTTTTAACCTTTTAAATTTTAAAACAAGATACTATATTTCAAAGCTGTATTTAACTAAATGAAAGGGTAAAAAGGCAATACAGATTATTTAGACCTATGACTTTGATTAACTCATTATGAAAGTTCGACACTTCTGCAGCCAGGATATTCAATTTCTTACCAGATAGACTATTTTCCTTTCATTATCAGAAAGATCTGTGCTTAATTAGAACTGGGTATTTCTTTTGGTTAGCAGTAAAATATCTAATCTAAAATCTTAATTAAAAATTTGCTGAAATACTTGATGGGCAATCTACATCAATTTGTTCCTTCAAATAAATCTAAGCGTCATTGGATTTAAAAAGTGTTTAAGAGTCACAGGGATTAAATGGAAGAAGCTAAGAAAATTGAGATTACTCTATATATTTGTGTATGTCCTCTACTTTTAGCTTTACACATTTGGGAAAGAAAATAATGAAAAACATTTCCTAGGTAATCATTCTTTGCACACCCTCTCCATTTGTTTGACTCCCACTTCGGGACTGGAAACTAAGCCAACATCTAGAACTTCTAGTAAGACTGAACTCCTTCAGAGACCAGGGAGATCTGGCTGCTTGCCATGAACAGCACCTTTTGAAACTGACTTTTTAATCTTACATCAGGGAAACATGCTGAAAAGCAAGGTAGGGAGACCAAGAGTGGCAACCATCCACTTCTCTCCGCCTGTCCCACTACTTCTTACTACCCTCCCACCTCTGCTCTCTTCCTGTGGCCAGAGCATCATCCACAGCTATTAGCTCCCACATAAAATCAACAACGGAGTGCAATGGGGACTTTAGCAGCCAGCTGCCTGGGCCGTCTTCCTCTCAACTAAAGGTGAAGTTGCTTTAAAACTAAAATGAAGGAGAGAAAATCGCAACTCTTTCACCTTACTTTTCATCATTTACAAATTATTTCCCTCTCACAACTAGCAGCCACAACTAAAGATTTTTACTCTGGGCAGCAAAATATTGCTGGCAAAAAGGAATAATGTGGAAAACATTAAGAGAACAATTAAGTATGCAACTGACTGCTAGAATTCTGAGTGGGTAACCTTCAGTAATTGAGGGGTGAGGTCTTCTGACAACAGCAAAGGGTGTTCAATCAGCATCTAGGACTCAAAGGCTGAGCTACCTCTATTTTCCCCCATAATGGCCTTAACATAAAAAAAATCATCCAAGTGGGAGCAAAGATAAAGAAGAAAGACAGCATTTTATTTCTTATTATATAAATAAAAGACTTATTTTATTTCTTTTTTTTTTTTTTTTTTTAGGGTCTCGATACATTGCCTAGGCTGGACTCGAATTCCTGGGCTCAAGAGATCCTCCCACTTGAGCCTCCCGAATAGCTGGAACTACAGGAGGGTGCCACCATGTCATGCTATTATAACATAGACTTACACAATGTTATAATTACAATAAATTTCGATAATAAATTAATAACAATAATAATGAAATAAACAATAATTCACAAAACAGATCAAATAGTGTATAAACCAGAAGGCTCAGAAGCAACCTACTGATGAACTGTTAATATACAGCTATGTCTCATGGAAAGTATGATCAATCATTCTCCATATCCACGTCAGAGAGAACAGAAGTTATATCTAATTTTTCCCCCTCAACAAAAGATGTCTGGTCAGATGGCAGCATTTCCTGAGACGGCACTGTCAAGCCCTGCTGTCGGTTGCGGTGGCAGCACTATGGGACGCCTCAGCCTGGGGCAGTAAAATGTGCAGCAGCAGCAGCCCGACCCACTCCCTGAGGGTTTAGGCATGATATGGCGATTTATAAATAAGTCTTTCTGGTGCTCCTAGTAACTAAATACCCTAACAAGTCTGAATCTAATTGAGTCTTTTCCAAATTTCATCCTTCCTCCAGCCAGCATAAAGGGGTATTCTTTCAAGTATCCAAAAGACTAGGTTTATTACTGTTAGATGGTAAATGGTCATCTAAGGTGACACCATTTGATTCTAGAGAAAAAGAAGGAAAATGTTGGGTCTTTTAAGAGCAGGAAAAGTCTTTTTTAAGTAAAAACACAAAACCCATCAAGACCTAAGAAAACAGATGCACATCGAATCCTCTTATATGAAATACAGAAATCTTTTCCAAAAGGTACGGAAGAAATAATTTGTTAAGAAATGAAAGCAAAATAACTTTGGGAGACTAAACTTTTTTTTTTTTCATTTTAAAACCTTCATGTCATCCTCATGGAAAAGACTTTTAAATGACTTGAAAATTCACCTTAAGATAGTCTATTCACAGCTCAAAATCTGACACAGTCTGACAGAAATGTTAGAATGCCAAGTTCACTTTAGAGCTTACATCTGTTATAATCTGCCGCAAATTTATGACACAGTGCATCTATCAAATACAGCTGGTCCCGCTGCCCTTCTACCAAAGAGTATTCTGTCCACTTTAAGACGTGCACCTTGGCCGGGCGCGGTGGCTCAAGCCTGTAATCCCAGCACTTTGGGAGGCCGAGACGGGCGGATCACGAGGTCAGGAGATCGAGACCATCCTGGAGAACACGGTGAAACCCCGTCTCTACTAAAAAATACAAAAAACTAGCCGGGCGAGGTGGCGGGCGCCTGTTGTCCCAGCTACTCGGGAGGCTGAGGCAGGAGAATGGCGGGAACCCGGCCGGGAGGCGGAGCTTGCAGTGAGCTGAGATCTGGCCACTGCACTTCAGCCTGGGAGACAGAGCGAGACTCCGCCTCAGAAAAAAAAAAAAAAGAAGTGCACCTTTCCATGTTTAAAAGAAAAAATTATACTTGTGATTATAGAAACAATAAAAATTAAAGCAGAAAATCCGTGCAATGCCCCCTAATTCTCTTAAACATCCATCTTCGGTGGACAGCAAAAGGCAAACACAAAACTATCACGAAAAAGCAGGGGGTCGGCGGACCAGCACAAACCTGCTGCTGAGGGTACTGCATTCCGCCCATGGCCCCGGGAGTCCGACCCTGGATGCCAATTGGATATCGCTGTGGGCCTGGGGGGCCGTAGGAACCTCCTGGGTACGGACTGCTCTGCTGAGGCTGAGAATGAGGGTTACTGCCCATGCCATACAACTGAGGTCTCTTCATCACCATTGGATCCATTGGGCTGCCCTGTGAAGACATCAAAGAAGTCGGTTTATTAATTCATTCTTTATTACAAAGGCAGAAATTTTTGTTATGTTAACATATGCATTAATAACACAACTATCCTTAAGTTTTGAAAATATTAAAAACAATGACCTGACAAAAAATTCAGAAAGGCATTAAGGATGCCTTTCTTTGGCATTTCTTGTAGATGGATACAAGAAATTTTATTTTTTACTTTTAGGAAGGTTTTAACAATTAAGAGAGCTCTGGAGTAAACAATACTAAAAAAGATTTTGGACCATAAGCAGAGAGAAAACATTTGCATCTAAAATTCTATTATGCGTACAGGAAAAGAGTATGATAGTTAAGCTCACCCACCTCCTTTTAGCTTACTAGTAATAAAAGAGCAGAGGGTATTGAGTGATTAACATTTTCTGCCTTCAAAGTATTCTTAGGGGCCGGGCGTGGTGGCTCAAGCCTGCAATCCCAGCACTTTGGGAGGCTGAGACGGGCAGATCACGAGGTCAGGAGATCGAGACCATCCTGGCAAACACGGTGAAACCCCGTCTCTACTAAAAAATACAAAAAACTAGCTGGGTGAGGTGGCGGGCGCCTGTAGTCCCAGCTACTCGGGAGGCTGAGGCAGGAGAATGGCGAGAACCCAGGAGGCGGAGCTTGCAGTGAGCTGGGATCCGGCCACTGCACTCCAGCCCGGGCGACAGAGCGAGACTCCGTCTCAAAAAAAAGTATTCTTAGAACGATAATTTTATTTTACAACTGAGTCTTCAAGTCTTGATCAAACCTTAGTGCAACTGAGTGTTCATTAAAAAGTGAAAAGATAGATTTTAGATCATGCACATGTCCAGGTTAAGATTTTGTTCAGAGACTAGCAGTGTGTAGGGATGAGCACCCAGACCATGAGTCACAGCACCTCTCCCCATGTAAATCAGCATCTTACCAAACACAACCAGTTCACAAGTAGATACTGAATTTTATTTTTGGTTTGGTGAGTCAGGCCCTGGGCTTCAGGGCCGAGGTCATACAGGAGGGCTAGGAGTGGAGCCTCAGCCCTTGACGTCTCGGGGCATCAAAGGAACAAAGCAATGGGCAGGAAGGCCCTCACCCGGTGCTACAGAAGCAGGTAGCATTCACCCAACAGCTTCTTCCTTCCCTCCTCTGCCCTTCCAAAACCACATATTGATCCCTACTGTATGCCAGATGCTGCATTCACACTGAGGTAAGCACACGGGGACTTTCGGGAAGGCTTAAAAATTAGCAGGGTAAGCTGAAGACCATCCGGGCACCATCACAAGACCCTGTCTCCACAAAAACTTAAAAACTTAGCCAGGTGTGGTGGCAGGTACCTATAGTCCCAGCTGTTCAGGTGAAGGCAATAAGATCGCTTGACCCCAGGAGTTTGAGGCTGCAGTGAGCTATGACCACACCACTCCACTCCAGTCTGGGCAACACAGTGGGACCCTCTTAAAAAAAAAAAAAAAACAGAGGCCGGGCACGGTGACTCACGCCTGTAATCCCAGCACTTTGGGAGGCCGAGGCGGGCAGATCACTTGAGGTCAGGAATTCGAGACCAGCCTGACCAACATGGTGAAACTGAAACCCCATCTCTACTAAAAATACAAAAATTAGCTGGGCGTGATAGTGCATGCCTATAATCCCAGCGACTCCGGAGGCTCAGGCAGGAGAATCGCTTGAACTCAGGAGGTGGAGGCTGCAGTGAGCCAAGATCATGCCACTGCACTCCAGCCTGGGCGACAGAGCTAGACTCCATCTCAAAAAAAAAAAAAAAAAATTCCCAGGATAAAGAAGAATAACACATCCAAAGTGGGAAGGAACAGCACGTACAGTACACAGGGCAGAAGAAACAGCTCAAGGCACTGGGTCAAGGGAGATAAACTGCCTGATGTGTATCAGGAAATAAAAACCGTCTGGATCCACGTGAAGCACGAATTTGCAAAGAGGATGCTGAAGCAGGCAGAAGCCAGAACATGGGTGAGCCCTGCAGAGCATTCTACAGGCTCAGGCTGCCTCTGACAGAAGAATACAGGACTGCTCCCTTGGGCACCTGACCCAGCTGGAAGCAGGTCACGTTGCCCTGGCAGGCAGGTGAGGCTGAGGTCCTGAACTGGCAGCAGTGGTGGGAGGAAGCAAGCCCAGCTCCAAGGCACAGTTAGGAGGGAAATGCAGCAGGATTTGGAGACCGAATGAGTGATGGAAGCCAGGAGCCAAATGAGATGGAGTGTGCAGAGGGAGAAGCCAATCACCATATCCCCAGGAGTGGGAGCCTTCAGTGGTCTACACAGGAAACTTGAGGCTCTGATATGAAATCCAGGTGAAAATACCCAGAAGGAAGAGACAGAATGAGCTGCAGCTTGGGGAGTAAGGCCTGACCTAGAAAAACAGGTAGAGAAGTCAGCAAAGAGGACATCCACTCCCAGAGAGCAGGGATTTTCTCTGTTTTATTCACTATGATATCTCCAGGGCATAAGTTGAACAATATACCCAGCACATTAATTGATGAATTAATCAATAGGAAGCAGTAAAACCCATGAACTTTATTTAGGAGGAATATATGAAAGGAAAACAATGGGTAGTGAACAGAATCCTAGAGAATACCACCGCTTAAGAGAAAAGGGAAAATGAACCCACAGACAAGCTGGAAGAATGGTCAGAAAATGTAGAGACTCTGGAGAGTGTGGTATTACGGGAGGGAAGGGAGTCAGGTGTAGCAACGAAACAGGTGTACCAAATGCAGTCCAGGAATGCAGTCAGGTGAAGGGTAAAGGTTTCTGCTATACTTGACAAGAAGGCCACTGCTGTGCTTGGCAAGGACAATCTCACTGCAGAAGTGACGGCTGAGGCTGGAAGAGGAGGAACGGAGGGGAGGTGAAGACGGAAGACAGGAGCGCAGACCCTGAGAACTGCCAGTCCTCCCACCGGCACTCCCACTCCAAGGCTGCATGGGTCCTTCCCATTCTCTTTCTTCCTCAATATTCTGGTGTTCGCTTTAAGGATTTGGTGAATCCATTCACCACACATTTACTAAGCACCTACTATGTGCGTTGTGCCCAGCACTGGAAGCAGAAAGATGCAAGCTTCCATGTCCTGGAGATTCACTGAAGGAGACAGACTGAACAGGTCACAGTGCAACACAGCAGCCATCCAGAACGGACAAAGTACCAAGGCAAGGCGAGAAGAGGGTGTCTCACTGGGTCTGCCATGGATGGGTTTTAACAAAGGCTTCCTATAGGAAATACTGAGCTCAGTCCCAAGGGATCCACAGGAATGTGCCAGGAACCCATCTCACCTGAATGAAGCTCTGTGGAGGACACAGGAGGAAAGAGGGTGCTTTGCTCCAGGACCCACAGCCTACAAATAACTGTTCTGCTCAAAATTGACCATGTGATGCAATTTTAAACTGTTACTACTTTCACCAGCCAAGACAGTGTTTGGACTTAAAATGATAGAAATTAGGCCGGGCGCGGTGGCTCAAGCCTGTAATCCCAGCACTTTGGGAGGCCAAGACGGGCGGATCACGAGGTCAGGAGATCAAGACCATCCTGGCTAACACGGTGAAACCCCGTCTCTACTAAAAATACAAAAAAAACTAGCTGGGCGAGGTGGCGGGCACCTGTAGTTCCAGCTACTCAGGAGGCTGAGGCAGGAGAATGGCGTAAACCCGGGAGGCGGAGCTTGCAGTGAGCTGAGATCTGGCCACTGCACTCCAGTCCGGGCGACAGAGCGAGACTCCGCCTCAAAAAAAAAAAAAAAAATGATAGAAATTAAATGACAGCACATTTTTTGCCCAAACAATATACTGATTTTGCACAACCTGAGTCGCCTTCATAATTAAGTGTACAAACATATATGTTGATATATTTGTAATGAAACTAAAATCTAGGGCTAAGAATTCATTTTCTCATAATTATTTAAATTAGAATTTATGCCTGATAAAAATAAAATGTGATTATTTTCTAGATTTTCCTGAAAAAGGTAAAACTTTTTACGGAAGTATGAAAATCAAGGCTGAGTTGGTGATTTCAAAATCAGCCAACTGAATGAAGGGCCTATGGAGAGGCTGAGTAAATCAAATTTCAGGCTAAATTTCCAGTACGGGGCCCTGAGGCAGTCCTATCTTCACATTCAATCTAGACAGCCCAGGGCATAGGAAACGTCTACTTATTTCACTTCAAATAGTGCACGACCAAAACTGCCTTAATTAAAGCAGAAATGTTGAACAGGAAAATGATTGGAATGTCTATGTTTTAATGCTATAGATAACAGTGCAGCAAATTCATCTTATCAGTGACTAAAATTGTTTTGTAATATCTGTCTCATCACTGCCATCAACTCTCACAGTCCTACTTAAAATTCAGTTAATTTGCACCATGTCAAAAATGTTAGCTTAACCCTGAGATTTCTGAAAATTGAAAGCATGAAATACACAGATTATCTGAACCTCTCAAAATGCATCAAATATCTTTCAATGAGACTTCAGATAGAAAAGCAGATACTCATACAGTGCAAATTATTTAATTTTAACCTCTCCTTATGGCCTATTATTAAATATTCATCCATAGTCCAAATCCTTCCTGCTGTGTACTCTCACTATTTTGAGCATTAAAAATGTACAACTGCGGGTCTCAACTCCTGCTTCTCACTACTAGTCCCTTGAAGAAACCAAAAACTGGCTGGGCACGGTGGCTCACACCTGTAATCACAGCACTTTGGGAGGCTGAGGCAGGTGGATTGCGTGAGCTCAGGAGTTCAAGACCAGCCTGAGCAACACGGTGAAATCCCGTCTCTACTAAAACACAAAAAATTAGCCAGGAGTGGTGGCGGGCACCTGCTATCCCAGCTGCTCAGAAGGCTGAGGCAGAAGAACTGCTTGAACCTGGGAGGCAGAGGTTGCAGTGAGCCAAGATCGTGCCACTGCACACTCCAACCTGGGCAACAGAGCAAGACTCCGTCTGAAAAAAAAAAAAAAAAAAAAAAACACAAATCTAGGACTTCTGGAAAACAGAAAGGCCAAGCTGCTTCTCATATTCACATCTAATCTGAAGCAATTTTAAGTGGTTTTGTTTTTTGAGACAGGGTCTCACTCTGTCACCCAGACTGGAGTGCAGTGGCACAATCTCAGCTCACTGAAACCTCCACCTCTCGGGTTCAAGTGATTCTCATGTCTCAGCCTCCCGAGTAGCTGGGATTACAGGCACCTGCCACCACACCCAGCTTACTTTTGTATTTTTTGTAGAGACAGGATTTTGCCATGTTGGCCAGGCTGTTCTCGAACTCCTGACCTCAAGTGATTCGCCCGCCTCGACCTCCCAAAGTGCTGGGATTACAGGCATGAGCCACTGTGCCCAGCCAATTTTATGTATTTTTTTTAACTTCTATCCGGGTATGACCATTTTCATTTCTCACTGAAAGTTTATGCTCTATCAGGGTTATCATCCATATCAAAAACAGTTCTCAACAACTTCTCTAGGTTGTCCAAGCATGTTTTCATTTCTAGATGGCATTCCACAACTGCTGCAGCTTGAGTTTCAATTCCAGAACATAAGACAAGTGCTGTGAAGTCCACAATATATACAACACCATTTTCAAAGAGCTCTTAACCTAACCAGTCTGGTTTTAGCTAGTTGGCTTTTAATGAAATTTTTTTACTTGATAAGACTTTCTTCCTCCTTATTCAAAGTAAGCTTTTGGATGTACATGTAAGTAGGAGTTATTCTCTCTCTCTCTCTCTAAGGAAGAAATACATTGTTTATTTTTAAGAAATGTTTGTATACAGATTCTTCTAAACATATTGGGTAGCACAATTCAGTTGTATTACATGTTAAATAGGCTTTCAGAGGCTGGCCTGGGAATCCAACTATCCTTTTTAAGATGAGCCAAGTTAAAGGACAACCTGCTTATATACTTTCAGCATACTTTAGATATACTTTATCCTTTTCATATTTAGATAATCTGTTATCACACTTTCAGAGTATCCCTACACATGTATTTGTAGTAAAAGGTATCTATGTAATTGTATTTGCTCCTAAATATCAAGTTAAGGACATAGTTTATTAGATGTCTTTATGAATATCATATTTTACTACTTTTTTCAGCCCAATTCCTTCAACCACAAATTGGAGAAACGCTTCACAAAAAAAAAAAAAAAAAAAAAAAACCCACAGAAAGAACTATCAAATCTTGTTGATCTAAAATCATTTCTAAGCATGTGGATTAAACAAGAGCTGATAGAAAAGAAAACTCTTCTCCCTTTTGAACCATTGTTTGGGAAACAACATTCTCTTACCAGTAACTAAAGAAAACTTTTGTAATCTGTTCTGATCTATTTCTCTCGCTCAAACAGGGCAGGGGATGTTTATTCACATCTGCAACTGTATACTGAATGGCATTACCCAGCAAGGAAGCAGGGGCTCTGGATTCAGAATGGATTCACAGCCTTGTCCCACCTGGGACCTCGAGTACACTGTGACCTTATTTCTTAGTTTTCTCATTCACTAAAGGGAAAATAAAATCCACCTTGCAATGATTATGAACATCAAATTCATCAGCGCTATAAAGGCTCTCAGAGATCACAGGGGCTATGGCAGCACCTGGAGCCCAGGGTCCACCTACTCATTGAGAAAAAATGGAACAGCCCAACTGTACAGAAGTAGAGAATCCACGGCCCAGCCGTAACAAACCAACACAGTGGACCACACACGGGCATGGAGAGGACATGTCAGGTAACGTGCCATTTCTTCAATGCTGATGCACACGGATCACAGCCATGTGAAACAAGCTCGATAAGGATCGGGGTCAGCCACGGTGGCCTGTAAATAGTTGCTGTCATATCGGGAAGCAATCTGTGTTTACTTTTCTGTGATGGTGTCTAAATATAGCTCGGAACGCCTCTGTTTTTCCCTGAGCATACTACAAACACTACTCTGGCCCTCCGTAAAGGGAGAACAGGAGGTGGATGCAACATGGCCGTCTAGCCTGTCTTCCACCCTCACACACCCGCCTGGTCACGGCACACACACAACAGTGGGTAGTGGGCACCCACTCCACCTCACCGCAGAGGTCCCCCACCACGTGCCAGTGGCACCACCCTGAAGCCACCATGGGACAGACTTCAGAGCTGCTGTACACACCTGCAGAAGACATAAGTAAAGACAATGATAATACTGAATGCACACTCTGGTCAGGTTCTTCTCCTAACAGCATAAAAACCCGTTAATGGCAAAAGTAAGAGTGGGCACTAAAGACTCTCCCCTTGTTTCGTAACAAGTACCTACTCCTCTCTAAGCCACAGAGAACCAAGAATCTCAGCTACCACTGCCACCACTACTGCAGAATGTAATCGCCAAAGAGATTCTCTCATGCCCGATGACACAAGAGAGGCTTGGGGTGGCAGGGCTCAGACCAGAGTCAAGTCTCCCGCCTCAGATCCACAGTCCCTTCTCTGGTCTCGTGCATCTACACATGATCGTCAGATTGAAGTAGGATAACATGCAACCCTGCATCTAAAACCACTATGTTTTTTACTTCAATGCACAACAAAATAGTGCCTGCTCATTAAGGCTTGAACTAACACGTTGGAACTTCGAATGTGAGTATCAACACATTCAAGAACTTCCTAAATCTCATATCAAGTTCTTCTTTTGTCAATACAGGAATATTTGCCACATTTTCCAATGGTACAGAAAGGATCAAGAAATGGGATTCTAAGATATTAGACAAGACTGGCCACTCACGGTGGCTCACACCTATAATCCCAGCACTTTGGGAGGCCGAGGCGGGCAGATCACTTGAGGTCAGGAGTTCAAGATCAGCCTGGCCAACATGGTGAAACCCCTTCTCTACTGAAAAAAAAAAAAAAAAGATACTAGACAAGGCAGAAAAAGTTGTTTTGTTATTAACTCTAAGAACTATCAAATCATTGGTGCCCTCTAACCATGACGTCATTAGCAATGTTGGGGGAGAGACCTCAAAACACTCATAACTGACTTAGAAATACGACCACTGCCTGTGTTTTTGGTCTTGGTTTTGGTTTTCTTAAGCTAGGTGCAGAGAAAATATGTATTTGTGGAACCATGGAATCCCCAATTTAGCATACAGTGTCAGAGGAGTTCACGGAATCCACTCTAGAAACCCATCCAAAGATCCCAGACTTACATTATCAAATAATAACAACATATACCATGCATTTCCAAAGCACTTTAATATATTCTCACATGATCAAAATTCTTAAGACACCTTGACCAAAGATTCAAAGATTCAGCAATGTAACTCAGAATCTTAGAACTGCAGAGAGCCTCACTGGTCCATAAGTGATGTACATACAAATCCTTTCAAAGCATCTACAATGAATGTTATGAATTTCTTCCTCCTATGTAACAAAAGTTTGCTCCCTGTCATTTATACTCATTGGTATTACTTTGGTCTTTTGGTAACATATTTGAAGAGCGCTGTAAGCTATTTCCCTTTTCTGTGTGACATACACCCATTCTCAGCCCCCTCAACACAAAAGGTATTATGGGGGTGTGGGGGAGCAGTTCTTGCTTCCTTTCTCCAGAACCTGCACTGCTAACAATGCAGTCTAAGAGCTCTGCACTCTTGGCAGCCCCATCCCCACCATCAGCTGACTAAACCCCACCTCCCCATCTCCGATCAGACACTTGGTGAGCTGACCCTAGTAGAAGTTTGTCTTTATCTCTGCTTGTTTGCATTTCGCTTGTTTCTGAACACCATTCTACCAGGATGAGATTGTTTTACAGATCTTGATTTGGATCTAACATATTATAGCAACTGCATTTTCTAGCTTGACATCAACCATCAATGAAATCAGCACACCATTTCACCCAAGTCTTCATCAATGAAAACACTGAAGAGGTGTTGAGGGGAGACAGAGCCTTGGACTCACCACCAAAGCTATTCATAAAGACTGATATTTAAATCCAAGCATCAGCATTCTTGAAGCAGATCCCAACAGAAACCTTTACACCGGTTCCCAAGAAACCTCCCATTCCTTTACTACTCTTGCTATGCAAGTACAATACCGTATCTGTCTTTAGGTGACCACCTACTGACCACTTCAGATTCCTACATCTTTTCTAATATATAAAATAAATCCAAAGTTTAGTAACATAATTTGAAGAAAAGGTTGTAAGGGAGCAGGCAGGGGGTTTCAAGTCAGACAAACCTGGGTGAGAATCCTGCCTGTGCGCTTATTAGCTATGTAAACTTACGCTATTCAACAGAATACGGTCATACTCACCTCGCAATGTTGCTGGTGGATTAAATGAGATACCACAGGATTTATCACATAAAAAGAACTTCCTAAATTTCTTTTCTTGTAACTCTTAACAAATTAGCAAATTGAAGTCAGAGCTAAACCACTCAATAATCCAATCTACATATTTTCCTGTCTCCCCAGCAGACTATTAATTTCAAGGTGAAATTTTTGTCTTACTCATCTTTGCATACCTAGCACTTGCTACAATGCCTGGCATAATTAACATTTGTTGACATGAGAAAGGAACGGCTTCCTCAATACCACATGGCCGCTTAAACAGCAGGGCTCTAACTAGAATTTAGGCCTCTTGATGACCACAAGATAGAAGAGGTAAAGACCCTTCTAGTCGCCCCTCCCTGCAGACAAAGCTTCACTTTTCACAAGTTCACCCAGACCATGGCTTCCATAACCTCCCCAAGCTTCTATCTCCCACATGCTGCTTCCCTTGGCTGCTTCCTCCAACTCTGTGCAACATTCCTGCCCAGACATCCACAGGCTCCCCTCTGCCTCTCTCTGACCTCAAAGACACCCCATCCACCCAGATGTCCAAGTCAGAATCCAGGACACGTCCTGACCCCCTCCTCTCCTCTCCACCACAGCCAGCTCCTTACCAAGTCAATCTGTGGGACCCACCATCGCTGCCCGCAGGAAATCTCCCTCCAACCACGCTGGCCTGCAAACCCACATATATTGGCTCTAGAAAACCCACATATATTCCACCACCGGGCCAATGACGCTAGCCTGCACGGGGCTCTAGAAAACCCACATACATTCCACCACCAGGCCAACCACGCTGGCCTGCACGGGGCTCTAGAAAAACCACATATATTCCACCACCGGGCCAACCACGGTGGCCTGCACGGGGCTCTAGAAAAACCACATACATTCCACCACCGGGCCAACCACGATGGCCTGCACGGGGCTCTAGAAAAACCACATACATTCCACCACCGGGCCAACCACGCTGGCCTGCACGGGGCTCTAGAAAAACCACATATATTCCACCACCGGGCCAACCACGGTGGCCTGCACGGGGCTCTAGAAAAACCACATATATTCCACCACCGGGCCAACCACGATGGCCTGCACAGGGCTCTAGAAAAACCACATACATTCTACCACTAGGCCTTCAAACATGCCATTCTTTGACCTAGAATGAGCTCTGCTCTCCTCCTGCAGAACTCAGCTCCAACATCATGTTCTTAGAGGAGCCCTCCCTGAACTCCAGGCCTGGCTAGGATCCTCTCAGAGTAACAGTGGGCTGATCTCTGTGACTACTTGATCAATGTCTGTCCCCCAGCCCAGACTGTCCCAGAGGAACAGGAATACAGAAGAGGGGAAAAACAAGTATCAAACCCATCTATAGCTATCATCCAGGTGCTACAGAATAAGTCCAGAAAGGAAGACTATTTTGGTTCCCCAGTTTTTCCCTGATTTTTATAAATTGGCAAAACCTATTATTAGCTTCATCCCCCAAAGCTCAGCAGCTTGTAAGTCAATTCAATGAGTAAATTACTGGCTGACTAAACTATACTTTTAAATTTAATTTAGCAAATGTAATAATTTTATGAACAAACCAAAGGCTATATATATTGTTTATTTTGAGAGTAAATTAGATCTAAAAGGAATACCAAAATAGTAATAGAATGTATTTCCATTTTGCCTCACATTTGTTACTCTTGCTACCCAAAAAAATTGTAAAGCTTTTATCATGGCTTTAACATTTTCTAACATTTACATCTCTAAGTATGCAATATTGTTCATATCAATGTGTCACTACTGACAGCCTAGTAGCAAGCACTTATTTAAAAAGGAGAAATAATATGGTATATTTCCCACACAAATACAGATTCAAATTGAGAAAGAAGCTTTTGTGAGAATATGTCAAATTTTAACCCCACCACTTGTAGCTGTGTGATGCTGAAGAAAGCTACCACTTAACTTCTTTGCACCTCAGTTAATGGATCTGTACACAAAGAACACTACCACTAACATTTCAGAGCTGTTATAGAACTGGAGACAATATATTCAAGTTTTTGGTATATAGCAGGCTTTTTTAAAAAAAAAAACAAAGGATAGGTTTTATTATCATCATTATTATATGGAGATACAATTCCAGAATAATCAATGAGGCATGGAAACCCTCTACTGCTCCATCAATGTGCAGAAGACAGACACTGCTAATCAATCCTAGCGTTATTTTCCCTAAGTCCAATAAGCCTCAGAATCCTTTGTCCTGCAGAGTTGTGGGCAGTTGTGTTAACGATCAGAATTTGCACAAGCAAAAAGCAATTTGCCATCTCCAGTAAAATGTAAAGAGCATAAAAGTATGTCATCAGGTACACTTGGATTCAGATCTCTCTCCTACTTCTGACTAGCCATGAAACGTTACATAAATTATTGAAGTGCTCTAAGCCTCAACTTCCCTACCTCTCAAGTAAAAATAATAATACCTCCCTCAGACAATCATTCAAAAGATGTTTAGCGTGATTTGCAAGGATAAACAATTCCAAATACGTATCAGAGCACTACCTAAAGACAGAGAAGTTACTAATTTCCCCAGCAATCCCTATGGTTGCTACCATGCCTATTTCCAACTATTTTATCAATATTTTAAATAAACAACTTAAAACTTTTATTAAAGAAAATGCCAATTAAGAGATGAAAATTACCAACTGACTTACCTATCTTGGGACAAAGGGTGCTTGTCATGCTGATACACAGGCTACTTGCCCCTGTTTTTAAAATGCTTTTCAGAGATATGACCCTATTAGATATCTAATTTGTCAGAGCTGTAACTATCAGAATGCATATATTGACTCTTACTGTAATGTGGTTGATTAAAGAAAAACAAATTAACATGACTAATATATGGTCAAATCTTATATTCTAAAAAAAAAAAAAAATAGGGCAACTAAACTCAACATATAAAGACTAGACAGAATCTTATATTGAAGGAAAGAAGATCGCTATATAGATGCTATTAGGACAATAGACAAAATTAGAATATAGACTGTAAGTTAAAGTATGCAATCAAATCTAAGTTTCCTGACAGTGATAATTGCACTGAGGTGTGTGTAAGAGCATATGCTTGCTCCTAGGAAATACACTCTGAAGTATCCAGGAGTAAAGAAGAAGAATGTATACAACCTACTCCCAAAAATGATTCTGAGAAAATACATTATAAATAAATGATGGATGAACAGATGGATGAACAGACAGAATAATAAAGTAAACGTAGCAAAATGTAAAAATGTAATGCATCAGAATAAAAGGCACATGGGATTTCTCTGCACTATTCTTGCAACTTTGCTGTAAATTTAAAATTATTTCAAAATAAAAGTTGTGTGTGTGTGTGCGTGTGTGTGTGTGTGTGTGCGTGTGTGTGTGTGTGTGTGTGTGTGTGCGCGTGTGTGTGAGTGTGTGTGCGTGTGTGTGTGTGTGTGTTTTAAGAGTCAGACAAGGTCTTGCTCTGTTACACAGGCTGGAGTGCAGTGGTGCAATCACAGCTCTCAGCAGCCTCAAACTCCTGGGCTCAACCCATACTCCCACCCCAGCCTCCCACATAGCTGGGACCACAAGCATGTGCCACCAAATCTGGCTAATTTTTTTTGTAGAGATGGGGTCTTGCTATGTTGCCCAGACTGGTCTCAAACTCCCGGGCTCAAGTGATCCTCCTGCCTCGGCCTCCCAAAGTGCTGGGATTATGGGTGTGAGTTACAACATCAGGCTGCTTTTTTGATACAGATTCTCCCACTCTGTTACCCAGGCTGGAGTGCAGTGATGCAATCTCAGATCACTGCAACGCAACCTCCACCTCCCAACTTCGACTGATTCTCCTGCCCACCACGCCTGGTTAATTTTTTTTGTATTTTTAGTAGAGACAGGGTTTTGCCCTGTTGACCAGGCTGGTCTGACCTCTTGACCTCAGGTGATCCACCCACCTCGGCCTCCCAAAGTGCTGGAATTACAGGTGTAAGCTACCACACCCGGGCTTTTTTTTTTTTTTTTAATTAAAGGTCAAATGGGATGAAGTTCCTTACTGTTCTAATGTTCTATAATTCTAGAATCGTTCCTTCTCCCTCCCTGCCAGACCTTCCAATTATGCTGTGGTATCAAAAAGAATGTGGGCTGTTAGAGATACTTCTCCTTTCTGCCCCATTCTTTGATCAGAAATCTTATCGATAAACATCCCTGAAGATCAAAAGACAGAAAGAGGACATAAAGGAGTCCGAAAAATCCAAACTCCAGAAGGACAAATTCAAACAAACAAGGTTCGCCTCAAGGTGACAGGCCCTGCCACCCATCAGGCCTCAGCCCGCCCTGTACCTGGACAGCCCTCTTACGCACCGCCAAGCCGACGCCTGAGCACACAACTCCAAGCCCATTTCTAGAACACTCTGTACCCAGCACAGCTGTGGCTGCCCTGTAAACGGAAGAAGCACTTCCAGACTGGGGAAATACCAGTGAGTACAGCAGCCTGCCTTCACAAGGCTCCACCGTTCCCCACAGCTCTCTTATTTAACAGCTACTCAATTTATCACCATCGACTGCAACTCATGGTTTACCTCTGCCTCCTTTATCAGACAGTAAGTTCTTTAAGGCCAGATATGTTTTTTTCCTCAACCTAATTTTTCTCATAGCCCCAATTTCTGACACCCAGTAGACAACTATTACTGCTACGGTTTCTTTAATAAAAAACCAAAATTAAAGAAACCCAAGTGCGTCTTTTACCCCTTACCTCTCTCCAAGCCATCCTTTTCTAAACAATACTGTACTGTCTTCCTAGCTGTGTCAAGTATAAGTAATAAAATTATGAAAATCGATACACTGTCTGACTTATAACAGGCACTTAATAAATGTTTGGTATGTGACTGCTGGAAAGATATCCATCTCCTATTCCAAGTGACTTCTGAATTCAAATTATAATGCTCCAAACATACGCATTTTTTAATTTCCATGCTATAATGTCACTATTTCTAGTATTCTAAAAACAGTATTTCCCAAAGTATACGAATAGATGTTATTGTAATTAAGAATGGAAAATGTGTATAAAGCACACACCATTCTTTAAGATTCATAACATATATTAACATTAGAAAAGTCTAAAATGTCCTATATAGAAAAAACTTATTTAACTTCGTTGAACTCAAACCTGTATGGGGAATGTTTTTTAAAGCAGAACACAGGCCGGCCCCGCGCGGTGGCTCAAGCCTGTAATCCCAGCACTCCGGGAGGCCGAGGTGGGCGGATCACGAGGTCAGGAGATTGAGATCATCCTGGCTAATACGGTGAAACTCCGCCTCTACTAAAAATACAAAAAATTAGCCGGGTGTGGTGGCGGCGCTTGTAGTCCCAGCTACTCGGGAGGCTGAGGCAGGAGAATGGCGTGAACCCGAGAGGCGGAGCTTGCAGTGAGCCAAGACTGTGCCACTGCACTCCAGCCTGGGCGACAGAGCGAGACTCCGTTTCAAAAAAAAAAAAAGCAGAACATAGGAAAACATGAACTACAATGATATAAAAATGTAAAAATGCATTCCATTTGCACTGTTATCCAGGCCTACTTAGGTAAACAAACAAGCAAACTGTCAATAATATAAAGATAGATAGAGCTTACCTGTCGATTTTTATATACAGTTGGATAGTAACAGCAACAACAAGGTATGCTGGTCATATATCCTTAGCATTTATGGCAAATTATTAATCAAGTCCCACCTGAAACAATTTGTTAAATTGATTTTAATCACTGGGCCTCTCATGTGAAGCTTTGTATAATCAGCATTTCATTTACAAAATTAATTGCCTGATTGATTCTCAGGAGGCAGTTGCTGTCATTACCCTGCTGTCATAACTTCTGAGTAGGGTGTCACAACATGAAATTCTGACAGTATAAAAAGCACTGCTATTTTAAAAATGGGTGTGGGGAGAAAGGGTGAAAGGAAGAAAACTAAAGAAGTTACATTATCCTTTTCAACCTAAAAAAGTTGAAAGTGTTTCATGCTAATTACACTCCGTATCAATATCCCTCTGCCAAATGAATTAATATACCAATCTAGCATCAGGGCATGAAGGATTTTTACTATCTTAAAATAATAACTAGAATGTATATGGACGAACTCAACAGCAGAAAATTTTACCCTACGTTACAAAATATATACATATGTCTGGATATGTCTATATCAAGATAAAAGCAGCACTATCTTAGAATGGCATACTAATTGTCTACTGCCAGCCATTTCAATTTCCCATACTCTTCCTTTCTTAGGCTTTCCGATAAAAAAGTCATGACCAGAAATTTTAGGAATTTACAATGGAGATACAAAATATATCTATTTTATGTATACTCAAAACACATAAGCACGCAGTCTTTCAACAATATTTGAATATTATTGTTATATACACATTTTTATATTGAATTTCTTGCTCACTATTTAATATGTAATAGTCTATTGATAACTGATGGGTCTTCACCTAAAAACCTGTCATCACAATTAACAGAGTTAGGGTAAAAAGCATTTTTTGTATTAAAAAAATATGAGGAGTACAGAAAAAGGGAGGAAAGGGGGTTTTTAAAAGTTATTGAGTATCATCCTCTCAAAAGTGAGACAGCATTGCCTACAACATCCTATTTCAAGTGCACCCACATAAACATCAAACTAGCCAAAGATTCTACTTTTCTTTACCATGAATCTGCCTTCTCAGAAAGATGCCCAATTCTACACAGGTCCCTAAATCCTGGGACCCCATCTCTTCCGCAAGCTCATGGTTGCATTTCCCACATCCTCAACATTAACTAAAAGCAGGATTGACCACGCCAAGCCAACTTGTTTTCAAAGGCACAATATAACTTCCAGAATATAGAGGGGGGGAGACTTCAAACAACCCCCATTCGCTGCAATCCAATTCCAAACACGGCCTCTTTCAAATAAGTCACCTTGAATTTAAAAGAGGCCCCCTGTGGATACCAGATGTACATTACATTGGTGTTTTTATTTTTGAGACAGGGTCTCTCACTCTGTCACCCAGGCTGGAGTGCAGTGGCAATCATGGCTTACCTGGCTCAGGTGATCCTCCCACCCCAGCCTTCCTAGTAGCTAGGACCATAGATGCGTTCCACCATGCCCAGCTAAGTTTTGTTGTATTTTTTGTAGAGACAGGGTCTTGCCATGTTGCCCAGGTTGGTCTCGAACCACTGGGCTCAAGTGATCCTCCTACCTCAGCATCCCAAAGTGCTGGAATTATAGGCGTGAGCCACCACTCCTAATGTATTAATATTTTATCTTCCTTTCAGTACATGGAATTTTGATTCTCATGTATTCCTTTAAAAATAAATATCACCTTATAAATTTACTCTATTATCTTGTGACCAAAAGCATTTTGTTTGCTGGCACACTGTACCCACTCTCGTGGTGCAGGCTATCGTGAAGAATCCACAGTGCAGGAGCACGAAGGCAGGGTCTAACCAGCACACCCATCCTTGAGATGGGGTCTGGAGGGCAGGCCCCTCTCATGTTATTCCACTGCAAAAAAAAACAGCAACAGCTCCCAGTTCTTGCTTGGCTCACAAGGATGTCCTAAGTATTGATAAAGTAATGTTTGCAAAGCGCTATAAGCTCTGGAGAGAAAGATCTTATGAAACCCTAATATGCCGGGCGCGGTGGCTCAAGCCTGTAATCCCAGCACTTTGGGAGGCCCAGACGGGCGGATCACGAGGTCAGGAGATCGAGACCATCTTGGCTAACACGGTGAAACCCCGTCTCTACTAAAAATACAAAAACTAGCCGGGCGAGGTGGTGGGCGCCTGTAGTCCCAGCTACTCGGGAGGCTGAGGCAGGGGAATGGCGTAAACCCGGGAGGCGGAGCTTGCAGTGAGCTGAGATCCGGCCACTGCGCTCCAGTCCGGGCGACAGAGCAAGACTCCGCCTCAAAAACAAAAAAACAAAAAAAAAAGAAAGCCTAATATATGTCTAGGATCACTCCTTAAGTGCCACAAACTGGAATCATTTTGGAGAATAGGGTTCAACAAATTCAAATGCATATCAATTTAACCCTGTCATTAAAAAATAATCATATAAAGGGAAGACAGAATAATCTCTTACACATGTGCAAAGGTGGTGAAGACACAATACCATACCTGAACACTTAATTCTAACTTCACTACTTCCTATAACAGGATTCTATAGTGTATCAGAAATTGTTTACAGCAGTAATTCTCAAGGGTGAAAATGAATGAATGCTACATAAATAAGAACGAGGGCTACAAGAAGGGTCCAGTTAAATATACACCCAGGATAGGCTGGGCGGCGCAATGGCTCACGCCTATAATCCTAGCACTTTGGGAGGCCAAGGTGGGCAGATTGCCTGAGCTCTGAAGTTTGAGACCAGCCTGGGCAACACAGTGAAACCCCTTCCCTACTAAAATACGGAAAAAAAAAAAAAAAAAAAATTAGCAGGGCATGGCAGGATGCGCTTGTAGTCCTAGCTACTCAGGAGGCTGAGGCAGGAGAACTGCTTGAACCAGGGTGGCAGAGGTTGCAGTGAGCCGAGACAGTCCCACTGCACTCTAGCCTGGCAACAGAGCAAGACTCCATCTAAAAAAAAGTGTGTATATATATATATATACATACACACACACACACACAGACACACACACCCACACACACCCCGTATTATAATTTTCTATTTGGAAAAGGGAAAGCTATTTTTTTTATAACATACCATATGAAAGTGCAACTTGATAAAATAATCTCAATTGTTGAGAATCTGTAGGAAAAGTCGAGCTTGTCTTGTCAAGGGAGATGGGAGTTGCGGGCCTGGTCTTTTGGGAGGAGATATCTGGAAAGTGGAAGGGGTGTAAGGAAACTTACATTTTCAAAAGAAGGCGTGAGTTAGAAAGGATTGAGAAACAAAGATTTAGATGAAAGAGGAAACACATTACCTCAAAGGCCATGCCCATTCATTTATTCATTCACTTAACATTGTTTAAACTGAATAAATATTAATGTACAAGGTACTATGAAAAAGATAAGGTAAAAGAAGGTCCTTGACTTTAAGAAACAGAAGAAACAAAAGATGTATACAAATAATACACTGCAAAAATAAGCTTATAAATACCACAGGACAGAGGCTTATAAATGCCACTGTTCTGTGAGTTCAGGGGAGGGTAACCACTTCTTTTTGGAAGAAATGGAAGGATTCATGGGGAATTCATCATTTAAGGTAGATAATAATTAAAAAAAGAAATCAGCCTGGGCAACATAGCAAAACAAAAAAATACAAAAATTAGCCAGGTCTGGCGGTACTACAGGTCTGTAGTCCCAGCTACTCAGGAGGCTGAGGACAGAGGATCACTTGAGCCTGGGAGGTTGAGGCTGCAATGAACTGTGATCATGCCACCACATGCCAGCCTGGGTGACAAAGGAAGACCCTGTCTCAAAAAGGAGAGAGATGCAGAAATATCAAGGCACAAATACAGTAACAACAGCCACCATTTAATGAGCACCTCCTGTGCACTTGGCACACTATAGGTGATTTACACATGGCACAACCAATGCAAACAAAAATCCTGCAAATCGGCCGGGCGCGGTGGCTCAAGCCTGTAATCCCAGCACTTTGGGAGGCCAAGACGGGCGGATCACGAGGTCAGGAGATCGAGACCATCCTGGCTAACACGGTGAAACCCCGTCTCTACTAAAAATACAAAAAACTAGCCGGGCGAGGTGGCGGCGCCTGTAGTCCCAGCTACTCGGGAGGCTGAGGCAGGAGAATGGCGTAAACCCGGGAGGCGGAGCTTGCAGTGAGCTGAGATCCGGCCACTGCACTCCAGCCTGGGCGACAGAGCGAGACTCCGTCTAAAAAAAAAAAAAAAATCCTGCAAAGCAGTTAATGATGCCAACCACTATTTTAGTTGAAGGAAATCATCTCCCAGAGTAGGTAATTTGCCCAAGGTCGTATTATAATATAAGGGTTATGATGCTTTTTGGGGAAGGCATTTATACCCCAACTGATATCCCTTGAGATAAGCAGAATGTAAACTATAAGACTTTCTTAGCCTGCTACAGAATGAATTGTGTCCCCAACTAAAATTCCTACGTCGAAACCCTAACGTCCAATTTGATTGTATTTGGGACTAGCATCTATGAAGAGGTAACGAAGGTTAAAAGAGGCCATGAGCATGGGTTCTAATCTGACAGGACTGATGACCTTATAAGAAGAGAGACCAGGCTTCTGGTACAGGCATGCACAGGCTCGTGCATCCTCTCTCTCCCCCTGCACATGCTCAGAATGACCATGTGGGCACACAAAGAGGTACCTGCCTATAAGCCCAGGAAAGAGACCTCAGAATGAAAACTACCTTGCCAGCACCTTGATTTCGGACTGCCGGCCTCCAGAACTGAGAGGGAGAAATTCTGTCTGGCATTTTGTCATGGCAGCATAAACAGACCAACAGAAACCACTGCTATTTTTATGAATTATAACACACAACCTGTAGTTGGCAGAATTCTAAAATAAATCCATGGGATTTATGCCCCTGGTAGCCACACTTCTGTGTAATCCTCTCCTCTTGAGTATGGATAAGATCTGTGACTTGCATCTAACTAAGAAAATATAGCAAAGGAAGAGACTTTGCTGACATAATTAAAGTCCCTCCCTAATCACATGACATTAAGTTAAAACAGTGTCCTGGATGGGCCTGACCTAATCTGGTGAGCCCTTCAAAAGAGGGTCCAGGCCTTCCCAAAAGTTAGAGATTCTCTTTCTGCTGGTGGCATTGAAGAAGCAGGCAGATATGAATTCTACAGCCACCAGGAAATACATTCTGCCAACAGTCTGAGGCGGCCTTCCCCAGTCAAGCCTCTAGATGAGAATGCGGCCCAGTTGACACCTGGATTGCAGCCTCTGAGACCCCAAGCGGAGGACGGCAGCTAAGCCATGCCTGGACTCCTAACCTCCAGAAACTATGACATAATCAATGTGTTTTTTTACGCCACTCAATGTGTTATGCAGCAACAGCAAACTAATCCACAAGCTAATACAAATAATATGCACTTCATATAGCCCTTCCTCACTCTTGCCCCTCCCACATAAGACCCACTGCTGCGCAAAATATTGGTGCTGGTGCTCTCACATCCTCACTGATCAGAAGCCTGAAGACACACGATTCCAGAAGTTATTGGGGGCTGGTTCCACATCTTTCAGGCCTTGACTCAAGGATCACCTTCTATGTCAAGTTTGTCTTGAAACCACCAGCAAAATAAAAATGATCAAGAGATCAGAGACCCCTGAGGAAACCTGTGTTCTAAAATTTAGAAGGTTTGGTTGCCCTTGTCTGTCTTCTGGACACCAGAGGCTGTGAAATAGCAAGAGAGTTTACAAACCAAAGGAGAACACCCGTCTTGCTTTACAAGGGAGACAGAACAAGAGCAGGAATCCAACGCAGCTCCACGAGCTGAGGCAAGTTCCTCAACTCCCCAGGCCTCAATCCCCTCATCTACAAAGCAGGAGGGCTAGCAGGTGGATCTCTGGTAAATGGCAGCTGCTACCATTTACATTTTTATACCCAGAACCTACCACAATGTATATCTGCAGATGGAATCAGTATGACAAAATATTCTTGAGACGCCACCCTAAATTCTAACTCAAAAAAACAGCAGAAATGCTAGCAATAATACCAATACAGGAAAATGTGTACAAAATCGTGAACTGAAAATAAGTAGTTTAAACTGCAACTATTTAACAGTACACATGTATACACTGACAAGGAATAGAAATGATTTTCAGTAGGTACTTTTCCCCTTCCTATACTTCAGATGTAAAGCAGCAAAGGTCACACATGGGGCCTGTTGCACCTGACGGTCTTCACCTCACTCCTGAATCTGATTCCTCAGCCACATGCTGTGCCGATTTCCCAGATGATTGCTTAAATCTTCAAGTTCAGAGCTGCATCTCTTTGTCCTTTGCATGCCAACTGACCACATAACTGTGCCCACCTCCACACAGCTGACTTTACCTAGCCTACCATGCTGAACCTACGTCAGAGCCAAGGCCAGCTCCACTTTCTGGTGGCCCTCAGCCCAGGTGACTTGAGAAGACTTTTGAATTATTTTTGAATGAACCAAGGGAAAGGGAGTCCTTTTTTTTTTTCTTTGAAAAAGGCAAATCTTCAAATGTTCTTGACAGTGGTGGTGGTACAGGAGCCTCAGGTCTGCCCGCTTATCTCAAACCTACATCTAACCCAGTAATTCTGTGTAATGCAACTGATTCACTAGTATCATTTTACAATTCTGATTGCATTTCTCTGAAATCCTGTTTATTAAGTTGCTTCCTTTAAGCATGCATAGTTATTAAGTTGCTTCCAACTAAATCAGGTATCATATGGAAAGATTACACCGCAACAGTGAAAGAGCACTCCAGGGATTATGTTTCATCTAGATCTCAAAATTCAAATAGGCGAGAATTTTACAACTGTAAAATGTCTTCTTAAAAAGAAAGTCATCTTAATTTATACACAGGATTCTGGATCCGTAAAATGTCAATATCCCATTATAACATCCTGTGTACAAAACGACCACATCTCTCACAGTCTGCTGCTAAGGCCAGCAGACTCAGTGTGGCTATCACGTGCTGACTTCCTCTTAATCAGGAGGTCAGTCATGGTATGACACTGCTCAGCAGTGCACAGAGCTGAAACAGACTGAGCCTTTATGTGCCTGCTTGAAAGTACAGAATAAGTAACGTAAAGTAGGCTAAAAAAAGACACCTGATACTTTGTAAAATTAGGTTATTGATGTTTTACTTTTAAAAGATTAATAGCAAATCAACAAATCACATTACTAAAATGAATAAAAACCTCCAAAAAGAAACTTCAGTGATTTGCTAAGCCATGTGACTCTCATTAACTTTAATTAGAGTCACACAGATAAAACAAACTCGTGTGTACAAATTTTAAGACATTTCTCCCTAAAGCACAATGAAATAAAAATCCTTAACACTGTTTTTAATCAAGGATTCTAGTGTCTCTAAAAATATTTGTTAAAAGAAGTTTCTCTCCTTTCATCAAGCAAAAATAAGAGCATTTATATTTTAAAACCAAATGAGCAAATAAAGAATGTGCACAACTAATGAATAAATCCTTATTAAACAATACAAACAATGTTTTTATTTTCAGTTTTCATAGTGGCATGCAGATTAGAAAAAGAGTTATTTATGGGGAGGTAGTACACTTAAATATATATATATATATTTAATTTCAGTTGAAACTGAAAACAAAACAGGTAAAAAAGAGAATGAAAGAAAAGTATGATTGCAAGGAAATCTGTGGTATGAGGACTGTAAGAGAATTACAAGCATTGACTTTAGCAACAGGGCTGCTCTGGTTCACGGTCAATGTAGGCTGGAGCCCACACTCACAAGAGCACCACGTGATAGGCTGCCAAGAACGCAATGAAGGCTCCCTTTTTCCAGAGAATTATTTACAAAGTTAGAGCCTACATTTGACTAGAATACCTATTGAGTACTATACCGAAAAAAGAACGAGAACTCTGAAGTATTTTAAGATCAACATTATACCACTACATGTCCTCCTTTCTGTTTTCCCTGTTCTTATTTCTAAAGCTAACAAGACAGAATGAAAATAACTTCAGGAAAAATAAAATAAAATCCAGCTGATGTCTTCCAAATAGGAAATGCTCTCATCTCGCAATTACTTTTGAAATTTCAATTACTAAATCCAATTACTTTGAAATATCTACCTCTGCTTCTGCTTTGGGATACAATAGGGTTAAAGCCTCAACAGTAACACAGCTTAACAATGAAGAGGTTGTATTTTGTATAGCACACTCATGGTAAGATGTTATGGACAGCGCTCAATGACACGGGAGTCTAGGACTGCATCTGAGGCTGTCAGAAAAGGAAGTCACGCAGGGCTCAGACCCAAAGACCCTATCCTGATCCTTCTGGGCAAATCTTGCCAACTGCCTCAAAAGAGGATGACATTCCAAAATGATTCCACAGTCCACAGCAAAAAAAAATGACATTGTGTTTTTTTCATTGTTCAGTGATTGTTTCGACAACTAAGAACCTCTCCTGCTCACACACCAAATTACCCAAAGCAAAAAGCCGAACCACTGTGGTGTGATCCAAGGAACTTTCTGTAAGGAAAAGGTCAGAGAACACGTACAGTATCATCTTATATACAGATGTTTACATCTATATAATTGTCTATGTTCAAATGCAGTATTTTAAAATATTAAAATCAACTGAAAGACACATTTAACTTAAGAGCATATACTTCTGGGAAGTGGAAGCAGTTAAATAAGAGTTTAAATATTCAACATACACGTTTTTGCCAGTGTTTGAATCTTTTAAGAATCAAACTATACTAATGCACTACACGTCTGTAATTCTTTTTCAAAAAAAATACCTTAAGAAAAAAATCTCAAAACTCTAGGTGGGGCAGAAATTAAAGAACTGACAGAGCTCCTAGAACATGAAGAAACTCAATTATATAGTGGGCAGTAAAAATCAACACAAAACAGAGAACCCTGAGCTTAGTTTCTGCCGTGCAAGCTTCTTGCTTAAGGCGTTTCCGACACCACGTGATCCGCCAGCTCCCTTCACCCTGGGCTCTTCCACTCCACATATCTGAACTTTCTCCCAGCTCCCTGTTAGCTGAGATGCTAGTGAATAAAGAGTTGTGCAAACAAAGATGCTTCATGGGGTGGAGGGTGGGAGGTGCACAAGACTTGGATAGAACTGGAAACGGAAAAACGCACGCTGTCCAGGGGTTGGCAGGCTGCGGTCCTCCGGCCAAATCTGGTCCACCGCTTGGTTTCTGTAGGACCCATAAGCTAAGAATATGTTTTACATTTTTAAATGGTTGGGGGAAAGATATCAAAAGAAGAATATTTTAAGACATGTAAAATTACATTAAATTCAATTTCAGCATCCATAGCTTTTCTGGCACGCAGCCTCCTCCCACGTTCATTTACGGATTGTCTATGGACACTTCAACACTGCCTCAGCGGAGCTGAGTAGTTGAAACAAACATCATCTGGCCCAGAAAACCTGCAATATTTACTATCTGGCCCTTTATAGGAAAAGTTTGCCGACCTCCCGATCCAAACGTGTCTCTAAGCTAAAGAATCACCGTAACACACTACAGCAACAGTGTGAGGTACAAAAGCTCAGATTTGGGTCACAAAACCTGGTTTGAAATCAAGTCGTGTCCTTAATCAAGTCACTGTGCTTCTGCTTCAGCAAACACAAAACAGGGATATTAACCAAACCTCGCAAGATTACTGTGAGGACAAGATAAGAAAAGCACTTTGGAAATTATTAAATGATCTGTAAAGTAGTATTATTAAGCTAAAGCAAACAATCCCCATTTAAACTTTGGTTGAAAATATGATACAGTAAAGTCTGTGAGATGTATTTCTGTGAAATGTGTTTTTAATAGAAAGGATATGTACAGAGCAGGAACATCTCCAAACCAGCTCTAAGGAGGTTCTGAAACCCAGAGGTAGAACCTGTTCTTCAACTGAGCGGTACGGTAAGGCGTGCTGTCCCAACTTGAGAAACTAGAAGAACTTTCCAAAGACCATAAGCCTTTGCTTTTTTTATTTAAAAACCTTTAAAGGTTTGTTTAATGTGCTGAACATGAGTTTATCATTTATTGAGGACTTGGGCAACACACCCTTCCAGCAATTCACTTAATCCCCATTTTATGGGCAAGGAAACAGAACCTCAACAAGGTTTATGGTTATGATTTTGGGACCCAATTGACTAAATTCACCCAATTTAGTGAATGTGACACATTAAAAGTGGCCAATATGGAAATTAGAAATGAGCTTTCTAACTGGAGTGAGGGGGAACTCACATTAAAAGGTTTCAAAGCTGAAAAATGTGGCCAGGCACAGTGGTTTACGCCTGTAATCCCAACATATCAGGAGGCCAAGGCAGGAGGATCACTTGAGGCCAGGAGTCTGAGGCCAGTTTAGGCAACACAGTGAGACTCCATCTCCACAAAAAATTTTAAAAATTAGCTGTTTGTGGCGGTGCGCATGTGTGATTCCACCTCCTCAGGAGGCTGAGGTGAGAGGATCACCTGAGCCCAGGAGTCCGGGCTGCGGGGAGTTAAGATGGTGCCACTCAGGAGGCTGAGGTGGGAGGATCAATGAGCCCAGGAGTCCGGGCTGCGGGGAGTTACGATGGTGCCACTCAGGAGGCTGAGGTGGGAGGATCAATGAGCCCAGGAGTCCGGGCTGCGGGGAGTTACGATGGTGCCACTCAGGAGGCTGAGGTGGGAGGGTCACCGGAGCCCAGGAGTCCAGGTTGCAGGGAGTTATGATGGTGCCACTGCATTCCAGCGTCTCGGAAAAAAAAAACAAAATTAAATAAAGAATAAAAAAGTTGCAAAGTATATGTAATTATTTTTCCTATTTTTTCTTCCGTGTATGGAAAGGAAAGAAAATAAAAGGTGACATTTAGATAGAAAAAAATTCTTCTTGTAGGCCCTCTGAGAGCAGAGAGAGCATACTCCTATAGGCAAACCAACAGCCACCCTTCCTTGGTGAAATGTAAACCTGCTGGGTTTCCTCAATAATAGTAATGGTAACAATAACAGCCGACACTCAGATAACATCCTATACGCTTTAAACATGAGACCTCATTTAATCCTCAAAATAACTCCAGACCTTAGATACTATCATTATTCCCATTTTACAAAAAATGAGTGGCAGAGCTGGGGATTCAAACAGACCACTTTACTCCCAGACCTATCCTGTCTCCTCATTCCCTCACTACACATCCAGCACAGCAGGCTCTAGGTGGAAGCAAAGTGGCTCCACCAGATTTTCCCTAAGATTCAAATCCAAGGAGCCAATACTATACCCCTGAAAAACTAGGGCTCAACCCAGAAACTCTAACTTGGCCTACTGAGTAAGCTGAGAGAGGCCTGTTCCCGCCAGAGCAGTATAAGCAAACAAATGCATAGTAATAATCAGCAATGATTAAACATCCAAGGATTGGTAAGTGAAGTACTAAAATTTAGTGAGATGTTTACATTTGTTAAACTCTTGTCCAATTTACATGTCACTTTATAAATACTGGCCATTAGTAATATTACCTAATCTTTAAATTTTATATTTTAAGGGTGGGGGAAATAGGAACATAAAGACACAAAAAGGGCCAATTTCTTTTCTTTTCCTTTTTTTTTTTTTTGCGCCAATCAGATCACATCTCTCTTAGTAATAAAATTCTTCAATGGTTTCTATGACCTGCAGAATAAAATGTAATCTTTTCATGATACACTGGTACGATTTGGCTGTGTCCCCACTCAAATCTTATCTTGACTTATAGTGTTCCCATAATCCCCACGTGTTGTGGGACGGACTTGGTGGGAGGTAACTGAATCGCGGGGTGGTTTCCCGCAGGCTGTTCTCGTGATTGTGTTCGTTCTCTGCGTTAGTTAGTAGATCTGACGGTTTTATAAAGGGCCTCCCCCTTCGCTGGGCACTCTTTCTCTACCCTGCCACCTGTGAAGAGGTGCCTTCCACCATGATTGTAAGTTTCCTGAGGCCTCCCCAGGCATGCAGAACTATGAGTCAATTAAACCTCTTTCCTTTATAAATTACCCAGTCTCGGGTATATCTTGATAGCAGTGTGAGAACGAACTAATACAGTAAATAAAGCTCACTTTATGATCTGGCCTCTAATTATCAATGTAATCCAAAATTGAGGGGTGTTTTTTTTGTTTTGTTTTGTTTTGAGACGGAGTCTTGCTCTGTCGCCCAGGCTGGTGGGCAGTGGTGCAATCTCAGCTTACTGCAACCGCTGCTTCCGGGTTCAAGTGATTCTCCTGCCTCAGCCTCCCAAGAAGCTGGAACTACAGGTGTGCACCACCACACCCAGCTAATTTTTGTATTTTCTCGTAGAGACGGGGTTTCACCACACTGTCCAGGCTAGTCTCGAACTCCTGACCTCAAGTGATCAGCCAGTCTCAGCCTCCCAAAGTGCTGGGATTACAAGAGTGAGCCACCATGCCCAGGCTTGAGGGGTGTTCTTTAGAAACATTTTCCATCATACCAGGGAATTCAACATCACAACTATCACCTCTGCCACTCATATTTAATGAACACTTATTTTACATTGGATGTAAAGCTATACGCTTTACATACCTCATCTAATTCAGCTCTCTTAGCAATCATGTTTAAATTAAGTTTCGTCATCCCTATTTGCAGATGAGGAAAACAAGGCTAAGTGTTTCCTAAACGTGATGAAAAATGGCCAACTGTTTAACATGTATTGAAAAAAAGGTAATAACAAACACTCAGAAAAAATCTTATAAGAAAGCCCACCCAAGACAGGATGTGGAATGGGACACTTAAAACTAACCCCAATGTGGGCAGCTGGGGAGGGACAGGAAGAACTAGATCAAAAAGGCAATGTTTTTTTTTTAAAAAAAAAAGAGAAAAAGATAAAATGAAAGCAAGAAAAAACATACCATGAAAACAAAGATAAAGCATTCACTTGAAGAGAAACAAGGGAAAAATCAAAATGCAAAACCAAAGCAAAGGTAAGTCTAGGTAAGTATAAGACAGATAAGTACAGAGGGTTGAAGATAATGGATGGATAAAGATTTATAGATAGACAGAGAGAGACGGCTTAGAGAACGGAAAGGAAAGGAAAGGAAGGAAGAAGGAAGAAGGAGGAAGAAGGAAGAAGGAAGCAGGAAAAAGGAAAATATTTTGGTTCTCTCTTAAAAAGGCAAGTAGCAGCCACTACAGTCTTTGCAAGATCCGTTACTCTTCTATACTGAAAAATCACAGGAAACGTACATACATTTCTATTAGACAACATTATAAATGTGGACTGCATTTCATAAATAAAATGTTGGCTCTGAAATCTTCTTTGAAAAGGCTTAATAAATGTACAAGACCACACACACAAAAATTCCATCATCTCTGCATACTAGAGTCAATCTGATAAAAAGAAAACATTGTCGCTTGGAAGTTGTATAATCAATTTATTATACTCTTTACATATACCTATCACTATAGCAGTAAGTAAAAAAAAAACAAAATAGGTTTGGGGGGACAGAAAAAAATGTTCATACTCACACATACACCCATCAAAAATAAAAACTATATGGAAAGATGCAAAAGTATAATCAGTTGCATTAGTATAAGGATCATGCTTCATTTCTATTTTCCATATTTGTAGTTATAATAAAACTGTGAAATATATTGTTTACATACACAAATACAGCTACATACTCATAAACACATATGTACACATATATTCATACATCTCTTTGCTTATGAGATGCTGAAAATACTTAGAAATATAAACAATAACCCTCAACTTATACTTAGCCACAGAAAAACAATGTCAACACATAATCTTTCTCCTTATTTAAAAGCTTCGCACTCTGTACGGCACATCTATTTCGGCCATTCAAAGGCCTATATTAGCAATCAAAGCCCCAGTGGGCTAGGACAGCTGTAGCCTTCTAATAGGTGGGGATCTTGAGAAATCCTAACCTAAGAACCTAAATAGAAGCTTCAAAAAGAAAAGTGAAGGAACAGTCAAAAATTTGAAGTGCTCCTTATTAAACCTCTGGCCATTCCTTAAATAAACATCTGATATTTTAAAAGTAAAAAGTATATGATTTAAATATTTTATCATTTTTCAAGTTAAGCATTATTATTCAAACTACTAAATCCTAAAAAGAAGGGTAAAACATTCCAAGTAGAATGAAACACAATGAATGAATATGAAAGAATATGAGCATAAATAACTAACATCCTTTACATATCATCAAGCTTTCAGAGACACTAAAAATGTATTTTTGCTTCATCTAATGATGATGTGAAGTAAAATGTTTGCAAACAGGAAGTTTATTTCTTCTAATCCATAGCCTACAGGACTTCCTAATTATTCCTCATAGCAACACTGTAATCTAACACTTTCAGAAGGGCTGTGATTTTTCTGACATAGATGGAGGTCTTCTAGTGCAGACAAGCTGTGAAAAATTGGGTAGGAGAGAAGGAGAAAGGTGCCGTTTACACATTTATCTGCTCAGCTCACACCTTCAATAGAATAGCACCAGCCAGTTAAACATTCAGTACTGCAATAATTTTGTCTCCATGCTTTTGACAATTTGTTTCACGCCTCATTTGCTATGAAGAGTTAAAACATTTTAGTCAATCTTGAGAAAGCAATTCGATTTTTTTTCCACACCAAAATGCACAATCCATTTCAACTACCAGGCCACAGGTTAAAGTTCAAACTGCAACACAGAGAGAAATCAAGGACTTTCCTTCAAACATCGTGGAAGAAAAAAAAAAAAACTAACTAAACTTACATTTATTTTCAGTGGATATAAAACAAAATGAAGTAAAACAGCCTTCCACATGTTTGGTTCCAAACAGCCTTTTCTCTACTATTAAAAAAAAGCAAAAACTAGACCCCTCCCTGCTCTTACCATCCTTAGACAACACAGCAGAGCCTGAATAGATGCTTCAAGCAGAGGTAGAAATCTTTCCTTATTTATGTTGTTTTATTATTTTTTGGTATTATTATTATTTGGTTTTTCATTATTTTTCAAGTTTAGATCACTGCAATACATTTGTACTATCAAAGACACTTTCAAAAACAATGATTAGACCAGGCGCAGTGGCTCACACCTGTAATCTCAGCACTTTGGGAGGCCGAGGCGGGTGGATCACGAGGTCAGGAGTTCCAGACCAGCCTGGCGAAGATGGTGAAACCCGGTTCCTACTAAAAATACAAAAACATTAGCCGACATGGTGGCGGGTGCCTATAATCCCAGCTACTCAGGAGGCTGAGGCAGAGAATTGCTTGAACCTGCGAGGCACTGGTTGCGGTGAGCTGAGATTGCACCACTGCACTCCAGCCTGGGCGACTCAAGAAAAAAAAAAGATTATTCAAGATCCTACCCTACTGATAGCCATCCAAAATTCAAGTAGTTCACATTCTGCACTTGCTAAGAGTCAGGCACAGTACTAGTAGGTTTAAATTGTTAGAAATACTACAAGATGCAACTCAAGAGTCTCTAGAACACTGTCCCAGAGAGCTTTCTACAGTGATGAGAATGTTCTAGATCTATTGTGCAACTTATGACAGAGACCTACTGACAACAGATTGCACTGCTGACCACATACAATGTGGCTAATGCCACTGCAGACATTAATTTTATTTAATTAATTTTTTTTATTAAGAGACAGGGTCTTTCTCTATCTCCCAGGCCAGAGTGCAGTGGATCACTGCAACCTTGAACTCCAAGCTCAGGTGATCCTCCACCTCAGCCTCCCAGGTAGCTGGGACTATAGGCACACACCACTATGCCTGGCTAATTTTTTAATTTTTTGTAGAGACGGTGTCTGGCCATGTTGCCCAAGCTGGTCTCAAACTCCTGGGCACAAGTGATGCTCCCGCTTCAGCCTCCCAAAACGCTGAGATTATAGGTATGAGCCACCATGCCCAGCCTAATTTTAATTTATTTTTATTTACTTTTTTTTTTTTTTTTTTTTGAGATGCAGTATTGCTCTGCCACCCAGGTTGAAGTGCAGTGGTGTGATCTCAGGTCACTGCAAACTTCACCTCCTGGGTTCAAGAGATTCTCCTGATTCAAACTCCCGAATAGCTGGGATTACAGGTGCCTGCCACCAAGCCCGGCTAATTTTTGCATTTTTAGTAGAGATGAGGTTTTACAATGTTGGCCAGGCTGGTCTTGAACTCCTGACCTTAGGTGATCCACCAGCTCCGGCCTCCCAAAGTGTGGGATTACAGGGGTGACCCACTACACTCAGCCTAATTTTAATTAAGTTTAATTTAAACAGCCACGTAAAGCTGATGGCTGGCATACTGGACAGAGCCATTTCAGCGTATACTTTTAATGCTGAAAAGGTTTTTTGTTGGAAAAAGGTCCTTCAGACTCAGGAAATGCATCCTGATTCTGAGTTTTCTCTTTAGGAAGGGGGAAATGTAATGAAAACTAACCAAGTACAAAGATCCCCCTTTACATTCTCATCAAAAGGAGAAATATGCTTCAGTTCAAATCTGCTTTGTAACTGGTGGGACAGCAGGGACATTTATAATAAAAGTGCTTGCCATGGCAGGGGTAGGGGTGGGGGTTCCCGGTGGGCACCTTAGAGCCGTGTCACCTAGGACCCCGAAAACAAGAAAACAACTCTTGTTTCACCTGCTGGCTGGGAGTCTTATTACTGTGCAACTTCTTCAATGATTCAGTTTCCCAGGTCTCCCTAACCAAATGGTATCCTCTTGGTGGGAAAGGAAGATCTTTCTTCATCAACTTTTCCAGTATCTTCAGAGAATATCAAACGATTTGAGGCCGGGTGTGGTGGCTCATGCCTGTAATCTTCACACTTTGGGAGGCTGAGACGGGCAATCACTTGAAGTCAGGAGTTTGAGACCAGCCTTGCCAACATGTGAAACCCCATCTGTACTAAAAATACAAATATTACCCAGGCATAGTAGTGCACATCTGTAGTCCCTGCTACAAGGGAGGCTGAGGCAGTAGAATTGCTTGGACCTGGGAGGCGGAGGTTGCAGTGAGGAGATCGTGCCACTGCACTGCAGCCTGTGCAACAGAGCAAGACTCCATGTCAAAAAAACAAAAGAATATCAAATGCTGTGAATGCAAGCAAGCAATAAAAAAATTATATTATAACAACACCTTTCACAATGTAAATTCAGACCACTTGTCCAACTCCACTCATTCCAGTCCCTCCTGAGAGGCAATACAGCATATATGAAAAGGCAATGGAGTCAGAATGCCTGGGTGCAAACTGCACCTATACCACTCGCTAGATGTGTGCCTAAAATGAGTACAGCAGTAGAACCTACCTCACAGAAAATGCATATAGAGTTCTTAGCACAACGCTTGGCACCTAGAAATTGTTTTGATAAATTATTTTATATTATTAATTATTCAATACTTAACATTTCACTACAACAGCAAAACAACTGATTTCCCTTTGAGGTTCCACGTATCATGAGGGAATCTGACCTACAGTCTGTAATACTTGAGACGGGACATATAGACGAGTTGGAATTTTTTTTTTTTTGAGACGGAGTCTCGCTCTGTCGCCCAGGCTGGAGTGCAGTGCGGCGATCTCCACTCACTGCAAGCTCCGCCTCCCAGGTTCACGCCATTCTCCTGCCTCAGCCTCCGTGTAGTTGGGACTACAGGCGCCCGCGACCGTGCCCGGCTAATTTTTGTATTTTTAGTAGAGGCGGGGTTTCACCGTGTTAGCCAGGATGGTCTCGATCTCCTGACCTCGTGATCCGCCCATCTCAGCCTCCCAAAGTGCTGGGATTACAGGTGTGAGCCACCGTGCCCGGCTGACGAGTTGAAATTTAAAGGGTGGTTTTGTTATAAATATATGGTAGGAAATACATACCTGTGCAACATGAGTCATTTTAACATCAGAGAATAACCTATACACACAGAGAGAAAACTGTTTCAGATCTGCCAAGTATTTTAGTACCCAATCCTGAACGACAGCTCTCAAACATAAGCTTTCAGAGGGGGTAAAGAGAAAATGTACAATGACAACATTTACTCATGCTGACCATGCTTTAACCCAAGATTTTTGCCTCACAAGTGGCAACAACCAAAACTAACTCCCCAAATGCAATAATCTCTATGAAGTTTCTCCAGACACTCACAGATGTCTCCACCAAGCCAGCTGACTCATTATATCAAGGTGACAATCCAGTTTACCAAAGAGATCAAAGGTACCCAAAATATACTGGTAGTTCAATATATTACAAAACTAATCTTCTGGAAATATTTGTAAATAGTCTTCCCCTCAACCTACAAATCTAGCGAAATATTCTCCACCCTCAACAAGGCGCGAGGGCAGCACAGGCTTTGGAGTTCATCTGCCTCAGGGCTGACTCCTGGTACCATCATTTATGGCCCTGGCCAAAGCACATGCACCCCTCTTTGTACGTTACCTTAGAATCACCTAGGAGTGCTAAGGGAACTATATCACCAGCATACTCTGAGCCCCACTGCATGCGAGACACGACCCCAGGCACTGGATCACAAAGAGCCAGGCGTGCTCCCACGTTCCCGAGCAGCTCCAGACCCACTGGAGAGGAGGAAGGGTGGGCAGACATGCAGGGGCCCCCAGCAAGGAGCGACCAGCACAGCGCCCGGCAGAGAAAGCAGAGCAGCAAGCGCAGGCGCTCCACCCTCTTCCAGCGAAAGAAGAACACACCAAGCACCCGACTCCTCTTCCAGCTGTCCAGAGCCTTTTTCTGGCTTCCTATCCATCTCTCGCTCCACCTACTGCAACCTGCCACCTTCCCGACCACTCTTCTGAAGATCACCAGTGATGAAATGACCACAATGCCTGCCCCCAGGCTTACTGGGCATTCCTCAGTGCTCACCTCAGCTGTGCATGTCTTCCTGCCAGAAACAGCCTTCCCGTGCCACCTGTGGAACTCTCCCCAGCTTTTCCATCACCCTTTCTGGCTCTCTGGGTGGCTCCTCTTCACCCCTAAAGGTTGGTGCTCCCTAGAACACCCCGGCACCTCTCTCCTCACCAGGCACGCACATCGCAGGGCAGTGTCATTGGCCTCTCAGCTGGTACCTCAGGCTGCGGCCCTTGTCCCCTCCTCAACTGCACATCCCTCTTTTCCATCTGCTCCAGCATCTCCATCGAGCTGTCTGGAACCCATCTCAACCCAACATGTCCAAAACCACAGCCTGGCACCAAGTACATGAGATGATTCAAAAGCAGGAACACCTTCAAATAATCCAGCACTGTATGATTCCTTCCCATGGAGTCAGGTCAAGAACCTTGTGCTTGTACCCCCTCTTTTGTCCAGCCTTGAGGAAATGAAGGTGGCATCGGGGCTGCCACTGGTCATTTCAACCGCGGGCAATGGAAATGCTACATTTAACAACTGTCCTGCGGCACAAGAGGCTCAGGCTGGGCATCTGAAAGACTAGAGAAATAGCTGCGATGATTCCTCTCCAAACTGATTTCACTGCATATTCATCCGCAGCTCCTTCAAAACCAGTATTTAAAAATGTTCCATTATTTTGAATTCCCTTGTACTGCTGTTCATCCCTACAATAAACGGCAGCACCCCCATGTGGATGGTTGGTCTGCTGTCTCTGGGATTAAACTTCACTGGAAGGTAAGCCTTATGAAAGTAGGGACTAGGTTTTGTCACTGTGGTATCCCCAGCCCCTAGAACACTGCCACAAGGCAGGCACTGAATAGATACCAACATCTGAGTAAACAGCAGCAGCTATTTGATGACTGAGGGAAGTATATACACAAAGCGGCATGGTATCCGACAACTGCTGGCAATCAACTCAGGCCTCCCAACCACCCCAACCCTGACTCCCCAGTCTCCTTTCCCAGGGTTTTGGGGTACGGAAGGCATCCCTCCAAATGCCTCTTCTACCAGGTTGGTGTCTGAGGCTCTCAAAGACCTTAAAGCACATGAGGCTGGGCCTGCTCCTCACTGACCTTGCTGGCTCAGAGGCCTCAGGCTCTGGCTTCTGCTCCTACTCCCACCCCAGGGCTTAGCAGAGCCCACCATTTCACCATTTGTCTGCTTCCGCGAGCCCTGCATGCTAGCCTGCGCCCACAGCTGCATGACGAACTTCTCCACTTTGTCCTTGTAATATGGCAAAAAGGGTAACTATCCTCTATGCCTGGAAAAGGAGGAAATGGCTTGATTCTTCTCCAACAGAGAGAAGCTCATAAGCATTCTGACAGTTATTTTCTTAGGGCTTTCTCAGCTGCTTCAGAATGTTCTCATTGCTGAAATCTTACCACTAGATGAATGATACTACTGAAATTCCCCGAAAGAAATAACACAAGTAGACAGGTGTTAGCTTTCTAGGCAAAAGATACCTTTCATCACAATGATCGAGATTTAAATGTGGCTGCTAAGACACTGAAGAGGCCCAGTCCCTTAATTAAAAAAATAAATAAATAAATGTCCAGTCTTAGAGACACACGGCAAAAGTCTAAAAAGCAGGTTACAGATTTTGTTTTTTCTTCCTGTGGGCTCTTAAAATAAACTGCCCACTCATTTGCTTGAGATGGGTTGGGCACGGTCAGCTTTAACCTGAAAAACTGGAAATCCATGATTACCCTGATAGTGGTATGTTACCATAAACAAGAAAGCAAGATGAAATATTATAAAATAGGAAACAAGAGACAGCAAAGACTTCATTGAATTCTAAGCTACAAACAGAATTACAGGGGTATGCCATTTGGAAATAGCCTCAAATTAGAGAGAAAGCAGATGAGCGCACACGCTGAAAACCCAGAAAACAGGCATGAGCAAAGCAGTGCCGAGCTTTCCCACCGCTAACAGGCATGAGCAGAGCAGTGCCGAGCTTTCCCACCGCGCAGGAACTGCGGCAGGACTGCTTACGTGAAACTTAACTTACACCCCTTGTCTAAGACAAGGTTATGAGCTAAACCGAATTTTTTTAAAAGCTGTGAGATGTAGTTTTATTGGCAATTAGAAGAGAGGAATAGTTGGGGACATAAAGAGAAACTTTTCCCAGTACTATACTTTACCCATAAGGCATAATAATAATAAGGAAGAGAAGGAAGGGCACAGAGGGGTCTCGGGAGCCCTCCACACCTGAGAAGACCTGGGCAGCCTGGGGAGGGCGGGAAAGAAGTCGTCCGCTGAGTGCTTTCCACAACCTCCTGACACCACTGAATCTGGCTCCAAAATGACCGTGTGGCAACAAAGACAGAAATAATCAAGACATACATGGAATAACCTCACTGAAGAACTGGAGGAGTTTTCTGCCTTACATCTGTTCTTTTAACTATGCATTACCGTCTTGATGATTTTTAGATATGCTAATTTTGGTGTTTGGTTGACAACTTTTAACACCATAGTAGTTCAATCTGGGTACATAATGAATATTATATTTTGTTGGTTTCTTACTCTAAAATTATCTCTCATCCGGCTGCCTGGATTTCCCCTTCTCTCCCACCTTCCGGTCTCCCTTCCCTTATTCTCTCTTCCCACCTCCTTGGACTCATGGATTTCTGGACTTGTAAACCCCAGCGAATCTGAGACACCGTCCAGTCTGTGTACCAATTCTCTTTCATCCAACACAAATGACCTAGCATCCACTGTGTGCTGTCTTACTCCTTTCCAGGCCCTGCAGCAGCCTCTGCCTACTGAACCAGCCAAGCCAGGGGGAAGAGAATCCAGGCTTTCCTCTAAATGCCTGCTGACTAGGTCATGGCTGCTGACTAGTCCATGGCCGCCCCACGTAACTATGCAATGACCCAGACGTGGTAGGGAGCAATGACCCAGATGATGGTAGGCAGTTTCCCTGAAGAGCAAATGTAAATTAATGTCTGATGATGCGATCAGAAAAACCCAATGCCACCCTCCCAGCCCTTGTAGCCCAAATTCTTGCCTCTTCTATGTCTGATAATGACTACAGAGCCAAAATACACTAAAAGCTCCTGAACTGTAAGAATGTGGGCCAGGTGCAGTAATGCTCACGCCTGTAATCCCAGCACTTTGGGAGGCCAAGGCAAGTGGATCACTTGAGCTCAGGAATTCAATACCAGCCTGGGCAACATGGCAAAACCCCCATCTCTACCAAAAAAAAAATAACAAAAATTACCCAGGTGTGATGGTGACTGCCTTAACTCCAGCTATTTGGGAGGCTGAGGTGGGAGTCACTTGAGCCCAGGAGAGAGAGGTTGCAATCAGTGAACCAAGATGGCACCACTGCACTCCAGCCTGGGTGACAATGTGAAACTGTCTCCAAAAAAAAAAAAAAAAGAATGTGCCAGGCTCCATGGTTCATATGAACAACTACACCCAGACTCCCAGGCCTCCCAGGTCAAGGCAAGAGGATCGCTTGAGCCTAGAAGTTAGAGACCAGCCTGGGCAACATAGCAAGACTCCATCTCTACAAAGAATTTAAAAATTAGCTGGGCATTGTAGCATGCGCCTGTGGTCCCAGCTACTCAGGAGGCTGCAGTGAGAGGACTGCTTGGGCCCAGGAGTGCAAGGCTGCAGTGAGCTGTGATCATGCCACAGCACTCTAGGCTGAGTGACAGAGCAAGACTCTATCTCCAAAAAAAAAAAAAAAGAATGCAATTGTACATGTCTTCACAATAACAAAAAAAAGTCTTTTTTGTTGTTGTTTTTTTTAATGTTACCACTAGCTCTTCAGTGACCCTTGTGAGAGGCAGAAAGGTGGCCTACCAGGTCATTCCACAGCTTGGGTGATTCTGAAGCACAACTGGGCTTGAAAACCACTAGGTTAGTGGAAAGAATGTAGGCTTTAGCACCAGACAAACCAGGGTATTGAACAAATTTCTAAATTGTACCAGTTTACCTGTCTATAAAATAGAGATAATGATGATGTCTTTGCAAGACTGTTGAAAGGATTGCAGACAATAAGTGCAATGTGCCTGGCACACATAGTAGGAGTCCATTAACGGTAGTCATTATTACTATTACTACTGCTTTTTGTTATAGCACTATTATTTCTGGCTCTTCTAAGTCTTTCTCTAAACCTACATTTCTTTATTTGAGAGGCAAGAATGAGAAGCAGCATATCTCTAAGAGTTTTGCCAATCACTCCTGACTAGAACGACAGGCTGATTTCATGTTTCCCCAAGTATCAGTCCTATGCAGGCCACCCTTTTGAAAAAATCTTGCAAGGCCAGGCCCAGTGGTTCAACACCTATAATCCTAGCTCTTTGGGAAGCTGAGGCAGGAGAATTGCTTGAGGCCAGGAGTCCAAGACCAGCCTGGGGAACAGAGTGAGACCCCATCTCTACAAAAAATTTAAAAAGTAAACAAGCATGGTGGCATGAGCCTATAGTCCCAGGTACTCACAAGGCTGAGCTGGGAGGATTGCTTAGGTCCAGGAAGTCGAGCCATGACCACACCACTGCCCACTAGCCTGGGTAACAGAGTAAGACCCTGTCTCAAAGAAAAAAAAAAATCCCACAATGCTCAGCTGCTGACTCACGGCCACCCTGGCATTTCTACTGCCTCCTCTGCACCCAGCTGGCTGCTCTCCTTCACTGTGTGCACCAGGAAGACCACTCTGCACTTGGCCACCCTGACCTTAATGACACGCCTGCCTTGCTACTTCTCCAATCGCAGAATTCCCTTTTGCTTTCTCAGGTGCCAGCCATGTCTCATGCCCTCATCCCAGTATTAATCTGATATTAGGGCTGTGCTGGCTGCTGCATCTTTCCAGGTAGGCATGAAGATGCTGTCATCACTGGATTAGCGCTCCTTATGCCTGCCATAGGAACCGTAGTCCATGAAAGCCCACCCATTCTACAGGATTGTGATAAGATACTTTCCCCAGTTTTTTTTTCATTGTCCTCATATGAAAAAGAAACAAGTCATCCTAGGGTCAAAGGATAATTCTGCTTCCCCTACAGTCTATCATATCCATTAAGCAGATTCCCTACACAGACATCCTAAGGACTAAACCTATTTTACACCCATGGAAAGAGCCAGGTATCTATGACAGCTCCCACAGTGCCTGTAACACATGCTCTGACCCACGGTATTTCATAAACCCTAATGTACACAGGAAAAGCTCAGCTTTGAAAGCTATACAAAAGCACTCATAAATTTCAGACTGCCCTAAGCACCCCTCCTTTTGCTAAGACACTAGCTGGAGTACCACTTCAGACCTATTATTCTTATAACGACAACTTTCCTTGTGCATCTCGTCCCATCAGCCTACTCAAGCACCATGACTATTATTTATACTGAATTTTGCACTAACTGCAAGTATGTTTATTAACAAAGCAAAGATAGATGTTCTTTAAAACTAGTTTTGTCTAATAAAGATCCAAAAATGCGCTATTAATTACTTTTATTCATCATTACACTATGATGTGTCTCACTGTGTTGCCCAGGCTGGTCTTGGACTCCTGGCCTCAAGCAATTCTCCTGCCTCAGCTTCCCAAAGAGCTAGGATTATAGGTGTTGAACCACTGGGCCCGGCCTTGCAAGATTTTTTCAAAAGGGTGGCCTGCATAGGACTGATACTTGGGGAAACATGAAATCAGCCTGTCGTTCTAGTCAGGAGTGATTGGCAAAACTCTTAGAGATATGCTGCTTCTCATTCTTGCCTCTCAAATAAAGAAATGTAGGTTTAGAGAAAGACTTAGAAGAGCCAGAAATAACAGTGCTATAATAAAAATACTCAGCTATTACAAAGCTAAGAACTCTCATATGTGTAAAGCTTAGAGCTTCAATTCATAGAAACTCAGAGTATCAATTCATTTCAAAATTCCACATACAGGTCATACATTCATCTCTCCATTTTTAAAGGATTTCTGCTTTTGAAAGACTCATCTAAATTGTCCACCATGTCGAACGTATTTAATTCCTAGCATTAGAAAATCAACAAAAATTCAAAGATTTCAAAAATATAGTTTGGAAAGGAAGAGAAAGAAGAGAATCAAAATGAATTAGCAATGCCCATAATAATGTCCTTTTTTAAAAGGACACGGTTCCAGAATTCCTACATTTATCTCTCTATCTCCATCTGTCAGTTGCTCTTCGGATCCCGCACATCAGCACATTATGCACAGACGGTGGGTATTTTCACCCTGGACCAGGTAGAAAGCTTGCCTGCCTGTACACGCTGACTGCCTCCCTGTGTTATCTGTCCGCGTTCCGTTTGAATCCAATTTCCTTGCATTACCTCTGCCCAGGTCAGGGATGAATGGCCGTCAAATTCCCAGTGGAATAAAAAGAAAAACCCTTTTCTTCCTGAGGCAGCAAGTTTCAATTCACAGAGCACATGGCTAATCTACATATGTGAAGGTCACGGCACTTCAGTCAAAGAGGTTAAGAATGGAACGGCTCACGTAAGGGGTTGTCTTAAACATCTTGGCATGATGCCCAACAAGTAAGACTGTTGAAAAGCAATAGATAGCTTCTGGCAGCAGCAAGGGGAAAAATATTTTGATCATGTGACGCCATACACATTACCTCGTTTATTTCATGTGTGAAAGTTTGAGAGTCCCTGAAAAATACCACATATGCAAATCAAATCCAGATTTCAGCTTTACCAGTTTAGCCATGCTAGTACACCTTCCTCTTCATAAAATACATTTATATAGAATTTTTGGATGCACCAAGAATAAAACTTCAACATATTGACAGCCAGTTGGCTCAAATATCTTAACAGCTGATTACAACTTCTTTGCATTAGTTTTCCCATGAAGCATGAAACTACTTAGACCGGGAAAGGGTATTTAGACTAAAAAAGCATATTCTTTTAAGTTATCCAAATATAACTGTTTTAAATAAAACTCATCTTCTCCATCTCTCTCTATTCTTCTCTCCTTTCTCGCTAATAATATAGCAATATGGAAAATTACAGAAACTTAGTGCACAATGAAAGATAAAACACAAAACTGCTTTCTTTTCAATTTCCCTCTTCAGTAATTAATTGTAGAATAAAACACTGGTGCTTCTAAGTGCTTGTAGCTCTGACCAATATCAGAGTGGAGGAGGAAGGACAGAGTCTTGCCATATACAACAGACATGGGTGAAAGAAGAAAAGTCAGGATTGCAGAGGGCATGTCTCTGCCTCCTGTACGCATGGCGCCTTCCTGAAATGCGTTCTGCATCAGCCAATTCAGGTTAAAGGGAGTTGGCACTAAGATGGGGGGGAAGGGATGATTTCCACACCCAGCAAAGTCATAACAAGTATGACTGTAATTTTTAAAACTTTCCAACAGTCAACAACAATACTTGTTTAATACACAAAGAAAATAAAGCAGAAGCAAAAGATCCATTTTACCAATTTAGAAATTGTCTGCCAGCCACCCATTTCCTTCAACTCAAAATTCAGATTCCTTATGAGGCCAGAGTTATTCAGTCTATATTTCTAATTAAATGGAATACTAAGTAAATTTAAATACCCCACAAACTATCTTAACTAATTTAATCACCACTACTTACTCAGTAATCTAAGGATATCACTCTATGCTCAATAATTGATACAATGTTTAACAATTTACAAATATCTGGATATCTACTTCTGTGATAGTGCCCCTACACCAACATCACTAAATGTTTATTGATGGTAGGAAAACTAAATTCTTCAATTATAAATCTTTTGAATTTATTTCCTCACCAGTTAAAAATATGACTGTTTAAAAAAAAAAACAGGAAAACTACAGCAAATATTTTAGAATTGCTCAATAACTTACATTTTCCTAAACACTGGACAAGGTAAAAACGTATCAGGAAATTTGAAAACTGCCATGGTATGGATTAGAACTAAGCTTCAAATATAAACCTATTAGCTCTGAAAGACTGATAGGCTGCTAAGTAACTTGTTAAATTAACTAATAGAGAATCACCTCTAACTCATTTTAATTCCCTATTCACGAGAAAATACAATCCTTTGTTACTCTATTAAAATGTCCTTTTCATTGACAAGCAGCATACAAGTTTCTTACAAAGTTGAGTCCTTATGAAAATTCCATGAGTTAAGCATCCTTTCCCATTCTTTGACAAATGAGGAAACCACACAGCACAGAGAAGAGAAGTGTCTTGCCTGAGATCACACAGCTAGTAAATGTCTAATCTTCCAGTGCTCTCTAACCTGCTAGCTTTTGGCTCTAGCCCTTGCCCCAAGCCCCACATCTCTTTACCTGTTTCTCATCAACCAAGTCTTAGCTCATCAGACCTCCTTTGCTGTAGGAGTCTTCCTGCCTCAACTCCATCCCAGCCTAATCTATATAAAGTGACTCTCTAATATCAAAACTTGTTTCACAAAATCCTTTACACCGTACTGTGTAGCATGTTTACTTGTCCTTAATTACTGCACTGTCCATTTGCTGAAGTCAACACAGGATCCCATCACCTAGCATGGTGCCCGACACACAGTGGGCTCTTCACAAACATGTGCCTTCTGCCCACATTATTGCTGTGATGACACAAATCTATAGTTCCAAAGTCCTGACGTAGACGGTTCAATACAGTGAAGTAAATGAACTATTAAATCCTTCATGTTACTGATGTGAACGCTTTTCTTTAGCAGAAAAATCACCATATGAATGACACCCACAACAAAATCCAAATTAGGATCACTTTCTCATCAATGTCACAGCACCACAGAACAATCTCCAAGTACACTGACCTTCCACATAGAATAGCAAATACTGACCAAATGGATTTCCTTGCAGCTGATATTGGAAATGAATAATACATTCATTAGGAAAGTTTCAGTTTGGATACATCATCAACTACCCCATAAATACTTCTTAGATGGTGCACTTTGAAGTATAGATACAGTCTTTCTGCATAAGAACTACAGAAGAAAACTGTAGCCATTCACTTTAATTTCCACTTTGTAAAACACCAGGAGTCTATGATAATTCACCAGGGAAAATTAAAGATCATATGTCATCTTTACTCTGTGTATCTTAAGCACCAAGTGGTGCTCAGTAAGTATTTGTTCATAATAGAATTACTTTTGTCCCTGATAGTTTTATAAATCTCAGCATTTAAAAAAAAAAAATGTTCTCTATATATTTGAGGGAGGACCTCGGTATTCTTAGATTTGACATTCCTGTTTTGACTATTTAAGAGCAGCCCTAACCCTCCATGTGTAGTAAATTATAATTTTGCTAAGGATCAAGTCTAAATCATATATTCAGTGAAGTTGAAGCAAACACAGAAGCAAGTTACTCAGCTAATGAGAGACCAAAGTCTAGCACCCAAAAGCTCCAAGAAGCCTACTTTTAAATTTTTGCAACTTCGTTCCTTTGCAAAAAGTAATTCTCCTAAGAAGCCAGTCATTTTTTGCAGATCATCAAAGTGGGAAGGTTTAGGAAGTATAACAGAGGAATGATTGTTGGCCAGAGAAGAGACTACTAACTAATATTAGGGATGGGATATTGAATGGGGCAGCAGCTTGGGTCCAATGGCATCAGTCATAGGCTCAGTGGGTAAACCGAAACCAATTTATATAACTGCTGAACAAGAGTCCCAATCAATACAAAACCACATTCTGTAAGGGAAACTAGAGTGGAATGCAAAAATCTATGTATTTGCACAGGTCTCAGTTTATATTCACAGAATATGTCTGGGATCTAGTGTGGTTTAATAAGCTGTTCGTGGTGCATAACTGATTAGGCACTATTTGTTTAAAAATTCAAAGCAGCACAAAATTTTGGAGCTGGGAGGGGCTGAGCATCACCTAATTGATGCCAGCAAGGGCTTGTCCTGTGTCAGTCACACCCCGAAGTGCAGCAGGACCAGGCAGAGAATGAGAAAACAAGCCCCACATGGGAAGACACGTAGACAGAGAAGAGAGGGGCCACATACAGATGCCACAGATACACATCGATGACCTCAGCAAAGGTTTTCAACAACCCTGCCTGGCAGCCAACATTCCAGGTAAGGAAACTGACCCCCTGCCGGAGCGCAGACAAAATGGGTGCTGAGGTCTCCGAATGAGCTAAGGTCTGACCAACTCCAAGCCCATGATCTTACCATTACATCAGGATGCCTCATCATAGAGGCTTATTCGCTCACAAATCCTCAAAATCACCAAAATAAACTAATACACAGCAAACATGCCAGTCCCCTCGGAATTATGTCTGCTTCTTCAGAAAGATACTTGCTCAGCAGTAGCAATGTTCCACATTCCTATTTCCAAGGTCATTTATAATTCATTGGGTAAAGTGAATTTATTAGAAAATATATCAGTGGTAACACAAAATTTAAAGGGCATTAAAATGGGTGTGTAGCTTGATATATGGTCACTGAATCTTAAAAGGCGGTTCTCAAGATTTCACAAATTAGATGCCAGCTTCTAAATGAATTTTAGAATTAACAATCATTTCAATATAAGCCTATGAAATATGGTGAGTGGTTTAACTTCTAAGATGCTCATCACAAAAAGAAACAGTAGATACTAAGAATTCTGGAACTGCCTCCACTAATCATCAATGCCTCGCTTTCTGAAAGGTTTATTTCAGGACCCAGAAGCAGTAGCTGAATTTACTCCTCAGCCAGCATACATTATCTAAACAGTTACCAAAAATACCCCAGCAATCCAAGTATCTTCCTAAATCTGAACAGACTGTTTTAACTTTTTTTCCAAGAATCTATGTAATGTAGAAAACTGAGAAAAAAGAAAAAGGACTATTCTATATAAATTTGAAAGTGATTATATTTTCCTTCTTTTAGTTATTATTCTCAGTAGTGGAGCTGTACTTTGCTCTGGCACAAAGCCAGTAATTGATTGGTAGAAATGGAAAAGAGTCACTAGATCACATCAACTGTATCACAACAACCTACAATTGTTGTTGGCCAGATTATGTTTTGCCAAAATCTACTCCCCCACCCGAAAAAAGAAAAAAGGAAAAAAAAAAAAAAAAGGCAGGCCAATAGACTGCTGACCCACATGGTTGCTATCTGCACTTTGTTTAAATGAGCCAGTTCTAAGTCAATGATGTCAACAACACCACGATCCAGGTATGGAGGGAGCAAGTGTTAGCAGTATCTCTGCATGATCCACACACCAACAGCAGCGATCTCCAGACCCCAGCTATTGTCTGTCTCTGGCACAGGGCTGATTAAGAAAGTGGGAGCTCAATAAATATTTGCCCATTGACTGTCTGGAGTTAGATATTTATCTAACATATACCTCACTGCATACACAAATGCTAAATGTTTACACCTTAAAGAAATAATTATTGCTTCCCAGTACAAGCTCTTAAGTAACAGTTCATTTCCTCTCTGTGGAAGCTGGTGTTAAAAGTACATACTGATCTTACGAAGACGTGGTTACCTATCAGCAGGAGCAGCAGTTCCAGTACAATTCCAACACTTTACAGCAACTAAAGATGCCTGTTCATGAGACCAGGCAGGATCTAGAAGTCTCCCTTCACAGCTGCCTTTCAAATGTAATTCTAAAAGGTCAATCATCTTAATTTAGTAATTTTCCACATACAAAGAGTTTCTGAAGTTCTGCAGAGGACTAAAAAGTAAAAACATGAGGGGGAGGCACAAATTTGGCAGCAGAGAACACTATGGAAAAGGACATGGCAGCACCTAGACTCTGGGTTTGCTCTGGGTTGGCGGGGGTGAGATGCCCAAAAACTTTGAACACAAAAAGAATAGAAAAAAAAGTTATCACTATAAATGATTTTCACTAATAGTGGGAAAATAAAATTAATATTTTTTAAGAGACTACAAATGCAGAAGGTGAGGGAAGAAAGGCAAGGGAAAAGTGAGAATGTTAACAGTTCATTTCCACACTGTATTATCTAACCAAGGCCCAGGTTTCTCTCAACAAAATACCCTCAATCTTTAAACTTTAGAAAGTTTCCAAAAAGCTGCTTTTCAAACTTTTAATAATATAACTGACAATGAAACTACTAACCCTCGTAATACGTATCTCCAAAGAGACTAACTCTATGAGGACTACCCCAAAGTTAGAATTGAAAGAAAGTAATGTACTAATAAAAAACAAAAACAAACAAAAAAAACCCATCAGCATCCTGATGGAATGTCTGTGGAAGAATTTACTCACAAACTATGAAGTGATAAGATTAATGGTTACAAAAACAAGATTATTTTACTTACAATACACATTAGTAGCTAACAATTTTAAAGAAAAGAGAAAAATATTTTTATTTCAGTTTGAGAAAAAGGAAAAGTTCTGGGGATAGATGATGATGGTGACAGCCACACAACAATGACAATGTACTTAATGCCACTGGAATGTATGCCTAAAAATGGTTCAAATAGTAAATTGTATGTTACGTATGTATAGCTTACCTCTATTTTTAAAAAATACATATATTTAATTTTTTAGCATCCCATTACAAAAAAGAAAAAATGTGGCATTATGGTCTAGGATTTCTTCTGGATTTCATCAAATATGGCTTCCCTTCCAGAGTCACCTGGTAAGGAATGGCTTCTCGTCTAATTCTCCAGCTCATCATCCATCAAGGCCCAGGAAGACACTGAGAAGTGCTCCTTACAGAAGATGGTCAACCGAGGGTGAATCTCCTCCAGATTCTGCTGCCATCTACCTGATTTTAACAATGGAAATAAGAGTAGCTATTCGTAAACCAGATATGCTTAAGACTTCAGGGCTTTAGTCTGGTGCCTGGTAATAAATCTCATCCAAGAAACAAGTTAATTTCATCATTAGTTCATCTGTCAAACTCAGCAGCCTTCTAATATTCTTGGCATTGATCCATACAGATGTGGGTTTGGAAACTGCCTACTGGATCCTATTCAAATAACTAACTCTTGCCTGGCACGATGGTTCACATCTGTAATCCCAGCACTTTGGGAGGCCAAGGTGGGTGGATCACTTGAGCTCAGGAGTTTGAGACCAGCCTGGGCAACATGGCGAAACCCCACCTCTACGAAATATACAAAAATTAGCCAGGTGTGATGGCGTGCACCTGTAGTCCCAGCTGCTGGTGGGGCTGAGGCAGGAGAATCACTTGATTCTGGGAGGTCAAGGCTGCAGTGAGCCAAGATCGCACCACTGCACTCCAGCGTGGGTAACAAAGTGAGACCCTGTCTCAAAAAGAAAAACAAATAACTAAATGTAAGGAAATAATTTTATTAAAATTACTCCAAGTCAAAGACTTTGAAAATAGAACAAATTTAGTGAAAACTTACTGTGGAAACACATATTCTACTCTGATAAAATTCACTCAGTCAATTAAAGTGAATTGCTAATTAAAACTATATAGTATATGTATATCAGTCATTCCATTCATTCAGATGTCAGTATAAGGAAAAATAAATGAATACTTAGGACACTCAGGTAACAACTGATACCTAAGTCATTTTATCTTCACCAAATTTCCTGAAGAAAAAGTTGCTAAAGTACACCAAGTTTTTAGATCAGAATTAATTTACTCAATTACCCAATTAAACCAAAAGGGCCATTGAGTCTTATTCAAATAGCCTCCAAGCTAGAGAAAAGATATTTATAATAGTTCTACATCTATGATACATAAATATATTTTTGGTAGAGGAACAGTTTTGCCTGGTGCCTCTCCCGGACACCACAGGGAACAGGGTTTGGGATTCCTCAGCCTTAAGCAAGCACACACAGCAAGTGTGCGGCACTACTTTACATATCCACAGAGAACCTGCAAAAACCTCCCTCCCGTTCAGTAAAGGGCACCTCCGAAAAGGCATGCAACCAAAACCACCTAATCCCAAAAAGGCCTAAGAGGTGGATACGGCCCCTTGAGTAACAACAGCAGTGTAAAATGTCACAAAAATTTTATAACATCCAACTTGAAAACCTAAATATTGCAAAAAAACAAAATAACGGAATTGAGTTTTATTAATATTCATGTTCGGCCTCCATAAATCTGTTATTTTATGCAACACACCACAGTTCTGTCAAACATAAATATCAATCTCAAATTTACAAATCTACACATACACCCCAAAATGAAAGTGACACCAGTGAAATATTAGCCCGTTTTCCACCCACATGGATCAAAGCACAGAGCCCCATGAGTTGAGCAGTGTCAGTCGAGCGTAGAGCTGCGAGAAAAGCCTCCAGATTGAGGACACCGGCAAAAAGCTAATACAGAGACCCATGCCAGCACATCTTAAATTTACATCCCCAGTCAGTCTCCAAACTGAGTAGAAAATTTCATGGAACCCTAACAAATGTTTATCAAACCACTCATCTCCTAGGAAAGGGTAGGGTTAAATAAATGAAATGATCATCTTTTCGGTTTGCCTGTGATACTGGAATTTATCCTAGGAAAACAAGTGTTCCTATTACATCAGAAGTCATCTTTTTAGATAGATACACCCTGCCCAGAATCATAAAGAAATAAAGTCTATTAATAAGAAATAGAACTGAAAACTCAACCGTATTCTATATTATACCTATTCTCTTTAAAAGGTATCTGTGTCTAATAAAACGATCAAATGAGCTTATATTAAATCTTCCTCTACATTGTCTTATAAAGTCAGTTCTCAAACCAGAATTAATGTTTTTTTATATCAGAATAAAGACGTTATTTTCTTCAATTTCAGTAAAGGAAAATGACATTCAGAGGTTAAATATATTAGTAAAAGTGTCCAAGTGTGATCTGCATTATTTCCACATCCATAATACACTTCTGATACACTATGACATTGAGAAAAATGGAGCAAGTATAAAAAGCCTTGCCAAAAATTCATGACTAAATATAGACAAGCAGAGCCAAAGCAAAGAGGGGTTAAGGTTCCTTATTATAGACTCAAGGTAGGATATGCTACTCCCTAGCATATACTTATTGTTTTAGTGTTAATATAAACATAAACCTAAGTGATAGCTGTTTTAAGAGTGGCTACCACTAAAACAAAAAATACCAAAATATTGTCAAAAGTATGTACCACAAAAATCAGGACTCCCAATGAAAAAGATTTTAAGTCATGCATAATTTCATCCCAGATAACTTAGAAAACAAAACTGCAAACATTTGCTATATTTTCTTTTTCTGTTTTTTAAATGATAGGCCTTTTCCATGAGCCACAGTTACTAAGTCCACCTTTTCTAACTATACACAGCCATCCATACTTTGGCAAATATATAAATTTAGGCCACAAAAATTTATTTACAAGATTTAAAATATCAGACACCCTAAGATTTAACTGGGAGTGATTTTATCAAATAATGTACCTCACACACATTTTAAGGTAATGAACTAGTTTGTAGCTTCCTGCTTCCCATGCTAGCTAATCACTTTTCTTCTAATGGTAAATAAGGCTCTTTTCTTAATACATTGTACTACGTTTTATAAAACTAAAAGTTAAAACAGCATTTATGGAATTCAGTAGAAATGTGGACATCATAAAACCTATGTGCGTGAGTAGACCTCAATATTTCTTTTCAGACTGCTCCATCTGAATACTCATCTCACAAAAATCTAGTAACAAACTGAATCATCAAATGGCTTATTTTACTTTTTAAAAAGACCCTTCTCCTACTATATATACACGTTTTGTCCCAATTACGAAAACGTTTGCCACCCAATAGAAACTATTTCCTGAAATCAAAAATGAAACTAAAAACGTATTAAAAGCCAAAATATTTCATCATTTAACAATATGATTTAATAGTATTTTATGACCTACAGTCAGGCAGCAATTTAATATTTTAGACAAATGACTGTTTCTTAGTATAATTACAACAACAAATACTAAATAATACTAGCCTTCCAAAAAGAAAAGAAAAAAGGGATTGTAAAAAAGACGCATTCCACATGTTACACGGTAAGGTACTTAAAAGAAATTCCTGAATCTAGGTCGCATGTCCATCACATTTCCCCCTACTGCAAAAAAAAAAAAAAAAAAAAAAGCTATTCCCAAGGGTCATAGGACATAATGGATTCACTCTCATTCCAAGAAAACAAAATACTGAAAATGATTGGTACCATTAAGAAAAAAATACTCTAAAGCAACATGGTCCTACATCTGCCTCTAACTTCATTCGTCTCTAGTTTATGAAGATGTGAATTTTAAATTGCTCCTTTAAAAGTAGGCTAACAAAGCAAACCTTTTTAAAATTATGTGGATTTATTTCCATGATTCTTCTCTATAATGTTTTTCCTCGTGTAAATCAAAAACAAGCTGAAATCACAAGTTTGCTATCAAGAATAGAAAAATATATTATCCTTAAAAGCCAAACTCCAATAACTTAAGATCTGAAAGCAGTGGACAGCAGTGTTCAGCCTAGGATTCACAAGATTATTTGTTAAATTCAGCCCTTCCTTCACTCTGACAAGTCTCTAAGGTATGATTATTGTTAAAATACCTCTTCCTCAAATAAATGAGTTACATAAAAATATACGTACAACGACTGTTGCTCCCCTCTAACAGATTAGAATTTTTTAAACGTTCTTGGCATTAACATGAAAGAAAAATCATTTGGAAAAAACACCCAGCACAACTTGCTTAGAATATAGTTTCCCTAATTCATTGTGTAAGCAGTTCGAACAAGGCTCAAATTACCTAATCTAACAAAACAATCAAGAAAAAAAAAAAAGATTCTTGGGGCATTTCTGTATTCTCCAAATCAAAAGCAAATATGAAATGATTGTTAGTATTTCACAGGAATATCTGATTCTTCCCCTTTTCATTATTGTTATCTGCAAAAATATTTGTGGTTTTCTTATTTCGTTTTTTAAATATGTGAATTCTAACTAAAACTCCTCATCCATAAATATCTTTTAACAGTCAGAACTGATAAATCACAAAAAAATGAAACTTAAATCTTGTTTATCAGGTGAATTACACTTCACCAAAATATATTGTTGCCTATCAAAATATTGAAATTTTCAAAATTTTAATGTTATATTAAGCCCCGTGTGCTGATAGAATTCAAATTTTTCCATAGTTGAATTCGTAAAGGGGAGACTTTTATAAAGGCTTTACAAATCCAAAAACTGGTAAAATTCGTGGTTTACTTATTTTTCAATGGCCTTACCCTCAGCCTCCAATTAAAGTCCATGATATATGTAATGTGCATATTGTAAGACTGTCATCAAAGATCAGAATTTTGCAAATGCCCAATACTGGAAACCAGCGAACCGTTTTTCCGTATTTGATCCTCTTATTAATAACTATGATTCATAATAGTTTCAGCTTTAAATACTGAACCTTACATCTGCTTGTAATAGAGCTCAGTTATTATTTGTGGCAAGAATTTTTGTGACTGTACTGCTCAGCACTTCTATTTACATCAGCAGTGCTAAATGCCCAATGGTGAGAGGGGAGCCAATCAGATGGCAGATTAGATGTCAACTCAGAGGCAGCTGTCTGGAGACTATTACAGCCAGTTTACCTCCACAATTCAAATTCCAAACCTTGCAAAGGAGATCAAGTCAGTCTTTAGGCTCAGCCTACTAGCAAGAAACAGCAATAGTGCAAGACACTTCCTAACAGCGCTGTAGGACTCAGGTGACAGCAAAATAAAGAAAATCCAAATAAATACGATCCCAAAAGATCAATTTTCACTAGTCTGCTATCTTACTGGATTTGCTGAATAAAACGCATGCCTAATCCATGATCAAAATAAGTTCAATTGATCCGGAACGTGCTCCTTTCACATAGTCTCCCTGTTGAAGGTGACTCCCTGCAAGCAGCCCGTAAGCCCAATAATGGATTTTCCTAGCTATTCTAAGGAAGCGAATCGATGTATTTTAGAATATTGCACCTCCACGTCGTTGTGGATTTTGGTATTATTCCTGCCAGCAAACGTTCGAGCTCGAAGCCCGCACCGAGTGTCTCTGAATGGCTTTCCCTAAGTAGGAAAAACCCACTCGCTTGTCACAAAGCTAACCCATTTTCCCTGCCTGGACCTCGGAAGCCAAGAGGGAATGTGCAGTGGCTAAAGGTGGGAAAAAGTTCCTCATTCTCTCCCCCGTTAAAGCACATTGTGGGCGCTCCCAGAACCGATCGGGTGGCTCTTCGGCCCGGCCGTCCTGGCCAGGAGAACCTATTTGTTACAAAAGCACCCGAACGGTCCCCGCCGCCCCAAACGGCGTCCGCGCGGGTGGCGCCTCGGGATCTCGCCTCGCGTTCCCAGGCCTGGGGGAGGGGGGGCGCGGGTGCGGGCCGGCGGGGTCGAAACCACCCGGCCCGGCCCGGAGAAGCCCTACCAGGCCTGGACCAGCGCGCCGGCCCCCGGGGCGCCCCGACCGCGGCGGGAGGCGGCCGCCCGTCAAGATGGCTTTGGGCGCCGCGCCCCCGCAGCCCCCGCGGGAAGACGGGGAAAAAGTACGCGGCAAAGAAAGAAACTCAGGCTCGCGGCGCGGCGAGGCTGCCGGGCGGAAGCAGGCCCGGCCGACGCGGGGGTTACCTGGGATCTGCCCATGGTCGGTCCGGGGGTGCCGGGGCTCATCGCCGGGTGACTCCTTTGTTGCGCGGCCGCCCAGGCCGGGCTGGCAGCAGCGTACTGGGCGCCCATGTCCTTGCCCAAGCCCATGCCCGCGGCCGCCTGCTGGCCGCCCGCCGCCGCCCCCGCCGCCGCCGCCGCCTGGGACTGGGGCTGCGACGGCGGCGGCGGCGCGCTGGGGCTGCTGTACTCGGGGTAGCTGCCGCCGTAGCTCCGCATCATGGGGCTGGGCGAGGTGAGCAGCTGATTGAGGGTCGGGGTGGCCCCCGACGGGTGCTGGTTCTGACCGGCGAAGCGCTGGAAGCCCCCCGCCGCCGAGCCGGCGGCCGCCTTGCTGAGGCTCGCGGCCCCGCCGCCCCCGGGGCCCATCATCATGCCGCCGCCCTGCTGCCGGGGGGAGCTCAGCACCCCGTACCCCGCGGACGAGCCCCCATAGCCGCCGCCGCCGCCTCCTGCTGCTGCTGCCGCCGCCGCGGCCGCCGCCGCCACAGCTCCCGCTCCTGCTCCTCCTGCTCCTGCTCCTCCTCCTCCTCCTCCTCCTCCGCTACCACCTCCTCCTCCTCCTCCTCCGCCGCCGCCGCCCGCGCCGGGCCGGCTGTAGCCCGGATAATGGTTGCACTGGCTGTTGGGGTACCCTTCGTGGGAGTTCTGCAGGGGGTCCATGCTGCCGGGGGCCCCGGCGGCGGCGGCGGAGGCGGAGTGCATCATCCCCATCCCGGGGCTTTGTTGTCCGCCATGTTGATCAAAGCAAGGCCCAGCGCGGCCGCCGGGGCCGCCGCTCGCAGGGGCAGCGCTGCCATAGTAATTATTAAACTCCGGGACCGACTGGCCGCCGCCGCCCCCGGGCACGGCGACCGGCGGCTGCTGCGCGCCCAGGGCGCCCAGGCCCGGGTGCTCGTAGCGGCCGCCCGTCGGCTCCCCCATCTTGGGCGGCGCGTCTTCCTCGTCGCCCGGCTTGCTCAGCAGCGGCGGGCCCGGGGGGTCGGCCTGGCCGCCCGCGGCACTGTCCTTGGCGCCTCCATGTTGCGGCTGCTCCATGTCGGGGCCGGGCTGAGGCGCGCCGCCGCCTGCGCCGCCCAGGCTGTTGTTGGAAATGGGATGTTGCTGCTGCTGCTGCTGCTGCTGTTGCTGCTGCTGCTGCTGCTGCTGCTGCTGCTGGAACTGGTTTAGCTGCTGCTGTAGTGCGTGGTGGTGGTGGAGGTGGTGGGCATGGTGGTGGTGGTGGTGGGCATGGTGGTGGTGGTGGTGCTGCTGGTGGGGCGGCGCGGCGGGGGCTTCGCCAACGGTTTTCAGTTTGTGGTTGGGGAGCAGCCCCGTCTCCATGGCCGAGCCCGGGCCCGACGAGGAGGAAGAGGACGCCGCCGCTGCCGCCGCGGAGGAGGAGGAGGAGGACAGCGCGGCGGCGCTTCCACCCTCCTTGAGAGCCGCCTCGGAGCCGCCGCTCTTGGCGCTGTGGGTGCCGGCGGCGGCGGCGGCCGCGGCGCCCGCGTTATGGGCCATGTTGAGTTCGTGACGGGGGAGCAGGGGGTGGTGGTGCACACTGTTCAGGCCGCCGCCGCCGTCGCCGCCGCCCCCCAGCATGGGTCCCGGTGCCGCCGCCGCCGCGCCGCGCGCCCCCGCCTCCAGGTCCCGGGCCCCGGGCGCCGGCCGCGGCCCGGGGAGCGCCCGCCGTTCGCCGCTGCCTGCCCGCGCCCGCGCCCGCGCCGCCGCCGCCGCCGCTGCTGCCCGCGCGGCCATGATCGCCGCGGCGTGGCGAGGCCGGGCGGGGGGCGGGGGGAGACAATAACCCCCACTTTTCAGGCCGCGGCCCCTCCTGTGCGCATCCACGCGGCCCGCCGGGAAGCCGCGACCCCCTCCCCCTCCGCAGGCCCCGCCGGAGCGCCGGGCCGGGCACGCCTTACGCTCTGGGCCTGCTCCCGCTGTGTGCTTTCATGGTGAAAGTTTTTAGTTCAGGTTTAAATGAAACTTTTCTCTTTTCCTCTCTAACCCGGATATGGGTAAATACACGACTGGCTGAGCCTATCGGGCCCAGCATGGCATGAGAGGGAGCGGGCGAGCTCGAGCAACTATTATCCACTTCGCTCGCATTACTCCCGCGCACTCGCAAAACGCGGACTGGACTCGTCCCCGGGCCGCCGCCGCCCGCCCCAGCGCAGCCCCGCGGGGCCCAGCCGGACTGGGGCTAAGGCTGGGGCCGGGGCCGGGGCCGGGGCGGCTCGGCGGCCGCTGGGAGCGCGGCGGCGTGGGGCGGCCGGAACCTGCACTTTCCCCCCGGGCCGCTGTCTCCTTGCCAAGCGGGCGTTCGCGTGTTTGTTTTCACGTCTAAAAGGAACGATACAAAGGTGGAAAACGAGTCTGACGAGCAGACAAAAGAGCGAGAAGGGCTGGGAAACAAAGTTGTCTATTGGCCTCAGAGGTTACAGGGAGCCGACGGAGAAATAAAATATTTAGGCAATCTGTGCAAAAGCACGGTCTCTCCCAGGAGTTATGTAATTTTCAGAACGTTCGCCTCTGCCTTGATTTCGGGCCATCGGCGTAATTCCCACAACTTCTTCCAACTGCAAAATTAGGAAAGATTTGAAATGAAGGTTAGCCCCGGTCAGAGAGCCCTGTGACCTGTACACAGTAGGTACTCAATAAATGCTTATGACTGACTACACCTGCCCCAAAGAGCATGTTTACATAACTCTTTTTGAGGGCACCTTAAACACGTATGTAAGCTTGTCAATGAAAACTCCAAGTATTCCCAAAGGAGCATTTTTTCTTACATGCACTTGGATGTCCTCTCTCGAGTATGTACACTGGTGTTTTCTGCGCCAACTTTCACATGAAAATTTAACTCTTGGTGCCAGAACAGCGACAGCTATGGGTTAGCTCGTAACTTCATAAATCTATATGACACCTTTCATCATATTTCAGAGCTTGATGTGCACAGTTAACGCTCTTGATATGCATTCATTTCAAAGAGATGTGGAACGAAACTAAAATATTACAGACATTATATTTAATAAATATAACAATAATAATATAAAACAGTCAACTCTAGTCCTAAAGTAGAAATGTTCCATACTTTGTTCTCTTAAAAATTGGTGTCTTAACATTTTATGTTTGTAATATTTGCATTGTTATTAATGTTTTCAATATTTGCGTTGTTATTAGTCACCTAGTAACATTTTGAAAAGCAAGACTTCTTAACCTTAGGCAATGACCCACTTGTACTAGTGTGGACTCAGTTTTCATTGAGAGAAAGCATTTAAAACTTGGCAAAAACAATACTTAAGGTTTTGGTATAGTTTTCCAAAATTATTTCATTCTTCAGCTTTCCATAAAAACTATTTTAGTTCATTTCCACTGCAGTGGTTGTTTGTTTGACCAAGTGTAAATATGTTACATGACTAAATGGAAAAGGATTGAGGGAAAACTGGTGACTAATTGGGGTGGGGGAAAGGGAATCAGGTGCACACTCAAGGGTCATTATAGAGTGTAAAAACAACAAATTGCAATTCAACGCAAACTGGAAAACGGGGTATATCGTCGTGTGTTAGAGAGAATAACAGAACCATAAGATGAATTCGTGCCAAATCATTCATCAGTTTTTGCCAAGAGAATACTACATCTTTGTTAGTGTGCCTTTTTGACATTTTTTCCTGGATTTTCTCCCTTTATATATTCAAATACATACTAATTATACGCATTACACCACAGAAGTTGAATTTTTAGTTTTTCATATGCAAATATAAATATATGTCTGTTTTATGTGTATCTATATACATATATTCTAAAATCAATTACATATTTATGCTTTTAGACATTTATAGTCAAACTAAGTATGTACACATAATCATAAAAGTGCATTTTTTCAAATTGATAAAATATATGAAAGTCAGTTCATACAAGTGTAGCCATATGTTGTAGCTTATTTTCACAGCTAATCCTAAAAGGGAAAATGAGTCACCAAGTTCAGCTATGGCCCTTTTCCTTAAAATATTTTTTCATATTGGAAAATCATGAAACAAAAAAAATTAGTAGAGAAATCAAAATCTCTTTTAATTCCATTTGCTTCAGCAAGTCAACTAGAAGATTGGAACTAAGAGGCTATAAAATAGAGGTCCCCAGCACAATGAAATCAGTCTGCTATAAAAGGCGACACATGCCAGTTTTTCCTCCCCAATGGCAGATGCCACACCCTAAAGCAGACAGAAGGCACTGCAGCCTGTAGGAGAAGCACAACACAAAGCCGACAGGACTTGGTTTTGTCTTTTAAACCAGGGAGAATGCTAAAATACCTTTCTAAAGTATCTTTGCTGAAGATAAGAAGTGCACTCGAATTTTTTCAACTTTTCAAACACACCTCAGGAAAACAAAATAAAAGCCTGTTTAGTTTCATTTAAACATCCAGGGCTTAATAAAACACCAATTGTCAGGGGTCTGTTACAAAGTGATGAAATAGGTTCCCATTACACAAAAGCACAATTCAACCACAGGTTCGAATTTCCATTGTGTTCCTTGCCTCAACTATCTCATATGGCAGTTCTACCTTATTGTTTCTTTTTGATGAAATAAGGTACTAGAAATCACTGTGCTCATTTTTCCTGATGAATTCCTTAATTTTACACCTCGTGCCTAAATTTCAAACCACAGTGATAACTTTAATAAGTTACCCTAACCACAAAGAAGCCATGAGGGGAAGGCCCAGAGGCTGCCCGAGGCCACCCTGGGTCCCAGCCGACCTCCCACCCACAGGGTGCTCCCCACGCCTTCATGTTTAGCCAGAGGATTACCCATTATTTTGTTAAACATTCCTTTTTGGTTACAAAAGACTTTTTTTTTTTTTTTTTTTTTACTGTATGGAAATATTAATATTCAAATACTGCGCCTTTTGAATAAGTTTTAGGGCACTGAATAAAAGGCTCTTCAACTTGGCCACTTAAAGAGGATTGAGCCAGATGGTAGTTTAAGAATTCCACAGTTCTGTTCTTTTTGCCTCATCATAGCCCATCATACTCTGTTTGCTTTCAGATTAGTCCCCTTTTACCGTTCTACTTATTTATTCGATGACTGAAACTATCACGATTCACTGCCCATCATATCTCTAACTATTCTTTATGTAATTTGGAAGCAATTTAGAATAAAGCCATGTCAAGGTTTTACAAATAAGAACTATTAAAGAGTAAAGCTTTGGATACTTGCTTTCCTTTTAGATTTATGAGAAATGCGATGAATAGAGCTAATGGGATTTCCCTACTGATCTTGGGCAGGGACTTAAGAAATCACCAAACAATTGTCCTTTTCACTTCTCCGATTTAGACGTTAGCAGTGAATAACTGCCGTCACTGCAAGATATGGGATGTAGCATTTGATTTGAAACAACTATGCAAATCAATTAGGTAGGATTTAAAAAAAAAAAAAAAACCTAGGCAAAAAAAATAGTTTAAATTTGGAAACTATGGCAGACAGTGTCGCTAATAAACTTACTAAGAAAATTATTGTGGGGATAATAAACCTGGATGGAGATAAACTGCATGTAGTCATTCAACAAATTTACCTGGAGTCTACCTTGTGCCATGCCTTGAAAATAAAAGATAATTACCTTGGTCCTGTCCTTCATAGGGGAGATAAACAATTAACAATCACTGAAACCTACTAAGGTCTGCCCTTCAATGTCACATAGGATTTGGCCAGTGAAGAAGCAAGCTCAGACCTTCCCCATCCCACAGCATTTCCTGCAGCGGAGCCTTGCTGGCTGCCATTAGCAGTCACCTGACCCTAATCCTCCCTCTGACGCAGCTCCAACTTGACACCTGGAACCCACCACTGTGGAGTTTGGACTTCCAGAATCTTAAGTTTAACCTCAGGCTACTACAGTTTCTCTCCAAAGTGCTTAGAAACATAGTAACACCAGTGAAATACATTTAGAAACACCTTACTACATTTTAATACATTGTACTTTTTATTTCATCCTGAACTGTCCTCTTTTGAGTGGCTTTATTACAACCTCATTTATACATTTCTTGTAACTTTTAGACAAATGTGTGTTCAATGGCTTCTTTCCTTTTATTTCCAGTACTGTCCTCAATCATTTTGCCATTAGTGAAAATAACTTACTGTACACCTACCAGTGTTTTTCAGTATTCTCCTACATCATGTCACGTAGTCATCTATGTGGCTGTTCATAGTGATAACATGCTGCCTGGCTGGCTAAAGGTCCTGCATAGGTAACTCCTCTATAGTTCCTCAAAAATAAATATTTGGGTAGTAAGCATATATAATCAGGTATACAAAGAAGTCACTTGGCAGTTGAATCACCTCAGTTTTCTAGAAAAGTTTCAGCAACTTGGCCGGGCGCGGTGGCTCAAGCCTGTAATCCCAGCACTTTGGGAGGCCAAGACGGGCGGATCACGAGGTCAGGAGTTTGAGACCATCCTGGCTAACACGGTGAAACCCCGTCTCTACTAAAAAAAAAAATACAAAAAGCTAGCCGGGCGAGGTGGTGGGCACCTGTAGTCCCAGCTACTCGGGAGGCTGAGGCAGGAGAATGCCGTAAACCCGGGAGGCGGAACTTGCAATGAGCTGAGATCCAGCCACTGCACTCCAGCCCGGGCGACAGAGCGAGACTCCGTATCAAAAAAAAAAAAAAAGTTTCAGCAACTTACCTGAGGGCCTTCTGGGTCTCTCACAGATATGATTAATTGCTTTATAGTACAGGTAAGCTTTGAGAATAAGACTATGTTTGAAGCACAGTAAGTCCCAAATAACAATAACTCGTGCATTAATGGAGCGCATTCCTCGTTTTTAGTTCACCTTGCTTATAGGCAATGACTTTGTTTCTAATTCATTCTGCGAGTCAGTGAGCACCTTTAAGGGTTTGTGACAGTCATCTAATTGTCTTGGTCAGGGCCAAAGGACTTGGTTATATGCTTTTCATACAGAAAATGACATAATTTCATTGAGGAATCTGCTTATTAACTCATTCCCCTAAAAATGCCCAAGTTAAATATAAAGAATTTTTTTCTCTCTGTAACTTGAAGTTACATTGCAACATGTAACTCTAAGACTTAAATTTCAGTGAGCTCTCCCTGGCATCTTCTTGGGCCCTCAGGTGACACCTGTGTCAAGCTGTACTCTGTGTAGTATAGGTGACCCTCTTTCTCAAGGACCAGACGTGCCAAAAGGTTTCCCTGCCAAATCATAACCCACAAGGAGCATCTGGGAAGGGGACTCCTTGCCTCAACGCCGATTATTCTTTTTTATTTTTTGAGACGGAGTCTCGCTCTGTCGCCCAGGCTGGAGTGCAGTGGCCGGATCTCAGCTCACTGCAAGCTCCACCTCCCGGGTTTACGGCATTCTCCTGCCTCAGCCTCCCGAGTAGCTGGGACTACAGGTGCCCACCACCTCGCCCGGCTAGCTTTTTGTATTTTTTTTTAGTAGAGACGGGGTTTCACCGTGTTAGCCAGGATGGTCTCAAACTCCTGACCTCGTGATCCGCCCGTCTGGGCCTCCCAAAGTGCTGGGATTACAGGCTTGAGCCACCGCACCCGACCCCCATTATTCATTTGACAAGGAACTGTCTATCACCTACTCTGCCCTAGCCCTGTGCTAGGTGCTGTGGCCACTATAGTGAACGATAAAAACTAATAATACGGCCGGGCGCGGTGGCTCATGCCTGTAATCCCAGCACTTTGGGAGGCCGAGGCGGGTGGATCACGAGGTCAGGAGGTCGAGACCATCCTGGCTAACACAGTGAAACCCTGTCTCTACTAAAAATACAAAAAATTAGCCGGGCGTGGTGGCGGGTTCCTGTAGTCCCAGCTACTCGGGAGGCTGAGGCAGGAGAATGGCTGGCGTGAACCCGGGAGACGGAGCATGCAGTAAGCCGAGATCGCGCCACTGCACTGCAGCCTGGGCGACAGAGCAAGACTCCGTCTCAAAAAAAAAAAAAAAAAAAAACTAATAATACTTGACCACATTGAATGTACTGGATCATTCATCGAATGATCACTAATGTAGAGTTCCAAAGCAATGGGTTCTGAAGGAAAGGTATGGGGTTCTATGAGGGAAATAGCCAAGGAGCCTGATGCAGACTGCGGACTGAGGGACAGCTTCCCTGAGAAAATGTGACTTGGGCTGAACACTAAAGAAAGAGGAGAAAACATTAAATAAAGAAGGGAGCCAGGCGCAGTGGCTCAAGCCTGTAATGCCAGTACTTTGGGAGGCCGAGATGGGCAGATCACGAGGTCAGGAGATCGAGACCATCCTGGCTAACACGGTGAAACCCCGTCTCTACTAAAAAAAAATAAAACTAGCCGGGCGAGGTGGCTGGCGCCTGTAGTCCCAGTTACTCGGGAGGCTGAGACAGGAGAATGGCGTGAACCTGGGAGGGGGAGCTTGCAGTGAGCTGAGATCCGGCCACTGCACTCCAGCCTGGGCGACATAGCGAGACTCCGTCTCAAAAAGAAAAAAAAAACGAAGAAGAAGGGAAAGAGTGTCGCAGACAGCAGGAGGCAAGTGGGACTGGAGAGCAGGGTGAGGGCAGGCATGCTGGGAGTGGTTGCTGAGATGGGACCACCATACTTGTCCCAGGCCCAGTTAAATCAGGGCTTGTGACCCAAAAGCTGGGAAGTCACCAGGGCATTTAAGCAGGAGGCTGACATCAGATCTGGGTTATGGCAAGAAACCACTGCTAGAAAGACAGCACGTTGGAGGTGCAGCCAGAGCTGGAATCGGGGGGCTGGTCCCAGGAGTCCAGGCTCAGACCTCTGGGACCAGGGAGGCCTGGCCACTCTCATTTATTGAGCTCTGAGGATATTATGATATTTAAAAAAACACAAAAGAGGATCATAAAATGTTTAATGTTTACATTTTTTAATTCCTAATGTACAGACTCAATAATACAATGCTATACAAATATGCCTTTTGCAGAATAAATATTAAGATCTATTTATATTTTTAATTCATAGGGCAGTGTGAGCTGATAATAGATCCCAAACTAAAAAGCAAAAAACATGATGAACATCTTTTCATCTAGTTGTCGTATCTCTAGGACTAAATGTATAACGTACCTGGCAACAACACCAACGTCTAAAGGTAGGCCTCTTTGTAAGTGGCTTTCCTAATGATCTGTGATGATTGCACGTAGCCCAAGTGAGAAAAGAGAGATGGTGGAGTTGTATGGGGACCAGAGGGACTATGGGGATAGAGACAAGTGAACTGATCCCACAGAGTCCACTACTTCATAATGTGCAGGTTGCTCACTGCTCAAGGCCAAGAAGGTGGGTGGGGTCTCTGATTCAGCTGGGGCCTTGCATGCCACTCTTTGAGTCCTGGCACAGAGCTGAGTCCACTGGAGAATGGGGTGTCTTTTCCTAACTTGCACAGAGCTCCATGTATGCTCACAGTGGCCCCCATGAAAGAGACAATGAGGAGGTAACACTGAAGAATTAGGTCGTAGATTAGATAAGAAGGTGAAAGGATGGCAGGGCCAAGGCCTTCTCTTTCTTCTTTTTCCTCTCCACCCCTTCCTGCCCAAACCAATTTATGAAGCAATTGGAAATCCCAGCTTTTATCCCTGCTGTCCAGACCATTCCACCCTACCCATCAGTCCTACCCAGCTTGCTCTCCCACCCCTCCTCTGATAAGCCAACCCTGCTCACAAAAGAAACTGAGATCTAAAGAAAGCTTCAGGCTGGGCACGGTGGCTCATGCCTGTAATCCCAACACTTTGGGAGGCCCAGGCAGGCAGATGGCTTGAGCCCAGAAGTTCCAGAGTAGCCTGGCCAACATTGTGAAATCTCATCTCTATAAAAAATAAAAAATAAAAATTAGCTAGGTATAGTCACATGTGCCTGTAGTCCTAGCTACTTGGGAGGCCGAGGTGGGAGAATCACCTGAGCCTGGGAAGTCAAGGCTGCAATGAGCTGTGATCAGACCATTGGACTCCAGCCTGGGCATCAGAGTGAGAACTTGTCTCAAAAAAGAACAAGCAAGCTTCAAGGTTTAAAAGGCAGAAGACAACTCCTCAGCTCCACACAATGGGAACATTCTGTAGCCTGAGCATCTTGTCTCTTATCTAGGAATCTGTGAGATTGAGATGATCCATGGAAAACCTTTCAAAATAAACAGACCAAATTCAAGACATCTAGCCATGAATTAAAACCAACCCCTTCTCAGGGCCACCTGCTTGCACAGCACAAGGGGCATCTTGCTTGTTGTCACTGATATAGAGGATGTCTTGTCCAATGTGACTGGCATGTCCCTGTTTTTTCCCATTTGCCAGAGACCTGAGCTGTCATTCACAGGTGCTGAGAGGGAGCAGGAGAGGCAATCAGAAGCTGAAGTGCCCAGGCCTGGGCAGCGTCCTTGTTTTGCATCGTGACTTGGCTGCTTCCTGCCACTTTCACACAGGTGCGAAACCTTAGGGCAAACCACCTTGAATATCTGCAAAAGGTAAAGGAGAAGCTGCCGAGCGGGGATGGGGATGCCTCCAGCCTGCGGCACACCCCTCCCTTGTTCTCATTCACTTACCTATTTAGGGATAGTGCAAAAACCTAGAAAAGAGAAAACCTCAGACACAAAGAGTTGTGTTTAATCAATGAACCCAACCACCTCTAGGCTGCATTGAGCTTGATAACTGTTACTACATACCATTTAGTATGTTTATCCTTTGTCTGGCACTTTGCATACATATGGCAGAGAAGCAAGTTGCCTAACCCAATATCTGTTCTTCCCACCTTTAGTTACAGAAGTCCCAATTTTTAGCTGACCACCTGTTTTAAAAAATCTACATTTTGCAGATTCCCTTGGAAGTCAGTACATCCACATGCCCAAGCGGAGCTTCATGGCAGCTCGGCTACTGGCTACCTCCTGACTTCGTGTATGAGAAAGAAGAATAAACTTCTGTCTTGTTTAAGCTACGGGTATTTTTTGCTTTGTTTTGGTTTTTTCCCCCCTTTTCTCTCTTTTTTTAGTAGAAAATCACATCTAAACCCAACTGATATAATGCATTATGGTTTCTCACATAATCCTCGCAACAACCCTTTGAAGAGTTTGTAAACGTCCCAAACCTTGGTTTCCTCCTGTATAACACACAGATCGCAGTAGTACTTACTTCCCTGGGCTTCTGAGGATGCAGTGAAATAATGCCTTCAAAGTTCTGAGCACAGCACCTGGCACGCCGGAAGTGTTTGATAACTGTACTTTATTAAGGTACTTTTCATCTCTCTAGCTGGATGATCAATTTCTCAAGGAAAAAGTCCCTGTCTTCAGTTTCTCTTATATTGTCTGCCACACTCAGAACATTCCTGAACCCACAGTGGGCACTCAATTGTTAACATAATTTTATGGCTGAATCCAAACATGCAAATAAAATTATTATATGCATTTTCAAATTAACTGTTTCTTTCAATGCAGAGAACTGATGTAGCTAAAGCAGCAATGACTCTTTATGCTAGTCATTTAAAATAAAGACAGGCTGGACACAGTGGCTCATGCCTGTAATCCCAGCACTTTGGGAAGCTGAGGCAGGTGGGTTGCTTGAGCCCAGGAGCTTGAGACCAGCCTGGACAACATGGCGAAACCCCATCTCTACCGAAAGATACAAAAATCAGCTAAGCATGGTGGTATGTGCCTGTAGTCCCAGCTACTCAGGAGGTTGAGGTGGGCGGATCACTTGAGTCCGGGAGGTTGGAGGCTGCAGTGAGCAGTGATCACACCACTGCACACAAGCCTTGGCAACAGAGTGAGACCCTGTCTCAATAAAATAAATAAATACAGGATTCCTAACTTCAACAGAATTAGTTAAAAGGCAGAGAAGGCCAGGCATGTTGGCTTACACCTGTAATTCTAGCACTTTGGGAGGCCCAGGCAGGAGGACTGATTGAGCCCAGGAGTTCAAGACCCACCTGGTCAACATGCTAAGACCCTATCGCTGCAAAAAATAGAAAAAGCTGGGCATGGTGGCATGCACCTGTAGTCCCGGCTACTTGGGTGGCTGAGGTGGAAGGATCACTTAAGCCCAGGAGGTCTGAAGTTCACTGGAACCATGTTTGTTCACTGCACTCCAGCCTGGGTGACAGGGCAAGACCCTGTCCCCCTGCGCTCCCCCCCCCCCAAAAGAATAGAAAAAAAAAAAGGCAGAGAGCATTTTTCTTAAAAGGTGGTTTCTGCCTATTAAGGTAACATATGTTTCCAGCTGTGTTCAGAGGACTACTACTCTAAGAAAGGAACTCTGTCTGACTTACCACCTTCCTCCAGGTAGACTTCCTCATTCTTGTTAGCTAAAGGACTATTGTGTAGACATGAGGTTCCTAACTGTAGAGAGCATTGCAGAGTTGCTACATACATGTTTTAATGCTCGGGCACATCACAGTAAGGCTTGGTCTGTACTAGTCTAGCATGGCAGTTGTTTACAAACAACATGATTATTAGTGCTGATTCTACAAGATTGGTTTCCCGTTGACCCCAACAGAAACAATGCAAAATATTTACCCTTTTCTAAAGCATAGTAAAACTCCTGTGGTTTTTGAAACCAGACCAAGAACACATGTAGAAAACCCCATGGATTATTTTAAGTGAACTTATTTTTTTAAATCTCATTAACTTTTCACCATATGCTGTTTATTTTTATATCTTGCATAGGCTGAAAAGTGAAAATAGACCAGGCCACTGTGTTTCATTTCAAGCAAATCATTATGAGGATGACACACACAGACTCTGGGGAGTTCAGAGAAAAACAAAGATGATTAAGGGGCCTTTTAAAAATGACTTATGAGAAAAGGTACTTAAAGCTCTATATGTTCCTTAAGAAAACAACCCAGGAGGCAAACAGGAAAACTGCTCCTCACCACATGGATACAGTATTCCTGCAGGGGGGGCTTCATAATCTGTGGAAAGAAGGGAGATTTGCATCCCAGCTCCATGTTTACCGGCCGTGCAAGTTTGGGCAATGTACTGACCTTCCTGTGTACCAGGATGTACGTGAGACACTAAATATCCACTTCGTACAATTTCTGGGGTAAGAATTAAATGAGTGTGTGTAAGCACTTAACATATTGTCTGGAATTAAACAGGTAAGGAGGTTTGAGTGTGTGTGTGTGTGTGTGTGTGTGTGTGTGTATGTAATTTCTAAGTAGAATAGATGTGTGTTGTATGCTTTCAGGAAAACCAGGTCTACTCCACTCAACCCCAAGCATTTCTCCTGCTATGTAATTAAACTTCCTCCATTAAAGATTTATGGATTTATTCTTTTCCACAAAGGCTTTGAGTCTTGTCAAAATACAAATTTGCTTCTAACGAGTAATACCTTAAACTTGTATCAGTTATTTACACCTTCTTATGAACATATTTTGGATCTGTTTCTGAAAGCCTGCTTTGATGAAGAAGGAAAGGAGACAAGAAAGTGGATGTGGGTGCCAGAGAGAAGGTGAGCTGAAGTGGGAGGGGAGACCTCAGTGAATGGGAGGCTGCATGGTGGGGACAAAGTCTATTTTCTGCACAATATCGCCTCAGACCCAGCCCTAGATATTAATGAGCTGAAGGTATGAAAAGGAGAACATACCTAAATATTGGAAAAGTTTTTCTTTCCATCTGAACAGTTCAGTCTCATGGGTCCTCAACCCATTCCCTCAAGACTGAGATCCCAGGGTTTGCCACCGCTGACCATGTCATGATAGACTCTTGGTAGGTGGAGATGGGTACTGAGAAGGAGGGTCATGCCGTAGGGGGACACTTTTCCAGGCAAGCCCAAGTTAATTCCATGATTCTGTGGCTACATAGATGATGTGGCTACGTAGATGATTCTGTGGCTACATAGGACAGGGGATGATGTAGAACATTTCTACTTTACAGGTGATGACGAAGCACTATAGATCCTCTACCACTACAAAAGGAGGCTGATACCAAGGCAGGAGGGAAGAGGCAAGTAAAGGAAGCTGCTGGCCCTAGGCCTCTGGAACCTGCACCCTCCCATGTGGGGCCATGTGGGTCCCTTTGGCTGTAATGACAAGGATTGGTGCATACACAGAGATGAGAGTCCACATCGCCCACAGTGCTGTGGAGAAGAGGACAAAGAAGGAAGAAACTGGAAAGGAACGGAAGTGGAAGTGGGCAAGAAGAGGGAGGGATGAGAGAGGTAGAATGACAGAGAGAGAGAGGAAGAGACAGCCAGACATGGTTACTAAAGACATCACTGGGTCTAGGAAAAAAACAATGTTACAGACTATAATTTATCATTTGATACATGTATCATTAACCAGGCTAGATCCTCTTACTAGTGTGAGATAATTCATGGAAGTCATAGCAATTTTAGGCTTGAGGTTAAAACTGTAGAAGATGGATGGTTGCGATGGCTCATACTTGTAACCCTAATACTTTGGGAGTCCTAAGTGGGAGGGTGACTTGAGGCCAGGAGCTCAAGGCCAGCCTGGGCAACAAAATTGAGACCCCATCTCTACAAAAAAAATAAAAAATAAAATTAGCCAGGCATGGTGGTGCACTCCTGCAGTCCCAGCTATTTGAGAGGCTGAGCTGGGAGGAGTGCTTGAGCCTGGGAGGTTGAGGTCGCAGTGAGCCATGATCATGCCACTATGTTCCAGCCTGGGCAACAGAACAAGAGACCCTGTCTCAGAAACAAACAAACATAAAACTGTAGAAGATGAGTAAGACCCTGTTAGCCTTTCCAATTAGTATTCTTTCTTGCTGATTTTCCGGAGAGAAATTCCTTAAACAATTGGCCCCACTGACTCCATTTTATTCCATAATCCCCGCCACATTCTAATTTCTAGCCTCATCTGGTCCCTGGAAAATTTCCATCTCTGGTTTCTCATGACCTTCTTTTTTTTTTTTTTTTTGAGACAGAGTCTCGCTCTGTCGCCCAGGCTGGAGTGCAGTGGCCAGATCTCAGCTCACTGCAAGCTCCGCCCCCCGGGTTTACGCCATTCTCCTGCCTCAGCCTCCCGAGTAGCTGGGACTACAGGCGCCCGCCACCTTGCCCGGCTAGATTTTTGTATTTTTTAGTAGAGACGGGGTTTCACCGCGTTAGCCGGGATGGTCTCGATCTCCTGACCTCGTGATCCGCCCATCTCGGCCTCCCAAAGTGCTGGGATTACAGGCTTGAGCCACCGCGCCCAGCCTCTCATGACCTTCTTCTAGAAAAACCCTCTTTTGTCTTTTCTTGGCTTTCCCCTGCTTCCATCTTTTGGAAATATGTATTGATATCTGGAGCGTGGTGTTTTGTGACTAATTCTACTCCTGCTACAGCTGAGATAGGAGGTCTGTTTACATGATATAAGCCCTTCTAAGTGCCAGAGATGTGCGAAAGGACTCAGGGGTGAGGGTGGGATGGAAGTCTCAAGGACAGATGGCGGTCCGCTACCTGAAAAAGGCACCTACTGACAGACTTCAATTTCCTTAGCTATGAAAAGTGGCAAATGGACCAGTTAGTGGCCACCGATGACTCTGTGAGTCTCAAAATTATTTTTCCCCTTCCCTGATTTCCCTGAGACCATTCTAGCTTCTTCCACACTTTCTGTTTCCTTCACCAACTTCTTGTCCTCCTAGCCACAGCCTTCCAACCCTGAGGCAGCCCCTATCTGCTCCTTTTCTTTCGGGCCCCACTGCCCCATGGCCCTCCAGTCCACTATGGTGCCCCTCAGGACGGCCCTGGCCTCTCCACCCTCACCCACTGTTGCTGGTCCCTCTCTCTGTGCCTTGGTTTGTATCATTCCCCCAAATGTCCAGCCACTGCTCCCAAGTCAGGCTCACTACTAGCCCTCTCTGAGAAGTGGTCCTTGATGAATTCCACTGCTAACCCCTGCCCCACCGGGCTCACTCACGCCTCTCTGCCTTTACGTTTGCTACCACCTATGTTCTTTCCCATTGCTTGGTAAGAAGCTGCCATCTTTCCAAACTCAGCCCAAATGTCACCGGCGTTTGTGAAGCCCTCCTTGATGACAATTCCCACATGCCCTCAGAGCTATGAAACCAGCTTGTGGGCATCACGATCTTAGCCTTCATTGTATTATGGTGTAAATATCTGTGAGTGTTCATGTCCCGACCCCAAAAAGGGTGCTCCAGAAGGGCACCCCCACATTTTTGCATATCCAGGGCCTAACCTAGGACCTGGTCCTCCCGTGAATGAATGACCTCTGAAACCAGTTAGAGCAATACTGGGGCAATGCCTGCTCCTCCAAGCAGGGGACCAGTGTGACTGATATATCTGAGCTTTCCCTACACTTCCTGAGCAGGCACAAGGTCCCTATGCATGAGGATATGTCCTTAGCAATCAATCCATTATTCTTTTCTTTTTTGCTTTCTTTCTTTCTTTTTTTTTTTTTTTTAATATTTATTTATTTATTTATTTTTATTTTTATTTTATTTTATTTATTTATTTTTTTTTTTGAGACGGAGTCTCTCTCTGCCACCCAGGCTGGAGTGCATTGGCACCATCTTGGCTCACTGCAACCTCCACCTCTCAGATTCAAGTGATTCTCCTGCCTCAGCCTCCTGAGTAGCTGGGATTACAGGCATGTGCCACCACATCTGGCTAATTTTCATATTTTTAGTAGAACCAGGGTTTCAGCATGTTGGCCAGGCTGGTCTTAAACTCCTGACCGCAAGTGATCCTCCCACCTCGGCCTCCCAAAGAGCTGGGATTACAGGTGTGAGCCACCAAGCCCGACTGATCAATCCATTATTCTAGGGAAATTGAACAGAATCCTCATGTCACAACATGGGCAATGGCTTCAGAAAATCACTTGCTGGAGCCATATTTTTTCAAGACACATGCCAGTCACTCTGCTCGTCTGAACATACTGCAGGGTGGTCTGTGCAGGAGGGAGAATGTGAGGTGACCACCCTCCTGTGCCAGTACTCCGCTCTCGTAGTTAGGGAACCCCAAGCCCACAGGGCCTCCTCAGGAGCCTTACTTCTGAAATGCGGAATTTTGCCTTGGGACATTATAGAAGAAAAGTTCTCTGCTGCTCCACGTAGCAAGAGTCAAAGACCTAGAAACAACCATCATGGATTCCTTTAATGATTTCCAGCTATCAACATGGGGAAAATTTCTAGATAACATGGGGGAAATAAAAGTTTTGCAATGGGGAGCACATATAATTTTTAAACGGCATGCAAAAAGGCTGTGTGGCCACCCTACAGACTTGGGATTTTTTTTTAATTTTTTATTTTATTTTATTTTTGGGGGATGCAGTCTAGCTCTGTCACCCAGGCTGGAGTGCAGTGGCTCAATCTCATCTCACTGCAACCTCCACCTCCTGGGTTCAAAAGATTCTGCTGCCTTAGCCTCTCGAGTAGTGGGGACTACAGGCACACACCACCGCACCCAGCTAATTTTTGCATTTTTAGTAAAGACGGGGTCTCATCATGTTGGCCAGGCTGGTCTCGAACTCCTGGTCTCAGGTGATCCGCTCACCTCAGCCTCCCAAAGTGCTGGGATTACAGGCATGAGCCACCGTGCCTGGTCTTGGGATTTTTTTAAAAGAAAAATAACTAAAACTCCTGTTGAACATGCTTTTTCACTATACTGCCAAAGAGCTCAGACTATTAAAATTATTAGATATAGGTATTTCCTTGCACTACAGAAAAATAAAGTTATTAGCATGATGGGTCTAAAAATAGGCGATTTGTAGCTGAGTTGTGATGTATTTTCTAGATACTTTGGTTTAATTTCTAATTTTGTTAACTCAAGTGTAAGAGGCTATATGTGATATGCATTTTGCATTGCATTATTCGGTCAGGATATGATTTAATTTCTTTTATAATAAGTAAATAAATAAAACTAAAAACATTTTATTTATCGTCTCCAGCAAGTTCCCCTACCCTGGCTCCAGGACCAATAGTCAGCTAACTGGGCTTCAGTAGGGTGACATGCAGTGAATTTTCAAAGCTATGTTTAGATGCTTTGAGAGTGGACACCCATTCTCCTTTGCCACTGCTCCTCCCGTTCTGTCCTGTACCTGCAGCCAAGGCCCAGTCTTCACTTTGTCCAACAGTTTTGCTAACCACATCCTTGTCTCGTTTCTTAGCATTGAGCCCCAGCCACTGAATCCTGCCTACTCTATTCTCCTGAGCCTGGGGCTCTTCTTTGCTTTTGCCACAATGTCTATTTTATCCTTCCACCTCTGTTGGGACTGGGATCTGGTACTTCAACCCTTGGTTCATTGTTATCATCTTGTTACCTGCTGAAAACTGTATATGATGCTGCCAGCCTGCCTGGATTGCCAAATATCAGCTCCCTGCTTATTGAACCACCCTGACGCCTACTGCTTGCATGGACAGTTCACATTAGTCAAGTGCTTGCGGTGTGACAGGGCACAGTCCCATGGGCTCTGCATTCGTGACCTCATATGATCTTCATAAGGATCCTATGAGGTAGATAATATCTCTGTTTTACAGGGAAGGATACTGGAAAATGTGAAGTAAAAGAATTTGTATCTGGTTGCTGGGCACAGTGGCTCATGCCTGTAATCCCAGCACTTTGGGAGGCCAAGGCAGGCAGATCACCTGAGATTAGGAGTTCAAGACCAGCCTGCCCAATGTAGGGAAACCCTGTCTCTATTAAAAAAAAACAAAAAAATTAGCTGGGTCTGGTGGCAGGTGCCTGTAATCCCAGCTACTCAGGAGGCTGAGGCAGGAAAATCGCTTGAACCCAGGAGGCAGAGGTTGTGGTGAGCCAAGATCGGGCCACTGGACTCCAGCCTGGGCGACAAGAGTGAAACTCCATCCCCTCCCCCAGCCAAAAAAAAAAAAAAAAAAAGAATTTGTATCAGGTTATACAACCAGTAAAGGGAGAATCTGGGATTGGAGGAGTCTCAAGCTGGTTCCCATTCCAGGGAAGCCCTGTGCAGCGGCTGCAGTCTACAGGTCCCTGGTGAAATCTGCACTGAGGCACCTCTCACCATGGCCTGGGCTGAATTTGGTGCTGTCACTTTGGCCCTACATAGATGGGTCCAATTCCAGGGTCAGACAGTGGCAGGCTGTTCTGTCATAGTTGACTCTTTCATTTTTGACCACACCATAGCATAGGGAGCCATGCCCATACTTCTCTTATCTAGGACTACCTACCAATAATTAATAATGGGAAATGCTAGGTGTGAAGAACACATATAAAAATGTATTTATATTTGGTAAAACTTTATTAGATTTTATTCTTCCCTCCCTTCCTTCCTCACTTCCTCCCTTCCTTCCTTCCTTCCTTCCTTCGTTCTGCCTTCCCTCCCTTCCTTCCCCCTTCACTTCCCTTCCTTTCCCTTTTGCTTCCCTTCCCTTCCTTTCCCCTTCCCTTCCCTTCCTTCCCCCTTTACTTCCCTTCCCTTCCCTTCCTTCCCCCTTCACTTCCCTTCCCTCCTTCCTTTCTTCCTTCTTTTCTTCCTTCCTCTTTTCTTCTTTCCTTCTTCTTTCCTTCTGTATAAGAAAAACTTTTAAAATATCTTCTAAGATCTTAGGAAAGTTATATCATCTAGAAAAGAGATGTACATATTCCACTGAAAGTCCATTGTGAGAAACTATCTCACACATTTTGCTATACTGGCAGTCTTGTGTTCTGTATAGAATTTGTTTTAATACAATTTATTGCAAAAGCTTTCTGAAGGAAGCAGGAACCATGAGAAAAATTTTCAAATAATATACTGAGCAAAGTTTAGTGTGACAGTTCTGCAGAATATTTTCTACTTTCCTCTCACGTTAGAATTAAGTATTTTTAAAAATCCCTGACTTAAAGAAAATCAGTACATACAAATTGGCAGATCACTTAGAGAAAAACTTTTTTTGAGCCTCAATAATTTAGAAGTCATGATCATTTGAATAAGGACAAGGTAAAGTAAATGTATTAAAGAGTAGAATTAGAGATCACTTGGCACAGACATCCTCATACCCCAATACCTCTTGCACATACACATACACATCCTCACACCCGAGACACATCACACACCACTATTTAAGGTGAGAATCCTCAGCTGCTAAACTAACAAAAAAGTTGCACAAGAAAAAACAAATTGAGCCAAGGCCCACGACAACTCTGGGACCCTTGAGAACCAAATATAAATCCACACTACAGGAGTCAAATCCATAAATACAAAAATCAGCCAAGCATAGTGGCACACGCCTGTAGTCCCAGCTACTTTGGAGGCTGAGGCTGAGGATCGCTTGAGCCTGGGAGGTGGAAGTTGCAGTAAGCCGAAGTCATGCCACTGTACTCCAGCCTGGGCAACAGAGCAAGACTCTGTCTCAGAAAAAAAAAAACAAAAACAAAAACAAACACCAAAAAACAAAAACAAACAAACTGAAAATACAAAAGAGAGGTTAGGAAGCCTAGAGGACAGAATGAGAAGTACAAAATAACTATACTTCTATTGGCATTCCAGAAAGACAATTGTAGTGACATTCAAAGAAGCAATGGGGGAAGAGTAACACTGTTACAATTCCTGTGTTGTATAGTTGCTCTAGATAGAAAACTGATAATTATGCACAGGGAAATTACTAGAATTAACAAGAGAGTTTAGCCGGATAGATGCAAAATCGACATACATTTTCCTGGAAATGAGTATTTTTTCTTCTGAATTTTTATTTTATTGGCATAAAGTTGATGAAAAGCATTCTCTTAACCTTTTAATTTCTGCTGCTTCTGAACTTATGACACTTTTGTCAGTTTAACAATATTTATTTTTGCCTTTTCTCCTCTTGTTTTGAGTAGTCTTACCAGATATCTACTTTGTTAGACTTTTCAAAGAGCAGTATTTTGGATTCCCTGAGCATTTCTATTATTTATGTGTTTTCTATTTAATTGACTTCTGTTTAATTGATCTATTATTTATATGGTGGTTATTTTATTTGGTTTCTGCTCTTATCTCTATAGCGTTCTTCATCCTACTTTTTTGTGATTTTTTTTCTGTTGTTCTTTAACATTCAAGTTTGAAAACATAGCTACTTAATTTTCAGCCTTTAAGCATTAAGTCCATAAATTTCTCAAAAAGTACCATTTTTCTACATCCCATAATGTCGCTGTGTGTATAAGTGAGATGGGAGATAAGAACATACTTATAAAAACAAACAAGGGTAGAATACATAAGAGTATTTAGGACTTAACACTGATACATCACATCACACACAAAAACCAACTCTAGGTGGATTAATGAGCTATATGTGAAATACAACCCTACAGAAATTTTAGAAGTTAGTCTGGGAGAATACTCGTATGACCTTAGGCACGTAAACATTTTCTTAGACAGGAAACAAAAATTGAAATCCACAAAGGAAAAATTGACAAATGGGCCTACATTTAAAATAAAAACATTTACTTATCAAAAGACACTATAATGAGAATGAAATTACTAGGATAAGATATTTGCTAAATGTGTAATTGTCAAGGGATTAGTCTCCTGAACATGTAAGGAATTCTTACAAATCAATTAAAAAAGACATCTATTTTCACCAGAGTCAAAAGAATTCCACAAGTGTTTTATACGTATATAAAATGTCACTCAATCTCATTAGCAATCAGGAAAATACAAATTAATTCTGCTATGAAGTACTGTTATACATCCATGAAGGTTGCAAAAATGGAAACCTGACACTACTGTGCATTGAATGGGATGTGAAGCAAGACAATTTCTCATATATTGTTGATGGAAGTGTAAATTAATTCAATCACTCTGGAGACCAATTTGCAATTCTACTCCTAGGTGTAAACTCTAGAGAAACTGTCCTGTTCCAGGAGGCGTTTATGAAAATGCTTAAAGCAGCACTATTCTTTTATTTTTATTTTTATGTTTATTTTTTGGAGAGAGTCTCAGTCTGTCACCCAGGCTGGAGTGCAGTGGCATGATCTCTGCTCACTGGATTTGAGTGATTCTCCTGCGTTAGGAGGAGAATCCTAGTCTCCCGAATAGCTGGGCTTACAGGTGCATGCCACCACTCCCGGCAAATTTTTGTATTTTTAGTAGAGATGGGGTTTCACCATGTTGGCCAGACTGGTCTCAAACTCCTGACCTCAAGTGACCTGCCTGCCTTGGCCTCCCAAAGTGCTGGGATTACAGGCATGAGCCACCGCGCCCAGCCCAAGCAGCACTATTCTTACTAATAAAAAACTAGAAGCAAATCTATGTCCATTGACAGCAGATGAATAAAATATGGGTGACAGAATACTATATAGTAACGAGTATGGATAAATTACACCTATGCCCAACAATGCAAGAGAATCTGAAGAACATAATTTTGAGTGGAGAAAACAAAGGAAAACACAGCTTTAGTCCAATGATATACAGTTTAAAACATGCATAACTAAATTTTCTTTGTGAAACTACAAAGAAATGATAACTATCGAATTTAGAATTTGATGGTCTCCAGAATGGAAACCAGCGGGGCTAGGGAGGCAGACAAGGAATTCAAAAGCAATGGTGTGACTCTGGCACTCTTTTCCTACACCCGAGGATGAAGAATAGGGGTTGTACTATTATTCTCTTTTTGTTTTTTCCATTATACTTTATACTTTGCATATTTTAAAAATACTGTTTTGTATCTTCTCAGTATTTAATAAAAACAATTTTAAAAATAAAATGCTAAAGAGTGACACTTTTCCAAAATTCAAAAAGGACATAAATCCTCAGATTGCAGAAGTGCCCCTAGGCCCTTGCAGGTTAAATAAAAACAAATTCAAACCTAGACATATGAGAGTGAAACTGCAGAGCACCAAAGACAGAGAAAAGACAAGGGGTAAAGATAGGCTATCTTCAAAGGAAAACGTTCAATTCCGCACAACAGTGACACACCCCAGAAGTGACATAACAATTCTAGGTGCTGAAAGGAGGGGAAACCCCTAGATAAAATTCTCTTTTTTTTTTTTTTTTTTTTTTTTTTCCTGAGACAGAGTCTCGCTGGAGTGTAGTGGTTCGATCTCTGCTCACTGCAACCTCCACCTCCCGGGCTCAAGTGATTCTCCTGCCTCAGCCTACTGAGTGGCTGGGACGACAGGCACGTGCCATTATGCCCAGCTAATTTTTCTATTTTTTTAGTAGAGACAGGGTTTCACCATGCTAGCCAGGATGGTCTCAATCTTTTGACCTCATGATCTACCTGCCGCAGCCTCCCAAAGTGTTAGGATTACAGGCGTGAGCCACCGCGCCCAGCCAAGGGAGGAAAACCCCAGGATAGAATTCTTTATCCAGCTGCTTCATTCAAGAGTGAGGGCTAAATGATCACGCTATCAGAATTCACCATTAACAGACCTTCACTGGAAGAACTACAAAGAAAAGTCATGTGTCGCTTAATGATGGGCATACTTTCTGAGAAATGTATTGTTAGGCACTTCCGTCTTTGTGCCAACATCATAGAGTGCACTTACACAAAGCTACACAGCATAGCCCACTCCACACCTAGGCTGTGTGGGACAGCCTGTTGCTCCCAGGTTACACACCTGTACACCATGTGACTGTACTGAACACTACAGGCAACCGGAACACAATGGTAAGTATTTTGTGTATCTAAACATAGGAAAGATAACAGCAAAAATACAATTTAAAAGATTTTAAAATGGTTCACTTGTATAGGGCACTTACCATAATGGAGCTTGCAGGACTGGCAGTTGCTCGGGTGAGTGAGTGAGTGAGTGGAGAGTGACTGTGAAGGCCTAGGACATCACTGCATGCTACTGTAGACTTTATCAACACTGGACACTGAGGCTGCGTTCAATTCATTCATTTCTTCAATAATAAATTAATCTTAGCTTACTGTAACCTTTTTACTTTATAATCTTAATTTTTAAAAATCTTTGACTGACCTTCCTTCCTTCCTTCCTTCCTTCCTTCCTTCCTCTCTCTTTCTCTCTCTCTCTCTTTCTCTCTCTCTCTTTCTCTCTCTCTCTTTCTCTCTTGCTTTCTGTCTTGCTTGGATGGGCACAGTGACTCACACCTATAATCCCAGCACTTTTGGAGGCCGAGTTGGGTGGATCACCTGAGGTCAGGTGATCAAGACCAGCCTGGCAAACATGGCCAAACTCTGTCTCTACTAAAAATAAAACAATTTAGCCAAGCATGGTGGCGTGCACCTGTAATCCCAGCTACTTGGGAGGCTGAGGCAGGAGAATTGTTTGAACCTGGGAGGTGGAGGTTGTAGTGAGCCTAGATCGTGCCATTGCACTTCAGCCTGGGTGACAGAGCAAGACTCTGTCTCAAAAAAAAAAAAAGTCTTGCTCAGTTGCCCAGGCTGGAGTGCAGTGCTGCACTCATAGCTCACTACAGCCTCGAAATCTAAGGCTCAACTGATTCTCCCACCTCAACCTCCCAAGTAACTGGGACTATGGACACGTGCCATCAAGCCCAGCTCATTTTTAAATTGTTTTTAGAGACTGGAGGGTCTCACTTTATTGCCCCAGCTGGTCTTGAACTCCTGTCTTAAAGCCATCCTCCCTTCTCAGCCTCCCAAAGCACTGGGATTACAGGCATGAGCCATTGTGCCTGGCCTTTTTTGAGTCTTCTGATAACACTTAAAACATGAACACAGTAAAGAACTGTTCAAAAATATTTTCTTTCTTTATATGTGTGTTCTGTAAGCTTTTTTCTTTTCTTTATTTTTCTTTCTTTCTTTTTTTTTTTTTTTGATACAAGTTCTCACTCTTGTTTCAAAAAACAAGGCACAATGTATCAGAAAATAACATACAATAGTGATGTCTTGTCTGGAGTGCAGGGGCAGTTTTATGGTTCACTGCAACCTTGAACTCCCGGACTCAAACAGTCCTCCAGGCCGGGTGCAGTGGCTCACGCCTGTATTCCCAACCCTTTGGGAGGCTGAGGCGGGCGGATCACTTGAAGTAAGGATTTTGAGACCAGCATGTCCAACATGGTGAAACCCCATCTCTACCAAAAAAAAAAAAAAATTAGCCAGATGTAGTGGCACGCACCTGCAATCCCAACTACTCGGGAGACTGAGGCAGAAGAACCGCTTGAACCCGGGAGGCAGAAGTTGCAATGAGCTGAGATCGCACCACTGCACCCCAGCCTGGGCGACAGAGCGAGACTCCATCTCAAAAAAAAACCAAACCAAACCAAAACAAAACAAAAAAAACAATCCTCCAGTTTCAGTTTCCTGATTAGCTGGGACTACAGGTGTGCATCACCACACCTGGCTAATTTTTAATTTTTTTTTTGTAGAGATGAGGTCTTGCTTTGTTGCCCAAAGCTGGTCTTAAACTCCTGGCTTCAAGCCATCCTCCCACTTTGGCATTCCAAAGCGCTAGGAATCCAGACACGAGCCACTGCACCTGGCCAAGCTTCCTTTGGTTAATTTTTTAAAAAACTTTTAAAATGTTGGCCAGGCACGGTGGCTCATGCCTGTAATCCCAGCACTTTGGGAGGCCGAGGCAGGTGGATCACCTGAGGCCGGGAGTCCGAGACTAGCTTGACCAACATGAATAAACCCTGTCTCTATTAAAAATACAAAGTTAGCCGGGAGTGGTGGCTCATGCCTGTAAGCCCAGCTACTCAGGAGGCTGAGGCAGGAGAACTGCTTGAGCCCAGGAGGTGGAGGTTGCAGTGAGCTGAGATTGTGCCATTGCACTCCAGCCTGGGCAACAAGAGCGAAACTCCATCACAAACAAACAAACAAACACCTTTTAAAATATTGTTAAAAGCTAAGATACAAACACACACACTAGCCTAGGCCCAGACAGGGTCAGGATCATCTACATCACTGTCTTACCTCCACATCTTGTCCCACTGGAAGGTCTTCGGGGCAATGGCACACATGGAGCTGTTATCTCTTGTGATTACAATGCCTTCTTCTGGATACCTCCTGAAGGACCTGCCTGAGGCTGTTTTACAGTTAACTTTTTTTTTTTAAGTAACTAAAAGGCATGCACTCTAGAATAATGATAACAAGTATAATATAGGAAATATAAAATCCAGTCACATAGTCATTTATTATCATGTGTTATGTACTGTATATAATTATATGCACCATATTTTTATATGACTAGAAGCTCAGTAGGTTTGCTTACACCAGCATCACTACAAACAAGCGGGCGATGCATTGCATTATGATATTACAGTGGCTGTGACGTCACGTGGGAATTTTTCAGCTCCATTACAATCTGTGATACCATCATCATGTGCAGTCCATCATTACGTGCTGCATCACTGTACTTGATCAATAAGGAAAATGGACCCAGAAGAGAGATGGGAAAAATAAGGAGAAATGGTAAGCAAACTTACCATTAAATAATTAAATAAACAGGCCAGGCACAGTGGCTCACACCTGTAATCCCAGCACTTTGGGAGGTCAGTTCGGGCGGATCACTTGAGGTCAGGAGTTCGGGACCAGCCTGACCAACATAGTGAAACCCATCTCTACTAAAAATACAAAAATTAGCTGGGTGTGGTGGTGCATGCCTGTGGTCCCAGCTACTTGGGAGGCTGAGGCAGGAGAATCGCTTGAACCTGTGAGGCGGAGGTTGCAGTGAGCTGAGATCACACTACTGTACTCCAGCCTGGGTGACAGAGCAAGACTTTGTCTCAGAAAAAAATAATACATAAACATTATTTTATTTATTTATTTATCTTTTTGAGTCAAGGTCTCACTCTCGCCCAGGCTAGAGTGCTGTGGTGCAATCACAGCTCACTGCAGCCTCAAACTGCGGAGCAGAAAGGTTTCTCCCACTTCAGCCTACCAAGTAGTTGAGACTACAGGTGCATGCCACCATACCTGACTAATTTTTTAATTTTTTTTTTTGTAGAGACATAGGATCTCGCTATGTTTTTCAGCCTGGATTTAAACTTCTGGCCTCAAGCAATCCTGCTTTGGCCTCCCCAGTTGCTAGGATTACAGGTGTGAGCCCCTGCACCTCCTTCAGCAAACATGATTCGTAAAACAAAAAAAGCTGGGTTTAGCTCAAGTTTTGTGGGATCTAAAGCTTTAATAGTTTGAGGGGGGGCTTTTTAAAGAAAAGAATACCAAATTATTAATAAATACCTAGGTACAAAAGTTTAGATTTACTGAGAATAAGAATAAAAATCACAACAATTTAAATTATAGTTAAATGCCTCAAAACCTCACAAAATCCGGGACTATAATATAGTCTTCAATTATTTTATTATAGCCAATCCCCTCCTTTTTATACATTTTATTCCCTATATTTTTTGGCTAGATATATATATATATTTTTTTTTTTCTGAGACAAAGTCTTGCTCTGTTGCCTGGGCCAGAGTGCAGTGATCTCGGCTCACTGCAAGCTCTGCCTCCGGGGTTCATGCCATTCTCCTGCCTCAACCTCCCGAGTAGCTGGGACCACAGGCGCTCACCATCACACCCGGCTAATTTTTTGTAATTTTAGTAGAGACGGGGTTTCACCGTATTAGCCAGGATGGTCTCAATCTCCTGACCTCGTGATCTGCCCGCCTCTGCCTCCGAAAGTGCTGAGATTACAGGCGTGAGCCACCACGCCCGGCCTTGGCTATATATTCTTTGTCACCTCTTAAATGTGACAATAACTTTTAGATATCATATTCTATTTAAAAAAGTAGAAAGATAAGTCTGTCTTCTAAGGATAGATTAGTCTTCAACCCAGTCAATATTTGTGGTTTGTAGGTTTGTTTGTGTTTAGAGATGGGGTCTTACTATACTGCCTAGGCTAGAATGCAGTGGCTATTCACAGGTGTGATTGTAGCACACTACAGCCCCCAACTCCTGGTGTTAAGTGATCTTTCTTGCCTCAGCTCCCCAAGTAGCAAAATTTATTTATCTGTTTTTAATCAGTCATAGTTGAGAAAAGTTTATTTTAGCTTCACAATTTGTTATTGGTAGTCGAGGGGGAATCCTCAGAGATAACTTCAGCCCTTTGATCTCACAGTCACAGCAAGCTGGTCAAGGTCGACTGGGTTTTACCACACCCAGTATCCCTGCCACCCTGGGGCTTGCCAGGGCTGTTGTCAGGGGTAGAGTGTGCCAAAGGAACCATGAAGCCTGGTCACACGGCCCTGGGGACTGGGAGTAGGGCCGTGCCTCAGAATGTTTTCCTTGGGGAAGAGGCTGATATCCCATAAGATTCACCAAGTTCAAGTTGTCACTGGGGCCTGGTACCCAACCCCCATGTTGCAGCTCCAGGATTACCACTAGGGTGAGCAGAGTGACCTCCAGGCTGGCAGAGCTGCATTCCTCTGACTCTTCTGGGGCTACTTCTTCTTCCTGGACCTTGGAAGTGTCTTTGCAGACTAGGGATCCTGAAACTGAAGTATTAGCTCCAAGGTAAATCAGAATTTTGCAGGGAATATAGAAAACAACTTTCATAACAGCAGCCATAATAGTAACAGTGGTTAGAGGAACAACTGTTTCCCACTCATATATCCATAGAGAGGAGAAAAGGAGTACTCTAATCTCCTCAAGTGATAATATAGGAATACTTTGCACTTCTTTCTGCTTCCTCAACCATTCTTCCACCAGGCAGGAGGATTGCAAAGTCTAGAAGAAAGGCCTCAACATGCTTGGCTCAGCCCCTACTATTTTCTCTCCTTAAGAGCTGCCTCTCCCAGAGAAGCTACATTCTTGTCTGCCTGGTCTGTGCAAACAGCCTTATTGCAGACACTTGTTGTCCCACTCTGCCATCAGGCATGAAGTCCATTTAATTCAAATACAGTATCAGCAAGCTTATCTGTCCACAGATCTAAAATCTCTCTCTGCAGTCAGACCTACCTGAAATAAAGCTAACACTGTATTTTGATTTTCAACTCTCTCATTCTTGCCTCTTTCCACCCTTATTTCTCCATATGGCTTCTAATTTCAAGAGAGGAAGAGAAGTACTGTATATGAGATACCCTACAACTCTAATAATAAAGGCTAATTTAGAGAGATTTTCAAAAACTGGTGAAACTAACAAATTAGAGAACAATAACATGGGGAGAGAGAAAATGGAGCTACTGTTTAGCTTTAGCTTTTTAAAAAATCAAGCACGACATATCCAAAATTTAAGGGTAACGTCTAAAAGGAATAAAATACATGTCTTTCAAAACACTGGAGGAGAAAAAAAAGGCAACAAACTCAAGAAATCCAGTAGAGAGCAGGAAAAAGTAAAAACTCAAATAATAAGAAAAAATATGGTAACTAGAAAATACAAAACAAGATGATAGAAATAAATCCAATACAAGGAATCCTCATAAATGTAAACACGAACCTATCTGTTACAAATCAGAGATTACCTGAATTGAAATACAAATTTTATCTATGTTTTATGCTCTCATGTTCTTCAGAAGCATAAAATACAATGACTCTTAAAATCTGAAGTAAACTTACGGAAAAATATTTCAGGTAAGTGCTTAAACAAATAAAGGTGATGAAACAATGCCAATTATATGAAATAGAATTTAAGGCAATAATGTTAGGTATAAAAAGTCATTATTTACTAATAAAAAGAACAATTATAAAGAAAATAAAACAATCCTGAACTTGTTTGCACCTAACAATATAGCCACAAAAATGTATAAAAATAAGCAATGATAGATACACTGAAAGAAAGTGTTAAATTCCCCAATTATGGTAGTTTTTTTTTTTTTTTTTGATGGCTGATATAGAGTAGTTTATTTTTATTCTTTTTTTTTTAATTCCAGGGTACATGTGCAGGACATGCAGGTTTGTTACATAGGTAAATGTGTGCCATGGTGTTTTGCTTAATACCATCACCTAGATATTAAGCCCAGCATGTGTTAAGTTAAATTTGGACCTGTTGGCCGGGCGCGGTGGCTCAAGCCTGTAATCCCAGCACTTTGGGAGGCCGAGACGGGCGGATCACGAGGTCAGGAGATCGAGACCATCCTGACTAACACGGTGAAACCCCGTCTCTACTAAAAACTACAAAAAACTAGCCGGGCGAGGTGGCGGGGCCTGTAGTCCCAGCTACTCGGGAGGCTGAGGCAGGAGAATGGCGTGAACCCGGGAGGCGGAGCTTGCAGTGAGCTGAGATCCGGCCACAGCACTCCAGCCTGGGTGACAGCGCGAGACTCCGTCTCAAAAAAAAAAATAAAATAAAAATAAAAATAAAAAAAATAAATTTGGACCTGTTATAGCTTCTGAAAATGAGTCTGAAATAAAAATGATGCTTTAAAAAGATGCTTAAAACAACAGTATTTTTCCTAATGCTATGCCTCCCGCCACTCCACATGGTAGACATTTTTAACACATCCCTCTCAGAAACTGATATAGCAAGCCAATGAATAACTAGGAAATATAAAATGTCTTGAACAACACAATTAATAAGCACATTCTAATGGACATATACAGGATCTTACCCCAAATAATTAGAGGAAACAGATAATTAGTAGAGTGACCACAGGCTAGACACAACAAATACATCAACAAATACAAGGAGGCCAGGCACAGTAGTGTACACCTGTAATCCCAGCACTTTGGGGGACCAAGGCTGGCAGATTGTTTGAGCTCAGGAGTTCAAGACCAGCCTGGGCAACATGGTAAAACCCTATGTCTACAAAAACTACAAAAAAAGTAGCCGGGTGTGGTGGTGCGGGCCTGTAGTCTCAGCAACTCAGACGGCTGAGGCTGGAGGATCACTGAGCCTGGGAGGTTGAGGCTGCAGTGAGCTGAGATCGTGCCACTGCACTCCAACCTGGGCGGCAAAGTGAGACCCTGTCTCAAAACAAACAAACGAACAAACCCAGATACCAACGTATTCATTTCCTACAGAGCACATTTCATATTACAATGCAAGGTCGTCAGAAACGTAAAAACTAAAAAGATAGTTTAGAAATTCTATCATTTTAGCCAGGTGTAGTGGCTCACGACTCTAATCCCAGCATTTTGGGAGGCCGAGGTGGGCAGATCATGAGGTCACCAGCCTGACCAACATGGGGAAACTCCGTCTCTACCAAAAATATAAAAATTAGCAGGGTATGGTGGCGGACGCCTGTAGTCCCAGCTACTCAGGAGGCTGAGGCGGGAGAATGGCGTGAACCCAGGAGGTGGAGCCTGCAGTGAGCAGAGATCGCACCACTGCACTCCAGCCTGGGCAACAGAGCAAGACTCTGACTCTGTCTCAATTAAAAGTAAATTTTTAAAAAAATGCCTTCAATCCACTAGTACTTTTATTTGTTGTTTTGTTTTTATTTTATTTACTTTGATATTGTTAATCCATTTAGTTTTGTTTTGTTATATGGTAGGAATCTAAATTTTTCCTCCTCCTAAAGGTTAACCAAATGTCTCAACCTCTACTGAATATATCATCCTTTATTTCCTGATACGAAATGCTCTCTGTAGAAAAACCTAAATTTTCTTATGTCCATGGATCATTTTTAACCCTGTTATGTTGTGTTGATCTATACATCTATTTTTCCACCAATTCCATTGCTTCAATTATTCTAGCTTTTGAATAATATATAATAACTGATATGGTATATTCTCCCTGATAAAACTTTTTAAAAGATTATTTTCCATAAATGCAAATTCACCATTTAAGATGAATTTTAGAGTAATTTTGTTTTGTTTTATTTAATATTTTAGAGACAGGGTCTTGCTTTGTAAGTTAGGCTGGACTGCAATCATAACTCACTGCAGCCTTGAGCTTCTGTGCTCACGCAATCCTCCTGCCTCAGCCTCCTGAGCAGCTAGTACTATAGGTGCGTGACACTTTGTTTGGCTAAATTTTTTTTAATTTTTTTTTATTATACTTTAAGTTCTAGGGTACATGTGCATAACGTGCAGGTTTGTTACATATGTATACTTGTGCCATGTTGGTGTGCTGCACCCATCAACTCGTCAGCACCCATCAATTTGTCATTTATATCAGGTATAACTCCCAATGCAATCCCTCCCCCCCCCCCCATGATAGGCCCCGATGTGTGATGTTCCCCTTCCCGAGTCCAAGTGATCTCATTGTTCAGTTCCCACCTATGAGTGAGAACATGTGGTGTTTGGTTTCCTGTTCTTGTGATAGTTTGCTAAGAATGATGGTTTCCAGCTGCATCCATGTCCCTACAAAGGATGCAAACTCATCCTTTTTTATGGCTGCATAATATTCCATGGTGTATATGTGCCACATTTTCTTAATCCAGTCTGTCACAGATGGACATTTGGGTTGATTCCAAGTCTTTGCTATTGTGAATAGTGCCGCAATAAACATACGTGTGCATGTGTCTTTATAGCAGCATGATTTATAATCCTTTGGGTATATACCCAGTAGTGGGATGGCTGGGTCATATGGTACATCTAGTTCTAGATCCTTGAGGAATCGCCATACTGTTTTCCATAATGGTTGAACTAGTTTACAATCCCACCAACAGTGTAAAAGTGTTCCTATTTCTCCACATCCTCTCCAGCACCTGTTGTTTCCTGACTTTTTAATGATTGCCATTCTAACTGGTGTGAGATGGTATCTCATTGTGGTTTTGATTTGCATCTCTCTGATGGCCAATGATGATGAGCATTTTTTCATGTGTCTGTTGGCTGTATGAATATCTTCTTTTTTTTTTTTTTTGAGACGGAGTCTCGCTCTGCCGCCCAGGCTGGAGTGCAGTGGCCGGGTCTCAGCTCACTGCAAGCTCCGCCTCCTGGGTTTACGCCATTCTCCTGCCTCAGCCTCCCAAGCAGCTGGGACTACAGGCGCCCACCATGTCACCCGGCTAGTTTTTTGTATTTTTTTTAGTAGAGACGGGGTTTCACCATGTTAGCCAGGATGGTCTCGATCTCCTGACCTCGTGATCCGCCCGTCTCGGCCTCCCAAAGTGCTGGGATTACAGGCTTGAGCCACCGCGCCCGGCCATGAATATCTTCTTTTGAGAAATGTCTGTTCATAACCTTTGCCCACTTTTTGATGGGGTTGTATGTTTATTTCTTGTAAATTTGTTTGAGTTCTTTGTAGATTCTGCATATTAGCCCTTTGTCAGATGAGTAGATTGCAAAAATTTTCTCCCATTCTGTAGGTTGCCTGTTCACTCTGATGGTAGTTTCTTTTGCTGTGCAGAAGCTCTTTAGTTTAATCATATCCCATTTGTCATTTTGGCTTTTGCTGCCGTTGCTTTTGGTGTTTTAGACATGAAGTCCTTGCCCATGCCTATGTCCTGAATGGTACTACCTAGGTTTTCTTCTAGGGTTTTTATGGTATTAGGTCTAACATTTAAGTCTCTAATCCATCTTGAATTAATTTTCGTATAAGGAGTAAGGAAAGGATCCAGTTTCAGCTTTCTACTTATGGCTAGCCAATTTTCCCAGCACCATTTATTATATAAGGAGTCCTTTCCCCATTTCTTGTTTCTCTCAGGTTTGTCAAAGATCAGATGGCTGTAGATGTGTGGTATTATTTCTGAGGACTCTATTCTGTTCCATTGGCCTATATCTCTGTTTTGGTACCAGTACCATGCTGTTTTGGTTACTGTAGCCTTGTAGTATAGTTTGAAGTCAGGTAGCGTGATGCCTCCAGCTTTGTTCTTTTGACTTAGGATTGTCTTGGCAATGAGGGCTCTTTTTTGGTTCCATATGAACTTTAAAGCCGTTTTTTCCAGTTCTGTGAAGAAAGTCATTGGTAGCTTGATGGGGATGGCATTGAATCTATAAATAACCTTGGGCAGTATGGCCATTTTCACGATATTGATTCTTCCTATCCATGAGCATGGTATGTTCTTCCATTTGTTAGTGTCCTCTTTTATTTCACTGAGCAGTGGTTTGTAGTTCTCCTTGAAGAGGTCCTTTACATCCCTTGTCAGTTGGATTCCTAGGTATTTTATTCTCTTGGAAGCAATTGTGAATGGAAGTTCATTCATGATTTGGCTCTCTGTTTGTCTGTTACTGGTGTATAAGAATGCTTGTGATTTTTGCACATTAATTTTGTATCCTGAGACTTTGCTGAAGTTGCTTATCAGCTTAAGGAGATTTTGGGCTGAGACAATGAGGTTTTCTAAATATACAATCATGTCATCTGCAAACAGGGACAATTTGACTTCTTCTTTTCCTAACTGGATACCCTTTATTTCTTTCTCTTGCCTGATTGCCCTAGCCAGAACTTCCAAGACTATGTTGACTAGGAGTGGTGAGAGAGGGCTTTCCTGTCTTGTGCCAGTTTTCAAAGGGAATTTTTCCAGTTTTTGCCCATTCAGTATGATATTAGCTGTGGGTTTGTCATAAATAGCTCTTATTATTTTGAGGTACGTTCCATCAATACCGAATTTATTGAGTGTTTTTAGCATGAAGGGCTGTTGAATTTTGTCAAAAGCCTTTTCTGCATCTATGGAGATAATCATGTGGTTCTTGTCTTTGGTTCTGTTTATATGCTGGATTACATTTATTGATTTGTGAATGTTGAACCAGCCTTGCATCCCAGGGATGAAGCCCACTTGATCATGGTGGATAAGCTTTTTGATGTGCTGCTGAATCCGGTTTGCCAGTATTTTACTGAGGATTTTTGCATCGATGTTCACCAGGGATATTGGTCTAAAATTCTCTTTTTTTGTTGTGTCTCTGCCAGGCTTTGGTATCAGGATGATGTTGGCCTCATAAAATGAGTTAGGGAGGATTCCCTCTTTTTCAATTGATTGGAATAGTTTCAGAAGGAATGGTACCAGCTCCTCTTTGTACCTCTGGTAGAATTCAGCTGTGAATCCATCTGGTCCTGGACTTTTTTTGGTTGGTAGGCTATTAGTTATTGCCTCAATTTCAGAGCCTGCTATTGGTCTATTCAGGGATTCAACTTCTTCCTGGTTTAGTCTTGGAAGAGTGTAAGTGTCCAGGAAATTATCCATTTCTTCTAGATTTTCTAGTTGATTTGCATAGAGGTGTTTATAGTATTCTCTGATGGTAGTTTGTATTTCTGTGGGGTCTGTGGTGATATCCCCTTTATCATTTTTTATTAAGTCTATTTGATTCCTCTCTCTTTTCTTCTTTATTAGTCTTGCTAGCGGTCTGTCAATTTTGTTGATCTTTTCAAAAAACCAACTCCTGGATTCATTGATTTTTTGGAGGGTTTTTTGTGTCTCAATCTCCTTCAGTTCTGCTCTGATCTTAGTTATTTCTTGCCTTCTGCTAGCTTTTGAATGTGTTTGCTCTTGCTTCTCTAGTTCTTTTAATTGTGATGTTAGAGTGTCAATTTTAGATCTTTCCAGCTTTCTCTTGTGGGCATTTAGTGCTATAAATTTCCCTCTACACACTGCTTTAAATGTGTCCGAGAGATTCTGGTATGTTGTATCTTTATTCTCATTGGTTTCAAAGAACATCTTTATTTCTGTCTTCATTTCGTTATGTACCCAGTAGTCATTCAGGAGCAGGTTGTTCAGTTTCCATGTAGTTGAGCGGTTTTGATTGAGTTTCTTAGTCCTGAGTTCTAGTTTGATCGCACTGTGGTCTGAGAGACAGTTTGTTATAATTTCTGTTCTTTGACATTTGCTAAGGAGTGCTTTACTTCCAATTATGTGGTCAATTTTGGAGTAAGTGCGATGTGGTGCTGAGAAGAATGTATATTCTGTTGATTTGGGGTGGAGAGTTCTATAGATGTCTATTAGGTCCGCTTGGTGCAGAGATGAGTTCAATTCCTGGATATCCTTGTTAACTTTCTGTCTCGTTGATCTGTCTAATGTTGACAGTGGAGTGTTAAAGTCTCCCATTATTATTGTATGGGAGTCTAAGTCTCTTTGTAAGTCTCTAAGGACTTGCTTTATGAATCTGGGTGCTCCTGTATTGGGTGCATATATATTTAGGATAGTTAGCTCTTCCTGTTGAATTGATCCCTTTACCATTATGTAATGGCCTTCTTTGTCTCTTTTGATCTTTGATGGTTTAAAGTCTATTTTATCAGAGACTAGGATTGCAACCCCTGCTTTTTTTTGTTCTCCATTTGCTTGGTAGATCTTCCTCCATCCCTTTATTTTGAGCCTATTTTGAGTCTCTGCATGTGAGATGGATCTCCTGAATACAGCAGACTGATGGGTCTTGACTCTTTATCCAGTTTGCCAGTCTGTGTCTTTTAATTGGAGCATTTAGTCCATTTACATTTAAGGTTAATATTGTTATGTGTGAACTTGATCCTGTCATTATGATATTAACTGGTTATTTTGCTCGTTAGTTGATGCAGTTTCTTCCTAGCCTCGATGGTCTTTACATTTTGGCATGTTTTTGCAATGGCTGGTACTGGTTGTTCCTTTCCATGTTTTTAGGGCTTCCTTCAGGGTCTCTTGTAAGGCAGGCCTGGTGGTGACAAAATCTCTAAGCATTTGCTTATCTGTAAAGGATTTTATTTCTCCTTCACTGATGAAACTTAGTTTGGCTGGATATGAAATTCTGGGTTTAAAATTCTTTTCTTTAAGAACGTTGAATAGGCCGGGCGCGGTGGCTCAAGCCTGTAATCCCAGCACTTTGGGAGGCCGAGACGGGCGGATCACGAGGTCAGGAGATCGAGACCATCCTGGCTAATACGGTGAAACCCCGTCTCTACTAAAAATACAAAAACTAGCCGGGCGAGGTGGCGGGCGCCTGTAGTCCCAGCTACTTGGGAGGCTGAGGCAGGAGAATGGCGGAAACCCAGGAGGCGGAGCTTGCAGTGAGCTGAGATCTGGCCACTGCACTCCAGTCCGGGCGACAGAGCGAGACTCCGCCTCAAAAAAAAAAAAAAAAAAAAAAAAAAAAAACGTTGAATATTGGCCCCCACTCTCTTCTGGCTTGTAGAGGTTCTGCCGAGAGGTCTGCTGTTAGTCTGATGGGCTTCCCTTTGTGGGTAACCCGACCTTTCTCTCTGGCTGCCCTTAAGATTTTTTCCTTCATTTCAACTTTGGTGAATCTGGCAATTATGTGTCTTGGAGTTGCTCTTCTGGAGGAGTATCTTTGTGGCGTTCTCTGTATTTCCTGAATTTGAATGTTGGCCTGCCCTACTAGGTTGGGGAAGTTCTCCTGGATGATATCCTGAAGAGTGTTTTCCAACTTGGTTCCATTTTCCCCCGCACTTTCAGGCACCCCAAGCAGACGTAGATTTGGTCTTTTTACATAATCCCATACTTCTTGCAGGCTTTGTTCATTTCTTTTTCTTCTTTTTTCTTTTGGTTTCTCTTCTCGCTTCATTTCATTCATTTGATCCTCAATCGCTTATACTCTTTCTTCCAGTCGATCAAGTCGGTTACTGAAGCTTGTGGATTTGTCACGTATTTCTCGTGTCATGGTTTTCATCTCTGTCATTTCATTTATGACCTTCTCTGCATTAATTATTCTAGCTATCAATTCTTCCACTCTTTTTTCAAGATTTTTAGTTTCTTTGCGCTGGGTACACGATTCCTCCTTTAGCTCTGAGAAGTTTGATGGAGTGAAGCCTTCTTCTCTCATCTCGTCAAAGTCATTCTCTGACCAGCTTTGATCCGTTGCTGGTGATGGGCTGCGCTCCTTTGCAGGGGGAGATGCGCTCTTATTTTTTGAATTTCCAGCTTTTCTGCCCTGCTTCTTCCCCATCTTTGTGGTTTTATCTGCCTCTGGTCTTTGATGATGGTGACGTACTGATGGGGTTTTGGTATAGGTGTTCTTCCTGTTTGATAGTTTTCCTTCTAATAGTCAGGACCCTCAGCTGTAGGTCTGCTGGAGATTGCTTGAGGTCCACTCCAGACCCTGTTTGCCTGGGTATCAACAGCAGAGGTTGCAGAAGATAGAATATTGCTGAAGAGCGAGTGTACCTGTCTGATTCTTCCTTTGGAAGCTTCATCTCAGGGGTGTACTCCACCCTGTGAGGTGTGGGGTGTCAGACTGCCCCTAGTGGGGGATGTCTCCGAGTTATGCTACTCAGGGGTCAGGGACCCACTTGAGCAGGCAGTCTGTCCGTTCTCAGATCTCAACCTCCGTGTGGGGAGATCCACTGCTCTCTTCAAAGCTGTCAGACAGAGTCGTTTGGGTCTGCACAGGCCTCTGCTGCTTCCCCTGTTGTTTTTTAGCTGTGCCCTGTCCCCAGAGGTGGAGTCTACAGAGACAGGCAGGTTTCCTTGAGCTGCTGTGAGCTCCACCCAGTTCGAGCTTCCCAGCAGCTTTGTTTACCTACTTAAGCCTCAGCAATGGCGGGTGCCCCTCCCCCAGCCTCGCTGCTGCCTTGCGGTTAGATCGCAGACTGCTGTGCTAGCAATGAGGGAGGCTCCGTGGCCGTGGGACCCTCCCGGCCAGGTGTGGGTATAATCTCCTGATGTGCCTGTTTGCTTAAAGTGCAGTATTGGGGTGGGAATTACCCGATTTTCCAGATGTTGTGTGTCTCAGTTCGTCTGGCTAGGAAAAAGGATTCCCTTCCCCCTTGCACTTCCTAGGTGAGGCAATGCCTCGCCCTGCTTCAGCTCTCGCTGGTCGGGCTGCAGCAGCTGACCAGCACCGATTGTCCGTCACTCCCCGGTGAGATGACCCCAGTACCTCAGTTGAAAATGCAGAAATCACCAGTCTTCTGTGTGGCTCGTGCTGGGAGTTGGAGACTGGAGCTGTTCCTATTCGGCCATCTTGCTCCGCCCCCCCCTTATTTGGCTAATTTTAAAATTTTTTGTATAGACAGGATCTCACTATGTTGCCCAGGCTGGTCTTGAACTCTTGGCCTCAAGAGATCCCTGTATCTCAATCTCCTGAAGCTATTGGATTACAGACACAAGTCACTGTGCCTGGCCTTTAGAATGCTTTTAATGTTCCAACAAAACAAACAAACAAAAACTCATAAATTCACCACAATTGAGACTTTGATTTGAATTTCATTATACTTTTGGACTGATTTGCAAATATTTAACACTTTTTATTATTGACTCTTCCCATTAATATTTAATATCGTATTTCATCTTATTTTTAAATGAAATCACTTTGATCTTTTTGCTAAGATGTTATCAGACCCTTGAAATTAAGTCATGAAGTCTCTTGGATATGTCAATCATTTTGTTGAGAATGAGAAAGTCATAAAAGCGGCCTTTGCCTTCCCTGGTCTTATTTCCCACCAAAGATAATGAAGCTCTATGGAGTTGACAAAAAGTCAAGTAAAACCAAAATAAAACTCTCCACAGTTTATTACTATAAATACCCTGTTCTGTACTTGAATTCTGCCAAGTTGGCTGAGAGGACAAGTGACAATAAGAGCAGAATGGGATTGATCTGGAGTGGTAAAGTTGATGGTGAAAGGCATTACAGATGGCAGAAGTGGCATTTGGATTAGAGAAAGCAAAAAGTGAAGCAAATTCGCATGTGCTCTAGGCTAGCAAAGATCATGTGAATATACAATCATCTTTTAGAAGAGGAATGAGGGAGAAGGAAACCAATTGCTAGAAAACCTTTCAAGATGAATCGTCAATATAGGTTTTATGTGAGCAAAAATTTGGACCTGTTGTAGCTCCTGAAAATGAGTCTGAAATAAAAATGATGCTTAAAAAAGATATTCCTGCTGCAATGGGCAGACAAATTTGGAGCAAGGAGGTAGTTAATAGTCTGTTTAGGGAATTGGTGCAATACTTTATTTCGGAATTTAATTTATTTACTGAATACTTTTCATAGAATATTCCTCACTATGTGCCTAGCACTGTGTTTGCATCTAAAATCTGTTTTTACGGTCTTCACAACAGATGTCTAATGACACCACTTATAAAGAGGGAGACATTCCCCAGGTACTTCTGTACTTTGTTCAACAGAAATTTAACTGCCCAAGTGGATGCGTGATTGATGTTACTCAATGATTAATGCAGCAAACTCCCTACTTTATCCTCTGCAGCAGAAATCTCCATTTAAGCCCTTGGGATATGTAAGTGCTTCATTTCTTAAGAAACTACAGTGAGATTAGGGAGAGAGGAAGGCAAGCCCTTGGGATATGTAAGTGCCTCATTTCTTAAGAAACTACAGTGAGATTAGGGAGAGAGGAAGGCTTCACAAAGCAATTAGGAAGAGGGCAGTTTAATCCATCCTCCTCCTTATTGCAAAGCAGCTTTAACCAAGGTATTGCCTACTAAAAAAAACTTTAATCTACAAAGGAGTTTGCAAGAAAATTTGATCAAATAGGAAAATAAGAGGAATAAATAAAACAGCTATTGGGACACCCTATTTCTCTGCTGTTTTATTTCTTTCAATGAACTGAGTCTGATAGCAGAAAATCTCATTGAAATAAGCATTTCTAAGTGTATCACAGTTGCTTTTCAGTCTGCGAAAGCCACTCTCCTGTAGCATGAATTTTTTTTTTCTCAACATATAACTGACATCTACATGATGTGAAGCAAAATACTTTTGGTTCTTGTTGTTGCTGCTTTTTAGAATTGGAAGAGTTATTTGGAAATAGGTCTACCCCATAAAAGAGAGCTTAAAAATACTCGCTTCATTTTGTGCCATTAATTCTTCTCTGCCTTCCCTTACTTGTAATTAATGGCTATTAAGTGAGACTGTATGAGAGGAAATAAAAAAGTGCTGCATGTAAGTATAGGGTTTTTGTTTTGTTTTGTTTTTAATAAAAGCATGTTTAATTTTTGTTTTTAAAGCCCACTTTGGCCCTCAGACCCAAGGATGCAAATTTTCTGAGCATCCTCTCTGACCTCGGAGGCATCTTTCTCTCTTTAGTCAAGTGTTAAAGAAGAGCCTCTCCACCAGGAATGCCACGGGGGAGAGATGGAAAAAAAAAAGGGGGGGACTGATAATATTCCTATTCTAGTTCCTAAGAGCACATATATTGTGGTTCCCAGAAGACTGAGAGACATTGAAACCAAATATTGAATCTAGGTAAAAATGACTTTCACCATTAGCTATAAATTATATAAAAAATTATACATGCTTATGGCAACAAACAAACAAGCAAACAAAGAAATCCAACAGAACAACAACTACAAAATCAGAAAAAAGAAAAGAAATGGTATGTGATGGAACAATGTATAAGCAAAAGTACTTCTCACTCTTCCACCCCTCAGTAAAATATTTATTTATTTTAGACAAATAGGATTACATTATATATCATTCTCCAGCTTGCTTTTTTTTTGCACAAAACAATTTATCTTGGACATCTTTCTCTACCAGCACATACAGCTCCGTCTCCTCCCTTTAAGCAGAGATATCCGTAACACCGAAGACACCAGATGCTGACTGATGGACCTTCAGCTGGGTTTTGGTTATTTACAAAACAATGTTGCTGGGTGTGGTGGCTCACACCTATAATCCCAGCACTTTGGGAGGCTGAGGAGGGCAGATCACTTGAGGTCAGGAGTTCGAGATCAGCCTGGTCAACATGGTGAAACCCCATTTCCAGTAAAAATACAAAAATTAGCTGGGCGTGGTGGCAGACGCCTGTAATCCCAGCTACTCAGGAGGCTGAAACAGGAGAATTGCTTGAACCTGGGAGGCAGAGGTTGCAGTGAGCTGAGATCACCCCATTGCACTCCAGCTTGGGCGACAAGAGTGAAACTCCATTTCAACAACAACAACAACAACAACAACAACAACAACAGCAATGTGATGATTATGTTTGTTCATGTATTAAAAGAACCATAGGATAAATTTCTAAATGGAATTGGAATATCAAAAGATGTGTTATTTCAATTTGAAAGTAAAATTTATAGGTTAATGTTTAATATATCCTGCCAAATTGCTCTGGAAGGAGGTTTTATCAACTTGCACTCCTAGTAATGGTACTAGAGAGGGCAGATTTCCCATTTGCAACAAATGTTTTCATCACTGGCAATATGAAAGAGGAAAATTCATTTCTCAATTTTAGAAATTTTCATATCTTCAATTATAAATGAGTTTGAACTTTGCATATTTTTATTGGTCAGGTTTTTTTCCCCTGCAAACAAAACTATCTATTATTTTTAAATCGACTTGTTTACCTTTTAACTAATGTGTAAGAACATTTGGATATTAAGGAAATTAACACCTTGTCATACAAATAAAAAATGTTTTTTCAAGAATGTATAATAAATAGTCCATTTAAAAGAATAGTCCTAGTTTTATCAGTAGACTCCTTATCTAGGAGAAATTTGATTTAAAATCATTCCTATTTATATCTTTCATTAGGGAAACTGGATTTAATCAATTTTTCCAAAGAAAGTGCATTCTTCTATTTGATTTAATCTTAAAATAGTTGTTTGATGTAACTTTAATACATAGTCATTACCTCCAAGATAGATTTATATTCAGAAAGAAGAAAAAAATTAGGAAAGAACAATGAAAAGTCAAAGAATAATGATGACCATCTTCATGTCTCATGAAACCTTTAGAATAAAATAAATTAAGAATATAAGACATAGGACATTCATGGGGATTTCAAGCTTTGCTCAAAACTTTGTTCTTAATTACTTTGCAAATTTTTTTCTTTATCATTTCTATTGCAATGTCCTCTTTAGAGGACATATTCCAAATTCCCTCTCTTTGCTCACACCCTCTTTTCCAAATTATCTCACATATCTTCTGAAATGTTATATTTTTTTAGGGGACCAAAGTTTGACTTAAAAGTTAATCACCGTTAGATTCCACACGCAATTCTACAGGAAGGTCATTGCCAAAGACTCAGATCACTGTACACACAGTTTATCAGCAGGTATGTCTTAACCTTGACTTAACTAATGCTCACAAAAGTCTTATCTCTGAGTTAATCACCGTTAGATTCCACACGCAATTCTACAGGAAGGTCATTGCCAAAGACTCAGATCACTGTACACACAGTTTATCAGCAGGTATGTCTTAACCTTGACTTAACTAATGCTCACAAAAGTCTTATCTCTGAGCCGGGCGCGGTGGCTCAAGCCTGTAATCCCAGCACTTTGGGAGGCCGAGACGGGCGGATCATGAGGTCAGGAGATGGAGACCATCCTGGCTAACACAGTGAAACCCCGTCTCTACTAAAAAAGACAAAAAACGGCCGGGCGCGGTGGCTCAAGCCTGTAATCCCAGCACTTTGGGAGACCGAGACGGGTGGATCACGAGGTCAGCAGATCGAGACCATCCTGGCTAACATGGTGAAACCCCGTCTCTACTAAAAAATACAAAAAACTAGCCGGGCGAGATGGCGGGCGCCTGTAGTCCCAGCTACTTGGGAGGCTGAGGCAGGAGAATGGCGTGAACCCGGGAGGCGGAGCTTGCAGTGAGCTGAGATCCGGCCACTGCACTCCAGCCTGGGCGGCAGAGCGAGACTCCGCCTCAAAAAAAAAAAAAAGACAAAAAACTAGCCGGGCATGGTGGCGGGCGCCTGTAGTCCCAGCTACTCGGGAGGCTGAGGCAGGAGAATGGCGTAAACCCGGGAGGCGCAGCTTGCAGTGAGCTGAGATCCGGCCACTGCACTCCAGCCTGGGTGACAGAGCGAGACTCTGTCTCAAAAAAAAAAAAAAAGTCTTATCTCTGAAACAGTTTGAGTAGGAAAATCAGTAACAATAATGCTGGATGAAATAGCCTGAATACTAAATGCTGGTTTATGTGAAATGAAATTCTTTAATTTTTCTAAATCTCTGAGAATCACATCATTCTATGATTTAACCCCTAAAATTCTACGAACTTATGAGTCTAGGATTTTATATGGAAGTAACTATGTAACTATGTTTACAAACCACTGTTTCACGTCCCAAATTGTTTTAGATGCTCGATGGCTTATTTTTTTTAAACCATTAATTACATAATTAGTGGACTAATTTAAGAAATAAATAATTCCTCAAACCAAACAGGCTAGACAATTGCAGTCACAGTAATAAAGTACCTAAATTAAAATCAAATGTAATTAAATATATTACAGAGAAAGTAATATGTTGCTAGGCTAGCATTTTTAGTTTATTTATTTATTTTCTTTTTATTTTGAGATGGAGTCTTGCTCTGTCCCCCAGGCTGGAATGCAATGGTACCATCTCAGCTCGCTGCAACCTCTGCCTCCCACGTTCAAGCGATTCTCCTGCCTCAGCCTCCTGAGTAGCTGGGATTACAGGCACATGCCACCACCATGCCCGGCTAATTTTTGTATTTTTAGTAGAGTTGGAGATTCACCGTTTTGGCCAGGCTGGTCTTGAACTCCCAATCTCCAGTGATTTGCTCGCCTCGGCCTCCCAAAGTGCTGGCATTACAAGCGTGAGCCACTGTGCTTGGCCTGCATAATTAGTTTATATTTAAATACAAGTGAAGTAAGGCTACTTAATACATTATTTTGTTTAACATTGCAAAGTAGATTTATTATAATGTATGATATTATTTTATTAATATTTATTTTTTCTTCTTTTTGTTTGGGCAAGGGAGATCAATGTATTTTGGTTTTGACTAAATTTTAAAAAGTAAACATATCAGAAGATAGGCAAACTTTTGATGTAAGGATTATCTGGAGGTGATAACATATACAGATCTTTTCATTTATTAAACAAATATCTACTGGCCACCTCTTGAGATTAATTTAGGTAACAGCTAAATTGAAAAGCATGTGAAATCTAAGTAAAGAGATATCAGGATGTTCTAAAATCCTTAGATATTCGCCAAGCTTGGAAACTATTCAGAAGCCCCGAATCTAAAGGGATTTAATCCTGAAGTTTTTATCTACCCCAAAATAAATCCAAGTTTTAGTCAAGATATACTAACAGATTGGGAATGTAACCAATCTGTTATTAGATTATTGTATTTCTTTAAAAGTTACTCCATTTAACTTTTTTTTTTTTTGAGACAGGGTCTCACTCTGTCGCCCAGGCTTGAGTGCACTGGTGCGATCTCAGCTCACTGCAACCTCTACCTCCCGGGTTCATGCCATTCTCCTGCCTCAGCCTCCCGAGTAGCTGGGACTACAGGCGCCCGCCACCATGCCCGGCTAATTTTTTTGTATTTTTAGTAGAGACGGGGTTTCACTGTGTTGGCCAGGATGGTCTGGATCTCCTGACCTTGTGATCCGCCCACCTCGGCCTCCCAAAGTGCTGGGATTACAGGCGTGAGCCACCACACCCGGCCCTCCATTTTACATTTTGATTTATTTATAAGGCAAAGATGGTTTGGGGGGAAATGTCGGTACTGGTAGTTTAATTTAAAAAAAAAAATTTTTTTTAACATAACAGAATTATTGTTGGTTGTAGCCCTCATTGCTCTCTGAGGATAAATTCTTGTAGCTGGAGAGCCTTCAGTTTACTGGGTGCAGTGATAAAATAAGAAAACTGGGCTGGATGACTGAATTACTCTGCTTAATAGTGCAAGGCTGAAGGGCAGGTGACAAGTTTCCCTTGGAGAAAGTCCTGGAGGAGTAAGAGTGCAGTGAGGCTGTGCTGGTGAGTGTCCCAGAAAAGGTGACTCCTGATGCCTGGGGACCTGAGAGAAGATAGAAAGTAAGAAATACTCGACAGGCCTGGAGGTGAAAGTTTGCATAGTGTGACATGTAACCCCTTGTGATGCCATCATCAGCCTTCAGTAAATCTTTAAGGATATTGAACTGATTGGATTTCTTGGGGAAGTCAATGAATAGGCAGAGTTTATGTCAAGGTTGGCTCCAGGTAGAAATATTCAGCTTAACATAGACAAAAAGGACAGCAGACACATCAGTAACATAACAAAAACAGGCACTAAAAACTGCCAGAATTATTTGTTCAATGCTTTGCCATTTGATTGTGCCTGGGCTTGTGAATCCTAGCAGGCCTATGCAACCTTTCCTGACACAGCAGGCTGCCTGTCTGGAGTATCAACCAAAGTTCACTACAGACACGTTCAGAAATGAAAATATTCCCAAAGCAGACCTCTATGGGTTATTTTATTTATTTGTTTGTTTATTTTTTTGAGATGGAGTTTTGCTCTGTTGCCCAGACTGGAGTGCAGTGGCACAATCTCAACTCACTCCAACCTCTGCCTCCTGGGTTCAAGCAATTCTCCTGCCTCAGCCTCCTGAGTAGTTGGGATCACAGGCACTCACCCCACACCCAGCTAATTATTTGTATTTTTAGTACAGACAAGGTTTCTCCATGTTGACCAGGCTGGTCTCGAACTCCTGACCTCAAGTGATCAGGTCACCTTGGCCTCCCAAAGTGCTGGGATTCCAGGTGTGAGCCAACGTGCCCAGCTCTCTATGGGTTATTTATTAAAGAAATGACATGAACATAATCCTTAGTAGAAGTTTAGGTCTTAACATCAAAATTTGGAGTGCAGTGGTGCAATCATAGCTCACTGTAACCTTGAACTCCTAGGCTCAAGGGATCCTCTGGCCTTAGTTCCTGAGGAGCTGAGACTACAAAAGTGTGCCACCATGCCTGGTTAATTTTTTTTTTTTTGAGATGGAGTTTTGCTCTTTCGCCTAGGCTGGAGTGAAGTAACTCAATCTCTGCTCACTGCAACCTCTGCCCCCTGGGTTCAAGCAATTCTCCTGCCTCAGCCTGTGGAGTAGCTGGGGCTACAGGTGCATGTCACCACACCTGGCTAATTGTTGTGGTTTTAGTAGAAATGGGGTTTCCCCGTGTTGGCCAGGCTGGTCTTGAACTCCTGGCCTCCAGTGATCTGCCCGCCTCAGCCTCCCAAAGTGCTAGGGTTACAGGTGTGAGCCATTGCACCCGGCGGCCTGGTTAATTAAAAAAAAAAAAAAAAAATTGGAGAGATGAGTCTCATCATGTTGACCAGGCTGGTCTTAAACTGGCCTGGCCTCAAATGATTCTCCCTTCTCAGCCTCCCAAAGTACTGAGATTACAGGTGTGAGCCACCGTGCCTGGCCATTGTCACATTTTTAAAAGAAACAATGTTTTTCTACATACAATGCTTCTGTTACATTTTATTATTAAATATCCTAGGATTATTCAGACTGTTCTTTTCTTAAATCAATTAACAAATCTATTATATCATGTATCTAATACTTAATACTAGTGGGAGAATACTGTATTCAAGCTCTTCAATCCTTAATGTCAGTAATTTTCCACTGTAAGTCTGTACTCACTGGGCATACTTGAATGAAGTCCCTATATGCTTTAACAGGAAGTAAAAATCACAAGAAATTTCTGACTCTAGCAGTATTCATTCATTTGCATATTGCTAAGTGATTTGCATTCTAGTTAAGGATGTCATAAATGCATCTCTCATTTACATCACCAAGAGGGGGAAATTAGAGGATGACAGGAATGTATGCAAAAGCACTTTGTAAAGTACCAACAAAATGTAGTCCTCTAGTATCAAGATCAGACAGAAGTTAACAAAGTAGTCTCAGGAATAACCATGCAGCAAAGGAAAATTATTTGCTTATAAAACCAGAATTGTAGGCTGGGTGCGATGGCTCACGCCTGTAATCCTAGCACCTTGGGAGGCTGAGGCAGGTGGATCACCTGAGGTCAGGAGTTTGAGACCAGCCTGACCAACATGTTGAAATGCTGTCTCTAACAAAAATACAAAAATTAGCTGGGCATGGTGGTGCATGCCTATAATCCCAGCTACTCCGGAGGCTGAGGCAGGAGAATCACTTGAACCCAGGAGGCGGAGGTTGCAGCAAGCCAAGATTGAGCCACTGCACTCCAGCCTGGCCAACAGAGCAAGACTCCATCTCAAAAAACAATAAACAAAAAACCAGAATTATAAATAATCAGGTACAGCTATATGCCATATATTATACCTTAAAAATTTGTTTTCTTATATATATAGGGGTGAAGGAATAGTTAAAAAGATTCAATTCATGCTTTAATGTAGTTTGTGTTTTTTTCAGACCCTTTTTATTGATACTATGGTCATTTTCATTTTCCAAGCAGCTATTATTTTGTTATTAATTTCTAATTTTACTGCATTATGATCAGAGAATGTGCTCTATATGTAACCAATTTTGTGTTATCTATTGAGATTTCCTTTGTGGGAAACATTGAAATTGTTGAATTTTTCTCAAACTAGATATATACTTACTTGTCTATTTTTTCTGCCTGGGAATCAGTGTATTTCTTCACATTTTAGACTCTTGTATTTCATTACAGAAAATTATCATCCCATTTTCTACTCTCTCCAGTGTTTCCCTGAGACATGTTAGACATATGTTGGACCTTTTCATTTTCTCTTCCTTATCTCTGAACCACTTTTTAATCTCTTCGCTTTCTTTCCATACTTCATTTTGGGCAAATTCCTCATATGTGTCTTCCAGTTTGCTAATTTTTTTCTTCAGATGTATCTAACATGCTATTTAACATATCTATTAACATTTCCAGGACTATAATTTTCATTTCTAGACAGCCTATGCCTTTTCAAATTTGCCTACTCTTTATTTTCATAGTGTCCTATTGTTTCATTATGTTTTTACTTCCTTTAAAAATCTCTTTACTCATTTTAAGCATATTACTTTAGAGTGTTTGTATTTTGTTTTCATGCTAATTCTCTTGGTTTTTGCCTCCGATGACTTTTTTTTTTTTTTTTTTTTTGAGATGGAGTCTTGCTCTGTCGCCCAGGCTGGAGTGCAGTGGTGCGATCTCAGCTCACTGCAAGCTCCGCCTCCCGGGTTTATGCCATTGTCCCGCCTCAGCCTCCTGAGTAGCTGGGACTACAGGCGCCGCCACCACGCCCGGCTAGCTTTTTGTATTTTTAGTAGAGACGGCATTTCACCATGTTAGCCAGGATGGTCTTGATCTCCTGACCTCGTGATCCACCCGCCTCGGCCCCCCAAAGTGCTGGGATTACAGGCGTGAGCCACCATGCCTGGCCCTGATGACTTTTTTTTAACGGTAGTTTCATTCCCTGTGTACTTTATAATATTTTTTGTGGTAGTTGTTTTGTATTCATCTTCAGTGCTTTAATTTGTTTTTCAGGGAGAGGTTTCTGTTATGGACTGAACTGTGTCCCTCTCCGCAACCCTGTTTATATGTTGAAGCCCGTGCTGGTTAAGTTTATATGTCAACTTGACTGGGCCATGGAATGCCCAGATAGTTGGTTAAACATCATTTCTGGCATGTCCCTGAGGGTGTTTCCAAAAGAGATTAGCATTTGAATTGTGAACTGAGTAAAGTAGATGGCCTTCCCCAAGGTAGACACCATCCAGTTCACTAAGGAACTCAATAGGAAAACCATGAAGGAAGGTTAAATTCTCTCTCTGCTTGATTGCTTAAGCTGGGATATCAACTTCCTGCCCTTGACTCTCCTGGTTCTCAGGCTTTCAGACTTCAACTGGAAACTTTACCATTGGTTCTGTGGCTCTCAGGCCCTTAAACAACACAGTAGGCCTTCCTGGAGTTCCAGCTTACAGAAGGCATATCATGGGACCTCTCAGTCAGCATAATCCCATGAGCCAATGCCTTACAATAAATCACTTTCCACATATATGTATTCATATGAAAATAAATCTCATTATTTATACATATATATTCTGTTGGTTCCGTTTCTTTGGAGAACACAAAAGTACAGAACCCTAACACTTAATGTAACCAGATTTGGAGATAGGGCCCTTAAAGAGATAATTATGGTTAAATGAGGTCATAAGAGTGGGGCTGGGGGTGGGCGCGGTGGCTCACGCCTGTAATCCCACCACTCTGGGAGGCCGAGGCGGGCGGATCACCTGAGGCCGGGAGTTGGAGACCAGCTTGACCAGCATGAATAAACCCCGTCTCTACTAAAATACAAAGTTAGCTGGGAGTGGTGGCACATGCCTGTAAGCCCAGCTACTCGGGAGGCTGAGGCAGGAGAATTTCTTGAACCCGGGAGGTGGAGGTTGCAATGAGCTGAGATCATGCCCTTGCACTCTAGCCTGGGCAACAAGAGCAAAACTCCATCTCAAAAAAAAAAAAAAAAAAAAAGTGGGGCCTTAGTATAGCATGACTGGTACCCTTAGGAAAAGAGAAAGAGAGGCCGGGGTGTGGTGGCTCACACCTCACACCTGTAATCCCAGCACTTTGGGAGGCTGAGACAGGCGGATCACGAGGTCAGGAGTTTGAGAACAGCCTGGCCAATATGGTGAAACCTCGTCTCTATTAAAAATACAAAAATTAGCTGGGCATGGTGGCATGTGCCTATAGTCCCAGCTACTTGGGAAACTGAGGCAGAAGAATCGCTTGAACCCAGGAGGCAGAGGTTGCAGTGAGCCGAGACTGCAGCACTGCACTCCAGCCTAGGCAACAGAGCGAGACTCTGTCTCACAAAAAAAAAAAAAGAAAAGAAAAGAGAAGAGAAAGAAAGAGACATGAGAGATGTGTCTGCTCTGGAAAACGCCATGTGAAGAAGACACAATGAGGTGCCCTCTGTAAGTCAAGAAATGAGTCCTCAGGCGAAATCTAACCTGCTGATACCTTGATCTTGGCTTCTCCAACTTCCAAAATTATGAGAAAATAAGCAAAATAAAATTTTATTGTTTAATCCATCCAGTCTATGGTATTGTGTTATGGCAGCCCTAGCCAATTAATACAGCTTCTGACCTCTATGTTTTGAAAGTGACTTCACAGAGTACTTTCGTATTTGCTTCTATCAGATCCAAAGGTTTCAAAGTCTTTGAACCTATTTTTATGTTAATTTATTTGCTTAGTGTCCTATTCCAAGACAATGGATTTAGGATTAGTTTCCAAGCAAATATTATAAATTCAGACCTCTCAATATGTGGCCCAGTCTGGTATCAGTTTCAGACAATGTCTGAGTTTGTTGTTTTGTTTTATCCATCACTTTCATGACCTGGTAGAAGGAAGGGAGGCTTTTCATGTCATGTGTAGCTGCTGTGTTTGCTTTCTAATTGTGTGCACTAGAAGGAGTAGATATTTTTCTAATACGCCAGAAGTAAATTTGTCTTTGTAGAGCAAGGCCAAAGAAATTATATGAGTTAGTAGCTAATAAATTTGTCACAACCTTTTTTTTAAAAAAAGGTTATGTTGTGGGTAGAAGAATACATTAATTTTAGAATAAATAACCTTCAGTAATGTCATGAAACGGTCATCAGAGATTTTTTTTCCAGATTTAAGGACATCAGTGTGATATATGCAGTGGTTCATGGTTTCAGAGACAATAGATGTATTTTATATATATGTATATACATGCATATATAATACAAACATATAATTATAAGTTATATATGTATGCATATATACATACACATACACACATACATAATTGTAAGTTGAAAAGCAAGAAAAAAGTCTTCATCTTCATGGCTGTATTATAATTGCAAAGTTACTGATACCTTCATGGGCCTTTAACACACCTGCTGTCCATATACCTGTCATTTGCTTTCCTATCATCTATTCAAGCAAGTCTATGCTCCATGTTTATGCTGTTCCTACACACTTAACCAGAGAAGTAATAAATGATAGTCACAATAACCCAAAATGCACAGTATTTAACATGCAGTCAAGTTTCTGAAACCTATTTTTTCCCATTTAAAGCTCTCCTGACTCAAATACATTCTTAATTATTCAAAGTAATTCAATGTTCTCCCTCTTATTCAGCTATCTGAGGTTTGATTAAGATAAATGCATTCAAGAGCCCACAACACCAGACTTCACGCGGGGGGGTGTCAGATGATCTTACCAGTATGTAACCACCAATAAATAGCATGTCCTGGGCACAGGCTGTATGGCTGAGATGTGCATGCTGTGTGTTCCTTGCAGTGTTCTCTCAACAAACTTAGTCTGTGGGAGGAGGAAGGAGAAGCATACTGCTCTCTCTTACTAAGGCATCGTGAATTTCAGTGGTGATGTCTATCATATAGACAGAATATTCTCATGTTTCCTGTAGCCATCTAATAACTGTGACTGTAAGGAAGGAAGGAAGGGATTGAAGGAGACCACTAATAAAGCTCTGATGGAAACCAGGAGACTTCCTGCCTTTCCAGACTGCTCCATTTTGGCTTCAGTCTTACCGGTGTTTCTAGTTGTCCTTAAAGGAGGCCTTGAAACTTTAAATTTGCTTGTTCTTTCCATTTCCATTCCAGAACAAGTGGTTCATATTTTGTTATATTGATGCCATTCAATTTCCTAAAATAATGAGCCTAGCATGGGTGAACTTGATTTTGATAAAAGAAACTCATCAGCGTCTCAGGAGGTGTCACATAGCACACGGAGGTGGCATTTGGCTGTGAGGTTGGAGAGTCTGCCCTTCCAGGCATGCCTCCTATGGTTATGAGTCTTCACTCATCTCAGACTTAGACAAAACAACTTACGCTGTTTGGGTGCAGATTTTTTTTGCTTTTGTTTTTCTTTTTTAGATGGAGTCTTGCTCTGTCACCCAGGCTGGAGTGCAGTGGAGCAATCTCTGCTCACTGCAACTTCCGCCTCCCTGGTTCAAGCGATACTCCTGCCTCAGCCTCCCAAATAGCTGGGATTACAGGCCTGTGCCACCACGCCTGGCTAATTTTTTGTATTTTGTTAGTAGAGACCGGGTTTCACCATGCTGGCGAGGCTGGTCTCGAACTTCTGACCTCGTGATCCACCTGCCTTGGCCTCCCAAAGTGCTGGGATTACTGGCATGAGCCACCAAGCCTGGCCGAGTTCTTCTTAAAATAGTTGTCTGGGCCAGGCACAGTGGCTCACACCTGTAATCTCAGCACTTTGGAAGGCTGAGGTGGATAGATCACCTGAGGTCAGGAGCTCGAAACCAGCCTGGCCAACATGGCCAAACTCTGTCTCTGCTAAATATACAAAAATTAGCTGGGTGTGGTGGAGGGTGCCTGTGATCCCAGTTACTTGGGAGGTCAAGGCGGGAGAATCACTTGAACCTGGGAGGCAGAGGTTGCAGTGAGCCGAGATTGCACTACTGCACTCTAGCCTGGGCAACAGAGTGAGCCCCGTCTCAAAATATAAATAAATAAATAATAAAATAAAACAGTTGTCTGAAGCCTGGCTTCTCAAAGAGTGGCCATGAATCAGCAGCATGGGAATCTCTTGGAGGCTTCTCCAGTACAGCATCTCAGGCCCTGACCCAGAGCCTCTGAATCTGAATCTGCAATGCATCAAGATCCCAGTGATGCACTGATGCACAGGCACATTCGAGTCCGAGAAGCACTGGTGTCGAGTATTGTGCTCTTGACCTAACATAGAGTTACCTCTTTTGGCTCAGTAATTATATCTAAGAACAAGATGGGGGAACAAAAACTCACCTAACATGGCATCTTGTTATTCTATATGAACAACATCAACTCACCTAACATGGCATCCTGGTATTCTATGAGCAATTAGGAATCACAGTAGGATCTCTTCTTCCTTGTATAAGAACACCTAATATTTAAGTCTATAAATGATACAGAAAAATTGTTTCCATTTTGATTTGCTATGAATGCAGTCTTGCTCACAACTGCTAAATTAGAAGCAAAGAACTGTCTCCTTTCAGGTTAATGGGTTTCCCCTCATCAAGCTGTCTTTCTTTAATGTAATCTAGACTTGCCTCCACTTATTTATTTTTTTATAACTGTTCATCTTTTTAATAGGATTATTCATCCTTCCAATATTAACAGCAATTAAACTCACCTCACAGTGCGTCATGTCAAGTCAATCCATGACTCTCAGAATAGGATGATCTTGGTCTTGTCTCAGTAACAAACTTTGACAACCAAAACAAAGCAGCAGGCAAAATACATGAAGAGAATTAACAATAAAGGATCACAGATGACAAGAACTTCTCGAACATCATGGTTGCCTCTGCCTGTTCTACCCACATGGGAACAATGGCGTTCACTCCACTAGGACTATTGAAACTATGACACACCATCTTAAATTATATTTTTCAGAAAAGTTTTAAAAGAAGACTCCCTAAAAGCCTTCAAAACATTAGCATTCTCTTTCCAAATCTAATCTATTTAATTTTATTGGAAAACATTTACATAGCTCATCAGCAGACTTCCTAGTATTGAGTAATATTTAGCATGCTGTAATCATAGGAAAGAGAGATTTAGATTAAATGCTGCTTTTTATTACTATTCAATCATCATAAGTTGTTCCACTTTTTATCTTTTTAGTCAACAGATTTCAAAGGTGGGAAAATATCTTCATTTGCAGACATACCTGTATTTATCTCCTATTATATTTTCCATTAGTGTCTACATGAGATTTATTCCTGGTGATTTCCAACAAAGTAAATGTGAATCTCCTAACACCAGATGCTAATAATAAAGACAAATGCATCCTATCACTTAGAGATGTTATGAGAATAAATTAGATAATATTTACAGGGGAATTTGACCTCACTAGAGATCGTATATACATAAAATGTTTTTGAAACAGCATTTAAATAACAAAAATTTCCATTCAATTGTAGCCAGATTGACTTGACAGTACCAAATTATGTCCTGCGTAAAGAAAAGGGTCCCACTAATATTGATTCCACTGGTTGTGGTAAATGCCAAACACTGACAAGGAATTCCAGGTCTGTGCTGAAACCCTGGTCATCGGTTTGGATGTGTATAAAATGAGCTCTTTGTCTTTCTCTAGACACCTACATTTATTAAACTTGTGATACTGGTAAAGCCTTATATATATTGTGGTTAATTATCAAAATTATTTTTTAACCTCTTTCTACATTTGATAACATGGAAGAACTGTGAGTAGGGAAGACTCACCACATGAAAGTAGTTGATGTGAGGCCGGGTGAGTGGCTCATGCCTGTAATCCCAGCACGCTGGGAGGCCAAGGCGGGTGGATCACATGAGGTCAGGAGTTCGAGACCAGCATGGTCAACACCATGAAACCCTGTCTCTACTAAAAATACAAAAACTAGCCAGGCATGGCAGCACACACCTGTAATCCCAGTCTCTTGGGAGGCTGAGGTACTAGAATTGCTTGAACCTGGGAGGCAGATGTTGCAGTGAGCCAAGACTGCACCACTGTGCCACAGCCTGAGTAACACAGAGAGACCTTGGCTCAAAAAAAAAAAAAAAGAAAAGAAAAAAGAAAAAAGAAAAAGAGAAAGCAGTTGATGTAAAGAGATTTTTAAAACATACATAAAATGTATACACCTGGACAAACTGTTTTCATGTTTATATCATCTAGAACCAAAATGAAGCTTTTGGTGAGACAGTGGGCAGAAAGGGAATCACAGTCATTACAAATTGAGGGCAAAGTTGTCCTCACAGATGTGGGAAGGTCATCAATTAGATTCTTAGTATTGTTTGTGGGGCACTGAAAAGTTCTCATTTCCACATATTTTTCAAACATCCTTCCACACTGTCCCAGAGTCTACTACTTTAAATTCCTCTGAGTTAAACGAAGTAGTTGCATATTCAAGAAGAAAGGCAGGCTGGGCATGGTGGCTCACACCTGTAATCCTAGCACTTTGGGAGGCCAAGGCAGGTGGATCACCCAAGGTCAGGAGTTCAAGACCAGCCTGGCCAACATGGTGAAACTGTCTCTACTAAAAACACAAAAATTAGCTAGGCATGTTGGTGGGTGCCTGTCATCCCAGATACTCGGGAGGCTAAGACAAGAGAATCACTTGAACCCAGGAGGCGGAGGCTGCAGTGAGCAGTGAGCCAAGATCTCACCGCTGCACTCCATCCTGGGCGAGAGAGTGAGATTCCATCTAACACACACACACACACACACACACACACACGAAGAAAGGTAAGAGTAAAAATTGTAGGATGATGAAGATATTCAACAAGGTAATGAACCAACACTTAACTGCATACCTACTATGTGTCATTCACCATTCTATATGCTTTACCAGAACTATCTTGCTTAATTCCCACCCCAACTCTATGAAATAGGTCCTATTATTATCCCAATGTTATAGATGTGGGGACAGGCAGAGAAAGGTTAAGAAGCCTGCCCAAGATTATGCATGGTAGGGCTGAGTTGTCTGACTCTACAGTCCACGCTCCTGCCTCCTTCCATACAAGTGCAGTAGTTAGCACCATCCAACGTATTACCGTGAAAAAACAAACTATACTTTTCAATGTTTAATAGAAAGAAAACTCTGAACATTGAAAATGTTTAGATTGTGCTTGAACAATTGTTGTATTTTTTTTTTAGAAAAGCCAAGACTGTAATATTAGGGCAGCCTCCGCCTTTCTATTTTTAACAGTGCTGGGCTCATGAACAGCCAACGTTCATAGTACAATCACAATGCGGTGAAATTGTTCACCAAGAACAGAGCACTAGATAATATGCCAAAAGGACAGCTCTCTTGTGGAGCCAACAACAGACATTTGGGTGGAAACGAGAAAGGCAACACGGACATGAGTTTAGAGATGGAAATATCAGAAGAGCTTAGATGATATACCGTGAGTAACTGACATCTCTATCATTAACTTTTGCAGTAAGAGGTTACTATGCATTTTTGAATGCAGAATGGCATCTCGATACACACAATGTAAAAAAAGTAAAAAAAAGGCCTTTCAAATTTTCTTCTAATGTCAGAAACATGTGCTGTACATGTTTTTTTGTCTTGTTTTATCTTGTAAAACATATGGAGTTTTGGAAAAAGATGAACTGATATCCCAGTTTCCCCACCCCTAAGAGAATACTGTCATATGATTAAGTGTAAACCTTTCCACAGCAACAGACGTTATATATCAGACATGAACCCTATGTATTTCCCTTGAAGAAAGCTTTAAGGTTCTAACAGACAAATTCAAAATAAAGTCTATGATCCCGTTACCCTGAACCCTGCTTCCCCAATCAGCTCAAGAAAGGATACCTTGACAAATGACTTACCATGGCTTCCTAGAGCTCATTTCTTTGCCTTCCTTTTTCTTTAAATGGCACTTCAACCTTAACAGTTACAAAGGTTTCAAGAGAGAGGACTGGTGCCACCTGAAAAAGAAAGGCCAAAAATCCAATACAATTATGGTTTGCAGATGTTTAGCATTGGGCTTACTGAATAGTATTGAGGCATAGTGGTTTTTCTACTCTGACACTAAAGGCCTTCATTCTTGCCACCCGTCACTGTTTTATTTTGTGTATTTCCACTCTGTGAACATTATATGAACACTGGCTACCCACTTAGCTATAAATCCAAAATAGGTATTTCATAGAGGGGAAAAGGTAGCTTTGGGGACAATATCTTGCGATGTTTTCATAAATACATATCAGGAACATGATAGCAGGCCACTGGAAGTAGTGGTTAACACAGGGGAAAACCAGGCTCATACATATAGTGGCATATGCAAACTAGAATTAGATTCCCAAAACACTTGCCTGCTGCAGAGTGGTTGCCTTCCTTTGCTTACACCAATTAGGCAGGAGGCACTGCCTAGGACTGGAGAGCGAGTCTGCCTGGTGAGTCTATTACGACTCACTATTGTCTGTGTGGGGAGAAGGGTGAGCTGCTCTGTGCGGCTAACATTGTGCTTTGTTTTTAACATGCAGAACTAGGCTTGCAGACGCTATTGATTATGCTTAGGAGAGACGAAGTTAATGATATGTTGTGAGTGTGTGTACTGTATTTCATCCCTATTCAGGTTTTAAATAGCATCCTCTTCCAAATTTTCTACTCCAAAGGTTGCATGTTGAAAAGGGAAACAGATGGTCCAGTTTTATATTTCTTTTCCTTTCGAATTTCTTATGCAGCTCAGGGACCTTGGCCTTCTGGGATCTCAAATGCTATTTCAGCCCATTATACGTATATCAGTTTTGAAACTAAGATGGTATGTAAGAATGATTCAAAATCTACAAGGCCGCAGCCTTAGCTGGCTCTTAATGTGCCGTGCGCTGTTCATTTTAATTGAAAATATTCTAAAAGCAAGATTGATGTGTTTTCTATCCCTCTAAAATAGGAACAGGTTCTGGGCTCATAATTGAGCACTCATAAGCCCCCTTTCCTTATTAACATGCCCTCTCTAATTTGTGCCTCTGTTTGCACAATATAAATGGCCTTTAACAGCCCTTCATTCATACAATGGTCTCAGTAACCCAAAGAAAATTAGTAGCAGGCAAAAGCCTATTTTAACTGACACAGAGACAAAAATGCTAATTACCTTAAAATATTCTCAAGTGTATATCTTTGGCATCCTTCCAGGTAAGGCTCAAAAGTTTTTTGTTTTTTGTTTTTTTCTTTCCTGTTATTTACTAGTAATAGGGGAAGTTGTTTTTGTTTTACATTCAGGCTTATATATAAGTAAGTTTATATGTATAATTTGAAATCTTTTCTTTTGGGTCAAAAGTACTGGTGATAGGTGAGGTGTTTGGTTTGCTTTCTACTTAGTCTTCGGTATACTTGAGAGAGTTGCCCCTTTTGATCATTCATGTGATTGCTGTTTTTGTTAAGGTATGCAGGGATATTTGGATAAAAAGTAGAGTGCCTAAAATGCTGAATTTACTTTATTTAAACATATTAACTACCATATGTTTTAGAGTTTCCTTAGAATTTTTAAAAATATTTCTCTGATAATTAAATCTGTTTGTCCCAGTTTACACTCTGATACACTCCTTCTTCTCAAAACTATTTATTTATTTATTTATTTATTTATTTACACTGGGTTTTGTTGTGTCACCAGGCTGGAGTGCAGTGGCATGAACATGACTCACTGCAGCCTCCACTTCCTGGCCTCAAGTGATCCTCCTGCCTCAGCCTCCCCTGTAGCTGGGAACACTATGGGAGGCATCTGCCATCATGCATGGCTAATTTTTGTATTTTTTGTAGAGGTAGGGGCTCTCTTTGTTGCCCAGGCTGGTCTCAAACTTCTGGGCTCAAGTGATCCTCCTGCCTCAGCCTTCCAAAGTGCTGAGGCTTCAAAAATGATTTTAAAACTAAGGACTCTGATGTACACAATAAGTAATAAAGAAACAAAATTCAAGGCAAGTTATTAAATTATGATACCAGATACGCTGACAATATTTACATAAAGAAAATGAGCTTTTTATTATTTCTGTCCCAAATATTTATTGAAGATTTATTAATTTAGGGGGCATTTTGTTACACTTGCTGTAGAAGAGAATGAATAAGGTGGAAGTGCTCTTCTTCTTAAGGGAGTTTAAAAATCAAGGTTGGGGAAAGAAAAAATATGTACACTGAAAGTTAAATAATGGTACAGAAGTTCAATCACAATGGAAGGTAACAGAATAAAAGAAGTCACAAGACAGTGTAAGGTGAAGTGGCAATTAATGGGAAAAAACAAATAGTGTCTGTTGTCCAGTTTGGAAGGCAGTGGTATGATCCCAACTCACAGCAGCTTTGACCTTTGGGACCCAAGCAATCTTCCAGCCTCAGCCTTAGCTGGAATTACCAGTGTGTGCCACCATGCCCAGCTAATGTTTAAATTTTCTGTAGAGATGTCATCTCACTATGACGCCCAGGCTGGTCTCAAACTCCTGGACTCCAGTGATCCTCCCGACTCAGGCTGCCAAAGTGCTGGGATTGCAGGCATGAGCAACCACACCCAGCCTGACACAGTTTTTATAATGGTTGAAAGACTTGAGTAGATATTTCAACAGAAAAGATAAACGAGGGTCTAATAACCACATATGAAGATGCTCAACTCATTAGTCATGAGGGAGATGCAAATCAAAACCACAGCGAGATACCACGACACACCCACTAGGACGGCTGTCATCAAAAAGCCCAACGATGCCAGGTATTGGTGAGGATGTGGAGAAGCTGGAACTCGTGTACATTGCTGGTGGGAATGTAAAATGATATAGCTACTTGGGATAATAGACTGGCAGTTTCCCTCCCTCCTTCCTTCCTTTTGAGACAGGCTGTTGCCCAGGTTGGAGTGCAGTGGTGCCATCATAGTTCACTGAATCCTCGAGCTCCTGGATTCAAGTGATTTTCCTGTTTCAGCCTCCCATGTAGCTGGGACCCCAGGAGCATGCCACCATGCCTGGCTAATTTTATTTTTTTGCGGAGACAGGGTCAAATTACATTGGCCAGCCCAGTCTCGAACTGCTGGCCTCAAGTGAACCTCCTGCCTCAGCCTCCCAAAGCACTGGGATTACAGGCATGAGCTACTGTGTCTGGCTACATTGGTGGTTTCTTAAAAAGTTAAATATCAATTTGCTGTAAACCCAGCAATTAACTGCTAAGAATCTATCCAAGGGAAATGAAAACATATGTTCAAACAAAGATATGTATGTAAATGTTCACAGCAGCATTATTCATTATAGATCCAAACTCAAAATAACCCAAATGTCCATCAGCTGGTGAGTGGACAAAGTGTAATATAGTCCTATAATGAAATACTATTCAGCAATAAAAAGAAACCAAGATTAGTACATGTTTCAATATAGATGAATCTTTAGAAAATATATTAAATGAAAGACACCAGATGCAAAAGACTATATTTATATGACCCTATTCATATGCAATGTCCAGGAAAGGCAAATCTATAGAGGCAGAAAACACATCAGGAATTTCTTGGAGTTTAGAGTGAGCGCAGAGATTAACTGCAAATGGGCATGAGAAAATTTTTAGGGTCTTAAAAATGTCCTGAAATAGAATCTAAAATGAATTCTACGATAGCTACACATCCGTATACATTTACTAAAAATCCTTGAGTTGTATCCTTACAATGAATGATTTTTATGTATACAAATTATACTTCAATAAAGCTGCTGAAGAAAAAACGAACATCACGTGTTCTCATAGGAGAGGACTGACGTGGTCATCTGAACTTTTCATGTTTATTTCAGTGCTGAAATGTAATTCAAACATGTCTTTGTATCAATAAACGTGAATAGTTTTTTCACAGTTTGCAATGTCTTTTACAGCTTTCAAGTTTATTTGATCCCGGCACTAATTCTGTGAGGTAGGTTGAGCAAGTATTACATAACATATAATAAACAGTTTTCTTCTTCCTTTTACCTATGTTCTTAGGAAACTTCAAACACTGTATAGATCATATAATTTGAAAATAAAGGCCATCTTAGATAATACAATCTGAATAAATTGGATAGAAAATATTATCATTGCCCTAAGTACCCCAGATGCTTTTACAAAGACAAGTATCCTCCACTTGCCAAACAACATTGAAGGTCGTGGAAGCTCCTAGCTGGAGCCTCATTACAAGACATTGTGGGTAGGCTTGGCCAGGGGACCACACCCACAGATCCAACCACTTGTCCATCTTCCTCATTTAAGCCTGTGGTGGTTTCTCACTCTAAAGCATTTGCATTTACAAACATCAAACTGCATGCAATATAATTGTATATACAATTAGTAGCACAATGACTACAATTACAGGAGCTAATATTCCCTGGCAGAAGCAAAGCTGCCAAAAACCAAAATGGAGATTAGTGTATTAATTTGGTTCATAGCAGATTCTTCTCTAGTATTTCTCTTGAAAGCCCCAAAAGAACTTAAACAATTTCAATGTAGCTTGAATCAGAGAATGACATGTTTAAAGAAATGCAGCATTAAGTATCCAATTTGAAAATGTATGTTGGCATACACATAAATAATCTTACAACAGATAAAAGTCATATGAACCTCTCTTTTTTTTTTTTTTTTTTTTTGAGACGGAGTCTTGCTCTGTGCCCCAGGCTGGAGTGCAGCAGCGAGATCTCGGCTCACTGCAAGCTCCGCCCCCCGCGTTCACGCCGTTCTCCTGCCTCAGCCTCCTGAGTAGCTGGGACTACAGGCGTCCGCCACGACGCCCGGCTAGTTTTTTGTATTTTTTACTAGAGACGGGGTTTCACGGTGTTAGCCAGGATGGTCTCGATCTCCTGACCTCCTGATCCGCCTGCCGCGGCCTCCCAAAGTGCTGGGATTACAGGCTTGAGCCACCGCGCCCGGCGAACCTCTCTTATTTTAACTGTACATCCATAACAGGCCGGAATCATAGAACTTGCTATTCAGCCTAAGATTTAATGCTTTGGATTTATGAGAAGATCTGTTTCTGGATGTGTCTCTTCCACAATTTGTGCTTGGGTTTCATGAAAAAAGTATTCGCCAAAGGTGGAAAATATAAAACTCAACTAAACCAAAGTTTCAGCCTTCCTATCTCAGCCTCATATTTGCTAATTTGTATGCTTGCTTATTAACCTCTGCTTTACAAGTAAAGCGTGAATACATTGTGTGCCTCATCACTCTCTGGTTCTCTGCATGACCTGCTATACCTTCGCTCCTGAAATCTTTTTGGTAGGTGACCTGTGATGTGCAAGGACACAGTACAATCGGACACAATCTGTTCTCTTGACCAGCTAAACAAATGTAGGAAAATCCAGCTGATTTCAACCAATAGCTACTTTTGATATTTTCAAGTTGTAACAATTTTATATTAATATATACATTGCAATACACGGATGAGCACGTGCCTTGGGGAGCAAGATCATTGTGTGCTGGTCTGGTATGCACCACTGTGAGCTTGTGAAGTCCCTCAGCCTCCTCAGATGAAAAAAAATCAGGTTTTTGGATGAAATCATCTCTAGAGTTCCAATCATAATTCGACAGTTATTGAGATGCTACTGTTATTCTATAAAATAGAAATATATATCTAAATAATGTCCTCCAGGTCACATGTATTTTGGCCCTTGCATGCCCATTGACCTTTTTTGTACTGCAACGTTTTTTTAAAAATGGAATTTGAAACTTATAGACAAAGAATCCATTATCTGTGTATTGCACTGTCCTAAAATGCCACAAAAGTTACAGCTTGAAAGTAACAATGATAGAAATAAGAACTGGATATTAATTAAATGGTATTTCACAAACACACATCCATGCATACATGCATGCAGTTGTGAGGAAAAGATATGTCATCTCAAACAGTACCTTTCATTTATTTTCTTTTAAATAAGCCTTACTACACCGGCTTTCAAGTTCCTACAGGTCTGGTGTTCCTCTAAGGGGCACTTGTGGCCCTTCAGAGGATGTGGCTCACCAACGCCCCTCCACTGCTCCCTCAACAGCTCTGTTCACATTTGTTTTACTTACTTGGCTTCTGCTTAATATTTTGTTTGGAAAAGAGTCCATGGATAAATGCAGTCTGAAAACCACGGCACAACATAGTGTAAAAGATTTTGCTTAAATGTTGTACTTTATTTTTTTTATTATTATTATTTTTTGAGACAGAGTCTCGCTCTGTCGCCCAGGCTGGAGTGCAGTGGCCGGATCTCAGCTCACTGCAAGCTCTGCCTCCCGGGTTTATGCCATTCTCCTGCCTCAGCCTCCCGAGTAGCTGGGACTACAGGCGCCCGCCACTTCGCCCAGCTAGTTTTTTGTATTTTTTAGTAGAGACGGGTTTTCACCATGTTAGCCAGGATGGTCTCGATCTCCTGACCTCGTGATCCGCCCGTCTCGGCCTCCCAAAATGCTAGGATTACAGGCTTGAGCCACCGCGCCCGGCCAATGTTGTACTTTAAAGAAGTATTTCCTTACACCTACCATTTAAATATGTCATCTTACCAGTGTTACAGCAAAGACCAAAGGCTAGGGTCCAGGCATGGTGGCTCACGCCTGTAATCCCAGCACTTTGGGAGGCTGAGGCAGGCAGGTCACCTGAGGTGAGGAGTTCAAGACTAGCCTGACATGGTGAAATCCCTCTCTACTAAAAATACAAAAATTATCTGGGCATGGCAGTGCATGCCTATAATCCCAGCTACTCAGGAGGCTGTGGCAGGAGAATCACTTGAATCCCGGAGGTGGAGGCTGCAGTGAGCCAAGATCATACCACTGCACTCCAGCCTGGGCAACAGAGCAAGACCCCATTTCAAAAACAAAACAATACACCAAAGGCTAGAACATAATTTTCTATTTATATTTTTTTCCAATACTATAAATGGAAAGTGATATTTAATTTTACAGAGCCCCTGTACAAATAATCAAATATTTTAATAACTATACAAATATTAACATTTGATACACGAGACCTCCTAGATTGCAGCATAATCCTAAGTCTGGATTGATAGGGCGCTAAATGGGAAAATTCCTGTTTAGACAGTTGTAAGATAAGGGAAATGTTCAATGAAACAAGTTTGATGGTCTTGTCATCATAAAACTGATAGATACTTGGCATAATTTAATTTTTGCCAAAGAATTTTGAGAAAAGGAACAATTGGTAGCTTAAATTAATTCCCCCATCAGTTCAATTCATCTATCTCTTATTCTATGAATGGCCCCTTGGTCTGCTGATTATAACAAATTCTTTTCTGCATCATTATTTAAGTAATTAAGAGTTGTTCAGTGGCCCACACCTGTAATCCCAGCACTTTGGGAGGCTGGGGTGGGTGCATCACCTGAGGTCAGGAGTTTGAGACCAGCCTGAACAATATGGTGAAACTCCGTCTTTACTGAAAATACAAAAATTAGCCAGGCGTGGTGGCGCATGCCTGTAATCCCAGCTACTAGGGAGGCTGAGGCAGGAGAGTCGCTTGAACCCAGGAGGCAGAGGATGCAGTGAGCCGAGATTGTACCATTGCACTCCAGCTTGGGCAACAAGAGCAAAACTCTGTCTCAAAAAAAAAAAAAAGTTGTTTTTATTTTATTTATTTATTTTAAGAAACAAGATCTCACTCTGTTGCCTAGCCTGGAGTGCAGTGGTGTAATCACAGCTTACCGCAGCCTCAAACTCCTGGGTTCAATCAATTCTCCCACCTCAACCTCCTGAGTAGCTGGGATGACAGGCACAAGACATCATGCCTGGCTAATTTTTTTATTTTTATTGTAGAGACAGAGTCTTACTATATGGCCCAGGCTGGTCTCTAACTCCTGGTCTCAAGTGATTCTTCTGCCTCAGCCTCCTGAAGCGCTGAGATTACAGGTGTGAGCCACCATGCCTGATTGGTTTTTAATTTGTTTTTAAGGACATATGTCTAGTTTATTTGTAAGGGTTTAAGTAAAGGCTATTTCACTTGGGGTATCATTGATTTTCTAAATTAACTCAGCATAAAAGAGTGAAAACAAAATAAAATATTTGGGTCATTTCCCCTATGACTTTGAATCTATTTACCACCCAGATAGGTTCACTATGTTACTGAGAGACTTAGTAAAATAAAGAACAAATTATTCCAGCCAAAGGATTTTCTTATCTCAGTTCCCTAAAAGTCTGCACTCTTCCCATAATAACAGACGGATTTGATTCCTCGGGAAAATGCTGTGGAGGACACTGAGATAAAGTACTATAAGCACAACCATTCTCTTGAGTAAAGTGGAAAGGGATCCTTCGCTCTAAGCAGAACGTTGATGACGTGATTTGGCTGTGTCCCCACCGAAATCTCACTCTTTTTGTTTTTTGTTTTTTTTTTGAGACAGAGTTTCATTCTTGTTGCCCAGGCTGGAGTGCAATGGCACAATCTTGGCTCACCACAACCTCTGCTTCCCGGGCTCAAGCAATTCTCCTGCCTCAGCCTCCCAAGTAGCTAGGATTACAGGCGTGCACCACCACACCTAGCTAATTTTGTATTTTTAGTAGAGATGGGGTTTCTCCATATTGGTCAGCCTGGTCTCGAACTCCCAACCTCAGGTGACCCGCCCTCCTAGGCCCCCCAAAGTGCTGGGATTACAAGCGTGAACCACAGGGCCCCTGGCCCTTCTTTTTTTCTTCTTTTTGTGAGATGGTCTCTTGCAGCAACCTTAAGAGAACTTCCTTCTATTGCTCTACATTCCCGCCTGTGTCTCAGACCCTATATACAAAATCCCAGGGTCTCTGCATTGTCCCTGGGGAGACAATCAGCACCAGCTGGAAAATGACACCAAATGTCACCTCTGCAGCCAGTATTCAAAAGCATGTTAGTTGCTACAGCGGCAGGGGATATGCAGGCAGACATTGTTCAGATAAAAAAACAATAATTTCCCTCTCTGTTAATATAATTTTAAAAATCTTTAAAACAACTATTTTGCTGGAAATGTAAAAACCTGAAAGCCAGGACAAAACATGATTCCACATAAAGATAAGAGAAACAGAAAAGTAAGAATTAGGCCGGGTGCGGTGGCGTACGCCTGTAATCCCAGCACTTTGGGAGACCTATGTGGGTGGATCACTTGAGGTCAGGAGGTCGAGACCACCTGGCCAACATGGTGAAATTGCGTCTCTACTAAAAATACAAAAATTAGCTGGGCGTGGTGGCAGGCGTCTGTAATCACAGCTACTTGGAAGTCTGAGGCAGGAGAATCGCTTGAACCTGGGAGGCAGAAGTTGCAGTGAGCCAAGATGGTGCCATGCACTCCAGCCTGGGTGACAGAGTGAGACTCTGTCTCAGAAAAGAAAAACAACAACAACAACAACAACAAAAACCAGTGAGAATTAATTGCTTTTTAAAAGATCAACTTAGATTTGTTCAGAATGTTCGTTTGACTACATAGTATTGTATCACTTTAATCAACATGAAGCATTAGCTTCTCTTCCAGTATCAGCTATCTCAAGATGGGGGTGCAGGGAAGGCGGGGGTGGGGAGGTGTTTCTTTCCAGTCCTGCTGCCCAGAATTCGTGTCGACCCATTTCCTCATTCATGTGCTGGCCAGGAACACTCCGCTGGAACACTCTGAGTTCAGCAACTTGCATAACAAAGACAGGTCGACACCACCTACCTCTGGTGGCAACCTAGCAGGATTGCTCCTGAGAGACGCTGGCATATGCCACAGAGGAGGAGAAAGTTCCACAAACAACCCCGGATCTCTCCACCCAGGTCTCTCTCCACCTGGTTTCTTAAGAGCAGATTGCTCAGCCAACCTTAACAATCCCAGAGGAACGCCAGGGCAAAAGGCTGGGTTCCAAGTACCTTTGCCCTAATTTATTGAGGGCTTTAAAAGTAGAAAATAAAACTTTGAACTCAACTCATCTGAAGCTGTATGATTCAGGTGTGCTACTTGCCTTCGGGGGCACCAGAGATCACTGAAGTTAAAGTGACAAAAAAATTCTGTGAGCTGCAGAACAGAAAAGCGTGTCCAGACCCGACCCAGCTGCTTCTCCTAGCGTATTAACTTGGCAGGAGAAGCACGGAAGTCCCCTGCTCTGCCCTTGTCCTTTTCGAATGGATAGGATTTCCCCTGCTTACGGGGCTCTAATCCCCTCTTCTCTCCGGCCTTCTAGAGTGTGGAGAAAAAGTGCTCTGCTTCAAGAAGAGGGTAGAAAGATGAGGGTGAGAATGGTAGGAAAAGGAGGAAATGAAAATGGCTAGTGAGAAATACTTGGAGAGAAAAATACAAGTCAAGGGTGAAGGCAGTTCTCATTTACATTGCATTGAAATTTGAGTTCAAATAGCTAGTCCCGCAATGAGCTCATCGGCACCACTTTATACAAATATCATAGCCCACATGGGCCTTTTTCCTATCTTGCTAGGGAGATATTCACAGCAACCCCATTCAGCTCTGTGAGGATCCACTGTGTTAATTTTTGTGGCAGTGTCCATGTGGTGCTTCTGCGTAGTAGGTGTTGAATGTAATTCTGAAACTAAGATTCCACTATGACCACCTGCAAAGCAATGTAGTAATATTTCAGCTTAGGTGATATTTAAGGTTAAATGTAGCCCTTTTAGTGACTGGGAAAGCCAGGCCTAAAAAAGGAAGGAGAGATCTTTGGCCTACTCAAAGGGGAGGTGGGCTGCTGTCCCCACCCTCAAGCGGGAGAAGGTTCCAGGCTTTTCCAGAGTGACCTCTCCCTTCTTCCTAGGGAGGGCTCAGAGCAAGGGTTACCTTTGGATGATTTCTTCTTGCTGAATTCAGCTACTAAGCACTTCGCCCGGAAAGGAAGGGCACCTCTGAGCTATTCCTACCGACGCAGTGTGTGCCTGTGTGTGTCTGTGTGCATGTGTGTGGGCATGTGCATGTGCGTGTGTGTTGCCCCGACAGGTCCTGAGGGCAGTGCAGAACCACGCAGCGCGCAGCGGGAGGCCTGCAGCCGCTGGGCGTTTTCCCAGGCTGGCCTGCGGCGCGGCAGACCTCCTGGGCCGGTGCTGGGCGGCTGACACATGCACCAGTTTCGCTGGGCCGGCGCCTCCCCGGGGAGCGGGTGCGGGGCGGGAGAGGTGAGTTAAGCAACAGGGCCCGCCCCGCCCCCGTCCCGGGCAGGCTCTGCTCAGAGGAAGAGTCTGGAACGCCGGCACTGGTGTGTGGCTCCCCCAGGGCGTGTGGTGTGTAAACAAAATTGTTGTCAATCAAGTCGCGTCTTAGAGGCTCCGAGGGAGTCTGTGAGTTCCAGGAGCCCCGCGGTGGATCCCTGTATGGACGCAGAGGCTTTTTGCCGGGCGCACACGCACCCCCAAACCCCACAACGTGGATCTTTACTAATTTCAGGGTTTGCGGCCGCTCAGCTTTAGTCTTTAGTTTCTCTCCTCCACCCTCCGTTTTGATGATCTTTACTGCCCTGTAACCCTACGTTTCCCAGTCGCCAGAGCTGCTGAGACCGCGTGGCCATGAGGTGGAATTTCCCAGCTTTTAAAACCGGAGCTTTTACCCCCAAGACTGTAGTAGGTGGGTCACAGAAAGGACGAGAACATCCCCAAACCCTCCAGCCTTTGAGACAGAGTGTGTGTTTTAAGAGAAGTTAATGACCGGGAGCGGTGGCTCACCCTTTTAATCCTAGCACTTTGGAAGGCCGAGGCGGGTGAATCACCTCAGGTCAGGAGTTCGAGGCCAGCCTGGCCAACATAGCGAAACCATGGCGAAACAACATGGCGAAGTTTTAGTCTCTACTAAAGATACAAAAAATTAGCCGGGCGTGGTGGTGGGCACTTGTAATCCCGGCTACTCAGGAGGGTGAGGCAGGAGAATCGCTTGAACCCGGGAGGCGGAGGTTGCAGTGAGCCGAGATCGCGCCACTGCACTCCAGCCTGAGTGACAGAGAGAGATTCCGTCTAAAAAAAAAAAAAAAAAAGAAGAAAGGAGAGAAGTTAATACATAAAAAAACAAAAAACAAAAAACAAAAAAACGAGAGTGTGGATCCCTTGGAACACCCACCTGCGATCCTTGCGAAGCGGGGTCCTCACCCCGGGGGTGGGCCCTTTGGGGACTGGGTCGCCCCTTATTTCTCCGGAAGAAACAAATATATTTCACTGGGGATGAAATGGTTTCTGTACATAATTTAAATAGTGTTTTGGAGGTCCCAGGCATGCAAAATGCAGCTTGACTTGAAGGTGTAATTCTTCCTAAGGGAAAATATGGAATGCGCCCAGTGTTTTCCTTACCTGCTTTTCAAGCTAGCTTGACTGTGTCACTGACGAAGCTGTTGAACCACGTGCAGATGTGTAATCCAGTCCCTGGCGAGTCGGCCACACTGTGCTGATGGGCTCTGACAAGCCTGGAAGCTGGGCTGAGTCACCCAGGGGCTGCTCTGGTCATAGATTTCCCCCTAAATTTAGAATATGTTGGTAGAATAAAATGACTACCACTTTTTACAGATTCAGTGTCTTCACTATCTCCCTCCTTTAGACATATATTTTTTTTAGGAAGGGAAGCGTTTTGTCTTAATTTTTTCCCTCCAGTGGAGACACTTTGGGTTTTAAACACAATTGAGTAATAATGACAATAAAATATTCTCATTAAAAATCATTTCTGTTTTGGAGAAATTAAATGTTCTGGTTTGGAAATCCTGTTTATGCCAAAAATAAAAACGTAAAAATATTTTTTCAAATTATTCCAAAAGTTTATTGTACCTGCAACTAGTTACATTTTTAGAGACACATTTAAAATAAATTTCATTTTAAAATTTCATTATATGAGTACCACTTTTAAATTATGAAACATTTCAGACATACAGACAAAAACCTACAGAGAATTTTATAATAAACATATGCAGGCTAAGCTGGGGGGATCACTTGAGCCAGGGAGTTTGAAGCTGCTGTGAGCCAGGATTGTGCCACTGCACTCCAGCCTGGGCAACAGAAGGAGACCCTCCCTCAAAAACAACCCAAAACAAACAAACAAACAAAACCCCTATGTAGTCCACTACCTAGCCCAAGAGATAAGGCCTTACAGATGTAATCGAAGCCCCACCACTGATGTGTCCTCCTTCCTAATCTCATTTTCCTTCTTCAAATTCCAGAGATAAACATTACCTTACATTGGGTGTTTATCGTTCCTATGCATTAAAAGTTTTACTACATATGCACAGGTGTATACACATAAACAGTACACCATAAAGTGTTATTTTGCATTTCAAACAATTTTTATATGAACGGTATCATACTGCACTTACATTTCTACAAATGGCAGTTGTATCGCTCCAGCTATATCACAATATTTTTCTGATATATACACATTGATGATAGCAGCTCTGCTGCCGAAGCATCCCTTGTCTAGAATGGCCATGCTTCTGTTGATGGATATAAGTTGTTTACATCTTTTTTTTTTTTTTTCCAGACAGGGTCTTGCTCTGTCATCCAGGCTGGAGTGCGGTGGCATGATCTTGACTCATTGCAGCCTCAACCTCCAGGGCTCAAGTTATTCTCCTATCTCAGCCTCCCAAGCAGCTGGGACCACAGGTGTGCACCATTCCTCCAGGCTAATTATTTTTTATGTTTCTTAGGCTGGTCTCAAACTCCTGGGCTCAGGCAATCCTGTGGCCTCGGCCTCTGGAGTGTTGGGATTATAGACATGAGCCACTGCGCCTGGCCTTGTTTCCACTTTTTCTCTATTATAAACTGTGTTGGTGTGAACCTTCTTGTATGTGTTGCATTGTGCATAAAGACTTTCATCCAGGAGTGGAAATGTTTCAGGATTTTAAGTATACAATCTGCAACTTTATTAGATACTGTCAAATTGTTCTCCAGAGTCACCAGTTTTACATTTTCACTATAGAAACACAAGAAAATACAGATTAGATGAGAAAAGAAAGGAAAAGTCACTTCCCATCTCTACATTCAGAGAAACCCACTTCTAACTACTTCAAAATCTTTTTGGTATATAAACTTCCAGGTTTTTCTGTGCTACACACACACACACACACAGAGACACAGAATCCAGTATACCATATATGTCTCTATATATGTAGATATAAATGCAGCATATCATATATGTATACATGAATACATTATATGTCATATATGTATACATTCTTATATAATATATACACAGAAACATGTATATATGTGCATCTGTAGCTCTGTGTTATGTATATATTTATAATTATTAATGTTTGGGGATCCTATATTTTAAAATTTAATATAACATTAATGTATAATAATACAGTGAACATTTCATCATGTCACTACATAGTCATTTAAAAATACAATTTTAGGCCGGGCGCGGTGGCTGAAGCCTGTAATCCCAGCACTTTGAGAGGCCGAGACGGGCGGATCACGAGGTCAGGAGATCGAGACCATCCTGGCTAACACGGTGAAACCCCGTCTCTACTAAAAAATACAAAAATCTAGCTGGGCGAGGTGGCGGGCGCCTGTAGTCCCAGCTACTCGGGAGGCTGAGGCAGGAGAATGGCGTAAACCCGGGAGGCGGAGCTTGCCGTGAGCTGAGATCCGGCCACTGCACTCCAGCCTGGGTGACAGAGCGAGACTCTGTCTCAAAACAAAACAAAACAATTTTAATGGCTGCAAATGAGTTCAATGTAAGAATATTTCTTTGGTTTATTACTATTCACCTATTAAATATCTAGGTAGTAATTTCTCACTACTATACAAAGTGCTGTGATGAAGTTCAACGTGGTTTTAAACCAAAACTGTTTTTTTGTTTTTTTGAGACAGAGTCTTGCTCTGTTGCCCAGGGTGGAGTGCAGTGGCGCGATCTTGGCTCACTGTAATCTCTGCCTCCCAGGTTCAAGCGATTCTCCTGCCTCAGCCTCCCGAGTAGCTGGGATTACAGGCGCATGCCGCCACAACCAGTTAATTTTTTTTTTTTTGAAACAGAGTTTCGCCCTGTCCCCAGGCTGGAGTGCAGTGGCGCAATCTCGGCTCAGTGCAAGCTCCGCCTTCCGGGTGCACTCCATTCTCCTGCCTCAGTCTCCCGAGTAGCTAGGACTACAGGAGCCCGCCACCATGCCCGGCTAATTTTTTGTATTTTAGTAGAGACAGAGTTTCACCGTGTTGCCCAAGCTGGTCGCCAACTCCTGAGCTCAGGCAATCTGCCCGCCTCGGCCTCCCAGAGTGCTGGGATTATAGGCGTGAGCCACCTCGTCCAGCCTATACTTCACTTTTTTGAGTCTCTACTTACATCATCTGCAGAATGGAACTAACAGAAGTAATAACTAACATTTATTGAAGGCTTGTAAGGAAGCAGCAATTGCTTGGAGTACTTCACATGAATTACTTTAATGCCACATCTGTGTCAAGTGTATACCACTATTACTCCTATTCTACAGATGATTAAGCCAAGGTAGACAGAGCTTCAATCAATTACCCAGATTACAATCAATAACCGGCAGAGCCATGATTCAAACTTGCAGACTCTGCCCTCAGAGCCTGCTGCTCCCTTTTAAAGACATTTTATCACATTTGCTTTCTTTGTTTCTCTCTTTCTCCTTGTCTCTCTCCACATTCCACATGTTGTTTTTTTGTTTTGTTTTGTTTTTTGTTTTTGCTGAACCATTTAAAAATTGTAGACATCTTGACTTTCACTCCTAAATACTTCAGAATTGTCACACAATAAAAGGAACACTAATATCACCTAACCGTAACATACAGTCCATTGTGTGTGTGTGTGTGTGTGTGTACATATGTCTCCCAGAAATAGAATACCTGGGATAAAGGGCGTGTGCACCACCTTCACTAGGTAATATACATTGCTTTTCAACATGCTTTACCCATTTAGATACCTCCCCCCATACCGATCTGTATGAGAGTTTCTGTAGTTTTACGTCCTCATCAACACTTGGTATTGGCAGACTACAAATTTTTGCTAATCTGATGGGGTGTGAAATGGTGTCCCATTGTGGCTTTAATTTACACTTTCCTGATTATTTATGAGGTTGAACTTATGAGACTATTCTTTTTTCCCTCTTATGTGAAATGCCTGTTCATTTCTTTTACCCATTAAAAAAAATGGTTTGTTTGTCTTGAAGGCTTTTCTTTTTAAGATGAAAACTGGCATTACGAATTCTTACTGTAACCTCTGGTTACTCAATGGCTTGGCATCACAAATAAATAAATGGTCCATGGAGAATGAAGCTGAAAATAGAGGAATGCTTTCCTAAAAGTGATTACTTGGAAATTTGGATTTCAGAGGTGGAAATGAAGCATACAGCTTCATGCTGAATAGCAAAATATACCAATACTTACAAAATTTCACAAGATAAGTAACAGAAATAGCAGCAGTGCTATATTTAAGTAAGAGAGATGAGTTGAATTCCATGCCCTATTTCCCACCTGTCCTATTTCCAGGCATTAAAATCTAAGTCATGAGGATGGTTGTAAGGATGAACTCCAAGTGCGTCTTCTGCCTTTGTACCTGTCCTTTAGACAGTGAGGGGACTTCAGTCATTAGAGCTGAAGGCGCTCCATTTTCACCTGCACTGAGCACTGAAAATCAATAGTAGGACCGTTTAATAATGCTCCAAAGGCTTGAAAAGAGCCTGTTAAGAGAGGCTTAAGCCAAAATAAAGGAACTTCAGAGTAAGGTGTTCTTGTATTTGTTGTTATTTTCCTTTGACTTAAAGAGAACTATTTGTAGCCCTGTACCCCTGTGGCTAGAATAGAATTCAGCCAAGGCTGTTAATCCAGATTTTTCAGATAGTACAGAAGATAAGATATATCGCTTATTCATGTGGTGGTGTTAGGAAATTTGAAAGAAATAAAGTATGATGAATCGCTTTTCAGCATATAAATGTTAAGATTTGTACTTGAAAGTACAAATCACTTTACAGTGATTTATAGCATTTACTGTTGCTTATCTAAGTGACTATGGAAAATAGAACTGTTCTTACAGATGGGGTAAAATGCACTGTTTGCCACACTGTCTCTCATTAGCTGTAAGTCTTTGATGCTGTTTCTACCATTTCAAATATAAGATCTGGAAATTGAAGAAGTTATTGTGCTTCATTTTCTATTGGGTCTATCCAGGTAATAAACTCCCTTTAAAAATGACTTTACACTGTATCCTGATTGAGATGAGTATATAGTTTCATCAAAATTAACAGAATTGTATATTTAAAGTATGTACATTTTATAATACGTAAATTATACCTCAATAAGAAAAGAGTATTGGGGGAAAAATGCCATTTCAGAATCTCCCTCTTGCTGGAATGGTTGAGGTCATATAGTCTGGTAGTCCTCAAAGTACTCATAGTACCCTTCTGTAGTGTGAAGGGTCTTACAGGCCTGACTCAAGATATATCTGGTGGTCTTGATGTCTGGGTAAAAATCTTTGTCATCACTTTGAAAGAAGACAGAAGAGCAGAAGCTACATTTTTAGCTGCCATAAACTTAATAAAAACCAGTAGCAAAATTTCCCACTGATAATTGATTTGAAAGAGAAGTAATTCAATCCTTCTTTCTCTTGACTCTGGCCAAGGTAAGGGAGAGCCAATACCTGAAGAAGAATTGTGGGAGAGGAAATGTAGCAGAAAGCTATCAAATTCATTCAAATTCTCTTTGCATCCAACTCTTTGCCTTAGTGAGAAATGACAGAGAACAAGTAGGTAAAAGTAGCAATGTGTAGGTAAAAGTAGGTGAGTGATTTAGTTTTACTTTTGAGCTCTTCCTCTTCTTCCTCCCCTTCCTCCTCCCTTTCCTCCTCCTCCTCCTCTTCAGAATACTGGCAAATGGCAGTGGGTGGAGGAACTTCTTTGGCTTGAGGTTTTTAGAATTGGCTCACCCCTTTGATCCTAGCACTTGGGAGGCTGAGGTAGGAGGATCGTTGAGCCCAGGAGGTCGAAACCAGCCTGGCAACATAATGAGATGCCCGTCTCTACAAAACATTTTTAAAAAAATTACTGAGGTGTGGTGGCATGCATCTACAGTCCCAGCTACTCAGGAGGCCAAGGATGGAGGATTTTTTGAGCCCAGGAGGTCTGTGCTGCAATGAGCCATGATCGTACTACTGCACTCTAGCCTCGGAGACAGACAGACACCCTGTCTCAAAAAAAGAAAAGAAAAAAAAAATTGGAAGCATCCTGAGGTTGCTTTTACTTGTTCAACACCGTTTGCAGTTTTTTACCGCCAAATTTTCAGATCACAAAGTTTGAGAACCAGTGATCTAGTGGTGTACCCTTTCGCCTTCAGAAAAGGTCTTTATTAAATTAGTCAAATTATTCTTATTTGTAAATATTTCAAGGATACAAGACTTTTCTAAAATATATACACTAAACTCTATCAAATATTAAAATATCCTAGAGTCACATAGTCGCCCTTCACTCTAATATAAATCTTTTTTTTTTTTTTTTTTGACAGAGTCTCGCTCTGGTGTCTAGGCTGGAGTGCAGTGGTATGATCTTGGCTCAGTACAGCCTCCGCCTCCCAGGTTCAAGCAATTCTCTGCTTCAACCTCCTGAGTAGGTGGGATTACAGGTGCCTGCCACCACGCCCAGCTAATTTTTTGTATTTTTAGTAGAGATGGGGTTTCACTATGTTGGTCAGGCTGGTCTTGAACTCCTGACCTCGTGATCCACCCACCTCGGCCTCCCAAAGTGCTGGGGTTACAGGCGTGAGCCACTGTGCCCTGCCTAGTATTAATCTCCTTTTTGCAAATTAAATCTATTTTCTTTTCCAGTTAGTAGGTCAAAGCCAATACTGGTAACTGAACACAAACGGTTTTTATATCATCTTTTGTAGGTCTTATTTTGTACTTACTCACGCCTTATCTGTTTTTCCGTGCTTTTTAATTTGTGAGGGGGCAGTTTTCTTGAGTGGCCTGTTTGTGTACAATTATTTGTGTTGGACTGAATGGCTCATCATTGATCTTCCTTCCTTCCTCCTCTTCCTCTTCCTCCTCCTTCTTCTCTTTCTTTATTTTTTTGCTTTGTCATTATTAAAAAATGTGAAGGTACTCTGAAACCCCTTTGTACCTGTCTTCAATCTTCCTTCCCTGCAGGAGGGAGCCACTATCTTTCCCATCCATGTTTTTATATTTTTTTCTTTCCTTTTTTTTTTTTTTTTTTTTAGATACAGTGTCTTGCTCTGTTGCTTAGGCTGGAGTGTGGTGGCACAGTTCTGGCTCAGAGCAACCTCCTGGGCTCAAGCAGTTCTCCCATCTCAGCCTCTCAAGTAACTAGGATCACAGGCATGCTCCACCACACTCAGCTAATTTTGTTTATTTTTTGTAGAGACAAGGTCTCACTATGTTGGCCAGGCTGGTCTCAAACTCCTGGACTCAAGTGATCCTCCTGCCTCAGCCTCCCTAAGTACTGGAATTACAGGCATGAGCCACCGTGCCTGGCCTGTTTCTATATTTTTCTTCATATATCTGTCCATGAACAATATTTTATATTGATTTATTTTTAAAAATATGTATGTATTTGTATAACTTATGCATCAGTCAACATATTTTTTAGGCTGTTAATTCAGATGTATTTGGAATTGATTTGGATTTTGTATTTCTGGGTATTTTCCCATTCCTCTCATTCCTGCCTTTCACTGAATTGTCAATATCTCATTGTTATACTTTTATTTTCCTTCTTTTCCCCTCTTTTGGTTAAGAAATTATACATTATAATTCTATTCCTTTAATATTTAGTTTTTAAAATTCTTAAAGAATGTAAAGTTAGTTAATATCTCGCTTCTCCTCCAGACTAATATAGGAAGCTTAGGAATTTTTCATTCAGATTTTCCGCTGCAGTCTTCCATATTGTTGTTGGCTGGTACTCAGCATTATCTTATTTTTAAGGTCCTCTCAAGCTGGTTATCAGTATTTCTTATTGTTCTTTGACAATATATATACAAATTTCTTTATTTACCCTTGGATTTTGTCCTCGACTTCTTCTCTCTGGATTCTGTGGTTTTCTTTTTTTTTTTTTTTTTTTTGAGACGGAGTCTTGCTCTGCCGCCCAGGCTGGAGTGCCGTGGCCGGCTCTCAGCTCACTGCAAGCTCCGCCTCCCGGGTTCTCGCCATTCTCCTGTCTCAGCCTCCCGAGTAGCTGGGACTACAGGCGCCCACCTCGTCGCCCGGCTAGTTTTTTGCATTTTTTAGTAGAGACGGGGTTTCGCCGTATTAGCCAGGATGGTCTCGATCTCCTGACCTCGTGATCCGCCCGTCTCGGCCTCCCAAAGTGCTGGGATTACAGGCTTGAGCCACCGCGCCCGGCCTGTGGTTTTCCTTACTGAAGTAAACCCTTTAGTAGGTCATTTATTTTATTTTATTATTATTTTTGAAGTGGAGTCTCACTCTGTCGCCCAGGCTAGAGTGCAGTGTCATGATCTCTGCTCTCTGCTCACTGCAACCTCTACCTCCTGGGTTCAGTGATTCTCCTGCCTCAGCATCCTGAGTAGCTAGTATTACAGGCGAGCACCACCTTGTGCAGCTAATTTTTGTATTTTTAGTAGAGACGGGGTTCCGCCATGTTGGCCAGGCTGGTCTCAAATGCCTGACCTCAGTTGATCTGCCCACCTGGGCCTCCCAAAGTGCTGGGATTATAGTCGTGAGCCACCGAGCCCAGCCTAGTAGCTCTTTGAGAAAGGGTTATTGGGTGGCTAACTCCCAAGATTGTTGATTTAAAATGTACTTGTTTCATTCTCAGTCCTGAATGAAAATTTGACTGGGTATGGAATGAGCATGATCTAAGATGAGAATTATCTTCCGTTAGCACCATGGGATCCAAAGATGCCATTCATTTCCTACAACCGTCTTTTGAGACTGATGACAAATTTGATGATGGTTTAATTGGATGTTTTTTTGCTTTTTGCTTTTAGGAGATTTGCTTTTGTCCTTTGTTAAGATTTTTCTTCTTATCATTGACATTCTGAAGTTTCATCATAGTGTAACAAATTGTGACATTTTAATTTTTGATTTTTATACCTTAGGGCCTTTGTACGCTTCTGAAATCTGAAGACTTGTTTATATTTTTCTTTAGCTCTGAAAAATTCTCAGCTGTATTACGTAACGTACATAATTGTATGGGCTAGACTTTTATACAACTGGCAGCACAGTAGGTTTGTTTACACCAGCATCACTGCACACACACACACACAGGAGTAGTGCATTGTGCTGCAATGATATGACAGCTATGACTTCACTAGGCAATAGGAATATTTCAGCTCCTTTATAATCTTATGGGACCACCATCATATATGCAGCTCATTGTTAACCGAAACGTCATTACTTGGCTCATGACCCTATGTTAACTGTAATTTGAATTCTACAAAACTGGGATTAAGCTACATTGTCTTCTTGGCCAGTTCACTACAGAGCAGAATCTGGTATAAGGTAATTCATGTTTAGACCTAATCTAGAGAGATTATGTTAACTAAAAGAACAAAGTAGATTCAAAATTTTGGGATGGTACCTATGAGGTAATGTTTGTGCATTTTTTCTGCATTCTGAAAAATTTCCTAAAATCTATCTACTGATTTATGGAGTCTTTCCTCACTTTTCTCTTATCTATTCATTACCCTGTTCATTAAGGTTTTCTTTTTCTTTTCTCTTCTTCTTTTTCTTTTTTTTTTTTTTTAAGAAGGAGTCTCGCTCTGTCGCCCAGGCTGGAGTTTGGTGGCACAGTCTTGGCTCATTGCAACCTCTGCCTCCTGGGTTCAAGCAATTCGAGTGCCTCAGCCTCCTGAGTGGCTGGGATTACAGGTGTGCATCACTATGCTGGACTAGTCTTTGGATTTTTTTTGGTAGAGACAAAGTTTCACCATGTTGGCCAGGCTTGTCTCGAACTCCTGAGCTCAAGTGATCCGCCCACCTCAGTCTCCCAGAGTGCTGGGATTACAAGCATGAGCCACTGCCCCCGGCCCTGTTCATTGAGTTTTTAATTTCAATGACCATATTTTTCATTTATAGAGACTCGATTTTTTTTAAAGTTGTTTCCTCTGTTTTTATATTATTGTTTCCTTTCGTTATAGTTTATATGCCTTTGTGTATACCTTTAGTCACGTTAGAATTAGTTCATAGTCTCTTTTAGAGTGTGCTTGCTTTTATTTGCAGCTCTCTGAGGGCTGATTCTTCCATTTGCTGTGTCTATTAACTCCACCTCATGGTAATTTATTTCTTCATGGGCCTTGTAATTTTTGACTGTGAACTGCCCTTTTATTTTTTTCTTTCCTAGGGGATGTGAAAGTGTTCTTGCGGAATGAGTGTACATTTTTACTGTAGGAGCTCTAGAAGTTTCTCACTTGACTTTTTCTTTCTTTTTTTTTTTTTCTGAGATGGAGTCTCCCTCTGTTGCCCAGGCTGGAGTGCAGTGGCCTGATCTCAGCTTACTGCAACCTCTGCCTCCTGGGTTAAAGCAATTCTCCCACCTCAGCCTCCCCAGTAGCTGGGATTACAGGTGCCCACCACCACGCCCAACTAATATTTGTATTTTTACTAGAGACAGGGTTTTACCATATTGGCCAGGCTGGTTTTGAACTCCTGACCTTGTGATCCACTTGCTTCCCAAAGTGCTAGGATTACAGGCGTGAGCCAGCGTGCCTGGCCAAGTATTTCTTTATAGCAATGCAAGAACGGCCTAATATACCTCCCATCTCCACAGCAGCCCTCATCCGGACTTATTTCAGTTGTGATTTCCACTGGTTCATCCATCAATGGGATTCTGTCTGCTTTTGTGTCTTTCATACATTTTTCAAATTTTCTAATTGGTTGTTGGCACCCTTTTGTGTTTAAGCACTCTCATGGAAGTATGATTTTTTGCCTGTCATCATTTTAATGGGATTTTGGGGAGTAGGCTGAATAAATGTTTATATGCAATTTGCAACCTCGAACCAGAAGCTCCCTATATGTGGTCATGCATCCTATTTGCTTAGCACTGTGCGTGGAACTAAGAAAGATACTAGAGAATACAGCACAAGATACACTCCTTAGTATCAGTGGTGTGCCACAGCCAGCTTGCACCAACTCACAAGAGCTAATTGTTAAAGTCTCAGAAGCTTTGAGATGATTGACTTTACTTTGATACCTTGAAATTGGCTGTGGGAGGAGTGAAATCAGCAAACACATCACCCTCCCCTCCTGAAGGGCTGGCTGTTAAACATTCATCAGCACACCACTGATCTTTACTCTTGAGCAAGTGGCAGCATAGTCATAGTGTTAAGACAACATATACTGGGCAGGTGCGGTGACTCACGCCTGTAATCCCAGGACTTGGGGCTGAGGCTGGCAGATCACTTGAGGTCAGGAGTTTGAGACCAGCCTGGCCAACATGGTGAAACCATGTCTCTAGTAAAAATACAAAAATTAGCCTGGCATGGTGGTACATGCCTGTAATTCCAGCTACTCAGGAGGCTGAGGCAGGAGAATCACGTGAACCCAGGAGGCAGGGGTTGCAGTGAGCCAAGATCGTGCCACTGCACTCTAGCCTGAGTGACACAGCAAGGCTGTGTCTCAAAAAACAAAACAAAACAAAAAACATATACTGAAGAAAAACTAAAAGTGCAAGTAAGCTAGCCCTTGCGTGCCAAGCAGAATAGAACAGATACCCCAACGGCTAAAACATTCAAGAGTTGGGGAAGTTTGGCAAGGTGGGAGCTGTGCATATGGAGCACTTTTGCCCTTAGCAAGATAGAGGATGGGCTCTGAAGCCAGAATTGGAATTCCAGCTTTCGCTTGCTGCTGAGTAATCTGGGAAAATGACTAAATCCCTCTAGTAAGCATAACGACAGCCAACGTTTATTGAATCTTTATTATGGGCAAGCACTGTTCTAGGTGCTTTACATAAATTAACTTAATCTCATCATTTGCAAAATGTTGCTTACCTCACAGGTTTATTCTGAGTACTAAATGAGGTAATTCATGTAAAGACCATGCATAGCAAAACCTCTATAAAGTTAGTTTTTTTAGTGGCAATTTTCTTGTAGAAGGTAAAGCAATTTCAACATTAGAGTTTTCCTACTGGACCTTGAAAGATGAGTGACATTTGACTCGGTAAGGGACTAGCAGAGGATATTTCAGACAAAGAAGAGGTAGGTACCAAAGCACAGAGGGAAGGACAGAGAGGAATGTGGGGAGCTGGTTCTGATGCCAGCCCCGCGGAGAAGGAGGTAAAACGATTGAATGAATTAAAGGGGGCCAGATTGTGGAATCTTCTGTGGTATTTATTTATTTATTTATTTAAAAACAGAGTAAAAGGGTCTTACTCTGTTTCCCAGGCTGGAATGCTGGAGTGCAGTGGTGTGATCATAATTCACTGCAGCCTTGAACTCCTGGGATCAAACCATTCTCCCTCCTCAGCCCGCTGGGACTATGGGCGTGCGCTACCACGCTCAGCTAATTTTTTTTTTTTTTGTAGAGGTGGAGTCTTGTTATGTTGCCAGGTTGGTGTTGAACACTTGGACTCAAGGGATGCTCCCACCTTGGCCTACCAAAGTGCTGGGATTACAGTTTTGAGTCATCGCATGGGGCTTTGTTGTGCGTTCTAAACAGAAAACTTTACATTTTATGTGCCCCAAATAGGGAGCCATTGTAAGTCTTCGAAAAAAGAAATGGTGAAAGCAGGATTTTAGGGATAGGATTCTGGCAGGCTGGTGGTTGTGCAAAATGAATTGGAGAGGGTCAGGGGACAGAGACAGAGGCACGAGGCAGTAACAGTTTGAGGTGGCAGATGTTGCTCAGGCTGGAGTGCAGTGGCACAATCTCGGCTCACTGCAACCTCCACCTCCCCAGTTCAAGCAATTCTCCTGCCTCAGCCTCCCCAGTATCTGGGATTACAGGCACCTCTCACCATGTCCGGCTAATTATTTGCAGTTTTAGTAGAGATGGGTTTTCACCATGTTGGCCAGGCTGGTCTCAAAATCCTGACCTCAAGTCATCTGCCCACCTTGGCCTCACAAAGTGCTGGGATTACAGGTGTGAGCCACCGTGCCTGGCCTTTGGTGCTTTCTTTTTATTAAACAGATGTGAATAAACTTGTTAAGGGTTTGTTTAATTTTATAGCTGGATATCATGGCATCTGTGTCAGTATTTAATCCTATTTTCCTAACTATCTGCAAAATGGTGTTAAATAATTGTTTTATAATGACTTGGGGCTATAATTTCCTTTTAACTTCTGGAGAAGATAAAGGAAGGGGACCAGGGCTCCTGTGTCCACACAGGCTCAGGCTCATGGTAGTGAGCCCCATCGGGAGGATTTGTGTGTAAAAGGGTGATCTTCCTGCGGGGATACCATGCACTGAGCATGCAGACCTCTCACTCATGGGTGTCCTTGACAAAGCTTGCAGGGACTCAGGAGGGCTGTGTGTGGCTCTGTATCAGTGGACTTCTGCCTCATCATTGTGGCAAAAACCAGCTGTGGCAAAGGCCATTGATGACCTACATGTTGCTAAATCCAGTATAGGCTGTTTGCTCCTTATCTTTCTTGAGGTTTGAGCAGTCTCGACACTGTTAAGACTGTTATTTGCTCTGTTTCTTGAAAAATACTCTTGTCTTTAGGGGCTTCTGAGACATCATATTCTCCTGATTCTCTTCTCTCCTTTCTGGCTAGCCCCTCTTAATATAAATAAGTTTATTACCCAGATGTTAAATTTTGGAGCTTCTCAACATTAGTCATGAAATCTCTCCCCTTCACTTTTATACCCAGACAAACTCACCACCACCTATAGCTACCATTACACATCAATGATTCCTAAATTTTTATGTCTAAGCCAGTCTTGGAGTTCTAGATTTGTAGCCAGCTTCCTGCTCAGCATCAGCTGGCTGTGTCAAAGCTATCTCAGATTCCACATGTTCTAAACTAACTTCACGATCTTTTCCCTCAAATATTGTCCTCCTTTAGTTTTAACCATTTCATTATAAGTCACCATCATCCTTGACACCTCCATTTCTCCATCTTCCCTGCCACCCACAAAAGATCCATATATATCACCAAGCCCTAAAAACTCTACCTCCTAAACAGCTTTTGGATATATCTACAGCTTTCTATCTCTATGTTCACCATTGTCCAATTTACCATTATCCTCTATTTGTAAATATAGTAGCTGCCTAAGTGGTTTTCCAGAATCTACTTTAGTTTCCTTTCAGTTTCCTTTCTGAATAGCAGTTATTCATCTTTTTAAAACACAAATTTCATTATTGTCGTGGACTGAATACTTGTTTTCCCCCAAAATTCTTTTGTTAAAAGCTTAATACCCAATGTGATGGTATTTGGAGGTAGGGCCTTTGGGAGGTCATTAGGTCATGAGGGTGAAGCCTGCATGAATGGATTAGTGCCCTTAGAAGAAAACACAGGTGACTTCCACTCTCTCTGCTCTTCACCATGTTAGGACACAAGGAGAAGATAGCCATCTGCAAACCAAGGAGCAGATCCTTACCAGACACGGGATCTGCTGGCACTCTGATCTTGGACTTTCCAGCCTCCAGAACTGCGAGAAACAAATTTCTCTTGTTTATAAGACACCTAGTCTATGCTATTTTGTTATAGCAGCACAAATGGACCGAAACAGTCATGTTCCCCTTAGGCCTTGTAAAACTCTTTGTATTTGTCAGACTAAGTGAGGTAACACTATGGTAACAAATGACCTCAGAAGTCTTATTAGTTTTCAACAAGAACAGTTTATTGCTCATTCATGGTATGTCTGTGGCCCTGCTCCATAGAAACTTTGGAATTCAGGCTGAGGAAGTGGCCTCTATGTAGAACATTGCTGGTCAAAGTAGAGGGAAAAGAGAAAGGGCAACCCACATGCAGGGTCTTAAAGCTTCTGCCCGGAAGGGATACTTATCATTGCTGCCTACATTTCATTGGCTAAAGCAGGTCACATCTTCTGAGTTCGACAGGGAAGGGATGCATGATCCTCCTATCGGGAGGTGCACTGGAGGAAGTGAGACCAGAGTATTTGTTGACCAGTAATACAATTTGTCACAGCTGTCAATGACTTCCTATTGTTTTGAGGATAAAACCCAAAACTCTAACAGGCCTTTAGGGTTCCCAAAAATGGTATTTCTGCTGGACTCTCCAACTTTACCTCTCACCTTTCTATCCCTCATTTTCTGTACCCTAATCATGCTATTCTCTCTTGCTTTGAGCATGCCACACACCCTCTCTTTTCAGCATCCATGAACATGCTGTTTCCTCTATCTATTCTTTTGTCTGTCCTCCCTTCTCCCCTTTATTCTGCTATTTCAAGTCTCAACTCAATCATCTCTTTATCAGAGAAATCTTTCCTGGATTCTCAGAGGCAGGTTCCTTTGTCTTACGCTTGTATAGAATAGTGGTCTTTTCCTTCTGAGTCCTTATCTGAGCTTTGAATGATCAATCCACTAGTGTGATTATGTGATAAATGCTTTCCCTGTCTCTGAGCTCCATGAGAACAGGAATCATGTCTGATTTTGCTCAGCATGCAGCAGAGTGCTTTAAATGTAGTGGATCTTCAGTAAAAGTTAATTGAATGAATGAAAGAGAAGAATGTTGAAATGCCTAAAAGAACTTTTGGAAGAATCGAGGCCCTTTGACTTGGAGAAGAGAATATTCATGTGGAACAGTGAAAAAGCTATGCGTTTATGAAGGGCTTTCTTGGAAAATTGGGGGTAGATTTTTAAAAATTCCTTCAGAGATCGTATTAGGACCAAAGTTTAGAAGTTGGAGATAATGGATCAAATTTTTGTTGACTATAAGAATAGACTTTTCTGACAATGTGACATCAATATTAGAAATGTTACGTTCACAAATCTAATACTGATAGAAATATTCTATATCACATGTATTTCATGAGGCAAAGACTAGATGACCAGATATAGACAATGTCAATGGACATTCTAGGTAGCAGCAGTAGTGGAAGGAAGGCATGATACTTGATCTCTTCAAATATCAAAGGGGTATAATTCTATTACAAAACATAGAGATAGTAAAACAAGGAGACAAGGAAACACAAGGCATCAAATATGAGGCACTATAACTGTGTCTATAGAGTGATCCAGCCCCTAGGCACCGTACTGATGATGCTCCTCTCTTAGCTGGTGATTTTAAAACTTGTTACAAAAAGAATCATTGGATAGGTTATCTCCTAATCTATGCCTTCGTCTATTAATATAATTGTGAAAATTGAATATAGATATATCTCTTTTAGAGGGTTATGGGAGTAGGCAAAGTAGTTTATAAACATGAACAGCCTCAGAAACTAAGACCTCCAACACTATAGCATGTTATGTTAAATAGTGCTTAAGTAATGGTCAACATTTACATACACTACATGAAAACATATATATTAGAGTCACTGTCTAATGCCACAGCATACATATATATTTCTCAAAAAAACTTTCCCTTTTTACACTTTTATAAAAATAACATGGATGATTTCCTTTATATGGTAAAGGAAAATGTAAAAATAATATGGATGAAGTGATTATATAATATCATAATATATTCAATAGTTATAATCAACATTGTAATAAGTATAAGACTGTTTTTCACGCTACCAGTTCAAGAGAGTCACACTACATTGGAATAGCTAAAGGAGTTTTCTTGAAGGAGGGATGCTCAGATGAGTCCCTAGACAATGGGGTAGATTTTAATAGATAGATGGAGGGGAAGAAATGCTGTGAATAGGGCTATCTCATGTTCTAGATATTCTGGGATAGTTTTGATTTCAAATATAATCCAGGTTATGCAAGTAGGGTCATAATTGTTAGAGTGGGTGCCTCTCTTCTGAGTTTGAAACATGGTCAGTATGAACATGAACCGGTGCATGGAAGTGGGAAGAAGATGGCCAAGCAACGAATCATGTGGAGTAGTGAGTATGTGCCTTCTCCCACCCCCCAGTCTCCCGCCATCCCTCCCTATTATATTGTCCTTTCTTCCAACAATAAACCAATGTAACATCCTCCTGTCCCAGAGGTAGGAACATTTACAACTGCTGGAAATGTGATAGAATTAGAAATGTGCAACCAGTCTATGCAATCAGCTGCACAGATTGTGAAACAACAGCCGTGGTTCTATTTGTTCCAAGACAGGATAAAAACTGCAAATCTTTTGTAAGACAGGAACTGAAGCCTAAGAGAAACCCCAGCAGCATTCCCTGTGCTGTGGTACCATTTGGCTTTTGTAATCTCTTCCCTCCTTCTCCCTCCCTGAGTCCCATTTTTTTCAGCCAGTGTCTGCCCAGGGACACAGGGCACAGGTTTTGGAAGGGAGAGCAGTTTGGTGGGATTTTACACACAAACACTGTGGGTGTCTTGTTTTTCTTTTTCTTTCTCCTTGGTTTTTTTTTTTTTTTTTGAGACAGGGTCTCTCTCTGTTGCCCAGTCTGGAGTGCAGTGGTGTGGTCATAGTTCACTACAGCCTCCGTCTCCTGGGATCAAGCAATCCTCCCGCCTCAGCCTCCCAAGTAGCTGGGACTACAGGTATGTGCTACCATAGCTGGCTAATTTTTAAAAATTACTTTTAGATCAGGCATGGTGTCTCATGCCTGTAATCTCAGCACTTTGGGGGGCCGAGCTGGGCGGATCACCTGAGGTCAGGAGTTCGAGACCAGCATGGTGACCAGCATGGTGCTAACCAACATGGTGAAACCACCTCTATACTAAAAATACAAAATAAGCCAGGCATGGTGATGCATGCCTGTAATCCCAGTTACTTGGGAGGCTGAGGCAGGAGAATCACTTGAAACCGGGAGGTGGAGGTTGCAGTGAGCTGAGATCGTGCCATTGCACTCCAGCCTGGGCAATAAGAGTGAAACAATGTCTCAAAAAAAAAAAAAATTACTTTTAGTAGAGTATTTGCTATGTTCACCAGAAGCCTGGCCTCCAACTTTTGGTTTCACATGTTCCTCCTGCCTCAGCCTCCCAAAGTGCTGGGATTACAGGCGTGAGCCACCTTGCCTGGTAGTCTTGTTTTTCTTTGCTGTTACAGTAGCAAGGGCATAGAAATACCATAGAAAAAGGGAGGGTGGGACTCCCATAAAACAAGAGAAACTAAAAGCAAATAGGGATTTCAATTTTTTGTTTCTCCAGATGATGAATAAAATGCTTATGAACAAAGAAAAAGGTGCCTATAGAATACATAAATACATAATAAATATTATGTATTTAATAATATTAGCCTATTTCGATCATTCAGAGGAAGGACATGCTTAGAATGAGAAGGTTATTTGTTAACTTTTCTTGGATATCAGGTCCAAATTTCATAGTAATATCTGAAAAAATATATGTACTTTTTTTAACAGGAATGTTTATGTGGAGATACCTAAATGTTAGAATAGTAACACAAGAGTTCATTGTGTTCATGTTGCTTTTTTGTTGTTGTTGATTCCTACTTAAATTCGCATCATTCTACTATTTTGACCTCAGCAGTCTTGCTTCGATTAAGAAAATTCAGTGTCTGGCACCTACATGGTAAATCACAGCAAGAGATTGGAACTCTAGAGACTGGAACTGTAGCCACGACAGAGGGTGCCGACTCCTGTGGTTCCCATCACACCACAGGATACCATGCGTGGAACTTTATCCACAAACATGCATCTCCCTCCCAGTGTTAGTATGTTTCATCTTCCTCAGGCCTCCCTTTTAGAATTTACTAGATTCCCAAAGTCCTCCTACATCTGCAATATTATCACTACATGTATATCAAATTAAAATAAAGATCTGTGTAAAAGATAAAAGTAACTTTTCCCTCTCTCTCTCTCTTCTGTTGCTGCTGTTTGTTTTCAGTTGATTCAGCTGTCAACTTCAGTCAGGCGCAGCTCTGAACACGTGGTCATAGAATTCATTAGCAGTTAGAAAGGGGCTCTGCTCAGCCCTGAACACACTCATGCGAACAGCTTTTGGAAAAATGTTTAATAAACATCTTGTAGCATTGGTCTGTGCTCTTACAAAGACCAGCCTGTAGGAAATTAATACATATAGCTAATATCTTAATAGATAAATACACTTATTAGGCATATTTAATTTTATGTTTGACTTAGTACCCCCCAAATGATGTTTAAGTTGGTAAGAAGGTCAGACTCACCAAAGCAGAAGGGAAATGAGAGGCATTTGGTCCCAGTAGTACTGGCTTTGGGTGAATGATTTTGCATTTGCTTTTGGATGAATTGTAGAAGTTAGTGGTTCTCCCAGTCACCTCTCTAATTTGATCATAAAGTCAAATGATAATGAAGAAAGTGTTATAGAGATTGTACTAGTTCAAACAGTGAACACAGTCAATATAACTGGTGGAAATGATATTTTAGTGTAAACTCATGTGGCAAAGCTTGGCCTAAACATTGGTTGTTTCTATTTAGAAACATCAGATACAACAGTCCAGACAATACATTTTTATTTGTTTATTTTATTACTCACTTTTTTACTATCTTTTTTTTCCACTTAGTTAATGAAATTATATATTCAAAAACATTTTTTGAGTACCTATATTGTACCAGACAGGATTTACGGTTACTCAATCTTCTCATTTTCTTTCTTTCTTTCTTTTTTTTTTTTTTTGAGACAGGCTGGAGTGCCACAGTAACGTGATCTGGGCTCACTGCAACCTCCGTCTCCCAGGTTCAAGCGATTCTCCTGCCTCAGCCTCCGTAGTAGCTGGAATTACAGGCATGTGCCCCCACACCTGGCTAATTTCTTTGTATTTTTAGTAGAGGCAGCATTTCACCATATTGACTAGGCTAGTCTCACTCCTGACCTCAAGTGATCCACTCGCCCAAAGTGTTGGGATTACAGGTGTGAGCCACTGTGCCCAACCAATCTTCTTATTTTCTGACTCATCTATTTTTCATTCTCTTCTTCCTCCTCCTCTTCCTTTTTCGTCTTTCTTTAAAACCTAAAGCTTTCCTACTTAGATTTGTCTTGATTTTTAAGGTTTTCTTTCATCTCTTGGATGTGGAATTTTCCCATAAAAATCTATTGTTTCCTTGTTCCATCGCTTTTGGAAAGAAGTATCCTTCAACTGGAAAAGTGAAAAATATCCACCAATTTTAAATGTTAAAAATAACTGTGCAAATATATAACTATGTTTTATCTTCAATTATTATGAAATTATTAACTTGGTCATTGATTTGTTTATTTGGCATGAGACCATGCTGTTCAGGGAATTTCTGCCGATTTCAAGAACCATCTTTCTTGCATTTCTTACTTAATGGGACTAAGCAACTTAGCTAAGACTGAAATAATTTTAGCAAATATGAAATTCTACAAGAAAGCATGGCCAACAGAAAGCCTTCATTCACTGTGTTTATGTTGGTACTGATCTTCACATCATGCTGTTAACTCAACATGAAGCTATACTTTTTAAAACAATTCAAGTTCAAGGGCATCCCATTTATAACCAGTCATGTTCCAGGCCTATAAAGCATTTGCAATAACAATCCAAACTGGCATATAAGTTAAAGCTCACCCTAGGCAGCTTAAATTTACACGATGAGCCTAGGACTTGCTCATCTTGTGGCATCGGGAAACACAACCTCATGATCAAGTACAATTCACATCTCACAATTCTAGCAATCGATGTACATGGATACACCATTATATTATTATTAAATCCAATTGCTTTGCAATTAACCCAATATGACACCCATACAAATGATTCAAATAAAGAGCTTCACGTTTCACAGGGAACAATCAATACAGTGAAATCACAGCTACTGACAATGCCAGCAATTTGGCTTGTTACTATAGTGCTACATTTTTCTCAGGTTGACACTACTATTCCCGCTTCTGAATTACAGCTACCATAACTTTCAACCATTGGCAATGCCCACGCCTCACAAAAGCAGAATATTCAAACATGCTTGGCCATTCCTAACCTATGTTAGCTGAGTCATGAAAAGTTACACCCAGCCTAAGACGTGCTAAATCATAATTTAAAAAATTTTCTTTCTTTCCTCCCAAAATAAAATTTGGACTTCTTTTTTCTCTACGAAAATCTCCTTAATGATGGAAAATAAAATTATGAGACTTGTCTATAGATTAAATAAGTTCTTAGGGAAAAATGATTCTTGCCCTTCTCCTTGCACAAAACTCTTACAAGGAGATGCCTGAAAGCAAAACCAATCACAAATGTATCTTTCCCAGTTACTATTATTGTTACTCTGTAGCTTTATCATCTCTATTTTAATTAAGTGAAAGCACTTTACAGTTATAATGTGATCAAAACCAACCTTTTAAAAACATTACAACCTTCATTTTATGTCACCCTCTTTTGGCAGATTTTGCCAGTGTATGTGTTTGTCAGACAACGTGGCTTTCAGCAGTATTTCCCTTCAGCCATCTCTACCGAGTTGCGTGCTGACATTCAATAGATATTTATTGACAGACTATTTGAGTGCTACTTTGTTAAGACCCCATAACTCCTTATTTCAAGTTGACTGAACTTGACCTTATGGAGCATTTAGGACAGGCACTGACCAAAAAATGTATCTTTTCTATGTCTCTATATTGTTTCCAAACAGAGACCAGCTGAGTCAGATATGTTTCTATGAGGCCATTTCCATCTACTAAATGGGGAGAATAGAACATTAAGTATGCAATAAAATGCCTCTGTGTTTTTTTTTAACATACAGTGTGGATGATTGAAAATAATGACTTATTTAATACTCTAATAGAGTCTTCATGAATCATACTGTATATATAACAGTGATGAAAATGTTCAGGTTTGAAATTTCTCCCTTGCCAGAGAGGAAACCATGGGGGTGAGTCATGGTTTTAGTGATGACTGGCCTGGAGAAGTGAAACTGGAAAACTACAGGTTAAAAAAGGAGTGAGGAGTGATTCCTTAACAGGAATGCCATGGTCATAAACTCCAAGAAGGCAAGAGACAGTTCCTTACGCTGCTCACACCTAGGCAGGAACCTGCAGAAGAAGAGCTCCTGGCGGTTCACCTGCAGGAGAGAAATCCCGAAAGCCCAGGAAACCAAACACAACATCTAAAGTCACCTATGGACTGGGAAAAGAAACAGGACTTCTTGCTGGGGGAAGAGAACTGACTGCCTATAAAGGGGAACACAACTGAATGCAGTCACTCAAGTGAACGAAATTCATTTAAGAGCAATTGGATTAGAGATGGAGATTTACATGGATGACTTTAAAGAAGAGAAGCATGCGAGAGACAGGAAGATGCACATCAGTCATTTGCTACAAAACTGTAAACAGCATTGTCAAGTGGGAAAATGGGCCACTAAATTGTAATTAAACTATGACAATAATGATGTAAAATGTGTGCTATGGGCAAAGACTGACTGGGATTACATAGAAATTAACCTAGTTACTGTGCTCATGGTAATGTATTGATGTTATGTGCTTTCCATTATTAAATTGTGTGGTGTGAACGTCAGGGTGGGGGTGGGGAAAGACTATATATAGAGAGTTTAGTGATAAGACCGTGGCACAGGAACCAGGAAGCCATCTTTAAGTTTCACACGGCCACGCCAGCTGTGATTGTAACCTCTTTGAGTCTCAGTGTCCGTATATAGAAAGTGAGAATAAAAACACCTGCCCTGCACTAATAGGGTAGTGAAAGCACTTAGTAAATTTGAAAGTATTATAGGAGATTGTGTGAGGAATGAAGATCAGGGTGCTATCTAGATGAGAGACTTAAGAAGTCCAGACCTCAGAAAGTTATACTGACTCTCTTTTCTTAGCAGTCACTGCAGAAGCTGGAGAACATGTGTTATCTCATTTAATTTTACAATAAAACAAATTATAAACACTTACTGGGCATCTACTAATTGTCTCACTAACCAAGTTTTCCAATACTTTTTATAGAACAATCTTCTTTTCCTCCATTGATCTGAAATGCTCCTTTTATCACACAACTGAGTTTATATTTGAACTCTGCTATTTTACTGCCCACCATTCTGTTTTAATTATTGTAGATAGATGACATTTTTTAATCTGGTAGGTTAACTTTTTATAGTTGTTGTTTTTAGAAATCGAATCCAGGGCAGAGAGGGAGCTATTAAGGAAGATAACCAAGCTTGGATTCAAGGGAGTAACTAACCAGCCCAAGGGCACGCTGCAGTGTAGCAGATTCTTAGAAGACATTCTGGAATCAGAGGAAACTTACTTCAAATCCTGGTGTGTGATTTATCATCCGCATGACCCAACGTATATCACTTAATTTCTTTAACCTCTTTCCTCATCTGCAAACTGAAGACAATACCAGCTACCTCGAAGTGTCCTGATGTGGATTAAAGTACAAAATGGATGTCAATTTCTCTAGGACCATGCCTGGCACCAATCTGTCACATCCTTCCCTCCTTTTGAAAGTGTTCCTACTGGCAGGGACATGGCTTCCCTTTCTTAGGTTTTCTTACATCTGCAAAAAAGGAAGAAGAACAAAGAATGCTCATAGCATTCTGCAAGCTTGTTTCACTGAACGGAGATAGATACATGGTAGCTCTCTAGGGGATTTCAGCTGTGCGTGTGTATTCCCTCCTCCCTGAACATGGCAGACCAGAAGATACCGCATGCCATAAAATTATGAAGGGCACTGTCATTATCCAGCCATGAACATGGGATGTCAAACCAGGTAGGAGTGCTTGGCGGTACATTCCCCTTCAGGGGAAGTGAAAGGGGAAATTGCCCTGGGCCGTGAGAACTGGCTAGGGAACAGGTGCAGAGTGATGGGGCCTCTCTTCTCTGCCAAGTTTGGACTTTAAGTGATTTTGGGGGCAGAACTCACACTGATGTCCTCCCTTTTTGTAGTTTCTTAGAGATTATTAAGTAATATGTAAAAATATTTGATGATTAGAGTGAAGACATATCACATTGGGTCTCAGAGCAACCTTCCACCTCCAGGAGTGGCCAGGATGACTTTGAAGGGATACCTCTGTCATCTTTTCTCCCTAAGTGATGGATGGATAGTCTGATCATGATTAATTTTAATAGAGACCTGATGTGCTGTGAGAGAATCTTGGCCATTCAAATGAAATAGAACCGATAGCCAGCCAGGACAGAAATAATCTCAGTTCTATCTCACCATTGGCTTTAGAACATATTATGTCTAGTTTAGAAGTATTTATGGAGGGCTTCTGTGCCTGGTACTATAGAAGGGATACAAAAGTAGGACCTTGTCTGACATTCTCTGTCTGAATTGGACAGACAAGAAATATAATAAAATGATAATGTACTATCTGTGAGGCCCTGACATATGGTATACACTGAGTTATATGCTCAGTGTGCATTAGCCCTAATTCATTAATTCTTTCCACAAATGTTTCTGGAGTGCCTAGTATGTGCCAGGGATTCTAGCTGCTGGGAGAACCAGAGGGCAGAAGGCAGAGCAAGTCCCTGCCTCTGGGGAACATTCTAGTACTTATAAGCAAATGAGTATATGCGATCTTTTCAGGTAATGATCAATGCTATGAAGAGCCGGGCATGGTGGCTCACGCCTGTAATCCCTGTGCTTTGGGAGGACGAGTCAGGTGGATCACGAGGTTAGGAGATCGAGACCATCGTGGCCAACGTGGTGAAACCCAGTCTCTACCAAAAAAACCCAAAAAAACAAAAAAACAAAAAAACAAAAATTAGTCAGGCATGGTGGTGAGTGCCTGTAATCCCAGCTATCAGGAGGTTAAGAAATGAGAATAGCTTGAACCTGGGAGGTGGAGGTTGCAGTGAGCCAAGATTGCACCACTGCACTCCAGCCTGGTGACAGAGCGAGACTCCCTCTCAAAAAAAAAAAAAAAAAAAAAAAAAAGACAAAAGAAAAGAAAAAAGAAAAACAAGTAGGGTACAGGGTTAGGGGGCATTGGGGCCCAGCTGGGGGATATTTTAGACAGGCCGATGGGGTGACCTGGAAGAATGAAATGAGCTCCAGAGGACAAGGGTCCAGGCAGAGAGAACAGCAAGTATAGAGGCGCTGTGGGAATTCCTGAGGCCAGGGCGGCTGGAATGGGGTGAGGCAGGAGGAGGGGCAGAAGAAGAAACAGGAGAGACAGTAAGTGACTCTGCCGTGTCAGGTCTTGCAGGAAATGACAATCATTGCAGGTTTCATTCTGAGGCCAACGGGCAGCTCTCGGAACATTTTGAAGCAGGAGAGGGTTACCTGGAAACAGACCCTGAGCTGGCGATGCACAGGCAGAAGCCTTGTTCTCCCACCACCAGAAGAACAAGAGAGAAGCAGGGCTGGAAAGAGGGAGAATGTGGGGTGTCTCGACACAGATCCCAACGGATCCTGCCAAAGCTGTGGGGTTGGGAAGACCCTTCAGAGTTTCCTCCAGTTGAGGCAAGAGGGCTGGACCTTATAAACTGGCATCAACCAGTTGCTGTCTCCCAAGAGGGGTCATAGACTTGGCTAAATAGCTTCCTGTAGGAGCGGATGCCTGGAGAGTGACACAGCTGTAGGCTGACAGCAGTCAACACCCCCAGCAGCTAGGGCAGTGGCACCTGAGTCCTAAAGGGTGGCTCTCCACAGAATCTGCTACAGATCTGTTGATGTTTTCATTCTTATAAAAATCCTCTAAGTTAGGTGTTTTTATTCCCATTAGACAGGAGGAAACTGAGGCTCAGGGAGTTTAGACACCCTGTTCAAGGTCATACCTAGGAGATGTTGAATTTGAGACTAGATCTCTCCAAATGCAAAGACCGTATCCTTTAAAAAATTGTGATAAAATATACATAAGTAAAATTTACCCTCTTAACCATATTTCAGTATAAAGTTGGTAGCATTAAGTACATTCACATTGTTGTACAACCACCCCGCTATCCTTGTCCAGCACATTTTTTTTTTTTAAGATATGTAGTCTTGCTATGTTGTCCAGGCTACTCTCGAACTGCTGGGATCAAGTCATCCTCCTGCCTCAGCCTCCTGAGTAGTGAGGATTACTGGAGTGTACCACCACACGCAACTAATTTTTATTTTTTGTGTAGACAGGGTCTCACTATGTTGTCTAGACTAGTCTCAGACTCTTGGGCTCAAGCAACCCTCCTGCCTCAGTCTCTTGAGTAGGTGGGACTACAGATGCATGCTACCTCACTTGGTTTCATCTCCAAAACTTTTTCATCTTGCATAACTGAAACTCGGAATCCGTAAAATAATAACCTCTCATTCTCCCCCCATCTCCCTAGTTCCTGGTAACTAGCATTCTACTGTCTGTCTTTATGAGTTTGACTATTGTAGATACTTCATATAAGTGACATCTCACAGTATTTGTCCTGCGGCTGGCTTATTTCACTTAGTATGTTGCCTTCAAGGCTCATCCATATTGTAGCATGTATGTGAATTTCATTCACCCCTTTATGAATGTAATCCCAGCCTGTACGGCTGTAATCCCATCACTTTGGGATACTGAGGTGGGCAGATCGCCTGAGCTCAGGGGTATTCATTTAGGTTGTTTAGATCAGTTGTGTAACACTAGTCATTGCAATGATAACTCAGTTCAGAAAACACTCAGAGCCTATGATTTTATGGCTGACTCATATTCCATTGTATGGATATCCCACCATTTATCTGTTTATTCACCTGCAGATGGGCATCTGGGTTGTTTCCCCCTGTTGGCTGTTGTGAATAATGTTGCTATCAACACGGGTGTACAAATATCTCTTCATGACCCTGCTTTCAATTATTTGCGGTATATATACCCACAAGTGGGATTGCTGGATCCTATGGTAGTGCTACTTTCAGTTTTTTGAGGAATCATCATAGTGCTTTCCCTGGTGGCTGCACCGTTTCCACTTCCACCAGTATTGCACCAGGGTTCTGGTTTCCACATTTGTGCCAACACTTATTTCTTCTCTCTCTCTCTCTTTGATAATAGCCATCCTAATGGGTGTGAAGTAGTATCTCACTGTGGTTTTGAGACCATGTACTTTTCATGCCACCATGCACCTCTCTGAAGGGAATCAAAAATTTCAAGCTTGCATCCAATCCCACCATTCCACTTGTGGGTGAAAATGGTGACAACACTTAGTCAAGAGAAAAGCTCGCTGGGCGAGGTGGCTCACGCCTGTAATCCCAGCACTATGGGAGACTGAGGTGGGCAGATTGCCTGAGCTCAGGGGTTCAAGACCACCCTAGGCAACATGGTGAAACACCGTCTCTATTAAAATACAAAAAATTAGCCGGGCGTGGTGGTGGGCGCCTGCAGTCCCAGCTACTCGGGAGGCTGAGGCAGCAGAATCGCTTGAGCCCCAGAGATGGAGGTTGAAGTGAGCCAAGATCACACCACTGCACTCCAGCTTAGGCTACAGAGTGAGACTCTGTCTCAAAATAAACAAATAAATAAATAAAAATAAAGACAAAAGCTCAGTTAATCTCCCTGGATTGACAGCGAACTACAGAAGACTACATTCTAAATATCCCCTGAGGCACTCAGACAACTAAAGAACAATACAAAATTTGTCGCTGAATGCTGAATTAGTCTTTAAAGTTTTTGCTCAAGAACATTAAATAGTTTAGAAAACAGTGCTCTTCTCTGGATATTTTAAAATTGATACCTATCATTTTATCATACATTTGAATAGTTATAAACATGTGAATTCCAGCATATTGTAAATGTTGACATTTTAAAAGAAAACTGTGACATCACTCTTTTAAATGCATCTCAATGGAATTCAGATCCCATCAGTTTGTTACCCACCATCATCCATTTAAGAAATACACACGCAAGCTCATCTTCAGCAAGCAAAAATTGTACTCCATTTTCTCTTTGAAATTTCATTTCCATTCTACTTCCCCTTCAGAATTTCATGCTAATGTAATATAATGATAGAAAGTCTTTTACTGAATATCTCGTTGTACTTTTATCTATCAAATATATGTATACAAACTAAAATTTATACACTTTAAAATTCTTGTGACCATAGGCTCTCAGTGTTTTCTGAATTGAGTTATCATTGCAATGACTAGTGTTACACAACTGATCTAAACAACCTAAATGAATACCAAATTTTCATAAATGCTAACATGAAAAGTAAAGTTTTATTGGAAGTTTGCTTTTCTTTTTTTTTCTTTTTGGAGACAGCCTCGCTCTTGTTACCCAGGCTGGAGTGCAATGGCACGATCTCGGCTCACTGCAACCTCCGCCTCCTTGGTTCAAGTGGTTTTCCTGTCTCAGCCTCCCGACTTGCTACTCATTGCTAGATTGCTAGGATGACAGTGTGTGGCATTAGTTCTATTTCTATTTCTATTTCTCATTTCTTAGAGATGAGAAATCCTTGTTCTTAAAAATAAGGAGAGGGGAATGGGAAAAGTTTTGTTGTAAAAATGTCTTTCAGTTTTTGTCTTTTGGGGCAAATAAGTCAAAAATTATCTTTCCATTTCTGTCTTTTGGGGCAAATAATCTTTTCTGACTTATTTGCCCCAAATCACGTGGTAATGTATGATCAAAGATGACTTTTTAATGATCTGTCAGCTGACAACTCTACCAGATCCTCCTTCAGTTTTGTTGAAATCAAAATGTGGGAAACTGTGTGGTTTGCAAAGGCTTTGTTACCCAGTCTGTGAAGGACTGAAGTGTGTTCCTATACACGCATATGTTGATGTCCTAACCTCTAGTACCTCAGAATGGGCCCGTATTTGAAAATAGGGTCATCGTAGGTATAATTGGTTAAGATGAGGTGATTAGGGTAGACCCTAATCCACTATGACTGGTGTTCTTATAAAAAGGCGAAATTTGAACATAGGGACAGACACCTCTAGAGGGAAGATGATGTGCAGAGACACAGGAGGAAGACGGCCATCTCCAAGCCAAGGAGACAGGCCTGGCACAGCTCCTTCCTCAGGGCCCTCAGAAGGAACCAACTCTGCCAACACCTTGATTTTGGACTTCTGGCCTCAGAACTGCGAGACCATAAGTTTCTGTTGTTTAAGCACTGCCACATATGGTCCTTTGTCCAGGCAAACTTAGAGCCACTCACTCCCTTACACCTACACCAATAGTTTCCATTTTTCTTTTATTTGGTATCCAGGAGGGTTTTTTAAAGCCCAGAGCAAGGCATGCCAGGAAGATTGGAAACGTGGGAGAGGGACGCTTCTCTTTTATAAAAAAGTGGAGTAGGAGCCATTGTGAAAGGGGCATGGGTGTTTAATAAAAAGCAGATACTGATTTTGAAGGTCTGCATGTTGCTTTCCTTCAAAATATCCTCGTCTGTGGGCCCCTTTGGAAAGTCTCAGGCCCAGAGGACTAGGTGTGCCTTGTTTGAAGACGGCCGTGCTGAGCCATAAAATACCTACTGAAATTCAGGGGTATGGAAAAGCCTTTGTCCGTGGAGGTGTCAATGACATTTTCGTGGAGGCTATAACATCTAACTGGCCTTGTGTGTAGAATTTTGATTTGTGGCAGAGAGAAGGAAGGACATTCCAGCCAGGGTGGCAACTTGGAAATGGACTTTTGACTAAAGTAGGAGTTGGTAGGGTGGGACCAGTCTTCAGGGGTCCATCAACGATGGGCCTAGGAGCTTGTACGTAGGCACTAGAAAGCATTTCATGAGCAGTGCTACGATGAGAGTGGTGCTTAGGAAGATGAGTCGGGCTGCAATGTGGAGGATGGGTGGGTGTGTGCAGAGCTGGGGCAGGAGCAATCCAGGGGTGTGCTCTACACGCGTGGATCGGTGCAACGGAGCTAGAACGGGGGAGGCAGCTGGGTGTTGGTTGCAACAGAAACGGAAGTCGAATGCCCAGGTCACAGTCAAATTATGTGCCCACTGCTTAATGAGAGGGGCTTTTTGAGAGGGGCTGCCAAGTCCCTGAACTAACTCCCCGTCTTTCCTCTGCTTTTCTGCTGCCTTCTATAGTGGTGGAGGGCTTGAAAGTCTAGAAAGACTAATGATTTCCAGCGAGTCAAGTAGAGGCACAGTGGGGCAAAACTTCTCCGTTATGTGACTGATCCTTTCATTGTCAGGATGAAATGAGTCAATGCGTGTGAAGACACTTGGTTAACTAGAAAGTGCCCTGAAATGTACAGCTGTGGCTCCCCATTACTCACTGTTGCATGCTACTCTTTCTCAGAGGTAGTGAAGAGGTTTTCTGAGTGCCTCACTTCACATGAGCCTTGAGTAACTGAAATCCAGGTAATAGAGACTTCATTGTGCACTGCCTGAGAACTTCCTTGGGCTTATATCGCTCTCCAAATTGGGAAGGTGTGACAATATCCCCTGCTGAGCCCCGCTGGGGAGAAGAGCCACGCATTGCACTTCTGGATCCTCTGAGGTGTCTGGCCTCATGCCCAAACACCCTCAGAGGACTGTTCATTTGCTGTCAGAATCACAAGCCTTCCTGATTAGGTAGTAATGGATACAAAGCTTTCCTATGCCCTGAAAACCAGATTTTTTTTTTTTTTAATGGCCACATGCTCTCCACTCCACAAGCAGGGGAGTCCACAGAGCATCAGAACAACCTGACACACAAGTCTCATTCACACACACACACACACACTCAATACCACTTGCATTTTTATGATCCAGAGAGGATAAGAAAACTGGTTTATTCTAGAAGAAACTGATGATCACCATCCTTAGAGTCATCTCTCTAAATCTCATTCATGCTGTCTGTGACCTGAGGGTCACTGGAACCTTCTGGTGTTCTTAGTTCTCCAGAGGACTCCCTTGGCCATCGTGGTAGAGAGCTTTCCTACTGGCCGTGTGGCTGCTAACTCTGCTAGGACATGAACATTTGGAATTTCTTCCAAGGATGAAAAGGACACGGTAAATAATGTCTCAATGAGTTTTCTTACCTACATTGCCTCTGCCATCTCTTATTCAGAGGTAATATCTCCATTCATATGACTGCCATAAGGCAAATCCAATGGTAGGAAGACAAAGTGGAAGCATCAGATGATCCCCTCAGCATTGACACCTGCTCCCATTTAAGAGATGGGGAGAGAAGCCAGTGTGTGAAATGATAACAGTTCCTGTCATTCCACGTATGCTTAGCAGGTGCCAGGATGTGCCAAACACTTTGGACATGGAACTCATTTTTCCCTCCAACCCTATGGAGTAAGAATGCCAACACCTAGATTTTACAGGGGAAGAGATGGCAAACTGGAGCAGGTAAGTCACTTTTTCAGGGTCATGGAACTAGTAAGTAGCTGTGTCAGTCAGGATGACTTAAACTGGGCTTTGATAACAAAGAGCTCCCAAACATTAGTGGCTTACAATATCAAAGATTTATTCTTCCCTCCTGCTAAATGTCTACTAAGGTCTCTGGAGGCTTCTTCCTCAATCTGGGACCTCGGCAGACACTATTGGGACACTGCTGGTTGTCATGCAAGTGGAAAAGGAGAAGACGGCAAAGTGCTCAATGCTGACACATTACTTCTGTTTATTTTATTGGCCAGAGGCTGTCACATGGTACCTGTAACTTCAGAGGGCCGAGGAAGTACACTTTTGTTATCTGAAAGGGAGAGGAAGAATTTTTGCAGACAGCTCTAATGACCACCACAGTGGTAGAGGAAGGATCTGAGAAGAAAGGCATTTTCTGAAGTCTATGCTCTTCGCTCCTATGAGAGCTTCCACCCATGGAGCCCTGAGCACCTCGTGGGGTCCAAGCACTAAGTGTTTTACAGATATCATTTCTGGTCTTCACAACCACTTGTTAGGCAGATGCTAATATTCCCTTCATTTCGAGATCAGGTTACTGAGGCCCAGACAGGTCTTGAAGTAGCTTGACCCAGATGGTACAGGGAGTAACAAATAGCACGTGTGCAGGCCTCTGATTAGTGTGACTCTGGAGGCTCTCTTATTTTCTTCTTTGCCTTGAGGATTTCCAGTGCCACAGACATCATTTCAGTTTCACAACAGAAAACTTACATACATTTTCACAAGATTAAAACTTTGCTTAATCTTGTGTTCATTTATTTATTGTTTTATTAATTGCTCATTGTAAAAATTCAGGTAATACAGGCATGAAGGAGAAAGCGAAAAATCACTAACAATCAAAACATCAAGAGGGAGCCGCTGCTAACATTTTAAGTATGCCCCTCCAAGTCTGCTCATCTGTAACATGTTTCTTCACATAACAATCGATTGTGAACATCCTTCCAAGAAATACACTGCAGTTTTAATGACTGCATAATATTCTATTGAGTGACTGTGCTACAATTTATTTAAAATTCCTTGATGATCCACATTTATCTTGTTTTCAGTCTCTCCCTGTTGTCTTGTTAATTCTGAGTTCCAGCTCTTTCTAAACAGTGATGTCTAAAATCTTCTGTGTCTCTTATGCTTTCACTGATGAGAAACATTATTATGGTCAAAGATCTTTAATCAAAACACTAGTTCCTCTTTGTTACCTCTTTTCTTTCTTCCTCTTACATAAAGACCCCCCACAAATGGTACTAAATGTTTTGTTCTGGGAGTTTCAGGCCAGGGATTTTCCTTGACATTTCTTTTTTGTTTCATGTAATTTTTCTGAAATTCTCCTATAAACTGTCCTGTTTTTCTTTTTACTTCTGTTTTTGTATATCCACATTCCTTATTTTATTATATATTTGCATGCCCATATTCCGGAACCACCGGAAGCATGTTTTGTGCTTTTCCTGGCTGTTACCTGTATGGCAAGGTATTCAGTGGCTTCCTGGCTTCCTTTTCTATGCCCCCTGAGTAACCTCCTATGTAGATTTACCACTTGCCTACTCATTGTATGTTCCCTGCTTTGCTCATGCTGTTCCCTCAACCTGGAGTGGCCTTTACTGTCATCTGCAGACCAACTAGAGTTGGTCTTCAGAATCCAGCTCAAATGCCTGGCCTTTCACAAAGCACCGTCTGACCCTTTAACTGTTCTTTCCTCTATGCTTGGCAGTATTTTACTATCACCTCCAATATATACTCATTTAGGAGGCATCTATTGAGCACCTATGGTGTGCCCTGGAGGGCTGGGGCAGATGCAAACACCAATTAGCCTTGGTATCCACCCTCTAGGAGCCCGGGGAAATAGGAAGACAGAACTGGAACCCAGCATAGTTCGGGCTGAAATGGAGGTCAGCAGAGACGCCAAGGGAATGACACGGCCACGCCAGCTCTCGCCGGCTTTTCTTTAAGGCATCTTTTCCCTTAGTAAAAGTCAAGATCCTGAGGGAGAAGTGATCCTTTTTAATTCGCCTTTTCGGGACTTTGTGGCAGCGCTTAACGCGCCTTATGCTAATGGCACACGTCGGGGGGCCCCGGCAGAGGACGGGTGGGCGGACCCCAGGCGCAGGTCCAGTCCCATTACCCACATTTCCCGGAGCCCAGTCTACTTTTCACATCTTTCATTCCCCCTGAAATAGATGTTCATTCGCCTCCAGATTTAGAATAGGCGCAATGACTATTTCACGAAAGCCTGGAAAATATGACTTTTCCAGAAATGGCTTAAGTCGGTCATAGATCTTCAGGCTCCTGGCAACTGCGGGACTGGGGTGTGCCCTAATTACATCCATTTCCTCCCAGGCCTGATTGGGAATCTTGCACCGGCATCGCAAGCCCAGCTCCGCGGCCTCCAGGAGCGAGTGAGGGATGCGGGAGAGGGGCTTTTCTTCGGGGCGCGCGTCCCCCCGCCGCCGGCTTCTCCAGCTCCTCGCCGGGCCGCGCTGCCGCCCAAACTCCGCGGCGCCGCCCGCTCCGCGCCCGGCTCCGGCCCAGGTTTTGCTGCCTGCCCGCCGCCGCGCTCGCCGAGCCGGAGGCTGGCGCCGCGGAGGCCGCCGCGGCCGGGGCGTGGGGGCCACACCGCGCACGCGCGCCCGCGGCGTCTGAAGCTCCCTGCGCCCCGACTCCGCGCGGCCGGAACCCTCTTGTCGCCGCCCCTCCCGGAGCCGCCCGGGACCCGGACCCCGCGCGCCCCGCGCCGGGCGGGGACTATTTTCTCTACCCGTGTCCTCTCCTCTCCCCACGCCGGGGAGGAACATTCCTGACTCTCCCCGCCCGGCTGCGTCTGTTCCCGCTCCTCCCCCGCCGCGTGTTTTCCGCCCCAGTAAAGATCGTGCCACACAAATAAGCCTCGAATGCCCTTTGCAGAGCGGGCGGGAGGGCAGCGAGCGCAGAGCCCGAGCGGGCCATTTTCAGGGCGCGTCTCCGGAGCCGCTAAAAGTCTTGTTTTCTCCCAAAAGTGGAAGGTGGGAGGGGGAGCGGGCGTGGGGCCGCTTCCAACTGCTACACACGCTCGAATAGTTGTCAGTAAAATCAAACTGACGTCAGCCCCGGGGAAAAAGATAGGTCTCTTTTGTTCTCATGTTCTCCCCCCGCCCCTTGCGATCAAAGGCAAAAAACATTTTTTTGGAGGTGGGGGGAAGACAAAAAGGGGGAAAAAAATTGCAATGCAGAGAGATAGCTTCCATTAGAGCGCCTGCCCGGGCGATGGGAATGTTTAATGAATGCATCAAGCCTTTTGATCACCCTCGCTCGGTTGGGTTCAGTAGTGCCGGAAGGTTAGTTGCATCTCCTGTGGCTGATCTGAAATTCGATCAGCAGAGGGGGCAAAGAAAAGAAAAGCATTTTAATGGGAATCAATAGAGGATCATAGGTCTTGGAAGGAAATACGTGTTGATTAAAAATGCCACAAGATTAAAAAATGTCCACGACTTGTTTAAAAAGAGAAAAAGAAAAAAACAGGAGAGAAAGGAGAGAGAGAGAGAGGAGAGAGGAGAGGGGGAGGAGGAGGGGAAAAAACCCTTAGCAATCTATTTTCTCTGTGTGTTGCTGCCAGAGAGGCAGTCAGCAGACCAACAGTTTGTGTAATGCTTCAAGCTACAGCGGGCAAATTTAAAGCTGTATGCTCAGAACAACATAATAAATACTTATTGAAAATGCATTTCTATTTCTAAGCGGGGTTCACTCATGCATTATACAAAGCACCTAGGGCTGCAGTAGCGAGACGCAAGGGGACAAATAAGGTGTACTGTGGCTCAAGTTCTTAAAACTAAACTCTCCAGCTTTTAAGTTGACAGCAAGAACATAGACACTTAAAAAATGTGTAAAAAACTAAACTAATAGCTTGAAAGATACCACGGACTTAAATTTTCTGAAACTTAAAGTTGTAATTTAAAAAAAATCTGATAACTGAGGTTGAGGAGAAGGGTAGCTAGGGGAGTTAGTGGTAGATAGCATATTGATTGGGTTACAGAGTGGAAAATTATTGCCCTGTAGGTAGAGAAAGTGATCAACAGTGTGATAAAAACGGTGGAGGGTTTTATGACTATCCATCTACTACAGTGGGAAAGGGAAAAAGGTTTTTAAACTCATTCTTTGACAGAAAAACACAAATATACACCCTGTTGCATAGCCTTTTAGAAAGAAATCAATTTACGTTTTTACATTTTTGCATGTTAAAGAAAGTTTCTTCATTATTGTGGCGGTGGAGCCTTCCTTTCAATAGCCTTTTAGGGGCTCCTCCAGAGCTCCTGCATTCTAGTCCTATCCTTTACTCATCTTCCTTATTTTTACCTTTTCTTTCAATCTCTTTGAAGGACATAAAAAGCGTCAAAGAGGTTTCTCAGGGCAATTTCCATTGGGTGTTCCTAATATTTGATTTCAGTAGTTCAGATAAAGGGGGATCTGTTATATTGGAGGTTTCCTTGTTAAGCTACGAATTATCTTACCTCAATGTTTTTGGTCTCTACTAGACTATAAAATCCTTGAAGGTAGAGGATGTATCTCCTCTGTCATTCATATTTCCAACAATGCCCCTTAGAACAAAACCTTGCACCTGGGAAATAGTAGAGAGAGCTCATTGAGCACTTTGGGTTAATAGCGGCAGATGGCCCATTGGATTTCAGAGAGGAAAAGTCATTGCTGGGTAACCTCAGAGAAGTGACTCAGCTTCTCTGAGCTTCAGGTTCCTCTTCTGTAACGTTTGAATGCTTATATCTACCTAACAGGACTCACTTTTGTGAATGAAATGTTTGTAAAGCACACTGTGTAGTGTGTAATATCTGCACATATATACATATCTATCTAAATATATATACATATATAATGTATCTAAATATATATACATATATAATGTATCTAAATATATATATAAATTTTATGTTCTATTTATCATCTATCTATCTATCTATTTTATTTATTTATTTTTTTGAGACGGAGTCTCATTCTGTCGCCCAGGCTGGAGTGCAGAGGTGTGATCTCGGCTCACTGCAAGCTCTGCCTCCTGGGTTCACACCATTCTCCTGCCTCAGCCTCCTGAGTAGTTGGGACTACAGGCGCCCGTCAGCATGCTCAGCTAATTTTTTGTGTTTTCAGTAGAGACAGGGTTTCACTGTGTTAGCCAGGCTTGTCTCAAACTCCTGACCTCAGGTGATTCACCCACCTCGGCCTCCCAAAGTGCTGGGATTACAGGTGTGAGCCACCGTGCTCAGCCATTATCTATCTGTCTATCTATCTATCTATCTATCTATCTATCTATCTACCTACCTACCTATCTTGTTCTTTCTCCTAAGATTTCTCCCACCCAGAAGCCCTGACTCCTTTATTCACACTCTTGTGTAGTCCCCTCCTTGAATCAGAACTGTAGCTGGATTGATGCTTTATGATGTTCAAGGCTAGATTATAAGAATCTTGCTGCTTCTACTTGGGACTCTTGGAATGCTCACTCTCGGAACATTCCCTACCAGGACCCAGCTGCAATCTTCAGGAATCAGGGATCTCGTGTAGGTGAGATCAGGTGGACAGGTTGATAGTGTGCAATGAACTCCCAGCCAACAGATAACATCAACTGCCAGCCAAGTGAATAGGCCATTTTGGATGGCCAGGCCTGTGGAAACTTCTGGTGACTCCAGCCCCAGCTGTTGTCTGACTGCAATTGCGTGAAATACCCCAAGCAAGAACTGCCCAGCTGTGCTTAGTCAGCCCGTAGAACCATAAGAGGTAATATATAAAGCGTGCAAAAAAAAAAAAAAATTTACAGTAGGTACTAAACCTGCATGTTGAATAAACAGAAATGAAATAAGAGATTGCTTGGCAATCTCTTCCTTACCCCTTCCCTCCTTCCCTTGTTATTCTTTGACATCCCCAGTGGCATGCCAGCCCTTATTCCTGAGGCTGTTAAACTAGCTGTGACTACATTAAAATGGAATTTGGTAAGCCCTTTCCTCAGGAGGCTTAGAGTCCAACTGGGCAAGAAGAAACTTTTCTCAAAAGGGGAAGCCATTCATGCACTGCTAGGTCCTGGCATAGGATAATGATTGTTAAACTATCTATTGTTAAATGAAAGCATTATTTATTTTCTGTAACATGCTGATTGGAGGGAGGAAAAGTTATCTAGGGGTTGAGCTGGCCTTTGCTTATAGGGTTTTTTTTTTTTTTTCAGTTTCTTTCTGATGTAGTTCTACCTTTCCTGGGATGTTCAAAATCTTAGAATTCAGAAGAACAAATTTCTACTGGTTTAGAAGCCACCAAAATGAGAAGATAGAGTATCTTATTTTATTAATTTTGAATTTATGCACTAGCTAATTACTTGGAAGATACATCTTCTTGTTCGTAATACAGTCAGTGCCATTTGGCCCTTGATCAAGTGTAAACACTGATTTTCATGTGGAAGGGCTCAAGCTTGGGCTGCATCTGCCATGCACTTCATTTGCTAGGGCTACGGTGGTCACCAGAGATTTTTCTTCCATCACAGGTGATTCTACCCAAGAATGATTTGAGGAAAAGGGAGATGTGGGCAGGAGACCAATTGGGGTTCACAAATAAACAAAGTGCAACTCATTTTTTTTAATTTTTGAAAGAAGTTCTAAAAATTACTGACTTGTTTTAAAAATTGAATAAATAGGCTGGGCACGGTGGCTCATGCCTGTAATCCCAACACTTTGGGAGGCCAAGGTGGGTGGTTTGCTTGAGTCTAGGAGTTTGAGACCAGCCTGGCCAACATGGTGAAACCCTGTCTTTAATAAAAATACAAAAAAGTTAGCCGAGCATGGTGGCACATGCCTGTAATCCCAGCTACTTTGGTGGCTGAGGCACAAGAATTGCTTGAACCCAGGAGGCAGAGGTTGCAGTGAGCCGAGATAGTGCCATTGCACTCCGGCCTAGGCAACAGAATGAAACTTCATCTAAAAAAAAAACATAATAAAAAAATATTATACATGTAAAGAAAAAAACCTCAAATCTCAACAATAAGAATTTAAAGGCAGAGATGGACATGGAGAAGAGAAAGGTGGGCGCTTTGAGTGTGGAGAGAAGAGGGATAAGTGGCTTGGTGGATCCCAGAATGAGTCTGTGTCACCTGTATATTTATTTGAATTAGGGGTGTAGAGATTCTGGGAATATCTTGAGTTGCATGTTTTTGTATTTTTTCTGACTTTTACAGTAAAATGTTTACATAGGTAAAACACAAAGCCTTTTTTGATTTTGTCGATATGGCTATACATACACGTAATAAGCCCAGTAAAAAATATTTTTCATGAGCAAGTGGGTCAGCTACTCTACATAACTCTTCACAGGACTTTCAAAGATTACATTCTGAATGCAATATTTACAACAACCTTCCAGAACGGAAATTGCATTCCGGAATGCACCAGTTGAGAAGTCTAATATCTTCTGATGAGCTACTGGCTAAAGTTGCATTCCAACCTCTTGCTGCTTTGTCTTGGTTTGTATCATCTCCATGGTGGCTTTTAAGACTTCATTCCAATTGGATTGATTGGGTCCCCAGATCCATCTTTGGCTTTGAGCCTACCTCTTACAATTGACCCGTCTTCAAGAAGCTTGATCCATGTGTTCCATTCATGTAATTCTTCATTCATTCCTTCAACAAACATGGATTATCTGTCTACTATGGGCCAAACACTGTACTAGGGGCTGCGGATACATTGAGGAACAAGTCACCATTGTAGCCTTCCAACAGCTTCCAGGCTTGTGGGAAAGACCCACAGGTACTCAGGGGAACACTGGTAGGGAAACTGGAGTGATTTTGAACACTAAGGAAGCCATCAGAGAAGAGAAAAGTGGGAAGCGTCCTCAGAGAGTCCGAGTTGAGACCTAGATAAATGAATTATCCAGGTGAAGGCCAGGACGTGGGGAAACATAGTAAGAAGAGATATTGGAATTGCAAGTATTTGAGATGTTGTATGGAGGTTCCTGATTTTGCCCTGGAATCTGTAAAGACAACTAGGTGTAGTGATGCTTAAGCTAGTCCTGATTTAAAACAATAATAATGTAAGTAGAGTGATTAATTCAAGACTTGGTCACGTTTTAAGCTATGAGCTTTTTTGCAGACTAAATGTGCTGTGCTTGCACTTATGTCTGTCAGCAATGCTTCTCCTGAATCTGATTGATCCTCTGAAGCCAAGTTTCATCTGTATTAGCTGTGGTAGTAACTGCCATTTTGGAAAAGGGATTTTTTTCTTCTACTTTTATGGTTGCATCTCAGTGCCATTGTGATGTTGATTTTGTTCTATAATCTTAGTTGCTTCCTTTTGTACCTACAAATATTCCAAGATGTTAGTATTTATTTCTAGTTGCAATATTTTAATTTCATTTTATTTTTTTTTATTGTGGTGAAATATACACAACATAAAATTTACCATTTTAATCATTTTAAAGAGTATAGTTCCGGGACATTAAGTACATTTGCATTGTTGTGCAAGCAATAGTCACCATCCATCTCCAGTAATTCCCCATTTCCCCTTCCCCTATCACCTGGCAACCAGAATTCGACTTTTTGTCTCTATTAATTTGACTACTCTGGGTACCTCATATAATCATTTTACATTTTAAACTTTTTGGCAGAATGGCTGTCAGACTTGAAATGTTATTGGAGAAAGATTGTACAGGATGAATTACTGAAAATTTAATGGATTTAAGTGTTCTCCACAAAGTTTTAAAATTTTCTGTGACTGTGTAATGTATTCTGAAGCTGGCTATAGCAGTGTGTCTTAAGTCAGCGTTGATGGGAGAGGTCAAAACTTTTTGCCTGATAAAGACTATTAAACAATTAAGATGACATAATAGCACTACAGGTATAAATTATGTCATGAGATTCTATCTGATTTGATTGGATCTTTCTTCCATATGTAAAATTAAATGTCCTCTAACTGAAAGTCTTATTCAGTATTCCTCAGTACAACCTTGTTAGTAGCTCCCTTAATACATGAAAGAAGATGGTAAACATTGTCATGTATTTTTATAATCATTCATTTTACACATTTCTGAAGATAGTAAAAATAATATTTTGTTTCAGTTACAGATATCTGAGAAACAACACTTTATATTCTAATGTATAAAAATTTCTTAACAGTAAAAGTGACTGAGAAATAAAGACAGAAAACTATAGCTCACATTGTCTCAAACCTTCGTAAAAAATATTTCATAGTAAGATTACAGACATGCTCAGATTATAAATAATTTTATTGCCGAGTTATCCATGTGAAAATTTAATTAATATAAATTATACGTTGCAGTAAAAATGATCTCTATAATGGCCAAATTTTGGCTTTTACAGTCTTTTGCTTTCAATATGATGTCATCTTTGCCAGAATGATCTGAAAAAGGCCTTCACTCTTAGAACTAATTTCTTTATAGGAGTTCTAGTTCTCAGGTTGTAGTAAAGATAGAGGAACCTCATTAATTCTCACTTTGCTAATCCATAAACTCTGTAATTTCCACAAAAATTCAAAATTGCAATAGCAATTACTTTACAGGAAACATTTTATAGCCAGGAGCTCTAGACAAATCTCAAATCACTAAGAATACATTACTTTTGCCAAATATACTACAAGCCATTCACCAGCTATCATAAAATATTATGACTCAACTACATTTATCTAAGTAAACTAGTAAAGCAAATATCACAATTCCAAATTCAGATGTGAAAAAATCATGTGCACATATTCACATATTTCCTTACATTATGTGCGTGTATGTGTGTGTGAGATTGTTATAATGATAGCCCCTAATAATTTGTGAATTACACTTCCCTGTATTCATGTCTCTTTGTTACTCCTTCGAACAAAAGGAGTATTATATTTTTTTCTATTCTTTGACTGCAGGCTGCTCTTGTGACTTGATCTGACCAATGGAATCTGGCAGAAGTGACATTGGATGTCTTCTGAGGCCAGGCTTATAGAGACTAGGGAGCTTCTGCTTTTGGTCTCTTGTTACCCTAAGATTCCCATGCTGTGAACAATTATGCTCACGAAGAAAGGCCTTCTGCAGAGAAAGGCCCAGGTGAGCTCAGTCCTAGTCAACTACCAGCTGACTATACCCAGGCAAGACCAGAAAAGAATTCCTCAGCCAACCTATAGAATCATGACAAATAATAAATTGTGGTTATTTAAAACCATGAAGTTTTAGAGTGTTTTGTATGAGGATGTCCGATTGTTCCAGCACCATTTTTGGAAAAGGCTATTTTTCCTCCGTTGTGTTGCCTTTGCTTTTTGATTATCAGAGAAACTGATAATAGAAATTGTTATCTGACACTAGATGCAAGTGTAGCAAAATCCTAAAACCTGTGACAATGGTTTGGTGACTGGGTGGCAGGTAGAGGTTGTAATAGAAGCTAAAAGTTTGTTAGCAGATGCTGGAAGAACAATGAGGAAATGGCTCCTGTTAAGACTTCAGAAAAATTTAAGGAGGTGCCTAATGGACTCTCTCACCAGATAAAGAATCTTAAGGGCATTGTTTCATAACAACTTGACATGTTCAAAGTAGAGGTATGTCTTGAAAATAATTATAGACATACCTTTTGGGCTTGGAGAGAAACTCTATAAAATTACTAGGAAACCCACAAAGTTTTTTGAGAGTATCATGTTTATGAGAGCACTATCAGCTTGGACTGAAAGGGAAAGAGGGAATTCAAAATTAAAAACAGAATTCTGGACTCCCAACTTTCCACGGGCAGAAAGAAGACTAAGAAAGCTTCTTAGCTGCAAACGTGGGCCATTGTTGGAGATAGATGAAAGGTGTCTCAGAAGGTAAAGCCACAAGGCTAGGGCAGAACCAAGAGCTGGGAAGAATAAGAATGGAGAGAAACAATCTTAGGGAGCAGAATTGGCCCCCAGTAAAGGAACATTCTTTTTTTTTATTTTTGAGATGGAGTCTCGCTCTGTCGCCCAGGCTGGAGTGCAGTGGCATGATATCAGCTCACTACAACCTCTGCCTCCTGGGTTCAAGTGATTCTCCTGCCTCAGCCTCCTGAGTAGCTGGGATTACAGGTGCCTGCCAGCAAGCTCAGCTAAATTTTGTATTTTTAGTAGAAACGAGGTTTCACCATGTTGGTCAGGCTGGTCTCAAACTCCTGACCTCGTGATCCGCCCACCTCGGTCTCCCAAAGTGCCGGGATTACAGGTGTGAGCCACCGTGCCCAGCCTAGGAATATTCTTTATTCCCAGAAGAGAAGGCCTGAAACATGTGCCCAGCTGGGTTTCAAGAGTTGTTATGGGCCAGTGACAGTTCCATGCCTCCCATCCCCTTGTTTTTGAGTGGAAGTATCAATTGTGGTTATCTTATCCCTGTCTTCCCATTGTATATTGGGTGTCTGTGGGGTGGATAATTGTTTTTAGTTCACAGAGCTCTAGATTAAGAGTTGCTACACCAAAGAGTCATTTAGTAGCCTCATCTGCATCATTACTTGATGATTTGCATGAGATCATGGGCTCTGAGCCTGATGCTGGGATTGGATGAGACTTTGGGAATTTGCATGTGAAGGAGATGTGAATCAATGGGGCCGATGGGAAGCTGTGGCATAATAACATTTAAAATAATGGCCCCCATGTTCTTTTTGTGTTCATGCCTTTTGGCAATGTGACTTTGCTGCTCCTCTCATCAAGAGGTGGCATCTAGTTCCTCACTCCTGCAATATGGGCTGGGCGAGTGGACTGGCTTTGACCAGTGGAACGTAATAGTAGCACACTGTCCAGCTTCTGAGGCTAGAGCCTAAAAGGCTTGGAGCCTCTGCTTTTCTGGCTTGGACTTTGGAGGTCACCATGCGGTGAAAAACCTCAACATGAAAGACTGTGTAGAGAGAGAGGGGCGCAGCTATTTCAGCCGACTTAGCAGAGCACAGAACCCAGCTGGTCCACCAGCAGAATATGGTTGGATAAGTCAGCCCAGTGGGAGCAATGGAACTTCCTGGCCAACCCCCAGAATCACAAGTAATAATAATCTGTTGTTATTTTAAACCACTAGATTTTGGGTGTGGCTTGTTATACAGCAGTGGATACCTGGTACGAATTACAATTTGAACTGGTTGTTGTGAATAAAGATTTCCTTAATTATTTTATTTCTTAACTTTTAATTTAATTTAATTTTTTTGAGATGGGATCTTGTTCTGTTGACCAGGCTGGAGTGCAGTGGCGTGATCTCGGCTCACTGCAACCTCTGCCTCCTGGGTTCAAGCAATTATTGTTTTTCAGCCTCCTGAGTAGCTGGGATTACAGGTGCCCGCCACCATGCCCGGTTAAGTTTTGTATTTTTAGTAGAGACAGGGTTTCACCATGTTGGCCAGGCTGGTCTCGAACTCCTGAGCTCAGGCAATCCGCCCACCTCGGCCTCCCAAAGTGCTGGGATTATAGGCGTGAGCCACTGCGCCTGGCCTCCTTAATTATTTTTGCCTGCTTGTAGTAATATAGCTCCTTGATGTGTGGCTTGGTTGATAGTGTGATGTCTTTGGCTGCTGAAAGTTAAGTTAAAGCTGGAAAACCTAAGAAGAAAGGGTCGAGGAAACGTAAAGTGTTACAGGGTCCAAATTTACTTGCTGGGGGCTGTGAGTATAACCTCGGAGACCTGCTGGTATTGCCAAATTAAGCAACAATTTTAGAGTTGACTCCATCTGAGATAAAATCCTAGCTCTGGTACTTATTAACTTTTTTAACAAATTGGTAAATTTTATATTTTAGGGCAGTTTTAGGTTCACAGAAAAATTGAGCTTAAAATACAGAGAGTTTCCATATACGCCGTCCCCATACACGCATACCTTCCCCACTATTGACATCTCCCAACACAGCGGTACATTCGTCACACTTTGTGAACCTACACTGATGTGTTAATATCACCCAAAGTCCATATTTTACATTAGGCTTCAATCTTGGTGTTGTACATCCTGTGGGTTTTGACGTGTGTATAATGACATGCATCCACCATTGTAGTGTTATACAGAAGAGTTTCACTGCTCTAGAATTCCTGTATGCTCTCCTTATTCATCTCTCCCTTCTTCCTAATCCCTGGAAACCATTTTTGTCTTTTTACTGTATAGTTTTTCCTTTCCAGAATATTATGTAGTTGGAATCACACAACTTGTGGCCTTTCAGATTGACTTCTTTCACTTGTAAAATGCATTCAAGGCTGGGCGTGGTGGCTCACACCTGTAATCCCAGCACTTCAGGTGGCAGAGGAGGGCAGATCACGAGGTTAAGAGATTGAGACCCTCCTGGCCAACCTGGTGAAACCCCGTCTCTACTAAAATACAAAAAATTAGCCAGGCATGGTGGTGAGCGCCAGTAGTCCCAGCTACTTGGGAGGCTGAGGCAGGGGAATTGCTTGAATCTGGGAGGCGGAGATTGCAGTGAGCTAAGATCATGCCACTGCACTCCAGCCTGGTGACACAGCGAGACTCCGTCTCAAAAAAAAAAAAAAAAAAAAAAGCATTCAAGCTTCCTTCATATATTTGCTTGGCTTGATAGCTTTTTTTTGTTGTTGTTGCTAAATAATATTCCATTGTCTGGATGCACCACAGTTTGTTTATTTATTTATCTACTGAAGGACATCTTGGTTTCTTCCAAGTTTTGGCAATTATGAATAAAGTTGCTATAAACATGTGCAGGTTTTTGTGAGGGCATAAGTTTTCACTTAATTTGGGTAAATACTAAAGATCGCTAGATCATATGATAAGAGTGTATTTAGTTTTGTGTGAAACTGCCAAACTGTCTTCCAAAGTGGCTGTTTTGCATTTTCATGAGCCAGGAAGGAGAGTTCCCCTTGCTCTACATCATCACCAGCATTTGGTGTTGTCAATGTTTTGGATTTTGGCCCTTTTTTTTTTTTTTTTTTGAGATGGAGTCTCATTTTGTCACCCAGGCTGGAGTGCTGTGGTGTGATCTCGGCTCACTGCAAGCTCTGCCTCCCACGTTCATGCCATTCTCCTGCCTCAGTCTCCCGAGTAGCTGGGACTATAGGTGCCCGCCACCACGCCTGGATAATTTTTTGTATTTTTTAGTAGAGACAGGGTTTCACTCTATTAGCCAGGATGGTCTCAATCTCCTGATCTTGTGATCCGCCTGCCTCAGCCTCCCAGAGTGCTGGGATTATGGTGAGCCCCCATGTCCAGATTTTGGCCATTTTAATAGGTATATAGTGGTATCTCATTTTTATTTTAACTTGCAATACCCTAATGACATGTGATGTTGAACATATTTTCATATGCTTATTTGTCATCTGTATATCTTCTCTGGTGAGTTATCTGTTCAGGCTTTTCACCCATTTTTTAATCAGGTTCTTTTTTATTGTTTAATTTTAAGAGTTCTTTGTGTAGGATAATAGTCCTTCATCAGATGTGTCTTTTGCAGGCCAGGTGTGGTGGCTCACACCTGTAACCCTAGCACTTCAGGAGGCCAAGGTGGGCAGATTGCCTGAGTTCAAAAGTTGAAGACCAGCCTGGGCAACATGGTGAAACCCTGTTTCTACCAAAATATAAAAAATTAGCTGGGTGTGGTGGCATGTGCCTGTAGTCCCAGCTAATTGGGAGACTGAGGCATGAGGATTGCTTGAACCCGGGAGGCAGAGGTTGCAGTGAGATGAGATTGCACCACTGCACTCCGGCCTGGTCGACACAGCGAGACTCTGTCTTGAAAAAAAAAAAAAAAGATTTGTCTTTTGCAAATATTTTCACCCAGTGTGTGGCTTGTCTTTTTATTCTCTTGACATTGTCATTCCCAGAGCAGGAGCTTTACATATTTAAAATTGATATATCATAGTTGTGTACATTTTGGGGTACATGTGATATTTTGATACATATATACAGTGTCAGGGCAATTAGGCAATTGGGATATCCATCACCTCAAACACGTAACTCTTCTCTGTGTTGGGAACATTACAATTCTTCTCTTCTCACTGTTTTCAAATATATAATAAATTATTGTTAACTGTAATTTTCCTAGTATACTATCAAATACTAGAACTTATTTCTTCTATCTAACTATATTTTTGTACTCATTAACCAAATTCCCTTCATTCCTCCCATCCCATTACCCTTCCCATCCTCTGGTAACCACCATTCTACTCTCTACCTCCATGAGATCCTCTTTTTTGGCTCCCACATTTGAGTGAGAACATGTAATATTGGTTTTTCTGTACCTGGCTTACTTCACTTAACACAATGACTTCCATTCCATCTATGTTGTTGCAAAAGACAGGACTTCATTCTTTTTTATGGCTGAATAATATTCCAATGTGTGTATGTACCACATTTTCTTTATCCTTTCATCTGTTGATTGACACTTAGGTTGATTCCATATCTTGGCTATTGTGAATAGTGCTACAAGAAACATGCAAGTGCAGATATTGCTTTGATTTATTGACTTCCTTTCTTTTGGATGCATACTTAGCAGTGGGATTGCTGGGTTATATGGTAGCACTATTTTTAGTGTTTTGAGAAACCTCCATATTGTTCTCCCTAGTGGCTGCACTTGACATTCCCACCTACAGTGCATGATGGTTACCCTTTCTGCACATCCTCACTGCCATGTTAGGCCTTCTTGATAAAAGACATTTTAATAGGCAAGATGATATCTCATGGTACTTTTGATTTGCACTTCTGTAATGGTTAGTGATGCTGAGCATTTTCTCATAACCCAGTGGCCATTTGTATGTCTTCTTTTGAGAGATGCCTATTCAAATCTTTTTCCCATGTTTTAATTGGATTATTATTCTATTTTTCCTATTGATTTGTGTGAGCCCCTTATGTATTCTGGTTATTAATTCCTTGTCAGATGGGTAGTGTGCAAATATTTTTTCCCATTTGGTGGGCTGTTGCTTCACTTTGTTGATTATTTCCTTTGCTGTGTGGAAGCTTTTTAGCTTGGTGTGCTCCCATTTATTTATTTTTGCTTTGGTTGCCTGTGCTTTTGAGTTCTTACTCAGGAAATCTTTGTCCAAACCAACATCCTGGAGTGTTTCCCCAATGTTTTCTTCTAGTAGTTTCATAGTTTTAGGTTTTGGAGTTAAGTCTTTAATCCATTTTGATTTGATTTTTTTGTTTATGGTGAGAGATAGATAGGGATCTAGTTTTACTCTTCTTCCTATGGATATCCAGTTTTCCCAGGACCATTTATTAAAGAAACTGCCACTTCCTTAGTGTATGTTTATGGTACTTTGGCTGAAAATAAGTTGGCTGTAAGTGCATAGATTACTTTCTGGGTTCTCTATTCTGTTCCATTGGTCTATGTGTCTGTTTTTATTGCAGTACCATGTGGTTTTGGTTACTGTAGCTTTGTAGTATAATTTTAAGTCAGGCAGTGTGTTAGCTCTACCTTTGTTCTTTTTGCTTTAGATTGCTTTGACTATTTGGGGTCTTTTGTGGTTTCATATGAATTTTAGGATTGTTTTTCTATTTCTGTAAAGAATGTTATTGGTGTTTTGGTAGGGATTGCATTGAATCTGTAGATTGCTTTGGGTAGTATGGACATTTTAACAATGTTGATTCTTGCAATCCATAAACATGTCATATCTTTCCATTTTTTGGTGTCTTCCTCAATTTCTTTCATCAGCGTTTTATAGTTTTCATTGATGAGAACTTTCACTTCTTGAGTTAAGTTTATTTCTAGGTATGAAGACTTTCACTTCTTCAGTTAAGTTTATTTTTAGATATTTTATTTTATTTGTAGCTACTGAAAATGGAATTACTTTCTTAGTTTCTTTTTCAGACTGTTTGCTATCGGCATATAGAAATGCTACTGATTCTTGCATGCTGATTTTGTATCCTGTAACTTTACTGAATTTGTTTATTGGTGCTAATAGTTTTGGGTGGATGGAGTCTTTAGGTTCTTCTAAATATAAGATCACATCATCTGCAAACAAAGATAACTTGACTTCTTCCTTTCCAGTTTGGATTCCCTTTATGTCCTTTTCCTGTCTAATTGCTCTGGCTAAGACTTCTAGTGCTATATTGAGTAAAATTGGTGAAAGGGGGCACCCTTGTCTTGTTCCAGATTTTAGAGTAAAGGCTTTCAGTTTTTCCTTATTTGGTATGATAACAACTGTGGGTTTGTCATATATGGCTTTTATTGTGTTGGAATATGTTCTTTATATACCCAGTTTGTTGAGAGTTTTTATCATGGAAGGATGTTGAATTTTATTGAATGTCTTTTCAGCATCTATCTAAATGGTCATGTGGTTTTTGTCATTCATTCTATTGATGTGATTGATTTGCATATGTTGAACCATCCATGCATCCCTTGGATAAATTCCAATTGATCATGATGAATGATCTTTTTAATGTGTTGAATTTAGTTTGCTAGTATTTTGTTGAAGATTTTTGTTGACTTTTTAATATTCACCTTTATCCAGCAACCTCACTATAATCACTTTTTAGTTCTAGAAGGGGTTTTTTTGGTCTTAAAAACATTTTTCTAAACAATCATGTAATCTGTGAATGAATACAGTTTTATTTCTTCCTTCCCAATCTGCATACCTTTTATTTCCTTTTATTGTCTTGTTGCATTAGCTAGGGCTTCCAGTACAGTGTTGAAAATCATTGGTGAGAGGGGACATCCTTGCCTGTTCGTGATCTTAGTGAGTAAGTTCTGAGTTTCTCATCATTAAGTATGATGTTAGCTGTAGGTTTTTGGTAGATGTTCTTTATCATTTTGAGGAGCTTCTCTCTATTCCTAGTTTCCTGAGAGTTTTAATCATAAATGGGTATTGGATTTTGTCAAATGCTTTTCCTGCATCTATTGATATGATTATGTGATTTTTCTTCTTTAGCCTATTTATGTGATGGATGACATTAACAGATTTTTGAATAGTAGACTGGTCTTGCATACCTGGGATAAATTCCCCTTGGTTGTGCATAATTCTTTTTGTATATTGTTGGATTTGATTTGCTAATATTTCATTGAGGATTTTTGCTTCTGTGCTCTTGAGAGGTGTTGGTCTGCAGATTTCTTTTCTTCTAATGTCTTTGTCTGATTTTGGTATTGGGGTAATACTGACCTCATAGAATGAATTAGGAGGTATTCTCTCTGTTTCCCCCTTCTGGAAGAGAGCATATCGAGCATATCTATATTATACATTATATAGGTATAATTTCTAATTTAACTATTTGGTAGAATTCACCAGTGAATCCATCTGGGTTTGATGGTTTCACTCTTACAGGGTGCTTTATACAAGGAAATTTTAAATTATTGATTCAATTTCTTTAATAAGTATAGGTCTATACAGATTGTCTATTTATTCTTTTTTTCAATATAAGTGTGTTCCATTTAATATTTTACATACACTTATACAAAAAAGTATTTTCTTTCTTTTTAACTTTTTTTATATTATTATACTTTAAGTTCTAGGGTACATGTGCACAACGTGCAGGCTTGTTACATATGTATACATGTGCCATGTTGGTGTGCTGCACCTGTTAACTTATCATTTACATTAGGTATATCTCCTAATGCTATCCCTCCCCCCTCCCCCATCTCCAAGACAGGCCCTGGTGTGTGATGTTCCCCACCCTGTGTCCAAGTGTTCTCATTGTTCAATTCCCACCTATGAGTGAGAACATGTGGTGTTTGGTTTTCTGTCTTTGCGATAGTTTGCTGAGAATGATGGTTTCCAGCTTCATCCATGTCCCTACAAAGGACATGAACTCATCCTTTTTATGGCTGCATAGTACTCCGTGGTGTATATGTGCTACATTTTCTTTTTTTTTTTTTGAGACAGAGTCTCGCTTTGTCGCCCAGGCTGGAGTGCAGTGGTGCGATCTCCACTCACTGCAAGCTCCGCCTTCCGGGTTCACGCCATTCTCCTGCCTCTGCCTCCCGAGTGGCTGGGACTACAGGCGCCTGCCACTGTGCCTGGCTAATTTTTGTATTTTCAGTAGAGTGGGGTTTCACCATGTTAGCCAGGGTGGTCTCGATCTCCTGACCTCGTGATCCGCCCGTTTCGGCCTCCCAAAGTGCTGGGATTACAGGCGTGAGCCACCACGCCCGGCCTGGGCTACATTTTCTTAATCCAGTCTATAATTGATGGACATTTGGGTTGGTTCCAAGTCTTTGCTATGTGAATAATGCTGCAGTAAACATATGTCTGCATGTGTCTGTATAGCAGCATGATTTATAATCCTTTGGGTATATGCCCAGTAATGGGATGGCTGGGTCAAACGGTATTTCTTGTTTTAGATCCTTGAGGAATCACCACACTGTCTTCCACAATGGTTGAACTAGTTTACAATCTCACCAACAGTGTAAAAGCATTCCTATTTCTCCACATCCTCTCCAGCACCTGTTGTTTCCTGACTTTTTAATGATCGTCATTCTAACTGGTGTGAGATGGTATCTCGTTGACATTTTGATTTGCATTTCTCTGATGACCAATGATGATGAATATTTTTTCATGTGTCTATTGGCTGCATAAATGTCTTCTTTTGAGAAATGTCTGTTCATATCCTTCACCCACTTTTTGATGGGGTTGTTTGATTTTTTTTCTTGTAAATTTGTTTAAGTTCTTCATAGGTTCTGGATATTAGCCCTTTGTCAGATGGGTAGATTGCAAAAATTATCTCCCATTCTGTAGGTTGCCTGTTCACTCTGATGGTAGTTTCTTTTGCTGTGCAGAAGCTCTTTAGTTTAATTAGATCCCATTTGTCTATTTTGGCTTTTGTTGCCATTGCTTTTGGTGTTTTAGTCATGAAGTCCTTGCCCATGCCTATGTCCTGAATGGCATTGCCTAGGTTTTCTTCTAGGGTTTTTATGGTTTTAGGTCTAACATTTAAGTCTTTAATCCATCTTGAATTAATTTTCGTATAAGGGGTAAGGAAAGGATCCAGTTTCAGCTTTCTACGCATGGCTAGCCAGTTTTCCCAGCACCACTGATTAAATAGGGAATCCTTTCCCCATATCTTGTTTTTGTCAGGTTTGTCAAAGATCAGATGGTTGTAGATGTATGGTGTTATTTCTGAGGCTCTGTTCTGTTCCATTGGTCTATATCTCTGTTTTGGTACCAGTATCAAGCTGTTTTGGTTACTGTAGCTTTGTAGTATAGTTTGAAGTCAGGTAATGTGATGCCTCCAGCTTTGTTCTTTTTGCTTAGGATTATCTTGGCAATGTGGGCTCTTTTTTGGTTCCATATGAACTTCAAAACATTTTTTTCCAATTCTGTGAAGAAAGCAATTGGTAGCTTGATGGGGATGGCATTGAATCTATAAATTACCTTGGGCAGTATGACCATTTTCACAATATTGATTCTTCCTATCCATGTGCATGGAATGTTCTTCCATTTGTTTGTGTCCTCTTTTATTTCGTTGAGCAGTGGTTTGTAGTTCTCCTTGAAGAGGTCCTTCACATCCCTTGTAAGTTGGATTCCTAGGTATTTTATTCTCTTTGAAGCAATTGTGAATGTGAGTTCACTCATGATTTGGCTCTCTGTCTGTTATTGGTGTATAGACATGTTTGTGATTTTTGCACATTGATTTTTTATCCTGAGACTGCTGAAGTTGCTTATCAGCTTAAGGAGATTTTGGGCTGAGACGATGGGGTTTCCTAAATATACAATCATGTTTCATCTGCAAACAGGGACAATTTGACTACCTCTTTTCCTAATTGAATACCCTTTATTTCTCTCTCTTGCCTGATTGCCCTGGCCAGAACTTCCAACACCATGTTGAATAGGAGTGGTGAGAAAGGGTATCCCTGTCTTGTGCCAGTTTTCAAAGGGAACGCTTCCAGGTTTTGCCCATTCAGTATGATATTGGCTGTGGGTTTGTCATAAATAGTTCTTATTATTTTGAGATATGTTCCATCAATACCTAGTTTATTGAGAGTTTTTAGCATGAAGGGCTGTTGAATTTTGTCAAAGGCCTTTTCTGTGTCTATTAGATAATCATGTGGTTTTTGTTTTTGGTTCTGTTTGTGTGATGGAGTGTGTTTATTGATTTGCGTATGTTGAACCAGCCTTGCATCCCAGGAATGAAGCTGACTTGATCGTGGTGGATAAGCTTTTTGATGTGCTGCTGGATTCAGTTTGCCAATATTTTGTTGAGGGTTTTCACATCAATGTTCATCAGGGATATTGGTCTGAAATTCTCTTTTTTTGTTGTGTCTCTGCCAGGCTTTGGTATGAGGATGATGCTGGCCTCATAAAATGAGTTAGGGAGGATTCTATCTTCTTCTATTGATTGGAATAGTTTCAGAAGTAATGGTAGTAGCTCCTCTTTGTACCTCTGGTAGAATTTGGCTGTGAATCCTTCTGGTTCTGGACTTTTTTTTTGGTCGGTAGGCTATTAATTATCGCCTCAATTTCAGAGCCTGTTATTGGTCTATTCAGAGATTCGACTTCTTCCTGGTTTAGTCTTGGGACAGTGTATGTGTTCAGGAATTTGTCCATTTCTTCTAGATTTTCTAGTTTATTTGCATAGAGGTGTTTATAGTATTCTCTGATGGTAGTTTGTATTTCTGTGGGATTGGTGTCAAAGAACATTTTTATTTCTGCCTTCATTTTGTTATTTACCCAGTAATTATTCAGGAGCAGTTTGTTCAGTTTCCATGTAGTTGTGTGATTTTGAGTGAATTTCTCAATCCTGAGTTCTAATTTGATTGCATTGTGGTCTGAGCGACAGTTTGTTGTGACTTCTGTTCTTTTACAGTTGCTGAGGAGTGCTTTACTTCCAACTATGTGGTCAATTTTGGAATAAGTGTGATGTGGTGCTGAGAAGAATGTATATTCTGCTGATTTGGGGTGGAGAGTTCTGTAGATGTCTATTAGGTCTGCTTGGTGCAGAGCTGAGTTCAAGTCCTGGATATCCTTGTTAACTTTCTGTCTCGTTGATCAGTCTAATATTGACAGTGGGGTGTTAAAGTTTCCTACTATTATTATGTGGGAGTCTAAGTCTCTTTGTAGGTCTCTAAGGACTTGCTTTATGAATCTGGGTGCTCCTGTACTGGGTGCATATATATTTAGGAGAGTTAGCTCTTCTCGTTGCATTGATCCCTTTACCATTATGTAATGGCCTTCTTTGTCTCTTTTGATCTTTGTTGGCTTAAAGTCTGTTTTATCAGAGACTAGGATTGCAACCCCTGCTTTTTTTTGCTTTCCATTTGCTTGGTAGATCTTCTTCTATCCCTTTATTTTGAACCTATGTGTGTCTTTGCACGTAAGATGGGTCTCCTGAATATAGCACACTGATGGGTCTTGACTATTTATCCAATTTGCCAGTCTGTGTCTTTTAATTGGAACCTTTAGCCCATTCACATTTAAGGTTAATATTGTTATGTGTGAATTTGATCCTGTCATTATTATGTTACCTGCTTATTTTGCCCATTAGTTGATGCAGTTTCTTCCTAGCATCGATGGTCTTTACAATTTGGCATGTTATTGCAGTGGCTGGTACTGGTTGTTCCTTTCCATATTCAGTGCTTCCTTCAGGAGGTCTTGTAAGGCAGGCCTGGTGGTGACAAAATCTCTCAGCATTTGTTTGACTGTAAAGGATTTTATTTCTTCTTCACTTATGAAGCTTAGTTTGACTGGATATGAAATTCTGGGTTGAAAATTCTTTTCTTTAAGAATGTTAAATATTGGCCCTCACTCTCTTCTGGCTTGTAGAGCTTCTGCTGAGAGATCTGCTGTTAGTCTGATGGGCTTCCCTTTGTGAGTAACCCGACCTTTCTCTCTGGCTGCCCTTAAGATTTTTTCCTCATTTCAACCTTGGTGAATCTGACAATTATGTGTCTTGGGGTTGCTGTTCTCAAGGAGTATCTTTGTGGTTTTCTCTGTATTTCCAGAATTTGAATGTTGGCCTGCCTTGCTAGGTTGGGGAAGTTCTCCTGGATGATATCCTGAAGAGAGTTTTCCAACTTGGTTCCATTCTCCCCATCACTTTCAGGTACACCAACCAAACATAGATTTGGTCTTTTCACGTAGTCCCATAGTTCTTGGAGGCTTTGTTAGTTTCTTTTTACTCTTTTTTCTCTAAAGTTCTCTTCTCACTTTATTTCATTCATTTGATCTTCAATCACTGATACCCTTTCTTCCACTTGATTGAATCGGCTACTGAAGCTTGTGCATGCATCATGTAGTTCTTGTGCCATGGTTTTTGGCTCCATCAGGTCATTTAAGGTCTTCTCGACACTGTTTATTCTAGTTAGCTATTCTTCTAATGATTTTTCAGGGTTTTTAGCTTCCTTGTAATGGTTTCGAACATCCTCCTTTAGCTCAGAGAAGTTTCTTATTACTGACCTTCTGAAGCCAACTTCTGTCAACTCGTCAAAGTCATTCTCTGTCCAGCTTTGTTCTGTTGCTGGTGAGGAGCTGCGATCCTTTGGAGGAGAAGAGGCGCTCTGGTTTTTAGAGTTTTCAGCTTTTCCACTCTGGTTTCTCCCCATCTTTGTGGTTTCATCTACCTTTGGTCTTTGATGTTGGTGACCTACAGATGGGGTTTTGATGTGGATGTCCTTTTTGTTGATGTTGATGCTATTCCTTTCTGTTTGTTAGTTTTCCTTTTAACAGTAAGGTCCCTCAGCTGCAGATCTGTTGGAGTTTGCTGGAGGTCTATTCTAGACCCTGTTTGCCTGGGTATCACCAGCGGAGGCTGCAGAACAGCAAATATTGCAGAATAGCAAGTATTGCTGCCTGATCCTTCCTCTGGAAGCTTTTTCCCAGAGGGGCACCCGCCTCTATGAGGTGTCACTCAGCTCCTACTGGGAGGTGTATCCCAGGCAGTCTACACGGGGTCAGGGACCCACTTGAGGAGGCAGTCTGTCTGTTCTCAGATCTCAAACACCATGCTGGGAGAACCACTGCTCTCTTCAGAGCTGTCAGACAGGGATGTTTAAGTCTGAAGAAGTTTCTGCTGTCTTTTGTTCAGCTATGCCCTGCCCCCAGGGGTGGGGTCTACAGAGGCAGTAGGCCTTGTTGAGCTGTGGTGGACTCCGCCCCATTCTAGCTTCCTGGCCACTTTGTTTACCTACTCAAGCCTCAGCAAAGGCGGACGCTCCTCCCCCTTCCAGGCTGCTGAGTTGCAGGTTGATCTCAGACTGCTGCCCTAGCAATGAGCAAGGCTCCATGGGCGTGGGACTCACTGAGCCAGGTGCAGGATATAATCTCCTGGTGTGCTGTTTGCTAAGACCATTGGAAAAGTGCAGTATTTGGGCAGAAGTATGCCATTTTTCCAAGTACAGTCTGTCACGGCTTCCCTTGGCTAGGAATGGGAAATCTCCTGACCCCTTGCACTTTCTGGGTGAGATGATGCCCCGTCCTGCTTCAGCTCACCCTCCATGGGCTGCACCCACTGTCCAACCAGTCCCAATGAGATGAACCAGGTACCTCAGTTGGAAATGCAGAAATCACCCGTCTTCTGTGTTGATCACGCTGGGAGCTGCAGACTGGAGCTGTTACCATTTGGCCATCTTGGAATGGTTCTGGGTCATGTGTTTTGATCCACTTGGAATATCTATCTTTTTTTTTTTTTTTTTTTTTGAGACAGGGTCTGGCACTCTCGCCCAGGCTGGAGTGCAGTGGAGTGAACTTGGCTCACTGCAGCCTTGACCTCCCAGACTCAAGTGATCCTCCCACCTTAGCCTCCAGAGAAGTTGGGACTACAGGTGCATAGCTAGTTTTTGTATTTTTTTGTAGAGATTGGGTTTTTGCCATGTTGCCCAGGATAATCTTGAATTCCTGGGCTTAAGAGATCTGCTTGGCTTGGTCTCCCAATATGCTGGGATTACAGGTGTGAGCCACCACACCCAGCCCTTTATTTATCTTTTGAGTGGTGTATGTAGACCATTGACATTTCAAGTGATTATTGATATAGTAGAATTGATGTCTGTCATATTTGTTATTGTTTTTATTGGTTGCTCTTGTTCTTTGCTCCTATTTTTGTCTTCCATACTTTTTTTTTTTGCCTTTTGTAGTTTGTTTTTTAAACTTCTATTTTACTTTTTTAAAGAATTTAATGCATTTTAAAACTTATAGGAATAGCACAGAAGACAGACAATATTAGGAACATGTACTGTCATGTAGGATAACTCAGAATAGTGAATGAATGGCGTCTACTGTATGATAAAAATGCTACAAACACCATTTGGTTGCTGTCCATAGAAGCTGAATGTTTTAAAAACTCCAAATGCTGGCATTGTCCAGAAAAATATAACAGGTTTGTTTATAATTATTATAAAGTTGAACTGCTGAAACTTGTTCACTGAAACATTTTGACTTGCATTAATGCCTTATGTCTCTGCATTTATATTAAAAATTCACACACAGAAATGGAAAAACTGCCAATATTTGATTTAAGTCCTGTATTTTTCCACTCACAATCATATTCTTAGGTTCCTTTTGACCCCATGTAAAAAAAAATCTTAACATTCAGAACTATCAATAACAGGTGGTAAAGATAATTTTTTTTTTTTTTTTAAGAATGAAATGTTTCCCATCCTAGTGATCTTAACCACGTTTTCCACATATGGGGCATATTAGCGGGATGTCTTTTGGCACAATTGTTACACATTTGGCATGGATAGCACACAAGTTAGTGTCTTCAGAAAGGCATCGCTTGACTCCTGCAAAGCACCAATAGCTGCGGTCTGGAAGTGCAGATCTGTTTTAAAGTCCTGAGCAATTTCTCACACCAGATGCTGGGAGGGAAGTTTGTGAAACAGGAATTCTTGCACTTCAGATGACGTCTGATTTCCCAGAGTGCCACAGTACCGAGGCTGAGACGATGAGGTTCCTTCACCCCTCCGGTAGAGGGCGCACTCTGCAAGTCTTTTGGAGCCGGTGGCTTCCTGGGCTCTTTACACCGGTGGCCTTGCGGGCAGTCCGCTTTGTGGAAGCCCAGGTGTGGAGACCTCGTGGCTCTAGCCCCCTCTCCTTCATTGCACAGAGGTAGAGGAGGCGCTGGTGTTAGACAGCGAGGGTGGGCGAGAAAGGCTCCTTTTGCAGTTTTAACTAAACATTTTATATGATTCCATTTTCTTTCCTTTTTCAGCATATCAATTATACTGTTTTAAAACATTGGGTTGCCTGAGAGCTCACGATGTACATTTACAATTAATCTAAATTCAGTTTCAAATAACACTATACTGCATCAAGAGTAATGCAAAACCTTTAAATTATTTATTTATTTATTTATTTATTTTTGAGACAGGGTCTTGCTGTGTTACCCAGGCTGGAGTGCAGTGGAGCGATCTCGGCTCACTGCAGTCTCCACCTCCCAGGTTCAAACGATTCTCCTGCCTCAGTCTCCTGAGTAGTGGGGATTACAGGCGTGCACCACCATGCCTGCCTAATTTTTTTCTGTATTTTTAGTAGAGATGGGGGTTTCACAATGTTGGCCAGGCTGGTCTCAAACTCCTGACCTCAGGTGATCTGCCTGCCTTGGCCTCCCTAAGTGTTGGGATTACAGGTCTGAGCCACTGCATCTGGCCACAAATATCTTACCACAAAACACAGTCCTAATTCCACTTTTGTGTCCGTTGTAGCATTGCTGTCATTCATTTCACTTATAAGTAAGCATACAGAAACACACACACATATGCATATACAAGCATGCATACACATACACACAAAAGCATACAGAAATAAATATATTGTTGTTATTATTTTAAACAAGTCATTATCTTTTAGATCAATTAAGAATGAGGAAAATATGTTTTTTTATTGTGCCTTCACTTATTCCTTCTCTGATGTTCTTCCTTTCTTTTTGCAGATCTGACTTTCTGACCTATATATATATATTTTTTCTTTCTCTGAAGAACTTCTTTTAAAATTTATTGCAAAGCAGTGCTACTGGCAACAATTTCCCTCAATTTTTGTTTGAGAAAGTCTGTATTTCTATTTCACTTTTGAAGGATAATTTTACAGGGCAGGATTTTAGGTTGGTGTTTTTTTTTTTTCTCTTAACAGTAAATATTTTACTCCAGTCTCTTCTTGCTTGCATGTTTCTGAGAAGTCTGATGTAATTCTTATCTTTGTTCCTCTATAGGTAAGTTTTTTTTTTGTTAATTTTTTGTTTTTTTTTTGAGACGGAGTCTCGCACTGTCACCTAGGCTAGAGAGCAGTGATGCGATCTCAGCCCACTGCAAGCTCCACCATTCTCCTGCCATTCTCCTGCCTCAGCTTCCTGAGTAGCTGGGACTACAGGTGCCCACCACCACGCCCAACTAATTTTTTTGTATTTTTAGTGGAGACAGGGTTTCACTGTGTTAGCCAGGATGGTCTCGATCTCCTGACCTCATGATCCACCTGCCTCAGCCTCCCCAAGTGCTGGGATTACAGGCGTGAGTCACTGCACCTGGCCTACTCAGGTATAGTTTTTTTCCTTTTTGCATTTATTCTGCTTTATGTTCTCTGGCTTCCTGGATCTGTGGTTTAGTGTCTGGCATTAATTTGAGGGAAATTCATAGTCATTATTTCTTCAAATATTGCTTCTGTTCCTTTCTTTTTTCTCCTTCTGGGATTCAGTTTTTCAGCCTTTTTTTCTCTTTGTGTTTCAGTTTGGAAGTTTCTGTTATCATATCCCACAGCTCAGAGATTTTTTTCCTCGGCCATGTCCAGTCTTCTTGTGAGCTCATCAAAGGCATTCTTCATCTCTGTTACAGTGTTTTTGATCTTTAGTATTTCTTTTTGATTCCTTCGTGGAATTTCCATCTCTATGCCTATACTCTCCAGTGTTCTTACATGTTATCTACTTTCTTCATTAAAGCCCTTCGCATATTAACTCATATGAGGGAGTAGGAGTTAGGATTTTCCCTTGCCCCACATGGATGGCTACAGCAGGCTGGGATTGGTTATTACCCTTCTGTTAGGTTCTGAAAAACACCCAGCAGGTGAGACTTGGGTAAATCAGTTTCTCTTGAGGGCAGGTCTTGTTAGAAGAACAGAATGCTCTGTTTTATCTCAAAATGGTTCCTTTTCTCCTCCTCCTGCTGGAAGCTCAAGAGGGTTTTCTTTCTTTAACATTCACTGTGCAGCTGCTAGAGCTCCTAAAGGTAAACTTACAGAAGTGTGGGGTCCCCCTGTGACTGGGTCATCCTGGAATTTTTAACTCTCAGACCTGTACACACTGAGCCTCCAACAATTTATCAATTACAGTCCAGGGTTTTCTACCCTGGTACTGGTTCCCATAGAGGTTTCTGCTCTGGTAATTTGTGATTCTCTGTATCTGCCTGCCTGCCTCTCTAATTCTGGGGCAGCAGTGTGCCCTTGACCTCATATCTCTGAGGGCTATAAGAGGAGTCATTGACTTCGCAGTTTGTAAATCTCCTGGCATAGATGCTCGATAGATGGTAGCTGCGGTGGGGGGACTCTCTGAAGCTCAGCGTTTCATTTGGGCAGTGGTGTGGGGTTGGAACTTGTCCATGCTCTCTACTCAATGCCCTAATCACTAGGATGCTCAGCGGTTTCCTGGTACCCTTGCTGTTTCCTGGGTTACTGGGGGCAAAGGAGGTACGTCCCTCCTACAGCAACAGTGGCTTCCCAAGCTCCTCTTTGTAGCATCAATTTTTGTCAAACCAGAGGCATGAGTTGACCATCCCACCGAGGGCAGGAAGGCGTGAGCTCCCTCCTCTTGGACCAAAGGCTTCAGGTTATCCATGACTCTAAAGAGCAGAGCCACAAAGAGTGACAAGGCAGTGGCAGCAAACCATGAACAATTTACAGAGCATGGAAAAGACTCTGCAGCTTCCCATTGGTATTTAAGCCACATTCTGAGGCTCAGAGAACAATCACTGTCAGGCACATTATCTTTGAATACAAAGGACAACAAAGTGTAATACAGTCTGCAGTTCAGCCCAACATTCTTGTCGGTAACATTTCCAATTTTTTTATTTTTCCCACTACTTGACAATATTATGATTTCTTCCTATAGGGGATGAAACTACAGGCCCCTGCCTATTTCCCTGCTTGGCTATTCTTTGAGGTTCTATTATAAGCCTCTGGCAGGCTGCCGCAGACATATAAACCTTTTTTTTCAAGACTACACACGTGGTATTCAGTTTCCATTCATCTTTTGTCCACTCTGGTCAGGGATGGTGCTGACGACAGACCCCAAGATCTCAGTAATCTTGGGAATTAGGTTGAGGTTTCAGAACTCGTGATTGCAGAGTCAAATAATGCAGACTTGGCAAAGCCGTCCCTGCCAAATGCCCCTTTTATCTGAATTAAAAAACATGGTGCCAGATTCCAAGCTGTGTACTCATTCCAAAAAGTCTTATGTTTTCTGGCATAATTTAACTTTTAGGTCAACAGGGTTTAAAATATAGCTTTGTCTTTTTCCATTAACACCTAATAAGACCCTATGTAGTTTTAGAAAAGCACTGTGAATATTACAGTATTTTGTATTTGGAAACAAAACAAAACAAAACAAATCTATTGCCTCTTAAAAAAAAACTGAGGAGAAAGTAAGCAAGCAGACTTAGTGTTCATAGTAATATTACATGTTTTTAAGTTAAGGTATCTTTCAAGATAAAAATGCATTTTAAATATTACTGTTTCATATTTAGCTGTGGTATGTGGTTTATTCTGCAACTTTAATGACCCTTAAAGGAGTGTGTGATTTTGTGCTTATCTTAGAGGGCATGGGTTAATAAAGGTTGAAAAGATTGTTGTAGATTTCAGTTTTATTACGAATTCCTTGTTCATTTAAAGTGATAGTTACCATCTACGTCTTTTCTGGGACAGACACCAAGGTACAGGCAGGTTCATTACAGAAAAATACAGTAGGTTGAAAAAACTCTTTGTTCTGTAAATTGATTGGGCCAAATTTCTGGATTTGAAGGGAAGTGGAAGGGAGCTGTGGTGCTGTGGAGGGCCCGGCAGAGACAGGGGCATGAGGTATGGCGATGCTTCAAGCTGCCCCCACATCCGCCTTGCACTGCAGGTCAGTGTCTGTTTGAAGGAGTCACCGAGTGGGTGAGGGGTGGCCCTGGCTGGTGCCGCAGCCTGTGGTGCTCCTAAGTGGCAGTGACAGCTCATTCAGCAGCAGTGTGACCTTCAGGGGAATGCCTGCCACTCACCCACTTGGGAGAATCCCAGACTTTCAGGCCACAAGCTCCTTGCCTATAAAATGAGGGATATGGATTAGATAATTTGCAAGGTCCCTCTCCAGTCTAAAATGCTATGATTCTATGAAATTAAACCCATTTGATCTAAGATTGGAACCAAAAACCTTCTGATGGAGAAATGGATTGTAATGCAGATAAGATAAAATGCTCCTTTTAGCATTATTTTTGTCTTTCGCCATCTCAAAGGTGTTTTTCTTTTTTTCCCCTCAGTGCATATTATCTGCTCTGTGCTGAGAAGCTTCAGAAAAGTATAAACCATATTCCTTCCCGTAGGATGCTTAACATTTCGTGGAGGAAGTCACTAAAACATGAAATAGTAACATGGAGCCACAGATAATTCCTTTTTTTTTTTTTTTTTGAGCCAGGGTCTCATTCTGTTGCCCAGGCTGGAGTACAATGTTTTGATAGCTGCTTACTGCAGCCTCCACTTCCCATGCTCAAGCTATCCTCCTGCCTCAGCCTCCACCTCCCGAGTAGCTGGAATTACAGGCTCACATCACCACACCCAGCTAAGTTTTTTTTTTTTTTGTGTGTATATATATATATATATATATTTTTTTTTTTTTTGAGACAGGGTCTTGCTCTGTTACCCAGGCTGGAGTGCAGTGGCTCGATCTCCACTTACTGCAACCTCTGCCTCTGGGGTTCAAATGATTCTCCCACCTCAGCCTCTTGAGTAGCTAGGATTATAGGTGTGCACCACCACGCATAGCTAAATATATATATATATATATTTGTATTTTTTGGTAGAGACAGGGTTTTACCATGTTGGCCCTGGCTGGTCTCGAACTCCTGACCTCAAGTGATCCACCCACCTTGATCTCCCAATGTTCTGGGATTACAGGTGTGAGCCACCACGCCCGGTCTAATTTTTGTATTTTTTGTAGAGATGGGGTCTAGCCATGTTGCCCAGGCTGGTCTCAAACTCCTGAGCTCAAGCAATCCACCTGCCTTGGCCTCCCAAAGTGCTGGGATTGCAGGTGTGAGCTGCTGCACCCGGCCAGCCACATACAATTCTGGGTGGAAGGGAATTGTAGAGCAGAACTGAGAGGAACAGATTCAAGTTTTTGCTCCGATACCATCTTGTCAGTGGGCTGAGCCCCACCACCTCTTTATTATTGCAGTTTACACCTTGGTGCTTCCCCCAGCTCTGCTCATCAGCCTTAGCCTACTCTCCTTTGTTTTTTCTTTGCTTTTGTTTACTAATATATCCCAAGTCCTCAGGACAGTGCCTCAATAAATTAGGCACTGAAATAGACATTTGTTGAATGAATGAATGGATGGATGAGGGAAAATAGGGAGAGAAAGCAGAAAGGAAGAGGTGGGATTTAGGTGGGACTCGAAGGCTGGGCACATTCACCTTTGCAGAGAGAGTACAAGGCACATTCACCTTTGCAGAGAGGGTACAGGCACATTCACCTTTGCAGAGAGGGTACAAGGCACATTCACCCTTGCAGAGAGGGTACAAGGCACGTTCACCTTTGCGGAGAGGGTACAGGCACGTTCACCTTTGCGGAGAGGGTACAAGGCACGTTCACCTTTGCGGAGAGGGTACAGGCACGTTCACCTTTGCGGAGAGGGTACAGGCACATTCACCTTTGCGGAGAGGGTACAAGGCACATTCACCTTTGCAGAGAGGGTACAAGGCCACCTATAAATGATAGGGCTCTTTACACGTTAGATTGACAGGTCTCTGTTTTGAGCACTGTTTGGTGAGATTAAACCCCTCGAAAAATCCTGAAGACCCCCGATCCTGTGTTCTCCATGGACACATTAAGCCCCTGCAGAGGCCATTGTGATTGGAAGTGAACTTTTTTTTTTTTTTTTTTTTGAGACCGCTTGCTCTGTCACCCAGGCTGGAGTGCAGTGGTGCGTCTCGGCTCACTGCAAGCTCCGCCTCCCGGGTTCACACCATTCTCCTGCCTCAGCCTCCCGAGCCCCTGGGACTACAGGCGCCCACCACCACGCCTGGCTAATTTTTTGTATTTTTAGTAGAGACAGGGTTTCACCATGTTAGCCAGGATGGTCTCGATCTCCTGACCTCGTGATCTGCCCGCCTCGGCCTCCCCAAGTGCTGGGATTACAGGCATGAGCCACTGTGCCCGGCTGTAAGTGAACTTTTTTACTTTGGACAGTAAGCTATCACTGGGTGGGACCCCATCCTGTGGCTCTCTTTCACTCCAGGCAAGCCATTGTTAGAAATGCCTCTCCGTGCTCACTCAAACAGCAACAGCAGCTCCTGGCATGTCCTGGGCACCTTGCAGAGCAGAGTGAGGTGAGCACTAAGGGACCTGAGGATCTTCCAATCTGGTGGTTCCCCAATGTCGGCTGCACATTAGGATTCCCTAGGGAACTTAAAAAAAAATACTGGGGCTTTGGGCTCCACCTCCTCCCCCCAGATTCCCACTTAATTGGTCTGGGAAGGAGGGGCCCATGCACCATAGTTAGTTTACAAGTTCCCCAGGTGATTCTAATATGCAGCCAGGGTTGGAGCCACCAACTACTTCTACCTCTCTCATTTTATTAATGAGGGAGCCCAGGCCCAGAGAAATCAAGCAGCTTGTCTAAAGGTGACAGGCTGTTATTACCTTCAGGTGGCCATCAGAGTAGCTGCACAGAATGTCTTTGGACTGTCAATTTTCAGTTTGCCAGATTCTATGGCAAATTACATGAATCTAGGCTCGATAATTAAGTCATAGACACAGAGCACGTATTAGAGATATGCAAGGTACCTATCTGGTTGCTTGGAAGACAGGCGATAAAGGCTCAGACGTGTGTGCCATGAGGACCCCCATGTCACAGGTGCCAATAATAAGTGACTCAGAGGCCTCATGGACCACAGATAAAGGCGTTGGAAATAATCAACACCGCAGGTCAACAAAGGGAATTGTCCTGGCTTGGTTGTTTCCTGGAGGGCTTTGTTTGCAGAGCCCATGGTCTTGACAGGCTGTGCTCTGGGTGTCCTAGTACTGTGACAGTGTGGGCGCTCCTTCCTCTCAAAGAGAGGCCTTTCTGTGTCTGATCTTGCAGTCATCGCAGAAGAAAAGCCAAGGCTTGCTTTTCTACAGGGTGCTCAAAATCATACCAGGAAAAAAGAATGAACAAAACAACTTTTGCTACCAATGTGCTGTTCTCGGAAAGATATATTATGGAGGAACGAGCTCTCTCTGCCACTTAGGACAAGGTCTCCCCACAGAGCCCTTATATCCAGTCAGTGATGGTTACAAAAATACTCCCAGTGAGATGAAAAAATTAAAGGAAAAAGTGTCTTGAGAGTCCAGGGCTTCAGGAGGAAAGACCAACTTCCAGTGCTTTTTCTTTCTGGAGCTAATGGTCACCAAGGAGTGGCTCTGGCTTAAAGCCAGGCACAAGTGGGGCTGAGCACCTTTGTTTTTGCTTTTAGTGTTTTCTGCTTTTGCAGCTCCTGGGCTCTGTGGCTGTTCTGTGAGAAGGAACTGGTGGTAGTCCCTGCTGAAGGCAGCTGCCCTAAAAGAGAAAACTGTGGTCAGTGGTCTGCACTGTCAATACTTCAGGCCGCAGTGAGAATATTGAGCTGTGGAAAAGATATGTAAGAGGTTGTTTCTTGGGTAGGGGGAATTCATTCAAGAGACATTGATCAAGTTCTTACCTGAGAGTCTGCTAAGCTTGGGGAGAGAGCAGTGGTTGTTTTCGATGTAACCAGAATCAAAAGCAATGAGCTGGACAGGAGAAGATAAATGCATTTCTCTCTCCTTTTCTGCTTGTGGAAATAATTATTGGGGAAAGAAAGCCCTGTCTAGGAATTTGATCTGGTCCAAAGAACGTATAAACTATAATTCTGGAGTTGTGTGTTCTTTGTGAAATTAAGAGGGAAGATGAGGGAAAGGTGATTGGTGTCTCCAAAGGACAGTTCTCGAATATAGCATCCCTGTTCTCATGGAGCTTATAGCCTCGTGGGGAAGACGTACAATACACAAATAACCACACACACACACACACACACACACACGTACTTCTGTATGTGTGCTGATAACGTCAAGGAAGAAAAATGAATCGGAAGGGTTGGAGGATATTTTAGATAGGGTGGTGGGGGAAGGCCTTTGAAGATGTGAATTTGAGCGAAGACTAAAGGAAGTGAGAATTTGGTTACATGGAGTAAGACATGCTAACCAGAAGGAAGAGCTGTCATAAAGACCTTCAAGGATGAAGGACTGGCATCTAGCATTGAGAAAACACCACGAGCAAGGGCAAGAGTGCAATGGTCAGTGGTCACCTCTGACTGAGATCAAAGAGGAGTCCAAGAAGGCGGTGGTACCTAGACTAAACCTTGCAGAATTTGTAGGATTTCAACGGGCTGGTTCTGAGCCACCTAAGGGAAGAACGATGCCCTGATGTTCACAAGACCTTACACAAGGGAGATGTTTAATAATATTTATGGAACAAGGGAACAGGTGGGGAGGAGGAAGGTATGAAAGATAAAGGGAATGCTGCAAATAAAGATGTAGACGTGGAAACTGTGGGTTAGATTCTGGGAATGGTGGAGTTTGGTTGGAATATCCGTTATATAAAGGATGCAAAAATGGGTCATGAAAAATGTTGGTTGATGAACTGATAATGGCAAAAATACTAAAATCTGAAGCTTGGACTGTGTTGTGCAGGCAAGGAGGAGTCATGGTGGTTTTGAATATTAGAACTGCACACACCAAAATAGAACCTATGCTAAGAAGAGGCTGGCTGGGGGATGATTGGGGGACAAAATGGAAGTGGAAGCCTGCTATGGTTCCTCCGGAGAGAACCAGAGTTTCATGATTTGAGCTAGGGCTGGGTTTCCAGCAATAGAAAGGTAGGTAAGACATGGTACAAACAAATGGCTAATATTCTGTGACTGTTTAGATGTGGGAAGAGAAGAGAAGTGGAGTCAAGGATGTCTGATGTTTCACATCTGATTGACTGGGAAGATGGTGGCCTCACTGATAGGAAAACAGAAGTAAAATGATATGGGATGGTTTAGAGATGGCGATAGTGCACCCAGGGGTTTGATGTTTAGCTAATGGAAAAGCAGGGATGATGCTCAGAGAAAAAGTTGGGATTGGAGAGGGAAGTTTGGAATTTCTACCTAGAGGAGATACAAGTATTTAGGAAATGGAAAGAGAAAAGACACCAGAACAGAAACACAGAGATTCTCACATTTAGGGCCTAGAAAGAAGAAGAGGAAGCCACATAAGAGAGTCAGAGGAGCAGCGGAAGAGGCAGAAGAACCAGGGATGCCAGGGTCAGAAGTTTAAAGGGAGGGCCGTCAGTGGTGCCAAGCATTTTCACCCAGAGGCAAGTATTTTGGCAACCAGGAGTCATGGCTGACTTTCAGGAGACACGTCAGTTAACCATTAGCGATGTAACTGGGACCTTTGTCAAGGGGGGCCAGCCTACCCTCATTGAAGGGGCTCTGAGGCTGTCTAATGACTCAAATCTAGAAATTGGTTGAGGGTTCGCAATTCTGTTGGGATGATTCATGTCAGAATTCTATTCATCAGACCCAGCAGGTGGTATGTCTATTTCAGTTCTAGAGACACTAAAGATTTCCATGCGTCAAACCATTGTGATCACCCCCGTAGCTCTACTGCCCGTTACAGTAACAGTGAAAGCCTTGTATCTGTCAATAAGGGCGCCTGCCACCCTGGCATTTCTATCCTCATGAATTTGGCAGTCCAATTCAGTGACTGCAGTTCCCACGGTTGTTCCTGGCCTGCAGAGAAGAGCCACCCTAAACTCTTCTATCTCCTGGTAGATATGTAAATTTATATCAGCCTTGGACTCTCCTGGAAGATACAGTCAGGAATGGGTGAACAGTTTTTTTTTTTTTTTTTTTTGAGACAGAATCTCACTCTGTCGCCCAGGCGGGAGTGCAGTGTTGTAATCTTGGCCCACTGCAACCTCCACCTTCTGGGTTCAAGCGATTCTCCAGCCTCAGCCTCCTGAGTAGCTGGGACTGTAGGTGTGCACCACCATGCCCAGATAATTTTTTGTATTTTTAGTAGAGACAGGGTTTCACCATGTTGGCCAGGCTGGCCTTGAACTCCTGACCTCAAGGGATTTGCCTGCCTCGGACTCCCAAAGTGCTGAGATTACAGGCGTGAGCCACCATACCCGGCCTGAACAGGTCTTAAGTAATAAGTCCACTCTACAATTCTGATTTCCTAAGCCTCTGGATCTTGTCTTTTGAAGTTTGCTGAGGAAGTGCCAGCCTTTCAACGTTAGTCAGTAAAGGCCACTTTTGTTCCTGTGTTTCAGGAAGTGACCTGTACAGATGTTTAGGGCCACTCTCAACTGCTCACATTAACACACTGAATCCAGGGTCTTTGCTCAGTGTACATGTGTCAACAAATTTGGCTTAATCTGGAATATTCTTTCCAGCTGGATCCAACACCATGGGATTCATTCCCAAACGTGTCTTCCAGGATACTATGGATAAAGTTCGCTGTGTTTTGGTCCTTCTGGTGCATACAGTGCCTCCCCGTGGGTTACACTTTGTGCCCTCTCTCCTGGTCAGAGGTCCAGAAGCAATGGGAAGCAGTTGGGTAGGGTCAGGGAGAATCGGTCCCCTGCAAGGCAGTGACCTCAGTGGAGACCATGACAAGTTTCTCAGGCACAGGAAGACCTCAGAAAAAGGAAGCTTGGCTGAGGAAGAAGCGCTACTTCCACTGACAAAAGAGGCTTGGCCAGAAATGATTCTCACATTTTCAGGGGCCCAATCCATGCCCTGGTTTTAACATATACAATTTTCGAAAGATTGTGAATTCAATGTGCTTTTTCATTCAGCAGTCCTTAGGATTGAATTCAGGATTGTTTTTCAGAGATTTTGGCTACAGAAGACAAGAAATCCCTTAGGGAAGTCCTAGAAGCTTCGTGTTGTCCTTTCCCCAGACTTTGAACTGAGAATTAGAAGCCCCAATCTCTTCATTTTCTTTTGCCAAGTTCTGCACTAGTCTTAAAAGCAACCAACTCCATTAGACTCTTTATTTTCACCAAAAGCATTATAGCAGCAACTACTTGGTCACCTAAAGGCTTGTCTTTCAGACGCTTGATTACAAATGACAATTTAGTGAATGTTTTGCCCTTGCGTGTCACAGGCTACCAGTATTCCTTGGCTATCGTCACAGGGCTGTTAGTGCCTTTACATCTAATCAGATCAGTGAACCAATTCCAGATATGCCAGTTCCAAGTCTAAAAACTCACCTTTAAAGTTCTGTTCCCCAGAAACCACTGTCAGCCCCAACATCTGCATCAGAGAAGCAGAACCACTGTGAGTGATGTGCATTTGGGATCATCTCTTATGGCAGTTGGGCTGTATGCAATCATGGAAGCTGATGAAGACATCTTGGAAGGCTGTAGCCTCTGTGTTCAGTAGCCGGGGGTCTATTCTAAGTCAGCAGGACCAGAAATTGGGAAGAAAAGCAAGACATGAATGACGCGCAGGAAATTGAGGACGAACTGGAAACTGTGAAGACAAACTAAACCCACAAGGACAAATGGTCAGTTGTCTGTCTCTCACCACCTGCAACCTGGATGACATGAGTGACCTGAAGAAACCAGCGTCCTTTGCTGTGGAGCTGTGCAGTGCTTGACTCAGGACACAGAGAAGCTGGAGGGGGAGGTCCAGAGGGAGGAGGATGCCCCAGGCCAGCACCTGTGCCAGCAGATTGCACTAGTGTGGGACCTCTGAGTGGCAGCCTGCGGCTTTGAATCTGCCTTACAGATCTCGCATCTATTTCACTGGTGGCCAGTCCTAAGCCAGAACCACACAGGTTAGGAAATTCTCAGACTTGCAGTTTAACCTAGCTATGTTGTCACATTATAGAAATGTATTTTTTCTGGCTGTTTCTAAAAGTATGGCATAAGCATAGTTAGGACGTGGAGGTGGGAATCAAATCAGCTGGGTGCAAACCCCAGCTCTGGTCCTTGTTGGCTGGGCAAACCTGGGTGGGTTTTTACCCTGAGTCTCTGCCTCTTCCTCTCTAAGTGGGGGAGCAACCACATGTAGGCCAGAACACACCTGAGCCGGGAATGAGGAGATCCCGGTAAACACTGGGTGAGGTGCCTGGGATGCAGCCAGGGCCCTAGCTTTCTATCAGTCGTCGTGGTCAGATTATTTGGGGATGGTCAAGAGCGATTTGGAAAATAGTGGAATGTGGATCTGGTTTTAAAATGCAACAATTTCAGCCAGGCACGGTGGCTCACATCTGTAATCCCAGCACTTTGGGAGGCCAAGGCAGGCAGATCACCTGAGGTCAGGAGTTCAAGACCAGCCTGGCCAACCTGGTGAAACCCAGTCTCTACTGAAAATATAGAAAATAGCCGGGAGTGGTGGTGGGCGCTTGTAATCCCAGCAACTCGGGAGGCTGAGGCAGGAGAATTGCTTGAACCTGAGGTGGAGGTTGCAGTGAGCCGAGATCGCACCATTGCACCCCAGCCTGGGCAACAGGGCAGGACTATATCTCAAAACAAAATAAAAACAAAAAAAAAGCACAAAATGCACCCATTTGAGGTCTAGTCAAGAAGCTTCCTGGTGGATTCGGTATCTTTTATCTGGCTTTCCAATACCCAGAATTATTCTGGACAAGACTCTTTAGCACCGGTTCTCGGTGCCCCGCTGTCTCGTCTGGCCTTGGTGTCTGACCTGCTGTTTCCCAGCACGTGCTAGGAGCGCCCCTCTCCTCCTCCCAGGCCCTGGCTCCTCTGGTTACTTCCTCCCGGCTCCTGTCTGCTGAGGCTGTTGTTCACTGTTCAGATTTTCCAAAACATGGCAGCCCTGCGTCTTGGGCCCTTGATGGGGAAAACAGGAACCTGAGCAGGTGACCTCGGTGAAGCCTCGCGAACTGGGAGAACGTGGTGCCCTGTGGAGGGCGACAGCAGCTGCTGCCTCCCATCTCTGCTGCTGCCTACGGGGGCCTCTCACGGAGAGTCAGCCTGTCCAACAGGGGAGCAGGAGGTGCACGGGGAGGAGGAGAGCGGAGAGAAGAAGCGGGAGCATTCATTCCTCTTAGCCTCCTTGTATCCCTTAGTCAGGACTGGGGTCCTGGGCTCCGAAGAAGGGAGCGGCGGGTAGCCATGGCGATTTCTGGCCGCTCACATGTGCGAAACCGCATGGATAGTCACACCACAACTCACCTGTGTGATGGAGGGAAGAGTATTTTATTAGTTTGGAATTAATGGCTTGTCTCAGAGATGGAGCCTTTTTTTTTTTTTTTTCTTGTGGAGGACAGGAAGGCGGTGAGGAATATTTTATGCACAGTAAGGCTGTCTACCCTCTGTGTCGAATTGAAGAAGAAAAATGGAGAGACTCAGCCTTGTAAGAGTTCCCTTCTCCCAGAGGCCGGGAACATCCATGTGTGTAGTGCTTTTGATTAGATCTGCTGTTTTGCCCATGGCTGTTATCCATAAAAACACTCTTCTTATATACATCATTCAAGCCTCTATACACGATACAGTTGCTCCTTTCTTTCTTTCTTTCTTTTTTTTTTTCCCCATCAAAGCCAAACAGGATGGTGTTTTTCCTTAGTAAAACCCCTCATCTTTTTGGCTCTATGCCTGACTCTTCCCAAGGTGCTTGGAAAGAAAGGAAAAATTCAGAATCATTTCCTTTTGTTCTCGACTGATTCATGGGTGGAAGGAGAAAGGGGTGGTTTTCCGTTTGAAACATAGAATGATGTTCAAGCAATTTTCACAAATGGTATTCACGAATCTGGATCGTGTGGCACTGCCCCATCGGTTGCAGGTTCTTTTTTTGTTTCTTCTCCATTTTCTTTTTCTGTTTGTCTTTGAATGTGCCGCACTCAGCACAGTGCTTGGCACAGAGCAGGTTTCTGGTGAGTGTCGACCACAGAATGTTGATGGTATACTCGATCCTGTGTAGCACAGAGGGGCTATTGCATGGAGCAAAGTGCTTATTAATGCACATGTAAATTAAACACAACATTTGTGGCCACACTTTTCTAATTCCAAAGCTTTATTCATGGAGCGCTGTGGCATAAATCAGTCTCAACTTTGCTCGATGCCAAACAAGAGTTACGTAGGAGCAAGAAAATCAAACCAGTGCTTTCTTAATTATAGTAGTGGTTTGAAAGCAGTTATTGACCTGTAGAGTCTCATTATTTGTCTTTCTGTCCATCCATATATCCATGTGACTAACACAGCCAAGAGGTCAGATAGGAATACAGCCAGAAATATGATGCCTCTAATGTAACTGATAAGAATCTGAATTGGTGTGAATTTCTGTGGCGGGGGGTCTACTTCCAGCACCCGATAAAAGCAAACCAGCAGCCGTGGGAGGGAAGCCCTCCTGCACGATGGTTCTGCTAACTTCATCATGTGAAAAAAAGGGATATGCTTTTATGAGTATGTTTTGTGAAACCGAGAAAATAAAAGACAAAAAAAAAAAATGGCTGAAAAAAAAAAGTACCATCGTGCACGTTTCTTAAAAGGAAAAGTCATTCTGTTCTCCCAGCCAGTGCAGACTTGCTGCCTTAAAGGAGAAACCCGTTAAAAGAACATATTTGTGTGTGGAACAAGGTCATGCACTTATTGGTTTTCTGCTGCACTGCATAAATATACCAGACAAGGAGAATCAGTTTGCTTTTACTACAGCCTTGTACTGTTCACAAAGGCTGCAGCACATATATATTTTCTAATGCCGGCAGTGCCAAAATACAGAGGAACCCAGAGTCAGGGGTTTCAAAATTAGAGGAGAAGAGCCAAGTGTTTGTGGAAAGAAATAAATATATTACCTGGAAAAACCCACTCTGGTCTTTTTATCGTTTCTTCTTTTTTTTTTTTAACAGGGATCTCGCTATATTGTCTAAGGGTTGGTCTCGAACTCTTGGCCTCCAGCGGTCCTCCCACCTCACCTCTTGAATAGCTGGGACTACAGGTGTGTGCCTGGCTTCCAGCACCATATTCTGAGCAGTTGGTGGCAGTGGTAGGAAGCGGGTGGGGTAGCCTGGGTCCTCCAGGTCTCTGTGAGGCTGTTCCACAGACAAATGACTTCTACGTTTCTCAGATTCTCCTTTCTCTCCTGCACCAATTTGTCCAGCCATTGCAGTTTGACTAACGTTGCTCATCTCCATTGTGCTGCTCTCATATTACTATTGCTAATATGGTAACACTTCATTCATCCAGCCTCATCCAGGGTTAGTGTTCCACATAACTACATTTTCCAGCCCGCTGACGTCACTTCTTTGGGAGTCAAACTTTAGTTTGTTTTCATCATTCTGAATAGCGATTTTCCTAAAATGTTTTAAACTCTTGCCTTCTCAAATGGCTTCCACACACATGATGTAGCCTTATCTCAGGGATTAGGGGGCATCTTTACATTTAGTGGTTTTGCTGTGCTGTAAAGCAGGACTGTCCCTCTAGGCCATGGCGTTACCTAGGACTGCTTGGCTATGCCGAATGGCTCAGATCATTCACTGCTCATTCTGAGTGAGGGAAAGTTACTTTCCTTTTCTTAGAATCAACTTCTTTACCTGTGAAAGAGAGGCAGTAGTGCCTACCTCATTGGGCAGATGGGTGAATTAAATGAAATTACACTTATCAGGGTGCACGGCCATGGCAACTGTTCAATATGAGTGAGTCATTCTTATTTAAAGTGAGGAATTCCATCAGTCATCACCACCACAATAGTAGCACAATAATGATGACATTGGCATATATGCATGGAACACTTTAAAGACATATATGGATATGTTCTCCAGCGTAGTTTAGTACAGTTTACTCACTACCTGGGAGGGCCCTCCTGGCTGATCAGGAAAGCCTGGGAGTGGGTCAGTCTCTGTTTCTTCCTTTCTCTTCCAGAATGGTGCCCCAAACACTCATCCATGGTCTTCTGCCAGTTCCAGCTGAGGTTCCCCAGGAAAGTTTCCTTCCTCTTTTTGACCTAACTTGTATCTGATCCACTTTTGTGCTTAGCATCCCTTCAGCCCCATGTGCTCCATTTGTTCTGTGTCAATTTCTGTTTGTAGATAGGTTGGTTTGGTAGGTGTTCTTGGATGTGAAGTGGACTTGTGGACCTGTGGGCTTCGTTAAGTCAAGGCATCCAAATGTTCATCCCAGCCACCCAGCATCCTTGTGGGCATGTTGTCTGGGATGCGTAGAGTGGAAAAGATGACAGATTTGTAATCAGCCCTGATGGGAGGGGAGGGCAGATTCTGACACACACAGAGGGCCCAATGAGAGTGGAAGTGGGCAGCGCTGTGGCTCCAGGAGACAAGCTGTCTCCATCCACCTGGGAAGACTGTCCCAGGACCAGGCAATTGGTGGCACCAAGGCTAAGTGAGTGGATGGGGCTTGTGGGGCTGCACTTCTACCGTGTGGGGAGTGCTGCTTATCTCGGGGCTCCTGGAGGCTGCCTTTGGGCTCTGTGCAGCCCTGGGCTTCTCTGCCCCCACCTCCTTTGCCCTTACTCAGGAGGTTCCTGCCTCCTCTTGCTCAGGCCCACTCCTCCCTCCTGAGCTGTTTCCTTGAACTGGCTACCGAGCTTGATACATAATTGATGGGGAAAGCTGACTCTATCCAGAAGTGAGCTCAGTTTCTTAACTTCCAACTAGAATCTAGACTTAGTCATCCCTGGAGACTCTTTACATTCCATTCACTCCACCCACAGCACAACTAACTGTGCTTCCAGCATCCTCTCCGGGGTGCTCCCATTCAGTTTCTCCTTCTTTGGGGAGCCATGTCCTTTGTTCTCCTGCAGAGCAGAGGTGCTGACATCCAGGAGCCCAGGGTGCGAGTTCTCCTGCAGAGTTCTGCTCATGGCTTTCAGAGATGTGGCCCTCCTGGGTGGTGTCACTATTGCTTTGCAACAGGAAAAGAACTACAAGAACAACAGTTTCAACTCACCCTGAGAAAAGATGGTATTTCTTTCACATACCATCTTATATAATCAATGCGTTTCTGAAAAGTGTATTATTGAAATGATATGAGTAAAATCATGTTTAGGGAGAGCTAGGCCAGTTGTTCACAAACTTGTTTAGATGATAGTATAACTAGAAGTCTTGATGTTCTTTCCAGTATAAACGCATGATACAGAGACACATTCAGTAACATCACGTGAGTTAGGGACAACTTTACCAGCAGAACATACGACTACACCATAAGAGTGCAATAAAGAATCACAAGCATGAAATCCCCCCAAAAATCAGGCTATCAAATGTGACATGATTGGTTCTTTTTCTTTAATAATTGCTTAGTACATGTTTGTTTGCTCCTTTATCAACCCTTCCTTAAGAGCAGATAAGTGGTACAAGTACGAAATGTTTAAGAAAAATATATGGGAGACAAATTTAAACGGGTAAAACTACATTCCGTAGTCTGTTTTTCTATGCATTGGAAATTCTGCCTTTTTTTCAGTTTTAGTTTTCAAACACTTTTGTTCAGCTTATGGGCAGTGTTTGGCACTTTGTTTTGAAAGTTTTTACTCTAAGAGAACTCAGCCTTCGTTTTCTCTCTGTAAAATGGGAATAGTCAAACATACCAGATACGATTATTGTGAGGATGAAATGACATAATGTATGAAAATCATATATGAAGAGTGATTGGCTGAAAACAAGGGCTCAGTACATGGTAGATGTTGTTCATAGCCTAGACTGTAATTCTTAATACTTTAACTAAGACATTTAAAAATTATACAACCATTTTGGTGATAACATGTACCAACTACCAACTTATACTACTTATGGCACAATGCACATTGTAAATATGGTAATAGTGGCTGTGTGTATAAGCGTTCAGGCCTTGGTAAGATGGCCCTTGGAGAAATAATTCGATTGGGACATTCTGTATTGTTCCACAGTGGTTAGCTAGATGAAAGCGGGTTTGTAAGAGCAGGATTCTTGGAGTGCCTATGGTGACTGGCACTATGGTGTTTGGTTGAACTACCACAGTGGATGACCATATTGGTGAAGAACTGCAGTAGGATTGTTCTTGTGACCTTTGATTGTATAAATGCAAAGTTTCAGTGAGAAGGAGCAGCAAAGGGAGAAGAGAATTAAACATTTTGGGTAATGAACTGGTAGCTAATGGTGGTAGACATTGATAATTTCCTTCCTTCCCACCTTCTCTCCCTCCTTTCATTCGGTCCTCCCTCTCTTTTCTTCTTTCCACCATCTCTCTGCACTGCCCTTCCTTTAAAAAATAAGACACAATTTTTATAGGAAAGGATACACTTTCTCCCCTTAAAATCTTCCCTAGGTACTTTTCTTAGGTATATTTGTTGCTCTAGTCTCGTAAATGGGTCATGCATTTACTGGCTTTTTAAAAAGGAAATTTGTCCTTGATTCTAAATCTTCCGTTCATCTTTAAGAACAGGCTAAATGCTTGCCACAGCTACCACCTTTTCTTCCTTGATGTGATTTTTACATTCACTTCCCCTAGAAAACCACCTCATTTTCTGCCACTTCCCATAAGGCAGTCAGGCTGCTAACTATATTTTGATACTACTTACCAACCACCAGATAGAAGCCCTGACAATGATTACTGAAAATAGCAGCTAGGAATGGACAAGCATTTTCTTTCACCTTTCAGGCTCTTTACACCAGTTGTCTCCAAACTTCTTTTGATTCTGTGCCTCTATTAAAAAGAATGCTGTTAATTCTAATGCTGAATTTCCCAATCAAATTGTTTCTCCAAGGGCCACCTTACCATGGCATGAACACTTATACACACTTTTGATTCTGTGCCTCTTTTAAAAAGAATACTCTAAACACACAATGTGTATAAATGCGTGTTTTAGATATAGTACACATATAAGTGTACTCGTGCATAGTTGTATTATGCATATCATGAAACATACATAAAAATATAAGTAAATGGGATGAGACATGTGAGATAGATAATATGTTAAACATTAATTTACTTTATCTTATTTGAATGGTTGTGATGGTTAATTGTATGTGTCAACTTGACTGGGACACAGGGTGCCCAGATATCTGGTTAAACATTATTCTGAGTGTGTCTGTGGGGGTGCTTTTAGATGAGATTATTCCTGAATGGGTAGACTGAGTGCAGCAGGTGGTGCTCCGCAGTGTGGGGGACCTCGTGCAATCCTTGGGAGGCCTGAATAGAGCAAAAGACAGAGAAAGGGAGAAGGCACACTCTGAGCCTGACTGTTGGGCTGGAACATTGGTCTTCTCCTGCCCTGAGACTGGGACTTATACCATGGGCGCTCCTGGATCTTAGGCCTTCAGATATGGTCTGAATTATACCACTAGGATTCCCATGTCTTCAGCCTGCAGATGGTAGACAATGGGACTTCTCAGCCACCATAAGTGCATGAGCCAATTCCTTACAATGTCGGTATCTCTGTCTTTCTCTTTCTTTCTCCACACACACACACACACACACACACACACACGAAGACCCAGACTAATACCATGGTATGAATAATGTTTGCTCTCGTTAAATATCTCAAAACCCCCAAACCCCAGATACCTTTGGGGTAAATTTCAGTGGCCTTTGAGGATCCTCATATGCACCTGAACCTGATATATATCATGAGATTCTAGACTTTGAATGGAGGCTGTGATGAGATGAAACTTATGGGACACTTGAGAGGGAGCGAGTGTATTTTGCACATAGGAAAGACATGAATTATTAGGGGTCCGAGGGTGGACTATGGTAGCAGCCTTCAAGGTGGCCCTCAGTGGTCCTCACCTCCTGGTGTACTCCCTTCCCGTACTACATCTGGGTTGGTTTGTGTGACCAACAGAGTATGGTGAGAGTGAGGAGTGATGGTGCTGACTTCTTATTTTATTTTATTTTTGAGAAGGAGTCTTGCTCTATTACCCAGTCTGGAGTGCAGTGGGGCAATCTCAGCTCACTGCAACCTCTGCCTCCGAGGTGTAAACAATCCTCCTGCCTTAGTTTCCTTAGTAGCTGGGACTACAGGCATGCACCACCATGCCTGGCTAATTTTTGTATTTTTAGTATACATGGGGTTTCACCATGTTGGCCAGGCTGGTCTCGAACTCCTGACCTCATGTGATCCACTTGCCTTGGCCTCCCAAAGTGCTAGGATTACAGGCATTAGCTGCTGCGCCTGGCCTGATGGTGCTCACTTCTAAGGCTAGGAGTTTGCCGCTTTTGCTTTGCTCTCTTGCAACACTCAGTCTGGGGGAAGCCAGCTGCCATGTTGTGAGGAGACTCAAGCAGCCTGATAGGGAGGCTCACATGGTGAGGATTTCAGACCTCTTCCCAAAAGCCAGCACCAACTTGTCAGCCAAATGAATGAATCTTGGAAGTGGCTCCTTTAGTCCCAGCGAAGCCTTCAGATCACTGTAGCCCTGGCCAGCATCTTCACCGCAATCTCATGTGAGAGTCTAAGCCAGAATCACTCAGAGAAGTTGTACCCAAATTTTGACCAATAGAAACTGTGTGAGATACTAAATCCTTATTATTGTTTTAAGTCACTAAGTTTTTCAGTGGTTTGTTTTACAGCAATAGTAACGAATATAGATTTGAATATTTTTGTGGGCTGCTTTTCAGATATAATTAATTTTTCCATTGTTTTTGTCTTTTATGTGACTAACAAATGTCACACTAGGACTTGGAGAAGTGTTGGTTCTGTCATGTTTGTGTCATTCATCTGTGCTTGTATTATTGGTATTGTCTTCAGTCTGAGGTTTCTTTGTGGAAATCTTTTAAGCTACTTGTCTGTATTTTGGATGTTACATACAAACCGTAACGTACTTTGAGGCACTGAGAAAGACTGAGGACCACTGGCTGCGCTTGGATGGCTCTTTTCCCTGCAATTCTTTCTGTATCATGTGATCTCATGCTGTGACACCAGATTGAGTGAGGCCACCAAAGTCAACCTGCATATTAAATATTAATAGATTAGTGTCTTTCTGATTTTTTTTGGTGGGGGGGATAAAAATCATGAAAGTACTCACATTTCTCCCCCACCACATCCCAAGGCTCATCTTTGTTTTGTTTTGTTTTATTTTGTTTTGAGACGGATTCTGCTCTGTTGCGCAGGCTGGAGTGCAATGCCCTGATCTTGGCTCACTGCAACCTCTGCCTCCCAGGTTCAAGCAATTCTCCTGCCTCAGCCTCCCAAGTAGTGAGGACTTCAGGTGTTTGCCACCATGCTGGCTAATTTTTTGTATTTTTAGTAGAGATGGGGTTTCACCACACTGGCCAGGTTGATCTCGAACTCCTGACCTCAGGTGATCCGCCAGCCTCAGCCTCCCAAAGTACTGGGATTACAGGTGTGAGCCACTGTGCCCAGCCCAAACTATTTACTATATGCCCCTTTACAGAAGGTCATTGCTGTTGTTTTAGAAAATAAATGGAGCTTGAGGGTGCTTAGCATCAACTCACTTGTTCCCTCAAGCAGGGGCAGGCAATATGCAGTACAAAGTCACCCAGGGAATTCTGGGAGAACACAGTTCTGTGTCTGTCTTGGGAGTATAATTCTGACCTGGTGCTTTGATTCTCCCAGACTGTATCCTAAAACCCAGTTACAACTTGAACTTTAAGGGAACCAAGAACAATATGGCAATGCAAGTAACTGGGCGGATGTGAACCAGGGCATCTTACAACTACAGCTGATGGAAAACATCCTTCTCCTTTATTTCTACTATGTGTATCCTAAACCATAATTCAAAGGCTTTTGCTCCTTTCTTTTCTCAGAGCCCTTGTCCTCAAGTCTTCTTCCCTTTGGATTGCTCTTCTCAAAGATCTTGGCTTGATTGATACCTTCTCATTCAAGCTCAGCTTAAATGCCAACTCTATAGAGAGACCTTTTGTGGACAATTAGTCTAAGGTGGCCCCAATGACAGCCCCATTACTCTCTATCTTATGTTCTGTATTATTTTTTTCCTTATACTTATCAATATCTGAAATTATTTTTTATGCCTATTTATTATCTTTTAGATAACAAACTACTAGAATGCAAGAACCAGAAGAAGAAACACCTTGTCTATCTCATTCGTAACTGTATTTCTAGGGCTTAAAAATAGTGCCTGATCTGAAGTTTGAATATTTGAGAATGAACAAGAGGAATGCCTGATAGTATTTTGTGTCTGGCTATAGAATGGGTGTTGCATCATGGGTTATAAATCATACAATTGGCTGGGAAAAGATCTGGGCCTGAATAAAACGTGTTGCTTTTATTTTCCATGCTTTGGATTCATTAGCAGTATCAATTAGACTAGTGTTTAACCCATGCAATGATGTTCTTTTTGAAAATTGTAATGATGGTCTATTTGCTTATTGCTATAATTCCTATTTCGTTTGTCTTTTATTCTTTAATGCTACCTCTTCCTTCTCCCTCTCCCAACCTTCTTACTTTTCTGTTCTTTTATCATAGTTTATAGACAATCTTTTGCATCTTGGGTAGGAATGTTTGCTTTCTCTCTCTCGGTGAACACATTTTTCCATTTGCGCCCTCTGCCGATTATTCCACAGTGACTCATTTCCCTGTGTGGCTTGTCATCTTTGCGCACGAGCTCATCTTCGGTAGGGATTGATTTTCTGGGGTGACATAAGATCCTGACTGTGCTCTTGTTTAGATTTTCTTGTTTTCCATTTGCTCTTCTGTGGGGCCCAAAGGTTTCCCTGGTTCTGTACCAGTTTTCTTTTTAATTTTTAAATTAAAGTTTACCATCTTAACAATTTTTTTTTTTTTAAAGAAACAGGGTCTTGCTCTGTCCCCCAGGCTGGAGTGCAGTGGCACGATTATAGCTTATTGCTGCTTCAAAGTCTCTGGGCTCCAGCTATCCTCCCACCTTGGCCTCCTGAAGTACTGGGATTACAAGTACGAGCCACTCCACCTCGCTCAACTTAACAATTTTTAAGTGTACAGTAATGTTCAGTAGCATTAAGTATATTCATGGCATTGTGCAATCAATTTGCAAAGCTTTTTCATCTTAGAAGACTGAAACTTTATACCCTTTAAACAGTGACTACCTGTATTCCCCTCTCCCCAGCCCCTATCCACCACCATTTGCCTGTGTCTGTATGAGCTTTAACTACTCCAGGTACCTCATACAAATGGAATCACACAGTAATTGTCATTTTGTACCTGGCTTATTTCAGTTAGCATAATGTCCTCAAAGCTCATCCATGTGACAGCATGTGACAGAATCTTCCTCCTTTTTGAGGCTGAATAATATTTCTTTTATGTATATACCACATTTTATTGATCAGTTCACCCACTGATGGACACCTGAGTACTTGTATCTACCACCTTTTGGCTATTGTGAATAATGCTGCTATGAACATGGGTGTTCAAACATTTATTTGAGACCCTGCTTTCAATTGTTTTGGATATGTTTGCAGAAGTGGGATCGTTGGATCAGTGCCTGTCTTAATTTCTCATTTGGGGTTCTCTCCTCATGTAGGTAATACAGATGTGAACACTACACATGTGTGTGGCAGGCACTGGCTCCAACTTCCTATGGGTGAGGCTTCCTACTCATTGCACTAAGCTGATGGTAAGCTCCCTTGCTGATTCTTTAAACCAAGGTGCCGACTTTCTGAGCTCAGTGTCAACATCTAGGCACAGCTTCATGGCTTCCAGTTTAAACAGGAGTTTCATTTCAGCTTTCTGTCTTGCACAGGCCCAAGGCCTCATCTCCTTTTGCTGTACAGGCGTTAAAACTTGAGTCCCACGCCCGTTAGGCTGTATCTGTTTACAACGCCACTGTCATCTGTTTGGCTTCAGCTCGCACTCACCTCTTTTTCTTTGAGCTGTTCTTTTTTCCTGACATCAGGGAATTTTCTTTCCTTGCTTTTGAGTATGCATTAAAAAATAGTTTATCCAGCATTTTCAGCATTTGGGGTGTGTGTGTGTGTGTGTGTGTGTGTGTACTTTCAGTTCTGTTCGAACTGTGGTGCCAATATTTATTCATTCATTCAATATTTTCTGGCCATTTATAGTCTACACAATGATAAGCCTAAGATGACTAAATAGTAATCTTCTGAACTCCTGTAACTCGGGAAGATGTTAAATCATAATATACCAACAGGCAAGATACAGATGTTCCTGGGCAATTGAGGCAGTGGAATCCATTTTTAGCTTGGATCCCAAACAGAAAGGTTGTCTTCTTACCAAAGCTGCACAATGAGCCCCTCCTCAGGCCATGCCCTTGTGAAGCCAGGTTCAGAGTACAGAGACCTGTGGGGCCAGAGCTCTGAGCACTGAGGTTGCAGAGAAGACCTGGAGTCACACACACCAGAAGAAAGGGGAGTCTTCCTGCGTCAATCAGCAAGAACAGGCAGGCATTTTTGCAACACGCATTATAAGATAGCCTACGTTGCAGAGACATGGCCTTGTTAATTAATATTTAATATACATGTAACAAGCACATCAGCAAAGATCAAGACTTTTCTGCAGATAAGAAAAAGGCCAGTGAGACCTGGCTGGGGTTTTGTCTGCACTCATTGGTTTCAGGGTTGCTAGCTTCTTCCTTTCCAAGTCCAGGGTATATGAGACAGAAAGAAAATCCAGGGAACTCAACACTCTTCATTGTTTGCGTCCCAAGGCCCCTATTCAGTCTACCTCCTTCCATCCACCTTTCACAGTCTTCTTCTGTTTGATTTATATACATATACAATGTCTAGGGTTTTTAGTTGCAATTAGTGGGAGAAATCGGAGAAATACACCCTGTCTTCTTGGTGGATGATTTTTAAAAACAAAATAAACTTGTGTTATTTTACTCCAATCATTACATTACTACATGCTTGTTAACATCTTCATAATATAGAAATGATGAAATTGAGAGTAATAATTGGGCTGGGTGAGATTGTGAAGTATGCGAAAGAAACAAACACAGTTCAGGCAAGAATATGGGATCAGCAAAGCTGCTTTTTATTTCACTACAACTTTAGACACTTTGTGTTCACATTTTTTTTCTGCAACAAAAATTTTCTTTTCTTTTCTCTTTTTTGAGACAGAGCCTTACTCGATCACCCAGTCCAGAGTACAGTGGTGCAATCTCAACTCACTGCAACCTCCGCCTCCTGGGCTCAAGTGATTCTCCTGCCTCAGCCTCCTGAGTGGCTAGAATTACAGGCACCTGCCACCATGCCAGGCTAATTTTTGTATTTTTAGTAGAGAGGCGGTTTCACCATGTTGGCCAGGCTGATCTCAAACTCCTGGTCTCAAGTGATGCACCCACCTTGGCCTCCCAAAGTGCTGGGATTACAGGCAAAATTTTCAGTTTTATAAAGAAAGATGAATAGAGATGAACTTTCTTTTAAGAAAACCTGTTAAGCGTGAACCCGGGAGGTGGAGCTTGCAGTGAGCTGAGATCGCGCCACTGCACTTTAACCTGGGTGACAGAGCGAGACTCTGTCTCAAAAAAAAAAAAAAAAAAAAGAAAACCTGTTACATGTAGATTTGAATTTACAAAGTGAATAGATAAGGATATGATACTGAGTTTTACTTTGAGTCACCCCAGATTTTTCAGGAACTCATGTGTTATATAAAGTCAACTCAGAATAATTTTACTTGATTATCACTCTGGGATTCTTGGCATGAATAGAATTCACGTCAATAAGTTCAGTAAACCCTATTTCGAAAGTGCTTTGCTATCACAGATTATATTACAGTAGGGTCAAATCATTTTCCACGTATAATCCCTGATATACGACTTGAATAAAACAACGTATGAGGCTAATATTCTTGCATTCTGACACCAGTGTCACAATAGGGTTCTACTGAATTATTAGTAAAAAACATGTTCGGTGAGATTTCTTGCCCTGGATATAAACTTCAGCCAGGCATTGACGCTTTTCCCATTAGCATCATTATGCTGAATGTTACTGTAATGGTATTCTACTGTCACACAACATTGGGGTCTAAATGAGTTTTTCCTAAAACAGGCCTATTCGCAAGGCGGGCCCAACCATCTCACACCATTCCTTTTATGCCTCTGTTTCGGCAGACATTTCCCCATCTTCATTCATCTTCCTGCAAGAAACAAGTCCAACTCACACCATGAATTGTAATGTTAACTATACTGTAAAGTGGTTTATTTAAAAGCCAGAATCTATGTTGTTTGATAGCCAAACTTACAGTGGGGGAAGGGCAGACAGCCCAGTCATCAAAGGATAAAAATCTATACTAATCTTAAAAGCAAAACACAGTGCAGTATTTCTTGTCTGTTTTTCTACAAAAGAAGGCCATTGTATTTCTGTTCCTGGCCATGTCAGCAGTGATGGCCCCCCGACAACCGCCCCCACCAGTTTTTTTTCAAGCATTGATTGTTGACTTCCCCTGACACTCCATCACAACCCATTAGTACTGAAAACTGACAAGCCCAGCTGCAGCAGCAAAATGGCAAGTTTGAAAGAAAACATCGAAAGCACAGGCAAAGCCCAGCTCTTAGGGACCCGCACGAGACCCAAATGCAGTGACTCCTCCCTGCCTCCACCGCACCTTTGCGAAGGTCAGCAGAATCAGCAGATTTTCTTTAACCCACACTCCAAGGTCTTGAGGAAATTATAAAGGAGTATTGCTTTATTTTTACTTTCATTTTCAAAGGAACTGGGTTGAGGAATATGAAAACAGAGTTGGCTAAAGTGCTTTTGCTGAGAATGCTAATACACATTATATCTCTTTTCAGACTCAAGCGTTTCAGGCGTTAGTGGCTCAGCAGTCCTGGGCTTCTGAAGGCCACACTTTAAACCCTGGCAGCTTCTTTTTTTTTTTTTTTTTTTTTTTTTTTTTGAGGCGGAGTCTCACTCTGTCGCCCGGACTGGAGTGCAGTGGCTGGATCTCAGCTCACTGCAAGCTCCGCCTCCCGGTTTATGCCATTCTCCTGCCTCAGCCTCCCGAGTAGCTGGGACTACAGGCGCCCGCCACCTCGCCCGGCTAGTTTTTTGTATTTTTAGTAGAGACGGGGTTTCACCGTGTTCGCCAGGATGGTCTCGATCTCTGACCTCGTGATCCGCCCGTCTCGGCCTCCAAAGTGCTGGGATTACAGGCTTGAGCCACCGCGCCCGGCCAGCTTCTTAAGTTATGAGTCGTTTTCTTCTTTTTATTCAGCAGAGTTATATGGTGCCAGTGTTCTGAGAGTTACAGTAATAGCAATCGCGAACATTCCTTGTGAATGTACAGTTGATTGCCCAGGGGAAAAAAGTGACAACTCCAGATTTCCAATAGACCTTGTATTTGCAGAGATATGAGTTCAAGCAAGGCCAGCCAACTTGTCAAAATCTTAAGAGCCAAGACACAAGGTGAATCTAACTTTAGCTAAAGGGCTGGATGTAAGTTTGGTGCAGTCAAAGCCCTGGAGACGGGGTAACTAAAAAACTGGTGATCATCATCCATTTAGGTAAAAAATCTAACTGCAAATGGTCATTGAATTAAGAACAGATAAGAATAAAGAGCCAAATATAAAACCAGCATTAAGCAGGAGTTCCTGTATTTTTACCCCTTGTGAGCAGAGAGGATGCAGTGCGCAAGCGTGGGCTAATGGCAGTGATGGTCTGCCTCATGGTAATGATGGTCTACCTCAGGAACGGGCACTTGGAAGCCATTGTTTAGCACTGTTCTTGCCTGGGATGGCAGGATGGCCTTAGGGGGAAATAAGAGCAGGTTTCTTAAGTTTATGGCCACCTCTACCATCAAGCCTGTGTGTGCTTGGGCGTTACCCACTTCCTCCTTCGCCTCTGATTGTGTTTGGTGTCTTACCAAACTGCTGATGTGTTTCTTGCCTGCCCACATCCCCTAGGAGAGGTCTGGGAAGTCTGGAGTATAGGCTGCCTCTGAAGTCCTGTAGCGTAGACAGACTTGCTTGCCTGCTGCTCAGACAGCTGGCGAACCCATAAACTCTCCCTGATTTCCCAGCAGCCCTCCGTGTTCTCTCCCTTTGGTAAAGATGACTGCTCTGGCAGAGGAGGGGCCCACAGAGAAATCCCAGTGTTCCTAGGCTTCAGGGCCTCCCCCTGGACCTTGCTCCATCTGCCAGGGTGCAGGCGAGGCCCCAGTCAGAAAGAGCTCCTCAGTGACAACCATGCAACCTGCAGACATGCAGAGACACATTATAGAATGGCTTGCCTGGCGCATGTTCCAGCACCCATCCCGAGTCAGCACTTAAACCTGGAAGCTGTGACTTCAGCTCTGCCTCTGGCTCTGAACCAAACCTTTTCTTCATCTTCAGGAGCCTCTGAGAGGACCTGGCCCCACACTGTTCCTCAGTGCTTCTAAAACGACAGCCTTGTGCTTCTCTGTCCTGTCCCCAGCATCTGCAGGACTCAGTCCCTCTGACACTGCCCGAGCGCCTACTTGACTCCCTCGGATCACCTGTTCTCCCCTGACCAGAGAAACCCTTTGGGTTTCGGCTGGGTCTGGATCTTTGGCAGAAGATTTGACAGCTCCAACAGCTTCCTGGTTTTGGTTCATCTCTGGACTCTTGGCCCTGTGTGCCAAGTCTTTGGCCATCCTGGGACTTGGTTTCATTCTCCAAGCCCAGCCCCGTGTCCATCTGTAGATGGCCAGTTCAGACCTTCTTTGTTCTAGTCCATTTGGGCCACTCTTGCATCCAATCTTTCTGGAAAGCATTCTTTTGCATTATCTGGTTGCACCACACCTGACATTGTCCTGAAGTGCCTGAGTGTCTGGTTCTTCTCCCCTATATCGGGGAAATAGGAGGGATAGGTCTCCTCCATGGCTGCTGGGTGAGAGGGCAGGGGGCAAACGCCAGAACCATGAGCAGGGGAGAGCCTAGAGATTGCACTAGAAAGGGAGATTTAACATGGGCCACAAAGGCAAGCAGACCCTACTGTGCATCCGGAACTGAGGCGCTTTCCCCAGAGAATGCTCAGAGAACCACCTGGGATGAAGATGGGTGTAAGATTCACCCAGGAAAGAGTTTGTGCCTGGGAGGTGGTCCAGATGGAATCCAGAGAGGGTGCCAGAACTCTGGTGGTTGTTTTCCGTGCTTCTGGCCATTATTTAAGCGAGGTAGGGCCAGTTAAAGCTGTTATGATATGAAACATATTGGCTTATCATCAACAAAGATTTATTAAGTACCTCTGGCTACAAGCCTGAGCCCTTACAAGGCGAGAGAGCCGAGGTTAGAGTGAGTGTTCTGGAGTGGAAGTCGGAGGTGTGGTAGTAGCTATGCACATAGATCATGAATTTTCAAGGCCCTCTGCTGAAAAATCCCGTGTTCTGATTTCGAAAAAGGAGGTCACAGTAACGAAACAATATGGATGGATGCAATGATGGCACCCTTACTGCATGTTAGGCAATGAGTCTCTCTCTCTCAAAGAGGAAAAAAGAAAAAATACATATGTTCTATATATATATATAGGAATATGTACACTATAAATATATATTTATATATTATATATAAATATCTATTTATATGTATATACACATATATACACATACATATATACACATACACACTATATATATTTATAGTGTATATATTCCTAGCACTATATATTTATATATTATTTATAATATATATTTATATCTTCTTAGGAATATTATATATATTTGTATATTCCTATATATAGGAATATATGTATATGTTCTTAGTTCTGACAAAATCTTTTGAAGCTTGCATTATTATTATTAATGCCATCTTATATTAATTGATGAGGCAACTAAGATGGAAAGATTTAACTTTCATACACTTCACACCTAGGCCCTCCGAAGACCCCATCATGGTTCCTTTCTATTTAAGAAGTACTTAAGCTAAGTTTTATTAACAAAAGTTCCAGTTACAAATGATTAAAATCGGCTTGAGGGAGACAGACACCCAGGTCCTCCACCTAGCCAGATCTGAGATACACAAGACTGTCTGGAGGGATACTTTGTAACTTGACCAGAAGATGTGAAGAACAATTTCAAGAAACATTTATTTAGGCTTTTTCATGAAAAAAAAAAAAAAGTGAAAGAATAACTCCAGTTTCCTTGGGCCAATTCTTTTGTGAAATACTTTGGTAATGATCAAGAGATGGATTTAAAATACTGGTTGAAATATCAGATCAAATTTTCATCTTCACTATTTGGTGTTATTTTTCTAGGTCTCCACTGAGGGAAAAAAAGAAGTATGTTAAGAAATTGGCCCAATAATTTAAACATTTATGTATTCCAGTGTATCCAAAAGCAGAAAGGAATAGAGGAGGAACTAAGAAGATTTAAACAATTATACTGTTTTAAATAATAAACCAAGAAAACCTGGTAAAGGATTTTTCCTAACTCTGAGTTAATGTAAATTCCACTGAAATTTGGCAAGTAGGAAACAAATCTGTGATCAGCGGGCTTGGGTGGGAGGTTCATACAGCAGGATTTCTGCGCTTCCCTGGGAAGTATCCGAGACTTCTGAAACCATGATCATGATGGTTCTTTGGATGCTAAGTGCTCCTCCAGGTGCGTTATTTAGTAGACCGGGGTGCGAGCTCTGAGACACCTGGTAAACAAAGCTTTGGAGAAACAGGGTATCTTGAAATTTAGAAACGCTAGAATGCCTCAGAGATGCACTGCTACCACCACGAAGAAATCTGTCATCTGAGAAGGCAGTGCCGCATTCAGACACACAGGCGATGATGCCTAATTGTTTGTGATAAGTGTGGGACCAAATACAGAAACGTGAACAGCCCTGGTCTGAGCACGCAGGACATTGTTCCCTGTCTGTCCCCAGCAGCATACCTCAAACCTGACAAGTCACCCTAGTAAGACACATCCTAGCCCAGGAACCCGGATCCCGGTTGTGGGGGCTGCGCTCGGCCCCCACCTGGAGCCCTGCGCGCAAGTCCGGTGGATCTGCGAGGCTGCAGGCCCTTACACTGGGCCAGGTGATCCTCGTTAGGCAGTGACACGCTTCTTAATGCAAAACACGATTCAGCTGCAGGCATTGCGCTAAAGCTCCGTTTTCACGGCAGCCTTGGCCTCCACCTCCAGGGGCCCCTGAGCCCAGACCCTGCTCTCCCGCTCCCCGCTGGCCGAGCCCTGTCTCCCGCGAGCGTCACTGTGCTCGATCTTCTGGTCATCGCACACCACTGTTCATAGGTAAGAGCAACAACTCTCCAGTGCCTACCATATGCTGGACGTTGTGCTGAGTTGCTTCATGCATGGGTATTACCTCCTGAAAGCTAAACTGTTAGGTGGCTGCTATTATTAACCCGTTATCCACGGAGATGTCCGGTCCCTCGCGCAAGGACGCACCAGGGGCACGGTTGAGCCAGGATCCGAAGTGGGTCTGCAACGCCCTTGCACCCGACCATGACCTACCCCCAAACCCAAGGCCTTTCTCGCGCCGCTCCGCAGAAGAGGGCCCCATCTCCTCACAGCCACTCTTAAAATCTACCTACAACTGAACTCATCTTTCCCCTAATAAACTCCCTGAATACTTCTTTCAGTTTCCATAGACATGATGTAAAGCCATTGCATTATCGTTGAACGTACGAAGGGGTGAGTCTTAAGTCAACCACGTAGAATTTGTCTTTAGTTCATTCTAAGATGAGTCTTATATTTGATTTGTGGTTTATGAGACAAAATGGTAAAATTTTCTTTTCTTTTCTTTTTTTGTAAGACGGAGTCACATTCTGTTGTCAAGGCTGGAGTACAGTGGCGCTATCTCGGCTCATTGCAACCTCCGCCTTCCGGATTTAAGCAATTCTCGTGCCTCAGCCGCCCCAGTAGCTGGGACTACAGGTGCCACCACCACTCTGGTTACTTTTTTGTATTTTAGTAGAGAGTGGGTTTCACCAGGTTGTGCAGGCTAGTCTCAAACTCCTGAGCTCAGGCAATCCAGTGCCTCAGTCTTCCAAAGTGCTAGGATTACAGGCATGAGCTACCGCTCCTGGCCAAAATGGTAACACGTTTAAATGTAATTTTTAATGGATTTCAAAGCAAGTTTGTAGATGACCGGAGATCATGGAAATACATAATTATATTGAAGTGCGCAGATTGAAAAATCATTTACACCTGTGGTTAATTATATATCAATTATTTGCATGCATGTTGTATATATACAGTCATGTGTCGATTAACAATGGAGATATATTTTGAGAAACGTGTTGTTAAATGATTTAATGATATGCGAACATCATAGAGTGTACTTACTAAACCTAGACGGTACCACCTGCTACACACCTAGGCTATATGGTAGAGCCTATTGTTCCTAGGCTACAAACTGGTACTGCCTGTTACTGTTCTGAATACTGTAGGCAATTGTAACACCATGGTATTTGTGTATCTACACGCATGGCAACATAGAAAAGGTGCAGAGAAAATACAGTATAACACATAAAAATGGTGCACCTGTATAGGGCACTTACCATGAATGGAACTTACAGGATAGGAGTTGCCCTGGGTGTCAGTGAGTCAATGATAAGGGAATATGAAGGCATAGGACATGATTGCGTATGACTGTAGACTTTATGAACACTGTACATTTAGGCTACACTAAGTTAATTTAAAATTTTTTTCTTCAACAATAAATTAACCTTGGCTCACTGTAACTTTCTTTATAAAATTAAAAATTTAAAAACTTTTGAACTCATTTGTAATAATGCAGCTGAAAACACAAACACATGGTATAGCTGCACAAAAATATTTCTTTATATTTTCTATAAGCCTTTTTTTGTTTTTAAATTTATTTTTTACTTTCAAAACTTTTTTTTTCTGAAAATGAAGACATAAATATACTCATTAGCTTAGACCTACACAGGTCAGGATCATCCATATTACTGTCTTCTACCCCCACATCTTGTCCCACTGGAAGGTCTTCAGGGACAGTAACACACATGGAGCTGTCATCTCCTATGGCCACAATGCCTTCTTCTGGATACCTTCTAAAGGACCTGCCTGAGGCTGTTTACAGTTAAGTTATTTTTTTTTTAAATAAGCAGAAGGAATATACTCTAATGATTAAAGCATCGCATAGTAAATGCATACACCAGTAACATATTTATTATCAAGTATTATGTACTATATATAATTGTATGTGCTAGACTTGTATAGGGCTGGCAGCATAGTGCCTAGGGCTGGCAGCATAGTGTGTTGGTTTATACCAGTATCACCATAAACAGGTAAGTAATGCATTGCCCTGTGACTTTATGACAGGTATGATATCAGTAGGTGATAGGAATTTTTCAGCTCCATCATAATCTTATGGGAACATCTTTGTATATGTAGTCTGCCATTGACCCATATGTTGTTGTTGACTATATATACATACACACACATATATACACATACACAACACACATGTGAGTTTGTCACTTGTGTTCATATACATGTCTTCTCTACATTCCCACACCTTTGGCTGTAAATTACCTAAAGACTGAGTTCAGTTAGAATTTGAACCCAAAGTAAAATGAAGATGACATTTCAACCTGAAAAATAGAGATGTCTATTATAAAACAGATATAAACATGGACAATTTTGAGACTGGTTTATATACTTACTATGCATAAAGAGGTATTGGTTTAATTTGTGGAATAGCTGTTTCTGCAAAGTTGTAAATATAATGTTATTTAAAATGCACTGGAAGGAAAGACAAATGGCTAATTAACATAAAAAAGTTCAAACTTATGACTATCAAAGAAATTAAAAGAACACTGACTTGTTTATCAGATTGGCTAGTTTGAAACATTATTAAACTCAGAATTTGAGAGGATAAACATTTGTTGGGAGAATGCTTTGGCAATATGTATCTATATGTTTAAATGTTCATACCCTTTGTCTTGGTAAGCCTATCCTAGGACTTTATACTAAGGAAATAATGAAATATTTATAATGCAACATTATGTATGGTGGGTACAAATTAAAAACAATGATATATCCATAATAGGGGAGTCAGGAAATTATGATAGATCTATATTACATATATATGAAAATGTTTGTATTAAACAAAAAAGTAAGATATAACCCGGTATATAAGTATGCCACAATTTTATAAAACAGCATGTTTATAGATATGTATAGAAAAAGACTAGAAAGCAATGTAGCTTAGTGTTAATAGTGGTGGCGAGTTAATGTTGATTTTTATTTTTACATTTCTTTGTGCTTCCAAATTTTTGCAAGAGTAGGCCTATTTGTAAAAAGCCCAAATATAACAATTAAAAAATGCATTGGGATGGCTTCCAGGCAAGGTGTCAAAATGAGTAGATGTGGAAACTTCTGTTCCATACACACACAAATTAGGGACAACTTAGAAACAAAAGTTAGAACTGCATAGCTGTGCTCAAGGAAAAGTGAGAAGTCTAGGACTAGAGTCCCACAGCAGTGAGTGTTGGCTGAGGCTGGAGGCCCACAGGAGGTGGGGAGAAGGTAGCCAGTTTGGTATCTAGGATTTCAAAGTGGGAGTGGAACAGAGTGGGTGAGTGGAATCTCACCTCGGGCCGCCGTCATGAAGCCAGTGCTGGGATTGTGGTTCTATGCAGGTGGTTGGAAGTCGAGGAAACTCCAGCTAACCCACTTGGGCTTTCAGCAGGTTTATATATTTACTATGCATAGTAAGTAAACCAGCTGCTTACCAGCTGTGGCAGAGGGTGGAAGCAGAGGCACCTGTGTGACCAGGAGGTGGACCAATTCCTGACCTCGCTTAAGGTTGGGAACCATAAAGACCCAGGAGGGTGAGGCTATACTTCTGAGCTTCTGATGTTGAGGCATCCCAGCCTAGGGAGGAGAAAAACCTCCTGTACCAGTGTGGAATGATTTGAGCAGCAAGTGACTGTGGCCTAAATCATACAGACATTAATGATTTTTCTTAATAAAAAGAGAATGGAGGTAGGCTGCCTTAGGGTGGTCTAGCAGCTCAACAATGCCATGAAGGATCCAGGCTCCCTCTAACATTCTCTTTTCTGCCTAGTTTGCTGTTTGTTGCCTTAGGTCATAAGATGGCTGTTTGCAGCTCCAGGTATCAAGTGTGATTCCTGTCTTCTCAGACACTCCCAAACAGAATCTCATCATATATTGTTAGGATGAACTTGGTCACAGAAGAGGCTGGGAAATTGAACATCTGGCAAAGGGAAACAAATGGTTACAACTGTCTTAGAGTAGGTGTGTCTTGGAGCACCTGTTGGCTGGACACATTGACACTTTAGATAAAACTGGGTTTTATTAGTGAAGAAGTGGGGAATGCCTGTTAGATAGGCAACTCCCATGCAGTATGAACTCTCAAACAAGAATGGAAGAATTCATACCTGGAAAACTACAAATAATAGAGGAATCTGAAACTTACATTAAAGCAAATACATTTACAATCTTCAATATGATGAGCAACAACTATAAAATATAAATTAGGTAATTATTATCAAGAATAGATGAATATAAATAAAAACCAATTAGAAATCTTGCAAATGAAAAATAGAAGCCTCAAAAAAGCAACCCTTGTAAATGAAATACTGAACTGAATATATGGCTGAAGCAATTGAGAGAGAAGCCAGAATTTCGCATATCACCTGGAATGCAGCATTGAGAGATAAAGGTGAATTAAGAGGGACCATGAATGGAAGGTAAGTTGAGAAATTGCAAGTTGTTACAACAGGTATTTCTAAAACACCATAGCAAGAATAGGAGAGAAACAATATTTGAAAAGGTAATAGTTAAGACTTTTCTAGAATTAAAGGTAGACATAATCCTGGCATTAAAAAGGCATTTTGTTTGTCAAATAGAGCAAAACACCTCACACCTAGATACATGCTAGTAAAACTACAGAATGACAAGGAAAAAGAAATAAATTAAAGGGCACCAGAGAGAAATTTCGATTACTTACAAAGAAACAGCAATCAGACTGATAGCAACATCAGATGCCAGGTGATGAAGGAATAATATCTTAAAAGTGTTGAAGGGATGATAGGGTGTGGTGGCTCATGCTTGTAATCCCAGCACTCTGGGAGGCCAAGGCAGGTGGATGGCCTGAGGTCAGGAGTTTGAGACCAGCCTGGCCAACATGGCAAAATCCTGTCTCTATTAAAAATACAAAAAGTAGCTAAGTGTGTTGACACACCCTGTAATCCCACCTACTAGGGGGGCTGAGGCAGGATAAGCTCTTGAACCAGGGAGACGGAGGTTGCAGTGAGCCGAGGTTATGCCACTGCACTCAAGCCTGGGTGACAGAGTGAGACTCCATCTCAAAAAAAAAAAAAAAAAAAGAGTGCTGAAGGGAAACAACTACAAAGTTAGATTCTGCGTCTGGCTCAATCATCTTTTTAGAGCAGGTAAAAAATAGAAAATGAAAACAACAAAAATAATACAAAAACACCCAGTGTGGATCATAGCCTTAGACAGAAAAGCTAAAGCCATGAAACTAGAGAAAAGCTTTGTGACCTTGGGAAATATAAAGATTCCTCAGCTAGAACACACATAAGCATAAAACATAACCCCCAAAACTGATAATTGAACTTTATCAAAATTAAAAACTTTTGCTTTCCAAAAGATGCCATTAAGAAAATTAAAACCTTAAGCCAGTTATAGTGGCTCACACCTGTAGTTCCATCTACTCAGGAGGCTGAGGAGAGAGGTTTGCTGTGGCCCAGGAGTTTGAGATTACACTGAGCTATCATTGCATCATTGCACTCTAGCCTAGGTGACAGAGTGAGACCCTATTAAAAAAATGCTGCAGAGTGAAGTAAAATATTTGCTACACATATATCTGACAAAGAGTTTGTATGCAGAGCACATAGAACTCTTAAATTTCATATTAGAAAGCAAACAACTGAAAATAGACAAAATATTTGAATACAAAAGAAAAATGGACAAAAAATATGTGAAAAGATGTCTAATGTCCTCAGCCATCAGGGAAATGCAAAAATAAAATCACAATGACAAACCATTATTTACCCACTAGAATTTCTAGAATTAAAAAGACTGACAAAACCAAGTGTTGGTAATGTTGCAGGACAAGGGGAATTCTCATAACCTGTTGTTAGGAATATAAAATTGTACAGCAGTGTTGGAAATCTCTTTGGAAGTTTCTTAAAAAGCTAAATATGTAGCTACCATATGATCATTCCACTCCTAAGTATTCACCCAAAAGAAATGAAAATGTATGTCTACAGTAATACTTACATAAAAAACATTCATAGAAGCTTTAGTAATAATAGCTAATACCTGGAATAACTCCAAATATCTATCACCTGATAAATAAATAATACATTGTATATCCAATATGTAGAATCTTGCTTAGCAGCAAAAAGGAACAAACTACTGAAACATACAGCAACAATGGAGAGATCTTTAAATCATGCTGAATTACAGACGCACAGTCATGCTGAAGCCAGATACGAATGAGTGCATACTGTATAATTTCATTTCTGTAAACCGTGGAGAATTCTGTAGTGACAGAAGGTAGATCTATGGTTGCCCAGGGCTGGGGTAGGGGCAATGGTGGGCTGCAAATGGGTACCAAGAATCTTCTGGGGCGATAGAAATGTTTTGTATCTCTATTGTGGTGGGTGTTTTAGGAGTATTTGTATCTAATGAGACTCATTTAAATGGTTTCAGTTCATCATATATAAATTATTCCTAAATAAATATAAGGAAAAATGGGTATAAGAAAGGAGACATTTTTAGATATACAAAGATAAGGACAATTTAAATTTTATTAACTTGTAAAATATTTAGGAGGAAAGAAAAAATGAACTTCAAAGGGAGGGTATGTGGTAAAAAATGTAATGCTTTGATTTAGAAAGATGCTTTGAGGGTCTCACAATCCTGGGTAAATCCTTCTGTAACACAACTGACTAGCAAAACTCAACCATTTTAACTTAAAACTTTTGTTTTTAATTTAAAAAATGTCAAATGCACATAAGTAAAAATAGTGGTATAAAGAACTCCCGTATATCTAGAAAAATCCATATTTTCATATATTGAGCTTGTTTGAAATAGGAAATACTGTATGTGTTAATCATTATATAGAACTCTGTGTTTTAAAAGTGTTTTCTTTATTTTCTCTCAATGTATGTCAGATAAAATTTTTTTTGCTTATTTACAATATTTAAGAAACATGAAAGATAATTAGGATATTAAGAATTTGAAATGGCATTACCCTCAAGACCTCAAATTATATTCAAATATCTTATAATTTGCAAAAACTTCCCTATGGCATGCACCTTTCAAATAAAGATTTTTTGATATTGATTTTATTTTTCAAATACATATTATACAGCTTAAACACTTACATAGATTAATTCAAATTCTGTGTTCACTAGCAACTACCTTTTTCTAGGCACTCAATGCAATAGGCCTAGGACATAAGAAATTTGAATAAGACTTGGTCTTAGCCCTAAAGGAGCTGATACTGCTCCAAAAACTCTCCACTACTGCAGATTTCCTGCCATACTGATAGATGGGAGAATATCATTCCTAGCTTTGTGTGTCTCCTTTGGGATGTAATGAAGACATGCACATACTAGCTTGGATCACTCCTTTTTTCTCCAGGTGGACACTGAAACCCCAATTTCCTAAAACCTTCTTTGTTTTTACAAAGGTGGAGGGAACAGCAAACAGTATGCAATCATTCCTGGCACACACACTGTCTAATTCCTGAAAATTTATGAGTAAATGTGCAACACTTCGTGGGTGAGCAATGGTTGTCGTTACAGCAATTTCTAGTGAAATAATGTCATAAATCACAGGGGACTGACCAGCCCCTAAAACAAAAATACCTTTGGCTTTAGACTACAAATGTCTCACGTGCTAAGATGTGTCTGTCCTGCTTATTCCGAGCACAGAATGTTAGAACTATAAGAAAACCAAGAGAGAAAAAAAGTTTTATCACCTCCAGTCTGCTATATTCCCTATAAATTGGTAATAAACACATCTAAGTTACTTCATTACAATGTGATAGACTGTAACAGCAACTGTGAAAGTCCGTTATATAAATCATTTAAATAGAGATTCAGACAATTTGAAAAATTCCCATTAATTACCACAAAGTCAGTAACAATGACACCGCGAGGTTCAGTTTACCCTACTCTTGTGAATACAGACACTTTGAAATGAAGATTATGACTCAACAGAGTGGAGTAGCTCATTAGTCATGTAAAATCTTTTTATTTTTAAATTTTGATGGGATGAGAATTGTTGAACTAATAGATGATAATTGATCTTTTAGAATGAAGAGGCTGAAGTATCTTTAGTGGAACATATTGCCTAAATCACATTGAGGTTTTTTATGGTCTGTCCATATTTTCAGAAACACCCAGAGTTCATCACATAATGAACAGCTTTGTTGTGCTGAGCCCTGTACAAGAGGGAAAATATTTAGTTGCTTGCCTGGAAGGTGAGGGGAGATCTCTCTGCCTTTTTCCAGTTTGTGGACTATCTTAGAAACCAGAATGATGCATAGTACAGCTCTACCACTGGTTAGGGATTTACAAGTAATCTTTCTCTAGCACAGCCAGTTTGTTTTCTGCTTCTAAGAGCCAGTATGTCCCTCACATCTTCTGTGCCAAAGATCCCATGCTGTCACTCATCACAGACTTTGAGACTGATTACTTCCCTTTCAGCTCTCCACCTTCCTCCCGGCTCTGGTTGATACTCTTCAATGACTGCGAAGGATGCCTCTCTTCTCTACTAAAATCTGAGTATCTTGAGGGCAAGGATCATCTCTTACTCACAGATATCCATGCTTGGTTCTAGATTCAGCAATCTGCACAGAGTGGCGCTGAATTCGTAGTCATTAAACACACACGACAAATAGCGGCTGGATACTGTAATCTGAGTGAATCGGCTAGGATCTGGGCGTCCTGTCTTGCTTATCACACTCCACCTTCCTGCTCAGAGTCCAGCCCAGGTACCTGGGCTTATGCTGGTGCCCTAGGCTGGCCTCCCTCTTCTTTGCCACCTCCAAGCCACCTGTTTAGCGATCTCCCCCACTCTTCTCCTTTCTCCCACATTCTGGACTCATTAGGGGCCCCAGGTGCATGCCACCATGCCCAGGGTCTTACTATGTTGCCCAAACTGGTCTTGAACTCCTGGGCTCAAGCGATCCTTATACAGAACTTATAACTGGCCCAGCCCTGTTCTATGTACTTCACATAAATCAGTTCATTGAATCCTCACAACCTTATGGCATAGATATTACTGGCTTTTTATAGATGGAAAAACTGAAGATCAGAGTGGCTAATGCCTTGTCCAAAGTCACACACAACCACTAAGTGGCAAAGCTGGGACAGAAACCCAGTCCGGCTCCAGGTCTGTGCGTTGATTCACTCCTGCCATGGGCAAGGAGGGTACAGATGCTAAACTCTGAAAGCACAACCAAAGTTGAGTTTCGCCGGAAATTTGCTGAGTGTCAGGGAGGGCACTAAGTATTTTACATACATTTATTACTTTTTCTGCATTTCAAATTTCTCATTTTGCAAAATTTAAGACCCACAAAAGTTGCAATAGTAGTATAAAATATTCCTGTATATTCTTCATGGACTCACCAAATGCTAACATTTTACCACACTTCTCTCTCATTCTCTCTTTCGCTCTCCATAAGTATGTATATATGCTGTGTGTGTCACATACACACACATATATATATTTGAAACATTTGAGAATAAGTTGCAGACGCTATGCTCCTTTACCTCTAAATACTTCAGTGTGTATTTCCTAAAACAAGGTTATATTTTTCCATGACCAGCACAATAACCCAAATCAGAAAACACATTGATACTAGAGTATTTGCTATGCTAAAGATTTTAGAGTTTTCCAGTTGCCCCACTAGTGTCTCTTTTTGACCCGTGATTGAATCCAAGATCACACCTTGTATCTAGTTTTCATGCATCTTTAGTCTCTTAATTTGCAGAAGTTCCTTGTTCTTTTTTTTTGTTTGTTTTGTTTTTTTTTGAGACAGAGTCTTGCTCTGTTGCCCAGGCTACAGTGCAGCGGTGTGATCTTGGCTCACTGCAACCTTCAACTTTTGGGTTCAAGTGATTCTCATGCCTTAGTCTCCTCAGTAGCTGGTACTACAGGTGTGAGCTACCATGACCAGCTAGTTTTTGTATTTTAGTAGAGACGGGGTTTTGCCATGTTGCCCAGGCTGGTCTCAAACTCCTGGCCTCAAGTGATCCACCTGCCTTGGCCTCCCAAAGTGTTGGGATTACAGGCTTGAGCTGCAGCACCTGGCCTATTCCTGTTTCTCATTCTTTGTCTTTCATGACTTTATTAGTTTTCTATTGCTGCTGTAACAATTTACCATAAAATTAGTGTATTTAATGACGAAAGTTTATTACCTTACAGTTGTGTAGGTCAGAAGTCTAACATGGTCTCCCTGGGCTTAAAAAAAAAAAAAGATACGGGAAGGGTAGCATTCCCTTCTGGAGGCTCTAGGGGGAGGGGAATCTGTTTCCTTGCCTTTTCCAGCTTTTAGATGTCACCTGCCTTCCTTGACGTGTGGCCCCTTTCTGCATCTGCAGAGCTATCAATGGCTAGTTGAGTTCCTCTTGGGTCGTTATGTCTGTCTGACCTCTGACCATCGCTGTGAAAGCCAGGGTTCCCCCTTTGAGGCCTCACGTGATTAGGTTAGGTCTGCCTAGCTCATCTAGGATAATCAGTACATCTATAAGGACGCTTTTGCCATGCTTGCTAACCTCTTCTCAAGTTCCAGGTACTATTGGGGTAATTATTCTCTCTGCTGCTGTAACTTTGATATTTTTGAAGAAGACAGGCAAGCTAAGTTGTGAACTCTTTCTTGATTCGAGTTTATCTTGTGTTTCCATATGCTTCGGTTCAGTGATGCTGTTATGGGTCAGCTGTGTTCCTACCCAAAGCTCCTCTTGAATTGTAGCTCCCCCACTGTCCACGTGTTGTGGGAGGAACCTGGTGGGAGGTAATTTAGTCATGGGGGCGGGTCTTTCCCATGCTGTTCTCCTAACAGTGAATAAGTCTTATGAGATCTGATGATTATATAAGGGGGACTTTTCCTGCACAAGCTCTCTTCCCTTGTCTGCTACCATGTGAGACATGCCTTTCACCTTCCACCATGATTGTTAGGCCTCCCCAGCCATGTGGAACTATGAGTACATTAAACCTCTTTCTTTTGTAAATTGCCCAGTCTTGGGTATGTCTTTATCAGCAGTGTGAAAATGGACTAATCCGGATGCAATGTTGGCAGGTGGTTCTGCTGCTGTGTTCTCAATCCTGTGTGTCAGGAGGAGTGTGCTACGCCTCTGCCCATTATCGTGGGTGTCATTAACTTTGATCCCTTGACTAGGGTGGTGTGTGGCCATTTACTTCTCTGTAAAGTTAGTATTTTTCACTTTGTAATTAATTGGTATCTCTTGAAGAAATTCTTTGAGACAGTGTAAATATCTGCTTCCCAGTCTACTTTCTATCCTACCTTCACCCACTAGTTTTAGCATTTGTTGATGATTCTTTGCTTGAAACAATTATTACTGTGGTGGTTGCCAGATTATAGATTAAATGAGAACATGTAACAACCACGAGATGGGTAGTATTATTGTCCTAATATCACATATGGGGAAATAGGCTTACGTAAATTAAATAACTTTTCCAAGGTCCTATGGCTAATAAGTATGGTGGGATCACAATGTGGAAGTTTCAGGGCATGTTTCGCTTGACCTTCCTGTCCAGAAAGGTGGTTGGTAAGACGCATTGTAGCTGTTCTTAGAAAAAATAAATTAGAAAGTACAATGGACTTTATGCAATGTGATTCTGCATCAAGTTTGATCCATTTTTTTTTTTTTGGAAAAATAACCTCCACGATGACGAATTCTCAGAATAGAACAGTGGAAATGAAGCGATGGTCAAAACTGTCAACTCCGAGGAGAGTCTTTCTCAAGAAGAGGCACGTGGTACTTCAGCTGAGCCCCTGTTTGGGGGTCGTTCCATCATTGGCCTCAGGGTGCACAGTCAAGGCTGGCTCAGAAGGGAGCTATGCTAGAAAACAGCTCGTCTGCTGCTTTTGGTAACGGAACCCCCCTGGAAGGGCTCCAGCATGGGCTTGTGTGAGATCAGGTTTCACACTCCAGTGAGCGAACTCCTCAAAGTCCCAGTTAATTTGTATTAAGCACCCAGCTTTCTTCTCCCACTGATCTCCCTTGAGCCCTCTCAACCAATCACAGATGTGGCATGCAAACAAGTCACTTGGAGGGGTTTCTATGACCAATAATCCCAGGCCCAAGCAAGCTGGGTTCTGGCCAGCTCTGTACAGAGGCACCTCCAAAGCTTATCGGTGGAGGAGCTACGAGAGGAACTGAGACTGTCATCGCCGGGGTCCCTGCAGGACTGCGCTGAGTGCCCTCCAGACCCTTTTAAGGAAAATAAATTTTACCTCTGCTTCTTCTGGTTCTGTGCTCCAGACTGAGCTTAATGAGTAATCATCGCCACAAAATGGGATAATTAGAAGCAGGTGATCTGGGATAGTGCCTGGCCTGTGGGTTTTCCGTTTCTCACTTGAGACTGGAACTTAGGAGCCAGGATTCTTTCCCCATGAATTCTGTGCAGTGAGGTAAGCCCTCCTACTAGGTTTTAACTTTCCCACCAGAAAATAGTATTTTATTTCCTAGCGTCTGAAATGTAGCCGTGCATTTGGTCTAATATGTTTGTGATGTTCTCTGAGCAGCCCAGAGCAAGGGGCTACTGTACAAACCCAGCAGCACTCTGTCTGCAGAACAGATGGCCATGGTAGTACAAATGTAACAGGCTGAAGACACCCTGACTTTGTCATGTTAGATCATGTGCGCTGGTAAATCCTAGGTCTCTATACTAATGCTTTAAGAGAAAATTGACTAAATGGCTTCTGAACTTCGTTAAAATAAACACAGCAAAATACAAAGGTGCTTGATTCTAGCTGCCTTTCTACAAGTGGCTTCCTAAGATGAAGTAGCTATTCCTAGAGTCACAAAAAACCCAAGGCTCACACATAGAGTGTCATACAAGCAATGGAGGAGTGACATTTCAAGGCGGCATTCAAGAATAGTTGGAGTACCTTGGACTCCAGTGAATTTAAAGTTCTGCAGAAGACTTGATCCTTCCATTATCTAGGGAAGGTGATGGCATTGCTTTTCTTGGCAATGTATTCTATGATAGTGTGAGTTCTTTGTGGGCAGGGCTTCTACCTTTGTATCATCCTTGCCTGGTTTAGTCCCTGACACATGGTAAGTGTTTAATAAACGCTAGTTGAATGAATATCAAAGTGATTACAATTCCCCCAGTAAGTCTGTTCTTCTCATTTATCAACCTTAATATCTCTTCTTGCAAATGGCATCCTTATTTCTTTCTTGGAAATTGAGTAGAACGATTCACATTACTCAATGTAGAGGGTAGGTCCATTACAGCTTCTCTGCCCACAGCTTTCCCTGCTGTAAATGTCCGTGCACCGTTAGAATCCGCCACTCTTCCTGGCCTTGGGTGATAAGGCCGGGTGCGTTCCTAACTCTGCCCTGTCTGGGAACTTCAGTCTTGCATGACTTGGCTCTTTGCCAGTCATTTGGAATTAGGAAATGAGAGAGAGTGCTCCCGGAATGCAGGCCATGTAGACTTTGGTCTCGGGCCCTGGTAGACTAATCCTGCACCTAGGAAGCTGGTCTGCAGGACGGTGAGTGGGGCAGTGAGCAGCGGAAGATGGATGGAATGTTGTGTAGCCCTGAGAGGCAGAGAGAGTCACTTGGTTCCCTAGGGCATCAGGAATGCCACCTGCACATGGTTTCTTGGATTCGGAGAGATGTTTCTTGTCCTTACCTTAAATTCCTCTCCTTTCTGCTTGAGCTTACCTCAGTGAAGAGCATTCTTCCCACATCCCATTATCTTGTTCTAAAGTGTAAACAAATTCTTATCTTAACCTCTTAAAAAAGTCTGTAGGAGCGCCTGGCCACTGGTTTGAATGGAAGGGGTCTCTTTCCAAAACTTTCAAGTTTCCTGTGTCGCTTTGCCGTAGCCTCTCCTGTATTCTTGTCCTTCACTTCTGAGTGGGTATCCTAAACAGAACGTGATGCTGCTTCTTTAAATTTTTTTTTTGTTTTTCAGAGACAGGTTCTTGCTCTGTCACCCAGGCCGGAGTGCAGTGGCGTGAAACGTGATGCTTCTAATAAAAGTCTGACAACTGCTGTTGAGAGTGAGAAGAGTACCTCAAAATCCTGATGCACTTACGTCTTGGTTATATGACCCACAGCCAGGATTAAAAAAAAATTACTGGATTCTCAAATTAGAAAATATACTTCATTTTCAAATACATAAAAACCATTTAAAAATAATTTTCTCTGTCTATCATCTATCATCTAATTATCTGGTATCTATCTATCTGTCATCTATGTATATATGTAATCTATGTATCAAATGTCTATCATCTATCCATCCAACCCCTTGGTAACTATGCTGTTTTCCATCCTTCTGCATCCTTCTGCATCCTTCTATATGAATCTCCTACATCCTTTTTTTTTTTTGAGATGGAGTCTCTGCCCAGGCTGGAGTGCAGTGGTGCAATCTTGGCTCACTGCAACCTCCACCTCCTGGGCTCAGGTGATTCTCCTGCCTCAGCCTTCTGAGTAGCTGGGATTACAGGTGCCTGCCACTATGCTTGGCTGATTTTTATAGTTTGAGTAGAGATGGGGATTTCACCATGTTGTCCAGGCTGGTCTAGAACACCTGACCTCAGGTGATCCACCCATGTCAGCCTCCCAAAGTGCTAGGATTATAGGCTTGAGCCACCATCCCCGGCCCTTTCTATTTTTTATTCTGCTTAATCTACCAAACATTCAGAGAGGCATGCTAGAATCTCCCACAATGTTTTTCAATTAGTCTATTTTTCCTTATAATTCTAACAACTTAATCTATTCTGAAGTTGTTTAATTAAATTAATATAGTTTAAGATGGGAAGATTTTCCCCACGAGCTTTCCCTTTATCACTGTGTAGTGAACATCTTTTCCCTGGTTAAGCTTTTCATCTTAACGTTGTGTTGCCTTATATTATTTAACAATACCAGCCTACATTTGGTATGTAGTTATTTGACATGTTTTTTTCTTTTCTTTTTATTTTTTATTTATTTATTTTGAGACGGAGTCTCACTCTGTTGCCCAGGCTGGAGTGCAGTGACGCGATCTTGGCTCACTGCAGCCTCCGCCTCCTGGGTTCAAGTAATTCTCCTGCCTCAGACTCCCAAGTAGCTGCGATTACAGGTGCCTGCCACCATACCCGGGTACTTTTTGTATTTTTAGTAGAGAGGGGATTTCACCATGTTGGCCAGTCTGGTCTCAAACTCCTGACCTCAAGTGATTCACCTACTTTGGCCTCCCAAAGTGCTGGGATTACAGGCATGAACCATTGTGCCTGGCTGGCATTTCTTTTCCTCTATTTCTTTATTTATAGCATTTCTTTGCTAGTATGTTTTTAACATATCTCTTATAGAAACACATAGCCAGATTTTGATTTTTAAAAAGTGATTGAAGAATCTTTCTTCTACCTGGTAGATAGATATCTATTATGATTACAGATGAATTTTTCCTTTTCACTTATTCTACCTTTTCTTTGCTTTAACTTTGCTATTATCCACTTTATTGGTTGATTTAGTTTTCGCTCTTTTTTTTCCTCCTTGCACCTCAATTTCATTGGAAGCTATGCATACTAGTCCTATTTTTTTTTTTTGCTGATCATTCTAAAAGTGTAACATTACACTTCATATTCATGTCAAGGTAAGTGTTATTTACTTCCTAATAACGTAATACTTGACTAACATCTTAGAATATTTTAATTTCAACCACCCTTCCCATTTGATATGGTTTGGCTGTGTGTCCCCACCCAAATCTCATCTCAAATTGTAATTCCCAGGAGTCAAGGGAGGGACCTGGTGGATCATGGGGATGGTTTCCCGCATGCTGTTCTCATGATAATAAGTTAATTCTCATGAGAGTTGATGGTTTTGGCAGTTTCCCCTGCACTCTGTCTCTCCTGCCACCACTTAGACATGCCTTGCTTCTCTTTCACCTTCTGCCATGATTGTAAGTTTCCTGAGACCTCTCCAGCCATGTGGAAATGTGAGACGATTAAACCTATTTTGTTTATAAATTACCCAGTCTCAGTTAGTATCCTTATAGCAGTGTGAGAATAGGCTAATACAGAAGATTGGTACCAGCAGAGTGGGATATTGTAAAGATAACCTGGAAATGTTTAGCAATTTTGGAACTGGATAACAGGCAGAGGTTGGAATAGTTTGGAGGGCTCAGAAGAAGACAGGAAGATGTGGGAAGTTTGGAACTTCCTAGAGACTTGTTGAATGGCTTTGACCAAAATGCTCATAGTGATACGACAATGAAGTCCAGACTGAAGTAGTCTCAAATGAAGGTGAAGAACTTGATTAAAGGTCACTCGTGCTATGCTTTAGCAAAGAGACTGGCGGCATTTTGCCTCTACCCTAGAGATCTGTGGAACTTTGAACGTGAGAGAGATAATTTAGGGTATCTGGCAGAAGAAATTTCTAAGTGACAAAGCATCCAAAAGGTGACCTGGCTTATTCTGAAAATATTCAGTTATAATGTATAAATGTTCAGCATTCACAAAGAGATGGTTTGAAATTGGAACTTATGTTTAAAAGGGAAGCAGAGCATAAAGGTTTGGAAAATTTTTAGCCTGACCATGTAGAAGAAAAGAAAATTCCATTTTCTGGGGAGGAATTCAAGCCAGCTGCAGAAATTTTCATAACTAACGAGGAGTTGAATGTTAATAGCCATGACATTGGGGAAAATGTCTTCAGGGCATGTCACAGAACTTCAGGGCAGCCCCTCCCATCACAGGCCTGGAGCCCTAGGAGGGAAAAATGGCTTCCTGGGCCCGGACCAGGGCCCCACTGCTCTGTGCAGCTTTGGGACTTGGTGCCCTGTGTCCCAGCCACTCCAGCTCCAGCCCGGCTAAAGGGGCCAAGTCACATCTCAGGCTATTGCTTCAGAGGGTGCAAGCCCCAAGCCTTTGTGGCTTCTATGTGATGTTGGGTCTGTGGGTGCACAGAAGACAAGAGTTGAGGTTTGGGAACCTCTGCCTAGATTTCAGAGGATGTGTAGATTCTCCTGGATGTCCAGGCAGAAGTCTGCTGCAGGATCAGAGCCCTCATGGAGAACCTCTCCTAGGGCAGTGTGAAAGGGAAATGTGGGATTGGAGTCCTCACACAGAGTCCACATGGGGGCACCACCTAGTGGAACTGTGAGAAGAGGGTCACAGTTCTCCAGACCCCAGAAAAGTAGATTCACCAATAACTTGCACCTTGCACCTGGAAAAGCCGCAGGCACTCAAGGTCAGCCCCTAAAAGCAGCTGCAGGGGCTGTACCCTACACAGTCATAAGGGTGGGGCTGCCCAAGGCTGTGGAGCCCACCCCTACACTGGTGTGCCCTGGCTGTGAGACATGGAGTCAAAGGAGATTTTGGAGCTTTAAGATTTAATGATTGCCTGGCTGGATTTTGGACTTGCATGGTGCCTGTGATCCCTTTGTTTTGGCCAATGTCTCCCAGTTGAAATGGGAACATGTACCCAATGCCTGTACCCCCATTATATCTTGGAAGTAACAGTGATTTTATAGGTTCATAGGTGGAAGGGAGTTGCCTTGTCTCGGATGAGACTTTGGACTTTGACTTTTGGGTTAATACTGAAATAAGACTTTGGGAGACTGTTGGGAAGGCATGATTGGTTTTGAAATGTGAAAAGGACATGAGATTTGGCACGGGTCAGGGTGGAATGATATGGTTTGGCTCTGTGTCTCCCCCCAAATCTTATCTTGAATTGTAATCCCCAGGGGTTGAGGGAGGGACCAAGTGGGAGGTGATTGAATCATGGGGGCAGCTTTCCCCATGCTGTTCTTGTGATAGTGAGTTCTCAGAAGAGCCAATGGTTTTAAAAATGTTTGGCAGTTTCCCCTGCACTCTCTTTCTCCTGCCACCATGAATGACATGCCTTACTTCCCCTTCACCTTCTGCCATGATTGTAAGTTTCCTGAGGCCTCCCCAGCCATGTGGAACTGTGAGTCAATTAAACCTCTTTTGTTTATAAATCACCCAGTCTCAGGGAGTATCTTTATATAGTAGTGTGAGAACAGACTAATACACCATTTAAAATTTTATACCAAGTATTTTAGTTTCATTTGTTTTCACCCATGTGTTATTATTAGCATTGCTTTATACTAGCCAAATCTTCTTTACAAATATTCACATATTTACTGATTTCTTTGCTCAACTTTCTTTCACCTCAGTCTTTTCCTCTGTGTTTAATTTTTCTTCTTGCTGAAATATCTTGTCATTTTTTTCAAGTGAAGTCTTAGTTTGTTTGAAAGTCTGTATTTGTCCTCATTCTTTAATTCTAGTTTAGCTGGGTTTAGAATTCTAAGATGACTATTTTTTTCCTTTTAATATTTTGAAAATACTTTCCATTGCTTGTTGGGTTGTATTATCATAGTTGAAAAGTCTGTTGTCAATCTGACTTTTGGTCCTTTGTGAGTTATCTATGTTGTTTTAAATGCTTCATATAAAATTTTTCTCTTTGTCTTTAGTATTTTATAGTTTTTCTCTAAATGTGTTAAGTGAGATATATTTTTATTTACTATGTTTGGTGTTTGAAGTGATTCCAGAATTATATGATTCCTGTCTTTCTTTAGTTCTGAAAATATTGCCTCTTCCTCTTTCTATATTTTCTCTCTGGATATTCTTTTAGAAAATTCTTGGATCTTCTCATTTTATCCTCAATGTTTCTCAAATTACAACATTGTCCATTTCTTTATTTCTCTGTTATTCATTCTGGGAAATTTTCACAGAAATATCATCTGATTCACCAATTCCTTCACTCACCTCTGTCTTACTTGCTGTCTAATTAACCTATCTATTTAGTTTTAAAACACAGTGACTACATTTTTCATTTCTAGGTATTCTGTTTGGATCGTTTCTTAAATGTTTTTTAAGAATAGTTTCTTGGTTTTATGTCTGTTTCCTCTTTTACAATGTTTTTAAAAATACATTCATTCATAGAGTATCTAATTGCTCTATTATCCTAAGTCCTTAGGGGTTTAATTGCATTGTTTTTGGTGCTTGTTGATCCTTTTCTCTCATAGTGGATTTTTTTTCCTCATATATCTTTACATCCTAGGTCATGAGCGTTTCTTTGGTGGAGTTTATCTTTGTGAATTTTTCTGGGGAATGAGTGTGTGATGCAATCCCCACCCTCCAACCCCCTGAGTAGTTTTTGAGTTTGCTTCTGTGAGATATCTTAAGAATATAAGCATACTGGAAATATTTTTATCACTCAAATGGCATGGAGGTTTCTGGACCATATGAGCCTATAAATTCAAACCAAAGATTTGAGTGAGGGTAAGTTCATTGTTGCAAATTCTAAGAGGCTGTCTATTTCCGGCCAAAGTTCAGTTAATAATTAAAGAGTTTCCTTGATGTTTCTCTGGGCCAGTGAATGGATTTTTTAAAATCATCTTTTTATTGAGAATATAACCATGTGAGGGCCCTGTCTTCATCTGGGGGTCTCAGTTCTAACTCCTAGTCTTGTTGGGGGCTAAGGTCTTATTGTCTCTGCTCGTGAGACATTAAAACCTAAGCCTCTTGGTTTGGTTGGCGCTTCTGCTGCTCCAACAAAGACAGCCTTCACTTTCTAGTTTCTAATTTCCAGTTCATTTTTAGCCATTGGGAGATTCCTTTACTTTATTATAAGTTTCACTATGAATTTCACAGGATATTTTCTATACAGTTGTCCCTTGGTGTCTGCAGGGGATTGGTTCCAGGATCTTTTGCAGATACCAAAATCTTCTGGATGCTCAAGTCCCTTATATAAAATGGTGGTGCTAGTATTTGCATATAACCTACACATATTCTCTCATATACTTTAAGTCATCTCTAGGTTATTCATAATGCCTAATACAATAAAAAGCTATGCAAATAGTTGTTATACCATATTGTTTTTAATTTGTATTTTAAAAACTGTTGTATTATTATTTTTGTTTTATTTTTATTTTTTGCATATTCTCATCCATAGTTGATTGAATCCCTAAATAGGGAACTCACAGGTATGGAGCACTTACTGCACTTTATTCACATTTTTAAGGTATACTTTTAGTGGGAAGATTTTCAGGTTATTTATTCCATCTAATAGAACTAGAATGATCATGATTGCTTCTTACATGTCAGTACTGAACTCTTGCCTTCTAGTGTCAGGTAGGTTGGAGAGAAATAATTTGGTAAATAAGTGCAAAATCACGATATTGGCAGTAAACTCTCTACAAATTATTGCATTATTAGAAGTGAAATTTCCTAAATGAGTCTTTTATGTTTGACTTTAGAATGTGCTGTAGCATGATTGGCATTGTGTCTGTGGGAGTGATAACATGGAGTTGTCATGATAAAATAATGACTTCAATAGAACACAATCAAGACATGTAGCCAGAATATAACTTGAAATTTGTGTGTGTGTGTATATACAATTCTATATAATGTATAATACTTAATATATATAATATATACTTGATATGTAAGCCAAATATAATATATGGCTTGCATATATTAAACCTAAATATAATTTGTATAATATATATAACATAAATTTCAATTATATAACTTGAAATTTGTATATATTTATATCATATGTGATATATATTTAGTATGTATATAATATATAATTAAATGTTGTCCATTATTGACTTAAAAGTTGTTTGAGATATTATATAATTTTCCTGTGATATTTTCCCAATGTGTGTTCTTTTTTATTTATTTATTTGTTTATTTTTTATTATACTTTAAGTTCTAGGGTACATGTGCACGACGTGCAGGGTCGTTACATATGTATACATGTGCCATGTTGGTGTGCTGCACCCATTAACTTGTCATTTACATTAAGTATATCTCCTAATGCTATCCCTCCCTGCTCCCCCCACTCCATGACAGGCCCGGTGTGTGAGGTTCCCCTTGCTGTGTCCAAGTGTTCTCATTGTTCAGTTCCCACCTGTGAGAGAGAGCATGTGGTGTTTGGTTTTCTGTTCTTGCAATAGTTTGCTGAGAATGATGGTTTCTGGCTGCATCCATGTCCCTACAAAGGACATGAACTCATCCTTTTTTATGGCTGCATAGTATTCCATGGTGTATATGTGCCACATTTTCTTTTCCTTTTTTTTTTTTTTTAAATTGAGATGGAGTCTCGTTCTGTTGCCCAGGCTAGAGTGCAGTGGCATGATCTCAGCTCACTGCAAGCTCCTCCTCCCGGGTTCACACCATTCTCCTGCCTCAGCCTCCTGAGTAGCTGGGACTATAGGCGCCCGCCACCACACCTGGCTAATTTTTTTTTTTTGTATTTTTAGTAGAGATGGGGTTTCACCGTGTTAGCCAGGATGGTCTCGATCTCCTGACCTCGTGATCCGCCTGCCTCGGCCTCCCAAAGTGCTGGGATTACAGGCTGTGCCACATTTTCTTAATTCAATCTGTCATTGGTGGACTTTTGGGTTGGTTCCAAGTCTTCGCTATTGTGAATAGTGCCGCAATAAACATATGTGTGCATGTGGCTTTATAGCAGCATGATTTATAATCCTTTGGGTATATACCCAGTAATGGGATGGCTGGGTCAAATAGTATTTCTAGTTCTAGATTCTTGAGGAATCGCCACACTGTCTTCCACAATGGTTGAACTAGTTTACAGTCCCATCAACAGTGTAAAACTGTTCCTATTTCTCCACATCCTCTCCAGCACCTATTGTTTCCTGACTTTTTAATGGTCGCCATTCTAACTGGTGTGAGATGGTATCTCATTGTGGTTTTGATTTGCATTTCTCTGATGGCAAGTGGTGATGAGCATTTTTTCATGTGTCTGTTGGCTACATAAATGTCTTCTTTTGAGAAGTGTCTGTTCATATTCGCCCACTTTTTGGTGGGGCTGTTTGTTTTTCTCTTGTAAATTTGTTTGAGTTCTTTGTAGGTTCTGGATATTAGCCCTTTGTCAGATGAGTAGATTGCAAAAATTTTCTTCCATTCTGTGTGTTGCCTGTTCACTGTGATGGTAGTTTCCTTTGCTGTGTAGAAGTTCTTTAGTTTAATTAGATCCCATTTGTCAATGTTGGCTTTTGTTGCCATTGCTTTTGGTGTTTAGACATGAAGTCCTTGCCCATGCCTATGTCCTGAATGGCATTGTCTAGGTTGTCTTCTAGGGTTTTTATGGTTTTAGGTCTAGCATTTAAGTCTCTAATCCATCTTGAATTAATTTTCATATAAGGTGTAAGGAGGGGATCCAGTTTCAGCTTCCTACATATGGCTAGCCAGCTTTCCCAGTACCATTTATTAAATAGGGAATCCTTTCCCCATTTCTTGTTTTTGTCAGGTTTGTCAAATATCAGATGGTTGTAGATGTGTGGTATTATTTCTGAGTCTGTTCTGTTCCATTGGTCTATATCTCTGTTTTGGTACCAGTACCAAGCTGTTTTGGTTGCTGTAGCCTTGTAGTATAGTTTGAAGTCAGGTAGCATGATGCCTCCAACTTTGTTCTTTTTGCTTAGGATTGTCTTGGCAATGCTGACTCTTTTTTGGTTCCATATGAATTTTTAAGTAGTTTTTTCCAATTCTGTGAAGAAAGTCATTGGTAGCTTGATGGGGATGGCATTGAATCTATAAATTACTTTGGGCAGTATGGCCATTTTCAAGATACTGATTCTTCCTATTTATGTGCATGGAATGTTCTTCCATTTGTTTGTGTCCTCTTTTATTTCATTGAGCAGTGGTTTGTAGTTTTCCTCGAAGAGGTCCTTCTCCCAATGTATGTTCTTTAGTACACTGGTATATTAGTCTATTCTCTCGCTGCTAATAAAGATGTACCCAAGACTGGGTAATTTATAGAGGAAAGAGGTTTAATAGACTCACAGTTCCACATGGCTGGGGAGAACTCACAATCATGATGGAAGACAAAGGAGGACCAAAGTGATGTCTTACATTGCAGCAGGCAAGAGAGCGTGTGCAGGGGAACTCCTTTTCATAAAACCATCAGAACTCGTGTGACTTATTCACTACCACTAGAACAATATGGGGTTAATTGCCCCCATGATTCAATTATCTTACCTGGTCCCGCTCTTGACATGGGGATTATTGCAATTCAAGGTAAGATTTGGGTGGGGACACAACCAAACCATATCAACTGGTTTCCCAAAATATTTTACAAAAAGTGTTCCATTAGCAAATAATGTTGGAAAATCTTGCTTCTTTTTATACTTCTTGACGAATTTTAAGAATGCCAGTATACGACACTAGGAACCTTGAGGTAAAGAAATCAGTTTGAATTTTGTTAACTCAGTGTGTTCAAAACTTATTTGACCAAAGAAATATTTTTTATTATTTTAAGTAACACTTGTTAGTATTCCATTCTGTAAAACACAATTTGGGAAGTGCTGTGCTTTTGAGCATGTTTTTGCCAAGATAATCTTTAAATTCTTAGTTAATTTACACACAAGAAGTGTTCCATGTAATCTTCTACTACCAGAATCTTATTTATTTAAAATAAAATTAAATTGAGATATAAAATTAAATAACAATGTCCTCCTACAAGATGCAATCATTTTGTTATCTATAAAAGCACTTAAGTTTATTAAACAGGATTTTTAATCGACAACTATAAGCTAAGATATGGATAAGAAAACATTTCAAGTATGAATTCTGTTTTTCAATATTAATAATAATATTTCCAATTTAGTCAAATCATATTTGGGACATATTTATGTTGAATATTATATTACTCCAGGTAATGGAGAGATTAACATAAAGTGGGTTCTCATACTTCCATTAATAAAATCAGAGCCACAGAAGTTCTCAGTGGCAAAAACCTTGTTATAGTGTTTGTTTTTTTAGATAGCCCAATGGCCTGAGCTCTCAGGGTGGTATGATAGAGGAATTCTGCATATTTATTTTATTATTTTAATTTTTAATTAAAATTATTTATTTCTTTTACCAAGACTCTGTCACTCAGGCTGGAGTGCAGTAGCACAATCACGGCTCACTGCAGCCTCAACCACCCTGGGCTCAAGTGATCTTCCCCTCTCAGCCTCCAGAGTAGCTGAGGCTATAGTAGTTAATTTTTGTATTTTTTGTAGAGGTGGGGCCTCACTATGTCACCCAGGCTGGTCTCAAACTCCTGGGCTCAAGTAACCTGTCCACCATGGCCTCCCAAAGCACTGGGATTACAGGTTGGAGCCACACCACTCGGCATGCATATTTAATTTTAACATTAATCAATCAACTAATCAATCAATTATCTATCTGTCTCTCATCTGTCAATCATTTATCTATGTATCTACCTGTCTGTCTGTCTATCTATCACATATGACAGCAAGTTAAACACAATCCTTCCGGGTAATGACTTTCAGCTGAAAGTCACAAAGCCCCAAAGGCTGAGAACAAGCATTAGTTGTCACGTGTAACCTCATTCTGAAGTGAGGTGCTAGATCACCCAGGGAGGCCTTGCAAAGGGGAGTGTGGAAATGTAGGCGCCGCCAGCACCAGCCCAGTGCCTACCTGCGTGAGGTTCTGTAAGAGAAGTGGAAAATTCATCAGGAGGCGTCTGGGTTTGGCCGGAGAAGCGTAACTGTTGAGGGTGATGGGCGACATTACAGGGTCAGACAGGAGGCGTCTGGGTTTGGCTGGAGAAGCGTAACGGCTATGGGTGATGGGCGATGTCACAGGGTCAGATGTGATGCAGCTGTAGGAGCCCAGGCAGCCATGTGGGCTGCTCCTCTGCACCTGCTGCTGAGCTGGAGCTAGCTGAGGACCAGACAGCCGAGTAGTGAGAAGGGACATTGCAGGTGAACGAGAGTGGGGAGAAAATGAAACCTGTGAGATGAGCTGGAACCCACAAAGACAATTGAAACCCGCGAGGATCAGCCCCTAACTCTGACTGGCATCAACTCAGCGCTGTGGGGGCCTGCAGGGCTGCAGGCCTGGGGGCTGCACCCAGTTGGTGCAGGACCCAGAGAGGCTGAGCAGATATGATGGGAGCTGGAGAGGGTGGGCGTGCGGATGTGGCAAAGAGGAGAGACAGCAGATAAGCCTGCAGCCAGCCTGCCTTTAGGACATCAAAACCACGGCTGCAGTTCCACATCCATATTCCAGATCTTGTGCAAAATGTCTCTGTGGCCCACACTAGCCTAGAACCATACATGGAAGAGAATTTGTCTATGGAGAGAATATCAGTGTGCTGGGCCCCTTCCCCACACCTGCCATGGGGAACATCCACAAGTTATGTTGGGAGTTGATTCTGGAGAATTATTCAGAGGGCTTGACACATGTTCCCTGAAGTCTGGGGATGTAGGAACTGAATGTACGCCAAGAGGTCATCGAGGTGTGAGATGCGGCTGCCCCTGCCAGGTGTCACCACAGCAGGGCAGCCTGGAATGAACTACATGGCCAGCGTCTATCAGGGAAAAATGAGAGCATCCCCAGAGGGCTGGGTATGGACCCTGCAGGAGAGAGCTGGTGCTGAGCTGACATTCAATATGTTTGTGGAATGAATGAAAGGTTTTTCATTTCGGTTTTACATAAAACATAATTTATCAATTGCTTTCCAATATCCAATGTTCTCTTCCTCCTTCATAGCAGCACCCTCATTTGACATGGAGTAATGAGGCTCAGTAAAAGGCTGGATCGTTTGGTTTCCCTTGCGGTAAGATATGAGGAGGTGACTAGGCTGATTGAGATACGGAAACAGAGGTGCTGAGTGGTGGTTTCCAGGAGGCCCTGTAAGGACAGCCACTCAGCTGGGAGAGGCCCTCTGTAGCGTTTCCAAGTGGACATGATCGGTGAGGTCTGGCAGCTACTGTGGACTGTGAGGTGACATGGGGGTGAAAGGAGCAGGCTCAAATAGAAAAGCAGAAAGGCAGTAGTCACTGGTGCCTCTGTGACATGGCATTAAGCAACGTGACCAGCACCATCCCAGATCATTTTCATAATGCTTACCCAACACAGTATTTGGGAGAGAAAAACCTGGCACAGGCTGCTGGTATTGAAGGATGGAAGTGTTGGATTCTCCTTGAAAACAAGTAGTTTTTGAGAGGAGGGATCCAGATAAAAAGTCATGTGAATGGGGCTTAGGTGAGTGAGGAATGAGGCAAAAGGCTCAGAAGATAAGTTCTGGAATGGACTCTGTTTCTCCAGGAAGTTGAAGAGGATAGTTGTAAGAAAACCCTGGAAAATGCAGGCTATAAACTGTCACATCTAGTCTAGGCCTTGGCCTGTTGCTTTTCCCATTAACAACTCATGTGGAGAGGGACATGGTGTTCTTAGCTCTGTTTCAGGCAGAACATGTAGTAAGTACCAGGAGATGATATCATGAATTGTGCTTATATTCACAAAAATACAAAACTCTGACATTAAAACAAAAACAAAACAATAAAACAGCAGTCTGTGTCTCAGCCTTTGAGGGGTAAAAGATGGTTGGAGTTACAGCTTTCCCTGGGGTCTTCATGTCTGAGTCTCGCAGTGCATCGGCCTCTGTGTCTGTCTTAGTCCCGGTTATGTGGTTGTGGCAAATCTCAATCTCTCTCTCTCTCTCTCTCTCTCTCTCTCTCTCTCTCTCTCTCTCTCTCTCTCTCTCTCTCCCTCCCTCCCTCCCTCCCTCCCTCCCTCCCCCACTCTGTGTGTGCGTGTGAGAGAGAGAGGGGAGAGAAAGAGACACACACAGAGACAGAGACAGAGAGAGACAGATAGAGAAACAGAGACAGATATAAAGAGACAGAGATGGAGTGAGATGACAGATAGAGGAAGACAAAAAGAGACAGAGGAACAGAAAGAGACAGAGAAACAGAAAAACAGAGAGACACAGACAGACACAGAGACACAGAGACAGCGAGGGACAGAGAGAGACAGACAGAGGAACAGAGAGAGACAGAGTAAGTTCTGGAATGGACTCTGTTTCTCCAGGAAGTTGAAGAGGATGATTGTAAGAAAACCCTGGAAAATGCAGGGTATAAACAGAGAGAGAGGGACAAACAGACATAGAGAGACAGAGACACAGAGACAGAGAGGGACGGAGAGAGACAAGGACGGGGAGGGACATGGAGGGATAGAGAGAGGCGACTCTGTGTCGGTCTGTTGCTTCTCCTCTCTCATGTTTTCCCTTTCACCCTTCCTGGCTCTTCATGTCCTTCTAGTTTCTTCTTCCCCTGAGTTTGATCCCTGATCCAGCCCCATGAAAGCACTGAGCCACACTGCATTTTCCGTAACGATAGTCTTGATTCTGTTCCCGGTGTGCGCCAGTCGCCCTGGCAGAGCACATGTTCCTCACCTGGTCATCTGATCCTTCAGGGAAGGGGCATTTTTAAGTCAAGAATGGGTTGTTGGCGACTGCCCTGGATGGGACTTTCGTAGGGTACTGAGTGGTACCTAATTCAGTGGGCTCCGTGCCAAGGCTAAGATGGAATGCTGTCCTACAACTCCAATTGCATCTTCATTTGAAAATGGCCCGAATGGAGCTTCCCATCTGGGTTCTTAAGAGGCTTCCATATGGTTGCCTGTGGCCCTTTTCTGTCAGGTGTGGGTGGTTAGGATCTTTGGTCCTGGCCTGCCCTTTTCTGGGCTTCTCTTTTTCAGGGAGCTCTGAGAGATTTGAGGATGTGTATTAAGCATATGTGTGACTCTTGAGGCCTAGCTGACATATTTCCACAGGTGACACATCTTTCCAGGGCTAAGCCCCGCTAGGACAAGAGGGACGGAAAGTGTGGAGAAGTGTGCATAATTCCGGAGCCGAGAGGCTGCGGGGCCCAGCTGTAATAAAGCTGTCTGTTAGGAAGTTATCTTTCATATACAATTGCTTCCCCTAAGCTCTTAAGCACATTAACTGCACCTGTAATTATACACACCTCAGAAAATGCATAAAAGCTGCCTTCTTAGCCAGACTAAATAAAACTGCAGTCTCCTTCATATCCTCTATTGCCTACTATACCTTAACACTAGGGGGAAAAAAAAAGGAAAAAGGAATGAAAGCAAAGAGAAGAGGTAATTGCCCATTAGAGAGTTGCTCATAAGTGAACTTTGCCTCTCGTTTACAGCATTAATTTTGCTCTGCGTGAACTGCACTTGACAGGGCTTGGAGGCTGATAGTTCTCGCTGCTCTTGCCGGCCTGCGAGGCGATTTGCTGCCGATTTGCATTTCAGAGAGTGTATGTGGTGCAACAACAACAACAACAAGGCATTTCATTCGACTCCCAGGAATCGCTGTGTCAGGGTGAAGAGCACGTATGATTTTCTCCGGGAGTCTCTCCTTTCTTTCTCAATGACCTACTTTCTTGCAGTGGACTATTTTGCACCATTCGGTACTAATGAGCCTAAAACCCCTGCTAAGTTCTTCCTTTATGCCATACTGATCTCCTCCTCCTCCTCCTCCTCCTCCTCCTCCTCCTCCTCCTCCTGCAATAGCTCTTTCTCGGGTATTTTGAGGACCAGAGGGAAAAGACAAATTCCCTGAATATGGGGTCCTCAGGCATAATCCCATCCTGCTGGGGTTTATCTATCCGGCAGGGCATAGTCACGGATACAAATCTGGTCCAGTAGCCAGACACACTTTTCACATTAGGAAGGGGGATAACGGGCAATGACTTGCCACGGCCTCCTTTCAAAGCCTACTCTAATAGAAACCATTCCTTGTACAGTGTCAGTAGAATTAATTGGCTGCTAATCCACAGGAGATGTTCGGATCGCCTACAGTTTATTTTATGAGTCCTCCAGGATCAATTTCATGTTTGAATGACTATTCCTATCATATATTTACATACACAGTTGTCCTTTGTATTCAGAGATGACTTGGTTGCTTTTTTACTCCCCAGGTATATTCTTTTTGGAAAAGGCAGACGTGTTACCTGAAGCTTTTTTGGAAATTAGCAAATATTTATCCAGCACCTAATCTGCAAATACAGATGGTCCATGACTTATGATGGGGCTATGTCCCGATAAACCTGCCATAAATTGAAAATATGTTGAAAATGCGTTTAATACACCTAGCCTCCTGAACATCACAGGTTAGCCCAGCCTTCCTCAAACATGGTTAGAACACTTACCTTACCCAACTGCAGAGTTGGGCAAGATCATCTCATGCGAAGCCTGTTTCATAATAATATATGAGGTAGATTCTCAGTCTCGTTTTGGGTTTGACCGACCGCAGGGATAAACTCTCCACTTCATAGATTCGTAGCCCATGCACCTCTCTTGCCTTTGAGAAGGTTCTTTCTTATCATGCCCTGGACCCCCTCTGTTGATCTGAGAAGTGGAGAAAGAGAGAACTCTAGGGTGCTGCTGGTGTTAGTTTTGTGAAGAGGGTGAATCCATTACTATCCAGTCATTTAAGAGGGTGTGAGATCACTACTCTCTGAAAAGTGGAAGAGATCAAAAAGGCCAGAGGAGAAGCTGGGGCAGCAGAGGAGGAGGGGGCATTGGGGGGTGAGTGCAGGCGAGCAAGGTGGGGGACAGGGGAGGGGTTGGTGGCAGCTGCTATGCATTGCCAAGACTCCTAGAGGAGAAATAGGGGAATGGGGTTTGGGGGAGGTTTTGCTTCTTGTATGTCTCCCTTTGGGGACTCTTTTAGAGTCATCAGTAAAAATGTGGCTTTGCAAGGATTTTTGGAGTCCGGTTTATGTCTCTTTGTGGTGCATGTGGCAGAGTGCCAGGTTAGCATTGGAGGGAAGCAAGGCTGCTCGGAGACCCAGCTACTTTAGAGGGCAGAAGCAATTTGATTTCTCCTATTGAGATGTATTGGAGCAGAGAGAATAGGGAAGGAAATAAATCCCTTACATTTTGAGGCCATGACAGACATCCTGTTACACATGACTATTTCACTTGTTGTTGGGGATGTGAACAGGTTTGTAGGCTCATCATTCATTCATTCGTTCAGTCAACTGTAAAACAGACAAAATCCCTGTCCTCATGGAGCTCACATTCTATGTAGAGAATGCCTTCACACTTCCAATTAAACTTTGCTGTTTATCTGCTTTGACAGATCAGGAGATCGTTCAGATAGGACCCAAACCTCATACCTGTTGTTGACAAAGTTTAGTAAATCAGAGTTGGAACAAACAGAATCTTCTGCAGCAGTTCCAAAATGCAGGTCTGCAGATGAGATGTCTGTCTCTTTACATCAGTAGCTCACGTTAATAGGCCCCTGAGCTACCTATAAACAGTGCAGAATCCCAGTCCTCCACCTAGTACAGTTTGATTCTGAAGGTTCAGGGTAGGGCCAAAGAATATGTGTTTTTAAACTAAGTTCCCAAGTGATTCTTTTGTGAGTTAAGTTTTAATTATACACATAATTCAGAAATTTATATTTGGTAAAGTTGCTCTCTCATCCTGTTCTCAGTCCAGCCCCATTCCCACAGCGTCTGGTCTGTATACATCTAGACCCACTTCTAGGAATGTATATATGTAGATTTATTCTAATATAAAATATATAATATTGTTTCATGAACTCATTGTAGAAATAGAAATGGGAGCATTCTTTACATGTGGTCAGTTTCTCAGCCTCCCCTTTGCCTGAAGCTGGTGTGTAGGTACATGGGTTGGAGGGGCACGGCTTATGCTATCTCGGAGCTGCTAGAAGGGGTAGGGGTCTTAGGAATCAGTGTTTTTGCTTCTTCTGGTGCAAGAGCTATGGTCCCAGCTCAGCTGGCAGCAGTTTGCCCCTGCTATTCCCAGTGACGTCTGCAGGGGGGTAACATCACTTTGTCCTGGCTGAGCTTGGTTAGAGCCTGTGAAACTCTCTGACTGGCTCAGCTGCCTTGATTCCTGCTGCTCTCAGCTACATGCTCCATCCAGCCTGCAGCCTCCAGCTCCTCCAGCCTTTGCTGTGGGGCCACCTCCTGCTGCTGCCAGGGTTCCTACACTGCACGTTCTCTCTCAGTCCAAGGCCTCTTCATGGCCCATTGTGCCAAACTGGCCCTTGACGTCCAACAGGGAAAGTGAAAGAATACAGATAATTCCATCCGAAGGGAGTGGCCTATACTCTAAAGTTATTTCCTTGCCGAAAATTTTCTTTTGCCTGTGTGTCAAAAGCTAAGATCTTTCTCTGGCATTCTTTTGGTATCAAATCCTAGCCATCCTGCAGGCTGAGAAATGCCTCAGATGGAGCAGGTTAGGGAAGGCAAGAAGAAAGGTGCACGATTCATTTTCAAAATATTGCTCCTTTTCATCTCATAAACATGGTGTCCTTTTCATCTCATAAATCATTGGTTTGTGTAACTGACAGTCAAAACACAGCCAGAGGGGCTACTACTTCTTGCACCTTTACCCCCAATGATTTTTTTTTTTTGAGACAGTATTTTGCTCTGTTGCCCAAGCTGGAGTGTAATGGTGTAATCTCAGCTCACTGCAACCTCTGCCTCCCGGGTTCAAGTGATTCTCCTGCCTCAGCCTCCTGAGTAGCTGGGATTACAAGCAGCTGCCACCATGCCTGGGTAATTTTTGTATTTTCAGTAGAGACAGGGTTTCACCATGTTGACCAGGCTGGTCTCAAACTCCTGACCTTGTGATCTGCCCACCTTGGCCTCCCAAAGTGCTGGGATTATAGGCGTGAGCCGCCACGCCTGGCCAATGGATGTATTTGAGTGCAGTTTTTGACCAAACATTAAGAGAGACTCTCCTGTCCTAGCCAGGCCCTAAATTACTCAATCTATTCTTTTTATAGTTCAACAAGGTAATGAATCAATAGCCCAAGAGACTGTGTAGTTAAAAATCCTTCATAACAACTCCATTTTATTTTCTACTTAAGAAAATATGGCCCAGTCATGGTGGCTGATATGGTTTGGCTCTGTGTCCCTACCCAAATCTCATCTGGAATTGTAATCCCCATAATCCTCATTAGTCAAGGGCAGGACGTGTTAAGAGGTGATTGGATCATGGGGGCAGTTTCCCCCATGCTGTTCTCGTGATAGTGAGTGAGTTCCCATGAGATCTGATGGTTTTATAAAGGGCTCTTCCTCCTTCACTCATTCGTGTTCTCTCGCCTGCCACCATTCAAGATATGCCTTTGCTTCTCTCTTGCTTCCTGCCATAATTGTAAGTTTCCTGAGGCCTCCCCAGCCATGTTTAACAGTGAGTCAATTAAATCTCTTTCCTTTATAAACTACCCAGTCTCAGGTATGTCTTTATAGCAGTGTGAGAACGGACTAATTCAGTGGCTCACACCTGTAGTCCCAGCACTTTGGGAGGCTGAGGCAGGCAGATTGCTTGAGCCCCGGAGTTTGAGGCCAGCCTGAGCAATATGGCAAAACCCCATATCTCAAAAAATTAGCTGGGTGTGGTGGTCTGTGCCTATAGTCCCTGCTACCTGGGAGGCTGAGGTGGGAGCATCACCTGAGCTGGGAGGTCGAGGCTGCAGTGAGCCATGATTGCACCACTACACTCCAGCTTGGGTGACAGAGACCCTATCTTAATAAATAAATAAATAAATAAAAATAAAAAAATGGAGTAATTGTGGGTGATACACTATAAAGTGACTCCCAATGAGTCACAGTTCTTCATAATCGCTTCTCCTTATTTGTGGCACCTGTGGTTTGTTTCTGGCCAATAGAATATGGCAAAGGTAATGGGATGCTGCTGCTGTGATGATGTTATGTTGTATGGCAAAGATAAATGGATGTATCATTAAGGTACCTAAACAGTTGATTTTGAATTAATCAAAAAGACTGTTCTGGGTGGGTCTGAATTAAAGGTGAAAGCCCTTAAAAGAGGAAGTGGGACCCTCCTTGATGTCAGAGACACTCTTTACTTCGGCCTTGAAGAAGCAACTGGCTATGAGTTCTACAGCTGTGAGGAAATTAATCCTGGGGAGCTTGAAGGCGAATTTTTCCCCGTTAAGCCTGTGATGAAATGCAGCACAGCTGACACCTTGACTGCAACCTTGTGAGACCCTGAGTGGAGGAACCAGCTAAGCATTGGCATGCTCCCGACACACAGAAACTGTGAGACAATAAACGCCTGGTGTTTAAAGCCACAACATTTGTGGTAATTTGTTAGGCAGCAACAGAAAACTAATACACAGTTGACCCTTGAACAATGCGGGGATTAGGGGTGCTGATCCCCCATGCCGTAAAAAATTTGAATGTAACTTTGACTACCCCAAAACTTACCTACTAATAGCCTACTACTGACCAGAAGCCTTCCCTGTAACATGAACAGTTGATGAACACATATCTTTTATGTTATGTGTATTATATACTATATTCTTACAATAAAATAAGCTACAGGAAAGAAAATGTTAATAAGAAAATCAAAAGGAAGAGAAAATGTATTTACTATTCATTAAGTGGAAGGGGATCATCATAAAGATCTTCATCCTCATTTCTTCACGTTGAGTAGGCTGAGGAGGTGGCATAGGAGGGCTTGGTCCTGTTGTCTTGGGGTGGCAGAGGCGGCAGAGGTGGAGGAGGTGGAAGTGGAGGCAGGACAGGTAGACATATTTGGTGTAACTTTTATTGAAAAATATCCCCATATAAGTGGACCAGCACAGTTCAAATCCATGTTGTTCAAGGGGTCAACTATAGTAATAATCAGTTATCATCCATCCTGGTTTCTCAGCCCTCTGTTAATGAGGGTTTTCCATCCCTCCTTCCTTTCACTCCCCTCCCCTCACCTTCCCTTCTCTCCTTTTCCCTCTCTTCCCCACCTTTCTCCTCCCCTCTCTCTTCCCTCTTTCTCTCTTTCCCTCCCTCCCTTCCTTGACAAACGTGGTCAAGTTCTGTGGCTGTAACCTGGTTACTGCTTCCCTGAGTTGAGATGAACTCATTTAAGATTTATTTATTTTAAAATATACTTTATTTTTTGTAGAACATTTGTAGGTTTACAGGAAAGTTGAGCAAAAGTACAGTTCCCATATATCCCCCACATGCACAATCTCGCCTATTATCAATATCTTGCACGAGAGTGACACATTTGTTACAATTCTTACACATCATTGTCATCCAAAGTTCATGGTTTACATTAGGCTTCACTCTTGGTGTTGTACATTCTATGGGTTTTGATGAACGTTTGATGACATGGATCTACCATTACGGTATCATACAAAGTAGTTTCACTGCCCTAAAAATCCCCTGTGCTCTGCCTATTTAACACTCTTCCAAGTCCCAACCCCTAGCAACCACTGATCTTTTTACTGTCTCCATCATTTTGTCTTTTCCAGAAATGTCATACAGTAGAGATCATACAGTAAGTACGTAGCCTTTTCAGATTGGCTTCTTCACTTAGTAATATGCATTTAGGTTTCCTCCATGTCTTTTCATGGCTTGATTGCTCATTTCTTTTTAGTGCTGAATAATATCTTACCATCTGGATGGACCACAGTTTATTTATCCACTCACCTACTGAAGGACATCTTGGTTGCTTCCAAGTTTTGGCAATTGTGAATAAAGCTGCTATAAATATCTGTTGCAGGTTTTTATGCAAACATTAGTTTTCAATTCATTTGGGTAAATACCAAGGAGCATGATTGCTGGGTCACATGGTAATATTATGTTTATCTTAGTAAGAAACTGCCAAACTGTTTTCCAAAGTAGCTGTACCATTTTGCATTCCCACCAGTAATGAATTAGAGTTCCTGTTGCCCCACATCTTTGACAGTATTTGGTGTGTAAGTATGTAGTGGTGTCTCATTGTTGTTTTAGTTTGCAATTTTCTAATGACATATGGTGTGGAGCATCTTTATTTCTTTTTTATATCTGAGATGATGGCCAGTGATGAAATCTGTTGTGATTTTCCTTCTTTCTATGGGGATCTGAGAGGTGGGCTTTCTCCAATCTCAAGCATGTGCAAGATCTTAGGACAAGAAAGCATGATGTTAGAAATTTATAGGCCATGTTCCCACTTCATTCCTATTCTTTATTGTAATTTATATACATTTTATCTGGGACATTATATAGTGTAGAACTTATAATTCCAAATGAAGGAAGGAGTATCACATGGTAAATTGACAAACAGTCTCTTAGGATACTCTTGGGGCAAGGTTCCTCAAGGGTGTCCTAGAATAGGGGTGAGCAATAGAAGTGACATCTTATAAAATCACTTTGTTATAACTTGTATTTTGTAGTGTGCAAGGGGGAAAAGTCAGGAAGTTAGGGTGTGTGGTTATTGTCTGCTCAAGCCTTTTCTTGCCAATGTCTTATTGCCCATGCCAGGGAGCAAGGTCAGGTGAAGGAACTGCCCAGTTAATATCAGCAATCAGCTAAGTTTTCCCATTGGGCTACAGAAACACAACCCAGACAACTGGATTGGTTAATCTGGTCTTGGTGTTAAAGGACTGTGGCAAGAAATTACCTCCATTCTTTTGCAAGTGATATATTATTGCTCTATTTTACAGTTCCAAAATTTAGAAGTTACAAAGTGTCCAGAGCTCTGGCAGTGGTACAATTTAGTAGGCTATACCATTTCATAGGGTTGCTCTAAAATAACAGTGGCTAAGCTTTGTGAAAAATGGTCCAACTCATGCTGCAAATGATGGTCTTGTTACTGGAGACATGAACAATTGATAATGGCTGGGGCTGGCTTTTCTCAGTTCTTTCTCCAAGCTTGAAAACAGACCATATAATTGTAGGTGGTCATATTTGCAAAAATGTCTGCAGTAAGGACACAACTCACCTGTTTACAATGAGAGCCTGTGGGCCCTAATGTTTTGCATGTTGAAAGTAGACTTTGTGTAAAACCCTTAGCTCGCATAAGGGCTTCAGTGCAAATTTTTCTTGTCCATGGACATATTTTTGTTTCAAAGAGCCAGGTAAGTATGGTACATTGAACAAATATGTTTACTGTTGCTTTCTCTGAAAATTGCATTAAAATGATAAAAACGGAATTAAAAAGGCATAGTCCTACAAGGACAAAGAGAGGAGGATATGCTCACTAAAAGTAACAACAATGGGGAGGCTCTAAGTCAGATGGATATTGGTCTCTGATTTTGCAGAAGGGAAAACCTACAGCCTAAGCTGGTCAAGAGGAAACCGAGCCACAGGCTGAACTGAGCCACAGCTTCTAGGAAGCCCAGGAATTGGTGTCATCAGCAACCTCGTGGAGGTGCAGGTGGGAGCATAAACTGGAGGACTGGTTGAAAGTCTTCCTAGGAAGCAATGAGAACCCTTCCTGACCCAGTCCCTCCAGCAGAGGGAACACCAGGCTCAGCTGAAGGCAGAGGTCACAGCGATAACAAGTAATCCAGTAAGAGTCTATATATTGAACATGTGCTCCAGTGCTTCTCCTCCCCACCAGCCCAGTAGGGCATCCAATCCAGGAATCCCTCTCTGGAGGCTGCTGGTGCCCCTGCACCATGTTGGCCTGATGATGGCAGACTCAGGCTTTGGATTGGGTAGACCTGCTCCTGTCTTAGATGTGCTGCTCACACAGTTCCCTAGCTGTGTAATTTAGAACAAGTTACTTAATTTCTCTAACCCTTATCTGAAATTGTGGGAAAGAAGAGCTTTTATCTTAGAGGCTTGTGAGGACTTAGTGAGGTGATGAGTATAAAAATTCTAAGAAAAGATCCAACTATTTCTGAAAGCCATCACTTGGTCTCTGAATGACAGTAGAGAAATGTTTGCATTGCTCTTGCCAAGAATCTATTCTTTCATCTGACTCTTTAGGATTCAGTCTAATAGATAACATAATAAATAATTAAGAGGACTTTTCTACCCCTCCCCTTAACAGCTGTAGTGGCCATATTTAAAATGTTAGCCACAGTACAAACCTGGTTAGATGATTCCTTTTTAAACCAGTTTCAAATCAGTCTAATGAGATTTTTCTTTTTAACTCCTTTCTTTTATCTCAAGGGTGCATCAATTTCACGTCCTGAATACTTTTTCAAAGACATAGCTTTGATTTGAAAACATGGTCATGATCCAGAACACATTTTATGTATTACTTGACTGTAAGATCTTTCCAGAAATCAGTCGCTCACAGACTCTGTGACATCTATTATTGAATGAACATCACTTCTACCTATATCTTGAAGAACGTCAATCTAAATTAAAATATGCCGAGTTTCTTAACAGCATCAACGGGTTTTCTAATTAACCTATGAATACTGTCAATCTGTTAATATAGTTCTCTTGTTCTTTTAGAAACGAGTTATATAACATTTCTTTTATTTACTCTAGCAATTTCAGAACTCAAGTGCTCCTTAGGGTATTCCAAACTTCCTTTCAAAAGTATAGAAAATATGAGTAACATGAATTATTTCATCATATTGACTGAAGACTTTTTGGCTTCTAGGATTTTTTTCATACCAGTAACTTGAACTTCATGCATGGCCCTTTCTGCAATGCCCCATGTCTATAAGAGTCTATCTTATAAATTCCTGTGGTGAGGTGGATTCCTGAGGTTTGGTTCAAGGAGCATGTAGGCAGTAGCTTTTATGATCCTTAGTCTGGCTTGCTTAACAAAGTTGCTACAATGTGTCTTCTCCCCAAGAATGGACCTCAGTGGGGGTGAGGTGGGCAGTGGGTGGTGGGGGGAGAGGATTCGATTAGCCACAATCCTGGCTTTATGGCACATTCTCATTATTGATCCATACACAGCTTTTATTTATTGTAGAATAATGGATATCTGAAGATTCAACATGTAACCCAATTAATAGAACATTGAAAGTGACTTCTATTTTTCTTTGCCCTTCCCTGTACATTCCTCATGGGATCTTCTGGGACTAACTCTTTTTTCTTTTCAGTTATTTATTTCAATCTTTCATCGTGTTCTAAGATTCATTCATTTTGTAGCAAGTAGCTGTAGTGAGTTTTTACTGCTGGGTGTTATTTCACTCTGTGGCTGTAGTATAATTTATGTATTTGTTTTTCTACCAAAAATGGGTACAAGCTGCATCTTCACCCTGGCCAACTCTTGGCAACACCAGAGGACAAAAAAGTAGGACAAAGCTTGTCATTGGTGCCTTTTGGTATATATTTCTACCCTTCCTTATTCTCTTCTCAGGGAATCATCTGAGTGTTCTGCTTGGCACATAGTCGACAACAATAAATGTTTGTTGAATATTGTAAGTGACATAAAATTTCAGGCAACTCCAGACAAATGAAAGGGGCTGCCCTGAGCACTGAATTGAAGCCTCGTCTTGGCTTAGAGGAAAGACTGCTGTGATCAGTTATCAATGTCTACATGGATGGGGCCTGGGGAAATGGGTGCTTAGGAGCCACTTATTACCACCCCAGGTTTAATGGATTACCTTCCTCATGGACTTTAAAAACTCAGCTAGAGTCATGAGCATGCATTAAAAAGAAAGGGATAGAACTTCCATTGTGGAATTTCAAGTTTCAATGTCTGGGTAGTCTCTCTGGATACTGGAGATGATCAGTGCAATTCTTGGTGCTCTTAAACCACACTGTAACCTTCTTTCTCTCTCCCTCCCTCCCTCCCTCCCTTCCTTCCTTCCTCCCCTCCCTTTTCTCTCTCCTTCTTTCTTTTTCTGTCTCTCTCTCTCTCTCTTCTCTTTCTTTAAGACAGGCAGATCTCATTTTGTTGCCAAGGCCGGAGTGCACTGGCACAATCATAGCTCACTGAAGCCTTGAGCTCCTGGGCTCTAGTGATCTTTCCGCTTCAGCCTCCTGAGTTGTTGGGATTACAGGCATGAGCCAACATGCTCAGCTTCCACGTATTTTAAACGTTGGTCCTGGTATTTTATTCTATGTTAAATATCTAATGTAGAAAAATGCACATTTTCCAGGAAATCGTCTGTGGAAAAGGTGTTGTTTTCATCCCTATGGTTAAATGTAGATTTTCTGTTTAAAAGTAAATCTTTCACTTGTGAAGAATGGATACGATGACACTTAAAGTAATGTACTTTTAAGTTGTCTAGTTGTTTAAATGTAGTGATGAAAAATTAACCAGAATATTTCTGGCTATGGCCCCAAAGACCTTTTCCTGAAACTTTTATTTCTTTGTTTTGTTCTCATTCAAGTATTGATAGCTTTAGTGATACTACCTCCAACTCTAGCCTCACTTTTAAATGGCTTGTCATAAACTGTTAGAGCTGGGATAAATATCAAATATCATTTGGTCGAGTGTGTTTCAGATCATCATCTAAGGAGACAGCATAAAAGACCGATTTCTGGGCTCCATCCTTAAACTAATAAATCCGGTTACCTGGGTGGAAACCCAGGAGTGTGGATTTTATACAACCTCCCAGGTGACTGTGATGCTTATTAACATTTGAGAAACACTAATCTGTTATAAATCTTCTGTAGTGGAGGAAACTGAAACAAAAGAAGTTAGGGACTTATCAAGGGTTGAGCACTAACAAATTCATATCTGGACAGTCACATGAGGTAAGGTTATAAGACAAAAATGAATGTTTGTTTTTTTATTTATGTGGTGGGATTTTAAATGTCTTATTCTCAATCCCAAAGCCCCCAGGCTGTAAATGTGCCTAAAACTCCTGTAATCAGGAGTTAGTTGTTTCCTGTTACCCTGCGTATTTTTTTTTTTTTTAATGCAATGACTTGATGTTATTGGGGATCCCTGAAAAATCCTCTGCTATTACTGGGTCAGAATTCTTTTTGGGGTTCTTTTGAGAGCAAAGAAATTAGTCACTATTCTTATTCTAATTACACCAAGATCTATGAATTCATTTTCCAAAGATACTTAGATCTTGCAACATGGGAGAATAGTCACATCAGAATATTTACTTCTTCAAAATATCTCTTTTTTTCCGGAAATTTACTAGTTTATTGTTTTATGATTTAGTTGAGGTACAGGGAGTCACCTGTCCAACATCATCTCAAATAATTAAAAGCCCTAAACTCCTGTCTCTTCCCCAAAGGGAGAATAAAAAAAACTAGCATCTCCCATCCCTCTCCCCACCTGGATACTTGCTAGGCCAAGTCCGTGGAAAATGCCTCTGTATCTGTAATCTGAACAATCCAAGTAGGCTGTGTCAGCTGAATAATCCAGGACTATTCAGATATTTGAAAAAAAATTCATATTTCAGTAGTATGGGTTGACTTTTGCTTGAAACCATTGATTACAGAAAAAAGGGAGGTAAAAGTCTTTGGTCAAGGTCTTCTGATGCCTTGATACTTTACTGTGATTGATATTACATGTATTTACAGAGGTAAAGACCTAGAAGTCAGTCCTAATTTGGGCTAGTTCTAAAATACTCAGAATTAGTATTGATACTATAACATGAATTCATTTTATCTGTGTAATTGAGGCAGGGGAATAAGGGTTACTTGGACAGGCTCCCTGGAGCTGAAGAGTCTGCACACTGACCTATGATTGGCCCATTCCAGGACCTTCATTTGCATAAGCTGCCAAACCATATCAGCCTCTGATTGACCACAGGCCAAATCTGCACTCTAGCCAATGACTGGTTCATTCTAGAACCTTCCTTTGCATAACGTGCCAAACCACATCAGTCTTGGATTGGTCATGGGCCAATTTACCTCAGCCTCTAGTTGGCTGTGAGCCAGTCCTTCATTTACATAGGGTGTAACCAACAAGAAACCTCTAGAGGGTACTTAAGCTTCCAAAGACTTCACTACCAGGGCTCTTGAGCCAATTGCTAGAGCCTGCTTTCATCTTGTGGAGTGTACTTTTGCTTTTGCTCCTTCCCTGCTTTCTGCTCTAATAAATCCACTTCTTCACTGCTCGTTTGTGTGTGTCATTCAATTCTTTGTTCAACACACCAAGAACCTGGACACCTCATGACTGGAACCCTTAATTAGGTAACATAATTAGGAAGGCATTGGTCTGGCCTCCTTAAAATGACCATATCAGCTTGTGAGCCTATCATAGTTTTTAGAAAAACAATATCAATAACATCAATCATAAAGTAAACCTGGGCTGGCCCATGATCCAACCGAATTTACCTCCATTACTGGTCATTATCATGTTACTACTCTAGTTACCAAAAAAATAACTTTCTTGGTTTCAGCATTCAGGAACAAACTCTAAAATATTCATATAGTTTTTGAATTCCAAAAATATTTGAAATTTAGAAAGGCTTATGCACTTCAATAACTGTTTTTCTTGAAATTGTGTGTATCTTTTTTCATCTATGTTGTATATATCAGTAGTTTCTTCCCTTTTCATTCATGAATATTATTTTATGAATGTACCACAATTTGACTTACTAATGATTGCTGAACACTTGACTTGTTTCCAGTTTGAGCTACAGTGAACACAGCTGCTATAAACACTTAACTATAGGTGTTTGTGTGGCCATAAGTTTTCATTTCTGTTGGGTAAAAACCTAGGAGAATTGCTGGGCCACATGGTAAATGTATATCTACCTTTTAAGAAACTGCAAAACAGTTTTGCAAATTGATCTTCTCCCAGGCAGTATAATGTATCATTATACACCTGTATGTGAGGGTAAATGAGGTACTGATCACCTCAAGCATTTATCCTTTGTGTTACAAACAATCCAATTATGCCATCTTAGTTATTTTAAAATCTACAATTAAAATTATTGACTATAGTTACCCTGTTATGCTATCAAATACTAGATCTTATTCATTCTTTCTAACTACTTTTTTGTATCCATTAACCACCCTCCCTTCCCCTCACCCCCATATTACCCTTCCCAGCCTCTGGTAACCATCCTTCTACTCTATCTTCATGAATTCAACTGTTTTAATTTTTAGCTCCCAGAAATGAGAACGCATGAAGTTTGTCTTTCCGTGCCTGTTTTATTTCACTTAACATAATGATCTCCAGTTCCACCATGTTGCAAATGACAGGATCTCATTCTTTTCTGTGGCTGAATAGTACTCCATTGTGCACATGTACCACATTTTCTTTATCCACTCATTTGTTGATGGACACTTGGGTTGCTTCCAAATATTGGCTCTTGTGAATAGTGCTGCAATAAACACGGGAGTGCAGATATTACTGATTTCCTTTCTTGTGGGTATGTACCCAGCAGTGGGATTGCTGGATCATATGATAGCTCTACTTTTAGTTTTTTGAGACACCTCCAAACAGTTCTCCATATAGTGGCTCTAATTTACATTTCCATCAACAATGTAGGAGGGTTCCCTTTTCTCCACATCCTCGCCAGCATTTGTTATTGCCTGTCTTCTGGATAAAAGCCATTTTAACAGGGGTGACATCGCATTGTGATTTGAATTTCTCTGATGATCAGTAATGTTGAGCACCTTTTCACATGCCTGTTTGCCATTTGTATGTCTTCTTTTGGGAGATGTCTATTTAGATCTTTTGCCAATTTTTAAATTGGATGATTAGATATTTTCCTGTAGAGCTGTTTCAGCTCCTTGTGTATTCTGGTTATTAATCCCTTGTCAGATGGATAATTTGCAGACATTTTCTCCCATTGTGTGGGTTGTCTCTTTGTTCATTGTTTCCTTTGCTGTGGAGAAGCTTTTTAACTTGATGTGATCCCATTTGGATGACTTCTTTTTTCATAGGAAAATGTGCTCACCTCCAGGGATGAGTTGTTAGTGGTGGTCAGGGCTGGTGCTCAGCATTCTCTGAGATGTCTCTGAATGCGGTAGCCCTCTGGGAGTTGTACCTTCCTTAACGCTGCAGAGTCCGCTTACAGGTATTTCTCCCTTCCTGCACCGAGAGCTGCTTGAGAATGGGGGCCAGGTCTTAGTCATCTTCGTAGTCTCAACTCCCAGCAGAGTCTGGGACAGCACAGGTTTCAACATGCATTGTTGAATTGAAGAGCAAATCTCTCCAGTGGCCAGGATGGTGTGAGGGGAGCGAAAGCTCAGGTGGGTGTGGCCTACTCCTTTATGTCTCATTTTCTGTGGTGGTGAAGGCACCAGTGGTCATGAATTTCATCTAAAAACACAATAAATTGAAGCACAGTGAAGGTTATCAAGGCGGTGGGAAGGTCCTACTAAAGACAGTATGAAAACTGTTGAAAACATAAAAATCAAGAATATTATGATTTTAAAAATGAAGGTTATGAGGGGCTTGTTTGTAATACCATACCTGAATTGCCTCACCCCACACGTGGTCCTGGATATGGGTGGGAGGGTAAGGCAGTGTTGGAATTTTTAGCTGCTGCCTGATTCTCATTGGGGCTGAAATGCTCTGAGCCCCATGAGGCATGCGTGGTGAGAGGTCCTGATTCACGGGGCTCCTTCCCGCAACATCAGTGCTCCTGCTTCTAAACCATTCCTTGTCCCCTCCTTTTCTGTTTGTTGTTGTGGTTTGGCTGGGGAAAGTAAAATGTCTAATGGAAGAAAGTGGGCGGGTCACTCCTTCTTAACCAAGTCATCCAGCTGCTGGACTCTCCTAGAGATGCTTCCATTTAGCATGGAAAACTCTCTTTTTCATTCCTCCTTCCTCGCCTCCCCCACCTCCACTTTTATCCCCTAGAGCAAATTCAGGGCCTCTCTGAGTTGGTACCACCTTACATTAATTGGCACTAATGCAAGTATTCACGGCTGTGCGTGGGATGCTTCTGAGTGCAAAATGGATCTGTCTGTGCCTGGGAACGGTTCTTTCACTTCAGGTGTGTAATTTACTGTTCTGTGAGATGCGTTCCCCGGGCGCCCCTGCTGCACCAAGCAGCACCTCAGCTGCTACTACAGAAGGGCTCAGCGACAGACATTTGCTTATGGTCATAAATCTTAGCAGACACACCTGTACATGACCACAAGATGCAGTTATAGAAACAAAGAACTTCCCATCAAGCTGAAACTGATCCAGGAGGTGTGGGTGCCTTGGCAGCAAAGGGGGGCCATTACCAGGAGAGCCCAGGTGACCATGGAGGAGCTCAGGGAGCACCCTAGAGGCGGCTGGGGGTTGGGCACAATGAGATTTTGTTGAGAGAGACTGGGATTCAGAATTGCTGTCTGCTCTCGTCCACTAATAAGCCCTGTGATTGCAGGCAACTCACCTTAAATTTCTGAGCTATGGATTTCTCAAACGACACTCCTGGAACTTAGATCTGTCATCTTAAAATTTGTTTTCTATTTATCTCACTTGTTTTATATTCCTTTTCTTCTCCTTTCTTGCCCATCTTTTGGATTATTTATGTGTTTAAAAATTATTCCTGGCTGGGCGCGGTGGCTCATGCCTATAATCCCAGCACTTTGGGAGGCCAAGGTGAGAGGATCGTTTGAGCCCAGGAGTTCGAGACCAGCCTGGATAATGCAGCGATACCCATCTCTATTTAAAAAGAAAAAATTAGCTGGGTGTGGTGGCACGTACCTGTAGTCCAGCTACTCTGGAGGTTGCCGTGGAAAGATTGCTTGAGGCCAGGAGTTTGAGGCTGCCGTGAGCTATGATCATGCAATTGCACTCCAGCCTGGGCAACACAGAAAACAAAAAACAAAAATATTCCATGTCCCACGTCTATCAGGTATCAATAAAGGAGCGTATTAAGTTATACACTCCTTTACTGGTTATCCAAGGGCCCAGAGATTACAATAGCACCGCCTTATTAAAATCGAATATAAAGTTGCACATCTATTCCCGGACAATGCACACACCCTAAAAAGTTTGACTCTATTTACCTTCAATCCTGCCTTTCATGCAGGATTTAATTCTAAATATATATAAGACCTCACAAAATATCAGTCATTATTGACAGCCAGCATTCTTTTAGATTTACCCGCATAGTCATCCTTTCTCTTATTTTTGGTTTCTTTCTGTGTGTGATAGACAGAACAATGACCCCCACAAAAACGTCTCATTCTGATCTCTGGAAACTGTGAATATGTTAGGGGGAATAAAGGTTCCAGGAGGAACTAAGGCTGCTCATCAGTTTAGAGGGATTATCCCGGGCCGGCCCAATTAATCATCACTAGAAGCCTTAACTGTGGAAGACGGAGGCAGGAGAGGAGAAGGAGAGATGGCAGTGCCAGAAGGCCTCAGCCCAGCATTGCTGGCTTTAAAGATGGCAGACAGGACCTTGATCAAGGGAACACAGGAGACCTCTAGACCCGGTAAAGTTAAGAAACAGACTATGCCCTGGAGTCTCCAGAAGGGAATGCAGCCCCATGGACACAGATTTTTTTATTTTTTATTTTTTATTTTTATTTATTTATTTATTTTTTATTATACTTTAAGTTCTAGGGTACATGTGCATGACGTTTATATCATGTATAACTCCCCAGTGCAATCCCTCCCTCCTCCCCCCTCCCCATGATAGGCCCCAGTGTGTGATATTCCCCTTCCCGAGTCCAAGTGATCTCATTGTTCAGTTCCCACCTATGAGTGAGAACATGCGGTGTTTGGTTTTCTCTTCTTGTGATAGTTTGCTAAGAATGATGGTTTCCAGCTGCATCCAGGACACAGATTTTAAAGCTCAGTGAGACCTATGTCAGAATTCCAATCTCCAGAGCTGTAAGATAATACACGCACATTGTTTTAAACTATGATGTTTGTGGCCATTTATTACAGCGGCAAGTGGAAACTAATACTCTGTATTGAGAGGTGACAATGTACTAGCAGCCTTCACTCTGGGCGCCTCCTCAGCCTTGGTATCCACTCTGGCGGCATTGAGGAGCCCTTCAGCCCGCCACTGCACTGTGGGAGCCCCTCTCCGGGCTGGCCAAGGCCGGAGCCGGTTCCCTCTACTTGTGAGGAGGTGTGGAGGGAGAGGCGTGAGCCAGAACCCGGGTTGTGCGCGGCACTCGCGGGCCAGCGTGAGTTCCGGTGGCGGTGGGCTCGGCGGGCCCCCACACTTGGAGTGGCCAGCCGGCGCCGCCAGACCCGGGGGAGTGAGGGGCTTAGCACCCGGGCTAGCAGCTGTGGAGGTTGCGCCAGGTCCCCCAGCACTTCCGGCGCTGGGCTCAAATTCTTGCTGGGCCTCAGCTGCCTCCGCCCGCGGGGCAGGGCTCACGACCTGCCGCCCGCCATGCCCAAGCCCCTTCTTCTCTGCTTTGGGCTCCGCGGCCCAAGCCTCCCCGACGGGCGCCGCCCCCTGCTCCCTGACGCCCAGTCCTATCACCCGCCCAAGGCTGAGGAGTACCGGTGCACGGTGCAGGACTGGCAGGCAACTCCGCCTGCAGCCCAGGTGCGGAATCCACTGGGTGAGGCCAGCTGGGCTCCTGAATCTGGTGGGGACTTGGGGAACTTTTATGTCTAGCTAAGGGATCCTAAAGGCACAATCAGCACGCTGTATGTAGCTCAATGTTTGTAAATACACCAATTGTTACTCTATATCTATCTAACCTAGTGGGGACTTGGAGAACTTTTCTGTTTAGCACTCTGTGTCTAGCTCAAGGATTGTAAATACACCAGTTGGTACTCTGTATTTAGGTAACTCTCTGTCCAGCTCAAGGATTGTAAACGCACCTATCAGCACTCTGTCAAAACGGACCTATGAGCGCTGTGTAAAATAGACCAATCAGCTCTCTGTAAAACGGACCAGTCAGTGGGGATGTGGGTGGGGTCAGATAAGGGAATAAAAGCAGGCTGCCCGAGCCAGAAATGGTAACTGGCTCAGGTACTGTTGCAGGCCTTGGAAGTTTTGTTCTTTTGCTCTTTGCAACAAATCTTGCTGCTGCTCACTGTTTGGGTCCACGCTGCCTTTATGAGCTGTAACACTCACTGGGAAGGCCTGCAGTTTCACTCCTGAAGCCAGCGAAACCACGAACCCACAGGGAAGAAGGAACAAACTCCGGACACACCATCTTTAAGAACTGTAACACTCACAGCAAGGGTCCGCGGCTGCTTTCTTGAAGTCAGCGAGACCAAAAACCCACGAATTTCGAACACAGTTTCTCTGTGTTTTCTTGCAGAATCATTTTGCTTCTATCTGAAGAACTTGTTTTAGTCATTTTCTTTATGAAAATGTGGGTCTGTGGTAATGAATTTTGTCAGATTGTTTGAAAATACCTTTCTCATGGCTTCGTTTCTTTGGTTTGCAATTTTATTGATTTCTGCTCTTATTTCCTTCCTGCTGCTTATGTTGGGTTGAATTTGCTATTCTCTAGTTTTACAAAATGAAAACTTAGAGCATTGATTGAAAACCTTTCTTCTTCACTCATAAGCATTTAATGCTACAGACTTCTCTCTAAACAATGCTTTAGTTGCTTGCAACAAATTTTGATATACTGTAATTCTATTTTCATTCAGTTCAAAATATTTTCTTAAGATTTTGCCTTTGACTCATGCATAATTTAGAAGTGTATTGTTTATTTCCAAATATTTTGGAGTTTAACAGAAATCTTTGTTACTGATTTCTAGTTTGATTCCATTATGGTCTGAGAATATACTCTGTATGATTCCTATTCTTTTAAATTTGTTAAGGTTTGTTTTATGGTCTGAATATGGTCTCAAGGAATGTACACTTGTAAGCAATGTGTATTCTGCTTTAGGTCAATTTGATCAATAGTGTTGTTCAGCCCTATATTCTTACTGATTTTCTGTTTACTTGTTCTGTTGATTCCTGTGAGAGGAATATTGAAGTCTCCAACTACAATTATAGATTGGTCTGTTTCTTCTTTCAGTTTCATCGTGTTTTGCTTCATGTAATTTGAAGCTCTGTTGTTAGGTCCATTTAGGGCAGTTTTGTCATCTTGGAGAATGGACTTCTTTATCATTATATAAAGTTCCTCTTTATCCTTAATAATATTCCTTGTTCTGAAGTCTGCTTTGTTTTGATATTGATAGAGCTACTCCAACTCTCTTTTCATTAGTGTTTGTCTTTTTTTTTCATTTTTCTAAGAACCTATTTTTGTATTTTTGCTTAAAGAAAGTTTGTTGTAGACATCATGTGGAGAGGTCTTGCTTTTTTATCCAGTTTGTCAATTTTGTCTTTTAATTGGTGTGGTTAAACTGTTCACATTTAATGCGATCACTGATATATCTATATTAAAACGTATCTCGTTAGCCATTTTCTGTTTGTTCCATCTGTATTTGTTTTTAATCCTCCCCTTTTTGCCTTCTCTTATGTGTAGTGACCATTTAAAAATTTCCATTGTTCTCCTTTATTGATATTATTGTATCTTGCAATTTGTTTTAGTGAGTGCTCTAGGGTTTAAACCCACATCTTTAATAAAGTCTACACTCAAAGCATATTATACTACTTCATATGTAGTGTAAAAATATTACAGCAGTACATCCCCAATTCTTCCCTCTGTCCTGAATGCTACGATTGTCATTTATTTTCTGTTTCATATGTGATAAACACACAATACATGCCTATATTTTCTTTACAGAATCAGTTACCTTTTAGAACAATTAAAAATAAGAAACTTTATTGTACCTTCATTCATTCAATTTCTAGTCTCCTTTATTTCTTTGCATAGGTCCAAGTTTCTGTCTGGTGTTATATTCCTTCTGCCTGAATAATTTCATTGAACATGCTTGTAGAACATATCTGCCAGCCCTTGAATTCCCTTAGTATTTGTTGTCTGAAAAAGGTTTTACTTTTCCTTCATTTTGTTGTGTAGAGAACTCTGGTTGACAGCTTTTTTTCTTTTATCACTTGTATGAATTCTGATGTGAAGGCTGTTTAATTCTTACTTTTTTTCCCTATATATAATGTGTCTTATTTCTCTGGCTGCCTTTGAGGTTTTTCTCATTGTCTTTTGTTTTCAGCAGTTTAATATGTGAAGGGTGTATATGTATATATACACGTGTGTGTGTCCTCATTTTTCTTTTTGTTTTCAGTTTGGGTAATTCCTACGAACCAGCATCACTGGTTCACTCCTTAGCTGGGTCAAATCTACTGATGAGTTCATCAAAGACTTTCTTCATCTCTGCTACTTTTTGTTATTGCCGTTGCTGTCATTTTTTAAAATTTCTAGCATTTGCTTTTAATTCTTTCTTAGAGTTTCCGTCTCTGCTGAAATTGCCCATCTGATCTTGCCTGTTGTCTACCTTCTCCATTAGAGCTTTTAGTATATTAATCACAGTTATTTAAAATTTTCTATTAGATAGTTCAAATATCTCCATCATAGCTGAGTCTGGTTCTGACGAGTGCCTTGCCTCTTTGAGAGTGTTATTATTTTCTTGCCTTTTCACATGCTGCTTCACTTTTTGCTGAAAGCCAGGTATCTCACATATGTAGTAAACTAGGGTCAATCATTTGTAGGCTGGGATGAGCACACTTTTGGTTCCTGCCGGGCCTCTTGTGCTGGGATGTGAAATAAGCTAGTTAGGGATGAGGTTGGACTGAGGTTTGTTGTTGCTATGGTTAACTTCAGTGCATTACAAGCCTTAAATTTCTCTAATGACACCTCCTGTTTAGAGAAGGGGCAGATTTGTCAGAGGGTTTTTCCTTCAATGTGTGTTCCACGCTCATTTTAAAGTGGTCGTCGTCGTCGTCTTTTTTTTTCTTTCAGAGAAAGTCTGTTTATACACTCTTGTCCCTCTTCTCTGCCTGGCCCAGGAGTTCTATACTCTCATCTGTTATTCAGTGCTAGTTAGTCTTGTAGTAGTGGGATAACGAGGGGAATATTCTCTGTTGTTCTGATAGAACCTCAGTCTTAGACGGGCACTATGTCTCTAAGATTCAGAAGTGTTGGCTTTTCAGTGCCCCGCTCCTCTGCTGAGTGTGTTGCTGGACCCAGCACATATTTCTTACTCCCCTGTCTTCTCATAGTGATAGGATATTTTTTTTCTGGTTCTCTTCCACCAGCTGCAAAGCATTTTCACTGGTGCCCCAAGGAAAATTGTGTTTGTTGCCTTTCTCTGCACAGATGAAGGATTTATTTCAGACAGGTGATACAAGAGAAGGCTGTGGATGGATTTTGCACCCCTCCCATTGTGTTTGCTCTTCTTTTCTCCTGTTTTACACCTCAAGGAACACTTTTGTAGGGATCTTTTCAATTTTTGTGAGCTCCCAGTGGGGTCCATGGAAAAAAAGCCTGAAGAAGGGACAGATTCTCTAATTTCTTTTTTTTTTTCTTTTTTGAGATGGAGTCTCACTCTGTTGCCAAGGCTGGAGTGCAGTGGTGCGATCTCGGCTCACTGCAGCCTCTGCCTCCCGGGTTCAAGTGATTTTCCTGCCCCAGTCTCCCAAGTAGCTGGGATTACAGGCGTGCTCCACCATACCTGGCTAATTTTTATATTTTTAGTTGAGATGGGGTTTCACCATGTTGGCCAGGCTGGTCTTGAACCCCTGGCCTCAAGTGATCCACCCGCCTTGGCCTCCCAAAGTGCTGGGATTACAGGTCTGAGCCACCAGGTGCGGTCAAGATTCTCCAATTTCTTTGACTCGTAGGGGCTTCACACACTTCCCAGTGCATGCACAGCTTTCAGCAATTCAATAACTATGCTAACTGAGCTCCTCTTATAAGCATACACTTGTGTCCACCTCTGGGAAACCAGTGCTCGTATCTGATCTTTCCCTTAAGGTCTTAGATTTATATCTCTTTAGATTTGGGGCCATTTGATTTCTCTGAAACCTAAGTTCTCTGATAGTTTTTAGAAAGTAATGAACTTTCAGATTGTCCAGCTTTTTCATATTAGTATGGGAGCAATGCTGTTTTCAGCTCTTTATATCCCCAAGCAGCTTGCTTTCTTTTTTATATGGGTAGTTTTGCTGGGTATAAAATTCAAATATAATTCTAAAGTTTGGGAGTTACATTATTTTAGCCCTTTTATGTGATTTTGTTGTCCATTGGTTTCCACTATGTTTATTGAAAAGTATGTTGTCATTCTTACTGTTGCTTCCTTGAATGGTAATGTGCTTTTCTCCCCCTTGCTGCTTTAAAAAAATAGGTTTTAGTTTTGAAAACAGTTTTAAATTCATAGAAAAATTGAGTCTGAGCATGGTGGCTAACATCTGTAATCCCAGCACTTTCGGATGCTGATGTGGGAGGGTCACTTGAGCCCAGGAGTTCAAGACCAGTCTGGGCAACATAGTGAAACCCTGCCTGTACAAAAAATATAAAAAATTAGCTAGGCATGGTGGCATGTGCCTGTGGTCCCAGCTACTCAAGAGGCTGAGGTGGGAGGATTACTTGAGCCCAGGAGGTAGAGGCTGCAGTGAACCATGATCATGCCACTGCACTCCAGCCTGGGCAGCAGAACGAGACCTTGTCTCAAAAAAATATTGAGCTGAAAGTACAGAATTTCCATATACCCTTTTCCCCCATCACACACAGTCGCCTTCACTATCAACATCCTACTTTGGAGCAGTACATTTGTTAGAACTGATAAACCTACATTGGTACATCATTGTCACCCAAAGTCCATAGTTCACATTAGGGTTGACTCTTGGTGGTGTATATTCTATGGGTTTTGACAAATAAATGATGCCATGTGTCCACCATTACAGTATGTATAAAGAACTGTTTCATTGCTCTAAAAATCCTCTCTGCTGTGCTTGTTCTGGCCTCCCTCTCTGCTAGCCCCTGGCAATAACTGATCTTTTTACTGTCTCCATCATTTTTCCTTTGCCAGGATGTCAAATAGTTGGAATCATACAGTATGCGGTCTTTTCAAATTGGCTTCTTTCAGTCAGTAACATGCATTTAAGATTCCTCCATGTCTTTTCATGGCTTGATAACACATTTCTTTTTAGTGCTGAATAATATTCCATTATCTGGATGTACCACAATTTATTCATTCACTTACTGAAGGACATTTTGGTTGCTTCCAAGTTTTAGCAATTATGAATAAGCTGCAATAAACATTTGTGTGAAAGTTTTTATGTGGATATAAGTTTTCAATCACTTGGATAAATATCAAGGGGGATGATTATTAGATCACATGGTAAGAGAATGTTTAATTTTATAAGAAACTGCCAAAGTGCCCTCCAAAGTATGGTGCCATTTTGCATTCCCACCACTCACAAATGAGAGTTTCTGTTACTCTACATCCTTGCCAGCATTTGATGTTGTTCTGCTGCTTTTAAATATGGACTGTTAGGGAAAAGAAAGGAGAATTCCCTGGGTTATCAGGCAATGTCTCTCACTCTCTTTCCTTGAATCAGAAGGAGTCTGTCTCTGAATGTCTGCCAGGAGTTGGGGGAGGGGTGAAATAGGCCCTCCCTTAGCCACCATAGCTGGTGTCACACTTGGTTGTACCACAAATCTACTGCCTCTGAGACCAGTGCAGCACTAGGGCTTGCACAGAGACTGCAGTCCTTGTGGCCTGACTGCCAGTCATATTTATTCCAAGCCTCAGGGCACGTTACTCAGCTGGTAGTGGAACCAGCTGGGACTCAGTTTCCCCCCACTGGGGTGGAGCATTCCTCTCTGGCCCTGGACTGATCTGAATGCTCCATCCATAGTCATCAGCACAGTTCTGCCCTGTTTTATGTTTCACTGTGACAGGGCAGCACTGACTTCCAATATGAAGTCCCACGCTCACTTCACGCTCCCTACTCCAAACATATAGATTTCCTCTCTGTGCCGTGCTTCCTGGGGTTGGTGGAGGGGTGATGTAGGCAATGCAGGACTGCCTTCTTACCCTCTTGAATGCTTCTTTCCTTGATATTATGTTGAAACCGGGTACTATAATCATTTAGCTGATTTTTTGGTTCTTCTGAGGGTGCTTTCTTGCCTTGATGGTTGTTCAATTTTGTATTTCGGCCAGGAGATGATTGCTGGAGGGTTCTATTCAGCCATCTTGCTCCATCTCCTCTACTGGAAGGAGGAAATCTGACAGGATTTCAGTCCACAGGTAAATGATGAGGTATGTGAGTGGCAATAGCACCCTGTGCCTTGTTAAGACCTTCTGAGTGGAAGGGAGTATGACTTCATTTCTGTTTTCTGAAGCTAGCACAAAACATCTCTTGTAACCCACATGAATCCATGCTATTCCCAGGGAAGAAAATTCTAGCAAAAGTAATACCAGCTTGGCTAAGTTTGCAGGATACAAATTCATCTCTCACCTGATTATCTCATTCTTCTCTTTCTGGGACTCCAAGTACAAATATGACACATTTTCTGGCTGTCCCATATATCTTATGCTCTATTTTGTACTTTGCATTCTTTTGGTTTTCTGTCCTTCCGTTTATATATTTTCTTATTAACTACCTTCCATTTGACTAAATCTCTCTTTTATCATTTTGAATCTGCTATTAAATACATTGAGTTCTTAATTGTGATTAATTTTTTCTGTACAAAAATTTATTTTTATTCTTTTAAAATAATTTATAGTTCTCAACTGAAATTGTGCATATTCTCATTTATTTTCTTGAACATGTTTTTTTCACATCTATGTCATAATTCTAATATCTTTATCTCTTGTGTCTTCTATTTCTTTTTGTTTCTTTTACTCTTTGGCACACTCTTGTCTTTTTATTGGTTTGCCTATTTATTTGTTTAAAGATAGTTTTTTGGCTATGTTTTGCAGGCTGGTCTTTAACTCCTCGGCATAAGTGATCCTCCTGCCTTAGCCTCCCTAGTAACTGGGACTACCAATGCATGCCACCATGCCTGGCTTTGCCTAGTTACTTTTGATCAAATTATTATTTTGATTGTTTCAGTTTGTATAAAATTATTGAGATTATTTTATTTTCCTCTCAAGAAAATTTGTTTTTGCTTCTGGTGGATAGTGAATGTAGGAATTGATCACTTTAATCAGATGTTGAGTTGATTCAAGTTCATCTCCAGTATTTTTAGGGGTTTATATATTTCCATATACTCCTATATAGAAAGGCATATATTTTCCTAGGAATAACTTTTGAGGGGTCCCAACTAAAAGCGTCAGATGTTTAGTAGGACTCTCTTTCTTGGTGAGTGCTATATTCCAATCTTTGCCTCCTCAGCTCTGTGAGATGCCTGAAATCTTTGCTCAGCTTCTCCGCCTCTCTGCTGTTACTTTTAAATAGAAGTGCCTACAGGGAAAGAGTGATGCCAGTGACTTCCTTTCTTTTGAAGGATCTTGGAATTTCAAGTCTTTTCTGTCTTGGTAGTTCTCTGATACCTTTGAACAGAGGTTTCTCAGATTTTGTCCAGGTTACCCTCAAGTGACATTCTTTAAAAATTGATTTTCAGGTTTTGTTTGCTGATATTTAGTTTTAGGGATTCTAGGATTTATAATTCTGAAAGGTGAGCATTTATGAATTCCAAGCTCTTGCAATCTAAGGTGTGAGTGAAAATATGCCATCAGTGAACTTTCTGTGGTTTGGTATTCATTTTAAAAGGTAGTTAGGAGGGCGTTCAAGATGATATTGGTGGGAATGTAAATTAGTACAGCCACCATGGAAAACAGTATGGAGGTTTCTCAGAAAACTAAAAATAGAACTACCATACAATCCAGCAATCACACTACTGGGTTTTAATCCAAAGGAAAGGAACCTGGTATATCAGAGGGACACCTGCACCCACATGTTTATTGCAGCCTTATTCACAAAAGCCAAGATACGGAATCTATTTACGTAACTAGCAACAGATGAATGGATAAAGAAAATATGTATGTAGACACAATAGAATACTATTTGTCCTCAAAAAAGAATAAAAGAATGTCATTTGCAGCAACATGGATGGACTTGGAGGTCATTGCATTAAGTGAAGGTCATTATGTTAAGCCAGGTACAGAAAACAAATATCACATGTTCTCACTCATATGTGGAGGCTAAAAAAGCTGATTTCATGGGGGTGGTGAGTAGAGTAATAGATTCCAGTGGCTGGGAAGAGTGTGTGGTTGGTGGGAGGATGAAGATAGATTGGTCAATGTGTACAAACATGCAGTTTGATAGAAAGAATACATTCTTTAATATTTGATAGCCGAGTAGAGTGACTACAGTTAACAATAATGTATTGCATATTTCAAAGTAGTTAGAAGAGAGGATTTGAAATGTTCCTATTACATAGAAATGATAAATGCTTGAGGCAATAGATATCCTAAATATCCTGACTTGATCCTTGTGCATTCTGTGCATGTAAGAAAATATCACATGTACCCCATAAATATGTACAAATATTATGTATCAATTAAAAAAAGGTAGTTGTATCGTGTTGTGGGATAGGAAATTCATGATTAGCACACACATTTCATAGAGGAAGAAATTGAGGCATGAGCAATTGGAAGCCTGGGGAGCAAGTGACAAAGTTTCAAAAGAGATAATTGAAGAGATGAATAGAATTTGGATAAGTATGCTCCAATCTTAAACTCAGAAAATCTTATACCTTTCGACTTTCTCATAGTTTTTTTTTGTTTGTTTCATAAGTAAGAAAAATGTTTTAGACCCCTCTCCTCAGTAGTCTCTTGTGTAAGAGATTTTGGCTGAGATTTTGCTGATACTTTGGCTCTCCTGGGTACCATGTCTTTGCATCATTTAGGTGACTCTTGGATATCACCACATCTGTAGTTCACCAGGGTTGACTTGTATAGACCTATGCACAGAAAAATCAGCATCATTGCAAATATATGGAGGGATTCTTATAAGTGATTTCCATTTTCCCTAGTCACACCTCTTCAGATTTTAATTTTGTTGAATTCTTATTTATTTGACTTCTGTGTTGTGTTTTCTCCGTTGTGCCCATGTCCTTGGGAGCCATAACCCTAAAAGATGTGTTCCCCTTCCCAACTCTGCATTCAAATCACATTGGTAACTTGAAAATGACCATAGTGGCAGTATTTACACCATGGAAATTGGGAAATCAAGACTTTTATTTCCCAGGCAGCAAAGTGTTGAACATTTCCCAGCACACCATGCCCCAATCCCTCCGTAGAACAAGGCACTGTCAGCACACAGATGGATATAGGTCTGGTTCTGCCAAGTGGAGCAGCATCACCGTTGAGTATCACAAATGGCTTAATAATGAAATATCAGCTGTTCTTGTTCATGAAACTCCCTTGACTATTCCTGCTTCCAGGGATCATGAATTTGTTTTTTCTCTTTAGGCACTAGCCTCTCATGTGGGTTGGGAGAGAGCAGGAATGGAGTCATTTCTCTTCATTTTTTTTTTCTCTTCAGCCTACAGTTTGTGTAATGACAGGGAGCATCAGTCACAGTGTATTGTGTCCCAGAGCATTTGAATGGAGTCCCCTGGCGTGGTGTGAGCCCTGGTGTCGAACCCATATCCCTGGTCCCAACAGTAACATGTTCTCAGATCTGCCTTGATTTTGCAGCACATGGCATTGGGGTACACACTAAACTGAGGGTCACACTGTCAATATCCCACTGAAGTAGCATGTATTAGCCTCTGTTCCCAGGCAAACCATCACCCGAACTAATGAGAAGACGACTGCTGTTCCTGCTGCTGCCACTGTCATGGGGTTTCTCTCTGGGAGCTCCTCCAAAGCATCACTAACAGGCCCACTGCTGGGACTAGTATATGGTGAATTATGAAACTGGGATTTCATTTTTCATTTTGGTTTGCCATGCACAAGCGATAGAAACTTTTCCTATCTTTGTTTTTCAACCTGTAAAATGAATATAATGTTAGTTGGCTTTTCTAATAACCACAACCACAAATATGCATTATTTCTGCTGTGCGTAGGTCTACACGAGACAACTCCAGTGAAATACAGATGTGGAGACATCCAAGAGTCACCTAAACAATGCAAAGACATGGTACCCAGGAGAGCCAAAGCATCAGCGACATCTTTTATAACAACCACAACCACCTTGTTTCCTCTTTATAAGCACTCTGTGTGATAATAGCAATAAAATAGTTTTAGCAGCTACCTTGGATTGATCTCTTTCTATTTACCATCACTATCCTGGGAGTTTCACACAAATTACCCTGTTTAATTTTTACAAGATCATTATGGAATAGATGCTGCTACCATCCCAATTTCCAGAGGAGGAAACTAAACCTGCTGCTGAAAGTTTAAAATGATTTGTCCAAGATATTATAGAATATGGTAGATTCAGAATTTGAACCTAATATAGAACTCCAAAACTTGTTTTAGTTTTTTTTGTTGTTTTTTTTTTAAGACAGAGTTGCTCCATTGCCCAGGCTAGAGTGCAGTGGTGTGATCTCGGCTTACTGTAGCCTCCACCTCCCAGGTTCAAGCGATTCTCCTGCCTCAGCCTTCTGAGTAGCTGGGACAACAGGTGTGCGCCACCATGCCCAGGTAATTTTTGTATTTTTATAGAGATGGGGTTTTGCCATGTTGGCCAGACTGGTCTCAAACTCCTGACCTCAGGTGATCTGCCCACCTTGGTCTCCCAAAGTGCTGGAATTACAGGTGTGAGCCACCATGCCTGGCCCCAAAACTTACATTCTTAACCACTGCTGCTTCTCAGAAAAATGAGAGAAAGATGGAAAAGAGTGTGCAATGCTGTATTTTGTACCTCTCAAAGAGGACAGGTGGTAAACTTGGCCTCCTGCTTTTGATCCTTGGGTGCTATGGAGCTGTGAGGGTCAGAGGAGCACAGGGCTCCCCTGGGGGCAGTTTAGAAATAGTTACTTTCCTGCTCAGTCTCTTTCCCTGGTTTCTCTCCCTGAGTAGGTTTCACAGATAGGCTGCAGCTCCCCAGAGAGTGAGGGGCTTCCTGCCAGCTCTGGTCTTAAATTGTAGCACTCCGAGGGGATTAGCACCGTGGAATCGGTGTGCAGACCAGACCCAAGTGCCACAAAACAAATATTTCACATTTCATGTTAAATCACATCCTAAAACAAGTGTGAAGAATTCGGATTAAGTGAGAAACGTTCATTTCAGGGATTGAAATGGGGTTTGATTAAGGTGGAATCAAAAAGTCCCCCTGCCCTGTCCCCACCTTTTCTTGGGGGGTCTGGGCATCTCATTCCTTGTGTGAGGCATCCAATAGAGGCATCAGGCAGCACACAGTGATGAGGTGAGGAAAGTTGGGCTGGGTGCCTGGAATGTGCTGGTCACACCAGGTTTTCCAGATTCAGGAAAATAAATGGGGTTTGGGGCTCAGGGAAAGACATTTCTCTGATTGTGCATAAAAATAATCAGCACAAGGACTGGAGGGCAAGGAATAGCAGCAGATGAGTAAATGAAGCATGTATGGGACCAAATCAATATATTCTTAGAGTGACTAAGGGTTGCATAGCCTGGGCGGTGTTTCTCAGATGCCTGCCTCCACGCAGGGAGGAACGGGTGGGAGCAAGGCTCTTCTGACCCTCAGTGTTTGTGGGGGCCTCTCCCCGACAGGCTTGCTTCATGCTCGAATCTCATTCCTGAGCACAGGCGAATTTAACCTCTACTCAATTGGAAGCGAGGGTCCCACTTCCCCTTCGCTTTCCTCGTTCTGCGGAGCAAATGAGGAAACATTTTATAATATACAGATGTGTAAAGGAAACATTGGGTTGTGGTATCTGATGTGTCTGTTTCTCCTTTGTGAAAACGTGGCATGCTTAAGAATGGACATTTTTGGCCGGGCGCGGTGGCTCAAGCCTGTAATCCCAGCACTTTGGGAGGCCGAGACGGGCGGATCACGAGGTCAGGAGATGGAGACCATCCAGGCTAACACGGTGAAACCCCGTCTCTACTAAAAACTACAAAAAACTAGCCGGGCGAGGTGGCGGGCGCCTGTAGTCCCAGCTACTCGGGAGGCTGAGGCAGGAGAATGGCGGGAACCCGGGAGGCGGAGCTTGCAGTGAGCTGAGATCCGGCCACTGCACTCCAGCCTGGGCGACAGAGCGAGACTCCGTCTCAAAAAAAAAAAAAAAAGAATGGACATTTTGGAGTAGAGGTTCCAACTTGTTGGCTGGAAGTGGCTCCTGCATGGGTTGTGGAATGTCTCAGTCGGAGTCTCTGCTTCTGGAGTCTTTGTGATAAACAAAGGGAAGTCTCTGGGGCACAGAAGTTGCTTCTCTTCCCACCTCTCCCAGTGAAAGTGCTTTGTAAATTCGAAGGCAATGGCTTTCCCAGGGCGGTCCCTAGACAAGCAGCATTGGACCCCCACAACTTGTTAGAAATGTGCATTCTTGAGTCCCACCTCATAGTATGGAATCAGACATTCTGGGGGTGGGACCAGCATTGTGTGTGTCTAAGGAGCCCTCCAACTGATTCTGATGCAGGTTGGGGTTTGAGAACCACTGCTGTCAGGTCAAGTGGCCCAGGAGTAGGGTGTTACTTATAATCAACCCTTCAGAGGCAGGAATGATGTGGATATGGGAGAAGACAGACATCTAGATTACTATAATCTTGTTACTGTTCTTAAATACAAGCATTTAATCATGTTACTCAATTCAGCAAATGCTTTAATAATTGTTGTGTTTACATTTTAGAATCTATTTTTAAGCTATAGTGTTTGGTCCTCTATGAATGATTCATTCATTCATAGAAATGTATTGAACACCTACTATGTGCCAGGCAATTAGCTAGCCTTTGAGTTCAATGGTTAGCACAACCAGAAAGTGTCTGTTCTTCTGAGATTTTGAGAGTGTGTGGAGGCTGGAGGAGGGATAGACATTAAACAAATAAGCAAAGAAATTTTCGTGGTGATTAACACCTCAGGAAGAGGTAGAGACAGCAATCAAACAAAAAAATAAATATCAAATGACAAATCTGATACATTCTCTGAAGGAGTGGTATATGGTGGCTTGACAGAGGGGTCAGGGAGCCTCTTCCTTGAAGAAGTGACTTCTAAACTTAGTTTTAGAAGTGGAAACTGGTAACTGCCAACACAATTGAGAGGGGAGTGGGGCTCTGAAGAGGGTGAACACGGGGCTGGTGTGAGGAAGCAAGGTTAACTTAAAGAAATGGAAGCAGGGTTTTGAAGCCAAGTTACGGATTTTGGATTTTAATCTAATGGTAGTGAGAAACCCTGTGTGTTAGTTAGCACTCATTAGGTAATGCTGTGTAACAAACAGTTGCAGTGATGTCCATGGCTCTCGGTAACAAAGGTTGATTTCTCACTCATGTTGCATCTTGACTCTGGGTTGGCTACAGCTGTGCTCCATGGACCCTGTTCATTGTGAGACCCAGGCTGAAGAAGCAGCTTGAATTTGGGTCATGCCCATCTCGTGACAGAGGGAGAAGAGCGTTGACAAAGCCCTGCAGGACCCTCAGGCATATGCCACCTCTGATCACATCCTCCGGTCAAAGAAAATCCCACGACCAAACCTCAGCCAGGAGCCTGCAGGGATGGGCAGATAGAGAGGGGCAGCAATAATTAGGATTAGGGCCCCTTCCTGTGGGCTCTTGAAGAGTTTTATGTGTGCACAGGATTGCTGGTAACAGAATCAGAGCTGTTCTGAAAGGTGTAGTGATTGGACTGATGGTAACAGAATCAGAGCTGTCCTGAAAGGTGTAGTGATTGAACCCAAGTGGGTGCAAGAGTAAATAAGTGAGGCAAGAAGAGGCTCAGGTAATGTTCCAGGTGAAGAGATGGTAGTGGGAGGGTGGAGATGCAGAAAGCAGGTTGGAGAAAGATTTTGAAGGCAAAAAGAATAATCTTGGTGACCACTTTGTGGGTGAGGGACAGTGAGTGTCAAGGATGACACCCCCCACCCAATTTTTGCCTTATGTATCTGGGTGAATGAGGGCATTGATACATGGAACGCTGGGAATGAGCATGTTTGACAGAAAAATATCATGAATTTGGTTTTGAGTATGTTCAATTTGAGATACCTTGGAACCATCCGTGTTATACCACGTTAAGTAAGTAGTTGGGTATTTACTACATTATTTGTAGGATTTTTTTTCCAATTTCTTTTAGAATATTACCTAAAAGTTATACTGAGAGTGATTTTCTTTCTTTCTTTTTTTTTTTCCTTTTTGAGACAGGGTCTCACTCTGTTGCCCAGCCTGTAGGGCGGTGGCATGATCTGGGCTCACTACAGCCTCAACCTCATGGGCTCAAGTGATCCTCCCACCTCAGCCACCCGTGTAGTTGGGTAGCTGGGACTATAGGCATATACCACCATGCCAAGCTAATTTTTATATTTATTGTAGATATGGGGTCTTGCCATGTTGCCCAGGTTGGTCTTGAACTCCTGGGCTCAAGAGATACTCCCACCTCAGCCTCCCAAACTGCTGGAATTCCAGGTGTGAGCCACTACACCCATCCTTCAGAGTGACTTTATTAGTGGAAATAACCTTTGTGTTACCATTTTCTCATTCTGTTTTTTGAGAGAGTTTTGCTCGGTTGCCCAGGTTGGAGTGCAGTGGTGTGATCTCGGCTCACTGCAACCTCTGCCTCCTGGATTCAAGTGATTCTTCTGCCTCAGCCTCCCAAGTAGCTGGGACTACAGGTGCATGGCACCACACCCAGCTAATTTTTGTATTTTTAGTAGAGACGGGGTTTTGCCATGTTGGCCAGACTGGTCTCGAACTCTTGGCCGCCTGGGCCCCCCAAAGTGCTGGGATTACAGGAGTGAGCCACTGCACCTGATCACTACACCTTTCAGGACAGCTCTGATTCTGTTACCATCAGTCCAATCACTACACCTTTCAGAACAGCTCTGATTCTGTTACCAGCAATCCTGTGCACACATACAGACCTGCCCGCCTGGGCCCCCCAAAGTGCTGGGATTACAGGAGTGAGCCACTGCACCTGGCTCCATTTTCTCATTCTTAGAATATGTAGATATTTTTCGTATAAGGGGTAAGGAAAGGATCCAGTTTCAGCTTTCTACTTATGGCTAGCCAATTTTCCCAGCACCATTTATTAAATAGGGAATCCTTTCCCCATTTCTTGTTTCTCTCAGGTTTGTCAAAGATCAGATGGCTGTAGATGTGTGGTATTATTTCTGAGGACTCTGTTCTGTTCCATTGGTCTATATCTCTGTTGTGGTACCAGTACCATGCTGTTTTGGTTACTGTAGCCTTGTAGTATAGTTTGAAGTCAGGTAGCGTGACGCCTCCAGCTTTGTCCTTTTGACCTAGGATTGTCTTGGCAATGCGGGCTCTTTTTTGGTTCCATATGAACTTTAAAGCAGTTTTTTCCAATTCTGTGAAGAAAGTCATGGTAGCTTGATGGGGATGGCATTGAATCTATAAATAACCTTGGGCAGTATGGCCATTTTCACGATATTGATTCTTCCTATCCATGAGCATGGTATGTTCTTACATTTGTTTGTGTCCTCTTTTATTTCACTGAGCAGTGGTTTGTAGTTCTCCTTGAAGAGGTCCTTTACATCCCTTGTCAGTTGGATTCCTAGGTATTTTATTCTCTTTGAAGCAATTGTGAATGGAAGTTCATTCCTGATTTGGCTCTCTGCTTGTCTGTTACTGGTGTATAAGAATGCTTGGGATTTTTGCACATTAATTTTGTATCCTGAGACTTTGCTGAAGTTGCTTATCAGCTGAAGGAGATTTTGGGCTGAGACAATGGGGTTTTCTAAATATACAATCATGTCATCTGCAAACAGGGACAATTTGACTTCTTCTTTTCCTAACTGGATACCCTTGATTTCTTTCTCTTGCCTGATTGCCCTAGCCAGAACTTCCAACACTATGTTGAATAGGAGTGGTGAGAGAGGGCATCCCTGTCTTGTGCCAGTTTTCAAAGGGAATTTTTCCAGTTTTTGCCCATTCAGTATGATATTAGCTGTGGGTTTGTCGTAAATAGCTCTTATTAATTCAAGATGGATTAGAGACTTAAATGTTAGACCTAATACCATAAAAACCCTAGAAGAAAATCTAGGTAGTACCATTCAGGACATAGGCATGGGCAAGGACTTCATGTCTAAAACACCAAAAGCAACGGCAGCAAAAGCCAAAATTGACAAATGGGATCTAATTAAACTAAAGAGCTTTTGCACAGCAAAAGAAACTACCATCAGAGTGAACAGGCAACCTACAGAATGGGAGAAAATTTTTGCAACCTACTCATCTGACAAAGGGCTAATATCCAGAATCTACAAAGAACTCAAACAAATATACAAGAAAAAAACAAACAATCCCATCAAAAAGTGGGGAAAGGATATGAACAGACATTTCTCAAAAGAAGACATCCATACAGCCAACAGACACATGAAAAAATGCTCGTCATCACTCGCCATCAGAGAAATGCAAATCAAAACCACAATGAGATACCATCTCACACCAGTTAGAATGGCAATCATTAAGAAGTCAGGAAACAATAGATGTTGGAGAGGATGTGGAGAAATAGGAACACTTTTACACTGTTGGTGGGATTGTAAACTAGTTCAACCATTATGGAAAACAGTATGGCGATTCCTCAAGGATCTAGAACTAGATGTACCATATGACCCAGCCATCCCACTACTGGGTATATACCCAAAGGATTATAAATTACTCTACTACAAAGACACATGCACACGCATGTTTATTGCGGCACTATTCACAATAGCAAAGACTTGGAATCAACCCAAATGTCCATCTGTGACAGACTGGATTAAGAAAATGTGGCACATATACACCATGGAATACTATGCAGCCATCAAAAAGGATGAGTTTGCATCCTTTGTAGGGACATGGATGCAGCTGGAAACCATCATTCTTAGCAAACTATCACAAGAAGAGAAAACCAAACACCGCATGTTCTCACTCATAGGTGGGAACTGAACAATGAGATCACTTGGACTCGGGAAGGGGAACATCACACACTGGGGCCTATCATGGGGAGGGGGGAGGAGGGAGGGATTGCATTGGGGAGTTATACATGATATAAACATTATGCACATGTACCCTAGAACTTAAAGTATAATAAAAAAAAAAAATATGTAGATATTAAAATAAAACATTGTTCACGGGTAACAACTTTTTCCTATTTTTTTTTTTTGTCTTAGGCTATTTAATAGACGGGAAAGCACCCTTCCTTTATGTTTCTTATTTATTGATACAAGTGTTCCTGCTTAACCACAAACTAGAGAATATGCCTCCTTTTCCTTGGTAACACGGTGGGTGGGAGCCGAGGGAATCAAAGTGTAAAAATCAGACAGCATCTCTTCCCACCACTGTGTCTGCAGACCTCCCAAACTGAGGCACAGTGCTGAACACCTCCAGCATTTTCATATCAGAAAATTGGCAAATATAGTCAAGGACGATGAGCAGCTGAAATTACAAAGGGTTCTTGGACCACTGAGACAGGTTTTTTAATCCTTTTAGGATCATCCAACCTTTTCTGAGTGTTGCTTCATCTTAAGTAAATTCTTAGAGTTCAAGAAAATTCAGTATTTAGAATACAAAGCAGGATGGATCTGGGCTTGCTTGCTTTCTTTTTGTTTCTCCCAGTATTTCTAGAGTAAATATGGTTTCAGAAAACACCCTGTGTGATTTTGAAACACATTTTGGCTGGAATCTTGGCAACACTCCCCCTTCTCCAAGTGATGCCCTTTAACACACTATTGAAGCTATTGGACCGAGATTACAAATCTCAGGGAATGTCAGGGATCTCTGAAACATGAAAGGAAGTGTGGAAGTGCTTGGGGAAAGTGTTTTAGTAAAAATCACAGTATTATGTTTTCCCACCTGAACGCCATCCAATAAACTATTTCTCCATTTCGTTCACAACATACCAGGAAATTACTACGCTCAAAATTCTGTATTACTTCTAAGTCCAACAAGCCACAGATGCAACTCAACAAGTATGTGTTCATTGGATGTGAGCCCCGGGAGGCCGGTCCTCTTCATCTTGGTCTTCCTCAAAGCATCTGTCACAGCAGCATAAGGGCAGGGACAGGAATGGGTCTTGTTGAATTGGATCAGTTGCCTATTCTTTGGTTTGGGGAGAGAGTACATACTCCTCAAAGGCAACTTCTACCTGCTGGGCAGCAGGGAAGAGTTTAACATGAGCTAATTTAACTCCGTGCTGGCAAGCTGGGCTCTGAAGTCCTAAAACTGAGCTGGAATCCTGAGTATGGTTTACCAGCCGTGTAATAACACTGAACTGGTTACATGATCTTTAAACCTTCATTTCTGCACAGAGCGTATGCAGGAATTAACCGAGGTGATGTACAAAAAGTGTACAGATAACTATTAACAGTCATCTTGGTAATGGGAACGTGAGGGAACCTACAGTGTGTGCTTTTGAAAAACATAGGTAGATGTGAGAAACAGCTCACTTGTAAAGTTAATCCTTAGTGGCCCCAGGACAGAGGACTTCTGTGAATTATGGCCCCAGGAAACTTCACTGGAATAATGACATCCAGCCACTCTACCCTTGAGTGCTCTCAGCCAAAGCCAGGACTTTAAAGGACCTCGGCATACACGGTGGCTTGTTGTCTTTACTTCAGTTGGGATGATACAGAATATTTATCCTGTCCCCAGCTAAGCTTTTATTAACATTGAGACCCCGTGCGTAGAAGAGATTTGTGGCTGGGTGGTATAATCTACGCAAACGTTACCACATGGAGTTCTTTCTAGTTTGGTTCACCTTCTTCCCGCAGTGCGGCCACACGTGTGTTTGTTAGGTGGGTCAAATGCCCTTCCTGAGAAGCATCTCTCCATGTCTGTGTGCAGAAGAGCGATGACAGTAGGCCACTGTCTGTGCCCGGAAAAATCCCAGGACGAGGAGGGCAAAGAGCCCCGGTTGCGAGTCCAAGATCTGCTGTCACATTGTGTGGATGTGGGCAAGTCCTCATATGAAAGATGAAGACCAGAGTTGCCCCTCCATTTTGCCTTGCAGCATTTTTCTGCATATCAAGAACATAGGTGCAAGAGTCTTATTCATTCATAAAAGGAATGAAGTTCTGACACCTGCCACACCACGGCTGAACCTTGAAAACATCGTGCTACATCAAAGAAGCCAAAAGCACTAGGACAAATATTGCAGGATTCCCCTTACATGAGGCTCCCAGAATAGGCAAATTGATAGACGCAGAAAGGAGAATGGGGTTCCTGGAGCTGGGGGCCAGGGGATTAGGGAGCTGGAATTTGATGGGTCTAGAGTTCCTGTTAGGAATGATGGAAAAGTTCTGGAGATGGATGGTTGGTGATGGTTACACAAGAATGCAAATGTGCTTTTTGCCACTGAATTGTACCTTAAAGATGGTGAAAATGGTAAATTTTATGTTGTCTATACCACAATAAAAATAGCAAAAAACTCCAACAACCATGGAAAGTAATGGTACAAATTCAGGTTATAATATCAAACATCAGTTCTCTTTTTCCCAGGGTAAGAGAGACTAGAGCATGGAAAAGAGAGGAGACGAGGGTTGATGGCCTGTCTGTTTGTCCTTGATGTTTTCAGCTTTGCCCGAGCCTGGTGGCTGAGCAGAGGCAGAGCCAGCAGCCGGGTACCTGGGCCTGGTTGTGGCCCTCCGTGTACTCGTCCTATCCTTGTTTCTTCTGTAAAATGAGGCCTTCATTCCAGATGGCCTTCCACGCCCCCACCTCACCCACATAGCACCACAATTCTCAAATTTCATTCACTTTCTTTTGATCTAGTTCTATTCTTTTAAATAATGTCATTTTGGCTTAGTTTTTATAAACACATGGGAGCAAATCGTATTTGATTATTAACTTAAAAAAAATGAAGAACGACCAAGGTGCTGCAGATTCTGAAAAACACCCTTTCCAATAATAAACACCCCAGGCGGGGCTTGGCGGCCCAGGTGGCCGAGTCGCCGGCCTTGGAGGGGGCAGCCTTGCTGCTCTTCCGCGCCCTCTGGTGGCCTCTCTCCATCACCGTCACCATCCGCACAGGATTCATTCGGGCTTGTGCCTTGGGCTGGGTGAGGACACTCACTTGTCTGAGGAGGAGATTTACTCCGGCAAGCGTGTGTCTGGTGTTTCGGGTAGAGAGATGGAAAATGACAACTTTCTATTCTGAAAGGCTCTCCATTAGTGGCCGGTGTTGAAGATGCCAGAAAAAAAGTGGCTCATCCATTATATTTATGTTGTGTGATATTGGACCACAGAGGGTAAAGTCAATGAGAAGAACAAGTAATTGTAACAAGCATTTTCGTTCCCTTGGCAGGAATTTACTCATTAGTAATATACCTATTTTATATAGGGAGATTAGATAAATTAGAGATTAAAGAAAGTGGAACAGATGTTTTTCCTCTGATAAGCATCATTCTATAAGAAAACTCCAGAGGGTTCAAATCAGGGCAGAAAGCAGGAATGCACACTTTTTTTTTTTTTTTTTTTTTTTGGTGCTTACACATTTTGAGAAGGCAAGAAAACCAAAAAAACCAAAAAACCAAAAACAAAAAACGAGGTGGGGGGAGGTTGGGCCAGTGCAGAGTTGCACTGGTGCAGCACACGGACACCTCCATTGTACGTGACTAGTAACAGAGCCTTCTGTTGTATGAGTACGTGCTAGGTGCCTTGTGTACTTTGTGAGCTGTGTGCCAGGTGCTTTGTGGATGTTTCCTTTAATCCCTCCAGTGACAGCGGTGGGGCAGCTGTTTTGTTTCTATTTCACAGATGAGAAAGGCGGCGAGGTTCCAAGAGGGCTAATGGTTGGACAGAGATTGGGTCAAGCAGTGGTTCTCAGCCAGCAGCATCGGCATTGCCTGGGAGCTTGTTAGAGATGAAGATTCCTGGCCCCACCCTACACTTCCTGAATCAGAAACTCGGTTGTGGGGTGTGGGGATCTGTTTTTTTTTTTTTTTTTTTGAGATGGAGTCTCGCTTTGTCACCCAGGCTGGAGTGCAATGCCTTGATCTCGGCTCACTGCAACCCCCACATTTTGAGTTCAAGCAATTCTCCTGCCACAGCCTCCTGAGTAGCTGGGATTACAGGTACCTGCCACCGCACCCATCTGATTTTTGTAATTTTAGTAGTGACAGGGTTTTACCATGTTGGCCAGGCTAGTCTCAAACTCCTGACTTCAGGTGATCCACCTGCCTTGGCCTCTCAAAGTGCTGGGATTACAGACATCCGCCACCATGCCCAGGTGGGGATCTGTATTTTTATTTTTATTTTTTTTTGCAATGGAGTCTTGCTGTGTCGCCCAGGCTGGAATGCAGTGGCGTGATCTCCGTTCACTGCAACCTCTGCCTCCCAGGTTCAAGTGATTCTCCTGCCTCAGCCTCCCAAGTAGCACAGATTACAGGCACGTGCCACCACTCCCAGCTAATTTTTGTATTTTTGGTAGAGATGGGGTTTTACTGTGTTGGCCAGGCTAAATCCTGACCTAAGGTGATCTACCTGCCTCGCCCTCCTAAAGTGCTGGGATTACAGGCGTGAGCCACCACACCAGGCCGGGGATCTGTATTTTTAAGGAGCCCTCTGGTGACTCTGATGCTGTTGAAGTTTGGGAACCACTGAGCTAGAGCACTGGTCCTCAACCCTCGCTGTGCATCTGAATTCACTGAGAGCTTAAGAAACAAAGCCATAGAGGCCTGGACTCCAACCCTTGGAGACTTGGATGTAATTGGTCTGGATGGGGCCTGGGAAATTGTTCCGTGCAGTCAGGCCCCAGGCCCAGTGGGGCAGAGAAATGGCGTGGTGGGAATTGAACTCAGGGCAAGTCTTGTCTCATCTTCAGACCTCTGCTCAGAAGCACCCCTGGCCATTTCTTCAGTTCACAGCCTGCTTGGGTCGTGGGAGACCACAGAAGACATCACCTGATTCTACCCAGGAGTCAGCAAGGGCTAACGGTGGGGCAGGCAAGTCCCACGTGGACCTGCCATTATGTGCTTGCCAAACCCAGAGTGGGCTGCCATCCCGTTTTGGCCAGGTGGCTTGACCAGAAGTTGGCTGCTGGTCTTCTGGGGGAGATTTTGTTTTCCTTTAAGAGAGAGCTCCAGAAGGAGACAGCAGATTGACCTCACAGCCTCTCCTTCCTCTGAACTGTGTGGTATCAGGGGCAATGCCTGGGTGTTGCACCCCTGGCTCCTGGACACTCCCATCTGAGCAAGCCGGGGAGGATGGGAAGAGCCTGCCCTGACATGGCCACTGACAGCACCACGGCTACTCTGCCTCCGTGCCTGCCGCAGGAGGAAGCCTTCCCTGGTCCGGCTGGAAACCCAACTCAGGCAGCCCCTTGCCCCCACTGCCAGGCAGCTGTCCCATGCCACCCCTCGTGGACTGTGGCTCAGGTTCTGGGCTTCTGTCCCAGCTTGCTTACCTGACAGGACACCAGCTCAGTCACCGTCTCCCCACTCGCCTGGTCTTCTCTCCCTCCCGCTCCTGAGTGCGCCCTGTGTTGCCACGTGGTTGTGTCAGCACCTGTCTTGTCTCTGTCAGTATTCACATTTGAATTGGTCACACTGCCCAGCACAGTCTGGGTAAGGCTCAGTGCAGTCAGTGAGCAGTAACTCGTTCTTGTGTAATGAACACATGAAGGGGGGTGGATGTCTATCAGACATGGGGGTCTGTCAGATACCAGGGTTCAGCCTGGAAGGGGATTTGAAGAGACATGTGAGGCCCCAGGAGTGGCTCAGAGTCAGATAAGCATCTGGAAGTGAGCCCGGGATTTCTCTGCAGTCATGATTTCCATAACCAGACTGGCCCCCTTCTATCCCTGTTACCCTCCATTAGGGTCTTACCTTTCTGGGAGCTATGATGTTGGCTCAATTCCTTGTGTCTCCACTGTGACACAGTGAGGTGGCCTTACATATGTATGCCTTTTCATCCTACAAGTGCCTTCTCAGGCCCTTCCTTCCAGGTGGGATAGAAGCTCCATTTCTCCCTGCAACAAAAGCTTTATAATATTATCTATGTAGATAGCAAAGTGGCCCAGGGGAGAATGATCCGTAATAATAATAGTATTTATTCAGTTGTTTAGCCATTCATTTCTTAATGAGACAAATGTTTATTGAATATGTAGTATGTATGAGACATCAGTCCAATCAATCGGTTAATAGGAAATTAAAGTATAGTTTACAAAGTTCTATGATAGGGACACAAAGCATTGAGGAAAAGCTTCCAATCCAGCGATGGAGAGGGTGTCAGACAGTGTATCCCAGAAGAGAAGGGACTGGGCTGGGATCTGTATGATGTGGAGGGTTTTCAGATGAAGAGGAGGGAGAAGAGAATAAGAGCAAAGGAGACAGGCTCTGCCAAAGGCCACAAGATGAGAGGGAGCTGTGAGTCTGGGGACCAGCCTGGGGTTCAGTTTCAGGGGCACAGAGTATGTGGGCGGGGGTATGGTGCCTTGCTCCCAAGTCCAAACTTCATCCCAAGCTCTTCATGTACCCATTACCCAGCTTCCATACTGATAAGTTCACAGCTGGCTTTGTCTCTTCTACCACTCCCTTCCTTTCTCCCAAATTAGATTATTTTGAAGCAAGGTCCTGATAACATTTTAAAAACACTTTAACATATATCTCTGAAAGATAAGAACTTGCTGAAAAAACAGAACCATGATTTCATTATTGTATCAAAAAAATTAACAATTCCTAAATAACATCAAACATTCAGGTGTTCTTAAATTTCTTCTGATTTTTCTAAAAAAAATTCTTATACTTTATTTGAATCAGGATCCAATAAGGCCTATATGTTGCAACTGATTGGTATGCCTCTTAATTCATCTTTCTCTCTTTTTATTTCTGTGCAGTATATTTGTTCAAAAACAGGGTTCTTTGTCCTGTGTTCCCCACAGTTTAGATTTGCTAACTACTTCCTTGTGGTGTCATTTAACATGTTCCTGTGTCCCCTGTACTCACTGTAAATTGAAAGGTGGGTGAGATTCAGGTTTGTTTTGTAAATCTCATAGGTAGTGTCTTGATTCATAGCACTGGAGTGTCAGTAACCTTTCCAAGGTACCTTTAAAGCAAAAGAATACCCAATAGTTCTGTTGATGAAATAGCATATTCAAAAAGCCTCATAAGTATTTATGGTCTAACAACTTAGTGGTTTTTTGAAAGCCAATGAACATAAATTAAATGAAACAAAATTTTTCATTGCATTCTTAAATATCACAATTACTTACTAGTTGGGCCCCAAGTGGTTTCTCAAACTTTGGAACACTGCTACTTTCATTTCTTCTTTCATCTGGATTTTTGCATGGTATGTGTTTGTTTTTATTACTGTGATAAAATATACCTAACATGAACTTTACTATTTTTTTTTTTTTTTTTTTGAGACGGAGTCTCGCTCTGCCGCCCAGGCTGGACTGCAGTGGCCGGATCTCAGCTCACTGCAAGCTCCGCCTCCCAGGTTCACGCCATTCTCCTGCCTCAGCCTCCCGAGTAGCTGGGATTACAGGCGCCCGCCACGTCGCCCGGCTAGTTTTTTGTATTTTTAGTAGAGACGGGGGTTTCACCATGTTAGCCAGGATGGTCTCGATCTCCTGACCTCGTGATCCGCCCGTCTCGGCCTCCCAAAGTGCTGGGATTACAGGCTTGAGCCACCGCGCCCGGCCGAACTTTACTATTTTAACCATTTTTAAATGCACAATTTAATGGGATTAAGTACCTTCACAATGTTGTGCAACTATCACCACTATCCATTTCCAGAACTTTCTCATCACCCCGAAGGGAAGTTCTGGACCCATTAAGCAATATCTTCCCATTCTGCACTCCCCCAGCCCCTGGCAATTGCTATTCTACTTTCTGTCTCTGTGAATTTGACTGCTCTAGGTGCCTCATGTGAGTGGAATGATATTTATCCTTTTGTGTTTGGCTTTTCTCACTTAGCATGTTTTCAGTTTTCATCCATGTTGTAGTATGTTTCAGTTCTTCCTTTCTTTTTAAGAATGAGTAATACTCCATGGTATGGAAACACTACATTTTGTTTATCCATTCATCTGTTAATGGACATTTGGGTTGTTTCCACCTGTTGGTTATTGTGAATAGTGCTGCTATGAACATAGGTGAACCAGCATCTCTTTGAGTTCCTGTGTTCAGTTCCTTTGGATATATAAGAAGGTGCTTACTTTTTATCACAGCAGTCTGGAAAACCCAGCATCACACACATATGATATCATTGAAAGGAATGTAGCTTGACTTAATGAGGAAAGTGAGAGTTACCGTGAGCTGGCAGTTTGGGCAGTGCCTGGCAGATGCTGAGTACTGTTTTTTTCTCCTCAAAAACTTTGGTGCCAGCCCTGGATGGTCACAGCAGTGTCTAGGTGCTTCAGCCACAGTTGAGTTTGGGAGTTGCATAATTATGTTAGAAAACACATCTGACTTGGAAAGAGGTGAGGAGGCTGGGGATCCGGCTGGCAGCCTTGGTGGCAATGCAGGTGAGAGATGATGGCTTGAGCTGAGGCAGTGATATTGGAGATGAGGAGAGTGGCTGGACTGAGAGGTGTAGAGTGACCGCAGTGATTGTTGGTAAGGTGAGTGTTTTGTGAGCAGGGGAGACCTTTTCTAAAGTTGCTAAAGCCTGGAGTCAACAGAAAAGCATTGTGTGTAGCTCACAGTTTTTTCTTTTTTCTTTTTTGACAAGGTCTCGCTCTGTTGCTCAGGCAGCCCGCACCTCCTAGGCTCAAGTGATCCCCCAGCCTCCGCCTCGTGAGTACTAGGACTACAGGAATGCACCACCATGCCCAGATAATTAAAAATTCCTTCCTTCCTTCCTTCCTTCCTTCCTTCCTTCCTTTTTTTTTTTGACATATGGTTTCACCATATTGCCGAGGCTGGTCTGAATCTCCTGGGCTGAAGTGATTCTCCTCCCTCAGTCTCCCAAAGTGCTGGGATTCCAGGCGTGAGCCATTGTGCCCGGCCACCACTTTGCCTCTAACAGCAGCGGGCAGATCTGTCCTGTCAGGCTGAGACCATCACCGGGGCAGCCTCCATCATTGCCTTTGAGTCATTCTCGAATGCAGCGTCAATCCTTTTTCATCATTAAAGGCACCTGACACATAAACAAGTGTGGCAAATCAACCCATTGTTGCTTTAGTTTGGATTTTCTGCCTGGAAAGGCAGAGGAGAGATGAGCTGAGTATTGCAGGTCCCAGAGAGGTAACTTCAATTTGCGGGTGGAGATGCTGATTTTGTTAGGATACTCTTATTCACTAGAGGGTTAGAACTAAAATTCTTGTTTTTCTTACAGATTTGGTTTTAAAAATCCAGTGTTTTGTCTACTTAATTCTCTCTCTCTTTTTTTTTTGTTCTCGAGACGAAGTTTCGCTCTTGTGGCCCAGGCTGGAGTGAAATGGCACGATCTCAGCTAACCACAACCTCTACCTCCTGGGTTCGAGCGATTCTCCTGCTTCAGCCTCCCAAGTAGCTGGGATTACAGGTGCTCACCACCACGACTGGTTAATTTTTATATTTTTAGTAGAGATGGGGTTTCACCATGTTGGCTGGGCTGGTCTCAAACTCCTGACCTCAGGTGATCCACCCACCTCTGCCTCCCAAAGTGCTGGGATTACAGGCGTGAGCCACCGCATCCAGCCTAATTCTTTAATTCTTAATGAGTAAGTGAAATTGCTTTAATGACTTGTAGCCAGGAAACACTCAGGCTGGTGTTTCTCTTCTTGTTCCAAGAGTTGTGGATAACCACCAGCTGCTTCTGATGACACTGTTAGAAAATGATCATGTGACCACAGGAGTGGTTCTGATGGAACCTAGATGATAATCCCATGTTAGGATCAATTCTTTGCTAGATTCATATGTTGCTTTTTGTCCAAAAGTCATTCTTTAGAAGCTGCACTACTTCCTGTTGTGTTAAGGGCCTCTCCGCCCAGTGAGGAGACTAGACCTGGCCTGATGAGCTGCGTGAGCCCTGCCCCTCTGTCCTTATCTGGGAAATGGGGATAGTGATGCCTACGGGACCTCCCTCGTGGGGTTGTTGTCAGTCTTTGTAAGGTCATCCTTGAGGAAGAGCTTTGCAAAGCATCAAGAACCAATCAGGTAATCCCTTACATCAGAAATCTGTGGCCGGACGCACCCTGTAGGCCGCAGAAAATCAAGGACTCAGATGCCTGTCCATGTCTCCATAGGCAACAGTCCTGATCTGATGTTTCTTGGCTGCTCTGCCTTCTCACAGCACTCCTGGTGTGAGCAGAGTTAGTGCCAGGGTTAATAGTGTTTATTCTAGAGTCAACACATCCCTATACCTCATCATGCCACAAAGAGAGGCATTTAGGCTGGACCATTCCACAAATATTTATGGAATACCTCCTAGGAGCCAGGCATTGTTCTACTCTCTGCCAACACCAGGAGAACAAATAGATACTGCCCCTGCTCGTATGGAGCCCACAGTGAGGGAGAGAAAGACATGGAAAGCAACAGCACCGGCGAACAACCCCCACACTAATAAATACGTGACTAAGAGCTGTGACAAATGCCGCGAGGGGAGAGTGGGGACTGTGAAGAGAGATGATGTGGCAGGAGGGCTGGAAACAGATGGCTCTTCTCTGAGGAAGTGGCTTTTGGGCTGAGACCTAATGGCAAATGGGAGTTAGAGACTTTGGCAAAAATAACAGCCACATGAAGCAAGACCCAAAGACCAGCATTGTCCAATTTTATGATCAAGGGGACGGTGGTGGCCACTGATGAAGCCAGAAAGGACAGCAGACGTCAGGCAATGCAGGGCAGTTCTCTGGTGGTGTGGATTTCACCTGATGTGCAGTGGAGGCCGCAGAGTGTTAATAAGCAGCACGGTGATGTGAACCCATGTGGAGAAGGGCCAATCCAGATGCTTGTGGAGGGTGGACCAGGGCAGCCAGATAGACATGAGAGCCAGTCAGGAGGCTACGCCGTCACCAGGTGGAGGTGGCTGTAAGTGGAGTGGTGGAATTGGAGGGATCTGGGCTGGGCTGGATACACAGGGAGGGAGAGGGAGAGGGAGGGCCAAGGACAGTGCCCAGTTGTCTGCTACCTGCAGCTGAGTGCAGGAGGTCCCATTTCCTGAGGGCGACACAGGAGTCCAGGCTGGGAGCTGTGTGAGTCCCCTGGGCTGTCATAACAAAGGATCACAAAGCAGGTGGCTCAAAAACAACAGAAATGTAATCTCTCACAATTCCAGCCCCCCAAAATCTGAAATCACAGTGGCAGCAGGCCCACCCTGCCTTTGAAACCTGGAGAGGAGGCTCCTTCCTCACCCCTTCCAGCTTCTGGTGGGCCTGTGGCAACATCACTCTAACCTCTGGACACTCAGCAACACTCCAGCCTCCATCTTCACAGGGTGTCTCTCTGTGTCTTTGTATCTTCACGTGGTCATCTTTTTATAAAGATACCGGTCATATTGGATAAGGAACCCATTCTACTCCACTAAGACTGAATCTTAACCAATTATATCTGCAATGACTCTGTTTCCCAGTCACATTTGGAAGTATTGGGGGTTAAGATGTCAACAGATCTTTTATTGGGAGACAAAAATTCAACCCATAGCAGGCACATCCCCTTGGACATGCATGTAGGCCTTCAGGTCAAGATTGGCGGTTGACATCCAAAATGATGTCTTTGCGCAGATACAAAACAGAAATGGATGGATTCCCCTAGAGAGAGAAAATGCAGGGGATGAAAGGAGAGGGCCGCCACATCGGTCCCAAAGACCTAGAGGGGCCAACGTGCAAAGGAGACTGAAAAGGGAAGGGAATGATGAATATGGAACCTTATTTTCTTCCACAAGCTAGAAAGTTTCCTGAGACCAGGTCTTAAATGCAACTGAATTTAAATGCAACTGAAGCAAATCCTGCCATTACACTGAAATTGATTATTAAAATAACACTGATAATTACACATAGGTACTAGAAAATAACACATGTGGCGCCTGTGGAGGGAGATTAAACATTCTCCCCCTCACCCACCCGGCTTATGCTAAAGAAGAGGCAGGGCAGGACACTAAAAATAGATTCTAGATTTCAGAGGCTGGAAATATACTACTGACTATTACTCAAAACTAATGACAAATGCAATACAGGCTCTATTTTAAAAACTTTCATTAATCCTTTTGTAAAGCAAACACTCCTTTTCTAATGAGAACAGCCCACCACTTAACATACGATGTTTTCAGTTGATAGTTTCATCTGTGAGTTGCACCCACTGAGGTCTCTTTTGCTGGACTGGGTTCTGGAAGGGAGTGAAGGGCACTGTTATTCCGAAGATGAGAATGGACAGCTGTACAGTGGCCAGAGCAAAATGGGCGAGTCTCTGTGGTGCTGCCTATGGGGTGGAACCTCTTTGAAACAAAATAATGTGATTGTTGAGGATCTCAGTTGAAGCTGAGTGGGTGCCAGCATGGAAAGAGTGTGGGAGTCAGTGCCAGGTGAGTCGATGTGCCCAGTGCCTCATGTGTGCCATCCTTGAGTGGGCAACAGTGTGATCCCCATGCTACGAATGAGGATGTGGGTGCACTAAGAGGTGAAGGGATTTACCCAACATTGCATGGCAGAGCTGGGATACTTTTTCTTCCCCAAACTTTTCCCTCCATGTGGTTTATTTGACCGCAGAGAAAAGCTTGTCCAGGTTTACCCTGGGCTCATTTATAGGGCCCAGAGGCTGACCAGGCTGTGGAGTAAGCCTTAATCTTATTTAGCCCAGGGCAGCAGAACTGGGCAGGTATCAGGGCTTCGTGAATCATGTAGGGGACTTGAGATCTTTATCTGAAAACACCACTAAGTGTGTCAGGCACAGCACTATGCCTACTGAATCAAAGTCTCCTGGTTGAGGGTAGGAGAGATTTTTTGTGTGTTTGTTTTGAAAATATCTGCAGTGGTTTTGCTGTACATTCTTCTTCCGGTGGACGTAGTCTCTGCAGGACCCTCGGGGGTGGCAGTGAGGTGCTAATTGAATTGGCCCTTAGTTAAGCCTTGCTCATAGGTCTGGTTAGTTCTCAGATCATCTGAAGCTTTTATTTAAGTCCTAGAAAGTCTTGATTTCCTTTGGGCAGGGAAGCATATGACCTGGGTGGCTACAGCAGCAGCCTCAGTAGCAAGGTACTACAGGTTGGCTCGGTGTTTGGTTGCCTGAGAAGAACTGGAGGTGATGGGCAGAGAAGTTAGAGAGATCTGGGATTGCATACCAGCCCTACTGGCTGTGATGTAGGAGAAAATTATTTAATTTCTTTGAGGCTCATTTTTTACCTCTAAACATAGTGATATCTCTTTCATAAGGTTGAAGGTATCATGAAATAATGGAAAGCTCATTGCTTTGCTAGGGTGACCAGCTCCTCCGGTCTGCCCAGGAATGTTCTGGTTTTAAACCTAAAAGTCTGTGTCCTGGGAAACCCTTTAGTCCTAGCCAAATTGGGATGGTTGGTGACTCTAGGCTTGGGACAAATTAGACGCTCAATAATCAAGATGAATCATTTCCTAGTGTCACCTTCCCTGGGTTGTTATGCCTCACACTGGTATATCTGCTTGTAAAGACGGCTACACCTACTGTAAGGCAAAGAGAGGGAAGTCTTCCATGTCCTTTCTGTGGGATGACAACGCCCTTGACAACACTGCTGAAATGACAACTCTGTAAATTCCATCACTGCTCTAGATGAGGTTTTGTCTGAATCCCCTTGTGACATGTGTTCTGCATTTATGCAAAATCACTGACCAGGGCTAAAGTGAAAACAGGGAGCATGGAATATGGTGGAGCTCACAGCCTCTTCTGGAAGCCAATGTATCAACCAGGTGGTTCCTTCTCATTGTATGGGTGAACAGGGCAAGGCACAGAGCTTCTGGGATCGAAATTCTCCCTGTAACAGGAACTGAGGCAGGTTAGCAATGCCCCTAGTAATGATTCCCAGTTCTGTGCACACAAACACAGAGCTGCCCATGAGCAACCTATGTGCAGAATTAAGCTCCTGAAATTGTGCTAAATTATTTGATTTAAATACTGGTCTATCTAGGGATGAAGACCTAGGCAATGTAGATTCCCATTAATAATGAATGATTTGCTGTATTCTAATCCTGTTAAGCAGAGAGTTCCTCTGCAAATGTATTAGTAGCAATGTGTGTTTGTGAATTAAGCCCTTGGTGTATCAGGTTTATGAGCCTAATTGTCTATTCAAAAGGCTATCACTTTATCACGTCATGAAAATTAAAAAGGTCTCTTTTGTTGGAGTGTTTGGCTAATCCTCCGAATGATATTTTCTCTTTCTTTCTCATTTTCTTTTTATTGAGCTTTATTATGATTTAAATGCAACTGAAGCAAATCCTCCCATTACACTGAAATTGATTATTAAAATAACACCGATAATTATACATAGGTACTAGAAAATAACACATGTGGCGCCTGTGGAGGGAGATTAAACATTCTCCCCCTCACCCACCCGGATTATGCTAAAGAAGAGGCAGGGCAGGACACTAAAAATAGGAGAATAGTACAATATATCTCTGAAATGGGAAGAGATTTAGTGACTGTTCTACCTCAAGGAAGTTTGAGTGATTTCCGCTAAAATTATCATCTGGATCCAAAAATGACATCTAATGAGAAGGTATGAACAATTCATTTGATGGTATCTGAATATTAGGCACTTATATCGTTGGCAAGGCTTTCCTAGTTAGCTCCTTTATTCATTTTCTTCCAATGATGTCTTTTTCTTTTTTGAAGGAAAAAATAATCTCTTTCAGATTAAAAAATTTTGGTGCCTGGTCTCTGTTGCGAAAATGGTACTCAGGGGAAAGTTTTTAGTTAAATCCTGCTTGGCTGTATCTGAACACCAAAAGAATCGATCTGTCTTTTTTGAAAGTTAAAAAATAACCTTTATTTTAGTATGTGTTTAGAAAACTCAAAGGTATCTTTGTTTTCAAACTTCAACGGACTAAGGACTTGTAACTGCTTTGTTTGAAGAAATTTTCTTTTGAAAAAGAAAGTTCGGAGAGTTGAGAAAGTGCGTGCTCAGCGCTCTCCCAAGCATCCTCCCTCCCCTTCACAGACACTCAGAGTCAGCGTCTGGGTGTTAGCGGTAGTGGACGGAGGGCATCTGGGTGTTGGTGGTAGTGGATGGAGGGCTAGGTGACCCTTGAACATGGAGCAAGCAAGGAGGGGACCCTCAGGGGCGACTAGGAAGTGATGGGACTGGTTTTACAAGCAGGTGAATGTTTGTCCTTTCAAAAATAATTTCAAAGATACTTATGTTGGGAGACCAAATGTGTTTTCCAAGCAGGCCCTGGTGAGAATTAAAGTCACAGACTTTCAAGATGGAAGGGACGTTCCAAACCGTAGTCTAGTCCAGACACAGTATATGGATGTCTTCCTGGGGTGACAGATTTTTTTCTAGGAAAATTTCTCTGGTGGCTACACATTGCCCAACATCAGTTGGAGTCTAATCTGATGACTCTGGTGGCTCACAGAAGTAAAGAGCTGCTGGTTTCGCACAACTAGTGTCTGTTTCCCTTCTTCTGGCCCTGCTCGCTAACTTTCCTTTAGAGAGAGCATCCTTCTCAGGCTCTCAGGCCACAGGGTTGGACAGGCCAGACTCACCCCATGTTCCAGGAGTGGGCGCAGGCCCCTGCTTTAGCCAGTCAGCAAACTCTGTCCTCTTCTCCATGTTCAGGAAGGAGCGACATGATCCAAATGAGCCAGTGAGAGTTGAGCCCTGGCTGTTTTTGTAACTCCTGGGGTGAGAGGAGAAGGAAAGCCAGAGCTGCCGGCCGCCACCTTGCTGGGGAGAGGGGAACCCGTCAGAGAACAAAGCAGACGTAGAACAGCCCAGAGCCACTAGCCCTGCCAGCACTGGACATTTCGATCCTTTTGTTGTTGTTTTATCCATTTGTTGTGTTCAAGCCTGTTTGAGTTGGGGTTTCTGTCACTTATACATGAAAGGATTCTGTCTGACGTTGTCATCAAACTGGATAAGATACTTTAGGAGGAAAACATCTGGAGTACAGTGTTGGGATGTTGTTCTTGCATGACTCAGAGGCAGACTCCGAATGCAAATACTGTGAAAAGGAGTTCATTATCATGCAGTGTCCACATTTGAGAACTGTAATGCCATGGTGAAAAGCGCAGGGCGTGGTCTCTAGACTTAGACACACATAATTTAAATGCTGCTGGGCAAGAGAGACTCTCTATTTGCGTGTAATTGGTGCTCAGTCATGTTAGATCTTTATCCTAAACTCTTAGATGTTACACACAAGCGTCTATAGTCCCAATCCTGAATTAGTCAAAGTGGGTTTAGGTGTTGGGATGATGTGGTTAGGAAGCAGCCTGGACCACAGTCCTGGGAGCGGGTGAATTAGTTACAGATTGCCTTGGTGACTTAAAACAACCTAAATTCACCATCTCACAGTTGCTGAGCCACAGGGGTCTGGGCTTTACAAGGCTCCAGTGAAGGTGTTGGCCAGGCTGAATTCCTGTCTGGAGTTGGGGTCCTCTTTCCAGCTCCTGTGGTGGCTGGCAGAATGGAGGTGCTTATGACCGTGGGGCTGAGGTTCTGTTTCCTTGGTGGCCGTCAGGTGGGGTTGCTGTCAGCTCCTTGCCAGCTGGCTCTTTTGCAGCATGGCAGCCTACTTCCTCACAGTTAGTGGATTAGTTTTTTATCACTGCTATAAGAAATCACCACCATTTAGTGGCCAAAAACACCACCAGTGTATTATTTCATAATTTCTACGTGTCAGAAGTCTGGGCTCAGCTGGTTTCTTGACTCCAGGTCCCAGAAGGTATAGACAGGGCTTTGATTCTTTCTGGAGGCTCTGGGCAGCTAGTGGCTTCCAGGCTCATTCAGGTTGTTGGCAGGATTCAGGTCCTTGCAGTTGTAGGACTGGGTCCCTACTGCCTTGTTGGCTGTGAGCCGAGGGATACCCTCGGCTCCTAGAAGCCCTGTACATGGATCCCGCATCTCAGGACCAGCAAGGGTGCCTTGAATCCCTTTCATGCTGGAAACGTCTCTGCCTTCCTTTTGCCGGCATCTCCATGATTCCAACCAGAGAACGATCCCTGCTTTTAATGGCTTTTGTGATTAGATTGGACCCTTCTGGATAATCCAGGATAATTTTCCTATTTGGGGTTCTATAACCTTAATTACATCTGCAGACTCTTTGTTTGTTTGTTTGTAGAGACGGGGTCTCCCTATGTAACCCAGGCTGATCTCTAACTGCTAGGCTCAAGCACTCCTCCCCACATTGCCTCTGAAAGTGCTGGGATTACAGGTGCGAGCTAAACACCTGGCCTACGGGGTCTTTTGTTGCCATGTGATGTAACATTACAGGCTCCTGGAATTAGAGCATAGACATCTCTGATGGGGTGGGGAGCGTTACTCTGCCTGTCACAGCTGGCAAGAGAATCTCTCAGTCTGCTAAAATGGAGTTGTATTTAATGTGACAAAGTCACAGAAAGGACTGTCCAATCACCTCTGCCGTTTCTCTGTGCTGGAAGCAAGTCACAGGCTCTGTCTGTACTCAGGGGAGGGGAGGATGCAAGGGTGTGGCTCACTGGGATAGCCTTCGGGTGTGTCCCTACAGAGCTAGAAGCTGGGTGAGATGGGGTGCTTTGGTTGCCTGGCAGCTGTTGGACCAGGTGGTCTTTAAGACTCCTTAACTACAGTGAAGAAGGGAGGGAGGCTTTATTCCAGCCTTTCCAGAATATTCTTTCCCCACTGCAGGCAGGTCCTGCCCCAGGCAGCTGTCTCTTGACCAACATCCCCATCATTCATTTGTTACTGTTTCTCCCCACTTGTGTATGGGTTCTGCTGGGAATTTTGAGGTTTCCTGTAAAGTGGTCTGGCCACTTACTTTTACAGTGTAGACCTGCAAACATTTACTACTGTGGGCTATGGAAAGTGAGCCTGAGGTTTAGGTGGGGGAGTTACTTAGGGCCTGAGGGTTGTGCTGGAGGACATGGGGTGATTGCCCATAAGGTCATTGTATAGGGCAGACACTTGGCTCCATTGCCTGCCCTGTACAGGCCAGGGAGGGGACCGGGATGCTGAGAGGATGCAGGGAAGGCCATGTGCTTCTTCCTAGAAGTGGGGCACCCAAGGCAGTGCTGATTCTTTGCTTTCCTTGGCCTCATTCTTGTGGGCCACATTTCTCAAATCTCTTCTCCAGAAATGATTTGCAAATGAAGACATTTCTTACTGACATTCCTAAACAATCACTGGGTGCCACAGACATATCCTGTCTTTGGGTGTGGAATGAGCCCGCACCTTCCTGAGCTGATAGCTTGGCTGCAGCCTCAGTTACTGAAAACTGCATTTCTTCGTCAAGTAGAGGTTTATCACCACCACAGCAAGAAGGAATAGAAAATGCCATTAAATATCAAAATACAAAAGTGTTTCCTGGATTTATATTCTCCAACAAAATACAATTATGTTCCTCCCCAAAATAGTGATACTTATTTCATATCTTTTCTGAAATAGACTGTTTTACATTTTGTCTTATCTAGAAAACAACTAGTTTAGCACAATGATTCTCGGCAAAAGTGTTCTGTCTCCTATGCCATTTGCTTAATCTAAATAATCTATTCTATTTATGGTCTCCGGGAGTTTTGAATTGTGTGTGTGTGTGTGTGTTTATAGGAGGTCATCTTTGTGATAGGTGGGAGTCCAGAAATGGACCCTCTTTAAATGAATTTTATGAGATATTAAAATGTTGCCCCATCCATTCTCAATTTTGTGCAGAGAGGGGAATAGTCTAAGCCCTGAAGTAGTAACTATCATTTTGTGTTTCAATTTAAAATTCAATTCAATTCACATGGTTGCAATTTAATAGTGCTGCAAACATTTCCCCATCTCTAATAAGACACAAATTCACACATCTCTGGTGTGTCGAAAAGAGATGAGAAAAATGCAGACATACTCTTTCAGATCTGGGTGTGAGTTCTGCCAGCACCAGGAACTTGCTGGGGATAATCTCAGATGTCTAATTTATGATGAAACCCAAAGACAGAAACTGTAAAATGTAATGTGACTCTGCCGGTTCAGTGGTTTCACGGGCGGATTAATTCGGAGATGTATTTGGCCAGCTTAAAGTATCTGATTTTGATAGATAAGAATAAGAACTCTAAAAGGATCCTTTAATAAATGAAGACTTATTTCAGTATCTTCTTTCGGTGCTCTGACAGAGCCATTTCATCCAAATGTCTAGTCTTTCCCCTTCATTATTGCGTCATTCTTTAGATAGATTGTCTCCTATCATTTTAGAAATCCTGTACACTAAGATTCAGTGTGATTCCTTCTCCTTCTGATCGGAATTGTCACTGTAGCTGTTCCTCCGTGCTCCTCTCTCTCGTAGCAGAGACTGCCCTGTATAGAAAGAGAACCTCAGTTGGGCCACTGGTAACTTTTGCTCACGGTCCCAAATGTCCCCACATGAAAATATACAGAGACCACAAAGTGAGTGACGTATTTGTTGTGGAATTTCTATCAAGACATATTTGCTGACTTATTAGTCAATAGCAGGTGCCCCCCATAGCTGGGTAGAATAAATCTGGGGGTGAGAGGACTCCCCGATGTGCCGAACTGCCCTATACATTTTGCCTAATGTCCTGGGCTCTGCAGAACTTTCAAAAAATTAACACACTCACCAAATATGTTTTTCTTGCTCATTAACTTGATAAAGCCCACTGGCTTTTTAGAGTCACAGCAGCAAGTTGTAAATGATGTATGAAATGAAAAATCTTTTCTTGCCCAGTGAGCAGGGAGGGAGAGCTGACAATGCCCCGTCAACACTGCTGTCGCCTGCGGTAGCATCTGGACACCCAGACATCCCAGGACCCAAACTTTCCCAGTACCAGCAGTGACCTCAGAAGGAGTAAGCGATGGGCCCTCAATGACCTCCCAGTACCAAGGTTTCCTTTCTCCTTCACATACTGCACTGAGGAGCTGAAGACAATGTGGCTGAAAGAGATCAAGCATCTGAGCCGAGGGCCTGCTTGCTGGGAACAGGATGTCCTGAATCCTGAGCAAACCTCTTGGGCCCACTGGTGTTTGAGGCTTTAGGAGTCCTGAGCAAACCTCTTGCGCCCAGTGGTGTTTGAGGCTTTGCCCTTTGGCTTCATGCATCAGGACTTTTAGCTTAGTTTGCATCCCGTAGTTGCGGTCGGCTGCAATGTATTGTTCAGCTGCTGTTGTTCATTTGCTTGATAAACTAACAAATGTTTGCATGTGCATATACCCAGAACTGGGCCAGGCATTGTAAAGGACAAAATAAACATAAAGTAGAGATATATCCAAAATAAAAACCCAGCTTCTGCCCTCCAACTGCTGACAAGCCAGTCAGGTGAGAAAATAATTTACTTAATTAACATCTTTTCCTCAAATAGGATAATTTTATTCTTATCGTTGCCCTTGTGGTGCCATAATAGTGTTTCAGGCATCATAATGGAAAATGTATTAGTATATGTTTACCCACTTTTGTAAATAATATGTGTTCATTGCTTTAAAAAGGGGGTTGAAGCCTAACAATGAAGGAAGGCAGTTTTCACCAGATGTGTCTCACTGGATGCACCAACGTTAACCAAACTCCAAAAGGCTGATGTATACACCAGAATGGCAGTTTATTGTTTTGACATGTGCACATGACCTGGGAATGTGCCTGTAGTCAGAAGGTCGCGTGGGTGAGCATGCACTTCTAACAGGGGGCCTGGTGAGAGAACGTGAATGCTGACTGGCATTAGGCTCTGAGAAGCAGCCCAGTTGCCTTCCTCAGAGATGACCTGCCCCCTGAGACTAGCTGTTGTGTCCACAGGCCAGGTAGCCCTCCCTCTCATTCAGGACTGGAGGCACTCCTTTCTCTGTGTTTTCTTTCTCTTTCTTTTTTTTTTTTTGATGGAGTCTCGCACTGTCACCAGGCTGGAGTGCAGTGGTACGATCTCAGCTCACTGCAACCTGTGCCTCCAGGGTTCAAGCAATTCTCCTGCCTCAGCCTCCCAAGTAGCTGAGATTACAGGCACCCGCCATCATGCCTGACTAATTTTTTTTTTTTTTAGTAGAGACGGGGTTTCGCCATGTTGTTCCAGCTGGTCTCGAGCTCCTGACCTTGTGATCCGCCCACCTCAGCCTCCCAAAATGCTGGGATTATAGGTGTGAACAACTGCGGCCGCCTCTCTGTGTTTTCATGATTGTCAAACTCCTCCTGACTGATCAAGCCTTTCTTTAGATATTTAACCTAATCACCAGGTGACAGTCATGTCATCCAGGCCTATGGCTCTCTCTCTAATTTTCGGAGGCTTTGCCTGTCTCCTTAGTCTACAGATATATCAATTTTATGGTTCAACTGCATAAGACAATGTTGTCTCCAAATTTGCGTGTCTCATTTTTTGTCCCTCTTACCCCCTTCTGCATAATCATGTTTGCTGCGTGCCCACTGTGTTACACTAGAGTAGACAATATCAACTTTGGAGCTCCCCATGTTCACCAGCACCAGGGTACCAGTGCTGCATACACTCGCTGAATAATAACTGTGAATTTTAAGTCTGGCTTTGGTATGGGTGTGGATTTCTGGGAGATTCTCTTCACCCATTTAATTCAGGCACTTTGACCATTGAATGGCTTGGTGGTATAGAAGTAGACATGAATTGATATCTTCCTGGGGGAAGGTGCAGGACATGTCTCTAGAGCAGAAGTGACTGGGTCATGGCTTGTGTGTCCTGACCTTCCATCCATCTCAATGGTCGATGTGTATTGCTACACCATGAGGAGTTCTCTGTGGGCCCATCCTGTACTTCATGGAAAAGGTAGCTGAAATAACTGACTTGACTGTGTCAAGGTTGATTCTGGTGGCTGTGTGTATATATGTTCTGACTCCTCTTAATACAAAAATGCCAATAGATCAAAAACCGCCTACAGCTTTTGTCAATACATTGATTGCATGCTAAAAATGTCTACATCTAGGGTTAGAGGTCCATCATAGACATCGGCTGCTCTGTAAATACTAGGAAGGTGTTAATTTTGGGACTTAGATATAACCATATTTTTAGAAGACAGAATGTCCACATTTTCATACAGAAATTATTTTCCATTTAGCCCCCATATATACCAGTGCTTTGGAGCCAATTGCATTTGGGACGAAAGTTAGCAAATACAAGTCTGGATTCATCCAGATGTTTATATAATTGCCACATACAAAATAACTGTTTTAGACAATGAAAATCTGGATAATCCCTGAGATGAAGTGACCTCAGAAGCTAAAGAATGTATGCAGCTTCAAAACACCATTTACATTCTATTGAGGATTTCATGGTGATGGATCATCAGTAGAAAGCATGCAGAAGAAGGTGGACACAATGGTGGTGGCCAACAAGCCCTCTTAACAAACTAAATGGATGTGGACTCCTGTAAAACCATACAAAGAGCAGACATTGAACGTGAACTACAAAAGTGCAGAGATTTGGCTGAATGAAGGTAAGACAAAGATGATATGTCTGCTGTAGAAAAATCCTACATCTGACATAAATATACCCCTAAGAATACCTGCAACATTTAGATGCCTCCTGCCGCCTGGAATGGGGATGCTTTCAGGTTCATTTTTCCTCCCAGAGAATTTCTGAAGGTAGGATGGCTTGGTGTCAGCTTTCACTAGACTTAATCTGCCTCAGAAGACTGGATCGTCCTGAGAAAAAGCACACTGGGTTTTGCTGTTTACTTATCTTGACAAACTCGGCCTCTGAGGAAATGCACAGAGAACCAGCTATAAAGGCATGGAAATGAAAAGCAGGCATCTTCCCTGCTCAGTGAAATAGTCACTTCAAGGCAAACTCACCGCTTGGCTCGAATTTAAAAGATACTGCTTGAATGCAAGTTGGAGATAGTTTGGAAGTTAGTTCACTGCAGAATGCCCTGTAATCAAAGGGGACATTGCCCCTTAAATTTTGAGAGTGTCAGACATGCACCCCACCCAGTAGGACTATAATGATAACAGAGGATAAAATACACATGCATATTTATGACACTTGCCTAGTGTTTCTAGAGAGCCTTTCTTCCAGGAACTCAAAGGCTTCACAAGTGTTACCTTGGGGACTTCTCCTGCTGGGGGAGTTGCACAAGATCACCGGGTTAGCTCTTTGCCTCCAGGCGTGCTGCATTGAGACAGGTTCAAGCCCCTCCTGCTCCTGCCATCTCCTGGGAAGGGAACTCACAACCCTTAGATAATGCGTCTGATAATGAAATTCCTTCTGGTACTGTTGAAGCTCATTTCTTCTCTCTTTAAAGGAGATTTTAATAGTCTGATTGCAGTTTATACACTCAGACTGTTTTAAAGTCATCTTCTCAGTGTTCTTAAGTTAAATGCTACAAACCACTTTCAGGTTCTCCTTTGGGGACCATCTGGTTGATTTCCCTGCTTTTCTGTACACTGGGTGGGGATATTGGGGCGATTGTGGTGGATGTTTAAGAACGTGGCATTTGGAGTCAATAGACATCAATTTGAGTGAGTTTCAGCTCCAATATTTCCTGACTGTGATTTGGGGCAAATTGCTTGGTCTCTTTCAGTTTTGCTTTCCTCATGCTTAAGATGGGAACAATACAGGTCCAAGCCATTAGTTGTTGTGAGGATTCAGCGAGATGATAAAGAATTGTGCACAATGCTGGTTCCTCGCTACTTTACTTTAAGATGCAGTGTTCCTTATATTCCAGAACAGGTGTCTCTGAGAAGCCATGGAAGGGTTCTGGTGTGGTGGAGGCAGGGCTAGGTACGGGTCATTTATGGTTAGCACCTGTTCTGATTGGTCCTGATTTCTTCTCCTGTAGTCAAGCTCATGCCATACCAACTATCAAATATTTAGAAATGAATGTATTTTAAGTTTAGCTGGGAACCTGCTAAAAGAATATGTAATCACCTTGAGGACATTCTGCTAAGTGAAATAAACCAGTCACAAAAGGACAAACAAGGTATGATTCAACTTATATGAGACACCTAGAGTAGTCAAATTCATAGAGACAGAAAGTAGAATAGAGGTGACCGGGGGCTGGGAGGAGGGGGAATGGGGAATTGTTGTGTAATGAGTACAGAGTTTCAGTTTGGGATGATAAAAGAGTTCTAGAGATGGATGGTGGTGGAAGTTACATAACATTGTGAACATATTTAATGCCACCGAACTGCACATTTAAAAACGGTTAAAATGGTAAATTTTATGTTATGCCAATTATACCACAATAAAAAACATGTAATGGGCCGGGCATGGTGGCTCACACCTGTAATCCCAGCACTTTGGGAGTCCAAGGCAGGCAGATCACTTGACGTCAGGAGTTCAAGACCAGCCTGCCCAACATAGTGAAACCCTATCTCTACTAAAAATACAAAATTAGCCGGGCGTGGTGGCGGGTGCCTGTAGTCCCAGCTACTTGTGAGGCTGAGGCAGAGAATCGCTTGAACCTTGGAGGCAGAGGTTGCAGTGAGCCAAGATTGCACCACTGCACTCCAGCCTGGGCAAGAGAGTGAGACTCCGTCTCAAAAAACAAAAAACATGTAATGACTAATTTTGCAAAGAGAAACTCCTTCAGTACTACAAATAATCAGTGTTTTAGCTTTACTGAGGCATATTTTCCTGTGTCAGGTGATTCATCTGTCTTGTCCATTTGTGTAGCCATAAAGGAATCACCGGGGCTGGGTGATTCATAAAGAACAGAGGCTGACTTGGCTCATGGCTCTGCAGGCCGTACAGGAAGCATGGTGCCAGCCTCAAGCTGCCTCCACTCATGGTGGGAGGGGAAGGGGAGCTGGCTGGGCTGTGCCGTGCTTACAGGGCGAGAGAGGAGGAGGAGGAGGAGAAGGAGGTGGAGGAGGAGGGAGAGAGAGGGCCAGGGACAGAGAAAGGAGGTCCCAGGCTCCTTTTTTAGAGCTCATTCATTACCGCAAAGCCACACCATGAGAGATCTGCCCCCATGACTCAAACACCTCCCATTAGGCCCCACCACCAACACTGGGGATCAAATTTCAGCATGATATCTAGGGGACAAACATATCCAAACTCTAGGACCATCCACCCATCAAAAATATAGCGTATACTTGCTCTCTGTTGGATGTTTCAGGAGATCAAAAAAGTAATATAAGACACAACCCTCTTGCCAATTTGGGACAAGGGTGCAATCCGATTAAGGAGGAGACATGGAAGGTGACGTTTCAGTAATGAATTAGGTGATCCTCATGACACCCGCTATGGAGGCAGCACAGTGAACACAAGTTGCAGAGGGAGGAGGAGTGTGTGATGGGAAGACAGCCTGGCTGGAGGCAGGAGAAAAGAGGAGCCTCGTGAAGATGGGAGAAATGGCCTGGCTCAAGGCAGGGGTGAGCCCCCAGAAGGCATGAGCTGTCTCAGAGTAGTGAGTAACCCAGTGGGAAAATTAGAGGCTTATACAGAGCCTTGAGTGCCAGGCAAAGGTGCTTTAGAATTGAATCAAGAGAGTTGATTTTGAACTGGAGAAAATAAACAGTGTTTACAAAATATTTGTCAGTGGTGAGGACTGGGCTGAACAGAGGGAAGCTGAATTCAAGGCAGGCTACATTTTTTCTTGGTGTGGCCACACTCTTTTCCATGACTTGAACAACTTTTAAAAAATGTGGATGGCCCTGATTTGGACTCCAGGTCTTCAAGAGACTGCTGAACACATCCCAGACTCCCCACAGACCACAGTTCCCTCCCAGCTTCCCAGTTTCTGTTTTGGCAACACATTTCAGACACACACGCCCACTAATGTGGTCTCGGCCCCCTGCCTGTCCCTCCATCTCCATGTTGTAGATATCAAATCGTTTGTGGTTTTTCTTTTGACAAAGGCCTGGTTGCACAGAGAGGCAGTTGTGTGTTATGGAAATCAAGAGGAATGAGAACTTAAAAGGATCAGTGGGTTTGGCAGTATGGTCATCATGGGCAACCCTTTTGAAAGGGTTTTCATCGTAATGATAGGAGTGGGTGTGAGACCTCAAAGGACTAGGTAGGATTTTGGAAAGCAAAATGTGACTGAGAAGACCCTCACACCTTGCACAGATTAATTTCTGATAGGATGTTTGTTCACTCGAAGGGCAAAAACCTGAGAAGATTCTTCTCATCCAAGCTTGCAGGCCAGCATCACAGCTTTGGTCCACTTATTCCTCCGTGTTTTTATTTCCTGGATGGTGCTGATAGTCAGTAGGGGCTGGGGATGGCGGGTACTCCGTCCTCCCCATCTGTCTGCAGTGAACCAACACACGCCTGAACTTTGTGACCGCATGGAGACATCTGGGCTGTGTGGGGCTATTTGCCTAGAAAGGCTTGGCACTGCACAAGCTCCAGACAAAGAACAACACAACTGCCCTCTGCACGTTGGTTTGGTCTAGATTATTTGCCTTTTTTTTTTGAGATGGAGTCTGGCTCTGCTGCCCAGGCTGGAGTGCAATGGCGCAATCTCGGCTCACTGTAAGCTCTGCCTCCCGGGTTCACGCCATTCTCCTGCCTCAGCCTCCCGAGTAGCTGAGACTACAGGCGCCTGCCACTTGTAGTGGCTAATTTTTTGTATTTTTGGTAGAGATGGGGTTTCACCTTGTTAGCCAGGATGGTCTCGATCTCCTGATCTCCTGACCTCGTGATCCACCTGCATTTGCCTCCCAGAGTGCTGGGATTACAGGCATGAGCCACCACGCCCAGCCTATTTGCCTTCTTGAATTAAATAATTGATTAACTTTAAGGCATTCCATGGAATTTACTGTGTTTTTTTTCACTCCATTATTATCAAAACCTCAGTTAATGACTTGAGACAGCAAAAGAGGAAAACTGAAAACCTGATTTTTCTGTGCCAGGTAATTCTGGTCACTATCTGTATAGCCTCTTTTTTTCTTTTCTTTTTTTATTTCTTCTATTTTTTTGAGACAGGGTCTCGCTCTATCACCCAGGCTGAGGTGCAGCGGCGTGATCTCGGCTCACTTCACCCTCTGCCTCCTGCATTCAAGCAATTCTTGTGCCTCAGCCTCCTGAGTAGCTGGAACGACAGATGTGCGCCACCACACCCAGCTAATTTCTGTAGTTTTAGTAGACACAGGGTTTCACCATGTTGGCCAGGTGGTCTTGAACTCCTGACCCCAAGTGATCTACCTGCTTTGGCCTCCCAAAGTGCTGGGATTATAGGCGTGAGCCATCTCATTCAGCCCTGTATCGTCTCTTTACGCTCAGTTCTCCGGCCAGGCCTCCTGGGCAGCACCCCGCAGAGGACTGTTGACAGCAGTGCCTCTGAGCCCTTTGGCCGGGCCCTCCAGGCCGACTCTCCATGTCACCCAGCCTTGCTCATGGAGCCCCGGCTCTTGGATTCATGGCTGCACCTTTGCCAGGGCCTCCCCGCCCTGCAACCACTCAGACTTCCCCTTTGGCCTCTTGGGCAGAAGCTTCCAGTCACTCTGCTCTCCTGCCCTCCCGTGTTGCCCGCCTTTGGAGGTCTCTGGGACCGATCTTGGCCCTGGGAATAGCACTCTTTGGGGTGAGGGTGAAGGTTAAGATGTGATGGGATTCAGTCTGTGACAGAGATTGGGGACATCGTTTGAGTCAGACTGTGTGATTTATCAGCTTAGAACTGTTCTCAGAGGCCTCTTCCCTCTTCCCTCTGAAATCCCTCACTCCTGGTGGCTCCAGCCTGCTTGTTGGAGTGTCTGTGCCTGTTGGAATGTTGGAGTGCCTGCTCTCTCACCACTGAGCCTTTGTAAGGAATGCCCCCCAACCTCAGCCACTCCAGGAGGTTCCCAAAGCGTGGAAGGCCCCCATGGTGGAGGGACATCCCTGGGTGCCAACTCTGGGATCAGGCTGGAGGGATCTGATGAAGCCAACTTGAGTTCCAGGAAGATGGTGAGCGATGGTTCATGGGGAAGGAGCCAAGTCAGGGGTCAAGTATGTGGTGGAGAATCGGCCTCTCAGCAGGAGGAATCTTCAGGACGAGCCATGAGAACTGCTGCCCAAGTTTCCAGCCTTTGGCCGCAGGACTCTGAGGTCACTGCTGAATTATTATCAGGGGCTTGTGATTCTGTGCCAAGCAATGCCTGTGGGATGGGCAAATGTTTCATATGTCGCTTTTTCAAACATATATCGATAATGTAATTAATAAAATATAAACTTATTGTAAAGTATAACCGAGTTCACAGTTGCTTTCCTTTTAAAATTATGGTATATTCACCAGCACCTGTAGGGGAAGGGGGAGGGATAGTATTAGGAGAAATACCTAATGTAAATGATGAATTAATGGGTGCAGCAAACCAACATATCACGTGTATACCCATGTAACAAACCTGCACGTTGTGCACATGTACCCTAGAACTTAAAGTATAATAAAAAATAAAATTACGGTGTATTTTCTCAAATGGTTACAAAGACTATATTTTTCAAGTGACTGTACTCAGCTTTTCAATAACTTAGGTTTGAATCCTAGAGTCAATATTGTGTGATGTTTCTTATCCTCTCTATCTCTATTACTTCACCTGTTAAGTGGGGTTGACAATACCAGAATTATCAGATGGTTGTAAAGTGTAACTGGCACCTTATGAATATATTCCACAACACTTGCAAGAAATGTATAAGGTTCTTCTTTTGAAAACCAAACACACTCAGCAGAAAGGCATGCCATTCACTAAAATAGTGTGCAATTCAATAGGATTATTCAGTTGGCTTCAGTGATGGGCTTGTTGCTAAAAGTGTAACAAGTGGCTCCCTGAGTACAGTTTTGATACCCATGTTGGTTGATATTTTCATTTATGCTAATGAGTTGTGTGAAAATGAAAGAATGAAGATGTGTTTCAAAGCTTCACTAGTTTACAACATCACTAGATGGGAACATCTTTGTTACTGAATTGGATAATAGTTTTGATTATTGGAAGAATATTTCTTTAATTTTTTTGTGCTATTCAGATACAACTACAGGCCCCTGGAGAGGATGACTCCTCACTGTTAACCTTTGCTCTGCCTACACGTCTTCACTTCTGACACCAGACCTGGGGTTTTTTGCCCCCACACCAAAAAATTCTCTGCTTCTCAGTGAACCCAGACTGGGTGTCCTACACCGATCCTGACACTTTGCCTGGAGGCAGCATCAGAGCCCCCGGCTTCAGAGCTCAGTCCTGTGAGAGTGCCTCTACCACAGACACCAGCTGCAGGACCAGGCTGTCACCTGTGCTTCTGACCCGCCTGGGTTGCAAATCGGAGCTTCCCACAAACACCTCCTTGGGTCTGGTCGTTTGCTACAATGGCTCACAGAACTCAGGAAAAGTTTCCTTACTAGATTTCTGTTTTATTGTAAAACAATACCACTTGGGAACAGCCAGATGGAGGACTGCATAGGGCAAGGCATGAGGAGGGGCACAGAGCTTCCATGCCCCTTAGGGGAGCCCCACCCTCCCAGCACTTCCATCTGTTTGCCAACCTAGAAGCCCTCCGAACCCTGTCCCTGGGGTTTTTTTGAAGGCTATGTTATGTAGGTGTGATTGGTTAAATCATTGCCCTTTGGTGACTAAGTCACTCTCCCATCCCTCTCCTCTGCTGGAGGTCTGGGAGTGGGGCTGGAAGCTCCAACCTCGAATCACAAGGACGGTTCCTCTGGCAACCAGCCCCAATCCTGTCACTATCTAGAGGCTTTCCAAATGCCACCTCGTTAGCATGAACTCAGGTGTGGGTGAGAGAGGCTTGCTGTGAATAAGAAAAGATGCTCCTATCACATAGGAAATTTCAAGGGCTTAGGAGCTCTGTGACAGGAACTGGAATGCAGACCAAATATGTGTTGCTTACGATAAATCACGATCTCACCCTGTAATGGCATTTCCATCATGTAGATATAGTGAAAGGTAAATGACACCAAGAGCACGGACAATAGTAAAGTGTAGTCAAACACTTAGGAAGCGATGAGTGTTGAGTATTTATTGCCTTTGTATTTAATGTAATTTAATGGTAAGTTTATATGATTTAAGTCTTAATGATGGCTATGTTTAACAACTGGCTCACAAAATTCCTGCAAGTTTAATATTTGGCTCTCCTGAGCTGGTGAGGCCAGCTCCAGCATGGAGCTGGAGCATGGTTGCCTTCTCCCATCGGAGGATCAGCTAACATTTCAGGCATGCACGGTGCCAGAAAGCAGAAGGAGGAGCTCTAATAGTCTTCTACCAACAGTGCCAATGAGACGTCTTGGCTCAGGTTGGCAGTTCTGTTCTCTTATGGCAGGAGGGAAGTAGAGATCTTACCCTAGCTCCTCAGGCATCAGTTCTTAGTGTCCCATCTCTCCAGGACCCATGTCCAGCCTCATCAGAGTTGTGCATGGACCTGGTCCCTGGCAGAACCCAGTCTTCTCTATCATCCTCATTTCCCCCTTACCCGTCTCTGCCCAGGTAGAGCCACCTCTTCCTCTGGCAGCATCATCTGGGAAACTTCTCTTCTGGAAAGAGGTTACTCTTTGCTACTCTTTTGTAGCAAAGCTACGCTTTGCAAACAAAAGCCAGGAAGGTTTGTCTTCCAGGTGCCTGGCCAACTTCTGTTCCTTTGTTCCCCAAATAGGAGGGATGCCAAAGCCCCTCCCAACCCCCATCCTCATGCCCAGGCAGAGAGGAAAGAGAAAGGGAAAATGCTTCCTTTCATCCACTTAAAACTCCTCCTGTGGTGAGAAAAAGACAAATTGCTCATTTAGAGAACTATTTGGCTGTTTCTCCTGTTTTAGGGCAGTGCTTGGTTTTTGAACCAAGCTCTCAATGTTAGCTATTATTCTTAATAAATAGAAAAAACTGGCTAATTAGATTTTATAAGAAATTTTGAACTGAAATTAAGAGAAAAATTAGGTCAAAATAAAGGAAACATTGAATCATGCCATATATTTAATTTAGATTTCTAAAAATGCTTAATGAAATTGGCTAATTTAGGTCCAAGTATGTATCAGTGCTCATGGTGCCAGCCTACATGGAATTTAAGAAAGTCAAAAAACCAGCCGGGAAAGTGGGAAGTGTCAGCTATTTAAATTGCTGTCTTTAAATTCAGGGCATGTGACAAAACTAAGTCTTCAATCCAAACATCAAACAGGCATTTTCCTTATTTTGTTTCTGTTTCATAATATAAGTATCAACGTTTGGGCCAAAGGAAAATAGATTTTAAGTTTGTGTCTCTTCCAAATACCTTTGGGAGACAAGTTTTTTCTTTACTTATTCTGAGGTGTACTCATTGATAATTACTATTGCTCTATTAATTGTATACAGCAAAAACAGCAGTGCCTCCCGATTCTGAACATGTGTATACCCGAGGCAGTGCTAAGCCTGGAGAAGGTGAAATAGAATGGATAAGGCACTCAATGGCTGAGCTGATCTATATGTCTTGCCTGGGTATTTTATACCCTAACCAATAGTGATTTATAACTTACTTTTCTTTCCTACCTGGATTCTATACTGGTTGTGTAACCTACCTTCAGTCTTCCTTTTCTCCCATTCTCTGCTCCACCCTCTAATTATTTTTTTAAACAGATGATATGACTTGGATCTGTGTCCCCACCCAAATCTCCTGTCGAATTATAATCCCCAGTATTGGCAGTGGGGCCTGGTGGGAAGTGATTGAAGTGATTGGATCATGCGGGCAGATTTCCCCCTTTGGTGCTGTTCTCCTGATAGAATTCTCATGAGATTTAGTTGTTTAAAAGTGTATGGCAACTCCCCACATCCTTCTACTCTGGCCATGTGAAGTGTGGGCTCCCTCTTTGCTTTCTACCATGATTGTAAGTTCCCTGAGGCCTCCCCAGAAGCTGATGCTGCTATGCTTCCTGTACAGCCTGCAGAACTGTGAGCCAGTTAAACCTCTTTTCCTTGTAAATTCCCTAGTCTCAGGGTTTTTTTTTTTTATAGCAATGTGAGAATGGAATATTACAAAAAAATTGAGCTGAAAGTAGACTTCCTGTATACACCACTCCTCAAAGCTTTCCTTATGATAAACATCTTGCATTAGTGTGCTCCATTTGTTACAGTTGATGAACCCATATTGATATCTTTTATTAACTGAAGTCCATTGTTTAATTTTAAACAATGTGTTTTACTGTTCTGTGGATTTTACTGTTTTTTGTGTGTTTTACTGTTTTACACACAAAAAACAGTAAACTGTTTTACTGTTCTGTGGATTTTGAAAAATGCACAATGTCATGAACCCACCAGTACAATATCATACAAGGTGGTTTTAACTGTGCTCCACTTATTCCTTTCTCCCCCATCTTCCCTCCCCATAAATCTCTGATCTTTTACCGTCTCTATAGGTTCATCTTTTTCTTCCCTTTGTTAATTCTACTTTTTAGTTTTTTTTGCTAGATTTTTCTTGTGATTGGATAGGCCCATTTAACCTATTTTGCTCCACTCTAAATTCAGTACTCCAAGAATTGGTTTCACTCTTCCAAATTTTGTATATAAGCCAGAGTTCTACATAAAGGAAAATACTTAAATTCTTTCTAATCTAATGTGGTTTCCTGCGTCTTTCAGGAAACTTTTCCTTGAGTATCTACCCACAATTTTAATTAGGTCTAATACAACATGTCAAAGTCGGGAAGTAGATCTAAAGTAAACAGATTTTGCAAGTCCATTTTCTCCTTGAATTATTTTGAGCCAAGTGTTTCCAGTGCCTAAATATGCCTCCACTTCCAATAAGATGGGGCCCTTTGGAAGATGCATTCTCTTTGAGGTTCCTGAAGTATTATTTACTGTGCTGCAGCTTTAGTTAATTGAAAGCACATTGAGTAGGTCCTGGAGCTGATGGCTTATTCTATGCCCATCTGCTGAAACGGAGTTATGCTTAAAGGACAACCAGTCTGTAAGTGTGATTAAGTCATATGTAAATAGCGGTAATCCTATTTTCTTGGGCTGTTAGATCTAGTTCAATTTGGAAGTCCGGTGGGAGTTTCTTGGGTAAATATACAGTCTTGAGGATGGCCACATAGAGAGAAATGTTATATGAAGCAGTTTGTCATATTTAGTTTTAATATTAGCCTCTGAGATTAGCAGAGATGAAATTTACCTTGGGAAAGAGAGCTGATAAAGGTCACTCAAAAGCAGGAAAATCTTTTTGATCTTCAGGTTTTTCTCTTTCGTCTCTCTTCCGTCTTCCCTCCCTGCCATAAGTGACTCTATGTTTTCGCTTAAGCTGTTAAGAGGCCGAGATTTGGGGACTATGGTCATGCCGAAAGATATAATGGAAGTAGAGGGATCTTCTAGTTTGTGGCAATTCTCATTTAGTTGCGGCCTGGAAATTACCCTTCTTTTTAAAAGAAACAGAGCTCAAATATGAGGTTCAGGATGTTTTGTCCATGACTATATCACCTGGGGGCACATTTTGATCTCCATAGCCTTACTCTCACTCAGTGGGGCCTCTGTCTCTTAAAATTTATTTTAGTTTTAAGATGGGGTCTCGCTCTGTTGCTTGCCCAGGCTGGAGTGCAGTGGCATGATCATAACTCACTGCAGCCTCAAACTCATGGGCTCAAGCAATCCTCCTGCCTCAGCCTTCCAAGTAGCTGGGACTACAGGCATGTGCCATTATGGCTAGTTATTTTTAAAATTTATTTTTATAGAGATGGGGTCTTGCTTTTTTGCCCAGGCAAACTCCTGGGCTCAGGAGATCATCCTACCTTGGCCTCCCAATGTGCTGGGATTACAGGTGTGAGCCACCATGCCCAGCCAAAAAAAAATTTTTTTTGAATAGCATATATTCTTTGGTGGGCATGCTGACCAAGTTTAATAAAGCCTTCAAATCTGAGAAGCCAGATTGGCTGGGGCAGTTGATTTTCCCTTGTCTCCTTGATGATCAGCTTCTTTTTATGTATTTATTTGTCATGGTTTTGATTGGTCTTCCATCTCACAAAGCAGGGAGAATACAACTCTCGTTACTGTCAAAGTGAATCCCTGATATAGCTAGGTATCCTGTGTGCCTCTCCTGGTGGGGCAGACCCTGAGAAGGGTCTGGAATGTAGCAGCAAGCCAGCACTGTCGACTCACACACGTGGGAGTGGCTGTTTATGGAGCTCCGGACTCTTCCTTCTCTCTAGCCTCAGTGGGTGGGGGAGTTCTGCTTTTGGTTGTGGCCTGAGATATGTTTGTTTAACGTGCTGCATCTCAAACACTTGTGGTATTCTGGTTTCTGGGTGAGGTACCTTGGGGAGATTGGTGTGGAAAGTGCTATACAGGTGAGCATTTGAGCTCATTAGGTTGTATTTTCAGTTTGCAAATCCTTTCTATACCTAGAAATGCAAAAGAACTGACTTGATTTTTTATAAAACAAAACAATAAAACAAAACAACACTGCTGTGACAAATCCAACTATTTTTAGGCTGAGAATATTGTGTTGCTTCATCCCACATAGCACTGAAAATTGTCTCACCATATTTATACCCCAACTCAAAGAACATTGACAGCCTTTGTTGCTTTGGGAATTGAAGTACAGTAGGGTGCTGTTAGTGGACGTCTGCAGTGTCTGGGATTTGCTGTCACAGGAATGAATGATTGGATTTAGATGTGGTAGTAGAGCCAGCTACATGCTGGGTTCTGGGCTGTGCATGCAATGGTTGTTTTATTTATTTTAATGTGACTTAATATTAGCAATGGTTAGGCTAACAGTGGTTAACAATTTAGAACTGCCTAGTGGGAGATAGGTGGAAGAGGGTGGGGCAGGAGAGGAGAACCCCAGTCTGGTCCTTGCTCTTCAGCCTTTTTCCCTGTCTGCCCTGGCCATTGAGCCTTCCCCTGTAGGCTGGGCTATGGAGTCTTTGGGAGGGGATTAGGTAATGAAGGTGGAGCATTTGTGATGGGATTAATGCCCTTATAAGAAGAGAAGCAAGGGTAGGTGCAATGGCTCATACCTGGAATCCCAGCACTTTAGGAGGCTGAGGCAGATGGATCACTTGAAACTAGAAGTTTGAGACCAGCCTGGGCAACATGATAAAACTCCATCTCTTAAAAAAAAAAAAAATTGAAAGGGTGCAATGGTGCATGCCTGTAGTCCCAGCTACTGGGGAAGTGAGGTGGGAGGATTGCTTGAGCCCAGATGGTCGAGGCTGCAGTGACAGTGCAGTGAGCTGAGATCGCACCACTGCACTCCAGCCTGTCTCCAAGAGAGAGAGGAGAAACAAGAGAGCTTCTCTGCTCTCTGCCATATGACGATACAACAAGTAGTTGGCCACCTGTGAACCAGGATTCATGCTCTCACCAGGCACCAAGATCTGCTGGTGCCTTGATCTTGAATTTCCAACCTCAGAACTGCGAAAAATAAATATTTGTGTTTAGAGCCCTTGGTCTATGGTGTTTTTGCTACAGCAGCTGGAACACACCAAGACACGTGCCAAGTGATGTTAGGAGCCCTGGTTCAGGGGTTCAGATAACCTACCAGCAGATCAGGTTGAATGGATTACTTGTTATTCCCCAACCTTCTGCCATAGTTGTGGTACCTAGGTCTCTACCCTAGCCTTGTAACCAAGCCACAAGGCCAGACTTCATTTAGGGATCAGGCTCCTGCCATGATCCACGTGCCCACATATCCAGCCAGGACATAGGCCTCTAGGCATGGACCTGCTCCTGCCAGCACTCCTTCTCCCTCTGGAAGGGCCTGCCATCTTTACTTCCTCCACTTGCTTTCTTCCAGAGACTTCAAGGTGATGGTGTACATGGGCAACTGCTGAACATCATATTTTGTTATTTGGACACCTCAGCTCAAGCACTGGCTGCAGGCATGGTGATTTCTTGTCTACATGTCTGTCTCCTCCAATAGACAGTCAACTCCTTGAGGGCAGTGACTGGATCATTTCTTCATCTGTCCCTATGTCCATCCGTCTAACTCTCATTCAGCATTTTCCTTTTCTCTTTGTAGCATCAACCTTAAGCACATTTCCTTCAATTGGTGGGTAATCAACAAATATTTGTTGAATAAATGAATGAATGAATGACTTGTTACAAGCTACTTCACAGTATGGTGCTCAGTTTCTTGCATGGATTTCCTCTGATTGTCTGCAGCAGCACCTGCACCTTGAGGCTGGTTCTCTCCGCTCAGCCTGTCTAATCTCCTGTCTCTGCCTCTTCTGATTTGATGTGTCCAAGGTTAACAGAGTTCCAGAACTCTATTTTGACCCAATTTTTCGTTGCAGCTCAGCTAGTGGTTTGGAGGTGACTGGCGTTTTAGAAGCTGCTCTGGGCTATGGAGTTGGGTCAGAGCACAGCGCCTCTCCCTCCTCTATGGACTGTTGCCTTGGTGCCCTTCAAACATCGGAAGGGGTGATGAGTGCATAGTGTGCCGTAAATACTAGAGAGTCAGTTTATCCTTTTTCAAAAACTCAGTGTAGATCAGTGGTTCCAGGATCTCTGGAGGTCCCCAAGACTTGTTGAAGAGGTTCACAAGATCTAGAACATTATGATAATAGTTCTAACACATCATTTGACCTTTTTCACTCTCTTTCTCTCATGAATTTACAGTGGAGTTTTTCAGAGGCTACATGACATGTAATATTGAGATAAATTAAGTACAGAAGCAGATATGATGAGTATTCAGTTATCTTTTGCTAAGTCAGACATTAAGAGATTTGAAAAAGATAAAACAATATCACTATAATTTTTTGTTTTGAAATTCGAGTGACTTTTTTTTTTTTTTTTTTTTTTGAGACGGAGTCTCGCTCTGTCGCCCAGGCTGGAGTGCAGTGGCCGGATCTCATCTCACTGCAAGCTCCGCCTCCCGGGTTTATGCCATTCTCTCGCCTCAGCCTCCCGAGTAGCTGGGACTACAGGCGCCCGCCATCTGGCCCGGCTAATTTTTTGTATTTTTTTAGTAGAGACGGGGTTTCACCGTGTTAGCCAGGATGGTCTCGATCTCCTGACCTCGTGATCCGCCCGTCTCGGCCTCCCAAAGTGCTGTGATTACAGGCTTGAGCCACCGCGCCCGGCCTCGAGTGATTTTTTAAGTTAAATATATATAATTTATGTTAACATGTAAAGGGTTTCTCATTGTTATTTTTAAATAAAACATTTCTCAGTTTTAAATATTTTAAACAATAAACATTGGTAGACATATCAATAGAGATAGCCCACATAAACAAAAGCTCTCTGCAGGCCTCAATGATTTTTAAGAGAGTTTTTACTATCTTTATTTTTCTGGGTTCCATCCTGGAATGTTTGAGAATTGCCGGTGTAGGCTGATGGTTAGTGCAGAGATCACAGGATCTGAGCTTGAATCCTGGCGTTGCCACTTTAAGTGAATGTGATTTTTGGTAAGCTACCTCCTCTCCTGGCTCTCAGTTTCTTAATTAGTAAAATGGGAATAATGAAAACATTCGTTAGATAATGAGTGCAGTAGATAATGCATAGATTTGTGGAGATAATTAAGTGAGATCATACATACTAGATACTTCGAATAGGGTTTGGCATGGGATAATTTAGAAAATATGAAATTTAGAAAATATGAAAAATTATTGGGAGAAATTAAAGTCACCCATGATCCATCTACTCAGAAATATTATTTACCATTTAGTCTATTTCTTTCCAGTTTATGTGTTTGTGTGTCTGTGTACATATTTGGTCTTTACACACATTCTGAGTAGTCAATTGTATACTCTCATAAAATATGATTTTTCATGGCTCTATTATATTACTTATATTCCATTACACAGTTAATAGAAGCCATAAGAAATTTAACCCTTCCCCTTTTAGATCGGGTCCCATTTTTCACCACTATAAATAATGCATAATTAACGTTCCTGTACATAAATCTTTGTCCATATCTCTGATTGTTTTCTTAGGATAAATTGGTGAAAGTGTAATTACTGGGTGAAAAGCTGTTTATGTGTATATTCAAGCTGCAATTTGAAACGTTTGTGTCTATCACATTTTTCTCAGGGGTGTATGAGAATGTCCATTTTATGGCATGCACACTTACTACATTTAAAGTTATTGTTTTAAAATTAATGAATTTTGCCAATTTGGTAGAGTGAAGTGGTACACAATTTTAAAAAATTTGCATATTTGTTGATTACTAATGAGAATAGTTTTTAGAAATTTGAATTTTCATTCTCTGAAGTGCTGTTTATTCCCCCTGAATTTTTAAAAGTGGGTTATTGGTATTTTTCCTATTGATTTATAAGAGATCTATAACTTTTATCAGACTGGTGGCAATTATTTTGTTTGGTTTTTTGGTCTGCAATGATTTTGTTTAAAAAATATGCTGAAAATATTATGTGGTCAGATCTATTTGTCTTTCTTAGAAATATTTCTTCCCTTGCTTTTATGTTTAGACAGTCCTTGAGTTTGAGTTTGTGACTTTTGTTTTCTCTTCTCTCCCTTTCCCTTAGTTTTCTTTTCCTTCATTCCTCCTTGCTCTCTCTGTTTTTCTCTCTATCTTTAACATTTAACTCTTTTTTATGCATCTGGATTTTATGTTGGCGCAATGGGTGAACTCTAGCTCATACTTGATCTCTTTGAAAATAGTCAATCCTCTCAGTACAGATTTTTGAATAGTCTTTCTCCCCGTCTCATTATTTGTGACAATTTATTTATAATTAATTTCATATATGTACGAGGGCTGTTTCATGGCTCTCCATTTTTTTCTCTGTTGGTAATCAGTGAATCGTCACTGCAGAGTGATTATTGTGCCAGGATCATATTGTTTTAATTGGCTTTATGATTTCGTATTTGGCAGAGTAAGATTCCTCTTATTACTCTTCTTCCTAATTTACCCAGCCATTGGCATGTTTCATTGCTTCAAATGTATTTTTCACTTCTCCCACTTTCCCGTTTCCTGCTTCCCATTTGATGTTTTGGTTTTGATTCTGATAGAGGTAAAGATTAATTTCAGAAGCATTGGTATCTTTACAGCCCTCAGTCTTCTCATGCAGGAACATGCTGTGTCACTCTACTCATTCAATTCTTAAATGTCTATCAAGGAAGTCTTAAATTTTCTTCTCATAAATACCACACATTTATTGTTAAGATTATTTTTAGGATTTTTCTGTGAATATATATATACAGTTTTGGGTCAGAGTCTTGCTTTTTCACCCAGGCTGGAGTGCAGTGGCATTAACACTTTGTGAATTTTTTTTTTCTATTTTCTTTATAAGCTCTGTTTATTACTAAGATTCACAAAATCTCCTGATTATTGAATTGAATCTTTATGTTATATTAACAACTCTTTTTTTTTTTTGAGGTGCAGTATCATTCTATTGCCCAGGCTCTGGAGTGCATATCTTGGCTCACTGCAACCTCTGCCTCCTGAGTTCAAGCGATTCTCCTGCATCAGCCTCCTGAGTAGCAGGGACTACGGGCACATGCCACCATGCCTGGCTAATTTTTGTATTTTTAGTAAAAAATTTTTGTACTAAAAATACAAAAATGTTGCCTAGGCTGGTCTCAAACTCCTGAGCTCAGGCGATCCGCCTGCCTCAGCCTCCCAAAGTGCTGGGATTACAGGTGTAAGCCACTGCGTCTGACCTATATTAACAGCTCTTGAATGCAGTTAGTGAGTTTCAAAGTTTACAAAAACATCTTGGTATTTTCAGGTGTGTAATATTTATAAATCACTATAATGTATCTATTCCTGTATATAATATAAGATATAATTGATAATATGTTATATAAAATATCTATTATATTCTGTATATTTTTGTTTCATGTATTGTTGTTTAATTGGAATTTATAGCAGAATGTTAAATAGTTACTATGATAGCAAGCGTTCTCCTGTAAGTTCTAATGTTTGCAATTAATAGTAACTGGTAGTAAAAGGTAGATCATCTTGACTGCATTGAAGATGTGTCTGTGTGTCCACTACTCCATCCTTCCTTATTTTCTTCTTTGTTTCCTTCATCTTTCTAATAGAAACTGGGCAGCATATTGCCAGATGATTTTTTGTCATTGAAAGCATTTGGTGAAGTTTTTCTTAAGTGACCTCTTGATGTGATGGATTACAATGACAGATTCACTAATATTAAACTACCCTTACATTTTCAGGATAAAACTCATCTGGTCAGATTTTATTTCTTCTGAGGTTTACAGGATTCCTTTACCTTGTAAAGATAAAGGATAAGGGAGTCTGACGAAAGCACTGGGCCTTAGTCCTTAGTCTGGGGTTTTTTATGACCCCATGAACAGGACCAATACCTAAGTCCATTGACTTCATCCTGCTTCCACAGGAAACTGTAAATGTAAGTCATGGCTTGGATGGGCAGGAATAGTCCCTAACCTGGGACTATTTTTTGGTGTAGGTGCTGCCTATGTCTACTCCAACACCCACAATTAAGTATTGAATACCTCCTGTGGACCAGGTACTGTGCTAGGCCCTGAGGCTAAGAAAATCAGGGTGCCAGTGTTCTTAAAGCACCTGAAACACTGTTGTACTCCACTTGTGTGCCCAATAAGCACTTGTTGAGTGTCTTCTGCACAGCCTTAAGGAGGGGAAGACTATTTCTTGTACAGATGGTAAAGCACAGCTAGACTCCGTGGTCTCCTGTAGACATGACCATTGAAAGTCAGGCCAGTAGAATCAAGATGGCTGTAGGAGCATTGATTTAATATGGTAAACATCATGATTCACTTCCATGGATGAAATGAGAATGAAAAATAAATCTTAGTTAGCTGAATACTGTGGCTCAGCAAAACAGAGGCTCAGTTCTGAAATTAATATTGCAGAAAATATCAAGTGTGTGATTATTTATACCAATTGTTCAGAGCTATTAACCTTAAAATATTATTTTCTTGTTTTTATTATAGCAAAACCAAGACAATCAACATTGGATGAAGAGCCCACGGGCTTTACAATCACATAGGGAATCATCTATTTTTAGATTGTTAACGAATATATTTGGTTTTGAATTTTCAATTGGACACACCTCATTAATTTATAGTATAGCAATGTCAAGGAGCAGAGAGATGGGGTGGATTGCCCTGTAATTCAGCATCTTGCTGGCTTGTTTTAAAGAATCTATACAAGCAGCCTCTGTGGTGTTAATCACAGGCCCTGACTAAATGACAAAGGCTGGGGCCGCCGGGGGTGTCTTACGGTCTCACACAGGATGGGCCTGGTCCTCAGGGCAGTTTGCTCAGACTGCGCAGAAACTGACAGTTCCAATCAAAGCCAGCCTCAATATCTCCTTTCCTATGACATAACTGGAAAATGCTGCTAACGGCAGCTGGGGAAACAGGGCAGGAGAACTTGTTTAGGCAGGAGAGCAAGATTCAAGCATGACCAATGACCAGAGGGTTCCTGAGAGTGAAGGAGACCAACAGGCCAGGCTGTGAGAGGGCAGGAGGGCACAGGAGCCATTCCCAAAGGCTGACTGTGAGAAGGGACTGGAGAGGCTTCAATGCACTTACTTATGCGAACACTCTTAGGTCTTGGGAGGGCAACAAAGGGTCTCTTGAGAGGCCTATGACAGGTTCCTTCTCTCCAGTGACAAGGCCAGGGGCAGAGAGCGCACACTGCTTCAGGACCAGCTAGAGCTGAGTCTGCATGGCCTCTCCACAGCGGTGCCCTCCTGGATTTGTCTCTCTGCCAGGATTTTTTGTGGGGTACAACATGCCCACACCACACCCCCTCCAATACTGGAATTCTTCAGGACAGGCCTATGAGAGCCTGAGGAACAGGCCCCTCAGATTTCTGCCAGGGGTGCACTGGGACATATAACGTCTAGTGACCGCCTTAGGCAGAGGCCTGAGTCCCAGGCTTTGGTCGGGGAAGGTCACAGAACCATCACAATGCAGCTAAGGCCATTTTGAGGTGACATCTATGAGAAACAGCGAAGTCCAAGAGCGATGAGGGGAGATTTGAGAATGTGATGAAAATGGTGGTTTTTAGAGAGAAGGGTTGGGAGGTGTGAGACACTGGCATGAGAATCCTCTGGTGACTACGGCTTAGACATGAAATCTGGAGGGGCAAAGACTGAAAACTCCATTTAAGGCAAAAGAGTCTCCAAACCAATACATTGATAGTAAATATTAAAATTACTATAAATATTACTATACAATTACTATAAATATTAAAAATAATATTTATGCACATCAATTAAATTTATACATGCAAATGGAGGGATGGAAAAAATGCCCTTTGCTCAGTTAAATCTGTGTAGGAATCATTGTATATTATCATCTAAATGTTGAAAAATGTACTTTATTGGTAACGAGTAGTAAGAACTGGAGAAGTTTTGTCTGGGTTCAGGATTTTCTCATTAAGAGTAAAGTTTGGTGGTTTGGATACCCTTAAGAAGCTAACATATTTGCACTGTAGTTTCTTTTTTTTTTTTTTTTTTGAGACGGAGTCTCGCTCTGTCACCCGGGCTGGAGTGCAGTGGCCGGATCTCAGCTCACTGCAAGCTCCGCCTCCCGGGTTCACGCCATTCTCCTGCCTCAGCCTCCCGAGTAGCTGGGACTACAGGCGCCCGCCACGTCGCCCGGCTAGTTTTTTGTATTTTTTAGTAGAGACGGGGTTTCACAGTGTTAGCCAGGATGGTCTCGATCTCCTGACCTCATGATCCGCCCGTCTCGGCCTCCCAAAGTGCTGGGATTACAGGCTTGAGCCACCGCGCCCGGCCAAGCACTGTAGTTTCTTATATTCTACTTCTTTTATTCCAATTCTTTACCTTTAAGTCTATCGTAATTGTATTTTTACCCAGAGAAGCCATGTGCTTCTGGGGGAGGAAAAAACCCTTTTCTTTTTCTAGAGTGGGTGTAAGAGTCAGTTAACACCTAGGCATGGGAGCCAAGGCCTGGCCACCTTCCCAGGGGCCCCTGATGACACAGACAGGCCCAGCGTGGGCCTTCTCTGGGTTTGGGAGGGAAAGAAGTCAGGATAAGTTTAGTTTTCTTTTGAAGTTAAGAATCTCCTACAAAGGCTTTTAGTAAGGTAAAGCAGACACCTTAGACAGCATTTAACATTTCCTCTTTCTTGGTGAAATCTGAGGACACCAGGTCTTGGAAAGGCAGGTATTGGCCCATCACCAGAAAGTGTGTGCCGGCTGAAGACCCTGGGCAGGGTGGGACATGCCCCTTCTCAGTGCCCCCTGCTCCTCCTTTTCAGCCGGGTGCTGGGTGTAGAACAAAGAAATGCTTTGCTCTTGTTCTCACTTATAAGTGGGAGCTGAACCATGTGAACACATGGACACAGGGAGGAGAACAACACACTCTGGGGCCTGTCAGGGGGCTGGGCAGGGAGAGGGAGAGCATCAGGAAAAATATGGACTTGCTGAGCTTAATGCCTACGTGATGGGTTGATAGGTGCAGCAAATCACCATGGCACACGTGTACCTATGTAACAAACCTGTGTATCCTGCACAGGTACCCCGGAACTTAAAAAAAAAGAAACAAGAAATGCTTTGCTCTCCAGAATCCCTCTTTCCCCCAGACTGGACAGAAAGGAAGCCGAAGGAAACATGAGTGGCTGGTGCGTCTCTTTTACATTCCACCGTGGCAGGCAGGGGACTCTTTTTGAATGAGCAGTTTTCTTGTTCAAAGAACAGTCTCCAGACGGCACTGGGGGAAGTCTGTCTGTAACATTCTGTGTCTTCTCATGACCACAACTTATTTGAGGAATGACACTATTTCCAGAACAGATTCTGATGGAGATTTTGGACCAATTTTGAAAATGCTGTAGGGATAAACATTCTCAGATGTGCGGAACTTGGGCTGGTGTGTGGATACTTTAAGAGGAGCAAAACCAAACAAAACGTAATAGCGGCCTTTTACTCAGACAGTGTTCCAGTCACAGAGGGGCATGCAATATATGAGGGTGAAGTTCATGGCGGTGCAGGGTAAAGGAGCAGGAAGACAAACTTTGAACATTTGCAGGTTGATGTGTACGCACGATCTTTTTTAATCTTTCCAACAACCAGTGTGGAGTGGACTATTTTATTTTTCATTAATGTTTTCCTCCACTTTATTGAAGTATAATTGGTATACCAAAAAACTGCACATAATAATGTATCTAATTTGGTGAGTTTGGACAAATGTATACAACTCATGTTACTCTCTCCCCAGTGCAGATAATAAATATACATCTGTCACCTCTTCAAATTGTTTATGTCCCTTCTTTTTTTTAATGGTATTAACACAGCATGAAATCCACCATGAAATCCTCTTAACCCATATTTAAGTATACAATTCCTCATTACGAACTCTAGGTACTACGTTGTCTAGCATCTCTCTGGAACATACTCATCTCGTGTAATCATAACCTTATACCCACTGAACAACAATTTTCCTTGAAGCAGAATATTTTAGAATTTTATTTTATGCATGAGAAAGCAGAATCAGAGACGTTCAGCCACTTGTCCAAGTCACGGTGGGTCAGTGCTGGAACTGGACTCTGAACCAGTCTTCAAGCTCCCCATTCTGCGCCCTGTTCCTTCCAGGAAGTGAGTGGTGCAGCTGATGGCCTGGGAGATGCCGTCTGCTGCCACCCCACTTTAGTATCTCGGTTGGATTTGGGGTGGTTGGTTGGGTCCACTCAGGTTCAGATGCCTCCACTGAATAACATCTAAATGACATTTTTTTAAATCTCGAGACTCAAATAAAAAAGAAACCAATGAGAAGAACCAGAGTAACAACCTGAATTAGCATCACACAGGTTTCCTTAGCAGAGATATCAGAGAGAGAACTGAGTATATGGCTTCGGTGTCAGAGAACACGGGTTTTATCCTGTCTCACCATTTATTAGCGGTGTGACCTTGGGCAAGCTACTCAATCTCTCTGAATTCAGTTTCCTTTCAGTGAAATGGGGCCTATAAGAGTTTGTACCTCAAAGGGTTGTTGGTGAAGGTCAAAGAAGCTAATGCAAATAAGCACTTAGCACAGCGCCTAGGGCACAAAAAGAGCTAAGTGGAGTTAGGTGTTATTATTCCAAATAATAAATTAAATTAATTCAACAGATCTGGCTTTCCCTAATTGCCTCTTCACTTGGGTTGGTTGGTTTGGTTTTTCTCTTGCCATTGACGTCTAAAAGGGCAAATTTCAGCCCTGATTTCTTCGTTCATGCCCCGTATATCAAGCTTATTCATCGATTACTTATAGGATATAGGAATTGCCAGGAAGGGTGTAACATTCTGTTAGGTTGGTGCAAAAGTAATTGTGGTTTTTGCCATTAATAAAAGAAACCCAGTGAGGATGAACATTCATTTAAATAAGCAGCAATGTAAACATGAATAAATATTATTGCACGGGTCTGTGTTTCTTTTCCAGTGGGCCTGAATATTCTGTAGCTTTTGTAGCTTGGATTAGGGTCACAGTGCATGTGTGTCCTGTCTCTGGTGTGGTGGGCCTTGTGTGTGAAGTGAAGACTTCTTTGTAACGTGTCAGTGTTCTGTGAAAGAAGGCTCCCCTGTCAGGAGTGATCCTAGAGTGAACAACCTATTTCTAATGCAGGAATAAATTGCTATTTTCCCTGTCAAGGATTTGAAGGGCTAGTGGGAAACTTATAGGACGTACGTTCTGGTAGTTACTGGGCTTTTGGAAACCATGCCCAAACATGGGTTTAGAAGCATCATAAGCCACACCCACTCCCTCTTGGGTCACTGAGGCCAAGGGGCAGTCACCATTTCTCACTGCACTCATGACGATGGACTTTATGTGCATGGAAACTGCTTCCCTCCTTTGTGTTACTTCCCGTACTCTGTGGGCATTTGGGTTGGCAAACTGCCCCTCAGTGACCTCCTCCAGGCAAACTCACTCACAGAGCTCAATATGTGTAGCTCAGCGACTCTTTTCACATGGCCTCCTCCTTCCCCACTGGGTTACCACCACATCCTTTGGTGAATAGCCCATCTCTGTTGTTTAGCAATCCTGCTCAGGACTCCTCCATGAATCCTCTTACATTCTTTGCTAACTAACCCTACATGGTTTCAACCATGCTAAACATTCCTGGAAACACTTGAGAAGAAAGGGAAGAACAGTAAAGCTAATATGTATATTATGTATGTATGTATTAGATGGCTAATAGCCATCTAATAGGTCCTCCATACTTATTAAGTTCTATTACCATTTTTCAAACTAGAAGCTGAGACTCAGGGAAGTCAAGGGTCCCACTGTGTGTGTGTGAGAAATCAGGCCTTAAATCTATACCTGTATGACTCAAAGGTTAGTATTCTTTACACAGTAATAGTATTTGTATCTTTTTGTTGAGATTATTGTTTTATTTTAAACTTGCTTATTGTAAAATAAAACATAGATATGGAAAACCACATAAAACAAATATATAGCTTAGTGGAGTTTTATAAGGTGAAACAAATATCCTTGTAAATGCCATGCAAGTCAGGAAATAGAGCTTCGCCAGACACCCTAGTAGGGCCTCCATATGCCTTGTCCCAACCATTGCCCACTCCCATGAAAAGTAATCACTACCTGGCCTTCCTGGCATCATAACTCCCTTGCATTTTAAAAATGGTCTTGCCGCTCAGTTATGCATCCTAGACATCATTTATTTGATATGCCTTTTATAATCTATAGATCACCCATTTCTTTTCCTTAAAATTGATATATTGAAGAACTGTGCTATTGAGTTTCCTGGAGTCAAGGTTTTTCTGCTTGTATAGGCAAGGCCATTAACCTTAGCAAACTAACGCAGAAACGGAAAACCAAATACTACATGTTCTCACTTATAAGTGGAAGCTAACTGATGAGAACGCATAGATACATAGAGGGGAGCAACACACACTGGGAACAGAAGGAGGGAGAGTATATTGGTCCATTTTCACGCTGCTATAAAGACCTACCTGAGACTGGGCAATTTATAAAGAAAAGAGGTTTAATTGACTCACAGTTCTGCAGGGCTGGGGAGGCCTCAGGAAACTTACAATCATGGCAGATGGTGAAGGGGAAGCAAGGCATATCTAACATGGTGGCAGGAGAGAGAGAGAGAGAGAGAGAGAGAGAGAGAGAAAGAGAGAGAAGAGGGAACTGCCATTCACTTTTAAACCATCAGATCTTGTGAGAGTTCACTCACTATCATGAGAGCAACATGGGGGAAACTGCCTCCATGATCCAATCACCTCACATCAGGTCCTTCCACTGACATGTGGGGATTACAATTCAAGGTGAGATTTGGGTGGGGACACAGAGCCAAAGCATGTTAGAGAAGATCAAGAAAAATAACTCTTGGTTACTAGGCTTAATACCTGGGTAATAAAATAATCTGTACAGCAAATCCCCATGACACAAGTTTACCTATATAACAAATCCCCATGACACAAGTGATAAAATAATCTATAAAACAAATCCCCATGACACAAGTTTACCTATATAACAAAACTGCACATGTACCTCTGAACTTAAAAGTGAAAAGAGAAAAAAATCCAGTGAGGATGAGCATTTATTTAAACTAGGAGCAATGTAAACACGAGTAAATATCATTGCATGGGACATTTTGATACATCTTTTTGTCCTCTGTATTCCCTATAAATTGCCAGCTCAATTCAGAGGCTGGATTAGACTCAGATTTCATCACTTTGGCAAGATTATAGATGGCCTTGTGTTTTTCATCTGGAGAAACATAATGCCTGCTTCTGCTCTGTTTTGGTGTTAGCAAATGTTGATCCTCAATGCCTAAGTCCATTAATTTATATGGTTGCAAAATGGTGATGTTCTAATTCTATCTTTTTATTTTTATTTACTAGCTGGAATAATTTTGTACGGTAATATTTATCCTCATCTACTATTGGTTACCCAGTGATGAAATTCATATAGGAAAGGCAGGATAAGTTCTTGATTCTCTATTTTTATTTACCTATTTTTTGAAGAATTCATTGGTTCTCTGTCATCTTCAGAAGGTGACCACTTTAAAAAAAACCACTTAAATAAATGATTAAAAGTATATAAAATAAATCATTAAAATTGCCATGGATGTACATACATATGTTGAGTTTCAGTCCATGGCAATTGTCATGTTGATTGAAGTTCAATATGCCTGACGGCTTTCTTGCTATCTGGTGTGTCCAGGTGTACTGGGCTCATCTTCTTATGTTTACATCTCTTACCCCACCTATTCTCCAAGAAATGAATGACTGCCAGGTGCGGTGGCTCATGCCTGTAATCCTAGCACTTTGGGAGGCTGAGGCAGGTGGATCACCTGAGGTCAGGGCTTCGAGACCAGCCTGGCCAACATGGTGAAACCATGTCTCTACTAAAAGTACAAAAATTACCCGGGCATGGTGGTGGGCACCTGTAATTCCAACTACTCAGGAGGCCGAGGCAGGAGAATCACTTGAATTTGGGAGACAGAGGTTGCAGTGAGCTGAGATTGTGCCATTGCACTGCAGCCTGGGTGACAAGAGCGAAATTCCATTTTGAAAAAATAAAAATTAAAAAAAAATTGGAAAATCATATTTCAAGACCACAGCCTAGGAACCAAAAATACTCATTGTTCCTGGATTGCTTATTCTTTTTAGGCTTTTCAAGTGAACAGAGCTAGGCAGTAAGCCTGTGTGTGGGTGCTTGTATTTTGATTTAAAATACCTCTTATGTTCAGACTAATATCTCTAATTCAAATTCAGGACTGCAGGATTTGTTATGTTTTATGTAAACTCTTCTACCTTCTCTCTGTATCTTTTTCTTCCACATCAAGAAGGACACAGGAAATGATGGTATTAGATTATCATTTGTTTAATTTCAAATTACATATTAAAAAAGACCTAGAAATAGCAATACCGATAGTACTACCACAAATTTTGATTACTGAAAACAGTTTAATAGAATTACTAAAAATAGTTGCATACGGTTTTTATTAAAAAATAATGAGAACCTGACATCATGTTGGTTATTGATGAAAGAACATAAAGGTATAATTTTTTTAAAGTAATAAATTCTGAGTCTGATCAAGTCTCTGAATCCAGAGACTTGTAAGTTTTTGCTAATTTACAGGAAATATGTTATACTCATTGTTCTCCCACTAAAAAAGTGGCTGTTCTATATATACAGTTCTATATCTACTGTGTCAGGTCATTCAGCTACTACATATTACAGTCACTGTCTGTTGGTTCCCATTTACTCTTGATTCTACAAGTAATTACATATTTAATGTTCATCACAGGTCTTTGTGTGAAAGCTCCTCTAGTCATTTTATTTTTCTAAATCTTGTTTTCTAATAGATTCCTTAGCAAGGGCTCATGGACAGAATATTTCCTGAGCTTTGCGTGTCAGTAAGAGTTTGAACCTTCTTTACTTGAAGGTCAGGTTTGCTGGGTATAAAATCTCTCACTCATATTTTCTTTCCTTGAGTATCTTAAATATGTTTTTCTATTTTCTCTTGGCACAAGAGTTGATATTTAATTATCTAATGAAAACCTAATTTCATTTGATAAATCATAATCTCATTTTGTTCAATGTCCAAATGATTTTTTTCTTTAAAGTCCAGCATTTTATTAGAATATGTCTTGGTATTAATCATTCTGGGCTGATTTTCTCAAGTATACACAGAGCTCTTTCAACATGTGATCTCATACCTTTTTTTCTTTTAATTTGAGGACAGTTTTTGTGAATTATTATTATTTGTTCTGCTCTTTTGCTTTGATTTTCTTTTTTTTCGGGGACTTTTATTATTCACATTTAGATTTCTTTGGTTATCTCCAGTATTTGTCATGTCTTGAAACTCAAAAATTTTTTTTGAAAATGTCTTTTTTTTTTAAAATCCCCTCCTTTATACCTCGAGAAGGCATTATTTATTGTGTTTATTTGCCTGTGTTCCTAATACTTTTGTCTTATTTCTAAAATAATTTTTTCCTTTATGTATAATTTTTTCTTGAGTTTTATCCCCTCGTTTGAGTTTTTCTAACTCTGATAGACATTGGTCTTTCACATCATATCATTTTCTTAATGGCTTTTAGCTTATTTTGAAAAAGTATATTATAGTTTTGATCTTCTTTTGTTTTTCAGTGTATCTTTCTGGCATGTTTTCATTGTCTTTAGGGATGTCATTTTGATACTAATTTTTTCTTACAGTCAATTTGTATTGGAATTGACCTGTGTGTTTTTCTGTTGCTCGCTTTTATGTGGATTTAGCTTTCCCATTTTTTAGAAGAATAAGCTCTTAGAGTTGCTAACTTTGTGCCTCTCCCTCTTAGGTTGTTTTTGTATAGTGATAGGAAACAAGGGGCAACCGCCTTGCTATTTCCTGACCGTTTTCCTTCTGCTGTGCCCCACTTTTATCTGCATCTTCTCTTTCCTTTGCCTGTATTGTCCCTCTGCTGCAAGATTGTGGTTGCATTCCTGACAGTGTCTCCTCGGTGTGGGCCCCTTCCTGGAAGGGAGACTTGGCGGGTCAGTTTGGAGGGTTTAGAGGAACTAGATGACTTGAGCCCCTCTGATCTGGTAGCCACAGGCCCCTGTGCTGGCCCATGATGCAGACGAAAACCCTTTCTGGACTCAGTGGCTCCTCTCAGATCAGCCCAGCACACTTCCCTGGGAATGCTTGCAGTTCATTTGGGGTTCTGCTCACAAGTTTCTCCTGTTCCTTGTCTCTATTTTCTTCCTCACAGATGCCAATGACATGTTGGCATTGGGCAGTCAGGGCTTTAGGACGCCCACTTGTATTTTGGGATTTGCATAGAAACTTTGTCATCTAGCTTTTTGTTGTTTGTTTTTGAGATGGAGTTTCACTCTTGTTGCCTAGGCTGGAGAGCTGCAGTGGCACGATCTTGCCTCACTGCAACCTCCACCTCCCGAGTTCAAGTGATTCTTCTGTCTCAGCTTCTCAAGAACCTGGGATTACAGGTCCCCGCCACCATGCATGGTTAATTTTTGAATTTTTAGGAGAGACAGTGTTTGACCATGTTGGCCAGGCTAGTCTCCAACTCCTGACCTCAGGTGATCCATCCACCTCGGCGTCCCAAAGTGCTGGGATTACAGGTGTGAGCCACCGTGCCCGACCAAAACCTTGTCATCTAGTTTTGTTACAGATGTTGTCCATGTGTTTTGTTGGTTTTGCTATCTACCTGCTCTGTTTTACATGACAATTCTGGAAGATCAAAAATTGTTCTGTTAATACCATAGCCATCTTCCCAGAATTCCTCTGCTAACTGGTTTTGTAGAGGTTTGCATTTATGATGTTGTGCAAGGCAGCCTGGGTCTATCCAGCTGCTCCCATGAGGCTGACGGGTGCTGGAGAACAGGGACCATGCGTCCCTCTGCTTCTGCTAAAGCTCATTACTGGGCAGTGCTCTGCATGGTAACAATGGACCTGCTTCACCATGGCTACTTGTATGGCAAATCACCACTGGCTCACATTTCTTTATTAAAATTCATGAGGCTACCAGTGTCTGCCATTTAATTTTTCTTAAATTCTTCAGAATTAGCAGCATCTTCTGTAATCAGATCCCCAGAACCCCTTCACGTGTTCACTCTTCCTGACCATCACCCTGAAAGACTGCATGTGAGCCGAGATTAATAGTTAACCTGACACCCCCCATCCACTTTTTGACCTATAAAACATTTGTTTGGTCTCGGTGTGAAGTGTGCTGTTATAAAAGCACAGGGGCATACGTGTCTGAAATAACCTTAAGTGAAAATAAGGAAATTAATTAGCATACAGTAGATTTTTATTGTTAAGTGGGAATGCAGCCCTTCCTGCGGGGACTGGCGTTAAACAAGATGATTGATAAATTGTTATATTCGCACAGTGTCACTCAGTGATATAATCATGCCTTTTGTAAATATTTAGTCAAGAGAGCAATCCAGCTGTTTCCAGTCAGGTTTCATCCAGTCAGCCAGTGTTCTGATTTATCTCTCGTGCTGTCTAAGCGTTGAGGAAGCTCACATTTTTATGAGCCTCTAAATACCCATAATAGTAAACAGCGAAAATGATGGCCATAATAACAATAGCCCAAGTAATTATAAAGAAGGATCTCTGTGATGGCCAGAAGTAAGAATAAGGAAGAGGCTATATTTTTTTCTTTGTGTCGAAATATATGTCACTATCTCTACCTTTAAAACATTGTGAATACCAAGAAGCCAATCGCCCCTTGTTATCAGGGTCATAAAAGACCCATAGATGAGACCAGAAAAATTTGGTGAGCTCAGTTTTTAACCTTCAACCATATGTTCACCAAGGAATTCTAGAATCTACTTTCTCATTCTCTTCCTCAGAGTTGTTCAAAATGAAAAAGTGCTCATTTTGGGTGTAGATTTGCAGTGTTTTGGGGGAGGCAGGATCATTTTCCTGACCTCTTAGGCCACCAGGTGTGGACAGGGGCAGGGTGGGGAAGGAGGCCGTTCCCTATGCAGGAGGAGGGGGAGCATCTCTGTGGCCTCTGCCTCTAGAGAAGTGGGTGCATGGGGCGGTGGAGGGCACCAAGGTGGGAGAGGGCTTTTGTGGGCTGGCACAGCGTGTGTGTGTGGAGTGCACAGACTGAAGGACCCATCCCAGGAGACAAGAAGAGAAAGAGAAGAGAGGAGGGTCAGTCTGTGGCTGCCACTGGACCGCCGGACGGGTGGCAGGTCTCCTATTTAAGAAACAGCAGTGGAACAGAAACAGATGTGAAGCATAGTTTTTGTTTTCTGCTCCGTTAGTCGTTTTGTCAATTTGCTGTCATTAGTGATCTGGGCCTAGAGAACTCAAGAAACACTTGCATTGAGTGTGTTTACGTTCACTGCCATTGTTTTTCTGTGTTACCCTAGTCAATTCCTTTGCAATACACTAGGGCAGAGTTAAGGTCTCAGGGTAAGTAACCATCAGGTTTTTATGGTAAAAAAAATATACATTAACAAATACAAGTTGTTTTTCTTTAATTAAAAAGGATCTGTGTCTGAGTCTGAGCTCCAGTTAAAGCTGATGCGGTTCATCATTGCTTAGAGGTTTGTGTTATGTTTCCATTTATGTAGTGAGTCCCTGGGCTTATTAAATATATATGTATTTTTTTCGTGTCGAGAGCCTAACTGCTTTGTAAGACAGAAAAGGTGAGGCTGAAGAGGAAGTTGGTGAAATTAATACGTGGAGAGGCATACAAGAACTCCAATAATGGTTTTTATTTATATGTTTGATATTAAACAAGAAGATGTTGCCAGTATCTGACCACTTCAGAGGGAAACAGTGAGAAATGTGAGTGAGGCAAAGGTGGGTGGGAATTAAGTGTCAAATGAAATCATATTAGAGTTTTCCCCCAAGAATCCCAGCTTAAGAGCTAGGCTGTGTTTCTTAGGCCTGGTAAGTACAGTGTGAGCAGTGGGGAGACTCATCTGGGCCTGTTATGGATCTTACCAAAATCATACCATTAATTAAGGATCTTTCCTGAAGGTGGGGTGGCATTCTAAAGCAGAACCTTTAGAGAATCTTCCTAGATTTCGATAAGCACTTCCTCGCCTAATTACTACCTTAGTTCTGTAAGTAACTAGAAACCACAGTGAAAAACCCCATTATTTACATTATTCCAATTGATATTTCCTCATAAATTACACTTTTGTTTTCCAGACCTGTTACATTTCCTGTGTGGCTAATTATATTAGGCAGTTCCTTTAATTTATACACTGTTTCCTGTAATTTACACTCATTTCTCAGAAAACGCTTGGTCAGCATCCCCATCGTTTGCTTTTAAAGAGCAGACCAAGGTTACTGCAACATGCAACTTCTCCAAGGACTCAACACTTTGTTGCAACAGTCCTACAGACAGGTACTTTGATATGAGGTGCTAATAATAGGGACTGAGGCCTTAGGTAGAAATGAGAATTTAAAGGAATGAATTGGGGAAGTGGCATGAAACTGCATTGGTAAGATGTTGTTTAGCTCAGGGGAGTGGGCAGAGCAAGCCATGAACTCACAGATTATTTATAAGGAGCAGTGTGCTCTAAAAAAGATTTAAATTCTGCATGTCGGATTGTGTATTTTCTATGATGCTCTGTCTTGACGGCTTCGTCTATTCAACCCATACCTGATTTGATTTAATAAGAACCTAGTTATGAGTGACACTGTGCCCTAAATTCTACAAAAAAATGCTTTCACGGAACAGCATTTTTCAAACTTTATGTAATACTGGGAACTTTTCTTACAAGGATTCCAAGCAGAAGCCCAAAAGAGATACAAACAGGTTGCTTGCTTCAAGGAGGAGAATGCTCTTTCCCTTTGGTTCCCTTCTGCCTCTGGTCCTGGTCATTCAATTCATTGATTCATTAATAAGCATTTATTCTACACAAAGCATGGCCAAGGTATTATGGACAAGGCTGGGTTTGTGGATATGCAACCTATGCAGTCACACAGGCCCCCATCCTTTGTTTAAATGCTCTGCTGTCTTTGTCTTGAAATTCTTCATTTTTGAGCAAGGCGTGCTGCATTTGTAGTCTGCAGCGGTCTCTGCAAATTATGTAGCTGCTCCCAATTTTAGGAGCTATGAGAGGTGAAAAATAGTAAACTAAACAGGGATCATGACCCTAGGGAACTTATAAATATGTATTTGTTCTAGTTACTTAGAACCTAAGCCCTGTTGTTGTCTCTTCTGACATATTCTCAAGAACATTGTAGGGACATTGTCATGGCCCCTGAGTCTGATGGTCTTCATGTTCATATTGCCTAGTGATGCACAAATTGGGCTGGAGGGAGACTTTTTTCCTCTTGAACTGGAAGGCTGGTGACTCCCACGTGACATGGAGGTTCCACGAGCAGAACTCGGACACACTTGGTTGACCTTGAATGAGGAAGCATCTCTTTCAAGATGGGGTTTCTCTCTTGTTGCCCAGGTGGAGTGCAATGGCATGATCTCAGCTCACTGCAACCTCCACCTCCTGGGTTCAAGCAATTCTCCTGCCTCAGCCTCCCTAGTAGCTGGGACTACAGGCATGTGCCACCATGCCCGGGTAATTTTGTATTTTTAGTAGAGATGGTGTTTCTCCATGTCGGTCAGTCTGATCTCAGACTCCCGGCCTCAGGTGATCCACCCACCTTGGTCTCCCAAACCGCTGGGATTATAGGCGTGAGCCACTGCGCCTGGCCGAAGCCTTTATCTAGTTGCTGTGTCTATGTTTGTGAAGTTTACTGAATTTAGGACTGTGCAGAGTTCATTCATTTTTTTTTCCTTTCTCGCTCATAGAAGTTATTTGGTTTTAACCAAGAGGTATAATTAAAAAAGGGACTGTCTCAGGTATTTACCAGGGGACCTGACTGGTCTATGAACAGAAGACTCATGAAACATTTGAGCTGTGCTCAGAAGGGCTGTTCAACTGGAAATTCCCTTCACTGTTCAACTTGAAGTCACCAAAATAAGCAGATACTCTCAGCTGCCTCTATCTTGCCAGGCTTTCTCTCCCTGTGGCCTATAATAGTCCATGATTTGGACTGTGGCCTGGTAGAGGGACTTTCCTGTGCTGTAAATAGGAGGCCATCAAGAAAGAAAAAGGAAAAAAAAAGTAGACTGTGAAATAAACAGCATGATAAAAAGGAATTGTGCTGCTCAAGAATGTGAAAGAACATAAGGCTTTGTTTATCTGTTGTTACCAATGGCCCAGAGAGGATGAAGTGAGATACATTTATTCAGTGATCTTTCTTTTCCTGCAGCCCCAGAGCTCTTTGGGGTTGACTGTGTTTGGAGGACTCCACTAGTATAGTCCAGAAAGGTTGGAGCAGTGGGGTGGCTCCGGGGGTGGGGGTCATGCTTGTCACTATTATCCCTTAGGACTCTTTGGTGCAAATTACACAAACTCAACTCAAGCTACTAAAATAAAAAGGGATTTTGTTTTAAAAATATTGGGTGTCTCTTAGGACCCAAGGAGAAGAACGCGGTTCATGTCAGAAAGAACAGTAACCAGGCTCTGAGGTTTTAGGATTTGCATGGTCAGCTATCTCTGTGCCTCCCAACCCTTCCATGTCTGTCTTCTCTCCAGTCACAGATAGAGGACTTCTTCTTGGTCCACAGGACAGTAAACATGGCAGCCAGTGGCTTCCAAGCACCACACCTTGAGTCTAGTAATGCAGGAGAAATTAGCTTCTTTGCTTCAGTTTCAGTGTTAATTTCTATAGAAGAAATGTAATTGGCTCAATTTGGGGCACCTGGTCACCTGGACCAATCAACTGAACCTGGGTGTGGATCACATTGTGCTGTGCGGAAACCATGTAGATGGCATGTGAAGGACAGCGGAAGCTTCCAGGAGAAGGGAAGCCAAGGTCACACGGAGGTGAACTCCACATACACAAACTATGGTCCAGCAATCCATATAGAGGTGAATATTTTTTCCTGATAAGGTAACCAAACTTAATAGATAACTGAATGCTACTGTATGATATATTTGGATTTTATTAGAGATTTTGACTTAGTTTCTTATAATGTTTGTGTAGATAAGATGAAGCTGTGTGAGCTGCAGGAACAAGGAACACCATAAGAGAGAAAAGGAGTGACGGAGTAAGGCCAGCTGGCTTCAAGGGAGAGCTTTCAAGTAGAAGCTGAAGTCTGCACTGGGCAAGGTGGTTCACTGGGATGGTGACACAGGAACATCAAAACCCCAAGGAAAGGTGATTACAGGAGCAGGAGCGGGGACATCAGGCTTGGGGAGAAGCTGGAGTGGCAGTGGAGCCAGGGACAGAAAGCAAAGTGGGTAGCAATAGTGAATTCAGGGAGATTTTACATACTTCATCCCTCTTATTCTTAAAGTAGCTTTTACCTGTGACTGACCCTAGAGCAGTGCCTAACAAGAAGTACGTGCAGGGAACACTAGTTGGGGAAGTTAATTGCTAGTTGGATAACCAGTGTGTGGATTCATGAGCTAATGCCAACCAATAATGAACTCACTAATGCCTGTCATAGAGCTCGACTCTGGGCTCTCTTTCATTGAATTGATTTATTACCAATTTGAAAGAAGTTGTAGAAGGGCTAATCCACAAATCTACACAGGACAGTGTGCTAGAAGACGGAATCAGGAGTTGCAAGAGCTCAACAGGCTGAACTAATGAGCATGAATAAGAGAGGGTTCAATACTTCTAAATGTAAAGTCCTCCACTGAAGTTTAGAGATTGACTGCAAAGATACAGCATGGGGTGTTGGTGGTTGGAAAATCTGGCAGTTCCTCTGAAAAGACCTTGGATTTTGAGTAGATCACTTGAAGTCAACAGTGTGAATGAAGATTCCCCTCAAAGCATGTCTTGTAGTATCCGGAAAACTAGAGGAAATACTCTTACTGTCTCATGATGTCAGATGATATTTGGAATTTTTGTTGAGTTCTTAGCATAGTATTTTAATGTGTAATAGAGACAGATTGGAACTGTCCAGGGTAGGAGAGGGAAATATCTGAAAATCGCAACATAGGAACAACTCTTGAGGGAATTGGAGATGTTTGTCAAAGAGTGGACAGGGGTGCGCATCTACCAGCCATCCTCATCTGCAGGGTCCTTACCTGGAAGTGAGACAGATTGGATAAGACTAGATGGCAAAATTAGGAGAAATCAGGGGACAGCATATGGAGGTACATTTTTGTGTTTTAATAATTAAAAGATCAAATAATAATTTAAAGAGTAAATGCAATTCTTGCAAAGTGATGAATTCATCATTCCAGATTTGCTGATTCTCAGGGGTGCTGTGGAAGGATTCCTGTTTGGGGTAAAGAGTTGAGCTTCTTGATCTCTCATCTTCTTTCTGGCTCTGAGACTCTTGGAGACCAGGTTTCATTCTTAGCTCTGCCAGTAAATAGCTGAATGAATTGGGGTAACTCACCTACACTCTATGAGCCTCTGTAACATGGGGTTAATGATTCCTGCCCTCTCTTTCTCAACGGATCATTACAAAGTTCAAAGTGAGAGGAACTTGAAAAGTTGAAATCACTCTGCCCTTATAGGATTTCATTCTGACTATTCGCTTTGTGAATTTTTCAGACAGTTGCCAACCTCGGAAGGCCTTGCTTGCTGTAGCCTCGTTCCTTTGACGTCTTATCCCCCTGAAAGTTTTGTTCAGTCGTTTACACTTATGGCTTTGAATCTATCTATCAAAACTCCTCTGCCAGGAACTGCATTAAGATGTTGGCAGCAGGTGGCTGATTCTCCCCAAATGTGCTGCTTGTTCCAGTGAAGGAACATTGGAGAAGGGTGGAGAGAGGTTTTTCTCTTTCTGCCAAACAACATATATTATGATGCCATCTAAATATCAGAAGAGGAGGTGTCTTCCTCAGGAACTTTCTGCAAGACAAGGGTGTGCTGACCTCACTGTGCTACTATTATTTCTTTCTGTTTTTTTTTTCCCCTAAATAAATAGGATGCCAACTTTAAGTAATCCCCCTGTTCCTGTGGCATCATGTTGCTCTAATGCTTCCTGCACTTGCCCCTCTAGCGAGGGCTTCGCAGGAGCAGAAAAAAGCGATCTGTGTGCAGAAAAGGGCGAAGGCACTTTGTAATTCTATAAAACACTTTGAGGCTTTCAGAAGGTGCTATATACATCAATAAATAATAATAATTTTCACTCTCTCTTCTTCGTAATACTCCCTTAGAAGGTTGAAAATAAAATTTCTTTCGTTATTGATTTTGTCCTTCTACATTTGGCAAACATTGATTTTTCCCTTTCCTAATGGGGCAGAAGCCAACATAGCTGTATTTCATTTACTTTGCTCTCTGAACCCAGAGTCGCAGCTGATGTTAGCCGGACCGTAAGCATCTCATAGGGATGCCAATATCAGTTGTTTAACTGGAGGGCACAGGGTCTTACACGAATTGGCCCCAAAACATCAAGCACATAGTAGGTCCCTGGTCAATCTTTGAGTTCAGAGCAAGTCCAAATATTCAGATGGGGCGATAACTGGGAGAAGGGAAATGTGGGGCTCAGAAGGTGTAAGGTGGGTGGAGCAACTCAGAGGGTGTTTTCCATAGTCTCCTCCGGCTGCCATAACAGAATCCCATAGATTAGATGGCTTAAACAACAGAAATTTATTTCTTTCAGTGTGGAGGCTGGGAACTTCAATATCAGGGTGCCAGCTCTGACACAGCATGACCTGGGAGCCAGCTGCAGGTAAGAGAAATACTCTGATACCTGCATTTATTTTCATCTAACTGTGCTGGGCTAAGTAGGCTGAGTAAGGGATGCCCACTTTGCAGGCACAGACTCAGCAGTGTTACCTAGAAATGGAGCTTGTCTTTTCCTGAGAGGAGGGAGGAGGGCTTTCTGTTCAGGTTAGAGCAACTTCTTAGGAAGGGGATGTGGTCCAGGCAAGGAGTAAGGGGACAGGAAGGTGTGTACACTGAAGTCACAGTTTCAGGTGAGATCATTGCTGAGGGTCCTCGTGGTGAGGGTGATGGTGATGATGATGTTGATGCCACAGTACCATGTGCAGGAGACTCTGGCTCCGGTGACTGCAGCTCAGGAGAATGCAGGTGCTGGGAGTCACATGCCCCGGGACTGCAATACTCATTTGCTTAATTGAAAAGATGAGAGTTGGACTGATAAAAATGTACTATTAAACACTGAACATAAACTCGTTTGGAGAATTGAAAGAGAAAGTACGTCATGTAATAAGACTCCATACATTATTTCTTTATTCTCAGCTGCTATTCATCCAACCCTTCCCTATTCAATAAGAGGAGGTGGGGCTGGGCAAGGTGGTTCACACCTGTATTCCCAGCACTTTGGAAGGCCAAGCTGGGAGGATCGCTTGAGGTCAGGAGTCCGAGACCAGCCTGGGCAACGCAGTGAGAGACAAAAAACTTGAAACAGAAAAAGAAGAAGGGGCAGGATTAACACATTTATCAGGAAGAAAAAGAATATGTTTCAGGGTGCATGGAATCATTGGGCCCTGGACTCCTAAAGTTGACTTTCTCTGTTTCTGACAAAATCCAAGGGGGTCTGACTCACTGCTGAGTGATGCGACATCCTGTGTCAACTGCTTTGCTAAAGAGCAGTTCCTCTTTGGAGGACACCTTTAAACAGAGCTACAAGAATGCACATCCTCTTTAGAAGGTGTGCACTTTGCATGTGTGTGGTAAAACGGATTTGAGGTGACTGTCTGCCACAGGGATTAAAACTTTATGGTTTTGATTGCATGTACAAAGGGTGAGAGTTGAAGTAATTATCCTGATAATGAAGGTTAAAAGGCTTTCTCCTGGAAACCCAGATAATTGAAACTAATGTCTATTTTGACTTGAGACAACTAGGTAATAGCCTGAATTCTATACTTTGCTTTGCTCATATAGGCTCTCTAGCAGAAATTTACACTGTTTGCATGTTGGAACATCAGTAAATCTGAACTGCAGCATTAATAATAGACAGGCCATGCAGCTGGTTTGCCAACTAAGATGACAAACATGGATCAACTGTAGTCTCATTCTTTTTCTTTTAAACGATATTAACCCACACACTCAATGAAAATGTGAATGCATTTATGCGGACGAGAACGTACAGATTTTGACCAGAGTTTAACGTAGGTATCCACTTTCATGGAGATCATCTGGGGAGAAATTAAAAAGCAAAATTTGCTCTGCTCTATAAACATAAAGAAATGGGCATGGGGGATGAATAGTTCTCATTTGCTACATATGCAGCTCCTTCGTCTGAGACATAAATAAGAACACTGCCTAAGTAGGTCAGGTTTGAGTTTGGGTTTTTCAGAAGACTTGAAAGCTGCACCGTGAATATCCACTTCAAAGCCAGAATCCATTTTTTTGTGTGCACATTTTGTTCCTGAGAAGTTTTCCATCTGTTCTCATGTCATGGCTGTGCCACTGTGGCATGTCCTCAGACTCGCTGGATTTCTGGCAACTCACGTACTTTACTTTCTAATGTGGCAGGTAGACGAGATAATTGGGAGACCTTTGCAGCCAGTGCGGGGAGGGCGAGGAATGGGGGGAGACTTCCTGGGAACAAATGGGAGGTGAAGAATGCCCCTCTTGCTGTGTAGCTGCTGGGATCTCGTTTTTAGCTGCAGGATGTTGAAAGAGAGGAAGGAGCGATCTGAGATGCTCCTCCAGGGGTTTGCATGAAATAAAAAACTGGTGCTGACAGAGAGGTGAGTGAGGTTTGGTTCACTCCCTTCTCAATACCAGCGCTGTTCTGAATTCAGGATTCTGACCGATTTAAACCCTTTTTCCTCGGCGCCAAGGCTACATGATCTGCCTGTCACTTTCTCAAATGATATCTCTCTGACTCCTTTTTCGAGGAGCTCTTCAAGGGGAGGGAACTTTCTCACTAACGTGTCACTCAATCCACCCACCCAGACACCCACTGCTCGTCGAGACTGGCAAAAAAGACAAAAAAAAAAAAAAAAAAAAAAAAAAAAAAGAACTCCAGATTTTATACACACTTGAGAAAATGCTTCAAGCCTTCCTCTATACGTGTGATTTATGGAATGTGACACAACTCTGGAGTGTGATTATCAAAAAGCTGAGGTTTCAGGTGAGGCAGGGCATAACCGAACTTTCTGTTATTTTCTCAAGCTACAGATCTCACTAAAAAGAGATGATGTGCATTTTCTTATCCCGGATTGGCTGGCATCAGTGGAATTCAGACGGTGCCATTAGGAACCACACATGAGCACTGCTTCCGTCTGCCTTTTGAAATGAAACCATGTTTGGCTGCTCACTGACGTCCAGTGCTGGGTGATATTGCAACCAAAATGTCTCAAAGTGGTATCCGGTCTTTTATTGCAATGCAGGAAACTCCAGGACAATGTCTGATCAGCTCTCTTAAGTCAGGAGATCACAGCCACAAGGGCCTGGCAAGTAGAGAACTGCCAGAGGAGGAGCTGTATCTTCATGAGCCTCCAGTAGTCAGGCATTGCCAACACTTTGCAGCACCCACCTCAGAGTGCCATGCAACCTACACTAGATGATGGAGGCTCTAGTCCCAGCTCTATAAGCTCTGTGATCATAGACAACCAGTTCAGGCTCTCTAGCCCTCAGTTTCTTCATCTGCAAAAGGAGAGAATAGAGTTGATGAACTCTCACATTGCACAAAGTGCTGAAATTCTTTTATGCCATAGGCAGACTTGGGGATAATTGGTATTCACAGACTCCCAGAGCTGGACATGCCTTAAAGTTTGTCTAGTTCAATGGAAATTAACTTAGGGTTTATGAGTCAGTACCAAGTTCAAGGCCATGTGTGGTGGCTCATGCCTGTTAACCCAGCATGTTGGGAGGCCAAGATGGGAGGATTGCTTGGGTCCAGGAGTTCAAGACAAGCCTGGACAACATAGCAAGACCCTGTCTTTAAAAAAATAAATAAGCAAAATTAGCTGGGTGTGGTGACATGTGCCCATAGTCCTAGCTACTCGGGAGGCTGAGGAAGGGGGATGGCTTGAGCCTAGGAGTTGAGGCTGCAGTGAACTGTCATTGCACCACCGCATTCCAGCCTGGGCAACAGAGTAACAAACAAAGAAACAAATGAATAAACAAATCAAGTTCAAAGACAGGCTTTAGGTGGTTAAATGAGCCTCCTGAAATCATGCATAACCCTTAAGGTGTGTGTGCGTTTCTCTGGAGAGAGGATTCATAGTGTGTATCACATTTTTCAAAGGAGCCTAAAATCCAGAAAGGCCAAGATCTACTGTTCTGTTCCAAATTCCCTGTTTCTCAGTGAGGAAAAGGGCGAGAGGGTAAATGGCCTGTGGAAGGTAGCAGATCCCAGAGTTGGCAGCCGAATAAGAGTTTCTGCTTTCTGGTTCAGGCTGCCTTGGCCACATACTGGTCATTCCCAGTCGTGTGGCCTGGGGAGTGAACAGCACCTTCTAGAGTGACCAGGGCTCATGATGGTGTAGCTGGGCATGTCTGAAAAGAGAGATCACTGATTTCACTCTGCACAATACCACACTCAGCTCCAAAAGCAACGCTGTCTTTTTCCCACAACTAGTTTGCTCCACAGCCAGGACTACAGCTCAGTTCTCCCAACCACCAGCTCAGTACCTTTCCCAGTGTCATGATTTTCCTTTTGAAGATAGCAACACAAGCTCTCACCTAATACATATTTTGCTTTTACTATCTGCATGGGTTCATTTAAGTTGTCTCTTATTTTATCTGTAAGATAAGACTGCCTTCTGGAAAGAGAAAGTCCAGGAAGAGTTAGGTCAAGAGAGAAATATGAATGAATGTGTTGTACCTGGCTTCATTCACTAAGAAGGAAATCTAGTCTGATGGGAAGGAGGAAATAGAAAGAGAACTGAAACCTCAATTTAAAATGGCATGGTTTGTTCCTTCCTTAACAGTAATAGCAAATTGAAGTAGTTTAGATACTAGAGGATCAAATGTGAAAATTATGTTTGGATTATTCTAGGAGAGAAAGGTGATGTGAAGGCATTTTTTTCGTCTGTTCAATTACTTACCCAGGTAAGGGCTCTGCTAAGGCCCCTGAGACGTGATTTTCATGGGATTATTGAGAAGGAAGCCTAACGTTTGTGTTTTGATTATTCTTATTTGTTCTTGATGTTCTCTCTCTCTCTCTTTCTGTCTCTCTGTTTCTCTCTCTCTAATTGTATTATGGATGGGGAATCAAAATATAAGGTAACTGCTGCAATGGTTTCTTGATGTTTTATAGGCAGCCACTGGAAGGCCACCGTTACAGAGCCACCATTTCCTAAGTAATCCTATCTGCAAACTCCGTTTATCTTCAAGTGAAGGGCAATCCTTGGTCCAATATTTAGAGCAGGTGTAATATGGTAGGAAGGGTCCTGGATGCAGAGTTGGAAAATCTGGATATTGGTGTGGGCTCTACTACTATCCTGGGTGTCTGTTTATATCTTATTGCTTTGTTGGAACTCCCCTACCCCCAGTCCATGGTGAAGAGGGAGCCTAGGTGGTACATGCTCTTGGCTGCAATTAATTGCATCATCATCCCTGAAATTTAGTCTCAAGATGAGCCAATCAAACAATTTGCAAAATTTAAAGAGACATGAGACCTGTGTGTTAGGCATTGAAGCTGGAAGATGGGATCAGATTTTGGTATCATGGCAACTCAGAGCCACATGCAATCTGAAGTCATGAGGGACAAGAATGAAGAGCTTGGGAGACACTCAGGAGGAAGCACAGGGGAGAGGTTGGTGGCATTCTACTTCTTGCAAGGTCCCACTGAATCCTTTGAGAGTTCCCTGCACTCTTATAAGGAATCTTCCTTTACTAAACTCAGCTAACTTGAGTGGGTCTCTGTTGCAACTTCAAATTCCCTTACTCAGACGTCGTGTGACCTTAGTTGAGCCATTTTGTTCTCTAGTCTCAGTTTCATCTTGTATAAAATGAGGCCATTGAATTAGATAACCTCTAAGGTCCCTTTGGGTTTTAGGAATCTATACTTTTAATGTTCCCTGTTAGTGGTATATGAAGCCTTGGAAACCAGAGGATGCTGGGAAAACCTACTCTTCTCTTTGTTCTGCTGGGGCTGCATCTGATGATGGGGTTAGAACAGAAGAACATTCAGCACCAATCAAGGTTATGTCTAAAAAGGAAGATGCTGGCTGGAAGAAGAGGCACTCCCTGCCAAACTGATCTGTGATAGGTTAGATTAAAGCCTCCACAGGCTGGTCCTGCTTTGATTCCCCAGTGGACTCAGATGAAATCAGAGAAAGATGTTGGCAGCTCCCGAGTATTCTTACACTAAATGAGCAGTATAGAGTAAATACAGCCTTGTTGATTGTACATCAATTTGATGGACTAACTGTGGTACAGTAATTAAACCAAAGAGAACATTCAGAAGTACTTATTGCTATTTGCTGTCTGCTCAATCCCCAGAGTCCTACGATAAATGGAACCATAAGTTTAATTAATACCTGCAGGTCTGATTGCCCATTTAGGATAGGCCATAGTGGACCAGAGGTTAAACTTTCAAAGACATCTTACTGTGAATGATGTTGAAAATGTCTTCATTTGCCTGTAGCTGAAGTCTGCAAACTATGTCCTGCTAAGTCCTTGGGGGTCTACCAGAGGTGGCCCCCACAGAAGGTGAGTACAGTGACAGGGCAGTCCAGAAGAGCAGCAGCACCTGGTTAAGCCTCAATTACACTTGCATTTTCTTTGCTCTGCAAGTTTTGAGACTTTTGGTGACTTCCCCTGCTGCTCCTAGTGTGCTGCCATGTTTCTTTTTTTTTTTTGATATTATAATTTCTTTCCTTCCTTCCTTCTCTCTCTCTCTTTCTTTGTTTCTCCTTCTTTGTTTGTTTGTTTGTTTTTTTTTTTTTGGAGAGTCTCACTCTGTCGCCCAGGCTGGAGTGCAGTGGCACGACCTTAGCTCACGGCAACCTCCACCTCCTGGATTCAAGCAATGCTCCTGCCTCAGCCTTCTGAGTAGCTGGGATTATGGGCGCCTGCCACCACACTTGGCTAATTTTTGTATTTTCAGCAGAGACAGGGTTTCACCATGTTGGCCAGGCTGGTCTCAAACTCCTGACTTCAAGTGATCTACCCGCCTTAGCTTCCCAAAGTGTTGGCATTACAGGTATGAGCCACCGCACTCGGTCTGGTGCCACATTTCTGTCAGCACATGTGAGGCTGCTGTGCCCCTCCTCATTGTACCCAAATCTAGCTTCCAAGGGTTGAAGCAGGTAGAGGAGTCTGCCAAGTAGCTGAGACAGACACTGCCCTGGGATGCAGATTAGTAACCATGAGGCTCACTTCTCGTCCATTACAAGTAGGCTTGGTCCACAGCCATTGTTCACCAGGGGCTAGCCATTATGGTCATAATTATCATGGAGATCTTCACTAGAACACTTCCTTTGGTTTTCATCAATCTTATTGAGAGGATGTGGATAAGGAATACGTAACCCATAGCATTGCTGTGAGATGACGTAATTCCAGCGCTGAGCTTAGCCCACTGCCTGGCCTGTTGAAGTGTTCACTCAGCCTTAGCTTGCAGGTCAGGATCATGCTAAGTGCTCTCATTCATTGCTTCATTTAATCTTTACAGCAGCAATAATTGGGATTACCCCATTTTATAGAGGAGGAAACTGAGAGACTGGGGGTTTGTGTAACTTGCTGATGATCAAAAAGCTGGGGCTCCAGTGCAGGTCTATCTGTCCCTCAAGTCCATGCCCTTAACAATCCATATGACACGTAGGAAGACCAGGAGTGTGTGAGGCTGCTGACCTCTGAGAGCTGCGGTGAGAGCCTAGAAGGTGAGAAAGGGCTTCCTCAGTTGGCAGGGAGAGAGACGAGTTTGGGTTGAAGGAGAAGCTTTCCTGGCTAGATAAACTTTTCCAATAGGAAAGCAAGAGGCTGGAGAGCATTCCTGCGTGTACTGGGGTTGGGCCAAGGGCAAAAAATATTTTTACAACAAGAAAATTAAAGGAAAAGAGTATATTGAAGATATAAAAAGGTAAAGACTGAAAGAGAAAAAATGTGTTTATAACGAAAAAAAAAGAAAGGTGGAGAAAGGAAAGACAAAAAAAGAAAAAAAGAAATTGAATTAAGGGAAAAGCGGAGCTGGAGGGAGCAATAGATAATGAGAGGAAGGCAAAGGGCTCAATTCGAACCCAAGGACAGAGAATCGATTGTTTCAGAGTAAGCGCACAAATGCCATGTGGATGTTAACAGTGGCGATATTTAATGATTCAGCTGCCTGCTGGGCCAGGCTTGATTTTCATCCAGGGCTCATGCCACGTTTAATAAAGCCAGGGATGGGACATGAAGCCACATTCTGGCTCTGGGAGAAACGTACTTGATTTTCTGCAGGAAATGCTGCCTTTGGAGCCAGCAGCTATGGATGTGTTGTCCAGAGGAAACCTCTGGATCAAGCAAGGTTTGGGTTTATGTCTTGTGAGCTCTTCGTTAGTGAGAAAGGATTATTCAGAAACAATAAAATGGGAACGTTCCCATGAAGAGTATAGCAACAAGAGTGAAAAAACATTAAAATATTTGTAAATGCATCAAACATGTTGAAACACTTGAAATAATGAAAAAACATCTAAATAAACAGGAATCTATAAGTTTGTTAGGTCTGGCTTCAGAAAAATTACTGATATAAGCCAGGCTCACTAAATTGAGACATGTGTTTGGTGGTGACCTGAAGCCATTTCTGAATTCAAAACCAAATTTCTATTACAGAATCTACAATGGTTCTTATGACAATCAACTTTCTGTTGGCTTTCAAAAGAAACCTGCAGACATTCTTACATCACCTCTTTTCCAGTTTCCCAGAATTAAAATCGAGATCCTACTTATTTACAAATGAACAAGTCAACCTTGTGAATAACATCATAACATACACTACTAGGGAGAATACTGCTCATTGCTTTGAAATCACCAACCACCTGGTGCAGGCACCTAGAGCTAAGGTGGGTGGGGCAGGCAAGGTCACAATGGCCAGGCTAATCCTTTTTTTTTTCTCTTAAGAAATCAGGTCAATGTATGGTTGATACAGTTAGGTATCACATCAACAATTGAAAAACTAAGGCAAAAGAAAAAATACCTTGTTCATTGTACTGTAGCAATAGAGTCTCATTATGTAGATGTGGTCTGAGTCTACACAAGTAAATGTTGTGAAAAGTGAAGAGGAAAATTGAGGCAATTTCCTGAATTATTCAAGGAAAAAAACTCCTCTTGCCTCACTTATTCATATGGTACTTTTCTTTGAAAGTGAGGAGAGTGGGAGAGAACGAGAGGGAGAAAAGAAAGAAAGCTTGATTGCGTTAATTCTCCACTTCATTTTGTAGATTAAGGCACATCTATAGACGTTATTACTCATCCCTGTGTACCGTAGTTTACTTCTTGACAAAATATTTCTTTGCCATTGTGTATATGCAGATTTTACCCACCCTACGTTTTTCTCCAGTTAAATGGTGAGAACTTGAACTGACACTATCCTTTTTTCCCCATAAATAGGATGCCTACAAAAAGACTAATCTCGCAGTAATCCAACTTATTCCAAACACTCCACCCACAAGGCAGCAAGTGAAGTAAAAAATAGAATTCTGCTTGAAGATGTAAGTCATAATCACCATCCAAAGATCTATTCTACCTCCCTTTCATTGATAGGGATAAATAATCAGTGTTTGAACCTAGAGTGGAAAATTTTCAACAAACAACAGAAATGACCCCAAAGCTCACCTTCCAGGGCCACACTATGGTGCACAGGCAGAGCATGGCAAACTGGAAGCATTTCCAGGGCCACCCTATGTGGTGTGCAGGTAGAGCATGGCAAACTAGAGGCATTTAATATCTGTATACTTATTAGGACAAACTTCTGGCAGAGAGCAGTTACCTGTCCTGACAAAATCAGAATTTATGACAAGAAGTAAAGTGTCTTAGGAATGGGCACCATTTTCTAATTCACATAAAGTTGCTGTATGGGCTAATGGTAGCGCTGGTTGTCAGTTATCTTAAGATTTAGAAAATGTGGTCTGGATCCAGAGAGGAGCAGTGGAAATGATTTGGGAAATCATGTGGGAAATCAGTGGTTTGGGAAATACACTGGTATTAGTCTGTTCTCACACTGCAATAAAGACATACCTGAGACTGGGTAATTTATTAAAAAAAGAGGTTTAATGGAGTCACAGCTCCACATGGCTGGGAAGGCCTCATAATCATGGCAGAAGATGAAGGAAGGGCAAAGGGATGTCTTACATGGCGGCAAGCAAGAGCACATGTACGGGGGAATTCACTTTATAAAACCATCAGGTCTCATAAGACTTTTTCACTATCACAAGGACAACATGGGAAGAATCTGCCTCCATGATTCAATCACCTTCCACTGGGTTTTTCCCATGACATTTGGGGATTATTACAATTCAAGGTGAGATTTTATTGGGGACACAGAACCAAACCTTGTCAAAACCTTAGAAGGAGATGCTAAAGGAATAGGGTTAGAGAGCTAGGAAAGAGAATGTCAGACAATGAATTCACATTGGTCTTCCGGAATGTGAAGGTCTGTGTAGGCATTGGTTTGTGGCTCTTGTTGGTGTCCACCAAAGGAGAGTGTGAAATGAAAGGGGCTTAAATCAAATGGACTTAAAGTATATCTATTCATGTTAGATAGAATTGCTGAACTGGAGCTTTGCTATGAGTAAGTCCTAATACAGCATTTGTTCCATAATCAAGAAGGAGCTTCTTAGAGAGGGTTTTTTGCTGTTAGTATCTATGACTTAGTGTTACTTTGCATGATATAAGAGAACTCAGGGAAAAGCTCAAAGCACTAACTGTGATGTGTCTGTGTAACCCAAGGCTTTTCAGTCAACTCTCTCTAGCTCATAAATCAGCACTTCTCCAAGAGTGTCATGAAGCCTGCACCCTCCTTGTCAATGCTAATTTCTGCACTGCACCCATCTCCCAGGTAGGCTAAATCAGAACTTTTGGTGGGTAAGGCCATGGACTCTATATTTTCTCATGTATCATTGTTTGAAAATAACTATAATAACCAATTAAACTATAAGCTGTTTAATGACATGAATTAGATATTTGTTTTTATATCAGGCTCTCAAAAAAGTACTGTATATGTAGAATGAATCTCTTAATTATTACTGCACTGAGTGAACAATAAGGTAAATTATAAGGTTATGATATTTAAATGATTTTATACTAGCAACTATAATTTTCTGCAAGTTTTAGGATTATTATGTAAATGTCACTTTGTGGGTTTTTGAAATATCAGAAAATTATGAAGCTTATTAAGAATATACTGTAAGACCTTGATGACTATTAAATATAAATAAAACTTAGTCTTCTTCTATTCATGAAGATTTGCTCCCCAGCATTTTTTATGTTGACAAATGCATTTTCTATGTGGCAGGGAAAGGAAGAAATCAAGGGATTTGTGTATTTGTCAGTGAATAAGCTGTACTGAGTCCTGGCAGGTGGTGCCTGACTGATGCAAATCCTGAATTTGTACTTGTGATAATATTCAAAAAGTGGGACAAAACAACCTTCCAACCTTAGAATAAAATAACAGGAGCCATGTCAATCAATAGCCTAGGACCTGGCTACCTGACATCCTGCATGATGCCCTCCTACTTTCTCTCCCTTCACTAAGTTACCATCTGGAATAGAATCCAATAGTGATTCACCAATTGACAGTTTTTGCTATGAAGGAGGAAAGAGAGGACAGATTTGATTACAACAAAAGTACCCCAAGAATGTGTCCTGCATGAGCTCTGCAGGCTGTGAAATCTTGAACTTCTATGCCCATCCTTGGCTGGCTTTTTCCATGTGACGCCATATAGAGGTATTACCACCCTTTCTCTGCTTCAGTCCTCCTCTCGCCCACCCGAGTTTCAAGTGCAATAGAAATGTGCTTAGTTGATGGTGCCAACCCCTAGTTGCACAGCCACAAAGCAGAGGGGATCCAGGCAATACATTCAATCAACCCTGAGCCCTTATTAACCACTTCAACTTTCCACCTCACCAATAATGTCATCTGTGGTAGCAAAACCAATTGCATAAATTCTTTTCTAATGGATTCTTCAGCTTCCTGTTCTCTACTGATGGCCATAGACTCTTGGGTGGGCAGAAGGAGTGGGAAGGAGTTATTGCTGAGGGTCCATGAACCTGTAACTCCTCATTATTCCATCCCACTAGGATTTAATGAATCCTTCTAATGTGTCAGACTGTGTGGAGTACTGTATGTGTAATAGGTTGAACCATAGCAACTGCCATTCTTGTAGGTAAAAAATGGTTGTATGTAAGCAATTTTCCATGATTCATCTAATACATGCCATCTTACTTCATCTTTGAAGCAACTTATGAGATATTACCACCCTCATTTTCCAGAAGAAGAAAACTGAGGCTCAGAGTGATCAAGAATACCCAGCCAGGGCCGGGCACGGTGGCTCATGCCTGTAATCCCAGCACTTTGGGAGGCCGAGACGGGCGGATCACAAGGTCAGGAGATCGAGACCATGGTGAAACCCCGTCTCTACTAAAAATACAAAAAAAAAAAAAAAATTAGCCGAGTGCGGTGGCAGGCGCCTGTAGTCCCAGCTACTCAGGAGGCTGAGGCAGGAGAATGGCGTGAACCCGGGAGGCGGAGCTTGCAGTGAGCCGAGATCGCGCCACTGCACTCCAGCCTGGGCGACAGAGCGAGACTCCGTCTCAAAAAAAAAAAAAAAAAAAAAAAAAGAATACCCAGCCAGAACGTGGAGTCTGGGACTTCTGCCTCCACTCTGTTATCCACCAGCACCCTTGGGCCCTATTGCTTGGCTAGATGGGCACTCTGCATGTATCAGGCATTGTCTGTCACCTGAGTCACTACATGTATGACATCACATGTCTATTACCAATCTCAAATATACATTAAGAAAATAAGATTTCATTAAAGTATTTTCTAAATTCATGGTAGTGGTTTTGAAATTAGGCATCTTGTCAATCAAAGAGTGTGGAGAAAAATTGTCCCAATATTTCATGGGTACACAACACTGATTCTGCCTCAATCCCAATCCCACAACTCATGAAGCCCTGATACCTTTCTTGGGGGAAGGAGTCTGGAGCTTGTCCCCTGGACCCCATTTACCAGGGTGTGTCAGCTTATGCCTCTAAGTGTCCCTCTTCCCTCTGAACTGCTTTGAGCCTCTGTGCTGATGAAAAGGTTCTGAAGATTCAGAGGGATAATTTACACCAAGAGCTGGGGTGTCGTGCTTGACCCAGTGCCTGCAGCAGAGTAAACCCTTAGGAAATGAGCAGTGTCATTATCTGGCACATTCTGATGACCCAAGAACTCAATCAGTACTTTTGAGTTGACTTGTACTATAATCGAGCTTTTCGACCCATCTTTTAGCCTTGTGGCCCATCTGTTAATTCCATCTCAGTATGTTTCTACAGTGGGTATGAACATATAGAGTGGAAAAATAGACACTGGAGACTCCAAAAAGTGTGAGGGTCGGAAGGGGGTGAGGGATAAAATATTACCTTCTGGGTACAATGTACACTATTCAGGCGATGGGTATACCAGAAGCCTATAATTCACCACTGTGCAATATATCCGTGTAACACAGCTACACTTGCACCACTAAATCCATAAAAATAAAAAATAAAAAAGTTTCTATATATTTTCTCTCTCTCTTTCATTATCTGCAATCGTGCAGAACAAACTGAATGTCACTTTGAAGTTCTCTTATTCTAATTCCCCACCTCCATTTTTTTTTCTAGATTGGGGCCATTCTATTTCCATAAAATGGCATACTTCCATGTGTCAAAAATGGCAAGAACTTATAAGTGTGCAGTAGATAGATGACAAGTGTACACTTCTGCTGTTTAACATACGTTGCTTCCGGCCGGGTGCGGTGGCTCACACCTGTAATCCCAGCACTTTGGGAGGCCGAGGCGGGCAGATCCCGAGGTCAGGAGATTGAGACCATCCTGGCTAACACAGTGAAACCCTGTGTCTACTAAAAATACAAAAAAATTAGCCGGGCGTGGTGGTGGGAACCTGTAGTCCCAGCTACTCAGGAGGCTGACGCAGGAGAATGGCGTGAACCCGGGAGGCGGAGCTTGCAGTGAGCTGAGATCGTGCCACCGCACTCCAGCCTGGGCCACAGAGCGAGACTCTGTCTCAAAACAAAACAAAACAAAACATATGTTGCTTCCAATTTTTTTTTTTTCTTGAAGGTTGAAGTTTGCTTTTATTCAACTGTTTTCACTGATGAAATATGCATCATAGCTTATCTGGTGAGGATCCCTTCTTAGGCAGATCACGAGCTTTCTGCAGGAAATACTTCCAGTTGTTTGAGGAGGGCATCAAGGTACTAATTCCGGGTCACCAAGACTGAACGCCTAAACGAGGCAACAGAGCTCATAAAATGATGGCAACTTTGTGACTGTTGGCTTGCAGGCTCAGAGTGGTTTTCCTTTAGGGTGGGTAGAAGGAAGTATTGATTATTGGGTTTCAGTTTCTTCCATTTAAGGAAAAATGGGAAGTGATGTGAAGTAACTCACAGGTATTGAGAGTGTACACGAATGATGGCCTTCAGTAGGTTTTATAATACAATGGCATTTGAATTGGATGTGCTGGCATTGAATCACCCAAAATATGTATTTATGCATTAGATTTGTTCAAAATTCATGGTGCAGTTTTATTTTTAACAAGAGTCAGGAAAAAATAAATGGCGATTCTGATTTTTGTCCTTAGGTTACTCATGACAGTGATTCAGTGTGGCCCTGTACTAATGGAATTCATGTAAGATGTAAACACACTTGGAAACCAGTTTGAAAGAAGTCATTTATTGAGGCAAAACAAAAACAAAAACAAAAACAAAAACAAAAAACTCCTTGAATATACAGGAGTCATTACATTGCCATTATCTTCAACAAAGATTTATTGAGCACCTACTATGTGCATAGTTATGATTCAAGTAACCCTGATACCAGTTTAGCAATAGAGTGATTTCATTAGAATGTTAAAATGAAGTTCCATTTGTGAAATATATTCATTATGTATACTTCAAAGTGTATTATTTGTACCTGCTTATAGGTTATTGGCCATTATATATGTATTTATGTGTTTGATTATGCTTCATATATTGAAAATGTTTCAAATAGCCATGTAAGAATAAATTTCCTGTCAAGCAAATTGGAATTTTTCTTGAGTTCTCTCTGCTCTATGAGTTTTGTGCAGCACTTGCACACAAATACTTAATGTTTTTCTTCAGAAAGTTTATGTCCACGAGAGAATTGTCTCATGGCTTTAAATACAGTTGAAACTCAAGCATGATAATGCCTTAGACATCTGTAATTTACATTTTAAAGGGCTTTGCCATACATTAATCAGTTCATCATGTAATGTCATTTATTGTACTTTTGCCAAATGACAGGCATTATACTAGCTACCTCATTTAATCTTTCCCACTATGCCAAAAGGAAGATACTATTCTTATCCCATTTTGCAGATGAGGAAACTGGAGGACCTAGTTACTAAGTGGCATTGGCAGGGTTTGAACTTGGGCATTTTGCCTCTACAGCTTGCGCTTTTAATCATTACATACAATTCTTCCAACTTGGGCTTGTTTTAAAAATTGGCACTGAATGTGGTTGACTCCTTCGAGGGTGAAGGTAGAGTGCAGAGGAATATAGGAACAAAAAATAATTGAGCAAACAGTTGGTTTATCTGTTGAATGTGGTTGAATTAATGGATCAATGGAGCAATACAGCCGTATCAGCCATGACCATGATTCCTTGGATTTACTCCTCTCTCCTGGCTTCAGGCTGTTCCCAACCTTTGCCTGGTTAATTCCTTCTCATCCTACAATTTTTCCCTTGCACTGGCCATTTCTACATGCTCCCACATCACCCTGGCTTCCTGCCCAACACCCAGCCAATCTATGCAATTCATTTATTGTATAGTCTGAACTTGGTACAGGGATGAACAACACATGGTTTTGTTTTATTTATTTTAGTTATCACCTTAATCATTTTTTTCTTAACTCTATCAGTTTCATCCCTTAATTACATCTCAGGCAGATTTCTTAGGTCTCTAATCCTTTTCAGTTATTAAAAATCCATAACAGTTCAATTTAAAACGTGTTCTCTACTCTCCTCCACCCAACCCTCATCCCCAGCTGGGGCCTGAGGTTTTCAATAGGGGCCCCTCCTCTTTCACATCTCTTCCCCTGTCCTCTGGCCCTAGCTCCATTGGGTTGGGGAGGGAGAAAAGGGCTAGGAAAGCAATGAGGCTCTCCTGAAGTTTTGGAATTTCTGGCTCCAGCTGAAGTTCGTCTCTGGGCTAATGCTGGTTCCACTGGCTAATGCTAGTGTTAACACACACACACACAGACACACACACACAACTGTAGGCTCTCTCTAGTGCTGTGAATTCTTTAGCAGACTCTGACCCCACTGTGCAGTTTTCTTTATGGGAGATCATCTCTTTGTGACCTCTTAGAACCCTCTTTCAGCTCCCTCCTCTGTGGAACACCCCACAGCCTCCTGCTGTATGTGAAAGTGGCCTGGGTGGCCAGGCCAGCCCCCAGCATGGCACATGTGCAACATGGTTCAGGTGGGACCCCTTCCTGGATGCCATGCAAGGAAGAGTCATGTATCTTCGGTGCACACAATAGTGGGGAACCTGCCTTGCTGTTGTCTTCCCAGTTCTTTTCTCTCCTACCTCCAGCCCTCCGAGGGCAGATCAGCAGCCCTTTGCCTAAGCAGATGCCCAGCCCAGGTGTGGAGATGCCTGTTTCCCAACATCTAGGAGACATTCTCATGGAATCCCTGCTTACTTCTGGAGGGAGAAGTCATGGTACTCACCCCTCCCTGCGTAAATTCCCAGGGTCTTTCTCAGCCTTCTCTACTCTCAGTAATCTTTTCTTTTGTAAAACTAGATTGGATGATTCTTAATAAGCCCTGAGGACTTATCTGGTCCACTTTCAGCTGTGTGTGTGTATGTGTGGCTTATCTTTGTCCTTAGATTTGAGTCCCAGGAAAAAGGTCACTTTAAATATCCTGTTACTTTGACAATTACTTATTTATTATACATATTCCCACTAGACCAAGTGCAGTACTCTGTCTTAATCTCATTTACTCTCTGATTCTTCTTGAGTTGCTGCAGGTGATAAACATCCTGATGGGACTGAGCTTCACTAACAGGAGGACAACACTGATTGCAGTATCAGGATGATATAGTTTGAGCCAGATTATAGAGCTCATCAACTGATCCACATCTTAAATGCTCCATTTTTGGCATAAGGTGTTTGTAAATAATATGCAGGGCATTTATAAATATGATGGGATACTTAATACCACAATTAACTGTAAGTTAATTGCTGGGATAGAGTAAAATACAGAAAATGAATACATAAAATCAATATGTTACCATAAATTAAAATATTTAATAGCTTCAATTTCTACTCATGTCAAAATTCCTGTAATTATGTTTAATATCCTTTCCCTTTTTCTGCCCACATTCTGGGAACTGTCCTATTAATAATGAAATGAGAGCTAGATAAAAAGATAAGCAAGGGAATCAAAAGGGTTGCTTATTCTTTTCTTGATTAATCAAGCAATCGTTAGTTATATTTGAAGAATATAATACTATCTCTTTAATAACAAAAAAATTAGATATATGTGTGGCAAATCAATATATGCAAAAACTTCTTAAATAGGAAAGAGTTTAGACTTCACACTTAAAATTAAAGTTCACTGCATCACACACCGGTCCTATTGTGGGGAGGGGGTAGGGGGAAGGGATAGCGTTAGGAGATATACCTAATGTAAATGATGAGTTAATGGGTGCAGCACACCAACATGGCACATGTATACATATGTAACAAACCTGCACATTGTGCACATGTACCCTAGAACTTAAAGTATAATAAAAAAAGATTAAAGTTCACTGAATTTAAATTATAGTAGGAAAGAAGATTAATACCTATTAATATTTTGTGAAAGTTTTCAGAACTTAAACGTAGCATGGTGGTTTTCCTACTATGCCATTGGGTCCTCATTCACAATGAGGCACCGTTTTCTCATCCCTGTTCCATCTCCCTCCCCCAGGATGCTTCTCTTTTTTTCCAAAGTCATCAATGTGAGTTAACCATGGTGAATTTCACTAATAAACAAGTAAGCTGTGGGCTGGGATCAATAATGGAACAGTGTCAATGTTGGTAATCATCCCAGAGTATTTCTCTCTGGTTGTATAACGTTTCTGGTGATGTCGGAGAAATGCCTGTTTCTCTGCCTCAATCTCTGAAGAGAATCCTTCTATCAATACAATTTTTCTGTTTTTAAAAGTTTTATTCTTCTCGACATCTAAATTTAAGGAACATCAACTTAATTATATTTTATGTTTATTAATGTGATTTTAAAAAGCAGAGAAGACTCTTCATTTAAAAAATCATAAACTTAGTTAATTTATTTTAGAAAATGTTATTTAAATTATGAAAGATTTCAAGTATCCCCACATGAATAGTTGTTAATATAAAGTAGATATATATATATACCACACATATTTATTAAGTCTTAACATGATTCCATATTTGCTTTAGATATTTTTTGGTGATATAAAACATTGAGGCAATTAATTGCCCTTACAAACTTCTCCTTGATCTCATTTTTTCTCCCACTATTATGATGAATTCAATATTTATCCTTCCCAGGTATGGTTTTATACTTTTACTATAATATAATTATAAAATATATGATAGTGTATGATATAGTTTTTTTTAATTTAAAACTTTTTATTAGTGGCATAATACTATACTTATTCTTTAGCTGTTTTTTGACTCAACATTATGGTGTTGAAAATTATTCATGTTGATGGATATAACTTTAGTGCATTCAGCCTTAAATGCATTTAGTGTGCCCTTGAATAAATGTACACTATTTTATTTATTCATTCTCCTGTTGATGGATGTTTGGATTGTTTCCAATTTGTTCTTATACCAATAATACTGAATTGATTACACCTGCTTTTAAAAATCATAAGAGGTTTAACTGACTCACAGTTCTGCAGGGCTGGGGAGGCCTCAGGAAACTTACAATCATGGCAGAAGGGGAAGCAAACATGTTCTTCACATGGTGGCAGGAAGGGAGAAGTGCACAGCAATGGGGGGAAAAGCCCCTTATAAAATGATCAGATCGCGTGAGAATTCACTCACTATCAGCACGGAGGAAACTGCCTCCATGATTCAATTACCTGCCACTGGGTCCCTTCTACCACATGTAGGGATTACAGGAACTAAAATTCAAGATGAGATTTGGGAGGACATAGCCAAACCATGTAATTCCACCCCTTACCCCTCCCAAATCTCATGTCCTCACACTTCAAAACACAATCATGCTGTCCCAACTGTCCCCCAAAGTCTAACTCATTCCAGCATTAACCCAAAAGTCTGAGTCCAAAGAGTCATCTGAGAAAAGGCAAGCCCCTTCCACCTATGAGCCTGTAAAATCAAAAGCAAGTTAGTTACTTCCTAGATACAATGAAGGTAGAGGTATTGGGTAAATACACCCATTCCAGATAGGAAAAATTGGCCAAAACAAAGAGGTTACAGGCCCCATGCAAGTCCAAAATCCAACAGGGCAGTCATTAAACCTTAAAGTTCCAAAATGATCTCCTTTGACTCCATGTCTCATATCCAGGTCATGCTAATGTGAGAGGTTGGCTCCCATGGCCTTGGGAAGCTCTGCCTCTGTGGCTGTGCAGGGTATACCCACCTCCCAGCTGCTTTCATGGCTGACGTTGAGTGTCTGTGACATTTCCAGGTGCACGGTGCAAGCTGTTGGTGAATCTACCATTCTGGGGTCTGGAGGACAGTGGCCCTCTTCTCACAGCTCCATTAGGCATTGCCCCAGTGGAGACTCTGTGTGGGGGCACTGAACCCACATTTCCCTTCTGCAGTGCCCTAGCAGAGGTTCTCCATGAGAGCTCTGCCCCTGCAGCAAACTTCTGCCTGGATATCCAGGCATTTCTATACTTCCTCTTAAATTTAAGTGAAGGTTCCTAAATATTAATTCTTGACTTCTGTGCACCCACAGGCTCAACACCATGTGAAAGCTGCCAATGCTTGGGGTTTGCATCCTCTGAAGCCATGGGCTGAGCTGTACCTTGGCCCCTTTTAGCCATGGCTGGAGCATCTGGGACTCAGGGCACCAAGTTCCTAGGTTGCACATAGCATGGAGGCCCTAGGCTCAGCCCATGAAACCATTATTTTCCTCCCAGTCCTCTGGACCTGTGATGGGAGGGGGTGCCATCAAGGTCTCTGACATGTCCTGGAGACATTTTCCCCATTGTCTTGGTGATTAACATTGGGATCCTCATTATTTATGCAAATTTTTGAAGCTGGCTTGAATTTCTCTCCAGAAAACTTTTTTTTTCTTTTCTATTGTATTGTCAGGCTGCAAAATTTCCAAACTTTTATGCTCTGTTTTTTCCTGAACATTTTACTGCTTAGAAATTTCTTCCGTCAGATACCCTAAATCATCTCTGTCAAGTTCAGAGTTCCACAGATCTCTAGGGCAGGGGCAAAATGCCACCAGTCTCTTTACTAAAGCATAACATGAGTCACCTTTGCTCCAGTTCCTAACAAGTTCCTCATCTCCATCTGAGACCACCTCAGCCTGGATTTCATTGTCCACATCACTATCAGCATTTTGGTCAAAGCCATTTAACAATTCTTTAGGAAATTCCAAACTTTTCCTGTCTTCTTCTGATCCCTTCAAACTGTTCCAACCTCTGCCTGTGTCTTCCACATTTTCAGGTATCTTTATAGCAGCACCCTACTCTCTGCAGTATTAGTCTGTTCTCATGCTGCTAATAAAGACATGCACAAGACTGGGTAATTTATAAAGGAAAGAGGTTTAATTGATTCACGGTTCAACATGGTTGGGGAGACCTCGGGAAACTTACAATCATGGCGGAAGGGGAAGAAAACACATCATTCTTCACATGATGGCAGGAAGGAGAATGAGAACCCAGCAAAAGGGGAAGTTCCTTATAAAACCATCGGATCTCATGAGAACTTACTATCACAAGAAGAGCATTGAGGAAACCAACCCCATGATTATATTAGCTACCACCAGGTCCTCCCACCACATGTGGGAATTATGGGAGCCACAATTCAAGATGAGATTATCATTATCTTATTAACTTATCAAGAAACTAGTAAGAAAAGGTATGGGATTTTCAAACATTAAGGCATGCCAGATTTTTTAGGATTACAGCTGGCTGCATATTATGGCCTGTTCTTGTACATTTTTTTTTTTTTTTTTTTTTTGAGACGGAGTCTGGCTCTGTCACCCAGGCTGGAGTACAGTGGCCGGATCTCAGCTCACTGCAAGCTCTGCCTCCCGGGTTTATGCCATTCTCCTGCCTCAGCCTCCCGAGTAGCTGGGACTACAGGCGCCCGCCACCTCGCCCGGCTAGTTTTTTGTATTTTTTAGTAGAGACGGGGTTTCACCGTGTTAGCCAGGATGGTCTCGATCTCCTGACCTCGTGATCCGCCCATCTTGGCCTCCCAAAGTGCTAGGATTACAGGCTTGAGCCACCACGCCCGGCCTCTTGTACATATTTTTAAACTGATGGGCAAAATCACATAAACAAAAATTCAGAGTTCAGTGATCATCATTCAAACTCTCAAAAACCCTGCAACTATAGACTTAATATGTAGAGCCTTCTAAGTTCTTTGTCTACCTCTCTGTTTTTTTACCTGTCTACTTTGAATATGTTGACTTTTTTAATGGTGAGAGAAAACTCACTGCTTATGGTACTCCAGCCAAGATAAAATAAAAATCTTAAAGGGCTTCCAAATCAATGGCTTTACAAATTACAAAAGTTCCATGGTAACCAACAACTTAAAGACACCTTTAAGAAATATAAATTTAGGTTTGCTTGACTAACGATTGCCTTGCCTCGGATGATGGCTAATAAAAAAGAACTAGATAAATGTTTATAAAAGTTAGGGTCTCAGATCAAGTTGGTCAAAATATTGAAGTCAGAGCAATAATATAAAGTATGTCTATCTGGCATAAAAATTTCACTATATATGCCATGCAGGAAGCAAAAGGAAAAAGCCAGAAAACAAACAAAAACTGCTACAAAATTTTCCCCTGCCTGCCACAGAAACTGCTTTACCCAAAATTTTGCTCTACAGCCTTCATTAGATTACCTATCAGGACAAATAAAGTTTAGCCATGTGATGCACAGTGGCTAACGCCTGTAATCCCATACTTTGGGAGGCCGAGGTGGGTGGATCACTTGAGGTCAGGAGTTCAAGACCAGACTGGCCAACATGGAGAAACCTTATCTCTACTAAAAATACAAAAATTGTGGTGTCATGTGCCTGTAATCCCAGCTACTCAGGAGGCTGTCAGGAGAATTGACTGAAACTGAGAGGTAGAGGTTGCAGTGAACAGGGATCAGGCCACTGCACTGCAGCCTGGGTGACAGAGCCAGACTCTGTTTCAAAAAAATAAAATAAAATAAATAAAATAAAATAGTTAAACATATGAACAAGTCTCAATTTTGTGAGAAATATAATTTGGATCCAATTGTTTTTTGTAAACTGGTGAGTTTATATTACTATATTATGACAAAATTCTGAAAGGAAAGCCATAAGATCTTTGTGTGTTTATATATATTTAGGTATGTTTATGCATATGTACATGTATTATATTGTATGTTGTTTCTACATGATAAAATCTGGTATAGTCAGCCAAAAAGGCCTTAAGAAGTTTTATTCAGATTGGCTTAAGTAAACGAACACTCATATAGAACATAAAATATATAGTAATTAACCCAAATGCTTTTTGGTTCATGTGACTTAAGTAAATCTACAATAAATAACTGGTTTAAAAGTTATTGGTAAAATAAAAATTAGGTCTGTGGGTTTGATGGAGAACCTCATGAGGCTATCAAACATCACTTGAGTCATGTGTCTAGAACAGTGTTCTGACAAAATACCCATATATTGAACTTTAAGGTTCTTACTTAGGTGAGCAATTGATTTGGCACAGAGTAGACACCTTAGAAATCTTTACTAAGACAGAGTTCTCACACAGCTGCAAGAAGTTTAGCCAACCTCATTTTTAAACAAAAAATGCCAGCAGAGAGGCATTTGAGCAACAGGCACAGGGTGCTCAGTGCTTTGCTAATAGCATTGAATGTCCTGATTTTGACAATATTCTGTGTTTACCTAAGTTCTCAGGCAACGCAGACTGAAGTATGGAAGTTGAAGGGGTCCAGAATAAGCCATTGTGTCATTAATTATTTGGGCCTGAAGACATTTGAGTTCCTGAAATCTCTTATTTGTCTAAAAGCAGAACCCCAACAAAAAAACTCAGTTGCCATAAATCCCCTCCCCAAGAGTGACTTAGATGGAGATGAGAAATTGGCACCACACCCAAGTAGACGTTGTCATCAAACTATCATTTCACCCATCTACTCTCCTAAGGGCCCATTTATATTTCAAAAAAATCATTTGTTTTTCCTTAAGTGCCCTTTCCCCAAACCCTTTCTAAGAAGTTATTGGTTCTCCCAGAAGTGTCCTCTGACCCTCCTCATCAGATGGTATATAAGGGCTGGGCATGGTGGCTCACATCTGAATCCCAGGACTTTGGGAGGCTGAGATGGGTGTGTTGGTTGAGCTAAGGAGTTTGAGACCAGCCTGGGAAACATAGTGAAACTTTGTCTCTGCAAAATATACAAAAATTAGCTGGCTGTGGTGGCCTGCACTTGCAGTCTCAGCTACTTGGGAGGCTGAGGTGCATGAATCACTTGAGCCCAAGATTGCACCACTGCACTCCAGCCTGGGTGACAGAGTGAGACCCTGTCTCAAAAATAAATAAATAAAAGATGTTAATTTAGTCCAAAATTCTAATCACCTCCTTGACTCACATTTCCTTGTGAATTCCCATGCCTACCAACATCATTAAATGTTTCTTTTTCTTGCTAATCTGTCCTTTATCAGTTTAATTTGCAGGCCTCCAAGTAAAAAACCTAAGAGGGTAGAGGAACCTTTTTCATCTCTGAAGAAACGAAGGCGCTTGATGTTTGAAGCTAACTTTCAAATGATTCAGAGAGAAAGATAATAGAGCAAATGTTGCAAACCATTGACAATAGTTGAATCTGGGCAAAGGTTATAAGTAAGTTCTTTGTACTCTTCTTGAAATTTTTATTTGAAATTGTTTCAAAGTAAAATTATTTTTAAAATAAAAAAGAGAATTGTCTTCAGAATTGTCAGCATACATTTTTGCCTGGATTTACTGGTCAGTCAATTTTATATTTGTCTCTGTTAGATGTTTTAAGATGTCAGGGTTTGACAAAAAAATAATAAAACTATGAACCTACCCTAAAAGAGAATGATCTTTGTTTGTATAATTCTTTAATACATAAGACTAATTTAATATTGTTGGTATAAGGAAAACAACTGTATCTTCTAAATTATTGACAAAATACCTATATATTTAACTTTAAGTTTCTTACTTAGGTGAACAATTGATATTCATAAGCTATAAAAATGGTTAATGGGAAATAACTTGAAATGATGATTAGCTTGTCTAATATCTCAGTTTTCATATGTAATCTAGGTAAGCTGTTAAAAATTAAATAAATTAGATAAATGTAAATGGCATGAATACCTATAGCTTTTCATATAATTTAAAATATTAAAGTTATGTTAAATTAAATAATAGATACCATTAACTGCCTGGGTCATTTCCAGATCAGATAAAAATAACTAAAATGAATTACTGAACACAAATATGTTTGTTCTGGGCTTCTTACATTTTATAAAAAGATTATATTTGCATCTATTAATACACATAAAAATAATGCTCTGGGAAAACATGTTTTTAAAATTTATGAAGTGGTTCTTATCTATAAAATACTACTATGTGACAAACAGTTCTAAATTGCTTGCTAAAAATTAAGGCTCCTAAGTGCTAAAGTTCTAATTAATATATATATAACACTCTATATAAAATATATCCCAAAAGATGTTTTTGATAACAAACACTATAAGAGGGGCATGAAATATGTTCTTTATTGAAAAAAATAAATATTTTTCAAATCTGGAGGTTATTTAAAAGTTTCTTCAAAATATGGATTTTTAAAAAAATAAACAAAATAGGAACCAGTAAGTAGGAAAGATATGAAGAAAGTTATGGGTATAAAGATGTATTTTTGGTATGGAAGGTAAAAAAGAAAAGAAAATCATTTTATAGGAGAAGAAAATTTTGCATAATAAGTTTTTGTTCTAATGTCGAATGACTGATTATTTAAAAAAAGAGGAAATATAGGACAAAGCAGGAAGTCCAAGCATGTTGTTGAGGTCTGAGTATCATAAAAAGGTTCATGAAGGAAACTTTGTGTAAGGAATTGTGTGTGTGATTAAGTTGGCTACAATTATAAGGGAATTATTTATGTCTTTCTAAAGACAGTTTTGATATTAAAAATACACTAATACAAAAATAAAAATTTGGTGCTTTATGTTAGAATAGTTTTTTTTTTTTTTAAGTATTGATGTGCTATTAGTAAGATTGCAAGAGATTTTTAAATTCTGAAATATGTGTGTGTGTGTGTGTGTGTTTTGAAATGGAGTCTCACTCACTGCCACCCAGGCTGGAGTGCAGTGGCACAATCTTGGCTCACTGCAACCTCTACCTCCTAGGTTCAAGTGATTCTCTTGCCTCAGCTTCCTGAGTAGCTGGGATTACAGTCACCCATCACCATGCCCTACTGATTTTTATTTTTGTAATTTTAACAGAGATGGGTTTCACAATGTTGGCCAGGCTGGCCTTGAACTTCTGACCTCAAATGATCCACCTGCCTTGGCCTCCCAAAGTGCTGGGATTATGAGCGTAAGCCACTGTGCCTGGCTGCTGAAATGTGTTTCTTTAACAGCCATCTTCTAAACTGCAGAGTTTCTATTTCTGCCACATTTCCTGAGATCTTATTTGATTTCCGTAGTTTCAGGTTGGAAATGCTGTCTTTTCCATTTAGAATGGTAATTTAGTTTTTCAAGGTAAAATTTTTCTTTTAGAGACTTCTCACATTCATATCTCAGGGGTTCACTTGCTGTACCTTGCTGCACATGATTTGCAGGGCATGCATCATTGCCTTCAGCTCTGCTTTCTCCCCTTAAAAGGCATATCTTTTTGATTGGCTAGGGTGATAATTCTCACTTTCAATCTTTTTATCAGTTTCTGTATCTTTTTCTCTGGTTCTAACTCTGCTGTTATGGCCTGATGCTACATTTTTTTTTTGTTTTTTTAAATAGAGATAGAGTCTCTCTCTGTTGCCAGGCTAGAGTGCGGCTCACTGTAACCTCAAACTCCTGAGCTCAAGCAATCCTCCCACCTCACCCTCTTCAGCAGCTAGGACTAGAGTGCTTTCCACCACGCTCAACTCGTGTTTTAAAAATACGTTGTAGAGATGGAGTCTCACTCCATTGTCCAGGCTGGTCTCAAACTCCTGGCCTCAAGTGATCCTTCTGCCTTGGCCACCCAAAACATTGGGATTCTAGGCATGAGCCACTGTGCCCAACCCTGAAATGTTTATATTGAAGGCCTAGAAAAACAATGTCTTCCTCTCATATAACTTGCTTCTTTACTGTTGGCTTTTCTTCCTGTGACTGAATTGTAATCATGAAACTTCCCATGTTGTTGCTAAGAGTCTTATATTCCCCTACTCAAGGTAAGTTTTCTTATTTACATTCCTGCACCCTAATTACTTAATCACCTTCTAAAGGGTCTACCCCTTAATACTATCGCATTGGCATTAAGTTTTAATACATGTATTTTAGGAAACACATTCAGACTGTATCACAGGCATTTTCTCAAAAATGAGTGAAGTGAGAGTTTCACTTCAAGGAAAATTGGCAGTGTTTGTTTCCAGTGGTAAAATTTGAGCTCTCAAGAAAAAAATTAGAGTTTTGGTAAAACCTGCCACCATAGACTGATGGCTTCCTAGTACTTAACGACTTTTTCAGATGAGATCAGTGATAATATTAACAAAGAATATTACTTTCTGATATTATATGATAAAGTATGTCCACACTTGGAGGATTTGTGTAACTCCATAAACCAATATTTCCTAAATGACCAGTCCATGTGGGTAAAAGATCGATTCCAAATACAAGACTAAATTTTCTTCATCTACTTCAACCAAAACAACATAATTTCATAGACTAGATGCAGGAGCAGATCTGATAATTCAGCTATATTTTATATATATATATATATTTATTTATTTATACTTTAAGTTCTAGGGTACATGTGCACAACGTGCAGGTTTGTTACATATGTATACATGTGCCATGTTGGTGTGCTGTATCCTTTAACTCGTCATTTACATTAGGTATATCTCCTAATGCTATCCCTGCCCCCTCCCCCCACCCCATGACAGGCCCCGGTGTGTGATGTTCCTCTTCCTGTGTCCAAGTGTTCTCATTGCTCAGTTCCCACCTATGAGTGAGAACATGCAGTGTTTGGTTTTTTGTCCTTGTGATAGTTTGCTGAGAATGATGGCTTCCAGCTGCATCCATGTCCCTACAAAGGATATGAACTCATCCTTTTTTATGGCTGCACAGTATTCCATGGTGTATATATGCCACATTTTCTTAATTCGGTCTATCATTGATGGACATTTGGGTTGGTTCCAAGTCTCTGCTACTGTGAATAGTGCCACAATAAACATATATGTGCATGTGTTTTTATAGCAGCATGCTTTATAATCCTTTGGATATATACCCAGTAATGGGATGGCTGGGTCAAATGGTATTTCTAGTTCTAGATCCTTGAGGAATCGCCACACTGTCTTCCACAATGGTTGAACTAGTTTACAGTCTCACCAACAGTGTGAAAGTGTTCCTATTTTTCCACATCCGCTCCAGCACCTGTTGTTTCCTGACTTTTTAATGATCGCCATTCTAATTGGTATGAGATGGTATATCTTTGTGGTTTTGATTTGCATTTCTCTGATGGCCAGTGATGATGAGCGTTTTTTCATGTGTCTGTTGGCTGCATAAATGTCTTCTTTTAAGAAGTGTCTGTTCATATCCTTTGTCCACTTTTTGATGAGGTTGTTTGATTTTTTCTTGTAAATTTGTTTGTGTTCTTTGTAGGTTCTGGATATTAGCCCTTTGTCAGATGAGTAGATTGCAAAAATTTTCTCCCATTCTGTAGGTTGCCTGTTCACTCTGATGGTAGTTTCTTTTGCTGTGCAGAAGTTCTTTAGTTTAATTAGATCCCATTTGTCAATTTTTGCTTTTGTTGCTATTGCTTTTGGTGTTTTAGTCATGAAGTACTTGCCCATGCCTTTGTCCTGAATGGTATTGCCCAGGTTTTCTTCTAGGGTTTTTATGGTTTTAGGTCTAACATTTAAGTCTTTAATCTATCTCGAATTAATTTTTGTATAAAGTGTAAGGAAGGGATCCAGTTTCAGCTTTCTACATATGGCTAGCCAGTTTTCCCAGCACCATTTATTAAATAGGGAATCCTTTCCCCATTTCTTGTTTTTGTCAGGTTTATCAAAGATGAGATGGTTGTAGAGGTGTGGTATTATTTCTGAGGACTCTGTTCTGTTCCATTGGTCTATATCTCTGTTTTGGTACCAGTACCATGCTGTTTTGGTTACTGTAGCCTTGTAGTATACTTTGAAGTCAGGTAGCGTGATACCTCCAGCTTTGCTGTTTTGGTTTAGGATTGTCTTGGCAATGTGGGCTCTTTTTTGATTCCATATGAACTTTAAAGTAGTTTTTTCCAATTCTGTGAAGAAAGTTATTGGTAGCTTAATGGGGATGGCATTTAATCTATATATTACCTTGGGCAGTATGGCCATTTTCACGATATTGATTCTTCCTGTTCATGAGCGTGGAATGTTCTTCCATTTGTCTGTGTCCTCTTTTATTTCGATGAGTAGTGGTTTGTAGTTCTCCTTGAAGAGGTCCTTCACATCCCTTGTAAGTTGGATTCCTAGGTGTTTTATTCTCTTTGAACCAATTGTGAATGGGAGTTCATTCATGATTTGGCTCTCTGTTAGTCTGTTACTGGTGTATAGGAATGCTTGTGATTTTTGCACATTGATTTTGTATCCTGAGAATTTGCTGAAGTTACTTATCAGGTTAAGGAGATTTTGGGCTGAGATGATGAGGTTTTCTAAATATACAATCATGTCATTGGGACAATTTGACTTCCTCTTTTCCTAATTGAATACCCTTTATTTCTTTCTCTTGCCTGATTGCCCTGGCCAGAACTTCCAACACTATGTTGAATAGGAATGGTGAGAGAGGACATCCCTGTCTTGTGCTAGTTTTCAAAGGGAATGCTCCAGTTTTTGCCCATTCAGTATGATATTGGCTGTGGGGTTGTCATAAATAGCTCTTATTATTTTGAGATACGTCCCATCAATACCTAATTTATTGAGCGTTTTTAGCATGAAGGGTTGTTGAATTTTATCGAAGGCCTTTTCTGCATCTATTGAGATAATCATGTGGTTTTTGTTTTTGGTTCTGTTTATATGCTGGATTACGTTTATTGATTTGCATATGTTGAACCAGCCTTGCATCCCAGGGATGAAGCCCACTTGATCATGATGGATAAGCTTTTTGATGCGCTGCTGGATTCGGTTTGCCAGTATTTTATTGAGGATTTTTGCATCGATGTTCATCAGGGATATTGGTCTAAAATCCTCTTTTTTTGTTGTGTCTCTGTCACGCTGTGGTATCAGGATGATGCTGGCCTCATGAAATGAGTTAGAGAGGATTCCCTCTTTTTCTATTGATTGGAATAGTTTCAGAAGAAATGGTACCAGCTCCTCCTTGTACCTCTGGTAGAATTCGGCTATGATTCTGTCTGGTTCTGGACTGTTTTTGGTTGGTAGGCTATTAATTATCGCCTCAATTTCAGAGTCTGTTATCGGTCTATTCAGGGATTCACCTTCTTCCTGGTTTAGTCTTGGGAGAGTGTATGTGTCCACTTACTTATCCATTTCTTCTAGATTTTCTAGTTTATTTGCATAGAGGTGTTTATAGTATTCTCTGATGTTAGTTTGTATTTCTGTGGGATTGGTGGTGATATCCCATTTATCATTTTTTATTGCATCTGCTTGATTCTTCTCTCTTTTCTTCTTTATTAGTCTTGCCAGTGATCTATCAATTTTGTTGATCTTTTCAAAACACCAGATCCTGGAATCATTGATTTTTTGAAGGGTTTTTTGTGTCTCTATCTCCTTCAGTTCTGCTCTGATCTTCATCATTTCTTGCCTTCTGCTCGCTTTTGAATGTGTTTGCTCTTGCTTCCCTAGTTCTTTTAATTGTGATGTTAGGGTGTCAATTTTAGATCTTTTCTGCTTTCTCTTGTGGGCATTTAGTGCTATAAATTTCCCTCTACACACTACTTTAAATGTGTCCCAGAGATTCTGATATGTTGTGTCTTTGTTCTCATTGGTTTCAAAGAACATCTTTATTTCTGCCTTCATTTCGTTATGTACCCAGTAGTCATTCAGGAGCAGGTTGTTCACTTTCCATGTAGTTGAGCGGTTTTGGGTGAGTTTTTTAGTCCCGAGTTCTAGTTTGATTGCACTGTGGTCTGAGAGACAGTTTGTTATAATTTCTGTTCTTTTACATTTGCCAAGGAGTGCTTTACTTCCAACTATGTGTCAGTTTTAGAGTAAGTGTGATGTGGTGCTGAGAAGAGTGTCTATTCTGTTGATTTGGGGTGGAGAGTTCTGTTGATGTCTATTAGGTCCGCTTGGTGCAGAGCTGAGTTCAATTCCTGGATATCCTTGTTAACTTTTTGTCTTGTTGATCTGTCTAATATTGACAGTGGGGTGTTAAAGTCTCCCATTATTATTGTGTGGGAGTCTAAGGCTCTTTGTAGGTCTCTAATCAGGTATATTTAATTAAGCCAGATTTAAAGAGGTTTGCAAAAATCTCACTAAATTTTTTGGTTTTGAAAAATATAGTTATTTGTCATAAAAATGTTATTTATCTTAACATGTAATAGGTATATTACTGGTATTTTCAAGTTCATTAATATTTTAAAATTTCTCATTCCTATTTTCTAATATTGCAATATTAGATATAACCCACACAAATAAAAGCTCTTTGGGACTCTCAATAATTTTTAAGAATGTAAAAGATTCCTGAGATAAAAAAGATTCGGAACTACTGTTTTAGGGAATAGCCATAGGAGTGGAATTGCTGGGCCGTGGATGTAGATATGCTCAAATTGCTCTTTGAATATTGATAGTATACATTCTCACTTATAGAATAGGAGAGCTTTATTTTTCCATTTCCTCACCAGAATTTTGTTTGTCTGACTATGAAATGTTTGCCAATTATATGTGTGTGAAATAATACCTTGTTTTAATGTATGTCTCCCTGATTGCTAGTGAGTTTAGCGTCATTACACATATTTATTGAACTTTTGGTTGTCTTCTTCTACGAATTAACTATTCCTATTATTTGCTTATTCACTGTTCCTCACATTCCATTAGGTTGCCTTTTTTTTTTCTTTCTGGAAAAGGCCTTCTTAGGAGTTCTTTATATTTTTTCATTTATAATTATTTGTCAATTGTATGTTGCAAATATTTTCTCTCAGATGGCAGCTTGTTATTTAATATGTTTTTTTGTTGAACTGACATTTTTATTTCAATATGATCTGATATGAATCTTTTCTTTTTTAATTTCATGTTTTTTATCTTGTCTAAGAAATTCTTTTCTACTCCAAGTCCACATATGTGTATTTCTATATTTTCTTCTAAAACTTTTTGGAGTTTTGCTTTTCCCATTTAGATCTGTAATCATCTTGAATTGAACTTAGTGTTTAGTGTGAGCTGTGGATTGACTTATTATCCTTCCAGTTATAATCAATTATCCCAGTACCTTTTAGTAACTAGTTTGTCCTTCCTTCATTGAGTTGTGCTACCACCTCTGCAATAATCCGGTTTCCACATAGGCATGTTTCTCTACCTAGGCTCTTTATTCTTTTCCATAAGATCACTTGTCTGTTCCTACACAAATATCCAAGTTTCCTAATCATTATGGTTTTGTAATAATTCTGGATATATGGTAACGAAGTCTCCCAACTTTGATAGCCTTCAACATTCTCTTGCCTATTTTAGGCCTTTCGGTTTTCTCCAGAAACAAAAATAAGCATCTTCTATAGTGTTCCATGATAAACCTCGCTTGGTACTTTAATTTTGAATTTATAGACTTATTTGGAGGAAAATAGAAATAACTGATATATTTAATCTTGAAATCCTTCAGGTTTTTTTTTTTGAGATAGAGTTTCTCTTTGTCACCCTTGCTGGAGTGCAGTGGTGAGATCTCGGCTCATTGCAACCTCTGCCTCCCAGGTTCAAGAAATTCTCCTGCCTCAGCCTCTACACTAGATGAGATTACAGGTGCCCGCCATCACGCATGGCTAATTTTTGTATTTTTAGTAGAGATTGGGTTTCACCATGTTGGCCAAGCTGGCCTTGAACTCCCAGCCTCAGGTGATCCACATACCTTGGTCTCCCAAAGTGCTGGGATTGCTGGTGTGAGCCACTGAGCCTGGCTGATAATCACATCACCTGTGAATAAACTTGATACAGTTTATGGCTTTACTAAAATTCTGCGACCTTTAGTATAATGGTGGATGGAAGTGTTGATAACCACTTTTGTGTCATTTTTGATTTTGGTAGAAATGTGTATTAAAGTCTTACCGTTAGGTATAATGCTTGTGTAACTTCCCAGTAAAGTGTATCTGCTAGAAAAACAACTTACTTATTTTTAGTTTGCTAAGCATGTTTGTCAACAATTGTTGACAATTGGTTGAATTCTGTTACTTTCCTTGGTTTGCATCTATTGAAATGATGAGTTTTAAAAAGCTCTTAATATGGTGTATTTTTAAAAGTTAATAATTATTTTATACATTGCTGGAATTAATTTTTCTGATATTTTGTTGGGGTTTTTCCATTTATGCTTACCAAAGTGATTGCTGCATAACTTTTTTTCTTATACTGACTTACCCAGTTTTGATATTCTGATTTTATTAACTTCATAAAATCAATTGGATAATTTCCCTCTTTTTCTGTTTTCAGAATCTACTGAATGATAAAAGTTTTGTTTGTTTCTTTGTTTCTTAAAGGTTAGGGAAATTCTCTTACGAAGTGTTTTGGCTCCAGAGTCTCGATTTGAGGAACTTTTTATTACCAATTCAATTTCTTCTGTGATTATTTGTTTTTTCACCTTTTCCATTCCTTCTGAGGTCAACTTTAGAAATTTAAAATTTTCTAGAAATGTGTCTATTTCTTTTAAGTATCAAATTTATTTCATAATGTTCATAGTGCTCTCCTATAATAGTTAACATCTACTCTATATTTTTGTCTCCTTTTTGTATTACCTTCATCTTCTATTTTTGATCAGACTTGCTAGCAATCTGCTTGTTAGCTTTTCAAAGAATCAGCTTTGGAATTTATGTTATCCTTTGTATATCTTGTTTCTGTTTCTTTAATTATTATAGTCTTATTATTTTCTAGCTTTTATATCTTTAGATTTACTTTTCAGTTTTTTTTAGCTTCTTGGGTTTTATCTTTCTGTTTTCTAGTAAATGAATTTAATGCTATTGAATTTATTTTTAAATAGTAAATTAGCTTTGTACATGTTTTAATATGTAGTAATTTTTTATTAATTCAGACTTTATATAAGAGTTCATTTTAAGGTAAACAAACACGTATTTTAGTTATGTTGTTGTTACTTTGCAACACTGACTTCTAATTTAATTATATCACTATCAGTGGGGATTATAAATATGACTTAAATTCTTTCTAATCCCAGTATCATGTTAATATTGGTAAGTATTCTACATGTTTATAAAAAGATAATATAGTCTTTGGGTGTAGAAATCTCTTTACAGTTATGAGATCAAGCTCGTTAATTCTGCTGTGCCAAACTTCTACATTCTAATTGGTACTGATTCCCTCCCATGATTATACATTCATCAGTATTTCCATGTAATTTCACTAATTTTTCTTTATATATTTTAAAGCTATGATAAGTACAATAATTTCATGTTTATTATATTCATGTTGAATTATATCTTTTGTTATTATACACTATCCCTATGTGTTTGTTATTATACACTATCCCTGTGATTTTTGGACTTTAGATCTATTTGTGTGATATTAACATTGCTATGTCAACTTTATTTTGTCTGGTATTTGAGGGGTGTATATATTTTTTTTTATTATTATACTTTAAGTTCTGGGATACATGTGCAGAACGTGCAGGTTTGTTACATAGGTATACAGGTGCCATGGTGGTTTGCTGCATTCATCAACCCATCATCTAGGTTTTAAGTCCCGCATACGTTAGGTGTTTGTCCTAATGCTCTCCCTCCCCTTGTCTCCCACCCCCGACAGGCCCTGATGTGTGGTGTTCCCCTCCCTGTGTCCATGTGTTCTCAACTCCCACTTATGAGTGAGAACATGTGGTGTTTGAGGGAGATATATTTTTATAGTCCCTCATTTTTATTTTTTCGTGTGGTTTTGCTCTAGGTATATCTCTTAGAAGCAGTATATGATCAGAGTTTTAAAAAAATCTATAGAATATTCTCTTTGATTGATGAGCTTAATTGATGTACAACCTTTATGATTACTTGTATATTCAAATTTATTTATACCATCTTATTTTCCTGTTTGCTTTTTTTCTTGCTGAATTCCTTCCTCTCTTCTCCTCTCCTCCCCTCTCCTCTCCTCTCCTCTCCTCTCCTCTCTCTCCTCTCCTCTCCTCTTTCCTCTTTCCTCTTTCTTATTCCTGTTTTCCTGTTCACTATCTTTTTTCTTTGCCTGCCTTCTCCTTTTCCTACCTTTTTTGTGTTAATACAGTTTTTAATATTTCTTTTGCTTCAGATGATTTGAAGGTTGCAAAGTACATTTCTGGTGTTTAGTGATTACTCTTAATCGTACAGGTACTTACTTAACCATAGGATGCAGTTATTCTTTATTTCCTTCTGTCAATTACAATAACAGGCTTCACGCATGTAGAGTTATTAGTTGTTATTTATATGGCTACTATTGAATTTAATTATTAACTTTTAAGCAAAGTTTTATACTACATTTTCAACATTTGCTTTTTTCTTTGCTGAATTCCCTCTCCCTTTCCCTTTCCTTTCCCAGGGCCTCAAGCAATCCTCCCACTTCAGCCTCCCAAAGTGCTGTGATTACAGGCATGAGTCACTATGCCCAGCCTCTTTCTTTCTTTCTTAGGTTCTTGGGTGGTACATTCCCCTAGTCTTCATATGTCTAAAAATGTCTTTATGTTGTTTTTACTCTTTTTTGTAATTAATTTTAATTTTCTTATGTTTGTAGAGATGGAGGGCTTACTATTTTGCCCAGGTTGGTCTTGAACTCCTGGCCTCAAGTAATCATCCTGTTTTGTCCTCTCAAAGTGCTGGCATTACAGGTGTGGGCCACCACACCCAGCTGTCTTAACTTTTAAATGATAATTTGGATGATGTCTTGGTCCATTTGTACTGTTAGAATAGTACAGGGTGAGTAATTTATACAGAACAGAAATTTGTTTCTTACAGTTCCGGAAGCTGGGAAGTCCAAGATCAAAGTACCAGCAAGTTCAGGTACCTGGTGAGGGCTGCATCCTTAGGTGGGGAGAAACAGGGTCTCACACGGCTAAAGGCGAAAGGGCAAGAGAGCTGAACATTGCCTGAAGCCTCTTTGATTAGGGCCTTAATAACATTCAGGAGGGAAGAATTCTCATGGTCTAATCACCTCTTAAAGGCCCCACCTCTTAATACCATCACAGTGGCAACACCTGGATTTTGGAGGAGCACATTTACCATAGCAGATGAGTATCAGTTCTCTTGGTTGTCAGTTATCCTTCCCACAGCATATTGAAGATATTAATCCACTATCTTTACTGTATACTTTTAGAAAAAAATGTTTATTTCTTTAGCTAAGTGAAGACTCTCCCCAGTAACTAAGTTTGACCATTTTGGACACTGAAATAGGTTGGGTTTGCAAGGTAAGCCCCGCTGAGGTCCACAGTTTCTTCTCGCCACTGTGTCTGTGGCACCTCGTCAATGGATTTTTCCATGAAGTATCAAAGTGAGTTGTTAGAGAAATGTTTGTGACTCAAAGAATTTGTCATGTATTTGCTTAAAAATTTTCAAAATAAGCTTCCATATTAAAATATTGAAAATATTGCCCATATATGAATTGAATACACATGAATAAGAAGAGGAAATAGAAACTGAAACAAGACATGAAGAAATACCTTTGTTAGTAGAATTGTGTTATAGCGAAAAACACTCAGCTAGGGCTTAGAGTTACTAACTTCCAACTCTGGTTCTACCTGTGTGGGCCTGGGCACAGCACTGAACGTGTCTTTCTCTGTGTCTCTCTGACTTTTCTCATTCATGAAATGAAAGTGCTGGACGAGATTAGTGGTTTTCAAACTGTGTTCTGTGGAGTCAAGTTGGGTACTGTTGAATTAGTTGGGGCCAAGAGGATGAGCTCTGGGTCTTCCATTAATTAGTTAATTAAGACAAAGTCTCGCTCTGTTGCCCAGGCTGGAGTGCAGGGGTGTTATCTCGGCTCACTGCAACGTTTGCCTCCTGGGTTCAAGTGATTTTCCTGCTTCAGCCTCCCTAGTAGCTGGGATTACAGGCACCCACCACCATGCCAGGCTAATTTTTGTATTTTTAGTAAAGACACGGTTTCGCCATGTTGCCCAGTCTGGTTTTGAACTCCTGGCTTCAAGTGATCCACCCGCCTCGGGCTCCCAAAATGCTGGGATTGCAGTCATGAGCCTCCACACACAGCCTGGGTCTTCCGTTCTTGACTGGGCCTTTTTCTTTTTCATTAGTGAACCTATCATGGTTTTCTGAATAAGATTTCTTCTGAAAAACGTATGTTTGTAGTTAAAATAATGAAAACATTAAACTATGTAATCTGAAAGCCCAGTTTGAGCACCATGACAGTTTTTAGGCAGGTGCCTAAGCAAGATCACTCACTAATTGTCCATGTTATCAATTATTGCTTGTCTTAGTCAAAGAAAAACTCCAGTTTGTAACTTTAATTCACCTGCAGAGTTTCCAAGCTCTGTAAAGCAATTATTGTGTCAGTATTTCTAGCATTTCACACTCACAGCAGGCTCAGCGTGGCAGGCTTCAAGACACTTTGGTCAGGTGTTATTAGAGCCACAGTCACAGCCCTTACTTTCTGGCTCCCACCTCCACACACAGTTCAGCGGCACCCACTCATCTCAGAGGTCTTTCTTTTTCAAGCACGTTTTCCCCAGGGCCTTGACGTTCTACCCCTTTTTAAAATTATGTGGTCAGAAATAGAGGCACTAAAATATGATCTCAGGGAGACCACGGCTTTTCCTTTCCCTTCATCTCTTCCTTGTCCTCGCCTTTTTTTTTTTTTAGACGGTTTTACCTGAATGACTGTTATAGACACGGGGGATTTATCTACATCCATTATGACTCATAGAGTTTAAGCATCCAGTTAAATCTCTCTAGGCTTCAGTTCCTAGGGTTTTCTAAATTTCTGCTGACAACTCTTTCATATATAGACTTTTTTTCTTAAAAAAGGATTCAACTTTTTAATCATTCTTAACACACAGTTTTTTTTTTTTTTTTAACATAGTGCTTTTTCATACCCAGAAAGCAGATCTTTATTCTATTCTGGATGATTTAATCTGCACCTTCTATTTGTACAACTCACTTGCAAGTTGCTGCCATTTGGACAGAGTAGTTGAACGAGAAGTCATAATATATGTCAAGGGGTGCTAGGGAGTTTCTTTTGCTGGTGTGCACATTTAAAATAAAATCTTTCTAAGAATTCAGAAACTATCAAGATTTCATTGATTCAAAACCCTACAAAGTCTATATAGATAGATAGAATCCATGTGCATTATAAATCATGTATTTCTTCATTATGTAAATGGATTGGTATTCATAACCTAGCCGTTGAGAATTCCAAATAATAAAACTTCATTTGTGCAACTAAGTTTTATTTAAATAAGTGACACGTTATGTAACAGGTATGCCATTTTTCATGGTGTTCCATTTTTCTGGTTTATGTTTCCTTTAAATAGTCAAGTTCTTAACTTTTCTGGGTTCTTTCCTTCCTCACTAATTGATTGTGTTCCAGTTTGCTCCATTTGTGTGTGTGTGTGTGTGTGTGTGTGTGTGTGTGTGTTTTGAGACAGAATCCTGATCTGTCGCCCAGGCTGGAGTGTAGTGGCATGATCTTGGCTCACTGCAACCTCTGCCTTGCGGGTTCAAGTAATTCTCATGCTACAGCTCCCCAGTAGCTAGGATTATAAGTGCATGCCACCATGTCTGGCTAATTTTTGTATTTTCAGTAGAGACGGGGTTTTACCATGTTGGCCCGGCTGATCTCGAACTCCTGACCTCAAGTGATCTGCCCACCTCAGCCTCCCAAAGTGCTGGGATCACAGGCGGGAGTCACCGCACCCAGCCCATTTGTGGTTTTTATATTGTCTCTTACTATGAGATATATTGAATTTAGGTGACTTTCTTAAAACTTACTTTATCATCATCTGATGCTGGGATATGCTCTCTGTCTTGTCAGATCCAAGATGTCACTGCAGTCCATCAGCAATGCAATGCAATAAAAAGGTGCAGTTTCTCAAATGCAATCAAGGAACATTCCTCATGTTGTTTGCAGAAGCAAAGAACTACAGAAGAAAAGCAAGTAGACCCTCTAAATGCAGTCTAATTATACCTTCCTATTAGTGTCATTGCTGTGGTCTAGCCTACATACACAGCTTGTTTTTCTGTTTGGGTCTCTATTTTGGAAATTCTTTCTAAACAGTGCTTAATTTTAGAGAGAGTATAGAACTAGCAGCAGGTGGTAAAAATGTATTTTTGGTTTTTTACATGAAAAAGGAAAGAATAACAGATCAGATTTTGGATTATAATTTTAAACTTGAATTTTGGTTTAAATTGATAACTCTCCCCAAAGGTGGCAGCTATAATCATTAATAACGTAAGTACTATTCAAGTACTAGTGTAGAGTTAGTTCTTTAGTTATCCGTGTAAACTCTTATGTTGTCATTTCCTTAAACCAGTTAATCAAGGAATGTAAATTAATTTTAATAGGATTCAAATCAGAACCTAAATTTGGAGAAACCCCAAATACGCTATAAATACCTTCTGCCCACAGGTGTTTTGGGGAACACTCATGCTTCTACTGGCCTCATTTGGCCTAACTGGGGAAATGGGTCTCCTGCAACATCCTTTTGGGAAGGCAATTTGTCAATACACCTCAAAAATCCTCAAAATTCAAATATTTTAAATGACTTTATGGAATTTATCAAAAGGCATTGCACAATATTTATGTTTAAGGATGTCATTACAGAGTCATTTAACATAGCAATAAAATGGAAATAAATTGAAAAAGTACCCTCTGCTCAAAAAATAAGATAATGATGAAATAAATTTAGATTAGTACCATGGAATAATATGTCACCATTAAAATCCTGATACTTGTATATTATTAATTAAAAGTAGTGGAAGTCTAAGTTGTACAGAATACGACCCCTATGGGGAAAAAAGCACTCTCTCTCTCTGTATGCATGGGAAAAAGACTGGAATAACAGTAGTTCCTTAGGGTGGCAGGATTTATTGAAAAAAATTATTGAGCATGAGGAACAGTACAGTGTAATGATAAAGAACGTGGAGTTTGCAGCCAAACTGTGTGGCTTCAACTCCAGGCTCAACCATTCATTATGAATAAGACCTTGAACAAATTATGTAATTCTCTGTGCCTCAGTTTTCTCACCTGTAAGATGGGAACTAATGTCATTTACACTATGAGGCTGTTGTGAGGGTTAAATGAGTTACTATGTTTAAAGTCTTTAAAACCTGCTTGGTGCATAAGAAATGCTACATAAATTTTATCACTATTATTATTTTTATGTGTTCAGCACAGTGCTGAGTGCTGGGTATACGTTGATAATGGAAAAGGCAAGGCCTTGTCTGTAGAAAACTCGTAGTCTGGAGGGGGAAACAAATATTCCCCAAATAATCACATAGATCAGTAATGAAAAAACATGATCAATGCTGTGAAGAGAAAGAATATGGTGTTTTTAGATGGAATAATTGGGGGAAGAACCTAGTTAGACTGCAGAGTCAAAGCATGCCTCCAGGCAGAAGTGGCATTCAATCTAGGATTTGAAATATGAATTCCGTTGGATGTGGAGAGGAGCAGCACGTCTGTGAAAGCCCTGGGAGGCTGAGAGCTGGGTGCAGGGGAGGTGGGGCAGGGCTAGGGTGCTGCAGTCCAGAGAGCCAAGGGCTCAGAGAAAGGGGAACTGTAGGACAGGCCTGATGGAGGGGAGGGGGGTGTCTGGTGGCATTTACCCCAGGGCCACAAGGAGCCTCTGGGGGAGTCTCAGCAAGGGAGGGCTGTGGTCTGATTTCCTTTTGAGGATCATTCTAGTTCTGGAGTGCATGTGATCTTGGAGATGAGGGTGAGGGATGTGGAGTTGGAAGGAGGCACTGGGCTGGGAAGGGCGGGAGGTAGAGGCAATGGAGGTGAGGTGGCTCAGGGTGGTGACGGTGGTGATGCTAGAAGAGAAAAGATGCCAGACATTTTGGAGGAAGAAGCAGTAAGGCTTGGAGATGTGATATCAGGGGGAGGAGAGGGCTCAGGCTGGTGTCCACGCTTTTCTCTTGAGTCGGTGGGTAGCTGGAGGCCCCCATTCATGGGCCTGGGAGGAGAGCAGCGGGTCAGGAGGCACATTTTCTTCCTTTCATTTTTCTCTTATATTCCATATTTTCTCCAATAAACAAGTAAAGGCAGTATTTAGTTTTAAAAGTATTTAGATGTAGGCCAACTTAAAATTATTTGCTGACAAAAGTACGGGTAACAGAGCAGGAAACAGAAAATGCAGCAAGGAAAGAGGTATCAAAGAATGCATGTAATTTGCTGGGATTGCACTTTTTGGTGTTTATGGAATAGACTATTTTTTGGAAAAAAAAATCAGATCATATAAGGTAGTCTGATGGGTAGCCTGTTTTCAAATCCCTGTAAAATATATCAAGGGCATTTTCTTACATCACTAATTATACTTAAAATGTATTTAAAGTGTTTGTGATTGATACATAATATTTTTACATATTTACAGGATACAAGTGATATTTTGATACATGCATACAATGTGTAATGACCAAATAAAGGTATTGAAAATATCCATAACCTCAAACATTTATTATTTATTTGTGTTGGAAACTTCTCAAATCTTCTAGCTACGATGAAGTATACAATACATTGTTGTCACCTATAGTCTCTATTGTGCTACTGAACACTGGAACTTATTCCTGCCATCTAATCGTAGGCTTGTACCCATTAAGCAACCCCTCTTCATCCCTTCCTTACAACATTTTCTAGCCTCTGGTATCTATCTTTGGACTCTCTACTCCATAGAACACACTTTTTTTAGCTCCCATATATGAATGAGAATTTGTGACATTTGTTTTTCTGTGCCTGGCTTATTTCACTTAACATAATGACCTCCAATTCCATCCATGTTGCAGGAAATGCCAGTATTTCATTTTTATGGTTGAATAATATTTCACTGTCTATATAGACCCCTTTTCTTTATCCATTCATCTGTTTATGAACACTTGGTTTATTCCATATCTTGGCTATGGTGAATAATGCTGCAATAAACATAGGGGTGCAAGTACCATTTTGATACACTGATTTTCTTTCCTTTGGATAAATACCCAGTAGTGGGATTGTTGGATTGTATGGTATTTCTATTTTCAGTTTGTTGAGAAATCTCCATACTACTTTCCATAATGGTGGTACTAATTTATATTCCCACCAACAGTGTATGAGTTCTCTTTTCTCTGTGTCCTCACTAGCATTTATTAGTTTTTTGTCTTTTTGATACTAGCCATTCTAACTGGAATGAGATGATATTTCATTGTGGTTTTGATTTGCATTTCCCTGATAATTTGTGATGTTGAGCATTTTCCTATATACCTGTCAGCCATTTGTATGTCTTGTTTTGAGAAATGTCTATTCATGTCCTTTGCTCATTTTTTAATGGGATTACTGTTGAGTTGTTTGAGTTACTTATATATTCTGGATATTAGGCCCCTGTTGGATGAATAGTTTGCAAATATTTTCTCCCATTCTGTAGGTTGTCTCTTCACTCTGTGGATTGCTTCCTTTGCTGTGCAGAAACTTTTAGTTTAATATAGTCCAATTTGTCTATTTTTGTTTTTGTTGTCTGTGTTTTTGAGGTTTTAGTCAGAAAATCTTTGCCTAGGCCAAGGTCCTGAAGCCTTTTCCCTGTTCTCTTCTACTAGTTTTATAGTTTTAGGTCTTACATTTAAGTCTTTGAATCCATTTTGCATTGATTTTTATATATGGTCAGAGTTAGGGGCTTAGTTTTATTTTTCTGCATATGGATAGCCAGTTTTCCCAGCACCATTTATTAAAGAGGGCACTCTTTCCCCAGTGTATGTTATTGGCACCTTTGTTGACGATCAGTTGGCTGCAAATACGTGGATATACTTCTGGGTTCTCTATGCCATTTCATTGGTCTACATGTCTACTCTTATGCCAATACTATTCTATTTTGGAGTAAAACATAGTTTTAATAGCTATATAGTATCTTGTTTTGTGGATATGCAATATTTAATTAATTATTAGTCATTTAGATTATTTTCGTTTTCCCTCTATTATAGAAACCAATGACTTCTATTAGAGTTTTTTCTTTGAATGCATAAATAATAACTTTTTTTGTCATTGCCATAGCCATCTTTATTTTCAAACTCTTGCTTCTACCAAGTTAATAAGAAGAATATATTAGCACTGTTCCAAACATTGTTTACTCAAATTCCGACTCCAGAGATTTCCTTATTAACACACACACACACACACACACACACACCCTATTCACAGAAGGCCTTTGCTGGCATTGCTGACTTTACTGATGCTCTGGACAGACAGTCTAGGTTGATATTGCTGCAAATGTGAAACTGAATATTTAACACTGTCCCATGGCACTTTCTGCCGACAATGGATCAAGTCTTGCACCATGTTTATAACTGTCTTCTCTCTTGCTCCTCTTTCAGCTTCCTTCAGTTTTTCTTCTTTGTTCTTTCCCACACCATCCTATTCATTCATTCATTTATTTATTTTTTAAATTAATAATACTTTAAGTTCTAGGGTACATGTGCACAACGTGCAGGTTTGTTACATATGTATGCATGTGCCATGTTGGTGTGCTGCACCCATTAACTCGTCATTTACATTAGGTATATCCCCTAATGCTTTCCCTCCCCTGTACTCCCACCCCATGACAGGCCCCGGTGTGTGATGTTCCCTTTCCTGTGTCCAAGTGTTCTCATTGTTCAGTTCCCACCTATGAGTGAGAACATGTGGTATTTGGTTTTCTGTTCTTGTGATAGTTTTCTGAGAATGATGGTTTCCAGCTGCATCTATGTCCCTACAAAGGACATGAACTCATCCTTTTTTATGGCTGCATAGTATTCCATGGTGTATATGTACCATATTTTCTTAATCCAGTCTGTCATTAATGGACATTTGGGTTGATTCCAAGTCTTTGCTATTGTGAATAGTGCCACAATAAACATACGTGTGCATGTGTCTTTATAGCAGCATGATTTATAATCCTTTGGGTATATACCCAGTAATGGGATGGCTGGGTCAAATGGTATTCCCAGTTCTAGATCCTTGCGAACCTCAATGATTCCATAAATAATAACTTAAGGTGGATTCTTGGAAATGGAATTGTTCCTCTGAAAGTTCTTAGTATTTTTTTTGTTCCTGCTACCTCTTGTCCTATTCTTTAACTTCTTTGGGGGACACTTTGTTTTGTGTTACCTTCCCTTCCTCCTTTCTGTCTGTCTTTCTCCTCCGCTTTTTTCTTCTCCTCATTTTTCTTAACCTGTCAATTCTTAATCCATTGGGGAGTTTAATCCATTTAAATTATTATTATATGTGATGCATTTGGTTTCTTATTATTTTATGCTTCTTTGATTTTTATATTTTGGACACAGGCTATATTTTCTTTCTTCCAAAGTTTGTGAGTGTTCCTGTTTTTCCAGCCTGGCATCATGCTATGCACACAGCAAACATCATGGAAAAACAAATGCATTCTGTTCATAATTCTACTAGTATTTGCTGTTTTCATTCAAGTTTTTCAGAAGCATTATCCAACAGGTTTCTGTAAGTATCATGGTCAATGCTGAAATACCCTCTTTTCTCTTACCTCTATTAGTTTTTGTTCCATTTATTTTATTATATTCTAAACATTAAGATTCCTCTTGCTGGTATTATTCTTTACTGTACATAGAAGACTGTTTTATTTGTACTCTGTTAGTGCAAAAATAATTTTCTAAAATTTCTCATGAGCCTGCAGTAGATCATTTGCAAAGTATTGCTCTTCTGCTGAGTGTCTCGGGTGTGGGTCCTTCTCCTTTGTTCTGCATGTTGATGTTTTTCCCTCTTTATTCATCCCCAGACTGTCCAGACCCTGTTTTTGTCCACAGATGGGGCCTGGGTGGTCCTTCATCTCTTCTCTGCTTTCATGAGACTTAATATTTGAATCCTCCTTTCAGGACTGCAACAAGGGGATGGCTGGGCACGTCTCTGTCTGATGTGTATGGACAGCAGTCTTCTGCCTAGACACCTCTGCTCTACACACTGCAATTGCTCTCCTCCACTTTATTCCTGCTCTTAGGTATACCAAAACAACCTAGCAGATAACAACAGTCATTGCCAGTGTGCAGAATCAAGCCGTATTTTTGTTATATGCCCTTACCTATAGGATTTGACAGTTGAGACATCACCTACCAGACTATACTGTATCACAGTATACTCCCTTCTACTCAGTGGTTTTCTGTGAATACCAGTAATTGATTATAGGTTCATAGAAAGAATGGAGTGTGTGTGTGCGTGTGTGTGTGTGTGTGTGTGTGGTGTATAAGATGGTGGGGTGGGGAAAAAAGAACGAGAGGGAAAGAAAGAGGTGTTGTGGTTCAACCACCTTCAAAGGTATCAGTGTGAATTACTAGAGTTTAGAAACCTGGGACAGTGAGATAATGGGGAAAGGAAGGGCCATTTACCATATAAATACCTGTTACCTCTATAGCCAATCCATGGCATATCACAGCAACAAATATTTACTTTAAATTTATTCAATTTTTTTCGTTAAGAAAGGTTTAATTATATTTTATTTAATCTTTAATTAGCAGGCAAATTTAAGGTTCCTTTTGGAAGGATCTCTTCAACAGTGTTAAAATGAAATGCTTTGGCATTTAATGAGTTAGTTCTCAGGTCTCCTCAATGACTTATTTCTCAGTCTTCTGATGGCTGAGATTGAAGGGTATTACAATGATTTCTTTCTTAGGCTTTCTGCAGCATCGTTCCTTTGTCAGAAGGTGAATAATTGTTTGGATGCTAGGGTGTGTGGTTTTGAGGACCAAGTTTAGATGTCCACTGGCAGGAAGAGCCATTCCATAAAGCACCTCATCCATAAGAAATCATCATAGATATCTTAGCTGCTTCCTTTAAACATAGTGTATTAGTTTCTGTGGCTGCTGTAAAAGAAGACCACAAACTTGGTGGCCTAAAAGAAGAGAAGTTTATTCTTTCACAGTTCTAGAGGCCAGAAGTCTGAAATCGAGGTGTTGGCAGGGCCACACTTGCCCCGGGAGTGTGAAGGGAGAATCAACTCTTGGTCTCCTCTAGCATCTGTGGCTGCTGACATGCCTTGGCTTGGGGCTGGAGCATCCCACCAGTGCTCCATGGTCACGCGGCCTCTGTGTCTTCTGTCTCTGCATAATCTTCCTCTGCGTCACTCTCCTAAGGACATCTGTTATAGGATTTCGGGTCCACTCAGATTACACAGGATGATATCGTAAGATCCGTTACTTAATTATACCTGCAAAGACTTTTTCCAAATAAGGTCATATCCATAGTTTCCAAATATTATGATGTAGGTATGTATATTTTTTGGGGGACACCATTTCATGCACTACTCACAATTTTTGAAGAGATTTTTTGAAGAACAATTAACTTTGTATAATGAAATCCCACAATAGTCTTTTATTGAGCAATTTATTTATTTATTTTTTTTCGGATGGAGTCTTGCTCTTGTCGCCCAAGCTGGAGTGCAATGGCACGATCTTGGCTCACTACAACCTCTGCCTCTTGGGTCCAAACGATTCTCCTGCCTCAGCCTCCCAGGGAGCTGAAATTACGGGTGCCTGCCACCACGACCAGCTAATTTTGGTATTTTTAGTAGAGATGGGATTTTACCATGTTGGCCAGGCTGGTCTCAAACTCCTGACCTCGTGATCTGCCTGCCTTGGCTTCCCAAAGTGCTGGGATTACAGGTGTGAGCCACCGTACCTGGTCTGAGCAAATTTTAAAGCAAAACCAAGACTTGGGTGTTCATGAGAATGGAGATAAAGGGTATGTGTAAATTGACTTTTTTTTTTTTGGCCGATATTTAAAGAAAGGCAGCAAGCATTTTGATCCACTAATCCCTTGCGACAGTGAGTGAGTTAGTTATTAATTATTTTTTTTTCCAACCTCTTCTTCAGCAGGGGTGCCGGCCAAAATGCAGGCAGCAAGAGATCACAGGGCTGCAAACTTTGACATCTGTCCCTTGAGTGAGAGCTCCTTGTATTGTGGGAATAGATGAAATTGTAAGGCATTGGCCATGGAGAAAAGGCGATGTCTCTATTTTTGACAGGAGAAGTTAAAAGCAGAGGAGCTGGAAGTCGTGGGGCCAGAGCTAGACTTCTAGGGATGTCAGAAAGATGGAGAGATAATGGGGAGGCAGCTAGAAAGAAAAGAGGTTCTTTTTTTTTTTGTTTTTGAGATGGAGTCTCGCTCTGTCGTCCAGACTGGAGTGCAGTGGCCGGATCTCTGCTCACTGCAAGCTCCGCCTCCCAGGTTCGCGCCATTCTCCTGCCTCAACCTCCTGAGTAGCTGGGACAACAGGCGCCTGCCACCTTGCCCGGCTCGTTTTTTGTGTTTTTTAGTAGAGACGGGGTTTCACTGTGTTAGCCAGGGTGGTCTCGATCTCCTGACCTCGTGATCCGACCGTCTCAGCCTCCCAAAGTGCTGGGATTACATGCTTGAGTCACCGTGCCCCACAGAAAAGAGGTTCTTAAAGATCTTAGGATTCTACTTAGATGGCCATCCCAGGTAGTTCGGTGAGGGAAGTTGACAAGTCAGGAATATTTCATATTTCTTGCCATCTTTGTTCCCAAGCCCCAGGAGACAGGGTATAGGTGGTGCTCAAGCAGAAGAACCTACATTTGAAAGTACCCTGCTCTAAGGACCTCAAAGTAATTGTTGATTTTTAAAAGCATTTATCTTGCAGAGTTAGCTATTGTTTTATTTTCATCTTTTGAGACCTCAGCTCACATATACCAGGATGACATAGGAAATTAATTTGAAAGTCTCCTGGCTCGAAGAGGGACATTTTTCACCATCACATGGCCTGATCCATCTCAGCAACCTTGACTCTGGCCCTTGGGGTTCCTGAAAGTCAGGCTCACTGAAGGTCAGCCCCAGAAATGAGAGCTGCGTGGAAGAAAACCTGACACATTTAGACCAGAAAAGGCTCCTTATTTTTTTAAAACTTGCACAGCCCACATTGTCTTCCTTGATTGCTATTAAAGAAGAGGAGAGGCAGAACCCCACATTTATTAGGCACGTCCTATGTGCCAGTCACTTTGCCTACCTGATCTCATTTACTCTTCTCAAGTGAGAAAAATATTACGACTGCAGTTTTGAGAAGGAAAGAAAAGTTCCTGAGAGATCAAGTCACGTGACTGGGGTTTGAGGCTGAAGCAGGGGGCACTTCCTCCTTCCTCTCCACGTGTCCCTCCGTGACCTGCTGGGTTTACTTTTCCCCTTCAGCTACTTTCACCTAGCCCTCTCCTGACTGTGCTCCAACCACACTGTGTTGTTTTTGTCTGTTTCTTGAACCTACCAGGCTGGTTCCGGCCTTCGTTTCCCTGCTGTCCTTCTTTCTGGAGTGTTTTTTCCTCTAATCGTGGCTTCTGGTTTTTTTTTTTCCTCATTTTCTGGCTCTCAGTTCAATGTCATCTACTCAGTGGATCCTTCCCTGACCAGCCTGTCTGAAGCTGCCATCACCTCCAGTTATCTTGCCCCATTTCATTTCTTCACAGCATAAAACGCTTGTCTGGGGTCTGTTCACCCACTAGAATCTAAACCCCATAATAGCCTCCCTTGTTCACTGTAGCATTTCATGGCCTGGCTTGTGGCAAGCCCTCGATATATATTTGTTGAATGAACGAACGAACTAATCAATGAATGAATATATTACCTTCCTGGTGACATTTGCTAGACATTTTGGCACTATTTCCCGCTGTGGTCAACGAAGGCCAATTTTAAGGTGAATTGCGAGGCTGTTTTTTGGACCTGACAAGTTGTCTCACAACATAGCCTATACAGTGTCAAGGCAAAACTGAAGAATATGTATATTAAATTAAAAAATGAGATTGGACAATATAGATAACCAATCCTTGGTTTTGGGATTTATTTTTCTGTCTGAATTGGTATACCCTTTAGCATTAGGCTAAAGAAACCACACAGAATACAGAGACCTGTCTCAGGTAATGGAGGTGTGAGAGAGAATAGTCTGTTGGTCTTAGCTGACTGTTAGCTCAGCAGCAATTAACTGTGGAACCCAGGTGTTGGTATTAAGGGTTATAACCCATTCATGACTCTCAGCATGAAAGTGAGAGAAATGTCCAAAACTGAACTCATTACCTTCCACCTGAAAATGTTTCTTGTCCAGTATTTCCAATCTTAGCGATGGCACCTGACTAGTGTTTTGCCTAAGCCATATTCTACAGGAGTGGGGGTCATATTAGATTCCTCCCTTTCCCTTCAAATAGAAAAGTATTGAAGTGCTGTTGAGGCCACTTCTCTGCTTATCTTTTCAGCTATATGTCTTGTTAGAAACCACATTATCCTCCTCCCACCTGTCAGCCTCATGGTTGCACTAAACAACGTTGCAGATTTCTTTTTCTTTTCTTTTTTTTTTTTTTTTTGAGACAGAGTTTCACTCTTGTTGCCCAGGCTGGAGTGCAATGGTGCAATCTTGGCCCAATACAACCTCCATCTCCCGGGTTCAAGCAATTCTCCTGCCTCAGCCTCCCAAGTAGCTGGGATTACAGGCATGTGCCACCACACCCAGCTAATTTTGTATTTTTAGTAGAGACGGGGTTTCTCCATGTTGGACAGGCTGGTCTTGAACTCCCGACCTCAGGTGATCCACCTGCCTCAGCCTCCCAAAGTGCTGGGATTACAGGCATGAGCCACTGCGCCTGGCCAACGTTGCAGATTTCATAGTGCATTGCACTGTTTCAGAATTCTATGCCTTTGCTTATGCTGCACTGAGAATGTCTTCTCTTTCTGTCTGCCTCTCAACACACTCTCAGTTTTCAATACTCAAATCAAGTGTCTTCTTCCCGTTGAAACCTTTCCTGTTTCTTTTCACTGATAGAATTAGCTACTCTTATCTATGGGTATCTGGTACACCTTATACACACTTAATCCATCTGTTTCTGTAGTGCTTAGCATAGCACCTTATTTGAAGTACTCCATGCCTGCCTACTAAATGAAAATTTCGATTGATAGGAGGTTGAGGGAGTCGGCTTCCTTTGCTCTTAACTAAATCTATAGTGTGGTGAGGTGATTCTCATGGCAACCCCTAAGTCTGTGTAGTTGAGAGGTGGAAAAGCCTGGGATTTAGAAATTCACGATGGGTGCTCTATACAGTGTGTCATGGATAATCTTTACATGAATAATTGACAGTTGACTGTGGCATCATCAATTAGTAATGGAGGTCAGTCTTGTTTCATTAGAATGTAACTTCCTGGAGGTACAGCTTTTGCTCATTTATGTCTGAAATTTTTTAAAAGTACAGTGTCAAAAATAGTGTGGGTGCTCAAAAAGTTGAAAATACATTAATCAAGTATATCAGGTTCCAGAGTGACCAAAGGAGAGGCTGATATTCAGGAAACCCATTTGCTCTCATTAATAAAACAATCTTATCCATATTAAAGTACCAGTAGATGAGGATAGGAAAAGGATCTATTAGTGTGGTCCAGCTGCGGACCTCTAAGATCATTCCTTCCTTCACGGAGCTCATGAATAATAAAATAAATCGGTGTGACACCAGGGAATAAGCTGTAAAGTGTCACAAAATGCCAGGAACAAAATCCATCCAAAGTGCTCTTTTTCTTCCTGAGGAAAAACCTAAAAGAACTTTTCTGATTACCTGACAGTCCATTTAATCCCCAGGAAACATTCCTTTGTTATAGTTTCAAGGAGAATTACTTGAAATAATCCTTTGTACAATGTGCCTGGTTCTATTTTAGTTTTAAATCGTGTCCCCTTTCTTTTTGAATTTGTTAAAAAAAAAAAAAAGACATCTAATCAATGCCCAAGTGGAAGTGGTATGGCCAAGTCTGAGTTTCTTTCTCTCCAGGATGAAGTTACCTTTTGTGTAGAGGCCCTTTTAAGAGAGACTTGAAAGACTTCAGGAGCTGAGAAAGAATAAAAAAAAAAATCCTGAATGTTATAATTAAACTGTACGGACTTAACCATCTCTCTTAAATATCATTGAAGAGGAGCATGCTTTTGACCAACTCCATGAACGGATGCTCACGGTGACCCAGATTTTAGGGTACATGGGCATTTCTCAGATAAATGCCTATGAGAATTCAGAGCACCTGGTCAAGCGGGGAGACACAGCCTCACCAGCAATCAGGTCTGGTCAACTGCTTATTAGTTGAAAAGTGGTGATAAGAAAAAGAAAGCGAAGGAAAAAAGTCCAATATCCTTTATGCCTTTTAGACTTTCCCACATTTTGGCTTGGAAATACATCAAAGCAACACTAATAAAGAGAGAAAAAACTCAGGGGGATTTTAATCGAGAAAATAAGACATATTTAAGTTTACACGTATGGACTCTGTCTAGGAGATAAAGATAAGTGCCTTTAGGGTGATCTTGCTGGTGGACACCCCTCCCCCATTCTGGAGTATCATTGATGGGGATTTTTTCATCTTAAAATCATCAGCCAGGGTTCCTGTAGAAGTTATGCTGTGCTTTTCCGACTGAAATATTTTCTTATCACCTTCAGATTTTTCTTTTCTCTTTCCACTCTCTGAGATGGGTAAGGAGGTGGGAGTGAGAAGCAGATGTAATTCCTGATGCAGTTGTAATGTTTCCCAAACTCACTCCACCCTATGGCTCAATCCAAAATCCAAATGCAAAACGAATTAATAGTGAACATGGATGCAATAATTCAGGCCATTGCTCAGGCACTTTTTTTTTTTGTCTTTCAAAAATATATTGCTTTTTTTCTTCTTCTAGAGACAGAATTTCTGTTTGATTTTTACATAATAACATAATGTTAAACCACAGAGTATTTTTTTTTTTTTTTTAAGAATGAAAACTGTTCTAGTAATTTTGGGCTAGCTAGTTGCAAGGAAGATTCATGAAAACTTAAGATGGCAACTTTGTTCACTCAACTATTCAAGGGATTTCAAATTTTTCTTAGAACTTTTTTCCCCCTTTTACTTTATTTTAGAGAAGAATGGTAGATTCCATGACTGCGTTTTAAAACAAACGTTTAGTTAAAAATAATATCCAATTTGGCCTTAACTAGAGCATGGCAGAAATAACAAAAGGCAGTTAATGTGGTATGAACTAAATGCTTGTGTCAAGTGGCTGGCACATTATCTTCGTGTCTTTAACAAGGAGGACTTCACTTGCAGAAATGGCTCTTGACAAAGTTAAGTGGTCCTATATATTGTTTGGGAAATTGCCCTTATTTTGTGTGCTTCTTGTTCCAGTAATGGAACCCATGAGCAGTAGATAATTGTAGGAGCCTCATCTATCAAATAATATTAGAAGTCAACAGCTATAATCTGAGCCACTTGCTTTACACAGCTTTTCTCTGTATTTTCTGTTCAAATTGTCAGTTGTTACCTGTAAGTGTCCCCATTCCCTGTGGTTGATAGAAGCAAAAAGATTTAAGTAAATCAGGAGGTGAGCAGTGTGCAGGCTTGGGCACAGGCCCCATAGCCAGCACACCACAGCAGATGATAACAGCTCCCTGAATAGGGAAAATCATGGTTCTTTGTACTGCATTCTATGTTACTATTACTGGTGCAGAGGCTGGGTGAAAGGGTGTTTTTAGAGATACTCTGGGCAGTTAAAAACTGAGTTTAAGAGGGTCAGAAATAAACCTCTTATTACTGGAGGGAAAACACACAGAGCATTTCAGCATTCTGACCTACTTTGGTTTGTCTCGCATGTCCCTGTGTTACAAGCAAAGTTGTACAAAAATACGGTTGTGCAAGCTTGGTGGTCGGTACTTAGGTATTTATTAGCTCTCATAAACTTATTTGTAGGAATAAAATATTTCATAATAAAAAGGAGAACGTTAGTTTCATTGGAATAGTTATGATACGTGTCTTTGGTTGCTTTCTCTATCAAAGAAAAATCGTAAAAATACAAAAATCAGTAACATAAAAACAGGAAGGCACCTCAGCCAATGGTAGAGAGTTTTTATGCATAGGAGCATTATATACAGATCATATAGTTATATAAATATATAAATTATATATATATCTATACATATTTATATATAAATTATACATATCATGCATATAAATTGTAGGATCATGTTGTGAAGTATCCTGCTTTTCCCCACCTAACATATATTAAACGTATTTCTATGTTCATAAATATTCATTTACTATACCATTTGATGGCTGCATCATATTCCATTCCTTGCATTCCCTATTGGTGGATATTTAGAGTACTTTCACATTGTCACCATATAAACACAGCTGCGATGAATATCCCTGTAGCTAAGACCTTATCAGCATTCATGATACCGTCTTTAAAATTATTAGAAGGATTAATGGTTTAAAGGGTTTGTACAAAACAGGGCAAACCAATTTCTGCTGTTACAAGGAGTATGTGAAAGATTCGGAAGTGCTTTCTTCCCTTGGCATCAACTATGTCCAAATGCTTTTTAGATATTTATAGCCATGGAGAGATGGTTGAGGGAGGCGTGGGGGGTGAGTGTTGCGAGTTGTTGGGCACCTGTGGATGGTGGCAACCTGGGACAGCTTTGGCAGGAAAGAGGGGGCATTCTGAGCAGGGGGCATTTCCTGTGGTTGGGGAACTGCACAGTCTGAGGCACAAGGATGGATACAAAGGCACAGAAATAAGCAGCCTGGCTGACTGTAGCCCGGCAAAGGTGGCTGTGTGGCAGGTGGGGTCTGCTGTCTTTCCCAGTGATCTTTCTTTTTTTTGAACTTCTACAGAATTTACATTGTATCATATACTTTAACACAGCAAAACTATTCTCTGACAGTGTTCAGCCATTGAATATTTGGTGTTGCTTTCCCCATGGGATTATGGATTCTTCAGCGGTAAGGAACACCACAGGTAAGTGCCCAGAGGACCCAGTGTGGTCAGGGAAGAGACAGTATGATTAGCAGAGGTTGGAAAACTTGCTTCCTGGGCTGAGCTGCCCCTCCCTGTTTTTGAACACCAATAGTTTTGCCCATGAGGTTTTTTTCTTTTATCCGTGACACTGTTTAGGAGACAGATCTGGGGTTATTAAACATCACTTGCACTTCCACATTTTTTTTTTTTTTTTTGAGACTGAGTCTCGCTTTGTTGCCCAGGCTGGAGTGCAATGGTGTGGTTTCGGCTCACTGCAACCTCCACCTCCTGGGTTCAAGCGATTCTCCTGCCTCAGCCTCCCAAGTAGCTGGGATTACAGGCACCCACTGCCATGCCCAGCTAATTTTTGTATTTTCAGTAGAGATGGGGTTTCACCATCTTGGCCAGGCTGGTCTCGAACTCCTGACCTCGTGATCTACCCTCCTCGGCCTCCCAAAGTGCTGGGATTACAGGTGTGAGCCACTGCACCCAGCCACTTCCACTTTTTTTTAAACCACTGATTTAAAGATTCAACCCCAATGATCAATCCAGTGCTTCTGTTTTCTATTTTTAGTGATATGGTTTTCAGGCATTTCATTGACCATCAGTTTCCCAACTTGACTGCTGTTCCTCCCAATCAGAAAGTATTCTGGGGCTGGTTTGTTATTGCAGGCCATGGCTGCTCAGAAAGTAGAAATATAAATCAGCATCTTTATGTAGCCTTTTTCCAGTGGGGTAGTAGATAATAATTTATTCTCAAGAGCTGGTCCTCCTATGGCTTCTTGTGCTGGGCTGTACCAAATGAAGCATGAGGTCAGGTGAGAAGGCCGCCAATGGCTCTTTGTGGGGTTCAATGGAAAGGCATTTAATTCAACTGGAATTTCCCATACCGGGGACTCGGGCCCAGCAACAGCTGTGCTTTTAAGGCTTTGATTGCTGCAGAATCACCTCCCCAGCTAATGGAAAGTCTGCGTTTCTATTTCTGTTATTAAATAACGGGCACAGGGCTAGAGCCATGGATGCTTTTCTATCCAGAGTTGATATTTCAGCCTCGATGCCCTGGGACATAGCTATTTGCATTTGTAACATGAAAAATGTTCTCATATGGCATTTCAACAAAATATTTATATAGTTCAATAGTTGTTCAAGACACCAATGAAGAAAGAAAGGCAATAATTTTTACAGTTGTGTGATAAAAATTACCAATTGCTGTTAGAGATGTGCCATGTGACCCTCCTCTAATGCATGCTGCCTACCAAAAAAAAATAGTCAGTAGAAATTCAAAATGATGAAACTGTGTTTGAAGTTTCAGCAATACTAATGGAAAATGGGATGTGCTACTGAGATACAAAGCTGTGGGTGGCAGACATGATACCTGGAAGGATCTTCCGATACTTAGAGTTATTTTAAGATTAAATGGAAAATCAAAGCTAGGATTATACGAATACTTCTTTACCTGGATAATTATAAAGTAAGGTAAAGTGGAGCACTAATCTGTGCATATGAGTGTCACTGTTAGTGCATTGTTCTCCAGAATTAATTTAAATTGCTGGAGAGCAGGTTGACCATTCGCTTAACTGCTATAAATTTAAACATCATAATTTTCACAGTCAATAAATAATTATGAAGGACTGACTTTGTTTTGGACTGACTTTGTTTTGGAATGCATATGTTCATTTACTGGTCCATAATTTACTAGTCCCTAAGAAGTTTGCTATAAGGACAAACAAATTCATACATCTATTGAAGATAAAGAATTTATTCAGGAAATACTACGTACCCAGGCCTCCAGCCTGTATTATTACATTTCTACAATAACACTGCAAGGTACTTTGAATTAATTTCAAGGTACAGATGAATAGATAGAGGCCCAGAGAGGTTAAGTGATAAAGATAATAAGTGGTTAGGTGTAAATCAAATACAGGTGATCATGATCCCTAAGGCCCAACCACTCTGTTACACTGACTGCTTTACTAGAACACTTTATATTTCTGAGACAGACCTGTAGGGTTTAAAAATGACTATGTTGATCACAAGATAGCAATATTTAATTCCATTCAATTCCATTCCTTTAAAGGAAAAAAACACTCATCCATGTGTAGCCGATTGCTTTGCCTTCTGTATATCTGTTTTGTGTGTGAAGGTTTATAGCTATGTATTGACTTTCTTCACTATCTAAGTTTATGCACCTAATGATTGTTATTAGTATGCTTAGTGACCTTCTCTAAAAATTTTACAATAAGAACACACCTGAAACAACTCATCTAAGTAGCTTTTAGTTGGTAAAATGCCTTCAGTGGCCAAACTAAAACCGTATATACTCATTTACGTGAATGCTATTCTTGCAATTACTGTTGGAGTGACAGTTTCTCTGAGGTATTTGAATGATGCAACTTGTTCAAATTTAATGCTGTCTATTATGAACTCTGCTGCATGCTGTTAATAGCTGGAAGGCATTGATTTTGTTTTCTGCTCTCTTATCTCAAGCCCATACATTTTGCTTGCATTATTGACTGTTCTGATCATTTCATGCACCATCTCTTTAGAAGATGTATAAATCAATGTCAGCTATGAAACTTAAGTTGTTTATTAGTCTGCCATGTAGGTTTACACCTTCATGAAAATCATCTAATGTGGTCGGTGTCAGATGTTTCAAACAATTGTTGACCAGGTCTGATGAAAGAGGACAGCTTTGGAACAAGTCACCACTGGAGTAGGAAAGTTCATTCAATTATTTATTTGGGTCACATGTTATACTTGACTGGATGCACTTTTTAATGATGTTAATTAACTTCTTCAGGGTGTTAAATTAGTTTAGAACTGCTATGATTATAGCATGACATAAATTGGACTCTCTATTATAAGAGATGCATTTGAGTTTTGCACACAAAAAGGATATTTTGTACTGAATTAGTGCAAATGAAACCACATTGCTTATATTTGAGCATACTTGATAGAAGACCCATGCAGACTTCAGATCAATTTCACACTTGAATCACAGAGTCAAAAAACAAGTGCAGGAGCCTGAAAGCCTGTCTGTCATTTGATACAATTACCAAGTTCTTTATCCAGTATCCAAAGAGTATCAAATTGCACCTCTAATCTAATAAAAAGTGTTTTTCATAATTAAGGCAATCACAAAATGCCCTGCAAAATCCATTCTTAGGGTTCACCTTCTAAACACTTCCTGTGCATAAAGCAAATTTTGGATTAGTTTAGACTTTATCTTTTTTCCCTAATTTTTATAATGCTTTTGATTCATCTCTTCTACTTAGGATTTTGCAGGGCATTTTTCAAATATGGAGATCTTTTCTTCTCCTGGTACGAAAGGTGAAAGGTTGCACAGGGTGGCATTACTTATAGCCAATTTCTGGGGCAGCTGTGGTTCCAGTAATATTAAGTGCCTCATTCCTCCCACATGTTGTGGGAGGTGGGTTTGGAAAGCCCTCCCTCAGCAGTCGGTCACCTGGACCTGGCTATGATCTCAAAAAGTTGCTCACTAGTTAAAAATTAAGTTCAGAAGAAAAAAATGGTAATCAAATTTTCTTTAAGTATTTATTGCTTGGATTAAAAAAATAAACTCATAACCAAATATAAGTTCAAGGAACAATTATTTTTTAAGTTATACATTTGTGTGAGAGATGCTTTATAGAGGGTTGAATTGTGTACCCCAAAAGATATGTCCACCTTAACTTTAGAATCTGACTTAGGGAATACGGGTCTTTTCAGGTAAGTATATTGAGATCATTCTGGATGAGGGAGGGTCCTAATCCAATGGTAAGTCCTTGGGAGAGGAGAGGAGAAGAGAGGAGAGGAGAGGAGAGGAGAGGAGAGGAGAGGAGAGGAGAGGAGAGCAGGGGAGCAGGGGAGGAGTGGGGGGCCAGGAGGCAGGGGAGGAGGCGGGAAGTGAGGAGGGGAGGTGGGAGGAGGGGAGCCAGATGAAGACAGAGGCAGAGATGGGAGTGGTATAGCCCCGAGCCAGGAAAAGTTCAGCAACACCAGGGACTGCCAGAAGCCCGCAGAAGCCAAGACAGAAGCATGGAGTGGGCTGTCCTGCAGGTCCTCCAGAGGGAACTAGCTTGCGGTCACCTTGCTTTTGACCCTCTGGCCTCCAGACCTGTGAGACAATGAATTTCTGTTGTTTCAACCCACCAACTTTGGGTAATTTGTTATGGCAGCCCTAGGACACTCATCCATCCCCCGTGCACTTACATCTGACCACTGATGTTGCTTCACTGAGATTCTGTCTCTTCCTTTCAGGAGTGTGCTCTCCCCAGAAGGCCCTTTGCTCCCTCTTCTGCTTGCTGAGCTCCCCCATGCTGCCCAGGCCAGTTTATCGATCCCTTGCTCTGCTTGGTTCCTTAACCCTCCTTTTCCCTGGGTGTTCATAGCACATGTCTCAGTCTGCCCATGCTGCTGTAACAAAATCCCTAAGACTGGGTAATTTAGAAAAGACGGAACTGTATTTCTCACACTTCTGGTGGCTGGAAAGTCCAAGAGCAAGGCACGGCAGATTTGGTGTCCAGTGGGGGCCACTCTCTGCTTCCAGGACAGCGCCTTATTGTTGTGTCCACACATGGCTGAAGGGATAGACAGTAGGAGGGCAAAAAGGGACACACTCGTTCCTGCTCCCTCCAGCTTTTCTCTAAAGGCACTAATTCCATCCATGAGAGTGGAGCCCCCAAAGCCTAATTACCATTTAAAAGTCCTTCTTCTTAATAGCACCACCTTGTGTTTAAGTTCCAACATATGGGCCGGGCGCGGTGGCTCACGCCTGTAATCCCAGCACTTTAGGAGGCTGAGGTGGGTGGATCATGAGGTCTGGAGATTGAGACCATCCTGGCTAACATGGTGAAACCTCGTCTGTACTAAAAATACAAAAAATTAGCCGGGCGTGGTGGCACGCACCTGTAGCCCCAGCTACTCTGGAGGCTGAGGCAGGAGAATGGTGTGAACCTGGGAGGCGGAGCTTGCAGTGAGCTGAGATCGCGCCACTGCACTCCAGCCTGGGTGACTGAGTGAGACTCTGTCTCAAAAAAAAAAAAAAGTTCCAACATATGAACTTTGGAGGGACACGTACAGTCACACCACAGTGGCATGTTGTGTCAGTGTGCGGAATTGTGCTGCTTATGTCTGCCTTATATTAAGTTGTAAGTATTTATGTCCTTTCTAGAGCAAAGGTGCTACGATGTCTGGAAACACGTCTTGTTCAGCTTTACATTCGCTAGAATGCTAACACAGACCTTCATCTACAGTCAGGTTTCAAAATATGTTGAATCGAATTGCATGGCATCCTTTGCCACGAGAAAAATTTTGTTGTTGTTTCACAATTTGGGTATCAAATTGTGTATGCAGAAGAAATTGAAGCTATGGGAGAAGTAATTTCCAAAAGCCAAAACTCGATGATTCTAAAAGCAAATGTTGTGAGAGCTACTTATATTTCAATATGTTTTTGAATGAAAATATGTTGTTCAATGGATAATTTCAAGTCCAAATACATTCCCAGGGAATATGATGTTGAATCATACTTACAGTTGGGGATACTTAATTCACTGTGTTAATCAGTATGCATTTGACTTGTCTGTTTTTATGGGAATTAGTTACTCAAATATTCTTCTGAAACCTGTTATACTTTCATAATAAAAATATGCCTCTAAAACTCTTCATTCAGGACTTTAAAAGCACCTTATTCACATCTAGTTGACTTTTGATCATTTTGTTTAGCTATTTATGCAAGATAATGTGTTTGAAAGCACTTTTAGAACTGCTGTGTGCAATACATACTAATTATGAAGTTTGAAAAGTGGTCCTCAACTTTGAACTGCCAAATGCAGGTAAGCACTCAGCAGTGGTTCATCGCAGTTCAGATAATCTTTTGTGTCCCATTTTTGTCTGGTGCGTGCTTCCTGGATTTAAACCCTTTCGTACCTTTTCTGTGGCGTAGGTCCCAGTGTTGCCGCTCCCACTGTCTTGATGTTAAAGATTTTGGCAGAAAGCCAAGTGCGCTATTGATATGGTTTGGATCTGTGTCCCCGCACAAGTCTCATGTTGGATTGTAATCCCCAGTGCTGGAGGTGGGGCCTGGTGGGAGGTGAGTGGATCGTGGGAGTGGATTTCTCATGGATGGTTTAGCACCATTCCTCTTGGGGCTGTCCTCATGATAGTGAGTGAGCTCTTGCTAGATCTGGTTGTTTAAAAGTATGTGGCCCCTCCTGCCTCCTTGTTTCTGCTTTGTGCATTTGACATGTGTGCTCTCCCTTCACCTTTTGCCATGATTGTGATTGCTGAAGCCTCCCCAGAGGCCAAGCAGATGGCGACACTGTACTTCCTGTAAAGCCTGCAGAACCGTGAACCAATGTGTTGAACAAATAAGCAGTAGTCATGATTTTGTTATAGATGATCATGAATTAAACTACCTAAATTTAATTCATTCAACAAATAACTATTGTTCCAGGCCCTGGAAATAGAACAAAGGTGTCACAGTGTCTACTTTTTGAGGGAGAAGCCAGATATTTAAATAGGACATTCAAGGGTAAGGGCAGTCTGAGATACAGTCTGAGCTGTATGATGGGCACCCATGATCAGCCAGGCTACTCACAGATCAACTTGACCTTTTCTGGTTAAATATCGCAGAATGTCCAAATGTCTTTATCTCCTTTCCCTCCCCTAATCCAGTGGAAATGGCAGCAAAAGAATAGAAGTGGATAAACCCACAAACACAAAGAAAAGGCGATCGGAGACACCAGCAAGTGAGAGAATATTCCCAGAAGCCTGGAGTGGCAAATGAAAGAGCAGAGTAGAGGAAGTTACAATCCAAGGGGCTTCATAGGGGAGACTGTGAAGGGCGAGCCAGTCCACACCACAGCTGGACAGAATAAGGGCTCTGAGGGTTCAGTTACTGTGGAAGGCAGTGGGTGGGGAGGCACCAGACTGGGAGCAGGAGATTGACAGGAAGTCTGGGGATGCAGTGCTTGGGCCCCTTGGGTTCCTGCCTCAGTTCATGTGTCCAGCTGATGACCCCCCAAGGCAGGAGGTAAGTTATTTATTTATTTATTTATTTATGAGACAGAGTCTTACTCTGTCACCCAGGCTGGAGTACAGTGGTGCTATCTCTACTCACTGTAACCTCTACCTCCCAGGTTCAATCGATTCTGCTGCCTCAGCCTCCTGAGTAGCTGGAATTACAGGTCCTTACCACCACACCCAGCTAGTTTTTGTATTTTTTTAGTAGAGACAGGTTTCACTATGTTGGCCAGGCTGGTCTTGAACTCCTGACCTCAAGTGATCTGCCCACCTTGGCCTCCCAAAGTGCTGGGATTACAGGCATGAGCCACCATGCCCAGCAATAAATTTATTTTTAAAATAAATGAAACCAAACAGAACTAGGAGTTAGCAACAACAAGGCACAGTGAAGGACGGGGAGGGAGTGGATACTTAAGCACAGGGTCTGAAGTGAATATCTGTAATTGACTTCCTGGTCCTTATCCTCTACTCTGCTCCCCAAGTACTGGAAGGCAGGCATTGCATCCTAACACCCCTCCCATTGGCCCCCCAACTGCCATATATATTTATTCAGAACAGAAGGTTTTTAGATTCTTCTCTGGAGAAATAGATCTTTCCATATTGATATTTAAGTCATTCTAGTGAAAAAACCGACTTACCATCTCATCATAATATAGTGAAGCCTATGACTTAGCAAGGCCAATCGAGGCAACTAGAGCTTCCATCTAGAGTTTTAGGGCTCCAGTCTGAAATAAAAGCAGGCAGCTGAGATCACCACCCATTTGCAGAGGGTCTCCAAAATGAGAGAAGCTAAAGCAGACAGGAGAAAAGAAATTTTAGAGGGAACAGAGGCATGGCAGGGAACTGAAGAAAATGTCAAAAAAGAGACTATTCTGTTTTGTTTTGTTTTTGAGACAGGGTCTCACTCTGTCACCCAGGTTGGAGTGCAGTGGCATGATCATGGCTCACTGCAGCCTTGACCTCCTGGGCCCAAACAATCCTTCTGCCCACCTCCCTAGTAGCTGGGACTACAGGCATGCACCACCATGCCTGGCTAATTTTTGTAATTTTTTTTAAAAATTGAGATGAGGTTTTGCCATGTTGCCCAGTTTGGTCTCAAACTCCTGGGCTCAAGCTATCCTCCCACTTCAGGCTCCCAAAGTGCTGAGATTATAGGTGTGAGTCGTCATGCTCAGCCCAACCTCCAAAATTCACTTTAATTAATTCAGGAGAGAAGGAAAGATATGGCATGTATGAAAGAAGGCAAGGATACAGTGAAAAAGGAGCAACTAGAAATGCTGTTGGAAATTAAAAACAAGGTAATATAAATAAAATTCCAATACAGAGATTGAAATGAAGTTCAGGAAATTTTTCTAAAACAGAACAAAACAAAGTATCTGTCCAACCCCTCCTCCTGCTCCACACAAGACACAAGACTAAGAGATGAAATATGAGAAAAGATAGGAATTGAAGGATTATCCTAGGAGGTCCTATGTGGCCAATGAAAGCTCCAAAAGGAAAGAACTGAGTAAGTGGAAGAAAGAGAAATATTAATGATCTAATACTAGAAAAATTTCTACTGTAGAACATGACATTTTTTAATTGAAAGGGCCTATTGTGTATCCAGCACAGTGAAGGAATATACACCTCACATCAAGGCATTTTATTATGATGTACTACCATACATGAGAAAGAGAAGATCTTAACAGTTTCCACAGTGAAAAAGTCATACTGAGAACCAGAATGGCATTGGATTCGTTAATAGCAAGCCTGAATGTGAGAAAGTCTTTAGAATTCTAAGGGAATATAATTATTAGTTAGAATTTTGTACCCAGAGAAACTATCTACCATATGTGAAGGTAGAATAAAATAATTTCCTGATGTGAAAGGACTCAGAAATGAATTTCTGATTATATACGTATATATGTATTTATGTATGTATCTAGAATATATCATTGCATATTATATGTATAATATGTATATATATACACATACATATAAAATATATTAAACATTTTTAGAGGAGACTTCTCTGGCAATGTGAGAACAGAAACCAGTAACATAAAGAGAATGACTAGGGCCCTGCAAAAGGGCTGAAACACAAGAAAGTGGGGGAAAGAAAGTCTGAGGGTGTCAGAGGAATACCAGGCCATTGGTTCATTACCTGGTCCTACCTTCCCCTTTCAAATATAATCAATATGCTGACTTTTACATTTAGCATTACCTTGCTAGTTCTTCATAAATTTGCCAGGTATATATTTCCAAACATTATGTCATGCAGGAGGGCAGAAGGGTGTGGGTGAAAGGTTGTTAAGGAAAAAATAGCTTATATGGGCCAGGTGCGGTGGCTCATGCCTGTAATCCCAGCACTTTTGGGAGGCTGAGGCAGGTAGATCACTTGAGGTCAGGAGTTCAAGACCAGGTTGGCCAACATAATGAAACCCTGTCTCTACTAAAACAGAAACAAAAACAATTAGCCTGGCATGGTGGCACACACCTGTAATCAATCCCAGCTACTGGGGAGGCTGAAGCACGAGAATCCCTTGAACCTGGGAGGTGGAGGTTGCAGTGAGCTGAGATCGTACCACTGCACTCCAGCATGGAGCAGCACCCTGGCTCAAAAAAAAGAAAAAAAAAAAGAGATTCTATGATAGTTTTGAGCTTTTGATAAATAATATTGATGTGTATTTGTTAGATTTGATAACATATAAAAAATATTTGAGATAGATATTAGAAAACTAAGCAAATGAAAAACAAGAACACATTAACACCCATTTCTCTTTCTCCTACTTGATTATGAGCTTGTGGAGGGAAACAGTCTTGTGTTCTCCACACCTTTCTACCCGGTGCCTCGCCTCTTGTTGGGGACGTAATACACGTATGTGAACAGTCAGCATGGAAACTTGATGATGACATTGCAAACGCCCCGATGAGCAAATGTGCTCTCTTATGTACCAATCTATATGTGAAATTATCTCTGTGATTTCATAGTAGTAAAGCTTGTTTCTTCTGGGAAATGGTCATGATATATTATCAGACAACAAATGCTTAATAACTCATGATATTTTTTCCATTTTCTACATTGCCTACTACAAACTTACCGTCTGCTAGAAACTCCATTCAAAATTAGGGTGCTTTGTTTCATTGAAAGTTTGGTAGCTTCCCTGTGGTCCATATTTTCTGGGTCCATATCTGTGGGAAGCTTATCAGATATGTGTCAAGTTTGGGGTTCCTTCAGAGAAGATTTAGATTTGCTTTAGTTAGATGCTTAAGGGACATGGGCAACCTGGGATCTCTTTACACGTCTTGGTTTTCCAGTATGCCAGATGCTGTGATTTTGAAATACAAGCTCATCTGAGGGGGCTTGGTGGAAAGATGTTTCTTTTCAGCCCTAAGGTTTAAGACAGGACCTTTCTTGTGGTTTCCTGGAGTATGGAGGGTTTATTTTTTGGTTAACCCTTGCTGAGAGTACAACGCTTTGGGGTTCTACCCTCGTGGGGTGGAGTGTGTATCTCTTATGTCACTTCTATCTTAGGCTTTGCCCTTGAAGACCAAGCTCAAGTTCATGTGGTCTGGCAGCTTTGGGGCTTTCCTGCTCATTCAGACTCTGGCTTTTACCTGAATTTTGGCTTCTGAGTACTTCTTACTTTCTTATCAGCTTATCGACGTAGATAAAAATAGGTTTTAAATTTTATCAAGCATTTGTCATTGTTTATAGCCAACAGTTTTGTTAGAGTATCTAGCTTACCAAACTATTGGAAATAAAAGGCAAAAACTCATTTCAAGTAAATAAAATGATATCCTTACAATACCAATAATCAATTCACTACTTTATAGAGAATTAGACAAAGCAAATGAGTCCAATTAAAATTTCTCTGACTTGAAAGACTGACTGGACACTGATCAAGTAATTAAAAGAATGTAAATTCTGAATACTGAAAAAAGAAAAAAAAACAACAAAGCAAAACACAACAGTGTATGCAGTCATTTGTCTGGTAACATGCTTCTTTGACTGAGGCGGGAGGCTGGACAAGTTGACCTTTCAATGCCCCTTCAGTTCTGTCATTTTTATGACATTTGTGAGGGAAAAAGCTAGACTTTCAGAACAGTTTTTCACTGTGAGTTTGTGAAGTGACATTATGAAACTGGTCTAGTTTCTATCTGTCAATTTCAACTTCCTGAGGTGAAATTTCCAGGTACTGAGTTTTACTCTGCAGGACACAAATTTCTTTTTCTTGTGATTTTTCTGTTTTCTTAGGCTTTCAAAATCATATACAAACATGTGTTAAGAATGTTTCCCTCCATCTGTAGCCATAGGGATTTCCCTTTGGCTTCTCTGTAGATAGACCAAGCATCAGAAATAACAAAATCAATTTTCCATTAATAGCTGATAGTGTGGTCAGTGCAAAGATTAAGGGAAGGAAAATACTTTTAGTATTGAGAAAGATTTTGTCATTGCTGTAAGTCACCAGGGTCTTTTGTGACACAGCCAGCATAGAAATATACACGTAAGGGGTTATTCAATGATGTGGAATTTGATGTCTGATGCCTTATTGGTCCCTAAAAGTTTACCACTGTGTGACAGATGGTGGCTCTCCCTTTCAGTCACTGGCTTGTTAGGGTAAGCTGTAGCCATTGTTGTCTCATAGGTCTCCAGAATTGATGGTAAAAAGTAGTTTGACCTGCATAAAAGTTATTATCTTATACTAACTATATCATAAAATAGGCTAGGGACAGTGACTCATAACTGTAATCCCAGCACTTTGGGAAGCAGAGGAGGGAGAATTGCTTGAAGCCAGGAGTTTGAGACCAGCCTGGGCAACATAGTGAGACCCATCTCTACAAAAAAATGTAAAAATTAGCCAGGCATGATGGTGCCAGCTTTAGCCTGTAGTCTCAGCTACTCCGGTGGCTGAGGTGGGAGAATTGCTTGAGCCTAGAAGTTCGAGGCTGCAGTGAGCTATGATCACATACTGCACTCCAGCCTGGGTGACAGAGTGAAATTCCATTTTAAAAAAATAATATAAAATAAAATAAATATACATATAAATAAAGTAAAAATACAATCTTATGTTAAAGAGTTTTAAAAACTCACAACAGAACTGTATGCTTTGCAAAATATTTTCCTATGTCCTCTTTCAGTTGATCTACATAATAACCTCATGAGGCAGGCAGGGCAGACGTGATTCTCACCATTTTGCCCTTGTGTTCTCTTGCCTGTACCTCTGATGACACTGCCTTCCCCCAGGGCCACCCGATCTTTGCCAGACTAACTCTCACTTACTCCCGTTGCCCCCAACCCCAGGAAATTAAGTTGAAGATACAAAAACGTATCAAACATCCATTGTCCCACCATCTTGAATTAACAGCCATGAACACCTTGACTTATTTACTATCTTTTAAAATAAATAGCACATTACAGATACTGCTGAAGCCTCTTTTTACTCCCTTCTCACTCTTCTTCCCAGAAGAAATTCCTAATATGTCTGTTCAACCAACCCAGAAATCACACCCTTCAGGAATGCTTCCCTGGCTATGGGGTGCTTATCTCTGGGCTCTGCCAGGCTGCAGAGCATAGCTGATCATATTGGCTATTACACCCTGTATTTTAGCCACCACCTTTCTTGTTTCTGTCTCCCGAGAGGTCATGTGTGAATTCATTCTTGTGTTCTTGTGCCTGGCATGGAGTCTGACCTAGAGTTGGTCCTAATATGTGTTTGTTCAAAGAATAAGTGAGGAAACAGAATCTCAGGCAGGTTATTTGACTTGTCTGATTTCGTTATTTCTAATGTTTTCACTACCATATTTTTACAAAGAGGATATGGGCTTCATCCTATGAAGCAGCAACATTCTTCATCCCGCAAGAATGTATTGAACTGACCCCTGTGCGTCTGTCCCTGAGCTTGCACTGGGGACCTGTGGTGAGCAACGAACCTTGTGCTCTGTGGCACCTGCCTTCCCACCCAGCACAGACCCCTTCTTCCCTCGTTAGGGAAAGCCTGGCAGACAAGGTAAGAATTATGATGATGTCTATAGTACGTTTTAAAATATAGATTCTTGACTCTAGAGTTTTGATTTGGAAATAAAAATGTCATCACAGGCAACCTTTTCTTTTTCTTTATTCTTATCTTCATTTTCTGGATTTTCTGTAATAGTCACATTCTTTTATAACTAAAAGAAAATCTAAATGAATCCATTAAAAAGAAGAGATGGTGCTAATTTGGACCTTACTCTTGCAGGAACGAGGAAGGCTAGGTTGTTGCTCTGCGGGTTCCATTAATCAAACTTACAGGTTAGTTTGGTATTTTCTTTTCCTAGTTCAGGGAAGAAGATCACTCTGGGCTTTTTAGTAATTTCACTTGCTCATCCCTTAAGATTTCCAGGTATAAGGCAAACTGGATTAACCCACAGGTGACTCTGAGTCTTGATGAAGGCTAGTGGTTTTTCATTCGTTTTGGACGTGAAGTTTGCTTCCTGCGAGGTTTAAAGAGGTTCTGTATGTGCACAGTACGTCCCCTAAGATGGCTTAGAATGAGCTGCCAGGCCATGTTGGGCCACCTACACTGATGGTAAGATTTTCCAGGCTGGCATAGTGGTCCCTTTAGATGGCTCTCCTCATCAGTAAAACCTTTTTGAGACCACATTCCTGGTTCATGGTTATTCATTTTTACTTTATTATTTTCTTTCTTTCTTTCTTTTTTTTGAGACGGAGTTTTGCTCTTTTTGTCTAGGCTGGAGTGCAGTGGTGTGATCTCGGCTCACTGCCACCTCTGCCTCCCAGGTTCAAGCAATTTTCCTGCCTCAGCCTCCCGAGTAGCTGGGATTACAGGCACACACCACCACACCCAGCTAATTTTGTGTTTTTAGTAGAGACGGGGTTTCACCATGTTGGCCAGGATGGTCTCGACCCCCTGACCTCAGGCGATCCACCCACCTCGGCCTCCCAAAGTGCTGGGATTACAGGCGTGAGCCACTGTGCCGTGCGTATTTTATTTTTACTTTATGAATGATATATAGGTGTTGCTATCCTAATGCATTTTATGTATTGTCAAACATATTAAAATGTAGATGAGGCAAAAAAAAAAAAAAAAAAAAAAAAGAAGCACAAAGAGAAAGGTGAATGTTTTCTTCCTACCCACACTGTCATGACTTAGCTTTGTAGTGTCAGTTTGTGAGTACCCACTTTGGAGGACACCACATAAGGAATATTGACAGACCTACAGATGGTTGAAGAAAACTTCTGATGTGATAGAAGCAAACAGGATTCCACCCTCAAAGACATTTTCTGGAAAAGTGTGAACTGCTGCTACCCTGGATGGAGACTCCTTCTAGGAGAGTGTCTGAATAGCATTCATCTGCCTCTAATTATTTTGGGTCACCATGTCGGGTTGGTAGCAAACAGTATTAGAGAAGGGGGGAAATAATGAGGTACTTAAATTATGATAAAAAGAAAATAAGGACTTCTCTAATTAATTTTGTGCATGTGTAGAGATCACAGGAAAGGAAATGAAAGGTTGTAGGAGCAGGCAAGGCAAAAATCTTGCAAATTCTTCAAATGCGAGTAAGATTCTGTGATAAACCCTAACTTTCTGGTAAGCATTTTAATGGATGCTTTAATTAGCTTTTCTGGAAAGTTCACTGATGATATGCTGGAATAATGATCCCCTATGCTTTAAAGTGTCTAGTCATTAGCTCGCAAGGTGACTGAACATACTAATGTATTTGCCTCTTAGACTGTTTAAGCCCATGCTCCTAATAAGGTCTCGCCTTTGTTTGACTCAGTCACAGAAAGGAGGGTATGGGCTGGGCTCTCTCAGAAATGACAAGGACAATAAGCCCAACCCACCTTCCTTCAGTCCCCATGTGACTCCAGCTCCTGGAAAGAGATTCTTCGGGCAGATCTTTCTGGAACAGTTCTTGTGCTGCCTGCCATTTTTGTGCCTGCTGGCTCAGCATTTGTGGCCTCCCTTAGATTTGGGATTCGTTCTGGCTTAGATAATTAATTATATTTTGTCACCTGGATCAGTATCATTTTGTGGGGCATGTGTATTTATTTGTACTTCTGACTGGTGCATTATTATTCTATTTTATTTCGAAGGCATACTTTCTACACTCCACAAGTGCAGATCAGGCAAGGTGAGTAGTAGGTCAAACAAGGTGACTGGGTAGAGACCAGGAAGGTGCTTCTGCTCAGAGCTGAGCCTGTGACTTGGCTTTGTACCAAGCTAATAGCAAACTGGGCTGAGGCTCAAATTTTCCAGTCTTAGCCTGGTTGGATCCCAACATGCTAGTACCTGCTGATGAGCATGTGCACAGCCTTTCGTATTGCATAACTTCTTGTGCCCCTGGCTGAAAGAAGCTAAACTGCAGATAATTTATTCAGCATAAATTATTGCTAACCTTAGCTAGAATAATGCATGCTTTTGATCCTCTTTAGATATGGAGCCAATGGGGAATCGTCCGGCTACAAAGTTTTCCCCCGTATCTTTCAGTTAAATCAGATTCCAAATCTTGAGGACATCTGATATTCCTCAAGGACATTAAATCTATAAAACTGGTGCCTGAATTATATGCCCAAAAATATAATTCAGAGTTTGTTTTGTTAGTGTGAGCTATTAGTAACATTTTAAACATCTAATTACATTTTCATTTAATAATTCATTCTTGTATAATTAGAGACTTAAGTTATGCAACATGCTTATGTTTTAAAATATGGACATTCTCTTTAAATGTTTTATACCACTCTCTATGAGATAAAACATAACATCAAATGCATATTATGAAAATTTTAATGCTCTAGCCACACAAGGTTTATTTGGCTGGGTCCACCCCATAGGCAGTATTGGTGAAATGCACTTCAATTGGTAAAAAAAATCTCCAAGCAGAGAAAACTATGTATTCCTCACCAGTCGGTTTCAGGGCAATCTTCTCACCTTACTTGCTTTGAAATTCCCTCCAGATGGACAAACTTTACCCCAAAGTGTGGCTGATCAGCTTCTGATCCAGAGATTTTCGCATAAACCAGTTGAAGTGTGTGTGTGCCTTACCCCACTAGAAGCCATGCTCCCTGGTCATCTCTTATGGCTTAATGTTACACTCATCTAGAATAGAAACCTGGAAGCCAGGTATTGCCCACCTGACATACTGTTGAACTGAAAAATGTCGATCTTTTTTAAAAACATTTTTTGATTTTCATTTTTGTGGGTATAGAGTAGGTGTATATATTGATGGGGTACATGAGATGTTTTGATACAGGCATGAAATGTGTAATAAGCACATCATGGAAAATGGGATATCCATCCCCTCAATCGTTTATGAAGGATGTTGATCTTAATCATGTAGGAAAAAGGTGTCTAGTTTTAAAACTGAAAATCTATTAGTACGGTGAAAGCAATTCAAATAGTGCAAAAAGGTGTAAAACGAAAATCTCCTTTCCACTAGATCTCAATTTCTAGATCGCCTTCCCATGAGCCACTACTCTTCCCACATTGCTGGGAATCGTTTATGAAATAGTCTATGCATATACAAGTTCTTTACATATGCCTCTCCTTATTTTAAAAACACCCACGGGGCATCCTATCTGCACTGTTTGGCACCTAACTCATTACACTTTATCAATTTATTTTGATGAGGTTGCAAATCAACCATATATTCTTTTAACGGCTTTGTAGTTATCTACTCTTTGTATCACCCTACTTTATTACTGTATGTATTTATATTATGGTTACTCTTTGGATATGCCAAACATGTTTATTTAAAGCATCTTGTTACTGGACACCTGCATTTATGTGCAGCCTTATCTTTGGGCACAGGCATGAAGAGATCTATGGTATAAATTACTTGAAGTGGATTTGTTTGGTCAGAGGTGATCTACATCTTAATTTTCATAGATAATCAAAAATTGCCTCCCCAAAATATTGCACAATGTAAGAGTCTAACAAAAATAGGCTCTTTTCTTTGGAGAGGGTCACATACAGAAACTCTTGCATCTTGAAATCTCAGAATGACACCTGCACGGGAGAGGTGGGCAGGCTAAACTCACTCGCTGGTTCCCTGGCCCTGCCCCACCTGTTGGCTTTGTAGCATGCATGCCTTAAATTCACATGAAATACTTCCTGGGAGTATAGGTCAGTGGTAGAGCATTTGACTGCACATGAAATACTTCCTATAGAGAATCTTCTTAAAACCTCAAAACAAACCTATGCAGCAGTTATGATTATCCCATTATAAATCACCACATGAGATCAGTATTTGGGATCTGTCAAAAAGAAATGAAAATGTGAACATTAAACATGTGCTTGCTAAGGTTCTATTTGTGATTGAAAATGGTATACATTGCTTACACAGAATATTCTAAGATCTCTGTGAAGTGTAAGTAAATTCCATCATCGTGTGTCTCTGTAATACTTGAAAGGATTTAGAAGAAGTACACTTGTATTTTAGTGCAATTTGAGGACGTGAGAGACACGAGAGTATTTCAGTTGAAGCAATTAGCTTATGGTTCAGGCTTCAGCACAAATTTATGACCTATTCAATTTTCCTGTATTTGAAGATGGCAAAGTGTGTTTGACAAGAGCAAAATGCATAATTAATTCCAAAGTCTGTAAAAAGAATGTATCCCAAAGCATTTCCTATTTACTTATTTGTCGAATTCTTAGAGACACTTTATATTGAGTTAACATAACTGAATATTGAAAAGTCTAACAGGTACGGTGTCATTATGAATGTAAGAACAATTCCATTGTGTGTCAATGTGTACCTCAAGTTGGAAAGGTAAGAGGACAGGAAATGTTTAATGGAAATAATCTTGTAAAATATTTTCCTCAAAAGTCATCTGTTACTGCCTTTGCTTATTATCAGAGACATGTAAGTTACAGGCAAAGACGCGTAAGTTACAGGCATTGTATCTCATTACTGCTCCATCTCTTTGTGTGCTCTTATCATGGCCCGTGGCCATGAGGATTTCTTAACCTACAAGCTCTGCCTGGCCAATGACTGTCTAGCCGGCTTTGCAGAGGTAACTCTTTGTTTTCTCTGGGTTAAGGGGGTTGAACTTGCAGTCAGAATGTGTGAATTTGAATCTTGGCCATTTATTGGCTGATGTTCAGTTTCCTCATCTGTAAGACAGGATCTTGATAGCAACTACCTCATACGGTTGTTGTGAGGATTAAATAAATGAATTCACCTTAGGTAAAGCTACTGAAGTATTGCAAGACCCATCACGTAAAACGGGCCTTGTAGGCCGGGCATGGTGGCTCAAGCCTGTAATCCCAGCACTTTGGGAGGCCGAGACTGGCGGATCACGAGGTCAGGAGATCGAGACCATCCTGGCTAACACGGTGAAACCCTGTCTCTACTAAAAAATACAAAAAACACTAGCCGGGCGAGGTGGCGGGCGCCTGTAGTCCCAGCTACTCGGGAGGCTGAGGCAGGAGAATGGCGTAAACCCAGGAGGCGGAGCTTGCAGTGAGCTGAGATCCGGCCACTGCACTCCAATCTGGGCGACAGAGCGAGACTCTGTCTCAAAAAAAAATGGGCCTTGTAAATTTAGTTATTGTTACTATTATCAAGCCTCTTCTACATTCAGAGCACTGTGCTTATTACTGTGAAGGAAATAAATTTTTAAAATGGAGATGCCCTTGTTTTCTAGGCGTTTATAATCCAATTGACAGGTACAAACCACGTGTTGTAAGAAAATAGAGAAAAGAAAGATTGCTTTTGAGTGGGCAGCTTCTTGGGGAGAATGGAATTTAATGTGAATAATAAAAGATTCAGGTCTTTCACAATGAGGAAGGGCAGAAGCAAATGACTGGACAATTTTCATTTAACTCATACATTTATTTTATGTTTATTGAATACCTACTACTATATGCTAGGCAATGTGTTAGGTGCTGGTGCTACAGTTAAAAAAAAAAGGTAAGCCAGGTGTGGTGACTCACACCTGTAATCCCAGCACTTTGAGAGGCTGAGGCAGGTGGATCACAAGGTCAGGAGTTCAAGACCAGCCTGGCCAAGATGGTGAAACCCCGTCTCTGTTAAAAATACAAACATTAGCTGGGCAGTAATCTGCCATAAGCAAAAATAACAAGTAGAAAATTTAAAGGAGGCTGAGGCGGGAGAGTCACTTGAACCTGGGAGACAGAAGTTTCTGTGAGCCGACATGGAGCCACTGCACTCCAGTCTGGGTGACAGAGCGAGACTCTGTCTCAAAAAAAAGTAGGTCTCTGCCTGCATGGAGCTTAACACTGAGACAAAGAAAACCTTTCTGAGTGATATGTTTGTGCCTTCCTCAACAAAGGTCGTCCAAGGAAAACAGATGCATATCTTATCTGATTTTATGCGTCATCAAGTATTACTTTGTGATATAATGGGTGATATATATAAAGTGGAACTAGGATTACAATTTGACATATAAGAGAGATAGCAGTAGAACTGGTAATTTTCAGAAAAAATTCAAATAAAATAGAAGACTCAAATTTTCATGTATGTTTAAAACAAGATGCATTTTAATATTGAAAAGAATTTTAACTTGGGTGAATTTTATGTCAGTGGTTCACATCACATTTGGAATTATGTCTTGTAGCACATGCTTTCCTTCTTGCATTTGACATTGATTCAACAAATACTACTGAGTCTGCTATGTGAGAAGTATTTTGCTAGACAAGCAATGGGGATACGGCATTGAGATAAACAGAGTCCTTGTCCTCAAGAAGGTTATATTTATTGGACTTAGTTGAAATAAGTTAAAACAATTGAATCAACAAAGAAATTCAGAACTTGATTCTTCTTAAATGAATCAATTGGAGTCTCAGAGGTTGGCTTGAAGAGTATAGGATGACCAGTGGTTGATATAAAAAATAGTATATGACCAGCAGTTGGTATGGGGAGTGGGGAATGACTGATGTGGTGTGGTGTGGAATGTAGGCTAGAACCAAGGGTTTATGTGGGGAATGGGGAGTGATTGATAATACGAAGGCTGAGCTAGAACCAAGGGTTCTCATGGGAGTGAGAAATGATTGACAGTTAGTATGGGGGGTAAATTAGAACCAAGGGTTTGTATGGGAGAATGGGGTGTGATTGATAGTATGGAAGGTGAGCTAGATCCAAGGGTTCTCACTGGGAGAAATGATTGACAGTTAGTATGGGGGGTAAACTAGAACCAAGGGTTTATATGGGGAAATGGGGAGTGATTGATAGTATGGAAGGTGAGCTAAAACCGAGGGTTCTTATGGGGAATGAGGAATGATTGACAGTTAGTGTGGACAATAGGCTAGAACCAAGGGTTCTTGTGGAGAAGGGGGAGTGTCACCTTGGCCACGGGCAAGGAGGGCAGGTTGCCTTCACCTGCAGATTGCTCACATCACCTTTGGAGAACAGAATGGCAAGGAGCGTAGAGTGAGGAGGAGCAATAGACTTCATTCTCAGCATCCCAATTAGATGCTGCTTCTGTGAATTTTCTACCCGAATGGTGTTTGAGCCTGTTCCCAGGATTCTAGGCCACTGGGTATTGCTAAGGGTGGTTGCAACTTCTTGCTACCTTTCAAAGAACTAGAAGTGGAGCCTATCTGAAATATTTGGTCTGTGAAGGAACTTCTAGTCCTAAAAGGACTAAAGGTTGGTTGGCTTCAACAATTTGCCCTTGATCCAGTGCCAGATGCAAGTGGTTGCTCTGCTGGGTGTGATGATCCCTATTCTCTGCTTGACTTGTGGTGAGAGGATTGTTTCCATGTCTTGGACTTGGGTTTTACCTTCCTTGTGGCCTAGACTTTAAAGTCTTAAGGCCCAGGTGGGTCTTTGGCTGCTGTGGGTAAATGTTGAGGAGTATAAAACCAGAGGAAACCCTCTTGTGGAGAAGCAGAAAATGATGATGGAAGGATTAAAATATGATGGAAGGATGATCTGAAAGAAATTTATTTAAAGTTCTTTCAGCTTTTTTTTTTTTTTGTCATTTCCAAGTCAGGGATATATTTGTTGCCATTGCTAAGTGTGTGGCCATCCAGTGAATAAACCATTAACTAAAAAGTTAAATGTAAATAGTGATAATGACATTTTATGCCTACACCTAAGGACGGTCTTGGTATGGCCAGCGCTCTGTGACATACAGGAGTGCCCTGGGCATCAGCACCCTGAAGATTTCTCCAACAAGCAGCAGAAACCCCTGAAAATTTGACTTTCATAATCAAGGTTTATGGTTGCTTACATTTAAACTAAAAATGTTTTCAGGCTGCAGGAATAGGCTCGAGTGTGCCAGTGACCTATTTTGTAATGCCGAGCTTACATCCCAGACCCTCACAGGAATTGAGAATTATGTGAGTCAAGCAAGATGCTGAAAACATGAAACAATTCAGAACTAATCTAAAGTTTCAGATAAATTATAACATAATTTGATGTTTCTTTGAAGATGAAAGTCGTTGAAGGTTTTTTACTGCAATGCATTGTGCTTTTTAAAGTAGTCTGAAAAAACAAATCAAGGATCCTAGTTTTCAGTCTGATTATTAGACCCCTCCTAAAAGCCCTGGGAAGTAGGTGAATGACAGGTGTTTTACTCCAGGCTGTGGAGACATAGGCCGGTAGGAGTGGAGATCAGGTGACCTCGCAGTATTGCTCAGGTCAAGAGTACCATGGTTGTTCCTGCTATCCTGGCTTGGCTGTATTTGTGATTGAAATATTCTGAGAATTCCTGGAAAATAAAGATACAGTGGTCACAATATGTGAGTCCTATGTATCCATACAGAATTAGTACATTAAGATGCATAAACATCCTACATTATCAAGTAAATCCTGGGGAACATTTTGACTTACCACTCCTTTAGGTACATGGGAGAGAGAAGAGAAAATATAAAGCTATTTCCAGCAGAGACACATTGAGAAACTTCCAAGTGGGATGAGGCCAGAATTCCTGTCATTTTCAACTTCATGTCTGGGAGATAGCCCTAGTTCTTATACCACCTCTTCTGTTAAAAATACCTGTCTCTATGCATGAGTTTGTTCTTTGGTGTTAGATACATAGGAGAATAAAATTACCAAAATGCAAAACCATGCTCGCTCAAATGAGATTTTTTTTTTAACCAGGTAACTAAGTTTTGCACTACCAAGAAACAGCAGGTGAAGGTGGAAAATGCCACCCAGGTGGTTTAAATAACCCACAGAGGAGCTTAGTACTCACCACACATACCTCATCTTCTCTTGTGTGCCCCAGTTTACCCTTGTACATTTTCCGGTGAGTGTGTATCATGCTGTCCCTCCGAGTTTGCATACTTTTGTTGCAAAAATAATTTAATACAGCATTTGAAATGTGAATAAGAGTCCTGCTTATAAAAATGCAAGTAGTGGCCAGGCGCTGTGGCTCATGCCTGTAATCCCAGCACTTTGGGAGGCCCAGGTGGGTGGATCACCAGATCAGGAGATGGAGACCATCCTGGCTAACACAGTGAAACCCTGTCTCTACTAAAAATACAAAAAATTAGCCAGGCATGGTGGTGGCCTCCTGTAGTCCCAGCTACTCGGGAGGGTGAGGCAGGAGAATGGCATGAACCTGGGAGGTGGAACTTGCCACTGAACTCCAGCCTGGGGGACAGAGCGAGACTCCGTCTCAAAAAAAAAAAAAAAAAAAAAAAAATGCAAGTAGTGAGTTGAAAGAAAAGGTCTTAAATATTGAGGGAAACTGAAAATAACAAAACGTTTTAAAGCGTCTCAGAATGAGAGAATAGGTAGTAGGTCTAAAGGAGTCTTCATCCGAAACAGTGGAGAGAGAGAGAGAGAGAGAGAGGAGAGAGAGAGAGAGAGAGGAGAGAGAGAGAGAGAGAAAGCAGAGTTGAAGATGCCCCAGTGACTGTGTTGGTTATTAATTTATTGCTCCCATTTCCAGGCCACCCATCATACCTTGCTTTGCGAAGCAAGTCATATGTCTGCTTGGCCCTCTGTCAGCTGCTCCTTGTTGGGCTTAGTCAATGGAGGCGCTAGAGGGAGACTGGAAGCCCAAAGAAGTAGCAGTTGGTTTGTTTCCAGTCTTTTCCTGCATTCCTGGAATGTCTCAGAGGTACCAGTAGCAGCTGGTGGGTTCCCCTTGATCAGAGATCTGTGTTCCAGCTCTGTGGGGTCCCTCCTGCAAGTGCCTGAGGCATCACCGCCAGCCAAGCATTACTCCTTCTCTAGGATGGCCACTATCCAGGTTTTCCTAGGAGCCTCCTGGTTTGAACACCGAAAGCCCATGTCCCAGGGCCAGAATGGTTGACCACACTACCTCTCCCGTAGGTCTGGCCCAGCTATGCGACGCTCTTCCCATAGGTCTGGCCCAGCTATGTGATGCTCTTCCTTCTGGGTCCTGCTGCATTCCTTTTCTTCTCCCCTAGCCCACGAGTGGCAGATACTTCCTGAAGTTGCCTCAGTATTTCCCCTTGCCTTCTGAGCCATCCATTACCTATTTAACCAATCCCCTGTATTAAATTCTCATTCTTGAACTAACTTGTATAGCAGTTATCTTCTATTTCAGTGGGATTTAAAAGCACCTGCAGTGAATTGAAGATGATGACTTCATGCCAAATATAACAGGCTATCACTTTGTGTCATGAAAAAAGGAAACTGGCAAAAAACAAAGCTGGATTCCTATTTTAAGTCAATGTAGAAGACAGAAATAGAGGACAGTGAGCCATAGCTATCAGACTCTGGTATTGCAATGTTCTGTGCTGAAAACTAGGATGTCCTTGCTTCTACCTCATCTTCATAATTCAAGAGCCACAGCATTTCATACACCTACTTACTAAGGAATATTCATGCTATTTGTCAAGGTAGTTCATCAAAAGATACATTTAAAAAAAAAATTAAGAATGTAACATGTTTACAGCATTTAAATAAGCACATTTGGTAGCATTTTAATAGTGGTATTGTTGCTTCATCTTCTCTTTCCCTCCCTCCCTCCTTGCCTCCCTTCTCACGTCCCTCCCCTTCTCCCTTCTCACCTCCTACCCCTCCTCGCCTCCCTCTCTTCCTCCGTCCTCACCTCCCTCCCCTCCTCCCTTCTCTCCCTCCTTCCCTGTCTCTTTCTTTCTTCTTTCTCTCTTTTCTCTCTCTCTTTTCTTTCTTTCTTTCTTTCTTTCTTTCTTTCTTTCTTTCTTTCTTTCTTTCTTTCTTTCTTTCTTTCTTTCTCTTTCTTTCTCTCTTTCTTTCCTTTTTTTCCTTTCTCTCTTTCTTTCTCTCTCTTTCTCTCTCTCTCTCTCTCTCTCACCACTTAAAAAACAGAAAGGTTCTGAGTGGCCCTATATCTTAATTTGGGATCTCCAGGAGAAGACCCTGAGACAAAAATTAGAGTGTAAGTAGTTTAACTGAGAGATGAAGGAAATATTAGAAGAGGAGTGGGGAAATGACACCCAGAGAAGAAGGCAATGAACAGAGAGTATGTTAGGACAGTCACAAGTGTGGGCGACTAGAGCGTAACCTCTCCAGGGAATGTTAAGGAGCCAGTGCTTCAGGGCTAAGGGAACTGGGGTATTTTCCCTCTAACTCCTGTGAGGCCTTGGATAGAGCTGGTCCTGGGAGACATGAATTTCCTAGCACTTCTAATCCTCTACATGGACAGGCAAAGGGCTTCAGAGGCCAGAGAGACCCTGTCTACAGGGACAGGTTGTGGTCAGTCTGGTTCACCTACAATCAAGTGAAGAAGGTGAGGGAAAATGTTTGAGGCACTGATGGCATCTGCCATATATATTTTTTAATTATGTGAAATTCCATAACATGAAGAATTTTAGGAACACATTTATTGTTATGGGAAAAAATCACTGTAATTAGATTTGTCAACCCATAATCAGTTCCTAGGGTCTGGGAACATATAATTCTTGTGTTGAGGTGTTCATTTATGGTCAATACTAGACCACTCTGGCACATATTTCAAATTAGGAGCAATATAAGAAATAAAAACCTGGGTCTCCCACATCTTATAACATTTCTTACAAAATTATCTTGTAACATTTCCAAATACTAAACAATGGAAGTTTATAAACAGGCACAGAGTACTAAGAAATAATAAGCAATAAGCCAATTTACTTTCTTTATTCAAAAGGGAAAATCCAAGACGTTGAGGGAAGGGAAGAAAACGGAGAAACTGGTTGTGAGGAAGAAGTGATTCACCCCAAATGAAAATAGAGTGGGCAGAGTGGAGTGGATAAAAAGGTGGCCACTGAGTCAGAGAGACAGTGGAAGTGGAAGATAGATGGCCTATGTTTTCACTCAGTGTTAAATCATAACCGACTGACACAAATGAAAGGAACTCAAAGGTTACCTTCAGTCTTTTGGGAAGGGGTGGTAAATTTTACATCCTAATTTACAGGCAAGAACAGGTGTCAGTAGGGACAAGGAAGGAGTCCTTGCAGTGTGAGACTAAAAATTCACAGTAAAGCTGAAATTTGTGGATTGCCTCCCTCCTCCCACAGTATTTCTCCACCAGGTCTCCGGTAACATGATGTGAAATATATTTTGGTGGATTCTCTAAAATTGCAGTTTTAGTTTGGATAGGTACCCAAAACACTATCCCATACTGCCCAACTTCTCCCCTTGGGGTAAATCCTTCCTAAGTGTATGATTTTCAATAGGATCTAGCTGTGGTCTGGCAATCTGCATTCAGGTGGTATGGGAACACCTTTTTATTCCCGTGTCTCTGGTTGGACTCTGGAAACATAACCTGGAAGAATTTGTTCCCCAGGGAGGGTTGGGCACCATCAAAAGTTGATGACTTTTGTTATGGTCTTAAATATCCTTTAAATGAGCAATCTATCTCCCAGGTCACTATAAATAAAAGTATTATAGCCTCTGTTCTCTATGCTCAACCTGGGAGAAACTCTTTGGGGGCATGTTTTGATGGGAACATTCATTGCTGAACAATCATTGCTGCAATGGACTTTTCATCATGGAGGGAAAATGCTTTTCTCTGGTAGTTGTAGCCATCACCTAGACAGGGTGATTGGCCTTGTTTCTTTTTATTTATTGTCTAGAGGCTGCATGTGACAAATTTCGGGTCTTTAGGTTCAAACAGATTTTATTTAACTGTATCTCTAGATAAGATTCAAAATAGCTATAGAAAAAAATAGATTGAATGAAAAAGCTGGTAGGATGTTGACAATGACCTAGGATATCTGGAACTGGAGGAAAAAAAAAGACTGCAAAAGTTTCTTTTCCAGAGACTGGAGACATTTGTTTGGAGTGTGTTAAAAGAAAAATGTAATGACATACACATAAGCTTCGATCAGTAATGATGAAGAGCTGGAATAATTGTGCACAGACTCATTTAAGCCTTACTAATTCAGGGCAGTTCTATTGGTATGGAATTATTTGCATTTGTGTGTTTCCCGAGTTAAAAAAGAATACCCCTGGGTCCTGCTCAGAGCATGGGGAATTAAACACACAGCTCTCATTAACAACACTACAGATTGTACAGTCTGCTGAATTCCCTAAACACTTTGCAGAGAGAGAGAGTGTGTTCTCTGCCAGTGTACAGCATACAAGAGCGACTTCCTGAGTGCAAAGCCTAGGGGAGTGACATCACGCCAAAGAAGCAAGTGGCCATATATGAGGTCTGTCACCCTAAAGGTGGCTTTGGAGCCAGATGTTTTCTTGAGACAGGACAGAAGATGATGTTTGAGCAGGTGAGAGATGACTGGTTCTGTGATTAAGCACAACATTTTGAGTTTTCTTTTGTATCTTTCATTCCTGATCTAGAGCCTCAGAACTCTTGGGCTCACATTGTGTGAACACGTGGCAGCTGTAGCATGGCCCCGAAAGAAGCCCCTTTGCCACAGAGGTAACCACACCATGAAAATATTGTCTTTGATGTCAGATAGATTTGGGTGTCTCACTTACCAGCTGATTGACCTTGGAGGTGTTGTTTAGCCTTTAAGCTTAGGTTTCTACCACTGTGAAATGGGTATAAAAATATGACTTACCTCCTGGGTTGTGATAAAAATCTATAAGAAATACCTAGTTCATGATAAGCACTCAAGAAATTTTGGCTTAAAAAAAGCCCTTAGACTCCAGGGATCAATCCATTTTAGAAGCAATTTCATCAGAACTTGCAGTTGCTATAAATCAATGGGCGATTGCCTAGATTTGGGGTCGAAGACAATTTAATTCCAGCGTCTCCCGTTTGCTTTGTGTAGCTCTGAATTCAGGCCATAAAAGGTACATTGACATCAGCCGCCAGCTGTTGCCACCTCCATCTGAATGCCAATGTCCCTCATCTATTGACACAAGAAGAAAGTAAATAAGGTAATGTCCTCGGAATTTTCTTTACACTAAACATGTAATTAGCTACTTACCCATGATGAGTGAAATTTAATTTCAGCTAAGTGAAAAGGAATGCTGATTAGATTTATTTTATTATCTGTTGACTTTCTGGGAAGAGGGCAGCTGGATAAAATCTCCTCTTGAGCTGTATTTTTTACTTCCTGCAGTCCTTACCAGTGAAATATGCTAAACTTGCAGGAACGGCACATACGAATTTATTTGTTGGAGTGAAGGTAAGCCTGGCTGCAGCTTCTGTCCACTGGAGTGCAAGAAGGGGCAGGAGGGGACCTTGGAAAAGATAGGCTGACAAAAGGTGTGCAGGATCTTCCCAGCAAAGCTGCCCCGTGGTCGCTGTTTGCAGGAACTCTCCCCTCTGTGTTCTGTGATGTGTGTCTCACTGCTCAGAGACTTTTCTCCTCTTTGGCAGCTCACAGCCCCAGCTGTGGGCCACTTTAGCAGGCTGTCTCTACCCCAGAACTGCTGGATGCTCCAAAGGCATTCCTCCCCAGCCCTCATTTCATCAAGATCCCTTTCCAAAGAGCCCCATTGTCAGCCAATTGCTGTAAGGAAAGACATAGAATAAATTCCTACAAAGCTTTCAGTCCATGACAGCAGCTTTGTGCATTTCCCACTAACGCGGTATTTTTATAACGTGCATACTTTGAGGTGTCAGTGTTTTAGCCTTATGAGATGAATCATAAATGGTGAGATTTCAGGAAGGACCTTCTAACTGCCCTTCAGATCAGACCACAAACTCAATCCCAACTTTACCTTTGCATGAGGAAGCAGCTGTGGCTTCTGGTGCTGAGAGGGAGCTTGGACCAATTCTGTGAAGCTCAGCGTTAAAGGTAAGTGGGAAGCAGGCGGAACAGAAGGAAGATTTTCCAGCTAATCTATTTGGACAAGGATGCTTTGAGGTAATAAGTTCCAAGTCTTTGGAAGCATTTAAGCAAAGCTTAGAAAACTTCCTGAGAGACATTGTAGAGAAGATTCATCCATTAAGTACATCAGTCAGCATTGGTCCAGGGTGCCAGAATCCACTCTATGTAGGCTAGACTAAGGAGATTGGGGATTGGTGACACTGGGCAAGGAGACCGTCTGGAGATGAGAATGAACAAGATGTGTCTACATCCGTAGGGCTGGAGGAACAAAGGGAAAGTTGGTCGTTGAGTCTAGCCAGAAGGTGGTCTTTTGGCTAGTGCTAAAACCCCATGGGGGTTTATCCAGAAGGACCAAGGGCCATGGAGAGGTGCCTTTTCTGGGCCTGGAGCCTCAGAGGAGATACAGCCTTTGGCAGCGACCTCCTACTGACATTGAAACGTGAGGAGCAATGTCCTGGCCTTTCCTTTCCCCTGTTTTTCAGGGTCCAGCTGGTGCTTCTCATGGGCTCTACCAGCCATGAGGCTGTTGGCAAGGGAACCTGGGGAAGAGGTGAAGGCTGGAGGGCTGGCCTCAGAGCAGCCTCCCAGCTGATCTGCACAGTGTACATTTGGACCAGATGAACTCTCAGTTTCCTATCAAGTCTGACAAACAAAAAGAAAGCCCCTACAATTCTAAAGCATCAGTTCCTTCCTAGAAAAAGAGACTGCCACACATCTAGAAATCAAGCCTACCTATTCCACCCCATTGTCTCAGGGACAGTTGTACATCGCTCACCACCTGGAGCCACTTGATAGACTACCTGATAGAATATTCTCTTTGGGTTTTGTTTCAGAGGCTATGATATAAAGGCAGGAATTATGGATGACTTTTCTCCATTCCTCTTATCTTCCTCATTTCCTGGTGATAGAATGAGAATGGAAAAGTTTTGATCATTGTATTTTTTTATTTTTAACAAAAATGTCATTTTGCTAATGTTTAGAGGGCTTGGGAATGGCATTCTCAGTAGGACACTGAAAAGTAGTTACTTGCCCAGCACCGCCAGTAACAGTTGTCCCTGGCGCCTAAGCATGAAGCCCTTCTTGGATCGCTTTGGGGTGATACTTGGGAGTCTCCGCAAGGCATCTATGGAGGGTCATTCTGACCCTGTTAAGATGCTCTGGTCCCTCTTCCTCTTCTCACCGTCTCGGCTGTTTGCTGTACCATGGGTGTCCAGGTGCTCTTGTCTTTGTTAATGCAGCCAGCCTGGGTTGGCTTGGCTACTGCCTGGCATGACTTTCTTTAGGCCTGACAATCAGCTGGAGATTAAAGCAGCTCTTCCTTTTAACGCGGTGGCAGTGGGCAGGTTTTCAGAACTGGAGTGTGCTTTGCAGAGCTGCCATGAAGCTGCCCACTGCTTTGACTTTGAAAAGAAGGGTGTTTTACCTTGAAAGTCGTTAAGGATGGGAAACGGGTGCTGGGGAGGCCACGAGATGTGCAGGTTCCTTGACCCTGTGTGGCTTTGTTGGGTCATCTCTTGGCCGCTCCATTTGTCCCACCTGCGTCGGGACCACAGCAATCAGTCAAGAGGTGGAGGTGGAGGCAACTGGAGGTAACTGAGTTTAAATAGTGTGGTCAACACAAAGGTGATCCTGTTCTACTGTTATAATCATAGGCTATTTAACTTGAATGGGTATCAGGTGTGATATTTGTGTTTCTTTTAACAGATAGGCTTACAGCTGAATTAAAATTATCTCAAACATCTGGGACAGTGCCACCAAATACAGGGAAGAGGCCCAGAAAACAATGGGTTTTGTCACTTCCCCTAATGATATCACATTTATTATTTTATAACGTGCTGTCATTTCCTGGTGTGGTTAGGGTTGGATTTAAATGTGTCAACCTGTGTTTAAATGTCAGGCAATGAAGTGGTAGATGCATCCGTGTGCTCCCTGCCCCATCCTCACCTCACCTCCATCACCTTTCCAAAAGCGGAACATAAAGAGTTTATTTGTTTGGACAAGTAGTATAGTTATTAATATTTCAACAACACCAGATACTTTCATATGGCTGAACAGTAAGCAAAATTGTGCTAAAAGAAAGAAAGAAATGAAATCTCTTCACCCTAGGAGCAGAAATCTTCCTTTTGTTTGCAGGTGCCTCTTGTTTCGATGTGCACATTTTTACTGAGGCCCATCCCATTGCTATTACTTTAAACCAGAGCTGCTTCTTTGGCCTACCTCTGGGAAGGTGACAAGATGCTTGCTAGGTCAACAAGAGGAGCAAAGCTTGAAGTTATGGTTCAGAGTTTGTGTCTTAGAAATACCAATTCCTTCTAGTTCATGCATTGACTAAATAATGTTGATACATTACGGAAGACAATGTGGTGATTCCTCAAAGACCTGAAAATGGAAATACCACTCAACCCAGCAATCCCATTACTGGATGTATACCCAAAGGAATAGCAATCGCTCTGTTATAAAGACATATGTACGTGTATGTTCACTGCAGCACTATTCATAATAGCAAAGACCGGAAATCAACCTAAATGCCCATCAGTGGCAGATGGGATAAAGAAAATGTGGTCCATATACAGCATGGAATACTATGCAGCCATATGAAGAATGAGATCATGTCCTTTGCAGGAACTTGGATGGAGCTGGAGGCCATTATCCTTAGCAAACTAATGCAAGAACAGAAAACAAGATACCACATGTTCTTATTTATAAGTGGGAGCTAAATGATGAGAACAGATGGACACATAGAGGGGAACAACACACACTATGGCCTATCGGAGCGTGGAGAGTGGGAGGAGGGAGATGCTCAGGAAGAATAACTAATGAATACTAGGCTTAATACCCAGGTGATGAAATAATCTGTAAAACAAACTCCCATGACATGGGTTTACCTATATAACGAGCTTGTACCTGTGCCCCTGAACTTAAAATCACAGTTAAATAAAAAGAAAAGAATAGTTACATCAACTTTGCATTTCATGTACTCTTTTTAAAGGGTATTGACAGAATTTTTATATTCAAAATTATTTTAGTTGAATTTTTTTCTACTTGCTTAAATGGCGGAATGAATGATTTAGATGTAATTATAACTACTTAGGATTAAATTTGATCTTTTTAGTAAAAATGATGTTGATGTGCACACACACAAAATAACATTGATTGTAGCTCCTCATCTATTAAATATTCAGATAATGTTTCAAATAAATGATTTTCTATAGCTAATATCAAAATCTTTCTAAAAATATGTTACATTTGAACTTGCCTTTTCAAACAAAGGATAGGAACATATCTTAACCTTTTAAAAATAATCTGTGGCAATCATTGTGGTTGTCCTTCAATCCAGGGGCGTATTTCAGAGTGATAACTTCAGGGACTCTGGTTGCCACACCTTTTAAGCTACTTGCTGTAGGTATTTCCTTCTTTCTTTGAGTAAATATTTCTTGAGCACTTTCTGTGTTTGAGGCAGTGTGGTTACAAATCTGTACTCAAAATGATTTCTGCCCTTAGGTGCTGCTGGTTGGGTCAGAGGGGGTAGACACAGATAGCATTGGGAGAAATACCTAATGTTAATGACAAGTTAATGTCATTAACTTGTAATGCAGCACACCAACATGGCACATGTATACATATGTAACAAACCTGCATGTTGTGCACATGTACCCTAGAACTTAAAGTATATATATATAAAACCTACATTTAATTCAGTGTTGCAGGTGGGACAAATATGTAATGGGAGAGTCTTCTATGGAGGGGCCATATGGTTTGGATCTTAAAGGATGAATGAATAGGTGGTTGATGACTAGAGATCCGGGAAAGGACATCCCAGGTCCTGAGCTCAGCATTTGCAAAGGTAGGTGGATGTGAATGCAGAAGGCATTACGGCATCTGGAGGGGTGGCCATGTATGGGATTCTGGGACATGAGGTCAGAAACTGTCCTCTGCCGCCAAGACTCTAATTTGTTATGCATCTCTGCTGTCACTCTGCCTGCCTGCACCCTTCCCTTTCTTCCTGCCTTTATGGCCCTTCATCTTTTGTTGGTTGTGTAACTAGATAACCAAACTTGTCAGAATAGCATTTAAAATAAGAATTATCAGGTTCCAAGGGAGGGCTTCCTCTAGGAACAAAGTATAAGGGCTTTGGTGCATCTCTGTTGGCCATTCAGAGACCTTCTGGTTCTAATTTATATATTGGATGGTGGAGGATGGCAGAGAGGTGACCTTCAGAAGAATAAGGTGTCCCTGTAATTGTTTCCCTGAAGGCCTAACAGAGACATCCACAGTTAAAACAGAACTCACACTCATGATGGAGGATGAATGAATCAATATTTGCAAAGCATTTGGTGATCTTACTATGAAGAGTTGCTGTCTGAGGCAAGAACATCATTGTTTTTCTGCAACTATGGATGGTGACAAATCTCTGAAATAAATCACATCCCCTCCCATCCATATTCTTCCAGCTGCACCAACTCTGTACTTTGATTCTTGGATAACCCCCTGCTCACTACAGATTTAAGACCTTGATAGGTATCAAAGCATCAGAGAAAAATATCAAAAAATAACCAACATCAAAAGAGCAGGGAGCAAGAACCGCCTCCACTCTGTGAGCTGCAGTGGGTGAAGGACCCGAAACAGAGATGACTGACATCAGCATGCAAACATACACCCTGATGAGACCCGGCCATGGAGTTCAATGGGAAAGTGACAACAAGAAAGAGCGTGGACTTTAAAAGTGAAATGCTTTGTGGACATGACCCCCCACCCCTCAGCATTGCAGCCGGCCCCTGAGGAGCCACACTGTCCATTTAACTAACCCAATCCCTGTTTCTTACTGCCACAGACTGGGAATCCAGGTTCAAACGAGGTTCAATGTCTGTCTTCCTGGCAGGGACTGTCCTTTCTGCAGTCACTAATAAGTGGAGTCCAGGCGCAAAGGAATCTTGCACCATGCCCTCCTCCCATGGCCTTAGCCTTTCCTAGTGCTTCCCTGAAGACCCTATGTTGTCTGATACCATTTGCTAAATAGGAGTGGTGTTGCCCCTTGAGTTGACCAGAGTGTGATTCATGATTGTTCTGAAGTTTTACTGAGAACAATCATTTCATCAATACCTACTCTGTACAAAGCATGGCGCTAGGTCCTATTGAGGGATAAAAATAAAAGGGCACAGTTATTTTTAAAGATGATTTTACAGTTTTATTGACAATAAAATATTTAGATACAAAGATCAACTCAACCCATGGACTCGGGTTGACTGGGGATTGACAAAGCTTGCTAGAGGGGAACACTCTTTTGTCTAATGGCCAAGTAGGAGGCAGCAGGGTGGGCGTCATGGGCATGGAACTTAGGCACTCATGCAGGCCCTATACTCAGAAGGACCCAAGCTTGGTTTACTGCTCTGCTGTTATCATCTTGAATACTTATAACTTTTGAATAAGGGTCCTCACGTTTTTATTTTGCAGTGGGTCCGTGAATTATGTAGTTGTCCTGGGAGGAGAAATGTTTGTGATATTGCTTGACCTGGGGCATCAGAGTGGAGGAACAGCCATAGAAAGTCTTCGTTGAGCTGAAGAATCTACCTGTAAGAAGTGTGGGAAAGAGAAGGGTAAGTTGAGGGAAGATGGGCCGTTTAATGGTAATGTGGGATTGCAAGAAGGAATCACAAAGCATGGCTAACACTTCCTGTTTATGCATTTGCACATAACTTCTGTTAGCCTGTGATGTCCCAAGGGACAGATGAGGTGAGAAGAGGCTTGGGTGTGCCTTTTCCCTTCTGACCAATAGGAGATATGTGGACCCATCCACCCCACCCTTCCACCCCTGCTTGCCAACCTGTGTTTGAAACTAGGCTCCACCAGGCTTTCCCTGAGGGACATTTATGCCAAATATACTGGAAACTCCTTTGCCCACAATCACCAGTCTTGTACTAGGAGGAGCTGGGTGGATCAAAATTCATTCCATTTATGAGGTGTGAGGATCAAATAACCCACATAAAATTTTACGTTGTTTCAAGATGTCTAATTGAGATTGAAATTCACCTGGTTAAATTCCATATAAACTGACTCCCCTACAGTATCCCCCATATTCACTCTCAGATTTGCAGATTAGCCTTTGATCATGGTTAATGTTCCAAGGCAGGGTCAAGAGAGGCAGGTAAAGGGGCTTCCCAAGCCTCAAGTGCATGTGATTATCTGGAATTAAGTGAAGAGGAGAATGAATTCATGACTCTGAACCACTTTTTTGGAGTTGTGTGCTAGGAGGATCACATTTGACCGTGAAGATCCTGAAATGGGAGCTGGAGACCAAGCCTCTGATGCCACCCTCTGGTCCTTGGACCAGCTCCTGTGTTGTTAACTAACCCCTGTCTCTTTCCCCTTCCACTAGCATGCCGAGATGTTATGAGGATCAGCTGTGAATTGCATGGTGTTTTCGGAAAGCCATTCATCCTATAAACCCAAGGTATCTTCATTAGCTATGCCAAATCTTTGAAAGAATTTCATAGAGCCATGCTAGCTTCTCAAAACATGCAAATGTTAATTGACACAGATTTCCTAGCCATTGTTGAAAAAAAAATCCATCACCTGAATTCTCTTTGTCCATTTCCTTCTCTTCCTTTTGTTCATTCTTCTCACCTCAGTTCAACTTACATCTTGGGGATCTCAACATTAGTCCTTAGTGGTGGCTGCTCATGGGTGTCAGGGAGCATTTTACAATAGAAGAGCAAGGCTTAGTGACAGGAGTGATTGGAGTTGGCTGGACTAACTTGTTCTATGGCATTAAGTTCTTTTCTGGTCACTATTAAATTTGTCCTCTGCCTATGGGAAATTACCTGATGGTGTCAGTGGATTTCTGTAAGTAGCAAGAAAGCATAAACCAGTGGAACTCTTAAATTAACCAGGTCGTTTTCTTATCACACTTTATAGTCAGCCATAATTAAGCCCACAGCAAATGTCTAGAAGAGTTCACATGATAGACCCTTCTCAAGTCCTCAGGGCTTGGGTTATAGAAGGCCAACTTTACTGTCGGATGGGTCATTAACTAAGAAGGCATCTAAGCGAGAGAATGAATCATCTCTTTGAGACTAACTTGATGAGCCAGACATCTCTAAGGAAGGTGCTATATACTTGTTAGAAGCTTAAACAAGAAACTTTGCCTTTCTTTCTAGACTAATTATTAGCAACCACAGAGATACTTGTTGAGGACTTATGAGACTTGAGAATTCCACATTTACAGGAAATGTAGCATTAATTGTGACAGTGAGTTATATCCATAAAGAAAAAATAATGGGCCTGAAGAAAAAGATGGAAATTGTGAGGGAATGTAAATAGCAATCATGTAAATCAGGAGGTCACCGCAGTTCTTTGCTGAGTAGCCCCTTCGTCTTGTAGGAAAATAGAAGTGGTCTGGAAATACTAGTTCTAGTTGACCTAGGATGGTGGTTATATTGAAGTTCTTCATGGCAAAATGGCCCTTCTAAGAATGGTTTCCAAATCCGAATCTCTTCTCAATTGAGTTCTCATCCAGATGGCTACCCCATCTGGATGTAAGTTGTTATTCTTCTAGAAAACTTAGTAGTCACTACTTTCATGGTACAAAAATATGTGGTCTTCTCTTTAAAATCCTCTTCTTGGAATCTACCTTATTCTTTTTTCTCTCATTTGGCAGCTTCCCAGCTTCAGCAGGATCCACGGTGGTTTGTAATCATATGCAGTAGTGTGCTTTGTATGATGTTACTGTCAATGACAAACTGCATATGGTGGTCCTCATGAGGTTATAATATTGAATTTTTACTGTACCTTTTCTATGCTTAGATACACAAATGCCATCGTGTTACAGATGCTTATAGTATTTCATACAGTAACATGCTGTACAGGTTTGCAGCCCAGGAGCAATAGGCTACCCCATTTGGATTTATGCAAGTATACTCTATGATGTTTGCACAATGATGAAACCACCCGAATGCATTTCTTAGGATGTATCCCTGCTGTTAAGTGACATGTGATTGTAGTTACACCTCTGCTCATTTGTTTAGTATCTGTTTCACTTGCTGGGCTGTAAGGTCTGTGACTGTAGGAACCGTGTTTGTTTTGTTACCTTTTGTTAGCAGAGTACCTAAAAACTCAGGCTGATGGTAGATGCTGTTATTCATTACTGCTAGTGTTTCCATGTGGGAACTCCTCCTTGGCATTTCTTGGGAAATGTCTGTGTTTTTCCAAATCACGAACCCCAGGGAAAATCGGTCACAAAATTGAGAAAAACAATAGTGTTGGGAAAATTAATATTTAATACTGTTACTGATTATAGGAAATCTGCTGATGTCCAGTAGAAAGCAAGAGCAGAAACCACTGATACACAGAATTGAACGTTAAGGTCAACCTTCCTGGAAGCTGGGAAGGGACAGCTTGGAAAGAATTGCTCACAATCTTATTCATCCCTGCAGGAGTTGTTTCCATGTTATAAGAGTGTGGCCCTGTCTCTAGTGGTGAATCCTTATTGAAAATGAAATAAATATGAGTATGGTTTTATGTATAGTTTATGCAAATCCTGTGAGTGGTGCTCTAAGAAATAACATGTTTTGGAAGCAAAACAAGCCCTTAAGTTGGTGTTTCAGACACATGATTCTGTTAGTGCTTGCTAGGAGATTTGAATGTTACGTTATTTAAATAGTACCCACTAATGTTTGCTGGCATTTTCTAGTGTTAGAATATTCTCTCTAGGTATCTTGAAAATACTACTAAATTTAATATATCTTATTTATTAAAACATTGGTAAGCTATCCATAATCATGAGTAAAGATTATAAAGAACATTGGAAGTGGTTTAAAAAATAACAAATTTCAGGAATTTGCAAGAATTCTCGGGGATCTCAAATTTTCATGACTGAGTCCCAAAGATTAATATCTGTCAGGAATCTGGAAACACAAAGCTGTGTAACAAACCACCCCCAAATCTAGTTGCTTAAAGAAACACCAATTCATTATCCACCACAATTCCCTGGGTTGACTGAGCTCAGCTGGGCAGTGGTTCCACATCGCCTGACACTGGCTGCAGCTGCAGTCATCTGGGGGCTGTTTGGGCTGGAAGTTCTGAGATGACTCATGTATTTGGCTGGTAGTTGATGATGACTGTCAGCTGGGAACTGAGCTGTGGCTTTTGGCTCTATTCCTACAATTTTCTTCTACTCACCTTCTTTATGTAGCTTGAGCTGCTGAGAGTATGGAAACTGGGTTCTGAGAGGTAGTGCCCCAAGAGTAATCTTTCTTAGAAGAAGGAAGGAGGAGCTGCAAGTTCCTTTAGACGTGGACTTGGAAGCTCCAGAATGTCATGCCTGCCTCTTTCTATTAGTTAAAGCAATCACAGAGCTATGCTACATTCAAGGGGAGGAAAAATAAACTCTATCTCCTGATGGGAGGAATGGCATATATGTACAGAGAGGGGAGGAATTTGGGGGCCATCTTTGGAGACCACCTACTATAGTCTGTCCTCTGGTTACCACTTATGTCACTCTCACCCTCCCAAGATTCCTCAAATGTTGTCTTTGCTCTTTTTGACTGCAGAGGCTGGAATGTCCAGGATGTCTTCTTCACTCCCATGGTGAAGCCTCAGCTAGTAATGTTGATTGTGGCCATAGGTCTGGAGTCTTGATTCTCTTTGTCAATTTGAGAATTGGTTCCTCAGTTCTGTCCATGTACACTCAGCAGCTCTCCTTCTCCATGCAATCTCTCCACCAGTGTAGGCAGACTTCTTACCTGGCAGCTCGGGACTCCCAAGAGAGAACACTCCAAGACGACAAGCTTAATCAACCCTATGCTTATGTCATAATTTCCCGTGTCCTATTGGCCAAAGCTAGTTCCATGGACAAGGCCAGAATCAATATGGGAGGACTCCATAAAAGTGGAAGGAATGGTTCATTAGGGACTACCAAATTAATAGTCTCCTGTGGATGCACAGTAAATGTATGATGAGTGAATAAATGAATGAATGCACTATTACCAGTTCATTTACTTCCAAACCCAATTTTGGAAAAATGATATCTTTCCCTGGAGGGGGCCCGGCTTCGTGCTAATTTCCATCTGTACCACCAACCTCACAGTCCTGGGCTATCTGACTTGCCTCATTATCTTAGGACTTCCCTGTGGAGACCTAGGGGTCCTCCCTTGATTCAGAGCCCCTGAAGATTTACTCATTCCTTGAAGGAAATAACCTAGCTCTTTTTTTACTTCCTTTAGATTTTTCTCAAATTTCAGGACCCCCAAAATTTCTTACAATGGTTTAGTCACAACCTACTTAATCACTACCCACCCCATCTCCTGTCTCTCTATAGTTATAATTCACTGCTTCCAGGGGGATTAGCTTCTTAAATCATATATATATATATATGCTTCCTGAATCGTGTGTGATATAAATATTTTTATATATAATAACATATAAATCACACACACATATATACTCTATAGCTTATTTAAATTTTTAGATCTTTTAGAATTAATACTATTTGTCAGAAAACCACTGTATTCTTGGTGAAAACTAGCTCAATTGAACTTTGCATTAAACACACACACACCCACCCCTAAGCCCAGAACTCCTACTCTCTCCTTTCCCAGAACTGCCCTCTCCAGAAGGGCCAGCCCGATACTTCATTTCTGCGTTTGAGCCTTGGCTATATTGAGACATCTTTGCTGTGTTTAAACTTTGGCTGGTTTCCTATAGACCATAGATCAAGAACCAATTCGAAGTATGGATTTTCTCATCAGGACATGAAATCCCAAGGGATGAACTTGTATCATCCATATCGTTTTAGTTGTAATAAAAATCTTAATCATGTAGGGTGGTTGGTTTTTGGATTGTCTTTGACTTTTTAAGTGTTTTTGGAAGCTCAAGTAATGACAACAAATCATAAATGGAGGAAACAGTTCAAGGATTATAACCAAGCAATAATGATGGCATTAGGCAGGGAAATGTGGATGAACATTAGTTTTCTTTTATTTTATCCAGTAAAATCCTTTTAAAAGAAATTTTGAGCTTTGTTACCCTGGAAAACATAGCTGTGTATAGGGCAAGATGAGATCATGTTTTTCTATTGCATGGAGGAAACTTAATTATTAGAAATTCCAGACTTTCTAGGGGCCTCTGACTCATGTTTTGAGACCACATTTTATCCAGCAAACTGCACTATGCACGTGACTACCTCTCTCTCAACAGAAGCATCCGGCACACCATTATGCTTGCAAATTTTAAGTATTTTTCTTAGAGTGGAATTTGGTTAGCTCCTGCCTTATTTCTTTTACCTCCTACTTGCATTTTCAGTCACTCATGAGCCTTACAGATGGAGGCAGAGAGTGCACTTTAAGATTCCTCACTCCCTTAACTTCTGGGGATGAAAATAAAGTCATACTTTTTTTTTTTTTTTTTTTTTTTTGAGACGGAGTCTCGTTCTGTCGCCCAGGCTGGAGTGCAGTGGCCGGATCTCAGCTCACTGAAAGCTCCGCCTCCCGGGTTCCCGCCATTCTCCTGCCTCAGCCTCCCGAGTAGCTGGGACTACAGGCGCCCGCCACCGCGCCCGGCTAGTTTTTTGTATTTTTTTAGTAGAGACGGGGTTTCACCGTATTAGCCAGGATGGTCTCGATCTCTTGACCTCGTGATCCGCCCGTCTCGGCCTCCCAAAGTGCTGGGATTACAGGCTTGAGCCACCGCGCCTGGCCAAAGTCATACTTTTTAAAGTCAAGGACTTAAAATTTTTATCATGACTTTGGTTCTGTCTCTTGCTCTTTGACCTAAGTCTTGTTATCCCCAATAAAAATTCAAATCCCCATGTTTGGGTGAACCCTAGACACTGAATAATCTCTACTCACTGTTGTTGATTTATTTGTTCACCTGTTTAACAAATAGGTGTTAACTATCTCCCATGTATCTGGCTCTGCACAGGAGATATTGCAGTGAACAAAGACAAAATCCCTGTCCTCATGAAGTTTACTTCCAGAATGGGAATACAGACTATAAACATAATAATTATAATACATACACTATGTGATATTAATATCAAGGAGTTGATGATAAGAGTTATGAGAAAAGTACAACAGGAAATGGGATAAGGGGTATTGGGAACAAGGGTTGCAATTTTAACTGGGTGGTTTCGGAAGGCCTCATTGAAAAGGTGACTTACAGCCAGCCAGGTGCCTCTCGATGGAAAGAGTGTTTCAGGAAGAGAAAACAGCACGTGCAAATGTCCTAGGAAGGAAGCAGGCCTGGTGTGTTAGCATAGGAATGGAGACTAGCTGGCTGGAGCTGGGGGAGCAGAGTGACAGGAGTGGAGGTGAGTAAAAACAATTGCAGGTGCTGTATTGTGTAGGGCCCAGAAGAACAGAATAGACTCTGGATTTTCCTCTGAATGAGATGGAAAGTCACTGGAGGGTTTGTGGAGAGGAGCAAGCTGATTTAGCTTTTAAAGCACTACTCTCACTGCTGGATTGATAATAGACTGTAGGGGGTTAAGGGTGGAAGTGGGGAGACTGACTCAGAGTCAATTGCAATATTCTCAGAGAAAGGCAATGCTGGCTTGCAGTAGAGGTAGAAAAGTAGATGTAGGAAATGAGAGAAAGAGAAGAGTAAAGGTGTCTCCAGGGGAGTTGGCCTGAGTGGCAGGAAGGATAAAAGTGCCACCAAGTGAGCCAGGAAGGCTCTTGTAGGGGCAGGCTCCGGGGGATGGGGAGGTGCACGATATCTGAAGCTCAGTTTTTCACATGTTTAGCTGAGATGGCTTTAGACATCCGGTATAGATATTGAGTATGCCTCTGGTTTGGTGAGTCTGGAATGCAACAAAGACACCTGATTGGAAGTGTAAATCTTACCTGCTTTCTTAGATTAGATTTCCAACTTCAACCTATTCGTCTGAGGTCTCTTATCTACCTGGTTCAGGCCTCTGGTCCCCTGGAGGCCCTCATTTCCTGCCTGATTTCTTAGAACCCCCACTAACTCTGCTGACTACAGGACATGGTTGTGTCCTCACCACACCCTGTCATTCATTGGAGAACTAATTTCTAGTTCAAAGTCTTCTGCTCCACCTCAATGCTTGGCAATGTGAGACCCAGGTGGGTGGTGTTTGCCACATCCTGGCTGCACAGCTCCTTGGCCTTCTCATTTCAAGGGTTAGTCTCTTTCCTTGGTTGGTCAGCCACCCCTTCCCAGGACCATATCTTAGATTTCTATACCATAACAACTTTTAGAAATCCCGTAAGTATCTCAAATGTGAATGCCCATGCTCCTATCTAATGTTTTTATCTTTCCTGATTAACTGCTCAGGAACCCCCGTTATAATAATTCATTGATCTCATTGTAATCCATTGAGCCCCATAATTTCTCATGGCTCATTAATGACCTCCCAGCATCCCTGCATTTTCTGTCCAGCTTAGGTTCTTTGCTCAATCAGGATGATCGCTGACACCTGCTTCTTTTTGGCTATCCTACCCTTTTTTCAAAATGTATAACCCAAAGCACATTAACAACACCAGAGAGCCTTTAAAAATTACCCGTGACTGTGTCCCACCAAAGATCAACTGAGCAGAGTCTTGGGGGGGAGGAGCCAGGCATCAGGATTTTTTAAAAAAGTGCTCACATTTTTCTAACGTCCAGTCAGTCCGAGACCCACTGTGCGATGAGTTCAGCTGCCCACATTTTCTTGCCTGCATCTGAACTGCTGAGCTGTTGGAGGAAACCACAACTCAGCAGACAGGGTTCCTTTTAAATTCTTGCTCTCAGACCTCAGAAGTGTTCCCAGTCCTTCCTGGCCTTCTTACTACACTTCTCTGTAAACTCCCATCCCCCCCGTGAGATTGCTACAGACAGGAGGCAGGGAAATACTGAGTACAAGAGGGCAGTTCCCCGGCAAAAGCCCCACATGCAAGCCTGGGTCCACGGCCCTAAATGAGAACTTGATATCCCTGTTTTCCCTCCTGGATGTTGCTTTTTCCAAAACCACTCTGGCCCACCATGCTCCTCATCCTGTACCCATAAAACCCTCAAATTCCACTGGCAGAGGAGCAGAATGGCACAGTGGAGGAAAGAGAAGAGAAGAAACATATGAACATCAAAAGGAGTTCAGGACCATCCCTGGCCAATCTGGGGAATTATCTTCCCACTCCTGGGATTATCTTCCCACTCCATCCCCTTTCTAGATCCCCATCCCACCAAGAGCCACCTCCATCTCTCAATAAAACCTCTGCATTCACCATCCTTCACATTTGTGTGACCTGATTCTTCCTGGATGCCAGACAAAGACTTGGGTACCAAGAGGGCAGGGTATAAAAGGCCGTCACCTGACTCTCCACTGAGCTAGTTAACACTTAGTTGTCTGTGGATGACAACTGCTCAAAGAGCATTAATTGTAACACACTCCTAGATGCTGCCATGGGGCTGGAGCCCAAAGGCACTTGTCCTGGCCCCAGCACCCACTTGCCTGAATACTCCCCCTCTTGCAAGGGGTTTGAGTGCAGTGGCCAAGTAAGCAAGCCATACCCCTGTTGCAAGTCCCTCGAAGGGTTCCAGGAAACTCTCCTGTCTCAACATGGCTACTTTATACTTGCTCTTTCTTCTCAAATCTCTCTGTCCTCTTCTCCCCAGGGTATACCTAGCTGGTGACTTTACCCCATACCTTACTGAAAAAGTAGGAACCATCAGATGGCTCTCTTATCTGCCCTGTTATTCCCCTTCCATGTGCTTCATGTAATTATTTCAATTCATACTTGTCCCAATTCTTACCTATACCTCATTTGTTTTCTTCTTGTCCCTTTCCCATGAGACTGTGAACTCTATGGGCAGAGGGTCATGTTTATTTACCAAAGTAAATAAGCTTAGCACAGGGCCTAGATACCATCTAGCAGAGAGAAGGCCCTCCAACATTTCCTGCAGGATTACATAAGCCAAATCTTGATCACATGAGTCAATGAGAAGTCGTAAATTATGTTATCCACTGTCTTCATGGCTACAAAGAAGTTAGAGGTCATTCTAGTTCCACAGTCTTGCTTTACAAAGGCCCAAACTGAAGCATGTCAATGACTCTCCTGACCATGAAAATGGGCCAGCACTCTTCCCTAGACCAACCCGTATTGGCCAACTACAAAGAATATGTCAGTCCAATGCCATTTGCCCATTTCTATTTGGTTTTGGTGCAGGGTCTTGTTTTTAGGACATTAGAGTTTCCTCTGTGGTGATGTTGGGTTTAGGCTGGCATCCATATTGGCTTGGGCTTCTTCACCATGAATGTTGGGAGAAAAGCTGAATGTTGGAAGAAGTTGAGGCAGGGCTTACATGTCTGATATCATATAAAAGAGTCTTGGAACATGTCCAGGGTCCAGGGTCTAGAACCCCTTGTGGCCTTTGGAATGCCAAGCTCTGTGCTAAAGGGTGGAAGGCTACCCTGATGCACCATAATGTAAGCCCAGGGCATAAAACCCCTTGTGGCTTGGATAGAATCCAGGGCTTTTGGCTCTGGAATGTGTCTAGACTCACTGGCTCCTTGCTCTCCCAGGATCAATTGTATCTTGAGTTAAAAGAACCTGCTCTCCATTATCTCCAGTAGCAGAGCAGATGCTAAACTGTCACAGCTGTAGATCGTGTGCTTGCCCTTTCGAGCCCCACATTCTCAACACCTGTTTCTTCGTTTGATCACCAATAAATAGTCTGGGCTTCCAGAGCTCAGGGCTTTCACAGCCTCCATACGCTAGCGATGGCCCCCTGGACCCACTTTTCTCTCTCAAACTTTTTCTCATTCCTTTGACTCTGCCAGACTTTGTCACCCCCACGACCTGGTATTGGGTCCGATCACCCCAACAATGAACTGACAGAGACAGGGATGGCCCCAGTAAGGAGTTGCTGTGGAAAAAGGCCAGCCATGCAGAGCACAGAACTGAATTGTTCTCACCTGTGCATTTGATACTTTCCTTTCAAAATCCTCTTATTAAAAGCACTTTGCTAAAAATAAAGTTTCTAAGATACTGAGTAACTTTAAGGAAAAAGTACCTATAAGGACTTGCATTGTGCTTGTCACTGTATAATCACAGACATTTTGACAAAGGTACCATTTAAGCAAGAAAGAGGAGAACAAGAAACAAAGATATCTTCTTCTTCCATGTTAAATTGGTTAAAAAAAAAACAAAAAAAACAAATCCCAGATTGACTCATGCAAAGATTATTTCAAAAGAGAGTGTTTTTCCTGTGTGATTTGGCTGACTGCTCTGACAATCCCCAGATGTGGACTTGCTGTGCAGTGATAGCTTTTTAGTTGGAAGTTTGAACAACTTAATTGGAGGTGTGAGCAGTTTTAATAGAATAGGGGTGACTTTTCTGTGTGTGCCAAACCTCAGAACTCTTATGAAGTAGCTGGTCTGTCTGTTCAATTCTGAACCTGGTGAATGTCCTCACAGAGTTTGCACCATGGCACTCCTGCTAGGACTACCAATATCTTGGGGCCGATGTGTTTCCCAGGATGTGGGAATTTCAGTGCCAAACTGAGAGTGCTGGGAAAGCTGGGATGGCTGGTCCCCCTAAACACTGATACTTGTTGGGAAATGGCTCTTTTCTCACCATGATAAGAAAACCCTTTCTTTAGTTCTGCCCATAGAAAAGGCATCCATAAATCCAAACTGTGCTTTCTAGCTTGTGTAACATTATTCTATCTTCCTTTGCACTGGAATTGGTCGCACCTACTCTACTTCCAAAAACAGTGTCAAATGTTCTACCACCTGAAAAACCAGTTAGTCTTTCAGTGGTTACCTTGAATCTTGGACTGGATTCTTCAGCTGCTCAGCTGATTCCTTCTGTTTTTTTTTTTGTTGTTGTTTAAATTTATTTTTTCCTACAGATTTCCTAGACACACCTAAGGTCTTTCCATACTAGGAAGATAATTGCAATTTTATATGGTCCATGTCATTGTAGCCCATTCTTCCCTTCCACTCAAGTTCTAACTTGAGTTCTAGCTTCAAGTTAGAACTCAATTCAGACTAGTTTCCCACTGTCAATGTGATTTATGGGGAAGTCACTTTACTCTTTCATCCTTCACGCCCACCTGCGTAGACAAAAGTATAGCATTTCCTACTTTTAAACTGCCTCAACCTATAATATTTGGGGATTCCAATGTTCTCTGTAAGAAATACTAAATAGGATAAAAAAACTCTCATAAATATTTTCACAATCCATATTATAAAATTAGGTTGTCAAGTGGCTGTCTACTCATCTTTTCATACTTGCGTGCCACATCCCAACACTGGGAATAGTTGTCAAAATAAATAGAAATCTCACTGTTTGAAACATGCATTAATGATATTAGATGAGAAGGATTTTCCAGACAGTTTTGAACTCTTGCTACAATGTGATTTATGCTGAAGTATTTGGAAAGTTGGGCTGATGTTTGGCAAATGATCACAAACTGCCTAAAATTATTTAGTCATTTTCATTGTTTAATTCCATGAGTGTGTGCCTTGCTTTCCCAATTAAATTAGATGATTATTTAGTTCGATAAGAAAGGGTTATGCTTCCAAAAGTTCTCTACAGTGCCTAGCACAGTGCTCTGGACACAGAGTGGAAACGCTACCTGCATAGTCATTGAGCAAGGGCATCGTCCTTCTCCAAGAATTGGCATTTGTGTTGGTTGGTGCATGGCCAGTCAGCAGAGTGGCCTTGGGGAAAGAATTATGCGTGGAAACAGCTCTGGGTTATGTGAAGAACATCCATTCATTCATTAGGTTGTAATCAACCCTACAGGTTCCCACTATGGTGTTACATTGAATTAAAAAAGAGAGAAGATAAAAAGCTCTTTCATATTGACACAAACTTGAATAGGCCAGCTATTAACCACGGATGTGGAGCTGTATTTTGTCAAGCTAATTCATACCTCACTTTGGGGTGACTCTAATGCTGGAAATATTTACTGCTCAGCTTGGGCACCCACCTCAGGGTAATAAGGTACTACACTATTATATGCCATCAGAGAAAAATCAGAGTCATCACTTTTCTTATTTTTAAACACAAAATGAAATAGATCTTGTGCCAGTTGCTTCTGAAAAAAACAACCAAATCTTTTTTGGTGGTTCTGAAAAACTTCCAACCTTTCTTATCCTGTATTTCTCATCTTTTTTTAAAAAATGAAAAAGAATTATACTTATGACTATGGAGACTTGAGATATTTGTTCATATGATCCTGTAGAAGTATACACAAGGTAGTTACTATTTTCAATGAATTTATCAATGAATTGTAAAATAGTTGAATCATTGTATTTCTTTTAAGCAGGGCAATTGCGTGTTACATCCTAATGGAGGCTACTTTTGACCCACTATTCCAGGCATGGAAATAGGTTTCGTCTTGATTGTCAACTCTGATCCATTAGTAGTTACTGACCATAGCACTGAGATCAGGATTAGGATGCTACTTCCAGGTCACAAGTTAGGAAACTTTTTCAGTAAAGGGCCATATAGTAAATATTTTAGGCTTTCTAGGCCATGTGGTTACTGTTGCAACTACTTAGCTTTGCTGTTGTAGCGTAAAGACAATAGGTAAACCAAAGGTTACGGCTGTGTTTCAATAAAACTTTGCAAATAAAGGAAGTAGCGCCATAGATACCTGCCGTTCTTTCCTTCTCTGCAAGTGGACACAGCATTCAGTAAGAGAGTTCTGATCATAATTCTGATTATTGGTCAGTGTGTATCACCTAGGTATGTCAATAGAGGTTTTAGGTAAGAATCAGCTAGTTGTTCTCTACATAAATTAACACAGCCCACAATCCCTTATCTACAATTTTGGAAGCCAAAAAGTCTAAAGTTTTTTGTTTCTAATGTAGCAGCAAAACTTGAGTTGACTTGAACTTCTTTGGCAGCAAAATGGACCTGAGTACACATAAGGCCCTTTTATAATCTTTACTTATCCTGCTTAATGTGAAAATTGATATGTTGTACTGTTTGATTATAGGGTGCTGTCCAGACCCTGCTAAGAGTGTTACAATACTGAAAGGGGTTTGTACCAAATCACCTTTCTGAAATAGCAAAATTTCTGAATTTTGAAACCATCTGACACAGAATTTCTTATAAGGGATTGTGAATGTATAAACACAAACTCTCCTTTTTCTTTTGTGCTGTGTGGATGGAAGAATTTCGCCAAGAAATGCATGTCTGAATAATGACAATGAATTAGTCTAATCAAACAATCTGAATGATTACTAGTTATAATGGTGTGATCAGCTTAATCACCTGTGTTAATGAAGAGTTAAGCTTCTGATTTTAAACCCAAGTAAAGCCAGGAAAATCAACATTAATCTTTCCCACAATGACCTTTTCTCCTTTCATGTAAATGTATTTTGACAGATAGTGCTGTTCCTGGCATGTCCATCTGCATGAAGTGGTACAAATCTTTTTGGTCAATAATTGGCTTCTACAAATCTGGTTACTCCTGCAGGTGTGACCAGGTATGGCATAGTGCAGTGAATTTCAAGGGCATGTGTGAGTCATTGAGTCTGATTAGGTCTCAGGGCCCCTTAAAGCCAGAAATGAGAAGAACTGGACCCTACTCTTGCCCTTCCACTGTCTAGCTTGTCATGGGCTTGCTTCTTGCTCATCCATAAAATGGGTAATTGACACACAGGTGGACTACTATCTTTACACAGTTACTACCTTTTATCTACTGCTATTCCAGCATTTACTATTTTTCTCTTTCCACTGGACCATAATTTCCTTGAGAGTCAAAAAACATGTTTTATTCACTTTGTAGCTTCAGTCTTTAAGCATAGAAGTCATTATGTCTATTGAGAGATGGACAGATTGAATGCTCATAGACTAAAGGACTCATAAAAGGGACTTCACAGGCCGTTTTCTCAAAGCTTTCTATTTTGTAGATGAGGAAACATAACTACAGAAGCTTACCAGATACTCCCATGTATTGGATACTATTACCAAGCACTGTCCTGACACTATTTCATTAATCCTTCAATAGCTCTATGAATTAGATACATCACCCATAATTTAAAAAATTAGGCAGGTGAATCTCAGAAAAGTTAAATAACTTGCTCAGAAGCAGTGCAGACTTGACCCAGGTTCTATCTTACTCCAAAGTCTTTGTTTTTTTCCATAAGGTTATAGATCTTGCCTGTCTCTAATGACTGATAGGTGCCCCTCAGTCCTTCTAGGATGTTCAATTAATTTTGATTCATAGCCACTGTAGGATATTAAGAGAAGCAAAGCATGATTCCTGCCCTCTAGAAGTTTACAGTCGGAAGACAAGCAGACACATGCCACTTGGATGACTGCCATGGCTTTTTAGCCATAATCCTTACCTTGGTCCTCTTTTCCTTAAAGTCTTTTCTCTGCACAACACCTGAGTGATTCTGTTGATGACTAAGAAGACCAAATCTCTTCTCTGCTCTAAGGCTTCCAATGGTTTCCCATTTCAGTTGGTATAAAAGCCGGACTCCTCTTGGTGGCTTATAAAGTCCTCTGCAGTCTGGCAACCATTGCTGCTCTGACATGATCTTGTATCATGCTGTCCACCTTTAAAATTGCAACCCCTCCCACCCTTCATGCCTGACATGTAGCAGGTACTCAAATATTTGTTAAATATTGAATAAAGAAAACATATTATGTAGTGGAATGCAATTAGTGCTGCTACAAAGATACTTAACTGAAGTGCCGTAGGAATACTTTCTCCTTAACCATGCGGGATTCGTAATTCTTCTGTTTGGTGAGGATCAAATTTCTCATCAGTCATAAAAAGGTTGACTTGGCCATGTAAAGATAGAAGATGTTATGCTGGAATTAACAGAAAGGAATATTCTTCAAAATATTCATAGGATTGGGTACAATGTGGTTATCCAAATACAAGAAACTGGTAAAATTATGGACTATCTGATGAATGAAAAATGATACAGTTAAATAAAAAGAATAGTCTCGCAGAAGACTAATGATATAGAATTGTGTCATTTTATATTATTAAGCAAAAATCAAAAAAGCAAGTTATAAAATAGTATAAAATAATCCATTTTTGTATATGTATTTCAAGTAAAGTTTAAAATTATTTCCATGAATTCTTAACCTGTTTTATGCCATGAAGTCTTATGAAGCTTATGTACTTCTAAAATTAATGTTTTAAAATGCATAAAAAATAGGATAACAAAGAAGCTAATTATATTTAAATGCTGCTATGGTTTGAATGTGTTTCCTACAAAATTCAAGTGTTGCCAATGCGATAATATTAAGAGGTGGGGCCTCTATGAGGTGATTAGGCCATGAGAGCTCCTCCTTCACGAATGGGATTAAGGCCTTTATCAAAGAGGCTTAATGCAACATTTGGTTCTCTTTCCCTTCTGCCTTCAGCCATATGAGGACATAGTGACCTTCCCCTCTTGAGGATGCAGCCCTCACTAGACAACTGAACATGCTGATGCTTTGATATTGGACTTCCCAGACACCAGAACTGTTAGCAATTTCTGTTGTTTACTAATTACCGCATAGGTGGTATTCAGTTATATCAGTACAAATGAACTAAGACAAATGCACTTACAAAATGTTAAAAGACAAACTTTTGATATAATTATATACATGCTTCTTAATTATCACACTAAATGATAATACACTTAAGTACAGGTATACTAAAGTTAAATTTCATTTTTAAGGACAAATCAGTGTGAAGGCTATTATGACTTAGCTTGAATAAGAATGTTACACTGTAGAGTGGTCTTTACCAAGGAAACACTTGTTCATGTTGAACATCCAGTCAGTTTTGATTTCTTTTTGATTGTTAAAAGTGGCAAAAATATAAATTTGCAAAGACCTACTTTTGTAAGTAGAATAAATTGCTTCCATGTCTTCCTTCACAAGATGACAATAGGCTGTCTTAAGAAACATTAGAGGCCAGGCACAGTGGCTCAGGCCTGTAATCCCAGCACTTTGGGAAGTCAAGGCAGGCGGATCACGAGGTCAGGAGATCAAGAACATCCTGGCTAACACAGTGAAACCCCATCACTACTAAAATACAAAAAATTACCCGGGCATGGTGGCGGGCGCCTGTAATCCCAGCTACTCGGGAGGCTGGGGCAGGAGAATGGCGTGAACCCGGGAGGCAGAGCTTGTAGTGAGCCGAGATTGTACCACTGTACTCCAGCCTGGGCGACAGAGAGAGACTCTGTCGCAAAAAAAAAAAAAAAAAAAAAAAAAAAAAAAAAAAATAGAATTCTTCAAGTCTCTTTTTTCTTTCCAGATCTTTGATTTTTTTCCTAATATGTTATTTAGTTTTTTAAAAACTATGATATTATTTATAGACTATGAAAAGCACAATCTTAAGGTATAGTTCCATGAGTTGTGGTTAATGCCTAATCCTAATTCCATCCCCTTGATCATTTTCTGATTTCTGTTCCTGTGTATGACTTTTGCTTGTTTTGAGCTTTACACAAATGGAGTCATATAGTATGCACCCTTCAGTATCTGGCTTTCCTTAAGCTTGTTACTTTTAAGCTCCCTTTATGTTATTGTATGTATCCATTGTTCATTTGTTTAATTGCCAAGAAGTATTTTATTATAAACAAATTATTTATTCTCCTGTTGATGGACTTTTGGGCTATTTCTAGTGAATGGTTACTATGCAATAAGCTGCCATTATCATCCTCGTTTAAGTCTTTTTTGCAGAAATACATTTCAATTTTGGGTAAATTGGATAAATATTTAGGAGTAACATTGCCGGGTTACAGGGCACATTTATATTTAATTTTAATACAAACTGCCAGTTTAAAAAAAAATTTTTGCATGTTTTTTTCTCTTTCACTTTTATTGATCAGTCTTGCTATGGACTATGGTTAATCGATTTAACTATTCTCTTTAAGAAAAAATATTTTGGCTTTGTTCATTTTTCCTATGACTTGCCTATTTCTAATTTTATTTATTTATGCTATGATCTTTATAATGTTTCCCTTCTATTTACTTTAGGCTTTAAGTGCTCATTGCTTTCTACTTTCTTTTACTTTAAGGTGGAATTCTAGGTGATTAATTTTAAAACTTTTTAAAAATATATAAGCATTAAAAGACGGTTCCAAGATGGCCGAATAGGAACAGCTCCAGTCTACAGCTCCCAGCGTGAATGATGCAGAAGATGGGTGATTTGTGCATTTCCAACTGAGGTACCAGATTCATCTCACTGGGACTTGTCGGACAGTTGGTGCAGCCCACAGAGCATGAGCCAAAGCTGTGCGGGGCATCGCCTTACCCAGGAAGCACAAGGGTTCGGGGAATTGCCTTTCCTACCAAGGGAAGCTGTGGCAGATGGTACCAGGAAAATCGGGACACTCCCACCCTAATACTGTGCTTTACCAGTGGTCTTAGCAAACGGCACACCAGGAGATTATATCCTGCACTGTGCTGGGAAAACTGGCTAGCCATATGTAGAAAGCTGAAACTGGATCCCTTCCTTACACTTTATACAAAAATCAATTTAAGACTTAAATGTTAGACCTGAAACCATAAAAACCCTAGAAGAAAACCTAGGCAATACCATTCAGGACATAGGCATGGGCAAGGACTTCATGACTAAAACACCAAAAGCAATGGCAACAAAAGCCAAAATTGACAAATGGGATCTAATTAAACTAAAGAGCTTCTGCACAGCAAAAGAAACTACCATCAGAGTGAATAGCAAACCGACAGAAGAGGAGAAAATTTTTACAATCTACCCATCTGACAAAGGGCTTATATCCAGAATCTACAAAGAACTCAAACAAATTTACAAGAAAAAAAATCAAACAACCCAATCAAAAAGTGGGCAAAGGATACGAACAGAGACTTCTCAAAAGAAGACATTTATGCAGCCAACAGACACATGAAAAAATGCTCATCATCACTGGCCATCAGAGAAATACAAATCAAAACCACAATGAGATACCATCTCACACCAGTTAGAATGGAGATCATTAAAAAGTCAGGAAACAACAGGTGCTGGATAGGATGTGGAGAAATAGGAACACTTTTACACTGTTGGTGGGACTATAAACTAGTTCAACCATTGTGGAAGACAGTGTGGTGATTCCTCAAGGATCTAGGACTAGAAATACCATTTGACCCAGCCATCCCATTACTGGGTATATACCCAAAGGATTATAAAGCATGCTGCTATAAAGACACATGCACACATATGTTTATTGTGGCACTATTCACAATAGCAAAGACTTGGAACCAACCCAAATGTCCATCAATGACAGACTGGATTAAGAAAATGTGGCACATATACACCATGGAATACTATGCAGCCATAAAAAAAGATGAGTTCACGTCCTTTGTAGGGACATAGATGAAGCTGAAAACCATCATTCTGAGCAAACTATCACAAGGACGGAAAACCAAACACCGCATATTCTCACTCATTGGTGGGAATTGAGCAATGAGAACACTTGGACACAGGAAGGGGAGCATCACACACCAGGTCCTATTGTGGGAAGTGGGTGGGAGGGGGAGGAATAGCATTAGGAGATATAGCTAATGTAAATGACGAGTTAATGGGTGCAGCACACCAACATGGCACATGTATAGATATGTAACAAACCTGCATGTTGTGCACATGTACCCTAGAGCTTAAAGTATATAGAAAAAGCAACCCAGTCTCTACTAAAAATACAAAAATTAGCCAGGCATGGTGGTGGGCACCTGTAGCTCCAGCTACTCGGGAGGCTGAGGAAGGAGAGAATTGCTTGAACCCGGGAGGCGGAGGTTGCAGTGAGCCAAGATCACGCCACTGCACTCCAGCCTGGGTAACAGAGCAAGACTCCATGTCAAAAAAAAAAAAAAAAAAAAAAAAAAAAAGAAAAGAAAACCCTAAGTACTCCTCCGGAAAGCTCCTAGAACTGATAAAAGAACTTAGCAAAGTTTCCAGATACAAGGTTAATGTACACAAATCAGTAGCTCTTCTATATATCAACAGCGACCAAGTGGAGAATCAAATCAAGACCTCAACCCCTTTTACAATAGCTGCAAAAATAAAATAAAATACTTAGGAATATACCTAACCAAGGAGGCAAAAGACCTCTATAAGAAAAACTACAAAACGCTGCTGAAAGAAATCATGGATGACAAAAACAAATGGAAATACATCCCATGCTCATGGATGGTTAGAATCAATATTGTGAAAATGACCATACTGCCAAAAGCAATCTATAAATTCAATGCAATCATCATCAAAATACCACCATCATTCTTCACAGAATTAGAAAAAAACAATTCTAAAATTCATATAGAATCAAAAAAGAGCCTGCATAGCCAAAGCAAGACTAAGCAAAAAGAACAAATCTGGAGGCATCACACTACCTGATTTCAAACTATACTATAAGGCTATGGTCACTAAAACAGCATGGTAATTGTATAAAAATAGGCACATAGACCAACGGAACAGAATAAAGAACCCTGAAATAAACCCAAATACTTACAGCCAACTGATCTTTGACAAAGCAAACAAAAGCATAAAGTAGGGAAAGGACACCCTTTTCAACAAATGATGCTGGGATAATTGGCTAGCCACATGTAGGAGAATGAAACTGGATCCCCATCTCTCACCTTATACAAAAATCAGCTCAAGATGGATAAAGGACTTAAACCTAAGATCTGAAACTCTAAAAATTCTAGAAGATAACATTATAAAAACCCTTCTAGACACTGGCTTAGGCAAGAATTTCATGACCGAGAACCCAAAAGCAAATGCAATGAAAACCAAGTTAAATATTTGGGACTTAATTAAACTAAAGTGCTTTTGCACAGCAAAAGGAACAATCAGCAGAGTAAACAGACAACCTACAGAGTGGGAGAAAATCTTCACAATCTGTACTTTTGACAAAGGACTAATATCCAGACTCTACAAAGAATTCAAACAAATCAGTAAGAAAAAAACAAACAATCTCATCGAAAAGTGGGCTAAGGCCATGAATAGACAGTTCTCAAAAGAAGATATACAAATGGCCACAAACATATGAAAAAATGCTCAACGTCACTAATGATCAGGAAAATGCAAATCAAAACCACAATGTGATACCACCTTACCCCTGCAAGAATGGCCATAATCAAAAAGTCAAAAAAAATTAGATGTTGGCGTGGATGCAGTGATCAGGGAACACTTCTACACTCCTGGTGGGAATGTAAACTAGCACAGCCACTATGGAAAACAGTGTGGAGATTCCTTAAAGAACTAAAAGTAGAACTACCATTTGATCCTGCAATACCACTACTGGGTATCTACTCAGAGGAAAAGAAGTCATTATACGGAAAAGATACTTGCACACGCATGTTTATAGCAGCACAATTCACAATTGCAAAATCGTGGAACCAACCCAGATGCCTATCAGTCAATGAGTGAATAAAGAAACTGTGATATATACATGTGATGGAATACTGCTCAGCCATAAAAAGGAAAAGTTAATGGCATTTGCAGCAACCTGGATGAGACTGGAGACTATTATTCTAAGTGAAGTAACTCAGGGATGGAAAACCAAGCATCGTATGTTCTCACTGATATGTGGAAGCTAAGCTATGAGGACACAAAGGCATAAGAATGATGAAATGGACTTTGGGGACTTTGGGGGAAGGACGGAAGGGGACTGAGGAATAAAAGACTACAAATAGGGTGCTGTGTACCCTGCTCAGGTGATAGGTGCACCAAAATCTCACAAATCACCACTAAAGAACTTACTCATGTAACCAAATACCACCTGTACCCCAATAACCTATGGAAGAATAAAAATAAATAAATAAATAATTAAATAAGTGCTTTAAAATATATATTTGTATGTGTTAAAGGTATAATTTTTCCTCTAAGCACTGCTTTAGGGGCATCCCATACATTTTAGTATGTTAGATTTACATTATTGTTCAATTTGAATTATCTTCTAATTTCACTTATGATTTTGTCCTTGATTCATGGATAATTTAGAAGTATCATGCGCTATTTGTAAGTATTTGGCAGAATTCCTAGATTTTTAAAATTGATTTCCAATTAAGTGCATTGTGGTCACAGAACATACTTTGATTTCACTCCTTAGAAATTTATTAATATTTGTTTTTCTCATTTGTTCCCTTTCTCATTTGTTCTTACATGTCCTTTTAGAGTTAACCTAGTTTTTTTCTTATACCATTTTATCTTTTCCATTAACATTTTAGCTATATCACTGTATTTATTTCCTATTACTGTTAAAACAGAAATGGCTTAAAACAACACAAATTTATTGTCTTATAATTATGGAGATCAGTAGTTTAAAATGAGTCTTACATGGTCAAAACAAAGGCGTCAGAAGGATGGCTGCATTTCATTTGCAGCCTGTAAGGGAGAATCTCTTTCATTCCTTTTCCAGTTTCTTGAGGCTGCCCATATTTCTTGGCTCATGCCTTCTTCCATCTTCAAAACCAGAATACATCACGGTATTTCCCCTTATCCACAGGGGATACATTCCAAGACCCCCAAATCCTATATACATGTCAGTATGTTTCCCCCTATATGTGCACACCTATGATAAAGTTTAATTTATAAATTAGGCACAATAAGAGATTAGCAGCAATAACTAATAATAAAATAGAACAATTATAACAATATGTCAGTTTCACTACTCTTGTGTTTTTGGGCCATTATTAAGTAAAACAAGGCTTACTTAAATACAAGTACTGTGATATTGTAACAGTTGATCTGATAACCAAGACAGCTACTAAGTAAAGAAAGGGTGGCTAGCGTTTACAGTTGATATACTGGACAAAGGGATGATTCACATCCTGGGTGGGACAAAAAGGGATACTGTGGGATTTCATCATGGTACTCAGAATGGTGTGCAATTTAAAACTTATAATTTGGAATATTCTATTTATTGTTTTTGAACCTCAGTTGACTATGGGTAACTGAAATCACAGAAAATGGAACCAGGATAAGGGAGGACTACTGTAATTTGTCTTTTTCTTTTGGGGGGTGGGGGCGTGGTTTGTATTTTCATTATCTTTGGTTTTCAGAAATTTGAATGTAATATATCAATGTGAGGATTTTTTTTGTATCTATATTTTTGGGTTATGTTGAATTTCTTTGGTTCTATGCATTTGGAAATTTAGAAAAAATCTGGAAAAAATGCCATTGTTTCTTTAAATTTTTCTCTGTTACAAGTTCTCTCTGTTAACTTTCTTAAATTCCAATTTCACATATGTTAGAGTACTCAATATTGTCCCACAGGTCACTGAGGCTCTGTTCATTTTTTTTTTTTTTTTTTTTTGAGACGGAGTTTTGCTCTTGTTGCCCAGGCTGGAGTGCAATGGCACGATCTCAGCTCACCACAACCTCCACCTCCTGGGTTCAAGCAATTCTCCTGCATCAGCCTCCTGAGTAGCTGGGATTACAGGCATGCACCACCACACCTAGCTAATTTTGTATTTTTAGTAGAGACGGGGTTTCTCCACATTGGTCAGGCTGGTCATGAACTCCCAACCTCAGTTGATCTGCCCTCCTTGGCCTCCCAAAGTGCTGGGGTTACAGGTGTGAGCCACCATGCCTGGCTGCTCTGTTAATTTTATTTAGTCTGTTTTCTCTCTGAGTGTCAGTTTCCTTAGTTTCTTTTTTTTTTCTTCAAGTTCACTAATCTCTACTTCAGTGTCCAATCTTCTTTTAAGTCCATGCAATAAATATTTTATTTTTCAATTCTAGAAATTCCATTTGGTTGTTTTAAGTAGTTTCAATTTCTCAGTTGAGATTTCTGATCTGTTTGGTCATTTGTCTGCATTTTCTTTTACATCCTTGAACATATTTACAAAATTGAAAAAAAGTTTTTGTTAAATCTAATAGCAATGTCATCTCTGGGGCTATTTATAGTGATTTTTTTTCACTCCGGATTATGAGCCATATTTTGTTGCTTTTTCGTATGTCTAGTATTTTTAATGGCATGCTGGGTGTCATAGATGCCAAGCTGCTGATAGTTTAAATTATGTTCTTTGCTTCTAAAAAATATTACTTTTTTTCCTGCCAAGCAGTTAATTTAAGGTGTGCAGTTTAATTTAGAACAACACTACTCTAAAAGTGTGAATTTTCTTAGTTAAGTAAACGTCCAGAGTGTTTATCACGGGATTTCTCTTTGCCTGGTCAATAGTCCATTTCCTATCATGGTGAAACCTCCAGAATTAGGGTCAGTACTCAAGTGGGTCTTTTATACTAGGTTTCTTGGAATCTTTCCCTGAGCATGCACAACTTAGTTTTTACCTAAGACTTATTGCAATTGACCCCACGCAAATTTCTAGGGATCCTTCATTGTCCGTATTCTCCTGACCTACAAATTCCAGTTGCCTCAGTATCCCCAAACATTGAGATTGTGTCTGTTGCCCAGTGAGACCACTGATTTCTGTTTTGGCTTCACTTTAATGTGCTGCACTTCGGAAAGTGCTTCCAGGCAGAAAATCAGGGTGGATGTGGAGCTTACCTCATGTGTTTCCCTTATCTCATGGATCACAGCCTTGTGATATGTGTGGCCAATGGCTGGAAATAATTGCCTCGTACACTTTGTGAAGCTTAATGGTTGTTTATCACGCAGAGTACACCTGATCCCCACTACTCTATCATGGCCCAAACTGGAAGTCTTTCATCAGAGCTTTTGAGTCAAGTTCCAATGATGAGAACATTCTACTTCACTGCTTGGTGGCTAAATGTGATGGTTAATTTTGTGTGTCAAATTGCCTGGGACATGGGGTACCCAGATTAAACATTATTTCTGGGTGTGTCTTTGAGAGTGTTTCTAGATGAGATTAGCATGTGAATCGGTGGACTGAGTAAAGCAGACGGCCCCCCTTCAATGTTGGGAGGCATCATCTAATCCATTGAGAGCCTGAAAACAACAAAAGGGCAGAGAAAGGGGAAATTCACTCTCTCTGCCTAACCTCATGAGCTGAGACACTGGTCTTCTTCTGTCCTCAACTGGGACTTACACCATCATCCCTCTGGTTCTCAGAACTATCCCACTGGCCTTCCTGGATCTCCAGCTGGCAGACAGGATTGTGGGACTCTGCAGCCTCCATAATTGCATGAGTCAATTCCTTATAATACATTTCACATGTATATTGTATATATGTAACATACAGTTATTATATATGTAACATACAGTTATAATATATACACACATATATGATGTATATGTAACTATTTATAACTATATATGTATATATAACTATAACTGTATATGTATTTCCTATCAATTCTGTTTCTCTGGAGAACCCTGACTAATACACTAAACCACCACCAGGTACAGATTTGAATAAAATAGGCCACTATGTCGTATGTAATATATCATATATCTATAGACAGAAACGATTATTACATGTGATTTCATTATAGGTCTAATAATACAATTTCAAAGTATTGGTGAGTATCAGTGATGAACTAAGATATTTGTAGCAACTGTGATGTGGTATGAAAATACATGATTTTTATTGATTTTAAGGTAACAGTCTTTGTTATTATTTCTGTGGTTCATAATTTCTATATAATTTCTATTTAAGCTGGCTTCAAGTTCACTGATGCTTGCCTGCCTGCCTTCCTTCCTTCCTTCCTTCCTTTCTCTCTCTCTCTCTTCTCTCTCTCTCTCTCTCTCTCTCTCTCTCTCTCTCTCTCTCTCTTTCTTTCTTTCTTCTTTCTTTCTTTCTTTCTTGACGGAGTTTTGTTCTTGTTGCCCAGGCTGGAGTGCAATGGCGCAATCTCAGCTCACCACAACCTCTGCATCCCAGGTTCAAGCGATTCTCCTGCCTCAGCCTCCTGAGTAGCTGGGATTACAGGCATGTACCACCACGCCTGGCTAATTTTGTATTTTTAGTAGAGACGGGGTTTCTCCATGTTGGTCAGGCTGGTCTCGAACTCCCGATCTCAGGTAATCAGCCCGCCTCGGGCTCCCAAAGTGCTGCGATTACAGGCATGAGCCACTGCACCCGGCCTGCCATTGATGCTTTCTTCTTCAGTGTTAAATTTGTTATTAAGCCTATCCAGTGATTTTTTTTTTCATTTAATATATTGCATTTTCTTAGTTTTAGAAGTTCCATTTGGTTCTTTTCTTTAAGTCTCCATTTCTTTTAAGTTTCCGTCTCTGCCAGTGCTATTGTGGTTTGTTGTCTGCATTGATATTTAAGGGAAATCAAAATTTCAGTAAGAATATAAAGATGTATTTTTCCTTTCCAAATTCATGGGTCACCAGGATATAAAATGTTAATAGTGGTTACATCTGGGTGATGATTATGAGAGATTCTTATTCCCTTCTTTGTTCCTTTCTGTTTTTCTAATATTTCTTCAATGAGCATGTGTTACTTTGTAATTGCCAAGACTACATATAACTTAAAATATATCAATATCCAAGTAATATGCAAATAAAATATAATATTCTTCTGAATAATATTATATAAATATTAAAAACATGTTGCATGATTTTTTATTCATTATATTCCAGTTAAGGTAAAATGATTAAAAGACATGTTAAACTGATGGCAATTTTTCTTAATGGTGGAAAACTAGAAAAAATCAATATGATTAAGTATCATATCAATATTTATTATAACTGTTTTCTCAATTTTAACATGTTTGATATTCTATCAATGAATCTAATATACTAAAAATCACTGGTTTTTCAAAATGAAAATGTGTATGAATAGTGTTACTAACTGTAAATACCTTATGATGTATCTCTTTGCCTTATTAGTCTAATGCATTTTATTTTGCAGTGTTGAGATTTGCAATAATTATGTCTTGTCATTGAGAGGAGATTTTTGACTATTCATTACAATTAACTCTAAGTGTCTAACCATATTATTTAAAAGTAGAGTTACTTCATGGTAGTAGATTAAGATCTTGGTGAGTATTTTTTCCTTCAGGACATTTATTAAATCACCATTATGTGAACTAAGTTCATAAGCCAGTAACAATTAACTTCCAAGTTACACATTGTCAAATGAGCCACTATTATTTAAAATAAAATAATCCCACTTTGCTTTAGCTGTGTTTTAAATTCTGTTGATCCTGGGCTGGGTGCAGATAAGATAGATACTGAAGGAGGCAGAATTCTAGATAGACAATGAGCTCTGTTTAAAAACTGACCTATTTAAAAATGCAAAAACCAATGACAGGTGAATGTAAAATGATCCCTTCAGCAGCAGGATTCCAATAAAAGCACAAAATCATTTCTCTAAAGTTCAACCCTATTACCACTTGGGTTCTGGGGCAGCTTGTAGTATGCCAGGGCCAGCTCATGTGCCCCAATCATCACCCTAAGTAGAGGAAAAGGTGCCTGTGCCCTGCTCTCACCTCTCCTGTGCCTCACTGTCCTGTCTCTGGGCAGTGATGTTCCATAGTACATCACTAAGAGACACAGCTACACCCACCCCAGGCCCATTATTGTGTTTATTTTACACATCTGGTGCACAAATTCATTTCTTGATGTGAGGAAGAAGGCTTCCATCTTCAGCCAGGGCCCAGTGATTTGTAGGACATTCAGTATTAATTGCTGACTATTTTGGGAACTTCACATATCAATTTGACTGTGCCATGCAGTGTGATCATTCACTAAGAATGTGTTTGAAATATTTCCTTGCAGTGGCAACTGCTAAAATGAACTGATACTCCTTTTTATCATAAAATGAATTATAGCCTAGATCTGTAGGCTTGAAAGGGGGTAGGTGGAGTCACTGACATAAATAACAAGGGAAAGAGGGATCTTCATTTGTTGAAGTTTGTTTTAATTTTTCAAATTTTTGTGGGTGCATACTAGGTGTATATATTTGTGGGATACGTGAGATGTTTTGATGTAGGCGTGCAGTGTGAAATAATCACATCATGGAGAATGGGGCAGCCATCCCCTCCAGCATTTGTCCTTTCTATTACGAACAATCCAATTACACTTTTAGTTATTTAAAAATGTACAATTAAATCATTGTTGATTATAGTCACGCTATTGTCTGATAAAATAGTGTGTCTCATTTATGCTTTTCTATTATTTTTGTACCTGTCATTTGTTGAAGTTTGCGTGAAACACCCAGCAACTGTTGGTGTGATTGTAGGGACCACAGATGCTTGGTGTCTTCTGGGATGGAGATGCGTCCAGTCCTCAGAAACACCATTCTGCTGTGGTTGGCTCACCAAGTGTGTTCAGGCAAGTGCCTGCAGCTTGCCAATCTAGGCTCCTGCCCTGGTGAGGCCCAGGACAATCAGGAAGGCTGGGTGATTCCTGGGGCTTCAAGTCACTTACATCACAAACAGCAGAAGCTGTTTCCGTGGCGTATTCCTCTCTACTGTACTCCGTCACAAGAACTTTCTGGAACTTCTGTCAGTGCACAGATTTCCAGAATCCCTTGTGGACCCCTCGCCTACATTTCTTTTCTCACTGTTGGCCTCACAACCCAGGCCACCTCCTCATTCTAGGTTTGCCACAAAAGAGGATATCCTGTCTCCTAATCTGAATTATTCAGACTACCCTTTTTTAATTAAAAAGTTGTTTCGCCAATAACTATAGAGAAACAGATAGCACAATATAAGATAACAAACAGGGAACTTGTAAGATATCTAAAAAAAGGGGAGTAATGGGTCTCCTTGTCCTGGTCTACACAGAAATGAAGAGAAAGTGGGGCAGACTATTTCTTAGCTCTTGTCTGCTTTTTTATGACGTGTTTCTTCTCTTCGGAGTCATTTCTGGACTCAGAGAAGTACCCCTTCCCTTTTGTTCTTCAGGTCTAGTGAGTCCTTAGTTTTCCCTATTGCATATAACAGAGTTTATCAAGTCACATGAGTGTAGGAACCACTTGAAGCACTTGGTAAAAATATGGATCAAATGGCCGCATCCACGATGTAAAAAGTCAAAGTCTCCAGAGAAGAGACCCTGATTTTTGGTTTGGAGTAATTTTCAGGTAATTTATATTATCAGACAAACTTTGGATTATACTGTGTAGACCTATCTATAGGATCCAGAAAAGTCCCTCTCTAATTTTTTTTGCGAAGATATCCAAATGTCAAATTGGATTATAGACCAGTAGCAAGAATATTAAAAAATCCTGTAACGTTATTGTTCAACATCAGCACACATCCATATGGAGATTTTTTTCTTTTTCAAAAAAATCCAATTTTCTATTTACTGGTGGGCCCTATGGTAAGTGGGATAATGGTGAGGTTGCACCAGAATGCAAATGAGGTTTCTTTCTAGTTAGGAGGAAATGCTAGACGCATTATTTCTGCTCACAGCTTGCAACCTTCCTCAAAAGTTCTGGAAGCCATAAATGTGTGTCCCTGAGGCTCTTGGTCAGCAAAAAGGCATGAGGTTGTGTGTCTCACAAAAGAGCATACCTGGTGTGATCTCAGTGTTGTATGTGAAAATTCACAGGAACCTCTGTGGGAATATAACTCTAAATGTAACCCCTGGGCTTAAGTGATCCTCCTGCTTTAGCCTCCTGAGTAGTTGTCCAGGAGTTTGAGGCTGCAGTGAACTATGATCATGCCCCTGCACTCCAGCCTGGGCAATAGAGCAAGACCCTGTCTCTAAACAAACAAACAAACAAACAAATAAATAACCAACTCTAACCAGTGGTGAGGAATAGATTTGATTTTCAGTCTTCGCAGTTCAGTCTTGATTAATCTGTATTGGTATTTTGCAAAAAAAAAAAGGCATTATCTTTATTTTAATCACTAATACAAATTTTTAAAAAAGACTTACATTTGCCTTTCTCAATATTAGTGGGTTAAAATTTCTCCATTTTGAAGAAGCCAACATAGCCATTTGCAATTGATAACAGAGCACAGCTATAAGCTTCCCTCAGCAAGCTGAATTTGCCTGTGTGTTTGGTTCCTTTGGACCACGCAGTCATGGTTAGATTTCCTGGGACTCTGCTTTCCTGTGTCTTTTCCAGAAGCTGGGCGGAGCCCTTGCTCCTCAGGAGAGCCATTCAGGAGGGCTGGGGGCCTGCCCAAGTAGGGCTGCAAGACTGGCCTGCTTTGAAGCAACCTGTGCATATTAAAAAAAACAAAAACCACCAAACTGCAAATGAAAACCATCTTCCTCTATCTAGTGCAAACAACAAAGTGCTCTTTTAATTGTAGCTGTTGCTGTAATTTAAATGGAAAGTATTTTACATCCATTTTTCTCAAACTGCTCTGATCACAGTAGTTTTCATTTTGTCTTAATGTAGCAAATATATCTGACTACTTCATTTTGCTCCTTTTTATAATATAGCACTTTACATTTAAGCATTCCAGGCTGCTCTTGTGTATTTCCAAAGTAGAAATAGACTGACTAAACCTCCTTTAGTTATGCTGTGACTTTTAAAAATTAAACTGTACTTCCAAATGACTTACTTCATTCAACTCGAAATGAAATAATGGCTTTAGATGTCTCCTGTATTTTAAATTTAGATGGAAATTAAATTCAACATAAACCACATTGGGTATATAATAGTCAAATATCATTTTAAGAGATTATTATTTGAATGGATCATTTTCTCAGGGGCTACTATTTGTAGCTAAGTGAGCAACAGTGGGTTTTGCCAGTCCTTATTAATGCATGGGTGGCTTTTCTTGTTTTCAGATCCATAAATAAAAATCTTTGTCCAAAGAGAGAGACAGATAGGGAGAAAAATTCCCACTGGAGTATTGTACTTTTCTCAGGAGATGGATACATTTCTCCATACGTTGTCTTAAAATATTAGCATGTGCATTGTCCATATAGTGGCTCTTGATGGAATGATTTTAAACTCATTTTGAGGTAGTAATTTTTTCTGTAAACTTTTTGTGTCAGGCTTAACAGTGTTATTGGTAGGTCTTTAAATGATCATAGATCTTGTCCTCAGTAAGGGGTGGTGAAAATATCATCTAAGAAACAATATTGGAGGGGAGGCCTGGTCTTCATGTTAACCTCTTCAACTTAATGCAGTCCTCTTCAAATTACTCCCTCCCACACCATCCCTAAGGTCTGGGTCAAGATATCTAATACGTTTTGGGGAAAATCTGTTGAAAAGGCAGAGTACTTCCCATGTAAACACCACTCAGTCATTTCGTTTTATAGCTTTTGTTACAACCTTAAGATGCTCTATTATGACTGTTTCTATTTTAATTAAAATTTATTTAATGCTTACAAAGTATAATTAACAGTGGTTCACATTGTTGGACACTGATGAAACTTACAAGGCCTGGACTTTAATCATTTTTCTGGGCTCATCGTGAATTTGGGGAAGTTACTTAACATTTTCAGGGCTATGCCATTCTTATTGGAAAAATGAAGATGATACTGCTTACTTTATCCATTATGAACTTGGTTTTTTCCCCTGTAAATTGAAGTAGATCACCTTCTCAACTTATTTTTCCTCCACTGTGTTCTACCATACAGGATTATTTTAAAGATATGGAGTGACAAGTGTAAAAGTATCTTTAAACTGTCTATAGAATGCAAAGCATTACTTTGAATATATTTGACATAGATTGTTGCCAAATTTTTTCAAGGTAGGATTCTGACATGAAGGGTGGAGAAGCAGCTATTTTTATAACTCTTGAAAATTAAGCTCTACCTTTTTTGAAGAGGGGAAAATACTTATTAAAATCAATTAGGACTTGGGTATTTAAAAAGATTCTTCAATGTTTGGTTTTTTAAATGGGTCCCCAAAGGGATTTGGCTGATAGGGAGTTTATGGCAAAGGTTTTAGTCTGTAGCATGGCTTAACTTTTTCTGGGTTTCATAAAAGTAATTGCTAAGCAGGTAACAAATTTCCTGAACTGTTTGGATGCAGATTTTGCCCACACTCTAGGGTGTAAGATACCTATTTTTACAAAGCAGGACATAAAGGAGATGAATAAAATATCATTCCACTAAGATTTGTTTTTCCCTTTTATCCTCTCCAGCTCTTTCCAAGGGTGTTGAAATCTGCCAAGATTTATTTTGATGAAGGTAAGTTGCTTCTAGTTATCAGGCAGTAAAGATGTTCTGTTATTGTTTACTATTTCGGCAGCTCTGAAAGGTGCCATCTGAACTCTGTGGTTATAAGGCAGATTTAATGAAAAGCCATTTTTGCTAGTAATGTCCAAAGCTTTGATTTGCCTCTTCAGAAAGCAAAAGATTTATTACTGACACCTAAGGTGGTTTTGAAAGATAACAGGTCATGGAGCCATAAGCGTGAGAGACTTTTGAGGTTTGATCTGGGAGCACGGGGTTAGTATAAGGAGAAGAATTTTCAGAGATGTAGACCATGGCTACTCTGGGGGCACATACAGAGACATGGCCACCAGGTATTGAGGTCCTGGCCAAGCAGAGGAAGTGTGGATTAAAGTCATAACCTTGAGTTGCTCTTACAAAAATGCCTGTGTGTTAAATGTGGTACATGCACTGCAGAGGCAGTAAGTGGCTTAATTATACCTATATAGAACTGAAAACCCTGCACTAGCAACAGTGGAATCTGCCTAGCCACTTATGTGATCTTGAGGAAGTTCTCTGCACTTTATGGAACCCATCTGTATTAGTCCGTTCTCATACTGTTATAAAGAGTTATCTGAGACTGGGTAATTTATAAAGAAAAGAGGTTTAATTGATTCACAGTTCCACAGGCTCTGTACAGGAGGCATGGCTGGGGAGGCCTCAGGAAACTTACAATCATGGCCGAAGCAAGCACGCCTTCACATGGTGGCAGGAGACAGAGAGTGAAGGGGGAAGTGCTACACACTTTTAAACAACCAGATCTCGTGAGAACTCACTATCATGAGAACGGCAAGGGGGATATCTGCCCCCATGATCTAATCTCTTCCCACCAGGTCCCTCCCCCAACATTGGGAATTATAATTTGACATGCGATTTGGATGGGGACAGAGAGTCAAACTGTATCACCATGCAATGGATCAGTGACCACTAAGATGAAATTCCGCAGATGATTTCATTTTATTTAAATATGCAGTAATGACCCACTAGACATTAGGGATCTAAACAGGCTCAGTTCTTGTGGTGGTGTGGTTATGAAAGGGAATATACAACGCAGTGAATGTAGTAAGAGACATATTGAGGAATGGATATAGCATGAGGTACACACAGGTTAGGAAGCCATTTTATTTAAGGGTAGAAGGACCAGCCGGAGGAAGTTAAAGGAGATTCCTTTTGAACTTAGTCTTGAATGATGGGTCCAGGAAAAAAAAGACCAACAGGGAAACAGGTGTTCTGTGTAAATGGTCAGATAGTAAATATTTTTGGCTTTGCAGGCCATATAATCTCTGTTGCAACTGCTATACCCTTACATTGTAGCATGCAATCAGCAATAGTAAATGACTGGGCATGACTGTGTTTCAATAGAACTTTATTTAAAAAACAGGCAGAGGGGCAGATTTGGCCTATGGTTTTTCATTTGTTGACTCCTTCTGTAGAAAGACAATATAAAAAGATGAACTTCATCCAGTATTAAGATGATTAATTGCAATACTTTTTCCAACTTCAGAGTTTAATAAACATGAGTTCACAGATTTATATATGTGTATGTATAAACCTGAGGGTGTGCATCAAAATAAACTGTTCAGATCCCTACAGCACCGACAATTTCCAGGCATGCTGGCCTTGCTTCCACCTCCCATACTTACACCTCATTGCCTGAAGGTTTTCTCTGGCTACCAGAGCTGTGAGGCCCTGCATGGGGAGGAGGACAGGCCTGCTGAAGAACCAAGATGACTCTCCCCTCCTTAAGCTATTAACCAATGATTGACAGTACTTTGTAGATAATTATCACAGCTACTTTACCTCATGGGAGGGATCACTCTCAGCTTGAGCTGAGACTAAACGGACTGTCTCGAGCTCCTCAGTGGGATTAAGGTCCCATTGCCTGCAGTTGTCACCTGCTCCACAACACACTCCTTATTGGCTTCTTTCCTTCTTTGTCTGATGTACCCGTTCCCCTGCAAGTCAATGGGCACCTCCCAAACCACCTAGTTGTACCCAAATCCTTGTATTAGCATTTGCTTCTGGAGGAATGAAAACCGAGACAGTATTTTGGGTCTGGAGGACATAATATAAACTCTACATGTGAATACTTAGGAACTCCTGATTCAGAGAGGCTTCAGAAAACCTTTCTCTAAGTAGGGCAGCATTCCCTCTGTGGAACTGATTGTGGAGAATTTTTATTTGGGTGCAGAGGCCACATAATGGAAAACATTTTTCTTAACTATGACAGACTTGCCTACTTTTTGGTGAGGTTCTATAGCTGAAGCCACTGGTTCCCCCTGACTCTCCCTGTTGCTGCAAATGGCATCCACCTGGCCTCACCTCAGGACCTGCATCTTTCTCTTTTCTTCTTGCTTTTGGAGGTGCTAGGCTGGGCACATGTGAAACTTGGACATGCTGAGTTATCAGGGTTCAGGGAAGTTTGGTGAAATGGGCTCCCTGGGATTGACTGGAGGCTGAGATAGTGTATTAGTCTGTTCTCACACTGCTATAAAGAACTGTCTAAGACTGGGTAATTTATAAAGAAAAGAGGTTTAATTGACTCACAGTTCTGCATGGCTTGGGCAGGGGGTGAGGAGGGCAGTCGGGAGGCTTAGGAAACTTACAGTAATGGTGGAAGGGGAAGCAAACACTTCCTTCTTCACATGGCAGCAGGAGAGAGAAGTGCAGCGTGAAGTGGGAAAAAGCCCCTTATAAAACCATCAGATCTCATAAGAACTCATTGTCACTATCATGACAATAGCATGGGGAAAACTGCCTCATGATCTAATTACCTCCTATAAGGTCCGTCCCCAAACACTTGGGGATTACAATTTTTTTTTTTTTTTTGAGACAGAGTCTCACTGTCTCCCAGGTTGGAGTGCAGTAGTGCAATCTTGGCTCACTGCAAGTTCTGCCTCTTGGGTTCATGCCATTCTTCTGCCTCAGTCTCCCGAGTAGCTGGGACTACGGGCGCCCACTATCATGCCTGGCTAATTTTTTTGTATTTTTAGTAGAGATGGGGTTTCACTGTGTTAACCAGGATGGTCTTGATCTCCTGACCTCGTGATCCTCCCACCTCAGCCTCCCATGGGGATTACAATTTTGATTACAATTCTAGATGAGATTTGGGTGGTGATACAGAGCCAGGCTATATCAGATGGGATTGCAGGAGATAAGTCTGGATAGATTGGAAAGGAGGATATTGCCTGGCTATGAAGGGCCCTGAGTGACTGGCTGAAGAATTTGGATTTCATTTTGTATCTAGAGTTGAGCCATGGACAATTTTTGAAGAAGGAGTGGTGAGAGTGTTCAGTGACATTCAATAAGTACTTACTGACCACCTACAATGGAGTGGGTATTGTGGACAGGTACAGCAGGCTGTGCAGGAAGTTGCAGAGATTCACCTCCTTTAGGAAACTTTTTCTGATCCTCTCTCTTGTCTGTACCCCACTATTCCTTCTAATATAGCACCTCTAGCACTTTAGTACATTTACTGCCTGTCTCCACCCCTGCTACCTGTTTTATTCACCCCATATCAAGCTTTGTGCTGTATACAGTTAGCCATGGTCAAGGGTCTTCTCCCCAGTTTTTTCTAAAAGTAACATTAGGCCAATAAGCACATTGAGCTCAGCCTTCAGAGGGGAGAAGTCATAATCCGCCATCATGATTCTTGAGAAGGATGGCCTCTTAACCAAACATCTTTATGCTGATGCCCGAGAGCCTCAGAGAAATGTAAGCACTATTCAGTGGAACTATTCTTGCCTCCCTCCACCAGCTAAATGCCTGAGTCACTGTTCTACCCTCCGGTCTAGTGATTTCCAATCTTTTCTGAGTAAGAGGGACTCCATGAAATACTTCATTGTGAAAAATTTCAAGCACACACAAAAGTATTAATAGTGAAAATAGTAATAATGAAACCTCATAGACACTCAGATTCAGCATTTATCTAGATTTTTTCACTCTTATTTCCTTTATTTTTTTTTTTCCAGCCATCATCTCTTCTTTTAAGTTAAATGTACATAGTTTTGGTGGGAACACTGAATTTGAACATGTGTTCTATTCTTAGAGTGCTGGTTCTAGTCTTTGAAGATTTGGCTTGAAGGTTAAAGCACCATGAAAAATAAAACTACAGGTGTAAACCTGCAGTCTTTTTACCCCTTACAGCTTTGGCCTTATTACCCTGAGCAATAAGTCTAACCCTTTTTCCTCTGTGTATTGAAACTAAAGAGTAAGTAGTTGATTCCCACTGTTCTTCCCACAAATTTTCAGCAGGGGTAGGGCCAATTGACTGCTTGTTTTAGGCTTAAAACTCCCCCTGAAGTGCAGGGATGAAGACTGGTGCGTAATTGAAGTCACTGGATATTGTGTGCTTAAGGTGGGAGAGTGAGTTGAATTTCATGGGCTTTTCTGAAGCTTTCTGTCTTAACTAAAAATGTTGGCATTTTCTGGGAAGTTGGCTGTATGCTTATTGAGAAAGAGAGACTTCTCTTCAGTACAGGGTGACATTTCTACAAAAATCAATGATTTAGAAACAAGTATCTGAAATGAAATGTGCAACTTCACTTTCCATTTGTTGGAAAGCCTGCTGGGCTGGTTTTGAAATCTTCATACATGTGTGGTATACCTTTAAGCGGTGAAAATTATATTGACTCTGCACTTTGGAACATATAGCAAATATCTTTTGCAATGTGGCAAAAAATAAAGCAACATCCTAGTCCTATATTTCCAAATTGGTTTTGTGCTAGTTATTTAATTTATTGTTTACTTTTAGTACTAGTGTTTGTTTTTTCCTTTTATCTTGGAAGCTTTTTACTTTATTAGACTCAGTTACCTAACCCAGTAGAAGCGATGGTAATGAACATGGCACACCACTACCATATCCATGTTGAAACCTGCTCTTTGATTATCAGAAGTAGTGAAGCTTATAGAAGCATGATGATGTTTTAAATTTGATTTTTTGAAAACTAAAGAAGCCAGGTACTAAATATCAACACAATGAAGAAGAGGCTCAAGCCACTTTGAAATCCATCCCCTTCCCCAAGAAGATGCTTAAGAATGTCTGCATCTTCTTTAAAGTCCTTAAAAGGATTAACTTCTAAAGGGACTGATAAAGAAGGAGAGAAAAATAAGGAAGTATAAAAAGACTAACAAAAACTCAGTACAGGGCTAGCACTTAATTCCACCTCACAATAACAAGAAGAAAGCATAATGGAGATTGAGGAGCAGGGCCATTTACATAATAACTTCCTAGCAACAGCTGTAATGAACAAATACGGGCAGATGAGTCAATTCTCTGAGACACTATCTTACATCAGAGCTTAGAGAAAAGGGAAAAAGGAAAGAAACAATTAAATAGCTGAGATTCCCTGAATTTGGGTTATGTCATATGTAGTTTCAGACCTAATTGCATAAAACTAATTTGGCCAAAGAGAATCCACCTGATGAGACAAATATTGTCACCATCCAAGGAGAGGGAGGGGTGAATGGGTGCTCACCTTTCCTGTTAACGGGTGGGCTTGGGCTGTTACCTGTGAATATTCTGGCTTGGCTAGAACATATTTAACATCAAAATCATCCTCATCTTCATTCTCCTAATCACCATCACTGCTGTCATCTGTTGAGTGCTCCCTAACTCTCCTATGTAATATCTCCTTCAACCTGCACAACATTCCTGTCGAAGTAGATACGATCATCTCCGCGTTACAGATGAGGAATCTGAGGCTGAAAGCAGGAAAATTACCCAAAATCTAATGGTTAATAATTGAAATGATGATAGTTCATTTTGATTGAGCACGTGGCGGGCACCACGCTAAGTGCTTTGCATGGACTGTCTGAGGTTACTACACTCACCGCAGATGAGGAAACAGAGGGGCAGGGAAGTCAGGGCATCTGTCCAAGACCACGCAGCTTCTGAGAGCAAGAGCCAGAACTTGAATTCAGGCGGTTGGGTCAGAAGGTGCGAGAATTAGGATTCAAATCTAAATATATTTAATGCAAAGCCCATGCTGGTACCATTGCAACTCTCTGCTGCCATGGGCACTTGCAGGGCAGAGGCAGCCATGCCAGTCAAGGATCGCGTGACTTGTGTTTCTTTACAGACACTTGATGGACGTAACAAAAGTATGGTAGTCACATTTTGCTTCTGTCAAGTGATTAAGGTGATTCTGAGGAACAATCATGGAGGATTTGTATGTATGAGTGTGTATGTGTGTACATATGTGTGCACGTGCTTCCTCTTCCTGCGGTACTTCAACTGGACTGGATTGCACGCTCCAGAACTTTCTTTCAATATTTCCTTCACTTACGGAACCTTTGCCCCATTCAGATAACAGACTGCAATCTGGGAAAATACTTCATGCCGCAGCTTTAACACCAAAGAATGGATCAAAGGCTTCTCTTTTCTAGAATGGCACACTAACATCTTTTATTAGGTGCAGATGTTTTCTGTGCTTTAAACAAAATGAGCGACTACGTGTAGAATTTCAGGCTCCTTGACAGGGAGTTGGAGGTCTCTTTAGGTGCCTTGTGTATGTACGGTGGGACTGAGTGAGGGGGGCGCAGAAAGGATTTTTTTGGGAAAGAAAGAGAGGCTTCTGTGCTTCTGAAACTGTCAAACAGACCCAGGTTGCTCGTTCCACCTACATTGTGATCCCCAGGCCTCATCCTTCCTCCCTCTGGGCTAGCAGGAAGATTTAAGGAGGGGCCTGGATCTAGGGGAGACGGAGCCGGAGGAAAGTGGGTCAGTAGGCTGAGAGGCAGGGGACGCATCTCGATTCCATTTCCTGGATTGTGCCCTTTTGTCAGACTTGCCTACAGACAGAGGGCCTGTGTGTTCCAATTTTGCAGAATTACCTTCCCTGGCTGGAACCCAATCCCCCAACCCCAGGCTCTGCAGACGTCCTCCCTGTCCCCTTTTCTCTGTCAAGTTGTTCCTCCTTCCCGAGCTCTGTTGTGATTTGGGGCACCTGAGGAATTAACCATTTCTCTCGTGTCTTTGCCTAACCACAGGTGAATGTCTCGGCCGCTTTTAAGCTGGCTCCGCCCTCTGGACGCCTTCTCTTAAAGGGGGAGCTCCGAGGTAGGGCCCTGATTCCGGCCTCGCTACAAGCCTGGTGGTGTGGGGGAGCGGGGCCTATTAACCCAGGGGGCGCTGGACGGGCGCGCGGGAACGGCGGGGATCCCCTGGCCTCGCACACCTGGCTCCTAGTCCTCTCGGCCGGGCCAGTGATTCTCCGGGGGGGGGGCTTGCGGCAGCTCACACCTGAGGCCATTACAAAAGGCCTGCAGCTTAACTCGCTGCCGCACGGGGGGATGGATTGCCGACTAACTGCAGGCGCCATGGTGCGCCGAGAAAACAGCGAAAAACTGGGCCAGCGGAGACGGGTGGGGACATGGCCTCCTTGGAGGAGCGCACCTGGGGTGCGGGAGCGCCTCCTGGCAGCCTTCGCCTCGCCTCCCACGCGTGGACGCGCAGGGGCCAGGGCACCGCAGCCGCCTACTCCTTTCTGCAGCCCCAGGATCTGAAGGTCGTTACAACGGAGATCTTTTGTAAAATATTCCTTTTTCCTCCCTTACATTTTCTTTCTATGCCCCTCAGTAATTCTGGTTCAGGGGTTAGCGTCCCTCACTAATCCCGGGATTTAAAAAAAATTCTCCCTTTACATTCACCCTTGAATTGGTAGAACAGGGAGACACTGACGTCGCTTTTGTTTTGCCAGCTTTTGTTTCCGGTGCATCAGAAACTTTTTGCACCTGAGACATTATGAGATTGTGCCCCAGCCAGTTTCTAAATTATTTCTAGGTGAAAAAATGTTGTAACCTACCTTTGCAGTAAGAATTCCCCCACCCCTCCTTTAGAGAAAGTACTTGACAGTGAATAACATCCTATATTTATAGACCAATAATTGCTACATTTCATACCATGTAGGTTTCCTTCTGAAATCTCAATCACATTTGGTTATTGTGGTAGGGGTTTAAATGTAGCAACTAATGGGCTGTTGCAGCAGGCATTTCCCTACCTCTCCTTTTATTGAATCTTTAAGTGGCAACCGTGCTTCTCTGGGTAAGAGCAAGGCTTTGAGACTGCGTTCCATGGGTTAGCTCGGTTCTTTAGTGAAGATTCTGAGATCCTGAATTGCATCAAGAGATGCATTTGTCGGTGTAGGTTTCAGATGAAAGCATGAAATCTCACTGACTTGCTGAACATTGTGGTTTTGAATTGGGACTTTGGAGATGAAGCTGCGAAACCTCCCAAACCAAAGTTCCTAACAGAAATCACCAGCTGTGATTTACATACTGGCTTTGCCACAAAGTTTTAGTTCGACCCTGTTTCTGTTGTTATGGTGTCTTATAAATATTTTCTGATTTTTAACACAAAGCCCTCTAGCTGTTTCTAAACTGGTTACCTGAGATACCTGAGGTACTTGTGGTACTGTTCGGATGGGATTACTTCATGTACTTAAAGGCTGGCCACACTGCAGACTAAATAAATCAGGTATCACCCTCTACTAAGTTTTCGAAAAGTCTTTGCTGAATGAAATGCAAAAACAAAAAACAAAAAACAAAAAACCAAAACCAAAAAACACGTGGGCTTTCCTTTTCTTTTCCAGACTTCCTTTACAACTCTTGCAGAGATGTCAAGACTTATTTCAGTATTCCAGCAGTGAGGTTACAGTTTTATTAGTGATGGCCTTGGTTCGCATCATAAATGTGAATTTACCATTTACTGTTGGCTTGACTGAGCTGGTCATGGCCAGAACGAAGGAAGCTGTGTAGAAGATTTGCTCTTAAACATTTTCCCCTCCCTCACAACCCCTTTCTCCTATAGAAGACAAAACATTCTCTTCAACTGAAAATGGTGGAAAACATGTTTGTTGTTTTTTCTTTAAATGATAAAAGAGAATTAAGTCAGCTGGCAACAGGTGCAAGTTCCACCCTGTGTGTATGGAGAAGGCACCAGCTGACATGGGCGTGTGCATGTGTATCTAGGGCAAGCTGAAACTTAACCACCACCACCCTTGAGCAAAAACAGAATGTTTGCAAATGTTTGAATCACCACCCAGAGTTTCACAGGTGACATCTTTACTGCAGAGACCCTTTTTTTCCAGTCACATAGGTGAAGAAAAGGAAAGGAAAAAGAAAGGGAGAGTATGGAGCAGATGCAGTGATCACTGCCCAGGGCTGGGCACTTTAAGAACTGGCTATTCCTGGCAGGGCGCAGTGGCTCATGCCCGTAATCCCAGCACTTTGCACTTTGGGAGGCTGAGGCGGGCGGATCACCTGAGGTTGGGAGTTTGAGACCAGCCTGACCAACATGGAGAAACCCCGTCTACTAAAAATACAAAAGTAACCGGGTGTGGTGGCTCATGCCTGTAATCCCAGCACTCTGGGAGGCTGAGGTGGGTGGATCACCTGAGATTGGGAGTTTGAGACCAGTCTGACCAACATGGATAAACCTTGTGTCTACTAAAACTACAAAATTAGCTGGGCGTGGTGATGCATGCCTATAATCCCAGCTACTTGGGAGGCTGAGGCAGGAGAATCGCTTGAACCTGGGAGATGGAGGTTGTGGTGAGCTGAGATCACGCCATTGCACTCCAGCCTGGGCAACAAGAGCGAAACTCCGTCCCAAAAAACAAAACAAAACAACAACACCAAAAACCTGGACTATTACAAACTTTGTGAAACTTTGTCTTTTCCTCCATGATTTAACAAGTAAAAAACTCTCAGGTGATGGTGAGTCAAAAAGGAAGCTGGCATCTTAGACATTTTCAAATAAGGTGTTTTTGTTTTTAAACCAACCACACTACACGTAGCAGAGGTTACTTAAGTCTCCTTTAGAAACTTAAATATGGCATAAGAGAACCTTATTTTAATTACTTATAGCACAGAAATCTCTTCAACTGCTAGTTGTAATCTATGTAAACATCAGACATCCCTTAAGTTTTTGATATTGAACAGGGCTGTAATTGAGTATCCCACATACAATGTTTAGGTGAGGGTCACCCTTATTGAAATATGTTCTAAAATATCTGAGGTAGATAGAAACCTTTATCTACTTATCATTAAAGATGTTAGTCCGAAGGAAAGTTTTTATCTTGGAGACTTTGATAGCTGTTACAAATCTTGCAAACACTATTTCCTTACACGGTTTTTGTCAAATCAAATTTCATTTGGAGTAATAATTCTCCATCCTGGTCTTCTGATATCTCAGGGTGCCTCCAATTCTTTCATTTGGTACTGAAAACTTCTTAGTTTACAAAACCTTTCACAGATCTTTCTGATACAACACATCATTTTTTAAAAATCACATTACTCTTGGCTCAAAACTTGTGATGACTTTCCATTGAGCTTTGAGTGTTGCAATGGAAAGGGATCATCAAAATCCAGTCTCCTGCTGGATATAGAAATGATCTCCCCAACCACCTTGTTCTGTCCCCTGCTCATCACCTCTAGCCACCAGCACTTCACTACCTCATGCGGTAATCAGTTTCATTATTGGACACTTTGAGGTATTAACATGTTTATTCTTGTATTAGGGCAAAGCTTGTACCAAATGAACCCAGTTTTGCCCACAGGAACAAACATCTGCCTTTTAGATCTGGTGGTTCCTCCTATGATAGAGAAGACATTACTCCATGTTATCTTATTCTTCTCCAGTTCAGGCTCGGAGCGCTTCACTCCTCCATGTGGCCTGCCTTGACTCAGTATTAGTCTCTCGATACCCTCTAGTTTATATCATTTTTCCTCTCAGGCATTGAGCCAGATCAAGCCCAGACTTAACATCTGGGCTTTTAAGAGCTACCCTGTAAGCCTGTCTACCACATCTATGCACATTTATTTCCAGGACAAGACTTTGCAATACAAATCTCCTGACTCAGGCTGTCATCTTTTTTTTTTTTTTCACTGTTCTCTAAATACAGCATAATTTCCTATTTGGTCTGTCTGCAAGATCCAAGAGGAATACAAGTTATGATGATATGATAATGTCATAATTTGGAGAACCTACCATATGCATGGTGCTGATGCCAGGCGACTGAATCATCCCCTCTGCCATCTTGGAAATAATAGTAAGCTTCTTAATTGGATAATAAAACAGTGGACAAAGAAGTGAGTGATTGCAAATTTCAGTAAGAGCCATGAAGCTAAGAGCCACAGGTTTCTGTACCACAGAATCAGGATTGCATGTAGGTTTGTGTTTGGGAAACTTGATTCAGATGGGCTTGTCAGAGAAGACCTTTCTGGGGAGACGGTGTTGAAGTGATGACTGAAGGATGGTAAGAACTAGTTCTCTGCAGCGTGAAGGAGGAGGAGGAGGAGGAGGAAGAGGAGGAGGAGGAACACAGCATATGCAAGGATCTGAGGCAAGATAGAGTTTAGTTACTCAAGGAACCTAAGAAAGCTCCAAGGTGCTGGAGTGCAGAGAGGGTGTTAAAGGGAGAGGCCAAATCATGAAGGGCTTTGCAAGCCACTTAAAGTTTGAGCTTTCCTCTAAAAGCAAAAGGAGTTTTTGAAGTAAAGGCATTTAAGCAGAAATGCAGGTGTGTGTGTGTGTGTGGGGTGGGGGGGGTGTGTGTGTGTGTGTGTGTGTGAGAGAGAGAGAGAGAGAGAAAGGGAGGGAGAGAGAGAGTGAGCATGGAAAGGTTTTAATCTTAGAAAGGTTGCCCTGGCAGCAGTGTGAAGGGTAGTTTATGTGACCAGCCCTGTGAAGGCTGCGTGGCGGGAGCCTGCCGTGGAGGAGGTGGTGGTGAGCACAGCTGTCTGGTCAGAAATTTTATTCTGTTGTAGGTGAGGTGAGAGCCCTGCACAGAGCTCGTGGTGTGCCCATCTGGAGGGTGGGGCTTGTGGGGAAGAAGCTCAGGGCGAGAATAAAGAACTGTCTCAGCAAAGAGTAAGCACCTCAGATTTGGAGCCACTGGTCAGTTCCCCCAAATGTCTTTCTCTGTCCTCCGGGGGCCTGGAAAGTCACCCGACACTAGAGACACTAGACGCCAGGGGGAGGAAAGAGCAGCTCTATTTGGAGAAGACACCTGAGATGGTAGGTACGTACCTGAGTCTTCCTGAGTTATTGCTGGAAAATGGGGAGATGCCAAATGAATGAAGACCAAACTGAACAGCAGTTCATACCCATAACTCCTAGTCTTTTTCCATGTGGCTTAGTGGGTTTCTTAAGATGTAAGTGAGGATCCAGGGTTGGGTGAGGAGGTAGGTCTAGGCCTTAAAAGGAGCAGACCTTCTTTGACCCCCTTCCTTCCTTTCCTTTCTATAATCCTCAACCTCCTCTGATCCTTCCCTTGTTTTCCCAAACCGCACTCCAGACTACAGCCCAACAGCACGAAGAATTCCGCCTCAAACATCCACCTCACCTCACCTTTGATCTCTGCAGTCAGGGTCTCATCTTGTAAACAGACATTACAGGTAGGAAGAAGTCTTGATTTCAGTTACAAAACTCAGAAGTTGAGGAGCGTCAGCCTGCTCTGAATAGCAGTGGATGGAGAGTGGGGGAAGATGGAGCTGGTGGCCGGAGAGGAGACTTCTGGGTGGAGTATTGGAAATCCTGTTGAGGGATTTCATCCATTTCTGCAGTGTGGTTTCTATAATGAAACTTCTTCCCCATCTCTCTAAGAAATCGTAACTAGAATATGAGTTTCTCCCTGGTATGCAGAATTGGATTTGGAGGGGGGTGTTGGCATTAATTGAAGTGCTTTCTCCTACTTGGTGGGGTATGCAGGGGTGTGTCTGTGGAGCACTGTGAAATCAGTCCCCAAAAATGTAAAAGAAAGGATGTTTGTGCCATACACACTTGTGTGTATATTGATTTTGTCTTGATTTTTAGTTGCCTACAGTTTTTGGTGACTCATGAGGCCTGGAAGAATCAAAATTTTAGATTATTGTTGATTCTTGAGAGAGAGAAATCTGGTACTTCCAGACCCTGGCACAGTCTTCTATAATTGCGTTATATTTCATAATTGTTTGGAACTGGATTATTTGTCCAATTCCATCACACATGATTATTTCCTTCTCTTGCCTTATAAATTGGATAAAGCTCTTATCAGTATTCGCCCAGCCATAGGAAACAGCCTGAGTTTTTCAGGCCCTCACACTGCGCTTAGAGAGAATTTTAACATATCTAAAAATACCAGGCCTGGTGCTATTTGTTTAACACTGTTGTTGCAGAGCCCTCTCTTTGGGCTAAACCAGCCCCTGCTGCAGCAAGCAAAGATTACAATGAATGAAAATCCATAAAACAGGAGCACCACTAACTGGCAGATGTTAGACAGAGAAAACCTCAGTGGATGCTGTCTGAGGATCAGCACATAGTCATTGGCAGAACAAGGCTAGCTCGCAAGGCCTCCAGGTGGACAGCCAGGAAACCAGCCTGCTTATCGTTTCCTGTGGAGGATCTCAGGGCCTGCTGTTCGTGTGACTGAGCCTGCTTGCACAGGGAGAGAGGTTCACTGCCTGGGGGACAAGGCTGTAGACCGGAGGGGATGCTGGCATAGCACAGAGCTGATGTCTGTCTTCGTTTCTCCACTCCTCACTTGTATTTGGAGGCACCCTGCAGTGTGGCGAGTGCTTTGGCATCGATTAGCTTTGTACCCAGCACAGAGTGGGTTCTCCCTGCCTACGAGGGACAGATCATGGCTCAGAGAGGCTTTGTGTCATATATGGAAGGAAGTGACTTCATTGTGACTTGAACCTTTGCCTTCTGCCTTAATGGCTGGTGTTCTTCCCACAACATTTGCTGTCTCAATATAATCCCTGAGGCAAATGCTTTCTAGCTGGGAAACAGAAGCCTTGAGTCAGAGAAAGGCTAAGATGGGTTTGAACTTCCTTGGATGTCAATGGAGATTTTATCAGAAGGAGAAGAGGAGGAGAGCTTAGGTCTCTGCCCAAGGGAGTGGCTCAAGCTGTTTTGTGGAAGTTGTGTAGACCAGGGAATATTCAGCCTGGATATGCAAGGGGAGTTGAAACCTGCCCCCGGCTTGAGGTTGCATTCTTTGTACTCCACTAGAGGTTAAGGTAACCCTAGCTCTAGCTGTCCCGGGTACTATGAAGTTACTAAGGATGTAAAAATATCATCCAAATTGTATATATTCATAAGCAAGGCCAGCACGTTCTTTTAGCTGAGGAATGACTGTCACTTCGTATGTCAGAAGAATTGGCTATGATTTTAAACAAAACACTTATTATTTTGAGTTTTTAGCTGTAATATTCTTTACAATCATAACGTAGCCCTACATTTTACCGAGTTCAACAGTCTAGCTAAATATAGAACTGTCAAAAAGAACCAAAAACCCAAAATTTCTAAAAATGGTTCCCAGGTAGGATTTATTTAAAATCTACTTATGTATTAATATGTACAAATATCGCTTCTCGGCCTTTTGGCTAAGATCAAGTGTAATATGTACAAATAACAAATATAAACAATGTTAAAAACCAAGAAATACAACCCAGGCTTTAACATTCTGTCTGTTATTATTCAACTACGAAAGAGCTGGCTCTGTTTTTCTTGCAAAAGAAAAGCGTTCCTAAGTGAGCAGTCACTAAAGTTACTGGTAATATAGCATAATGTAGTTCACAGTTTTACAAGCGCATTTTAATTTTCTTGTGTTTCTTTCCTTCTACTTTCTACCTTTACATCCCACTTCATTGTAAACGTTTTCTGTTCTTTTTCCAATGGGGTCATCTTTCTGTATTCTTTCAACCTTGCTTCTTCAGTGAGAAGAATGCTGGTGTTGGTGACCCCTCGAGCCCTGTTTTAGCAGTGATGGCTGCTGGAATCAGAGTCCCTTCTCTTTCCTCCACGTTAACAGAATGTGGAAGTATTCCTGTACCACCAATCCTTCATGACAGGAAGAGGCAGGTAGAAAGCAAAAGCCTTGAGGATGTCACAGCTCTTGCCCCCTTCAAGTTTAATTTTTTAAAGAGGAAGCAGAGAAGACCAGCCTCATCTTGTTTCTGGAGAAGGTTTGCTTCTGAACTGCTTCCACTGCTGCTGATTATGAACGCTAAGAGCAAATTGACGTTCTAAGCTCCTCCTGGAGCTCTGCTGTGTGCTGTAACCTTGTGGATGCTTGGAGCGCCCACAGCTGGCCCAGCCTCCCTCGTGGACCATGCCTTGGTCACCAGTGCTGGCTCTCAAGCTGCTGTCACATCTGCCCTGTGCCCACACACTGCTGACCAGTTTTGGGTTCTCAATTTCCTGTCTGGGGGTTCGGCCAGATGTATTGGAGCAATGTGGCGGGAGTGAGCCAACACCCCCTTCGCTCTTCACAACGGTCTTCTCCTGAGGATAAGAAACAACAACTAAAAAGAAAGCCTGATCCACGTCAAGGCTTCTGGCAGAGAGGGATGCATCTGTTCTTCTTAACAGCAGACAGAGTTTTAAATTAGGATGAAAACAACTGTGTCTAGTTCCCAGTTAAGACACTGACACTTGAAGATTTATATAGACCAGGGTTCCTTAATTGGGGATGTACATTAGTATTGCATGGAAACGTTTTTTCAGTACATTCTGACGTAGGCCCCTCTCTATACCCACTGAGTCAGAATCTCCATGCGGGCCTCATCTTCAGAAAATGTTGCCGGGGGATGCTGCCAGATATCTCTGTTCAGAGCCATTGGTCTAGGAAGAATGATCTGGAGCTGGTTGGAGGCTGCAGTGTCATGCTCTTCAGGCATTTCATCTCCCAGGGCACGGTTGTTTTGTAGGGCAGCAGGGTGTCACTCAGGATGCTAGTTATAGTGAGTGAAGGTAGATGGCTGAATGCTCAGAAGAATGAGTGAGTGTCCGAGTTGTGTTTCTCTTCACTGTGCAGGTGAGCACAGTCAGGTGCCTTCCTGGGGTGAAGGTGATGCTAAGACCCTGTGGCCAGGGGTAGGCAGCCCCATCACAATCCTGGCTCTTGGGGTATTAATTAGGCAAGACATTGTGAGGCACTTACTTGATTTCTCCAGGCTTGTATCTTCTTGCTAGGAAGAAGATTAGATTGGGTAATATATAAGGACCTCTGAAATTCTAGGCTACTTTGAGGTCAACTTAAAACATTTAAAAAGTGTCATACGAGTGACCCATTCTCATTCTAGAAAACCAAGAAACACTGGAGTAAGCAAAAATAAAAGAAAAACCCCATTATCTCACGACCCTGCCTCCCAGAGAACCTTTAGAGGTGAATTTTTCCTTTTAGTCCTTGTGCAAAGATAAAGACACAGATATGCATTTTAGTATAATATGTATTTTACTAAAAGGTGATTGTATATGATCTTGTAATCTATCTTTTAAGTGAACCTATAAGGAACACAGGAACCTATAAGGAACACCTTTCTATGTCACTAAAGGTACACTGGACATATTTAACATGGGGGCAGATAGCTTTGTGACCTAGGGTCTGGCCTTGGGAACTGCCTCTTGTTCAGCCACTTCCTAGCTGTGTAACCTTGAGCAAGTTACTTCATCTCTCTAAATCATAATTGCCCTCCATGGAAAATGGCTGTAATAGTAATGGTTACTTTATAAAGTGTTCTGAGGATTAAGTCAGACACTGCATGCTACGTACTTAGTGCAGTGTCTGGCCCACACAAGGATCAATAAATGTTCACTAAGAGTGCTGCATATCATTCTATTTTACTCATGTGCATAATTGAACTAATCCTCTATTATTGCTTATTCAGATTTCTCTTTGCTGTTATACACAATGATGCACTGATTGTTCCATAGATAAATATTTGTGTATATTCTTAGGACATATTCCTAAAAGCAAAATTGCTGAGCTAAAAGGCAGGCACATTTTAAAGAAGCCAATACATAGAGCCAAGGTGCCCAACTGAAAGGTTGTAGCAGCCTATGAGAGTGACCATTCCCCACATCTAAGGGATGTGTGTGTTAGTTTTCCTTTGATTTTATTTTGTTTTTGAATTTAAAGGAGAGGGAAAATGTCTGAAAAATGGTGTCATGATTTTATTTTACATTTATTTTTATATACATACTAATTTTGCCCATTTTTCTATTGGAGTGTTTCCCTCTTTATTGTTGACTTGTAAGATCGTTCATACAGTAGTGATCCTTTACTTTTAGTTATTAATTCATTCATGAGAGCTAGTTTCACACCCGAGTCCCAGGGGTAGCGGCTGGTGGTGAATGAGACAGTTCCCATCCTTGCCTTGGTGGATATAAAGTTCAGGCAGGAAAATGAATATGAAATAAATGATGAAAACCTGCAATCAAGAGTATCACAGGGCTATGTAGACTATTGGGCTTATCCTGGGAGGCTTCCCACAGGCAGTGATGAGTGAGAAGATGTTGCAAAGACAGGACTTAGCCAGGGATAGACTGGGTAGACTGGGGCTCCAGGAATGTAGGTTGAAAATGTTTTTTTTCCTAACCCATTCCTTGCTTAAAAAACCCAAACAGGCCAGGTGCAGTGGCTCATGCCTGTAATCCCAGCACTTTGGGAGGCTGAGGCAGGCAGATCATGAGGTCAGGAGTTCAAGACCAGCCTGGCCAATATGATGAAACCCTATCTGTACTAAAAATACAAAAATTGGCCAGGCGCAGTGCCTCAAGCCTGTAATCCCACACTTTGGGAGGCTGAGACAGGCGGATCACAAGGTCAGGAGATTGAGACCATCCTGGCTAACACGGTGAAACCTCGTCTCTACTAAAAAAAAAAAATACAAAAAACTAGCCGGGCGTGATGGTGCACGCCTGTAGTCGCAGGCACTCGGGAGGCTGAGACAGAAGAATTGCTTGAATACGGGAGGTGGAGTTTGCAGTGAGCCAAGATCACACCACTGTGCTCCAGCCTGGTGACAGAGTAAGACTGTTTCAAAAACAAAAAACAAAAAAAACAAAAAAAGAAAACAAAAAAACCCAAAAAACCAAAAAACAAACAAACTTAGCTACTTAGCTCATAGTCTGTGTTGACATCTTAGGGTTTTTAAATTAGTAAAATCAATTAGTATTTACTTTCCTGCATGTTTTCTACCATTGGTATTTTACTTGGAAAGTCTACCCCATGAAGTTTTTATTTTTAATTTTTTCCTTCATTTTATAACCTTTATTTATTGTAAATTGACAATTTATAATTGTATAAATTTGTGAGGTACAAAGGGATATTATAATTTATTCATACAATGTGGAATAGTTAAATAAAGCTAGTTAACATATCCATCACCTCAAAACCTGTGCAATACTCTATGATTAACTATATGCATCACGCATTGCAATAGACTCAAAAAAGAAAAAATCCATATCCCCCATAACTGAGACTTTGTACCCTTTGACCTTCATCTCCACATTCCCCAGCCCCCAGTCTTTGTAACCACCATTCTGCTCTCTGACTCTATGAATTCAATTGTTTTAGATTCTACATTTGAGTGAGAACATGAGGTATTTGTCTTTCTGTACCTGGCATATTTCATGTAGCATAATGATCTCTAATTCTATCCATGTTGTTGCCAACGATGGAGCTTTGTTCCTTTTAAAGGTTGAATAGTATTCCATTATGTATGTATACCATATTTTCTTTTTCCATTTATCTGTTGATAGACACCTAGGTTGATTCCTAACTAGGCTGTTGTCAATAGTGTTGCAGTGAACACAGAAGTGCAGATAGCTCTTTGACATACCAAAGGGTATATATTCCCTATGATATATACCCAGAAGTGGGATTGCTGGATCACATGGTAATTCTATTTTTAGTTTTCTAAGAAACTTCCATGCCATTTTCCATAATAGCCATACTCATTTTTGATGTTACTAGAACCCTTCATCCCAGGTGCGACAGATGTGCATTTAAAATAAACACCAAAGATTGTCCTTCTATAAGTACCTTGTGGGGTTGGGCTCATGGAGAGAAAGGCTGACCTTTATGCTGACCTCTTAACCTGTGCCCAGTGAAGCATGCAGTCTTATACTTCAGGTAATAGAAACTGGATAGGAGAAAAAAAAGTCTGGATTCACAAGAGACTTGTGAAGGGGAAAAGTTTGTTCTTAATCCTCTCTTCTCTGAGCTATTCTATGTATAGCATCTCATACACTTAGCACATCTGTATGGGCCCAGGTTCCTCCATTGGTATAAGACAAAAATTTTAAATCAAACTAATTCATGCTAAGATGTGAATGACTAAGTAAGCTATCTGCCTCTAGTCTATTTTTATTTTAACAGAGTACCATAAAAAGGGAATAATATACGATGTGTGTATGTCTTCATTGGATGTTCAGTCTGATATCCAAGTCAGACTGAATGGAGAAGATAAATTTTTGGTTAAATGAATCTTTACTTGCATGCTTAGCAGCAGTTCCAGAAAGATGCAGAAGGTTGAGAAGTGTAGAGTATACTGGTTAACAAAGTGAATTCTAGAGGCAGGATACCAGGGCCAAATTCTAGTTCTGCCATTTACTAGCTGTGTGACTATAGGCAAGTTCATTAACTGCTGTACTTCAGCTTCCTCGTCTACACAGTGATAATGATAATATCCACCTGATAGTAAGAGTGAGGGGTTTGAAGGACTTCTTAAATACATGGTTGCCAGAACACTGTCTAGCATGGAACAAGTGAACAACAGATAATAGTGGCTGAAAATTAGAAAGCTTGACTCTTCTCTTTACCTATGTCCTGGGGATTTTGATACTTTACTTTCTGGGCTTCCTCTTATTTTCCATGTTAGTACATCTTGCATTGCTATAAAGGAATACCTAAAACTGAGTAATTTACAAAGAAAAGAGGTTTAATTGGCTCATGGTTCTGCTGGCTGTACGAAGCATGGTGCAGGCATCTGCTTCTGGTGAGGCTGCAGGAAACTTAATTATGGCAGAAGGTGAAGGGGAGCTAGTGTGTCACATGGTGAGAACTGGAGCAAGAGAGAGAGAAGGAGAATGTCTCAAACTCTCTTCAGTAACCAGATCTCCTGTGAACTGAGTGAGAACTCATTTATCATCAAGGGGAGGGTGCTAAACCGTTCCTGAGGAGTCCCCCCACATAATTCAGTCACCTCCCATCAGGCCCCACCTTCAACACCGGGAATCATATTTCAGCATAAGATTTGGAGGGGACAAACATCCCAATCATGTCACTTGCCTGTTTTCTTTGTGGCTCACCTACTCCTCAAATTTTGCTTACCTGTGACGATTCCTATGATCCCAGCCTTGGCTCTCTCCTTTTCTCTCTGTCCTTTCTCCCTGGACTTCTTTTCTTCTGTGGCTTCATCTGTAACCTTTTTGAGCTGATTTCCCAAACTCATATTCTCAGGCCAGCCTAACAGTTTATAACATTTGGGTATTCTGTCAATTTTGTTGTGTGTTTGCAATCATAAAACCACAGATTAGACTGCTTGAAATGGTAAAGGTGTTAATTAGCTGAAATATCCAGAATAAATGGCTTTAGATATGGTTGACCCAGGGTCTCCCATGATATATCCAGGGCCCTGGGTTTTCTCATCTGTTTCTCCTATGTTTGTTGGCATTGAACTGATGGCCAGCAGCTGAAAGTACTCATGCTGCTGCTTTTTCTGCCCTGCCATGAGTAGAGAGAGCTTCTGCCAGCAGCTTTAGAGGTGAATTAATTACCCTACACAGCATAGCTTTAGAATCTGGACATTGTTTCATGAAAAGATGGGTGTATGGATCCTGATGGACAAAACCAGCAGATATTCACTACAGTTGTACTGCCTTTTCTCCAATTCATCAAAGCACCACCAAGACAGTACAGCTGGCATGACTTCTGCACCCATGGATTCAACTAACCATGGGTTAAAAATATTCACAAAAAAAAATCCACAAAATTCCAAAAAGCAAAACTTGACTTTGCCATGTGCTGAGTACTGTGTTTGAATCTACATTAATAAAGTGATGTGTAGACACTGTGTTAGGTGTCACAAGTAATCTAGAGGTGACTTCAAGTGTACAGGAGGATGTGCATAGGTTATATGCAAATGCTATGCCACTTTTTATAAGGAATTGGAGCATCCAATGACTTTGGTATCAGAGAGGGGCCCTGTGACCAATCCTCCATGGGTACCAAGGATCCGACTGTACTTGATGCTTTTGCTCTGGCTTTGGGAGAATCACCATTCCCCCACTTTCTCTGTTCAAAAGCTCAGCATTCAAATTTGCTCTTCCCTTTTCCTCTATCCCCACAGGCATTCCATTTAGTAAATTCTAGAATATGCTTGTTGCTCAATATCTTTCTCTGCCCTATTCATTGGTTCAGTGTACTACCAGCCCCACCCACTCTCTGTGGCTTTCTGTGGACACTGGGGTCCACTGTAAATTCACTTGCCTCTCTTCCTCTGAGAAGTATGCCCACAGCATCCATACATTCTTATTATATTCTGTTTTATATTGTTACTTATGTCTGCCTTTCTTCTTCTCCTACCTATGCTGCCTAGCTGGATTTGGAATACCTTGTGTATTAGGTCATTCTTGCATTGCTATAAATACTTGAGACTGGGTAATTTATGAAAGAGGTTTAATTGGCTCACAGTTCTGCAGGTTGTACACGAAGCATAGTGCCAGCATTTGTTTCTGGGGAGGTGTCAGGAGGTGTCAGGAAGCTTTTACCCATGGCAGAAGGTGAAGTGGGAGCAGAAACATCACATGGCCAGAGCAGAAGCAAGAGGAAGTGGTGGGGGGAGGTACCATACACTTTTAAAACAGATCTCACACGAACTCACTCACTCACTCACTGTCTTGAAGACAAGACCAAGCCATGAGGGATCCACCTCCATGACCCAAACACCTCCTACCAGGCCCCACCTCCAACATTGGGGATTACAATTCAGTGTGAGATGTGGGCAGGGACACACATCCAAACTCTATCTATCACCTTGGAAGCCAACCTCATACTTCGCCAAGTCTCCCCTCACCACCCAGAAAAGCTCTCCGTGGTCTCGAGACTCAATCACAGCTCTTGTTGGCTGAGGGAGCCCAGACTCCCTGGCAGCATGCAGTGGCGGTAGCATTCTGTGTAGCCACCATGGACCTCAGACACTCCCAGGGCTGATGGAATTGCCTAAAATTGTTCCCTGCAGAACTGTGGGTCCATGGGAGAGGAATAGGTGTGATTAGAAAAAAGTTCCAGGATCAAATAAGTTGGAGGAATGCCACCTCAAACAAGGTTAGCATTGTCTTTACTATACGAATTTTCAGAGTCTTGATAGAGCAATGCTTTCATGAATCTGTAGATGATTGTGTTTTCCAAATGAATTTGACAGTCTTCCTTTTACAAATAGAATTTTTTTAGGTGAGGGTCTTGTATCGTTCCTTGGCAGTTGTCAGCTGTGCTGGGTGTGGCAGAGGCCTCCCAGGGACAGACTGCCTTGCACTGTGGGTTCTGCCCTTGCACACATCCATAGATCCATAGGGAGTTCTGCCGTGCTCTATCTCATAGCCGTGTTCATGTACTAAGAAGCTGCACAATATGATGGTGTTCTATTTTTCAACCTTGTAAAGCTCATGGAAGACTCTGATAATCGACAACAACACAATCTTAGTTCAGGAATCCCCTGGAAGCCAGAGATAGTGTTTAATTTGTATGATAGAAAGTGGACACTTAATAGTTTGCCAACTGGCTGAAATTAGTGAGATTTTGATACACTGCATTTCTTTCTCAAAAAAGATCTGATTTAAAAATCACTGCTTGAAATAGACATTCCTAAAGTCTTACTCTTTTCCTTGAAAAAATGTGTTGTCCTTTAATCAAATGACATTATGTTACATTGATATGATGTAAGGGTTGAGTAATAAGCAGGTGTTAAGCTCTTTTCATTCCTTGTGCACATTTTCTTTTCACAAAGGTTTTTCCTACTTTTTGTTATAGTTCTTGCTATTTGATGACAGTAACTGTAGATTGGAAGATGGTCAATAAGAAGGATAAAAGAGAAGCTGCTACTTATTTACCAGAATGTGTAAGTTCATGCATAAGGCAGGAGTAACTCAAATACCTATGGTAAGTATTTTCTGTAAGCCCTTCATGGGGGAATGGAGAGCCTCTTTCAACAATGAAATAATTATTACAACTGGAAAGTGGGGAGAAGAAGAGGCAAGGAGCCAGATTTTCCCTAGCAAATGCAACAGCTTTCAGAGGGTCAGACCAACATCTCTAGAGGAGGCACAGCACAGGTCTATCAGAGAAGAGTGCCAGGTATGCATTTTTTTTGCCTTTTATAAGTGTGTGTGTGTGTGTGTGTGTGTGTGTACGTGTGTGTGTATTTGAAGGGGATCACACTGGGTGTGTCTCAAATAAGGTGTAAGGTAAGGTGAGTTGTGGTAGAGCGTGGGAACCAGGAAGGGGCTGTAGGCATCTGGGTTTTAAATTAAGCACTCACCTCTTAAACCAAATCTGTCATGAAGTCACCGTGATTGACCAAACATGCAACCAAAGAGCTGATGCTATGCACACAAGCACATTAAGATGGGACCTGTTTTCTTCGAATTTCATGTCACTCTTTGGAGAGTCAGACTCTAGTGCTTTCAAGAATCACCTTTAGGGCCGGGCGCGGTGGCTCACGCCTGTAATCCCAGCACTTTGGGAGGCCGAGGCGGGTGGATCACAAAGTCAGGAGATTAAGACCATCCTGGCTAACACGGTGAAACCCCATCTCTACTAAAAATACAAAAAACTAGCCGGGCGTGGTAGCGGGCACCTGTAGTCCCAGCTACTCGGGAGGCTGAGGCAGGAGAATGGCCTGAACCTGGAAGATGGAGCTTGTAGTGAGCTGAGATGGCACCACTGCACTCCAATCTGGGCGACAGAGCAAGACTCCATCTCAAATAAAATAAAAAATAAAAAAAAATAAGGATCACCTTTAGATGGTTGTTAAAATTCAGATTCCAGGGAGTTCTCTCCCCAAAATTCAAGTTCAGTAGGTCTGGGGTGGGAGCCTGGAATCTGCATTTTCAGCAGGTACTCAGATGCTTCAGATAGAGTTAGGGTATGCTCAGAGCCACCTTCAGAACCACTGGCCTGGAAGCCTCCATTTCTGGGCAGTGAATGGGCCTGTCTCCCTGCTGGATGAAGCCTGCCCGTAAACCATGCAGCCTGGCGGTGCTATCAAGATAATACTGCAATCGGAACCCAGATGAGTCATATGTAAACTTATTAAGTTCAAATGTTTTTTATAAGCAACTTATCCTTTTCAAAAATCAGGTTATAATAGATTTGGGAGGGAGTCTTTGAGTTTGCTTGTCAGAAACAATACCAAATGCAGATCTGGGGACATTGTCCCCCGAGCAATGGATTCTGTAATGGCAGGAGCCTAAATCTTCGTTGACGATCAGATGACTAATTATACTGGACTTCTCTACAAGAGTCCTGCTGTGTGTTACATATTTCTGGCCTCTTATTATCTGGAATGCAGTAAACCAGCTGCATGTTAAAAGCCCTTCAGTCACCTTAAAAGTATCCCAGGGGGTTCTTTCTTTTTGTCCTACAGAGTTTAGAGCCTCCCCTGAGGCATGGGCCTCAATCTTTGCTAAATTAACTCTTCAGGTATTTTTCTATCAAGATTGGATAGGAAGAATCTCAATTGCATATAAATTACAGAGTCAGCACTCTGTGGGACATTTATGTAAATTGTAGCCTTGAGTTTAACCTAATCCTAAAACAGTTTAGATTTTATGCAAAACTAGTTTAACACTGTTCATTGCTGTATTCTCAGGCTGCTAATAAAATGATTGAGAACAACATGGAACTTTTCTCAATGCTTGTTTTTGTTTTGCTGGTCTTCAATATGTAGGCAGAATTTTTTTTTTTTTTTTTTTTTTTTGTGGGCCAGTCTCTCAAACTTCATCATGTAACTCAGGCTATTAGTGTTTCTCAAAGTCCAACTCGCAATACTACTATCAAAATCTAAGGGGGAAAGAAATGTCTTTTGTCAGATCAAAATCCAATCTAAGTGGTGTGAAACAATGCCATTCTTCTATTAAATGTGTATTTGAGTAACCGTGCGACAATTAGACAATTTGGATGTTTCTCTGCCTTTCTTAGCAATTGGGAAGATATTCATCCACTTCCATGTTGACGGCATAATCTTAGTACCACCTACTGGAATGGCCATAAAACACTGATGAACTCTTTTCCTGATTATCATCAGAAAGTATCTACTATACGAAAACTAAAATTATTATGGCTGACCAAGATTCCTCAGAGATAAGCTAGACTTTGTCCAAACTGGGAAATTCTAAATAAATAACTCATGCAGACTTAAATAAGATAACAAATGTAAAAATTCTGGGTAGAATGTGAAGCTCTATTCATGTTAGAGACTATTTTTGTGGTTCTTGCGGGTACCTATGGCAGCTAACAGCCTGATGGACTCATGAGAATTTAGAGCTATTGACAATCTGAAATTATCCTGGGGCCATATTGGGATTTCAAAATCATTGAGGTACCCAGGCAGTAAGCCTTAACCTTAAAAATTTCAGACCAAAATATTTTCCTTCCTTCTTTGGCTCAGAAATCTGGGGGTTGCAGTCCAAGATCTGTCAGAGTACTTTAGCAGATTTTAAATCCAGTTTTTATAAAAGGCTTTGGCCCTAGCTTTGGGCCAGTGGTTCTCAGCTGGGGTTGTTGCTCTCCCTACCCCCAGAGGACATTGACATTTTTGCTTTTCACACCTGGGTAGAGTACTACTGACACATAGTGGGCACGCAGTAAGGTGCCAAACATCCCACATCCTACTATGCACAAGACAGTCCGCGCTCCCTCCTGCAGTCTAAGAATGATCTGGCCCCAAATTTCAAGAGTGTTGGAGTTGAGAATTGCTCCTGGCCATCAGGGGATCACACTGGGTGTGCTTCTGGGCTTACATTTCATCAAGGTGAGAACCAGGCTCCTTTGTTTTCTCAGAAGGTCTTTAGTTCTGCATCTGACATCAGACAAAGACTCAGAGATTTTTCTCTTTTTTCATAACAACTTTAATATGCTCTTAACTGTCATTCCTCACAGAACCGCAGCTTATCAATTCAAATCATCTGAAGAGATTCCTCTTTAATTGACACTGTGACTTCTTGATACAGAAGCCCTTGTTAGGGCTGTCAACTCTAAAAACAACTAAGAATTTGCCAAAAGGTCAACAGAGTTTTAATTTTAATTTAGTTTTAATTTGAAGGGGACAGTCCAAAGAATATTTTGCTCTTTTATTCTTCTAGTGTCTCTAAAATCTTTCCCTGCCTCGAGTAGATGTTGAGAAGAAAAATTGCACAAGTTAACAAATACACATTGTATTATCTTAGTTTTCCAAATATTTCCAAATTGGATTGATGTGATAGTAAGCCCCTGAGATGGGTTGAGTTAGTGAAAAGACACCTGTAGAGTGCCTTAGAAGTGTTGCGATGATGATCACTTAAGGTTTTTCTTGTAACTTTTTTTTGGTGTGGTGTGACTTAGCATTCATATTCGTGTGACTCTTTAGCAAAAGTGTAACAGCTCCTGCAACCTAGCAGCATTAAGTTCCTGAGAGACACAACGCAAGAAAGAAAACAGGTCTAAATCCAAGACTGTTTCCTCTCATATTGAATCTCTCTGGGTGATCCAGACACCTCGATTGTCAAAGCCTAGACCAGAGCCAGCTTGAAGCTTCAGTCCCTCACCTCTCCACCCCGGGTAATGACCTGTTTCAGAATCCAGATCCATTGCTCCTCCTAAGGGGAAGGTACCCTAAGTCCCATGTTTCACCCTCCAGACAGATGGCAGAAGAAGCTGGAGGCTTCTTTAACCTGTAACTCTCTTCTGGAGATTCTGCAGAATGGGATAGGTAAATACCAGGCGACAGCAACCTTTGTGAGGTGCCTTGATGCAGAGTTCAGGCTGAAGGAGAAATGAAAGGTGTGGGAGTGGGATCAACATTAGAGATGAAGACTTTCCTTGTCTATCACTTTTTATATAAACACACCAGCAATATAGCCTTCTTGGAATATAGTACCTGGAAAATAAATTAATCTCATTTTGAGGAACTTAGATACTTCCTTTTACTAGAAAGCCAGTGCTAGCTAATAGTAAGCCTGCTGATGTGCTCAGTTGCAGTGACTAAGTAAACCCAGATGCCTGCCTCTTAATTGGTTTTGATCTTTCACCCTGAATTTTTCTATATGACTTAATAATTTAAGACAACTCACTTCACCTTGAGGATGTGAGCAGGGTAGAAATGGTAAATAACAGGTAAAAAAAAGAGAGATGTGAAGTTTTAAAGTTAATGACTTTTTACTAACATGACACTAACATGGAACCTCTCTGCTCACTGTGGCATGAGCGAGTAAATGACTAGATCGTTTTGCTATGTTGTTTAATTTGCTGGTGGTTCTCATAGACACGAGCAGTTTCACCAGCATTACTTTGTTTCTCAGCTGCATTACTCCTCAGTCATGGGCCTGACATCCTCCACCATCCTGCTTGGTAGCACCTCTTCTCCCTTCTTCAATTCTATGTTTACCCTTGCCTAAGGCTTAATCAACTTAAAAAAAAATCCCTTAAAATAGGTGAATTCCTTTGCAAAGAAATCAGCCTATTGGTGGCCTCTATGCTATTACAAACTGGTACAGGCATTACAAAAGGGAAGAAATCTTGTGCTTTCAGTTCTATGACTTCTGCAATGATTGGTTTGAAAGGCACCAGCATTGATGGAGTCCTCCCCTACCTGTCCTTAGCATTCTCTGTCACTCTGAATCTTCTCTTTCTATTAGTTCTGGTTCTACATACTGCAGGGAACCTTAGGGATTCACCATCCTACCCCATTGGCTAATGAGAAGCCAAGGCCCCCAAGTCATGAGGACTCTGTAAATTTTCCTTTCAGTCTAATGCTTTTCCTGTGATATTCCATGGTCCTAATCTCAAAACAATTTGAAGCTGAGCTCTGGGCATCGTTGTTTAAAAGAATGAAGCCATAGTAATTTGGACATCCTAGAGTAGAGTTTATGATCAATCACCTTAAGTTTACTAAAGTATAATCTTGTGTCAGATATACAGAAAGAGGTTTTCTAAGTCACCGTTTTCTAAAGTATGCTCTCCTGAACACTTATCCTATCCAATGCTAGAGAAGACAGTTTTAAACAAATTTATGCTTTTGGAAAACATTATCTATTGTATGTAGCTCTTAGAGATTCAAAATGCATGTTATTAGTACATTATAGTCTCAGGGAATTCTCAAAGCATTCAAATTCATTGATCTGTGTTTAACTCTGTGTTTCCCAGAAGTGCTTAACCATAGCTTCCCTGTGCTTCCTACTTATCCCTACTAATCACATCTCCAGGAATTATAGTTCACTGGAATATACCTTGGGAAATGAGATTGTAAGCAAAGACATGGCCGGGGGGCGGGGTGGTTCTCATTTTTTGTTTTGATTATCAGAGTCCCTGACATTTGAAGTTCCCCAGGAAACTATATTTTGCCATAATACATAATGTCAGTCCTCATTACAGCATCTGATACACATCATATAACACCTATTTATATCCATCTCATCTGTGTGCTTTGAGAGCTCAGTGTCTTTTTGGTCCACAGTCCCTCTGAACTCACCAAGTTGTAAACACCTGACAGCACAGTGTATTTCAACTACAAAGGGAAGCTGCAGTTCTTGTGAAAGAGGTGGGATTTCATAAAGTCCATGGAAGTGAGGTTGGAGAACAGCTCAAAGCATTACTACCCAAAGTCATTTACAAATAAGATTCCGGGAGAGTTAACCTACGTGAGAACTAAAGAAGAGAAACTCAATAAGGATGAAGACTAGATGGATTCTCCAAAATGAAAATTGTGAATCTCCAAAGAATAAGAGATACCCCTGGAAAAATCAATGACTCATTAATTTTTTTTTGGTAGAATGACCTTCTTTATTATCAAGCTATGAAAATCAAATATGAAATAAAGGGCATTAGATAACTTTATTAGAAATTTAATACAACTTACCTGCTTCTCAAATGTTTGTTTTTGTTCATCCTGAGAATTAACACATTATTTCTTAGTTTTCACCCAAAATGAAGTTTTAGAAGCTATCTCTTCCCATCATTTTCTATCACTAATTTTGGTCTCTCTCTGTCTTCACTGTAAGTGAATGGGCACCATTCCCATTTTGCTGCCAATTATCCTTAGTCGAGGCAAGCTTCCTGTCTTACAAACAGGATTTTAGTGGATATTTTATAAATAGTATTTCAGAGAATAAGGGGTGTTCAGGGCCTTAAAAATGTTCTTCATATTATCCATGGATATTGCTAATTAAAAATAATTACTGGGCTGGGTACAGTGGCTCACTCCTGTAATCCTAGCATTTCAGGAGGCCGAGGCTGGTGGATCATCTGAGGTCAGGAGTTCGAGACTAGCCTGGTCAACATGGTGACACCCCATCTCCACTAAAAATACAAAAATTAGCCGGGCAGGATGGCGTGCACCTGTAATCCCAGGTACTCGAAAGGCTGAGACAGGAGAATTGCTTGAACCCGGGAGGCAGAGGTTGCAATTAGCTTAGATCGCACCACTGCACTCCAGCCTGGGTGACAGAGCAAGACTCCATCTCAAAAAAAAAAAAAAAAAAAAAAGCAAATTACTGAATGCAAACTTAAGTCCACTGAGCTAGTGCTTCATGGAGATGATAAGAGTAAGCCTGGAGCCAGGCTTCTGGGGTTCAAAGCCCAGTTTCATCCCCTGCTATGTCTATGAACTTGGACACTGTTCTTTGCTTCTCTGAGCTGCAGTGTTCTGAAATTTATGTAATAGTAACAGCACTCACCTTACAGGAGCATAGTGAAGCTTTAAGGAGTCAATGCCTAGGTTAGTTTCCTAGGGTTGTCGTAACAACGTGCTGTTAACAACATGGTGTGAAAAACAGAAGTGTGTTCTTTTGCAGTTCTGGAGGCTAGAGGTCTGAGGTCTACGTATAGCATGGTTGACTTCTGAGGGTTGTGAGGGAAGGATCTGTTCCATTCCTCTCTCTTAGCTTTTGGTAGCCTTGGGTTGTAGATGGCATTCTCTGTCTCTTCACATCCTCTTCCCTCTGTGCACATCTGTCTCTGTGTCCAAATCCCCCCATTTTAAAAGGACACCAGTCATTTTGGATTATAGTCCACCTTAATGGCCTCATCTCAACTGGATTACTTCTGTAGACGCCATCTCCAAATAAGATCACATTCTGAGATATTTGGGGTAAGTTCATTGCATCTTTTTTTGGGGGATACAATTCAACCCATGACACTGCCTAGGAGTGCCAAAAATATGGCACATGGTGCATTAACTAAATATGGATAATAAGTATTAGGTCAGACTTATAAAATTGCAGATGTTTGATCATTTTACCTACAAAATGGTAATATAACATGATTTAACATATTTTTTCTTTGTTTTTTTTTCAACCATCTCTGTCTGGGTGCTCATTGTACCTGACACAACTTGACATTTTCTGGACAGCCCTTGTGAGATGGGTTGTGGTGCAGGCAGGAGAAGGGTGGCTGTGCTGACTCACTCTGCCTCTCCAGTTCTGACCAATCTTCTCTTTCAACTCTGGGATTCTTTCTTTAATCTTCATCTTCTGAATGATGTAGCTTTACTGTGAAACTGCCCAAGTGTAATTGTCAGGCCTGTCATTTGTGAGGAATCCTTCCCAAGGCTCTGGGAGAGGCCCCAGACATGTATTCACACGTTGATATTTGATTTTTAAAACTTTCACAAAGAAGAAATTTTAAATTTCAGTCAATTAAGACCATGATGTATTTGCACTCCAACTTCTCTTCTTTCTCCTCCTCTTGGGCCATACTGGAGCCGCCATGGACAATTTTGAGATGACCCAAGGAGAAGATGAGATGGGCGTATGTTTACTGCGAGTGGAGTGGAATACAATTCTGTGATTTGCAGTCCCTTCCATGTATGATGGAGTATTGCGGGCTGTGCAAGTGGAGAAACAACTTCTGGGAATGCCAACTTGAGGAGCATCTGGTGGACACCATCTTGAATCCAGCACTCTCTCCCTCCCCAGCTGGAAGTGTGTGTTGGTGGTAGGGGAGAGACAAGTTAGAAACAAGGTTAGTATGGAGCCAGAGGTCAGTTTGTGAAAATTTCACCAAATGTGTTACATTGTTAAGAAATGATTTGGTTCTTACCAACACCCAGTCGAAATGGAGGTTCTCTCTTGCCAAGAATGTATTTGTTAGTGTCTCTTTCTATCAACCATGCTAGAGGAAAGGCTAAGCCATCTTTTTCTTCTCTGTATGGAATATATTAAATCATTCTTGTCTTATGAAGAGGGGTTAAAAGAACATCCAGCAAAGTTATGAAGAAAAGTATTATAGAGGTATGCTAGTGATTTAGTTAATAAAAATATTATGGTTCTGTTGGATTTTTACGATCTGTGTTGAATTTGTCAGCTTAAATTGTGTTTGTAATTTGTTGAGATTTCTTTTCTCAATTATGTATAAAATATACTTCCACAACAATTCTATGTTTATAATTTTGTACTCTTTTTCTTCAGGAGGGGCCCTAAGATTGTAACATCTTTCAGCCCACTAAAGCTAGATCCTTTGATGCCTCTTGGCTTCTTTATCTTAAGATCTGGTTGCTCTTTGTGGCATCCAAGTAATTCTTTTTATCATATTCAAGCCATTTTAATATCAAGTGATAAAATGAGTATTATTTGAATATATTGTTGACTCACAGGTAAATTATGGTGCTATTGTGTAGGGAGAAGTGCTCTGAGGCCTTCGTGTCCCTGCAGGCTCAAGCCATTTGAGTGAATCTGTGGCAGTAGTATCTTTCCTGTATGTTCTAACCATTTTGGTATGAATGGAGAAATTGGTTATTTATTTGTAGCATGGGTTACTATTGCACTCATGGAACAATTAAACAATATCTTCTTAATTCTACAAACTCCTATGTTTTATTAATGTTCAAATAAATTATTGATATTTTATTATAACATAAGTGAGTTCTAGTCCTAACTAGGTGGCATTTGGCTATTGTTGACGATTTTTTTTAATTTTATAAAAATCTTCTATGCCTGTTTCTTATTCATAGAATGTTGAAAAGGTCATAAATAATGGCATTATTTGTCTGCAGAACATGCTGTTAGACTGGGCCTGTTTCATAGTTAGAGAAAACGGATACAAATTTCTAAGCAGATTTGTTCCCCCAAACCCACTCTTGTTGGCATTTGTTTGTTATTTGAGATTATATTTGCTTATTTTACTTGAGCTAAATGCATTTCAACCTTGTTTTATATGGCACTCTTAGCTTCAGAAAGATGAAAATTTGTGTATTTTGGTTCTAAGAAAAGCCGCAATAAAAGGATTTTAGATTTTAAGTGACTAGCTTAAGTAGGGTATAGCTAGAAAAGGCTGGGCTACCTTTAATTCTGTGACTATCCTGAGTATCGCTGAATGTTGGGGCAGCCAAAGCTTGTTGATATCAATAAAAGAAATAGCCAGTTCAATGTTAACGTGTCTGCATGTTTAAATGTTTGCTCCTATTCCTTTTCCTAGGGTGGAACCTACATGTTCCACCTCATGCCTTTACCACAAGACACAACAAAATTACACAGAGCTGGTGAGGATTGCAAATCATAAGACTCTTCAAATAACATTTTCTGGCTTTGCCTTCAATTATTGCAGATCTTACAGAGTTGTCCTTAAATTGTTCAAATTGTGTTATAAAAGGGAAACAACATAACAAGAACTATGTCAGTGTCACATCAAAAAGGCCATAATGCCATATAAAAAGAAAAACAACTTTTACATTTGATTTTATTCATTATTGGAAACATACTTTTAGATACAGAAAGATTTCTAGTCATCTGGTCTAACTTGAGTTCTAGAGTGTAAGACTCACTCTATCCCAAACATTGCTCGATGGGTTGAAATAGAATCATTCATGATTCTATTCATGTGGGCACAGTTTTTGCTGTTAGGGGGATAATGGTCCATGAGGCACTTGCCTCTTCATCCTCGGAAAGCTTCCTTTTTAGAATGATGGAAAATAAACCAGTGAACAAATACATACATCATAGAAGTATTGCATAAAAACAGAAAAAGTAGAGTAAGAGGACAGAGCCTGAAGAGAAGGCATGGTAGAAAGAATTATCTGAGAAGGCTTCTCTGAGGTGCTGATATTTGAGTAGAGAAGTGAGATGCAGTGAAAGGGAGGGAGTTATGTGAAGTTCTAAGAAAACAGCTTTCCAGATGGTTGGAACAGCACCTGCCAGTGTCTTGAGATGGGAACAAGCATGGTTCCTTTAGGGAAGAGCAAAAGGACCAGTGTGATGAAAATGGAGTGACTGGCTGCTCATGTTGGGGACCTGGTGCAGGAGAAGCCAGACAAGGAAGGGGTGTGCTTTGATATCCAGTGTAAAAAGATTGCTGGTTTGCCATGTGGAAAATATTACCATAGGAGTTGGAGCAATCTTTAGCCATTAGTGTCTGCCAAGAAACTATCCCAAAAGGTAGAGTGGTCATCCCTTGATATCTGTCGTTATCAGGACCCCCTTCCTTGGATACCAACAATCCACAGATGATGCAACTCCCTGCTATAAAATGGAGTAGTATTTGCTTACCACCTACACACATCCTCCCATATACTTTAAATCATCTCTATATTACTTATACCTAATATAATGTAAATGTTATATAAATAAGTTATTATGCTGTGTTGTTTAGGGAATAATGACAAAGAAAGAAGTGTGCTTGTTCAGTACTGATGAAATTTTTATAAAAAATATTTCCTATCTGCACTTGGTTGAATCCACAGGCGTGTGGAACCTATGGATACAGAGGGCTGACGGTAGTTTAAAGCAATAGCCATGTATTTAACTTCTAAGTCTCTGGGTCAACAATTTGAGTTGGACTTGGGAGGCAGTCTCCTATGCTTAAATATTTCAGTTCCGAGAAGCAAGGTATTGGTGGAATTTTGTGTGGTTAGAGAAGTCTTCATGGAGGAGCTAAGACATGAGTTGTCTCTGCAAATGTGGTGGGACCAGGCAGATGAGCGAGGGCATTCTCAGGGAGGGAAAGCCTGAACAAAGGAAGCAAGGTATGATGCATGTGGTGTGCTGGTGAAAGGAGGGAGAGCAGCCTGGCTAGAGATGTGATGGGCTAGGGAAGTGTTGTAAAGGTGGCTGGGGAGAGCCAGGCTCTGGAAGGACTGGATGGTAAGAGAGTTTCAGCTCTGAGGTGGGAGGATATAGCCACAGAAGACCTTTGACCATGAGAGCAATGCAGAAGACACAGAAAAAGCTGCAGTACTGAGCCTCTGTCTATGTCTTGTGTTAGATGAGGAGGACTGGATGGGACCTAGGGGTGTTCGCCCTAGAGTGATCATCATAGGATTAGGAAGTGACTATACAAGCTGACTTGTAAGACAAGAAAAAAGGACTTGCTGGTGGATTAAGGAGGGGCGGGATTTATAAAAGCTCATCTCTTGCTAGCATTCCCTAAAAATGTGTTCTCTGTTCCACCACAGAATAAGATGAACTGTTAAGTTCCATGGCATCAGGGATGTTCAAAGAAATGGAAACAACTTCAGGTATTTCAAGAAGGAAGGAATTTAATACAGGAGATGACTTAGCTTTGAGCGAGGCAGCAGGTTGTAAGGTCTCCAGCAGATGCAGCTGCCTCCAGAACTCTTGCAGCTCATCCAAAATCCTACATCTTTCAAAGCCCCCATGTGCCCCTCACTGCCAGAGGAGCACCACTGTGATGACTGCTTCTCTCTGCCTTCCAAATCACATGTGAGTGCTCCTTCTGAGTAGAATCTGACCAGGATCTTGGAAAATGTACATTTTTGATGTCCTGCTCTGCAGAATAGCAGGGGGATGATAAGAGGAGAAAATGGTGTCCAGGAGTCAACCACACTGTGACTCAGCTAGGTCTTCCCTTCCTCCCTTCACCCTAATTCTAATTCCTTTAGAGACACTGGTCCTATTTTACAAGATTCCTTTTAGCAGAATTTGGTCAAATTCATCATGGCACTCCTATAAGCAATTGCAAAGTGATATGGTTTGGCTCTATGTCCCCACCCAAATCTCATCTGGAATTGTAATCTCCGTAGTCCCCACATGTCAAGGGAGGGGCCTAGGGGGAGGTTATTGGATCATGGGGTGGTTTCCCCCATGCTGCTCTCGTGATAGTGAGTTCTCACGACAGCTGATGGTTTTATAGGGGGTCCTTCCCACTTTGCTCACTCCTCTCTCTCCTTCTGATTTGTGAAAAAGGTGGCTGCTTCCCCTTCCACCACAATTGTAAGTTTCCTGAGGCTTCCCCAGCCATGCTGAACTGTGAGTCAATTAAGCCTCTTTTGTTTATAAATTACCCAGTCTTAGGTAGTATCTTTATAGTAGTGTGAAAACAGACTAATATGCAAAGATTATTTTTAAAGGCTACTTAGCAGTGTTTCTTATTGTTTCCTATTATGGAGCAAGACTGGATAGAACATAGGGTAAAATAATGTCTAGGGTTTCAGGTAGACTAGTTTGTACTTGCCTTATATATTTTTTCAGCATATATATGTATGTATATTTACATCTGTGTATTTATTAAAATACCGTTATGACTGGGTCACTTGTTGGTTAACTGTGTGTGTGTGCGTGCATGTGTGCTTTGACTTCCTGGTTTCTCACAGTACATGCCGCTTGCCTGCTTCCCTTATCATTCCTGTACCTTTACAGCGGCATTCAAACACATCCAGAGGAGGGGAGGGGATGCTCAGAAACATTTGGAAGAGCTCATTAGGTAAAGTCTTCTGTTTTCCTTTCTTCTTAATGCTTCGGTGGAGCAAGAAAGGAAAAAATAAACAAAGGAGAACAGACACTAAGAAAACTCAGAACTAAAGCTCGTCAAAAGCCAAGACAGAGGTAGATTGTCTTGGTTGGATTCTTGAGTCTATTTTGCTGTTACGCATGTCAATTAAGATTGCCCAGTGGTTATTCTCACACTACCTTGTCAACTCTAATTCTTCTCTTCCTTTATTCTGCAAATATTTCTAGGGACTCCTTGTATGCCAGGAATTTTTGAAGAATTAGAAGTTGAATGTACAAGGTCTTGACTCTCAAAACCTCAGTTTAATGTGAGAATATAAGTGTCAGTAAAAAATTACAATATAGTATGGGCTTTGCATAACAGGATCATAAACTTACAAATATTTAAAGAGAAAATGTAGCCTCTCTGTGTTAGGTAATGGTCTTTACTGCAGGTCCCCGTCCAGCTTGATCTGTGTTGTGTGTCTGCATCTATGTGTGTGTTGGCTTTAACGAGTTATCTCAACCTAGCTAGTGAAATTAGTTATTGAGTTAAATAGTCAATTAAGACTCATTAATTTAGCTCCATTTCTTCTGGCATAAATCAACTTTTATAAGTAATTTAATTCCTTTCCAATATACATTTAGTGTTTTAGTTTTCTTCCCTTTCACTGTGACCTATTCCAAAATGACATGAGTGTCTGGCAGTGGGGGTTGACTCACTCGTGGTCTTGTAGAGGTGGGGAAGAAAAATGTCTTACAGGCACATTTGCTGGACGCTTTATTGCCCTTTATGTTCCCCAGGCTCTGCATGCAGTGACCTCTGCCTGCCTATCACTAAGGATGGTGACGGACAGAGGGACTTGTGCCCCATATTATCTTGGCCTCAGGGTCTTTCTCTGCTGGCGGGGCTCTCGTCAGTACTTCCTGGCACTGCAGGAACCCCATGGGGCTTGGAGGCCAAGGCTGCCCAGAGGCCCTTGGCTATTTGGTGACCTTCCCACCCCTTTCCACATTACCATTCCTCTCTCTACTCACTCCCTGGCCAGCACCATTAGGTACCTTCCCTTTCTCCACAGGGCAGGTGGGCTGCTTCTGCCACAGAAGTCGAAGGATGCCTGAGAATGATAACTGAAGCTTTCTTCCCCACCACAGCGTGCCGCCATTTTTACTCAGTGCAGCACACCATGCTGCTAATGGGCCACCAAGCCCAGCAGTCTCATCTGAATTCCAAATAGAAACTAGGGCACACACAAAACACATGTCCTTTCATTTCTTTTATCCTAATCCTCCAACCTGCCTGGTAAGTGGGAAACCATGACACATGGATGTTACGAATCAATTGTGGCCTGACTGCCTTCAGCTTCTCTTTGTCTTTCCACCCTCTTCTGGGCTAGAAAAGTCCAGATTTCCATTTCCCATTCTCCCTGGAAAAGACATTTTCTTTGTCATATGTTCTTTCTTGCTAGAGGAGTGCTGTGGTTTGAATGTATCCCCTAAGGTTCGCGTGTTGAAACTGAATCCCCAATGCAACAGTGTTGAGAGGTGAGACCTTTAAGAGGTGATGAAGTCAGGAGGGCTCTGACCTCGTGAGTGGATTCATGCTGTTATTGTGGGAATGGTTTCCTGAGAAAAGGATGAATTTGGCCCCCTTCTGTCCCTCTCTCTCTCCTGTGCTCTTGCCATGTAATGCCTTCTACCACGTTATGACACAGGAAGAGACCCTCACCAGATATGACCCCTCAATCTTTTCTTTTCTTTCTTTCTTTTTTTTTTAAGATGAAGTCTCACACTTGTCCCCCAGGCTGGAGTGCAGTGGCACCATCTCAGCTCACTATAACCTCCACCTCCTGGGTTCAAGCGAATCTCCTGCCTGAGCCTCCCGAGTAGCTGGGATTACAGGCACCTGCCACCACACCCGGTTAATATATATATATATATATATATATATATAGTTTAATAGAGACAGGGTTTCACCATGTTGGCCACGCTGGTCTTGAACTCCTGACCTCAGGTGATCTACCCGCCTCAGCCTCCCAAAGCGCTGGGATTATAGCAGTGAGCCATCGCGTCCGGCTGTGACCCCTCAATCTTAAACGTCCTAGCTTCCAGAACCATGAGCCAAATGAACTTCTTTGGTTTATAAATGATTCAGTCTGTGGTATGTTGTTACAGCAAAATACAAATGGACTAAGCATTTGTATTTTGCTAGAATTGCTACCATTTGTATTTACACAGAATACCTGGTCTGTAATATGCTGTTATAGCAAAATACAAAAAGCAAAATGGACTGAGATGGAGAGTTAAGTTTTATTGGCTTGGCTTTGGTGGTAGCTGGTGTACAGGGAAGGAACACAACCTACCAGTCTAAGGAACTCTCAGGCATTATTTAAAAAATACTGTCCCTGTGGTACTTGCTCTCTGAGTGAATCTGTGGGAGCTGCATAGAACAAGTACTTCTTCTACTGAGACTTGAGGGATAAGTTAGAATTTTCTAAATAGGCAAGAGTAGGAAGAGTGTTCCAAGCTAAAGCACAGGTATTTTCAAAGTCATAGAAGCACACAAGTTTGGCAAGCTCAGGAAAAGAGTTTCTGGTCTCTGTTATTTTAGGAAATCCTAGACCGGAGCTGGTTTTTTTTGGTAGAAGTAACCCAGGCAGCACTAATGAGCTCTACACTGAGAATCAAAGAGCGTGGTTCCGGTTTGAGATGGGATCTGAGCACATGTGATTTCCCCCCCTTCTCTCCAAAGGTTGTCTTTAAAATGACAAGTTAAAGGATATCAATAATGACAATAATAATAACAATGATAACAAAGAAACAAATAAAAAACATAGCGTTTGTCTTGTAGAATTCTACCCTTTACATTTTAATTTTGGTCTCTGGACTGAAGCAAGAAAAAAGTTAGACATAGGAAAAGGATCAGTGGGGCTTTCCTCTTAGATGAAACAGGATAGGCCTAGCAGCTACTTGGCACCTACTACTGTGAAGCAGGCTTGGTGTGCACCAGTTACCAATCTGAAGTTTCCAACACTTGCACCAGTCTGGTAAGACGGAACACATGCACGACAAATTAAGTGAAGCAACTGTAATACTCACAGACAGGCAAGAAACAAAAGAAGCCTAGGATTCCTGACAAGTTCGTCTCCCAAGGTAAAGGGAAGCTGCGTGTGGCACATGAAATTTGTCTGTGCATGCCCCACATCGTACCACCGCCAGGGGACCCCCAGAGCACTCTGCTCTGGGTTTCTATATATGGGGGAAGATTGGGATTGCGGGGCTAACGCATTGCAGGACATTCTATTGGAGTGGTGTTGTTGTCTGGGGTAAATACCTGGGGTTCGCCGTCTAACGCCAAGAAAATTTAGGACACAGACACACACGAGGAATTTAGGAGCGGACGTTTAATAGGCAAAAGAAAGACAAAGGAGAACCGCCCTCTCTCTCATGAGAGTGAGGGGCTTCCAAAAGGAAAGGGGGCTGGTGGAGTTCGCTGCATTTTATAGGCAGGCTTGAGGGGGCAGTGTTTAATTTAGGTAGGGCTCACAGATTGGTTTGATCAGGTGTGATGTTTACATAGTGCACATGTATGGCTGCCCACCCCACCCTAATCTTATTATGCAAATAGACTTTCTACCTGACTGGGGCAATCTTGTCTGCTCCTTACTGTACACGTGGCTGGCAAAGAGGAGGGAAGATGGAGCCGCCATTTTGAACATGTCTAGTCCCAGGTAGCATTTTTCCTGCCGGCATTCACCTGTGCAAGCTTCCAGCTTGCTTGTCTATGCAGCTCAATTTTACAGGCTGATCTTTGTTAGAAAATGATTTGGGGCGGCTTTTCATTAAAAAGAAAAAGCCTTACTCCTGTACCCTCACTATCTGCCTAAGTAATTTCTTCTTAACTCCTATATCACTGTTATAAGAGGAATGGGAACCGAGCCTGGGCTGTTCTAGACTATTCCTTCTTATATTGAGAGATTGCATTCCCAGCACATCCTACAGTTGAGAATTATAAGCAGGAGCAGGGGAGATCTGGGTTGGCCAAGGACATTTGTGGACCCGTCCTTCTGAAACGACTCTCTAGCTCATCCCTAATAGGAGGCTCTCCTATTAGGGGATCATCCCTAATAGGAGGCTCTCCACTTTTAGTGTCTCTGGTTCTCTGGTCCTACCTCTGCCTTTCTTCCGAGCCATGACTGCCCTCCTAGTACTTTACTTCCTACATACCGTTTTTGTATTTTTTTAAATTCTTAACAAAACCTTAAGTATGGTGCTGTCTCTGCTCTTCTGGTCCTTACAGTCTCTCCTGGCTTCACAGTTCCCCTACCTAGCCTGGTCAGGTGTCTCAGCTGTACTCTTCTTAGTGTCCTGGAACACCTGTGCTCTGGACCTGCCAATCTTGGACTTTGCATCTAGCTTCCATGTGACCAAGAGTTGCTGAAGATGATCACAAAAATGCGATAATTGAGTCTCCTAGGCATTCATGTAATACATCATACAGAAACCAGGAGTGATTTTTTTTCTTTAAATAATTTTTTTTCTCAAACTCTCAACTCAATACCCCTCAAGCATCCCTGGAAAATGGACCTCACTTTAATGGGAAGAACGTTTCCATTTAAATTCAGCCCCCTCACTGTCCCCCCTCTCCACCTCAATATTTATCTGCATGTTCTCCTGTCCCTTCCTTCTCTTTTCTGAGGACAGGCATGGCCCTTCTCTCTTCCACACTCCCCTCCCTGTGCCATGGTTGAATTCCCATTGCCTCCTCACACATCCAGCCTCATCAGTTTTTTCTACTTTTAACTCGTTGCCTTATTCTCTTTCTTTCTGTGGGCCTCTTCTCTGTCTTTTGATATATTAAGATTTACCAACCTTAAAACAACTCTACTTTATATGCTGCAATCCCATTGGCAACTCTCTTATTCTCTCTCCATTTTCCCCTTTAAAATTCTTGAATGAATAGCCTGTACTTCTTGTTTCTTATCCTGTTCCCGTCACTTAAACACTGGCTGCTGCTTGCCATTGTCTATTGTAACTGCTTTCCTTAAGGTCATCAATGGCCTCCAACCTCCCAAAGCTAGGGATATTTTCTCAGGTATGATTTCCCTGGCCCTTTCTCCAGCATTTAATATTGTTAATTAACCTCTCCAGCCTAAAACTCTCTTAGCTTTTTATTTCCATGAGAACTTATTTGATAAGTTCTCTCCGTTTTGGTTTCCTCTAGGTTTCCTTTTGTTGCTTCTTTTACCCTTTTCCTCTTCTTCCCCAAATGTAAACATCCATTTATATTATTATCATTGCCACTATTATTTTCACTAATACTTCTTTCTATAGTGCTCAATATCCACCAGACACTGTTCTCCATGCTTTCCATATACGAACATAGTCAGTGATGGCCACACTCTGTGTAGCGGAGGCTGCTATCAGTTCCATGTTGCCAATGAGGCTATTGAGGGAGAGAGAGGTTAAATGATTCACTAAGTTTATAGGGCTACCAAATATCAAACCTAGGCTTTCTGACCTTGGAGTCAGATGCTTACCCATCTTGATCATCTTTTCTTTTTTTTTTTTTGAGATGGAATCTCGCTCTGTCACCCAGACTGGAGTGCAATGGTGTGATCTCGGCTCACTGCACCCTCGGCCTCCTGGGTTTAAGTGACTCTCCTGCCTCTACCTCCTAAGTAGCTGGGATTATAAGCATATGCCATCATGCCCAGCTAATTTTGTATTTTTAGCAGAGACAGAATTTCACCATGTTGGTCAGGCTAGTCTCAAACTCCTGACCTCAGCTGATCCACACACCTTGGTTTCCCAAAGTGCCGAGATTACAGGCATGAGCCACCGTGCCTGGCCTCGATCATCTTTTCTACTCCTCTCAGGGTTTTCCAGCCTGTCTCCTCTATCCCCAGGCTTTGAAACTCACTCTGAGTATCACTAGCACCAGCACACTTTCTTCCTGGTCATCTCACACTACCATCTCAGCAGTGCAGCCTTGATGCCCATTAACATGCCCATGATGGGTCCCCTCAGGGAGGGAGTAGTCCACTCCCTTTCCCACCCCTGAACCCCCAATCTCACCAATCTGACATCCCCACCTTTGCTAATGGCACCCCCCCGGTTCTACACGTGATTTTATCTTTGATGTTTCTACATCTCATTGCCCTGGATATCCCATCTCCTCAACATGGCACCTTTGCTGCTGTCACTCTACTGCACACTCACTATTTCTTCTCCTTCTAATTGGCTTCTGTGCCAGTTTCCCATCCACAAAAAAAAAGACGACTTATGATGTATGAATAAAATAAATCTTTCTCCCGGGCTGGGCTCTGGTCAGTTCCTCAGTGTTTGGTATGTCACCAAAGGCCTGCTCCCTTTGGAGGATTCTTTTCGTTCCACTCTCTGCGTCTGTGAGCAAGAGTCTTAGCCAGGCTAGTCCTTATGCATAAATGTCTACAACTTTGAACAATAACCTTCCATCCATCTACCATTACAAAAAAATGCCAGTAGCTTTGTGAGTTAGTTTCCAACTCTACTCGAAGCAAACCATTTTTATTTGATCCACAGGGGATTGAGCAAAACCTTTTTCCATGAGATGGGGCTGATGGTCAGTTGCATGGCAGCTGGAAGACTAGACCACCACTGCGAGGGAAGCATGGAACTGAGCCCTGAGGATAGGTGAACCCTGATGTTGGTGAACTGGTTCATGCTCCTGTTCCTACACTTGGTCTTAGCTCAGGATGCTCCATCCTGGACTTTACCTTCCCCGCAGTACTTACCACTTCAGCACGTGGATTTCTCACTCTGTATTCTTAACCCTAAACATGCTTCAGGGCGTAAGTGATACATAAAAGAGTTGTATCCTCAGAGCTTGGGGACCTACGGGGTCCTGTCTAGCCCAAGCTTCCTCTTCCAGACAGCGCCTGAGGAGGCCCTAGGGGAGTGAACGGACACAGGATGTGGAGGGGACATTTGACCTGGAGCTTTTCTGTGTGAAGTCTTGTTCCTTGGCATCCTTGGAAATCCACGCTATCCCTGGAAACCTTAGTTTCTCATGTTTATAATTTATCTACTAAGTAATACTTGCCTTACTTATCATGGGCAAAATCCTAATTCAGAAGGTAATATGGAAAAGTGAAAATTCTCTGCAAAATATAAAAAGGTTTACAAATGTTTGTTGCTACATTAAGGTTCAGAAAAACTTCCGGCTGGGTGCAGTGGCTCACGCCTGTAATCCCAGCACTTTGGGAGGTGGAGGTGGGTGATCACAAGGTCAGGAAATCGAGACCATCCTGGCTAACATGGTGAAACTCTGTCTCTACTAAAAATACAAAAAATTAGCTGGGTGTGGTGGCGGGCGCCTGTAGTCCCAGCTACTCGGGAGGCTGAAGCAGGAGAATAACGTGAACCCGGGAGGCAGAACTTGTAGTGAGCTGAGATCATGCCACTGCACTTCAGCCTGGGCAAGAGAGTGAGACTCTGTCTCAAAAAAAAAAAAAAAAAAAAAAAAGAAAAAGATAAAGAAAAATTTCCTTCATTTATGCAGCACTTATTATTTAAAAAATAGTTTAGACAAATGCATGGGTACCTGTAATTATTTTTGCAACTATGCATCTTTTCCATGGTGGCTCCTTCGGTAAACAATTCCCAAGGCTACAGTGTTGAGCAAAACGATAGAAATGTGAATAGTAAATCTTGTTCTTATTAAGTGAGAAATGGATACATGCTATGATGTGTTTTGCGCTATAACGGTGGATGCTTTGAAAGCATATTGTTAGCTAAAAAATAAAAGCATTATAGTGATTCATATTTCTCTTGTTCTATCTCCAAAAGTTACAAGGAAAAATGCCCACAGACCAAGGTAATGGGGATTTGTTTATGTACTCGGCCCTTTATGCCCTGCAATATAATTCAATTGGCAAATGTATTCTGCATGATTTTCTCATAGAGCAAGCTGTATTTAATAGCATCTGGCACATGTTGGAGAGCCCCACTACATATCATGAGATGTTTAAATCGTATCGAATACTTTATAAAAGCAATTTCCATTCTGTTGTGTTCTTTTTGCAGATGGTGATCTGAAACAGTTAACAATGATAATATGCCTCACTTTACTTGTTTGTGACTTATCACTGTTGCAGATGGAGAAACAACATTTATGGATCACTGTTTCTGTTTCCTGAGTTTGAGACTGACTTCTTCTTAGACAATTCCTCAGATTTCACATTTGGGTCTGTAGCGCCAGATGGAAACTAGCATTCATGCCTGTGTACTTGATTTGTACCTGTAATAGTCAGATAGGGTGCTCAATTTAATAATGACTGGTACCTGTGGAGACCAATGAACTCAATTTTTAAGGTAATGAAACCAACACAAATAGCGTTTGAAGAATGTGTCTGTCTTGCCCAAGTTCGAATGCCCATGAGCACCCACTTCTTAAACAAACATTGAGCAAAGTGGTTGACTCTATGGGGGCTGTGCTGTTAATAAGACTTGCTTACTGCACTCAGGGATTGTTGAATCAAGCAAGGAGGAGATATTCAACAATAACAAATATTTGTCAAGTATCTCTGCTGTGCCAGGCATTGTATTATTCAAGTTAAGCTATACAGTTGTAATTGTATTTTGTTTAGAATATCTCAAAGTAGCTCACAAAAATTTCCCAGTTTGAAGCTTTAAGGAGAAAAAATAAAAGACTTTGAAGGTCTTTGTGATAGACTTAATAGCCATTAGTTTTCCAACAGCTTCAACAAATAGAATCAATGTTGGTAACCTGGGCATCCAGGTTGGTTAACCAAACGCTGAACACTGAACAGTACTTTAACCCATTCACCAATCATTGTCCAAAGAAATCTTCAAACTTGTGATTTCAAGAAATTTCTATAGGCTAAGGTTTTGATATAGAAAAGAGAAATAAAACTAAAGTAAGGAAAAGTTATTTTAATCTCATTTAAAGGAATGTTGAGATTTATATCTTCATCTTGGGCTCTTTAAATCACGTATATCCACATACACCTGTCAAGTGCCAACCTACTTTTTGTGTGTAAAGTGTAACCATGCCATAATGAAATTGATTATATGTTTCCAGGACACATACACATGCCCCTATATATTGGTATATATGTATTTATATATCTTTCAAATGCCAGTTGTCAGATTCTATAAGTAGAGTTACTGTACTCAGGCAGTTGAGAATAGAGAAGCAAAAATCTTTCAGCATTGACACATTTAAAAAGTATATATGTATTTTAAGATGGAATCTCACTCTGTCACCCAGGTTGGGCTCAGGTGAGCCTCCTGCCTCAGCCTCTCAAGTAGAAACTACAGACACGTGCCACTGCACCTGGCTAGTTAATTTTTTTTTTCTTGTAGAGATGGAATCTCACTTTGTTGTCCAGGCTGGACATGCATTTTAAAATTCAATCATTTTGTGTTTAAAATATGTATACTCTAATTTATGTAAATGTTTACAGAGTGCCTATTATATATAAAGTCTTGGGTGCTGAAGAGAGAATTGAATTAGGCAACATCCCTTCTCTTAAGTTGGAAACACATTTTAAAATTCAATCATTTTGTGTTTAAAATATGTATAATTTATGTAAATGTTTAAAGAGTGCCTATTATGTATAAAGTCTTGGGTGCTGAAGAGAGAATTGAATTAGGCAACAGCCCTGCCCTTAAGTAGTATACAAATAATTGCCCTTAATACAATGGGATACGAACTCTTTTTCTTTTCTTTTCTTTTTTGAGGTGGAGTCTCACTCTTGTCACCCAGGCTGGAGTGCAGTGGCATAACCTTGGCTCACTGCAACCTCTGCCTTCTGGGTTCACGCAATACTCCTGCTGAGTAGCTGGGATTACAGGTCCCCACCACCACACCCAGCTAATTTTTGTACCTTTAATAGAGATGGGGTTTCACCATGTTGGCCAGGCTGGTCTTGAACTTCTGACCTCAGGTGATCTGCCTGCCTTGGCCTCTCAAAGTGCTGGGATTACAGGCGTGAGCCAGTGCACCCGGTCAGGAACTCTTATGGTGGTAAAAAAGATAGAATAGTTTAATAAAAAGAGGGACAGATGATTTCTGCTCTGGGGCCCTGGCAAAGGATGGTGACTATATGAGAGAAGCTTTCTCAGAGAGGGGATGGTAGAGGTGGGATGATTTGGAGATCTCCAGGAAGGTAATGAGTGTGGGCGGGACCAAAGTGCCGGGCAAAGGGGAAGTCTCCTAGACTCAGTGCAGCATGCTTGGCAGGTCATTTGTCTATAATTTCCGTGCTTGGAGGTGATTGGCTGGAGATAAGAGACCAGTTCATGGTGGGGCTTTGCAGGTTTAGGATGATGCAGAGCTTGAACTCAAGCGAACTCTAGGCAATGGTGGGTCAAATAAGGGTTTTAAGCAGGTCAGTGACATAATCATGTTTTTGTTTTGTAATGATGCCTCTGATAGGAGTATTGAAGGTAGACTAAAACGGGGTAGGTTTGCAGACAAGACTTTGATTAGGAGCATCTTTCTGGTCAAACCCCACAGAAAGTGAACAGGAGACAGGTGTGAGGGATATTAGGAGAGGGAGTATTATATAGAAACCAGTCGAATGGGAGATGGGAATAAGGGAGAGAAAGGGTCTTAGGATGCATGCCAGATTTGGAATGGCAGTGCCACATTTACCAGGAGAGAGAAATAGGAAGAGAAGCTGTATTTGGGTGCACAGTAACGCATTCAACTTCATTCCGGCTGAGGTTGAGGTGCTGTCGGGCTGTCTAGGAGGGGAAGCCTTCTAAGCAGTTTTTGCACTATATAATTCACAAGAACACGAAGATGAATAAAACACGAGCTCCTGCAAAGAATTCACAGTTTAGTAGGAGTTAGTTGTCCATGTTCTAGAACCACCCAAGTCAAAGAGCTAAGCTTGAGTTGTAACAGACACCATTCCCAAGGAGCTGTTCCATTCCTCTTTCAGCCCCCAGCTCCTCTGCAGGGCTTCCAGTGCCTGAAGTCCAGGCTCCAACCCTTGCCAACGTTATCTTTTTGGAACACATATTGAATTATATCATTCCTCAGCTGAAAACCCTTTGATGGCTCTCAATTGCTTCTGGGATAAATCCCAGACTCCTGTGCCTGTCATTTTTGGCTCCTCAGGGCTCATATTCCACCCTCCTCTTCAAAACCAATAGTTACAGCCAGTCCATCCAACAGGCTGTTGTTGTGCCTGTGCACTCCTGAAGCTTCTGCCTTATGTGTTTTCTTGACTTGTACTGACATTTCTGGCTGCCATGTGGGGACAGATGTCTCATTCATCCTCAGCCTTGACGGCTCCTGTCCCTGAAACAATGCTTCCATAATAGGACAATATATGATGAGGTGAATGGATAATGAGGAGTGGACAATAGTTGAAAGATCTTTATCCTAGGTCTAGGGCTAGGATCTTTGAGTGCTGGCTCTCAGCTTTTCAAATCACAGGGTCTACGGTTAATTACTTAATTTCTTTAGGTTCAATTTCTTCATCTATAGAATGGAGTTAAAATTGCTCTTGCAGTTTTCACTGGGTGATGGGGAAGTTGAGAGTGATGAATAGATGTGAAGTAACTGGTAAATGAAGTGCTTTATAAATGTGTTTTATGTGGACATTTCACTGTAGGCATCGAAATGTCTATTTCTAAATAATAAGACAAAATGTACAGCTAATGACATCTTGCAATTGCAAACCTTTTTCTCTTTCTGAGAAATTTTTTATGAATATATACTGCACACAGGAAGGTGCTATATATTGCCAGTCTAAATTGATCACTTATTTAGTACATGGTGCCCAGTAGGTACTGATAATTTATCATTTATGTTCTCCTTTGGAGATCATGTGTATTTATATGTCACAACTGATGAGGCTACAAATTATGTTCTCTTAGGTTTCAGGGAAATTCAACTTTATCTCAAATTCCATAACTAACTTTTACTTAGGTTTAACTCGCACAGGATAATAGATAATCCCCTGTACTCCGGCTGGATAGACCTCAAATATTTATGGTCTGTTATTCTTCTCTCCACATTAATAAAATGGCACTTGGAAGCTCCCTCAGTGAAGACGGTGCAGCTGGCGCGACAGTGATGGGCAGCCCCTTTGGCAGTTGCACTAAATGTTGTATCTGTTTATCCATGCATCTGCAAAAGTGAACGTACAGAAGCGGGGAGTGGGGTAGAATAGAAAATAGGGCTGCTGCACAGATAAGCATTTGAATGTGTCATCTGAAACAGAAGTCCTAATTGGTCCTAGACAGCTGTCAAAAACATTCCTTGTTTCTCTGATTTGACCAGAACTTCTGCCTCTGAAATAATTGTTTCTTTTTTTTCTGCACCAACAAATACATAAAATCTTTGCATATCCCTAGTTTTTAAAAGTCATGGTATCCTCTCTCCCAAGCTGCTGACTTTTAGCTTCAGACAACACTTAGAAACATTACTAGCAATACTTATATTACTAAAATCATTGCGGGCATTTGTGGAACATTCCATGTGCCAGGCTCTGTGCAAAGTGCTTTATTCACATGATCTCATTAATTCATCACAACATAAGTCTGTGGGAATAATTACAGTAATAGGTAGGGACTAGGAAACCCCTCCTTTTCTTGGAGAAGTTAATTTGCCTAAGGGCATGCATCTATTTGGTAGCAGGGCAGAGTCTAAAACCCAGAACTTTCTAATTCTAAAACCTGGGCACCTAATCATTGAACCACACTACTTTTTGAGGCTTTGCTTCTTGGTTACATTTATCTTAGCAAAAGCTATAGCTGCCTTTCAAAGAATGACGCATTAGTTCATACCACAGTTTCTTCTATTTTCTCATATCCTTCTCTCTGCTTAATTAAATCTTAAAATACGCCTGTTTGAAAGCAGAGTGTCTCACCTGGAGGACTTTGAGTGGGTTCCCAGGGGTCATGAGATACAGATTCCCTTCACCCTTGGGGTCACCAGGTCTGTTATGGGAGTCTGGTGGCTCTGGTTACCATTGGCTGGCAGCAGCCTCATGCATTTACTCTGTGATGTATATCCATTTCATTCTGTATGTCCGTTTCATTCTCCATGGATGATATGAAAGTCAGGGGCCTGCCAGAGGCCATGGCAAGCTTCTGTGTGCCATTAAGCCTTCCTGGGGGCTCTGGCTTCTCTGTTCCCACAGCATTGCATTCTTTCTCATTGAATCCTGTTCTTAAAGGATCGTTGTTCGTGTCCACTGATTTTTTTTAAGAGTCCGAGTTATTACTTCCTTTAGAATAAAACGTCCTGAGGGCAGTACAAGGCACATGGGAATTGGTTGTTCATAGACAAGCATTTTAAATAAGCAAATAAGCTTCTGCCCTGTATGACCTGTTATTATCCTTTGACTAGATTTCTAAGTCAAAGTGAAATGGAAGAGTGAAGTAATTATCTGCACAATTTAGCAGGAAAATAGTGGCAGGTTGAATTTTCCAGATAATGTGATGCTGCATCCCATATTGGTTAGATGAGAGGATCTGAACTGTGTTTGCACACCTGGTCCTATATATTAGGATTCCCACTTATTTATTCAGCCTGTCAGCCCTTTAAGAGAGGACTCTGGTTGTTTATCCAGAGAATTTATCTAAATGCACCTCTCCAGCCTAGTCTGTAGTAGTCGAGTAATGTACACAGTATAATCATGCGTCGCACAGTCTGCAATTCTCCCTGCTCACCCTGCTGGAGAACCAGGTAACCATTTATAAATATGTGTGTGTCAGATGCTTAAAAAAATGCTCATAAACTGGGAGTATTGCAAAATGCCATGAGGTACACTGCACATGGCCTAGATAAGATGTTTGCTTCACAGAACCATCTCTGATGCAACAACAGTTGCTTAATTAAAGTACCAAAGTCCATTCCACTGATAGCAGCAAAGGACACAACACCAAAGCATCTGTTTCTCCCCAAAGGCATGTTATTTTGTGCTGGAGACTCTTCATAGGTGGAAAAGCACAAAGAGAGACAGCACAGCATTTGGGCTCTTCCATTAGAGCAGACACTGGGGGGTGTAAGAGTAGGGTGAGGGCAGGGAGATGACTTATTTCCATTTCTAAGTAACACATAAAATTGGCCTTGCTCCTTGTAGCAGTCATGAGACCCACACACATTTCCCTTTCTGTCCAGTTATGCACTTGAGTATTTCCTCCTTGATTTCTCAGATCAGTGTGTGGTAGTTGGTATAAGCCAAACAGATCCTTAGAGCACTTAATAAATCCAGAAGAGGCATAGTTAGGGGAGTCCTTATAAATATATAATAGCGATCTCTGGATAACACTTAGACATTTTAACTCCCTGAAAGTGATGTTATTTTGAGGGTCTCCAATTGTAACATCATGAAAGGAGCCACACGGATGATGTGGAAATGGAAGGAAGATAATGCATTTAACATGGCTTTTTCGGACCACTCTTTCATCAGCTATTGATTTGATTGCAAAAGCCTTTAGTTAGTGCAGGAATTCTACTGGTAATAATTAAATTTTCAAGAGATATGCTCATAGGAGAAATGAGGGGAGGAGGGGAGGGAGGGGCTGCGTGTGGAGTGGGCTTCACGAATGTTAATGACTCTGTTAGAGTTACATAAAATTAACAGAAATTAGATCTATGGTTATTGAAGAGTCTCCTTTATATTGAGAGGAACCATTTAAGTATAACGATTGGGGATTATGGTTCAGTGGAGCCTTTTAACTGTTCATTTGCCTGCCTAACTGACCGCTGGGCGGGATGTGATAAATTCAGGATATTGTGAAATGACTCCTGCTTCCTTTCTTTTGGATTCCTTTACCTAGTTTTCTTCGTAACATCACAGTATGGGCTAGTGTCGGCCTTTATGCTTTACTAAGTGAGGTTCACAGAAACGAACAGTCCCTGCAAAGTGTACAGTAATTATTTTGACCTCTGTGTCTTTATTTCTGTCTAAAAGACCTCCCCCAACTTCTGTTGAATCTAATTGGATGTAGTTTTAACATTTCCTTCCTACACAGGGCCTACAATTGCTATAAAAGGTTACCACGATCTGAACACGCATTATCTCAAAGTAGAGGTGGGTGAACGTTCTGACCGAGAACAGCAACATTTAAGACAATGGAGTGTGCAGCTTCTGCAATCCAGAGATTTTTTTCTTCCTATAGAAATATTTTGTATGCTAATGTGCTTCTGACAGTGAGACTTGACTTTTTACTGCAAACTCTAGCATTGGTTGCCGAGTGTGTTAGCTCAGGTTTCATGGGAAAAGATATTCTTTGTGAGTAATGGGGTGAGAAGTGAGATGAAGAATATGCAATCTGGCTGCTTATGATGAAGGCTTGATGAGAAAGAGTTAAAACCCAGCCTATTGTCTGAGGCATGCTCAGTGTTAGGAAACTGGGGCATATAGATTAATTCACTAGGGGCCAACTGTTTGATTTCTCTCCCTGCTACTTGGCACCAGAATGCAATTCTAGCTGCATTTATAGCAGAAGGTTGGATTATATTCTCTTTTGTAGGAACTAAACTCCATAGAATAATTTATGTACACCCAAGCGAAATTAAGTCAAAATATTTAAAGAGAAATTGGTGGAGTTTTCTCAAGGCAGACGCCATTGGTTTCAATGTCAACATGGTGTTTGTTCTGTGTACCATCCATTGGGTGGCATGTGTCCTTTGGGAAAGAAATGTGTGCAGAAAATTCTATACCCACGGTGCTCTGGGTACTCCCATTTGTTTTTCTTTCTGGTATAACCCAGGAAAGCTTTGCTTCTATAGAGAATAGATTTATCCACAGTGCCCTGAGGAATCACCACAACCAGACAGTCATAATGCTTCACTGGAATATGAGTCTATATAAAAAAACATACCGCCCATTAGCCTGAGCCTTAATGTGCACTTACTCGAGTAAATAATTAAGGGAATAGAGGAAACTTAGGTTTTTACATAAATATTAAAGGAACTACTTTAACTGCGTGTTGTGCCAAAATGCCCACCACATATCAGATATGAGATGGCCTATATTAAACTGATACATAAAGGCAAAGAATGATTTTCATCCTAAGGTTGTGCAAGGAAAGTGACAAGAGGATGAACCAAAGATGAATTGCAGGATGCTGTCTTTGTTCAGCACCCACCCCCGATATGTGATGCTATTGAAGCCGGAAGTGGTCTACAGGGTAGTTGGGTATCAGCAACACTCTTTGCCAGAGACAAAAAGAAACCTCTCTTGGGTGGAGGCTGAGGGCCCAAGCTCCTAGATCCACAGGTCAGCTTTCAGTCACATTGCCGTGGAGCTTGGCAAGGCAGGTGGAATGCTGAACCTGCAGCTGGGGTTGGGACTATCACGAATTTTAGCAAGCAGTGTGATTACTGTTCTTATTTTAAAATACAAATTTTTGGAGTATTATATTTTTTTGAATTGCCTAAGCAAAAATAATAATCAAATATACTTTGTGGATGAGGAAGAACACTGTTTTGCAAAAGACTAGAATATGAATATATATATTTTAAGTCAGTTCTGCTATAATGCTTATTTGGAAACTGAATTTGTTCCAGCACGACTGATATGTTAGGGAACGATTTGAACACAATATGAATTTTGTGTTGGCTTCTGTGCAGTTTTGTCAGTGAGAAACACTAGGTGAATCCAGAAAACTGCACCCAGCTCAACCAAGCCTTGTAGGCAACACAGAGTGCACACACTTTAAATATCTGCCATCTCCCCAAGTTCACCAAACGTGTGCGGCCACAGCCATGCACACTCATGCACGTGGTGAGTGGTGTCCTGACTTTCCTCCTATGCAAATAACCTTTCTTCTGTCACATCGCGGCTCTCAAGCAGCAACACCGTGATGCCCACTTCAGCAAGCAAACTTCAGATCTTCTCAAGGTAAAATGCCATGTTTACCGCAGTATATATGATTTTTTAACTATTTAACATATGCACTACTGTTTTGTTTTAGATTCATGTTTCTTAACTTTGTGAAACATGTCACTGACAAAGTTTTTGAGTGTTATATCCCTAGCTTCATTTTCTCTATAAGCCCTGTGGTTTTTGTTGCATGATTTTGTGTAGTGCAGTGATATTTAGGAATCCATATGTTGCATTATAGCAGAGCTGACTAAGCTAAGTACAGTTATATTATTTAGCAAAAACTGAAATGTTTATCTCTCCCTTCCTCTCTCTCCCTCTCCTTTAAAAATGTTTTCTGGATTCAAGAGACTCTAATGAGTCATTGGGATATGAGTCCATATAGAAGGGGTAAAGATACTCTAATAAACCCAGAAAACATTTTTAAAGGAGAGAGAGAGAGAGGAAGGGAAGGAAAATTATACATCTGTTATTATTAATAGAGAATAATATTATAATAGAAAATTATTATAGAGAAAATGTTATAATTTCTCTATTAATAAAGAATAATGATACTGTTATATTTGTTAATATTATATTCTCTATTTATAATAGAGATAATATTAGAGAATTATTAATAGAGAAAAATTATATTATTTATATTATAATAATTTATGAATAGAGAATATTTTCATGTTCTCTAATATTGTTCTATTCTCTATTAATAATAGAGAAATTATATGTCTATTATTCTTAATAGAGAATAATATTCACTATTATTAGTATATTTAGCTTTGTAAAATCAGATCTCTTCATATTGCATAATCTCAATAAATGTTTGTTGAAATGATTTGAATTGGTTTATTCACTGGCTAAATAATAGAACCTGTAATTAGGGATGCTGAGATTCCTGTCTCAGCTATCTATTCAAGCTCGCCATTCTCATACCCATGAATTTTCCAGACCTTATTTGCAGAAATAAAGTTGTATGAGGCAGAGATATTTCTAAGGATTGGGTTTAATAATAATACATTAAAGCAAGATTTTAATAAAAACAGCATTTAGGGATCAATTGCCTTATTTCTCCTTGATTTGTAAATGTGGTTAGTCATTGCTTAATCTAGGAGTAGTGTTACCCTAGTCTGGTTCCTCTTATGCCAACCTCATGCCCACTTTGGAGTTAGCTGCATTTGAGGTCTGGTCATATTTGCAGCATTGCAGATCAGATGGACATGAACAATTTAAGGAATTGTGTGTTGAACTGCATTGTACACAGATTACTAACAGATGACATTCTCTACTTGTTTTCAATTCTCTTATAACTCCCTTTCTTCTTTGAGAAAAAGGAAGAGCAATCAGTATGAAAATTCACAATATTTTCTTTCTATTATGGAAAATATAAGTTACTAATCCCTCTACAGGAAGAAAGAAGCATTTTTAATCAGATATTTCCATCGATGGTATTCTGAAATTTATGTATGATGACTTTCTTCTTCCTCTGAGGTTACACCAAGAGGAATTTAGTGTACTGCTGGAGCAGATAAAACTGTTCTACTGGGTGGAAGAGTTTCTTAGAATAGATGTCTTAAAAACTTTGCATTTACTGTCAGTTTTGAAACATTAAAAAATATTTTTATGAAATTTCATACTTAGAAAAATTAAATCAAAAACTTTGAAAATTTAAAATACTTTGGTCTTGAGCAATTTTTCCCTTATATTTTCTATTTTTCTGATTTTCTCCTTCTTTGCTATTGTAATAGTTTTGCACAGTTTCTATGTTGATTCATTTTTACTATTGTTCACAGCCATTTGTGAGAAGTTGCTAACGTGGAGAGGCCAGAATAATGGCTGTCAGAAATTATTCTTATTCCATAGGGTATTGTGTAAAAGACAATTCTTTTTACTCCTTACTTCTTACTTAACATACTTTGGCAAGCACAGGTATGTTTACAATCTGTCTTTTTCCTTCACCATATCTCTATGGCAGACTGCTTCCTGCAAGTATGGCTTGTTTGTGTCATTCTTCGTTTAGACTCAGCTATTCTACACCTGACTGAAGAAAACTGGAAGGGTATATTGCCCAATGGGAAATTAACGGCTGCTAGTGAAAAAGAGGGATGGATTTGAGAAGGACACTAACAAATGTCTATAATATTATACTAACATAACTTGGAACTAAGCATATTAAATTCTAAGGTAATCCTCCAAACTGACTTAATCAATATTTCCTTTCCTTTTTTTTCTTTTCTTTTCTTCTTCTTTTTTTTTTTGTTTTTTGTTTTTTTCACACAGGGTCTCACTCTGTAGCCCAGGCTGGAGTGCAATGATGTGATCTAGGCTCACTGCAACCCCTGCCTCTGGGGCTCAAGCAATTCTTGTGCCTCAGCCTTCCAAGTAGCTGGGACTACAGGCGCACGCCACCACACCCAGCTAATTTTTTATGTTTTAGTAGAGATGGGGTTTCACCATGTTGCCCAGGGTGGTCTCAAACTCCTGAGCTCAAGTGATCCACCTGCCTTGGCCTCCCAAAGTGCTGGGATTGCAGGTGTGAGCCACCACACCTGGCCTTAATCACTATTTTCTACTCTTCCAACACTGAGACTTCATCAGAATGGTCACTCCATAGAAAAGGGACTGACAGTTCCAGAAACTCCCTTTTCCCTCCCTTATCTCCTAACCTATGGAAAAGGATTGATTATGTGGTAAAGTGAACATCAGGCAATATAAAGAGTGCAGATAAAGGGAAATTAAGGGAGATTACAAAATCTGTAAACTAAATCCTAGTGTTTCAATGAATGAAGACTGAGCTGTCTTGTGTTTTCACCAGGAAATGTGCATGAAAATAAATATGAGAACAATAGAGATAACCAGTGAATTTGGAAATTGAAAAATTATAGACCATTTGAATGACTGGCTTTTCTTTACCCTAGTTGTATAGTCTTGAGTGATAACATTACTCAATTGGATTTTAGTGCCAAATGTTTCCCATTTAAAAATAGAACACATTACTAAACATCTCCTCTTGGTTCATATGATACACAGGTAATAAAGTAGTATAAGATATTTCAAAAATACAATTCTAAATACTATTAAAAAATATGTATCTGGAGAAACGTTGTTAGTAATAATCTCAAATGTTAGGGAAAGTCTAACAATAGGCAGTGGATGTTCGGAAACCTCAAATTCCCGCAGCCAGGCTTGTTAAGTTGCTTGTTTTCTGGGTTCTTCTTTCTCTCTCAGACTGATAGAGGGAAAGACTAGCAGATAAAATCATTTTGCAATACAGAAGCAATCACGCCAACTTCTTGCCAGATAATAGCCCTGTTTAAGTCTGCAGGTGGGATACTTTACTGACTGTAAACTCCCAGAGCCTACACACAAATATTGGCAGCCAGGTGACCAACTAACAGTTGGAAAAGGTAGGCAAATAGACGAAGTTGAATCAGAGCCTGAAAAGAAACAAAACAAAACACTCTCATTGTTGCAGCCGTGTAAGTGGAGAATATTTTCCTTATTCCTTTGCTTTCACCTGCAGGGCGACACTCAGTAATTCTTCCGTCTGCGATGGCTTCTGGCCACACCTCTGGTCTGTAGCAGTGGTTTTCAATCCTGGCTGCATGTTAGAATCACCTGCGAGGCTTTGAAAGCTACGGACACATGGTCGGTACCTCTGCTGATTCCAATTTATTTGGTCTGGGGTGGAGCCCAGGGCTTGTAATTTTTAAAGCTTCCCTGGTGATTCTAATGTGTAGTCAGTGTTGAGAAGCATTGGTCCTATAAATTTCTTTGCAGTGTAGCAGTTATTGGGTCTAGAGGAGTGACTCTTTGGCTGCATATTAGAATCACCTGTGGAGTTTTGAAAAATGCCAGCACCCAGGGCACACCAATGGCCAATTAAATCAGAACCTCTGGAGTGCGGATCCAGGAATCATTAGTTTTAAAAACTCTGTAGAGGATTCAGATGTGCAGCCAACGTTCAACTCCACTGATGTAGAATGATGTGGGGGTCCAGGCAGGAGGACAGTCCAGGCGTGTGAAATACCTAGCGAAGAAGAGATGTGCTCTCCGTGCGGACTCCAGGAGGAGGGGGCACTGTCACAGAGGAAAAGAAAAATCCCAGCACCTAAAGAAGAATTGAATTGACTCCCCTAGTCGCAGGTTAAGTAGTTGGGAGTTTTACAAAGTTAAGTGGGCACCTGATATCCACGGGGAGAAAGAGGGAGGGATGGTGTGGGGGGCATCAGGAGAGGGAAGCAGAAGGCATGATTTCCTTGGCAGGACATCAGACTGAGGGAGAAATGATGGAGGCTCTGAATCTGGAGGTTTCTCATGGTGGGCCTTGGCCTCTCTTCCACTCTTACCTCTTCACTTTCTCCCACCTCCAGAGGTTCTCTGGCTACCCAAAGTCCAGGGTGATCCTTGTCACAACTTGCCCCAGCCAGTTTTCCCCAGAAACGCCCAGGTACCCAAATTAAAGCACCGCTTGGGTGTGGCAGGATTTGGCACCACTCTGATACGTTGGTAGAAGATGACAGAAGGAGATGTTTCTTGTGTGGAAGTGGACTCGCAACAAGACAATAATACAGAACCTGATGGAATTCCCTTTAGTTGAGGACACAGGCGATTCAGGAATAGAATATGTCCCATTTTATTCATACTTTTCCCCCTTTTGAGTCCTGACACTTACAATACAGCCTTTAGATGAACATTTCCAGGGAGCCTGTTAGACATGGAGAATCTTGGGTGTACACTAGGTCTATGGAGTCAAAATGTTCATAGTAAAAAGTCTTACATGAAATTTGTGTACACATTAAAGTCTGAGATTTCCTGCACTTGAGTAATACTGGAAAACACTGGTGTGGGATCAGAAGGCTGTGATAGAGCAAGAGTGGTAGATTTGTCTTGAATACTAGATTGTTCAAAAACCAAGTGAAAATGCATTATAAAGCTTCGCAAAAACAAGAACAGATCGTGCCTTGGCACGATCTGTTCCCTCCTCTACTTCCCATTTTCCATAGTCCCAATTAATAGGCAGATACTTGTTGGGATGCCCCACTCAGTTGTTGTCATATGGAACTCTGTGTTAGGATACAAGGGGCAGACCGATGAGGATGCAGAGAAATTTGGGACTGGTTGGGAGAGGGAGACAAGGAATCAACCCTGGCTGTCAGTCACTTCTTGGTGTTTGAACAATAAACCTGGGTAGAAAGGCCCTTTATTAGTTTGAAATAGCTGGCGTGGGGCTGCCAGACTGAACTTTCATGAAGACTGAAGGACCCCAGTGCTTGCAGCTGAACAGGACTACAGACAGCAGGAAATGGCACTAGTCTATGGTGAACACTAGTCAAGAGCTTAGGTTGCTGTTTCAGTAAGACTAAGTCATAACAGTGGCCATAACAGACACAATACCAGGTTGGGACTTTTCAAGGAGACTGAGTATGTAAATGGTAAGAGGAAGGAAAGAAGGAAAGGAGGGAGGGAGCCAGGAAGGGAGGGAGGAAGGAAGGGGGAAAAGACAGTTCCAATAACCTTGTTGGAACAACTCGCTTCCAGGAAGAATCCCGTTGTTGGATCTGGCTGGCTCAGTCTTGCTTCTTTGTTTTGCTTCCTGGTTGTAAAGTGTGGTTTTGGTCATGTGATTGCTGTCTACTTGTCTGTCCATCCCTTCCGCTGATCCTTCCCAGTCTAGTCTGCTTGCTCTCATAAGAAGCACCAGCTGGGGCAGGGCGTAGTGGCTCATGTGTGTAATCCCAGCACTTTGGGAGGCCGTGGAGGATGGATCACCTGAGGTCAGGAGTTTTCAAGACCAGCCTGGCCAACAAGGTGAAACCCCATCCCTACTAAAAATAAAAAAATTAGCTGCGTGTGGTAGTGCATACCTGTTGTCCCAGCTACTCAGGAAGCTGAGGCAGGTGAATCACTTGAACCCGGGAGCGGAGTTTGCAGTGAGCCTAGATCGTGCCACTGCACTCCAGCCTGGGCGACAGAGTGACACTGCGTCTCAAAAAAAAAAAAAAAAAGAAGCACCAGATATCACTTCTGCCTCAGCTCTGTCTTTTCTATTACTCCTTGATCCACCCTGAACTTCTCACTTTCGCATCATGCCCGGTGCACTAGCAGAAGGAAGGAAACTAGTCCTCTCCGAGTGCCCATCATGTGCTTGGGATTACAAAACTGGCAGAGTAGTACAATAAAACCTTTGAAGTGGGTGTTAGTAACCCCAACATTAAGATAAAAAATAGAACAAAAAACCTCTCATGCTGAGAGAGGTTAAATAATTTTTCTATGGCCACACTTCTAGTAAGTACTGGAATTAACATTTGAGCCACATGTCTGACTCCAGAGCCTGGACTTTCTCTCCCAGGTCAGATTGGTCTGCCACAAACCCTCATTATTCCATCACTTTGGCCCCAGGGCGCCTGTTTCCACTGGAGACACCTTTGAAGTTCAGCCCCAGTAGCCAGCCTTCTCAGCCTGCAACAAGAGGTAACAGCAGCCTGGTGATGGCAGAGTCTGGCCTCCACAGGGAAGAAATTGTGAGCCTCCTTGAGACTGAGATAAGAAGAGATCAAAAATCAGCGACAGGAGCTAGAATGAGAAAGGCAGAGCCTATGTCCTTTGCTGCTTCTAATCCCCACATGATTTGTGCATGGGAAACAATAAATGCTTCTCCAATTAATGAAAACCCTAATTGTTGAGGTAATAGCTGTGGGGCTGACCAAAGGTGAATATGGGGATTTTCCCATTGTTTTTTTTTTTTTCAGTGTCCTTCCCTGAATCTGTGGCAATGGGGGACACAGAAACTCATGACGAGACCACTGCTCTTGGGAGGCGGTGTGCGGTGAGACCCCTTGTGTCTGCTGTTGTGTGCTATGTTGATACACAGAGAAGCTCGTGGGGAGAGAAAGGCACATAGGTTTGGAGAAAGGCAGGTTTGAATCCTGGCTTGAGCACTCACTGAGAGTGTGACTTTGGGTAAGTCATGGCATAGATCTGAGCCTCAGTTCCCTCATCTTTAAATTTTGATTAAGTAGCAGCTGTGTTTCAAAGGCTCTTGCATGAGGCATGTACGCATGTGCACACACGTGCTGACAAAGAGCAAGCCCTCAATAAATTGTAGCTATTATGTTTTTTCCAAGCAGATGTAGTCTCTGCCCTGTGGAAATGTGTGCTTTGAACCAGCTAATATTTACTCTGATTCCTTTTTGAAATGATAAATGGCAGAGATTGGGCAAGGTCAGTTTTATGTGCAGTAGGAGCTAGTGTGATCTAAGGCTTTGCTACTCAAAGCCTTCAGTAGCGTGGACCAGGGCATCAGCATCCCCGACGTAAGAAATCAGACTCTCGGGCCCTACCTCAGATTTCTGAACCAGAATCTGCATTTTAACAAGATCTCCAGGTAATTTGTATACACCATAAAGACGCAGGCAGAATCTTCAAAGCTTAGACCCACATCCTCAAACTGCAAAGGGGATACTTTTTAATTCACAGCTCAATGAGGAAATACTAATATTTTAATAATTTTCTCTTTTGGGCTGATATGTTTGCCATAGGGTGGGCTGAGAAGCATCAGTGGGTTCTCTTCCATCATCTGAAAGAAGTCTCTGCTGTGTGTGCAGTGCTCATCATGGATATGATAGAGATATGGGGATAGAAGCTCCCCAGTGGGATCTACTTTTGATCTCACTCTAACTGATTGCTTTTGGTAGCCTGTTCCTGGGGTGTGTGGACGGTGCCGCTGAGTCAGAGTGGGCTGGGAGTGGAGAAGAGTGTGTGTCTGCTGGTGGTGGCATCTGCAGTTGCAACCCGTGGCCTCCATGGAGCACAGTGCAATGGTTGCCATGGTAACTGCTATGCTTGGTCAGAGGTGACTGGCTGAGCTGCAGGAACTGGACCAATGGTCTCTCCCCAGTGCGCTCCTGTCGCTGACGCAGCAGTACAAGTGTGGCTTGGCCCCATCCTCATGAGAATTTGAGTGAGAGGCAGAAGTGAGCTTTGTTGCTTCTTGTATTGCTGTATGCCCTTCACTCTGGGGAAAACCAAGAAATCTAAGAAAAATGAAAAGAAATTAATATGAAATTGAAAGTGTTCTGTGCTGAGTATGATGAACTTGGAGCACATATTGTGCATAAAACTAAAGGCACAAAGGGAAGAACATTCTCCAGTTCTTGGTTTGGAACTAATCAAGATGAAAGCTCACAGGGAGCTGAGAGATCGCCTCCTCCAAGTATCTTATTTTACAGATGACAAGTCTGAAACCCAGAAAGTTTTAGTGACTTGCTCAAGATCCCATTGCCATGAGTAAACAAAACTCAGTTTATGATCTCTAGGTGTGTATGGCTTATGAAAGCTTAAGAGAAGACATGATTCTAGAGCTCAGGGTTTCTTATTCTTAATGCGGTGCTCTTTCTCCCAGAATGCACCACCTCTTTGGCTTATTATTCATGTTCTTTGAAGTCTCAGTTTCTTTCCGGCAGGAGAGAAAAATGCTGCCTGTCCTCTGCTTGCTGGCATTATGGTCCAGACGAAGAGTGTGGACGTTGGTGTCAGACTGACCTGGATTCCAGTTCTTGGTCTGATACCTCTAATAGTGGCTTTGGGTGAAGTTATTTTCCTTTTTTGAGTCTATGTCTATGAAATGGAAATAATAAAAATAGTAATAGTAATAACAGTAATACCTACCTCATAGAGTTATGGCGATTGTGTATGTAATGTGTCTGGCATAGTTGGTGTTCAATAAATGTCAGTTTTTGTTCCTGCCTTAACCTGGGAGTGGGAGAGTTTCTACTTCATATACTGGACCTAATTAATATGGAAATTTGTAATATTGAATGAAGTGCATATTAAATACATGTTATTAGTGTGCAATTTCAGACAACAGTGACATGATGAAGTGAGAGGCAAAAAGCAAATGGGTTGTAACCTCTAAACCTTCAGCAGTCTGTGGATCCTGTGTGACAATAGCTAGCACTTGAATCCACAATGATAAAGCTATACAAAAATGTACCAACAGCTTTGAGAGGTGTGAATAGAGTGTATTGAATTTGAGTCAAAGAGAATTATTCTACCATTATATAAAAGAACTAGCAGAGTCTCATTTAGAATATCATTTTCAATTCTTATCTTTTTGGTATAAAAAGGATATTGTAGCAATGGGGAAAGTAAAGTGAAAGCAATGAAAATGATTCAGGGACTTAGGAAACTTGGTGATATGGAAAAGCCAAGGATCTAGGCTTGTGTTGACTAAAAAAGAGAACATAAGGTGATGTTGTTGAGGCACAGGCAACCCTTTGGAGAACAGAAAGAATTGCTGCTACGTTTGTGCTTATGAGAGAAGGGATGTTGCAGCGGCAGGAGCTAACTTTTATGCAACTTACAAGCAAATTTTCAAATATTCTTTGGATTTGTATACCTAGTATATTAGTTTCTTAGGGCTGCCACAACTTAAGGTGCCACAACTTAAGGTAACTTGAAACAATAGCAATTTATTCTCTCATTGTTCTGGAGGCTAGAAGTCGGAATCAAGGTGTTGGTAGGGCCACAGTCTCTCCGAAGGCACTTGGGTAGACTCCTTCCTCACCTCTTTGCAACTTCTGGTGGCTGCTGGCAATCTTTGGTGTTCCTTGGCTTACAGTTGCATCACTCTAATCTATGCCTCCATCTTCACATGACCTTTTTTCCTGTGTCTGTCTCTGTGCTTCTCCTCATTTCTTGTAAGGACAGCAGTAATATTGGATTACGGGCCCACCCTACTGTAGTGTGACCTCATCTTAACTAGTTGCATTTGCAATAACCCTATTTCCAAATAATATCAGATCCCAAGCTTCTAGAGGTTATAACTAGAAAATATATTTTTGGAAGACACAATTCAACTCACAACACATAGAAACAATTAATAGAGCTGCCTATGGAAAATTACCCTCTGTTACCAGGGAGGTAGCCATGGAGGTTTCTGGGCAAAGGAATTTTTTTAGAACCTTATTTATTTGTTTTGGTAAGAAACGAAATGCTTTCCAAAGAAAATCAGGAACAGGGCAAGAATGTCCCGCATCATGATTCATTTTCAAATATAAGTTCTAGCTAATGCAATAAGACAGTAAAAGGAAATAAAAGGCATACAAATTGGGAAGGATAAATCAAACTGTCTTGGTTCACAGATAACATAATTATCTGTGGAAAAAAATCCAAAATAATTCACAAAAACACTCCTGAAACTAATAAGTGATTATAAGAAAGTCAAAGGATACAAGGCTAATATATAAAAGTCAATCACCTTCCTATATACCAGCAAAAAACAAATGGAATTTGAAATTTAAAACACAATACCATTTACATTACCACCCCAGAAAAGGAAACACATATATATTTAACAAAATGTGTACATGATCTAAATGAGGAAAACTACAAAACTCTGATAAAAAAAAAAAAAGAAGAACTAAATTAACGGATGTTAATTTCCATGTTCAAGGATAGGAAGACTCAATAGTATCAAGATGTCAGTTCTTCCCAACTTGATATATAGATTCAAGACAATTTCAATCAAAATCCCGGTAAGATATTTTACAGATATTGACAAAGTAATTCTGATGACAAACTAATTCTTATATGGAGAGCAAAAGGCCCAGAATAGCCAACTCAATACTAAAATAGAAGAACAAAGTTGAGGGACTGTCACTACCTGACTTCAAGACCTACTCTAAATTTGTGGTCAAAACAGTGTAGACTTCCTGTTTTAAAATGGTAGCATAGAAGCATATTAGCTGTAGTCCCCACCACAGAAAACCTAAAACAAATATATAGCACTGAGATTATCACTAGCAACATCTCAGAACTGAAATATGAAGAGAGAACTGTCCCCGGGGCCACAGAGAAGTGAAGAAAATCTGAGCAGACAGTAAGAAAATTGGATGTTCATAGACAAAATACCCCTCCCCTACTATGCCTGGCACAAAGCACATGAAACGTTTTCCAATTATACATTGTTCCTACACTGGAAAAAGTGAGATCAAGGTGGACAACAGCTTCTCCACCAACCTGGGTTCCCTGGCAGGAGATCTATCCCTGCTTCAAACCATGGGAAGCATCAGGAGTGACTGAAGGTAGAAATATCCCTGAGGACAGTCAGAGAAAAAAGCAGGGGATGGTACTGCTATCCCCAGCCCTGTAAAGTGGCCAACAGAGATGCCAAATCAGATGCCAGGGGACCTGTGGGACAAACCTCTCCCAGCATGGGAACCATGGGAACCATGCTGGAGGAGGTTTGTCCCACATGTCCCCTAGGCATAAAACTCTAGCCAGCCTTTCCACATTACCAAGATATCCTCTTTAAGACCTCCCCATTCAGAGCAGGCAGTACTCTGTTTACTAGAACCAAGGCAAACTTGAGCTTAAGGTGGCATCTAGTGCTGAAAACGAGGCAACAATCTAGCGGGGGGAAACCAACAAAAGAGAAAATCAACAGGTAAATTACAAAGAATCCCTAAGCAAACACATCAAATTAATCCCAAAATGGTCCAGATAGAGAAAATTGGAATAAATAGCCAATTATTCAATGCAAAGATATAGACATACATTCAGAAGAAACAACAGCACACAGGGAACCATACCTCCCCAAAGGGACAAAGCAAGGAACCAGTGACTGACCCTAATGAGATAGCAATATGTGAACTCTCTGATCAAGGATTCAAAATAGTAGTTTTAAGGAAACTCAGTAATTTCCAAGATAATACAGAAAATCAATTAAACATTTTATCAGAGAAGTTTAATGAAGAAGTTGAAATAATAAAAACAGAAATCTTAGAACTGATAAATACATTTTACTAAATTGAAAAATTCATTAGAGGCTTTCAATACACTCAATAGTAGAATGGATTAAGCAGAGGAAAGAATTAGTGAGTTCAAAGACAGACTACTTGAAATAGACATTAGAGGAAAAAAGAAAAAAGAATGAAAAAGAATGAGAATTGCCTAAAAGATATATAAAATTACCTCAAAAGACCAAATCTAAGAATTGTTGGTGTTTGAGAGGGGATGAGTAAAAGAATTACAAAGCTTATTCAAAAATATAAGAACAAAAAATTTCCAAAACTTGAGAAAGAGAAATATCTAGGTACAGGAAGGTCAGAGAACACCAAAAGATTCAACATAAATAAGACTACCCCAAGGCATATAGTAACCCAGTTCTCAAAGCTTAGGGACAAAGAAAAGATCCTAAAAGCAACAAGAAAAAAGAATCACATATAAAGAAGCTCCAGTTCGTCTGGTGACAGACTTCTCAATGAAAATTATACAGGCCAGGAGGGAGTGGGATGACATTTTTAAAATGTGAAAAGAAAAAACTGTCATCCAGGAATATTGTGTATAGCAAAGATATCCTTCAAATATGAAGGAGAAAGTCTTTCCTAGACAAACAGTAGCTCAGAGAATTTACTACCATCAGACTCACCTTACAAGAAATGTTAAAAGGAGTTCCTCAATATGAAAAAACCCCACTAATGTGCAACAAGAAAACATTTGAAAGTATAAAACCCACTGATAAAATTAAGTACATGGAAAAACTCAGAACACTCTAATATTCTAATTGTAGCATGCAATCCACTCATAACTATATTATGAAGCCCCAAAGGCAAGTCTGTCAAAAAATAGCTAAAACAATGTGTTAAGAAATAGGAAGTATAAAATATACAAATTGAGGCAGCATAAAGTCAAAATGTTGAGAGAGGGAGTTAAAGTGTAGAGGGGTCTTTTTTATTTTTCTTTGTTTCTATTCTTTTATTTATGGTCTAAGAGAAGTTGTCGTCTCTTTAAAGTAACTTGTCATATCTATAGGATATTTTTGTGAGCTTTATGATAAGCGTGATGCAAAAACCTATAATAAATTTAGTAAAAATAAAAAGCAACAAGTTAAAGCATTCTACTAGAGTAAATCACTTAAGCACAAAAAAGACAACAAGAATGGAAGATAAGAGTCACAAAACAACCAGAAAACAAGCAACAAAAAGGCAACAGTAAGTCCTTCCTTATCAATAATAACACTGAATGGAAACAGACTCAATTCTCCAGTAAAAAGGCATAGAGTGGTTGAATAAATAAAAAATAAGACCCAACTATATGCTATCTACAAGAAACCCACTTCACCTGTAAAGACACATAGACTGAAAGTGACAGGGTTAAGAGAGATATTCCATAGAAGTGAAACCAAAAAAAGGGCAGGAGTAGCTATATGTACATCAGATAAAATAGACTGCAAATCAGACATGTAATGAAGAGACAAAGGAGGTCACTATGTAATGACAAAGTGGTGAATTTAGCAAGAGGATATAACTATTATAAGCATATATGTACTCAACACCAGAACTCCCAAGTGTGTAGAGGAAACGTTAATAGATCTAAAGGGGAAGATAGACTGCAATACAATAATAGTAAGGGACTTCAACACCCTACTCTCAGTAATGGAAAGATCACCTAGAGAGAAAATCAACAATGAAACATTGGAATTAAACTATAAATAGGCCTAACTGATACTTAGAGAACTTGTCACCCAACTGCTGCAGGATACACATTGTTTTCCTCAACACATGCAACATTTTCAGAATAGACCATATCTTAGGCCGCAAAACAAGTCTCAACAAATTCAAAACAGAAGAAATCATATCAAGTAGCTTTTCTGACCACAATACAATAAAACTAGAAATCAATAACTAGAGGAACCTCAGAAAATATAAAACACATGAAAACTAAACAACAGGCTTCTAAATAACCAATGAATCATTGAAGAAATTAAAAAGGAACTTAAAAATTTCATGAAACAAATGAAAATGGAAATACAACGTACCAAAATCTGTAAGATACAGCAAAAGCACTACTACAAGGGAAATTTATAGCAATAGAAACATATCAAAAAAGTAGAAAGACTTCAAATAAACGAGCTAACAGTTCACCTCAAGGAACTAAAAAAGCAAGAATAAAGCAAACCCAAAATTAGTGGAAGAAAAGAGATAATAAAGATGAGAGTAGAAACAAATGAAATTTAGGCCAGAAAACACTACAGAACATCAATGAAGTTAAAAGTTGGTTTTTGAAAAGATAAAATTAACAAAGTCTTTGTTAGACTAAGAATAAAAGACAGAAGACTCAAATAAATAAAATCGGAAATGAGGAATAAGACATAGCAATTGAGACCACAGAAATAAAAATTAGAGACTATTACAAACAACTATATGCTGACAAATTGAAAGTCCTGGAAAAAATAGATAAATTCCTAGACACGTACAGCCGATTGAACCATGATGAAATAGAAAATCTCAACAAACCAATAATGAGCAATGAGATCTAAGCCATAATAAAAAAATCTCCCATGAGCGAAAAGCCCAGGACCTGATGGCTTCACTTTTGAATTTTACCAAACATTTAAAGCACTGATACCAATTCTATTTGAAGTCTTCAAAAAAAAAAAAAAAAAAAAAAAAAAAAAAATGAAGAGGAGGAAACACTTACAAACTCTTTTTATAAGGGCAGCATTTTCCTGATACCAAAATTAAATGAGGAACAACAACAACAAAAAAGCAAACCATAGGCCAATATCACTGATGAACATAGATGCAAAAATCCTCGACAAAATACCAGCAAACCAAATTTAACAACACGTTAAAAAGATCATTCACCATGATCAAATGTGATTCATTCCAGGGATGCAAGGATAGTTCAACATTCACAAATTAATAAATGTGATACATCACATTAACAGAACCAAGAACAAAAACCATAGTATTATTTCAACAGATTCCCAAAACACTCCCTAAAACTCAACATGCTTTTATGACAAAAACCTTCAACAAACTGGATATTGAAGGAACATATCTCAAAAATAAAGGCCATATATGACAAACCCACAGTTAACATTGTACTGAACAGGACAAAATTGAAAGCTTTTTAGCTAAGATCTGAAACAAGATAAAGATGCCTGCTTTCATTACTTTTATTCAACATAATTCTGGAAGTACTAGCAAGAGAAAGAAAGAAAATCTAAATTGGAAATGAAGAAGTTAAATTAGTCTTGTTCGCAGGCAACATTGTCTTATACTTAGAAAAAACTGAAGACTTCACCAAAAGCGATAGGAACTGATAAACAAATTCAGTAAATTTGCAGGATACAAAGCCAACATACAAAAATTGGTGTCATTTATCTATGCCAACAGCGAACAATCTGAAAAAATATCAAGAAAGCAATTCCATTTACAGTAGCTACAAAGAATATAAAATACCAAGGAATCAATTTAAACAAAGAAGTGAAAAATTTATATAAAGAAAAGTATAAAACACTGATGAAAGAAATTGAAGAGGATACAAAAAATAGGTATTCCATGCTCATGGGATTGAAAGAATTAATGTTGTTAAGATGATAATACTACTCAAATCAATTTACAGATTCAATGCAATCTCTATCAAAATACCAATGACAGTTTGACAGAAACAGAAAAAAAATCCTAAAATTTGTATGAACCACAAACGATCCTAAATAGACAAAGCAATCTCCAGAAAAAAGAACAAAGGTGGTGGCATCACTTTACCTGACTTCAAAATATACTATAAAGCTTATGGTAACAAAATCAACACAGTACTGGCATAAAAATAGACCCATAGGCTAAACTGATGGAACAGAATAGAAAACTCAGATATAAACTTATGCATTTTTAGCCAATTAATTTTTGACAAAGGTGCTAAGAACATATAATGAGGAAAGGACAGTTTCTTCAATAAATGGTGCTGGGAAAATTGAATAACCATGTACAGAAGAATGAAATGAGACCCCTATCTTTCACCATATATAAAAATTAGATAAAAATTAGGAAAAAATTTAAGTCCTGAAACTATGAAACTACTGAAAGAAAATCTTGAGGAAACACTCCAGGAGATTGGCCTAGGCAAAGATTTTTTTGTGTAAGACCTCAGAAGCACTGGCAATCAAAGCAAAAATAGACAAATGGGATTACATCAAGATAAAAAGCTTCTGCACAGCAAAGAAGTGAGAAAAGCAACCCAAAGAATGGGGGAAAAATATCGGCAAACTATCCATCTGACAAGCGATTAGTAACCAGAATATATAAGGAGTGCAAACCACTCACTAGCAAAAAACCCAAATAAACCAGTTAAAAAATGGGCAAAAGATCTGAAGAAAGGCCGGGCGCGGTGGCTCAAGCCTGTAATCCCAGCACTTTGGGAGGCCGAGACGGGCGGATCATGAGGTCAGGAGATCGAGACCATCCTGGCTAACACGGTGAAACCCCGTCTCTACTAAAAATACAAAAACTAGCCGGGCGAGGTGGCGGGCGCCTGTAGTCCCAGCTACTCAGGAGGCTGAGGCAGGAGAATGGCATAAACCCGGGAGGCGGAGCTTGCAGTGAGCTGAGATCCGGCCACTGCACTCCAGTCCGGGCGACAGAGCGAGACTCCGCCTCAAAAAAAAAAAAAAAAAAAAAAAAAGATCTGAAGAAACATTTCTCAAAAGAAGATATATGAATGGCCAACAGGAATATAAAAGAAGTGCTCAACATCACTAATCACCAGAGAAATGCAAAACAAAACCACAATGAGATATCACCTCACCCTAGTTAAAATGACTTTTGTGAAAGTGACAGGGAATAATGAATTCTGGTGAAGATGTGGACAAAGAGGAACCCTTGTACAGTGTTGGTGAGAATGTAAGTGAGGATAGCCACTATGTAAAACCGTATAGAGTTTCCTCAAAAAACTAAAAAGAGAACTACCATGTAATCCAGTAATTCCACTACTGACTTATATACTCAAAAGAAATCAATATATTGAAGAGATATCTGTACTCCCATTTTCATTACAGCACTATTCACAATAGCTAAGGTATGGAATCAACTGAAGTGCCCATCAATGGATGAATAGATAAATAATATGTGACATAGATACACAATGGAATGTTATTCATCCATAAAAAAGAATGAAATCTTATTATTTGCAGCAACACGGATGGAACTGTAGGTCATTATGTTAAATGAAATAAGCCAAGCACAGAAAGACAGGTATCACATGTTCTCACTCATATGCGGGAGCGAAGAAGTAGACTTCATAAAGACAGAGTAATTTGGTGGTTACCAGAGGCTTGGAAGGGTAGGGAGGTGGGGAGTATGAAGAGAGGTTGATGAATGATTACAAATGTACAGTTTGATAGAAGAAATAAGGCCTAGTGTTAGATAAATCAGTTGGGTGACTCTGGTTTACAATAATCTACTGTATATTTCAGAACAGCTAGGAAAGAGTAATTTGAATGTTTCTAGCTTAAAGAAAAGGTAAATATTTAAGGTGGTGGATATTCCAATTACATTTATTGAATCTTTACAAATTATGAATTTATTAAGTTATTACATGTACCTTGAAAATATATACATCTATTATGTATCAATGAAAACATTTTTGAAAAGACAATGTAGTATTGGTAAAAGAATAGACAGATGGATTAATGAAACAGACTAGAAAGCCTAGAAATATACGTAAATGTTGTTAATTGATCTTTGACTAAGAAACGAAGGCAACTGAATGGAGCAAGATAATCTTTTAAACTAAAAGTGCCGCAACAATTAGACATCCATATGCAAAAAAAAAAAAAAAAAAAAAAGGGAAAGAATCTAGACACAAACATAGACCTTGCTCCCTTCACCAAAATTAACCCAAGTGGATCATAGACCTAAACATGAAATGCAAAACTGTGAAACTCCTATAAAGTAACATAGCAGAAAATCGAGGTGACCTTGCATATGGCAATGACTTTTTAGATGCAACACCAAAAGCAGGATCTCTGAGAGAAATCATTGATAGGTTTGACTTCATTAAAAACTTTTGCTCTATAAAATTTACTGTCCAAAGGCTCAGACAAACCACAGACAGCAAGAAAATATTTGCAAAAGACATGTCTGATAAAGGAGTGTTATCCAAAACATACAAAGAACTCTAAAACTCAGCAATAGGAAAACAAACAATCTGACTGAAAAATGAGGCAAATACTTGAACAGACACCTCACCAAAGAAGATATACAGATGGAAAATAAGCATATGAAAAGATGCTCAACATCATATGTCATTAGAGAATTTCGAATTAAAACGAGATACCACTGCACACCGATTAAAATGGCCAAAATCCAGAACACGGACACCACCAAATACTGACAAGGGTGTGGAACAAAGCGAAGCCTCATTCATTGCTGGTGGGAATGCAAAATGGTACAGCCACTTGGGAGGACACTTTAGCGGTTTTCTACAAAACTAAACGTGGTCTTAGCATATGATCTAGCAATTGTGCTTCTTGGTATTTACCCAAATTAGTTGAAAAGTTATAGCCACCCAAAACCCTACACACAGATGACTATAGTAGCTCTTTTTGTAACTGCCAAAACTTGAAAACAACCCAAGATGTCCTTCAGTAGGTGAATGGATAAACTGTGGTATATGCAGACAATGGAATATTATCTAGTGCTGAAAGGAAATGTGCTATCAAGTCATGAAAAGACATGTAGGAAACTTAAAAGCATGTTACTAAGTGAAAAGAAGCTAATCTGAAAAGACTACACATTGTGTGATTCTAACTATGTGGCAATCTAGCAAAGGCAAAAGAATGAAGACAGGAAAAAGCTAAGTGGTTTACAGGGGTTGGTGGAGAGGGAAAGATGAACAGGCAGAGCACAGATGTTTTTAGGGCAGTGAAACCATCCTGTATGATACTGCAGTGTTGGGAACATGTCACTCTATGTTCGTTAAAACTCATAGAACGTATACCACCAAAAATGAGCCCTAATGTAAACTATAGGCTTTGAATAATAATAATGCATTAATGTAGATTCATTCATTGTACCAGATGTATCATTCTAGCAGGAGATGTTTGGTAATAGGGGAGACTGGGTATATATGGGGACAGGGAATATATATGAATTTCTGTACATTCTGCTCAATATTGTGTGAACCTAAAACTGGTCTAAAAAATAAAGTCTTTAAATTTTTAAAATGTTTCATTTAAAAATTTAGATTTTTAAAATGTTTCATTTAAAGAAGTATTGTGGTAAAACCCACAAAATATAAAATATACCATCTTAACCATTTTTAAGTGTACAATACAGTAGTGTGAAGTATATGTAAAACCATAAGGTTTTTTAGGGCTACATGGTAGATCATGTTGGAGAAGACTCTGACTATGTAATGGTGAAGCACCAAAAAGAAGTACAAGAAACCAACAAACTTGAACAGTATCAGGCAGTGATACCTTATTTTGGGGTGAATATTCTGAAAATTGGAGATTGGGCAAGAAAGCACACTCCTCTAGAGATTAAAAGGGAAAAGTTGGCAAATACAGAAGTTGAAACACTTTGAACAGAGCGCAGAGGTGCAGACCTTTGGCTGTGATGCCTTAGTAGCCTAGAGCTGAAAGCAGGGAGAGTTTTTGGAAGCATTCTCTGATGCTCCAGAGGCCTTCCCTCTGAGGTTGGGGCCTCTCCCGTGCCACAGGGACAAGCAGGTGTGGCATGAAGGAAGGCAGGAGCAGGGAAGGGGACATCCTGACCGGGTTGGCGATAGGAGATGGGGCTGCAGAATTTTCCTTTGGCAAAAGAACTCCTCCTCCCCTCAGCTGGGCTGTCAGGGGAAAGGAAGAGGGCAAAGGAGAGTCACCAAGATAGGAACTGCTGCTTGTCCCCACTCAACTCTCCTTTCCACTACATAAGAAACCTGGAAGAACGAGAGAGAGAGACAGAGAGAGAGAGAGAGAGAGAGAGAGAGAGAGAGAGAGAGACCACGTCTCTGACTCCACTACCTCTGTTCTTTCATGTGTGTTTGATATGGTTATGCTTTGTGTCCCCACCCAAATCTCATCTGGAATTGTAATCCCTAGGTGTTGAGGGAGGGACCTGGTGGGAGGTGATTGGATCATGGAGGGTGGTTCCCCCATGCTGTTCTCATGATAGTGAGTGAGTGATCATGAGATCTGGTGGTTTTATAAGTGTCTGGTAGTTCCTTTCTTGCTCCCTCTTCTCCCTCCTGCTGCCTTGTGAAGAAAGTCTTTGTTTCTCCTTAGTCTTCTGCCATGATTGTAACTTTCCTGAGGCTTCCCCAGCTATGTGAAACTGTGAGTCAATTAAACCTCTTTCCTTTATAAATTACCCAGTCTCAGGTAGGTCTTTATAGCAGTGTGAGAACAGACTAATTAGTCATCATAGGTGACTTTTGGGAGGTGACAATGATTACTGCACTGTGCTTTGTGCTGGGATGCAGTGGTGAGGAGCAGCCTTTCAGAGGGGCACCACAGGGTCCAGGAGTAACTGCCTTAATAGAAGAGGGCTCAGCATGCTGGGAAAGCCCCAGAAGGGGGACTGCAGGGGCACAGTTTCCTGGGGAAGGAGGCACTGTCCATGATGAGTCCTGTGGCATGAGTGGGATGCCAGTGGAGGGGGAGAGCCAGTGTGCAGCCTGTTGTGAGCAGTAAGGTATAGGGCAGGAGGAGGCCTGGGCTGCCTCTCAGAAGGGTAGAGCTCCATGCTCTATCTATCTAGAGGGGGATGATGCAAAATGTCCACAGAATGACTTTGGTTTATTTTTATTTTTATTTTTATTTTTTTAAATAAAAGTGGTTCTAGTATATTATCTAATGGTAGAGAAACTCCTACCAGGGTTTTTGAATTGGGTCTAACAAAGAGCTCAAGTTGTAATTGAGAACACATGAATCTGTCTGAAGGCAAAGAAAGAAAAAGCCCCTTAACATCCATAGTACAGAAACCTTCCAGCTTTGAGCCTCATCTGAACTTTTCCAGCTCCCATGTACCCTTACTTCACTGTGTGTTCTTTGCTTCCCTCTGTTCTCTGGGTCCAAAGCCAGCCCTGCATTTCCTGTCACGGGAATCCACTCTTCCTTCACCATTTGAACAGCTCGTAGAAGGAGAGGTGGAATCTTTCATGCCAATAATTTAAAATTCCTTCACCGAGTGAGGTGGGGGTTGCCCAATCGAGTCTCTCCCTCTCTCCTCCTCCTGCCTCTCTCTTCCCATCAGTTTTGTGGCACCAGTAGTTTGAGTTCCTGAGTGCCCCGCCAATAACACTTGCTTGCACATCTCTCAAAGTTCATGTACAAAGTGTGCTGGCAGTGTCTTTCAAAATCCTAACTGGGAAGGGGTTGCCAGGACTGCAAATGAATCTTTCCTACATGTGGCTGAGGGCTAACCTCACTTTCAGAGGCAGCCTGAAGCCAAGATAACTCTTGGCTGCCCAGAGCGAGATTTCTCAGTGTGTTGTTGACAGTGAACACATCAGCGCACAGCACTTGCTGACATCGAGGATGCAAATGTAGGAAAAGGAAGGCCAGGAGGCTGCTGACTGGGGAGCTCAGAGCAGGCCAGATGATTGTGCAGCCTAGTGAAGTATGTTTACGTGGATAATTAATACTGGAGAAACAGTACGGCCACAGAGAGTCTCCCATGAGAGAGCACTGTCAGTTGCCTTATCATTTATTCTTTTCTAACCAAATTGATGGGCCAGTCCGCTGCCTTTCTGGACCCACATGGATGATGAAACTGCAAACAAGTTTCATTTAAATAATGGGCAAATCTTCTAATTAGTCAGAGCTTAATCCTCACGCCGTAAAAATGGCAAACTGCTCTTACCACTACCTTTGTTTGTTGAAAAGATAAAATGGGGGGAGTGAGAACCAAATAAAAACATTGAAAAAAATTTAGAAAAACAGATTTGATTGTACATTAATCTAGGAGGAGCTTTACAAAGTCAATAATTGTCATAAAGATTCATTGGTCAACATATAAGGCCTAATTTTTTATGTGTATATGGAGAGAGAGAGAGAGAGAGAGAGAGAGATATCTCTATATCTATCTATCTATCTATCTATCTATCTATCTATCTATCTAGAGAGATGGTTTTATTCTTAGAATATATACATGAGTTTTCTGACTATTGGGATATTTTGATTTCTCTGTAAAACCAAACAGGAGTTCTCAGGAAAGGAGGAGCTGTGGTTTACATACATAAGTAGGCATTTAGAAATAAGCACATTAAAATGAATGTATCATCTATATGTTTTAGTGTTTCTGCTACTGATGAAATTGAATGAATCCTCTACTGGATAACTATTTGAATTCTTGTTTAGAAATCATTCCTAAATATGGCCGGGCACAGTGGCTCACGCCTGCAATCCCAGCACTTTGGGAGGTGAGGCGGGTAGATCACGAGGTCAAGAGATCGAGCCCACCCTGGCCAACACGGTGAAACCTCGTCTCTACTGAAAAATACAAAATTAGCCGGGCGTGGTGGTGCATGCCTGTAATCCCAGCTACTTGGGAGGCTGAGGCAGGAGAATCGCTTGAACCCAGGAGGTGGAGACTGCAGTGAACCAAGATGGCGCTACTGCACTCCAGGCTGTCCAGGCTGGCGACAGAGTGAGACTTTATCTCAATAAATAAAATAAAATAAAATAAAATAAAATAAAATAATTCCTAAATATGTAAGAACAAATCAAATTCAGCATGTTCATTCATTATTCTGTCACCTACCCAGCTAGCAATTATTGAACACCTGGTGTGTTGCAGGCCATCTTCAAGAAATTTAGCTACATGTAAAAAATGCCTGTCCTCAAGGAGACTGTTGTGTAAATAAGTGATTGTCATACATGAATTATCTCAAGTCTCTAATATACTGTGTCTCATGTGATCTCCTTAAAGTGCAAATTCCAAGTTAGGAGGTCTGGAGTCGTGCTTAAGCTTCCATCGCCCTAGCATGCTTACAAGCAATGCTGGGGCCCATTCTCGGAGGACAAAGTCCCAGCAAAAGTTGCTATAGGAGAAGGGAAAGAAGAAATGTACTTTGGTGGTGGGGAAGGGGCTAGGCTGGGCTGGTACCAGGAAGTGGCTCCTGGAAGAGCAGAGAGGTGGGTGGTGAACAGGAACAAGACTCGTTGGGATTCTCTTGGGAAGCAGTATGTGTCCACACCTTCCAGCCTCAGTCCTAGGGGTTAAAGACAGCTCTGTGTTTGGAAAATTCAGTTATCTTGAGATGGCTGGAGGGCAACTTCCTGGGTTATCAGTTCAACACACCAATATATTCACTCCCCTCCTCTGTCTGTCTCCCCGACCCAGACTGCCCACATACATACACTTATTTTCTTGAGGTAGTTGGAATTGATTTCCAGGCTCCTGAAAAGTGGGTATATTTGGGTAATCTCAAGCCATGAGGCCAGCAAGAGGTCTGAGGCTACAAAAAGTGTTGTGTGTCTTGCTGAGAGGACTGAATTGATCTTAACAGTAATAGAAAGCTTTGAAGAATTTTAAGTAGCTGAAACAACTGGTGTTTTGCGTGTGTGCATTTTCACCTTCAAACCCAAATGAGGAAACAGTTCCACTTGTGTTTCACTTGGATTTGATATTGAAGTTTATTGATCCATTTAGAGGGAAAGGGTTAACGGAAGAAGGCGGGTGATCCTGGCCAAATATAGACCAAGCCACACCATACAATTAGGGTCATTGCATCTCTGCTCTTAATCTCATTTTCCTTCTTGTGAAATCTGTTTTGTTTGAAACTTCCATCTGAAAGCCTCCACCTTTGATGTGCCTTCATCCAAAGCCTCCACACAGGGCGTCTTGTCTCTGAGTCCTGCTTGTTCCCCTCTAGGGTACACTGGGTCAGTGTAAATTTTCCTCAAATACTGTGTTTTCTGAAAAATCCATTTACTCTCCTGGCCCGATCTCTGAGTGACTTCTTTCTGTTTAATATTCTTAACCCAGCCTCTCAGCCAGGCACTCCAAGTGTTCATTAAACTTCTCTTCCACTTCCCCATCTCCAGCATCATCTCTCAATACTCTGGGACCTTTCCACTCCAACTCAGCTGTTTCACTTGACTGTCCCTCCCATGTCTTGCCAGACCCTGCTTTAATTTCCTTCCTTCTCTTCCATTCCCTATTGTAACTTCTGCTGCCAGCAAATGTCTATGGAAAGCCTGCCATGTGGTGAGATGGCCTGCAAGGTATTTTACATTCATGATCACGTTAGTCCTCATGGTCATCCCATGGAGTCAGTACTATCACGTTGCTTATTTTACATCCAGGGAAACTGAGGCATAGAGTGGTAATATTACTCACCCAAAGTCATAAGACTACACATCAAAAGGTGACAGAATCTGAATTCAAATTTAGGTCGCTGGCTCTCCAGAGCTGGTGTTTCTTAACCACCAACCATTCTCCTCTCTTCTATGTCGGGCTCCGCCTTTACTTACACAGTAATTTTTATATGAAAGATCTTTCTCTTCTTCGTTTAATCTTTGTCCCCTTTGTTTAATCTTTGAAGCCCCTTCAAAATTTGGCTTCCAAGAGGCTTTCTTATCTAACAACATCTCATTCTGATCCTTCTTACATTCTGTATCCCTCTGCTCTCTCCAGCCTTGTACCCCAGCCTGCATTGCTCCGTAGCTGTCCCCGGTTGTTTTATTGCCATGTCTTATCTTGTCACCTCTACTATGCCTTTGACTGTTTTTATACACACACACACTGCTTAGATTGATATGTGTCCAATACTTGTCAAATAAACGCTCTTGACGCTGATACTTCCTCTTATGCATTCATGGTGGGAAGGTTGGGGGAAAGCAAAACCTGTCTACAAAATTCATATATTTCATATATATATCTCATCCATCTAGATGTGCACTGGGTGAGTTGGTCCTCCAACTGATCCACAGGCCCTTGGAGGTCTCCAAGACCACTTAAGGGGGAGGGGTCTGGAGGCAAAACTATTTTCATAATAACATTAGATGTCATTTACCCTTTTCATTTTTTTGACATTTCTACTGATGGCACAAAAGCAATGATGGGACAGAACCGCAGGAGCCTTTGTCTGAATTCGGAAGTGGCCTCAAGCTGTGGGAGTATTCACGGTATTCGTACCAGCGAGCACCCACAGTAACAAAACTTTAAAAAAGACAATGCCAGCTTCACTTAAGGATGTCCCTGATAAAGCAGTGATATAATTAATTTTATTACACCTCTGACCTTGAGTAGACATCTTTTTAATATTATGTGTGAAAAAGTGGGAAGCGCACATAAAACATTTCTGCCGCACTGTGCGGTACAGTGGCTGCCTGGATGCAACGCACTGTGTGATTGAGTTGTGAGCTGAACTAGTTGCTTTTTTCATGAAACACTATTTTTTACTTGAAAATGTCTGACAGACAAACTGGTTATTCAGACTTGGGTATTGGCAGACATTTTCTTTTAAAAATGAATGAAGGGAGCCTGTCACTTCTAGGAAAACAACTGACAGTATTTGTTGCCAATGATAAAATCTGAGCTTTCAAGCAAAAATTAGAATTTTGGAAAACTTGTATCTGCCACTACAAGCTTGACAGGTTCTCAATACTTAAAGGCTTTTTTGATGAGGTTGTCGGTGATATTAATGCACATTGGTTTTTTTTTTGATATTGTGTAATGTCCACAATTATGTATATATGTCAATTATGTACATATGTAACATATGTCAACAATGAAAAGATTTGTATAAATTAATGAAGAGATATTTTCAAAATATGCATGAGTAAAAGATCCATTCAAAGGGAAGAATAGACAAATGGACTTAAAGTAGGAAAAAATTCATCAACATAGCTTCAGATTCCGTATCACAACTAACCTTATAAAACTACCACTTGTTGACTTTTGGCATAGTATCGAAGAACATTCACAATTATCTGAAAAGGCTAAAATATTCTGCCCTTTCCCAATTACATATCCGTGTCAAATTGTATTTTATTCATGCGCATCCATGAAAATAGATATCTCAACAGATCAAATGCAGAAACAGAAATGAGAATTCGGCTGCATTCTACTAAGTAGATATTAAAGAGATCGGAAAAATTGTTACACAAGGAAGTTCTTATCACTATTTTCTATTCTAGAAAATAGCTATTTTGGCCGGGCGCGGTGGCTCAAGCCTGTAATCCCAGCACTTTGGGAGGCCGAGATGGGTGGATCATTAGGTCAGGAGATCGAGACCATCCTGGCTAACCCGGTGAAACCCCGTCTCTACTAAAAATACAAAAAACTAGCTGGGCGAGGTGGTGGGTGCCTGTAGTCCCAGCTACTCGGGAGGCTGAGGCAGGAGAATGGCGTAAACCCGGGAGGCGGAGCTTGCAGTGAGCTGAGATCCGGCCACTGCACTCCAGCCTGGGCGACAGAGTGAGACTCTGCCTCAGAAAAAAAAAAAAAAAAAAAAAAAATAGCTATTTTATAAGATTATGTTATTTATGGCAATCTGCAATAGACTATTGTTTTTAAAAAATGAAGTAAAAATATTTTAAAATTTATTCACTTAAATTTCTAATATGTGAAAAGTCAACGGAAATAATCCACATGAACAAAAGTTCTTTGAGGTCCTCAGTAATTTTTTAAGAGTCTGAAAGGGTCCTGAAACCACAAATTTTGAGAACCATTGTACACAGATGTGGAGATCGAGTTGGGAAAGGATAAATGTGATTGCTTTCTCTATCTTCCACTTGTGAACAAATGTCATCAACTTTACCTAGTTGCTCAAGCCCAAAGCCTAGAAATCATCCACTATCCTTTCTCTATCCCTCATTCCTCACAATAAATTACCCAGTTCTGTTGGCTCCACTTTCTAAATATAATTTTAAAAATGCATCCACTTCTCACCACCCCCGTTTCTACTGCCACCATCATGGTCTAGGTCACATAAGGAAGGTTGCCGAAGTAGCCTTCAATTTTTTCATGCCACCCTGTCTCCAAGCCCTAGAGTAGTTTTGTCCTATGATGACTCTGAGCTTGGCTATGTGACTTGCTTTGGCCAATGGGCTGATAGCTAGCATGACAAGGAGAGACTTGACAATCACTAGTTTTGGGGACTTGCTCTCTCTAACTGCTTTTGGAGCCCAGCGATCAACACAATATGAACCCACTTAGATGATAGGAGACATGAGGCTCAGTGTCCCTCATCACTTCCTCAGCTTGGTGACTGGCAGTTGACTATAGATAGATGAGTGAGCTCCACTGAGATCAGTGGAAGACACACCCAGCTGCACCCAGCCCATGTTGCTGACTCCAGGAATTATGAGCTAAAATACAGTAGTACTTTAAGCCTGTACGTTTTGGAAGCAGTTTTTCAAGAAGCAAGCGCTAATTGATACACCACCATCATTCCAGGTATGGGTTACTACAATGCCCTCTTCACTATCTCCCACCTTCCAATTCTCTTCCTCCCTCTTCTGGTTTCTCCTTCATACTGTAGCCCAAAAGATCTTTTAAAACATCAATTCCATCATGTTAACCTCACTAGACAACAGCCTTCAGTGTCCCTGCACTGCATGTAGAGTGAAGGCCAAGCTCCACAACTTGATGTGGCTTGCCAGACACACACTGGTCTGGTCCTTGATGATCTTTTGGTGAGCTCATCTATGTCATGCAGTCTTACACTCTGCCATGTAGCCACCTTTTCTGCTTTAAGCATGGCCACTTCTTTCTCACTCAGGAATATGCACTTGCTGTTCTCTTTGCCTGGCTTGCCTTCCCTCTGGCGCTTTGCCTGGCTGGCTTGTTTTCTTTTTCTAGTCCCCAGACCAAAATGTCCCCCCTCTCTGTAATGCCTTCCCTGACCACGTTATCTAAGTACTGTTCCAGCTCTTCCCTTACAAACAGCTCATAGATTCATCTAGCATTTATCTCCTATTTGTTGACAGACAGTTTGTCTTCTTTGTGCACTGGTATGTTTCTAGTTCCAAGACCAAGGCTTGGCTAATAGTAGAAGTTCAGTAAATACTCAACAGATGAGTAGGGAAAGAGGACTGAATCTCTCAGGGCTAGTCTTATGGGTGGCTGCATTAAGGGCATAATTTGAAGACTGGTCCCTGCCTCCAACTCCCCTTGCCATGCTGACACAATGAAACACAGTGGAATATAGTACAGTGCTCTCTAAACTTAGCTGAACACAAGAATCACTCATATTCATAGAATACAGAGCTTGGGTCCTATGGAATTAGACTCTCTAGGGGAGCTGCCTGGAAATCTACATTTAAGTCAATATCCCAAGTAATTATTGTAGTTAGCAGGTAGCGGAGCCACTGCAGAGGTGGGAAGAGCACAGGCTTGGAATCAGACAGCGTCAATTTCAGTTCTGTCCTGGGTCTTACTGGTGGAGTCACCTTATTCTCTTCTTCCCTCCTGCCCTGCTCAATCATTCACCCTCTCTCATTCATTTATTTAATAAATCTTGATTGAACACCTACTATGTTTACATATTTACATATAGCTTTTGGCCATGGGAATGCAGTAATTAGCAAGATCCATAAGGTACCTGCTCCATAGGGCTTAGCTAGTGGGGGGACAAATAAATGAACAAAGTAATTTCAAATAAGATAAATGCCTCTTATGGGGTGAAAGTGAGAAATACATCAGGGTGATAGGATAGGTACTAGAAGGCTCTTTCAGATTGGGGGGTCAGGAAAGACATCTCTGAGGAGGTTACCTTTGTGTTGAGACCTAGTGAGAAGGATGCAACCTACAGATGATGTTCCTGGCAGAGGCAACAGAGAGTGCAAAGGTGTGAGTCTCAATTCCTTCATCTGTAAAAGAGTACTAACCAAGTCATGTTGTTGGATTATTAAAGGGTGTTAGATGATAAAGTATTCACAGTGCCTGATACTCGGCAGCTACCCAGCAGATATTATTTTTCTTCTTGCCTGGAGGTAGAAGATGAGATAATTCACACCTTCATTTATTCAACAAATATGCTTGAGAAATTGTGGATGTGAGAGTTTCTCTCCTCAAGTGGCTTATAGTCCAGGAGGTAAGCTAAAGCATGCATGTAACATGATGCAAAGCAGAAAGAGGACAGTGATTCTTGTTATTCCCCATTGTCAGAGGAGCATTGCTGGGACCAAGAGACAGTGAGAAGGAATGAGAGGGATGAAAGGTCTGGAGGACCACACAGTGTCCACGGTCTAGTAGGATGCTCATCCCGGGGCTGTGGGGAGATGTTGAAAAGGTGCCAGAAGGACTAGAGAGACTCAGAGATGTGATTGGAATGGTCTTGAAAATGACCTTTGCCTGCTTCTTAGCTGTTTTTGTCTCCTTCCATTTCCTCCATCCCCCAAGGTCCTTAGAATCATTTGCCCAAAGCTCAGGGTTCAGTGACTAACATTCATTAGGGGCCCTCCAGCTTCTGCTCTGTGCTCCTCAGTCATGCGCAGAGCCTGAGTCAGGGCTTGGTGGTTAAAGCGGGGAGGGTGCAGGCTCATTGGGCTCATCAACACGCAAAGGGGAGAACACATGGGGCAGAGAGAGTCCTCTTTCCTGCCAGGCCCCGGTGATGGGAAGTGCATCATTTATTGAAATTTCTAGCATCATTCCTAGAATATGGGTATAATTAACATTCTCACTTTATAGATGCAGACACTGAGGTAATAGGCAATGGGGGCCCCACACCTAGGTTTACTAAGGATAGAATTTTAATTTCAGCTTTTGAGTTACTTTTAGGCACTAAAGCTGAAATTATGTGAAGCCACATTGAATGAGGGATTTGACCAAATTAGTTCAACCACTGCTTCATCAGGGCAGGGGAGCAGGTATTCAGCTGAATTGACTGGTAGTTGAGACAGGAATTTTGGTATTTGTAAGCGTTATGACTGAGAATTAGCAGCTAATTGTGGGTAGACCCTGAACCACGTGCTTTCTTTATGTAATGAAATTTGGTTTTTGTTGCGTGGTCTTTTAGGTGATAGACCACCAGACAAGAGGTGGAAAGTGTTTTAATAAAATGCTGCAGTAGTATAAGAAATTTAATTTCATTAAATATGCTAGGAGTAATAGCATTAGAATACATCTCTGGTAGTATCATGAACATCTTGGGCCCTGGGTCACCAGAGTGAAGTCATTAAACCTTATGATACTGTGGCTCCGAACCAATGTCAAAGCTGTGAAAAAAGTTGCTGTTGTCCCAAACTCAAAAAGACAACTATAGGCATGTCCAGAATTACTAAATTATAGATTTGACTTTGGTCAAAATTACCATTACGGTTTGCGTAGCCCTCATCATGACGATAGGTAATAATCACACTTGAGCATTAAGTATCTCAGTGCAATTACACTCCCATTTGATATTTTTCCAAGTGTTTCTTTAATTTCCCTCTCCTTTAATTTATATTAACTGTTTTGTTTCCTTTTCATATGTGTGTATAGGTTCCTAGCTGGTTAAATTCCAGATCACTTTCTACTGCCTAAGTTGTTCACGACATACTGTTTTAATGTTAAGGAGGCTCCCTCCCCATGTAAGTTTCATCAATTTTTACGAACAATGCAGGCTAGTGTTATATTTGGAAAAGAATGAGCATTACCTCAAACTCAGAGATGAGTCAAAGTAAAAGCAGTTGAGCACATCAAAGAAACCTTGATATTCCTAGGAAAAAATGAGCAATATCTTTGAACTTCCCGGAGCCTCCATATGCACAGTCTAGCATAACATTAGGGAGAAAAGCATTTAACCAGTGAAACTGCATGACGCAGTGCAAGGCAGACTCCCAATGCCACCAGCACTGCACGCTTTCCCTGGTCCCCACTGAATAACCTCGACTCTGCGTGAAACACAGCAATGCTCTCCTGGAGTCTTAGGGCTAACCCTGTCTCTAATAGCTGTGTATGATTTGAGGGAAGTCAATTCAGATCTCAACAATTTCATGTTCTTTTTCTTTTACAAAATGAGAAGATTGGACTAGCTCAGTAGTTTTTGAACTTATGGTAACTGTCAAAAAAACTACTTTTTTTTTTTTTTTTTTTTTTAGTTAGTTAAATGTACTAGGAAGTGTAAACAAATAAAGCTGATAATGGAACTGTTCTGGCTGAAAAGGGGTGGGTGATGCTAAAGCTCCTCCACTGATCTCTTAGGATTCCAAGGAACACAGTTTGAAGATGCCTCGGCTAGCCCAGCCCCTGGATCCTAATATTCCACTGGAAATGGGCATTGGTGGCCTCCTACTTGCTATTTGCCGGGTGGTTCCGGTAAAAAACTAGCTTGGTAACTAATCTCGCCAGCCCAGTTATGTTCCATAATATGCAAGTTTTGGCTCACATCTTAATTTTTGTCCAACAAAATACATCACTTTGAAACAACAAACAAAAATAATTGTCATGATCCTTTTCCACCTGTGGTTCTAATTTGCATATTAAAGCCTGGAGCAGTGTGATACTGGGAAGAGCTTGGGCTTGGGGCTCAGTAGGCCTGTGTTTAAATCCCAGCTTGTCTCTTCAGGATGGTATCTGAATGGGAAGTGGACTCCAACAGTGAGTGGCAGTACAGGCTGCTGATCTTTCAGTGCACCTGAGTCCTCAGGCTAGAGGCTAAACGGGATCTCCTCTTCTGCTCTCCCCTTCCCTGCCCTTTTCTGCTCTTCCCTGGTCCCCACTTCTCCCACACCTAGCGCTTAGGACAAGAACCTCCCACGTGCTTGCAGCGAGACAGAGGGGGAAAGGTCCGGGAGCATCTGAGTCTGCTTTTACACTGAGTCACGTGGAAAGGGCCATGGGTGGTGGAGTTTACCGGTTCTGTGAATTGAGGAGAAAGAGGAAATCCATGAGAGAATGGATCCTGGGTTTTTGCCCTCAGTGGTGCAGTGACCCCATCCACTAACGCACATGGCCCCATCAACAGCCCCCACGCATGACTCAGCAGTCTCATGAGTAGACGCTTCTCCTTTCTTGGGAGTTCGGAGGAAAGTGTGGGTAGGAGGAAGCTTCTTGAGATGGGGAGTGAGAGCAAGTTTGACCTTTGGGTCAACTTTTATTTTAGCCTCTAAATAAAGTCTTCTGGCCAGTTTTATCATTTCATAACTCGAAATGTCTCAGAGTCCTGCTTTCTTCATCACTTCCATGTCATTAACCTTAAGCCAAGAAATTACCCCCGCCTCCCCTCGCCTGGCATCATTCCAGGTGTTTTCTCTGCCCTCACTGTGGTCCCTTATTCAGCGGCTGCTATACCTTTCCAAAGCTTGCACTTCTGGCCAAAAATGATGCCTTCATGTGCTTCACTGACACAAGGCTAGACTTCCCATCTGGCCTTCAAACTCCCCCCAGGCCTCAATCTGGTTCTATGCTGCTTCTCCAGGGTTATTTTTGGGAACCCCCACATTGTGCTCCTCTTGGTCTGGGCAGGCAGATTTCTCTCCACGGAGGTGCTGACTGGTACCAAAGCCAGCCGGGCTTACCTCTTAAAGGCAAAGACTTCAGTTCTATAGGCTTGACTTTGGGCAGCTATAGGCCTGTGTTAGAAATAATTATTATTGCCACTAGAAGCATCCTATAACTTAAAAAAGTGGGATGCCAAGTTTTATAATTACTATAATTATGATAAAACATTTGCATATGGGGAAATACTAGAAATAAATATTCTAAAAATCATATTAGCTGTGTTAGAAGGTAGAAATCAATAAGATGGTCTCTATAACAATGTTTCGGTAATGTTTTTATATTGCTTTGATAATTACGCTAAAATAAGAGAAAAGTAATGAGTTTTATTGTTTTTAACTAGTTAAGCTCTGTACCAACGGTAGTTGGTCAAGAAGATCTCTAATAATCCAAATTTTAAAACCTATAATTTCATGAAAATAAAAAAGTAAAAATATCAAGAAGAAATAAAAGGACGACTAAGCTATTATTTACAGCTATAGATACCTGCAAATATAGCATGTCAAAAGTAATGCATGTTAATGAATGATAAGGGTTAAAACTTTTCTATCTATTAAATCAAAAATACAAGCTATAATCATTTAAGAATATTATTTTCCAGAAAATAATTTCTCTGTTTTTTCTTACCCAGCCTGCTATTAGAGATGAGCTTTTAAGGTTTATCCTTTTACTTATTTATTAAAAAACACACACTTAGCCAACTTAAAAAAAGGGAGAAAGAAAAAAGCAGCCTCTGATGGATTGCCCAGTACAGAATTATTTATATGAAAACTCCTGCCTAAGCATAATTTTTTGAGATGACATGTGCTTTGAAAATACAATGTGATTTCATCTTGAATGTACAAGTAACTGTCTTTTTTTTTTTTTTTTGTGCTGACACCAGGAGATACAGAACCTGCTGATGTCACACAGAGGGTAGTTGCCTCAATCAATCCAAAAACCTATAAATCCATATGATATACAATATACAGTACAGTATCAAGGAAAATATCATTGATTTACATAGCTGAAAATCTGAACAATACAATTTTACTTATGTTTGTTTTCCCTCCTCAAGAGCCTGCATCTATAATGACGGAGGGAGGGTTATGATTCTTACAGAGCTGGGTTTTGGACCCCAGTCCTTCTTTGGAGTCCAATTTAGGATCTATTAGCATAGTCTTTGTGGTCCACTGAGTGTGAGAACATGCAGTTTGCTGAAGAGTGAAGATGGAATCAAGTTTCAAGGATTCCTCAGTAAAGCTCTAGCACATGGCACTCAAGAAAAAAACAAAAACAGATAAAAGCAGGCCAGTTACCCAGTTTCCTGAGATTATTTCTGTGTCAGGTAGGTCCCAGACTTACTCTTTTTATAAATGGGTACTTTAGTGGCAGATGATCTTTCACTTTAGAAAGAATAGTTGTATAGTGGCTCCTGTCGGGCAGAGAGGTTGGGGCTCCATAAATGCTTGTTGAATGAGTGCATTTCTTTTCCAATGAAGTCTACCTCAAGCAGCGTTGCCTCACATGGAACCCATATTGATTATTTGGGATTTGTTGTAATTTGGCCCCACCACTGACTTTTCCAGCCTTATCACCCACTCACTGCTCACCTAGATCATCCCCCACTTGTGGCCCTGTCTACTCACAGACCCTGGAAAGGAAATGCAACCCAGTGCAGTAGTGGAAGCTTTCTTACCTTGCTCCGCTTAGTGACATCAGATATATCCCCACTTAATCCTTACAGCTTCTATAAAACTTCTGCGCAAGCTTCCAACCCAGAAGTGGTCTATCTCAACCCATAAGTGGTCTATCTCAACCCATACTTCTCATTTTACCCTTATTCCTATACTGTCCTGTGATACCAGTTGTGCTATTGCTAGGGCTGTGGATAACTTTTGTTATGTTCCTAAGAGCAAGCCTTATAATATTTTGGATTGCTAACAGAACCTAGCACAGTGTTATGTATATAAATATGTATTCTGGGTCTAATTATGTCCCCCTCAAATTCATATGTTGAAGTCCTAACAATGAGTACCTTGGAATATCACCTTAGAATCTGAGAATAGGTTGTTGGAGATGTAATTAGTTAAGAGTAGTTAAGTAGGGTAGGCTCCATCTAACATGAATGCTGTTCTTATAAAAAGTGGAAACTTGGCCAGGTGCAGTGACTCATGCCTGTAATCTCAGCACGCTGGGAGGCAGAGGTGAGTGGATCACAAGGTCAGGAGTTCAAGACCAGCCTAGCCAACATGGTGAAACCCCACCACTACTAAAAATACAAAAAATTAGCCAGGCTTGATTGCAGGCACTTGTAATCCCAGCTACTCAGGAGGCCGAGACAGGAGAATCACTTGAACCTGGGAGGCGGAGGTTGCAGTGAGCCAAGACTGTGCCATGGCACTCCAGCGTGGGCAGCAGAGTGAGACTCTGTCTCAAAAAAAAAAAAAAAAAAGAAGGAAAGACAACACACATACAGGCATGACATGTGAACATGAAAGCAGATATTGGTACTGTCCAAGATTGCCATTAAATCATCAGAAGCTAGAGAGAGGCATGGAACAGATTCTCACAACCCTTAGAAGGAATCATCCCTAATGATTCCTTGATCTTGAATTTCTCCAGAGCTGTGCAATAATAAATTTCTGTTGTTTAAGCCATCCAGTTTGTATTACTCTCTCTAGCAGCCCTAGCAAACAGATATAACATGCTTAATAAAGTGCTATTGAATCACAGTGAAAAAGAGAGTGGCACAGAGATTACTGTGGACTTAAAAAAATTCCGTATGTTTTTTAAAACAAGAATTTTTAAAATAGACATTAATATGTAGAGCAGTTTTAGGTTCACAGCAAAACTGAGTGAAAGGTTCTGAGATTTCTGCCCCTATGCACACAGCCTCCCCGACTATTAACATCCCTCACTAGAGTGATAACTTGTTGTATATATTGACCCAACATTGTCACCCAAAGTCTGCATTTAACGTTAGAGTTCACTCCTAGTGTTGTGTGTTCTGTGAGTTTTGACAAATATATGACAGGTGTCTACCATTATAGTACCATACAGATTATTTTCATTGCCCTAAACCCGTCCGTGCTCTGCCTATTTATCCCACTCTCCTGCCTAATTCCTGGCAATCAATTGTCTTCTTAGGATCTCCATAGTTTTGCCTTTTCTAGAATATATCATTGGAATCATATGCTATGCAGCCTTTTCACATTGACACAGTTATATGCATGTAAGATTCCTTCATGTCTTTTCATGGCTTGGTAGCTTATTTTTAGTGCTGAATACTATTCCATTATTGGGATAGACCACAGTTTGTTTGTTTATTCACTTACTGAAGGACATCTTGGTTGCTTCTAAGTTTTAGCAAATGTGAAAGAGCTACTGAAGACATTCATGAGCAGGTTTCTGGGTAGCCATATGTTTTTAACTAATTTGGGTAAATACTAAAAACCATGATTCTTAGGTCATATGATAAGAGTGTGTTTGGTTTTGTAGGAAACTGCCAAACTGTCCTCCCAAGTGACTGTACTATTTTGCATTCCTTCTAACGATGAATGAGACTTTCCAGTGCTCCATACCCTTGCCATCATTTGTCGTTGTCAATATTCTGGATTTTGGCTATTTTAATCAGTGTGTAGAGGTATCTCATTGTTGTTTTAATATGAAATTGCCTAATGACATACGATGCTGAACATCCTTTCATATGCTTATTTTCCACTTTATATTTTCTTTAGTGAGGTTTAAGTATTTGCCTCATTTTTAAATCGGGTTGTTTTCTCATTGTTGAGTTTTAAGAGTTTTTATATTTGAACAAGAATTATTTTTCAGATATACCTTTTGCAAATATCTGCTCCCAGTCTGTGGCTTGTCTTAGTCTTTTGACAATGTACTTTGTAGAATGGGAGTTTTTAATTTTAATGAAGTCCAACTTATCAATTGTTTCTTTCATGGATTCTGTCTTTGATGTTGTATCTAAAAAGTCATCACCAAATCCCAAATCATCTAGATTTTCCCATGTTATCTTCTAGGAGTTTTATAGTTTTGTATTTACATTTAGGTCTATAATTCATTTTGAGTTAATTTTTCTGAAAGGTGTAAAGCCTGTGTCTAGATTCTGGGTTTTTTTGCATGTGAATGTCCACTTGTTCCAGTACCATTTGTTGAAAAGACTGTCTTTGTTTTATCTTATTACCTTTGTTTCCTTGTCAAAGATCTGTTGACTCTATTTAAGTGGATCTATTTCTGGGCTTTCTATTACTGGTTCCATTGATCTACTTGTTCATTCTTTCACCAAGAAATACACTGTCTTGATTATTGCAGCTTTGTAGTAAGTCCTGACATTGGCTACTGTCAGTCCACCAACTTTGTTCTCCTTCAGTGTAATGTGTCTGTTATAGGTCTTTTGTTTCTCCATATAAATGTTAGAATCAATTTGTCAATATCCATAAAATAATTTGCTGGGCTTTCGATTGGCATTGACCAAATCAAAGAACTAGCATCTCAATAATATTGAGTCTCCCCATTAATAAACATGAACTATCTGTGCGTTTATTTAGTTCTCTGATTTATTTCATCAAAGGTTTGTAGTTTTACTCATAAAGATCCTAAACATATTTTGTTAGACTTATTTCTAATTATTTCATTTTAATAGTATGGTGTTTTTAATTTTCTATCTTTTCTTTCTTTTTTTTTTGAGACAGGATCTCACTCTGTTGCCCAGGCTGCAGTGCAGTGGCATGATCTCAGCTCACTGCAACAACAATCTCTGCCTCTCGGGCTTAAGGGATCCTTCTAATTCAACCACCCAAGTAGCTGGAACTACAGGCATGTGGCACCATGCCCAGCTAATTTATATATATATATATATATATTCACATTTTTTTTTTTTTTTGAGATAGAGTTTCACTCTTGTTGCCCAGGGTGAAGTACAATGGTGTGATCTCGGTTCACTGCAACCTCTGCCTCCCAGATTCAAGCAATTCTCTGGTCTCAGCCTCCCAAGTAGCTGGGATTACAGGTGTGAGTCACTGTGCCTGGCCTAATTTATATATTTTTTGTAGAGATGAAATTTTGCCATGTTGCTCAGGCTGGTCTCAAACTCCTGGGCTCAAGCAATTTACCCACTTTGGCCTCCCAAAGTGCTGGAATTAGAGGCGTGAGCCACCGTGCCCAGTAGTGTTTTTAATTTCAAATTTCATTTATTCATTGCAGGTTTGTAGGAAAATAATAGACTTTTGTATATTACCCTTATGTCCTTCAACCTTGCTATAATTTCTTGTAAGTTCCTGAAGAATTTTTGTGGTTTCTTTTAGATTTTCTGCATAGATGATCATGTCATCTGGAACAAAGACAGTTTTATTTCTTCCTTCCAAATCTGTATGTCTTTTATTTCCTTTTCTTATCTTATTCCATTAGCTAGGACTTCCAGTATGATGTTAAAAGGAGTGGTGAGAAGGGATATCCTTCACTGGTGCCTAATCTTAGCAGGAAAGCTTTTAGTTTCTCATCATGAAGTGCACTGTTAGCTGTAGGTTTTTTGTAGATGTTCTTTATCAAGTAGAGGAAGTTACCTTCTATTCCTATTTTCTGAGAATTTAATCATGAATGAGTGTTAGATTATTCAAATGCTTTTTCTGCATCTATTGATATGACTGTGTGATTTAATTCTTTACCTGTTGATGAGATGGATTACATTAATTTGAATGGGGAACCAACCTTCTATATTTGTAATAAATCTTACTTTGTCCTGATGTAAATTTTCTTTTGTACATTGTTGGGTTCAATTTCCTAATATTTTGTTGAGAATTTTACATCATGTTTTTGACAGATATTGGTTTGCAGTTTCGTTTTTTTGAAATGTCTTCACCTGTTTTTGGTATATGAGTAATGCTATCCTCAGATCTGAGTTAGAAAATATTCCCTTCTGCTTCTATCTTCTGGAAGAGGCTGTTGAGGATTGGTATAATTTCCTTCTTAAATGTTCAGTTGATTTCACCAGTGAGCCCATCTAGGCTTGAGGCTTTCTATTTGGAGGTTATTAATTACTGATTCAATTTCTTTAACATGTATGTAGGCCTATTCAAATTATCTTTTTCTTCTTGTGTGAGTTTTCGAAGATTTTATCTTTAAAGAAATTGGTCTATTTCATTTAGGTTATCAAGTTTGTGGGCATAGTGTTGTTCATAATATTCCTTTTTTATCCTTTTAATATCTGTGGGATCTATTGTGATGCCTCCTCTTTCATTTCTAATATTAGTAATTTGTGTCTTCTCTCTTTTTTGCTTTACCTGGCTAGAGGCTTATCCATTTTATTGGTCTTTCAAAGAAACAGTTGTTTGTTTTGTTGATTTTCTCTATTGATTTCCTATTTTCAATTTCATTGATTTCTAATTTTTATTATTTAGTTTTTCTTCTTACATTGGCTTTAATTTGTGTTTCTTTTTACAGTTTCTTAAGTTGGAAACTTAGATTATTGATTTAAATCTTTCTTCTTTCCTAACACATGCATTCAATTCTACACATTTCTCTCTAAGCACTACTTTAGCTGCATTCCATACATTTTAATAAGTTGCATTTTTGTTTTTATTTAGTTCAAAATATTCTAACATTTCTCTCGAGATGTCCTTTTTGATACTTGTGTTATTTATAAATGTGTTGTTTATCCTCTGGGTATTTGGGGAATCTTCCAACTATCTTTCTGTTTATTTAGTTTAATTTCTTTGTAGTCTAAGAGCAGACAGCGTATGATTTATATACTTTAAATTTATTAAGTTCTGTTTTATGACCCAGAATGTGATCTACTCTGATGAATGTCCCATATGAACTTGAGAATAATATATATTTTGCTGTCGTTGGGTGAAGAGATGCAAATTGTATCATTTGATCAATGGTGCTGTTGAGTTCAACTATATCCTTACTGATTATCTGCCTGCTAGATCTGTCCATTTTATATAGAGGGGTGTTGAATTCTTTCACTATAATAGTGGATTGATCTATTTCTCCTTATGGTTCTCAGTTTTTGCCTTACTTATGTTGATGCTCTGTTGTTTAGGTACATACACATTAAAGACTGTTACATCTTCTTGGAGTATTGATCCTTTTGTGATTATGTAATGCTCCCCTGTATTCCTGATGTCTTTCCTTGCTCTAAAGTCTACCTTGTCTGAAATTAATACAATAACTCTTGCTTTCTTTTGACAAATGTTAGCATGGTTTACCTTTCTCCATACCTTCATCTCTAATCTGTATGTGTAGTTATATTTAAAGTGGATTTCAGGTATGCCTTTTCTCCATGCCTTCACCTGTAATCTATATGTGTATTTATATTTAAAGTAGATTTCATATATATCTTTTCTCCATGCCTTCATTTATAATCTATATGTGTATTTATATTTCAAGTGGATTTCATGTAGACAGCATATAGTTGGGTCTTGTTTCTGATAATCTGTTTTTTAATTAGTGTAGTTACGCCATTGACATTTAAAATGGTTGTTGATATAGTTGCGTTGATATCTACCATATTCATTACTGTTTTCCATTTGTTGCCATTGTTCTTTGTTTCTATTTTTGTCTTCCACTCTTTTTATGCCTTTTGTGGTTTTAATTCTGTACTTTACATCATTTTTCTCTTCTTTTATAGTCTTTCTTTCTTTCTTTCTTTCTTTCTTTCTTTCTTTCTTTTCTCTCTTTCTCTCTTTCTTTCTTTCTTTTTTGGTGGTTGCCTGAGGGTTTGCAGTATGTATTTACAACTAATCCAAGTCTACTTTCAAATAACACAATACCAATTCATGGATAGTACAAGTACCTGACAATAATAAAATAATCCTAATTCGTCCTTCCTGTCCATTGTATCATTGCTTTCATTCATTCAGTTATACAGAAGTGTGCAAAGTATGTGTATGATGTGTGTGTATGTATTCAAATACATTGTTGCTATTATTATTTTGAACAAACTGTTATCTGTTAGTCAATTTTGAATAAGTAAAATAAATGTTCTTATTTTTACCCTCACTCATTTATTTTCTAATGCTCTCCCTTAGTTTATCTGGATTTACATTTCTGACCCATTTTGCTTTCCTTCTCTCTGAATAACTTTTTTTTTTTTTTTTTTTTGAGATGGAGTTTTGCTCTTTCCCCCAGGCTGGAGTGTAGTGGCACAATCTTGGCTCATTGCAACCTCTGCCTTCCAGTTTCAAGTGATTCTCCTGCCTCAGCCTCCTAAGTAGCTGGGATTACAGGCACCTGCCACCATGCCTGGCTAATTTTTGTATTTTTAGTAGAGACGGGGTTTCACCATGTTGGCCAGGCTGGTCTTGAATTCCTGACCTCAAAGTGCTGGGATTACAGGCGTGAGCCACTGTGCCTGCACAAGAACTTCTTTTAACATTTCTTAGAAGCCAGATTTACTGGCAGCAAATTCCCTTAGCTTTTGTTTGTTGGAAAAAGTCTTGATTTCTCCTTTGCTTTTAAAGAGTAATTTCTTAGGGTACAAAATTCTAGGTTGGTAGGTTTCTTTTTTCTCTTAACACTTTGTATATTTAACTCCACTCTTTTCTTGCTTGCATGGTTTCTGAGGATAAATTGGATGTAATTTTTTTTTTTGCTCCTCTGTAAGTAAGTTTATTTTTTCTATCTTCTTTCAAGATTTTGTCTTTAGTTTTGATTTTCTACAGTTTGAATATGATATGCCTATGTGTACTTTTCTTTAAAAATGTATCCTTCTGGTATTCTCTGAGCTTCCTGTGTCTTTGGTTTGGTGTTTGACATTAATTTTTGAAAATCATCAGTCATTATTCTTTTAAACATTTTGCCTGTTCTTTCTTTCTTTTCTATTTGGTATTCCCATTACATATATGCTACATCTTTTGTAATTGTCTCACACTTGGATATTCTGTTTGGTTTATTTCTCAATCTTTTTCTCTTTGATTTTCTGTTCTGGAAGTTTCTATTGACATATTCTCAAGGTTAGAACTTCTATACTTAGCTGCGTCCAATCTACTGAGAAGCCCATTGGAGAATTCTTCCTTTCTGTTTTGATCTGTAGCATTTCTTTCTTATTCTTTCTTAGAATCATGATCTCTCTGCTTAAATTTCCCATCTGTTTTTGCATGCTGTCTACTTTATCCATTAGAACCCTTAGCATATGTATTAGTCTGTTTTGTGCTGCTATAACAGAATGCCTCAGCCTGGATAATTATATTAAAACATGAGAAATTTATTCTCTCATAGTTCTGGAGGCTATGAAGTCCAAAATCAAGGTAGTAGCATCTGGTTTCTAGTGAGGGCCTTTTTGTGTGCTCACATGGCAAAAGGTGGAAGGGCAAAAAGGGACAAACTCTGTGTTTTACAGGGCAGAAGAGTGAAGACAGTGATCCCATTGCTATGAACTGTTTTTATAGTAATATTAATATAGTCATGAGAACAGAGCCCTTATGATCTAAACACTTCCCATTAGGCCCCACCTCTTAACACTCTTGAGTTGGCAGTGGTGAGGTGTAGGGGGATGGGGGATTTTATTAAGAGCCAAGTATATTCAGAAACGGTGAGCCTGTGCCTCTGAATTGTTAACTTCACAACAGTGGACTGAAGTTAGCTATTTCTCTTTTCCCACATGGAAGGCTAGAGCAGACTGGAGTTAGATATTTTCCTTCCTCCACTTACACTGATGAAACACCAACAGTTTAGGCTTTTAAATAGCTTCTCTGGAGGACAGGCCTTATTAACAAGAATTGAATGCTCTGGCGTATTTCCAAATGGTTCATTTTCTCCCTCTTCCTTTTGGAAACATGAAGGTTTATTGTTCGGTTGTTTTCTGTTTATTTTTGTTTACCTGTTTTTCACTGTGAGGACTGTAGGTAAAACTGTCAAAAGTGTGGAGTTCCTGATGTAACATGGTCCCATTGGAATTTTTATCTCTCAGATGATCTACACTGTACTCCTAGCAATTTGCCAATTACAGTTCAATTTCTCCTACCTGGTCCCCGCAGGGTGTCTGCTAGGGGGATTCTGCTCTGGTAAATTGTGATTCTCTGTATCTGTCTCTCTATTTCTCCAACTTTGGGGGTGGCAGTTTGTACTGTGATCTCACTTCTTTCGCAGATCTAAGAAGAGTTGCTGGTGTTTCAGTTTGTTCAGCTTTTTACTTTTTAGGATGAAGTGACGCATTTTGAACACCTAATATCCTAGGTCAGAAACTGGAAGTCCTGTGGACTTTTCACTTACCAGCTTACTCTGGCTGTGTGTTTAATGCAGAGCTAAATTCACTTTATTTTTCACATAATGGAATTTAAAAATTATAATCTGTTGCTGAAACTTCAGTAGGGGTTCATTAGATATAACATGAGCTTGGATTAAAATAGCAGGAAAAGATTTCTTGGATAAATTAATTGCTATAAGAAATGATCAAATTTAATTTATCAAAACAGAACAGAAAACAAATTAGGTAAATGTAATCATTTATATTTTATTAAGAGCCAAGTATATTCAGAAATAGTAAAACATCACTTTATTTTTTCTATACTAAAATGTGGCATACAAAAAATCTCCATTAAAACAGTGAAACAGTATACCATATGTGTAGCATTTTTAGCATCACATAGCCAACTAATATCAGAAGTCAGTTGGATTCATATAGTGGGTGTAGACTCAGATCTTCCTCCCATGGAGCCCCCCACTTTTTTCATTCATAGCTCAGAAGTCTGTCATTCCACAGGACTTTTTCTTTAATAAATGGAAGGGAAACATCACTGCATATGTTACAGCAGTTGAGTTCTTTTGAATTAGGTTGTTCCAAAAATTACTGTTTCATCTTGTACAGCTCCCCTACTGATTTTTTAGAACTGAGAGCTACAGTTTCACTTCCTTGAAGTATTCTAACATTTTGCTTGTTTTGCTCAGATCATTCAAAAACAAGATATGACTTTTTAAAACATTTTCATGTAAAATGTCCTTCAGTAATGGAAACAATGAAATGTAATATTTAATATGAAATAAACTGCAACATTTCAATGCTAAATTGGAAGTATAGAGCTGCGTAGTAGCACAGGCCAGAGGTAAGTGGGTGAAATCCATATGTCATGTGATTTCTTGTGCTGTTCTGCAGCATGGCCTGAATTTTAGGTGATATATATATATATATATATATATATATATCGTGTGTGTGTGTGTATACATACATACCAACAGAACAGCAAGAGGAAAATCTGCCCCCATGATCCAGTCGCCGCCCACCAGCTCCCTCCCCCAACATTGGGGGATTACAATTCAATATGAGATTTGGGTGGGGACACAGAGCCAGACCATATCACATGGTTACAGTCTTCTCCTGACATGGGTCCTCTTCCCAACCCCCCCCCGATACATATATATAGACACACACATATATATGTAAAACATCACTCATTTTATTTTTTCTACTCTAATATGTGGCATACAAAAATATTTTAATTAAAACAATGACAACAGTATGCTGTCTTTGTATTATTTTTTTGATGATGAAGTCACCTAATATCAGAAGTCATGTGGGATTGTTATAGCAGGTGTAGATTAGATTAGATCTTCCTCCTATGGAGCCATATGTATTTTGTCATATATATGAAAAAAATATGGTTCCATGGGAGGAAGATCTGAATTTACACATATATGAAAAAGTATTTCCAGTGTGGATTTTTGTTTATCCTTTTTTTGTTTGTTTGTTTTTGCCCACAGCATGGCTATTGCTGACTCATGGAATGCTGTTTGGAAAAGACTATGAAGAGAGTGATTCTTTGTCAGTGATTAGGCATCTTTTCATGGTAGGAACACCTAGATGGGGTTCATTTTGATGATATCATTTACCTGCATGCTTGGAGAGCTTTAATCAACTGAAGTACATTGTTACAAATGTTATATAAAATATGTGCTACTTAGATAGAGCTGTGATTCTTTGGAAGTAGAGAAATACATCCTGTTGCATTGGGATTTTGTTAGTCTCTGGATTTCCTCAACTTTCCCTCTGACTTGTTTCTCAACTTTCCTGCTTCCAATGTGGTGAAATGACATTGGCCTCACAATTATCCACTGATCCATTACGCATTTATGTGAAGCACCATGGAGACAGGTACTTGTTTCTTCTTGATGGATTGTCTAGGAAGCTTTGGGCCTTTCAGAGTCAGCAAGGTTTTCATGTTTGACTGATCCTCATTCAGAGTGGCCAGTACTTGTCATATTCTCCTCAGAGAGAAATTTGGAAGTCCACCTCATCTTTTGCTAGGGAGGCGACGGTCAACACAGATGAACATCTCTTACTTCTGCTCAGCTTGTGCTCTGACGCAGGCTCTCCCTCAGTGCCACACCCCATGTCTCCCTGTCTCTGAGCAGGCCTATGTAGGAAGGTGCAGAGATAAGTTAACAAAGGATGGTAGCCCTGGTCAGAGGCCTTCAGTTAAACCTTCTTCCTGCAGGTCTTTGCATAGGGCCAGAAGCAACTTGACTGGGTCACACATACAGAAGAGAGGAAGGGAGGGTGGAAAGAGGACCCATGTTGGGAGAAGACTTTAACCATGTGATATGGTCTCGCTCTGTGTCCCCACCCAAATCTCATATTGAATTGTAATCCCCCAATGTTGGGGGAGGGAGCTGATGGGCGGTGACTGGATCATGGGGGCAGATTTTTTCCTTGCTGTTCTGGTGATAGTGAGTGAGCTCTCATGAGATCTGGTTGTTTAAAAGTGTGTAGCACTTCCCCCTTCACTCTCTTTCTCCTGCTCTGCCATGTGAAGAAGTTGATTGTTTTCTCTTCACCCTCCTACCTTGATTGTAAGTTTTCTGAGGCCTCCCCAACCATACTTCCTGTACAACTTGCAGAACTGTGAGTCAATTAAAACTATTTTCTTTATAAATGACCCAGGCTCAGGTAGTTTTCTATAGTAGTGTGAGAACGGACTATACACCGTACTCTTAGCTTACATCTCTTCCCCTACCCAACTTTCCTTCAATGAAAGAATGGTAAAAATAGACCTTCTAAAATCCTGCCAAATAATGGCAATATAGCAGTTGTATTTCTTTTTCTTCAGAACAAATAAGTATTAGAATTGTTGGATGAAATAAGTCTTTATTCCTATTTCTCCTTGACCCCACCAAAAAACTTCATACTGTTAAAAATTGTGCCACTGGTTATATGATCTTGAATATTCATGTATTGAATATATAACTCTGTGATGTATAAAGATGATTTCAGTGATTTATCAGGTTGCAATTTATCATTTGACTCTATAATATTTAGTCACATATGACCAATTAAATTATCCAATCTGATAAAAATGTATAGTGTGGTGCTTATTAATAGCTAATACATTGGTATAATGCATAGAATTGTAAAAGTATAGACCTAAGGTGTACATTTCTGTTGTTGTGATAGATAACAGCATTTCCTGATTCAAAATTTTTAAAATTTATTTTATCATTATTTTTTGAGACAAGAGTCTTGCTCTGTTGCCCAGGCCAGAGTGCAGTGGTGTGATCTCAGCTCACTGCAACCTCTGCCTCCCAGGTTCAAGCAATTCTCATTCCTCAGCCTCCCTAGTAGCTGGAATTACAGGTACCTGCCACCAAGCCCAGCTAATATTTTGTATTTCTAGTAGAGACAGGGTTTCACCATGTTGGCCAGGCTGGTCTCGAACTCCTAACTTCAAGTGATCCACCTGCCTCAGCCTCCCAAAGTGCTGGGATTATAGGCATGAGCCACTGTGCCCAGCCTGATTCAAACATTTTTTATGATTTGAAAAATATCAGAATTACATTCTCCCTTGCTCACCACCTCTCCATTCCTTTCTCTTTTTTTTCTGCACATCAATATTTCCTTTGAACATAGAAAGATCCAGAAATACTGACAGATGAGAACAAGCTTGTCCTGACAACTTCCAGATTTAGTTTGGTGGATGAATTTCATGAATTCTGGTGAGAATACTAACTTATTAGAATTCTGGGATTTTAGCAAACCAGTTAGGGAAGATAGTAAGAATTTGGATGTACATCTCAAATATTAAGTAACTTCAGCATTATTATTCTTCCCTTTCTAAGGCATACTAAAACTGGGGATAAACAAGACCCCAAATCCAAATGCCAGTGGGTTTTTTTGTCTCAGAGCCCCAAACCAGTAAAGGCGTAGGCATTCAAACCCTGCCATTTCCTCCTTTCTTGCTAGGTCCCCTGGCAGCCCCACACTGTCCTGTTTTTCTTGTCATCCCCATGGGCTCTGGGCAACTGATGCTTTTGCTGTGTTCCTTCCTTTGTCTGCTGACAAGGGTGCAGGCATCTAGGAATAGTCTTCCTCTGAGATACCTCTGGGTGACTGTTAGAGGCTGTATGATTCCATTTCCCTGTGCCACACCCAAAAGCTCATTTCTCCTTTGTCATAAGACTCTCAATAATTTTAGCTTTGTCTTCCTTAAGAGTAATTTTTCAGCTGGGTGTGATGACTCACATCTGTAATTCCACCACTGTGGGAGGCCAAGTTGGGAGAAACACTTGAGCCCAGGAATTTGAGACAAACCCGGGCAACATAGTGAGGCCTCATCTCTATAAAATATAAAAAAATTAGCTGGGCATGGTGGTGCATGCCTGTAGTCACAGCTACTTGGGAGGCTGAGGTGGGAGGATTGCTTGAGCCCAGAAGTTCAAGGTTACAATGAACTATGATTGCACCACTGCACTCCAGCCTGGGTGACAAAGAGATACCCTGTCTCTTTAAAAAAAAAAAAAAAAAAAGTAAATTTTCTGCCACCTAAGAGCGTCTCCCATCATTGTTTGGGGAGTCTGCAACATAGCCTTTTCAGGGAGCGATAATCCTGGTATTTAAAGGCCTATCTCTCCATTCAATGTTTTCTTTAAAGTTTCTCTCAAGAGGCTGAGTCTTCAAAACTTAAACATAAAAAAATGATTTCAAATATCTGGATTGGGACTCCCCTTGTGCTATGGTTGAAGCTGTCTGGTTGATAATTAGTGATTGAAAAGAGACATGTGCATGTATATTACAAATAATCCTCAGATTTCAATATCAGTCACTTATTGCTCTATGATCAATAAAAATGCAAGTTTTGTTTCTGTATTTCAGAACTGTGTCCTGGAGGAGAGAAACTTTAGAAGAAAGCTAATTTAATTAAATGATCTGTACTTATTTGCAGTGGTATAAAATGTACATATGTAACAGGCATGTAAAAATTAATTTTTCCCTCATTTCCTGTTTCTCAATGCTATTGAGTCATTAATTTCTTCATTCAGTAAATAGGTGTTTACGCATATGTACTATGCACCCTGGTCTGTGCTCAGGATATCACAGCAAACAAAGAGAATATGAACTTGACCTCACCACCTTGTAGTCTAGGAGCTGTAGATAACATTAACAGTTAACTTCATCATCACTGCCCATCTCAATTTAGGAATCTTGTTAAGACCTAGCACATCTGGTTACTTTCAGGATGAAAAAATAAATAATTTTTAAAAACAGAGGCCAAGTGCAGTGGCTCATGCCTGTAATCCCAGCACTTTAAGAGGCTGAGGCAGGCAGATCACCTGAGGTCAGGAGTTTGAGACCAGCCTGACCAACATGGTGAAAGCCCGTCTCTACTAAAAATGCAAATATTAGCTGGGCGTGGTGGTGCGCACCTGTAATCCCAGCTACGCAGGAGGCTGAGGCAGGAGGATTGCTTGAACCCAGGAGGTGGAGGTTGCAGTGAGCTGATATCACACCACTACCCTTCAGCCTGGTGACAGAGCAAGACTCTGTCTCAAAAAAACAAAAAACAAAAAAGCAGAAGGCAAACAATTCAGAGTGTTGCTGGTATATGTTGTGTGACTTTTTGAAAAATGTTAATTTTTGATAGGTTTCAGTGATCAGCAGTATGCTGTGAGAGTTGTAAAGCTCTATATCTGCTTATTGGGCCGGGCGTGGTGGCTCACACCTGTAATCCCAGCACTCTGGGAGGCTGAGGAGGGTGGATCATGAGGTCAGGAGATTGAGACCATCCTGGCTAACATGGTGAAATCCCATCTCTACTAAAAATACAAAAAAATTAGCTCGGCATGGTGGCGGGAGCCTGTAGTCCCAGCTACTTGGGAGGCTGAGGCAGGAGAATGGTGTGAACCCAGTAGGTGGAGCTTGCAGTGAGCCAAGATCGTGCCGTTGCACTCCAGCCTGGGCAACAGAGCGAGACTCCATCTCCAAAAAAAAAAAAAACAAAACAAACAAAAAATCTGTATCTGCTTATTAAGGCAAAATCGTTAATTTTGTATAATATACTTGTTTTGTATACAATACAAAGGAAATACCAATACTTTTGGTCTTTGTGAAGTCAACATAAGGCATAGAATATTAATGCTGTAAGGACCTGGAAAACATCTTATTGAATTCTGTCATTTTGTAGAGGGGAAATGAAGGAGCAAGAGACAGTGCTGGGTGTCCCCCAGCCTCTGCTTCAGACAGAGGGGTGTAATTGAGACCAGCTGAGGCTGGCTGACCTTACCACCAGCTTAAACTATAAAGAGAGACAGGTTTTCTCTGGAGACTTGGTCTAAGGCAAAGCCTTGTTCTTGAGGAAAGCCTATTACGGAGATTTGCTTTAGGAGGTGGCTGGCTTGCCACTTTCAGCAAGAGCAGAGTGACAATTCCGAGACATTAAAGAATAAGGTAACCAAGGGCAGTTCTCAAAAGTTTACTCTAAAGGAAGTGAATTGAATTTCCTTGGAAATTTTAGCTATTCAAGAATAAAATCCAAAATGTGTTAGAGAGAATTGGGTAAAATATTCTTTTTAAAAGCCAGTTACCCATTTTATTAATTCCAAGTCACAATTGATTTTAAATGTCCCGCCATTTTATATACCACGAAGGAGGAAAAATCACTGCCCACTAAGCTGTGATCTAAAGTTTTCTTATCACTTTGATTTTATTTTATACTTATTGAAAGAACTGTTTGAACTTAGACACAAGTTTTTATCATTGGTCACTCTTAAACCTACAAGGATAAGGAAGGTAAACGGGACCAAGCTGGTTGGAAAGGTTTGCCTCTGTGACAGCCTCATGCTGCCTGAGGACAGGGAGAATTTCAAGGGTGGTTGGGCAAGGTATTCCGAAGCTTTTTTACATCAAGAGTTCAGTTCTTCTCCCTCAGTCTTCATTGAGCATCATTGATGTCCATGATTTTGTAGATACCTATTCCATTGAAGACACTGGTGACTCATCATTTCTTAAAAGAACCTGTAAAGTAGCAAAAGGCCATTGGTGCAGAGCTTTTTATTTGGCTTTGGAATTCAGTGGAGAGCTAGTGTGCTGTGGTTCAGGACTGAGGCTGATCACTTCTTAGCACTCCCTCCCAACCTGTGTTCCATGGCCAACTGATTCTGAGTTCTTACAAGAACTCAAGAGTGTGCCTCTCTGTTTTCAGGATTTTTTCCCACACTGCTGATGTTCAGTCATGCTCGGACGGTGAGAACTCTCTTGCAATTGCCATAAGGCAGACAGAGCTTGTCAGATGGCACTGACTCTGAGACACGTCCTGGTTTCGTGCTTCAGAGATGTAAGAATGTAAAAAGAAATGTGTGATGAAAGATGGCACGGAAAGACTTTATTTCCTTTATTGCTCTTCTCCCTTTGGTATTTGACCTGTTCTGTTGCAGACAAGGTCAATTAGCTGCTTTGTATTGTCATTGTAAGGAATCAAGGTTGGAGTTCTGTGGAGTGCCTGCCTGGCGTTTCTCTAGGTCATGGTCAGAATGCTGGTGATCTCCAAGCTGTCAACAGGTGTTCTGTGCAGATAGGGCTGTGGTTGCAGAAGTTTGAAAGAGACTTTAGACCGCATTTCTCTTATTTTAATTTTTTCTTTTCTTTTTTAGAGCAGCCATGAATAGGCATCACATTTTCCTCTTGGAGGAGAGACATAATATCAATGTGGGTATTAGCCTCTGAAAAAGTCCTGCACTAAAGAATCCTGTTTGAATGCTTACTTCTGTGTTCCTAAGCTTATTTGACTATCAAAGTCTTTCCCCTCCCAGCTTTTTATGAGGGCAGAGTTAGAGTGTCCTCTGGGCTATTTCGGTGCTCAGTCCTAACAACCAAGCCTGCACCACCACTGCTGACCTTCGATAGGGCGCTCACATTGGAGACTGAGTTATCCTCAGAGGAAGAGCATATCCACAGAAGAGCTAACAGCATTTTCCTAGTCTTCAGGTGGCCCGAGGCTGTCACCAAGGCAGACCTATTCCAAGGCTCTTTTCCAGTGACAATTTATCTTTATGCCCCTACCAGGGGTGTTCATGTCTGCATCTCAGACTCAGTGGCTGGTTCCACTTCCTTAAATGGTAGTGCTCTTTTTGCCCTCACCTGTTGATCTATGTACTTTCACCTCTCCCTGGATCATCTTCTCTCTTCCCAGGGCTTTACCCTTCCAGTCATGCTGGAGACTTCCAAAGCTGGTTCTCCACCTGGGATGTGATGTGAAGCTGCGGACACGTGTGTCAATTCGACAACTAATCTTCACCACGCTAATGTGTCACATTGGGCTTCAACCTCAGTATGTCCTGAAATGACCTCAGAATGCCCACATCCCTCCAAACACCCCATTCTTGGTAAATGAGCATCCAGGAGATAAAGTCCCAAATCAAGGCATGATGGCTTTTCTCCCTAAAGTTAATCCCCAACTTCCGTAAATTCAGATTCACTCCTTCCCACCATCGGCTGCGCTACAGCCAAATTTGGACCCTCATTTTCTCCAACCAGAATATTGGTGTCTTTTGAAATTTTTTTTCGCTAAATCCATCTTCTATGACACTTGGATTGATTCCTCAGTATCACATCAAGCCACTGCTCCTGTTAAATAAATCTTCTAGTTCCTATGGACTAGGAATGTTCAGTGCAACTTAGCTGGAAACTGTCAGAAGAGTGGGTTAGAAAGCATATGCATACATGCATTATGGTAGAATACAATGTAGCTATTTAAAAAGTTGCACTTAATTTTAAAAAATATTTAACTGTTCATGCCATATTTTTAAGTGAAAAAAATCAGATTGCAAAGTACCACCTATTTATAGAATCCTCACTAAGGATATATATATGCTTTTTATTTTTATTTATTTATTTATTTTTTTGAGATGTAGTCTCGCTCTGTAGCCCAGGCTGGAGTGCAGTGGTACAATCTCGGCTCGCTGCAAGCTCCACCTCCCGGGTTCAGGCCATTCTCCTGCCTCAGCCTCCTGAGTAGCTGGGACTACAGGTGCCCACCACCACGCCCGGCTAATTTTTTGTATTTTTGGTAGAGACAGGATTTCCCCGTGTTAGCCAGGATGGTCTCGATCTCCTGACCTCGTGATCTGCCCGCCTCAGCCTCCCAAAGTGCTGGGATTATAGGCGTGAGCCACCGCACCCAGCCCCATATATGCATTTTACACATGTATTTATGTAAAACATTCTGGAAGGATATAAAAATGCTAAAAGTTGTTTATCTTGTGGCATTGGGGCTACAAGTGATTATAATGTACTTATTTATTTGTGCTTAGGTGTTCTGAATTTTTTGATAGTGAAGATGTATGCCTTTAAAATTGAAAAAATTAAAAATTGTTATCTATTTATTTATTTATTAGATGGAGTCTTGCTCTGTCACCCAGGATGGAGTGCAGGGGTACAATCTTGGCTCACTGCAACCTCTGCCTCTCAGGTTCAAGCGATTCTCCTGCCTCAGTCTCCCAAGTAGATGGGATTACAGGCACATGCCACCATGCCAGGGTAATTTTTGTATTTTTAGTAGAGACAGGGTTTCACCATGTTGGCCAGGCTAGTGTCAAACTCCTGACCTTAGGTGATCCACCCACCTTGGTCGCCTAAAGTGCTGGGATTACAGGCATGAGCCATGTGCCCAGGCTTAAAAATTATCTACAAGATTGAGTTCCAAGGTCATCTCCACTGTGTAAAGTGTCCCTCATGTTAGTCTTCAGAGCACTGGCTACCCATGTGCTTCATTGTTTAGAGAGCTCTTGGAGAGCCGACTGCATGGTGCTGAAATGACCTGGAATACATCTGTTCAGTCCAGTCCTCCAGTCCAGGGAACAAGTATATTCCCTGGACTGGACTGTCAACCCCTTGAGGACAGAGGCCATGTTTGATTCATCTTGTATTCTTATATTTGGCCCAGTCTGCCCTCCAGTGAGCATTTGATAAGCGTTTAAGAAATGAAGAAGTATTCTAGAAGACTGCTACTATGGCTGGTTTCTTGCTGGTGTGTGTGAGTATACACATATTTTATACACATGTACACACACATGCTTATTATGTGTTCTATGTATTCTGCCTGTTCCAGGGATATTAGAGGAAACTGTGTCACCTGTGAGGTAGGTATGGTTATTACTGCTGTTTCAGAGAGGTAGGTATGGTTATTACTGCTGTTTCAGAGAGGTAAATGGAGGCTGAGAGGTGAGCGAGTGAATTTGCCAGTAGATTTGCCTGAGCTTTGTGTGCCTCACCTGAAACCTTGCTCTCAAATGTTATACTATCTCCTAAGGATCCACTGTTACCACAGAACACTTTTAGAAACCAATTTCCTCCCCACAACAAGGATAGTCACCAGGTTCCTGGTAGAGGGAAGGCTGGTTCTGAGTGGAGGCTGGTGACAAGTCAGCACTGTGTCCCTGCTGCACAGTTTTTCACAGAGCTGGCTCCATGGGTAGAAACCGATGTCAGGTACTAGAGTCAACACACCAACCCCAAGTTGTGCCTTGAAGTTGGGCTCTCAAACTGTGGTCCTAGTGTTTCTGAGTTCTTGTGACCTGAATAGGAAAAAACTACATAAGTAAAAAGCAAAACAAGCCTAGAATCTTCTGTTCTGATCCAATTGACAATGATCTTATTTCTTATTACTTTGACTGAACCTGCAAGTGGTTCTGTTGATGAAAAAGAGAAAATGGTTGGAACACACAGTCATTTCTAGCTTTTCATGCATTTGGGTCACCACAGCTTGAGGGTCCTTAGCAGCCCATGAATGATGGTGCAACTGTGTGCGTGGTGTGGTCTTTCCTCCTTTATATTTTTCTACATTTTCTAAGCCTCTTGTTATGTGTAGGTGTTCATTTTTAATGAGTAGACAGTATGTGTGTGTGGCAGGGAGGAAGTGGATTGTGAGGAATAAAGAGGAGCTACCTGAGAAAGTTATACGGGAGGGAGGTGGAAAGATAATGAAAGTCAGCTTCATAAGGGGAAAAGGTGAGTGATGATGCTGACTTCCATTATCTTTCCAAATTGCATGCTGGTAGGAAAAGTAATGACTTGGGCGCTACTCCCATTCCTAGTTTGCCATGGGCAGCATCTGTGATGTCCCTTAGCCTGTTTACTTCTGGGGTGATCTGCCATCCAGATTGGCTTTGGTCTGAGTGCTTTCCTGAGATGCAAGACTTTTAGTGCTAAAACTGGGGCAATTTTCAGTTGGTCATCTGCCACTTCCCTTCCTTATAACTCTCTCAGGCAGTTCCTCCTTATCCCTTTCATTCAATACACCCCATCCCTGCCACACACACATGGTCTCTTCTCATTGAAAATTAATACATACACATAACAAGAAATTTGGAAAATACAGAAAAGTATAAAGAAGGAAAAACCACACATGCCCATAGCTCCACCATCATCCAGGGACATCCGCTATCAACATTGTGATATATTTACTTTCAGGGTTTTTTTCTATATAGGCAACTTTTCTGTGACTTATTTTCACATTTCATAGCTGCCCTCAATACTCATTTCAACTAAATTATCTTCATAAAATTATTTGCAGCAGTGAGGAAAGCCTTGGATGATTTATTTCCTCCTATATTCCTGAGATATGGCCCTGGATGGATGCCCAAGGTGTAACATACAAGAACTGTCAAAGACTTCAGTATCAGGTAATTAAATCCTTAACAGAGGTTGGCAACCATTTTGAGGTTTATAGATAAAGGAGGGCAGGAGAAATTGCAGAAAGTTTAGCAGAAAACCACAATAGCTGTGGAATATTTCATTAGAAGATTGCAGAGCCGATGTCATAATTATTATCAGTATATGAGTATTTCTTATATGAAAGAGAGTGATACATTTTTCTTCTACCTCTAGTGAACGTCAGAGAAGACGAAATGAGTCTTAAGCATAGTGTGAAGGATTTAGGCTAGATAATAAGAAAAGTTATTAACTACCTTAGTAGGTTCGAGAGAGTCTAAGAAATCTCCTTCTCTGAAAGTCTTTAAAAATGATCGAGATTTTCCTATCAAGGAAGGATTAAGTGTGGGCCTGCCTAATGTAGAAGAATAAACAAAATACCCTGCCAGAATCTCAGCCAGCACTCAGGTTCTATGATTCTATATATATTAGAGAGCACATAAAATGCATGTAAAATTGATTTTTATTTTACATTTTTCCTTTGAGAAACAAAGAAAAATAGATAGTGACATTTTTAAGGCTCAGGTTTAATTTTCAGACGGTTGTGGAACATGTTGCTATGGGGTTGGATGGTAACATCAGAGGGAGACACTGGGCTGTGACGAAGTTGACTTTTATCATTTTTCCAAATTATATTCTTGTTGCTTTTCCCCGAAACTTTAAAATAGGTTCATTTAGTTGAGTAAATGTCTAAGCTGGGATTTTAAGCCCCATTTGTATTTCAAGGGATTATACCAAATCTACCTGATTTGCAGCACTGCAAGTAACTTCCGGTCCTTGCTTCTTCAAGCCTGTTCTGTCGATTATTCTTAATTGTTAGCAGTGTTTCATTCAAAACTTTTGTATTTTCTCCGGTGGTTTTCCTTTCCTGCACATTCATGCGAATGGTATATTCCTTGTAAATATAGTCTGTGGAGAACATGCCTTTCTATGCAAATTGGCAGCTCAGGGAATAGTTGGGTGCTTACAATGTCATTGAAAGTCGCACAAATCAATTGGCAAAAATTATTTTCTGTGATTATCTTGTTTTTACAGTTATATTTTTAATTTTGACAGTTTAAGTGTGTTTAGGGTCCACGATAGTTAAAGGCCACACAGAATGTGGGGCAGGTCACTGCTGAGATTCCTACTGCTTGGCTAATAAGGTTTTCTTTGGACTTTTTGTGTCATTTAATCTCATTAACATTGAAGAGAGATACTTTAGAACAAAACAAATGAACAAATATTTATTGGATGCCTGTGATATGCAAGGTATATAAAGGGTAGAGTGAGGCATAGAAATTAGGAGTCCTTGCTTTCAAGATCCTCACTATCTAATTAACAAAAACTAGGTAGTAATAAAATAAAGATACAGACCACATAGAAAAGGTACCATAAAGTGGGACTTGATTAATTGACAACAGCTGATACAGGTGAAGAGTACTCGATTTTGGAGAGAGAGCTGCAGGCTGTATTAGGATCCTTTCATTCATGACATCTGAGTTGGTCTTAAAGGTGTTGATTAAACAGAAAATGGGCCTTCCAGGATGGTGAAATAATGTGCGTAAATACTGAATAAGAGAAAGCAAAAGGTATATTTAGGAACCAATAAATATAATTTGGTTGAAAAGGAGACTTTGAGCAGGAGGATGGTGGAAAAAGTTTGGAGACCAGTTCTCAATTAATATCAAGTGGATTCATTTTCTATTGCGGTGGAACAAAATACCACAAATTTAATAGCTGAGAACAATACCCATTTATCATCTCATAGTTCTGTAGATAAAAAATCTGGATAGACACAACTGGGTCCTCTGTTTAGGGTCTCACAGGATCAAAATCAAGGAGTTTGGGATTAACCTGGAGATGCTGGAAAAAATTCCCTTCTAAGTTCATCCAGATTGTTGTCAGAATTTAGATCCTTTTGGTTGTAGGATTGAAGTCTTTATTTTCTTGCTTGCTGTTGACCAAGGGACACTCTCAGCTCCTAATGCACACACTCAAATCCTTACTACATGGTTCTCCCATCTCTGCAACAGAGGAGTTCATTCATGTTGAATCCCATGTAACTCTGAATCTCTGCCTTCCTCTTCTGCTACCAGCTGGTGAAAACTCTCTGCTTGTAAAGGTCTCATATGTTTAGCTGAGGCTCTCTCAGATACTCTTTCTTTTGATTAATTCAAGGCCAACTGATTAGTGACCTTAATTACATTTACACAATCTCTTTTGCCATGCAATAGAACATAATCATGGGCAAAAGGGACGCAAAGAGACGAAGATTATGGGAGTCAGCTGAGTCCTCTGCGTACCACACCAAGCCTATCAAATGATGCCACCACGTCCCTTCATGTTACCTAAGAGCTCAAACCTCAGGACGTGTGTGTAGGATAAAGTAACTAGTTTAAACAGTGGCAGAAATGTGGTAGAATTTGGCACTTTTATCAACTCTTTTATTTTCAACCAAATATCCTTTTCATGGAGGAAAAAAATGAACCTTTAAGGGAAGTTCTTAGATATTCTTCTATTCATCTTTCAAGGTTATAAGCATGTGAAAGGCTTTCTTATGCCTCTAAAGACGTTGGCAGTGTTACTGACTTGACTTAGAGGAGAGGACAAACTTGAAAGAGAAAAATTCCCCTGAGGGTGTGTATACTATTCATAAATCCTTTTTTCTTTCCCTGGCCCAAGTATCCTTATATTTACTACATTTTTTAAAGAGTCATGTCATTCCACAAAAAGTACAAAATCCTATTTCAAGGCATAGACAGTAGTAGAGTTGGTGTTGGAATTTAGTTAAGAAAAAAATAACTCTAAATGTTTATAACTAAAATTTACCATGCTAATGGTATTCTCCAGTCCAACATGCTTGCAACATGTTGAATCATTCAGGGAAGAAATAGTGTTTATTTCTATCTCTCACTGAGCCATTGCATCCAATCTGAAATTTGACAGTCATCTGAGTGGGCAGCAGAAAAAGGGAAGGCTGAGTGTATAATGCAGAAAATAGTGTCTTGTACAGTATCATCAGAATGAGTTGCTGATGCAGTGTAGCCAGTTACATGCAAACAGGATAAATACTGCCGGTCAGCACATTCCCAGCACCCCTAGCAGCTTTGGGCAGAGCAGGGAGCAAGATGTTGCTGAGTGTTTGAAAATGTTTCATCTTCTTAGACTATGAAAGTAGCTCTGTCCCTTCACTGGATGCTTAACTTCATTTAGGAAGAGTGTTAAGACCTTTCTCATAATCTATGAATCCTATGCTAATGGATGAATGCAAATATTGTTATCACCTTCCATTGACAGAGGACTACATTGTTACAATGGAGAAAAGTGTTAATCCTTTTGTAATTAATGCCTTATTGGGGTCAGCACATGTCAAGGATGTAGTTGGATTTTGGTAAATTAACTTTGAAGTCCTTTACTTAATTCTCATTTTTCTTTTATCTTAAAAAGTAACGATTGCATATAACTTTGTACTTTTTCTTTTACCAATGATATAAGACTTAGTTTTTACATTGAAATGAAACCAAAGCAGACAAAAGGTGAATAGGAAGGACATGTGGCTCTTACTATCCTACTCCCTTAACTCAACACAAAGGAAAATTCAGCATAGAGAAATTACTATGACCTTGTAGTAAAGAATAACCATTGGTTTAATAGCTTCTAGGTTTCATTCCTGGAAAGTAACTAGTTCTTATTAAATGGTATTTATTATGATTCCTATTACTATCACTTTGACATACATATATATAAGAAGATGGCCAGACATTTCACGTACTGAAGCAGAAGTGCAAACAGTCACTATGTCTTGAGTTCGGCAGGGCTAGAGTGATGGGATGGAGTGTTCAGGAGTGATTTCCTGAAAGAGGTGGGTTTCAGTCAGTGCTTTCCTGAGTGGTTTCTAAAAAAAAAAAAAAAAAAAAAAATCCCTAGCTTGTTATGATTAACACGGTCCTGGGGTCAAATATGTTTAGCTACCACAGGCTGGAAAGATTCAAAAGGTTTCTTCACTGTGTGACTTCTCAGAGCCTTTTATGACAATTACATAATAACTCTCCAAAAGGAAGACTCCATATGTGGTGATTCGGAAGCATATTTGATCTTTTTGCTCTTCCATGGAGCTCCCATGGCTGGAGTGGTGGAGCAAACTTTGGGAAAAGGTAAGATCCTGCCTTGAAGGATGAGTGGGAGGCCTCATGTAGTCGATGGAAATGGGGCAAGAGCTGTATATTATAAGCAGAGGCTTTGGAAGGAGCAAAGGCAGAAGTGTGGTGAGCCATGGGAGAACAGCTAAAGGGGTGGTCTGGGGACAAACTGGGAGGAAAGGATGATTTTGAAGAAACAGGAAATGAGTGGAGGTGGTTGGGTTTTTTTGTAGCTGTTGTCTTGATAGCATTTTTTAAAAGACAGATTAATCTGTCAACATGGTCCAGAGTGATCTGGATAGGCAGAGCCTGCAGGCAGGAAAACTCATCAGGAGTCTTTTGTGTTTGTCCAAGCGTGGTGTTACCAGGTCCTCCCCAACCTTGTTTCTCTATTATGATCTCTCAGCCGATGATGGTGTGGTCCCTGCTGTGCTTGGGCTCCATGTTGTCAAGTGTCCAGCATCATCCTGGGGACCTGGAATTTGTACCAGGTCTCCAAGGCAACGTCTGTCTTAACGCCCGGATATGCCTTATAACACTTCTGTTTCTCTAAGTCTGTCTTTGGCTCCACGTCGTTTCTTTTTATTTTATTTTATTTATTTTTTAAACTTTACTTTGCATTCTGGGATACATGTGCAGAGTGTTCAGGTTTGTTACATAACTATATATGTGCCATGGTGGTTTGCTGCACCTGTCAACCCATCATCTAGGTTTTAAGCCCCGCATATATTAGATATTTGTCCTAATGCTCTCCCTCCCCTTACCCTCCACACTGTTTCTTTAAAGAACATGTTATTATAACCCGGAGACATTCACTGTTAAGTGCAGCTTCCTTCATGGTTGGCTGATCTAAAACCTGCACAGACCACAGCCCTTTATGGTGCGTTTCATGTTTGCATGTCTGTCATCTGAAATGCCTCGTAGACTATGTTGGCAACTGGCCAAGCTGAGCATAAAAGGGGGATGGCTTACCAGGCTTCATAGCCTTTCCCCTTTGAGTTATCGAGGAAACAAAACCAGAGTTGTTTCCATGTGAATGACAGTTAAAAAGATAACTAAGGAAAGTGCTGGTCAATCACAGTTTACAGTTGTTGGAGAGCCCAACTTGGAAGGACTCAAGGACAGAGTGCTGATCTCCATGGGAGAAACAATTGTGCTTTTATGGAATCTTCTCTCCGTTCTTGATGCTTCTCTCTTCTCTCCATTCTTGTATTATGGGGATTAGCAAGTCTAGCCTGGTGAATAATAGATGCTGGATAATCTCCCTGTCTTCTCCCTTACCTCTTAATTCATTTTGACCTTGACTTGGAAGATACCCTTCTACCACGAAGGAATTGTCAGCCAGAGTTTTACACTGTTTGATCACTTTGCTATTTGAAGTGTGAGTTGTTTTTTAAAAAATATACAAAGAATAACTTCTTTATTTTTTTTTTTCCTTTTTTTTTGCTTAACATGTGAGAGGTGAAATAAAGGAGCTCTTGATAAGTATAGAGATTAGGAAACAAAACAAAGCAACAACAAAGTCTACACACCTCACAGCCAACAGCTGCCCAGTCAATGTCATGTGCGTTTACAGCAGAAGTGGTCAGTGACAACACAGTGGAAGGCAGTTCAGGTCACAAATGCAGAACAGGAAATATATTTTCATCTTGTTATTTATGACCCAGCCTTAAAGGAAAACAGATGGTACTACTTTCAGAGCTGCTTTGCTCTTGTTTCAATGGCTAATTCAAATCAAACACGGATTCTATTCTTAGTCGAGGCAGCTGCTGCATTGTCTGAGCTGGGCTGTTTTTACCAACAACACCCCTTCCTCTGACAGAATGGCCAGAGAAGACCACAGCAACATCACTGTCACTATCATCCAGTAGTCTGGAGAGAACCACATTTGTCGGCAGCGGCACAAACCCTATTGCTGGCTGACACCATTTAGGATAAACTGTGGTTGGATTTTGAGTAGAATCTGGAACCGCCACTCCCTTTCCTCTTGCATTTAATTCTTTCCCTTTGAAAGCAATGATTTGTTCCAATTTTAGAGTAGCGTGACCTTTCAGGGACCCTTAGGGTGGGGAAGATTGCAAAGATGGGAAGAGAAGTCAAAAGGGGCTAAGAGAGGAAATGGAATGTGAGAGATGTTCTCATAACACAGAGAAGACAGCAGACACTACTTCAGTGCCCTCTCCCAGGGTAGCCATATTGTCCTGCTGATTTTCTTTAGTCACAGGCTCTATTTATGAGACTCACTAATAAGACTTTAAAGAGTAACTTCTTTTTAAAAATCAATTTTTGAAACAAAGTAATATATGTTCATAATTCAACAACAACACCACCACTTTCCATCTATTCATTTCTCCACTCTACGTGGAGCCCCTGGGTTTAGTCCTCCCACTGGACACCCACTCCCTACCCTTCTATGCCCAGAAGCAATCACTTTAAATTTTTCTAGCTGTTAACTTCAGACAGTGACCTCTATATTTCTAAAAAATGTGCTTATAGTGTTGAGTATTTAGTTTGGGTCAATATCTCTTATATTTCTTTAATGGTAGTTGAGGATTTAGCTTGTCTAGAACTCTTCCCTTGACTAACTCGTTCATTCAATTGAATTATATTATATTTTCAGTTAATTATCTGACAGTTTTTATGTTATTAGGAGTAGGTAAGTTATTTTTATTGTCAATCCATGTCATGTATTATTAGATTTCCTTTCTTGTACAATGTTTTGTTTTTCCTAAAGTTAATAATTGTACGACTTTTTATTTGCTTATTTTTACATATGTCTTTAAACTTTTTTGAGATCAACACTTGTCAAATGCTTTGAAAATCTTTGAAATAATCAAACACATCTAAGTATCTGTTTGTACTCTCCCTCTCCCTTTTCACTCTCCTTTCTCCTGAAAGCCTTTAAACCCTTCTTTCTCTTTCCACCTATTCTGACCTGTTTGTTGGCTAAGTCTTTTGAATAAGGCTTACTCTAGAACTTTCCATTACTTTTCCTGTGTTGGCTCACTTTCTAAGATTCCATATTCTGTGATAGAATCTTAAACACAAATACGAGGGAAGTCAAGTTTTTCATCCCTTTTATTCCTGAAACTCATGTTAATTTACCCTCACATTATACAAACATAGTTCAACATGGTAGAGAAAATGAGAAACCAAGTGTATTAGTCCATTTTCATGCTTCTGATAAAGACATACCTGAGACTGGGAAGAAAAAGAGGTTTAGTGGCCTTACAGTTCCACATGACTGGGGAGGCCTCACAATCATGGCGGAAGGCAAGGAGGAGCAAGTCACATCTTACATGGATGGCAGCAGGCAAAGAGAAAGCTTGTGCAGGGAAACTCCCGTTTTAAAAACCATTAGATCTCAGGAGACTCATTCACTATCCTGAGAACAGCACAGGAAAGACCCACCCCCATAATTCAATTACCTCCCACCAGATCCCTCCCACAACATGTGGGAATTGTGGGAGCTACAATTCAAGATGAGATTTGGGTGGGGACACAGATGAACCATATCACCAAGATTAGTGAACTTTAAGACATATTCTACCAATGGAAGCACTTCAAAATTATCTATCTATCTATCTATCTATCTATCTATCTATCTATCCACACACCTAAATGTAGAACCCAAAACTATAATACTTCTGGAGGAAAACAGGTAGAAATCTTTGTGATCTTGAGTTAGTCAAAGATTTCTTTGATATATCACTAAAAGCTTGATCCATTAAAAATTGATTCATAAACTAAACTTCGTCAAAATAAAAAAAATTGGCTCTTATGTAAGAGTATGAAAAGAATCCACAGACTGGGAGCAAATATTTGCAAAACACATACCTGATAAAGAACCTCTAAGTAGACTACATAAAGAATTCTCAAAACTTGACAGTAAGAAAATAAACAACTCATTTAAACAATTGGCTGAAGATAGGAACAGTTTTTCAAACAAGATATATAGATGACAAATAAGCACATGGAAAAGATGTTCAACATCAATTAGTCACTAGAGAAATGCAAAGAAAAGCCACAGTGAGATACTGCTTCATACCTGTTAGAATGAAAAATTAAATGGACTGACTACATCTAGTTATTACCAAAGATGTGGAGGAACTAGAGATCTCCTATACTTCTAGGTGGAATGTAAAATGTTACAATCACTTTGGAAAGCAGTGTGGTAGTTTTTTTAAAAATTAAACTTGGACCTGTTATATGGTCCAATCATTCCACTACTAAGTATTTACCCAAGAGAAAAGAAAATTTACATCCATACAAAGGCACGTCCATGAATGTTCTTAGCAGTCTTGTTAAATAATAGCCAAATCCTAGAAACAGCACAAATGTCTATCAACAGATAAACAAATAAGCAAACTATGGTATATCCATACAACATAATGCCACTCAGAGGTAGAAAGAAACAAAATATTGCTGCACCTAATAGAATGAATGAAGCTCAGAATAAATATCCCGAATGAAAGAAGCCAGGCAAAAATGATTATGTACTGCACGAGTCCACTTATATAAAATTCTAGATAATAGGAACTAATCCATTGTGATAGGAAGCTAATCAGTGGTTGCCTGGGGTGGGGTGGGGGTGCTAGAAGAAGGGATTATAAAGAGTTCACTCTCTTAGTGTGGTGATGATTTTGTGTACGTATACATATGTCAAAGCTTATCAAATTGTACATTTTAAATATGTGCAGTTTTTATATCAATTATATCTCAATAACATTTTTTAAATGAAAAAAGCGTCATGTGGCTACCTCTGAAATTATGCTTGTTTAATAAGAATGCTTTCAGATCACTGGTATCTATGCATCCATCAATATCGATTCGGCCAAGCCCTGTGCTAGGTTCCAGGTGAGCAAAACAGAGTCCCTAACTTCACTGGCTCTTAGTCTACTGGGAAAGAGGGATAATTGTATATATAAAATCATAATGATAACATGTAACACTTACTGAATCCTATGGGCTAGGCATTTGTAACAATGTATCTTCTATGCATAACTCACATTTTACTGATGCAGGAACTGTGGGGCCAAAGGGTAAGTTCCTTGCCCAGGATCAGGCAGCACGTGGCAGAGTTGAGATCCAAACCCTGGCAGGGTGGCTGCAGAGGTCATGTTCCTACCCACCTCACTGCTCCTCCTTCACAATGACAAACTGAGAAGTGCGGTGAAGCGACATTGCACACTGCTCCAGCGATGTGTCCCAGGAGGGCTCCACCTCAGCTGTGGCGGGGGGAGTAGGAAAGGGTGCCCAGGAAGCCTTGCTTGAGTTGAGATTAGGTGAGAGAGGGTAAATGCCTTTCAGGCAATGGGTGTGTGGGACTTGTGTCTTTGACCAAACAGCCTTTTCTAGTTATTCTCTCCCTTTCTTTCCCTGTGTCTCTTTCATTGTCTTTCTCTAGAATGAATGGAGATGGGGTCCCGTGCATGTGTTTTACTCCTGACAGCCACAGACAGCAGACCTGAGCCTCTGGAGACTGGAGACAAACATGTCTTCTTTTCTGGTGGAGTCCTTGAAGCCTCAATGAGAGTGGCTGGAGGGCTGTCCACATAGGCTAGCTACTTCATTTTACTTTAAAACAGCAAGGGCTTTCAAACTTTTTAAGATACTTTCATTAAGCCTTCTGAGGGAGTCCTGCAGCTACTGAATGCTTTCCCAAAATTCATTTCTTTCTTTGCAGATGCTCCGTAAATGATTATGATATTGTAATGCTGTCACTCAGAGCACCGCCTGAACTTGTGCTTGTTCACATTGAGAGGGGAGATAAACTCAGATTTGCAGTTGCCAAAGGCCAAAGCTGCTTCTCCCCAGCTCACCAAATTGCTAACCTAAACACATTATAGAATTAAAATTTCGACTCATTGGCAATTAGCAATGGTCATAAAGAGTGTAGGGTGCTGTTGTAAAGCCCGTGTAACCCTCTGATATTATAATTGTTTTAAAGGAAAAGCTGGATTAGAGATGAGGCATGCCAATGTGAAGGACATTCAGTGTTCAGCAAGTTGAGACAGGCAGCCCAGGGGCCCCACTAATCTTTAAGTCCCTGAAAAGTATATTGTTAATAGTACATGACAGATAAATTATATCGTGTACCCCAAGAAATGCCTAGAGGGAAATCAAAAAAATGCCGTTAGCAGACAGACCTTTTATGACTTTCCCAGGATACTGCTATGTTTCCAGAAACTCGGCTCACAGCCTCCCTGAATCACATACGTCACATTACCAGAAATAGCTGCTGACAAATACTTCATTTAAATGCTATTGAGATAAAAGCAGGAAGGCTGTGAATAGTTAAAGGCAGAAAAGTAACATATGTGTCCATTGGTACACTGTCCCAAATGGGTAGTACCTTATCATTTTTTTCATTCCTCATTGTTCTGTCAGGGGATTGGAAGACATATGTCACTTTTCTACCTTAACAGGGCATTTTCTAGTTTGTTTGGATTTATGTCCCAAGCTTAATGAGATTTAAATGGAATTTTTGTATGTGAATAATATGAAGCATTAATGCAAAAAACTTTCATTGACTGTGCTGCTGGCATGATTTGCATAAGGGTTTTTAAATATGAAAGAAGGACATTGAAGTCCTTATAAATCACAGGGCATGAGCTATACTGGAGCAATAGAGGGAGCAGATCAGATTATCTAAGTAACTATAGTTTCTGAAAAAAGGTTACATCTTCAGATTTATGAATGTTGCCTCTGTAGGAGAATAGTGAAGGCGCGTTGGCCTAGATGTGAGACAAGGCTTGATAGGGCCTCAGCACTCCTGATGGGCCTTGTAGGGGTTTGTCCACATCCAGACTGCCTCATACACTTTGACCAGATGATCCTGGACTCCTGTGTCGCACTGTGCTATGTAGACAAGGTTCTTAAGGGAGAGCACCCGAGGAAGAAACAGAGTGTGGGTGTATTAGTCAGGGTTCTCTAGAGGGACAGAACTAATTAGATACCTATATCTATATATCTGTAGACCTACATAGATATCTATATATCTATATATCTGCATATATAGATATCCAAAATCAATACTTTGCATCCTTCAATCCGATCAAGTTGACACTCAGTATTAACCATCACAGGGGGCCACTAACTTGGCTGTATGAGAGATGTGGCTGTCTCTATCTTTTCAAATAATTCAACTTGTCCAATTCTGAGATCTCTTCTACCTAGAGCAGAGTGGAAAACATGCCACCCTTCCCTTGCCAGCCTCAGGACATTCTAAGCTCCCCTACCACTTTTTTGCACCACCTTGGGGCTCAGAGGATCTCTATGAGGTCCCCTTACTTGCTTTGAGTCACCTCACAGTTATCCCTACTCTGGTATTTTATTTCTCCTGAGTTCTCAGGAACAAAAGGAGGAACTTTGATCTTTGGCTTTGAAAGTCAACACTTGCCTTTGTGGTCATCTTCCTTCTATGCTGTGCTACCCCTTCCCAAAGGCAGTAAGCAGGGCATTCCCCAGATGACCTGATGGGAGTGAAAGGAGGAAAGGGATAGGAATATCCTGGCACAGGGAGAAGACAGCCTCAGAAAATCTTTGAATGTGTCCCCTGCGCAGGCTTCAGTCTGCTGCTTCAGTTTAATCAAGTCAATGCAAGTCAGGGTCCAGGATGGCATGGGGCAGCTTGCTGGAAATGTGTGCCCTCCCAGAGCTCTTACAGAAATGAGATTGTGATTTCAATCTTGATTGCCCACAGAATCTCTGATATGCAGCAGTATGAAGTCATTGTCTCCCTGGGAAGACAGCGAGAGAGTTAAAAGGAAGGAGCCCATCAGTCATTCTTATAGGATGCCATGAAAATATCCCTATGGGGCTGTGCCGGGCTGGACCTCACTTTGCAGGGTTTAGGGAGACATGGGGTAGTGCTACCTCCAAGGTGCTATTAGCTGAGACTAGAGCCTGTGTCACAGGGTATTAGAGGGAGATGAATCTGAATCAGGGTTCATAACAGAGTTGTGCTGAGACCAAAGGAAAATCAGTTATCTTGAGACTGTCCCTATTTAAAATTTTGATATTTCACCCATCATAGATTTTTTTTTTTTACATAAATTTTGATTTTGGGTACCTTTGTAAATTTGACACCATAGGTAAACCCCTTACTCACTCCACCCTAGTCCCAGCCCTGGATCTAATCTAGCTCCTTACGTTTTTAGATGAGGAAATTAAGGTATGGAGAGCACAAAAGGGTTTGCCCGGCATGACATAGGTAATTAATGAGAACATGAATTCAAGTTTATTTTCAGCCTTTCTTCCCCCCTTCCTAATTCATCATACTGCTCCTTCACGTGCTAGTTTTTTTAAAAAGAAGATGGAAGGAAAAATTTCCAGAAGTCTGGAGAAAGTTTCCTTCTCATCAAGGTTAAGGCCTGTAGCGAGGGGTGAGGTGGGAGCAAGGTGAGGTGACAGATGTGCATGGGAGGGAAGAGCCCGGGAGCTTGAAGCGAGTTGCATGGCACGGGTCCCAGTAGAGCCTGCTTTCTCTATAGCTACAGGTTATCTCTTCTAAGGTAGGTCAAGTAGAATCTTTAAATGGCTGCTTCTTCAGACTTATAGCTATTTTAATTTAACTCCAAGTGCTCAGAGGAATGCTTTTATTTAACTTCAATAGAGTATAGTTTTATTAAAGTCAAATAAGAAATAGGAAAAAAAATGAACCCACAGAAAATATGCCAATGGAAATTCTTATTTGAGAAATGTCCAGATATTATATGTCTTATATTTTAATTTATTTCTTGAGCATTGAATGAAATTTTAGGCCCACCTGAGAAGCAAAATAAGATTAGTCTGCTGAACAATAGGTAACCAGGTTTAAAAAAAAAAAAGACAGCAAAATTTGCAGAGATAAAAGTTTAATTATGTCCTAGTTGCTTGCTGAGATCTGGAAATCAATGTAGTTATTTCAATATAATTCTTGGTGGGCTATCAAATGACATGAGGGATCTTTGTACCCCTTCTCTTAAAATATAGCCACCATAAAATAATTAACAATAATGGAGTTGACATTAGATTAATGTAGCTAACCTCAGGTTGGTAGCGGAATTGCTTTTTGAATGAAAGAGAAAAAAAAAATTAAGAGCAAACCTCTGTGTGAGTGAAATCGCAAGGAATGTGCCTGGAACTCAGAAGATATTTTATCCTTTGTCTCAATGTGAAATAAAATTCTAAAATCAGCTTAAGACTTTCTTTTAGAAAAAATTTATGGAAAATATCTTAAATGAAAAAACATGAGTGGTAGAAATTGATCACTTTAGTATATTTTAGATTGCAACTAAAATATTTAATATACCATGTTGCAAAAAACTGATCAGCACAATGTTCTCTTTTTTTTTTTGTTTGTATTTTTTTTTTTTAGTAGAGACAGGGTTTCACCGTGTTAGCCAGGATGGTCTCGATCTCCTGACCTCGTGATCCACCCGTCTTGGCCTCCCAAAGTGCTGGGATTACAGGCTTGAGCCACCGCGCCCGGCCTACAATTTTCTCTTTTTAACGGGGCTGTGAGGATGGTGGTGTCATGGGATTTTGAGATAGATTTGAATTCTTTTTGGGCCACTTAGCAGCTGTGTGACTGAGTCTTAGAGTTTTCATGTGTATAACTGTGAACACAGTAACACAAATTTGTCAATCTTACAATGTTTTTGTATAGAGTAAACTCCCAAGTTCTCTTTGTCTCTCAGTCTATATATGTTAATTTTTGTTATTTGTTAAATATTTATTAAATAATAATATTTTGATAGATTTTTAGAAGTTAAAAAAATCTGCTGAGCTACTCTTTAATGGATCCAAATATTCTGCTGAATATCATGTACCTGGGTTCATGAGACTAAGAAAGATCATTTTATTTAAAAAAATAATAATAAAGAGAAAAAAGTCTTTGGAAACTTTGTTTTTTTAAACTTTTATTTATTTTATTTATTTTTATAGAGATGTGAGTCTCACTTTGTTGCTCAAACTGGTCCTGGCTTCAAGTGATCCTTTTGCCTTGGCCTCCCCAAATGCTGAGATCACAGGCATGAGCCATCATGCCCAGCCCTTTCAAAACTTTCTGCCTATGCTTAGTATAGCTCATCGTAGGGGTTAGATTCAATCAGTGAGCATTCTGCTTGTGAGCTGGGTCTCAGTATTGAATTTTCTTATTTAAGTCCCGTGCAGATACCAAGTATTTCCACTGATATTATCCTGTTATTGACCTGCAATTTAATACTTTGTTTCCTGAACATTATGAAATCAGATTCTATTGTAACAATTATGGAGCCAGTTGCTTTAGCTTCAATACCCAAGAAGCTTTCTAAGGACCCCAAAACATTGTGGGGATGTCGTTATTGGGAATTCCTTACTCAGGTCCCTTTGCTTGGGAATACTTTGGACTTCTGGTCCCAACAAAAGTCTGAATCCGACCTTCTGTATGTCATTAGCAACTTGGTTAAATCATTTAAATGTGCATCATTTGACAAAAAAGGAAGCTTCCATGATGTAGAAAGAAAACAATAATGCCACCAAAAAACCTCGGGCTAGGCATATGCAACCAACAGATACATGGGATAGCTTTAAATCATCAGTCCCGGAATTGATTCATGGATCTAAGAAATATTTCTTAACAACCAACTGTAACGCCAAGCACTGTACTAGATTAGATGATGGATATAGTTGTGAGTAAAAATTAAAGACACAATCCTTGCCCTCAGAGAGTGTTCAGTGTAGCAAAGAAGATAGATTTTAGTCAAATAATCACACAAATGAACAGGAAATAAAGACTTTCCTAAGGAGCTGCCTGGGAGAGGTTTAAGGTGACTTAAGAGTAAACAGTAGGGAAAGTTGTCTAGACACAGATGCTGACAGAGGCTCCTTAAAGAAGGCGTATGTGAGCTGAGATCTGAAAGATTTGTAATTGCAAAAAGAAAGAAAGGCACAGGAAGTGGGGAGAGGCAGAAGGATTCCAGTGGAGGACACGACCCGTAGCAAAGCCCTGTGGCGGAGGTGGTTTGCGGGTCTTAGAGGGCTGGAGAGCAGACCGACGTGGCTGGAGCCTGCTGCAAGGTGACCATGTAGGAGCAGATAGCAGCCAGACCATGTAGATCTTGGTAGCCATACTAAGAGTTTTTGTCTTTATTCTAAGGGCAAGGAGAATCATTGAAATGGTTTAACCTGGCTTGTGTGCATGTGTGGAGGGCGGTGTGTGAGTGTGTATGTGACAAGGTCTGATTTGCAGTTGAAAAAGATGAGTGTGGTTGGAATATGAACAGAAGATTGAAGGCGAGCTTGTCAATGAGTGGAGATGCTTTGAAAGGACCTTGTAGTTGTCTAGGAAAGAGCTGATGGTGGTTGAGATTAAGGTGAGGGTGGCAGAGGTGGGGCAAGGTAGAAGGTTTTAAAAGATACTTAGGAAGTAACTTGGTAAGACTCAGTGCAATGATAGGCTGTACCTTGGAGTTTCTTCTGATAGTTTTGGGAAAGCCCATCTTATTTATAGTGATTTTTAATTTTTGATCTTTTCAAAATGAATTAATTTATTCAGGTACTGATGCATACCTACAAGAGTTAAGGAGTGCGTGAGGCACTGGAGAATTTCATGAGAATTTCAGGAATGTGCCTGCCCTCATGGGCTCACAGCTGGATGGTGGGATCACTTTCTTTGTAAGGGCACTATATTCTGATTTCTGTACTAAGTTTTTTTGTATGTTTCTCTCAAACTATGCCTTAGAATGCCATGGCAACAATTAGGCATTGCAACATTTGTCATTATGGATTGTGTTGAGCAGCTGAAATCTGTTTCACAGATAACCAAGGTTCATGCAGTATTTTCATTTGTGAGTTTCTGTCTTTCTCTCATACCTTCATTGATATTCAAATGTACTGAAACTTCCCTGTTGTCTAAAAAGTATGGCCATGTCATCTGTTTCTTTTGAAAATGTGGTTTTGATTGCTCAAGCTTATCTATTTCCAGTCGTACTTGCAGAGGCTCTAGCAATGGCAGAGGGACTGGATGCAGCACCTTGGATGCAGTGCATTGGGAAACAGATGATACATTGAAAGGTGTAGCAGGAAATCCTCACCAAACCATTTTCAGAATTTAACCTCCCACTGAGAAGTTCTGATACGCAAAGGATGGATTGTGCTGGCTGTTTGAGGGAGAAAAGTTGTCTTTCTAATAGCTGCTTCAAAACATTTCCCCTTTGACTGCTATGGAGTCTTCGTTTTTAAAAACAGAAGAAAGCTAAAAGTAGAGAGGAATATAAAATGAAGAACAAAAGGCATTTTCTTAAGCTAGTTGCTAAGCACAGTGGGCATTGTAATACCTGTCTATCTCCTTATTACCTTATACATCTTATGATCTTTATTTCTATTTAGTAGAATAAAAAGTTAGACCTTAAATGTATCTCTATTGGATGCAGAATGATTTTCTCACACTACCCTTTCATCTGATCTCCTTTATATAGACACATTTAATTCTTATTTATTCTGATCTTTAAAATCTTAATTTTGAAAAAAATCATTGCCGTGGAGGGGGGTTGACTTCTGTGGGTTTGCGTGCAGAAAAATTCTTTCTGCCTTTGATGCCTTCTATTTCTCCCACTAGAGCTCTCACTGCTGGTGATTCTGAGTCACATGCTGATTGTTCAAATCCTGGATGTGAAGGCCCCAGACATTCTGATTCATTTGACTGAAGATTAGGCTGAGGAATCTGATTTGTGTATAATATCCCAGGTTACTCTCTTTCAGGGTATCTTTGGACCGCCTTTTTGGGAAACATTGCTTTAACGAAAGGAGCATCTTTTCAATAAGGAAAGTCTGTATACATAGCAAACCTACACCCTAGTTTTCAAAGCTCCTGAGCGATGCATCACTGGGGCAGGGCATTGTGTGCAAATGTATACTCCCTCTCTTTCCCCACATACCCCTGCATCTACAATATATCCAGGTTGAAATGCCATTCTTAGTTTTCAAACATTCTTATCAAAAAAGTTTTCTCTTTCTGTCTCTGTGTACCCTATTATAAGACAAAAATATATAAATCTCAATATTCACTTAAAAACTTAAAAAGATGGAACATTAAACTCAGAATTGTGTCTTCAGATCGCTCAGCCCGTTACTAATTTTTGTGCCATCAGTGATGTAGAGTCCCCACTGTTATCTTTTCTATTTGAGAGATCTGTCATAGAACTGTCACATCCCAGCCTTGCATTTTGCCAAACTTTCTTTAAAAATATATTAAGTGGATGAACATCTCTATGACAAATTTAGACTGTGTGTACGTAATATCCTAAGCCATCATCCAGTACGAAGTTAAGTCCCACTGACCACCATGCAGTGGTAATCCGTTTTGTACAATGATCACTCGCATGCAAAGACCAAAGTAATCATCATTTCCTTTTGGAATGTGCTATAGGGCCTCACTCTTGTGAGACACCTGAGCATCTCAGATGATGTAAAATGAAGGTGCCATTTGCAACAGCACAGGAATACTTTCTCTGTTCTTGCTATTGTTACCTACGAGAGTTAATTGTTTCCAGGTGCATCTTGAAGCACTGATTAAAACAGCCTCATATGGGTTGTAATTGATTAACTGGAACGGCATCTTCAACCTCTGTATCGGGTGAGCAGTTGGAATAAACTGGCACGCTTCACCCACTCACACATGCTGTGGTTTCAGAAGGCTTTTAAAAGGAAGATTTTCTAAAATGATTTTCTAAGATACAGCATCAAATAGTCGGGTAAGATGGGATGACATGAATAAAGTGATTGTCTTAGAAGTACTCCAGAAAAAAAAAAAAAAAAACAGTTTCTTGTGGGGGAAGGGGTGAAGGTCCTTGGATGTGTTGCAGGTGAGTTGTTGAATCGTTGTTTGTTTTGGTTAGTTAACTAAGAGAGTCTTGGCTCAGTGGTTGCTGAATTCAAATTTCTTGGTGATGATGAGATTTGGAATATTTTTGTGGGATTTGAAAAATGGAACTATAAGCCATTCATGAGTATTTCCATGTTATTACTGTAGGAGAGTATATTTGTCAGAATACGGAACCCTAGCTGCTAAAAGATCAACCTCCAAATCTTAGTGACTTTTCACAATCAAGTGTTATTCCACCTTACTGTAATAGTTTGCTGCAGGCTGGGTAGCTTTTCTGGGAAGCTGTCCCCTAAAAGAAGGCTTAGAAATCCAGGTCCCTTCTAACCTGTCTTGCTGCCACCTTAAGCACATGGCCTCCCTGGATGCAGAGGGAGCCACGCTTGTATGGACCGTCTGTGAGATGTCTTCTGCAAGGCCTGGAAGGTACCCATGTTCCACTGGCTGGAACTCAGTCCTGGAGACCCAGCCTATCTTCCAGGGAGGCTGGGAAGCATGTTCTTCTTGGGCACTCACTCAGAACCAATAAGACTGGTAGCATGCAGTCAGTTCCTCCTGAGAACAGGCAAGTTCCATAGTGTAATACCTCCAGTGGCTGTGGCTGTGTTTTAATTGGAAACAAAGAAATTCAGTTTAAAGTAAAGAGTTTGGGGCCAGGTGCGGTGGCTCAAGTCCGTAATCCCAGCACTTTGGGAGGCCTAGACGGGCGGATCATGAGGTCAGGAGGTCGAGACCATCCTGGCTAACACGGTGAAACCCCGTCTCTACTAAAAAATAGAAAAAACTAGCTGGGCGAGGTGGCGGGCACCTGTAGTCCCAGCTACTTGGGAGGCTGAGGCAGGAGAATGGCGTAAACCCGGGAGGTGGAGCTTGCAGTGAGTCGAGATCCCACCACTGCACTCCAGCCTGGGCAACACAGCGAGCCTCTGTCTCAAAAAAAAAAAAAACAAAAAAAAAAAACAAAAACAAACCAAACAAACAAAAAAAGAGTTTGGATTCTGCTTTGGGGAAGAAGGCCTTTAGAGCTTTGTGGATTTGAGCTCTCACTCTTATTCTACCACTTATTCCTATGTGGTGTTGGATAAATTTATAAAATGAGAATAATAACAGTATTTAGTTCATAGGATTGGTATGAGAATTAAATGAGCCAATGCTCAGAAGTTGCATGTGTGTGCTCAATATATGTTAACAATTATCATTGTTATTATTATTAGAAGTTGTTTATTTCCCTGGTTGATATGGTTTGACTCTGTGTCCCCACCCAAATCTCATCTTGTCGCTCCCATAATTCCCACATATTGTGGGAGGGACCCAGTGGGAGAGGACTGAATCATGGGGATGGGTCTTCCCCGTGCTGTTCTTGCGATAGTGAGTGGGTCTCATGAGATCTGATGGTTTTAGAAACGAGAGTTTCTCTGTGCAAGCTCTCTCTTTGCCTGCTGCCATCCATGTAAGATGTGACTTGCTCCTCCTTGCCTTCTGCCATAATTGTGAGGTCTCTGCCACGTGGAACTGTAAGTCCATTAAACTTCTTTCTCTTGTAAATTGCCCAGTCTCATGCATGTCTTTATCAACAGCATGAGAACAGAATAGTACACTGGTGATCTGAAAGGAAAAGCATTTATATAGCAGTGGCTTTCAATGGTGCCTGACTACCCAGCAGAGTCACTGGTGAGATATTTTTGAAGTACACATGGGGGCAGGAGGGAAGGGAGGTGAACATTCCAGATGTGATAAATCCCAACCTCCCTCCATCTGCATGTTAACAAAACCGTGCAAGCTGAGCTGCTGCCCAGCCACAGGTAGAAACCATTGGACTGCACCTCATACAAGGTGGCTAATCCCTTCAAGTCTTGGGATTCCCAAGGCTTGAAGGATATTTGTGAAAGAGACTACTTCATGTAAGTCTCCAAGGTGAGTCAGAGGTCAGAAGACTGGAGAATTTCATAGCAGAGAGGGGTCCAGTGTCCAGCACTAGAAGTCATTCAGAATGTTAGGAAACTCTCAACCTGCATGATTAATGTGTGATAGCTGCATAGGGTGACCTGGGCACTCCTGGTATTGGTTTCTCAGATCTTCCTAAGAACTTCTTTTTAGTCCTCTTATCAGCCTTACCTCCTGATCCAACTCCATCTAGCCTAAAGCCATTTGCCTAGGAGAGAGGTACATAGTTGGAGAGAATTAACCATTCTAAGAAAGAGGAGGAAAGCCTTCCTTTTTTTTTCTACAGGATAATGGGCATAGTTCCACATGCCCTGGTTCTCACAAGTCATCTTTCTTCTTATGAAACATAAAAAAGTTCATGCCTTTAAAGGCCCCCAGGCCCACTGATGGCATCCTGAGGGCCTTTCTTTTCTTTTCTTCTGCTCAATCCTCCTGTGATAGCAAACCCTGAAAGCATTTCGGCAGTGAAACTAAAAGAAGTCATCAATCAGGATGGACTTAGTTATGCTGCGGTAACAAGCAATCCCCGAAACTCAGTGGCTAATTACAAGGGCGATTTCTTGCTCTTGTCACATGGCCCTCAAGGTTGGTAGAGAGCTCTGTTCTCTGCAGTTCTTTCCCCAGGATCCAGACTGAAAGATCAGTCACTGAAGGGAAGATGGCATCACTTTGAAAAGAGAATGCTGGGCATGTCTATTATGGGCAAGTAAAGACTCTGGCTTGGAGGGCATGTGTGTCCCAACACATTGGTCTGAAGCAGTCCTATAACCACTTCCACAGCACCCACTGGGGGTCAGGAAGCTAGGTTTTCTTTGTTTTGTTTTTGTTTTTTTTGGTACCCAGAGTGAGAGGAGAACTGGCTATAGCTGAGGAGAACTGGCTTCCACAGAGATTCAAAGGTCAAAACAATGTTTGATTTTCAAACACCTGCCTAAGAATGTATTAATATCTGAGTAGAAAGAAAAATCATGGTCATTGTAAGAAAATATGTCACAGAAAGGCCTCCCATTCCAAAGCTACAATGAAAAATTGCTCAAACTTTAGCCTCGGAAGAAGAATTTCTTTTCTAAAGTTCATGAAATTGGGTAAATGGAGAAATTACTGATGACGGCTTGTTTATTTATCTATTTTATCTGTCTAAAATTTGGGTAGATAATTCTTGCGTTTAAGAACAAATGGGTGGACTTGGGTTTTTGGGTGTTTGATTATATTTCTGCTCCATGTGGGTGGGAACTGTTCTCAATTTGTAATTCTCACGTCCTGACTGCTGACTGAACTGTGCCTCATGAAGAATAGTCCATCTATTCATATTGACTGGAATAAGCATGGAATAATGACTGGGCACTGTTTTTTTTTTTTTTTTTATCAAGACAAAGTCTCACTCTGTCACCCAGGCTGGAGTGCAATGGTGTGATCTCAGCTCACTGCAACCTCTGCCTCCCAGGTTCAAGTGATTCTCCTGCCTTGGCCTCTGGAGTAGCTGAAATTACAGGCATGAGCCACCACGCCTGGCTAATTTTTGTATTTTTAGTAGAGACGGCATTCCACCATGTTGGTCAGGCTGGTCTCGAACTCCTGACCCCATAATCCACCTGCCTCAGCCTCCCAAAGTGCTGGGATTACAGGTGTGAGCCACCATGTCCAGCCAAGCCCTGGTTTTATAAAACCTTGGCATATCTCCCAAGTATTTCTGAGGAAGTTGTAACCATTTCAAAACAAACTTAATTTCAAGTGATTTTCATTTAAAAAATAACATGACACTTCTGGTAATGTCACAATTTCTAACAGTAAAACCATACATGTATGGCATTCTTGAGATGATTCTACCCTTAGGATTCTCTTGAACACTAGAATAAAAATTGTATTACATCTTTGGTAAGAGTGTTGTCAATTAGACTCTTGCCTGTTAAGTGGGTATATCACCACACAAGGTATAATATTAGGTCTTGATCACATAGTATATAGTATTTTCTTGGTTGTCACTTTTCTTACTTGGAAATATTTTTGGAATTGTCCATTGGTGGCAATCTATTTTCATTAATTATTTAGAAACTTCTATCTAAAAGAAATGCAGTTCTCAAAGAGAAGGAATGAGAAGTTTTCTTAAGTCCTACAGTTTGAAGATCATGTCTGAAAATCAGGTTACTTGAATATGAGTTAATTGTAACTCAGTTTAGCATTCAGTTTGTGAGCCAAATTAAACAAATAAAATAATTTTCTTTTTCTTTTATCTTTTTTTTGTTTGAGACGGAGTCTCAATCTGTAGCCCAGGCTTGAGCGCAATGGCATGATCTCAACTCACTACAACCTCCGCCTCCCAGGTTCAAGCAACTCTCTTGCCTCAGCCTCCTGAGTAGCTAGGACTACAGGCATGCACCACCATGCTCAACCAATTTTTTTATATTTTTAGTAGAGATGAGGTTTCGCCATGTTGGCCAGGCTGGTCTCGACCTCCTGACCTCAAGCAATCCACCAGCCTTGACCTCCCAAAGTGCTGGGACTACAGGTGTAAGCCACTGTGCCCAGCCAGAACAAATGAAATAATTTTCATTCAGCAGGTTTTGTTCTGATTTCAGTTCTTCTTGCTTTTCGGTATTTTTAAAGAATATTACTATTCTTATAATATGCCTTTTTGCATTTCATTATATTTCTCTCTCTTAATACAAGATGTTGCTTTCGAAATGCACCTACTGTTCCCCCAGCACCTAGTCGGACTAATGACTTCTTTCTCCTTCCTCCAAGCATTGGGTTTGTCATGGCCATTGTTAAATATTAGGGACAATTGCCCAGTGACACCAAGTGTGGCCTATCTAGCTTTTGCTCTCTGCTTTGGCCTAGACGGAACAGTGATGCTGAATGGCAGCCCATTAGTCCTTGGAACCATTGACGCAGAGAGAATAGATTGCATAGAAGCCAGTCCTTTCTTTCCTTGTCGTTGTTCCCTGACCATAGGCTTTCTCGAGATTAGAAATAACTGGTTCTTTTAAAGAGAATGCCTGCATTAACCAAATATACTCTAAAGATATGTAACAAATGCTACATTTGCAATCATCATAAAGCTGAATGAAAAAAGAAAGACTGCAAACATACTGAAACAATTAAGCAATGTTCCTTCCTAATTTCAGGCTGGGAAGAATATCCTTTGTGCACCGTAGAGTTGGTAAGACGACATTCTTAGGCCCACTTTTTAGTTAGTTACCAACTTCTAGAAGCCAATGGAAAATCACAGTCTTTGATGTGTAAAATAACTAAGAAAAGGGGTGTAGAGCCTTATAAAATACCCAAGCTTAATCTGGACCAGCCAGGAGCAAGACTTGAAATCCTCTTACTGAGGAAAATGAAGGGAAGCACACTTGCCTTTTGAGGCACAAAATAAAAGAAACCTATAAAATTTGTGTGGCACAGTGTCCCAGAAATCAATTATGTAATTTTGTACAATCATATCAGGTAGAGTATCAACCCATTACTGAAACTCAGAGCTTTCAAACCTAATGGAGACTATTTGACATTCCTAGGCGAGCTGCCAAAGGCCCGTTTCCAATTGCTACATGACAATTATTGACACAGACATGCACAGGCAGGGAAGGGTTTTCAAGGAAATAATGTCAATAATTTTCTACTGTGTTTTAAGCTAAAAATCAGTAGAAGGTGAGTGACTAGAATCCTTATGGAATCCATATCTACACATCCCTTGGGTCCTGGAAAAGAAATCTTTACTGTGCAGAATAGCAATGGCAGTAATAGAGAAAGTGAATATCCACATGAAATTTAATTAGGTTGGAAATGGAGAGTTGAGCTGTACGTGCTGGAAGTGTTCAGAATTGTACTAAACTACCATCCCTAGGTATCGAAGACTACACCCCTCAAGTTCCTCTGTACTCCATCCACTCTGCTTATCATGGCCAGGCTGATCTTTTTTTTTTTTGAGATAGAGTTTCGCTCTGTCGCCCAGGCTGGAGTCCAGTGGTGCGATCTCGGCTCACTGCAAGCTCCACCTCCCGAGTTCACACCATTCTCCTGCCTTAGCCTCCCGAGCAGCTGGGACGACAGACGACAGGTGCCCGCCACCTCGCCCGGCTAATTTTTTATATTTTCAGTAGAGACGGGGTTTCACTGTGTCAGTCAGGATGGTCTCGATCTCCTGACCTTGTGATCCACTCACCTCAACCTCACAAAGTGCTGGGATTACAGGCGCAAGCCACCATGGCCGGCTGGCCAGGCTGATCTTTCATGTCTTGATCTCCTGACCTTGTGATCCACCCACCTCAGCCTCCCAAAGTCCTGGGATTATAGGCATGAGCCACTCTGCCCGGTTGGCCAGGCTGATCTTTTATTAATCAGATCCCATCTGGCTACTCCCTGCTTTGGCGTTCACAATGGTAACCTTCTGTTCACTCTTCAGCCCATGTCCTAGTGTTTGGGTCTGTTCCTTTATGTGGTCTTACCTGCCATTGTTCCCAATGAATCGCTTCCCAAATTCAGACTGTTGTCCTGAATTCATCTCATATCTAATGAGCTTATTCTCTCTTCTATGCTGACTCTCATCCTCTCCCCTGCTTCTGAAATATCTCCTCCTCCATATACTCCATTTACAGACTAATTCTGTTTACTTTTTGAAGTAGTGCTTGAATCCAGTTGCCTCATACTACTCATAGAAGCTCTTGTTTACTGAGGGTCCATTAAGGCTCAGGGCTGTAATAAGGGTGATTTATATGTTACATCTATATTTTTGATACATCCGTCTTTCTCTGTTAGGTGCATAAATAAACTGATGCAGGCCATAAACAGGGAGTTGTTTTCTGCCCACAGATGAAGTATGTTTCTTATTGTGCAATCAAATGACATTCTTTTTTCTTAGAGACAAACATAATAAACATGCATGATAGGCACTACTGTTCCCACTTTAGAGGCAAAGAAACTGATGTTCAGAGGTATTGAGGTTCTTGTGTAAATTCATTGAGGTAATCAAATAGAGATTCAAATACAGGCCTCTCTGACCCTAGAACCCATGTGAGGTTGTGCAGGATTCTCTGTGTCCAGCATCCAGTCATCTCGCTTTCTCTGAAGTTTCCTGACACTTAAGGAGTAGTGGTGATGGCAACAGCTAGAATTTGCTGCAAGTGACTTAACATGTGGCTAACACTGCTCTGTTCTTCTCATCCCTGATCTCCACTGGCTCTCACAACAATTCCAACAAGTTTTCACTGTTTTTTGGATGAAGAAACTGAGGCACAGAGAATTTAACTAGTTTGCCCAAAGCCAAGCAGCTTGTAAGGAACAGAGTTGGGGTGCACACCTGGGTCTTCCCGACTCCAGAGCTTGTACTCTTAACCCTCTAGTCTTCAGCCTCCCACACAATCCTACCTTCTGGTTGTTGTTCCATGGTCCTGCCTCCACAACTGGGCTTCTCAAGGCTAGGAACACCCTCCTCTATTTTCCCCACATCTCCACAGTCAGTATTATGTGATGAAAAACCTGCTTTTAGGCATACATTATTTTCCTGTTGAGGCTGCTGTGGAGATCTGGGGTTGGCTTTGTTGGACCATGATGTCCCTTCATGGACCTAAACTCAAGAAGATGCACATTTCCTTCAGTCCAGATCCAGGATCCAAGCATCTTTTTGTGCACTGGTTATGGCAGAGGGTAAAAAGAGGTTAACAAGGCACCTTCCTGTGTCCAAGAGAGACAGACAAGCTGACCCAGGCTGAAAATGATGAGGAAAATGACCACCAAGAGTCATCATAAGCCAGGCTCAGGGGTCTCATAAACCATGCTTGGTACCATGTGTGGTCCATCTAGGAAGCTGGGCCCATCAGAGGCAGAACTAGCAGTGTTCAGAGCAGGAGGTCTTTGTAAAAACACCTCCTCAAAACGATCAGGAAAGAAAGCAATGTGACTTCTTCTTGTACTTTGCATAAGAAGTCAAATGAAATCGTTTTCTGACTATTATGGAAAACTATGGAAAACTGCTTTGGCGCATGTGGTAGGGACCACCCAGACGAGGCCCTCCAAGACCTTGTTGTCTAGGGTGATTTACTCCCTTTATTTAAGGATCCAGACAATTAATCATTTATTTATGTGATGATAGGCTTTTGGCTGTTAGACCAGATGCTGTGTTACTCTATCAGATGAATAATAGTGGAGAACTATATAACTTATCTATTTTACTTTTTATCTTGGCTTCCAGGAAACGTGGAACTCAATTTGATACTCAATTTCAATGATTACACATAGCCTAGGTTTTTGGTACATCCACCTTTCTCTCTTAGATACCTAAATAATTTGATACATGCAATAAACAGGGAGCTGTTTTCTGCCCACAGTATGCTTCTTCTTGTGCAATTAAATGACCTTTTTTTTTCCTTAAAAGATTGAGTTCTGCCAGCTCATGGAACATGCTTTTTCATCGATGATTTCCAGAAGAGAGAAAAAACCAAGGACCTTCTTGGATAAGTTTTGTTCAATTACATCTTTTATCCTGTTGCATAATTTGTAAAATTTAAGACACATTTAAATTGAATCTAGTGATCTGTATATAGTGGGAATTCCAGCCTGAGCCTACCTGGGGCTTCAGATCTCTTCAAACCTGCTCCATGGATGATCACTTGAGCCAGGGGAGGCCCAGGCTGCAGTGAGCCATGATTGCACCACTGCATTCCAGCCTGGGTGACAGAGGAGACCTGTCTCAACAAAACAAAACAAAACAAACATCCATGGGTTGGTGGGGGTCTGCTAGAAGCTGATTTCCAGGAGGAGTTGTAGTTTGGCAGAGAATACCTGGGGTCAAGAGGAAGTGGGAGGATGTCTGTGTCTAAAATTGGTCCTTATTGTAGCCTAGTGGGTTTGTTTTCCAGACTGGAGTTTAAGGGCTGTTTCAATGAGGGACTTTATGATACACAAAGAGGTGAACAGTGTTGTTGTTTATGGATGAGTGGTACCGGAGGTTGAAGGAGAGGCACTTCCCAAGAATGGATCTCAATGTAGTCTTGGTTCCTTGAAGACCAAGGACCTTCAATTCAGACACTGTGGACACAGGCAGAGAGGCAAGAGAGAGAAGTCTTTTCAGGGGAAGCAGACATTGACAAAGAAGGTCTGAGCAGCTACCATCATGACTGAGGAAAACACTTGAATGACGTCTGGGGTGTTGAGTACAAATAAGGGTGGTTGTGAGACAGACAACAGGACTCCAGAAAACCCAGGTGAGGACTTGGAGAGGGGTGGGAGGTTCTGTAGTAGGCAGATGCATATGTATGGCTCCTACATCAAATTAGTACTTTATTCATTCTTGTTTTTATTAATAATGTGACTGTATTAACATCCACTGGCTACTGAGGCTTGGGACAACCAGGGTGACACCCGTGTTGTACGAAACCATGGAGAGGCTAGCGCCTGTGGGGACGGAATCTTGGCTTGTCTCTCTCACTCCGTGTGTGCTCTCTAGAGCTTGCATGGCTCTCATGACCTGAGCACAGATGAGTCACTGGACTAGTTACCTCACCTGTAAAATGAGAGATCTGGACCACATCGTCTCTAAGAACATTTCCATTTCTAAAATTCTAAGATTCCATTATTGGGTACAAACTAGGATGCCAGAAATACATGAAGATGAAACAAAGGGAGTGTGTGAGTCAGTTTGGCCAGCTATAGCAGAATATCATGGACTGGCTGGCTTAAACAACAAACATTTCTTTTTTTTTTTTTTCTTTTTCTTTTCCTTTCTTTTTTTTTTTTTTTTTTTTTTGAGACAGAGTCTTGCTCTGTCGCCCAGGCTGGAGTGCAGTGGCGCAATCTTGGCTCATTGCAACCTCTGCCTCCCGGTTCAAGCGATTCTCCTGCCCCAGCCTCCCGAGTAGCTGGGGTTATAGGCATGCACCACTATGCCCCACTAATTTTTGTATTTTCAGTAGAGACAGGGTTTCACCGTGTTGGTCAGGCTAGTCTCAAACTCCCAACCTCAAGTAATCCACCTGCCTTGGCTTCCCAAAGTGCTGATATTACAGGCATGAGCCACCACGCCCAGCCACCAACATTTTTTTCTTATAGTTCTGGAGGTTAGGAAGTCCAAGATCAAGGCTCCAGCGGATTTGGTGTCTGGTGAGGGCCCCCTTTCTGGTTTGTAGATGGATGTCTTGTCCTGTTCTCACATGGCTGAAGAGAAACAATGATCTCTGTTGTGTCTCTTCTAACAAAAACTCTAATCCCACCATGAGGGCTTCACCCTAATGACCCAGTCATCTCCAAAGGCCTCACCTCCTGATAGTCTCACATTGGGGATTAGGATTTTAAAATGTGAATTTTGGGAGAGAGACACAAGCATTCAGTCTATAACAGGGAACAAACAAACGAGTTGGAAATCGAGGCTACTGGTGTGTAGGGGTAGAGAACAGACTGAGTTTTGAGTCCTCAATTCACCACGGGGACCCTTTAACATTGAAGGGTTAGTTAACACTCAGCTCAGCTTCTCAAGCTTACATGCTGAGTGCCAATCCTTGCCTCAGACACTTATTGTAAGGATTACGTACGTGTGTGAATGCGTGAGTTCAAACCTCCAGTTGTGTGCTCGTCATGGTGTATGTATGCAGTGAGGGGTGTGTGTGCTTTTGACTGATGACCACGCACCAGCTTTCTAGACCACACAGGCCTCTGGGAACTGGGGATGCTGGAGGCTCTTAGCTGTTAGAAACAGAATGGAAAGGCATGGTCCTTCTTTGAGTCAGAAAACCTGGGTTTGAGAATTACCTGTGTAGTTTACCACTGGAGATACGGAATAGTTCAGGGCCTATCTTTTTCATCTGTAAAATAAAGCACTTGGATTCTATATATAAGCTTCAACATATTTTTCTAAGTTGTATGATTCTAAGATCTGTAAGCTACTAACCTCTTTGATGGAGGAGCTTTTCTTTCTTTCTTTCCTTTTTTTTTTTTGAGATGGAGTTCACTCCTGTTGACCAGGCTAGAGTGCAATCGTGCAATCTTGGCTCACTGCAACCTCCACCTCCCAGGTTCAAGCAATTCTCCTGCCTCAGCCTCCCAAGTAGCTGGGATTATAGGCATCTCCCACCATGCCTGGCTAATTTTTGTATTTTTAGTAGAGATGGGTTTTCACCGTGTTGACCAGGCTGATCTCAACTCCTGACCTCAGGTGAGCCAGCCGCCTTGGCCTCCTAAAGTGCTGGGATTACAGGTGTGAGCCACCACGCCTGGCCAGGAGCTTTTCTTTCTAATCTTTCTACTTCCCACTACCTCTTGCACATAGTAGGTGTGGTAAATACTAAATGAATGACCAATGAGATGGCTCTGGTAATTTAATTCTACTGCCTTCAAAAGAGGAAGAAAACTTCACTTAGAACTGAGGGACGCAAAACCTTAATTCTCTGAGCGATGAGCTATCTGAGTCATGCTGTTTCAAAGATTCAGGCTTGTGACCTAAAATGATAACAAATTCTTTCCATTAAGAAATTGCTGTCTCTGGTGAGCCTGACTTTTGAAGCAGACAATGCAGATGCCGGCAGAGCGATCAGGTCTGCTCATAAAATGATTGCAGCCAGATTGGACCATTCAAACAAAAGCCCAGCACACCCCAGTGATACCAACAGAATAGTGCTAAGACCCGCAGCCCGGTGGGAGGCTGGAGAAGAGCATAGCTAGACATTTCCTTGGTGCATGCCTGAGTCTCTCTAATTCAAGGTTCGGAAACCAAATTTCCTACATGACGATTTTTGAGTAACTATTCACCTGTAAGCACCTAGCTGAAGGATGAGGGTGTCTTCATGAAGGGAATCTCACTGTTTAGAACAGTCTCTATGCTTAAGTGGTAATTCACAATCCAACAGATACACAAAATGTCACTCTGTCTCCCTGGCATATAAGAATGAGTTGGACATGACAGAGCCTGAGACCCTTGCTTTTTTTTTTTTAATCTGCTTTTAGGAAATGTGCTGGTCAGGCTCCAGGGGGAGAGTAGAATCTGGAGAGAGATGAGGGGGTGGTTTAGAGGGAGAGGCGACTATGGGAGGGTTGGAAAGAGAGGAGGGAGAAAAAGCACCTTTGTAGCTTTTTCTTCTTTCTGGATGACATTCTTCTGGTCTTTTCTCCTCTAGAGTGATTTTTCAAGGTTGCTTTTATCTGGCTGTCCAGGTTTTTTCTTCTCTTTTGGAATGGGAGGGAGGAAAGAGGCTTTTCTCTTCCCCATCCAGAGCCTAGTGACTCCTTTTCTCCTGGTGCAGTGACAGGGCTCCCAGCCCATCATGGAGCCTGGGCTTTGCCAGGGACACTTTGGGATTTAGTAAGTTTCTATCATGCGAATGTACAGATACCACAGAACCAGAAGAGTTACGGGTCTCTGGTTGGTTGTTTTTATTTTTTTATTTTTCATATCACGGGGGAAAAGTGCACCTTCAAGGTTTACATCCAAAGCAAAGAATTGTTGCTATTGACTTTTATCCACTTCCTAAGCACTGCATTTCTTTCAGGCTTCATCAAAGGCATAATCCTTCATTCAGAATCTTTTTCATCACTTTAAATAGTCCTCCTGCCTTTGTTGAAGTTTTCTGCCTTTAGAGAGACGAGGTCAGATCTGCTCCAACAGTGGAAATAAAATGGGGGAGGAGAACTAGCTGTAACCTTTGTGCTTAAAACTTGAAGATGGTGTACAATTTTTTTTTTTTTTTCAAAAAGAGAGCTACTGTTTGACTATTCGGATCGCTTAAGACGCATCTGAAAAAAATACTATATTTTAAATAGAAAATGTTAAGAAAAAGTCTGTGCTAACATATATATTTCAACAAAGTTTTTAGAGAGAAAAAATGATCTCCAAATTGTTTGAGAGAGTCAGCCTGGTCCTATTATGTCTATGTAGCAGCAGGGTATAACAAAGCTAAAGATTTAAGGCAATTTTGACACCTTAAAGCAGAACTGCACAGGCTTTTAAACCCAAAGAGGATTCAGCCTGCTCACTTATTACTTTCCACATCTTCAAAAGGACAATGTCTCTTTTTTAATCTTTTGGCTTTGCTGTGAAACCATGGGAAGTTATTGACTTTACAGTCACTTTAAGTATACAATCAGGCAGAAAAAGGACATTGGTGCACTTGGGGGCTGCGAGTTCAAATTCTCATCCCTTTGTGGCACTCTCCTCCCCGCTCAGACAGAATTGAAAAGGGCAGAACAAACAGTGAGGGGCTTCCATGGGTTTTGATGGGGGCCCTCTCATTGAGTCACAGGCACCTGAAGCCGTTCGGCTAAAGACAGGCTCCTTTCTCGTTTCTGTTGTTATTTTTTATTTTGACAGCTCCCAGGGTTCCTTCGGATGGTGTGCTCAGAAATGCCATACTTTCTTGTAGCCCCTGCAAGCTAAAATAATGAACAAGCAATTAAATCTCATGCTTGAGGGCCTGTGCTGATTACTTGCCGGAAAGGGGCACAGCCCAGCCTTGTTCATTGCCTATGGGGCACAGGGCCTGGCTGGTTCCCTTGGAGGGGAAGCACCTGCTGCCAGGCTGTGTCAGGGGCGGGCTGCAGGGGGCACTTGGGTGCTAGAGGCAAGGGACTTGATGGGAAACAAAGGTCCACCAAGTCACCTGTATCCAAAATGGGTGCTGGCTGATGTTGTCCTCCTAAGGTCTTGTCAAGATTGTTATTTGTTAGCAGAGCACAATTGGCTGTGACTCCACTTCTTCTTCTTTATTATCTTCTGATAAATTAATGTGTACTAGGAGCATAGTTTGCTCTTTATGTTTTATTAAATAGGTATTCTTGGTTTTGGCTAAAAAGTGGGTTTGTTTGGCTAGTTGCTGGGAGGCTAACTTTTGTCTTCGTGAGTTTCCTATGCAAGCTACTCAATTTTGGAGAGGAGGTGTCAGAGATAATGATATGATAACTTTCCCAAAGTCACAAAACCAGTATATGATAGAGCCACAAATGGATCTGAGTAGTTTGACTGGGGAATGAAGGCTCCTAACCATGTTTCTGGCTCCCCTCAATATTAATTAATTTAAAAAGTAATTAATAACTTAATAAATCACTTTTTAATAACTCACTATATACATATTGAAATTCTACTGGGGCTTGCTACTGGGAATTCATGGATAAGCAATATATAGCTATGTCCTGCCGTACTGGATTATACATTCTTGCATGGGAGACTGCCATTGATGAAAAGGCCCACATTGTCATACAACAGCAAATGTGCTAAATGCCCTGAAAGAAAATCAAGCGGTGAGGTAGGAATGCCTAGAAGATGGTCTCAACTGGGATCAGGGATGATAGACTACCATCCTGAAGATGTGAACTTGAACTGAGGCTGAAGGGGAAGAAAGCAAGGTAGTACGGGCACAGGAAAGCCATGGGAGGTGAGGCTGACCGGGAACCACGGTCAGGTCCTGTGGGCTCATGTACGTCTCCCTAAGGATTTAAAAACAGAAACAGGCTTATGCCTGTAATCCCAACATTTTGGGAGGCTGAGGCAGGTGGATCATCTGAGGTCAGGAGTTCGAGACCAGCCTGACTAACATGGTGAAACTTTGTCTCTACTAAAAATACAAAAAAGTTAGCTGGGCATGGTGGCACGTGCCTGTAATCCCTACTTGGGATGCCGAGGCAGGAGAATCTCTTGAACCCAGGAGGCAGAGGCTGCAGTGAGCTATCGTGCCATTGCACTCCAGCCTGGGCAACAAGAGCAAAACTCCATCCCCACCGCTCCCCCACTCCACAAAAAACAGATGAATGGGACTTAAACTAAAAAGCTTCTACACAGCAAAGGAAATAATTAATAGAGTGAAGAGACAACCTGCAGAATGGGAGAAAATATTTGCAAACCATACATATGATAAGGGGCTAATATCCAAAGTACATAAGGAAATCAAACAACTCAATACTAAGACAACAAACGCTAGAATGGCTATTATTAAAAAGACAAAAACTAACGATGTTGGTAAGGCTATGGAGAAAGTGAACTCTTAAACACTGCTGGTGGGCACGTAAATTAGTACAACCTCTGTGAAAAACAGTACGGAGATTTCTTAAAGAACCAAAAATAGAAATACCATTTGATTCAGCAACTCCACTACTGGGCATCTACCCATAGGAAAAGAAATCAATATATTAAAAAGATACCTGTACTTTTGTGTTTATTGCAGCACTATTCACAATAGCAAAGATACGGAATCAACCTAAATATCCTAAACTGGATGAAGACAATGTGGCATATAAACACAATGAAATACTATTCAGCCATAAAAAAGAATGAAATCATGTCTTTTGCAGCAACATGGATGGAACTGAAGGCCATTATCTTGAGCAAATCAACCCAGATACAGAAAGACAAATATTGCATATTGCCACTCATAAGTGGAAGTGAAAAAATGTGTACAAATGGCCATAGAGATTGGAATGATAGACAATGGAGATTCGGAAGGATGAGGGAGCAGGAGGGGGTGGAGAATGAGAAATTACTTAATGGGTGCGATGTACAATATTTGGATGATGAATATGTAAAAGCCCTGACTTAGCCATTATACAATCTATGTATGTAACGAAAGTGTTCTTGAACCCCATACATTTATATAAATAAAAAAAAGATTTTAATTTTGACCCTAAGATCAATGCAGAGCTGTGAGAGGACAGAAGCAGGAAATGACATCACAACACTTGTGCATTGAGAAGGGCCCTCCTCTGTGGCATGGCAGTGAGTACAATGGGATTGCTTAGGAAATCGATAGATGTACCTCGGACTGGGGTGGTCCAATTGGATGTAGTTCTGAAGGCATATTTCTGAGCTCTTTAGGAGGAAGAATGGACAGGGCTTGTGATGGCTGGGGTTGGGGGGGCAAGTGAAGGGTCTGGGATGGCTCTTTGGTGTCTGGCTCACACAGCTGGATGACTGGCGGTTCCACTAGCTGAGAAGGAGGACATGGGAAGCCTGCTAGATTTAGGAGAGGACTTGAACTTCATTTAGACCTGTTGAGTGGGAGAAAACCCCAAAAGGAGGTATGGTGTAAATAGTTGCCTATAAAAGTCTGATATTCAAATGAGGGATTGGAAGCCTCTGAAAATGGAAGCTGCCAGTATGGATGAGCTGTCTTAAAGAGAGGCTATGAAATGAGAATGAAGACTAGGACTGAGCTACCAGAAGTCCAGTGTGTGTGGGCCGTAGGGCAGAGACTTAGGAGAGCCCAGAGCAGAAGGAAACTTGGAGGGTGGGCAGCTCAGGGTGGGAGAGGCTGCTTCAGAAAGGAGGGCTGGGGGTGGGGTGGGGGAGGGGGTTGCCATGGAGCCCACCAAGGTGATGATTCACTCAAGGATGGGTGTGGGCTCATCCTTGAAAACACTTGGGAGGCAGAGATTATTATTATCTTCCTTGAATAGATCAAGGAACTGAAGCTCAAATAACTTAAATAATTGGCTTCAAATCACACAATAAATAGGTGGTGGAGCAGAATTTGAAGCTGGTTCTCTAGGTCCAGATCCCCTGCGCCAGCCCTGTCTCTCTGTAGCTTTATTTTTTTCACATTCAAGCAATCTTTTTTTCTAGAAAAGGAACAAAATAATGGCATTTTGGTTTGTTAAATAATCATGATGAGGGCCGAGCGGGGTGGCTCACGCCTGTAATCCCAGCACTTTGGGAGGCCGAGGTGGGCGGATCACGAGGTCAGGAGATTGAGACTATCCTGGCTAACACGGTGAAACCTCATCTCTACTAAAAATACAAAAAACTAGCCGGGCGAGGTGGCGGGCGCCTGTAGTCCCAGCTAGTCGGGAGGTTGAGGCAGGAGAATGGGGTGAACCTAGGAGGCGGAGCTTGCAGGCAGCCGAGATAGCACCACTGCACTCCAGCCTGGGCGACAGAGCGAGACTCTGTCTCAAAAAAAAAAAAAAGAATTCATGATAAGAAAAAGAATAACAACTGACATTTAATGCGAGGCTTATAAAATGATTAAAGGTTTTGAATACTGTATGATAAATAGGCTTTTAAAACCCATGTATCTGACCTCTTATTAGGCTGTTTATTTCAAACCTGATAGTGCAGCTAAAACAATTGCCAGGGGACTGCATATATCTTCTGCCTCAATTACTTTCTTTCAGAGACAATTTAGTCAAGATGATTTTTCTGAAGCCAGCCAATGTAATTCAAAACCAGATAGGTAAAAGAGAGGCCAGTCATTGAGGGTGCACACGGAATATCACATTAGGGACTAAGAGAATTAAAATGAACTGAGGATTTCGGTTTTTCCTGTCTTTATGATGATCAGAAATTGAGGCAAAACGATTAAGTATATGTCTGTTGATTTCAAAACACACTGCATGGAAAATTCACCTTCTTCAAATGATATGTGAATTTGGAAAACTCAAACATGGACTGGAGTGGGTTGGACTCCAGGGGTTTTAGATATTCTGATGTTTGTGGTAGAATGGATAATGAGAAGTTGATGAGTCTGGGAGTATATGAGTTGCTGGCCGGGAAGTAATAGGATGATTCAGATTGGGAGCTGCGAAGGTCTACCTCGTTCTCTGTGGGGGAGGTTGCTAGAAAGGAAACTATTTAAACACTTTAAGGAAACAAAACCCTGAAAACACATAGAACCTGAAGAGTGAGGAGAAAGAGATTGGGTCTCCAGCGGGGTGACTTGGCTCTTTTTGAGGGCCCTATAATATCCTGGGCTTAACTCTATCTCTGCCCTTCGGCTATGTGCTCTCATGGTCTGATAATTGGTCTGCTTCATAGGAGTGTGAATGTCTTACGGCAAGGACTGTGTCTTACTCACCTTTGTGTCACTTAGTTCAGCGCCTGGATCATAGCAGACGTTTGTTAAACAAACATTTGTTAAAAAGTTGAGCAAGTAAACAAATGCCAGGAAAGGTGAGAATTAGAAAGAAAGCTAGGGAAAGGGAAGGAAGGAGGAAGAAGGGAAGATCTCTGTGCAAGGAGGAGAATTCAGGAAAATCGTGTGTTTATGTATGCCCAGAAGAGTATTATTCACGGCTTGAGTGTGAATCTAAGACCTGGATACCTTTTCTGACAGAAAGGTATCACATTCTTCAAAATTAAAAGGAGAAGATTCCTGAAGAGTTGTTCAGGTGCAAAGAGAAATTCCATCATGAATCCAGCAAGGTGGGGTTGGGTTCTAAGATGAAGACTTGAGCAACACAAATGTATGAACAACCATCAGGAAGCAGAGCCTGTCCAAAGCCTGATTTACTTAGTTAGGCTGAGCTAATTCCATTTGGGAGGTGGCTTTTGTAACAAATTTTTGTCCTGAGGTGGCCAAAAAGTGTTTTGGTGCTTTAAAGCTGATGGAGGGTGGGGTAGGAAAATAAAAACAGCCCAGGGGGAATAGATGTAAAGGAGGTGTGGGAAAAAGACCGTTATTCCAAGGGTAAGATCTTTGGAGATGGGTCTCTCCTCCACCTCATTTTCTTGCTTTGGGCCCTGGGAAGGAGGAGATCTTAGTCCTCAGCATCTCATGAGATTAAAAGTAAATCTGGGCTGGGCGTAGTGGCTCACGCCTGTAATCCCAGTGCTTTGGGAGGCCAAGGCGGGTGGATCACTTGAGGTCAGGAGTTTGAGACCCGCCAGGTCAACATGGTGAAACCCCCTCTGTACTAAAAATACAAAAATTAGCTAGGCGTGGTGGTGGGTGCCTGTAATTCCAGCTACTCAGGAGGCTGAGGCAGGAGAATTGCTTAAAAACCCAGGAGACAGGGGTTGCAGTGAGCTGGGATAGCATCACTGAACGCCAGCCTGGGCAACAGAGGGAGACTCTGTCTCAAAAAAAAAAAAAAAAAAAAAAAGTACATCTGTTCAGTGGTGGAGAAGAAAAGAAAAGTCAAACCTTGAGGACCAATTTCTTGATGACCTGTCTTATTTGCTTATTTATAGCAATAACCCTTTCCTAATTGATTCACTGGAGTCAAGGATATGGCTTGCACAGTGCATTCTTGAAGGTGTAATTTCCCTTGTGACCTCACCGAAGACATGATCCCTGAAGCTGGGCCTGCGACTGTCCTGAAGTTCAGAAACAGCTGAAGGATCATTGCTTTTTTCTTTCCTCTGTGGGCCAGGAAGCTCTCTGGTTAGGAAAGCTTTGCCCACCAGGGACAGTAGTTAATTAACTAATTAATTAAATTAATCAATTAATCAATTAATTAGATTAATTAAAGAGGCATCATTGTAATTTACTATATTTCATATAAGTTAGATTGTTGAAGGTGTTGCTTTTTTTTGATTCCTTGATAGTATTTGCCACTCCATGATGTAAGATGATAGGTTAAAAATCAGTCAAATAGGGAATGATGAAGATCAAAATAAGAGTCATGGAGTTTAAACTTATGCACATCAAAGTAGTGGAAATATGTGCTTTTATCTGAATTTCTTGCTATGAGGCTTTGGGAGTGTTTCTATAGATAATATTTTAATGGATTTTTGATTCCAAGTTTTCAACATTACAAAAGGATGGCTTTTAGATTTTTCTTCAGTGCAGGGGAAGAAATGAAAGGCAAGACTTGGTTCTCTGCACTAATTAAGAAGTGAAGGGCTAGAGAATAAGCCAGGCAGCATCTATAAAGGGTTTGGAGTCAGATAGCTGCTTGTATCCTGACCTCTGACAATGTCTTAATCTAAGTCTATAAAATGGGTGTATCTCAAAGGAGGCTTGCGAAGAGGAAATGAGATAAGGCATGTATTGTGCCTGGTGCCGTTACCCATACTAGTGCATAGAAGTGCTTAATAAGTGTTGGCTGTTACTTTTCTTTTTTCACGTTATTGAAATTTGTTATTAGAATATACTGTAACTTCCTTTCCTTATCCCTATGACTCAGAAGTTTACAATAAAATATTTCATCCTTCCCTTTATATAAGATTTCCCATCTGGTTTTGCTGACATTAGTTGACTACATGGATAGATGTGATGGAAGTTTCTCAGACACTGCATATTCTGGGGAGGAAAAAAAGGTACTACACCTTTGGACATCCTAGAGTTTACTGGAGATTAAATATATCAGAAGCTCTTAAAAGACAGTCATGCTTTTAAGAAATTCATCCTCTGGTAATTTTCTTATTCAAGACATACTTTTAGGTTCCAACTATGTGTATAATTTGCATTTATCTTTAAAGATACTTTTTTTTTTTTTATTTCCTTGAATGAATTTTTAAAGTGCTCCTCAGGAGTGCATCATCCAGAATTTCCTATCTTGTTGAAGTTATGTTTTATGCAAGAGTTTCTGGGCTACTCAAATTTCTTTATCCTATGTTGCTGATGGATTTGCTGTTGATCACCTGCGCATTATGTGACAGCTGCTTGAGGAATGGGCCTTTATTACAGAAAGGCTTGACAATAATTTGGGACATATTTTGGAAGGATACTTTCATTTGTCCCTGGTACACATTACATTTGTCTGAGTAGATGCTCAAGGTGTGGAAATTGTTTTAGCTTTGAACAGTTTCCAGTCTAAGTTCCACCATCAGGTTCCTGAGTAGGCTGGTATATACCTGTTTTATCTGTCTACTGTTCCTGTACTTTTGTTTTTTTTTCACCACTATTCAAACTAGCTTTTAAGATTTCAGAAAAAAAGGGTGAGTGGACCACAGTGGGCACTGGGGGGTGGAAAATGCCAACTTTCTGGGTGACCATTTGTGGTTTATTTGCTCTCTTTATGCATGTCTTTGTTTCTCAGTGATTAAAACTTGGTTTAAATGTTGCTACTTATCCACCTGTCAAGGATGATGTGAGAATGAGTAATAATATCTGAGCCATATTTTTGCTCCTTAGTAGAAAGGTGCTATATAAATACAAAATGTTATTTCATTAAAAATGCTTGTATGATAACAGCATATGTTAAATTCAATTTCCTTGACCAATTTTATAAATATATTTTGCTGTTACAATATGGTTGTTTTTATGGTGAGTACGTGTGTATCCTACACTCTGTGTTCTATTTTCTGCCTGGGTGGTGTAACATGTCAAATGTTTAAGAAAAATAAAGGCACCGTTCTAGGGAGATCATGAAGCTACTGCTAAATGTTACTTTTGGGGGGATTTCAAATAGATGTTAGTGAGATACCTACTGAATTACTGAGGATACGAACTGTACAACCATATAATAGGACATTATAAATATGTAGGCCGGTATATACTTGTTTTGAGTGAACAGTGAATTTTTCTTATCAATCTTAGTTCTATGTTGGTGGTTTGCAGCCCATGAGACAGAAGCATTTTATGGTTAAACCTAAGATCCTGGGCTTCAGTGGCCAGAGATGATGCTTGTTGGCATCATATAGTGGGGTATTGGAATCCATGTTCAGCCCATGGAAAGGACATCCTTCCTGTCTCAGATCATCCATCAGGAAACTTCTCCTTTTGCTGAATAGGAGGATTTGAGCCCCTCCCAACACTACAGCAAGCCCAGAGAATGCAGAGTTGGCAGATACATGGAGACATGGCACCATTACAGCACAGTGTGGTCATTTTTGGTAATTTTTTCTAATGTAGTATAGACCTTCAGGCAAGTCATAACAAAGGCCCTCTGCAGCCACTTTCTCCCACCCACCTCTTTCTCAGCAATTTCTTGGCTTATTACCTCACAGGTAAGAGATACCTCCTTCTGCACCTCTCTCCAAATTATTTGCGACTCTACCTATTCTAAAAAAAACTTTTTAGTTTGAAATAATTTTAGAGTAAAGAGTTTCTAAGACAGTACAGAGTCTTCCCATATACCCTTCACCCAACTTTCCCTAATGTTAACATCTTACATAGTATGTTTATCAAAACTAAGACATTGGCAGTGGTGCAATATTAGTAAGCCAACTACCAATTTTATTTGGACTTTGCAACTTTTCCTATTAATGTTCTTTTTCTGTTCCAGGACCCCTTTTGGGATACCATGATACCTTTATTCATCATGTCTCCCTAGTTTCCACCAATCTGTGATAGTTTTTCTGTATTTTCTTGTCTTTTGTAACTTTAGATGTTTTGAAGACTAGTGGTCAGGTGTTTTGTGGAATGCCCTTAATTTGGGTTAATCTGATGATTTCTCATAAACATTCTGAGGCTATGGATTTTGGAGAAGAACACCACAGAGGTGGTAGGCCCTTCTCATTGTATCATGTCAGTGGGCGTATAATATCAGCATGACTGCAGGTAACATTAACTTTGATCACCTGGCTAATGTGTCTGTTAGGCTTCCCCACTGTCAAGTTACAATGTTTCCCTTTCTGTCATCTATTCATAAAAGCAGGTCAGTAAGTCCAACCTATATTTGAGGAAAGGGCCATTAAACTCTACCTCCTGGAGAGAGGTAGAGTATCAAAGTTGTTTTAAAGCCATAATAGTGATTAGTAAATTTAGAAAGGGATACAAATATGATGCAAATATTCTGTTTCTTCTTAAAGTTCAACCACTAATTTTAGCAAGTATCAATGAGTCTTGCCTGCAGCAAGGATAACTGTGGTGTTCCAATGGAAATTCTCTATTTCTCTGATTCCCTCTACATTTATTAATTGGATTTCTTATGTAAGAAAGATTGGTCTTTCTTCTTTTGTTTATTTATTTATTTATATCAGTATGTGCTCATAGATATTTATTTTATTCTTTAGGTGATAATTCGATACAAGTGAAATTTATTATGGTGCTCCAATTGTATTAGCTCTGGCCACTGGGAGCTTTTTCAGATTGATTCTTGGGTCCTTTTGACGTGCCTTCATCTTAGAAACACATTTTTGGGGGGTACTTTCTTCCTTTCTGATACTATAACATATTCCAGGATCACATTGTATTTTCCTTGCCCTGGCCTTAGAATCATGGGGAGTCCACTTGTGAAAGCTGAGGCCTCCTACCGGGCAGCCATGCTGGGCAGCCATCTTGAAATTATGCAGGGAAGGCCCGCCAGCCTCTGAGATGGCTGCTTCCTTTCCTGCTGACCTCCTGACTGCAAAGTCATGAGAGGCTTTGAGGCAGAACCACTCCATTGAGTGGCTCCTGAACTCCTGATCCATAACATCTGTGGCATATAAAGTGTTCGTTGTTTTAAGCCACTTCATTTGGGGGTAATTTATTACACAGTGATAGATATTGAGGTCAAATTTTGGTGATTGGCAGTGGTTCCTTCTGTAACGAACACCTAAAATGTGGACGTGGGTTTGAGACTGGACAGTAGGCAGAGGCTGGAAAGAGTTGGTGAAAGTTTGAAGAGCTTTGAAGAAGTTGTTCATAGAACCATGATGGCCTGGAGGCTGTGGTGAGGACTTGAAGGAGGTGAGGAAGACCCATCTGGGAACTGCATTTGTGTGGTGGAGAACATTTAGCAAGGGTGCCGCCTGTGTTACCAAGACTGTAAAAAGTGTGCCTAATGAAGGGGGTGGCCAATAGCGTAGGGGATTTCAAACAGACCTCAAAGGTGCCTTCTGGCTTCTTTTTGTTGCTTACACTAAAATGCAAGAGGAGACAGAGAAGTGAACGGAAAGACTGTTAATCATAAAGGAGGAAGACTTGATGGTTTTGAAAGTTCCCTGCCTCTCCAGGTAGGAAATAATGCTGAAATGAAGCAATGACATCCAGGCAATCTGGGGAACTGCCAAGAAATCGTTTTCTAGCCAGCTGCAATAGCCAGAAGAATGTCCACACTTACCTCCTACCTTCCAAGCTCATCTTATTGTTAGATCTAAATTTGCAGAACCTTAGCTGCAAAGAAGTGAGGGAAAAATAGTTAATTGTTGAGCAACTGTGTACATTTAGCTAAGTGCTAAAAGTCTGTTACATGAAAGAAGGGGAAACATATTTTAGGGACAATTAGCAGTCTCTTTCAAGTCCCAAATCCCCTCACATTCTAAGGAAGAGCTGCCAGACATATGCTTACAGGACTTTATAAGGGGTGAAGATATGGATCCCCTGTCTTCACCTCCAGCGAGTTCAAAGAGACAACTGAATGGAATCACATAGGGGTCCGCAGGCTTAAGGTGAAATATTTGGCTTTTCTCCTTCCTTTTCCATAGGGAACAAAAGGTGTCCCCAAAACAATTTTGAGGGAATCCAAGATTGGCTCACAGAGATTGCAGTGTCTGTAGCAAGGTGAGCCTGGCACAGGGAGTGGCAGAAACTCTCAGGCTCGCTCTGGAACATCCAAGCAGGGGGCAGTAAGGGTGATCTTGAAGGAGCATAACACTTGTCCTCTGGAGCCCAGGAGGATGTATGAACATGGAGACTGGTGGTTACTTCCTGACTGAAGGAGACTGAGACCCGGAGACCGTGGAGTCTGCCTATGGTCAAAGAGTGGGAGGAGAGGCAGCAGTGACAGTGGCCTGTCCTCTTCATGTCTGAAAGGCCAAAGCTGTGTCCTGGACATGGACCACAGATGGGCATGGGGTGCACCAACCTGATAGCTCTTTTTCAAGTGGGCAGTGATAGTCTTTGGGCTGTATCATAGGTATTAGGACCAGAGGGGTCTAATAAACATTTGGGGGAGCCCGTGACCAGGCCATGGAGATGTGCAGCTTAGAGATTCCTCTGAGGGTCAGCAAGAAGGCCCCACATCAGCTCTGTCAGTGGGTGGGCACTTGGACTCATGCCACAAAGGACAGGACAGCCAGCTGGCATTCACCAAGAGAGAACACCCACGGCTCCAGCTAAATGAAAAAACTTTTGATTTCTCTTTCTCTCCATGGCTGTCCTGACCTGCTCTGCCTGAAGAAGCAGAGTAGGAGTGGAGTATGGAAGTAGCCAGGAGAGCAGTGCTAGAACAGATTATTCCCTCCTCCTTGCCACCTCAAGCCATGAGCTGAATTGAACTGGGGGAGGGGAGCAGGTTTGAATTGAATGTGATATTGAATTTCTGATTTATACTGAAATTTAAAATTTTATTTGGTTAATTTTATTGCCAGATAATACATTCGTATGGTTCAAAAATCAAAGATACATGGTGAAACATCTCCCTCACAACTGTCCTTCTTCAAGCCTGAAAATTATTTTGAATGATCAAAATGAGGCTATGGGCTGGGTAGGGTGGCTCATGCCTGTAATCCCCACACTCTGGGAGGCCGAGGTGGGCAGATCACCTGAGGTCAGGAGTTCAAGACCAGCCTCGCCAACATGGTGAAACCCCGTCTCTACTAAAAATACAAATATTAGCCAGGCATGGTGGCAGGTGCCTGTAATCCCAGCTACTTGGGAGGCTGAGGTGGGAGAATCGCTTGAACCTGGGAGGCAGAGGTTACAGTTAGCTGAGATCACATCACTGCACTCCAGCCTGGGTGACAGAGTAAGAGTACATCTCGAAAAAACAAATACAAAAAGAAAAAGAACAACGAAATGAGACTATGGTTGTAAGTCAAAGTCATGCTAAAAGTGTGGAATTTGTGTGCGATGTCAAGTGGTGGTGAAGGCAGAGATTCAGCCTAGTGTGTTGAAGTCTATGTGGGAGAAGATAAATAGATTTTGTGTATGTGCCCGTGGAGGTCAGCCCATTCAGTAAAGGGATCACACAGTTTTCACTTCACTTTGCTTCACCCTCTGGCTGCTTTCCTGTGTGGTCTGATCAGAATGGCACAACGAGGGCTCTTAATGTCATTGATGGGGACATCACATTTGCTTACTGCCATCTAAGGCTATACCCATATTGAGCTTTGAAGTCAGTGAAAATCTCCACCACCCTTTTTTTAAACACATGAGCTTCTTTTATGGTGGCTCTTCCTACACTTTATTATGCAATTGATTATTTTAACATAAATGCAAGGCTGTTAAAATGCACCATGTGAGGTTAGGCTCATTATTCCAGCCTATTAAGATTTTCTTGGCTTTCTGATTGATGCAGATCATATTGGTTATCCTCCCAGCTTAATGTCCTCTGCCAATCAGATACACATGCTCAATTGCTCAGGATGTAGGTTCAGGTGCTCAGACCAAGACTCAGCGTAACAGTGGCTTAACAGTGGCTTAAACAAGATGGAAGTTTACTTCTCTTTCTTAACTGCCTGTGTGTCAACAGTGTAAGACTAGAAGGAAGGCTTCATGAGGTCAGAAATCCAGGGGCCTGCTATCTTAATTCTCGGCCATCCCTAGGGCCAATCCAGCTCACCAACACGTTCATGTTCTAGTGAATAAGAAGGGCCAAAAAGTGAAAGGTGGTAGGCTTGCATTTTAAGGACATGATCCCCAGAACAACCACATTTGCTCTTATCCACAGAGCTTTGCACAGAACTTAGTCACATGGCTAGGCCAACTTGCAAAGAAGGCTGAGAAAAGTGGTCTTTTTTTTTTTTTTTCTGTATGTTCATCTGCTCAGCTAAAAATTCTATTATCTGAAAGAAGGGAAAATCATTATTGCAGACAGTGAGCAATCTTTGCCACGCATGATTTCTGTGTTTGCATGCATGCAATTAGTGAGAGCTTTTATGTTAAGGGCTAACTGTGGGTCCTGGTCTTCTCATTTACAATGCTTCCTTAACACCATAGGGTCGTGGATTTCAGTGAGCCACAAATTCACTCAATGCCAAATCATGTTCGGTCCCTATTTTTCTATCTTTCCCTGAAGGATCATATCCCAACCTTCTCTCAAATATCCTGTTGCAATCTGGATTCGGTATGGCTGTGACGTTCTCAGGGTCTCCGTTACTACTCTATCAATACAAGAAAGGAAGTTAGCTCAGCTTGACTTAGTCTGAGTGAACATAGCTTTTCTTTAGTAACTATGGCTCTGTTGTCTAAGAACTCACCAACCACCTGTTTAACAATCCTGTCCAAAATTTTGTCAAGGGAATTCATTTCAACTGTACCCATCTGTAATTTTTGGAATTCGTGCTGTTCCCATTTTTGAAAGTCAAATGGACTATTTTGAAAGTGCCTATTTCCAACTTGCAGGTACCTGTACTATTTTCATTCCTTCTCAAAGACTATAAACACTCATGGTATGCAAATTCTTTAATACCACGGTTACATTGATTTCCTTTGGCTGCCGTAACAAAATTTAACAGACTGAGTGGCAGAGACAACAGAAATTTATTTTCCACAGTTCTGGAAGCTAGAAGTCTGAGGTCAAGGTGCTAGGGTTTTTGGTTTCTTCTGAGGTGTCTCTCCTTGGCTTGCAGATGGCTGTGTTCTTGCTGAGTTCTTTTTTTTTTTCTTTTGAGACAGAGTCTCATTCTGTTGTCCAGGCTGAAGCAGTGTGATCTTGGCTCACTACAACCTCCACTTCCTGGATTCAAGTGATTCTCCTGCCACAGCCTCTCGAGTAGCTAGGACTACACATGCCCACCACCATGCCCAGCTAATTTTTGTATTTTTAGTAGAGATGGGGTTTCATCATGTTGGCTAGGCTGGTCTCGAACTCTTGACCTCAAGTGATCCACCTGCCTCGGCCTCCCAAAGGACTGGAATTAGAGGCATGAGCCACCGCACCTGGCCTTCTTGCTGTGTTCCTATTTGGTTTTTCCTCTGTGCATGCATAGTCCTGTGTCTCTTAGTATGTCCAAATCTTCTTATAAGAATATTATTAGATTGTATTAGGATCCGGCCTAATAGCCTCATTTTATTGAATCCCCTCTTTAAAGACCCTATCTCCAAATACAGTCATATTCGGAGGTACTGGGAGTTAGGCCTTCAACATATGAATTTGGGGATTATATCATTTAGTCATAACAGGTGGTGTAAATGTCTTCTTAGATTAAAGTCATAATTTAATTCAAAGGGATTGGGTACTTTCTTATTTCAGGAAATTGGGGAGAGTTTGGAAGGCTGTAAATTCACTGAGAGCCTAGGTTACTTGGAAGTTTGTTAAGAAGGGCACAATCGATTTCTCACTTTGGACCTACTGAATGGGAATATGTATTTAACAAGGCCCCCAAATTGATGTGTGCCCCCTAAGCTTTGAAAACTCCTGGGCCAGGGACCCAAAGGCAACAGCCTCTTATCCCCAAGAGGTTTCTGGGGGCAGTATACGGAAGGAGCAATGACAAAGGAATTCAGCAACAAATCCCACAAAGGGAACTGTCTGGTACCCTAGGCTGGAGCATGGGGAGAAAGGTATCTTCCTCCATCTAAATGTCAATCTTAGATATGACTTTTCTTATCAATCATTTGTACGGAAGTGCTACAAAAATAGAGTGATGAGAAGATACAGCTGTTCTAGGGTCAAGTTGATGATCCTGATGCATGTGTGGAATATATTAAGGAATAGAAGATAAAAGGCAAAGAGAGTGTTGTAAGATGACGGGAAGGAAATGGAGGAGAGGAGGCTGACCTACATCTGAACCTGGTTTTGACCTCAGCTGACTTCTTTTCCCATGTCTCCCTCAGTGACATTGCCAACCTCAGTTTCCAGTTGAAAAAACACCAGGTTCTATGATGTAGAAATAGGAGGAGCAAAATTTCTTCTAAAACCAGAAGACCTGCTATGCCCTGGTACATTTGGGTGAACCTTAAATTTTCCCCATCGCATTTTCTTCACTACTCCTCCTCGACTACACCTTTTCACATGTGTCTTTTAGATTTCAGCTTTATTTCCCTCTTGATGCTGAATTACACTGAATTCCCTACTCACATGGCACTTACCAAATTTTGCAGTACTCACCTCTCTTTCCCACTAGACTCTAATAGTATGGACTCTGTCCATCATAAAACCCATAAAAATGTCTCATTTGTAGAATTAAGTTAGAAAATTAGGTTTCTACAGTGTTAAGCATAAATATGTGATAACTTTTATAGTTATATACCTGCATTGTTGTAATAAAATTGCACAGTGATGAAACATACCCAAATATGTGTTTGCAAAATGTTTAATCCATAGCCTGAGTTTTGAAAAGCAGTCTTTGTTTCCAACTGTTGTCAAAAAGTAATCTTGCTTCTTAAGGGGCATGTTAGATTTGATTTCTTTTTTTTCTTTTGGAAACATTTATTTTGGTAGCAAACTACTTACAGCTGATTTTTATCATAGAAAAGGTCAGCAAACTGGAAACACTTGTCATGTAGTAAAAGAAAATTTGTAGCTCGTCTGTAAATTTGACAATTATTTTAAGTAAATTGCCACAGCTAAACAATGAATGTCTTTGTAGAACAACAGATTTGCCTAGTCTCTCACCTATTTTGTTATGAAATATTGTAAAATTCCGTCTGTCTTTTAAAGGTCCTATTTTAATAACGTTAACCACATTGTGGACAATCTGTAGCACTTTGTGCATTTCTGGCCTCAGTGTCTTTGCTGCAATGATCTTCCTGTAAATGACATGGTAAATGTACTTTCTATGTGGGGTCATCTCTGTAAACTTAATATCTTAAGGTTCTGTGTGTGGTAGTGAGGGCAATTCCTCTGTGTTGTGATACTTTCATTGTAAATGACCTTGTCTACCGAAATAAAGACCTGGTAAGGATGCCAGTGTCACTTTGCATATTAAGTGTTGGTCAAGATTAATTTCTCTTTCAGTTTTAGCTAAAATTGACATTGAAGTTTAAAATGTTTAATCTCATGCACTGGTGGACTGATCCCGCTGTCATATATTGAAGTCCCAAATAGATGAGTTTATTACTTACCCTTCTCTATTATTACAATTATCTATAATTCTATCACTACATTTAGTATCATGCTGTCCTAATTATTCTGACTTTAAAATAAGGTATAAAGAGACAGAAATCATGAGGGAAAAGAGACAGGCATAGATTGAGGGGACTTAATGTGTGAATATTAGATATTCCATATTCATAAACAAATACTGAAAGAAAATATCCATAAGCTAAGGGAAGACTTAATCTTAAGATTCAAAAGGCTCACAGTTCCAAAGAGAATTGAGGAGAAAAAAAGATATCCAAGCACATCTTGGCAATATTCATAAACATAGATAATAAAGAATAAAAGCCTGTAGGCTTCCAGGTAGAAATAATAAGTTAGTTATGGAGCAGATTTTTATGTGTCTGTTTTTATTTACTACATTAAGAAAATATTTTATTCTACTGCAGAGAAAAACTACAACTTTTACATGATGATCTTGAATCTAGAAATTTTCATGAACTTTCCTATTGGTTTTAATGATGTGTTTGCAAATTTTCTTGGGTTGTTGATGTGGACAATTGCATTATCTATAAGTAATAAAAGCTGTAGTTTTTCCTTTTCAGTTTTTGCATATTTATTTTTTGTTTGTTATTGGTTTTGCAATAATAAGCTTCTAGTACCATGTACAATAAAAAGAGTGATAGCAGGGAATGTTTTTAAAGTGTCACCATTATCTGTAAGATTTGCTGTAGGTTTTTCATATGTGTCTTTTAGATTTCAGCTTTATTTCCCTCTTGATGCTGAATTAGACTACCTTCTATTGCATTAGAATCCAGCCTACCAGCCTCATTTTAATTGAATCCCTTCTTTAAAGACTCTATCTCCAAATACAGTCATAATCTGAGGTACTGGGAATTAGGCCTTCAACATATGAATTTGGGGAGTATGTAAACAGGCTACCTTCTATTTTTAGTATATTAAGAGTAGTCATTATTAACGAGCTATTGGATTTGGTTAAAATTTATTTTTCCTTTATTGGGATGGTCAGATAGTTTTTCTTGCTCAACCTAGTAATAAGTTATTTTTCTTCCTTTTACAAAACCTTTCATTTTAAGTTAAGGGGTACAGGTGCAGGTTTGTTATACAGGTAAACTCATGTCATGGGTGTTTGTTGAACAGATTGTTTCATCACCCAAGTATTAAGCCTAGTACCCATTAGTTAGTTTTTCTGCTCCTCTCCCTCCCCCAACTCTGTACCCTCAAGTAGTCCCCAGTGTCTGTTGTTCCCCTCATTGTGTCCATGTGTTCTCATCATTTAGCTCCCACTTATTGTGAGAATATACAGTATTTAGTTTTCTGTTGCTGTGTTAGTTTGCTAAGGATAATGGCCTCCAGCTCAATCCATGTTCTTGCAAAGGACATGACCTCATTCTTTTTTATTACTGCATAGTATTCCATAGTGTATATGTACTAAATTTTCTTCATCAGTATACTATTGATGGGCATTCAGGTTGATTCCATGTTTTTGTTATTGTGAGCAGTGCTGCAACGAACATTTGTGTGCATGTGTTAAGCCCAAGATCAGATGGCTTCACAGTCAAATTCTACCAGGTATACCAAGAAGAGCTGGTACCATTCCTACTGAAATTATTCCAAAAACTTGAGGAGGAGGGACTCCTCCCCAACTCATTCTATGAGGCTAGCATCATCCTGATACCCAAACCTGGCGGAGACATAACAAAAAAGAAAACTTGAAAAGAAAACCAATACCCTTGAAGAACATTGAAGCAAAAATTCTCAACAAAGTACTGGCAAACTAAATTCAGCAGCACATGAAAAAGCTACTCCACCAGGATCAAGTAGGTTTCATCCCCAGGATGCAAGGTTGGTTCAACATATGTAAATCAATAAATATGATTCATCACATAAACAGAACTGAAGACAAAACTACGTGATTATTTCAATAGATGCAGAAAAGACTTTCGATAAGATACAATATTCTTTCATTTAAAAAGCTCTCAATAAACTATTGAAGGAACATAACACAAAATAAGAAGAGCCATATATAACAAACCCACAGCCAAAATCATACTGAATGGGCAAAAGCTGGAAGCATTCCCCTTGAAAACCAGCACAAGACAAGAATGCCCTTTCTCACCACCCCTATTCAACATAGTATTGGAAGTCCTGGCCAGAGCAATCAGGCAAGAGGAAAAAATAAAGGGCATTAAGGTAGGAAGAGAGAAAGTCAAACAATCCCTGTTTGCAGATGACATGATTCTATTAATATATCTATATATTTTTCCTAATATGAAATTATCCTTGCATTTCTGAGATAAATTGTACTTGGTCATGCTGTTTTTTTGTTATATTTTATGGACTTAAAATAATTGTTTCATTTTGCATCTACTTCTATAATATTAAGCTATAATCTTCCTTTTTTTTTTTTTTTTTCTTTTTGGAGACATGTTCTTGGTCTGTCACCCAGGCTGAAGTGCAGTGACACAGTCTCAGCTCACTGCAACCTCCACCTCCTGGGCTCAAGCAATCCTCCCACCTCAGCCTCCTGAGTAGCTGGGACTACAGGTATGTGCCACCATGCCTGGCTAAGTTTTGTATTCCTTTGGGCGGAGAAAGGGTTTTGCCATGTTGCCCAGGCTGGTCTCGAGCTCTTGGGCTCAAGCAGTGGTGGACCTCAGTTTCCCAAAGTACTGGGATGACAGGTGTCAGCCACTGCACTGGCCTATAATCTTCCTTTCTTGAACTATTCTGTCATTTTCTTTAAATCTAGAAAAATGTCTCCTTTTTTCTATTGTTTGAAATTTTATTACCTATTATATAAAATTATGTATTCATTAAATACTTGTTAACCGATCTGGGTTTTATAGCTATGCTTGGGGGAAGATACTAAAAGTAAATCTATGTAATGGTTTATGAACCATTATAATTATATAAAACTTTTAGTGATTTACATTTTCCTAGAAAATTGTACCTCTTGACCAAGTTTTCAAATTTATTGGCATGAAATTATTGACGATATTCTGTTAGGTTTTAAAAATCTCAAATATATTTATATGTATATCTTTCTTTTTTTCCTCAAACTGTTGTTTTGGTATTTGCTTTTTATTCCTTCATCAGTGTTACTAGACCTTTTGTGCTACATAATTGGTTTTTAAAAGGTGTTTGTGTTACAAATGGTGTTTACATTGTCCGAACATCTTATTAATTTTGGCTCCTACATATTATTTCCTTCCTTCTTACCTTTGAATTTACTGATTTTCCCTCGGATTCAAGAACTTAATCTTAGTTCATTTATTGTTAATATTTCTCTTGACAATATATCTAAGCCATATATTTTCTACTTAGGTCACATCTTAGCTCTATTTCATTGGTTTTGATATAATAGTAGTTTTAATGAGGCTTTGTTCCAAATATGTTGTTATTTTTATTGTGAATATTTTAACTGTGAATTATTCCATAATTCACGGGGGAAAAGAGATCGAGATAGATCCAGGCACATGCGATTTTAGTCATTTCTTTATTGTTTGATTTCCAATTAAATTGTATTGTCATTAGAGAATGTAGTTTCAACAGTATCGGTTCTTTGACATTTATCATAATATCCTTTGTGATCTAGTAGGCAGAACACGATTTTTTACAAATATTTCATGTTTGCTTTCAGATTTAAGCTTGTTTATTTTGTCATTCAAATATTTAATCTCAATAACATTTTCCTGACTAGATCTTTCTGTCTGATGGAAGTGTATCAATTTTGCATTATAATCCTGTCAGTTTTGCCTTTACATATTTTGAAGCTATGTGCGGAGGTGCATGCAATTTCATGATTTTCATACTTTATTGCTAATTTCCCTTTGCTCTTATGCAGTGTAGCTCTTTATTTCTATCATTTTGCCTTCAATTCTATTCTGTTTGGTAATAATTTACTATACTGGCTTTTTACTGATTTTCATATTTGCCTAGAGTATTTCTTCAGTAACTTTATTTTAAATCTCTTCGTGAGTTTTTTTTAAGCATCTCTTGCAACCACCATGGAGCAGAATTAAATTCCATCTGATAATCCCTCCTTAATAGATGAGCTTAATTTATTTATATTTTTACTGATTGTTGATGTATTTATACTTATCTCCAACATTTAATGTAGCCTGTCTGAATTAGTATTATTTTTCTTTGCCTCTTTCCTCTTTCTTCCTGTTTTCTATTGAATTAATATAGTTTTCTTTATTTCTTTATTTTTCCCTATGCTGGTTTGGAAGCCATAAATTGTATCTCTAACATTTTTAATAACTTTAAAATTTAAAAATACAGATAACTACAGATTTTGTAAACAAATCTAAACATATTTATTTTTTTTTCATTCTCCAAAAGAAAAAAGGTTTTCATATGTATTACCCTCTCTTCTAATTCCCCCAAATTCTTGTTCTTGCTGCCTGTAAGTTTCACCATTTCTTTTAGAAAAAGAAACATGCATTCTTACTTAGGTTACTTTTCTTCTCATTGAAATATTTCCTTTAATAGTTGTTTTAAAAAGGCAGTTAACTCTCTATCTTTGTGTGTCTGAGAATAGCTTTATTTTAGCTCAGTCAGAAATGATACATGAACTACATATAACTGCTAAATTGACAGCTATTTTCACTGCACTCTGAAGATATTATTCCAACATAATCTGGAATTTCTTGATTTTTTTTTTTTTTTTTACGAAAGAGTGCAGCTCCTCTAATTTGCCATTCCCTTATACCTTTTTTTTTTTTTTTTTTGTTTTTTTCAAGTGAGTGCATGCTGCAGATTGATTTAATTCATGAATAAGGAAACCAACAGGATGGTGAGTTAGCTCTAAGAACTATAGGAGAGGCAGAAGTATTTAGACTCACTGAAGGAAAGAATGCTATATCACATACAAAACTGATTAATGCAGAAGACTTGTTAATGTCACAGTTATAGGCAATACAACTCTCACCTTTGAGATAAAGTCTTCTCTACCAGATAGAAACCATTTGACAGAAACTTTTATCCACAGGGAAAAATTCGTTTGTATTGCCATAAAACAAAAAATAACTTGCATTGTTACAAAGTATGCACAGATTGAAGTCTGTCCTTAGAGATTTGTAAAATTCCCTCATAAATAGTGAATGTGTTGTTAAAGTTACATACTCCTAGAGAATCAGATAATTCTTGGGTAGCCTTGTTAGTTAATGCTTTGGATGTGACTTTGGAAGGACATGAGTCACCCTTTTTTCCATATCCAGGTCGTGGAGTGTGTTCTTAATACTTTATCCTTGTGTTTATAAATTATCTCCAGGGATTATTTTTGGTTCAAAAATGGCTGGTCTCATTTTATTTTGGCTGCTTTCATGGGTATAGCATTCAGTATTAATGAACATACATAAGCTTTAGTATGGTCATCAAGTCTAGAGTCATATGGGGTCAAGCAACTATTAAGTCCAGAAAAAAGCTCTATTGAAAATTTTGTAAGACACCTAAGCCTGAATTTTCAATAATCTCTATTCTCCAGAGATTACACAGAATATTGCCTGTATTCGTTCTATTATGAGGCTAAGATGCCAAACCCAAGAAATTTATCTCCATCAGATTTTGCCTGTAGCACCTTCAAATTTGTGTGAATTCCTGTCTCTGCAGTGTCTCCAAATCTCCTAAACTTCCTGGCCTGACAGGAAGTGACGTGTAATACTACCTATAAAGCTGAGACACTATAAGCCATGGAACAAACAGGAAAGTGATTTCCTGGGCAAACTCTGAAGACATTGATTCCAGCTGTAAACTGCAACACTTGATCCTTAGTGGCGGGCTTCTCATAGCTGGTTAAATGAGATTTGTTCTCAAATATGACACTCCATAGATGGTCTAGGTTACACATTCAATCTGTTCATTACATTCTAACTGAAAATATGATTAACTTTTTATGAACCAGTTGCAAATATCTATATTGCTATTCAGATAAACTCAATAAAAGTATTTGTTTCTGAATTTTGATGAGTCAGAGAGAACAAGATAGAGAAGCACAGTTATTAACTAAGGTTAGACATAGATCAAGAAGATGATTTAACAATTTTAGTCCTACGTATATAGCCCAAAGAATTGAAAATGGACTAAAAAAGATACTTGCGTGCAAATGTTCTTTGCAGAAATATTCACAATAGCTAATGGGTAGAAACAACCCATAACTTAATGGATATAGTCTGTTTGGAGTCATGAAAAAAATTAGAAATACATTTGATGATGTTTGCATAGCATTGTGAATATAATTAATGATGCAAAATTGTTCATTTGAAAATGGTTAAAGTGGCAAATTTTATGTTATATGTAGTTTACCACAATTAAAATAGAAAGAGGCTGGGCACAGTGGCTCATGCCTATAATCCCAGCACTTTGGAAGGCCAAGGCAGGTGGATTACCTGAATTCGAGACCAGCCTGGCCAAAATAATGAAACCCAATCTCTACAAAAAATACAAAAATTAGCTGGACATGGTGGCGCATGCGTGTAGTCCCAGCTACTTGGGAGGCTGAGGTGAGAGAATCACTTGAGGTCCAGAGGTGGAGGTTGCAGTGAGCCAAGATAGTGCCGCAGCACTCCAGCCTAGGTGACAGAGCAAGGCTCCACCTTAAACAGCAACAATAACAAGAATAACAACAACAACAACAACAACAAAAGAAAAAATAGATCAACAAGAAAAAGAAAGGGCTCTCTTATATAGTCATCAGAAAGTGGAACACTAAAAACTCTAAACACAATTGAATGTTTCTCTTGAGTTCATTCAGTATTAATTTATTCTTGTTCCATTGGATCTTGAGTCATCAAACAGCTTTCATGAAATTATCTACTACTGAATTCAAAAGCGTCCTGGAAATCCTGAATCCCTCTGACAATTATCTAAGAGATGTCAGCTCTTAAGTCTAGTCCTTGAAATATCAGCTGTTAAAAATACCTGGCAGAGTCCTTTTCATGAGACTCTGAGGCTGTTCTTCCTTTATGCAGACCAAATTTCTGACCCAGAGCTTTCAGGCACGCATGAGAAGAAAGCAGAAGCTGCTCGTTGGTGATAGAGTAGCTAACAATAGCAGAATGGAGAAGAGTAAAATTCTCTATTGAGGAAGATACATACTTCTTTTGTAAGACTTTGATCAATGTTTCCCCAGAGAGTAAGATAATATATTATACTCTATACGGATCAAATCGAGGAAAAGACATATTCCTGAAGCAATGAGCAGATAAAATTTCAATGACATTATTCCAATGACTTGCTGCATGTTTATTTGATTATAGTTTGCTGCTGCTTATGTATATAAAGAGATAAAAGCAGCAGATCTTAGCAAACGAGTGCCTATGACTCTTCTCTGTGTCCACCACTCCATTTTATATTGCACTGCTTCATTGCTCCAACAGTGTTATCATTTGTGGCTTTAGTTTGCTCTGTCAAATTTGCTCTGTCAACCACAAATTAATTTCCCCTTTATTGTATTTATGGATGAATCAAAGTTTTAAAAATCAGTGAAGTCAATACTTTCTATACTCTGGAAGCTGGTATGTCTTGCCTTTTGATGAATGGCATAGACCTTTATAAGCTGTGTCAAAAATATAAGATCAGAAGTACTACCCTCCATCCCTCTCAAGCTGATGCTCTCCACAAAGGGGACCCATTAATTAAAAATTGTTCATATGAGCTATGCAGGTATCTTATGCTCTATTTTATACCAAATAACTTTATGCCAACACATCTGCCTCTGACACCTGACATGTTGCACACATATATGCAAAACAAAGCTCTCTGTTTGACAAACTGTTGGGATAGAAAAACCAGTTGTTTAATTAAAACTTAACTAATTTTCTTCCCAAGTTATGTAATTATTTATTTAGATGAGTTTAATTACAAATGAAGTAGTGATGATTAACAAAATAACACAAGTAATCACTCTTTGGAAACCCAGATATATTATTAGTAGATTACTCCTCATAGGATGATTTTTTTCCTGTATTTTTTAGCTTCTGTTAATCTCATGCCTAGATACCTTGTATCTGATCACTTTCTCTCTCCTAATTGGGTTGACTACTGATTGGAGACTGAAGAGATTCAGGTGGAAGAAAATGATTAGATGTGAGCATCAGCAACAAGGCAGTTCTGAGCTTCAGGATGAGTCCAGGTCAGAGAATGTTCTGGCAGGTGTTAACATCATGACATCTGCTAATGGAGATTTATGCAGGCAGGGGTCCTATGGGAGAATTGTGGAGTTGGGTGCAGAGCTTTGAGGTCAGGAGGAGTCTTTGGGGAAGTAAGGTAGTACTGCAGTTCCAGAGAAAGTGAGGCATTAGGTGGGAAACCAAGGCAGGAATTATTATGGGATGCCCACAGCACCTTGTGTTAGCTCTTTAAAATTATTTGTTTCAAGTCAGTGTTCACTAGTAGGAGGCAAGGACATATTGGTCAGGTTCATTGCTAAGATCCTAGTGTTTAGCACAGTTTCCTAGTGGGGTTGATGCCAATAAATATTATTAAATTAATGAATGGAAGAAAGTAAAATTTGGTGTGGGGGGTATAGTTTCTAGGATTTCAGAAGTTATGGCTTTATTCCAGAGAAAGCAGCAAGAACTTAGATGATAAACCTTGAGACAAGGCCAAGGTAGGGTCCATGCAGCCCAAGTTGGTCCTGATTCCTGAGCTGAGCCTGCTTGTGGTGTTCACATGACTCTGATCATTGTGATATCAGACAAATGGTATCTGGTACCTGGTCAATGCTAATACCCTCAGCAGAATACACTGGTCCTCACACAACCCGCTAAGAAGATGAGTGGAATCATTCTCTAAATTTCAGACTGTCTTCCCTCCCTTTGTCTGGTGGCTCTTGCTTTCTGGTTTCATGGTCTGATTGTGTGTAGCAAGGAGCTGAAATAACTACGTGGAGTGTAGATCTGGGAGACGTAGGCATACATGAAAAAGATAAGAGTCAGAGGGTAGGTGCACAATACAAATCCGAACAAATAGTTGAATGTCATCAAAGGAGTGTGAACTTAAACAAAAATGAGCTCTGATTTTCATCTCTTTATATAGGACAAGCAACTGCTGGAAAACTGTGAGGAGTGTTTTCCTGTGGCCAGGGTGGGAGTCTGGATCTCAAGATTGTTGGCGATGAAAATAATTGCTCTTTGGTAAGTCTTAAGAGGTTCTACATGTGGTGTGGCAGCTGAAGTTGTCCCAGCAGGCTCTCCCTGTGTTCTGGAAGCTCTGGAAGTGATTAGTTTTAGGTATTGAGACAGGTAGGGCACCCAGAGTTCTTAGGAATAGCACCATAATCTGAATGAAGATGTTTCAGATTGATATATTAAGTTATTTGCACATAATATAAAACTTGTCTCATTTGCGGAAAACATTGGATCTGTGTAAAGATTTTTGTGACTATATTTTTCTTTGGCTGAGCACAGGAAGGAGCAGTTGGGGCTGGACTGAAGGCATAGGGGCAGGGCTGAGGCGCCTCCCATTTGGGGGAGGTAAACTGTCCGCTGTGAGAGGGGGATACCTTAGGGGGCTAAGGAAAGACAAGGCTGCAAGGAGCGCCAAAAGGGGCGTGGCCAAAGACTTGAGGAGGAAACAAGTTAGTGAATCAGTTAAAATACTTTTTCACCTATATTATATTATCCTCTTTCTGACCCCCAGGTTTTAGTAAAGTTAGTTACATGCTATGTTCATTTTAGCTGGGCTTTCAGGAATTAAAGGTTAACCTGCATCAACACTTGGAATGGTGTAGATTGGGTGAGCCCTGGCTTTATGGAAAGGAAATGACCAGATGGCAACCATGATGGGCAGAGGCCAGAGCCATAGTCTGTAATGGGAGGGACCACCAAGTACTTGGATGAATCTGTGGATGTGGTATCCACAGGAGTCTCAGAAATTTCAGGGAAAATGAACTCAGTGGAAGACAGGGACCAAGCATTATTGTGCAAGATAAGGGCTGGCACTTTGCTCACTGGGTACTGAAGGGAAGGATAACACATTTTAATTGGTTGAATTCAATGCAGGTACATGGTTGATTGAAATATTTATTAGCATAATCCTTTGGGTGAAAGAATTAAGAAATATGTTTCCCATTCATATCCTGTGGCCCAGGAATTCTACATTTTATCAGTGGTTGTCTTTTAAGCAGTGATCATAAGTGACTTATTTGCTTTTAGATTTTTAAAAAATTTCTACTTTCAGGACATAAAGGAAGAGCACATTGTAATTAGATATAATATACTTTATTCTTTAAAAAATATAGGCTTGACTGGGTGTGGTGGCTCAAGCCTGTAATCCCAGCACTTTGGGAGGCCGAGGCAGGGGGATCATGAGGTCAGGAGATCGAGACCATCCTGGCTAACACGGTGAAACCCCGTCTCTACTAAAAAGAATACAAAAAAATTAGCCAGGTATGGTGGAGGGCTCCTGTAGTCCCAGCAACCTGGGAGGCTGAGGCAGGAGAATGGCGTGAACCCAGGAGGTGGAGCTTGCAGTGAGCTGAGATCGTGCCCCTGCACTCCAGCCTGGGCGACAGAGTGAGACTCCGTCTCAAAAAAAAAAAAAAAAAAAAAAAATATATATATATATACACACACACACACACAATATATATATATATATGCTTAAAATTCTAGAGTACTAAAGTACTAAACCATGTGGATTATCCAAAATCCAAGCAGTAAAGTGAGAACATGTGGACCTGGAAGCCTTGGTCCTGCAGTGTTCTAAGTACGTCCTGCTGCCCTGACCAGGCAATGGTCAGGATCAGTTAAGGAAGGAAAGTGAAAGTACTGCTTTGAAATCTTCACCTTTAATTCCAGTGGAAATTCTGTCTTTTATTATCTTCACCTACTTCATCTCATTTGAATTCTTTTCTAATTCCTTTGCAATTGAGTCCACATTACACATCACCACTGTCCGGAAAACATGCCTTCCCTTGGGAATGAGCACGGTTTCCATCACACCTCAGAGAGGTATATTGCATAGGTCTTCACCCAAGGGCCATTGATTTCCTGTTAAGTTTTACCTTTTTAAATTTTCGTGGGTACATAGTACATGGGGTATATGAGATAGTTTAATATAGGCATGTGATGCATAATAATCACGTTAGGGTAAGTGGGGTATCCATCCCCTCAAGCCTTTATCCTTTGTGTCACAAACAACCCAATTATATTCTTTCAGTTACTTAAAAATGTATATTTGAATTATTATTTACTATAGTTACCCTGTTGTGCTACCGAATATTAGGTATTCATTCTATTTTTTGTACCCATCAGCCTTCCCCACTTCCCCTCCCCACCAGCTCCCACTATCCTTCCCAGCCTCTGGCAATCATTTTTATACTCCCTATCTCCATGAGTTCAGTTGTTTTAATTTTTAGCACCCACAAATAAATGAGAACATGCAAAATTTGTCTTTCTGTGCCTGCCTTATTTCATTTAACATAATGACCTTCAGTTCCACCCATGTTGTTGCAAGTGACAGGATCTCATTCTTTTTTATGGATGAAGAGTACTCCATTGTGTATATGTACCACATTTTCTTTATCCATTCATCTGTTGTTGATGGATATTTAGATCACTTCCAAATCTTGGCTATTGTGAATAGTGCTGCAGCAAACTAGAAGTGCAGATATCCCTTTGATTTTCTTTCTTTTGGGTGTTTACCTAGCAATGGGATTGCTGGATCATATGGTAGTTCTATTTTTAGTTTTTTGAGGAACCTTCAAACTGTTCTCCATAGTGGCTGTACTAACTTACATTCCTTCCAACAGTATACAAGGATTCCCTTTCACCAGCCTTTGTTATTGCCTGTCTTTGGATGTAAGCCATTTTACCTGGAGTGAGATGATATCTCATTGCAGTTTTGACCCGCAGTTCTTTGATGATCCCTGAAATTGAGCACGTTTTCGTATGCCTGTTTTCCATTTGCATGTCTTCTTTTGAAAAATGCCCATTTAAATCTTTTGCCCATGTTTTTGTTCAGATTATTAAATTTTTTTCTATAGAGTTTTTGAACTCCTTATATATTCTGTTTTTTAATCCCTTGTCAGATGGGTAGTTTGCAAATATTTTCACCCATTCCATGGGTTGTCTCTTCACTTTGTTGATTGTTTCCTTTGTCACGCAGAAGCTTTTTGACTTGATGTGATCCTATATGTCCATTTCTGCTTTGGTTACCTGTGCTTGTAGGTATTGCTCAAGACATTTTTGCCCAGACCAATGTCCTTGAGGTTTTCCTAAATGTTTTCTTGTAGTAGTTTCATAGTTTGAGGTCTTAGATTTAAGTCTTTAGTCCATTTTCATTTGATTTTTGGATATGGCAAGAGATAGGGGTCTAGTTTCATTTTTTGGCATATGGATATCTAGTTTGCCCACTACCATTTATTGAAGAGACTATCTTTTCCCCAGTGTATGTCGTTGACAGCTTTGTCAAAATGAGTTTACTGTAGGTGTGTGGATTTGTTTCTGGGTTCTCTATTCTGCTCTATTTGTCTTTGTGTCTGTTTTTATGCCAGTACCATGCTGTTTTGGTTACTATAGCTCTGTAGAAAATTTTGAAGTCAGGTAATGTGCTTTCTCCAGTGTCTTTTTTGCTTAGGATAGCTTTGTCTATTCTGTTTTTTTTTTTTTTTTTTTTTTTTTGTGGTTTCATATAAATTTAAGGATTGTTTTTTCTATTTCTGTGAATAATATCATTGATATATAGATAGGGATGGCATTGAATCTGTAGATTGCTTTGGGTAGTTTGGATATTTTAAAAAGATTTATTCTTCCAATCCATGAACATGGAATATTTTTTCTTTGGTTTCCTCTTCAATGTATTTCATCAATTTTTTATAGTTTTAATTATAGAGATGTTTCACTTGTTTGGTTAATTCCTAGTATGGCTATTGTAAATGGGATTACTTTTATATTTCTTTTTCAGATTGTTCACTGTTGGCATATGGAAATGCTACTGATTTTTATATGTTGATGGTCTATCCTGCAACTTTACTTAATTGTTTATCAGTTCTAATAGGTTTTTGTGTGTGTGTGCAAAGTCTCTAGGTTTTTCCAAAATTAAGGTTATATCATCTTCAAACAAGATAATTTGCCCTCCTCTTTTCCAGTTTGGATGCTCTTTATATCATTCTCTTGTCTGATTGCTCTAAATAGAATTTCTAGTACTATGTTGAATAACAGTGGTGAAAGTGGGCATCCTTGTCATATTCCAGATCTTAGAGGAAAGGCTTTCAGTTTTTCCCCATTGAGCATAATACTAGCTGTGGGTCTGTCATATATGGCTTTTATTATGTTGAGGTATTTTCCTTCTATCCTCAGTGTTTTGAGGATTTTTATGATGAAGGATGTTGAATTTTGTCAAATGCTTTTTCGGCATCAGTTGAAATAATCATACATTTTTTGTCCTTCATTCTGTTGATATGACATATCACATCATGATAACTTTTTATTACTGCTTTAGTCTTCTTACTTATTATTGGTTTTTTCAGGTTTTGGATTTTTCATGATTCAATCCTGGTAGCTTGTATGTGTCTAGGAATTTATCCATTTCTTCTAGGTATTCCAATTTATTGGCATAGAGTTGCCCATTGTAGCCACTACTGATCCTTTGAATTTCTGAAGTATCAGTTATAGTGTCACCATCTCTGATTTTATTTTGTGCCTTCTCTCCTTTTTTGTTAGTCTGACTAAAGATTTGTCAATTTTGTTTAACTTTTCAAAAAAAAAAAAAACTTTTTGTTACATTGATCTTTTGTATTGTTTTCTTCATTTCTGTTTTATTTGTTTCTGCCTCTGATCTTTATAATTTCTTCTGCTAAGTTTGGGTTTGGTTTGCTTTTGCTTTTCTAGTTCTTTAAGATAGGTCATTAAATTGTTTAGCAGAAACTTTTCTTCTTTTTTGATGGAGGTACTTATAGTTATAAACTTTCCTCTTAGTACTGCTTTTGCAGTGTCCTGTAGGTTTTGGTATGTTATGTTTCTATCATCATTTGTTTCAAGAAAATTTTAAATTTGCTTCTTAATTTCTTCATTGATCCCATTGAGCCATTTGTCATTCAGGAGCATATTATTTAATATCTATGTGTTTGTATAGTTTCTAAAATTCATCTTGTTATTGAATTTTCAGTTTTATTCCATTACAGTCAGAAAAGATGCTTGATATTATTCACTTTTTTTGGAATGTTTTAAGACTTGTTTTGTGACCTAATACATATGGTTTACTCTTGAGAATGATCCATGTGCTCAGGAAAAGTATGTACATTCTACAGCCATTGCATGAAATGTTCTGTAAATATCTCTTAAGTCCATTTGTTCTATAGTGCAGATGAAAGCCTATGTTTCTTTGTTGATTTTCTCTCTGGAAGATCTGTTGAATGCTGAAATGGGGTGTTGAAGTCCCTAGTTGTTGTATTGGGGCCTGTCTCTGTCTCTTTAGCTCTAATAATATTTGCTTTATCTGGGTGCTCCAATATTGGGTGCATATATATTTAAAATTGTTTAAATATATTGACCACTTTATCATTATATAGTGACCTTCTTTGTCTTGTCTTACAGTTTTTGTCTTAAAAATGTATTTTGTCTAAGTATAGCTACTCCTGCTATTTTATGGTTTCCATTGGCATGGAGTATCTTTTTCCATTTCTTTATTTTCAGTCTACGCATGTTTTTATGCATGAAGTGTGTTTCTTATAGGCAACAGATCAGTGGCTTTTTAAAAAAATCCATTCAGCCACTCTCTCTTTTGATTGGAGAATTTAGTCCATTTACATTCAATAGTATTATTAATAAATAAGGAGTTACTCATGCCATTTTGTTATTTGTTTTCCGGTTGTTTTGTGGTTGCTCTTCTTTTTTTCTTCCCTTCCTGTCTTCTGTTAGTGAATATGATTTCCTCTGGTGACATAATTTAATTTATCATTGTTTAATTTTGGATATCTGTGTGTTTTTTGGTTTGAGGTTACCATGAGGCTTGAAAAGACTATCTTATAGCCATCAACAGTGTTTGCGTAAACAATCAAGCAGAAAGAAAGCTAATAAAAACTCTTCACTTTAACTTCATTCCCCTGCTTTTTAACTTTCTGTTGTTTCTGTTTACATCTTATTGTACTGTCTATGTCTTCAAAAGTTGTAGTTACTACTTTTCATTGGTTCACCATTTAGTCTTTCTATTTAGAATAAGAGTATTATAAATACCACAGTTAAAATGTTATAATATTCTGTGTTTCTGTATACTTACTATTTCAAGTGAGTTTTATACCTTCAGATGATTACTTATTGTTCAATAACATTCTTTTCTTTCAGATTAGAGCCTCCCTTTAACATTTGTTTTCTAGGACAGTTCTGGTGTTGATGAAATTACTCAACTTTTTTTTTTTTTTTTCTGTCTGGGAAAATCTTTATTTCTCCTTCATGTTTGAAGGATATTTTTGCTGAATATACTATTATAGGGTAATAGTTTTTTCCTTCAGCACTTTAAATATACTCTCACCTGGCCTGTAAGGTTTCCACTAAAAAGTCTGTTGCCAGATATATTGGAACTCCATTTTATGTTATTTGTTTCTTTGCTCTTGCTGCTTTTAGGATCTTTTCTTTATCCTTGACCTTTCAGAGCTTGATTATTAAATGCCTTGAGGTAGTCGTTGGGTTAAACCTGCTTCATGTTATATAACCTTCTTGTACTTGGATATTGACATCTTTCTCCAGGCTTGGGAAGTTCTCTGTTATTGTCCTTTTGAATAAACTTTCTACCCCTATCTCTTTGTCTACTTCCTCTTTAAGGCTAATAACTCTTATATTTGCCCCTTTGAGGCCATTTTCTGGATCCTGCAGGCATGCTTCATTCTTTAATTGTTTTTGTCTTTTCTGACTGTGTATTCAAATAGCCTATCTTCAAACTTATTAACTCTTTCTTCTCCTTGATCAATTCTGCTGTTAAGAGATGGTAATACATTATTCAGTATGCCAGTTGCATTTTTCAACTCCAAAATTTCTGCTTGATTCTTCTTAAATTATTTCCATCTTTTTGTTAAATTTATCTGATTGAATTCTGAATTCCTTCTCTGTGTTATCTTGAATTTATCTGAGTTTCTTCGATACAGCTGTTTGAATTCTCTGTCTGATAGGTCACATATCTCTGTCTCTCTGGGATTGGTCCTTGGTGCCTTATTTAGTTCATTTGGTGAGGTCATGTTTTCCTGGATGGTGTTGATACTAGTAGATATTCTTTGGTGTCTGTGCATTGAAGAGTTAGATATTTATTGAGTCTCCACTGCCTGGCCTTCTTTGTATCTGTCCTTGGGAAGGCTTTCCAGATATTCTAAAGGACTTAGGTGTTTTGATCTAAGGGTATCTGCTTTAGGGGGCACCCCAAGCCCAGTAACACTGCGGTTCTTGCAGACTTATAGAGGTACTACTTTGATGGTCTTAGACAAGATCTGGGAGAATGCTCTAGATTACCAGGCAGGAACTCTTGTTCTCTTCCCTTACATTCTCCCAAATAAGTGGAGTTTCTCTCTCTCTATTCTGAGCCACCTGAAGCTGGGGGTGGAGTGACACAAGTACCCCATGGCCACCACCATTATGACCGTGCTTGGTCAGCCTTGAAGTCAGCATGGCACTGGGCCTTGCCCAAGGCCTGCTGTGACCACTCCTGGCTACTGCATATGTTGACTCAAGGCCCTGGGGCTCTACAATCAGCAGATGGAAAAGTCAGCCAGACCTGTGTCCTTGCCTTCTGGGTGGTGAATTCCTCCAGGTCCTGGATGGGTACCGAGGTGCCATCTGGGAGCCAGGGAACAGAGTCAAAAATCTTAGAAGTCTATTTGGTATTCTATTATACTGCAGCTGAGCCGGCACTCAAACCGCAATTCACAGTCCTTTCCACTCTTCCTTCCCTTTTCCAAACACAGAGGAGCCTAACCCCATGGCCACTGCCACTACACGCCCCGGGGAGTACTGCCAGACTACCATTGATGTTCCCTTTAGGTCCGTGGGCTCTTCACTCAGCTTGTGGAGAATGCTGCCAGGCCTGGGACTCATCCTTCAGGGCAGTGGGTCTCCCTCTGGCCCAAAACAGGTCCAGAAATGCCATCCAAGAGCCAAATCCTGGAATCTGTGAGGCCAAGAGCCCACTTGGTGCCCTACCCCCTTGTGGTACCTAAGGTGCAAGACAAAATCCCCTTTACTTTTCCCTCTACTTTTCTCAAGCAGAAGGAGTTTCACCCCATAGGCACCACAGCTGAAAATACAATGAGTCTCACCTGAAGCCAGCAAGCCAGCAAGCCTCAGAGTCTCACTCTCTGCCTTTGATGTGGTACCTAGGTATTGCTGCTGTTCGTTCAGAGCCCAAGGACTCTTCAGGTAGCAGGTGATGAATGCTGCCAGGACCGGATCCTTTCCTTTAAGGCAGCAGGTTCCCTTTTGACTTAGGGTGTGTCTATAAATGTCTTCTGGGAGGTAGGGCCTGGAAAGGGAGTCTCATCACTCTGACCAGTGCCCTATCCTACTGTGGCTGAGCCTGTATCCAAGATGCAAAACAAAGCCCCCCCCACCCCATCGTTCCCTCTCCTCTCTTCCAGCAGAAGAAAGGGGTCTCTTTTGGAGCTGTGATCTGTGCAGCCTAGGGGTTAGGGTAGAGGTGATGCCAGCACTCCCTTAGCTGCCCTGGTTAGTGTCTCAGTAAATCATGTGCCCCAATCCCAGTCAGGAGATGGAGACCATCCTGGCTAACACGGTGAAACCCCATCTCTACTAAAAATACAAAAAATTAGCCGGGCGTTGTGGCGGGCACCTGTAATCCCAGCTACTTGGGAGGCTGAGGCAGGAGAATGGCGTGAACCCGGGAGGCGGAGCTTGCAGTGAGCGGAGATTGGGCCACTGCACTCCAGCCTGGGCAACAGAGCGAGACTCCGCCTCAAAAAAAAAAAAAAAAAAAAAGGTTGCAGCCTTTGTGGCTTAGACTGCCCTTCAAATTTATTTAGAACCCCAGAGCACTTTAGCGCATAGTGGTGAGGCTTGCTGGAACTCAAGTTCAGACCAGTGGGATCAGCAATTCCCTTCTGGCTAGGGTTAGTTTAAAAGCTTCCTCCATGGGTGGGCATCGGCTGAATGTGGTTCAATTTTCCTTTCTGCTATAACAGGAAAGCGCAGAGTTCAATGCCTCAGAGTTGCTGCACTTTCCCTCCCGGAGCACACAGAAATGCATCCCACATCACTGCTGCCAGGGTTGGGGTGGCAGCTGGAGGAGAGGTGGTGCTGATGATCCAAGACTGTTTTTACTACCTCTTCAGTACCTCTTTCAAGGATACAAACTTAAAACCGAATACTATGAGTGCTCACCTGATTTTTGGTTTTGTTAGGGTGCTTTTGGGTAGATAGTTGTTAAATTGGCATCCTTATCAGGGCGGTGGGTGGGAGGACCAAGGAGCCTTCTATTTTACCATCTTGCTCTCTGATTGAATTTAGAATGTTAAAATGAACTTGCATTTCTGAGAAAAATCACACTTAGTTATGGTATATTATTCTTTTTATGTGTTGTGGAATTAACTAATTAATATTTTATGAGATTTTTGGGTCTATATTCATGAGAATAATTGATATATAGTTCTCTTTTCTTGCTATCTCTCTAATTTTTTAATTTCACTAGGTTTTTTTTTTTTAAATCAGATTATTATGGCCCCATAAAATAAGTTGAGATGCATTCCCTCCTGTGTCTTTTTAAAGGATTTGTTTAAGGTTGGCATTATTACTTCCTTAATATTTTAATTCACCGCTGAAACAAACTGGCCTGGACTTTCCTTTGTGAGAAAATTTTTATAACAAATTGAAATTCCTATGTTAGATTTTCTACTTTGTCTTGTTTTAATTTATGTATGTTGTTTTGCCAAGAAATTTAATTTGTGTTGTTAAATTTATTGACATAAAGTTGTTCACAAGATTTTCTTATTAGCTTTTAAATGTCTACAGGATATGGAGGTATATCCCCATTTCTAATCCTAATTTTGATTATTTGTATCTTCTCTCTTTTTTCTTCATCAGTCTTGCTAGGGTTATCTATCTTATTAATCTTTTCAAAAGAACCAACTTGTGACAATTCATTTTTTCTGTTATCTGCTTTCTATTTCATTATTTTTGCTCTTGTTTTTTGGATCATTTTGATAGGAATTTATTGACTTTATTAATTTTTGTTCAAAGAACCAATTTCTAGATTTGTTAAACCCCTCTATTTTTTCGTCTTCTATTTCATTGACTTACTCTCTTATTGTTATTATTTCCCTTCTTCTAACTTTTTTGGCTTTAATTTTTCTACTTATTTCTTATAGTAGGAAACTATTTTTTTCTTTTCTTCTTTTAAAGTGTAACTGTGCAAAGCTGTAGTTTTTCTTTAATTGTGGCCTTAGTTACAGCCCACAAATGTTGAAATGATGTATTTTCATTATATTTCAGTTTAACTATTTTCTAATTTTTCTCATAATGTTTTTTGACTCCTGAATTATTTAGAAGCATATTGTTTAATTTTTAAATAATTGTTGCTTTGTAAATATATAGTCATTTATTTCTAAAATTCAATTCCATTTTGGTCAGAGAGTGTATTTTATGATATTGCAATCTTTGAAATGTGTTAGAACTTATGACATTGCTGTATGTTCACTATGCACTTAAAAAGAATTATTATTTTCCAATTGTTGAATATGTTTTTCTAGACATATTGATTCAGTCAATTTGGTTTATAGTATTATTCTATGTCTTTTACATCTCTACTGAATTTTTCCTAGTTCTTCTGTCTCAGAAAAATGGTGTTAAAAATCTACAACTGTCAGTGTGAATTTGTCCATTTTCCCTTTAGTTCTTGCATGTTTTTCTTCATGTATCTTGAAGCTCCATTATTAGGTCCTTGCATACTCATCATTGTTATTTATTCCTTAAAATTGAGCCTTATATTATTAACAACTATTCTTTAAAAAATCTGTAGCAATTTTCCTTGTCTTGATGTCCTCTATGTCTGATATTAATATACCCATTTCAGTTTTCTTTTCCATATTGTGTGGTTGGTATTTTCTTTTGTTGTTGTTGTTTGTTTTGTTTTGTTTTGTTTGGAGATGGAGTCTTGCTCTGTTGCCCAGGGTGGAGTGCAGTGGTGCGATCTCAGCTCATTGCAACCTCTGCCTCCCAGGTTCAAGCAATTCTCCTGTCTCAGCCTCCCAAGTAGCTGGGACTACACGCGCATGCCACTACACCCGGCTAATTTATATGTTTTTTAGTAGAAAGAGGGTTTCAGCATATTGGTCAGACTGGTCTCAAACTCCTGACCTCAGGTGATCCACCTGCCTTGGCCTCCCAAAGTGCTGGGATTACAAGCATGAGCCACCATGCCCAGCCTGGTTGGTATGTCTTTTACATTTAAAACTTTCAACCAATGTGTCTCTTTTAATAAAAAAAGTATGTTTTATTAACAACACGTACTTTAGAATAGCTTTTTTTTCTCCCTTATCTAGCTCAATAACCTTTGCTTTTTATTTGGAGTCTTTGATCTATTAACATATAAAATGATTAGTGACATGGATAGATTTAAGTCTACCATTTTGCTATTTTTTCCCTATTTGTCTTTTCTGTTTTTTGTTCCCATCTATTATTATAAGTCTTCTTTGAGTTAATCAAATAGTTTTTATGCTTTTATTGGATTTTTAGATAAATTTTATTTGTAGTTGTTTTTCTAGAAATTACAATATGCATCCTTAATTTGTCACTGTTTTTAGAGTAAATGTTTTATCCTTTACAGAAGGAATACCCTTGCAACAGCATAGTTCCATTTATTTCTGAAACTTTATAATCTTGTTATAAGTCTCTAGACATTTTAAACCTTTAATCAATATTATAGTTTTTGCTTTAAAAAGTTAAATTATTTTAAAGATAATAAGAGAAAAATAAAATGTATTTTACATACACTTTCACATTTAACATTTCCAGTGTTCTCTATTCCTTTCTGTAGGTTTTCATTGTATATGGTATAATTTTTCCTTCAGCCTGAAGAACTTGTTTCAGAATTTTCTCAGTAAAGGTTTGCTAATGACAAATTCTCTCAGTTTTTTTTTTTTTTTTTTTTTTTTTTTTTTGAGACGGAGTCTGGCTCTGTCGCCCAGGCTGGAGTGCGGTGGCCGGATCTCAGCTCACTGCAAGCTCCGCCTCCCGGGTTTACGCCATTCTCCTGCCTCAGTCTCCCAAGTAGCTGGGACTACAGGCACCCGCCTCATCGCCCGGCCAGTTTTTTGTATTCTTTAGTAGAGACGGGGTTTCACTGTATTAGCCAGGGTGGTCTCGATCTCCTGACCTTGTGATCCGCCCGTCTCGGCCTCCCAAAGTGCTGGGATTACAGGCTTGAGTCACCGCGCCCGGCCTCTCTCAGTTTTTATTGTCTGAAGATATCATTATTTTACCTTTATTTGAAGATATTTTCTCTGAATATAATATTATGAAATGACATTTGCTTTCCTTCATGATTTTAAAGATGCTATTCAATTTTTAAAATGGATTTCATTATTTCTCATGAGACAGCTACTATTGATACTATAGTTCTTTTGTATATAATATGTGGTTAATCTCTGGTTACTTTTAAAATTTATTCTTTAATTTTTAGCACTTTGATTATGATGTGTCTAGGGCTGAATTGCTTTGAATTTTTTCTGTTTACATTTTGCTAGTTTTTCAGAGGTATATGTTGATGTTTTTCACTAAACTTGGGAAATTCTCTACTATTACTTCTTCAGATATTTACTCTGTTCATTTTCTCTCTTTCTTCTCTTAATATATTCTTAAAGGTTATTGATATTCTGTTCATTTTGTTTTAATCCTTTCTCTGTTATTAACATTGGAAAAATTGTATTGATCTGTTTTGAAGTTCACTGATTCTTTCCTTTGCTGCTCCCAATCTGATAACGAGCCGATTTAGTGAATTTTTTATTTCAGATACTATTCACTTCATTTATTAAATGTCTATGTGATTCTTTTTTATAACATTCCTCTGTTGAATTTCTCATTCTTTTATTCATTACAACCATATTTTTCTTTAAGATTTTAAACATATTTATAGTAGCTGTTTAAAAATATTATCTCCTATTCCCAATAGCTAAGTCATTTTTGGTCCTGTTACTGTTAACTAATTTTTATCCTACTTGTGGATCACATTTTCTTTTTCTTTTTCTGTTTCTTTTTTTTTTTTCCACATTTCTACTAATTTTTGAGTATGTGCTAGCCATTTTAGATGATATGTTGTGGGGAGTTTGGGTTATATTGTCTTACTATAAAAGATGTTAAATTACTTTTTTTGCAGACAAACTATTTTGATCCTGTAGGTATTGTTTTTACTTTTTGTGAAGGATGGTGTATTTCAGTTTTGGACCACATTCTAAGGCATGTGTTTTACTCTAGCTATGATTATTATCCATTAAATGTGCACTGTGCTTAGTGTAGTCTCTTGAATGCAGTAGGGATAGAACTCCAATGTCTCCTAACACAGCACAGCCTCAAATACTATTGTTTAGCTATCATCCCTGCAGCAGGCAATCTCTGACTGATTTTGTAGACACTCGTCTTGTTGCATGATCAAGTCAGTCCTCAGCCCAGCATTCTCGTGGATGAGATTCATTCTCCTTTTACCATGTAGCTCTCTTTTCTCATGTGCTTTGCTCTAAAAATTCCAGCTGGTTCAGCAGTCTGGAAGTCCAGTATCTGCCTTCTCAACTCAGCAAGACTGCTGCTCTGCTTGGCTTTCCCTTCCTGATCTGTGGCAGAAAAATACCATTAGGCAAAAAATCAGGGCAATTGTGGAGAAACTGTTGGGCTCATCTCATGTTTCCTTCTCTAAAAAATTACATCCTGTGCTGTCTGTTTTTCAACATCTACCAACAGTTGACTCATACATTTTGTCCAGTTTTATAACTGTTGGGAAACCAAGTTCAGTTACCAGTTACTGCTATGGCAAGAAGGAGAGGTTTATATATATGATTTAAAACATAATTTTGATTATTTTATTTGATTACTTCTGTTAAGATTAGCACCAGTGTGTGTCAATTCTTTCATATTTTTTCTATGCCCCTATAATCTCTCTCTTTCTTTCTCTTTCTCATGCCTGTACACTATCGATCATTAAGAGTTTGCAAGGCATTGTTTTATAAAAATAAACATATAATTATTTGTATATATATTTATGTATGGGAATATATAATTACAAATAATAGATATGTACATGTATATCTTTACCTATTCTGTATCTATAATGTACTTGTATATCTTTACCTATGTTATGCCTATAAAAATATGGCTTTCAGTGCCCTTCTTTTCTTATTTAATAATACATCCCTATAAGTCAATTTGTGTCAATCTAAATTATTATTTCTAATGCTACAGATATGTCAAAAGATTTTTTTTTTTTTTTTTTTTTTGAGACAGAGTCTCGCTCTGTCGCCCAGGCTGGAGTGCAGTGGCCGGATCTCAGCTCACTGCAAGCTCCGCCTCCTGGGTTTACGCCATTCTCCTGCCTCAGCCTCCCGAGTAGCTGGGATTACAGGCGCCCGCCACCTCGCCCGGCTAGTTTTTTGTATTTTTTTAGTAGAGACGGGGTTTCACCATGTTCGCCAGGATGGTCTCGATCTCCTGACCTCGTGATCCGCCCGTCTCTGCCTCCCAAAGTGCTGGGATTACAGGCTTGAGCCACCGCGCCCGGCCAGATATGTCAAAAGATTATTCTATCAATTAGTCTTTAAGGGAAATTATTTAGGGAGATGCTTCATATACTTCTCTAATAGGAAAATTTAATTATAGTTTGTAGATATTCTTTAGGGTTTGTTGTATAGGTTTGTGTCATTTCCCTAGTTTTATAATACATACAATTTCATTCTGTAATCTTAATTCATTTTTATTCTCTTCTGTGAGTTTCTGGGAGAGGAGTTACACAAACATGTTTTCTCTAGGTCTTTCTCAGAAGTCCAAACACATAAATTCTTGTCTAACAAACATATTAATAATTAATAAGTGAATATAACAAAAATTTTAGTGGTTCAAAGGACTATAACCATATTTGCACTCTCTCAGATACTATTTTTCATATTTCTGGCTATAAAGTAGTACATATTTGTTGTAATAAACATGTAAGTTAGCAAAAATATATGAAAAGAAAATCATTTGTAATCTGACTGCCTAGTAATTGTTACTCCATAATTTCTAATTTTTAACCTATGTATATACTATATATCCAGGTATTTGTATATCCATTAGATGTATAATTCTATGTATTGCTTTTACAATAATGTAGCTTGAGAAACTTATTTAATTAAATATCCTTTAAAAAGATTCTTTCTAATGACTACATAAACTTCTCTCTACTATATACCTTGCTTAACCAGTTATTGCTCCTGAATACTTAGGTGTGTCTGCTTTTTCACTATTTTAAATAACAGTTCAAGGAACCCTGTGTACACTAAGACATCTTGTTTGGATTTAAGTCCTGTTTGAGTCTCAAACCTTAAGTGATGTTAGTTTATAATTTTCAATGTAATTAGAGTACATTGGAAAAAGAATAATTTATAGAATGTTTTCTAAAATCTCCATTCTATCAGAAACCTGTGGGCTCTCTGAGAAAGAGTTTGACGGTTCCTGGCCAGCCTAAAATTTAATCCCAACTTGTCACCAGTTTCTATGAAGTGAGGTTTCTATTACTTCCTGGATTGCTCTAGTCTATCAGAGGTCACCATCTCCAATTTAGCCTAGATGTGGATGGGAAAGTACCCTGTACAGCCCTAGCATCCAAAGAACTTTGGTGTCAAATTCAATTACTGGAGAAGGAGACCTTTTTTTCTAAAGGTCTCTGAATCCATTAAAAAAGCTTCTCAGATTCCTAGCACTGGTGCTTATGGTGAATGTATCTCCCACACAAGCCTTCTGACAGCTTTTTTGTAATTTCACATAGTCAACTGCTTTTGTGGTTGGAGTTTCATTTACTGAAAAAAAAAAAAATACCTCAAATGGAAGTAGAGACAGTTATGTCTTTAACATATGTCTGACTACGCCTGAGTGAGGCAAATATTGTAGATACATAATGACCCAAGACTGTTTCATTTCACGTAGCTTTCCTCTTTTCATGTTCCCAAACATGTTGATTTTCCAAATATAAGACATTAATTCTGGATTGCTGTGGCCACAGTTTCCATGAACTCCCTTGTGTGCATCAAAAGAATAAAAGTATTCATGAAGTCTTTTTTTCATTTTGTTTTAAAATTCTCTTTTGTGGAAATTCCCTACATTTTCTTTTGCACAATTTGCAGAGCTTTTTCTTTTTCTGTGATTAAAGAATAAATGAATTCATTTTGAATTGAGGAAAATAATGGCACAACATATATAGTTTTTGTACCTGAGAAATTTGTTTTTACAATTCCATTTCAGCGAAACCACCTAATAGGTCATAAAAGATTAGCAGTGTTTTTTCTTTCTGCCATACAGCCTTCTAATTTGTCTGGAACACAAACGAATCAAGAAATGCAGCTTTGCAGACTGTTTTGAGTATTACAGTCTATTACTTTAACTATTGGGTCAGTCGAGGGTGCATAAATCTGCCATTTAAGTCGTTAACAACTATTTCCAGAAAAGATCCACTTTATGCTGTGGACTGAGTTTCTCTTTCATCCTGTTGAGTTCAGATTTCATAATTAGAACATGGTGAACAATAGAATTCTCACGTAAGAATAAAGGCATCTTCTTGGTTTCTTTTCTATTGCTTTGAACATGGAATAAATGGCATATTCTGCAGCCTTGCTAAATCTTCTATTCCTTCCCACACTTTGTTGTATTTCTGACCATTTCAATGAGAATAAGGAAACTACTCAGACAATGTTACCTCCACACAAAACTTCAAATGTTCATACTAAAAAATATTGACTGGTAGCAGCCATTAAGAGTCATTTTGAAAAATAATCTACCAATAGATTTGGCATACTATTCCTTAAGAACAGCCGCCGTATTGTCACTCCAAATATTCTTATGTCTGATGCTCCTTTTATTTAAAAAGTTTGCAACTACCACTTGTGTTAAAGTCAACATTTTCTTGTGATTCTCGTGAATGGAATCTTCCATTTTAATCTGTGTGAATCCTGCCTATGATTTTGATCAACCTCAGTAAAATGAAGAGTTCCATTAGAATTGTACAATATCAAGTTGAGCTGGAACCCACACTCGGAGTGGTGAATTACTCCAAATGTGGGTTAACTAGAACCCACAGCATGATAATGCTAAATCATCTGGGGAGCCTACTGATTCTCCCAAATTCAAGCCAGTTGAACATTCATATACAGATTGCTTTGTGAACATAGTTTTTCATTTTTAGAGACAAATTTACAGAAGCCTGTTTGCTGAGTCCTATGGTCAGCACAATTTAGTTTTGTAGGAAATTGCCAAATTATTTTCCACAGTGACCGTACCATTTGTATTCTCACCATTGATGTATCAAGGATTCAGTTTCTCTGCATTGTTGTAGGCATTTGTTATTGTCATTATTTATTTTAGCTATTCAAATAGGTGTGTGTATATCTCCTCACAGTTGTAATTTGAACTTTCTTGATGCCTGGTGAGGTTGAATATTTTGTGCTTATTTATTATCTATATTCCTCTTTGTTGAAATGTCTTTTTGTGTGATTTTCCTCTTTTCTTATTAGACTGTGTTTTTTTTTTTTTTTTAACTATTGAGTTTTGTTCTTATTTTAACATATTTGTCAAATAAAGATTTGAACATATTCAAGTTGTATAATGTGATCCTTTGATGTACATATATTTTAATGATTACCACAATCAAATTAATTAACAGATCTGTCAACACCCATGCTGATATTAGATCCTCAGAACTTGTTCACCTTGTAAGTAAAAGTTTGTACCCTTTGACCAACATTGCTCTACTTCCTCCATTTCCTGGTACCAGGCAATTGCCATTCTTCTCTCTGCTTCTGTGAGTTCTACTTTAAAGATTCCACGTATAAATAAGATCATATAGCATTTCTGTGTCTGGCTTATTTCACTTAGCATAGCATTATCTAGGTTCATCCATGATGTGGCAGGATTTCCATCTTTTTAGGACTAAATAATATTCTATTGTATGTATGTACCATAATTATCTATTCATCCATCTATAAACAATTAGGTTGTTTCCATATCTTGACTATTGTGAATAATGCTATAATGGGGTGCAGAGAGCTCTTCAAGATACTGATTTTATTTCCTTTGTATATATGTAGAGGAAGGATTGTTAGATCATATGATAGTTCCGATTTTAATTTTTTGAGGAACTTCTATACTGTTTTCTATAATTGGCTGTACCAAATTACATTTCCACAAATAACATACAAGGGTTCCCTTTTCTCCACACCCTTACCACTCTTTATCAGTTATTTTTTTGGATAGCCTTTCTAATGGGTGTGAAGTGATATCTCATTGTGATTTTAATTTGCATTTCTCTGATGATTAACAATGTCGAGCACCTTTTTACATACCTGTTGGCCATTTGTATGTCTTCTTTGGAAAAATCTACTCAAGTGCTTTGCCCATTTTATAAATTGGATTATTGGTATTTTTGTTATTGAGTTGTATGAGTTCCTTCTTTATTTGGTATATAAACCCCTTATAAGATCTATGATTTGCAAATATTCTTTTTCCATTCCAAAGCTTGCCTTTCTATTTTGTTGGTTGTTTCCTTTGCTGTGCAGATAATCTTTAGTTTGATGTAATTCCATTTGTCTATTTTTGCTTTTGTTGCCTATGCTTTTGGTGTCATATCCAAAAGGAGAGTCTCTTAAAAAAATGTTGATGGAAAAACTGGATATCCACATGCAAAATAATGAAATTAGATCCTTGCCTCATACTGTATACAAAAATTAACTCAAAAATAAATTAAAGACTTAAAAGTAAGATCTGAAACCATAAAATGACTATTGAGTTTTGAGAGATTTTATGCATTCTAGATATGAGTCTTTCATCATACATGTGAATTGCAAATATATTATTCTTTTCATCCGTGCTTCTCTTTTCATCCTCTTAAAGGGATCTTTCACAAAACAAAAGTTTTTAGTTTTGATAGATTCCAATTTATTGAATTTTTAAAAATATGGATCATGCCTTTGGTGTCATGTCTATGAAGTCTTAAGATTTTTGTTCCAAGTATTTATCTTGTTTTCTTCACAAAAATGTACAGTTTTACATTTAAATTTGTGATCGAGAGGGGCTTCAAGTTGGCAGAATAGATGCATCTGGTACCCACCCACCTCTTCCACAAAGAAGCACCAAAACAGTGAGCATATAACCACACTTCAAATAGATAATCTAAGAAAGAGCACTGAAATTCAATAGAGAAGTGACAGGAAGCACCTACAAAAAGGTGGGAGAGAAAGAGAGGCAGTCCGCTTGGCTGAAATCAACAGGGAACCTGGAGAGACTCCCCAGTACAGGGAAAGGGTAAGTGAGAAACCCACAGTAATCCACATTTCCACCATGGACTCTTGCAGTCTCAGTCACAGGAGAGCCCCTTGATCTTCATAGGCCCCAACACTAACAAAAGGAACTGCTTGGAGACTGGCAGCATGGCCCCATACACTCACAAGCCCTAAGCAGCCACAGCAACGTACCATTTTGAGAGCCCAAACACCACCAGATGGCATCCTGCCCTGGGGCTCAACAAGCTGTCCATCACCACGTCCCCAGAGCCTTATAGACATTTCCTACCTGCAGTTGCCAGCAGGGCCAAAGCATAAGCCACTGGCAGTGACTCTGCCCCACCCAGCAGAGAGACAGTCATGCAGAAAGCCTACCCTGCCTGAGCCACAGTCTCTGAGAGCTGCTGCCGTCACTGGGACCAAAGCATGGGTGACCCCACCCTTCCAGCAGGGGGCCACTTGCAGATTTTAACACACCCCAAGGACAAACTCAACTGCCCAAAGTTGCTGTCGTTGTGGGCTGTTTCTAAGGTTAAGGTGCAAGTGGAGCAGATGCCTTTAGCTGTCTGCTTATGGCTGCTTCCACTGAAAGCAACCCCTCCCTCCCCAGAAACAGGGCCCCAGTATAGACTCTGCTGCCCCTACCTGAGAACTCTTCCAGTGGCTTAGGAATCACCCCACACCTGCCTACCACAGCCAGTGCCTGAGTGCACAATCAGGATGTCTGAGAACAGGTTCGCCCAGCCCAGCTCTACTCCCACCAGTACACAAGCCTGTCATCTGGGGCCTGAGATTGTTCAGCCCAGTTTGCTGCCATTGGCACCTGAGCATTCCTCTTGAGTTCCTAAGGTCAAGCCCACCCAACCTGCTGCTACCACCACAGCTGACACCCACCCCCACCCACCACCTGCAGGCCTGGAGAATGGCCCATCCAGCCCATTGCAACCACTGCCAACACCAAAATGGAGAACTGGGGACCCAGAAGTTGTCCCTCCACTGTTGTTGCCATCACCCACACCATGCCTGTTGCACAGGGGCCTGAGGACCCACCCAACCACCCAGCCACTGCTCCCATTCCAAGCACCCAAACAACCCACTTTGAGGCTCTAGAACTGGCCTGCCTTGACATGCTAACACCAATGCCAGCATAATATACCACCCTGGGGCCCAAAGAAACATGCATGGCCTACCATCACTGCCACTATGGGGCCCAAAGACTGGCTCACCTGGCATCCTGGTCCCCAGTAAACTTCACTACAGCCTTCACTAACAGCTGTGCCATAAACCACTGAGGAAATGACAGACACCATTGACCCTCTTTATAGCTGAGGAAATCATGTGGTGATCACACTACTACACACACCCAGACTCAAAGCCAAGTGCCCTACACTATCAACATTATATCTTCAGGGAAAAGTCCTCCTCTATGGAAGTAAATTTTAAAAATTGGAAGAAGTGATTGTTAGACCTGCTGCTTAGATATCAGTGTAAGGACACAAGAAACAGGAAAAGCAAGGAAATATGACATCCCCAAAGGAACACAATAATTATTCAGGAATAAACTCCAATCAAAAATCAATTTACAAAATCATGGAAAAAATAAAATATTGATTTTTAAAAGCTCAGTGAAATTCAAGATAATACAGAAAAGCAATACAAAGCAACTAGAAAAACATTTAGGATATGAATGAGAAATTTGCCAAAGGAGATAGGTATTATAAAAATGAAACAGAAATTCCAGAACTGAAAAATTCATTGAATGAAATACAAAATAAACTCAAAAAGCTTCAACAGTAGACCAGATCAAGCAGAAGAAAGCATTTCAGAACTTGATGAAAGGTCTTTTGAAATCATCTAGTTAGAGGAAAATAAAGAAACATGAATTTTACAAGTGAACAAGCTATGTAACATATGAAACACCATAAGCAGACATATAGTTAAAATTCTGTGTTTCAGAAGGCAAAGGGAAAATGAAATGGTTAAAGAAACCTATTGAATGAAATAATAGTTGAAAACTTTGCAGATCTAACAAGAGATTCAGACAGTGAGATGTAGGAAGCTTGGAGATCCTCAAAGAGATACAATTCAAAAGTTCTTCTCTGTGGCATATTATAGTCAAACTATCAAAATTCAAAGACAAAGAGAGAATTCTAAAAACAGTGTGAGAAAAGTATCTAATTGCTTATAAAGGACCCTCCATCAAACTAATAGCAGATTTCTCTGCAGAAACCTTATGAGCCAGGAGAAAATGGGTAGATATATTCAAAGTGCTAAAAGGAAAAACAAAAACAAAACAAAATTGCTAACCAAGAATACTATACCCAGCAAAGGAGAAGTAAATTAAGGAGAAATAAAGTCTTTCCCAGACAAGCAAAAGCTGAGGGAATTAATCAGCACTAGACTAGATCTACAATAAATGCTAAAGGGAGTCCTACGACTAGAAGTAAAAAAAAAAAAGGTATCTGTTATTATGAAAATAGACAAAATATGAAACCTACTGGTAAAGCAAACACACAAAGAAGAGAAAAGATTCAAATGTTACCACTACAGAAGACCACCAAACCACAATGATAAACCATAAGAGTAAGATATACAAAACAAGCAGAAATAAATTAATAAATATCAGAAATAAGCCCTCACATAGCAATAATAACCTTGAATGTAAATAGATTAAACATTCCACTTAAAAGATACAGACTGGCTGAATGGATGATGAAACAACCCAAGTACATACTACTTGTAAGAAATTAATCTCGCCTGTAAAGATGTATATATATTTTAAGTAGATGGAAAAAGATATTTCATGCAATTGAAAACCAAGAAAGAGCAGAAATAGCTATACTTATATCAGATAAATCAGACTTTAATTCAAAAATATAAAAAGAAATAAAGAAGGTCATTATGTAATACAGAGACCAATTCAGCAAGAGGACATAGAAATTCTAAACACACATGAGCCCAACATTAGGGCACCCAGATATATAAAGCAAGTATTATTAGATCTAAATGGAGAGATTAACTCCAATACAGAATCAATACAAAAAAAAAAAACACAGCATTTCTATATATCAATAATGAGCTAAGAAAGAAATCAAGAAGATAATCACATTTATAATAGCTAAAATAAATACCTAGTAATAAATTCAACCAGGTAGATGGAAGACCTCTACAAGATAAACCACAAAACACTGATGAAAGGAACTGAAGTAGATACAAACAAATGGAAATACATCTCATTTTCATGGATTTGAAGAATTTATATCATTAAAATGACCATACTGCCCCAAACAGTATACAGATTCAAGATAATGCTTAGCAAAATACTAACATCATTTTTCACACAATTAGAAAAAAATTCTTAAAATTTGTATGGACCCCATAAAAGAAGCCAAATAGACAAACAATCCTGAGCAAAAAGAACAAAGCTAGAGGTACCACACTACCTGACTTCAAAATATATCGCAAGGCTATGGTCACCATAACAGCATGATATAGGTATAAAAATAGACACATAAACTAATGAAACAGAATAGAGAACCCAGAAATAAAGCCACATACCTACAGCCTGATTTTCAACAAAGTTGTCATGTGCATATATTGGGGAAAGGAAACCCTCTTGAATAAATGGGGTCAGGAAAATTGGTTATTCATAACCAGAAGAATGAAACTGGACCTACGTCTCTCATCATATACAAAAATCAACTCAAGATAAATTCAAGACTTATATATAAGACCCCAAAACTGTACATCTACTAGAGGAAAACATAGGGGAAGTACTTCAGGACATTGATCTAGGCAAACATTGTATGGTTAATACCTCAAAAGCACAGGCAACAAAAACAAAAATAGACAAGTGGGGCTATATTAAGCTAAAACTGTAAAGCTTCTTGAAAGCAAAACAAAAACAATCTATAAAGAGGCAACCTATTAAATGGGATAAAATAATTGCAAACTATTAATCTGACAAAGGTCTAATATCCAGAATATACAAGGAACTCAAACAACTCAACAGTAAAAAAGACAATCCTATTAAAAAAATGAACAAAGGACATAAACATACATTTCTCAAAAGAAGATATACAAATGGCCAATAGGTATATGAAAGAATGCTCAACATCACTAACCATCAGGGAACTGTAAATCAAAACCACAATGACATATCATCTCACCCCAGTCAGAATGGCTAATATTTAAAAGACAAAATATAAGTGATGAGAATGTGGAAAAAAGAGAAGTCTTTTATACTATTGGTGGGAATGCAAATTTGTACAACCACTATGGAAACAGTATGGAGATTTCTCAAGAATCTAAAAATAGAACTACCATATGATTCAGTAATCCCACTACTGGATATTTATCCCAAGGGAAAGCAATCAATATATCAACAGGATACCTGCATTTGCATGTTTATTGTGGCACTAGTCACAATAAGAAAGATATGGAATCAAACTAAATGTCCACCAATGAATGAATGGATAAAGAAAATGTGGGGGCAGAGCAAGATGGCTGAATAGGAGCAACTCCAGTCTCCAGCTCCCAGCGTGAGCGACACAGAAGACAGGTGATTTCTGCATTTTCAACTGAGGTACTGGGTTCATCTCACTAGGGAGTGCCAGACAATCGTTGCTGGTCAGCTGCTGCAGCCCGACCAGCGAGAGCTGAAGCAGGGTGAGGCATCACCTCACCTGGGAAACGCAAGGGGGAAGGGAATCCCTTTACCTAGCCAGGGGAACTGAGACACACAACACCTGGAAAATCAGGTAACTCCCACCCCAATACTGCGCTTTACCAAGGGTCTTAGCAAACGGGCACACCAGGAGATTATATCCCACACCTGGCCGGGAGGGTCCCATGCCCACGGAGCCTCCCTCATTGCTAGCACAGCAGCCTGCGATCTAAGGGCAAGGCAGCAGCGAGGCTGGGGGAGGGCCACCTGCCATTGCTGAGGCTTAAGTAGGTAAACAAAGCTGCTGGGAAGCTCAAACTGGGTGGAGCCCACAGCAGCTCAAGGAGGCCTGCCTGTCTCTGTAGACTCCACCTCTGGGGAGAGGGCACAGCTAAACAACAACAACAACAACAACATCAACAAAAAAGCAGCAGAAACCTCTGCAGATGCAAACGACTCTGTCTGACAGCGTTGAAGAGAGCAGTGGATCTCCCAACACGGAGGTTGAGATCTGAGAACGGACAGACTGCCTGCTCAAGTGGGTCCCTGACCCCTTAGTAGCCTAACTGGGAGACATCCCCCACTAGGGGCAGACCAACACCCAACACCTCACACGGTGGAGTACACCCCAACAGGAAGCTTCCAAAGCAAGAATCAGACAGGTACACTTGCTGTTCAGCAATATTCTATCTTCTGCAGCCTCTGTTGCTGACACCCAGGCAAACAAGGTCTGGAGTGGACCTCAAGCAATCTCCAACAGACCCACAGCTGAGGGTCCTGACTGTTAGAAGGAAAACTAACAAACAGGAAGGACACCCACACCAAAACCCCATCAGTACGTCACCATCATCAAAGACCAGAGGCAGATAAAGCCACAAAGATGGGGAAAAAGCAGGGCAGTAAAGCTGGAAAATCAAAAAATAAGAGCATATCTCCCCCTCCAAAGGAACGCAGCTCATCGCCAGCAACGGATTAAAGCTGGACGGAGAATGACTTTGACGAGATGAGAGAAGAAGGCTTCAGTCCATCAAACTTCTCAGAGCTAAAGGAGGAATTACATACCCAGGGCAAAGAAACTAAAAATCTTGAAAAAAGAGTGGAAGAATTGATAACTAGAATAATTAATGCAGAGAAGATCATAAACGAAATGACAGAGATGAAAACCATGACACGAGAAATACGTGACAAATGCAAAAGCTTCAGTAACTGACTCGATCAACTGGAAGAAAGAGTATCAGCGATTGAGGATCAAATGAATGAAATGAAGCGAGAAGAGAAATCTAAAGAAAAAAGAAGAAAAAGAAATGAACAAAGCCTGCAAGAAGTATGGGATTATGTAAAAAGACCAAATCTACATCTGATTGGGGTGCCTGAAAGTGAGGGGGAAAATGGAACCAAGTTGGAAAACACTCTTCAGGATATCATCCAGGAGAACTTCCCCAACCTAGTAGGGCAGGCCAACATTCAAATTCAGGAAATACAGAGAATGCCACAAAGGTACTCCTCGAGAAGAGCAACTCCAAGACACACTATTGTCAGATTCTCCAAAGTTGAAATGAAGGAAAAAATCTTAAGGGCAGCCAGAGAGAAAGGTCGGGTTACCCACAAAGGGAAGCCCATCAGACTAACAGCAGATCTCTCGGCAGAAACTCTACAAGCCAGAAGAGAGTGGGGGCCAATATTCAACATTCTTAAAGAAAAGAATTATAAACCCAGAATTTCATATCCAGCCAAACTAAGTTTCATAAGTGAAGGAGAAATAAAATCCTTTACAGATAAGCAAATGCTTAGAGATTTTGTCACCACCAGGCCTGCCTTACAAGAGACCCTGAAGGAAGCACTAAATATGGAAAGGAACAACCAGTACCAGCCATTGCAAAAACATGCCAAAATGTAAAGACCATTGAGGCTAGGAAGAAACTGCATCAACTAACGAGCAAAATAACCAGTTAATATCATAATGGCAGGATCAAGTTCACACATAATGATATTAACCTTAAATGTAAATGGACTAAATGCTCCAATTAAAAGACACAGACTGGCAAACTGGATAAAGAGTCAAGACCAATCAGTTTGCTGTATTCAGGAGACCCACCTCACATGCAGAGACATACATAGACTCAAAATAAAGGGATGGAGGAAGATCTACCAAGCAAATGGAGAACAAAAAAAAAGCAGGGGTTGCAATACTAGTCTGTGATAAAACAATCTTTAAACCATCAAAGATCAAAAGAGACAAAGAAGGCCATTGCATAATGGTAAAGGGATCAATTCAACAGGAAGAGCTAACTATCCTAAATATATATGCACCCAATACAGGAGCACCCAGATTCATAAAGCAAGTCCTTAGAGACTTACAAAGAGACTTAGACTCCCATACAATAATAATGGGAGACTTCAACACCCCACTGTCAACATTAGACAGATCAACGAGACAGAAAGTTAACAAGGATATCCAGGAATTGAACTCATCTCTGCAGCAAGCAGACCTAATAGACATCTACAGAACTCTCCACCCCAAATCAACAGAATATACATTCTTCTCAGCACCACATCACACTTATTTCAAAATTGACCACATAATTGGAAGTAAAGCACTCCTCAGCAAATGTACAAGAACAGAAATTATAACAAACTGTCTCTCAGACCACAGTGCAATCAAACTAGAACTCAGGAATAAGAAACTCAATCAGAACCGCTCAACTACCTGGAAACTGAATAACCTGCTCCTGAATAACTACTGGGTACATAACGAAATGAAGGCAGAAATAAAGATGTTCTTTGAAACCAATGAACACAAAGATACAACATACCAGAATCTCTGGGACACATTGAAAGCAGTGTGTAGAGGGAAATTTATAGCACTAAATGCCCACAAGAGAAAGCTGGAAAGATCTAAAATTGACACTCTAGCATCACAATTAAAAGAACTAGAGAAGCAAGAGCAAACACATTCAAAAGCTAGCAGATGGCAAGAAATAACTAAGATCAGAGCAGAACTGAAGGCGATAGACACACAAAAAGCTCTCAAAAAAAAAATCAATGAATCCAGGAGTTGGTTTTTTGAAAAGATCAACAAAATTGACAGACCACTAGCAAGACTAATAAAGAAGAAAAGAGAGAGGAATCAAATAGACGCAATAAAAAATGACAAAGGGGATATCACCACCAACCCCACAGAAATACAAACTACCATCAGAGAATACTATAAACATCTCTATGCAAATCAACTAGAAAATCTAGAAGACATGGATAGTTTCCTGGACACTTACACTCTCCCAAGACTAAACCAGGAAGAAGCTGAATCCCTGAATTGACCAATAGCAGGCTCTGAAATTGAGGCAATAATTAATAGCCTACCCACCAAAAAAAGTCCAGGACCAGATGGATTCACAGCTGAATTCTACCAGAGATACAAGGAGGAGCTGGTACCATTCCTTCTGAAACTATTCCAATCAATAGAAAAAGAGGGAATCCTCCCTAACTCATTTTATGAGGCCAACATCATCCTGATACCAAAGCCTGGCAGAGATACAACAAAAAAGAGAATTTTAGACCAATATCCTGATGAACATCGATGCAAAAATCCTCAATAAAATACTGGCAAACCGGATCAGCAGCACATCAAAAAGCTTATCCACCATGATCAAGTGGGCTTCATCCCTGGGATGCAAGGCTGGTTCAACATACGCAAATCAATAAACCTAATCCAGCATATAAACAGAACCAAAGACAAAACCCACATGATTATCTCAATAGATGCAGAAAAGGCCTTTGACAAAATTCAACAGCCCTTCATGCTAAAAACTCTCAATAAATTCGGTATTGATGGAACGTATCTCAAAATAATAAGAGCTATTTATGACAAACCCACAGCCAATATCATACTGAATGGGCAAAAACTGGAAAAATTCCCTTTGAAAACTGGCACAAGACAGGGATGCCCTCTCTCACCACTCCTAGTCAACATAGTGTTGGAAGTTCTGGCTAGGGCAATCAGGCAAGAGAAAGAAATCAAGGGTATCCAGTTAGGAAAAGAAGAAGTCAAATTGTCCCTGTTTGCAGATGACATGATTGTATATTTAGAAAACCCCGTTGTCTCAGCCCAAAATCTCCTTAAGCTGATAAGCAACTTCAGCAAAGTCTCAGGATACAAACTTAATGTGCAAAAATCACAAGCATTCTTATACACCAGTAACAGACAAACAGAGAGCCAAATCAGGAATGAACTTCCATTCACAATTGCTTCAAAGAGAGTAAAATACTTCGGAATCCAACTTACAAGGGATGTAAAGGACCTCTTCAAGGAGAACTACAAACCACTGCTCAGTGAAATAAAAGAGGATACAAACAAATGGAAGAACATACCATGCTCATGGATAGGAAGAATCAATATCGTGAAAATGGCCATACTGCCCAAGGTAATTTATAATTTCAATACCATCCCCATCAAGCTGCCAATGAGTTTCTTCACAGAATTGGAAAAAACTGCTTTAAAGTTCATATGAAACCAGAAAGAGCCCGCATTGCCAAGACAATCCTAAGTCAAAAGAACAAAGCTGGAGGCCTCACGCTACCTGACTTCAAACTATACTACAAGGCTACAGTAACCAAAACAGCATGGTACTGGTACCAAAACAGAGATATAGACCAATGGAACAGAATAGAGTCCTCAGAAGTAATACCACACATATACAGCCATCTGATCTTTGACAAACCTGAGAAAAACAAGAAATGGTGAAAGGATTCCCTATTTAATAAATGGTGCTGGGAAAATTGGCTAGCCATAAGTAGAAAGCTGAAACTGGATCCTTTCCTTACTCCTTATACAAAAATTAATTCAAGATGGATTAGAGACTTAACTGTTAGACCTAATACCATACAACCCTAGAAGAAAACCTAGGTAATACCATTCAGGACATAGGCATGGGCAAGGACTTCATGTCTAAAACACCAAAAGCAATGGCAACAAAAGCCAAAATTGACAAATGGGATCTGATTAAACTAAAGAGCTTCTGCACAGCAAAAGAAACTACCATCAGAGTGAACAGGCAACCTACAGAATGGGAGAAAATTTTTGCAATGTACTCATCTGACAAAGGGCTAATATCCAGAACCTACAAAGAACTCAAACAAATTTACAAGAAAAAAACAAATAACCCCATCAAAAAGTGGGCAAAGGATATGAACAGACAGTTCTCAAAAGAAGACATGCATGCAGCCAACAGACACATGAAAAAATGCTCATCAACACTGGCCATCAGAGAAATGCAAATCAAAACCACAATGAGATACCATGTCACACCAGTTAGAATGGCAATCATTAAAAAGTCAGGAAACAACAGGTGCTGGAGGGGATGTGGAGAAATAGGAACACTTTTACTCTGTTGGTGGGATTGTAAACTAGTTTAACCATTATGGAAAACAGTATGGCGATTCCTCAAAGATCTAGAACTAGAAGTACCATATGACCCAGCCATCCCATTACTGGGTATATACCCAAAGGATTACAAATCATGCTGCTATAAAGACACATGCACATGTGTGTTTATTGTGGCACTATTCACAATAGCAAAGACTTGGAATCAACCCAAATGTCAATCAATGACAGACTGGATTAAGAAAATGTGGCACATATACACCATGGAATACTATGCAGCCATAAAAAACGATGAGTTTGTGTCCTTTGTAGGAACATGGATGCAGCTGGAAACCATCATTCTTAGCAAACTATCACAAGAACAGAAAACCAAACACCGCATGTTCTCACTCATAGATAGGAACTTAACAATGAGATCACCTGGACTCGGGAAGGGGAACATCACACACCGGGGCCTATTATGGGGAGGAGGGGGGGGAGGAGGGAGGGATTGCATTGGGAGTTATACGTAATGTAAATGACAAGTTGATGGGTGCTGACGAGTTGATGGGTGCAGCACACCAACATGGCACAAGTATACATATGTAACAAACCTGCACGTTATGCGCATGTACCCTAGAACTTAAAGTATAATAATAATAAAAAAAGAAAGCAAAGATTCTTTATACAATGTGTACATATATAAAATAAAGAAAATGTGGTATATATACACAATGGAATACTATTTGGCCATATAAAAGAATAAAATTATGCCATTTGTAGCAACATGTGTAGAACTGTAGGTCCTTATGTTAAGTAAAATAAACCAGCCACAGAAAGACAAATACTGCATGTTCTCACTCATATGTGGAAAATTTAAAAGTTGATCTCATGGAGCTGGAGAATAGAATGATAGATACTAGAGGCTGAGAAGGATGTTTGGGTAGGAGGGGAGATGAAGAGAAGTTGGTTAATGGGCACAAACTTACAGTTAGATATAAGATATGTTTTAATATTCAGTAGCAGAGTAGAATGACTGTAGTTAACAACAATATATTCTATGTTTCAAAGTAGGAGAAGAGAGGACTTGAAATGTTCCCAACACATAAAAATGGTAAATACTCAAGATGATGGATATCCCAAATGTCCTGACTTGGTCATTACGCATTCTGTGCATGTATTAATAACAAAATACCACATTTACTCTATGTAAAATATTATGTCTTAATAAAATAGTACAAATTGTGTCTCAAAATAAACTATTTTTTGAACACTATGAATTGATTGATTGAGACGGAGTCTAGCTCTGTTAGGCTGGATTGCAGTTGTGTGATCCTGGCTCACTGCAACCTCTGCCTTCTGAGTTCAAGCAATTATCCTGCCTCAGCCTCTGGAGTAGCTGGAACTGCAGGTGTGTGCCATCACACCCAGTTAATTTTTGTATTTTTAGTAGAGGTGGGGTTTCACCATGTTGGCCAGGCTGGTCTGGAACTCCTGAGCTCAAGTGTTCTGCCCACCTCGGCCTCCCAAAGTGCTGGGGTTACAGGCATAAGCCACCGCGACTGATCAAGGACACTTTTAGATTTACTAAAATTGTGAGAAAAAATAGTGAAGATGTTACAAAGTTTCCATATGTTCATACCCAGTTTTCTCTATTAGTAACATCTTATATGATTATGTTACATTGGTATAAATAATGAACCAATATTGATACATTATTAGTAAAGTGCATACTTTATTCAAATTTCCTTAGTTTTTACCCAATGCTTTTTTTTTTCTATTCCAGAATTCCATCCAGAATGCCACACTACATTTACTCATCAAAATACAACTTTTTAAAGATGCATATGGAACATTTACCAAAACTGATCATATGCTGGGCTATAAAGTAAGTCACAGAATATTTCATTTTATTTTTTACTTTAATTATTTTCAGCTTTTATTTTAGATTCAGGGAGTGCATGTGCAGGTTTGTTACTTGGGTATATTGTGTATTGCTGAGGTTTGAGGTATGAATGATCTCATCACCCAGATACTGAGAATAGTACCCAATAGTTAGTTTTTCAATCTTTGTTCTCCACCCTCCCCCCTCAGTAGTATTCATTTTCTATTACTGCCATTTTAATGCCCAAGAGAGCCCAATGTTTAGCTCCCTCTTATAAGTGAGTACACGTGGTGTTGGGTTTTCTGTTCCTTTATTAATTCACTTATGATAATGGCCTCCAGCTGCATCCATGTTGTTGCAAAGGACATGATTTCATTCGTTTTTATGGTTGCATGGTATTCCATGGTGCATATGTACCATATTTTCTTTATCCAATCCACCATTGATGGATACCTGACTTGATTCCATGTCTTTGCTGTTATGCATAGTGCTGCAAGCATGCAAGTGCATGTGTCTTTTTGGTAGAATATTCTGTTTTCTTTTGGATATATACCCAGTAACAGGATTGCTGGATCAAATGGTAGTTATGTTTTCAGTTATTTGAGAAATCTCCAAACTGCTTTCCAAAGTGGCTTAACTAATTTACGTTCCTACCAGCAGTGTATGAGCTTTCCCTTTTCTCCAGAGCCTTGGCAGCATCTGTTGTCTTTTGACCTTTTAATGATAATCATTCAGACTGGTGTGAGATGGTATCTCATTATGGTTTGATTTGTATTTCTCTGATGATTAGTGATAGGTAGCACTTTTTCATATGTTTGTTGGCCACTTGTATGTCTTCTTTTGAAGAGTGTCTATTCAGGTCTTTTGCCCATTTTAAAAATGCAGTTATCTGTGTCTTTCTTGTTGAGTTGTTTAAGTTCGTTACAGGTTCTGGATATTACACCTTTGTCAGATGCATAACTTACAAATATTTCCTCCTACTTGTTTTCTCTGTTGATAGTTTATTTTGCTAAAAGAAACTCTTTAGTTTAATTAGGTCCCGCTTGTCAATTTTTGTTTTTGTTGCCATTGCTTTTGAGGACTTAGTCATAAATTATTTCCCAAGGTTGATGTCCAGACTGGTATTTCCTAGGTTTTCTCTTAGGACTCTTAATAGTTTGAGATCTACATCTAAATCTTTAATCCATCTTGAGTTAATTTTTGTATATGGTGAAAGGTATGGGTCCAGTTTTTTTCTTCTGCATACGAATGGCCAGCTATCCCAGTGCCATTTATTGAATAGAGATTCCTGTCCCTCTTGCTTATTATTATTTTTTTACTTTGTCGAAGATCAGATGGCAGTAGGTGTATGGCTTTATTTCTGGGTTTTCTATTCTGTTCCATTGGTGTGTGTGTTTGTTTTTGTACCAGTATCACACTGTTTTGGTTACTGTAGCCTTATAGTATAGTTTGAAGTCAGGTAATGTAATGCCTCTGGCTTCGTTCTTTTTGTTTAGGATTGCTTTGGCTATTTGGGTTCTCTTTTTTTGGTTCCATATGAATTTTAGAATAGTTTTTTTTCTAGTTTTGTGAAACATAACATTGGTAGTTTGATAGGGATAGTGTTGAATCTGTAGGTTGCTTTGGGCAATATGGTCATTTTAATGCTTAAGCACACATTCTTTAATCAGAATGAAAGTAGCCTAGAAATCAATAAGACAGAGAAAAATACCCTATTGTTTGGAAATGTAAAAATACATTTTTCACAAATTTTGTTTGTATTTTGTAGTTTCTGGATATAGTATTCTACATATTTCAGTTACATCAACATTTGTTAATTATATTCAAATTATATATTTTTACTATTATTTTTACTGCTTGCTAAGTAAGTTATTGTGTTAGCTTGGGTCCTCTTAAAATCACACACTAAGGAAAAAATACTTGAACTCAGGTGGTTTATTTGAGTGGCAATCCTAGATATCACAAGAAGGGAATAGAGAAAGTGAGCCAAGAAAGGAGAGAGTTGTCAATAAAGGATATATTATTGAGGTGGTCACCACTCTTGAAAACTAGGGTTTAATGCCATTTGAGACTGTCTAAAAATAATGTGTAGCACATGCTTCAGAATTTTCTCACTGTTGGACAGAGTGGAAAAAAAAATTGCCTGCTAACTTCCATCTTCCATTAGTTCAGGGTTGTGCCCAGAAGCATGAATCCCTCTGTATTTCTAGATTGTTTACATAGATGAAGATGAATTTTCTCAAGTTTCTAGAGAATGATCCCAGGCAGAAAAGCAAGGTGTGTAGGCACCTGATATGGGATGCTGTCAGTTGTACCAAAAACTGTCCAACTCTAGGTGAACTAAAATAGGCTAAGGATGTATTATAATTTCTTATGATGATTGGCAGTTCATTTTCCTTTCCTTCAGAGCCTCTTTCTTCACACATTTTAAAGCTATATTTTTAGATACATTCAAATTTAGTATTATTACACCTTCTTGTAAGTTGACCCTATTAACATTATGAACTGTTCCTTTTTTCTGTTGTAATACTTTTGCCTTAAAGTCGATTTTCCCTGCTATTAATGGAGCTAATTCTTTCAGTTAGTATTGCATAATATATCTTCTTTTTCAATCTTACTTGTAACTTTGTGTCATATTTAAAGTGGTCTCTTGTAAACAGTATGTTAATTTTTAAAATTCAGCCTGACAGTCTTTGCCTTTTAACTGGAGATTTTATTCAATTTATATTTAATGTAATTATTGATATACTTGGTTTTACATGTACCATATTACTACATTTTTATGTAACAAATTTGTTATTTTTTTCTATTTTTTTGGTTAATCAAATATTTATTTGTTACTGTATTTTTCCCATTTCTTACTACCATTTCTTTAGTGGTTATCCTAGAAATTGTGGTATGTGTCCTTGACTTATTATCAGAATCTAATATAAACTAATTTTTTTTTACCATTTCCTATATAGTGTAGGGAGGGACTTTAGAATGCTTGAATTCTACCACCTTCCCTCTGCCTCCTATTTGTATTGTATTGTATCTTAAAATGTATATGTATTTAAAATTATTACTATTATTATTATTTTGTGTAACCAGTATTCACTTAAATTTATCCATATATTTAGCCTTTCTGTTGTTTCTCATTCTTTCCTGGTTTCTGTGAAATCATCAGCGATTATTCTTTTCTGACCTAAATATATGACAGTTCTATTAGTGAAGAAAAGTATAAATATTTGTTTGTTGGAACATTTCTTTATTTATAAATTGTTTTTGAAAGATGGTTTCACTGGCTATAGAAATAACAGTGTAGTTATTTTACTTCAGACCTTTCAATGTATCATGCTTTTGACTTACATTCTTTCTGTCAGAATTTTTCTGTTACCCTTGATGTCGCTTGTTTGTAACACTTCTTTTCTTCTCTACATAATTTAAAGAATATTTTTCTTTTAGTTGGTATTTAGCAGTTTTGTCTTGATGTGCCTATGAGTAATTTTTTTATTTTTGTCTTGCTTGCGATCACAGCAGGACTCAAATCATTGGCTAGATTGCTTTTTATCATTATTGAAAGTTTCCTGGTTATTATCTCTGCAATATTTACTTTTACCTCATCCTCCCTCTTTTCCCCTTTTAGACTCAAGTAACTTAGATAATTACTATATAATTTAAGTCTGGAAGAGAATGTACATTAGTTCTTTATCTTACATATCTTTTGCATTCTTTCCTGTATTATAGATCCTTATTTTTTCTGTAACACTTATAGAAACTTTCTTTATAGATATTTTCTTCTAGATATAATATCTTTTTAGAGATTTTCTATTATATAAGCTATTTTCCAGTTTACTTATTGTTTAATTATTTGTATAAATTAAACTCGCCTATTTATTTGTTAATTTAAAATATGTAACCATCTGCCCTGGAATTTCAATTTTCTTATTTTTCAGATATTTCAGTTCTTTCTTGCAATTCTCTTCTCTTCTATTATTAAATATTATCAGATTTATTTTAAAGTTCATTACTGATAATTCTAATATTTGAATATCTGTGGGCCTCTTTCTTGTCTGGATTTCTCTTAGTCCTGTCTTCTGATATGCAGAGTAATTTTTTATTGAATGCTTGATATTATGCTTGAAAAATTATAGAGGTTCTGGCTGATGATCTCTCTCTCTATAAAAAGTTTATGTTTGGGCTTCTCAGGTACTTGGAGTAGGGGCAGCTTGCATTAATCTATTCAGGAGCTGAACTAATTTGGGGCAAGAATTCAGTCTTTATTTTATTCTGTCATTACTTCTGTAGTGTAGACCTTTAAGATTCCAACTATAAACCTATAATTATTACCAGGGGTCCCCTCCTTGGTGAACTGTTGATTCCAATTGTCACTATACGTCTATAAATAGTTAAAAAAAAAAAAAATCAGTTTCAGCTTCTCTGCCTTTTTGTCCAGTAGGTTTTGTTGCATTTCACCTCAGTCTCTGAGCTCTGCATCACTTTCAGATTGCCAAATAATTTGAGTGGGAAGGAGTCATAGAATATTAGGATGATATCAGTGTAATTTCCTTTTCTTCAACATCTTGACACCTCAAGTGCTGGGAAATTTGATAGTTCTCTGATACGTCATATATATTTTAAATATTTGATTTGCATTCTATTTATTTATTTTTGCTTTTTGTGGGATGACTAGTATGGTATAAGCTTGTCCATTATAGCTGGAAATAGAAAATTTATGTGTTATCACCAGCTTTTGGTTTCACTGATGTTCTCTATTGCTCTTTCTAGATTTTATTTCATTGGATTTACACTCTGATCTTTCTTATTTTCTTCCTTGTGCTTGCTTTGGGTTTAATTTGCTGTTCTCTTTCTAGTTTCTTAAAGCAGACATTCAATCATTAATCTGAGGGCTTTTCCCCCCTAAGCATTCAATGCTGTAAATATCTACTTAAACACTGCTTTACCTGGATCCCATACATTTTGATATGTTGCATTTTCATTTTCATTCAGCGCAAAATATTTTGTAATTTATCTTGTAATTTCTGCAGTGACTCATGGCTTATATAGAAGTATTCTATTTAATTTCCAAATATCTGGGAATTTTATAGCAATCTTTCTGTCACTGATTTCAAGTTCAATTCAGTTATGTCAGAGAACACATTTTATATGGCTTTTACTGTTTTTAAATTGGTTAAGGTTTGTCTTATAGCCTGGAACACGATCCATCGTAGTGAATGTCCCACATGCAATCAGAAAAAAATGTGTATTCTGCTATTGTAGAATGGAATATCAATTAGGCCAAATTGGTTAATAATTTTGTTCATGTTTCCTATATCCTTATTTATTTTCTGTCTGCTTGCTGTATCAACAATTACTAAGGAAGTATTGAAGTCTCCAATTATAATTGTGACTTTTTCTGTTTCCTCTTTCATTTCTATCAGACTTTTCTTCATAGGTTTCAGTTTAAGTTGTTAAATGAATATTTAGGTTTGTTGTGCATTCTTGTTAAGGTGACCCTTTTGTGGTTATTTAATGTATCTGCTTATCTCTGGTAATATTCATTGCTTGAAGTTTACTTTGGCTAATATTAATAGAGCCACTCAGTTTTCTTTTCATTTCTGTTTGCATAATGACTTTTTCCATCTTAAAATTTTGAATCCATCTATGTCTTTATATTTTAAATGCATTTCTTATTGACCGCATGTAGCTGGGTCTTTTAAAAACAGAATATGGCAATTTCCGTCTCATTTAATGTGTTAAGACCATTTATAATTTTCATTTAGTAACATTCTTGCTAGTGATACAGTTGGAATTTTCTGTTTGTTCTCTGGCTCACTTGTTTTTCCCTTTCCTTCCTTCTTATGGATTATTTGAATTATTGTAATATTCCATATTAATTTATTCAATTTTAAGCTTCATATTTGCTGGTATTTGCTCTAGGGATTACAATACATATCTAACTTTTCTATTTGTTCAAGTCTAATTTTCAAAATGAATGATTATTTTGAAGTTTTCTTGTTATGTGTTTTTAATATTTTACCATTTCAAGTAAAATACAGTATTCTTACAACTATATCAGTCCTTTTTAGTATTCTTACAACTATATCAGTCCCTTTACTGTCCCCCATTGATCTTCATGTTGAAGTGTCATATATATTACATCTGCATTCATTGACAAACTCCAACAGACAATGTTGTACCTTTTGCTTTGCAACCATCAAATATGTTTTTATCAAAATTGTTCTACTCTATATGAAGTTCTTTACAAAGAACTTAAGAGGAGAAAAAAAGTTATTTATATTTATTCAGATGTCTTTCATTTCTATTGCTCTTGATTTCTGATCATATACATTTCTTTCTGGTGCCAGTGCTGAATTTGGTCTAATTTTGGCCAAGTGTGGTGGCTCACGCCTGCAATCCCAGCACTTTGGGAGGCCAAGATGGGCAGATCACCTGAGGTCAGGAGTTCGAGACCACCCTGGCAAACATGGTGAAACCCTGTCTCTACTAAGAATACAAAAATTAACTGGGCGTGGTGGTGGGTGCATGTAATCCCAGCTACTCGGGAGGTTGAGGAGGAGAAACATAATATGTACCAACTTGAACCATTTTTAAGTATAAAGTTCAATAGTATTAACTATATTCACACTGTTGTGCAACCAATTTCCAGAACTCTTTTCATCTTGCAAAACTAAAGCTATACCCTTTAAACAACTCCCTATACTTCCTTCCCCTCAGTCCCTTTCAGCCATAATTCTACTTTTGTTTCTATGAATCTGACAGCTCTGTATACCTAATATAAGCAGAATCACACAGTATTTGTCTTTTTGTGACTGGCTGGCTTTTTCGCTTAGCATAATGTGCTTCAGATTCATATCTGTAGTAGCATTTCCTTCCTTTTTGAGGCTAAATGATATTCCATTTTATGTATATACCATATTTTGTTTATCCCTTTATCCATCAGTGAACGTTTATGCTGTTTATTTATTTTTTTGTTGTTTGTTTATTTTTTACCTCTTGGCTATTGTGAATAATGCCGCTTCATATCTAAAAGTGGAATTGTTGGATCATATGTTAATTCTGTTTTTAATGTTTTGAGGAAGCATCATATTGTTTTTCATAGTAGCTGCATCATTTTACATTCCCGTCAACAGTGCACTAGGACTCCAGTTTCTCCAGATGCTTGCCAATGCTTGTTTTCTTTTTTTTCTCTTTTCTTTTTTTTTTTTTTTCTGAGACAGAGTCTTGCCCTGTCACCCAGAGTAGAGTGCAGTGGCATGATCTCGGCTTACTACAACCTCCGCCTCCTGGGTTCAAGTGTTTCTCATGCCTCAGTCTCCAAAGTAGATGGGATTACAGGCATGTACCACCACATCTGGCTAATTTTTGTATTTTTAGTAGAGACAGGATTTCACCCTCTTGGCCAGACTGGTCTCGAACTCCTGATCTCAAGTGATCTGCTCAACTCGGCCTCCCAAAGTGCTGGGATTACAGGCATGAGCTACCATGCTTGGCCTGTTTTCTTTTCTTTCTTTCTTTCTTTTTTTTTTTTTAATAGCTGTTTTAATGGGTACTAAGTAAGGGTTTTCTAATATTTTAGTTTGTATTTTTGTTTTTCTATTCTTGGACAGTCTTGGTCTATGATATTCCCTTCTTTTACTATGTTTTTGTATTTTTTTAATCAAAATTGTTCTGTTCTATGTGAAATAAGTTAAAGAGCCTTACCTTTGTATTCTCCCAAAAGTATTGCATTATGTAACAGCATAAATTTTTCTTAAATATCTGGTAAATCTTTACATTTGAAATGGCTTCTCTATAAGATACATTTATTTTTCTTATTTCTAATTATGTTTATGTGTGACAAATATTTTTAATTCTTGATCAATCTTACCAATGGCTTGTTAATTTTCAAACAAATTTTCTTTCTGCTGATTCTCCGGATAAATTGTTTCTATTTTATTAATTTTTTTCTTTCCTCCTTTTAGGCCTATTTTGGGTTTACTTAATTTTTAGTTTTCTAACTTAATTTGAATGCTGAGCTTATTACTTTTCTATAATGTTTCCTTTATTGATATGTAAAGCTAACATTTCCCTCCATGTACAACTTCAGCAGCATGCTACAAGTTTTGATATAAAAAAGTCTTGCCATTTTTGTTGTTCTATTTTAGATATTCTATAAATTCTGCATTATAACTTTTTGATAAACAAATAATTTGATGATTTTAAAGTTATAAATTTATGGTGTTTATTTCTAATTATAATTAACAATGGTCAGAGAAGATTATCTGTATATTAAGTGTTTATAAAGATGAAAGTATGTAAAATATGTATATACTCGTGTGAGTAAATGCACAGAAAGAAATCTGGAAGTTTATATAACAAAATGTTAATAGCAGTTATTCCAAGTGCTAGAATTTTCAAAGATTTCTCTTTTTCTTTGCATTTTTTGTATCTTCTGAATTTGAAAGGTTAATATGAAATTTTTTACTAGAAAACAAAGATGTTTATATAGGGGATAAAGAAGGGTTTAGATGAAAATGTACTACCTGTATTGAGAACCCATTTCTAATCCTCTGCAGACTTTAGAGTTCAGTATTTACTTACTGAAATACTAAGAAAAAAAACAAAACAAAACAAAACAAAAACTGTTCCCTTGGCATGACTTTTAAGACAAATATTTGATTAATAATAAGTTTTCTTTGTATATCTGAAAAGAATTATGAATTCTCTAATCGTGAGTACCTAGAGAATTTCCCTTATTTCTTTTAAGCTCCATTTTTGTCTTTAAATATTTATTTATCTACTATTTCAGCATGTTTGTAGTTGAAGAATGGAGTCAGATTGATAGTGTCATATTATGAAACCTAAAAGTTTATATTTTGTTTGTTTGATTAATATATTTAAATTCGGGCCGGGCGCGGTGGCTCAAGCCTGTAATCCCAGCACTTTGGGAGGCCGAGACGGGCGGATCACGAGGTCAGGAGATCGAGACCATCCTGGCTAACACGGTGAAACCCCGTCTCTACTAAAAATACAAAAACTAGCCGGGCGAGATGGCGGGCGCCTGTAGTCCAGCTACTCGGGAGGCTGAGGCAGGAGAATGGCGTAAACCCGGGAGGCGGAGCTTGCAGTGAGCTGAGATCTGGCCACTGCACTCCAGTCCCGGCGACAGAGCGAGACTCTGCCTCAAAAAAAAAATAAAAATAAAAATAAAAATAAAAATAAAAATAAATAATATATTTAAATTCGAACCAGATTATTACATCCTCAAGGACAGAGATCAGGCTTGATTATTTATGTGTTTTAAATTTTTAGGCACAGGACCTAGCCTATGTAGAACCCTTTAAAATGTTTCATTAATGGGTGAATTTTGAAATAGACATTTCAAAAATTAAGAAAGGAGATATTTACAGAAATGCCTTCTTTGGTTAACTTCTCTGTGAACTTAAAGTAAATTTCTTGAGCGACAAAAACTGTTAGATCTTTTGCACATTGTATGGCACATGGTAGTGACTCAATGAATATTTGTTCCACCCCATCTTCATCAGTATTTGCTTTCTAGTTGGCATTCCAACCTGTAAATCAGAATTATATCAGATTACCCTTCTCTTTTTCTATTCTCATCTCTCCTGCAGCACTCTTCTTCACCTATCCCAAATCAGTAAGTGGGAAGAATTCTTTCCACCTGGGCTCAAATGAACCAGAAAGAGTTGGATTTTTTTTTTTTTTTGGTGTTTTACATTGGAAATAAATAAAATCACTCTCATATATCTTCCTGTTTTCTCCTTCTCATCCCCTATAACACAGCATGCCTTGGGACTGCACCAGCAACTCAGAAAGGGGGCATACTGCCAATCTGGTTCTTCTCAGTATTCCCACTTTAACTTCAATTTACACTTTCATGGGCTCTTGAACTTCTTGTTTCCCAAGCTTTGCTTGAAGGCCCACTTCTGCAAAAAATATTTTCATGAATCAATAGAAGACCCAGACCCTAGAAGTTTTCCTGCATTAATAATTTCTTACTCTTAGATTTTGGCAGTGTGCTGACAAAGACAGTTTTTGTGTTTTAGTAGCATTGCTCAAGGCAGGTTGATACTTGATACATATGACCTCTGCCACACTCTAGTTGAGTGACACCTGGGTAGAATGAAGGAATACTGTACTTTGTTTTGGTGGTCCTTATGCTTGATGAATGCAGTCATTTTTTTTTTTTTTTTTTTGGTTCTGACTTTCACATATGGTTTTATCACATCTTGTGGACTTCATTGTGATTAATGATTTCCTCTGATATTTATCTATTTCCCCAGTATACAGATCTATGTTCACATACACACTGACTCCAGTGTCCTCAGATCTGTGCCCAGGAGATGAGCAGTATTTTGGTATTTCAATGTGTAAGTTCCCTTGGAAGGGGTACAAGAGATACCTAGCCAAAATTAGCTCTCCAGTGAGCCAGAAATGTGCTTTCATATACTTGTAGTATATGTCCATTTGAGTTTCCTTTTTGGCAACAAATGTAAACGGTTTTGTATTTCTAGTAAAAATAATTCATTCTTGTTTTGAAAACTAAGAAATACAGAACATACAAAGGAAGAAAAAGAAGGAGGCCTTTTAAATTCTAATACTTGGAGATAACTATTAATATTTTGGTATACATTCTTCCAGAATTTTTTTCTTCTTAGCTTAGCATTCACACACTAAAACAGTGTATGAGTACACACACACACACACACACACAGACATATATACATATGTATTCATAGACTTGTTACATTTACAAAAAATGTGATCATAGTATGCACTGATTTTAATCTATTTCTTCCCACTAAGGTATTTCATCCACATCTTAATCAATGCGCCTCTGTTTAAGCAATTATTTTACCATTTGGCTCATTTACTATCAAACCCTGTTTTTCTTCTAAGGCTTTTCTACATTTATTATATACTATTTGGTAACACCTCTTTACTAAGGGTGTTACTAAATGCAGTTTGTAATTGTTTAAATGAAAGCCTCTAAAAGGTGTAGAAATATGAAAAGAAGTGAGAAAGAAGGCCAGCATGTAAAAATCAAGAAAGGAGGAAGAGACCATATGTAGCTTGAGAAGTGGAGTTTGCATCATGTTCTTTGAGAATCATAGTATCTCCATTCCTTTGGTTCTCAAACAAACAAAAAGTTAGCTGATTTAACTCTATATGTGTTGCCTCATGAGGCAATAATGTATGCTCCTCATATGAACTCTCCCAATGCTGGAAGTATTGCTGCCAGCACATGCAATGGTTTGAATCTGCCCCTGCTGGCCTTGCCACCCTCTTATTTCTTCCCATGAATGCTAAGGGACACTATTTCAATGCTAATTTACATGACTTTCAAATTGTTCAAAATATTTTTTTGATGCTTCAAAGGCTGGAACTCCTTGGCAAGCTATAAATCTTAATGGAAACCAATGTTCTCCTGAAGAGAATGCATCAATGCAACTTAGCTACCTCACTAGAAATAAAATAGAAAATTAGCAGTGAAAGCAATTCGAATGTAGACTTTATGCTGGGAAATAAAGCAAAGGAATAAAATCGCCACAGTATATTTTAGAAGGTCCTGAACACAACAAACTCTCTTAAAAAGATAATAAAGTTGCTGGAGCAAGAAGCAATGATGTGGACATACACACACACACTGATTGAACAGAGAAAGAGCTCAGTATTCAATCAATATTCAACAAGAACACAGGGGTAAGGCGGGAGAGTGTCATAATTCTGTTTCACTGAGCATATCATAGGAAGATTCTGAATCTATGTTTCTTAGCAGTAAACTGGAGAAGAGATCTGCCTCTGTTCTCTTTATAGGGAATGGCTTATTCCACAACAATACCAAATGAAGAGCCCTAGAATACTTTGGTGTGCCCTAGAAGGAGCTATATAAATTCACAAGGCAGTAGACAATCTCTTAATTGGCATGCACAAAGCTGACTCATCCAGTTAACCAATGGTCTTAACTCTTTCTGTAAAACATACTGACTGAGCCCCTCCACTGCCCCCACCCACAGTAGGCTACTTTTCAGTTTACCACCCGCACAGATCTAAAAAGTCTGTTGGGTTTATAGTAGTTAAATTTACTATTTTAATAGTACATCTCAATTAAACTATGTTATATAATGAAACTTAACTGTGAAAAGAATTTCTGTCTATGAAACCAAAGTTAAATGTTATGTAAAGCTTTGATAAAGTTATAAAATATTTCTGTTGTTTTAGATGTGAATAAGATGACTATAAGCTATTAGGAAAATTATGAGTTCACCTCACTACCCATATTGTTCCTCAAGGATACTTACATTCTGTCAATGTTAAAGAAACTGAAATTAGAAGTTATAGACATTGCATTACAAGTGTGAGTTATGCAAAAACAAACAAGCACAATGGCATGAAACTCTAAACACTGATCACCCATCCAAAAGTGAAAATTAACTAATGAAAAGTTGGTGAATGAATATTTTCAATGAAAACAAGATTTTAAAATCATATATATTTCACATACATATGTAATTTTAAAACTCGTTATCTGATTTAATGAACTATTTTGATTAATGACTATGGTATTCTACAGTATTTTGTTAAGTTTCCCGTGTGGGTCACCTATGAAACAGACAGGTTTTTCAGAGCATCGCTATAATACTATGTCCATTCCTAAGGCTAAATTCTTAGCTTGGTACAGACAGGGATAGTGAGCCCTCAGTTTTGATTCACACTAATATATACATATATAGAGAGGCCCTGCTATACCTGCAGGAGTTGTTTCAACATTTAAAAATGCCACATCTACTAGGCACAGTGGCTCACATCTATAATTCTGACACTTTAGGGGGCTGAGGTAGGCAGATTACTTGAGCCTAGGAGTTTGAGATCAGCCTGCGCAAAGTGACCAAAAAAAAAAAAAATTGCCAGCCATGGTGGTGTGCATCTGTAGATTCAGCTACTAAAGAGGCTGAGGTGAGAGGATCACCTGAACCGAGGAGGTGGAGGCTGCAGTGAATCTTGATTGCGCTACTGCACTCCAACCTGGGCAACAACAAGACTGTCTCAAAAAAAATAATAAATGACTAAAGGAGAAAAAGGCCATTTCAGAAATGAAGACTAAATTATTCAGAACAAAATAAAATAGTCATGGTTTGAAGAATGATTAGGAACATAAAGGTTAGAACTGAGATAATAAGAAAAAATTTAAACGTATTTTAAAAATGGATATAGAAAAAAATGATATAGAGGAGAGGCAAAGGAAATGTAACATTTCTGTAATTGCAATTCTCAAAGAAGAAAATGAACACACTGGAACAAAGCAAACATTTAAACTATAATTCATGACACTTTTCTTGAAATAAGATTTAAATGTATACATTAAAAGGGAAAATTGACCCCAAATTGTGAACACTGACCATTTACAAGATTTGATTTTGAAAATGAAACAAATATCTTTATAACAGTCAGGCAAAAACAAAGTTCTTCTGTAAGAAATGTTGTGCTTTGGTTTGAATGTTGTTCCCCTCCCAAACTCATGTTGAAATTTAATTGCCATTGTAACAATATTAAGAGTTGATACCTTTAAGAGGTGATAAGACCATGAAGACTCTGTCCTCATGAGTGGGTCTATGCTGTTATTAGGGAAGTGGCTTCCTTATTGTGGGAGTAAGTTCCTTAAAAAGGACAAGTTCAGTCCCCTTTTGTCTGTCTTTCTCTTTGCCCTTTCCCTATGTGATGCTTTCGGCATGTTATGGTACAGTGAGAACACCCTCTCCAGGTGCTGGTGCATTGATTTTGGGCTTTCCAGCCTCCAGAACTATGATAAATAATTTATATTCTTTATAAATTACCCAGTGCATGGTATTCAGTTATAGCTGCACAAACCAACCAATGTCATAATTGAGCTTCTCAACAGCAATGCCTTATGGCAGAAGCCATGGAACTACCTATGAGATACCCAAGGGTAAAAAATGGATGCACTCAAAACCTTGTATGAAGCTAAGTTGCTCCTCAGTTTTTGATATGATTTGGCTGTGTCTCCACCCAAACCTCATCTTGAATTGTAGCTCCCATAATCCTCACATGTCATGGGAAGGACCTGGTGGGAGGTAATTGAATCATGAGGGCAGGTTTTTCCTGTGCTATTCTCATGATAGTGAATAAGTCTCATGAGATCTGATGGTTTTATAAAGGGCAGTTCCCCAACACACACTCTCTTGTCTGCTACCATGGAAGATGTGCCTTTGCCCCTCCTTTGCCTTCTGCTGTGATTGTGAGGCCTCCCTAGCCATGTGGAACTGTGAATCCATTAAGCCTCTTTTTCTTTGTAAATTGTCCAACCTTGGGTATTTCTTTATAGCAGTATGAAAGTGGGCTATTACAATTATAATGGATACAGACAAATTGTTTTGATTGTATCTTGATGGTAAATTCACTAGAGAATGAGCTTTGGCCAACAAGGAGGACATAGGGAAAGTTGTAGGAAAAAGACTAGTGATGAATATTATATATATTCAACTTAGAAATTCAGATTAAATGAAAGTTATAAATAAACATAACAGAATGATATGTACATTGTAGAAGCTCTGAAAATGTAGGAATAATACACCAACAGAAATGGAAGAATGGGGGCTGGGCACAGTGGCTCATACCTGTAATCCCAGCACTTTGGGAGACCAAGGTGGGCGGATCACGAGGTCAAGAAATTGAGACTATCCTGGCCAACATGGTGAAACCCTGTCTCTAGTAAAAATACAAAAATTAGCTGGGCCTTGTGGCATGCAGCTGTAGTCCCAGCTACTCAGGAGGCCGAGGAGGGAGAATTGCTTGAATCCAGGAGGTGGAGGTTGCAGTGAGCCATGATCATGCCACTGTACTCCATCCTGGTGACAGAGCAAGGTTCCGTTTCAAAAAATAAAATAAAATAAAAAGAAATGGAAGAATGGGAAGCAAATGTGGAAAGTAGTCTAAGATCATTGCTTGCTACATAAGTAATAGCCATAAGTTATCCTTTAAAACTGACGAATCAGTTAGTAAAAGTTTTAGCTTATTTATCTACAAAGAACTTAAATTTACAAGAAAAAAAACCATTAAAAAGTGGGCAAAGGAAATGAACAGACATTTTTCAAAAGAAGATGTATATGTGGTCAATAAGCCTATGAAAAAAAGCTCAATGTCACTGATCATTAGAGAAATGCAAATCAAAACCACAATGAGATATTATCTCACACCAGTCAGGATGGCTTTTATTAAAAAGTCAAAAAAATAACAGATACTAGCAAGGTTGTGGAGAAAAAGGAATACTTCTGCACTGTTGGTGGGAGTGTAAATTAGTTCAGCCACTGAGGAAAGCAGTGTGATGATTTCTCAAAGAGCTAAAAACAGAACTACCATTCATCCCAGCAATCCCATTACTGAGTATATACCCAAAAGAATATAAATCATTCTATCATAAACACACTCACATGTATATGCTTATTCCAGCACAATTCACAATAGCAAAGACATGGAATCAACCTAAATGTCCATCAATAGTAGAATGCATAAATAAAATGTGGTACATATACACCTTGGAATACTATGCAGCCATAAAAACGAATGGGATCATGTCCTTTTCAGGAACATGGATGGAGCTGTAGGCCATTATCCTTAGCATACTAATGCAGGAACAGGAAACCAAACACTGTGTGTTCTCACTTACAAGTGGGAGCTAAATGATGAGAATACATAGACACATAGAGGGGAACAACAGGCACTGGGGCCTACCTGAGGGAGGAGAGTGGGAGGAGGGAGAGGGTTAGGAAAAATAACAACTAGGTGTTAGGCTTAATACCTGGATGATAAAATAATCTGTACAACAAACCCCCATGACATGCAGTTTACCTGTATAAAAAACCTGCATGTGTACCCCTAAACTTAAAAGCAAAAAAAAGAAAAAGAAAAACATCCATAATTTAAAAAAAATTTTTAGCTTATTTAATACTACAAAGGCAAATATAAAAAGCAGTAACTGTATTTTTAAAAATTAGGTGATGAAGGAAAAGGAAGAGCTTGCAAACTGTTGTTTATAATAGGAACCAATATATAATGTCTAAAGCAAAGATGGAATTAAAGACATGATATAAAAATTAATATAAAATTAACTCTGAGAACAAAACAGATAGACTTCTAAATATTAGAATAATAACCAAAACTAGCAAATGAAATAGAGCAAAAAAATCACAGACCACATTGTGAAAATTATGTATACATATACATATATGTGAACATAGTGTGAATTAATATTATTACAGACTAGAGACCATACATATCTGCTGTATGAATAAATACAAATAAACATACCTGTTAATAGAAATTTCAGGCTGGATTACAAAGTACATAAACTGTCTATGCTATATACAAAAGAAACATCTAAAAGTGATTAAGAAAAGCAGAACAAAAGGATGGATAAAGTTATACTAGGAAAATGCAAACAAAAAGAGACAGAAATGGAGGTCACAATCTTAATATTAAACAAGGTGAGATCCAGGCCAAAGAGCATTAATAATGACAGACATGAAACTTGATAATGCTCAAGGCTATAATTCACTCAAGATGCAATATTTAAGAACATGTATATAGCAAATTACAGTGGGAACTTTCTTGAAACAGAAACCACAGCAGATAGAAGAAACTCACAAATAACTGGAGGCTATGACTAACCTTTCTCAGTACAAGTCACATCAAGTGGTTTAAAGGAAACACAAAAAGAGCAAGTATAGAGAAGACCTAAGCAACATATTTAGTTACTTCCTCTGTATATATATCAAACGAACACCCTGGCCCCAACTTTTGAAGAGCCCATAGATACAAATTGATTACATATTAATTATACCACAAAGAAAATTTCAATAAATTCTAATGAAGTAGAAATAGGGCAGCAAAATTATCTGAAAACAGTGCAATGAAATTACAGTTCAATACAGCACAAGGCCTTTTCACTTGGAAATAACAAATATGTTACAAACAATTCCTGGGTCAAAGAAGAAATGTAAACCAAAATACAAAATTGAATAATGATGAAAACATATATCAGAATTTTGCAATATAACTAAATCTTGCTAAGAAAAACATTATAGCCTGAAATATCTTTATCAATAAAAAATGAAACAATGAAAATAGGCTAATTAGATATATGACTCAAAAAGCTGGAGAAGGGAACAAGAGGATGTCATTAACAAAGTTAAAAAGCATATGTTTTTCAGTTAGAATATATTACTTCAATATATTTTCTTCTCCCTTCCTATCCCTTCCCCTTCCTTTTCTCCTTCCCCTTCCCCTTCGCCTTTCCCCTTCCCTTCCCCTTCCCTTTCCCCTTCCCCTTCGCCTTTCCCCTTCCCTTCCCCTTCCCTTTCCCCTTCCCTTCCCTTCCCTTCCCTTCTCTTTTCCTTTTTTTTTTTTTTTTTTTTTGAGACAGGGTCATGCTGTCGTCCAGACTGGAGTGCAGTGCGATGCTGCCATACTGGCTCTCTGCAGCATCAACCTCCCGGGCTCAAGCGATCCTCCTACCTCAGCCTCCTGAGGAGCTGGGGCCACAGGCATGCACCATCATGCCCAGCTAATTTTTTTTGTTTATTTGTAGAGATAGGGTCTCCCTATGTTACCCAGGCTGATCTCACACTCCTTGGCTCAAGGTATCCTTCTACCTCAGGCTCCCAAAGTGTTGAGATTACAGGCATGAGCCACCATGCCTGGCCTTCTTTGCTTCTATATCTTTTATAAGGAAAGATTGAAAACAGCACAAGTACAGAGAACCAAGTGTGTGGTTGATTCTACATCCACCCGATGTGACACCGTGCAGCTGTCAAACATGAAGGAGGACAGTATCTAAGTACTAATGTGGAATGATATTGTCAACTGAAAAAGGTAAGGTGCAGAGGAGTGTAATATGAAAGAGAAGAAAATAAAATTACATGTTCCTACATTAGTTTTTGCAGAAAGAAAGCTTGGCGGGACCAAGGAAAAACCAACAGATGATTTTTTGCAGGGGTAGATGACAGCACAAGGTGAAGGAGGCTGGGGGTTTTCTCACTCTATGTATTTTTAAATGTTTTCATTTTGGGGACATTTTAATATAGTAAAAAACAATAATCAGTACAAAACATGAGAAGATAACAGAAATATTGTTCTAACTATTGATGTTGGAAAATAAAGAAGAGGTAGTTAAGAGTTTGATACCATGGCTGCCACTAACCCTTTAGTGGGTGGGCACAGTCAGGAGAGACATCAACGTGATGAAAGGAACCAAGCTGCTCTCTTGACAAGTTGAGTGGTCTGGCAACAGATGCCGCTGCACTCTGGGCCTCCTGCCAAGAGTAGACTTGTGCTCCTGGTGGGGACAACAGGTTCCCGTCGCCCTCACCTGCCTGTGTTGTTGCGTGTCACAGAGAGAGGGACGCGAGGTGGGCTCCTGCTCCTCACTGCTTTTCCTACGGGTTTCTCAGCCTGACAAAGATCAGGTTCCCAGTGGGGATGGAGATGGGGGCTGGGAGTTTGCTGAACATTTATTTCATTATTTGAACGTGCATGGGCAATACATGGGTGAATATATCATCTACACAGATACGTTCACCCACATGCCTTAGGAAGAAGCGTTAATCATAGACTGATGGCTTTTCTCTCTTAGAGATTTGAATCTCTTCTTCACATAGTAGGACACAAAATGTCAAGGAACTCATAAAGCTCTTGAAAGGGATATTTACACTCAATTGAGAATCTTAACAGATTTAATCCAAATAGAGTTAAAAAAAAAAAAAAAAAGAAGAAGACTTCCCTGAGACTGCAACTATAAATGCCAAGTTTCAATCCAGACCAAATTTTTTACAGCCCTGGCAGGTCTTTACAGAGGTCTTGTCAAAACAGAAACCATCAAGAACAAAACAAAACAAAATCCTACCTGTCTTACTGCCAATGTCTCTGGGTGTAGAAACGAAGAGAAATAGCAATATTGCACAATTAGAAAATAGAGCTCCTGGGCAGGGTTGGTGTATCTTCCTGACTCTCTTTCTTTCCTTCCTTCCCTCTGGGAAGACAGGCTGTAGTAAGGCTACAGAAAGAGTAGTCATTTTGTGGACATAACATACTGGATCAAGGTTTTTAAGGAGAGATAATTCATATTAAGAAGAAAAAAATATTTATCCTGTGAAATCTTCACTCTAGACCATCTTAATGATATGAATCATTGTTTAGCATCCTTCTGTGGGGAGGGTGAAGTAGAATCACAGAGTATTTGTGGGGGTTAGTGCTGAGTAGAGAGAGAGAGATTAGAGATCAAAGGGAACCCCATCATACCGATCTCAGGTAGACTCATCTCTGATGGAAAGTAAAGGACTGGTTTGCACTTTATGCTAGACCTTGCTTGTTTGTTGATATACTCACAAAACAACTCACTGTGTGGAGACTGTCTTGGTGGAAGACCAAAGGCGTAATTTACATGACAACAGACTCCTCCTCCATTCACTCTACAAGTGGGGAAGCCTTGGTCTCCGGACTGTAACAGCTGTTTTTTTGAGACAGAAAGAGCAGACTAAATAAGTGTCCATCAAAAGAGTTTGTTTTGGGGTGTAGAAAGCAAAAAACAAAACAAAATAAAAAGTACTCCCTAAGTTTTGATAGACTTGTTTGGGAGGTAGATTTGCCATTAAAAGTTTTCTTAAATCCTTTCTAGAATAAAGTATAAAGTAGGAGCTTAAAATTCTTAATAGTATTCCTCAGTTTCTCTCACAGTATCTCCTCCAAATAAATGAAGAAAACACATAGAAAATAGTGGTATGGAAAGGTATTTTAGTTACTGAGGGTACACCATGGAGGATCGGGGTCAGAGTTCCCTGACTCAACCTGCTCTGACACTTTTAAAGAATGATCTCTCTCTCTCTCAATGCAAACAGCACAACTCTTTGTTCTGGTTGCACTTTTTTGGTGTAGAGTCCTTTGGGAAAAGAATTTTCCCTCCTCATGGTGCCTGCTGCTGCTCATCTCTCACCCACCTTTTTCCTCTCTCCAGGCTGGTGTCTGTCCTGAAGTCTAGACGTAGCAGTGATAGGTGCCTCAAGCCTGCAGATTTTTACCCAAATATGAAATCGACTTGAGAAATCTCTTACTGTCTCCTCCTGCTAAATGCCTGGTGTCTAATATCTGATTCCCTCCTCTTGATTTGTCACCTGCAGTACTCATGTGAAAACCTCACTTGTGTGATGAGAACAAACCTTGTTATCTAGTGTTTTCTCCTCCTGATAGATTCCCTCTCAACTTAGCTGTTTTTCTATATCCCTGGAGCCTTTGGGGGACATGGATTATCAAAACTTTAACCCTCCTCATGCACTTAAAAAGAAAAAACACAGTAGCTACAAACAAACCAGGGAGACCTGGGAATTAAAAACAAATCGACTGACAAGTGGCAGTTCTGTTGGGATTAAAAAAAAAAAAAAAAGGTGGAAAAAAAGGTTCAGTCTTTTAATTCAGCAAGCCCAGCTGAGGTTATTTTGAAAGTCACTGACTGCTCTGGCTGCAAAAGCAGTGTAGACCAAACTAAATTATTATTCCCGTCCTGTTGAGTTTTTTTTTTTTTATTGAAGTTTCTAGAACTCAACTCTCTGATGGTAAAACAGCAGCTACAAATAACGTTCTTTCCTCTTTAGTAAGGTGGTAGCATTCATTATGAGATTATTTTCTTTTTCTGAAGAAACTCTAGCACCTTCATCCTCCAGGAGCAAATGTTAGCATAGCTGAAATGTAGAAATTTCTGAGGGAAGACTCTGAATTATTTTTCTCTTTGGAATTTCTGTTAATGATGGGGCCAAACACAGTGCTAGCTCAGACCTTATAGAGCTAAATGGGCTCTATCCCAGTTGCCTTTTAATTCCCTTTAGAATATGTGAGAAGAATTTATATCCTTTAATGATTCATATATAAGATATAAAAGCATCCTTTCATTTTTGTTTAGCCTTCCTCCCAAATCCACTATCTACAGTTCTATCACAGGAATCTTTTAAATCACAAATCAGGCTGCTGTCCTTCCCCTATTTATAACCTTCAAAGGCTCCCCATCATCTATAGCAAAGATGGCAAGGATATTTCATCTTGCATTCTGATGGACTGAAATTGACTCCCTAGAGCGCCATGCTAAAAGGACTTGGGGCGGTGTCTGAGTTCTGTGGGAATGCTGTGATCAATTAGCCATGTCTGCCATGGACACTGGAAGGGGGAATGGTGACGGGTTTGTCATGCTTAGAGCACATGATGGAATCTTTGCCGAGCCATACATGTCCCTTAGTTTCTTACGAGGGCGTATTTGTCTCTAGGTTTTTGCACTGAACTGTTCCTCCACCTGGCTCATTCTCTTTCCAACTTATTTCTTCAGTTTGGTTTTATTTGAATTTCAAGATTGAGTGAAGATTCATCTTCCCTAGAGATTTTTTTTTTCTGTTCTTTGACTGCAGACCAGGTACTATGCTCATGTGCTACCATTGCAGACTGTTGTTGCATCCATCATTGTCCTTAACCCACTGTATTATAATTACCTATGCAGGTACCTGCTTCCTCTATGAAACATAATGTCTCTGAGGGCAGAAGTATATTTAATTTTCTCATTAATTACCTAGCATAGTGCCCAAGCTCTTAGCCAGCATGTAATAATTTTTTACTGAAAAAAAGTGGATAAGTGAATGAAAAACAGCATATTCCCTAGAAGTGTGAAAAATAAAATAGAGATTACTGGTCTGTGCATTTTATAAAAATTGTGTAAGCAAATGTAAAATAATTATTAAAAAACAACAAAGAATACTTTTGGATAATTTTAGTAATTTTTTTTTCATTTGTTGCCATGCATTCATTTCTTACTGCAGGGGAAAGAAAAATATATTTTCTCACCCATCAGTAGGTTCATAGCTGAAGAGTCTACAACAAAAGACAGATTAACAAGAGAAAACATGTACATGAATTTAGTAAGTTTTATGTACCAGGGGAGCCTTTATAAGAAAATGAAGACCCAAAGAAACAGGTAAACTGTGTATTTTTATGCTTAGTTTTGAAGAGTGGACAGTCATGAAGAAATACGATTGGAAGATGAAAGGGTATGATGTAATACTTGGTAAGGCCTCTTTGTTCAGATTTCTCTGTGCCTCTGTGTCTTCAGAGATAAGGATGTTCCTTTCCTCCAAGTGTTGGGAGGGCACCTCTTGAATGAGGGTTTTATAGCCTGCTTCAGGGGAGAAGGGCAAGGAAGTGAGTGTGACCTTCCTTCTACTGTTTCCAGAAATGCTGATGTGCCATATTTAGGGGTATTGTGCCCTGAACCCTGTTAGTATATTGATTTAGGGTTAAATTCATGGTGTTTTTTTTCACAACCTTCCTAGATTGTTTTGGTGAAAGAAAGCCTGCTGTTTTTCGTGCATTTTACTGTTTCACAAAATGACATTCAAATCATTAGCTACATATATATACATATATATGCGCACACACATATATATGTATAAACAAAAATATAGTTTGTTTTACATATGTAGTAAGTGGAATAAAATCTGAATTTTCAGAGCTCTCTACTATATTCACTCATCAAATATTTACTGAGCATCTACTATGTTCATTGTGCAGGGAATACAGTGGCAAAAAACAAACACTGTACACAGTCTGGTATAGCTGAAAGCCTGACTTGCTCCACCTCAGAATTTTCCCTGTTTGGGTAGGTTAACTAGCTCCCAGTTACCTTAGACTCATCCTATTGAGAAAGAGACTCCAGGCTGGATGTGGTGGCTCAGCCTGTAATCCCAAACTTTGGGAGGCCGAGGTGGGTGGATCATCTGAGGTCAGGAATTCAAGACCAGCCTGGTCAACATAGTGAAATCCCATCTCTACTAGAAATACAAAATTAGCCAGGCATGGTGGCGTGCACCTATAATCCCAGCTACTTGGGAGGCTGAGGCAGGAGAATCACTTGAAACTGGTTGGTGGGGAGTTTGCAGTGAGCTGAGATTGTGCCACTGCACTCCAGCCTAGGCCACAAGAGCGAAACTGCGAGCAGAGGATGCTGGGTATGTAGGAGCATCTGTGGCTGCAGATCGGTTAAAATGGATGTTTGAGGGCTCTGGATGACTACACACCTTGTTGAGACGCACCTGCTCTGGCAGTAACATTAGTAATTATTTAGACCGGTTCTGCTTTTCACATATAGCTTCTAAATGACTTCAGAGGAAACCACTCCCATGTTTCAGGAGACAGGAGTTGATCCCTTGATCTGGGCCAGGAAGAAAGAAAAAGAAAGAGAAGTTTAGAAGTGCCCCAAATTAAGCTAAACCAAATTGGAAAAGGAAAAACATAAACTTTTATTTCCTTAAAAAAAATAGTCCCTTGCTTAACAATTGAATAGTTTTCACTGTTTTCCTCATCTGAAAGGCATTTGAGCAGGCATTTTAAAATTGTAATGACTTAATAAAGGAGATGCCTCAGATTGGAGAGAGGTTTCATCTTCAGAAATTCTCTTGCTCCAGTTTTGTCTTATCCTGAGTATTTGCTCTAAGAGAGGGGAGTAAATCCTCAACTATAGTTAATCCTGTTATTTTGTGACAACAATTTCAGTATTTGTATTTTTACCATTCATCTTCTAAATAACTTTGTGAACAAGGTTCTTATGCTCTTTTTAGGGATGAAGAAATGAGGGATCGGAAGGTTGTGCTATTTGCCCAAAGTGGCCCAACCTGAGGAATGGGGTGCTTGCCAGGACTTTAAGCCCTGGGTGCATCTTAGGACCCTGCTGCCCTACAAGGCATGCCCTGGGTCAGCTCCCAGGACTGACTTTGCCCGGTGTCCTTCTCTCCCAGGAATTTCACTGCGGACCAAGAAGGTGATAGAAAATGTGAAAAGGGTAACCTAAGAATGATAGAGCCATGTTCAGGTAAGAGCAAGCAAAGCAAAGGAAAATAAAAGAGTAGTAGGAGATGAATATAGAAAGATAGGTGGAGTCTACAATTTTTAAGTGTCCCAAAAGCTAGGCAAAGGAGATTTCCTTACTTCATTAGTTGAGAAGGAGCCATTAAAGGTTTTTGGACAAGATGAAATAACATAGAAAAATTAATGTAGTGTGTAATGGATTAGATAAAATAACAGATTTAGAGTCAAGGAGAAGAGCTAGGAGAGAAGATGCAATCATCCAAGCAAGAAGTCCTACTTAGTGTGAACTTGGAAAAGAGTACAGTAAACAACGCTGTGATTTAATATTAAGAAACACATTTTTACTAATCACATCTGAATTCTAGCAATGTGTAAAAGACTAGAGGAAGGAAATAAATACAGAGTTATTTAAAAAGCTTACAGTAGGATGGTAGGAAATCATCATGGGAGCAATATGTGGAAGTCCTGTAGGTGTTACAGAAAGGCTAGGCGAGATGGGAAGGAGGACATTTGGGATGTGTACTGTAACTGAACATGGTTTCCCAAGTAACACTTCAGCCAGGGATAACAAAGGCACAGTGGTCAGGATCTGAGGACGGATGAGTCAGACTTTGGTAGAGAAAAAAAGCAAAGAACACTAGTGGTGTTCAGCACACATGAGTAAGGAAGGTGATGTGCAAATAACAACTAAAAGGAGGGAGAACTCTTTAGGGGAAGATGTGTTTGCTTTGCGGAAGAATCCCATTTTAAAGTTCCACCTACTCATCTTGGTAGATATGTCTAATTGCCTGTTAGACACATAAAGTTAGGGTTTTAAGAAGAGTCTAGAGCTGACACCATTGATCCAGGACCCACTCTCTCAGAGGTGACTGTGGGAGCCATGGCCATCACCATGGCTACAGAAGCAATGATTGGATTACCGTGTTAGTTTGTATAATAGGATTGACCAAGGAAGAGTCGATCTTGTAAATTTGAGGCAGTGGAAATTTGAATCAGGTGAATTTTTTAAAACTGAAGAGGATTCACAACTTAGCTTATAAAAAATAGGACTCTACACACCACTTTATTTTGTCTATGAAGCTCCATGACAGAGCATATGGCTGAGAAACCATATAGGATGCTCTAGAATAAAAACTAGTAAAAAGAGAAAAAAAAGATCAGCATAGAGCTTTTAAACCAAATTATAGGAAAATAGTTTGGAAATTGTAAGCTAAAATCTGATTGGGTGGCACATGTTATTGTTCAGGGGTTATACCAAAAGTCATGGTCAGAAATGGAAAAGGATTAGTCCAGAAAGGCCCCCATTTCTAGCAGAGGAGAAGGACTTGTATAGTGGGATGTACTTTACATGGGCATGTTAGACTCTGTTTCCTTGAGAGGTTCAGGAGTCTATTTCCACTGTGTAGGAGACAGCATTGTATTTTTGCCTTCATTATACTTTGGTTTATAGGTGAGCTCCTGCCTGCTGGAGTGCTCTACCCAAGTCTGGATTTTATTGATTTGTCTGTTACTTAATCAATTTACTTATTCACTCCATTCACACCTCCTTCCTTCATTCATTTATCCAATGTTCATTGAGCTCCCACAAAGAACCACACACAGTTCCAGGCACCCTGCGGGTACAAATCTGAAAATATTTGTCTTGCTCACAATTTGCTGTGGGAGACAAATGTGACTACCTCTGCTCACTATAGAAACAATGGAATAAATGCTTTGTAGGAGGAGTACACGTCCAGTCCCATGGGCCCACTAGGACAGCGTATATGAAGAAGGTTTAATATAAGAGGTAATATTTTAACTCTGGCTAAAAGGGTAAGTAGGAGTTTGTTAAATTGAGCAGTCAGGTTTAGCTTAGAGTAAAGCCCTTCAGCTACAGGAAACAGTACATGAAATGAATATGGATGTTTGAAAGGATGTGTATTCAGGAAATGCTGAGTGGTGATCATAGCAGAGTTGTCAGGAGATGAGGCTGAAAAATCAAGCAAGGGTCAAATAGGCAGGGTCTGTTCTATCATGTGGAATTTAGTCTTCTTTTTATTTAAACTTGAACCCATTGAAAACAGACATTGCTAATTCTGCCATACTAATTCTAATGGTTCCCACTGATTATTAATTGATAAAAATTAACAGCCAGTAATCTTTGAGTCAATTTTTATCTTTGGTACTTATAAACCCCCATTGCAATTTGACATGGAATATGACTTTAAAAGCAACCACCCTGCTACTTGTTAGCGCATTACTGTTGGAATCGATTTGAGTCTAGAGTAGTACCAGAAAATGGCTCAAAGTGAATCTGGTCTCTGAGCTTCATCTCAATAAGGATAATATATGTTTAAACCTTCCATCTTAAGAAAAAACAGCTACTGCTTTTACTATCTTGGGATAGTAAAATACCTATCAATATACTCTTGGCCATGAGTGTGACTTAAATTTTTTTTTCCTGAAAAAAAAATTGAGAAATAATATGGATGAAAATCTTAAGAACCGTGAGATTTATTTTGTTTCCATTAATTCCATTAATTATGCCCAAGTCTCTTTTTAAGCAATTAAGAAATTACATAGAATGTAATACTTTATTTATGTAAAAATAAAATGCCTTGTTGTTCTGCTCAGTACAAAAGGACAGTGATTCCAGGACCCATTGAGGATTTCCAGTCTGAGCTCTGAATCTGTGGTTTGTCATTCAGTTTTTAGACTCTCCACAGAAACATTTCTTTAATGAAAAATATCCTCAGCTAAGAAACATGGAGGAACGCCAAGCACTTAGCTGATCTTTGTAAACTGGCAGGCTTGGGAAAACATCTTCCAGCTGATTTTCAGACATAGCATTAGCAATCAACAAATATTTTCTGAGCACTGCACATACACATTAAGGTTTTCTTTGAAATAAGATGCTAGAAAAATAGGATGTGCTCTTAAGGGCAATGTTGGACCCTGCTTCTTCTTGGAGATGTGATGTACCTATTCCTACTCTTTCATATAGCCCTGTGAAAGCCTCGTGAACCTTTTGTGGACAAATGGTATAAGTCAAGTGAATACCCCTTTGTGTGTGCTCAAAGAGAAAGACACAATTTAAACTATAGGTCAATATTAAATGTTTCATCATGCATGTGCACATGCTCATATGTCTTTGTGTACGTGTGTGGGTATGTGTGTGCATGACCTATTTGGAAACTGAGAATGCAGGTAGTTAAAGGTTGGGTTAAAAATAATGTGAATGAATAACATCAATAAGAGTAAAATACTTAGGATTAAATTTAACCAAGGAGGCTAAAGGTTTGTTCCCTGAAAACTGTAAAATATCCATGAAAGAAATTGAAGAAAACAAATAAATGGAAAGATATCTCATGTCCATGGATTGGAAGAATTCACATTGTATAAATGTCCACATTACCCAAAGTGATCTATAGATTCAATGCAATACAATTCAAAATTCCAGTGGCATTTTTTATTGAAACATTAAAAACAATCCTAAAACATATATGGAACCACAAAAGATCTCAAGAGCCAAAGCAATCTTGAATAACAAGAACAAAGCTGGAGGCATCACTCTTCTTGATTTCAAACTATATTATAAAGTTATAGTAATCAACACAGTATGGTACAGTTTTTATTTTTACATAAATAAATCATTATATCCTATATCCTTTCTTAGTTGCTTAAAAATAGGCACATAGACTGATGGATCAAAATAGAGAGCCCAGAAATAAACCCATACATAAATAGTCAATTAATCTTTGACAAGGATTCCAAGAATACACCATGGAGAAAGGATAGTCTCTAACAAATGGTGTTGGGAAAACTGAATATCTACATGCAAAAGAATGAAATTGGATTCTTATCTTACACTATACACAAAAATTAACTCAAAATGGATTAAATGCTTAAATGTAAGACCTGAAATTGTAAAATTCCTAGAGTAAAACATAGAAAGCTCTTTGACATTGTTCTTGGCAATAATTTTTTTGTACATGAACACAAAAGCATAGACAAGAAAAGCAAAAATAGACAAATGGGATTGAATCATACCAAAAATCCTGCAAAGCAAAAACAAACAATCAATCAAACAAACAAAAAACAAAAACCACCAACAAAATGAAAATGTAACCTACAAAATGGGAGAAATATTTGCAAACTATGTATCTGAGAAGGGCTTAATATCCAATATATATAAGAAACTCATACAATTCAATAGCAAAAAAACAAACAACAAACAGCCTCCCCCAATAATCCAGTTTAAAAATAGGCAAAGGACTCGAATAGATATTTTTCAAGAGGAGATATACAAATGAAAAACAGATAAATGAAAAGGTGCTCAATATCACTAATCATCAGGGAAATATAATCAAAATTACAATGAGATACTACCTCACACCTTTCAGTATGGCTGTTATCAAAAGTACAAGTGATAACAAAGTTTGTCAATATGTGGAAAAAAGAGAACCTTTATACACTGTTAGTGGGAATGTAAATTGGTGTAGCTGTCAGAGGTATTTGAACCAGAGCAACTCAATCTTGAATAGAGGCGGGGTAAAATGAATTGGAGACCCACTGAACTGCATTCCCAGGTTAGGCATTCTAAGTTACAGGATAAGGTAGGAGGTTAGCACAAGATACAGGTAACAAAGACCTTACTGATAAAAGAGGTTATGGTAAAGAGGCCGGCCAAAATCAAGATGGCCATCACTTCTCATTATACACTATTTATAATGCATTAGCATGCTAAAATACACTCCCACTAACACTATGACAGTTTACAAATGCCATGGCAACATCAGAAAGTTACCCTATATGATCTAAAATGGAAAGGAACTCTCAGTTTCAGGAATTGCCCACCTCTTCCCTGGAAAACTCATGAGTAATCTACTCTTTGTTTAACATATAATCAAAAAATAACCATAAAAATAGCCAACCAGCAGCCCTCGGGGCTGTCCTGCCTGTGGAGTAGCTATTCTAACTTTCTTAATACACTTGCTTTCACTTTACTGTATGGACTTGCTCTGAATTCTTTGTTGGGTGAGATCCAAGAATCCTCTCTTGGGGTCTGGATCAGGATCTTTTCTGGTAACACAGCCATTAAGGAAAATGGTATAGAGAGTCCTTAGAAACTCAAAAATAGAACTACCACTACTGGGTATATATCCAAAGGAATGTATTAGCATGCTAAAAGACACTCCCACCAGCACCATGACAGCATCTTGAAGAGATGGTTGCACTCTCATGTTTTTTGAAGAATTATTCACGGTAGACAAGATATGGAAACAATCTAAGTGTCTATAGATGGATGACTACATAAAGAAAATAAGATATATTACATATATATGAATATATATGTATATATGTATGTATATATATACACACACATATATACACACACACCATATTTTCTTTGTGTGTATATTTACACACACAGTGAAATATTATTATGCCATAAAAACAAAGCCAATCTTGCCATTTGCAACAATACAGATGAACCTGGAGGAGATTATGCTAAGTGAAATAAGCCAGATACAGAAAGATAAATACTGTATGATCTCATTTATGTGTGGAATCTAAAAAAGTCAAACTCATAGGACCAGAGTAGACCAGTGATTGCCAGAGGTTGGGACGTGAGAAAATTGGGAGATGTTGGACAAAGAATATAAGCTTGTGTTACCGGACCCCACCACTTAACCATCGTTAGCCTTTGGATCGGAGGTTTCCTCAGTATTGTCCCTTCCTTGGTTTCCAGAAAGATGTTACTGGAAAGGGGTTTAGATCCAGACTCCAAGAAATGGTTCTTGGATCTCAAACAAGAAAGAATTCAAAGCTAATTCATAAAGTGAAAGAAAGTTTATCAAGAAAGTAAAAGAATAAGAGAATGACTACTCCGTATGCAGGGCAGCAGGATGGGCCGTTAGTTGCCCATTTTTATGGCTATTTCTTCTTGTTTATATGCTAGACAAGGGGTGGATTATTCATACCTCCCATTTTTAGACCATATAGGGTAACTTCCTGATGTTGCCATGGCATTTGTAAACTGTCACGGTGCTGGTGGGAGAGTAGCAATGAGGACGACCAACAGTCACTTTCGTCGCCATGTTAGTTTTGGTGGGGTTTAGCTGGCTTCTTTCCTGCATGCGGTTTTATCAGCAAGGTCTTCATGACCTATATTTTGTGCCGACCTCCTGTCTCATCCTGTGACTTGGTCTTATTTTACTCAGCCCTAGTCAAGATGGAGTTGCTTTGGTTCAAATGCCTCTGACAGTTTTAGTTACAGGATTAATGAGTTCTGGGGTTCCAATGCACAGCATTGTGACTACAGCTGATGATACTGTATTGTATGCTTGAAATTTGCTAACAGTAGATCTTAAATGTTCTCACTACACACAGAAAGAATGGCAGCTACTGAGGTGATGGATGTGTTAAGGAGCCTGATTGTGGTAATCATTTCACAACGTGTATATACATTAAACTATCATGTTGTACATCTTAAATATATAGAATTTTGGTGAGGCGCGATGGCTCACCCCTGTAGTCCCAGCACTTTGGGAGGCCGAGGCTGGTGGATCACCTGAAGTTGGAAGTTCAAGACCAAACCTGGCCAACATGGTGAAACTCTGTCTCTACTAAAAATACAAAAAAAAAAAAAAATTAGCCAGGTGTGGTGGTGGGCACCTGTAATCCCAGCTACTCAGGAGGCTGAGGCAGGAGAATCAGTTGAACCCAGGAGGAAGAGGTTTCAGTGAGTCGAGATCGTGCCAATGCACTACAGCCTGGGCGACAAGAGCGAAACTCCATCTCAAAAAACAAAAACAAAAACAAATGAAAAAATAACCGAATTTTAATTTGTCAATTGTGTCTCAATAAAGCTGAAAAACAAACAATGTGAGTGGTTACTCTTTTTTAAATATTTCTTTGCAGTAGTAGACTTTATCCTTCCTTCTCTTGCTCTGTCATTTAAATACTGTTCAGTCTGTGGAAAGAAATGAAAAATCCTGATTAGCCGATAGTATCATGAGAAGTTATTGAGCACAGTGCTCTTATATGACACTGGAACTCAAGTCTTTGTCCTGCATAGCTGAATCAGTTTTCTTTAAAACTGCAGTGGGAGGCCGAGGCGGGTGGATCACGAGGTCAGGAGATCGAGACCCTCCTGGCTAACACGGTGAAACCCCGTCTCTACTAAAAACACACACACAAAAAAACTAGCCGGGCGCGGTGGCGGGCGCCTGTAGTCCCAGCTACTCGGAGGCTGAGGCGGGAGAATGGCGGAAACCCGGGAGGCGGAGCTTGCAGTGAGCCGAGATCGCGCCACTGCACTCCAGCCTGGGCGACAGAGCGAGACTCCGTCTCAAAAAAAAAAATAAAATAAAAATAAAAAAAAAATAAAACTGCAGTGGATGTGGGTCTAATTCACTACCACAAATATGTTAGGCTTTGCTCTTCAAAAGAAACCCAGAAATACTTGTCTTTGCAATCCAGCCACAGACACTATTAGTTGTGGGAATCAGAGGTATATGATTTTTGGATGGACAGATTTTGCTGCAGGCATGTTTAGATTCAATGTATGGGGTGATTTCTCTTGATTTGTGTTATTTGGGATACAGAACTGATATGCTTCTTTTTCTTTAATTGAGACCTGATAGAAAGATGGGTTATAATCTTTGTAGAGTGAAAAGGAAATGAATAATGTGGACCCAAAGCGTATACTTGGAAGTTACAAACAAGCATGAACTGACTTATTAAACTTTCCCTTCCGAGGGTGAAGGCTTCATGGTGTGTGTGTGCACACGTGTGTGTACATGCACGCGCGTGTCTAAGCTCTGCCAGGAAAATCCCTTGAGAACAGCCTCTGCTTCCTTTTGTGCGGAGCGTGGTCACACCCAGTGGCCAGTTAGGCTAATCGCACGTGTATATTCCCCAGGGATACCTGAGAAAGAGCAACCGGCCTCAGTCACTTTCTCCGGTGGATGTCAGAGGCCAATTTGGATAATAGCAGAGCTACCTTGTTCCTTTCCTTTGTTCCAAAATGTGGTGCCTGGGTAGGAAAAAGCCCCACACCATTCATGATGTTAACAATAGCAGCATTAACAGTCTTTGGACTCCCACCGAGTGTGTTATTCTTTAAATTAGGACCGGTAAATATAATGAGATGGATTTTCGCAGGAACAAGGGCAGGCTGAAACAAAGAGGTATTGCTTTTTATTCTTATTTCCTTTTATTTTTGCATAATTTAAACATTTTGAACCTTAACTGTTGTTTTCATTTTACTTTTGAGTTGGGGAGGGTGATACCATGTTAATGTTAGAAAGAAAAAGGACCATCTTTTCAGAATGCAAATAGAGGCAGAAACTCTATTTATGAAAATTTAAAGAACTGTATGAAACAACCCCAAAACATAGCATCCTCAATTAGCATCACAATGACACTTTTCTTTCTTGTGTGCTTGATTTTTAAAATTCTCTTAATAGACACTGTGAAGGTCCCTTGCTTTACTCAGGGGCGGGCATGACTCATGGATAGAAGCACTGAAGTTGTGTTTGTGACTTGTGCCTCTGCTGTAGGCTGATCATAAAGTAGAATTTGTGTCCATAGGAGGCTTCTTACCCACCCAGTGAAAATTTAGCTCATTTCTCTTTGGGAGAGAGCCTGTTATGGTCTTGTTTTCCTGGACTGTGGATACATTTTTCACACTTTATGAATTTGCTTTTCCAGAGCCTTATAGGGGACCATGTTGTTGCACCAGCTCTGATATTCATGCCACTGAAAACCTAAATCAAGCTTTACTGTTCTAATTGAATAGCCCCCTGGACAGCCAGTCCATGGTGCCTTCACCCTTGTCTGCAGTTCAATAATTTGGCACGTTTCAGAAGAATAAGGACTTCAATCATCCAAACAAATTGAAGCCAAGAGACCAGGGTCTGAGTTCTGGTCTCTTGGTCTAAGGAGTAGTTGACCTTGGTTTGGAAATTACTTGGCTCCAACCAGAGTGACTCAGTCTCCTTCTGTCAAATCAGGAGGTTGTACTAGAAGATATCTAACATTTTTTTCTAGCTCCTTGGAAGGTAATTTTAATCAGAACCTCTTTTCTTCTCTTAGCTCATTTCCACAACCCATTATTTTCTTCTCAAAGATATTCATTTCTTAATTAAAGATAGCTATTTATAATGAGTCCTGCAGTCTCTGGGCTAGTGCTTGATTTCTCCTCTTCATTTCTGTGCTTCCCATAAATCCTGTAGCCATGATCTACTGCCAAATATCCGATGTGTAGGTGGTGATGTGTGTTCTTATTTTATTAAAGTAGAACTCTTGTTTTTCTTCCAACGTACAGATCGTTTCCCACTTGATGCTCATATGAGGAAGAAACGTAATGTTTTACAATGAAAAACAAAACTTGCATTCATGGTTTGTGTCATTTGCTCCTCCTCCTCTACCTGGCCTGTACCAGCTCTTGCCCACATGAACTTTCCTCTTCTGAAGTGTTATCATGGTCCCAAGTGACTGAACAATAATCAGTGAAACATTCTTACCAGCAAGGTGGTTAAGGGAATTACATGGAAAGTTACATGACATTCTTGTTCAATGACCTCACTTTCAGTTGTTTCTTTAAATAGGTAGAATATTTCCCTGCCAGAGGTGTAACTGCCCAATGGGTTCACTTTGCCTACTGCCTAGACAGAGTCAATTTATCAAGACAGGAAAATTACAATAGAGAAAGAGTGATTCACACAAAGCCAGCTGTGCAGGAGACTAGAGTTTTATTATTACTCAAATCAGTCTCCTTGAGAATTCAGGGATCAGAGTTTTTAGGATAATTTGGTGGGTAGGGTGTTCTGATTGGTTGAGTTGGAGATGAAATCATAGGGAGTCAAAGCTGTCCTCTTGTGCTGAGTCAGTTCCTGGCTGGGGGGCCATAAGACCAGATGAACCAGTTTATTGATCTGAGTGGTGCCAGCTGATCCATGGAGTACAGGGTCTGCAAAATATCTTAAGTACTTATTTAGGTTTTACAATAGTGATGCTATCCCCAGGAGCAATTTGGGGAGGTTTAGAATCTTGCAGCCTTCAGCTGCATGACTCCTAACCCATAATTTCAAATCTTGTGACTAAGAGGGTTTGTTTTGGGAAAGGGCTGTGATCATCTTTGTTTCAAAGCTAGGTACCTCCCATAGTTCAGCCTATGCCCAGGAATGAACAAAGACAGCTTAGAGGTTAGAAGCAAGATGGAGTTGGTTAGGTCAGATCTCTTTCATTGTCTCAGTTATAATTTTGCAGTGGTGGTTTCAATCAGACTTTGACATCCTGCTTCTATGGTCATAGTAGAAAAACAATAAAGCAAATCTGATATGCCAGTCGGAATGCAGTTGCCAGTATAGCCACATTGAGCGTACTTTCACCAGCTGCAGTATCACACACTATAGCCAGCTTTCAGGATTTTAACAAAACGAAGCCCTCACTCCAAATCAAAACTTAAAGTCTCAGTGCTTAAAGATGGAAGTTTAAGTCAATAGATAACAAATACCAAGAGTGACCAGAGCCCTCAAGTGAAAAGGCAGTACCCTTGACCAGTGGTTCTCCCATGTTAGCCTCCTGGTCATCACCTTGAGGGCATTTGATAAATCAGAGGCTAGAATGCACCCCACAGCTTCTGATTCTGTCAGTCATGGGCACCGCTGGAGAAATTGAATTTTTAACCCATTCCCAGATGGTGCTGATGCTGCTGTTTTGAGATCACCCTTTGAGAACCACTGTTCTAAAGTATGAGGAACAAGAACTATAGACACACAAAGAAGACACTTCAGTTCAGCTAAAATGATTGCCTTACTGATGCTGCTAGAAGGTTGACATCACTCCTCAGTGAGTGGTCCTGGAGACTGATAGAAAAGCCACTTGGCATTGTACATGTGTGTGCATAAAATGTGTAGCTCTCATTTTAGAATGGGGAGGGGCGAGGGAGATCATTCCTTATCAACAAGTTAGGGCCAGAGAAACTGCTGTCCACCTGCCTGGGATGAGTTTTGGTTCTGCCACTGACTAACTTTGCGATGTGGGTCAGATAATTTCAAGGCTCTGTGAATCACTTAACTCACTTATAAAATGGAAATAACAATAAGAGCACCTACTTCATAAGGTCGTTGTATTAAATGGGCTAATATTTTTCAAGTCCTCAGATCAATACTGGATACTCAAAACATGTAATACAAATGGAAAATGCCTGATTACAAGAACACTTTATTGCTATGTAAAATATCTGGGTTCTGCCACCAAGGGTGGGCCAAATCAGATAAACATCATAGAGAATTTTATTTTAACAAAGCTGATGATGGTGTGATTGTGTTGCATGGTATGACATAACACTATGCTTTTTCCTACTTCTCAGAGAATGCCTTGTGATTTTTAACACTTATGTTCTCTCCTGCTGGAGGGCTTGGGTCTTGAGCTCTTGTTCCTATTTTCTTGACTAAAGATGACATCTTGTTGGTGCTCACTTTATTGGCTTATATATATATATCTATATCATTGTTCTTGTAACGTAGACATGAGGGACAAGAATTATGGGAAACACAAAGAAGATACATCTCTACAAAAAATGTCTTATCTTCCATCATTCTGTCTAGCAATCATCCATCTAAATCAACCTATCTATCTCTGTATCTATCTAATCTATTGAATTTATCAATCAATCAATCAAATGATCTAATCTATCTATAATCTATCATCTGTCTAATCTATGTCTGTCTATCTAACTACTATCTACCATCTACCTATGTCTATCAATCAATCTATCTATCTATCATCTACCTGCCCATCTATCTACCTATCTGTTAGAGTAGGCAAATAGCTAGACATGAGTAGGAGTGGGGAGCCCCTGAGAAAAGGGAGGTCTGGAAAGTGTCACACCCCAGAGACTATCCAAAACATGCATACTGGATATGAGCAGAGAGGAGGAGAAATACCTATACAGAAAGCAACACCCCTTAAGATGCCCAGTCATCTCTCATTCTACAGTTAAAATGTCAGAATGTTCCTAGGTACATGCTGATAATGAAGGAGAAGCACAAAAGGGGACATTCCTAAGAAATATGCAGGCACAGTAAGTACAGATTTGACTGCTATACAACCTTTCTGGGATGCCATTAACAAGGAACGCAGCTGTTAGGTAGAACGTGTGTCCAACACTAGGCTCATGCATGCGCACCAACTAATACTAAGAGAGGGTCTCACCAGCCTGGAGTGGGGACCAGGAGGGGAAAAGATGGGGACTTAAGGCAGAAGCAGGAAAAATTAGACAAGGAAAAAGGCAGAGACTTAAGAAAGTGGCAGGAACTTCAAGAAAAATCTGGCATACTAAAAACCCAATGCAGAATGGGTGCTGCTGTCTTATTCTCTTTCAGCAACGCACTCTGCCTCATCTTTCAGAGGATATTGTCTCTCTACATAAACTCTGCTCTCGATTTTCCTTCAATGAATTCTTTTTTTTTTTTAATGGCTAAATTGTCACTCAGCAGAATCCTTTCTCCTAAGTAAGACTAAGAACTGAGGATTCCTGCCCTTCCCAATAGCGTATCTACCTACCTGTTTGAACTTTCCCCTAATCTGTGTAGTACTTTGTCATTCTTAGATATGTCATTTGAAAAGCAGAAGTTTCAATTTTGATGAATAGAATTTGTTTTTTTTTTTTAAGTTTAATGCTTTTTGTGTCCTAAGAAATCTTTTCCCATCTCAAGGTTGTAAAGATATTATCTCCTGTAATAGAAGTTTTATGATTTTTTAACTTTTATGTTGAGTTATTTAATACATTTCAAATAAATTTTTGTATAAGGTGTGAGATAGGGATTGAGGATAATTTTTTCCCCATCAGGGTCCAATTGTTTCAGCACTGACAACTGAATAAAATGTCTACACTTGCTTCGTTAAAATGCCTTAGTGTCTTTGTGAAAGTGAATTGACCATATGAATTTGGATCTATTTCTGGAATCAATTCTGTTTCTGTATCCTATGTGTCTATCCTTACACCAAAACCACACTGTCTTGATTTTTGTACCTTTATATAGGAAGTCTTGAAGTTAAGCAGTGAAAGTCCTCTGATTTTTCCCAGAATTGCTTGGCTATATCTCAGGTCCTTTGCATATCCACATGCATTTTAATATAGCTTATTAATTTTTATAAAATAATCTGATAGGATTTTAATCATGAATGCCTTGAAGCTGAGACCAGTTTGGGAAAATGCTTATCTTAATATTTAGCCTTCCAGTTCATGAATATGATATATTGCTCAGTTTATTTATATCTTTAATTTCTTTCAGCAATGTTTTATAGATTTCAGTATATGTCATTGGCATCTTTTGTTAAATTTATTCCTGAGTACTTTTTTAAAAGCTAGTGTAAACATTATTGTTTTAAAAATTCAAATTATTTCTGCATTTTCTATATAGAAATCAAATTGTGTATAGTAATTGTGTATTGATCTTGTAAGGGAGAAGGAGTAATATCTTTTCATCCCTCATTGCAAGGTTGATGGCTGACACCTTTATAAAGGAAGACAAATTAATGAGAGAAAAGCATAACCAATTTACTTAACCAAAGTTTTAGATAACATGGGAGTCTTCAGAAATAAAGAACCCAGGAAAACTGTGTATTTTTATTCTTGGGTGTAGTGAAGAATGGGCAGTCATGTAGAAGTATAATTGGACAACAAGGGGGTATGACCTCAGCAATGGTTTTTAGTTTAGATTCTTCTTGGCCTCTGGGTAAAGGGGAAGAACTCTGTGGAAGGAAACTCTTATGACTTACTTTCAGGGAAGATAGGTCAGGGAATTCTTTTATGACCATGCTTCAGAGAAGAAAGAAGAAGGTCAGAGAAGGAAAAAGAGAAGGTCAGTGAAACATTTCTACTTCTGCAGTTTTCTCAGTTTCTTTCAGCTTAAAATACGCAGTTGAAACCAAGGTGCCATATTGTGGGGTAGCATTTCCTGTGTCCCATTCATCTGATATCCTATGATCTTATTAAATTCATGTATCAAGTTTTTGTAGCTCTTTTTGTAAATACCTTAGAATTTTCTAGATAGATAGTTGTATCCTCTGCAAATACATTTTTTACTTTCAACTTTTATGCCCCTTTTCTCTTTTACTTGCCTTATTGCACTGTATAAGAGTTTCAGCACATTACTGCATAATAGTGGTGAGTGATGACAGCAGACATCCTTTTCTCTGCCCAATCTTCAGGGGAAAGCATTCTTTTTCCATTTTTTTTTTTTTTTTTTTTTGCCATTTAGTGTGTTATGACTGTAGGTTTTTTATAGATGCCTTGTGATAAGGAAGTTTTTCTATTCCTAATTTGCTGAGAACTTATGAATGAGTGTTGAATATTCTAAAGTGCAACTTCTGCATCTATTCAAATATGTGAATTTTCTTCTTTATTTATTAATGTGGTAAATTATATTGATTTATTCTCCAGTGGTAGACTGACCTTGCATTCCTTAAATAAATCATTCCTGGCCATGGTGTAATATTATGCTTATACATTTCTGGATTCTGTTTGCTAATATTTTGGTGATAATTTTTACATATATATTAAAAATTATTTTTATCTATAATTTTTTTTCTTGAAATGTCTGTGTTGGTATTGGTGTAATGCTGGACTCATAAAGAGTTGAGAAATGCTCATTCCTCCTCTATTTTCTAAAAGTGTTTTTGTTTAAAGATTGCTATCTTTTATCTCTTAATATTTCAAAGAATTTAGCATTAAATCATTTGGGCCTGACATTTTCTTTGTGCAAAGATTTTGATCATGAGTTTCATTTCTTTAACGGGTATAAGGGTACTTAAATATTAGACTTCTACAGTTTTCATTGTATTTCTAAGGAGATCATTATTTCATTTATCAAATGTATTAACATAATGTTGTTTATGATATTTGCTTTTTAACTTTCTAATGTCTGAAAATATTTTAGTTATATCTCCTTTTTAATTCCTGAATTTAGTAATTTGTGTTTTATCTTTCTTTTTTTAAAGTCTATCTAGGAATTTGTCAACTTTATTAATATTTTTAATGAATCAACCTTTTCTCTTTTTTTTTTGTTTTCTACTTTATTTTTACTCTAACTTTTATTGTTCCTTGCTTTTGCTTTTTGGGGGTTTCATTTATTGTTCTTTTTTAGCTTTTTAAGGCAGAAACTTAGATTATTGATATAACTTATTTTGTTATACAGATATTTTACACGTTAGCTCATTTATATGACAGATACCATTATTGCTGTCATTTTACAGATAAAGAAACTGAGGCTCAGTGAACTTGTAATGCCTTTAGTGTCAGAGATCTAGAATGGGTGAAGCCCAGATTCAGACCCAGGCGTCGTGGCTCCCAAGTCTGCTTGTGGACCCTTGAAAGCAAGGGCGAGCCATAAGCATTGCACCTTTGAGAGAACTGGTAAGGTAGAACCACAGGCACTCCTGAGTGCTTCCTTCATCATTTTCTGCACGCCTCCCAGTGTGCGTAGTCTCTACCTCCTTCTCCTATTAGCATGAACCGTGTGTGTGATACAGTGGGAGCACTGGCCTGGAGGGTTCAGATCCATGTGGGTGGCCCACACACTCTTGCCAAGTGAGCATCTAAAGATGTTTTTATGTAGCTTCATCGATAATTAACCTCCACTCTCTGCCTCATTCCATGCCTCCCCACTTGCCTTCCCCCCTCCCTCCAGCCTGGGTGCTTAGAGGCCTAGGTTGGGGACCTCATTTTGACTAACTTAGCAAATTCTCTAGCTCCAGGAGCTTGCTAGGACCCAGGCGGGAGTGCGGGAAGTTTTCAAGGTCTGTGCTCCAGGGTGTGTGATGCCTTGACTGCTCCCTGAAGAGCTCGCTGCTTATAATCGCAGAGTTTTTGGCATGTGCTCTCTGACAAAAGAACAGATGTTTCCTACAAGAACAAAAGAACAGGGCATAACTGTTGGCCTAACGGTTTGCCACTAATAACATTGAAAGTGGAAGCAACAAGTCCTAACGAGAAGGTCCCTACAGGATCATGAAGCCAGTGCCAGGGAATGAAAGAACTCAAGGTTGCTTTTACGTTTTAATAGGCAGTGTGCTGGATGTTTTCTAACCTCTTCGGATAAATGGCAACAGGCTATTCTTTCTAGCTCTGTTCATGAATTTTGTAGCTGTACAGTAATGATGGCTTCACAAGTTTCCTTACAAGATCCCAAGCTCGTGTCCATTTCAGAGACACATTGAGAGGGTTATGACAGGCTCGGCCAACCCTGCAGCATCAGCCTACAGTCCATATACGGGGGAAGCCTTAGCTAAATTGCAGCTCTCAGTCAAACTAAAAACACCAGAGCAAGTTTTTCTCTTTGTTGCTGGCTGGAACTTCAAAGCACAAAGAGCCCACACACAAAAATGAAAAACAAAGAACCCTAAAAAAGGGCCCAGCCTCAGAGCCCACCCCCAAAAGTTTAGTATGCCTCTTGTGTTAAAAACCTTTCACCCCATATGTCATGTGTCACCCAGGGTTTCAGTTGCATTCCTAAAGTCATTCCTCTGATTTTTCATCTCTGAAGAATATCTTCTTTGAGGTTGTCCTTGGCTTTAGCCCAAAGGAAAGACATTTTGTTCTCTTTCTTTTCCCCAGCCACCTACCCTGACTATTTCTTTAAACTAACAGACATAGGGAAAATATTATCTCAAAATTTTTAACTTCTTTTACCACGAACTGTTATCACCAAAAAGGTTCAACGTTCGGGTTTAGTCAGTCATAGTTAGCAAAGAACATTCACAGCATCTGACGTCAACAGGACTTTGAGAAATCTCTCCTCCTATTTCCCTTGGACTTTAGTGAAAGGGACAGGTATACATCCCAATGTGGCAACTAGACATCCTCATTGATATTTGTGGTCCCAGCTTATACCCTTTTCCTGATGTTCTGTTTGCTGATTTGCATGATTCATTATATAATCACCTCTTCTTTAGGAAGGGGTTTTGAAAATATTTACCATTATTCTAGCAATTTATATAAAATTTTATGGTGCTGTTACTGTAATGGGAGTGTGGCAAATCAAGAACCAAAACCTCATAATGACTTAAAATTTTTGTAAGGCAAATCCATTAATAACATATACATTTGAGTCCATGTTATTTTTCTGAAAATGTGGTTGAGCTAATGTAATTATGAAAATGTTGTTTCTTAGAAATTAAAAAGTTTTGAGTTCAGTAGAGTACCTAAAATAATTGTAAGCACTCTTATATTTGGGCTCCAAATATGGGTTACATATTTAGACTGAGTTCCAGTTGAGGAGCACATAAAAATACCCCAATCCTATGATTGTGTTATTCATAGTTATACATTCTGTGTCCCAGAGACTAAATATCAACAGTAGATTCCTTTGAAGATTGGATGGGTATGAGTGGCAAGGTGACAGATCTTAACATCTTGAGATGGTGGCAGAATTGAGTTAGCAGTTTTTATAAAAAATAGGCCAGGACAGAAGTTAGACACATCAGTGCTGCTGAATTTGTTTCGAATCAACTCTGTGGCTCCAGGCAGCCAGATTTCTCTCTGTGTGCCAGTTTCCTGATCTGCAAAATGGGCATAAATGTATTTTCTCTAGGACCTCTCTCAAAATTCTCATGAAGATAAAACAGACCTTTATTTGGGATAGAGCTTTGAAAGTAACACATATTACACATGTTACTCAAGCTGTACTTAAAACAGCATGCTGTGATTTTTGAGGCAGCCACATCAGAAAATGTCTGGAGCTCTCAGCCTCTGTGGGATGTGCTCAGACTGAATTGAAATTTTTGGCCAGTGAATCCTGGTGGCTAAATGACTATTTTCCATATTTAAGTCATCTATTTTAAGTTTATTTTCATGAAATGATTCAGAACTTAATAGAAACAAATGTGCATCTATTACAATTCAAAATTGAACTACCTGGGTGGCGTTGGGTGGGAGAAACAGAGATTGAAATGAGAGAGAGAGGAAAACTTAACATTTCTATGGTAATAAAAAAGTAGTCTTTACAAAACTGAAAACACTAAAAATTGAACCAACAAAAATGGTATGATGGAACCAACAGAATTTCTGCATTTGGAAGCAAACTAGAACTTGGTGACCGTACTCAGGTCTCTCTCTTCTTTTCAAACTGTTGGATGTCTTTGCTTCATCGCTGTGTTGTTGATGTTTGCATTTTAATTATAACAATGGCGCTTACCTATCCCTATTTAAGCCATCATGAAAACTTTGTGTTGAAAATCTGCTTGACTGGATAAAAAGTCTAAAAAACACAGAAAGATAGCACTGCTGTCCCCAAGCCATATGGGCAAGTGATTTGAGGTCATTTTCCAGCAGGAGTGACAAATTTAACACAAGTGATCTCCCCTTTTACCTCCCATTTCTTGTGGGTAAGGTCTGGGTCAATGATCATAGTCAATGACTACAAATGAGTGGATTTCTAGGGAGACGCACATGTTCCTGTTGGCCTGTTAATATGTTGTGGTTTGCCTGAGAGAGTGCAAGGTTTACCCCTATGGCCCAGCCTGATGATTAATTGTACCTCTTTTCATTCCTAAGGTGTTTGGGTTTGGGTGAGAAGTTGCGCGATTATACTACTCATGCTGGGTGCTGAGCACACAACCTGGGCATTAGGGTCCCTGTGTCCTCATCAAGTGGGAGGTCTGGCCCAGGTAACATAAACCAGTTGTCATTGCATGGGATCAGGGTAGATCTAGGTGCTCTGTTGACAATCTGTTGGTCTGTGCTCTTCCCTTTATGTATATTCCCAAACTAATGTCTCACTAAATTCAATAAGTGCAGTTTCTGGCTGCAACATTTCTATTTGGGAAAGATGCCAGAATTGTCAGCCAGTAAAGACTTCAGCCCTTTCTTGGCCAATTTGCCAAAAAAACATCAGTGGGAGTTATTGATCTTTTCCCTTGTACTCATTCAACTAATTTTTTTTTTCCGTTTCCTTTCTTTTCTTCTTCTTAAGCTGACATCCAATAAAAGCTATTTCTTTCAGGTGCCAGCAACATGTCAGCACCAATACCATTCACAATATGAGTTGTAGTCTCCCCCATTTCTCTACAAAGGTCCTTTTCTTGGTTCTGTTGACAGCACAGGTATTTGTCAAACTTTGCTTTCCTCTTGCATTTATTCTTGGGTGACTTTGAACCTGGACTGGTTCGTGGGACTAAATTCCATTTGGATACTGTATTTGAATACTACTGCAAGTTGAGTGCTTAAAAAAATATAAAACAGTATACACTACTTATCAGAGCAATCTTATTTTATACTTTATTTATAGAAGAAAGCCCAGTAGATTAGTCAGGGACATCTAAATAGCTGATTTCTCAGCAGGAGCAAATTTTGGATTTGGCCTTCAGAAATATGAACTATTCTTTCAGAAATCTCTGGCACTGCATAGTGCTATGGTTCCCCCCCATGAGAGCTGTTCACTTACCACCTCTTCTTAGCTGGAGACCCAGGCTCACACTAGCCTATGAGGTACGATGAAAGAGGAAGCCTAGAGAATTGCAGGTATAATTACCACAGAGATAGGCAAGGAAGTTATGGTGACAATAAATATTTAAGATAACTGGAAAGTTGTTTTGTTTTTTTTTTGTTTTTTGTTTTGTTTGTTTTGAGATGGAGTCTCACTCTGTTACCCAGACTGGAGTGCAGTGGCATGATCTTGGCTCACTGCAACCTCTGCTTCCCAGGTTCAAGTGATTCTCCTGCCTCAGTCTCCCAAGTAGCTGAGATTACAGGCATGCACTGCTATTTTTATATTTTTACTAGAAATGGGGTTTCACCATGTTGTTCAGTCTGGTCCGGAACTCCTGACCTCAAATTATCCCCCTGCCTCAGCCTCCCAAAGTGCTGGGATGACAGGCATGAGCCACCATGACTGGCCTCTGAGAAGCTTTTTTTTTTTTTTTTTTTTTGAGATGGAGTTTTGCTCTTGTTGCCCAGGTTGGAGTGCAATTGCGCGATCTTGGCACACTGCAACCTCTGCCGCCTCTGGGAAGCTTTTAAGAACAGGATAGTGACAACTATGAACAGATTAATATGCAAACTGATGGTTGGGACAGGCATTTGACAAATTTGCAACTGATTTGCCTGACTTCTCCTGAAAAGAGCTCACCCTTTCAACTTGAATGATGCTGGGCAGAACACTCTGCTGCTGCTTGAAGGTATTTCCTGTGTGGAGTCCCCCAGTGAGTACAAAAATATGGGCCAAGTGTAGCCCAGACATCTGAGTAACTCTCACTCAATTGTGGATCCACATGAGAAGAAGTAAAACCAATGTCCCGTTTCCTACACTGACACGGAAGATGCTGCTTGTCTCAGCACCTGGCTTGTCAAGCAGCCACGCTCAAACCTCTGATCCTGTTTGATCCTGCCTGACACTGCTTCATAGAATTTCAATTCCAGAGGAACTCAAATCAGCAATCTTTTCTTTATATTCTAGTTCTTCCCCCGTCTTGCCCACTCACCTTTTCTCATAGTCCTAGGATCAGGGCTTTTGAGGTTATATAACTTAATATGAGTAGGAATCACTTGGAGTTGGGAAGACAGAAGTGTTGATATAGTGGAATATAAGTAATTTACAAATTGATATATGGATTCTAAATATATGCCTGTGAAATTTCTGCAATTCTAAAATGGGAATAGAACCAAAATATTTAGTCAGACATGATAATTATAGCTAACATTTATTGAAGGCTTATAACGGGCCAGCTACTGTTCTAATTGCTTTACATTTATTAGCTAATGTTCTCACAATAGCCCAGTGAGACAATTCTTATTACCATTTTACAAAGCAAGAAACAGGCACAGAGAGGTTGTGACTTATTCAAAGTTACCACTGGGTGATGGAGTCAATATTGGGACCCATGTCTTGTGACTCCCCCAATCACAGTGCCATGCTGCCAGTGGAGTTCCAAAATGACAGTAACTCTTGCCCCTTAACTTTGAAAGAGTTTTGCAAAGCCTGGTCTCATAATACGTAAAGAACAGTGCTTGAATTTCTTGCCTCATAAGTATCAATAACCAGAAAGTAATATTTTAGAAAGCAGTATCCCTGGATATTAATTAGCTTGCTTATGTATGTTAACACCCTAGGGCTGCTGTGAAAAAGGGCCACAGACTAGGTGGCTTAACACAACAGCAATTTCTTCTCTCCCAGTTTTGGAGGCCGGAAGTCTAAAGTGGAGGTGCTGGCAGGGATGTGCTCTCTCAGAAGGTTCCAGGGGATGATCCCTCCTGGTCTCTTCCAGCCTCTACTGGCTGCTGACTCTCCTTGGCCTTCCTTGCCTTGTGAACACAGCTCCCGACGGCCTGCCTTCATCACATGGAATTCTTCCTGGGCGTGTGTCTTTGTCTACATTTTTCTCTTCTCAAAAGGACAACAGTGGCCAGGCTTGGTGGCTCACACCTGTAATCCCAGCATTTTGGGAGGCTGAGGTGGGTGGATCACCTGAGGTCAGGAGTTTGAGACCAGCCTGACCAATATGGTGAAACCCCATCTCTACTAAAAATACAAAAAGTAGCAGCATGTAGTGGCACGCACCTGTAATCCCAGCTACTTGGGAGGCTGAGGCAGGAGAATCACTTAAACCCAGGAGGTGGAGATTGCAGTGAGCCAAGATCACACCATTGCACTCCAGCCTGGTGAACAAGAGAGAAACCCTGTCTCAAAAAAATTAAAAAATTTAAAATTTAAAATTACAATTTAAATTTAAAAAAGGACATGAGTCGTTGGATTAGGGCCCCCCTCACCTATGTTTTAATTTTGAGAATAAAACAAGAATAATGTTTCCCCATGCAATTTCTTTCTTTTTCCTCCAAAACACATGCATAATTCTTTTATTTCTTCTTTAAAACAGCATCTAATCTACCAGCAGATGTTTCTCCCATAATAACAGGCACATAATACCCCACTTGAGAGGTCTGGGATCGGGTGGAGTGGTTCTCGTGATAGCTTTCTTATTTTATAGCAGACCCCTTTTTATTTTGTCTTCTAAATTGCTTTTCCATTACTTGTTTATAATATTAATAGCTAAAACCACAGTATGGGAGTGATCATATAGTTGACATTTACAATTAACATTGTACAGCCAGAATTTCTCCATGTTATTGAAAAAACTTAGCTGATGTGTTAACATTCCTTATAATATTTCAACAAAATAAAAATATACAATTAAATCTTTCTCATAGTTGGCACTTAGATTCTTTCCATTTTTTTCTTTTGTATTAGTACTGCAGTGAATATTTGTGCTTATATCTTTTTTCTTCCTTTGTTCTTTTTTCCAAGAAGAATGTCTAAAAGAATATAATATTTTGGTGTATCTTGATAGCCTATCGTTTGGTATTGCTTGCTGTCAGAAATTGCACTAGAAACACCCCAACGTTGTTATCACAATGTGATCATTTTAAATTTTGTTTTAAATAGCCTTTTATTGTTTACATTTTAACTTCATTATTATCATGGTTGAACAGTTTTCAGATGTGTTTCTTCTAAACATTAAAATCATCTGGGAACCGAAAAAAAAAAGACAGCTTATCTTTCTTTTGCAGTTGTTAAAAACATGTGAGAAGGAAGTTAGATTGAATTAGTTGCATAACCCAATATTTAAGGTTTCCTGAGTCGATACGACCACATATTTTTTTTGTTCCTAATGCCAAAATTTTTAAATTTCATACTTAAAAGAGCCAACATTCACACACACACACACACACACACACACACACACACACACGTTTGCTTTATTAAGATAAATTTGTTAGAACAAAAGACCCAGTATATACAACTTGTTTTACTTAAATAACATTATTTGAATGTATACTGTGTTCAGTGGTGCTTTCCCCCTAGTTTAGTATGGTGAACACATGTCCTAAATATTCGGTATAAACTTGTTGAATGGAAGATGATTCACCCCTTAATGAATTTATAATTATCTGCTTAAATTATCTTTAGTAAATAAAATTACCAGCTTATCAGTCACTTTTCTAAAATGGCTGCTTGCTATATTAATTTACAAGTTTATCAAATTGCATTTATGACTTTAAAATATATAGTAATATGCATTGATTAGGAATTTATCTCAGATTTCTGAAATGTGTTCATTTAAGATTCTATGGATGATTAGAGGAGACATATTTCAAAAAGTGTATATCCTCAATGATATGTCTTTTAAGTCACATCTACTTTATATCAGTTATTTGTAATTGAATCCAAGAGGTTCCAGTTGAGGGCTGGCAAAAAGGAATTTTAGTTAATCAATATGATTATCTGTTATTTAAAAGTTAATTATGTTTTTTCACTTCTGTTTTACAGCAAGTGTGGAATTGGCCCCAAACTCAGAGTCCGTCTGGGTACTCAGTCCTGTGTCTGTTTAATGTTGGTGTCCTTATTGGCCTCCTCCCATAGACTTTGTGTTGCCTTAGACTTAGGAATCTTGCCCTTGGCGGATGGGACAGTGAGCTCAGTCTTCATCCACTGACTTGAGGATTTAGTAGCTCTTGATTCTGGCTCTCTTCAGATCCAAGAACCACACTATGAGCTAAGTAATCAGGCTTCCTGCTTTATGAGCTAAACATGTATATGTATATAATATGCATATATTGTACATGTATGTATATTTTATATATATATGTAGTTGAACAACATGAGTTTGAGCTATGCAGGCCCACCTATGTGTGGATTTTCTTCCACTTTTGCTACCCGTGAGATGGCGGACCAAAGCCTCCTCTTCCTCCTCCTCTCAGCCTGCTCAACATGAAGATGATGAGGATGAAGGCTTTATGATGATCCACTTCCATTTAATGAATAGTGAATATATTTTCTCTTCCTTATAATTTTTAATAACATCTTTTATGTAGCTTACTTTATGGTAAGAATACAGAATATAATACACATGACATATAAAATATGTGCTGATCAATTGTTTATGTTATTACTAAGGCTTCCAGTCAATAGTAGGCTATTAGTGGTTAAGTTTTTGCAAAGTCAAAAATCTTACATAAATTTACTGCTGGGTAGGGGGTCAGCACCACTAACTCCCATGTTGTTCAAGGGTCAGCTAGACATACATGCACACATGTATGCACACACATATCTGTATATAAATTTTAATCTTACGTCTTTTTTATTCTGGGCTTGGTTTGCAATTCTAAAGTGAACAGAGAGCCAACTATTTGTCATAGTAAAGGAAAAAAATACTACTAAAATCAACTTCAACTGCTTTAGCCCCAAAGAGAATAGCATTACTTATTCTTAGACTGATACCTTTTTACTTAAATAAAATATGTTGATAGAGAACTGTTGGTGAAATGTTTGAGTGCTCAAGAGACTGGGTTGGAGAGAAATAAGGAACCTAAGAGATAGCTGATGTCCTCTGCAGGAGGAATGAAGAGGGGTAAGGAGGAGAAAAAGTGAGAATGAGACTGGCTTTCTGGAAGTCTGGGGAGACACACTAGCCAGTGAGGATTTCCTGTTAGTGGCAGTGACGGAAAGAAATGAAAAAGAGGAGGAATGTCTAACATTTAATTTTAAATTGTTTCTTCATGGTGTTACTATTTAATTTCCTTCATCTCTCTAGGCCTTTGGTGAAGATGAATCTCCTTCATCTCTCTAGGCCTTTCAACGGAAAGAGGCCATGTTCCCTGTCTAGGTAGACAAGGGGCCAGTGAAAAGAGAACAGGTAGGAAAGGCATTCTACTTCTTGGAAGTAATATCCTTGGTTTGATTGTGCATAACACTATCCTTGAATTCTCTTCATTAGAAAGAGCTTCTGTATCAGCTGAGAAGGCTTCCATTTGAGCCAATACTATTCCCAATCAGCCTTGTCTGATCCCAGAATGGCTCTTCTGAGAACAGGAAGGTTTTCAATTCTTCCTAGCACACCAACCAGTCTCAGGTATGTTGCAGGACCTGGAACATCATAGCAAGTGATATTTGGGGTTCACGTTGATTAGAGTCTGCCACAAAGGGCTACAGAATCTTCCAAAGGCTGTGATCTAAACATCTGCCTGCTTATTCTTGGGGTTGATCCTGGTCACCTGGAGTCTGCTTCCCAGCTTGGACAGAATAATTCCTGGACTCTGCTCTCCCTTTCCTGATATTTCTTCTTTATACTTTGCCTGGTTTCAAATCTAGATTTTTGATCTACCTCCATATTTGTCTCTAGAATAATAGGTGCCCATTCAGTTTCCCATGATAAGTCTTTTGCCTTTGTCCACAGCTGGGGAGCATTCCGTACATTTCCAGTCTTAGCTTTTCCCAGAAGGACTAGCAGACTCTCAATCCTAATTACTATTTAAGGTAGTACCCAAACCAGACTAGCACAACTCACCAAGCCCCAGTCCTCCCTCCTGAGCTACTATAAGTTCAACTGGTTGACTGGTCCCCTAGCCCCTTGCAAAGAACATGCACTCAATGTATATTTCTTAATCAATGGATGAATACTTTATTCTACTGGGGAGACAGAAGAAGAGAAACAAGAGAGACATTCTAGTAGAAAAGTAATATTAATGAGGCCAAATGTATTCATTTGTCTTTTTACCTAATAGACAATAAAAGATTGCCCTATTAGAAGAGAAGCTCAAGGCTGGATGAAATGCCAAAGTGTCTTTTGTAAGAACTTTCCAGATATCCTTAAGCTTGTGATAGTCACCCCTGGAGTATCTTTTTTAAAGTTCAAAGATATCCATTATAGATGCAGGGGGCAAAGCACAAAAAGGAAAACAAAAACATACATAGAGTTACATTAGGCAGGATTTAGGTACATACAGAAATTCATTAGTGAGGTGCCTAACTTACATATATATATATATATATATATATATATATATACACACACACATACAGAGCTGTTTTTAGCTACAAATCTAGTGTGGTCTCTCCCCAAACCTAGGGAGTAGCTGAGATTCTCTGTGGGTGGAGAACCTGCTGGATGAGAATGTTGGGGCCTGTGCAGAAAATAGGATTGAAAGAACCATGGTCAATCTCATGTTTAGGAAAATTCTTGTAAAGATTTTTGTTTCTACTTGACTAGGTCACTAGAGATAAGGCACTAAAGATAGGCAATCTAAATGCCACTTTACACATATGGTAGATGGATAACTCTGTGTCCTAATATTTCTGAATCTTATGTGTAAAGTAAAAGTTACCTTATATGTAAAGTAAAAAATGTACCAATCCATATTTCCATTTCCTTTTTACCATCTCTTGTCGACTAGACACTTTTCAGGATTTTTCCAAGGAGAGCATTGAAACTTTGTTTTGCTTTTCTGCAAAGATCTGTATATGAAGTTGTGTTTACTGTCTGGCTTTATGAGAGACTCCATGCTTTTCTGACACTAACATTCTGGGGCTCTTTGTCCAGTCTTTCCTCCTTGGTCCTCTATGGGTCTCCTGAGATGCAGGTAACTGAATGCTTGAGCTGGGAAAAAGCTTTTGTTCTATGATGATTCTAAGTCTTACTCTTTCATCACAAACACTAAAGTGCAGTTCTAAGCACAAGTAGTTTTCCTCATCTTTATGTATTTTTCCCAAGATTTTATAGCAAAGTTTTTGTTTTCTGCACCACCTCTACCCTGCTGCCCCTACTTCAGCCCCTACACAGCTGAAAGCTGGAAACTGAAACATTTTCGACTGGAGCAGACAGGTGGAAGATGCTGCCAAACCATGTGCACTTACATTGATATAGACTGGAATTTTGTGTAAGAAAAATTCATGTTTTTAGAATCTTTACTATATTTGACTTACCTGGGTTAAGCAATTGCATATTTTCATGGGGAGAGGCCCAAGGCCTAGTGGCTTAATGGGCAAATCACAAGGCTGGGGCTCCAGAGGAAATCCTAGCCTCTGAGAAGTGGCAGCTGTGTAAAAACTCAACATAGGAAGGACAAACTGTGTTTTCTCCTTCTCACCATTGTCCTCTGTCTTCCTCTTCTTCATCTCTCAGCCTATGTGAAAAAATCAGATCCAGGCCAGGCGCAGTGGCTCACGCCTATAATCCCAGCACTTTGGGAGGCCAAGGCAGGCGGATCACGAGGTCAGGAGTTAGAGACCAGCCTGGCCAATATAGTGAAACCCTGTCTCTACTAAAAATACAAAACAACAACAACAACAACAACAACAAAAACCAACCCGGGTGTGGTGGTGTGTGCCTGTAGTCCCAGCTACTCGGGAGGCTGAGGCAGAAGAATTGCTTGAACCTGAGAGGTGGAGAGGCGGAGGTTGCAGTGAGCCAAGATCATGCCACTGCACTCCAGCCTGGGCGACAGAGTGAGAGTCCCTCTCAAAAAAAAAAAAAATCAGATCCATTTTCCTAAAGCAACTGTCTTATCCCTAAGTTAATTTCAAACCTACATGTCATCTTCCAGACCATATTTAACATTGACAATTTTATACTGACTTGGTAAAATTTGTGACAAAGATTATTTCACATTTTTGGTTCAAATATAATATAGTCAATGGCTAGTCAGTGTCAAGACAGTTTTCACCCAAATTCTGAAGGCTAAGAGAAGCATTCGCCTCAGGCAGGAATGTCCCTTCTGCTTTGTGGTCATTTCTAGATATCTTAGTGACTTTCAGAGTTCACACCTGAAGGACAAGTGAGGGCAACTTGGGCTTCTTTATTTCAATTTTACTGAATTTTGATCATTAATCAGATTATATCTTTAAATTTATGGCATACACTACATACGCATGCACTCATATTTACCTATAGGAATAATTGCGATAAATATATTTCTTCTCAAAGTAACAAAATTTTAACTAAAAAAAATATCCAACAAGCAACTAAATTGGGACTGATCATTCATATACAAAATGCTCCTTTTGTTTTTGTTTTTTGGCTTTAGAGAGAAACCAAATCAACAATCTGTCAGACTCCTACCGTACATTAGAAGTAAGTCACGCGTAATACAATGATCTAATATTAGATAGCAATGGATCTTATATAAGAACTGAAAAAAAGTTAGAATTGAAACAATGTCATATGAACATGAGGGGGTTGGAAATATTTTTAAACGAATGTTTCTCATTGTTGCATGGGTAGTGAGAGTAACTGCCAAAATGTGGGCAAAACTGGAGAATTATGCAATGGGAGGAAAGAAATCAAAACCTGCAACATAATTTTGACTCTATTGTTATCAGAATTTTTTTGGAATTAATAATAAAATTGAGCAGGTGGAATGAGTCAGTTGATGACTCAGGAAGGCCCATAGGAAACTTAAAACTGTTAAGCAGAACACTTCTTCCTCACCACGAATTTCAGTTTTCTTCAAATGGCCTTTCAACAGAAAATTGCATCTGTAAGATCTCCATCCCCCACCCCTACAACCCACATTTGACTTTAAGCCTTTATGAAAATGATAGACTGCCAGTACAGATTGTTCACATGTCTTTTTTTCTTTTTTTTTTTTTCAATTTTAGGAAAACAAATGAAACAAATGGTTTGAAGATGTCTCCAGAGGTGCCCAGTAGAAGGGGGTGGGAATGGAGATGTAAGCGAGGAAATGGTCTGTTTCGTGCCTTGAAATAAGCAGAGTACTCTGAGTTCTGGCCTTGACTCCCACCCGTATGCTTGAAATGGTTTTCTAACTTATCTCCCTGGTAGAACCTCTCTCCAATGTTTCCATGACACTGCTGGAGGAGTGATCTTTGTGAATCACCGTGGTGATCATGATGACCTTCTGATGAGAATTAGGCAGTATCTCCCTCTGCGGCCGACCCATGTCCTTCCACTGTAGCTTCTTTCATCTACTTTTAGGCTCTGTGAAACCCCTGCACCCTGGTACACATTTGTCTCTCTCATAAGGATGTCGACTCCATGTGGATGCTGACTTTGTTTTTCACTTATCTCTGTGTTTTTGTGTTTTTTTTGTTTTTTTGTTTTTTGAGATGGAGTCTCCATTGCCCAGGCTGGAGTGCAGTGGCGTTATCTCAGCTCACTATAAGCTCTGCCTCCCGGGTTCATGCCATTCTCCTGCCTCAGCCTTCCAAGTAGCTGGGACTACAGGCGCCCACCACCATGCCTGGCTAATTTTTTGTATTTTTAGTAGAGATGGGGTTTCACCGTGTTAGCCAGGATGGTCTTGATCTCCTGACCTCGTGATCTGCCCGCCTTGACCTCCCAAAGTGCTGGGCACTTATCTCTGCTTTCAATTGTTGCCTCCTCCTGGATGCCTCCCCCATCTCATGCCTCGCAAGTTGTCCATTGTACCTTCTCCTCTGTTCTCAGAGGATTTGGTCTCTGCCTCACTTAGCACTTCATAGTGCACTGTCATGATTCACATGTTTTCTCCACTATGTGTTCCCATGATAGTTGACTGAAACCTTCATATTTGGTGACCTTAGCAGTCCCTTACAAAGTCATATTCCTTACTAGGTTTCAGAGGAGAGCATGCTAACAGCATGAACATACATTTTTCTGGTTGACTTTTGTATTCCTGACTGAGTCTCATCCTGATATTTCTTGGACCTGTTGCAATGCCTTCTTTTTGAGGAAGTCCCCTCATCACCCAGTCTTCCTGCCGATACTCTCATGGAGACAGTGCCATTGCTGAGGGTGCTGTATCCTGGGGCTTCCAATCTTCAAGGTCCTCACATGTTTGCACTATCCTGAGTTACATGTGCCAGAAGGTCCCTATATTCTGTGTAGCTATAAGTACAATGCCTTTTTCTTCTCAGGATTCACCCTTGGTCCCCAGGGAGGGACAGGCCGAGAAGCAGGTAGGCAAGAGACTGAGGCAGATCACCATCAACTGGTTTTTCAAATTCAGTCATGGTGTATATCCAGTCTCAATCTCAGCTGCAACACCCTGGTACCTTTGTCTTTCCTTTCATCACTTAGGCAATCATGAACATTTAGTAGGTGCTTTCTGAAACTTCAGAATGCTCTGGGACTCTCTGAAGAAGGCCTTTGTGTTCCTGCAAACCTCCTTCTTGTCCCTGACTAGTTTGGTCACCGTTGTTTGGTGCCCAACCTTGCTCTATTTTTCTTTATGCTGGCGAGGCTCTGATGCCTTGTAACTGAATTCCCAGGCTGAGCCACACTTCTGGTACACTTAACTGAAAGCCTGGAGAGAACCTCCAAGACATATTACAAAGCAGGGAACAAAAATCTTAAAGCTGGACACTGAAAATGGATGCCTTATAGAGGCCTCTCAGAATTTCAAATTCAATTGCCTCTGAAGCCCCCAGACAATACAATATTCTACTCTAAATAAAAACCACATATGTCATGGTGCCTTTTTTTTTTTTTTCCTTTTGAGATGGAATCTCTCTCTGTTGCCCAGGCTGGAGTGCAGAGGTGTGATGTCAGCTCATTGTAACCTCCGCTTCCTGGGCTCAAGTGATTCTCCTGCCTCAGCCTCCCAAGTAGCTGGGGTTACAGGTGCCTGCCACCATGCCTGACTAAATTTTTTTTATTTTTAGCAGAGATAGGGCTTCACCATGTTGGCCAGGCTGGTCTCGAACCCCTGACCTCAGATGATCCACCCGCCTCGGCCTCCCAAAGTGCTGGGATTACAGGTGTGAGCCACCGCACCCAGCCTATGGTGTGTTTTATTAACATTATTAAAATATAGCTCTTCATTGACATCTCAGCTCTCTATTCCGGGAAAGAATGTCTACTTTATTTTGGTAAAACTGAAGGAATACCTAAAATATTCCCACCTGGAACACAAGGATATTGTGTTTTCAAATCTCAATCTCCTTTTAAGAAGATATACTTTCAGTTATCAAATGTTTCTTACTACTGTGGGATTTATACTCAAATTACCAGTGGCACACCCTACTGCCTGATTGCAATGATTTTCAGTGTGTGATGGACACTGTATTTGAGAGGTGTTGATCTGAAAGGAAGTTAGAAATGTCATACCTATTACCACTATGCATAATTTGAAAGTGGAGTGGAAAGATCTAGAATAGTAGAATAACAGATAACCTTAGTAATAATCTTATCCTTAGATACCGCTAGACTTCTATGAAAATTTGTCAGTACCATTCCACTCTCACTTTTCTGAAAAACTGAGTGTTTCAGAGTTCAGCATTTTTCTGATTTTATAATTTATGTCACATTTCTAGTACAGTGTGGCAGCATTCCCTAGTAAACCCCTTAATTGTGATATTTCACAATTGCCAATCAGGGATCATGGCCAATGGCAGGAAAGCAAAAGTATCCACAGCAGGTTTTGAAAAACAGTCATGAGAGGCAGCTGGCATGCACTTTTGCTCTCTTCCTCTCCATCACTGTCTCTGACTTGCTGCCTGGAAGATGAATTTAGCCATCTTGGATTCTGAGGATGAGGCATGAGGAAGGTGAGCTGGAAAGACCCTGGGTACTAAATAAGCCCAGACAGCTCACCTCTGGGCCTCATTCGCATGACAGAGAAAAAAACTTTCTATCTTGTTTAAGCCACTGTTTTTAAGCTATTTTTTTGCCTCTGTCACATACAGCCAAACCAAACCCTAAATGATTCAGGTATTACGGAGAATGAAGATCCTAGATTTGGTAAGATTTTTAATTACTGCTCTGACCTAGTCAGTCGATGTCTCAATTTGTGTATGAGAAAGCCACATATAAATGTATAATATTTTAATGTGCCCTATGCAGCTGATTAGATTTTCTGCATAAAAATATGAAAGTACTACAATAGAATTCAAAATAAAGTAGAATTTATGGACTTGGGGTGGGTCCTCTTAACTTTCCTCCTTTATCTTTGGAGTAATGTTTTTTAAGTTTACACAAAATTAACGCATCATGGGAGAGGAAACTTCTTCCTCATCTTAACGATAAGTTTAACAAGTACCGTAGTTTGTTTTTGCCTCAATATTCCTGATTCACATAGCATAATGTTTAATATTGACCAAAAGATGCCTTCAGCTCACATCAGGCAGAGGAAGCGGTTACCTGATGCTATGGTCTGTAAGTCTGTTTCTCCCCTGGATTCATACATTGAAACCTAATCTCCAATATGGTAATATTAGGAGGCGAGGCCTTTTGGAGGTGGTTAGGTCTTGAGGGCAGAGCTCTCATAGATGGAATTGGTGTCCTTATAAAGGAGGCTCCAGAGAGCTCCCTCACCCCTTCCACCATGTGAGAATATAGCAGGAAGGCATCATCTATGAAGCAGAAAGGGGGTCCTCACCAGACACCAAATCTGCCGGCACCTTGATCTTGGACTCTTCAGCCTCCAAAACTGTGAGAAATAAATTTCTGTTGCTTATAAGCCACTCAGTCTATAATTTTTTTTATAGCAGCTGCAGTAAACGAAGATGCCTGACTACATTGATTAAAGAGAAGATAAAACCTAATTTTAGAAAAGTTTCTTCTCATTTATTTAGGGCTTGATTCTTCCTGTACCTGGGCTGTATTCCAATGGCAAATCAGAACTTCTCTGTGTATCTAAACACTGGCTTCCTAAAGAGCTGGGATTGGTCCCTCAGAACAATTATTTCCACACTGACTTGTGGAAATCTCTTTGAATGTTTTGAAAGTTCAAGGGTTGGCAGAGTCTGGGATGGCAGGACTCTAAAGAGCTCTGAGTCAGGATATGCCTGTGCTGGTAGTTGGTCATTCCAGCTATGGATGGGTTTTATAACTATTTATGTTATTAGCAAAATATTTTCTCTCCAGCAAAGGCCCAAATTACATTGCAAACTTATTTATTTTATTTTATTTTTAAAATTTTATCTTTTGGAGACAGAGTCTCACTCTGTTGCCCAGGCTAGAGTGCAGTGGCATGATCTTGGCTCACTGCAACCTCTGGCCTCCCAGGTTCAGGTGATTCTCTTGCATCAGGCTCCTGAGTAGCTGGGATAGCAGGTGCCTGTCACCACATCCGGCTAATTTTTTTTTTTTTTTTTTTTTAAGTAGAGATTGGGTTTTACCAGGCTGGTCTTGAACTCCTGACCTTGTGATCCGCCCGCCTCGACTACCCAAAGTGCTGGGATTACAGGTATGAACCATCGGCACCCCGCCTGCAGCCTTATTTTGTAACTAACATATATGCTCTTTTTACAGGTTTCCTTGACTAGGGACTAAGATGGTTAATTTGTGGCTCTCATGAGATTCAGGCAGTGTATAATAATTATTATTTTTTTCCATGGGACTGCTCCCCTAAGTTTGCTCATCTCCAGTGCAGATATTTGCCTGTTTCACTGTGGCGTGGACAAATGAGTATGAAGGCATTTGTGCAGAGGTTTTTAAACTATGTTCTTAGATCCCATAGGACCCCACAGAGGTGTCTCATGCTTTGGAGAAGAGAGTAAGATGGTTCTTGAACTTTTACCTGCCTGCTTTACTGACACACAGGTGGAGACTGGTGAGATGGGAGGAGGTGAAATTTAAGGACATTCAATCAGACTATCATTTTCCTATACAACCATTAGGTGCCTACACATCTGTTAGTATTTTTATTTTTATTTTTTTTGAGACAGAGTTTTGCCCTGTCTCCCAAGCTGGAGTGAAATGGCACAATCTCAGCTCACTGCAACCTCCACCTCCTGGGTTCAAGCAGTTCTCCTGCCTCAGTCTCCTGAGTAGCTGGGATTACAGGTATGCGCCACCAGGCCTGGCTAATTTTTTGTACCTTTAGTAGAGACGGCGTTTCACCATGTTGGCCAGGCTGGTCTCGAACTCCTGACCTCGTGATCCATCCTCCTCAGCCTTCCAAAGTGGTGGCATTACAGGCATGAGCCACTGCATCTGGCCAGTTGATTCTTTTAACCTCAAAATGCATGGGCAAAAGTGAAGGAAATAAGAGTAATGACATCAACAGGTGAGAAAAGTGAGGGTGAGTGGATTTTAGATCACCTCACCAGTTAATGGTGTCTCTTGGGTCTGAGTCTTAAGACTTTTCCACCAAGTTGAATGAGGACAGAGCTACTTCATGATTGTCTATGTAGACATCGCCACTACAATAACACCTTGTGAGAGAGCTAGTCAAGGCAACTTGCTTTTAGCCCTGTTCAATTCTAGGCTGTGTTATCCTTTACTACAAAGCACATTGACCCACCATGAATGGTGGTCTTAAGATTTACCTCCCTTCATTCCACCCTTCTGTATTGATGGAGCTCCTGAGTTAACGCAGTCCAATGGCAAAAACAGACAAACAATTAAGATGAAATGTCAAAAGTGCCACAGGAAGATGTGAGGCGTATGGAAGAAAGCAAGTGGGGGGAACACGTAACAGCTCCAGTTTGGGAATCTGAGAAGGTTTTGTGGAGAAGATAGCATTGCAGCGGGCTTGGTGGAGATGGGCAGGAGTTTGCTGGCCACAGAAAAGAGCAAATGGCATCCAGGCAGGCTCTTTACATACAAAAGCGTGTTCATGGGAAGGCACGTGGCACGTTTGGAATCAGCAGGAATCCATCACGGGTAGAGCCAAGGTAAGTTGAGAGAAGAGGGAGACAAGACTTAAGCAAGTCACTTGAGAGAAGTGGCACATCTTCAGTGTCATATATTTAAGATTGTAACATCTGGGAGAGGACTCTAAGTGAAAATGTCACCTCTGGGTATGAAATTAGGTCCATTTATTTATTCCTTTATTTAGACAAGAGTCTCGCTCTGTTGCCCAGGCTGGAGTGCAGTTACTGAGATCTCAGCTCACTGCAACCTCCACCTCTCTGCCTCCTGGGTTCAAGCCACTCTCGTGCCTCAGTCTTCCAAATAGCTGGGATTGCAGGAACGCACCACCATACCTGTCTAATTTTTGTATTTTTTTTTTTTTTTTTAGTAGTGATGGGGTTTTGCCATGTTGGCCAGGCTAGTCTCGAACTCCTGACCTCAGGTGATCCACCTGCCTTGGCCTTCCAAAGTGCTGGGATTACTGGTGTGAGCCACCATGCCCGGCCTTGAGTCCTTTAGTATCTTTTCCTGTCTCTTGGGTTTTTGAGTGAACCTGCAGCACCTCTTCATCCCCGGGCCCCTTCCTTTGCTCCCACAACCTCCCATCCCTCTCTTTTGCATGCTGCAGGTGCATGTATATGTTGCCTCCTCTTTTCCTTCTCCCTGTTTTTCTGATGAAAGTTCTCGTCCTTCTGTTGAGAGCTGGCTCCTTGGATATAGCACAGATACCCACTTATTCGTGTTTCAGTTCTCTTGCCTGCCAAAATCTCAGATGGAGCTTTAGGACCCACGGAAGACCTTCCTCAAGGGAGACTTGTAGTGCTCTGAGAAAAATATTCGAGTGTGACCCTTTCCAGGGGGCAGCACGAGGGTGGCCAAACCCACTACTCTCCCTGGGGCTGGGTAAGGAGATCCGGCTGCAAGTTTCTCAAAAAATAAAAAAAAAGGCTGTTAGTTTCTGAAACTAGAAAATATACTTGACTCCTGGACCCAGAAAATACTCTTCCAAGTTGCAAAAAAACAATCGTTCTTTTTAAATGGGGTAACATTTCTGGAATACATCGTTCCCAAAATAAGATCCTCCAATTTGGAAAAATCTAGCTGAAATAAATGAAAATAACAGATGGAAGAGAAATAACAGAAGTTATCCAAAGAACAGCAAGAGATATGAAGGGGGGAATCATCTGTCTAGAAAATGGTACTCAGTTGTACTTTTGAAATTAAAGGTACATTGGCTTCTGAAGAGATTGCAATTTTTCTCTTGACAGTTCCCCTTTACACATTATGTCCTTTCTGGGCCCAGGTTAGCACATAAGAGGTATAGTTTTCTTTTCTATTCCTGCTTCTCCCATTTGTGCCGTTTCCATCTGTTCAAAGGTGTTAAGATCAACTGTTCTGGTCTCCTGGATAAAGGTTTGGGCTCTTGGCAGAGTGCTGGATAAATACAGAGTCATGCTATTAGCATAGGGATGTTTAATAACGGATTGTTTATGTTCTCTTAGCCTTGTCTGAGAGCAACTGTGGGCAACCTGGGCCTTTGGCAGTCTGCTGAGTGCACCTGACAGCAGGGCTGAGCCTGGTGCTGCTCACCTGCTGCCATCGGAGCCCCCTGCAGCCAGCCACCGCCCCGCCTTCCTGCAGAGCACCTCCCACAGTCCTTGTTTGGAAGAACAGAGTTTTAGTACTTCATTGACAATAGAAATCATTCGGGTTACCTAATTCATTATTCAATTTCTGTGCAGCTTTTTTGTTAAGCATCAGAGCTTGGTACTTTGCTGACTTTCTGTGCTTCCTTCATCCTTCCTGACATCCCTTCTTACTGGTTCCATGGCTCTTCTTCAGGGGTCCACCCTCTGCAAGACAGTAGCTTGGGGTTTTTGTTCCTGGCTGTATCAGCACCTATGTAGCTGCTTATCCCTTCCTCGGGTTGTCGAGAGGTGTTTTTTCAAAGAGATGGACGTTTCGGCCAGACCATTTAATTTTTTGCGTTGGGTTTCTTTCTGTCTCCAATCCCCACCCTATTTGACTAGTCTAGTGAACTGAACTCTCACCTTGCAGAACTGAACATGAGCCGCTGGCATTTTCCTCTCCTCTACAGTGACCCGGTTCACCCTCCTCTTCCCCAGCTCTGCATATCCCTCCAGAGCTAAAGGCACAAGTCAGGCAGAAGGTATTCCTGCCCTACATCTTATCAAATGTCTCTGCAGAACTTAGGCAGAAGGCATTCCTGGCCCTGACATCAAATGTCTCTGCAGAAGGAAAAGAGGAGAGAGAGAAGGCAGAGAAAAGAGGAAAAAAGAGGACAGAATGGATCACCTCACCAACCCAGAATTTCCTTTGAGAACTTACCCTTTGATGATTCCTAGATTTAGCATGTCCTACAAAAAGTCCTGTCACACTTGTCAGTCCTGGAGGAGAAGAATTTGCATGTAAGCTCCACTGTGTCCTGGATAAAGGTCCTGGGAAGACGGGCTGAGAGTAGCCAGGATGAGGCTGACCTTGACATTTCCTCATTTTCCATTTCCTTGCAGTTTTTAAAAATGAGCGTTAAGTAACCTCAGTGATATTTGTAAATAGGCCACTGTAGTATCTCCCTAAGAGTGTCAGTCAGTGTAATCAATGGCAGAGTGAGAGTCAGGGAGGGCCTGAAAACCCAGACTGCAGACCTTCTCATTTTTTCCAAGCCCCCCTTTCACATTTTTATAAAGTCTTAGAGCACAAGGTACTTAGGGGAACATTCTAGCTTCCCGGTGTCAAAGGAGGAGCCTGCGGTCTGCATTTACCAGTTAATGGCTGAGGCAGTAAGAGATGCTGGTTTCTCAGCTCTCGGCAAGACTCCTTCTCTTCCTGCTGTGCTCCTCACTGTCATATGGAAGCAGGTGGTGGCTGTGGGATGAGAAGGGCAAGAAGGAGGCGCTGATAATAAAACCAACTGGGGAGTGAAGTGGAGTGGAGCGAAGAAGAACGAGAGGCACAGTTAACTTCCCACTGGAAACTCCCAAGCGAGGAGGCTGTAGGTTGTAGCATGAGTTTGGCTGCAAGTGGGAATGCGAGGCCAAAGTGGTACATCTGCTTTCCATGAGAGCTTCCCAGCTCATTGCTTTGCTTTTTTCCCCTTCCCACTGCTAGGAAAGAGAGTGTTCTTTCTTCATAGTCTGCATCTTTGGAATGTAATACCATTCCTTGTCTTCTGTGGGAACATAAAATTGACAAAGGCAGGGGAATAAGTCTTTTTATGAAGTGAGATAAAAGAGATTTTTGAAGAAAAGAAAATCTGTATCACCCTGTATGAGGAAAACCTTTTGCTTGAATCCATCATTTCTTGTTTTCCACATAATTTTTTTGGGGGGTGTCTTAACTAGCTAGAACATCTGACACCATTGGACAATCATTTCCCTCAAATTGTTAGTAAATCTACCAAGTAGAAGTCATACTCTTCTCAGATTGTACTGTAGAATCTAGGTCATGACTCCTAGACTTTTTCAAGAGAGGTACGTGCACTGTGCCCCTTGCTCCCGGTCTCAGCCTCTTGATCCTTGTATTAGTCTGCTCTCATGCTGCTAATAAACACATGCCCAAGACTGGGTGATTTATAAAGGAAAGTAGTTTAATTGACTCACAGTTCTGCAGGGCTGGGGAAGCCTGATGAAACTTACAATCATGGTGGAAGGGGAAGCAAACACGTCCTTCTTCACATGGTGGCAGGAAGGAGAAGTGCTGAGCCAAAGGGGAAAAGCCTCTTATAAAACCATCAGATCTTGTGAAAACTCACTCACCATCACAAGAAGGGTATGAGGGTAACTGCTTCCATGATTAAATTACCTCCTGCTGGGCCCCTCCCACAACATGTGGAGATTATGGGAACTACAATTCAAGATGAGATTTGAGTGGGGACACAGCCAAACCATATTAATCCTTCACCCTTGTATCCCTGCTTCTGCCATCACAACTGTTCTTGCAGCAGTCATCACTAGTCTCTCAGTTGCAAACTGTCTCAGTGCTTACCCTCCTAGTCTCCCTACAGCACTGTCACATAACCTTAAAACTGTCTGTTCCCTTGTCTTCTGAGACCTTGTTCAGAATTGATACTGTTTCTACCTCTTTTTCAAAGCATCTCTCTCTTCTTTACTTCCTGTCCCGGAAAGTCAGATATCTCCCATGGTTTTCTCTTTTTTTCCTCTTCACCCCCTCCCTGGAAATTCTGTACATCCTTGATCTCATCACTTGCCTCTCCATTTCCAGAGCTGGCTCCTCTCCTGTGCTGTTGAGCCCTTCCATCCTACCTGCCTGATGAGCACCTCTAACAGATTGTCTTACAAGTAACTCAAATTCAATATTTTTGGCTATACTCGCCTACTTTTCTCCCCAACCTGTCACCCCTCTGTGTTTCCTATTTCCAAGGCACTCAGGACCATCATTGATTTCACCTTTAATCAATCTTCTTTCCATTCCATTTCTACTTTAATTGCCTTAGCTAAAATTGCTAACTCTTGTCCAGATCATTGTATCAATCCAGCTGACATTCTTTCGTCCGTGTTCTTCCCCAGTCAAGCATCATCGTAATTCACATTACAGATGGGTCTTTCAAAATTATAGCTCCTATGGTGCCACTCTTCCTATTTAACCACTTTCTTTTGTGGCTTTTTGATAATTACCAAATTAATTTTTTTTTTGCCTTGGCTTTTAACACTCTCAATGATCTGTCCTAGTCCACATTTTCAGCTTTATCTCCTACCACTCAGTAGAAAATGGAATTTTGTGATATTTCCTTTTGTATTTTTCTGCTGACTTCATTCTTTTCATTCTATTACCTTTGCATTTACCCAAAACATTGTATTCTCCAATTCCCACTCTTCTTTAGGGGTTCTAACTCTTTCATGATTAACTCATCCACCCGTTTATTGTGGAACATCCATTGTGGTTTATACTGATCACCTTTTGGCATTATAACACTTTAACTTCCTTTAAAACCATGGTGTATAAGTTGTTTCTCCTACCAAATCCTAAGAAATAGGAAAACTTGTCTTATGCGTTTAAAACTTTTCTTCCAGCATGTAACAAGAAGCCTGCCTTGCATGGTGGGTGCTCTGTTTGTCAGAGAGATAGAATTCATCTTGACATATCTTATCATACTTGGTTAACAATCAGAAGTACCTTTATTTCCCTCTCTTTCACTCCTCCTCCTTCCCCTGCCCCATTTATATATAAAACACAGACTGCTACCATATGGTGTCTTTCTAATCACATTCTTGTAGGAGAAGAAGAGATATATTATTACAGACTACCGATCCTTTAGCTGTATAAAATGACAATTCTAACTTAAGAGCAGATAGTTGATTTAAAGTTTTATAGTTTCCATGTTATTCTGTTCGGCTTTTAAATCTCCTTTACTGGTAAACTGAATGATGAGCGCATGCCATAATGATCACATTAACTTTACAAAGTTTTTCATATGTGACACCTTTTAACAAACTGAAAAATAAAAATCCACAGTGGGCAGGTAAGTATTGTTGTTGAAGAAGCATTACTTTACCCTTACTTCGGTAGAATCAATGTTATTGTGGTAGAGAAAAATTGTCATTTAGTTAATGAATAAATAATAAAAATGAGAGAAGCCAAGAGACAAATTATTCTAAATAATGAATATATGACAGATTTGTGGGTAGCCAAGGTAGAGCAAGCCAACTGTTTCTTACCTAACCCATTGGTTAAAACTCAAACCTCCAGAAAGAATACATGAGGCAACTATTTGAAGACTTAAAAATTAAACAATAAGAGGTAAATACAGACAGGAAGTCAAAGCTTGGACAACCATGCCTTAGTCAGTTTGGATTGCTATAATGGAATAGCATAGATGGGGTGGCTAAACCACAAACTTATTTCTCACAGTTCTGGAGACTGGGAAGTCCAAGATCAAGGCACCAGCAGATCGAAGTCTGGGGAGGGCACACTTACTGCTTTGCAGATGGCTACCTTCTTGTTATATCCTCATATGGGGGGAGATAGAAAAAAAGAGGGCGGTGGCAGAGAGAGAGAGAAAGGTGGGAAAAGGAAGTTGTCATGTCTTCTCTTATAAGGACTCTAATCCTGTTCTAGAAGGCTCCACCTCCATGACCTAATTATCTTTCAAAGACTCCACCTCTGAATACCATTGCATTGGGGGGTTAAGATTTCAACATATGAATTTTTGAGGAGCACAAACACTCAGTTCATAATAAGCCAGTACTGGTAAGTTTTCTGTTAATTCTCCTCCTCTATGTCTCAGCTTTGATTCATGGAAAACCAACAACAGTCTGAGAGGTGAAACTGTGCCACAGGTGTGGAGAGCAAAACCCAAAAGAAAGCCATCTTTCCAATCAGATGACCAGTAAAAATAAGTCACTGAAAGAGAATGTGAAATGAAATCCCTGTTTTGTTTTGTTTTCTGTTTGTTTCTCTTTTTCCTTTCTTGGCATTGCCTGAGGCCAGCCCCAGTCACGGTGATGTATTGACTAGATATGGTGGTGGTGGGGTATACAAATCCCAAGAGCTAATCCATATCCATGGTCAGAGGAATGGGAAAAGGGACCCCAGTAGTCTGAATAGCGTGCAGGAGTCTTTTATTTATTCTGTTATATTTTTACCCCTTTATCCCAAGTGTGGCCCCCATTGCACAGAACAGTGCAAGAGCACTGGGCCTAAAATCCAAAAAGAAGTTCATCTTTCTGGCCAGAAGAACTGGTAAAATAGTCTCTAACAGCCAAAGAGTGGCAGAATCCTTGAGAAGAGATAGCTGGGGAAGGGTATACTCTAATTGTGGTACACAGACCAACACAAGTCCCGAGATCCCACCTGAGCTAAATGTTTAGAGCATACTCAAAGAAAAATAGCACTTTACAAAAATAGCTTTGCTTTATAAATTGACTGCCAAACAAGCCAATCAAAAATGAACATTCTTTGGAGGATTTTAACAGGATACAGAGTCTCACTACAATATATTCAATATGTCTCACATTTTATTTCATACATCTATAATATAATTCAAAAATCACTCAACATACAAAGAGCCAAAAAAGTTGAGCAATTCTGAAGAAAAAGGACAATCAATGACCCGAAGCCAAGAAGACCCAGGTGTTGGAATAATCAAATAAAGATTTTAAAACAGCTTTTATGACCATGTGCCATGAAGTAAAGGCAAGCACTATTGAAATGAATGGAAAGATAGAAACTCTCAGCAGAAAAAGAGGAACAATTAAAAAATAACTAAATGGAACTTTAGAATAAAAGTATATAATATCATAAGTAAAAAAGTATTATCTGGCCTTAATGGAATGATAGAGATATTAAAAAAAAATAAACAAACATAATGATAGAGTCAAATGATCTAATCTGAAGTACAGAGAGAAAAACATAGAAAAGAAACCAAACACAGGCTCAGGTACATGTGGGAAAATATCAAAACCTCTAACATTTAAATTATCGAAGCACCTAAAGGAAAGTGAAAGGAGTGCGAAAATAAGTGCCAGAAACAATATTTGAAAAAATCATTATAGGAAATTTCCAAATTAGTTAAGGATACAAATTTACAGATTCAAGAAGCTCAATACACACCAATGAAGTAGAGGCCCAGACACATAATCAAACTGTGGAATACCAAAGATTAAAAAATTAATTTAGAAAGTAGCCAGAGGAATAAAAGACACATTACTTACAGGAGAAAACTGCATATCTGTCATCAGAAAACATGGAAGTCAGGCTGGGTGCGGTGGCTCATGCCTGTAATCCCAGTACTTTGGGAAGCTGAAGTGAGCAGATCAATTGAGGTCAGACGTTCAAGACCAGCCTGGCCAACCTGGTGAAACCCTGTCTCTACTAAAAATACAAAAATTAGCTGGATATGGTGGTGCACACCTGTAGTCCCAGCTACTTGGGAGGCTGAGGCAGGAGAATCGCTTGAACCCAGGAGGTGGCGGTTGCACAGGATCATGCCACTGCATTCCAACCTGGAAGATAGAGCAAGAGTTTATCTCAAGGAAAAAGGAAAAAAAAAAAAAAAAAAAAAAGAAAGAAAACATGGAACTCAGAAGACAATGGAACACTACCTTTGAAGTAGAAACAAAATGAACTTTCAACCCTGAATTTTATATTCAGGAAAACTCTTTTATAAATGAAGGTGAGATAAAGACATTATCAGCAACTAAAGGAATTTCTTCATGGTGAAAAGTAAATAATATTAGAGGGAAAAAGGAACATCAGGAGTGAAAAAAAGACAGCAACAGAATTGGTAAGTATCTGGGTAAATAAAATAGAGTATTTTTTTGACTTAAAATATATATGAATATTTAGAACAAAACCTACAATATTTATGTTGTGGTTTTAAATGTCTGTAGCAGTAATAAATATGACAAGTGTAGCACAAAGGGAAGAAGAAAAAGGGACCTATATGGCTGTGCATGGTAACCTATTAACTCTAAGTTAACTGTGAAAGAGAAACAACTAAAGAAATAGCACAAAAAAGTAGATCCCCAAATCCACTAGATAAGAGAAAAAACTAAAAATATTCAAATAACCCAAAAGAAGACAGAAGAAAAGGTGAGTCAGCCAACAAAACCAAAGTATACTAAAGAAAAACAAAACATAAAATATTGATTTAAGTTCAAACATACCAATAATTTCAATAAATATTGTTTAAACCAAATTAAAAAACATCAATTGTTCAATTAGAGAAAAATTGCAGATTCAGGTATGTAAAATTTTCAGCATACCCACAATAGGCCAGGCACCGTGGTTCATGCCTGTAATCCTAGCACTTTGGGAGGCTGAAGCAGTTGGATTGCTTGAGCTCAGGAGTTTAAGACCAGCCTGGGCAATATGGTGAAACCCCATCACTACAAAAAATACAAAAAGTAGCCAGATGTGGTAGCATACACCTGTCCTAGATACTTGTGGGAGCTGAGACAGGAGGATCACTTTAACCCAGCAGATGGAGATTGCAGTGAGCCAAGATCATGCCGCTGCACACCAGCCTGGGCAACAGAGTGAGACCCTGCCTCAAACAAACAAAAACCCCCCATAAAAACCGAAATCAACATACCTATAAAAATACAATTTTATAGACAAGAAAAAAGATGGAAAATGATATGCCTTGAAAAAACTAATCAAAAGAAAGGAAGAGGTGCTATATTAATACCAGATTAAGAAAACTGCAAATAAAAAAATTCCTGGAATAAAGAAGGGCATTACATACTAAAAGAGCCAATTTATGACAAAGTTTCCAAGAATATGTAATGAAGAAAAGATAGTTTCTTTAACAACTGGCATTGAAGAAAGTGAATATCAACATGTGAAAGTAAAGAAAAGAACAACAACAGAAACAGGCAAAAGAAATTGTATACCTACCTTATACCAAAAAATTAGCTGGGTGTGGTGGCGCACACCTGTCCTAGCTCTTGTGGGGGTTGAGGCAGGAGGATTTTATATACCTGAATCTGGAATTTTTCTTTGAACAAAATCAGCTCAAAATGAATCAAAGTCTTAAATGTAAGATCTGAAACTATAAAACTCCTACCAAAAAACAGGGGAAAAGCTTCTTGGCCTTGGTCTTGGCAATGATTTCTTGACACTAAAAGCATAGGCAACAATAGGAAAAACAGACAAGTGGGATTACAACAAACTGAAAAGTTTGTGCACAGTAAAGGAAACAACCATCAGATTGGAAAGACAACCTACAGAATGGGAGAAAATATGTGCAAACCATATATATGGGAAGAAGTTAATTTCCAAAATTTAGAAGACACTCATACAAGTTGTTAATAATAGCATAATACCCAAATAACTCATTTTAAAAATGGGCAAAGGCCTTGAACAGACATTTCTCCAAAAAAGACATATTAATGACCAACAGATACATGAAAAGGTGCTCAACATCATTATCAGGGAAATGCAAATTAGAACAATGAGGTATCACCTCACATTTGTTAGGATGTTATTATTTAAAAAAAGATGTGTTGACAAGGATATAGGGAAATTGGAACTCTGGTACACTGTTGGCAGAAATGTTAAATGGCAAAGCAGCTATGGAAAACATTATGGATCTTCTTGAAAAATATTAAAAATAGAACTACCATATGATCCAGCAATCCCACTTATTGGTATATATACAAAAGCATTTACTGTTATGAATTTTCCTCTAAGCACTACTTCAGCTGCAGCCCACAAATTTTTGATTTGAGAATGAAAATGTATATACATTATACACATTATACATTTTCATTTTCATTTGGTTCAAGACATTTCCTAATTTTCCTTAAGACTCTCTCTTGGACGTATGAGTCACTTACAAGTGTTCTGTATGCTTGTATTAGAAAAAATATTTGAAATAAATAATCTAACTTCTACTTTAGACACTAAAACAAAGCAAGTTAAACCATCATAAAGCATAATAAAAATAATAGATTTTTAAAAAATAAATCAATGAAATTGAAAACATAAATAATAGAGAAACTGAAAGAAACATTGTAAAAAAAGTGATAAACTCCTAGCCATACTGACAAAGGGAAAAAAAAGAGAATATGATGGTTAATTTTAGTGTGTCAGTTTGACTGGGCTAAGGGATGCCCAGATGACTGGCAAAATATTCTTTCTGGGTATCTGTGAGGGTGTTTCCAAAAGGCATTAGCATTAGAAACAACTTAGTAAAGAAGATTGTCCTCACCAATGTGGATGGACAGCATGTAACCTATTGAGGGCCTAAAGAGAACAAAAATGTGAAGAAAGGGCAAGTTTGTTCTCTGCTGATCTGGGACATCCATCTTTTCCTGCCCCCAGACACTGGCATTCCTGGTTCTCAGGCCTTTGGACTTGGACCAGGTCTTTCACCATTGACTCTGCCCCTGACTGGTTTCACTAGTGAATCCTGTAAACACTTAAGGGGAATAATACCAATTATATGCAGTATCTTCCATGAAAAAGATGAGAGCAATTCTCAACTCACTTACGAGATCAACATTACACTAATACTAAAACCAGAGAAAGACTTCACAAGTGAAGAGAATTACAGAACAATATCTCTCATGAATAAAAACACAAAATTGCTTAAGAAAATATGAGCAAATTGAATTCTACAATATGTAGAACACATTCTACATTCCAAATAATGAGAGTTTACTGCTGGTAAAATGCTTGTTTAATATTCTAAAATCAATCAATGTAATTTGCCATATTAACAGATTAAAGAAGAAAAACTTTACGATCATCATAACAAAAGTCCACATTAGTTTACAACAAAAGCTTTCAGAGAAGTAGGAATAGAGGGAACTTCATTAACCTAATAAAGAGCATCCACAAAAAGCTATAGCTAGTATCATTCTAATTTGTGAAAGACTGAATGCTTTTCTGCTAACATCAGGAACAAGGCAAAGATTTCTGCTCTTACAAATTCTATTCATCATCCTACTAGCAGTCTTAGCCAACACAATAACACAGGATAAATAAATAAAAGGCACAAATGTTGGTAAGAAAATAAAACTATTTTTGTAGACAACATGTTTGTCTACATGGGAAATCTCAAAGAACCTATAAAAATTCCTAGAACTAGTAAATGATTTTAGCAAGTATACAGGATACAAACATAAAGATCAGTAGTATTTCTATATACTAGCAATGAAAAATAGAAAAATCAAAATTTATAAAACATGCCATTTTCAATAGCTCCAAGAAATTATGAAATAGGTATTAATCTAACAAAATATATGCAGGATCTATATTCAGAAAGCTGTAAAATACTGATGAAAGTAATCAAATAAGACCTGAATAAATGGCAATGTATATTGTGTTCATAGATTGAAAAATTCAATATTGTTAAAATGTCACTTCACTCAAAATTGATATATAGATTCAACATAATCTCAATAAAAATGTCAGCAGTACAATTTTAGAGTGTATGTGGGTTAAAAAATTACCTATCAGGTACGATGTTCACTATTTGGCTAATAGGAACACTAGAAGCCCAATCCCCACCAGTATGTAATGCACCCATGCAGCAAACAAGCACATGTGCCCTCCGAATCTAAAATAAAAAGTATTGTAAAGTTTACATGGAAATTACAGGAACTAGAACACACAAAATAATGTTGGAAAAGAAGAATAAATATTGTAGGAGTTACACTATCTAGTTTAAAGACTTATTAAAAAGTAACACAGATTACTGGAATAGTGAGTCTACATGTAAATTTACACAAATCTGTTCAATTGATTTTTGACAAAGGACAAAGGGAATTCAATGAAAAAACCATAATGTTTTCAATAAAAGATGCTAGACTAATTAGATAACCACATGCATAAAAGTAAACTAGAATTTATATCTCATACATTATACAAAGTAAGTCAAAATGTATCACAGAACTAAATGTAATTATAAAATGTAAATGAAATTTTAAAACTCTAGAGTAAAACATAGAAGAATATCTTTGTGGTCTTAGATCCAACAAATAGTCCTTTTATATGATGCCAAAAATCTGCTTCGCAAAAGAAAAAATGATAAATTGGACTTTATCAAAATTAAAAATTTTGCTTTTAAAAAGACACTAATAAAAGACTAGACAAAGATTAGGAGAACATATCTGTAAAATATATATCTGATAAAGCACATGTAGGAATATACAATAATTTCTAAAAGCTCAGCAATAAGAAAGCCAACAATTTAATTAAAAATGGGCAAAGTATTTGCACAGACATTTAACCAAAGAAAATATACGGATGGCATTTAAGGACCTGAAAAAATGTTCTACATCATTAGTGATACAGTTTGGCTCTGTGTCCCCACCCAAGTCTCACCTTGAATTGCAATAATCCTCATGTGTCAAGGGTGTGGCCAGGTGGAGATAATTGAATCGTGGGCACTTTCCCCCACACTGTTCTTGTGATAATAAGTGAGTTCTCACAAGATCTGATAGTTTTATAAGCATCTGGCATTTGCCCTGCTGGTAACTCATTCACTCTTGCCCAATGCTATGTAAGATGTGACTTTGCTCCTCCTTCGCCTCCCACCGTGATTGTGAGGACTCCCCAGCCATGTGGGACTGTGAGTACATTAAACCTCTTTTTCTTTATAAGTTACGAAGTCTCAGGTATGTCTTTTTTAGCAGTATAAAAATGGACTAATACCAGTAGTCATTAAGGTAATATAAATTAAACCACAATGAGATACCACTGCACAACTATGAGAATGGCTAAAATTTAAAAAAAACAAAGAAAGAATCTGATAAAAACAAGTACTGGTGAGGATGAAGGGCAGCTCAAATTCTTATTCATTGCTAGAAGTGCAAAACTGTAGAGCTGCTTTGGTGAAGAGAATGACAATTTTTTAAATAAACTTAAACATGTATTTAACATACAATCTAGCAATCTCACTCCTGTTTTACTCTAGAGAAATGAAAACCTATGGTCACATAAAAACCTGGACATGAATTTTTATCACAACTTAATTCATAATTTATTCCCCAAATTATAAGTAACCCAAATACCCTTCATTTGGCTTTATTAGTCTCCTAGGGCTGCTCTAAAAAAAAAAAATCACAAATTTGGAGGCTTAAAACAGCAGAAATTAATTTTCTCACAGTTCTGGAAGCTAGAAATCCAAAGTAAAGTGTTGGCAGAGCCATGCTTCCTTTAAAGGTGCTAGGGAAAAATCCTTAGTTGCACTTCCTCCCTTCTAATGGCTTCCCACAATCCCTACTGTTGCTTGGCTTGCAGATGCCTCACTTCAATCTCTATCTCCATCTGCACATGGCTTTCCTCCCTGTGTCTCTTCCGTGTCTCTGTATCTAAATCTCTTTCTCCTTTCTCTCATAAAGATATCAGCCATTGGATTTAGGGCCCCCTCTAATCCAGCATGGTCTCATTTGAACTTGGTTACATCTGCCAATATGCTGTTTTAAAATAAGGAAACATTTACAGATAAAGGGGAGTAAGACTAGGATATGTCTTTTTGGAGACATAATTTCACTCATTACACTGGCCAATGAATAAACACACTGTGGTGTGTCCGAGCAATGAAATATTACTCAGAAACAAAAAGGAACAAACTATAGATACATGCAACAACTTGGATGAATCTGAAATGTATTATGCCAATGAAAAAAGCCAGATTCAAACAGCTATATAGTGTGTGATTCCAAAATGACAGAGAGGGAGGGAAAAAAAGCAAAATGCATAAAGCAAAATGATAGAAACAACCAATCAGTGGCTGCCAGGGGTTGGGGAAGAGAGGGTTGGATTGCAAAGGGGCAAGCATGAGGAACCTTTGGGATGATGTTTCCTGTATCCTGTTTGGGGTGAGGGTTGCACAATTCTATGCATTTGGCAAAATACACACACTGTATGCCAAAAAAGAGAAAATTAAAAACAAAATTAAAAATAAAAAGTAAATGGACAGATTTCAGAGACTGTGGGAGAGAGCAACACAAGGCCAAATGTTCAAGGAGGGCCAAAGATGCAGCAAGAGAGGTGACATGGTACCTGCTATAAAGCATGAAACTTTAAGGAAAGAGTGAGTGCAATGGAGAAATACATTTGTAGAAGTCTTTTTAAGCGGTGTGCAGTGTGGCTCCTGCCTTCATATTATAAGTTCAGTTAAGATCTGTGCTGTTTTGTCAATGCTTTCAGAATTGTTTTTTGTTTTGTTTGGAAATTCAAAAATTGTTGGCTCTGGATTTCAGAGAAGAACAAGTTACTTTTTGGTTATAAAGTGATCAGTAGCCTAAGTGAGTTCATTTATTTGTATTTATTTTATTTATTTTTTAACTTTTAGGTTAGGAGGTACATTTACAGGCTTTTCGTACAGGCTTTTTATACAGGTAAATTTGTGTCATGGAGGTTTGTTGTACAGATTATTTCCTCTCCCAGGTACTAAGCCTAGTACCCAATAGCAATTTTTTCAACTCCTCTTTCTTCTCTCCCCCTCCACCCTCAAGGAGGCCCCTGTTTTTCTCTTCTTTGTGTTCATGAGTTCTCATCATGTGGCTCCCACTTATAAGTGAGAACACATGGTATTTGGTTTTCTTTTCATGCATTAGTTTGCTAAGGATAATGGCTTCCAGCTCCATGCATGTTTCCTCAAAAGACATGATATCGTTCTTTTTTATGGCTTTATAGTATTCCATGGTGTCTGTGTACCACATTTTCTTTATCTCTTCTACTACTGATGGGCATTTATGGTGATTCCATGTCTTTGCTATTGTGACTAGTCCTGCAATGAACATTCATGTGCATGTATCTTTATAGTAAAATGATTTATATTCCTCTGGGTATATATTTAGTAATGGGATTGCTGGGTGAAATGGTAGTTCTGTTTTCAGCTTTTTGAGGAATCACCATATTGCTTTCCACAATGGTTGAACTAATTTACACTCCCACCAAGAGTGTATAAGTGTTCCTTTTTCTCCACAACCTTGCCAGCATCTGTTATTTTTGATTTTTTAATGATAGCCATTTTGACTGGTGTTCAATAGTATCTCTTTGTGGTTTTGACTTGCATTTCTCTAATGATCAGTGATACTGAACTTTTTAAATATATGTTTGTTGGCCTGCATGTATGTCTTCTTTTGAAAAGTGTCTGTTCATGTCCTTTGCCCACTTTTTAATCCTTTTTGTAATGGCAACTATTTTCAAATGTTACCCACAAGTTAGGCTCTGGATTGTTGAATTAGGAAGAGAATTTCTAATATGTAAGAGCCCAGAATACATACCACTTAACATACCACTTAGCACATATTTTCCAAAATCTCTTGAACACATACTTTAGAAAATTATTAAAGAAAAGCAAAAACAAACAAACAAAACTCAAAATTCAAAGTGTAAAAAAGACAATTTTATGATATATAAGAATCTGAAGTAAACAGAGAAAATAATTATAAATTTAAGTAATAAATTTAATGCTCAGGTACATTTTAAAAGCTGAATGTGATTTTGAAACTTTCAAAAGAAACATCCTATAATCTAAAACCATAATTTAGTAAGAAAATGGATTTAAATGTGTTTAAATTCACAAATACACAGTTAAAATGCAGTTGTGCAGGAGTAGGGTTGGGAGAGCAGAAGCTGCAGACAGACAAAACAGTTTTGCTCTTATCTTTGACAATCTTTGAAATAATGGCAAGCGTTTCTAATTGTTTGACAAAATATATTCTTTCTTACTAACCAAAACTCAGTCTTGTTCAGGATGGCAAACTACTCAGTACAAATTATCTATTTCTCAGCTTTCTTGCAGCTAGAGATGGCCATATGACATGATTGTTTAGGGAGGAAGCTGGCTGGGGGTTCCAGGGAAGTTTCACTACCCAGATCCAGATCATCGCCTCTTCCCTCCTGTTGTACACTCTCGCCCCCTTCCACCCTCCTCTTCACCTTTCTTCCTGTTTGGAATGTAGATGGAGGCCCAAGATGCAGCCCTCTGTCTTTTGGAACTCTGAGGCTCCATGAGATGCAAGTTTTATTCTTAGGATGACAAAGCAGAGAAAGAAAAGGAGCTTGGGCCACGGGATGACCCTTTGGGAGCAGCTGCGACCCTGCGTTCATCTGTCCCCACTTCCTCTTATGTGAGAACAGTTAGTGCCCATCTGGTAAAGCCACTCTAGACAATGTTCTAGACCCGGTCTCTGTCACTAAACCCTATCTCTAACAAAGTTTGTGAAACCACAAATGTAACTATTAATAGAATCATAAATAAGATACATACTTGCCAAACTACTTCAGAAGGAAAAGCCAGAAAAATGTCTAACAGCAGACAACAAAAGAAATATCTGATGATGAAAACAATAAAATGATAATAAGTCCACATATGTCATGTATGACAATAAGTAGAGGACAAAGATTTTTTAAAAGTAAATCAAGTCTCTCTATCACCTGGTTCCAAGTCACTCCTCAATAAAGAACCAACCAAAAAAAAAAAGTTTACAATTAAATGTTTGCCAAATATATTTCAGGGAAACAATGAAGGAAAGCAATATGTGGCCGCAGAATTAACATCAGACAAAATAGAAATTAAGGCACAATCATTAAACCAAAGAGGAGCTTTTATTTTGATAAAAGACACAGTGAATAAGGAACATGTTCTTTTGAGAGCCATATACCTAAACTAAATACATCAACCAAAGTTCTTACCACAAAGATAAATTGGTTGCAAGACTGCTGTGTGAGCCTTTAACACAATTTTCCAAGCCTTCGAAGATCATGGAGATTAAAAAAGTAATAATGGTGTCAAAAATTTGTAAGATATACGTAATGAGACTGAAATAATGATTAGAAATTAAGCTGAGAATACATATTCTCTTTGAAGGTTGATGGGTACCTTTTCCAAACTAAGTTACAAAAAATTACAAAATGCACAGGTTATATACTCTGACCTTTATTCGTGGGGAAAACCGCACAACATTAGAGCTGTGTGATCACTGCAAATCATGGAAAAGTGCCCATGATGTCATGTTATGTAAAAAAGCATTGTGCAAAATTATATATTTTATTCAAATTTCTAAAAATTCATAGAATGAAATACTTCATTTTCACAGTGGTTACCACTGGATGGTGAAATTAGAGAAGAGATACCTTTCCTACTTCTGTGTTTTATGAATTTTCCACAGTGAGTATGTATTGTATTCAGACTACATGAAGAACAATAATTGGTAATAAAATAAAGGCAGAAGATCAAACTGAAGGCACACTATGAATCAATTTTCTAAGTGTATGAGTGTGTGTATTTGTGCATATACATTTATAGAGCCAAAGGTTTAAAAGAAATGCACTAAAATATTAACAGTGGTTATTTCAGAGTTATAATTTTCAGCTTCTTACATTCTCCACATTGAATATCCATCATCCTTATAAGTGGAAAAAATAAGTATCAATATAAAATTAAGCCTTCAGGGAAGTCTTCCTCTCAAGATGGCATCGGGGTACATGCTCCAGCGTATCCCTTCTTTCCCAATACCCAGCAATGCAAGTTAAAGCATTAAAAAAAGAAACATAGAAAATAAATAGCTGTGCTCAGAAAATAATAGCAATTTAAGGTGCAGAGTGGGGTGGGCCTACCGGTCTGGAAGTCAGCAGAGGGGACTGGTGGCTGAGGGTTTAAACTTCTGTGGGAAATGACATGTAAACGTGCTCCTTGAGAGACAAGTTACATGAACCAGACCCATAAATTAAAACTTAGGGCTTGCACCTGTAATCCCAGCACCTTGGGAGGCCGAGGCAGGAGGATTGCTTGAGCCCAGAAGTTCCAGACCAGCCTGGAAACATACACCCACCTCTATGAAAATGTAAAAAGTAGCCGGGCTTGGTAGAGTATGCCTGTGGTTCCAGCTACTCAGGAGGCTGAGATAAGAGGATCACTTGATCCCAGGAGTTTGAGGCTGCAGTGAGCTGTGATCACACTACTGCACTCCAGCCTGGGTGAGAAAGCGAGACCATGTCTCAAGTACCACACCCTTGCAAAACCAAACCAAAAACAAAAACAAAACCAAAACGAAAATTTAGGGCTGAGTGGATCTGATGCCACCATTTGCTCCCATTCTCATGCCCAAGAGATGACTCTGGACAAAATGGTACCTGCCTAAACTAATATCTGGTGCCTGGCCCTGTAGCACTAAGCAGCAGACTGCAGCAGGACCAGAGAATGACCTTATGACCAAGGAAAGAGTTGGGTGGTTGGCTGGACTGGAGGCTGGATCTGGGATAGCCCCTGCATCACCCCAAAATTTCAAAAGAACTATCTGTGAGATGGCAGGTGGGGTGATAGGAAGACGAGGAGAAGTGACCAGAAAAGTTTCAGAAGGGGAGTGGAGGGATGGGTAATAAAAAAGAAGAGAGGAGGAAAGAGAGAGAGGGAGAAAGGTGGAGGGGCAGAGAGAGAGAGAGAGAGAAAGTGGGGTGGGGGAAGGAAAGAAACTAACAGGTAACCTCTTACATAAAATTCCTAAGCACATGAGGAAATTCCATGCGAAGAAAGAGACCCAATGAAAACAGCAACCAGAACGGGAAATTACTCGGGATGGTTTCTTGCAATGGAAGTAGAGAATTCTAACCAGCAGCTCAAGATCAGTCCTTTTCATTACTCATTAGAGCTTCTTTAGAGAGTGATCAGGGTATGTAACAGGGCATGGAGCCCAGACCAGACAATCTAGTATCTAATGGCTGGTCTGGTGAAGTGTTTGGTGCTGAAACTACATATATATGTGGTTTTTGTTTTTATAAGCTCTCTCTCCTGTTAGGGGATATACTCAATGGTAATTAACAAAGGAAAAGTGAACTCTACAGGTTTAGCGATCATATGCCTCAAAAAGACATTCAAGTTCTTGTAAGATGCTTGGTGGCTTAATTTTGTAAAACTCAGAGGTCCCACTATGATACTGGAGTTTGCTCCAGGGTTCCACTAGGGTACCGCCTCTGCTCCACGGAACCTGCATAACGGGGGTCCTTGTGGGTGTGGACCCCACAGGTAAGAAAGCTGGGACGTTTCCAAGTGCTTCTAAGAGAGCTAGTTGAATAGTACTGGACAATAATCTCACTGAGCTGTGGCGCTACTGGGCCCTCCGTGGCTTCCTTCTACCTGCGGAACTTACTTCCCACCTCCCCTCCACCTTCGCCTTCTCCACCCCCATCCCTGCCACCTCTATCAGCGATTCTGCTTGCTGCGGCTGTTGCGCCCCTGAACTGAGGCCTTCCATTAACAGCTCCTTTCAGAAGTACCAGAGCCCAGCTAGGGATGCTTTTAGAGGCTCTCCCTGAGCTGCCCTCCTAAACCTTATGTGTAACATTGACCCTTGCCTTTCTCATACCACCAATGCCAGAGACTCTTCGCAGGGGTCAGTTAGGATGGACTTTTCCCTGTCTTAATCTAATCTAGAAGGACCTAATCACCAGTCCAGAGGATTGTTGGTAGAATCCCTCAACAGAGCTCGGAGCCCTTAGGAATAGAAGAACCCTTGTCAGGGACCTGACTTCATATCCCAAGGCTCAAAGGAAGACCTTTGCCACATGGCTCAGAAAAGCGTGTGCAGGTGTTTCCCCCTCCAGTGAGGACAGAACTTAGAAAGAAAGGGCTAGCCTGCAGCCCAAAGAATTCCAGTTAGACTGTAAGCAACACTTTGCTGCTACTACTGAAGATGGACAATCATTAGAATGCCAGCGAGGGACAGTGCTTTGTTGTTGTTGTTGATGTTAGAGACAGGGTCTCGCTCTGTAGCCCAGGCTGGAGTGCAGTGGTGAGTGCAGTGGTGCGATCTCCGCTCACTGCAACTTCCGCCTCCCCGGTCCTGGTTCAAGCAATTCTCCTGCCTCAGCCTCCCGTGTAGCTGGGATTACAGGCCCGTGCCACCACGCCCAGCTAATTTTTTTATTTTTAGTAGAGACGAGGTTTCACCATGTTGGCCAGGCTGGTCTTGAACTAGTGACCTCGTGATCCACCTGCCTCGGCCTCCCAAAGTGCAGGGATTGCAGGCGTGAGCCACCGTGCCTGGCCAGAGGGAGAGTTTTTTAAAGTTCCATAGGCTCATCAACAAACAATGATCATGCGCCAGGCAGTCTCCTAGAAGTTGGGGACACGGAGAAATCAGAGAAAATCGATGGACTTATGTGGTGGCTGGGTCATGCTTCGTCTACAGTACGTTTCTCAGCCTCTTCGCTACTGACCTTGGGACCAGAGGATTCTTTGTTATGGGGGCAGTCCCATACATGTCGGGGTGTTAAGCAGTATCCCTGCGCTTCTACTTACTGCATGACGGTAGCAACCCCTCCCCCAAGTTGTGACAACTGAAAATGTGTCCAGACATCGCTAAGTGTCCCCTAGGGGCAAGAGTGGGGGTAAAATTGTCCAAGGTTCAGAACCAACAGTCTAAGGATGAATTAAGACCAATGAACCCCATTTTTTATTTGAGGCAATGTTATGGCAGAAATAATTCTCTTCCTAATGGTTTTATATTGAACTGATCAACTAAATGGAGAAAAGAAAATGGAGCGGAGGCGGTACCCTAGTGAAACCCTGTAGTTAGAATCCCGTCAGACAGGTTTAGTCGGCCCCTCCATTAAGAAGATGGAACGAGGGCTACAATCACTCACTGGGGATAGAAAAGGAGCCTGTGAAGATCAATGGCATCCAATGTAGCATTAAGGCCCAAGAAGGCAAGCCGTGAAAACAAGTCCTAACTGGCATAAAATAAAAGGTTTTTAACCACATGGAGCAAATCAGTCCCTGGGCTGTGCCAAGAAGGAATCTGGAAGGGACACAATTATGGAGATTACGACTAGAGAGATGATTAGAGACTTGGGGAATTCTTTTTTCGAGGACTTGCTAAGGAAATGGGACTGTAATTAGAAAGGGAAGCAGGCTTTCTCTCTGCCTCTCTCTCTCTCTCTCTCTCTTAGGTGAACTAAAAAGCTTGGGTAAATACATAACAAGAATCTACGAATCTTCCAAATCAGTGGGAAAATGTTCTAACTTCAAAAATCACTAATGAATACGTCCTACAGCAAAGTAAAACTGCGTTTGAAAATCAGTCTCCTAGTTACCTGTCAAGTCAGGAGCGTCAGGATTTTTAGGTATGTCCTGAAGCAGCAGATGACAAGTTATTGAAATAAAAATTCTGAATAAAATTAGGTCAGCCTATTAGCCCAAACAGGGGGACACACAGTAAAAGACTTACTGGATTTGTGAACTGAGAATTTTGTGTGTGTGTGTGTGACTGAGATTCTTACTTTGAAAGTGTAGAAAGTAATTTTTTTGCCTTTTTGGCGAGCGGGATAAAAACCCAAACTGAGATCTGAGGTTTTTATAGTTTGGCAAATTTCAGAGATATGAAAGCAGAATTTTTGGCACTCAGGGACTGAGAGGCAAATGACATCATATGGCTTAAGGGAAATAGAGAGCTAAAAAAGTACATTTGGAAAATTTCAGAAGCTGCCTGCCACTGAAATCATTTTGAATTTTTTTTCCCAGTGAATTTAGTTGTCACAAAAGGCACTGGATTAATGACCCTGCAAAAGAAAACTGGCAAGTCTCAGCTCCCTCTTAAGGGCCCCTAGGTTTGGAAGGCAAGGAGTTGTGTTGTCAGAGTTGGCTTTCAGGAAGTGACTCCCTGAATTGGTGGCACATTGGGGGGTGAGTTAAAGGATTCAGCTATGGTCCTATTGGCTTGTAGAGAGGAAGGAGAGCTAGCTGTCACTCCATAGTCCCAGTTTCTTGATCCTGGTGGCATCCTGAGTATGATTTGAGGGATTATATATTTGGAAGCTCAAGGTAGTCATCCCAGAGCTTTTCTTTGGGATGTATCCTGCATCCCCCTAACAGATGTTTATGGAAATAACATCATATTCAGTAAATGGCAGACAAATTCAAAGATGGAATTAGATGGAGAAGAGACGAGTGGGAAAAACATTTTCCCTTCAAACCATTACTGATCAGATTCATCACCCCTAGGGTGGCTTAGAGGAAATGAATGGGCAAAGGAGTTGTATCAGGAGTTACCGTGGAACAAGGATGAGAGGACTGCACTAAGTGGAACTGTTCCTGGCTCTCCTTTTCTCTGTTCTCCCTAAGCCTGTTTATTTTCAGCAGCTGTCCTAGAGTTCATGGCTTTGCAGAGAGATGGAAAATAAGGAATTATATAAAAAACATTTTAAAATGGAAAAAAATATTAAAATGGGATAAAAAGAAAAAAGATAGAAAGTATACTTAGTGCTGCAAATACACACTCAGAAATAGGAGAACAAAAATGAAAGGCACTAAAATAAAACTCAGGACAAGTGGCATTTAGTGAAGTCTTTTCCATGTTCTGGTGTTATTGTATTCAATTCTCCAAGCCCAACCTTGTCCTGCTCAGTAAATTAATATGAGTGTCAGTCGTGGACTTGCAAAACTAGGACTAAGTCATGTGGTATACTCATCAATATAATATATTCATGTCCATCAATTTCCTACTTGTTTTCAAATCTTGACTCAAAACTTTCACTTTTCCTCCCCAACTGGCTGTTGTAGTGCTGGGTTTCCCACAGGGTTAGAGAAAGCTTTGTGTTTGCCATGACTACATGGGGAAATATGGTAAACCTCTGAAATAATCTACTCAGAAATCTTGCTTTCTGATTGTGGGCCCCACAGGGCCTTCCCTCCAATGTTCCCCTCCCACCCACTGGTTCTGGGGTCTTACTCAAACTGGGAGAACAGAGGTCTGAGCAATGGAACCCACTAGCTCTCTTCTTGTTTTCCTTCTCTGCTACCGTGAAACTTCATGGGTAAAGAATTCTGCCTACTTCCTGGCCTCTGATTTACCAGCTTGGCTTTTGTTTTGTTTAGTTTTGTCTCCTTCCCATCCTTCACTCTTTTGCAGGCTCATCCTGCATTTGTGAGCTCTCAATCCTATCTCCTTTTGTTTCCCCAAAGTCTCTGCTACATCAATTATTCCCTCTTTTTCTTAAATCTTCAATTACCCTTTGTGTAGACTGGCTCCTTCCACCTCTGGCTACAAACACACTTAGATCTCCTTCATCTTAGGAGAAAAACCTATCCTACAAAACCTTCTGTGTCTCCCTCAACTATTATCCCTTTTCAAATTCCCTCTGAAATAAATGCCTCTATTTCTTAACCTACACTTGACTCATCAACACGATTGGATTCTGCCACTGCCATGCCCCCACCCCACCTCTTTTCATAGAAATTGTTCTTGGAAAAGGCCAACAAAGATCAGCTCCTAATTGTTACATCAAATCACTTGCTTTCAGCTTCTTCAGACCTGGCCTCCCCGTGGTCTGACACCAATATTAGCTTTTCCTCTTGACACCCCGGTTTTCTGCTGGCTTACATTTGACTTCTTTGATACCCATTTTATCTTCACTGGCTCTTTTCCCTTTATCCTCTACTTAAATGTGGACACTCCCCTTGGAGGCCCCCACCCTGCTTCTCTCTCCATTCTATAGGCTTTCTCTGGACAGTTTTGCCTATGCTCATGACTTCAGCCATGTCTTCTCCACGGATGACTTTCAAGCCATATTTCCAGTCCTGACCTCATGCCCGAACTCTTCTCTAGTATTTTCAGTTGTGGTCTGGTATTTCACATTCAAGCTGTCAAAAACTAAACTTGTTATCCCCAAAATCTGGCATGGTGCGTGGCACAGACAGCCCTGCTGAAGCAGAAGAAGAGAGTTTCAGGCAGGTCAGAACATAGAGTTTTCAAACCAGGTCACATCTGCCTTCTCCCCTTTCCCAAGGAGACCTCAAAGTCTGGCAGACGCAAACTGGTAATTCCCATCCTGACTTATCTTAAAAACTTCTGCCCATTCTGTAATTACAGAAAACAGAGAAGATATGAATTCAAATTCGCGTATCTAATACGTGTATTGGCTGGCTTTGCAGTAGGACCAGAAGACCTTGAACTGCCTGACTTTTGGGCCAGCACAGAATTACTCTATGTTTCAGTATTAACTCTAGCTAGGTGCCTTAATCTTAACCTGTGTCTTCCCTGCAAAGAGATAATACACACATCCTGGAAATTTTCCTCTGCAATTCTGCTATGGATGTAGTGCAGATAGGTAGAACTGTGTGTTGAGGCTTGGCTCTGCTAATCTTTTGGTACAACATTTATTTTTCAAGTAATTTCGTGCAGGTTCATCACTCCTTCCAGTAGGACTGACAATTCGCCCATTACCCACGAGTTTGGGAGGCAGACAGGGTACTGTCAACAGATGGTATTATCTGTCTCAACAGATGAGAGCCCAGAGAGAAAAGTGGTAGAAAGGTGTCTTGGGGGTAAAGGCCATGGGGGGTCTCCCCAATCTCTTCTAAAATGCCAGTATGCCCATCATGGAGCTATCATCGCAGCTTGAGCTCATCCTCACATCTGGAGCTATTACCTACGTCTGTTACAAGTTAGCATTGGCAGTGGTTAGCTGATGTCATGTGAAGCATTTCATAGCTTCTTTGGTGGTAGAATGATACCTAAAAGAGACAGGGAGTCGTGGACCAATGAAAAGAAAATGAAGAATAGGAGGCATCGAGGGACCCAAAGAAAAACAAACCCTACTGCGCCATATTTCTTAGGGTCAGAAGAATCACCCCCCGATTCCTGACTCCTGCTTGTTGTGGTGACATAGATAGCCAAGGGAGCACCAGGAGATCTGAGTGTCATTGTTCACCTCGGGGACAACATGCTCTTTCATTTGATAAGAATGGTGCTTCAAATAATGGAAAATTTGAAAAATTCACCCTCTTTTTGGTTTTGCATAGCATCAGGTCTGATAATGATTGAAGTATATGTGGATCATATTGACATTAGACATTCTCATGGTTTTGTATTGGAAGCTGGTGCCCACATGGGTATGGTTCACCTAGGGAAGGAGGTGGGTATTGGAGTTGTTCTAAGAATGCAGAGCCCTCTCTGTCCTGATAGGAAAACAATTCAAATGAGGATAAACTATAGGATGACGGCCAACATAATTTCTTTCTGTCTTTAGTATTTTTATCTGGGCCCAAATTTGACGGTGTGCTTAAGGACACCCATGGAAAGCAGCTGTCCCACACAGGGGCATATGCATGCTGCTCTGCAGGGGCTGAGCTGAGACTGGAGGGGAGGCAAGCTCTACTCACGCGCTGGAGGGCTCCTCCTGTTGGGACGCCGCAGGGAGCCGCACGCAGTTCTCCTGCAGTGTGCCGGTCTGGAAGCTTTCAGGTCTTTTGGACTCGATGATTTATCTTACACTGACTCAGTCAATGCAGATGAGAAAGTCCCATGAGACAATAATGTCACCAAAATCTCTGTCCTCAGCTCTTATTGCTCTAATTGTATCTGCTCTGTAAGGCCTTGGAATTGACACAGCCCAATCAATAACACTACTCGCAAGTGAGGAACCGTTCTTGGTGACACTGCTGCAGTATTTCAGATTTACAGATATTTTCTCATCCAATTAAGAAGATGGAGAGCATTCAACCACTGCTGGTCAGAGACCTAGAATTCCTGTAACAAACTTCTGCCCTACCCAATTTGGCTGCAGAATTACTTTATAAGAAGAAATTTGGGCCTTGTCCCCTGACTTGAAGCCCAGTGTTTGAAATATGCAAAGGAACTGTAAGTAATACAGAGCAGAGTGTCCTTCCTCCTTGCTGGGAAGAGGTTCTCCCTGTCCAAGTTCTCCTAACAATGTTGCTTCTATCAGGGAAACAGTTGTTCATTGATGCTGTCTGTTAATATCATAGAGCTTCCATCTACAACCAGGGAGAGGTGATTATCAAAGGTGTGCCATCCCTCAGCACAGCCTAAAAGTTTTAGTGCATATATAGAAAACAATGCAGATTCCTGGATACAAACTCTCACAGCCCACTGCGGACAGAGCAGCCCCACGTCCTAGGTCAGGCATTGGGCTGTAGGTAGAGACTCCAACAGGCAGAGGGCAGAGGCAACTCACATACCCAGGGCTCAAAGGCAGTAATCATGAAAAATTGATTCTGCTAAGGAATAATCTGTATACAATTAAGTGCATAAATATTAAGTGTATAGCTTGATGAATTCCCTCCCTACACACACAAATCAAGTTATAAAATCCCACCTCCTTCCAGTAGACACCTCCTAAAGCTTACCCTTATTTTGACTCTTATTACCATAGATTAGTTTTGCCTGCTTTTAAATTCTTTTATATTTTGGCTTATTTTTTGGCTCAACATTATAAGATTCATTCATGATCCTGTGTATTGTATAAGCTTGTTCTTTATTGTCGCTGTTTAGTTATTCCATTGTATAAATACAGCAGATTATATTTACCTATTTTACTGTTGATGGGTGGTTTAATTATTTTCAATCTTGGCTTTCATGAAGAAACTGCTATGAATATTCTTATACCAGTTTTGTACACTGCCAAAACGTTTTCCAGTGTGTGCAATAATTTACATTTCTACCACCAATGGAGAAGAGATCCAGATGTTCTGCATTTTCACCATTACTTAGTATGTTCAGTCTTTTAAATTTGGGCCATTCTGGCAAGTGTGTAGAGGTATCTCATTGTGGTTTTAATTTGCATTTTCCTGATGAATATACACATCTTCCATTAAGCATCTTTTCATGTGCTTATTGGCCATTTGGATAGCTTTTCTATGAAGTACTTAAAGTATTTTGCTCATTTGGAAAAATCAGTTGCCTCAAAAGTGTTGTCTTTTCTAGATTCTCTCTTGTGGACACTGATGGTTATGCCTAATTGTAACCATCCAGTATTGAGGTCCAAAGGAGGCAAGCAGAGGCCAAGGGGAAATGGAGATTCCTAACATCAGATCTATCTGATGGGAAGGTACATTTTCCATGAAGCCTTCCCTAAACCCTCATACTCCATGTTCCTTTAAGTCTTAAAGTGCCTTGTATTCACTTCTATTTGCCCCCGATCACATTATATTGCAGTTGGTGTCATGCCAGTCTCTTCACTAGACCATGAACTTCTTGAGAACAAGAGTCTTCTCATCTAGGTGTCCTCAACAACCAACTCAGACCCTGGCACTGAGTTGGTGGATCAACTCATGGTCCACTTAGTCATGGCTCAAGAAATATGTACTAAGAAAATAAATGGATGGATGGATTTTAAGCATATATATGATATGACCAGACTTGCATTTTAAGAAGGTAACTCTGGCAGAAAGTAGAGAGAGAAGCTGGAGACCGCAAATCTTAAGTGGCAATTTCTACTACACTGGTTTAGACAGAAAATTCAGAGAAAATATGCTGAACAATCACAGAAAAATTCTGCATTTGTCTTTCTTCTATAGCCAAGGGATGCACAATCAAGCCCAAGGCAATGATGGTGTCAAATTTTGTTAACGAATTTACTGAATCTGATTCAGTGATAGATGACAATACAAGACAACAAAAAAATATGTCACACAGTCCTAGATGCCAATTGAATAGTACTGATAGTAAGTGCTAAGAGTTTAGAGGAGGTAGCGATTACTGTGAGGCACATTGATCAGGATTTTACTGGTAAGATTTTCCCCTAATATTAAGATGTTAACTCATATGCTTTTGATTTTTATTTATTTATTTATTAAAAAAATTTTTTTGAGATGGAGTCTTGCTCTGTTGCCCAGGCTGGAGTGCAGTGGCACGATCTCAGCTCACTGCAACCTCTGCTTCCTGGGTTCAAGTGATTCTCCTGCCTCAGCCTCCTGAGTAGCTGGGATTACAGGTGAGCGTCACCACCCATGGCTAATTTTTGTACTTTTAGTAGAAACGGAGTTTCACCATGTAGCCCAGGCTGGTCTTGAACTCCTGACCTCAGATGATCCACCTGCTTTGGCCTCCCAGAGTGCTGGGATTACAGGCATGAGCCACCGCACCTGGCCTTGAAATACTTAAAAAAAATTATGATGATGAAAATATTCTTGCAAATGTGCAATTAGGGTAAATTGAATGAGAAAATACAAAAATAATGAAACTTACCGTTTTGAATCTCTCAGGCCCAGAATCAGTACTGAGGAGGCAGACATAAGTGAAGGTATTGAAAGCTACAAGGGTCAGCCCCAATGAGCTCAGAATAGTGGCGTCTCCATAGGCCACCACAAGTTGCAGGCTCTTGGACAAGGATGAAGCCACCGATCCTTCATAGCAGGCCCTGCCTCTGCACTCATGCTGTGCTCTGCTCCAGCCAAGAAGATGCACTGCAGGCCTCTAACAAAACCGACGTCGGGCTTTCTGGGGATTTTATAGATGGGGGAATATATGGCTTAGAAATCCCTAGGTTAAATCTTTAGTTCAGAATTGACAAGAATCAACTCCACAAAGTCTTTTTTTAAAGGTAATTTTTAAAATTGCAGTGAGATATACATAACATAAAGTCAACCATTTTAACCACCTTTACAGGTCAGTGGCATTAAGTCCATTCACATTGCTGTGCAACCATCACCACCATCCATTCCCAGAACTTCTTCATCTTCCCCAAATGAAACTGTGTATCCACTAAACTACAACTTTGCATCCCTTCCTTCCTCAGCTCTTAGTAACTACTATTCTACTTTCCGTCTTTATGAATTTTACTACTGTAGGTACTTTGTGTAAGTGGAATCACACAGTGTTTGTGTTTTTTAACTGGCTTAATTCACTTGGAGTGATGTCCTCAAGGTTCATCCAGGTTGTAGCATGTGTCAGAATTATCTTCCTTTTTAAAGGCTGAATAATATTCCATTGTCCACATATACCACATATAATTTTGTAAAATTAATTGTGCCTACTTCTTTAAAGTGAATATGGGAATTTTTGTGTATTTTTACATATTATCATTAGAAGAAATAAAGTAGGGAGGAAAGAGAAGTAACATTTATTGAGAAACTACTATGGGTCTGGCACTGGGCAACATTCTTTAGAAAACATTACCATTTATGTCTCACAACAGCCCTGTGAAGTAGACATTATACGTTCAGGTGGGAAAGGTGGAGGGGTTTGTACCCGAGCTTATCTCTCTGCAAAACCCATTCATGGTTTCCCTGTGCACAGAGGCAAATTCCAGAGAAAGCTGACATTGTGCTATTTTGAAATGCATTAAGTTTATCTTTGGTTATATTCCTTATACTTTTACCATCTTCTCCTCACTTTTAATACCCTTTCCTCCACCCCCAGGTAATCCATCACGAGTCAGCTCTGGTTCTAGTATTATTAAAGAGGAATTGCTTTCTTTTATTGAAAAAGCACATAGCTGAATAAGGAAAACCATCTGACTATTTCAATAGATACTGAAAAGCATTTTAATTCTTCACCTTCATTATTTTAAAATTTAAAAAGTTCAAACACTTAGCAAACTGCATGATGATAAGCTCAAGTTCTTCATCTATGAATGAGAACTCAATCTCTCCAAGTCATAAACTTATCTTCTCTCTCTATTCAACCCAGTGCTTGATATTTATAAATTACATTGTCATTTATTTCCATCATGTTTTACAATCCTGCAAGGCACGTCAGTGATGGGAATACTTAATTATAGAGAAGAAAGCTTGTCTTTGGTGCCTGGGGGCTGGCACTGTAGACTAGATGTAAGAAAATCCACACTTGAATTCAGTTCTTGATAGAACAGCTAAGCCATAGGAACATTGCTGATGGATTGAGTAATTCACTTTTGATGTAGGAGTCTTCTGGCTGACTTGGGGTCTGTCATACAGCCTTGCCCTATGCTATTGTTTTTGTTAATTACTTGGACAAGAAGTCTGATAATGAGGCAATCAAATTTATATATCATATGTAGCTGGAAAGAATAACAAAAACAGGATCCCAAAATATTTTTATACTCTGGAAACATGGCCTGAATCTTAAAAATATTAAATACATAATAGCTCTAGTATTTGAATACAAACTACCAGTTATTTAAGCAGTGAGATAGTAGAAGTGAATTAGTCTGGATTCCTGGGATTGCCAGTGACAGAAACCTAATTTTCATTGTTTAAACACAAAAGAGGGGGTTTTGGCTATTGTAAGCAAATCCTGGGGGCCTCAGAACTTGAGTGCTTTTGGAAATCTCTCAATTTGTCTTGTTTCTGATTCTCCTTGTGCATTTTCAATTTCTCTACAAGGGAGGACCTCTGGCCTTTAACAACTCTTGAACTTATGTATTTCCAGTTTAGTCAACAAAAAGGAAAGAATTTTCTTGCCTCAGTCAGAAAAAAAGTTTCTTAGGAAGATTTTACTTGGCCTGGATTAAGTACCACTCTAGGCCAAATGGAATAGCCATGGAGGTTAGTATGTAAAAAGGAGTCACCTCCCATGTGAATCACATGGTTAGACAATTTTCTAAAATGAGAGGAGGCATTAGATGGAGCACCAACCACAAGAGAGATTTGGGTTGTTTGTTGACTCTAAAGATGGCAAGAGTTGAGGGCAATATGGAGTTGTAATAAAAACTAGACATTTGCCTTGATGGAACTAGAGAGTATCCAGAGTGAGGACATGATGGCTGTGTCTATTCCTCATTCTTTCGGTCATTCCTGGAGTATCGTATCTGGTTTTGGTCATAATGCTTGAAAACAAAACAAACAAATTAGAAATATGAGAGTTGCCAAAAAGGTGAAAAAAGTGCAAAATTTTATCATGAGCACAAAATGATGACAGATTAGGCATGTTTAACCCAGAGAAGAGGTTACATATGGAGACACGACAGGTGTCTATCATGTATTTGGGGGAGTTTTCTGTGGAAATAGGATTGAACTTGACTTATCCTACTTTAGTGGGTCAAGCTGGCTCCAATGCCACTTGTGACATGCCACCAGTAAGCCCTGGTGTGCCGAGGAGGACCAGGGCACTTATTAGCTGTGGCGTGGTTAGCATCTTGATTAATACGTCTCATGTGAACATGTGAGTATTTCATAAGATTGTGTTAAAGGTTCCAGGAGGTAAGGAATCAAATGCTGCTTATAGGATGCCTGCCATATTGTGGTGGCTCCATACATGGTAGCATTGACATTAGCAGAATTTGCATTCACATAAGGAAGTCAGTGTCAACAAATAAGGGGATCCAACCCCAAAAGAGAGTCTTTACAGATAGTGAGCTTGCTGTCACTGGAGGTGTTTAAGCAAATGCCTAAAAACCACTTTGTGGAATGCATTCAAACATTGCAATCTGGACTAGGTGGTTTTCAGGGTCCCATCTGAGTTAGAGCCAGTGATTCTAGATTCTTATCCATTTCTTAACTCAAACTATTTTTCAAATCCATATTCATAATTTATCTGTTTTTAAAAATTTAACAAGTAACAGTTTTAGTGATAATTATTGCATTTCTATATTTATAGATAACTGGCACATATGGAGGTGGAATAACACAATTTGATATTTTCTCATATGCCAGATTTTTTTAATAAATATAGAAAATCCTATAGTTATGAAAACTATTTGTTAAAATTAAATGTATATGCAACTGGGCATCTGTTCTGATATATCGGATCTCTCGAGAACTAGTTTTCCTGTTGCTATTGGATGGAACCCAGTATTAGCCCAGAGTTTGAGGGCCTTAAATTTCAGACTACCCAAATAAAACCTGAAAAAACTTTACTAATTTCTGAACATAATGCACTTCTACTCATTCTGGTTAAAATTAAACTATCTATAAAAATAGAAAAATATCTCCTCCCCTCTGAAAAGCAACAGTGGGTTTTTTTCTCCCTCAATGTTAAGAATTCCAAGTAGACTACACGGTACAATAAAAAGGCTACATTTTAGGGTCAACTAGATTTGAGCATAAATTCTGCCTCTCTCTCTCTTTCTACCTGTGTGGTCTTGGGCAAGTTGTTTAATATCTTTGAGCTTTCTTATCCCACCTATAAAAGGAAGAGAGTAATGTCCACCGTTTAGGTGTGTTGTGAGGGTAAAATAACATGAAATGCCCTGTGCACAGTAGACAGTTAAAAAAATACTGATTATCTCTTGGATACGTTTGAGACTGTACATTTTGGACATAACAAGGGGATTATATTGATGATGCTAGGAATAGCTCTTAAAGTAATATCTACCATTGACTGGGTGCTGCCTATGTGTTGGGTACCAGATTAAACATTTAAAATAATAATCTCCTTTAATCTTATCAATAGTTGCATGGGAAACATGGCAGCAAGACAGTTTTACAAGTAAGAAGTGACACTTACAGAAGTTAACTTCTCAAGATCCTATACTTTGCAAGTTGCAGAACTGGGTCTCCTACCCAGGACAGGTGGATTCAGGAGCCTTAGTTTTTAACTCTCACTCTACATTGCTTAGCTGATACTTTAAAAGAATCTTTCAAAGAATGAAAGCAATGTTAATGGTGTTTTATACTTAGTGTAGATGATGTTGTCATTTTCACTGGACTCAGGTGAGATGGTTTTTCTTTTATGTGGCTGAATTTTCATGACCTGCTAACTTTTTGTAGTTGCAACACCCACAGGTTTTGATGGGTAGAGCTATGACTGGGGACTCCTTGCATTCTATTTACTCTTCTCAGATTATTAACTTGCACGTGGCAATAGTCCAGGCAATATGATCTAGATCAAATTATGGATTAGTGAGTTTGATTTCTTGTCTCCCTTCACTTGGGGGAACTCCATTTTGGGTCTGTCATGCTCTCCATCTGCATCGGTGGTCAGGTCCAGCTGTTGCCCTTCCCATTAGCATGCCTGGGGACAGTCTCCTCACGCCATAGCAGAGCATCTGGTTCTTAATGCCTGGTGGCCTCTTGTGACCCTGAGAGCTTCCCGAGATGGTTGGAATACCCGTTCTTTCTGTTTAGAAGGACACAGCTCTTACCTTTCGCTGAATGTCAGTGTTTAATTTGCGAGCTTCCAATTTAGGCTTATTTTTGAGAATTCAAATCTCTTTTCAGGCAAATTAGGTTAAACTGTTTGCGATGTGGGAGCTACTTGACCTTGAATCATTTTCTTTTTCCTTTTTGAAAGAGAGATAACAAAGGCTTTGGCAGATGAGATTTAACATGCTTTGGAGAAAATAGACAGAGCTTATGAGCATAAACATATAGTTCAGGGAGCCAGTAAATAAGCCAGAGACCAAGGATGTCATCTTCCGAAGGGAAACAATCCATACCTTTCTTGATGATTATATCTAGTGCCATACAAATTCTGTACCATGTACTTTATTTTTTAATGGTTTCCCATACAAAGATTCTAAACAGATTTATTTAATCTATTTAACAGATTCTAAACAAAATTTAGGTAGACAATATTAAAAATATTAACAGAAATTCAAGAATATCAAGTCTAAGATTTTATTTAAATACAATAGAACATATTTTCTTTTTCAGGTCAATAAAAGTTTTCCATATACCCATAAAGAAGAAGCAGCTCTTAGGGTACAGTGTTCCCTTATGTCTGATGTCTCCAGATGGTCTGTAAAGAGAGTCACTTGGCATTTCATTCCTAAACAAATTGTAGACCCATTGCAAGAGGACAAAGAGACTCAGTTGAAAAGGCATGTGTGATTTGACAATTATCTAGGGCAGTGGGTCTCAAATTTAACACATATCAAATCCCCTGGAAGATTTATTAAAACAGATTGCTGAACCCACACTCTAAGTCTCAGACACAGTTAAGTCTGGGGTGTTACCCAAGAATTTGCATTTCTAATACGTTCCCAGCTGAGGCGGATACTTTCAGTCTCAGATCCTTGATCTACAGCAGAGCTGTCCACTAGAAACATAACATGTGCACAGAGGTAATTTTAAATTTTCTAGTAGCCTCATAAGGAAGTGAAGAGGAATAATTCATATTAATTATAATAATACATTTTCTTTAACCTAAAATATATGAAATATTATCATTTCAACAGTCATTATAAAAATTATTAATGAGGTATTTTACATTTTTTTTATATTAAGTGTTTGAAATCCGGAGCATATTTTACACTTGTGGTACAGTCTAGTGTGTGACAATTAAGACAATTAAGTCCCACTCCAAGCGCTTCATGGCCATGCATGGCTACCAGCGACTGTATTAGAAAGTGGGGAACAAATATTCTAACAAATTACATTGCAGAGAAAGGGCTTAGAGATTTTGTCAGCAGGTCTCAACCTCGGCGGCACATCAGAATCACTTGGGAGACTTAAAACATAACCAGTGCCGACCAGGCGCGGTGGCTAACGCCTGTAACCCCAGCACTTTGGGAGGCCGAGGCGGGTGGATCATGAGGTCAAGAGATGGAGACCATCCTGGCTAACATGGTGAAACCCCGTCTCTACTAAAAATACAAAAAATTAGCCGGGTGTGGTGGTGGGCGCCTGTAGTCCCAGCTACTCAGGAGGCTGAGGAAGGAGAATGGCGTGAACCCGGGAGGTGGAGCTTGCAGTGAGCTGAGGTGGCGCCACTGCACTCCAGCCTGGGGACAGAGCCAGACTCTGTCACACACACACACACACACACACAAACACCCCACAAAAAACCATACCAGTGCCTAGGTCCCACTCCCAGAGAATCTTATTTAATCGGTCTGGAGTGGGGTGTGGCCAACAGTCTTTAAAAAAATCTTCCCAGCCAGTTATAAAGTGCAGCCAGTTTGAGAATCACTGGGGTAGACAAAAGCCCAGCTGAAGTAGGACCCACCTATATATGTGTAATCCACTTACACATGTGCCTTTGGTAAAGGGAGAAAATAAGGAATGCTAATACCAGTAAAATATCTACAACAGACATGTTCAAAGAGATTGCTTACTCCTTACCACCCTGGGAAACAAATACTGCTATTTTGCAGAAAGTGTAGTTGAAACTCAGAAAGATCAAGTTGGTCAGCCAACTTCAGCTGTGCTGCAACAAAGACACACAGTGACGTGCAGATAAAACAACTAATTTCAAGACCTGCTTTCTACAGTATCATCTGTCTGACTTGTTATTTAATTATCATTCAACTGTTTCTGCAACTAAAACTGTGGGTACACCTTCCCTTACCTATTGTTTAACTGAAGACAATCTCCTCACTTTTAGAGAAATACAGAAACATAAGGTCCATTAGTACAAAGCAAATACAGCCAGTGGCTTCTTCCCACAGAAGATCTAGATCATTTTCCAAATGTTTGGGGGTAGTGAAGAACAAGATGATGAAAACTGGCAGAATGTTTTCTCTTGTTAGTCTGTTTTAAAGGAAATTTCTTCTGGGCCATCATTTATATTTGATTCTTTCAGTTGAAAAAAATGTCCATTTGATATCTGAGAAACTTTTTTTAGCCCTGACTTTTTGCACTTTAAAGTTTATTTTCGTAGAACTTGCAAGCCAAGTTGTGCCAGGGAGCACAGGATAGTGGACGGCATGGTGTGCGGGTGGAATCTGACAGCCTGGCGGAAGAACAGATGGAGGCACCCAGATGCAGACCTCCCTGGCTCTCAGGGCCAGGGGCAGGAGGCCCTTGGCTCGCCAGGAGCTGCTGTTCCACATCCTCACATTGACCTACTATGAGCTTTCCGGAATTAAAATGTTTGTCTGAGGTCCTTGTAATTTTCTACCATGTGGAATGTAGTGTATTTAATATATGGCTTGAATTTTGTTTATTTATTTGTTCATTTGTTTATTTATTTTGGGAGACAGAGTCTTGGTGTGTAGTGGCACAATCTCGGCTCACTGCAACCTCCACCTCCCGGGTTCAAGCGATTCTCCTGCCTCAGCTACCCGAGTAGCTGGGATTACAGGCACCCACCACCACGCCTGGCTAATTTTTTTGTATTTTTAGTAAAGACGGGCTTTCTCCATGTTGGTCAGGCTGGTCTTGAACTCCTGACCTGAGGTGATCCACCCGCCTCAGCCTCCCAGAGTGCTGGGATTACAGGCATGAGCCACCACACCTGGCCTATGGCTTGAATTTCAAAACTCAAAGGCCATAAACCCCCTTTTTGGCTTCATCTTACTCTCTTTTCCTAAATAGTTTTAACTCTAGGATATGTCTTTTTGAAGCTAAGATTTATAATTCCACTCCAATATCTCACCTACTGTGTTTGTCATAGCTCACTTTTCATGCACTTCAAAATCACTAAACAAAGTAAGACTCTGGGTCTTTCATTGATCTGTCATGAATTTCTCCTATAACATTAATGATATAAGGAGATCTACCAGTTAAGCTAATTATTTATGTTTTTATGCTGTATAGGCCATGAGTGTAACCTTGGAATTCACTGCTGAGAGCCCTAGCCCCAAAGTATTTCCTTGGAAACTTCAACTTTTGAATGCCTGTATCTAAAAAATGTCCAATAAAACCCCTATTCAAATCTATGTCTCTAGTTCTTGATAATGTGGTGACTGTTGGTTTGAATAAAGACATTTTATCCATCCTTTATTCACTTATTAGCAAATGGTCTTCATTGTGAATCCAAATACATGATGGAGAGGAAGGCATTTTGAAGGATACTCGTATGCCCATTTAGACGATTTATACTAGATGCACTTCAAGAAAGAAGGAGAAGACTCCATATTGTAGAGAACTGGGAATAAAGTTGGATATTTAGGCATGGTTGAATTAGGTAGACCCATAGACTTTGGTAAAATAATTTGCTCCCAAGACTTTGCTCCTGATAAGAAAAGCGTGTTGTAATAATTTTCTCAGCAGGGAAGTTATGGAACTGATATTGAGTTGTTCATCAAAGGCTGCTTGGCCATGGTTGGGGGAAGGTGTTTTGGCTGCCCTCGACATGATTTTGTCCCACCACGAATCACCCCAAATAACAGATAAAAACAGAAGTCCCTTAAGTCTATTCCAGCTAGAGTAGAGTTTCCTTCCATATAATAGTATGCTAACTGTGATTCCTCCTGAGGTCTCTGTTTCATTCCATTGAGGCCTCAGAAGCTGAAGACGATATAATAGGTATCAAGTATCTCCCAGTATAAAGCTATGCATGAGACCCATCTGCTTCATGCTAGTGGGTTGTGATCCAGCCTTCCAAATAGAGGTGGGAGATGCTGATCATGAGGACCACTCAGAGACAGTGGTCGATATGCTGTACATTCTTCACCACCCCTGGCAGTGATGGGGACATGTGTCCTCTTCCCTAAAGCCAATTGAAGGAGAGACCTTCACAGGAACAAGTAGGGAGCTTGCCACATCTCTTGGAGTTTGGAGCACTCAAGGACTCTGCAAACGTGCCTGCTGGTGGAAGCTGGCTGAGAAAGAGAGGCCTGATTTCTCAATGAGAGGTACACTCTCAGCAGTAGGGCAGGGGCCCTGTCTCCAGACAAGACAAGGGCCCAACAGAAGATGCCAACCGGGAGCCATCTTAAAAGATGTCTTGCCTAACATGGCACCAGAAGGGGCCATTTGACCCCAAAAGATGAATGGACATTTTATTCACCATCAGGAAAATGTAAGTCCAGGAAACTATTTGAAAGGAATGTAATAGAAAATACAAAGTTTATTTCTATTTGCATAATACAGAATTGAACTTGTTTAATTAATAAAACAGCTATATAAAATGCAACTTCAAGTCACCCTCGAATAAAGATACAATAAAAATAAAAACATGGTTTATTATGTAAATCCTCTGGCTTCACCAGTATCAATTGTCCCTAAGCAGTTTTGGAGCTGTCACATTAATTGTGTTGTATTAGGAAGATTTGTCTAGTATGACAAATATGAGAGACAGGTCAGAAGAAAGAGAATAATGAATTTCTGCCTCTCTCTTGGCCTTCCCCTTCTCTCACCCTAAGATGTTCTTACATAAACCTCATATAATAATTCCCTGTCCACTTCCTTGCTGCCCTTATAAAAATTATTCTTTAGTTATCTGTTTTTGAGTTATCTCCTGAACTAGATCTTCAGTACAGAGAAGTCAGGGATTCATATTCCTATTTGTATTCGCAGCACCTAGGACAGCTCCTGGCCCACCGCATATGTTCTAGAAATACTCGTTACATGGTGAATGAGTCCCAGTTCTGTTGCTAGGTCTGAGAGGGTTGGGGCATTCTTTGATAGCTGACTTTATTTGGGCGGAAATTTTCTCAGTTGTAGAAGTATTGGTCTTAATTTCTAGGTTTCTTTCAAAGTACAAATCTCTGATACAGTAAGTATAAGAATAGAAGGATAAAGTAACAGAAAGCATCAAAGGTAATGCCAATGGTGGTAAGCTTGAAAGAATATGAGAAAATAGTAGAATCAACAGACAGAACTAATTTCAGTTAGCAGTGATAATTGGGACACATGAGAAGAACTTTTTTGAAACATGTTTATCTGAGATAAAGGAAATATATCCAATTAAAAACCCATCTGTATGTCAAGTTTAAGTTAGAAATTTGGTGGTTATCTTTACACAGTGATAGAAAGTAGCTAATAAAGTTGATTTCGAGGGAATAAAGCAAAGTATTAAAGAAAGAGCTTGAGAGTCTACTGAGAGTTGGTGGGTAGAAAATAAAGGCTCCTCCTTAAAAGCAAAAGACAAACGGGTGGGAAAGATTCAGAGAAACGCTGCCCCATACATAAGAATCTAAAGAAAAACATAATTCAAGGGATGTTTTGCAGAAAGATTTTGGTACTTACAGTTCACAGTAAGAAACTGAAGTTTAATTGGGATGGATCTACAAAGTATTCACCAGCAATAGATTAGCATGACCTCCTCTGCCACCACTATTCCACAAAGAGCTGTGAACACGTCTTTTTAAAATTTTTACTGTAATATGATGCACCCACAAGATGGAAAGTTCCAAACTAAATTGGAAAAGAATAAAATTATATTTTAACTTTTGTTATTATTGGGACAAAAACATGCTAATTATTTCAGGTAGATTTTGATGGATTATTCTCTGGACAGGACAAAAAGTGAAAAAGGGGCTAATAAATAAACTATTGTCCACACCCAGAGACACATTCATTCTTCTCCAAATAGCTATTTGATGTCATGTTGCCATGTAGATGGAACTAAGTCTGATATTTTAGAGAAGAACCTAAAACCATTTTCATTAGCATATGATGTGCTATGAGAGGACCCTGGAATATAAGCTGGAGTTCAGTCACACGGCATCAGCACCAATGAATGGGACTTAGGATGGGCTTCACCAGATAAACTAGCACAGGGGATGAGATGACCACAACATTTTTGAAGGAAAACTAGTGTGAGGAAGAAATCTTGTAGAGTAATCTTCAAATGCACTTGTTGGATATTCTAGAATGCGTTACTGTTTTATTTTAGACTCAGCTGTTGACATTCGTCAAAAGTGATGCCCACCAACTTTACAAGAACCAAAAGAAGTATGGATGGGAGAACACACCCCAATATTTCTTTTCCTTATATGTAGAATGGGACAAAGTGTATCCACAGGACCTTCAAGGCAGAGGGAGAAAAAGACGGCCTGTACTATCAAACCTCTTTTGTATATAGTAGGAACTGTAATACCCAGAAATACATGAACAGTTTGAAAATTGCTCAAAATGCTGGGTGTGCGTGAAAGCTGCGCTGTATCAAAGAAAGGATCCAAAGGACACATTTTCAAAAGGAAAAACTGTGAGCAAAGAGCACTATGGCCAAATCAACATGAAAACAGTCGCTGATATAATCGCTGCAAAAGGAACAAATGTTAAGCATTCTCCCTTCAGCTCAGTTGGCCTATTATACTTCTGAATACCGAGGCTTACAACGCCTCCCCCTCCCTTCCTCCAATTTCAGAAGTGTCAGACAGGAGACACAGTGCCAGCAAAAAACCTTCCACCGATCTCTTGTTAGCTAACTGCGTGTTTTGTTCGGTGGTTACATGTCTGCGCAGGCCGACATTGTGTCAGTCATAATTACCACCTGTTCACTCGCTCCCTTCAGGCCCCATCACCTCTGTGGCATTCAGCAGCCAGCAGCAGGAAGCAGTGTCGATTGCCCAGGAGCAGCGACTGTCAGGCTCTGGGTTTCAGGGTATAATTGCTGCCTGTGCACAAAAAGCCCTGGCCTTTTCCCTTCTGTCCCCTCCCGAATCGGGAGTGAAAAGACCCAGCTGCACGCTCTAACACTAACTCCTATTCTTCAGGCAGAGGCGATCAGAGGCACCTCAAATGTCATTTTCGTGCCATGAATCATATCTGAACTCTCACACAAACATGTCATTCTGTGAAAAAAAAAGTTCAATTTTTAAAAATGGTACAAACCGTCACTTCTTGCCCCTGCTGTTTAGTACTCCATGGCGCACAGTTGGCTTTTGTTTTTAATAGCATCGTTCTCTCGAGTTTTTGATTTGAGACTTTCATAAAAATGATATTTGAATTACATATTTGCATCTTTCCCCACACATTCTGATACCATATAAAATAAACAATGGATAACACTAGCTGACCTTAATTGAGCCCGTAGTACTTGACAGTTCATCATTTTAAACACTGTGCTAAGTAACTGATCCAATCTTCATGACTCCCCTAAGAGGTAGGGACTGTTGTTATGCCCTTTTGTGGATGTAAATATCAAGGCATGGACTTCTAAGTTTTACCAATTTTTTCTTAAAGGTGCCACTATCTTTTCTTGCCTCCAAAGCTTTGTCCATGCAGTGCCTATAATGCTAGCTAGCCCTTTCCTCCCTATCAAGCTATCTCCTGCATTTGCTGAAACTCATCTTAAATATTGGTTGCTAGAGAAACCTCTTCCTGACCTTGTCCCTAGGCTGAATTAGATACTCTAATGAACTTGGCTCATATCAGTTGGAAAATTCTTATTTATGCTACTGTAATTACGGGTGGTGTGTCTGTTATTTCCTTACAGGCCATGGCTATACGTTTCCACAATTAAATTAGTTCCCCGAGTCAACTGTTTTCTGACCCCAGGCTGTTTTAACATTTACAGTTGCCCCTTGGTATATGCAAGGGATTGATTCCAGGACCCCGTTATATACTAAAATTCTCACGTAAAGTCCCACAGTTGGCCCTGTGGAACCGATGTATACAAAAATCAGTTCTCCATATTGGTGGGTTTCACACCACTTGAATATTATATTTTCTATCCACATTTGTTTGAAAAAAATACTTTCATATAAGTGGATGCTCAAAGTTTAAGCCCCTGTTTTTCAAGGGTCGACTGTATTTATATAGTTATAAACAAGAAAAAACTGATGAAAACCATAGCATTTCCTTGCCATTGTTTTTTTTCCCTCAAATTTATCAAAACATTGGGTCTCCAGCTTTCTGTGGTTATCATGAAGTACCAGTCACAAACGTCTACTGCTGACATGACATTAGAAGATAAGACTACTTAAATTTTTAAAACTTCAGACTTACGCAAATAAGTGTCTGTAGGTTCAAAGCTGAAATGCTTCCATGTCAGAATTTCCCAGGATTCAGATTCTTTGCCTTCTAGTCATCTCAGGGAGGCAAGGATGGATTCATATCAGATGGATCAGTGATTCCCAAAGCTGGCTGACCACGGGAATCACCTGGAGAACTCTGAAAGAAATGCAGATTTCCTGGAATCCTACAATCAGGCTATTGGTGCAGAATGTTTGGAATTGAGACCCAGGAATATGCATTTTTTCAAGTTGCTCTAGTTAATTTTAACCATCAGCTAGTTTGGGAGCAGTGTTATAGGCCTCAAGGTGGCTTAAATTAGTTTGATTTAAGTAATGACTGAAAACGTGTAAGGACTATCTTCTGATGCATGGATGTGGGAACCTCAGAGAGAATATAAAAAGCAACTTACTGGATGAAAATATCAAGACATAGAATGGCTAAGTCCTCCAGGGTTTCCTTAACTGTGCCGTTGTCTTTGCTTGCCTCTAAAGCTTTGCCCATGTGGTGCCCATAATGCCAGTTAGCCTTTTCCTCCCTGTCAAGCTAACTCCTGCCTATGCTCAGACCCCATCTCAAATATCAGTTGTTTGAGAAACTGTAACTTGTTTCTGTACATCTGTAGGATGTAGCAAATGAACAGGAAATAGACATTTTTGTCTTTTAGGTCAAGGCTCACTTGTGTTTAAATAAAGGATCCTTATTTTCAGTGATCCATGCTGAAATACTTATACATGAAATGGTATAATAGAAGGACAGGGAAGTGGGCAGAATCATAAATGAAGTAAGAATGTCCAGGCGTTGATAATCATTGAAGCTGGGTGGTGGATAATTGGGGGTTTACCATGTTATTCAACTTTTGTTTATGTTCAAAATTTTCTCTGATTTAAAAGCTAGAAAATCAACATTCACACAAACTCTTCTCCAGAGGTTGAAAATCAGTGGAGTATCTTGTTAAGATTATTATAATCTTTTAATTTTATAGCACTGCCAATGAGCCATCCCTGCCATAAAAGAGTCAGCCAGAGATAACTGGTAACTTCCACCACGTAATTATTATCACCGTTTATTTCAGTGGAAACTGCTGCCTGTTTGGAGTTGGAACACTAAAAAAGAGAAATGAAGATCTGGATAACTCAAAGGATAATTATCCCTTTTGAATATTGACACACTTACATGTTTTTCCAGACGTAGATTTTGTGTAGGCGAAAGCTATTTGATTATAAAAGATCCGGTTTCTTCAAATTTTTAGAGGTAAAAGCTTCATTAATTAACATCAAGGAAAATGGAGCATCTGCTACTTTTTTTTTGTCAACAGATTTTAATAATATTGAGCACTGCTAATTGGATAGAACAGAAGTATAGCTCTTTGTATGTTAAATTAAGATGATTTCTTCTGCTATTTTTCCCCAAAATTTTATTTAAACTATGGCAACTCTTCAGAGTTTTCTTCTACCTTTTAAGTTACAGTGATTCTGAATGACTAAAGGGAGTCCTGTGGAGCTCCAGTGATCATTCCACCTCAGCCCTGGAAAGATGGTACATCATTCAGACCGACTATCACCAAAAGGGGGTCCTTTAGTGATTCAGGTAAAGGAGATCCATGTTCAAAAATGTTGTCATCATTGTGATAGTTACTGTGACCTGGAAGGAAAAGAAAGGCAGTGAGACCTGCTAACATTTTGGCTCAAGGATTTTCATGAATGCTTCTGAAGTCGGGCTATGAAACAGGGACATTTAACAGGCTAGAGGAGAAACTCCAAGTACATTGCTCATTAAAGACCAAATGAAATATTTGCTGAAATGGAAGTGATAGGAATGGCAGACAATGGATTCTTCTGCTTCTCTTTAAACACTGACTATTCTTCCTATGGAGAACTGGAGGCAAACTTTGGGCCCAATTTAACCTCAGCTCTAATTAATGAACTGAAATCAGAGGCACCGTTAAACTAATCAGAATGTATTTTGATGCATAAGGGGAAGAAGAGCGGTGCAATGGGAAGAAAGATGAAACTGGAGTCAAGTAGCTTGGGGGGCAAATAGGACTTCACTATTTTTTTGTTGTATGGTTTTGAATAAATGACTCAAGAAGAACCAGCTCAGCAGGAGCTGAGCATCAACTTCTCTGTGTGATGAGGAAAAGACTTATCATGTAGGGTTGTAGTGAGGGAAAATTTTATAACAGTTTTCAAGTTGTCTTTCTCCTCTGCCTTCTTGTGATATCAAAGAAAGGCTCCCAGACGTTCTTGGTTTTCAAACACTGGCATTCCCACTAAATCCCCTTGGGTGCTCTTGGTGCCAGTCCTGGGTCATGACAGGAGTCCACATTATATGTGAGGTCAGGCCAAGCCTCTCTAGGAGAGCTTCCTATCAGTGGAAAATTCATTTCTGAGAAATTACAGCCAAGAACATTACCAAGTCTTAAGCAAGTTATTAAAATCCTCAGTCTAAGTGACTTAATTTTCCTTCAATTCACTCACAGGTAATATACTAGACAAGGAAGCATCATCCCAATACAACACAACAGCTCTGATGTCCTTCCACCTCATATGAGGCCAGTTATCCCAAGAAACTATGGCTTAAGGCCATGATGCACAGTTATGCAAGTTGTGCACTGCACAACTCCAGAAGGTGCAGTCAATGTGAATGGTACTTCTAGGTGTCAGCACTGCACAGTCAGCTTGGTTGTATTCCGTGGCTCTGAATTTGCAATCTTTCTTGGGACAGAGAGTTCCCAGTGGCTTTTCAAGCACCTGAGGCTTCCCAATGCTGTGTCTCTCAAGAGGCTCCTTTCCTGCATGCACATCCTGGGGTGTTCTGCCCACCGTCTTTGACGTGCTGCCTTAGCCACAGAAAGGCCACAGTAACTCAAACCTGAGCCTCCTTCCTCCCATAGAAGCCAGTGCTTCCTCTTACCTGGTGGTTGGCAGAGTCCCCTTGGGAGTCCCAGCAAGAGAGACGTCTTGAATGGCACAGCCTAGCAAGCAGACTTGAAGCTGTTGTCTGTGCTTCTGCGCATCCTGCCTTCTGATTTTGATAACTGGGGTCCTCAGCACTGCACCACTGGCTCTCTCACTCAGTGATCCACTGCTTAAGCCCATGTGCACATCCCAAGACCCCAAACCTCTCTTTCCTGAAGCTGGTAGTATGTCACACTCTCGCCAACCTCAGTCATAAGATGCTACCTTTTTCCTTAAGGATTTTCTCCCAAATCTCCCAAAACATTTAATATCTTGTTCACAGGGACTTTAAAGTTTTCTTGATTTTTTCCCTTAAAGATAAAAGGTTTTGGGTTACATATCTTCCATAAAGTCTAAAGAATCTTCCCAATTCTCAATTCCTTAAAATGCAGTCACAAGCACACATACACACACACTCTTGCTCTACCCTTCATAGCCTCTAGGCTACAAAATTATAAAAAACAATACTGTTTTTGCTTTTGTTTGTTTAGTTTTATTTGGTCCTTGAACTTGCATCTTTATTTTAAGAGTTGTGGAAAATAGCACAATATTAAAATTCTGGTATAAATCATATACACCTTTATGCAAGATTTTAAAACAGTTGTCAATACTTTTGGAGCTTCTATTTTGTGTGAGATGCTTGTAGAGATGCAAGCATGTTTAAGTCTCTGATCTTAATGAGATTAGCATCTTTAGTATTAAGTATAATCTATGGAAATTTTCATCTCTTTACTTCTTCAATACAAAGATGACTTCCAGAATTTTCTCTTCTAGTGCTTCAGAATTTGGGGTCTGATGGGAAAAGAGAAGAATGATGTTGAGGTTGAAACAAGGGTGAAAGCAAGAACAAGCAAAGCAAAGAAATGATCATTTTGTAGTACTTCACAGCTAATAAGACACTTTTTAAATCAATTTACTCTTTGACCCCACAATAATATACCTTCTCTCTCTTTCACCTACTTGTTGGATGCCTACTGCATGCCAGGACCTTGGGTTCCAACTCAGGATTCGAACAGTCAGGTGGAAGAGACAAGAAAAGTAAACGATTCTAGTAATGTGTGATACATTACATGTTAGAGGTTAAAAACCAGGTCTTTAGAGAAAGTTGATCTGGCCCAATTCATCCTCAGCTCTGCTTAATGAATGGAAATCAGAGGCACTGTTAAACCAATCAGAATCAAGTTTACTGTATAAAAGGAAGCAGGACAGCACAATGGAAGGACCGAGGAAATTGGAATCAGGTAGCTTGAGGTTCAAATCTGAGTTTCACCATTTGCTGTGTGGCTTTAGGCAAATTACTTTGGGGTAGGAGTGGGCAAGGTAAAAGAACTGGTATAGGGCACACATCGGGAAATACGTGATGGAAGGTGAACCTTGAAAAGTGAGTAGTGGCTGGTCAGCAAAGGAAATGGGTGGAAAGACATGCCGGACACTCACTGCTCAAAGGCACAGAGTCAGGAAGGTGGGTTGGTCAGGGGTCTGCTGAGCAGAGAGCTTGGGCTGGTGGAGTTGGGCAGACACAAACAATGACAGAGGACCCCATAAACCACACTCAGAGATCTGGACAGGCCATTCAGGATCCCAGCAGGCATGGCACATCACCTTTACATTGTCTTAACGAATGAGAATGAATTAGGGTTGCAATGGAGGCAAAGGACCTATTGGGAGGCTGAAGAAGCTGCTGTGGCAAGAAATTATCAGAAGCTGAACTGCTTTGGGCACTGGCAATGAGTATGGAAAGGAAGGAGTTGAGTGTCACAGCCAGCAGCTAATGTGGGGCACACCAGCATGGGCAGGTGTTTTACACACGTATCTTATTTCATCCTCAAAGTTGAACAGATATAAAGAGAGACAGGTACACAGCAAAGTTGGGCAACATAATGCTTTGTGTGAATTAGGAGTGGGGCTCCTGAGGGTTAGCACATGGTCTGAGAGAGGATTACATCTTAATGGGTAAAACCTCACTCCTTCCTATGGGCAGCCATGCCAGGTCACAAGGCTCAGCAAGCAGAGGATATTGTCTCCCCCTTTCCCCTTCGGCTGAGTCCCTCTGTGTATGCCAAATGTATCAATCCGTTTCCACACTGCTGTAAAGAAATACTGGAGACTGGGTAGTTTATAAAGGAAAGATGTTTAGTTGACTCACAGTCCTGTGTGGCTGGAGGCCTCAGGAAACTTACAATTGTGGCAATATGCAAAGGGAAACAGGTACCTCTTCACAAGGTGGCAGGAGAGAGAAGGGGAAAAGCCCAGGGGAAGCTGCCATTTAAAAAACAGTCAGATCTCATGAGAACTCCTTCACTATCACAAGAATAGCATGGGGGAAACTGCCTTTATGATCTAATCACCTCCCACAAGGTCTCTCCCTCAACACTTGAAGATTACAATTCCAGATGAGATTTGGGTGGGGACACAAAGCCTAACCATATCACCAAATTATACTTTGTGTGTGACAACCTGCCAAATGAAGACCTCAAGACCCAGAAATGTTCATGGATTAGTGTGTCTCAGTTCATGGCTACTGAGAGAAAAGCCAGGATTTACATCTCGGTCGTTGTCTACCTCCAAAGCCTATGTTTGTAATGAGTGTAGTTGACATCATTATACTGAGTTTTACAGATAAGGAAACTGAAGCTCCAAGGGTTTAACACAATTTTCCCATCACTGGAAATCAAGAGTGGTGGAAAGGGAAATGAAATTCCAAATGTCTGTCTCTAAATCTCACTCGCTTTACTAAAATCAAATTAACCTTAGTAATTTCAAGTGGCAAAAAATATGACAGAATCCAAGAAACTGTGGCCTAGTAATTCCAGGGTTTAACATGAATAAATTGCTTTAAAATTATGAACTGTATATCTCAGAATATGATTTTGAAGCAATTAAATTGTCATGACACTTCTTGTGGTCCTATTTTGAATGCTGAAAAAAATGCCTAGCTTGCAGATTTGGGATTTCTTTCCCCTTAGCATAACTGAGTAGCATTACCTATAAAACAGAGGGCAATTTTACATTATTACAAGTGTTATACTAAAATACACTTGGGTGCAATAAATACAGTAATATTTGTGAAAATGACCCCTGTTTTATGGAGATTTCCAATTGCCTGTGTTCCATAATTGTTTTTTCGGTGCATCTGAATAAACAGTTATGGGACATAGACAATTTCAAGAAGACCTTGTGCTGCTTTGAGGTGTGTTGACAACTAAATGTCCTGAACTCATGTGTCATCGGAGCCCCAGAATACACATAATAATGTTTATAATTCTAAAATCTAAAAACTCTTACATTCTTTCCAGATAATAATTGATAATTTATTTTTTTCCCCACAACCTCTCTAAGACAAACAATTCTCTCATATCCACTTTGCAATGAAACTGAGATTTGGAAAATCTGTGATTCACATACTGCTGTGATGATGGTGATGGGGCAATATGAAAAATACTTCTAGTGTGGTCTTTTGTAGATAAAAGAAATATGTAAATATGGGTTCCCTCTGTTACTTACCAGGAACTGGTGCAATAGGACTATGATGGTTCTGTCTTTACAGATGAGAAAATAGATGCTTCACCCATTCATTCGTCCATTCGATAAATGCATAGCGAGAGCTTGTTACTGCCAGGGACTGTTCAAATTGCTGAGAATACAACTGCTGACAAAAGGGGAAAAATGCCTCCCCTCAGGGAGATTCTGTTTTGGTTACTGGGTGAATTAATCTTCTCAAGCTGCCATAACAAAGTACCACACCCTGGGTGGCTTCCACTACAGAAATTGATTTTTTTCTTAGTTCTGGGGGCTGGAAGTCCAAGATCAAGGTGGTTTCTCCAAAGACACAGGGTTGGTTCCTCCTAAGACACAGAGTTCGTTCCCCCTGAGACCTCTCTCCTTGATATGAAAGTGACTGCCTTCTCGTGTCCTCATACGGCTTTTCTTTTCTGTGCATATCTCTTGCATCTCTCTATGTGTCTAAATATTATTTTCTTATAAGGACATCAGTCAGAATAGATTAGGGCTTACCTTAAGGGACTCATTTTAACTTAGTCATCTCTTTGAGGGCCCTATCTCCAAATAAAACCATAGTCTGAGTAATTGGAGTTTAGGGCCTCAATGTATAGATTTTGGGGGACACGGTTCAGCCCATAACACCTGTCTAAAGTTACACAGTTGGTAGATAGTCAGGTCAGGACTGACTGCTGCTTTTCTGACATATTCTCCAAACCTGGACCATGTCGCCTGCCCCCTGTCTACCAGATTAAGACCAGAAGCAGTCTGTTTCATCAAACTGCAGACTTATTTTTGAAGCAAATAAGTTGGGAAGCAAGGGGCTTGTGTGTACACATGTGTGTTTGTGTACTGTAATGACTAAACAACTTAATGCAAAGGATAAGTTTGTACTTCAGGGACTTGGATAACTTAGATAGTTTGCGTTAATTGATCTCTCAAAGTTGTGCTCCCGGAACTTTCCAATTCATTGCTCAGACCTCAACAATTATTCCTTCCCCTTCAGCTGTCAGCTTTCCAACATTTTGGTTTCTTCTATGGCTTTTTCCATGACTTCAAAATTCATGCCACTTAAAAGTAGTAGCTTCAACTATTCTTTAAACGAGAGCTTCTTTCTCTTTGACTTCAGGACTTTTTGCTTTGATAACTTCAAATGTCTCCCTTTCTACACCAAGCACTTAATGCTCACCAGTGGTTTTAGCTTTTCAAACACATTAATAATAATATATTTTGTATTTATCTTTTGTTTTATCAGCTTTAACGGTGCATTTCTGCCTGCTATCTTGGAATAAACAAGGCTATTAACTGAGTAATTTTTTAAATGTCATAAGAAGTCCTATTGCATTTTAGAAACACTTCTAAACACAAGCAGATCTGTACAACTAAAATCTTCATTCTGTGCTCTCAGTATACTGACTGTGAAATAAATAAAAGATAGCTTTTGCGTTTGGTAACCTTGAAGTCCTCAGGGTACTTTTACCTCTAAGACTGGGTAAGTGAGTGTTTTCAAGTGACTTAAGAAGACAAGGAGAGGGAGACAGTGTATAGGGAGTGAGCCTGGCTTCTATATGAAATAAGAACAGGACTTGAGGAGAGACGGAGCAAGATGGCCAAATAGGAACAGCTCCAGTCTCCAACTCCCAGCGTGAGCGACACAGAAGACCGGTGATTTCTGCATTTTCAACTGAGGTACCGGGGTCATCTCACTAGGGAGTGCTGGACAATCGGTGCTGGTCAGCTGCTGAAGCCCGACCAGCGAGAGCTGAAGCAGGGCGAGGCATTGCCTCACCTGGGAAGCACAAGGGGGAAGGGAATCTCTTTTCCAAGCCAGGGGAACTGAGACACACAACACCTGGAAAATCGGGTAACTCCCACCCCAATACTGTGCTTTTAGCAAACGGGCACACCAGGAGATTATACCCACCTCTGGCCGGGAGGGTCCCACGGCCACGGAGCCTCCCTCATTGCTAGCACAGCAGTCTGCGATCTAACCAAAACGGCAGCAGCAAGGCTGGGGGAGGGGTGCCTGCCATTGCTGAGGCTTAAGTAGGTAAACAAAGCCGCTGGGAAGCTCAAACTGGGAGGAGCTCACAGCAGCTCAAGGAAACCTACCTGTCTCTGTAGACTCCACCTCTGGGCACAGGGCACAGCTAAATGACAACAACAAAAAAAGCAGCAGAAACCTGCCCAGACGCAAACGACTCTGTCTGACAGTTTTGAAGAGAGCAGTGGATCTCCCAACACGGAGGTTGAGATCTGAGAACGGACAGACTGCCTGCTCAAGTGGGTCCCTGACCCCTGAGTAGCCTAAGTGGGAGACATCCCCCACTAGGGGCAGTCTGACACCCCACACCTCACAGGGTGGAGTACACCCCTGAGAGGAAGCTTCCAAAGGAAGAATCAGACAGGTACACTCGCTGTTCAGCAATATTCTATCTTCTGCAACCTCTGCTGCTGATACCCAGGCAAACAGGGTCTGGAGTGGACCTCAAGCAATCTCCAACAGAACTACAGCTGAGGGTCCTGACTATTAGAAGGAAAACTATCAAACAGGAAGAACACCTATACCAAAACCCCATCAGTACGTCACCATCATCAAAGACCAGAGGCAGATAAAACCACAAAGATGGGGAAAAAGCAGGGCAGAAAAGCTGGAAATTCAAAAAATAAGAGCACATCTCCCCCTGCAAAGGAGCGCAGCTCATCGCCAGCAACGGATCAAAGCTGGTCAGAGAATGACTTTGACGAGATGAGAGAAGAAGACTTCAGTCCATCAAACTTCTCAGAGCTAAAGGAGGAATTACGTACTCAGCGCAAAGAAACTAAAAATCTTGAAAAAAGAGTGGAAGAATTGATAGCTAGAATAATTAATGCAGAGAAGGTCATAAACGAAATGACAGAGATGAAAACCATGACACGAGAAATACATGACAAATGCACAAGCTTCAGTAACCGACTCGATCAACTGGAAGAAAGAGTATCAGCGATTGAGGATCAAATGAATGAAATGAAGCGAGAAGAGAAACCAAAAGAAAAAAGAAGAAAAAGAAATGACAAAGCCTGCAAGAAGTATGGGATTATGTAAAAAGACCAAATCTACGTCTGATTGGGGTGCCTGAAAGTGAGGGGGAAATGGAACCAAGTTGGAAAACACTCTTCAGGATATCATCCAGGAGAACTTCCCCAACCTAGTAGGGCAGGCCAACATTCAAATTCAGGAAATACAGAGAACACCACAAAGATACTCCTCCAGAGAGCAACTCCAAGACACATAATTGCCAGATTCACCAAAGTTGAAATGAAGGAAAAAATCTTAAGGGCAGCCAGAGAAAGGTCGGGTTACCCACAAAGGGAAGCCCATCAGACTAACAGCAGACCTCTCGGCAGAAACTCTACAAGCCAGAAGAGAGTGGGGGCCAATATTCAACGTTCTTAAAGAAAAGAATTTTCAACCCAGAATTTCATATCCAGCCAAACTAAGTTTCATAAGTGAAGGAGAAATAAAATCCTTTACAGATAAGCAAATGCTTAGAGATTATGTCACCACCAGGCCTGCCTTACAAGAGACCCTGAAGGAAGCCCCGAATATGGAAAGGAACAACCGGTACCAGCCATTGCAAAAACATGCCAAAATGTAAAGACCATCGAGGCTAGGAAGAACTGCATCAACTAACGAGAAAAAATAACCAGTTAATATCATGACAGGATCAAGTTCACACATAACAATTAACCTTAAATGTCAATGGACTAAATGCTCCATTAAAAGACACAGACTGGCAAACTGGATAAAGAGTCAAGAGCCATCAGTCTGCTGTATTCAGGAGACCCATCTCACATGCAGAGACATACATAGGCTCAAAATAACGGGATGGAGGAAGATCTACCAAGCAAATGGAGAACAAAAAAAAGCAGGGGTTGTAATCCAAGTCTCTGATAAAATAGACTTTAAACCATCAAAGATCAAAAGAGACAAAGAAGGCCATTACATAATGGTAAAGGGATCAATTCAACAGGAAGAGCTAACTATCCTAAATATATATGCACCCAATACGGGAGCACCCAAATTCATAAAGCAAGTCCTTAGAGACTTACAATAGACTTAGAGTCCCATACAATAATAATGGGAGACTTCAACACTCCACTGTCAATATTAGACAGATCAACGAGACAGAAAGTTAACAAGGATATCCAGGAATTGAACTCATCTCTGCACCAAGCGGACCTAATAGACATCTATAGAACTCTCCACCCCAAATCAACAGAATATACATTCTTCTCAGCACCACATCGCACTTATTCCAAAATTGACCACATAATGGAAGTAAAGCACTCCTTAGCAAATGTAAAAGAACAGAAATTATAACAAACTGTCTCTCAGACCACAGTGCAATCAAACTAGAACTCAGGAATAAGAAACTCAATCAAAACCACTCAGTTACATGGAAACTGAACAACCTGCTCCTGAATGACTCCTGGGTACATAACGAAATGAAGGCAGAAATCAAGATGTTCTTTGAAACCAATGAGAACAAAGATACAACATACCAGAATCTCTGGGACACATTTAAAGCAGTGTGTAGAGGGAAATTTATAACACTAAATGCCCACAAGAGAAAGCTGGAAAGATCTAAAATGGACACTCTAACATCACAATTAAAAGAACTGGAGAAGCAAGAGCAAACACATTCAAAAGCTAAAAGAAGGCAAGAAATAACTAAGATCAGAGCAGAATTGAAGGAGATAGAGACACAAAAAACCCTCCAAAAAATCAATGAATCTAGGAGTTGGTTTTTTGAAAAGATCAACAAAATTGACAGACTGCTAGCAAGACTAATAAAGAAGAAAAGAGAGAAGAATCAAATAGATGCAATAAAAAATGATAAAGGGGATATCACCACCCACCCCACAGAAATACAAACTACCAGCGGAGAATACTATAAACACCTCTACGCAAATCAACTAGGAAATCTAGAAGAAATGGATAATTTCGTGGACACTTACACTCTTCCAAGACTAAACCAGGAAGAAGTTGAATCCCTGAATAGACCAATAGCAGGCTCTGAAATTGAGGCAATAATTAATAGCCTACCAACCAAAAAAAGTCCAGGACCAGATGGATTCACAGCTGAATTCTACCAGAGGTACAAGAGGAGCTGGTACCATTCCTTCTGAAACTATTCCAATCAATAGAAAAAGAGGGAATCCTCCCTAACTCATTTTATGAGGCCAACATCATCCTGATACCAAAGCCTGGCAGAGACACAACAAAAAAAGAAAATTTTAGACCAATATCTCTGATGAACATCGATGCAAAAATCCTCATAAAATACTGGCAAACCGGATTCAGCAGCACATCAAAAAGCTTATCCACCATGATCAAGTGGCTTCATCCCTGGAATGCAAGGCTGGTTCAACATTCGCAAATCAATAAATGTAATCCAGCATATAAACAGAACCAAAGACAAGAACCACATGATTATCTCAATAGATGCAGAAAAGGCTTTTGACAAAATTCAACAGCCCTTCATGCTAAAACGCTCAATAAATTCGGTATTGATGGAACGTACCTCAAAGTAATAAGAGCTATTTATGACAAACCCACAGCCAATATCATACTGAATGGGCAAAAACTGGAAAAATTCCCTTTGAAAACTGGCACAAGACAGGGATGCCCTCTCTTACTGCTCCTAGTCAACATAGTGTTGGAAGTTCTGGCTAGGGCAATCAGGCAAGAGAAAGAAATCAAGAGTATCCAGTTAGGAAAAGAAGAAGTCAAATTGTCCCTGTTTGCAGATGACATGATTGTATATTTAGAAAACCCCATTGTCTCAGCCCAAAATCTCCTTAAGCTGATAAGCAACTTCAGCAAAGTCTCAGGATACAAAATTAATGTGCAAAAATCACAAGCATTCTTATACACCAGTAACAGACAAACAGAGAGCCAAATCAGGAATGAACTTCCATTCACAATTGCTTCAAAGAGAATCAAATACCTAGGAATCCAACTGACAAGGGATGTAAAGGACCTCTTCAAGGAGAACTACAAACCACTGCTCAGTGAAATCAAAGAGGACACAAACAAATGGAAGAACATACCATGCTCATGGATAGGAAGAATCAATATCATGAAAATGGCCATACTGCACAAGGTTATTTATAGATTCCAATGCCATCCCCATCAAGCTACCAATGAGTTTCTTCACAGAATTGGAAAAAAAACTGCTTTAAAGTTCATATGGAACCAAAAAAGAGCCCGCATTGCCAAGACAATCCTTAGTCAAAATAACAAAGCTGGAGACATCACGCTACCTGACTTCAAACTATACTACAAGGTACAGTAACCAAAACAGCATGGTACTGGTACTGGTACCAAAACAGAGATATAGACCAATGGAACAGAACAGAGTCCTCAGAAATAATACCACACATCTACAGCCATCTGATCTTTGACAAACCTGAGAGAAACAAGAATGGGGAAAGGATTCCCTATTCAATAATGGTGCTGGGAAAATTGGCTAGCCATAAGTAGAAAGCTGAAACTGGATCCTTTCCTTACTCCTTATATGAAAATTGATTCAAGATGGATTAGAGACTTAAATATTAGACCTAATACCATAAAACCCCTAGAAGAAAACCTAGGTAGTACCATTCAGGACATAGGCATGGGCAAGGACTTCATGTCTAAAACACCAAAAGCAATGGCAACAAAAGCCAAAATTGACAAATGGGATCTCATTAAACTAAAGAGCTTCTGCACAGCAAAAGAAACTACCATCAGAGTGAACAGGCAACCTACAGAATGGGAGAAAATTTTTGCAATCTACTCATCTGACAAAGGGCTAATATCCAGAACCTACAAAGAACTCAAACAAATTTACAAGAAAAAAACAAACAACCCCATCAAAAAGTGGGCAAAGGATATGAACAGACATTTCTCAAAAGAAGACATTTATACAGCCAACAGACACATGAAAAAATGCTCATCATCACTGGCCATCAGAGAAATGCACATCAAAACCACAATGAGATACCATCTCACACCAGTTAGAATGGCAATCATTAAAAAGTCAGGAAACAACAGGTGTTGGAGAGGATGTGGAGAAATAGGAACACTTTTACACTGTTGGTGGGATTGTAAACTAGTTCAACCATTATGGAAAACAGTATGGCAATTCCTCAAGGATCTAGAACTAGATGTACTATATGACCCAGCCATCCCACTACTGGGTATATACCCAAAGGATTATAAATCATGCTGCTGTAAAGACACTTGCACATGTATGTTTATTGTGGCACTATTCAGAATAGCAAAGACTTGGAATCAACCCAAATGTCCGTCAGTGACAGACTGGATTAAGAAAATGTGGCACATATACACCATGGAATATTATGCAGCCATAAAAAAGGATGAGTTTGCGTCCTTTGTAGGGACATGGATGCAGCTGGAAACCATCGTTCTTAGCAATAACAGAGAACCAAACACCGCATGTTCTCACTCATAGGTGGGAACTGAACAATGAGATCACTTGGACTCGGGAAGGGGAACATCATACATCGGGGCCTATCATGGGGAGGGGGGAGGGGGGAGGGATTGCATTGGGAGTTATACCTGATATAAATGATGAATTGATGGGTGCTGATGAGTTGATGGGTGCAGCACACCAACATGGCACAAGTATACATATGTAACAAACCTGCATGTTATGCACATGTACCCTAGAACTTAAAGTATAAAAAAAAAAAAAAGAACAGGACTTGAGATATTCAAAATGCAAATTAAGAGAAGGAAGCAAAAGTGAAGCAAGAAAGAAAAAAACAGAGAGGAATGACTTTATAATTTAAAATGTACTTAGTGTAGGATTTCAGTATCGTAATAGGAGCAGAGCCTCTATATTTTCTAATATATTCAGTGGCTACATGGTACTTTTCTTCTGGAAGGAGTGCAGATGACTTAGCTTGTGCTCTTTTCTTTACCACCTCTGCATGCAGTGCAGCCAGCCATCTCCAGGTCAGGGTAGACTAGAACTACCTGTTTTTTTTTTGGCATGGTCTCACTCTGTTGCCCAGGCTGGGGTGCAGTGGCACGATCTCAGCTCACGGTAGCCTCCACCTCCTGGGCTTAAGCAATTCTCCTGCCTCAGCTTCCTGAGTAGCTGGGATCATAGGCACACACCACCATGCCCCGCTAACTTTTGTATTTTTAGTAGAGATGGGGTTTCACCATGTTGGCCAGGCTGGTCTTGAATTCCTGACCTCAGGTGATCCACCTGCCTTGGCCTCCCAAAGTGCTGAGATTACAGGTGTGAGCCACGGTGCCCACCCTTAAACCACTATTTATTTAATAGAAAATAATTGGACACCTTCTTCAATGATGAACAGAAAGACACTTGGGATCCAATTGAAGAGTACAGGCAGCCATTCTGGCAAGTGAGTTCTGGCCTAACTGTTAACTAAATTTGCTGTAATAACAACAATTTTAAAAAGTCCTTGGTTCTGTTTTAATAGAAATGAAAATAGTATCCAGAGCATCCAGGGCTGTATTTCTTCTATAAATATGTACTTTCTTCATAGACCTAATCATTTTGAGGCTTGCAGTTTTTCAGGGCAAATAATTCTGTGCTGATCTATTTTTCATAGTATAAAAAAGTTCATGTTAGATACATATAGTGACCTTTAGCTGTCTAAATATTAAGCAGACACCAGAGTAACTTCCTGAGCTAAATAAGACTCGAATTTTATGAGAAAAGCAGGGGTCAGGTTTTTGTATTAAAGGCCAGATAGTTAGTAAATATTTCAGACTTTGTCAGTCATATGGTCTCTGTCTTTACTCATCTCTGTAGTCATAGCACAAAAGTAGCCTCAGACAACATGGACTGTTGACCCTCAGGCAACATGGAGCTAGAGCCACTGAACCCCCATGTAGTTGGAAATCCATATGTAACTTTTTACTCCCCCAAAACTTAATTACCAATAGCTACTGTTGACTGGGATCCTTGTTGATAACATGAAGTCAATAAATACATATTCTATATGTTGTAGGTATTATATACTGTATTTTTACAATAAAGTAAGTAGAGAAAAGGGAATATTATTATGAAAAATCATAAGGAAGAGAAAATATATTTACTATTCATTAAGTGGAAATGGATTATCATAAAGATCTTCACCCTCATCATTTTCACATTGAATAGGCTGAGGAGGAGGAGAAAGAGGTGGGGTTGGTCTGCTCTCTCCGGAATGGTGGATGTGGAAGAAAACTCACGTACAAGTGAATCCATGAAGTTCAAACCCGTGCTAATGATGGCTCAATGGTAAACGAATGGGTGATACGTTACTCCAACACAACCAATATTTATGAACCCTGAAATTTGAAGGGCACATACTTTTCCTGGGTCACAAAATATTATTCTTCTTTTGACTTTTTTGCAATCATTTAAAACAATGTAAAAAATAGTCTTGACTTGTGGGCTGCGTAAAAACAGGCTGTACACTTTTATTTGTTGACCTCTGAGATGAAAACTTGTGTGCCATTAGTACTTAAATTATGCTACGGAGGGATCTATGCCACATGATTAATTTAATTGGGGACATAAGGCAGTGATTTTTGCCTGAATATTAATATCACTGAAATATCTAGATAATTAAGTTGATGTGTTAACAGGACTTTGATTTTCTGCCACACATAGCCAAAACCTACAGAACTGCCTGATTCTCTTCTGTCCTAGTTCTATTTACTGTGTGGTAGGGACATAATTTGTTCTTTAAAATCTTTTCTACCATATTCCTCTCCCTATCCCTTCTTCCCACTAAAGGAGAATCTTTTCTAGCCTGGCTCCTGGATATTTTCCGATGATGAATTAGAAGAAAGATAAGGCCCTAGAAGCCCAGAGAGTGGAGGAAGGACAAAGCCAGAGAAGATAAGCTGATCTGCTTATAGATTGCCGGATATGAGAAACTGGGAAAATCATTATGCCTGGGACTCTGGAGTCCATTTGGGGTTTTAAGCTCGGAGAAGCTATGCAGAAGAGAAGTAGGGGAAGGAGGAAAGGAATTTGACAAGTGTTGTTGTGTATTATTAAATAGCTCTTTTTTGACGTTCTTCTAGAAACATAAGTAAAGATTAGTGCTCCCTGCGAAAGTTTATTTTTTGGTTGCTGGGCTATGGGTCTATGTTATGATTCCATACAGAAGCCAGGCCACGTGAAGTCGCAATTTATTATATAGCTGTCTAAAATATCAGAATAACATCACATGCACAAAGCAACATATTTTATTTGTATTTACTCTTTTCTAGATTACTTGGAATTACTAAATATTTCATAAACTTTGACAAAGAGTGCACAACATGCACTGGAGCTAGAGTTGCCAAAAAAAAAAAAAAAGGTTAATTGGCATTTTAGCTTTGGGCTTTGGTGGTAAGCATTGTTCAGTTTTCCTGAGAAGAAGGTTTGAGCATTTGTTTTGGTCCACAGGCACAATGGTTCAGCAATTTTAGTTGGATTTCTCATTTGAGTAATACGTTCTCTAATAGATCTAAAAAAAGCATTAAGAAAATAATTATTTTTAAAAGGCAAGTGTCATTTTATAAGTTAAGAGGTATCATTTATGTGTACAGACTCAGAAGAATTATAACACGGGATTCTTATTCACTGAAGGCTTATTGTCTACTTAGTTCATATAACTAAGAAAAGAAAGAAAAGACAGAAAAGAATGAGGGCAACATAGCATCCTATGTCACAAATATAAATATCTGGAGATATATAAGATATGGTAAATTCTTTCAAGCAGCTATCAAAACTTCCATTAGAAATTTTAGTTGAAATGTAGCTAAACAATAAAAATCTTTGGAATGAATGAATAAAGGCAAAAACCTCTCTTCACTTTATGTTCAGTCTGAAGCTAGGGTTAGGATTCACCCAGAAAATACAGCTGCTCTTGCAAAGAGATTTGGTTTCTTCCTTACAGGCTTCCTGACTGACACCTTCCACATACTTGCGAACTATGACTTGGTCATAGCACAGAAATAACTCTTCCAATGCAATTACATTTTAAAATAATTTAATAACTCAAGGACGACATCTAAAGAAATGAAATTGATTTGCTTAGTTCTTCTAAACCTCAGGCAGCAATTGAATTATCACCAAGCTCCTTACCAGTAAGAACAAAGAATGGTTTTGAATTGTCAGAGATTTTGCAGATACGTGAAGCCTTGCTCCTCAAAGCTCTATTCATTGCTTACCATATTGGGAGGGAGGAAGATTTTGATTGATCTGGTCTATGATCACACTGGTATACAATGCTTGCTGAACCCAATTCAAATCCTGAGTGGTATCATTGTAGGTACAGTTGCCTATAATAGCAGAGCTAAGCTTAGGAATAACTCAGGTAAATAGCACCAGGCAGTACCATGTATTATTATTTACTGTTTGGGTATGCTGAGGTCTCAATTACTATATAAATCATGTGAAGCAAATTAATCTTGTGCTCATATGGGGAAAGTCTCATGTACACTACAGGAGGCTAGAAATGTGCTGAATGAATCATTTATATTCTGTTTACATTTTATTCTTTTTTTAAATAAAACTTTTAGGTTCAGGAATACATGTGCAGGTTTGTTATATAGGTAAATTCGTGTCATGGGGATTTGTTGTACAGGTTATTTCATGACCCAGATACTAAGCCTACTACCCAATAGATATTTTCTTCTGATCTTCTCTCTCCTCCCACCCTCTACCCTTAGGTAGGCCCCAATGTCTGTTGTTCCCTTCTTTGTGTCCACGAGTTACCATCATTAAGGCTCCCACTGATAAGTGAGAACATGTGGTATTTTGTTTTCTGTTCCTGTGTCAGTTTACTGAGGATAATGGCCTCCAGCTCCATCCATGTTCCTGCAAAAGACATGATCTCATTCTTTTTAATGGCGGCACAGTATTCCATGGTGTATATGTAGTACATTTTCTTTATCCAGTGATACGGTTTGGCTCTGTGTCCCCACTCAAATCTCATGTTCTAGCTCCCATAATTCCCATGTGTTGTGGGAGGGACCCAGTGGGAGATGATTGAATTATGGAGTGGGTCTTTCTCTTGCTGTTCTTGTGGTAGTGAATGGGTCTCAAGAGATCTGATGGTTTTAAAACATGGGAGTTGGCTGGGCACAGTGGCTCATGCCTGTAATCCCATCACTTTTGGAGGCCGAGTTGGGTGGATCATGAGGTCAGGAGTTCGAGACCAGCCTGACCAAGATGGTGAAACACCATCCCTACTACAAATAAAAAAAAAAAAAAAATTAGCGAGGCGTGGAGGTGCGCGCCTGTAATCCCAGCTACTCAGGAGGCTGAGGCAGGAGAATCGCTTGAATCTGGAAGGCAGAGGTTGCAATGAGCTGAGATCATGCCACCGCACTCCAACCTGGGCAACAGAGTGATATTCAGTCTCTCCCCCAGCCCTAGAAAAAAAAAGGAAAAAGAAAAAGAAAAGGAAGTTGCCTTGCACAAGATCTCTTTTCACCTGCTGCCATCCATGTAAGATGCGACTTGCCTTCCACCATGACTTTGAGGCCTCCCCAGCCATGTAGAACTGTAAGTCCAATAAACCTCTTTTAAAATTTTTTTTTTAATTGCCCAGTTTTGGGTATGTCTTTATTAGCAATGTGAAAACAAACTACTTCATTCAGTCTACTATTGATGGACATTTAGGTTGATTCTATGTCTTTGTTATTGTGAGGAGCAACAAACATATGCATGTATGTGTCTTTACAGTAGAATGATTTCCACTTCTTTGGGTATATACCCAATAATGTGATTGCTGGGTCGAGTAGTAGTTCTGTCTTCAGCTCTTTGAGGAGTTGCCACACTGTTTCTACAATGGTTGAACCAATTTACCTTCCCACCAACAGTATATATGCATTTCCATTTCTCTGCGACCTCCCCAGCATCTGTTATTTTTTGACTTTTTAATAATTGCCATTCTGACAATTATTACACAATGAGATACCATCACAATGAGATGGTATCTCATTGTGGTTTTGTTTTGCATTTCTCAAATGATCAGTAATGTTAAGCTTTTTTTCATATGCTTGTTGGCAGCGTTTAGGTTTTCATTTAAAAAGTGTCTGTCCATGTCCTTTGCCCACATTTTTTTTTAATGTTTAAGTTCTGGGGTACATGTGCAGGATGTGCAGGTTTGTTACACAGGTAAACATGTGTCATGGTGGTTTGCTACACCTATCAACCCATCACCTAGGTATTAAGCCCAGTATGCATTAGCTATTTTTCCTAATGCTCTTCCTCCCCCTACCCCATCCCTTGACAGGCCCCAGTGTGTGTGTTGTTCCTCTCCCTGTGTTCATGTGTTCTCATCGTTCAGCTTCCACTCACAAATGAGAACATGTGGTGTTTGGTTTTCTGTTCTTGTATTAATTTGCTGAGGATAATGGCTTCCAGCTCCATCCATGTCCCTGAAAAAGACATGATCTTTCATGGTATATATGTACCATGTTTTCTTTATGCAGTCTATCTTTGATGGGCATTTGGGTTGATTCCATTTGCTATTGTGAATAGTGCTGCAATGAACATGCATACATGTATCTTTATGATAGAATAATTTATATTCCTTTGGGTATATACCCAGTAAAGGGATTGCTGGGGCAAATGGTATTTCTGGTTGTAGATCTTCGAGGAATCACCACACCAACTTCCATAATGGTTGAACTCATTTACATTCCCACCAATAGTGTAAAAGTGATCCTATTTCTCTGCAACCTTGCCAGAATCTGTTGTTTTGTGACTTTTTAATAATCACCATTCAACTAGCATGAAATGGTATCTCACCGTGGTTTTGATTTGCATTTCTCTAATGATCAGTGATGTTTTAATGGGGTTGTCTGATTTTTTCTGATACATTTGTTTAAGTTCCTTATAGATGCTGAATATTAGACCTTTGTCAAATTCATTGTTTCCAAAACTTTCTCCCATTCTGTAGGTTGTCTATTTACTCTATTGGTAGTTTATTTTGCTGTGTAGACTCTCTTTAGTTTAATTATATCCCATTTGTCAATTTTTGTTTTTGTTGCAATTGCCTTTGGTGTCTTTGTCATTAAATCTTTGCCTGTTCTTATGTCCATAATCATATTGCCTAGGTTGTCTTCCAGGATTTCTATCGTGTTGGGTTTTACATTCAAGTCTTTAATCCATCTTGAGCTGATTTTTGTATATGGTGTTAAGGAAGGGGTCTAGTTTCAATCTTCTGCATATGGCTAGCCAGTTATCCCAGCATCATTTACTGAACAGTGAGTCTTTTACCCATTGCTTGTTTTTGTCAACTTTATCAAAGATCAGATGGTTGTAGGTGTGTGACATTATTTCTGAGCTGTCAACTCTGTTCCATTGGTCTAAGTGTCTGTTTTTGTACCAGGACCATGCTGTTTTGGTTACTGTATCCCTGTAGCACAGTTTGAAGTTGCGTAACGTGATACCATCTGCTTTGTTCTTTTTGCTTAGGATTGTCTTGGTTATTTGGGCATTGTTTTTTTGATTCCATGTAAGTTTTAAAATAGTTTTTTCTAGTTCTGTCAAGAATGACATTGATAATTTGATGGGACTAGCAGTGAACCTATAAATTGCTTAGGGCAGTATGGCCAGTTTAACGATATTGATTCTTCTAATCCATGAGCATGGAATGTTTTTCCATTTGTTTGTGTCATCTCAATTTCTTTGGGCAGGGTTTTGTAATTCTCATTGTAGAGATGTTTCGCTTCCCTGATTAGCTGTGGTCATAGGTATTTTATTCTTTTTGTGGCAATTGTAAATGGGATTACACTCCTGATTTGGCTGTTGGCTTGGCTGTTGTTGGTGTATAGGAATGTTAGTAATTTTTGTACATTGATTTTTGTATCTTGAAACTTTGCTGAAGTTGTTTACCAGCTCAAGGAGTTTTTGGGCAGAGACCATGGTGTTCGCTACATATAAAATCATATTGCTGCAAAAAAGGATATTTGGACTCCCTCTCTTCCTATCTGGATGCCCTTTATGTCTTTCTCTTGCCTAACTGCTCTGGGTGGTAAGAGAGGGCATCCTTGTGTTGTACAAGTTTTCAAGGGGAATGCTTCCAACTTTTCCCCATTCAGTATGATATTGGCTGTGTTTGTCATAGATGACTCTTACTTTGAGGTATGTTCTTTTATCGTGTCTCTGTGTCTAATGACATCTCTATTGAGATGATCATGTAGTTTTTGTTTTTAGTTCTATTTATGTGATGAAACATGTTTATTGATTTGTGTATGTTGAAGCATCCCAGCAATAAAGTCTATCTGATTGTGGTGGATTAGCTTTTTGATGTGCTGCTGGATTTGCTTTGCTAATATTTTGTTGAAGGTTTTAGCATCAGTGTTCATCAAGAATATTTGCCTAAAGTTTTCCTTTTCTTTTGGTGTGTCTCTGCCAGGTTTCAGTGTCAGGATGATGCTGGCCTCATAGAATGAGTTTGGGAGGAGTCCCTCCTCCTCAATATTTTGGAATAGTTTCAGTATAAATGGTACCAACTCTTCTTTGTACATCTGGTAAAATTTAGCTGTGAATCTGTCTAGTTCCAGGTGCTTTTTTTTTCGTTGGTAGGCTATTTATTACGGATTCAATTTCAGAGCTCGTTATTGGTCTGTTCAGGGATTCAATTTCTTCCTGGTTCAGTCTTGAAGATATGTTCAGGAATTTATTCATTTCTTTTAGATTTTTAAGTTTGTGTGCATAGATATGGTTATAGTATTCTCTGATGTTTATTTGTATTTCTGTGGAGTCAGTGGTAATATCCCCTTTGTCGTTTCTAATTGTGTTTATTTGGATCCTCTCTCTTTTCTTCTTTATTCGTCTAGCTAGCAGTCTATCTTCTTATCTTATTTTTTTTTTTTCAAAAAACCAGCTCCTACATTTATTGATCTTTTGAATGTTTTATTTTGGTCTCAACCTCCTTCAGTTCAGATATGATTTTTGTTGTTTTTTTTGCTTTCAGTTAGCTTTGGGTTGATTTGGTTGATTTCCTCTTGCTTCTCTAGTTCTTTTAGTTGTAATGTTAGATTGTTAGTATGATATCTTTCTAACTTTTTGATGTAGGCATTTAGTGCTATAAATTTTACTCTTAACATTGCCTTAGCTATGTCCTGGAGATTCTGGTATGTCGTATCTTTGTTCTCATTAGTTTCAAAGAACTTCTTGATCTCTGTCTTAATTTCATTATTAAGTATGGTAATACTCTTACCATAATTCAAGAGTATTATTCAGGAGCAGGTTGTTTAATTTCCATGTAATTGTACGGTTTTTTTTTTTTTTTTTTTTTTTTACATTTTACATTTTATTCTTTCCCCAGTTTTATTAAGGCATAGTTGACAAATTAGATATTTCAAGGTGTTAAAACATAATGATTTGATATCTATATGCATTGTGAAATTATTACCACAATAACAGTAACTAATATATCCATTACTATACTGAGTTTTGTGTGTGTGTGTGTGTGTGGTAAGGACACTTATGTACTATATTAACACATTTCAAGAAAACAATGCAGTATTATGGGCTATAGCTGTCATGCTGTGCATTAGATCCCTAGAATGTATTCATCTTATAACTAAAAGTTTGTACACTTTAACCAAAAACTCATTTTCCCCACCCCCAGCCCTGGCAACCACTGTTCTATTCTCCACTTTTAGGAGTTCAGCCTTTTTTTTTAAATTATTTTATTTTTTATTTTTTATTATACTTTAAGTTCTAGGGTACATGTGCATAACGTGCAGGTTTGTTACATATGTATACTGATGCCATGTTGGTGTGCTGCACCCATCAACTCGTCAGCACCCATCAATTCATCATTTATATCATGTATACCTCCCCAATGCAATCCCTCCCTCCTCCCCCCTCCCCATGATAGGCCCCAGTGTGTGATGTTCCCCTTCCCGAGTCCAAGTGATCTCATTGTTCAGTTCCCACCTATGAGTGAGAACATGCGGTGTTTGGTTTTCTGTTCATGTGATAGTTTGCTAAGAATGATGGTTTCAAGCTGCATCCATGTCCCTACAAAGGACGCAAACTCATCCTTTTTTATGGCTGCATAGTATTCCATGGTGTATATGTGCCACATTTTCTTAATCCAGTCTGTCACAGATGGACATTTGGGTTGATTCCAAGTCTTTGCTATTGTGAATAGTGCCGCAATAAACATATGTGTGCATGTGTCTTTGTAGTAGAATAATTTATAATCCTTTGGGTATATACCCAGTAGTGGGATGGCTGGGTCATATGGTACATTAGTTCTAGATCCTTGAGGAATTGCCATACTGTTTTCGATAATGGTTGAACTAGTTTACAATCCCACCAACAGTGTAAAAGTGTTCTATTCTCCACATCCTCTCCAACACCTATTGTTTCCTGACTTCTTAATGATTGCCAATCTAACTGGTGTGAGATGGTATCTCATTGTGGTTTTGATTTGCATTTCTCTGATGGCAGTGATGATGAGCATTTTTTCATGTGTCTGTTGGCTGTATGAATGTCTTCTTTTGAGAAATGTCTGTTCATATCCTTTGCCCACTTTTTGATGGGGTTGTTTTTTTTTTTTGTATATTTGTTTGAGTTCTTTGTAGATTCTGGATATTAGCCCTTGTCAGATGAGTAGGTTGCAAAAATTTTCTCCCATTCTGTAGGTTGCCTGTTCACTCTGATGGTAGTTTCTTTTGCTGTGCAGAAGCTCTTTAGTTTAATGAGATCCCATTTGTCAATTTTGGCTTTTCCTGCCGTTGCTTTTGGTGTTTTAGACATGAAGTCCTTGCCCATGCCTATGTCCTGAATGGTACTACCTAGATTTTCTTCTAGGGTTTTTATGGTATTAGGTCTAATATTTAAGTCTCTAATCCATCTTGAATTAATCTTCGTATAAGGGGTAAGGAAGGGATCGAGTTTCAGCTTTCTACTTATGGCTAGCCAATTTTCCCAGCACCATTTATTGAATAGGGAATCCTTTCCCCATTTCTTGTTTCTCTCAGGTTTGTCAAAGATCAGATGGCTGTAGATGTGTGGTATTATTTCTGAGGACTCTGTTCTGTTCCATTGGTCTATATCTGTTTTGGTACCAGTACCATGCTGTTTTGGTTACTGTAGCCTTGTAATATAGTTTGAAGTCAGGTAGCGTGACGCCTCCAGCTTTGTCCTTTTGACTTAGGATTGTCTTGGCAATGCGGGCTCTTTTTGGTTCCATATGAACTTTAAAGCAATTTTTTCCAATTCTGTGAAGAAAGTCATTGGTAGCTTGATGGGAATGGCATTGAATCTATAAATAACCTTGGGCAGTATGGCATTTTCACGATATTGATTCTTCCTATCCATGAGCATGGTATGTTCTTCCATTTGTTTGTGTCCTCTTTGATTTCACTGAGCAGTGGTTTGTAGTTTCCTTGAAGAGGTCCTTTACATCCCTTGTCAGTTGGATTCCTAGGTATTTGATTCTCTTTGAAGCAATTGTGAATGGAAGTTCATTCCTGATTTGGCTCTCTGTTTGTCTGTTACTGGTGTATAAGAATGCTTGTGATTTTTGCACATTAATTTTGTATCCTGAGACTTTGCTGAAGTTGCTTATCAGCTTAAGGAGATTTTGGCTGAGACAATGGGGTTTTCTAAATATACAATCATGTCATCTGCAAACAGGGACAATTTGACTTCTTTTTTCCTAACTGGATACCCTTGATTTCTTTCTCTTGCCTGATTGCCCTAGCCAGAACTTCCAACACTATGTTGACTAGGAGTGGTGAGAGAGGGCATCCCTGTCTTGTGCCAGTTTTCAAAGGGAATTTTTCCAGTTTTTGCCCATTCAGTATGATATTAGCTGTGGGTTTGCCATAAATAGCTCTTATTATTTTGAGGTACGTTCCATCAATACCGAATTTATTGAGCGCTTTTAGCATGAAGGGCTGTTGAATTTTGTCAAAAGCCTTTTCTGCATGTATTGAGATAATCATGTGGTTCTTGTCTTTGGTTCTGTTTATATGCTGGATTACGTTTATTGATTTGCAAATGTTGAACCAGCCTTGCATCCCAGGGATGAAGCCCACTTGATCACGGTGGATAAGCTTTTTGATGTGCTGCTGAATCCGGTTTGCCAGTATTTTATTGTGAATTTTTGCATCGATGTTCATCAAGGATATTGGCTAAAATTCTCTTTTTTTGTTGTGTCTCTGCCAGGCTTTGGTATCAGGATGATGCTGGCCTCATAAAATGAGTTAGGGAGCATTCCCTCTTTTTCTATTGATTGGAATAGTTTCAGAAGGAATGATACCAGCTCCTCCTTGTACCTCTGGTAGAATTCAGCTGTGAATCTATCTGGTCCTGGACTTTTTTTGGTGGATAGGCTATTAATTGTTGCCTCAATTTCAGAGCCTGCTATTGGTCTATTCAGGGATTCAACTTCTTCCTGGTTTAGTCTTGGGAGAGTGTAAGTGTCCAGGAAATTATCCATTTCTTCTAGATTTTCTAGTTGATTTGCGTAGAGGCGTTTATAGTATTCTCTGATGGTAGTTTGTATTTCTGTGGGGTTGGTGGTGATATCCCCTTTATCATTTTTTATTGCGTCTATTTGATTCCTCTCTCTTTTCTTCTTTATTAGTCTTGCTAGCAGTCTGTCAATTTTGTTGATCTTTTCAAAAACCAACTCCTGGATTCATTGATTTTTTGGAGGGTTTTTTCTGTCTCTATCTCCCAGTTCTGCTCTGATCTTAGTTATTTCTTGCCTTCTGCTAGCTTTTGAATGTGTTTGCTCTTGCCTCTCTAGTTCTTTTAATTGTGATGTTAGAGTGTCAATTTTAGATCTTTCCATCTTTCTCTTGTGAGCATTTAGTGCTATAAATTTCCCTCTACACACTGCTTTCAATGTGTCCCAGAGATTCTGGTATGTTGTATCTTTGTGTTCATTGGTTTCAAAGAACATCTTTATTTCTGCCTTCATTTCGTTATGTACCCAGTAGTCATTCAGGAGCAGGTTGTTCAGTTTCCATGTAGTTGAGCGGTTTTGATTGAGTTTCTTAGTCCTGAGTTCTAGTTTGATTGCACTGTGGTCTGAGAGACAGTTTGTTATAATTTCTGTTCTTGTACATTTGCTGAGGAGTGCTTTACTTCCAATTATGTGGTCCATTTTGGAATAAGTGTGATGTGGTGCTGAGAAGAATGTATATTCTGTTGATTTGGGGTGGAGAGTTCTATAGATGTCTATTAGGTCCGCTTGGTGCAGAGATGAGTTCAATTCCTGGATATCCTTGTTAACTTTCTGTCTTGTTGATCTGTCTAATGTTGACAGTGGAGTGTTGAAGTCTCCCGTTATTATTGTATGGGAGTCTAAGTCTCTTTGTTAGTCTCTAAGGACTTGCTTTATGAATCTGGGTGCTCCTGTATTGGGTGCATATATATTTAGGATAGTTAGCTCTTCCTGTTGAATTGATCCCTTTACCATTATGTAATGGCCTTCTTTGTCTCTTTTGATCTTTGATGGTTTAAAGTCTGTTTTATCAGAGACTAGGATTGCAACCCCTGCTTTTTTTTGTTCTCCATTTGCTTGGTAGATCTTCCTCCATCCTTTATTTTGAGCCTATGTATGTCTCTGCATGTGAGATGGGTCTCCTGAATACAGCAGACTGATGGGTCTTGACTCTTGATCCAGTTTGCCAGTCTGTGTCTTTTAATTGGAGCATTTAGTCCATTGACATTTAAGGTTAATATTGTTATGTGTGAACTTGATCCTGTCATTATGATATTAACTGGTTATTTTTCTCGTTAGTTGATGCAGTTTCTTCCTAGCCTCGATGGTCTTTACATTTTGGCATGTTTTTGCAATGGCTGGTACCGGTTGTTCCTTTCCATGTTTAGGGCTTCCTTCAGGGTCTCTTGTAAGGCAGGCCTGGTGGTGACAAATCTCTAAGCATTTGCTTATCTGTAAAGGATTTTATTTCTCCTTCACTTATGAAACTTAGTTTGGCTGGATATGAAATTCTGGGTTGAAAATTCTTTTCTTTAAGAACGTTGAATATTGGCCCCCACTCTTTTGGCTTGTAGAGTTTCTGCCGAGAGGTCTGCTGTTAGTCTGATGAGCTTCCTTTTGTGGGTAACCCGATCTTTCTCTCTGGCTGCCCTTAAGATTCTTTCCTTCATTTCAACTTTGGTGAATCTGGCAATTATGTGTCTTGGAGTTGCTCTTCTGGAGGAGTATCTTTGTGGTGTTCTCTGTATTTCCTGAATTTGAATGTTGGCCTGCCCTACTAGGTTGGGGAAGTTCTCCTGGATGATATCCTGAAGAGTGTTTTCCAACTTGGTTCCATTTTCCCCCTCACTTTCAGGCACCCCAATCAGACGTAGATTGGTCTTTTTACATAATCCCATACTTCTTGCAGGCTTTGTTCATTTCTTTTTCTTCTTTTTTCTTTTGGTTTCTCTTCTCGCTTCATTTCATTCATTTGATCCTCGATCGCTGATACTCTTTCTTCCAGTTGATCGAGTCAGTTACTGAAGCTTGTGCATTTGTCACGTATTTCTTGTGTCATGGTTTTCATCTCTGTCATTTCATTTATGACCTTTTCTGCAGTAATTAGTCTAGCTGTCAATTCTTCCACTCTTTTTTCAAGATTTTTAGTTTCTTTGCGCTGGGTACGTAATTCCTCCTTTAGCTCTGAGAAGTTTGATGGACTGAAGTCTTCTTCTCTCATCTCGTCAAAGTCATTCTCTGACCAGCTTTGATCCGTTGCTGGCGATGTGCTGCGCTCCTTTGCAGGGGGAGATGTGCTCTTATTTTTTGTGTTTCCAGCTTTTCTGCCCTGCTTTTTCCCCATCTTTGTGGTTTTATCTGCCTCTGGTCTTTGATGATGGTGACGTACTGATGGGGTTTTGGTATAGGTGTTCTTCCTGTTTGATAGTTTTCCTTCTGACAGTCAGGACCCTCAGCTATAGGTCTGTTGGAGATTGCTTGAGGTCCACTCCCGACCCTGTTTGCCTGGGTATCAGCAGCAGAGGTTGCAGAAGATAGAATATTGCTGAACAGCGAGTTGTACCTGTCTGATTCTTCCTTTGGAAGCTTCCTCTCAGGGGTGTACTCCACCCTGCGAGGTGTGTGGTGTCAGACTGCCCCTAGTGGGCGATATCTACCAGCTAGGCTACTCAGGGGTCAGGGACCCACCTGAGCAGGCAGTCTGTCCATTCTCAGATCTCAACCTCTGCATTGGGAGATCCCCGGCTCTCCCCAAAGCTGTCAGACAGAGTTGTTCGCGTCTGCACAGGCCCCCGCTGCTTCCCCTGTTGGTCTTCAGCTCAATTGTATGGTTTTGAGTGTTTTTTTTAATCATGATTTCCTATTTTATTGCACTGCGCTCTGAGAATGTGGTTAGTATGATTTTGGTTATTTTACATTTGCTTAGGATTGTTTTATATTTAATTGTGTGGTCAATTTTAGAATATGTGCCACATGGTGATGAGAAGAATGCATATTCTCTTGTTTTGGGGTGGGGAGATCTGTAGATGTCTATCAGGTTTGTTTGGTCCAGTGTTGAGTTCAGGTCCTAAATATCTTAGTTAATTTTCTGCCTTGATGATCTATCTAATACTGTCAGTGGAGTGTTGAGGTCCCCTACTATTATTGTGTGGGAGTCTAAGTTTCTTTGAAGTTACATAATGCCCTTCTTTGTCTTTTTTGTGATCTTTGTTGGTTTAAAGTCTATTTTGTCTGAAACTAAGATTGCACCCCTTGCTTTTTTTTATTTTCCATTTGCTTGGTTTATTTTTCTCCATCCCTTTATTTTGAGCCTATGAGTGTCATTGCATGTAAGATGGGGTTTCTTGAACAAAGCGTACCATTGAGTCTTGCTTGTTTATCCAGCTTGCCACTCTGTGCCTTTTAATTGGGGGTATTTAGCCTGTTTACAGTCAAAGTTAGTATTGACATGTGTCAATTTCATTCTGTGATTGTGTTGTTAGCTCATTCTTATGAAGGCTTATTTATGTGGTTGCTTTATAGTGTCAGTAATCTGTGTACTTAAGTGTTTTTGTAGTGGCTGGAAATGGTCTTTCCTTTTCATATTTAGTGCTTCTTTCAGGAGTTCTTGTAAGGTAGGTCTGGTGGTAATGAATTCCCTTAGCAATTTTACTATAAAAACGATCTTATGTCTCCTTTGCTTATGAAGCTTAGTTTGGCTGGATATGAAATTTTCGGTTGAAATTTCTTTCCTTTAAGAATGTTTAATATAGGCCCCCAATCTCTTCTGGTTTGTAAGGTTTCTACTAAAAGATCCAGTTAGTCTGATGGGCTTGCCTTTGTAGGTGACCTGCCCTTTCTCTCTAGCTGCCTTTAACATTTTTATTTCATTTCCGTCTCGGAGTCTTTGACAATTATTTAATTTCAGTCTTGGAGTATTTGATAAGTCTTGGGGATGATCTTCTTGTGGATTATTTTGCAGGGGTTCTCTGCACTTCCTGAATTTGAATGTTGGTAAATTTAAAGTACATAGCATGTCTTGAAATTCTTATGCTCATGTGTCTGAGGATGTTCCTTACCTGTGTCTTTTCTAGCTCCTTGAATGTCACCCACTGTTGAATAATTTGCATTCATAGGCCCAGAATTGAATAAATCATGGCAGAGAAAGGATTCCAATTTTCTTTCTGTAACTGGATCTTCGATCAATCTTAGTGCCAACAGATTTGGTACGCATACTCTGGAATTGCCGTGGATGTTCCTGTAGCCTGAAGCTTCACTTTGTTTTGTAACTTGGGCTTTTGTTTAGTTCCCTTGCCTAGAACCTGAGCTCGCTCCTGGAACTGGAAACTTGTTCTGAATTCACGCCTTTCTTGGTGGAACCCTGACACTTTGTGAGAGATGGTAGTGTACCATCTTTTAACACTGAAAAGAAAAGTCGACCTAAAATTCTATGCCCTGTGAAAATATCTTTTTCTTTCTTTTTTTTTTTTTTTAAAAAAAGCAAAATAGGGACAGTGTCACAGATGAAAAACCTGAAATAATTCACCACCTCCAGAACAATATAAAAAGTGTTGGCATGGTGCAGTGGCTCATGCCTGTAATCCCAGCACTTTGGGAGGCTGAGGCGGGCCGATCACGAGGTCAAGAGATTGAGATCATCTTGACCAATATGGTGAAACTCTGTCTCTACTAAAAATACAAAAAATTAGTCAGGCATGGTGGCACATACTTGTAGTCCCAGCTACTCAGGAAGCTGAGACAGGAGAATTGCTTGAACCTGGGAGGAGGAGGTTGCAGTGAGCTGAGATTGCACCACTGCACTCCAGCCTGGGCAACAGAGTGCGACTCCATCAAAAAAAAAAAAAAAAGTGTTAAAGGTAGTCTTTTAGTCAGAAAAATTATGCCTGATGGATATATGGATGGACACAAAAGAATGAAGAACACCAGAAATGGTAAGTACATGGGTAAATAGATAAGATTATTTACTTAGTCTTTAAAACTCTTTATAATTGAATGTTTAAACAATAATTATAGCAATCTCAATAACAGTAAAATGTTTGACAACATTAGTATCAAGGCCTTGATGGAAAAAAATGCAAGTATTGAAAGATTTTTAGACAACTCATGGAAAAGTATAATACCACTTTATCTAGATGGTGATAGGTTCAAAATGTATAGTATAAACTCTATAATCACCACTAAAATAATGTATATTTATTCCTAATAAGCCAACAAAGGAGATAAAATAAAATTGTAAAAATAATTAGTCCAAAAAAAGGAGAACAAGAAAGAGATGGAACATATAGAGACAAACAGCAAGATGATAGATTTAAGCATAATTAAAATAACATTAAATGTTAACAGTTTAAACACCACACAGATATTGTCAGATTGCATACAAAACAAGACCCAACTATGTGCTGCCTTCAAGAAACACTTTAAATATGAGGACAAAAATAGATTAAAAGTATAAGGATGGAAAATAAAATAAGCATTATAAATAATATAAAAGAATATAACAATCAAAGGAAATCTGGAGTTACTATTTTATTGTCAGACAAAGTATATTTCAGAGCAAAGACTACAACCACGGACAAAGAAGATCATTTCATAATAACAAAGGTGTCAATTTATTAAGAGAATATAAATGCTAAATGCACAAGCACCCAATAATAGAACTTCAGACTACATGTTCAAAAAGTGGTAGCACTACAAAGAAAAATAGACAAATTTATAACTATAGTAAGAAATTTCAGTACCACTCCCTTGATAACTGATAGAAGAAGTAGATAGAAAATCAGTAAGGACATAGAGGACTTCAATACAATTATCAATCAACCCTGCCTAATTGAACTCCACCCAATAGCAACATTATATTTATTATTTTCAAGTGCACACAGAACATTTATCAAGAGAGATCTTGTTTTGGGTCATAAAACAAGTTTCCATAAATTTAAAAGGATGCCAATAATAACACGTAGCAGATTTTTTGATCACAAATTAAATTAGAAACAAGTAATATAAACATTTCTAAAAGAAAATCCTCAAATATTTGGAAACAAAATAACACATTTAAAAATAGCTTATGGTTCAAATAAGAAATCAGGAGTAAAATTAGAAGGTGTTTTGATCTGAAAAAAAAAAAGAAAACATAACATGTCATTTGTATTTTTAGTAGAGATGGGGTTCCACCATGTCAGTCAGGATAGTGTCAATCTCCTGAGCTTGTGATCTGCCCACGTTGGCCTCCCAAACTGAATTCCATTGAATTTATGGAATTCAATTTATGGCTGCATTTATAGCAAAATTTATGGTGTTAAACACCTCTATTAGAAAAGAAAGATCTTAAATTAATAAGCTCAGCTTCCATCTTAAGAGGTGAGAGAAAGAACCACTACACATGTATTAGAATGGCTGAAATTAGAAGACTGACAATATCAATTTGGTGAGAATATGGAGGAACTGGAACTCTCAGGAACTCTGGTGAAAAGAGATAATGATGCAGCCACTATGGTTTCTTCAAACCTTAAGCACACACAATATGACCCAAAATTCTATTCCAAGATATTTACTTAAAAAGAAAGAAGCATGTATCCATAAAAAGACTTGTACAGAAATATTCATAACAACTTTGTTTGTAAACAACCTAAGCTATACACTGGTAAATGGGTACACAAATTGTGAAATATTAACATAGTGGAATGTTATTTCTCAATATAAACAATGAACTATTGATACACATAACAGTGGTGAATGTAAAAATAAATACGGAGCATGGAAAGAAGGACACATAGTTTATGATTATATTTATATGAAATTCTGGAAATAGTGTATTGATCTGCAGTAACAGGAAGCAGAACAGTGGTTTCCTGAGGAGATGAGGGGAATAGAGAAGGAAAGGATTACATAAGGGCATGATGAATATGCTCACTACTTTGGTTGTGATGATGATTTCATGGTCCTACATGTACATCAAAATGTATAACATTTTATACTTTAAATATGTGCAGTTTATTGTTTATTAATGGTACCTAATGCACCTACCGCTCTAAAAGTAATTCTACCACTGCAACATTTCTAAAATACCAATTGCAATGAAAATTTTTTATTAATCAAAAACTTAGAGAGTACTAAGTCTAAGTCTTAGTACTAAGGGCAGGAAATGAAAACAAATCTCACATGGTTGACTTCAGTGAGCTTTCAGTCTTAGAAAAAAACATGTGGAAGCAACTTCTTTGCAGCGCTTGGTAATCTGTAAAATACTGATTTTTCAGCATTAGCTCATTTAAGAGTCATTATTTTTATCTAGGGTATTAATTATTTCTCAAAGGGATACATATATAAAAATAAAATAAGGATTTGATCTTACATGCAATCTTGGGAGCAGCTTACGCTGTATATGTGTGACTTGTTTCTGTTTGGTGCAGGAGCTGGAAGTCCCTAGTTCATCTGTTCAGGAAGAGAAGTTGGCTACGGACATGCAATAGGCTGGACTGGAGGCTGAGATGGTCTCTTGCCCCCTCCAAGCCTATAACTTTGACGATACAGGTGTCCCTCACTATGGAGCTAAACATACATCTGGTTTGGAAGCTGAGCAAGCTGGAAGTCAGCCATATGCTGATCCACTAAGACAAAAAATAAGAGACCATGTACAAGTTGCATATACTGTCCTAAACTCTGTTCTGACCTGCTAAGAGTTAAAAGTAACATAGCTGCTGCCCCACTTCTGCCTTCCAAATCTTGTGTGAAATGTCTCTAGTGAATCAGAGAGGGAATTCTAGGGACATGAAATTCGCCTTAGCTATGTTGATGCAGCCAAATCACACACACATACACGTATATATATTTATATGTAAATACATGTATATTTATGTATGTGTGTACATATATGTAGTGTATATCAGACATGTAGTTACACATGTAATATTTTTGGAGAAACTGTGCTATTAAGAAAAACACATTCCTGTAATCCCAGCACTTTGGAAGGCCAACGCGGGCAGATCACAAGGTCAGGAGATTGAGACTATCCTGACTGACATGGTGGAAGCCCATCTCTACTAAAAATACAAAAAATTAGCCAGGCGTGGTGGCACGCATCTGTAGTTCCAGTTACCCAGGAGGCTGAGGCAGGAGAATTGCTTGAACCTGGTAGGTGGAGGTTGCAGTGAGCCGAGATCGTGCCACTGCACTCCAGCCTGGGCAACAGAGCGAGACTCCGTCTCAAAAAAAAAAAAAAGAAAAAGAAGAACATCCATAATTTAGCAGGTCCATTGTGCCATGCTCCGTGTTGATTGCTTTACATACATTAAAAATTTTTATCCTTAAATCATTCTACCAATAGATATTATTATCACCATTTCATAAATAAGGAAAATGAGGGTAGACAGGTTAAGTTACTTGTCCAAGATTACATGTGTGTAGGCTGTAGAGCAGGGCTGCAAACTCTAAAGCTTGTCCTCCTAACATGTGTTCTAAACCTACAAGCCAATTCAGTGAGCTGAAAATAAAAAAACAAAACTAAAAGAAATATATAAATAGTAAATTACCAGAACATATTTAAATAACCACTTACAGAATTTTTAAAACATGGCAATGTTAAACAAATTGAAAATCCTCTGAGATAAATAACTGCTCAAATCATATTTTAAAGATTTTAATCTCATCTGTGTAGGACTCTCTTTAATTTGCACTGAGTATACACATTCCTAAAATATATGCCAACAACATGCAAATGTTTACTGACTTCAGTTTACAAAAAAAAAAAAAGTGAGGAATGAGAATAGCCATGTGGATAAGAGACAGGCTGGTGGATGCAAGGGGAGGGAATTTGACAGAGGGAGAGAAAAACGGGCGAGAGATTGAAAGAGACTGAGACACAACATAGAGAAGAGGCCCCAAGCTCAGGGAGAGATATGCAAATGTTCATCGACTCTGTAATGAAAAATCTTCTTATTAAACTGTGCTTTATCTGGGAACAGTCTTCCTTTTAGGAACATATCCAAGCAGAGATAAAGGCGTCTTACTGTACTCATTAAACTGCGCATGGTTTGATGCAATCAGACTTGTATAATTTGCATATGGAGCAGTTTAATCTAGCTCATCCTGTCTTGCACCTATTGTTAATCATGCCTAGGCTTCTCCCATCCTTCCCCCCGCTCCGCCACTAAACCTTTGGTTCAAACAGATAAATGAATACACATAAGGACATCAGCATCTTTGTGACTGATCATCGACTTTGTACTTTCAGAATATCCCCTGATTTTTGGATTAAGTCTTTGTTGACACTCCATATGCTTTTGATAACATCCTTCTTTGCTGATTTAGAGAAGGCTGTATATAAGCAAATCAAGATGACAGAAAATCATTATGAGGATACATCATGGGCGTAAGTCTGTTTATCTTTAGCCATAAATAAGGAGATGGCTATTCTCACCTTATTTATTGGATGGGATCTGTTTTCAGCACAGTGTCTTTTGAGTAAGCATGCAAGGTTTTACTGTATAAGGAATCTTTTAAGAATATATGAAAAGCTTTGTAACTACTCCTTGGCTGTTAAGTAATATGCACTTATGAAGGTGATTGCAATTTAATATTCAGTGTGTTTGTCTTAATGAGGGTGAGAAAAACTATTCACAGCCTTTGATTCAGTCAGTAGTGTTGCTTCCCATTATTTATGGTAAGAAGCTAGGGTATGGGAAGTTGGAAAAGGAAAGCAGTACAAGGTTTTCCCTACTTCTTCTCTGCTTTGCCTTCATTCCCCAAATCCCAACAATGTTGTCTATGTATCCCTCATCCTTCCCATCACCCACACTCTTCCAGTGTCAAAGGAAGGAAGAGGAGGAATATAGTAAAGAAGATGGTAGAGACTTTTCTCTGAGATGAATTGCATCCATTATAAAAATGGTGGAGACCTAGCTTCTAGAAGATGTTTTCCTTTTTTTTATTACTATTATACTTTAAATTCTAGGGTGCATGTGCCCAACATGCAGGTTTGTTATATATGTATACATATGCCATGTTGGTTTGCTGCATCCATTAACTCATCATTTACATTAGGTATTTCTCTTAATGCTATCCATCCCCCTCTCCCCCTACCCTACAACAGGCCCCCATGTGCAATGTTCCCTGCCCTATGTCCAAGTGTTCTCATTGTTTAGTTCCCGCCTATGAGTGAGAACATGTTATTCCAAAATAAAATCCTGATTAAAAATAAAATTAAATAAAGTGGAATAAAAATAAATAATAATAATACTAATAAAAGAAATGGTGGAGACTAATTAGAGCATCAGTGAAAAAGGCTTAGTCACACTGTCCCTCCCATGGGATAGGATTACGTTGCTGCTTGAAAGTGAAGACGCTGCCCTCAAGAAGCATGGGAGGAAGTGTGAGAATATACAGTGATCCAATGCTTCATGATAGAGATGTGTTCTGAGAAGTGTGTCCTTAGGCAGTTTCATTGATATGCAAATATCACAGAGTGCACTTACACAGACCTAGATGGATAGCCTACTCCACTGTAGCCTGTGGCTCCTAGGCTGCAAACCTGGACAGCATGTTCCTGTACTGAATGCTGTAGGCAGCTGTAACACAATCGTAATCATGTATGTATCTGAACATATATAAACACAGAAAAGGTACTGTATGGTATAAAAGAAAAAATGGTACACCGGTATAGGGCATTTGCTATGAATGGAGGTTACAGGACGGGAGGTTGCTCTAAATGAGTCAGTGAGTGAGTGGCGAGTGAATATGAATGCCTCAGACATTATTGTACACTACTGTAGACTTAATAAACACTGTACACTATTTAGGTTACACTAAATTTATTTTAAAAATTACTTTCTCAATAATAAATTAACCATAGATTACTATAACTTTTTTACTTTATAACTTTTCAATTTATTTTAACTTTTTGATTCTTTTGTAATAAGATGTAAAACACAAACACATTGTACAGTTACACAAAATATTTTTTCTTTATATCTTTCTATAAACCTTTTTCTATTTTTAAAACATTTTATTTTATTTTTTACTTTTTCAGCTTTTTTTTTTTGTTAAAAACTAAGACACAGACACATGCATTAGCCTAGGTCTACACAGGGTCAGGATCATCCGTATCACTGTCTTCAAGTTCTCCTGTGTCTTGTCCCTCTGGAAGGTCTTCAGGGGCAGTGCCACACACGGAGCTGTCATCCCCTATGATCACAATGCCTTCTTCTAGATACCTCCTGAAGGGCGTACCTGAGGCTGTTCACAGTTAATTTTTTTTAATAAGTAGAAGGAGTACACCCTAAAATAACAATTAAGAGTGTAGTATAGTCAATCTATGAACCCATCACATAGCTGTTTATTATCATTATCACATATTGTATATTCTACACAAGTGTGCTAAACTTTTATACAACTGGCGGCACAGGAAGTTTGTTTGCACCAGCATCACCCCGAGCCCATGAGCAAGGCTTTGCACTATGACAGTTTGATGGCTACGATGCCACCAGGCCATAGGAATTTTTCAGTCCCAACATCATTTTATGGGACTACTGTGTAATATGTAGTCCATCACTGACTGAAATGTCATTATGTGGTACATGACTGTATCACAGAGGCAGGACTCTGAAACATAAAAAAGTGTCAGGCAAATAACATTTAAAGTGTTTAATTAAATCTTTATATGACTCTACATTGCTCTGTGTATACCAAGTTAAGTTATATTGGGTTAGAGATATTGCTTAAACTCACACTCAAACGGTAGATTAGAGGGCAACTGAGCTGTGGTAAACAGGGGTGAGCGCACATGTGGGCGAGCCCTCCTTTGGATAAGCAACTTGCCTAGACTTTGAAGCAGTAGGAAAAGAATAAGAAAAGATCAATTCCAGGCTTTGGGATATATTAGGTTGGTGCAAAAGTAATTGTGGTTTTTGCCACTCTTTTAATGGCAAAAGCCACAGTTACTTTTGCATAAGCTTAGATGGAGTCCTTGGTGTCAGGACAGAGTAGAGCAAAGAGTACATTCTTCTGAAGGGCAATGCTACTGGTCATCTTTTTCTTAGAAAGTGTGTGAATAAGTGAGTTTCTCTATCGCATTCACTGATTCACCATTTGCTTTCTTCTTTTTCCTCTGTACCTTTGGGATGTAGAACTAAATACAGGATACATCTAGAGCCTGAGGTTAAATACATTTGGGTGCCCAAATCTTATCATACATATTTGGTAAATAATATGATAACAACAACAATAGACATTTAACAGGCATATACCAAGTACCAAGCTAAAAGCTTTCATTGGATTATCTCATTTATTAGGTTGGTGCAAAAATAAGTGCAGTTTTTGCCATTGCTTCCAATGACAAAAACCACATAACTTTTATACTAACCTAATAGTAATATAATTTTCCTCAAACACTTAAGCAGTTGTTATTATCATGTCTATTTTTACATAGGATGTAACTGGCTTGTTCCTCCGCTTCCTGTAAGTACCTGACTTCCAGCTGAATAGACAAATGGATCAGTGAGTTTTCAGGAATGCAATTCTTAGTGTCTCCTCTGTGCCTACCTCTCTTTGCCACCTCTAACTACAGAAGCTGTGGGGGCAAGTCTTCTGTTTATGTGTTTCTGGTACACCTGGGCCAGACATGTAACCACATGAGCTCTTCCTATCAGTGCTGTCTCCTCAGAATTTGGTCAAACAATGCAAAAGCCTTTTGGGAGAAGAGATTCATTACAGCAGAGTTGCAGATTGGTCTGTGATCCAAATGGTCCAAATGCTAGGATTCCCTTGGCTCTTACCTGCTTTCCAACTCCAGGCGTTGTGATTTTCATTGATTCCAGGCACCCCAGGTATCCTTTTCCTTTTCTCTCTTCTTTTATAAGGCTCCTTTCCATCATAGCCAGGGAACAGCTGATACCTTGATTCTCCAGTCCAGGACACCAATTCATTCTCCAACCAAAAAGAGGCCCTCATTCTTAGGTCATGATTTGGTTATATGATTTTTTCATTTCTTTGCTGTCCCCATATAAATCTTCTCTATTAGTCAAGTTCCAGCTCAAATCTCAAATCCTCTCATGATGTCTTATTTACTTATTTCTTTTATTTTTTATTTTTTGAGACAGAATCTCACTCTGTCACCCAGGCTGGAGTATAGTGGCATGTTCTCAACTCATGGCAATCTCTGCCTCCGGGGTCCAAGCAATTCCCCTGCCTCAGCCTCCTAAGTAGCTGGGATTACAGGCGTGTGCCACCACACTCAGCTAATTTTTGTATTTTTAGTAGAGACGGGGTTTCATCATGTTGGCCAGGGTGGTCTTGAACTCCTGACCTCAGAAGATCTGCCCCCCTGGGTCTCCTAAAGTGCTGGGATTACACGCGTGAGCCACTGCGCCCGGCCTCATGATGCCTTTTTAACACTCTAGTTCACAAGAACTTTCTTTTACTATAATCTATTATACCCTAAGAAGAGACTAAACTGTTCAGCATCAATGCTCTGCCTCAGAGACTCTCCATTGCAGGCATTCTTAAGCTTAGGGATTCAGTTATTTATTCAACAGTATTTATTATGTGACAGAACTCTACTAGGTGCCAGTGACAAAGCAGGAAATGCACACTTTAAACATATATGTGTTTCCAAAGAGGAAGTAAAGTTGCCATGGGAAAATGTGATGGGAAGTCTAACCTCATCTGGGGCCATAGACGGGTCCATGAGATATGTAGAATTTCTGAAATGTGGTAAAGAATTGCATTTTTCTATAACAGACCTCTGTAACTGGCATTGGATTCTTAAGAGGTCCACAACCCCAAAAATGTTAAGAACTAAACTCTGAGTGCACATGCTTCTCTGTCTTTTCAATTAGTGAAATCTCTTTGAGTTACGGAACTGTCTGGTAATTCTCATCTGTGCCCAGATGACCTACTTCAACAGTGCTAAGTGTACAGTAGCTTCTCAATACATTCTTATCGATTACTGCAGAATTCTAAGAAATGAAAGCTTGACTCAAAATGTAGGTCGAGTTTCTCCTTCCAGTTGTATGTTTTTCTAAAACTCAAATTTAGTCATCATGTATGTTGTTCAAAATCACATTCTTCGGAACTGTATTGCCTGAGATAAAAGCCTGGCAGTGATAAACGAGGATGATTTTTAACATTTTGATCATAAGGTTAGCCTGAAAACTGCACTTTACAATGACGGCTGACCCTCTATTTGGGTGTCAGGCTGCTGCCCAGCGTCTTCTGCGATCCGTCCAAGATGCGTAGCAAGTACAAGTGTTTTAATTTCAGCATTGCCTCTGTAGGTAACCAGCCCTGCTCCTTCTGTCTGCGAGCAAGCTGGGGAGAATACAAAATGCCTTTTCTCATTCACAATGATTGCTATCAGGCCTCTGCGAGATCTGATTGAAAAACTGAGTCCTTCTGACCAGATTGGGAATCTGGAAATTAGCTTTTTATAGTTTCGAGAAGACTTGGAATGAAAGAAGATGTTAGGAGAACAAGTGGCCACCAGGTCAGAATCAATATTTATTGGCTTATTAAAGAAAGGGGGATGTTGGGAACAAGTGTCTCTCCATTTGTGTGGGCTTATATGTACCAACTGCTGCCTGCCTGTGAATCCCAACTGTTAGGGTCCAACGTTCTCATTTTTCTTACGTTCTCATTTTTCTTATATTTACAGTCTTTGACATTTCTCATTTAACATGCCTCAGGGCATGCATGTTAGCCATTCAGGTGTTAATACAGGAATTATGACACGAGAATTGATTTCTAGTTTTTGTTTCTTATCTCTCTTCAACTCTACCCTCCCCTGCATGCTTGTCTTTTCTCTCTTTCAGCATGAATCTCTTTGGGGGACACGCTAGCAGGATGTTAATCTTCAAAGACAGTCCTTCTCTGTGTTACAGGAGTCACAGATGAGCTCTTGAATCAGCCTCTTACTCTATTATGGCGCATGTAGGCACAGTAGGTTCTGATGAGAGTGGTTTTCCATGAGGTGTGAGGAGTCCCCGGAGAGTGCTCTTCCTACCCCATCTCTCTCCTTTTGTCTTTCCTTTCAACACCAATGAAAATCTCCTTCATTATTGCTGATACTAGAAACTTTCCCTGTAAGATTCCATCCTTTGGATCAAAGTGCTCTCTTGGGGAAAGAGGATGATATACTAAACCTTATATGAGTCCTAGCATACCTGAATACTTCATGCAATTCAAACATCCAGAATGACTTTTATTGAGCAGCTAGTCTGACCTGACACTGTGCTACATCCTTTATGTAAATCCAAGCTCATCATTTTTTTCAAAAACCTTAAATAGCAGGCTCCCTCATTATATCAATTTCATAATTGGCTCAAAAAATTTTCTGAAGACTCTTCAGGTGATAAGCAACACGACCAGAATTTGATATCAGTCCAACGTGGCTTCAAATCTAAGACCTTTCCACTGTTCAAAATGAAATAAAACCATATTCACGACATATAAAATACTTAGATTAAAACACTAGTTTCTTCAAACATCTACCTCTCCCAATTTATATTAAGGCAGATAATCATAAAGTATAATACCTGAATATTATTGGGCAACAAGGAAGGAATTCAGTTATTCAGTGACATTGAGTGCCCACTATGTGCCAGGAACTTTTCTAGTTGCTGAAGATATAGCAGTCAACAAAACAAAGACTCAGTCTCTACAAAGCTTACATTCCAGTGGGACCAAATAGTGTAATAATATAGAAGGTTACTATTAGAAGGCTACTATTGCTAGTATATTCAAAGCTTACTATTAAAAAGTTACCACTGTGGTATATTAGAAGTATATTCAAAGGTTACTATTAGAAAGTTACTAGTGTAGTATATTAGAAGGTTACTATTGTTATGGGAAAAAGTGAATCTGGTATGGGCAGTGGAGCAAAGGAGTGGACTGTAATTACAAATTATAAGTAGGAAGCCATGTAGCCATTACTGGGAAAGTGACATTTGAACAAATACATGAAAAATACATAGCAGCAAGCCAGGGACACAATGTTCCAGCAAAGGGCGTAGCTGTTACAAGGTCTGGAGGCAGCAAGGTGCCAGGTGTGGAGGTCTCGACATGGCAAGTGGTTGGAGCTTAGTGAGAAATGGGGAGAAGATACTAGAAGATGAGATCAGTGAATTAATGATGAAGAGGGAAATTATTTAGGTGCTGGTAGCTGACAGAGAAGATTTTGGTTTCTAATCTGAGCAAGAGGACAAGTTTTGCAAGATTTCAGACAGGGGAAGGACCTCATCTACATTACCTCATAAAAGAATTAGCCTGAAAAAAAAAAAATAAAATAAAATAAAATTAGTTTTTTAAAAAAAAAGAAAAAAAAAAAAGAATTAGCCTGGTTACTGTATTGGCCATGGTATGTAGAGAGCAAAGGAGAAGCAGAAAAGCCTTCAGGAACGCAATGGCAGTCACTCAACTGAGACATGACATTATATCAGATCAGGGTGACTGTGGGAGAGGGGGTGAGAAGTGATTCTATTCCCAGCATATTTAGAAGGTAAAACTGAAGAGTTTTGTTGAGTGATCATATGTGGACAGTGAGAGAAAGAGAGCGGTCAAGGAAAACTCCATGTTTTTTTTTTTTAGACGGAGTCTCGTTCTGTAGCCCGGGCTGGAGTGCAGTGGCCGGATCTCAACTCACTGCAAGCTCCGCCTCCCGGGTTTACGCCATTCTCCTGGACTACAGGCGCCCACCACCTCGCCCGGCTAGTTTTTTGTATTTTTAGTAGAGACGGGGTTTCACCGTGTTAGCCAGGATGGTCTCGATCTCCTGACCTCGTGATCTGCCCGTCTCGGCCTCCCAAAGTGCTGGGATTACAGGCTTGAGCCACCGCGCCCAGCCAAAAAACTCCATGATTTTTGATTAAACATCTGAAAGGATGAAGTAGCCTGTACTGAGATGGTACAGATTTAAGTAGGAACATCAGGAATTTAGTTTTGGACATGCTAAATCTGTAATTCTGCTATATATCTAAGTATTAACAGGCAATTGAATGTTTGAGTGTAGAGTTTAGGGGAGGTATCTCAGCTGGTGATTAAAAAAATTAGAGGTTATTAGTGTGTATGTGGTATTTAAAGTAAAGTAAAAGCATAGATAAGAAGAATTCAAGGACTGAGCCTTGGAGCACACCAAAAATAGAAGGTTGAAGGGATGATCGAAAAGATGTGTAAAAACTAGCAAAGGACCATAGGGTATTAGAAAAACCAAGATAGTCTTGTGTCATGGATGCCAAATGAAGAAAGTGTTTCAAACAGAAGGAGGAGGAGCTGAAGAATCAAGTAAGATGAAAACTGAGGATTAATGATTGGATTTAGCAAGGTGAAAGTCTTTGTTGGCCTTGACAAAAGAAACTTGAGTGGAATGGATACACTGATACAGGTGAAAGCCTAATTAGGCTGATTTTAAGACAGAATAAGAGAAGAGAAATTGGAGACAGTAAGTACAGACAAGTCTTTCAAGGAGTTTTGCTGTAAAGAAGAGCAAAGAAATAGTATGTAGAGAGAAAAGTGGAGTTTTGTGAGTATTTTTTTTGTTTGTTTTCTTTCATAAGATGGTGAAAATAATTGTGTGCTAATGGCAATAATCCATGAAACAGGAAAACAACAGGAAAAAAACAGCAGAGAGTTGGGAAAATTGCTAAAGAAATGCCTTTGTGTAGAGGGGAAGGGTTGAGATTTAGTGGAAACGTGGAGGGCTTGGTCTTAGCTCAGAGAGCTGCATTCCCCTGAGGAAAGGAAGCAAGCTATGTGGGCATTGCTGCAGGTAGGCAGGTGAATATGGCAGTAAAAGCTTGTTGAAGTACCCAACTAATGGCCTCCATTTTCCATCTAGGGTAGGAAGCAAATTTTTCAGATGAGAGTGAAGATGAGGGAGGAAGCATTAGTGCTTTGAGAAGATATGAAATAACTGGGGGAGTAAAAAGTTAATGGAATGGGGCATCTAGAATGACTTTCAGACAGTATTTAAGGCCTTTTTGAGATTAGTGATCATGAATTTGGAGTGAAAAGAGTCTGCAAGAAAAAGATTAATGTAAAAATCATCATGTGGCAATTCCAATCTGCCCCAATCACATTCTAACACTAAAGGTCCTGGAAACTTGGAAGGCGAGTAAAGTGAGGAAGAGGTACAGGAGAGGTGGTGGGCCAAAATTAAGATTTATTCACCTCAAAATTCCAGAGTTGGTGCTACACACACGATGAAACAGTGAGCACCTTCCTGAACTTGCATTGACAGTCCTAGCTTCCCCCTCACCACTATCACCAAGTCAAGTTGACTCCTTTGTGGGCATAACTCAAGTAGTTCCTTTCAGCACGCTGACTAGCTGGTCACCTTTGGTTCATATCCACTTGGAAAAAATTCCAAAACTTCTGTAGCCTTTCATGGTCAACCACAATCTCTGTGACTTCCTGCATCAGTACCATAGAATGCTAATAGCATCACAGAATGTTAAAACTGGAGAGCCCTTAGCAAATGTCTGGCCTCATCTTGCCGGTAAGACAACAGAAGCCCAGAGAAGAAAAGTGATTTACATAAAGCCATCTAATTTAGAATAGAAATGGAGCTGGTACCCAGATTTTTGTCTCCTGCCCACTACTCCTTCTGGCATGTCTCTCAGCTGGTTTCTTGGACTCAAGACAACCACGCAACTTCTCTCAATTATGAAGTGAAAGTTGTTCTTGTGATGAATTTTGCAATGTCACTTTCTGCCAGACAAATAGGGCCATACTGATATGAAATTAATTTCATTTGATTGTCAATGCTCTAATAATGAGTGATTTAAATAATGACACCTTGAGAGAAGTAGACAAGGTGTCAGATTTTAAGGTTTCATCACTAATAAGAAAAATAGTGAGAATTTTCAAATGGATAATGAGGCTCTTCTCCTCCTATCCATAGGATGCCATGTTATAAGGCTACATCCTAAAATTAGGAGTTGTGCTTCCAACACATCCAGTGCCCAGTCAAGTTGTCAGGTTGGCAGTGTGAATTCTAGAGTTTCCATTAGGCTGGTGATTGCTAAATATAAAAAAAAGGAGACTAGCAGACTATCCATTATATAATAACTTTAATTCCCCAGTAATAATGGTGCCTCTACATGGAAGATGACAAAAGGAGGGACAAATAGTTATGGGGACAAGTTATGCAAACCACTTCTGCTTGTTCTCCTATAATTAGGTAGTTCATTTATGCCATCCCAGCCAAGGGATTAAAACTTCTGCAATGCGAATTTTTTTCTTCAGTCCATGGTGTAGCTGTTTAAATTGCTTCAACAAGTTGGGATTTGTGTAGGCTGAAGCATGGAGCAATGCGTTGTTCCCTGAATGTGATAGCCAATTTTCTGTTGGGACTTGACGATCTTCATGATGACCTGAAGTGAACTATGGGCATGTCAGCTTGAATGCAAAGTTTCCAAAGAAACACAGCTTGGAAGTTTGAAGCAGAATGAATGATCATGATTTCACTGATTAGTGAATACAATTGAAACAACAGTGATGGCTTGGTCTCTAGTGAGTATGATTATGGATCTGTCTGGGGTGGGAGCACCCACACTAGTTTGTTGCTGTAGGATGCACATTGGGAGTATCTTTGTTAAAGAAAGTAGAGCTGAACTCCACGTTTGGCTTTCTCGTGAATCTGTAGTTCTTGTGGTGAGAACGCTCTGGGGATCCAAGGATATTACGGTGTGTGTATGTGTGTATGTGTACATGTGCACATGGGGGCACTGGTTGGTTTAGAGGGGAAAGGTAGGATGGAAGAAAGGCAATCATTTAAGTACAAAATTCTATGAAGGGATGCAGTTTTTAGGTTATGGGATAGTTGAAGGATAGCTGTTTCCCCACTCTGAACCTCTGAAAGGTTTTATAAAGCATATTTGTACAGAGCACAGAAGCACCTGGACAATGTATTTGGAAGACTTAATGCCACCAGAGGCCAGGCAAAGTGGCTCACGCCTGTAATCCCAGCACTTTGAGAGCTGGATCATCTGAGGTCAGGAGTTCTAGATCAGCCTGGACAATATGTTGTAACCTGTCTCTACTAAAATACAAAAAGTAGCCGGGCGTGGTGGTGCGCACCTGTAATCCCAGCTACTCTGGAGGCTGAGGCACGAGAATTGCTTGAACGCGGGAGGTGGAGGTTGCAGTGAGCCGAGATCATGCTGCTGCACTTCAGCCTGGGCTACTGAATGAAACTCTGTATCAAAAAAAAAAAAAAAAAATGCCACCAGAGCCCTTGCTTTTCCTTCCCAACTCATACTATGTATCTAAGAGAATGGCCAGAATTAATGGTTGCTTTATAAATGAAGGTTGCTCACCTATTCCTAGCATCCAAATCCTTTCTCCAAGTGTATCATCTTTCCAACTCTTTAAAACCTTCAGCATGCACATCAGTGCTTACTGAATTTGAGGCAAATATTTGAACATAATGGCGATAATCTGTACACATGGGAGATCGTGTACTCTTAAACTTCTCTAACTCATTCTGACATGATGAACTAACAAAGCAGTGTTAGAAAAGCATCTCATATTGGGCAGTAGGCAGTGGGCAAGGAAAATGGACTTGATTCTATATTGGCTACCTAGTAACTTGGGGTACTCTCAGGGAAGATAATGTGCTTTTTTGGGCCACATGGGAATATCTAACATATTCTGTTACCAGTTACAGTGTCTTCCAAAATTCTTAATTGATTTTAATAGGACTTGATAAGGAAGAAAGAGATAATCTCCTTTTAAATGGTCATCTTTTTGCTTTGAAAATATATAAATAGAAATAAGAAAGATTACTAACTGGCGTTAAGTAAAAGGCTTTATGCCAACTTGGAGGCAAAGGAGATCTTTAATGTTTTACCTGCTTGGTTAGTCATTACTGTAACTGTTCAGAGGCCTGGGTCTTATGCTACAATTGCTGAAATAATGTATGGGGACCTTTCCTTGGTGAAGAATTTAACTGTGATTATCTCAGAGGAATGACTTTACAAAGAGAACTGAAAGAGTCCTTCTCTGGTAGCAATGAGACCGATTGGCATGTTAATTTGAATATAAAGGCATCAATTAATCAAAGGACATTTTTGTTATGCCATTGTTCTAGGTGTTCAGCATAGACAAAGATAATTCAGATAGACTTTTGCATGTAATGAGCTTAGAGTCTGCAGAGGAAAGCAGGCTTTATACATACAGTGTTTTTATAATTGTAATACAAAGTAAAAATAAGTGGTGTGAAAGGTGTCAACCAAATGACGTGCTGATTAAGCTTTAACTGAGTACCTGTAAGCACATGCATGACATGGGCCTCCTGCTTTCAGAGGTTGCAGCCCAGATGCTGCAATGGCAAGTTTCCTTGCTGTTATAAGGCAGTAAAGGCCACTCAGTTGGCTTAGCAATAATTTCAGCGAGTCTTCATAAAACAAAGATGTTCAGTCCAGCTGGGGTGATCAGAGAAACCTTTATCGCTGAGGAAGGACTTGAATCTACTCCTGGAATTCGTCTTGCTGACAGGTGAAGGGGGTGGAATAAAGGGCATCTCTAGCGGGGCAAAGAGAACAGCAGCAGTGAGGTTCTGGAATTGAAAAAATTAAAAGGCATATTCTGGGCTCAATATATGTGATTCTCGCAAGGGATCCTCCTGAAATCCTAGCCAAGGTGCCTCTGAAAACTTTCGAGTGTGGGTAGCTTTCTTGGGTCTTCTGAGAAAGAGTGGACACTTCTCAAGTGTCCTTAGTGCTCTGTTTACCGGCCAGGGTTTCCCAACCCTTAAAAGAGGGCTTGCAGAGAAGAGTGAAGAAAAGGGATGTGACAGATTGGGTCAGATTTGAAGAGCCTTGAGTGACAGGCTGGAGCTTTTGATGAAGGATTTGCTGCCCCCCACCCCCCACTTTCTAGAGGTCACTCTGGAGCTCTCCTGGTTGGTCATAATAGGCCTGGCAGAAGTTGTTTTAATTCAGAGAAGTAATGGAATATTGTCTTTCCCAGCCCTGGTAAGCTTAGGGACGTATCTGGAACACTCTTATGTGGCCACATGAATGGCTATTGGGGTACTTAGCCTTTGTGAGCCTCCCCATGTTTGTTGCAAAGGGTCTGAGCTGCTGCTTAACCGGTGACCATGACCTAGCGTCCTTAGATCTCAGGGACCACCTGCAGGTCATTGTGAGCCACACAGGGCACCCAAGGAAGGGGTAGACACTTGAGGCAGCCCAGAGTTTTGTCAGAACCAGCCAGGTAGTGGGCAAGACATCTTATCATAGCTCCTTTTTTCCTCTCCAGCCTCCCTTCCTAACCCCTTTCTCTGCCTCTATCACTTTCTCCTTATAAGGGCATACACACAATCACACCACCCCCGCTTCATCTCTAAGACAATGAATGCTGCTGTCAGTTCAGATAAGAGCACCCGCTGGATAGAAAGGCAATATTTTCAGTCCTGGCAAACACGATCGTAAGTTCAGTTTATTAATATTGCAACAGTTGCACTAAATGAGATCACTTGGCTAACAAAACATTTATCAACAAAACGCTGCCACCTACTGAAGTTTTGCAAACAGCCCAGATGATTGGATAAGATCACAAATTCACTCTGCCACAAGCTTATGGTCTTTTCTGAAATCATTCTGAAACAAGAATGATAACCAGTCAAAACAGACAAGACATAGCTTTCATGGAATCTGTGTAGAAGGTGTTGGGGTGGATCCTGCAGAATGGCATCCGTACAGAGAGGGAGGTTTAGGTCCCTTGATGTTGATTTTCTAGAGGGTTTGGGGAATGCTTCCAAACAACTGCAAAGAAGGCTGTGTCTATTAGGAACACATTCTCTACAAACTCATTTGCAACATTGGTGTCCAAATTGCCATGAAGACATGTAAAAACAACTAGATTTTTATTGTTGTTCTCTAGAAAATAAATATATTTGGTACCAAAAAAATCCCATGAAACTTATGATGATGATAATAATAGCTATTTTCTTATGTGAATATACAGCTGTGAAAATACGCTTTCATTCAAAGACTCTTTAAACTGTGGAAACCACCTTAGAAAGGGATAATTAAGTTGTATTGTGTTTATAAAGTTCAGAGTACTTTAGTAAGTAATGTGAGAACTAATTTGTAATGCCAGGGGGGAGTTCAGAGGGAAAAAGTAACATAACAATGGTGATTTAACATGTGATTTTCTTCCAAAGCTAATAGTTACTCTTCTTCTAAAAATCTTAGGACATAATTTTGAAATGCTGAATGACAAAATAGGGCTCTAAATACCATCGCTCACGTCCCTCAACTCAATTCTGCAGCAGGCTGGGGTTGGCTGGGAAAGAAGAAAAGCCCATGGCTGGTGCTCACTCTACTTCCTATATGTGTAGAAATATTTTCCCACTGTATTGTGAGGTTATCAAGGGGAGGACTTTAGTTCTCAGGATCTAGACAGTGCCTTGGATATTGCAGGGACCAATGAGGCCAGATATTTAAGATATTAGTATGTTTGAGGTCTAGTTAGCAAGTCACACCAATTTTCTTTTTTTTTTTTTTTTGAGACGGAGTCTCTCTCTGTCGCCCAGGCTGGAGTGCAGTGGTGCGATCTCAGCTCATTGCAAGCTCCGCCTCTGAGGTTTATGCCATTCTCCTGCCTCAGCCTCCCAAGTAGCTGGAACTACAGGCGCCCACCACCACGCCTGGCTAGTTTTTTGTATTTTTAGTAGAGACGGGATTTCACCTGTTAGCCAGGATGGTCTCCATCTCCTGACCTCGTGATCCGCCCATCTCGGCCTCCCAAAGTGCTGGGATTACAGGCTTGAGCCACCGCGCCTGGCCCACACCAATTTTCAATAAATAACGTTCTAGATTCCTAATATTAGGGCTTTTTTTTTTTTTTTTTTGATGGAGTCTTGCTCTGTCACCCAGGCTGGAGTACAGTGGCTGGATTTCGGCTCACTGCAAGCTTCACCTCCCAGGTTCACGCGATTCTCCTGCCTCAGCCTCCCGAGTAGCTGGGACTACAGGCGACCGCCACCACGCTTGGCTAATTTTATTTTCGTATTTTTAGTAAAGATGGTGTTTCACCGTGTTAGCCAGGATGGTCTCGATCTCCTGAGCCTGTGATCCGCCTGCCTCGGCCTCCCAAAGTGCTGGGATTACAGGTGTGAGCCACCGTGCCCGGCTAGGGAGTTTTTAAAGATAGATTTTTATCTTTTTTTTTCCTCTGGAAATTACTGTACCTCCCTGACAGCTATAAGATTGGGATTACCGGTTGAATGACTTTCATTGGATGAATGCAGCCTTTCTCATGTAAGAGCAGAAAGGCAAAGAGGAGGGGCCCTGTCCCCTGTGTACATTTATGATTAGGGTAGGAAAACTCCTAGCCTGGGCTTTTCTTAGGCAGGTCTATGCTTCTGCTATGCCACTTTTCTAAATTCTCACCAAAGTGAGCTTGAAAGAGAGAAAATGGCAGAGTAGGAATGGAAGAAAAGAAGAAGGCTTGATATTGGGCTTTGGCTCAACTACATATATAATAAACACAAACGATACTCTTATTGAACATCAAGTATACGTCAACCATTGTTTGAGGCATTTTACCTGTATTAGTTCTATTGCACATAACAATACTTCAGGGAAGGAGTCACTGTGCCCATTTTAGAGACAAAGAAACCGAGGCCCAGAAAGGTTAAATGACTCGGCCAAGTTTACCCAGATAAAAAGTGGCAGAGCAAGCCCAGATCAAGTACATGTCTTCTGGCTCAAAAGACCCTGCTGTTTTCATGATACCAGTTTGGGCACAGCCAGCATATTTTCCTCTTTGCTTGTCCAGAGAGAGTTAAATAGAGAGAGGGGAATAGAGGAAGTTCCTCTTTCTCTTCTACCCAGGGAAGTGGCACTTCTCTTGCACGTGGGAGAACAGAGTTCACAGTGTGCTAGTAAATGAGATCGTGGGTAGGAAGCCCTTGGACCTCCTTAGAAGTAAGTGACTATAAAAAATCCAAGCCATTTGTATTACTCTTGTAGGTGATGTGATTTCAAATGGACAGAGAGCACAGTTTGTCTTCTGTTCAAATTGGCATCCCTTCATGCCATTCTGGGAATTAGTTCAGAACTGACTACAGGAAACAGAAATCACCTTTGATACCCAGTACTATTTCCTAGCAGGCCCATATTTTCCCAGGAGGTTCTTTCTCTGTAGTAGATAAAAGTTTGCCTTCATTTCATGTGATCTCATTTCATTTTCCTCTTCAGTAGATACCAGCCTATGTCCATCATTCTGGACTAAGCAGGATCCTGTCCCGGGCACTTACATTCATGGTGGTCCTACTGGAATCTCACTTTTGCCATTGAATACCTCCATCACTCCTATTGTTATCGGGGGAATAATTCTTATTCTCATTGAAAGGAAAAGCACATTCTGAATATGTAACAATAACCTGCATGCAGTTCTCTGATTATAAATATCAAGTGTTATAAAAGCCCCATCAGTGTAGTGATCAAAGGCATGAGGGACTCTCTGCTGAAGCAGCAGGTGACCCAGTACAATTGGAATAAAGGGAAATGCTGAGTAGACATGGGGTCCCAGGAAACTTACATTAAAGATTTTTTTCTGATGTATTTTCAGTTGTGCCTTTTAAAAGGATTTCACTAAAAGCTAACAAGGCAGTTGATTTTACATTCAATGCTACCTGATAATTAAAAGTAAATTTGAGATTTACTAATCAGTAACAATTTTTATTTTTAACCACTAATAAAGCCAATAATAATCCCTTTCAGCTCTGCGGGGGGGGAAAAGGAGTTACTGAAACTGTTTTCATTGACTCCTTCCTTCAGAAAGATGTTGTTCTATGAGCCCGGGAGAGATGTGGGTCAAGGAAAGAAACTTCAAAAGAGTTGGTGGCCAATTAGTTAATGGAGGACATGTGTTTGGGCAACACATTCCTTTTTCTCTCTGAGAGCAAATATTAAGTTCTGAGAACTGGGTCATAGTATTAACACTGTAGAGTGTGGTTGCACAAACCTAGATAGCGTAGCCTAGTATACACCTGGGCTATATGGTCTAGCTTATTGCTCCTAGAGTACAAACCTGTATGGCATGTGACTGTACGGAACACTGTAGGCAATTATAACACAATGGTATTTGTGCATCTAAACATAGAAAAGTTCCAGTAAATATATGGTATAAGAGATTAAGAAATGCTACACCTGATGAGGACGCCTGAATGGAACTTGTAGGACTGGAAGTTGCTCTGGGTGAGTCAGTGAGTGACTGGCGAGTGAATATGAAGGCCGAGAACATTGCTGTACACTCCTGTAGACTTTATCAGCACTGTACACTTAGGCTACACTAAATATATGAACATTTTTATTTCTTCAATCATAGACTAACCTTATCTTCCTGTAACTTTTTAACTTTACGAACATTTCAATTTTTAAAAAATTTTTTGACTCTTTTATAACACTTAAAACGTAAGTACATTATATGCTAAAAACTATCTTCTTTCTCTATATCCTTATTCTGTAAGCTTTTTTCAACATTTTTATTGTTTTTAACTTAAAATTGTTTGTTGTTAAAAACTTAGATGCAAACATACACATTAGCCTAGGCCTATACAGAGTCAGAATCACCCATACCATTGTCTTCCACCTCTGCACCTTGTCCCACTGAAAGTTCTTCAGGGGCAGTAAGAAGCATGGAGCTGTCAGCTCCTGTGACAACAATGCCTTCTTCTGGATGCCTCCCGAAGGACCTGCCTGAGGCGATTTACAGTTAACTTTAAAAAAATAATAATTAGAAGGAGTGCACTCTAAAACAATGATTTAAAAGTATAGGATAGTAAATACATAAACCATTCACATAGTTGTTTATTATCATTATTCAGTATTATGTACTGTGTATAATTGTATGCACTAGACTTTCGTATGACCAGCTGTGCAGTAAGTGCACCGTCATCACCAGAAACACGAGTAATGCAGTGTGCTCCAACATTATGGCAGCTGTCTATCACTAGGTGATAGGAATTTTTTGGCTCCATGAAAACCTTGTAAGACGCTCATTGTATACATGGCCCATCACTGATGGAAACATCCTTATGTGGTGCATGACTGTGTTACTAAATACCAGGAATTATGAATAACCATTTTTACATCTGAAAATTTGAATTGGTTACTTTTGAAAAATGCTATTTTGTTTCTTACGAGTGAAAACTGAATACAACTATTTCCTCATAAGTGACGAAAACCATCAGATTCTGTGCCGGCCATTTGCCCATTCCTTCTGGAATCCTTTCTTGGCCCCTCCCTGCTCTGTGCTGGATTGCAGGGGGTCTGATTCCCAGGTTTCCCCAACTTCCTGTTACGCAGGAGGTTCAACCAGTGGGTGATGCTGGCAGAAAAGTGGCAGGTGGGATGGGGGAGAAACCAGGAGGTCCCTCCCTTTGAATCTGTTGTGGGTGGTATTTGCAGCAGCAGCTCTGCTTCCTTCAAAGCCTGTCCCATGCTGGCCAGCCTCCCTTTTGTGGGCAGGAGCCGAGTCTTGACTCTGGTGAGGATATCACCTCCTCCTTTAGCTCTGCAGCTCCGGGAGTGATGGTCGCTTCCTGAGTGCAGTTACTTCACTGTAGCTTATTTGACTTTTCAGTTCATTCATCATCTGTGTAACTCATTTCCTCCATTAAATCTCTTGTTTGACACACTTAGAATGTGTTCCGTTTCTCCCATTAAACACTCACAGACACTGTGTTGTGCTGGATTAATATTCTATTCATCTATGTTTCACAATTTACTGTCCCTTAATGTACTATCTTCTGACCTTATGCCTCACAGGGTTTTGTGGTTGTTGTTGTTACCAGTAGTATTGTGATTATTCTTTATTCCATAAGACAGTTCCCTTGTTTTTCTGCAGAAATTTTTTTTGGGAGGAGTTGTGGTGGGGGGAGAAATGTCCAGAGATGTTCTTAACTTTAAGAATCGTAAATCTAAAATGTTGCAAATTTCTGAATCCTGAAAGTCTTAAAAGATTCTAGGCTCTTTGTCTTTCAATCTGTGGTCCGTATAAAGGCCATGTGCAGTCTCTTTTTTTTTTCTCTTTGACATGTCTTTCCCAATCGAGCGCAAAGTGTGCACTCAACCCAGAGTACATTTTCTTCCTCTCAGAGCAACAGAAGCCTGTGAAACTCTTGTTGGCCAAGCCTAGCAGTAAATATTCAGAAATAAAAGGAGAGCAAACATTTGCATGTGCACTTTCTACTTTGGACACTAAAAGGTGAAGCTTTCCAAATAACCAGACCTGGGGAAACCTGTGAATAAGCCATGCTGGTAAATACATGGTCCTTTAATTGATAATGAAATTAGACCCTAGAAGAGCATCAGTAATATTTGTCATTGGGGACCATATGGAACCATGATCCACAAATAACTTTAGTGATAAGTGTGTCAGCAAAAGATCCATACGGATTGAAACAAAACAAAACAAAACAAATATCCATAAAATATGAATGTTGCCTCTTGGTATATATTGTAGATTTAGAAAAGATATAAAAGTATAGATTCTAAAGCTATGTTCATGATTCTTTTTGTTTTTTCATGGTAACTTCAACCACACTGCAATGTTTTGCGGGAAGTTTATGTTTCCAATGTAGTGTATCATAATACCTAGGACGGGGGCTCCTAGGATGTGCTCCTGGGATTCATCTCAGGCTTCCTGAGGCCTAGGTCAAGAAAGGTGTCTGGATCAGACCATCTTTAGATCCAGCAGTGGGTGCCAGCACATATACATATATATATATATCTTTTTATTTTTTTTGAGAAAGGGTCTCACGCTGTTGCCCAGGCTGGACTACAGTGGCACGATGCGGCTCACTGAAGCCTCGACCTCCTGGGCTGAAGTGATCCTCCCACCTCATGGTCCCATGTAGCTGGGACCACAGGTGCATACCAACATACCCAGCTACTTTTTTTTTTATGTTTTGTAGAGACAGGGTTTTGCCTTGTTGCCCAGGCTCATTTTGAACTCCTGGGCTCAAGTGATCTGCCCCCCTCAGCCTCCCAAAGTGCTGGGATTACAAGCATGAGCCACCATGTCCGGCCCAGCACGTATTCTTTGACTCCAAGGTATGGTGTTTATGGGCATAGGTTTTGGAGCCAGACCGACTGGATTTGAAACACTGCTCTACCCATTGCTATTCATGTGATCATGGATAAGTTACTCCACTCCCTAAGTTGCACTTTGTTTTTCTGAAAAAAATAATAATTACATCATAGCATCATAGTGAAATATTAAATCAGATAACACATAAAAAATGCTTAACATTATTTCCAGAACAAAATTAGTATTCAACAGGACATGGGTTGAGGGTTTGGAGAGCTAGACCCTACTCTAGGGTAGTTCTGGGGCCACCCCTTCTGGCTTGTGTCCACAGGCTTTGAAGTCTCCTTCTCTTTTTGTTTCTTTAGGCCTGAGACCTGCCATATTTTGCATTTGATATATAGGACAGACTCTGATCATCTCAAAGTTTCCCAAGGACTTTGAGTGCCTCTGAAACAAAGCTGCCACTAGGAGCACATTCTGAGACATTTATGTCTCCCTAGGAAGTGTCCTTGTTTAAAATTCTTGTTCTGAACTTAGTGTTTCTGTCCAGTCTAGCAAAACTAAGTTGCATCATTCTTTCTTTAACTCTACTGCCAATTTTGGGGTGCATGTGCTATTTATTCTACTTACTATCTGTTCAAGTATTTAATTAAGCATTCCTGGCAACTGCAAAGGTCACTGTGAACTGATTGAGTAGAAGTAAGCCCAGCTGGTAAGGAACCACCAGGAAATAACCTGATTAGGAGAACATTGTTTCTCTAAACCTGATGGAATTGTTCCTTTACTTACTTTTCTCTGTAGCTCAGTACTGAGTCCGGTGGGCTGCTTCCAGAGGTTTGGGGGCTTGCAAGATAGCGCATTCTGTGACTTGAAATGAGAGAAGAAACCATAAGTAGGAATATGGGCCTTATTGTTCAACACCTCATTAAGCTTGCATGAGGGTAGGGTAGCCTCTCTAGACGTTGCAAACAAGCCATTCCTATTGTTCTAATGCTGGAGCTGGGGAAACCCAGCACTGGAGTGTGAGAGAAAAAGCAGTCCCTTGGGATGAAATGCAATGGCCTTCCTTTCTGTAGAGGTTCTAGGCAATAGTCCTGTGAGTTGGGGAGGACGGGGCAGCCCACATTTTGGTTTTCTTTTCTTTTTTTTTTTTATTGCTTGGCTTTTCAGAAATGAAATATTTTCCCTAATCGCGCTTTCTCTTCTTTTTGTGCCAGTTTCTCCTTCCTTCATCTGATTTTACAATTCCAATTCTAACTACTATTTTCTTTCTATAACTTCAGCTTTTCCCTGTACTCCTTAAGAGGCCTGAACAGTCCCTTCACTTACAGGCTGAACAGTTACGTAGGCCTTTCCTGACCCAGCGAGCTGAGGTCCAGCATAATTGAGGGCTTTTCATTGTGCCATTGTTAGGCACTCACAGCCCTGCACTGGGTCTACTCTCTAATGTTGCTCCATTAGGAAATGCCGTGTCCTGCATACGAGTGAACTGCACTTTGCTGTAACTTTGGTTGTCTTGCAATCCCACTAATAGCCTTTTACTGTAGGGAGACTATCTACAGCAGCATCTAAGAGTACCCATCCATCCCATGCCTCCCAGGGAAGAAGCAAATATGGGAGCTAAGAGAAGGATAAACGTTTTGGTCTCTCACTGTAATTGCTGTTAAGTAAAGGAATTGATTGTCTGCAGGAGTGGTGGGCTTTCTACTTTCAACTACGTGTGTCCACCCCGTGGTCTAGTAACTGCGGCAGGCATCAGAAACAAGTGCAAAGCAGAGCACATGTATTTCCTTGACATCCGTGACACTAAAGATAAAGAACATTTCATCATCAATATTGTTAATACAAGCTAGCATTTAAACATTTATTTTAAAAAAGATCAGACCAGAACCAGGTGGTGTCTACAGATATTTATCACAGGTCTATTATATACAGTAGAGCTGATGCTACAATGAGATGAGTTTCCATCTCAAAAGGAAATGTACTTTCCTTAATTTTCTATAATTTATCTCATCTTTTTTATGCTTGGGGCCTTATTCTTCTGTAGATGGAGGAAAAAATCGCCCATGATAGGTAAATCAATTTCTTTCCTATAAAAGGATATCTTTGGAGTGAATTTAGCTTCTCTCAGGTAAATGCTTAGACTTCTATAGCTTCTCTCCCTTTGCCTTCTTGACAAGATGGTACCTGGGTAGAGGGAGAAGACTGCCTGTCCTCATAACCGAGTGTCCTCTCTTGGTCCTCTCTGGCCAGGGGAGCAATGTCCCTCTGGCCTTGCCGTAGAGTAGGGCCCATGTGGCATCTCAACTGCGGAAACATGACCCTTTCCTCACAACACCCTTGACCTAGTCATTAGTTGGCTCTCCTCTGAATCACTGGCATGTCTTCCATCCAGATCCTGGATTAGCTGAGCTCCCCGTGGTACCTGCTACAGGGTTGCCTCACTGTCTGCAGGCTTCGTCCTGGCAGCCCTGCTGCACCTCGACTCTGCAACTCCCTTCTCCTACTGGGGACTTTCAAGGATTTCCCTAAAATTGGTAACAGAGTTAAAGAAGGAATGATGATGGGAGTATTGGAGAGACACATTAAGTCCAGGACAAGTATTTCAAACAAGGAATGTTTCCTAGAGAAACGTCTTAGAATGAGCCCATTTGTAGCTTAATACCAGCAGCTTTGTATCAGCTGCACTGAGGGTCTTCAGTTTGAACCCCAAGTCCCAGGGAAACTTTGGGATTCTCAGAGACTATCTTATGCATCCATGGCAAAGCAGGGAAAGTGTCTTTGGTCTGAAGAACCAAATCCCTTCCATCTACATGTGAACTGGGGTGACACAGGGGACACTATCTCCAGTCCTTTCTATGATGAGCGTCTTCCTGCAGTGAGGTTGATGTGCTGTGTGGCTGGTGCCATGTTGGGTATGGCTCATGTGAGGACACTTAACATTCTCACAGTCTGTGCCAGAGAAAGTGGTAGAGTGACGACAGCTCTGGGGTGTTCCCTCTTCTTCCCCACCCTCTACTCCTCCAGCTGGAGAAATTAGATGTAAGTCTTGGTCCTCTTCTCCAGTTCTTTCTCTTTTCTCCTTTTGCTACATTAAAGATTAGAAAAGCTCTTCACTTTTTTCCAAGTTGGGGTGGAAACTTCTATCATTTAAGTGGGTTAGGCATCCTCTTGACATTGCAAAGGGAGATTCTGGAACCTAGAAACCATTTCTCTCTTAACAAACTCTAGTTCCCAAGACAATTATTTCACTTTACACTTAAAAGAAAATTCTAATTTGAAACAAAAGCTGAGTGGTACCTGCCTTGTTCTAGCTGAAGTTACCCATTTCTGGAGTCCACCCCTTTCCTGAAGCATGGAAAGATAGCAATTGAGTATGGGGGGAACCCCAGGGCATGGTAATTTTAAGGGGAATGAAGAATGCACTGTTTTATTAAAGTCCTAAATATCAAAAACAAAACTTTTAGGAGATATGTGTGTATATATATACACATATATATATATATGTGTGTATATATATATATATTTTTTTTTTTGAGAGACGAAGTTTCATTCTTGTAGCCCAGGTTGGAGTGCAATGGCGCAGTCTTGGCTCACTGCAATCTCTGCCTTCTGGGTTCAAGCAAGTCTCCTGCCTCAGCCTCCCGAGTAGCTGGGATTGCAGGTGCCACCACACCCGACTAATTTTGTACTTCTAGTAGAGACAAGGTTTCTCCAGGTTGGTCAGGCTGGTCTCGAACTCCCAACTTCAGGTAATCCGCCTGCCTCGGCCTCCCAAATAAAACAAATATTTTTATGGCAGGCATTGGGGTAGGAAAAGTTGTTTTTGTTTTTGTTTTGAGATGGAGTTTTGCTTGGTCGCCCAGGTTGGAGTGCAGCAGTGCAATCTCGGCTCACTGCAACCTCCGCCTCTGGATTCAAGCGATTCTCCTGCCTAGAAAAGATTTCTTAAGTAAGATCACCAAAACCATAGCACAAAGGAAACCTCGAGGTTATAAAAAGGTTGAGGTAAGAAGTGAGATGCAGGAAAGGTAGCCTCCTTACTTCAACTCAACTAAGGGGACTGCTTCGATAGTCTGACATGTTTCCCTTGGAATTTGGTGGGAACACAAGAGGCTGGTGTTTGAACAGTCTGAGAAATTGAAAGATTTAAAAAGGCTCTGGTTAGAGCGAGGAAAAGTGGCTACAATGGGAGAAAGCCATGCTTTCCCCAAAGGTGGATTAAGGTTTGTTTTTTGTTTACTTGGTTGCTTTGTAAATTCTTTTACCCATGGGTCAATTAGATCTGCGACCTGGCCTGGAGCTTACAAAGGATTTAGCCCAGGAAGGCTTCCTAGACACTAATGGTTCTCAACAAAGAAAGCCTGGGTGAATGCCCCAAGTCAGGGGGTGGAGTCTCAGTTGTCCCTGTGCATCACAGAAATTGCAGCCAGAGGTTTGCAGTAGAATATCAGAAAACCCCATGAAAGTTCCCCATGTGTCAAAAATGCACGCTGAGAATATACCACATTCAGCAGGCACCACCACAAGATGACATCTGTGCCTATCAAATACAATTTCTCTTGTTTCTAATATTTACTCTCTGCCTCTCCTTTCCCCAACCCTACCCCACCAACCGGGGATGTGTCAGAAACTGGGGCTGGGGCCCTGCGGGGTGGGTGCATAAGAGGAGATGAGACTAGGAAGGAAATACTTGATTGCTTAATGGCTCTTCCTCCAAGGGGAACTGCCCAGCTCAAATAGATAAAGTAGCAGGAATTCTCAAGTACAAAGATAAACAAATAAAAATTACCAACCACGGGAAATAGAGGAATTAAAGAAAAAATATAGAAGAGCTAACGCCCAGAGAAATGCAGTTAATAGAAAGAGGGTGTCTTAGTTTGGGCTACCCTAGAAAGCAGACCCTGAGACAAGGTTTCAAGTGCAAATAGTTCACTTGGGAGGTGAAAGTAACAGCAGGAGGCGAGTGAGAAAGTGAACCTGGGAAGGGAAGTCAACCAGGAAGGGCATTGGGTTGAGCCAGCAACCACTGCAGGCAGCTGGGATTCAGTCCCACTGGGGAAACGCTGGGAACCCATGGAGAACACATGAGTCAGAATCTCCCATCTGACAGTGAAGGAGCTGGGGGTAATTTTATACCTACCTCTGTCGGTATTTGGTTGAGGGCTGCTCCTATGGGACATTAATTCCTCTTTCCCTCAAGCCTATGATTTTGGCAGCAATGTGGGCTTCAGAGGCAAAAGAAAGCCCTCAGGCAAAGAAATACAGGTGCCGGCGACTGGCTTGGGTGCACGTTGTGTTAAGAATGAGGAGATATATATGGGCATGGAGACAGGGCCTGTTAGAGGCATGCCTGTGACTTTCATAAGAAGTTAATATCCTTGGAAAGATGTGCAAAGAAGTTATATTCACTCACTTGTAAAAGAAAATCAAGTATAGGATTTGGAAATGGACAAAATCACAAAGAAATAATAAATTAATGTGAAGATTACATTGAAGAATTCTCCCAGAAAATAATAGGAAGGCACTAAGAGTTAGAGAGCATGAGACAAAAGTTGAGGATAAGGGATGTATCCAGAAGTTGTCATAATTATATCTTCTGGAAGAAGAGAAGAGAGATGATGGAGGAGAGAAATTACTAAGAAGACAATGTTATTGCTGAAAAACGAAGTTAAGTTTGTAGATCAAAATGTCTGAGCACTAACAAGAATAATGTCACAAGGATAAACACTCAGACATAAAGCTTTCCAAATAGAAATTCTTAAACAGAGCTATGTAGAATACCTCATGTGGTAAAGTAAAATTTCAAGTTAGTGAGAAAAGAGAATCCATTATTCTAACATGATATTGTCACAATTAGCCACCAATTTAGAAAATAAAGCAGACCTTTACCTGACATCATACTTCAAAATAAATTTAAATGAAACAAAAAAATCTATAAAAACATGAGAACAAAATATAGGTGTCTTGCTTTTCATAATTTTGACGAGAGCTAAAACAATTATAATCTTTTTAACAAATGGTGCTGGGACAACTAGATATTTACAGGCAAAGAGTGAGTTTTGACCTTCCCACCTTAAAGCATATATAAAAATTAATTCAAAATGGATCAAAGACCTAAATGTAAGAGCTAAAACTACAAAACTCTTAGAGGAGAATACAGGAGTAAATCTTCGTGGTCTCGAATTTGGTGATGGTTTCTCAGGCGTGACACCAAAAGCTCAAGTGACAAAACCAAACCACCCAAGCAAAAAAAGTATACCCAGATATATTGGGCTTTATCAAAATTAAAAACTTTTATGTATCAAAGGATACTATCTAGAAAGTGAAAAGACAACCTCATGAATGGAAGAAAATACTTGCAAATCATATTTGATGAGAGACTTGTGTTTAGAAGATATGAAGAACTCTCACAACTCAATAATAAAATGACAAATAACCCAATTAAAAAATGGGCAAGGGACTTTGGAGACATTTCTCCAAAGAAGATATGTAGGTAAGCAATAGGCATTTGAAAAAAAAATGCTTGACATCATTAGTTATTATGAAAATCCAAATCAAAACTATAATGAAACACTCCTTAACACCCACTAGGGTGGCTACAATTAAAAAGTCAGATAATAACAAGTATTAGCAAGGATGTAGAGGAATTGGAACTCTCATACACTGGTTGTGTAGCCATTTTGGAAATCAAGCTAACAGTTCTTTAGAAAGTTTAACACGGAACTACAATTTGATCCAGCAATTCCCAGATATACATCCAAGAAAATAAAAAATACATGTCCAATGAAAAATTTGCACACAAATGTTCATAGCATAACGTTCATAATAGCAAAAAGTGGAAACAACCCAAATGTCTATGAACTAATGAATGTATAAGTAAAATGTGGTATATCCATACAATGGAATATTATTCAGCCATAAAAAGGAACAAAGTGCTGACACATGCTACAATATGGGCAGACCTTGAAAACCCTATGCTAAGGGAAAGAAGCCAGTTTTAAAAGACCACATATTGCCTGATTCCATTTGTATGAAATGTCCAAATCAGGCAGATCCATAGAGGTAGAAAGTAGATTAGTGGTTGCCCAGGACTGGTAGAATGGGAGGACTGGGGGGTGATGGGTAAAGGGTATAGAGTTTATTTTAAAGGTCATAAAAATATTCTACAATTGATTATGTTGATGATTGCACAATTCTGCGAATATATTAAAATTATTGAATTGTGTACTCTAATGGGAGAATTGTAATACATGTGAATTATATCTCAATAATGCTGTTACAAAAATAAAAATAGGAGTCTATTTCTGTAATCTTGAAGTATAGAAAGCTTTGCTAAGAACACAAACTGCAGAACTTAAAAGAACAGCTTGATAAATCAACATTCAAAATCTATATTTGGTAAAAGATATGATAAAGTTAAAAAAAAGAAGTGACAGGCTGGGAGAAAATAGTTTCAATGTATATATCAGACAAAGAATTTTTTGTGCAGAATACATAGACAGCTTCTTCTACCCACATCAAGAAAAGAACCCAAACAACTAATAAAGTAAGTATAAGGGTAGGGGATGAGGAGGAAGCTACCAACTCTTCCCACATTGGGTCTGGATGGAAAAGAGGGAAAATGTTTGAGCCTGGACAGGCTGAGCTGGAGGACAGATCAACTTCAAGTTGAATAAAGTAAAGAATGACCCATGTACTTGAGTCTGGACTGGACATTTTAGTTCCTGAAGCAAGATGGTTCCTATGACCGGAAGAGATGGGAAGACTTTGACTTTTATTAGTCCTGGAAAACACAAAAAGATTTTCTGAGGTTTCATTCGTAAAACGAGGACACAGAAGAAAATGTGAAAAAGTCTGGGTCTCAGATTGGGTTTTCAACAGAAAGTTTGAAGATGGATGTCTATTTAGTGACTGTACTAGTTATAACCAGGTGAAAAAATACTCAACCTCAGCAGTTATTAGCAAAAACCAAATGTAAATGAGATAAATTGCATCCATCAGATTGGATACAATTTTAAAAACTTGGCAAAGGTGTGAAAAATGGCTATTTTCATACTGGCTGGTAATATAATTTGATGACTACTTTTCAGAAAACAATTTGGTAGTCTCTATCAAAATAAAAAATTTTCATTCTCTTTGATCCAGCAATTCCAATAAGAGGTCAGTGATGTTTTTTACAAAGGAAAAAAAAAAAAGGAAAAAGCTTAAGTTCCATAAATAAGGGAATGTTCAACGGATTTGGGGAACATGAATGCAACATCCATGCAGCAATAATGAAGAATGAGAGAAATGTTCTTACGCCAACGTTGAAGCACCTCCTGTGTATATTATTAGGTGAATGGCAAAGCCAATTTCAGTAAAATACATATAAAATAGTCCTATTTTGTTTTTTACTGTGTATGTATCAAAGAAGTTCTGATGAATACACAAAATGTTATGAGTGCTTTTTCTGAGGACCGGAATGCTCAGGCCTAAAGACTTTGGTTTTGGATTCTGTGTTCGCTCTGTTCAACAGAAGGATAATGAGAGCCACAAATGTGAACCACATATTTAATTTTAAATTTTCTAGTAGCCACATTTATAAAAGTAAAAAGAAATGGATGCATTAACTTTAATAGTATATATATGTAATCTAATCTACACAAATATTATCATTTCAATCTATAATCAGTATAAAGTAATTATCCATGTAATATTTTTTCATCATTTTCTGATCCACAGACTTTGAAATCCAGGTGTGTCGTAGACTTACAGCTCTTCCCAATTTGGAGTAATCACATTTCATGTGCTCAAAAGCCACATGTAGCTAGTGACTACTGTATTGGATAGTGCAGTTCTATATTTTATGTACTTCCACCTTTCTTTTGAATTATTGATTATACTTTTATAAATACAGAAACGAAAAATGCAAAGAACTACTGAAACATTTAAACTACTTCTAGGAAAAAGAAAAGGAAATAATAAAGGAAATTCCCTAAGCACCTGCCTTGGGCCCACGATTTGCCAAAAGCTTGTTTCTTTTCTGGGTTTTCTGGACTCTGGGATGTCGTTATTGATGCAGTTATTTGGCAAAGGGCTGCTGTGGGGTGGGTCAGCAGAGGAGTGAGAATGCCGTTCTTGTCTTAGGGGACTGCAACTCACGGGCAGATGGCTCCCGAGGGACTTGGGCAGCCCTTACTGATTTTGGGGGTCTTGACCTCCTCTGCACAGCCAGTCATCAAATCACCTCTTCCTGGGTGATGGCCTTCCCCAAGCATGTGAACAAGTGATTATTTTTGGAACCAGCATAACCCAAATCCCCGTGCTGACACCTGACCCTTTCACCTTGTCCGGTGTCCCTACCTATGATTCTCTTTTTTATGCTGACACAGCGACTGGAAACTGTCTCTGAGTTTTCTTCCGACAGCATCAATATCCCTGGTGACCCTAGACTGTGGGGTACCATCGTTACCTCCTCTGGATCCTTTCAAAGTGGTTCACCTCACATTTTAGTGCAAAGCCCCAACAGTGTCGTCTAATTAGTGGAGTCAGGGGATTCTCTTGAGGTTCCCACAGTCTCTATCCTTGTCTGTACATTCTGCCATTTGCCTCACTTTGTTTTTCTCTTTGTTTGTTTGTTTAGTTTTTCTTTCTCACACAGCAACATTTTCCTCCCCAGCTATTCCCACGTTGCATTCAGAAAGCTCCGAACCAGAGTTCTTCCTCTGTTCACGGGATAATTGACTCCCCTGGCAGAAATAAGATACATTATCCTTCCTTGAATTATTCCACACCTCTTTAAACCTCCAACATGACAACAATTGGAATTAAAATTTGAGCGAGGCTTAGGATAACTTCAGATTAGAGGAAGATTCCCTAATTTGAGCAATACACACGGCACCCATGAGGAATGTTCAGTACTAGCTTTCACTGTGGATACATGATCCTGTGAGCCAATTCACACTTCAGTCTCCCCTAAGTCGCCGGAGTTGGGTTAGGAACCTCCTCTGTGAATTTCTGCTTTATCCGTGTGTGCTCTATCCTGGCCCTTAAAAACAAAATCTTAATTGACTATTTACTGTATTGATTTCTCTGGTATGCCTGGGGGCATACCTGGGAAGTGCACTGAGGCTGGGTTTTGGTGTAGAATAGGAATTGGTAGAGGTAAGAGGTCCTTTGAAATAGCCTGTTCCATCGGTTAGTGATAAATAGGCACTTTGCATTTGGAAAGAAGATTGGAACCACTCCCAATACCTGCCTGAACCATATCAGAGGAACCCAGAAGTTCCTCTGGCTGCACAGAAATTAAATATTTCATGTTTCTACTACTACTGAATTGAGACTCAACCAAATATTAATAATGATACTATTTGTACTACAACTAATGAAAATAAAACTTGTTAAACTCATGTAGATATTCCACCGAGCTCTTATCTTCTTGAAGATGAGGTCTCTTTTAGGTCCTCTGTTGGTCAGCAGTTCCTAGCACAGTGCCAGGAACATAGTCAGTGCTCAAAACACAGTTGTTGAATAAATGAGGTGGGTTAAATGAAATCATAGGAAGAAATGAAACCATTCTCTTAAGAATCCTGTTTCTGGGCTATTGAATGTCACGTGGTATCTTTCATAGTTTTACTCATCTGGTTCTAATGTTTGTTTTCCACATGCAGAAAGAGTCAAAATAATAATTAGTGATTATGCTCTTTTTTTTGGCAAAATATTAGCAAGATATGTACTATTTACACTTGTGAAACTTACTATCAATTCTTCTATTGCTAGTTTCAATTAATGTCTCATAGTAATAATTACTAATAATGCTATTGCTTTGTACTCAGATGGCAATTTTCATCAAAGAATTTCAAAAGCTTTCAAGTCAAGGTATTTTCAAGAACAAATTCATATTATAGAGTCTTGCGAGAATGCTTCAAGAATGCTGGCAGATATTTTTCATTTCTTTGCCATTTTATTTTAAATCTTCCTGATTCTTCTTTTCACAATTCAATTGAGTAATCTCTCACCCTTTCAAATCCTCCTCTACCCCCACTCCACACCCTCAAGACACTTTATACTGTATTTTAGGCAATCCAAAGCTTCCTACTAGCTCTTAATAAGTGTATAATCATTTCCACTGAAAATACCAATCTACCTTCCAAATGAAGCAAATGTTTCACAAGGATTAAGACATAAGGTCTATTATACCCTTTGCCTGCAAACGTGCAGTTATGATTAAACCCTGAAAACAAAGTTGCTGTTAGTTCTAACTGGACGCTTTCATGATACAAACTCTTATAATTCCAGTGAGTGATTTCAGGTAAGAATCTGTGGTCAACTACAGCGGGAACTATGATCCTGTAGGCATTTAATGAATATCAGGATATACATTTTCTTTCTTTTTTTTTTTTTTTTTTTTTTGAGGCGGAGTCTCGCTCTGTCGCCCGGACTGGAGTGCAGTGGCCAGATCTCAGCTCACTGCAAGCTCCGCCTCCCGGGTTTACACCATTCTCCTGCCTCAGCCTCCCAAGTAGCTGGGACTACAGGCGCCCGCCACCTCGCCCGGCTAGTTTTTGTATTTTTAGTAGAGACGGGGTTTCACTGTGTTAGCCAGGATGGTCTCGATCTCCTGACCTCGTGATCCGCCCGTCTCGGCCTCCCAAAGACATTTTCATGTTTTACAATGCATTTACTTCTCCACATAATGTATATATAAAGTATTTTCTGGAAGACTCCAGCTGGATCTAAAAAATGGCTCTTTTTATATTTACTCAATTTGGACCATGAAAGGGTATTTGAAACTGGAAGGATCATATGCATATTAAGTATTATTTTATGTTAGTATCTGTGAGATTTACCTGTCCTGTGCCATATATAAAGCAAGAAGTCAGAGTTGTGGAGAGAGATGAACTAAATGACTAAATAGGTATGTTTACTCTGATGATAAATCAAATCAAAGCATGTTGTGCGAGAGTACCCTTTAGAAGCACTGTTCTCCTCTAAAAGTTGCAATAACTTTGAATAAAAAACCTCCGAATGAGAAAAGAAAAATGCAGTCAGTCATTCAGATGTTTTATTTGCACAATGCCAACACACACAAATAATTGGAAACGTTCAGGTGACTAATTGGCTGAAGTATGTGAAGTCATGAGATTTGCATACCAAATGCTTTCATATTATTACTGTTATTATTGTTAGTTATCATCCATTTTCCTCTTTTGAAGTTTGGCAGACTCTAATCAAACTTAGTTTTAAACAATTTTCTGAATCTAAATTTTTACCTTTAGAAATATTATTTCAAGAGGGAAAAGAAGTAAATTATTCCAGTGGCATATTTATCTAATAGTGATGAGAATAAAACACTTTTATTGAGGGATCAGTATAGTTATTTACACATCTGCATTGATGTATTCATGCTATAGGGTCTCACACATTCACATTTATGAAGGGGTGCACCATTATGAATTATTTGGTTTTATGAATTAGCTTGTAAAAATAATGCAATTGCTATTGAGGCTATAATGCCTCCTGGAATTCACTTTGCTTGTTTGTTTTGACAAATGTGGTTTAGTTTTATGATAATATTTCAGAGCACACAAGTAAATGCCCTGTAGTCTGTTTTGTAAAGGTAATGAAGCCTTCGCAATCTGCAATCTTACCGCTGATTCCAGATACTAAATCTTCGCTTGAAAGTAGAGTGAGACTGTTGGCATGCTCACCGAGAATTCTCAAGCTAAGTGAAAATGGTAAGAACCCCCACCACAGACACTGTTTCAGTAAATTTACCCTGGTCGGGATCTTGATGTGTAAAGGTAAGCAGGTTAAGACCGTTATTCAGTGCCACCTCCTGCATTCCAGGCACTGTCAGGCCCTTGGTGTATGGCCATGAACAAAATCAGGCAGAAGTACTTCCCTTGCAAGGAGCTTACATCCTAGTGGGGAATGAGGGGGGTGGGTTCCAAAGAAAACAAAGCAATGAAAATGCAGAGGCCAGGACACCATCATCCCTCACTTGGGCTTCACCTAAACGGCGTCCCTAATTCATGCTCCACAAAATAGCGAAAGCAGTCTTCCTATGGCAGAGTTCAGATCTTGTCACTTCTCTAATTATGTCAAAAAGAAATAAAAGCCTGAAAATAAATGAACACCCAACCAAAATCCTAAACTCATTGCCAAGGCCTGGGAAACAACTGCCCAAGTCCCAAATCTCACATTGTTTTTCAGCCAGGGGTTTTCCAAATTCATCCCTTGCTTTGCTTATCCTATTCCTTTTGGTCACAATGCTTTTCCTTCCATTTTATTATGCAATCTGTTCAGACTCCATTTAAATGTTCCCTTCTCAAAGAAGTCTTACCTGGCCACCCTACTTAAAGTGGTTCCCCCACCATGTTATTCTCAATTTAAGCCTTAGTTGGTTTCTTTCATAGCTCCTACAATATTTGCCATTTTTTTCTTGTCTTTTTGTTTCTGTACTTGTGTTTTATTGTTTTTCTCCACTAGGATGTAAGCTCCATATAGGTAAGGGCCATGTGTGTCTTGTTCATCATTATACCCCTAGTGCCTAACACTATGCCAGGCACATAGTAGATGATCAATAAAATTGATTGACTGACTGTCTAAATGAATGAATGAATGAATGAATGAATGAAAGGGAAGGAAAGGAAATGAGTTTATCTATTCCATTACTTCTTTCCTGGATGACTTCGTATACATTGTCAGACTGACAGAACACTCACTTCCAGTTCGCCACCGCCCTCCCCAACACACACCATACACTCACATTTGGGACTACATCAGATTTCCCTGCTATTTGCTAAAGTAGCACCATACTCCTTTCACTGTTTGAAATTGACCTAGTATGTTTTCATGCTGGAATGTTACATTACTTTAAGTACTCTTTGCTCAATATTGGCGCCTCTTGAGAGTGTGCTCACAAGGGCCAAAACTATGTAATTTTTGCTAATGCTTGTATCTGCAAAGCTATTAGATTGGTACAATTACTTTTGCACCAACCTAATAGTACAAAGTCTTACAAGTTATAGACATTCAATAAACATTTATTGAATGAACGAATGAAAAGAAGGAATTCAGGCAACCTACCCAATTTAAGTCAGAATATGCTAGGTGCCCAAACATGCCAATCTGATCATACTGGAATTGTATAAAATGATTTAGGATTAAGTAATCAGAGGAAAATGCCCCTCAAATGTACTGAATAAAACCTCAAATGTCTGAAGTGCTCAAGGAATAGATGTTTTACTTTAAGGTTTACCAAAACTAACAAATAGAAGTTAAGTAGAAACTTCTTCCCTGGTTTAATTCTTGACTTCTAATATTTATTATTCCTATTTCTGCCTTAGCAAGTAGAATATAATCAGCGAAATTTAATCTTCATAGAAAGGCATGGAAAGAAGGAGTAAATGATTAAGCTGGGTGAGGAGTCAGGAGAGAGGGAGTGAGAGTGAAAAATTGGAGAAGATGTGCCCTATCTAAAGACATTCACAACAAATTAAACAGAACAAAACAAACAAGCAAAAAATCCTAGACAGTACATGCCATCAAAACCAAATGTGACCCAGGTGGCCGCCTTTGATGGGTGAATGGGTAAACAAAACGTGGTATATGCATTTAGTGGAATATTTATTCAGCCTCAAAAAAGAAGGAAATTCTGACACTTGCTGCAACATGGGTGAAATTTGAGGACATCATGCTAAGTGAAATAAACCTGTCCCAGAAGAACACATATTATATAAGTCCACTCTTTGTTTTTTTTTTGAGAGGGAGTCTTGCTCTGTCGCCCAGGCTGGAGTGCAGTGGCACGATCTCATCTCACGGCAAGCTCCACCTCCGGGGTTCTCGCCACTCTCCTGCCTCAGCCTCCGTAGTAACTGGGACTACAGGCGCCTGCCACCACACCTGGATAATTTTTTTGTATTTTTAGTAGAGACGGGGTTTCACCGTGTTAGCCAGGATGGTCTCGATCTCCTGACCTCGTGATCCACCCACCTCAGCCTCCCAAAGTGCTGGGATTACAGGCGTGAGCCACCGCGCCCAGCCGTGAGTCCACTCTTATGAGGATCTTAACATAATCAAAATCACAAATACAGAAAGTAGAATGTTGGATGCTGGGACTGAGGGGAAGGGGAATTGGGGAGCTATCTTTCATGGGTACAGAGTTTCCATTTTGCAAAATGAAAAAGTTCTGGAGATGGATGATGGAGATAGTAACACAACATCGAATATGTGCTTAAAGCCCCTGAACTATGTACTGAAAAATGATTCAAATGGTACATTTTGTGTTATGTATATTTTGCTACAATTAAGAAAACCAAGCAAACAATCAGATTACAAACATGTCTTTGGGTCAATGGGGGCCTGGGATCATGATGATGTCATTTCTTACTGGCCATGCAGATCCTAAGTCTGTGGTATACACTGAGCTGGAGAGACTGCTCATCCACGCCTTCATGCAACTGAATGACCTGAGCACCACAAGAGGCAGACACTGTGGTAGTCAAGGGAGAAACAGTAGAGACAAGAGCAAGAAGGCCTCAATTTCCAAAGTGTACATTCAACTGGGGGTAGAGATGATGAACAAGGACATCAAACAGGAAAATAGCTTGTGGGAGCACTTTGCCAAGAGAGCTAAAGATTTTTTGCATGCTGGCCTATTTTCTTTTATTTTTACCTTTACTGATTAAAAATATCTCCTCTTTCTCTCTTGTAGTCATACGTCTGTGCATCTACACACACCCTTGGTACATCTGGACTCCTAGCTTGACTGTGTCCTGATTAACCAAAGTTTTCCTGTAAGTGCTTTGAATTGTGGCAATGCTGATATTTTGCAACACATGTCTTATTGTTTTGGTTATAGAAAATAAGATGCATGAATAATAAATTAAAGTGTGTAATAATATAACTAAATCACATTTATGTGATGTTCTTTGTTTTGCAAATTAAAGTGCACAAACAGCTGAATCCTTTTGTCTGTATTAAACAGTTTGTTGGATTGCCTCAACTTGGAGCATGTACATAAATATTCAAATTGAGTTTTTCACTCCAAGGCAATTTTGACATTTCCATATTGGGTTCCTCGGTGTTTTATCTAAGAAAAAATAACCACATGTGACCAAAATATGATGATCACTTATATTTGTATTGCAATTTTCCCAGTTATATACCTAACAAGTGGATGATTTTACCAAGTCCTAAATGAAAGCATTATAAAGGGTTTCATATTAACCATTTATGGAATTAATAATAAAATGTTTATAGGGAGCTAAAACGACCATTAGCTCAAATAGTCCAACTGTTATCTCTTTGGCTCTGGATCTATTTGCTATCGTTTTGAGATGTCCTGGGTGTGAAGTACTTTTATTTAAAAAGCAGCTTGTGCCAGCTCACTGCTTAGCCTGATTTCCAGTGGGTATGGGAGCAGCTCAGAGAAAGGAACTGTGTCAGCCTGGTGCATATGGATGGAGAAACAAAACCTGCCCTGTTCTAGATCTCCTTGCAACTCTAATGAATTCTTTGGGGACACTGCCCTTTGCATTTCACTCTCAACTCTAGGCCTTTGCTACTTCACAGGTGGCACCAAAGGAAGGAATCGCATGTCTTGGCACAGTGGGGACTTGCATGTGGATAGCAGAATTGGACAAAAATTTACATAATGCCACATGGATAAGTGAAAAGCAGGCGGTCGGGCTGGAGGAAGGTGAAGTCTTGGCTACCAGCTCATAAGCTGAGCACCACGGTAGCACCTCCCCTCACTCAATCTTGGCTCCTTCATCCCGGAAAGAGACAAGGGTAGTGAAACTTCATAGTGTTGAGGTAAGGAAATGATCATCTGGCATACAAAAAAACATTCCCTAAATATCTGTTGAACCTCAGAGCCTGCCATGATTTCACTGTTATTGGCAAGGTTTCACCATCACCCCTGCCCCTGCTTTTGCTGGAAACTGCACCCAGACCTCAATGTATCCTGTCTGTGAATTCCAGTTGAAGGGTGGGCTCCTGAAGACCATCACTGTCAACAGAGCACTCCCCAGAGACACTGGCAGAGAAAGGCAAATGGGAGTTAGGCTTTTTAGCAAAGAAAAACATCTTTAGCCAGGAAGAAAACACAAATTGGGCGCCTCCAATCTGTTATGTATCTGTGCCTTCAGATATTGGAGTAAATTCTGTTTTCAGGAATTCTCAGTGTAATGCTGGGTCAAATTCTCCCTTGCTGATAGTATTTTTTGGAGCAAGTCCAAGGGCGGCTTTTGACCTGAGGTTATTAACCCATCATTACTGAAAGTTTCATTGGACAACGTTACATCATTGTATCCTGAGTTATAGATACTTGTGTGCTTGCTCTTTCTCTCTCTTTCTCTCTCTTTCTGTCTCTGTCTCTTGCTATGCATAAATATGCATATACAAAAAGATACTATTTATTTCACCTGCATTGACTAAATTTTTAGGCTCTGTAGGTTTATATTTCTTGAGTTTAATGTTGCATTAATGCATTTTTGTTTGCCTGAATGAGTTATTCCCAGTCCTTGCTTGAATCTGTTCATTAAGATTTCATGAAGTCAGCTCTTGATGAATTCACAAGCCAGAACTGCAACTTTCTCACTGTTTTTGTCGTGTTAAAAAGCGCAGCACCAGCTTTTCATACTGGTGGATGGTAGAGATAAATCCTCCAATGCCAACTCATCACCTAGGGATGACAGAACTCCTGCTGAATTTACACAAGTCCTTTATTATGTGAAGTGATTTGAGTGAAACAAATGGGTTATTTACTGTGCAGCAGGCTAAGAAGTGACTCTTTTAAAATGGTAAACATTACAGTACATCATATCTGGGAAGACTTTTTTTTTTTCCCGTGTTTGTCGGAGATTTCCACAGTTGATGTGAAAGTTGCAAATCTGAAGCACAGATTTTTTTAAAGGGAGAGTTAGAAAAAGGAGGAGGGAAACCGTCCCCAGGGATTTTTGGAGGACTTGCATGGCACTGGTCTTGTTCCAGCTGAGAAGTTATTTTCAGGCATTTCCTCATTGAGGGTTTTAAAACCACAGAAACCCTTTTTGGAGGATCATGGAGGTATTGCTTTGTCTTCACTTTTTAGCTTTTCCAGCTAAAGGGAAAGCACGTGACTGACAGCAGGATGCAGTGCATTGTCACCGGGGCTTCTGTGAAGTGATTGATTGGGGATGGAAAATAACTTTACTTAAGTAAGATTAAGAAAACTGGAGAGGGCCAAGGGAAGCCATGAAGACTTCCCATCCTAGCCTATGAAGATGTCTTCATCTGGCATAAAATGCGTAGTGGTGCATACCACTCCTGCAGAACTCAGGAAAGAGGGCAGGGGCAAGCTGGGCAGGTAGACCCAAAGACCTTGCTGCCTCTCTTCTCCTTTATCCCTTCCTTTCCTGACATGCTGTCACTCTGGTAGGCATTTGTGTATGGCCAATACCATTAATAATAAGTCTAGGCCGGGCACGGTGGCTCACGCCTGTAATCCCAGCACTTTGGGAGGCCAAGAAGGGTGGATCACCTGAGGTCAGAAGTTCGAGACCAGCCTGGCCAACACGGTGAAACCCCATCTCTACTAAAAATCCAAAAATTAGTCAGGTATGGGGGCGGGTGCCTGTAATCCCAGCTACTCAGGAGGCTGAGACAGGAGAATGGCTTGAACTCAGGAGGCGGTGATTGCAGTGAGCTGAGATCACACCACCACCCTCCAGCCTGGGCAGCAAAGGGCAAAACTCCGTCTTAATAGTAATAGTAATAATAATAATAATAAGTCTAGCACTTTACTGAGCGAATACCAAGAATGAGACACTATTGGTGTCTCTAAAGTTGTAAACATGCAACCCCTTGCAAGGCAGGTTTTATTATCACTCTTTCATTTTGCAGAAACAAGGTTTGGAAATGCTTGCCTGGTGAGTAGCAGGTGTGGGCTGTGAACTAGGGAATTTCTGATTCTAGATTCTCTACCTTTTCCTCTATACCATTGCACCAGTGCAGTATTTAGGATGGCAGCTACGTAATTGTAGCAAAGGGACCTAAAGAGAAGATTCATTTCTCTCTTGTTAAACAGACCAGGGTAGATATGAAGGTTTTCCTCCACAAAGTCATCTAGCGATGCAGACTGGCCAGGTGGCATTGCTATGCTCCAGACCGCAGGAAATGGCCAGTGCATGGTGGGTATGCCTGAGAAGATAACAAAGGATTTGGACAGGTCAGTTCCACTGGAATCCCACTGTTGTGAAATCAGTCACAGATCCGTCCCTAGCATCAACTGGGACAAAGCATTGTAGTCTATGGTTGGGTGGTCAGGTGCTGAGGTGAAACCCAGAGGGTTCCTCAATGAAAGGGAAGAGGGGGAAAATGAATTTTAGGAAACAACAGTCTCCACTTCATCCAAGGTACCTGCATGGTACCTCTGCCCTACACTGGTGGGAAAATAAATCAGGAGGGCTACAGGAAGAAAGGTGATAGAGGAAGCAGAGCTGAGGATGGCTTCTTGAATTGTGAATTTTAAGGTCTTTTTAAAAAAAAAAAAAAAATTGCCATGATCAGAATGTAATCTGCCCCCAAGTCCCCATTTTACTTCAGTTAACTTTCTCTTTCACATAATTCACCTTCTTCTCATGGTAACCCAGAAATTAGTCAGTTTCAGAGTAATTACTGTTTCTTCAGGTAGTACCAAAGCTATTCCTGCACTATTTTATTTGTTTTCTGTTTTGAGGGTCTGCTGAACCTGACCATGTACCTGCAAGCAGAGTTGCTTAGATAGTTGTAAACTTTCTCTCTTGGCTTAACCCTGGAATATTCCTTCAGTGCCCTCTCATTAGCTGACCCAGACTGTGAGCTTTTCAACATTCTCTGGAGCTGCCATGATCTTGTGACAAACCCCAATTTTTTGCCCCCATTTTCTTTTCCTTTTGCAATTTCTCCTCTTTTGAATTTTGGCCTCATTTTGACTTCTCATGTTCCTGTTTTCCCAGTCTGATAAAGTACAGAAGTTTGTTTATGCATTCAACATATTTCATGAGCTCCTGCCACATTCTAGGTATTTTTCTAGGCTTTGGGGATTATGTGAATAGAACAAAGTTGCCACTTTGATGGATCTTACTTTCAAATGTGTGGAGTGGAAAGAGGAGGCAACAGCATAAACCAGCAAACATGTAGACGTGCTGTGTGTCACGTGGTGATATGTGCTGCAAAGATAAGCAATACAGTGTTCAGAATTATGGGGGGCTGTGTTATTTTGGACATGTAGTCATGATGAACTCCCTGTTAATGGGACATTTATGTAATCTGAGATCAGAGTCAAGTGAGGGGGCAAACAATGCTGATTTCAAGGTCAAGGCAGATTCAATCAACAGTGAAGGCCACGTGCTGACAAAGTAAGGAAGAGAGGGGTGGAAGAAGGAGTCAGAGAAGTATTCATCAAAGGTGTTATTAAGCCAAGGTGAGGACTTCAAATTGTATTGGTGAGACAGAAAGCTATTGAAATATTTTGAACAAGGGAGAAAAATGGTCTGATTTCCATATTGTGAGGGCCACTCCAGATTAGCCGTCATATTCTCTCAGTTCTATATGCTATTGGTCACATAAATCTGCTCCAATTCAATGGGAGGACACTACACAAGGATCTGAATACCTAGGAGCAAAGATTGCTGGGGGACATCTTGCAGGCTGGCTAGCACATAGACATCCAGTTTTTCCAGCATCATTTGTTAAGGAAAATGATCCTTTTCCCATTTTAATTACATCATCATCCTTGCCAAAATTAACTAGCCATATATGTGTAGGTTTATTACTGGACTTCTCTATTTTGTAGTACAGACTTAGATGTCTAAATTATGCCAATACCACACTTAAAGGAAATTGTTAAATAGGGTAGCATAAGGCTTACAACTTTGTTCTTATTTTTAAAATTTTGGAAACTTAAAATTTTTAAAGTTTAGGATTTTGATTGAGATTGTGGTGAACAATTTGATTGTATCAATTTTGGCAGAATTCACGTCTTAGCATTATTGAGACCTTCAATCCATAAAAATGATATATTTCTGTATTTGTTTAGACCTTTTTAAATGTCTCACAGCTATGGTTTGTAATCCACAAATAAAGGATTTTGCTCATGCTTTGTAAGTTTATCTCTAGGTATTCTATGTTTTTGACACTATTGTAGTTTTTACTTTATTTTGTTTTTCGATTCCGTTTTATTTTCCAATTTCCATTTTATTTTTCAATTCCAATTCCAGTTACCAGGATGTGGGAATAGGACTGAATTTTTATATTGATATTTTATCTTATGACCTTGTTAAACGTATTTATTAGTTCTTCTAGCTTCTTTGTGGATTCTTTTTTAAAAGATTCTTTAGGATTTTGTACAAATACGATCATATCATCTCTGAATAAAGGCAGTTTTACTTCTTTCTTTCCAGTTTGATGTCTTTTTTTTTCTGTTTCTTGCATTATTGCACTGACAAAGTCCTCCAGTATAATGGGAATACAAGTGGTGAAAGCATTCTTACCTTGAAAGGGGAAAGCTTTCAACTTTTTAAAAGTGTGACATCAGGTATATGCTCTTTTTCAGACTGAAGAAGTTATCTTTTGTTCCCAGTTTACTGAGAGTTTTAATTTAAACAGACACTGAATTTTGTTAAATTCTTTTGCTGCATTCATTAAAATGAACATATAGTTCTTCTTTTTTAGTCTGTTGATATAGTGAATCAAGCTGATTTTTTAAAAATGTCAATTCAATCTTTGATTCCTCAGATAAGCCAAAATTAGTCATGATACTTTTTCATTTATCAAATCCAATTTTTAGAAATTTTTGAAGGAGTTTTGCCACTATGTTCCTTAGAATATTAGCCTAGAGTTCTCTTGTAATATCTTTCTCTGGTTCTAATATCAAGGCAGCACTAGCTTTATAAAATGGGATGGAAAGTCTTCTTGCCTCTTCTTTTTTCCAGAAGAATTTCTGTAGAATTGCTTCATTGCTTCTTTAAATGTTTGGTAGATTCACCAATGAAGACCTCTGGAACCGGACTTTCCTTTGTGGAAGGATTTTAACCATTAATTCAATTTTTTTCAATACATCTAGAGCTATTCAGTGTATCTGTTTCTTTCTGAGTGAGCTTTGGCAGTTTGCATCTTTCAGGAATTTTCTCATTGCATTTGTTGTCAAGCTTATTGGCATTAAATTACTCATAACAGTCTGATTAAGCTTTTAAATCATGTAGAAACTGTAGCAATATTCTTTCTGTGATGATGATAATTTTTGTCTATTTTTTCACTTTCTCAGTGGAAGTTTATTAGTTTTATTGATCTTTTTTAAAAAACCTCTAGCTTTTTATGTTATTGAGTTTTCTGTATAGTTTTTATTTTGTTTTCTATTTCATTACCTTGTATTTTCAATTCTTCTACTTACTTTGGCTTTTAATTATCCTTCTTTTTCAAATTTCTTTATGAGTAAGCTTAAATAATTGATTTAGAGAGTTTTCAATTTTCTAATAGAAGAATGTAATGCAATAAATCTTCCTCCAGACATTTTATTAGCTGCTTCCTACAGGTTTTGATATAATGTATATTTTAAATTTAATTTAGTTAAATATTTTTGTAACTTTTTAATGGGTTTAAAATTTTTTTCCAGTATTTGAAAACTTTTTAGGAATCTCTTTTATTGATTTTTAATTTACCTTTAGTATTGTCAGGTGACACACTTTGTATGATTTTAATCTTTCAAACTTCATTGAGTTTTGTTTATGGTCCCAAGTGTGGTCTAGCTTGGTGAATCTTTTATGTGCACTTAAAAATAATGTGTTTTCTGCTGTTGGATGGAGTGTTCTACAAAAACAAATTAGAATAAAAAATTAAAAAGTTCAAATACTTTATATTTTCATTTTTTGTTTAATTGTTCTATCAATTACTGAACAAATTAGACACCATAAGAAAAAAAAAGACCAGGGACTTTGAAGTACTAGCAATAGAAACTATTGACAATAAACACACAGAGGAAAAAAGACCAAAAAGACCAAACTGTAAGGGTGGAATGTAGGGAGTGAAGAAATAATATTTGAAAGTAAAGGCCTGAAAATTTATTTTAATTGATGAAAACAAAAAATCCACAGATCCAAGAAGGTCAATGGATCCTAAACAGAAGAAATATTTTTAAAAAAAGCACAAGAGGGCATATCATAATCAAATTTTCTGAACACATATGATAAGGAGACATTTTAAAAAACGGTCAGAGAGAAAAGACATTTTGTACAGAAAAACAAAAAAAGAATGACAGCGTATTTCTCACTTGAAACTATGCAGGCCATTAAACAATGGAAGGACATCTTTAAAGTGATGGGAGTCAAATATGTCAACTCAGAATTTTATATCCAGAGAAAATACCTCTTGAAAATGAAGGCAAAATACAGACTTTAAGACAAAATCTGAGATAATTCATCACTGAAGAGAAGCATTAAAAGAAATCTTAAGAAAAACAAACACTTATCTAAGCATGAGGCAAATTATGCCAGATGATTGTAAGGACCCACAAAAAGGAATAATTAGTGCTCCAAATAATAAATACGTGTGTAAATATAAAAGGAATTTCTTTTCTTGTTTTTAAGCTTCTTTAAAAGATAATTGATTCTTAAAAGAAGAAAATAGCAGTGAATTGTGGAGCTTATTATCTATGCAGCAGTATATAGTAATAACACACAAAGATGAGGAGTTAGAAGTATACTCTTGCAAGATTCTTATACTGTACGTGAAAAGGTGTGATATTATTTGAAGGTAAACTCTGATAAGTTAAAGATGTCTATTAACCAGTCCCAAGTAATTTTTATTCAGATAATTTACTTTATCACTAGAATTTAAATTTGTGTACTTTGTATGCATTTTCTGTTTTTCTCCTTGTCATGCTTATGCTTTCTTTTACATACTTGAATGTATTTTACAGTTTGTGAGCACAGAAGTATTCAGTCGTAGACTCAAGGTGACCCTTTGCAGACCTTAGCTTTCTCTCTGTGAAGCTCCCTTTTTACTCATACATGGACCTATAATTCTAGCTGCTTTGGCCTTTTTTGACTCCAATCTCTATCTCCTCCACTCAAAAATACAACCAGGCTCCTCCTAGTGCTTTGACCTGGATCTGCTTGCAGACATTAGGTTTAAACACTTGCAAAAATCACCTTGTTTGTTTTTCTTCTCTCTGGGATCACAGTTCCATGCTGATTGTTGTTTAATGCCTGAAAAACACTGTTTCATATATTTTGTACATTTGTACAGTTGAATACAACATGAGGGAAATTGGAGTAGCACATGATCTTTTATATGAGAAAGTGGGGTCCCCCTAAGATTCTTTTCTCTCCCTCCCACACTGGAGTATATTAGTTGTCACCTCTTTGTGCTCTCAAAGTTTTATGTTTACACTCAGTATTTCTCTGAGAATTTGCAGGTCCATGTCTCCTTCTAGTCTGTAAATACCTTGAAAGCAGTGGCTGCCTTATTAATCTTTTTATTTTGACACTTAGAATAGTATCTGCCATATAAGTGTTCTCAAAAAATATTTATTCATGCTTTCTAGTCTTGTGACCCTTTTCCTTGGGTTCTTGGAATATGTTAGGTTGCAAAAATCATATGCATAACAGCAATATCAGAAACAGGGCACATATCTTTCCATTTCCTCTGTCAGAATCCATGGCAGACATTCATCAATCACTAGGTTCTACTTTCCACCTCAGCCCAGTTGTGAGTTTGGACTCCTTCTCACATGGTTTCAGATATCTCCTGCCAATGAATATAAGTTCACTCTTAACGCTGAATTGTATTTGCCATCTATGAATTAGTATTATCCTTTCTTAGAAATAGCATTTGATTTATTTCATAGACATTTATATGGCACTTGTTATGAACTAGCATCATTCTAAGCACTTTAAAATGTTAACTACTTTATCCTTACTGCAATTGTATGATATTGGAACTTGTATTATGTCCATTTTACAGATGAGGAAACTGAAGCACAGAAAGGCTAAGTATCTTGTTCACGGTCACACAGCACGTAAATGGTGTTCAGGGATACTACTCCAGAAAATTTGGGACTCTGGAGTCCCCGCTCTTCTCTGTTAATGCTATGACTCTTGGCCTAAACCAACTAAAATGTCTCTCTTTATGAGGAAGCTAAGACAGTAGTTAACACCTCTATTCTAACAAGCAGGAGTAAGGGTCAGGCTAAAACAGGTGGGGCTTAGAGTTAAAAGTACCTTGGGCCTCTTAGCACACAAAGGAATGATACCAATCTCCCTCTTGATTTATTGCTTTAACAAATATCTATTCTGCCCCTCTATATTCCAGGCACTACTGGGAAGGAAAAGCAAATGTTAAGCCAAGTGAAGCACAAAATAGTTCCACACTGACAGATGTCACCCAGACACACAAACAATCACATTTATGAGAGCTCAGCTTAACTCCAGGACGAACCAGCTACTGTTGTTTATGCCCTGGATGGTAATTTTTGGGAAACCAGAATTGCAAAAATGCTGGTACTATAGCTGGGAAGGACTGGAAGAAGTCAGGGTTGACCTGTATCTTTATTTTCCAATATCCACTGACTGTCATTGGTGTATCCTTGGATAATGTCTTCTTTACCCTCCTACAGGTGTTTTCTAGGGCACTCATATTGTGTCTGGTCCCCCACAGACCACAGCAGAGAAGCAACAAGAGATTGAACAGTAAAAGAACTGAATATCCTATATTTGAATATCCTACATTTCAGACAGAAGAGTCAGAAAATACATAACTCACAAAAAAAAAGAAAAGAAAATGCGTCACTCTTCTATAACAGAGTGAGTAGCCCCTCTCTTTTTGATGTGTTTTCTTGTTTGTTTAAAATACTTAGCTGCCCCAGAACAATGGAATAAAACAATACTGGAGGAATCTTGTTTCTCTTGTTAGTAGATACCTTGGGTTCCATTGTGGAAGGCTGGAACTCTTAGGATGAAAAGAAGTGGAAGATTTCTTTCACTCAGATTTTGAGAGCTGGCTAGTCAACCTAACCCTCATACACAAGTCACCCGTGGATGTCCCCCAGAATTCAACAGAAATGCTGAACACAAATTTAGACCACATGGTTAATGATTAAATATGGAAATTATCCAGGCTGATTGGTGGGAGTGTGATATTGTTTGTCATTGCCCAAAGTCATTCATGCTGTGCTTCGGTCAGGGTTGGGGGACAAGGAGCTGCTTCATCAGATACTTTGGAAAAATCTCATTTCACAGGAATTCCACTTTTCACTTCAAAGCCTATTAGATGCTATGGTTTCCCGCAGTCCCAGGGCAAAATATTGTGAGAACATACATTTTTAATGCGTTGCTCTGCTTCTCTTTGTTTTCAGGTGGCAGGAAAGTTTCCTGTGAGTATATAAGCTTTCTGAGGTGCAGGAAATTTTGTGGGATAATATTTCTACCAAAAGAACACTGACACCCCTTTCTTCTCTTTCCCTCTGGGGCAGACCATGAAACTTAGGGCAGGTGGAGGAAATCTCCACCAACCTCAGTAAGTGCCGTGGGTCTGGGATGCAACTCATGCTTCTAGAATTGGGGACAATTGGTTGGATTTTGAGAAAGCTATGCCTTCTTAGATTTCCCTCTTCGAACAACAGTTAAGAGTGAATGTATATTTATATATCTGTATAGTTAGGATTATTGGAATCTAAGGGAAAAAATTAGGTTCTGCTTTATTTTTTCAAGGGCAGAACACACATAACGGTAAAACAAAACAAGACAAGAAGAAGGACAAATGAAGTAAAAAAAATGTCCCTTTCCAGAGCCCAATTTCTGATATCAGTTCTCTGCCTCGGAGATAATCAGTATCAGTTTTTGTAATAATTGGCAATTTTTGCATATACAACCATATATGCATATATACAATTTAACCTTTTTAGATTACTGTAATGATTCGTTTTACACAAATAGATAAGACCATCATTGGTGGAGGTGGTAGTAGGGGTTTTTAGATAAGACCATCAGTCAAGAGGTTGTCCCGCTCAGAAGCGAAAGAAAAGTTACTAACTTGGATTTCATAATTTTAAGTTGAAGGGTAGGATGGGGAGAAGAACATTCTAATTATTTTGTGTCTATTATGGAACAGGCATCAAGCAAAGAGTTTTATATACACAGGAGTGGCTACATAATTTTTGTGCTCTAGTGTAAATAAAAAGTGCAGGTCTCCTTGTTCAAAAATTAAGAATTTCAAGACAGGACAGCAGAGCCTCACGCCAGGCAAGGACTTGCTAATGCTGGGTGCTGTGTGACTGTACAGGCTGCACACCACCCATGAAGCCAGCCCTGTGTATACATTTTCAGATTTACCCATAAAACCGGACGATGGAAGTATCTTTGTCTTTACTGTGCAGATGGAAAGCTGAGATTTAGAAGTTCCAATTCTCAATCTTCTTTCCAGTGCATTTACCTGTAGGATATCATGATTCGAAAATAGCATTCCTACCAAAACAATGTAAGTTCCCCAAAGAAAGAAAATATTTGACCCTGATATTGGTCATCTGGACAATATGAATTTTATATGTGAGAGCTGTTCCAACTTCCAGCTACCAGATGTCTGTAAAAATTCATAGCAGGCTATTAAATTTAGCAGATCCTGTCTTAATTAGATTAGCTTTTGCACAGCACGATGGCAGAGTGTCTCTGTGATTGAGGGCTTATAAAGATTTCTGGTGGGAATTCTTTATGGAAGATGGAGTCTTCTATCCACAGAGACTGACAAATAGAAAAAAAAATAGCCCACCTCATAATAGTATAAAAATGTGGTCATGGTGTGTCAAAGCAGAAACGTGGGTCTTTATTTCACTGATGTTTTCTTTCTATTTGGCTTAAGAAAAGGAATTGTTGGGGGATAAAGATGGGGAAGGGATGTTCAAAATGACTGGCTAAGAAAATAGCATAGGGAAAGTGGAAAACTACAAGCAAATTCTTGTCATCAAATCCTCCAATAAATCTAGCACCAAAGGAGTGCTCAGCGTTCAGTTCCTGTTAGTGCAGTAGTTATTTTTTTTTTTTCTTTTCAGACAGGAAACAAAACTGTGCAGTTTGTCTTGAGCTGGTCTTACGTGATTAAACTCAGCATCTAGTCTCTCTCCCCATTAAAGGTCACTAAAAAAGCTCACATGACGCAAAACCAACAGTCCAAAGACCCCTCTTTATTTTGCCTTCTCTATCCTGCCGTGAGCAGAGGCCCTAACCTGCAGTGTTTTATGGAAACATGACTTGTTTATCCACGTAGGTATCTATATGACAGCGGTGTTGAGAGCTGAGCAGCAATTCTTGATGTGTAGGTCACACCATAAAGAAAACTGATGTGGGGAATTTTTCTGGTCATCTGATTCACCAGCTGAAAGGTCATGCTCATGCAAAGGTCTTCTTCACTCGGCTGTGGAGTCTGTGGAGACCGATAAGACAAGAAAAAAGGGGATGAGAATTTGTTTCCACCTCACAACCTCCATGCTAGGGGGCAGGAGGTGGAATTTGGGTTTTCCAAACCTCAAAGCATACAGAAGCAGGCTGGGAGCACTGGTGACTGGGAGGAAAAAAATGGCCCATCATTTGCTGCCGCGGCAGGCTAATCAGATTCACGTCACACACAGGCAGGGTTACTAGGCAACTGATTAAATAAACGTGCTGGTCCTACAAGCGAGCTTGCAATTAATTAACTTAACCATTTTCATTTTGACCGTTTTCTTCCCTTCTCCACCTCAACCTGCTTTGAAATACTGAAATGTGAGAGGCATTGGGGAGCTTCTTGTATTCAGGGGGAGGATGCTGAGGACCTATTTTTGCCTTCAGTGGGAAATGCCCGATTCCTGTTAGTTCTTCCCACACATTGAATACAAGAACCTGATCAGCAGGTAATTAACATTTTAAGCAAATAAGAAAACACACATGAAAAGACCTGAAAGAGTGCCAGGCGTATATCTTCAATATATTCAAAACCTACATATTCAAATTGTATATATTCAATGTATTCAAAACGTACATATTCAAAACGTATATCTTCAATATAGTCAAAGCCTGTTATGCTTCCTAATCATGCTAGTCACAGTGTGGAATGAGATGAAAAAGAACTTATACTATGGAAAATTATTTTAATCGACAGATCATTTCCCTGTAATAGGTGTGTGCTGAGGGGAAACCATCCTGTGCTCCATGCATATCCCTTCTACATGCTTTGAGGTGGAGAGACGAATCCTTTAACCGGCCTAGGTGGTCATGGAAGCATTCCTGGAGGACACGAGGCCTGGAGGCATGTCTTGAAGGTCAAGAGAAGGTCAGGAGAGGAAGAAATGTGAGTGAGCATTCCAGTAGGGAGTCTAGTGTGAACAAAGACCCAGTTACATTGGTTAACATTGTGACCAATTGGGTTTGGATGAAGCAAAAAATGAAAGGCATGGAGTAGGGCTGGAGAAATTTTGTAGGGCCAGGTTATAAAGTGCCATTCATGTCCGTCTGAGGAGTTTAGACTTTATTCTATGGGCATGGAAGCCACTGAAGGATTTCACAAAGGAAGTGGCATACCCAGACTTTACCTATAGATTGTTTACTCTTAGTCATGTGGAATTGAAATTTAAGAGGACACTAGAAGGGATAAGACACTGCGGGGCGTTTTGTGATAATTCAGAAGAGAGAGGAGGATGTGAAATGGAGCCTGGGTGGAGGGATGGGGTGGGAGAAGCAAGTGTCAGATCTATTTGTGCCTTGAAGGGATGGGGTTAGTGCAGGGACAAGATGGCAACAAGGGTCCCAGTTTAAGAAATGGAGTCAGGGTGGGGGCATTAACTGAAAGCAGGAGTACAGAAGCAGCCCACTCATGGGAAAGGGAGGAAATAGAAATTCTGTTTTGCTCTTGCTGAGTTCATGCTTCATGTGTCCAGCAGGCTATCAGTTAAATAAAGCAATTTCTTAATAATCCCCCAAGATTGGGATTAGAAGAAATTCCGTGTAGAACCTGCATTCCAAAGAGACTCCTTATAGGACTACATTTCCATAGTAATTTTTAAAACAGGACAGAGAACAAGTAGATAGAAGGAATGGGGGTCAAACCTCATGCAGAGCCTCTTGCTCCTAAATGTATTATAGTAATAGCCAAAAAAAAAAAAAAAGTCCGCTAGCCCTGATAACATTATTATTCATCATAACTACACCATCCATCCTAATCTGTCCTTCTAATTATGGAACAGAGTTGCCATATGCAAATGTGGAATGGGCTGAAGTTACCCATGACAAAGACATCGTCCTGGATGATCTGATGTTCCCTGTGCACTTATCAAAAGCCACTGTCAGCCTCTGCTGCGAGATCACTTCTGATGACACATGGGACCCAGGGAGAAGCTCTTGGCTGCCATGCACGAGTGCTGCATGGAGAAGAGTAATTTCTCTTGGCCCTAGGAAGAAGATTCTGTTTTCTTTTGTAACAATCAGAAGATTTACAGTCTTGCTTTCCCATTTGCCTTAAACTGGCCATGTCTCTATGTAGCTGCAATTTCAAGCATTTCTCAGTGACATGTAAATGATTATGCTGTACATGAAGGTATGGATCCAACACAGCTGGGAAAATGTCACAGTGCACAAGAACAACAGGCTCTGAGATAGATGCTTTAGCATTTAGGGGTAACCTAGGACATAAACCTGTCATAGTCAGCATTTGGTACTCATTCCTTCACTTAAAAAAAAAATCTTTAATCTATACTTTATATACATAGATACACACACACATAAAGTATATATACATATATTATATATGTATATTTATTTATTTATAGACTACCTTATAAACTATAGTAATTTTATCTGTGGAGGTGGTATGATGGGCCAATGCTAGTGAAATAGTTCACTGGAAACTTGAACATTTTGTCTTAGTCCTTTTGGGCTATTATAACAGAATACCATACACTGGGTGACTTATAAACAGCAGGTATTTATTTCCTACAGTTCTAGAGGCTGGGAAGTCCAAGCTCAAGGTGCTGGCAGATTTGGTTTTTGGGGAGGGCCTGCTTTCCGGTTCATAGATGGTGTTTTCTAGCTGTGTCCTCACATGGTGGAGGGGGAGGGTGATATGGTTTGGATATTTGTCCCCTCCATATCTCATGTTGAAATGTGACCCAAAATGTTGGAGGTGGGGCCTAGTGGGAGGTGTTGGGTCACTGGGACAGATCCTCTGTGAATGCCTTGGTGCCCTCCCTGTGGTCATGAGTTCACATGAGATCCGGTTGTTAAAAAGAGTTTGCTGCCTCCCTTGCATCTCTCTTGCTCCCTTTCTCACCATATGATACGCCGGCTCTCCCTTTGCCTTCTGCCATGATTTTAAGCTCCCTGAGGCCTTTCCAGAAGCAGATGCTGGCACAGCCTGCAGAACCATGAGCCAAATAAACCTCTCTTCTTCATAGATTACCCAGCCTCAGGTATTACTTTATAGCAAGACAAAATAGACTAACACAGTGAGGGAGTTCGCTGGAGGCACTCATCCTCTTCATGGGGGTTCTATCTTCAAGATCTCATCTAAACCTAATCATCTCCTAAAGGCCCCATATCCTAATGCCATCACATTGGTGATTAAGTTTTAACATAGGAATTTTCAGGGGACACAAACATTCAGACCATAGAATATATGTTTTTGATTATTTGCTGGGTTTGTTGCTTGTGACTTTGTTTCTTCAACATTGACTTTTTTTCCCCCAAATAATTATTTTTTCCTGATTGGTTCTTGTCAGGTAGAATCGGAAATGTTGAAATTGCTTTGAAGGAACCCGTATTTCCAAGCTGTACTGTCAGTCCTTGATGACCAAGCCCTTACTACCCTGGCCATTTGAGATTAATTTTACCTTCTATTGAGTCTAGTTGGCCCCACCTTCCACTATTCAAAGACTTTTTTCCCCCTCTCCTGATAGAGAACTGGATGAAGGGAGAGTGAATTTTGCAGTTTCCATGGGCATGAAGCTATATAAAGGAAAGCAAATATCACTAGCAATATAGCAGGTTGAAAAATTTGTAACTTGTTTCTTAACCTTATATTAAAAGTATCATAATTTATTTATTTTATTGCATTTTGCCTTTTTCCCCTACACGATTAAGTTTTGGACATCTCTACATTTATATATGTTGTTCTAGTTCAATGATTTTAATGATTGCATAGTATTCCTACATTTATTTATAATTTTAATGATAAATATCTAGGTTGTTTCAAGTTTTTCACTAATACAAAAATACTGATTAAGATTTACCTTAAGATTTTTATTGTCTGATATAAATATGGTTCCACCAACTTTATTTTAGTTAATATTTTCCTTTTACTTTCAAACTTTCTGTGTCTTAATGTTTCAATTGGGGCTTCCATGAGGAGAACATGACTGGGGTTTATTTTTTTATGTATGTGTTTATTATAATTATAAAATCTGATGATCTCTAATCTTTATCTGGGGAATTTATTCCATTTATATTTAGTATGACCATGAGTAACTGGATTTATTTCTCCTAATTTATTTTGCTCCTTTTACTCCTCTTTTCCCCCTCCTCTCCTGTCTTCTTTTGGTTTGTTCATGTTTTTTTCCTAGTGTTTACCCCTTAAATGTTAACATGAATAATTGAGCAAATAAAGTCTAACATCAACTATTATCTCTAGTTTCCTCTAGGCTGCTGTATAAATCTTAAAATTATTTATTTTGGATAAATCTTTTTCCATCTTATATGTTACTGTAGTGCTTCATTTCTACCTTATTATCATAACACTCAAAATTAGATAGTATTATTTTTATTCTTTGAAATAGTCGATTCTTGTCAAATTCATTTACATGTATACAAGTTTCTTCATTCATAATTGCTTTTTTCCCTCTGAGATAATTTTCCTTTCTCTTGAAATATATCCAGTAAACATAAATATATCCAGTGTTTCCTTTCTCTTGAAATAGATCCTCAGTGAGGATCTGCGAGTGGTAAATAAATAATTTTTTTCTGTTGTAAACATGCTTTAATTCTACTTTGATTTCTTCTATGCTATGTTTTTAATGCTCTGCTTTTATTATTTTAATATTCTTTATTAATTATTAAAATAATAATTATTATTATTAGTTGCAGATTTACAGAAAGTTGCAAGGATAGCACAGAGAGATTATATGCACCCTTCACCCAGCCTCCCTCTATGGAACATCTTCTTCAGGTATAGTACAGTTTCAATTCCAGGAAATTGGTGTTGGTACAAACCAGAGTTTATTCAGATTTCACTCCCTAGATATACACTAATTTCTCTCTTTCTCTCTCCCCTCCAATCCCCTTTCTTTTTTTTTCTTTAAGACGGAGTCTCTCTCTGTGGCCCAAGCTGGAGTGCAGTGGCCGGATCTCAGCTCACTGCAAGCTCCGCCTCCCGGGTTTACGCCATTCTCCTGACTCAGCCCCCCGAGTAGCTGGGACTACAGGCGCCCGCCACCTCGCCCGGCTAGTTTTTTGTATTTTTTAGTAGAGACGGGGTTTCACAGTGTTAGCCAGGATGGTCTCGATCTCCTGACCTCGTGATCCGCCCATCTCGGCCTCCCAAAGTGCTGGGATTACAGGCTTGAGCCACCGCGCCCGGCCCAATCCCCTTTCAATTATTGTCACATGGATAGCTCCATGACACCACACTAGGTCAAGATACTTACCTATGCTATCATTGCAGGTTCCCTTATGCTACCCTTTATAGACACCCACTCCTTACCTCTCCATCCCTAACTCCTGGCAGCCAGATCTCCATGTTCTCTCTCTAATTTTATTTCAACAGTGTTACATAAATGAAGTCATGCAGTATGCAGCCTTTTGAGAGTGGCTTTTTCACTCAGCATTCTTCTATGGAGATTCAGATTTTTGTATGTATCAAAAGTTCACCTTCTTGTTGTTGCTGAGTAGTATTCTGTGGAAAGGACATACGATAGTTTGTTTAACTATTCACATGTTGAAGAACATTTGGGTAGTTAACAGTTTTTGACTATTATAAATGGCTATGAACATTCATGTACAAATTTTTATGTGGACATAAGTTTCTCTGGGACAAATGCCCAAAAGTGCAATTGGTGGGTCATATTCATCCTCAAATTTTTAAAACATAGTTTTAGCTGTTTATAAATTAAAAAAAAATAAAATAGAAGTTCACTGCTGCATTCTACCTTCATTGTTGCTGTTGAGAAGTTAGTTACCCTTCTTTTCATTATTTTTTCTGTTTTAGGTAGATTCTTTTTTCTTCTGCTTGCTTTTAAGATCTTTTCGTTTTGGTGATCTGTAGGCACACTTCTCCTGTGTTGGATCTTTTACTTCTGTGAATCACAGGATTCATACATTTCATCATTCCTAGAAAATCCTAAGTCATTATCACTTGCAACTTTTCCTCTCCCCAATTCTTCTCTTGTGTCCTAATTAATAAAGTGTGAGTTTTCCCATTTGATGTCCCAAGTCTTTAATCCCTCTTTAAATTTTTTCATCTCTTTATTCTGGGTGCTTTCTTTCTTAGTTCCATTATCTGGTTTCCAAAGTTCTCTTTCTCTGTATCCATTTTAGATACAATTTTTAAAAATAGATAATAAAAGAGATATTCTCTAAAGAGAAAGAAATTTCAAATTTTTAAATAATATATAAACAGTTTTTCATATATGTTGATTCCTTTAATAGTTTCTGTTGCCTTTTTCATTTTAATTTCATAAATAATTCTTAATGCTTTAAGCAATAGATATCCCTTTATGATCTATTTTTTTTAAGTTGATTACATGGATTTCTTAGGTGTTGAAATTTTTTAAATTTATTTTTATTTTATTTTTTATTTTTTTTTGCGATGGAGTCTCAATCTGTCACCCAGGATGAAGTGCAATGGCTCGATCTTGGCTCATGGCAACCTCTACCTCCTGCGTTTAAGCGATTCTCCCACCTCAGCCTCCTTTAATTTTTCTACTTGTTATTTTTGCTTATGGCAGATTACTCTTCCATGCCTTTATTTTGCATTGCAAGCTCATGTTTTTTGGGGCCCTGTCTATGGAACTCTTTTGCTTCCTAGGTTGAATAAGTACCCTTCCAGAGAGATTTTTCTGTTTACGTAAGCCAGAAACCCCGGGGTGTTACTAGTCTGGAAATGCTTTAAAGCGATTCATTTGCTTGGGAGTTCACAGACCAATTAAATAGTGTGAATTAGAACCTGAAACCCATGTGAGGGCAGACATTTTTGTTAATAGTTCTAGGAATTTATTTTTTATTTTTGGTTTATTCAGGCTGAGAGAGACAAACTAAAACAGTGTTATATATGCTAGGATGTGCTCTACAATCCCAGGAAATTGGCACTGTTAGAAACCACAGAGATTACTCAGATTTCTTCACTTATACACTGCCTTTCAGGCCTGAAGGTCTTATTTTCCCAGCTACTGGGAGTTCTACCCGCTGACAGCTGAAGCCTGGGGATTGTCCTTAGCTAACGGTCAGGCCTGTTTCTTAGAAGCAGCCTGCAGTCGATGGTACAAAAGCTGGGCTCCCTGGACCCCAGCTGAGGACAACTCAGAAGTGCTATCCAGCTTCAGAACTCCCTGTGGGGCTGGATGAGGCCTTGCCATGGGTATGTGGCAGTTCTGCTTCTCCTATCCAATCCTGCTCCCATTCTTCCCCACGCAGGCATCAATCCTAATAACACCCCTAGTAAACCGTCCTGCATGCTAAGCTCTGCCTCATGGTCTGATTTCCAGGGAGAAGAACCTGTGACAACAGGCGTGTCCTCTTCCCCTGACTGTGTCATCCATTTGGGCATTTGGGGTCCTGGATTAATGCAAGTAGCTCCTAGTTACACTTCCTACCTTCTGCAACCACAAATCCTCATTTTCTGTCCTTGCTTGGCTTTCCGTTTCTTATTTGCCCCTGATAATTTTTCTGAGTGTCATGAGTTCAGCTCTGCATGAAAGGAATGTTTGCTATATTTGATTCAATATTTCTTGGTGCTGTGTAGCAGCGGGGTTTTTCAGCTATCTATCTCACTGCAGTGCCAGAACGGGTGATTGGCATGAGGACTTTGGATGAGACTACTTGATATCATTGTTGCCATTATTGTCACGAGTGATCACTATCGTTCTTTCTATGAAAGTAGAAATTTGTGAATTCGCCCTTTCCCTATTTTGTGGCTGTTTTGTGTTTTTGCATCTATTTATTACCTCTTTGTGGGTGATTTTTGCATACACTGACCTCTCAGTTAACAAAGCTCTCTTATCCCCAGAGAATGGAGGATATGGACGAATGAAGTGTGCTGTGTTGACTGTGCTGCCTTCCCCTGGTCCCTGGGGATAGAATATTTGCTCCCTCACTCCAGTTAGTCTCAGGATAGCCAACTTACTTCATCTTTTCCAAAACAGAGGAAAAAAACCCATGAATATTATTCTAAGGAATGAATATTAGTACCCCCTCAAAAAGATAAAACACACTTTAAAAAACCAATTTCATTGGAGTATAATTTGCATGTAATAAAAGGCACCCATTTTAAATGTACCTTCTGGTATGCTTGGACAAATTTATACACACATAACCACCCTAGCATCAAGCTATAGAACATTTTCATCATTCTCAAAATGTTCCCTGTGCTCTTTCTTGTTAATAGCCCTGATCCCCCTGGCCACAGGCAACCACAGATGTATTTCCTTTCAGCATAGGTTATATTTATCGTTCTTATCCATTCTGTAAATGAAATCATACAGAGTGTGTGCATTTGAGTCTGCCTTCCCTCACTCAGTGTAATGTTTTGGAGATCCACTGATTCTGTTGTGTGTATCAGAAGTTCATTCCTCTTTACTGCTGAATATTTTTCAATTATATGGATGCACCATAATTTGTTTATCCATTAGTCAGTTGATAGACATTAGGGTGGTTCCTAATTTGGGCTGTTATGAATAAAGCTGCTTATAAACATTTACAGACACAGGACTTTCAATTTTCTTATAAACTCTCCTGTCCTCTGTCCCAAAAGATTTGGGATTCCAAAGCCCTTACCCTCTTAGATATCATAAGGTATTTATGAGATGAGTTAAATTGAGCTCCACTATGCCACTGGGTCTTCATTTTATTCTGGGAATAAATATCTAAGTCAAATGGGAAAAAGCAGTAACAAAGATGTGAATGCTTTAGAAGATTTGTACAAATCTTATTTTGCTTATTGTCCTTATTATTTTTGGCTAATTCTTTCATGTTTCTACATACTTGATTATGCATGTCTATCTGTTGTTGGTGCCAAATCTTTTAAAACCTATTTTCTTCCTTATTTCCCTTCCTATTTCTCATTGATTTTAGCTCTTCTAACAAAAATATAATAAAATATTTCTAGCTCTTGGAAATCCTCTTCTTTCTGTTACATCCATGACTCTTTATCAACTGTGCTGAGATAAGGGCTGGACAGTCAGTTTTCCTTACTGAGAAATGGATGAAGGCCAGGTCTAGAGGGAGAACAGAGAACAGGATGTAAGAGAAAGTGAGTCTGCTTTTGAGGGTCCCTGGTCTTGGCTGCTGCAGACCTTGAGAATTTCCAACCCAGGGTCTCTACACCTTTCAATACTGTGATCGTAATAGACTCTTGAGCTATTTTCAATATTTCAAAAAACTTAGCAGGAATCTGCAGTGAGGCTGTGATGACTAAATGCAAAGTCATCATTTTTGGGGGAGAAAATCGTTTTACATCAGTTGTGCTAACATAAGTTAGTTTGTAATGATTAAAAGCTCCGATTGGTAATTCTAGATGTTGTCACAGTGAACCCAAATGATGAAACAAATTAATCAGTAAGCAATACATGTTTTGTGGTTAGTAGACAAAAATTTGTGAAGACGTGCATCCTACTGAGAAAAGTAATAAAGGTGGCCCTCGGTGGTGAAAAAAATTAGGGGTTACTGCTGTAAATCTTTCTGGAGCTGTCTTTATACAAATTCTTTCTCAACCTAATTACTCACTTTCCGGTTTACTTATTTTTTTAATCCTTTCATAAATATTATTCTGCCATCTACTTTCCTCCCTCCCTCTCCTTTCTTACCGTACAGTGTATCCTAGCTAATGATTTACAACATTGTTCTGTAGTCCTTCTTAAAAATGATACCATAAAGAGCATGGTTCTTAAGTTACAAAAGTGATTCAGCTTCCACAGACATCATGTGGAAAATAGTGCTCACCTCTTTCCAGTCTTCTAAGACTGGCAACCCTGCCACTGTCCCCCACATCCAACCATGAGCTCTCCCTTACTTGATGGATATGGCCAAAGACAGAAATCTTTCTCCTTTTAGTTCTTTTAGGTCCCTGGCAGTACCTGGTACCATTCTGAAAACGTGGCAAGATATTCAAGCATTTCTTGAACTGATTTAAAATCATCTGTATAGAAATTGACATGATATTAAGTAAGTATGGTCATTAATAAATGATGCAGATATGGCTTGATATCTGCACACTCACTCATGAAAGGCTTGGCATTTTAACCCTTGGTAGGTTGAAAAGGCAGCAGAGGACAAATGCCTCTGTTCTGGTTTAAATGTTGGGATAAGGTAAGTGTCTTGGTCTATTGTGTATTGCTATAAAGGAATACCTGAGGCTGTGTAATTTATAAAGGAAGGAGGTTTATTTGGCTCATGGTTCTGCAGGATGCACAAGAGGTGTGATACTAGCATCTGCTTCTGATGAGGACCTCAAGCTGCTTCCACTCTTGGCAGGAGTGACGGTGAAGGGGGCCCGGCATGCGCAGAAAGGACATGGTAAGAGAGGAAGCAAGAGGGAATTGGAGGAGGTGTCAGGCTCTTTTTAACAACCAGTTCCCATGGGAACTAACAGAGTGAGAACTCACCCATTACCACAAGGATGATGGCACCAAGCCATTAATGAGGGATCCAGCCCCATGATCCAAACACCTCCCGTGAGGCGCATCTCCAACACTGGTGATCAAACTTCATCATGAGGTTTGCATAGACAACATCCACACTACGGCAGCAAGGAGAAGCATGAATATGAGAGAGTTTGAAGTCAGTTATTTTAGTAGTTAAAGTTGCAGGATTGGTGGGGTGGTGAGTGAGTCACATTTACAGTAGGTCAGTATATTTGTAGGTTTGAGGAAACTGAACGGCAGGTTCAGCTCACAACAGGGCTAACTTTAGTATGTAACTTGGTGGGATCAGACAGTCCATTTATTTTCTTTGCTGCACAAATAACACTGTAATATGTTAATGAAAATTGAAATGAAGGAAAACTTTGCCCATTACTCACCATCGCAATAAATGGCCATTTTTGTGTTTTTCATGTTCTGTGTTCTCTTACCAAATAAATACATTTTATGTAGTTATAGCTGTAATGTAGGCACAGTTCCATATTCTGTTTTCCATTTAACATTTTATTTCATAACCATTTTTTTATGTCATTACTGCAGCTCCAGGCTTTGCAGCCCAGAGCGTGTGCTCCACCCAGTTTTGCCATTTCTCTTGAAGCATCAGATAGAGCTGGGTGAGGTCTGTCCTTTGGGGTCAGTGGGGGCTTCCCACTGCCCCTCTGGCTGAGTGCGTGGTGGGAGCTTAAGGTATCATAGGGGCTGAGGGTTGTGGGAAAAAGACCCTTGAAGTTGTATGGAAAGAATCAACTTTAAAATTATGTTTCCAGCATAGGTCCTGTTGGAGTTTGCTGGCATTATAACACCGATGAGGCTGATGGACAAAGGGAGAAGAGGGAACTCAGAACTTGGAGCTACTTTGTTAATCAGCAGACCTGGGCCTCGGTAGTATAGTCCTCACCACAGGGCCGAGAATAAATCTGGAATTGCCAGGAGTTCTGTGCGGCCAAGGACGGGAGCCCCTATTGAGGTTCAGGCTAACTCAGGCCAATAGAAGAGCCCAGAACACCTGGCGCATGTCTGGCGCTGACAGGATCCCTGGAGACTTGGGAACCACTCTCATTTTTGCTTATTTATCCTAGTTTCAGTCTACACTGCATAGCCCATTCAATTTATTTATTCTGGATTCTTACTCTGCCTCCTTCCATAAAAGATTTGAGATGTCTTGACACTGCAGAGTCAGTGATTCCAGCTTGTGGTCTCAGTATTTGTGTCCCTTTTATTTAGACCTGCATAGTATGGAGTGTACAGAAAGAAGAATGGGAGCTGGGGAAAGACAAACAAAGCTTAAGGAGGGTTGTAAAATACACAGAAGTAAGCAGGTGAGCTTGGCCATTATTTCTTAGGCAGGACACACCAGGAATAAAAAATACACAGCCTACTATTCCTCTGAGGAAATGATGCATGAAATAAATGTTATTAGAAGCCCAGGAGGATGCTTTTCCTTATTTGTTAATGTACCTCGTGCTGAAAATATGCCCAGGGCTGTCAGCACTGGGCGGCAGAATTCTAAGAAGCCTTTCCTGCAGACTCTTACGTTTCGTGGAGGCTCTCTCACTTCCACTTCACACAGAGCCACCAGAAGGAAAGTCTACCTTCCCTTCTCTCTTCCCTTGTCTTTTTATTCCTCTGCTTCCTGACCAGCATTTGACAATGGAATGCCTTCCCAGGATGAACACGTTTTCTCCAATAATCTTGAATACTTCCCTTTTACCTCTAAAGCATCTTTCTTGTCCTGAATAAGGAGGTATCCTTCTCTTGCTTTCTCTCAGTTGAGGTTATTTTGTAGGAAAAAATGATCGCAGCCAGGGCTTGAAAGTGGCAGGGAATAAATTTGAGTATCCCCGATCTTTCCTCATGACAGTGCTGGAGCATTAGCACAAAGCATGTCTATTGTCATGGGAAATAATCCCACCCAAACACATTGGGAAGGCGTGAGGGTGTCTCCTTGGTCTTATTAGCTTAGCAGAGGGAGAGATGGATGAAGGCACGGGAGGTGGGGGAATGAGAAGTGCTGAACACCTGGAATTTGTTCCCTTGGGCCGACGGGTTGCAGCTTGCTTGCTGTTCTCCCTCTGTCTGAGAACACTTCGTATTTAACACTCTCTAATTCTGCTTGCACTCCCTCTACTTCCTTTCTTATTTTCATCTCTCAAGGTTTGTGCCCAAATATGGCTCTATTTCAGCTCTTGTTTTCCACTTCACTTCAGATTCTCAATCCTGTGGGTTGGGCAGAAAAGGCAATTTGCCAAGTCTAGGGCAGGACTTGTGTGTAAGGGAATAGATGAGCACCTTGCTGCTGCTGCTGCTGCTGCTGCGTGTGTGTGTGTGTGTGTGTGAGAGAGAGAGAGAGAGAGAGAGAGGAGAGAGAGAGAGAGAGAGAGAGAAAAGGGAGACAGAGAGATCCTCTAGTAAGTACTTTGGAAACGGCTTCTTCAAAAATGGCAATAGTGATTCCAACATATAGACATATTCTAGAAAACTTAGGGTCTAAGGGTCACAATATTTATCAGGGCACTCATGTATTTGTCTGCATTAATTCAACCAATATTTAGTAATTGCAACTCTTAATTATGCAGTGTGCTTGATGATCAATTCTCTTCTTTTGGATTTGCTCTGGTTCTGCCCGAGACTTAATATAGTCCTTCGGCGTCTGGCTCCCGCTCTCACAGCCATTGCAGTACATTGAGCTCCATAGAGACAGCGCCGGGGCAAGTGAGAGCTGGACGGGCACTGGGCGACTCTGTGCCTCGCTGAGGAAAAATAACTAAACATGGACAAAGGAGATCCTAAGAAGCCGAGAGGCAAAATGTCATCATATGCATTTTTTGTGCAAACTTGTCGGGAGGAGCATAAGAAGAAGCACCCAGATGCTTCAGTCAACTTCTCAGAGTTTTCTAAGAAGTGCTCAGAGAGATGAAAGACCATGTCTGCTAAAGAGAAAGGAAAATTTGAAGATATGGCAAAGGCGGACAAGGCCCGTTATGAAAGAGAAATGAAAACCTATATCCCTCCCAAAGGGGAGACAAAAAAGAAGTTCAAGGATCCCAATGCACCCAAGAGGCCTCCTTCGGCCTTCTTCCTGTTCTGCTCTGAGTATCGCCCAAAAATCAAAGGAGAACATCCTGGCCTGTCCATTCGTGATGTTGCGAAGAAACTGGGAGAGATGTGGAATAACACTGCTGCAGATGACAAGCAGCCTTATGAAAAGAAGGCTGCGAAGCTGAAGGAAAAATACGAAAAGGATATTGCTGCATATCGAGCTAAAGGAAAGCCTGATGCAGCAAAAAAGGGAGTTGTCAAGGCTGAAAAAAGCAAGAAAAAGAAGGAAGAGGAGGAAGATGAGGAAGATGAAGAGGATGAGGAGGAGGAGGAAGATGAAGAAGATGAAGATGAAGAAGATGAAGATGAAGAAGAAGATGATGATGAATAAATTGGTTCTAGCGCAGTTTTGTTTTCTTGTCTATAAAGCATTTAACCCCCCTGTACACAACTCACTCCTTTTAAAGAAAAAAATTGAAATGTAAGGCTGTGTAAGATTTGTTTTTAAACTGTACAGTATCTTTTTTTGTATAGTTAACACACTACCGAATGTGTCTTTAGATAGCCCTGTCCTGGTGGTATTTTCAATAGCCACTAACCTTGCCTGGTACAGTAAGGGGGTTGTAAATTGGCATGGAAATTTAAAGCAGGTTCTTGCTGGTGCACAGCACACATTAGTTATATATGGGGATGGTAGTTTTTTCATCTTCAGTTGTCTCTGATGCAGCTTATATGAAATAATTGTTGTTCTGTTAACTTAATACCACTCTGTAATTGCAAAAAAAAAAAAAAAGTTGCAGATGTTTTGTTGACATTATGAATGCTTCTAAGTAAATACAATTTTTTTTATTAAAAAAATATATATAGTCCTTCACTCATACTGGATGGTCATTAAGTGATAGATAGTTGTTCAACCATCCAATCCTTTCTTTGCAGCCCAAGAAATAGCTAGGCACTGTCTTCATGTCTTGAAGCAGGATTCTCATAAAGGATGCTTTAGTCTTCCATGGCATGGAAAACTCTGACTAGTTATGTATAAACACTGATTTTGGGTGTTTTGAATCCTGAATCTGCCACATTTTTGTGTGTGACCCTCCCGCCAACCTTGGACAAATTACTTGGCACCTCTGAGCCTCCATTTTTGCACCTATAATAACTCAATTCCTGCTGTGGTTATGATTATGCTGCTACTTCTGGTAACCTCCACTTTCTTTTTCATTTCAGATCAGCAACCACTTCTCCACATGATCTCTTTGCTGTGTCTAGAGTTAGGTATTTCTCATCCTTAGCCATTGGCTGGTAAAGCACCAGACAGGTGTTATTCAGTAAATACTTATTCATGAGCCAAGTTTTAAGTCTAATTTTCCAAAAGTTTGTGTATGTGAAGTTCCTCCCCAGTTCCTCCCACACATCCCAGTGGTTTCAGTGGTTGATAATAGAACAAGTGGAAGGTCCATTAAAGCATTAGCTTTAAAAGCATTAAAGCATTAAAGCATTGGCTTTGTGTGGTGTGACTTGAGAGCAAATGTCGAGGAGCCCATTTTTTAATATCATAGGAAGTTGTTGGCTAGTTTTTACAGTTAAAATTCTACTCATGTCAAGTGTTTGTAGACTTAATCAAATGCTTTTAGAAAGTAAGTTATTTTAGTTTAAAATAATTTTCCCTAGTATAAAGTTTTTTCTTTTGAAATAAAGACAAAGAAATACATTATTATGGAGAATGTGGAATATTTGAAAAAACAAAAGGTATCGTTCTGGTCAGTGTAGTTCTTTAAGTGTTATTTTGATATTTCCATCAGTAATATATGTTGTCTTTGGGTCCAACTTACAGGAAAATACTGTGTGTATTTTCACAAGTAGCCAATTGTTTCACCCTAATTTCTGCATCTGGATTTGAAAAAAAAATTCACTGGTTTAAGTAATTGTATTCTGATGGTCTTTTTATTACAAATGTCCTGTGAAGTGAGTAGGTCTACCCATCCATGTGTAGTTTCTCTGTTTTCTATTTTCTAAAAACAAACAAACAAACAAGCAAAACACAGCTCAGCCCTGTTATTGGAAAGTCAGAGGGTCAGACACTCAATCTTAAATTAATTAAAAAAATATTTGGCTGGTAGGAAAATGGTGTTCATGAACATGGTCCTTTCTGAGAGGTCCTATGAAGCCCCACAAGTGCCTAAGCAGAGTAAGAATAAAATGAGAATACAGGGGAAAGGCTGCACTGGCTAGCTTTCAACTCTTTCCCTCTTCTGTTGAAGACTAGCTATTAATAGGTGAGTCTTCTATCAGTTGTTAACTTTGATATCATTGCCCTATTTTTAGGGGTACAGTTTACAGAGATAGTATTTCATAATAGCCATACTCATGATGAGTAATTCAAGGTATAGCTAAAGTGCAGCAATTATCTCTATAATAATTATTCACTCCAGTTCTTTGGAGTCCATTGTATTAGTCTGTTCTCATACTGCTAATAAAGACATACCTGAGATTGGGTAACTTATAAAGGAAAGAAGTTTAAAGGACTCACAGTTCCACATGGCCGAAGAGGCCTCACAACCATGGCAGAAGGCGAATGAGGAGCAAAGTCATGTCTTACATAGTGGCAGGCAAGAGAGAGCATGTGCAGGGAAACTCCCCTTTATAAAACCATCAGATCTCTTGAGACTTATTCATTATCATGAGAACAGCATGGGAAAAACCCTCCCCCTTGATTTGGTCACCTCCCACAACACCTGGGGATTATTATAATTCAAGATGAGATTTGGGTGGGGACACAGAGCTAAACCACATCACCATGTATAGATTGTTGAACTTACTCTGTGTTAATGACCCTCCCCAGAACAGCATATCCAAGCTTTTTTCGTTGGTGTTGTTCTTACCTGGGTCATCTGTTTTAGGCTAATTCTGAATTCTGCTGTGTCTTGTGTAAACCAACTTGGCTAAAACTAAACTCGGTCCTTCGAATCAAGGGGGATTGTGCTTTTGCTACATGCAATGGCATCTGCCTAACATCTCTTATTCACTTTAAGGGATTTGTGGAAGATTATTGAAAATGATTTCCAGTGGGGCATCACTTTCCCTTAGCTAAGCTGAATTTCTTTCCTTGGCCATCTTTGTGACTTGTTTCTTCCCTGCTCACAATTTCTCTGAGCCTTGACAGGCTGTGTAATTATTTTTTATCAGCACATTTTATACTTCCAGGTTGTTAATAAATATATTGAAGAAAATTAGCACTAGAGGATTAACTATAATCAGATTCTTAAGGCAGTAACTATTAACTTTGTCTGAAGCTGAGAAATGACCATTGATTTCTGCTTCTTAGTTTCTATCTCTTAACCAGTTCTAGAAATCCATATTGGGATTTTCAATTTGGCCTTATGTAGTCACCAAGTTTTCCCTCAAAAAAGTCACTAAAATCATTTGGAAGCCCACATTTATTTTGTACACTCATTTTTCCTTTATCTAGCTTTTCTTAAAGCCCCTTTTAGAAAATTCTCTAAGTTAAACAGTCACAATCTTCCTAATTACATTATTACAGGAAACTTATTTGTGGCAGGTATGTAGTAGTATCATAGTATCCCCACGTTTGTAGACCCCTTCCCAGTTGCAGAAGAAGTTGAGGCCGGGAAAGGCCTGTCTTGTAACAGGCTTCCAGAGGGGGTAGTTTGTGTATTCCTAAACCCTGAGCTAAGGAAGCAGAAAAATTGATTAATAGACATCACATTTTCCCCAAAGATACTTGGAGATCAACACAGCCTAGGGCATTTGGAAAGTTGGATTTAGTAAACCTTAAAAAACATGTCCGAGAAATCATGTCTATATAATTTTAGATTCGATCAGACCTGTATTTCTTTCATCTTTGTCACTTTTAAGCTAAAGACATCTCAAACACGAGCTCCTGGGTTTAGATAAAGAAGTGTTTAGGCTGGAAACAATCTTGGCATGGCTTTATAACAAGTAATATCTCTTTCTAGGCATCAAAGTGATTTGAATTAGAGCCAAAAGACATTTCCCATGACAGATCAACCCAGGTGCACATACAAATGTGCGGTTTGCTGAGCCCGGTGGACAGCAGGGCCGGGAAAATGGGTTAGATGAAATAAGAAGCCCCTTAGGCCTTCTATCAAAGCTTTCCCTTGCACCGTGCTTCTTCCTGGTTTCAGAAAGAATTAGAGAACAGGAGCTTCCTATTACCTCTTATTTTGGGACTTTCCAGTAAAACCTGCCCACTCTGATTTCCATTTTTCTCTAACCAGTGAAGCCCCAATGGCATTCCTGGTAAGACCAGTTCTCGTCTCTCTTGTCAGCTTTGTGTGGTGGCTCTGAATTCTTACCCTGGTTTTAGTACAGAACATTAATGAGCTAATGTGTCTCTCTTCTCAGGGCCTACAGGTTTAGCAGCAAGTTGTGACTAGACTGTTTAATACTCCAGTCTCTAGTGGATGGGGCAGCAGTAACAGCCATTGCTGTGCTCTCGTCCATCCACCCATCTTTGTTCCTCCGGATCTATTAAAGCTTCCTTATAAAATTGCTAGGTATGTACTCATGGTTTTCTCTCAGGCAAGTCCATGAGAATAATTACTTTTATTTTAATAATAAAAGAAAATAGGGTTAGGAAAAGTGAGAGATTTATTCCACAAACCATTGCAGATGTATAGTGAAGAGTACCACCATGCCTTCTAAGTTGAGTCCAGGAATCTATTGCATGGGTCTTCCTGGGTTTTCTTCAAAGGGTGTTTGCTGTGAGTGTGCTGCTATTCCTTTACAGTTCCAGAATTGGAACAACCCAAAATTCATGCCAGAATAATAAGGTTTAAGAGAAAATTACTAGACAAATAATGGAGACGGTCAGTAAAATCTTTACAAGTCTCAATTCTGTAAACTGGGTGCTGAGGCCTTAGTACCTTTTTGTTTCTCTGCTTTTGAGTGCAATTTCCAATAAAAGAATTTTTTTTTGAAGGTCCTTATCTGAGCCTTACCATTCATCATTCCCTTATGACTACCACAGCCTTCTGCATGCTCATTTTTATAATCAGATATGTTCTTAGGGACTCAGGGATACATATTAGAGATTAATAACTGTGGCTGCCTTGGCTTCAAGCTCTCTAAACATACAGGTCACCTCTTCTCTCTCTTTCTCTTTCTCTCTCTCTCTTTTTCTCTTCCCCCTCCTCCTTCTTTATCTCTCTCTCTAAATATGCAACAAAATGGACATCAATCGAATACATACAGTTAAATACTTCTAACTAATTCAAATTGTGACCAATCAAGCAAATCATCACCTATCTTTTATGGTAGTCTTGTTAGATAAGGTTAGGAGTCTGACAAATAGAGATTATTTTTGGCATATGGTAGACAATAAATATTTATTAACTGAACTAAAAGATATTCATTTTAGATTGCTTAATAGCTATATATAGAGTTTTTTTTTTTTTTTACCTCCTCTTTTATGTTTATTCTCTGTACTCCTTCATTCCTAGTGCATGCCAAGTGGACTGAGTGGATCAGGGGACTGTGAGAAGGGTCCTCTTTGGATTTGGCAGCTGGTGGTAAATGGCTATCATTGTGAGCCCTGTTTTGAGAAATTTCCATTGTCTTATTGGCTCAAAAATCTGTAAAGTCTACATTATAATTTGCATTTTAAAGATGAGGAAGTATGGCCAGAAACTGCTTAGGAAATTACAGATAAGAAGTCACAGAAATGCAATGTAAGTGTCCATTGATGTCATTCCAGATTCTGTGCTCTTCCTACCTCGCTGCACCCTCTCCATGTGTCACATTCCAACATCTCAGCTGTGTGAGTGGACTTTTATGAGTCTGTTGATGGTCATGGTAGAAAAGCGAGGAAGTGATGGAGAAGATGGACTAGTTTCTTCTTGCTGTGCCCTGATTCTTTGGTCTTTCCCATGATGTAGGGAGTTTGATAACAGCAGACACATCATGGGTCCTGTGCCATAATCTACATTAGATGCCCCATCCCATCGTCATATGGATTTATTTAATATTTGTGACTATTCTTCATAGAGATATGCTAGAGCACCTTATTTTGAATGATGGCCTCAGGAGATATATAAGGGATGATACATATCTAGTTTTAATCCTTCTTCTACCTGTTTACCATATGATTCTTTGGCTCATGCATTTGCATGCAGTTTTGTACATTTACATTTAGAAAGTTTTTGTTTGATGGTATTTCCTTCTCTGCAGTTATAGCAAGATCTGTCATGTCATGTCTTTCTGAGCCATTGGTGATTTATTTTATCTGTACTGTTTGGAATTTTCTAAAAATATTCAGACAAGCTTGCCTAGGTTGCAATGCTATTTCTGCCTCTTATTTTATTTTATTTTATTTTTCTTGCTGTCACTCTTTTTCTCAAGAGGGAGACACAGAGTTGAGTGTGTGACAGGATGAGGGTGGGGGAGGTACACTTAGTCTCTGTAAAGTTTTAGTTCATGAGGAAGGAGAATTGCTTTAATTACTGTGTCTCCTAGGAAATCTGATATAGAGTGGGACAATCTCATCACAATCAGAACTGTCCCCTACCTAATTAGTGAAATATTAAAGCAAAATTGCTTAAGTCAACCAATCTCATGTTCATAATCAAATGTGTACTCCGAATTTGCGTGTATTCTGACCCAGCCTTTCTACTCTTAATTTATCCTGGGGTCTAGGGGTGAAAATTACTTCAAAAAGAATTGCCCTCCCCAAGAAGTATATAAGTAGGCCTGGTGCTACATTAGTTAGCTGAGCAGATTTGTGCTATTTTGTATTTTACTTTTTCCCCAACATCAGTCCAAGATGTTTTCATCAAAATTATTTTGTTTGTTTTCTTAGTTTGGTTTGTAAAGCAAAAACTAGGGTCTCATAAATTTAGTAAATACTGTTGAACATGAAAGTCTTACATACAAAGATGCAGATAATTCTTGTTCTTAATTTTTTTGCTCTTTGACATAATTTACTAAATAACTCCCATTCAAAAGAGATGTATAGTTTCAAGTAGAGTCTTGGCAGTTTTTTAAATACCTACACATGGAATTGTTTCAATTAGAGAGGTAGACATCTCACGATGGTAAAATCCTATCAGATATTGAGGTTATGTTTTTTTTTCCAGGCCATAGGGCTGTTCAGTTAAAATAGGTCAAATTGCAATTTTACATTTCTTCTTCTGGTTTTAGAAGAAAAAAAAGTAATACCGAAATAAAAATTAGGAATTTCATGTAATAATTTATGAAGTATATGTTAAGGACTAATGTAGATATGTTAGACCACAAATAATTCTTAAAAATTTGAGCAGATGGAAATCATATTAAGGATCTTTGCTGATCTCAATGATATGAAACTAAAATTCAGTGGCAGGAGAATAGAAAAATTCAGAAATATGTAGAAATTAAACAACATATTCCTGAATGACCAATAGGTTATAGAAAAAGTCAAAAGGAAAATAAAAATATATTTTGAGACAAACAAAAATGGAAACACAACACAGAAAACTTATGGGATGCAGCCAAAGCAGTTCTAAGAGGGAGGTTTAAAACAATAAATGTCTACATAAAGGGAAAAAAAAGATAGCAAATCGATAAGCTAGCTTTACACCTCAAGTAAGTAGGAAAAACTAAGCCCAAAGCTAGAAGAAGGAAGGAAATAATAAAGATTAGAGCAAAAATAAGTAAATAAATAAATAAATAAAACACAAACTACAAATACAATAGAAAAGATCAGCAAGACTGGCTACAGTGGCTCATGCCTATAATCCTAATGCTTTGGGAGGCTAAGGTGGGTGGATTGCCTCAGCCGAGGAGTTTGGGACCAGCCTGGGCAACATAGTGAGATCTCTACAAAAAAAAAAAAAAAAAAATTAAAAAGATTATCCAGGTGTGGTGATAATGCCTGTAGTCCCAGTTACTTGCAAGGATGAGGTGGGAAGATCTCTGAAAGTCGAGCTACAGTGAGCCGTGATCATGCCACTGCATTCCAGCTGGGTGACAAAGTGATACCCTGTCAAAAACAAAAACAAAAAAAAAAAAAAAAAAAAAAGAAAAGAAAAGGAAACAAAATATCCACAAAAGTTAGAGTTACTTTTTTAAATAACTAAACAAAATTGACAAACTCTTACACAGACTAAGAAAAAGAGAAGACTCAAATAAACAAAATAAGAAATGAAAGAGGAGACATTACAACCGATAATGCAGAAGTACAAAGGATAATAAGAAATTACTATGAAAAATTATATGTGAACAAATTGGATAACCTAGAAAAAATAAATAACTTCCTAGAAATATAATCTACCAAGTTTGAATCATGAAGACTAGGAAATCTGAACATACGAATAATGAGTATGGAGATTTAATTGGTAATCAAAAACCTTCCAGCGAAGAAAAGCCTAGGACCAGATAGTTTTACTGGCAAATTCCACCAAGTATGTAAATAAGAATTAACACCAATCCTTCTCAAACTTTTCCAGAAAACTGAAGAAAAGGGAACACTTCCAAACTCATTTTATGGGACCAGCGTTACTCTCATACCCAAGTCAGATAAGGACACCACAGGGAAGGAAAATTATAGGCCAAAATCTTTGATAAATGGAGATCCAAACATCTTCAACAAAATACCCAATTCAACATCACATTAAAAATATAATACACTATGATCAAGGGGGATTTATCCCTGGAATGTAAAGATGGTTTAACATAAGGAAATCAGTACATATGATACACTACATTAGCAGAATGAAGGATACAATTCATATGATCATCTCAATAGACGCAGAAAAAGCATTAGATAAAATTCAACATCTTTCCCTGATAAAAACTCTCAACAAAGTCAGTATAGAAGGAATGTATCTCAACATAATAAAGCCACGTATAACAAGACCACAACTGACATTACACTCAACAGTGGAAAGCGAAAAGCTTTTCCTCCAAGGTTGAGAGCAAGACAGATGCTGACTCTTCCATATCTATTCAGCATAGGAGCAGCCAGAGCAATTAGGCAAGAAAAAATAAATAAAAGGCATTAAAATCATAAAGAAAGAAGTTGTCTCTGTTTTTGGATAACATGATCTTTTATATAGAAAACCCTAAAGAGTCCACCAAAAACCTCTTAGAACTAATAAATGAATACAGTAAAGTTTCAGGATACAAAATCAACATACAAAAATTAGTTGTTTCTATGCACTAACAATTAAGTATTGAAAAAAATAACTTTAAAATCCTATTTACAATATCATCAAAAAGAATAAAATACTTGGGAATAAATTTAATGAAGGAGGTGAAAGACCTGTGTGCTGAAAACTATGACACTGATGAAAGAAATTGAAGAACACACACACAGATGGAAAGCTATCCATTGTCTATGGATTGGAAGAATTAATATTGTTTAAATGCCTATACTACCCACATATACAGATTTAATACAATCCTTATAAAAATTCCAATAACATTTTCATAGAAATGGAAAAAAAAATTCTAAAATTTGTATGAAATCACAAAAAGCCCTAAATAACCCAAGAAATCTTCAGAAAAAAGAATAAAGTTGAAGACATTTCATTTCCTGTTTTCAAGCTACATTACGAAGTACAGTAAACACAGACCATTGGAACATAATAGAGAGCTCAGACATAAACTCCCACATACACAGTCAACTAATCTTTGACAAGAATGTCAAGAATACACAATGGTGAAAGGACAATCCTTCAATTAGTATTGGGAAAACTGGATACTCACAAGGAAAAATAATTTAATTGGACTCTTATCTTACACCATACACAAAAATGAAATGGGTGAAAGACTTAAATGTAAGACCAGAAACCATAAACCTCCTAGAATAAAACATAAGAAAAAAACTCCTTGATATTGGTCTTAGTAATTATTTTTGGATATTACACAAAAAGCATAGGCAACAAAAGCAAAAAAATAAATAAGTGGTACGATATCAAACTAAAAACTTCTGTACAGGAAAAGAAACATCAAAATCAAAAGAAAACCTACTAAATGAGAGAAAAAATATATAAACCATGTATCTGATAAGGAGTGAATATCCAAAATATGTAAGGAACTTACAACTCAATAGCAAAATACACACATAACTCATTAAATAACGGACAAAGGACCTGAATAGACATTTTTTCCAAAGAAGACATACAAATGGCCCAGAGATATTTGAAAAGGTGCTCAATATCACTAATCATTAGGAAAATGCAAATCAAACCCATAATGAGATATGTATCATCTCATGCATGTTAGGATGGTTATGATAAAAAAGGCAAGAGATAACAATGGTTAGTGAGGGTGTGGAGAAAAGGGAACTGTAGCACATTGTTGATAGAAATGTAAAATGGTGCAGCAGCTATTGAAAACAGTATGGAGGCTGAGGCAGGAGGATCACTTGAGGTCAGGAGTTTGAGACCAGGCTGGTCAACTTGGTGAAACCCCATCTGTACTAAAAATACAGAAAAAACCTGGGTGTGGTGGTGAACGCTTGTTGTCCTAACTACTTGGGAGGCTGAGCTAGAAGAATCACATGAACTCAGGAGGCAGAGGTTGCAGTGAGCTGAGATCACACCACTGCACTCCAACCTGGGTGACAGAGTGAGATTCTGTCTCAAAAACAAAAACAAAAACAAACAGTATGGAGGTTTCTCAAAAAATAAAAATAGAAGTACCACATGATCCAACAATGCCACTTGCGGGTATATATCCAGAATAAATGTAATCAGTATCTTGAAGAGATATCTACACCCCCTGTTCATTGCAGCGTTATGCTCAATAGCCAAGATATAGAAATGGCCTAAGTGTCCATGGACAGATGAATGGATAAAGAAAACGTGGTACACACACACACACACACACACACACACACACACACAAACACACGAATCTTATTCTACCATAATAAAAGAGAGGTGATCCCTGCCATTTGTGACAATGTGAATGAACCTGGAGGACATTATACTAAGCAAAATAAACTAGACACAGAAAGACAAGTGTTGTTAGGATCTCACTATATGTGGACTATGAAAGAGTGGAACTAACAGAAGCAGAGAGTAGAATGGTGGTTGCCAGGGGCTGGAGTTGGGGCAAATAGAGAGACGTTGGTTAAAGTGTACAGACTTTTAGCTATAACATAAATAAGTTCTGGGATTTAGAGTACAGCATGGTGACTATAATGAATAAAATTGTATTGTGTACTTGAAATTTGCTTGAAAAAGTAGATCTTTGGTGTTCTTATCACACAAAAAAGTGGTAACTATGTGAGATGACGGATGTGTTAATTAACTTGATTGTGGTAATTGTTCCGCAGTGTGTACATATATCAAATCATCACATTGTACATTTTAAATAGACACAATTTTGATTTGTCAATTACACCTCAATAAAGCTGGAAAAAAACTTAAAATAAATAAATGTCAACCTCTTAAACAATAAAAATGTCTAATGTAGAATGGAATTTTATGTTTTTTAATTAACAGGTATTTATTGAGTAACTAATTTGTTCTACGTACTACTCCAGGTGTCAGCCATTCAACCATGAATGAAAACAAAGTCTCTCATATCCTGATGTTTACATTCTAATCTGGGTGGAGGAACACAAACTACGAATAAACAAAATGCAGCCTGTCTCAGGTGGTGATATGAAATAAACAAAATATAAGCTGAATAAAAGGCGTGGGGAATGATGTAGATTCCGATTTTATAAAGAGTGATCATGGTATGTGATCTCATACATGTGATCTCAGCACTTTGGGAGGTTGAGGTGGAAGGTTGGGGATTGCTTGAGCTCAGGAGTTCAAGACCAGCCTGGGCAACATAGGGAAACTCCATCTTTGCAAGAAATACAAAAATTAGCTGGATGTGATGGCATGTACCTGTGGTCTCAGCTCTTAGGAGGCTGAGGTAGAAGGATCTGCTTGAGCCTAGGAGGTCAAGGCTGCAGTGAGCCATGATTGCACCACTGCACTACAGCCTGGGTGACGGAATGAGTACCTGTCTAAACAAACAAACAAACAAAAAAGGTGATCCAGGATACTTGAGAAGATGCCTGTTAAACAGATTTAAAACAATTTTAATTTATAGACATTCAGTTTACAAATTAGAGGCACATGTGTTTAGTTAGTCCTGCCACTCTTCTAGCATAAATGGCTGTCTTCTCTGTTTTTGACAAAGGGCCAGCTAGCTTCCTGAATGATGAGACTGTCTTCTAATATTTGAAACATATTTGAAATTTCCAGGGATCGACTCCCTTTCTATACAAATCTCCACATTTCAGAGGATTCTGATGGAATCAAAACTCAAGACTTTGGTCATAGAATTGATCAGAGTTCACATAAAACATTTTTCACCATTGACTCTCAGAGAGTCAAAATTCCTGGTAAATTTCTGCTTCCCTTGGAATTATTAATACCTATTCCCTCTACTTTTACATATTGTCTCATTTATTTTTCTGTAAGCTTCTCATTAATCAACAAACTATGCGCGCAAGTGTAAACTCTTCCCAATACATCAGCAAATCTATTTCTTCAATTGTTTCCCTCAGAAAGTCATTCTGTCCCAGTGCAGACCACTGGGTCTCAGGGCCTGATGTGCAGCAGTCCTCCTGAGTCCTCCTTGGGGCTTCCTCCAGGAAACTGCCAGTGCAACTCTTCACTGAATCTTGTGTCTTCTTCTCTTTTGGTTTATTTCTTATTTGGTGAAGCACAGCCTTTAGAAGCATACTAAGATCCCATGAACACATTTATACCAACTGAAAATATTTTTATGCTACCCTCACACTCCATTAATAATTTGGCTGAATTAAAATTCTAGGTTAGAAATAATTTTTCACAGATCCCTGAAGAAATTTTTTTATTGTCTTCCAGCTTCCATGGTTGCTTTGGAAAAGTCAATTACTACTTCTATTCCAGGTCTCTTTGCATACGGGCTGTTTATTCTTTCCCTGGACATTTCTAAGACTCTTTTTTTTCCCCCGATGTGTGTTTCAAAAATAATGTCAAAATTATATAAACATGTGAGGGCATCTTTTACTTTAATGGGATGGATGCTTGATGGTATTTCTCAGGGTAGAAATAATATCCAAGTGCCTCTATTAAATCTCCCCTTTTTTCTCTGTCCTTTCAGAAGTCCTAATATTTAGACACTGAACACTCTGGGTTGATTTTCTAATTTCATGTCCTTTAATGTTGGCCATCTCTATCTTTTTATTGTTCTTTCTGGGAGATTTACTAAGCTTGTTTTCCATACCTTCTATTCATATGTTTTATAATTTTCTGCCATCATAATTTAATGTATAAAATATTTTTCTTATTGAATATTATTTTTATAGGTTCCTGTTCTTGTTTTAAGGATTAATGTCTCCTCTCATCTCACTAAGACTATTTTGGAAGTATTTTCCCCTTCCTCTCTATATTCATTATGTCTTTATGGCAAATCTCCTTTCAAGTTGTTTGGTTTCTCTCTGTCTTTCTTTCACATTGCAGCTTCCCTCAAATATCTGGTGATCGTTTTGTGTCCTCTCATATATAAGGGCAAGGCACTGAAGAATGTGGGCTTGCTGACCAGTGGCCCTCACTCTAGGGAGCTGAGGTGGAAACAGCCTTTTCATTGGTGGTACTCAAAATATTAGTTTCTGTCTTTTTCTTCTTGTTCTCATCATTTCCCTTGGAGAGCCACCCTCCAATCTTGCGCCTGCAGAATATAAGCTTCTCTGCCAGTATCCTGGAAGCCAACTGGGGAAGGGTCTGGGATCCTCATTGTTGGTGTGCAGGCTTTCACTCAAACCCCATTTCTGAGATGTCCCCCAATCCTGACCAAGAGGCACCTGGTGTCCTTGAGTCCAAAGAATACTGGGTTCTAAACCCTTTCCAAGAGTGTCTCTTCAGTCCGCTACCAGAGTAGGGGCGTGGTTGCCTGGCATAGAATTCAATGTTAATTACAATTCTTTTTAGAACATAATAGGCTAAGCTCCATTATATTCTTGTATACAGTGTTCCCAGTGAGACAACAGATTACTGATCTATTTCCCATTTCTGTGACTGCTTTTTTTCTCCTGGAAGCTACTGAAATGGTCTCTTTATTTTTGGTGTTCTGACGAGACTGTGTGGATGTGTTGGAATGCATTCTGCTGGGATTCTCAGGGCACCCTTTCACCCCAGAGACTCAAGTCTTTCTATCACTCTGAGAAAACTTTATTGTATCATTTCTTCAGTGTCTTCCTCTTTGCTTTCTCTGTTCTCATTCTGAAATTCCTCTTGGCTATTTTACCTCTTGAAGGAATCAACTCTGCTACTTGTTTTTTACCTCATATGTTTTCATTTTGTTTTTTATTTTGTGTGACAATGCTTTTATCTTTTAACCATCATGTGAGATTCTTTGTTTCTTTTTATTTTTTGAGACAGGATCTGGCTCTGTTGCACAGGCTAGAATGCAATGGTGTGATCTCGGCTCACTGCAACCTCCACCTCTCCAGTTCAAGCGATTATCCCACCTCAGTCTCCCAAGTAGCTGGGATTACAGACATGCACCACCACACCTGGCTAATTTTTGTATTTATTGGTAGAGATGGGGTTTGGTTGCCCAAACCATGTTGCCTAGGCTGGTCTCGAACTCCTGAGCTCAAGTGATCTACCTGCCTCAGCCTCCCAAAGTGCCGGGTTTATAGGCGTGAGCCCTGCCAAGAGATCTTTATTGGTTTCCCATCATATTTTTTTCTGTTCCTATTTTTTGTGTGTGTCTTGCTGTTGTTGTTTTGTAAATTAACATCTTCTTAATTTCTCTGAGGGTGCTAATGAGAGGCTATTGTTCCTCTCAATACTTCTTCTGTTTCTTTTGATTTGTTCCTTCATGCTGTGTTCTACGTTGCTATCTTGTCTTTCTTTTTCAAGTTCCACCCTTTCTCAAGTTACTTGCTCCTGGATGGAGCATTTGTACAGTTGACTGCAGTCCTTGTCTGTCTTGTACATGGGCAAGGCTTGTGGACTAGCAGCTTTAGATGAAATGGGGAAGTGGTGATTAAGCTATGAGACCACTGACATGAGGATGGATTTGTTTTGCAATCAACATTCATGCATTCTTCTTATTTAATAAAGAGCCATCCTTTTATGAAGGGATGGTGGCATTCAATGCCTGGTTGTCAGAGATTCCTCTTGCCAGCATAGGAGTAAGGGGTAAGAAAAGTCACTGTTGTATATTCTTTCAATTAATCTTCCTGTATTCAGGTTTTATGTCCTATTTCTAACTCCTGTTCCTGAGTTTTATAATTGTGAGACTCTCCAGGGTTTTCCAAGAAAGCTTTCTCTGCTGTTCTAGCCTTCTTCTATTTATTTGTATTTGTCCATATTTTTACTTATATTGTTAAAGTGAATAGAATACTTTTAAAAGATATCATACTTTCCTGTTAGCTTAAGAATAATTTTTACTAATTTTAGTTATTATTTTGTATTTTTCTAGGCATATAGTCATATAACTTATAAGTGGTATCTCCTATTATTGATGCTTATGCTTATTTGATGCTTTCTTCTGTTTTATTACATTAGCCAGTACTTCCAAAACAATAATGACCGACAGGCTAGAATAGACACCTTTTCTTATTCCTGATTTGAATATAACTTTACTAGTATTTCACTCATATGCCTGGTGTTGGTTTCAAATAGGCATCATTTTTCCAGCTAGCTATATTATATTCATTATGATTTCTTGTGATAGCATTTTCCTGGGAAATATTATTGATTTAGTTATAGAATCAGGAGAAAAAGGCAGTTTTGATTCAATCCTAGAATCTTTCATTGACTCACACTGGAGATACAGGAAAGGAGAAAAAAGGGAAGTCTTATATCGGAGGACCACTTGGTGTATGTCAGTGGAGAGCTACGCATCTGCGAGAGATGCTGACCTGCTGATTCATCTATGGAATTCAGATTTTCACTAATCTCCTGGGGCCGACAAGTGTAACTTGAAAATTAGGGCACCATGTTTTGATCAGCTACAGAATAAATAAGGAACTGAAATCAGTTGTTTGAAAGAAATATGACTACAGGGCTTGCGTTTGATCAGCAATCTGCAAATTTTTAGGTGAATGCAATTTATCTGCATAAAATTCCTTATTTGTTCTTTGTAAATATTTTTCTTAAAGAGTAGCAACATTGTTTAAAATGAGATTATCAAACTTTGGTTCGTTAGCAGTTTAACCTCTGATAATCCAAATCAGCTGTTTGTTGTCAGGTAGGGTTCCTTCTTGGAGACTGGAAAGTTTTGAGGGACCAAGGGAGGCTACACAGGTCCAAGAGTGGCCTATGCTCAGTATCACTCACATTTTGTTATTTCTAGGCAGAGATATAGGATATCAAGAGTGACTACTCAAATATACTTCTTCCCCCTTTCTTAAGACTTTCTTGTATTTTTCCTCGGTTTTTCTGATACTCCTTTCTTTCTTTCATTATCTCAGCTGTGCAATGTGCTGTGACTGTCCTGTGTAATCTACGCCACACTCAGGTTTGACTCATGGTAGAAAGGGGGATCTAGTTGGGACACTAAGCTAAAACATGCAAAGATAATATAGAAAAAGTTTTCTGGGCTCTGGTAAAATTTGTAATTTGAATTGGCTCAAACAATCGTATTTACAACATTTTGGAAGAGTCCAGAATTGAAAGTGTTTTCAGCCTGGGAAAAGAATGAAGAAAAAAAACCTCACAAACCTTTCTAGATTGAGTCCCAAGTGGAACCCAAGCTTCCAGGTGGACTTGGACTAGACTGAGGACACATTCTCCTCTGCAGCCTTGATATTGCCATAGGAATTCATCCCTCCTCAGACTATTGCTCGCCAAATTCACTCTCACCATGTTTTGCTGTGATCGCCTAGGCTGTGGGCAATTTCAGGGTGTTACTTAGGTAGGGAAAATGGGGACCGTCATACCTGGGTTCAGTTTCAGCTTCCTTCTTTAGATTTCCTAGCATGACACATGCTGAAAGGAGACCAGGAGTGTGTGGTTTCCTGGGTGTTGGTCGGAGTCTCAGGCCACTCCCACATGGGTTTTCTTTAGAGAAGCAGCAGGTGGAAAGACAGTGTTTGCCAGTCACTCCCTCATCCAGCCTCTACCACTACCCTTCCCTTCACAAGACAGGAAAGCCAAACGCCAACTTGGTGTGTCATTGGATATTTTCCCCTTTCCACTTTGCTCAGGGGCACAGAATGCTGATGCAGTTGGGAATGGAGCAGTAAGTGATTTATAACTAAAATGGCCCTCTGCAGTGAAAGGTCTATGAGAGATGGGAGAATTTATTTGCTGAGTTACTATGCAAATTTCACAATTAAATCTTAACTCAGCTCCTGAGGGAACATCGGGGATTACTGAAAGAAAGGGGCTTTGACTCGATTTTTAAAAAGGAAAGAGAGCAAAGAAACAGCAGAATACCCTACAGTTGCTCGCGCAGCCCCGCCAAGCCGATCTCGCAGTGGGAATCACCATGGAGAGAATCGGAAAGGACAGGGAACAGGGAAGATATAATTAGGGGAAATGCAAATAAATTCACTTTCTTATTTGTAAAATGGAATTAATGAATTAAAAAAAAATACGCATCACTACAGCATACTGTCCAGGGGGAAATCTGCTTGGAGACACACAGCCAGCTGTCTGTTTTTTGTTTTGTTTTGTTTTCCTCCCCCTGTGTCCTGCTTCCCCTTCCCTCTGTCTACATGTCACCCAGACTCCATGGCTGTGGTGGGTTGCTCTTCTTGCATGGCCCCCCTTTTTCCATCCTAGCCCCTCTTGACTGCCCAGGCCTTCCCAGCTAGGGCGTTTCAGTAAGAGACTTCTGTTTTGACAGGCAATCTCTTGGGTCTCTCCACTGAAAAGGCCAAAGCTCCCAGTGCAGCTAAAATCTTTGCTTTTAAACAGCTTCTTCCTTTCCTGAACTGCATGCAAATAGGAGGCGTCTCAGAGCTCATCGCTCATCCAGGTTTCCTTGTGATTTTCTCAGTCCCAAAAAGCCATCACTCTGTGGAAGGCTTTAGAAGGAAGCACATTCATTCCTCATACCCTGGTCCACGGAGGACTACTGAGCTGTTCTCAGGGCCCAGCTCCAAATGCATGGGGCAGCTCACCATCTTCTGCTTCACGTAGCAGCAAAAGCCCTTCTTGCTTTTCTCCATGTTCAGCTAAGTACGCCAAAGGCAGCTGGCTTGTCCATGCTGGCTGATAACTAACAATGCCATGACAACAACCCTCGCTCATTAGTTCAGTGTCATCTTTAGGAGGGAAGTGAATTTCCTTTCCCAGGAAAGAGTACAGCAGCCAGCTCTGTGCACAGGCTGGTTATTGAACAACGCACACACTGACATATAGTTAGTTCTCTGTATCTTAGAACAGTGGTCCCCAACCTTTTTGGCACGAGGTACTGGTTTCATGAAAGACGATTTTTCCATGGACCAGGGGGTGGGGGGTGCAGGGGTGGTAGGAACGTGGAATAATTTCGAGATTAAACTGTTCCACATCAGATCATCAGGCATTAGTTAGATTCTCATAAGTAGCACTCAACCTAGATCCCTTGCATGGACAGTTCACAGTAGGTGTCGTCCTCCTAGGAGAATCTAATGGCCACCACTGATCCGACAGGAGGCGGAGCTCAGGTGTTAATGCTCAGGGGCCCACTGCTCACCTCCTGCTGTGTGGCCCAGTTCCTAACAGATCATGAGATCATGGACCAGTACCAGTCCGCAGCCCCAGGGCTTGGGAACTCATGTCTTAGAGGATTAAGAAAGTGAGGTTAAAAATTCCCACTACTCCCAAGTACTCATTTTCAGTTCCTTTCTTTGAGCACCTTCCCTGACAGAAGTAAGTTTGCAAATCTTGGTAAAGTTTATCTAGATTGATATTGATATTATATTATTATTAATCTTATATTGAAGGGCATTAAGTCAACTGAGATTTTATTTATGGCAACAGCAACAAACTACCATCCAAAATTTTCCTCATCCTAGGGAACACAATGAGCATTCTCTTTCAATAAATACCACCTTTTTCCACCCCAGTTTTGGTACGAAAACATTTGTAACTATGCTTTAATGTAGATGAAGTCTCATTTTGTGGTTATTACTGTAAAGAAGTTGTATAGTCCAAAAAAGATATGGAACATTAAACACAGTTTTTTTGTTGCCATGTCTATGTTGTGTTTCTAGAGTTACTTTTTCAAAGTGCTTTCATAAGTATCCTATCCGATGCTTCCCATAGGCCTTGGAGGTGGATGGGACAGGCAGTCTATAAGTGTATTACTTGTAACTCATATGTGGTACGGTGTATTTTTTTATTTTAACATAATCATTTTCCTATACTACTAAATAGTTACAAAAAAGTGGCTACTAGCCTTTACTGAGGAATGAAGGCAAATAGTGGGAAATTCAACACAAACAGAAATCAAAGACTTTCATTGCATGACGGAAGGATTCTCTATTTAATAAATGGTGCTGGGAAAACTGTCTAGCCATATGCAGAAAACTGAAAGTGGATCCCTTCCCTGCATCTTATACAAAAATTAACCCAAGATGGATTAAAGAAGACCTAAAACCATAAAAAAATCCTGGAAGAAAACCTAAGCAATACCATTCGGGACATAGGCATGGGCAAAGACTTCATGATTAAAACAACTAAAGCAATTGCAACAAAAGCCAGAATTGACAAATGGGATCTAATTAAACTAAAGAGCTTCTGCACAGCAAAATAAACTATCATCAGCATGAATAGGCAACCTACAGAATGGGAGAAAATTTTTGCGATTTATCCATCTGACAAAGGTCTAACACCCAGAATATACAAGGAACTTAAACAAAATTACAAGAAAGAAACAAACAACCCCATCAATAAGTGGGTGAAGGATATGAACAGATACTTCTCAAAAGGAGACATTTATGTGGCCAATAAACATGAAAAAAGCTCATCATCACTGGTCATTAGAGAAATGCAAACCAAAACCACAATGAGATACCATCTCACACCAGTTAGAATGGTGATCATTAAAAGGTCTGGAAACAACAGATGATGGCAAGGATGTGGAGAAATAGGAACACTTTTACACTGTTGGTGGGAGTGTAAATTAGTTCAACCATTGTGGAAGATAGTGTGTTGATTCCTCAAGGATCTAGAATGGGAAATACCATTTGAACTAGCAATCCCATTACTGGGTATATACCCAAAGGATTATAAATCATTCTACTATAAAGACATATGCACACGTATGTTTATTACAGCACTATTTACAACAGCAAAGACTTGGAACCCACCCAAATGCCCATCAATGATAGACTGGATAAGGAAAACATGGCACATATACACCATGGAATACTATGCATCCATAAAAAAAGAATGAGTTCATGTCCTTTGCAGGGACATGGATGAAGCTGGAAACCATCATTCTCAGCAAACTAACACGGGAACAGAAAACCAAACACTGCATGTTCTCAATCATAAGTGAGAGTTGAATAATGAGAACACATGGATACAGGGAGGGGAATATCATATACCGGGGCCTGTCAGGGGTTGGGGGACAAAGGGAGGGAGAGCATTAGGACAAATACCTAATGCATGTGGGGCTTAAAACCTAGATGATAGGTTGATGGGTGCAGCAAACTACCATGGCACAATGGCACAGGTATACCTATGTAACAAACCTGTACATTCTGCACATGTATTCCAGAACTTAAAGTATAATAATAATAATAATAATAATAATAAAAGACTTTCATTGCACAAAGAGACCTAAGACCTTGTTTATGCTTGGGTGCAGTATGATGCACCAATCCCCTGTCCACACCACCTATTCATGGTGCGGTGGAACTCTGCCCCCACTTCCTAAACACTTTCAATAACAGAGAACTAGAAAGTTCTCTAGTTCTTTCTAGTCTTGTGAAACACACTGGATGATTGCATAATTATTTCTTAGATTGAACCTCCTTATAACTTCTGCTCGTTGGTCCTCCTTATTCCTCTGTTTTCTCTCACACAAAGAAACCAATCCCTTATTTTATTTATTCAACCAATATTTATTTTACACACACTAGACGCCAGGCATTGCTCTAGAAGCTGGGGATGCAGTTTCTAGAACTGACAAAAATCCCTGTGTTCAGGAGACAAAATCCAATGGAGGAAGGTGGAGGAAGAGGCATAACACAACAAGAAACAAATGTAAGAAGATAAAAATTATAATTCTATTGAGAAAAATATAACAAGGAAGGGGACTGGCAATACTGGGTTCAAGTTTAAAGAATGTGCTGAGAAGATGACATCTGAGCAAAACCTGGGAATAAGAGATTGAGCCAGCCATGTAGATACCTTGTTGAATCCCATTTCAGCAGGGGGGAAGCCAGAGCAAAATCTTTGAAGAAATCATACATCTGCCATGCGTGACAGAGGACAAGTGGCAGGCAGGGCAGCAGGGGTGGTGTGAGCCAGAGGAAGAGGTATAGAAGGAGACTCTGGGGAGGAAACTCAGGTTGGTTGGGGCAGGTGGGCTATGCAGGTTCTGTGCACCTCCGGCTCTCACCTGGAGTTGGATGGGAAGCCACTGGAGTGCTGTGGAGAAGTAGCATGATGTGACTTATGGCTTAAAAGGAGCACTTTGACTCTTGGGTTTAGAATACATGTGAATGAAGAAAGTGGGTCCGGCAAAAGTCAAGAAAGGAGACATCTTCAGAGGCTATTAGAGTAACCCAGTGACTTGGGAGCAGTGGGATGCTGACAAATTGATACATTCTGAAGACAGAGCCATACGGCTGTGGGGTCAGACAAAGAGAAGAGTTAAGGATAACTTCCGGGGTTTTAGACTGAGTCAATGAAAGGATGGTGCCACCTATTCACGTACCTGGTAAGCACTGTGGGTGAAGAAAATTATGGGAAAATAATCAGGAATTTAGTTCTGGGCATGCTAGATGTGAAATCTCTAACTCATCATATTTGAAATACTTGAAGACAATGGCAGTGCCAAGATAAGAATCAAGTGTAGTCAGTTCTGCTATAACAGACATACGTGTCCCCCAAAAATCATTGTGCCATAAACAATTGCACAATAAAATCCACAAAGCTTATGGAAAAAGTAGGGTTGGGACATAATACTCAAAAACTTTTTCAATGATATGTCAAAAATAAAAGTACAGTTTCACACATGTTTCATGCTTATGGAATACATAGATACAATAAATATAGCACCTTTCCCAGAAAAAAAAAAAAAAACCAACTGGAAGATTGCTTGTGGAATCAGGCTTTAGAAGAACTGCACTGTGTTGAGTTATGGCAAAGTGGTTGAAGGAGGGCTATCTGAAATTAGGTGGAAATTTGTAGAAGCAATGTGGATAGGTGTGGTTCGTTGTTCTTCGTTCAGTGTTAGTAGTGAACATCACAGTAGAGCCATCTTTTGCATGCTGAAATCCTGGAGCATATTTTTCCGCCATTGAGATGAAAGTCCTTCAAGGCATGCATTTAAAGGGATATCTGTTTCATCAAAACTAGGAATGTGATGCAGCTTATAGCCTTCTTCTTTAATTAACTTCTGGATCACTGCTGGAAATTCCTTCATGGATTTGAAATCATAGCAATGTTCTTGAAACCACTAAACAGCCACTGACATCAAAAGGAGCCACTTTTGGATTTGGCAATTTCTATGAAAGATCTTTGAATAGGGATAGTGCTTTCTTTTTTGCAGGCACCGCTTGGCGTTTTGAGCCAGGACATACAGAACGTTTAGGATGCTCAATGAGTGTGTGGTTTTTGTTCTGCTTTGCTTTTGTGTTTTGTTTTAATGAAAAAGCTCACAAACGAGAGAATTACAGAATGTAAACAGGAGGCTAACAATGAGAACACATAGACACAGGGAGGGGAACAACACACACCGGGGCCCGTCGAAAGGTTGAGGATGAGAGGAGGGAGAGCATTAGGACAAATACCTAGTGTATGCAGGGCTTAAACCCTAGATTATGAGTTAATAGGTGCTGCAAGCAACCATGACACATAGATACCTGTGTAACAAACCTGCACGTTCCGCACATGTATTCCAGAACTTAAAATAAAAATCCTAGGCTTGTGGAATCACACACACTGTAAGCCAGAGTGGCTGATAGATGGTGGAGCTGTGTGCATGTGTGTTTCTATGCAGCTCAGTTCCGCTGCCTGCAGTTTGCTGTTTCTCAGGGACAAAATTGAGCATCAGCAAATGCAAAATTCACATTACACTTGAATTGTTCCCTAGTTTATCCATTGCACTGGAACAAATGCACAATTTCAGAACAAGTGTTATGGAAGACTTAACTATACAATAGTAACATAGGAAAAATTTTAAATACTGAACATTTAAATTGTGTAGAAAGCAAACTTAACAGTGTTTTTAATCTCCGGTATAAGCTTGTTGTAGAAGAGAGGCATCCGTGGTTTAAAGCCAAAGGTAGCTTCAGTGGGACATCAGTCTGTGGGAATAGAGATTAGCAAGAAATCTACATTCAACATGGCATGGTACAAGAGTTCCAGTAACTCCTAGTCTCGAAAAGAACATTCCCTGGAACAGAGTCCTGGGCAGCTAAGAAAGCTCCCCTTTCCAAGGCATCTCCCATGGCCTCCTGGCTCAGCAGGGCTGAGGAGGGGGGATCGCTTAGTGATTGCTTGCCCTGTACTGAGCTTTACCTTGACCCTAACTGGGCACATTATCATGGGCCCAGAGGCCCAGCAGTTAAATGAAATGTGGCTCAGTTCACAAGGAGCCTGGGCCTCAGCAAAGCAGAATCACATATCAAAATGAAAACTTGGTACCACATGTCTTTAAACCCATGACGGTTACTGCTGATATGATACTGCAGGGGAAAATGACTTAGATTTCTGTTGGGTAGATGGATTTTTAGGGTCTCTCAGTGCAATTTTCTTTAACATAGTGGGGTCTTTGTCACTGTAATGAAAACTGCCTTCAGCTGAAAGGAAAAGAGAGAGGAAGAGAGAGAAACAATAGAAGCCTAGAAGCAGAATTTTCCAAATAAATTAAACAACTTTTGAGACATAAGATTTATATTAGAAACACTGATAAAACCTTATCCTTGAAGGTGTGAAGATCTAGACTCTTAAAATTAATGTAAATAGCAGTATTACTGCTGCAGGCATCCACTGAGATCTTGGAATGTATGAAAAGACATGTCTCAAAAGAGGGACACAAAAGAAAGGGTCACATCTCATCAACAGTGTTTGCAAAGTCTTGGGGAAATTTGTGCAGCTTTGAATAATAACACCTTTCACTCTTACTTCTTCATAGATAGCATATAAAATGAAGCAAAAAGATAAGAATAAACAGAGATCATTTTGTGCTTGTTCATTTCCATGAGCAAATATGGATGTCTCAGTGTGTGTGAACACTGAGTTCTGTGGGTTAGCCTAAGCCTAGGGCTCAAAACCAAGAGGTCTGAGACCTACTCTCAGCCAATCATAGACATGACCTTTGCTGGGCCTCCTACCTGTAAATATAAAGCCATTTACCTTTCAGGTATAGTGGTAAGATTAGATGAATTGATGCATAGGAAAATATTTTGGAAGTAATAATATGCTGATTGAAGATTATTATTAACGTGGGAACAGAGAAGGAGGGAAAATGGTGAAGGAAAGAGGAAAACTGAGTTCACCCAGTTCCCGTGGGAAACGTGTTTTGCTAGTTGGGGGACTGGGGCGGCAGGGTATGTGAGTAACAGAGAAAGACAGCGTGCACATGTTCAAGTGCTTGTAAAGGCAAGGGGGACAGCCCTTTATTAGGCAGGAGATATGCTGAGTTTCAGGTTTACATTACCAGGAGACTTGGAAAAGTTGAAACTCAGCCTAACTAGGGCTGCCAATGGCCTCTAATGAAAATTTCCATTTGGAGAGACTAGATGTTGACTTGGCATGACACCAAACAAGCAGCCTGCTGCAGAATTTTACACCAATTGTATTTCTCCTAATTAAACCCTGTCTGACCTCAGCATTAAGAAACAATTTGTTTCAGGATATAACCAGCACACATAAGCAATTACATTCTGTTTGCCCCATTAGCATTATTTGGCTCCTTTGCTATCCAGGGCTGCTACTGCAGCAAAAGCCGTCCATGAGCCAGAGCTATAAAAAGCCTGGAGCGCTCAGAGGCTTTTTCCACCCCCCATATGAAGAACTAAGAATATCATCATATTTCAGCCAAGCCAAAGATTCTGGGAACAGTGTGCTTCTGTGTTTATTATAAGGGAGTGTCTATATATATATGAATATTTCTTATGAGTTAAAAAAACTCTACTTATAAAAAACCTGAAGAAACTATAATAATCTAGGTTTATAATAATCTAAGCTTATCTGATATGTTACGTTTCATGTTCCTATTCAGCTCTACCCCTTATACTTTCACTTTTTTGTAGCTCTCGGACTTGAATTTTGGATTTTAAAAGGAGCGCACATTGGGTCCTGCAAAGCTTTTGGGGAGGGGGCATATGTTCTTTTATAAAAGAGACATCATATCCATATAACAGGGAGAGAAATGAGAGAAAGATCTTCAAACCTGACAGCTGTCCCCAGACCCTCTGGTAAAGTTCATTTCGGTGGTAGGAGCGCTGGAGCTGGGGCCAAGAAGGGAGCTTGGTCCTCCAGGCCCTGCCACTTTCATCTGCTGTGTCTCAAGCTCATCCCCTACCTCTGAGTCTCTGTTTCTTCTTTTATAAAATGAAACAGATGAGGCCGGGCATGGTGGCTCATGCCTATAATCCCAGCACTTTGGGAGGCAGAGGTGGGTGAATCATGAGGTCAGGAGATCGAGACCATCCTGGCCAACATGGTGAAACCCCATCTTTACTAAAAATACAAAAATTAGCTGGGCATGGTGGTGCACACTTGCATTCCAGTTACTTGGGAGGCTGAGGCAGCAGAATCACTTGAACCCAGGAGGTGGAGGTTGCAGTGAGTTGAGATCGTGCCACTGTGTTGCAGCCTGGCGACAAAGCGAGACTCCGTCTTAAAAAAAAAAAAAAGAAAAGAAAAAGAAAAAGAAAAAAAAGAAACAGATGATACCTGAGGTATTTCTTTGTTGAGGTTATTGTTGAGATTGGTTGAATCCTAGTTCGTGTTTATCCTTGGCCCATGAAAGTCACAGAGCATTGGCTGACTATTAGAATATACTTTCTTCTAACTTCCTTCTGAACTTTTTGTTGCAAACTTCTGTTCTTCTGCCATCCTTGATTTGGGAGCTGAAGTGGGGCAATTAGGAAGGAAGTTACAATGTATTCCATGTAAGAAGGCGATAGAAATGAGAAAATAATTCCATGTAATCTATTGGAGGAAGCAAAAGAGTGGATGTTTGTTCTGTTTTTATCTAGTTTTGACCTCTAGTGCCTTGGAAAAATATTTACCATTGGTTTCTCTCCATTATTTTTTCTACCTGTAAAATGGGAATAAATCCATCTCCCTTCTTTATATTTCACAGAGATATGGCAGGGTTGAGCCAGGTCACCAATTAAGGTCTTTAATCATCCCCCAATGCAGGTGCTGTTGAACGTAGTCTGATTCACTTCTGCGTGCTATGACCAGGTGTGTCAGGACGGGATTGTGACATGCACTCTTCAGAGCAGTTTCTCTCTGTGAATCAAGAGCACCTTCTGTTGGCAGCTGAGTCTCATGAACCTTAGAAATAAAGGTACATTTCAGCATTGAATCAAACTTACAGAAGACTGAGAATAAAGAATAAATGCCTATTGACCTTCCTAAGCCGTAAGGACGAGTGTCTGTCCCTTTCTCCTGGCAGGGTTGAAGCCCACTGTCACAATGTGGCCTCATCACAATGGTCTTTACTAGTCCTTAGAAGGGCATGGTGTCAAGGTGGTGCACGCCTGCACACACACACTACAGATGTGTGTTCACAAATGCACACGTGATGCACACGTGTTACAGGCAATAATCAAGCCTGCTGTTTTGGCCTTTTGTAGTAGGAGAAGTGGTTGTAGTGTTTAGATATGTGTTTGGTCTTGCTTCTTGTATTGCATTTTTTTCAATAAACAACAACAAAAAGAACTGAAAAAAAAACAAAAAAACAAATGCACACGTGTAACAGATACACTTATTTTGAGGTATAGGGTCTGGAATGTAGGGAAATAAGAACTGTACTTTGAAATGGAAATCTTGTATGTGAGTTCCATCTCAGACATTTACTAGCCAAAAGGCTTGGGCAAATCCTTTATTGTCTCCTGGTACCAACCTATGCACATTTGATTTTGCAGATATCATTGTCTGCATTTTGTTTTTATCTTACGTATTTCTCGTAAGTCAAAGGTACTGACATACCTGCTTGTATTAAACAGTTGGTACATCAGTGATTCTAAAACTTTAGGAATCTCTGAAGCATTTATGAAAGTGAAGATTCCCAGATTCCCTTAGAGATTTTCAGTCCAGGAATTTGCATTCTTAAGATTCAATCCTAGTGAATTTGATGTAATCGAGCTACTTCTAAAATACACCTGATGAACGTATAAGGCACACAGAACACTGCCGGACACATAGTAAGCATGCAGTATATATTTATTGACTCTGTGCATAAATGGCGGCCTAGTCTATCCATATCAAGAAAGACTACCTGCCCAGTAGGACTTATAAAAGCTTACTTGTTGGGGTAACTCTTTATCTAAATTTCAAGGTGTCCATTTTCTGTTAGGAGGAGAGGGAAGATGAAATTGCTAAGAATCAGGGTGGAAAGCCCTGGAACCTCAAAGAAAACCCATGACAAGAAGATCCTCTGATAAGCTTTAGGGTGAAGCATCCACTTCCTGAAATACATTCCCTGCTCTCCATGTGCTTTTCTTGGTTCTGGTTGTGACTTCACATTCGCAACTCCGAGGTTGATGTTTACCCCTTCCTGTTCTTGGTATCTACAACTATAATTGATCTTACTTTTCTCCTTTGTTTCTGCAGTTCCTTGCCATTCACTTCTTTTTCTAACATCTCGTTAATATTGATCTGGTTTTGCCATAAACTACTTAATGACTAGTGAATTAACTAGCTATCTAGATAGAGTTGACAGCAAAAAACAGGATGCTCAGTTAAATATGAATTTCAGATAAACCAGTTTTCCTTGTAGTATAAGTACCCCCCAAATATTGCACAGGACGTATTTATTATATTTATTAAGGCAATTATTTTTGGTTCATCTGAAATTTGAATGTAACTTGCTGTCCTGTGTTTTTATTTGCTAGATCTGGTAGACCTACCTTTGGGCAATCTTGTTTTGCACCTCTGGTTCTTGTTAACCCCTTATTCCTGGTTCTTCAAGTTAGCTGCGCCTACTGGTGACTTATTTTGCCTTACCTTTTGATATCTGTGTCTGCCGTAAGTTTTCATCTTTGTACGTTTCTAGTCTTTCAATTTGCATATTCCTACTGCAAACTGAAATAGAAATTTCTTATTGCTTTTCTGGGTTTTAATCCATGATTTCTCCCTAACCAGTAATGCCTGGACTGGAGATTGCTCCAGGTCCATTTCTGGTTTAACACTGTCTCTAAAATATACTAGGGTGCTCTGGTGCAGGTTTCCTCCCTCTGACTTCTATCTGTCTCTTAGTTCTAGAAAAACACAGAAGGAGGTTCTCTAGTTGCAAAACTCTAGTTGCAAAAGTGTATGAAAGTTACAATGGTACAGTACTTAATAGGATTATGGCTTAGTGATGGCTGCTCCTAACCAGGAGGGCTCACAAATACACACAGGGATGCCCGTCCTTCAGTTCTGTTTCTTACGTCTTGGACATCAGGAAAGGAGAACCTGGACATCAGTGGAAGATCTTTTTCAAAATCTCGCAGATGTCTCTTTTCCGCTTTTTAAATTTTTATTCTTCTGACTCTTGCCATCTATCTTATTTTTTTCATCTCATCACAGTCTCTATCATTTCACATTTTCTTTATTCATTTTTAATATGTCCCATGCACGTGATCCGTATAAGACTTGGTAATTTGTTATATATTTTCATGCTGTCAGAGACTATTCTGTTTTTAAATAATGATAATAGCCAATATTTTTTCAATATATTCTACATGCAACCACCATGCCAAGCATTATATTATCTACATTATTGCATTCTGGTCTTGTAACACTCTTATCTTTAAGATACAGCAAAAGAAAAGTAGATGCATAAAAGTTAAATTATTTGTGCCAATTGACATAGTTTGGTGAAGCCAAAATTTGAACCCAGCTCTGACTGATATCACAGTTCTGCTTTTAACATTATTATATACTTTCCTCCATGTGACATATACACGATTCTAAGAGGAGCTATCCTCCTTCATAGTTGGGGTTATAAAAAAAAATCAACTGTAGTCTGGGTTTGGAAATCCAAACTAGAGAAACCCATAGTGAGCTTCTTCCCTTCCTTGATTTCTGCCATAAAGCTTTCCCTGCCATGCTTTTTTGGCCCTGTGATCTCTACTTAGCACCATTCCTGCAATCCCTCACTTGTACCTACACGTGGGATGGTATCAACTGCTGTCACAATCATTGCTGGATATTTTTTATTAGGTGTAACTGAAATAAGCTCCCCTCCAAAAAAAGGATTTTCCCCTCAGTTATGGGACTTATAAAATTCTTGAGGATGAGATCTAAATTTGGAGCAGTGAACCTGCTGAGAGAGCTCACATAAGTCTGGAATATTTGTAAGGTAATGGGATTTTATTGTAATTCTACCAAAGTAAAACAAAACAAAACAAAACAAAGCTTTTCCCTGTTTCATAAGCACTACTTCTGGAAGAAATTAACCCTAGATCTATCCTGATGGGAAGCATGATAAGGGTGGGGATGGGCTAGAGTTGCATTTACCAAATTACTGTCCTAGCCCAAATCTGTTTACATTTGCCCTATCTCTGCTCAGAGTGTTATCCTACTTCCAAGAAGCTGTGTGATTTGTTGACTTTGCTTGAATCAAGGAAGGGTGGGGAATGTCTAAAGTCACAAGGGCATTTCATTTTTACTACTAAAAATTTCTCAGTGAAAAATCCTGCTATAGACTTGCATGCTGGAAAATAATGCTGAAGCAATCTTGCATATTTTCCAGGGAGCATCTTTATATTTGGGGTTCTCACTGTTTCAAAACTGAGGTACTTATTACTCTCAAGGGATAGTGCAGCATGTACTTTTTAAATGCCCTTCAGGACTTGCCTTTCTGGGTAGCTCCAGATTTAGTTGTCAAAGCCCAGCAGGAAGAGCATGTGTGATTTGTAAAAACCAAGGTGCAGAAAGCTTTTAGGAAGCAATAGTGTTTGCTTATTAAACACACACACAAGTGCATATGCACACACGCACTCTCTCTCTCTCCTCCCTCTCTTTCTCAAGATGTAGGTATAGCCATGCATCCCTTTTAGTTGTACTGTGTGAGCATCTCACCCTGAGGACAGGTCTGCGATTTGAAAACAAAGTCTCTAATGGCTTCTCTGGCATTTGAACTCATGATCCGAATTTGCTTGAAATTGCCAGGATGTCCAGATTCCTATGATTAGGTCCTCCCTAGTGATACAGCAGAAGGTGAAAGCCAGGCTTTGAGTGATACATGGAAAGATCCATCACTTTTTAAGTGCTGTTATCCTCACCCAGACATTTTAACTTTTTTTCTAGTTCATCGTGGACACAGCTCTTGGGGGATGAAGAACTAGGCAGGAGTTCACCTGGGAAAAGTCATGATCCAATTAGGTAATTAGAAGAAAGAAATATACCCAGTTAGGATCTAAGGAGGAAGAGTTTTGTGTAAAAGCCACAGGGTGGGACCTGACACATGGTAATTGAAGGAGGCAGAAAAACACCGGTCAAGGGCACTGGCTCTGGGCATATGCTATCTAGATTTGAATTATGGTTCTACCACTTACTATATATACATCTAGACTTCACACTAAATGCCTCCGTGACCTTTAAAATAAGGATATTTGTATTATCCAAGTAGTGGTTGGTGCAGGATTAGATGAGATAATCATGTAAAGTGCTTAGCACAGGGCCTGGGACATGCTAAGTGATGAAAATAATGGAGATTATATTAGTCTTCTATTGCTGTGTAAGAAATTACCACAACTGTGGCAGCTTAAAGCAACATGAATGTATTACTCACAGTTCTGTGGGTCACACATCTGGCATGGCTCACCTAGGTTCTCTGCTCTGGGTCTCTCAAGGCCAATATCAAGATGTTGGCTAGGCTGAGTTCTTATCTGGAGGCTCTCGGGAATAATCTCCTTCTTAGCTCATTCAGGTTGTTGGCTAACTTTAGTTCCCTGCAGCCGTAGGACTGACACCCTTGTTTCCTTGCCTGCTATGAGCTGGAGTCTTCCGTCAGCTCAAGGACACTGACCAAGCCTTTCTTCCTCTACTGTTTTAGAATAAGGTAGGGTAGGTTTTCCTTCACGTAAATGAAATTACAGACCATAATGTGAATGCTGTGAATGTGGGATTAGTGTGAAATGCTAGAAGAAACAAAAATGAGACAAATGTGAAGATCTGTGTCCACTTCTCAACAGCATGTATCAATTGCACGGTGATTAGAGACGGTATCCAGAAGGTGAAGCATGATGCTTTATTTGGAAAGCATTTAAGGACATGAAATGTTCTCTCTAGAGGGGAGTAAATCAAGGCAAATATGGCACTTAGCATAGTTCCAATCCTAGATTCAAACTCCTCGCTGGGACCAGGCACGGTGGCTCACACCTGTAATCCCAGCAATTTGGGAGGGCAAGGCAGTCAGATCACAAGGTCAAGAGATCTAGACCATCCCGGCCAACATGGGGAAACCCCATCTCTACTAAAAGGACAAAAAAATTTAGCCAGGCGTGGTGGCACACACCTGTAGTCCCAGCTACTCGAGAGTGTGAGGTGGGAGAGTTGCTTGAATCCGTGAGGCAGAGGCTGCAGTGAGCCGAGATTGTGCCACTGCACTCCAGCCTGGCGACAGAGTGAGACTCTGTCTCAAAACAAAACAAAACAAAAAAACAACAAACAAACAAACAAAAAATTCCTCCCTCGATTCTGAATTTCTTGAGGAGGGGGACACAACCATCACGTCCCCAGCACCCAGCCCAGGCCTGGCATATTGGAAGCACTTAATGGATATTTTTGGAATGCATGAATGGTGAACAAACATAAAATGTGTGCTTCTTTCGGTGGAGGAGCTATTTTTGTGAGAATAAGAGTAAATACTTGTCTACTACTCCAAAAGAGAGACTGAAATGATGATAACGCTGGCAGAAGAACTCAGTTCCCAGAAGGGAGAATCTTACAATCATTCGGACTGTTAAATAAAGGGACACCACTGCCTTAAGAGAAGGTGGACTTCTAGGTGTGGAGAGCATTCAAAGAAAGGATGCTTCCCCTCTTTGCCCCCATTTGATCAGTTGTGTAACAGAGGACATTCCTCCATGGAATAGGGAATTTTTCATGAGACATTCAGGACCACTTTAACTGTAAGAGTCCCAGATTCTAAACGTTGGAGGTGAGCAGTATGTATTCTGCGAAGAGGGAAATTCCCCAAGGTGTGGGCTGGAGCTATTACAATTGTGGAGTTGATGAGAGACTCTAATTAAGTGAGGACAGATGATGCAGCCATCTGATACCCAAGTAATTCATACTCCCCTCATTCCTTTCTGGAATCCCTTGATTAGCACTCCCTTGACATGATTTCTGTTCTCGAGGTCCCAAAGTATGGTCCACCAAAATGAGAATGTGCCAGAATGTGGTTGTTAGTCCTGGCAGGAATCTCCTGTCCTACTGAAAGACAGTGGGCATTTCCTCTCCCTCTTCCTGCTCATGGCCTGTGAGGGAAGAACTAATGAAATGAGTTTGGGGGCAGATGAATACCCCTGAGGTGCACTGGCCCTATCCTTTCCCTTAGACCATTTGCCTTTAACTCTCTCTTGAACAACTGTTCGGTAAAGTTAATAGCTGCAAGCTCTTCAGGGGAAGGTTTGCTAAAATCATGTCCAAGAAAATAAATATAATGAATGAACAATCTCTGGAGAAAGCCTTGACATTAAAAAAAAATGTAAATTAGTCTCACAAGGATTCGCTATGAAATAGGCAAAGTGCATTAGTACAAATGAGATATTTTTACAGCGATTATAGGAGCCATCTCCCGGGGACCACACCTGAACTCTTAAAGGCTGAACCAAAAACCAGTTGTGTACCCAGGAATCTAGCGTGACAGATTTGAATGTATTCCACTAATAACTCTCCTCACCCCATGCCTGCATTTCAGTGCACGGTTCCCCTGTTGCTCAATGAGCTTTGATACAAGGATGCTGGAGCATGGCTTTGAACTCCTCTGAACCCAATTATACCCAGCCATTTGGAAGTGCCATGGTGAGATGATGGTAGAACAGTGCTCTCTGAACTAGCATACAGAGAGTTCACGAAGGAGCTGACTGTGGCGCGCGTGGCAGCCAATTCATACATAGAAGTGGGCTGCCAGTGGCACCGCTGCCTGCCAGCCTGAAGCGAGCATGGAGAATATAAAAGGAAAATTCAATTAGTTAACCAAAAACGGATTGAGCAAAGTGAAGGGGCAGCTGGTGGCAGCTTCTAGGCTTTGATTTGCAAGAGAGATGTCTTGCTCCAGCACGGGCTCCTTGCACTGGGTGAATGTGTCAAAGGAGAGCGCTTCCTCGCAGTGAGGGGGAGGCATTTCCCCTCCCCAGAGTAATTCCCTGCTCTTCAATCATAATGGAAGTCGCTTCCCCAGGTGGAAGTCCCAGGCTTTTTCTCTCCAAATCAGCTTGGGACTAATTAAGATGGCCCCAACAGAAAAGAAAAAAAAAAGAGGGCTCAGCGGGCAGGCTATTGTTCTTTCCCCATAGGGTGGGAGGCTGACGCATTTTCTTATCAGACAACGTGTACGGTACTCAGGATTTTTTAAAAAAGGAGGCTTTTGTGACCAGGCTCTAAGGAAAGGAGCTGCATTTTATTTCTATCATAAATCTGTTTTGTTTTATGGCCTGACCATAAAACCTTAAAATGACATTTTAAATCTGGACTCTCTAACATGGATCCGTTTTCGTGGATTGCAGCCAACGTGACCTGCAGGCCCCTGATGTGGGGTTGCCATTCACACTTGTCATCTTTAAAGTTTGGAGAGGTCACAAGGTGAGGAGCTAGAATGGTTAATTTCTCAACTTTGCTGGAGGTCAGAAATCACCAAACCTTTACAACGCAGCAGTCCATTTTGTTAGGCTCATTGACTTTTCAAACAGTGGGTCGGCCAATGGTTCCCCTTAAGCATCCAAAATATGTTACTAAAGGAGGTTTCGGTGTTTAGATGGAGTGAGATGAACAGGTACGTGAAGTGACCCTTCCCAGCATCTGGCAGGACAGATGTGCTGTTGCCTGAGGACATCTTGCATCTGACATGGTGGGGCGGTGGGTCCTGCCCCAGGCTGCCTCTGGGTCACATGGGAGCCAGGGATTAAATAAATGCCCCTGGCCCGGGGGGTGGCTCATGCCTATAATCCCAGCACTTTGGGAGGCTAAGGTGGGTGGATCACCTGAAGTCAGGAGTTCGAGACCAACCAGGCCAACATAGTGAAACCCCTTATCTACTAAAACCACAAAAAATAGTTGGGCATGGTGGTGTGCACCTTGTAGTCCCAGCTACTCTGGAAGCTGAGACAGGAGAATCACTTGAACCCAGGAGGTGGAGGTTGCAGTTAGCCGAGGTGGCAACACCCACCGCACTCCAGCCTGGGCAACAAAGCCAGACTCCGTCTCAAAAAAAATAAAGAAAAATGCCCCCACCTCTGCCATTCTCTGTCATCTCAGAGAGGGGGCCCCCTAACCCACACCTCCTCAGCATCCCGTCTTTTGCTAAGACCACCCTGCTGCCTGGCCTCTCTGCTCTGCATCCCACCTATTAGTTTTGTCAACCTTCCTCTTCCTGATTTTGTGTCAAAATCAAAAGAAAACTCTTTCGTTTTTGAACTTTGGGAGGACAGAGGTACCCATCCCTCCAGGAGCCACCAGAACCTTGCTAAGTTTTGTGCAAATAAGCATTTCTCATCTCCTTTTTGGCCTTTTATCCCCTTCTACTCCCAGTCCAAGCTTTCCTTAATAGATCTAAACTCCTCAAATCACAGCATGAGTAGGAGATTTCCTTGTGGGTACTTTCAATTTCTGTGTTTAGCCTTTTAATAAGAAGTTGTTAACTACCTTGGTAGTTCAGAAAGGCTAGGCTCAGAACACAAAGAGTGTTTGGTACAGCAGTGGAAAAAATATCTCTGATTTATTTCTGCCTAGGTTAAAATAAAACACAAATTAATATATGGAATGACATTTTCTGCCACACCGGTGTCAGTGTTCATTGAGAACATGGATCACAGCAAACATCCTAAGTGCTTCCTCCCCCTCCCTTCCAATATATGAGAAGCAGCCTCATTCTTTTACTTTTCCAGTGGCTCTCACATGTTTGCTGTAAGATGATGAAAACCTTCCTTTCATCCAGCCTGTTTCTGGCCCTCTGTTCCTCTTTGTGCTTTGGTAAAGCTTCCTAATTGGGCTCCCTACCTGTGGTCTTTCTCCATTTTAATGTATCATGTAATAATGGTATTCATTCCTCTGTGTGCCAGGAACTGGGCTAAGCACTTTGCACAAATTATCTCAGTGTGTCTTTCCTAGGGCCCTGAGGGCTAGAGATTGTTACTGTGCAGGCATCTATTGATTTTCTTTAATTCTCTTGAATTTGCAGTGGTGTTAGTTTGCCTGTTGCATGAAGTCCAGATGCCTTTAGCACCCTCATGGCCTGACTTGAACCAACCTTCTGGATTTATCTAATAGTTACTACTCCTAAAACTGAGCCAGCTGGATAGCACAGACTTCTCTGATGATCCCACCTTTTTTTTTTTTTTTAATACCTATACTGTTTTTAACGCTTCATTCTTGTCTTCTGCTTCCCCTTTCTCTTGAATGATTTCACCTTCCATGTGTTCCTCACCCGTGGAAATCCTACCATTCATGATAGACACTGCTGGTTCCTTACCAAACAGCAATTTTCTCTTTTTTCTTACCAATAGAGTCCCAACTTTGTTTGTGGTAGAAATGAATCTCATTAAAAATATTCCCATCTTAGGAATCTCTTGCCTCCTGGGTTAGTCATGTCATCCAGATCAGACCAATACAACAGATGCAAGAACTCCCCGGGAGCTTCTGGGAAAATTTGCTTTCCTGATACAAGCACTGATCCTTTTTCCTGGATGTTTTCTTATTCTTTCTGTCTGGAATGTGACTGTTATGCCTGGACGTGGAGCCGCCATCTTGCAATCAAGAGGATGAGGAGCACATGCTGAGGATAGTGTTGTAGGAAGCAAAAGGGAGCCCATGTTTTTGGTGACTTCTTTGAGCAGCTGTACTTGTTCTGAACTGCATATTCCCAGGCTTTTTTTTCATAGAAAAATAATCTAATTCCTTATGTGGCTTAATCATGGCAATCACATTTCTACTCAGTTAAATATAATCCTGACACGCCATCTTTCAAGGCTAAATTCCAATGCTACATAATATATGAAGACAACCACTCTCATCTAAGTCATCATCCTCTCTAACATGGAATAGGGAAGTAACCTCTTAATCTTTTCTGCTTCGACTTTTCTCACGAACATTTATATTACACATTTTTTTTTTCTCCACAGCCGGAGTGATACTTTTTAAATATTTACAAGATCTTGACATTCCCAGTTAGCAACCCAATCCTCCAATGACATCCCATAATCACGCTTAAAATAAAACCCAACATCTCTCCATCTATGACAAGGCCCTGCATAAACTGAATCTTGCTTATATTCTCCCCTGCCACTCTCCCCATTCCTCTCTCTCTCTCAGATACTTGAATAATCCAAATACATTCCAACACCAGATTTCTCATACTTGTTCCCCCTTTTCAAATATTGGAACCCTCACTCTCTCAATTCCTTTAGGTCTCTACTTAAATTTCAATCCATAGAGTCTTCCTTGATTATCCCTTCTAAAAAACTGTATGAATCTTCACTCTTTCTGCTCGTAAAATATTATTTGATAGCAGCCAGGCACGGTGGCTCACACCTGTAATCCCAGCAGTTTGGGAGGCTGAGGCGGGCAGATCACAAGGTCAGGAGATCAAGACCATCCTGGCTAACACGGTGAAACCTCGTCTCTACTAAAAACACAAAAAATTAGCCAGGCGCGGTGGCAGGCGCCTGTAGTCCCAGCTACTCCAGAGGCTGAGGCAGGAGAATGGTGTGAACCCGGGAGGTGGAGCTTGCAGTGAGCCGAGATCACACCACTGCACTCCAGCCTGGGTGACAGAGTGAGACTCCGTCTTAAAAAAAAAAAAAAAAATTATTTGATAGCACTTAGCATTACACCTATTTATATTATATTATTTATTCACATATTTATTAACTGTCTTTCTCATTAGAATGTGAGCTCCATGAATCAGGGATTTTGGCTGCATTATCCACCATAATATATCTGGCATTTAGAACAGTTCTAACACATAGTAGATGGTTAATACATAATTAAGAAATAAATAATTGAAGGGAAGGAAGGAAACACGGAAGAAAGGAAGGAAGATCACAGATCTTGGTTAGGGATTTAAAATAGTCGGTGTTCCTTAAGTGAGAGAAAATGAAGGACTGATTTAGGAACTGCTATTCCTCTGAGAATGTTTTCCTAAGAATAAGTGACAATTACTTGAGATAACATCTCCCTGGATTCCTCCTTACATCAGAAGATGGCAAAATCACTAAAGCATGTTCTGTCCACACCTTGCTCTGACAGTTACTAGAGGGAGTGGTGTTAATGTTGCTACAGCAACGGTACATCTTATGTCAAAGTTCCAACTGGCTTTAGATGTGGTAGCTGGTTTAAAAAGTTTTCTTGGGGATTCAAATATATATGTTGCTTTCCGATTTTCTTAACCAGTTGCTTATTGTTAATCACAAACTCTACATGTAGTGCTGAAACTGCTTTTGAACTCTGTCCCTTCGAGAGAGGACTAAAGAGTGCACTGGCATTTGCATGCAACTGTGTTGCATGTGTAAATGCTATCATACTTCTAGTGCCATTGATCTCAGATTGGGAAGACAAGCTTTGTAAAATACTAAATAGAAAACTATTGTGTTTCTCCTTGTGGCACCTGTTTCTCACCAAGGCTCACACAGCCCAACATGCTCTGTCTCCATTCTCTTGTTCCTGTTTGGTGTGGTCTGGATACACAGAATATCTTTCTGTCATCTAACACACCACATTGCTTCCCTCTGTGAGGTCTTTGAACTTCCTGTTTTCTCTGCTCAGACACGCCCAGACATTTTCTTAGCTTACTTCTTTCCTTTCTTCATTGCTGTGCTCAAATAGCACATACTCATGTGCTATTTGACAACCCACCCTAAAATGTTTGAAAATTTCAACTCTTGCCTGCTCCCACCCTTTTACTTTCTATTCGTGATCATCTTTGTTTTTTCTTATAATACTATTTACTACCTGCCACTATGCTTATATTTATTCCCTTACTTGTCTTCTTCATGAGAATGTACACTCCAAGATGGGAGGGACAACTTTGTTTTGTTAACTATGTATGAATAATATAGAGCTCTATAGCCATTTATTTATCCATTTAACAGTGGGTGGACATTTGGGTTTTGGCCAGACTGAGGCTCTATTACAAAGCTGCTAATGACACTTATGTCCAAGTCTTTGTGTGAACTTACATTTTCATTTCTCTTAGATAAATACCCTGCAATGAAATTGCTCTGTTGTATGGTAAGGGTACTTATATTTATGAAAAACTGCCAAACTGTTTCCCCAAATTCTTCTACCATTTTGCATTCCCACCTGCAATATATGAAAGTTCAAGTTGTTCCACGTCTTCATCAATCCTTGGAATTTCAGTCATTAACTTTAATCATTCTAATAAGCATAAAGCACTATTACATTGAGGTTGAAATTTGCATTTCCTTGACCACTAACGATGTTAAACATCTTTTTTTGTGCTTAGTATTTGTATATATTTTTGATGAAATGTCTGTACATATCTTTTACTCATTTTTATTGAATTATCTTTTTCTCAATGTTTATTCAGACTCAGTGTAAGAACAATCACATAGAAAACATTCCTGTACATTTTATAAGATGGTTGCTGAAATTACATTCCTTATGTTATTCAAACATAGATCCTTGTACAAGGAAAATTTTTGTCTCCTAAATAGGGAGTATGAGATTTTCCATTATGAAATGGGAATTGTATTCTTGTCATATTTCCAATTTTCCCTTGAACAATGGGAGTTAGTTCAGTGCTGAATTTAACACTTAATCACAGGAATTGTGTTATTTTAGGTTTTTAATATATGTGTCCACTTCCTGACATGCTTCTCTGTTTTTCTATTAAATACTCATGTTTTTATTATGTATCTGCTTTTAATTCAAGCAGATTCACATTTCTTTTGAAAGTAGACGACGTATATCTCAGTTTCTACACATTCAAGTATGGACAATGATGATTCTGATCCAACTCACGGGGATGCTAGAAATCTCATTAGTGTCCTGGCATTGTTCAGACATTTTTGGTTTCTTGGATTAGTTTAATCCAAAATAGCCTTTCTACGAAGTAGTTATTTTACTGTGTTTTTCCAAATACTTTTTACCTTGAAGATACACAAGTATTTATACTGACAGCAGCATTCTTATTATAGTAGTTTTATGCTATTTTATGAAAATATGACATAATTTTCTAAAACAGAATACATAAACTTTTTTTTTTTTTGAGCTCATACCCACCTTTATCTGTGTTTTTGATGTTAGGAGCCACATTTTATAAATGTTTACACTCCTCATAACCCTGAAAGAGCTCCCTGTGCATAGTAAGGTATTTAATCAATGTTGCTATAAAAGTGCTAGATAAAGGAGTGGCAGGAATTAAATTTTTGTACATCATTTATTTATTTATTCAGACAAGCATCCATCTTTTATAGGGCAGACATATGTGAATTGCTTTCGGCGACCTGAAGAGGGACACAGGACTGGAAGTTGCAGCAATAATGTTTTCCAAATGTAGTTTTCTTTCTAGAAATATCATGTCCACTTAGTGATCAAACAAATGAAATTAAGAGAATGAAAATGATGAGGAAATGGAGTGGCCTGGTGGGGAGGCCATTGCTGGGCAAGAGCTGGCGGGGGGATGGTGAGCTCAAGAAACAGAACTCTCCATTTGGAGGGGCCCTGGAGTCTGCATCTGTACTGAGCTCTCCTGGAGTTGAATATCAAGGGTTAATTTGCCATAATAAAATCAGCATGAACACTGCCAAAGAGGCCTGAGCAGACCCTCAAGTAAGTAATTAATTCTGGCTGCTTTCCGCTCTCTAGCTTTCATCATCCTTAATGTTATCTAATTGTAAAATTATTCTTCAAACCTTCCTACTATAAAGGAAGAAAATGCCCAGATCTAGCCTGCTTTTCTTGAGGGCATGGGTGCCTCCTGCATCTTGGTGGAAGTACCCAAGATGCTACTAATTAAGGATGTGTGAACACTTGAAAACTTTTGATCAACTTTCATAAAATAGCCTACAAAGGAGTTCTAGAAAAGCTTTTCTTATGTGCACTGAGCTTTCCTTTGGAGGGAAGCACAGGGTTTCCTCCACAGCTCCTCTGACCTTGAGACCCTCACAGTGACTCTGTGGGATTCTGAGACAGGGATACACCTCTATTAGTCTGTTGTCACATTGCTATAAAGAGCTACCTGAGACTGGGTAATTTATAAAGCAAAGGCTGGGTAATTTATAATTGACTCACGGTTCTGCAGGCTGTACAGGAAGCAAGGCTGGGGAGGCCTCAGGAAACTTATAATTATGGTGGAAGGAGGAGGGGAAGCAGGCGCATCTTAGGTGGCTGGAGAAGGAGGAAGAGAGAGTGGGGGAGGTGCTATGCACTTTTAAATAGCCAGATCTCGTGGGAACTCACTCTCACAAGAACAGCAAGGAGGAAATCGGTCCCCACGATCTAGTTACCTCCTACCAGGCCCCTCCTTCAACACTGGGGATCACAATTTCATATGAGATTTGGGCAGAGACACAAATCCAAACCTTATCAGCACCTAAAAGGCAAGTAGGAGCAGAGCAGAGAGAAGTTCCTGGCCTGTCCCCTAGTTACTGCTGCTACTGGGGATGATACTGAGGAAAGGGTGGGGGACCGTCCCACCTCACAATCTGCTGAGCCTCCCAATGCCCAGGGCTTTTAATTCATGGCAATGCAGCCAGATACACTGAATTTTCACCTTTAAAGGACACATTTATCCTGTATATCTTTCTCCTTAAAACAACAAGGTTTTGCAAGCAAAGTCATTTCTCGATTCACAGCCATGGCAAGGGAAACCAAGCTGTCTTTTCCACTGTGATTACCTGCCCAGGCTTCAGGTCTTGGGGTCACTAGGTAGCCTTAGCAACCTAAGTGCAATGCACTATTAAAATAATGACCATTTCTCCAATCTAGTTAAAAAATAGAAGAAACAGCCTTGGATGGCATCCTGGTCAGGGGGGAAATATCTCATGTGTCTCTGGGGTGAGATATAAAACTGAGGGCTTGACCTCTTTTGGCCATTAAAGACCTTCGAGTCCTCTCCTGTCTCTTTGTTTCCTACAAGAGTAGTGGTAGTATTAATTCTGTGGCTGGCTAAATTCTAACTGGGATAATTATACTGTCACCCTGTATTTCCCTGGAGATTCAGTTAGAAAAGTTACTCTTTGATCATGCTCTTAAATCCTACTGTGCTAGGCTTTGTAACATGGCAGGTGAAGAATGGCTATTGGATTCCACATGCCTCCCTCTGCTGGGTGAGTGATGCTAATTCTATGTACGTGTTCTGCTGAGTGCTTGGGGATCCTTCTGGGGGGAGCTGCTGCAGTAAGCATGAGCTATTATTAGTCTACTCTCAAAAAAAGAACTTGTTATTCTAGGCTATATTCCTTGGAAAATTTTTAGCCAAAACTCCAGACAATTAGCAAAATAATGGAGAAGATTGCTAGAGGTTTGAATTTTGTGACACATGTGTCTATATGCATCTTTACAAATATATGACAAAATACACATATATGTGCACACACAGAGATAAAAATAAATTGCTTTACACATATAACATGTTTGATCCTAAATATCCTGAGCAACCTATTGGATCATTGTCGTTTACTTTTACATAAAATCTCCCAGGCTGACACAACCAGTGAAATGGGGGTCTTGGAGGAGCTACGTAGGCTGGGCACCTTTCAGGTGGTTTTGATTTAGAGCCAAAAATTATGACTGAAGATGCTTTAAAATTATTGTAAGGGAATCATGGAAACAGTAATTATAGACTTCAGGGAAACTCCTCAAATGCTGAATTATTAAACTCTTATAAAAAACAACCTAAATACAGAGAGTGTGCACAGCTTAAGGGTTTCATGTGTCCTAAGCACTTAAATCAAATGTATGGCTGAATAAGGAGCCATATAAGTAACTCCATGCTTAGAGCAAGACACAACTACGGAGGGAATTTTAGGGCAAACCTAATCATATGAATGCTTGTATTTTTTAGTCTCTTCTTTTGTGCCTCCTCTTATCTTATATTTATTTTGATAACTAAATTCAAAGAAATATGTTCACAGTTTTTATAATCTTATGTGGAAAAAATCTAAATGTGTATTAAGAAGGGATTGTTGTAAACATCAGACTATATGGCAGAAATGATCTTGTAGAACACCATTTATGATCATGGAAAGCTGCTAAATAAGAAATCTGGATACAAAAATCCTAATTTGTATAGTTTCTAATTTATATAATTTATATGATCATACACATTTGTGAAAATATGTATTTCTGAGTGCCTGTGGTGCAGGAAGTAATTCTGGACATCTACACCAAATCTAACAGTGACTGCCTCCTGGGGGTTTCATTTTTATCTTTTTTTTAGTTTTGGTGAACATTGTAAGTTATGTTTTATAATTAATGTCAAATGAGTTATAAAGGGTCACTGAAAATTAATGAACAACAAGACCAAGAGAAAAAAATATAATCCTGACCGCAAGGTACACTAGTACAACAGCTTAGGAAAGAAGAATTCACTTTATAGAGTTCTATCAACTATCTATTGTAAAAGTCAATGCAGTGGAACAGTTTATTTAAAATACAGTATTTTGTTGGTTAGGGGGAAAAGTTGCTGAAAAATTTGCTGTGAGGTGATACCTGTCACATAAATTTAAATTCTGAGGTTTTCAGCAGAAATGTCAGCAAAAGCCTCTAACTTGATGTACCATTTAATGACCAAGAGACCAACATCCCTCCCACAGGAGACCTGCGTGGTGCTGTGGCTGCAGGTGATAAGCCCCTCTTGGAGTCAGGGAGCCTGAGAAGGACCCAGGAAGGCCAAGGCAGAGAATGCAGAGGCCATTTGGGCGCCCAAAGTGTTTGGGGACCCTGCCACTCCTAATGCTGCTGGTACTAAATAATAAATGAAATACCAAAGAAACAATAAAATGTTAATCAAACACATATCACTGCAGAGAATCTTACCCAAACTTCTGTGAGAGACCAAATAATATTTTCAAGTATTACCTTTTAGAATATCCCCTTAATCTGAGTCTGAAAGTAGGTAGGATCATTGGATTTCAATGTGTGCTTACTGTATGTCAGGCATTCTTCCAGGAACATCACACATATTCACTCATGTAAAAGTCACAGTGAGCCTAGGAGGTAGATGTTGTTATTTTCCAGATACAAACACTAGGGCACAGGGGAAATAAGTCATTTGCCCAAAGTTAGATACCTAAAATAAATGCCAGAGTCAAAATAGAAGCCATTACATTTTCACTCATGTGAAGCACCCATGCATTCCACTATCATTCTAGAAATTGTTGAGAATAGTCTTTACAGATTTTTCTGAGATTCTGTATCTTTATGTATGAAAGAAATCCTATATGTCAACTTCAGCATGGTGAACATTGCGGCAAAGACTTGTGTAAGCGTTGGAGGAAGTATGAACTCTTTGTCATTCTTAGTTGAGAGGACCCTTAGAGACTAAGCAGGCTATGGTTATTGGCTACAGAAACGTCATATTCATATTATCCCAGTTTCTTTCTGCAAAAACTGAGATGGATGTAAGTACTTGTATAGGCTTCCAATCCATTTTTCCCACCTTTCTAAGCCATGGCTACCGCCAATAAAATGAACATGTTTTCCAAATAATAAAAACTAAACACATGATCTGATGAATTATTTTCTCCAAGTTTTGAATTTATGTATATGTATAACTATAGAGTGTTTGATTTTGCATCATATAATTATTTATAGACTGTTATAGAAACACATAACGTGTTTTTCATATGTAAAATGGATTATGTTTATTAAAAACAATAATATTGCATGAAATATAAAATCACCCTGGAAAAATTTCCAGCATATGATTATCAGACATTGAGGAGATATTATTCATTATGCAGTAGAGTTGGAGGATATATTAATAGCTGGCATCAGCCTTCCTCTTATAAAAAAGAAAATCTTTACTGGGAAATGATCTGGATGGATCCTGCTTGGGAAGGTGAGAACCAGCTGTGATAACCAGCAAAGGGGTTCGCTGCATAAGACCGAAGAAGAAGTGGATTTGTTTTACATCTCAAATGGAGGGGAAAAGATGATGACTGCTCCTGAGCATGAGGAAAGAAGATAGAGAAGCCAAAAAGATAAATCAATTCTGAAACCGCTCAACCTGGCCTTTCCCTGGGAATCTTAATGAAGTCTGTATTCTTAAATATGCTTTGCGTGGGTTGAGATATTTAAAAAATTCAAAGTGGCTGAATGAAACACTAGTGTCAATCAGAGCAGAACAGAAAACAGACATGAAGAAGCAGAAGCCCAGAGAGTAGAGGAATCCATGAACAGAGTTGACCTTCCCCTCACCTTGCCTTGGGAATTCAGAAATATGAGGGAAGGTCTTAGGTAATGGAATTAAGTATGTGCAAGAGTGAGAAGATTTGAGGTGAGAACACCTAGCATTTAAGGGTAGTGAGGCCCATATGATATTTGAATTACATTTATAAAGACATTTTGTTTGGATCTTTGCAACATTTAACATACAACGTAGGATAAAGAAGAATCTTTATTCCATGGCTTGGTGGTTTAAGTTTGTACGATTTTACGGCTTCTGTATACAATAAAACAAAGCACCCCGCTTATGAGCAGAAAGAAGTTTGGTCACAGTTGGAATGATTTTTTTAGGTAATTGGAATTTTGCTTTATAAAAGAAGCATGTACTTAGCAATATGGCTTCGTTATGTCACAATCCTGATGCTGAATAGGTTCCTAGACTAATCATTGTAGTACAATGGTCAACCTGGATTTCAACTATAAATTGCAAGCATAATATATAACAGATAATAGATATACTAATGGCACAAGTAACTTCTATACCTCCTCCGTCTTTCAAATAGTCCTTTATTTTCTCTTTGAAAAAATTCTCATTTTCTTTCTCTTATCCCCTTTTTTCTTTCTCTCTCCTTCATTAAACTATTACTGTTTAGATTAATAAGAGACATCTTGTAATAGGAGATATAACCAGTGTGAGCTTAGGACCACATTCCAAACAACTTGACATTTGGTGGATAGACTTGATCTCAGTGTTAACAGAGCCATATGGACGGGACTAACAGCCACCAGTGGCTGCTGGACTCAGAGGATATTAGGAAAATCCAAAGAGGTATTATCTCTGCTTCTTTATATCTCACTCATTCCAGTTCACTATAATTTGTTACCATCCTGAAGCACTCAACTATCAACCCTAAAGAATATCATTGGCATCCTAATTATCAATCACAATGACAAATTTTCATCTTTATTTTACTTGACATCAAATACAGTAATTCCCCCTTGTCCTTCAGGGATATGTTCCAGGGTTCCCGGTGGATGCCTGAAACTGTAGATGGTACTGAGACCTGTACATACTGTTTTTTCCTATACATACATACCTATCATCAAGTTTAATTTATAAATTAGGCACAGTAAGATATTAAACAATAAAATAGAACAATCATAACAACATATATTATAATCAAAGTTATGTGAATAGTTACTTCTGTAATTTTCCACTTAATATTTTTGGACCACTGTTGATTTCGAGTAACTGAAACTGAGGAAAGAGAAACCACGGATAAGTGAGGACTACTGTATTGATCTCTCCATTTCTTTATCTTATCCTGAGTTCCAAATGAGACTATTCTTGTTTGGTTTTTATGTTGCTAACCATTTGTCTTAATCTCTTTTGATGGTTACTTCTCTTTTCTGTGATCTAATATATTACTCTGGCTTTAGCTGTCATTCCCAAAACACTATCTCTATTTTAAAAATACCCCCAGACAGAATATACAGTCTACTAGATGTCTCCAACTATGCTATTTACTCTCAGTCTCTCTCTCCTGCTCTCTAATCCCTCACATCAAATAAGTCATCAAGTTATATTTATTCTACTTTAGCAATGGTTCTTGCCTTAATTTTATCCTATATGCTAGAATATAGTCACCCTTTACTTTTTCCATAAAACATAGTAACAGCTTCTAAATGCCCCTGTTCACTCTTCCATACCATCTTCCATACAATGAGAAGGTTTCTTTCTCACATTGTGGTCGACTCTCACATTGGTGGCTCCTCAATGCGTTGTGTCTCCCAGAAGTCATGCCCTTGAGTAATCACAACCTACATTGACTCTGGGGTTGACCAGATGACTTGCTTTGACTAATCATGTATTAACAATAATGATGCAACTGGAGATTTCGTAAGTGCTGGAATGTCTGGGATTGTCCCCTAGAAGTCTTCCCTTTTGAATTCCAGCCACCATGCTGTAAGGAAGATGGTTTACGAGTGACTGTTGGAGGAAGAGGGGCTGTGTGGGAAGAATGAGGCAACTCAGCCAATAGCCAGCACCAAGGCCCCAACATGAATGAGACATCTTGGATTTTCAGCCCCGGCTGAGTTCCCAGCTGAATGCAGCTGCATGGGAGACCCCAGTTGACCTGACATGGAGAACTGCCCTGCTGCCCATTGAATCGTTACAAATTGAAAATTGCTGTTATTTTAAGCCTCTAAATTTTGAAGTGCTTTGTTATGCAGTAATAGAAAACAGAAACATCATGCGTAAGCTTAAAATCCTTTGTTGGTTTCTAATTTACCCAGAGTGAGGTTGAAATTCCTCCCGATGTCATATCATCCAGGACACAACTTTTGTAGTCCTGTCTCCCATCCTTCCTCTCCTCAGACCATTCACTCCACTGTCCTCAAGTGGTTCGTCGTGACAGTGCACAGCAATGTCTTCTGTGTGACCACGCTCCACCACTTTCTCGTGTGGTCAATGCCTTGCCCTTCAAAACTGTATTCGACTTCTTTATGACTTCTTACAGGCAAAGCTAGTCACCGACTCTCCTATGCTCTCATAGCACTTAGTCTTTGCCATTTCTTTACGGCAATTAACATGTTTGTTTGTGTTAGTTTTGATTTCATATTTGTTTATGTATTTGTTTCTCCAATGGAACTTAGAGATTACATCATCTAGTCCTCACTGACCTCTCTGGCATTAGTTTTATTCTCCTACTCTGGATACTGTAGCCGTATTGAATCATTTTCACTCTCCCTGGGGCATCTTCCAGTCTTGTCCTTCCCCCACCCCTCACCCACATTTCTGTTTTCTACACCTCTCCTCAACCACCACTTTCTCTCTTGGGCGTTAACTTCTTCAGGGCTGCCTTTCCTAACCCTTCAACACTGTAGCACATGTTTGTCAACTAAAGAAAGAAACTGATGCAAAATTAATACAGAGTTTATTTAGACCAAGATTGAGGACTGCAGCCTGGAAACACTTCCAAGTTACCTTGGGACGTGATCTGGCAACAAACAAGAGTCTTGAGTTTTTAAAGAAAAAAGAGTGAATAAGGAGGGCAAGTGATGGCAAAAGTTGTTTTCAGGAATTCTCATTGGTCTATGAAAATAATATTGATTAGCTATTGGCTATGCATTGTTGAGCTGTAGAGTATGAGTTATGGTGTCCAGCATATGCAGTGTATGGCACTGAGAAGATAATTTATGTCTGTTTGGCGTCAGTGTAGAGCCGGCAGAGCAAGTAGCTTCAAGAGGTGATTACCTAGCTCAAGGGTGAGTGCGAGGGGACTGCTGTCACTTTTCCACACCCCTTGGGCGGTCGATCATTTAAAGGGGATTAATGTTTCTCAGACAGAGTTTCTTTTCTCATACTCCCTCTATAAACTACACTCATAGCAACTCTATTTACCCACAAAGCTCACCTTTTCTTAAATGTCTCTTTATCTGTACTTCCCAGGAGGATAAAACCTCTTAGAATCAGAGAACAATTCTTTTCTACCCTTGTGTCTAGAACAAGGCCTAGTACAGAGTGTGTATTCAAGAGACATTTTCTTCAACAAAGGAACAAATGAGTGGCTGAATGAATAAGTGGCTGTTCTTTATGTATGCCAACCACACATCCTGGCTTTTTAAGGACGGTTATATTTTCAAATGCTCCATGCCAGAGTCTCTGCATGCACAATTGCACTTGCCAAATTTTGGTTGAGAAAAATAAGATCCATGTACCTATAAGAGTAAAGCATATCAGCAATATTGCCGTTCTTTATTTAGACTATTCACTTAATGTAGGCTAAACTTGCATTAACTTTTATTAGCAGCCCTATCATACTGTTAGCTTATAATGAAATTGTGGTCAAATAAAATCCCCAGGTCTCTTTCACATGAACAATTGTCAAAATGTATAAACAAACTGGTTGAATTAATAGCTGGGAACAGCTAATAGGGAAACCCTACTGCTTAAAATGCAATTCTTTCCGGGCCAAATGTTCACCCATCTTAACAGTAATTGCACAATGCATTTCAGCGAAGACCTCATTAAAACTTCATGCTCACCTGTGTGCAAGCAGCACTGAGGATGCATATGGGTTAGGGCAATGACCAGGTGATTGCCTCCTGGGCTTGCCCAATTGTGATTTCAGTTAGAGCCACAAAAGTCTGTGCCTTTGTGCCATGATTTATTATAGGGAGTTTGTATCCCAGGGGAGTTCAAGCAATTCAGAAGCAGCAGGAAGAGACAGGGAGGCAGGTGAGCAAAGAATTGAGTGACTGTGAGACGTATTGTGACACCTTGTTAATTATTAACTCTGGCAGCAGGTTGTCAAGTTAACCGGAAGGGGAGGGTGGACCTAATTAAGTATCCAAACAGCATTTCTAAAGAGCCGATATGGTCCAGAAACATTTTCCATGGGGTTGGGCACAAATAAGTTGTCCATCTTGAGTCCAGGGGAACCTGGTTGTATTCCAGAAATCCTTGTGATTGTATTCCAGAAATCTAAGCTGTGTATATCTGCACTCATTGCCTGTCGGAGGTGAGGCATGTGCATCAAGTTGTCTCCAGTAGAGGACACATAGTAGGTTTGATGGCCAATTTTTAACCCAAGGCAAGATGAATGGCACATAGAGAAGAAGAAAGGCATACTTATTCGGACTACATTAGGGGTACTTGTTTACATCACTTTTCTGTTCAGTGTAAAGTCATTGAGAGAGCACCCTATGACATACTTTGTAAAGATTCAACTATTAAGTGACTCTTCTCCAGGATAATTTTGGAGAAATTCTACTACATATTAGATAGAAGGTCTGACATGTAGTAGACCCCTTGAATAGATCAAGGGGAATCAAAATCAAGAGGCTGGGTGAATAGAAAAATGCAGCCCTGATATGGTTTGGCTCTGTGTCTCCATCCTAGACTCATCTTGAATTGTAATCTCTACATGTTGAAGGAGAGACTTGGGGGGAGGGGATTGGATCATGAGGGCATTTTCCCCATGACAGTAAGGGAGTTCTTATGAAATATAGTTGATAAGGATCTGATATTTCCCCTGTACTCTCTCTTTCCTGTCACCTTGTGAAGAAGGTGCTACTTCCCCTTCTGCCATGATTGTAAGTTTCCTGAGGCCTTCCTAGCCATGAGGAACTGTGAGTCAATTAAACCTCTTTTATTTATAAATTACCCAGTCTCAGGTAGTATCTTTATAGCAGTGTGAGAATGAACTAATATAAGCCCCTGGGAGAAGGCAGAGAAGAAAGGGCCCCTGTGGGTTGCACAGAGAGAAAGATTTTCCCCTGCAGTTCTGCTTGGGGGGCTCTCTATGATCCCAGAGGTGCTGAGGATCCCACAAAGTTCTTGCTTAACCAAGTCACCTAACCTGGCTTCATCTTGCATCCACATGTGTAAGATACAGAAAACCTACTTCACTGAGTTGTCATGAAGATTAAATGATGTAACATAAATTAATTTCCTAGGCAACCCTTTTCTCCATAGCAGGAGCTCAATACATAGCAGGTACACTATGCATGCCTCCCTTTAAGCCAGGTAGGGACCAACAAGTTGGAGGACTCTCCCAGAAGAGGACTCATCTTAAGATGCCTGGAGACTGCTTCTTGAGGCAATTAGAGAGCTTTAGGTTGTGTAACGTGCTTGGCCAGGTGCCATGTGACCTTTCTGCAGTATCTTTGTGTGGGACTGCCCCAGGTGTGCCTTTTACATCTGGAATTAGCCCTTCACGTAGACTGTGATGTGAAGGATGCCTCCTACAGCTGTGCAATGTACACTCTGCAGAGAAAAATGTCTACTTGAGCACCTCTTATAAATTACTCTGTTTGTAGATTTTATTTTTCTGTTTATGAAAGCAAAATGTACCATATATATTTATATTGAAAGTGAAATGTACTCTCTCTCTCTCTCTCTCTCTCTCTCTCTCTCTATATATATATATAATATATATATATATATATATATATGCATGCCTCGGGAAGTTCAGAAAAGTCAAATAATTCAACTGACTTAGAAACAACTCCTCTTATATCATTAACATTTTGATCTATTTCCTTCCATATTTTTTTCTTTTCATATTTATCTCAGCCTATTTGGGGGTTATATACTCCTTTTCCCCCTTTAGTCTTAAGTTTAATTTAACCAGAAATGGAACTAACTCTTTAATCATTAAGAATAAAGGAAAATCCTTAGTGATTCTCTGTGTAGGATGAAAAATTTGGCAATGTTTTCTTCTTTCTGTTTCTTCATCATTCCCTTGTCTTTCTGACATAATCTGAAGTATTAGTTAGTTACTGTGGGAATTTTACATAGTATGTCTTCTCTATAAGATTTATTATTTTGATATTTACATGTCATAAAGTGAAATTAAATTTTTAAAGAAAAAGAGAACCTAAAGAACCTCCACTGTGACAGGTTTAGGACCCACAAGGAGAAATCATGCATTAACAGAACAAAACAACCTAAAAAAGTTTTGATGAAAAATTGGAGGCTGATCTGATAACTTTGAAGCTGTATGTATCTCTGTGAAATGCAGTGATATTCAAATTTGTGCAGTTTGAGAAAAAAACTTGAAATTTATTTGTTCGTTGTGTTGTTAATCCTTCCTTCTCACTCAGTATCACCAATGGAGTTACTGAGTAGATGTTGCCAAGTGGGGCTCAACTCTGAATATTAAAAATAAACTCCTACAATGCTTTACAGTTAGCAGTATACACTTATTTAATTGACTCTCTGTAATAACCTTTGAAAGTTAAGGATTGTTGCATTCATTTTTACATAGGAGGACTCTGAGACCTAAAACAGCTGAGTTATTTTCTCAAGGCCACCCCACTACTTAGTGGTAGAACTTTGATTTTTGAGTCTTCTCCAAGTTGAGGTGCTTCCAGGGCAACGAGCCCACTTGCCTGAAAGAGCAGGAAGGCCCCTGAGCTCCAGCTTAGGGTCAAGGTTGTGAGTTTTTTTCCACATGCTGGTCTTTAACTGAAGAAAGTGTAAACTTCATACCTTCACCACAGGTTCCAGGTCCCATCCTTCCTCTTAAGAAGGGAAGTCAATGAGTTAATATCATTGTTGTCCAAGAATACATTTACATTCTTTTCTCACTTGCATTACTTTTGAACTGCATTGAACACATCTACACACAAATTAACTCTTCTTACAGAAAACTAGCACATCGATACAATATTTTGATTTTGTTTCCTATTTAAACTGTTGAAGCAGAAGAATAAAGAAGTTGAATTATTTCTTAAATTGATAGAATGGAGTCCCACGGAGTGCATTTATCTCAAAGTTTGATATGTGCCAGAGGATTTAAAAAACATTTTTAAAAATACCTAATTTTTTACCATAATTTTCTTTCTTCCATCCTGTATGCACCACAGTTTTTGCTGTCACTGAAATGGGTTCACTCATCCAGAGTCTCCCTGTTATTACTTACCAAGGCCATCAGCGTTCTATAAACACAGTGATGATATTGCTATTTTTTGAATGTACTTAAGAATCTTGCTCTAAGTCTCCTCTAAAGGATAAGAAACAGAAACCCAAGAAATTTGGTATTGTCTCAACAAACTATCCTGTTATTAAAAAATTAAGATGAAAAGGAAAAAAATAACTTATTCACTACGAGAGAATATAGGAAATAATATTCCAGTTCAAAGCAAAAAATATGAAAATACAATCAAGATAATTTTGAGAAATCTGTTATCACCCTCTATGTTATGGAACTAGTAATCTACCTAAATTTAGGGTTATAGCCCAAGTTTAGTCTTTCTATCATATTAATTGATTTCCAGATCTGTTTCCAATTGATCCTGTCATTGTTGCTCTAATCTGGGAAACAGGAAATGGAAATATAGGTCTCTATGCTTTTCTAAAGTGTTTTTTTGATCTTCTGATATTACAGGTGATGAAAGTCACCTAGCATCATTGCTTTTTCAGTAGGAGGTAAAATTTAACCTACAATGGAAAGTGTTTACTGAAACTGAGGATTTTGTTAGGTTAGAAAATGGTTGCTGCTGAAAATAGTTACATTTTAAAGGAACTAAACTATTGTAAAATACTGTACTTTCAAATCCTTTGGAATACAAAATAGTAAGCCTTTCAAATGTACCACTATGCATAGTTTGTTACACAACCCATAACTGGAACCTTTTGATTTATGTATAAATAAAAATATTTGTAACTTGTATTTATATTTTTTGCGATTAAGGATAAATTTTATCAATTGATCACCACCTCATATTTTTTCCTTCTGTGAGATATAAGCATATTTTTAGAGATACTGTAAATCTGCTGAAGTTCCTTGCTTAACTAGATTTCTCCCTAGAGATTAAGAGACATTAACCTTTGTTAGGCCCTTACCATGTGTCAGACAATGAGTTAGGTGTTCTTTATACATTACTTCATATACATTTCACAACCTTTGTGTGAAGGAAATACTATACTTCCCATTTTGCAGATGAAAAGACTGAGCCTTAGATTAGTTAAATCATTAGACCCCAAATCAAGCAGCTAGTAAATAGCTGAGCCGGCATTTGACCTGGTTTTGTCTGACTGGAGAAACCTGCCTTCATTTCTTTTCTTCTGTATCAAGCTTCTTCTAAATTCCCCCATGAAAGCCATTAGTTTCAGCAAGTCGGCTGACTACTTCCTTTTCTTACCAAGCCCCTACTGCAAGTTCATATCCCTCAATCTATCAGTACCAAAACACTTCATTTTAGGACTCCTCTGGAGCCCTGGGGAGAAATCAGGGGGTGTTAGCATGCATTTAGGGGAAGTACTACATTTACATAGCTACTGATTACATTTACATTTCCTCACCTGTCATTCTAGCCTCTACCCAATCAGATCGTATAGCAAACCCTAAGAGGAGAAGAGTGTGTAAAAGAACCCACCCAATTGTGTCTTTTAAAGTAACTAACTCATCTTTTATAATTTGCAAAAAGAAAAACCAGAACAAGAATCCTCAATTCTGCCATTATTTTTTACTTTGTATTCTGTGGGTACTACATAACAAAACTATGCATTTGTCTGTGTTAGTCAATAAGCTTGAATGGGCAGAAATAGGCAGTGCTTTTGATATGTCCTCAAATCATAAGAATCTGTGCCATGCCACACTAAATGGAATCCGATTTGTCCTTTAAGGGGACTGTTGTGACCAGTCTGGGTCAGAATCAGGATCTTAGCCTCTTTGGGCAAATTAGGGATCTGTGGTTCATAGCCTCAGTGTTCAGTCTGCAAAGAGACCATGGTAATATCCCATAGAGTGGGAAAAGAGCAAGCGCGTAACAGGCTCAGTGCAGACTATAGCTGAAAAAATGCCAGTCACACCAAGGGTAACAGAGCCCTTTCCTGCCAAGGTGTGCTATGACAGTCAATGGTTTTATGTCCTCAATCTCACCGTGCCCTCATTTTCTGGTGATTGGGAGCAGGCTCTTTAGTATTTATCTCCTTGTTAATTGAATGACTAGTTCTGGATAATGGATAATTCTCAATTTTCTATTTTTAGAAAGTGTATAAATATCTAAATTAGATTTAGGCAAAGTGAGCTGCAGTATTTGATATGCGGAGAACATAATTAGGTTGCTCCGTTTACCTACACGGTCGCAAGCAAACTTTAAGTCATTAATCTGTAAAGGACTTTGATGAACCTTTGAACTAGATAAAAATATGCCAGTCATGGCGAAGTTCTACTCGATTCTTTGAGAACTTTCAACGGACTGAAAGTGACTAATATATTTGGTTTTATAACATCATCCACCAGTTCTGATCATGCCACTCGGAAATCTTCAGAGGATTCTCACTGCCTCAGAGTCAAATAAAAGGCATTTGGGGTGACCTAAAAGCACTGCTCCAGGAATCAGGAGACCCTCACTCTGCACTGCACCAGGACTCAGGAGACCCCCCTCTGGTTCCCTTCTTTCCTTTATCCTCAGTGATCTTGGGCAAGATGGGTAGCCTTTTGGGTCTCAGATTCCTCACTGTTATACTGAATTAAAGATAACAATCCTAGGGTCAGAGAGAGGCTTACATGCCATCATGTCTGTGAAAGTCGTTTTCAGAAATCCAAGTGTAGGTCTGATGTTAGGCTTGAACCCCCAGTACCTGGGAACACCCAGACCTGACTTCCCTTCCCAGGTTTTTCTCTCTTAACTTCCCCACACCCTCTCCACTTCAAGAAGCCTCCTACTTTGCACTCTCCGAACCCTCCCTGCCCTGGTGACTGACTGTCTCCGTGCCTCTATCAATATTCTTTCCCAGTACAAGAGTGCCCCGGCCCCCACAGGATCCCATCCATCAAGGACCAGCCCAAATGCTGCCACTTTCAGAAATCCGTCAGCCCGGCTACCCTCCGCTTCCACAGCATTTCATATTCTATTTCTTAGACTTGCCATATTCTACCTTGCTTCGTGTTTTCAAACACAAACGTGCATTTGTTTAATTTATGCATTATTAAAGTTCTCTAGATTTTGACACTGTGTCTCTTTTTCTCCTGGTTTGGAGAACTCAGCCCACCACTGTGCCACCCATCCTCTTCTTTCTCGCCTGCTCTCGGACCTGACTCCATCTCACAGGCCCCTTTTTCTTTATTTCAGTCTCAACAGAATGTATCTACAGCCTGCAAAGGTGCCCAGGTGTCTCTAGCCCCAACTCATACTGTCCTTGTTTTTCTTTTCTAGTCAATGTTATGAAAAAGCCTTCTATGATGCGGCTTTTGTTTTCTCACCTCTTCACTTCTCAGTGCCTGAAATCACTGTCTGATGTTCACAGTGCTCTATGGAAACTGTTCTCTGTCATTGACACAGTGAACCAAGCCCTCTCCCACCTTTTCCTAATAATTGTTTCTCCAATTCATCCTAAATCCGCCTCCCACCTCGCTGAATACCTCTTCAAGTGTATACATTCTTATGACATCACTTCCCTCTCTTGGGGAAAACTTGTGTCTACAATGTATAGACAAGTCTCAAAAAAGAAACTGAAAAAACAGTCAATAAACATGTGAAAAATAATATTTAACCCTAATAGAAAGCAAAAAAACATAACTTAAGTGAAATCCTTTTTTGAAATCTTTCTTATTCATGAAGTTTTAAAAAAACTACTCAATACAATTGAGTTTAAGGATAAGCAAACACATTTTGTGAACAGTGATTTAAATGTGAACTGGTGTAATTTTCCAAAATCCTCTAACATTACCTGTGCATAACTTCAACCAATTAAATTTTAGTAATATATACTAATTTCTTATTGCAACATTGTTTATAAGAGCTAAAACTTGGTAATAATTCTTTGACAACAGAAAATTGCACACATCCATACAATGAAATACCATGTAGCCACTAAAAGATGATGTACAATTAGTTGACATGAAAATATTATACAATGTATATTTAAGGCCGGGCGCGGTGGCTCAAGCCTGTAATCCCAGCACTTTGGGAGGCCGAGACGGGCAGATCACGGGGTCAGGAGATCGAGACCATCCTGGCTAACACGGTGAAACCCCGTCTCCACTAAAAAAATACAAAAAACTAGCTGGGCGTGGTGGTGGGCGTCTGTAGTCCCAGCTACTCGGGAGGCTGAGGCAGGAGAATGGCGTAAACCCCGGAGGCGGAGCTTGCAGTGAGCTAAGAACGGCGCCACTGCACTCCAGCCTGAGCAACAGAGCGAGACTCCATCTCAAAAAATATATATATATGTGTGTGTGTGTGTGTGTGTATATGTATATATGTATCTAAGTGAGGAAATCAATTTGCAAAATGACAGATATAAAATTTCTAGTTTTAAAAATATTTATTCAGGAACTATTGAGTGTGCTAGGGTGCTATTCTGGGTGCTAGGGACATAAGTGTGTATAGAAAGTTTGGAAGAATATACACAATATATTAATACGAGTAAAGATCTCTAGGAGAAAAATGGTTTCCAAGTTTTCTCTAAGGGATATGTATTGCTTCTATAATAATTTTATAATTGAAAAAAATACCAGTGCCTTTAGAATACTTATCAGATCCTCTAGTCTTCAACGTCCTAGTCTTAATTCCTTTGTCAATCTTATTTCCCATAAGTCCATCCACTCAACATCTACTATATGGTTATGGTTTTTGTTTGTTATATAAGCCCTCTGAATTTCTTTTTCTTTCTTTCTTTTTTTTTTTTGAGATGGAGTCTCTCTCTGTCACGCAGGATGGAGTGTGATGGCATAATCTCGGCTCACTGCAACTTCCACCTCCTGGGTTTAAGCAATTCTCCCACCTCAGCCTCTTGACTAGCTGGGATTACAAGTGCCCGCCACTACTCCCAGCTATTTCTGTATTTTTAGGAGAGATGGGGTTTCACGATGTTGGCCAGGCTGGTCTTGAACTCCTGACCTTAAGTGATTCACCCGCCTCAGCCTCCCAAAGTGCTGCGATTAAATGGGTGAGTCACCGTGCCCGGCCAAATTTCTTAAAAAAAAAAAAATCTATCTATCTATCTATCTATCTATCTATCTATCTATCTATCATCTATCTAAATAAAATGGAATGTTCTCACTTTATCTTCTCATGGCCAAATCCCATATAATCTTCTTTGCAGAGGCTCTTCAGGAAGTAATCTTTCCCATCTCCAAACTCACATATTCCTTCATTTCTGTCTCTCTCACAGGATCTATTCCTTTCTTCCTCATATGACCAGACTCACTGACTATTGAGGGCACAGTCTATACCTAAGTCATTTCTGTATTTCTTTCACATGACAGCACCTTCCATAGTCTCTTGAATATATAAGGCCCCACATCAGTACTCATGGGGTGAACTGAAAAATGTATGCACTCCTTCTCTAGGTTATAAATTCCCTGAGGGCAGGGAATCTTATTCTTCTACAATATCAGTATTCACATCAGGGCAATGCTCTCCTGAACATGAAAACAGCTATGAAGAGCTTAAAGGGAATCAACGTCCGAGTTCTCAACTTTCTCGTGTGCACATTCCACCGACTGAGAATGCAGGCTTGGGGTGGAAGCGTCTTGATACACCTGACCCTTCTCTCCTTTCCTAATCACCTTCTCCCACTTTATTAAACAGACAGACAGATGAACAAATAAATAAAATGTTTCTCTCACCTATCCTCATTTTTTTGTTTCATTGCCTTAAGATGTAAAAGTCTCATGGGTACCAATGAAAAGGTAGTTTGAATTTTTTCATGTGATCCCATTACTTTTTCCAACCCCTGACTTACCTTCTCATGAGAGCAGGGGCTTCTAATTTCACTCACAGGAAAAATTCATGGCTAGGCTCTGTATTCTATCTAACCATCTATTATTGTATCTTTTTCTCTATTCTGCAATTAGAAGACAACAGGGAGATGGTTGTCATGGAATGCCTATTAACTCATTTCTTTAAACTGAAAAGTGAAATCATATGTTTCAGGCAGAAGGGGAGTCTAACTTGACTGGTGGCTTTGACAAGGAAGGCTCATTTGTCATTTAGTTTATATCGTGGACAGTTCTCATAAATTCAGTGAGCTAAGTCTGAATCCCCCATTGTTGACAAGAATGTACTTGAAGTATGTGATAAAATTTAAAAAATTATTATGTTAGCAAAGGAATTCTGAAATGAAACTTTACTTTCTTTTTTTTTTTAACAAATCTTTCTTAGTATAGTGTGCATAAAATATTAGCATGTTTAGCACAAGGTGCCTCCATGTGAAAGTGTAACTGACTGTAGTCATTTGAATTGTCTTGGTAAAGCTCTTAAATATTCTTTCCAAAGAGAGATGTGTTTAGTATCTGGGTAAAGATAAAATATCCTTTGCAAGTCATGTTTCTTAAAAACTATTTTGTTTCCCACAAAATTGAAGGATACCCCAAACAAGTTTTAAGCTAAGTATGGAAATATTTGATCATAGATCACTTTGTGATATCTAACAGATAATTTAGAGAAAGTTCATGGAACTGAGTGACAGTGCTGTAACAAGACTTCCATTCTGATCGACTTATTTATGTCAACAAAATTTTTCAGCATTTACAACTACAAAGGCAAAAATTGAGAATGGATTTAATGCCAGACAATACATAATTCTGGCAATAATAAAAACATTCATAAAACTTATTATTATTATTATTTTTTTGAGACGGAGTCTCGCTCTGTCACCCAGGGTGAAGTTCAGGAGCATGATCTCGGCTCACTACAACCTCTGCCTCCCAGGTTCAAGCAGTTCTCCTGCTTCAGCCTCCTGAGTAGCTGGAACCATAGGTGTGCACCACCACACCCAGCTAATATTTTGTGCTTTTTTAGTAGAGATGGGGTTTCACCACGTTGGCCAGGTTGGTCTTGAAATCCTGACCTCAGGTGATCTACCTGCCTCAGCCTCCCAAAGTGCTAGGATTACAGGCATAAGCCACCATGCCCAGCCTAACTTTTATTTTTAATAATTATTTATCAAGATATGTGATCTAATAGTGTTAATGATAAGAAAATGCAGAAAAAATAATTTAATGTTTAGATTCTGATGGCTAGGTGAAGTAATAAACATATGAATTTCGATTTATGTACCTATTTCAGGGAGAAGAGATGAATAATTAGGTATAATGGAAATAGCAGTTCAAGAAGAAAAATGCATAATGTAAAATTACTGACTCTGAAACAGCTTGTTAATATTTGTAAATTGATAATGGTAGACAGCAAATTGCTCTGGTATTTATATTTAATTCGATGTATTTCAAAGAGTGATATAACAGTTTTATTTTAAAATGTCAATAGTTACAATCTACCAGAAATTAAACTTTTGCAACAATTTGAATTTGTGATTAAAAACTTAGAAGTCAAGCTTAAAAATGTGTGATGGTATATCAAGTTTTCAAATTTTTCTGGGGTACATATACATAGATATCTTGAAAATAACTGCCTTAAAAGACACTTAGTTAGTGCCCAATGTTTGAAACAGATTAAATATAAAGTAATAATTGACAGAAGGTATAAACCAGCAATGTTAATTTTTCAAAATCCTGTACAGAGGGAGCATAATTCTTGGCTAATTTTCACTCAATTAAGAATCTGGTCCACTGGTCATGGTGAAGAGAACAAAAGTGACGGCCTAGCTTTCACCTCCTGCATGGTCCATGTGTGTCTCTGGGTTAAATTTAAAAATACAGGCTGGGGACGGTGGCTCATGTCTGTAATCCCTGCACTTTGGGAGGCTGAGGCCGGTGGATGGCCTGAGATCAGGAGTTTGAGACCAGCCGGGCCAACATGATGAAACCCTGTCTACTGGGTATAGTGGTGCACGCCTGTAGTCCCAGCTACTCAGGAGACTGAGTCAGGAGAATTGCTTGGACCCAGGAGGCGGAGGTTGCAGTGAGCAGAGATCACACCACTGCCCTCCAGTCTGGGTGACAAGAGCAAAACTCTGTCTCAAAATAATAATAATAATAATAATAACAAAATACAAAAATAAATTCTTCTGAAAATTTATCCTTCACTAACTATAAGTAATGAACTTTGGCTAACTAATCTCCATGTTGGAAGCTTACATTGACTTTACAATGTTTTCAAACATAGTATCAAGAACAAAATAAATGAGGGTTGTGCCCTAAGAGAAAGGCTTTGCCATGGGATATTGGACAAGGAAGTCTTGCTCACGGTGGCTCACAGCCCCAGTGTTCTTCAGTTGTCAAGATCTGACTTAACTCTTTGTAGAGAAGGACACAGCATCTCATTCCAGACAGAAGGTGCTCTGGTCATGGCATTCTGCATACAAGCTGCAGTAACAAATTCTGCTGACCTGGGCACATAGCTACGTCTGGGGGAAAAAATAAGACTGAGTCCACAGTAAACTTCTTTTAATATTTTCAGAAAACTGAGATGAATGTTTCAGTAAGACTTTCTCATGAGCCAAGCTCATCTGATCCCATGCCCTTCCACGCTCTTGTTACTTCCTCCATGCCAGCCACACTCACCTGTCAGGGCTCCTCAAACACATCAGGTGCTTCCGTCTCACTTGGTCTTTCTGCTGCTAAGTGATTTTCCCCCAGAGAGTCATGGGGCTCACTGCTTCATTGCATTCTAACCTCTGCCAAAAAGTCACCTTCTCCAAGAGGACTCTCTGACTACTGTGCCTAAAATCACACCCTCCCCATCATTCTATTGTAGTACCTAGCTACTAATAATTATGTTGGGACAACAGCCTTAAACTGTCTCAGGCAAAGGGGGCATATGGCCATACTATTCATAGCACTTACTGTCACAGGATCCATAGGGAGTCACTTTTCCAGCCAGAAACCTCTGTGGTTGGTGGCGCCTTTGCCTGAGTTTTGCTTGTGCTCACTGGGTTGATTCTGCTCACCCAGCCTGGCAGGCTGTGCTGAGCTCCTGCCACCAGCCCAGATCCCATGCCTACCAAGGGCAAGCCAGGCATGGAGCAGTAAGAGTTATGTGAGCAGACAAGTGTGGGGTCCAACTACAGTGCACAGCCAGGCACACTGGCTATTATGGAGGGGTGGACAGCTCCAGGCATGTGCACAGGTACCAGCTCAGATGCCAGCTCTGTGCAAGGCTGTAGCTGGATCAGATGTACCACAAGTGGCTTCTACCTGCGTCTGGATGAGGGGAACATAGTGGTGCCTGGAAGCTTGGAGATGCCAGGAACTCTAGAGTCACAAAAAGGATGTTACAGCCCTAGCTTGGGGAGACCCTAGGTCTGGGATCCTTGAAGGGCCACAGCTCTTCTCTCCTTCTCGTCACCCACAATGTGGCAAGCAGGGGGCTTGTTTCACCTCTGTTTGTGTTATAGCTCTTTCAGTCCCACCACTCAGCAGGTCCTGAGTTTTTGTCCTGCATCCAGGAAGAATGATGTAGGTGGACAACTGGAGAGTGAGTGGAGAGGAGCTTCACTGAGTGACAGAACAGCTCTCAGGGGAACCAAAGTGGGTAGCTCCTTTCTGTAGGCAGGTCATCCTGATGAGTGTGTGAGTCTGACTGAGTCTGGGGTTTTTATGTGCTCAGAATGGAGGAAGTGTGTGCTGATTGGCCCACAGGCAGCCACAGGTGGGCCTGGAAAATGCACCATCTGATTGGCTGAACAGTCATCAATGAAATTCTCACTCTGGGCTGTAGACTTTGCCTGGAACTGGCAGTCTGGCCCCCAGACTTCATGCCATTCCTGGTCTGAAAGTGGAGTTTCACCAGAGAGCCACCCCTTCCCCCCTAGGAATCTGCTTTTAACATGCCATTCACAGCCCCCAGGCTATCCATAAGGAGAGGCACTGGCAGGCATGTGCTGAGCTGCTCTCAGCCTCCTTGCCCTCGACCCATGCTCAATAATGCCCGAAGTTGAGGGAGGCGAAGGTGGCAGGGTGTTGGTGTCAGTGCCACTGTGAGGACATGCACACCTGGCCGGGTTGCGACAGCCACCAGGCTCATCCACAACTTTGCTCTGCCCCAAGCAGGGACTTGGAGCAGGGAGAGGACAGGGAGCTGGAGCAGGTGTTTTCAAGCCTGTGGGGGTAGGGGGCTTCCTGGGTCCCTGGGAGTGCAGGACTGTCCGGGTCCAGAACCCTGACTGGATGGCTGCAGCTGTGTGCCAGGGAGCAAGGGGCTCCTATCCTGCCAACTCAGTAGGGGGCAGGGCTCCCACCTGTTCTCAGCTCCTGCTGACTATGCAGAGCAGGCAGCCCTGGCAGTGCCTCCCCCACTGCAGCTGGCACCTCTTTAGCAGGTACTCCAGATGGGCTGCTGCTGCCATCACGATCACCAGCTGACTTTGTTTTTCATATAAATTCCTTGAAGACCTGAAGTTTATTTTGTTCCTCTAAAGCAGTGCCTGGCACATGGAGGGCCCTTAATAAATATTTATTGAATAATACTAAAATTAGCATTATATGCCAATAATTGTTCCATGTCATGTAATATTCTTCAAGAATATATATTTTAAAGGTTGTTAACACATATTGATGAATTGCTTTCCAAAAAGTTTTTCTAGTTATTCAGCAACATTCTCTGGTCACTCTTAGAACATCGTTCAAATATTAGAATACATTAATATCACTACAAATTTTATAGACAGTTCCAATGTGCATTTTTATGATGACTCAAAAGAGCAAATAGGTTCTTTACATTTATTGGCTATTTGTATTTTTCCTGTGATTTTTATTATGTGCTCCGTAAAATAGGGGGTAAGGATTATAATTACGTGATATGGTCTCCACACCCAAGACTTTAATTTAGTCAGTGAAAGAGTAAATTTTATAGGGAATAGTAATTATGAAAAAGTTTAGGAATTGATTTTGTTGGGAAATAGTTAAGAAAAAATACTCAAAACTTTAAAAAGAACAGAACTGGAAAAGCTGCATAAAGTTCTAAAGCAGAAACATTTAGTTACTAAAACACATGGCTTTAAAAATATAACCATTGTTTCCTAATTGACTCTGCTATATCTGCATAGTGAATGGGAAAGGAGCAGAGATTTTGAAAGCAAAGTCCTTCCACTCCCACTGTTCATCAAAACGGAATAGTACAGAAAGGAGGCAGCCGTCACCTACTAGCTGCTATTGAAAATAATAGAATCAGTTAAAATTAACCATACCAAATTGTAGCTATGTTAATTGAATTGCAATTAAAGTGATTATTGTATGGCATTATTTGGCAAAAGAACTCAGAAATAACTGAGTCCTGCCTTGCTACAGATACCTCTTGGGGTGAGCTTCCAAGGGCAAAACAGTCACAAGAGAAAATCTGACTAAGCTGGTCATTGTCTCATATCTTCATTGCTTGGGCTCTAGCCTCCCTTTCCAATATAGGTCTTCAGGAAGTCAACTGCTCTTGGAGCATTTTTCCTCTCTAAGTCAGGTGACTCTTTCCTAAACCCAAACCCAGGTCTCTAATGTCAACACTCAAGTTGGTGGAAAGGTTGAATTAAGGTGGACCTCCCAAGATGAGAGCAAATAGAACATGAAGAAACACAAGAGGGAGGGGATGGTAGGAGGAAAGTGCCTGCCCTGATGCTGAGTCTCCTACTCCAGACTTTATCAAAGCTGATCTAGGGCTGCCCCTTGAGGCAGGAGAGAGTATAGAGTGGGAGAAAGAGAGAGCTAAAGATAAACAGAGATGTTTGGAATGCTTCCAGGGGGAAATGGCTCAGGCCCTCATTATCATTCTATCCTCTATGGAAGCAACAGAGACCAGAGAGGAAAAATCCACACTCCAGTGTTGCCACCTTCATCTGTTTGAAAATTATGTCAACACACAGTCCTAAGGTTTGAATAATTCAGATAACAACTCTTTCCCATTGCGGGTAGGGTGTCTTGATCTTGTCTCCTCCTTTGGGAGGAGTGATGAAGGGTGTGGAGAAAGGAGCAGAAATAACTCAGTGAGCTTCTCTTGCAGGTCAATGCTCGCCATTCTCATCAGAGATAAGATGGCACAGGCGGGATAGGGAAATCCATGGGAAGTTTTGCTCCTGCCTTAAACGAGGTGAGAATACTCACAGCAAAATTAGGTCTGAAGTTCAGAGAGATGCTCTTTGCTGCAAAGGGTAACACTTGAAATAGAGCCACCTGGGGATTTATTAGCCTGAAAATTTCAGGAACTTCAAATGAAACAGTATTAAATGAGAAAGCATCAATTCTCCTCAGAATTCAGAAATTTAGGGAAATAAGAATTATATGTCAGAGAGGAGGGATATTTTACATACAGATTTTTGTTCATTGTTTCCCTTGGTCTAAAAGAATATTTAACGTTAAACTGAACTAGAATTTTTAGAATCAGAAGTTTAAAACCAGAATGAACATTTAGCAGTGATCTTGATGCTCAAACATTGCAGATGTGAAGATTGACATGGTATCACTAAGCTAGTCTAGAATCCAAGCTTCCAGCCTGATGTGTGGAGTCTTTTTTCATTTTTTCAGTAAATGAATCATGTGATTGCATCTCACAAGAGGACAAGTTTTGTTTAAAACTGAATGATAAAGATTCACCACAAAGAAAGCTGGACATATACGAAGTTTAAAATCCAGTTTCTATGTCTATGAGTACAAAAAGTGCATCACCAAAGTAAACAAGATCACGATCTAGTGATAGCTTAAACAATCTGCAAATGTGTGATCCATAATGCTCTCAGAAAGGGAAGAGTGGTTTTTTTGGTGCTGCTGCTAACCAAAAAGCACATACAACATGCATGTCTAAGGCAGTCTCATGTAATATAGTAGTACCTTGGCTGTGTGCAGTGGCTTATGCCTGTAATTCCAGCACATTGGGAGGCCAAGGTGGAAAGATCATGAGATCAGGAGTTTGAGATCAGCCTGATCAACATGGTGAAAGCCCATCTGCACTAAAAATACAAAAAAATTAGCTGGGCGTGGTGGTGGGTGCCTGTAATCCCAACTACTTGGGAGGCTGATGCAGGAGAATTGCTTGAACCCAGGAGGTGGAGGTTGCCGTGAGCCGAGATTGTGTCACTGCACTCCAGCCTGGGCAACAGAGCAAGACTCCATCTCGGGGGAAAAAGAAAAAAAATATATATATATATATGCACTTTCTATTCATCAGGCACCGTCAGAGGCATTTTACATGTTTCATTGCATTTTATTCTCCTGACAATCCAATGTGCTAAGTGTTGTGATTATTCATATTTTACAGATGAGGAAACTAAATGACAGAGAGGTTGAGTCACTTGCTCAAAGTCACACTGTGTGTTAGTGGTGGAACCAGGATACAACACATGAATAGCACTGAGAGTAACTGCTTTTAGTAAACTGTGAAAGAGGGAGCAACTGCCACTTCCTAGAGTAGAATCTTACTCAAAACACACCACCGGGACTCATTAGAACCTAGCAAATGTGATGTGTAAAGAGGATTAACAAAAGGATGTGTTCTGTTGCTATTTATTTAGGTATTCTGGATTTTGTTTTTAATCAAAGTAGATCATCAGAAGGCTACCCAATTGAAATATATCTTGGCCACTGATGGACTTGTTTTTACAAACTTTTCAGATAATGGTCTTGCCTTTTCTTGGAGGGTGTTTTAAAGCACAATCTCATCAATTTCATTCTTTTTTTTTTTTTTTTTTGAGACGGAGTCTCGCTTTGTCACCCAGGCTGGAGTGCAGTGGCCAGATCTCAGCTCACTGCAAGCTCTGCCTCCTGGGTTTACGCCATTCTCCTGCCTCAGCCTCCTGGGTAGCTGGGACTACAGGCACCTGCCACCTCACCCAGCTAGTTTTTTGTATTTTTTAGTAGAGACGGGGTTTCACCATGTTAGCCAGGATGGTCTCGATCTCCCGACCTCGTGATCCACCCGTCTCGGCCTCCCAAAGTGCTGGAATTACAGGCTTGAGCCACCGCGCCCGGCCTATCAATTTCATTCTTATATTTTATTTAGGAATTGTGTTGAGGCATTGTCTGGTACATTATTTAGTGCCTGGTATATGCAGCTCAGTGTGGAAAAACTTACTTTAGAAATATGTGCTGGAGGCTGGGCATGGTAGCTCACACCTCTAATCCCAGCACTTTGGGAGGCTGAGGTGGACGGATCACTTGAGGTCAGGAGTTCGAGACCAACCTGGCCAACATGGGGAAACCCATCCCTACTGAAAATACACAAAATTAGCCAGCTGTGGTGGTGGGCACCAGTAGTCCCAGCTACTTGGGAGACTGAGAAGGAGAATTGCTTGAACCAGGGAGGCGGAGGTTGCAGCAAGCCAAGATCACATCATTGCACTCCAGACTGGGTTACAGAGTAAGACAATCTTGAAAGAAAGAAAGAAAGAAAGAAAGAGAGAAAGAAAGGAAGGAAGGAAGGAAGGAAGGAAGGAAGGAAGGAAGGGAGGGGACAAATGTGTGTTGGAAAAGCCTTGCTTCTCCTGTGATAAGTGTTTGATATCTGAGACTGTTGTCTTTTTCATTTTGTACACCAGGGAGCTCAGAATCAAATTTCAAAATGACCTAAAATGATCTATTACAATTACATATAGCAATTATGGTGCAGGCATGTATTTTCACTTGCTTCTAGTTTTGACTTTTGCATGTTTTAATATTTACTTTTTTCTTTGACACAATTCTCTCTATTCCTCCTCTTTCTCCTCCTCCTCCTGCTCCTCTTCTTCCTCTCTTTTCCTCCTTCTTCTTACCATTTGGGGGATATGTTATTGTGAACCAGCTTAAATCTTATGTAAAATCATTATAGATGTAAACTAACATCATTTAGTGTAGGGACAAAAATCAATATCTAAGAACACTTTGAATCAGAACGTTTTCATTCAACAACAATAAACTATTAAAACTTATATTACATGTCTAATTACATAATTGGAGAGAACCACTTAAATACAAATATTTGTGTTACAAAGAGCTTAAAAATAATTATTTAGATAATGAAGCTAATGCTTAGAAAGGCTAAGTGGTGTCCCCAATGTCACTTAGCTAGTTAGAAGCAAGAACAGGATGAGGGATAAGAAATTACTTAATAGGTACAATGTATATTATTTGGGTGATGGCCACACTAAAAGTCCAGACTTCAATGTCGTGTGATATATTCATGTAACAAAATTGCACTTGTACCCTCTAAATCTATTTTTCTGTGTCCCCCCAACACAGAAATAAGAGAACAAATATTTATATACTTGGTATATAAAACTGAGTTGAATATTATGTTTTACATCTCTTTGAAGATACCACCAAATAGGTCTCTCTTTTAAAAAATATGTAAAACGTTATCAACAGGTAAAAATACCGGAAAGCAAAATATGATTACTGCCTAACCAGAAAGCCTAACAGCCTAACCAGTAACTCTAAAATAGCTTAGAGTTAGAGTGCAATGGGATCAAGCCTGTAATGGAAGTATGCACATGGAACTACTGGAAGACAGAACGAACACCTACCTTAGCCAAGGATGGCTAGAGAAAGCTTTGCAGAATGATGATGGTCAAATCGAGCCTTGAAGAAATAGTAGGAATTACCGGGTAGAGAAGGGTGGGAATGTTTGGGTGAGCAAGGAAAAGAAAACTAGAGAAATAGGCAAAGATTAGAACACAACAGTTCCTTTTCCTTAAGCCTGTGAGAGTTCTGGACAATCTTCAACAAGAAAAGGTGCATGTTCGTTCTTTGGAATCATCTCTACAGAATGGACTGGAGAAGAATTGGTAGTAGAAGTAAAAAAACTGTTTAGCTGGCTAGCGCAATAATTCAGATGAGAAGTAAGAAGTATCATTGAGGACAGAAAGAAATAATTTATTTTTTTGGTTACTTTTTAAAAAAACTATTATGAGCATTAAAAAATCTGCAGGACTTGGTGATTAAATCAGATGGGTGGAGATGGAGAGGATTGAAGGTCAGTGAAAAATCAAGAATGATTCTCAGACTGGTGACTTGGGTGACTATGTAATAGAGACACCATTTCACAAGACACAAGAAAAAGCAAAGCAGTGGGTTTGGAAGGCGAGTCCACTGTTGAACATCCTTATGAGCTGTCATTAGACAACCCAGTGGAGTCCAGTTGGCTTTGTGTATGCAGCTTTGAATTGTAATAGAGCAATCTAAGGGGCAAAAAGAGAATTGGAAATTTCTCCAAGATTGCTCTCAGTGATTTTTTTTAAAAGTCATATATATTATTTTACAGGAAAGCAATTTCTCTGGGATTGTGATATATAACTTACATGTGGTATATAGGTGAAGTCAGAAGCATAAAATGAGACTGCACAGAGCAAAAGAGATCTGAAATACAAACTTCCCATGTTTAAATGTTGGGTAAAGAGGTGCCTGTATTAATCCATTGTCGCATTACTAAAAGAACTACCCAAGACTGGATAATTTATAAAGAAAAGAGGTTGAATTGGTTTATGGTTCTGCAGGCTGTACAGGAAGCATGGCTGGGGAGTCCCCAGAAAATCATGGTGGAAGGCAAAGGGGAAGCAGGCACAACCTCCCCTGGCTGGAGAAGGAGAAGAAAAGGGGGTGGGGGTGGGGAGAGGTGCTATGCACTTTTAAATAACCAAATCGCGTGAGAACTCACTCACTATCGTGAGAACAGTAAGGGGAAAATCCACCCTCATGATCCAATCACCTCTCACCAGGCCCCTCCTGGGATTACAATTCCACATGAGGTTTGGGTGGAATACAAATCCAAACCATATCAGAACCTCTGAGCAATTCAGAAGTAATCAGGCCGGATGAAAACCTGGAAGGCTTTATGTTGGAAAAGCGAAGAAAAATGTCAACTTCTACAAAGTTTCGACCAAACAAAAATCACATAACACAAAAGTAAACTGCAAAAATATTTAAAGATGTAATAGATGCTGTCCCTTTGATATTGGCCATTGGAAACTCACTGATAATAATATTGAGATCAATTTTATATAATATCTCACATAATTGAAAACCAAACTGTATATATTGTAGATACTCAATAACTGTGTACTAAACCAATGAAGAGATTTTCACCGCAGATTGGATAAAAGTATTTTGGTTGCTTTACATGTATTCTGGGTATGAAAAAGCCATCAGCTCTTCCGTGACTAGCATATACCTGTAAATTCAAGATAGCAATTGTGCATTTTATATCAAACAAAATCATTTAATCATTTAATCCCCGTGGGTTAACTTGTATAAAAGGTTTTTAAAAGTTCAGTTTAATACTTTTTTTTCAGTCCAATTATTTTATATAGATTTAATCAATGAAATAAGGATTTAAACTGAGGAAGAAATCATGACTCTTTGGAAGGGTGACTGAGAAATTGTGGATTGAATCACTTAGTGTGATTCTGGGTGTGTGGAAGATGCTTGAAAAATGACAGCCATCGATGTCATTACAACATCTCTGGAATCAAAACGGTCTCTATTTAAAGGCAAGTTGTAGAAACTAATGGTTTCTGCATGGTGTGCCTACATGAAATTATTTAGGGATTAATTTAAAGGAATTAATTTTTTCTTTTGAAAATATGTTGATAGTAACATTTGTGTGAATGGTCATCAAGTTGAATTATTACCATAATAGTATTCTGGGTTTTTTTGAAATTCTGCCATTGTGGAGACATTGTCAAAATTATCCTCTTAGGCATTTCATCTTATGATAAATATTGCATTCCCCAATCTCAGTTGCACATACATAACTATCTGTGGAAGGGCAAGAGTAGAATGAAGAAAGAGGAGAGAGAGTTGGAAATCACTGCTATTTCTTATGTCAGCAAGCATTCCGGGTATTTTTTAGCAGCTTGTTTTGGTCTATTGCTTGCCAAAGCACTATGAAAAAAATATGTAATTATATTTCACAAATAATTGATATAAACATTTAAAGAGTGAATCACAATCGTACCTTGTTTTATCCTTTTCTCTCTGCTTTCAAACCTCTCTCTTTTTACAGTAGCTGCATGTTGGTTCTAGGCTGAGTGCCAGTTGTATCAATTAAACAGTAACTAATTCAAGTACATTTGCAATCTGTGTTTGAAATGCCAGCCCATACAGTAGTTACCAATTAAGCATGAGGCAGATTAATGGATGCATTGTTCTCCTGGGCTAACTTCACCACATTGTCATTAGGCATGTAAGCCTCACTGAACCAAAGACTTCCATTTAAAGGGAAAGGAAAACACATGCTTACAAAAAAAAAAAAAAAAATTGGGTGTTTTATGTCAAGCAGAATTATTTAACAGGAAAGGTGGTGGGTAACCTTTTGAAGGGAGAAGAAATTATGGCTGTTTAGTGTCTTTCTCAATCCCTTTATTTTGTGTAGATTTGATCAATGGAGAAATATAAAGGTACAAAATGGGGAGGAAAATAATGGGAACAGATCAGACAGACAAATGGCTCCTGTAAGTTCACAGTTCTTAAAACAGATGTTCTTTTCAGCTGGCCATAGTATATCATTATCTCCAGGAACCCTGAAGATGAAGTACAAAGATTCACTAGGGATGGTGGAAATGCAGCGTAGTTACTGTGCAAAACACTTGGCTCTATACCCCCGTTCCCTGCCCCACTTACCACTCTCCATTTGAGGAAACAAATATTTTAGGCAATGGCTTGGTCCATTTTAAATGTATAGGTTTGTGGTTCTTAGAACCAAGTGCAATCTTTGCAAAATTATACTGTTTTCGGCACTCAGTAAACATTTAATGATTGCCGTAGTTCACATCAGAACAAATGGAAAGAGACTATGAATTTAAAAGGTAGCAAATTCATTTTAATTCTCCAGCATGTGTGAGTTTCTGTGGAAATGTCTTTTCTTTTTTCTTTTCCGATTTGCTTTGGCCACTTACAATAAGTTAAATTCCTAAAAACATACTTAATTCCTTCTTATTAAAGAAAATAAATACTTTTTGTATTTGACGTGCCATTTTTCCCCCCCACCGGGCATAGTGTGGTTAAATAAATGGCTAACCAATTTCCCCCAATTTCTAGAATATTTAAGGATTACACAGCCAATTGTATCAGTTTGATATGTAACAGTTAAATACGACCTACAGAGCACAACTGTTTTTTAAATGCATCCATTCAGCAAACTCTGATTTATTTCAGTTTTCTGCCGCCCCTCAGAATGCTCTGTTGCAGTCCAGAACTGTGCACACAATGCTAACTGCACTTCTTCACAAAGCTGTATAATCATAGCTCATAAGCATGCTCACCACCTTCTCTCCAACCCCACTTCTTGCCTTTTCCCCTCTTTTAGCAAATGGCTGTGCGTCTGCTCTTTGTAGAGGGCCCAGCAAGACACCGCTCACTACTCTGCATTGACCAGGAAGGACAGATGGAAGCAGAATTTGTTGAATTCTTGGGGAAGGTGGTTGTTGTGTGATTTATCTCCTTTGATACACTGCAATGTCTCTGAATCCAGAAGGGGTGTGTGTGTGTGTGTGTGTGTGTGTGTGTGTCTGTCTGTCTCTCTTTAGTGTGAAAATAGAAAGTAAGCCCTTGTTGGTATAGCTGTCTTTAACTAACTTTAATCATTGTGGAGACTTTCCAATTCAGCTGTCATTTCTGCTTTCAGTGCATTTAAGATGATTTAGGTTTCCCAGATAACTGGAGTATGTGGCTTTCCTACTAACGCATGTATGGGAATGGCTCTTGCTTCCTATTCCCCAATCCTTCTTCTCTTGGTTCTTCCTTTTCCAACCTTCTCCTACCCTTCCTCTCCCTTTCCCATTATTGGCTCATTGGTGGAGGAACAGAAATGTTGAAATCAATATGAGAATAAATTGCCACATGGTCTTTATTGTGGAGGCAAGGTTTCTACAGAAAATCCTTGTAATCAGAAAAGAGGGAAGATGAGATTAAAGTGATTAAACTGAGAAAGTCAAAAAAGGACAACTTGAAAGATTAGCTCTACAACGCCAGAAAAGCATAACCTTCCGTGCATGCTAAGTAGAGCTGTCCTCTCCACTATCAGCCCCTTCATCGGGTGACCTTCTGCTGCATTAGCACAGAGCTACTTGATCCAAGGCAAATACTGGAAATTGAAAAGCCAGAATGCCAGTGATTACAGCAGGTATCAATATTATTGTAATGATGCTTCGTTATCATGAGGGAACTTAATTACTTAGGGAGAGTGAGAAGGCCAGAAGGGAAAGCGCCAAGTCACAGCTGTAGTCAGCATCCAGATCAGGGCTGATAGTGAAGAACTGCCTTCAATTCAGATTCAACGGGAGTCAAAGAACGAGAGAAAGAAGGAAGGTTAGGTTTTCAGGAGACTGTCTTGGGCATGCAGAGCAAATGGCCACTGAAATGCAAGAGTGGGTCATGAGGTTCCAAAATGCCTTCTGCATCATCTGGCACATAGTAGGTGCTTCATAAATATTGAGTGAGTGGAAGGATAAATCATTAAATATACAAAAATGAATCAACTAAAATTATTTCCGTGGCATGCTGAAAACAAAGAATTCCATTAAAAATAAAGATTTATATTATTACATTGAGGGTATCGGTCTTAACCAACTCAACTCCTTTTTCATGCAAAGCTAATCTTAGATCTCAACCTCCTTAAGGGGCCTTTCAAAGCAAATTTCTGTCTCTCCCTCCCTCCCGCTTCTCTCTCTATTTTTCCATAGAGGTTTACAGTTCTTAGCCTGGTTGCTGTGACGTTATCACCCTGAAATGCAGAGTTCAAGCTGGGCATATGTTTTCTTTTAACTCTGACCCCTAAATAGAAATGCAGAGCATTTCTGAACACTCGAGGGCTGCGGTTGTGCTCATCCAAGCCAGAATTAGCCCCATTTATGAAACTACAAATAGACATGACCCAGCCCGACCTGCTTCCGTCAGAGTGATGTGTGAAATTCATTTTTCCAAATTTATTGAATCAAATTTATTTATTTTTGAGTAGGCACAAAAGCCAAAGTAAACTGCAAACTGCATTTGAATGAACTCTTACATTCAGTCAGTCATACCATCAAAGCCAGTTTTTTTTTTTTTTTTTTTTTGGCCCAAAGATGGAAAAAAAAAGAATTCAAAGAATCTGAAAAAAGAAAATGTATTTGGAGAAGGAAATGTGAAAAAACTAAGGTCGGAATGGAGCATTTTGAAGGCTCTGTAAACACTTGTAGATTAATTTAGAAGTCAGTAATGTTGCAGGGTGCAGGGACTACCTTCCTTCTGCCACTTACTTATAGTTATACTTTGGAGACATACAGCCTTGGGGTAAGGAATTAAACAGTAATAGAAGACATGATGGGATTATCCACTATGGTCTCTTACAGAAAAGCAGGTAAACAATTCTAATTAAAACCTTCTTTGAGGCCTGGTGTGGTGACTTATACCTGTAACAGCACTTTGGAGGCCGAGGCCAGTGGATCACCTGAGGTCAGGAGTTTGAGACCAGGCTGGCCAACATGGCAAAACCTTGTCTCTACTAAAAATACAAAAATAAACCTGGTGTGGTGGTGCATGCTTGTAGTGCCAGCTATTCAGGAGGCTGAGGTGGGAGAATTGCTTGAAGTTGGGAGGCAGAGGTTGCAGTGAGCTTTGATAGTGCCACTGCACTCCGACCGGTATGGTAGAGCAGGACTCTGTCAAAAAAAAAAAAAACCTTCTTTGTATAAGTGGTGGGACGTATAGATGGTAGGCATTTTTCATGTTATCTGAGATGAATGCTTTCAGAACTCACAGCCTAAATCTAACTGCAGGTTTTCTTATGGTATTCCTGCCAGTTCACTGTCCATACCGGGGAGGCTCAGGCATCTCTGGGCCTTGGAGTTGAGGCTAACTTTACCCAAGACATTGGGGAGAGACAAGGAAGGTCTTGCTTCAGGCCAACTTTTTGCCTCCCTGTACCCCCATTTCTTGTTTTAGGATTTACCTATTCCAGTGTTGATTAGCTAGGTGTCTTTCTTCCCCTCAAAGGTAAACACCATCCTCTTAAGGCCCTAGAACCAAGAATTCAATCCCATTTGTTCGAGCATATATTTTAAAGAGCTCCAGGTATGAATATTCTAGTGTTGCCTATGTTAGTTAGATCTGTGGTTCTCCACCTTGGACGCACATTAGAGTCACTTGAGAAGATTTTCATAAACATTGCCTCACTCCCCCACATTGTGATTTAGTTGGTTTGGAACAAGGTTTGAGTTTTCTTTTCCTTGACTATAGTAAATCCTAAGGTGATATGATCAGTGGGTTCATGCTGTCTGATTCTTCCACGTTGTTAACCAGCTTTTTCCATTTCAATTTCTGATAGTGTCATGTCTAGAGGAGCAATGTTTCTCTAAATCTAAAGTCTATGCTCAATCAAAATACCTGGTGAGCTTTCAAAATATATGTGTACCTGAGTCCACCCCAAGATACTTAATTGGTTTTGAGATAAGATTATCATGAAGCTGAAAGTTTTCACTTTTCGGAGAGGTTGTGGCTGTCTTAATGCAGTCATAACTCATCTCTACAGAGTCGTAAATAGGTCAAAGATAGTGAAAGGTACAGACACCACAGACTGAGACAACCCAGGAGTCCACTGGACTCTCCATTCTTCAAAGGACATGAAGAAATCTTTTAATCTAACGTGTTACATAGAGCTAGAGTAATCCACAAGACAATTGTCCCTTGAACAACATGAAGGTTAGGGGTGCTGATCCCCACACAGCCAAAATCCACATACAAGTTTTGAGTCCTCCAAAACATAATTACTGGCAGGCTATTGTTGACTGGAAACATTATTGATATCATAAAGTTGATTAGCACATAAACAGATTAGTATCTACACATATTTCATGCATTCATGATGTGCCTTTTCCTTATTTTTTTTTTTTTTTAATATTTCGTGGCTATGTGGTTCATTTGCTAGGTTTTTTCAAATTGTCACAAATCTCCAAAAATTTTCCAATATATGTATCGAAAAAAATCCGCATTTAAGTGGACCTGCAAAGCTCAAACCCATATTGTTCAACAGTCAACTGCGTACTAATGTGTTAGATTCACCATTTTGATAACACTACATTTTACACAGAGAAACATTTAGTGAATAGAACTTTGGTTCTTAGGGTTTCTGAAGTATTTTGAAAAGGAGCTTTTGTAACTTTCTGTCTTCCGGTGGATCATCAACACAAAATATATACAGTATATGTGCAATTCTGTGTTTTAAAGTACTTATTTGTTGCTTTCAATATTTTCCCCTCAGTAATTTGTTGTGATATGTCTTTGCAGAACTAATAATGTTCTATAAAGCATTTCTCTTGAGGACTTCTAATTAGTTCTATTAACTGAACACTCCTAATAATGTCTGTAGACTCATCCATCTGCAATAAAGCCATTTTGCTTTTATGATTTTCTAGATCACTATGGTCCCAAGTTACATAACATGTTGACAATGAACCTACTGATAGTAATTCGGTAGTGGCACCTTTTCGGTTTCCTATGCTTCACTGGGCCAAAGCATAGTGTTGGTAATTTCCATACAGGCTGGAAAAGCAAGTGACTAAAATTGTGTGAAACATTTTGTGATCTTTAGCTAATAATTGAACAATCTTGCAACTAGTTCCTCACCAAAGAGCCTTTTCCTCATTTGCGAGCATGAAGACACTTGTAAAAGTCTAATCCTTTAGCACATGTGTAAGAGGAATTTTTTCTAGCACAATGCTGGTGGCACTTGTCACCATTGCTTCATTTCATAATTGTTCTATGTATATAAGACATTTTGGTTGAAGAAGAAAATAATTAATGGGAAACAGGACTCCAAATTTGAGTTTATAACTTCCATTTTTTTGCCCACAAATGGGCTTGTCTTGTGAGTCTGAGTCTTTACAACTTTAATAAAAAAGTTACCCATCATGATAGAAAGAAAATAAATCAATTTAAACATAAATCACTGAAAGGAAACCTAGGCTTTTACAAAGTCAGGAAATTGAAATTTCAGAATATTTATTTTATGTCATCTGCATTGCTAAGAATACTTTAAAAGCAACTTTCATTAACAAATTTCCTAAAAAAGACATGCTAATACTCAGGAAAACATTAGTATAAAATTTCAGTTTTGAATTTGTACAGGCCTATAGTCACTTTTATTCTATCATCGCAAATAAATGTGTTCAATTATTGTTGAATACAATTATTGTTTTCGGAAATAATCATTTTTTTCATAAAACCGAATTTCAAAATTATTATCAATTTCTATGTGGAATCAGACTTCACTACTTAGCATCACAAGTCATGAAGAAATAAATACATGCTTTTCTACTTCATTCTCCTTTTATTATCCTCTAGGAATCTGACAAAACCTTTTCATGTCAAGCCCCCAAACTTACTCATTTTCCTTTCATATTTTATTTTTAATTTAAATTATCATTATTTTACTTCTAGAAGTTGGATCTTTCTATAATCTCTTGCTTATACTTATATTTTCAGTTTCATTTCCTTAAATATACTAAACTTTCATTTTATGTTCTGTGTCTGATAATTCTATTATCTTATTTTTTGTGTATTTTACTCTGATGTCTATTGTTTTGGCTGATTTTTTCTTATAATCCCTTATTTTGTGTAGTAGTATGTTTGCTTTTGTTTTGTTCCTTATTTTTATTTTTTACTTTGTGCTGCCTGAATTTCTTGGATCTTTAAAAATGTAATTTCTTAGAGACCTGTGCTGAAGTGAGATCCTCCAACATGACTTGTATTTCTTGCTAGACTCTCTGACAATCCTACTAGCCTGGAATCACTTTATACTAAATTCTTAGCTTGAGGGTTTCATTCAGATCATCCAAGTATTATGAATTCAGGTTACACATTCCCACAAGGGCTAGCTGTTTACAGATTCTCAGGGCAGATATTTCTTCCCCTTGATTCTAAATGTCAATGTTTGAGGCAATTTCCCTGACAGTGAGGTCAGCTTGTTTCTAATTTATATTTGCATTAAGGATGTAGACTTTTGGAGACCTGGATTTATGGAGGGAGATGCCTAGCAGACTTCTCATTTTGTGTAGACTCTGAAATTTATCTCTCTCCTAAGTCCGGAAGGACCATATACAAAGCTCAATTTGACCTCCTTCAACAAATGCCCTAAAACAAAAACTGGATTTTGTATTCTACTTACTTTCCTGGGTTCTTGTTGTCATTTGATATATTAGTTAGGGTTCTCCAGAGAAACAAAATCTATAGGATGTATATATAGAGAGAGTGGGATTTGTTTTAAAGAATTGGCTCACATGATTGTGGAGGCTTGTTAAGTCAAAAATCCTCCCATTAAAATGGTAGGCTGGAGCTCCAGGAAACAGCTGCAGTTTGAGTTCAAAGGCAGTCCACTGGCATGACTGCCTTTTCTGAGACAGGTCAGTCTATTTCTACAAAGGCCTTCAAAACGGATTGGATGAGGTCCACCCACAGTATGTAGGGTAATCTGCTTCACTTGAAAATATCTTCAAAGAATCATCTAGAATAATGTTTCACCAAATACCAGGGTCCTGTGGCCTAGCCAAGTTGACACATAAAATTAACCATCACACTTGGTTTTTCAGGTTTTTTTCTTTGGATATCATTTGCTTTCCAGTTCTTCATTACATTAAAAAACTATATTTTTAAAAAATAAGTCATCTATCATTGTTCTTTTGATGTATAATTTACATAAAACAGTACATAGAATTAAAAGACTTTGTTTGGTTAGTTTTGACAAATGTATACACCCACATAATCTTCACACCAAAATGTATAACTTTTCTGAATGTAAAATATTTCTAAATATAAAGAAAGCTGTCATTTGCCTTTTTCCCATCTAAGATCCACCCGTCACCCAGAGTCAAACATTTCTGATTTCCTATCACCACAGATTAATATTATCTATTTTTGGATTGAAGGTAAATAACATCAGAATGCCTTTGTTTTGTGAGATTGAGTTCATATTGTCTAGGTAAGTGTAGTTTATTGCTTTCATTGTTGAGGAGAATTTCATTCTATGGATAAACCATAAATTATGTGTAAGTTTTATTATTGATGGATATTTAGATTGTTTCCAAATTTTGGCTATTATGAAATAATCTGATATAAAGACTCTTATACAGTATTTCTTGTGAATATATGGTTTTATTCCTTATGGTTAATACCTAAGAGTGGAATTGCTGTCTTATGGGGTAAACATATCTTTAACTTTATAAAAAACTTCCAATCATTCTCCGAAGCATTACACCATTGAACATAACCGTGAACCATATAACAAAATTCTAGTTACTCCACATCCTCAACACGTACAAAAGTTATTTGTATTCCATTATAGTAGCAAAGATAAAAAGTAAAACACAATTTAATATTAAATAATAACAATATCATTTGTAATAGCATACAAATACAAATTACCTAGGAATAAATCCAGTTAAATATTTGTAAACAACTACAATGAAAACTATAGAGTATTTGTTAGAGAAATGACAGATCTAAATAAATAAAGAACAATACTATATTTTTCATGGGTTAGAAGTAACATTAACCTGGAGATGGTTCAGAATGGCTCATGGGACTTGGCTGTGCACATTTATTCCTGACTTAACATTCAATGACATCATGTTTACACCTTAGTATCAACAATGATGGAAACACTTACACTATAGAAATGATTAAGTACTGTGAATTGGCACCATCCTCCCTCCCAGAGAACCCATTATTAAATATTGACCAGCATAGCTCTGAATGGAAGATGCAATATTTTTAAGATAACTGTCCTCCACAGATTGCTATAGACTGAACACAGTTTTTAGAAATCAAAGCCCATCAGTACTTTTCAAAGAAATTGAAAAATTAATTATAACATTTATATGAAAATTCAAAGGATTTGAAATAACAAATATTCTTTAAAAGGAGAAATAATATTAAAGAACTCACATTTATTGGCTTCAAGGGTTACTATTCATAGTATTCATTTCTATTTCTATAGGGTTGGTATTAATATCTGCCTTTTCCTGTTTTTAGTGATTTGAGTTTTATCTCTTTTTTCTTGTCAATCTAGCTAAGGATTTGTTAACTTTGTTAATCTTTTCAAAGAACCAGCTTTTGGTTCTATTTATTTTCTCTATTTTTTATATTCTTTACTTTGATGTTTAGATCCATCATAGAATTTGGGTTGCAAGGAGAATTGCTGCTCCCTAGATCTGAGAGACAGGGATATACAGAGAATCACAGATTACAGAAACAGAAGCCCATTGCTGAAGCCAGTACCATCCTCAGACATCATTCATTTATCTTTCAACAAAAAATTACATGGCATATTAAAAGACAAAAAAATGTAGCTTAAAGAAACAGAGTAAGCACCAGAATCAGACTCAGATATGAAAGAGATTTTGGAATTATCAGACTGAGATTTTAAAACCTCACAGAGGCCGGGCGCGGTGGCTCAAGCCTGTAATCCCAGCACTTTGGGAGGCCGAGACGGGCGGATCACGAGGTCAGGAGATCGAGACCATCCTGGCTAACACGGTGAAACCCCGTCTCTACTAAAAATACAAAAACTAGCTGGGCGAGGTGGCGGGCGCCTGTAGTCCCAGCTACTCGGGAGGCTGAGGCAGGAGAATGGCGTAAACTCGGGAGGCGGAGCTTGCAGTGAGCTGAGATCCGCCACTGCACTCCAGTCCGGGAGACAGAGCGAGACTCCGCCTCAAAAAAAAAAAAAAAAAAAAAAAAACCTCACAGAAAAGGTAGACAGCATGCAATAAATGATAGGTGATTTAAGCATAGAAAAGGATATTCTAAGGAAGAATCAAATGGAAATGTTAGATATCAAACACGCTGTAACATAATTGAAGAATGCCTTTGATGGGCTCACGAGTAGACTGGACACAGGGAAATGAATGAATTAGTGAGCTTTAAGATATGTCAATAGAAACTTCCAAAACTGAAATGCAAAGAGAAAGAAAATAGAAAAGATAGAAAAAATATCCAATAACTGTGGGACAATTCTAAATGCTGTGATATACACATAATAGGAATGCCATAATGGGAGAAGAAAGATAAAAAGGAACATAAGGAAAAATATTTAAAGTAATAATGACTGACAGTTTAAAAAAATCAGTGACATACACCAAACCACATATCTGAGAAGCTCAAATAACATTAGACAGATTAAATACCAAAAATTCTACTCTTAGGTATATAATACTCAAATTACATAAAATTAAATACAAAAAAGAAAATCTTGAAGGAAGTCATAGTGAAAAAAAGGAAGTCCTTATCTATAGAGAAGCAAGGATAAGAATTACATCAGACTGCTCTTCAGAAACTATGCAAGTAAGAAGAAAGTAAAGTAAAAGATTTAACATGCTGACAGAAAGAAATAGCCAACTAGAATTCTTTATCTAGTGAAATCATCCTTTAAAACTAGTGGAGAAATCGGCCAGGCATTGTGGCTCACCCCTGTTAATTCCAACACTTTGGGAGGCTAAGGAGGGAGGATTGCTTGAGGCTGGGAGTTCAAGAGCAGCCTGAGCAATACAGTGAGACCGTGTCACTACAGAAAAAAATAATAAAGAAATTATCCACTTGTAGTGGCGCACACTGTAGTCTCAGCTACTTGGGAGGCCACGGTTGGGGGATCATTGAACCCAGGAGTTCAAGGCTGCAGTGAACCATGATTGTGTCACTGCAGTTCAGCCTGTGCAACAGAGCAAAGACCATGTTTCAAAACAAAACAAAACAAAACAAAAACAAAAACAACAAAAAACTAGTGGAGAAGTAGAAACTCTCTAAGACAAACACAATTGAGAGAAGTTCGATAAGGTTAACCCTAACTTTTCAGCATAAACAATGGAGACCAGAAGACAGTGAGAGCACATATTCAAATGCTCAAAGAAATAAAACTGTCAATCAAGAATTCTATGATGCAAAACTATTTTTAAAAAATAAAGGTGAAAAAAATACTTTTCCAGATTTTTTTAAAGTTAGAATTTGTTGCTAGCAACCCCATATTACAATAAATTCTATGAGAAATTCTTCAGAGTGAAAGCAAATGATTCCAGATGGTAAACTGAATCCACAAGAAAAATCAAAGAACATTAGTAATGTAACTGTGTAATAAAAGGTAGTAGAAAATAGTACTTTTTCTTTTCTTCATCTATTTAAAAAGCATTGTATAAAATATTACGTAGATAATAAAATATTTGACCTCTATCATATAAAATGTAATATATTTACTAATAACAGCATAAATCTATACCAAACACTAGGAATGAAATAATTAATATTAGAGCAGAAATTAATGAACTGCCGTGATATTGGGGGCTAGAATTTTAACATTTGAATTTGGCAAGGGACACAAACATTCAACTAGTAAGGAAATAATACTTCCCAACTCAATTTCTGATTTTAGTATTACCCTAAATCTAAAACCTGACAAAGACATTACAAAAAAAAAAAAAAAAAAAAACTATAGACCAATATGTCTTATGAAATGGGATTTTTCAACAAAATGCTAGAAAACCAAATCCACAAAAATAAAAAAGTAATTATACACTGCAACCAAGTGGGATTTATTCTAAGAATGCAAGATTCAATGCCTCAAAATCAATGAACATGATACATTGTACTAACTGAATAAAAAACAAAAATCACATGACCATCTCAATAGATGCAGAAAAAACATTTGCCAAAGTCCAACAGCTTTCATTTTTAAAATACTCAACAAATTAGGAATGGAGGGGAATTTCAACAACCTGATAAGGGCATCTACATAAAACACACACCTAACATCATATTTCATGGTGAAAGACTAGCTGTTTTCTTTATAAGATCAGGAAGAAGACAAAGATTTCCACTCTCACCACTTATATTCAACAGTGTGTTGGTGTATATAGCTAGGGCAATTAGGCAGGAAAAGGAAATAAAATGCATCCTGGTTGGAAAGGAAGAAGTAAAACTATTTCCACAGACGATATAATTTTTTATGTAGAAAATACTATGGAATTCACTATAAGAATATTAGAGCTAATGTGTTCAACAAGGTTGCAGGATACAAGATAAATATATAAAATCTTGTATATTTTTATTTACTTGCAATGAACAATCTGAAAATAAAATTTAGGAACAATTTTTCACCATTGCATCAAAAAGAATAAAATGCTTAGAAATAAATTTAACAAAAACTTTCAAAACTTATGCTCAAAACATTACTGAAAGAAATGTAAAAATACGTAAATAAAGGAAAAGCATCTCATGTTGACAGATGAGAAAACTTGGTACTGTTATGATGGCAGTGCTCTCCAAATTGATCTACAGATTCAATGTACTTCCTATTATATCCCAGCTGGCCTCTTTAGAAATTGACAGCTTATTCTAAAATTCACATGGGAATTGAAGGAACTGAGAATAGCCAAAACAATCCTGAATAAAAAGAACAAAATATGAGAACTCATACTTTCTGATTTCAAAACTTACTACAAAGAAACAATCAAGACAGTGTGTGATAATGGCACAAGGTTACGCATATGGATCACCAGATTAGAATTGAGAGCCCAGAAATAAACCTGTACATCTATATTCAATTATCTTTGAACAAGAATGCCAAGACCATTCAATGGGGGAAATTTTTTTTCAACAAGTAGTAATATGGATGGCAATATAAAAAAGAATGAATTTGGACCCATACCTCATGCCATACACAAATATTGACTAAAAATGTATCAAAAACCTAAGTGTAAGAACTAAACTGTAAAGTTCTTAGAAGAAAAATTAGGAAGAATATTCATGAGTTTGAATTTAGCCAAGGATTCTTAGAGGCACTAAAATCATAAACAATCAAAAAAATTTTTGAGAAGTTAGTTATCTTCATAATTAAAAACTTTTGTGAATCAATAGATATCATCGGAAAAGTAAAAGAAAACTCACAGAATGGAAGGAAATATTTGCAAATCATATATCTGATAAGAGATTTGTATAGATAATATATAATACATAAAGAACTCTTAAAACTCAGTAATAAAAAAATCAATAACACAATTAAAAATTTGGTAAATGATCTGAATATACATTTCTCCAAAGAAGATTACAAATGGCAATAGGCACATGAAAAGATGTTCAATGTCATTAATCATCAGGGAATGTGAATCAAAATCCCAGTGAGATGTGACTTCATACCCTTTATGATGACTAGAATCCAAAAGTCAGATAATAGTATATGTTGGTGAGGATTTAGAGAAATTGAAACCCTCATGTATGGCTGATGGGAACGCATAAAATAATGCAGCTACTTTGGAAAACAGTTTGGCAGTTCCTCAAATAATTAGGTATAGAGTAATCATATGACCCAGAATTTCTAGCCATAGGCATATACCCAAGATAAATTAAAACATGTTCACAGAAAAACTTTTACATAAATTTTTATAGCACAATTATTCATAATAGCTAAAAGACGGGAACAACCCAAATGCTCAAAAGATGAATGAATTAAAAAATGTGGTATATTCACACAAATGAAATATTTTAGTGATAACAGCTGCAACACTGATTAATTTTGAAAGCATGAAAGAAAGAAACCAGTTATGAATGACCACATGTTATATGATTTCATTCATATGAAAGTCCAGAATTGGAAAGTTTATAGAGATGGAAAGCAAATTAGTGGTTGCTTATGTCTGGTAGAGGGTTGGGTGGAGGAATATGGGAATGATAGCTAAAGAGTACAGGGACTCTTTTTGAGGTGTATACAATTATTCTAAAATGGACTGTGGTGATAGTTACATCTCTGTGATCATACTAAAAGCCATTGAATTGTATACTTTAGATAAATTGTATGGTATACATACAAATAATATCAATAAGGCACTTCAAAATATTTTTTTAATCTAGTCAAGTGTGGCTGTTGGGGGGACACAATGTTAAACCAGCTTAACCATCATAAAAAGAATAAATTAGTCTTGTTGGATGTGCAGGAGAGTTCCCCATCCCCTGTTTTCTAAAGAGTTTTAAAAATCTTTTCTTCCTCTCTCCCATCCGTTCTGATAGCCTTTGTCTTTTAATAAAAATAAATTTGATTTTTTGTATTTATTTATATTTTATTTTGTCCCACTTCCTTAGTTATTTTTCCTTTTCCTGACCTCTTTTAGTCCTCAACTGAGGTTTTTATTTTATTCTCACTTCTATAATTTTCTTCTCCCAAATAAGATGATATAGTCTTCATTTAAATTTAGCATACATAGTTAATTTAAAATCCTAAAATAAAACCATACAATATCCTGTTCTCTAAAAATGAACAGTTCTTAGAATGTTTATCTCTGGTCCTGCCCTCATGATGTCTATAAAATTGTTTGACATTTTAATTATATCTTCTATCTGATATCTTAACCTCACACATTATTATTCAATATTACTATTTTTGTTTCAGGGCATCAATGTTTAAGAGTTACAGGCATGTTTTCACTTACTTAACCAACAGTGCCATTTTGTATCTCCTGTATGCTCTCTGCTTTCATTTTGCTACTTCTTGAAGTATGTCTTTGTTTTAAAGTGTCTTTGGTAAAGGTGTCCTTGTGGTGAACTCTATTCTTGTTAATCTAAAAATGTATTTCATCCTTGTTCTTGAACATTTTTCTGAATATACAATTCTAGATCAATAGATATCATCTATCTGCACTTTGAAGGTATTGATCTACTCTTGTCTCCACAGGTTGCTTTTGAGAAGTCACCTGTTTCTCAGTTTAATTGTTGTACTTTTGAGCATGATTAAAGAAAAACCTCTAGCTGCTTTCCATATCATCTCTTTGCCTATAGTAGTCTGCATTTTCACTATAAGCTATATAGAGATAGATATAACTTTTTTATTTTCCTGCTTGAAATTCATTGCGTTTCCTGAAATTGAGGATTTGTCTTAAAATGATTCTTAAGAATTATTGGCTGTTATCTATTTGAGTGTTGTCTCTCTCTTTCCATTCTTTTAAGTTCTCTTTTTCTTTGGAGTGACCATTAGCTGACTACTGTTTCATACCTTCCATTTCTTTGAGTCTATCCTGCATTCTCGATAATTTCTTCATATGTACACTCATGTGCCACATAATGATGTTTCAGCCAATGACTGATCACATATATGATGGTGGTTCCATAGGTTATAATACCATATTTTTACTGTACCTTTTATCTGTTTAGATATGTTTAGATACATAAATGCTTCCCATTGTGTTAACAATTGCCTACAGTATTCAGTACAGTAACATGCTGCATAGGTTTGTAACCTAAAAGCACTAGGCTGTGCCATATAACCTAGGTGTGTAGTAGGCAATACCATCTAGGTTTGTAAGTACACTCTATGTTGTTCACACAATAGTAAAATCATCTAATGACACATGTCTCAGAATGTATCCTCATTGTTCAGCTATGCATGAACAATGGATAATATAATTCACATGTATAATAGAATTCACTCATTCCTCAGCTGTGTATACTCTGCTATTAAGCCTTTCCATTGGTTTTGATTTTTTAATGATTATATGTAATTTTATTCAAATAGTTTTATTTTAAAATGTCCCTATCAGTTTTAAGAACATCTATTCTATAACTATGATCATGATTAATATTCATACAGTAATTAGCCCTGGCATCAGCACAATTCTCTACCCAGTGGAGCACACATTCCCACTGAAACCCACAATCCCATTTATCACAACCCGTGAGAACCTGCCTCTCAGCCTCTCTGTCTTTCATGTGGTTCTTGGTTGAGCTGCCTGGAGAAAGTTGTCTCAGGAAACATTCAGCCTTGAACAAAGGAGGGAATAGGCAAGGAGGATCTAAGTTGGAGACAAAGCTGCAGGACTTCTAGAGTCCTCTGGGGAAGGCTGTGAACTTCCATAAATGCTTGAGTAGACACAAGGAAGAACTGCTTGCTTCAGTCGGACAGACAGATAAATCCTGTATCATTGAAAGATCCATCCATATATGTGTGTATAATCCTTACAGGAGGTGAGGGCAGCAAAAACATAGCCAAGCAATCTAATGGGATCCTCAAACCAAACTCTTATGTGGGCTTGTGTGTGGAGGCATCTGAAGACTGGGAGCTCAGAAGATTCCCCAGGATAAATCAATTCTTTCATTCATTGATAGCATACATTCTTTCTCTAAGTATCTTACTGATAATTTTTCAAGAGAGTTTCAGGATACCTTATCCATTGTATTTGGCAAACACCAAAGTTCTAAAAACCTTTTCAGGTATGATCCAACACCGATCCGCGTGTCTTCCGAGGTACAGTGGGTAAAAGTCCAGTCTGCAAAGTAGTCTCCTTGAAATCCCTCTCATTCCACTTCCAGTGAAAGGGAAGCAAATCCTACTTCTTCCCCACAGAGGTACAGAGAAAAAATACCATAGAAGTCCAACAACTTCTTCCCAAGAAATTCTCTCTGACTTCAACCCTTTAATAACCTGAGCATAAAGATGGCATAACCAGTTTGAACTTCCACTTATGTGAGCATGAGCATACTGGCCTTCTACATTATCTTGTTTGGGTTTTTGTTTGTTGATTGCATGTTTTGAATTGTCAGCCAAAACTGATGCAGAAACAGTCTCATTTTAAAAAAACCTATGACATCTGAATGATTATGTTTCAATCATGTACCTCTAATTCTCAAAAACTTCATTCTATGCATACAAAGGGATGGAGTTTAAAGACAATGTATAAAAACATCATTTTTATTCCTATATGCCAGTCTATTTTTCTGAACCCCCTTCTTTGGAGGCCAGAGCTATAAAAAAATAATTATTTAACTTTATTTGTTAGCAAAGCTACACAAAATTTGAAAAATTTAGAAACATGCCATGGCTTTTTAAAGCTATAATTCGTAACAGGAATTAACGTTATCCATTGAAATTCCAAAAGTTTGACTATATAGAAAAATCCCTGTAGCAGTAATGTGGCAGCAGATAAATTTAGAATCTTGCACAGGTGTACTTTCTAGTTATCTACCACCTCTTCAGCAGATTCTCAACAAAACTGTTAAATATGATTGTTTTTATGGTTTGAGATTTTTAAAATGATACAGCATGGACAGGTAGACTCAAAGTTTCTGCAACATTTGCTGCTGGTATATTTCTGAGCTGTGTTTCATGCATCAGAAGTTACATAGATTTTAAAAAAACTGAACTCCTATGATCATATATGGGAACTGCTGTCATGGATGCCTAAAATCATAAGACCCTTTTTCTTAGAAAAGAATTCCAGCCCATAGGGAAATTGAAAAATATAGATTGTTCAGTAGCTCTCATTTAGCCAAGTTATGTGGTTACAGATATTATCAGAGCTGCTAATCTATAGGCCAGGAGAGATTATCAGTAATTGATCTGCTCTGAACTATCCTATTTCAAGTAAGTACCTCTTTTGGAAAGGCAGATTTGAGGTTTAAAAGGAAAGCCCTGTGGATGCACCAGTGTCATGGGCTCCTCCCTTTATCTTTTGCTTTCTCTTTTTGAAGAGTAGCAGAGTAAAATGTCTCCAAATAAAACTGCGAATGACCCAATGACCAAATACTCCTCTTTCCTGAAAATTTTAACTCATTTCAATTTTACGTAGAAAACTTAATTCTGGAAATCCATGTTCCCCCCTTCTTGGCACCTAAATTGACCTGAAAGTTCCAGCATGTGTCAGATTTTCAATTCGTCTCAAAATAACTATTTTTTCCATCTCTGGCAGGGATTAAGTGCCACAGTTTGGGCACTTGCTCTGTTGACATTAAATATGAGTTAAATGCTCATCAATTCCAGTAGTGCATTTCCAATGGATTTAAGGAATTTTGAACACATATTACTATTAAATAATAAGGAATTCCTTGCCATAAAGTGCTTGATGAATATGAGTGATAACTACATGGATATTTATCACCTTCTGAAAAGGATTATTACTCCCATCTTTTCAAATGGATAAAACTAGGCAGAGAATTTAGGGGATTTGCTGAAAGTAGCTTTGTAAGTCAGGGAGTAGCAGAAGCTCAACATTGTCTGGCTGCTATGCTACAGTCATCTTTATCATTTTGTATATTGCTTCCTCCTCTCTCTCTTCTGCTAAAGAGAAAGAAATAGGTTTTTTATTAAAGGAACACACCAAATTATATTCTCAAAATTTTCCAAGCATTTAAGCATATGGGTTTAGATAGTGATGATCGAGGTCTTTGAAATTAACCCAATTACTCTGGGAGAAAACTAATAGTTATGATCCAAGTCAGATATAGACAGTGGACATTCAACTTTAAAGCCATACGCCTTTGCATCTGCTTCTACATTTCTCCCTTTAGGGTAATTTGTGCAAAAAGGCAGGGAAAGTCATCATTACCATCCCATTGTTTATGCCCTGATTCCTTTTGAGAAAACTTCCTTCATCCCCACCCACCTCTTCATGGGTCATTTGAGACATTTCCAAATTGGAGGAGTTGCACACATTTTTCTATAGTAGGTGGTTCAGCAGAAGGGTGGGCTGAGCCCACCCAGCGCAGCTCACTTTTTTTATGCCTCTGCTAGGTACCAAGTGGGCATCTGCCCCTGTCTATGAAGAAAGTGCTTCCTTCATGGGTCGAAGGCATGTGAGCACCCTGGAAAAGCTCAGGAAAACCAAGCTTGTGGCCATGGATTCAGCTGATCATAAAGGAGATGAAGGACAATGATACTGAATCAGAAAAATTCAGGAAAGAATTTAAATTGAAACTTTAACAGGCTGCGTGCAGTGGCTCATGCTTGTAATCTCAGCACTTTGGGAGTCCGTGGTGGGCGGATCACGAGGTCAGGAGATCAAGACCATCCTGGCTAACATGGTAAAACTCTGTCTCTACAAAAAATACAAACAATTAGCCAGGCGTGGTGGTGGGCACCTGTAGTGCCAGCTACTCAGGAGGCTGAGGCAAGAGAATTGCTTGAACCTGGGAGATGGAGGTTGCAGTGAGCCGAGATCATGCCACTGAACTCCAGCCTGGGAGATGGAACCTTGCTACTATAGAGAGGAAAGTAGGAATTTGCTTCTTACGCCTCTTATTACTATTACAAATGTATATCTTTCTCTCCACTTTTGTAAGCCAGGACAGAAAATTGGCTGAAAATGAAAGATTTTTTAAACCATCAGATAACGATTTTTAGGAAGGATGTCAAAAATAGAGGAGAAAAGTAATTGACACACTTGAGGTCAATTTGACATATTTCTATATGACACTCTGAGTTAGACACTGTGGGTGAGACACAACTGCAGCATGTGATTTCTGTTCCGAACGAGTTGGAGAAAACAGAATACATATGTGTAGGTAAAATATCTAAATTCCACAGTCCTTCATGCTAAAAACTCTCAATAAATTAGGTATTGATGGGAAGCATATCAAAATAATAAGAGCTATTTATGACAAACCCACAGCCAATATCATACTGAATGGGCAAAAACTGGAAGCATTCCCTTGGAAAACTGGCATAAGACAGGGATACCTTCTCTCACCACTCCTATTCAACATAGTGTTGGAAGTTCTGGCTAGGGCAATCAGGCAGGAGAAAGAAATAAAGGGTATTCAATTAGGAAAAGAGGAAGTCAAATTGTCCCTGTTTGCAGATGACATGATTATATATTTAGAAAACCCTACTGTCTCCTTAAGTGGATAAGCAACTTCAACAAAGTCTCAGGATACAAAATCAATGTGCAAAAATAACAAGCATTCCTATACACCAGTAACAGACAACCAGCCAAATCATGAGTGAACTCCCATTCACGATTGCTTCAAAGAGAATAAAATACCTAGGAATCCAACTTAAGAGGGATGTGAAGGACCTCTTCAAGGAGAACTACAAACCACTGCTCAACGAAATAAAAGAGGACACAAACAAACAGAAGAACATTCCATGCTCATGGATAGGAAGAATCAATATTGTGAAAATGGCCATACTGCCCAAGGTAATTTATAGATTCAATGCCATCCCCATCCAGCTACCAATTACTTTCTTCACAGAATTGGAAAAAATATTTTAAAGTTCTTATGCAACCAAAAAACAGCCTGCATCGCAAAGACAATCCTAAGCAAAAAGAACAAAGCTGGAGGCATCATGCTACCTGACTTTAAACTATACTACACGACTACAGTAACCAAAACAGCATGGTACTGGTACCAAAACAGAGATATAGACCAATGGAACAGAACAGAGTCCTCAGAAATAATACCACACATCTACAACCATCTGATCTTTGACAAACCTGACAAAAACAAGAAAAGGGGAAAGGATTCCCTATTTAATAAATGGTGCTGGGAAAACTGGCTAGCCATATGTAGAAAGCTGAAATTGGATCCCTTCCTTACACACTATACAAAAATTAATTCAAGATGGATTAAAGACTTAAATGTTAGACCTAAAACCATAAAAATCCTAGAAGAAAACCTAGGCAATACCACTCAGGACATAGGCATGGGCAAGGACTTCATGTCTAAAACACCAAAAGCAATGGCAACAAAAGCCAAAATTGACAAATGGGATCTGATTAAACTAAAGAGCTTCTGCATAGCAAAAGAAACTACCATCAGAGTGAACAGGCAACCTACAGAATGGGAGAGAATTTTTGCAATCTACTCATCTGGCAAACGGCTAATATCCAGAATCTACAAAGAACTCAAACAAATTTACAAGAAAAAACAAACATCCACATCAAAAAGTGGGCAAAGGATATGAACAGACATTTCTCAAAAGAAGACATTTATTCAGCCAACACACACATGAAAAAATGCTCATCATCACTGGCCATCAAAAAAATGCAAATCAAAACCACAATGAGATACCATCTCTCGCCAGTTAGAATGGTGATCATTGAAAAGTAAGGAAAAAACAGGTGCTGGAGAGGATGTGGAGAAATAGGAACACTTTTACACTGTTGGTGGGATTGTAAACTAGTTCAACCACTGTGGAAGACAGTGTGGCGATTCCTCAAAGATCTAGAACTAGAAATACCATTTGACCCAGCCATCCCATTACTGTGTATGTTCCTAATGGATTATAAACCATGCTGCCATAAAGACACATGAACATGTATTTTTATTGCAGCACTATTCACAATAGCAAAGACTTGGAACCAACCCAAATGTCCATCAGTGACAGACTGGATTAAGAAAATGTGGCACATATACACCACGGAATACTATGCAGCCATAAAAAAGGATGAGTTCATGTCCTTTGTAGGGACATGGATGCAGCTGGAAACCATTATTCTCAGCAAACTATCACAAGGACAAAAAACCAAACGCCACATGTTCTCACTCATAGGTGGGAACTGAACAATGAGAACACTTGGACACAGGAAGGGGAACATCACACACTGGGGCCTGTCGTGGGGTGGGGTGGGGTGAGTGGGGAGGGAAGAGGGATAGCATTAGGAGATATACCTAATGTAAATGACGAGTTAATGGGTGCAGCACACCAACATGGCACATGTATACATACATAACAAACCTGCACATTGTGCACATATACCCTAGAACTTCAAGTATAATAAAAAATAAAAAAAATTTTTTAATTAAAGAAAATAGCTGTTAATCTTATTGAAAAAAAGAAATGTTATTGCAAGTATTGTTTTTGACATTCAGATTAGTTTATAAATCATTTAATTCCTAGTGAACTCCAAATTCTATATATTTCCAGTCAGTGCAGCAGAAGCAATATATGTTGGAATCAGCTATGTCCCTTAAGCATCATGACACTATTTTTTAAAAAACAAAACACATTTAAAACAGACAGATTGTCTGACCATCAGTCACACAAGGAAAATCAGGTTTTTTTGACCTCTTCCCACTGCCACTTATGAAGAAGGATAGAAGATTTATCAATCTTAACTAGCATTAGTCACACATTTCATGGCATCAAAGAAGTCACTAGTAGTTAATACAAAAGCATATTCAAAATTGCTTAATTCCAGCCAGGTGTGGTGGCTCATGCCTGTAATCCCAGCGCTTTGGGAGGTCGAGGCAGGTGGATCACCTGAGGTCAGGAGTTCAAGACCAGCCTGGCCAACATGGCGAAACCCTGTCTCTACTAAAAATACAAAAATTAGCTGGACATGATGGCAGGTGCCTATAATCCCAGCTACTCAGGGGAGGCTGAGGCATGAGAATAGCTTGAACCGGGAGGTAGAGGTTGCAGTGAGCCGAGATCATGCCACTGCATTCCAGCTTGGGGGATAGGGCAAGACTCTGCCTCCAAAAAAAAAAAAAAATTGCTTAATTCCAATGGAAATATATTGCTGGTATATACAGACATTTGAATAAATACTATGATACTATGTAATGCCCATAGAGTAGATGCACATTTTGGCATTAGTAGATGTACATTTGGTCATCTAAGGATGACCTTGTGAATTAAAACTAGTTCACGCAGCCAGGAGAGACAAGTTGCTGCCCTTCTGTTACAAAGTGGATCAACGTGGGCAGCAAATGGAGGCAGGGAACCTGAATTCCCTGCAGCAGTTCTGACCAGGAAGGGAGGAAAGAAATGAAGAGATCTGGAGCAGATTCTCCCAGGGAGGACTGTGAAGGACCAAGACCTCTTGGATAGAGTCTTGATGAGAGGGAAATCCTAAAGCAGAGAGAGGGAAGTTCTCAGGGGGCTGTGTCATTGGCACAAACATGCTAGTTCACCCCTCTGCTACCTGTCTCCTTTTAACAGGTGATTTTAAATACTATAGCACAATCCACCCTCTGACTCGTTTTAACATGTTCTCACCTCTTCAGCCTTGTGGAAATGTATTGCCAATATCTACAGGCATCTGGTTACATACTGGCACTATTTACCCACTGGCTGCAATGGCAGATGCCAAGATGGGAGTTAAGCTCATATGGTTTCTAGTGGCCAAGTAGATAGAGCATCCTGGAGAAATGAGGTAAAGCAGAGTCAAGCAAGGTTCAGGAATAGCAAGCATGTTCTTAAGACGCTTGTCAAGGTGGAAACTTTGCAGCAACGAACAGGCCTGTACATAGAGCAACAGTACTTTCCTATATGTCTCAAGGTGTTCCTTGAGAAGTTTTCCCCCAGTGTGAGTTATTGGCTGGTCCTCAGACCTCTGTATAGACTTTACAATCTTAGTAGTACTCATAGTCTTTTCATTTACTGTTTTGGTTCCTATTTTTCAAAAATTATGTTTTCAAAGTAGTTCATTGTTTTAGACTGTATCCTGAGAAAACTTCGTAATTGAATCTCTCTATCTGCCTTTCTTCCTCTCTTCCCCCTTGTATATGCAGATGCACATATGCATATATGTATATTTAAGTATATATGTGTATTTAAGAGAACTATAATAATGCTTTACATACAGTGTTATAAGCTGTTATTTTCACTCATGAATGTATCATAGTCTTAAAAATCAAGAAATAAACATGTGCATCATTACTTCATACAACTTATTACAGGATATATTATTTTGACTTATCGCTGATTTAAACAAACTTTTAATGAACACATTTTTCCATGTATGTTTGCACACTTGAACTATTATATCCTTAGAGTAAGTACCTAGAAGTCAACTTGCTGGAATAGGAGAAATAATAACATAAATTTGTTCGATAAAGATTAGAAACTTTCCTTTGAAAACAATTTAAGGATTATATTTCTCTAATAATATATGCAAATTTGTATTTTTTTACACGTCTAATAGCACATGTTATGTAAAATTTATTTTGGGTTTGCCAATCAAGAGAAAAAAAGTTGCTTAATTTATATGATTTTGATTATCAGTAAGGCTTAATAATTGTATATGCTTATTGACTATTTGTATTTCATATTTTCTGCAATTATCTTTTCATGTTTTTACTGCCATTTTTATGTTGGAATATTTGGTTTTTATCCGTTTGTGTAGCATACATGTATATTATTGATTTTCCTCCTTTGTTATTTATAAATTTTTTTATAATAAAAATTTTCAAATAGATACCAAAGTGGAAGGAATAATCAGGGAGAAATGACATATTTTATAATTTTTCCTTCACATTTTAAGTGAATTTATGGACTTCTTTCCTAATTCAGTTTAATCAATTATTTTTTGTGTGTGAGGAGAGCCCTATTTTGCTTTTGGTGAATATCATTTTCCTTATGTTATTTTTGGAGTTGATGATGCACCATAACTATTTGGAGAATGTTAAAATGTAACATTCAATTTTTAAAAGAAAATCTGTTGATCATTTGATGTGAGCACAAAGTCGTGAAGAAGATGCTGACTCACCTGAATTCTCTCATCTCACTACATTATTTGTCAGTGCTACAGATGGTTCTTTTTTTCCTCTTGGAAAATGTTTATTTTTCAATACTAAATTGACTTCCGTTTCAAAAATATCAGCATCCAATCACTATCTTTGGGTCTGATACATAAGACGTACTTAAAATTATACAACTCTATTTAGGACATTCTAAAATATGCTGAGAAAAGAGATCTTTGTTATCTAAAGACATAAAAACAGTATCTAAGCAAAGTGAGGCTTACCCTAGATCTCTCAGCAGGCAATTAAAGAAAATGATTGCTGGAAAGAAGTGCCTTAAATTGCGTGTTTAAAAGACCTGGGAATCCTAATGTATACTTCCTGCCTCTTTCTCATCATATTGCTCAAAAAGTTCTGAGTTTTATAAGTTGAGAAATACAGGAACAGATGTGTTTGCTGAAATGTTTGAGTGCATAGCTCTTATGGCTCGGGTACTGAGTTTCCTCCTTCATGCTGTTAATTGCGTCTTTCCAAATACATGGATTTCGTACTCTGATTTCTCTTCAGACCATATAAATATATAAATTTCTAGATTTTTAAGAGCATGATTTTTTTTACTTAAAAATGGCATTTCTAATTTATATTGATGTTAATGGAAAAGTTATTATAAAGCTATATTAAAGTTTTGATTGATACATAGATTAGATTTTGCAAGTTGATTCTCATCCTTTGTGGCCTTCCTGCAATAGAGAATCAAACACATTATGTTAAGGAGTAAAATACTTTTTTCAAATAAATGAACATGCTATTCCCAAACTATAGCAAATATAAATAATTTGCAGAAATTTTGTTCCTGGCACTCCCTGCTAAAATAAAAAGGAGGGATAGATAAGATAGCTTTAATGACTCAAACTTCATCCTTTTAATAGCTTTTCCACATAGCTAACTGGTGGATGGATAGTTGACAGAGACTGATTCAACAGTAGTGCATAAAACCTCGGAATTACAATCTCAAATGTTGAAGCAGTGGAAAGACCTCAAATGCATTCACCATTCTGCAAAAGTGGCTCTTTCTAATTTCACTTAGCAGACTATTACATGTTCTCAATTTTAAAACTTTTCCTTCTACAGGAATAAGTGCGTCAGCTTCTCAGAGCCTATGAGGCAGTCAAGTTGATCTGCAGAATCTGTTCGATTAGGTCAACCCAAAACCGCAAGAAGCAGACAAAAAGATTTGGAGCCAAGTATCATTTCAGTTCTGGATCATATTGACATCTGTTACAACATATTATTAAACATAAAACCTCACATGGTACTCGAAATTATACAGGGAAAGAAAAATACTACAAAATGCAAACCTTTTGGATTTTGTCACAAGTGAATAATATTTAAAATAAGCCAGTGGATGTCATTTTTGTATAAAGAAAATAAATATATCAGAATGTGACAATCTGACTAATAGCTGAATTTAGTGGTTTTCTTCAAATGTCATTTTAATTTATTATTGTCAGGTATGGAGGCCTGTTTTCAGCATGTACGATGTCCTACACTTTGGCTGCCTCTTGGAGGAAATGATGCAATACCAATAAATACATGAGTGCAGAATATTTGCAACAGGAAAACATGATATTACTGCCAAATCATATTTAATGCCTGGAGGACTGATTTTCTTCCCACATCTTTTATTTTCTTTCTCTTTCTTTTAGTTGCCTTTTTGCAATTTCACTACTCAGCAAAGTCATGGAAATAACACATAAAAGCAGAATTCACTGGAATTTGGCAATGTATTATTATATTTTGCCTTACCCTTCTCTTCAGACTTGATTTACATGGAATTTTGTTTGTAACTAAATTTTAATAGAATTAGAGCTGAGATAAAGACCAGACCTATGAGACAGTTAACGGGTGCCCATCTACAAGGGTGCTATACTTGGGAAAGTAATAAGGTGAGAAAATTTATATTGCTGAAATCTCCCAAGGACTAGTGGTTGGAGGAAAGGCATTATTGATCTATCAGTGATTGAGCATGTCTTCCGCATTGGTAGGCTCTATGCTAGTAGTTGATTACTTAATTACATTTAAAGAAAACAAAGTCTCGTTAGATTAGTTGCAAAGACTTTTAAAATTTAAATATACATTTTTTTCACAGTGTAAAATATGTAAGTCTGACCTGTGATCCAAGAAAACAGTGATGAGATAAATACGTTTTTTTTATTATTGTTTTTAGCTTTCTGCATACCACTCTTAGCCTTTCTTCTAAATAGCAGTTGAAACAAATATTTTTAAAATGTCACTTTCAGAGTACTAAGTTAATTGCTTTCCTATGACTTTTATGTGGCTCGTACTGGTCTTCGCTAGAGAAATATGTATTTTTTTTTTTTTTGGTCCATTGCTATGTAAAGTGTTAAAACAAATATCACTGGAGAATGTAGATGAAATGTCAACTAGCAGAGCACACAGCATTTTTCTGACCATGAGATTTAAAGAACATTGTATGTATCAGACAATTGAATACAAAGCAAAAGTTGAATGGATTCTCCATATTCTTTGTAGAACAGCACTTTTAGTGTCTAAAATAGGAGTTGGAGATTAGACATGGGTGCTCGGTTTGCTAGCACTTTCCATAAGCATAGACAATTGAAGGAGCATCCATGATTCTGTAACACAGAAAAATAAACTTTCTCATTGTCTTAAATTAGGAAAACTAAGTTCGACCTGGCAAAAAGGCCAAGTGAGAATACTTTAAAAAAAAGTCAGCTGTATTAACTACACAGTAGGACAGGGAGGCATTTTGTTATACAACTTGAACTGAATACAAATATTTTATGGTTATCATATTTATTATTAACATTAAAAGGCTACTTCTCAGATGGTATTTGAAAAAAGTGCTACTTTTGCTTATTGGTGTATTTATATATGTACTTATAAATACATATATGTATATGTATCTCTCTCTCTATATGTGTGTGTGTATATGTGTGTGCATGTGTGTGTTCAGACGCTCCTTGACTTACCATGGGATTATGTCCCAATAAATCCATCATAAACTGAAGAAGTTTAAAACACATTTAATACATCTAACCTACTGAGCATCATAGCTTGGCCTACCCTGCCTTAAGTGTTCTCAGAATGCTTACATTGGCCTACAGTTGGCCAGAGTCATCTGGCAACAGTACACTATAGAGTAGTGGTTGTTCACCCTTGTGATTGTGTGGATGACTAGGAGCTGAGGTTTGCTGCTGCTGTCCACCATCTGGAGAGAGTATTGTACTGCGTATTGTCAGCCTTGGGAAAAAATCAAAATTCAAAATTTGAAGTATAGTTTCTACTGAATGCCTATTGCTTTTGCATCATCACAGAGTCACAAAATTATAACCCCAACCATAAGTCGGGGACCATCTGTGTATATGTATAGTCATGCATTGCTTAGTGATGGGGATGCCTTCTGAGAATTGCATCATTAGGCGATTTCATTGTTGTACAATCATAGAGTGGACTTACACAAAGCCAGATGGTAGTGCCTACTGCACACCTAGGCACTATAGGGTATAGCCTGTTGCTCCTACGTTACAAACCTGTATAGTATGTTACTGTACTGAACCTTACAGGCAACTGTAACACAATGGGAGGTATTTGTATACACAAATGTAGTGAAAATACAGTAAAAATATGGTATTATAATCTATGGGATCACTATCAAATATGCAGTCTGTCATTGACCAAAATGTTATGTGGCACACCACTGGATGCATACATAACACCTACAATGGTTAGACAACTCTGTTTTTTCTAGCAGCTTTATTGTAATGTAACTTACAGATCATAAAATTTACCCTTTTAAAGTATCCAGTTCAATGATTTTTAGTAAATTTTCAGAGTTGTGCACCATCACCGTCATCCAATTTTATAATGTTTTTTATTGCCCCAAAAAGATCCCTCATGCCTGTTTATAGTTACTCTCCATTCCAACCCCAAGCCTCAGGCTAGCTCTAATCTACTCGCTGCCTCAATAGAATCATCTTTTCTGGATGCTGTGCTAGAGACTCCTCCTTGTCACACTTTCAAGTAAAATCACTAGATCGGGGCAATGCCTTCTGGGACTTTAGTGAATACCTTGTTTAGAGCGAGTTTTCTATTATGAGGGATTACTGTGTGGGAGTTTAGAGCTCAAAAAAGATCTTCCTAAATCTTCTCTTTAAGGAAGCAGTATGGTTAAAATTGAGCTGTGGACTGAGGCACACCTGGGTTTAATTTCTAGCTCTACCGCTTTCTAGAAGAGTGACCACGAAAAAATAATTTAACCTCTCAAAGCATCATTTTCCAAATATGTAAAAGTATGGCTGTTGAAATATGACATTAAGTAATGTCAGTAAAGTGACTGACACGTAGTATGTATTCAACAGAAACTTTCCTTATGGCTGTACTTGAGCTTTCTCATCGGGGAAAATATACCCTAATTTTTGACTTCAATTGTGTTTGACTTCAAATTTTTCTGCAATCCACTGAAGTATCGTTGTCGTATGTTTCCTTTACATTTAACCCAAGCCTCTTTGGCTTTTCACTAAAGAATAGCTGCATGCTATCATCTATATAAGGTCATATTATTTCCTGAAGCTACTCTGACTTCACCAACAACATGTATTTACTGAGAGCCTGTGATTGCTGTGTGAGTGATACAGTGAAGACATAGTTGAAGAGCTAACAGCTCACTTGGAAATAAACAAGTCACTGGAAATCAAAAATGAATTAAATACCTATTTAGAGACATCAACAGTAATGCTTCTATTTAACCAGCAATTTTGCTCCTGAATACCCACTGGAAGGAAAGAATCTTAAATGCTAAAAAAGATTTTTGGACAGAGAGAATTGGCAAAGCATCAATTATAGCTGAAAATAATAGGAGATGGCTATTGAGCTATTCTTTAAAGGACGAACGCAATTTCAATAAGCAGAAAATGGCACAAAAAGAAGTATTTCAGGAGAAGTGAACTTCAACTTCATTCGTTCATTTATGTTTTCATTTATCCAATATGTGGATGTCTGCTTATATCATTCAGCTTTCACTAGATTATTCTGAAGTAACAAACAATATCAAACTGTAGTGCCATATGAGGAAGAAAAATGTATTTCTTATTCATAGTACATGTCTCTCTCTCTCTCTTTTTATGTTGTTTTACTTTGCTACAATTGTGTGCCTTGTTCTTCATTCCCAGACCCAAGCTGACTTATCAGTCTCACAGCAGCGAGGAAAGAGCTATGGAAGAACCAGGAACACGAATCACACTACGTGTCTTACAGCTTCTATCCTGCATCACTTCTGCTCACATCTTGTTGGGCAAGAAAAGTGGTAGGGTCAAATATGATGTCCAGGGATAAGAATAGTAGAGACAGCCAGCTAAAATTGTGAGCAAATAAGATAACCTATTCCACCCTCACATTTTTAAACAGTGAGCTTGAGACCAAATCACTACCTTAGGGAACCTACACTTTAGTATGAAAATGTGGACATGTGCCAGGACCTGCTATAGGCAGAAAAACAATGAATAACCTGGTAAGATGAGAGAATGCAAAAGAAGATTACACTGGAAAGAACATATGTGGTCAGATCAGAAAGGCCTTAAATACCCTTTCTAAAGATTAGAATGAGTTTTAGAATCAATGGGCAGTAAGTAAGTTGTTAGTGTAGTGGAGGTGTAGTGGTTAGTTTTATGTGTCAAATTTATAGTCTATGTAATACATAATTACTTCATTAAACACTGATTTAGGTGTTGCTGTGAAGCTATTTTCTGAATGGGGCTAATATCTACAGTCAGTTGACTTTAAGTAAAGAATGTAGGTGGGCCTCACCCAATCAGTTAAAGGCTTAAGAGCAAAGAAATTGTTCCTGGAGAAGAAGAAATTCTGTCTCAAGATGGCAGTGTAGAAATCAGGCCTGAGTTTCCAGCCTGCTGGCCTATCCTATAAGTGTTGGATTTGCTAGCCCCCACAATCGCATGAGCCAATTTTTAAATATCTTTATAAATATAGACATAGAGATAGATAGATAGATAGATAACCTATTGGTTCTGTTTCTCTGGAAAACCCTAGTTCATAAGAGAATACCATGATTCAATTCTGTATAGATGGAAGAGATTTTGCAAATTAGAAAGGAAAGAATTTGCTAACTGCTCAGAGGTCAGCATGAGAGACAATTAAAGATGAGCCCAAGATACCATTATTTTGTAAGCTAAGTAATTCTACTTTTTATGTTATTTCTTGAATCTTTCTTCATGCCTTGTCCTTATTTTTACAATGGACTACTACATTGCTAATGACCCCAGTTGTTTATTATTCATTATGATGTGCATATGTGAAAATATGTTCTATGCTGCAAATGTAAGTTCTTTCTTTTTGTAATACACCACTGCTCAGTTTCTCAGTAATTGCTCCAAAAATTGAATTTTCTACCAGATGGGAAGAAGAGATATCATCCATGACCAAGATCCAAGCATGTGGCCCCACAAGGACATGACAATAAGCTGTTATCCTTTGATTTCTTCAAAATGCATTAGAGTTGCCCCAGATGAGTAAGAAAATATCCGAATTCCTTAGGTAGTCTCACCATTATCCCAAGAGGGCTGAGACTTCATCAAACCTCTTTGGACGGCAGGATTAAGGGAGGTTGGAAACTGCGTCTGTCCTGATCAAGTTAATTCTCATCCCTTCCCCATTTCCTACCTCTATATCTCTTTGGTTTCTCTCACAGTTTCACATGCTCCCAATGTATAACTAGGTCAGATAGTTTTGTGGAATTATTATCATTTAGTGTTTAAGAATGTATTTACAGTATTAAAATTCTAAAACTGAGCCATTTAATTCCTGCTCTATCCCTCTGAGATAATTTGCAATATCCTGTAAACGAGAAAATATAAAGAGTCACATGATTTGACTAGGCACCCCCCCAAAAAAAGTATGCCAACGAATCTATTTTCTCATAGAAATTGTTAAGTGAGAATAGTGAGCAAAGCTCTTTCTGAGGGATTATGAAACAACAACAAAACAAGTAGGAAAGACAACCAAAAAAGAACATATAAGCCATCAAGAAGCTAATCATTTGGTCTTAAAGAAAATACTAGTGTTGGCCAGGCACTGTGGCTTATGCCTGCATTCCCAGCATTGGGAGACTGAACTGGGTGGATCACTTGAGGTCATGACTTCAAGACCAGCCTGAGCAACATGGAGAAATCCCATCTCTACAAAAAATACAAAAATCAGCCATTGTGGTGGCACAAACCTGTAGTCACAGCTACTCAAGAGTCTGAGGCAGGAGAATCACTTGAACCTGGCAGGCAGAGGTTGCAGTGAGCTGAGATCACACCACTATACTACAGCCTGGGTGACAGGAGGCTCTGTCTCAAAAAAAAAAAAAAAAAAAAAAAAAGAAAGAAAGAAGAAAGAACAGAAAATACTTGTGAAACAGGATATTTCCCTGACCCCTTCATAGGACTCAGATCAGGGGTGCCTTGTTTACCCAGCTTTCAGTTTTCAGCTCCTCTTGAGAGAGCATGCAAGTGAACAAGGTGGGAACTGGAAAGCATGAATGCTGGAATTAGCCATCCACTTCAGCCCCAGCAGAAACGAACTCCACTCACTTGGACTCACTGTACTCCAACCGTCATGGGAGAGCATGCACAGGTGGGCATGTGCAGGATCCGGGGTGAACATTTTTGGGCACCAGCGGGAGCAAATTCCACACAGGCCCTGCGACAGCATCTGGGGAGGCGCCTGAGACCCCGAAGCCCCAGAAAGAGGGTTACAGTGCTCTTTTAGCTCTGCAGATGGCTTAAGTGTAAACAGCTCAGTGGACCCTCTGCCTTTTCACATGAGGCAGCTGACTTCTGCCAGCAAAAGCAAAGGGCAAGTGTGACAGCCTTTTGTATCTGTACTTGTGGCTCCTGAACTCTTGTCTGGTGTCCAGGAAACAGGAGGTTGCACAAACAAATTGAAGGATGGTAAATGTGGGGGATTTTTATTGCCAATGAAAGTGGCTGTCATAGGGAATGGTAGCTGAAAAGAGGATGGGGTGGGAAGGTAATCTTTCCCTGAAGTCTGGCCATCTCTGAACGGATTCTTCTTGGAAGTTATGCCATGAAGCTGTCCCTCTGAAGTCAAGCTGCTTCTCTCTGAGGTCCAGCCATAGTCTCCAATGTCCAACTGCTTTTCCTCGCTGCTGGCTGAGTCTGGGGTTCTTATGGGCACAGGACAGGGACAGCAAGGCCCATGGTTGCTTTTGGAAAAGGCAACATTTGAGCAGCAAAATGGGGATGTAAGTTCTCCCTTTGGGCTGCAATCTCAGGCTTTTCAAATGGGACCTCACCAGCGACCTGCCCTTTTCTGCCTAAAATTTCTCTGCCTCCTGTCCTATCACTAATGTAAATTAATCCCCTAAGCACATTGTTCTGCCGTATCACAAACCTCCATCTCCTCACCTTCGCTTATGAAGTCCTACCTGAGTTCCTTGTTGTGACCTGTGGACCTGCCACCTGCTCATCTCCTCAGGGTGTTTTTCTCCCTCTACTGCAGCAGAACCACACTACTTTTAATTTTAAAACACAACATGATTTTAACTTTCCATGTCCAAAATGGAAACCCAGATCTTTCTCCCTAAACCTTCCCCATCTCAGTTACTCTGGCCAAAAAGTGTAAAGTTATCCTTGATTTTTTTCTTCATTCTTTATCAGTCAGCCTGCGAATCTGATTGAACTGAAAAATCTAACTTATTATCATCCCCTTGACCATCTTGGTCTAAGCCACATGTCTGAAACAATACATAGCGAGGCTAAAAACAAAGAAACAAATGAACAAATACGGCTCAACTACCCCAAATTCAAAAGTACACAGTTGTACATTTAAACTAGGGAAGTCTAAAGTGTTGAAAGGTATTTGTTGTGGTTTAACCAAGGCTCTCAGCCTTTAAACTATTTCTAAATTATCAAATATTTTAATCATTGCATCAAAATTTAATATGAATATCCTTTGGGAGTCATCTTTGAATAGATTTTCAATTGTCTAGCCTCTGGCTTTCTTAGGTATAGAGATATTCATGCATCATCTTCAACATTGTCACTGTAATGACAGCCTCCACTGTCCTTGAATAATTGCTATGTTGCCAGGCACTATACTGAGTACTATAGTCATTGTGACTAATTCTCATAAGACTCTGAAGATCAACATATTATTGTTATTAATGCTCAACTTTGTTATTATTGTCATTATGATGATTCCCTTTTTATTAAGGAGGACACTGAAACACAAGGACACTAAGTCTCCAGCCTCATACCCCCTTGCACCTGCGTGATAGAGCCAGGATTCATACTCAAGCCTGCCTGCCACTGGAACCAGTCTTTCCACAGTCATATGCTGTTCCCAGAGAGTTTAACTGAATAATTTTAAGATCACTGATAATTTTAAAGGTAAATGAGTCAACAGTTATTGGCATTTCTTGGTTAAATGCTTCATGTGCGGTTGGTGAAAATAGAGATTATTTTTCATAATGTGCACCATTAGGCAAAACCTTGGGCTTCAGTAGACCATTGTTATTCTAGTTACATGGAAAATCTACCTGATGGTTTTCTGAAAGGTCACTGGTCACTCATCCAGACTTAATAAAGTCTGGAACTCAGTAAAAAGATCAACTTAGCTGATCCTAGTGTTGGCTAGCTGATAGAATATATACAGATGTTTAAAAACTCCACTGCATTAATCTGCTCAGGTTGCTGTAACAGAATACCATAGGCTGAGTGGCTTAAACAACAGAAATTTATTTTCTCTGCCTCCTGTCCTATCACTGGAAACTGGAAGTCCAAGGTCAACAGACGGGCGTGGTTGGTTTCTGGTAAGGGCTCTCTTCCTGGCATGTAGATAGCTGCCTTCTCACTACGTCCTTACATGGCTTTTCTTCTCTGAACATGGAAAGGGAGCTCTGATTTCTTGTCCTCTTCTTATGAGAACACCAGTTCCATTGGATTAGGGCCCCATGTATGTGATCTCTTTTAATCTTAATTACCTTCTTAAATGTCCTATCTCCAAATACAGTCACTCTGGGAGTTAGGGCTCCAACAGATGAATTTGGGGGGATGAAGTTTAGTCCATAGAAGCCTACAGTTTTTCATCTGACCCTTGTGTTATCACTTATTTCAGCTTTTAATTTCTGATTAGTAAATAATGTGTATTTAAAATTTCATTCTGTGTATTGCTAAACTTAGGTTTATAAACTTAAACCATGCATGAATTTATTGTTCATTAAGACAAATTACTTAGATGCCTAATGCCGCTGATTTTTGCATACTTACTGGATAATGTACAAAGTTATCATTTTCAGGCCACAAGTACAAATACATCACACAATGTATAAACGTGAAGGATTTAATTTGAACTGATATGATATACCTTTTAGGTGAATTAATATTTTATCTTACTCTCCTGTATTACCACCAACAAAAACCACACCACTTTTAAATGTCAGTTAGGTTTTAGTGAAAATAATTTGTTAAATGTTGTATACTCAGTTTAACTCTAACTGGGTAACTAAGCATTAAAGGGGGAAAATCTATATTGGTCTAATTTGAATTATATGTTCTTCTCAACAAGCATAATTGCTATTGACTGCCTAAAGCACCATTGTCTAAGTCATGAATAATCATAAAACATTACAATTGGCACAAGAAGAATGGAAAGAAACCCATCAAAAAAAAAAAAAAAAAAAGCAAAGCACAAAATACCAACAACCTCCCCCTCCCTTCTCCTCTGCCTAAAAGAATAAAGCCATGCAATACACAATGACTTTATTACCTGAGAAATGTGCTACATGATAACCGTAAGAAGCCTCATTTATTATAGATCGTATTTCACTTCGGGTTTGACATTTTATTCTGGAATGAAGCTCACTTGTTACTAAGTGTGCATCATTTAAAAAGGAAAGAAGGAAGGAAGGAAGGAAGGAAGGAAGGAAGGAAGGGGAAAGAGGAAAGATGAAAGAGAAAGAAAGAAAGAAAGAAAGAAAGAAAGAAAGAAAGAAAGAAAGAAAGAAAGAAAAGAAAGAAACCCTTAGTACTTTCCTCTCCGCTTTCATTAACTGAGTTCTTAATTCAAAACTAGAAATACAGATTTTTCTTGGGCAGAATATTTTTCCAGAAGCTCTGGAAGTCAGCAAAATGTCACACCTCGGATATTTTATGAAGAACTTAAGGTTTACTGTCAATGAACCTCTTGCTTAGGAGACATGTAGAACCACTTTCTAGAGCATATTCACTAAATTATCTTGTACTTTGTGTCTAACATCCTAAGAGCTGTGGCTCTAGTAGAGTCTCCCACACTAGGTAGTATTAGAACAACCCAAAACACATGCCATTCTATTATCTTGGTGATTTATTGAAAAATCCATAGGTTAAACTGAAAGTCAGTTTCCTTTAAATCACAATGTTAGTTTTGTGATATCAGAACTATTAGATTCGTGCTGTAATGTTAGTTTGTGATAGTTTTATAATAAATATCACTGAATAAATACACATATTAACAAGCATATTGCTATTATTCTGTTTCTATAGCAGTGCGTGCACCTTAGGAAAGGGTTTCTTAATCTCAGCACTATTGACATTGTGGATGGATAATTCCTTGTTGCATGGGGCTATCTTGTGTACTGATCAATATTTAGCAGCATCTGTGACCTCTATCCACTAGATGCCAGTAGCACTCCCCAGGTTGTAACAGTACAAAATGTCTCTATACATTGCCTAATGTCTCATGGGGAGAAAAATCTACCCCCGGCCTCTGGCTAACCCCTTCAGTTTTAGAACCATGGCTTCTGAGGGTAAGTTTATTGCAGGATGGTAAAAGTACAGAACCAAGGTAAATTCCTATTTTTAAAAAAATGATGAGATACATTTTACCCCACTAGGTGTCTCAGCAACTGTTTAAAATAACTGGAGGGGACATCTCAGTACTAAGGACTATCATTTCCATGGTCCCTTTGATAGTTACCTTCCATGACTCTATGAAATCCCCAGGAGGCAACTCGAACAGCTTTCCATGACCTGTGGGAATTAAGGCTCTGGTTGACCAAACTACTAGCAATCAAATACATGATTTAGGAAACACTAAGTTCTTGGGACGTGCTGGTAGAATGGCATTTTTAAAGTTAGCTACTATATTATACAAATTTCTCAAAGAACTAAAAATTGAACTACAATTTGATTCAGCAACCTCACTACTGGATATCTACCCAAAGGAAAATAAATCATTATTATTAAAAAGATACCTGCACCCATATGTTTATCACAGCACTATTCACAATAACAAAGACATGGAATCAACGCAAGTGTCTATCAATGGATGACTGAATAAAGAAAAGGTGGTATATAGCCGCAATGAAACATGGACTACTACTCAGTCATAAAAAAGAATGAAATCATGTCTTTTGCAGCAACATAGATGGCTCTGGAGGCCATTACTTTAAAATACAAAAAAAAACTAGCCAGGCGAGGTGGCGGGCGCCTATAGTCCCAGCTACTCGGGAGGCTGAGGCAGGAGAATGGCGTGAACCCAGGAGGTGGAGCTTGCAGTGAGCTGAGATCTGGCCAGTGCACTCCAGCTTGGGTGACAGAGCGAGACTCCGTCTCAAAAAAAAAAAAAAAAAAAAAAAAAAGCTCTGACTACACTGCTACACAATCTATGCAAGTAACAAAATAATGCTTGTACCCCATAAATTTATAGAAATAAACAAAAAATAAAATAAATATTAGCTGCTTGTTCCAGGATTAGTACTAATCTAAAGAGAGTTTTAATTCCCAGGTAGAACGTATATTTCCTGCCTCTGAGTTTTATGGTTATTTTCTAATCCCCACAATAGCTTACTCAATTTGCATTTTGATACTTGGGATACTTTACTTGCTAAAGTACTTGTCTTATCCACTGGGCTATGTGTTCTTGATAAACAGTGGGTATGTCTTAATTATTTTTAGGTTCTCTCTGTTTAGCATATGGGGGAGAGGAATCAAATATTGAATAAGTATTTGCTAAATAAATAAGTAAATACTATATTTGATCATTTGTTTAGTATTTATTAAGTAATCCTGTATATCAGAAATTGTTCTAGCCCCTAAATACAAAGAGAAATTAGTGTTGATGCTTCCTCTGTGAGAATTCATGGCAGAGTAGAGATGAGAAGCCTAAAAACAATTAGTTGGAATACAACAGGCTGACAAAAGAAGTGCTAAAGGACAAAGAGAAGGGGAAAGTGAGGAGCCACCAGTCCTCTGCTCTATGTTTTTCAGAGTGAAGAAAACAATGGCTAGCTTCAAGTAATACTTTATTCTGCAAATCATACACTTAATTATTTGTTGGCAGAAGGAGATGTATAAAATGATGCCTTAAAAATCAATTTTTGTTAGAATAATGAAGGAGAAATAGAAGCTGATTATTCTCTTCTCCCAAGTAACAACAACAACAACAAAAAATTAGGAACCCAGAATCACTAAATAGAAAGGATAAATGAATTGGGAGTTAGAAGGTGTGAGTTCAAGCTCCAGGTTGGAACTATTGAGGCAAATCATTTGGATTCCATATTCTTTTTTTTTTTTTTTTCTTAGAGAGAGAGTCTTGCTCTGCCACCCAGGCAGGAGGGCATGGCCTGATCTCGACTCACTGCAACTTCTGCTTCCCAGGCTCGAGATCCTTGTGCCTCAGCCACCTGAGTAGCTGAGATTACAGGCACCCACCAACATGCCCGCTAATATTTGTATTTTTAGTAGAGACAAAGTTTTGCCATGTTGGCCAGGCTGGTCTCAGACTCTTGGTCTCGTGTGATCCACCCACCTCGGCCTCCCAAAGTGCTAGAATTACAGGCATGAGTCACCTTACCAAGCCTGGGTTCCATATTCTCAATAGATGAGCTTTACCACAATTAGATACTATTGCTGCAGTATGAATTGCCAAAACCTTTGAGATATAAAATAATGTTGATCTATTTTCTTTATAGCCATGTAGGAAAGAAGTCTGACACAGGTCCCTTAGGGCTAAAATGAAGATGTGGACAGTGGATGTATTGCCTCTGGAGGCCTTTCTAGCTTCCAGAGGCTGCTCACATCCCTTGGCTTGCGAGCCCCTTTCTCTATTTTCAAAGCCAGCAGCTCAGCACCTCTCTAACCTGCTTCCGTTGTCACATCTCCTTCTCTGATCACAACCAGGAACAGTTCTTTATATTAAGGATTAATGTAATTAGGTGGAGCCTATCTGATCAATGTAGGATAATTTCTCCCTCCCAAGGTCATACTCTAAATCACTTCTGCCAAGTCCTAGTGCACGTAAGATAACCCATTCACAGGTTTGGACGGCTAGGAAGTAGACAGCTTTAGGGGAGCACTAGTCTGCCTGCCATGGGGGTGAAGTGAAATTGTCTTACATAATCTTGAAGATCACTTCCCACCTGAGCACCTGCAACAGAGAATCTGCCTCTGCCCCATGCATTCCCTGGGAAAGCAGTCTTCTTCCTGTCAGCCGAGCCTGTGAAGATCTGCTTCCACAGAGCTCTGTATGTGTAGTTCACCATCTTCGATGAGAATTCAAAAGGAGAATACAGGTTCAAACAAAAGCGTAAGTGATTTGGCTCACCATTATGAAGAGTTTTTCCAACACTTGGGATTGGTGGAGCATCACTGAAGATCTATAGAAACAGGAACTTCTCATCCATCCGAGTTATGTAGGATTAAAGATAAAGACATGATTGTTAACTCTGTGGAAAACAAACAAACAAACAAACTCATTGAATACAACCAGAATACCATACTATTAGGAGCAATTCTTTTATAGTAGATATGCAAAACATTTCCCAAGCTGAGAAAGATGTCATGGAGAAATTTTTTGTTTGTTTGTTTATTTGTGTTGTGTTTCTGTTTTGGCAGTTTTCAGCTTTTCTGCATTTAAAATGTTGATATCAACATCTTTTTGAGTTGTAGAATGTTGAAAAAATGCATCATCCACACAATATTCTTTGAATTAGGGGTTAGTGCTTTATTGTTGTGATGGAAGAAAGGAGAAGAGAAGCTAAGTGTTATATTGTTCTTTCTATTTATGAAATGCCTTGAAAATATGAAATTTTCCTTCCTAGAAAAAAGAAAAGCAAATAGATACAGTCCTCCACAGTTAGCAATTTTGTAACCGGTAAATTCTGGACACTTACTATGTTTTTCTCATCCTACTCTCTAGTTGGACAGCTTTGTGGGAATTAATATACCTTAAAAATACTATTTGGACATTTTTACTGCTATATTTTCTCTTCAGAGCAATCTATTTGATAGAAAGGAGAGTGAAGAAAAACTATTAAATCAATAATTCCAAAGTGTTCAAATTTTAGAGCTTACAGGCATCATGGAGGTCACTTAGTGCAACTCTCTACTAAGCATGGGTCTGAGCAGTAACATCCTTTCTAAATGGCTGTCCAAGTATCATGGACCTTCCCCTGTTCTACACCATGTCAGTTTCTAGGGTTTTACATTGTGATTACCCTCACTCAGATGTGTTCTAATTCCTTACTGTTCTAAATGGCACCCAGGTGAAGCCCTAAGTTCCTGCGGAGATCTGAGCTGTGAATAGTGAAAGAAGACTATCATCTTCCTTTCCTAGACACTATACATGCCTAGTTTTTTCATTTGTGTTGGCCATCTCATAGCAATGTCAACATATGGTGAGACTTCAACCCACCAACCCCTAACTACTTGACCAAATGATGTTGTTGTAGTGTCCCTTCTCCACCATGCTTGTGCAGTTTACTATGATCTCTTTGGATTTCAGCTGTAAAAATGTAATAATAGTGACAACGTCATTCAATTCGTTTGTCATTCCTCCCAGTGACATGATATCCATCAGTTTGGAAAATCATGCCTTCCTCTGCTATCATCCCAGGGACCCTGGTGCCCAGTGCCAGGCTAACTGCTAATTACTTATGGCTGAAGGTGTGGAAAGAAATCCACCTAGCTCCCCACCCCAGATCACTCTGTCCCTGGAGTAACTGGAGAGATCTGGGCATGTGCTTTGTTGAAATTCAGAAAAATGCACAGTCTTTTCCAATGTTGTTTATGAATATGTTTCATATTTATTTTGCTACCTACAATCAGAACAAAAGGGAGTTTAAAATGCAGACGTGAGGATAAAGTGGCCAAGTCCATGAAAATGATAGAGCCAGGTTTCCTAGCAGGAAAGCCAAACTGCCTATTATATCATCCGGGTTATGATTCCCACAGGGTTTCGGCTTAGAAGAAAACCTCTGCTGCCTGTGCAGTGATGCTTTAAATTCCTTTCATTTGTAGCTATTGCTTAATTAGAAATAAGCTTTAGATTAATATATGTGGAAAGTTAACATATTGACATGATTTCACACTAAAGCAGAAACATATAATACCAGATTTGTTCCCAGGCAGATTTGATTCAGGATGGTAAGGTGAGGATAAGAGAGGATTGTTCTCAATTTGGTTCTGTAAATAGTTGTGACAATTCATTTATCTGCACAACTGAATTGAGTGATCTGGGACTAAAATTAGAACTAACATGGCATGTGTTTCACAGTTTCTGAGGCAGCTACTTCTCGCTCCTTCCAGAAGACTTTTGAGGATACAGAAAGGATGAAAATTCTCCAAGAAAATGGAGCACCAAGACTGATGTTGCATGAAATGCCAAAATTTTGAATAAAATTCTGTCAACCGCAAGATGTATAGAGAGGAACAGAGAAATATAATCAGAAGCACTTACAGATTTTGCCACTTGAAGGAGCAAACCCACTCCCCTGAGAAGACAGACTGGAGTTTCTTTCCTCCCCCACTGCCTGCTTCTTGAACCGGCATTCTGAATCCGAAGTATTAACCTGAGAATCGGCTGTCCTTCTGTGCACATGTGCTACATTTTGAGGTGACCTGAATACTATCTGCACCCCCCTCAATTAGCAATTCCCATTTAAGCCATATATTAGACTTCATGTTTAAATATAAGAGAGAAATTAAAAAGACGGGCAGTGGTAACTAGATCCAGGGAAGTTTAGTTACAATGAATAAAGCAGAGTAGATGGAAAGAAACCTGAAATGTGTTTGAATTTTCCCATGTTTTTAGCTTAATGACTATCATCCCAGTGCCTTTCAACATGTTATAGACCACACGATCTTCAATATGTTCTGACCCAATTTTAGTGTATTTCTACCTAACCTTGATTTTGCCAGGGTTAGCATAATTTAGTTATAAGCACATGAAATATGGCTTTTCAAGAAGGATATCCTCTCCCAAATAATATACGCCCTTGACCCCCATCCTTACTGTGCAAATATGGAACACAGAGCTAGACACGGAAAGTTCGGTTAAGCACTGACCTTATCAATGTGTTCTTTAGGTTTCAATCAGAGACACAGAGGATTCTATTAACCCCCAACTGCACCATCAGTAGGAGGATCAAGGATAATCTAGGTACCATGACCACTGACAAACACAAGAACGATTATGCATTCCCTCATTTGAGATAAAGAAAGAGAAAGATACAGTGTGGAATAAATGGTACATCATCCTGAAAAAAAAAAACTCTGGAAATGACTTCACAAGAATTCTTAAAATGTAGTAAATTGCTCTATGTCTTCAATACGATAGAAACATTTATAAGCTCCATGAATCACGAACTACAAGAATAAAAAGAGACTGTGTTGAGAGGAAAAGAAGCTGGGTGAATTAAGGTGGAGTAGCAATATAAAACTTGCATCAGTGTTGGGAGCAGCAAAGAACAGAACTGATGTTGTGGAAAATTAAAACACTAATATGGACCATAATATTGAGCTTTCCTGGAATGCAGAAGAAAAGGATAAATACCAAAAAAAAAAAATGGTAAGAAAAGATGAAGATATGGAATTTAGAGGAAAAAAGCTAACCTGAATATAACTAATGTTCTCAAAGAAGAGACAAGACAAAACTTAATCAAGCAATAATAAACTTCAAGCAATGATAACCTTCTTGGATTGAAGACCTATGTATTAGTCTGGGTTCCCTAGCGGGAAATAACTAACAGGATAGATGTATATAAAGGGGAGTTTATTAAGGAATATTGACTCACACAGTCACAACGTGAGGTCCCACAAGAGGCCGTCTGCAAGCTGAAGAGCAAGGAAGCCAGTCAGAGTCCCATAACTGAAGTACTTGGTGTCTGATGTTCGAGGGCAGGAAGCATCTAGCATGGAAGAAAGATAGAAGCCAGAAAACTAAACCAGCCCAGTCTTCCCATGTTCCTCTGTCTGCTTTTATTCTGGCTGTGTGCTGGCAGCTGATTAGATGGTGCCTACCCAGATTGAGGGCAGGTCTGCCTCTCCCAGCCCACTGACTCAAATGTTAATCCCCTTTGGCAACACCCTCACAGACACACCCAGGAAAAATACTTTGAACCCTTCAATCCAACCAAGTTGAACTCAATATTAATCATCACAACCTATATCTTCAGATCCAATGAACCTAGGTAAAAAAAAAAAAAAAAAAAAAAAAAAAAAGATTTGCCTAGAGACATATGAAGATGATATTTAAATGTGAAGACAAACAACATGTCCCGAAAGCATCTCATCTAGGAGAAAACAAACATTACTTCCAAAGGAGGAGCATATCAGGTAGACCTGGGACTTCTCTTCACCAATTTCAAATGTCAGACAACAATGACAGAATTGTTACAGACATCTGGAAGAGGAGAAAAAATACTCAAGAATTTCATACTAAAGCAAGTAGTCTTTCATATGTGACCACAACCAAAAACTCTTCTTAGATGTGCAATTATAGAGGAGAGAGAATAACACATACTTCATAAGTCATTGTGAGAATTGTATGAAGTCATGAATGAGAGAAATGAACATTTGACTACTACCAAGTTCTGCGTAAATGTAGGTTCCTATTACCTGAGTGGCATTTGTAGATGTTTACTAAAATCAAATAGGAAGGGGACATGTGACAGATCTGGTATTTAACAGGCTTTTCTTAATCCTTGCTCAGTCTCAGAGAGGGATGCCTGGTTACAAGCAGAGACCTCACACCAAGCAGGAGGACTTGTTTTTTGGTGTTGAAACCTTGGGCCAGTGACTTAGACTTTCTGAGCTTCCATTTTTGTCTTCTGTAAAATAAGTCATTGGGGCTAAAAGTTTCTTCCAGCTTTACTATTCCATGTCATTTAAAAGTTTAAAGATCTATAAGTACAGTATTATGCTGGTAGAGGTTACACTTTAATATTCTTTTATTTTCTATGTTAAGTTTTACTTTAGGTACATAAAGTTTACTTTAGGCAGATACGCTGGATAAATGAGTAGCAGATTTCAAATAAGTAACATTTGGATTTTGTTTGACTAGTCAAAAAATACCAGGGAATAGGCACATTTAAAAATGCAAAAGTCAAAAATATATTAAACAAATAGGTTCTAGATGTATATACAATGCTTTAGCAGTTATATTTAAGGTCAGATAAAGATTGAAATGCTCCAACCCACAATACCATAATACTCAGCATGGGTGGGAGGGGATATGGCTGTAATGGGGTTAAAGAGGAGCACAGTCAAGTTTGTTAATGGAATCCCTACGTGGACTGTGTTGAAACTTAAAGCACATTAATAATAAAAGCCCTGCTTTAAAAACTGACCTTGTAGTTGAAAGATATGCGATTGTATCATTACCAATTAATGTGTTAGGTAACATAGCTTGTACTTGGAAAGCAACAAGGAGGAGTATCTAAATGATATTCACACATCTTAATTAGTGTCATTAATAGTTCTTTTGCCATCTTTCATGAGAGCAATGGCATTACACTGCAAGCATCTTGTTATAAGTCAAACCAGGAAGCTAGATTTGAAGCCAAGTTCTTAAAAGTAGTTTTAAGCTATGGTGCCTACATGACTAGAATGTTTCTCTAGGGACTCTTCTCAGCTGCAGGACTTTCGAAAGCAATCAGCAATAGAGCCAGACCTGAAGGTAATGGTGACTAATGGACAGCATTACACGTACTCTGTGAGATTAGAATGCAAAAACATAAGAAGAAATATGCAAAACAAATGTCTTCCTATAGCCTCCCCCAATGATTCATCAGTGATTTTAATACTATAGGTAAAAATGTGTATATATAAATGTTTCATCTCTGAATTCACTATCTGCTACTGAACAACTGAAATTTTTTTGAATGATGTTCTGAAAGTTACTGAAAAAGAAGACCCTCTAAAATCCTTATTATTGAAAAATGTTGGTGCACTAGCATACAGTGTGGCACAAACAAACTTGTATAATTTAGGACCCATCACGTGATAGTTGCATCTTAAAATTTTTTATCTTCTCTGGAAACTATAATCTATATAAACTATACCTAAAATAAATTTTATTATTGGGTTTTCTTCTGACTCTAAAGGTACAATATCCTTTAAGTGGGCTTGGAGGGGGAACTGGCAAAATACAAAGTAGAATAAAATTAAAAGGAAAAAAAATTGATGTGCTTCCATCCAACTTTTTTCTATATAAAATGTGTAATTATGAATACATATATTCATAAATGCAATATTTAACTTATATATGTAGTTTTCTTTGTGTCACTATCTTATGTCATTAAAGTTTTTCAAAAGTATAATCAACATAAAATAGCCTATTTTATAATTGTACCACGTCTGTCTGTCTGGGCTTCTATAAAAGGGTATTGTAGACTGGATGGCTTATAAACAACAGGAATTTATTTCTCACAGTTCTAGAGTCTGGGAAGCCCAAGATCAAGGAACCAGTATATTCGGGGTCTGGTGAGGGTCTGGTTCATAGATAGATGGTGGTCTTCCTGATGTGTCCTTACATGGCAGAAGGCGCAATAGGGCTTTGTTGGGCCTTTTGTATGAGGGCACTAATCCTGTTCATACCTAGTGACCTCCCAAAGTCCCCACCTCCTCATACTATCATATTGGTGACTGGGTTTTAACATACAAATTTGGGGAAGACACATACAGGCCATGGTATACTATAATTTAACTTACTGTTGAACATTTGAGTTATTCCCAATTTTTCACTATTAAAAAATAATCCTGACCAGGCGAGGTGGCTCACCCCTGTAATCCCAACACTTTGGGAGGCCAAGGTGGGTGGGATCATTTAAGGTGTGCAGTTTGACACCAGCCTGGCCAACATGGCAAAACCCCATCTCAAAAATTAGCTGGGTGTGGTGGCGTGCACCTGTAGTGCCAGCTACTCAGGAGGCTGAGGCATAAGAATTGCTTGAACCCAGCAGGTGGAGGTTGCAGTGAGCCACCACATCATTGCACACCAGCCTGGGAGACAGAGTGAGGCACTTTCTCAAAAGCAAAACAAAACAAAACAAAAAACAAAAATCTATGCTGAATATGTTTGTTCATGAATTTTGTTTTTATTTCTAATTACTTTATTAAAATATATTCCTAGGACCATACTAACCCAAAGGGTGCAGCCATCCTTAAGTCTCTTCACACAGATTGTCAAACAACTGAAAAATGTTAAACCAAATATACCTCTACCATTTGGATATAAAGGGGTACAACTACAAAAGCTATTTCATGTTACTCTTCATTAACAGTGGATATAAAGGGGTACAACTACAAAAGCTATTTCATGTTACTCTTCATTAACAGTGAAAAGAAATGTTTTCACATTTATTAGATATTTGTGTTTTTTCTTCTAATAATTATCTGTTGATATCTTTTTAGATACTGGTATATTAATAGTAGTTTCTCTTATAATTAAGAATATCTTATGATACCAATTGTGATATCAATTTTTTTTTTTGAGATGGAATTTTGCTCTGTCACCAGGCTGGAGTGCAGTGGCGCTCTCTCGGCTCACTACAACCTCTGCCTCCTGGGTTCAAGCAATTCTCCTGTCTCAGCCTCTTGAGTAGCTGGGACTACAGACCCGCGTCACCATGCCCGGCCAATTTTGTTTGTTTGTTTGTTTGTATTTTAGTTGGGACGGGATTTCACCATGTTGGCCAAGATAGTCTCAATCTCCTGACCTCGTGATCTGCCCACCTCGGCCTTCCAAATTGCTGGGATTACAGGAGTGAGCCACTGCGCCAGACCAATATCACTACTTTTAAAAAGACAATATTTATGACATTAGCATTCATTTCTGTATTCCCTGCTTTCACCAAGTCTAATTGGTTTTTTGTTAGTCTGCTTTTTTTTTCAGGCAGAACAGCTATATTCAATTTTAGGCAGCTCTTGGTTTCTTTTCCAATTTAAACAAGCTAGACACTTAAAATTTTTATATAAATAATTTTGTGAGTATTAAAACAAAACAAGTATTATAAGGCTATTGATCCTTTTTGCAGCAGAGTAGTGGTTTCATTGCTGAAGCAAAATACAATATTATAAAGCTACATTAATATTTTCATTTCTATGGCTAGGTCAATCAATCTGGTTAACGATTGAGAAAAAAAGAGTTGCAATCAATTACATTCACACAACTATTTTGTTTTTTGCATGTAGAAGCAGAGTTAAGTTCTTGGGTCATTACCAAAGCAATAATATATTCTATTCTACCTTGTGAAATTTTTTAGAAAACATGTAAAGAAGTTGCCCTTGGAAACACCTTCCTGCAACAAAATAGAGACCCAATGGGAAAAGACATTTCTGAGGGCGGCTTAACTTTGTGTCTGTAGCTGTAAAATAATACAGATAATTAAAACAAAAAAAAACCTTTTGAATTTAACTAAAAACATGCTTATATCACCTTATTTTTATTTAGTTTTAACTGGTCTGTTATTTTCACATTTATTTGCTACCCTTAAAAAATGCCTTTGTTATCACAGCTTTTTCTTCTGAGACACATGCCTCTCTCCTATTTGAGTTCTGGTTCTAAGGTTACACAGCTTAGCAGTAGGAATTGTTTCTTTCTCCTCTTCTCCTTCTGTGTACAATTGCGTTTTAAAAATGGCCTACCCTGTATTACATAGGCAGGCTATTTTTTATTTATTTATTTATTTTTGAGATGGAGTTTCACTCTTGTTGCCCAGGCTGGAGTGCAATGGCACAATCTTGGCTCACTGCAACCTCCACCTCCTGGGTTCCAGCGATTCTCCTGCCTCAGCCTCCCCAATAGCTGGGATTACAGGCATGTGCCACCATGCCCGGCTAATTTTGTATTTTTAGTAGAGATGGGGTTTCTCCCTGTTTGTCATGCTGGTCTTGAACTCCCCACCTCAGGTGATCCGCAGTCCTCAGCCTCCGAAAGTGCTGAGATTACAGGCGTGAGCCTCCGTGCCCAGCCTAGGCACGTTATTTTTTTTAAAACGTATACTACTTTTTTTCATCATGTGGCAGAGATGAGTCAATTCAGCATGCTCCTCTATTTAATCAGTGACCAAAAGAAATCTACACACTCTCATGTTTTTCCAGTTCAAATAACTGATCTTCCAAAAAAAAATTCTAATTTGGCTATGTCTCTCAAATCTGCTAAACAGAGCAAAAAATTATCAGGAGAAATGCCATACATATGACCATGAATAGAAAGCAGTCTGTCTGTATCCCTAACAAAAATATGTTTGGGAACTTTATATAAACCTTTCAAAACATGGAAGGAATGGCCAAATGTTTTCTAAAATTGTTGATCCAGTTAATCACACTTGCATATTTAAAATTTGCACTTTAGGTTATGTGTGTGTGCACGGCTTCCTTCTAGTTCCACTTTATGGGTAAACATTTACCCCAGCTCTTCACCTACATGTTTAACATCATTGATCAATGTATTCATCTTCATTAAATGATGTTGAGTCACCTCACAGTGTTCAACTATTTACACTGAGGTCTTGAGACCAGCGGCATTGGCATGAAAACTCCTAGCCCCCAGTCGACATCTCCATTTTTAACAAGATCCCTAGAAGATGAATATACACATTCAAGTTTGAGAAGCATTGTTTCAGGGCACACCATCTTCACTTCAAAGTGCAGTTTTTAAAATAAAGCATACTCTGAATCTAGGTATCATGCTGACATTAGAAGTTGTATCTGAGGTTACAAATACCTTCATTTGAACATTAAGAAACATTTCCACTCGTGCTACAAGAACATGTTTATGATCCACACAACATAACCACTGAGTATATTGTTTCAAAAAGGGGTTTAACTTTTTAAAACAATATCTAGCCCTGGAAACTTCGAGATTATGCTTCCAAGTATAATGGCTAAATCTCCATTAAGCGTATCCTCTTTTAATGTTTTAAACCTATTTAATCAGGCAATCTCCCTCAGCATCCAAAACTAGCATTATTTGAGGAGGTTTTATAGTAACATGTTTTCTCCAAAGAGTACTCAGTTGTTAAAAAATCAAATCAATGAAGTAATATGCAGTGGTATAAAAACTTGTAAAAATTGGACTACATGGGAGGGATACATTTTGGGGTGGATAAAACCCTTGCCTTATGTTTGGAATACATGGTTCTTGTTGAATATATTTAGACATAAATACTGGCAGAGCACTTCATCTCTTGCTCTGTTTTGGGATGTTCAAATGTGATGGTCCTCCTGGGCATGAAAAAATATACATATTTACTTTTCTGTAGCACAGCTGGAGATGCGTACACCACGTATACACAGCTATAGAGTACAACATCCTGCATGCATGCACACGCACACAGACACATCATGACAGGGGAAATTGTGCTTTTAAGAAGTACACATGCCTCAAGAACCTGGCTTAACGTTAGTTTCAACTTGACAATAGAGGTTTCAGGTGAATCTTGTTTCTCCTGAATTTCTATGGCTTCCTTCTTGTAATTCATGGGAACTGATCAAGCTTCACAGTGTGACTCCAGGATGCCTCTTTGTTTCTGTTGTTTTTCTCAATCTTGCTGGCTAAATAATGTAGCAAGCCTAATAAATTCAAATAAAATTTCTGATTGGTTTGGCAGCAGTTTAACAATCTAGAATAATTTACTGATCTCAGAGACTTCATGTGAGTCCATAATGTTTGGACTAGAAATAATAAAATGCACTCAATTGATTAAGCTGTTTGTAGTCGTCTAAGAATTAGCATATTGTATAATTGCAAATATTTTATAATTACCAAGTGGGGCTGATAAAAGGGTTCGGTGCTATCGACTGCCGGACTGATAACCTTGATGAGAGGAGAATCTCAATGAGAGGTGAATTCTCTGCAGGCTGAATACAGAGTGAGCTGGAGGACTGCAGAGTCTAGCTTCTTCATGCTGTTCCTTCCTGTAGATGCCTGCAGGATTACCCAAAGCTCTGCTCTGCAGAAGGCAGTGCATGGGAACCTCATTGCTGTGTGGCTGTGCTCAAGCAAATGCTCTAATGAGACTCTGCCCCGCTACAGCGTACCTTTTTCCTAGAGTTCTGATATGGTTTGACTGTGTCCCCACCCAAATCTCAACTCGAATTTTATCTTCCAGAATTCCCATGTGTTGTGAGAGGGGCCCAGCGGGAGGTAATTGCATCATGGGGCTAGTCTTTTCTGTGCTATTCTTGGGATGGGAATAAATCTCATGAGATGTGATAGATTTATCAGGGATTTCTGCTTTTCTTCTTCCTCATTTTCTCTTGCTGCCGGCTTGTAAGAAGTGCCTTTTGCCTCCCGCCATGAATCCGAGGCCTCTCCAGCCATGGGGAACTGGAAGTCAAATTAAACCTCTTTTTCTTCCCAGTTTTGGGTATGTCTTTATCAGCAGCATGAAAATCAACTAATTCAGGTTCCTACTGAGGGAATGAAATTTTCTAAACTCAAACTCAAAGCCAAGTATGGCAGACGGACTGGGAACCTCTCCAGCCATAGTTTTCTGATGAGGTTTGTTTTGCGTTTGTTTGCTTTAAAATAATTCCTCATAATTTCCTAGTTTGTTTTGGGAGACTTCAGTTTATTATTGTTGCTAGTACTTTTACTTTCCTAAAAATAACATGTTCATGATCCTTAAAGTCTCTAATGTTACATAATTTCAAAAAATGAAAAGTGTAATTACTCACCCCCTACCCTGTTGCACTTTCCAGAGGCAAATCTTTTAAATCTTTTGCTTATATATTTCAAACCGTATAATCATAAATAATACAGATTTTACCTCTTTTTTTTGTTTTATAAGCTTTAGGTGGCAAATGAATATCCCCTCCTTCCTTTCAAACCATCTTAAATTTTGTTGATTTTCAAAAATCAGTTTCAATTCTTCTTTTGCTTACTTTTAAATTAAAAAAAAAATTGTTCTCCTGTTTCCTTATTTGTAAACAACAGGGAGTCTCTTGATGCTCTCCTATGTAAGACTAAGGAAAGTAATGCTTAGAGCGTCCAATTTTATACATTCACATTTTAATCTGAACCTACAGCTAAGTCTTCCGTGCCTGTCTATGAATTAATTCTATAAACTGGAAAGTGACATAATTTACAAAGTTATAATATAATCATATAAATATAATTTATTATAGACTCATGTTTGGCCACTTAGAGAAAACTAAAATCCTAGCTCATTAGGCTTAGTACTTAGAATAAAAATGTTACAAGTGTCGAGGTTAAATGAATTATCTTTCCTGACATTTACGATTACTAAAACTTATAATGTATCTTAGATTTCAACATATTTTGATCGTTATCTTTCATCTATAGCTATTTGTTTTCCTAGTGTTTATAATCATCTCACGTTTATCTCAGTTTACAAAAGAAAGATATGCCTGTTTTTAATTTCTAGGCCTTTATACTGCTGCTATTCTGTGATTCCATTACACTCCTGTTTCACTGTTTCTTTTTTTAGACTTTACTGAGATATAATTCGTATGCCATGAAACTTACCCATTTAAAGTATACAACTGATTAATTTAATATATTTACAAATATATTGCATCACCACAATCAAATTTAAGATATTTGCATCACCCCCAAAAGCAGCTCTGAACCAATTAGCCGTCACTCCCTACACCCTAACCCATCTACCCTTAGGCAAGCTCGAACCTATTTTCTGTCTTTCTAGGTTTGCCAATTCTAAACATTTCATCACATGAAATTATATAATATGTAATATGTTATTTTGTGACTACTTCTTTTATTTAGCACATATTTTCAAGGTTCATGTATGTTGTAGCATGCATCAGTATTTCATTTCTTTTTATTGTTATATAGTATTCCATTGTATGGCTATTCACTTATATATATCCATTCATCAGTCAATGGACATTGCTTGTTTTTCCACTTATTGGCTGTTATGAATCATGCTGTTTTGAATATTCACATACAAGTTTTGTGAATATATCTTTTATTTATTTGGGGTATATACCTTATAGTGAAGTTGCTGGGTCAAATAATAACTCTGAGCTTAAGATTTTGAGAAATTGGCAAACTCTTTTCCAAAGTGGCTGCACAATTTTACATTCCCATATATGGAAGTGTAATGTGTGGTTCCAATTTCTCCACATCCCTACTAACATTTTTTATTGTCTTTTGCATTTTAGTGCCTTTTAAATTTTAGCCATTGTAGTAGATGCAAAGTGGTATCTCTTTGTATCTCTTATTTTGATATGTATTTCCCTAATGAATAATGATGTCGATCATCTTTTCCTGTGTTTCTAGATCATTTGATTATTTGTACATCTTCTCTGAAGAAATGTGTATTCTGGTCTTTTCACCATTTTTAAGTAGTTGTCTTTTTATTAGTGAATTGTAAGATTTCTTCATATATTCTGAATACTAATCTTTTGTCATTAGTTATGTGATTTAAAAGCATTTTCCTCCATTCTTTGGGTCTTTTTACTTCCTTGATTGTGTCCTTTGAAGCACTAAAATTTTAATTTTGATGAAGTATAATTTACCTATGTTTTCTTTTTTGCTTGAGCTTTTGATATTATATCTAAGAAGCAATTACTTACCTCAAGGTCAAGAAGATTGTTTCATTTGCTTTCTTATGAGAGTTTTAGTTTTAGCTTTTATTGAGATTGAAACATTTTTTGAGGTAATTTTTGTGAATGGGGGGGTTAGAGGTTCAACTTCTTTCTTTTGCATGTGAGTATCTTTTTGTCCCAGCTTAATTTGTTGAAAAGATTTTTTTCCCCTATTGAATTATCTTGGCATACTTGTTGAAAATCAATTAACCATAAATGTATATGTTTATTTCAGGACTCCCAATTCTGCTTCATCAATTTATATGCCTATTCTTATGTCAGTGGCACCGTGTCTTGCTTATTGTAGCAGTCTAGTAAATTTGAGGTAGGAAACTATGAGTGCTCCAAATTTGTTCTTCTTTTCAAGATTGTTTTGGATATTCTGGCTCCTCTACATTTCCATACGCATTTTAGAATTAGCTTGTCAATTTCTGCAAAAAAAAAAATCAGCTGACATTTTGATAGAAATTGTGTTAAACCTGTAGATAAATCTGATATTAAGTCTTCCAATCCGTAAATATGAGACATCTTTTTTTTGTTAGATATTCTTCATTTTCTTCCAACGTTTTATAGTTTTCGAAACTGCCATCTTGTACTTTCTGTTAAATTCATTCTTAAGTTTTTTTTTTTTTTTTTTTTGATGCTATTGTCAATGACATTGTTTCCTTAATTCCATTTTTGGATTGTTCATTGCCAGTGTAGAAATGGTTAGAATAGATATCCTTGTTTTTTCCTGATCTTATGAGAAAATTATCCAGTCTTTCACCACTCAGTATGAAATTAGCTGTGGGTTTTTCATAGATGGCCTTTATCAGATTGAGTAAATTTCCTTTGATTCCTAGCTTTGTCTCGTTTTGGTATGAGGGTAATATAGGCCTCACAGAGTGAGTTGAGAAGTGTTCCCTCTATTTCTGTATTTTGGAATAGCTTATGAAGAATTCGTTTGAATTCTTTAAGTGTTTGGTAGAAATTACCAGTGAAGCCATCTGGGCATTGAGCTTTGTGGGCAGTTTAAAAACTCCTAAGTCCGTCTCTTTATTGCTTATGTGATATTTGTCATTTCGAAGTAAGACTCAAGACTAAGCAACACCATCTGAAACCAATTTTTCTCCACCACAAATTTTCCAAGAGCTGTGTCCCTTAGATAGCTCCTTAGCTGTGTTTGTCTCATTGATCTGGAACCTGATTTTATTTTATTTTATTTTTTTTAATTATTACTATACTTTAAGTTCTAGGGCACATGTGCATAACGTGCAGGTTTGTTACATATGTATACTTGTGCCATGTTGGTGTGCTGCACCCATCAACTCGTCAGCACCCATCAATTTGTCATTTATATCAGGTATAACTCCCAATGCAATCCCTCCGCCCTCCCCCCTCCCCATGATAGGCCCCAGTGTGTGATGTTCCCCTTCCCGAGTCCAAGTGATCACATTGTTCAGTTCCCACCTATGAGTGAGAACATGTGGTGTTTGGTTTTCTGTTCTTGTGATAGTTTGCTAAGAACGATGGTTTCCAGCTGCATCCATGTCCCTACAAAGGATGCAAACTCATCCGTTTTTATGGCTGCATAATATTCCATGGTGTATATGTGCCACATTTTCTTAATCCAGTCTGTCACAGATGGACATTTGGGTTGATTCCAAGTCTTTGCTATTGTGAATAGTGCCCCAATAAACATACGTGTGCATGTGTCTTTATAGCAGCATGATTTATAATCCTTTGGGTATATACCCAGTAGTGGGATGGCTGGGTCATATGGTACTTCTAGTTCTAGATCCTTGAGGAATTGCCATACTGTTTTCCATAATGGTTGAACTAGTTTACAATCCCACCAACAGTGTAAAAGTGTTCCTATTTCTCCACATCCTCTCCAGCACCTGTTGTTTCCTGACTTTTGAATGATTGCCATTCTAACTGGTGTGAGATGGTATCTCATTGTGGTTTTGATTTGCATTTCTCTGATGGCCAGTGGTGATGAGCATTTTTTCATGTGTCTGTTGGCTGTATGAATGTCTTCTTTTGAGAAATGTCTGTTCATATCCTTTGCCCACTTTTTGATGGGGTTGTTTGTTTTTTTCTTGTAAATTTGTTTGAGTTCTTTGTAGATTCTGGATATTAGCCGTTTGTCAGATGAGTAGATTGCAAAAATTTTCTCCCATTCTGTAGGTTGCCTGTTCACTCTGATGGTAGTTTCTTTTGCTGTGCAGAAGCTCTTTAGTTTAATTAGATCCCATTTGTCAATTTTGGCTTTTACTGCTGTTGCTTTTGGTGTTTTAGACATGAAGTCCTTGCCCATGCCTATGTCCTGAATGGTACTACCTAGGTTTTCTTCTAGGGTTTTTATGGTATTAGGTCTAACATTTAAGTCTATAATCCATCTTGAATTAATTTTCGTATAAGGAGTAAGGAAGGGATCCAGTTTCAGCTTTCTACTTATGGCTAGCCAATTTTCCCAGCACCATTTATTAAATAGGGAATCCTTTCCCCATTTCTTGTTTCTCTAAGGTTTGTCAAAGATCAGATGGCTGTAGATGTGTGGTATTATTTCTGAGGACTCTGTTCTATTCCATTGGTCTATATCTCTGTTTTGGTACCAGTGCCATGCTGTTTTGGTTACTCTAGCCTTGTAGTATAGTTTGAAGTCAGGTAGCGTGATGCCTCCAGCTTTGTTCTTATGACTTAGGATTGTCTTGGCAATGCGGGCTCTTTTTGGTTGCATAAGAACTTTAAAATATTTTTTCCAATTCTGTGAAGAAAGTAATTGGTAGCTTGATGGGGATGGCATTGAATCTATAAATAACCTTGGGCAGTATGGCCATTTTCACGATATTGATTCTTCCTGTCCATGAGCATGGTATGTTCTTCCATTTGTTTGTGTCCTCTTTGATTTCACTGAGCAGTGGTTTGTAGTTCTCCTTGAAGAGGTCCTTTACATCCCTTGTCAGTTGCATTCCTAGGTATTTGATTCTCTTTGAAGCAATTGTGAATGGAAGTTCATTCCTGATTTGGCTCTCTGTTTGTCTGTTACTGGTGTATAAGAATGCTTGTGATTTTTGCACATTAATTTTGTATCCTGAGACTTTGCTGAAGTTGCTTATCAGCTTAAGGAGATTTTGGGCTGAGACAATGGGGTTTTCTAAATATACAATCATGTCATCTGCAAACAGGGACAATTTGACTTCTTCTTTTCCTAACTGGATACCCTTGATTTCTTTCTCTTGCCTGATTGCCCTAGCCAGAACTTCCAACACTATGTTGAATAGGAGTGGTGAGAGAGGGCATCCCTGTCTTGTGCCAGTTTTCAAGGGGAATTTTTCCAGTTTTTGCCCATTCAGTATGTTATTGGCTATGGGTTTGTCATAAATAGCTCTTATTATTTTGAGGTACGTTCCATCAATACCGCATTTATTGAGCATTTTTAGCATGAAGGGCTGTTGAATTTTGTCAAAAGCCTTTTCTGCATCTATTGAGATAATCATGTGGTTCTTGTCTTTGGTTCTGTTTCTATGCTGGATTACATTTATTGATTTGCGAATGTTGAACCAGCCTTGCATCCCAGGGATGAAGCCCACTTGATCATGGTGGATAAGCTTTTTGATGTGCTGCTGAATCCGGTTTGCAAGTATTTTATTGAGGATTTTTGCATCGATGTTCATCAGGGATATTGATCTAAAATTTTCTTTTTTTGTTGTGTCTCTGCCAGGCTTTGGTATCAGGATGATGTTGGCCTCATCAAATGAGTTAGGGAGGATTCCCTCTTTTTCTATTGAGTGGAATAGTTTCAGAAGGAATGGTACCAGCTCCTGCTTGTACCTCTGGTAGAATTCAGCTGTGAATCCATCTGGTCCTGGACTTTTTTTGTTGGTAGGCTATTAATTATTGCCTCAATTTCAGAGCCTGCTATTGGTCTATTCAGGGATTCAACTTCTTCCTGGTTTAGTCTTGGAAGAGTGTAAGTGTCCAGGAAATTATCCATTTCTTCTAGATTTTCTAGTTGATTTGTGTAGAGGTGTTTATAGTATTCTCTGATGGTAGTTTGTATTTCTGTGGGGTCCGTGGTGATATCCCCTTTATCATCTTTTATTGCATCTATTTGATTCTTCTCTCTTTTCTTCTTTATTAGTCTTGCTAGCGGTCTGTCAATTTTGTTGATCTTTTCAAAAAACCAACTCCTGGATTCATTGATTTTTTGGAGGGTTTTTTGTGTCTCTATCTCCTTCAGTTCTGTTCTGATCTTAGTTATTTCTTGCCTTCTGCTAGCTTTTGAGTGTGTTTGCTCTTGCTTCTCCAGTTCTTTTAATTGTGATGTTAGCGTGTCAATTTTAGATCTTTTCAGCTTTCTCTTGTGGGCATTTAGTGCTATAAATTTCCCTCTACACACTGCTTTAAATGTGTCCCAGAGATTCTGGTATGTTGTATCTTTGTTCTCATTGGTTTCAAAGAACATCTTTATTTCTGCCTTCATTTTGTTATGTACCCAGTAGTCATTCAGGAGCAGGTTGTTCAGTTTCCATGTAGTTGAGCGGTTTTGATTGAGTTTCTTAGTCCTGAGTTCTAGTTTGATTGCACTGTGGTCTGAGAGACAGTTTCGAGTAATTTCTGTTCTTTTACATTTGCTAAGGAGTGCTTTACTACCAATTATATGGTCAATTTTGGAATAAGTGTGATGTGGCGCTGAGAAGAATGTATATTCTGTTGATTTGGGGTGGAGAGTTCTATAGATGTCTATTAGGTCCGCTTGGTGCAGAGATGAGTTCAATTCCTGGCTATCCTTGTTAACTTTCTGTCTCGTTGATCTGTCTAATGTTGACAGTGGAGTGTTGAAGTCTCCCATTATTTTTGTATGGGAGTCTAAGTCTCTTTGTAAATCTCTAAGGACTTGCTTTATGAATCTGGGTGCTCCTGTATTGGGTGCATATATATTTAGGATAGTTAGCTCTTCCTGTTAAATGATCCCTTTACCATTATGTAATGGCCTTCTTTCTCTCTTTTGATCTTTGATGGTTTAAAGTCTATTTTATCAAAGACTAGGATTGCAACCCCTGCTTTTTTTTGTTCTCCATTTGCTTGGTAGATCTTCCTCCATCCCTTTATTCTGAGCCTATGTATGTCTCTGCATGTGAGATGGGTCTCCTGAATACAGCAGACTGATGGGTCTTGACTCTTTATCCAGTTTGCCAGTCTGTGTCTTTGAATTGGAGCATTTAGTCCATTTACATTTAAGGTTAATATTGTTATGTGTGAACTTGATCCTGCCATTATGATATTAACTGGTTATTTTGCTCGTTAGTTGATGCAGTTTCTTCCTAGCCTCGATGGTCTTTACATTTTGGCATGTTTTTGCAATGGCTGGTACCGGTTGTTCCTTTCCATGTTTAGGGCTTCCTTCAGGATCTCTTGTAAGGCAGGCCTGGTGGTGACAAAATCTCTAAGCATTTGCTTATCTGTAAAGGATTTTATTTCTCCTTCACTTATGAAACTTAGTTTGGCTGGATATGAAATTCTGGGTTTAAAATTCTTTTCTTTAAGAATGTTGAATATTGGCCCCCACTCTCTTCTGGCTTGTAGAGGTTCTGCCGAGAGGTCTGCTGTTAGTCTGATGGGCTTCCCTTTGTGGGTAACCCGACCTTTCTCTCTGGCTGGCCTTAAGATTTTTTCCTTCATTTCAACTTTGGTGAATCTGGCAATTATGTGTCTTGGAGTTGCTCTTCTCGGGGAGTATCTTTGTGATGTTCTCTGTATTTCCTGAATTTGAATGTTGGCCTGCCCTACTAGGTTGGGGAAGTTCTCCTGGATGATATCCTGAAGAGTGTTTTCCAACTTGGTTCCATTTTCCCCCTCACTTTCAGGCACCCCAATCAGACGTAGATTTGGTCTTTTTACATAATCCCATACTTCTTGCAGGCTTTGTTCATTTCTTTCTCTTCTTTTTTCTTTTGGTTTCTCTTCTCGCTTCATTTCATTCATTTGATCCTCAATCGCTGATACTCTTTCTTCCAGTTGATCGAGTCGGTTACTGAAGCTTGTGGATTTGTCACGTATTTCTCGTGTCATGGTTTTCATCTCTGTCATTTCATTTATGACCTTCTCTGCATTAATTACTCTAGCTATCAATTCTTCCACTCTTTTTTCAATATTTTTAGTTTCTTTGCGCTGGGTACGTAATTCCTCCTTTAGCTCTGAGAAGTTTGATGGACTGAAGCCTTCTTCTCTCATTTCGTCAAAGTCATTCTCTGACCAGCTTTGATCCGTTGCTGGCGATGAGCTGCGCTCCTTTGCAGGGGGAGATGCGCTCTTATTTCTTGAATTTCCAGCTTTTCTGCCCTGCATCTTCCCCATCTTCGTGGTTTTATCTGCCTCTGGTCTTTGATGATGGTTACGTACTGATGGGGTTTTGGTATAGGTGTTCTTCCTGTTTGATAGTTTTCCTTCTAATAGTCAGGACCCTCAGCTGTAGGTCTGTTGGAGATTGCTTGAGGTCCACTCCAGACCCTGTTTGCCTGGGTATCAGCAACAGAGGTTGCAGAAGATAGAATATTGCTGAACAGCGAGTGTACCTGTCTGATTCTTACTTTGGAAGCTTCCTCTCAGGGGTGTACTCCACCCTGTGAGGTGTGAGGTGTCAGACTGCCCCTAGTGGGGGATGTCTCCCACTTAGGCTACTCAGGGGTCGGGGACCCACTTGAGCAGGCAGTCTGTCCGTTCTCAGATCTCAACCTCTGTGTTGGGAGATCCACTGCTCTCTTCAAAGCTGTCAGACAGAGTCGTTTGCATCTGCACAGGCCTCTGCTGCTTCCCCTTTTGTTGTTTAGCTGTGCCCTTTCCCCAGAGGTGGAGTCTACAGAGACAGGCAGATTTCCTTGAGCTGCTGTGAACTCCACCCAGTTCGAGCTTCCCAGCGGCTTTGTTTACCTACTTAAGCCTCAGCAATGGCGGGCGCCCCTCCCCCAGCCTCGCTGCTGCCTTGTGGTTAGATCGCAGACTGCTGTGCTAGCAATGAGGGAGGCTCCGTGGCCGTGGGACCCTCCCGGCCAGGGGTGGGTATAATGTCCTTGTGTGCTCGTTTGCTTAAAGCGCAGTATTGGGGTGGGAATTATCCAATTTTCCAGGTGTTGTATGTCTCAGTTCCCCTGGCTGAGGAAAAGGGATTCCCTTCCCCCTTGCGCTTCCCAGGTGAGGCAATGCCTCGCCCTGCTTCAGCTGTCGCTGGTCGGGCTGCAGCAGCTGACCAGCACCAATTGTCCGGCACTCCCCAGTGAGATGACCCCAGTACCTCAGTTGAAAATGCAGAAATCACCGGTCTTCTGTGTCGCTTGTGCTGGGAGTTGGAGACTGGAGCTGTTCCTATTCGGCCATCTTGCTCCGCTCCGATCCTGGAATCTGATTTCATGCTTGTTTGCACAGCAATACTTTTTATTACTAGGCAGCCATACTTTAGAACCGCACACGCCTATGTCAGCTACTTCTTGTAACTTCTCATCCATTTACCTGTTATTTTAAGTGTTATTGTAAGGAGATCATGACCTGATAGCAGAAGAATCAGCTGAAGGTGCATAATGAATTTTCCATTTTGATTGAAGAGTTTTGGTGAATATGGGTAAAACCCCTAAGCTTAAATACTTATTAAGGTTACAACTAGTTATTATTGTGTATTCAAAAGACTGAAAATAGTCTATTCTGGAATCTAGTCCAAAGTACTCCACCAAAATATAACTCTTTTGGTGGAAATTTCTAGCAGAAAAACAGATGATATCTGGAGATAAATGTTAAGGACATTGGCAAAAGGGGAAGCCTCATGAGTTTTAAGTGTCTGAATATTTAGGCAGATGTTGCATACTAAATGTTTACCTTCAGAGGTATTCAAGCCATGCCAAACTTTGTGTAGCAAAATATGCAAGCTGGAATTGAGGATTATGTGACCGGCATTTATTTCTGAATACATGTGTGATAGGCAGAACAGGCAGCACACATGTGTTCATCCACTCTGAACTCATTAACAAAGCAGAAACATGAGTAAAATATGTCTTTTGCGAGTTTCTGGAATGAAAGAGGGAACAATTAAGCTGTAAGACACTCCAGGGTGGGTATTATGACCTAATAATGACATGCCCTGGTAGTTTTGACTGAGTGCCATTAACTGCCAAGGCACATCATTGCTCGTCTATAATACACACCCTGGAGTGTCTTATCTGGAAAATATAAATGTTAATTCCTAAAGAAACTCATTTAGCAAAAGAGGACGCCATTGTTCTAAGAAGAGGAATATGTGAAAATCTCCACTTTGAGTTTAGTTTTTTTTGCGGGAGACTGGAACAAACTGATTAAGCATTTATCCAGAAAAAGGCAGTGCAGTTTAACCTGAAAGAACTGGGGCCAGGGAGTCAGGAGTGGGGCTTTGCATTCCAGCTCAGCCAATTTCCAGTGTTCTTTCCTTGTGCTTGTTGCTCCAACACTCATATTCCCAGCTTTCTCTCTTTTTAAGTAAGGCTGGTGATTCAACCAGTTTGTTTTATAGCATATGTGGCAAATAAAATAAGGCTAAAATGATTTCAAAGTTTTTATCATAAATGATGAACTGTTTAACAAATATAAAATTGGCGTAATCAATAGGAAACAACATAACAAGAATTTGAAAACACAAAACCGAGTGCCCGAATGTATTATTTTAAAGAAGAATTTGATGTGTATAAAGATTTTGGATTGCATTCGTTGCTCAGGGTGGCCTTTGCAATTGGCGTTCACTACCTGTGGTTTGGTTAGTTCTAGTCTTTCTATTGTCATCAAACCTTCTTTCTTGGCAGTATACGATAAACAGTTCAGTACCACACAGCCATTTCATGAGTAGAAGTATGGTACAAAATTGCTGTTTCCCTTCCATCTAACCTGTCACCTAAGACCAAAGGTAAATATTTTGATAAAAATAAAGTATCTGTTTCAACTCTGTGACTCAGTTTCTGTTTTGTCTATTTATCTGAATTTTTGTTTTACTATGAAGGCATTATCTCATTTTGATAATGTTGGCACTTTTAAAGGATTTTAATAAACATTTATCCAACATGGGTACAGATTACAGAACAATGTGCCTATACTTGGTAAGTTGTCCCCATTTTCTTGCCTGTGTGGGCTGTGCACGTAGCATGAAAAATATTGCAATGCTTGCCTTGAACTATACAACCTTAGTAATACCTCTGATAGTAACTACATCAGCAGCATTAACATCTATGAGGGATAGGTAATAATATCTAATGTTTATGTGCACATGATATCAGCACAATAAATAAAATATCTTATATATCTGAATCTCTGATAAATATATTCACAGAAACAAAACTCAGTGGGTTGTCCATTGTTTGCAATTGAGGCTTCTGTGAAATATATAAAACAGATGTTATGTTAACAGATGAAAATCTTTCTTGGTAGAAAACATGGTTTTGCCAACTGGGGATAACAAAACAACTTTTTTTGTTTTGTTTTTTGTTTTCCTATGGGTCAGTTGACTTCCCCACCCACAAGCAAAGCATGCACCCCTACGTCTACCCAGCTATTTTGCAAATTCTTAACTATGGAAACAGTATGAGGCAGTGTGAATGGACCAGTGGAAATTTATCACCACCACTAAAAATAAAGCAAAACAAAAAATTCAAAAAAGAAAAAAAATCAAACAAGTAAAAATAACCAAAAAACTTAGCTCATCTGTATCACTTTCATGAGGTTTTTTTCTTTCATCTACCTACGCCTACTAGGTTCAGAGAGCAAGGGGATAAAAGGAGGGCTAGTTGATACATAAAGCATGAATGCAAGTAGGAGAGAGGAATTGTCAAATGAGGAAACAGCTGAGTACCATAAGGTTAGGTGGGGGAATACTTCACAAAAAAAGTGAGACTCAAGATATTTGGGAAGAGGCATATGATTTACAGAAAGAGAAAAGAGGTTGTTTTTGTTTGTTTGTTTGTTGTTTTGGTGGGTTCTTTTTCTTCTGTTGGACAATCAATATAAACTAAGATGTAGAAGGATTTGGTAACCATATTTGACTAAAGCAGAGGAGTTTTGAGGAACGAAGAAGGACCAGAGAAGAATGGTGGGACAAAATGAAAGCTTTTGTTTTTTCTTAAATGTTCTGTATGAAAACATAGGTGAGACAGTGTGACTGAGGAAAACATAAATGTGAAACAGCATGCCGCTTACTCTAGGACTTGGCCATGTATTGGATATGAGCTAAGCATAATACAAAAACCTTTAACATCATACAAGTTAGGTGAATGCTATGGAGGTTGGGAAGAATGGGAATTAACTGGTGGTTTTGAGGTTCCCACGAGGGCAGAATAGGAGTGATGTCCTGGAATGCAGCCACTATAAGGAAGGCTTCAAAAAAGAGGAAGCTCTGTCTCAGGATGAAGTTGCTATCCTGGCAGATCAGCAAAAAGGAGACATGACAATGGACTGGTACAATGAAAGAAGCGGCAGAGGAGGTTCTGGTTGAGAGGCTGGAAATGTCAGGCAGAAATATCCAAGACACAGTGACAGAGGACCTTCTCAGTTAGATCCCTGTAGCATGAGCTCAGTAGAGGGCACCCTTTAAAGCCGTCAGTGGGCAATTGGCACTAGGGAAGCCTTATAGGGAGGGGGCGCATGGAGCAGAATCAGAAGGGCCTTTTAGACTGAATGGGGCGATGGTTAACTTTATGTGTCAGCTTGGCTGGCAAAGGGATGCGCAGATAACTGGCAAAGTATTATTTCTGGATGTGTCTGTGAGGTGTCTCCAGAAAAGATGAGCATTTGACTCCGTAGGCAGAGTAAAGAAGAACCCCCCTTCACCAATATTGAAAAGCATCAGAATAAAAAGTCCATGGAAGGGTAAATTTTCTCGCCTCTTGAGCTGGAGTATTCATCTTCTGCCCTGAAACATCAGAGCTCTTGGTTCTTGGGCCTTGGACTCCAGGACTTACACCAATACCCCTTCCTCCTGGGACCCCCTACCCTGGCTCATTTCTCAGGCTTTCCTTCTTGGACTGAGAGTTATACTATCTGTCTCCCTGACTCTTAGGTCTTTAAACCCAGGCTGAATTACACCACTGGCTTTCCTGTTTCCCACCTTGAAACAGCATACTGTGGGACTTCTCGGCTTCCATAATTGTATGAATCAATTCCTGTAACAAGTATTTTCTTATATATCTATGTATATCCTATTCGTTCTGTTTTTCTGGAGAACCCTAATACAGGTGAGTTATAATACTAAAAATATTTTAAAGTTGGAAACATAAAACAGAAATTCAATTACTAAGGCTATGATGAACCTCGAACAGGCTGGATTTTTAAATCTAATCTTTACTTTGATTTTGCTATGATGCTCAAAGTGGAGGAGGGTCAGGGATCAGTGAGGTGATGGACAGATGGAATGAGGCTTAAGGATGGGCTGGAAGTATCTGTGAAACACTCTTTCTTGATAATTGAAATGCAGCTAAAATTTAGCGATTTGTTTTTCCAGGCCATGTAAATATATCCCTATCAAAATATCCCTCTATCAAAATAATCATATTAAAATATCAGGTACCCAGCATGGGACCATAGCAGAAGGTCTGTTATTACAGCTGAAATAAAGGTTTACGGCTGAAATAGCAGCAATGCTGACTTAATCCTGAATCTCAGAGTGTTAGCTGGATTAATTTAAATCCCTCCTGCCTAGGTAAAATGTTCCTAAATACAGAAGCAAAACGAAGGCTCCAGGTGGGATCCAACCCAAAAGCTTCAGATCTAAGCCATCAGTAGCTATGGTTTCAGGTAAATAACCCAGCACTCAGACAGAACCTGAGAAAGAAGCATTGAGGCGAGGTCTTGATTCAAGAATAGTTAGAATTAATCTCCCCCAAAAAATCTATAAAAAATACAAAAATAAATAAAAACTTTAATGTACACATTAGCATCTCTATAGAGTACAACTTTTAGGTTTTAAGGCAATACAAGAGAGCACAAAGAGCATAAAAACAGTTTCTATTATAATTTTTGTGTCTTCTAAAGCAATGTTAACTAGAATAAATGAAAAATATTTACTTTAACTATGGTTGATACTCGTAAGTCTATAAAGAGCTCATCTGGATTGATAAAAATGTGGTAAATGTGTACTTATCAAAAAGTAAATACACATTTATTTACAGCACAAATACATACTGAATACTCTCTATGCACTACAACAGTGCTGAGTTGTACTATAGAGTGGAAAGAAGACTGACATGATCCATGACCTTTTGAAATTTACAAATTCAACCAGAAAATAATGTAAACAGACAATTTATTAATACATAAGAAGAAAATGCAATACTTAAAATTTAAACATTACATTTCCTAACACATGTACTAAAACTATGAAAAAATAACATATTAGTGAGGTATGGTTCTGTTTTGAGTTAACAAATTTGTAGTAAAAATAGTACACTCATATACATTATTGGTGGCAGTATAAATTGGTATAACCTTTTTGGAAAATAATTTGTCAATGTACATCAAAAAAACCATAAAAATTTTATATCTTTGGCCCAGTAAAATCCATTCCTGGAAAGTTATCCAAAGGTAGTAAACCCCAAACAGAATGTTATACATGAAGCTATTAATTGCAGCATGATTTATAATAGCTAAAATTTGCAGTACTATTTATAATAGCTAAAAATTAGAAACAACCAGAATGGCCATCAATAGAAAAATGTTTACCTGAATTATGGCACAGCTGTTGTATGGAAAATTATGCAACTATTAAAAATGAAAATTATGTAGCTAATGGAAAGGGCTTATAATGAGAATGCAAAAATATACATAAAATTGACTGCATTTATGAAAATACATATGCATAAGTAAAAGTAAAAGTCCTACATAAAAATTTAAATAATTGTGCTGGGAAATAGGATTATGTAGTTTCATCTCTTCTGTTATTCTTTCAGTAAATGAAAATAGAGATTCAATAGGAAATGTGAAAGAGTAGGGCAAATCAGATAAAAGACATACGGGCTCATTCACATGATATAAGAACAATTCTAATTTGGCTCAATCATAGGGTACAAACAGAAAAACAGAATAAAATAATTTATAATGTTAAGTGGGTTCGAATTATTGGGAACTTTCCAACTCTAAGGAATTTTGACGCCATTACAGAAACAACTAACCAAAAGTATATGATTCTGTGAAAGCGAATAACAGGATGAGAACTGTGAAACAGAAAGGTTAATTTGAGAAGTGCTAAAGGAAGAATTGAAGAAGAAATAAAATGGATACTCAGAGACTAGGCAAAAGGGCATTGCCATAATTTAGATGATTGTGATCAGGAAGTGGCTAAGGGAGGTGAACGACTGAGATAAATCTGAGATGAAATATAAAGGAATTGACAAGCTAGGTCATAACTGGACATGGGCTTTTATTAATGACAAAAACCGCCATTTCTTTTTGCACCAACCTAATAAAAGGGGGTATAAGGAGAATGATAGTGGCATTAACAGATACAGAAATTGGGAACAAATACAGATACACCAGTTTCCAGGACATAGTGGGTAGAATATACAGTTCAGTTAGGTTTCAACCACGGAACTGTGGCCTTTAAAACAGACTAAGCAGAGATGCACTGGGTGAAAAGGGAGTCAGAGTGCAGACAGTGGTGCCGCTTACTTGCCTCCTCATAGGCATCCTTGAATCACGTCAAAAAACTTTCAAATCATGGTGTACCTTTCTTCCACAAAAGCACAATGGAAATGCCTGTATTTCTGATAACTTGGGCTCAAAGATTCTTTCTGTTGCTTCTTTTAATATGACATCTCAGCTTCCATGACTTCCCGCAACTCTCCTTCCCTTTCTTCCTTAGAATAAACACTGCTAATCTTTCAATGTTTTGATCCATCCATTAGTTTCACGTAAGTTAAATGGTGCGGTTATGGGATCTAATCTCAGTATGCCAGAAGCGGGTCTTCCAGACCTACTGAATCGTAATCTTTGAGGAAGAGGCTTGTCCTGTGGCCAGACATGTGCCAGAAACAACTAGCCTAGCCCTCTTTCTCATTTTACAGAAAAGAAAATCAAGGCCAAAAGATCACTGGCCAAACTCAGGTTTCCTGACTCCTAGTTCAGTGCTCTTTCCATTACACCAGCAAACACTCTTAAACTCTCTGCTCCTAGGAATTGAAATAAACAAAGTGTACTTGGGAAATATTTGCTTTTTTTTCCTTTAACAATAACAAACAACACCACACAGTTACTCATAAAATGTTAATTGCGCTCCTTTCCCAATAACATCCTGATTTTCAGTTCAAACTATTAGCTTGAAGCATTAGACATTTCAATAATAAAAAGTGAGTCTCTTTTCAATACGCCTTCAATTTTTTATTTCTTATAAATATTCAATTGAATATTTCCATTTGTGGTGTATGTTTGCTAATTTACTGGAAGTTGATTCTGTTCCCCAGAAATGTCACTTGGGTGGCCCTGCTGGGCTAAAATGGAAAGTCTAAGCACTGATTTTTGAACCCTTACTTCTGTGTAGGATTCAACAGCTGTTTGCTTTCTCTAGGGCACTTGAAAATAACTCCAGTTTCAAGAGTATTTAGAAAGATTCCACTTTGAAAATAGAAGCTTTCCTTAAGGTAGGATTCATATTTTTTAAATGTAAAGAATTCAATTCTGATGAGATGATTACCTATAATACATATTTTACTGGTAACACAGCATGGAGCAATCTTTCATCAAATAAAGCTATAACATGTTGATAGATTAAAAACCTAACATAGGCATTGTATTTTCCTAGTTGATTAGACAAGGACTTGACCAACAGAGTATTTGCAAGAAATTTTGTCAAAGACCTACTTGTACTTATTCACCACATCTCTGTGAACTATCAGATAGGAATTAGAGAGTTCATTGTTGCTGAGGAAGAAAACAGAGTCTTATTTTTATATGTAAATGACTAAACAATCAATCAGTAGCTATTTTGAGTACAGGGAAGACATTTCACACCCTTCAATAGAGAGGTGGAAAAGTCTGCCAAAAGTTTAGGAACTAGGATCTCAGGAGGCCTGCAATGAGTAAGAACAGATTTCATCTGCTGTAGCAGATAAACCTACTGGAAAAACAACTTGGAGTTCTCTTAAACTTCACTCAATGGACAGGCAAATTTAAATCTGTGAATCATTAGATTGCCTCATAATCTATTTAAGAAATTAATAGAAGATTTGTGAGTATAAATCTACATTGCCTTGGAGCCCAGGATATATTGGTCAAAGATTAATTCACATCTATTGGTCTTTCTGAGGCAGACAGGCTGGCTGATTTCCTGTTTTGAAGTGGTTTCCAGAAAAAGAACAAAAGCCCCTTACTCATGCTGCACCTTACCTAATTTCCAGCTGATCAGCCACAAAAGACCCAAGAAGTTATTAGCCACAAGTTCCTGCTTTAGGGGGCCAGGGCCTACCATGAGGCTCTGCATGTGCATTTAGACTTAAACTTTAACTTATAGTTACCCTTTCCTCATTTTAATGCTAAAAATCATGCCCAGTAGTGGAGATTTAAAATGCTAATGTTATTTGTGATGTATGAAGAAGCACGTAAAACCACTGCATAAGCTCTAGACAAAGCCCTCCTATTCGGGCCCTGAAAAAATCCTTTTCTATAGAAAGGCCCCATAAAACTAACCCACATACTGCTCTTGGGGAACAGCCCACCTTTTCCTTTTGCAGTGCTGACTTCCTTGCACACGAGCTAAAATAAATTTTTCTCTTTCTTTTTGGCTGCTATGTCTGGTGATGCCTCTTGATTGCTCTCCTTGGAGATTACAAGAACTCAGGGCACCAATAACATCTCTTTTGCCATGGATTCAGCATTTCTGAAATTTCAGGGGCTCTTAGTCCTCTTGTTATCATCAAGTGTCCAGGGGTAACAGTCCTGGCACAGCCCCAGCCATCGCAGTCACAGCGAGAGGTGAAGTGAGCAGAGTCCAAGAGCAAATTGGATGGTGCACCAGCTAACCAGCCATCTATGGGAGTGACAGCATTGTCTAGTTTCTATTCATCTTCCGTCAGGGCTTCAACATTCTAGGGAAGATACAAACAAGACCCTAGTCAGCTGAGGAACACAAATGAATACAGAGCTAGTAAGGTGGCCCGGGTTTCAAAATCACACATGTGCTGAAGCTGCCAGTGAGATTCAACTTGGCGTTTTAGGGGAAAGGATGATGCCACAAATTTGTACTTAGAAAAACTCTGTAGGAGGTTCTGATACGGCAACCCCAACCTTTTCCCCCACCTCCCATACACTCATTTATCTGTTTTTAAAAAGATGATATTTACAGGTGAAATTAGCTCTTTAAAATCTTTATCTTGATAGGAGAGTACATAATCTGTTTTTTTCTTGTTGCTTAGAACAATACATTAAAATAGGAACTTTTCTGTTATGACTCACTAAGAAAAGTATATATTTCCTCCTAAGTCAGTCCATCAATACTAACTAGTGATTTATCATAAAGGACTTAAGACCATGGTTCTCAACAGCCACTACACCCTAGAATTACCTGGGGGTCAGAAACTCTTGGGGTGAACCTCAGGCATAGAACATTTTTTTCAGAAAGACCTAGATAGTTCTGCTATGCAGGCAAGGTTTAGATCCTCAACAAATAGATTTGGTTTTCTGATTTTCTGTATTTTCATTTTGTCTTGAGTGATTTGTCTTTATTGTGGTGCAGCGTTTAGAATTCAGTTTTTCACTCCAATTTATTAAATTCAGGAAAGTAGAATGTGGAGGGTGGGTGGCCAGAAGGGTATGTCCTTATTCTGTTCAGATGATTCATTGCTGTTATTTAGTCCCTGCGTAATCTGTGGTCACCATCAGACATTTCTGCCTTCACAGCATATTCTATATCCTGTTTCTTCTCATAGTCACTGCCACCTCATTTTCAAGAATATGATTGTGACATAATAAATAAAGTTCAGCTGTACATGCGCAGATGACCGGCATCTGGGTGAGGGAGAAGTTCCACTTCTGTTTCCAGCTTTCTCAAACTGTGTGTTTACTACATGCTCCAGTTCTTTCCTTCCGAACAATTGTGTTTTTGTTAAGAAAATAAGGCTTCTTTCTGTGAGAAAAATACACACCGGATGGAATCAGAGAAATTCACCTTAAAGAGCAGAATGAATGACTTAGCTGTAACTTAATTCAAATACTGTCTAAGGAGAAGTGTTCCCTGTTTCTACTGCCCAGTATATCCTGATTGCAGAAACAGATGCATAAGGGTTTTTAGAGTCTATTGTAAGTTTCATCATTGTTAATAATTATTGTTCATTTATCATTCTGTAAACTATGATTCAGTATTTTCCTGAAAGCTGCTCTTGCTGGTTGATAATTTTGTCAGCCTCAGCTCTAGGTGCTAAAAGCACAGCGCTTAGCAATAGTGAGGAGGCAACATGAACCAAATTCAAATATAAAATGAAGCTAAATCGAGAGCTTTCTGCAGAGGACCAGATGCTCTCTGCAGGTCAGGGAAGCTTTCTTCATTGAAGAGTCTGCACGGAGCTGGATTGTTGCAACAAAGTTGAGCCTGTAGGACAATGGTTGATGTGGACAATGATGTAGGACAATGATGATGGTGACGGTCACTATCTTCATGTCACCGTGACACCATCGCTGCTGCTCTTAGTGGTGCCTTTGCAAGGTTGCAGCAGTGCTTACCCTCTCTGCACTGCACCAAACATGTTACTCACTCAATCTGATTATTTCCCCAAAACAAATGTGTCCAAGGAGATACTGTTAGTCATACTTAACCGATGGGGACACTGAGGCTCAGAGGGGAAAATGACTTCAGAGTCACACCCCTGGTAAGCTGCTGAAGCAAGATTTAAAACTAGGTGTGCCTGAGACGGGAGCCCACGCTCTTAATCACTGCCCTGCGCGCTCCCGCGCGTTTATCTTGCACACGCTGGAATTTTATTGCAGATTTATTTGGGGGATAAACGTGATAAATTACAATACTTGAGATCTGCTGAAACATTTGTTCCAGTGTTTTAACTGAAGCTCTCAGGAAGCGTTTTCCATCTTGTTTTGGAACAGACTCCCAGACTCTGAGTTAAAAATGGTCGTCTTCCTTCTGAACGCCACTCCATCACGGGCGAGGCAGTCAAGGTTTCCTGTAGCCAGATCTGAAAGATAAAGTTCTAATGAATTCTCTTAAGAGAGCGTTGGAAATTTGTCCTTTCGAGCTCTGCATATGTCACAGAATTCAGCATACTTAATTGGAATTAGAAAGCTGGATAGAGTACAAAGTAGATGGCATTTACAATGGCTGGGTTATATATCTGCCATTTTATTGAAGCGGAATTCAAAAGCTATCATGGCAGATTATCTTTCTTTTCGGTCTTTCTCATTCTTACAGCTACATTTCTTAGAGACAGTCTTTTTAAAAGCACTGTACATTTTGTTTCATTCTGCCCTGAGCCCTAGTTGCAAGTACCACATGGTATCTCTTCGTGTGATAATCTGTAGGTCTTCCCCTCGGTTGATCTCTCCCTCTGAATTTCTGAACACAAAGCCCTTCACATTGCAGTTTTTGCTTATTTGTGTTTTGTTTCATTCTACCCTTGTAATCTTCATATACCTTGACATTTGTTTATTATTCTTCGGACCTCTGGTTTCTGTTACTTTTTATACCCTTTTGTTGTTTTTTCCTCATACATAAAATTACACCAGGGCAGGCGCAATGGCTCATGCCCATAACCCCAGCACTTTGGGATAAAGACATGAAATAAATAGATGCTGCTCCAGCCTCTCTTGGCAATTCAATATATGTGCTGGGACAACCAATAAAAAAAAATCAGTTGAGCGCATATCTTCATATATGCTTGCCTCCGGAATTCCACTAAAATAATAAGTAGAGAATTTTTTAAAAGAATATGCCCTCAAAGACAAAGAGAATGGTTGAAGAGACAGAAGCTGGCCGGGCGCGGTGGCTTATGCCTGTAATCCCAACACTGTGGGAGGCCGAGGCAGGCGGATCGCGAGGTCAAGAGATCGAGACCATCCTGACTAATATGGTGAAACCCCGTCTCTACTAAAAAATACAAAAAATTAGCCGGGGGCGGTGGCGGACGCTTGTAGTCCCAGCTACTCGGGAGGCTGAGGCAGAATCGTTTAACCCCGGGAGGCGGAGCTGCAGTGAGCCGAGATCGCGCCACTGCACTCCAGCCTGGGCGACAGAGCGAGACTCCATCAAAAACAAACAAACACACAAAAAACTACACCATCCCCCTGATCACTTGTGGCTCCGTTTTCACGGTGAATTGCACGTTCTGAACAGTCCAGAGTTATTTGAAGACGCCTGGGCTCTGAGCCCCAGGAGGGCAGGGACCATGATATGCTCAGCATTGAGTGCTCAGTGCCTGACCTCAACTCCGATCTCAGAAACAGGGTTTACATATGAAACAATGTCATTTTCATGGTAACTCATCCTCACAAAGTGCTTTAGGGAATTACAAAAGAGGGATTCTAAAATTGGTTTTGAAAAATTGGAGTATTATTGGAAGAAATGTTTAGTCTTTAGCCAAACTACCTTAAAAATGATGTCATTTGCTTTAGATGTAGAAGTTTTGGCTAAGTAGTTTTTGAGCAGCAAGCTGTTTGAAGCAACCTGTTTAAAAACATTTATCTGACTTATGTAATTTGAGTATGAGAAAGGCTTTCTTTTAAATGTTATTTTTAAGTCTAAAATGCATTGAATATATAGCAAAGTACAGAAAATAATATATCAGGCGTTCACATATTTACAGGATTTAACAGATATTAGCATATTTCCTTCAAATTGGTATTTTTTTAAAAGAAATACAATGTTTTGTGTAGCTATAGCTCCATCTAATTCTTTTATTTTCAGAGGATGCCAGTGTTTTGAAGCTGAAAAGGATATCCTCTTTTATATTTTATACTTTAGTTTTTGTATGTTATATATGGGGTATTGTACTATTTTGTCTGAAAATTTTATAAAAATAGCATCATACTCTTTATTACAACTTAATTTTTCACTCAGTATTCTGAGTATTTAACCATGTTGATGTATGTGAATATAGTTCATTTATTTTAATTTTGTATATATTTCATTTCGCAAATAAACCAGTTTATCCACTTTATTTTCAGTTTTTCAATGTTACAAATAATGCTGTAGTGAAAATCTTGTGTATTTTATGGATTTACTTACTCATTTATTTATTAATGTTCGCATCCACTAAGGTACTTTTGCTTGGGCCCCAAATATGTATATATTTAACTTTACAAGATTCCTCTTGTTTTATTCATATTTTTCCTTTCTCTACTTTTTAAGTTATTTTTCATTTAATTTACTCTAGGAATTCTGTTAACATTTTTAATTGGTTAGCTTGAATTAGCAAATTTAAATTTAATCAGTATATCTTCCATCTTTCTGAACAGTAAAAAGACTTTAGAAAACTTTCATTCCATGTACTTTTCTTCATCTTAAAATGTCATTCCTTGATATTTTAGTTCTATTCTTCTTTTCAACTTTCAAAAGTAATCACCATTGTTATTGTTTTAGTCACTGGAGTTTCAAAAATATTTATTCACGTGCATACCAATTTTCTTAGCTCAATTTTTATGGAATACTACTCCTTTATTCTGCATTTCTTTAATTCTGGAGAACATTAGGCAGTAAAATCTCCCATTTTTTGTGAAAAAAATTTTAACCCCACACTTGAATAATAGTTTTACTAAATTTAAAATCTAGTTTCTCTCCAAGCTTTGAATATATGATTCTATTATCTTTAAATTTATGTTGTTTCTGTTGACAAGTTTGCTGTTACTCTATTTTTTATGGCATTGATGGTAAATTATTTTATATCAGGTTATTTCAAATATTTTCTCTTTTACACTTTCAAGATTTATTTATTTTTTATTCTGCTCAGGACCAATTATGATTTTTCAGTTAGATGATTCGTATTTTCATCAATTCTGGAAAATTTTCAGCATTATATCTTTGAATTTTCTTCTCAAACATTTTTATTACTGCCTCCTTATAAACATTTGTTAGCCAGATTTTGGACTTTTTATTCTATCTTTCGTGTCCCTTAACGCATCTTCAATATTTTCTCTATTTTTTTCCTTCTGTCCTGGGTCTTGGGTAATTACTTCAGGTTTATCTTTCAGTTCTAAAACTATTCCTTCAGCTGTATCTAATCTGTTGTTTAATTTATCTACTGAATTGCCAATTCTTTACATTTTTCTGGTGGGAATTTAAGTTGATATGATTTCCCTGCCAGGCAATGTTGTAATATATAGTGAAAAACCTCAACAGTTTTCAACTCTTTAAATTATACAAATAATATTTTTAGAAATTATTCTAAATAACTTATTGTATAATTTACTCATGTGTTATTACAACAGCAGTATTTATTTCAGTATTCTTTACTGCATAAAATGGAAATGACTATAAGTAAGGGAATGGTTAATAAGTTATTCATTATCCATAAGATAAATACCATTCAGACAATGTGACAAAGGATATGGGAAATATTGAATATATTTTAAATAAGAAAAAGCATGTTCTTAAGAAATATGCATAACATAAACAAAATTTTTTGTGTGAAATAAAGGCAATGTATTACCAAAGAAAAAATACCACTAGAATTCAAATCAGCATGCTAACTCTGTTCATTTCTGTTAGACAGAATTAAGAATGATGTTTATATTGTCTTTTTTTAACATAATTATTCCATTTTTCTACACTGCCTAAGATTTTTTGTTATAGAAAAACAAATCTATTTTTATAATATTCATCTTTTGACAAGGCACAAAATAAGTTTTAAACAAAGATAAAATCAAAGATCGAAAATTTAAGAAGCTAATGTAGTAATGAAAACACTATGTGGCGATTTTAGTGGAAGCAAGGTACTTAATTCTAAATAATGAAAATAAGACTAAGTGTAAGTTAGACTTAGTAACTGATTGGGTACGTGGAGAAGTACAAACTAAGAGATTCCAAAGTTTTCTGACTGAGAGAACAATGACACTAGAAACTGAGAACTATAGAATTGTATTTCCAGACATATAAAACTTTGAACCAGACCCAGAGGATACCTTACCCCTTAAGGGGCTGCCCTCCTATGAAAATCTGTTTCCTTTCTGATACCACTCTTTGGTGGTTAAAAACAAAAAACAAACCATTTATTCGTTAATTCAGCAAAAGTGTATTCAGTAACCACAATGTAATACATACTATATTAGATTCTAGGAATTATAGTTAGGAATAAACATTCTAGGATTACTAATAAAATGATCATCTGTCCACAGGACGTTTGACTCTTCTATTTCCAATCTCCTTCTTCCAGTTTCTTCAAAGTACTTTCAAAACCAACTTCTTAGGGAAGCCTTTCCCTATCACCAATAACCCCACATTAAATTCTGTTTCTGATGCCAGGTATAATCAATTGTTAGCTGCTGCCTGAAACTGTGCGATGATGGTATTAGACTCAATGAGAAATGATGCTATATGTGATTAGTGATGCCTGGCAAGGCTCTGGAGAGAGAAGTGTCAGGAATTATACTAACTATGGTGCATGTCATCTCATTGCCTTCAGCCAACCATATAGCTCCAGACTGCTTTTACTAATGCACTACACTTTTTAAAGCGTGACCTAAAAATATTATATTTCGCACTCACAGAGTACCCATATTAACAGTAATAAAGACATAATACAAGCTGACTGAGAAGTACTTCATTTGTACTTTATTTTCTGATGAATTTAAGAACCAAAACCTCTTAAGAGCTATTGTGCATAGTATTTTGCCTTTTCCTCTGTGAGAATAAAAAAGGATAATGGATAAAAATCTATACATCATAAAAATGTTCTTCCAATCTGTCAGGTTGTTATGTTTGGTAGTTGATACCGAAGGCTTTGATACAGGAGTCCTGGGCATGACCCTAGATTATTCTTTCATTTGTCTCCAGCCTCCTGGGCTTGACCTGATTCCAAGAGGAATAGTGTCACTATTAGAGGCTTTCCAGCCTCCTTCCGGGGAGAAGGTTGCTATTGATTGAGGGTGCCTCCTGGCTGAAACTCTTAGATAAAATAGCTCTTCTGCATACACACAGAAGTAAGTGCAGGAGCATGTGTGTGCATGCATATGTGTAGGAAAGAGAAGTTCTGAGATTTTTCTAGGAAATTTTCATAGCTAATAAAACTGTTGTTTTGCTATTGTACTATAGTTACATCAGATGTAACTATCATGAAAAAAATGGAACCTCCTTGTGCTGGCTTTGCAACTTCATGGAAATCTATAATTATTTCTAAATAAAAGTTAATTAATAATAAATAACTACTTTTAAAATGTTCTCACATTCAAACCTCTTTCATTCATTTAAATCATTTATTTTGTGCATGACCAAATAAGAAACGTTTATGAAACAATGGAACAAAAGTATGTTCTCTCAAGAGAAGAAAACCAGTTTGCAATAACCTACTACAATAAGATCCTCCCAATACAGGCAGAGAAAAATGCATTCCCATATTCTATTTCTATGCTAAAAAAAAAAATGTTTCAAGGGAAGGGTCAGATATTTCAACTATTATTTTCATTTTTAATTAACTGTAAAACCTGAAAACAAATACTACCTCTAATGTAAAAATTATGTGCCCATTCTTTTTTTTTCTAAAAAAAGAAAAAGTTCTTGAACTAGATGGAAAGTTCTAATGATACACCATTTTTTCTTTTTTCAGATTTGAAGAACTTAATACAGCCTGTGCTAGCTACTTTACTTAGAAAATATTTTATTTGTCTCTCCACTTCAACATGTCTCAAAAAAATCTCTTAAAAGTTAAGAAAGTGCTAGTTTATTTCAAAATGTATGTATTTTTTAAAATTTCCATAGGTCTCAGGATTTTTAATTTCCCATTAGGACTAAAAGTCACAGTTCTCAACTTTCTTTTTGAAGGCACAGGAATTAGGAGTTCTCATGAGATACATTGATTTCTTCCTCTCTGTTATTCAGCACATCTCAGACATGAGGAAGGGAGTCCAGCTTCTCTTGGAAAGTTACTCTGGTGAGGATGAACCCTGCTGGCAGTTGAGGGTCAGGAGGATCAAAAGTTAATGGGGGCCACACTAGGGAGCTTGTGGGTTACCTGGACTGATCAGAGGGTCAGCAGTGAGGGCCTGGCCCCAAGCAGAGGCAGCAACAGGAAGCAAGGTTGAGACGTAGTGAATGTGGGTTGAATCACTAAACCAGAGGCAAGAAGGGCAGAGACAGAGGAGGTGAGAGGATTCAAGAATCCACTTCAAGGAATGGAGGGCAAGAGAAGCATCAGGAGGGGGCTGTGCTCAAAGATCTTGAATATTTAACTGTGCACCCAGCCTGCCCTTCTCTGTTCTGACCACAGGGCCTTCTCACCTTACACAGCACGCTAGTTTTTAACTTTGAAAACAGCACACATAAAGATTGAGCAATATTAATAATTAATAAAAACTTAAAATTTGACATTTGTCTCAATAAAATTAATATTTTTTCCAAATATGTTTAGCGGGAAGTGTTATGTATTAAAATACTGATGAACGTGGTCTTTCCGCTACAACTTAACAGGGTAATGAGAATAGCAAGTATACCAACGCACCCAGTGGTGTGCTTTCATCAGCCAGTGTAGAATTCAGCTAACATCTCCCAAAATTAACCAGGCACGGTGGTGCACACCTGTAATCCCAGCTTGAGGAGACTGAGGTGCTAGAATCACTTGCATCAGGGAGGCAGAGGTTTCAGTGAGCCGAGATCATGCCGCTGCACCCCAGCCTGGGCGACAGAGTGAGACTCCATCTCAAAAAAAGAAAACTAATTCTTGAGCAATGCTGAGAACTCGCTTTTCTATGATATTTCTGATACTTTCTGTAGTTATTACTCTAGCAGTACTTGAGATAGCCTTCGTGAAAATGTATTTGCTAATTTACGTTTCCAGCGCAAAACAAATCCATGGAAAAGAAGTGTGCCTCGATAAAATGTGGGTGAGTGCTATAGACTCAATGTGTCCGCACTAAATTCATATATGGAAATATCTACCTCCAATATGATTGTATTAGGAGGTGAGGCCTTTGGTGGATGATTAAGTCATTCATGAGAGTGGAGCCCTCGTGAAAGGGATTAGTGCCCTTATAAAAGAGACCAGGATCAGGCGTCGGTGGCTCATGCCTATAATGCCAGCACTTTGGGAGACCAAGGCGGGTGGATCACTTGAGGCCAGGAATTTGAGACCAGCCTGAGCAACACGGTGAAACCCCATCTCTACTAAAAACACAAAAATTAGCTGGGCATGGTGGCGTGCGCCTGTAGTCCCAGCTACTAGGGTGGCTAAGGTGGGAGGATGGCTTGAGCCCAGGAGGCGGAGGTTGCGGTGCGCCAGATCACCCGATAGTGCTCCAGCCTGGGTAACGGAGCAAGACCCTGTCTAGAAAATAAAAAATAAATAAATAAATAAATAAACAAAAATTGTAAAAATAAAATAAAACAGACCACATAGAGCTCCCTCATCATTTCCACCATGTGAGGAGACAGAGAGACGATAGCCATCTGTGAACCAAGAAGGCTAGTACCTGACGTGAAATCTGCTGGCACCTCAATCTTGCATTCCCCAGTCTCCGGAACTGTGAGCAATGCATTTCTGTTGTCTACCTGCCACCTAGTCTGTGGTATTCTGCTACAGCTGCTCAAACAGGCTAAGACAGAGAGCAAGGGGAAGGAGGAAACCAAATCAGAGCAAAGAACCTCTGATCATACTCTTTGGAACTTCCTAACATCGGGATATTCCCACCTCTGGGAGTAAAGGCCTTAGCTAACTAAATTGACCCATATTCTACTATGCTAAGAGGACATTCTACTTACCCAGAATTGGTCTTTTCCAACAGGGTAGGGCAGTGGGATGTATCAAGTCAAAGATTTTTAACAAGTTTGTAACCTGCAGGACCCACAAGAACCACAGATTCTTTAATTCACCTTAGGCTTCTTAGTTTCAAAAGTACAGGAGTGCACATCGGTTCACGTTTATTAAAGCAGTGCTTCTTGTCTACAAGAAAGAAAAAAAGAGAGGCTTAAAAATAGGCATAACTAGGACAAGTTACTCAGTGAAAACTGCTTTTAAATTGAAAAAAAAAAAAAAAAAGCCTAAGCAAAATTTCCCTCAGGGATGTGCCTGTCTCTGCTCTTTGTGGCACCTATAACCTTACTGAGAATTGGCTCTCTATTACAGTGGCAGTCTTAAACTTAGGAACAAATTGAGTCCTAAATGTTTCTTCAATAAATTTTTATTAAAGTAATGTTATAATTGATGCTAACTTCTGACATTAATGCATAAATTTTATTATTTCATAATGTAGTAGAAGGACTGTCAAACTCAACCAGTTTAAACATTTTGTAATGGAGTGGCCCAGCTAAGACCAAAGTTTATAGTTCTTTTTTTTTTGTTGTTCCTTTATCCATTCATCCCTTCATACATTCAATATTTATTAGATGAAACTGACATAGTTCCTTTTAAAGGGATGTGTGGCATAAAGAAAGAGAAAAGGCATGCCATTGAAAATAGGGTGTGGCAGCACAATCTAGCCTAAGAGATATTCCTTAGCAGCAAATCTCAGTAGTGCCAGATGATTTTCCATCAATAAATCCAATATTAAAAAGAAAGAAAAAGAAAGAAAGAAAGAAAGAAAGAAAGAAAATAGGGTATGAATAAGGAAGCTGGCACAGAGAAGTTAAGTAAGTTACCCAATGACACACAGCTAGTGAGGTAGTATGGTATAAGGATTCCAACCCAAACAAAGAGATTCCAGAGTTCCCGTTCTTAATCGTTATGTATCTATGCACTTTGACTTGATATAACTCTGTGCACCATTAGGTATTTGTGTCTCTTGTTAATTTGCTTCCACACCACCTAAAACATTTTAGTTTTCTTGTTAAACCTAATCCACATAATCCATCCACTAATACAGCGCCACTAACTAAAACTGACACATTAATTGCTTTTTTACAGATGGTATGATTTTTAAACAGTTGATGTAGTGAAGAGTGTATGGGTCTCTAATTGAGTAGAAAAGTCTAAACTAAGCTGCAGGACCACACAGGAAACAGTGAAGCATTCAGAAAGAGCAGATTTAGCGACTTTTGTGCTACAGTGTGGAAGTAGGATAAAAATGTCCTTGTCTGAGGCAGTAAAGTAAAACAAAACTCTCCCAACAGAGGACACAGCTTGTGTAAGTGTAAGACGTTCTTAGACCCCAACGTCTAGCTTCATGAATACAGAAATGAACCACCCAGAAGAACTACAGGGACCAAGAGAAACCAGTGTCGGAACATGGCAAGGAGAACATTGATGGAGAATATCATGCCAAGATTATTAATGAATATGTCATGTGAGCCAGGAATTACACTTTGCTGAACTCAAGATATAGTGTATCCATTTTTCACCTCAATCCAGCACCCTGCCATTCTGTTATAGAAGGAGATTAAATCAGTCTAGATCTGTTTGTAACAATGCCAGTGACCTGTTCTGTAGATGTCTTCAAATTGATTTCTGAATGACTTATTACAGTATCTGTTCAGTCTAGAAATTATTAGCCAGTAATTATTTGGGTTCTCTTTCCCTAGCTTTAAGAAAAAAGAAAGAAACATTATAATATCTCCTTGGCATAAGGCATCAAACTAAGAATTCTTAAAAATGGCAGCTATTAGTCTTGTGATGACATCCAACAATCCTTAGAGTTCCTTGATGGCAAGTCATCAGGGACTGTAGATAGGACAGATTGTGCTTATCTAAATAATACACCATCTGTTCTTATCAAAGCTGACATGGTTTCCTGCCTCTTCCACCTATAAGCTCTCATTTCTGTTCAATAACATCTTATTCAGAACTATCAAAGCTCTTCATTAAGATCATCGTTAAGATCAACGATACCTATAGTGCTTCAGCAGTCCTTTCTTGAAGAAATTTCATGATTCCAATTGTTCAACATGAAAACATCAAAGAATGAAATCTTGCATTTGGTTATACTCTAGGAAGCAAATAAGGGAGGAGGAGAGCAAGCAACAAATTAAATAGGAAATGCAGTATTAAAGGTGACTTGATCTTTTTCTCAGAAAAGGAGAGGCACACAAAGGAGTAATTTTGAAACACACAAAAAAATGTAAGACCCACTGATGAGTAATACAGAAGGAGGTCTTCTTTATTCCAATTATCTGAGCAATAATCTAACAGCCAGAAACTGCGTCTCCTGTTCATCACTGACGTTGCCACTGAATAGAGTGTCTTATAAAACCAAAAACTAGGAGTGCTATCAACATTACAAAGAAGGCCATTTTTGTCTTTAACACTAAAACATCACCTGTCTTTAAAGCACCCCCAACTTTACCCTTTCCCTGCATACCCCAGTTATCCTTTCCCTTACACTTTTCTCTTTCAAATGACCTTCTCCTCACTCTTGGAGACTCCGTTTGCCAATACAGTATGAATGGGTAATGTATTGGTTTACCTTCATATATCTGTAAGTTGTTAGGTTTACACCATACCTTAAGTCAGAGAAATGAATGCAGTTAACATTTGCAAAAGCTTAATATGGGATAGTCTTTTTAAAGTACATATATACATTGATGGGTATTTGGGTTGTTTCTAAGTCTTTGCTATTGTAAATATTGCTGCAATAAACATAGACTGGATAAAGCAAATGTGGCACATATACACCATGGAATACTGTCCAGACAAAAAAAGAATGCATTCATGTTCTTTGCAGGGACGTGGATGAAGCTGGAATCCATCATTCTCAGCAAACTAACACAGGAACAGAAAACCAAACACTGCATGTTCTCACTCATAAGTCAGAGTTGAACAATGAGGACACATGGACACAGGGAGGGGAACATCACACACCAGGGCCTGTCGGGGAGTGGGGGTCAAGGGAAAGGAGAGCATTAGGACAAATACCTAATGTATATGGGCTTAAAACCTAGATGATGGGTGCAGCAAACCACCATGGCACGTGTATACCTGCGTAACAAACCTGTACGTTCTGCACATGTATCCCAGAAGTTAAAGTAAAAAAATAAAAATAAAAATAAAGTACATATATACATCAACCCATTTAATTCCCTCAATAACCCTATGTTATAGATGCAATTGATGGCCCTATATCATAGATAAGAAAACTGATGCCCAGAAAAATTAAGTAACATGCCCAAACTAGTCACATAGTTCGTCCTCAGTTGGTCCCCCCAAATTCCTGTGCTGAAAATTCTGTAATATATTGCCTTAAGAAAGTTTCTAGAAAAGGTTTTCTATTTGATGTTTTGATCCTTCTAATCTTTAAAAAATTTTACCTCAGTAATTCTTTTCATGTCTGGTTTTTATTTCATGTAGAATTTCTAGCAGAATTTCTCAAAAATATGGTTGGGTTATATTCAAATAATATTTCTCCTCTTTACTCTCTCCCATTTGTCTTACTTGTGCCTCGTGCACACACCCATCATCTTCTTTGGTTCTCATCCCTGGCTGGGGCAATCGTGGCCTGTAAACCCATGGGGAAAAGTGTAGATTTGCTCATGATCTCCAAATAAGTGTTTCTTTTTGATGTGATGAAGTGCACCATCATCTGTCTTCTCCACCGATGTGCTCATAGAGCAGACTCAGCTAGCATAATTACCCATAAATGGTTATCATAGCGTAAATAAAGAAATCAGGTTCTTAGGTTTAAAAGGCCTTGCCTGTTTGTCGTGTCATAGTTAGATTTTCCTCTTGATAAAGGGAATCTTAACATATGACATTTATATAAGAATAATCAGGTAAACACTTCCATCTTGTTTTATCCATCTGGTTTTATTACATTTTATTTTAATGTAAATCCCACATTTACATTAATGCCTTTGACAAGGAGTAGCATAATCTTAATTTTCATATGTGCTCTCTGGTTTCAGCAAGTATAGGATTAAGAGCTAGCTGGAAGATTCCTGTGAAAAAGACCTTACCCTCTAATAGTTATTTAGAAACACAGTTTATGAAGAAAAGTGGGATAAATGAACATTCGTTTCTTGTAGGTGTTCATTTTCAGCGTAAAGAGTTGGTACTCCATTTGCTTCTCATTGGTGTACAATTAAGTTGTGTGTGTGGTTTTAAAATTTTTGTTTTCACCAGGCAACCTACAGAATGGGAGAAAATTTTTGCAATCTACTCATCTGACAAAGGACTAATATCCAGAACCTACAAAGAACTCAAACAAATTTACAAGAAAAAAACAAACAACCCCATCAAAAAGTGGGGAAAGGATATGAACAGACATTTCTCAAAAGAAGACATGCATACAGCCAACAGACACATGAAAAAATGCTCATCATCACTGGCCATCAGAGAAATGCAAATCAAAACCGCAATGAGATACCATCTCACACCAGTTAGAACGGCAATCATTCAAAAGTCAGGAAACAACAGGTGCTGGAGAGGATGTGGAGAAATAGGAACACTTTTACACTGTTGGTGGGATTGTAAAGTAGTTCAACCATTATGGAAAACAGTATGGCGATTCCTCAAGGATCTAGAACTAGAAGTACCATATGACTCAGCCATCCCATTACTGGGTATATACCCAAAGGATTATAAATCATGCTGCTATAAAGACACATGCACATGCATGTTCATTGCAGCACTATTCACAATAGCAAAGACTTGGAATCAACCCAAATGTTGATCAGTGACAGACTGGATTAAGAAAATGTGGCACGTATACACCATGGAATACTAAGCAGCCATAAAAAAGGATGAGTTTGTGTCCTTTGTAGGGACATGGATGCAGCTGGAAACCATCATTCTCAGCAAACTATCGCAAGAACAGAAAACCAAACACGGCATGTTCTCACTCACAGGTGGGAACTGGACAGTGAGATCACTTGGACCCAGGAAGGGGAACACCACACACCGCGGCCTATTACGTGGAGGGGGGAGCATTGGGAGTTATACCTGATGTAAATGACGAGTTGATGGGTGCTGACGTGTTGATGGGTGCAGCACACCAACATGGCACAAGTATACATATGTAACAAACCTGCACGTTATGCACATGTACCCTAGAACTTAAAGTATAATAAAAAAAAAAGAAAGAAAATGTAAAATTTTTGTTTTCACTCTCTTTTGCTTTATGAACTCACAGGTTTGGGTAGTGATTGTGTTACAATTGTATACATAATTCTTATTGATGCCCAAACTATTCCATTTTTGACCAATGAGAGGCCCACCCAAGATTTCTTTTCCACATAGCCCATCACTAACTATAAGTCTTCTTGCTTTGGATACAATAAGAGGTCCTAGTCTCATCTTGTATTTTAACTGGCCAAATCTGGTGGAATTAGCCATTCTTCTTAGGAGTCTTGGTTCTTTTAGTAGAAAATGATATTTAGAATTCAAAATCTTTGCCCTTAGTATGTTCATTACCTTAAGGCTGTCATTTCTTCTAGGCTTCTTCAATGGACAAAGCCAGGATATAAGTACTTTTGAAAAGAAAATAAATTATGAGGTTTTTAAATTAACATTTTCATTTCTAAGTAAATATTATAAAAATTTACTTCTTTTGGAGTTATAGATCTCTTTTCTCTTATGTTGAAAATTTTTATTCCTAATAACATTAGTATAATATCTTATTTATATTATAATATAGATAATTAGATTAAAATAATATTACAACTATTGTCATCAGCAATTATACTTCTAAATAAAGCCTAAGATTTTCTTGTATCTACATGTGTCCTTAAAATACATACTAATAGAGATATACAGACAAAATTCTGTGCTCTAAAGTGGCTTGGAATAATTATTTTTTGTGTTATTATAACATTATAATTATGTCTAATTATGCTAATTTATTTGAAATTTTTATCAATTTTCAGAGATTGCTTTTTTTCTTGTGAATTTAATTTTTTAACAGACTAAACTACATAATATAAAAATCCTGCTTCTTGCCAGTTTAGCAAAATTGGGACTGGATTTACTTTCTTCCTGAAACAACTAAAAAACTGGACAAAAATACATAAATCAATGCTTTTTAAGACATTGGATGTCAGGTATTAAAGGGACATTGATCCTTGAGAGACAGAAAAGAAATGAGATGAGCTTATGATTGCCCAAGCTTACCACCTTATGAGAAGAAACCTAAGCAGGGTGTGACCAACTCCCAAGCTGATGAAAAATAGCCATGAACCTGGGAAGACCAATGTGATTTGAAACTGCAGTGAAGACTATGTAAGAGGAGAGAGCTGTACAAACAGAATCCTGGATACCTACAGAGGTTCCTCCTCCAAGTATTCAACACATCAATGCATGAGTGTGAAAACACTATGCAAGACACGAAAAAGAGCATCCCAAACCATTAGAGGTAACAATGCCTGGTGTACACACACAGGGCCTGTTCCCACCAGCCAGACTACAGAACCTCATAATTCACAGGCGTTAGAGTATCCTAGGGTCTTGCCTTAATAGTCGGGGATAATTAGTTCAAAACTAAACACCGATCTGGCCCTATCTAATAATCTTAAAAGCAAGACCTAAAAGGATCAAACTGTTTCCAAGTAATTTAACTGTATCCCAGAATAAAACTCAAGAATATTGATAAGAATACAAAGATGTCAAACTTCCAAAAAGGTAAAAATATCAATCTCTGGCATCTAATAAAAAGTTACCAGGCATGCAAAGAAGTAGGAAAATATAATCTCTGTCAGAGAAAATGCAATCAAAACTGTTACAGAAATGACAAAGATATTAAAATTAGCAGTTAATGACTTTTAAAAAGATATTTTAACTGTTTTCCACTGTCGGTTTAAAAAGTTAGTGGAAGATATAAAAAGGATCCAGATTGAACTACTAGGAATAAAGATTACAAGCTTTGATAAAATATACTGGATGGGATTAATACCAAATTAAACTTTGCAGAAGAAAAGATTAGTGAGTCACATTTATTGATTTGCATATTTTGAACTAGCCTTGCATCCCAGAAATGATCATCATGTCATTTCTCCTCCTTGATCATCGTGTATTAACTTTTTGATACGCTTTGGGATTCAGTTTGTTAGTATTTTTTGAGAATTTTTGCATCTATGCTTATCAGGAATACTGGCCGGATTTTTTTTTTTTTTCTTTTTGGTATGTCTCCACCAGATTTTGGTATCAGACAGATTCTGGTGGGCATAGAATAAATTAGGGAGGAGACCTTCTTCCCCAGTTTTTTGGGAATCATTTCAATGTGATTGGTACCATATTTTCTTTGTACATCTAGTAAAATTTGGCTCTGAACCCATCAGGCCCAGGGCTTTTATTGGTTGGTAGGTTACTTTTTTCTGATTCAATTTTGGAACTATTTGTTGGTTTGTTTGGGTTTTCATGTTCTTTCTGGTTTAATCTGGGGAGACTGTGTGTTCCCAGGAATTTACGCATTTTCTCTATATTTTCTAATTTGTGTGCATAGAATTGTTCATTGTAGTCTCTGAGGATCTTTTGTGCTTCTGTTGGATTGTTTCTAATGTCTTCTTTGTCATTTCTGGTTGAACTTATTTGGATCTTCTCTTTTTTCACTGTTAATCTGGCTAGCAATCTATTAATCTTGCTTATTCTTTTGAAGAACCAATTATTGGTAGTATAACACAATGAAAAGCAAAACCATGTGATCGCCTCAATACATACAGAAAAAGCTTTCAATAAAATGCAACATGCTTTCATGATAAAAGTCTTCAGCAGACTAGACATCAAAGAAACACACCTCAAAATAACAAGAGTCATCTATGGCAGACCCATAGCCAACATTACACTAAAGGGGCAAAAGCTGTAACTATTCCTCTTGACAATAGTAACAAGGCAAGGATGCCTACTATCACCACTCCTATTCAACATAGCACTGGAAGTCCTAGCCAGAGCAATCAGGCAACAGAAAGAGATTAAAGCCATTCAAATAGGAAGAGAGGAAGTCAAAATCTCTTTCTTGGCTAACAATACAATTATATACCTAGAAAACCAAAAAAACTCTGCCAAAAGGCTCCTAGAACTGATAAACAACTTTAGTGAAGTTTCGGGATACAAAATCAATGTACAGAATTCAGTAGCATTTCTATACACCAATAACATTCAAGCTGAGACTCAAATCAAGAACACAGCTCCATTGACAATAGCCACCAAAAAATTAAAGTGTCTAGGAATACAGTTAACCAAGGAGATAAAAGATTGCTACAAGGAGAACTACAAAATGCTGCTGAAAAAAAATCAGAGATGACACAAATAAATGGAAAAACATTCCATGATAACAGATTGGAAGAATCAATATTGTTAAAATGGCCATACTGCCCAAATCAATTTATAGATTCAATGGTATTTCTATCAAATGACCAACATCATTTTTCACAGAATTAGAAAAAACTATTCTAAAATTAATATGGAGGCAAAACAGCCCAGATAGCCAAAGCAATTCTGAATAAAAGAACAAAGCTGGAGGCATCACACTACCTGAATCCAAACTATACTATAAGGCCACAAGAAGCAAAACAGCACGATAGTGGTACAAAAGCAGACATATAGACCAACAGAACAGAACCAAGAAACTGGAAATAAAGCTACACACCCACAACCATCTGATTTTCAACAAAGCTGACAAAAACAAGCAATGGGAAAAAGACTCCTTATTCAACAAATGGTGCTGAGATAGCTGGCTAACCATTGCAGAAGAATGAAACTGGACCCCTACTTTTCACCATATACAAAAATTAATTCAATATTTAATTCATCCAGGAAATACCTTTCTTGACATCATTCCTGGCAAGGAATGTTTGGCTAAGCTCCCAAAAGCAATTTCAGTGAGAATAGAAATTGACAAGTAGGGACTAATTAAACTAAAGAACTTCCATACAACAAAAGAAATTATTAACAGAGTAAACAGACAACGTAGAGAAAATACCACAAGCTACACATCTGACAAAAGTCTAATATCCAGAATCTATAAGAAATTTAAACAATGGAATGAGCAAAAAACTAATAACCTCATTAAAAAGTGAGAAGTGAACAGACACTTCTCAGAAGAAGATGCAGGCTGACACTGGGCACACTGCCTATGAGTTAGCCCTGCTCCACAAAGAACAATAGTAAAACAATGAAACAAAAATTAAAGCAGACATACAAGTGGCCAACAGACACATGAAAACATGTTCCGTATCACTAAATATCAGAAAAATGCAAATCAAAACCACAATGAGATACCATCTTACATCTATCAGAATGGCTATTATTGAAAAGCCAAATAATAACAGATGCTGTTGAGGCTATGGAGCAAAAGGAACACTTATATGCTGTAAGTGGGAATGTAAATCAGTTCAGCTACTATGGAAAGCAATTTGGAAATTTCTCAAAGAACTTAAAACAGAGCTAACATTTGACCAAGCAATCCCATTTCTGGGTATATGCTCAAAAGGAAATAAGTCATTCTACCAAAAGACACATACACTCATATGTTCATCACAGTACTATTCACAATAGCAAAGACTTGGAATCAATCTAGGTGCCCATCAATGGTGAATTGGATAAAGGAAATGTGATACATATACACCATGGAATACTACACAGCCATAAAAAGAATAAAATCGTGACTTTTGTAGCAACATGGATGCAGCTGGAGGCCATAGTCCCAAGTGAATTAATGCAGGAATTCAGAAAACCAAATATTGCATGTTCTCACTTGTAAATGGGAGCTAAACATTGGGTGCTCTTGGATAGAAAGATGGGAATAATAGCTACTGTGGACTACTAAAGGAGAGAGGGAAGGAGGGGGACACAGGTTGAAAAACTACCTACTGGGTACTAGGCTCACCAACTGGGTGATGATATTTGTACCCCAAACCTCAGCATCATGGAATATAACCATATAACAAAGCTGCACTTGTACTCCCTGTACCCAAAATAAAAGTTGAAAATTTTAAAAAATATTCGTGAACATGAAGGCACAGCAGTAGAAACTTTACAAAATGAAACACATAGACAAAAACATTTAAGTAAATACAAAGAGCATCAGTGAGCTTGTCACAATATTAAGCAGACTAATATACATGTAATTGTTTATCTCAAGGATAAAAAGGGAGATTCAGAAATAATAAAGAAATATAGACCAAAATATTTAGAAATTGATAACATTTACAAACTTGCAGATCTCATAAGCTCAACAAACCTCATACACAAGAATCACAAAGACAAGTGCAACAAGTACACTATAATAAAACTGTCAAAAACCAATGATAAGTGTAAAAATCTTTTAAAAAAAATAGCCAAAGAAAAAGAAGACACATTATATGCAGAGAAACAAAGAAAAGCAAGAGAGCAGCTTATCTGAAACAATGCAAACAAGAAGACAGTGGAGCAACATCTTTACAGTACTGGGGTGGAGTGGAAATGTCAACCCAGAATTTTATATCCAGCTGTATTATTCCATTTTCATGCTGCTAATAAAGATATACCTGAGGCTGGGTAATTAATGCAGGAAAGGATTTAATGAAACTCCAGTTCCATGTGGCTGGGGAGGCCTCACAATCATGGCAAGGAGGAGCAAGTCACATCTTACATGTATGGCAACAAGCAAAGAGAGAGCTTGTTCAGGGAAACTCCCCCTTATGATACCATCAAATCTCATGAGACTCATTCATTATTAGGAGAACAGCACGGGAAAGACCTGCCCACATGATTCTATTACCTCCTACCAGGTCTCTTCCACAACAAGTGGGAATTGAAGATGCGATTTGGGTGGGGACGCAGGCAAACCATATCCTTTTGCCCCTGGTGCCTCCCAAATCTCATGTCCTGAGACTGCAAAACCAATCATCCTTCCCGACAGTCCCCCAAAGTCTTAACTCATTTTCAGCATTAACTTAAACGTCCACAGTCCAAAGTATCATCTGAGACAAGGAAAGTCCCTTCCACTTTTGAGTCCGTAAAATCAAAAGCAAGTAAGTTACTTCCTAGATACAATGGTGGTACAGGCATTGGATAAATAGAGCCATTCCAAATGGGAAAAAAAGGCCAAAACCAAGGGACTACAGGCCCCATGCAAGTCCGAAATCCAGTGAGGAGGTCAAATCTTGAAGCTCTCAAAGCTCCTTTGGCTCCATGTCTCACAATCCAGTCACACTGATGCAAGAGGTGGGTTCCCGGGGTCTTGAGCAGCTCCACTCCTGTGGCTTTGCAGGGTACAGACTCCCTCCCAACTGCTTTCATGGGCTTCTCTGTTGGGTGTCTGGTATAATCTGTCAATGGATCTACCATTCTGGGGTCTGGAGGACAGTGACCCTTTTCTCACAGCTCCACTAGGTGATGACCCAGCAGGGACTCTGGGTGGAGGCTCGGATCCCACATTTCCCTTCTGCACTGCCCTAGCAAACTTCTGCCTGGACATTCAGGCATTTTCATACATCATCTGAAAACTAGGCAGATGTTCCCAAATCCCAATTCTTGACTTCTGTCTTTTTGTAGGCTCAACACCATGTGGAAGCTGCCAAGGTTTGGGGCTTGCACATTCTGAAGCCACAGCACAAGCTCTATGGTGGCCCCTTTCAGCCACGGCCAGAGTGGCTGCTATACAGGGCACCAAGTCCCTGGGCTGCACACAGCATAGGAACCCTGGGCCTGGCTCACAAAACCATTTTTCCTTTCTAGGCCTCCAGGCTTGTGATTGGAGGGGCTGCTGTGAAGACCTCTGACATGCCCTGGAGACATTTTCCACATTGTCTTGGAGATTAACATTAAGCACCTTGTTACTTATGCAAATTTCTGCAGCCAGCTTGAATTTCTCCTTAGAAAATGAGATTTTCTTTTCTATCACATTGTAAGTTGCAAATTTTCTGAACTTTTATGCTGTGCTTTCCTTATAAAACTGAATGCCTTTAACAGCACCCAAGTCATTTCTTGAATGCTTTGCTGCTTAGAAACTTCTTCCATTAGATACCCTAAATCATCTCTTTCAAGTTCAAAGTTCCACAAATCTCTAGGGCAGGGGCAAAATGCTACCAGTCTCCTTGCTAAAACATAACAAGAGTCACTTTTGCTCCAGTTCCTGACAAGTTCCTCATCTCCATCAGAGACCTCAGCCTAGACCTTATTGTTCATATCACTCTCAGCATTTTTGTCAAAGCTATTCAACAAGTCTCTAGGAAGCTCAAAACTTTCCCACATTTTCCTGCCTTCTTCTGAGTCCTCCAAACTGTTCCAGCCTCTGCCTGTTACCCAGTTCCAAAGTCGCTACCACATTTTCAGGTATCTTTTCAGCAACACCCAACCCCCAGTACCAATTTACTGTATTAGTCCATTTTCATGCTGCTGATAAAGACACACCTAAGAGTGAGCAATTTATACAGGAAAAAAAGTTTAATAGATTTACAGTTCCATGTGACTGGGGAGGCCTCACAATCATGGTGGAAGGCAAGGAGGAAAGGAACAGCAAGTCACGTCTTATATGTATGGCAGCAGGCAAAGAGAGAACTTGTGCAGGGAAACTCCCTTTAATAATGCCATCAGATTTCAAGAGACTTATTCACTATCTTGAGAACAGCATGGGAAAGACCTTCTCCATGACTCAGTTACCTCCCACTGGGTCCCTCCTACAACATGTGGGAATTGAAGATAAGATTTGGATGTGGACACAGCCAAACCATATCACTAGCTAAAATATTCTTAGAAAACCAAAGAGAAATAGATTTTTTTAGTTGGATGAATTTCAGAATTTGTCTTCAGCAGAACATGTTAAAATGAATTTCTCTGGGCAGAAAGAAATGGATACCAGATAGAAATATGAATCTACAGAAAGGAACAAATAACTCTGGAAATGGTAAATACATGGTTAATTAACTAATATTTTTATATTCATTTTATGTAAATAAAATAGCTTTTCAAAAGATAACTTACACCTTAATCAAAAGTAGCAATGTAATGTGGTATTTATAACATATGTAAAAGTGAAATTTATGGCAACAATAACATAAAGTCAGGAAGAAAATATTCGTATATTGTATATGTAACACAAGAGTTACATCCATGATACATAAAGATCCCTTGGAACTCACTACTGAGAAATTAAAACTCAATTTTAAAAAATGAGCAAAATATTCATATACGCACTTCACCAAGAAGAAATGCAGGCCACATAAGCACATGAAAACATTATCAATATCATTCATTATTTGAAAAATGCAATTTAGAGCCACAATGAGATAGCATTACACACCGATTTGAGTGACTATAATTAAGACTGCCCATCCAAGTATTGGCAGGATGTGGAGGAACTGGAATTCTCATACACTATTGTTAATGTAAAACAGTACAGTTACTTTGTAAAGTGTTTGTTAGTTTCTTTAAAAGTTCAACATGCACCTACCATGTGGTCCAGTGATTTCACTAATGTGTATTTACGAAAGAGAGATGAAAGCATATGTCCATACAAATGTACACATAAATATTCAGAGGAACTTGATTTGCAATAGCCAAAACCTGGAGAAAAAAATGTCCACCAGTCAGTGAATGGGTAAAGAAAGTGTGCAATGGAATACTACTCTGCAATAAAAGAATTAACTATTAATACGTGCAACAATATGGTGAATCTTGAAATGATTATGCTGAGTGAAAGTAGCTCAATATAAAAGGTTACATATAGTAGGATTCCATTTACTTGCAATTCCCAAAAATGCAAACTAATCTACAGTGACAGAAAGCAGACCAGAGGCAACCTGGAGACCACAGAGGGGTGGGTGAAGGAGGTAATGTTGGGGCAAGGGGAGGAGCTGAAGGGAGATATTACAAAGGGACAGGAGAAAACGCTGTGCATTGACTGACATGTCATTATCTTGATTATGGTGGTGGTTTCATGGGTGTGTAACTTAGTCAAAACTTGTCAAATCATGCTTTTAAATATGTGTTGTTTATTGCATGCTAATTCTACCCCACGCCTATTTTAAATATTTAAAAAGTTGTTTTTAGAGAAGTCTCATTTCTGTCCTAATCTCTTCTCCCCGTTCCCTGCCTCATCCTATAGGTAGTCATATGTATTAGATTTTTACATGCAATTCCAATGGGCCTTTGCACAAAAATAAGTGTGTGTATTTTCCCAATCTCACTCACCAAATACAATCATACACAAGCACACACTTTTCTGTGTTTCTTTTAACAATGTATCCTTGGAGATTCTACCACATTGGTACATAGTGATTTTTATCATTCATTTTTACATCTGCATAGAATTCCTTTGTGTGACTGTAGCTGAGCTTGTTGAACCAGTTCCCTATTGGTGGGCATTTGAATTGCTTCCTTTCTTTTGCTATTACAAATATACCAAAATTAATAACCTTATTCATGAATCACTTTGTATTTTTGACCGTTTCCCTTTGAGACTGATTGTGAGAAGTGGGACTGATGACAGACATAGGTAAATTTTTAAAGTATTAGTATTCTCAAACTTAACATTCTTGATTTCAACTATTTGGAGACAGCATCAAAAGGGTGGGATGATCATCTGTTATTTTGGTGAGGCTTAATTTTGAACAAAGTAAATGCTTAGGATTATGTGCAGAAGTAAGTCATTTGGGAGTAAATTAGTCTAGCCCACTGTCCTGCAGACACATATAAACAAAGTTTTATAGTTTGTTACTTGTTGTAGGATCCAAGAATAGCCCTCAAGTTCCCTGAATCCTGGACCCTCTAGGAGCAGTTGCAACTGTGAAATCAAGCTTTGATTAATGTTAGGAATATGCTGGATTTGTTACCAGCTAGGAACTTGGAAGTAAGAGGAACTTGCTTCTGAAACTGGAAGTTTGGCTCTGGATGGCCCGATCTTTGTAGCTGTTTCTGCCCAAATGGATTCTCATCTCATTTCCTTATATTAAAGGAATTTGTGTCTTTTTCATGGGTCTGTGGGTACTTTTGCTAGCACTGTGTAATAGTCAAAGAGTATAGGATATGAGAAAGGGTATCTGCATTTGAAACTGGCTCTGCCACTTCCTAATCGTATAATCGTGGGCACCTTGACTTCTGTTCTTCAGTTTCTTCTCTTTTCTGAAATGAGGGTATTCATAGTTTTGTTGTCACAAAACTCACAACATTGTTGTCAGAATTAAATGAAGCATATACAAAATGCTTACAATAATGGCAGGGAGACAGTGAGCACTCAATAAATGCATGCTAAGACATCCATAGTGACGATCACCTTGGGATATCTACCCATTGAGTATACATTATATGAATTAAAAGAACATTTTTCAGCATTGAAATTTGGGAGATTTTCTAAGCTGGCAAAGAGGCATATTTTATTAATACTAAGAGTCCTATGCACACAACATGTATATACTTTAAATTATGAAGGATACATAGTGAGTCTGATATTAGACACCAATTTTTCCTTTTGAGAAAACTGGGCTAGAGAAATACATAGTTCTCCCTCAAAGCGAATCCTCATCTATCTCTGAGCTATTCATCTTAAAATCTGTATTTCTCACTTTTGGGCCAGCCCTCATGGTTACTAAGCTTTGGTTTATTAAGTTCTTGCCTAAAACACATTTAAAAAAAAATGATTCTTTTTAATTGACACATGGTAATAAAACATAGGTTTTAAGTATGGGGTCTTTGTCCGTGATTTTCTCCAGAAAGTTCCCCCTACACACCCCATTCTGCCCTGAAAACATGGGCCGCAGGTGGCTGCTTCTCTTTTTCCAGGCAGAATCCTCTACACCTGCCCCGCATTCCCTTGGGGGCTGCATAGTCCTGGGTGAGCAGTGACCATCTCCCCTAACAGCAAAGTGAAGACCCCTGTACATGGCTTTAGGTAGAAAGAATAACTTCCTGCTTACAGTCTTTTCTGAAAATAAACTGTGCACTTGTGTAACACCATGATACTTCCTGTGTAACCCCATTAAATATCCCCAGGTAGCAGTAGCTTAATAGGTGGCTGCTAAATACTTAATGTCCCTGTAGGTAACCCATTATTTTCAGAAAGGACTGACCTGTGGAGACTTGAGAAGATCATGACTGGTTTGATCAGGAGTAAAAGTGTGTGTGTGTGTGTGTGTGTGTGTGTGTGTGCGCGCGCGCACATGTGTAATACTGATAGAGTCAACAGACAGAGTGTGTGTGTGTCTGTGTGTGTGTGTGTGTGTGTGTGTGAGAGAGAGAGAGAACAGAGCAACTCCATTTAAAGGACCTTTTTTATATCCTACTAAACTCTAATTGAGGATGGTTATATTGTTTGTGCTTAAACATTCTACCAGTGGAGTCAGCAAGAACTTCCTGGAAGATGGAAATTTTAATCTGTGTGTAGTGCATGTTAATCGGTTCACTTTTAAATACCTGAAAGCGGCTGGATAGAAGAGTTAACTGCATGTAAACTGCAAGTACTAATGAGATGCTCTTTCTACTATATGGCAAGAATCTTAATTTTATTCTAAGTGTCTTAGAGCCATCACTTGTTTTGGAGAATGTGTAGTGGAAATCAATAGAAAAGAGATATGTCTTAGAATGATGCCAGGCACACAGTTAAGTACTCAACAAAAGCAAGCTATTGATTCCTTAATGACCATATGACCTTAAGACAACTACCCATTGGGTATGCATCACAGGAATTAAAAGAACATTTTTCAGTGGTTTTTGCAATATGGAGGATTATTCTATTTATAGATATTTATGTTGTGTGCAAAGTTACAGGATTTACCTAATAATGACGAGATACCATGTGAAATACACAAGATTGAGTATCAAAAAGCTGGGCTTGAGCTCCAGCTCTGCTATGATTTGTGTGAGCTTGACTGACTTGGTACTTTTCTTTCTCATTTGAAACTGATGAGCTTAGAAAAAGTTATTTTTACGATCATTTTCACCTGGAATCTGATTATAATTTATAAATTGTTATCAACCTGCATTTGGAAGCTACGACTCCTACAGGGTTCATTTAAACTCTCATGAGAAAATTTTTTTCTTTTTTTTTTTTTTTCAGGCTTTTCATAAAAAACTTTATTTCTCAAAAAGGGGGGAAGAATCCCAAGTATTAAAATAATCCTCTAATTTTTGTTTTGGAGGAAAAGGGTAGGATGACAAAATAATTCATACAAAAATTTCAAGCATCACTGCCATAGATGTTTCCTCCAGCTCAGTGGGGAACATCCTGAAACTCGCACCTCCTGTCTGCAGCTCAAGTTCCAGCTGCATCACGGGGAACACAGCATCTCCTGGATGCATCAATTTTTTCTTTTTTCTTTACTTTTTTTTTTTTTTTAGCACTCTTTAATTACTCTCATGCTTATGAGTGGCCTTTGCAGAATCCCTTGTAGTACTGTTATGTGCAGTCTACCTACTGTCTCTGCAACCCCTTTTCAATGAGTCTCCATGTATTGTACTGCAGTTCTGCACTGTTCAGTGGCTCCCCTACCTAGAGCCCAGGGAGCACTGAAATTCAACAGGAGTAGAGGCTGTGCTCTTACTCCCAAACCATAAGCCTGGATGCAATTTTGCATTGCCACAAAGGAAAGAGTGCTTCCTCCCTCCATATAAACTAGTAGAGATCCTGTGTCTTCTCTCAATGCCAACCCTAACTCAGGAAACTGTTAGATTCAATATGACACAAGGTACTTCTGTTCCCCGAGGAGTATGAGGTTTGAATTAAGAAATTCATCATTTATCATGCATAGAGTGCAAAGTTACATGAAACATTAAGAATGATTCCCATCCCAGAGCAAGACTTAATTGTACTCAGATCAATGGGTTTTCTCCCAGTTTCTTAGCCCCTCTTTCCTAGTCAGCTTGCACAGCATGGACAATGAAACACTAACTGGTAACTGCACCATAAGCCCCATTCCTTTGTCCTTCAGCCGTGGAATTAGTACAGGGTACCCCACGGAGAGACAAGGGGGTGTGTGGGCAGAGAGAGGAGAGAGAGAATCTGAATAATAGGAACATTCTAGTCACTAGAGATGTGTTTTATGTGATATAGGGATGATGTTTTGGCTCCACCACAGCCTGGATGACTTACATTCCACACGTTTGTACAACAAAAAAGCTTCAGATCACTAAAGGGATTTTTCTAGATACTTTGACGCATGAAAGGGATCACTGTAGAAATAGGAATTGGGCCTTCTGAGTCCCCAGAATGGTAGATTCGTTTCTTCCATTGTCCAATATATAAATGAGAATTAGGTGATTATACTTCAGTGAATTAGGAATTTAATCAGCATCTCTCAGTTGACTTGAACCTAAGTAACCCGGAGAATTTGACAAGCTTCAGCCTTTGGACATGAAAACCTGAGGAGTAGACCCTGGATCATGGTATGAATTAACCAAGGTAACTCCACCTCAGACATGTTTTGATGGCCGATAAGTTCCTCTTGGCAGTGGTTCTATCTTAAGAGAACCTCGAAATACACTGACTCAGGACTGCCAGGGCAGGAGTTTTGCTGCTATTGTTATCTTGAGTAATTCTGAGCACCATCCCAAGCCACTATAATTTCCAGTATTGTTGTAGACCCTTCAAATTGTTTAGAGGGCTGAGGTGTTAGCATTACTAAAGTAGTGAAATACTACCTCTTTACCAACTGTCTGACAACGCCCATTATATTAACAAAACATGCATTATTTCATCATGGTTTAATTAATACCGTGTTTAATAGGTATCTCACTTCATGCTAGATTCCAGCACTCTTTTCAAAAGCAGCAAGCTTAAGAATTTTTACTAATTTAATTGAGAGCAGTCTTAAATTAATTGTATAATTAATCTTGTCAAATTAAGTAACATTTCATACACTACCTTATTAAAGAAACTTGAATATTTTAAATTACCGTGCTATTAGGCATTAATAAAGAAGTTCTTCTTCTGTATTGTTCTGCTTTATAACACAAAGAAGGTAATTGCAATATAAATTGCAACATAAAAGCTAATTTCTATAGTACATTAATAATTAGATACACATTATTCCCTTTTATATATTTTTTAGTTCAATGGATGATCTTTTTTTAAAGAAAAATTATCCCCAAATGGCAGGATTTAACTATTATGTTAGTGATTGATTTCATAACTGGACCTTGGAACATTTTCAGGAGTGGTCTAGTTAAATCTGAAATAGACGGCTATAAACAGCAATAGTGCCAACTACTGAGATCTCGAACCTCTTGAGGAATCGGTTGCTCTGATGTTTGTGAATATGCAGCACATCTATTTCTTAGATGTAGGTTAAAAAGCTCTAATCTCTGATAAGTCCCTGGAGATTATAAAACACAGTGTCCTCACATCTACCAGAGGTCTTTTCTCCAGAGACAATCAGATGTGACATGAGGACAGAGTATGAGAATAGATGTTTTAAATTGGTGGTGAGCCATGGGGTGGGTAGGCAGGAAGGAAGAGTGTAATGACTTAGCAACATTTTAGAAACAGATAAAACTCAGTCTCAAGGTCAAAAATAATCATTTCTTAAATTCTGTGAGCACATACATTTCCTATATATTTATTCTGAATTGTAAGTTGCTGAGGTCAATGCCATTGTTAACCTCGAGGAGCTATGTGCATCACATATCACATTCCCCAGGCATGGAATCTATGCTAAAATAATCCAGAAGCCAGCTTATGCGTATTTCCAGGTAGATTTAAATGATACCTTATTTACTGATGATGCTTAAATATTAGCATTGATCAAATTGAAAGGTTTGCTATTGAGTACCTCGTGCCCAAATCCACAGCTCTTAGTAGGCATTCAAAAATGCTTTGGCAAAGTGAAAAACATAGCTAGATATATAAAACAAATAAATAGAAGTAGGTGAAAAAAATCTTGCTAATGGGACTATTTCTGATTAGCCTAATGAGAATCTTTTTTTCTAATCTTTTTCTAGATTTACTTGGTAGTGGCTGTTATCTGAAAATGACTAATTCACTTAGGGCTTGTTTTTAGTTTTTTTACTCGGGAGGCTGAGGTGGGAGAACGGCGTGAACCCAGGAGGCGGAACTTGCAGTGAGTCGAGATCATGTCACTGCACTCCAGCCTGGGCAACAGAGCAAGACTCCGCCTCAAAAAAAAAAAAGACAGAAAAGAAAAGAAATAAATGAAATAATACCTGTCAAATTCATTTTTTAAGAACAATAGTTTTGGGGCACTAGAAGTGCAACATTTTTAATTTAACCACTCAAAACAAATCTGTGATGTGAAAAATGTATCTAATAGGCTGAGTCTGTTGCATTCTTACTGATGTCAATTGTTGCTTATCCTCTGATTCTGACTATGGTTGTCATTAGTTCTATTCCTCAAAGGTTTTTGTCTTTTCTCCTTCTGAGCAAATGGCAGGATTTTATTTCTCTTCCACTTTGTGGTTAGGTGTGGGCATTTGACTTCCTACAGCTTATGAAATGTGAGAGGAAGTGACTCAGGTCACTTCGGAGAGTAATTTTTAAAGCCCAGGTATGTGATTTACTGTGTTTCCCTTTTCCCTGCCTCCGCAAACATGGAAACATGGAGACAGAGTGTCCTTCCACCCTGGTTCCTGAGGAAAAATGACCCAGAGCACAGTCCCAGGGAAGCACTGATGGGCATGAAGCGTAACCACGCATTGTGAGCAAGAAATACATGCATATCCTTTGAAGCTACTGACATTGCGGATTGTTCATTATGAAAACATAGATGAGTGTATCCTGTGACTATGTGACCACATCATTGCACGCTGTGACGTTGTACCACAGATAACCTGGAATGCTGGGGAGGAGGGCAGGGTTTGTATGCAGCAAGGGGCGATGGAAAGGTAAAAATGAATTCTTAAATGTTGCAAAGACATTTCTACCCTATTCAAACATTTGGAACAAATCTCTAACATTTCTGTCAATCCTTTTGATAATTTAGAAGATTAGATTTACCAAAAAAGGTTTAGGATAACATATGTAGGGTGGCACTTGAAAACTACGTTTAATTATTAACTATAGTGGAGGTGTTCTACAAAAGGGTGTTATGGCATAGATTTGGTTTTGTTCTGTTCAACAAATAATGTTTTACTGTTTTTGAAAGTTATTCTTATCTACTGCTGACATTTTGGTAACACAGAAAAGCACAAAGAAGATAAAGTTTACATCTTATTTTATGAAACCAAGACAACCAATGTTAACATTTGATACCTATCTCTTTGTCTTTTCTTCCATGTTAAGTTGTAGGTGTGCATGGTTAGATTTTATATGAAAAGCATGTTTTTAAATCATAAAAAATGAAAGGCTGCCCTTTTCTCCTTCATTCATCTTCTGCAAAGAAGCCCACTTTTCAGCTAATCCCATTAACATTTTCTGTTTTTTTCTATGCTTACACACACACACACACACACACACACACATTCATTTTTATCTATATTATCTACATATTATTATATATGTGATATATAAATTCATACAAAATTATTTTTAACATAACTGATTCATTTAGAACAACATGTTCTTTTGGCAATATAAAGCTCTTAGGCAAAATCATGTCAAAGCATGAAGAGCTGTCTCATTTGTTGTAATGAACGCAATGAATATATTTTATATACAAAGGTGTGCCTCCAAGTTATATATTTTATGTAAATATATGCTTCTTTTATTTGTTTTCTTAAACTAAATAATCCATCTGGATATGGTGTTTCATACTAATGCTGTTTGGAATATATTTCTTTTTTACATTTAAGAATATAGTCTATACTTTTGTTCATTATCTTAGCTATTTTTTAAATGTTTACATCCTACATAAAAGCTTGAGACTGTTCTTAGATCTCTTTCCATCTACCCTGTTCCCATGAGCAGATTAGGTTAAGTGGGACATTTTCCACAGGTGCTTCCTAATTGTAAAGTGAACAAGCATACTCTGAACGACAGGTGAACGACTTGATTTTTAGCAGATCTGCCTCATGCAAAGCTGTGAGTGTCATGTTTCCACTGTGGTCAGCAGTGCCCTGCAGAGGAGCCCTCCAAAGCAGGCAGCCTGTCTTCTTCATGTCAGCTGCCTTGTCAGATGCTGGCACAGCTTTGCTAAGACTTGACTCCCATTCTGTCAGATTACAACTCACCTGTCATTGCCCTGCTGCCAGCAAGAAAAACACTGGAAATGTCCTCAGCTGTAGATTAAGTCCCAAAACTAAGGATTGAGATTCAACAACTTTTGCTCACTCAAGAGTCTTAAATGTCTCAGGTTCTCCGATTTTCAACAAGGATTTATTTTAAATGTTTCTGACCATCATTATATTTGTGGCTAATGTCTGTCATTTAGAAATATATGTTATCTTTCTGTTTATAATAGGTTTCTTAAAATATTTTATAGTAAAAACACTTTGTTTTGCATGTACAGGTCTATATATTCTTCATGCAGGTATGGATTCAAGTAAATGCCATCACAACCAGGGCATAGAATGGTTCCATGGCCCTGAAAATTTCCTTTTTTTTCCTTTGCTAGCTCTTTATCGTCATATCCTCTCGTAGCCTCTAAACTATGACAAGTGAGCTCCTCTCTATCCCTAGAGCTTTGGTTTTTCAAGTATGTAATATAATGACATCACACAGCATGGAATCACACAGCATGGAACATTTTGGCTCTAGTTTCTTTCACTCAGCAAATGCCTTTGATATTAATTCAAGATGCTTCTGATATCAATAGTTTATTCCTTCTTTTAGCAATAGTATTCTATTATATTAATGTGCCACAGTTGGCTTATTCATTCATCCATTGAAATGTTTTTTTCCTGTTTCGAGCAGCTATGAATGGGACTGCCATAAACATTCATGTACAGGTAGTGGGGTTGATATTATTTTCATTTTTAGAGGGTAGTCAAGAAATAGAAGTGCTGAGTCTTGCATAGTACATGTTTGTCTGACTTTATGAGGAACTGCCAAACTGTGTTCCCTGTGCAGGCGTTTCCCATTCCCACCAGCAATGTATGAGAGTCCCATTTGGTCCATTTCATTGCTAGTGCTTGGTATGGGCATAATTTTTTATTTTAGCCATTCTAATAGGTCTGGAGTTGGATTTTATCATAAGTTAACTTTGCATTCCCCTAACAGCTAATTATGTTGCTCATCTTTTCATGGACTTATTTGCCTTACTTAAGTGATTATTGGTGTAATGTATTCAAGTATTCTGCCTATTTTTCAGTTGGGTGTTTGCTTCCTATTGAGTTTTGAGCAGTCTTTATGAATGCTGAATAAAGGTCTTTGCGGATATATGATTTGCAAATATTTTCTCCTAACTTGCAGTTTATTATTTTTTTTAATTCTCAGTAGTTGCTTTCACACAAAGTAATTTGGATAAAGTCCGATTGTGGTTGATGTTTTTATGTCTAAGAACTAGTTGCCTAATTTCAGATCATAAGGATTTTTTCTTATTTTTCTTCTATGTAGTTTATAGTTTTAATCTTTATATATGTAGATCTATGAGCTGCTTTAATTTTTACATAAGGTGTAAGGTTTAAAGTGAAGACCTACTGTTTTGCCTGCCAACTGCATACCAATTTTAATGTCAGACTTTTCAACTTAATTTATTGAAAAGACAATCATTCTCCATTGAAAAATCTTTGCACCTTTGTCAAAAATTAGCCATATTGGTGTGAGTCTATATCTAGACTATCCATTCTATTTCATTGATCTATGCGTCTATTTCTTTGCTAATATCCCACTTTCTTCTTTACTTAGCTTTATAGTAAAACTTTTTTATTTTTAATATTTATGGGTACATAGTAGGTATAGATATTTATGGGGTACACGAAATACTTTGATACAGGCATACAACATGTAATGATAACAACAGGGAAAATGGGATATCCATCACTTAAAGTATTTCTTGTTTCTTTGTGTTATAAACACTCCAATTATACTGTTTTAGTTATTTTTAAATGTATAATAAATTATTGTTTACTGTAGTCACTCTGTTGTGTTATCAAATACTAATCTTATTTATTCTATCTAAGTATATTTTTGTACCCATTAACTATCTGCACTTCCCTACTTCCTCCCTACTACTCTTCCCAGCTTGTGGTTACATTATTCTACTCTCTATCTCCATGAATTCTGTTACTTTAGTTTCCACAAATGAGTGAGAACATGCTAAGTTTTTCTGGCTTATTTCACTTAACATAACGTCCTCTGTTCCATCCATGTTGTTGCAAATGTTAGGATCTCATTCTTTTTTATGACTGAATAGTACTCTACTGTGTATATGTACCACATTTCCTTTATCCATTCATCTGTTGATGGACACTTGCTTCCAAATCTTGGCTATTGTGAACAGTGCTATAATAAACATGTGAGTGCAAATATCTCTTTGATATACTGATCTCCTTTCTTTTGGGTGTATAACTAGTGGTTGGATTGCTGGATCACATGGTAGCTCTATCTTTAGTTTTTTGAGGAACCTCCATACTGTTCTCCATAGTCGTTGTACTAATTTACATTCACACCAACAGTGGGTGAGGGTTTCCTTTTCTCCACATCCTCACCAAAATTTGTTATTGCCTGTCTTTTGGATATAAGCCATTTTAACTGGAATGAGATGATATCTCATTATACTGTTGGCTTGCATTTCTCTGATGAACAGTGATGTTGAGTACCTTTTCATATACCTGTTTGCAATTTGTATGTCTTCTTTTGAGAAATGTCTATTCCAATCATTTGCCCATTTTAAAAATCAGATTATTAGATTTTTTTCCTATTGTTTGAGCTCCTTATATATTTTAATTATTAATTGTTTGTCAGATGGATAGTTTGGAAATATTTTCTCCCATTTTGTGGTTTGTCTCTTCACTTTGTTGGTCATTGCCCTTGCTGTACAGAGGTTTCTTAACTTGATGTGATCCCATTTGTTCATTTTAGTTTTGGTTGTCTGTGCTTGTAGGGTATTATTTTAAAACTATCTGGAAAGACCAATGTCCTGGAGAACTTCTCTAATGTTTTCTTTTAATAGTTTCATAGTTTGAGGTCTTACATATAAGTCTCTAATGCATTTTGATTTGACTTTTATATGTAGAGAGAAATAGGGTTCTAGTTTTATTCTTCTGTATATGGATATTCAATTTTCCCAGCACCATTTATTGAAGAGACTGCCTTTTCCTTCATCTATGTTCTTGGCACCTTTATTGAAAATGATTTCATGGTAGATGTATGGATTTTTTTCTGGATTCTTTATTCTGTTCCATTGATCTATGTGGCTGTTTTTATGCCAGTGCCATGTTGTTTTGTTTATTAGAGCTCTATAGTATAATTTGAAGTCAGGTAATGTGATTTCTCCGGTTTTATTATTTTTACTCAGGATGAATTTTGCTATTCTGGGTATTTTGTGGTTCCATATAAATTTTATGATTATGTTTCCTATTTCTTTTAAGAATGTTATTGATATTTTAACAGGGATTGCATTGAATCCGTAGATTGTTTTGAATAGTGTGAACATTTTAACAATATTGATTTTTCCAATCCATGAACATGGAATATTTTTCTATTTTTTTGTGTGTCCTCTTCAATTTCTTGTATCAATGTTTTATAGTTTTGATTGCAGAGATCTTTAACTTGTTTGGTTAATTCCTGTTAATTTTATTTGTAGCTATTGTAAATAGAATTACTTTCTTGACTTCTCTTTCAGACTGTTTGCTGTCCACATTTAGAAATGTTACTGATTTTTGTATGTTGATTTTGTATCCTGCAATTTTACTAAATTTATTAGTTCTAATAGTTTTTTTGGTGTAGTCTAGGTTTTTCCAAATATAAGATCATATAATCTGCAAATAAGGATAGTTTGACTTCTTTCTTTCCAATTTGGATGCCCTTTATCTCTTTCTCTTGTCTGATTGCTCTACCTGGGACTTCCAGTATTGTGTTAAATAACAGTTGTGAAAGTAGGCATCTTGTTCTTTTCCAGATCTTAGAGGAAAGGCTTTCCGTTCCACCCCCTACCCCATTCAGTATGATACTAGCTGTAGGTCTGTCACATATGGTTTTTACTGTGTTAAAGTATGTTCCCTCTATTCCCAGTTTCTTTGAGGGCTTTTATCATGAAGCAATGTTGAATTTTATCAAATGCTTTTCAGCACCAATTGAAATGATCATATGGGTTTTGTCCTTCATTCTGTTGATATGATTTATCACAAATTAATTTGCATATGTTGAACTATCCTTGCATCCCTGTGATAAATCCCATTTGGTCATGATAAATGCTCTTTTAAAAATGTTGTTGAATTTTTTTTCTGTTGGGATGATCTGTCTAATGCTGAAAGTGGGGTGTTAACGTCTCTTGCTATTATTGTATTGGGATCTATCACTTCTCTTTACCTCTTATAATATTTGCTTTATATATCTAGGTGCTCCACTGTAGGGTGCATGTGTATTTACAAGTATGCCCTCTTGCTGAATTGACCACTTTAACATTATATAATGATTTTTTTGTCCCCTTTTATAGTTTTTGCCTTGAAATCTATTTTGTCAGATATAAGTATAGCTATTCTTGTTCTTGTTTTGGTTTCTGTTTGCATGGAATGTATTTTCCATCCCTTTATTTTCAGTCTATGTGTGTCTTTATAGATGAAGTGTATTTCTTGTAGGCAGCAGATCCTTGGTCATGTTTTTATAATCCATTCCACTACTCTGTGTCTTTTGATTGGATATTTTAGTCTATTTACATTCAATGTTATTATTGATAAGAACTTACTACTGCCATTTTAAAATTTGTTTTCTTGTTATTTTGTGATCTTCTCTTCCTTCTTTCCTTCTGTTCTGTCTTCCTTTTAGACAAGGTGATTTTCTCTAGTGGTATGTTTTAATTTCTTGTTTTTTATTTTTTCTGTATCTCTTGTAGGTTTTTTAATTTGCAGTTACCATGGGGCTTTCAAATAACATCTTTTAACCTATTATTTTACACTGATGAAAACTTAACACCAATTTCAAAAACCAACAAATTAACAAGCAAAGAGAAAACTAATAAAAACTACACTTTTAACTTTATACTCTCTGCTTTTTACCTTTTATTGTTTCTATTTATATCTCATTATATTGTCTATGTCTTGAAAAGTTGTAGTTATTATTTTTGATAGGTTCATCTTTTAGTCTTCCTACTCAAGATGTGAATAGTTAACACACCACAATGATGGTGTTATAATGTTCTGTGTTTGTCTGTGTACTTATTATTACCATTGAGTTTGTACCTTTAGATGATTTCTTATTTCTTATTAACATCATTTTCTTTCAGATTGAAGAAATACTTTCAGCATTTCTTATGGGACAGATCTGTTGTTGATGAAATCCCTCAGCTTTTGTTTATCTGGAAAAGTCTTTATTTCTATAGTAAATCTTAAAAGAGTAATCTGTTTCCAACTTCATTCACTTCTTTCAAAATTTCTTTGGCCACTCTAGTTCCTTCACTTTACACATGAACACATGAATTTATAATCATCTTTTCTATATTGCAAAAAAAAAGAAAAAAATCCTACTGGGATTTCGATTAAAAATGCATCAAATCTATAGCTCAATCTGTGAAGGATGAACATCTTTAATATGTTGAGTCTTCTAGTACATGCAAAAAGTATGTTGTTTCATTTATTTAGATATTTTCTGATTTATTTCATCAGCATTGTTTTCAGCATAGCAATCCTGTACATGTATTCTTAGATGTATACATCTTAGTATTCCATTTGTTTTGGAGCTATAGTAAAGTGTTGGCTTCCAGTTGTACATTGCTAGTTTATAGAAATACCGTCGATTTTTGTGTTGACCTTGCAGCCTGTGCCCTTGCTAAATTAACTTAGTTCTAGGACTTCTTATGCAGAAATTCCCATTTCTAGAGAGACAATCGTGTCTATGTATTGGGGCAGTTTTATTTATTGTTCTTCAGTCTGTGCCATTTCTTTCTTTTTCTTGCCTTATTGTACTAGCCAAGATTTAAGGTGCAATGTTGACTGGAAGCTGTGAGCATGTACATCCTTTCCTCATTCCTGACTTTAGTAGGAAAATACAGTAAGTCATCAGTAAGCATGATGTCAGCTGTGGATTTTTGGTAAATACTCATTAGCAGGCTGAAGAAATTCCCTTCTATTTCTGGTTTCTTGAGTCTTTTTTTGTTTTTGTTTTTTTAAATAATGAATGGATGTTGAATTTTCTCAAATGTTTTTTCCACGTCAGTTCATATATTCATAAGACTTTACTTCCTTGGCTACTAGTATAGTAAATAATATTGATTGATTTTCAAATATTGAACCACTCCTGCATTCCTGTGATGAACCCCAGTTAGTTGTGAGGTACAGTTTTTAAAAATATGACTACATTAACTTTGCTAAAATTTTGTTAATAATTTTTAAATCTTTGTCTATGAAGGATATTGGTTTGTAGATTTTTTTGTAGTGCCTGTGCCTGATTTGGTAACAGGATAGTGCTGTCATCATGAAATGTATTATTGAATATTTCTTCCTCTTCTATTTTCTTAAAAATAGTGCAGAATTGGTTTATTTATTTGTTAAATATTTATTAAATATTGTTAAGTAAGAATTAATCAGCAACATCATTTAGAAGTTCCTTTTTTGGAACTTTTAAAAATTGTTAATTAAATTTCTTTAAAAGTTGGAAGAGTAAAACTATCCAGTTTATCTCTTTAAACTTAGGTGAGTTTTTGGAAGTTGTTGATTTTCAAGGTATTGGGTCTGTTTCACCCAAATTTGTGATTTTCTGTAACTAGATTTGTGTATGGTATTCTCCTATTTTTTTTAACGGTTGCAGAGTATAGTAGTATTTTTCTTTTGTTTCTGATATTTGTAATTTCTGTCTTCTCTGTTTTACTCTTTATTGGTATTGCTAGGACTTATGGATTTTGTTGACCTTTTAAAAAAGAAACAACTTTTAATTTTATGAATTTTCCTCATTAGTTTTGTGTTTCCATTTCATTATTTTCTGTCTTAATCTGTATTCCTTCCTCCTTCTGACTTGCTTTGGATTTATTTGCTACTATTTTTCCACATTCTTAAGGTGAAGAATTTAGATTATTTATTTGACTTATTTTTTCTTTTCTTTTTTTTTTTTTTTTTTTTTTTTTTTTTTTTTTTTGAGACGGAGTCTCGCTCTGTCACCCGGACTGGAGTGCAGTGGCCGGATCTCGGCTCACTGCAAGCTCCGCCTCCCGGGTTTACGCCATTCTCCTGCCTCAGCCTCCCGAGTAGCTGGGACTACAGGCGCCCGCCACCTCGCCCGGCTAGTTTTTGTATTTTTAGTAGAGACGGGGTTTCACTGTGTTAGCCAGGATGGTCTAGATCTCCTGACCTCGTGATCCTCCCGTCTCGGCCTCCCAAAGTGCTGGGATTACAGGCTTGAGCCACCGCGCCCGGCCTATTTTTTCTTTTCTAACACAAGCATTTAATGCTGTGACTTTCCTCTAAGTACTGCTTTGGCCCTATCATAAATTTTGACATGTTTTATTTTCATTTTCTTTCAATTCGAAACATCTTCTAGTTTCCTCTAAGCCTGCTTATTCCCCTACGATTATTTACAAGAGCATTTTAAATTGCAAATGTTTAGAGACTTTCCTATTATCTTTCTGCTATTGATTCTACTTTACTTTTATTATGGTTATATAACCTACTTTTATTATTTAATTTAGTTATTTCACATGTGTTTAAAATGTCATCCCAACTTCCAACCTACGTCCCTCAGGATAAGATCTGTCTTGGTGAATATTTCAAATGCATTTGAAAAAAAAAAGTACATTCTGCTGCTATTGGGCAGAATATCGCTTTTTTGTTTGTTTGTTTGTTTGTTTTTTCTTTTTTGACAGAGTCTCGCTCTGTCACCAGGCTGAAGTGCAGTGGCACCATCTCAGCTCACTGCAACCTTCGCCTCTCGGGTTCAAGTGATTTTCCTGCCACAGCCTCCCAAGTAGCTGGGACTACAGGTGTACATGTGCAGCCACTACACCCAGCTAATTTTTGTATTTTTAGTAGAAACGGGGTTTCACCATGTTGGCCAGCATGGTCTCGATCTCCTGACCTCATGATCTGCCTGCCTCAGCCTCCCAAAGTGCTGAGATTACAGGCGTGAGCCACGGCGCCTGGCCGGAATATTCTATAAAGGTTAATTAGATTCCATTGGTAAATGGTGATGTTCACTTATTCCATATGCTTGCTGATTTTCTGTCTCCTGCTCCTACAGATTACTGTAAGAGTGGTGCTGAAGTCCCTAACTACAACTGTAGATTTGTCCATTTCTTTTAATTCTGTCAGTTTTTGTTTCATGTGACTTGTCATCTGTTTTTAGGTATGTACACATGGAGGAATGTTATATCATTCTGGTAAATGGATACTTTTATCATTATGTAACATCTTTCTCTGTCTCTATTATTTTTCTTTGCTCTGAAGCCTACTTTGTCTGATGTTAATGTAACCACTCACATTTTCTTTTGATTAGATTTTGTATGGTATATCTTTTTCTGTCCTTTTACTTTTTGCTTACCAATATCCTCAAGTTTCCAATGAGTTTATTGTAGGCAACATGTAGCTGGGTCATTGATTTTATCCATTCTGAGAATCTATAGTTTAAACAGCATTTTTAGACTATTCACACTTAATGTAAATGCTTACACTTAATTATATATTAATAATATTTATTATATTATAATTATATAATATATATTATAATTATCTAAACATATTATTTAGTTATTATATTAATTATATTATTTAATTGATGTTTGTTCTTTTGTTTATCCCCCTCCCCTTTTCTGTCTTCTTTATTTTCAACAGTTTTTAGTATATCATCTTAATTTATCTATTGCATTTATTACCATATCATTTTGTCTAGATGTTTTAGTCGTTGTTCTCAGGTTTACAATATATATACTTAAATTTCCACTTTGAATCAATATTTTTCTGGCTTTGCTGGAGTATTCTGACTCAGGATATTTCATGAGGCTGCAGTCATCCCACGACTTGGCTGTGGTCAAAAGACCTGCTTCCGAACTATTTCATGTGGTTGTTGGCAGGCCTCAGTTCATTACAGGCTACTAGAGGGCCTCAGTTTCTTATAATGTAGGACTATCAATAAGGCTGCTCTCAATATATTAGCTGGCTTTCCACAGGGGTGAACGCATGTGTGTGTGTGTGTGTGTGTGTGTGTGTGTCAGAGAGAGAGAGAGAGAGAGAAAGAAATACCCAGGTAGAAGTTGCAGTCTTTTGCAGTCTTTTTATAATCTATTCTCAGAAGTGTTACACCATTACTTCAGCCAGACATTTGTCACACAGATCAATTCTGGCAAGGTTTGAGGAGGTCTACAGGAATCATTTGCTGCCTTGGGGGCTACCACATCACTATCATTGCTAGGTCCATAACTCAATGTTCTCTAGACTGATATGAACATTTCCATTCCAGTTTAAGTCAGTTTAGTTATCACCAGATTATTACTTGTGGCTGTAATCCTCATGATGCTAGGGGAGAGCGTGTAGCATAATTTTAAAACTTAGCATTTACCTAAGACTTCTCAATAGTTGGGAGAAGTCCAACATATATCTTTGAAGCTTGTAGAACAGTGAAAAGTAAAAAAAGAGCTAAGAAAGTTACAAAAATTGTGGTATATTTTAAGTGTCTATAGTTAATGTTTTAACAAAGATACACAAATATGCTGACTACATTGATGGCCTCCTTCAAAGATACTGACAATTCTAAATATAAAGATTTTCATGAATGTAAAACCCTAAAAAACACAGCCATATGATCTTTCCCTTCTAATAACCTATGACCAGTTATTGGGAGGCCACTTTATTTTTTCAAAATCTACCAGTAAGGCTCACAAATTCACAAAGTTGCCAATACTTCCTGCTTTGGTGTTCTGATAATGTCTGAGATTTAAGAGCTAGCTGCTTAGCAACACCGCTTTTCTAGTAAGCACGAAAACCAAGTGTGCTTATCTGACCCCTTGATCACTAATTATATTTGACTTGGAGCTCAGTGTAGAATTTTGACTTTTGGCAAATGACCAGTCACTTGGTGGCATTTATTGAGTTCAGTCCATTCTACTGAAACCGAAGATAAAGAGGAAGAGAAAAGGCCATTGTGAAGTCTTAGGGTCACAGTTGGTGCCACTCATGATGCCATAGCCATAAGTTCTGTTCCCTGCTCCCATTTAATTTACACTTGGTATATTAGTTGCTTTAGAATGATGTTTATGAGCGACATTTCTCAGGCTGCAATTCCTAAATAATTGACATTTTCTGGAAAATGGTTATTTATATGATGTACTCGGTGAGTCATTGATCCTATTTTCCCCTTAGCTTTGGAAACACAGAAGCTCAGAACCCAATTGCAGCCTCACTGTAGAAAGTGCACGAGACCTGTGTCCTCCCTTCTTCTTAACCACATGATTCCTCTTATTTTCTTTCCTCCTGTTTTCTTCTGTTCCTTATTTAGTCACCTAATTTCCAGTAGTTATTTTTTAAACCCCTTAAAATTATATATAGTTAAAAAAATGTTAGAATAGAAGACAAGGAGGAAGAAAAGGAAGCCTTGTAAGAAAGTCTTTTAATAGCAAGCATGTATTTTGAATAATTAGAGTTATCTAAACTGCAAAGCACTTCACTGTGAGCTAACGGGGCAACGCTTACTGCAGTGGAGGCCATGTGGTCAATTTTCAGATGAGTTTTAAATGAGGTTCATACTTTGAGTAGAGAATATGTGTCCATATGTCCATCAATTAAGGCTGAGACTCACTTTTAAGGGGCTTAAAAAGATATTAAATTAATTCCACTTCTTTTTCTAATGATTTCCTGTGGTGAGAAATACTATCCATAAGTGATATTTAATTTTCTGTAATTAAGTTTATCTGATCCTAGTGCTGGGTACTTTCTTATACCTCTGTGTATGATAATGATGTCTATAAAAAGCACTAAAAGAGCCTAATATAACTTTGGAATTGCAAATCCATCCCCCCCCAAAAAAAACCCTAAAAATAAAACATCTAGTGTAGTTTTGAGCACCTTTTAATAGTTTATTTAATTAAAAATTGGTGATATGGTAAGTTGCTATTAACCTGAATGTCCCTCCTCCATTACTATGTTAAGTAATATAGAGTTTATAGAATTATATGTCATGGCTAAGACCTCTTCATGGTTGTTGATGCCATTTGGTTTTGTGTATAAAGAGCAGTTGTCTTTTCTAAATACCAATCTGCTTATCAGAGTGGTCCTTGTATCGGTCTTCTCTTTCCTCTCCTGGGATCAATAATGAACAGCTTTGGAGGAATGTCTTTGAAATGAAATATTGGGCTCCTGAAGCCAGTGCATAATTGTTGTGTGAAACAGACATTTAGAGACCGCTCATGGAGGCTGGTGTTCCTATTCAGTGACACACATGCTGAGGTTTCTCCTTCCTAGGTTTTTGAAAAGAAGGCAAGCCTATGGTAGTCAGAAATTGTAGTGTCTTTTTTTAAAAAATGCCAACTACAGCTTCTGTTTCTATTTGATAGACTTCCATTATAAACGGATAGTTTATAATAGAATATAAAGGGCTCTCGTCACTGAAGACTTCTCACTTATGTCTGCTATTTGACATGTCACCAGCAATTAAGGACAGATCCAAGACATCACGGAGTAAACATACCTCAAAATTCACAGAGGGAAGGAAATGCAAAATGATGTCAGGACAGAAACAGATCCAGGAGGAATAGCACCATGATGCAGCAGATCTTTGATTTGAACATCTACTTAACAATAATATAGATAACACGTGAGACATGTTTTCAAAACTGGATACAGGTTGTGAACTGTTTTGATGCCAGAGGTTATTTTTGTTGTTGTTAAATAGTGCATGTATTCATAGTGGAAGTCAATAACTCACAAATATTTGTAGTAGATTTTAATAGATCCCAAAATGAAGGTAAGATTTTCTCATACAGAAAGATTCTTTCTTCTCTAGCAAATCACTTCTAGACTCTAATGGAACAGAAGAGAAGTTCTATGTCCAGTTTTTCTTTCCTTTTTTGAAATGGAGTTTCACTCTTGTTGCCTGGGTTGGAATACAATGGCATGATCTCAGCTCATTGCAACCTCCGCCTCCTGGGTTCAAGCAATTCTCCTGCCTCAGCCTCCCAAGTAGCTGGGATTACAGGCATGCATCACCACGGCCAGCTAACTTTGTATTGTTTTAGTATAGGGTTTCACCATATTAGTCAGGCTGGTCTTGAACACCTCACCTCAAATGATCCACCTGCCTCAGCCTCCCAACATGCTGGGAGGGATTACAGATATGAGCCACTGCACCTGGCCCTATTACCATTTTCTCTACATAAGAAACTACAAAGAACACTTGAAATTATTTAGTATATATGCTCAGAATTTCTGGCAGATTCACTGAAGGTCATAAAAAACAACTGAATAAACACTTCTTTTTTTTTGACAGAGTCTCATTCTGTTGCCCAGGTTGGAGTGCAGTGGAGCAATCTCAGCTCACTGCAACCTCTGCCTTCTGGGTTCAAACGATCCTCATGCCTCACCCTTCCAAGTACCTGGGACTACAGTTGCATGCCACCACGCTCAGCTAATTTTTGGTAGAGACAGGGTTTCACTGTGTTGGCCAGGCTGGTCTCAAACTCCTGGCCTCAAGGGATCCACCCACTTTGACTCCCTAAAGTGCTGGAATTACAGGCTTGAGCCACCACACCTGGCCTCAGTGATCACTCTTGATCTACACATTCCTGGTACCCTTGACAGAGGTGTGTTGAGGGTACAGATAATAACTGAAGAATTTAATAGGTATGAAATTAGAAGATGTGTTCATAAACATTTTGGTCAGACTTGCATGGTTAGGTTCTTCGCATCCCCCTATGAATGTGTCATGAAGGAGCTCAGCTGCTACAACAGAGGACTTGCAGCTTCTGAGTTCAGTTTTGTCTGTAATCTTCTGGCAAAGGGATGTCACTACTGATAAAAATGCACAACTGCATAATTATACTCATGAGCTTCTTCTGCTAAGGGAAGCAGCGTTTGACAGCAAACGTAATTTGACCATGTGACTAAAGCTACACTACTATTTAGGTTAGGATTAAAAACTATAAGAAGACATACAAGGACAACTCTGTATATAAATATCAGGAGTGGAAAGAGAAAATTGCACGCTGTGTTATAATGTCATGGACTTTTTGCTTTTCTTATTTCCACAGATTTGATTATTAATAATAAATTACACATCTAAAGGAATTTATAGCTCCCCATACAGTACCTAATTTGATATTCATAATTTTGTAAAAGTAGGTATTATTATTGCAATTTTACAGATGACGTGAAACAGAGTAATTTAAGAGACTTACAATGATAAAACTGTAGAACTGGAAAGGAACTTAAGCTCATTGTCTGGTTTGCAAAAATTTTTTTCTTTCTGTTTCTTTCTCTCTCTTTTGTTTTGGTCAAGAAACATTTTTTTTCCAACCAGAATGTTCATGTAGAAACTCATTTTATAAAACAGGTTAAAATGTTATATTATTTACTTTTAAGTTCAAATGTATAACATTTTTTACTTATAAAATCAATGTGAGAACAATGAAACTGCTTGGACAAATCCAACATTTAAACTTGGCTATGAATGTCAGTAGGCATAATATATTTTCCATAAAATCCTTCTTTACTTCCTTTATTTAGAAGTAAATTGCTTTTACTTTTTATTTCCTGTTTATTTCTGTAGGTTTTGGTTATGTGATATTAAAGGTACTTGCAATTGGCACCAATTAGAACTTGTAGATGGCAACTGATTTTTTTTATTTTACATAGATTGTGATTTCAGATTATTATTAAATTAAAATTATCCCCAAATGCAAAATATAAGTAATTGAAAAATTTACAATCTCTAATTACTTTAGTCTTATTATAAATATAATAATCAGATGGAAAATATCTCAGACTTATAATACAATTTATCACCTTGCATAATTTGGTATTGTTCCAACACAGTAAGTTACCTATTGCTACCTATAACACAAGTAACTATAATGTTGTGATAAAGATATGAAATAAATAGATGCTACTCCAGCCTCTCTTGGCAATTCAATATATGTGCTGAGACAACCAGTAAAAAACAATGAGTTGAGCGCATATCTTTATATATGCTTGCCTCTGGCATTCCACTAAAATAATAAGTAGAGAATTTTTTTTTTTTAAAGTATATACCCTCAAAGACATGGAGAATGGTTGAAGAGAAAGGAGCCGGCCGGGCACGGTGGCTCACGCCTGTAATCCCAGCACTGTGGGAGGCCGAGGTGGGCAGATCACAAGGTCAGGAGATCGAGATCAAGACCATCCTGGCTAACACAGTGAAACCCCGTGTCTACTAAAAAATACAGAAAATTAGCCGGGCATGCTGGCGGGCGCCTGTAGTCCCAGCTACTCGGGAGACGGAGGCGGGAGAATGGCTTGAACCTGGGAGGCAGAGCTTGCAGTGAGCTGTGATCGCGCCACTGCACTCCAGCCTGGGCGACAGAGTGAGACTCCATCTGAGAAAAAAAAAAAAAAAAAAAAGGACGGGAGCCACTAGATATTACCAAATTTTGAGAAGACAGAAAGCTGACTGAGGATAGGTAATTGACATAGCAGAACAAGAAACATGAACCTTAGATATCTGCAGGGAAAATTTGCAAGGCTGTTCACCCCACAAAGAGAGACTCAAGTGTGGGGTGAACCAGGTGAACTGGAAAGTGGTGAGTTTCAAGGCTCAATACAGAGGCATTGACTGGATGTCTGTGTAAGGAAGGATTAGATAACCAGATACCCTCTCATCCTCCACATAGCCAGTGACAAACGTGCTCTGTGTGGGTTGGGATTTTCATACTGATAGCAAGGATCCCTTTTTGGAGAAACTGAATTGTCCCAAGAGTAAACTCCACAGAAATGGACATTTACATGCCTACATGAAAATGCCAATTTATTATTTTTCACTAGATCTAGAGTGCAGCTCTCTCATATGACAAGCTCTTTCCATGCAAATAGGCTCTTCCAGTCATTTTCTTAGTGACTTATTTTTCAATCTGAAAGGCAGCCAAGATCACCATAGATTATCGGAAAGGTTCCAATATGAAAGACAGAGTCAAAATAAATAAACACTATCATGTACTCAAGAAAAAGGGACAATACAGGGAGCAGAAGAAAACTTCAACTTAAGCTCACTGATGTTATATTAGAGAAAAAGAGACTATTAGTCCATTTCATGAGAAATAAGACTGTTAAAAGGAATATTCAGAAAAATATTCATAGTGATTTGACAAATATATAAAATGTTCTAGTAGGTATATAGAAATCTAAGCATATAAAAACCAAAGCAATTGTTACTCCAGAGTAAGAAGTAGTCAGAGGAAGCAGAAAATGAAGGTTAAGAAAAAAGAGTATGAACAAAGAAATGAGGCTAAAAGGACCAGGGGAAAGAGAGCAAGTAGTAATACTTATACAAGAATGAAAAGTAGTACACTACATGGCTCAATAGTAAGCAGTGTTTCAAGGTCAAAAAAAATCAAATCTTTAACAATATTTCTTTCTTTTCTTTTTTTTTTGAGACAGAGTCTCACTCTGTCACCCAGGCTGGAGTGCAGCGGCACCATCTCAGCTCACTGCAAGCTCTGCCTCCCAAGTTCACGCCATTCTCCTGCCTCAGCCTCCCGAGTGTCTGGGACTACAGGCACCCACCACCACGCCTGGCTAATTTTTTGTATTTTTAATAGAAACAGGGTTTCACCATGAATAGCCAGGATGGTCTCTATCTCCTGACCTCGTGATCCGCCCGCCTCGGCCTCCCAAAGTGCTGGGATTATAGGCGTGAGCCACCACGCCCGGCATCTTTAACAATATTTCAATGAAATATGATGATGTAACTTTTTAGAGGAAAAAGTTAGGTAACTGGAGAGAGGATATTTCCCCTCTTCTCTTAAAATAAGTAGTCAGTAAGCAACATCTAAAGTAATGAAATAACAAATGATATTAGAAACATCCTTCCAGGAAATGAGATTGAGAAAGGGTGAAGCAGGGAATAATTTACATTTGTTGTAAGATTTGAATACAATTTGTTTTCTTTCTTTCTTTTTAAACTATAGGCATGTATTGCTTCGATACACACATAAACAAGTAAATAAACTTCCAGAGGTAAGGGTCAGACTGGAACTGTTAAAAGGATGCTAAAAATATTCTATTTTCTGTGACACTTACGTGACTTGTAAATATTATAAAACAAAGTATTTAAAAAGAAAATGTTTGGAAAGTATAGAAGACAGAGTTGTTGAAACCCACGAACTAAGTCTTATACAACTTGAATCTTTGTGTTTATTCTAATACATCCTTTCTTTATCTTACTTCCCAGTCTTGTGGTCCTTTAGCTGCTTACATGGTGGGATGGAGGATTCCAAAATGTGTCATGGCTCACTGCCATTGTGCTTACAGACTTAAGTATACCATGAAGGCTCTACATTAAAGCCACCTCTTAAAGCAATGCCATGTCCTAGAATGTCATCTGCAGGGAAGCAGTTTGCACTTGACAGAAATCAAGGTCTTCTAAGTAAGTATCAGCTCTGTGGACCCAAACCTAAAATGTGACAGGTAGCCTCTAGTTCAAGGGCAACTAGAGTGTGAAAGAGTCAGTCAGTTAGTAGATGTTATGCTATTATCACTGTTGAATTCATCCAGTCAGCAAGTAGAAAATCAAAACTCTGAGAGAACAAGGCGAATAATTTCTGAGCATTGATATGAGGGAAGGTCTTGTCCAATATAGTAGGAAACTGGATAAATCACAGGAAGAATGAATGAACTGGGTATTTGATAGGAATAGGGTTACTAAAAAGCAAAGAAAAAAGGAGAAAGGGAACTCAAACATTAGGTAGAAGCAGTTAGAACTCAAGATAATCCTCAACTAGTTTCTAAGTTTTACTAAGACTTTTTCTCAAGATCTGTTTTAAAACCAACTTTTTGTATGAATCCAGATTTTAACATTAGACAAGCAAGTTAAGTGTAGTATTTCAAGGCCAAAAATGTGCCCAGGCCAGCCTGTGTGTCAAATGTCAGATACACACTCCCCAAGGGGCAAACTGCTGCTCCAGGGCTATCCTCTGAAGCATTATCCATCATTATGGGTTTTCTGAACTTGCAGTAAATTGTGTCATTTCTAACAGCAAATTGAACATTTTGCTGGAGAGGAGGAGATGTTAACATTGATAATGAGCTATAATGTTCTAAGAGAATGCACTAAACATTTTGTTGAGAGGACAATTTGTTAGTAGATAATATAAAATAATAGAAGGGATTAAAGTGAGGCCAAAAGTTATAAATTACTAAAATCTATTCTTGATCATACAAGAAGTAGCACAAAGAGAACAAACACACAAATTGTCAGATATTCCACACTTTTCGCATGTGAACTGAACAGATATGCATTTTCAGATCCCAAATGGATACCATCATCAAGAGTACTGGACCTGAAATCAGGTGTCGTTCCTTTCATGCACCTCGACATGATCTTAGGCCTGTTGTTTACTTTAGACATATGTATTCTTATCTGTAAATGTGCTTGTCCTTGGGAGCAGAGAAAGGAAAACTAAACTAGATTATGGAAGATAATCTGTAGTCAGTAGTTAGCGAAGAAGACTCAACAAATATGGTTTTATACTATATCTTGACCTTCAAAATTTTTAAAATCAAAGATTAGTATTTTATTAAAGTTACTGCAGCTTGTGAGTTTGACCTCTTGGAACCTCTCATTTTGACAACCATTTCCTACTGGTCCTCATTCTGGAGGCAAAGTCATATGATATAAGCTTCATTGCTTTCACCAGAAGTGAAAGTTTCAGCTCTGAGAGAAAGCCATTACAAAGGCTTTGATTTATTAAATGTCCTCATTCTATAGGCCAGATGACTAAACTTTGATTTATTACTTCTTTTTTTCTTTTTCTTTTTTTTCTTTCTTTTTTCTTTTCTTTTCTTTCTTTCTTTTTTTTTTTTTTTTTGAGGCAGAGTCTCTCTGTCTTGCAGGTAGTGATGAGATCTTGGCTCACTGCAACCTCTGCCTCCTGGGTCAAGCGATTCTCCAGCCTCAGCCTCCTGAGGAACTGGGATTACAAGTGCCTGCCACCATGCCCCGCTAATTGTGTGTTTTTAGTAGAGATGGGGTTTCACCATATTGGCAGACTGGCCTCGAACTCCTGACCTCAAGTGATTCACCCTTCTCAGCCTCCCAAAGTGCTGGGATTACAAGGTGTGGGCCACCACGCCAATTGTCCCTTTGTAAATGCTGTATAATTTTGAATACGTAAGAGTAAGTCTTGTGTCCCTATCTTATTTATCCCTGGAAGAACAAATATAGCAGAGGGTATTACAGCTTCCAAGGACCCAAACATCTGTTCATCAACTAAACCAAACGTTCAGTGGTAAAATTCAAAAGCCAGATCCTCTATGTGAATCAGATTTAGTGTCACTGGATAATATTGAGACTCTCAAATTTAAAAAGGAAACAAATTGTTCAACAGCACTGACTGGGTGCTTCCTCAAGTGGTTATCCGCACCACCCAGTGGAGTGGCTACACAGCTCCTGTTTCCTATCGCGGTTTCTCATTTCATTGCATTCCAAGGTTGTTTAGGGCCAGGGATTTCTGTCAGCTAACAAAGCCCAAGAAAGTTAATGCCAAGTGCAACATGTGGACACAGCTTTTGATGGTATAAATTTTACCTTTAATGCTAACGGACTTATCCATGCTTTTAACAAGCTAGAGAGAAGTTACGGAAGAACTCATGTACATCTGTCATTACTATCATATTTAATCAAATCTAAGAAATCAGCGTATATCAGAAATGCTAAGATGTGAAAAAAAAGTCCTTGAAAATTGCTGAAATACGACATTTGAAAACAACTAAGGTCCATGCCGTATTCAACATGGCTCACCTGTGGTCTTTAGCCAAAATAAAAATAAACACGAATATGTGGCCGTTGGGTTGCAAGATCCTTGAGATTCAGGACTCCTATGAATGACTTTAGCGATGGCTCAAGCAGATATCATTTTAAGATTTTTCTGCTGTGACAAACCTCATTTCAGTTTTAAAATGCCTTGTGATTACACAGTACTATTTGCATGGTGCCCCTTTTAGCTTTTAGGTCACTTACATTTTATCAATCAGTCCTACAGTGTTATTTATTTATCTATCACTTAATAACCATGCAGCAGAGAATAATTTCTCTGGCCTAGCATGGTAATTTGTACTATAATTTCACCCCCGCTGCTGTAAACTTAAATTCAGACACAGCTATGATTGCTAAAAGTAAGATTTCTAGGTCACTTTTCAGCCTCTGTGGTTCCTGTCTTTCATCATTTCATCCCACTCCATCTTCTTCAGTCGAAGTACGGTTCGTCAAACACATGAGCAAAGAAATATGCCAGTTGCTTCTTTCAAATGTGGTACATACTTAATAGAGCAGGTAACATTCAAGTACTTATGTGAACTGGGGTTTTTTGTTTGTTTGTTTTGTTTTGTTTTGGCCATCCTGTATATCCTGAAGTTAAATTCAGAGAAATGTGAAAGGGGATATTTTTTAAATCGCAGTCAGATTACTTCCTAGAAACTTCTGCATTAGGAAAAATCAAATGGATAAAGAGAAAGAATCAATACTACTAACTGGGAAAACTAAGTGCATCCCCGAAACAAGTAGACATTGTCTGTGGCAGGATTTCTCCAACATGACATATTTTAATGGCACAGTCTTGTGAAAAAGGACATTTTTTTTCCTTTTGTTTTCTATTTTTACACAGGAAATAGTCTTTGAATTGTGCCAAATTAAGCAGAGTATGAATAGTGTTTGGGTAAGTGGTTAGAATCTTCTCAAAGCTCGTTGTGGTTCACATTTGAGAGTATGAGCAGAATTCCTCAGCAAGATGGGAGACGTGATTTCTGAAACATCAAAGGTTTGTCCTTTATTTTTCTAGACTCATGAGTTTCCAGTTGTTATTTAAAAGGGAACTCTGAATTCCATTTCTCTCAAATCATTCAATATTTTAAGTAAGAATCTCTGTCATCTCTTTCTCCTTATTGTGGGTTTTTCTCTTTTAGGCCAAGTCACTGTTTCTATAAATGTAGACTTTTAAACAGGTTGAAACAGATTTACTGTTAGTCACTGTTATTACCCAAAGAGGCAGAAATCTCATTTGCAAAATAATTGAAAACAAAGGACATTTTCTTCTTAAAAATCACAAAGACAATATTTATTTATTTATTTATTTTGAGATAGAATCTCCCTCTGTCACCTGGGCTGAAGTCAGGTGACATCATCTCAGCTCACTGAAACCTCTGCCTCCCCAAGTTCAAGCGATTCTCCTGCCTCAGCCACCCCCACGAGTAGCTGGGATTGCAGGTGCCTGCCACCACGCCCATATATATATATATATATTTGTATTTTTAGTAGACATGGGTTTTCACCATGTTGGCCAGGCTGGTCTCGAACTCCTGGCCTCAAGTGATCTGCCTGCCTCAGCCTCCCGAAGTGCTGGGATTACAGGTGTGAACCACCATGCCCAGCCCACAAGGGCAATTTTTATGAACACCTTTACTGTGAGCACACATGAAACGGAGTTAATCGAGTTTATCGAATACTTTTGACACCAAACGCAGAAACAATAAAACCCTGCAGTGTTGCCGTTTTATAAGTTGCAGATATTAGGTATCTTGATAGCTACCTCCTGGCTTAGCCACGGCCCACACCAGAAAAGCCTCTCCAGCAGATTGAGAAGTTCTGAATTTGAAACTCAACTTCAACAACTTGCTGATTGTGACTTGAACAGTCCACTCACTTTTTTTTTTTTTTTTTTTGAGACGGAGTCTCGCTCTGTCGCCCAGGCTGGAGTGCAGTGGCCGGATCTCAGCTCACTGCAAGCTCCACCTCCGGGGTTTACACCATTCTCCTGCCTCAGCCTCCCGAGTAGCTGGGACTACAGGCGCCCGCCACCTCGCTCGGCTAGTTTTTTGTAATTTTTTTTAGTAGAGACGGGGTTTCACCATGTTAGCCAGGATGGTCTCGGCCTCCTGACCTCGTGATCCGCCCGTCTCGGCCTCCCAAAGTGCTGGGATTACAGGCTTGAGCCACCGCGCCCGGCCTCCACTCACATTTTGTACCGTCTCTGCTTTGTCATCCGGAAGACGGCAGAAATATACCCGTCTCTTGAATATATCATGAGTAAATTTTTTAATGCATAAAACCTCCATGCTTCTGCATGTAGTCAGCATACAGTAAATAATGTTTCCTTCTCTCTAGGTAAGAAGCACTGCTTCATAAATTATAAAGCTTTATGTGGATGCGAGAGATTGTTATTAATATTGTGTTGCGGCCGGGCATGGTGGCTCAAGCCTGTAATCCCAGCACTTTGGGAGGCCGATCACAAGGCAGGAGATGAGATCATCCTGGCTAACACGGTGAAACCCCGTCTCTACTAAAAAATACAAAAAACTAGCCGGGCGAGGTGGCGGCGCCTGTAGTCCCAGCTACTTGGGAGGCTGAGGCAGGAGAATGGCGTGAATCCGGGAGGCGGAGCTTGCAGTGAGCCGAGATCGCGCCACTGCACTCCAGCCTGGGCGACAGAGCAAGACTCCATCTCAAAAAAAAAAAATATATATATATATATATATATATATATATATTGTGTTGCTTCCAGATTCCAACTTTTACAAAAGAGTTTTAGAAGAGAAAAGAAATTTAGTCATTGTCTCACAATACCTGGCATAAATAAGTACACAAGAAAAGTCATCCTTCTCATCACTTTCCAAACTTTTCATCATTTATTAGCACAGATACGGCATGTCAAACAAAGAATTTTTCTACCTCAAAGTGATTTTTTTCTCTTTGTTTTGTCTTTCTTATCTAACATCAAAAGTATCCTTTTGAAAATTCATAAACATGGTAGAAAAGAAATACCAAATCCAAAGCTCCTCTCTTTCTTGGGCAAAAATGAAGACTGTATGCATTTGGAAAACAAAGGAAAGGATGGGAAATGTGTTCTGATTCATCCAGTGCAGTCTTTAGCCCTGTGTGTGCATGTCCCAAAGTGTTCATATATCTCTATTTTTGCAAATACTGGCCACGTTTTCATTTTCCATACTTATAGGAATTAGACAGGACAAGGTACACAGTGATTATTACCCTGTGCAAGTTAGTGTAGAGTATCTGTTCCTTCTAAACAACATTCTTGGCTCTATCATCACTATTCACATCACAAATCCAGGATTTACAATGCATTTTAATCCTCCACTGAATCATTTTAAATTAATTATTTGCACATTCAGTTACAGAAACCACGAAGTTACCTGGGTAGAATTCCAGTTTGTATCTCTTTTTATTTTATGTATTGTTGAATCTCATTATTATAAATACGCACTTCAAAACAGATAGTTTAACATATTTTATTGGCTTGCTCAATGGCTTTTTATTAGTAGTGATAGTATGTTGGAAGAGAACACATGTTTTTCTTTACATCATATCTATCCTTTCCGTGTAATTCCCTTATGACTTTGAACACCTGTTTTTGATACTGAATTGGGTCTCATTTTCATCATATATAGAGAATTTCAGATTTTAAAATTGACTTAAACTTAGAAAGTTAGACCAGTCTTTTTCTTAAATATGACTCAATAATTCATAAATGTGGTAAAAGAATAGATTTTGCTAGTCTATATAAAGCATATAAATACTTATTCTAAGACCATATACTTTCAAGTAGAAAAAAAGAGGAAATTCAGTGCCAAGGTACACTTTTCATGTGCAAATTATTTTGTGCTGCATGATTTTAATAATACCGTGTGTAATGTCACAACCTTTACCACAGTGAAATTTCCACAAATCCCAAGCATGACAAAGGTTGTGATAGTTTAGGATCATATGGGACTAAGCATGATAAGAAATCAAAATGTGTTATCACATATTTGAACATACACATATTAGAACATCAACAGGGTATGCCAGCTATATGTCAGCTATGGAACTAAGGAGTCTAATTTATCACATTGAAGTTCTATTCTATTTGAAGATACCTAGAGAAACTGTAGAAATGTTTAAAGTGAATTTTCTCTATGAAAGAGTCTTCATAAATCTCACAGATTTTGCAGTATTTAAAATATGAACTAGAAAACCCATGAAAATATATAAAGCCTTTAGGTATAATAATCATATCCCTTGACGGATGTATTTTAGTACATGGTATCACAAACTTTCCAGAAAGTAAAATATGAGATGTAATAAATGTTTTTATTGTATCTGAGATGTGTCCTTTTTTTGTTTTTCATTAATAAATATATGAGCCATGAAGCATGATATTAAAACAAAAACTCATGAACCTACCACCTAACCTAGAAATATACTAGAACCAATGCCAGTATATTGTTCAACTTGTTTCTGAATTTGATAAAAAAAATACTGCATGTATTCTCAGCATCTTCTTCCACTCAACATTACGCTTCTAAAATATCTTGAGGTCAATTAATACATCTGTAGATCACTAATATTTATACATGTATAATATTTTATTAAATGACTACATCACAATCTATCCATTTTTTCATTAATGGGCATTTAATGTTTCTAGATATTTTTTCTTATCACATGCTGCTATTAACAGTGTCGTAATTTCTTCTGGGGGTAGGCGTGCAAGAATTGCTCTAGGGTATTTATCCAGGAGGGGATCTGCTAAAATGCAGAGTATTTTAGCTTGGATTCCACAAAATCCAGGTCCTGAGACAAATAATTATGTGCATGGGAGGTTTTTTTTGGAAGGTTATTGCAGGAAGCAAAGTGAGGGAGTGGGGAAACACAGCAAGGAAGGAAGAAATGCCAATAAATGGTATATTCATGTGTGATTACTGCTGTGGGCAGCTGGAACCAATTCCACTGGAAACATTCAAGGGACTGTTAAACCTATCTCAGAATTGTCCCTCTCAGGAGAAAGCTGGGCTGTTTATCCACCACTTCTTACCACTCAATGTGTAGGGTGGCTCTGCGGGTATTTCATGCTCTGGCACTGTCAGTCCAAGTAAATCCTGGCAGATGCTTAAGAAGCTGTCAGCGTGTATGGAGCCTGTTCATCTCACCTGCAGTCAGCAACAGGGTTGGCCAAGAGGATGGGGTAGGGCCCTGACGTTTCTACTACATGAAGCTGATACCTGTTTAAAGTTGCAAGGCAATGATAAATTGTCTTCTTAAGTGGTTGGCTTTGTTTAAATTTTCATCAATAGAGGGTACAAGGTCCTTTGCCCAGTATCGTCATTATATTGTGAACGTTTTAAACTTTTACCTATCTATTACATGGTGTTCTAAAACATTTATTGTATTTCTCCAATTGCTAATGAGACAGAAAGCATATTTATATAAACTTGTTAAACGTTTGCATTTTCCCTCCTCCTAAGGTCCATCTATTTTTAACAATTTTTTCAATTTTTAGAACTTATATATTTTGGACACTAAATTTGACAGATATTTGCGTGTCAAAAAGTTCTTAATTTTAACAAAGTTGAATTTATCAATTTTTTATGGATACTGCCTTTCAAATTAAGAAATCTCTACCATGGGAATATAAAGATATGTTTCTATACTATACTTAAAACTTTGAATATTTTGCTCTTCACATATAGATATATATTTTTTCTGGAATTTAGTTTCATTCATGTTGCAAATAAGGATCCAATTTTGTTTGTTTACTTAGGAATAAGCACCATTTATGAGACGATCCATCTTTAGACACTTATCTCCAATGCCACTTCTGTATTGTGTTATCACCTTATACCCATATATGTGACTCTTACTTAGGAATAAGCACTATTTATGAGATGATCCATCTTTAGCCACTTATCTCCAATGCCACTTCTGTATTATGTTATCACCTCATACCCACATATGTGACTCTGTTTTTCCTACATAAATATCTCATTGTTTTCATCATCACTGCCTTGTATATAGTTTTGATATCTGCTAAGCCAAATTCCCTTATCTTTTTCTTCCCAAGAGTAGTTTTTACTATTATTGGTCCTTTTGCCCTTCCCCATGTATGTTAGAATCTGCTTTTGAAGCATGAAAACCTTTGTTGGGATTTTCACTGCAATTACATTGAATCTAGATATCAATTGAGGGCAACGGACACATTAACAAAACTGAGTCCCGCTGTGTGAACAAAGATGCTCTCTCTTTTTTTATTGACTGTCTTTAAATAAAGTTTTATATATGCTACACTTTATTTTTCTTCTAGGTAACCTATATCAGCTTAAGAAGATTTCTTTCTATCCTACTTTGATAGATGTCTTTTATCATGAATGGAAGTTAAATTGTACCTCATGTTCTTTACGCAGCTAAAGTAATAATCATATGGTTTTTCTCTTTTATTCATTAATGTGGTGAATTACATTAATACATTTTCCAATTTGATACAACTATTAAGCTCTTGCGATGAACATAACTTGTTCATGATATTCTGCTTTTCTTGGCAATGTTTATACAGTGAATTAAACAGTCAGTGTCTGTATTCATAAAGTTACGTTCCAGTGTGGGGTAGGGAGAGAAAATGATAAACAGATAAATAGCTAGATGTATTCTGTAATATCAGGCACTGATATTCAGGGAAAGACATATGTATTAACCATTCCCCTTGCCACAAAACCAAAAAGATATCTGCTAATCAACTGAAATTGCAAAAACAGATCTTCCACATGTATCTGAACACGACATTGTGCAAGAAATCATTGCATATGACATACTGATCCCAGGGACCAACACGAATATGGATAGGCCTGAAAACTGAGAAACAACACTGCAGAAGTACATCAGTTAAAGAAATGAGTAGAAAGGGTTGCACATGTATGTACCATAAAATGGTAGCCAAACTGAATTAGAATTCCTTAAGTTGCTTTTTGGCTTCATGCTTCTTAAAGGTGTTCTTTGGGTATTTTTCTTTATAGTTTGCAGTATGGGTATAACCATTATTAAAGGGAATTTGTTGCATTAATTTCCTGATATTACTATAAAATAAAAAAATCTAGAGGGTGGCGATGCAGTCTTTTTTAGAGTACCCAATAACAGGACATTAGTATTCATCCATATTTATAAACAACGTTATCCTCCTAACATTAGCTATGAAATAAGTACACCCCAGGCTCCTCTGGCTGTGGTAGATAACTTTCTGCGCTGTGACCTGGGATTCTGGGATTGCATACAGAGTGAAAGAAAGAGCAAAAGTCCACAGTAGAATACAGCCAAGCAGTCCCACTGAAGATCACATAACACTCGCATAGCAGAATGGAGAATTTCCAGCCAGCAGTTGTAAACGTGGGAGGAAATAAGGAACAACTACAGTGTATCTAGCTGATAAATGAATACAAGAATTATGGGGACCAAAAATTAATTCCATTCACACCTGCCTGTCTCATCAAGGGAAGTGAATTGCAGAGTGACTCAAAGGAGGGGCTCCTGCCTCAGAAAGCATTAAGATGACTCCAGAGACCTACACAGAGGCTCTGTGAAAGGTGTTGCCGAAGGCTGGTTTGGAGGTATGTTGAAACTTCTAACATAGAGAGGTTGCTCTGGGAGAAGGCACAAAGGTGCAGCATTGAGTGCCCTATTGTGTTAGTCAGGGTTCTCTGGTGAAACAGAACCAAGGTATAGATAGATAGAGAGAGATGACAGATAGATGATAGATAGATAGATAGATAGATAGATAATAGATGATAGATTAGATAGATGATAGATAGGATAAATGATACATAGGTACATAGAAATGCAGATAGATGAGATAGATAGATAGATAGATACATACATACATACATACATACACACATATGATAGGTGATAGGTAGTTAGAAGAAAGATAGATAAATGATAAAGAGAGAGATAGATCATGGATAGCTAGCTAGCTAGCTAGATAGATAGATAGATAGAAATGATAGATAAGTTTATTATGGGCATTTACTCATGCAATTATGGAGTCCGAGAAGTCATCATATGGCTGCCCTCGAGACAGAGAACCAGGAAAGCTGTCGGTGTAATTCAGCCTGAGAACCAGGAGCTCCCATGCCCAAGGGCAGGAGAAGATGAATGCCTCAGTTTAAACAGAGAGAAGGAAAAAATTCACTCTTCCTCTGCCTTTTTGTTATATTAGGGCCCTCAATGGATTGGATTGGATGGTGCCCAACCACAGTGATGAGGGTAGATCTTCTTTACCAGCTACTGATTCAAACACTAATCTCTTCTGGAAGCGCCCTCACAGACACCCCTACAAATCATGTTTTACCAGCTATCTGGGCATCCCTTAGCTCAATAAAGTGGACATATAAAGTTAACCGTAAATCCTATCACTAGCCCATGAGCCTGAGCTCCAAGTGCCTCTCAGAGAGACACTATGATTTGGACAACTGTGGATACTTCTGGTGGCTGGGGATTAGAAGGAGTCCACTGAGGACTGGAGCAAGAAGGGTGGCAATATAGCAAGAAGGAGAATCAGGGGCTGGGACAGAGAGGAGGCCAGAAAAGGATGGATGGAATAGAGAAGCAGGCAGAGATGTAGTCTCTGAAAATGCTGTTGTCCATGAAAATCCTGACATTTCATCAGTCACTATGCCATATTATTATATACTTTGAAGTTTATTAGCCTTTTCGGAATGTTACAATCCTAACTTTTTGGGTTATGTTGGGAATATGAGGTGAAGCAATTCCTATCAAGTATTTACCATAATGCTTAGCCAAAAAATAATCATTCAAAAATTGTTTAATAAATGGCAGCTCACATTTATCTCAGATGCTGGAAGAAGGAAGATAAGTATTCCTCACAGGTGCATAACAAGATGGACAGGAGTAAATGAAAGGGGTAGGAGATGGCACGGTGCCTTGGGAAGGGGTTTTTGAGTCTGGATTCCAAGGGTAAGCGATGTGGAACATCAAGCCAAACAAAGCATTCATCTGCACACTTTACCTTCCCCTAGCTCTTGATTTATTAGCAGCAGATGAGACCTTAGAGAAATAAGGTACATTTATGCTTGGAAAAATGGTCAAAGTTTACCTAGTCCAATTCTAACTCATTGGTGACGCCCACATGCAATGCTGTTTTCCATCTTCAGCTTAGGTGTCCCTCATGAAAGGGAGTTTATAAACTTAGTACAGTCACCTCCTATTGATGCCCATCTTTAATGATTAGAAAGTTCTTCCTTAGCTGAGCTGAATTCACTTCCCTGTTACTTAGCTCAGCTACCCTGGGGCAACACAAAACAAATATCTTTCTGCTTCTACACATATGCCACTATCATACTAGTCTCTTCTCCCCTAGTGCCAAGAATCATGAAGAACTGGCTTACAATACAAAGGAAAAAAGAAAACCTTGGGGGATACTCTTATTACTAGAACTGTTTAAATGGATTTACAGGGGGCATTTAATGAGAGCAGAAATTGAAATTGCACTTGACTGAATTTCAGGGCAGCAGATTTTTATTTAGCAGCCAGAAGGGGTGCAAGATACGTTAAAGAATAACGAAAAAATGTAAACCTGCCTGTAGGGAGCTTAAAATCTGATTAATTCAGCCATGCTAATGATACAGCAAGAAAAGCTGGGTGAGCAAAGAACACTGCTCAGATGCCACCGGGAAAAATATAAAAGACTATCAAAAACTCTACATTTGTTACAGCTAAAAGGTAAATGTTTAAATTAAAATGATTTATTATTTCATTATAAATGCAATGTATGGCCATTGTAGAAATAAATGATAAATTTAGCAAAAAGGAAAAAAAGTACAAAAGTATTATATAACTCCACTACCCAGATATAACTGGATATAATTTGTCATCTATATGCTATGGAAATCTTTTATTTAGCTCTAGATGAATTTCTGTATGGCATTATACCATACATGCTATCTCATAAACTGCCTCTTTAGGACACTCATCGTGAGTATTTTTAAAAATAAATATTCATGTGTAATGTCTTTAATAGCTAGTTAGTATTTCATTCAAAGACTATGTCATCCTTTGTTTACCAAATTGCCCATGGTTAGACCTTTTGGTTATTTCCAAATTTCACTACTATAAACAGAATTCTTACAGCTAAATCTTTACATATTCTTAATTCTTTCCTTAAAATACTTTTCCGGGTGTGTAATTTCTGGGTCTAAGCATGTGCGTATTTCTAAGCCTTTTGATAAGTAATGTCACACTGAATTCCAGGAAGATTGTTCTGTAACGGTAAAAGTGATAATTTCTCCATCATTTACTGATGATGTATTGTTATTTCGTTAACATCTGCCAATTTAACAGTTGACAAATCATATGTCATCATTTCTTTGATTACTAAAATAAAAATGGTCTTTGAAAATAATGTTTGCAGTCACTTTCCTCCTGTGTGAAATGCTTATTTTTATACAAGGTATTAATATGTTTCATTCAGCAAATACTTCTTGAACATCTACTATGTGCCACACACTGTTTGAAGTGTTGGAAATATATTAATGAACAAAACAAACAAAAATCTCTTCTCTCTTGGAGCTTATGTTCTAGTATGAGTCTATATTCTAACAGTTTTTAATTTAATTTAATTTCAAGTTCTGGGATACATGTACAGGATGTGCAGGTTTGTTACGTAAGTAAATGTGTGCCATGGTGGTTTGCTGAACCTATCAACCCATCACCTAGGTATTAAGCCCAGCAGGCATTAGCTGTTTTCCCTGATGCTTTCCCCCCTCCACCTTCCAACAGGCCCTGGTGAGTGTGTTGTTCCACCACTGAGTCCATGTGTTCTCGTTGTTCAGCTCCCACTTATAAGTGAGAGCATGCAGTTCTGGTTTTCGGTTCCTGAGTTAATTTGCCAAGGATAATGACTTTTTGCTCCATCCGTGGCCCCTGCAAAGGACATGATCTCATTCCTTTTTGTGGCTGCATAGTATGCCACAGTGTACATGGATCACATTTTCTTTACTCAGCCTATCATTGATGGGCATTTCAGTTGATTCTATGTCTTTGCTATTGTATAAATACTGCAGTGAATATCCAGGAGCATGTATCTTTGTAATTATTCTAACAATTTTAACACAGGTTACTGATACTTTCATCATATTGTGCAACTTTGTTGTCCTCCGTTTGCCATTTGGAAGCAATGTATATCTTTAGGAGAGGAATAAGTGGGATCAGAGTGTGACAGAGTGTTAAAGGTGGACTAGGCCTTGTAAACCATAGAGCGCAACCCCTTCATTTCATAGATGAAGCTCCAGAGGAGACCTATAGAGAAAAAAGTACTTGTTCAGGCTCATACTGAGTTAGTGACCCAGAAGGATTCCACATCCAAGGGCCGTATTTCATTTGGAAAATGGGGGGGAAGTGCTGTTTCATGAACTGTATTTATTTTGCTTCTTGATTCCTGCATTATACAAATAACAGTGAACATTCGCAGGGTCTTTCTATGTGCTAAGCACTCTAGGTGCATAAGTTCCTCCAACTTCCCCCGTAAGACAGACCCAAGCACGAAACAAACAGCTGGGCAAAACGGGGCTTGGAGTGCTTAAGTACAATGGCAAATAATCATTTTCAAAGACTTTTTACATCTTAGTAATCAAAGAACTCCAGTTAAAACAGTGACATATGATTTGTCACCTGTTAAATTGGCATCTGTTTAAAAAATGACAGTACTCACATCATAACTAGTAATTGACAAAGCTTTTACTCAAGTCTGGGTCTGTCAGTCTCCAAAGGCCACCACTGTTCTACCCCCATCCCTAGTGTACTGTTGGGCATCTGTCAATGTGAGAAGTGTGTAGAAAAAGGAGAGAGTTAAAGACAAGGAAAAGCAAGGCAGCCCCAATCTGGAATGCTGCAGGGGGTGGCTGCTGGTGCGGCATGGCCAGTGCTGGTGAGGAGGAGGTGTGGACATTGAGGGGATGACGCTGAGGCCTGGTGAGGGAAATAAGGAGGGGACTCTTTGGTTGACCTTGTCCTGCCCATTTCATTCTGTTCCTCCTCTGTTCACCTTTCCACTTTCCAGTGACCCCAATTATTTCTCCGTCCTCTACAAAAACTGTCCTTCTGATTCCTCTGCCATATTAAAGTGCAAATGATGTGACAACAAAGTGAAGAGTGATTCGACCAACCAGCAGGTGCCATTTTCCTTCTTAAACAAGTCAGGGTCTCATACGCAAGGGATATTGCACTAACTGCAGTTCCAGAATCCACTTCCTTTCATGATAAGAGACTTGTCTCTTCCTTGTTTGTCTCCTCCATCTCCTTCTCCTTCTCTCTTCCTCCTCCTCCTCCTTCCTCTTCCTTTCTCTGGTTTTAGAGTGGAGCCTGTAACTGAGACCCAGTATCGCACCACTTAGCAGACTTACTTTCAGGACTAGTCCTTTTGCCAGAATTTTGACATTACATCAAAGTTCATGTCCAAATGTGGACAAGGCTAAGGCCAGGAGAGGAGTCTCTGGGCATTGGAGACTCCAGGGATTCATTTGTTCCTCCTCAACGAATGGATGAGTCCTTCTTTCAGCCATTCCCACCAATGTCTTCTCATGCCAGGCCCAGAGAACAGGAGCACCATCAGCTGTCTTAGCCACCCAGCCTTTGACCTATGCAGGTGTCTCCTCAAATGGTAGAACCCAGAGCAGGTGGGAGGTGGTCAGTGATATGCAGGCAGAGTGGCCCATCCCAGCTGTGTGTCAGCTGAAGTCCACAGTTGGAATGTTTCCACGGTGAGACCCAGACATCACAAAGGCCTCAGCGCAGAGATACGGGGCTGCACTTAACATTGACTTTGTTTGTAGCTGAAGGAAGGAATGAACTGTAAGGTAACAGAAATGCAGAGTGGGAGACAGCAAGCAAACAGATTTGTTAGATTTTACCCCAGTCTTATAGGAGGCTATTATTTATTTAACCTAATTACTGGTTTTATTTTTATTATCGTGCATAAAGAACTTTCTGAGCCTATGAAAACCTAAAGCTGATTAATGTTTTAGTATATATTCATCACTATCAACAAGCATTTATTAAGTGCTTAACTACCTGTGATGCTTTTCTCAGATCTTGCATGTGAAGTTAAACTGATAACAATTCAGTCACTCAAAAAGAAAAGGTTTTGGAATGAACTAATACAAAGGGCATTCAAACTGCTGAGTACAGACAGAAGTGAGGGCAAATGATCGCAAGCACGGATGTAACGTGCATGCAGTGAGGCAGGTGGGAGCCACCTGAGGCGAAAATGCTCAGAAGCACATGATTTTGCCTGGGAAGGCAGCAGTTTTATGTCTGAGGCAGCTTTTGCTTATGGAGTTCAACCATTTTGTTCCTTGAGAGACAGTTTTATATACTTTTAAGGGTCATCATGAAAAAAACCTTACAGAAAAAAAATTGCCTGTTTGTTCTTGAAGGACAGTATTCCAGAGGGTAATTATCGTAGAAATTATTCTCCCTACTCAAACACCTTGCAGCAGTCCTCTACCCACTCTCTTAGTTGTTGGGTAACTTTCTCAATGCATCCTAAGAACCAGGACAAATCACAGCCAATGGCTGGGCTGTCTGAGGCCATAATCGTTAGTGTAGCTCATGGGATAGGAAGACCGAAAGAAAGGTGTGACCAGAGAGAAGTCCACCACAGGAACTGACATGAAAGCAGCGGTATGATTCCTAGAACAGGAGGGAGACTGAGACAGGTCCCTGCTGGTCAGGTAGCTAATGAAAAAAATGGTCCTGAGATTCAAAATCAAGAGAAAAGCAACTGGTATGAGCCAGAAGTCTCCATGAGCACAGGGAAAATGAGTCCAGTGAAACTGAACACAGTGCAATTATAAGGACAGGTATGTGGGACAAGCCACCCACAGGAAAAAAGTTTCCAGCACAAATACTCAAGAATGTTGAGGGCTCAGAGGAACAAAAGAGCTGTAGGGGAAGTCTGAGCTTCTTAGAGAGTATTTACGTGCTCCTGATCAGAATGGTGGTAGAAATATGAGGGGTAAAGACTTTCTGATAAAGTCTCAAATGAAAATGCAGAACAAGGAATCGGAAACTAGAGTAAAAACCATCCTTGTTATGGAGTGGCAGAGAACTGGGCTGAATTGTGTCCATGCCTGAGATCTTTGTGAAAGGCAGAATTTAGGAGTGATCAATTAGACTATCTGGCAGAAGAAATATCTGTAGGAACCGCATGGCTTCTTTTAACTGCATACAATAAAATGAGAGAAAATAAAAATAATTTAAACACAGTATTTATAATTAAAGGGGAATCACAATGTAAAAATGTGGAACATCCCTAACCTGATCATGTGAAGATAAAAACCCATGTTCAGGAGAGAATATCAAGGGGGTAGCCAAGCATCCATTTGATAAGGAGATGAGTACGGATAGAAGGGAGGCAGGTACTATCCATTGAGACAATGAGAGAATGACAGCAAAGGCATTTTGGAGAACTTAGAGTCTGCTCCCCTTGCCAGAGCCCCAGGAAGGCAGAATGGTTTTGTAGGAAAGGCCTGGGGTACCCTCCACAGGCTTGCTGCCTGGGGCTCCCGGCATTCTCATGCAGTGCTCCTTGGCCACCCCAGCTGTGGCTCAAGTGGCCCTAGATACAGCTCAAGTTGCTGCTCTGGAGGGCACAAGTAGTAAACCTTGAAAACGTCCGTGTCGAATTTAGTTTGCAGTCATGCAGAATGCAAGAGCTGTGGAGGCACGGCTACCTCCACCTAGACTTCAAAAGATGGCACAGACAACCTAGGGACCCTGGCAGAAATGTGGCATATGGGTGGAGCCGCTGCAGACAATCCACACTAGGGCAATGCCCAGCAAAGCCATGGGAGTGGGGCCATCCCCAAGACCCCAGAACTGTAAAGTCACCAGTGTGCAATGCCAGCCTGAGAGATGCAGGCATGAGACTCCGATCTGTGGTGGCTGCTGAGTGGGCTGAGCAAAATCATAAAGGTGGGGCTACTTGAGGACGTAGGTGCCCAGTGCCGAGTGCCCAGAAGGTGGCACATAGACACTAAAAGATTATTCTGGAGTCTCAAGATGTGATGTTGTTTGCCCTGTTGGTTTTTGGACTTACTTGGGACCAGTTACTTCTTCCTTCTTGCCCATTTCTCCCTTTTGGAATGGGAATTCCAATCCTATGCCTGTCCCACCATCTTATTTTGAAAGCACATGATGCGTTTGATTCCACAGGCTTACAGCTGAAGCAGTATTTATCTCCAGATGAATGCCTTGAGGCTTATCCATATCTGATTTAGATGAGACTTTGGATTTTTTTTTTTTAAGTTGATTAAGGAAGGAGTTAAGACTTTGAGGCCATTGGGATAGAATGGTTATATTTTGTATGGAGAAGAGCACATGTTTTGGGTGCCAGGATTGAATATGTCTTGCAAAAAGCATATCTTGAAATTTAATTGCCATTTTAACAGTATTAACAGATGAAAACTTTAAGAGGTAACTAGGCCATGAAGTCTCGCCTTTCGTGAATGAATTGATGCCATTAACTCAGAGATGCGTTTATTATTGCAGGAATGAGTTCTTTATAAAAGGACAAGTTCAGTCCTCTTTTAACTCTCTCTCCTACCCTCTCTCACCCTTCTGCCTTCTCCCATAGGATCACACAGCAAGAAGGCCTTGTACAATGCCAGCCCCTTGATCTTGGATGTCCCAGCCTTTAGAACTATGAGTCAGTAAACTTCTCTTCATTATAGATTACCCAGTCTTGGGTATTCTGTTATAGTAGCACAAAGTGGTCTAAGAAGATGATAACATTATATAACATATAACATAAAAACATAATACAGTGTTTAAACTTGTTTAGGCAGTAAGCTTATTAAAAAACATGTTGCTTATTTTGACACCATTATCGCAACAAAGAAAACGACTAATTTGGTAATGTCATCCAAGGAAAGGAGAAAGACCAGGAACAAGGCAGAGACCTTGCTGCTAAACTGAGTGTACTTAACAATTCTCTCATGGAGTGGTGCCTATTATCAAATAGAGCCATACCCGAATACACATAATGTAATAATAGATGTAAGTTTACTGGGTGGAAAACCCCAAAATATTTTTCCTGTAATATTACCTTTGTTCTCAATTTTTGTCTACAGGTCCCAAGTTCTTTAGAACTCCATTCAGCCGGGCGTGGTGGCTCACTTTGGGAGGCCAAGGAGGGTGGATCTTCTGAGGTCAGAAGTTCAAGACCAGCCTGACCAACATGGAGAAACCCCATCTCTACTAAAAATACAAAATTAGTCTGACGTGGTGACACATGCCTGTAATTCCAGTTACTCAGTAAGGCAGAGGCAGGAGAATTGCCTGAATCCGGGAGGCGAAGGCTGCAGTGAGCCAAGATCGTGCCATCACACTCCAGCCTGGGCAACAAGTGTGAAACCCCATCTCAAAAAAAAAAAAAAAAAAACTCCATTCAAAAGTAAAGTAGAAACACTGTTTTGATGCACCAAAAGAGCAACTGCTACAACTTTGGTACCAAGGCCTGGAGACTTTGCTGAGTCTGCTAGTCCTGGAGTTTCACAGCCAGTATCCAAACAGGGAATATTTCTGATTTATGTGTTGCTAGGTAACTCATAATTATACAAGCAAGGAAGAAAGTTCAATATAATATAACTCGCATTGATTTTTTTGGCTATGCTGTAAGAGCGTGATATTAATATATAGGAAAGAAATGTCCAATATTCCCCAAACATTTTGTTCCAATAAATACTTCTTAATATTTTGAAATCACCTGGTTGTTCTTATAGATCTTAGAGTATTTGAAGCACGTTTTTATTATGAATCATGATTTAGGCTCCTGATAGACAGTTTTGTGAGCATACTGACTTCTCTATAAATATTGCCAGCTCATTCAAACTAAGTGGAGCAAGTGAATAGATTTGTGGTCTTTTCCGTACAGACTTAGAAACTTCCTAGTTTTGTTTTGGTCTAATTATAGGTTTTGACTTTTTCAGGGTACATAATCAAAGTCTGACCCCTAAACAAATCTAATAAAGCTATGTTTTAAAGGCCAAAGAAATAAACAGATTAAGTGTCATGGAGTTAGTGCAAATCCATGTATCTTTGCAGGCCAGGGGTGTTTTCTACCAGGTGAGGGCTGAAGGCAATGAGGCGGCACAGACATAATACAAGTGTGATGCAGAGAGGATTTGAATAACAGCTAGAGTAGTGGAAACATGTTGTCAATAAAGGTCTCAGGTAAAGAAACAAAAAAAAGAGAGAGAGAGAGAGAGAGAGAAGAAATCGTAGTAACCACCTTGCAGTGACCAAAAAAAAAAAAACAATAATCATAATTGTCGGCATTATTCTGAGAATAAAGCAGTACTACGATGCTAAAACGATGGTCTTCCTAAATTGCCATATGAATGACTGCACGTTAGAAGAGCATGTATTTTGGATCACGTTGTGAAACTTAGCTGTCTTGGGACACCAGGCGTGAAGGCAATGGGGCACATTGGTTATGAGTTCTGGGTTCGGCCAGGGTGTGAATTCCAACTCCAACTCTCATTGACCTTGAGGATGTTATTTCAGTGCTTTGTGGTTTAGTTTTCTCATCTGTATCTCACTGGGCTATCAGAAAGATTATATATAATTGTGTATAAAGCTTGGCATCTGGCCCATTAAATGCTAAAAAAATAAAATAAAATAAAATAAACAAACCCAACAGTGTTATAATTAAAGAAACAGAGTGTTCAGCCTAACAAGACACACTTTACTTATGTCCTTTCCTTCCTCATAAGTAAGAGTAATTCACCTCCTTCAGGCCAGTTGCAGGTTGCTTTGAGGCCTTGTATTTCAGAGGAGTAGTAGCTGTTTTATTACCACATCTCTTATTTTCAGTCTTTCATTCCCCTTTAGTAAGTTTAGCTAGATCTTGCTTTCTTTTTCTTTCACATAATTGAAGTCAGCTACCAGAAATCATTGTGCCCATCACCCAGATACTGTTTTGGTCAATTGCTTGCCATCTTCTTCTCTGTTTTGATATTAAGCACCTGGTCAAGAATCACATCTCCCAGGGCTTGTCAGTATTACTGACACTTTCCTGCAGGCACCACTGGAAATGGGCCAACATAGTGTTGTTTTAGGCCATCATTTATCTAGCATTTGCCCTCAAAGATACAAACCTAAAGTTTAATCTTATGATATTAACCATGATAGATTGCAATCTCAATAATTTTTATTCTAGCAATTAGATCTGCTATTCTTTGGACAGAATGACTTTCTTTTGGACCATCTTTTGGGCAGTCTTTTGGATGATAAGTAAGAAAGTGGTCAAGAAAATAAAAAACATATACTCAAAACTCTGTGGGGGAAGAAAACACACTAGGAAGAACTCTGTCCTCGACGGCAGTAAAGAAAGTAAAGCTACATATTTCTAACACAAATCTTCTGAATCCTCTCTTGTTTTACATAATTCATAGACCTGCTCTTTAGCATAGAATTTGTGGCCATGTACAAAGGTCACAGCTAGAAGAGTGCAAAATGTGTACATCTGAGGGCAGCAATTCTTTTTCCCCATTACTTATTTATCAAACAGGTTGATGTCAGATAGAAAGCTCTGGGTGTTGTTTTGCCTTTCTTTTTCCCGTGCAAATAATCATCTCTGTGTCCTACCTTGTTAACCTTTTCTGTTTATTTCTATTTCCTTGCAACTCCTTATTATAGTTGCCAGTTAATCACAAATATATTAAAAGATTTCTTTTTAATCTCGCAGTCTTCATTGCTTTGTGGTATCTATGTGAACAGTTGTGCCCTCGTTAAGAGAGTGTCCAATTACATGCACGGCAGGGAAAAGCAAGAGAGCAGCAGTTGACTATGTTTTTGTCTAAGGTATCAAATGTGAAAGCAAATTAGGTATCTAAAAATAAAAACCAAAATTAAGACTAATAAAATGGAGCTTTGACTTTTCTCATCACAGACTCATTTATACTTAATGACACAGAATGAGTGCATAGGTAATTGTTATAATCTCCCTTGAAATGGATTTTTTTAAATGGCTGATCTATTCTTCTTTTCAGGACAGGTAAATGGATGCCAAGACAACAGAGAAATAAGAACCTTTTTGTGTGGTTACATATTAATTTGTTTGCAATATTGGCTTGCAAATAGAAGGCCAGAGAGAGGTGAGTTAGCCAATGTTACTTAGACATGTAAGCATATAAATTCAATCAATCATATGTTATTTTGCTCACTGAGCTCAACATGCCAGATCAAATACATGAAACATCGGAAAAACACCACCAGGAATTCCTTTCCAAAAACTCAACCCATTTTGCTTTAAACAAACATAAAAAACACTACTTCTGTAATACAATTTATAGAACTCCTCTCTCTTTAGATGTTTTACGTTTCCTCTTTCTGTTTACCGACATTCTAGGTTTCAGACATACACTTTATTAATATCTCCTACCAATGAGTACTTCCTACCTTTTCCCTCCCCTAATTACACCTGTTCCTTTTTTACCCTTGCACCCTCTGGGCTGGAGGAGTTTCACCAGCTGGGTAGGAACTTAGCTCTTAAGGGATAATAGCGCCACCTGAAAGCTGGCACGGGAAATGATCTTATCCATTATCTTCCCCACCATATTCTTCCTAAAAATTATTTTTGTTCACATTTGCTAGCATGTTTTCTAAGCCCTTTCTAATTTACAGTTGTTGTCCTTCCCACTCCTAACTCAGAACCAGGGATACATTTTAATAATCACAAGAAATAACACAATTGTACTCATGGAGTATTTATTTTCCTTGGGAAAACTCTTAGTTGTTTAAATTGTTCCCTTTTGAGTAATCATAATATGACTTTATTCCTCTTATTAAGTGCTACATCTTCTTGCACTTTACATATATTAATTTAACTCATTTTGGTGAAATGAATTAAATGAGCAACTTATTTAATTCACGTAATCTTCTCTTAAAATTATATATAGAGGCCTGTATTCAATTTCAATTTATTTCAAACTGTTGGGGGAAACCAAAGATAGGTAAAATAATTTACAAAAGTATAAACCAAAAATAAAATTCTAAACCCCCCACCTAGTTGAATGGTCCCCTTTTCTTGGAGTAGGGAATTTCAAAGAAACCTAAAATAAAACTGATTCAGGCCATGATGGGAAGGGCTGTGAGTGGGACGTGCTTCATTACACTCATACCTTTGGAATTCAGGTACAACTGACCAGTATTAATATTAAAACAGAGATATTAAGAATAACAAAACAGACTCTTCGTAGCAATAAGATACCAAATTCCAACCTGGCTCTAGTACAGGATCACATGACAGATAGAAGCCCTGAAAACAAATCAAAATGTTTTACCCCAAAACATATTTACTTGACATATTTTTTAATGGCCCTGCAAAGCTGTCTCTTGTGGAGGAAATTTACATTCTGTAGAGAATCCCCTTCCCTTTCCAGATCTTTTTCTGTTCCTGATGAGATTAGTTGAGAGACTAGAGCACCTTTTCAAGGTCTGAATAGAAAACATTTGCCATATATTGTTATTAAAGGTAGTCACATGTGAGACTTCATCTCCGTAATAAGAACCTTGTCCTCTACAACCCCTTATCTTAATCCAGACACTCCTTTCTACCGATTCCAGGTCTTTACATAATAACTTAACTCTCATCCAATTGCCAATCAAAAAATCTTGGAATCTACCTATGACCTGTAAGCCTGCCACCACTTCCAGTTGTTCCATCTGTCTAGACCAAACCAAAGGATACCTCACATGTATTGATTGATGTCTTTTGTCTCCTTAAAATGTATAAAACCAAGCTGCAAACCAACCACCTTGGCCACATGTTCTCATGATATCTTGAGACTGTGCCTCAGGCACAGTTATGGTTACTTGTATTTATCTCAGAATAAACCTCTTTAAATATTTCACACAGTTTGACCTTTTGTCGACAAAAGAAAACTAAATCATGCAACAATTCATACACAGCCACATATATACACACACAGAGAGAGAAATGGCTACCATAGTGACACAATTTGAAAGACAACTGTCTTCTGATGCCTAGTCTTACATTAAGTAGGTTAACTTGCTGCTGCTTCTCATGAGTGAATCAGTTCTAATTTGTCCTTTTGTATTCCTCAGATCCAGCACCACAGGGATTCAAATCTCCATTGACAAGTGGAGAACATATATGTGGAATCAGCACAGGAAACTGGCAAGAGCATTGGTTCCACTGCAGAAATTACACACAAGAGGAGTTGTTTCTCTGTGCTTTTATACATCAAACTAGAGCCAGTTCTTCCTCATTCACATTGAAGCGCCAGGTTCGGCCTGAGTAATGTTGCCATGTGGGCCTAAAAACTTCTGCAAAAATTCGATGGAAGTAAAAATCACACAAGATCTCATCACACTCCTCCATGTGATATCAATATTTTTAAAGAAAACATTTATATACATTTTATTTATAAACCACTATTCTAAGAGTTATAAGTCTATAAAGCTTCCATTTGGGCAAAAATGTAATCTCCCAAGAAATAGCAGTTCTCTAAGCTAAAAATAAGAGAGAATATTTTTGAAAAGAGAGGGGTCTCAGGTTCCTTGTGAGGGAACTCAAAATATTTCACCCCAAAATATGGCAATCTGAGTCTTTTAAGTTAAAACCTCATAGAGATCAATAAGCACTAGAGGAGAGTTTTCCCCTATCAACATAAAGACAGGACTGACTCACCCAGGAGAACAATTGTTCTTGTTCCCCTCCCTGGTATCTCATTATTCACATTATTCATCTCATTATTTGGTCAGGAAAGAAGACCAAAAATGTAAGCACACTTGAACAGACGCTTTTTCAGGATAATGACTGTCTCGAATGATTATTTAAATTCCAAAGAGAACTATTTACAAGTTAATTTCTGTTCCAGTTATTTGCCCTAGTAATCATTTATTGCACATCAGTAGAATTCCTCTTCCCACCCTCCCATAACCTGTCCTGCCAGGATTCAAAGCCTTCATTCTTTCTGTAACCTCAAGATGGTATATCAATTTCTGTACCTCACTGGGAAGTTGGGTCTTCATTTTGAAGGCTCCCATATATACACATTAAATAAATTTGTGTGTCTTTTCTCCTATTAGTCGATCTTCCTCTTGTCAGTGATTTTCAGTGAACCTTGACCCCCACATTTGCCTTCAGTAGCACGTTTGTTTAAAGGTGGATCAACCCAACCCACTCATTATTATTTTTTCACAGTGTGGGGATTTGTCAAGACTAGGGGAAAAGCAGATACATGGGGGAGTCAGGAACATCTCTGGTGTAGAGGAATTTTTTTTTATTAATTACTATTGACAGCTGTGATATCCAAAATAATCCGTTGGCAGAAAGTATCCTCAGAACAATCCATATGCTTTCTGTAGGAACAGGAGGAAAAGGAAGTTGTCATGTCAGGATATGTGCCTTGATTCCAGCAACAGGAGACACTGACTTGAAGGAAGAAGTGATGGAATCTGCGTTAGAGGAGTAGAAGCTTCTTTTTTCACATGAAGGCCAACCCTTAGGAGAAGCATCTTACAGGGATTCCTCTCTGACCAACGCTCTACTGGGAAAAGTGAGTAGTAATTTAATGAATATTCAGTTTTGTTCTTGGGACTTCATCCTTCTTATAATGTGGATAATCAGTTCATCTAGTTCTGACATTTAGATTTCTCCTTTCAGTTCTTTTTTTCTCTAGAATCTACTCCCCGTGAAGAGCACAGTAGGATCTGGTGAGCTGTTCACTGGTGGCCTCCAGCCTCACCGCCTGCTGACTCTTTAAACATCTGGCATCTTCTAAAGATGATTTTAAAACACCAGATCTCTTTTAACATGGCTAAACCTTTAAAGAACTATATATTTTCCTTCCATTTAGTCAAACTTGTATAGCAAGCTATATAGCAAGCTTTTTCCTCCTTACTCTCTCCATACAGTAGACTTTAACTGAATGAAACTTCTGTTCCAGAAAAGAAAGAGCTCAATACAATTTCCATGTTTTTCAGTGCCATCATTAATCAAGAAAATGCACAGATACTAGGAGTGGTACTCATGATTTCAGGCCATGTAGCCACAACTTGTGTAGATTTTTTGAAGAACACTGAGCATAATTCTGAGGTAGTCCACAGTCCCTGATTGCGCTGAAGTCCACCACAAAGCTGCCTTGGGTTAGGTTCCTGTTGCCCTCTGCACTGCCTCAGACCACAAAGATCCTTCAGGAAACAAACCTGCACATTCATGTTTTCCTTATGTTTGTTTTTCAGAATTGACACATAATAATCGTACATGTTAATGGGGTACAATATGATGACTATGCTAATTAATTTGTTTATTACACAATAAACTTGTATGCTTTGCTTTGTGAAGTATCTATCCAAGTCTTTTCCCGATTTTTCCCCTTGACTTTTAAATTTTTTTTTATGATTTCAGCCTTATAAAAAAGTTGCAAGAATAATACATGGAATTCCCATAGGACCTTTGCCCAGATTCAATAATTGTGTATCTGTTGACCCATTTTCCTCTTCCTTTGCTCCTTCCTCTCTTCTTCTTCCCCTTCCTTCACCTTCTGGTTCTCTCCTTTTGAAATAAAAAATATCAGGACCTTTTACCACCACCCCCTATACTTTACTTCCTAAGGAAAATGAGATCTCTTCAATAAGGAAAGTATAATTATCAAAATCAGGAAATATGATTTAATGCTAACACAATACATTTTCTTTCTTTTTTTTTTTTTTTTTTGAGGCGGAGTCTCACTCTGTCGCCTAGGCTGGAGTGCAGTGGCCGGATCTCAGCTCACTGCAAGCTCCGCCTCCCGGGTTTATGCCATTCTCCTGCCTCAGCCTCCCGAGTAGCTGGGACTACAGGCGCCCGCCACGTCGCCCGGCTAGTTTTTGTATTTTTAGTAGAGACGGGGTTTCACCGTGTTCGCCAGGATGGTCTCGATCTCCTGACCTCGTGATCCGCCCGTCTCGGCCTCCCAAAGTGCTGGGATTACAGGCTTGAGCCACCGCGCCCGGCCCACAATACATTTTCTAATCCACAGTGCATTTTTAAATTTGTCAATCTTCCCAATAGTATCTTTTGTAGAGAGACATGAATATACATACACATACATATTTATACAATAGATATTATGTATACACATTTCCCAGTCCAGGATCTAACTGAAGAGCATGCATTACATCTACAGTTCCTCAGCCTCTGTCATGACCTTAATGTTTTGAAGTATATCATACAGATATTGTATAGAATATATTTCAATCTAGGTTTATTTCATATTTCCTCACTATTACATTATGATTATATCTTTTTCTCAGGACTGCTACTGAAATGTTGTGTTCTTCTTATTGAATAATATCAGGAGCCATGTGATGTCAATTTGTCCCCACATTGTTGACAATAACTTTTATTGCCTGGTTCAAGTGGTAACTGACAAGTGTCTCCTCTATAAAGGTACTCTTTTCCCTTGTTAAGTAAACTATTTATGGGAGATACTTTGAGACTGTGTAAATATCCCATACTTCATAAACTTCTCACCTAACACTTTTAGCACTAATTGATCCCGTCACCACTTTGATACCGCATACTTTCTGTATTAGTCCATTCCCACACTGCTATGAAGAAATACCCAAGACTGAGTAATTTATAAAAGAAAGAATTTTAACTGATTCAGTTCTACATTGTTGGTGAGGCCTTAGGAAACTTACAATCATGGCAGAAGGCAAAGGAGAAGCAGGCACCTTCTTCACAGGGCAGCAAAATGAAGTGAGTGCAAGCAGGGGAAATGCCACACACTTATAAAACCATCAGATCTCATGAGACTCACTCACTATGACGAGAACAGCATGGGCGAAACTGCCCCCATGATCCAATTACCTCCACCTGATCCTGCCCTTGACATGTGAGGATTATGAGGATTATAATCCTCATAATATGGGGAAACAGCCAAACCATATCACTTTCCTTTGTGGAATATCTTTCCACATATAGATAGATACTTCACAAAGGAAAGCTATGACTTATGAATATCTGAACCCATTACCCTTTTGATATTCATAAGTCAGCATTCTAAGGAAGTTTCCCTGTGCCCTGCTTGTTTGCTTATTTGTTCACTTATTATTTGTCAGAATGGATATATACTTTTTTGCCAATGGATTATAATCAATTGTTATCATTATTCACCTAGATTCTTAATTTGTCCTAGGGTAAAAGAGAGCCCCTTTTAACTGGTTACTAGGTGCATTCGGTGTAATTTTCATCATTCTTTAAGCCTTTCTTAACTTTGTGGCACAAAAGAAGCTCCAAAAATATTATGTGCTTTCCCTGCTCCATGCCTGGAGTTACCCTTTCATTCAAGAAGCTCTGGTACCATCTAGAAGAGAAGGGTATTTTGAAACCAAGATCTCAGCACTAGGTGTACTCATTGCCATGTGTGACTCATGAAATTTATATATACACACACACACACACACACCCCTATATTTATCTCTACAAAACTATGAGTTCGTAATGATACCTCCAATTCCAGTTCAACACTACTGGACACATTCTATATTTTCATGCAATAATTCTATACTCCAGTGAGAAACCTGCCTCTCATTATTATTATTTTTTTTTATTTTTTGAGATGGAGTCTCTAGGTCTGTCACCAGGCTGGAGTGCAATGGTGCGATCTCAGCTCACTGCAACCTCTGCCTCCCGGGTTCAAGCAATTCCCCTGCCTCAGCCTCCCAAGTAGTTGGGACGACAGGCACACACCACCACACCCAGCTAATTTTTTGTATTTTAGTAGAGACAGGGTTTCACCATGTTGACCAGGATGTTCTCAATCAATCTCCTGACCTTGTGATCCGCCTTCCTTGGCCTCCCAAAGTGCTGGGATTACAGGAGTGAGCCACTGCTCCTGGCCATTATTTTTAATATATGCACTCATTTGTTCAAGTCTAGAAAATACAAAAAAAAAGTAGTTTCAGAATTGCTAACCCATGATGCAACAAAAAGTAAAGCTACTAACAAGAGATCAATTTTTCAGTTTGACAGTTTTTAACATAGCTTTTGCATATGTATAATTCAATTTATTTTTCTATATAAACATACCTCTGTAAACAATACAGGAAATATTCATCTCATAAAATTAACGCATGCTTCCCAGTTAATTCTTTTCATGCAGAAGTAACCACCTATCTGATTTGTTTTCACTAAGGATTCATTTTGCCTAATTTGAACTACTACAAATGGAAAAACACAGAATATTATCTTTTGTGTCTGATTTCTTTTGCTCAGCATATTTTTGAGAATCATTCATGTTATTGTGTGTATCAATAGTTTGTCCCTTTTATTAATAATTAGCATTCCATTCTGTGAATATACCACAAATTACTTAGCCATCCTTCCATTGACAGACTTTGGGCCTTTCGACTACTGTGAATAAAGTAGCTATAAATATTCTTCTGAGAAAAATACCAAAGTAGAATGCTGAGTCCTAGATATGTGCATTTTTCTCTTTGTAGGAAATTATCAAAATGTTTTTCAAAATGGTTGTACCTTTGTACTCTCCTACCATCCATGTAAGAGGGTTACAATTCCATATCATTGCCAACATTTCATATTTCCAGTCTTTTCAATTCTGGTAATTCTAATGAGTTTGTAGTGGTATCTTGTGGTTTCAATTTGCATTTCTCTGAGGGGCAATTTTGATCACATTTTCATGTACTTATTGATCATTTGTGTATCTTTTTTTGAGGTGATTGTTTAAAGCTTTTGCTCATTTTAAGGATGTTTTTGGCTTTTTAATTAAAGTTAAAATTAAAATTAATTTAAAAAATTGAAGATATTGAAGTTTGATATTTTCTGGATATAAAATAGATGCTTTGCAAATTTAGTTGTGGTCATATATTTAGTTGTAGTCTTGCCTGTTCATTTTCCTTAACAATTTCTTGTGATGAGCAAAGGTTTTAAGTGTGATGAACTCTAATTTATTGTGTTTTTCTTTTAGGTTTATTGCTTTTTTCTATGCTTGCTATGAAGTTATCATCTACTCAAGTTTGAAAACAAATACTCGAATGTGTTTTTTTAAAAGCATTTACATACCTGATTTTATCTAAAATTACTTTTTGTGTATGGAATGAGATAATAATTGAGGTCTATTTGTTTCCACACTGATTCCTTGTTTGTCCAGCACCATTTGTTGAACAGATTGTCCTTTCTCCATTAATTTACCTTTGCATCTTGGTAAAGAATTAATGGCTCCTGTATATGAGCAAAAATTAACAGATCCTCTATGTTTATTTCTGAACCCTATTTTGATCCAATAATCAATTGGTTATCAATTCACCAAAATCACACTGTCTAAATTACAATAATTGTACAGCAAGTCTTGAAATGGGGTAGAATAAACTGTACAATTTTGTTATTCTTTCTCAGCATAGTTTTGACTATTTTTGATTGTTTCTGCATATAAATTTTAGAATCAACTTTTCAATTTCTACCAAAACCTGGTAAAAGTATAACAGGCATTTTACTTCAATTAGCAAAGAATTCACATCTTATTGAGTCTTCCAATCCATGAACATGGAATAACTCGTCATCAATTTACATCTTTTAAAATTTCAGCATTAATTGTAGATTTAGTATAACAGTATTGCATACACACATATTGAATATTTTAAAATTATTTTATATTTTTCACTCTATTGTAAATGATATTTTAAATTTCATTTTGCAATGCTCATTAACTCCTTTGTAGAAATACATTGGAATTTGCCTTTAGGTTTTGTATCCTGTGACCTTGTTAAATTCATATATTTATTAGGATTTTCTTCTCACAAAACCAGCCTGTGAACAAAGATAGTTTTGCTTTTCCTTTTTGATATATGTGCCTTTTATTTATTTTGTTTCTGCTTCACTGCACAGGTTAGAGTCAACAGTTTAATGTTGGATATATCATAATTGGTGGAAATGTACATTCTTGCGTTGTTCCTACTCCTGGGGAAAGCTTTCATTGTTTGACCATTTTGTTAATGTCAGGCTGTAGGCTTTTCACATTTTTAAAATTAAATTGAGGAAGTCACCTTCTATTCTGGTTTGCTGAGGGGTGTTTTTGGCAAGAAAATATCAGATTACTGAGAATTTAATCATGATTTCCACATGTTCTGAAACTATATGAATGTAGCAAATGCCATTTAATGCATTGCATTTAGATACATGTAACCTCTTCCTGTATAATATGGAAATGTGCATATTTTGTAAGCCCTCACAGATTTAAGATTAGAGTAACATTTTAATTCATTTCCAGATAAACTTTCTCAAATTCAAAAAACAAAAGAAAAGAAATCAAAATAGAGAGGTTTTTTTTAATCATGAAGGGGTATTAAATATTATCAAATAATTCTTTGTCATCTGAGATGATATTATGAATTTTTAAAAATTCTGATAATGTAGCAAATTATATTAATTGATTTTTAAATGTTAAATTAACCTTGCTGTCCTTGGATGAATACTAATTTATCATAATATATTATTATTTTTATTAGAACTGTATTTGATTACTCATGTTTTGTTAAGGACTTTTATATTCATTTTTATGATGGATATTGGTCTTGTACTATGTTTATCCTGTTTTATTATCAGGTTTATGCTTATCTCACCCTTTATTTTCTGAGTGAGTTTGTGTACGATTGTGATTATTTCTTCCTTAAATGTTTGGCTTGGAATATTCTATGTAGGAAAGTTTTTAATTATGAACTCAACATTTTAACAAATATAGGTGTGTTCAAAGTTTCTCTTTCTTCTTGTGTCAGTTTTGGTAATTTGTGACTCTCAAAGTATTTACCAATTTTTACCAAGTTATTAATTTATTGGTATAAAGTTGTTCACATTCCCCTAAATATTTTTTAATCTCTGTGGGCTCTGTAGAGACATACCTGTTCATTCTGATATTGGAATCTGTTGTTCTCCCTTTCTCTCTACCAACTCTTTCTTTCTTTTGACCTCTCTCTTCCCTTTCTCCTCTCCTTCTCTCTCTTTCTTGACCAGTTTTGCTATGGGCTTATCATTTGAAAAATTATTTTCCAAGCACTAACTTTTGTTTTTGTTGCTTTTCTCTATTATTTGTCCATTTTTTATTTCACTGATTTTTGCTAAAAGCAAAATCTTAATTATGCCATTCCTCTGCTTACTTTGTTTCTAGTTTGTATTCCTTTTTCTAATTTATCATGTTGATAACTTAGATTGTTGACTTTAAGGTTTTATTCTTTTGGAATGTAAGTCTTTAAAGCTATCAAGGCCCAACTAATCATTGCTTTAGCTGTATCCCAAAAATTTCACTATAATTCAGTATAAAATATTTTCTAAATAATATTGGGATATATTCTTAGTGTCATGTGTTATTTAAAATGTGTTTCTTAATCTCCAAATATCTAGGATTTTCCTGATATATTTTTGTGATTGATTTCTAATTAAATTCTGATTGAAATAGAAAACTTATTGAGGAACACTGAAATCCTTTGGTGTTATCATTTGTATTAATTTAGTGAATATTCTATTTGCATTATACCTGGAAAGAATGTGCCTTCTGTAGTTCTTGGGTACAGAGTTCAAAATATGTAAATTATGTTAATTGGTTTATAGTGTTGTTCAAGCCTTTTACATTATTTCTAAATGTTGTCCATTTGTTCTGTCATTGCCTGGAAGAGGAGTATTAACTTCAACTGTAATTGTTTGTTCATTCCTACCTTTTTAATCTCAGTTTTTCTTCCTTTTTGAATCTCTGTTGTTAAGTGCATGTTTTAAGATTGTGATGTCATTATGATAAATTTATTATTTTATTATTTAAAAAATTCTTCCTTATCACTGAACTTTATGGAATATTTATCTGTTTTTTAAATTCCTGAGCATCATGAAATATCTATTTCTGTCATCTATGAAATATTTATGTTTCTCTATAACATTTTTTGATGTATAATTTATCTGATATTAACATAGGCACTTTAACATTTTTATTATTGGTGCTCTTTTTCTATTCATTTACTTTTTTTTTTTTTTTGAGACAGAGTCTTGCTCTATCACCCAGGCTGGAGTGCAGTGGTGCAATCTCAGCTCACAGCAAGCTCCACCTCCCAGGTTCACGCCATTCTCCTGCCTCAGCCTCCCGAGTCGCTGGGACTACAGGCACCCACCACCACGTCTGGCTAATTTTTTGTATTTTTAGTAGAGACGGGTTTTCACTGTGTTAGCCAGGATGGTCTCGATCTCCTGACCTTGTGATCCACCCACCTTGGCCTCCCAAAGTGCTGGGATTACAGGCATGAGCCACCACACCCAGCCTCTATTCATTTACTTTAAACCATCTTAGTATTAAACCACTCCTCTTACAAATAGCATACAGCTGGATTTTGATTTTTTTTTAATCCATGCTGTCTGTGCCTTTATATCAGTTTATTTATTACATTTACATATAATGTAATTATTGACAGGTTTAAGTCTACCATCTTGCTGTTTGTTTTCAACTTATCCCCTCTGTCTTTAGTTCTTTTGTTACTCCTTTCCTACCTTCTTTGGGATAATTCATTTATTTTTATTATTTCATTTAATCTCTTATTGACTTTTTAGTTACATATTTTTTCTTTTTTTCAAATTTATTTTAATGTTCCTTTAGAAATTACATTATATATTTTTAACTTATCATGTTCTATTTTCAAATAATATCATATTCTTTCATAAACTATATAAGAGAGTTCCTTTATTCCTGTGTAAAAACCTTGCAATTGTGTAATTTTATTGACCCCTCTGTTCCCTGGTATGCTCCTATTGTCATATATATTAATGTTTTACTTCTACATTTGGGGAAAATCCTAAATTCATTGTTATTGTCTCTATATTAACAATCAATCACCTTTTAAAGATATGATCAAAATGTAAATAATTATTTTATATTTATCACAATATTTGCCTTTTCTTTTTATTTAATCTTGTAGTTCTCGACTTCTATTTAGTATCATTTTCTTTCTGTCTAAAATTTTTTTTGCATTTTACATAGTGCAGATCTACTTGTGACATTCACTCAACTTTTGTCTCTCTGAAAGTATCTTTATTTCATTCTCAGATCTTGAAAAAGAGTATTGCTTCATACAGAATTCACAATGACTATTTTTTCCTACCCCTTACACATTGTCTTCAGGCCTCACTTGTGTGTTATATACTACTGGCCATTTTTCTGGTTGCTGTTCCCCTATATGCACATTATGCCTTCTTCTCAGACTGCCTTTAAGTTTTTCTCTTTAGCTTTGGTTTTAAAAATTTGATTATGATGTGCTTTGGTGCTATTTTCTTTGTGTATTTCCCGCTAAAGATTAATTGACTTTCTTAGATTATGGGGTTTTGAGGTTTCCTTTGAATTTGGACAAACTTTTGTCATTATTTCTTCAAATAATTTTTCCACTCTAATTGCACTTTCTTGTCTTTTAGAATTTTAGTTTCATACAAGTTAGACCACTTTATAATATACTACAGGCTACTGGATTTCAGTCTATTATGTAAAGCCTTTTTTCTCTCTCTCTGAATAATTTGTATCATTTCAAATTTGTAAAACTTGTATAATTGATAATTTGTAAAACGTCTATTTGTATAATTTCTATTGCCCTGTTGTTACAGTTATCAATGTATTGCTTCCCAGATTTAAATTTACCTCTTAATACCCACTTTGTAAAAATGGATGGAAGTATTGTAAGCATTTCTCACTTAGGATAATATTAAGCTTCTCAGTAGATGGTGCCTAAAGAGCACTCAGAATTAAGGGGCTGTATTAGTCCGTTTTCATGCTGCTGATGAAGACATATGCGAGTTGGGAAGAAAAAGAGGTTTAACTGGACTTGCAGTTCCACGTGGCTGGGGAGGTTTCAGAATCATGGTGGGAGGCAAAAGGCTCTTCTTACATGGTAGCACCAAGAAAATATGAGGAAGAAGCAAAAGGAGAAACCCCTGATAAACCCATCAGATTTCATAAGACTTATTCACGATCACGAGAATAACATGGGAAAAACTGGCCCCCATGATTCAATTACCTCCCGTTGGGTCCCTCCCACAAGACGTGGGAATTCTGACAGATACAAATCAAGTTGAGATTTGGGTGGGGACATAGCCAAACCATGTCAGGGCCTTCTCTTGTTGGTTTGATTGCTGTACAATTGGTCAGTGGTGCAAATGTTGTGCTCTGCCCTAGCCATGTACCCAAAACATGCAATCTGTCAGTAATTTTGCAATCCCAGCTCAGCATGGTTATCACCTTCCCATAGCCTTTCCACTACGCTCCAAACTTTCAACTGCATCACAGCCTGACTCCTTCTGTGTGCCTTCCCCTGTAGCCTTCCCCGACTTCAGAAATTTATTTTCTGTGAACTTCTCAATGCAGATACTGCATACTAAAGGCCATCCAACTGCAGAAGCATCCCAATTTCCTATGTGCACTAGCTCACTGCTACAGTTCACTTATCCTCTAGAGGTGTATTTCCCATAGCTCTCCAGATGAAGACGCCAGATTTACTGTAAGCACCTTCTCACCAGCTGTGGGTTACCTGCATCCTAGATGGTTGCTTCCCGGTTGCTTGGTGACTGTGGACCAATTTTGGCCTATGAACCCCAGAAAACTGATCTGCTATCCAGATCAGGCTGCACCTCTACCTTTTCCAACAACGTCTAAACCTAAGCTTCTGGGAAAGCTCTACCTTTCAAATTTGTCCTTTTTTTCTCTACCTTCCCTCAGTCCTATGGTGACCCTTTAGAATTATTTTACACTTTATAGTCTTCTATTGATTTTTATCTTTTCACTAGACTGACTGATACACCTGTTTTCAAGTTCATTAATCTTTCTTCACTGGGATTCAATCTGGTGTTAAATCCACCCAGTACAATTTTTATTTCACATTTTTTATTTTTTTTTTTTTTGGACGTACGTTGGGGTTTTTGTTTTTTTTTTTTTTTTTTGTATACTTTAAGTTCTAGGGTACATGTGCATAACGTGCATGTTTGCTACATATGTATACTTGTGCCATGTTGGTGTGCTGCACCCATTAACTCGTCACCACCCATCAATTCGTCATTTATATCAGGTATAACTCCCAGTGCAATCCCTCCCCCTTCTCCCCCCTGTGATAGGCCCTGATGTGTGATGTTCCCCTTCCCGAGTCCAAGTGATCTCATTGTTCAGTTCCCACCTATGAGTGAGAACATGCGGTGTTTGGTTTTCTGTTCTTGTGATAGTTTGCTAAGAATGATGGTTTCCAGCTGCATCCATGTCCCTACAAAGGACACAAACTCATCCTTTTTTATGGCTGCATAATATTCCATGGTGTATATGTGCCACATTTTCTTAATCCAGCCTGTCACAGATGGACATTTGGGTTGATTCCAAGTCTTTGCTATTGTGAATAGTGCCGCAATAAACATACGTGTGCATGTGTCTTTATGGCAGCATGATTTATAATCCTTTGGGTATATACCCAGTAGTGGGATGGCTGGGTCATATGGTACATCTAGTTCTAGATCCTTGAGGAATTGCCATACTGTTTTCCATAATGGTTGAACTAGTTTACAATCCCACCAACAGTGTAAAAGTGTTCCTATTTCTCCACATCCTCTCCAACACCTGTTGTTTCCTGACTTTTTAATGATTGCCATTCTAACTGGTGTGAGATGGTATCTCATTGTGGTTTTGATGTGCATTTCTCTGATGGCCAGTGATGATGAGCATTTTTTCATGTGTCTGTTGGCTGTATGAATGTCTTCTTTTGAGAAATGTCTGTTCATATCCTATGCCCACTTTTTGATGGGGTTGTTTGTTTTTTTCTTGTAAATTTGTTTGAGATCTTTGTAGGTTCTGGATATTAGCCCTTTGTCAGATGAATAGGTTGCAAAAATTTTCTCCCATTCTGTAGGTTGCCTGTTCACTGTGATGGTAGTTTCTTTTGCTGTGCAGAAGCTCTTTAGTTTAATGAGATCCCATTTGTCAATTTTGGCTTTTGTTGCCGTTGCTTTTGGTGTTTTAGACATGAAGTCCTTGCCCATGCGTATGTCCTGAATGGTAGTACCTACGTTTTCTTCTAGGGTTTTTATGGTATTAGGTCTAACATTTAAGTCTCTAATCCATCTTGAATTAATCTTCATATAAGGAGTAAGGAAAGGATCCAGTTTCAGCTTTCTACTTATGGCTAGCCAATTTTCCCAGCACCATTTATTAAATAGGGAATCCTTTCCCCATTTCTTGTTTCTCTCAGGTTTGTCAAAGATCAGATGGCTGTAGATGTGTGGTATTATTTCTGAGGACTCTGTTCTGTTCCATTGGTCTATATCTCTGTTGTGGTACCAGTACCATGCTGTTTTGGTTACTGTAGCCTTGTAGTATAGTTTGAAGTCAGGTAGCATGACGCCTCCAGCTTTGTGCTTTTGACTTAGGATTGTCTTGGCAATGCGGGCTCTTTTTTGGTTCCATATGAACTTTAAAGTCATTTTTTCCAATTCTGTGAAGAAACTCATTGGTAGCTTGATGGGGATGGCATTGAATCTATAAATAACCTTGGGCAGTATGGCCATTTTCATGATATTGATTCTTCCTATCCATGAGCATGGTATGTTCTTCCATTTGTTAGTGTCCTCTTTTATTTCACTGAGCAGTGGTTTGTAGTTCTCCTTGAAGAGGTCCTTTATATCCCTTGTCAGTTGGATTCCTAGGTATTTTATTCTCTTGGAAGCAATTGTGAATGGAAGTTCATTTATGATTTGGCTCTCTGTTTGTCTGTTACTGGTGTATAAGAATGCTTGTGATTTTTGCACATTAATTTTGTATCCTGAGACTGCTGAAGTTGCTTATCAGCTTAAGGAGATTTTGGGCTGAGACAATGGGGTTTTCTAAATATACAATCATGTCATCGGCAAACAGGGACAATTTGACTTCTTCTTTTCCTGACTGGATACCCTTGATTTCTTTCTCTTGCCTGATTGCCCTAGCCAGAACTTCCAACACTATGTTGACTAGGAGTGGTGAGAGAGGGCATCCCTGTCTTGTGCCAGATTTCAAAGGGAATTTTTCCAGTCTTTGCCCATTCAGTATGATATTGGCTATGGGTTTGTCACAAATAGCTCTTATTATTTTGAGGTACGTTCCATCAATACCGAATTTATTGAGTGTTTTTAGCATGAAGGGCTGTTGAATTTTGTCAAAAGTCTTTTCTGCATCTATTGAGATAATCATGTGGTTCTTGTCTTTGGTTCTGTTTCTATGCTGGATTATGTTTATTGATTTGCGAATGTTGAACCAGCCTTGCATCCCAGGGATGAAGCCCACTTGATCATGGTGGATAAGCTTTTTGATGTGCTGCTGAATCCGGTTTGCCAGTATTTTATTGAGGATTTTTGCATCGATGTTCATCAGGGATATTGGTCTAAAATTTTCTTTTTTCGTTGTGTTTCTGCCAGGCTTTGGTATCAGGAAGATGTTGGCCTCATAAAATGAGTTAGGGAGGATTCCCTCTTTTTCTATTGATTGGAATAGTTTCAGAAGGAATGGTACCAGCTCCTCCTTGTACCTCTGGTAGAATTCAGCTATGAATCCACCTGGTCCTGGACTTTTTTTGGTTGGTAGGCTATTAATTATTGCCTCAATTTCAGAGCCTGCTATTGGTCTATTCAGGGATTCAACTTCTTCCTGGTTTAGTCTTGGAAGAGTGTAAGTGTCCAGGAAATTATCCATTTCTTCTAGATTTTCTAGTTGATTGGCATAGAGGTGTTGTAGTATTCTCTGATGGTAGTTTGTATTTCTGTGGGGTCGGTGGTGATATCCACTTTATCATTTTTTGTTGCATCTATTTGATTCTTCTCTCTTTTCTTCTTTATTAGTCTTGCTAGCGGTCTGTCAATTTTGTTGATCTTTTCAAAAAATCAACTCCTAGATTCATTGATTTTTTGGAGGGTTTTTTGTGTCTCTATCTCCTTCAGTTCTGCTCTGATCTTAGTTATTTCTTGCCTTCTGCTAGCTTTTGAATGTGTTTGCTCTTTCTTCTCCAGTTCTTTTAATTGTGATGTTAGAGTGTCAATTTTAGATCTTTCCAGCTTTCTCTTGTGGGCATTTAGTGCTATACATTTCCCTCTACACACTGCTTTAAATGTGTCCCAGAGATTCTGGTATGTTGTATCTTTGTTCTCATTGGTTTCAAAGAACATCTTTATTTCTGCCTTCATTTCGTTATGTACCCAGTAGTCATTCAGGAGCAGGTTGTTCAGTTTCCATGTAGTTAAGTGGTTTTGATTGAGTTTCTTAGTCCTGAGTTCTAGTTTGATTGCACTGTGGTCTGAGAGACAGTTTCTTGTACTTTCTGTTCTTTTACATTTGCTAAGGAGTGCTTTACTTCCAATTATGTGGTCAATTTTGGAATAAGTGCAATGTGGTGCTGAGAAGAATGTATATTCTGTTGATTTGGGGTGGAGAGTTCTATAGATGTCTATTAGGTCCGCTTGGTGCACAGATGAGTTCAATTCCTGGATATCCTTGTTAACTTTCTGTCTCGTTGATCTGTCTAATATTGACAGTGGAGTGTTGAAGTCTCCCATTATTATTGTATGGGAGTCTAAGTCTCTTTGCAAGTCTCTAAGGACTTGCTTTATGAATCTGGGTGCTCCTGTATTGGGTGCATATATATTTAGGATAGTTAACTCTTCCTGTTGAATTGATCCCTTTACCATTATGTAATGGCCTTCTTTGTCTCTTTTGATCTTTGATGGTTTAAAGTCTATTTTATCAGAGACTAGAATTGCAACCCCTGCTTTTTTTTTGTTCTCCATTTGCTTGGTAGATCTTCCTCCATCCCTTTATTTTGAGCCTATGTATGTCTCTGCATGTGAGATGGGTCTCCTGAATACAGCGGACTGATGGGTCTTGACTCTTGATCCAGTTTGCCAGTCTGTGTCTTTTAATTGGAGCATTTAGTCCATTGACATTTAAGGTTAATATTGTTATGTGTGAACTTGATCCTGCCATTATGATATTAACTGGTTATTTTGCTCATTAGTTGATGCAGTTTCTTCCTAGCCTCAATGGTCTTTACATATTGGCATGTTTTTGCAATGCCTGGTACTGGTTGTTCCTTTCCATGTTTAGGCCTTCCTTCAGGGTCTCTTGTAAGGCAAGCCTGGTGGTGACAAAATCTCTAAGCATTTGCTTATCTGTAAAGGATTTCATTTCTCCTTCACTTATGAAACTTAGTTTGGCTGGATATGAAATTCTGGGTTGAAAATTCTTTTCTTTAAGAATGTTGAATATTGGCCCCCACTCTCTTCTGGCTTGCAAGGTTTCTGCTGAGAGATCTGCTCTTAGTCTAATGGGGTTCCGTTTGTGGGTAACCTGAACTTTCTCTCTGGCTGCTCTTAACATTTTTTCCTTCATTTCAACTTTGGTGAATGTGGCAATTATGTGTCTTGGAGTTGCTCTTCTCGAGGAGTATCTTTGTGGTGTTCTCTGTATTTCCTGAATTTGAATGTTGGCCTGCCCTACTAGGTTGGGGAAGTTCTCCTGGATGATATCCTGAAGAGTGTTTTCCAACTTGGTTCCATTTTCCCCCTCACTTTCAGGCACCCCAATCAGACGTAGATTTGGTCGTTTTACATAATCCCATACTTCTTGCAGGCTTTGTTCATTTCTTTTTCTTCCTTTTTCTTTTGGTTTCTCTTCTCGCTTCATTTCATTCATTTGATCCTCAATCGCTGATACTCTTTCTTCCAGTTGATTGAGTCGGTTACTGAAGCTTGTGCATTTGTCATGTATTTCTCGTGTCATGGTTTTCATCTCTGTCATTTCGTTTATGACCTTCTCTGCATTAATTATTCTAGCTATCAATTCTTCCACTCTTTTTTCAAGATTTTTAGTTTCTTTGCGCTGGGTACGTAATTCCTCCTTTAGCTCTAGAAGTTTGATGGACTGAAGCCTTCTTCTCTCATCTCGTCAAAGTCATTCTCTGACCAGCTTTGATCCATTGCTGGCGATGAGCTGCACTCCTTTGCAGGAGGAGATGCACTCTTATTTTTTGAATTTCCAGCTTTTCTGCCCTGCTTCTTCCCCATCTTTGTGGTTTTATCTGCCTCTGGTCTTTGATGATGGTGACGTACTGATGGGGTTTTGGTATAGGTGTTCTTCCTGTCTGATAGTTTTCCTTCTAATAGTCAGGACCCTCAGCTGTAGGTCTGTTGGAGATTGCTTGAGGTCCACTCCTGACCCTGTTTGCCTGGGTATCAGCAGCAGAGTTTGCAGACGATAAAATATTGCTGAACAGCGAGTGTACCTGTCTGATTCTTACTTTGGAAGCTTCTTCTCAGGGGTGTACTCCACCCTGTGAGGTGTGGGGTGTCAGACTGCCCCTAGTGGTGGATGTCTCCCAGTTAGGCTACTCAGGGGTCAGGGACCCACTTGAGCAGGCAGTCTGTCCGTTCTCAGATCTCAACCTCCGTGTTGGCAGATCCACTGCTCTCTTCAAAGTTGTCGCACAGAGTCATTTGCATCTGGGCAGGTTTCTGCTGCTTTTTTTGTTGTTGTTTAGCTGTGCCCTGTCCCCAGAGGTGGAGTCTACAGAGACAGGCAGGTTTCCTTGAGCTGCTGTGTCCTTGAACTGTGTCCACCCAGTTCGAGCTTCCCTGTGGCTTTGTTTACCTACTTATTCCTCAGCAATGGCGGGCGCCCCTCCCCCAGCCTTGCTGCTGCTTTGCGGTTAGATCGCAGACTGCTGTGCTAGCAATGAGGGAGGCTCCGTGGCCGTGGGACCCTCCCGGCCAGGGGTGGGTATAATCTCCTGGTGTGCCCGTTTGCTTAAAGTGCAGTATTGGGGTGGGAGTTTACCGATTTTCCAGGTGTTGTGTGTCTCAATTCCCCTGGCTAGGAAAAGGGATTCCCTTCCCCCTTGCGCTTCCCAGGTAAGGCAATGCCTCACCCTGCTTCAGCTCTCGCTGATCAGGCTGCAGCAGCTGACCAGCACCGATTGTCCAGCACTCCCTAGTGAGATGACCCCAGTACCCCGGTTGAAAATGCAGAAATCACCGGTCTTCTGTGTCGCTCGTGCTGGGAGTTGGAGACTGGAGCTGTTCCTATTCGGCCATCTTGCTCCGCCTCCCATATTTTGTATTTTGAAATGCTAAAATTTAAATTGTCATGAGTTTTATTTCTTGCTTCGGATTTCCTCCCTATTTGTTTACTTCATATTTTCCTTTACTTCTTTATTTCTGCTTCTTTATAAACAACTAGAAATTTTAAGAATGTGGAATATGTGGAATATTGTTGGTGCTATATATTTAAAGTGCATTATATTGTTTTTCTTTAAAGAATGTAGTCTTTTTATGGCATGCTTTATTCTCTTGAAATTTACTTGGGGCCTTTAGTATACTGTATGTAGGGCTAACATAGTCCTACTCTTAAGTTATAACTTTTTGTTGATCTCATTCTCCACTCTGGCTACTCTTTTGGAAGCATTTGTCTGTCAGCATTATCCAAACTTTTTATGTTTTTTTTTTCAGTTCATAGCTCCAAACTCTTGTTCCCTACTAGACATCAGCATTCCAGAACATGCTCAACTTAGTATTTGGCCAAAGACTCAAAAAATTTCATGACATTTTCTTGGGTTCCTTTCTCCACAATATCCTTCTCTCTAGGAACTTGCCTTCAATAGCCACCTCATCTACCCAATACCATGCTCTACTTCCTCTGTCCAGAGAGACCATTGTTCTCAATTTGGGTTCAATTTCTTGTGCTGGGTTTAAAAAGAACCCTCAGAAGAAAATCTGTAGTCGATGTTGAGCACATCTTTTGCATTTTCATTTTTTCAAAGATCACAACCTGAGTGCCTGAAAATGATTGTTTCATACATGCTGTTCAGTTTTGTAGAATTTTGTAAATGTAGGTAAGTCCTATTCCAGTATTTAAATATAGCCAGAACTTGAAACTACTATCTTCTTTTAAAATGAATTTGTGTTTGTGTGTTTTAGATTTCATACTGCAAAATAAAATGTACATAGTAAAACATTTGGAAAAACAAACAGAAAAGAGGAAATCATTTGTAATTCCAACATTCATAGGTAACTACTGCTAACATTTTTATTTCTGTCATATATATGTATGTATATACAGAAATATATATAAGTAAAACTGGATTTGTATATTACGTAATACCTACTGTTTTTATAATCTCTTTTCCCACTCCAACCTTATTGTGAACACTTCCATGTCATAAAACAATTTTCCACAACCAATAAGACAACATAATTATTAGGCAACGAAATCTTTCCTGAAATGTGAACACCACCAATAGAATTATAAATGGCTCCATATCAGATAAAACTCTGAAGTTTTCCTCCAAATTTGAAAAGAAACAATTTCAAGTGAATCAGTCTATAATTTATATATACCTGTTTTGTTTTTCTTCCCGTTAGATCCAGTATTTCCTGTTAGCTTTGCACTCTAATTGCATTTGGAAATTAAGCTAAAAACATTGTAATTGAGTAATTTCTGATGTCAGACAGATAAAACTGTAAAGGCTTATGGTACACAGTTCTACACATCCAACAGCCTTATTGGGTTCATTGCCTAAGTTATGGTAGTTTCTTCCAAAATCATGAAAAAAAAACAATAGCAACTCTGCAACATAACTGAAGCTTTAAAGAGAGGAAGCTTTTCTCAATTCAGAAGCAATAAAAGGTCAGTCTGCTTCATGGCTGTCTGCTTTAAAAATGTTTTAGTGACTGGAAAATATCGGCTTTCTCTCTTTTTGTCTTCCTTTTTCTTGCATACATACGTATGTGGACTTAGATGCTAAAATCTCAGCAAATAGGTTTTTATCTAAATCCACATTTTTTCAGTGTTTATAGGAAAGTAGAAATGAAAGCGTTCTGATGCTTCACTGTGCAGAAGCCACCTCTGAGCTAATTTCACAGGCAAGACCACAGCTGCTGTTCACCCACCTTTGAATTGGCTCAATATATCCTGTCTATTTGGGTGGATGTTATTGACTTGCCTCATTTGTCTGTGCTAACAGGATCTTCTTGGAGAAAGAAATAGAAGAAGAGAAGTGGGGATGGAAAAAATAAGCAAAATAATAATAATAACTTGAAATTGCTACACAGATCCAGCAGGCTATTCCCCCATGGGGTCTCTGTTTTTATTCTATTATTTTGTTACCATGAATCTGTGTGGCTTTCCTGCTTCATAAGTTACTGATTACCTTAAAGAAGAAATTCGGTTTTGCTCATATGGACACACCCAATACCCCCATCACCCTATTCCCCCTTCAGTTGAAGTAATCTGACTTTTCTTCAAGAGCTTTCTACTCATTCCATTTTTATTAATGGTATTTTTGCTCCTGAGCACATTCTTTCATATAAGGACTGCATATTTCATCATTTAATTTTGCTTTGCACAAAGAAAATATTAAACCAAATTAATGACGATGACATAACGCATCATCCAAGTTTAAGGAAGTCTCCATTGACTCAGGCAAAAGACTCATATTTTTGCGGTGAAGATTAAATTTGTCAGAGATTACTGCCTGCTCGACCATAAATCAGACTATGACAGGCACAGGCTATCAAATCCATGACATCATACTATTTCCCATTGTAAGCTGTGACTGAAACCCAGTATTTTAAAACATATTCTATAGGCTCTGATTAATTCTTGACATAGAATCAGAATTTAATCAATCATTTTACTTATACTGTCTTTTTAAAAAATTTGATATGAATGATTTTTTATTTAATATATTACACATACACACGTGTTAACAAACACAAACACAATAATGACCACATTTGTGTCACCTAGATGTTAGCTAGAATCATCTGCCCTTTACCATATATATGATTATTGATTACAGCACATACAGAAGAGATTGATTACATGTTACCATTCATAAGTTATGAGAAAGGTCTGTGTACTTCCTAAGAACTCTGCAAACTCCTAGAAAAGTTAGGATTTGGTGGTCACCTCTGTTTTGGCAAGTTTCTTCTATTTTACCATTTTCCCACTCTACACATACAGTGCTGCACACCCAGAAGTCATTTGTGGACAGCTTGGTTCTTCCTTTCCCATTTCTCAGTATCAGAGGAAGTATCAGAGCTCTCCTTCCGACACCTTCCCTCCTCCACCTCCATTTAATCCCTCGGTGACCTTATCTAGTACATGTCCTTAAATATCATCCACGGCCTAATGCATTGGTTTTGTATGCTGCTGTCACAAATTGCCACAAACTTGGTGGCTTAAAGCAACAGAAATGTATTCCCTTACTGTTCTGGAACCCAGAAGTCCAACGTCAGTATCATTGGACTGAAATCAAGATGTCAGTAGGGCTGCCCTATCTAAGGAGGCACTAGGGAAAAAGCTGTTTGTTTTTCATTCAGCTTCTGGGGTCATCAGCATTCCTTAGCTTGTGGCTGCATCACTGCAAGCTCTGCCTCTGGGGTCACGTTGCCTTCTCCTCTGCCTCTTACAAGGACACTGGTGATGGACTTTAGTGTCTCCCAAAATAATCCCAGATAATCTCTTCATCTCAAGATCCTTAATTTATTCACATCTGCAGAAACACTTTTTTTCTTAGAAAGTAGTATTTACTGGCTCCAGGGTTTAAGACCTGCTAATTCAAGGGAGAAGGCATGTATCTTACTAGAGGTGATAACTCAGAAATACATACCTACATTCTCATGTCTCAACACTCAAATTAAACAAAGCCATAGTCCCGCTGGTCTCTTGTGACACTTCTCTGATCTCGTTCCCCACCATCCACCCACATGTTCACATGTCCAGGCAGGTTGGATTCTCTGCTGCTGTATTCTCAGGAACTTAAAATTTCCTTCCTTATTCAGGTCTGTGCTCGAATGTCACCCTCACTGAGAAGTTGCCCTAATGACCTCATCTCCCTCTATGTCTCCCCGCCGTCTCTGTCTTTTCCTCCTCTTCTTCTCCCTCATCCCTTCACTTTTCCCATTATTATTCCCCATTCCTTATGTGCCTCCTCTTCGTACAAAATCACTTCCATCTCTAAGAAGAAACAACACACAAAATATGCAAAAGAGGCATGTGACTGTGATCAGAACAATAAAATATAGTTATTTCTGTCTTATTAATAAACCAATCATCATATAACATTTCGTGCAGCCATAAAGGTAAAATATGTATTACAAAAACAAGTCACAGGTAATTATTATGAGAAGTAATATAGTTTTTCCCAGTCTCTTTTTTAAATATTTCTGCACTAAAAGAGTTAGCCCTAGACACAACTGAAGAAGATTAAAAAAAAAAAAAAAAAAAGTGTGTTTTAGGTACCTAGTCTCTCCCTTTTCTGAGTTCTTTCTTCATCTCTTCTCCCACACCTCAAGCCTCCTGCTAAGAAATCTTCTTAATTAAATACCCCTTTCTTTTAAAAATAAATACATAAACACAAGAAACTTACTGAAAATAGCAGTTCCAGCTGCATAATTTGTGGGGTCTGGTGCAAAATGCATATGTGGGGTTTCTTGTTAAAAGTCTCAAGAATTTCAAGATGGTGGCAGCGGAGCATTAAACCAACTGCTGAAACCTTCTAAGCAAGGCCCTATGGGACTGCAGGTCACAGGGCCACGAAGTCAAGCCTAGACAACAGGCTGTTTCATGAATATTCCTTAAGAACTATCTTTTTGTGTTCCTTTGTGTTTTTTAACTTTTCATTTTGAAATAATTATAGATTCACAAAAACTTAGAAAATTAGGGCAGAGAGGTCTCCCTCTAATCTTTACCTTGTTTGTTTTTTCACTACAATTTGTTTTTAGAGGCATAAGCCCAAGGAATAATTATTCTTCCTGTTGAGTTTCAGGCACCTGAAATCTGGTGAACTGATTCTAGTTCCCATGACACATTGGGCTCCAGAGGCCTTCCTTGACCAACACATAGTGAGTGGTGCTCTTTCCTTGTGCTTCTAGAATATCCTGATCTTACTTTTTCAAAGCATATGTCAGACAGCACCCCAATTGGCTGCAGGATTCTCTCTCATCACCCATAAATCACCTGTAAGAGGGGAGAGACCATGTCCTAAGACAATTCCAAGACTCTGGCAAGTGCTTGGCACATAACGGATGTTCAATAAACATGTGCAGCCACAAGCCAGCAAATAACCCAACTAGCTGGCTATTTTGAGAGGCCAAGTGATGACCAAATTTATAGCGTTTACTAAGATTCTTGTTTTATTGCAGCCCAGATTTGTAGGCATTCTTTATATGCAGTCTGTAAATGTTGGATTGAATTTGTGTTATTAGCTTGTAATTCACCAATGAAAAGTAGGATGATGCGGCAGCTGTTTAGGAATTTGGACGGTGCAGGAGGCTTTATTGTAAATATCAAGTTGGGCCTTAGTTGCAAAGCTTATATGGCCTCTTCTCTCAGAAGTTTGCAGTGATGATTTTTAGTACAGATGGAGGCAGATTTAATAATAATAAAAAAAGATTGGTGATTTTTTGAGGTTTATCAGTCATCCTAATGCCTGAGCAGGAAAGAAGATTGTGTCATATAAAGTAGGTTAACTTTCTCTAATTGTCAGAGACAGATAAATAAAGGTTCAGACGAGCTCTTTTTATTGTTTCTCAAGGTGAATTTATAACCCTTATCTACCTATCATCCAAAATAGACCCGTGTCATCTTACTTTTGAACAAGGCCCAGGAGATCAATAGCACCTGGAACAGGTATTCCCTGACTGACTGGGCACCACTAAAGCAAAGAGAAAAATCACAATCCCGTTGCTATAGGGAGGCACCGAGGTCTTTTGTCTCTAGGTCAGTGCTGTTTTGGATAATCATGCGGCTATCCTTATATTACTCCAAGCAGAGCAAATCTGGGTTGTAAAGAATTGATTGTTGCTTGGACATTTTAGAACTATTCATTTTTAAAACCCAGAGCAAGACCCTATAGTTACAAACTTAAGTGAATCAGACAATTGGATAAATGTACACACAAAGAACAAGACCCACTGAGAATGAAAACGGCTGCATTTTCTAACACTGTAATTTATAACTTGCATAGCTACGAAAGGGGCAGTGGATCCTAAATTATCCTTTTTAAGAAAAAATCATAGTGCATAAAGTCATCTCTTACACAGAGAAGCCAGTGAGTGGCTGATGTTATTTCTTCCCAGATAAAGAATGGTTTCTAAAGATTGCCTGTGACCTGCCACCCCTCATACTGATTTGGGTATTGTCAGTTGTTTGGTTAAGGGCTGTTGCCACTCCCAGTCACTTGTGGCTCTTCATTCTTGCTGCATGATCAGCATGATGCTGTTGTGGATACCGAGCCACCTATGGGTGATTGCTGGGCACCAGCACCGCCCGTCTGCTTGGGTTGCCTCCCAGTTAATGACAGTTACACCACACTTCTGAGACTGCCGCAAAGTGTCCTTGAAGGACTCTGTTTCCTCCTCATCTCCCAGTCACGGGGCTTAATCAGGTAGGTGGCCACCTCGCAGAGGCACACGACTCACCAATGGAATATTTTCTCATTTTGAATATTGGGTCATATATTTGCCTCCTGTTCTTTGTATAGTTTGGGGTTGGTGAGTACAGAGACTTTCTAGTTTACAATGGGGCTATTTCAAAAGTTAACTTGGAAATCTGTTGGAACTTGAACAAAATGTTATTTTAGAAACAAGGCAAAAAATACTGGTTAAGTCCTTAAGTCAGCATATCAAAAAATAAGGTAGTAGAACTATAATATGACAGGTATACAATAAAAAAATATGCTGACACAGATACAGATGTCTTTCTAGCTACATGTGATAAATTCTGAGTCTCAGCCTACGTAACCCTGTTAATGACAGCCAGAGGAGAGAGTCTGGGAAGGGTGGAGCTAAAATTCCAGTCCACAGGCCCATAGGCCCATAGGCCCATAGGCCCATGGAGGCTATAGGCAAAAATCTAGTGATTTTGAGACAATCAAAATCATTTGGGGAAATAAGATCCACAAGGTAGCACCCTGGCTGCTTGTTGAAATCCAGGCAGGAAATTCAAGTTGGCATCAACAGCACTAAGTCATGTTGCTAGAACGTACCCTCAATTCACTCTGATAGCACTATCTCTTTGGTCTTCTAAACCCATACCCCAGTCTACTCATGAGAACAGCATCAGACAGATCCAAATTGACGAACATTCTACAAAATAGCTGACCAGTACTCTCAAAACCTCGACAGGTCACCCAAAGAAAATAAAGCCTGAGAAACGTGTTTCTTGTAGACAAAATAAAGTGGGGTCTTTTTATTCTTTTTATATAATCAAACAATGTCTCTCTTTGTGTTGGTATGTTAAACTATTCACATTTCAAATAATTATTGATATGGATAAATTAATATCTATCATGTTTATAATTTTTCTGTTCATTTATTCTTTTTTCCTCTTTTTGTTGACTTTCTCTAATTTTCATCAGGCATTTTATGATTCCATTTTATCTCCTCTGTAGCATATCAATTACAGTTTTGAAAATTTTACTGAATAGTTGCCCTAGAGTTTATAATATGTATTTTTTAACTAATCCAAGTTGACTTCCAAACAACACTACACCACATTCTGTGCAAAGCAAGGACCTTATAATAGCATTCCCAATTGCTCCCCCATCTTTTGTGATACTTTGGTCATTCATTTCCGTTATACCCATGCTACAGTCATCCAATACATTGTTAACTATTATTACTTTAAACAAACAGTTATCTTTTAAATCAATTAAGTATAAGAAAAATCAAAAAAATTATTTTACCTTCATGTATTCCTTCTCCAACACTCTTCCTTTCTTTATAGTTCTTCCTGAATAACTAACTTCTTTTAACATTTCTGCTAAGCAGTTCTGCTGGCAATGCATTCTCTCAGTTTTCATTTGTCTAGCGAAGTCTTTTTTTCTCTGCCATTTTTGAAGAATATTTTCACTGGATATAGACTTCTAAATTGATGTTTTGTTTCTCTCAACAGTTTGATTATTTTACTCCACTTTCTTCATTCTTTGACAGTTTCTGACTAGAAGTCTGCTGTAATTCATATTTTTGTTCCACTATAGGTAAGGTATTTTTTCTTTCTGACAAAATTCTCTTTGCTGTTTGTTTTTTTTGCAGATTGAATATTATATACCTAGATGTAGGTTTGGTGGGGGTTGATTGGTTGTTTGCTTTTTAGGGAAGGCTATTTATCCTGCTTTGGGTTCTCTTAACTTCCCGAATCTGTGGTTTGGTGTCTGTCATTAATTTTGCAAATTTCTTGACCATTATTGTTTAAAATATTTTTCCCTGTTTTCTCTTTGTTTTCCTGCTAGATTCCAATTATTCATCTGATATAGCTTTTGAAATTGTCTTGCAGTTCTTGGATGCCTGTTCTGATTTTTTACTCTTTTCTTCTCTTTAAATTTCATGTTTGGAAATTGATATTAGCCTGTGTCAGACCCTGGGGTCTGGATCCAGCCCATGTTAAAGTCTGAGGGGAGTGTGTGGATGGGCAGAAAGAACACTTGGGAGACCAGAGGCAGGTGAATATGGTTTTATTCAGCAGCAGTTCTCTTACACAGCTTTCTCAAATTAGCTTTCTCATGAGAAGCTTTTCTTACACTGTCTACCTTTATCTCGGCTATTTGCTCTGGCTCTGTGGCTCCTGCCATCCCCATACCTACAGCTGCATGGCTGACTCTCCTCTGCCTCTAGGGCCAGCAGCTTAGCTGTTCCTCTCTCTGGGCATGAGCAAGCTGGGCTGTGTCCTACTTCCCTCCTGTCCATCTACAAAGTGGATAGCTTTGGCTCTCTTTCTCTGGGCACCAACATGCCTGCCATGTCAAGGCATGTTGAGCTGAGCCAAGCCAAGCCCCATGCACAGCGTCAGCAGGACAGTTAATCCTTTTACAGACAACAGTGACTCAAGTCCAAGGGATGCCCTTCTCATGTTATGGCCACATAGCTGTGATAACAGGTGGAGTTATACACCTGTGCTCTAAACTTGCTGAGTCATGCAGGCCTGGATATCCACCTCATCCTATTCCTTTACCAAAGCATATCCAAGTACCTTACACCTTGTCGTCAAGTTCACTGATTCTTCCACTGGGATGTCCACTGTTTATTCATTAAAATGCACCATTATAAGGGGGCGGAGCAAGATGGCCGAATAGGAACAGCTCCAGTCTCCAACTCCCAGCGCAAGTGACACAGAAGACCGGTGATTTCTGCATTTTCAACTGAGGTACTGGGGTCGTCTCACTGGGAAGTGCCGGACAATCAGTGCCGGTCAGCTGCTGAAGCCCGACCAGCAAGAGCTGAAGCAGGGTGAGGCATCGCCTCACCTGAGAAGCGCAAGGGGGAAGGGAATCTCTTTTCCTAGCCAGGGGAACTGAGACACACAACCCCTGGAAAATTGGGTAATTCCCACCCCAATACTGCATTTTAAGCAAACGGGCACACCAGGAGATTATACCCACCCCTGGCCAGGAGGGTCCCACGGCCACAGAGCCTCCCTCATTGCTAGCACAGCAGTCTGCGATCTAACTGCAAGGCAGCAACAAGGCTGGGGGAGGGGCGCCCGCCATTGCTGAAGAATAAGTAGGTAAACGAAGCCACAGGGAAGCTCGAACTGGGTGGACACAGTTCAAGGACACAGCAGCTCAAGGAAACCAGCCTGTCTCTGTAGACTCCACCTCTGGGGACAGGGCACAGCTAAACAACAACAGGGGAAGCAGCAGAGGCCTGTGCAGATGCGAATGACTCTGTCTGACAGCTTTGAAGAGAGCAGTGGATCTCCCAACACGGAGGTTGAGATCTGAGAACAGACAGACTGCCTGCTCAAGTGGGTCCCTGACCCCGGGGAGCCTAACTGGGAGACATCCACCACTAGGGGCAGTCTGACACCCCACACCTCACAGGGTGGAGTACACCCCTGAGAGGAAGCTTCCAAAGGAAGAATCAGACAGGTACACTCACTGTTCAGCAATATTCTATCTTCTGCAAACTCCGCTGCTGATACCCAGGCAAACAGGGTCAGGAGTGGACCTCAAGCAATCTCCAACAGACCTACAGCTGAGGGTCCTGACTATTAGAAGGAAAACTATCAAACAGGAAGAACACCTATACCAAAACCCCATCAGTACGTCACCATCATCAAAGACCAGAGGCAGATAAAACCACGAAGATGGGGAAGAAGCAGAGCAGAAAAGCTGGAAATTCAAAAAATAAGAGCATATCTCCCCCTACAAAGGAGCGCAGCTCATCGCCAGCAATGGATCAAAGCTGGTCAGAGAATGACTTTGACGAGATGAGAGAAGAAGGCTTCAGTCCATCAAACTTCTCAGAGCTAAAGGAGGAATTACGTACCTAGCGCAAAGAAACTAAAAATCTTGAAAAAAGAGTGGAAGAATTGATAGCTAGAATAATTAATGCAGAGAAGGTCATAAACGAAATGACAGAGATGAAAACCATGACATGAGAAATACGTGACAAATCCACAAGTTTCAGTAACTGACTTGATCAACTGGAAGAAAGGGTATCAGCGATTGAGGATCAAATGAATGAAATGAAGCGAGAAGAGAAACCAAAAGAAAAAAGAAGAAAAAGAAATGAACAAAGCCTGCAAGAAGTATGGGATTATGTAAAAAGACCAAATCTACGTCTGATTGGGGTGCCTGAAAGTGAGGGGGAAAATGGAACCAAATTGGAAAACACTCTTCAGGATATCATCCAGGAGAACTTCCCCAACCTAGTAGGGCAGGCCAACATTCAAATTCAGGAAATACAGAGAACACCACAAAGATACTCCTCAAGAAGAGCAACTCCAAGACACATAATTGCCAGATTCACCAAAGTTGAAATGAAGGAAAAAATCTTAAGGGCAGCCAGAGAGAAAGGTCGGGTTACCCACAAAAAGAAGCCCATCAGAATAACAGCAGACCTCTCGGCAGAAACTCTACAAGCCAGAAGAGAGTGGGGGCCAATATTCAACATTCTTAAAGAAAAGAATTTTAAACCCAGAATTTCATATCCAGCCAAACTAAGTTTCATAAGTGAAGGAGAAATAAAATCCTTTACACATAAGCAAATGCTTAGAGATTTTGTCACCACCAGGCTTGCCTTACAAGAGACCCTGAAGGAAGGCCTAAACATGGAAAGGAACAACCAGTGCCAGCCATTGCAAAAACATGCCAAAATGTAAAGACCATCAAGGCTAGGAAGAAACTGCATCAACTAATGAGCAAAATAACCAGTTAATATCATAATGGCAGGATCAAGTTCACACATAACAATATTAACCTTAAATGTCAATGGACTAAATGCTCCAATTAAAAGACACAGACTGGCAAACTGGATAAAGAGTCAAGACCCATCAGTCTGCTGTATTCAGGAGACCCATCTCACATGCAGAGACATACATAGGCTCAAAATAAAGGGATGGAGGAAGATCTACCAAGCAAATGGAGAACAAAAGAAAGCAGGAATTGCAATCCTAGTCTCTGATAAAATAGACTTTAAACCATCAAAGATCAAAAGAGAGAAAGAAGGCCATTACATAATGGTAAAGGGATCAATTCAACAGGAAGAGCTAACTATCCTAAATATATATGCACCCAATACAAGAGTACCCAAATTCATAAAGCAAGTCATTAGAGACTTACAAAGAGACTTAGACTCCCATACAATAATAATGGGAGACTTCAACACTCCACTGTCAATATTAGACAGATCAACGAGACAGAAAGTTAACAAGGATATCCAGGAATTGAACTCATCTCTGCATCAAGTGGACCTAATAGACATCTATAGAACTCTCCACCCCAAATCAACAGAATATACATTCTTCTCAGCACCACATCGCACTTATTCCAAAATTGACCACATAATTGGAAGTAAAGCACTCCTCAGCAAATGTAAAAGAACAGAAATTATAACAAACTGTCTCTCAGACCACAGTGCAATCAAACTAGAACTCAGGACTAAAAAACTCAACCAAAACCGCTCAACTACATGGAAACTGAACAACTTGCTCCTGAATGACTACTGGGTACATAACGAAATGAAGGCAGAAATAAAGATGTTCTTTGAAACCAATGAGAACAAAGATACAACATACCAGAATCTCTGGGACACATTTAAAGCAGTGTGTAGAGGGAAATGCATAGCACTAAATCCCACAAGAGAAAGCTGGAAAGATCTAAAATTGACACTCTAACATCACAATTAAAAGAACTGGAGAAGCAAGAGCAAACACATTCAAAAGCTAGCAGAAGGCAAGAAATAACTAAGATCAGAGCAGAACTGAAGGAGATAGAGACACAAAACACCCTCAAAAAATCAATGAATCCAGGAGTTGGTTTTCTGAAAAGATCAACAAAATTGACAGACCGCTAGCAAGACTAATAAAGAAGAAAAGAGAGAAGAATCAAATAGATGCAATAAAAAATGATAAAGTGGATATCACCACTGACCCCACAGAAATACAAACTACCATCAGAGAATATTATAAACACCTCTACGCAATATCAACTAGAAAATCTAGAAGAAATGGATAATTTCGTGGACACTTACACTCTTCCAAGACTAAACCAGGCAGAAGTTGAATCCCTGAATAGACCAATAGCAGGCTCTGAAATTGAGGCAATAATTAATAGCCTATCAACCAAAAGAAGTCCAGGACCAGATGCATTCATAGCTGAATTCTACCAGAGGTACAAGGAGGAGCTGGTACCATTCCTTCTGAAACTATTCCAATCAATAGAAAAAGAGGGAATCCTCCCTAACTCATTTGATGAGGCCAACATCATCCTGATACCAAAGCCTGGCAGAGACACAACAAAAAAAGAAAATTTTAGACCAATATCCCTGATGAACATCGATGCAAAAATCCTCAATAAAATACTGGCAAACCGGATTCAGCAGCACATCAAAAAGCTTATCCACCATGATCAAGTGGGCTTCATCCCTGGGATGCAAGGCTGGTTCAACATTCGCAAATCAATAAACGTAATCCAGCATAGAAACAGAACCAAAGACAAGAACCACATGATTCTCTCAATAGATGCAGAAAAGACTTTTGACAAAATTCAACAGCCCTTCTTGCTAAAAACGCTCAATAAATTCGGTATTGATGGAACGTACCTCAAAATAATAAGAGCTATTTATGACAAACCCACAGCCAATATCATACTGAATGGGCAAAAACTGGAAAAATTCCCTTTGAAAACTGGCACAAGACAGGGATGCCCTCTCTCACCACTCCTATTCAACATAGTGTTGGAAGTTCTGGCTAGGGCAATCAGGCAAGAGAAAGAAATCAAGGGTATCCAGTTAGGAAAAGAAGAAGTCAAATTGTCCCTGTTTGCCGATGACATGATTGTATATTTAGAAAACCCCATTGTCTCAGCCCAAAATCTCCTTAAGCTGATAAGCAACTTCAGCAAAGTCTCAGGATATAAAATTAATGTGCAAAAATCACAAGCATTCTTATATACCAGTAACAGACAAACAGAGAGCCAAATCAGGAATGAACTTCCATTCACAATTGCTTCAAAGAGAATAAAATACCTAGGAATCCAACTGACAAGGGATGTAAAGGAACTCTTCAAGGAGAACTACAAACCACTGCTCAGGGAAATCAAAGAGGACACAAACAAATGGAAGAACATACCATGCTCATGGACAGGAAGAATCAATATCGTGAAAATGGCCATACTGCCCACAGTTATTTATAGATTCAATGCCATCCCCATCAAGCTACCAATGAGTTTCTTCACAGAATTGGAAAAAACTGCTTTAAAGTTCATATGGAACCAAAAAAGAGCCCGCATTGCCAAAGACAATCCTAAGTCAAAAGAACAAAGCTGGAGGCATCATGCTACCTGACTTCAAACTATACTACAAGGCTACAGTAACCAAAACAGCATGGTACTGGTACCACAACAGAGATATAGACCAATGGAACAGAACAGAGTCCTCAGAAATAATACCACACATCTACAGCCATCTGATCTTTGACAAACCTGAGAGAAACAAGAAATGGGGAAAGGATTCCCTATTTAATAAATGGTGCTGGGAAAATTGGCTAGCCATAAGTAGAAAGCTGAAACTGGATCCTTTCCTTACTCCTTGTACGAAAATTAATTCAAGATGGATTAGAGACTTAAATGTTAGACCTAATACCATAAAAACCCTAGAGGAAAACCTAGGTAATGCCATTCAGGACATACGCATGGGCAAGGACTTCATGTCTAAAACACCAAAAGCAATGGCAACAAAAGCCAAAATTGACAATTGGGATCTAATTAAACTAAAGAGCTTCTGCACAGCAAAAGAAACTACCATCAGAGTGAACAGGCAACCTACAGAATGGGAGAAAATTTTTGCAATCTACTCATCTGACAAAGGGCTAATATCCAGAACCTACAAAGATCTCAAACAAATTTACAAGAAAAAAACAAACAACCGCATCAAAAAGTGGGCATAGGATATGAACAGACATTTCTCAAAAGAAGACATTCATACAGCCAACAGACACATGAAAAAATGCTCATCATCACTGGCCGTCAGAGAAATGCACATCAAAACCACAATGAGATACCATCTCACACCAGTTAGAACGGCAATCATTCAAAAGTCACCAAACAACAGGTGTTGGAGAGGATGTGGAGAAATAGGAACACTTTTACACTGTTGGTGGGATTGTAAACTAGTTCAACCATTATGGAAAACAGTATGGCAATTCCTCAAGGATCTAGAACTAGATGTACCATATGACCCAGCCATCCCACTACTGGGTATATACCCAAAGGATTATAAATCATGCTGCCATAAAGACACATGCACACGTATGTTTATTGCGGCACTATTCACAATAGCAAAGACTTGGAATCAACCCAAATGTCCATCTGTGAGAGGCTGGATTAAGAAAATGTGGCACATATACACCATGGAATATTATGCAGCCATAAAAAAGGGTGAGTTTGCATCCTTTGTAGGGACATGGATGCAGCTGGAAACCATCATTCTTAGCAAACTATCACAAGAACAGAAAACCAAACACCGCATGTTCTCACTCATAGGTGGGAACTGAACAATGAGATCACTTGGACTCGGGAAGGGGAACATCACACATCGAGGCCTATCATGGGGAGGGGTGAGGGGTGAGGGATTGCATTGGGAGTTATACCTGATATAAATGACGAATTGATGGGTGGTGACGAGTTAATGGGTGCAGCACACCAACATGGCACAAGTATACATATGTAACAAACCTGCACGTTATGCACATGTACCCTAGAACCTAAAATATAATAAAAAAAAAATAAATAAATAAAAATAAAAAAGTTGACAAATAAAAGAAAAAAGAAGAAAAAAAATGCACCATTATGTGCATTCTTTATTTCTGTTAGTTTTTTTTTTTTTTTTCAGAAGAAACTAACAGAAAGAATCATTCTGATTTCATTCTGATTCTTTGAGTTTCCATTTCTCGGCTTATATTATCTATCTGTTCTTGCATGCTGTTTACTTTTTCTGTTAGAGCTCATATTAATTTCAGTTATTTTTAATTCCCTGTCTGATACTTCAAATATCTGTGTAATATCTGAATTTAGTTTTGATATTTGCCTTATCTCTTCAGCTTTTTAGCTTCCTTGTAATTTCTGTTGAAAACCATAAAGAATTTGTTGAGTAATAGAAATGGGGGTAAATAGGCCTTTAGTGTTAGATTTTATGGTAACTGGCTAGGAGCTAAGGCTGTGTTGTTTGCTGTAGTTATAGGTGCCGTGGCTTCGAATTAGTGTCCTTGCTTTTGTCTAACCTGTTGACTTTGGGCTAACCTAAGTATTCCTCTTCAGAGAGATTCTGCACATTTCACTGGTTTCAGCCATAATCCACTGTGATTATTCAGCCATAATCCACTGTTCTATTGATGTGGCGAGGAAAGGGAGGTGCTCTATAATCTTCTGACTAAGTCTCAATCTTTTAGTGACCCTGTTTCTCTGGGCTGTGACCTTCACAATGTTCTCCACACCCTCTATCCCTTTGAGATAAGATAGGAAGGCTAAATGGGGCTGGAGTGGAAGAAATGCTCTTCCTCCAAGTAATATAAGGCTCTGATAAAACCCTCCTCCAGTAGGTTTTTGTTACAGAGAATGCCCCAGTTGCGTTTCAGGATGATTACCCTTCCCTTCCTTTGCAAGAACAAGGAGGAAATCTTTCTCTGCTCTTCACCTGGTGAAACTTGTGAAGAATTTGTGAAAGTCTCTCACCCAAAACTGCAGCCGCAGGAGCGTCTCACTCTCACACCAGCAATCCATCAAAATCACTATTGAAGCATTTGTCTCAGTCCATTTGTGCTACTATAATAGAATACCTAAGTCTGGGTAACTTATAAGAAACAGATGTATTTCTTACAGTTCTGGAGGCTGAGAAGTTCAAGGTCAAGGGGGTCCACATCTCATGGGAGCCTTCTTGTTGCATTATTCATAGTGGAAGGCATATGGGCAAGAGGGTGTGTAAGACAGAGAGAAAGACAAGAGAGGGCTGAACTCACTTTTATAGTAAGCCCACTCTCATGATAATGAACCCGTTCCCGAGATATTGACATTAATTCATTCTTGAGGGCAGAGCCCTTACGATTTAATCACCTTTTAAAGGTCCTGCCTCTTAACACTGTGGCATTGGGTATTGAGTTTTCAACACAAAAACTTTGTGGGACACATTCAAATCATAGCAGCATTCCTGCCAGTTTATGGGCTCCAAGTGCTTCTGCTTTAGGTAAGTGGACCTTAGCTGCAACTCACTGGATTGGCCTGTCTCTCCAGATTTCAGAGTGGTGGTTTGCCCTGTAACTTCAAGAAAGTCATTGACTTTTGGTTTATTCAGATTTTTCTTGTTGTTAAGATTGGAGTGGTATTATCCAAGCTCTTTCCATGTTGGAGCTGAAACCATAAGTTTGCATCAGTTGCTTTTAAAATCTCTCCAGATGATTCTAATATGCAGCCAGAGTTCAAAACCACTGGAGGAAAGTGAAGAAGCTTTGAACTCACCTTGCTTTGAATCCCTGCTCTGACTTCTAGAACCTGTGACAGTGAGCAACTATGAACAAATTATTACTCTTTCTGAAGCTCAGTTTCTACATCTGTCAAATGGGATACTTCCTACTTTACAGCATTCTTGTAAGAATTAGAAACAATGTGATAGGCATAATATTGCCATATACTAGCTTCTCATTCCTTTTGTTACAACTACCTTTTATTGAACACTTACTTAACATTGAGCATTTTCAAACAGTAAATCTATATTGGCTCATTGTCTCTACATAAGTCTCATTGAGAAAAAGTCTAATTCTTTGTAGGTGAAGAACTGAGGCATAGAGAAATTCAGTAATGTGCCCTGGGTCACACAGGAAGTAAATGGTAGAACTGGCATTTGAATTCAAGTAATGTGGCTCCATAACCTCTACCCATCTTCTACACTCTGCTCCCTGGAAAAGATATGCATAGTCTGTTTAGAAGGCAGTGAGTGGCTAAGTTAATTTGTGTTGAGTAAAGATGGAGAAAAGCTGACACATATTCACAATAAATTAATCAAATAATACTGAACATAGTCCTAGAAGTAATGTCTGTATCTATATAAAAAGTATAGTTGTTTAAAAATCTGTGCAGATAAGAATTTTAGACCTAAAATGAATTGACCTTTTTTGTACTTGGGTCTTTCCCAGTAAATTCAAGTTGAGATCCAGCGTTCTGTGCAGTTTTTATTATATAACAGTATTTGTTTATTAGAATAAATTATAAATGTTAAATTTGCTTAAAATACTCTGAATTTGATAAAAATTCCCTTATATAACATCATTTAACCTGCATACCTGGTTTGCGTACATTAATTAAGGAAAAATATTTTAATTCAATCAGCCATTTTTCCCACATGAAACCAATAAATCATTTTGAATTACCTTCTTAAATGCTTGAACCATGAAGTTATATAGCAAAAGAAAAATGTTGTAACTTAGTAAGGCTAATGAGTAATGTTTTTTAACTATATATTTTAAAAATCTACTATACCAGATCAATTAGTTATACCTATAATTTCAGTATTAGCATAGGGCAACACATTATTTGCTGCTTATATAACAGAATCATAACATCAATTCATTTTTATAACAGTTTTATTGAGATAACTGATCATTATTAGAGCACTCTCTAACAGAATTCGAAACTCGAGACTAAAAGTTCAAGAACTATCTTAAATGCAAAAATTGATTTTTTAAAATATTCTGAACTGAAAACTGTCTGGCAGTACAGCCAATTCTGAAAACTAAAATCCCCTTGCAGCAACCTTTTATGTTTTATTTGCCATTCTGCTGCAAATCATGTTAAAGCAGATGTCTAATTAGATGGCAAGATTTCTATATGTTTGGATTATGACAAATATATAAAACTCACATAGATTTCAAAAGCATTCTGAATAATTACTTAAAATCAAAATGCTCTATAGGCATAATGGAATAATATTCAACTAATAGAATCTTTTGTTGCCTCCTGCTTAGGGAATTCCAAAAAGCTTTCCTATATTCCAAACATTATCAAGTTCTTTCAATGAGACCTGAGATACAATCTGTTCAGGTGCCTTCATTGTATGAAAAAGTCATCACTGTAAAATGTATGGCTCCATCATGACCTAATACAACACAGTGATTTGCAATATGGTGATTACCACTGTGATTTGATTCATTAATTCTCAGTAACAGTTGTTAATCAGCTCATTAAGCAAGTATTGTACAGAAGATTTCAACCGGGGAAACCTGTTAAAAACCACTAAATATCTTCTTTTGCAGGGGGTAGGAAAAAGGAAATAGGTTTAATGCCAGAGGAGTAGTCTCTAAATATGGCTGTTTATCAACTATGGCAAAGTTTTAAATCATTAAGCTTTTATAAAACTATATAAATGCTGAGCATTTTGTGCCTTTTCCAAAAAAGATGCTCACAGTGAGATAACTCCTCTCCTCGGGCCTTCCTGGATTTAGCAAATATTCTGTTAAGATGTAGGAACAAACTCTAGGCCGGGCGTGGTGGCTCACGCCTGTAATCCCAGCACTTTGAGAGGCTGAAGTGGGTGGATCACCTGAGGTCAGGAGTTCAAGACCAGCCTGACCAATGTGGTGAAACTCCATCTCTACTAAAACTACAAAAATTAACTGAGCATCATGGTGTGTGCCTGTAATCCCAGCTACTCAGGAGGCTGAGACAGGAGAATTGCTTGAACCCAGGAGGCAGAGGTTGCAGTGAACCGAGATCGCACCACTGTACTCCAGCCCAGACAACAGAGTGAGACTCCATCTCAAAAAAAAAAAAAAAAAGAGAAACAAACTCTAAACCTGCATCTCACATTTCACCAATATGTTGATTCTTTTTCTGGCTTCTATAACATATAATTCAATAATGTATTCAAGTATTTGAAATATTGAGGGTTACACTTTAATTTGGGTATTGCATTAGTTGACTTTAAGCAACTTATTTCATCTTGAAGTATGTGACATGTAAATGTCTATGAGTGATAAACAAGTTAAAGTGCTTTAACTAACAGTAACAAAAATGTATGACTTATTTCCCAGTTTACAAAGAAATTTTACATGCATGACTTTAATCCTTACAAAACCTGGAAGAATGTTACCATTAGCCCAAATCTACGCACAAGAAACCCGAAGCTCTAGTTAAGTGACTTGCCTAATTGAAAAGTTTGTACGTTCAGTTCTTACAACCACAAACTTTATGTTCTTTCTACTAAAACACGCTGATTTTCTCAGTAACTAATCAGAAGCTGGCAGCCTCTCCATGGAAATATGCCTTGTTTTTGTTAAAGGAAAAATTATTGGTGACACTTATTAAAGATGGTAAGGAAGACTTTATCCAAGAAGGACTACCACAATGGGGCTTTCTATTAGAGTAGGAGAGAGATACTGGGCTCAGGTCCAAAAACAACAAGGAAAACTGGGGATTTATGGCCAAGCAGCAGGGTAGGGTATCAGAGGATGGAAAGTTACTAAGAGGAAGGGCGATTGCTAAAGTGACCTCACAGGATTTTTGCTGAAGGCAGGCCAGGATGATTCGGTATCAAGGGTGGTCAGACTGAGGGTGGGGATTTTTGCTAAGCTGACTCAGCAGGATTCTTGCTAAAACTGGAATAACTGGGCCAAGGGCAGAGCCCAAGATTAGAGCCTTGTCAGAAAGAGGACTGAGAGGTGCCCAGTCTGAATTAAGTCAAAGAGAAAGAAACTCCATGCTCCTTCTACTAAAACACATCCATTTTCTTAGTAACTGATCAGAAGCTAGCAGGCCTCCCATTGTGATATGTTTTATCATTCATAACCCAGAAGAAGGAGGCCTTAAGCATAAGGGGAAGAGAGATCTAGTTAGTGCTTAGGAATGAAGTGGTATAAAATCAAACTTCAAGAAAAGCTTCCATGCAGTGTTATTTACATTTGGAAGTGCAACCATGACCAAAGCCTTCTCATACACCGTAAGTCATTTATCTCAAGTCCAAGGAAACTAAATGATAGATCAGACTCATTGAATTAGAGCCAATCAAGCATATGACTTGAAATTATTCCAATGAAATTCTAATACCAGCATCTTCTACCATTCTAGGTGCAATGTCTCATGAAGTATGACAAGCACTTCACGTGCTTTCCTTCTAAAATGAGACAGTTTCTCCTAATCACTTGCCCATGCATACACTCAGTGCATGCTTCGCAATTCATATGGCCATTTCCATCTCTTCAGTGGCCTAAGGACAGACACTAAAAATAAGCTCATGATTTGTAAGAAAAACAGATACTGATGAATTCCAAATAACCTTATCCAACTTATATAAACCAGCTCAAGTAGGCATTTTACTAATTTAATTTTAGTTTCCCAGGTATTAATTGGATTGATCAGTATTCATTCAGATTTGTCACTGGTTGTGCCTGTTGTGCATTGGTTCTGCTTTTTGTCAGCCTATTAATTTTCAATAAATAATGTCTTGGAAATTGTAGATGCGTAAATTAAAGTGTTAATTGGTGATGTTGTAATGTGTAATATTTCTTTAATATTTGTTTTTTAAAACAAAATAGACCAGTATCACATTTATGAAATTTATTTATACTCAATTTTTAAAAGAATTTCAGACTGCTTATACAAGGTCAAACGTTTTATGTTTATAAAATGGAAACAGGGACAACATTGTTGGAAAAGTTAGCTGATTAATCTTGATAAGAATTGTGTTTCTACGATCTCTGCTTTTGAAATTACACTGTGTCTAACACTGTCCTAAAAATACAACTTGCAAGGAATAATAAAGCCAAGGCTAAATTTGTGTATTGTCAAATTTCTCAAAGGAAGAAAAGTTATTGTTAAAATTTCTTTTTTTTTTTTTTTTATTATACTTTAAGTTCTAGGGTACATGTGCATGACGTTTATATCATGTATAACTCCCCAATGCAATCCCTCCCTCCTCCCCCCTCCCCATGATAGGCCCCAGTGTGTGATGTTCCCCTTCCCGAGTCCAAGTGATCTCATTGTTCAGTTCCCACCTATGAGTGAGAACATGCGGTGTTTGGTTTTCTTTCTTGTGATAGTTTGCTAAGAATGATGGTTTCCAGCTGCATCCATGTCCCTACAAAGGACGCAAACTCATCTTTTTTATGGCTGCATAGTATTCCATGGTGTATATGTGCCACATTTCTCTTATCCAGTCTGTCACAGATGGACATTTGGGTTGATTCCAAGTCTTTGCTATTGTGAATAGTGCCGCAATAAACATACGTGTGCATGTGTCTTTGTAGTAGAGTAATTATAATCCTTTGGGTATATACCCAGTAGTGGGATGGCTGGGTCATATGGTACATCTAGTTCTAGATCCTTGAGGAATCGCCATACTGTTTTCCATAATGGTTGAACTAGTTTACAATCCCACCAACAGTGTAAAAGTGTTCCTATTTCTCCACATCCTCTCCAACACCTGTTGTTTCCTGACTTCTTAATGATTGCCATTCTAACTGGTGTGAGATGGTATCTCATTGTGGTTTTGATTTGCATTTCTCTGATGGCGAGTGATGATGAGCATTTTTTCATGTGTCTGTTGGCTGTATGGATGTCTTCTTTTGAGAAATGTCTGTTCATATCCTTTCCCCACTTTTTGATAGGGGTGTTTTTTTTTTCTTGTATATTTGTTTGAGTTCTTTGTAGATTCTGGATATTAGCCCTTTGTCAGATGAATAGGTTGCAAAAATTTTTTCCCATTCTGTAGGTTGCCTGTTCACTCTGATGGTAGTTTCTTTAGCTGTGCAAAAGCTCTTTAGTTTAATTAGATCCCATGTGTCAATTTTGGCTTTTGCTGCCGTTGCTTTTGGTGTTTTAGACATGAAGTCCTTACCCATGCCTATGTCCTGAATGGTACTACCTAGATTTTCTTCTAGGGTTTTTATGGTATTAGGTCTAACATTTAAGTCTCTAATCCATCTTGAATTAATTTTCGTATAAGGGGTAAGGAAAGGATCCAGTTTCAGCTTTCTACTTATGGCTAGCCAATTTTCCCAGCACCATTTATTAAATAGGGAATCCTTTCCCATTTCTTGTTTCTCTCAGGTTTGTCAAAGATCAGATGGCTGTAGATGTGTGGTATTATTTCTGAGGACTCTGTTCTGTTCCATTGGTCTATATCTCTGTTGTGGTACCAGTACCATGCTGTTTTGGTTACTGTAGCCTTGTAGTATAGTTTGAAGTCAGGTAGCGTGACGCCTCCAGCTTTGTCCTTTTGACTTAGGATTGTCTTGGCAATGCGGGCTCTTTTTTGGTTCCATATGAACTTTAAAGCATTTTTTCCAATTCTGTGAAGAAAGTCATTGGTAGCTTGATGGGGATGGCATTGAATCTATAAATCACCTTGGGCAGTATGGCCATTTTCACGATATTGATTCTTCCTATCCATGAGCATGGTATGTTCTTCCATTTGTTTGTGTCCTCTTTGATTTCACTGAGCAGTGGTTTGTAGTTCTCCTTGAAGAGGTCCTTTACATCCCTTGTAAGTTGGATTCCTAGGTATTTTATTCTCTTTGAAGCAATTGTGAATGGAAGTTCATTCCTGATTTGGCTCTCTGCTTGTCTGTTACTGGTGTATAAGAATGCTTGTGATTTTTGCACATTAATTTTGTATCCTGAGACTTTGCTGAAGTTGCTTATCAGCTTAAGGAGATTTTGGGCTGAGACAATGGGGTTTTCTAAATATACAATCATGTCATCTGCAAACAGGGACAATTTGACTTCTTCTTTTCCTAACTGGATACCCTTGATTTCTTCTCTTGCCTGATTGCCCTAGCCAGAACTTCCACACTATGTTGAATAGGAGTGGTGAGAGAGGGCATCCCTGTCTTGTGCCAGTTTTCAAAGGGAATTTTTCCAGTTTTTGCCCATTCAGTATGATATATTAGCTGTGGTTTTGTCATAAATAGCTCTTATTATTTTGAGGTACGTTCCATCAATACCAATTTATTGAGCGTTTTTAGCATAAGGGCTGTTGAATTTTGTCAAAAGCCTTTTCTGCATCTATGAGATAATCATGTGGTTCTTGTCTTTGGTTCTGTTTATATGCTGGATTATGTTTATTGATTTGCGAATGTTGAACCAGCCTTGCATCCCAGGGATGAAGCCCACTTGATCATGGTGGATAAGCTTTTGATGTGCTGCTGAATCCGGTTTGCCAGTATTTTATTGAGGATTTTTGCATCGATGTTCATCAGGGATATTGGTCTAAAATTCTCTCTTTTTTTGTTGTGTCTCTGCCAGGCTTTGGTATCAGGATGATGTTGGCCTCATAAAAAGAGTTAGGGAGGATTCCCTCTTTTTCTATTGATTGAATAGTTTCAGAAGGAATGGTACCAGCTCCTCCTTGTACCTCTGGTAGAATTCAGCTATGAATCCATCTGGTCCTGGACTTTTTTTGGTGGGTAGGCTATTAATTGTTGCCTCAATTTCAGAGCCTGCTATTGGTCTATTCAGGGATTCAACTTCTTCCTGGTTTAGTCTTGGGAGAGTGTAAGTGTCCAGGAAATTATCCATTTCTTCTAGATTTTCTAGTTGATTTGCGTAGAGGCATTTATAGTATTCTCTGATGGTTGTTTGTATTTCTGTGGGGTCGGTGGTGATATCCCCTTTATCATTTTTTATTGCGTCTATTTGATTCCTCTCTCTTTTCTTCTTTATTAGTCTAGCTAGCGGTCTGTCATTTTGTTGATCTTTTCAAAACCAACTCCTGGATTCATTGATTTTTTGGAGGGTTTTTTGTGTCTCTATCTCCTTCAGTTCTGCTCTGATCTTAGTTATTTCTTGCCTTCTGCTAGCTTTTGAATGTGTTTGCTCTTGCCTCTCTAGTTCTTTTAATTGTGATGTTAGAGTGTCAATTTTAGATCTCTCCTGCTTTCTCTTGTGGGCATTTAGTGCTATAAATTTCCCTCTACACACTGCTTTAAATGTGTCCCAGAGATTCTGGTATGTTGTATCTGTTTCTCATTGGTTTCAAAGAACATCTTTATTTCTGCTTTCATTTCGTTATGTACCCAGTAGTCATTCAGGAGCAGGTTGTTCAGTTTCCATGTAGTTGAGCGGTTTTGATTGAGTTTCTTAGTCCTGAGTTCTAGTTTGATTGCACTGTGGTCTGAGAGACAGTTTGTTATAATTTCTGTTCTTGTACATTTGCTGAGGAGTGCTTTACTTCCAATTATGTGGTCAATTTTGGAATAAGTGCGATGTGGTGCTGAGAAGAATGTATATTCTGTTGATTTGGGGTGGAGAGTTCTATAGATGTCTATTAGGTCCGCTTGGTGCAGAGATGAGTTCAATTCCTGGATATCCTTGTTAACTTCTGTCTCGTTGATCTGTCTAATGTTGACAGTGGAGTGTTGAAGTCTCCCATTATTATTGTATGGGAGTCTAAGTCTCTTTGTAGGTCTCTAAGGACTTGCTTTATGAATCTGGTGCTCCTGTATTGGGTGCATATATATTTAGGAGAGTTAGCTCTTCCTGTTGAATTGATCCCTTTACCATTATGTAATGGCCTTCTTTGTCTCTTTTGATCTTTGATGGTTTAAAGTCTGTTTTATCAGAGACTAGGATTGCAACCCCTGCTTTTTTTTGTTCTCCATTTGCTTGGTAGATCTTCCTCCATCCCTTTATTTTGAGCCTATGTATGTCTCTGCATGTGAGATGGGTCTCCTGAATACAGCAGACTGATGGGTCTTGACTCTTTATCCAGTTTGCCAGTCTGTGTCTTTTAATTGGAGCATTTAGTCCATTGACATTTAAGGTTAATATTGTTATGTGTGAACTTGATCCTGTCATTATGATATTAACTGGTTATTTTGCTCGTTAGTTGATGCAGTTTCTTCCTAGCCTCAATGGTCTTTACATTTTGGCATGTTTTTGCAATGGCTGGTACCGGTTGTTCCTTTCCATGTTTAGGGCTTCCTTCAGGGTCTCTTGTAAGGCAGGCCTGGTGGTGACAAAATCTCTAAGCATTTGCTTATCTGTAAAGGATTTTATTTCTCCTTCACTGATGAAGCTTAGTTTGGCTGGATATGAAATTCTGGTTGAAAATTCTTTTCTTTAAGAACGTTGAATATTGGCCCCCACTCTCTTCTGGCTTGTAGAGTTTCTGCCGAGAGGTCTGCTGTTATTCTGATGGGCTTCCCTTTGTGGGTAACCGACCTTTCTCTCTGGCTGCCCTTAAGATTTTTTCCTTCATTTCAACTTTGGTGAATCTGGCAATTATGTGTCTTGGAGTTGCTCTTCTGGAGGAGTATCTTTGTGGCGTTCTCTGTATTTCCTGAATTTGAATGTTGGCCTGCCCTACTAGGTTGGGGAAGTTCTCCTGGATGATATCCTGAAGAGTGTTTTCCAACTTGGTTCCATTTTCCCCCTCACTTTCAGGCACCCCAATCAGACGTAGATTTGTCTTTTTACATAATCCCATACTTCTTGCAGGCTTTGTTCATTTCTTTTTCTTCTTTTTTCTTTTGGTTTCTCTTCTCGCTTCATTTCATTCATTTGATCCTCAATCGCTGATACTCTTTCTTCCAGTTGATCGAGTCGGTTACTGAAGCTTGTGCATTTGTCACGTATTTCTCGTGTCATGGTTTTCATCTCTGTCATTTCGTTATGATCTTCTCTGCATTAATTAGTCTAGCTGTCAATTCTTCCACTTTTTTTTCAAGATTTTTAGTTTCTTTGCGCTGGGTACGTAATTCCTCCTTTAGCTCTGAGAGGTTTGATGGACTGAAGCCTTCTTCTCTCATCTCGTCAAAGTCATTCTCTGACCAGCTTTGATCCGTTGCTGGCGATGGGCTGCGCTCCTTTGCAGGGGGAGATGCGCTCTTATTTTTTGTATTTCCAGCTTTTCTGCCCTGCTTCTTCCCCATCTTTGTGGTTTTATCTGTCTCTGGACTTTGATGATGGTGACGTACTGATGGGGTTTTGGTATAGGTGTCCTTCCTGTTTGATAGTTTTCCGTCTGACAGTCAGAAGGACTGTCTGTTGGTCTGTTGGAGATTGCTGAGGTCCACTCCAGACCCTGTTTGCCTGGGTATCAGCAGCAGAGGTTGCCGAAGATAGAATATTGCTGAACAGCGAGTGTACCTGTCTGATTCTTTCTTTGGAAGTTTCCTCTCAGGGGTGACGCCACCCTGTGAGGTGTGGGGTGTCAGACTGCCCCTAGTGGGGGATTTCTCCAGCTAGGCTACTCAGGGGTCAGGGACCCACCTGAGCAGGCAGTCTGTCCGTCTCAGATCTCAACCTCCGCGTTAGGAGATCCACGTCTCTCCCCAAAGCTGTCAGACAGAGTCGTTCGCGTCTGCACCGCCCCCGCTCTTTCCCCTAATGGACTGCAGCTGTGCGCTGTCCGCAGAGGTAGAGTCTACAGAGACAGGCAGGCTTCCTTGAGCTGCTGTGAGCTCCACCCAGTTCGAGCTTCCCAGCAGCTTTGTTTACCTACTTAAGCCTCAGCAATGGCGGGCCCCTCCCCCAGCCTCGCTGCTGCCTTGCGGATAGATCGCCGCAGACGGCTGTGTTAGTAGTGAGGGAGGCTCCGTGGGCGTGGGACCCTCCCGGCCAGGTGTGGGATATATTCTCCTGGTGTGCCTGTTTCCTTAAAGCGCAGTATTGGGGTGGGAGTTACCCGATTTTCCAGGTGTGTGTGTCTCAGTTCCCCTGGCTAGGAAAAGGGATTCCCTTCCCCTTGCACTTCCAGGTGAGGCGATGCCTCGCCCTGCTTCAGCTCACGCTGGTCAGGCTGCAGCAGCTGACCAGCACCAATTGTCCGGCACTCCCTAGAGAGATGACCCCAGTACCTCAGTTGAAAATGCAGAAATCACCGGTCTTCTGTGTCGCTTGTGCTGGGAGTTGGAGACTGGAGCTGTTCCTATTCGGCCATCTTGCTCCGCCCCCTATTGTTAAAATTTCTTAAGTGGCTCCTGAGTACCTCCTTTTGTATTTCTTTATTCCATCTGCTCTGCCGTCGTTCTTTTATTACAGGTTACACTTTGTCCCCTATTTTATAGGTATTATTATTCCTTTTCATTCTTGACCAGACTAAAAGCTAATATCACATACAGTGTACTTTGGGAAATTCTGCCTTCGAGGAATAGCCCACTAAGTATAAAGAAAAATATACTTTGCTCTGGGTATGGTGGCTCATGTCTGTAATCCCAGCACTTTGAGAGGCTGAGGTGGGCAGATTGCTTGAGGCCAGGAATTCAAGACCAGCCTGGACAACATAGAAAAACCCTGTCTCTACAGAAATTTAGCCAGACATGGTGGCGAGTGCCTGTAGTCCCAGCTACTGGGGAGGTGGAGGTAGGAGGATCATCTGAGCCCGGGAGGATAAGGCTACAGTGAGCCATGATCACACCACGGGACTCCAGCCTGGGTGACAGAGTGAGACCCTGTCTCAGAAAAATACACTTGGCATTGAGACCCTCTCCTGGCACATTCCAGAAGTCATTGATAGTTACCAGGAAGTGCAGCCCCACCTGTTTGTTGCATCTAGAAAGATGCTATCCTGTGACCTATCCAGCTAGTATTATAGAGTTAGATCATATAATTATGTATTTATTCCAGTTATTTGAATAATACAATTAAAACTTGCAGGACAGTTTCACTTGAGATGACAAACAAAACAACTTATCATTATTTATTATTGAAAAATTTCTACACCAATCTGCCTGCAAAAGACCACTTCGGGCTTCAATGGACAAATGGTATGTTGGCGCTAGAGATACTGAGTTAGAACTTGGGAGATAAAGCCTGAGGGTTTCAGCCTTCAGCAGGGAGGCAGAAAAACTCACCACAAATGAGATTAAAAATACAGTCAACTACTCAGATGGAAATTTGGCAGAGTTGACAGGGGGGAAGTGGGTTCTCATTCAGAAGGACCCTCAAAATGGGATGCATAGAATAAACGGTTAATAAAAATCTAGTAAGTTAGGGTTATTGAGGGGCTCTAGTTTAATGTAGAATATGTAGGGAGCCCAGAATCAGAAACTTCTCTTGTGTAAACCCTTTTTCAAGTGGACTCCTTCAGGCTTTGGTGAAACCTGGCTTATGTGGGATCATGTAACAATACTTTCTCAATTTAAGAGAAATGAGTAAATATTACTTAAACTTATCTAGGTTATTTGGTCATTTACTGAGATGGTTATACACAGTAAAGCTTCTGTCAACTAAAATCAAACCTAAACAAAACCTTTCATCATAACTCATTGTGCTTCCACTTTTAGGAAAAAATAGGTCAGCTGTAAGAAAACAAGCTGAGATCAAAGATTGAGTTAAAAAACGACTTTTAGGATTAACACTACATTTTTCTAAATCATCAAAGGGACTTGACTTTATACCTAATTATATTCATCCTCAGCCAACAAAACTTCCTAACACATTTTGAATGATTTTTAGCAAGCAAAGAAATAGTATTATATTAGTGAGGACTGTCTTGGATGCAAGTCACAGAAAACTCAACCAAAATTGGCTCATGTAACTGAATTCCACATGAATCAAAACCAGTTGGATTGAACTCATTAGGACTCACCCTCCATCTTTTGGTTCAGCACTTACCCATTTGACTTGACCCTCAGTCTTTGGGTTGGGACACAATCACTGTCAGCAACCCCTTAGCCAGTTTTTCCCAGGTTCAAATACAGAGGAAAAAGTGTGTACCTCTTTTTCAGCAGTGACAACAACAGCCCCAGTTACATCTGATTGACTTTGAGTCTCTGTGTGCAAGACACCATGACTGTCTGATTGGCCAGACCTGGGACATCAAAACACTAAATGTCCACTGTATTAGTCTGTTCTTGCATTGCAAAAAAGAAATACCTGGGACTGGGTAATTTATAAAGAAAAGAGGTTTAATTCGCCTATGGTTCTGCAGGCTGTACAGGAAACACTATTCTGGTATCTGCTAGGCTGCTGGGGAGGCCTCAGGATACTTAGAATCATCGTGGAAGGTGAAAGAGGAGTCGGCACTTCTCATGGCTGGGAGCAGAGAAAGAGAGAGAGTGGGAAGGTACTACACACTTTTAAACAACCAGATCTCATGAGAACTCTATTACAAGAATAGCACTAGGGGGATGGTGCTAAACCACCCTCATGATCCAATCACCTCCCACCAGGCCCCACCTGCGGCACTGGAGATTACATTTCAACATGAGACATGGGTTGGGACACAAATCCAAACCTACTAAAGTTCTTAAGGAATCATTAGGGTCCTCTAGGAGCTCCTCTATTATATAAATTTAGTTTCTTATGAATGCTTTTAATCTCCACTACTTTACACAATACATGACACAAAGTAGACACCCAATAAATGCATCTTTAATTGAAGTGAACTTTTTTCATTATTTAGTAATATAAAAATGATAAATCTATTATTAAAAAAAGTTTAAACTTGAGTTGGCATCAGGACACACAAATAGAAAGGAATATAAACAAGGATGACAAGGGATCAGAATACTATTTCTAAAATTGTTTTACATGGAACATTAAGTCCTTGACATGCTCTGTGAGGAAATGGATTTGGGAAATGATGATTGCCGTATCTCCCTCTTGTTGACTCACAGGGATTAGTACGGTATTAAGAACCCCAAGAATCCCATGAGTAATTAAGACTGCTTGATTTTGTTATTAGTGTTTCCCAAATTTACGTGTTGAAGGATTTGTCATAGAAATCATTTTGGTAGGAAATGGGCTAGAGTCTCACAAAGCAGGACTAGAAAAATGACTGACTGTGTGGTTGGCTTAGGTGGGGATCAAGACAGTTTCATACACACGATAAGGAAAAGTTTTCAAATGATATAAATGTTCATACAAATGAAATTGTTTAATTACTGATGAATGAAATGTAACAAAACTGTAAAAATTATAAATATCTATATTTACTGGCATGAAAACAAGTCTGTGGCATACAGTATATAGAACACAGGTTTGAATCAAATGTCCATTGTCTCATTGCATTTTTTAATCAAAAATGAATAAGTGGATATTTTTACACAAAGAAAAACTCTCAAATTGTATAGCAAAAATCTAAGGAATGGGAAGGTGTTTGTGTTTGTGGTTAATTTTTATTTTCTTCTTTGATCCTCTGTATTTTGGATTCGGGGAACGTGTATATGTGTGTTTTCTGGCCATGAGCATGTATTGCTCTTATAAAGTTTTTTTTAAGTTATTTTAATTTTTCCAAAAAATTGCATAGTATTAAGTATTATTAATATCTTCCCTTTCTAATTTGAACATAAGTTGATGCACTTTTAACATCATGTGCAATTTCAAACTCATATGCATTTACTCTTTTCTCAAAAATAAAACTACTTCTAGGTGCTACAGAAGTCAAAAAGAAAGGCTTGTAGCTAGAGCACTTCAAAAGTCCTCAACCAATTCATGTATCAGCTGCCTCAGTACCAGATTTCAATGAAGCACATAAATCAGAACAACTTGACATTAACATCAGTCCAATAGAGATGTCAAAAGTATAGGGTGCAATTAGGAGCTGAAAAATAACAAAGTGAAGAGATATCATCAAATCACAGCAGAGATTGTAATGGCCCTTGACACTAGCCAACTAATGAAGCTGATTGAACTATTCAATGGCTTTTATTTCAGGAATGAAGAGGTGGGGGTGGAGAAGGATCTTCCTGGGTAGTGGAAAGATAGAATCATTGATAGAATACCTCAAAGGAAGCTCTTCTCAAACCACTGAGTTGGAATAATACTGCCACACTCTGGGGTCAGCATAAGTTTATGCTGGGCGTGGTGAGGTCACAGATGCATCAGGTAGAAAGATGGCATGTTTACATCCAGATCTGAGAAATAAGGTCAGTTCATCATTCGCTCTTATGGAAGACCTCGGAGACAGCAGAAACTTCTTTCCTCTGGTCTCAGTTTTTTTTCTTTTGTCCAATGTTATACCTGAATAAAGAAAGAATTACTTCTCAGGTATGAATGACAGAGGCAGATACTGGCCTAGAAATTGTCTTGCATTCTTTCCAGGGGAAAATAAATGACAAAGCCCTGGTAGGAGACAGAATAGCAAAAGTGTGTTGGGATCAGTTCTTACCCAGAAGCCTGATAGCTGTTGGATGGGAAAATGCTGAAAGAGATTTTTTTGTTGATATTTTACTATGAAAATTTTCAAACATACAGTAAAATTGAAATAATATGACGAGCACCTATGTACTTATCACCTAGATTCAGCATATGTTCTCATTATCACATATGATTTATTTATGTAGATATCTAATCTCTGTTTTCCTGAACCCAAAACTTGAAAGTAGGTTATAGGAATTATGACATTTCACTTCTACATTCTTCAGTCTGCATCTCCTTAAAAAAGCACCTTTCTCTATAAAAAATGAACACTATCATACATGATAACATTTTTAAAAACTCTAACATCATGTAATCTTCTCTATGTAAATTTCATGTTATTGATTGTTTTGCTTTAAGACTTTATTTTAGGAGGAGAAGATAGCCAAAGTTTGGTTAATGGAGGCAAAGCACAGCCAGATAGAAGGAATAAGTTGTAGTCCTCTATAAAGCTATAGAGTGATTATAATTAACAACAATCTATTGTATGTTTTTAAATAGCTATACACAAGCAACTATCCAGTTTCAATTGATATATCATCCATTGGTGATTGGCACCTAAATCAATTACTTATTAGGAATTTTAAGAAGTGATTATCTAATTTCATCATTATTTCTCCACTTATTGCAAGACAATCTTTGAAACTGAACAATAATAACAGGATCCAGAGTCTCTACAATATAGCATGCACAAAGTCCAGACTATAGTTCAAAATTAGCTAACATACAAAGAAACAGAAAATGGGACTTATACACAAGAGGAAAGGAAATCATGTAGACCAACATGGAGATGCTGGAATTAGCAGACAAGAATTTTAAAGCAGCTTATATAATTATGCTCAAGAACATAAAGAAAAATACAATCATGATAAACAAACAGGAAATACCAGGAGAGGAATAGAAGCTTTTTTTTTTTTTTTTTAAAGAACCAAAAAAAGAATAAATTTGGAGGACTTTAAGTCTGTTCCTGATTTCAAGACTTACTAAAAAGTTAAAATAATCAAAAGAGTGTAGTATTGATATGAGAATGAACATCTATGCCAATGGAATAGAATTTAGTGTTCAGGAATAAACCCTTACTTTTATTGTCAATTGACTTTCAACAAATATACCAAGGCAATTCAATGAAGAAAGGATAGTCTTTTCAACAAATTATACTGAGACAATTGGATATCTATATGCATGCAAACAAAAAAATTTTAGAGCCTTACCTAATGCATTACACACAAATTAAATTAAATGGATCATATAACTAATTATGAGAGCTCAGACTCTTAGGAAAAAAGAGGGTAAATCTTCATAGCCTAGAGTTAGGCAAAATATCTTAGATATGACACCCAAATTGCAACCAATAAGAGAAAACTATTGCTAAATCACACATTAAAACTTCTGCATTTTTAAAATCACCAGCATTCCTATACAGCAACAATAAGACAAGCAGAGAGCCAAATCATGAATGGACTTTCATTCACAAGTGCTACAAAGAGAGTAAAATACATAGGAATACAGTTGACGAGGGATGTGAAGGACATCTTCAAGGAGAACTACAAACCACTGCTCAAGGAAATAAAAGAGGATACAAACAAATGGAAAACATTCTATCCTCATGGATAGGAAGAATTGACATCATGAAAATGGCAATACTGTCCAAAGTAATTTGTAGATTCAATGCTATCCCCATCAAGCTACCACTGACATTCTTTGTAGAACTAGAAAAAAGTACTTCAAATTTCATATGGAACCAAAAAATAGCCTGTATAGCCAAGAAAATGCTAAGTAAAAAGAACAAAGCTGGAGGCACCACACTACCTGACTTCAAACTATATTACAAGGCCACAGTAAGCAAAACAGCATGGTACTACTACCAAAACAGACACATAGATCAACGGAACACAACAGAGACCTCAGAAATAACACCACACATCTGCAACCATCTGATCTTTGGCAAACCTGACAAAAACAAGCAATGGGGAAAGGATTCCCTATTTAATAATTGGTGCTGGGAAAACTGGCTAGCCATATGTAGAAAACAGAAACTGGACCCCTTCCTTACACCTTATACAAAAATTGACTCAAGATGGATTAAACACTTAAATATAAAACCCAAAACCAGAAATACCCTAGAATAAAACCTAGCCAGAGCCATTCAGGACATAGGCCTTGGCAAATACTTCACGATGAAAATGCCAAAAGCAATTACAATAAAACCAAAATTGACAAATGAGATCTAATTAAACTAAAGAGCTTCTGCACAGAAAAAAAAAAAAAAAAAAAAAAAAAAAAAAAAAAAACTATGATCAGAGAACAGACAACATATAGAATGGGAGAAAAAAATTTTGCAATCTGCCTATCTGACAAAGGTCTAATATCCAGAATCTACAAGGAACTTAAACAAATTTACAAGAAAAAACAAACAATGCCATCAAAAAGTGGGCAAAGGATATGAACAGATACTTCTCAAAGGAAGACATTTATGCAGCCAACAAACATAAAAAAGCTCAAAATCACTGATGATTAGGTAAATGCAAATCAAAATCTTATGGAGATACCATCTCATGCCAGTCAGTATGGTGATTATTAAAAAGTCAAGAAACAACAGATGCTAGTGAGCTAAAAAATACAAAAAACTATCCAGTGTAAATAGGAAGGCTTTTACACTGTCTGTGAGAATGTAAATTAGTGGAAGACAGTGTGGTTATTTCTCAAAGATCTAGAACCAGAAATACAATTTGACCCAGCAATCTCATTACTGGGTATATACCCAAAGGAATATAAATCATTCTACCATAAAGACACATGTCACATATCTTTATCGCAGTGCCATTTACAATAGCAAAGACTTGGAACCAACCCAAATGCCCATCAATAATACACTGGATAAAGAAAATTTGGTACATTTACTCCATGGAATACTATGCAGCCATAAAAAGGGATGAGATCATGTCCTTTGCAGGGACATGGATGAAGCTGGAAGCGATCATCCTCAGGAAATTAACATTGGAACAGAAAACCAAACACCACATGTTCTCACTCATAAGTGAGAGTGTTCTCATTGTTCAATGAGAACACATGGACACAGGGAGGGGAACAACACACAGCAGGGCCAGTCGGAATGTGGGGAGAGAGGGGAAGGAGAGCATTAGGAGAAATACTCAATGCATGCGGGGCTTAAAACCTAGATGATGGGTTGATAGGTGCAGCAAACCACCGTGGTACAGGTATACCTATGTAGCAAACCTGCACATTCTGCACTTGTATCCCAGAACTTAAAGTAAAATAAAAATAAAAATAAAAAATCTTTTGCATTTTAAAAAGTACTATGAAGAAAGAAAAGAAAGCTACAGATTGGGAGAAATATTTGCAAATTATGTATCTGAGAAGAGACTTGTATCCAGAATATATCAATAACTCTTACACTTCAATAGTAAGACAACCCAACTTAAAATGGGTAAAAATAAAAAATTTGGAATAGAAATTTAACCAAAAAAGATGCCCAACATCATTTGTTACTAGGAAAACACAAACTAAAGCCACAGAGAAATACCACTTTAGATCCACAATGCTGGGGCAAGTAGAGGAGAGGCTGTCAAACCAAAATTGTATGCCCCAAAAAGTCCTTTATGAATGAAAGAAAAACAAAGACATTTTAAGATAAATTAGGATTAGGAGAATTCATCAGTGACAGCCTGAACTACAAACAAATGGAAAATAAAGTTACTCAGTCTGAAGTGAAGGGAAGGAAAATTATAATTTGGGGGAAAAATGAAGAGTGCTAGAAGTGATAAACCTATGAGTAAATGCTAGTTACAACTTTTCCTCTTAATCTCTTTAAAATATACGACTTACTTAAAAACTATATCATTGAAATATGATATTTATGCATAAATGTAATAAATGTGCCAACCTAACAAAAAGGATAGTGACAGGGAATAAATGAATTTATGCATTTCCAAGACCAATAAATAAAATGAGAAATAATAAAGCAGATGTCACAACAGATACCGCAGAAACACAAAAGATTATTAGAGACTATTATGAACAACTATACAACAATAACTTTGAAAAACCTAGAGAAAATATATGAATTTCTGGAGAAATACAACCCACTAAGATTGAATCAGAAAGAAACATAAAACCTAACCAGACTAATAACAAGTCACTAGATTAAATCAATAAAATGTCTCCCAACAAAGGAAAATTCGGGACCAATGGCTTCACCACCGAATTCTACCAAACCTTTAAAAAGGAATTAATACCAATTCTTCTCAGAATATCCCAAAAATTGAAGTGAAGGGAATTTTTTCAAACTGATTTTACAGGGCCAGGGTAACACTGATACCAAAACCAGACAAGGACACAACACAAAAAGGAAACTATAAGCAAATATTCCTGATGAGTGTAGATACACAAATCCTCAACAAAATACTAGCAAACCAAATTCAACAGCAGTCAAAAAGTTAATATCCTAGGATTGAATGGGATTTATCCCAGGAATACAAGAATGATTCAGCACAGGCATATCAATAGACATAATACATTAACAGAATGAAGGACAAAAACCAAATGATCATATCAATAGGCGCTGAAAAAGCATTTGACAAAATTTAGTATTCCTTTATAACAAATCTTAATAAATTGGATATAGAAGGAAAGTGCCCCAGCACAATAAAGGCTGCTGTTGGGGATGTAAACTAGTAGTGCCACTGTGGACAACAGTATGGAGGTTCCTCAAAAATCTACAAATAGAACTACTATATGATCCAGCAATTCCACTACTACGAATTTTCCCCCAAAAAAGGACATCAACGTGTTGAAGAGTCATCTGCACCCCATGTTTATTGTGGCACTGTTCACAATAGCCAAGATACGGAATCAATCTAGGTGTCCAACAACAGATGAGTGGATAAAGAAAATTTGATATATACACACAATGAAATACTATTCAGCCATAACAAAAGAATACAATCCTTTCATTTGTAACAAAAGTACTTTAAATATAAAGACAGAAACAGGTTGATAGTAAAAGGGTGAAAAACATACACTATGGAATCATTGTGAAGAGGATGCCACGGACATATTAATATGAGATAAAGTATACCTCATGACAAAGATTGCTATCAAAGATGAGAGATATTTTAAAATAGATAAAAGACATTTCAAAATGATTCATAAGGAAGACAAAACAATCATAAGTATATGTGTTTAATAAAAGAGCTTCAAAATATATAAAGTAAAAGTTGACAGAACTAAGGGAACAAAAAGAAACATCAACAGTCGTGGAGGCAGATTTTAAACACCACCTCTCTAGGTAATTGACAATTGAGAAAAAAATTTCAGAAGATCTAAAAGTCACTATGAACCACAATAAATTAATTGACGTTTACGGTACAATACATCCAACAACTTCATGCTACACTTTATTTACAGGTGAACATGTACTTTCACCAAGATAGACCATATGCTGGACTGTAAAGCAAGTTTTAATACATTTCAAGATCTCTAACCATAATAGAATTAAATTAGAAATTGATAATGATAAAATATCTTCAAAAACTTCACATATTTGGAAAATAAACAACACAGCTGTATCCCATCAAAATTTTCCTTGAAATTCTTTAAACCAACTTTTGTAATCTAGTTCACCTGTCAACTAGTCTGACTCAAATGTTACTCTCTCCTTAAGGACTTTTCTGATGTGCCACTAAGCTGTTGGTCTTTATTCTCAAAAACATGAATTACTTAACCTGTTGTTCTCTTAGAGAAACTTAATTTCTCTCTTTTGGCACTTATCACTCAGTGTTTTATTCATTCATGTAATTTTGCTCCCACTGCAGTGCCTTTCATTTCTTTTTGTAATTTTTTTGATAAGTAATATTTTACATATTTACGGGGTACATGTGATATTTTGTTACCTGCATAGAATATGTAACCATCAAGTCCTTTATTTTTATTTTTATTTTTATTTTTGAGATGGAGGCTCGCTCTGTCGCCCAGGCTGGAGTGCAGTGGCCCAATCTCGGCTCACTGCAAGCTCTGCCTCCTGGGTTCACGCCATTCTCCTGCCTCAGACTCCCGTGTAGCTGGGACTACAGGAGCCCCCCACCTCGCCTGGATAGTTTTTTGTATTTTTTAGTAGAGACGGGTTTCACTGTGTTAGCCAGGATGGTCTCGATCTCCTGACCTCGTGATCCGCCCGCCTCCGCCTCCCAAAGTGCTGGGATGACAGGCGTGAGCGACCGCACCTGGCGCCTTTTTTGTTTTTATATCCCCAGTTCCTGGTGCAGAGTAGACCCTTGATACTTAGTTGTTTAAAAGAAAGATAATAGGCTGGGCGCGGTGGCTCAAGCCTGTAATCCCAGCACTTTGGGAGGCCGAGACCGGCGGATCACGAAGTCAGGAGATCGAGACCATCCTGGCTAACCCGGTGAAACCCCGTCTCTACTAAAAAATACAAAAAAACTAGCCGAGCGAGGTGGGGTGCTCCTGTAGTCCCAGCTACTCGGGAGTCTGAGGCAGGAGAATGGCGTGAACACAGGAGGTGGAGCTTGCAGTGAGCTGAGATCTGGCCACTGCACTCCAGCCTGGGCGACAGAACGAGACTCTGTCTCAAAAAAAAAAAAAAAAGAAAAGAAAAGAAAGATAATAAGGCCAGGTGTGGTGGCTCACACCCATAATCCCAATGCTTTGGGAGGCCGAGGAGGGCAGATCACTTGAGGTCAGGAGTTGGAGACTAGCCTGGCCAACATAGTTCCACCAAAATACAAAAATTAGCCACGCGTGGTGCAGCAGCCTGTAATCCCAGATACCTGGGAGGCTCAGGCATGAGAATCGCTTTAACCGGGGAGGTAAAGGTTGCAGTGAGCCAAAATAACTCCACTGCACTCTAGCCTGGGAGACAGAGCAAGACTGCATCTCAAAAACAAAAACAAAAACAAACAAACGAAAAAAACTACACACACACACACACAATTAAAATAAATAAATAAAAGAAAGATAATAAGGAAGAAAAGAGGAGAGGAAGAGAGGATAGGGAAAGAGCAAGAAAGAGAGGGAGGGACAGAGAAAGGAAGGAAAGGAGAAATGAAGGAAAGCAGAGAGGGAGGGAGGCAGGGAAAGATTGAAGGAGAAAGGGAGGAAGGAAGGGAAGACAACCATGTTTTAACTCAAAGAAGTCGGACCTTTTTAGTTATAATCACATGATTCTAAGCCCCAAAAGACAAATGTTTTATTTATTGTATCTTCTTTACCTAGAAAGTGATTTGAAATATTTTTCAATAGCTAAAATATAATCGCTGGTGTGAAGAGAGTAGGGCCTGAAGATACTGTTTATGACAGATCCAGGTTTGTAAAAACATTTTTTCCTGTGTATCTCATGCATAGAGCTACATAGTTTTACAGCCAACATTTGAGCAAAGTAATTTTGAGGGCATCTAAGTGTCAGCTACCCACACTGGTTTCAGTTATTAAAGGATTAGCTGGTACATATAATGAAAATTTATTCCTCCAAATCCGGATATAGCTTATTGGAAAAAATTGCAGTCTAAATCAAGAGTATATGGACCCCATAGAGGTTTAGGACGAGGTAATATGTTTCTGAACACATTTCACTCTCAATATGATCTAATTGACTTAAAATGCTAAGAGGCATCGGTTTTGCTGAGATTTTATCCTACAAAATTTGGACTGGGAAGATTGCATCCTTGTGAGTCATTTCCCCAATACTAGCTTCCTGAATTTTAAAGATATGTGTCTGTTTATATGCAATTATTGCTACACTTATTTGAAAACAATATGTGAGATAATTCTAGGAGGAATGATACTTAAATCTTGAATCAAGATGGTAGTATTGTTGATTATCAAATACTTAGCCTTCATTTACTTGCATCCCCAAGAGGACACTTTCAGACTTCACTGCAAATAATCCTGTATGCTTTAAAATAGGTATCACTCTGTTGACACATAATCTTTCCATACATGAACAACAATTCATTTACCAATTAAATATATGTGGAGAACATTGTGCCAGGCGCTGGGTTTCTAATTCTAAACCCAAACTCTGTCATAGGAAGTGATAAGAAAGAACACAGAGGCTAATAAACATCCATGACAACATGATGTGTAAGGGCTTGAATAGGGGACGTTCTGACTATTAGGGCAGCTAAGATATTTCTTAGGAAAATAGCATCTAAACTGACGTCAGTCACAACAGGAACGATCCAGCCGACAATAACAGTTCTCTTGTAAATCAAGTGACTGTTTCAGAACGTCTTCTCTTATCTAATCTACAACATCTCCTACACCTCTCATTTTCAGCTGATGGCTGTATTTCATACTTACAGAAAAAAAGAGACAAACATTTCTTATCCCCAGTTCCACCAACAGACTTGCATCTTCTGCCAGATCCCCTGCCCTAAATGTGTGCCTGGAATCCATCTCCTTGTACCTCCCCCATGACCTTGCTTCCTTTTTCTCCTGCAATATCAATCAAATCATCTTTACTAGATCCTTCCCCAGGACGGTCAGCCACATCTTCATAGTAACCATCTTTTAAAGCAACACTCACCCTGCCCCACATCTCCCTGTAGATTTTTGGATATCATCCCACTTTTCTTTTATGCTCATACAAAATTCCCCAAAAACACTCACTACACTCACTCCTTTCTCTTCCCTACCTCCCATTCTCTTCAAAAATCTATTTTAGTTGGCCTTGTCCCCACCAAGAAACTGAAACAGCTCTTATCAACATCACCAAAAACTATTTCTCACCAGAGTCAGAATTTGCTTGACTTCTCAGCATCAGGTGACACGGATGACCACTCTTTGCTTCTCAGGGTTCTCCTGATACCACATTTCTACCTGTCTTCCTCCTCTTCACCAGCCACTCCATCTTCCTCTCCTCTGCTGGCTCCTTCTTTCTATACCATATCCCTCAATGTAGGAGTATCTAAGGTTTGGCCTTTGTCTCATCTACCCATCTACATTCTAAGTGATCTCATTAGGTCTTGTGACTTTAAATGTCATCTATAGGTTGGTGATCCCCTAACTCATACCCAGAGTTCTCCCCTGTATGCCAGGCTCTTATATCCAGTCTCCTGCCAAAATTGTCCACTTGGCCATTTATTCACCCCTTGATGGATGAACAGATTGTCTGCAGTCCTATTACTATGAGTAACAATAGGATGAACATCCTTGAATATACATGTACTTTCAGGACCATCGTGAGAATTTCTCCGGGATGCATCTTCAGGATCAAGATTGTTGGATCATGTGGTATACGTAAATATAATTCCAGTACAGCAGTTGTTCTCGAGAATGGCTGCAAGAGCACTGGTAACCATGACAGCTTTTCTATCTTGGTGGTGCTAAAGCCTGGCTCTATGTTAGGCTCACTTGGGGAGATTTTAAAAATCCAGCCACCTAGGCTATAAGCCAGGTTCATTAAGCCAGACTTTCTGGGAGCAGAATAGACACAGCCGTATTATTTACAGTTCCCCAGGAGATTCTAATATGCAAATAAGGCTGAGAACCACTGCTGTATTTCCACATATTTACCAACACTTGGCTTTTTCCAGCTTTCTAATATTGCCAATAGAATATCTGTTAAGTGTATCGTTGTTATTTTAATCTGCATTTCTATAGGTATTTTTATTATTCTCAATGAATTTTATTATTCTCACAATGAATCAGCTTTCTCAATACTGTCTTCTAAACAATTTGACCTTTTCCCACTATGATGGTCCTATAGATTGTCAAGCTCTTTGTAGCTAAAATCCAGTAAATCCACTTAGTTCACAATATCTCATCAAACACAGTTCTAAAAAAGATTTCACACCATATGTGTTTGTCATAATTGTTAAAATATTGGGCACACAGTATCTATTGTGTGTGTGTGTGTGTGTGTGTGTAGTATGTATATACAGTTTATGCTTGAGCAAAATGGGTTTGAACTGCAGAGGTCCACTTAGACATGGATTTTCTTCCACCTGTGCCACCCCTGAGACAGCAAGACGAACCCCTTCTCTCACCCCTCCTCTCCCAACTCAACGTGAAGATGATGAGGAAGAAGACCTTTATGATAATCCACTTCCACTTAGTGAATGGTAAATATATTTTCTCTTCCTTATAATTTGCTTAATAACGTTTTCTTTTCTCTAGCTTACTTTCTTATGGGAATACAGAATGTAATACATATAACATACAAAATATGTGTTAATTGACTGTTTTATGGTATGAGTAAGATTTCTGGTCAATATTAGGCAACTAGTAGTTAAGTTTATGGGGAAGTCAAAAGTTAGACTGGCATTTTTCACTGTGGGAGCCGGGAAGCAGTGTCCCTAAGCCTCACATTATTCAAGGGTCAACAGTAGATGAGTTTATGCATATGTACGTGTATAGTTTGTTTGTGTGTAGTGTAGTTTTGTGTTGAGACCTTTGATTTTGGAAATGGAATAGTCCAGTAATTGAGAACTCAGATTCTGGTGTCGGACAGACTTAGATTTGAATTCCAGCTTTGCCTGTTGACCAGTTTGGAAACCTCAGGCAAGTTGCCAAATCTCTGCTGGAGCCTCGAGTTTTTGTTGGTCGAGTGACAGTAATAACTTAGGCCACATATGTTTATTGTGGAGATTAAATAAGGAAATGTAGATAAAGCATGAAATGCAATGCCTGATGCACTATATATGCTCCGTAAATGGTGGTTTTTGTCATTACTACACTTTATGTAACTTGCCATGCCAGGTGTTGCCTAGCTTTGGAATTTGAAGTACTTGTTCATTTATTAAGGTTGGTACAAAAGTAATAGCGGGTTTGCCACTGAAAGAATGGCAAAAACCGCAATTACTTTTGCACCAACATAATAGTTGTTGGAACAGATTGATCCTCTTCTTTTGAGAGAAAAATAATGCATGCATATTTTTCAGGTACCTCTGAACTCACTTTGGTTGACAGTAGCTTAGCATTACACTCAGGTAACAATAAAAGCCTAGTCTTTCATTTTTGCAACAGAATGATAGCCATGCAACTTGAATTGAATGTCTCTGATATATAAAAAGTTACTTTTGGGAAACAAGAGTGTTAACACTTGGAGCTCATAGAGAACATATCAATTATGTGAACCTGCTCCACAAGCACACCACAAGTCAACTGGTTATTGTGGGAAACCGTCCAGGGTAGTGCTTTCCAAAACTTAGATGACGAAATCGTGAAGCCAATTGTTGCTATACGGTTCAGATTTCCCTATTTCCAAAGAAATCAGAAATGTAATTTTAAAAAATTAATTTCAGCTCTATTTACAATAGCCAAGTTATGGATTCAACCTAAGTGACCATTAACAGATGAAGGATAAAGAAAATGTGGTACATATACACACGGGAATATTATTCAGCCATAAAAATGAAGGCAATCTGTAATCGATGACAACATAGAAGGAACTGGAGAACATTATGCTAGTGGTTAGGCACAGAAAGAAAAACAGTACATGATAATAGTCCTGTCAGCTACTGGGACAAAATGCAACTGAACTGTGTAATTTTATCTCCCATTGACTCTTACCTTAAATAACATCCTAGCGCTATGTCCTGAGCTAGGTTCTGTGTTTCCAAATGCCTTGTTCATTTTTTTTGTTATTGTAATTCCATGTTTCATTACAATGTCTACCTTATGAACTGTATTTTCACCAATCAAAAAGTTCATCGAGGACAGGGATTGCACCTAGATCTTAACACCTTACACCTCACACATTTTAGTTACTTAAAAATGTTTGTGGGATGAATAAATGACTAAATCTGTAAATATCCTCTATGTCCTTTCAGGAGTTATTTAAGACATGTCCATTTGCAAAATGCATCAAAGTCTTCTGACAAATAATTGTCAAAGAAACTAACAATTTAGTTTCTTGAATATACATTATTTCCATAAATATTTACTTTAAGACTTCACATACAAATTGTCACAGGTTTTATGAGAAATAGAAAATTCATCTTTTCAGGTGAAGTTAAATGTTTCCCTTTGATCCAAAACCAACCATAAAACCTTTTTTCCTTGGCTGCCAGCAAGCTCAGAGGTACAGTTAACACTCAGTTGTAATAACGATTGCATTGCTGAAACTACATCTTTTCTGATCCTTCTTTTATCCCCCCAACGTTTTCCATTTTGTTTTAATCGTCCTGTTTTATGCTTGTTAGTTGTGTCACTCAAGTAAAATATTTTATGGAAGCAGGCAACATAGAAATCATTAGAAAACAATTACGAAGTAAAATATACAGCAATTTGCTTTAGGACAAATCCACTCCAGAGGCTTCATCCAATTTGCAATTAGCATCCAGCAGGTTTTAGCACCCATTTGCCACCTGTTCAGCAGTCTTAACTTTGTACTCCAGAACACTGCATGGCATTAGTGGTTACAGTGAAGGGCTTGGTATCTATTGTAACAGTAAACTAAATGCTTCAGAGAAGAAGTGTATAGTACATGGACACTGCCTTCATGGAGGTTGCCATCTCACTGTAGAAAACAAGATTTTTTACACTAGACTATTAATAATGAATCATGGTTGGTATATTCATTTGCTGTGCTGCCGTAAGAAAGTACTACAAACTGGTGGCTAAAAACAATAGAAATGTCTTTTCTCACTGTTCTGGAGGCTGGAAGACATCTGAAATCAAGGTGTGGGCACAGCCACGCTCTCTCTGAATGAAGTACCTAGGGAAGAATGTGTTGCATATCTTTCTCTTTGTTTCTTCTGTAGTCCTGGCAATGCTTGATTTCTAGCCACATCAATCTCTGCCTTTATCCACATGCGGCGTTCTCTCTGTGTCTCTTCTCTGCTGATGAGAATCCCAGTCAGATTGGATTAAGGCCTGCACCACTCCAATATGATCCCAGCTGAATAAAGCCTCTACTTCCAAATAAAGTCACATTCACAGGTATCGGGGGTTCAAACCTCAACATATCTTTCAGGGGGACAAGATGAGACCCATACAGCTGGCATAAGAAAAAGTGCCAAGAAGTGCTGAACAGACACTTGGGAAGGTTCTTGAATAGAAACGTTGGGGTCCTGCTTAGAGAGGAGGCCCACCAATGGGTTTGCATCTCAGTACTGTTCTAGGAGGGGGCCCCATCACTGACACTGAGGTATTTGTTGTCGCTGTGTCTTCTTTTCACTAAGGGCATTTCCCTGTTATTCTGTTCACTCACCCCACCTCATCCTTTGTTGCAAACTGACTCTACCCGATATTGTTCTATTTGCAGAGCAATCTCATTTTAGACCTTGGCATTCTTAGTGTGCTCTGCATGTTGAGTTTTTATCAGTTTTGTGTGATGAGAAATTTCTAAGGCACTTTTTACAGGAAGGCCTTCCTTTACTTGTGTTCTTATCTCTTATTGCTATCACAAGCTCGTGTGATAGATTTTCCCGTCCTTAAATTCATAGAGTTCTCTGAAATAAACAGAAAATATACACACCTGAATTTTTTTTTTTTTTTGCTGCTAACAGTATGTGTGCAAATATACAGAGACCATCAAATTATACTCCCAACTATCAGCCTGACTGCAGTTTATATAGATTTGAAACAAGACTTTGCTTATCTTCCTTCCCTAATGGAATTTTTAAAAAGTTGTCTTTGCTGGTTTTCTTTTAGGGATAAAATGTTCACTTTCTTTTTATAAGGCTTTATTATTATCATCTCCATTCTCTTGGCCAATCAGGCAAAAGTGAACTTTAAAATGTACTTCCTCTCTTCCTATGCAAGGCCTGATGAGCAACATAGATTTGAAACATCTCTCACTTTCCTCCCTCAAATGAAAATTCAAGAAAATTAGAGTGTTATTAACTTACTACTATTAAGGGGGGTATTTTAGCTCATTTTAATGGTAAGAACCTATTCGAATGTTTATTTTTAGACATAATCGCAGTTGTTATCAATTAGCATTTTGTTGAATGTTAGTTGTGTGGTATTTTGCTAGGCAATAATTGAGCAAATTATAACAAATGGCATTTACATAACATACCAACTGATGGAAAGTCACAAGTTTATGACCTGAAGTATATTTTGAGACTAATAAATCAGGAAAGATGTTTATCTCATTAGATGGAAACCAGAAGTGAAAATACAGCAGGACCCAGTAATTCCAATTTCTGTATTTAAGTCCTCAGTTTCATCCTGAGTCATTAATAAATGTGGTCCTGTTCCTCATCTGCTTACACATGAGTGCTTTGAACAACATCCTCACAACCTTTATTTCTGTCAACACTACTCCCAGCATCATATGAAAACACGAGCATCTTATATGTGAGTAATGATTTCTAGTTCTTCAAATGCAACTGCATTTTTTTTCCACATTGCTCAATGTGGAAGGGTTATGTGGCTGGTCCTGTGGAATCCTGGTTATGAGATGCAGACACTGAGCTCTACCTGGACTCTGGGGATTGAGGGATAGGTCGGGCTGGTTCCCCTGTGCTACCCAGCCTCCTCCACCCACTGTGATCCCATTTGCTCCTTGCTCAATATATATCTCAAAGTTGTCTGTTACTTCCCACGTTGGATTGGATGGAGGCACTTAGGGCCTCCATCACATTTCTTCTCTAACCTATCAATAGGTCCCCCTGTTCTTTTGCATCAGCAAGTCCCACCCAATCACTGCCATTCCAAAAAGCTATCTAGAAAATAGAAAAGTGCTCTTTTTCCTCTTCCCCATCAATTCCAATTTTCCATGCTGCAGGTCCTGAAGAGCCTTATCTACATTACATGGCCCATGACAGCTGTAGCCCATGCAGACACATCATTTCTTAGCTTTTATGTCCCTGTAGCATTAAACTGTATGCCTATCTCATTATCATTTAGATGTTGGCTGTGTGCGTTCATTTTATTCTCCTAACCAGATTATAATAGCTTTGAAGTAAAAACCTTGTCATCTATTTCTTTCCTATTTTGCACAATTACATGCACATTTGATGATTGATACTTGATTGATATTTGATATTTCTTAATTTCTTAGCTTTTTAGCTCCGAAATGTAGGTGGAGGCCGTATAAAACATCTAGCTACAAATAATAATGGTTTTAAGTTAATTGAAATTAACCAAACTTATCATGGTTTTACATTAATATTTCATCATGCATTCCAAAATTCTGATTGAGGTAAACCTTTAAAAACATGAAATGCTCATATGGTTTTTACTCCATTTTTAAATACCACTTAAAAAGAGAACATTATAGACTTATGTACAATGTTGTATGAAAGAGAATTGTCATCCTTGAGCTTCCTGCTTTATCTGATTGAACATTTTCCATAATCACTCATCTTTATGAAACTGTATTTACAGTTGCTTCGGGAAACTCAAAGTTCTGCTATTTTCTATGTGCTCTTCATGCATTGTTTATCCCGTGCTCCCATTTGGGACCGGACCATCCTTTTGAGGCAAGAAGTTGAGACTTCTATTTTGTTGATTCATTTGAGTAATGAGAAAAAATGCTTTTAAGTGGAGTGACCTTAACTAGATAGTTCTTTGGGCATCAAAAGGAAAAAAAAAAGTTAATTCCTATCAAAGCTTCATTAAACGGATGCTTTGTAAGAAAGGCTAATAAAGTACGATGATCCCATTAGTTTCAGGGGAACTCGCTGCTGCAATGCCTCAGATAGAGTTGTTGGTCCTGCTTTATCAGTAAAGCATCTTAGCTGCCCAGTTAAATGGGGCTCCTTTCTCCCGCTCTAACTGGTGCTTTAGGGATTTTAGAATACTAGCCAATGGCTGACTGGCTTTATGGGATTTATGCACCACTGCAGCCACAGAATCAAGTTTTATTCTCTGAATGTGTAGAAGGCCCATGATAAATTAAAGTCTCCTCCTTTCCTTGTTCTTAAAGTTTTGAGAATTTGGTCTTTAGATATCAGTGTTTGTAAAACCACATTGCAAGGATTCACTTGCAAAGATACAAAGCCACATCTGGATATTATAGTGTGATTTCAGAAAGTTCCCTATACAATGTATTTGATACAGTTTCTTTATTTTCCACATGAGATCCGGTTTACATACAGTGCAATCCATAATTCAGTTAGTCTCATGAATGTCCATCCTCCATCAAGATCTAGAACTTGGAAAGTTTCCTTTTGACATTTCCCAGTTCATGCCACTGCTCTCCCACTTCATGTTGCATCAGTGCATAGCATGGAGTTTCTGGCTTCAGAGAAGCATCTGCAGGCTCAGTTAATTCATGTAGTCATCCACAACAACAACATGTGGATGTCAGAATGTCTCAGCAAATGAGCTTATCAGGAAAACTTCCCAGACATGCACCATAAATTTATTTTCATCTTTGGGAAAAACATACCGCATGTCTGACACCCACCTACCTGTCTTGCCTCTACTAACAGATAGATTGAGTTCGCTAAGTGCTGCTTCCTATTTATCACAATATCGTGAAGCAGTTGAACATATGATGGTTCAGCTTCAGATCTGTATTTCTAACATCTGTATGCCACATGAATTAATTTTAAATAAGTCAACAAGCTATGGCATACATGGTTCTAATTTTTAAACTTCACTGTAATCCGTGTGCTAATTTCATAAGTGGTATCATCAAGATGATCCTTTGTTTAAAAATCCAAATGCTTACATGCCTAATGACCAGACATTTTAAACATCAAAATACATATGCACTTTGATATAAAATATCATATATATTGAAGGGCTAAAGTAGGCATGGTACTTAATTTAGCTAAGATCCTATATAAAGGCAATGCAAGAGTAACCTTTTTGAAAAACACCTTTGGCCGGGCGCGGTGGCTCAAGCCTGTAATCCCAGCACTTTCGGAGGCCAAGACGGGAGGATCACGAGGTCAGGAGATCGAGACCATCCTGGCTAACACGGTGAAACCCCGTCTCTACTAAAAAAAAATACAAAAATTTAGCCGGCGAGGTGGCGGGCGCCTGTAGTCCCAGCTACTCGGGAGGCTGAGGCGAGAGAATGGCGTAAACCCGGGAGGCGGAGCTTGCAGTGAGCTGAGATCCGGCCACTGCACTCCAGCCTGGGCGACAGAGCGAGACTCTGTCTCAAAAAATAAAATAAAATAAAATAAAATAAAAAAAGAAAAACACCTTTATGGTGATTAAAAAAAAAAAAGGAGAAAGAAGTTAACCCCATTCCTAGATCCCTGCCGCGTTCAGGAAATCAAAGGAAAGAAAATTAACACCACTGGACCAAACACTGGTCAGGGTAGGTATCATCAAATATTTGAAAGACTGTCATGTGAAACAGGAGTTAATTAGATGTACTCGGTTAATTCCACAGGACAGCACAAAGAACAATAAAAAGAAGTTCCAGAGGAAGCTGATTTTTTGCCGCAATATAAGGAACTGTCTTAACATTTAGAGTGCTTTAGAAATAGGATGGGCCAGACTGCATTGCTAAATAGTAAATTTCCAGTCTCTAGAAGTGGTGAGAGTCAGGGCGACCTCTATTCAAAATAATACAGATGGAATTGGAACTCTAGTGAAAAAAATTGCCTATGTGACCTCGTAAACGTATCCCAAATCCAAGATTAAGTTGCTCCTTGTACTTGGTTGATGAGAAGATATCATCTCTCCCAAATCAGCTTGTTTGTTTATTTTTCAAATTCTCCGATGATTAAGAAAGAATTTTACTCTAAGTTCCAGCTGTCCTCTGTATTTCCTCCAACAGGAAAAAAATATGAATTTTAGAAGAGCTCTTCAGTATTTTCTGTGATATGATTACCTCAGGCAGTGTTACAAATGTAATTAAAATTCTGTTTGCATTCCTTGAAATATAGATAAGCATTGCAGACTGTGATCATTCTGAAATATTAGATTTGGGTAGTTATCTAATTGAGGCTGGTAACAGTTAAGATTGTCCTGGATCCATATATTTTGAGACTAAGACTGATTCCCTGTCACCATTGTTATACTCTGGGCTATTAGGTTACACATGTTCCAGGACAAGCTTGCGGTCCCTGGGGAGCAGCGAAGCTGAGGAGACTGTGGCAAGACTTCAGCTATTTACTGTGTATAGATGCTTGTTCTAACAAAGCAATCTGGATTTTATTTTAAAATAAACATTACAAATGTGTGTTCCAATGCCAGGCAGAGACCCACTTCCATATCAATTGAGTAAAACAGAGCTGTAAAAAAAAAAAAAGGAAACTTACTGCTGCCTTCCAAGAGTCAGTAAAAATAATAACTCCCATTATCAGAAAGGGCAGTACAAAATTACTCATGCAAAGAACAAGCAAAGACTTCTTGCTTTTCCTTTTTGGCTTTCTTGCTACCAATTTAAGATCAAGATCTTAGAAGGAATTACATTCCATCCTAGGTAGAACTGACAGAAACACATTTTCAATTACCAGCAGGTGACAATAGAACAACAATGTCAGTGGTTTTATAAACAATGTTATTTCTTGCTTTACAAAGGTGACTATTCATAAATGACTGAACAAGATCTCTAACAAATAATATTACTCTTTTAAAAAAATATAAATACTATAACTTTGGATACTGGTACATTTAATTTACACATTTCTGGTTTCTTAGTGCTCCGGAGGGGGAAAAAGGTCATGGCAACAGAATTATTTGACTTTAAAAATAATAAATACTAAGTGCAACTCAATGAAACCTATTGTAATAAACATGGTTATTACTTACTTCCATTAAAAGAAAACACAGTTCATGACTTTATTTTTGTTATTGTAGTTTTTGCAATGGTCATACTTCTCAGGACACACTGAAACACTTGCAAATGAATGAATGAATGAATTAATATAAGTAGAAGGATGGATAAAATTAATAAATGTGATTGATGCAGGTGCTATAAGGCAGCCTTATGGCCAAACCCTATAGTTTTATTTCTACATCATTTCCCTCCGTTAATCCAAGAAGCCCCAAATAATATCCAGAGATACATTTCAGTAACTCATATCAAAAACTCACTTTTTTCTCATCATTCTATGAATTAGACTTGCGGTCATCTTAACATTAACTGCCATTTTCTTTTTGTAAACTTGAGTTTCAGTCAAGTTGTTTGCAAGTCAAAAGCAGCTTCAATAGAAAATAATTTCAGTGGGCTTCCCATTATCCTTCTAAAAGGCAAATACAATAATCACCTTGGGCCCTTCTTTCTCTTGGAATATTTTCCCTAACAGTCCCCAGTTGTTTGGAGCATCTTCTTGTTGTTGTTGTTTTAATGGAGGAAAGAGGTTTAATTGACTCACAGTTTCACATGCCTGGAGAGGCCTCAGGAAACATATAATCATGGCAGAAGTGAAAGCAAACACCTCCTTCTTCACAAGGTGGCAGGAGAGAGAAGAGTGAGGAGCAAATGGGGAAGAGCCTTTTATAAAACCATCAGATCTCATGAGAACTCACTATCACAAGAACAGCATGAGGGAAACCACCTCCACGATCCAGTCACCTCCCACTGGATTCCCTTCTCTACATATGTGGATTATGGTGATTACAATTTGAGATGAGATTTGGGTGGGGACACTGCCAAAGTATATCAGTAGGTATATCATGATTTCTTCCTTAAAAAGGTATTTTACTTTTTAGTAACATGGAGAAATCCTCAAAACATGATAAGTAAAAAGAAAAAAAGACCCCAAATGAAATTTACTTGTTCACTTATTCATGTATTCAACAATATTCTAAGATCCCTCTATATGTTGGCACTGTTCTATGTGCTGCAGATTTAGCAGTGAACAAGTCCAAAGTTCTTCGTTTCATGGAACTTATATCCCAGTGAAGTGACGATAACAGAAAGAAAATAAACAAGTATATATGTAATATATTGATTGTGATAAATAATTCTAAATAATAAAACAGGGTTTAAAGTATTGATTCCAAATTATTTTTAAAAGCAACCAACCTCCCTAAAACACAGATGTTGTACACATTTAGCTATTCCTTTGTGAAATTTCTCTGCTTACACAAGTTGCATTTTTCTTTTCTTTTTTTATTTTTATTATACTTTAAGTTCTGGGATACATATGCAGAACGTGTTACATAGGTATACACGTGCCACGGTGGTTTGCTGCACCCATCAACCTGTCACCTACATTAGGTAATTCTCCTAATGCTATCCCTCCCCTAGCCCCCCAACCTCCAACAGGCCCCAGTGTGTGATGTTCTCCTCCCTGTGTTCGTGTGTTCTCAAATTGTTCAACTGCCACTTATGAATGAGAACATGCGGTGTTTGGTTTTCTGTCCCCATGTTAGTTTGCTGAGAAAGATGGTTTCCAGCTGCATCCATGTCCCTACAAAGGACACAAACTCATCCTTTTTTATGGCTGCATAGTATTCCATGGTGTATATGTGCCACATTTTCTTAATCCAGCCTGTCACAGATGGACATTTGGGTTGATTCCAAGTCTTTGCTATTGTGAATAGTGCCGCAATAAACATACGTGTGCATGTGTCTTTATAGCAGCATGATTTATAATCCTTTGGGTATATACCCAGTAGTGGGATGGCTGGGTCATATGGTACATCTAGTTCTGGATCCTTGAGGAATCGCCATACTGTTTTCCATAATGGTTGAACTAGTTTACAATCCCACCAACAGTGTAAAAGTGTTCCTGTTTCTCCACATCCTCTCCAGCATCTGTTGTTTCCTGACTTTTTAATGATCCCCATTCTAACTGGCATGAGATGGTATCTCATTGTGGTTTTGATTTACATTTCTCTAATGACCAGTGATGATGAGCTTTTTCTCATGTGTTTGTTGGCCGCATAAATGTCTTCTTTTGAGAAGTGTCTGTTCATATCCTTTGCCCATTGATGGGGTTGTTTTTTTCTTATAAATTTGTTTAAATTCCTTCTAGATTCTGGATATTAGCCCTTTGTCAGATGGATAGATTGCAAAAATTTTCTCCCATTCTGTAGGTTGCCTGTTCACTCTGATGATAGTTCTCTTTTACAGTGCATAAGCTCTTTAGTTCAATTAGATTCTATTTGTCAATTTTGGCTTTTGTTGCCATTGTTTTTGGTGTTTTAGTCATGAAGTATTTGCCCATGCCTATGTCCTGAATGGTATTGCTTAGGTTTTCTTCTAGAGTTTTTATGGATTTAGGTCTTATGTTTAAGTCTTTAATCCATCTTGAGTTAATCTTTGTATAAAGTTTAAGGAAGGGGTCCAGTTTCAGTTTCTGCATATGGCTGGCAAGTTTTCTCAACACCATTTATTCAATTGGGAATCCTTTCCCTACTGCTTGGTTTTGTCAGTTTTGTCAAAAATCAGATGGTTGTAGATGTGTGGCATTATTTCTGATTTCTGAGGCCTCTGTTCTGTTCCATTGGTGTATGTGTGTGTATGTGTGTATATGTGTGTGTGTATATATATACACACATATATATATACACACACACACATATGTATGTGTATATGTGTATGTGTATATATATATATATATATATGTTTTGGTACCAGTACCATGCTGTTTTGGTTACTGTAGCCTTGTAATATAGTTTGAAGTCAGGTAGAGTGGTGCCTCCAGTTTTGTTCTTTTTGCTTAGGATTGTCTTGGCTATATGGGCTTTTTTTTTGGTGCCATATGAAATATGAAGTGGTTTTTTCTAAATCTGTGAAGAAAGTTAATGGTAGCTTGATGGGGATAGCATTGGATCTAGAAATTACTTTGGGCAGTATGGCCATTTTCACAATATTGATGCTTCTTATCCATGAGCACGGAGTATTTTTCCATTTGTTTGTGTCCTCTCTTATTTCCTTGAGCAGTGGTTTGTAGTTCTCCTTGAAGAGCTCCTTCACATCCCTTGTAAGTTGTATTTCTAGGTATTTTATTCTCTTTGTAGCAATTGTGAATGAAAGTTCACTTATGATTTGGCTTTCTATTTGTCTATTATTGGTGTATAGGAATGCTTGTGATTTTTGCACATTGATTTTGGATCCTAGGACTTTGCTGAAGTTGCTTATTTGTTTAAGGGGTTTTTGGGCTGAGACGATGGAGTTTTCTATTTTTTTCTTATTATTCTACTTGTATTTCACAGCTTTATTACATAGTCATATGTACATAACACATAAACTCATACTGTATTTAAATTAAATTGTATACTTAATATAGGTACTATATATAAACATCATAGAAAATTATGTTTACATACTGTATATTCTTTACTCTCAAATATTATAATTAATCAAAATAAATTATATATTTAAGTAAATATAAACTAACATTTATATACTGTATGCATATACCTACATTAAAATGTATACTGTGTATAATGTATCTAAATTAAAATGTACAAAATTAACATCAAACCCTTCATGTAATGATGGTGTAACTTGCCTTTTATCCAACACAATACATTTTTGTTTCTATTTGTTTTGATGTGTCTTGTTTCCCTTCATTTATTCAAACTGCAGTGGAGTTTTCCATTATTGGAATATATCACAAATAATTTATTATTGTCCTATGATTTGCAAAGTACACATGTTTGAAATTTCCTATGACTATACACAATGCTTCCACACATTCTGTGGCCGTCTTCTTGTGCACACATGCAAGTGATTTTAGGACAGATTCCTAGAAGTGGATGCTTCCCCCTTACCAGGTATTGTCAGTTGTTTTTTAAAGACATCTGCTTGTGTACTCTCACACCAGCAGGATATGAGGCTCCTATTTCTCTGCATTCTTGCTACCACCAGGCCACGTTGATCTTGAACTTTGTTGTCAATTGGATGGAAATGAAATGGTATCTCATTGGTGTTTCACTTGTTTCCTGACTATTCATGAAGTTGACAATCTTTCCATATGGATATTGACCCTCTGGGTTTCTGCTTCTATGAAATGTCTTTTCATAGCTTTTGTCTATTTTTCTCTCTTGGGTTATTTATCTTTCCCTTATTAATTTCTAGGGGTTTTAAAAATATTCAGGTTTTTAATCTTTTGTTGGTTGTGAGCATTCACCATGCTTCTCCTGGTCTGTGACTTGTATTTGAATTTTGTCTATGTATTTGATTACGTAGAAGCTTTAAATTTTGATGTGGTTAAATTTATCAGCTGTTTTTCTTATAATATATGCATTGTGTGTCCTGTTTAAAAAAATCCATCATCTGCTTCTGGCTACTGACATTGCTCCATTTGAAAGGTGGCATCTACGACTACGTGTGGGACATGGAGGAGGCTTTTTTTATTTGTTTCTAAATTCTTAATTACAGCAACAACCCCACCATTAGGTAAATTCAGGTTCATACTAATGATTCCAGATTATTTTCTACCGTGGAGTGTAGTGTAGTTGTGAAATGTGTGAGTTCTGAAGAGAGACTGCCTGAATTTGGAACACTAACTTTGGGCAAGTTACTTAAACTCACTTGGGGAATGATACTCCAGTACCTACCTTGTAGGATTGCTGTAAAAATTAAATTAGTTTATAATTACAAAGCCCTTAGAACAGTTTCTGGTATAATGTAAGAGCCAAGAGGTCTCTCTTGCTATTGTTATTATTGCTGTTGTAATTAGCATCATTTTTATCATTGTTAGTACTCAGATTTCTGCTGGGCTGGGTTTCTAGGGGCCACCTCAGACATTAGGTCCTCTGTCTCCACAAGTTGTCCTGCATATGCTTTTCTGTGCCCAAACTGAAATCATTTTGTTCTGCATGGCCCAATGCACCTTAGGACGCTTGTCTTCTGGGAGGTCATAATACTAGAATGCGAATGGAAAAATCATTGCATCTGGTGCCCCAGTTTGCTGGTATCAGACATTTCATCTTATTTAGCTTTCAAAGATGATGGGGTTTTCTAAATATACAGTCATGTCATCCACAAATAGAGATAATTTGACTTCCTCTCTTCCTATTTGAATTCCCTTTATTTCTTTCTTTTGCCTCATTGCCCTGGCCAGAACTTCCAATACTGTGTTGAATAGGAGTAGTAGAGAGGGCATCCTTGTCTTGTGCTAGTTTTCAAAGGGAATGCCTCCAGCTTTTGCCCATTCAGTATCATACTGACTGTGGGTTTGTCATAAATAGTTCTTATTATTTTGAGATACATTCCATCAATATCTAGTCTATTGAGAGTTTTTACCATGAAGGGGTGTTGAATTTTATCAAAGGTCTTTTCGGCATCTATTAAGATCATCATGTGGTTTTTGTCATTGATTCTGTTTATGAGATGGATTATGTTTATTGATTTGTGTATGTTGAATCAGCCTTGCCTCCCAGGGATGAAGCCGATTGAGTGTGGTGGATAGGCTTTTTGATGTGCTCTTGGATTCAGTTGGCCAGTATTTTATTGAGGATTTTCACATCAATGTTCATCAGGGATATTGGCCTGAAATTTTCTGTTTTTGTTGTGTTTCTGTCAGGTTTTGGTATCAGGATGATGCTGGCCTCATAAAATGAGTTAGAGGGGAGTCCCTCTTTTTCTCTTGTTTGGAATAGTTTCAGAAGGAATGGTACCAGCTCCTCTTTGTATCTCTGGTAGAATTCAGCTGTGAATCCGTCTGGTCCTGGGCTTTTTTTGGTTTATAGGCTATTTAATTGCTGCCTGAGTTTCAGAACTTGTTATTGGTCTATTCAGGGATTTGACTTCTTCCTGGCTTAGCCTTGGGAGGCTATATGTGTCCAGGAATTTATCCATTTCTTCTAGATTTTCTAGTTTATTTGTATAGAGGTGTTTATAGTATTCTCTGATGGTAGGCTGTATTTCTGTGGGATCAGTAGTGATATCTCCTTTATCATTTTTTATTGTGCCTGTTTGATTCTTCTTTCTTTTCTTCTTTATTAGTCTGGCTAGTGGTCTATTCTGTTAATCATTTCAAAAAACCAGATCCTGGATTCATTGATTTTTTTGAAGGGGTTTTTGTCTCTCTCCTTCAGTTCTGCTCTGATCTTTGTTATTTCTTGTCTTCTGCTAGCTTTTGAATTTGTTTCTCTTGCTTCTCTAGTTCTTTAATTGTAATGTTAGGACATTGATTTTAGATCTTTCCCTCTTTCTCATGTGGGCATTTAGTGCTATAAATTTCCCTCTACACACTGCATTAGCTGTGTCCCAGAGATTATGGTACATTGTGTCTTTGTTCTCATTGGTTTCAAAGAACTTATTTATTTCTGCCTTAATTTTGTTTTTACCCAGTAGTCATTCAGGAGCAGGTTATTCAGTTTCCATGTAGTTGTGTGGTTCTGAGTGAGTTTCTTAATCCTGAGTTCTAATTTGATTGCACTGCAGTCTGAGAGACTCTTTGTTTTGATTTCTATTCTTTTGCATTTGCTGGGGAGTGTTTTACTTCCAATTACATGGTCAATTTTAGAATAAGTGTGATGTGGTGCTGAGAAGAATGTATATTCTATTGATTTGGGGTGGAGAGTTCTGTAGATGTCTATTGGTCTGCTTGGTCCACAGCTGAGTTCAAGTCCTGAATATCCTTGTTAATTTTCTGTCTCATTGACCTAATATTGACAGTGAGGTGTTAAAGTCTCCCACTATTATTGTGGAAGTCTAAGTGTATTTTTAGGTCTCTAAGAATTTGCTTTATGAATCTGGGTGCTCCTGTTTGGGTGCCTATATGTAAGGATAGTAAGCTCATTAGCTCTTCTTGTTGTGTTGATTCCTTTACCATTATTAAATGCCCTTCTTTGTCTTTTTGATCTTTGTTGGTTTAAAGTCTGTTTTATCAGAGACTAGGATTGCAACCCCTGCTTTATTTTGCTTTCCATTTGTTTGGTAAATATTCCTCCATCCCTTTATTTTGAGCCTATGCGTGTCTCTGTACATGAGATGGGTCTCCTGAACACACCACACTGATGGGTCTTGACTCTTTATCCAATTTGCCAGTCTGTGTCTTTTAATTGGGGCATTTAATCCATTTGCATTTAAGGTCAATATTGTTATGTGTGAATTTCATCCTGTCACCATCACCTGTCAATATGATGCTAGCTGGTTATGTTGCCCGTTAGTTAATGCAGTTTCTTCATAGTGTTGATGGTTCTTACAATTTGCTATGTTTTTGTAGTGGCTAGTACCAGTTTTTCCTTTCCATGTTTAGTGCTTCATCCAGGAGCTTTATAAGACAGGCCTGGTGGTGACAATCTCTCAGCATTAGCTTGTCTGTAAAGGATTTTATTTCTCCTTCGCTTATGGCTGGGTAAGATTTGCTTAGTTTGTCTGGATATGAAATTCTTGGTTGAAAATTATTTTCTTTAGGAATGTTAAATATTGGTCCCCTTTCTTTTCTGGCTTGTAGGGTTTCTGCAGACAGATCTGCTACTAGTCTGATGGGTTTCCCTTTGTGGGTAACCACACCACACCTTTCTCTCTGGGTGCCCTTACCATTTTTTTCCTTCATTTCAACCTTGGTGAATGACAATTATGTACCTTGGGGTTGCTCTTCTGGAGGCATATCTTTGTGGTGTTCTCTGTACTTCCTGAATTTGAATGTTAACCTGTCTTGCTAGGTTGGGGAAGCTCTCCTGGACAATATCATGAAGAGTGTTTTCCAATATAGTTCTATATTTTGTGGAGTCTTTATCATTTCTTTTCATTCTTTTTCTCTAATCTTGTCTTCATGCTTTATCTCATTAAGTTGATCTTCAATCTCAGATATCCTTTCTTCCACTTGATTGATTCATCTATTGATACTTGTGTATGCTTCACGAAGTTCTCATGCTGTGTTTTTCAGCTCCATCAGGTCATTTATGTTCTTCTCTAAACTGGTTTTTCTAGTTAGCAATTCCTCTAACCTTTTTTCAAGGTTCTTAAAGCTTCCTTGCATTGGGTTAGAACATGCTCCTTCAGCTCAGAGGAGTTTGTTATTACTCACCTTCTGAAGCCTACTTCTGTCAATTTGTCAAACTCATTCTCCATCCAGTTTTGTTCCCTTGCTGACAAGGAGTTGTGATCCTTTGGAAGAGAAGAGGCATTCTGGAATTTTGGAATTATTAGCCTTTTTGCAATGGTTTTTTCCTCATCTTTGTGGATTTATCTACCTTTGGTCTTCAGTGTTGGTGACCTTCAGGTGGGGTTTCTTTGTGGACCTTCTTTTTGTTGATGTTGATGCTATCCCTTTCTGTATGTTAGTTTTCCTTCTAACAGTCAGGCCCCTCTGCCGCAGGTCTGCTGGAGTTTACTGGAGGTCCACTCTAGACCCTATTTGCCTGGGTATCACCAGTGGAAGCTGCAGAACAGCAAAGATTGTTGCCTATTCCTTCCTCTGTAAGCTTTTTTCCAGAGGGGCACCCACCAGATGCTAGCCTGAACTCACCTGTATGAGGTGTCTGTCGACCCCTGCTGGGAGGTGTCTCTTAGTCAGGAGGCACAGGGGTCAGGGACCCACTTGAGGAGGCAGTCTGTCCCTAAGCAGAACTTGAGCGCTGTGCTAGGAGATCTGCTGCTCCCTTCTGAATTGGTAGGCAGGAACGTTTAAGCCTGCTGAAGCTGTGCCCACAGCTGACCCTTCCCCCAGGTGCTCTGTCCCAGGAGATGGGAGTTTTATCTATAAGCCCTTGACTGGGGCTGCTGCCTTTCAGATATGCCCTGCCCAGAGAGGAGGCATCTAGAGAGGCAATCTGGCTACAGCATCTTTGCTGAACTGTGGTGGGCTCTGCCCAGTTCAAACTTCCCAGTAGCGTTGTTTACACTGTGAGGGGAAAACCGCCTACTCAAACTTCAGTAATGGCAGATGTCCTCCCCCCACCAAGCTCAAGCGTCCCAGGTCTGACTTCAGACTGCTGTGAAGGCAGCAAGAATTTCAAGTCAGGGGATCTTAGCTTGCTGGGCTCCGTGGGGGTGGGATCCGCTGAGCTAGACCACTTGGCTCCCTGGCTTCAGTCCCCTTTCCAGGGGAATGAACGGTTCTGTCTCACTGGTGTTTCAGTCACCACTGGGACATGAAAATAAAAAACTCCTGCAACTAGCTCAGTGTCTGCCCAAACGGCCACCCAGTTTTGTGTTTGAAACCCACAGCCCTGGTGGTATAGTCACCTGAGGGAATCTCCTGCCTGCAGTTGTGAAGACCATGGAAAAAGTGCAGTATCTGGGCTTGAATGCACCATTCCTTAGGGCACAGTCCCTCACGGCTTCCCTTGGCTAGCAGAGGGAGTTCCCCAACCCCTAGTGCCTCCTGGGTAAGGCAACACCCCACCCTGCTTTGGCTTGCCCTCCTTGGGCTATACCCACTGTCTAACCAGTCCGAATGAGATGAGCCAGTTACCTCATTTGGAAGTGCAGAAATCACCTGCCTTCTGCATTGATGTCACTAGGAGCTGCAGACCAGAGCTGTTCCTATTTGGCCATCTTGCCAGCCCCCACTCTGTTTGGAGCATTTTAAGACATGAGTTAATGTTCACATAGTTAACTTAGATTATCTCCCATCTAAGTTGAAGGTTTTAACGATCCCAAATTATCTCACCACCTTTTTCCTCCCTTGATTCCATTAACCTTAGTATTTCAAAGCAATCTAATTTTGGATAAATTGCTTTCCTGTGTTTTGGCTGCTAGCTTTTGACAAACGTGTTTTAAGTTTCACTCAAAGGCTAATTTTTCTTATTTTAACCACTGAATGCTTTACAAATTATGCTAGCAAGATGTCTTTTATTTCTCAAGTTTTAGTTACTCAGAAATTATAATTTTCCAAAGCTAAAAAAAGCTTGAAAACTTGATGCTGAGCTAAATATCATTTTCTAGATTAAATCCTTAAGAATTTGTTATTAGGAAAATTTGTTTCTAGTTATCTCCTAGCTGATAAGGCTCTGAATTCAAGTCAAATATAAATGTAATTTACTGGCACATTTAATTACATTCTATGTATTGATGAGAATTACCATTTTTTACAAGCATTCTTGTTTTTTTTTTTTTCCACCACAGGAATACAACGTTAGCTGGCACCCCACTCCAGAGGTGTTTGCCAGCTAAGCCTATGCGAGTGTACATACACTTTTCTCCCCCTCCCCTGCACATGCACACACACAGACTCACAAGCTGGGTGAGAAAGGAGAATGATTGGGTATCTTTTTTCTTTTTTCAGTGAATAAGCTATTCAAGGTACTCATGGAAGAAACTGTTAATTAAGTAATATTTATGAAGTACCATGCCATTGTATTAGATATTGTGATGGAAGAAAGCAAAGAAACATAGATATTTTCTTATCATTACGCTCTATCAATAGTTAGGGAAGTACACCTGTACTCTCCCAACTAAAGTAGATGATTTGTCATGGTTGAAATGTGCGTAGTAATAGAATTGTAGCAGTGGCTACAAATCCTGAGCCCTTTCTGTGGAACTAACACTGGACCAACCAAGAGTTTTCCCTAAAGTATCTCATTTGTTTCTCGCCACAGTCATATGGGTATGTGCCTCCTATTTTGCAGACAAAAGTCGTAAAGTCTGAGAGGTCAGTTTGCCCAAGGATATGTAACCAGTGTTCAGTTGTCATTTAAACCCAGGTCTCACTCTAAACACTGCTTTTCAGAGTATTCTAAATGTGTGCTTCAAAGATGGGAGAGATCTCTTTAGGGAAAACTTCGACAGAGAATCTGATATTTGTATTGAGAAATGAAAGGCCGGTGGAACAATGTTAGGCATAGGAAATGGGGAATTGATTCTAGGCAAATGGAAAGATTTGCCTCAAGAAAAGCCTGAGATTGGGAGTATAGAGATGTTTGGGTACCAACAGCTAGTACAATTTGGCTGCAGTACAGTGGATTTAAAAAGCTGGATGAGACAAAAGGAAATACAATGAGTAGTTTTAAATATATAACGTGTGCTCATTTATTACAAATTTGAGAAACTAGAAGTAGGACATGAGAAATCGTTAATAAAAATTTAGTCCTACATAACTGGAGTTTAGAGAAATCTCAAATTATCATCTGAGGCTAATTGTGTTTTTAATGTTCTTTGTTTTTCTTCTCAAGTAAACAGTCATTATTGTAAGGAGAGATCTCCAAAGTAATTTGTATTTCTTTGGAAAGAGAATATAAAAGTTTTAAATGCTTTAGTAAATCAATTAATCCTTTTGTGCTATTTTAGAATACTGAAAAATATATGTTTAACATACCTAGAAATATCACACCAAATGAAAGATGGATTGTTTACTCACACAATCTCATTACTTATAATTCTCTAGAGAGAATATGTCAACTTTTACTTAATACCATGCTTTGTTATCTGTTACAAAGGTCTTCATAAATACTAGGAGACTATTTTATTCAAGGCAAGATTGAGGTTAATTCTTATTAATGGCACGGACCTCTTGAATATCCAAATCCATTTGGAACCATTTGATTGTTTTGTTTTGCCCTTACAAAGACATAGATTTTTTAAAGTGCCAATATAGTTATCCTCAGTACAAGAATCAAAAATATACAAACGGTTGTGTTTATACTTTCTTCATTGGGTTGTCGGTGTTTATTTCAAAATGCTTAATTAAACAGTTTTCAATTCTAGGATTTCAGTTGCTTATAAAAAAGAAAAAAGAAGTCTGCATTCGAAGACGCCTTTTTATTCCTCTTTTTTCCCATTTTCAATTACTTAGAAATTATTTTGCAAGAGTAAAACTTGTTTGCCATACCACTGAGTCAGAGACAGACCTTAGATTTCAGTCGTTTGATTAGAAAGGAAGAACGTAAACAAGCTCAATCACCCGTGAAAGCTTCTAATGAAATTCAAATATAAATGTAATTTACTAGTGCCAGAAGTGCAACATTTGTATAATTTGCATGGCAAGTACAGGGTTAATAGACAAGACGGAAAAGGCAAAGAAGCAGCTTACAGAGACTAGAGATGTAAGCACAAAGCATTTCCCTGAGCTTCTCTGAAATGGGAACTGATCAAGCAATTAATATAGTTAAAAACACAAAAAGCACACTTGGATCTTAATCTACCTTAGGAAAGTGATCCAAACCGAATACGTAAAATTGATTGACTAAGACGACTTTCCAGTGAGGTGGAAAAGTCTCATAAAAATCCAGAAGTGGAATACAAGGAGCAAGGTCATGGAGCCCATGCTGTCTGTCAGCAGTGAATTATTTCATAGTGATTAAACTCAGTTCAGTTAACCAGGGAGGTCGTTCATTTTTACTAATGAATCTATGTTGAAAGTCTGTTTGGAGCAATCAACTTCTTAGTTTTCATTTTTTTTCCATCCCACTCCCCCTACCACATCCAGACTAACTTTTTTTTCTTTTCTTTTCTTTTTTTTTTTAATTGTAAGAGTCAGTATTGAAGATTGGAAAGACCTACCGGACAAGTGATTTCAGAAGACCCATGTTTTTGCATTTTATGAACTTCTGTTATTAAAAATACTAAATATATTATGTGATTCCAATGAAGTAGCAGTAGCCTTATCTCAGTCGTTCAAACTGGCCAGTGCTAGATTATAAGTTTTGAGAGTCCAGGGACAGTGTCCATATTCACTTACCCTCATATCCTCAGTTTCCCATACATTGCCTGTACATAATGAGTACTCAGTCACTATTGGTTGGAAAAAAAGAAATTGAGTGCATCATTCGCATCTGGACTTCACAGATTGCATGAGCATGTTGTAAAGCCACAGGATAAATATCTTCTTTGAGGATCAACTCTTCTGAAAAGTTTGAGAGGCAAGTTAGTAATTTAACAGAGTTAATTAAACTAGATCATATTAAAACAAATTTGGATAATTTATGGGTAGAATGCAAAATTTAGGTGAAGTTATAAGATTAAAATTTGAGACTTCAAAGCCAGGAAGCTGCCTCCAGCGTTGCCCTCAGACCTATTCCCCCACTGCTCGAGATTTCAGGAGGAAAGGCTGTGAAACACAGAGAAGATGAACAGTATATAAATAAGACCCTAAGGTATGAGACTCAAAGAAGACACACATCATCATCAGTACAGGCATTTGATAATTCAACCAACATTTCAGAGTGCCGACCCTGACTTGCTCATTTGTGCTCTGGCACTGGCAAATATTTAGTGCAGGAGTGTATTGAAAGGCACTAGGTTAGGTGATTTGGACCAGAGAGAAATGACTGTGTGGATAAATTGTTCACCCACGTATAGCCCAGGGGACAGATGTTATAAGAGGTTCTGATGAGTTTGGAGGCCTGTGATGTTATCTAATACAAAATGCACCAAACATCTCCATGTGGGATACTCAAGAAGGCTACCCATTCTAACTATTCCACTCTAGGGTGACAGATGACGGATATCATGAACCTGGTGGGGGAGTGTCCAGATCCACAGGCTTTGTCATCCATGCCACAGCCTGTGCCTGACTGTGCTGTGTTTACAAAAGTAGCACCACATCCTGTTCTGGAGAGGTAAAATGTGGTGGGGTCCTGCAGTGCTCAGCTGTGGGGGAGGTGCCGGGCTTGCTTCTCTTTGGAGGACGCGAGTGTCGGGTTACTTGAGGAGTGTTCTTTTTCCTCTTTCCATGGCACCCTCCCTGGCAGGTACTTCCAAAGACTAAAAACCCTAGTTGATTCTTGACAGTTGGATGTTTATAATGCCCAGTCTCACTCACATCCGAGTCACTTGAGCAGGATCTAAGTGTGTTTAGCAAAGTCTGTTAGGTGACTCCGAGAGCTGCTAGGACTGAGCAGAGAGCCCTGGAAGGCTTCTGTACTAGCGGGACAGTAGCAGCATCTGCAGAAGGTGGACACCAAGCTCAGAGCTTAGAACTGATCTGAAGTCCATGTGTGCTCAGCTCCTGGCACTGCTGGCAGATCCTAGAGATGATGGATGCTGGCTGGCGTGAGCAGGCTTCTCTTTGAAAGCTGCAAGCCCAGGTGGCTTCATGGGACCTGCAGCCTCTACAGTTGCTCAATGCTTTGCTGTTGCTGTACTGAAATTAACATTTTTATCTTTGAACTTGTGTGTTGTATGTGAAGCCCTGTGGGATACCACAGCAGTGCATAAGCAGGGGAGATAGGGTGCAATGTGCGTGCCTGCCATTCCTGGCTGCCATTCATGTGTCCTGTGAGCACAGAATTCCAGTGGACCCATGATAGGCGGGTGTTCCACAGGGCTCAATGTAAGTATAAAGTGTGAAATATCTACAACTGAGGAAGTGGGGGTGCTGACAGTCCTGAGAGGCTACGCTTTCCGTTTGAACCAGAGCAGCTTCGGACGCAGAAGTGTGATGGTGGTCTCTAAGAAACACGAATGACCAAGATCTCTACCATCTTCTTTCTTCCTCATGTTACTTCTCTACATTACTTATGCATGTATGAGCATGTATGAAGTTTGTCATTTCAGTGATTCTGCATCTAGTTAAATGCTTTTATATTTGGATTTTAAACTGGCAATGCGCAATACAGAGTTAAAGAATATATGGTAATGATTTGAAATTTTAATTTTTCTTTACTTGGAGCAACATTACATAACAAATAAAAAACATCATGACAAGTTGAGAGAAAGACTATGGAAGAAAGGAAAAAGCTGTATATTTTATTACCTTTAATGGCACTTCTTCCTGCTTTTGATCAAAGGGCTCCACATTTTTATTTTGCAAATTCTGTAGGCAACCTTGTCCAGAAGAGATCATAAGAAACCATCTACTTATTCCTTTATGGTTTGATAAATAATATGCTTACATAAAACGTTCTCAGTTGAATGAATTCATTAGTATTCTTTTTTTGCAAACAATAAGCACCAGCTTCTAAAAGCAGATGTGCAGAGCAGATGTAGAAAACCAGGGACTAAAGTTCAAAGCCAGCTCATTCAGTTCCCTTTAATTTTTCTGAGTCTTTACCAGATGATAGATTATTTTGTTTCTATTAAATTTACACATAATTGCACCAAATGCTTTTAGATATTAATATTTTAAATAGAACATTTTGGCTATTTCAGCAATGCTCCACAAAAATTATAATGTCTCCTAATGGCACCCATAGTATTTATTGGTAACTAATTGTCAGATGCATCACTGAGAGCCCAGGGCCTTAGTGGAGAAAATGGCCAGGAGAAGCTTCTGCTCACTTAGCTCGTTCTCTGGTCCAGGCTTCTGCACACATCAACTGCCTTCATCTTCAATTTTCTAATCAGTTGTTGTGCTGACTTGGTGAAACAATCTGTGCCTTTTAACACATATATATGAGTATCACAGCTATCTTTTTTTCATCCCTGGATTTCTAAATTATAGAGATGATTTTAATACTCTCAGTCTCCTGTTCTGACATTTCCCTAGACATTCAATGCCTTCTGACACTTCCAAACATATTCCTTTCAGCATCCTCAGCATCGTTGCCTAAAATTGAGTGAATAAGCCCAATTCAAAGATTAGATTCTGTTTCATTCTCCTCATGATAGGGCATTCATGAGTGAGGGCACCATCCATCTTGATAAAATACTTTGTGTTTTTAATTTCCAATTTTTGTTTCTAGCCTACACTGGAGCTGATGAAGCTATTTTATAACTATCAGAGTTCTACTCTCCCAATGGTTGCAAAGATCAATGGAGACAGATAAGATCTTAAAGTTATCTACTTCACACACTCTATAGCTGACTTTGGAGAAAAATGGTGACTACGTCACAACTCTATGATCTAAAGTGGGAGTCTCTAAAGTAAGTTTTCTGTAAAAGTCTGTAAATATTTTAAGCTTTGTAGGCTACATGGTCTCTGTTGCAACTACATAGCTACTCAGCTCTGCTGGTATATCATAAAATCTGCCATAGAAAATAAATAAATATGTAAATAACTGAATGTGCCTGTGTTCCAATAAAGCTATATATATATTTTTTTCTTTTTTGGTCCACAGTCTATAGTTTTTCTGACACTTGGTCCAAAGACATCAATAAATTCCAGAAGAATTTTACATCTTGGAAAATTTCTTCTCAATCTTTCTTACTCGATCTCTCTTCTTCTTTCTCTATTCACTTTACATGCATTTGTAAAGTGATACAGATAAATGTAAAGTATATATACTCCTAACATTTCCATTCTCAACTCTGTGGCCTTTGTATTCCAAACACCCGCCCTGGTTGATCTCACCCAAATCTGTGGCTTCCATGACCTCCCACTTATCTTCCAAAGACCAGAGCCGTATCTTAAATCTGCACCACATTGGTTCCAGAAGCACCCCAAGTTCATTTATTTGGGTATATTTAAAATATAAGCCATTGTCTTTCTCCCCATTGAGTAACTTCTCTAGTTGGCAATTGTGTCATCCAGTTTCTCAATCAGATTTTCCACTCATTACTAAGCCCCAATGTCTAAAATACTCTTTCCTTTGTGCTTCTTTCCTGGGCTGGGGTCCTTACCATCTTTAATTTAGTCCTCTGCCTCTTAGATCACTACCCCATCCTGTCACTCCCCACAATCTAGTCTAAATATACCTGCCTAAATGGTCTTTTAGAAATGCTCTTCTGAACATGTGGCTTAAAACCCTTCAGTGGTCACCTGTATAACCCCACTCCTACCACACTTTAGAATGGGATATAAGGCTCTCTTATGACATTGACCTTGCAATGTACAGAGAGAGAGACAGAAAGACAGACAGACAGACAGACAGGCATTGTTTTGATTAAGAAACTTGGGGACATTCAAGTTCTGAAATCACAGCAACCACATTCTGAGAACTTTCCAGGAAGAAATATCTGAACAGACACTCATACAAGGCAAAGGCACATTTTACTACTAGCAGGGACTCTGACCCCAGTGCATGGAAATTGATGAACCAGGCTAGACCATAGGGAATCAGGAAGGTTCCTTTTTTCTGGGTTAAGTGGGTCCAAGTCTCCTCTTCTGCTTGCCTTTCCGCAAAGCTGAAAGGGGTGTTGAGAGAAAAGGGATTTGGAGCTCTGGGTCCATCAAGACCTCCGATCCTGTGAGAAGGGAGCCAGTGGAGATGCAGCTAAGCCTCCTGCCAAGGAGAAGCAGTCCCAAGAGCTTGTGCACTGCCACGTGTAGAGAAAGAATCTGACAAATGCTGGAAGGAGAGAGAAGAATGGAGGAGTCTGAGGAGGAGCAAGGTGGCCCAGCCTTTTGTCTTCTCTGGCCCCTAAGAGCCAGAACAGGAGCAACGGCAGCATCTGGAACTGAGACCGTGAAACTTTTCTGCAAACCTTGTCAATTCATCTTCTTCTTTTGGGATAGGGTGAAGAGGGATGAAAATGGAGCTATGAGCATTCCATAACCAACTGGTCTCTCTGCATTATTTGTTTTTTGTTTGTTTGTTTTTGTTTTGTTTTGTTTTGTTTCGAGACAGAGTCTTACTCTGTCACCCGGCTGCAGTGCAGTGGCACGATCTTGGCTCACTGCAACCTCTGTCTCCTGGGTTTAAGCGATTCTCCTGTCTCAGCCTCCAGAGTAGCTGGGATTACAGGTGCTCGTCACCACGCCCAGCTAATTTTTGTATTTATAATAGAGATGGGTTTTCACCATGTTGGCCAGGATGGTCTCAATCTCTTGACCTTGTGATCCATCTGTCTCGGCCTTCCAAAGTGCTGGGGTTACAGGTGAGAGCCAACACACCAGGCTCTGGCATTATTTCTAAACCCCCTTTTGAAAGTAGCTTTTGCCCAGGTCATAAGGAACACCATCCAGCTCTCCCTGTATAGTTCTCCCTCAGGGTTGGACACGATACTCCAGAGCTTAGGAATCTCTCACCCGTCATCCACCCAGTGACTAATGTGTCATTCCCTTGCAGCCCAGCGGCCTCCTTCTCTGCAGACCGTTCCTTGGTGCATCCAAACAGAATTCCCCTTTTTGCTATAGCCAGGCCCACTGCAACATCTTTAATTACAGTGGCTTTATTTAAAGATTATACTTTAATTATACTATTCATGATAGTTTATGTCTATTTTCCCTGGTAAACCTTAAACTCCTGGACATCAGGAACTTTGTCTTATGAGACTTCCTATCTCCCAAATAAATAGGAATCTGGAATACTGTGTTTCCTTAATAGAAATGTTTTAAATAAATGGGGAAGGAAGGAAGGAATAGAGAGGATGGAAAGGAGAGGAAGAGAGGGAAGGAAGGAAAGGACTATTATTGATTATAAAGGCTTGGGTTAAGAACTCTTAAATTTCAATTTTAGAATTAAACTGTAATTTTCTTTATAAAGAATTAGAAGACTGGTAATCTATATATGACGAACTATTTATTCTTTTAAATAATTACTGCAAACACATTTCGCTGCATGAATTTCGGCAGATATGGAAAGCAAAAAGAAGAATCTGGCCAAGATTTTAATAGCATGACAATGGCTTTCGACGCATTGTTTATCTTTCTTTCCAGGTAACAGCTTTCAAATCCTGCGACTTCTTCAACGGTCTGTATGTTAAGAAAAAGATATTTTCCAAAATGCTCATATAGAAAAGCACTTTGCTTATGCTCTGCTACCAGGACTCAGCCAGGGTGCTGTGACCTTTAATCTACCTTTGCTTTCTTGATAATCCGAGAGTGGTGTCACTAACTGGTCACCATCCTGTTGAGATTGTCTGTCTTTATTTATCACTATGTTTTCAACCTTGAATCTTTCACCTGTATTTGTATCTCTGCGTCCAATGTCATCTGCCATTGTAGGGAGCCTTATATTTCTGCAGATTGACTTATGCTCTTCATGTCTTTACCTGAGATGCAGAAATTCCTGATGTTCTTAAGCTCAGACAAATAATAAATAATGGAATAATGACTCCTCATTTCATTTATTTCAGTTTTCTAAACTAAAGTTTACAATGTGAGGTTGATATTCTTTCTAACTATTTGGATATAGGAGATTGCTGTGAAGTTATATTATTTATCATAATTTCATATTCTTTGAAAGTTTTTTCAAGATTGTGTGAACAGAGGTAACTCTTCTTCAATAGTTACCTGTGGAATCCATCAATTATTTGTTTATGTGTTAGTTTAGATTTTTGCAAACAGAACCTGAAAAATTATGTAGGCAGATACATATTTCTTTAAGATTTTTACTCTTCTACTTTTTGTTTTTTCCCATTACATTTGAATGTTATAGATAATCAATTTTCATGAATATTTTAAGTTGTATTTATCTTAAGCATCTTTTACTTTTAATGTGTGCATAAATGAAATATGAGGAAACCCAATAAAAATTATCAACTGTCTTGAGAAGCTGAATTTCATTGGTCATTTATTGTGGTAGTTTCAGTCTCTCTCCTGTCATGTAGATTTTCATTGTGTATATCTAAAAATCTATAAATAGGCAGATCAAATTAAATTATTTTCTTTCAAATTGGTAGTATTAAAATATGAGGGTAATACATGGCCTTTTCTGGTAGTTGATACTTTGTGTTTATTCAAACTATCAGCCAAAGTTGTATTTTTACTTTGTAACATTGTTGAAGTAGATTTTATAGCTTACACTAAATAAATAAATCTTTTTATGGTAATTATAATTTTGTTTGCTCTTAAATATTTATAGGTAATGTTATTTTACATACTTCCCCAATAATTAACTTACTCATTCTACTACTCAAAATCTCACTAAATAGGTACTATACCTAACTCACACAGGCAATACAGACATTAAGTGCCTAGGCTCTGGAATCAGACTGAAATCCCTGGTTCTCCACTGTCTAGGTGGATGTCTATTAAATGAGGATAAATTGTTCCAGGTGATAATAATTTCATAATTCCATAGGATTATCATGAAGGTTGAATTGGAAATGACGTGTAAAGTGTGTAGTGCACACTCATAGTGAGTTCTCAGAGCATGTTAGCCATTATCAACGTTGCTGGATGCCAGCTGGATGTGATGCATATTAATTTCTTTTTCATCTTCTATGTGTAATAATTCCAGAAATCATCAATGTTTTCCTGTTTAGGTTCAACAGTAAAGCTATTATCTAGAGGCCTTAAAATTGCCACTGTTTAGAAAACAATCAATGAGGCAACATGAGTTCATTTCCTATATGACTGGTTTGTAGCCAGTATTCTGGCTGCATTAAGCAGCTTTTGACATAAAGATCATCTCTACTGCAGCTGCTTCATGGGTTGATGCATTGCTGACTTGTTATCTGGAGACTTTCTTTAGCAGTCTATGTCAGTGTGTGACTCTAAGCTTTGGCCTTTGGAAAAAATGATAGGAACATTAACAAAGCCAAGGTTCTTGTTCTTTCAGGGCAGCCATTTCTGCTGTTCACACCCAAGGGATTCAAGAACATGGTTCTGACCCTCTTGAGGATTCAGCCAAAATGTGCCAAGCCTGGGTGGCCATTTAAACATGACTTTGTTTCCATTTGATATATTCAGTGCTACAAAAACTTGTTTAGCAGGTGCAGCATAGTGATACTTTACACAGTTATTGCCACACTGAGAAGCTTGGTTGCTTTCCAAGCCCTAACCATGCTTTATAAAACTCTTAGAAATAGTGGTCAACCTTTGGAACAAAAGATCTCTTTGAAGCTTGGCTTTAGAATAGATATAATACATTTCAGATGAATTAATGAACTAAACATAAAAAAGAGAGAAAACGTTTAAACAATCTCAAGTAATTAAAGAACAAGAAAAAATTATTTGTAAATTGTTTTTTCATCTATTGATAGGAAAAGGTTTTCTAAATTCAGATACAATGGAATAAATCCCAAAGGAAAACATGGCCCGATATGACTAATTATAATATGCTTTCTTTGAACTGTAATACTTCAAAAATTTTAATAATTAGAAGAAAAATTCCAAAAGCTTTTGCCCAAAAATGACAGAGAGCTATGATCATTGCTTTATGAAGTCTCTTTACAAACAAATAATAAAAATATATTTTTCTAATTTATAGATTGTTTGAAACAGATGTGTATGTTTAAGTAGATGTGGGGCTTTTTTTTTTTTTTTTTTTTTTTGAGATGGAGTCTCACTCTCTTGCCCAGGCTGGAGTGCGGTAGTGCGATCTCAGCTCACTGCAACCTCCGCCTCCCAGGTTCAAGTGATTCTCCTGCCTCAGCCTCCCAAGTAACTGGGACTACAGGAGCACGCCACTGCGCCTGGCTAATTTTTTATATTTTTAGTAGAGATGGGGTTTCACCATATTGACCAGTCTGGTCTTGAACTGCTGACCTCGTGATCCTTCTGCCTTGGCCTCCCAAAGTGCTGGGATTACAGGCATGAGCCACCGTGCCTAGCTGATGTGTACTATTTTCAGAGATATTGTTATTACCTATTTATTTCATGGAGTTTTCATGAGGATTGAATATAAAAATACAGGCAAAATATATAGCACTGGGCCAGGTGCAGTGGTTCATGCCTGTAATCCCAGCACTTTGGGAGGCCAAGGTGGGCGGATTATGAGGTCAGGAGATCGAGACCATCCTAGCTAACACAGTGAAACCCTGTCTCTACTAAAAACAACAAAAAAAAACTTAGCCAGGCGTGGCGGTGCACACCCGTAGTCCCAACTATTCAGGAAACTGAAGCAGGAGAATCGCTTGAACCCGGGAGGCAGAGGTTGCAGTGAGCTGAGGTCGTACCATTGCACTATAGCCTGGGTGACAGAGCGAGACTCTGTCTCAAAAAAATATATATACGTGTGTGTGTGTGTGTGTATGTGTGTAAGACTGTGCTAGCACATGACAATACAAGTATTAGATATTATTTTTATATGTTGGAATAATAGTTGTGGTCACCCTACTAGTAAGAAGAAGGTTGAAAGAAAAGTTGTTTGATGCCTGTGACTCAAGAGTATGCATACATTTCAGACTTCTAAACTTGAAGGGGTCTGGACTAAGCCATCTGTACCCTACATATAAGCAGCCACTGCAATTTGGAATAAAAAACACATATAAATAATGTATAAATATATTCTACCTGAAATTTCACTCAGGTCTTCACTAATTGAAACACAAATGATTCAGCACCCCAAGAAGCAAATTCTAGCTTTATCAGCCAGTCAAGGCAGGAAATGAACAGCAAGGCAAGCCCGCTTCCCATCTGTAGAGCAATGATAGTGACTTGTCAGTTGTCCCAGCAAGAAGTGGTATAAAAAGAAATTCCCAAGCTTGATTGAAAGCATCCAAGAATATCTCTAATTATATCAAAGAATGACATGCGATTTTTCTTGAAATTTTTAATTTTCATTCAATTTGCTTGAAAATGTAAATATGCTTCATTCAGTACCAGTTAAGAGGGTCTAACAAGGCGAAAGTGGACAAACAAATCCTGGGACCACTATTAGAAGAGACGGAATCACCAGCTCAGTTATAAAGCAAACCTCAGTGGTTCTAACACAAAATTTCTGTCTAATGTATTCATTATATTTCCTCTACATTTCCATTTTAATTATCATGAAGAAAAGACAACCACCCTTTTGCCATGTGCCGTAATTTATATTTGCTCTAGCAAGATAAGTAATATCACTCTAAATACATCATAAACAAAATATTTATTAGGAAAGCCTCATTAGCATGCATTTCATTCTGATAATAAGGTTTAGGAATTTAAATTAATATCAGTGTTATTCGAGAACATGGCTATTAACATTTAATAATATTTAGCATTTATACAGCCCTTTGTGTTTCCAAAGTACTTTAGTCATTAATTAATTAAACCTCAAATTATCATGGTGAGCAGGTTCAGCTCATGGTTCCTTCGGTTATAAAAATCATATTCATAAGTATTTTAACTTTTCAACTAGGAATTCTCACAGTCATTTTCTTAGACATTCTCTCATAAAGACTGAGATTGCTTGTATATACAGGCAAGAATCCCTCAACTGCAATCCGTTAATGATATTCTCCTTGCTAGTTGTGAGGATCAGAAATGGGCAACTGGCAGGAGAAGGAGAACAGAGCTCTTCAGTTGTTTCAAAATTTCGTTTCTTTTTTTTTTTTTTTTGGAGACAGAATCTCACTCTGCTGCCCAAGCTAGAGTTATGGTGGTGAGATCTCGGCTCACTGCAACCTCCGCCTCCCAGGTTCAAGCGATTCTCCTGTCTCAGCCTCCCAAGCAGCTGGGATTACAGACACCTGCCACCACGCCTGGCTAATTTTTGTATTTTTAGTAGAGATGGGGTTTCGCCATGTTGATCAGGCTGATCTCGAACTCCTGACCTCAGGTGATCCGCCTGCCTTGACCTCCCAAAATGTTGGAATTACAGGCGTGAGCCACCATGCCCAACCGAAAAATGTCTTGATTCTTACTCTGCCACTGTTGCTTCTGGTCCCCCAGCCCCTGACATGACCCCCTCAAAAGCTTAAAATAGGCTCCAGACTTAATACCTACCCATTTAAGCTATGTCACGAAAACACTCTTCAAAACAAAACAGTTTTCAGCCAGGAAACATCCACATCTGGGGGTAAAAATACACAATTGAGAACTAAATCCACAATTGAGGCTAAAGTGAAATTTAGACCGAAATCATCAGTTTGCCTGGTTAGGCCCATCTGGACAGGGATTAACAGTGTGAATTTGAGGGGTATCCTGACTCTTGGAGAGGCTGCTGCCCAGGAAGATTTCTCACTGGTTGTTGCTTGCCTCCTGGAAACAATGTCAAGGCAAGCCTCTTTGTCTAAACTCATGTGGGCCATTAGGCTGCAGTGCCCTTGTCTTCGTGATCCACCCCAGCTCCTTCTCATGCAAGGAATATTGCCATCTGCTTACATTTGGGGTCCTTTACTGTGGCCTGGGGCTATTTGCCTGATACATGAAATGCTCAGCTTTATTAAGAGAATCTCAAGGCTGGTTCTTTGCCTTATACTGTGGGTCCTGCAGGAGCCAGTCCCCAAGGGTCCATTCCTAAGAGGTTAGGATGGAAAGTTCCATCGCCTTCCTCTGAAGGATAATTTTATCAAGGCTAAGCTGAGAAAAACTCTGGAAACAGTCACATACTGATAGAAGAAAGCATAAATTTATTATCAGCAGGGAAAAAGAAAATTATTATCATCCATCAGAGTGGCAAAAGAGACAAGAAAAGAGTCTTAATGCAGTCACCCTGTGGGTCTTAGCCCTGCCTTCTCTTGCTGTGTACTGGATTCACAAACGCCTGTTTTTAAAATACAAGCAGATTCACTGGAGTCATCAGGATAATGGTCTCCATCTTCAGTGGCCCAGAATTACCAGGTAGGAGTCACTTTTTATACCAGATCAAAACAAATAGAACAAAATTCTTCTTAGAAATAAAATGTGCCCAGCATTATATGGCTATATAAATCCTAAACTTGCTACAAAATTATCATCCTTTGGGACAGAATTTTCTGGGTTGTAGAGACGGCTCATTTTCTGTGGGTCTTCACTACCCTGTTATGAATTTGAAACTACCCTTGAGATCGTCAGTAAACATCTGTTTTATTTACAGAAAGAGAGCCAGAGAGAGAGAGACCAAAACTTACCTTAACCTTAAGATTCTATGCATAAATGCTGAAACAATACCCTGACACACAGCAGATAACCAAATATTCATTTTCAATATGAACCCTCACTCTACGATATTTAATGGTTCCCTATTACACGTATGTAGAAAAAGTTCAGACTCCTCAGACGTGATATTTAAATCTTTTACAATGTCATATTTAACTCTCCACCCCTTCCCAACCCTCGGCTTCACATGTCCTCTCCAATCCCAGCATATAAACTGTGTTTCAGGTGACCCACAGTGTATTTGGCTACTCTATGAATACGCAGGCTGATGTACCAATCTCTGGGCTTTTCTTCAATTTTCTTCCAGTACCTGAAATGCTCATATATGTTTCAGTTGCTTCCAGTACATTGTGAGATCCTTGATGAAATGGACCGGGTATTATTATTTCTTTATTCTCCACAATGTATATAGAACTTTTTGAACATGCTAGGCGTTCACAAAATGCTTTTGTAAAAAGAATTGGACTGAAAAATGTAAGCCAGATTTTTTTTCATGCCTGCTTCTGAGAAGCAGTATTGAACTTCAACACATTTTATCTAAGGAAAGATTTGTAACATGAAGTTTTTTTTCAAGATTTGTTTTGATGTAGACCCAATGGAAATACGATGGCCTCTGGTCAGAAATAGGATAGATTACAGTCAGAGAGTCAGCTAAACGTAGGAAAACTAGCTAGAAATAAACCTTATGATTTTAATGAAAAAACTTGTCTATGTTTAGGAAACTTTCTGAGCAAGAAGTTCGCAAGTAGAAAAGTTTTGATTAATGTACATACATGTTAAGCTCTTTTGTGCTCACGGATAAAAAGATTGATCACATATGTGTAAGGGGGAAGAAGTACCGTATTAATTCAGCAACTGTTTGACACACATAATGAACATACACCTTCCAAATGTGGGAAATTAGATCGGGAACCTTCCCACCTACAAGCCAGATGATCTCTCTGTTTCAATGATGCCACATGGGAGTCCAGCAATTATTGCATTTAAATCAGCATCAAGGTAGTTGAGATACACACACACACATAAATTTGAATTGCAGATACAATGTTTAGAGATTTTTAAAAATACGAGAGTATGTTTATAGATTCTTTTCCCCTCTTGAACAGAATAAAGGACTGATGTTTTAAGAAGCACTTGAGTTTTACATGTAAGAAACATATCACAGGGCTCTGCTTTACATAGGGCACTAAGCTAGATGCTGAGGACTTAAGGACCAAAAATATGTGCCCTGGATTTGAGGAGGTCACCGTCTACTAGCAGGAGGGCCAGGTGTGCAAACAACTAACGAAGTGACATGCTCCCTTATAACAGTAGTTATAAAATGCTGTAGGAACACAGATCAGAGAGCAATGTATTCTGCCTAAAGAGATTTTGAAAGTAAAAAGCATCACTAAAGAGCTAACTGTTGAGCTAGGTAAGAAGAGAATGGAAGAGCTCTTTGCAAGAATAAAGCAAAACAAGAAAAGTTTGTGATACTTGGAGAGACAGGCAAGCATTTGTGCTGGGATGGAGGGTAGACTGAGTAGCAGGGATGAAACATTCAAAAGCCAAACAAACAACATCAGTAAGTAAAGCAGGCCTGTGGGGACTCAAGGAAACTGGAGAGTGTGTGTCCATCTCGAGAGGCTGGTAACTGCACAGATCTGACAAATGCATGCTGATGGTCAAAATTCTGGCCCAGACTCACCAGAATATGGGAGTTTTTAAAAAGACAGAAATCTAAATTTATTATGAGAAATCTACTGCTTTTTAAGTTTGGAAAACTGATTTAGAAATTGTAATACTATGTAACAGTCAAACAAAACACATGTGTGGATTAAGTACAACCTGCAGATGGATGTATGAATCCTGTCACATGGGTGACAAGGATAAGAAGGGGTTGGGGACAGGTTGTAAGGAGGAAAAATGAAATCGTAAATGTGTTTGGCTTTTGGAGTGATAGAGATGCTTATCCTGATTGTGGTGTTGATTTCATCACCCATACATATGTCAAACCTTACTGTATAATTTAAATATGTACACTTGATTATAGGTCAATTATACCTTGAAAAAGCTATTTCTAAAAGTTGTTTAAAAAAAAAGAAAAAGAAGCGTATGCCCTTCCAACGTTAAACAACCATAAAATTAAAATGTGTTTTCTACTTACAAAGACTTTCCAGCATCTCTTTTCTCATGTCCCTGACTTAAGGTAGCTCAGGACGAGCAGAAGGCACCGTGATGGACCAAGGCTCTGTGCCAGCAGCCACGGGAACCTTAACAGCAATTTGGAATGAAAGGAACAGGGAGGGTGAAAGACATGAAGCTTATTCTTCCATCTCTGAGTCCTGAGTTTCTTTAGCCTCTTGTTTCTTAGAAATGAAGAACTAATAGAATCATAAGAGACAGAAGAAAGACAAAACACAGGTAAGGAAAATAAGGAGAGGTAGGGACAAAAAAGGGTACAATTCCATCTGGCTGGTTTTCTATGCCATCCTTCCCCTGTTCCTATGGTCTTTTCCTGGCAGAAGGCTCTTCTACAAGTCTCTTGAAATCCTTATTTTGGACCCATCATAAAAAGTGTAAGTCACGATGCAAGTAAAACAAGTGTTGCTCTAAAGCTTAACAGTTTATTGTTTTTTTTTGTTTTGTTTTTTTTTTTTTTTTTTTTTTTTTTTTTTGAGACGGAGTCTTGCTCTGTCACCCAGTGGCCGATCTCAGCTCACTGCAAGCTCCGCCTCCCGGGTTCACGCCATTCTCCTGCCTCAGCCTCCGGAGTAGCTGGGACTACAGGCGCCCGCCACCTCGCCCGGCTCATTTTTTGTATTTTTAGTAGAGACGGGGTTTCACCATGTTAGCCAGGATGGTCTCGATCTCCTGACCTCGTGATCCGCCCATCTCGGCCTCCCAAAGTGCTGGGATTACAGGCTGGAGCCACCGCGCCCGGCCAACAGTTTATTGTTAATCACTTCACCCTCCAGGCTATTATGAATTCAGCAGCAAGATGGTCCACTTAAGATAGGAAGGGGGTCCAGGGCTGATTTGTGGTGGTGAAATTTTCTGATGAGCCTATTTCCCTCCATTTCATGTGCTTAATTAATTAATTAATTAGCATACTCTTTTTTTATTTGATGATAGATAATACTATATGCTCTCTCTTGAGAAATATAGGCAAGCAAAAGACAGAGAAGCTTATAATTCATATCTCCTAGGAAAGGGATCTTCAGGGATTTCTATCATCTCTTCTTTCAAGTAAAGTTAAATTCCATAAGAGAAGAAATTACACATTATCTTGTACACGATGAATGTTTTTCTACCACTTTTCCTCTTGAGTGAAAAGGCAATGATAGAAAATAAAAAGTAAGATTCAAAATTACATTAAATCCTTGTAATTTGTGAGCTGTTCTGTTAGTGATGAAATTGTGTCTAGTATAAATTCTCAGCACAATGGATACAGTTCTGCTCCATGACTCACATTAACATTAATAAGAGTTGTGCCATCAAATTCCACAAATCACATAAAGAATTATCTATGCTGGATGTTAAACCATGGGGAAAGATAGCAAATGCGAGGGGACTAGATAGGTCAAGTGATAGGTCACAGACCATATCAAAGCTAAACTGCTAGGAGGGTTACTAGGGGGTGCTCACTGGTCAAACAATTGTGTTCATAGAGGCACAGAAGACTGGCTGGAAACACAGGCTCTAGGGTCAGGTAGAACTGTTTGACCCTGGATCTTCTAGTTAATCACTTTGTGATCTTGGAAAAGTCATCGATTTCTCTAAGTCACATCCCGTGATGTAAAGTGAGTACAGTGCTTTGTATGTATCAACCATACAATAAAAGACAGCTGCTGCTATTACAGAATCATAGGAAAGATCCTTAAAAATAATCTCATTCTATCAGCTCTTTCTACTTCACGGAGTACATGGAGACTAGGAATATAATATTACTGGCCTAAGTTCGCACAACTGATTAGAACAAATCTGGGAGAACAGAGCAGATAGTCATGAACTTTTATCACCCTATGTTTGTGTTTTACTTTACAGATAATATCTGTCCTTTATTATAGCTTTATTGAAGTAGAATTGTCATACAATCAACTACAATTACTTAAAGTATATGATCTGAGTAGCTTCAACATATAAATATGCCCATGAAACAATCACCACAATCAAGATAAGGACCAGATCCTTCACTTCTAAAAGTGTTTTTCTCCTCTTGTGTAATCCATTCCTACTTTCTTCTACTACCTCTAGACAACAGCTAATCTGCCTTCTGTCATTAAGATTAGTCTGATATTTCTAGGGTTTTACATAAATAGAATCATATAATATATGTATATAGTATATAATCTCTTTTTTGGTCTGGCTTCTTTTACTCAGCAAAATTATTTGGGATTTATCTTTGCTGTTGCAAATTTTCTATATTTCATTCCGTCATATTTTTGAGTGATATTCCATACCACAATTTCTCCATCCATTAACCTATTGATAGACATATCAGTTGTTTCTAGTTTGGGGCTATGAGAAATAAGTACACTAACTTATTTTGTTTGTTGTGAACAAAGACTTGTACACTAATGTTCATAGCAGATTTATTTATCATAGCCCCAAACTGACGTGTGGTTTTCACTTCTCTTGGGTAAGTATCAGGGAGTAGGTTATCTGTGGTTTATGTTGGGGGTGGGGGGGGTATATAGTTTTTAAAAATAAACTGCCAGACTGTTTTTCAAAGTGACAGTGCCATTCGTCATCTCTATGATCAGTGTATGAGAGTTCCAGTTGCTCCACACCTCCACAGACACGTGTAACGGTCAGCTTATTGGTTTTCTGATGCTATGTAGCAAATTTCCACAAGTTTAGTGGCTTGAAACAAGATGCATGAATTCTCTCACATTCATGTGAGTCAGAAGTCCAGACCCACTGGGGCTGGATTTATTTCTCAGAATCTCATAAAGCTAAAATTAAGGTGTTGTCTGGCCTGCATTCTGACTAAAGTGTGGGTTCCTCCTTCAAGCTCACTCAGTGTGGCATTATTCAGTTCTTTGATGTTGTGGGAGTGAGGTCCCCATTTGCTTGTTGGCTGTCAGCCCACGTTCCCTGACATGTGGCCCCACGTCACCTTCAGAGATAGCATCAAGTTGTATAGAATCCCTCTATTCCTTCTGAGCTCTCTGACTTCCCCCATACTGACCTCCAGATCCAGATTCAAAGGACCTGTGTGACTAGGTTAGGGCAATCCAGGTAATCTCCCTGTTTTAAGGTTATCTGATTTAGGAACATAATTACATTTTCAAAGATCCTTTTGCCACAAGAGTAAGATTTCATCATATTCATAGGTTCCACTCACACTCAAGGGGTGGAGATTACTCCAAAGCATTATACAAGGGTGGAGGCCATTGGGGATAATCTTAGAATTGTGCCTACCATTGCGTTTTCAGTTCTAATGTAGTAGTATTTCATGATGATTTTAATTTACATTCCCCTAATGACTAATGAGATTAGGCATCTGTTCATGTATTCACCTGTAATCTGTATCTCTCCTTTGATGAAATGTCTGCTCAAAACTACTATTTTTCAATTGGGCTATTTGACTTAATATCATATATTTTTTAAAGTTTTTTATATATTGTAGGTACGAGTCTTTTGCCATATATATGTTCTGCAAACATTTTCTCTGGTCTTTGACTTGCTTTTTCATTCCCATAACAATATCTTAAAGCATTAAAATTTTTAATTGGATCAAACCTAATTTATTAATGTTTTTCCTTTTATAGGTTATGGTTTGTCCTGTGTGTCATATTGAAGACATCTTTGGCCAAACCAAGGTAACTCGTTAAATATTTTTTTCTTACACAAATTTTATAGTTTTAGGCCTAACATTTAGGTCTATGATCTATTTAGAATTAATTTATGTATGTGGTATAGGGTAACGATCAAGGTTCATATTTTGCATATTGCTCTAGGAATATTTGTTGGGAAGATTATCCTTTACATATTGAATTGCATTGGCATTTGTTTTGAAAATAAATTGCCCATGTATGTGTAGGTTTATATCTGGAATGTCCCACTGATTTTTGTGAATATGTTTATGCCAATACAAAGCTGTTTCGATTGCTAGTAACTTTATAAAAAGGCCTGAAAGCAGGTAGCAATAGTCCTTTACATTTCTAAAACAAGCAAACAAACACACAAAATTGTCTTAGCTATTCTAGATCCCTTGCATTTACATTTACATGCAAATTTTGGAATCAACTTGTGAATTTCTACAGAAAACATGCTTGTGGTTTCATGAAGATTATGGTAAACCTATGAAACAGTTTGGGCAAAACTGATATCCTAAGACTATTGGGTCTTCTGACCTATGAACATGCTATACTTTTCTATCTCTTTGGGTCTTTTTTTTTCCACCATGTTTTTTTTGGTTTTGAGAGTACATGTCTTACAAATCTTTAGTCAACATATCCCTAATATTTTGTCTTTATGAGAGCATTGTCTCTTCAATTTTAATTTCTATTTACTTATTGATAGTATACAGAAATTCCATTTATATATAGAGAGAGAGAGACAGAATCTATATGTTGCAAAGTTGATAAAGTCACTTATCAGTTTCAGAAGCCATTTGGTAGATTATTACATTTTCTACATTAACAAGTATATCATCTGAAAGGAAAGTTTTATTTCTTTGTTTCTCATCTGAAAACTTTTTTTTTCCTCCCTTATTGCACAGGCTAGGACCAGCAGCACACTACAGTATAAACTATAAGAGCACACATCATTGACTGATTCCCAATCTTACAGGGAAAGCATCCAGGCTTCTACCATTAAGCATAGTGATAGAGCTACAGATTTTTCCTAGACGTCCTTTATCAGATTGAGGAAATTCTCCTTTAGTTCTTGTTTACTGAGAGTTTTTCGTTGCTGTTGTTGTTGGTTTGTTTTTTAATCAGGAATCAGTGTTGGATTTTGTCAAAGGCTTTTTCTATATCTATTGTGAGGATCATATGATTTTTCTTCCTTTGGCTTGTAATATGGTAAATTATATTGTTTTAGCCTATTAGTATGATGAATTACATATTAAACCAAACTTGCACTCATGGGATAACCCCTACTTGATCATATGTATTACCTTTTTTATATATTGTTGGAAGGGATTGATTAAAATCTGAAGAAATTATGTATTTATATTCATAGGGGATATTACGCTTTAGTTTTCCCTTGGTATGTTTGTCTGACTTTGTTACAAGAGTAATTATGCCCTCACAAATTGAGATTGAAAGTGTTCTCTTCTCTCCCAGTTTCTGGAAGAGTTTGCGTAATTTTTTTTCTTCCTAATGTACTTGGTAGAATAAACCTGTAAAGTTACCAGTACCTGGAGTTTTTTTCTTACAATACAAATTCTGCCTTTAATAAATAAAGAGATGTTCAGGTTGTCTATTTCTTCTTAAAGGTGCTATGGAAATTTGTGCCTAGAAAGGAACTTCTCAATTTCATCTATTATTGGCATGTTTTTGATTATTGGCATGAAGTTTTTCACCCTATTGTTACCCTTATGATTTCTGAAAGATATGTAGAGATATGCCCTGTCTCATTTCTGGTATTGGTAATTTATATTTTTTTCTCTTTTTATTCTGATCCAATCTGCTTAAATGTCTATCAATTTTGACACATTTTAAAAAGATCTTGCTTTTCTTCTACTAATTTTGTCATTACTTTTGCAATTTTTATATATTTGATTTATGCTCTTCTTTTTATTATTTTCTCCTGTCTGATTTCTTTGGATTTCATTTACTGTTTTTATAGTTTCCTAAAATAGAAGGTAAGATAACAGATTTACGATATTTATTTACTTTTAATATAAACATTTAATATTATAAAATCCCTCTGGGCTCTGATTAGCTGCGTCTCTCACAATTTTTGTGTAGTATTTCAATTTTCACTCAATTCAAAATGCTAATATTCTTTCACTTATGGGTTATTTGGGAGTGTGTTATATTTTTCAGATACTAGAAAAATTTTGAGATATCTTCCTATTACTATTTTCTAATTTAATCCTATTATGGTCAGAAAACGTACTTTTTAAAACTTCAATACTTTACAATTTGTTGAGAGTTTTTTGTGGCTCAGAATACAGCCTATCTTGGTAAATATTGTCTAGACTTGATAATTTTGCTGCTGGTGGTTACAGGGTTCTATCAATATCAGTTAGGTCAAGTTGTTTGCTAATATTGTTAAAGTCTTTTATATCCTTGGATTTTCTGTTCACTGGCTGATCAATTATTGAGGGAAAAAAGTGCTGAAATCTTTGACTGTAATTGTAGATTCATTTATTTTTTCAGTACTATCAGTTTTGCTTCACGTATTAATATTTTAAAGCTCTGTTACTCAGTACATAAAACATGTACCTCTTAATTAATAAACTCTTGTCATCATGAAATGATCATCAGCAATATTATTTGCTCTGAAATTTACATTGCCTGATACGAATATAACTACTTCAATTTTCTTTCAATGCTAGCATAGTATATCAATGTTCATACATTAGCTTTTAACCTATTTTTTAAGTAATTACAATGAGTATCTTTCAGATCTGTCTTTTTAAATCCAATCTGGTCGTCTCTACCTTTTAATCTAAGTGTTTAAAGCATGTGCCTTGAATGTGAATATTGATTTCTTTATGTATTAATCTACCATCCTGCTATTACTTTCTATTTATTCCTTCTGTTCTTTGTACCCTTCTTCTTCTTTACTCCCTTCTTTAGAATGACTTGTGTACTTTTAGTTACTCCATTTTAACACCATTATTAGCTATTGTATTTGTTTGTTCTCACACTGCTATAAAGATGCTACCCAAGACAAGGTAAGTTATAAAGGAAAGAGGTTTCGTTGACTTACAGTTCTGCATGGCTGAGGAGGCCTCAGGAAACTTAATCATGGCAGAAAGAGAAGCAGGCACCTTCTTCACAAGGCAGCAGGAGAGAGTGTCAGCATGTAAAGGAGGAACTTGCCAAACACTTAGAAAACCATCAGATCTCATGAGAACTCTCTCATTATCACAAGAATAGCATGGGAGAAACCACCTCCATGATCCAATCACCTCCTTCCCTGGACACAGAAGAATTAAAATTCCCTCCCTCAATGCATGGGATTACAGTTTGAGATGGGATTTGGGTGGGGATACAGAGCCAAACCACATCAGCTACTAATCTCAACCAGTACTTTTTTTTTTATCTGAACATGATATTTTTCAAAGCTAGTAGTTTAATTTGGGCCTCTTTTTAGCTTCCATATTTCTTCTTAACATACCTCTGCTTTACTCTACCTCTGTAAACATATAGAGTATATTTACAATTTTTAAAAATGTCTTTGTCTTCTAATCCTATTATATTTTCCATTTCTGTGTCTTTTGTAATGGTTGAGTTTTATCCTTACAGATTAGGTTTTCCTTCCTCCTTGCATGGCTTGTAATTTCCATATAGATGTCAGACATGAATTTATGCTGTTGGATGTTGAATCTTTTAAATGTTTTTGAGCTTTGTTTTTGGATACAGTTAAGGTACAGTACCTAGAAATAGATCAGTCCTTCTGAGGCACTTTGATACGCAGGATGAGAGCAATCTTTTATCTAGGGTTTATTTAGCCCCCTTACTGAGGCAATATCCTTCTGAGTACTGATACTGTTACTTATACATTAGGAACTTTCCACTCTGGTTACTGAAACAAGAGTAATTCTGTCCTAGTGGGACTCTATTGCTTTCTTGATTCTTTTCCTAACTTTAAGTTTCCTCACAGCATCAGCTGAGAAGTGCTGAGCTGAGGACTCCAGATAACTCCTCTGCAGGTCTCTGGGGCTCACTCTCTTGCCACTCTTTTATCTCTGGTATCCTGCCCTGCTCCTTCTAGCCACCTTGTACTCCCCAAATTCTGAGCTCTGTCTCCTCAACCCAGGAATACTCCAGGCTCAATTTGGGCTTCCATTTTGATACGATTTAGCTGTGTCCCCACCCAAATCTCATCTTGAATTGTAGCTCCCATAATTCCCACATGTCATGGGAGAGACCCAGTGGGAGATAATTGAATCATGGTGGCAGATTCCCCCATACTGTGCTCGTGGTAGTGAAGGAGTCTCACAAGATCTGATGATTTCGTAAGCGGTTTCCCCTTTTGCGTGACTCTCATTTTCCTTCTTGTCTGCCACCATGTAAGACGTGCCTTTTGTCTTCCACAATGATTGTGAGACTTCCCCAGCCATGTGGAATGGTGAGTCCATTAAACCTCTTTTTCTTTGTAAATTTCCCAGTCTCAGGTGTGTCTTTATCGGCAGTGTGAGAATGGAGTAACACACCTTTCTTACGCTGCTGCCTGGAAACCCACCCCAGACAATAAACTGAGATCTTATGAAGCCCATCTCACATTTTTCTTCTCTCAAGGATAACCCTCTTGCACTGCCTGTGGTCCCATATCTGAAAACCACTGGTTCGTGTATTTTATCTAGTTTTTCAGTTGTTTAAAGTGGAAAAGGAAATCTGGTCCTTGTTTCTCTATTATGGCTAGAAATAGATGTGTTCATTTTTAATAAAAATACAAATCAATAATATCAATAATATAGAAAAGTAAAATAAAAAATAAGTTGCCTGACATTTTCTAACCTAGATATAATCACTGTTAGTAATCTCCCTTAATTTCTTGTATGCACACATATATGGGAAATAAAGTATATTATAATTTGCCTTTCAAGTCAATAAAAATGTTTTATCATTAGTTTTAATGATCACATAGCATTCCACTGAATGCATGCAATATAATCTATTTAACTCATCTCCTACTACTGAATAGTTAAGTGTTTCTAACTTACTGATATTTTTTAAAGTGTTCTGATAAACCACAGTAACTCATACCTATATTCTGTTGCTTTTTGCCCTGACACTGAGATGATTTTAAAACTCTAAAACTTTCCAGGCTACCAAGTTTGTTCTGTGGCTTCACCTCATACATATTCTGCTGGAATTTTTAATAAGGAGAAAGGTGAGAAAAAAGACAATTGATTTTGACAGGTGATGTTCTGACCTGAGACAGATAAAATGTGAAAATTTTTGTCTTCAGCTGAGTGTGAACCCTCTTTGGGGAAATTGAGGCTTGTAAAGCCTCATTTACATGAAAATAAACAGGAGGAGACTTACACTGCCAGTTTACTGGCTAAGTAACTAAAAATGCACAGCACTTTGGCAAGTTAATTCAGGTTGGTGCTAGAGGCAATCTGAATTGAATACAAAAATTTTTTAGTCATGAATTGTTGTTAGAATGAGCCCTGGTGGAAACGCACACTACAATTGAGTGGCAGTTGGCTTAGGCTGCTGAAATAACTTGATGATCTAATCCGTGTCCCAACAGATGAATATCCCTGTGTTTGGACCTAATAGTTGTGTTTTACAGAGTCTCAGCCAAGAGCTCTGGATTATGGGATAATGAAAAATGAATAATACAGGTAGAAGTGCCATTGCGTTACAGTTGAGATATGTTAATAGACAGTGAGGTGAATTTGCAATAGACTAAAGTAAACTACATTACTATTTTACATTTGCAAAGCTTAAAAAGACAAATAGCTTGGCATATCTCTTGCAGCAATATAAGAAAAGTAGCCCAATGTTTACACACCAATAAGGAGTATTAATTTTCTATTTGTTTTACTAAAAGGTTATACCTTGACATCTGAACAGTATAAAGTATGAAAAAGCTTTCCATTTTTGTAAGTAAGACTGGATTTCACGAGTCTTAAGAAAATAAACAAATTGATATCTTTTTTTTCTAGTTCTTAAATTTTATGTTCTGAGAAATTATTAACTAGTTTTCCTTTGGGTATTTAAAGCTTCAATGATAGATAAGGAGGAAAAGACAAGCTCTTCACAAAGAAAAATAAAATTTTAATGATGTATTACTAGATTCATATAGAAATGTCAGGCAGTTGAGGAATCATGTTAGAACTTATAGAGAAAGGGGAGGCTGTGGAAAGCGATGTCTGAAAGAAGAAAAGCTGGAACACATTGTCAGACAAAACAAGGCAGCCACTTTGGTGGCAAGTAGTTAAGATTTGGCTTTTAAACATGTCATGTTCAAGATTTAGACAAGAGGAAATAAAGGAATTCAAAAATAAAATTGGAAACAAAAGTCCATGTTCCATTTAATGACATTAGAATTGTTTTTGTATTTTTGTTGTTGTTGTTTGGAAAACATTCACCTTTCTTTTTTTATGGTTTACAATCAAGATTCTAAAGGTAGTGTAGACAGGCATTCATTGTATTTATTTATTCATTGGCTCCAGCCTTTATTGAGCACACACTGTGAATTCAATAACACACTAACCTGGGGATACAGTGAAGAGATGCAGTAGGTAGAAAACATTTTGAAAAAGTACACAAATAGTTAATAGTTACAAATGAGGTAAGAGTTATCGAAAAAATAAAGTTGCCATTTTGTAACTTGCTATTTTGTTTTCATTGTGTCCCATGACTATTTTTAAAGAAGATAGGGCTACCATTATTTTTTCAGGCCCAAACAGCTTATTTGTTGCCTGGCCCAGTAGTGGCCTGGCATACTACTGCATTAGGTACAGAGAAAGAAATATTCTCTTCTCCATGGGCTAAAATCACAAGACAAAGTTGCATAGTTGACAAACTATGATACATTCCACATCATTTTTTTCAGACCTTGAAAATACATTCCCAAACACTATTAATCGTAATTAATTATTTTGTGCCAAAATCAGGAAGCATTACTTAAATATTAAGACTTGGTAATGGACTTTCAAATGGTACAGTTAACCCATTTCTTAATTATTCGTCTTTCACTTTCCATATTTGTTGGCGCTTAGGCTTTAACCTTGACATTCAGGATGCAGTCAGGGAGTTCCTACACACTCTAGTCGTTTACAGTGTCTCCATATTTTTAAACGTGTCTAAAAATTTAATTATCTTAATTGTTGGTACAGGACTATGTATGAGCATTTGTTGAGGGTAAATGTTTACTTTTAAAGTAAAGATGAGGAGGGAGAAAAGATGATGATTGTGATCCGGCAAATACAGTCATGTGTCACATCTGATGTTTTGGTCAGCGACTGATGGCATACACTACAGTGATCCCATAAGATTATAATACCATATTTTTACTGTATCTTTTCTGTGTTTAGATATGTTTCAATACACAAACACCATTGTGTTACAATTACCTATAGTATTCAATACAATATCATGCTATACAGGCTTGTAACCTGGGAGCAATAGGCTGTCCCATATAGCCTAGGAGTGGAGTAGTCTCTACCATCCAGGTTTGTGTAAGTGCCCTCTATGATGTTCACACAATGATGAAATCACCTAACAATGCATTTTTCAGCCTGTATCCTTGTTATTAAGTGATACATGACTGTAAGACCAGAAGCACATACAGAGCATCTCCTAAATATTCAAACTGTGCTAGAGGTATCTACTAGAAGTCACAGTGCGCAATGCAAGATCTAAATAAATCCTATATCGCAATGTAACATGTGCCACAATACAACCCAAGTATTATCCAGGTTCTAAAAAAGCCCAGAAGAGAAGAAAGAAATAATAAGGGATTTATGTCTGAACTCAGTATTTGAAAAAAAGTAAGTAAGAATTCACCTGTTGAGGAAAGCTAGGAAATTCAAGTAATAGTGCAATGTGTAAGACCAGCAAGTTGAGGAGACCCAAGTAGCTCCAAGGGGCTGAGAGGTGAGTTGTTGGAGGGAGGGCAGTGCCCTGCTCTCATGTATTTTCAACTTCTCCCTGGTTTTTGAAAAGAACGTAGTTGTCTGATGTGGTACGTTTTCAGGTGCTTATTCTATCATTTACTGAAAGAAATATGTCAAAAATCTTCTGCTATGATTGGGAATCTGTTTTTCCTTTTGGCTCTATTAATTTTTTCTTTATATATCATGTGGCTTTCCTATATATACAATGTATACATAGCCAGAATTAGGATTGTTTTATCTTCCCGGTGAATTACATTTAGTGTTATTAATAAACCTCCCTTAATCTCTACTAATAACATTTTCCTTGATATATACACTAGGTTGGTGCACTAATTATCGATTTTTATTCAGTCACACATTTTTCCTTTTCACTCTTCCCTCATCCTTGAGTTTCCATCTGTAATCATTCATTGTCTGCCTGAAAAACATTGTTTGGTACTTACATTAGTGTAGATCTGGTGACGGTAAATTCATCTGTTTCTATTATCTGAAATTTTTTATTCTTAGCCTTCATTCTTCAAGGGTATTTTCATTGGTGGCGAAATTCAAGGTCTACTCTGAAGCGATCAGGATTCATTCCATAGTCTTTTGGCTTTCATTGTTTCTGTTAAGATATCTCTCCATTGAGAGGTTCTTCCTTTCAAGGTAATATTTTCCCCCTCTACCTGCCTTTTAAGATTTTTCTGTCTTTGGTTTTATTCTGATATTTCTAAAAGTGGTAATCATTGTATTTGCCATATTTGGGATTCTTGACTCTGTGACTTAATGTCTTATGTTAATTTTAGAAAATTCTCAAATATTGGTTTTAACCCATTCTCTCTTTTCTTCCTGAGATTCCAATGATATTAATTTAAGGCTTCCTTATTTGTATCTTAGATATTTCTTGTCTCTTATCTGTGGTTTTTTCTCTCCATGTTTTCTTTTCCTCTCCATGCTTTGTTTTGGACTTTTTTTGTATGTATATTCTTCATTTTTTTGTTGTATTTATTATATGTACATCATAATTGTACATATTTATGGGGTGCAGTGTGATTTTAAATGCATGTATACATTGTATAATGATAAAATTGGGTAATTAGAATACCCATCGTCATAAACATTTATCACTTCTTTATGATGATAATAGTCAAGCTATCTTGACTAGAGCTATAATACATTAGAGCTATAATACATTTAGAGCCATAATACATTATTATTAGCTATAGTCACCCTATTGTGTAACGAAACACCAGAACTTATTCTTCCTGTTCCTTTGTACTTGTTGTCCAGTCTCTCCCCATTCTTCCTTTCCCCCTACTCTTCCCAGCCTCTGGTAACCACTTTTCTAACTCTTTACTTCTGTAGAATCAACATATTTAGATTTCACATATAAGTGAGATCATGCAGTGTTTATTTTTCTTTGCCTGGTTTATTTCACCTAACGTAATGTCCTCCAGGTTCATCCATGTTGCTACCAACTACAGGATTTCATTCTGTTTTACAGCTGAATAGTATTCCATTATATATATATACACACACACATATATATTCATATATATACACACATATATACATAATTGTATACATAAATGTATACATGCATATACATTTATACATGTATATTACAGAGAGAAGCAGATATGTGTGTGTGAGAAGCAGACAAAGAACACCAAATGTTCTTTGTCCATTCATCTATAGATGGACACTTATTGGCTATTGTGAATACTGCTGCAGTAAACATGGGTGTGCAATATCTCTTCAACATGCTGATTTCATTTCCTTTGAGTATACACCTAGTAATAGGATTGCTGGATCATATGATAGTTCTGGTTTTTTAGTTTTTTGAAGAACCTCCATACTGTTTTCCATAATAATTGTAGTAATTTACATTCCCACCAACAGTTTCTGTTTCACCACATCATCCTCAAAATCATTAGGTTTTTTTTTTTTTTGTCTTTTTTATAATAGCTATTCTAAATGGGGTGAGATTATATCTCATTGTGATTTTTGATTTGCATTTCCTGGATAGTATGTGATATTGAGCATTTTCTAATATACCTATTAGCCATTTGTATGTCTTCTTTTGAGAAATATCTATATGAGTCTTTTGCCAACTTTAAATCAGATTGTTTGGGGGTTTTTTTGTTTTGTTTTGTTTTGGGGTTTTTTTGGCTATTAAGTAGTTTGAGTTTCTTTCATGTTCTGGATAGTAACACCTTGTAAGATGCAGAGTTTGCAAATACTCTTTCCTATTCTGCAGGCTGTCTCTTCACTCTTACTGTTTCCTTTGCTTTGCAGAAGCTTTTTAGTTTAATGTAATCATGTTTGTCTATTTTTGCTTTTGTTATCTGTGCTTTTGAGGTTTTATCCCAAAACCCTCATCCAGTTCAATTTTATAAAGCATTTCCCCAATGTTTTCTTCTAGTATTTTCATAGTTTCAGGTCTTATATTTAAGTGTTTAATTCATTTAAAGTTGATTTTTATATATAGTGAGAGATAGGTAATTAGCTTAATTGTTCTGCATGTGGCTATTCGATTTTCCCAGTATCATTTATTCAAGAGGATATCCTTTCCCTGAAATCTGTTCTTGGCACCTTTGTTTAAAATCAAACAAAAATGTAAATCCATGGATTAATTTCTGGGTTTTTTTATTCTTTTCTATTGTTTTATGTGCCTTTTTAAGGTCAATACCATGCTGATTTGGTTACTATAGCTCTTCAGTATATTTTGAAGTCAGGTAGTGTGATATCTTCAGCTTTGCTCTTTTTGCTCAAAATTACTTTGGTTATCTAAGGTCTTTTGTATCTCCATATGAATTTTAAGATTATTCTCTCTTTTTATAAAGAAAGTCATTGATATTTTGATAGGAATTGCATTGAATCTCTAGATCTCTTTAGGTGATATGGACATTTTTACAATATACCTCCTTCAATCCACAAACATGAGGTATCTTTGTTTATTTGTGTCTTCTTCAATTTTGTTTATCAATGTTTTATAAATTTTATTGCAGAGGTCTTTCACCTCCTAGGTTAACTTTATTTCTAGGTTTATTTTTGTAGCTATTGTAAATGGTATTGTGTTCTTGATTTCTTCTAGAAGAAATAGATTCCTAGACATGTACAGCTTACCAAGATTGACTCCTAAAGAAACAGAAATCCTGAACAGATGAGTAATAAGTAATATGATCAAAGTAATAATGAAAAGTCTCCTGTTAAAGAAAAGCTCAGGGCATAATGATTTCACTGCTGAATCCTACCAAACATTTAAAGAAGAACGAATAACAATCTACTCAAATTATACCTCCCCAGAAAACAGGAGAGAATACTTGCAAACTCATTCTATGAGCCCAGCATTACCCTAATACTAAAACCAAACAAGGATTAAAAAAAAGAAAGAAAGAAAACTAAAGGTCAATATACCTGATGAAGAAAGGTACAAAAATCTCCAACAAAATACTAGCAAACTTAACTCAACAACACGTTAAAAAGCTTAGGTGGGATTCATCCCAGTGATGCAAGGATGGTTCAACATATACAAATCAATAACTGTGACACAGCACATCAATGGAATGAAGGACAGAAACCATATGACTATTTCAATAAATGCTGAAAAAGCATTGGGTAGAATGCAATGTTACTTTATGATAAATAAAACTCCACAAACTGGGTACAGAAGGAACATACTGCAATACAATAAAGTACATACAATGCAACCAACAGCTAACATTGTACTGAATGGGGAAAAGTCAGAACCTTTTCATCTAAGATATGAAATAAGACAAAGATGCCCACTTTCACAATTTTTATTTAACATAGTATGAGAAGTTTTAGCCAGAACAATTAGGCAACAGAAAGAGACAAAGAACATTCATATTGAAAAAGAGGAATTCAAGTTGTCCCTGTTTGCAAACATGATCATATATATATAAAATCCTAAACATTCCACCAAAAAAACTGTTAGAACCAATAAATAAATTTAGTAAAGTTGCAGGATACAATATCAACATACAAAAATCAGTAATTTTTTTTTTTGTTTGTTTGTTTGTTTGTTTGTTTTTGTTTTGTTTTGTTTTGTTTTTTGAGACAGAGTCTTGCTCTGTCACCCATACTGGAGTGCAGTGGCACCATCTCAGCTCACTGCAACCTCTGCCTCCCAGGTTCAAGTGACTCTCCTGCCTCAGCCTCTTGATTACAGGTGTGTGCCACCATGCCTGGCTAATTTTTGTATTATTCATAGAGATGGGGTTTGGCCAGGCTTGTCTGGAACTCCTGACCTCAAGTGATCTGCTCCCAAAAAAATCAATAGTTTTCTTATGTCTGTCTTCTGATTTATTAATTCTCTCTTCAGTTGTGTCTAAGGTGCTATTGAATTCATTCATTGACATCTTAACTGTGATTGTTGTATTTTTCAGTTCTAAAATTTCTATTTTTAATTTCTTATTCTCTGTCATAATTCTCAATTCTAATTCTCTGGCTTATTTGTTATGACTTTGAAGATTTAAAGAATATTTTATTCTTTGATTACTCTGTTACGTGATTTTCATGTAATCTCATGCCCTTACCTGCTTCTTTTGAATTTTAGTCATGTTTTCATGTCTCTTTGATTATTTATTTTTGACTGAATTCTTGAAATTTTATTTTATAAATAATTTTATGACCAGAATTGTGCTGCTCTTCCTCCAAGGAAAATATAAGCTTATTTCTGGCAGGTGGCTAACAGCATTAGCAATTTAGGATAACATCAGCCAATAAGGGATTTAGTCCCAATAGAGATGAATCTAACCAAAAATCTTACTTCTAAGATGCTGTTCTCATTCCCTACCCAAAGCCTCATTAATTGCTAGACACCCTGGATTTCTGTGGTATTTGGACTCTATTTCTTGTAATCTTCTAGCAAAAGCTCTTCTCAGCTTCTCAGCCTCTTAATTATATCTCCTGAAATCAGTAGATATCACTAGTGAAAAACCTACGATCACTTCTGTAGGTTTCTGTCTTTTGTGAGATCGTGGCCTCAGAATTCTTCCTTGCATTGTTAGATCTTTAAGCAGATTATTTCTGGTGTAAGTTTTCTAATTCTCATAAAATATTAATCTAAATTACCTACCATCTACTAACAAAAGCTAAACTGCCCTCTCCTAACTTCTGTACCATAGTCTAGAAACATGTTGATATCTCTCTAACATTAACATTTTAAAGGAAAAAAATGCACTCTCTTGTTTTTGTGTCTCCTTAAAACCTGCTCTTTTTCTTAATTTTTCTTTGTAGCCAGGTTACACAAAATAAAAGCCTGTAACTGCTCCACTCATGCCTTCATTCCCCATTCACTCTTTAACCACTGGGGTCTTACATCCATCATAGCTCACAAACTGAAGGTATTGGGCCCACTCCCTATAAAACACAATCTAACCAAACATCTCTTATTCCTACAAGTAACATTTTAATTTTTAAAACACCCTAAACAGGAAACCAGTGTCATTTTAATTTTAAGTTTTCTTATCATTGAATTTGAATCTCCTTTCATTTTTTAAGCAATATTTGTATTCACTTTGCTTAAATTCCATATCAGTCATCCTAGGTTATAAACTCCCAAGGACTTCTAATGTCGCTCTCATTTAAAATCAGATATATGGAGAGGCTTCTATCAGGATTATGCTCTAATTTCATCCCCTAGAGGAGCACAAGGGTTCTATCAGAGTAACCCTAGAATTTAGTGTTAAATGCAGAGCTGTTTGAATCATGATAACTACTGTTCCATAGCTTGCCTTTGAAATGGTATATAGCCTTACCTCAAAGGCAGTTCACTTTCAGCCTGTTATACCACCTTCGGCAACATGTGTCAGTGAGCTAAAGTGTGCCACAAAGAACCAGAAGCCAGGAGATTTGGAATCTATTTGTCCACAGAAGAAGGTGGTGCAATCTAAAGGGAAGACAATGATTGTCAAATTAAGAAACTTTTATTTTATGTCCCTATGTTGCCATTTGCTAGTTGTATGACATTAATTAAACTCATTTACCTTTCTGAGACTTTTTAAAATCACATAATATGAGAATAATCATTCGGGCCCCAAATAAGTGGTTGTAGGTATTTTTGTTACTGTAAACTCTAAAATTCCCTGCTCTCACTCCCATCACCCTGTTCATTTCTTTTCTTCATATATGGCAAAACCGTTTATGTTCTGTCTTTCCGCATGGTGTTTAGGTATAGTATCTTATAAAGACACTACATGTGTAAAAGAGAATTAAAAAGAAATTGATATGGGAGATGCATGGATATAGTAATAAAATAAATACCTGAAATAAATCATAATGTATGAAGTTTGAGAGATATGAAGAAACAAAGAGACCCTGAATGTTTCTGAAATGTAATTGAATCTGGAGAGTAGCAGGGTCATATGGGACTCGTTTAACATTAGAAAGTTTGGGGTAAAAATAAAACAGTAATTCTTTGAGTGAGGGAGTGGGGAGCAACAGAAGGAAAAATAAGGGATTGATGAAGGGTCAAGATAAATGGAAGAAAGAAAATGACAAACAGGTTAATCCAAATGCTAGTCACTCCATAGCAAAACGTTAAGAAATTGCAACAACACAGGGAAGCTGGACATTAGGGGTCTTGCCTATGAAAAATGAGTAAATGAAGACAACTTCTTAGACACTAAAGAATCTCTAAGACATTAAGATAGTACATTCTGGGATCATGAATGAAGTGATTAAACCAAAGAAGAAAACCTTCAATAAAATAAATTTGATAGAAAGTATAGAAGAGGCTAAGATGGAAATATTTATTATTCTATTTACTTCCTACCTAATTGAAATTGTATATTATAAAAATTAACTAAATATATTTTAAAATAAAAATAGTAGCCCAGTAATAATGAAAAAAATCAATTTTAATACGAATTTAAATACTTTACAATGCCCCAACCTATTTTATGATTCACGCACTTCTTTTTAATGTAATATGCCCTAGAATGCTATAAATTCTTTTTTTCTTTCTTTTCTTTTTTTCTTTTTTTTTTTTTTTGAGATGGAGTTTTGCTCTGTTGCCTAGGCTGGAGTGCAGTGGCACAATCTTGGTTCACTGCAACCTCTGCCTCCCAGGGTTCAAACAATTCTCCTGCCTCAGCCTCCCAACTAACTGGGATTACAGGTGCACATCATCACACCCAACTAATTTTTTGTATTTTTAGTAGAGATGGGGTTTCACCATGTTGGCCAGACTGGTCTCGAACTCCTGACCTCAAGTGATCTGCCTGCCTCGGCCTCCCAAAGTGCTGTGATTACAGGTGTGAGCCACCACTCCAGGATGAATGCTATAAATTCTTGTATTTGTGTGGAGTTTCTTAAACAGACAAGCTTAATATTTTCTAGTCTCTCTAAGATGTGTCTTTAAAAATATGTTTCTAGAAATCACTTCAATCCCTCTGAGCTGTGCTTTGAAATTCATCAAGTGCAGATGCTTTTTCAATAATCATAATGGAGAGGGGATAGCGGTGATGAGTAATTGTTTCACGTGCCAGGTACATTTGTTTTAAATAGTATTTCAGTATTAATATATCCTCTTGGATACCAGTAGGATGTATTAAGTGGAAGTAGTAAAGTAACATATGGCAGAATTATTTAAATATTACTGGCCAGGTACAGTGGCTCATGCCTGTAATCCCAGCACTTTGGGAGGCCATGAAGGGCTAATCACTTGAGATCAGGAGTTTGAGGCCAGCCTGGCCAACATAGGAAAACCCCGTGTCTACTAAAAATACACAATATTAGTCAGATGTGGTGGCAGGTGCCTGTAATCCCAGCTACTCGAGAGGCTGAGACAGGAGAATTGCTTGAATCTGGTAGACAGAGGTTGCGGTGAACCAAGATCATGCCACTGCACTCCAGCCTGGGTGATAGAGTAAAACTTCATCTAAAAATAAATAAATAAATAAATAAATAACTTTCAACAGAAAAATTTTAAAATAATTTGATTTAGCAGGAAATATACTTAATTCAAGGCAGTCAGTTCCCCTGTAGATCAGAGACATCTGCTCCACGGACTGGTCTTTCTGAACTGACAGTTCACACCTGATGTAACGCTCCCTTGCTAAATACATTCATGAATATCCCTCAAATTCCCAAGTCCCCACTGGCAACTTCCCTCCTGGGAGGCCCCAGGAAAGTTGTATTGCTTTCTGGATTATGCCAGATATCATTGTCATTGGCTATTTCAAAACCTTTTATCTGCAAGGTAGGCCAAGTTAATACCAACCATCTTTTACTATCATGTGTATTCTATGATTGCCTTTTTGCTAGGCAAGTATTGTTCATTGCATCATCCTTTATCCATACATAAAAAGTGAATTGTCATAGTTCCAGCGTGATATAGGAAAGTTCTCCCTCTGACATTGTGAAACATTATCCCCAGGTGAAATTAAATTCATTGGCTGTCCAAATTTCTTTAAAGTATGATTAAATAGTTACCTTTAAGTAACCTAGTGTGTTTTGAAATATGAAAACCTGTTGTACTTTTTCTGTTAATAAGTAATTTAGGGTGAACTCAGAATTTCAATTGCCTCTGTAGTCAAGTGTTATAAATAAAATTCTGATTCATGATACAACATTATGCAGAAATAAAAGATACTCAATTTGGTAATGTGCATCTAATCCAAATTGATTGTGTTCAGCCCCAGCATTTCAACCACTGAATTATCATTTATCTCTGCCTGTTAATAAACATTACAGGTTCTGTCATTGTGCTTTTAAACCTTTTGAGATTACTGTGTCAACCTTATGCACCTTCAAACGATAATGCTGCATAATGCTAATATTACCTCTTAATGCTAATATTCCCTCTCTGTTTTTACTATCCCAGGGATACCCTGTCATTCTGTCACATTGGGTGACAATGTATGTGGGAGAAAGTAAAATAGCCAAATATTCAGGGCTCCGCGAATCCTATGAATATGTTACAGGCCATCTGAAGCAAAGGTGGAGGGAGATACCATAAAATAAAACGAGTCTGCCAATGAACCATTCTTATTCAGCTGTGAGTCACCCCATCAATTCATGGAGAATCCAAGAAAATTGCATTAGAAACAAAACATTTTGGCTGATACAAGCCAATCACCATAGCAGGGCTGCACAGAGAACTCATCAGACAGTAGAAATGAGAACATACATAATGTGCTATTCATATGAAGTAAAAAAAAAAAAAAAGTCAAAAGATATAAATATTTGCACAAGAAATGGGCTAATAATTAATCGTCAAATGTCCCATATTGACTATAGTTAGTTAACTAGGCTGAAAGTTAGTTAAACAGACTAAGTTAAAAACTTGAAGCCTAGAAGGGAGTTGGTGTGAGATATTTATCAGAAAAATCTGATAAAATTTTTAAAAGGCTGAAATAAGTACCCACCAACAGGAGATATTAGAAATGAGATTTAATGAAGATGATGTTGAACTGTGCATGCAGAAGGAACAGCAACGAAAGAATAAGGATCTGCAGACTTTTCACGTAAGCGGAAACAACGTTTATGCTGCAGTTATTGAATTTAGAGAAACTAACCATGGAGGTGCACATATTCTTTGATCCTTGGTTATGTGTCCAGCACTGCACTGCTAACTAATGTGGACACACACAAAAGCAGAAAACCTATCTTCTGCCAAAACATGCTCAAAAATCTAGAGGAAGAAAGAATTCTAACAAACACAAAGTAGAGAAAGAAACTTAGCAGTGAACAAGCACTAAATTGTGTGTTGCAAACTACAAATGCTATAAATACAACAGAAAATAGAGATTAAAGTAGGGTGCATCATTCTTGAAAGATGGCTTCACAAAATTGACTCCATTAATTTTAGGTGAAGACTAGATCCAGAGACATGGGCTGGAGAGCTTGGGAGCAGAGGACAGTTGGGTTATGGTACTATATCCCAGAGGAACTCTCTGCTAAATGAATGAATATCGTTTTAAGGTAAACAAAAATATTCTTGGAATTATAGGAAAAGCAATAGAACTAGAAAAAAATAAAATTTGTTTTATGCAAAATGAATTAAAACAATAAGATTAAAAAGAAGCATAAATATGAATAAAAATAGAACAAAAGATGGATCTACATGAAAAAAAGAAAAAAGTATAAGAAACTCAGAAAAATAAACATATATATATATATGGAAGGCCTCAAATCCCTCCCATCCTTTCATAGATTACCTATTCCAAAAAGGAGAAAGAAAGAAAAGTTGTATGTTCTGTATTTATGTGTCACATGAGAAATAGAGACAAAACTCTTTTCACAAAACAAGCAAGAGACAAGTATCCCGGTCTGGTGATGGGGAACTCAGCTGTTAGGACAACTATTAGAAAACTCATTCTGTCCCAGAAGCTGGCTTGACTTCCTGCAGCACCTCTCAAAGTTTTGTCTGAACAGTGACTGGAGAATGCTGAAATTCTTGGAGCCTACACTTTGGCTGCTCAGTCCCAGAAGCTGGTTTGACTTCCTGCAGCACCAGTCCCTCCCAAGGGATTCACATGGGTGGTGTTGAGCACAGGAAAGTTGACTTTATAGTCTAGTTTGCTGGAGACAGCCCAGTTTACACCTGCTTATGTGGCATACTTATTACACATCTCCAGAGTGTCTTGGTTTGGATAATAAATTATATGATCATGGTAGCTACAGGGCCAACGTAGAGTTACTGAGGGTAAAATCCTGGCACTGATATTTATTATATTAAATACCCCAATGCTCCTGTATTGAAGCTAGAGTTGGAAGATAGCAAAATTCAGGAGAGGAACCATGCCTTTTGACTGATTCAGCTCCAGAAGGAAAAGACAGTTTTAATGCTGTGGGAGAAATAGAGGGAATGGCCACAAAGTGACCAGTCCTTCTGTAGTACAGGAATCCAGGAAGAGAAAACAGAATCTGGTCTGACACCTACTCCAGCATTCTAAAAGTGTGATTCCAGAAAAAGGAGGCTGTGATATTCTACTCAGAGACAAAAATGAAAGAGCTGTGAGAGAGCTGGACTCTTCTGTCAAACTCACCAACTAAAGACCACCAGGGACACACCTGGAGTCAAAGGTGGGCTTATATGCTAATACCATGGGGAACGGGGTGGCAGGGGGTGAGGGGTCCTTAGAGATTTGGATTTATGTTACGTCTCCTCAGGGATTAAGGAAGCACAATTTTGCTCTGGAATGGGTATTGTCAGGAAGTAGGGGTAGTTTAATAGTTGGATATTTTAATAATTTTTATCTAGGATCAGGGCTAAATTTGCAGCAGACAGCCCTGTTAACTGGGAGGGGGAAAGCTGGTCATTTCTGTGCTATGTGCAGTGTTCTGATCCACAGTCAGCTATGACTGCGGAGGGCCTCAGCGCCTTGGGTCACTGAGCGATCCCTGTGGCGTTCCCTGGCATGTTGTGTTCAGCGCCCTGGCTGAGTAGCACCGGCCAACTCTCAGCTGACGACGGCGGCCAGGGCTGCTTTTGTCCTTCTCACCTGATGAGACCCCCGCCTGTGACCTCCCGAGGAGAATGTTGAGAGGCATGCAAGACCCCAGGGCACATTCACAGAGATTTCTCCCAAAAATTCAAAGGTAAGAGTGCCACCGTCTCTCAAAGATGGAAATTTAGCACAAGGGATCCTCAAGATGCAGCAGTCCAACACCCTTGTATTACGAATAAAGACACTGCATCCTACAGGGATGTGGTGACGCCGATGAGGCGGCACTAACTCATTCTCAGGCCTCATTCTTTCCAACGTTGTCCCCGCTTTCCCCAAGCCTGGCGTTCAAGCCCATGGTGGATGCAGGAAACCTTAGCCCCAAATGAGCTGGGCCTTTGACGGGGTAAAAAGCATTTTACAAAAACGTCTTGCAGAGCTGCTTCTAGCAAGCACGTCAGTGATTTTCTCTACGTCCGAGGCAGAGATTCTAATATTAATACAGAGAAGGCAGACTTACTCAAGTCCTTCTTTACTGCTTTCATTCTGCATTTTCCTCACCCATTCAACACTGACTGACTTTAGAGTTCATCAAGGATGGTCTTCATCCAGAAAAGGCAAAGTCCATAGAGCAAGAAGCCGAACTCTACACAAGTAAGAGGGCCTGGAGTACAAGGTAAGGAGGCTCTGCCACCACATTTACCACCTGCGGGTTCCACGGGCCAGGGTGGGGAAGGATGCTCCCCCGGGGTCTCCCTGCGCCATTTCACCACTCCCCATGGTGGAGTATTCAATCCGGGAGGCGGCCTTTTCCAGAGAGGCGAAGACCATTCCCCATTGAAGACTAGGGAAACTCAGGGCTTCAGGCCTCTCAGATCCCGTCACGTGCTACTGAAAGCAGCAGCTGCTGCAATCATGAAATCTTAGTGGAGAAACTTGTGTGGGGAACATTCGAAGGTGAACCTATGTAGTGGAACCTTCCAAGGGGAACCTTTGGGAATCACAGAGAGCGAGCTATGGACAGACCGCCAGAGAAAGCATTTGGTGGGCAGAGTGTGCAGGGTTTTCCTGTCCAGCACCCAGTCCCCTCTTCTGATGACAGCAACCTGATTTCCTTTGGAAACTGTCTCCTCCCACCTTTAATCCATGCGGTTCAGATGAAGCTGACTTGACTCCCTGGCTCTACAAGTGGGTACCTGACTCGGGCCTGACCATATAGGTAACTCCATCCCACTAGCCAGAGCAGTTGTCTCAAGGGTAGGCAAGAGATCCCAGACATGCTAACTGAACAGTTCCAGGACATTTTTTTTTTGCAAATTGCTAGCGTCAAAGCATTCTTTTGGCACCGTCCTTGACAATGGTAGAATGTTAACCTGGAACTGCTAAGGGTCATCACGTGGAGGCAGCCAGTCTGGGCTTGAGGCCCATATGTGTAAAGTAAAGCGGAAAGATTAAATGAATAAATACCAAGTCCTCACACACCCTAAACCTAGAGTCAACTATACCTGAAAAAAGTCCCTAGAATGTTCAGAATATACAGATTTTTAAAATAGCCTTTTTGTTTGTTTGTTTAAGCCGATTTGAGTTGTTTCTAGCTTAAAACAGAAAAATAAAAAAGAAATAAATTGAAAATACAAAGGCAAAAGTGGAAATTATCAAGGGCAAGCCTGTCATCTATCCTCAATAAAAATGTAGCATCCTATATTTAGACTGGGGCTATGAAACAATTTTTTTAATTTGCTGACAGAGAAAAATTGAAAGATGAGAAGTTAACATTTATTAAATTTCTACTGAAGAAGGATAAAAAAAACCCATCTTCTACTACATCCTAGTTGTGCAAAGATAAAAAGTTTCTCTTATGTGTAGCTATTCTCTTTATGACCCTCTATCTACTAATAAGTAGATAAAAATTTAACTGTGAATCCACTTCAGTTTGAATTTACTCTGTTATGTTAATATAATTAGTCCCATTTAAAGGAAATGCTCTTCCAATGTTGAAACCTAAGTTATCGCTGAGTGTAGAGAGAATGTACGGCTAAGACACTTCCATGGCAGCAGGGTAGTGTCAGTTGTTCTGGGGAGTGACTTCTGTTTCCTCTGGACCAACACTAGGAGTTGAAACATGAAGCTGAAGTGATGTCTGAGCTGGCCTCTCTCCGGTGATGTCCCTGCTGGCACAGGGCCATCTAGGCTTCCTCTTCCTTTGCTCCACATGGGTGTAGGAGAGTTTGTCAGTCTGCTCTCAACATCCCAGATGAGCAGAAGGGAAAGACCTTATGCCATGGGGGTCTCCCTTCTCTTATTTAAACTATCTTCTCCCTTCTGGGCCAAAGTACAAAGTGGGGAAATCAGGAGTTTTTACTTCTTCCCACAGACCCTAGAACTGGAAAGAGGACAGGCTTTTTGGCTGTTTATTTGTTTGTTTGTTTGAACTTTATCTATGCCATAATTTCCTTTCTAATTCCAGGTAAGCCCTAGTGGTGGACAAGCTCTCTCTCTCCTGCACTATAGGAGAATGCTGTTTATTGAGAATTTCCATAGACTGTAGAAGGAGAAAAAAGCAATGTGGAAGAACAAATCATTTTCTCACTGCAATAGTTGGCCTGGGAAAATGACTCTCTTGCTGCATAATCTTATTTTGATTGCCTTTTCTCTCTGCCTTTCAGCTGTAACAAATCCCAATATCACTTTAGGCAGACGAATGCCGAGGTGAGCCAGGGCAAAGGTCTGGCACTTGGTAAAACACAAAAGGAAAGCTCATTGGATGTTTAAATCCACACTTCCATTGCACTGCAGAGTGGCTATTGTGAAGGCATTTTCACATGTTATCTTAATTAATTTTCTCTATGCTCCAATGTTTTTTGAAAATAATGAACAATAGCCGTACAAGATAGATATTATTGCTTTTCCATTAATGAGAAGATTAATCTCGGTAAAGATAAGAAAGTTATACCAAGCCATAATGTGGTAGAGCCACATTTGAATTTAAGTTTACATTTAAATCAAAATCCACATTAATAAAGATTGTATATGACTCAAAGCCAGGAAAAAGGGCTAATACATTTTATGAATCAAATTTATACAGTTTCCAACAGGAATATGTCCAAGATTGGAATCAACTCAAATAAAATAGAACAGACATAAATGTACAGTGAGAATTTAGTTTTAAAATTAATTTGCATATGAGAAGGATGGAGATGAGGTTTGATAGCAGCTCACATGGAATGGGTGTTGGCAGTGGCAGTTAGTGAACTACAAGCTCTGTATGAGCCATCAATCTAATATGAGTGCTAAAAAGAATAAGTTGAGGGAGCAGCATTGGAGAAATAAAGATGGCCTGAGAGTGTTTTCTGAGTCTGGGATTTTTTAAGGTAATTTCAACTTTTATTGTAGGTTCAGACAGTACACGTGCAGGTTTGTTACATGGGTGTTTGCATGACACTGAGGTTTGGGGCACAAATGATGCTGTCACCCAGGTAGTGAGCATAGTACCCAAAAGGTAGTTTTTCAGCCCTTGCCCTGCTTCTTCTCTCCCTGCTCTAGTATCTTCTCTCCCTACTCTGGTAGCCCCCAGTGTCTGTGGTTCCCATCTTTATGTCCACAAGTACCCAATGCTTAGTTCCCAGTTATAAGTGAGAATAGGCAGTATTTGGTTTCCTGTTCCTGAATTAAATTGCTTAGGATAACAGTCCCCAGCCACATCCATGTTGCTGCAGAGGATATGATTTTATTCTTTTTTATGATGGTGTAATATTCCATGGTGTAGATGTACCACATTTTCTTCATCCACTCCACCATCGATGGGCACCTGGGCTGATTCCATGTCTTTGCTATTGTGAATAGCACTGCAGTGAACATACAAATGCATGTGTCTTCTTGGTAGAACCATGTATTTTCCTTTGGATATATACCTAGCAATGGGATTGTTGGTAGTTCTGTTTTAAGTTCTTTGAGAAATCTCCAGACTGCTTTCCATAGTGGCTGAACTGATTCACATTCCCACCAGCAGTGTATAAGTGTTTCTTTTCTCCACAGCTTCACCAGCATCTGTTACTCTTTTTACTTTTCTTAGTAGCCATTCTGATTGGTGTGAGATGGTATTTCATTGTGATTTCGATTTGCATTTCTCTGATAGCGATGTGGAGCATTTTTTTCATATGTTTATTGGCTGCTTATATGTCTTCTTTTAATAAGTGATTGTTCATGTCTTTGCCCATTTTTTAATGGAGTTATTTATTCGTTCATTTTTTTTTTTTTTTTTTTTTTCTTTTTTTGCTTGTTCAATTGTTTAAGCTTTTTATAGATTCTCTGGATACTAGACCTTTCTTGTATGGCTAGTTTTCAAATATCTTCTTCCATTCTATAGATTGTCTGAATATTCTGTTGCTAGTTTCTTTTTCTTGAGACCTATTTTAATGGAGGAGCTTCACTTAAGTAGGTCTCACTTGTCAATGTTTGTTTTTGTTGCAATTGCCTTTGAGGACTTAGTCATAAATTCTTTCCCAAGGCCAAAGTCCAAAATGATATTTCCTAGGTTTTCTTCTGTGATTCTTATACTTTGAGGTCTTATGTTTACATCTTTAATCTATCTTAAGGTAAGGGTTCACTTTCATTCTTCTGCATATGGCTAACCAGATATCCCAGCACTCATTTATTGAATTGGGAGTTCTTTCCCCATTGCTTACTTTTGTCAACTTTGTTGAAGATCAGGTGGTTGTAGGTGTGTGGCTTTATTTCTGAGTTCTCTATTCTGTTCCATTGGTCTATGTGTCTGGTTTTGTATCAGTGACATGCTGTTTTGGTTAGTGTAGCTTTATAGTACAGTTTTAAGTCAGATAATGTGATGCCTCTGGCTTTGTTCTTTTTGCTATTTGGGCTCTTTTTTTGATTCCATATGAATTTAGAATAGTGTTTTCTAATTCTATGAAAAATTACATTAGAAGTGTGATAGGATTAGCATTGAACTATAGATTGTTTTGGGCAGTATGGCCATTTTAATGATATTGATTCTTCTAATCCATGAATATGGAATGTTTTTCCGTTTATTTATGTCACCTATGATTTCTTTCAGCAGTATTGTGTAGTTTTCCTTGTAGAGATCCTTTACGTCCTTGGTTACACAGCAAGAGAAACTAGAAAAACAACAACAAGCTAACCCCAAAGCTAACAGAAAAAACAAATAACTAAAATCGGAACAAAAATGAATGAAATTGAGAACCAGAAATCCATACAAAGAATCAACAAAATCAAAAATTGGCTCTTTGAAAGGAAAAACAAGATTGATAGACTACTAGATAGATTAACAAAGAAAAAATAAGAGAATATCCAAATAAACACAATTAGAAATTATAAAGGTGACCTTACGAGCAATCCCACGGAAAGAAGATCTTCAGAAACTTTTATGAACACCTCTATGCACACAAACTAGAAAATCTAGAGGAAATGGATAAATTCCTGTAAACACACAACCTTCCAAGATTGAATTAGAAAGAAATTGAAACACTGTAACAGACCAGTATCAAATTCCAAAATTGAATCATTAACAAAAACCTACCTACCAATATAAGTCCCAGACCAGATGAACTTATAGCTGAACTACCAGAAGTACAAACAAGACCTGATACCAATTCTATTAAAACTATTCCAAAAAAATTGAGGAGCAGGACCTCTACCCTAACCCATTCTATGAAACCAGCATCACCCTGATACCAAAACCTGGCCAAGAAACTATAAAAAAGGAAAACTGCCAGCTAATATTACTGCTGAATATACCTGCAAAAATCCTCAACAAAATATTGGCAAACCAAATGCAGCAGCACAACAAAAAGTTAATTCACCAGGATCAAGTAGGCTTCATTCTTGGGAGGCAAGGTTGGTTCAACATATGCAAATCAGTAAGTGTTATTTACCACATAAACAGAATTACAAACAAAAACCATATGATCATCTCAACAGACATGGAAAAAGTTTTAATAAAATGTAGTATCCCTTCATGATAAAAAACCTTTAACAAACAAGGCACTGAAGAAACACACCTCAAAATAATGAGCCATCTAATTACGAACCACAGCCAACATCACACTGAACATGCAAAAGCTGGAAGCATTCCTTTAAGTGAAACAATACCAGGACACTTGCTCAACCATTTCTATTTAACATATGCTAGAAGTCCTAGCCAAGAGCATTCAGGCAAGAGAGGGAAATAAAAGGCACCCAAATAGGAAAAGAGAAGTCAAACCGTTTCTCTGCACTGATGATAGCATTCTATACCTACAAAACACCAAAGACTCTGCCAAAAGGCTCCTAATGCTGATAAATGGCTTCAGTTTCAGGATACAAAATCAATATACAAAATCAGTAGCATTTCTATACACCAATAACATTCAAACAGAATTAAACAAAAATGGAATCTCATTTACAAGAGCCATACACAAAAAAATACCTAGGAATATGTCTTCTGGATTTTGAAGGCCCATTCTTTCAGGGGAATTGGAACGTGATTGATGACTGCATGTTTTAGGAAGGCAAATTGTAACTCAATGTAGAGAAACACTTCACGCCAAATAGCAAATGGGTACTTGGTAAAGGTGTGGGATTCTCACACAGAAATCAGCTGGGCAGAGGCTAAAGAAACATCTGTGCTTCTATAACACATACACATCACTAAGATAAATTCAACCAATTCAGTAGAAAAGCAGCATATTGGCTGGAGACTTTCATGTTGCCCCTCAGACCCATTCTCCTCCTTTCTCCACCCTGTTCTGGGCCTGTAAGGATCATAGCAGCAGGTTCCCTGGTCCCTGTGGCTCCTGGGGGATCAAACCACGGAAACACTGGCAGGAGATGAGAGGGAAGACAAAGACTGAGGTCAGAGAGTTTATCTTTCCCATCCCCTTACACCTCTTTCCTGATGGGGCCACCTGAGGCTGACTGCATCCTGCACAGCTCCCATTACAACCTCTGGTCCCCTCCCCAGGGATCGAATCAGGGCCGTTACCACTCCCTTCCTTCACACCTTCCAGCCTAAGAGTGTAACGAGTAGCAGCACTGTTACCTGCTTTGGGATCTGGCCCACAACTTTGTAAATCATCTTTTTATTAAAATCTCCTCCAATTCCTCCGTGTGGGTGTGCTGCTTGTTTCCTTCTGGAACCCTAATTGATTCAATCCATGACTTTGAGGCCCCTCACATTAAGAAGAAATGCAAACGGCATCTCAGCCATCTAGGAAGAGAAGACTCGACAGCAGGATTAATTGTGAAAATGCCAAACAAAACCAAAGGGATATCATCGCACACTCGCCAGATTGGCAAAAGTTAAAAAACACTTGATAGTAACACATTTTGGCAAGAATGTAATAGTGGGAACTCTCACAAACCAATGGTGGGAGTGTAATTGGATACAAACACTTCAGAAAATAATTTGACATTTCCTAGAAAAGTTGAAAATGTGCATAACTTATGATCCAGCTATTTCACTGGCAGGCATAGACCAGAATGTACATCCTAGTGATGTTTATAACAGAAAAAATCCTGGAAATAAACAACCCAAATGTCCCTGGAGAGAAGAATAGATAAATACATCATGGTATACTCATAAGATGAAATATTCTCTGGAAATGAAAAATAAATAAATAAACTCACCTGTATGCCCAGCACTTTGAGAGGCTGAGGCAGGCAGATCACTTGAGGTCAGGAGCTCGAGACCAACCTGGCCAACATTATGAAAGCCCGTCTTTACTAAAAAATATATAATAAATAAACAAATAAATAAATAAGCCAGATGTGGTAGCACGTGGCTGTAGTCCCAGCTACTTGGGAGGCTGAGACAGGAGAATCGCTTGAACCTGAGAGGCGAAGGTTGCAGAGAGCCAAGATCACGCTACTGCACTCCAGCCTAGGCGACAGAGAGAGACTTTGTCTCAAAAAAAAAAAAAAAGAAAAGAAAAAATTAATAAGATAAAGCTACACACATCAACATAGTTGATGTTCTAAACACAATGGTGAAAAACAAAAGCAATTTGCAGAACATCTTCAGTATGATTCATTCATAAAATGGTCAAAGGTGTGCAAAGCAAAATGAGACTCTGTTTAAAGGATGTGGTAAATCTGCAAAAACAAGCAGAGGAGTAATAGACAAAAAAATTCAAGATGTTGTTTACTTCTGATATTCGGGGGTTTGTGGAGGAATACCCAGGGACTCTCTGAGGATTGGTCTAACTCATAAGCTAGGAGGTATTTGAATTACTGTTTTACTTTATATTTGTGACATACATTTTAAATGTTCTTTTTGCATGTATTCCAATTTTAACAAACTATTAAAGAAGAAGTCAAAAAAGCCCACAATAAAAACTTAAGTATAATATGAACTAACAGATTAAAAGAAAACCATGACACTGTTTGTAGTATTTTAATGCTGCTGCATGGTAAATTACCACAAACTTAGTGGCTTAAAACATCCCACATATATTATCTCCCATTTCCTGGGCACATCTCACCTGGATGCCCTCCCACAAGGCTAAAGCCTCAGAGATTTTCTCCATGTCCCCAATTTTTTCTGGGCTCTGTCTATTTTTACCTGCCACTGCCTATTTTCTTTACTGTATGTATCACTGTTTGCAGTTACTTGTTCGCTTATTAATTATCTGTGCCTTCCCCACCTACAGACTAAAAGCTCTGTGAGGACAGGGGCTATGAAAAGGATAGTTTGCTCACCCTGGTATTCCCCCAGCCTCCCCACATGGCAGAGGCCACGTGGACTGTGAGCAGAAGTGACTTGTGTCACTTCTGGACCAAATCATTAAGAGCCAAGGTGTCTTCGTCATTGCAATTTTCCCCTGCTGCCATGACTGTTTGGAACTGCCTTTTTCAGATGGTACAACCCCAGGAGAAGGAGGGCCTCCAACCTGCACCAGATTTCCATGAGCAAGAAGTACATATTTTGTCATGTTATGCCAGGAAGATAAAAAGCTCAGTTTGATTCCTGTAGTACTCCACATCCTAGTTTGACTTTTTTTGTTATTTTCTTCATCATTTTACCTTCAATATTTAGAAGAGTGTCTAGGACATCATGAATGCCCACTGAGAGTTGTTGAAAGAAGGAAAGATGGGAAGAATAAAGTTAGGGTGGGAGGGAGGGAAAGAGGAAGAGAGAGAGGGAAGGAAGGAGGGAGGGAAAAAAGAGAGAGAAAAAGAAGAAGGAAAGAAAGAAAAGGGGGACGGAGGGAGGGAGGAAGGAACGGAGAAGAGAAAGAAATTGCTAGTGAGGAAATTTAACATGAAAGGAGATACACATGCTTACCTAGGGCCTTCTCCTTCCCCATGTGTACTGTGACATACTCCAATTTGTAGCCATTAGACCTGACTACCGGGTCTGCCACTTACTAGGCATGTGACCTTGGCCAAGTCACTCACCTCTCTGATTCTCCTCATCTGTAAAATAGGGATAACAGCACAGGAGTACTGAATTTTTCTGAAAAATGCCCTCTTCTTATTTACCTCATTGTTAAATGTATTCAGCATTTGAATGTGAAGTGCTACAGCATGTTATTTACGCATTTTAGTGTCTAGTGCTCATACTTCATTTTTAGAATCTTACATTTTAAATTGACCTGACTCTGTAACAACTTTGCAAAGTTGTTTGGACAATAAATGTGTAAAAATTCTCCAAATGCTTTACAAACTGTAATTTAATATATAAATAGGAAGCATTATTGCAGTTCAACTTCCTTTGACTTTGCTTTGGGCTAAATCTATTAAACAGAAAATTATTAGACACACTAATATTGGTTAGTAAAGAGATAAAAGAATGAGAAAAAGTCATAATGGGTATACTTCTATATGGAAATATATATATTTAGTCTAACCACAACTAAATCAAGGCTATGTCTTATGTGGTTATTAGTAATAAAATTATAGGTGTTGATCATCTAAAAATGGCTATAACATGGAAGTAACAATATTATACTTAAGAATAGCTTGTATTTTTTTTCAGGCCCTGTGTTGTCATTCCCAAGAAGGGATGGCAGAGATTGGAGCGATGAGGTGTAAGAGTATTGGCCTAAGCAAAGGCATTAGCAGAGCCTGAGCTGGGAGCCCAGAGGGCTGGCACAAGTCCTAGGCATAATATCTGATCTCTTCTCCTATTACTAAGGAAATTAGAAGCTGAAGAAACCCAGGGACACATTCTGTAAAGATTAGAGAACACTCTTCCAGTTGAAAAAAAACCGGAAGTTGCTCCAATAAATGTGTGGGGAACCACATCAGAGACACTGTTTAAGAAAGAAAGTTGAGTTCTAAAGAGTAGTCTGAACTACACTTCTGAAATTAGTCAATCGATTCACAAATACACCTTCATATCTGTCCTGTGTCCAATATGGTAGCTTAATAATAGAAGAACTGAAACCTTCCTGAATTCCCATAATAGAAGAACTGAAACCTTCCTGAATTCCCAATGACACATCTTTTTTTTTTTTTTTTTCAGACAGTGTCTCACTCTGTCGCCCAAGCTGTTGTGCAGTGGCACTATCTCAGCTCACTGCAGCCTCAACCTACCTGGGCTTAGGAGATCCTCCTACCTCAGCCTCCTGAGTAGCTAGGACTCTAGGTATGCACCCCTAAGCCTGACTAATTTGTTTACTTTTTCTGTTTTTTGTAGAGAGGGGGTCTTGCCATGTTGCCCAGGCTGTATCCTAAATTATCAGGTTATCAGTGTTAAGTTGAGTAATGAAATGTGTTATATATTGGGTTCACATATTTTAAAATCTTGTTCCATATGTATTTATTCAGCACTCACTGATGAATAAATTAGACACAAATCACATAAATCAACAGAAATCATAGGTTTACACATACTCTGTAAGCTTGATTGTTCATGCAGTGGAGGAACCAATCCTCAACAGCGCCTCTCAGCCATGAGGCACAGTTATTTCTCACAAGATAAGACAAGCTTTCTTTTCACACCATTGTCATACACAAACATATTTTGCATTTTGCAGTCAGTTGGCCTCTGCTCTTCATTTTATAACTGCCTGATGGATTCTAGACCAGGCACAGGAGTGCTGAATTAAAAAAAAAAAAATGCCCCTTTTAATTTACCTCATTAAATGTATTCAGCATTTTAATATGAAATGCTACAGCATGTTATATATGTACTTTAGTCTCTAGTGCCCATAATTCATTTTTAGGATCTTAAATTTTAAATTGACCTGACCCTGTAAGTAAGAAGAGTAGAATCCAGTAGTTTTGACATCTAAATTCTTCCATTTTCTGGATGGAATCAAGAAGAGCAGTAAACTTAAAAACAAACAAACAAACAAAATAACTGAATCCACTTCAGAATTATCACATTTAATTTATTTGATGATAAAGCAGAATCTAAATGTGTGGTTCAAACTCAACTTGAGAATTAAGCTGCAAAGCAATAAGAGCACTGTTTTTGATGCTTTGGTAAAACTTCCTTTGCTGCTTACTAGTCTAAATTAATATCTAGTCTTGCTTTTGAAAACGCTTAGATGGCCTTGAGTTCGGGGCTGTTGCTTCCCTGGGGCATGTAGATGTTATCTTCGCATTTCCAGTATCCACAAATAGCTATTCACCTTTTCTTGAATAAAAGGTCACATACTCTTTTGTGGCTGTCCACCAAAGTCCAGTTTTCTGCCTGTGAAAACAGCTTCAGCTTTCAGCTCATTTGCAGATCTAGATGAAAAGTCAGAGATGAGCTCATTAAGCTCTTCTACATTTGGACGAATTCCCCCACTTCTCTGGGTTCTCTTTGATAATTCAGCTCTTAGGTGCCCCATAAGGAAGGGGTCTTCCAGAAATCTATTACTACATTTTTACAGCATCAAAACTTTTTTTCATATACAAGTAGAATTTTTATCAAGGGAAAATAAGTCATTGAATTTTAAGAAAATGTTACGGAGTTCCAGTTATTATAGCAATAATTTTCAGATACAATAGCCATTATGAACAGGTTTTTTCAGTTACATTTACAGAGTTATCTTAGTAGTAGTAAACATATGTTTTAAACTTTAGATTTCAGTAAATAAGTCCACATTTTGAGCTGAGATAACTTGTCCAGCCAAATCAGTATTTAGGTATGTCCTATAATTTATCATTTACTTATCAACTGTATTATCCCGCAGTGAATGCCTGCCTCGGGGTGAGGGGCTTTTACTGGGCTTACTGGGGTGTTGTTGGATGGGGAAGGGGAATAAGCACCTTACAACTAAACCATCTTCCATCTCTTTCAGGAACCTCTTTTAGATCTAAACTGACAGGGAATGGTGGTGTTTTCTATGAAAAGCATGGCTATCTCCGGTTTTCAAACTAGCAAATCTGAGTCTACCCAGCAGAAGGTGGAGGGGCTCCTTGGTAATTGCCTGGACAACGTAGGCAGTAGAGACTATCAAACCAGATTATCATGACTTCCGATTGGAATACGACCAGGCTGCCCACAAATTGGGTTTTATTTTTTTTCTTTTCAGAGACAGGGCCTTGCTCTGTCACCCAGGCTGGAGTGCAATGGCACAGTCACAGCTCACTGCTGCTTCAACCTCCTAGTCTCAAGCAACCCTCTTGCCTCAGCTTCTCAAGTAACTGGGACCACAGGCATGTGCCACCACACCTGGCTAATTTTTGTGTTTTTTTGTAGAGAAGGGGGTCTTGCTATGTGGCAAAGGCTGGTCTGAAAATCTTGGTCTCAAGAGATCCTCCCGCTTTGACCTCCCACAAGTGCTGGAATTACAGATATGAGCCACCACGCCCCAGCCTGTGCACACATCTGAAATTAACCAAATCATCTACTAGTCTCTACTTAACAGACTTCTGTCCACAAAACATCCAAGACCGATTACAAAGGACAACAAAAGGCAGCAACAAATCGTTAACATCTGTGACTTTAATTATATCATCTTAAAACTGGGCTCATGCCAATCTCAAAAGATTTTTTTGTTTTTTTTTTCAGATGGAGTCTCACTCTGTCACCAGGTTGGAGTGCACACAATCTCAGCTCACTACAACCTCTGCCCCCAAGGTTCAAGTGATTCCCCTGCCTCAGCCTCCCGAGTAGCTGCGATTACAGGTGCATGCCACCACACCCAGCTAATTTTTCCATTTTTAGTAGAAACAGGGTTTCACCATGTTGGCCAGGATGGTCTCAATCTCCTGATCTCATGATCTGCCCACCTCAGCCTCCAAAAGTACTAGGATTACAGGCATGAGCCACTGCACCCGGCCTCAAAAGGTTATTAAGACAATATTTTGTTGTCACTTTTGCTTACAAAAAACACTCAATAAATATTTGTTAAATAGATGACCCCAAAGTGCTAGCTTAAAGTTCATTTTTTTCAGCTACCAATGGAAACCTAAGTATTTTGGCTCAAAGAAGCCAACATGTTAACACTTTGACACAATGTAGTTCATTTAAATTAGGTGACCCACTAAACTGTGTTGGAAAGGCCCTGGATATCATGTCCCAGCTAAGAAATCTGGAAATTACTGAGAAGAGAAATTTGTTGTAAGGAGCTCTTCAACCAGGGTAGGCAAAAAGCAGCATTATGGCGAAGAGCAAGTTTTAAAAAAGAACCAAGAGCAAGGCCAAGCTTCTTCCAGATTATCCGGCCTATAGTGAGATTCAAACCATGAAACATTCTCAGGGTGAGTGACTTAGTTACAAACATTACAGTTCAAGGGAAAACGCAGATCCTGTGCCTGACTGCAAGCCTTCTTTGTGTTTTTTATTCTATCCTGCAGGAGAACTCTGCTATATAATTTATTCCATTCCTCCAGAGAGTTAATATGACGGCTACCTTCTTCAGACTGCATTAAAATTACCTTAAAGTATATTTTATCGTTATAGACCTTAGAAACTCCCATTGTTTCTAAATACTAAGTTTACTACTCATAATTTAGAACAAGGACAAAATGCCTTTGTTCATAGTTCCAGTCTGTCTTTCTGCCCTGGACTAACCAGTACCTGATTCCTGGAAAGGAAAGTCAGGCTGCTCTAGTTAATTATTTACTGTGAAGCATTTACATCACATGTCAGATAAAGGTTTACGCTGTCCACATAAATCTCTACAACATTCGGTGTCACATATCATAAAATATGAGACCAATTATTTTACGTGTAGAAAGTTGTTCATTTTCCCCATTTCCTCAGTGCTTTGGGATGGGATGGGCGGTTTCTTTAACTCAAGGTTAAATGTGTTGGCATAACTTCGATAAAAATCGAACGTGTTGGCATAACTTAGATAAAAATTGGTGGTTGCCTGGCACACTTCCAGCATCAGAGGTAATCACACCACAGGTTTCTGTTTGCACCATTTTACATGATTACCTTTTGTCTATAGTATCCTTTATAAGTTTCCTGTTTTCATTTGTTTTGTAAGTGACGGGGGTCAGGGGGTGGAATCTTTAGTAACCTAGATCACCTTAGACTCCAGATGCCTTTTTAACCCTAGCTGTGGGTATGACATGCCCACTTGAGCAATGAAAACCATGTAGAGTGTTGGAGACAGTGTCACCTGCAGTGACTACTGAGAAGCATTGCAGACCCATAAACAGGCCTGACCAAACCTTTGCCCTTGCACAGCATCTGGAGACAAGAGCACACGTAGGATAACAGAGCTAATGAGTGTCAACGTCAAGAACAATAAGGTAGATAAAAACCTCATTCTCCCCACAGTGTGATCTTAGCACAATTGGGCTATATTTTACTCCCCAGAATTCAAAGTTTTGTTTTAAATTCTGCACATCACAGCCATACTAAATATCCCCTTAGACAAGACACAGAGCTGCTGAGTAAGACCCCTGCAAATCAGCAATGCTTTTTCATGAGACCAGCATCCATAATTTATATCTGCATACAATTAGCCTGTTTACATTTACACATTTTTTGCTTCCTTTTATGTGAAATATTCCACAGGATAGTTGGTAATGCATTCAGAATAACCTTTTTAAAATAAAGACTCCAGGACCAAACAGTTTATAAAATCCAATACCTAATAAATACTTCATATGAATAAAAAGTGTTTTCTTAATCAGAAACAGTATATTTTATTTGAGCTAGTCTTTCTTGCCTCCCAGGCCAATGGCCTGGCATCATATGGATCTTTACTTTTTAAATGTATGCAGAAAAAAAAAATGCTACTGTATTTCTTGGTGGTTGCTTGCACACAAATACAAACTCCAGCTCTGTGGCCCAGGCTAGAGTGCAGTGGCATGATCTAGGCTCACTGCAACCTCCATCTCCCAGGTTCAGGATATTCTCCTGCCTGAGCCTCCCAAGTAGCTGGGATTACAGGTGCTCACCACCACACCTAGCTTATTTTTGTATTTTTAGTAGAGATGGGGTTTCACCATGTTGGCCAGGCTGGTGTTGAACTCTTGACCTCAAGTGATCCACCTGCCTCAGCCTCTCAAAGTGCTGTGATTACAGGTGTGAGCCACCACACCAGGCCACAACCTTTCTTTTGTTCATCAGGAGATCACTGTAAGGATAAGTTTTATGACCATGCTAAGTTGGCCTTCGAAAAGCCAACCCCTTATACTAACATTATACAGAGAGACCAAAAAAATTAGTCATCCAGAAAGTTAGTATTCATGCTATCAAGATTCTGAATTCCCTGAATATATTTAGCCTGGTAAGTGAATTACACTATTGGGAATGTAGGCAGCAGAGAGGGAATTTCATAAATTCAATAAGTTAGGCATTTGCCTGCAGTGGTCTGGATGGCTAGAGGTTTGGCCAGTTTGGTGTCAGGGCTGGGCCAATAAGCAAGCCCTTCCTGCGGTCACTTCCATGATCCCCCCTGTTATCCTCTTTCTACCAGCCAACTAGAGCAGCATGGACCTGAGACAAAAGGAGCCATCTTAAGCAGGAACCAGGATTTACAACAGCTTCCATGCCTTTCTAGGGAGAAGTAAGACCCTAGCCTGCCCCAGAGTTGAGCTTGGCAATGTCTAATCCTCCCTGAGCCTTGTGATCCTGGAAAACAGTGAATGTCCAGGGAATCCAGCACCCTATTGTGTTTTGGAAAAGGGTTTACTGCAAATAACCACTGTACCCATAGAACTGAGATTTACAGATACCTGCCCCCTGGTTTACCTAGGACAAGTCAAGACAAGGGAGACACAGACTCCCCAAATTCCCTTTCTTGATTCATAAATGAGGCGCTGAACTGCTTTCCTCTGCTGATCAATTGAAATAAATCTTGGTCAAGCTTCTCTTCTTCCCCCAGATCCTTAAACTTCAGCCCTCCCTCAGCATTAGCCACTAGGCAGCCTCTCCTGAGGACACACTGGCCTCAAAGTCAAACATTCTCTGATCTGCGATCTGACCCAGACCCTTTAATTCCACTACCTCACATCCAGTTCTTTCTAGTTTTGTCTACTTCTCTCTGTAAATGAAAACTCCCTTTCGCAGACCTGATTGTCCCAGCATTCACTCTAGGGCAATACCCGCCGCCCCGCTTAGTGCAATCGTCTTTCTCCCCTCACTCCCTTTACAACAGTCCTTTTGAATGAAAAGAATCCTTTTGGATTTTGAATAAAATCCTAAGTCTAGATTTATTTTTTCCTTGACAAGCTCCTACCTGAACACTAAGCCTGTGTGTGTGTGTGTTTGTGTGTGTGTGTGTGTGTGTGTGTGTTTGCTTGTGCCCACACGTGTATAATGTGGGGGGAACCTGAAAAAACATATAGTATTTGTGAGAAGTGTAACATTGGGCTGCAAATTGACACATTTGCACATTTCTCTTATTATTAACAATGATACTCAGAGCTTTGATTTACAAATGGATGAGAATTGTTGGAACAAAGACTTGGAGTTGATTTCCTGATGGATTGACTTTATCAGTCTGCCTCTCTCAAGCCTCACACCTATAGTACTTAGGAACCCTCATGTACAGATACACCCCTCCTGGTCCCTGAGTTATTCTAGAATAGAGTGGAAAGCAGATTTAAACCCTCGACTCCTCCACATGGAGTTTGAAATTAGCCTCGCCATTTGGAATTTGGCTCAACATCGTAGAGTTGGTGTAGGACAGATCTTAAATCTGCCCTTGGGCATATTTGCTCCCACCTCCAAACTATGGCCTGCCTCAGATCATGTCATATTAACACAGGTCCAAATAGAGGCTCTAGAATTGATGTTTCATCACAAGGCCAGCCTTTCTCTTGCAGCATCCTACCTAGGCCTGAAACCAGAGATCACATCACCATCCCATGCTTAATTTTGATCCCAGGCTGCTTCCATTTTTGCTGCAACCCCTATTCCTGCCCAAATTAAGCCTGAGCTCTCCAAGTGCCTTTGGACAAACACATTGGCTTCCAATTGCTAGCCCCAGAACTTGGTAAGTTTCCCCAGACCCTTGTCCCTTTCTGGTTCTGGATTCCTCAGCCACAGGATATTATAAGAACTTCCAGAATAACTGTATAGACTAAACACTGCTTACCAAAATTACCATACATCAGAAATATTCAGCCAAAAAAAACTGTAACATTTCCCAGTCATTCCACATCTAAATAGAAAATAAAATCTTGTAGAGATATTGCCCAAAAGCCTCAGTTCATTGCAGCTATTAACAAGAAGAGGGAAAAGTGGCTCTTGAATAAAATAATCACTAGAGTACTTAAGTGAGTTTTGAGAATTTGCCATCAGGAAAATGTACATGTATAGAAATGAGTCACTGGAAGTCTTAACTAGTAGCTTCACCTAGTACTGTATCTTCCTTAATTAACTCATTTATTCAGCCATTCATTTAGGTATTCATTCAAATAATTGCTACTAAGGTCTCTATACATGCCAAACACTGAATTAATATCGGGAACTCAACAGTGAACAGGATAGACCAAACACCTGCCCTCACAGAGTTTGAGCAAGGGAGCGTATAAAGTGGGTTTTAAATACAAATCAACTTACAGAAATTTAATATGCACGTAGATTATAGGGTGAGCTGCACTTGTCCATGCAATGAACTATAGTTACCAACAAAATGAGCTAGAAAATACAATTAGTCAGCAGGCTTCCAGTTTGAGATCGTGAGACTTTTTCTTCCTTTTGTCACTAAAATCCACACATCTATGAGCTTTCTTTCTTAATCTAAAATCTGGAGCTCTCTTCTCTTTGATTTCAGGAAAGAGGAATCAATGCCAGCACTCAATATTAGAAAACCAAATGAATGGGCATGCACGACACGTCAGTGAAGGAACGTAAGTGTTTTTTCTTTGACACAGTGTTGGTTTCAGCGTACAATACAAGTCAGTAGGAAGGTACTTTAAATCCCTTGACATGTATTGGAGAGTTTTCTTTCTGGATGTTGGAAAACTCATTTTGAGGATGTCAATGGGGTATAAAATTCTGCATAAATAAACACAGTTACCATTGATTATATTTTCCACTGGGAAGAGTGAATTACAAGGAGATGGCTACATTTATTTTTCAGAATGAAAAATGAGCACATAAAGGAATCAAAGAGTCTGCTGCACCACCCTGAAGACCTGGGCTACTTTCATCATTGTCATGTTTGCTGTTTGTTTGTTTGTTTGTTTATACTTATCCTGCCTATTCCAGTAAGATTTAAGGCAGCTGTCTCTCATTTTCCTAGCCTCCAATATACACACACACTTTATTTATTTGTGATCAGTGATTTAAATTATTATATTCCAGACCATAGCATATGATTGTGAAGTCATTTTTAGTCTTGCTTTTTAAATTCATCGGAACTGAGATTGTGTGTGTGTGTATGTGTGTGTGAGATTCTTTATTTACAGGCACAACTACACAAGTAAACCCACTCTGCAAGAGCAGAAATGAAAATCTGCAGAGATTAGGAGATTAGAGAATCCAAAAACAGAGATAAGAGGCAGGATTTCAAGAAAAAACTAGAAGTAAATTTTACGTAAAATTCCAAAATATTGCTTCAAACCTGAACTGACTCAAATATACTAGATAAATATGAATGCATCCTGATATTGTCAGGATGTCAACAGCTCCCAAATTCCCGTGACAAAGATTTCATAGACTGTCGGTGTGGGGTCACTGGAATTAAATCCAATTCCAGTAGCTCTTGACTATGAGTTTATACATTTTTTTTGAAACTTTAATGCAATCTTTAATTGCAAATATAAGAAAAAACTCTGCACACTACTTTAGGAGACCCCTCAAATCCTTTCATTGACCACAGATTCAGAGAAGATGACCTTGTGCCCTTTCTTAACAGACAAGGAAACTAAGATGCATAGTATAAAACCGAGGTGACCAGTGTCACCCAGACATGATTCCATGACTTGAAGATGCTTCTGAAATTTTCCTTACTTTTCCCCTTGGAAGGGAATAAAGTTCCACTTTTTTCAATGGAAAAATAAGAATTTCACAGATGTTACAAAGCAGAAAATATAAAGTTTCTATATAGATAAATAATAATAGATGATAAATAAACACATAGACAATAGATTAGATAGACAGAGATAGATAGATGGATAGATAGATGCTAGATAGATAGATGATAAATAGATAAATAATAGTTAGATACATAGATACAGATATAGAGATTCTTCTTTTTCTGTAAGTGTTAATTCACTCTGCTCATTTGCTTCATGGTAATCTAATAATGACATAAAGTAATTTTGCACACAATTTGTTTTCTGTTTATTGTCTGTTCTTCTCCACCAAAATGCAAACTTCTTGTGAATGGAGACTTTTTCTGTCTTATTTACTGTCATGTCTAAAAGAGAGCCTAGAATAAACATTTTAATACATATTTATGGATTTAACCAGTAACTCTATCTGAAGGAGTGACATTGACTGTCTCTGAAGAAATGGGTAGTAAATGACATCCTATTTGGTGTTTGCTTATTGAAAAAAATTATTTGTATTTATTTGTGTTTTCTTATTTTTTTAGTAATGAACATGTGTTTCTTTTAAAAATAATAATAGGCCATGTGTGTTGGTTCACACCTATAATCTCAGTACTTTGGGAGGCTGAGGCAGGCAGATCACCTGGGGTCAGGAGTTGGAGACCAGCCTGGCCAACATGGTGAAACCCTATTTCTACTAAAAATACAATAATAATAATAATAATCAGCTGGGCGTGGTGGTGGGTGCCTATAATCCCAGCTACTCAGGAGGCTGAGGCAGGAGAATTGCTTGAACCCAGGAAGTTGCAGTGAGCTGAGATCCCACCACTGCACTCCAGCCCAGCGAACTAGATCAAGACTCTGTCAAAAGAAAAAAAGGAAAAAAAAAGAAAAAAAAAAAGAATAAAGGGTTATTTTTAAGTAAAAAATTCAGATAACTTAGAATTCCAAAAATCATTCAGCCTTAATTTCCCCGTCTTGGCACAATTGAAGGAATAGTCAACTAGTGACGCTCCCCATACTGGGATGGAGGAAAGTAACCAACAAACAAAATAAGCAAAAGCCTCCAGCCATCCATTAAGTTTAAAAGTCACAGGCTATTTTTTCAGTGTCCTTTTTCTCTCACTGGTCTTCAGTGGATGAATCATGGAACAAACACAGGAAAGGGTGGAGTAATCACTGACAGAGCCGGAGAATAAGCCAAGGGAGTGACAAATTTCATCCTTTTAGTCCCACTTTCGTAACACAAATCTATACAAAGCACTATTAAAGAAAGTTTTTTTTATTATAACTTTAGGGAAAAAAACTCATAAGAACACACGCAAAAATGTTCATAGCTGTTAAGAAATATAGATGACTTCTCCCCTTCTCCCCTCTCCCAATACTTTTCAGTATTTTTTAGGTTTTCTATTGTATAAAGTGTTACTTTTTTATAGAAAAAAATATAAAAATTAAAAAATTAGATGTTATAGTTATAAAATGAAATGCTAATTCAAAATTCTAGAAATTTTTTTTAAAAAAGAGAAATATTAAAAAGTAATCAAAATGTCACAATTCACATTTTAATAGGAAATGCTAAGTAGGGAGGTCGATTGTTTAACAGAGGAGAAAGATGAAATAGAAAATGTGACCTAAAAATTTTAATTGAAACCCAGCAAATGGACTCACATATCTCACAGAGATATGATGGTAGAGGACTTTAAGATGTTCAAAGAGCCTTGAGAAAAATTTCTGAAAATCCTGATGCCTTTCTGGCTGTGTGGAGTACATTTTATATCTATTTTGGAGACCTCTGGGGTTTAAATGCTTGTTGCTAGACCTGGGGAAATTGAAAAAGATTTGTTTCTACCTGATGTTACAAAAGAGTAAGATCTATAGTATGATACACCATCAAAACCTAAGGCAGTTCAAATTGAGGGACTACCTTCTTCATAGAGTTTCAAATCAGCTAGATCAGGAAATGCATTGGTGTGGGAGACAAAATACATTGTTGTAATACATATATGTCCATTGCTTATTTCTAGATCTTGCTGAAGAAAGCAGAGATAGTTACTTACAGGCCTTAGAAAGAGAGAAGAAGCCACTGCAATTAACTAATCTAATAATGTAAAATATTAGGATTTCACATTGTCTTAATATACTTTCTCCCTGTCTTATTTCATTTCATGCTGCTACAACCAAACAGCAATTTATGAGGACCAGAAATCTATTGGCTCACAGTTCTGGAGGCTGGAAAGTCCAAGATTAAGGGGTTGGAACCTGGTATGGGCCTTCTTGCTGTGTTGTTCCCTGGTGGAAGGGTAAAAAGAGAGGGTGAGAGGAAGCAAGAGCTCAAACTCACAGCCTCAAGCTCTTCTATAATGGACATTAATCCAGTCATGAGGGCTCCACTCTCATAACCTAAACACTTCCCAGTAAGCCCTACCTCCCACAACTGTTGCATTGAGGATTACGTTGCCAGTACATGCTTTTGTAGGGACACATTCAAACCATGGCATGTCTCTAGGATGCCATGAGAATTATGGGATGATACGTTCTATTAGCTATGAGTATGCAGTGAGGTCTAACTAGCTTCTTGTTTTTGCCCTTGTAAATTAGAATGAATGGTACCTGGAAGTCAAGTGGCAACAATCCACATCTAAGCAGCTATGACCAGGGGAAAGAAGCACCACTTTCCCCCATGAAGTAGGAGAGTCCAAACCAAATTGCTTCCCCAAAGCTGTCTCTGTGGAGCCTAGCTGGTCATTTTGAAGAGACAAAGAACCTTTCATCCCCTTTTTGGTGTATCCTTCCTCATGTAGGAAAAGTCACTTGCTTAATGCTCATGGGCAACCCATAACCTCCTCCTCAACCCATCTGCAAGGGAAGGAGCAGAGGAGGAACAACAAGCTGGAAGGATTTAGGGCAATTTGCTCCTCATGAAAACCAAGGGAATAGGGAAGGAAGTCCTCCAAACCCTTAACAATAACATTTCTCTCCATGTTCCTAGATTATGGACTTTAACCAAAAAACAATCATTAAAAAAACTCATTTTGCACACATTGAAAATAATCAATTATTGAAACGAATCCTGCAGTGATCATGGCTAGTATTTTCTCCAACCTAGTGTACATTGTATTTTATGCATAATCGCAGTTGATTTGCCTGGCCTACCAAAGCCATGGATCACATTCTTTTTATTACTACCATCTCTAACTCTTCATTTTATTATAGACTATGTTTTAGTGGCCAGGGTCTGAAAGAAAATAGCCTTTTATGAATATGTGAGATTATATAGACCTGTTAGTGCCTGTTCTATAAATTAATAACTGTTATGCCCAAAGTAGCCTATATTTTTCTCAACAACACATTGTTTCTCCAACATAGGGATCAAGCCACAAATGACCAAAGCCGTTTTGAAAAAGTAGGTATAGATACAGTTGATATTTTCACGTATTTAAAAATGAAACAGATATTTTGATATTTAGAAAGAAAATGGTAGCTATTACAAGATGTTTAACATTATGGCCATTGTCTTTTCTTTATATTCCCTCCAATATAGCATATTGATTTGAAAATAATGTGTTTAATAAGTGTCAATTAAATTTATTTGTAGAAATATTAAGACAATTCAATGCAAGATGTTTTATAAAAATGCCATTTAGACATAGTAATGTGGAGCTGTGACACAATATATTCTTTTAAATCACATTTACTGCTGTCTTCCTTTTCTAATTAAAAAAGTAACAAATGCTTAATTTATAAAAGTAGGAAACCAGTGTTAAAGGGTAATTTTCAGAAAATGTAGAATCATAACTGTCATATAGATATAAAAGGAACACTTGTCAAATATTTTATTTAGCCTATTTACTATACATGGGAAGCAGAAAAGATGTTTTAAGTAGTTCAAAGGACAAGTCAAAGAAGCACAAATGTATGTGAAGTAAAAGAATATTCAAATGGATTTACAAATGGACATGCACCTGATTTTTCCCACAGAAAGGAGGACTGACAATTCCACTGAACAGAATAAATTCGCATTTCCAAAGACAAAAAAAATTTTTACATTGCTCTCAGCTTTCTACAAAACTGTAGAGTAACTCAAAGGCAAGGGAAGGCTAAAATCAGATAACTGTAAAGTAACTCAAAGGCAAGGGAAGGCTAAAATCAGATAATTCAGAAAGGTATGCTCAAAACAATGCAGTTTTCCACTGAAGATACTCAGAAATCATTTTTACTTATTTCAAATTTTCTTACAAGAAAGAAGAGTAGAAAGAACAAATGAAATAAAGAGAGAAACAGAAGGAAGGAGGAGAGAAAGAAAGAGACATAAAGTAATTTTTAAAAAGAAAGAACGAGCTTGCCTGAAATCCACTACACAGATTAAACTACAGATAACATTTTAGCGTGTTTTTTTCCAGAAATAGATCTCAATAGAGTTGAACAGCATCACACTGAGCATACTGTTCCACAGACTCCCTTTTTTACTTAAAAACGCTCTATGAGAACAGTGAACATTTTCTCATGTCAGACGTTCTTGTACAACACGGTTTTTTTAACATAATCTATGTATGTCATCATTTACTTAACTAATCCACTATTATTGATATTTTAAAAAGCTTTCTTTCTATAGATAACTGCATAAGTAAAATCTCAGGACAAATATCTTTATACATATTTTTAATACTTTCCTAACTCCTAGGAAATGCTAGATACATTTTACTGTATTTTGACAGATGTTGCTAAATTGCTCTAGAGACATGCTATACCGATGCTAAAATCCTGCCAGCTCTGTAAAATTATGCCCATTTCTCCACACCCTAGCCAACACAGAGCATTATCATACTTCTTAAGCTTTGCCAATTTGATGGGTTAAAACTAGTGTTTCTTTGTTGTTTTAAATCTGTCTTGTTCAAATTATTGAGGTTAAATTTTTGTGTTCGCTAAAATAAACATTTTTTGAAACTTCATAGGAATATGGATGGAAGGGATAAAAGATAAAATTATTTATTTCCTCTCTTTGTTCCCAGTTTGGAATAGCCAAAGACCATCGACAACTAAAGCAAACAGATATTCTCATTTCAAAAAGACTGGACCAGGCTAAAATAGGACACTGAGATCCCACAGAAATTTGTCTTCTAGAAACTTGAAGAAAAAAATAAATCAAGCAAATTGAATGTATCCATGAAAAGAATTTCTAAATTGTGGAACTGAAAAGTAGCATCAGCATTTTATTGGGGAGAAATTTGCTTAATAATGAAGCTTTAGCACTTCTGATTGAATTCTGATTTAGTGAGATAAAAAGCATCTGTGTACTGAATTATACATAAAGGGAACAGTTTGTAGATTATTCTTGCCTGTGTCTACTTGTGTGTACGGTATAATTTAGGCCTTAATATATTTGGAATCCTTTTTCTTTCATTGTTCAGAGGCTGAGTGGTTACCTTTCGCCCGGTGACATTTGGTTGATTTTATTTACATGTGTCAACTAGAATGCAGAGGCTCCAGCTTTGTATCTATAAAAAAAGACACAGATGTATGTTTTAGATTTGTCCTTGAAATCCTGAAAAGTTTCCACCAAGATGAAGGAGAATGATATGAAAATACATTATTTTATTGTATAGGGGTCAAGAAAATCTCTAGACCAGATCCAAAAGGAATATTAGCTTGGGTTGAGGGAAACTGACTTTATTTTCATTACTTCTCCTATCTCTTATATTTTCCTTCCATTTGGCTAAGCAAGGGGTCACGACGAGGGAACAAAACTGTGGGGCCTCAGGCCCCTGGGTGACTGGCCGCAGGTGAGGTTACAGGTCTGGATGCGCAGGGAAAGACCGTGTTCGCTCAGGGCTCATACTGACACCCAGAATCATTCGACTGATACTTGTTGGTGACGTTGCACAACTCATTTTACTAATCAGAGCCACCTTTGTCTTCTCCGTAAAATGGAGGTCCTAACTTCCAGTTCCAGACTGCTGTGATAATGGAGAGCCAAGTCTTTAGTAAATGGTACACTAATAGAAATCTGAATTATTATGAGAAATCTGCTTGGCATCTTTAAATGAGTCAGGAATAGAGTGATTCTTCATTTAATTTGCTGAAGACACTGTAATTTCTCTATTAAAATAAAAGAAAATGCAGGCTTAAATGTGTCCTTAATTTGAGAGGAAAAAGGCTCATATTTAAGAATTGATCAAAATGTGGGTTCTTAAACTATGTGAAATGAAAATTATATGTTTGTTTCAAAGGGCAATATTAAAGTCTTATGCTGAAAATGAATTCCTAAGAAAAAGAAAAAAAGTATGGCAATAGGCTCTTAGTTGGAGGAGGCTGAAATATCTCACACTATACTATTATCATTAATTTTATGTTAATAGGGTTTGTTAACTTAAGTTTCTACTATTACATGTGCTTTGTGGATTTTTTAGTTGAAGGATTAGCTCTGGCCTATGGCCCCTAATTGGATATTGTCTAATTATTAATATTCATTTTTCCAGAGGGATTTGTTTCACAGAATTAAAAAACTTGATGAGTCGATGGAGTTACTATTCCCCTCTGACTTATGAGCCTGAAAGAATATGTAATTCAAACATGACCCTCATAAACAACCCCAATATCATTATTATAAAGCAGAGCTCAAAGTTCTGCTTCCAGTTCTTGCTTTTCAGAATATTGAGTAAAATAGGAATTACTGACTCAGTAAATCCCATGAATTCTTTTGGTAAATTTGTGGCTTACTGTGGATTCAACTGTCTATCAATAGATATATGGTAAAGCTTTTCAGTGTTAAAATTTGAGTAGGAAAGGAAGAAGCTATGTTTCCATCTCTCGATGGAAGAGACAATTCTACTGAAGAAAAATTATCCCTTTATCACCAAAATACAAATGGCCTATCCTCAGCATTTGAAGACAAAACAATCCCTCAAAAAATGAGAGCTCTGTGGAAATTCACAGCCTTTTTTCAGAACTGTTAATAAAAAAAGAAGAAAGAAAACATTGGTAGTCTGGGAAGAAACTTTCTTAAACGCAATGAGGAAAATCAACCAGGAGAAAATCAAAATAGTCAAGATGAATGATGGGCAAAATATTAGTGAGAATTTTAGCTGGGAAAGGCAAATGTACATGTCTCCATACAACGATATATCTCATTGTCCATGATCAAACATAGTGAAAGGAGAAGAAAGAAAGATGTCTCTCATGATAGAAATACTGTGCTTGGTTTTTATTTTCACATGATCTAAGTAGAGGTCTGTGAATTTCTTAGATCAGTCACTTAGAGGAAGAGGGAGCTCACTTCATAAATTCTATCCAGTAAGATGAAAAGATGACAGGTCTTTACAACTTTTTTGCGATGAGTTTTAAAATGATTTTTTTAAATGGCTTTTCAAAAGCTAGAAGCGATGTAATAATGATGGGAAAAATCAATTTACATGCTATGCATAAAGAAAATATCAATGAGGCTTTCTATTAATATGCAGGTTAAAAATTAACTTCTTCTCCTAATTGCTTTAATTTCTGTACATCTTCATTTCTCTGTTGGAAGCCTTATAGAGGTCAAGTCCAAATATATCTGTATTCATTCCTCCAATGTGTACCAAGAATCACCTGTTATCTGTGAAGGACCATGAACCAGTGACAATAAGGCTGAGATTCAGAGTCTGGGATCATGACTATTATGTAACAGAGGGACCTGAGCTTCCCCCAAAAGTCTTGAAGAGTTGTGAGAAGGCTTTCAAGAATAAGTCTGTAAACTGTATAGCAACCCGTCTCCAGATTTAAGTATTTTGGGAGGCTGTAATGTGTACCGTGGGATCCCATACATGCACTTGTATGTGTGTCTGTTCACTCAAATTATTCTCCTAGCTTCTTGTTTTGGAATCTGGACCCTTTAGCAACTGAATAATGGAAGTCTAGAAAATGAATCATCACCCTAGTTAGAAATTTTACCACTGCAAATCTGAATTTGAATTTTATATTGATGGAGCCAAATATTCTTTTTTGCACAGAGGAAACTGTCCTCTCTCTGCCTTTGGTGGCACCCAGTCCAGGATCCCAGAATTGCCTGCTGTCACGAATTCATTCTTATTTCATGTTTTACCTGATACCTGTTTACTCATCTGAAGAACAGAGCAGCTCAGAAATTCACTGCTTGATGCCTACTGTGTACTGAATAAATGGAGACAGCCTGCTCCTGGTCTTTGACAAATAGACCAGGACCAGGAGAGAGAAGTGCATTTCCTGCACACTTGTTGAGGCTATCTATAAATAGATTTACATCAACCCAAGGTTCAGGCTTTCACAAAACGGGTTTTTCTATTGCATGGCTCCATTTGACCTGACAGTAGGCAAGAACCAGCTGATGCTAAGAGATTTAATTCAACAGATTATGAATGTTGAAGTCGCTAGAAATGGAACTTCTTGTTCTTAACTGGGTAAAGACCACTATCAACTAATTGTGGCAAATTAGCGCCCATTAATCTCATGGTAACATTTCATTTTTCTCACTTAACACTGACCCCACTCATGTCATGTAGTGAATGTCTTTTCATGACAAGGGTGTACTCCATGACTATCAGTTCAAAAATCACAAACCAAACTTCAACATTCTAGTACTTTCTTCTTAGTATTTTTTAAAACAAAATAAAAACTTAAAAAATCCAAAAAAATGCGTATGAGTCTAATATTAGATAAAAATATATTAGAATAATATAATATTAGAAGAAAACATGTATATTGTCTCTGGTTACTTGTTTTGAAGTTGCAAATAGCAACTTGCAATTTTAAACACAAATATTAACTAATAAAAATATTTCTGCTCATACTCTAAAATTATAGATAACACATTATATTTCATTCTATAGAAAACCAAATGACCATCATGCTTGTAACTAGTGCTTTTGATTAATGTGGTACTATAATGCCAATAAACTAATTTGTTTACAAATATCTTGAGATATGCAAGTCAAATATTTCAAAAATCATTTTTTTGGAGAATTTTTTTTTTTAATATTTTGCCCGGATTCAGAGAAATTTGAATTTTAACCTTTGGGTTAATTTGTATGTAAGAACTCAACAGGCTGGTCTACAGGGCAATGTTTTTAGTCCATGGTTGTGTTCCCAAGCTTCTCCTTCATCACCAATTACTGTTATTTGTGGTGAGATTATGTACATATTTACAATAGGGAAACAAAATTGTTCCAGAACCACTTAATCCATCCTCTGGCAGGTCTCTCTTTAGCTGCACCCTTTGTCCCCTAGCAGACATCTGATGTCCTCTCATGGCATGGTTAAAAGGCTCCTACACTTCTACACTTCTACCTCCTGCTTTCTTCCTGCAAGGCCAGGTAGCAAAGAGATTCAAAGCAACATCTCTGGAGGCAGCGTGTAATTTCCTCACTGGTAAAATGGGGGTAATAATAGAACCTATCTCAAAGAGTTATTTGGAAAATTAAATGAATTAACATAATCAGAAGTTTTGAGTAGTGTCTGGAAAATAAAAAATACTTTGTAATTGTTTCCTAGTGGCAGAGGACCTAAAATTCAGATCATATTTGCTAAGAAGGTTCAAGTGTCGTGGTCAAGAACAAGAACTCTGGAGCTAGACGGTATTGATTCAAATTCCCCACTTCCTTTCTTATGAGCTGCATGATCTTAAGGAAGTTACTTAACCTTTCTTAATCCCAGTTTCCCCTTGTATAAAATGAACCTAAATATAACACCTACTTTAGAGTTGTTATGAGGGATTCACTCGGTTATTACATTATTACATTATGACAATGCCCATAATGTATAATTACAATGCTCATAACATATAATAAATGTTGAGTAAATGTTACCTGTCATCATTATATAGTACTAACGTTAGTACTGTCATTATGTACTCTTCATAATCCTTCAGCTCTCACCCAAACTCATCTTTTCTAGGGGCAGCCGCAGCTGACCAGATCAACTCTTCTGTCTGCTGCCTCTTCCTATCATGCTTGTAATTTTGTCTATGATATTTTATAAATGTCTCTCTCATGAAGCTCCATGAAGGCAGGCAGCTGGATCTGGTCTATGCTCACCACTCTTTTCCCCCAAGCTTTTAGGGTATGGTACATGGTGGGCACTCAATAATTCTTTGTTGAATGAATAAATAATGAATATATGGTATTAAAGGCTCTGATCTCAGTGATTCCTCTTGCTAACTTGAATATCGATTCTGTAAGATAAATGTGGTGGTGCCAGACAGGTCTTGAAGTTACGAAGTTAGAATTTGCCGTGACTCCAATCCAGCAACCATTCCTGCCCCTGCTCCATGCCCCATACCCCTCCACAAGGTTGAATCTTTTCTCTCATGGTATAGATGCAGTCCCCTCCAGAGTTCCTCTCATTTCTCACTCACGCAGCTGTGTGATCACTCATGACACCAGCACACTGCTGTGTTTTAGGATTTCACTGCAGCCAGCAGATCAAGACCAACAGGTTAGAAAATTCAGCTTAACTGAAATGTGAACCTTGCCAGATTCAAGTAACAGAGCTAGACAAAAATGCTAGCCCTCTCTACCCAGTAAAATAAACCAAGGTTAAATTATTAAGCTAAAAGACATTTTCACAAAACCACAATAGAGAGGAGGGAGAAGAAAATATTTATTGAAAGACTGTTCAGCAGAAAAGCAAGGAGGAGTCTCATTTTCATGAGCATCCAAAGTGCAGTAGGCATAAAATCATACAGTTCAGTTACGGAATACCAACACTTTAAATCATGCTTGCATATATGCAAACAAGATGTTTTAAAAAAAAAAAGTAACATTATTTCAAATCATCAGTCCTTCCCTCCAGAATAAATTTAACAATTTATTCCCTACAACCTTGGCATAGTTTCTATAAAAGTATAAGCAATTTTAGTCTCAATTATCAGATACTAAATATACAAACTGTATTTAAAATATCTGTATGTTAAACATTAAAGTGTTTCTTACTCTCACATACCAAATAAAATTGAAATCATATCTCAAAACAGGCTATTTTGAACCCACTGGTCATGCTTGTGTTGGATTGGCCAGTTTTAACATTTCTGATTTAACCATCTCACAAAACTAAGTTTTAAAAAATATTCAGAAAGCTTGAAATTATCTGCAACAACCTGGCCAATTGAGCACACAAACTAACTTTTGCCTAATTCTTCCAAGTTATTGTTAGGTTTTTGGAGTTTTTTGTTTTTGTTTTATTGGCACGCATTTTTATTCTTGCTTTGCTCTAACATCCAATTTTTTGTGATCTTCCATTGCTCTAAGCTATTGGTAATAATCTATAACATATCAGGATAAGTAACTGATTATAAGAATTGAATGATTAATAGCAGTTAAATATAAAGTTCAAACCGATTACAACTTTTCCTCTTAACAATAATTAATTGAAATAGTTTAAACAGACATTGACATAGAAGAGGAAATGAATTTTGGAGTATGTATTAAAAACATAGATTATTGACTCAGCAGACCATAATGAGCCTTTCATTATTATCAGGGGCTATTGTATGAAAACACATTTGGAGAGTTTTTTAAATGAATGTTATTGACCTGATAGACCACAATAGTTCCAAAGAGGGCATTAGTATCCATCTTCAAGCAAGTATTTATATTGTTTAAAACCATTATTGGCATTTGTGCATAAAATCTCTTTCAACTTTAGTGCAGAGGTTGCAGAAGAAAGTAGTCTAGTTACATTTATTTAGAAAAAAAGTTAAACGTACTCTTTGTTATCTTTTCAAAGCAATGAAACTATATACTATAATAGATTTATTTCTCATTAGATTGTATTGAACACTTTGGTTCCTTTTATTTAAACATGCTTTTAATGTAATCAAATATAATGTAAAGTAGTCTTTTTGGTAAAAAAAATTAAATTGATCTTCACATTAACTTGTTGAGTGTTTCAGTTTGGTTTTCATGATAACAAATTACTTCTGCCATCAATGACTCATTGTGAGAAGAGATCTAAAGTCATCTTTAATATCAGCCCTGACCATTGCTATGTGGACCAATTCATTCTTATTTCATGTATTACGTGATATACGTCTACTCCATCTGAGGAACAGAGCAGCTCAGAAATGCACTGCTTGATGCCTACTGTGTACTGAATAAATGGAGACAGTCTGCTCCTGGTATTTGACAAATCTGCAATGCTGGTGGCTTGAAAAATAGATTGCTGAAAGGAACATAATACCCATTATAATTCAAAAATATTCTGATATGAAGACGTGTTATATGCTTACTAGACTGTAAGCTTTTTAAAGGCAGAGTTTCTGCCTTTATAGTTTGGGTTCTTTGATTGCAAGCATCGGAAATGAATATGGTTAAATTAAGGAAAAGAGAAAAGGTTTTGGAAGAATAAGAAAGAACTCACAGAGAGGACAAAAGAGATGGCAGAAAGAGAAGGTTTGGAGTAGACAGGAATCAAGAAGCACTAACAGATCCCAGAGGCAGGAAATGCTCAAAGGTACCCACCCCCCAACACTGGAATGAAGTTCTAGTCAATTGTCTGTGGGAATGTCAGTTTCTTCAGTTTATGACTCCAGGAGGGAGTGTCTGATTGACCAAATTCAGGTCAGATGCCTGCGATGTTCCAAGGTGGTGATAGAAAAAATATAGAGAACTGAGCTTCTGTGGAGCCCTTACCCTTCTGTATAATGGGAGAGAACTTCTTTGATTTACCACTCAAACAAGGTTTCAAACAGTGGAGGGAAGTTGATAGCCTAGAAGGAAATCAGGGGTTCCTAGAAGAAGGAATGAATATAAGTGGCCAGAAATATCCACACGTAGTAGATACTGAAATATTTCTTGAGTGAATGAAAGACTAACTGAGTAGGAAAAAGTGAAAGAAGAAACAATTGAACTGCTGTAAAGGAGACAACAAAAAACCATAGTTTATTCCCTTCCTTTCAAATGTAAATCATAGAATGGCAACTATAATCATAGTAGGAATTAAAATATTTCTTATCATTGACCCAGAGGCATTCCAATAGTTTTCTGTAAGGCAAATTTATGCCAGTCAAATCCTATCCTCTAATTTACTTTCTTTGTGAAATAAGGGAAAATGGACAGCTTATTATATTGATTCCTGAAAATCTTAAAAATGAAACAGATTTATAATAACAATATATTTAAAAGAAGGATTATAACTTTTGTTTAAAAGGTTAATAATACTACTCACCATGTTAAGAATTATGTTTTCCCACCACATTTAAATAAAGTGAGCTAATATTATCTTTTTTAATAGTGAGGGTAATTTATTGGTAATGCTGTTATTAAAATTATGCTACAAAGAATCACATCTTTTAAAATCTTTATATTGCTTTATTGCTGAAATGTCTTAAGTCATTTTCCCATCCTGATGGTGACAGCTGGGTATAAGAGTGATAGAAGAAATGGTGCCTACATCACATAAGGAATTGGTAATTCTTTACAAATCACCACCCAATGGGAGAGGTATGCGATAAAATATTAGGACTGTACATTATCAGACAGAAAATTTGTGTCTTAATATGTGAGTTACTTAGGCTCCAATTTATTTTAATAGAATTTCTATTATGCACGAAGTTCTTGTTCCAGAAAACAAAATGTAAGTTAAAATACAAAAGAAGATTGATGGAGGGGGAGGAAATTGGCCATATCTAATGGGAAAGGAATAAATAGAGAGAGAACAGCTGGATCTCACTGACCCCCAAAGATACCTATCTTCACCAGGGACACCACACCCCAAATAAATGGGGCATGATCCCCTATCCTCTAAGAATGTACTTTTCTGAGATTTTCTTTTGTTTGCCTCCTTTTCAATGTGGTAAAATTCGGCTTCTGCTGTACATTTTTCATTCTGCTCCCAGACACCGATATTGTAAGTAGCCATCCATGCAGTTGCTTAAGTGATCCTTACTTCCACTCTGTCCCCACTGCTAACAACTCCATTGCCAATAAGGTTTAGTTCTGTGGTTTTTAAATTTTTCATTTTTCCTCTATCATTCTTTCCTAGCCCATGCTCTCTGCATCCCTCTTAGCACTGCTCTTGTTTTCAGTCTTGCTACCTCAAATTCATTCCCAAATACAAATTTGCTTATACCATTCTCCCATGTTAAATGCCTCTGTGCATTTCCACTGCCCCTAGAATCAAGGCCAAGTTGTCCAGATGCCTGATGCATGGTGTCTCTCCACTGTCCCCCCTGAACTCTTCACCAGAGCTCTCAGATGTTCACTCCTGCCTGACACTGGTGCCTGTTAGAGCTTTCCTTATTGAGGTTTATGTGAAGAGGTATTGGTTCAAATAGATGCTGTGACAAGACAGGAAAAAGGAATTATTGAAACTCCTGGGACTCAAGGAATCCATGAACCAGACATTCCTCATGGCTTGGGTACTACCTTTAGCTCAGTCACCCATTTGGCATTACATTGTTTGAACTGATTTGAGGACGGCAAAGTCCCCTTTACTTGGTGCTCAATGAGGTACTAATGAGTTCCTTAAATCCTAGAACCCTAATTAATGAGTTAGTGGCATCAACATGCCACTAACTTTTGATTTTCTAGATTATCTCATTTTGTAAATCTTTTGATTCATCTGTAAGTAAGCAGGTATGTAGAAAATAAAAGAATTAAAATACCCAGCAAAAATTCTAAGTAGTTTGACAGGACAAGAAGTATTTCTATATGTGGGATAAATGGTCATCTCTTTACTACACACCCATATGCAGGGGAGTTAATAGTGAACTTTAAGAAAACAACCGGACTCAGCAGCACATCAAAAAGCTTATCCACCATGATCAAGTGGGCTTCATCCCTGGGATGCAAGGCTGGTTCAATATTCGCAAATCAATAAACGTAATCCAGCATAGAAACAGAACCAAAGACAAGAACCACATGATTATCTCAATAGATGCAGAAAAGGCTTTTGACAAAATTCAACAGCCCTTCATGCTAAAAACGCTCAATAAATTCGGTATTGATGGAACGTACCTCAAAATAATAAGAGCTATTTATGACAAACCCACAGCCAATATCATACTGAATGGACAAAAACTGGAAAAATTCCCTTTGAAAACTGGCACAAGACAGGGATGCCCTCTCTCACCACTCCTAGTCAACATAGTGTTGGAAGTTCTGGCTATGGCAATCAGGCAAGAGAAAGAAATCAAGGGTATCCAGTTAGGAAAAGAAGAAGTCAAATTGTCCCTGTTTGCTGATGACATGATTGTATATTTAGAAAACCCCATTGTCTCAGCCCAAAATCTCCTTAAGCTGATAAGCAACTTCAGCAAAGTCTCAGGATACAAAATTAATGTGCAAAAATCACAAGCATTCTTATATACCAGTAACAGACAGAGAGCCAAATCAGGAATGAACTTCCATTCACAATTGCTTCCAAGAGAATAAAATACCTAGGAATCCAACTGACAAGGGATGTAAAGGAACTCTTCAAGGAGAACTACAAACCACTGCTCAGTGAAATAAAAGAGGACACTAACAAATGGAAGAACATACCATGCTCATGGATAGGAAGAATCAATATCGTGAAAATGGCCATACTGCCCAAGGTTATTTATAGATTCAATGCCATCCCCATCAAGCTACCAATGAGTTTCTTCACAGAATTGGAAAAAACTGCTTTAAAGTTCATATGGAACCAAAAAAGAGCCCACATTGCCAAGACAATTCTAAGTCAAAAGAACAAAGCTGGAGGCATCACGCTGCCTGACTTCAAACTATACTACAAGGCTACAGTAACCAAAACAGCATGGCACTGGTGCCAAAACAGAGATATAGACCAATGGAACAGAACAGAGTCCTCAGAAATAATACCACACATCTACAGCCATCTGATCTTTGACAAACCTGAGAGAAACAAGAAATGGGGAAAGGATTCCCTATTTAATAAATGGTGCTGGGAAAATTGGCTAGCCATAAGTAGAAAGCTGATACTGGATCCTTTCCTTACTCCTTATATGAGAATTAATTCAAGATGGATTAGAGACTTAAATGTTAGACCTAATACCATAAAAACCCTAGAAGAAAATCTAGGTAGTACCATTCAGGACATAGGCATGGGTAAGGACTTCATGTCTAAAACACCAAAAGCAACGGCAGCAAAAGCCAAAATTGACAAATGGGATGTAATTAAACTAAAGAGCTTCTGCACAGCAAAAGAAACTACCATTAGAGTGAACAGGCAACCTACAGAATGGGAGAAAATTTTTGCAATCTACTCATCTGACAAAAGGCTAATACCCAGAACCTACAAAGAACTCAAACAAATTTACAAGAAAAAAACAAACAACACCATCAAAAAGTGGGCAAAGGATATAAACAGACATTTCTCAAAAGAAGACTTTCATACAGCCAACAGACACATGAAAAAATGCTCATCATCACTGGCCATCAGAGAAATGCACATCAAAACCACAATGAGATACCATCTCACACCAGTTAGAATGGCAATCATTAAAAAGTCAGGAAACAATAGGTGCTGGAGAGGATGTGGAGAAATAGGAACACTTTTACACTGTTGGTGGGATTGTAAACTAGTTCAACCATTATGGAAAACAGTATGGCGATTCCTCAAGGATCTAGAACTAGATGTACCATATGACCCAGCCATCCCACTACTGGGTATATACCCAAAGAATTATAATCATGCTGCTATAAAGACACATGCACACGTATGTTTATTGCGGCACTATTCACGATAGCAAAGACTTGGAATCAACCCAAATGTCCATCTGTGACAGACTGGATTAAGAAAATGTGGCACATATACACCATGGAATATTATGCAGCCATAAAAAAGGATGAGTTTGCATCCTTTGTAGGGACATGGATGCAGCTGGAAACCATCATTCTTAGCAAACTATCACAAGAACAGAAAACCAAACACCGCATGTTCTCACTCATAGGTGGGAACTGAACAATGAGATCACTTGGACTCGGGAAGGGGAACATCACACACCGGGGCCTATCATGGGGAGGGGGGAGGGGGGAGGGATTGCATTGGGAGTTATACTTGATATAAATGATGAATTGATGGGTGCTGACGAGTTAATGGGTGCAGCACACCAACATGGCACAAGTATACATATGTAACAAACCTGCACGTTATGCACATGTACCCTAAAACTTAAAGTATAATAAAAAAAAAAAAAAGAAAAAAAGAAAAAAACAAGAAAAAAGAAAACAATTTAAAATCTGAAGATGTATCCCCCTAGTGGAGGATCTAGGTTCTGTTTCCTTCTAAACCAACAAGTTTTTCAAAACTACAGATAATGTAATTTCTGAGAAATATTGCAGAACTTTCTGAGCTATATGCAAAAAAAAAAAAAAGTAACTAAAAATTTCGACAGATCTATTTGGGCTTAAAAGGTAATAGCAGCTCTTGGCTCAGCTAAACTGTTAAAAGTCCTTATTGCTAGAACTCTTTTTCATGCTGAATAAGTGGATGCATTTTCACAGATTCTCAGGTTTCTCTCAATAAAACTGTTTGAGAATCCAAAAACAGAGCTCCTTAGTTGTAGTTCAGAATTAATTGTTCACACTAGATTTGGATTAATTTGCATGAATTTCTTTTTCTTTTGGCCCAGTGTCGCTATTATTTCCAAAAAATAATATTTCCTTATCATGTAAAACACAAAGACAGGTTCAATCAGAAACTTCAATTTTTAGAACAATCACAATTTTCATTGATTTATCTCCCCGGAGCTGAGAAAAACAGTTCAGTGTTTTCCGTCAAGGCAGTAAAGCATGGATTTTGATCGGACATAGAGGGAACAGTTTTGTTTCAAGATCTCATTAAAAGCCACCTGCTGCCTTAATAATGATAGCACAATTAAAATGCTATTTCCAAATTTGGTATTACTTAGACATTGTGGGCAGAAAGAGAAAGCTGATGAAAACTATCTAATTTGAGACTAAGGTAGCAATTTGTAGAAAGGGTGTCTTGATTGTGTTTGACAAATGCAATAGGAAAATACCAAATATATATTTTTGATTTGGAAAGGAAATGAGCCTAGTTACCCAGTCATGAACCTATGCCATGGTATCACCTACAAAATAGCCCTTTACTTCCCCTGTTTTATTCTCCATTTGACAGGAAACTTTCCTTAATTTTTATTTTTATACTAAACCAACTAATGATTTTCTAGAAATGGTTTTTTTTTTCAGAAGAACTGAATTGGCTGTATCCCAAGATAATTATTTCAATAACAAAGGCGTGGAGTTGTGACACAGGAATAAATTAGGAATTAAGTAGGGAATCGTGGAAGAACTTGTCCCAAATGAACAATTGCACTAAAATTTCAATGAAGCCAACATTGCTTTTGTATTGATGTGACAGACCTTATAAATAACACAGAAGCAATAATCAATGGATTGTCAAATCAACTTATGCAATATTTATTAAGTGCAAGGCACTGTTTTAAATGCTGTAAGTGGTACAGAGATTACTCTTTCATCTATCTCGAAGTCTTATTCCTTCCAAGGTGACATCCAAAGCCACCCAACACAACAGCCTCACATCTGTCTGACCTCCTCAGCCTGGTAAGTTGACATCCTGTGCCAGCCATCACACAGCCCTCTCATTTCTTCATGATGTTTGTTCGCTTTTGTTTTTGTGCAGGTCTGCACTTTTTTGGATTCCAGAAAGTTCCCTCCTCCCCCACCTCCTTCCACGCACTATGACTTTCCATTCTTTGGTGACTGAGCACTCCTCGGAGCACTCAAGAGCACTTCTCCCTCTACCTCCTCCTCTGGATAACACCAATATCATCTTCAAGACCTGACTCAGAGGTCATCTTTTCCAGGGACTCCCTCCAGTTTAGAACAAGTGACTCTCCCCTGTACTCCCACAGAAGCCTGCCCATAACCCTCTCATTATGATATTATATTAATAATGACCGCAAATGTTTACTGAGAGCTTATTGTGCGTTAAACACTGCTCTAAGTGATTTACCTAGGTTAATACATTGAATTCTTACAATAAGCACATGAGTTAAAGAACTATTACTTGCATTTTAGAGGAGAGGAAACTAAGAAATAAAGAGGGTAAGTAATTTGCTCAAGGTTGCACAGGTAGCCTGACCCAGAGCCCACTGTTAAATGACCAGGCTCCACAAACACATCCACCTAGGCAGAGCAAACCTCTATGACTATGGGACCCTCCTGCTCATCCTCTCTGTCCATATTGCTATAATCTCCTTTAGGGCAGAGACTGTGTGCAATATATATTTTTATATCAAGCATCTATGGCACAGCGCTAGTTGTAGTATGTGCTTAATAAACATTTCTTGAAGTTTAAGTGAAAACAAAGGCCCCCGACTCAAGCAAAGGGCAAGGTACACCTATATGAAAAATAGAATACTTATAACGTGTTTAACTCTCAGTACAGCTTTTCTTTATCTCCTTTACGACAGTCTCATACATACGTTAACAAGATATGGCCCAAAATACATCCCAGTGAGGCAAGCGCCAAATTGACTAGCTTTTCGTGTCCTGGAAGCTGCACTTGGCTTTGATAATCTACAGTTATTTTTCAGGTAACTGATGTCAAGTGGGAATGTGTTGGAGTAGAGGTGGTCTTAGCCGTTTCAATCACTGTCAGAAGTGAAATTCAGGGCAACTAACAGATATATATCCCTTGTCTTTTACTGGTGCTGAGAAAATTGATCTCTAAAATGCTTTGACTTGAGGTGAAAGTAGCTGTATATCATAAAAGCAGCCTTGCAAATATCCTTTCACCCAAAGTAAGTAACAATTTTCGATGGGCAAATAGGAAAGAAAACTTATCTTTATTTTATGATCTTTGGCTATTGGAGTAGAAAGCAAGCTGGGGGAACCGTTGTATTTCTGTTTGTGATCGCTCGCTCATCTGGATTACTTCTTTATCTTGTACATGTTTTTTATGATTTCATGCATCATCAATTTACTCATCTTCTCCGCTTCCAGGCTTTAATAAGCTCCACAAGAACAGAGATGATGCACAGGGAAGCCCCTGGCATGCAGCAGGTACTTAATGCATACCTAAAAGAAAATTGATGGATCTGACCTATTTCCCTAAATAGGTGTCAGTTACCCAGCCTAAAGAGCAGACCTGGGGGTCCATTTTCCTTTAGATAATAAACAGTATTCCCAACCTCTGAGATGATAGTGAGAGAAGAAATTGGATTAGGAGTGTTGGTAACGAGTCTACAACTTAGAGTAGAATTCACACATTCACATGCCCGTGTTCTGGAACTCATTCTCAACTGAATCTGGTAGATAAAGTAGCATTTGATAAGCACGTTTCAAAAGAAGGCCTTGTGCCAAATTTGAGAATAAGAGGTGGTCCCAGAACCACAGCGAGCTCTGGGGTAGGACACGTGAAGCCCTATCCTCAGGCACAGAATTTAACAGGGTTCCAATAAACTCTCCCTAATCAAGATAAGTACTCATCTAATGCAAAATTTAAAAAAAAATTAATGCAAAAATCAATGATGAGCAATGTACCAACATTTTAAATAAAGACAGGATCAGAAATATGACTGTGCCAAGCCATATTGGAGCCTGAGGCAAAAAGAAAATTCAGTAACACTGATCCTGTCTTTATTTAAAATACCAAAATGTTGCTCATTATGGATATTTTTGCATTAATTTTGATTTTTAAGATGCTACATTGAAAGATGACTTCCTTTGCCTAGGGAGGGTTTTTCTTGCCCCTTACATGCACCAGGATATCGCCGCGGCAGTTTCACCCTCACCCTGGCCTTGCCCACCTCTCACGGCAAAGTCAGACACTGAGAGCAAATGGAGCTTATTAAAATTAAATGATCTTATGGAGGAGTGCTGGGGATGCTGCAGGACCTCAGAGCACCTGGTCCGTCGGGGGGAAATGGCAACCTGGGAGTTACTACAGAGTGAGTTGGGGGTTTAGCCAGGGCAGTCGTGAAACAGCAGCGTGGTGGGTGGAAGGGAATGAATAGAACATGATACGGCAAGGGGCACCATCACAGTGTGCTAAGGGAAGCCCAGGCAGGTGGGATTCATCAGAAGGAAACCTGGCCAGGTAAGGTGGCTCACGCCTGTAATCCCATCACTTTGTGAGGCCGAGGCAAGCGGATCACCTGAGGTCGGGAGTTTGAGACCAGCCTGGCCAACATGGTGAAACCCTGGCTCTACCAAAAATAGAAGAATTAGCTGGGCGTGGTGGCAGCTGCCTGTAGTTCCAGCTACTCGGGAGGCTGAGGTGGAGGTTGCAGTGAGCCAAGATCGCGTCACTACACTCCAGCCTGGGTGACAGACAGAGATTCCATCTCAAAAAAGAAAAAATTAAAAAAAGAAAAAGAAAGAAAGAAACGTGACTAACATGGTGGCTGGGAGTGGGGAGGCTGGGAAAAGAAGGCAGCTTCCGGTGGCCTACCTTGCCCCACGGAGGCTTCAAACATCCTGCTCCCCATTATCTTCTGGTGCCCTGGTTTCTCACTGCCCTTTTGTGGTTTGGCATTCCAGCTGTAGGACAAACCCCAGACCCATCAAGGTTCTGTGTTCCACATTCAGAGAGAGCCAATTCCCATGACAACTAACTCCATGCTAAAGGAGCGTATGTTTGGGCCAGTTACACATTCTCCCTTTCGATTAGGGAATATATTTTCCCAGTGGTTTTCTAGAAACATGCCTTAATCCAGAAATGTGGTTCCAGAAGTGGGAAATTTGCTCAATGTAGGAAACTTGAGGGCAGACGGAGGCTTAGTGTATCCACCAGCAGACACTCAGAGGTCCTATGCAAAGGGCCTGCGGCTGAATCCTGTATTCTAGAGACAGTGGACACCTGAGAGTGAATTATTTTAAACCATCACTGAATGAGGAGTAAGCACTCAACACAATGCCACGGGTGAGATGAGAAGAGAAAAGAGATATGCAGGACAGAACTTTCTCTTCATTTGGGGAGGTGTGAGACACACTAATGGGATGAGACAATTTAAGTGGCAATATTACTGGTATAGATAATGAGGGCTGTAGCATTTGAGGGATGGTTTAAAAAAATCATTGATGATACTCAGTTTATGCTCCTAAAACTCAGAGCAGATTATCAAAAGCCTTTCTCATCTGTTTCCCAAGCCCCATCACTAACCTCGTTTCTTGATGCCCTACATCGCAGCCTTGCATCCATTCCTCAGTCTGCTCAACACTCCCCAGTCCCCATTGGTCAGCCATGGCTTCACTCATGCTCTTCCTTCTGCCCCCTGAGCCCTCTGGGAAGATCTCCAGTCTCCTGCCCTCCAAAGTGACGGAACTCATCCCAGTGCCCTCTAGGGCTCTAGGACATGACCTCAGCATGTTTCTTCCTATCAGGACCATCACACTCATTGATGCTGTGTCTATTTGTTGTTAATATAACTCACCAGTTTCTTACACTTTTCATATATTGAATGCCTGGGATAGCACCAACTGAAACAAAGTATTTTGGTTAAAGTAATTAATAGACATTAGCAAAGAAAATTAAAATGATTGACGTGTTACACTATTAAAAGGATGAAAGGGGTTAAATTCATTGAATGTTTTCAGCTGAAGAAGGCAAGCTAATTTCCTAATAATGATTTTCTGAACAGTAAGTCGGAAAACCTGGACTGGCCTTGAGTCTCTTACAAAACCAGCAAACTCTTCACAAGTAGTGTTACTCTCAGAGCACAAGATAGGTTTGTAGGAGATGTGTCAATATATAGTGTATTACTCAGGGCTCTCTAGAGGGACACGACTAGCAGGATAGATGTATATATGAAGGGCAGTTTATTAAGGAGAATTGACTCACACAGTTACAAGGTGAAGTCCCACAATAGACCATCTGCAAGCTGAGGAGCAAGGAAGCCAGTCAGAATCCCCAAACCTCAAAAGTAGGGAAACCGACAGTGCAGTCTGTGGCTGAAAGCCCGAGGGTCCCTAGCAAACCACTGGTGTAGGTCCATGAATCCAAAAGCTGAAGAACTTGGAGTCAGATGTTCAAGGGCAGCAATCATCTAGCACGGGAGAAAAATGGAGGCAAGAAGACTTAGCCAGTCTAGTCCTTACACATTCCTCTACCTGCTTTTATCCCAGCTCCACTGGCAGCTGATTAGATGGTGCCCACCCAGATTAAGGGTAGGTCTGTCTTTCCCAGTCCACTGACTCAAATGTTAATCTCCTTTGGCAGCACCCTCACAGACACACCCAGCGATGATACTTTGCATCCTTCGATCCAGTCAAGTTGACACTCAATATTAACCATCACCTATAACTTATTTTTTTTTCCCAAGCATCCACCCAAATCATGAGAGAGCTCAAGTTGGAAAACTAGGTTGTCAGGAATGTTATGATATGAACACCAGTCAGGAAACAAACACAAAAAGAGTTAAAAGAATTTTAAAAACACATTTTAAGCTACATCTTTTCTTCCTTCTCCCAAATGTCACAAGCCAAGGGCAAAATGGGAGTCTTTACTTGGAATCTTCAGTCATTTGTCACTGCTTTATTACAATATTAGCATTGTTTAAAACACTGATGTATTTTTTTTTTTTTGTCTGTGAAAATGGATGTGTAAGTGCAGAAAGACCATGCATATGATTAGCATAATAATGGGAAACATGCACAAAGCTCTGGCTCATCTTGACTTCTCTGACCTTCAGCACTTTAGCTGGAGTTAGAAATGGCTCTGAGTGTTTAGCCTTAGTATGCAGAGGTGGGTGGAGATGGCATAATTTCTTGAAATCATTGCCCTCGGAGAGTGACAAGGTGTAAATTTCCAAAATGTTTGAAATTTCCGTCCACTGGCTGAGTTCTGATGTGTTGCAATGCGGAGAGCAAAGCTCTAGTTAAGGATTTATCTCAGGCTCCAAAGCCGCAGGCCAATGAATGCCCAGCGCTGTGAAGGTGAAAGGCACAGTCTCCAAAGCTAAAGAGCTATCCACATCAATTTGCAGCCAGCTAAGTGGCATCAGCGGTGGGAGAGCTATTTACACTCCCTTCTCCGCTGACAATGATGGGTCTGTAACCAGGAGGGAAGCCAGGGGAATTGACAGGGCTGTTCAGAATAGAATGGTCATTTATGGCTAAAGTACCGCCATAACAGTGGGCCCCTCACTCTCATCTGCAGAATACTTGAGGAACTTGCAATAAAATACATGTTCACACCAAACACAGCCCCCTCTAGAGACTTTCTGCAAAATGCCCATTCACATTAAAGCACCTGGTGGCATTTGCTTTGCTGGTCCAGTGGGACAAAGCCAAGGGACCTCCCTAAATGTTGTCCTCCCCCAACAGATGCTGATAGGAAAGGCTCAACCCACCACTGACAACTGGATTCTTATCATCTCACAAGCAACACGAGGGAAGAGGGAGAGAACTGGGAGGAAAATAATTAGACAACATTTATCATGCAATTCGTGAAAGTACTGTATTTTGCAGCAGTGTAAATTATAGTATTGCATTATCAAGATAATAATTTGTTTTTGTGACAAGAAATCACACCATTATGTGTTGCATCTGTATTATTTTTTAAATTAGGCTTTTTAATTACAGAGATAAATTATGTATGTAAGAATCCCACTTTGAAAATTTTATACAACATGTCATCTAAGATCCCATTAACTGTTGGAATCTACTCTTCTCATCTCTAAATGCTCCCTAGTTGTAAGAATTAACTCTTTCCTAGGTGGCCAGGAGCCCTGTGGCACACTCCTGCAGCTTGAATCCACCTCACCTAGGGACAACCCTGTTTGTTCAGTTACAGGAATAAGGACCCCTCTGGGTCTCCCTGCAACTCTGCCATAGGCTCCACCCCAAGTGAAGCTGCTCAGACTTGAAAATGTCTCTGTAGGGTTGCCCTTCTGCATTCATTTTGTATGCCCTGAGAGAAAGCTGCTTTTCTCCCCCAGTTACAATTCCCTGAAGATTTTCAGATGTCACAGAGGTCCAAAAAGTGAAATCAATATGAAGTAAAGGTTACCATCATAGGTGGTTGTCTCAATCTAATAAGTTTCGTGGCAGCATAGACTTGGGAACCCATCATAACTGGGTTCAAGTTCTGGCATGGTAAATAACCTCCCTGGGTCTCAATTTTTCCATCCGCAAAAGAAGCACAATAACAATAATTCACGTAAAAAGTAGGAATTAAATAAAATAATGTCTATAAGGCACCAAGGCAAGTTCTGGTACATAATAAGTATTTGTTACATGAGAGTGGTTATTCACATTCCTTTGTTTCAAAGCAACGATTTGACACTAAGTTCAATCCAAAGTTCATCTTTGGGTTTCTTTAATTTCCAAATGGTCCATATCAGTTTCATAACTGTACTTGATGCTATTGATCAACAGAAAATGAGTTTAATATAGCCACCTTTTTTGAGCCAAGCAAGAGAAAAAGATAATCTGGAAAAGGTGTAAGCTTAGTGGCCAGTGAAGCACCTTGAGCCATTCTGGCGATGATTAATCAGTTGTGGGCACAGATGATGTCAATTCCATCTTCATCTACCATCTTGTCACTGTTTGCCTCTACAGCTTGGGCATCAGTACCTTGCAGTCAGCAAATAGCAGAACAAAGAAGAGATATTTCCAGAAGATGACTCAAGAGGGGAGAGTATGCCTGAAAAGACACATCGTAGATCATCCAACGACATACTTGCCTAATTTTTCACATTGTTTTTGCCAATCCTGCCCTTAAAACCATTTCCTGAACTTTCCAAAATGCAGGCCCACTTTGAGGAATAGGGACAAACCAGATAGGCCTTGAGATCTTACAATTTACTTCTACCCCTGCCACGTATTCTTCTAGTTAATCAAAACATCGGATTTCCTCCTCAGTCCTCTCTTCTCTATGAAACATACTCTCCCCAGATGTGAGATGAGAAAGGAAATTAGTAAAAGGTAAGTTCAAAATTAGTAAAGTTAAGTTCAATTGCATTGCCAGAAATAGGAGCAGGGTGGGGAGGGGATAAGACAGCACAGGGGGGAAAAAATAATCAAAGTAAAACATACATTTTCAAACATAAAGAGCTGCTTTGGGTCTGAGGATGTATGTATAAAAGAGGGACTTAGATCACAAGAATTGGCATTCAAACAAATAAAAATGTAATTACATGAAGAAGAGAACAGGCAGAATGTACAAAAATTCTCATACTTGGTTTTCAAACAAGAACAAAACCTGAAATAGTAATTTTCAATGAAGAATGGGAAGAGAATGATCTTTGTTTTGCTTCTCATGTTGGAGGTTCATTACTACGGGGGAAGGTAGATTGCCTCATCCTTAAGAAGCAGAATTATTTCAGTATAAGAATCAGACTTAAAATGGAACTGATGTACCCACAGAAAAGCCTTGAAATGTAGGTCAGCCTTAACCACAGATTACAAAACGGAGAGGAAAATATGCTGAAGGAAATGAGAAAATGAGGTTGACTAAGTTATGCCTGAGGAACCCCCTTCCCCATTTCCAAGAGGATTGCTAAATTCTCCAAGCTCTAAGAAGTGAGTTTACAATTTAACAGGTTTGTTCTTATAGGTTCAAGGACGCAAACAGGACAAAGACATTAAAATATAATCTGTATCACTACAAATGATGAGATAAAGATTCAACCAACAATCATGGTACAGACCTGAAAACTTTTTACTTTATTTATTTTTGAGACAGAATCTCACTCTGTTGCCCAGGCCAAAGTGCAGTGGTGCAATCTCAGCTCACTGCAACCTCTGCCTCCCAGGTTCAAGTGATTATCTTGCCTCAGCCACCAAGTAGCTGGGATTACAGGCACCCACTACCATGCCCAGCAAATTTTTGTATTTTCAGTAGGGCCAGGGTTTCGCCATGTTGGCCACACTGGTCTCAAACTCCTGACCTCAAGTGATCCACCAGCCTCAGTCTCCCAAAGTGCTGGGATTACAGGCATGAGCCACCATGCCCAGTCTGGAACTATAAACTTCTATGGTTCTATATATTTCTGACTTTTTGCTCACCCACCTCTTCTGACGTTTTGCAGCCCACAGGTCAAATTCTGCCACCTGTTTTTGCACTCCCTGCAAGCGAAGGATGGCTTTTATATTTTTAAGTGGTTGGAAAAAGATCAAAACAAGGTAATATTTTGTGACTCAGGAAACCGATATAGAATCATATTTCAGTGAGCACAGATTTAGTTTTATTGGACTCAGCCACACCCATTTACTATGGTCTGTGATTCTTTGTGCACCACAAGAGAAGAATTAAGTAGGTGCGTCTAAGACCACACAGCTCTTAAAGCCTAAAATATTAATATTTACTATTGTGCCCTTTATAGAAAGTTTGACAACCTGTGACTCAGAAAAAAAGCACAGGCTTCAGAATCAGAACATCAGATTCCAATTCTGGCTCCATCACTACCATAACGTTGTCGGATTTTGATAAGTTAACTTCTCTGAGCCTCGGTTTTCTGATCTGCAAACTGAGGTTCACACCTGTTTTGTAGGCTTGCTGCATTTATGAGACATAAGGCATTCAGCTCTGGCTCTGTTCCACAGAAGGTGCTCATGAACGGCATTCGTCACTTCTTCCTTTCTTCCTCTCTTTCTCTATGTGACTTTCTTTCTCCCACTCCCAAAGTTAAGCATTCCTTAAATCTATTCTTTAAACCTCTACCTTGATACTCTGCTCTAGACTTTCTCCCTCGGGCTTCTCATCATTCCTCTTGTCTGTAACTCTGCATTGAGGCAGGCGATTCCCATATCTGCCGCTCCAGTTCTACTTCTCCTCTAAGTTCTTTATGGAATGTTTTCCCTGCTCTGGGATATCTCCACTTGGACATCTCATGAGCACCCCAATTTCAACTTCTAACAAAACAAATAAACATATCTTCTACCCCATGAATTAAACATACATAAAATAAGATCAACATAATATAAACGCAAGATTCTGTCCTGCTGTCGTCACCATTGACTATCACCAAATTCTAATAGTCACTGAGATGCAAGAATATTGAAGGCATGTTTCACTCCCCACCTTCCCAGCTCTACTTTTTTGGTTCCTAACTGAACTGGCCCCTTCTGTCCATCACAGCATTCCTGGATTAAGCTGCCCAAAACACAGCTGCAATCATGCCATTCTCCTATTTGAAAACTTTCTAGAGCTCTCCATTAAGTACAAATCCTGTAGGCATGTATGGAAGGCACTCAGCAATGTCTCCTGCCCTACTTTTTCATACTCATCTCCTTCTACTTTCTTTCATATGCTCCCTGCTCCCCACCAATTTGACTATTCGCTTTTCCCAGACATGTCTTCTCCCTTCCCCAATGCCTTTTCCTTGCCTAACCTACCCCATCCGCCAGGAATGCCGTTTATTGCAACATGACCCAAACCCACCTGTGCTTCAAGATTCTGACTAAATGCCACCACTTCGGTGAAATTTCCCTGATTATTTGGAGTTATAAGCAATCTTCCCCTCCTTGGAAATGTCATGATAACTGATTTGCTGCTCTCTTATGGCATGAGAGACCGTCTTTCTTGGATTATGAGAAAACCCTGTGTCTGCATGACTATGTGTAGTCAGGAGCAATATGTGACAGCACGTCAGAGTGACTTCAACCTCATTCCTGCCACTCCCCAGCTATACAATCCTCAGCAAGTTATTTTACCTTCCTCACCTCAGTTTTCATACCTGTAAAATGGATATAGTCATGCCTAGCACATAACTTACTGGGATAATTAAATAAGAAAAGGTATATAAGGCATCTGGCACAGAATCTGCCGTAGAAAAATAGAATTTTTATTCTACCTTCCTTAAAAGGTAGTCTGTCTTCACTGAGTAGAGAATCAAGCAACTGATGTATTTTGCATGAAGGAATCTTCCCTGAAAATGGCCTTAAAGTAGGTAGTCAAAAAACATTTGTTCTAATAAACTGAAATAATGATGAGGTTTTAATCAAATGCCAGATGGTATTTATGTGAACTCTGGAGTATAGGTTGAAAATAAAATTGAATAACTATGAATATATAACATTGAAAATCACTTAGAATAAAGGCAAGGATATTAATTCTTTCTGATTTCTTGAGCTTACTAATTAACAAAAGAAGATACTAGAGAGTGAATTAATGAAATACAATATGACCTTGGCAAAAAATAATTCATTATTAAATTGATTAAAACAGTTCTTCATTGATAGGACTCAGAAAAGAGTCCAAAGTAAATTGCTGCACTTCCAATGATCATGGTGCTCTTTAAAGATCAGTGTATTTATTTGATCCAGTGAGGAACTGGGATGGATACTGTCAGGTACAAGTGTCCTTCGCCTTTCAGCCTGAAGGGTTTTTTCTTTTTTTTTTTTTTTTTTTTTTTTTGAGACGGAGTCTGGCTCTGTCGCCCAGGCTGGAGTGCAGTGGCCGGATCTCAGCTCACTGTAAGCTCCCCCTCCCGGGTTCACGCCATTCTCCTGCCTCAGCCTCCCGAGTAGCTGGGACTACAGGCGCCTGCCTCGTCGCCCGGCTAGTTTTTTGTATTCTTTAGTAGAGACGGGGTTTCACCGTATTAGCCAGGGTGGTCTCGATCTCCAGACCTTGTGATCCGCCCGTCTCGGCCTCCCAAAGTGCTGGGATTACAGGCTTGAGCCACCGCGCCCGGCCGGGTTTTTTCATAAAATACTGGGGTCACAGCTGGTGTGTTTTCTTGAGTTCGTTCTACTCCTTGGCTTAAGAAAGTGAGGCTGATTCGAGAACTTGACACAGACTTACGAAGAAACATTATTTTCTACATTAAAAAGACAGAAGGTGATCTATTTACTTAGGGTTATAGAAGAGCTTCTCATCCAGCATTAGCCTGAAGGGCTGTCTAAAGACAGATACATTGGGTACTCAAAGGGCAAAAAATATAATCCAGAGTTCTGAGTATACACTGAGCTGTGCGACAGTACCTTTCTTGCAGTATACCTTGTAAATTAAAATTTCACACATCCAGGTTAGATTTTTCTGAGATTTAGGTTTACATCGAAATTTGTCATAGTTCAGGTCTTTATTTGCCAACTGATATTCTGCTGCCAACTTATTGTGGATTAGTAAAGTCTAAGGAGGCTGAAGACAGTGTCATTACTACTTTTAGAGAAATCTCAGATGGAATGAACTCCCAAGGGCATTTGTGGTTGCATTTTTAACCTTCAATAATTGTTTAATGTCTAACTGTTAAAAATAAATCAATGTCTTTCAGTTTAGGAATGGAGAAAAAGGGATGCCTTCTGCTCGTTTCCTAAGGAGAAGAGATGCTTTGCGAATAGGAAGCCTAGAAGTCAGGACACCTGGACTCTAGAGCCAACTCTCAGGCAGATGAATCAAATGACTCCAGGTTAGTTCCTGTTAAGTGCCTTGGAGACCGTTTGGATTGTGTGGGAGAAATGGCATTATTTTCTGAAATATTGAAACGCAAAAGTGGATGTAATCAAGGGAAAAACAAAATGAAACAAGAATAACTGATCCTTTATGTCTTCTGGGAGGATTCACTAGTTCATTGTACTGAGGAGTCTACCGATACAGAAAACAAAGTCTATGAGATTTGGAATGATGAGAACAAGTGAGGTTAGTAAGGTTAGTAAGGATACACTAAGCCTGGATCCATGCTGAGTGTTTTATATGTAATTTTCAAAGCCGGTAAGGTAGCCCCATTTTACAGATGGAGAAAAGAGACTCCGAGGATTACTTCCTCAAGGTCACAGAGCTTCTCAGAGGCAAAGCATAGATTCAGATCTAGATGTAATGGTCATACAATATTACCTCCTTTGTAGCTGAACATGTAACATTTAATAAACACTGTTAGGGACAAACAGCCCCAAAAACCTTCTTGGTACTACAGACAACCCCCCCAAACATCTCCGTGCCACCCCTCCCCTTCCCCCAAGTCTTTTTACATTTCTAAGCCCTTATCTGGGTGCCACGGTGGAGCCAGCAGACTTCACTTATCAGACCTTGCTGCCATGAGTAAACCCCAATTACAAACCATCCCAAACCACACAGCAGGAGGTCGTAGGAAGCATAAACAAACTTTCCCTACACCCCCCACACCAGAAACGTCACAAGGTAATATGTGGCAGAATTAACCAGCAAACAACCCCAAGGTCTCTCTCCCCCATATAAATCCCTCATTTTGTAAGCTCAGTGCTGCCTCCTCTGTCTGTAGTGAAGCAGCCAGCAGGTTCAATAAACTTACTTGCCTGACTTTGAGTCTATTTTTCCTTTCTCTCAACTGACCTTACAAACACCAAGTTTTTATTTAATTATAAAATAGAAAGCTTTCCTTTCCAATTGCCAAAGCTTTCGTTTCTAATTGCCAAAGCTGTCCCCATGCTAGGATTTTACTAGGTGAAAGGTAACTGTGGTAAGAGAGAAAGTAGTTTATATCTGAAGTTCTTTCCTGAGACATACAGTCCCAGATGTGGAGAATTGTTAGCAGGTAAAGGAACAAAACATATTTTGGAGATTCAGCTTGTTTTTGTATAACTGAAGACATAATTTATTCAGTTGTATCAAAGCATAAAATAGTGATAGTAGAGCCAACTCTAGTATCAAAATCATACTCAACTCAAAGAAAAAAAGAAAATGCAAGTTAGAGTAGTTTGAAGTGATTTAACCCAAGTATCACGGTGCTTAACAAACTCTGAAAGTCATCATGCACAGGACTTTCATCTTCACCATGCATCCTTGTGTCTAAAAATACTTGCTGATGGTTCTTAGGACTATTGAAGATGCCTCCTGAAAAAATACTAAGAATGTGTCTTACAAATTCACTTGTCTTAATCAATGCTTACTCCATCAATACATGTGACTCCTGTTTATCAAAAATGGCTGTCTGAGGGTATAGATTCTGTCCTTTTTCCTGTTAGAGGTTCTAAAATTATGAACACTTTTTTCTTCTGTATTTAAAAAGCAGACAAGCAAATGTTTTAAATGCAGCTAAAGTGATCTCCCTTTCCACATTCTATGCAGATAACAATACCTTCATAATTAAAGTACTATTATTACTATTTAATTGTCTGTTTCATTGTTTAATGAATAGGAACTAGTTAATTATGGTGATGGGGAAAGACAAAGGACAGTTTTCCAATGGGGGATGCAAAGCTCTAGTTTTTACAACGTGGGCTGCAAATTGCTTTATTTCTACTTCTGAACATCAGAACCCAGATTCACACATCCTTGTCAAATTATAAATCTCTTTCAACGTGATTTGAAAATGTGTTTAAGGAAGACTTTTTTTTTCTAATTTTGCATATTTAAATGATAGCAAATTTATTTCTTGATAGGTTAGAACTGGCTATGCTGGATTCATTCATCATACAATTCTGAGAGTGAAAAAGCCAGAGCATCTTTTTAACAACTCCCCTGCAAGGGCAGTTTTCAGGCACGTGAGGTCAAGAACTCACAAAATACACTGAAATAATAAGACCGATCTAACAATGATAAAACTCATCTTGGCCAGCTGTCTGCACTGAGGCTTAAACCTCACTGTTGCTAGACAGAATCTGGACCTTGATGCAGCATTCTCATTGTTGCTTCAGGCCACCAATGGCAGAGTTATACTCACGTATTTCCATGTCTGTGGGTACCATGTTGAAAGACACTTTCATGTTTGCACAGTGCTTCACAGTTTTAAAAACCACTTTTCTGACTATCATTTTATTTGATCATTGTAGCCCATGAAGCATGCAGGTCAGATATTATGTCCATGTTCCAAATTAGGGAACACGGCCAAAGAGGTTGAATGACCTGTCTTGATCTTGTGGCTAATAAGTAGTACAGATATCTCTTCAGACCTTCTAGAAAGATGGGTAATTACGTAAAGGAGTTATCAACATGACATTGATGATTGATGTCAATGTTTTGCCAGAGCAACAGAGCAGGGAACAATAGATAATAGAGTGCCTGCCTACTTCATGAGCCTAATCATCATCATGCAGAAAGATGTTGGGAGTCACTCTAAATAGTGATATACAAAACTTTGCTAAAATTTAGAAACATATCTCAATGCAAAATTGTTCTCTGATGGAGATTCAATCAGAAATAAATGTATCTGAGATGAATTTATTATCTAACAAGGTTTGTGTTCGGACATACGAGGCTACTTCTGGTTAGGAGATAGGGAGTCTAGGTAACACGTCTGAGGACATTAGGGGAAAATATTAATTTTATTATGCAGTAGAAAATAAATCCTGTAGGGTAAAATTATGTTTCTCTTTTGTTTTCCTCAGTGGCACACTAGAAATGTCACCAATATATACACACACTGAAAGCTGCCACCCTCCTTCTATCAAGGCTGCCACCACTGCAGACTTAGCTTTTCCTGTTCCTACATGCAGGCTGGAACTAACATACGTCATACTCGACAGATGTATCATAATCTCCTACATGAGTAAATGCCAAAAAAGGAGGGGAGAGGGTTGGAAAAAATCCAATACTGTAACATGTACTTATTAAGCTGGAGTTTCTTTAATGAGAAAGTCTTGCACATTGTCAATGTCACTAATACAAATTTCTTTATTTAGCAGCTGCATCATAGAGAAAATATGTGAAATTTTTGGTCTCTAATATTGATCTCCACAGATTTTTCATCTGACATTTTCTTTGGCGCAATACATATTTGTGCGTAATATTGATTTTAATATGTTTCTTTGCTGCTAAAAAGTTTGGTATTGTGTTTGTATGTGTAATAGTAAGTATTAAACTAGAGGTTTCATATTGATTGTTCTCCACTCCTGCCAAATACTATGTGTAGAAAATATATTTCTATCCATTTTTGTTCTCTCTGCACTGATTCCATCCTTTCAAACAGTAAGAATTCAGAGGTGATATTTCCAGGATGGCTTTCTTTAGCAATCTGAGGATTAAAATATGGTAATAGTGACTTATTGACCAATCTTAATCCTGCATGAAAATCAATTCTAGTGGCATTATTATAACTTTTATTATACGGTACAGCTTATTGTGTCCTACAAACAATTTAGGCAAATAAACTAAGTTAACACCACAGAAGTATGGTAGGCTTATGGAGATGTTAGGGCATTATTTGATATTTGTTTAATGACACTATTATGTATCTAAAATATGTGTTCCCTAAAAGTTGATGTTTCTGATTCTAACCATACCTGTAGCACAGTCAGATCACCCACTGCCAAGTATGTTCATCTCTGCTGCCCAAAGCATAGGTATATTGACTCTGTCAACTCAAAGTTTAGGAGCAAAGTAGGTATCATTTGTCTGTATTCCCTTAACTATTTTAAAAGTGTTAGGAATCAGTTTGGGGATAAGTGGCCTTTAATAGGTAGCAACCTATTTGAAATCTATGGGAGGCACAGTGACAAGTAAATTTAGAGAACAGATGTATTTGCAGGTATGGAGCAGACTATCAGCGGGGAGCCAAGCTCCCATCAAAAGGAGGAGACAAGGAAAATAGGCAACATCAGGGAGAATCAACAGCAAGCCTCCATATGGACAAGAACCACACTGAGAGAAATGAGAAGTACCAGGCCATCAATGAGCAAAATCAGGGACACAGGCATGAGAAGAAAAAGAAAAGGACATTTTCGTTTGCTAAAATCAGGAAGCAAAGCAGCATGATATGAGAGAGCTGTTGATGCTATGCCAGTAGAGTACTGTTTAGAGCTCCATATACGCTTAGGACATATATGGGTCCCCTAGTCTTAGGGACAGGATAGATCCTTGAATTTGCCAAAGTGTAGAACATGCAGTTGAGAGTTCAGTGATATCACAACACTGTAGGAATAGAAAGGAAAACAAGTTCCTGGCAAGGTTGGTGCCTGGTTTTATGAAGGTCCTTTCTCTTTTCTTTTAATGATTTTGTGTTAAAAGAAAAGCATGGGTTCACCTGCTGGAATCCAAGGCACGATGACTGAGTTATGTGCTGCCCAGAAGACCTTATTGTTCTGAAAAGGGTGAAGTCAGATAGAGTTAGTAGATTAGGGCTGGAACAGGGAAGAAGCAGAGACAGCCTGCAAGAAGAAAGATCAAATTAGCAAGACAAGCATATTGTATTAGTCCATTTTCATGCTGCTGATAAAGACATATCCAAGTCTGGGGAAAAAAAGAGGTTTTAATGGACTCATAGTTCCACATGGCTGTGGAGTTCTCACAATTATGGCGGAAGGCAAGGAGGAGCAAGTCATGTCTTACATGGATAGCAGTCAGCAAAGAGAGAGCTTATAAAACCATCAGATCTCATAAGACTTATCCACTATCACAAGAACAGCATGGGAAAATCCAGCCCCCATGATTCAATTACCTCCCACTGGGTAGCTCCCACAACATGTGGGAATTCAAGATGAGATTTGGGTGGGGACACAACCAAACAGTATCACCTATGAACCATGCAAAGTAATGTAAGTATTAATGTAGATGCTCACAGAGTGATCCTAGGTTTGGCAGAGATGGACTACCAATGAATCAGCAAACTCTTCCTAAATGCCTGAATTATCTGGAATAGTGTATAAAATGATGAAGTATATACAATTACAGAGACATGATCATTGACTATCAGACATTATTGATTAGCTATAAAGAAAGAATATGCATATATATATATACACACACACGCAGCTACTATATGGTATGTATTAATCCAGTAGTGCTGGAGGAATGCATTATTAATGATATGAGCAAGAAGTAGTATAAGCATTGGAAGAAGAGAGAGTATGCTAACAATTTGGGATGATGAAGGAGATTTCCTAGAACTATGAGGAAAGTAGCCCTAAACATTTCACTAGATTATTTTCTACAATATTCTGATGTGCTCTCTTAGGGTACAGTTTGATGTTGAGAGTGGAAAGAAAGAAGAAGAAAAGAAGACAGAGCTTGAAAATTTCTGGATAATGTTACAACAACTGTTGTGGTAAAAAAAATAAAATAAAATCCCCATGGTTTTGGCAAATGAGTTGAATATGACGTAGCTAAGGTGTTGATATGGACCTAACAATCCGTCTTTTAATCCTCTTCATCTCCAAGTTGGTCCATTGACCTCCCATTAGCCAGCTTTCTCTGGCTAATGATATTTTTAAAATCTAGAGCCAAAAAAATAGTTAAAAATAATCCAGGGCTAGAAATGCCCCAGAGACCTTGCAAGAACAAATACAAAACCTCTTAGAGGGAATGCATCTGCAAGGCAAGCCTCAAGTAATTCCCATGAATAAAGGTCTAATTAAAAAGGTTTATTTAAAAACAAACAAACAAAAAAGTCATATAATACACATGAATGACAACGGCACATAAGCAAGAACCAGGAGAAATAACAGAAGAATCAAACCTGAAAAGATATTAGATAGTGGACTTAACAGACACAGAACAAAAAAACACATACATAATGTTTTAAGAAGTATAAGATATGAGTGTTATGGCTCTTTTATAATTTGTCTAGCAGGTTTTCCACTTTTCACCAGAAACTGCCTGTCTCTGCTCTACACACAAAGAAATATAAGATATAATTTAAAACATAACAAAGAAGAGATTATCCATTTCAAACCAGTGAGTTTGAAAAATAACTTAATAAAATGTTTAGAAGTAAAAAAGATACATAAATGATAACATAGCAAAATGGAAACATTATAATATAAATGAAAATAAAACATAAAAATATAATAATACAATGAAATGTATAATTTATGTTATATGAATATAAAAAATGAAATTAAAACATTAAACTATGTTAGATTTTGCTGAAGAGATACTTAGTGAACTGGAAGACAGAGCTGAAGGAATTACCGAGTATATAGCAGCCTAGAGAAATAATTAAAATGGAAAATGAAAAAGAAAGGTTAAAAGTCATAGAGCAAAGAATGAGAGGGACTAAAACATGCTTACTCAGAATTACAGAAAAAGAACAAAGAAATGAAGGAAAGGCAATATTTTAAAAATAGCTAAGAATTTTCTGTAATTGGTGAGAGAAATAACATGTATTATTCGTTAAGCACAATAGAAACCAAGTAGGATAAATAAAAGACAAACCCAACCTGGTCACGTCATAGTAAAATGGAAGAAAAAACACAAAGAGGCCGGGCGCGGTGGCTCAAGCCTGTAATCCCAGCACTTTGGGAGGCCGAGACGGGCGGATCACGAGGTCAGGAGATCGAGACCATCCTGGCTAACACGGTGAAACCCCGTCTCTACTAAAAATACAAAAAACTAGCCGGGCGAGGTGGCGGGAGCCTGTGGTCCCAGCTACTCGGGAGGCTGAGGCAGGAGAATGGCGTGAACCCGGGAGGCGGAGCTTGCAGTGAGCTGAGATCCGGCCACTGCACTCCAGACCGGGCAACAGAGCAAGACTCCGTCTCAAAAAAAAAAAAAAAAAAAAAACACAAAGAAAAGATCTTAAGAGTAGTCAAAGAGAAAAACAGATCCCATGTAAGATTATGACAGTTATCCCATTTTTAAACAGAAATCAAGAAAGCCATAAACGAATAGAATAATATTTTTAAAGTGTGTGAGAAAAAATAAAAACTGTCAACTTAAGATTGTAAAATTACCCCTAAAGACCCAGATGGAAATAAAAATAATTTTAGATGACAAAATAAAAATGTGTTCACTCTCAGAACTTCTAAAGGAAGAACTTCTAAAGGAAAATGTTTCCAGAAGAAAGGGATGATACACACACACAAAAATGATGAGCAAATAGATTTGTAAACATGTATGTAAATTTAAATATCGATTCAGCCTAATTTGTAGAGTTATTCAAAACAATATGCAGTTCTCTACTGAACAAGTATCCTTTTATTATCCTATATTAATAGTGAGGTGGGAGAAAAAGCATTTTGAGCTCCATTTATTGCTCTGGAGATTGGTAAAACTATCCTGATTAACTTTAGATTTTGGTAGGCTGGGTATGGATTATAAAATTCCAACAATGTTTTGTTTTGTTGTCTAAACTTCTTTTTATTTCCATCTTGGTCTTTAGAGGGAGTTTTACAATCTAAATTAACAGTTTTTTCTCTCAGACTTTAAAAATATGACTAACCATAAAATAGTAGAAATTGAAATAAGTGAAGAGTAATAATATGATTGATTACATGAAGCCGATTAATCACAAAAAGTGAAGAAGGAGAGAAAAGAAAGTAAATGGCAGTTGTAAAACACAAAATAAAATCCTGGAAGTGAATGTAAATACAGTTCTAATAACCGATATAAAGGGACATTGATTGTTAGACTCAAAAAGGTAGAGAACTATATAGAGATACAAACACAGACATAGACATAGATCTCTAGTTCTATCCCATTATAAGGTGCACACTTGAAACATTAAGACACAGCAAAGGCAAAGGTATAAAGATGGAAAATTTTGCACCAGGTAAATACTAACAAAAGAAACATGTTTATAATGTAATATTAAAAACAGACTTCAAAGAGGAAAGTATTACTAGAGATATAGAAAGATGAAGACTTATTCACCGAAGATGTATAACACTCAGACAAGATTGTAAGTTTTACAAACATTAACTATTTCAATCCTCTTAAAACTTGATGAAATACATTTTATTTCCATTTCACAGATGAGGACATAGAAACACAGAGGTTTAAGTAAAAGTTGAATTCATCAAAGATATAATCATTTTAAATTTGTAGAAGCCTAGTAGAAGAGTTTCAAATTATATAAAGCAGAAATTAACACAATTCGGAGAAACAGAAAAAGTCATCATCACTGTGAGTTTTTTGTTTGTTTGTTTGTTTGTTTTTGAGACGAAGTCTCACTCTTGTGCCCCAGGTTGGAGTGCCGTGGCACGATCTTGGCTCACTGCAACTGCTGTCTCCTGGGTTCAAGTGATTCTCCTGCCTCAGCCTCCCGAGTAGCTGGAATTACAGGCACCCACCACCACGCCCAGCTAATTTTTGTATTTTTGTTAGAGACAGGGTTTTACCATGTTGGCCAGGCTGGTCTCGAACTCCTGACCTCAGATGATCCACCAGCCTCAGCCTCCCAAAGTGCTGGGATTACAGGTGTGAGCCACCGCGCCTGGCCCAGTGTGAGATTTTAATATACATCTCTCATTGTCATTAAGTTGAAACAAATATAAAAGATTTGAATGATATAAAAAACAAACTTGATGTAAAGAATATATGACAAACAGTATACTTAAACAAATGGAGAATACACATTCTTTTCAGGCATACTTTAGCCATTTACATCAACTGATCATAAAGTAAGTCTCCACAGATTTTAAGAAATTCATATTATTCAGATCATGTTTTCTGTTCACGATGCAATTAGATTTGAAATGAACAAAGCAGATAACTAAAAACAGGAATAAAATATGTCTGTAAATGTATATATGTATACTGTATAAATATATAAATGCAAGTATATAAATATACATGTGTTTATAGACACACATACAAATAACTCATGTGTTTAAACAATTCGGATGCACATTTAAAAACACTGAAATCTGAATTACAATGAAAATACTATATAGCAAAGTTTGTGAGATGAATTTGTCCATTAAAAGACATGCACAAGAGTTTATAACCAGCTTTATTCATGATAGACAAATAATCCTGGGTAGAACCAAATGTCCACTAACATTAGAATGGATAAATTACGGTATACTGTGGTATACTGATAGCAGTAAAAATGAATGAATCTCTTACACACACAATAAGGATACATATCACAAATATTGTTTGGGGCTAAAAAGACAGATACAAGAGACTATATACTGTATGATTATATTAAAAAGTAAAGAAAAAGCAAGAACTTATCTATGGTGATAGAAGTCAGTATAAGGGTTCTCTCAGAGTAGAATGTTATTGACTGGATTCGGATATGGAGGAGATTTCTGGGTGCTTGAAATGTTTCATACCTTGATCTGGGTACATTCAACTATAAACAGAGTATCCTTCATATATGATGATATAGTGTATAGTCTTTTGTATCCGTCTTTTTAACCCCATACAATGTTTGTCATATTTTTTTTTTTTTTATTATACTTTAAGTTCTAGGGTACATGTGCATGACGTTTATATCATGTATAACTCCCCAATGCAATCCCTCCCTCCTCCCCCTCCCCATGATAGGCCCCAGTGTGTGATGTTCCCCTTCCCGAGTCCAAGTGATCTCATTGTTCAGTTCCCACCTATGAGTGAGAACATGCGGTGTTTGGTTTTCTCTTCTTGTGATAGTTTGCTAAGAATGATGGTTTCCAGCTGCATCCATGTCCCTACAAAGGACGCAAACTCATCCTTTTTGATGGCTGCATAGTATTCCATGGTGTATATGTGCCACATTTTCTTAATCCAGTCTGTCACAGATGGACATTTGGGTTGATTCCAAGTCTTTGCTATTGTGAATAGTGCCGCAATAAACATACGTGTGCATGTGTCTTTGTAGTAGAGTAATTTATAATCTTTGGGTATATACCCAGTAGTGGGATGGCTGGGTCATATGTTACATCTAGTTCTAGATCCTTGAGGAATCGCCATACTGTTTTCCATAATGGTTGAACTAGTTTACAATCCCACCAACAGTGTAAAAGTGTTCCTATTTCTCCACATCCTCTCCAACACCTGTTGTTTCCTGACTTCTTAATGATTGCCATTCTAACTGGTGTGAGATGGTATCTCATTGTGGTTTTGATTTGCATTTCTCTGATGGCCAGTGATGATGAGCATTTTTTCATGTGTCTGTTGGCTGTATGGATGTCTTCTTTTGAGAAATGTCTGTTCATATCCTTTCCCCACTTTTTGATGGGGTTGTTTGTTTTTTCTTGTATATTTGTTTGAGTTCTTGGTAGATTCTGGATATTAGCCCTTTGTCAGATGAGTAGGTTGCAAAAATTTTTTCCCATTCTGTAGGTTGCCTGTTCACTCTGATGGTAGTTTCTTTAGCTGTGCAAAAGCTCTTTAGTTTAATTAGATCCCATGTGTCAATTTTTGCTTTTGCTGCCGTTGCTTTTGGTGTTTTAGACATGAAGTCCTTGCCCATGCCTATGTCCTGAATGGTACTACCTAGATTTTCTTCTAGGGTTTTTATGGTATTAGGTCTAACATTTAAGTCTCTAATCCATCTTGAATTAATCTTCGTATAAGGGGTAAGGAAAGGATCCAGTTTCAGCTTTCTACTTATGGCTAGCCAATTTTCCCAGCACCATTTATTAAATAGGGAATCCTTTCCCCATTTCTTGTTTCTCTCAGGTTTGTCAAAGATCAGATGGCTGTAGATATGTGGTATTATTTCTGAGGACTCTGTTCTGTTCCATTGGTCTATATCTCTGTTTTGGTACCAGTACCATGCTGTTTTGGTTACTGTAGCCTTGTAGTATAGTTTGAAGTCAGGTAGCGTGACGCCTCCAGCTTTGTCCTTTTGACTTAGGATTGTCTTGGCAATGCGGGCTCTTTTTTGGTTCCATATGAACTTTAAAGCCGTTTTTTCCAATTCTGTGAAGAAAGTCATTGGTAGCTTGATGGGGATGGCATTGAATCTATAAATCACCTTGGGCAGTATGGCCATTTTCACGATATTGATTCTTCCTATCCATGAGCATGGTATGTTCTTCCATTTGTTTGTGTCCTCTTTGATTTCACTGAGCAGTGGTTTGTAGTTCTCCTTGAAGAGGTCCTTTACATCCCTTGTAAGCTGGATTCCTAGGTATTTGATTCTCTTTGAAGCAATTGTGAATGGAAGTTCATTCCTGATTTGGCTCTCTGCTTGTCTGTTACTGGTGTATAAGAATGCTTGTGATTTTTGCACATTAATTTTGTATCCTGAGACTTTGCTGAAGTTGCTTATCAGCTTAAGGAGATTTTGGGCTGAGACACTGGGGTTTTCTAAATATACAATCATGTCATCTGCAAACAGGGACAATTTGACTTCTTCTTTTCCTAACTGGATACCCTTGATTTCTTTCTCTTGCCTGATTGCCCTAGCCAGAACTTCCAACACTATGTTGACTAGGAGTGGTGAGAGAGGGCATCCCTGTCTTGTGCCAGTTTTCAAAGGGAATTTTTCCAGTTTTTGCCCATTCAGTATGATATTGGCTGTGGGTTTGTCATAAATAGCTCTTATTATTTTGAGGTACGTTCCATCAATACCAAATTATTGAGCGTTTTTAGCATAAAGGGCTGTTGAATTTTGTCAAAAGCCTTTTCTGCATCTATTGAGATAATCATGTGGTTCTTGTCTTTGGTTCTGTTTATATGCTGGATTACGTTTATTGATTTGCGAATGTTGAACCAGCCTTGCATCCCAGGGATGAAGCCCACTTGATCATGGTGGATAAGCTTTTTGATGTGCTGCTGAATCCGGTTTGCCAGTATTTTATTGAGGATTTTTGCATCGATGTTCATCAGGGATATTGGTCTAAAATTCTCTCTTTTTGTTGTGTCTCTGCCAGGCTTTGGTATCAGGATGATGTTGGCCTCATAAAAAGAGTTAGGGAAGATTCCCTCTTTTTCTATTGATTGAAATAGTTTCAGAAGGAATGGTACCAGCTCCTCCTTGTACCTCTGGTAGAATTCAGCTGTGAATCCATCTGGTCCTGGACTTTTTTTGGTGGGTAGGCTATTAATTGTTGCCTCAATTTCAGAGCTTGCTATTGGTCTATTCAGGGATTCAACTTCTTCCTGGTTTAGTCTTGGGAGAGTGTAAGTGTCCAGGAAATTATCCATTTCTTCTAGATTTTCTAGTTGATTTGCGTAGAGGCATTTATAGTATTCTCTGATGGTTGTTTGTATTTCTGTGGGGTCGGTGGTGATATCCCCTTTATCATTTTTTATTGCGTCTATTTGATTCCTCTCTCTTTTCTTCTTTATTAGTCTAGCTAGCGGTCTGTCAATTTTGTTGATCTTTTCAAAAAACCAACTCCTGGATTCATTGATTTTTTGGAGGGTTTTTTGTGTCTCTATCTCCTTCAGTTCTGCTCTGATCTTAGTTATTTCTTGCCTTCTGCTAGCTTTTGAATGTGTTTGCTCTTGCCTCTCTAGTTCTTTTAATTGTGATGTTAGAGTGTCAATTTTAGATCTCTCCTGCTTTCTCTTGTGGGCATTTAGTGCTATAAATTCCCTCTACACACTGCTTTCAATGTGTCCCAGAGATTCTGGTATGTTGTATCTTTGTTCTCATTGGTTTCAAAGAACATCTTTATTTCTGCTTTCATTTCGTTATGTACCCAGTAGTCATTCAGGAGCAGGTTGTTCAGTTTCCATGTAGTTGAGCGGTTTTGATTGAGTTTCTTAGTCCTGAGTTCTAGTTTGATTGCACTGTGGTCTGAGAGACAGTTTGTTATAATTTCTGTTCTTGTACATTTGCTGAGGAGTGCTTTACTTCCAATTATGTGGTCAATTTTGGAATAAGTGCGATGTGGTGCTGAGAAGAATGTATATTCTGTTGATTTGGGGTGGAGAGTTCTATAGATGTCTATTAGGTCCGCTTGGTGCAGAGATGAGTTCAATTCCTGGATATCCTTGTTAAGTTTCTGTCTCGTTGATCTGTCTAATGTTGACAGTGGAGTGTTGAAGTCTCCCATTATTATTGTATGGGAGTCTAAGTCTCTTTGTAGGTCTCTAAGGACTTGCTTTATGAATCTGGGTGCTCCTGTATTGGGTGCATAGATATTTAGGAGAGTTAGCTCTTCCTGTTGAATTGATCCCTTTACCATGATGTAATGGCCTTCTTGTCTCTTTTGATCTTTGATGGTTTAAAGTCTGTTTTATCAGAGACTAGGATTGCAACCCCTGCTTTTTTTTTGTTCTCCATTTGCTTGGTAGATCTTCCTCCATCCCTTTATTTTGAGCCTATGTATGTCTCTGCATGTGAGATGGGTCTCCTGAATACAGCAGACTGATGGGTCTTGACTCTTGATCCAGTTTGCCAGTCTGTGTCTTTTAATTGGAGCATTTAGTCCATTTACATTTAAGGTTAATATTGTTATGTGTGAACTTGATCCTGTCATTATGATATTAACTGGTTATTTTGCTCGTTAGTTGATGCAGTTTCTTCCTAGCCTCGATGGTCTTTACATTTTGGCATGTTTTTGCAATGGCTGGTAGCGGTTGTTCCTTTCCATGTTTAGGGCTTCCTTCAGGGTCTCTTGTAAGGCAGGCCTGGTGGTGACAAAATCTCTAAGCATTTGCTTATCTGTAAAGGATTTTATTTCTCCTTCACTGATGAAGCTTAGTTTGGCTGGATATGAAATTCTGGGTTGAAAATTCTTTTCTTTAAGAACGTTGAATATTGGCCCCCACTCTCTTCTGGCTTGTAGAGTTTCTGCCGAGAGGTCTGCTGTTATTCTGATGGGCTTCCCTTTGTGGGTAACCCGACCTTTCTCTCTGGCTGCCCTTAAGATTTTTTCCTTCATTTCAACTTTGGTGAATCTGGCAATTATGTGTCTTGGAGTTGCTCTTCTGGAGGAGTATCTTTGTGGCGTTCTCTGTATTTCCTGAATTTGAATGTTGGCCTGCCCTACTAGGTTGGGGAAGTTCTCCTGGATGATATCCTGAAGAGTGTTTTCCAACTTGGTTCCATTTTCCCCTCACTTTCCGGCACCCCAATCAGACGTAGATTTGGTCTTTTTACATAATCCCATACTTCTTGCAGGCTTTGTTCATTTCTTTTTCTTCTTTTTTCTTTTGGTTTCTCTTCTCGCTTCATTTCATTCATTTGATCCTCAATCGCTGATACTCTTTCTTCCAGTTGATCGAGTCGGTTACTGAAGCTTGTGCATTTGTCACGTATTTCTCGTGTCATGGTTTTCATCTCTGTCATTTCGTTTATGATCTTCTCTGCATTAATTAATCTAGCTGTCAATTCTTCCCTTTTTTTTTCAAGATTTTTAGTTTCTTTGCGCTGGGTACGTAATTCCTCCTTTAGCTCTGAGAGGTTTGATGGACTGAAGCCTTCTTCTCTCATCTCGTCAAAGTCATTCTCTGACCAGCTTTGATCCGTTGCTGGCGATGGGCTGCGCTCCTTTGCAGGGGGAGATGCGCTCTTATTTTTTGAATTTCCAGCTTTTCTGCCCTGCTTCTTCCCCATCTTTGTGGTTTTATCTGTCTCTGGACTTTGATGATGGTGACGTACGGATGGGGTTTTGGTATAGGTGTCCTTCCTGTTTGATAGTTTTCCGTCTGACAGTCAGAAGGACTGTCTGTTGGTCTGTTGGGGATTGCTTGAGGTCCACTCCAGACCCTGTTTGCCTGGGTATCAGCAGCAGAGGTTGCCGAAGATAGAATATTGCTGAACAGCGAGTGTACCTGTCTGATTCTTTCTTTGGAAGTTTCCTCTCAGGGGTGACGCCACCCTGTGAGGTGTGGGGTGTCAGACTGCCCCTAGTGGGGGATTTCTCCCAGCTAGGCTACTCAGGGGTCAGGGACCCACCTGAGCAGGCAGTCTGTCCGTTCTGGGATCTCAACCTCCGCCTTAGGAGATCCACGGCTCTCCCCAAAGCTGTCAGACAGAGTCGGTCACGTCTGCACCGCCCCCGCTCTTTCCCCTAATGGACTGCAGCTGTGCGCTGTCCGCAGAGGTAGAGTCTACAGAGACAGGCAGGCTTCCTTGAGCTGCTGTGAGCTCCACCCAGTTCGAGCTTCCCAGCGGCTTTGTTTACCTACTTAAGCCTCAGCAATGGCGGGCGCCCCTCCCCCAGCCTCGCTGCTGCCTTGCGAATAGATTGCCGCAGACGGCTGTGTTAGCAGTGAGGGAGGCTCCGTGGGCGTGGGACCCTCCCGGCCAGGTGTGGGATATATTCTCCTGGTGTGCCTGTTTCCTTAAAGCGCAGTATTGGGGTGGGAGTTACCCGATTTTCCAGGTGTTGTGTGTCTCAGTTCCCCTGGCTAGGAAAAAGGGATTCCTTTTCCCCTTGCGCTTCCAGGTGAGGCGATGCCTCGCCCTGCTTCAGCTCACGCTGGTCAGGCTGCAGCAGCTGACCAGCACCGATTGTCTGGCACTCCCTAGCGAGATGACCCCAGTACCTCAGTTGAAAACGCAGAAATCACCGGTCTTCTGTGTGGCTCGCGCTGGGAGTTGGAGACTGGAGCTGCTCCTATTCGGCCATCTTCTGTTTGTCATATTTATCTTTATTGTGTGTGTAAAAGAATCACTCCTTTTTACTGGTATCAGTATACTATATTTTATCCATTCTGATGTTAGTGGACATTTGGTTCTTTCAAGAATTATTTTTCTATCATGAATAAAGCTTATGTGTGTGTGTGTGTGTATATATACATATATTCTTTGTGTCTATATATACACACGTGTGTATATATATATAGTGTGTGTATGTGTGTATATATATATAAGTGTGTATATATATATATATATTCTTTGAACTGTTTGCTTAATATCAGTGCATTTTATTCACTTTACCACGTGCTTTTGTCCTTAATAAAATGGAAAAAATGTAGTTGGTTGTAACTAAGGAAGTTCTTAATGGGAAACATGTATCCACAAAAACGTATATTTAGAAAAGACAAAAGCTAAAATTTAATGAGCTAAGCATATTATATAAGAAGATAGAAACATCAGGAAAGTGGGTTTTTGAAAAGACTGACAAAAATCAAGAAAGCTCCAATAAGCTCAAATAAGGAAAGATGGCACAAATTAATATTAGGAATGAAGGACAGAATATAACTACAGACAGAGCAGAGATTTAAAAGGCAATAGTACTGATAATAATACCTAACATTTATTGAATATTTGATACGCTTTCGGCTTGTTCTAAGTCCTTTATGTATTTATCAGTTCATTTAATCCTCATGGCATAAAATACCCTGAGGTGTGCATTTTATTATGTCCACCTTTTTTTTTTTTACAGATTTATGCCAATACTTTTGAAAATTAATGAAAACTTGGCAAATTCCTGGAAAAACATAATTTAGCAAAGCTCTTGAGAGGAAATTTAAAAGTCTAAAAAGTTATATAATGAAGTTGAACAGTTAAAATTCTTCTACTATAAAATCAAAAAACAACTCATTCCTTTTTTAAATAATCTGTTCCATGAAATAGAAAAATGGAAAACTTCCCAATATATTTTATTAAATACTATGATGCCAAAAGAAACAAACAAGAAAGAAAAATTAAAGGCTAGTTTCATTCATAAATACAGTTGCAAAGGCTCTAAACAAAATACAATCAAACTGAATCTACCAGTATATTAAAGAATAATGCAACATACCTAAATTGAATTTATACCATGAAAGAAGGGTTAAAATTAGCAAATCTATTAATGTAATACACCACATTAACAGATTAAAGGTGAAAAAAATGTAATCATTTAAATAGATGCAGGAGAAGCATATTACATATGCTTCTGAATCCTACTGAAACCACTGAGAGATAGATATTATCCTCATTTCACTAATAGGTAAATCAATAATAACTAATAATAAAAATAGCCAACTTTATAAAATGCATGTTTTATACTAAGTACTATGCTAAGTAATTTGCAATGATTATTTTATTCTTAATTACAGTCTTAAAAGCTCTGCACTATTATGATTCTTATTTCACAGCCTGATTATTTTTGTACTCAATTTTCACAAATTTGATTCTGAAGCAATATTATTCTGCATCTTCCCTGCCCAATAAGGGAAGATAACTTGAACCACTTAATTAAAATAGTGTGTTTTAGTTATATCTAATATAGAACAACCAACACCACAATTTTTTTCATTAGCTATAGGTCCAACTTAAAATTGTTTCTAATTATGAAGAAATGTTGGACATGTGTATTTCTAATGTGTGTGTATACTATCTTACATTTAAAAGAGGATGGATTTTTGCTATTGTTATACTTTAAGCATTTTGGCACACTCCATTGTTGATTTACTTTTACAAAACAAAAAAGGAGAAGCTTTGGATTATACACAGATATTTGTATAAATTTCATCCCCCAACATCTGTATCCTATTATAATTGTTCACCCCCTAAAGTGAATGCTTTCAAATGCATAATGTGAATATATTTTTATAGATTATTGCTTCAGTACTTATACATTAATATGAATTACAAAAAATCAGTTATAAAATGTAAATCCAGAAAGCTCAGGAAATAATATAGCTCAAGGAATTTAACATTAAGCAAGGTTTGAAATGTAAAACTTTATTTTAAAGCAAAACCATAAGGATGGCTCATATACAGCCAAGAATTTTTGAATTCTCGGTTCAAAAATTTATATGAACCAAGAAACAATGATTCCACCATATCTTTAGAAATATAACTTAAATAGATATTTTCATATTTGATAACATTCCCAAGTTATACAGAAACCCTGATATAAAAAACCTCTTTCAAGTGTTCTAGAGCTCACATATTTTTCTTATAAAAGCAAAGCTGAAACCTTTCTGAAATTGTTTCCTTTTTGTGTGCACATGTACGTGTGTGTGCGCATGCACATATATTCTTTTAAGTGGTGACTAATCTTAATGCATCTAGTCTACCTTCTGTGTCTGGTGAATGCTTTTATGCTTTTCTTGCTCCTGGGATGTTACCAAGCTTTCAAAATCTTACTCAGGTGATGTGAAGAATAAAAAAAAAAAAATGTTATATATGCCCTTTCATGGCTGCCCTCGTAATGTGCAACACAGAACATCACTTAGGATTTAAAGGCCCATAAAATAGAAAGCTTGCTTAACCCCTTGACTGCTCCGTGCATGCAAGTTGCAGCACCCTGTGATATTGGAATTTTATGAGTGTTGAAAGCTGAGGTGTTTTAAGCCTCAGCAGCATATATTCGTTCTGTTATGGTAACCCAGGTCAAAAGCAGCACAGGAATTTTTAGCTCTTTCTATTTTCTTTGTCTTTGAAACTGTTCCTAGACATCCTAATTCTGCACAGCAAAATGCCTGCAAGCATATAATAATTCAGTTAATTAGTAACAAGAAATAAAAAGTATGTATTTTCTTTCGTTGAACAAAATAAAAATGAATGTATTTCCAAAGAAGTCAGGAACATCAAAAATAGTGGCATGTTTCCTCTTTAAAATGGCATAAGCAGACTATAACAAGTTAGGAACTTAAAAAAGGAACAGAAATCAATACTATTGTATGCCTAGTATTGTCTAATTTTAGAAAGGTATAGTCTGCTAGAAGAGAACCTAGTTATGGACATGCCGGGAATGTCAGCACTTTAGGACAATGTGGGATGCTGTAAGAGAAATGTGGAAGCTAAAATTGGCTGAATATGTAGACTGGAATCCTAAGGGAGGATGAATCTGGGAATATGAGCCACTCCTGTGGCTGGGTCTCCAGGGGCTGCCTCTTGGAATGCTTTGGCCCTTCTCTCTGACCTTACAATTTGATAACTCAAAGGCTTATGTGACCTGAAATCATTGTATTATTATGTATTATTATTTCATATGGTTATTTCAATTAAAAAAAAAAAAACATTGCTTCTACTCTGCACAAACCACTAAGAGAATAAGACAGCGATTACCCCAAGAAATGTTTATATTCTTATAGGAGGGATATGAAAACTATAAAAGCAATTATAAGGCAACATATGAAACACATGAAATAGAAATAGTTCTAGCTGCATTTGGATAATTCTCATTTACAGTTAATGAAACACTCTAATATGTATCATTATGTTGTGCTTCACAACATTCCTGAACAGTAGATACAGCAGCAGGGAAAACTGAAACTCATAGAGGTTGAGGGACCTATCTAAGGTCACATAGCTTGTAAGCTGCAGAGCTGGAACTAAACACCATTATTCTTATTTCAAGTCCCATTTTCGTTCCATTACAGACTTAGTACATACTTGGTACTCCAATTTCCCCTAAGCAAAGCCATGCCAGGTAAAGGGAAGAAAGAAAGGGAGAGAAAGAGAGAAGAGGGGGTGGGAGAGGGAGAGAGGGAGAGAGCAAGCAGGTAGAGAAAGAAAGAAAAGACCAGTGGGAAGGGAAAGATGCAACAGGAAATCTGAGCATGGGGCAGGAAATGTGTTTCTCCCAATTATGCCCCCCCACTAATGTTTCTAGAGCCCCTTCAGTTCTACAGCCTTTCTCATTCTGTTTAATTTAATGTTTATTTCCTCCTTCAACAATTCTCCCTCGTGGCTGAGATTTCATAGTTTTTAAATGAAACATTCTTTGTCTAAAGTTGTTTGCCTTAGACCATCTGAAAGTTGGATTATCCTTTCATCTTATCTCACTTTTCCTTTCCACACATTGAATTCTTTTTCTCCTCCTGAGTTTTATGTGCTGCCTTTAAATTAAGTTACTGAGGGAGTTGTGTAAATTCTTCTAGGCTTTAAGAATCCATATCCTTGTTTTGAAATTCTGGAGATTCATCTAACTGTCAATGTTTCATAGTCTCATTTCAATATTGAAAAAAATCAATTGTTAAAAAGTTATAATGCCCATAGCCTGTTTATAAGATCAGAAGATTTGGTCACATAATGTAATTGATGGTTATAAAAATAGAGAAATTTACTTGTATAAGCCTTGTATTTAATAAATCCGTGACTAAAAGTAGAAACTATGCAATACAATATTAATGCTTGCAACTTTTAGAGATAATAATAAATAAAACACTAAAACCTCATTTTAATTCTTAAACATGTTAATGAAGAGAATATACATGCCCCAGTTTTTATGAAATAGATAACATGCTGTGAAGATGGGAATCTATCTTATAGAAGTGAATTAAATTCTGGATGATGAGTTCTCTTTTGGGGAAGTTTTGTGTGGTGTTGGTGTTGTTTTAATTATAGACTACCACATAGTTAATGGAAGAAGTGGTGTCTGAATGATGACTTTGAGTTAGATATGTTTTGTCCTGATCTCAAATTTAAGGGCCATCTTTATGGGTGATGTGTCACTATTTAAAAGGCATTTTCAGCTTCTTTATCTTGAAGAACAGAACTGAAGGGAAATGTCTTCAGTTTCTGGATCACCTTTTAATAGGAAGTATAGCTAACTTCTGATTGGAATCAATAGCTCAACCAGAAAGTTTGAGAAGAGTTTGATTAGCCTCCATGGTTCCACTTCATGATTTCATAGAGCAGTTCTTTGAAAGTTACATCAGTGACTATCAGTTTACTGCCTCCGTCAGCATTTTGTGAATTCCGGATTACCATTTAGCAATGGCATGTCCTATGCATGTGGCACTCAGGACTAACGGAGAAGATGGTGCTGCCAGAATAGCAGTGCAGGAGTCTGGTGGACAGACACATTCACACAGGGGATAGACAACATAAAATTGAAAGCCTCTAATCGTGGTGTGATCTTGAGGATTGCATTGTTTCAGCTAAAACCTACTTTCTTTTGCAAATGGTGGGTCAACACACAGTCTCTGACAGCTGAGATAGAATATGTGGGGACAGAGCTTTCTTCATTTGTTCTCATGAACTAAAAAGCAGTAGAATTTTCCCCTGTATTTTCCTGTTATTCTGTTCAGCTAATATGCATGCCAAGTCACTGCTGGAACACAAAGGAACATTGTTCCACTAGATTGAAAATTGAACTAAAAATTTATTTGAAATGATAATTTGTTTTCCTCATATCCAAGATGTGGGAAGCTTTACAAGTAGATTTGCATTTTTTAGGGTTTTTTTGTTTTGTTTTGTTTTGTTTTCAGGCAGTATGTCTGAATCCAGCACAAAATCTAGGACAAGTCTGAACAATGACGTTACTAGACCAAGAATAGGTGTGTCCCTAAGTGAGCAAATACATTACTTGAAAACTCATCAATCAATACTAAGGGGAAAAAAGGGATGATTTAGAAATTAAGTTTCCTAACATGATTATATAAATTTGCCTAATAGTAAAATCCTACAACTCAGGATACATTATATCAACATAAGAGAAAGTTAAGTTCTAATTATTATTGTTAATTTGTGTGGCAAGTAAAAAGAAACCAGTCACTATTTCTGAAAAATCTGCCAATGTAACTAATATGCTAAGCCTTTTGACAATATATCAAAAACAAATAAAAAAGGAAGCAGTTAAAGCATCTGAGGGTTCATCAGGCATGTTTTTAAAAAATCTGAAGAAATGGCTGCTCTTTGAATTGTATGAAATGTTTGACACTCTGTATTCGAAACCTTTGTTTCAAGCTTACTGTATTTGTTGTGTGCTTCTCTTCTAGTTTTATGGGTTATTTACTGGATGGATGACTCACAGAAGAAAATATACATGTAGTTTTACCTTCTAGTGTTTGACTTGATTACTAATCTTCCTGTGCTGAGGCAATGTTACAAATGTGAGAAATTTAAGTGCATCAGTTACACATGTAGGCTTACTGAGCAGAGTGATGCAGAACAAAGATCACCAGACGGGTCATAGGGCCGCATTCTAAGGAATTGTATGAGGCTGAACCACAATGTTATTGTACTCTTAGGCTGTTAATAGTCAGCTACTGTTTCAGTTAGTTCAATAAAAGCATGAAAAAGAAAGAAAGCAGTTAACTAAAATATCAATATCATACTCTTATGAATTTGTTATGTATAACATAGAAGAACACATTAGACATACCAGACTCAACATCCAGGTATTTTGACAATACTGTTTGGAATGCTCGCTAAAGAATGGGGTGTTGATGGGTACAAATACACAGTTTGATAGAAGAAATAAGACCTAGTGTTTGATAGAGAGTAGGGGGACCGTAGTTTACAATAATCTATTGTATATTTCAAAACTGCTAGAAGAGAGGAGACAAATACTTAATATGATGATATCCCAATTACACTGATTTGGTCTTTACAAATTATGTGATTATATTAAATTATCACATGACCCTGACATTATGTGCTTCTATTTTGTATCAACTAAACTGTTTAAAAACAAAGTTTAATTTAAAAAATAAAAATAAGTCCTTCACAAAAATAAAAGAATGAAGTATTGTCTTAATGATTCATTTTTTACTTGATTTATCCAATATTTTCATTGGACTGACAAGACTCCCAAATCAAAAATGTCCAGAGAGAACAACAGTATGTCTATTGTCTCTACAGTTTAAAATCTTGAATTGTGAGATATCAAGAGTATGGGCAGTCCCTGCTGTTCTATATGGCTCGTTTTCCCCTTCTGCTCACTCAAAGTGTCTAATTAGCAGCCACACTTATTTCTCATTGCCTTTAGCTCCTCAATCAAGGATTTCTGGTGAAGGAACCCTGCTGCGGGTGCTAGAATTTTTTTTAAAAAGAAAGAAAACATGAAACTCATCTTCATGTAATCAGTCCATAAACACCACCCCTTCATCACCAAGGGAAAAGAGAATGATTTTCCATTTCCTATTCCAAAAACACTACTATTTTTAGTTTACTTTATCCTTTTATGTCTGATCTTGGTAATTCTTTTGTCAAGATAGACATAAGGAGAGAATAGAAGAAAGAAAAAAATTGAAACTTCTTAGAATCAAGTGAATTGCTTATGAAATCTGCAAAGATAGGCAAATGTCCATCTTGTTGTCAAGAACACGTTCAGTCTATAAATATATAAAATATGACCCAAATAACCCAAAGACTTAAAACTTTGAATGAGACAAGTAAAACTACATGTTAGATATTTAATTGATTATTTAAGCTACAGTATTTTAAAAATATGTCAAAGGAATTCATTCATTCAACAATAGTAGTGTCCAATGTCCCAGGCATTTTCCTAGGTACTGAGGATAAGAGTGAGCAGAACATGATCCCTGCATCTAGGAGTTTAGAGCACAGAGATAAGAAAAAGGTGTGTAAGCCACAAGGCATTTTAGGAGATATAGGAGAGACACAAATCTTAAGAGCATGGAAATGTCCTAGCAGAATTGACATCTAACCTGTGTCCCAAATGATGAATAAAGCTTAGTAAAGAAAAAAAAAAAAGGGTACTTCTAAAATGGTGAAATGGCAGAGTAAAAACCTCTGAAAATTCATTCTTCCATTAAAGCAAAAGAACACTTGCAAAAATGATTGACTTTTTTCAGAACCCTGAAATTTTCAGAGCCCTGAAAATTAACCAACGCCTTGCAACAATGTTAAGAGCATGATTCCAGAAAAACAACTGAATCTCAGTAAGAACAGCAAGTGCTATGGTGTTTTAATCTGGTTTATTTCCATCCTCCTCTTTCCAGCTCTGAGGCAACTATGGAAACTAATAGCCTCACAACCGTAATAGCTATGAAAATCAGCAGCCTAATGGCCTGTGGATAGGGCAGAATGGGATGGAAGCTCTCCAGAAGCCTCATCTCCAGAGAACTGTCTCTATTTGACCTGTCTGCTATCTCCCTGAAAAGCCTCATTCTTGGGGTTTATCTTTTTTTTGTCCTGACTCAGAGCTCACTCTGCTCAAGCATTTGTAGAAAACAATTAGCAGTAACTGTTTAATAGTACAGTTGCCTGAGGCAGTAATTCCAGTTGGAACTAACAAGAAGGTGACCAAAACACATAAAATAAAACACTGGGAAATGAAACATCCATAGAGTGCTTTTAAAGGTCCCATATCTGGAAATTTAGAGAGCCGGCCAGGCGCATGTGGAAGACTGTTTACATACTCGGGAAAGATCTGAGAAGGTACTTCTCTCTCATCTCTGACTGACCATGAGGCGCTGTGCAAGCAGGAAGTGAAAGCTAAGGTGGACCTGTGAGCTGCCTGTGAAAGCATTGAAGCCATGCCCCGACACACACACACACACACACACACACACACACACACACGGAGAAAGAGAGAGAGAGAGAGGGAGAGAGGAGAACTCCTCTGCAAAGCCTGAGAGACTTATTGATTGCATTCATTAGCTGATCAGTTAAGCTAACTGAACACACCAAGCATCAGTGGATTCAAATGATAAAGAATACAGAGTATACAGGTTCAGTCCAGGAAATTCAAGAAACAAAAAACAGTCACTAAACAAACACACACAAACAAAAAACCTCACAGAATGTGGTGGGGAGGTGGGGAAATTGGATTTCCACACTTGCTATATTACTTTAAATGTTCAGTTTTCAACAAAAATTTATGAGATGTGCAAAAACAATGGGAAAGGATGATGCATATAAAGAAAAAAAAAAACAGAAGTCAATAAAAAAGGTACCTGAGGAAGTTCAGATTTTGGACTTACTAAACAAAGTCTTTAAAACAGCTATAAGAATGTGGCTAATTTTTTTTTAATTCATGTGTTAAAAAAATTGAAAGAAGGTGTGAGAATTCTATCTTATTAAATATAGTATATCATTAAAGAAATACAGATTAGGCTGGGTGCAGTGGCTCATGCCTGTAATACCAGCACTTTTGTAGGATGAGGTGGGTAGATCACAAGGTCAGGAGTTTGAGATCAGCCTGGCCAACATAGTGAAACCCCATCTCTACTAAAAATACAAAAACTAGCCAGATGTGGTAGCATGCACCTGTAGTTCTAGCTACCCAGGAGGCTGAGGCAGGAGAATCACTTGAACCCAGGAGGCAGAGGTTGCAGTGAGCTGAGATCATGCCCTTGCACTCCAGCCTGGGTGACAGAGTGAGACTCCATCTCAAAAAAAAAAAGAAGAAAGAAAGAAAGAAAGAAAGAAAGAAAGATAGATTATAAAAAATAACTAAGTAGAAATTCTGGAATTGAAAATTATAATAATTACTGAAAATGTTAACTAGGAAAACTTGATAGCAGATATAAAATGTCAGACTATTAGACTGTCAACCAAAAATTCTATGTCCAGCAAAGCTAAATCTAAGAAGGAAATACATTCCCAGATAGGCAAAAACTGAATTAGTTACTAGCAGGCCTGCACTATAAAAAACACTAAACAGAATCTTTTAGTCTGAAATTAAAGAACATTAGACAATAACTAGAATACACGCAAAGCAATAAAAAGTATGAGTAAAGATAACTACATAGGTAAATGTAAAGTCATTAAAAAATGTATTTTCATTTGTAATTCTTCTACCTCAGCTAAAACTGTATAAAACAATAAGAACACTGTGGTGATGGATACAAATGTATAAAGATGTAATTTGTATGATAATAAGAGCACAAAAGAGGAAAAAGAGAATGCAGCAAAACAGTTTCTATATACTATTAAAACAAAGCTCACGTTACTCCAAAATAGATTGCTTTAAATTAAGAGGTTAATTTTGAACCCCAGGGTGACAATTAAGAAAGTAATTGAAGATCATATAGTAAGAGAAACAAAAATAAAATAAAATGGAACACAAGAAAATATCTATGTAACACAAAGAAGGTAGTAACAGAGGAACATCTGTATGCATGTTATACAATCATAATGCAATGAAATTACAAAGAAATAAATGGAAATTTGAGAAATACACAAATATGAGGAAATTAACCAACACACCTATCTCTAAGGGAGAATCAGGAACACAGAGGGTGGAGCTGTGATCCCAGAGTGCAGAGTTATAATTCTAGAGAGCAGAGGCATGAACCACAGAAAATTACTCTCAAACCTTGAAACCTCATGCAGTGTGCCCAGGTACATTGCTAAATTACTTGAGACTGGTAACTCCTTTTTTCCTTCCATTTTTCTTTCATTTAACCTAGATGTCTATAACAGCTATCCTATACCTGTCCATCATTGTATTTTGGGAGCCAATAACTTTTTCACAGATTCATATTGAAAGAAATTGTACCTCAGAATGAACTGTATCCAGAACCTCCCCTGGACTGAACTTAGAATATTTAGATAATGATATTTGCAACTTCTGAGTTGATGATATATAGATGAGATTTTGGACTTAAGTTGATGCTATAATGGGTTGAGACTTCTAGAGACCTTTAGGTGTGGTGAATGTATTTTGCATGTTGTATGAATATTAATATTTGGGGGCCAAAGGGAGAGACTATGGTAGGCAAAATAATGACCCCTGAAAGTTATCCATGCCCTAATCCTCCCAACTTGTAAATGTTATCTTACATGGCAAAAGGGATTTTGCAGATGTAATTAAGGATATAGTGTATGCCATATTTGCATTTCCTCCTAAACTGCGTTTCTATGGGGCTTAGAGAATAATCTTGCTAATAATTGCTAATAAATTGAAGTCCCTAAATTTTACATATTGACTTTTATTGTTTAACTAATTTTTATAATGTATTTGGGGTTGAATTCTTGATCAAAAACAAAGCTAACAAACTTTTTTTGTTTTATGGGAGACAGAGGGTTATCCTTCTGGTAAATATGATATTCTATATGTTGACTCAATCATGAAAAGAAACATAGCTGAAAATTTAAGAGTTGTCAATATTGTTACTTGTAAGTTTAAAAGTCTGTTTTAAGAACTTCTTTAAAAGTTTAAAATATATATATATCATATACACACATATATTAATATATATACACGTACATATATTAATACATATACACACATATAAAGGTACATATGCTTATATATACACACATATATATACCTCTATACACACACATGTGTAAAGGTGTATATATGCATGTGTGTTTATATTTACCTACATATGTGTATATATATAATTATATGTATATACATATACATGGTCATGATTAAGAATATATATGTGGTCTATACCATGTTATATATGTACACAATTATATACATACACACATATATAAAGGTAAATATATATATACACACGCATATGTGGGTGTATATATAGAGGTACATAAACAGATATCTATTACTAGATCACTAGGTCTCAGAAAGACAGAATTCTGGGGTAGTGTGAATAGGATGTATGTTGCTTACCTACAGAGTCAAGAGAAAGAACTCTCAATTAAATGAGAATGTGTGCCTCCACAGTTTCTCTTCCTGAAGCCACACTATCAAAAACTTCGAAGAGTCTGGGATTGTATCCTATTTTCAAGCTAACAATTATCCTGCCACAGTTGCATGGGTGCTGAAAGAAGCTGAAAAACCCCTGGATCATAGAACTTTATTACTCACAGCAAAAGTAGTAGCCAGAATGCCAGCCTCTGCACTAGTCCCCCAAGCCCTAAATCCCCTTTGCTATTTGGCAATTAACTTTAGGTGTCAACTGGATTAAGGAATACCTAGAGAAATGGTCAGGCATTACTTCTGGTCAGGCATTACTTGCGGGTGTGTGAGGGTGTGTTTCAGAGGAGATTGGGCTGTGAGTCAGTGGACTGAGTGGGGAAGATCTGGCAGGCACCATCCAATCAGTTGGGGGTCCAGATAGAACAAGAAAAGGACAGAAAAGAATTTACTCTTTCTCTCTTCTGGAGCTAGGACATTCTCTTCTTTCTGCCTTTGGACATGAGAACTCTAGGCTTTCTGTCCTTGAGACTCCAGGGCACACACCAGTGACTCCCTGGTTTTTCAGGCCATAGGCCTCGAACTGAGAATTACACCATCCACTTCCCTGGTTCTGTGATGTTCAAACTTGAACTGAGCCAAACTACCAGCGTCCCAGAGTGTTCAGCCTACGGATGGCCAGTTGTACTTCTCAGCCTCCGTAATTGCATGAGCCAATTCCCCTAACAAATTGTGTGTGTGTGTGTGTCTGTGTGTGTGTGTGTGTGCGCACAGTGGGGTACTATTGGCTTTGTCTCTCTGGAGAACCTGAATAACCCGGGATAAAGTGGAGAGGTCCAACTGATGCCTGCACACTACAGGTTGCATTGCAGAAGAAGCACCCAGAGATTAGGTAACACAAATCTTTAAAAACAGACAAGCATGAACGCCTTTTATTTCAAGGTAAATACTCTCGCTACCATCCAAGGTTATAAACAAACCTCCCTGGATCTGAATGGAGACACTATTCTCTATTTTCTGAGACTATTTTCTATATAAACATCCTTGAAAAGATAGTTCAAAACCAAAGCAGTCAGGGCCTCTGCTCTCATGATGTAGGAGACATGAGAGACCCATGGAGAATTGTTTCCCAACACACAATGAATGAAGCTTTGTCTGAATTTACATTTATTGTTTTCATCCTAATATTTTGGTATATACCTTTCTATGAAATTAATCGTTGTACAGATTGAGAAAACATGCCATTACTTACTTATAAAATTGTTTAATATCAGCAAGTTCTGGATGGCTTCTTCTGAGTCCTTCTTTAAATAAGTCAGAGTCCTGCTTTAAATAAACCATCTTAGGTCAGAATGTTGTCAAGCATGAAGCAGTAATGTTGGGGAGTTTTGGTGACTAGAGGTGACTCCTCCAGGGTTTTCTATAAATGTTGACTCACGTGGAGATAATCAGATAAGCGTTAACTCTTGTATTACTGTATTCCCTCAATTAGAACTTCAAGAGACCCCCTCAGCTATGTATCTCAGTCATGTAACAGTGTTAAGTTGCTGTTATATATGTATTTAAATACTACAAAGTTTCCCTCTTTTGGAAAACATTTTCCCTAAAAATCTGGCCAGACAAAAAATTAATATTCCCAGACCTATTAGCTTCCTGTGGCTGCTGTAACAAATTACCACAAATATAGCAGTGTAAAACAATAGAAATTTATTCTCCCATTGTTCTAGAGGAGAGACATTTCAAATTAGCTTCACTAAGCCAAAATCAGGGTGTTCCCGGTGCCATGTTCTCTCTGGAGGCTCTAGGGGAGACTTGGTTCTGGTCTCTTCCAGCTTTCAGGTAGCTGCCAGCATCCCTTGGATTGTGGCCACATCTCCAGGAAAGGTCTTTCATCAGGAGGGCATAAAAGGGGCTTCAGTTTCTTGTTCTCTACATGCTAACTGGTTATCAAGTTTGAATTGGAGAATTACATAACAACATGTACCTTGACAATGGAATTGTCAACAAAATACACACATGATATTTCCAGGAATGGGTTCCAACAATTAATTAATAAGTAAGTAGAGGATATATAAGATTTTCCATGTACAGTATCTTTTAATTTAATATGATAATTTTAATGACAGTGACCCAACATAAAACTCTAGTAAACAAAGAGCTCCACAAAATATATCAACAAGACATTTTGATGATGTAGACTGCATATCAACATCAATAGGAATAGCTGTGCAGTGTTCTCAAAATTTCATGGCTATAAAATCACTTAGGGAGTTTGTTAAAACATAGATTCCTAGACTTCCCAACAGAAATTCTGGTCCAGCAGGTTAGGGGCAGGATCCATGAATCGGTAGTTTTAAAGGTCACCCTCCAGTTATTCTGATGCAGGTGATCTCACCGTGAGTTGAAAATGAATGATGAAGTGCGGACCAATCCTAAGTGAGACTTCCCACACATTGGAGATGATCATCCGGGTTCTAAGTACTCAAGCTATCATAATGCCAAGATTGCTTGGGCAACAGCAACCTACAAATCAAGCTCTTTCTTGCAGTGCTATAAGACCTTAGCCACAGCTCTGCTGCGTTTTATAGATAGTAGAAGCACAGGCAAAACATCAAGACTTCATGTTGTATTCATCAATCCTTCAGTATCATTTTATATTTTCAGTAGTCTGGGCTCTTGAGGCTATTAAGCAAGGTTAGCTTCCCAGAGAAATTCAATAAAGCTGCTCTCTGATGGTAAGGCTGGTTAGGTCAGAGTTTTATGCAGCTGTACTTAAGGACACAGCAAGAAATCTGATAGCTGGTGAGAAAACTCTCTTGCACTCTAGGAAAATTCCAACTTAACAGGCTATGAACATCACTAAAAGCCACTAAGTTAACGATAAGGGCCAGTCACAAGTAAAACTGTGAAATGTCAGGGTGTGGGGGGAGCAGTTGGCAGGGGTCAGCATTTCCTTCTCCAGATCTACGTGAACCCTGCCCTGTTCCTCTTCGGGAGCCAGGAATGAGCAGCACAGCATTGGGATGGCTTTGAAGTCTTTCAAATGAGACTACAGGCAGAAGGACTTGCCATTCCACCTCTCCACTGCACCAGTAAACAGGGCTCTTCCCTGCTGAAAATCCTTCAGCTTTATTTCCATAACAATAAAGTCTAAACTCCTTTGCCTGGCAGACAAGACCCCATAATATCTGGTTCCTACTAACATTACTAATTTGTTGGTAATCAATTTTTTCTCCTACTACAACTTCACATTGCCCTCCCCCAGCCCTCCAGCTGTAGCCCACAGACACAATCCTCCTGGCATAATATTGAGCCTTTGGACTTCTAGCTAACATCAACTTCTCCCACAAATCCATCTCCCCTTATCCCTCTGCAGGTTGAGAAGACTATGCCTTAAATATCTCCAGAAAGTGTCATTTACCTGCCCTACAGTGTGAATAGTGTCCCTGGAGGTGGATACAGTGGGCCTGACTCCCTCTGGCACTGTGATGTAGAGATCTCTCCATGAGGGTTTCCATCTCTTTCAAGGAGCTGAGTTTTCTCCTTACACCTATGGCACCGTTATTTTAGTCTTCATCTTGTGGGTCTACCTACCTCTCTCAACTGTGAGCCTCTTGAACACAAGTCCTATGCATGGTTCTATGACGCAGTAAGCATTCTGTAAATCTTTGATGAATGGATGGATGAATGAATGAGTAAATCAATCAATCAATCAATCAATCACAAGGCTTTTAAAGAGACACTTTCATATGTTGAGACCTGAGCCCTCAAGACACTTGGAATGAGTCAAAAATAGTACTGATAACAAGCCTGAAGAAGACTTCTATTATCGTGTAAATCCATGCCCGAGGAAAACTTTATAGTGAGCCAATTATCTTCATTGGCAAGGAGAAAGGGAAGGCTGTCACTGGACTCCATTCTTGCCAATAATTAACAGAGTTGACTTTCCAGCAACTGGCAAGGTTGAGAACTAGATGAACAAGCCCACTGTGTCCTTCAGGAGTCTGGCAAAGAATGTGACCAAAAACATCAGGCTCAAGAAAAGCCCCAGTCTGGCAATGATGTTCTCCTTCACTATGGCATTGAAACATGGATTTGTCGAGCATGACATGCTTGACTTCACTGCCAGTGTCTTTAAGCTGCTTAACAGGAAGCACCAGGCAAGGTCACAAGCCCTTTGTCCTACAACGTGCACCATCTAGCAGATTTGGAACTGAGTTTTTGTTGAGTACCTGATTGGAGGATGTCAAGACTACTAACAGTAAACCTAAGAGCTGTGGTGTGGTTAGTGCCTGCCACAATATCAGCAATTTGCTAAAGGCAGCCTGAGAACATCCCATGAGAGAATTCCCTGATGGCAGGATACCTAGAAAGAGACCCTCTTTCCGAACAAAGGCTCGTGGGTTGTTCTGTACAACTCTTCACCCTCCGCTCATTCTTTGAAAAGGTGGTGACCTAGACACACGCTCTTCACCTCCCAGAACCTGTTACTGACAAATATTAGGAAAGAATTTAATTCAAAAAAATCTCCATTTTTTAGACCCTATCTTTCTTCCATTTGACTTTAAAACATGCAAGAATATGCTCTGAAGTATTATATGTAAAAATAGAAGGCTTGAAAACAGCATAGAAATTCACAGTTCAAAGCAGAAGGAGCTAATTAATAAGCTGCCTTCCTTTCTCCTTTTCTGCGTTTTCTTCCCACTGAGCTGCTCTAAATACTTGATGTTGAGTTGGGTTTTTTTTTTTTTTTTAAATAATCGCCTATGCATCACACAGACCTCTCCCTGAGATATATTGGCCTGGTACATAAACAGCTGGTGTGCTCCAGGGGCAGTGTATATTTTATTCTGGATGGAACCCATGATAAGAAACTGAATTTAGAAAGCATTTTGTAGGAAACTAAAGTCAGCCACTGAATAAAATACAAAGCAAGGGCTTTAAAATGTGTTCTTATTCATTAGAATTTAATGCATCAAAAGTTATTTTATGTCTAAAGTGAGAAGGACAAGAGGAAAAGAATAGGCTGCGCAAAACTAAATCCCCTAAAGACATTTATATTTTTCTTTCAGAATAAAGTAAATTCTAAGAGATAAATAATTTCCCATGAAGTAAATGTACTGAATGTTCACAGAATAAACATAACGTGTTCTGTTCTTGCTCTATCCAACCCACAGCAGTGTGTGCTTACCCTCCTCTTGGAAATAGAGCCCTGCAAAGTTTCACGTTGTGGAGGAAAATTGAGCTTTAACTGATTGAAATCACTGATTTATTGTAGCCATCACCCTGTGGTCCCCTAACAAAGAATACATAACCACACAAATATCTAAGGACATGCTACCCTTCCCTGCCATTAACTCCAGAGATCATGGTGCTTTCTGCCCTGCCCAGCATCCTGAGTCCGGGCTGATTTAATTCATGAAGGTTAAGAGGAGGTTAATCAATAGAGGATAATCCATTATAAAAATATCTGCAGGCTTTTGACTGTGAGGAAAATGTGAGTGAGAAAAGGGGAAGCTTTTGACAAAGAAATCTAGCACATTGCTACTGAAACTGAGGCAGCAGCTTTATCTAGGAGTTTGTTAGAAATGCAGAATCCAGGGCTGCATCTCTGATTCAGTGCTACAGAATCAGAATCTGCATTTCACAGGGTCCCCAGGGATGCATATACACATTAAACTTGTGAAGCATTGGTCTAGAGAGTGTCTTCTCTAAAGGAGCTCACAGACTCACTGAGATGGCGAGGTCAAAGCAGGAGGCGAGGCCCCAGATGATCTAAAAGGGTAGCAAGGACTTTAGATATTTTTGAGATTCAGAGGAAAAAAAGACCACAGTCAAGGACAAGACATGACAAAGGCCTATAGAGGTGAGCCTTAATGCAGAAGTGTCAAGTGGAGAAGACTTGGCAAACCAAAGATACAGAGGGGAGGATATTGCCAGAGAAAAATGAGGCTAGTTTCACACATGAGACACAACACACATAGAGGCAACAACAACAAAGGCATAGAGGCAAATAGGGAATTTCTGATCAGAGAGTTGAGTCCAACAGAAAGGGAGCATTGACTCCTCCTCTAACATTTCAGGGAGGTTCTAGTGTCTGTAATGTGCTGGGCTTGCACAGAGCTTTTTCTCAACACGCTTAGAATCATGTAAAGGGGTCTTGTGATGGACTAAACTGTGTCTCTCTTCTCACTGCCACATAGATATGTTAAAGTCTAATTCTCATTGTGACTGTGTTTGGAGATAAGACCTTTAAAGAGGCAGTTTCGCTTCAATGATGTTTTCTTTGATTTGTTGTTGTTGTTGTTGTTGCTGTTTGTTTTTGGGTGTTTTTTTTTTAGACGAAGTTTAGCTGTTGTTGCCGAGGCTGGAGTGCAGCGACGCAATTTCGGCTCACTGCAACTTCCACCTCCCAGGTTCAAGCAATTCTCCTGCCTCAGCCTCCTGAGTAGCTAAGATTATAGGTGTGCACCACCACACCCAGCTAATTTTGTAATTTTAGTAGAGACAGGGTTTCACCATGCTGGCAAGGCAGGTTTTGAACTCCCGACCTCAGGTGATCCACCCACCTTGGCCTCCCAAAGTGCTGAGATTACAGGCGTGACCCACCATGCCTGGCAGGTTAAATGATGTTAAAAGGATGGGGACTTAATCCAGTAGGACTGGTGTCCTCATCAGAAGAGGAAGAGACACAAGGGAAGTCCATGCACAGAGGCAGGAGTGTGAGGCACGCCAACAAGAAAGGTCTCAGGAAAAACCAACTGCCCACACCTCAGTGTGGGATTGTTAGCCTCCACGACTAAGAGAAACACTACATTTCTACTGTTTAAGACCCTCAGTCAGTGGGATTGTGTTATGGTGGCCCTAGCAGACCAACAGAGTAAACAGTATGGTTCCAAAGTAATGTTGATGTCGAAATAGAATTTGAACTTGAGCCTTTAGTTCATGAGCAATGTTTGGAGATAATAATTGTATGAGTCCGTTTTCATGCTGCTGATAAAGACATACCAAAAACTGGGTAATTTAAAAGAAAAAGAGGTTTAAAGGACTCAAAGTTCCACATGGCTGGGGAAGCCTCATAATAATGGCAGAAGGCAAAAGCCACGTCTTACATGGCAGCAGACAAGAGAGAAAATGACAGCCAAACGAAAAGGGAACCCCTTATCAAACCATCAGATCTCGTGAGACAACCACGAGAAAAGTTATGGGGGGAACAGCTCCCATAATTCAATTATCTCCCATTGGGTCCCTCCCACAACACACGGGAATTAGGGGAGATACAATTCAAGGTGAAATTTGGGTGGGGACACAGCCAAACCATATCAATAATCTAAGCAGGATGGACTAGGGAAAGATTAGAGATAGGAAAGAAAAAAATTACCATCAAGTCTTTGGGTATTACTTCACCAGCAAGATGGAAAGCAATAATGGAAGCAATTTAGGAGCTGTTCCAGAGAAAGAAGGCCTAGAATTACCGACGGCCTAGAATCACTGAATTTTAGAGCGAAACAGAATGTCTTAGCAATCACTTAAGTCAACCATCTTCATTTTTAACTGATAGGGATTCAGTGACCCAGGAAGAGCAACAGAGACAGCTTCATGGGCTTGTGACCTGTGAAGCCACACAGGGCACCATGATGAGATGTCCTGACATTTGGTTTAATGCTCTTTCATTACCAACTGAAAATTCTTAATAACTTTTGAAAAAAGGGCTCCATATTTTCATTTTGCATCAGATCCCACAAATTATGTAGCTGTTCCTGATCAATAGTTTTGTCACAGTTTTATACAAAGCTTTAATTATTAGAACACTTCCCAGTATCCTGACTTCTAGGTCATGGCTTATTCTGCCTCTCATTCTGCCTCAGAAGCTGCTAGAAGGCAGAGGTGGGAGGAGGAGCCAAAAATACATCCACCACATTAAGCTAAGGAAACTGAAGGAATTATCAACCACAATACCAAAAATATGTTAACCCAAGGAAGGAGAATAAATTCCATGGAGTTTGGGGAGTTTGTTCTGTTTGCTTTCATTTTGCTCTGCCTTGGGATTTTGTTGGCTTTTTGTTGTTTGTGTTTGTTTGTCTTGCTATGTTTGGTTTTTTGTTGTTGTTGTTGTTTTGGTTTGGTTTTGGTTTGCTTTTTGGAGTAAAATAGGCCCTTCAGTTAAAATAATTGAAGAGGCAGCAAATTTGAATTGAAGGATGGGAGAGATTAGGGGAAAAAATAATATATGATATATACCCAGAATAGTGGGTGAATTCCAAAAAGTGAAGCCTTGGTGATAAGGTTTGACTGTGTTCCCACCCAAATCTCACCTTAAATTGTAGCTCCCATAGTTCCCATGTGTCATGGGAGGAACCCAGTGGGAGGTAATTGAATCATGGCAGTAAGTCTTTCCCATGCTGTTCTCATGATAGTGACTAACTCTCATGAGATCTGATGGTTTTATAAAAGAGAGTTCCCCTGCATAATCTCTTCTTGCCTGCTTCCATGTAAAATGTCCCTTGCTCTTCTGCCATGACTGTGAGGCCTCCCTGGCCATGTGGAACTGTGAGTCCATTAAACCACTTTCCTTTATAAATTACCCAGTCTCAAGTATGTCTTTATTAGCAGCATGAGAGCAGACAAATATACTTGGAAATTAGTGAAATATCTAGGGAAAGAATCTAAAGACACAAGAGCAAAAGGGAGAGGCATTAGAGTTAAGAAATTAAAGCATAAGGGGCCACATATAAGGGAAGGAAAAATAGAAAGAAAATAAACAGAGCAAGAATTGAGATGAAAATCAATGTAAAGTAAGCCCGAACTCAGAGGTAAAGTGTTCACCAATAAATAATCAGTAATTGCAAATGGTGAAAATATCAGAATTAGCAATTGAGGGTTACTGGTAAACTTGAATACATGTTCAATACTATCATACAGATTACTATCATATCATATATTAGGTTACACTAAGTAATACAGGATTAAAGTCAAAATTTAATGATCAAAAAAATTAAAAGACATTATTTGGGTCAGCTAGAGTAAGCAAGAGTCAGGTTAAAAAAATTTTTTTTTTCTAGATGGAAGCCAGTGTATATTCGAAGGAAGAGAGTAGCAGGCTGTTAAAAGAGAGAATGTACAAAGTGTTGGGAAGGAGAATAGATAAGAAAGAAAGCAAGGGCTCAGAGATAAAACAGGCACCAAGAACATGGTCACAGATAGGGTTGTTGGCTTTGGAAAGAAAGAATATTGGTTCTTTCTCTCTGAAAAGTAGAAAAGAAGAAAAATGAACAGATGGAGTCATTTTGAAGGACAATGGGGATGTTCATGTCTCAAAGTCTTCACCTGAGAGCAAAACAGAAATGAAAGTCACTTTCTGAAGTGTTTTTATTATACTCTACAAGTTAATAGTTTTCTACAAATATTAGGGGCTGAATGGACAGTATATGAGTGACATGTTATGAAAATGGAATGTTTAATCATGCCATATAAACCTCTTTTCTAGAAACAATGTTATGCAGCACACATGCCAAGAGAGAATAAACAAACTGCTTATTCAGCAGTAAGAAATATAGCATCTTTTGAATATTTCATGGCAAGGCTTCAGGTATAAAATTTCAGGAGTTGAAATCTGTAGAGTAATAAGAAACTGAAAAAAAAAAAAGAAAAGAAAATTATCAGCAAAAAATATTGTAGAGGGAAGCCAAACTACTGAACTGACCAAATTATGGAAAGAGAGTAGAATTATTTATTCTGAGCCTTGGAGTTAGAGGCTGCAAGGTCAGCCACACACCCATATGCACAGACACACACCAACACACAGACACGCATATGCACAGACACAGACACACATGTATACGCACACACACAAACGCACACACACAAACACACAGACATACATATGCACAGATGCAGACACACATGCATATGCACAGACATACACAAACACACATATACAAACACATACAGCTTGGTGTTTCCACTTCCACATAAAATACCTGCTATGGTTTGACTGTGTCCTCCAAAGCTCATGTGTTGGAAACGTACACCCCAGCGCAATGGTGCTGAAAGGTAGGACCTTTAAGAGGAGATTAGGCCATGTGGACTCTTTTCATAAATAGATTAATGTCATTATTAGGGAGTGGATTCATTATCTTGAGACTGGGTTTGTTGTAAAAAGAGAATTCAGCCCTCTCTTTTTCTCTTGCTCTAACACTCTCTTGCCTTCCACCTTCTGCCATGGGATGATTCAGCTCAATGTCCCTTATCAGAGGCTGTCACTTTGATATGGGACTTCCCATCTTCAAGAATTGTGAGAAACAAATTTATTTTCTTTATGAATAACCCAGTCTGTGGTATTCTAACAACACAAAGTAAACTAAGACAGTATCTTATCAAATATGTTTGTTTGAAATACACAGATAATCTAACATGACTTAAAAACAGTCACTTGCTGTTCTTACTGGATACCAGTGAATTCAGTGTATGCTATCAGAAGTGTACATTGGGTAAAGTATTATCCTAAGATTTTTGTATTCATTTATTTGGTCATCTAAATTGTTTACTCTTCGGAGTAAAACAGGCACCTGCTTAACAACTTCATTCTACCTCACCCTAAAGTACCTACAAATCTACCAAAAAGTTCATGATCACAAAATACCACAGAACATCACACTCAAAGGAAAACCTGCAGTCAGATTCTGGGAGGAATTCCCAATATGGATGACTAATAGAGCTGGATTAAGAAAATTGATCAATGACCTATGTTTCACCACATAAAACCAAGCAGTCCACAAAGGAAGAACTATTCAAATACCCAGGGACTGCGCTTTTATATGCAGGAGAGTAATATCACATTTAGGTAGAATTACAACCTTGTTACTGTCATTATTTGGAGATTAAGTGTGGTTTAAGGAGATGCATATGGGCACCAAGTTGATAAGGGGTAGACTTGTGCTAGTAAATTTTATATGTCAACTTGACTGGGCTAAGACATGCTCAGAGAGCTGGTAAAACATCATTTCTGGATGTGACAGTGAGGGGGTTTCCAGAAGAGATTAGTGTTAGAATCAGGGAGCTGAGTAAAAAAGATCCACCCTCACTAACGTGGGCAGGCCTCATGTAATTCACTGAGGGCCTGAAGAGAACAAAAGGGGAACTCTAAGCTGTCTCACTTCTCGGCCCCATTGCCACCCTGTTTTGTGACTAAACTCTTCAATTCCAAGAAAGGATAGGTCTGATGCCCATCACTGGGATTTCAGGGAAAGGTGTGAGAACTTAGGGCTTTTAATGGAAGGAGTATAGGGCTTGAAACTGCTTTCCTGAGCATATCTCTTTTCTGTTTGTCTTCCTGTTCAATTGTTTCGTGTGTTTTCTCTCCTCCCTTCCGCAATTCTAAATCGTTAAAACGTGTGTGTTTGGGGAGCAGGGATGGGGTGTGTGTGTAAGAAGCTTCCTAAAAGATCAATGGCAACTTAAGGAGAATTCAAGGGAGGGAAGACACGCAGCAGAGCATTTGAATTTGCCTTACATTATAGCCCATTCCTACAAAGGCAAAATGAGGCCAGCTCAAAACATCTCAGGTCTGCACCTTTCTTTCTCTTTTCCGTTTTCCTTTTTTTTTCTGAGACAGAGGCTCGCTCTATTGCCCAGGCTGGAGTGCAGTGAACTAATCTCGGCTCACTGCAACCTCCACCTCCCGGGTTCAAGTGATTCTCCTGCCTCAGCCTCCAGAGTAGCTGGGATTACAGGCACGCGCCACCATACCTGGCTAATTTTTTGTATTTTTAGTAGAGACGAGGTTTCACCAAGCTGGCCAGGCTGGTCTCACACTCCTGACCTCATAATCCACTCACTTCGGCCTCCCAAAGTGCTGGGATTACAGGCGTGAGCCACCGCGCCCAGCCCAGGTCTGCACTTTTATTTCTAATAGCTTATGAAATTCATTCTCCACTTCCCACACAGCCTCTCCATGGATCCTCTTAACTTCCCTTATATCTTATTATTTAAATTTAATATGTTAGAGATTTGGTGATTAGCATTAAAAGCAAATGAATTAGTAGCTTTTAAATAAACAACAGCAAATGTTCATATGATTACAAAACATATACATAAGTCAATTTCTAGGAGATAATTTTTTTATATTTGAGAATATTACACCACACTATACACTTAAGTGTCTTGTTCTCTCTTTTCTGATATCAAACCCTGAGAAATACACTATTTGTCATTAGTTAGAAAAGATGAGTAGAAAGGGTCATAGTGTCGATGCCTCAATAACCCGAAACCCAGGAAAATGTGAGATGGCAGAATGTGATTGAACTACCATTTAGCAAAACAGTATGCCACATGAAGAATTGTCTTAGTCTGTTCAGGCTGCTGTAACAAAATACCATGAACAGGAGAGCTTATAACACAACAGAAATTTATTTCTCACAGTTCTGGAGGCTGGAAAGTCCACAAACAAGGCACAATTGGTGTCTGGAGGATGGCCTGCTTTGTGATTCATTGATGGTGCCTTCTTGCCCTGTCCTTATATCATGGAGGGGGCAAGAAGTCCCTTCGCTCTCCTTTATAAGGGTACTAATCTCATTCATGAGGGTTTCGTCATCATGACCTAATCATCTCCCAAAGGTCCTACCTCCTAACACCTTCCCCTAGAGGGTCAATATTTTAGCCTATGAATTTTGGGGAGACCCAGATATTCAGAATATAGCAATAATGCTGTATCAAATTCTTTTTTTTTTCTTTTCTACTATGGTCTCTCCATTTTGTTTTTAATGAATTCACTGTAGTCTAGATAAGAAGGAAGAAGTTATACAACTTAAGGTAGCTGTCTGAAGAAAATATCTCTTTTATTATACAGGCAGATGCAACATGCTCATAAACAAGATGTTTTATTTCATTTGAACATGAAAGCTCATATTTCAAGGTGTCCTCAACCAATATAATTACAAATGAGTTTCAGGAATGTCAGTCTAACCGTATAACTTTTTTTTTTCTTTTTTTTCTTTTTGAGATGGAGTCTCACTCTGTCACCCAGGCTGGATTTCAGTGGCGCAGTCTCGGTTCACTGCAACCACTGTCTCCTGGGTTCAAGTGATTCTCCTGCCTCAGCCTCCCTAGTAGCTGGGATTACAAGCACCTGCCATCACACCCAGCTAGTTTTTATATTTTTAGTAGAGATAGGGTTTCACCATGTTGGCCAGGCTGGTCTCGAACGCCTGACCTCAGGCGATCTGCCTGCCTTGGCCTCCCAAAGTGCTAGGATTACAGCCGCAAGCCACTGCACCTGGCCTAACTGTATAAGAAATTTATTTTAACTGGTATCTACAGATATTATCCCACAAATGAGCCCCATCCCTAAAGATTAACGAAGGCTGGAGATGGTCTTGGGCAGATTTAGGACAAGAATAAGATCATAATCTTTAATGTCAAACAGACTTGGATTTGAGGCTTGGCTGTGCCATTCGTGAGTTGTGTAATCTTGGAGAAATTATATATTTTTCCTAATTCTGTTTTCTAATGTGTCAAATGGTGCTAATAGCAATCCCCTCTTAGTGTGGACATGAGATTTAAATAGAAAAATAAGTGCGTAGCCAGTACCTGGTACAGAGTGGGTTCTCGGTAAATGTTGATCATGACCCGTTGACTTCTTCTTTTTTTTTTTTTTTTTTTTTTTTTTTTTGAGACGGGGTCTCGATCTGTCACCCGGGCTGGAGTGCAGTGGCCGGATCTCAGCTCACTGCAAGCTCCGCCTCCCGGGTTTACGCCATTCTCCTGCTTCAGCCTCCCGAGTACCTGGGACTACAGGCACCCGCCACCTCGCCCAGCTAGTTTTTGTATTTTTTAGTAGAGACGGGGTTTCACCATGTTAGCCAGGATGGTCTCCATCTCCTGACCTCGTGATCCGCCCGTCTCGGCCTCCCAAAGTGCTAGGATTACAGGCTTGAGCCACCGCACCCGGCCGACCCGTTGACTTCTTTTAGAAGGATGGGTTATATTTTAGCAGATGGAGGAGACAGAGGATTTATGATACAGGCTCATTCACACACCTCAGATCAAAGAGTAGCCACACTTGTCAGGTGACCCACTTAGGAAGAGCAGAACCCTAGGGAAAGGACAGAAACTGGCCTCCACATGAAGAACCGGCACATTCCAGAGATTCTGGAGAAATGGCATGGATTGTTTTCAATAAGCATTCATGCAAAGGGGGAATCTGATTGCATCCTTTAAATTGCAAAAGAAAGATACCACTGCCCTGCACGCCTGAATACACAGGTACTTGTAAACTGTGCTACAACCAGCATTAAAAATGTGGAATGTTTGTGTGCGTCTCTTCAGGAAACTATTACAATGCTTTAATCGTGATCAAAAAGTGTCACCAAAAAGGGAAGCTGTATATCAACTGCATAGTGCCACCTATATTTTTACTGGGGCCTCCTTCCCACCCAATCACAAGCATCTATCTATATATTTCAACCACTCCCAGAAACAGTGCAGTAAGTGGGGTTGTGCAGGGAAGTTAATGACAAATGATTGTGTCTTGGAATATAGAGAGCTCAAAGCATATAGGCTGGGTAACATGGAGCTAGCAATATATGGCAGGGGAATATAGAGCTAGAAAGAGCCCTGCGACAGCCGGGTACCGTGGATCACGCCTGTAATCCTAGCACTTTGGGAGGCCAAGGCGGGAGGATCATGAGGTCAGGAGTTCGAGACCAACCTGGCCAAAATGGTGAAACCCCTTCTCTACTAAAAATACAAAAATTAGCCAGGCATGGTGGCAGGTACCTGTAATCCCAGCTACTCGGGAGGCTGAGGCAAGAGAATCACTTGAACCTGTGGGGGCAGAGGTTGCAGTGAGCCAAGATCACACCACTGCACTCCAGTCTGGACAAAAGAGCGAAACTCTGTCTGAAAAAGAAAAAAAAAAAAAAAGGAAAACGAAAGAGGCCTGTGAGAAGAATACACAGAATGTTGTGGTATTGCATGAACTCTTTCAGTTCAGAAGGAGATTTTAAGGAAATGCTGAGATGTAAAAAGTTGTGGCTTTGGGGCACTGGGAGCAGGACACTATAAAGAAGATTATGATGAGAAAAGATGGGAAAAGATCAAGATGAAAAAGAAGGGCAGGCAAAAGAGGAAATTTATTGAAACTAATGATGAGTATGTGAAAGGAAAATAAAATTGGGACCCCAAACTCACTATGTCTGATGAATGAAATGTTTGAATGAAATGTTATGAATAGCATTGGGAGAAAAATCGGTAGATTTTGCTATGTGAAATTTAAAACTTCTGTATCTGAAAATGTAATACCAGGGTCCTACTTCCAGCAAATAGCTAACCACATATGCAGAGATTCTGCTCTGAGTTCTGATCGTTGCAAAGGTGATCAAAGCATAAGAAGGGAAAAGTTAAGCTTGGGAACTGAGTCATGCAAAAACTGCCTTTCTTTGTTCCCAAACAGACAGCTGTAATGGCACATGCTTACCTTATCTTATGTAAAATGTAGATTTACTGAGCATGTGAGGGAATAATTGACTTCCTCCCCATTCCTTTTTTGTCACATGTAAAATGTAGATTCATTGAGCTAATCAAAGCTTTCAAGTAACCATTTGCCTCATTGCCTACCCTCCCTGGCCTTTCTTTCCTTTCTTTGTTCCCCTCCTGCTTACTCTTTCCCCTTTAAATATTGAAGTCCTTAAAACCCTCTTTGGAAAAAGCACAGGCCAGCCACAGATCCTACTGTAACTTGTGTTTCTTTTTCCCAGGTACATCTTCAACCTTGGCAAAATAAATCTCTAAATCAACTGCAATCTTCCTGAGTCACTTTAGTATAGTAAAACTCCCAAAATTCAACCGCATAAAATACAGAGTTGTGTTATTACAAGGGATCTCTCACTACACCATCCAAATCCATGTTGCTCTTGGCCACTGTTTGGCACCACTAGGTGATGACTGTTTATGCCACTTCAATGTTGAGGGGCAATTCTAGGCCCTGTGGCTGCTCGGGGCTCCCAGGATCATGGCAGCAATTCCAGGAGTCTCCTAAGTTGATGATGCTTATTTATCAGCCTAAGTTGGCAAATTTGGACTGAAACAACCCTGAGAAGAGGGAACTATCCCTCTCCCTCTGCGCTTCCTAAAAAGCCTATTATTTGTGTTTTGGCCTCCCCTTCCCAGTCAAACCCTGTTCTCCCAAGAGGATACGAAATTTAACTTTCTCTACTTTAGAATTTGGCTATGCAAAGGAAGGCAGACAATTGTTATATGAGAATTAGCATTATTATAGAGCAAATTGTTGTGGGATTTACAGTGTTTATATTCAAATTAATGACAGTAAATAGAAAGATCAAACTACAGAAAACTGAATTAGTAATGTTGAATAAGTTCCAAAATTCCCCCATGTTTGAAACAGCGGAAAAGAATGAAGAAACAAGACCAGGGAAATAAAAGACAATATAAAAATTAATATTACAGATAAAATTGCACAGAATAAAAAATTAAATCATAGAATTATAGTTGTTTATGAGGACTATGGAACAATTAGAACAGACAAGAAAGTCAGACATAATTCAGATAATTTTTGTTAGCCAAATAAACACATTAGCACACAGACTGAAATAATTCACCACACTCAAGACAAAAATCAAATAATTCCAATGTTATTGGCAGACTGGAAAAAAGTTAAATTAAGTTGGTAGGAAAAATATCCTACCAACATTCAGCCAATGAAAAAAATTTAGAAAGGTTCTGTATTATGCACAAATTATCTAAAATGAGGCATGCTTCAATCATTTCTGCATTACTATATTTTAGAAAAATAGAAGAGTAATAGAGTTTTGAAAGAAAAATGTGAAGGCTCAAGAATGTTATACTTAATCAAGATTTTGATATTTGGGTACATTTGTATGTGAAAACAATAGGACTCTATTTCAGATATGTATGGCTCATAGAGTATGCCAATCATTTATCCCTCCAGAAAAAAATTTTAAAGTGTTTTCCATCTGGCCACAATTCAACATACAAAAATGAGAAAGTCACGATATATAAAGACTGCCAGAAAAAAAGCTGATAACCAGCTAAATATAAATTCGTGTCTAGAAAATTATAGCAACACTATTTTATATTTGCATTAAAAAGAGAAAAAGGATACCTACTAGCATTATGATTATCTGCCATTGGTCTAGCCAATTCAATTGAATCTAAGATATAAGAGATATCTCATCAGAAAAGAGTGGAGAGGATTGTCATTGTTTGTACATATATATTTTTTGTTTGTTTGTTTACCTAAAAAGTACAAGAGAATCAAATGAAAACCAGTAGAACCAACATAAAATCATTGAACTGGGCAGCAGAAAATGAAACAAATATATTTAAAAATCAATAATTGTCCTATATGCTAGCAATAGCATGTTAGAAAATATAATGTAAAATTAGAGCTCATTCATAATAAATACATAGTAAATTCACACCATAATGAAGTGTGTCAACATTACCGACAGACATAAAAGGATATTTGGAAAACAGAAAGATGAGCCATATTCTTTTATTGGCTGGCTATTTTAAATCTATTCAAATATATTTATAGAATTATTGTACTTCTAGTTAATATTCTAATGGAATATTGGGGTGGGGTGTAGCTCTAGTGTTCTAATATTCACCTGTAAAAAAATAAAACAAACATTAGGAATAACTAAATAAATTTTCTAAAGAAATACAGGGAATAGTAAGGTGGGACTTGCCTTAACATATATTAAAAAGTACATAATATAAAGCTATGATTATCAAAATAGAAGAACAGACAGAGCAATGTACTGGTGCTTGAACAAACAATAAAGTGGAGAGAATGCTATAACCCAGAAATTCCATATAAATAAACTATTCTGGAGCAATCAATCAACTGAAAGTCACAGTACATGATCTAAACCAAAACAAACCTCAGAAAGTGTATTTACAATAAACCTAGAAAACGTTATAGAGACACAACTGTCTGATTTTCTTCAAATGAAATGGCAAGAATAACACTGGGAGAAAATCGGTAAATTTTGCTATGTAAAATTTAAAACTTTTGTATCTCAAAATATAATATCAGTGTTCTACTTCCAGCAAATAGCTAACCACGTATGCAGAGATTCTGTTCTGAGTTCTGATCATCAAAAAGGCGACCGAAGCATAAGAAAGAACTCTTTTGGCTTGTCTGTGGACCGTGTATAAATGGAGTGCTGCAGTGTGCCTTCTCTTATATGTGGCTGCTTTCACTCAATATTATGTCACTTAGGTTAGTAATGTTGTGGATGGTCGTTGTCACTTAAGCCGATTGCTCTGACCTATCCCGTCATGAGTGGGAGGAGGCACAAGAGCAGACTCTGAAAAGCTGGTAATAATCTGTCTGTTGATAGGGTGCTGACAAAGATATGTTCAGTTTGCAAAAAGGTATCATACTGTGTACACTTACAACTTGTGCACTTTTTCGTATGAATTTTTTAAATTAAAAAATACAGAAATAAATTTTAAAGTGACTATTTGAAAGCAAGGTTAAACTAGTAATAAAGGAAAGTAGACCACTGCAGCCATTAATGATGAGTAAGAATAATTCCACAGGGGTCAGGTGACTCTGGAGATGCCATACGGCATTTGGCATTTGCCAATCTCTGATGGCCCAGTGCCTGGATTTTAAAAGGCTGCACTAGAAAAAAGGGACAAGAGACAAAGCCTGGGCACTAACAGGGCAAGAGGTTTGGATCAGAAACTATATAAATCTAGCACTCTCTGAAAAGTGATACCTTCAATTAATAAACTTGGGAAAAACCAATCCACAGAAGTAGGCTTGCCTATTTCACCCTTAGCTCAGGATAGGGATTGGGAAAGAATACATATTCCCTAAGAATTTCTGACTATAAGCTTGTGTTTGTGGCTAGAATTTATACTACCTATGTGGCCTGAAAAATCCAAATCAAAAATTTATCTCAAGCTGGTCTCTAGGCACCCGACAGAGCACATGTAAATCATTTCTAGTGCAATACTCTTTAAAGTCAGGTTTCAAAAAATTCTATAGAAAAGCACCAAGGGCCATAATCTGCTCACAACCAAAAAGCATAAATAAATGAGGTACCATATTATCATTATTAAGAGTCAGTTTTAAAAAATCCTACAGAATCAGATCCACAAAGGCAGAAAATATGGGAATTATCAGAAACAGAATGTGAGTGTATTAACATATTTAAAGAAATCAAAGAAGGGTTGGACAGTATAGTTAAGGAAGAAGAGACCAATCATCAAACGTTTTAATACCAAGAGGTATTATAAGACACAAACAGAAACCTTATACTTATAAATATGCTTACTGAAATTAGAAATACAATGATTTTTTTTTTTTTTTTTTTTTTGAGACAGAGTCTTGCTCTGTCACCCAGGTTGGAGTGCACTGGTGCGATCTCAGCTCGCTACAACCTCTGCCTTCTGGGTTCAAGCAATTCTCCTGCCTGAGCCTCCTGAGTTGCTGGGACTTAGAGGCATGCATTACCATGCCCAGCTGATTTTTGTATTTTTAGAAGAGACAGGGTTTCTCCATGTTGCCCAGGCTGCTCTCGAACTCCTGACCTCAAGTGATCCACCCGCCTTGCCCTCTGAAAGTGCTGGGATTACAGGCATGAGCCACCAGGCCTGGCCACAATGAATAAATTAAATAGCACATTAAATTCAGCTGATAAAGGAATAAAGGTACTGGGAGAGAAAGAAACATCTATCATGCAGCACAAAGTCAAAGTGTTAAAAAAGTATAAAAGAGAGGTCAATTTAATATGAATAGAACAAGAGAGCCAATAACACATTATTTCTTCCAAGAGGAAAAAATAAAGGAAATAATGGAAAGACAAAATTCAAAGATATAGTGGGCTAAGAATATTCCTGTAAAAGAGAGCAGCTCTCACATTCAGAACTCCTGGTGAAACCTGAACAAAAAAAATAAAAACAAAGTTGCACCTGGAAATATCTTCATGAAACTACAAAACTCCAAAGAAAAAGGAAAAAGTATTAAACCATTATTTATGCCAAGGGAAATGCAAATTACAACTACTTTAAGATACTATTTCTCCTATATCAGATTAGCAAAATCCAAATGTTTGACAAAATACTTTGTTGAAGAGGCTGTGTGGAGACAGGGATTCTCAGATATTGCTGGAGAGGATGAAAAGTTATATGGCCTTCCACACCAAACCAAATTATGAATGCACGTGTTCATTGATCTAACAACCTTATTCCAAGAGACAGTCCTCAAAGACACACTTGCAAAAACATTAAAGATTTTACAGAAGGCTATTAATTAAAACAATTGTAACAAAAAAAGGAGGAATTCAAATATCCCCTTATAGGAGACTAGTTAAATTAACTATGGTTCACAACATAATGGAATATTGTACAACTGTTTAAGAGAACGACGAGCATCCCTAACTGCTACTATACAGTGATGTCCAGGATGTTTTCTTAGAGAAAAAAGCAAAGTGTAGAAAAGTGAATATTGTATGTTATCATTTATCTGATAATTTAAGAAGAATTTTTTTTTTAAATATAAGGATGAACTGTAAGCCATATATGTGGGCAGAAGGACGTTAGATTTCTCTAAATATTCCTTGTTTCGGAGATTTGACCTTGGCTCTGTGTATGCATTTTAAACAAATATCAAACAAAAATTAAATATAGAGGCAATTCTGAAAAATTGGAAGCATTATTTGTAGATAGTATAATTAATAAAAAAAGTCCCAACATAGCCTACATAAGAGTTAATAGGAATGTTTAAGTTTGCCAATTGTAAGATCAATAGACATGAGCAACAAACAGGAAAACAATGTTTAAAAAATGATAATATTTATGGTAGCAACAAAATAATATAAGCCACCTAGAAATAAATCTAACCAAAGATGTGCAAGACCTTTACAAACAAAGTAGGAAACTTATTAAAAGGCCTTAAAGAAAACATAAATAAATGAAGAGGAGCATAATGTTCACAGGAAGAGTTATTATTATTATTATTACTATTATTGCCATTATTGAGACACAGTCTCACTCTGTCACCAAGGCTAGAGAGCAGTGGTGTGATCACAGCTCACTGCAGCCTCGACCTCCTGTGCTCAGATGATCCTCCCACCTCAGCCTCCTGAGTAGATGAGAATACAGGCACCTGCCACCATACCTGGCTAATTTTTGGAGAGATAGGGTTTCGCCATGTTGTGTAGGCTAGAAAGAGTTATTATTGTAGAGTCAGTTTTTCCTAAATTGCTCCAAATATTTAAGCAATTCTAATTAAAATAACTATAGGGTGCTTTTTTTTTTTTTTTTTTTTTTTGGCTTTGGGTTTCCTTTTCTGAGACTTGATGAGATGATTTATAAATTTATGTAAAAGCATATAAAAGGCCAAGCCAAGAAAATGCAATTTGTCCTACCAGATAGCAAGACTGACTATACTGTAAAGAAAAAAAGAAAGAAAAAGGTGGACCATGTGGTATTGCAAGAGAGATGGACAAATAGACAACAAGAGCAGAACGAGCAGAACGTAGCACCCAGAAGTAGACATATACATATGGAAATTCAAAATATACCAGAGGCAAAAGTGTGGCTCAGTAGAGAGAAAAGAAGTAAATGATACTAGAGCAAATGTTCATCCATATGGAAATATTTTAAATAGATCCCTTCCTCAAACCATACACAAAAATAATTTTTAGGTGAGTTGAAGACTTAAATGTGATGATCAAAACTGCAATATTTTCAGAAGATGATATAGGAAGATATATTTAAAACCTTGCAACAGAGAAAGATTCCCTGAGCCAGACACAACAAGCACAAACTATACAGCAAAGATTGAGGGATTCAACTATATTCAAATCAAGGTTTTTCTGTTCAGAAAAGGCATATAAAGACAAAAAAAGACACACAGAAAAAGTAAAAAAGACAAGCCATAAACTGAAAGAAGATAATTGCAAAACATGTAGTAATCAAATAGTTATTTTTCAGAATATATAAATATATGAGTCAATAAGAGAAGGTACACAATTAAAAAATAGCCAAAGGACACAAATGAAGAAGAGGAAACAGGAGCGACCAACATATACAAATCAAAATCACAGGAAAATAAAATTCCAAACTCATTATGTTGGTAAAAATTAGTTTGACAATACTACGTAGCAAAGACATGGAGCAACTACAATTCTTATACATTGCGAAAGGTGTTAGAAATGAATACAATTAGATTGAAAAGCAATTTTGTATTACCAAATAAAGCTGTGTATAAGCATACATGAAAGCCTGAGCAATTTCACTTTTAGTGATATCCCTAGAAAAACCCTAGAGCATGTCTACCAGGTGATAGCCATCTACCCTACACAGATGGCATGTGTTGTCAGCATTGCTTATAAAAACATAGCGGTGTAAACATTCCAAATGTTTGTCAATGAAATAACATAAACAATGGAAGTGAATGACCTACAACTTCATGCATTAGCATGAATGAATCTTAAAATCAAAATTCTGCAAAAATACATAAATAAGCCATAGTACAGTATGTACCATAGTATCTCATAAAGTGCAAAAGCAGGCAAAATTGAACATAGATAATTTTAAACTATAAAAAGGAAGGCAACAATTTATACAAATTTCAAGTTCATGGTTACCTTTGAGGTGGGGAGAGAGGAAAAGTGATAAGTAAGGAATGAACATACAAGAGGGCTTAAGGTGCTGGTAATCTTCTATTTCTCAAGGCTGTTTTGGAATCGTGGGTATCTACTCTTTTTCTTTAAACTGCATATATATATATTCATATACATATATATGCTGTTTTAAGTATAATATACACAATAGCAAATGATAAAAGTATGTGTAGGACAAATTAATGTCTTCAGCACATTGAACCATATGAATTACTAAGAAAAACTCTAAATTGACATTAGAAAAACATGAGGAGAATAATAATAAGGTAGTATTTTTCATCTATAAAATTAAAAATTTTGTTTTTTTAGGAAATTGCCTATGGTTGTAATAGAGGCAGGAGACAGTCAAATGCTGCCCAGGTCATTGTGCACAGGGGGCTTGACTAAACATGCCCACAGTGAGAAAAATCCCGTCCCTTAACACATCTACAGTAAGGAAAATAAATCAATGTGGAGTGGCTCAAATTAAGGACCAGCATGTGCACTGGAAGAATAGGGTGGATCCACCAGGAATGCGCACCTTATGCAGTGGGGGCATCAGGCCTCTTCAGCTCATGTGTGGTGGCCTGGTATTCAGTTTTGTAAAGTGGAAAACCTGCATACAGGACCCCTCTTTTTGTTGAGAGCTTTCCTTTCGCTTAATAAATTCCTCCCTCCTCACCTTTCAATATGTCTGCATGCCTAATTTTTCCTGGTTGTGAGACAAGAACCCAGATTTAGCTGAAATAAGGAGCAAAAAATCCTGTATCACTGCGGTAACCCATACGGGGACATGAGGAAGGGTAAGTAAAATGCACACCCAAAACTCTCGTTCCCTTTTGTTACTGAGCTTTCTCATCGTCAGATATTTTCTGAGGGTAGGGCAAACTGGCCCCCCTGCAAGGGGTTGGGAATGCTCAGCTCAATCCAGTCTTTTCTATGGATTTTCCTTCTTTTGCAGGGGGACTGTAATAGCACCTATCTTTTCTCTTACAATATTTGAGGCGTTCCAACCCCACCCCAGTGGCCACAGTTGTATGCACAAGATGGATGGGCAAACAGCTGCTCCCTGCACCCTCATCTTCCCTCCCTGCTAGGGTGCATGACTGTGTCTGCTGCCTGTGTATGAGGCATCCAATGGCCATGCAGTACAGGACTGAGCCATAGCCACTGCCCGAGCCCCAGGGCAATCTCAGGGGCCCAGGCCCTGCATGGCTGGCTGGCCAATGTCCCCCACCATATGTCCACGGAGTCTTCCCCTCCCCCACTGAGGGGTCCAGCTTGGTCTGACAGCAATTGAAAGTTTCTCTGCCTGTTGTAGAAATCCATTTGCATAAGAGTACGAGATTCTTCCCCCAGGCATCTTCTGTGCCCACACTTAAGCTGTTTTTTCTTTTCTCCACCTTGTCAGTAGTTAACACAGCCCTGCATTTAATCTGTTAGTTTTTTTTTTTTTTTTCTTTTCTCCACCAGGTCACAAGTTGGTGGGTTGGTGTGAAAGTAGTTGTGTTTTTTGCCATTACTTAGAATGGTGGGGACCATGATTGCTTTTGTACCAACTTAATAGCACATCTCTGTGAGTAGTGGGAGCTTCTATAGCTATACCAGAGGATTTTTCCTCTTGGAAGGCATCTTATTAGACCAGGACCCCAATTACAGGATACACTTTTTCCCTCCCTTGTTTGAGAAGGACTCAATTCCACAGTTTCACCTTAGCATTCAGCTTAGGATAAGGAGGCAACAGCCAAGCTGTCAAGGGGCACCTGGAGCTTGATGAATCTGTGCTCCCACACCAAGGCAGTTCTTTTGTCCCAAACTCAATTCCAAGCTTCGGATTGAAGCCTTAGGAAAGTAAACTGGATCTGATGGATTCACAGGCAGATGACAACAGAATTTAAAAGACACATCACATGTGAATATGACTAATTCCTGTCTATTAAGCCAGGCCTCCCATTTGATGAATAAAGGCCATGCTAGTATCCATGGCATAAATGAGGTCTAGGGAATTTGAAGGCTACCGACAGCAGAGGAAAGGCAATGTGTGAGGAAGTGTAGATATTCACACTCCCAGACCTCCTGTTAGCATGGGTGAAAGCCACATTGACACCCATGGGCAGCACCCTGTCAAGGTCACCGGGACTTGGGGGATACAAGGACAGAAGAAGGAAAGAGGACAGTTTTTCCTTCTCCCCGTCACATACCCAGGGTATTTACTAGGAAGAGAAAGGAAACAGATGCCTGGTACCCCTCTTTCTAGATGAGTAGCCATTCATCTTCAGTCTATCCCCATTTCAAATGCATCCTGAAACCCTGGAGAGCCTTTGAAGAAAAAAAGCCTTCTTTTGCTCCTTTTTCCTCCTCTCTTTACTCTTCACAAATAGATAATTGTGTCTTTGCACTACAGGACACTAACCTCAGATGCATCCTCCAAACTGAGAAAAGTTAACGTTCCAAACCTTAACTGGCTTGCTTAGAACTGAGCTTGGGGGAAAGGAACCCAGAAGCCTGACATGCCAGCTAAAGGGTAATTTGCCAGTTGGACTTTTGACCTCTCTTTCCCTCTGCAAACTGGTAAAAGGAATAAGAATCACTGTTTAAATTCTCTGTAAAGTTATGATTAGTGAAAAAGAATTTATGAAGTTGGTCTTAAGCTGTAGCCAACCTGGTGTCTTAATTGAGGCTTGTTGGTTTCAGCTGTAAGGTAACTTTTGGTAAAGTTCAAGAGCCAGAAATATTGGCCACTATACTGTGGCCAAAACTAGGTAATAAGTGATTTAAAAGGATTTTCTTAAAGAACACTCAACTTAATTAAAAGTGGACATCTAAGTTATAGGAACACTTAAAAGGCCTTTATGTTTTTCTCTTCTTGGATCTTGTTTTGCTGGAAAAAGGTTTTTTTCTCAGTCAACTGAATTACTCTTCTCCACCTTGTCTTGCCACTGTTAATGCACGCATGGGAGGCCCTAAGATAACTTCTGACACCCTGGGACTCTTTGGGAAAAACAGAAAAGGCAGCATGGATTTCATTTTGGCAAAAACCTCTGTTTTCCTCATGGAACCCTAGGAATTGGAGATGGATAAATCCCTCTCAAAATCTCTTTTTGTCTTCCAGCTATACCTGTTTATTAGGCCCCAAAAATGGCATGTTTTCCTAGCCCTGCTCTTAAAGGGCCCCACCCAAAGGCCAATAATCCAATTAGAAGATTGGCAAATGAAAAATCTTATAACTATTGGATTTTCTTCTGTTTGTCTGTGTAGCTATATATGTGTTGTGTGTGATGTCTATAAAAAAAGAGCTCTAATTAATTGGCTCAAAGGAAAATAAGTGCTTAGATCAAATATATTTTGAAGGAAAGATAAAAGGTGTAATACCTTTTAGTTCATATGACTTTAATTTTTCACAAATAAAAACTGTCTTAAAGATTACAGGTAAAATGCAAATGTCATTAAAATATAAATAGGTGGTCTAAATTATGCAAGTCAGATCCTAGATTTGCTAAATGTTTTAAGGTTGTAAACTGCTTCTTCAGCCTTTGAAATCTGTTCGACTTACCAGCTTTACAACTTGGTAAGGCCTGGGGACATATGGAATTAGCCACACCCTTAACTATGCTGGAAGGACTCAAACTTTATTGGCACCTAGTGCATAATTAAAACAATTTACCAGGCTTTACACTAAAACTAAGAAGTGCTAAGAGTTACCATTATAACATGTAATTGAGACCACTGAAAATGGATTTCCATACAAGGTGTGTAAGAACAGTAAAATTTGTTTTTATTAAAAGATTATAAGAAGGCATGCAAAGGGAAAATGTTTGCCTAGGGTTAAAGGATTGTTTTAAATTACATAAGATAAAACTAAACGTTTAAACAAGTTGTGCAGGGTTTCTAAAAATTAATCTTGCAAAAGAAATTCCATGTGTGAACATTGACTAAATTCCAAAGGGTATTATATGGTTTTTCTGTAAATTGAGCATTGAAATAAAAGCACAACAAGGTTATCTTAAGGCATAAATCTGCTCTTTAGCAGGATTTGTAAAGTGTTACAAGAGGTTTATAAGAATCTTACCTCATGGTCAAACTGGTTAGGATTGGATAGAATTGTCTGTAAGATTTCATTTAAAAACTTGAGTTGACATGAATAGCAAACTAATTTAAGGGTAAAATTTGACTTTCTCTCCCTTTTACAAGATATTCATGTAATAGTAAAAGATAATGAAATATTTCTGTTTGCCTTGCAGATAGACTGCTAAGTGAAAGTAAGAGAAGACAGGAGACAAATTGTTTGGAAATCTAAGTCTTCCCTTTTAATGAGTAAAAGCTTTTGCCTAGTTTCAAAATTGTTGAGTCATCATTTTGGCAAAATAAATAACTTATGGTACTCTGAAATTCTATTTCATACCATCAAGTGTTTTAAACCTCAAACATATTTAACAGGCTTCTCAAAATCAAATTTCAGCTTCAAGCTTGTCTTTCCTGTCTGCTAGCTTTTGGATGCTACAGACGGCCCCTACAGCATCCAGATGAAAGGTAAGCAGAATTACCTGACATGTTGAGGTACAGGGGATTGCGTAAATGATATTTAATCTTATTCAAGTTATATTTTAGTGAATAATATTAAGCTCCAAACTTGTCTGAGATTTCTAAAATTCTAATGTCTAATTTTATGCTATTAATCAAAATGAAGTGTGTTATGTTAAATTATTGTAAACAACAGAGATAACCAAATTTTTTTGTCAATTGTGTTTTAGACTGTAGTTACCCTGGGCATTTTGTTATTCACAGACAATTGGTGTCTTGTTTTGATCCTCTTCAAAAGAGGGTTTATAATCAGCTACAGAACTTTGTCAAGTGCTCTCAGATGCAGTTAGCTGATAACTTTGGAGACTGTGACACTGGAATAAAGAAAAAATGTACAGGACTCATGAAAAGCTGAAATGTTCATGAATATCAAGCAGAACAAGAGTTAACTGAACTAATAGAAAACTGAAGTAATCTTTTTTTAACTTTTGCTTAAAACATTGCTGGTCTCTGTTTTGTTTTTTCAGAGTCAAGGAAACTTTTATTTTGAGATATTTACAGTCTTTGATAATTGAGTAGGGAAGACTCCTGTGAACAAAATTTGGAGCATGTTTATCTCTCTGTGCCTGATTCCTCTAGAATTTGGAATCTGTCTGTGAGTATTCTTACCTTATGGCAATATGGTTGTTTGCATCAGTGCAATAAGAATCCACTTTCTTTTGCAACAGGATGCAATTGGAGCAACTGGTTGTATTAGTTCATTTTCATACTGCTGATAAAGGTATACCCAAATTTATATTTAATTTATAAAGAAAGAGGTTTAATGGACTCACAGTTCATGTGGCTGGAGAGGCCTCACACTCACGGTGGAAGGTGAAAGGGACATCTTATACGGTGGCAGGCAAGAGAATGAGAACCAAATGAAAGGGGTTTCCCCTTATAAAACCATCAGATCTCATGAGATTTATTCACTACCATGAGAACAGTGTGGGGGAAACTGCCTCCATGATTCAATTATCTCCCACTGAGTCCCTCCCATAACAGTTGGGAATTACAGGATTTACAATTTGAAATGAGATTTGGGTGAGGACACAGCGAAGCCATATCACTGGTTGTTTTACCAAGGTTTTGACTGGAAAGGTGTGCTTTACTCTAAAGAATCAAGCTCGACTTGCAGAGTCAATAAAAGCCCCTTAGGAAAACTGGCCTCATACCTTGTCTACACAGTCCCTGTACAGAGTTCCTAACTGGTGATGAGTAAATAATGTCACTTTCTAACAGACCCAGGAACCCCATATTCTTGGGACCTCAAGAAGAGAGGAATTCACCCAACTCACAGGTGTTTGAGGACACAAACCCATGGCTGGACTCAACTTTAAAAAGTCCTATGTGAGATTCCTTGTACAACAAAGTTCCATCAGAGCCAATTTAAGAAGCTTATGTAAAAATACTTATCCTTGCTGCACTTTGGGCAAATAAGCAGGCCAAGTAAAAGACTAAGTTTATTTTGTAAACAACTTAGTCCTATCTGATTTGTTTTCAGTAAAAATGAGGACTGGAGAGAGAAATTATGTTTCAAAACTTCTCATACATTTGCCATTAAATTCTAGATTCATCAGTTGTTTTTAAGTTTTTCACCTACATTTTAAACTAACCCTACTTATTCCTGTGAACCAACTAGTGATCTCCAGCTGCCACTCAGAAGAAACAAAACAGGATGTGTAATATAAAAATCTTTATCAATATTCTAGTTCTGGGAAATTATCCTGCAAATCCTGCTAGGTAACAGGAATAAATAGGGTGCCTATAACCTGGAGGTTTCCTTTTTGGGAAAATAAGACCAAGGGAGCCAACCAAAGTCAACCCCCATGCACCCAAATCTTAGCATGCATAACTATAGCCACTAATTATCTGGATGTGCTGGCAGTCTCAAGATTTTTGAGCTGTCCATACCCACCATTTTTGTTTCATTTGCTACATATCTTCTAATAACACAGTTTGTCTCTTCTCACCTTCAGGCCATCAAACTCCAAGTGATCATGCAACAGTAGCCTCAAACCATGGCTCCCTTTTACTGGGGACCCTTAGATAGGCCTCTGAGGGAGATCTGACTGCTGTTTGCTCAAAACAGTGCCTCCTGTCAGCAGGAAGCAGTTAAGATTAGTCATTGTCCTTATCCTTATTCTAATGGCAGTTAGATGTACTTCGTTAGAGGGGGGAGTGGTAGAGGGAGGAGACAGCCAAGTGCCACCCAGGTCATTGTGCACCAGGGGCTTGCCTAAACATCCCCACAGTGAAAAATTCTGTCCCTTAACACATACACAGTAAGGGAAATAGATCGATAAATCAATGCGGACTTGCTCAGACTAAGCGCCCACATGGACACTGGAAGAACAGGTTGGAACCACTAGGAATTTGCACTTTATGCAGGGGAGTTGGCTGGGCCTCTTCAGCTTGTGTGTGGTGGCCTGGTATTCAATTTTTGTAAAGTGGAAAACCTGCATGCAAGACCTCTTTTTTGTTGAGAGCTTTCCTTTTGCTTAGTAAATTTCACTCACCTCACCTTTCAATGTGCCCATGTGCCTATTTTTTTTTCCTTTGGTGCTGAGACTTGAACCTGGATTCAGCTGAATTAAGGAGCAAAAAATCTTGCATCAGTTGTTGGAGGGATTGTATAATAGCTACTCTTACCATTCATAACAAAATAAATTGGTACAAACTTTCTAAAAATAATGTATTTCTATAGTTTTATTCATTTACTTCTAGGACTATATATGTATAAAAATGTTTATTATAGGATTATTTATAATGTTTGTAAGAGCAAAATATTGGAAACAATCTAAAAGTCCAGTAATACAGAGAGGAAATAATAAATTATGACATAGCAATGTGATAGAATATTGAATAACATATAAAAGTCGTGACTTAGTAGAATAAAGCAATGGGAACTTCTAACGATATATTAAATTTTAGAAGTCAGATACCAAATTGTTTTTACAATAAGATACAGCTTGAAAAATAACTCCTCAATAATTAAATGTGTTTGTGTATATATATTAAATTTACATGGAAAAAATGATAAAAGGAACTATCCTAAAACATTAATAATAGTAATCTCTGGGTGATTAGATCTTGGCTAATTTTATTACAGTTTGCTAAATGTTTCTGCAATTTCTCTTTTTCTACAAGAGTATGTACTATTTTATGATCAGAAAAAATAAATTCACTAAGTCTTAAAGGTTTATGAGTAATTCCAATGTGTAAAAGGCTTTGAAAAATGTGGTGAGGGATACAAATATGTCTCTGATTGTCTCAAAAGTCCACTGGCTCAAGGAAAGAGTAAGGCTAGTTGAGAACATGCAGAGTGCCAAGTTAAACCTACCAGGTGCCACCATGGAAACCCTGGTAAGAAAGAAAGCCCTCATCTGGTTGAAGAGGCTGAAGAAGGGGTAGGAAGACCCTGCTTTGTAGAAATTTAAGCATGTGTGTGGATAAGTATGTATAAGTGGAGAAAACATATGCTTTAATCCATTCTGTGTTATGGACATCCAGGCCTGTGTGTGTGCATACATGCATGTAGGTGGGCTTTTATTCAAACAGAGAATGAAGTTTCCTGGAAAAAGTAAATAATTATACCAAAGTGCTCCCTTTCCATTATTTATGGGCCTTGTTTCATACATCTAGATTACCTACTTTTAAATTAATCCTTCATTCAGAAATCTGTATTTTTAAAAAATTGTAACCTAAACAAACCTTTCTTTTCCTTAAAAAAACTGAACGTTCTTCCTTAACAGCAATATGAGAATGATATTTAAAGTTACAAATACTGCATGCAGTATTTCTTCGTGTTAACTATGAGAAGCATATATTAATTAAACGAGCTACCCAGTTCTTGATAACTTAAAGAAATGTAACGTATTTTTACAATTTATATTATAGGGAAAAATAACTTTGAGGTGACAAATATCCTTAGGTTAAAAATAGAATCTCCCTCTTGTAACTGATTAAAATGGAGCCATGTTTGTTTTTATGAATGTAGTGGAATAATAAATACATGGAAGACGGTCCCATAGTAGTGCTTGTTATACAAATGATAATATACATCAGTATATTGACTATCTACTGTAGTAGCCAAATTCCAATCAATGAACATTTATCTATCTGCTATATTGAGCAGCATGTGCTAGACTCTGGGGCTGGGGAAAAGTTTGGGGTTAGCTGTTTTTGGCATAGGCATGGGGAAGGTCAGTTTCTGAGAAGGGGACTGATGTGCCAATGATTTCTTAAGGAAATGCTCCCAGGGCAGAGGGTGGGGAGCAGTGCAAATTTCAGGCCAAGTCTCGGAAAGGAATAGATTCAGCCTAATCCTCAGAGGTGCCTTGGAATGTAAAGGACTATCCAACCTGAGGCAAGGGTTCCTGTCAGTCAGCCACTGGCTAAAACCACCCCCCAGGGAAGGTAAGCTCCCTGGCACTTTTTGAATTCTGTCTTTGGGATCCAACTGCTATAATAGCTTGAGTCAATAGGAAGAAGAGGATTTGCAGGGGACCATTGAAGAAAAAAGGACACTGACCCGGACTCCAAGTGGCATTCCAACAGTGTCTGCTCCAGAAAGTATAGAGGAGAGAAGAGGAAAGAGACGAGCTCAGACACAGCCTTCACCCTCAGGTTGATTACAGTTAATGATGGAAGTGAGAGAAAGAGAAATAACTAAGACTGGAGGGTGGTGAGATGACCCCAGCTTGGGCAAAAGACTAAGGCTGTGCACTGACCCCTGAGTTAGTGAGCTTCTCCCTGAAATGTTCTTTCTCTTCTGTCCATCAAGGACCACAGGATATTTACAGGTTAGTTTTGATCACCAAGAAGATACCTGGATGTGTAAGTACTTAATAGGCTGTAAAATTCTAGATAGCAAGTCATATTAATTATGATACTAGATGGAATAGAAGTCACATGCTCACTGAAAGCACATGCCATATGCTGTGAGAACCCAGAGGGTGGACAGTGGGAGCAGAATTCGGGTTGTTGTTGTTGTTGTTGTTTTGAGACAGACTCTCACTCTGTCACTCAGACAGGAGTGCAGTGGTGCAATCACAGTTCACTACAGACTCGACATCCTAGGCTCAAGTGATACTCTCACCTCAGCCTCCCAAGTAGCAGGGACCACAGGTGCATGCTACTAAACCTGGCTAATTTTTGTACTTTTATAGAGATGGCGTCCTGCTAGGTTGCCCAGGCTGGTCTTGAACTCCTGGGCTGAAAAGATTCACCTGCCTCAGCCTCCCAAAATGTTAGGATTACAGGCCTGCATCACTACTCCCAGCCTAGAGTTGGTTCTTAAAGGATGAATAACATGTTGAGAGCAAATTAAAGAGAAAAGAAGGAATTCCAAGTGATATGGTTTGGCTCTGTGTCCCCACCCAAATCTCACCTTGAATTGCAATCCCCACATGTCAAGGGTGGGACCTGTAATCCCCACATGTTCAGGTAGGGAAGTGATTGGATCATGGGGAGGTTTCCCGCATGCTATTCTCATGATAGTGAGTGAGTTCTCATATCTGATGGTTTTACAAGACAGTTTCCCCTGCTCTTACTCGCTCTCTCTCACCTGCCACCGTGTAAGACATGCCTGCTTTCCTCTCTGCCATGATTGTGAGTTTCCTGAGGCCTCCCCAGTCATGCAGAACTGTGAGTCAATTAAACCTCTTTTCTTTATAAATGGCCCAGTCTTGGGTATTTTTTTATAGCAGTGTGAGAACAGACTAATACACCAAGTGAAGAGAACATTATCAAAAAGACCCAGAGATATGAGGGCCCTGACTTTCCTTCAGTGCTCTCTTCTGCTTGGTGGGTCCTCTGTGGACATGACTATCCTCCTGCCTGTCACTTTTTGCTTCCTGTTCCTTTTCAAACTTGCTGAACTGGGTCCCACCTCAGGGCCTCTGCTCTTACTCTTACCTCTGTCTTGAACACTCTTCTCCCTGGTCTTGGCATGGCTCCTTCCCTTATATCTTTCAAATTTCCTCAAAAATCACTCCCCTGAGGGCTCCGCCCAACAATGTAGCAAATGCCTGAGCAAAATTGAATCTGAAATCCAGCCACTGAGGACTGGATTAGGCCTGAAATTGGAAACCTTTGTGGGGACACAATAATTACTATCTCAGTTTAAAGTCTACCTACATTTCCCCTCTGGCTAAGAGCTGAGAATTTAGACCAGTTTCCAGGAAAATTGGGAATCTGCGTTTCTCCTGATAGCTTCCCTTTGTCTTTGTTTAGAGTAAAATCGTGTTCTTTGTGATTTTTTCTATAAAATAATCTAAATGTAGTAAAGGCATTACTATTAAGCTTATTTTAAAATATTTGTACTTTTAAAAATAAAATATGACACCATTCAAAGGAAACTATATTTAGTGTAACCAGGTATATTTTAAAATAAAATTTTAAATATAGTAGATATATAACACATACACTATTAATTACATTTTATGATGATTTTATGATCCCAAATGACAAGTATTACAGAAATATAAAGAATAGTATACATAAAATTTTTCAATTACAAAGTTATTTAATTATGGTAATAACTGACACTTGAATATTTGAATGATGGACATTTGAATAGTATCTTACAACAGGTCTTTCTTATTATTTAATCCCTGGTACAGCCCTGAAGGTAGTTCTTAACATAAGGATACTGAAGTATAGAGCTCTCAGGTAAAGTGTCAAGGGCTGTACAGCTAGTATGTGCCTAAATCAGAACACAAACCCAGTCATTCAACTCCCCACCTGTACTTCTTAGGTCAGGCTATACCGTCTCATATAGAAATTACTTTTAAATACGTATTATATACATGTATATATATATATGAATATGTATATTTATTTTTCTAGCAGCCTTATAGTTTATAACCTCAAACATATATAACCTCTGGCTTATATAGTTTATAAGCTCACACATAGAAGGCAAAGACCATAGCAAAATGTGAGAGAAAGTAATTCTCATTGTCTCATACTCTGTTGAAGAGGGAATGCTTTGTTTGGTGGCATCCTTTATCATTGCCTTCTGACTCAACATTCTTCATTAGACCAGTCATGGACTTCAGACACAGGCCTTCTCAGCTTTTATCATGCACTGGTGGGGTATGCCTGATATCATAGCACTATTTGAGATTGTCATTTGTTTGCTCATTGACCATTTGCCTAGAATTTATAAGAACTGGCATGGGTTTCATCCCTAGTGATCCACTAGCAAAAATTTTGCTTCCTGTTCCTGTGACATTATGTTCTGCTGGCCTAGAAGTCTAAGGTTCCAGAGGGAGGAATGCTGCCACCAGGAGACACAACAAGGATTCCATTAAACTGGAAGTTAAGACTGCCACCTGTCTGTACACCTTGGGCTCCTCCTACCTTTAAGTCAACAGGCTAAGAAGGGAGTTACAGTGTCAGCTAGGGTGATTGACCTGGACTATCAAGATGAAATCAGTCTACTACTCCATAACGGAGGTAAGGAAGAGTATGCGTGAGATCCTAATACAGGAGATCCATTAGGGTATCTCTTAGTATTACCATGCCCTGTGATTAAGGTCAATGGGAAACTACAAAAGCCCAATCCAGGCAGGACTACAAACCACATGACCAGCTGCAGAGATGAGGACTGTAACTAGCATGAGTATTTCCTCCTCCCTTTGTTAAAAACATGTTTGTGCAGGTATACACTTGTACTAAGAAAATATCTTCATTTGATTTCCTTTTCCTTTACCATGTGACATAAGATTTATTGACTTCATATCAGCATTTAAGTATTCTTAACTTTATGTAATAGTATTTGGGTTGGAGATTGGTGTGCTTCCAGTTGTACAAAGGATAGTTGTATTGTGTTAGGTGGAATTATGACCTTATTATTGTCTTTATTTGAAAATTATCTATGATCTCAGGAGATGTGTATGGGTTCAAGTTGACAAAGGGTGGACTTGTCATGGTTAATACTGAGTGTCAACTCGATTGGATTGAAAGATACAAAGTATGGATCCTGGGTGTGTCCGTGAGGGTGTAGCCAAAGGAGATTAACATTTGAGTCAGTGGGCTGGGGAAGGCAGACTCACCCTTAATTTGGTGGGCACAATCTAATCAGCTGCCAGCGAATATAAAGCAGGCAGAAAAATGTGAAAAGGCTAGACTGGCCTAGCCTACCAGCCTGCATCTTTCTCCCATGCTGGATGCTTCCTGCACTCAAACATCGGACTCCAAGCTCTTGAGCTTTGAGACTTGGACTGGCTCTCCTAGCTCCTCAAGCTTGCAGACAGCCTGTTGTGGGACCTTGCGATCATGTAAGTTAATAATTAATAAACTCCCCTTTATATATATATAAAGGGGAGTGTGTGTATATATATATACACACACACACACATATCCCATTACCTTGTATATATATGTGTGTGTATATATGTGTATATAGGAATGTGTGTATGTGTGTGTATATATATATCCTATTACTTCCATCCCTCTAGGGAACCCTGACTAATACAGTGTCTCATGACTCTTGTTATCACACACTATGGCTCTAACTCTGCCAAGTATTTGCATCTTGAGTATAGATAAAAGGTAAACGTCTCCTTCTTTTCCACCTTCAAATGCATACAAATCTCAAGGCAGGGGAGGGGATGGGTGAGCAAATTCAGGTAATTATTAGTTATTGATTACTTCCTCTATATCGGTGTATATTCGCTGGTTCTTTTATCTACATTATCTCATTTTCATTCTTAAATAAACCCATGTGTTATCTAGTTTACAGATAAAGAAATTGGTAACAAAAATCTGAACCTAGGCCTATCCAATGCCAATATTAATTATCTCTGCACTAGAGTACACCTGGACTTTAAGTTTAGAGTTCAAAGATTGCTGATTCGTCTCTTTCTCCATTCCTTGGTAAATATTAAGTACCAATGGTAAGTGATACCAGCACCAGAATCATAATAACTAGGAAGAGATATTGACCTCTGAGGATTAAAAATTATATCAGGAAAAAAATAGGTAGAGTCACCTTAAAGAAACAGACTGAATATCAGACCTGCAAAACTTACTTCAACATAATTAAATACATGAACATATAAAAAATGTGTCAACCAAAAGGGGAAGTGTCTGCAATGTAAGCCTGGAAAAGAAGAGTATGTTCTGTATATCTGAGTCCAATCCAGAGAAAGAGTTGCTTGGCCAAAAGCAAACATCTGGCATCATTCCAACCTCACTGGCAATAATGTTCCCATGTTGGAGATATATGTGCCAATCCAACTTAACCTTGTGCTATTAAACATTTGAATTCTGATTTATTGTTAACGTAGCAAACATTTGATTACAATTTAGCTTTTAAGTTGATGTGTTTACACAAATGTGCTGGTAATGCCAATGCAAGGATTTTAACACCCATGATAGTTATATTTCAAGTCGTGTGAGCTCTGTTAATATAGGTCTTATCTTAAAAGGTAGAATGCCTCTCAAGTTGTTGACAAAAATTAAATTTCTAAGCCTTGTGGGATGAAGGTGAGAACTAGCATATAGGGTTGAACTGAGCAAGATTGTCTCCTCAAATACAGTCTTCTGGCAAACCTCAAGACCTGTTATGATGGTTAATTGTGTGTGTCCATTTGGCTAGGTTGTGATGCCCAGATACTTGGTCTAACAACAGTCAGTGTGGCTGGCTTAAATCTCTGGCCTCTCAGTCTGGTGCTCCTGTAATGATTTTCTCTGTTAATCAGTTATCTCCAGCCATATTTTTGTTGTTCCTCAGTAAACTGTTTGTTAATATTGACATTTTCACGTAGTAGGGTTTGTTAGCTAATCTGCTAATTGGATTGGATGATAACTTGAAGTGTTCTTCAAGTTTTATAGTAGTATTTTATAAAAGATTCAAGTAGGGTAGGTTTTTCTCTGACCCCTATTGAGATATCTATAGTTAGTTCTACTTCCATAATTAGACTGCTATATTTTAAAGATTTCTACTTAAAAAAAAAATCAAATGTAGCTTTGTCTTCCTGAATATTTACTGCTTTGTTTATAAGAGTTATCCCACTCCTGTGGATTCTAGACTTATTGATTTCTGAGCATGACTCATGAGTCAAAACTAGATTTTGAAATAATTTAATTGGTCAGTAATAATTTGAAATAATTTAATTGGTTAATAATACATTTATTTGAAAGGAAAGAGGAAAGAAAAATAGTGACTCTTGCCTAGAACCAGGATTTCACACTTAACTTGCCAAGTCCACATCCTAATCCCAATTGTTCATTTCAAAAACGAAAACATCGTGTAAGTCAACCAAACCCACTGTGGTGTGAGAGTCACTCAGCTTTATTGACATTCAGTGGCTATGAACAAATGACCCTGGACTTTTTCTCCCTACTCTCATAAAATCTTTATCTACCAGCAATAGTGGATTTAGTTTGAAGTCTGGTAATATGTATGAGGAATTTGAGCCTTTGTTAATTTATTCATTCACTCATCAGACCTTTAGTAATTATGTCAGGCAGTCTATGTGAGTTGGATAAAAGCTAACCTCATAAAGCTACAATATTTTAGATGCTGGTGATGGAATTCTGTCTGAGAGATATAAAGAACTGAAGTTAAAATGTATACCTGCCAATGACTGACTTACATTTTCATGTGGATAGAGATTAAATTTCTAAAGAAGCATAGGAAATTCAGGATAGGCTTATCACTGACTTCTCCTTAATTGTTTGAGACTATATGTCTTTGTTTTAGAAAAATATAGTCTCCTGCCTATGGTCAGTAAGGTCTGACCTAAATTTAATTCTCAATGGAAAATAGTCCCTTCCTTGCAAACTACCACCTTGTGCTCAGTGAACTTTTATGAGTAACTCATCATGTATCTAATTATTTGGGTATAACATTTACTATGTATTGCTACATAGAAAGCACCATGTGACTATATTGCCTCCTCAAGAGAGCTTGCAATCAAAATCCCATTTGAATATACAGCCTAGGCCCCATTTGTATAGGAGGAAACAAAAAATTGACTAAATGCATTCCCAGAAGCCATCTCTGAGATATCATCTGATACAAGACAGTTCTTACAACCGAAGAATTCCCTAGTCGTTTTCCTAGATTTAGCGGGGGCTGCTCCTACAGTTCACTTGTGTTTACAGGAGAGTTAACCTGAATTCACAATTTTCTCCATGTGTTCTATAGACAGAGCACCAGGGCAAACTCAAGAGCTTTAGAGGTCAAGGCTTACCAATACAATAGGGGCTCATTAGAGCTGTATGAAAAATGTTGGCTTGCACAAGAATCTTCACTCAGGTCTAATTCTAATCTATATGTTTAACAGCTGGTGAATCCAGACTGCTGGAGCCTCTTTTTCCCAATACAGGAAAAATCAGCTTCTTGCCATACACATGTAAGTTGTTGGCAGTATTACAAGGAGGACATAGACAGGCTCTTTTACCAAGGAAATGAGAAGAGCTTCAGTCAGAAAACCTCCCTGGAGATGTTGCCATAAGTGAGTCTTCTTATCCCTTAGGATAGAGACAGCTGGGTACAGACCTCCTTCCCTTAAATGAGTCCAGCTGACTTTTAGGGAGATGTGGTAATTAGTGGGGGGAGCTGGAAGTCCCATTCCAAATATAAATAAGCCATATTGAAGTAACAAGTTATTTGGAAAACAAATATTAATACGAATAATGCATCTCTTCCAGAAAACATCTCTAGGGCAGTGCTTAGTAAAATAACATACTTCAAAGCCCACTAGTGAAGTTATTGAAATTTTTTAATGTATACTGAACCAGTAATAGTATTTTCAATGCCGTATAGGTAAAAAAAGTGGCATCTTTATCAATCTTCTATTTAACCATCAATTTCTGTATTAATGGCTATAAGAAGTCTCACTCCCACCCAACTTTACTGTTTCTTGGTGTTAAAAGGGGAATGAAATACATGTACACACACCACTTCAGGTCATGTAAGTATTTCCATTTTATTTGGAATGCAATGGATAAATACCAAGGGAGCATATTTCTCTGTTTTTCACGTGTATGCTATGTTGTACCTAAGAGCCTTATTCCGAGTATAAATGGACAGGATTTTCCCTTACACCTGCCAAAGTCTTTTAATTCTATCTCTAAAATCGTGTTTTCATGGATGAAAAAGAAGTTTGTTACCTTTTACATTATTTATCTGAAAATAATTTAATCATGGAATTTCTGATGAGACCATCACAACATTTTTGCTTATGACTGTGCCAGGTAGTATAAAAAAAGAATGACACAATGCAAGCTTTCAATCCAATAAAATTACAAAACTTCCTCTGAAAAGCTTTGAGAGATAACCTTTTTCCAGATTCGCAAGATATTCTTTCAAGATAAGGGAGTTAACCTAAAAGGAAGATAATTTTAACTCAGTAATATTTATCTCAGTGGTACAAATCTTAGTGACAAGGAGACTCAGTAAATCTTAAAGTATAAGTCAACAAAACGGTGATTCGAATGAAGCCAGGGTGCAGAGTTTTAGCACTCCAGGCTATAAATTGTTGTCACTGGGACAATAGGGAAGGTCTCCAGGGCGGGACAGTCTTACTATGCCCTTGGAGATCACTAGAATGTTAACAAGATCTCTATTGTCCTGTTTCCAATGAATGTTCCAGTCTTTTGTGTATTGGGACCAGAAATCCCATGACATTTCTTGAAGGTTGCAGGGGAGGGAAAAGAGGGGATGTTGTGTGTGTGTATGTTTGTGTTTGTGTTCATTCACTGCTGACTTTATTTAGACAGGTGACTGCAATGATCTCTAGAGGCTATAGGAATGTGTTGAAATTAAGGAGAACCTTCCCTCAAAGAATAAATGTTCTTGTATGTAAATTTAAAAAGAAATTAACTTCAAACATCAATTTAAAAATTTGAAATTTGAATAAAAATTGTCATCCCTTTTCCAAGTGCTTTTCTCCAAGTCAGTTTACAATTGCTTTTAGACACTGGGCTTCTCTCATCAGTGTCTGTTTAATGAACTCCTTTTAGGTGATGACACTGCTTCCTCTTCTCTTTCTTTGCCTCCTCCCTTCACATAACTACTTTTGCATTGTATTTTTTCTTAAAATATCTTCCTAACCCATTTCCCACTGTACATTTTGATGTTTGCCTTCTCATTCATTCAGTCTTATTTGCAGTATATGGATAGATCCCAAATGCTCCTGTGGAGGAAAAATGTCAGCTTCACAAACATTACAGCAACATTTGCTAGAGGTAGAAAAAATCACATTAAGTAAATATCTAGATAGGGGGAAACTGTAGTTTTTTTAAAATGTTGCTTTATGTTTAATGTTTGCATTTGAATGTTCACAAGATCAGCAATGAGTTCATTCCAATTCTCTATTTTAGTCTATCTATTGCCTGATATAGATCAAGTAGGGGGTTAAAATGAGACAGCAAACTGTTGGTATTTGATGCTTTGAAAAACACTAGAACTTTCTCTACTGATTATAGACTTTGTAGTATAACATGAATTGGGAATGATGTGGGCTTATGTAAAATAGGAAGGCTGGATTTTTGGCCCTCTGGGAATTGGTAATCAAAAAGGAAATGCAGGGATTAAAAAAAAAAAGATTTCAAAAAAGGGAAATAGTAGGTAAACTGGCAAATATTTTCTGTAAATATTCATAAAATGACTTATAATGAAATATTAAAACTTGTATATGAGTACTTTTTAAAGTAAGACTGATATGAATGTGTATGAGAGAGAGTGAGTGTGTGTGTGTGTGTGCATACATGAGTGAGTCAGCTTAGATTGTTGGTATCTGAATTTATTTTATTTCATGGCCGATTGTACTGCAGTTACTTGAACACACTTTGAGTTTCATAATTTTGTAGGTGTGCTGTAGTGGAATAACCTTGCATCAAAGGGAATATCAATAAAGCCTGAGTCAATGGAGTAAAATATAGAGATTTTACTGTAAATTGAGAAGAAAGGAACATGAAGGCGAATTTGTAAAGTTTCTTTGAACTTCCTATGCATCTGAGAAGCAACAAAATATGTTATATACATAAAATGTCCAAACTCTGTCCCCTCTTCCTAAAATCCTCCCACTAGGTCACGTTATTTTTGTAGGAGCTCAGTTGAGATTTGAAGGCCAAGCTATATATATGCTACATACACTAAAATCAATCTCAATCTATCTTAGAAAATTATAGCCATCACTATTGTATTATAAATGTTCCGTGTAACTCTCTTCTCATGGTTTGGCCAGTGTGTTCCTCAATTTAGCTATTGCTATTGCTCCATACATACAAACCAGCAAGCTTTAGATAGAGATGACAAATGCCAGCTGCCCTCTGTATATGTGTGAGTTATATTAGCCCTGTAATTAAGGGCTGGTAATCTGGAATCAAATATATGCTGACCAACGTGTCTCTTCATCCCTCCCCCGAATTAGATGCTGTCATAGCCTTGCTACCACCTGACTTTAAAAGATTCCGTCTTGTGAAATTTGCCTTTCCTCCTTTATTGGCATACTTTGTTCACCTCTTTTTCTCCTTGATAGTTAGACATCATAATTTCCTAACAGATAACATTTAGGTAAAGCAACAATAACACTAAAACATTTATGAGTAAATGAAGCAAAAGACCTTCATGATGAAAGTTGTGAGACTTTCTAGAAAGTCCACATAGGAAATATAAGTTAAAAGAGAAAAATGGGAAGAATAAATATTATAAAAGCTATCAATTTCCCAAGATTAGTCTGTAAATTAAATTAATCTCAATCAAAACCCTAAGAAGGATATCACGAAAACTGATAAACTGATTCTAAAATTCATGTAATAGAATAAAAGGTAAAGAATATCCAGCAAAATTTTCAAGAAGAACAAAAATGGAGACCCTATTTTGTATCAAAATCTTCTACAAAATTACAGTAATTAAAACAGGGAGAAATTAGAAACAGACAAAACTTTCCAAAGGTACAGAAAACACATCATGGAAATATATAATTGAAATCTTAATATATGGCAGAGATGGCAATACAAATCAGTGGAGAAAGCATCATTTATTCAATAAATGTCAAGGGGCAGTTATCATGCATACAGAAAAAGACAAAAATTGATCTCTACCTCACACCATACACAGAAATTTATCCTGAAAGGATGAAGACCTAAGTATGCACTGAGTTTTTATTAAATACACAGTTTACTAAGAAAGACTTTCAATAAAAAATAAAGGTATAAAACATTTAGAACAACTTCATGGCATTAAGATAGGAAACAATTTCTCAAATATGACATGAAATAATATCTAATAAAGAAAAATTCATTAAATAGGACTCCATTGAAAAAAACAGTTTGAACTTATAAAAGACAACTCAAAAAAAAGAGAGTCATTTAGGAGGAAAGATATTTGTGATCAATTACCAAGGAAACCATTTGAGTATAGAAGATATAAAGAATACCTACAAATCAGTAAGAAAGATACAAAGAACCTATAGAAAAATTAGCAAAGGATATTACCACGCAATTCACACAGCAAGAAACCTGAGTGGAAATTAAAAATATATGAGCAAAATTTAAAACGGCACCACCAAATGCTGATGAAAGTGTAGTACAGTGGGAACTGCTGGTTGGAGTGTAAACTGATAAAAAGTTTTGAAGAAAATTTAGCACTATTGACTGAAGTTTAATTTGGAAATATTCTATTATCAAGCAATTTTATTTTTAAATAACCATTTTAGAGAATGTCCATATATCTGCATAAAAAACATATGAAAAGGTGGTCATATAATATGGAAAAACAAATTTAGAAATAACCTGTCTTAAAGTAAAAGATACAGAGATTTACTCAGAAAATTTGAGTGCTACAGAGCAGTTTAAGTGAATAAACTAGATCTGTGAATATCAACATGTATCATAAATCTAAAAATATTGTTATTAAGTGAAAAATGCACAAAATGATGTTTACTATATGGCAAAATTTTGGAAATTAAAACCATGAAATATAGTACATATTGATACTTGTATTTATGTACTTAATATATGTATTTCATAAATGTATTTAAAAAGAAGTGGAATGAGATACATCTACCCTCTTAAGCAGGAGAAAAATGGAAGAAAACAGAGGCAAGTTCTAGCTTTACCTGCTGTTTCATTTATTTTAAAAGTTAAAAATGAAATGAAGAGAATATGGCAAAACTTTGGTATCTATTAGTATTTAATCTTTCCTGTAGGCATATAGGTAATCATATTATTGTTAGCTTTCTATACATGTAAACATTTCAAATTTTCCAAATTCACATTAAAAAGGAAAGCAAATAAAGATTTTTAAAAACTTAGATATAAATGACAATGAGTATCTTAATTATCAGAATCCATGGGAATTCATTTCAGAGAAAAATGAAGTCTTAATGTATAAAATGGCTTAAAATGAATCTGACTGATAATAAGTGAAATAAGCATTCAACTCAAGATGATAGAAAATAGACACTAACTTAAGTTACAAGGTATTAAAATAATAATTTTAATTTAGAAAAATTAGATTAATTATAATAATAAAAGCAAAAAAGAATTACATGGAAAGGCAAAGAACAACAGATTTTACTAATAAAACCAAAAGTTTTATTTTAAAGGTAAAAATATATATATGAAAAGTCAATCCCTGGCAAATCGAAACAGGAAAAAAAGAATGAAGACCTGAGTTTAAAAAAAATAATAAAACATAAAACAGTGGAAGTGAGAAAAGAGATATAACAAAAGATATGGGGGAGATTTTCTTCCAATATAAAATTCAACTTTAAAAGTTGTAAAATAATAAAATTGGATCAAGAGAAAGATAATCCTCACATTCCAGAGCATGAAAACATGTACTACATGTTCCACAACCTCTAGAGAATGTAGCACATAATTCCATTACCAAAACTTGCAGTTAGCCGTCATACACTCATACACAAAAGTATAAAGCCAATCTCAGTAATACAGAAGCAAAATCCTAAGTAAAATATAAACAAAATATATTCAGCAATGAATTAAAATAAATTTTATATCATTTCCAGTACAATATATACCAGGACATGAGTGTAGAGATCATTTTCCTGTTCTGCTCTGCATGGGAAAGGAACTTAATCTGAATACCTTGTGTCTTTGGTTTCCTTGAGCACTGGCTTCTGGTGAGGTTTAGCCAATGGGAGGTATTGCAGGAAATTAGAGGGCAGAAGTTGCAGAAAATATGTGGTTAGCTCTCCAACCTTACAATTCCTGGTGGCATCACCAGGAGTGGCTGTCCATCCTCAGAGGTCCCACCTCCTGCTGGTCTGGGTAAACTCCTCTCCAATGACTTAGTGACCTAAGGCTTCTGCTTGTCTCTCCAGCTCCAGGATGGTAGTGGTTCCTGCTACCACAACCTGTGGGTTAATTTAGCATCCCCAGCCATCCCCTTTAGCCCTCCCAACACATCTGTAACTAGTTCCCTACATTTAATTCCCACTTTTGAACCGCCAGACAGGGTATCCATCTTCCTGACCCTACCATGACTGATGCGACCCTACCATGACTGATACAAAAAGAATGGTTCAATCAAGTCATTTTTATTAGTATAATGCATTTGCTAACTAATTATGGGAGTAAATCATGATAATCTCACTGAAAGAGGCTGAAAATGCTCTGACAAAATCTAACACTTGCTTATAATGAAATAAAAATGAAACCCACACTCCAAAATAAAGTCTAAAGAAGGGAAAAGAAGGCTAAAACTATAGATATTTTAAGATGATATCACTGCCCTGTGCAGTTGTACAAATTTACACTCTCACCAGCAATGAATGTAGAGGCCAAATCCTTAGTCTCAGCAATAGAACATACTATCAAATTTAGGTATTCAAATTACTCTAATACAAAAAGCAAAACACTTTAGCTTTATTTTTAGATCCCTAGTATGATGAAAACATCTTGTCATATGTTAATAAAGCCTTTTTCTCAACTGTCTGCTTCTATATATTTTGCTTTTTTTATTGATTTATGAGAATTCCAAATATATGCTCTTTGTCTATTACATAAGTTGAAAATATGTTTTCCCTGTTGGTCATTTCTCTTTTGACTTTACATATGCCCTGTTTACAGCATGCATAATATCATTATTTTTATTGAAGTTTATCAGTCCTTTATAGCATCTGAATTAAGAGTTATATTAGAAAGATTCTAGTTTCAAGAAATTATTCCATGTTTTCTTCTAGAACTTCCATAGTTTTATTTTCCACATCTAATTCATTCATTCATTTAAAATTTATCCTAGTAAGAACTATGAAATATTGAATCAATGTCATTTTTCCCCAAATGACCATTCAGTGGTCACAACACCGTAAGTTAAACAATCTGTCTGTATCCACTGGTTCATGAGGCCATTTTGTCCTAAGTCCTACATTCTTATGTATTTAGTGTTTATTTCCAGACTTTATTCTATTCCACTCTATTCCATTCTTATTTCTATTTTACATATTAGCTGCTGAGACATTATAATAGCTTTTACGATTTTGTACTGCTATTCAAATCTAGAATCAAATGTTACTGTAAAGAAATCTGAAGCCAGGGTGATACTTTCCTCTTGCAACCTGGTTGTACAGAGATTTCTTTTTTATTTTTCTTTAAAGGCCAATAATTTTGTTAGGCTATGCCTCAGTGTTCACCATGCCGATGTTCCTTCTCTCAGCATGGGATACGACTTTTAAATATATTTGTAAATATTCTTTTATTTTTGAAAATATGTTTGAATTATATTTTTAAATACATTTTCCCTATTTTTTCTTACTTTTCTTTTTAGACTCCAATTATGTATATGCTGTACCACTTTTGCTTTATACTATATTGGAAGTTTCTCTCTAATCTTTTAAAAAAATTCATAATTTTTCATCCTATTTTGATCAAATAGTTGGTTCCACCCTTTAAATCTCTGTCTTTGCTTACTACAGTGTATGTTTTTCTTTGCGCAATTTACTATTTATTTTCTGCAGTTTTTATTGCACTTTTTTTCCCCTAAGTTCTGCCAGGGTGTTGCTTCAATTCTCCCTATTTTCTCGTCATCTTTTATTTATGTTCTTGTATTTCTGTATGGTTTGCCTTCAGTCCATTTATTAGGATATTTTTATGGTAAATCTCAATCTTTTAATCAGAGGTAGGTTGTGCTGTCTTATCCTGCCTACTTTCCTTAGGCATCTTTAAATCAATTCTATGATAACTCCTTTTTCTAAATCTTGGCTCAGACTTATGCCAATATTTTCTTAGATCTGCTATGTCATCATGCTCCAAACTTTCTCCCCCATGTATCTTCCGCTCTATCTCCTTGTGGTTCGGAAGCTTTTGTTGTGTGGCAGTGATATTGGCTTATTGCTTTACAGTAATGCCTCCTCTCACTAATAGGAAATACATATTTCTTGACTTTTTTGAGATCTGCCACCATTGTGTCAATCACATTTTACTTTTTCTAGTATGTCAGAAAGAGAGAAATTGGTGCTTAGAGCTGCTAAGCCCATACAGAAGGTTAGTCAGGACTGTGAGGCCAGACTACATGGTTTGAATCCAAGCTCTGCCATTTATCAGCTGTGTGATCCTCAGCAAGTTACTAGTTCCCTCTCTGTCCCAGTGTTCTCCTTTGTAAAATGATGATAATAATAATACTATGTACCTCTTTGAGGTTTATGGTAGATTAGCAATTGTAGAAATATCATCCACTATTGCTAGTTTAAGCAGAAATTGATCAGTCACAAGTGTCACTTCCCTACAATAGTAACACACAATCACATATCTGCCATGGTCTGATGGAGGCACTGGATATTTTCCTACTCTCTGACTTTGAGTTTGCTCATTTGACTTGCTTTGGTGAATAAGACAATAGTGACATGACAGAGCAGAGACTTGGGATGTGACTTTACCCATTTGGGTTTTCTCTATTGAGCTTCTGCCATTTCCATGAGCATATACATCAGATAGCCAATAGTCTTCCAGCCTGAGCCTCAGAGTGAAGCATACCCAAAGGAAACTTACAGCATGGCATTAACCTAGCCAATGGGCAGACCTGCATCCTGAAGCCGACTCCTCCAGCCAGTTGAGAGGAAAAGAGAAAGTATGAGTTTTTATTATTTTATGTCCTTACCCATAAAGATTACATGGAGTGTCAGAACTTGAGATAGATAATTTAGCATACCTCTCCTATTGCTAAAATTTTATGTGTTTTATGATAAAGTTTGAAGATCTATAATCCATTAAAAGACTGTTCATGTTTCAAAAGTCAGATTCATGATGAATTCGAAGTAATTTGAAAACTATTGTCAATTAGTTCTGATTTATATTTAGAGACAAAATTAATTCACTTTTATAATTCTGGAGACTAAAAAATGAATCATAAAGATAAATCAGAAGAAATCCTCTAAAGATAAAATTTAGGAGCTGAGGATGAAACCATCTGAAATATCTCTGAGTTCTTCATTCACCTTTTATAACCACAAAAAGTGTGTGGGGGGCAGAGAGTCAGATTTCTGAAGGAATTGATAATACGAAGCAATGAATAACATTCTTAGAACTTCTCTCTGACAACTGCCTGGTTTGTCATCTATTTCCTTATCTCAACCTTTTGGATATTATAAAACTATACAAAAAAGACATCTGTATCCTACAATGAAAGTTTAGATTTATTCAATAAACTGCCACATTTTATGTGTTGCATTGTTTAGAAAATGACAACTTTCCAGTTTAAGGAAACCGCAAAGAAGATGTCGAATCAGAAATTGTAGAATTTACAAATCTACAGTTTTGGAATTGAAACAACACTGTCCTCTTCAATGAACTGTACTATTACATGTATAAAACATAGATGAAGTTTTATACATGCACAGTGCAAGGAAGCCCATTGACACCCACATGGGCATTGTTAATTATCAATATTGTCAGCATGGAATAAAAAGAACAACAACTTAAAAAGAACAAAAAATGACCTGTCATTTGCAGCAATATGGATGAAACTGGAGGCCATTATGTTAAGTGAAATAAGACAGGCACAGAAAGACAAATATCACATATTCTCACTCATATGTGGGAGTTAAAAAATTGGATCTCATGGAGTTAGAGAGTAGAATGATAGATACTGAGGCTGGGAAGGGAAGAGATGGGAATGAAAAGAAGTTGGTTAATGAGTCTAAAAATGCAGTTAGATGAAAGTTCTAATATTCAATAGTACAGTAGGGAAATTATAGTTAATAACAATTTATTGTATATTTGCAAATAGCTAGAAGAGAAGAATTGAAATGTTCTCTCTCCCCAACCAAAAAAGGTTGATGTTTGAGGCAATAAATTTTCCAGTTACCCTGATTCGATCATTATATATTGTGTACATGTATCAAAATATCACATGTACCCCAAAACTATGTACAATTATTATATATCAATCAAAAACAAAAAGAACAACAATTTGACAAAGCATCAAAACAGATAAGCGTGTTTAAATTTTAGAAAGTTTACTGCAATGTGAATATAGAATACTTAGGTGTCTGTATCTTGTTTGAAAAGAACAAAGTTACCAACCCTAGTTCGTAGTCTCCACGAAGTAGTGCCGCCTTGTAGCGATTTTGGAGCAATTTTATTTCATGTAGCAAAAAGCTTAGATATACTTGCTGAATTAGGATCAGATTCTGCCATCACACAGCAACACCAAAATCCACTGGTATCAAATAAAAGTTTCACATTTGGAACAATGGTGGTTCGAGACAATGCAGTGAGTATAATACGCTTCCAATAAAAAGCACGCAACCTCTTATTCTCTGTCAGCACTCACGGCTACACTAAAGGTTATGTTTGCTGCTGCTCTCTGTTGTCCTTAACCACTGACATTTTAAAAAGTGTAAACGCACTGTGCTGTGGGACTCCTTTCTAAAAGGGGCTTTATAAGTGTAAATGGTTGTTGGTACAACCTCTCTTTGACTTCTGACTATCACCTCCTGTTCCAAGTGGAACATGTTTTGCTGCCTTTGCAGAGTCCTTAGCAGTCCCCACATTTCCTTGGGGAGTCCATATTCCATCTGGCAAAACCATCATTGTAATTTGTCAAGGCAGGAAGAATTGTGTCCCAAAAGCGCATGTGCTAAAGAAACAGTATTGTCTGCCTGGCTTCTCTAGCATAACACATTCAAAAGCCTTAAATAAATGAATGATCAACTAGATGCAGACAATGGTTTTGGTGTAAATATGAGCTTATGCTGTAAGCATGTATTGCAGGAGGATCTGTTAGAATGGAAAATGGATGGGGCTTTTGCTATGCACGAGATGTGTTCCATGGAGTAACGTTAATGCAGATGCTAGAGCCTGTCTTAACTCTGGATAGAACTCTGCACTGATAAAACAAGAGTCAAGGAACTTGATTTGCATCATTAATTTGAACCTTTTCTTTGTAATAATTCCCTCAAAGGAGCAGCCAAAAAAGGTACCAGATTATGCTGCATAAACACTGCCCTGTACATACACACACAGTCGATGGAATCCAGCAAATTGGCTTCTTTCCAAAGAGATACATTGTTGATCCTTTTTTGGAGTTGAAAATACAATGAATACCTGAGGACATTACATCTGAAGATGTCCCAGCTAGCAACCCTCTGCCACTAACATCACTGTACTGTCAACTTCGATGACAGATGAGCCCAGATGTTAGTCCTGCCTCTGCCACTTACAGAAACTCTGAGCCTTAGGCAAGCTACATGTCCTTTCCAAGTCTACATCCCCTCATCTATTAACTACACCCTGCCTCATAGGACTGTAACACAAATCAACACTTAGCACTTAGTGTGCTTGTAATAAATGTTAGTGATTGCTAGATTCATTGACGCCCCTTGAAAGAATTGGAGGTCATTTACAATGAAAAGCAAATATGTAATAAGAAAAAAAGAATGCAAATCTTATCAAGCAGAAGGAATAAATAATTATACCAGAAATATAGTGAAAACATAGCTTTTGGCAGCCACGGGCAAAGTAAGGTGGGAGAAATAATTCAGTACTCCTGTCCCTCCAGGATAGCACAGAGCATTGCACCAGCCCTGAGAGCCCTGCCACTGCCTCCACCTGGCTGCTCTCACTCCCATTCTGGCAGCTAGAGCAGCCTCATGGCACCTGTCATTAATACTTCTCCAGATATCAAAAAATAAACTGATCGCCCAGTATCAGATGTAGCACAAAGATGTCATTTGTTTTCTAAGAAAGTTTGAAAAAAAATACACCTTAGAATAAATGAAATGATATTAATTTTTTCCTTTGCACATATAGCCTTAAAAGAAAGGAAAACAGGGGCTGGGCACGGCGGTTCATGCCTGTAATCCCAGCACTTTGGGAGGCCGAGGCAGGCAGATCACGAGGTCAGGAGATCAAGACCATCCTGGCTAACATGGTGAAACCCCGTCTCTAGTAAAAATACAAAAAATTAGCCAGGGGTAGTGGCAGGCACCTATAGTCCCAGCTACTCAGGAGGCTGAGGCAGGAGAATGGCGTGAACCCAGGAGGTAGAGGTTGCAGTGAGCCGAGATCGTGCCACTGCATTCCAGCCTGGGCGACAGACCAAGATTCCGTCTCAAAAAAAAAAGAAAAAGAAAAAAAGAAAGGAAAGCAGGAATTATTTCAGAAAAATTCCAGTATAATTTTTATAGTAAAGCTGACATTCCCACCACAGCAATTCTCAGTCTCTGTGTAATGCTTCAAAACAAAAACTTTAGAGTCTCTTGCCTTTACCTCTAACTCCTTCTTTTAATTTAGTCATTGAATGAAGACCTGCAACTCCTGAGTTTATGATTATATAACTCTCCTCCAAGAATACAAAGAACTCTATTATATCTGTATGACAAAGTCTTCTCTCTGCATGTATTGGATAGGCAGAAAGAGTTTATAGATGTCTGATGGATTCTAGAAGTAATCTTACTGCAAAAATTCTGCTCAGCAAATTTTTATATATTGCATGTGCCTCTATTTTCAGTGAACAAAATTTTCTGCCTGTCATTGAGTATTCATTTATATAAATCCATACAAAGATGATAGATTAACTAAATTAAATGGTCATGGAGGATAACAGATCAAAAGTTCATTTCATAAGACAGTCATATTAGACCATACCATGTGTAGTAAGTATAGCATAGATGGAAACAAATGATTAAGTTCCAAATTTAGAAATAATGTATTTCTTACTTCCCTCCCTGTATTAGTCTACTGACATAACAAAATATCATAGGTGGCTTAAATAGAAATGTATTTTCTCACAGTTCTGGAGTCTGGAAAGTGCAAGATCAAAGTACCAGTCAGTTCAATTCCAGGTAAGGGCTCTCCTCCTAGCTTGTAGATAGCTACCTTCTTGCTGTGTTGTCATGTGGCAGGGAGAGAGAATTCTCTGGTGTCTCTTATAAGTACACTAATCTTACTGGGTCAGGGCCCCACCCTTATGATTTCATTTCAGCTTAATCACCTGCTTGGCCTTATCTCCAAACACAGTCACACTGGGGGTTCGAGCTGTTATGTATAGATTTTGGGGGGATGCAAACCAGTCCACAGCACTCCCAAAACAGATAATTATCTCATTGTATTTGATCCCTTTTCCCTCCTGGTAGGTAAGTAAGTAAGCTGAATTATGGGCTGACCCAGGTGAAAAGTCAAGATACGAAGAGAAAGTTGTAGCTCTCAGAGCCAGAAATCTCTCACGTGAAGGTCAAATGCCAGCCAGCCAATATTAGATGGTGCCCTAAATGGAATTCCTGGCTTAGGGTGTCCATCATACTTGTGGAAATCCATGGACACTCAAAATAAACATTTTAGTCAAGTTACAATGTGAAATGGAAGCCCAAGGCTCCTGAAAGAGACGTGGGAGTGGGGAATGGGGCAACAGTGTAGTCCTAAGAGATAAAATTGGTAGTGATATGAATGGATCCCAAAGACTCTGGGCAATACCCTCAGCAGCTCGAATTGTGCACATTTCTCTATGTGAGGGCAGCTTAAAGGCACTGGATACAAGTAGGCAATCGGATTGCCATCATTTTCATTGTTAAAGTAAACTCCAGAATCAAACAGCAATTCTGTGGAATCATCCTTAAACCATCTTAGGTAAATAAGAAGATTACATGCATTTAAAACAGAAGAAGTTGCCTGACTTTTCTATTTGAGTGGAGAGTATATTTATATTTATATTTATTTATATTTATATTTATATTTATATTTTTATTTATAGGTAAAGTACATTGCCCTTTAAATGGCTGGGGCAAAATAAGTTCTGAACTGCATTAAACGTGAATAAAGTCTTCAAATAATCAGAATTGACAACAATAACAAAGCAAATGTATTTGGACAAAATACAGTTTCTACAGCATCAACTGCATTTTGATAATGTAACATTTAACTTTCACCCAATTAGAAGAATGACGAGAGGGATTAATTTCTAAGAAAAATAAAAATTTTTAAAAATTATTTATCTCCCATCCCTTTAATTCACTCTTTGCTACCTTAATGGTTCAATAAGTGCATATTTATGGAAATAAATCCCTTTCAAAATTTCTGGTGAGTACATTTCTTCCTCATTTGTTTTTTTTCTTCAAGTTTTCTGTATTTATTTTTAATGTTGCTGTCTTCTATACAAATGTCGGTGGAGGAGTTGGATACTAAGACCATGCCTAAAATGTGTCAGTGCTATCTATGAAAGTTAAAACTGCCAACTTTGGTGATTAATCAAATTTGCTCTAAATGGGATTAATTCGGGTGTAAGTATGAAGAAGATTGTCAGGGTGCATGTCCCTTTTCTCATCTGTCCCCGGGTCTTTTTCTCCCCCTTTGCTGAATTGAAAATGAAGCTGAGCTATAATCTTGCTTGGCAGATACTGGATCCTTCCTTTGATAAACATCTAAAATGCTAATGAATGTGGGCTGCAGTTCTGAAAGAGGGAGCATAGGATTTGACAAGAATCTGGAGGGTAAAAAAGAATAACTTTCTGACTTAAAAGAATTCTTTTTGTTCACATTTGGTATTGTTTCCTGAAGAAAAAATATTGCTCCACAGAAAAACAGAAAAAATTCTGCTACATCAAAATGCGGAAGCATGAAAAACTGATGAGCTTTCAGATTGTCCTCTTTTGCATGCAAATCATATCAGAAGTTCTCATTAGCATAAATGCATGAGCAACTCTAAATGCTTTTAATTTCCAATCTCAGCCAGCAGAGGAGTAATTTGTCACTGTCAGGGTGAAAATCTAAAAAGAAAAAAAAAAGAGAGAGAGAAGGACTCCATGCTAAATTGGAATCATATAAATTTTTGATTTGCTAATTGACTGATGTTGCAGTTCAATCAGCTGCCTTGAAGGTGTAAATAATTCAATGTACAGTCAGAAATAAAATCATAACGTGCCTCTACCAAAGGCATTTTAGTATTCAATGCAATGGGACATAACTGACCATGTCTTTTTTATGGATACCCTCTTTAGTCAAATTATAATTCTTCTGCAAGCAGCTATACTCATATAAACCAATAAAAACACCTCTCATATACCCCAAGTTCTGCAAGTAAGAGTCATTAGAACCCAGGAAACAGAACTCTACAATTTTTAACTGTGAGCCTCCCAGCAGGTTACAACCGAGGTTTCATGATCCACCTTCTGATGGTAGCCCACTAATGCGATCATAAAAAGAAACTACTGAAATAAAAATCTTATTCCTACTCCTGCTAACTTTCAATCTTTCCTTTCCTTTAATCTACTGCTTTAAATGTCATATGCAAAATGTATTTATCACAAAACTACCTCAATAGGGCAGGCATGATATGGATATTTTAAAAGCTACTCCTTGTGGTTTATTTTTATCATATAGTTCTTTAATATTATTATCTTTATTTTAAAACATTTTAATTTGCATTATCCAAAAGTTAGTTTATAAATAATTTTAAAATATTGCTTAATTCAAAGTCAAGTAGAATAAATATGACTAAAGTCCCAACTTATTGGAACTCTATTTTATCTAGTAATTGGTATTTTATTTAGTAATAATTTTAAATAGGAAAATTGAAGAGTTATGCTAAAACCATGTTCAGGCACTTTCATTATGAAAAGTGAGCCTGATGCTCCAGTGAAAATACCAGTGCCCTGTGAGAAATGCAAATCGATTAAATTCAAATAAATTCATTTGAACTGTTTTTCAGTTATACAATATAGACTCTACCTCTAATTAATGTATGCATCTAAAGAGCTATAAACAAAACCACAACCTATTGGAAAACTGACCTGTACGTACTGACATTTGTGCCTAGAAAGAAAAGAAATACCAGACTAAGTTCTGTAAACTTAATTCAGCAATCAGTGTGTTAAAAAGAAAAACTTTAGACAAATTAAATTTAGCAAAGTTTCTTTAAAGAACAATTCAGGAATCAAGCAGCCCTCTGAACCAGGAGATGTTCAGAGAGCTCCATCCAGCAACATGGGCAGGGAGTATTTATAGACAGAAAAAGGAAGAGACATATGGAAACAACTTGATTTGCCCCATTTGAGCATGGTGTGATGAGGCCTTTGCCTTACGTGGACATGGTCCAATCAGTTGGCAGTCTGTGATTGGCTGAAGTTGGGCTGCTGTGATTGGCTGAGACTCAGCTATTTGTTACAATAATATACTGTGGTTGCAGTTTACATGCTAAGTTAGGTAGCGTCTCACTAGGTACAGAGGCAGATTTAGGCCACATTTAATTTAATTGAACAAATGTATCATATTTAAAAAAGAAAGATGGCTTCCCTCCACCTAACCTGAGTTATCACAAGGCCACATGGTAGGTTTTGCCTTCAGTCCTGTCTCTAAAACCTTGCCCTCCAATAATTCTTCCATCATTCTAGGGTTGTTTGGAAGTCCCAGGTAGAGCAACTCCATATCACGTATGGCAAATACAATAAGTCTTGTGAAGTATGGGTAATGGGCTGGCTAATTTTTTTTTTTTTTTTTTTTTTTTTTTTTTTTTTTGAGACAGAGTCTGGCTCTGCCGCCCAGGCTGGAGTGCAGTGGCCGGGTCTCAGCTCACTGCAAGCTCCGCCTCCTGGGTTCACGCCGTTCTCCTGCCTCAGCCTCTGGAGTAGCTGGGACTACAGGCGCCCGCCACCCCGCCCGGCTAGTTTTTTGTATTTTTTAGTAGAGACGGGGTTTCACCGTGTGAGCCAGGATGGTCTCGATCTCCTGACCTTGTGATCCGCCCGTCTCGGCCTCCCAAAGTGCTGATATTACAGGCTTGAGCCACTGCGCCCGGCCTGGGCTGGCTAATTTTTTAAACGTCCTTCCTGGTCATTGCCTCTGGGAAAGGTTAGTGCAATAGAACAAAGAGAACAAAAGCATGCCATTCCTAGTTTTTGAATTTTCAGGGTCAAGTCTCAAGAACCTGAACTTCTGAGCAACAAAATCTTTAGCCCCTTACCTCATAAAATGTTTGTTAGAAACAATCGCTTCGAATGAATGCATGATCAATGAAAGCCAGTTTTTTCCTGCCCCAGACAAAAATAACCAGAAGTTAGAAAGGAAGAGATAAACAGAAGGAAAATAAAAGCAAAGCAAGAGGTCAAATCTGAACATACAAACAATGGCTGGACTTATGTAAAGATAGAGCTTGGACCCACTCCTGCAGCAACCTGCCCAGGAAGGCAACCCGGTTTCTATTAGACACCCAGAGAGCCAGACTGCTATCTTTAAGAACAACCCAGGAAGCGAAACAATAACTTCTCTAATAATCGGTCCCAAATGGCCAGGCACTGATTAATATAAATGACAATTTCACTCATTTTTGTCTCTACTTCCAACTCAGGACCCACCAGAGAAATCCAAACATGTCCCCTAAACCCATCCCACAGGCTGCCAGCTGCTGACACCTAGAGCTGTCCCTTTGCCCACTTTCAGAGCCCTCTGCCTACCTGGCAGCCTCTGCCAAAACACGAGTGACTGTGGCCAACCCACTTGCTATATCACGTTCTCAAAAAATAGCCTTTGCCTTTCTCATGTGGTTTGTTTTCATCTACTTCCAGAAAAAGAAGCCAAAATGTACATGGCAGAGCTCATACCCTCCTTGGCAGGGTGCATCTGAACCTCTGAGTCAGGCTGTGGGCTCCCAGAGCATGGAGAACTTCTGCCTTGATTTCTGCATGGCTCCTCCCAGAGGTAAGCAGCCTTACAGGGACCCAGCCCAGAATGGGGGACAACAGAGTAACAGTATCAACATCAACAAGCATTTATTGAGTGCCTTCTCTGCACCAGTATAAGAAGCCCTTGAAGGACTAAAAAATTCCACCCCCCACCCAGCAACTCCTCCCTCAGTTCAAGGACCCTTTCTGAGCAAATATTTCCCAAACTAGCTGAGCTTCAGCTCAACCCTCTTTGCTAAAGCCCTGTAAAAACTCTATCCTCAGCCAGGTGTGGTGGCTCACACCTGTAATCCCAGCACTTTGGGAGGCCAAGGCTGGTGGATCACCTGAGGTCAGGAGTTCGAGACCAGCCTGACCAATATGGAGAAACCCTATCTCTACTAAAAATACAAAATTAGCCACGTGTGGTGGTGAATGCCTATAATTTCAGTTACTTGGGAGGCTGAGGCAGGATAATTGCTTGAACCTGGGAGGTGGAGGTTGTGGTGAGCCAAGATTGAGCCATTGCACTCCAGCCTGGGCAACAAAAGCAAAACTCTGTTTAAAAACAAAAATAAAACCAAAACCCTCCATCCTCCTTCCCCATGGCAGAACGTCCCTCCAGCGCCTCCTCCAGCTGTGGCATTCTGCATGAAGGTTCACTCCTTCTTGTGCCTCCACTGATTTTCTTCCCCACTGTTCTAAATGTTGCACATGTTTTATTATATTTAATTGTCATAACAACTCTATGAGGTGGGTCCTGTTATTATTCTCATTTTATAAAGGGGGAAATCCTGGCTTGAAAAATTTTCTTGGAGGTAATATACAGGACATAAGATATGCAGAGAGATACACTGACTATGTCAACATAAGGCCAAGTTTCTTAACCTGGTCACTGTTGACATTTTGGGTGGAGAATTCTTTGTTGCCAGGGAAGGGGGGCCAAGAACTAGAAAGGAAAAGAGGTTAGTATTTCCTTTTTACATGCTTTTAAACTTTTGTTTTGGTTTCACATTTTAAAACCAGCATTTATTATTTTGTAATTTGAAAAAAACATCAGGGAAGGAAAATTTCACAGAAAAAGAAAGATCACCTTTGTTTTCTCAGCAGCCATATCACATTACTGGTTTATACTGAGCTCATGATTAATTAAACTTTACAAGCCTTCTTTTACGTAAATCATTTTGTCTCCTCCAACCCGTACTCATAAAATTGATTTTTCCAACAAAATTCAGAGTCTTATATCTAATCTGTGATAAATTTCACATTCTTTGTTTTGGCCTTTCATTGTAAACTGGCAATTGCTTTCTTTAATTTTGACTCTTTCATCCAATTTACAGGCTATCTCTTCCAGTTATTTATCATCTGAAATTTAGGTCATTGCGTTTCAATGCCAAAGTAGTGCTGCCAGGGAGGACAGAACTATGGAGCCCTGAGTTATCTCACTAGAGACCTCCTGCCAGGAAGTGGTAACACATTGATAAACACTATTTTAAATTGTTCGGCCAGCCAACTGTCACTGGGCCTAATTATGTCATGTGTGGGGTCCCAACACCACTGTGACTGGTACCCTCTGGGGCTGTACACACTTTACATGGCCATAGGTGGTAGCCCTGATCACCCAGCTCACAATCCTCCAAGTATGTCTCACTGGAATGAGTAAGAGTCAAAAGGCCATTCCACCCTGAGACTCTAGAATCAAATATGGGAGAATGAGGGGCTGCATAATTGGGACCTCTTCCTTTGTCATCAACAACACCCATGCATGAAATATAGGCCTCTCTTTCACTGTTAGGTGTCTGGTACAAAGAACATTAAATTGGATCTGTATATGCAAGTAAAACACTTAAAATTTGGAAAAACAGGAGTTGTTCTATATGACCCCATTTTTGAAAATCAAGTTGTTGTCATCCCCAGTCTTCTGGAACCTCTTCCATCTACCATGGTGTCTCAGAAACTGCCAACAGTGGATGTGTGATCACATAGGCAGATGCCCTCAATAGCACCCAGTGTGATTTTGGGCCCTTGAACAAGCATTTTCTTCTACCAGAAGCGTTCTTCTCCAACTCTACCATTGACTTCCTACCTTGTAGAATCCTACCCATTCTTCAGGATTCTGAGAAGTCTGCGAGCTCAAATATTCCCTTCTCCACACTAGATTAGGCCTCCGTTGAATCCTACACATGGCCCTAACATGGAATACTAGGCATATGAAGTATCCCAGAGAATTTCATTTGCGTTTTTCCTTTCCTGACTCCTCCACTAGAGGATGAAATCCTCGAATGTGGGAGCTGAGAATGACTGTTTCTTCCCTGTTCAGCACAGTCTATGGCCCATGGTAAACACTCAGTTCATGCTCGATGGATCAATGCATGAACAAACAGATGACACTGACTTTTGAATTCATTCAAAACAGGGGCTTTATGACTCCTTCACTTCCTTGGGCTTCCATGTCTTTAAACATATTTGTTCTAAAACATCTTTCCCATTGGAACACAATTTTCTCTGAGGAGTAGGATTAGCAGAATTGAAGCTGAAGAGCTGTGCTCTTTCTATCATCTGCTAGCGTGACATCACCTGCTCCCAGCAGAGGGCCTCTCTTCTTTGTTTCTTTCTTGCTCCAAATACAACTTCAAAGAATCTTTTTGTTGCCATTGCCATTTTTTGCAAGCCTCAGCTCACTCTCGGTGTCACCCTCCAGAAATCAGTTTTATAAATTTGAACATTTATCTTTATGTTCAACTACTCTCATGTCTTGCACATGCCATTTTCCAACAAGAGCTCAATAGTGAAATGAGAAAATATGATTTGATTTCATTTTATCTTATTTTATTTTTTTTTGAAAATATAGGGAAATATGGAGTTTCTTGTTTGATTAATAATACAGAGAGATACCTCCTTGTTCTCCATACACACAACATTAACCTAATCAAATAAAACCTTGAATATCTAACACCATGAGAAATTGGCTAAATTTTTTGTTATAATAAAGGTTCATTCAGAGGGTTCTTTTACTTCAGTATCTCTAAACTTTTAAAATATTTTAAATATTAAAGCTAAAATAACACTTAGAACTATTAAAGTTCACTCATCACCTTGATTTCACAAATGTCTACATACATTTTACATGCCCTTCCCTACAAATAGAATTTAACCAACGTAATGTGGATGTGGTGGCTTTGTGCCATGTAAACCTGGTGCAGTGCCCTGAATTCTCTTCTCTTTATGTTTGTGGGTAAAGAATGACCATAAAAGAAATGCCTGTGAGATTTGGAAGGCAGAGATAAGCAGTAGCCATTATGTTCCAAAGGTTGATGAAGGCCACCGGCACTGTTGCATTTCATGCACATTGCTGGAGACCTCTAGCCCACCTCATTGGCAGGAGTCAGCAGTGGAGTAGTTCAGCTCCTTGAGCACTTGCTGCATCTCTAGTCTGGGGCAAGGTACTCTGTGCCACCTTTTCACAAAGACCACCCATTTCTTCTGCAGATCACCTTTGTTGTAGAGGTTGGGAGCAGTGAGAAACAAGAACAGGCTCCAGTTTGTCCTCAGGGATTCCAGAATATTCCTGAAGGTTCTGACTTCCTCTCACTCACTCCCACTTCATGTGCAGCTTTCCTTCCTGACTGCCACACCTGCTAAGCTATAGCAAGCTCGGGCCCTTCGCCAAACACCTAGGCAACTGTCTTCCATAGACTTTTCCAACAGATCCCTATTCCCTATCATTCATAGTGGTTCTTCTTTCCCGTTGAACTCTGATACAATGTATTTACAAGGTTACTTTTTCATAGATGTTATTGCCCTCTGAAATATAGCAATACATACCTGTGAGCACACTGCCCATATGCCTTCATCCCATCTCAGAGCTAACCTGCATTTGGTTCTTGTATATGCCATGGCTCCATGCATCACCTTTTCAGAATGATTTCTTTGGTTATGGGGGAATGTTCAGCTCCTGTCTGGGGAAAGGTAGAATTATTAGGAACTTAGCACTGCAGGAATGATCCTCAGACAATGAGGGATAGCAATCAGTGGATAAACACTCAAACTTCCTCACCCCATTTGAGGACAATTCTGAATGGGGTTTCACACAGTTTTTATGAGGGTCCTTATGTGGCTTGAGCCCCTGTTGCCCACTGCAATGATCTCCTTAAAACACATTTCGTTGTCTGTCTTCCTATCCCTACCTTCCTTCTCCACTATCACGGGGCATTTTTTGAGAACACTTCCCGAACTACTTACACCCAAATCCTTCTTCAAGGATCCGCTTTTGGTAAAATTCAAACTAATAGAAACTTTTCATATTATTCTTTTAAAAACATCATTCCCTTGTGAAATGCAGAAAGGTAATAGCCATCTTACCATGTTTTGAGGTCATCATTTTATTATAGCTCTTTGTAGAAAATTTAATACAAAATTCCCAACATTTTCTAAAGACCTAATTTTTATTTCTTCAAAGGTTCATAGTCTATGTTTTGCTCTCTTGTGCTGACTCTAGAGTTTCAAGGAGTAAAGATATAGGCACCACACCTTCTTCCAGGTGTGGAATGGTCAAACCAAAACTACCAGCTGAAAATCAGTACCTGACAAGGTGGTGAAAGGCATTTGAAAAATGAAGCATGTGGCCGTGTCCAGATCTCTTGTCACATCATAACCAAATTTGTGGAAGAGCTGAGTAGATAAAATCAGTCTGAATTTTTTATTTCCCCATGGTACAACTTATACAATGCTTTATAAATACATTTGCTTGCCTTTCTTACAGTTTTTCCAAAAAAGAGTTTCTGTGTATCACAGACATTTATATAGTTTCCATAGAGCTAAGTTCGTGCTGTTCCAAATATATAATAAAAGTCAAAATTATTTCAACTAGCTCTTTCAAATAAAAAATATTACCAGGAAAACTATCACCATGCAGAAGTCCAAGGTGAAGGTTGGGTTTGAGAGGAATACTTAAGACGAACAAAGATACAAGCTTAAATGATCATAAGAAATAAAAACTTTATTTTCTTCCTTGTTTCTCTTTTTAAATGAGTGATAATCCTACCAATTGTATTAAGTTAATAGAGGGTGACAGAGAAGGAAGCAGCTACAACAGGGGCTAAAGATTCAGAAAATATGGGTGGGACAGGTCAGTGACGCCAGTACTAAAGCTCTTCTGCCTGGGAGTTCACATGACATTATGGCCCCAATGAGGTAAGGACTCTATAAAGAGTCAATGCCCCAAATACCTGAAAGATTGACATCATCATTCAATAACCCAGCATATTCCAAATGTTTTCCTCGTAAGTAGAAGGAAGTTATTTTTTGTATTTCCATTCCAGCAGAGTCAATTAGGAAACTTGGATTTGAAAACAGAACTTGACAAACAAACACTGTAAGTACGCTTATTTACTTTGATTTAAAAAAAAAATGATTGTAAAAGTTTAGTTCTGTTTCCCAAGACAGAAATTCCCCTGCGGGTGAATAATTCCACAGGAAAGCTCAGAATAGATACACTTTAATTATTGGAGGGATATGTGCCACACTAGTTACCCACGAAAATTAGAGGAAGCAAACATAGGTTAAAATTGATGGCCAACAGTCATCCAAATGTAAGTAGATTAAAGCAACAAAAAACTTTTTCCCCTTTGGCTAACTAAAACAGCTGTTTCATATGCTTCTGGCTTCTTTTCATCAAAGGCTATTATCTCTTTCTCCTCCATGAAATACAGTAATACTTGCTAACCACAATAATAGGAATAATATAAATGTTGTAATGAGTATGATTTTGAGTGCCTCGCTGGGAATCATTTGAATGTAGAAAAAGAGTTTTGATAATAAGAGAATTTCAACTTTATTATATTATATTGTTCAGTATTAGAAATAATCAGATTCTCTATTTTCCAAAGGCCTAGAGTCTTAACTCAACAGCCTGTTATAATCATGTACATCAAAAATATTTCCCTTAATTTGGAGAGTGAAATTTGTTTTGCAAATCAAAAAAGAGCTTCCAATACAACTAGAACATGGTGAATGGAGAAAAATTATTTGGGGGATGCACCTTGTAGTTGCTCCAGTTTTAATTTGTAATATCCATTTACTATTTTCACAGTTTGTTTCTAATGAAAGTTTTATGCTCTGCAGAAATTCAGTGCAATGAGGCAGGACTAGTATTGTTTTGTGTTGTGCATTTACAATCCAATCTTTTTTTTATTATTTATGCTAAGCTATTGTTTTAGATGATTCTTAGTTTTTGTACAATACTGTGGCTCACTCCTGAAAAAAGGTATGCAAATATTTTTATTTTGTGAAAAATGGAAGGTAAAATCATGCATTATACTGCTAAAAAAATTATTAGCTCTTGCCGAAAGCAAAATAGCTAATCTTTTGCCATGCTGTTGTATATGGTTACTAATCTCCTAGTAAGCATTTTTCTGTGATAAACAGACTGGTCCTTCAAAATGCCAAAAGACAGATGATGCTTTAGTAACTCGGCAAGGCTTCTTCTATTTCTCAAAAGGGTCTTTTCAAGGAAATCACATCTATGGCTTTTTCAGAAATGCCAGGGATATAACCATTCCTCAGGCAGATTTAATTGTAACATTAATTAAATGATCCCCTCATTCACTACTTAATAATAGACTCATACAATGATAGGGTTGAAAGAGGCCTTGAGAGGTCAATGGAGTCAGCACCCACATCCTCTGTAGGGACCACAGATAAACTATTCTAGATCCACGAAAAACTATCTTATGTTCAAATCTTAGCATGGAGATTGCATCTACATCCACTTTTCATGATGTAATTCATGAATTGTCATGCTGCTAATAAAAACATACCGGAGACTGGGTAATTTATGAAGGAAAGAAATTTAATTGACTCACAGTTCAGCATAGCTGGAGAGGCCTCAGGAAACTTACAATCATGGCAGAAGGGGAAGAAAACACGTCCTTCTTCACATGGTGGCAGGAAGGAGAAGTACTAAGCAAAAGGAGGAAAAGCCGCTTATAAAACCATCAGATCTCATGAAAACTCACTCACTATTGTGAGAACAGCAGCAAAGGGATCACTGCCGCCATGATTCAATTACTTCCCACTGGGTCCCTCCCAAGATACATACGAATTATGGCAACTACAATTCAAGATAAGATTTTGGTGGGGACACAGACAAACCATGTCAGGAATGAGCAACACAGAACATGAGAAAATTCTTCCAGTAAACTCTTTAGTGGCCATTTTCAGAGTAGCTTGAGAGCATCTGGTGTCCAAACTGTAGGTCAGCTCCTATTGTTTAGTTTCTCTCATAAACTGTTCTCTGTCTGGGTTAAATATGCCCACTGCTTTCAACTTATAAGCAGTAGTTCTATTTTTCTTACTTCTTAGTTGGCATTGGTTACTCTAAATGTTCTTAAAATTTTCCATATTTTGCTTTATTTCTGAAATTTACATATGGAAAATGTACAGATATGACCAATGTAGAGTGACAAAATCACCCCTGACAAAACTCACCAAATTATGCAGCAGCAGAAGTTTGCTTTAATGGTCCATTCTGCCAACCACCAACAGCCTGGGAGTTAGCTCTACTTACCAATCCCATTCCTAATTTGTTTTAATTGCATACATTTATCAGTATGCAATATGATAAATATATGCAACTTATATAAATATATACTTATATTTTATTAAATAAATATATAAATATATGTATATGATAATTGCATTTATCAGTATACATGCTTTATAATTTCACTATGAGTTATGTATTAGAATCTAATGAATTTATTCATGCACAAACAAGTAAATGTACCCAATGTTAAGTAGAACTTCAAGAACTTGGTTCATATTCTGTTGTTTCCATTGATGGTGATCATGATAATAGTAATAAATAAAGCGAATGTATTTATACTGACTTTTATTTGCATCAGTAATTACTTTATTCCCATAAAAATCAAAGCATTACATTACATCACAGCTATCCCCCTAAATCCTTGTATTATGCTTGGAAAATGTCAAACTGGAGGTAACCTGGCACATTCAAGGAAGAATAAAAATGGTGTGGCTGAAGGGTAAGAGGAAACAAGGGAGATTATAGGAGACTATGAGAGAAGAAAGGCAGCCAAACAGTGTAAGTCCCTTTAGGACAATGCAAGGACTTTGACTTTTACTCCAAGTAAGATGGGAAACCATTGGAGGTATTTGAGCGAAGAATGACATGATTAAAAACAGAACATTCTTGCTGCTATTTTTAGAATATACAATGAACAAAAATGGAAGCAAGATAAATTAGGAGGTTATTGCAAATAAACAGGTAAGAGATAATGCTGGCTTGGACCAGAGTATCAACATTGGGGGTGTTGAAAATGTCATATTTCTTTTAATATAGTATGAAGATAAAGCAAAGAGGATTTCATGATGGGCTAGATATGAGGTGTGAGAGTAAGTCAAAAGAGGACACTGAGTTTGGGGCTAATGGAATTGGAAGCATTAAATTATGATCATTAAAATGAGTAAGACTGTGAAGGAACACATCTGGCAGAAAGATGAGGGTTTTTTCCTTGCGTGTTATGTTTGAGATACTTTCTGAAATTCAAGTTTAGTAGTTGATTGGATATGTGAGTCCAGAATTCAGAGGAGTGGACGGGCCAGGATTTGGTACTTAATGCCACAAGATATGATGAGATGGTTAATAGAGTCAGTATAATTACAGGCACAAAAAGTAGGCACAGCATTCCAAGGATAGGGAGATGAAAATGACAGAAAATTAAGAAGAAATTACTGGGGAGGCAGGGAGATAAACCAAGGAAGTTAACTCTCCAGGAGACGAATTAAATTTTTTTTCAGGGAGAAGGAATTGATCACCTCTGTCAAATGCTGCTAAGAGGTTGAGTAATTTGATACTGAGAATTAACCATTAGACTTAATAACATGGAAGTCATTGGTGATCTTGACAAGAACAAGTTCCATGATTTGGTGGAAGTAAAGACCTGATTAGAGAGAGTTCTAGAAAGAATAAAAGGAGAGGAATAGAAAATACTACATAGACTCTTTTAAGTTTCTAATAATGGAGAGAAAAGATATGGAATGGCAACTAGAAAAAAATATGGAATCAATAAGATTTTTATTTTTTAATGAGAGATACTATAACACATAAGTGAGATTAATCTAGAAGAAAGGGGAAAATACAATTATCCAGGAGAGAGAGACAGAGAGATAATGAATTGCTGGAGCTATTAATGAACTAATGTAGTATTTGAGCTAGATCTCAAGAAAAAGACAACATCTACATAGCCAAAGATATAGTGAGGGAATTCTATTTAAAATCAACAAACCATGGACAGATGCATACAAAAGACATATACAAGGCATACGTGGTTCAACTAAGATGAGGTTGTAAGAATGGAAGTTCAGAAAGTAAATTACAGATGTGGATGGCTGAAAATTTAAAATTTTCTTTACAGAAATAAAATTCTCAGGAAAAACCCTAATGGTGGAGTGAGTTAAGTAGGAAGTTATTAAAACTTCATACGTTGTATTTAAAATATATAATGAGAGTTTCAACAAATGAACAAAAATTGATAATTTGAACATTATTTTATGCTACCCTCACACCTTGTGAACTTGGCAGAGACATGATCACTATTCCTATTTTAAGGATAAAACATTCTCAGCTTATAAATATTTACTAACTTACAGAAGACCACAAAACAAGATAAATAGTAAAATCTTATCTAGAAGACTACAATCCATATTTAAATTCAGAATTCTGATTCATGCCCCAATTTTCAATTTTTTTTTATTATCACTATCTAAAGCGTTCTTTTGAAAAGCACCTCAATTTGGAAATTCAGCTTCTGATATGGTAGAATAATATCCCTACAAAACAATCTTCCTGCTGAAAACAACTGTAAATGCTGTACAAAATACAGTAGACAATTGTCTGAGGATTCAGAAATGTAAAGAAAAGCAGGTAACCAGGGGGCAGAGCAAGATGGCCGAATAGGAACAGCTCCAGTCTCCAACTCCCAGCGTGAGCGACACAGAAGACCGGTGATTTCTGCATTTTCAACTGAGGTACTGGGGTCATCTCACTAGGGAGTGCCGGACAATCGATGCTGGTCAGCTGCTGCAGCCCGACCAGCGAGAGCTGAAACAGGGCGAGGCATCGCCTCACCTGGAAGCGCAAGGGGGAAGGGAATCCCTTTTCCTAGCCAGGAGAACTGAGACACACAACACCTGGAAAATCGGGCGACTCCCACTCCAATACTGCACTTTAAGCAAACGAGCACACCAGGAGAATATATCCCACACCTGGCCGGGAGGGTCCCACGCCCACGGAGCCTCCCTCATTGCTAACACAGCAGTCTGCGATCTAACCGCAAGTCAGCAGCGAGGCTGGGGGAGGGGTGCCCACCATTGCTGAGGCTTAAGTAGGTAAACAAAGCCGCTGGGAAGCTCGAACTGGGTGGAGGTCACAGCAGCTCAAGGAAACCTGCCTGTCTCTGTAGACTGCACCTCTGGGGACAGGGCACAGTTAACAACAACAACAACAACAAAAGCAGCAGGAACCTCTGCAGACACAAATGACTCTGTCTGACAGCTTTGAAGAGAGCAGGGGATCTCCCAACACGGAGGTTGAGATCTGAGAAGGGACAGACTGCCTGCTCAAGTGGGTCCCTGACCCCTGAGTAGCCTAACTGGAAGACATCCCCCACTAGGGGCAGTCTGACACCCCACACCTCACAGGGTGGAGTACACCCCTGAGAGGAAGCTTCCAAAGGAAGAATCAGACAGGTACACTCGCTGTTCAGCAATATTCTATCTTCTGCAACCTCTGCTGCTGATATCCAGGCAAACAGGGTCTGGAGTGGACCTCAAGCAATCTCCAACAGACCTACAGCTGAGGGTCTTGACTGTTAGAAGGAAAACTATCAAACAGGAAGGACACCTATACCAAAACCCCATCAGTACGTCACCATCATCAAAGACCAGCGGCAGACAAAACCACAAAGATGGGGAAAAAGCAGGGCAGAAAAGCTGGAAATTCAAAAAATAAAAGCGCATCTCCCCCTGCAAAGGAGAGCAGCAACAGATCAAAGCTGGTCAGAGAATTACTTTGACAAGATGAGAGAAGAAGGCTTCAGTCCATTAAACTTCTCAGAGCTAAAGGAGGAATTACGTACCCAGTGCAAAGAAACTAAAAATCTTGAAAAAAGAGTGGAAGAATTGACAGCTAGACTAATTAATGCAGAAAAGGTCATAAATGAAATGACAGAGATGAAAACCATGACACGAGAAATACGTGACAAATGCACAAGCTTCAGTAACCGACTCGATCAACTAGAAGAAAGAGTATCAGCGATTGAGGATCAAATGAATGAAATGAAGTGAGAAGAGAAACCAAAAGAAAAAAGAAGAAAATGAAAAGAACAAAGCCTGCAAGAAGTATGGGATTATGTAAAAAGACCAAATCTACGTCTGATTGGGGTGCCTGAAAGTGAGGGGGAAAATGGAACCAAGTTGGAAAACACTCTTCAGGATATCATCCAGGAGAACTTCCCCAACCTAGTAGAGCAGGCCAACATTCAAATTCAGGAAATACAGAGAACACCACAAAGATGCTCCTCGAGAAGAGCAACTCCAAGACACATAATTGCCAGATTCATCAAAGTTGAAATGAAGGAAAAAATCTTAAGGGCAGCCAGAGAGAAAGGTCGGGTTACCCACAAAGGGAAGCCCATCAGAATAACAGCAGATCTCTCGGCAGAAACTCTACAAGCCAGAAGAGAGTGGGGGCCAATATTCAATGTTCTTAAAGAAAAGAATTTTCAACCCACAATTTCATATCCAGCCAAACTAAGCTTCATAAGTGAAGGAGAAATAAAATCCTTTACAGATAAGCAAACGCTTAGAGATTTTGTCACCACCAGGCCTGCCTTACAAGAGACCCTGAAGGAAGCCCTAAACATGGAAAGGAACAACTGGTACCAGCCATTGCAAAAACACACCAAAATGTAAAGACGATCGAGGCTAGGAAGAAATTGCATCAACTAACGAGCAAAATAACCAGTTAATATCATAATGACAGGATCAAGTTCTCACATAACAATATTAACCTTAAATGTAAATGGACTAAATGCTCCAATTAAAAGACACAGACTGGCAAACTGGATCAAGAGTCAAGACCCATCAGTCTGCTGTATTCAGGAGACCCATCTCACATGCAGAGACATACATAGGCTCAAAATAAAGGGATGGAGGAAGATCTACCAAGCAAATGGAGAACAAAAAAAAGCAGGGGTTGCAATCCTAGTCTCTGATAAAACAGACTTTAAACCATCAAAGATCAAAAGAGACAAAGAAGGCCATTACATCATGGTAAAGGGATCAATTCAACAGGAAGAGTTAACTCTCCTAAATATATATGCACCCAATACAGGAGCACCCAGATTCATAAAGCAAGTCCTTAGAGACCTACAAAGAGACTTAGACTCCCATACAATAATAATGGGAGACTTCAACACTCCACTGTCAACATTAGACAGATCAACGAGACAGAAAGTTAACAAGGATATCCAGGAATTGAACTCATCTCTGCACCAAGCGGACCTAATAGACATCTATAGAACTCTCCACCCCAAATCAACAGAATATACATTCTTCTCAGCACCACATCACACTTATTCCAAAATGGACCACATAATTGGAAGTAAAGCACTCCTCAGCAAATGTACAAGAACAGAAATTATAACAAACTGTCTCTCAGACCACAGTGCAATCAAACTAGAACTCAGGACTAAGAAACTCAATCCAAACCGCTCAACTACATGGAAACTGAACAACCTGCTCCTGAATGACTACTGGGTACATAACGAAATGAAGGCAGAAATAAAGATGTTCTTTGAAACCAATGAGAACAAAGATACAACATACCAGAATCTCTGGGACACATTGAAAGCAGTGTGTAGAGGGAATTTATAGCACTAAATGCCCACAAGAGAAAGCAGGAAAGATCTAAAATTGACACTCTAACATCACAATTAAAAGAACTAGAGAGGCAAGAGCAAACACATTCAAAAGCTAGCAGAAGGCAAGAAATAACTAAGATCAGAGCAGAACTGAAGGAGATAGAGACACAAAAAACCCTCCAAAATATCAATGAATCCAGGAGTTGGTTTTTTGAAAAGATCAACAAAATTGACAGACCGCTAGCAAGACTAATAAAGAAGAAAAGAGAGAGGAATCAAATAGACGCAATAAAAAATGATAAAGGGGATATCACCACTGACCCCACAGAAATACAAACTACCATCAGAGAATACTATAAATGCCTCTATGCAAATCAACTAGAAAATCTAGAAGAAATGGATAATTTCCTGGACACTTACACTCTTCCAAGACTAAACCAGGAAGAAGTTGAATCCCTGAATAGACCAATAGCAGGCTCTGAAATTGAGGTAATAATTAATAGCCTACCCACCAAAAAAATCCAGGACCAGATGGATTCACAGCTGAATTCTACCAGAGGTACAAGGAGGAGCTGGTACCATTCCTTCTGAAACTATTCCAATCAATAGAAAAAGAGGGAATCCTCCCTAACTCATTTTATGAGGCCAACATCATCCTGATACCAAAGCCTGGCAGAGACACAACAAAAAAAGAAAATTTTAGACCAATATCCCTGATGAACATCGATGCAAAAATCCTCAATAAAATACTGGCAAACCGGATTCAGCAGCACATCAAAAAGCTTATCCACCATGATCAAGTGGGCTTCATCCCTGGGATGCAGGGCTGGTTCAACATTCGCAAATCAATAAACGTAATCCAGCATAGAAACAGAACTAAAGACAAGAACCACATGATTATCTCAATAGATGCAGAAAAGGCTTTTGACAAAATTCAACAGCCCTTCATGCTAAAAACGATCAATAAATTCGGTATTGATGGAACATACCTCAAAATAATAGCTATTTATGACAAACTCACAGCTAATATCATACTGAATGGGCAAAAACTGGGAAAATTCCCTTTGAAAACTGGCACAAGACAGGGATGCCCTCTCTCACCACTCCTAGTCAACATAGTGTTGGAAGTTCTGGCTATGGCAATCAGGCAAGAGAAAGAAATCAAGGGTATCCAGTTAGGAAAAGAAGAAGTCAAATTGTCCCTGTTTGCAGATGACATGATTGTATATTTAGAAAACCCCATTGTCTCAGCCCAAAATCTCCTTAAGCTGATAAGCAACTTCAGCAAAGTCTCAGGATACAAAATTAATGTGCAAAAATCACAAGCATTCTTATACACCAGTAACAGACAAACAGAGAGCCAAATCAGGAATGAACTTCCATTCACAGTTGCTTCAAAGAGAATAAAATATCTAGGAATCCAACTTACAAGAGATGTAAAGGACCTCTTCAAGGAGAACTACAAACCACTGCTCAGTGAAGTCAAAGAGGACACAAACAAATGGAAGAACATACCATGCTCATGGATAGGAAGAATCAGTATCGTGAAAATGGCCATACTGCCCAAGGTTATTTATAGATTCAATGCCCTCCCCATCAAGCTACCAATGACTTTCTTCACAGAATTGGAAAAAACGGCTTTAAAGTTCATATGGAACCAAAAAAGAGCCCGCATTGCCAAGACAATTTTAAGTCAAGAGGACAAAGCTGGAGGCCTCATGCTACCTGACTTCAAACTATACTACAAGGCTACAGTAACCAAAACAGCATGGTACTGGTACCAAAACAGAGATATAGACCAATGGAACAGAACAGAGTCCTCAGAAATAATACCACACATCTACAGCCATCTGATCTTTGACAAACCTGAGAGAAACAAGAAATGGGGAAAGGATTCCCTATTTATAAATGGTGCTGGGAAAATTGGCTAGCCATAAGTTGAAAGCTGAAACTGGATCCTTTCCTTACTCCTTATATGAAGATTAATTCAAGATGGATTAGAGACTTAAATGTTAGACCTAATACCATAAAAACCCTAGAAGAAAACCTAGGTAATACCATTCAGGACATAGGCATGGGCAAGGACTTCATGTCTAAAACACCAAAAGCAATGGCAACAAAAGCCAAAATTGACAAATGGGATCTAATTAAACTAAAGCGCTTCAGCACAGCAAAAGAAACTACCATCAAAGTGAACAGGCAACCTACAGAATGGGAGAAAATTTTTGCAATCTACTCATCTGACAAAGGGCTAATATCCAGAATCTACAAAGAACTTAAACAAATATACAAGAAAAAAACAAACAACCCCATCAAAAAGTGGGCAAAGGATATGAACAGACATTTCTCAAAAGAAGACATCCATACAGCCAACAGACACATGAAAAAATGCTCATCATCACTCGCCATCAGAGAAATGCAAATCAAAACCACAATGAGATACCATCTCACACCAGTTAGAATGGGAATCATTAAAACGTCAGGAAACAACAGGTGTTGGAGAGGATGTGGAGAAATAGGAACACTTTTACACTGTTGGTGGGATTGTAAACTAGTTCAACCATTATGGAAAACAGTATGGCAATTCCTCAAGGATCTAGAACTAGATGTACCATATGACCCAGCCATCCCACTACCTGGTATATACCCAAAGGATTATAATCATGCTGCTATAAAGACACATGCACACGTATGTTTATTGCGGCACTATTCACAATAGCAAAGACTTGGAATCAACCCAATGTCCATCTGTGACAGGCTGGATTAAGAAAATGTGGCACATATACACCATGGAATACTATGCAGCCATAAAAAAGGATGAGTTTGCATCCTTTGTAGGGACATGGATGCAGCTGGAAACCATCATTCTTAGCAAACTATCACAAGAACAGAAAACCAAACACCACATGTTCTCACTCATAGGTGGGACTCACTCACTGAACAATGAGATCACCTGGACTCGGGAAGGGGAACATCACACACCGGGGCCTATCATGGGGAGGGAGGAGGGGGGAGGGATTGCACTGGGAGTTATACCTGATATAAATGATGAATTGATGGGTGCTGACGAGTTGATGGGTGCAGCACACCAACATGGCACAAGTATACATATGTAACAAACCTGCATGTTATGCACATGTACCCTAGAACTTAATGTATAATTTTAAAAAAAATTTAAATAAAAATTTAAATAAAAAAAGAAAAAAAAAAACCCTTTGGGGACTTAATAGATAGAAAAACCACTTTATAATGTCCTCTTTCCTGGTCTGGGTAAGGCTTTCTTCTATCATATATTGTTAATCACTTGAAAAAGAAATTAATGATCCATGAAATGGGAATACTTATTTCAATAGGTAGGTTGTTCCACAGAGTTTCAAAAGATCTGTGGTTGAGGCCAAAACTCCCATTACCTTCCCGGGTCCTATATTTCTAAGTTAACTTCTCTCTCCTACCAAAGTATCCTTTCTGTTCTCTTTTTAAAAATGAGAATGATTAAGGACTATTCTATAAAAGCTAAAAAAAAAAAAAAAAAAAAAAAAAAAAAAAAAGCAGGTAACCAGCATGAGAGTGGGCTTCCCATTTTTTCTTTTCTTCTGTGAAAAAAAGCAGTGTCATAAAGCAATATGATACAAGTAGTTAAAATTCAGATAGAAACCCAGTGTCTTTTTGGGCTAGAGTGACCAGGAAAAGGATGTTAAGCAACTCCTGGAGAGTGAGTGGGATTATACTAGAAAGAATACAGTCAAGGATGTAGACTCCTCATTCTGTTTATTACCCCCATTCCCAACAAGACTCTGGCTGGCCTCTCAGTGCAAACACGAAACCAGCTCAAGACCACTCTTTAAAGAATGAGAGAACTGAGATGAAAATTAAACAATCATCCAAAGAAAGCAAGACACTTCTTAAGTTTGAGTCTAACTCCATTGATAGCCCAATAAAACAAAAGCATCATCATTCTCCATATAATCTCAGCAAAAGCTGTGCTAAGAAGAAAGCTCATACCCTTAAATGCCTATATCAATCTAAGGTCACACCTCAAGGAACTAGAGAAACAAGAACAAAGCAAACACAAACCCAGCAGAAGAAAAGAAATAACCAAGATCAGAGCAGAACTAAATGAAATGGAAACAACAAAAAAAAAAATTGCAAAATACCAATGAAATAAAACATGAGTTTTTTAGAAGATAAATAAAAATAATAGACCATTAGAAGAATAACCAAGAAAAGAAGAGAGAAGATCCAAATAAGCTCAATTAGAAATGAAACGACAGAGATTACAACCAATACTGCAGAAATACAAAAGACCATTCAAGGCTACTATGAACACCTTCATGCACATAAACTAGAAAATCTAAAGGCGATGGATGAATTCCTGGAAATATACAACCTCCTAGATTAAAACAGTAAGAAATAGAAACTCTGAACAGACCAATAACAAACAGCAAGATTTAAATGGCCATTAAAAGGTTACCAACAAAAAAAGGTCCAGGACCAGACAGATTCACAGCTGAATTCTACCAGACATTCAAAGAAGAATTGGTACCAATCCTATTCCAAATGATAGAGAAAGAGAGAATCCTCCCTAAATCATTATATGAAGCCAGTATTACCCTAATACCAACACTAGAAAAGGACATAACAAAAGAATGAAACTGCACACCAATATCCCTGATGAAAAAGTCCTCAACAAAATACTAGCTAACTGAACCCAACAGCACATGGATAAGATAATCCACCATGATCAAGTGGTTTTTACACCAGGGATGCAGGGATGGTTTAACATATCCAAGTCAATCAATGTGATATACCACACAAACAGAATTAAAAACAAAAATTACATGATCATCTCAATAGAGGCAGAAAAAGCATTTGACAAAATCCAGCATGACTTTATGATTAAAACGTTCAGCAAAATAGGCATAGAAGGGACTTACCTTTAGGTAATACAAGCAATCTATGACAAACCCACAGACAACATTAGACTGAACAGGAAAAATTGAAAGCATTTCCCCTGAGAACTGAAACAAGACAAGGATGACCACTCTCACCACTTCTGTTCAACACAGTACTGGAAGTCCTAGCCAGAGCAATCAGACAAGAGAAAGAAATAAAGGGCATCCAAATTGGTAAAGAGGAAGTCAAACGGTCACTGTTTGTTGATGACATAATTCTATACCTAGAAAACCCTAAAGATTCATCCAAAAAGCTCCTAGAACTGGTAAATGAATTCAGCAAAGTTTCAGGATACAAAATTAATGTATAAAAATCAGTAGCTCTGCTATACACCAGCAGCAACAAAGCTGGGAATCAAATCAAGAACTCAACACCTTATACAATATCTGCAAAAAATTAAAATACTTAGGAATATACCTAACCAAGAAAGTGAAAGACTTCTACAAAGAAAACTACAAAACACTGCAGAAAGAAATCATAGATGACACAAACAAATGGAAACACATCCCATGCTCATGAATGGGTAGAAACAATATTGTGAAAATGACCATACTCCCAAAAGCAATCTACAAAATCAATGCAATTCCCATCAAAATACCACCATCATTCTTCACAGAACTAGAAAAAACAATTCTAAAATTCATATGGAACCAAAAAAGAGCCTGCATAGCCAAAGTAAGACTAAGCAAAAAGAACAAATCTGGAAGCATCACATTACCAGACTACAAACTATACTACAAGGCCATAGTCACCAAAACAGCATGGTATTGGTATAAACATAGGCATATAAACCAATGGAACAGAATCAAGAGCGCAGAAATAAAGCCAAATACTTACAGCCAACTGATCTTTGACAAAGTAAACAAAAACATAAAGTGGGGAAAGGACACCCTATTCAACAAATGATGCTGAGATAATTGGCTAGCCACACATAGAAGAATGAAACTGGATCCTCATTTCTCACCTTATACAAAAATCAACTCACAATGGATCAAAGACTTAAAGACCTAAAATCATAAAAACTCTAGAAGATAACATTGGAAAAACATGTCTAGATACTGACTTAGGAAAAAACTTCATGACCAAGAAACCAAAAGCAAATGCAATAAAAACAAAGATAAATAAATGGGACTCAAACTAAAAAGTTTCTGTACACCAAAAGAAATAATCAGCAGAGGAAACAGAAAATCCACAGAGTGGGAGAAAATCTTTGAAGTCTATACTTCCAACAAGGGACTAATATCCAGAATCTACAAGGAACTCAAATCACCAAGAAAAAAAAATTCCATCAAAAAATTTGCCTAAGTACATGAATAGACAATTTCGAAAAGGAGATATACAAATGGCCAACAAACATGTGAAAAAAAATGCTCAACATCACTAATTATCAGGGAAATGCAAATCAAAACCACAAAATGATACCACCTTATTCCTGCAGGAATGTCCATAATAAAAAATTTTAAAAAAAGATGTTGGCCTGGATGTGGTGAAAAAGGAATACTTTTACACTATTGGTGGGAATGCAAACTAGTAAAACCACTATGGAAAATGGTGTGGAGATTCCTTAAAGAACTGAAAATAGGTCTACCATTTTGTCCAGCAGTGCCACTCCTACATGTCTACCCAGAGGAAAATAAGTCATTGTATGAAAAAGATACTTTCACACACATGTTTATAGCAGCACAATCGCAATTGCAAAAATGTGGAACCAGCCCAAAGGCCCATCAATCAATGAGTAGATAAAGAAAATGTGGTTTTATATATATGTACACACACCATGGAATGAATACTACTCAGCCATAAAAAGGAATGAAATAATGGTATTTGCAGCAACCTGGATGGAATTGGAGACCATTATTCTAAGTGAAGTAACTCAGGAATGGAAAACCAAGCATGTGTTCTCACTCATAAGTGGGAGCTAAGTTATGAAGATGCAAAAGCATAAGAACAATACAATGGACTTTGGGTGGCGGGGGTTAAGAGATAAAAGACTGCATATTGGGTACAGTGTACACTGCTTGGGTGATGGGTGCACCAAAAACTCAGAATCACCACTAAAGAGCTTAATCGTTTACAAACATAAATAAATAAATAAATAAGAAAAGAAAAGAGAAAAAGAACTGAAAATAATCAAAGATTCTCAGAATGGATAAAAAAGCAAAACAATCATAAAATGCTGCCTATGACAGAGATGTTTTAAATGTATAAATAGATTTTGGGAAAGAAAATAGATGGAACAATGAAAATTTTAAGCAAATGAAGATTGAAGGAGCAGTGTTTATAGTAAATAAAACAGACTTTAAGACAGAGTATCCTGTTATAAAGATAGACATTTTATAACGATAAATGCAGACAATTCATCAGATGACATAGTAACCATGAATACGTATGTACCTAACAACGAATCATCAATATGAAGGCAGGATAAATTGGAAAAATAAAAGAAACAAAAATGAGACAATTCCACAACAATAGGAGATTTTAGCATCCCTCTTTCAGCAATAGATGGAATGTTTACAGGGGAAGAATCAGGAAATACATAGAAGATTTAAACAATCATATCAATCACCTTGATCTAATTGACATTTATGGAACAATTTATCCAAAACTCTACAGAAAATACAACCTTTTCAAGTGCACATGACACATTTACCAAGAATAAATATAAAAAAAATCTGAAAACTTTCAAAAAACTGACATAATATACTGGATATTCCCTGGACACATGGAATTAAATTATAAATTAATAGCTGAAAGATACCTTGGAAAACCCCAAATATTTGGCAGGTTAAAATGGTTCCAAATAGCTCATGGGTTGAAAAAACAAATCATAAATGAAACTTTAATATATGTTGAACTAAATAACAAAAATTCAGTATATCAAAATAATGGGATGCCACAAAATAATATTTAGAGAAATGTTTTCATTAGAAAAAAAAAATCTAAACTCAATGACCTAAAGTTCTAACAAAAAGTTTAGAAAAATAAGAGCAGAAGTCCAAAGAAGTAGAAAGAATGAAATAATAAATGTAAGACTAGACATCAACACAATAGAAAAAAGGCAATAGAGGAAATGAACTAAGAACAAAGTAGTTTCTCAACAGACCCACAAAATTGACAATCCCTAGACTGATCAAGAAAAGAAAAAAAAACCACAAATCACTAATATCAGAAATGAAAATGGGATAATCAACACAAATCTTACAGATATTAAAAGGAAGATAAGAATATTTTGGGAAAAGGTCAATAAATTTAGCAAACCTACATGAAATGAAAAATGCCTTGAAAAATACCACTTTAAAATAATAAAAAATAGAGCAGAAATTTTGGATATTTCTGTATAAATTAAAGAAATTGAATTTGTTATTGTATATTTGAAATTTTAACCATAGAAAAAGAAAATCAAGCATGAATCATTTTACAGATGAATCCTATTAAATATTCAGAAAAAAATAAAATCAATCTTAGAGAAATATCTTCAGAAAAAATGAAAAGGTGGAAGGACTTACAACTCATTTTCTGGGTATAAACCAAATCAAATATCCTTCATGAACATACATAAAAAAACTTCTTGCAAAATACTTGCAAATGGAATCCAACAATGTATATAAATAAACATTATTGTCAAGTAAGTTTTATCTCAGAAAAGCAGATTGGTTGAACATTTTTTAAAACTCAAACAATGGAATTTACCATATTAAAATAATGAAGAAGAAAATTTGTAACATCAATCCAGTAGATGCAGAAAAAGCAGTTGGCAGAATTCAACACATATTCACATTTACATTTTTAGCAAACTAAGAATAGGAAGATACTTCCTTAATCCAATTAAAAAAAATCTAGCATCAAATGGCAAAAGTACTGAACTCTTTTTTTGAAAATCATTAACACAGCAAGAATGCTCCCTTTCACCACTTCTACTTACCATTATAATTGAAGTATCAGCCATTGTAGTAAGGAAAAAAAAAAAAAACAGATTTATAAGTCATAAAAATCATAGAGAAAGAAATGAAACTGTTAAGAGCCAATATCATTAAGATATTAGTTATTACTAAATTGATATATGAATTTAACACAATTTCAATCAAAGCTTTTTTGATAGAAGTTATCTAGCTATTTACAAAAATATATGAAAGTAAAAGAATATAGAATAGCCTAAGAAATTATTTAAAAGAACAAATTGGTGAGACTTACCTGATGAAAAAGTGTTTAAATTCAAAATATACAAAGAATGCTTAAAATTTAACAATAAGAACACAAAGAACTCAGTTGAAAAATGGGCCAAAGATCTGAACAGACAGCTCACCAAAGAAGATATGCAGTTAGCAAACAAGCATATGAAAAGATGGTTCACAGCAGATGTCATCAGGAATATGCAAAGTAAACAATGAGATACCACTACACATCCATTACAATAGCCAAAATTAAGAACACTGACATAACCAAATGCTGGTGAGGATGTAAAGCAGTTGGGACTCTCATTCATTGCTTCTGGGAATGCAAAATGATATAGTCACTTTGGAAGTCAGTTTGGCAATTGCAGATGAAGCTAAACATATTCTTACTATATGATCCAGCAATCACACTTCTTGATATTTACATAAAGGGGTTGAAATTTTGTGTCCACATAAAAACCTGTACACGAGCTGTTTATAGCCACTTTGTTCATAATTGCCAAAACTTGGAGGCAACCAAGATGTCCTTCAATACGTGAATGGATAAATAAACTGTGGAAGATCCAGACAATGGAATATTCCTCTGCACTAACAAGAAATGAGCTATTAAGCTATGAAAACACATTAAGGAAATTAAGTGCATATTAATAAGTGAAAGATGCTATATTAACCCATTTTGTGCTGTTACAACAGAATACCTGCGACTGGGTAATTTACAATGAACAGAAATTTGTTGACTCAGTTCTGGAGGCTGGAAAGTCCATTATCAAGATGCCAGTGTCCTATAAGGGCCTTCTTGCTGTGTCATCACATGGTAGATGGCAAGAGGTCAAGAGAGCAAGACAGGGCTGAGCTTAGCATTTTATAACAGCACCAATCCCATTCATAAAGGTAGAGCCCTGATGGCCTAATCACCTCATAAAAGTCCTATATCTTAATACTATCACAATGCCAATTAAATTTTAACATGAGTTTTGAAAGGGACAAACATTCAAACCATAGCAAAAGTCAATCTGAAGTCTACATACTGTATGACATTCTTAAAAAGGCAAACTGTAAATACAGTTAAAAAAATAGGGATTGGGGTGAGAGGAGAGATTAATAGGTAGAGCACACAGGATTTTAGGGCAGTGAAACTACTCTGTATGATATGTGAATATATGTCATTATATAGTTTTCCAAACCTGTAGAACGTCCAACACCAAGAGTGGATCCTAAGGTAAACTATGGACTCTGATTGATAATGACATATCAGGGTAGGTTCATTAATTGTAACAAATGTACAACTCTAGTAGGGGATATTAATAATGGGGGTGTGTGTTAGTTCAGCCTGCTATAACAGAATACTATAGACTAGGTGGCTTATGCACAACAGAAATTTGTTTCTCACAGTTCTGAGGGCTGGAAGTCCAAGAAAAAGGCACGAGCAGATTAGTTGTCCTGTGAGGACTCACTTCCTGGTTCATCTTTTGATATGGTTTGGCAGTGAACTCACCCAAATCTCATCTTGAATTGTAACTCCCACAATTCCCACGTGTCAAGGGAGGAATCTAGTGGGAGGTAATTGAATCATAGGGGTGGGTGTTTCCCATGTTGTTCTCATGATAGTGAATAAGTCTCACAAGATCTGATGGTTTTAAAAACTGGAGTTTCCCTGCACAAGCTCTCTCTCTTTGCCTGCTGCCATCTATGTAAGATGTGACTTGCTCCTGCTTGCCTTCTGCTATGATTGTGAGTACTTCCCAGGCATGTGGAACTGTAAGTCCATTAAACCTCTTTTTCTTCCCAGACTCGGGTGTCTTTATCAGCCACATGAAAATGGACTAATACATCTATGGTTGTCTTATCTTTGTGTCCTCACATGGTGAAAGAATTGCGGGCCTCTGGAGTCTTTTTTATAAGGACACTAATTCCATTCATGATTACCTAATCACCTCTCAAAGGCCCCATCTCCAAATACTACCACATTGGGGATTAGGTATCAACATCTGAATTTTATGGGAACACAAACATTCGTTCAATAACAGAGAGGTTATGCATGTTTGGGGTGGGAGTACATAGAAAATCTCAGTATCTTCTATTCAGTTTTATTATGAATCTAATCTAATCTAAAACTGCTCCAAAAAATATATTTTGTAAAAGTTTTTTATAAAGCGACAGTAATCAAGTTAGATTGGAATTAGCCAACAGAAAAACACAGAGACAATCAAATGCAATAGATAGTATATAAATACACATACATATATATAATGTATAATGTATTTAAATATATATTTAATATATATTTAATTATTGTTAAAGGTGTCAAGGCAATGAGAAGACTCTTTATTAAATGGTGTTGTAACAACTGGATAATCTATGTATTTTAAACAGTGAACATTAAACTTTATCTCCCACAATGCATAAAAATGAATTAAAATAGATCATAGACTTAAATCTTAAACCTAATAGTGTGAAACTTCTAGAAGAAACATAAGATAAGATTGTTGTGACCTTGAGTGAGGCAAATATTTCTTAGGTCACAAAATCCACAATTTGTACAAAGTTTTGAAAACATTAAAACCTCATCAGAATTAAAAGCTCTTGATCTTTGAATGACACCATCAAGATACAAAAGCAAACTTGCAGTTTTTGAGAAAATATTTACCAAACATTCTTCAAACAAAGGACTCTATTTAAAACACTGCATATAAAAAATGCTTGTATTCAATAATAAGTCAAATAGCTCAATTTTTAAATAAGCAAAAGATTGGAAAAAAAAAAAACTTACCCAGAGAAAATGTAGGAATAGCCAATAAACACATGAAAAGAGCTTCAATATCAATACCCCCATTACATGCCTAAAACTAAAAGACTGACAATGCAAAGGACAAGCATGTGGAGTGGCTGCAACTCCCTTACTCTGCTGGTGGGAATATAAGATGGTACAACCACTTTGCAAAATAGCTTGCCAATTTTTTAAAAAGTTAAACATATACCTACCATATGGCCCAACCATTCCTTTCCCGGATATTTACTGAAAGAAACGAAAACATATGGCCACACACAATGACTGGTACATGAATGTTCATAGCAGCTTTATTTTTAATAGCCAAAAACTAGATAAAAAATGAATGTCCACAAAAGTAAAAGAAAAAAATATGATATGTCTAAACAATGGAATACTACCCAGCTAAAAAAGGAATGAAATATTGATACACACAACAAATGAATGAATCTCAAAATAATTATGCTGAGTGGAAAAAGACAAAATCTGCATATATGGTTCCATTTATAAAATTCTAAAAAATGCAAGCTAACCAGTCATTTCCCAGAGACAGGGGTGCAGGAAGGGATAGATTGCAAAAAGGCATGTGAAAACATTTTGGGTGATGGAAATATTTGTTATCCTGTTGGGTGTTTATTTATAGGTGTCTACAAATGTCCAGACTCATCAAATTGTGCAATTAAATATGTGCAGTTTATTGCATATGAATTATCTTTCAATAAAGATGGAAAATGCCTGTAAACTGCCTCATCCTAGACTAAAAATAATCCAGTATAGCCAAGATTGCACTAATATATATTACAAATATGAAAAAATAACCAGAGCAAATAATTGTGAGGTATTCGAACTTTGCTCAGTTATGCAAACAAAATAAAGCCACATGGCCAAACATTCCACATCAGTGGTTTACTGTTTTGGCTCAGCTTTTACTCCGAAGATCTATTTAGTTTATATTTCCAATAGGAGCACTGCAACCGTGATTCATTCTTCAATTAGAACCATCGGTGTGAGTATAGTAAAGCTAAAGAACTTGGCATCAATTTCCTGCATGGGAAAAAAAATCTCTGACAATAACAGCACTTCTATTTAGTGTACAGATATCAACTTTATTAAACTGAAAACATTCTCCTCCCTCTCCTCCTTCTTCACATTTTCCGGGCAATACTTCAGCTCTAATAAATGATCTATTTCATACTTGCAACCACACAATTAAATGTATCAAACATTTATAATAAAATACAAATTACAAGGGTGAATTCCAACTCCCTTTGGATTTTTAAAAATAATTTTTGAAATTTTCTTTTTCTGTCACAGGTATACAGAATTGTTTATATAAATAAATTACATTTATATAAAATTTTAAGTTATATTAATTAAGACAATGGGTCTCTTGAGAAAACAGTGGCCAAGGATCAAGCAACTTGAAATTTATTTCAATTTGTATCATACTGAGAAAGGCAAAAAAAAAAAAAAAATTTTCTCATATCCGTAACAGGTTTCAGTATTCACTGGTCAGACAAACAAATTACTTTATATTGATATGCTAATCAAGTCTCTGGTGCATATTACTCATACCTAGTTTATTATATAAATCTTGTTAATGAAGAAGACAAAAATAGCTTAAAGACTGAGAATAAAGTGACGTTAAAAACATTGTGACAGTGAGCATGAATGACACAGAAGAATACATCATTGTGGATCTCAGGCTGTTAGCCATTTTCCTACCTCTAATGTCATCTACTAAGAATTATATCAATAATCAGTAAAATATCTGTACTCTATAACTCCATTTATATGATGTTCAAGAGCAGGCAAAAATAATGCTGAGAGAAGTCAGAGTAGCAGTTAGGTTTAGGGGCTAAGAATGATTAACTCTGAAGGAACACAGGAAATCTTTTCATGCACTAGAAATATTCTGTGTAACCTAATCTCAGCGGGTGACTCTGTCCTTATGTAAAAATCCCTCAAGTTCTACCTTTCATATTAGCATACTTTATGAAAAATGTACCTCAATAAACATATTTTTAATGAACCAATAAATGGAGAATAAGAATGGCATCAAGCTTCTTGACAACATGAATGAAGACTGTAAGGTAATGAAGCAACGCATTCCAAGTCCTGAGGGAAAGTGATGTTTCAACCTAGAATTCTACACTCATCCAAACTGTCAATTAATACAAAACATGGAAAAGTTCAAGTTTTACTTCCCATGAGCCCTCACTTAGGAAAATAGAGGAGGATGTGCTTCACAAAAGCCAGCCAAAAAAGAGAAAGATTGAGGATCCAAGAAATGGGATCAACATAACAGAAGAAAGTTAAAAGATTTCTCAAAATAGTAGAAAAATGAAGTGTCAAAACGATAGCTACGTTGCAAGTGCAGGCTCTGCTACCGTCCTGATTGGAGAAGGAGGGAAGGAGAAGTACCCTGAAAATGAAGTTGAAGAGATAATTTTTCTAATACCTTGACCATGAAGCATTGAAGAATAACTGGCAATAAATAAATAAATAAGCAAAAAATCTGTTTAATGAGGTAAGTATTGTTCCCTTGCCCTCCTCACAAGAACTTGGAAAGAAAAAGGAAAATATATCATAGTATACAACTTAGATCAAGAACAAAAAATATTTAGTCATAATATAAATATTGAATATTGATTTAAATGAAAACAGATATAAAATATATTGGTAAGGTAGCCAATGAGAAAGTGTGTGAAGCTAAATCCTCATCTACCATTATAGGCAGTCAATAGGTAGTAACAAAACTGATGAATGTAAATAGAAGTTTAAGTATGTTATTTTGAATTTTAATTTCAAAAAGAAAAAAAAAAATTGAAAGTAGTTGCCTTTCGGTAGTATGCCTAAAGAATTAGGGAAAAGAATTGTTGTTTTTGGTTTTTGGTCTTTTAGCATTATTTCACTTTTTTAAAATGTTAATATAACCCTTAATTATTAAAAAATAAAAATAAAAACTGAAAAGTTAAAAACAATATTTTGAAAGGGTTAGTTTTACTACATGGTCCTATGGGTGAGTATGTATAACTTACTTGGAACAAAGACTTCTTTTGTTATTTAAACTATTGCAAAGTATAGGAAAATACAGTAAGTTTTCAAATTTGTCACAATAGTATAATCTTCAAGAGAAAATTTTAGTTATGAATACAGATGCAAATTTGAAATAAACTATTACCAAATTCAATAGAGAATTATATAGCAAAAGGATTTATTCCAAAATGATTCAACACCAGCGTTTGGTGTTTCTTACTCTACTTAAAACTTTAAAGAAAAATGAAGATAATGTGATAGCCCCTTATTAATTAACAAAAACAAGTAAAACAAAAAGTCCAAGAATATTTGTCTATACAAAATAAAGTACATTTTTCAGAAACTAATAGTAAATGCATATTTAATGGGAAGTGTGACAATATACCCATAAGTTCAGTGCATTGTTGTGAAATCAGAAATCAGAAAAGGGTACCCATTACTCGCATTATTACTTAACATCGTTTTAGAGGTGCTAGCTAATTCAAAAAGGCTGAGAAATTAAGTCATATAAATATAGAAAAGTGAGAGAGAATAAATCATCATTATTTGCAGCTGAGACTGTATACCCAGAAAATGTAAAAGAGTCAAAATCATTATTAATTATATGGTTAATAAGATGTTGTCAGGAGACAATTCATGGGTCTCTCATGTTAATGTGTGTCTTGCAAGCAGAGGCACTGACTGTAAGCAGAGCTTTTGTTCCCAATTATCTTTACATGGATAGGTGTTTAGCAAACCCCCATGGGAGACAGAGATGGTATCTCTCTCTGGAGCAGAGAACAGGTTTGCTAACTAGCCAGTAAAATAAAGATAATGTCTCTCTATAGCAAATTTCATGCAGGTTTGCTTGCAGCTTTTTATAAAAATTTGGGTTCCTTACCCTCAGAGTTTCTCATCTATGAGGCAAACCCACTGTGCTCTCAGCATTCACCTGGGTCAGTCAGATGTCTCCTGCAGGGCTTGGGGACAAAGGATAACTGACATGAACAGGAAGCTCATGCTGCTTGCTGTGGGGTGAATAGTAAAGGCCTTTGCCTGTGACCTAGGAATAATGAATTGGGGAGCTAAGGGTGCAGGGACAAGGTAATGTCAGTGTCTGGTGACACCTGGAAGATACAGAGACCACTCATGCCCAGGAGACACACGGCCGAGCATCTCTTTCTCTACTCTTTCTGAAGGTGCCCCAGGAAGCCGCAATCAAGTAGTCTGCCCCTGCCTAGCCAGCAGGGTGTGAAAACAGATTAAACAGTGCTCTGACAGGGGATCTCAAGCTAAAAGATGAGCAATTAGCATGGAACACCAAACAATGTATAAAAACTCCTTCCATTACAGAGGATAACCATTTCAAGAAAATGAAAAATGTACATGCAGAAAGCATGTATAGACAAACAGAACAAGAGTTTAGAAGAAACATACTGAAGAGTCTCATATTTGTGAGACTATTATTTTAAAATTAAGTAAAACACATTAAATTTAGAGGCTTGATAGTTAAGTGATCAGTTGAAGAGAAAAATATTGATTTGGAAGCCTAAGCCAACAAATTATTTCAGAGTGCCAATAAAAAGACTAAGAGATTAAAATTATAAAATAAGATGCAAGAGACATGCAAGGCTGGTCTAGAATTCCAAATACATACTTCGTAGGATTTCTGACTGAGAAGAATAAAAATAATGCAGTTTAAAAATGTTCTAAGAAATAATAGAGAAAATGCTCCCATTACTGAGGGAAAAAATTAATTATCAGGTTAAATTGACTCATCTAGTCTTGAGTAGGAGTAAGTGAAATAAGCGCGCGTGCACACACACACACACATACACACACATCCTAGACACATTCTTGTCAAATTTCAGATAGCTATGAATGAACAGAACACCTTAAGTGCTTTAAGAAAAACAAAAAATACAAACAAAAATCAGAGTGACAAGATCTTCTCATCAGCAATGTGAGAAAACAAAACAAAAAAATCTTCAAATCTCTTAGGAAAAAACCATTTAGAACCCAATAATCTACACTAGACAAGCCATTAATCATATATAAAGGTAAATAATGATTTTTTAGGCATTCAAGGACTCATAAAATATACACTCAGACATTCTGGGATAAGTAGTTGGTGTTACATTCTAGGCAGAGACTATTCCAGAAGGCAGATATAGTATAATTATACTGGGAGGAGGTCACATCAACATAGCAGCATCAACACAGAAGAAGGAAAATAGAGTTTGTATATTGAACTAAGGATAACAACTAGAAAAAGAAATAAAATATGCAACTTTTAAACTAGTAAACACACACAATGGAACAAAAAAAATGCAATCAATTCAACTAAGAACCCTAGAAAGAACGGAAAGAATAAATAGAAAGTAAGATGACAGGTGATTGGTACAGGTCTAAACTTACAAGAAAGCATACCTGTGAATGGGTTAAGTTTATCTATTAAAAGACAGAGACTCTATAATGTTTAACATCTAGCTATGTGCTTTTTATGAGGTACACCTAAATCAACATGGTGAAAAATAATAAAGGAAATATCAGACAAATGCCTTAAAAGAGAGAAAGAATAAATGAAAGAATATGAAAGAAGGCAGATGTGGCAAGAGTAAATAAAAGGGTAACAAACTGAAAAGAGACAAAAGGGATACTTCATATTGAAAAGGGAAAACTTTGCTTAGAAAATGTGACAGTCATAACATCTATGAACTTGTCAATATTTCTTTAAATATACAAAGCAAAAATGATAAAACTATCAAGAAGAAATTGACAAAACTACAGCCACATTCATGATGAATCATCTTACCTCTCTCAGCCACATTAATGATGGATTATTTTATTCAAGAGGAGAAAAAAATAAATAGAGAATTTGAATTATACAATTAACAGGCCAGATATAAACGTTTATAAAGAACTTTGTATCTAACATACAAAGAATATACATTTATTTCAAACACCCATAGAACATTCACAAAAACTAATCGCACAGTAGGCTCCAAAAAAAGGACAAATTCCAAAAGTTTACTGTTATATAAGCATTTATATAACATTATTTTGAACTATGTAACATGTATTGATCACATTGAAAGAAAATGAAAAACAAACAGAACTGAACTAATACGATAAAACAAGAACACAACGTATCAAAATTTAAGGAATATATAGCCAAAGTAGTACTCAGAGGAAAAAACAGTTTTTAAAGCCTTTTTTAGGAATTAAGAAGCAAATGACTATAAGTGACTATAGCAAAATGACTATAAGCTTTTAATTGAAGAATCCAGGTAAACTCCCCAAAAAGTAGAAAGAAAGGATCATTAAAGGCAAAGACAGAAATTTAAAATGTAGGGAAAAAAATGAGTTGATCAATAAAACCCAAAACTGGATGGAAAATATGGCATTAGGATTAGGCCTGTCTTTTGATCTCCCAAAACCACCTCGAAAATAGAACAGAACCAGAGATGCACAATGCTAGGTGACAAGCTGTCTGACGAACCCCCAAGATGCCTCGGGACAAACCACTGACAGGAGACTGCAAGGCATCTGGGTGGGAGGGAGCAGTGAGAACATAACTGGGCTTCTTTCTCTCAAGCTTCCAGAACCAAGAGACACACAGCCAAACTCAGCATGGAAACCTAAGGCAGCCGCAGATGTCAGGAAAGAGAGCTCCTGGACCCAACTCACAGGGGAGCACAAGGGTACACATTGAAAAAGGTCTGAAGTGTTGGGCCCATCTGGACCTTAAAACACACAAAACTGGCTAACCAAAGCTCCATTCCAAGACAAAGCCTTACACTGAAGAGAAATTGCTGGAAGTAAAATCCAAACTAAGCAAGACAAGGACAATAGAAGCAGGGAAGGGAAGGTCCGTGTGAAAGTTGAGAAGGAAAGCCGTGAGGGCAGATCTCAGAAACGATGAGGCTAGGGTTTTTTCCCCACCATTTTTAGAAGATAAAAGATTTCCAAAACTATGAAGCTAAAAAAAGAAGAAAAAAAAAGCTTCCTTTGCTCACTGTTCCACTGCTTCTTCATTTCTATAAGTAAAAGATTACCAATGTTACTTAAAATATAAAGAACAAGAAAGAATTTCAGTCAAATGCCACATAAAGTTATTCTAAGCAAAAAGGGAGCAGGGTGGTGTCTTTACCGGCAAACGAAAACATGCCAGAAAGACAAGCCCAGCAGGTAAAACTGTAACCTCCTATTTTAACACAAAGCACCGCCAGAAGCTATGAAAGAACAATATCATCCAAGTTGGAAAAACTCAGCAATGAAGAGATTTTAGAAAATGAAGTGTTACAAAGAGGTGGCAACATTTACGAAAGACACATTTTTTTTTAAAATCATACCAAAAATGAAGATAAACTAGAAAGAACACAAGAGTTAGTAAGCATAAAGGATAATGCCTTAAAAGAAACAGAAGATGGAAAAGAGAAAATTTTTTAATGATACGGAGATATGAACAAATAGATAAAATATAAAAGATATGATGAAAGAGAGAAATAGGAGTTGAAAGAAATGAAGAGATTTAGACTATGTGCAAAGAAAAGCTAACATATGTATAATGAGGGTACCCAAAGACAATGTGACAAGTACAAAAATTGTAATTCTAGAGTTTTCTGAAATAAAAGATGACTTCAAACTATGTATTAAAGAGCCACCATATGTCTTTGGAGCCTAGTCTAAAATGGTCAAAACTAAGACATGATCTAGTAAAACGTTAGACATTTTAAAAAGAAAAGAAAGCTCTTTGGGCATCCAAGCAAAAAAAAAAAAAAAAAAAGCCACATCACTTATTTGAAAAGACATCAGACTTTGACAATATCTCTTTATCTGTAGAACCAAGGCTAAAGAATAATTATAGGGTTTGGTTTAATACAAAATGGCTTTGCTAGCTCTTTTAATATATTCTCCTTTTTCTTAGTTTTGATTTTAGAACCAGGTAAAATTTAAAATTTAACTTGAAGGTATCTTTACAAACTTATGACCAATTTATTTAAAAACATATTTTCTAGCTCTTACTACTGAAAAGACTTAGCAATAATGACCAACTTAGTAGCAAAAAAATCCCTAACGCCAAACTGCCTTCCCTAAATTTATTTTTCACTGAAAAACAGACAAACAAACAAACAAAAGCCACAACAGGGTTCCTTGGACAAATATGGCTGATATCAGGCCAGGGATAGTAAATATGTAAAATGCACTACACTTTCACTAGAAAAATAAAGTTACCAAAGTCTGCAAGGCAAAAGGATTTAGAAGCCAACTTCAATATTCTCCCATAGGCTAATGGTGAGACAATCAGACTCTCAATAATAATAATTGCAATCCAGTTTTTCAAAATTTTGAAAACTGGTAAATAAAGTGAAAGAATCAAATATTTATCCTGCCTTCCCTACAGGATCTAACCTCAGGGTAAATCATAGAGGATCCCCAATCATTATCAGCAGCTGGTAACATCACACAAAGAGAAGAGCCAGGTTCTTCCATCCATGATAGAAGAACCAACATCATTACACAGTAGTTTTGCCAAAGTTTAAAAAAATAAAACTGAATCTAGTGAAACCCCTAAATATTACTGCAATTTACAGGGTATAAAAGGGACAGAGAAAAATGTTAAATGGAAACACAATGGGCAAAATCCCAAATGTAAGAAACTCTATAAGACAAATCATGCAAATTGTTTAATAGGTGAATTGCAGCAAAAGAGAGAAAATGAGAGATAGTACCTGTAGCTTCAAGAAGATTCAAGATACACGTCAAGTAACTGCAGTGGTGGGTTTGTTTGGTTTCTCATCCAAACGTGTGTGTGTGAGAGCATGTGCAAGTGTGCTTGCACACCCGTTAGAGCATCTGAAAATCTGAACACCGTAAAGATTTGAGAGAAAAATTATTATTATCCATATTTAGATGTGATGTTATTGTTGGGATGTATTTGTAAAGTGTTAACTATTGTGTAGAGATACAAACTATAAGAGATGCATTAAATATTCACATTTGCAATGATATGATGTCTGTAGAGGTATAAATGAAACAAGGTAGTTCACGTTGATAATTGTTGAAGTTAGATGACAGATATACTGGATTCAGTAGCTATTCTCTCTGTATTTGCATGTGTTTGAAATTTTCCCCAATAAAACTGCCTTTTTGGAAAAACAGGTAAACACAATCAAGACAAAACTTTTTTCAAAAGGACAAAGAAAAATTAGGAATGGAAAGGGTAACTATATAAGGGCCATGTTTAAAACTATAAGTACAAATGTAGTGATAAATTTAAAGGCAATTTAAATTAGTAAATTTCTCAAAGTTGGCTCAAGAATAAAATCTTGGCTAGACCATTCCTCCTGAAGGAATTAAAACCATAAAGCTATAATTGCCTGGGAGAACTGCTAGATATGGCTACCTTTATGGTAGAATTCTAACAAACTTTCAAGGAACAGAAATTTGCTATCTTATAGAGTATTTTCTAAATCAAAGAAAAATGTGGACAACTTCCCTAATCAGTAACTTATCTACCATAAATGTACTACATTAAACAATATTAAGACTCAAATTAAATTTTTTAAAAGACTGTACATGTACCCACTGTCAATAGTACTATTCAGATATTCCAAAAAATGCAAAGGCATAAATACCAGAAAGGAAGAAGACATACCATGAATTGAAAATAATTTTAAAATTCAAGAAAATCAACGAACAGAATAAGAGTTCAGAAATGTAGGCAACTGAAAATTCTCACAGCCAAATCAATGTCTCCCATTTATCAAGAGGTAAATTTGAGATGTGAAGAGAAATAATTAATTGCTTTCAGTAGTTCAAATTCATTGAATTATTTCACTGAGTATGTATTTCTAACTAATACAAATAACTGAATTTCTTATTTAAAACCGAAGCATTTAGTGATGTTAAAAAGTGAAAACTCGGCCGGGCGCGGTGGCTCAAGCCTGTAATCCCAGCACTTTGGGAGGCCGAGACGGGCGGATCATGAGGTCAGGAGATCGAGACCATCCTGGCTAACATGGTGAAACCCCGTCTCTACTAAAAAAAAAAAAAATACAAAAACTAGCCGGGCGAGGTGGCGGGCGCCTGTAGTCCCAGCTCCTCGGGAGGCTGAGGCAGGAGAATGGCCTAAACCTGGGAGGCGGAGCTTGCAGTGAGCTGAGATCCAGCCACTGCACTCCAGTCCGGGCGACAGAGCGAGACTCCGCCTCGAAAAAAAAAAAAAAAGAAAACTAAAAAATCCGAAGCTGGAAAAATGAAAAGAAATAAACAAACTTAGGCAGCACTGATGATGATATCGCGAGTATGTATTTTATGGAACGTGCTTTGATCCCTTTTTGAAAATCAACTATATTCAGCCATTTTTTCTCTTCCTCTCATCTTAACCATTCTCCTTCTGCACTTAAACTGTAAACAATAGTTGATGCTGCCTAAACTGTGCCTACAGACATTCTATAATTAGCTTTTCTCTTTATTCTCCATATATGATAATTTTTAAACTCTTCTACCAAGATGTCCAGTAACCAAATATTAAGTAGTATATCTTATCTTAAAATGTACTTAAATTTTGTATTATAAAACCTATAACTGTATCTTTTAATATAAAATTATTTAAATTACCTAAACTACTCAACCCCCCGACACACAAAACTGTAACATAGAGTACCACTAAGAAAACTGGCCACATTCATCCTATAGCTTCCTGTATCTACACTGTCAACCCCAGGGTGAGAAACTCTACTTTTGTTCTCAGAGCCGAAGCTCTTTTATCAAACAGCATATCCTGTTTCTCCCAATCTCTTTCTTTTTCCTATCTCCTCTTTCTAAATGTTTTTTAAATTGGCCTTAAATAAATGTTTGTTGGGTTTAATTTAGCGGAATTTTTTCCTTGCTTTTAGTACTCCCAACAGCCCGATTATCCCAGCCTTTAAGACACTAAGAAGGTATATTTAGTCAGATTTTTAACATTTGGGGGTTTTTTGTTTTGTTTTTTTTCCCCCCCAGAAACAGTCTCATCTACAACTGATTAAGTGGTAAACCAAGGCTAGAATGCAGAACTCCTCACTTCCAGTTTCATGCTCTTAACACAAGACCAAATTCCCTCCCCAGTCATTTGCAAAAAAAAAAAAAAGGTGTGGAGAAGGCATGTATCGTAGAAAGGAGTCATAAACTTGATCACCTCTGGATAACTTGAGCATAAAAGATTTATTAAAAGGCTATTAAGAATTGACAGAATTGACAGGATTGCAGAATTGACAGGAAGGCTGAGGACACAGGCTTGAAAATAAGAAGGAGGGAGGAAGCACCAAGGTACTGCAGTAAGAGCTCCAAGGGTGTTGCACTGTCTGGCACTGGTGGTTTGTCAGGATGCTGCCTGAATGAATGAATGTGTGTGCTAACTGCATGATGAATGTGTGTGCGTCCTGTCTGCTCACCTCCAGGAATGAGCCGAGCTGACCTGGAGGGGTCACTTCTCTACTCCTCGGCTAGGAGAGCACTGCACACCTGCTTGAGGGTTCTAAAAAACGTGCTGCTAATGAGTGGGGATAGATGCTGTGAGACAAAATAAATAAATAAAAACAACCCCACCCCACCCATTTCACAGAGGTATTGTGATGAGGGAACTGGGAAACATCTGTAAAACTGCTTCGTAAATTATAACAAGCTCTACAGAGGCATTATGATTCTTAATTCTTCATCGAGGTAACATTTTAGCAACTCCATTTAAGACCTTCTCTCTAAAGGTGAAATTTTCAGACAAGCTAATGAAAGAAATATTCTTTCATAGAGGAGGAAAAACTCTATTTGGCTCTTCTTAGATCATACCAAAGAAATATTTTAATCCATGGTCATCTTACTGGTGAGATAGGCTTTGAATACGAAGCTTTAAATCTAGCCCCATCCACTGGGAGGTGAGGAGGCACCGCTTTGGGCCATCTTAACAAGGAAGACCACTCATAACCATGCTTTTATACTTTGGCTGGGAAGGATATGCGTTTGCTCTTTACAATCAGGACTAAAATATAAATACAGTCCTGTTTAATATGCTTAGACCTAACGTACACGGGACCCTTGCCACAAATATTGCATTAAAAATCTTTCTCTAATGGTGAAATTTCCATCAAACACATTTTTTTTGTTTGTTTGTTTGTTTGTTTTTGAGACGGAGTCTCGCTCTGTCCCCCTGGCTGGAGTGCAGTGGTGCGATCTCGGCTCACTGCAAGCTCCGCCTCCCGGGTTCCTGCCATTCTCCTGCCTCAGCCTCCCAAGTAGCTGGGACTACAGGCGCCCGCCACCTCGCCCGGCTAAATTTTTTTTGTATTTTTAGTAGAGACGGGGTTTCACCGTGGTCTCAATCTCCTGACCTTGTGATCCGCCCGCCTCGGCCTCCCAAAGTGCTGGGATTACAGGCGTGAGCCACCGCGCCCAGTCCAAACACATTTTAATTTGCTAAACTCTTTCTAAATGACTTTAAAAATGTACTTGACTTACAAACCAAATGTCATTCTCTAACAAAGTTTATTAAAGCAAACCCTACCGTGCATTGGTCATCCAGAGAACATTGTGAATTGCAGGATGGTGCTTGAAAGAGCTGCCTCCAGTATCAAATGAGTTAAAATTTCCGAAAAAGAAAGGAAGGGATCAAACAACCTTTGTTTGTCTTTGATATGTGTGTTAATGTTATATTGCTTCTACAACAAATTACCTCAAAATTAGCAACTGTTTCAGTTCTGTAGTTTGAAGTCCAGGTTGTCATGACTGGTTTCTCTACCTCAAGGTTCACAAGGTCAAAGTTGGGATGTCAGCTGGCCATGCCTTCACTGGGAGGCTCTGGGAAGAATCTGCCTCCATGCTGAATCAGGCAATAGATACACTCCAGTTCCTTGCAGTTGTAGAATTGAAGCTCCATTTCCTTGTGAGCTGTCAGCTAGGAGTCACTCTGAGCTCCTGAAGCCCTCTTTCCAGCCCCTGCGCATGGTTCCTGCATCTCAGGAGAAAAATGTGTAGAATCCTTCTCATGTTTGGGATCTCTCTGAGTTTATCTTCTGCCATATCTCACTGACTCATTCTCTCTTCTGTAATCCTCTTCTACTTCCAAAGGCTCATGTGATTACCTTGGGTCCACCTGGAGAATCTAGGAGACTTTATCTTAAGAGCAGCTGATTGGTAATATTAATTACATCTGGAAGGTCCCTTCACAGCAGTGCCAACATTGGTGTCTGGTAGAATAGCCAGGGGACAAGAATCTTGGGAGAACATGTTTAGAATTCTACCCACTGCAATATGTCTTTAGGCAGTGACCAGGAACTCTTAAAAACTGGAACACTGGAAACCATTTAATTGCTACAAAATATCACAAGTCAGCAATTCAGAATGATTGTTTTACAGATTATAATCAGAAATGACCCAAGAATTTTTACAATTTTTAAAGACCATCATGAGAGCAATATCAGACTTTAAAGTCCCTATTTGTATCAGAAATATAAGGCATTCCTTAAAAATTTCAAATGTACATTTTCAGTCATAGTTCATATCTATTTCTTAGATACTAGTTTACCTCTAAATTATCTTTCTATTAGGTTTTGTGGAATATTGTTTCCAACGATTTGAGTATATTCAAAATCTTAAATTTGGTTATATTTTACATTATAGTCCTAAACAAAAATTAGTGCATATGGCGGAATCTAGACTCCTTGTTTTTTCCTACGTGGAATTCTCAATACAATCACAAATCCACATGTTAATCAGTAAAATCAGCTAATAGGTGTTGAAGACCCACTGGACAAACAGCCCCATTTCTAAACATTCGGGATTATACAGTATATAGAAATCGAGAATCTCTTCCTGCCTTAAAGAATTCAGAAACCAGGAAAATATATGATCCACAGGAAGACTGTATTCAAATAAGCATCATATTAAAATGTATTAAGAAGGATGCTAGATGTTGGGAATGTTACAGCAGGTTGCAAAAGAAAAAAAAATAGGACAAAGTTTCCTTAAGTAGGTAAGTCCACAGTTGATTATTGTGCTGCTACTAAGAGATTGTTTTTTGTGTGTTGAGGGCTTCTTAAGGAGAGGAGAGCCACCATAACTGATGTGCAACTCGAAGAGCTGGCTGGAAGAAGGAGCCTGTTCGATGGAAAACTTCCAAGGCTATTATTAGAAGATTGTATTCGATTCTGAAGACTGTGGGATTCTCTGGCAGACTTAGGAAAAACAGGGGGATATAATCAAGGCAGCAGGCCTGAAATAGAGATTTATCACACAGTGCAAAATAGCTAAAAAATAAAATAAAATAAAAAAATAAAAACGGACTCTGAAAGCAAGCAAGGAGGAAGATAGGATAATCTTGTAACAATTTTCCAGTGGTCAAGAGATTCTGCTGGGGTGATGGTGGCAACTAATTTGATGGTTCTGAGTGGAAATAGTGAAAGCAAACGGACTTAGAAAAATTGAGATGGAATTAGAATGCAATGCTAGAAAAATATCAGTGAGTACCCTGTGGTTTCAAGGATGTTTATTTTATAAGATGTTCAATTACTCTTACTAACTCTGAGGTAAGTACTGGTTTTTATTCAATAGGTCTAACATACAAAGGACTTTATCTTTGTAATTTTTTCTAAATACATCCACAATTCCATGTTTAAAAAAATGTTCTATGTATAATTTCCACTATTTATATCTAATCCACAGGGAACTAGACAACATTTCTCAAAGTGGTTGGCTGCTAAACTGAGTCTGAAGGCTGGATAGGAGTGAACACATCTTGGAAGAATGATATGATCAGATCTGAGCTGTATAATAATCCTCCAGTGTCAACAGTGGACAGGAATGAGGGGCCTAGATTGGTAGCTGGAGGGCTGATTAGGTAGAATCAAGGAAAAGCGTGATGGCAACTTGGACTAGGGTAGCATCAGTGACAGTGGAGGAAGAGGATTAAATTGAGAGATGTTCAGGAGAGAGAATAAATTAAGTAGATCTTGGTGATTGGCTGGAAATGGGGGAATAGTGAGAAACAAGGAGTCATCCAGAATAAGCTTAGGTTTCTGGATTTAACTACTGAGGTCAATTTTATGGGAGGGTAAGTTTGGGGGCAAAATAATGAGTCTGAGAAATGTTGAATTTGAGACACCCTATAATATATGCAAGTGGAACTGTCTTAGTTAGAAACCTGGTGGGCAGTTGGCTCCATGAGTCTGGAATTTCATGGAGAGGCCCAGAGTCTCGGGCATAGAGGTCGTTGTGACTGAGGTGAAAGGAGTGGATGCAATCACACAGGGAGACCATGGCGAGCAAAAAGACACACAAACCCAGGCAGAAACCCAAGGAACATTAGCACTTAAATATGCCATCTCTGCTCTGGTCAAGTGGAACAGCAGAAAAGATTGTGGTTATCTCAGACAGGAGTCATTGGCTTCTCGGGATCACTTTTCTCTGAAGTTCTCAGGAAATGAAGCAGAGTGAGTTATGCATGTATCCAACACCTACTTTTGTCCCAGACACCATGCAAGGCCCTAAGAAACATACTCAGAATCCCTAAACTGCATATTAACCTCCAGAATGTTGCTCTCAAGATCCATTTTATGAAGCTGTAGGTTAATCACACAGTCAATCTCAAATCAAAAGTTCTGTTTGGGGCCAGATACAGTGACTCACACCTATAATTCCAAGACTTTGGAAGGCTGAGGCAGGAGGATTGCTTCAGGCCAGGAGTTTGGGACCAGCCTGGGCCACATAGTGAGACCCCATCTCTCCAAAACATTTTTTTTTTATCTCCATACTGTTTTCCATAGAGGTTGAACTAATTTACATCTCTAAAACATTTTTAAAAAATTATCTGGACATGATGGCATGCACCTGTGGTCCCAGCTACTAGGGATGCTGAGGCAGGAGGATCCCTTGAGCCCAGGAGATCGAGGCTGCAGTGAGCTGTGATTGCACCACTGCACTCTAGCCTGGGTGACAGAATGAGACCCTGTCTCAAAAAATAAGTAAATAAATAAAAAGTTATGTTTGGGACAGATACTCTTAAAAGTATTCTGAATAATAAGGTACTTCTATCATGAGCATAAATTTGCTATGTATTTCAGGGTGTCTTTTGTAGCTAACTTTTCAGGAGCATTATTTAAAATTCACATTCTTGGGTGGTTCTTTTTGGATTTGATAATTGATTAATAATATTTGCTTGTAAAAATATCTAGGTTATTTTAACTCTTTTATACTTTGTGGTTGTGAGCTTTGGAGTCTCAGCCAGGCATCCAGCCAAGCATTTCCCTTTTGAGAACATTTGGACACTAAGCCGAGATACCCCTGCAGTCTACCTGGGAACAAATGGATTAACATTATTTTGGATGACAAATATGAGTTTATCTTTTCATAATTAAATGCCAGTCTTATTACCCAGCTTTTAAACATGAAAAGCATGTGCAGATTGCTTCCCTCATAGTAACATCTCGAATGTGACTGTCTTTACCAAACATTTTCCCATACAAAGGCGCTTGTAATCATCACAGTCACATGTTAATGCTGCCTCTATTTTACAGAGGAGAAGGCTGGGACTCTAGAAGAGTGATGGCCATCACCCAGCAAGCAGGTGGCAGAGTGAGAGTCTGATTCTAGATATTTAGTTCGCAAATTAATTATTGTTCACACTAAACCAATATATGAAGCACCCAACATGTGGCACCCAACAATATTCATTCTCCACAGTAGCTGTATTATTTTAATTTTTGGTATCATTTTCCCCTTTTATGTGTTTCTAGTCCTTCTTCTTGGCCTTTTTATTAATCTTTTATGTGGTTTAATTATGTTTGCTTTAAATCATTTTTTCAAAAAGGTGGATAATCTTCAATAAATTAGTAAATAGACAGACACATACATAGATAATAAATCTGAACCTTGCTGATTCCTCTGGCAATAATGAAATTCAAATCATATTTAGGTGACAAAGGAAGAAAGTGAAAAATATAGACGTGAACCAGATTTTCACACATCCTCAATAAGGCACTTCCTCATTTCTGCTAACGAAGACAATTCCCTAATTAAAATTAATCATAATCAACAAAATAATCCCTACTGCTCCTGCTGGCAACCCCAAGCCCAGAGGATCCTCCCATCTCCTCTCTATATTCAGAAACACATAGCGAAGCAATTTGGAAGGCCTGATGAATCTGTAATTTCAAAAGAGAAGAAGGGAAGAAGCTATGATCGCAGAGGCAAGGTAGGGAATTGCTCCAAATATCAACACCCACCCACCCTCTGCCCATCAATAAAACCAATTCTTTGTTCACTTGTCCAGAATTATTCCTCTTACCTATGCTATTTGCCTTGCTCTTTTCTCATTTCACTTACTTTCACATCCAAAATGCTACCATGTATAGATTATCACCATTAGTTAATATTTCTTTCATGTAAGTGTAAATGTTTCTGGGATTCATTCATTCGACAGATACTTACTGACATCTACATGCTAGGCACTATGCTAATAACTGGCAATATGGCAACAAAGTAAAGATACATTCAAGATGATGATATGCTCTCAGCCATTCACAATTAGCAAAAAAAATTATTTACATTAATTTGCTTTTTCTTTACTGGCATTCCTGTGAAATTGTTTTCACTGAGGGAGAAGACTATTGTATCTATAAGGAGGAAAATCGGTGGTTTGGGAACATGATTGGTCAAATCTGACTGTCCTTTCCTGATTAGAAGTGGATTAGTTGTCCGTTTATTTTCTCCTAGCCCCACATTCACCCTTCAGTCCCTGTGCTAGGATAAAGGACTAGACTCTAAGCATTTCTCTTTTGTGGAGCCTGTTATTAAGCTCTGTCAATAGAAGGCACTGGAGGGACATTGCAGAAGGAAGGGGCTCCCCGTGCTGACTGTGTCCTGGATTTTTTGCTTGGTTGTTTGGTTAGTTGGATTTTTGCTGCTTCTGTAGTGTTGCAGGTATTTGCAGGACATTTGGTGCTACTCTGCCTCAGAGTGCACGGTCCCTTGGTGAACTCACAGCCCTGGCCTGAGTTCAGTGACCACTTTGTTTCAATTCGTCCAATGCAAGCACCACACACTCCCAGCCTCCTGCTTATAACAGCACTTCCTCTTCCTCTGTACACCTGCCCGCCAGCCCTGGCTCACACACAGCCCAGACAGTTAGAGCACCCTTGATGTGCCTGTACCGTGGAAGGTTGCTTCCTGTTTTCCCTGTGTTGACTGAACCAGCTCAGGCTTAGGCCATCCAGAGAACTTCTCCACCATCCAGCAGCCACAACCACACCTTCTGCAATGAGATCTCAACTCCAGCTTTGGGAAAGGGGTATTCCTAACTTCATTCTTTCTGGGGTACTCTTCTTCAGCCCTAGGGTGCCCTTTAGAGTTCTCTTTACACTGTTACAGTTATTCTCTTATCATAGCTTAATAATTCTTTATACTAAATTTCTACTCTTTAATCTAGTGTGTGGTTTCTCTCTCCCAACTGGATCTAAACTGATACAAGGGCCTTTTGAGACAAGACACCAGGAGAGTGGTCAACGGTGAAAGAAGGAATAGAAAAAGATGCCAACTGAAAAACTTCAGCAATTACAACAGTTTACATAGAGCTAATCCCAACCTAAGGAAAGGAATCCTCATCCTTCTCCCCACCCACATTGTCCTCTCCCAAGTGTGTCTTAATTTTAAGACCCAAGCTAGAGGTTAGGAAAGAGTTAGCCTTGAAATCTCATCACATTTTTTAATCACTGTTTTGTTTTGTTGCAAAACCTGTTTCAAGTTCCAAGTAGTTGACTTATAAACTTTTAGGAAAGAAGGGCATTAAGAGTGTGGACATTCGCTGTTATAGTTACCACATTTTGAAAATCATATTTAAATATTAAATTCTTAAAATTCAGAGGACAAGAAAACTGACAAGACAGTATGGGCCAGTAGAAGTGTGGCCTTCTGCATCATGTAAAAAGATTTTCATCCCAATTCCTCTGCTTCCCAGCTGGTGATCTTGAACACATTATCCCCTGGGAATCTGTGTCCTCAACTATGAAATGGAAGTAATGACATCCACCTCCCTGGTTTTCCACGGGAATCACATATTATCATGTAGTAGGTGCTAGTTAATAAACATGATTTGCCTTCCCCCTTTCTCTTTTTATTATAAGAAAATTCATTGTTCTCAATCCCTGAGAAGATATTTCTTTTCCTGGGATCTACTGAAACACAGGAGCTGCTTGAGGCATTATTTCTGCCTTTACAAGTTTGCCCTGTGAAATTCATTCTTGAGGAGCAGCAAGTTAAAAGAGTTCCACGTCTTTGATGTGGCCTCTTCATTGGCAGCCTGAGCCAGCTGGAACCGCCAACCCTGGTTCACTGAACATCTAAAAAGCTAGTATCAAGGAAGTCCCTCTTCACACAAACGGTTTTAGGCTGGATATTATTTCAGTGCTCCAATCACAATGTTATACATATTTTCCTTAGCTGCTTTGAGTTCAATAAAAATTTTTGTTGCATATGAGACTACATGGCTTGTAAAGGAGAAAGAAGTTCCCATCTTTCCTACAGGAAATCTGTTGGAGGCAGAGCTCATTCATCTCTTAGGGTAGACAGAAAGGCTGGGAGGAGTTACAATGAAGTGGCAATGAAAAATATGTCAGAAATGTTATTCGAGACATGCTCAGAGACTTGGCTCACAGCCCAATTAGGATAGAACAAAGATATATATAACCTACTTAAGCTAAAGAATTCTTAATTAAGCTACTGGAAAGCCAAGGGTTTTAAAGTTCAAAGGATGTGTAGACTTCTGCAAATTCTTTTCAGAGAAGGGGACAGGAGAAGGAATTCATAGGAGTGACAGACATAAATAAAATTCCCAATGAAACGTTCACATAATTGAAGCCCCCCCAAAAAGAGGAATCGAGTTTTGTATAATTTTCTTCTTTGTTTGTATGTTGGCTTATCTTTTATGATGAAGGAGGTTGCATTGAGTATTTCTTCCTAGAAAAGCACACACACATAGTATTTATTAATAATTAAGCTTGGGTTTGAGAAGTTGTAAATAATTACATTTCTGAGTGACAATAGTCCATAATTGATTTGAAGTCTTTCAAGAAATCTGCATATCTTGGAATACCCAAGTGCCAAGTGCCAAGACCGCTCTTATGTGGCAAAAGCTACCCCTGTTTTCCAACTTGCATATTCAGATTTTCCTTAGTAGGGCTTGGTAGCATTCTTATGAGTTTTTACTTTTTTTTTATTTTTTATTTTTTACAAATAATAAATAGTAATGACAATAGAAATAATAAAATCACCTCCTGCATCTTTTGGCCACCAAGGTCTATATCTGCTGCCCTCTCCTGATCCTTGAGTCCAATTCCTCTTCATCCCCACAACTGGCAGCTTATTTCAGATTCAACTCCTGGACTGTTTTAAAAGCCTCCTGCAGAATTTCCCTGCCTCCAGTACTCTCCTGGACAGAGCCATCGTTATTGAATACAACACTACTGACATTATCCCCAGCCTATAGTCCATCAGTACATGAATAGCTATCCACTGACTAAAGGATTGAGCCTGAACTCTTTCATATGTGTCTGGGGTCCTTCACCCCGTGGCACCGTCTGTCTTCCCATCATCACCTCCTGATACTCTTGCAGATGCTTTCTATGCCCCACTCCGAATTTTTTCACCACATATACACAGGCCTGTACACAGGCTCTTCCCTGCCTGGGATAACCACATAACCTTGCTTCAAGGCAAGCTAGCAATTGGCACTGTGTCAAATTCGTATTAATCCAGAGAAAAGACTAAAAGCTTTGTGGGGTAAGAGCTCATCCAAATAACCATCTAGCAGTTAAGCAGACCCATCTCCCAGGAAGCCACTTAGTGGCCATCTGTTGTTACATGAGCATTGCCCTTGGGAGTCTTACTCTTCTTCCCAGTCAGCTTTTCATAGCATTCCTTATGACTACAATCAGTGTTCTCCCTGGAAGGAGTTCTAATAAATACAATCTTGTAATTGTTAAGTGCTGTGTTAGCATCCCATATAGAATGGCACCCTTGAAAGCTGCCCATCTGATCAACTCCCTTATCTACCAATGACAAATTCTCACCCATTCTTCAAGATTCAATTAACACATCACCTCTGCGAAGATTTCCCTACCTAACCCCTAACTCTCTCGCAGAATTAATTAATAGACACTTTAAAAGCACTATATTCCAGTGCGTTATGATTTCTACTCTAATATTATCTCATTTTTTTTGTTACCGCAACAACTCTACAAGCTACAGGCTACTATCTGTGCCTCATTTATAGGCATGAGCCCTGTCAGATGGCTAGTAAATGGGAGAGGTGGGACCCAAAGGCCAGTAGACAGGCTCCAGACTAGCTCTAACCCTGACTGCTTAACTGTGTGTTTAGTTTATCTTCCACTCTTCTGCCAGAGCCTCTGATGACTACCTCTCTTATATAGCTCATCTTATCGTGTACTATGAGTATTTGTTTATGTGTTGGCTTCCCTGTAGATTTTGAGGTCCTTTAAAGTGGTGCTTTTATTTACCCAGATGCATAACTTCCAAGAACTTGCGTGGTCTCAGTATGTAAATATCTGTAAATATTTGTTGGATCCTTAATTAATTAGTTATCATCATTGAGTTTGGATCTCTATCTTAAGAATCCAAGTGTATTAGACAACTCTTGAGTTACAATAAAGGAATACCTGAGACTGGGTAATTTATAAAGAAAAGAGGTTTAATTGGCTCACAATTCTGAAGTCTGTACAAACATGGCTCCAACATCTGCTTGGCTTCTGGTAAGGGCCTTAGGAATCCTACAATCATGGTGGAAAAGTGGGAGCAGGCATTTCACATGGCAAGAGGGGAAGCAAGTGGAATGGGGGGGGTCCCACACTTTTTTCAACAACCACATCTCATGTGAAATAACTGAGAGACAACTCTCTTATCAAGGGGATGATGCTAAAACTATTCACAAGGGATCCACCCCCATGATCCAGTCACCTCCCACAAAGATCCACCTCTAACACTGAGAATCACATTTCAGCATGAGATTTAGAGGGGACACACCTCCAAACCATATCACCAAGAAAGGATTTCCTGCTTATACATACACTAAACGAGTTGCATTTCACGTGGGGTAATTGAGAAAAATAGAGTATTTGGTCACTTAAGTCTTCAAAATTGAAGCAAATGGCTAAATTACAGTTGCTAATGTGAAATTCAATTACTATACTGCTTGTGCAATAATGGGATATTTTCCAAAGCAACATTCATAATGCAGAATATAAAAACATATTTCCAGTGTCATCAATATGATTTTTAAAATTAAAATGATTTTCTGATAGTTCCTTATAAAAGAATTATTACAATGCAAGGATAATTAAGGACAACCAGGGATATAAAAACCTTCAAATTCAAGATTTCAAGAAATGTCAGAGGGTGTGAAACAATTGTTTTAATTTTTCTAATTTGTAAATTCATTTTATGCCTTCAAGTGCAATATAAATTATTTACCAAAATTAGCTGCAATCACTTACAGGGACAAATACAAGCAGGTTCACACATAAACCTGTATAGTTGTTTTATTTGCATGTAAACTGTGCTAATGTCTAATTAGAAAGGTAACTATAGAAGTAAACAATGCTTAATGTTGTAAAAAAAAAAAAAAAAAGTCTTCACTCCCTCCCTTCTGATTTAAGGAAGAGGCAGGGAGTGTAAAAGTGCCAGGGGCACAAGGGAAAAATAACATTCTTTTTTGAAAACATGTTCAGGAACCAGGTTTCAAAATAGAATTATGTATGACTTTATCCAGTTTCTAATTCTATGCATTTTAGACTTGAAATAAGTACTCTTTGTGCAAAGTCTGCCCCCAGAGGCCCACACACTGTAAACTAGGAGGCTGAGCTCTTCCCCTTCCCTCTGTCTATGCTATTCGTTCTGTGTTTCTCTTCAGATTTGAGTCATGGCCTCAGTCTTTCCATGATTCTCATGCAAAAAGACAAGGACAACTTGCTAACTAGCTGATAAAGTACCATGAAAGATGTTTCAAACTAACCAGCAAGGCACTCCAGTCTGTTATTTGCTAATTTGACTTTCCTGTTCTATCGGATTTCAGATGACCCTTCCTCCTTTTTTCAACCCAGAGTAGGTAGAAACAGTACCTTGTCTGGGTCTACATATCCATATGCATTATTTATGTCATTGTTAGTGCACGTTGTATGTGACTACACATGCAAAGGACTTGGAATGATGGAGAATTGTCCATCTGGTATTGGGGGCAGATCTAAGAAGGGATGAAGATCCTTTCTGAAGTCCAACTGTCATTTAGTCACATTACTGCATGATCACATCTAAAAATGACACTGGGAAATAAGCCCCACTGCACTGTGGCCAAACTCTGGAAATCTCTTGTCATAATAACAACAATTGCCTTGTCTGTTTTTCAGGGCAATGCCCCACTTTAAGGAAGTCAATGAAGGTGACATTGGAGAGATTGTTTGGAGATGAGAAACTGAAGGTGTCCAATATGTTCTAGGCAGAGCCTAATTTTCAATCTCAGATGCAAATAGAGAATTCTAACCCTCATCCTAAATTACATATGCTTTACTCACGTGGAACTTGATTTGATGAAGATTCTGTGTTGAGTTGATAAAAAATAACTATTATTACTGTTCATTCTTGCCCTTGGACCTCCACTTTCCAGAGTCATTATGCCTTTGTGTGTATGCATGAGCAGACAAACACATCCACATAGACTCAAAATGTGTAAACATGCATAGTTTATGTTGGTGATGGGGTAGAAATCTTTTTGGTTGTTAAGCTTTTCCTGGTGAATGTCATTCTCAGTATAACCTCAAGTTCAGCAAGCCCCGTGCATACAAGGATGGTAGGCACGCCGTGGAGCCAGTGTTAAAAGCTAAGTCAATTTATAAGCACTGCCATGCCTGTGTCTTTAACTGTGCCTGTAGCTGTAGGCTAGACTGCATTTCAATCAGTTCGAGTTCAGCTGTCTGTTTTATTACACCCAGGCCAGTAACACTTTGGGGATTTTTAGTCCCTTCAATGACAAATGTATATTCAACCACTGCTGTGAGCAGCAACCCACAATGCAGGTCACCAAAGGACAACAAACCGAGTAGGTATGTCAGAGAAATGTTCAGAAAAATATCTCCATAGGTGTCTGCAATTGCCTCTACTTTCAATCTTTCCATCTTTGAGAAACATGTTAAAGTTGGGTTATTTTCAAGCCTTGTGAAATATACAATCCGTGTCTCTTAAGAAGAAATATCTAGAGTGCCTAAGACATTTCTAGCAAAACTATACAAATTTAACTCATTCAGATGACAGACAAAGACAGGATTTTTACACTCCCTAATGTGGTGGTTGGTTGGGTGTAATGTGTTTTAATACAAACCAAGAAAGTCTATTCACAGATGCCACTCTGAGATCCTTATTTCACAAAGCTGAAATAAATGTCCTTAAATTATACAATGCATCAGCTATGTTTAGTGCGACACTGAGACAAATTCACCTCCATTGTGTTGTCATGTAGCCAACACATTGGGAGAAAGAGAAAAACACCTTCCAATGAGAGCAGTGTCAGGTGATTCAGAAAAGACATTGAAGGGTACCTGATATATTTTACTCTGGCACCTGTACCTGTTGTTAAGGCCTGAGCTACACTGATGTACCCAAATTATCTCTGTGAAATTATTGTATTTTATAAAGGAGGTAGGAAATTTTCATCAAGTCTCATCAATCAACAGAAAACTCTTTCTGCTGTCCCCAGATCTGGCTCCATCTCTTAAAAAATTCCAATTAATTTGTGCAACGTGCAAATTTTATTTAACTGAAAGATAGTCTGTGAAATTTTAATTGTTGAGCTTCACTTGTGACCCTCCTACCACAGAATTCCACCTTCAAATACATCTTGTTAGAGAGTTTAGTGCAACAATAACTTTTGATTTGCTTTCCTCAGTTCTTATGCCTATAATATCAGGAGCTAGTCACTTGACAACTAATGTCAGAACATCAAGAGAATAAACGCTTTTAATGTCTGAAGTCTTTTTTCCCCCGGTAGCTTGTGACAGACATACATTTTCCTTTTCTATCCTATCTCTTGAGTCTAAAAAATAAAGCAGGGTACTTTCTATATCAGAGTTTACCTAAAGGACCACATGGCAAAAGTCATGTAACCAGACTTGTCTTAATCAAACTTGGGTAAGGATCAGCCTCCTAGGAGAACAATCAAAGATGGTTTGATTTGCTAATATAAAATTCACAACGGACAGGTAGACTATATCCAAATCAATACTCACTTAATATCACATTTGTTCCCAGCAATAAGCATTAGAAGGAGGCACTGAGTGTTAATATGTCAGAGTCCAAAATGAGTGTGTGTGTGTGTGTGTGTGTGTGTGTGTAGAGAGAGAAATGTTATAAATATGTATACTGGGTATGTTATTCAATATTTTCCTTTCATGTTCTTTTTGCCAGGAACCTGGCAACACTTCAAACAATTAGGGAAAGAAAAAATTATCTTTAGGGAATATCCTTCAATAATATTTTTGTTTGAAGGTGCATGCAATTCTGTGGTACAGTTTTCCCTTTTTAAAACCTTTGCAGTGACACAGTCCTCAAAGCACCTATTACTGGAGAAGAGTGTGTCTCTATTTTCATGTATCACTATATTATTGAAAATATCATTCTTTGTTTAAGTCCAATTCGTTTGTTAAAGAAAACTACGGAGCTATTGCTTTAAAAGAATGGTTGAATCTCTGAAAGCTCTGAAACATCCCATTTCGGGCTAGGATACCCCAAAAAGCATTTTTCATGAAGAAGATATGCAGAGGCTCCATTATACGACACTTTGACTTTTTTGCCCCATGTTGCCCCTCATTGTTAAGTCTTCCTAGAGCCACCACCTTATTTCTTAGAAAATTCTTCTCTCCCTTACTATTATCAATTTCACTATGGAAAAAATCTAATAAATTAATTTGTTTCACATACTAGCGATTAATACGCCACAGGAGTCCAGGATGCTTGCTTCATGTGCAGTTTTTCAACAAGTCTTCCTGCAGCACCCGCTCTGCCAGGGATTGTACCACTCACGGAACACACACAGGCAAGATCCACACAGTGTTTATCGCCTACTGAAGCTATTGCCACATGCCCTTTGTCACTCCTAATATTTTTTGTTTTGTTTTTTGTTTTCCGTTGATCATCCTTGCCTGGGGGTCTTCTATACTGTTAGTCTTTTCAAAGGCAAGTGTTTACCTCTGTCAATGCTATCCATTAAACTTTGCCTTGCAGTTTATTAAGCTTTGAACTTAAGTTTATTATTTTCTTCTTTCTGCTTTCTTTACACAACCTACTTTTCCTCTTTCTAACTTCTTGAGTTGGCTTCCTGATCCTTCACATTTAGTCTTTCTAATAAACATAGTCATAGGCTGAACATTTCCTCCTAAGACATCATTGATTTGCAGTCCGCAAGTTCTAATATGTAATTGTTTTGTTTTGTGAGTCATTTAGAAGGGCATGTTTCATATTTCATCAGTTTGATTTCCATTTCTAACTTTATCGGTCAGAAAACGTCATTCATATGATACTGATTCTTTGGTATTTGATGGTACAATTTTGTGGCATAGTAAGTGATATTTTTGGACAAGCTCCATGTGTGTTTGGAAGTCCATTCTTTAACTATAGTCTGCAAAATACTATATATATCCATTAGCTGAAACTTGCTTACAGTTTTTATTTTAATCTCTATGGTTTTAGTAAGTTTTTACCTTACATGTTAAAATATCCCAGACACATGTCAAAATGTTCCTGTATGACTGTAGATGCAAATTTCTTCTTGAAATTCTGACGACTTCACTTCATAATATTTGTGGCTAGCTATGTACAATTGCAGAATGGTTGTGTTTTGCACAAGAATTATTCCTCTATTATGTAATCATCATCATTATTCCTAATGCTTTTGCTTTAATGTGATATTAATATAGGTATACTACATTCCTCCCAGTGCTTTTCTTGTATATATGTGTAACCTCCTTTACTCTCATCCTTTTGAACTACTTTTTTGAACTGCTACTTGTAACAGCACATGGGCAACTCTTTGAGAGAATCTCTTGCTCTAACTGGTGAGTTTTGTCTGTTTACACTTACTGTGATAGCTTTTACACTAAGGGATATGGTTGGCTGTAAAAACATAAATATTATATGGCAGGGTAGATGTAGCACAATAAAGGGAAAAAGTGGGAGAAAAGGGGGAAGAAGGTGAATGTAAAATAAGCTTGGTAACTGCTTCTTCATATTGTCTACTCAAATGGCTGAGGAGAACGGTAGCAAGAGGAGTGATGATCTTCCCTATGGATCAGCTTTTGATCTTTAATATAATTCAAAACTAAAAGGAACACAGGTCCTTGCAGGGAAATGGCTGAGTGGAGTTCTGAGTAAATAAGCTATAATGTGAGACTGGAGTATCTTGCGTGCTAGAACACTTCCAAGATACATGGGGTAGGTGAAAAGGACATAAGATTCAATTTGAAGGGGTTCTTGAATGGCCAGAATTGTGTCAATTGGAGCATTGAAAAAATAATGATTGTAGTTGTGTGAACCACTTGGCATCTATGAAAATCTGTGTCTTTATAGTGACACTCAAAAAACACAAAGTCAAAAAATACATTTGTTATCAATTGAGGTCACTCTTAAAGTAACTCCTTACTTTACAAATTTGTTAAATAAAAGGAAAAAACTAAGCATTTACTCTGCTTTTCAAGCAAGAACTTTAAGATAACCAAATAGTCTCAGTTGATGAAGCAAAAGTGCTACTTTTTAGAAGAATGCCAGACAATATATTTAGAAGTAATTGTTGGATTAGAAACCATCACTTCTAAAATGAAACTTTTTATTCAGGAAAAGATTATTAATTATTATTAAGTGAATGGCTAGTGGGGAACTAAACAGATTTTTGACACCAAAGGAGCACTACACAGTCACAAGGAAAAATATATCTGTAAAATGAAGAGCTTGTCACCTTTAATTCATTGCTAAGGTGGGCCAACAAGTTATTAATATGCTTATTTGTTTAATAAATATAAAATATATGACATCATTGATAATATAGTCTAGGCAAAAAAAAAAAAAAAAAAAAAAAAGACCTATGCTGAATTCACAAGTTCTTTATCTAGCTTCCAATTTGCAGTAAATACATGAAAAAAGGAACAAGATCATCAAAACCCATAAGGTTGCAATAAGCAAATCGATGCAGGGAGATTGGCCTGGTTTCCTCAAGAAATAAGTGTCAAGGACAAAGGGGCCATTGTGGATGAAAAGAACCTTGAGGAAAAAAATAACTGGATATCATATGAGGACTGAATTCTACTTAGGAAATTAAAATCAGCTCCAAAGAACATTTTTGTAACAGGTAAGCAAAATTTCATTATGTAACAGGTATGAAGAGATATAATGGAATGATTACTAAATGTCATAATGTTATTTTGCATACATAGGGAAATGTTTCCATTTTTAAGAAGCAATCTGAAACATGTAAATAAAATTTTAAAAATATAATAATGGTCGTATAAACAGAATGCAACATGTCATTTTTCTATTATATCAATTTGTTTTGTTATAGAAGTAGCTCTCAATTCTTTAGGTGGAAAAATGGTTATTTTATGCAACTACACACAAACACACATACATACATTCTATTTATTTTCTCTTATTGATTTCCCTTAAAATTTTAACATGTATGGTAATCATCACATAATCATCATCATGTTAAGATTTCACTCATGTTTACATTTTGCTGACTTATCATTGCCATACCTTCCTTTTGAATATAAAATTCTTCTTTCTATATTTCATTCTTTGCTATTTCTTTCAGCCTTGTTGCAAGTCTAAATTTTACTAGTCTTTTTTGTCTGAAAAATTTTTTTAATCTCACACTTAAACTGTAATTTAGCTGGGTATAGAAATCTAGTTGAAAGCTATTTCTCAGAGTTCTTTGAAATCTTATTTCTCTTGTTTCTGCTTGCTTTTGTTGCCAATTGGAAGTGTGAAGACAACCTAATTGCTACGAATTTCTAGGAGCTCTTTTGGTGTTCTGCTTTTTTAAATAAACTATTTGTAGATATGAAATTCCTTTTATCCTGCTAGAAATTCACTGTGTGCTTTGAATCTGAAGATTGATGTCTCTCATCAATTCTGGAAAATCTTCAACCAGGAAAGTCTTTAAACTTTGAATATTACCTCTCTGCCATTCTCAATAATTTCTCCTTCTTCATCTCCTATTTACTGTGTTGAAACTTGCCATTCCGTCCTCCACATCTCTTAACTTCTCTTTTGTATTTTTCATCTCTTTATCTTTGTGCTTAACATTGAACGATTCCTTCAAATATATCTCATAGTTTATTAATTTTATGTCCAGCTGTGTAACATATTGGACTTTTTATTTCAAAGAGTATATTTTTAATTTCATGAAAATGTATTAATTTCCTTTTCCAACATTTCTAATACCTTTATATATACTAAACATAATTATTTGATATTTTATTTTGTATTGCAATCCTTTTATCTCCAAGTCTCAATGTATAATATTCTTTATTTTTTATGCTGACTTTTGCAATTGGTGGACTATTTTATCTTGAGTTTTGAAATACTGTATTGTGAGCTCATTATTTGGATGATTGACAGGATCTTTATCAGTGAAATATTTGTCTTATCATCTGGATTTTTAAAGTATTTCTCGTAATTTTTTTTTTTCTCTGCTAGGAGGCCCAGGACTATCAGCAGCCTAGGGTCATTTTATGTTCATCTCTTAACTTGAGGTGTCCAGACAATACAGATAATATAAATTCAGTCCTCAAATCACTGTGAAGCAATGTCTAAGTTTATTAATTCCCAGGGTTGAGTCTGAGACACGCAATCATCTTCATCATCTTTCAGAGCTGATATGTAGAACTTTTCTAAGATTACGTTTCACTAAGCATGTAACCCTTTAAGGGTCTTGGCTTTATGATGCTATAATCTGTATCAATTCCACCTCTCTTCCCTGCTAAGTCCCTATTTTTCTTATCCCTATACAACTGCTTCTGTGACAGTAAAATACTCCAGGGTTACACAGTTTCAGCTCACACTTACTAGAGTGATTTTCATTTCCTTCTTACTTTTTGGCCACTATATCATGTTTCCTTTTAAATTCAGCTCTATATTTCAAAGAATTTTTGTTGTATTTTATCCTACATGTCTAGATGTTAGTTGCAGGTAAGTTTTCAAATCATCTAGTCTGCCATATTGCCATAAATGAAAGGATTTTTTTCCTTTAAACATATATGAAAAAGATAAATTTTCCTCATTGCCTTTACCATTTTTACTTTTATTCCTGCAGGGAAAAAAATGAATTTACATATACTAACACTGAGTTTTCTTTCATAAATGTCTCCCAAGATAAGTTATGTTCCCTTTAAGTTCTTGGTGTACAAACTTTAAAATCTGTTACTATTATTTCATTGACCTATGTTTGGAAAATAAATTTATTCCTGAAAAAGGATATAAGGCAGGGAAAGAGCTCTCTCCTTTCATTTGAAATGATCCTGGTCTTTACATGTTAAACTTTATTATTGTCAGCCTTAGTATCTTTAATATTGCTGCCTTCTCTATATCTTGAGAATTACACTTGATTTGTCTCTTATTTCTCAGATATCTTTTTCTGGGCCTATATGTCCTCCTATTCCCACCGAAAGTTAAGCCTTCTAGTCTCTTTTTATGTCAATGATCTAGGAAGCTCTTTTCCTCTCCTGATTCCACTGGTGAACCTAAATGACCGTGTCTCTTATTACAGCTTTAGCTACACTTCCTAATCCATTTCTATTGGACTCGCTGCCTCAGACTTGATGTTTTTATCTTTTACAGCACACATTGCACTTTACGTTCATCACAATATGTTCAAAATCCTGCAATTTCTTTCTATAGAATAGTATTGTGTCTTCCTGTTCCACTTTATAGTACCAATAAATTCTTTTTTGGAGACACATAATCTTTTGATGCTTGAGCTTCTGATGTCCTCCCTCTCTTCTCTTCAATCTCTGCCTCATGGATACATCAATGTCCATGATTTATTACTTTCTAGATTAAATTCCCAGAATTCTAAATTTGGAATTCTTAATTCATCATTAATTACAATGTCCTCCCTTCAGATTTAGGCTTATTGAACACCCTAACACAATAATGACATTTAAATTTCCAAACAAATAATTTAAAGGCCATTTAGTATTACTATATTTAAAAGATGTCTCCAATAGCAATCATCAGCACCACTTCAGGCCAGATAGAAAGAAAAAAAGTATATATCATCATCTCTTCTTCCTTATGCCTCATCATAATTACACGTGCAGGATTTTTCCTCCTCATCTCCATCATATGTGCAAAATCATTTTTATTACCTTTTAACTTTGTCAGATAAGCATTGTATAGGATAAAAGCAATTCCTGTATCCTTGTTAGTGCCAGGAGAGTATCTGTGAGAGCCTTAGCAGAAGGAGAACCAGAAGACAAATCAATTAATACGTGTAAATTACACTTAATATTTGACCAGCACCATGGCACCAAAGGCAGAGTTCTTGTCCTAGAGGGTCCTACAACTCATTTAATGACAGGAATATGAGATGAGAAAAGGGAACTGAATACCTGCAGGCGTGTGTGTGTGTGTGTGTGTGTGTGTGTGTGTATGTGATGAAGCAAATATAACTATACATGACAATCAAACACATTTTCAGATATTTAAAATATAGAAAGATAGCTTTGTTTTGATTCAAGGATCTTGAAAATTTCTAAACACTTTTTTGTATCTCCTTTTTCTTTTCCATGATGCTTCAAAGAGGTAAAGGAAGACATTGGGTAAATTTTTTAAATTATTGTTGTGGAAATGAAGCCAAACAGGAGCCAACTATGATTTAAAAAAAAAAAAAAAAACTCATGTTACTGAATTCAGATAGTAGCCCATTCTTTATCAGCCATTCAAGTCAATCAAAAGTAAAATATTATTTATTTTTTCAAGATTGATTTTTAATATGTGGGTATTCTTTGAAGCCCTCTAGCTATAATTCATGCAAACACATTCAAAATATATAATTGAAAGGCAGTTTTGACCACTCTCTAGACTTCATGGCTTGTCACTGAGCTCACGTTTGCAAAACCTGAGCATGTCCCAGCATCCAGAATCCACAAGATGGCATTAGTGTTCACTTTTTTCCCCCGTTTTAAAGCAGTTAATTTTATGACTGTCACTAAATTGTCTTTTGTTTAAGAAAAAGATAAATATTTTTTCTCTCCTGAGATATTTCTTAATATGATTATCAGTGATTAATTTGATATCTTTGGAAAGACTTCAAGTAAAAGAAAATGACTTGCCTATTCTTCAAATCTGTGTTTTGAAAGTTGATTACCTCATTCCTCCAATTTCTGTCTCACTCCTCTTTTAGAAGACTCAGAGGCTGCACTGTCCAATACAGTCACCAGAAGCCATATGTGCTATTTAAATTTATTAAACTTAAATTTTAAAATTCAGATCTTCAGGCCAGGCACAGTGGCTCATCCTATAATCCCAGCACTTTGGGAGGCCAAGGCGAGTGGATCACTTGAGGTCAGGAGTTGGAGACCAGCCTGGTCAACACGATGAAACCCTGTCTCTATTAAAAATATAAAAATTAGCTGGGCATGATGGCAGGCACCTGTGATCCCAGCTACTTGGGAGGCTGAGGCAGGAGAATCACTAGAACCCAGGAAGCAGAGATTTCATTGAACCGAGATTGTGCCACTGCACTCCAGCCTGGGTAACAGAGCAAGACAAGACTCCATCTCAAAAATAAATAAATAAGTAAATAAAAATAAATAAATAAATAAAATTCAGTTCTTTGGTTGCACTAGCCACATCTCATGTGCTCAACAGCTGCATGAGGCTCGTGGCTACCATACTGTACAGAGCAGATATTAAACATTTGCAGGACCCCAGGAAGCTCTATTGGACAGCGCTAACTAAAGAATAATAACTCGGAGACCTGAATCTATATCCAGAAACTGATATATACAAACGATATCCCCCTGTTGATGATATCTGTCTTCGTGACATTTACATTCTGATATAAAAATAGAGGTGAACAGAAGGTTGAAATTTAAATGCAAACTTTCACCCACCTCTGTGTACAGAGTGTTCTAGAAGCATTCCTGCATCCTTCAAAATATTCACATGTGGGCTGTGTGTTTAGGATACAAACTACTTTACACAATATTGGGCATTTTCATGGCAGCTATTGATGTCTTTAATTATTTTTAACTCCACTTATATTATTGAATCTCAGTGTGTAGTCATGGCTTTCAGAAGCACAAAAACAAAATAGTAGGGCTGGAAAGGGAGCTGCAGATCATCTGATTCTGCCTTCTTGTATGATTCATCAGGCTGTAAGGCCATAGAATGAGGCATGTGATGTAACAGGAAGTCCTTTGGTCCAGGAGACCAGAAACAAAATCTATTCTGGGAGATCTTGGTTGGACTTTTCTGTACCCAAGTTTCATTACACAGGAAATGAAGGGATTGGGAAAGGTTATTTGCAGGTTTGCTTTCAGCTCTCAGTGTCTCTCTTGTGTTACATTTAGTGTCAGGAATCAAAGGGGTTTCAAAGTCACAAGATAAAAATAGTACATCTACCTTGAGTATTAATTTTACTCAAAGATTTAAAAAGGAAAAGTTAAGTATGTTGACTGGTAACTGATTTAAAAATTATCTTTTTATCTTTAAAAAATGCAGATGTGTTTTTGGAGGAGATAAAACATAAAACTACAAAGAAATATTATGCCAGCACTGAGCTACTTGAGATACACTCCCAAACCCCTTCAGGATTTTCATTCATTCTTTCTGCCTTTAGGGACAGTTTTTAAACATTTGAGAAATGCTTCACTAGGCAATAGAACAGGAGTGAAAAGCCTTCCAATGACAAATTTAGAGACTTCCCTGGTGTTTGATAAGGAATACAAGTTCAGAAATTACAGTTAAATCCATAACAGGATTAAAATTCGTTCACAAAGAAATACAAAGCAATGATGCAATGCTTAATAGTGATGATGTTGGTAATTATGCCAGAAATCTGGGCTAAATAATTATTAAATTTCATATAAACATAGACTCTGGATTTCCTAGAGGCTAAGTAAAGAGAAAACAGAAAGGGTGATATCATTTTCATTTTATAATAAATGAAGAATATAGTCACATGAGAAAAATAGACAAACATTCCCAAACTAAAAAAAGTAAAAACAAAAATAAATCAGAGGGATTGAATGCAAGTGTGTTTTATAAGAAACATAAATTAACATTGCACTTAATAGCAATTTTACAAATCATAGATATTCTTCATAAAGCCATTTCTTAGATTGACCCTGGATAAAGGTCAAAAACATGTTAATGTATTGGTAATATGTCAAACCACTTCTACGGACAGGGAAACACTAATATTCTCCAGGAATATAGCATTCGTGTGACCTAACTTGGAAGAAGGGTACAGCCTAGAGAATTTGAAGAAATGAATGACTAGAATGCTCACTTCTTATTTTTAAATAACAAGTGCCTTATTATTTATTTTGCCCACTAAAATACCACCAATGCCAGAAGAAAGCCATATTACACCAAAAGGAATGAGTTTAGATACACCATCAAATATCAGTTGTTTGAAAGAGAGATGATACAGGAGAAGCGTTTATAAAGATGTTTCTTGTCCCCAAAAATAAACCACCAACAAATATTAATTATCCAAGATCCTACTGTAAACTAAGATAAAAATATATTGCTAATTCTTGTCTTGGATTTTCAAGTGTTAATGGTGATTACGTACTAACCAGTAGATTTTTTATTGCAGTAAAAAGCATATGCCATTAAATTTACCATCTTAACCATTTTAAGTGTATAGTTCTGTGGTCTTTAGTACATTCCCATTGTTGTGCAATGTATCTGTAGCACTTTTTCATCTTGCAAAACTGAAACTTTACCTGTTAAACACCCTTTCCCTCAACGCTTGGCAATCACTTTTCTACTTTCTTCCTATGCTTTTGACTATCTTAAATGCCTGATTTGAGTGGAATTATACAGTATTCGTGCTTTTTAAAATTTCTCCTTTTAACGCTGAATAACAGTCCATTCTGTGTACATGCCACATTTTATTTGCCCGTTCATTCATTGATGAACATTTGGACTGCTTCTACCCCTTGGCTATTGTAAATAGAGCTACAATGAACATGTTGTGCAAATATCTCTGTGAAATCCTTCTTTGAACTGTTTTGGATATATACCTAGAAGTAAGATTGCTGGATTATATGATAATCCTGTTTTTGATTTTTTTGGAGGAAGTTTCACACTACTTTCCATAATGGTTGCACCATTTTACATTTTCACCCACAGTACATAGGAGTTTCAATTTCTCTACATCCTTGCGAATACTTATTAGTTTTTGTCCTTTTGAAGGTAGCCCTCCTAATGGATAATGGTTGTTTCTATGCTGCTGTGTCAACTTTGCCAGCCAGACTTTTTTCAGGTATATTGTACAGCAAGCAATTCAAGATGGAGGATGCTTGGATGATCTCAATTATAGGCTAATCACAGAATTCTAAGGGTTGCAAAAGTCATAAATCTATACATTCATTTAATTTGAAATGGTGTAATAATGGTGAGTAGTTAAATAGCGGTGCCTTCAGTGTACAGTAGCAGTCATCGTTGACGTGACAGCAGCAGCAGCTATGTTGTAAGAAGGAGATAGCTTGGGTCTCCCAGTTCTGTTCATAACACTGTCAAGTCATGGGATAGGGGGAAATAATCAACCACTCTGAGCCCATTTTCCACATTTGTGAATTAGGGATAACAATATCTACTGCACCACACAGTGTTGGTATGAGAATTAACTGAAAGTATGTACATATAGAGTCTGGCACATTATATGCTATCAACAAATGTTAGCTTCTTTACTCTTAATCCCCAAATCCATTTCTCATGCAAGTTAATATATTGAGAGATCAAGACCTGAATTTTTAATAAAATGCTGATACGAAGTTTCAAGAGACATTTGGCAGCTACCGTAATTTTTAGGAAGGCTTTTCTGTAGTAGCCTGTACCAGGCATTCAACCTGCAGAGACCCTGCATGAAGAGGGGTCTACTCAGGCAAGATTTCAGGAATGCTTCAGGAGAAGAGTTTCCGCTGTCACTGGGTTTATTATAAGATGTTCAATCAAAAGTGTTGTTTTGAGTGAACCATTCTAAAGTCTTAAGCAACTAGGTCTGAGACTCTATACTCCTAAGCTCAAGTGGACAGAAAGAAGGCCTCACTCTGATGTCTTTGATAGTCCACCAGTCCATTCTATTTAATAAATGCAATCTATTTTCAACATAGTGGACAAAGAGGTTTTCCTAAAACATAAACCAAGTTACATCACACCCCTATTCAAACCTTTCCCGGGTTTTCTACTAGAATTTGTAAAGCTGCAGAGGCAGGGATTTTTTTATTGTTTTTTGTTTTTTCATTGCTATGAAAACAGTACCTAGAACGGTGCCTGACAGAAAACAAGCCCTTAATACCTATTTATTCAATAAATACACACGTGAGTAAAGGAATATGTAAAGTATTCAAATTGAAAGACTTTCTGCATAGTATCAGTGGGTTCTGCTTGAATGTTGTCTTGCATATTCTTCTAGGCTTTCTTGACTTCGAAACAAGGATTCTGAAAGTTGTCACTTCCTCTCTGATGTCTGGATCCATAATCAGTGCAGACATCTCTCCCAAAAGACAGATGGGCCTGAACATTGTGAACTCCTTTTAACTCTTCTCCCAGAGCAAAGAGTTGCTGCAGGTCTGCCCCCGAGCCAGGGTATAGATTCAGGGCCTCAGTGTTGGGGATGAGCAAGTCTAGGACGCAATTAGTACTCTCAACCTGTCAAAGATGCTCCTTTCACAGATGGAGGCAAACAAGCGTAAGTTAAATAATCAATTATCAATAATGTTTTGCTCCCTTTTTATAAATAAGTTTACCCCAAGACTTTGAAGTTTACACTTAAATGTATAGAGTTGTTGTAAGTTTGATCAGTCATTTCTCTCTTTGGATAAGATATCCTTGCAAAAGTAATGGCCTGTCGGGAAACAATTTTCCTAAACCAAGTGATCTAGCAATAGAATTTTAGGAACCAATTATATTTTGGACAACCAGGGCCCCTAAAATTACTGAATCAATTAAAGTGTGCTTCAAACCATAATGTTTAACCAACTCTCTGTTTGTGACTAGAAAACTAGATTTTTATATACCCACTGGCAGTCTCGGTGTGTGTGTGTGTGTGTGTGTGAGAGAGAGAGAGAGAGAGAGAGAGAGAGAGAGAGAGCTCTGAACTGGCTTACCAATTAAGTCAGGAATTAGGGATTCTCATTGATTTGCCTTCAGATAGTTGAAAAATGATCTGACTAATATTAGTTCTAATCAGGACAACCGAGAAGTCCTAAACTCTACAAATGTATGTGGGTGAGTGATTCAGAATTGTTAAAAATAAGTTTATTCTCTTAAAAAAACATAAGGAGAGTAGAAAGGCTACTAGGGTAAAGGATCAAAGAATGAAATAGAGAAAAATGAATTCAATGCCTTTGAAATTTAAAATGCACATATATCGCCTGAGAATCTTGTTAAAAACACAAGTGTTCATCCACCAGGCCTGAATTCGGACTGGGATTCTACACTTCTCACCCTGTTCCCCAGGCTGGAGTGCAATGGCACAATCTCAGCACACTGCAACCTCCGCCTCCCGGGTTCAAGCAATTCTCCTGCCTCAGCCTCCCAAGTAGCTGGGATTACAGGTGCCCACCAACATGCCCAGCTAGTTTTTTGTATTTCTTAGTAGAGATGGGGTTTCACGATCTTGGCCAGGCTGTTCTTGAACTCCTGACCTCGTGATCTGCCCGCTTCAGCCTCCCAAAGTGCTAGGATTGTAGGTGTGAGCCTCTGTGCCCAGCCAAGATTCTACACTTCTAACAGGTTCCAGGGGATGCTGTTGCCGCTGGGCCACAGACCACACTTTGGGTAATAGCGTTTTAGAACATAAGGATGCAAAAGGCCTCGTTTCACAAGTTGAGAAAGAAGCCATCCACACAACTTAGGTAGAGGCCAAAGTGATTTTAGAAAGTGCATGAATCATTGTTAGTTCGTTGTCATGACCATGGTTGCATTATGGGAAGGAAGAATTATTTATTTGGTTAGTGTGCTATAATTCAAGCTCCCTTTCTCTCACCAGTGTGAATCATTGATACTTAGTCTGGAGTTGTTGCCTTGAGTCTTCACTACTTGAGTTCAAGAGCTACAGGATGAGTCTTTCCTCTTTTTCTCTCACTGCTTTTGTGGACACTGAGGGGATGAGTCTTTTCTTACACTATTTTCACATTTATAGGAAAAAGAAACCGATGAGTATGCAGAAACACTGTATAGATAAAACTGAGTGTCCCGAATGATTGACATAAATAGGGAGAAGTGGTGACTCATTGGAACAACAAAAGCTCTGTTAGAAGTTTGTCTGTGGACAGGATTTGAACTCGAGGAAAAGCTACAGAGTGTGATGAAGCCCCATAGGAAGGCCTGGAGAAGCTCTGCCCCACTTACAGCCCTACAGCTTGGTGCTAACTTGCCTTACACATCGAGTGCCAAGACCCATGCTGGGCCATTGTGATCATCCATGTCTCTCCCCCGGGCATGTTCAGCATCAGAGGCCATGCGTTTGACAACAGGGAACAAAAGAAAGGAGACGATTATGTGAGAAAGCTCTGGTGAAAATACCAAATAAAACCACTGAAAAGAAGTTCTTTGGCTTACTGAAATTTCAGTACTTGAATAAAGTTCATTTAATTTTGAGCCTTCCCTACAGAGTTCTCTTGGCATGCCCTGTCGTGCTGCAGCAAAAAAACAAGGCAAAGTCAGAGTTATTTTCCTCACCGCAGGCTGAATAGAAGTATAAGTTGGAATAAATGTGAGTATATCCAGAAACAGCAAATTCACCCACCTACAGTAAGGAGAAGACTCATAGACCTTTGAATTTGGTGGCTTCAGGGGTTGAAGCTGTGCAATAACAAAATATGAATAGTGTGTTTAAATAACAACACATGAATGCTATGACCTGACATATAGTTCTAGACACATTTATTTTGGTCATGACATAACAAATTGAATACTAAGTTGAAAAAAATGACTTACTCTTTATTCAACAAGTGTTGAAATCAGTGCGACTTGCCTAAATATTACAGAATATGTTCTATGGGCAGGGGAGACACTTTGTAATAGGTTGAGCTGGAGCCCTGTAAGTATTGGAATGAAATGGGTGGTAAAAATGAAGGGCAAAGGAGTGCAATTCCTGGAAGAAAGTATAAAGAAAGCAAGACAGAGGGCCAAGGATTTACCTTTAGGAAATTTTACACTTAGGGGCAGGTGGAGAGTCAAGAACCATGCAAGATCTAGAAAAGGAGCGGTCAGAAAAATAGAGGAACCAGTAGAATATATGGGCACAGAAGCCAAAACAAGAGAACAGCTCAAGAAAGGAAGAGAGGTGTCCAACAGCGTTAAATATTCAATAAAGTTGAAGAAGTATGAGCACTGATAAAGGTTATCAGATTTCATAGTGGCTGGTCATTACCGTGAGTATGAGTTTAATTAGATCCAATGAAAATGAGATCAGAAAGGTACTATGGTTTGGATCTGTGCCACAACCCAATTCATGTCTAATTGTAATCCCCAGTGTTAGAGGTAGAGCATGGTGGGAGGTGGTTCGATCATGGGGGTGGTTCCTTCATGAATGGTTTAGCACCATCCCATTGGTGCTGTTCTAGTGGCAGAGTTTCCATGAGATCTTTTGGTTTAAAAGTGTGTGGCACCTCCCCTCCAAACCTTCCTCCTGTTCCAGCCATGAGAAGGGCCCGCTTCCCCTTCACCTTCCACCACGATTTTAAGTTTCTGCGGCGTCCCCAGAAGCTGAGCAGATGTGCCATGCTTCCTCTACAGCCTGCAGAGCCGTGAGCCAATTAAACCTCTTTTCTTTATGAATTACCCAGTCTCAGGTATTTCTTTATAGCAATGCAAGAATAAACGAATGCAAAAGAGTTAAACTTAAAGGATGATTTGTTGGCGAGGAAATGGAGAAGTTTGGCTTTGTTCGAAAGAAGATTAAGCAGAAACAACAAAATTAGGGGTTTTGAGAGCAGAATAGAGAGAATAGGTTTATGTCAATGTGACATGGAGGGGATCCATGCCAGGTGGCTTCGGTCTCCTCCTCACAGTAGATGGTGGCAGTGCCATTTCTGAGAGGGAAAAGTGGGATAGTGCTGTAGTGCTGAAACAGTTGGGAAATTAGCAAGGGAGGAATACAAAGACTGCTGAGCAAAAACATAGGTACACTTGGAGGTGGTATAATTTAGTACTGAAATTATCTTAAAAACATATTTTATTTTCAAATACTGTCAATTTCTTTATTACTTTAGTTGTAGTCCTCAAAGAATATCTTTAGAAAATAATGTTTATAGAAAACCTTTCCTAAACAAATTCATTATATTCATCTTTCTGTACATAGCTCAGTCAGAATCAGGACAGTAAACACAGAAGAAGACACAGCAGGAAAGAGGCCTGAAGTTCTGCTCCAGCCAACGAACCCATTCCTTGAGTCAGTGAATACGCAACACTGTAATTATCACTCCAAGTCATAATCCACTGGCTTCCCTACTCTACCCTTCAGAGGACAAAAAACACATAAAGATCCTACAATCCTCTTAGCATTACATAACCAACCAAAAATAGATAAAAACTTCCCAGATCTCTTGTTTTGAGGCCCAGTCCTTGTTTGTAACTCAAGCCTATCTCTCTTTCTAACTAGAACTCTCAACAGAGACCTGAGTTCACTCAACATTTGATCTTTTTGGCAACTGGTTCACTTAACAGTTAAATCTACTAGGATTTGCCAAAGGGATGTGTCATCATTTTTAAATGTTTAGTCTAGTCCATGGTTGTGCTATACAAAATAACTCTCAAAAAATGATTCTATTGATTATTTTATGAAGTATAGTTATTCCAGATGGACTCTCTGATTACCAGTTCTACATTGTCTTAGTCCATTTTGGCTGCTATAACAAAATACCATAGACTAGGTGGTTTATAAATAACAGAAATTTATTTCTAGCAGTTCTAGAGAACTAGAACTTCAAGGACAAAGCTGAATCAGTATCTGGTGAGGATCCTCTTTCTGGCTTACAAATGGTGCCTTCTTGCTGTGTCCTCACATGGTAGAAGGGGCAATGGGCTCTTCTATAAGGGCATTAATTCCCTTCATGAGGCTCCATTGCCATGACTTTATCACCTCTCAAAAGCCCCATCTCCTAATACCATCACCTGTGAGATGATGAACAGAAACTTGCAGATCAAAGTATTCACTAGCTAATTCTTGGTTTTTCTTCATAGGTAGGTTACCTATGTGTTTATATTATCTTCATATAAAGATTTCCTCCTTCCCTATAGTCACTAAGATATGTGTGTGTGTGTGTGTGTGTGTGTGTATCTTAGCTATCGTTGGCACTGGGCCACCAACACTCTTTTACTTAGAATCCTTTGTGATAGGGTGTGAATTCATGCAATGTTTGACCTATTTAAAAGTATAGTCTAAATGAAACCATTATTTCTTTTGTATAAAACTAGTTGCTGATAATGGGATTAAGCCTACAACTTTGGACTCATTACTGCCACATTCAGACTGTCTTAGTAACTCCCAGGGGGCATTATTACCCTGAAATACATTTGGTTATAACACAGAATACAATATCATAATAATGTATTGGTATTGTTGGAATGCAAAATGCTCTAGCAGTATGTCATAAAGCAAGGAAACAGGAGCAGGAATTACAAAACAGAGGGATATACAAGCATGCACCAAATGTGTGCAACGGTAAACAACCAGAATGTTGGCTGCTTCTCATAAAGCTGAGGGTCAAAAACTGGCGGAGTAGTCCTAGGTAATTTATGCTGTTTGACCACTCAGAGCAAAGCAAGAAAGAGATACACAGGCAAGAAGGTAAGACAGCAAGAGTTAGAGAAGCAGCAGGGAGAACCTCTTGCTGAGGTCAAGCTCCACCAGTGAAGCTCCTTCTAGGGAGAGGATCAGTTTTTGTTGCAAACCCAACACACTAGAAATTAGTGGCTTAAAACAACATCCACTCATTATTTATCATGAGTCTATGGATCCACTGGGCAGTTATCTCTGATGACCTGGGCCAGGCTCCGCTGATCTTGGCTAAGCTCTTCTTACGTGTCTATCTGTGGTCAGCTGGTGTGTTGGTTAGGAGCTGTTCCATCTTGGATGGCCTCACGGTGGAAGACTCAGTTTTTCTCCAGGTTGCTCTCTTATCCTTCCAGCAGATTGGCCTGGGCATGTTATCACGGTGAGGTAAAGAAAAGAGGCAGAAATATTCAAGAGTTTCTTCAAGCCTTTGCTTGCATCTAATTTGCAATTGTCCCATTGACCAAAGAAAGTCATGTGGTTAAGCCCAGAATCAGTGTGGGAAGGCACTACCAAAGAATGCTGGTGCAAACTGAAACCATTAGCATAATCACTATTCCACAGAAAGGAGCTAATATCAGGGCACTGGTAGTTCAGACCCAAATGATGAGGACATGTAAATGCACATACATTCAGATAAAGGATAGTTTGGGATCTGATGCATGGAAAGAAAGTATTTAGCTCATAAATACTTGTTCACATTCTCAAAAGTAATTAAAGAAATAAAGACCATTCAAATCCTGACTGCACATTTCTACCTGCTAAGGTTTAAAAATGCAACGTGAGACATTTAAGCTAGATATAAAGAAAATCTTGCTGACAATGAGAGTTGTTAAACACTGGAATGGATTACTAAAGGAAACTGTAATTTTCTTTTATTTTCAAGTACTTAAAATCAGACTAGCTACCTAGTTATCTGGTGTGTGTTCTTGGACAGAAGCAAAAAGATGAACTAATTGACCTTTCAGTTTCCCTCCAGACCTATTATTGTCATGCTGAACCTATTCACACAGTGGAAGAAAGAGTTTAACAGCCTGCCTTTTATTCCTACCACTTAACACACATTTATTACAGGCCCTCTCTGTGCCTGGCACTTTGCTTGCTGTTAGGGATGTAATCCCAACCTTTAAGGAGATCATAGGCTTTGGTCAAAAGGTGGAGCAAAAAATGCCCTGTCTACATTAGTGTTAACACATAGGGGTGATAGAAGATACTATTTAAAACAGTGAATGTCTTCAAAGGACAAAGGATACTGTGAAAGGAAAGATATCTTACCCTGGGTCTCTGCCTATCTTTTGTGCTGGCCAGAGGAGCAGAAGACTCTTTTGTTCAACAGAGCCCATTGATGGGTTTGAGACAGACCAAAGGGCTTAGGGCAGAGTTATAGGTTAGGGGCTGGAGACAGCAGAGTTCTGTGCATAATCAAGTGTGAATTTCTGGCTCTCTAGAAAACCTTAGTGAGAATAGGGGAGAATTAGAGATGAAATTGGAAAGGCAAGAATACCGGCATCATATGGGACAATTTAGCCAGTGAGAAATCCTTCATTTTGTGGTGGCTAAAGGATATTTAAGAATTGAACAATCTAAATTTTTAAAATTCTAACAAAAGGGATTTCTATCCAAACAAGATGACTGGTGTAGACTCAGCTCTCCTTGCTTCTCCCTGTTAAGTACGATGATAAACCTTGGATGGAAGGCAGGAGAAAAATCAAAGGAGAAGTGGTAAGAGGAAGGCAAACTGATTTGGGACCTCAAGAGGACTGAAGAGTTATATTGTGAACAACACAACCTCACGGTATCTTGCAACCCCTGTGTAACAGAAGGCAACCCAAGCCTAGCATTCCCCACTCTCAAAACATGACAGAAGGTGGCCCAGGTACCTAACAACATTGGAATCTAATGATTAAAGTTCTGCGCGCAATATCCCAGGAGCCAGGCAGAACCACAGGAATGGAGCTGAAGCCCCAGGGCTAATAGGTGCCAAGGTAAGCTCTCCCTCCCTGTGGTTCTTGCCTCTTCCACCTAGAGACACTGTCTGGTGGGGGCATCAGGCACTGTCAAGGAGGCCTCCACCACAGGACCCAGCCCAGGAAGCTCTCTTTGTCTCCCTAGCACAGAGGTGTCATTCCCTCACCTAGAGGCAATGTGAGGTGACTGTCCTGATGGCCTTCCTTCAGCCACCTCAAGCAGTGCCAACAAGGAGCTGTATTCTAGCAGCCTACCTTCGAGATGGCTGAGGGATGCTCTTCAGACAGAAATGCAATAAAAATGAAGGTTGTGTTTGTTTGTTTGTTTGTTTGTTTGTTTGTTTTAGACAGAGTGCCACTCTGTCACCCAGGCTGCAGTTCAGTGGTACAATCTTGGCTCACTGCAACCTCCACCTCCCGGAGTGATTCTTCTGCCTCAGCCTCCTAAGTAGCTGGGATTACAGGCATGCACCACCACACCCAGCTAAATTTTGTATGGGCAATTTTGTAAACCCAACAGGGTTTCACCATGTTGGCCAGGCTGGTCTCGAACTCCTGACCTCAAGTGATGCGCCACCGCCTCAGCCTCCCAAAATGCTGTGATTATAGGCATGAGCCACGGTGCCTGGCCAAAGGAAGGTATTTCTGAACATTAAGAAGGAAGAAAATGCAGTGAGGAACGCAATACCATAGGCTGTCCTCATAAGCTTCCTAACATCCACGCTACGATTGAAACAAAAATTATAACCCCCTCTAATACTTAAGACAATGATACTTAAAAATGGGAAAGGTAGAGTATAAATGGGCGTAAAGCTTCCACACTTAACTTGAAAGGGCAAAATGTTGATACTAGTAGTCTGTGATAAATCATAGATGTAAATTGTCATACCCAGAGCAACCACTAAGAAAACTATACAGAGTAGTGCACTCAAAAGTCCTAGAGATGCTGCCAGGGGGCTTAGATGAGTCTCCAGATGCCAGGGAGACCCAGCCTTAGCTGATGTCCAGGTTCTTAACACCATTGTGACAAAGAATTCAGGAAGGAATCAGAATGAAATGAAAAGACAAGAAGCTTTGATTGCAAAGTGAAAGTATGCACTCAAGAGCAGGGCTGCAGGTGTACTCAGGAGTCATGCACGATGGAGTCTGGGTTACTAATTTTATAGGCTCTTCTAATTAGGGGATAGAATAATCTGGAGATTTTCTAGGAAAAAGACAGAAATTTCTGAGAACTGAGGGCCCACCCATTTTTATGCTAAATATGGCCATGCTCGATTCTGTCATGGCAATGGTGGGTGTGTGATTTAGTATGGTAATAAGCATATAATTAGGACTGTGGTAGGGCATGGATCAAATCCAGTACCTTGTTGGATCCAGCTGGTGTCAGCCAGCTTAGCCTCTGTCCTGTTTGTTAGGGTCTTCTCAGCCCAGGCTCGCCCTTATCCTTATAGCTAATTTTAACAGCTCCTTTCCTGCTGTTATGTGAAATTGTTCCTTGATATTTTTCCATTTTTCCTGTGGCCACCTATCATTCCTATTTTATGGATATTTCTTTAATTAGGGGGTGCAATAATCACTAAGTATTCTGGAAAAGGCGGGGATTTCAGGGACAGCCCCCCCCTGGTTACCACCCACCTTCTCCCTCACTTGGGTTTACCTGGAACAGTCGTGGACAAGTCACCTTGACGAGAGTTTTGGCCATTGTTTTTCTCTTGTTTGGGATTTTCTGTTATTGTATGGTTTCTTTGCCTGATTCTTGTTTTAGTTGTTGGGGGGGTTTCTCCATCCCCCTGAAACCACTCAGTGCTATTCCTATCTCAAAAATGCATCAAGGTAGAATTTTTTTAAAAATGTTCAATAACCCAGAGGAAAGGAAGAGAAAAGAAAGAGCAAGAACAGAGGAAACAAACAGAAATCAAAAAAATAAAATGTCAGACTTAAGCACTAACCTGTCAAAAATTAGTTTAAGGATGAATGGTTTAAATACAACAATTAAAAGGCAGAAATTGGCAAAGTGGATAAAATAAAAAATGACCCAACTATATGCTGTTCACAATAAATATATCTAAAATTTAATGACATAAGTAGGTTGAAAGTAAATGGATGGAAAAAAATAAATCATGAAATTAGAAAAAAAAAAACAGGAGTGGATATATTAATGTCAGACAAGGTAGATTTAAAAGCAAAGAAAATTATATAGACAAAGACATTACATTATGATAAAAGGACAAATTCATCAAGAAGACATAATAGTCCCAAATATGAATACAGGAAACAACAGAACATCTAAATACATGAAACAAAACTGATAGAACTGAAAAGACAAACAGACAAATCCACAATTATAGTTAGGGCCATCAACACCCATGTCTCAGCAATTGACAGAACTACTAGACAGCAAATCAACAAGGCTATAGAATACCAAAACAATACAATCTAATTGGCCTATTTAGATCACCCCACCCAAAAACACATATCTTTTTATGTGCCAATGGAATGTTCACTAAGATAGACCACATCTTGAGCTACAAAACAAAAGTTCCACAAATATAAAAATTATACAGAGTATATTCTCTAATCATCATAGAATCAAGCTAAAAATCAATACCAAAAATAAACAATGGAAAAAGTCTCTAAACACTGGGCACATGCGTGTAGTCCCAGCTACTCAGGAGGCTGAGGCAAGAGGATCATTTGAGCCTAAGAGTTCAAGGCCAGTACGGGCAACACAGCAAGACCCTGTCTCTTAAAAAAAAAATTGTTTTGGTTAGGTACTATGGCTCATGCCTGTAATCCCAACACTTTGGGAGGCCAAGGCAGGTGGATTGCTTGAATTCAGATGTTCAAGATCAGCCTGAGCAACATGGCAAAACCCTCTCTCTACAAAAAATTAGTCAGGTGTAGTGGTGCACACCTGTGGTTCCAGCTACTTGGGAGGCTGAGGTAGGAGGATCATTTGAGCCCAGGTGGTGGAGGTTACAGTGAACCGAGGTCATGCCACTGGCACTCCAACCTGGGCAACAAAATGAACCCCAGTTTCAATAAATAAGTAAATACATAGAAAAAAATTTTAATAAATTGTTTTAAATTAAAAAAATTAAAACACTTGGAATTTAATAATACACTATAAATAATGTATGGGTCAAAGAGGAAGTATCAAATAAAAATTTTAAAAACACATAAAACTAAATAAAAATGAAAATGCAGCGTTTCAAAATATGTGGGATATACCTAACACAGTACTGACAGGAAAATTTATAGTACTAAATACTTATGTGAGAAAAGAGGAAGATCTCAAGTCAATAAGTTGCACCTCTAGAAACTAGGGGAAAAAAAGCAAAATAAACTCAAATCCAGCAGAAAGAAAGAAATCATAAAGATAAGGGAAAAAGTCAGTGAAATTGGAAAGAGGAAAACAATAAAACAAAAAGCTTGTTCTTAAAAATAAATTAATAAATCTCTAGCAAAATTGACAAAAAGAGAAGACAAAAATCTCCAATATTAAGAATGAAATAGGAGATAACAACATAGACTATACTTATTAAAAAGATACTAGGAAAATACTGCAAAACAATATACTTCTGAAAAAATATAAATTGGAAAGAGCCAATTCTTTAAGACGGATCCCAAGTGGCTAACTGGATATAAACTCCAAATAGACTCAAGCAGCCATTTGCTGATTGGAGGTCACACAGATACTCTGAGTTCCCCCCAAAATTCAACCTTTTTATCATTGGAACTTTCAGAGCTCACCTGAACCAACCAATCAGAACTTACGTGTATCGCCCAATCAGCACAAATCAAGTTTCAGTCCTTCATTTGCATAAATAGACCTGACTGGGAATCTGGGTTGGGACTTTATAAATACATGAGCCTTCCCTTTGTTCTCTGGAATGCTCCTTTGTTTTATACTAAAGGATGCTTCTCCCTCATTTGCAAACTGTTCACTGGAATAAAGTCTCTTCCTTCCAAATTCCTTTTCAGAAAACTTCCATTCACATACTCATAAGTTCAACAGCTGGGAAGACATAGGACAATTCCTCAAAAACCACAAACTACCAACTCAATCAAATAAAAGAGATAGCCATATTACAGTGCTATAAACCATTAAAGAAATGGAATTTGCAATTGAAAAGCATCCAGTAAAGAAATCCTCAGGGCCGGGCACGGTGGCTCAAGCCTGTAATCCCAGCACTTTGGGAGGCCGAGACGGGCGGATCACGAGGTCAGGAGATCGAGACCATCCTGGCTAACACGGTGAAACTCCGTCTCTACTAAAAATACAAAAAGCTAGCCGGGCGAGGTGGCGGGCGCCTGTAGTCCCAGCTACTCCGGAGGCTGAGGCAGGAGAATGGTGTAAACCCGGGAGGCGGAGCTTGCAGTGAGCTGAGATCCGGCCACTGCACTCCAGCCTGGGAGACAGAGCCAGACTCCGTCTCAAAAAAAAAAAAAAAAAAAAGAAATCCTCAGGCCCGGATTGGTTCACAGGAGAATTCTTACGAATATTAAAATAATTAATACAAATGTTATACAGTCTCTTCCAGAAAATAAAAGAGTAGGGAACATTTCCCAATGAATATTATCACTATTATACCAAAAACAAAGATAATTACACACACACAAAAAGAAATGTACAGACCAGTATCTCTTAAAACCTACATGCAAAAATTCTCAAGAAAATAACAAATCAGACACTAAAGTGGGTAAGAATTATAGGTTATATCTAATTAGAATTTATTTCAGTTACGTGAGGCAGTTCAACCTTTGATAATCAATATAATCTACCATAGTAACGGATTAAAGAAGAAAATGTGTATGATCATATCAATCACGCAGAAAAAGTATTTTCTTTAAATGTCAAAAACTCATTTATGATTTTAAAAAACTTTTAGTAATTTAGGGAAAAATAAAAGGCAAATTAATTCAGAAATAGGCCCAACAGACATGCTCAGATGCTTATTGACAAAGGAGCAAAATCAATTCATGGAGGACAGCTAATGCTTTTAACAAATAGTCATGGAGCAATTGACTCTCTATAAGAAAAGAAAGAAAGAAAGAAAGAAAGAAAGAAGGAAGGAAGGAAGGAAGGAAGGAAGGAAGGAAGGAAGGAAGGAAGGAAGGAGAGAAAGAGAAAGAAAGAAAGAAAGAGAAAACTTTAACCTAAAACCCATGCTTCATATAAAATGTATTTTAAAATTAACCACCAACCTTGGGGCGGAGCAAGATGGCCGAATAGGAACAGCTCCAGTCTCCAACTTCCAGTGCGAGTGACACAGAAGACCGGTGATTTCTGCATTTTCAACTGAGGTACTGGGGTCATCTCACTAGGGAGTGCCGGACAATCGATGCTGGTCAGCTGCTGCAGCCTGACCAGCGAGAGCTGAAGCAGGGCAAGGCATTGCCTCACCTGGGAAGCGCAAGGGGGAAGGGAATCCCTTTTCCTAGCCAGGGGAACTGAGACACACAACATCTGGAAAATCGGGTGACTCCCACCTCAATACTGCGCTTTAAGCAAACGGGCACACCAGGAGAATATATCCCACACCTGGCCGGGAGGGTCCCATGCCCACGGAGCCTCCCTCATTGCTAACACAGCAGTCTGTGATCTAACCGCAAGTCACCAGCGAGGCTGGGAGAGGGGCGCCCGCCATTGCTGAGGCTTAAGTAGGTAAACAAAGCTGCTGGGAAGCTCCAACTGGGTGGAGCTCACAGCAGCTCAAGGAAACCTGCCTGTCTCTGTAGACTCCACCTCTGGGGACAGGGCACAGTTAACAACAACAACAATAAAAGCAGCAGGAACCTCTGCAGACGCAAACGACTCTGTCTGACAGCTTTGAAGAGAGCAGTGGATCTCCCAACACCGAAGTTGAGATCTGAGAAGGGACAGACTGCCTGCTCAAGTGGGTCCCTGACCCCTGAGTAGCCTAACTGGGAGACATCCCCCACTAGGGGCAGTCTGACACCCCACACCTCACAGGGTGGAGCACACCCCTGAGAGGAAGCTTCCAAAGTAAGAATCAGACAGGTACACTCGCTGTTCAGCAATATTCTATCTTCGGCAACCTCTGCTGCTGATACCCAGGCAAACAGGGTCTGGAGTGGACCTCAAGCAATCTCCAACAGACCTACAGCTGAGGGTCCTGACTCTTAGAAGAAAAACTATCAAACAGGAAGGACACCTATACCAAAACCCCATCAGTACGTCACCATCATCAAAGACCAGAGGCAGATAAAACTACAAAGATGGGGAAAGAGCAGGGCAGAAAAGCTGGAAATTCAAAAAATAAAAGCGCATCTCCCCCTGCAAAGGAGAGCAGCAACAGATCAAAGCTGGTCAGAGAATGACTTTGACGAGATGAGAGAAGAAGGCTTCAGTCCCTCAAACTTCTCAGAGCTAAAGGAGGAATTACGTACCCAGCGCAAAGAAACTAAAAATATTGAAAAAAGAGTGGAAGAATTGACAGCTGGACTAATTAATGCAGAAAAGGTCATAAACAAAATGACAGAGATGAAAACCATGACACGAGAAATACATGACAAATGCACAAGCTTCAGTAACCGACTCGATCAACTGGAAGAAAAAGTATCAGCGATTGAGGATCAAATGAATGAAATGAAGTGAGAAGAGAAACCAAAAGAAAAAAGAAGAAAAAGAAATGAACAAAGCCTGCAAGAAGTATGGGATTATGTAAAAAGACCAAATCTACATCTGATTGGGGTGCCTGAAAGTGAGGGGGAAAATGGAACCAAGTTGGAAAACACTCTTCAGGATATCATCCAGGAGAACTTCCCCAACCTGGTAGGGCAGGCCAACATTCAAATTCAGGAAATACAGAGAACGCCACAAAGATACTCCTTGAGAAGAGCAACTCCAAGACACATAATTGCCAGATTCACCAAAGTTGAAATGAAGGAAAGAATCTTAAGAGCAGCCAGAGAGAAAGGTCGGGTTACCCACAAAGGGAAGCCCATCAGACTAACAGCAGATCTCTCGGCAGAAACTCTACAAGCCAGAAGAGAGTGGGGGCCAATATTCAACATTCTTAAAGAAAAGAATTTTCAACCCAGAATTTCATATCCAGCTAAACTAAGTTTCATAAGTGAAGGAGAAATAAAATCCTTTACAGATAAGCAAATGCTTAGAGATTTTGTCACCACCAGGCCTGCCTTACAAGAGACCCTGAAGGAAGCCCTAAACATGGAAAGGAACAACCGGTACCAGCCATTGCAAAAACATGCCAAAATGTAAAGACCATCGAGGCTAGGAAGAAATTGCATCAACTAACGAGCAAAATAACCAGTTAATATCATAATGGCAGGATCAAGTTCACACATAACAATATTAACCTTAAATGTCAATGGACTAAATGCTCCAATTAAAAGACACAGACTGGCAAACTGGATAAAGAGTCAAGACCCATCAGTCTGCTGTATTCAGGAGACCCATCTCACATGCAGAGACATACATAGGCTCAAAATAAAGGGATGGAGAAAGATCTACCAAGCAAATGGAGAACAAAAAAAAAGCAGGGATTGCAATCCTAGTCTCTGATAAAACAGACTTTAAACCATCAAAGATCAAAAGAGACAAAGAAGGTCATTACATAATGGTAAAGGGATCAATTGAACAGGAAGAGCTAACTATCCTAAATATATATGCACCCAATACAGGAGCACCCACATTCATAAAGCAAGTCCTTAGAGACTTACAAAGAGACTTAGACTCCCATACAATAATAACGGGAGATTTCAACACTCCACTGTCAACATTAGACAGATCAACGAGACAGAAAATTAACAAGGATATCCGGGAATTGAACTCATCTCTGCACCACGCGGACCTAATAGACATCTATAGAACTCTCCACCCCAAATCAACAGAATATACATTCTTCTCAGCACCACATCACACTTATTCCAAAATGGACCACATAATTGGAAGTAAAGCACTCCTCAGCAAATGTAAAAGAACAGAAATTACAACAAACTGTCTCTCAGACCACAGTGCAATCAAACTAGAACTCAGGACTAAGAAACTCAATCAAAACCACTCAACTACATGGAAACTGAACAACCTGCTCCTCAGCGACTACTGGGTACATAACAAAATGAAGGCAGAAATAAAGATGTTCTTTGAAACCAATGAGAACAAAGATACAACATACCAGAATCTCTGGGACACATTTAAAGCAGTGTGTAGAGGGAAATTTATAGCACTAAATGCCCACAAGAGAAAGCAGAAAAGATCTAAAATTGACACTCTAACATCATAGTTAAAAGAACTAGAGAGGCAAGAGCAAACACATTCAAAAGCTAGCAGAAGGCAAGAAATAACTAAGATCAAAGCAGAACTGAAGGATATAGAGACACAAAAACCGTCCAAAAAATCCATGAATCCAGGAGTTGGTTTTTTGAAAAGATCAACAAAATTGACAGACTGCTAGCAAGACTAATAAAGAAGAAAAGAGAGAAGAATCAAATAGATGCAATAAAAAATGATAAAGGGGATATCACCACCGACCCCACAGAAATACAAACTACCATCAGAGAATACTATAAACACCTCTACGCAAATCAACTAGAAAATCTAGAAGAAATGGATAATTTCCTGGACACTTACACTCTTCCAAGACTAAACCAGGAAGAAGTTGAATCCCTGAATAGACCAATAGCAGGCTCTGAAATTGAGGCAATAATTAATAGCCTACCAACCAAAAAAAGTCCAGGACCAGATGGATTCACAGCTGAATTCTACCAGAGGTACAAGGAGGAGCTGGTACCATTCCTTCTGAAACTATTCCAATCAATAGAAAAAGAGGGAATCCTCCCTAACTCATTTTATGAGGCCAACATCTTCCTGATACCAAAGCCTGGCAGAGACACAACAAAAAAAAGAGAACTTTAGACCAATATCCCTGATGAACATCGATGCAAAAATCCTCAATAAAATACTGGCAAACCAGATTCAGCAGCACATCAAAAAGCTTATCCACCATGATCAAGTGGGCTTCATCCCTGGGATGCAAGGCTGGTTCAACATTCGCAAATCAATAAACGTAATCCAGCATAGAAACAGAACCAAAGACAAGAACCACATGATTATCTCAATAGATGCAGAAAAGGCTTTTGACAAAATTCAACAGCCCTTCATGCTAAAAACGCTCAATAAATTCGGTATTAATGGAACGTACCTCAAAATAATAAGAGCTATTTATGACAAACCCACAGCTAATATCATACTGAATGGGCAAAAACAGGAAAAATTCCCTTTGAAAACTGGCACAAGACAGGGATGCCCTCTCTCACCACTCCTAGTCAACATAGTGTTGGAAGTTCTGGCTAGGGCAATCAGGCAAGAGAAAGAAATCAAGGGTATCCAGTTAGGAAAAGAAGAAGTCAAATTGTCCCTGTTTGCAGATGACATGATTGTATATTTAGAAAACCCCATTGTCTTAGCCCAAAATCTCCTTAAGCTGATAAGCAACTTCAGCAAAGTCTCAGGATGCAAAATGAATGTGCAAAAATCACAAGCATTCTTATACATCAGTAACAGACAAACAGAGAGCCAAATCAGGAATGAACTTCCATTCACAATTGCTTCCAAGAGAATAAAATACCTAGGAATCCAACTTACAAGGGATGTAAAGGACCTCTTCAAGGAGAACTACAAACCACTGCTCAGTGAAATAAAAGAGGACACAAACTAATGGAAGAACATACCATGCTCATGGATAGGAAGAATCAATATCGTGAAAATGGCCATACTGCCTAAGGTTATTTATAGATTCAATGCCATCCCCATCAAGCTACCAATGACTTTCTTCACAGAATTGGAAAAAACTGCTTTAAAGTTCATATGGAACCAAAAAAGAGCCCGCATTGCCAAGACAATCCTAAGTCAAAAGGACAAAGCTGGAGGCGTCACGCTACCTGACTTCAAACTATACTACAAGGCTACAGTAATCAAAACAGCATGGCACTGGTACCAAAACAGAGATATAGACCAATGGAACAGAACAGAGTCCTCAGAAATAATACCACACATCTACAGCCATCTGATCTTTGACAAACCTAAGAGCAACAAGAAATGGGGAAAGGATTCCCTATTTAATAAATGGTGCTGGGAAAATTGGCTAGCCATAAGTAGAAAGCTGAAACTGGATCCTTTCCTTACTCCTTATACGAAGATTAATTCAAGATGGATTAGAGATTTAAATGTTAGACCTAATACCATAAAAACCCTAGAAGAAAACCTAGGTAATACCATTCAGGACATAGGCATGGGCAAGGACTTCATGTCTAAAACACCAAAAGCAATGGCAGCAAAAGCAAAAATTGACAAATGGGATCTAATTAAACTAAAGAGCTTCTGCACAGCAAAAGAAACTACCATCAGAGTGAACAGGCAACCTACAGAATGGGAAAAAATTTTTGCAATGTACTCATCTGACAAAGGGCTAATATTCAGAATCTACAAAGAACTCAAACAAATATACAAGAAAAAAACAACCCCATCAAAAAGTGGGCAAAGGATATGAACAGACATTTCTCAAAAGAAGACATGCATACAGCCAACAGACACATGAAAAAATGCTCATCATCACTGGCCATCAGAGAAATGCAAATCAAAACCACAATGAGATACCATCTCACACCAGTTAGAATGGCAATCATTAAAAAGTCAGGAAACAACAGGTGTTGGAGAGGATGTGGAGAAATAGGAACACTTTCACACTGTTGGTGGGATTGCAAACTAGTTCAACCATTATGGAAAACAGTATGGCAATTCCTCAAGGATCTAGAACTAGATGTACCATATGACCCAGCCATCCCACTACCTGGTATATACCCAAAGGATTATAAATCATGGTGCTATAAAGACACATGCATACGTATGTTTATTGCGGCACTATTCACAATAGCAAAGACTTGGAATCAACCCAAATGTCCATCTGTGACAGACTGGATTAAGAAAATGTGGCACATATACACCATGGAATACTATGCAGCCATAAAAAAAAGGATGAGTTTGCATCCTTTGTAGGGACATGGATGCAGCTGGAAACCATGGACATGGATGCAGCTGGAAACCATCACAAGAACAGAAAACCAAACACCACATGTTCTCACTCATAGGTGGGAACTGAACAATGAGATCACTTGGACTCGGGAAGGGGAACATCACACACCGGGGCCTATCATGGGGAGGGGGGAGGGCAGAGGGATTGCATTGGGAGTTATACCTGATATACATGATGAATTGATGGGTGCTGACGAGTTGATGGGTGCAGCACACCAACATGGCACAAGTATACATATGTAACAAACCTGCATGTTATGCACATGTACCCTAGAACTTAATGTATAATAAAAAAAATTAAAAAAAAAAAAAGAAGTGAGTGAATTTAAAACATGGATGATTATTATATAATATATACTTTTTAATCTGCTTTTGTTGTTGATTACAAATTTAAAGGTCCAATTATGTGAGATTAATTTCATTAGAAATGTATATGGAGTAAAAAAATAAAATAAAATAAATAAATAAAATAAAATTAACCACCGACTTAAATGTAAACCATAGATTTATAAATCTTTTAGAATAAAACATAGGAGAAAATACATATCTAGGCTATAAGGCTAGGCAAAATTTATTTGACTCAGAAAAAACAGAATATTCAACTATCTATGACCCAGTAATTGTACTCTTTGGCATTTACCCCAAAGAAATGAAGACATTTACCCCAGAGAAATGAAGACAAAAAATGTGTACATAAATCTTTATAAAACTTTATAAAGTTTTTAAAACTGGAAGCAGCTCAGATGTTTTTCAGTAGGGAATAGTTCAATAAACTTTGGTCCACCCGTACCATTGAACGCTACTCAGTAATACCAAGGAACAAACTATTGATACATACAGTAGGTTGGATGAATCTCTAGGAAATTAGGCTGAGTGAAAAAAGCTGTTCCTCAGTGGTCACATCATGTTTGAGTCTATTTACGTAACATTCTTGAAATAACAAAATTATAGAAATGGAACAACAAATTAGTGCTTCTTGGGGAGCAGGAACAGAAAATAGGGTAGGGAAGTGGTGTGACTACAAAAGGGTTTTTCCTGGCATCCTGTGGTGATGAAAATGTTCTAAATCTTAACTGTGACAATTTGAATATCCTGGTTGCAAAACTGTACTATAATTTCACAAGATGTTGACACTGGAGGAAAACTGAGTAAAGTTTGGGATCTCACAGGATTATTTCTTACAAATGAATGAATCTACAAATTATGTCAGAATTTAAAGTTGAATTTTAAAAAGTCTAACAAGAAATGAACAGTTAAAAAACAGAAAATTTAAAATCTACTAAAAGGCATAAAATAAGACAAACACATTGCAAGCCACTCTGGTTTTGCACAGTAAGATACAATCATAAAATATTATTTTCCGTAACATTTAATTCAATGTGATCCAAGTAAAACTACAAATGAGATCTTGGGGATGGAACCAGACAAGTTGATTTTAAAAGAGACCAATTTAGCCATATGTGTTAAATTAAATATCCGAATACTTGTTAATCCAAAAAAAAAAAAAAAGTCACTTATAAAAATCTATCCAGGGCTGGGTGCAGTGGTTCATTCCTGTAATCTCATAACTTTCAGAGGCCGCGGTGGAAGGATCACTTGAGCCCAGGAGTTCCAGACCAGCCTAAGCAACAGGTAAGACTTCATCTCTACAAAATATTTAAAACTTAGCCTGGTATGGTGGCATAAGCCTATAGTTCCAGCCATCAGAGCAACAGAATATCTTGAGCCTGGGAGGTCGAGGCTGCAGTGAGCTATGATCACACCACTGCACTCCAGCCTGGGTGACAGAACAAGACCCTGTCTCAAAAAAATAAATAAATTTATCCTACCAAACTTTCAATTATGAGCACATGTAAGCATATTAAAATAGCAGCAAACTGGGCCAGGCATGGTGGCTCACGCCTGTAATCCCAGCACTTTGGGAGGCCGAGGCGGGCGGATCACGAGGTCAGGAGATTGAGACCATCCTGGCTAACATGGTGAAACCCTGTCTCTACTAACAAAAAAATATATACAAAAAAATTAGCCGGGCGTGGTTGTGGGCGCCTGCGGTCCCAGCTACTCTGGAAGCTGAGGCCGGAGAATGGCGTGAACCCGGGAGACTGAGCTTGCAGTGAGCCGAGATAACACCACTGCACTTCAGCCTGGGCAGCAGAGCGAGACTCCATCTCAGAAAAAAATATATATATAGCAACCAACTGGAAACATCTTGAGTATCTGTAAAGAGCTGGCTGGTTAATAAATTACAGTATATCTGATTCTATTAATAGTTGGTGTTTGAAAACAAAAAGAAACAAGAAATAAGTAAATTACTGAATGTCCCATACAATGAAATACTATGCAGTTACTCAAAAAATAAAACAGGTCTTTAGATACTGATATCAGATTACTCAAAAATATTTTTTCATATAAAATGCAAAGTGGTACAAAATATTAAGTATAGTGTGATATCATTTGTTTACAAAGAAGGATTGAGACATATACATTTAAAAATATTATAGGAGAATACAAATAATTATTAACTGTAGTCACCTCTGAGCAGGCTAATTAGGGATCTCATGTAAGAATATTTTTTGCATGCAAGCGTAGCCTGGCTGTTGAAAATTTTTAACACGTGTACTAATTAGGTTTTTAAAAAAAATTTATACAGAACAAACTGAAGGAAAACCAACTTTGGTTTATAAACGGCAAGGATTTTCTAACGTACAATTTCATGCTGTTTATGATTGTTGTACAATGATGAGCCCCCTCACTAATGAAGCTTTATGCAATCAACCTGCATCAATGTTGCTCTAGGGTGAAAAGAGTATCAAAAAAACCAATCGCTGTTTCCCCTTTGTGTCAACATCAGGATTGAGATGTAGGGACAGCCTCAAGGTGAAGAATGAAGAATACTTCATCAAATGCACAAACAGAGCCAAAGGTGATCATGAAAATATAAGCCCAGGCCTCCCCATCCCAGAGACTCACAGAACTCTGGATGAGGGCATTGGACTTCTTCAAGGCCACGCATGATAGTACAAACTAATTTCACTTCAATCTCATAGAACAGCATTCCTTAGCTGACCACTAGCTTACAGCATCCTGACCTACATCTTGGCCTATGCCACTTTCATCCGTAAGACAGGGTTGACTGATTAGACCAAAACTACAGAGTTTCAAAAACTTTCTATGATAATGCCTATTGACATGTTTTATTATTTTAATTACTTAACTTTTATTTCTAAATTGTGATTTTAAAAATCATGTTCCTTAGATACAAGATACTTAAAAGCACGTGGACCATTATTTGCAAACATCTACTGCCATTTTCAAATTCAGAAAGGGACTTCCCCATGAGCTGAACCATTAATGACAAATTCTGTTCCCTCTCTCATGACAGTAGCAGTGGGTGAGACAGATGACTCGGCGCTTTCATACATTAAGATTTTCCCCATTAGCTATTTATAAGGAGATCTTTTAAAAATGTATATGCTTAAAAGTTTAAAGTGTGCTACTCAGGACGTTACATTGACAAATGGATATGTTGTAGGTTACTCAGTTCTTTCACTTCAGATTTAACTTTATTGCCAAAGGTAACAGAAAATGTATAATGTTTCAAGTTCCTGGTCCAAACTTAAGTAAAAAGAGACATTCTTTCTAGGTAAAAGATATTAGTGTTCAAAAATCCTTAAATAAAAAGGATTTTTTTTCTTTTCCCCTGAAAAATACAACAGTACCAAAAAATACACTTGATAAGGATGATTCAGACCTAGCAAAGGAGTGATATTTAGAGAAACAGAGAGAATATTTAGATTAAATGGGAGACATGATAAGAAAAACACCAAAAAAAAAAAAAAACTGGTTGATATGGGGCCCATTCACTATCCTTATTTCCTGGTCTCTTTTTCAAGTGGCCAAAAATAGTGAAAAAAAAAAAAACGCCACTTTTAGAAGGGGCAAAATAGTGAAGAAATTATAATAGTGGGCATCACACTGGAGTCAATCTACCCCATTATTAAGTGAAATTCATCTGATTTCTGCAGCTAGTTAAGGTGTGTAAATCAATACACTGAGCTAGAGTGGGGTTCTCTATATAATCAACTGACTCAGTTGTCAAATCATCCTGGTCGAAGGACGTGCAGCCTATGCATGGATAATAGTAAGAAAAAACATACTAGGTCTTGCAGTTCCGTGGATCAGCAGCCTTGGGATCCACTCCGTTTTCTGGAAGCCAAGTGCACAATATTCCACTTGGCCCTCTACCAGAAAAGCCAAAACTTCTGGCCAATGCAGCAATTTATTTTGAGTGGCAGTCATCTTCTTGTTCCATGTTTACATTCCTGTACCAAAATAGATGCAGGAGACAACTGGGAATAATCCTTCAACTTTTGTGGATCATATCGTTTCATCACTCCAAGAACAAAATGCCGTATATGACTTATATTTGGCATGGAAATACTTTACCTAATAAGACTGGCTATTCACCAAACAGTCTTGTTTTGAAACTATGGTACTATAGTACTGAGATTTTGTTTTCTAAAAAATGAATACTTACCTGAGAGTAATAGATGAAGTTGCCAATGTCAGCTAACACTGAGTGACCTTGGGCAAGTCACCTTGTATGTCTTCACTTCCTCATCTATACAATGAAGGCCAAGGACTAGACTTATTTCTAAGCTCTATACAATAGAAAATATGCATTCTAAGTAGAAGTCAAACATTTTAGCATATATTTTTTGAAAAAAGTAGTATATTGACTAAATATTGTTGCCTTTGGAAATATATTTTTTACATTAAATACTTTGCAAAAATAATTTTTGTTAAAAAAAAAAAGAGAGAGAGAGAGAGAGAGAGAAAGTGAGACATCAGCCGGGCATGGTGGCTCAATCCTATAATCCCAGCACTTTGGGATACGGAGGCAGGCAGATCACCTGAGGTCGAGAGTTTGAGACCAGCCTGACCAATGTGGAGAAACCACATCGCTACTAAAAATACAAAATTAGCTGAGTGTAGTGATGCATGCCTGTAATCCCAGCTACTCGGGAGGCTGAGGCAGGAGAATCACTTGAACCGGGGAGGCAGAGGTTGCGGTGAGCTGAGATTGCGCCATTGCATTCCAGCCTGGTCAAAAAGAGCAAAACTCCATCAAAAAAAAAAAAAAGTCATCTATAATTTTTTCTAAAGGATTCTGTATTATTACAGTTAGGGAAGATAGGCAAGACTTTAAGTGTCTTTGAATAATGACTATCTTTAAGAATTTTTTAAAATTATCCAGTCTTCAAACAAGGTGACAATAATTTAGTTCAAAAATATCTTCAGATGTTGTATCAGAAGACATAACACCATGAAAAATCTTTTGTCAACTATAAGGCAATACAAAGTGTAAATATCACCATGATTATTTCTTGTGTTAGAAAAGTTCACATATGCTGTCATTGAGTTCTTAGGTTGATGATGTATGTCTCTTCATTTTAAGTGACAATAAAATCTAGATATTAAATTCAAACACATTTCAAAGATGAACAATTCATATGGATATTCTTCCTCTTTGCTTTTAGAAAATTTGGTAGATCTAGATATTATCTAAGATTATTCAATGGTGTTATTCAAATACAGTACTGGTACTGATTTTAACTGAAGAAGCTATCCATTGTCACTCATGTAGCTCTGGATGAATGAGTTTTAATTTGACCCTCAGGACTCAGTCTAGCCAAATAATAGCAATGAAAATGCATGAGAACAGCAATTTCAACCTGGTTATTTCACAGACAAGCTTATTTTATGCATCAATAGCAAATAAATCAAGAAATTGGATGGACTTGCTGAATGTCTTTCACTGCCCTAAGTAAATCCATCTAGCTAGCTTAACAAGCAGTTCTGAAGATTGGAGTGTAAGCAGAGAAGAAATATTGATTGATTGCTTTATTTAGAGTAGAACTGTAACACCACCTATGCAAGGAATTTAGCATATAGAGCCAGGCAGTACCATCTTGTTGCTATACACTTAACTGCAAGATAGATTAGACACTGGTGTGTGGAGTCTGATCCCATAACTTTAAGCCCTCTCTAATAGCAAAACATCTCCTACTAAAGGCATTAACTTTTGGGAGATGCAAGTGACCGCTGACTGGCACATTACATTTCCATAATGCCACACCACCGGGGAACTGAGCATCTGAGGGAATGTCAAAATTCACATGTACCACCGAACTGTTTCAATCAACCTTGTAAACATTTTAAAGAGGAAGAACATCTTACATCAAGCAACTAAGTTCCAAATTTATGCTTCATTTTGGAGGCTTGGATATCGTAATGTGCATATAACAACAAAGTACCCTCTAGAACAACCTTCTGCTTCCCTATCAGCAATTCTTCCTCTTACTGCTGTAATTTTTATTTCCCAAATAGTGATAATACTAATAAACCTGAGCCCATAATCTGAGACCTAATAGACGTCTTCCTGAGACCAGGAACATAGCATTAAAAGAAAAGGAAATACTTGTATTAGCAATAGAACTGCCCTGGTAGAGAACTGTCGGAAGTTCTCATTGCAGAATCAGCCGTGTTTTAATAACAATTCCAGGTCTACGCAAAACTGGAAAAAACATTTACCATCCTCATGAATTTCTAGACTAGCCTACAAGATCATCCAGGTTTCCATACAATGTTTCTCTGGGAACTCTTCATCCACTTTAAAGCCTCACTTGACCAGCTTCCAGCTGGCACTCAACTCCTGGGCACATGCAGTGTGACCTACCCCTGGCACCAGTGATTTCAACACACTGCTCATGCTCCAAGCACCATTCCTCACGTGGACATTGCTGGTTTTTTGTTTTTGCTTTTTTTTTTTTTTTTTTTTTTTGGTTTTTTTGATATGGAGTCTTGCTCCATCACCCAGGCTGGAGTGCAGTGGCGTGATCTTGGCTCACTGCAACCTCTGCCTCCCGGGTTCAAGCAATTCTCTGCCTCAGCCTCCCAAGTAGCTGGGATTACAGGCACCGGCCACCACAACCAGCTAATTTTTGTATTTTTAGTAGAGACAGCATTTCACCATCTTGGCCAGACTGGTCTTGAACTCCTGACCTCATGATCCACCCACCTCGGCCTCCCAAAGTGCTGGGATTACAGGCGTGAGTCCCCACGTCCAGCCACATATACATTGTTGATGCAGACACTTCTCAGTGAAATTAAGATTTGGGAGACATGAACTTCAAATGGAGACAATTAAAAATTTAAGCAATTGGGCCAGGCATGGTGGCTCATGCCTGTAATCGCAGCACTTTGGGAGGCCAAGATAGATGGATTGTTTGAACCCAGGATTTCAAGACCAGCCTGGGTAACAAAGTGAAAGAAATCTTTTTCTTCAAAACAAATTGTTTAAATATTAGCCAGGCTTGGTGGTGCATGCCTATAGTCCCAGCAACTAGGGAGGCTGAGGCGAGAGGATCCCTTGAGCCCAGGAGTTTGAGGCTGCAGGGATTTATGATCCCACTATTGCACTCCAGCCTGGGCAATAAAGGAAAACCCTGCCTTAATCAAACAAAAAAAAAAAATAAGAAATTGGTTACCTAATGCTGGAAAAACAAATTGTCCTAAATAATACAGTAATTCTTGATATTCAGAGAGGACCAAATTCTAATCTACAAATTCATGCATAGCACTATAGATTATAAATTATTCTATGTAGTGAAGTGAATTTTAGTGAAAAAATAAACTCAAATGGCTTTTTCAGTCCCTTTAAAAAAGAAAACTACTTTGACTATAAGAACCAGTGAAGAAAAGCAAAGCAGTATTCAGGTTTAGGGTGGCCAGCTAGACTCACTCCCAAGCAAGGTTACCTGCCCTGCACAGCACTTTTACTGACGATGGAATTCAAACTGCTCCTCTAGAAAAATGACACATTAGTACAGATCCCAGGTTTTAAGAAAAGTCACCTGTAAATGTGGCTGGTCAAATTTATTTTATTACTGTGCCAAACCTTATGGGCATTTTTTATTAGAAAAAGTCCGTCTTCACAAATAATTTGATCTAATCAATTGTGATGTGATTCAGAAGTAGGATCGTTGGTTACATTTGAAACAAAAATCAAGGGAAAGTATTCGGATTACAATCAAATTAAGAATAGCACCTTGATAACTTCAAAAAAATATGGGTGTAATTATTTGTAAAGTCTTAGTTTACAATATCTAGCGCCAGTGTCCTTCAGAGACCTCTCCTATGAGATCGATGGTTGTCTACCTCTCACTCTGTAGTAACAGTGCCACTGCAAGCCCATCACGGGATGCCTTCTTTAAACACCACAATTTCCACACTGAAGGACTGCAGAAACAGGTAGCACGTTCTACTCCTGATTTGTACAGCTTTCACTCAGTTGCAGTGATATTAAAGAATGTGAAAACTATTTTTCTGGGTATTTAGTAGCTGTTCGGTACATCTCCTAGCTCGGTGAGACTCTGCCTTTCCTCTGTGCTCTTGCAGTTCCCTCCACCTTCATCTTGGCATGTAACCCACTGATCTTATCTAGGTGTCATGTCGCTAGACTAGCAGTTCCTCAAGAACAGGGCTTTCTGTTGTTCATCTTCATGTCCCCAACCTCAAGCAATAGGGCATGTCACACAGAAGGTCACACAGCCTGAGTTTACTATTTAAGCTAATAATGAAGCAACCAGGCATTTGACTCAGTTAACTTTCTAACAACTCACGCTCTCCCGCATTTTTTCTCATCGGAAGCCCTAGGAAGCGTAGCCAACCCCTTGGCAGCAGCTCATAAGATTTTTTTGATCTCATGTGACAGGAAAAAAAGCCACTATAGAAGGTTTGAGCAGGCAGCTAGCACAGCTCTACCCAGCAATGCCTAAGGGCAATCTAAATGCATCTCTGTAAGACACGGAAATGGGAACAGTTTCTCACCTAGTAAAAAAACAGAAAAATGAGTACAATTACTCTGGTTTCTCACAGTACAGTATGAAAAGAAATTGAATAAATACCTATGATGCCAAAATTACTAGGCTTCATACCTGAAATGATTGAGTGAAAAGTAAGAGCCTCAGAAAAGGTTTTTCTAAAATGTGCCTGTTAAGTAGCTTGTTTCCTCAAGCAAAACTACAAATTTTGATTTATAAAGTGTGAGTAGTTGTGGAAGCACCGCTGAAAAGGCTATTTATACTCTCCCAGGCAGGAATCTGATAAGACCAGCTGGTTATTTTTCTAGAGAGAATGCTGTATCCAACATGCTGGGCTTGCATAGTTACCACTTTTCTCCCATCATTAAGGTTCTCTCCCCAAGTGAAAAGGAAAGAAAATTCAATTCTCATAATCTTTCCTTCTTCCCATGTCAGAGAAGAAATATTTAGAAGGTTGCACAAAGCTCATATGCCAAGAGCTGAGCAGCAACAACATGAGAAGTCAAAGTCTCCATCTCTCCCAATGGTCATGGGGGTGTTGGGTTTAGCTCAAAGTGTCACACTCAGTACTTTTAACCCAAAGTGTCACACTCAGTTCTTTTAACCCATGATTTCTGTCTTCTGCCACAGATGAGGACAGACTCTCTGTGTCTGTTCTAGATTTCTCTAGCAGTGTTTCTGTTCCTATTTGGATTGCCAGCTCTTCTCACAGCATGTCACAGGTTCATTCTCAAGGTCAAAGAGAATCATCAGCTGCTTACAGTAAATGGTGATATTGATAATTACATCATTTTCCCCATTTCACAGTCCCACTCTATTTTACATATTTTGCAGTTCCTTTATAGGAACTTTATAGGACCAAGAAAGCATTTTTAATTATTAAACCATATTTTGTAAATACAAAAAAACAAATGTTTTTAAAGTCTATTCTGAAGTTGGCAGGAACAAAACAATAAAAGTCCCTTTTAGATAGCAAAATCAACACGATGAATACATTAATGGAAATTCAGAAAATCTTTTTCTATTTTTTAAACAGCTGCAGCTAAGAAAAACATAAATTCAAGTCTATACCCTATGAAATTCAGGTCATTTAGCCTATGACAATTCTTCACGAAAAATAATGAAAGGTTGGAGAGGAGAGTTTAGAAAAGGAAGAGGAGGTACTTTTCCACAGTGGGGATTAATTCTTAAGGTTGAACATCATTCACTCACATACAACACGGTGCTGAAAATTTATTCAGACAATTTCCACAAGTATAGAATAAAGAAAGCATTGTCAAATACTCCACCCACTAAAGATTAATGCTATAGGAATTGCCACCTGCTATACACAACTAGAAACCTAGAAAAAATATATGAAATAAATGATTGCAGACAGTGGACACAGGTGATGTATGTCAGTTATACCTGCTAGAGGGGGAAAAGATGAGATAAACTCTACAACTGCCCCAGCTTACTACCTGAAAACAATCTTGTTTTTTTGCTGTTGTTGAGACAGAGTCTCAACTCTGTCGCCAGGCTGGAGTGCAATGGCACGGTCTCAGCTCACTGCAACCTCTGCCTCCCAGGTTCAAGCAATTCTCCTGCCTCAGCCTCCCAAGTAGCTGGGACTACAGGCGCACTCCACCACACTCAACTAATTTTTGTATTTTTAGTAGAAACGGGGTTTCACCATGATGGCCAGGATGATCTCAATCTCTTGATCTCGTGATCTGCCCCCCTCGGCCTCCCAAAGTACTGGGATTACAGGCATGTGCCACTGCACCCAGCCACAGTTTTAGGATCAAAAGCAGTGAGGCAGAAGACTAAGAGGGGTTAGAGAGCCAATGAGTTGAAGAGGTAAGGTTTAGAGTTGGAAGAAACCAGAGTATCTAAAATTTGTGGGAAAGAATAGTGAAGAGGGAGCTGGACAGAGAGACAACTTCAGAGGTCTGCAGAAGTTGCCACTCAAATCATTGTTTAAACATTGATCTGCACATGCATAAAGTAAAATTCTAAAATGCTGGGGAAAAGACTGGAAAGCAGTCAGATAAAAAACAAACTAAGAGAAGGCAAGAAAAGTGGGGCAGGAGGAGGGACACAGATAGAACAAATAGTAACTAGAAAGATGGTAGATTTAAATCAAAGTATATCAATAATTACATTTATATAAATAGTCTAAAAGTTTTGATTTTATTGAATTTGAAATAGTCAGATTTAATAAAAAATCAAGATCCAGCGATATGCTGTCCCCAGAAAACCAACTTTAAAACTAATTACTTTTAAGATCCATTAAATATAGGCCAGGCACAGTGGCTCATGCATGTAATCGCAGCACTTCGGAAGGCCGAGGCAAGCCGATTACTTGAGGTCAAGAGTTTGAGACCAGACTGATCAACGTGGTAAAACACCATCTCTGCTAAAAATACAAAAATTAGCCAGGCATGGTGGCAGGTGCCTGTAATCCCAGCTACTTGGGAGGCTGAGGCAGGAGAATTGCTTGAACCCAGGAGGCAAAGGTTGCTGTGACCAGAGATTGTGCCATGGAACTCCAGCCTGAGTGATAGAGCAAGACCTGTCTCAAAAATAATAACAATAATAATAAGTTAAATATAAAAGAATGGAACAAATATGGACTACTTATAACATGAAAAATAATCAAAAGAAAGCGGGAGTGGCTGTATTAACACCAGAAATAAAAAAAAAAAAAAAGGCTGCAGAATACGGAATATTAGCAGGAATTGCAAAGAAAGAACAGAAGAAAATTTTTGGGACCATGGATTAGGCAAATATTTCCTAGGACACCAAAAGCACAAACTAAGGGAAAAATAATAAATTAGACTTCATAATATTTTTTAATTGCTCTTCAGAAAATACTGTTAAGAGAAGAAAAAGATAAGCCACAGACTTGGAAGAAATATTTTCAAAACATATAACTGATACATGATTTGTGACCAGAGTATCTGAAGAGCTCATAATTTGATAATAAGACAACTCAATAAAAACTGGGCAAAAATATGTGAACACTGCTTAAAAGAAAATATACAAATGGCATATAGGCACACAATAGGTGCTCAATATCATTAGTCATTAAGGAAATACAAATACTACCACATGTCCACTAAATTGGCTAAAATTAAAAAGACTAACTCTACCAAGTGTTGGTGAGGACAGGGATTAACTGAAGTTTCATATGTTGTTGCAATGTATAAATAAAATTAAAATTGATACAGCCACTTTGGGAAACAGCTTGCCAGCTGCTCCTCAGGCTAAAAGGACACCTATCACAGGTACCCAGAAATCCCACAACTCCATATTTATGCAAGAAAAAATGAGAATATATGTCATGTAAAGACTGAAAGTTCATAGTCACTTTATTCAGAATAGCTCAAAATGGAAACAAGTCAATGTGCCTAAAGTGGTAAATGAATAAACAAATGGTTATATCTATAAGAGGGGATACTACTTAGGCATAAAAAGAAATATAGTGTCAATAGAGCCAACAGCATAGATGATTCTCAAATGAATTACTCAAGTGAAAGAGGTCAGACACAGAGAATTACATGCACTGTGATAAAAACAACACTATAGTGACAAAAAGATCAGTAGTTGCCAGAGGCTGGGGGGGCAAAGAGAAGAACTGAATGAAAAAAGCACAGAGAAGCTTTTAGAGATGATAAAAATGTTTCATATTTTGATTGTGGTGATGCTTACACAACTTTATACATTCGTCAAAGCTAATTGAATTATACAATTTAAATTGATTTATTATATAATTAATTATACTCGATGAAACTCATATTTTTAAAGATTGGGAGAAAATAAAAAAGAAACTGTCATCATTTATTAGAACATCTGTTCCTCTAAATGAGACTTAAAAAAAAGAAAGAACATCTGTATTAAAAGAAATTGCTCTTGTTTCTTGTTATTGTGTGTCCTGTTGTGCATTTTATATCTTATCAGCCAGGGAAAAAAATCAGACAATTTAAGGCTGAGGTTAACTATGTGGAAAGACCTACAAATGGCATAAAATTAATTTACATTAAAATGAGAGTACTTTTTGGTGACTAATTGATCACTTTTAAGGTATATTTTAGAAGTGCAAAGATTACACATGGATGCTTATCCTTATTGTGAATTATTAAAAGGTTTGACATACCTGTACATTTCCTCATCAATATGAAAAATTAAGCTTCAGGAACTGACCTTATAAATAGATCAGAGGAAGCAGAAGGATAGTGAGAATAAGTTAATGACATTTCCAGATAATCAAGCCCAATAAAAATGTAGAATTTGAATATGAAATGTGCAGAATAAATCAAATCCAAAGTATATTCCAAGACTTTCAATAGCCCGTGCTAAATAAGAAAAGAATAACCTAGTAAATCTAAGTCTTGGTCACATTAAGGTGGTAACTCCTTAAGTACTAGATGTACACACACACACACACACACACACAGAGTTCATTATCAAATCAATTAAGACAATAGTGAATTAAACAAAATAAAACCAATTTCCTCATGTCAAGACTTCTCAGAATCTTTAATATGCTAAATTGCATTGTGATTCTTATTGAAGAAAAGGCTGTTATAAAACATGTCCTCAAATTATTAGAATATGAATTCTATTCTCAAGGATTAGCTATCAGAAATTGCACTTGAATAACAAACTTCGGGAAAGCTAGCTTAGAGCAGTGTTTCTTTTCCCAGAGAAGCCCTTTCTTAAATATGTAAGCACAGTTCTTTAAACCAGGTCTCATCTTTTAATTGCTATGTTGTTTTATTTGTTCTGCTTAGTAAATGTTAGAAATAAATATTTTGTTGCTTGTTTAGTAATAGTCTCTTGGAAAGTGTTTACTTGTTTATGTATATGTATATGCAATTTTTTCAATAAATAATTAATTATAAGGTATGTGTATATAATTTAGGTAATTTTAAATGGTTCTAACATCATTTAAATCTAAGCAAAGCCAGTCTGGTTTATATCAGACAGGCATGCCCACTTATCTGCAAAGGGACACTTTTTAAACAAGAAGCAGTTGGAAGACAATTCCTCATGGATCTCTTGCATTTCTGCATGTCTTTTGACTAGAAGAATTGGCAGCTTTTTACAGCACAGTCTTTTGGAGGATATTTGTATAGCAACAGCCTTGGAAGATATAGTACCTCTCTCTAGGGGACAAGGCTGATTTGTCTGCAATCGGGATGACAAAATGTCTCTTTTCAAGCCAAGGCTGGGCAGATTTTCTGGCAGCCCCCTTTAAAAGAGTAGTTTCTGAGCTCCCTTTAAAAAGCTCAGGGTTTCTCAGCATGAGGCGAAGCCACTGCATGTGGAGTATCCAGCTAGGCTACTCTACATCATGCCCCTGGGTATCAGGGTGCAAGGGAAACATTGTGAACATTATGAGGTTCCTGCTTCCTGAGTGCCATGAGTAATAATATCATTTGTCTCTGGCCAGGAGTCTCGTATCTTCTGCAAGCATCCGTGAAACTGTGACAGGTAAACTTATTAGCTTGCAAATAGGATAAAATCTCAGGCACTTCATAGTTTTGACAGCTGTAACATTTACGTTGAGGTGACATTTCCAGGTGAATATCTTTCCATGTAATAACAGGAAAGGCTTGAAGATGTCAGTGGAGGATTAAATGACACAAGATGGGGAAGTTATAAAGAGGCTAAGTCTTGTTGAAAGAACCAAATACAAAATATTGGTCCCCAGGGGCTGCCAATGTAAGGTATAATGTAAAAGTCAGGAAGAATACCACAGAGGCAGAATTTCAGAACACGGTGGTTTGATTTCATGATCTAGCTATATTGTGTACATAATTTGTACAAACAGAAGAGGGTGACAAGCAGCTAGAATCTGGGAGGATCAGGACAAATCTATTCTATAAGTCTGCAAATAAAATAATATTCAGAAAGCTAAAATAGTTCCATAGGGCCTCTTTCTTTTGGGTCTCCCGGCATGATCATCATATACACTGTATGCTTACAATTCTAGATGGAGGGAAGGATTGGAAAGGTGTGTTGTAAGAACAAGTTACAAATCACAACATTCCAGAAAAATAAATGCTCTGGAATTACAGAAATAAGATTATACTGTCTATACTCATGTTTATTACCTAACAGAGGATATTCGTACATCATTTTGCTTTTTGTTTTTTTTATTTGTTTTATTCTTCTTACACACACACACAAAAAAATCCTAAGGCTTTGGATTATAAAAACTGCCTTGTTATTCAATAGGCAGGATAATAGCCCCTTAAAATGCTCATGTGTAAGCCCTAGAACCTGAAATATGTTGCAAAACACAGCAAAAGGGACCCCATGATGTAATTCGGTTACAAACTGTAAAATGGGGTGATTATTTTGGATTATCTGAGTGGACCTAATCTAATCACATAAACCCTTAAAATTGAGCAGAGAGGCTGGGCACAGTGGCTTACACCTGTAATTCCCGCACTTTGGGATGCCAAGATGGGCAGATCACCTGAGGTCAGGAGTTCAAGACCAGGCAGGCCAACACAGTGAAACCCTGTCTCTACTAAAAATACAAAACTTAGCCGGGCATTTTGGTGGGAGCCTGTAATCCCAGCTACTTGGGAGGCTGAGGGAGGAGAATTTCTTGAACCCAGTAGGCAGAGGTTGCAGTGAGCCAAGGTTGTGCCACTGCACTCCGGCTTGGGTGACAGAGCGAGACTCTGTCTCAAAAATATATATAGATAAATAAAAAATTTTTAAAATTGAGCAGAGAACATTTTTCCAGCTGAAGGCAGCAGAGATGTATCAGAAAAGAAGCCAGAGGGATTTGAAGCACAAGAGTGACTCAACCTGTTGTTCCTGGAGGGGCCTCCCGTGAATGCGTAAGAAGCAATGTGGGCAGACAAGGAGCAAAGACTGGCTCCCAACTGACCATCAGCAACAAAATAGAGACCTCAGTCCTATAACCACATAGAACTGAGTTCAGCCAACAAACTATATGAGCCTAGAAGTGGATTCTTCTCTCAGCGTCCAGAAAGAATCAGCCTTCTGGACTCTAAGCAGAGGATCTAGCCAAGCTAAACTCTTCCCAGACCTCAGACCTTCAGAGCTATGAGATCATACATGCATGTTGTTTAAGTGCTAAATTCATGGTAATTTGTTACAGCAGAAATAGAAAACGAATATAAATACCAAACTCCCTCTATAATGACTGATAGACAAATTGTATGAAGCTTTTATATTTGAGGATTCAAGCAATGATGACCCAATAAGCAAACCTGTAGAGATGTTGCCAGTTTTTAATTCAAGTGTCAGTTATTTGCCTATAGACATTTGTCTAGTAAATGAAGTAACTTAATGAATAATTGAAACTTTGCTATTTGATGATACCTTTTCAATTATTCACTAACAAAAGAGAGTAACAGTACCATTGCCAGAGACTTTAGATAAATATTTCTCTCTTGAATTTATTTAACTCTTATACCATGACTACAATGTCAAAGCTATCACAACTGACAGTGAATATTGGAAAACTTGCTTTGAATTACTCTTTTAGGCATTGAACACGAGGTCCACTGTGCGTTAGTGGAGCACACAGGTTAGTATTTGCATCTTGCCCAGCAAATAACCTCATCCTTCTAAAAGGGCCTTTCTTGCTACTTTTGAACTATCCTTCCCAGCTAGCTTACTAGCTAACTTTTCTTTGAGAATAAAATGTTTTGAAATGTCTAAACAGCAGGATTGAAGTATTATAATCCATGCTTTGTGTAGCTGATGATACAACTGATTATTAGTTAATGCATAGCAGATTAGTAACAAACTTTAAGAATGATACTAAAGAACTGCAAAGAGAGGAAACATCTCTCTAACGTACAGTGAGTGATTTGGAATGATCACAATTACTTACTTGCTAGGTCTGAGTCAATACTCCAAAGGAGGAACCTCATCTCAGGATTATTAACAGGTCTTAACTCTGCACATGAGTGAAGAGTTAAGACCTGTTAATATCACAGGACAGTGGCTAGTGATATAAATCACCAATTATATCCTCTCAAATGCACATATTTCAGAAGCAAAAGATTCTGCCTTTTTTTTTTTTTTTTTTTTGAGACAGGGTCTCACTGTGTCATCCAGGCTGGATTGCAGTGGTGTGATCACAGCCTCTATCTCTGTGGCTCAAGTGATCACCTTAGCCTCCTAGATAGCTAGGACTACAGATGCATGCCAACAAATCCATCTAATATTTTATTATTATTATTACTTGTAATAATAATACAAGTAATATGTATTACTGCTATGTTGCCAGGCTTGTCTCTAACTCCTGGACTCAAGCAATTCTCCTACCTGTGCAACATAGTGAGATCTCATCTGTGTTAAAAATCAAAAAATAAAATAGCCGAGCATGGTAATGCACACCTGTAGTCCCAGCCACGCAGGAGGAAACAACCTAAATGTCGGAAGTTGGGCAGCCCCTGTCTACCATGATGCATCTAGAACGCAATGGTGCCCTTACAGACCTGGAGAACTAAATACCATGCACAGAGGGTGATGTTTCAAAGACAAATATTTTCCATGACTACTGGAGTATCAGAAACACATCTCTGCCAGGTAGTCACCTGGCCAACAGGAAGACGACTAAGTCTGTACCTTTGGTGATGCCTGACTTCTGAGGAAAGAAGGCCCTAGGAAGGCAGGGTGGGGTTTATTCAGCCAGAGAGCATGCTGCTACACCAGTCCAAGCCCTCTATATTAGTAGCTTGGGCTACCATGGCAGTGAACCACAGACTGAATGACTGAAGCAATAGAAATCCACTTTCTCACAGTTCTGGGTGGCTTGCGGGTTGCAGTAGGCATCAGTACTTCATTCCTTTCTATGCTTCTCTGTGTCTTCACGTGGTCTTCCCTCTGTATATGTTTGTGTCCAAATTTCTTGTTCTTAGAAGGACACCAGTTATTCTGGATTAGGGCCGCCCTAATGATCTCATGTTAACTGAATTACCTCTTTAAAGGCCCTGTTTCCAAAGATAGCCACAGTCTGAGGTAACGGGGGTTAGGCCTTCAACATCAATTTGGGAGAGAGGACACCAACTCAGCCTATAATACCTGTTATCAGAGAATGTCCAGAAGCACTAAAGTCTAAAACTAGCCCCTAAGTCCCCTTTTTCCTTTCATCCGCCTGTCCTGATCTTGTACTGCCCGCTTCCATTCTCATGGCCATAGGACCTGGATTTCTTCCACCCCTTGTCTACCAAAGAATAAATAAACCTCCTAGCTTCTCTTGGATTTCTTCAGCCCTTAAAGGATACTCATGACCTTCTGAACACTTGTATAGGTTTAAAGTAGAGGGCAGTAAGCATCCTTTCCCTCTCTTAGAACTTAGATCTTGTTAAGAGAGACAAAGTCCCACTAGGAGAGGTTATTGTATATATAACAGGCCAAAGAAAGATTTGCCCAGTTCATTGGGAGCAACAGTAACTAACAGTAATATAGAATTTTACCACCAAAGCTACATATACATATATCATCACTTTTGAGCCCCATGGTAGTCTGTGAGAAAAATAGGACATCCGCAGTTTATAAACAAAGAATCTGAGCTTCAGAGTGTTTCCATGATTTGCCCATGGTTGTAAACTAGGTTATACAATGAGAAAGATCCAGGGCTCCTAATATTGCTCAGATATATTGAGCTGCTGCCTTCCTATTTTAAACAAAAGTGAAGATGTGGCATTTTTTATTCAGAAAAGGCAAGTGAGCCTAGCGAGTGTACTTGCCAGAGAAGTGAAGAGCCGACCTGGCCCCGGGTAAAGGGAGGGAAAACAAAGCAAGTGGACTGCAATAATCAGGAAACACCAAGCTTCAACCGGGAGGGGAAAAAGCAGGCTTCTCCTCTCCCCACCTCTGCTGGCCTGAGGGCCACCAGACAAAAATCAGAAGTACTAGCTTAAGGGGAAAGGAGAGAGGAGCATTACACAGAGGTGCCTAGACTTCCTCCAAACCAGTCTCCAAAAGGAAAGAGGGCAGAGACTAGCCAAAGACATGGCTGCTCTCTTGCTAACCCCATGACCACAAGGGAGCAGGCTTGGAGTGCTGTTTCAGGCATTCCCCCAGGATTCTTCTTAATTTGCAGCCTCTGTGTGTCAAGCCTGGGTCTGCCTGCAGCCTGTTTACGGAAGAAATGGTCTGAGAAAGATAAACCTAAGGAGAAATCCTCACATCAAAATATTTTGTGTTGAAAGAAATTGTACAACCCTTCCCCCTGTCCTCCAGAAAGGCTTTTTATTTTCTAAAGGGCATGTTGCTTAAATCGCTCCAACCAAGGCTGCACAGAGCTCTTCAAAGGCCTTCTGTGGCTGCCCTTGGGAGACAGTGCCAAAACACATTAGATTTTGAAGCTCTAATTTGAAAAAATGTTTCTAATTCAGATCTCAGTTTCCTTTAGTAAATTTCATAGTATTATTTCTCATTATACCTCCTCTTGGCACTATATATAATCCTACCCTTCTTTGTACCCTTCAGCTGGCAGTCAAGAGGTATTGCATCTATCCAATTCATCACTTAGCTAAGACATGTAAAGCATATTGAGTTATTTTAGCCACTTTCTTCAGGCTTAAGTTCTTAATATGATCACTTTATCGTCCTTAGCACTCTTCTGGCAAAGGATCTCAAAATTGGGAGGAATTTTAATGATCGCTTTAGTCCAGCTACCCAATTGATATCTAAATCCCATCTACCCAGCAGACCAGTGAAACGAACTTCAAATAGTTACTCAGCCTTCAGGTAACTCAAAACTTTGTGAACTGACCCTTTATTTATTTGAGCCACAGAGATATATTTTCTTATAATTCTTTCTTCTGGTGGGGAAAAAAAACATCTGTTAGTTCCAACCATTGTTCTGTGCTCTGAAGGTGAAACAGAAGTCTACCGTTTATAGACACAGCCAATCAAATATTAAAAACAACATTCAAACTCATTGAATATCCCACGACTCTAGCTAAAATTAGGTAGTAAGTATGTGCACTAGCTTTAACTATGAATTAAGCCATTTGTTTACTTATCTACTCATCAACTTGACTGGAAAAGACAAAGAAAACATCAAAGTGTTATTTCCTGAAAGTACTCCATTCTCCCCAATGCCTTCTTTTGGTCACTGCCTTACTTGTTCTAGGAAAGCCCTTACTTTCTCTGTCATTTACCTATAATATTTTTTAAATCCCTACCAGGTGGTTAGTAAGGAATATAATGTGAATTTGGACTAATAAGTTAATATGGACTAATTTGGATTAACAAGTGAATATAACACAGTGACTTAGCCTTTTCTGATATTATTACATTTTATCAGAGACCTTCAATATTTAACATAAGTACATGATGTTGCAAGCATCAGGTGACCTAGAAGTTTGAAAGGAGTGAGACTTTGAGTCTGGAAAGTGTTTTTGACCTTTTTAAAAGTAAACTTTATTTGTCTAGCCTAGGGCCAATGGTGGAAAATACTAGTAACATGTCTCCGGTCCTAGAATAAATCCACATTTCAATGTTGAAAGAACTGCTTACATTATTTGCTTGGAGAGATGACTCAAGACGTCTGGCATAAGCCGCAAAACAGCTCAGGCGAATTGAATTTGCATCTGGGAAGTAAGAGGCTTACCATAAGCATTCTTCTGTGATTACTCACATAGTCAAGGGAAGAAAACTCCTGACTAAATTTTTGCACTCATTTCTAGAAATCCCTTTATTATACGGATGGAGAGACCCACTAGCTCAGTTGTCTCTCTATCAAGGGAGGACACTTAAACCTCCCTTGACTGGTGAGAGGATCTCCCAGGAAGGAAATGCCACACTTCTTGTGATTGTCGTTGCCAATGTGCCATTAAAAATAAGACTGTATGTCTCCTTGCCCCTCTTGCCCTGATTCCAACCCCTCTGAGTCTCCCTTTTTCTCTTCTTTTCAGAATGTCATTTTCACTCTCCTGACCCTCCTCCCCCCACCCACCCCTGCCCCAGATTAATCTTTGCCAAGTGTGTTAGTCCATTTTCATACTGCTGTGAAGAAACACTAAAATGAACATGCACATATGCCATTTAGTCTTTCTTGATTTCTTTTTCATTGGCATCTGAGTTTGGGAATAAACTCAGGTTACTGGCAAATATTTGATGCTATCTAATAAGCATTTATTGAGCACTACTGGATATAAGACATGGTACCAGGCTCTGCTGTAGGAGAGCATGTAGTCAGGGAGGAAGATGGTAAAACAGTGCAAGTTAGACCATGCACATAGCACAAGAAAGGTAAAAACACAATTTCCCAAGGGTTTAGGAGGAGAAATTATGAGCAGTAGCAAACAAATCTTCATGGAAGCATTTGTGCTAAAGGCAGGTAGAGCACACTCATGTGGAAGCAAGTGGCGAAGGGCACTCAGGCTGACAGGCCCCCAGGAGCTGATGTGAAAAGGTTTGCGTATACTGCGGGCAGGCACAATAGTTAGCTTTGCCGAACTCAGAGAATTTCTGAAGAGAGTGTGGGATGTCAGCCTATAAAGGTAGGATTAAGGTGGCTGATGAAGAATCTGGAGCATCAGGTAAGTTTGGTTTTTATTCTGGAAGCAAATAGAGTCACTGGAATTCTCTGAGCAGACCAGAGCTTGCTTGGTGATATGGTTTGGCTGTGTCCTCACCCAGAGCTCCTATTTAATTGTATTAAATAGCTCCCATAATCCCCACATGTCGTAGAAGGGACCGGTGGGAGGTAATTGAATCGTGGGTGCAGGTTTTTCCCGTGTTGTACTCATGATAGTGAATAAATCTCATAAAATCTGATGGTTTTAAAAAGGGCAGTTCCCCGGCACATGCTCTCTTGCCTGCCACCATGTAAGACATGCCTTTGCTCCTCCTTCGCCTTCCACCATGATTGTAAGGCCTCCTCTCTGTGAGTCCATTAAATCTCTTTTCTTTACAACTTACCCAGTCTTGGGTGTTTCTTGACCTTGGTCACCTAATTCAAGGGAGTTTTGTGGTTGTATCACTGAGCCCTTTGTTATGTACATACGTGGCAATTAGAAGAAAAGGAGAAAAGTTCGTAACTTGCCTTCATCAAGTTTTAGTGCTGATCAAACACATGCTAGAAACTATTCACATTTCCCTTGCTGCTGACTCCCTCACCACTTTTTATTTCATTGGTGCTATTGTGTCCCTCTTAACATTTGTGTGCTGCTCTCCTGAAGTCTTTGGAGTTCTTGCAGAATATCATTATGGCTTATAATCAGTGAGAAAAATGGAACAATTCAATTTCCCACCAACATAACTCTGGGTAATCCTCCTTTGCTGCTAATTCTAAAAAGGACTGGAAAACACAAAGAAAACATCAAAGTGCTATTTCCTGAAATAATTCCATTATCCCCGATGCCTCCTCCAAAGTGGCGGCAGAAGCAGAAGAAACAAGGTGAGTTTCCAAGAACTAATGATAGTGCCACCATCCAGGACTGCAATAATTGAGTTTTAATGTCCTGAGCCGTTGCTTGTCATAAATCCTCTATATGTAAAACTCGAGCCTCTGCTATGCAAGATTAATGGTTAGCAGTGTATATAATATTTATTAAACCTCTTTTTATGTTGCTTGGCAATCTGTGCTACCATCAAACAAGTTGAAATAATTGACATTTAGCACATCAACCTGCTTTTGACTGAGAAGCATGACATTCATGTAGATAGTAAACATTTGGCAATTGCTGTAAATGTCTCCAAATTTAACGTCATGACCTTTTCTCAGGTAAATGTTTTTGGATAAAATGTAAATAATGATTCACTGTATGTCAAATACCACAGTATGTCAAATACTGTGCAATGTCAAGTTTACTGTCTTGTTACCCTCCAGAGGTTCATAGATTGGTTGACCTGTTGCATCTTTCAGTAAGTTTTATATTAAAACTCACGATTATTTATTATAATTCATTGGCTTTCCCTACTTTGCCCTCACAATATTTCTGATTAAGAAAAGTGTGGTTTGGTTTCACTGTGTAATTAAATGAAACTTGGCATTTTAAAAATCCATACTCCAGTATGAAAACATTAATTCTATTTCAGTGGCCTCAAAGCACTAGGATGCATAACATGCCACAGGATCTCTGGAAGCAGTCACTTTGAACGGTCAAGTGGAAGGTAGAGCTAACAGATTCAAGGGGCCCATCCTTTCACCTTCTAAGATCTCTGGGCTCTTCTCCAATCATATAACAAATGCTAATGTTATGAAAACATAATATAGCTACATCTGATTGTGCTGCTCTACAAAAATTCATCTTCATTGATCAATGTGAAAGGATTGCACTAATAGCCCAGTAGTTCCTTCCTACTGACTACTACATTTGAGTAGTTTCCCTAAGAGGAGCTAGACTTTTACATGATGCTCATTTAGTACACACCAAGTACAAATGGAATTTCTGATGCATCTTCCATTCTTTTGGTTTAATAAAGTACCCTAGGCAGAGTGTTTTGCAACTATCAAAGTGATTCAATTACAGTCTTTTAATACAGCAATAGAAATAGATATGTGTTGATGTACTAAAATAAAATTAAATCTATTTAAGTGTTTTTTTCTGATGTTCAAAGATAAGATAGGCATTTAGAAATTCTTAGAAAGATTTCTGGAAACTCATATAATCAGTTAAAAAAACAAAAAAGGTATGAAGACCTATTGTGTACCAATATTTACTTTGCATTTTGAGTATCACTTTTTTTTAACATTCCTTTGACAGAATTTTACTGAGTGCCTACTATGAGAAAAAGGCATACTCTAGACATTGCCACTTCAGTTCTGAAGAAGACACCAAGGTGTCCTCCCTCTTAAAGCCTGCACTCTGGGGAAAATTTCGTATTTGTCTTCTCTTTGTTTCCATAACACGAACTGGGAGTTAAAGCTATTGATACTTTAGAGACTATTTCTTCCAACACCCTCAGTTTAGACATGGAGAATTTTAGTCTCAGAATTTATATATGACTTGTCCAAAGTTGCATACTTCCAGTGGCAGATTAAAGTAAGAACTAAGTTCTCCTGCTTCCTAGGTAACTTCACACTCTACTTACTTCATTCTCAAATCCACTCACCGCTGAATTGCAGCTGATAGAAAAGTTTGAAAAAAATTATCCAAATTCTCATGTAATCGCCAGTACCTGAAGACACAATAAACTCTGCCTGTGCATTTTAATATCTGTTAGGGGTAATGTTAGATTGTGGGTAAAAATAACAATGATGACAATAATCTTATCAAAAATTTTTATAATGCCTATTAGCTTCTAGATCTATTTCTGAGTCCTTTACATACATGAATACATTGAATCCTCACAACAACCTTATAAGGTACATATTGATATTACCCCCACTTTACAGATGAAAAATTTATTAGGCACAGAGAAGTAAAGAAACATGCTCTTAAAATGTTCATCAAGTTAATGAGTCAGTGTAGCCATTTAGAAGAATGAGCTTACCTTGTGCACTGATGTAAGATTTCTACAGTATATTGTAAAGTGAAAAACATGTATTTATCTATGTGTGTAAATATATGTACATACATATATGCACATAGGTGTATGCTGCTATTGTTTATTTTAATCACCAGAGAACTTTGTCAAAATATACTATCCAGAGCTCTAAAAAATCAGAATGTCCCTGCATGGAGGTTATACCTGCGGATTCATAAATAGATTCTAAGAAGTACTACTGGTTAAGATTGCCACCCTAGTGCAATTCAACTCAGCAGGGAAATGGGGTTCTAGTTAACTAAGTACAATAAATCATATTAAATTATAAAGTCCAATACTCTTAAAATTCTCAAAATATGTTTTTTAAAGCCACACATATATCTCACATCATGTGCAAAAAATATACACATAACCAGAAACAAGAGCTGGTACCCGTTGCTGACCCTGGACATCCACAAAATCTCTCATGTCACTAGTACGCCAGAAAAACAGGCATTTAATTGTTAATCCCTGATTTAGACCATTGAACTGCAATGCCCTTTAAGGCAAAGCTAAATTTTAAATTCAATTCACTTGAAGGAGTTCATTGGTGACCTTTGAGAAATCAATTGCTTAGTATCCCAGAAAAAAGATGATCTAACTTCCCTGTAAATTGACGACCTGAAAACACATGTGCTATTCCTTTTTTTTTTTAATTTTTTTTATTTTACTTTAAGTTCTAGGGTACACGTGCACAACGTGCAGGTTTGTTACCTATGTATACGTGTGCCATGTTGGTGCGCTGCACCCATTAACTCATCATTTACATTAGGTATATCTCCTAATGCTATCCCTCCCTGCTCCCTTCACCCCACAACAGGCCCCAGTGTGTGATGTTCCCCGCCCTGTGTCCAAGTGTTCTCATTGTTCAATTCCCACCTATGAGTGAGAACATGAGGTGTTTAGTTTTTTGTCCCTGTGATAGTTTGCTGAGAATGATGGTTTCCAACTTCATCCATGTCCCTACAAAGGACATGAATTCATCCTTTTTTATGGCTGCATAGTATTCCGTGGTGTATATGTGCCACATTTTCTTAATCCAGTCTATCATTGTTGGACATTTGGGTTGGGTCCAAGTCTTTGCTATTGTGAATAGTGCCACAATAAACATACACGTGCTATTCCCACCAAATAGATTGGGAGAGCACATTCACGTTTAAGGTTTAATGACAGTCTGTTATGTCCTAATGGGAAGTTTTTAGTCCCCACAAAAAGAGACAGTGAAGGGATGAACAGTGTGAGGCAGCTCTGGATGGAGTACTTTCTGCAGAAACATTTAGCAATTTTTATGGGCATTTTTGGGGCCTTATCCACTCATTATTTTGACTACTTAAATAAAAATTAAAATCTTTTTTTGTTAAAATCTTTAAAACCAGAAATTTTTTGTTGTTGTTGAAGTGAAAGTAGTTTACATGTAGACAAAACTTTAGAGGTAGCCACGGAAATACAATTTTCAGAATGGCGATACAGAAAATAGTAGACAGCACTGTGAGTTCTCCTAATTGTCCAGTGAATACACGTCACATGCATGACCTTAGTCTGACTGTGTGCTGTCCCTGTCAGGGACCCAGGATCCCTAAACATCTAGATTCAGGATTCCCTGTGGCTGAACTTTGTTTCCATTACCTTTCTTATCAATGCCAATGGACCCTCCCAAATGGCATACAACCTCCTTCTGTTGAGACTCCTGATATCCCAAGCCTACCTACTCCTGGGGAAGTCCCAAACAGGCTCCACTATCTTAGCTAAAGAGACAGCATCAGTCCTTTCAGACAGCTCTATGATCGACTTCAACCACCAGTTCCTAATTTTGGTGGCATTTATTCAATTAATAAATCTATCTATGAGGCCTGGCATGTTGGCGCATGCCTGTAATCCCAGCACTTTGGGAGCCAATAAGGGCAGATTTCATGCCTGTAATCCCAGCACTTTAGGAGGCCAATGAGGGCGGATTGCTTGAGCTCAGCAGTTAGAGACCAGCCTGGGCAACATGCTGAAACCCTGCTCTACAAAAAATACAAAAACTTAGCCCCGTGTGGTAGTGCGCACCTGTGGTCCTAGCTGCTCAGGAGACTGAGTTGGGAGGATCACCTGAGCCTGGGAGGTAGAGGCTGCAGTGAGCCAAGATCATGCCACTGCACTCCAGCCTGAGCAACGGGAGTGATACCCTTCTCAAAAAATAAAGGAATTAATTAATAATAAACCCATCAATGAGGTAAACAACTGAGTACAAAATTTAGACAAAACAGTGAGACAATTCTTGTTTTGTCAGTTCAGTATAAGTTTGTAAGAAAACAGAGAATTGGTCCAGAATATAATGACAGATGGGTTAAGAAGTCCCAAGTTTCACCTCATTTCAAGTTGTATTTGTGGATTACCCTCTAACTTAGCAACCAACGACTCAGGCCTCACCTCCTATCTGCCTACCCAGCAGAGTTAAACACTGCTACTCTGGACAGCCTTATATAAATAAGTTATGGACAATATATTGCCAACTTCCACCACCTAATAACATCATGTATTTTTTATGTATTGTTGGGATTCGTGAGTTGGAGGCATATCCATTGAGATGGATAATGGTTGTGCTCTTTTATTTTATGCACTTAGCCTTCTTATTGAGAACTGCATTAATCTTGTGTTTTATAATGCTGAATGCCAGAGAGGTGCCTGTCCATTCCTCTCTGTTAAAAAAAAAAAAAAAAAGTCCTGTTTTGGCTTCTAATATACTTGCTCCTCTGGTTTCTTCTCTGCTTAGACATTTTTATTAGTATAATTGTTTTTGGAAGCATAAGCCAAAAGCTGGAATCTAAGGAAGCAAAACTTCCTATAGAGCAGATTTATGATCCAATATAACAAAATCCTTGTACTTTGAAATTCAGTCCCCAAAGTCAAGAAGGATTTGATGTCAGAATGTTTTTAAATCATTTTCTAGAAGAGATCTAATACAAGTGCCTTGAGACACTAAGGTTCCTACAAATGGAGTTAAACTTCATATTAATTTGTACTGGTATCAAGCAGTATTAGGTGATTTAATCATCATTAGTTTCAAATTGTTATACAGATTAAATAGCTATTTTATTCTAAATGCAAACAGAATAGCACAATACAGAGCTATTGTTTAATTGTTTTAAATAGACTGTAATTTTGAATATTTCTAGTATGATGGTTTTCCCCAACTCCTCTGCAATAAGCCATGCTGCAAATGTGAGAACAAGAACAAGTCAGTGTAAACATACACCATCACACCACCAAAGAGAGGCTCGGACCTTAAGTACATAAGAGTTTTTTGCAACTGCAAATCTGTATTGACATCCTAATAATTTTCTTGCTTACAGAACATCAGAGATAGACGGGACCTAGAGTAAAGAAAATTTACTCCAGCACCTTTATTGTACATTGGGCAACCTGAGTGGGTCAGCAGATTACCACGTAGCTATTTAGAGGAAAAGATTAGGTAAGAATGCAGGGCTGCAGTCTTCCACTCTAATGTTCTCTCCACCTTAGAAAACCAAAGCAGTAGTGTATACATGAAATTATTTGCCAGCCTTGAATGAAAATGGGAAGGACCTCATGATCAATACAAAGGAATCTAATGTTGATATTTTACAAAACGAAACTAGGTAAAACCCAATTTTTTTTTTTTTTTTGTCCATTACGAAGAATACTAGCTACTTTATATTTCCTGTGTTCATTGTTTCATTTTTATTGGCGGTTCATGGGACTTGTTTTCACTGCATCTCTAACCTTGAAACTGCTGTTTTGAAAGAGATGTTTTCTAACCTTTGTCTCTTGTTTCTCACCTATGGGGCAATTATTGTGAGTACCTTGTTAAAATTTGAAAAGGAATATCTGTGTCATTTTGCTAACGCTATTCAGAGCTATTACATGTCTACCACCAATTACTCTATTAGATGTACACATTTTCACACTAAGAATATGACTAAGATCACCGGAATAAGGATCTGAAAGGACAAATCTAATTGACATGTTTATATCAATCTTAAAAATTGAGACCAGGCGCGGTGGCTCATGCCTGTAATCCCAGCACTTTGGGAGGCCGAGGTGGGCGGATGACAAGGTCAGGAGATCGAGACCATCCTGGCCATCACGGTGAAACCCTGTCTCTACTGAAAAAAAAAATACAAAAATTTAGCCGGGCGTGGTGGCGGGCGCCTGTAGTCCCAGCTACTCAGGAGGCTGAGACAGGAGACTGGCATGAACCCGGGAGGCGGAGCTTGCAGTGGGCCGAGATCGCACCACTGCACTCCAGCCTGGCCGAGAGAGTGAGACTCCGTCTCAAAAACAAAAAATAAAAATAAAAAAATAGAAATGTATGAGTCTCACAATAGCTGACATTTGTTGAGCACTTACTGTGTTCTAGACCCTTGTCAAGTGTCATATATATATACACATACTTTCTCAACTTTATCCTCTGCACAAAACTAAAAGGTGGATTCAATTATTGCTCCAGTGTTGAAGAAAGAGAAGTTCAGAGAGAACTTGTTCAAGATCATATTGCTAGCAAGTGACAGGCTAGGTTCTGATCCCTCACAATCTGACTCCAGAGCCCTTACCATTGACCTCTGTAACCTAAAGGGCTAGGGCACACTGCCTCAGCTAGATTCTGCTGCCCTTAATTGGCTCCCCAAGCCAGATCAAAATAGGAACCTAGCAAATCTGACTCAGAAAATAGCATAAAGCAACAGAAAACCAACTTGGTTTCACTGATAGTGAGGCCAAGTCAGGGTCCGAGGGCCTCATTAAGAGCCTCACTGGGAGCAGATTTAGGACCATGCCACCTTCAGCGATGCAGATAACAACTTCATGAGATTTGAAGGTCCTTGTTCCAATAGGCTTCATCAATTGCTTTCAATTTCTTATGAAAATAAATTTACAGATACGGAAATGCCAACTCACTGCAGAAAGAAAAGCCTGGTAAACGTTTACTGAATGTAAACCTTATTAACAGTTTATGGTTCCATTGAGAGGTCTGCTTATAATTTAAAGCAGTGGCATAATTATTCCATTTTCCATAAATGGCTACTGCAATAATACCAAGTTTATAGTTTATAGTTTGTCACGGGGTGGCAGCACAAATACATACATAGCTGTTGACTTTTAATAAGTCGGATACATTGGTGATATTCTCTAGCATTAGGAATGCTGGATACATATATGAATATGTGGAGACATTTACTTAATGATATGAATTAACACATCAAAAAAGAAGTAAACACAGCAGACAATGAAATATAGCATGCAAATAAACAAAAATGTTTTCACATGTTTTGTAACCTTCGCCTTGCTACCTCTATAATTATCCATTTGCACCGTGTTTTTAGTTAATGTCAGAGTGAAAAATGTCACTACAATCACACGACGTTCTATCAATGTATAAGAAATCACTTCCATTGTAAAACGAAGGATGATAAACCTAAAAATCAATCAGCATATGCACATCTGGAAATATTCTGGAGTCCTGTTTCTGAAATGTTAGTATTAAATACCAAAGAATTGCTTAATTATCTGATGCTGTTGCTTTAAGTAAACTTTTTATTATTTCACTTCGAAGTCTAGAATATTGATACTGACATGATTCATAGACGGTGATGACAGTAACCTTTTACCTTTGTTATATCTTGAAAAGTCACTTGGTTTTATGGACTTTTATAGGCACTCGTTTCCAGTAATTGTGTACCATATTTCAGTGAAATCAGATGTATAATGTCACTGGAGAAAAAGATGCTCCAGCCTAATTTTGCCCTACATCTTCTAGATTGAAGGTCACAATGATGTGTTTTTTACATTAACTTAGTACTCCAAGAGAATTACATCTTGAATACATCTATGATGACAGAAAATGACATAATGAATCTTCAGGTAGTGGTCCTCAGGTTTGCCTCATAACACTGTGTTTTCTTCTACTATATTGCTCTGTAATTGTCTATTTACTGGTTTGTGCCCTACCCCAAATTATAAACTTCTTGAGCTGGTGATTGTATCTTGCTCCTTTTAACCTTCATGTTCTTCTTTGGATCCTCAGTGCTGGCACAGTGCTTTGCACATGGTAGGCCTGTGCTATACATTTGTGAAATGGAGAAGAAAGGACAAAAAGGGAGAGAGAGAAGCAGGAATCAGAGGGAGGGAGGAAGGGAGGAATTCTGTTACATCCTCTTGACAAACCAAAGAACTCCATCCTTCAAGTCCAAGCAAGGACATACATATGAAAGAAATACCAATTTCTAGATGAAGATATTCACACAAATAATAATGATACCAAGAAAAGGCATCAGCAGAATGTTCTGCTGCTATGAAATTTAGAGAAAATTCCTTTGGTTACAATATATTCGGAGTTCCATTCAATTAGGTTAATCAGGCATAAGATCATGCTCATCTTTTTTTTTAATAACAATTTTGAAACACTCAAGTAGTGTTTATTAAGTGTCTAGTACGAGTCCAATATTATGCTAGCCCCTGAATGAAAAGCAAAAGAAGTTGTGCAATCATCCATTCATTCATCACTTATTGAGTGTTTAGTCATTTGCCAGATGTGCTGAGCGCTTTCCCTGCCCTTGAGATAATTGCATTGCTCCTGGGCCAAAGAATACAAGTACAAAACAGAACACTATGAGAACACTGAGATACACATCAGCATTTCATAAGAAAGGTAGTACTAGCCAACATTTAGTAAGTGCTTACTGTGTCAGGCAAGATGCTAAGTATTTTATACACTTTATTTAAAGTTCACTATACTTCATACTCATTGTCATTGATATCCCCATTGCACACACAGCTAAGAAAACTCAGCTCAAAGCAGTTAGTTATCTTGCCTGTGTTAGTCCACTCAGGACTATAACAAAATACCATAAATGGAGTAGCTTATAGACAATGGAAATGTATTTCTCACAGGTCTAGAGGCAGGGAAGTCCAAGGTCACAAGCCAACCGGTTCAGAATCTGGTGAGTGTCCACTTCCTTACGGTCGTCTTCTTACTCCAACTTCACATGGCAGAAGGAGGAAGGGGCCTCTCTAGGGTCTCCTTTACAAGGGTATTAATCCCATGCAGGAGGGTTCAGGCTCCACCACTGTGATCTAATTACCTTCTAAATTCTCCAACTCCTAATATCATCACCTTGAGGTGAATTTTAACATATAAATTCGAGGGAGACATAGACATTCCGAACACAGCATTGCCCAAGTCACCAGGCAACAACTTGAGCCAATAGTCTTTCTGGTTCTGAAGTTTATGTACGTAAACACTATGAGCTACAATTTCTGATTACCTGCCTAAATTTTTGGATGTATATAATACATCCTAAGGAATAGAGAGAGTGTCGGTATTGACTACAATTATAAGAAAAGTTTCATGGAAGAGATTACACTTGAAATACAGGTCTTGAAGTGTTGACACAATTTACGTAATGTGAACAGATGGAAGAAAACAGTGATAATTTCAAGGTGGAGGCAGGGAACAGTAAGTCCCAAAACGTCAATGGAAACTTATGTAAAATGATGAGTTCTATCTAGAAGCAGATAATTTAGTGGGGCCAAAGCTTGCAGTTGTTAAACCTACCAAGATGAATGGACGTGCTCAGAATGGCAACCTCGAGCTCCTGAACCACCATATCAATCCCTGAGCCTCACCGTCGCCCCAAGTTCTGATACCAAGTTCTGTTCCTTTAAGCTTTTAATCCGTTTCTCCTTTCCCTCCTCTACCCCCCAAACCTTTAGTTCAAGGCTTCGCAAGTTCTTCCTGGTGTTAAAGCTCCAGTATTAACCCGCTTTGTGACCCCGTGCAAGTTACTAAATCTCTCTAATCCTCAGTCTTCCTCCTAGTGAATGGGGCATGATAATAAAACCTTTCTCACAGGCTAGTGTGCGTATTGAGACAGTGCATGTAAAGTCCATACCTCAGTGCCTGGAAAATAGCATGAAATGATAGGAGAAGAAAAACTTTTCTTCCTCTACTCTCTTAGGTTCAGTTACTGGTGGCTGGCAAATTAAACTGATGAAAGACATATTAACAAGAGGGGAAAAATATTTACTTCCATACATATTTATGTCTTAGAGCCTTTCCTGTGTCTGCTATTCCTCAATTGCCTCAAAATAAGTGCTCAGAATGATCCTTATGCCAAAATGACATATTTTGGGGGTAGAATATTTTAGTCCCCTTCAAACTCAATAAATATTAGCTTTGCCATGTTTTTATCTTGTCTTTTTATGATCTGCCTCCCTTATTATCCATCTCTTAAACTCTGGCTCAAGTTATCTTTCCAACAATACATCTATAATCATTTCAGTCTGCTGCTTTAAAATTTACCAATGATTTTTAACTGCCTCTAAGATCAAACCCAAACTGTTTGGTCTGATGTTAGCCTTGTGACCATTTGTCTATTGGTAGATTCACTTAATTCAAAACAAATAAGTAAGCCCCTTTAGGAACTATCCCAGGCACACAACAACAATAATGACAACAGTAAACTTGGTAATTCAAAAGCTAGTGTTCAAGGAGAAGTTCTGGACTCGAAATTGAGGTTTGGACGCATTATCATGTGAACTCAGCTTCGAGTTCTGAAATGACTACTATATTGCCATTTCTACTAGAACATTCCGGAGTATCAGCATGTGGGTGATCTGTGGGGATGGCTGAGATTACTGATGGAGAACATGTAGCATAAGACCAAAAAAAAGGGGCTAGAGTAAAACCTTTGGAATCCCAACATTTAAGGAACAAAGACAGGGGAGTCCATGAAGGAAACTGATAAGGAACAATTTAGAGAAATTGAATGGGAACCAGATGAAGTTGCCACGAAAGCCAAGGAAAGAGGAAGCAAAGAAGAGAGTGACCAACCACATGGGTCAATAGATTCTGTAAGTAGAAAGCCATCTGTGAAGTGTGCCATGGCAGGGGTGGAAACAACTGCACTAACCTGAAAAAGAATGGTAAGTGAGAAAATGAAAGCAGGGATTATAGGTTATTTTTCTAGGTGCTTCTCAGTGAATTGAAATACATAGATATCCTACCCCTACCCCTGCATCTCCAAAAGTCACAGCCAAAAAATTTAGTTTTCTTTAAAGGAATGTCTTTATTTGATAGTAGCTTTTGACATTGGCTGCTCATTAGAATCACTTCAAGATGCTTGAAGAAATAGACACCCTAGCCAAATGCCAGAAATTCTGATCTAATGAATTTTTAAGTCTACGCGGCATCTTTACATTTTTAAAAAACTTCAAAAGTGATTCAAATATGCAATCGACTTAGGATTTTTGCCATAGGCTGCAGGGAAGGACTCTACCACCAAGCCTCCTGGCCATCTCACCAAGGAAACATGGGGATTTCTGTTGCATGTATAGAGGAGGAAAAAGATCTTTCCTTCAACCCTTCTAAGTTCTCAGCTGGGGCTCGTGTAACAAAGAAAGATTGGCAAGAGAAAAACAAAGAGATGCTTATTAACATGTATATCTCATATATGTGTGGGAGAAATTCTAGGAATGAGCAAAGATGTGGCTTGGAACTGTGGCTTATGCAACATCTTCAATAAAGAGCAGTAAGTTTGTGGGGAAATGGTAAGACAAAGGAAAGTGGTTGTAGGCTTCCAATGGCAGCACATGTGGGCTGGCAAATGTATGAAAAACTAATGGTAGATAAGGACTAGTTAGTAGGGTTTATTACATAGATTCCTCTGGTGTCAATTTCAAGCAGATAAGCTGTCACTGGTGATTAACTTTTGTCCTTCCTGGTAGAGAGGAGAGAAAAGACAACTTTGAAAATTTATGTCCTGTTTTTAGGCAAATAAGGGGAGAAAAGCTCTTATATCTGCTTTTTCTGGATTGCCTTCAGCTCAAAATAATCCTTATGTCCAAGTTTTGGCATGTTTTGAAGTGATTATTCTGGTTTCCTTCACATGAGAGGAATTTTCAGTCACAATAATTAATGTGTTTTGTGTACCTCTGTTGCACTATGCCCAGGGATTGATGTATATCATTTCTGTGTATCCTTATAGTCAATCTGTAAGGTATGTATTGTAAGCATCCCCTCTATCCCAACTATGGAAACTGAGGCCTGGGAAGATTCATGCTTTAGCTGAATTTGTCCAGCTAAACTTTGAGCCAGGATTCACAAGAAACCAAGCTGCAGACTCCAGCTGACTGTGTGCCTAACTCGGCTGTCTCCCACCTTTAAATTATCAATCCCACCGCAAAAGCATTATGGCTGACAATACAGAATAACCAAATAATCAAGCCCTATGGCTACTCAAACAAAAGAAAATGCCTTACATAAAGATTTAAGACTAAATAACAACACAAAACTAACTACATTGTCATTTCTACTAGAATATTCAGGAGTATCCTGTTGAAAATTTCCAAAATTATTCTTGGCTAACATCATTTACTTGGCTAACTATATACTCCTGAAATTTAATTAGCAATCCAGCATAATCCAGACAGACCACTAGACAGAAAATTAATTTTGCTTAAACTAACCCTGAACTTGAATGACACTTCTGTCCTACCTTCTTAAGTGACCCCAAACTGAATGGACACAATGACATAAACCTAAATAATGATTTACTAGAGCAATTACCAACAGTTTGACATTTTCTCATAAATTAGCTGCATAATAAAGCATCCTAAATTTACACATAACTGAAAGTTTGTAAATTATTGAAGACAGGTGAGCAGAAGAGTATCACCAGCTGCCCTGAATTGTAACTTATTGTAACCAAAATTCACGTCCTTGGGCATGCACTTGGGAGTGTGCATACATATAAATAGTGCCTGTCCTCAAGGAGTAGACACAAATATGTTAGCATGTACGTGCATATATTAGTTCATTTTCACTTTGCTTGTGCATTTTCACTTTGCTATAAAGATATACTCAAAACTGGTCAATTTATAGAGAAAAAAAGGTTTGACCCACAGTTCCACATGGCTGGGAAGGCCTCAGGAAACTTACAATCATGGTGGAAGGCAAAGAGGAAGCAAGGACCTTAAGTACAAACAGGGGAAATTCCAGACTCTTATAAAACCATCAGATCTCATGAGAACTCACTCACTATCTCCAGAACAGCATGAGGGAAACCCACCCCCGTGATCCAATCGCCTCCCTCCCTCCACAAGTGGGGATTACAATTCAAGATGCGATTTGGGTGGGGACACAGAGCCAAACCATATCAGTGCATGTATGCAACAAATGCTTACATGCTCCTTAACTTTGAAGAGCTTAGATCAATCACCACATCTGCAGTTGCACTGATAGCCATGGCATTATAGGAAGGGAATAAACAATGGATACTTTTTTAATTTGTAAGTGACAGGATGAAGAATATTGTGGATTTTCCCCACCAGACTGTAACAATATTAAGGTAAATCAAATTTTGCACCTCATTTATTTAACAACGTTGTTTTTCAGTTGCTATAGGGTGTTTTTTTTAGCCTCTCAGAATACAAGGCTGCACAAATTTCCTGGTACTTATTTTTGAAAAGAGAAAAAAAAAATGTTAGCTCTTGAACACTTAATTATAATTGGCTACGCTTCTTTTCTTTTATTAAGTGATAATTTATGAAAGACTACTTCAAGATCGTCTAAAACACTGCCTTTGGAAAGACTGAAGCAAGGCAATATGTAATCACAATGTAATGTAATCAGAATACTTAATTAACATGTCATCATCAAAGAAGAAAATAACCTCCTAGCATTTGCACCCAAAAGTCAACAACAGGACCCTATTTAAAAGGCTATATATGCTTTTAAAATATTTTTAATGGAGAAGACATGTCCATTTATAATGTTTGCTCAATTATTCTTACATTTCAAATAGAAAATAAAACCTGGCCTAGAACTTCGTACTAAAGGGCTACTGCCTCTGGTCTTCAAAATCAATTCACACACCCCTCCTCTACCTCCCCAGCTTCCAACAGCTTCTCATTACTCACCAGCTCAATACTTCTCCATTCACATCCTCCTCCATCTACTCCATACATTTCTTCTTTCAACTGAGTCTTCGACTCCTATTTAGGGCTGTCCTCCAAAATCAAGGCTTTGTTATTTTTAATTTCTGATTAATTTTTTCCCTTTTAAGGATCCATAAGAACATACAGAAATACAATCACAGAAAATGACTGGGGAAATGGGGAGAACATTATTTTATACACAAAATCAACGGCAAAACCCAGGTTAAAAGATTAATTTGAAAATTAGCCTGGCGTGATACCGCATGCCTGTAGTCCAAGCTATTCAGAAGGCTGAGGCACAAGAATCGCTTGAACCTCAGAGGCAGAGGTTGCAATGAACTGAGATCACACCACTGCACTTCAACCTGGGTGTCAGAGTGAGCTCCTGTCTCAAGAAGAAGAAAAAAGAGATGAATTTGATTAAGAATCATGAAGATAATATTAAGAATTCTAATAGAAAACATAGCTCAGAATTAAGTGTCTTTTATACATACTCCTATTCATGGACATGAAGTGCTTTAAATTTTATTACTGTTTTTAAAGACTGCAATATACTTTTTGTGTATATCTCCTTGAATACATGTGTGAGTTTCATTAAAGCAGGTATCTAGCAGAACTGCTAGGTGGTAGGGTTCACAAACATCCCAATCAACTGCATACTACTAAATGGCTTTCTTAAGTGGTTATAGCAACATTCCCATCAGCAGATAATAAGAGTGGTTTTTCCTTTCTGCCTGACAACTCAGTATCGTCTGGCATTTTAATTTTCACCAAATTGGTAAGAAAAAGTGATACTTTGTTCTTCAGCTTTATTTCTCTGATTATTAATAAAGTTAAATTTCCTTTTACATGTGTTGACCAATTTGATTTTCTCTTCTCAAAGTTGCCCAGTTTTATTTGTCTAGTTTTCTAGAAGGTTCTTTGTATCTTTCTTATAGATTTCTAGAATTTTTTTATATCTTCCTTATATTAAAGATACGAATCCTATGCCAGTTAAATATGTTAATTTTTTTCTTTCAATTTTCACATTATTTTAACTGCATATGGCACTTATTAGCGTATATATTAGAAGTTTAATTTCCATATGGTCAAATTTATGTATCTTATCTATATCATAAATCTTCTTTAGAGTTGTGCTTTTTGTATCTTGCTTAAGACATCTTTTTCTATTTCCAGATAAATCTATCTTCTGTATTTTAATCCAATACTTTCAAAATTTTGGTTTTTAACTTAAGACATTTCATCCCACAGAATTGATTTGTACATGGTGTGAGGAAGGGACCTAATGATATTTTTCCCATAATGAAAGCCATTTATTTTTTAATGTGGATTCAACAGTCCCTCTTCTGCCCTCTGTTCTGCAATCTCTCATATAAGTTTTCACATATGATGAATCTGCTTCTAGACGTTATATTCTGTACTATTCAGCAATTTATTTGTGTCCCAAACCCACATAGTTTTATATTATATATGAGTTTTTTATATATAAAGCTTTATATCAAGTCTTGGTACCTGATCCAACAGTTATCCCTTCTTTGCTTTTGTCTATTTCTCCTGTTTAATTTTGTTTTCGGAATTGTCACAGATATTTTTGGACTTTTACTTTTTCATACTAATTTTTTAATCTGTTCATGAAATTTCAAAAACATAGTGGTGGGATTTTAATTGCAATTGTGTTGAATCTAAAGATTGATTTGGGGAAAATTGGTTTTTATGGTTGTTAGTCTTCCCATTCATAAAAATGGTTTATCTCTTGATTACTTTAATTCTACCTCAATGTTCTTCAACAAAATTTTCCATAAGAGTCTAGCACATCTTTTTGTTTTGTTTTGATATTTTAGAGACAGGGTCTCACTATGTTGCCTAGGCCTGTGTCCAACTCTTGGCCTCAAGCAATCCTTCTACCTCAGCCTTTCAAAGGCATTGGCATTATGGGGCTGAGTCGCCATGCCTGGCCTCATCTTTTAATTTTGTTCCTGGTTACCTCAGAAATTTTATTGTCATTGTAAATGGGAAATACTAATTGAATATATTTTAGAAATAGAAAATCTATTAATTTGTCTACATTATTATTTTATGTAGTAACTTTCCTAAAATTTTGTAGTAGGTATAATATTTTATCAGTTGATTCTCTTGGATCATATATTTAGATAATCATCTACAGTCTATCTTTTTCTTTACAATTCTATACATTGAGGTTTTATTTCTTGTCTCATCTTGTTGGTTAGGTTCATGAGAACAAGGCTAAATGATTACAGTGAACATCCACGCCTTATGCAGTGCTTTAATGGGAATGTTTTTAAATTTTATCATCAAGTATAAGATTTAATATATCTTTTTGTTAGATGATTTTCTTTCATTTAAGGGCTTGACTCTAATCCTACTTTATTAAGAATTTTTATCATAAATAAGTATTGTTTTATAGAATGATTTTTCTCCATCTATTGAGATGAACATATGGATTTTGATCTGAATTTACTAATGTAGTACATAATATTAGAGAGTTTTCTTTTTTGTTTATTTATTTTTTAAAAAAATTTTAACTTCCACAGTATGTGCACAGGACGTGCAGGTTTATTACATAGGTAAACAAGTGCCATGGTGGTTTGGTATACCTGTCAATCCATCACCTAGGTATTAAGCCCAGCATGCATTAGCTATTTTTCTGAATGCTGTCCTCACCCCCCTGCACTCCCACAACAGGCCCCAGTGTGTGTTGTTCCCCTCCCTGTATCCATGACTTCTCATTGTTCAGCTCCCACTTATAAGTGAGAACATGCGGTGTTTGGTTTTCTGTTCCTGTGTTAGTTTGCTGAGGATAATGGCTTCCATCTCCATCCGTGTCCCTACAAAGGACATGACCTTGCTCCTTTTTATGGCTGCAAAAATCCTTGCATTCCTCAAATAAACACTAGTTGGCCCTAACAGATTTTGCTACGTACCCTTATGTTCAGTTTGTTCATATCTTAGTTAGGAATTTTACACCGTTTCAAAATGAAATTGTCTATGATTTCCTTTTCTTGTCTTTTCCTTATCTAGTTTGATTATGAAGATTATACTAACATGGAATTACTTTTATGAGAGAGACCTCTTCTAAAGTTTCCATAAACCTCTTGAAAAACTACCGGGCCTGGGCCGGGCGCGGTGGCTCAAGCCTGTAATCCCAGCACTTTGGGAGGCCGAGATGGGCGGATCACGAGGTCAGGAGATCGAGACCATCCTGGCTAACACGGTGAAACCCCATCTCTACTAAAAATACAAAAACGAGCCGGGCGAGGTGGCGGGCGCCTGTAGTCCCAGCTACTCAGGAGGCTGAGGCAGGAGAATGGCGTAAACCCGGGAGGCGGAGCTTGCAGTGAGCTGAGATCTGGCCACTGCACTCCAGTCCGGGCGACAGAGCGAGACTCCGCCTAAAAAAAAAAAAAAAAGAAAAGAAAAACTACCGGGCCTGTCGTCTGATCACTGAATTAGAAAAGAACAGAGTAGACTTGATTATCAATGCATGTCTTTATTCATTACTGTTCTACTCGCATCTTCTATTTCTCCTTGAATACATTGCACTAATCCCTATTTTTCTGGAAAACAACATATTTTATCTAGTGCTCTAAATGTTATAGAGTTGTTGATAGTATACTCTGATGCTTTAAAAATATCTATGTTTTTGAGTTAGTTTTTTTTATCTTTATTATTTTGTCTTATCTTTCATTATTTCATGCTCTTATTTAATGACCATCTTCCTCTTATAACTCTATTTTAAACATGTTTATCTTAAAGTCTCTTTCACATCTATTATTTCTTTTTCTAGAATTTTTTATTGTGGAAAATATTAGAGAGGATAATATTATGTATCCCTATGTGCCTGTCCCAGATTCAAAAGTAATAAATTCTGTTCCAATCTGTATTCATTTATCTCTATCTACTTCCTCTTACCCTTTGATTATTTTGAAGTAAATCTCAGACATTGTGTCATTGCATCTATGCATATTTCCATACATATCTCTAAAAGATAAGGACTCTTTTTAAAATATAACCTCAGTAACATTGCCATCCCTGAAGATAATTTTTAAATTATTTAATGTTAGCAGATTCACTCAGTGTCCAGTTTTCTTTACTCTCTCAAAATTTTTTATGATTTTATTTTCCAGTTAAATTTTCATTAAATCAATACACTGAAACTACTTAATATCTCTTGTTTCTTTTAATCTAGAGATTTCCTCAAACTTTTGAATTGTGCTTTGTTGTTTGAAGAAACTAAGTAGGCTGTCCTACAAAGCATTTCATAGACTAGAATTTTCTAAGTGCATCTGGATATTATTTTAAATATGCTTTATACCCAATTTATGGTTAGATATAGAAGCCCAATCAAATGAAGGTTGAATATTTTATTTAGCAAAATACTTCAAAATATTATATGTAATTAAAAATCATAATGTCTGATTGAATTTCTGTTTGTGGTGTTAGCAGCCAATGATGATAAATTTCCTAGGTCTACTGAAGTTGGGATTAGGGTTAGGGTTAGGGTTAGGGGCTGCAAAGTGATCATTCTTAATTATTTCTTTCGAGATCATAAGCTTGACTACAGTACACCTAAAAAGAGAAATTCTCTTTGCCAATTATCTGCTTACTCCGGGTACAGTTCAAACAGAAAGATAACACAAAAATGTTAAAATATTTGATTTTTTCCATTTATTTATCAGTTTCCAAAATAAGTTGGTGCCCCAACAGCTTCCAAAAGTGACTAATGAAGTGCTTGTTTTTTAGTATCTTTATGAACTCATGCATTTAAGCTTATTTGATGTTATTATCTCTATTGGTCCTCAAATTATCCTGTATCTGGCCAGTGGTAACTTTTTCAATTTGATCTTCAGGCTCCTTGACATGTTACTTGGAGTCTTTGCCAGTTTCCTTGCTTTCTAATGTGACTAAATATTCCAGGCTCTTATAAACTTCCTGCTGCAATCTTAGACTCAGTCATTTCTCCATGGATTTGTGGTTTCTTTTACCAATAAATGGCATTTAGAAACCACAACGTGAGCCAAGGGACGTTCATTGCTCTTCAGCACTTGGTTGTTCTTATTTTTTCTGGATGTTTTCAGTGAACATAGAAAATAATCTTGGGGGGAAGGAGAGTATCAGGATAATAGCTAATGCATGTGGGGCTTAATGCCTAGGTGATGGGTTGATAGGTGCAGCAAATCACCATGGCACAAATTTACCGATGTAACAAACCTGCACATCCTGCACATGTATCCCAGAACTTAAAACTAAATTAAATTAAATTTTAAAAAATAAAATAGTATTTTAAATAAAATATAGCATTGTTTTTACTGATACTTCTCTTTTAAACCCATAATTATAGAATTTCTACTTAGCTTCATTGATCTCACTTCTGTATATTTTTTCCCCCATGCAGAAAACCTGAGTTCTCAATAACACTAACGTAAACATTCATTTTTCTTTATCCTTCAATACACACAACAGTTTTGACAAAAGTATTTCCACTAAAATTATATTTTACTTCTTTTTATTCTTATAGCATAGGCCTCAAAATGTAGGCAAATTACTTTTTAAAAAAATAACTTGCAATAATTCCTCTCTGTATAGTTATTGCTCTGTTATTCCTGATCATTTAGACAACACCCTATGTATTGTCTATGGACTGTCTTGCTTTGTACTGAACCTTGTATGTATTAAAATTTCTATATGTGAGGTCATCTCTATCTTAAGGGAAACTCAACAGTAGAGCTCTACGTTGCATGAAATATTTACCGGTGCTTCTGCCAAGCCCCTAATTAGGAACCATTTTTACATAAATTTGTGGCTCTACGTTACATCACCTTTCAGATAAGTTTAGGGTTACAATTCTCAAGGTAATTCTGTTTTCTCCCACAATAAAGGATGAACCATTGTCTCCCAGGCTTACAAGCAAAGATTTTTTTATTCCAATTAATAGAAAGGGCAGTGATTTCACAGCTTCTTCCAACAGGCTGGAAACCTGGTACCATGTCGTGGGTATGCCTGGGGCATGTTCTCTAACCTGTGGTTCTTAAGATGGAGTTCCATCCTGGAACCCCCACGCATCCCTACTGCTTTGTATACACTCTGCATTTGGGAACCTAGAGTTTTCCATTCTTGTCATAAACCTGGTTATGTATTCTTTGATATTTACAAATATTATAACTGGCATATCTATGTATTTTAAGTAGTAGTGGAGCTCCTTGTACCCATGAAGGTCACAGCCGTGACCAGAAGTCTCAAAAAGTAAACTTCCACAGATAGGTTCACACAGTTCGGAAAATCCAGGTAACATCTTGAAGCTTTCTTCATCCGGATATGTTGGTATTTGTAGACATCTGAATACTTGCCTCAATTTTTCACCTAGAAACTGGAGTTCATGTAGATGTATATCCGGTTTAATTTTTGGTCATTATTTCAAATGATTTTCAAACATTTAATGCATGTTCTGTAATATTTTTACCTTTAACATGATAGTTAAATTCTCGGTGACTCAATGAGAATGCTTTATTGCATTCTAGATAATGTGACTTCACCTAATACAAAAATACACCTTTTAAAGCCTACTAGAAGCTACAGGCCTGAAAGCTTTTTCTCTAGGTGTGCATCAAGCACTTCTTAGAGGCACTGTCTTGCTGGATCTTTATTTAGTAAATTGTTCTGAAGGAGACTTTGAGTCTCTTCAAGTGCCTTTTCATTTAAGTTACCAGATTCCTCAAATTTAACCCCATCCCATTTTTAAAGTTCAATTTTTTAAAAGAGAAAGAATTGTATTTTTTCAACATTGTCTTCTATGTCTTGTTTAAAGACATGTGTTATAACTTAACATGATTTAAAGAAGATATTTTAAAATTAAATTTATCACTTGGCAATTTGATTTGTAGGCTAAGGAGTGCTAAGTTTTACAAATGAAATACTTTTAAATAAATCATAATTAATTAACTATGCAAACATTTCCAATAAATTTGGATACATAGTTAGATGATTAATTACAGTTCAGAAAGGTTAGAAATTGTAATACTATTTTTTAGCTTGGTTAATATAATATTATAATTGGGGTTGCTTTGATCATTGTGAATGTCAGAGACAATAATTTTTCAAGCTTGGATGATTTTGAAATCATACGGTTATAGTATTAGCAGCTTAATATAAAATGTGGTGCTGTCCACAAAGTTAAAAGAAATTATTTTGTCATAATAAGCTATATTAATTTAATATTTGTGTATATGGTTCTATGTTTTTATTTGAAAATGAAAGCAGTGGTAGTTGATAAATGTCGTTTCTGAAAGAGAAAAAGGAATTCTTAGATATTTGAAATAATTCTATAGGAAAAAAACTTTAGCCTCCATAGATTTTATTATTTCACATAGCAGATTTTTTAAGCTTCCCTTAATTCATGCTTTCATTCTGTAAGCCTTCATATGGGGCTCAACAATGGGTTAGGGGCTACCACGTCCTGAGTTAACTTTCACACACTGATATGGTTTGGCTGTGTCTCCACCCAAATCTCATCTTGAATTGTAGCCCACATAATCCCCATCTGTCATGGGAGGGACCCAGTGGGAGGTAATTTAATCATGGGGGCGAGTTTTCTCATGTTGTTCTCGTGATAGTGAATAAGTCTCAAGATCTGATGGTTTTATAAAGGGCAGTTCCCCTGCATGCACTCTCTTGTCTGCCGCCATGTAAGACATGCCTTTGCTCCTCCTTCACCTTCCACCATGACTGTGAGGCCTCCCAGCCATGTGGAACTGTGAATCCATTAAATCTCTTATTGTTTACAAATTACCCAGTCTTGGGTATTTCTTCATAGCAGTATGAAAATGGACTAATCCAAATGCCCTTCCCTGATCTACTGCGAGGGCTTCCTACTTCCAGCTCCCAGGCTCACTCCCTTCAGTCTGTCCTCCACCCTGACATCCAGGCCACCCTCTGATACAGCAGTCTGGGGCCAGTATCCCTGTGTTTCATGCTCTTTCAGGGCTTATCATCCCCTACAGTGGAAGTCCCAAACAGTGGGGGTGTGGGAGGGGGCTCCATGAGCCATTTCCAGGAAATAGATGAGCTTCTTGGATTCATATTATGATTTTAGTCTCATTTTTGTTTTAATCTGAGGTTGTTTCCAAATTAAAGAGAGTTTCATGTAAAATTCTAGAAATCTGACTTTCCTTTAAAAATTGAAAAGATGTAATAAGGTTGGCCCACATTCCTTCCAGAGCCAAGCAGAGGCTGCCCCCTTTAGATGAAGTCACTACTCTGGTCAGTTCGGGGGCTTCAGGCACCTCTGGCCCTCTTGACTCATTAACAGAGACTGCCTGAAATCCGGATCTGTGGCCCATGAATGCAGGCTCAGATCCAAATTTATTATTTTTCCTAGAAGGCTGTGGTGGGTTGAATCATGACCCCCAAAAGATATGCCCACCGGGAACCTCAGAATGTGACTTTATTTGGAATAAGAGTTTTTGTAGCTATAATTAAGGGAAGTATCTTGAAGTAAGATCTTCCTGCATTAGGGCAGGACTCCAATATGACGGCAAGCGTCCTTATTAGGCACAGAAAAGGAAATTCAGAGATGAACAGAGAGAAGCAATCCATGTGAAGATGGAGCATGGAGGCAGAGACTGGTATGAGAAGGCAGCCCCAAGCCAATGAACACCGGGGGTTGCCAGCAGCCATCAGAAGCTACTAGACAGGAACAGAGGGGATTTTCACTCAGAGTCTCCCAAGGGAACTAGCCCTGCACCTACCTCAATTTTGGACTTCTGATCTCCAGAACTGTGAGAGAATAAAATCTGTTGTTTGCAGCTCCAACTTTGGGGACTTTGTGGTGGCAGCATGAGGAAGCAAATAGGACCCTGGGTGACCTGGCCCAGGCTACCATTCCCATATCCTCTTACCTACCCTGTCTTCACCACTGACCTCTGTTTCCACACTGGCAGTTCCCTCACACTCATCTGGTTTTGTGACTCTGTTCCTGCAACTGCTTCTTCCGCTGTCTGGAAGACTTTTCACATCTCTTTTTTCCTGGTGAAATTCCAAATTGTTAAGACTCCTATACTCCTTATCCCCAGACTGAGCACACTGCTGCCCTAGGGGCATTGCTATTCCTTGAGCTACCACACAGCTTTTTAGCACTTTCCACATGAGGCTGAGGAAGAAACCTTGCAAAGGAGGTCATATTTGATCCAATTCTTGAAGGGGGTTATGTTTATGAGGCATGAGATTGTTAATTTTATAATTTTATCTGTCAACTTTGCTAAGCTACGCTGCCCAGTTCTTTGGTCAACCCGCAGTCTGGATGCCGCCGTGAAGGTATTTTTAGATGTGATTGAAATTTGAGTCAGCCAATTTTGAGCAAAGTACATTACCCTCTGATATGGTTTGGCTGTGTCCCCAGCCAAATCTCAACTTGAATTGTATATCCCAGAATTTCTGCATGTTGTGGAAGGGACCTAGAGGGAGGTAATTGAATCATAAGGACCAGTCTTTTCCATGCTATTCTCATGATAGTGAATAGGTGTCACAATATCTGATGGATTTATCAGGGGTTTCTGCTTTTGCTTCTCTCTCATTTTCTCTTGCCACCACCATGTAAGAAGTGCCTTTTGCCTTCTGCCATGATTCTGAAGCCTCCCCAGACATGTGGAACTGTAAGTCCAATTAAATCTCTTTTTCTTCCCCATCTCAGGTATGTCTTCATCAGCAACATGAAAACAGACTAATACAATACATTGGTACCAATAAAGTGGGGCATTGCTGAAAAAATACCCCAAAATATGGAAGCGACTTTGGAACTGGGTAACAGGTGGAGGTTGGAACGGTTTGGAGGACTCAGAAGAAGACAGGAAAATGTGGGAAAGTTTGGAACTCCCTAGAGACTTGTTGAATGGCTTTGCCCAAAATGCTGATAATGATACAGACAATAAAATCCAGGCTGAGATGGTCTCAGATGGAGATGAGGAACTTGTTGGGAAATGGAGTAAAGGTGACTCTTGTTGTTTTAGCACAGAGATTTAGCAGCATTTTTCCCCTGCCCTAGAAATTTGTGGAACTTTGAACTTGAGAAAAATGATTTAGGGTAACTGGCAGAAGAAATTTCTAAGCAGCAAAACATTCAAGATGTGACTTGGGTGCTGTTAAAGGCTTTCAGTTTTATAAGGGAAGCAGAGCATAAAAGTTTGGAAAATCTGCAACCTGACTATGCAATAGAAAAGAAAAACCCATTTTCTGGGGTGAAATTCAAGCCAGCTGCAGAAATTTGCATAAGTAGCGAGAAGCCCACTGTTAATCGTCAAGACCATGGAGACAATGTCTCCAGGCCATGTCAGAGACCTTTCTGTCAGCCCTCCCATCACATGCTTGGAGGCCCAGGAGGAAAATGTGGTTTCATGGGCCAGGCCCAGGGTTCCTGTGCTGTGTGCAGCCTAGAGACTTGGTGCCCTGTGTCCCAGCCACCCCAGCCAAACTTACAACTTGGGCTGTGGCTTCAGAGGGTGAAAGCTCCAAGCTTTGGCAGCTTCCACATGGTGACAAGCCTGTGAATGCACAGAAGTCAAGAATTAAGGTCTGAGAGCCTCCGCTTAGATTTCAAAAGATGTGTGGAAACACCTGGATGCCCAGGCAAATTTTGCTGCAGGGGCAGGGCCCTCATGGAGAACCTCTGCTAGGGCAGTGTAGAAGGGAAATGTGGGTCTGGAGCCCCCACACAGAGTCCCTACTGGAGCACTGCCTAGTGGAACTGTGAGAAAAGGGCCACCGTCCTCCAGATCTCAGAATGGTAGATCCACCTGCAGCTTGCACCGTGCACCTGAAAATGCCACAGACACTCAATGCCAGTCCGTGAAAGCAGCAAGGAGGGAGGCGGCAAAACCACAGAGGCAGAGCTGCCCAAGACCACAGGAACCCACCTCTTGTATCAGCCTGACCTGGATGTGAGACCTGGAAGCAAAGGAGATCATTTTGGAGCTTTAAAATTTGACTCCCCCTCTGGATTTCAGATTTGCCTGGGCCCCGTAACCCCTTTGTTTTGGCCAATTTCTACCATTTGGAATAGCTGTATTTACCCAATACCTGTACCATCACTGTGTATCTAGGAAGTAACTAGCTTGCTTTTGATTTACAGGCTCATAGGTTGAAGGGACTTGCCTTGTCTCAGATGAGACTTTGGACTGTGGACTTTGGGGTTAATGTTGAAATGAGTTAAGAGTTTAGGGTACTGTTGAGAAGGTATGATTGGTTTTCAAATGCGAGGACATAAAATTTGGAGGGACTGGAGGTGGAATGACATGATTTGGCTGTGTGCCCACCCAAATCTCAACTTGAATTGTATCTCCCAGAATTTCCAAGTGTTGTGGGAGGGACCCAGGAGGAGGCAAATGAATCATAAGGGCCAGTCTTTCCCACGTTATTCTCATTATAATGAATAAGTCTCGTGAGATCTGATGGGTTTATCAGGGACTTCCACGTTTGCTTCTCTCTCATTTTCTCTTGCTGCCACCATGTAAGAAGTGCCTTTCACCTCCCACCATGATTCTGAGGCCTCCCCAGCCATGTGGAACTATAAATACAATTAAATCTCTTTTTCCTCCCTGTCTCAGGTATGACTATATCTGTAGCATGAAAACAGACTTATACAACCTCCATAATGTGAGTGATTATCACAATCAGGTGAAGGCCTTAAGAGCAAAGACTGAGGTCTCTCCAAGATTATGGATTCTCCTCAAGACTGCAATGAAGAAACCCTGTCCATGCTTGCATCCTGCTGCCCAGCGGAATTTAAATTCAAGATGTTGGTATCAACTCACCTGACTTTCCAGCCTGCTGGCCTGCCTGCAAATTTCAAACTTGCCAGCTTTCACACAGTCATGTGTGGCAATTATTTATGATAATCAAACAAATGTTTGTCTCTGTGTGTGTGTGTCCTATTAGTTCTGTTTCACTGGAGAACTCTAATACATGGCAGAAAAAAGAAGGAAGAGCATTTCAGAAAGAAGAGAAAGAAGGAACAAAACACAAAACACAGACCTCCTGGTTGGCTCTGGAGTAGCTGGCTTGTAGGATGTGCTGGGATATGGAAAAGCAAAGCTGGAGCGGGAACTCAGAACCAGTCTCTCATGGGAGTCATTTCAGACATATAAGCGGAGTTACAGCATGATTCATTCTGTGCTTTGGAATAAATACTCCAGTGGCAGAGTTGGAGTCAAAGTAAAATAACTGCAGGCAGATATGTCAATTAGGGGTAGTTGAAAAAAATGCAAGTGAAATGTAATAAGGGCCTATAGCAGGGCACCTGGAACGAATGGGAGGGGATCTGTTGAGATACAGGACAGAATCAAGCAATGTGGTATGGTGACTGGCTTGCTTCCCTGTAGATACTGAGCCTATGCCTCATGCATCTGGCACCCAAGGGCCTAGCATGCCTGGGACATGGCACTCAATGATGCTTGTTAAATGAAGGAATAAATGGAAGACTACACAGAAGGAGAAAGAGAAAGAATCAAAGATAATTTTGATGCTTCTACGTCAGAATGGCCATTTTTTTTCCTTTCTATAGCTTTTTAAAGTTTTACATCTCGTTGCCCATCCATAAATCTGGATAGTCTAGAAAGAATCTGGAACCACATGAGTTTAGCTGCCCAGAAAACTTATTCTCCCTTGACTTGATTTCCAATTTTGTAGTGCATCCAATGTCTTCCTTTTTTGTTTCCTCACTTCTCCCTTGTATCATTTTGAGCCAGGAACGTATGAGATATGATCAGTGAATGCCAGGGCAGTTTATCTCAGCAAAAGGAGATCAAGTTTAATGAGTGGGGAAAGAAATCAAGGTTGGTCAGAAAAATAAAATATTAAGTTTTCAAACTTAGGAAAAAACACCTACCTATACAGTGTGGAGAGGCAAAAAATAGAAAGACAGCAAGAGCACTGTTGAGTATTTTGCAATCACGTGATTGCAAGAACCAAGCCATAGTTTGAACAAATGGTTTTGCCAAAAGCCAGATTGTACATTGCACCACCTCAATCGCCTTGTCAAGAAATCTTCTCCCTTTTGACAATAATATAATATCATATAATATCAATAATATCAAGAAAAAGAGCCCTTGCAAATTATGTAAGTACTAATTATAGGCAGAGTAGTATAGTAGCTTATGGCAGAGCTAGCTCCATCTAGGGAAACATGCAGGAAGGTATCTGACAGAATGTCTTACCACTAATACAGTATGAGGTAAGAGGTAAAATTGAAGTTAAGTATAAAACCCTGAAGTGCCAAGTACCTATTGGTTTATTCACAACCAGTACCAATTATTCAAATGATGTGTAGCCATGATGCCTCACCTATTGGGTCCAATGGCCTTACCTCCTCAAAGAGAGTTTGAACTAAATAACGGAAGAGCTACAGTTAGGGACTGTAGCACCTGGAGCTTCAAATGACACAAATTGACTGGAAGGGTTGAGACCACACAAAGAGGAATGTAGAACTAGACATCAAAAGCAACTATATGATGATTTTCAATGTACGTACAGGACTTCATTGCTCTTGTTGAAGATCCATCTCCTAAAAAGCACTCTATAAACAGACAAAATAGAATGGGAGAATATATTTGCAAACTATGCATCTGACAAAGTTCTAATATTTGGCATGTATAAGAAACTTAAATTTACAAGCAAAAAACAATCCCATTAAAAATGGGCAAAGTACATGAACAGATACTTCTCAAAGGAAGATATACACATAGCCAACAAGCACATGAAAAAATGCTGAACATCACTAATCATTAGAGAAATACAAATTAAACCAGAGGTCTACCCATTCAGACCACAGGCCAGTACCCGTCCATAGCCTGTAAGGAAGCAGGACACGCAGCAGAAGGTGAGCGAGCATTACCACCTGAGCTCCACTTCCTATCAGCTGAGTGGCAGCAGTAGATCCTCATGAGAGCATGAACCCTACTGTGAACTGTGTGTGTGAGGGGTCTAGGTTGAATGTTCCTTATGAGAATCTAATGCCTGATGATCTGAAGTGGAACAGCTTCATCCCAAAACCATCCCCTACCTTCAGTCTGTGGAAAAACTGTCTTCCAAGATACCAGTTCCTGGTACCAAAAAGGTTAGGGACCACTAAATTAAACCACAATGAGATACCATCTCACACCAGTCCAAATGGCTATTATTAAAAAGTCAAAAAATAACAGACGCTGGCAATGTTGCAGAGAAAAGGGAATGTTTATATGCTGTTGGTGGAGATATAAATTAGTTCAGCCACTGTGGAAAGCAGTTTGAAGATTTCTCAAAGAACTTAAAACAAAGCTACTATTCAATCCAGCAATCCTATTACTGGGTATGTACCCAAAAGAAAATAAATTGTTCTACCAAAAAGACACATGCACTCATATGTTCATTGCTGTGCTATTCACAATAATAAAGACATGCAATCAACCGAAATGCCCATCAACAGTGGACTGGATAATGGTACATATACACCATGGATTACTACAAAGCCATAAAAAAGAATGAAATCATGCACCTTGCAGCAACATGGATGGCACTGGAGGCCATTACTCTAAGCAAATTAATGCAGGAACAGAAAACCAAATACCACATGTTCTCACTTATAAGTGAGAGCTGAATATTGAGTATACATGGACACAAAGAAGGGAACAATAGGCACCTGGGGCATACTTGAATGTGGAAGGTGGAAGAGGATGAGGATCAAGAAACTACCTATCAAGTACTAAGCTCATTATCTGAGTGACCAAATAATTTGTACAATAAACCCCTACGACATGCAATTTACCCATGTAACAAACCTGTACCTGTACCCCCAAAACTAAAATAAAAGTTGGGGAAAAAATAATCTTCTTCCAATAAATTTTTCTCAATATAGGTTTAAAAATTCCTTTTTGTGTTCAATTCTTCCATTCACTGAAAGAAAATAGTTAATATTGGGGGGGGGGCGGAGCAAGATGGCCGAATAGGAACAGCTCCAGTCTCCAACTCCCAGCGCGAGCGACACAGAAGACCGGTGATTTCTGCATTTTCAACTGAGGTACTGGGGTCATCTCTCTAGGGAGTGCCGGACAATCGGTGCTGGTCAGCTGCTGCAGCCTGACTAGCGTGAGCTGAAGCAGGGCGAGGCATCACCTCACCTGGAAGCGCAAGGGGGAAGGGAATCCCTTTTCCTAGCCAGGGGAACTGAGACACACAACACCTGGAAAATCGGGTAACTCCCACCCCAATACTGCGCTTTAAGAAAACAGGCACACCAGGAGAATATATCCCATACCTGGCCGGGAGGGTTCCACGCCCACGGAGCCTCCCTCACTGCTAACACAGCCGTCTGCGGCGATCTATACGCAAGGCAGCAGCGAGGCTGGGGAAGGGGCGCCCGCCATTGCTGAGGCTTAAGTAGGTAAACAAAGCTGCTGGGAAGCTCGAACTGGGTGGAGCTCACAGCAGCTCAAGGAAGCCTGCCTGTCTCTGTAGACTCTACCTCTGCGGACAGCGCACAGCTGCAGTCCATTAGGGGAAAGAGCGGGGCCGTTGCAGACGCGAATGACTCTGTCTGACAGCTTTGGGGAGAGCCGTGGATCTCCTAACGCGGAGGTTGAGATCTGAGAACGGACAGACTGCCTGCTCAGGTGGGTCCCTGACCCCTGAGTAGCCTAGCTGGGAGACATCCCCCACTAGGGGCAGTCTGACACCCCACACCTCACAGGGTGGAGTCACCCCTGAGAGGAAACTTCCAAAGAAAGAATCAGACAGGTACACTCGCTGTTCAGCAATATTCTATCTTCGGCAACCTCTGCTGCTGACCCCCAGGAAAACAGGGTCTGGAGTGGACCTCAAGCAATCTCCAAAGGACCAACAGACAGTCCTTCTGACTGTCAGACAGAAAACTATCAAACAGGAAGGACACCTATACCAAAACCCCATCAGTACGTCACCATCATCAAAGACCAGAGACAGATAAAACCACAAAGATGGGGAAGAAGCAGGGCAGAAAAGCTGGAAATTCAAAAAATAAGAGCGCATCTCCCCCTGCAAAGGAGCGCAGCCCATCGCCAGCAATGGATCAAAGCTGGTCAGAGAATGACTTTGATGAGATGAGAGAAGAAGGCTTCAGTCCATCAAACCTCTCAGAGCTAAAGGAGGAATTACGTACCCAGCGCAAAGAAACTAAAAATCTTGAAAAAAAAGTGGAAGAATTGACAGCTAGACTGATTAATGCAGAGAAGATCATAAACGAAATGACAGAAATGAAAACCATGACACGAGAAATACGTGACAAATGCACAAGCTTCAGTAACCGACTCGATCAACTGGAAGAAAGAGTATCAGCGATTGAGGATCAAATGAATGAAATGAAGCAAGAAGAGAAACCAAAAGAAAAAAGAAGAAAAAGAAATGAACAAAGCCTGCAAGAAGTATGGGATTATGTAAAAAGATCAAATCTACGTCTGATTGGGGTGCCTGAAAGTGAGGGGGAAAATGGAACCAACTTGGAAAACACTCTTCAGGATATCATCCAGGAGAACTTCCCCAACCTCGTAGGGCAGGCCAACATTCAAATTCAGGAAATACAGAGAACGCCACAAAGATACTCCTCCAGAAGAGCAACTCCAAGACACATAATTGCCAGATTCACCAAAGTTGAAATGAAGGAAAAAATCTTAAGGGCAGCCAGAGAGAAAGATCGGGTTACCCACAAAGGGAAGCCCATCAGACTAACAGCAGACCTCTCGTCAGAAACTCTACAAGCCAGAAGAGAGTGGGGGCCAATATTCAACGTTCTTAAAGAAAAGAATTTTCAACCCAGAATTTCATATCCAGCCAAACTAAGCTTCATCAGTGAAGGAGAAATAAAATCCTTTACAGATAAGCAAATGCTTAGAGATTTTGTCACCACCAGGCCTGCCTTACAAGAGACCCTGAAGGAAGCCCTAAACATGGAAAGGAACAACCGGTACCAGCCATTGCAAAAACATGCCAAAATGTAAAGACCATCGAGGCTAGGAAGAAATTGCATCAACTAACAAGCAAAATAACCAGTTAATATCATAATGACAGGATCAAGTTCACACATAACAATATTAACCTTAAATGTCAATGGACTAAATGCTCCAATTAAAAGACACAGACTGGCAAACTGGATAAAGAGTCAAGACCCATCAGTCTGCTGTATTCAGGAGACCCATCTCACATGCAGAGACATACATAGGCTCAAAATAAAGGGATGGAGGAAGATCTACCAAGCAAATGGAGAACAAAAAAAAGCAGGGGTTGCAATCCTAGTCTCTGATAAAACAGACTTTAAACCATCAAAGATCAAAAGAGACAAAGAAGGCCATTACATCATGGTAAAGGGATCAATTCAACAGGAAGAGCTAACTCTCCTAAATATATATGCACCCAATACAGGAGCACCCAGATTCATAAAGCAAGTCCTTAGAGACCTACAAAGAGACTTAGACTCCCATACAATAATAATGGGAGACTTCAACACTCCACTGTCAACATTAGACAGATCAACGAGACAGAAAGTTAACAAGGATATCCAGGAATTGAACTCATCTCTGCACCAAGCGGACCTAATAGACATCTATAGAACTCTCCACCCCAAATCAACAGAATATACATTCTTCTCAGCACCACATCGCACTTATTCCAAAATTGACCACATAATTGGAAGTAAAGCACTCCTCAGCAAATGTACAAGAACAGAAATTATAACAAACTGTCTCTCAGACCACAGTGCAATCAAACTAGAACTCAGGACTAAGAAACTCAATCAAAACCACTCAACTACATGGAAACTGAACAACCTGCTCCTGAATGACTACTGGGTACATAACGAAATGAAAGCAGATATAAAGATGTTCTTTGAAACCAATGAGAACAAAGATACAACATACCAGAATCTCTGGGACACATTGAAAGCAGTGTGTAGAGGGAAATTTATAGCACTAAATGCCCACAAGAGAAAGCAGGAAAGATCTAAAATTGACACTCTAACATCACAATTAAAAGAACTAGAGAGGCAAGAGCAAACACATTCAAAAGCTAGCAGAAGGCAAGAAATAACTAAGATCAGAGCAGAACTGAAGGAGATAGAGACACAAAAAGCCCTCCAAAAAATCAGTGAATCCAGGAGTTGGTTTTTTGAAAAGATCAACAAAATTGACAGACCGCTAGCAAGACTAATAAAGAAGAAAAGAGAGAGGAATCAAATACATGCAATAAAAAATGATAAAGGGGATATCACCACCGACCCCACAGAAATACAAACAACCATCAGAGAATACTATAAATGCCTCTACGCAAATCAACTAGAAAATCTAGAAGAAATGGATAATTCCTGGACACTTACACTCTCCCAAGACTAAACCAGGAAGAAGTTGAATCCCTGAATAGACCAATAACAGGCTCTGAAATTGAGGCAACAATTAATAGCCTACCCACCAAAAAAAGTCCAGGACCAGATGGATTCACAGCTGAATTCTACCAGAGGTACAAGGAGGAGCTGGTACCATTCCTTCTGAAACTATTTCAATCAATAGAAAAAGAGGGAATCCTCCCTAACTCTTTTTATGAGGCCAACATCATCCTGATACCAAAGCCTGGCAGAGACACAACAAAAAAAGAGAATTTTAGACCAATATCCCTGATGAACATCGATGCAAAAATTCTCAATAAAATACTGGCAAACCGGATTCAGCAGCACATCAAAAAGCTTATCCACCATGATCAAGTGGGCTTCATCCCTGGGATGCAAGGCTGGTTCAACATTCGCAAATCAATAAACGTAATCCAGCATAGAAACAGAACCAAAGACAAGAACCACATGATTGTCTCAATAGATGCAGAAAAGACTTTTGACAAAATTCAACAGCCCTTTATGCTAAAAACGCTCAATAAATTCGGTATTGATGGAACGTACCTCAAAATAATAAGAGCTATTTATGACAAACCCACAGCCAATATCATACTGAATGGGCAAAAACAGGAAAAATTCCCTTTGAAAACTGGCACAAGACAGGGATGCCCTCTCTCACCACTCCTATTCAACATCGTGTTGGAAGTTCTGGCTAGGGCAATCAGGCAAGAGAAAGAAATCAAGGGTATCCAGTTAGGAAAAGAAGAAGTCAAATTGTCCCTGTTTGCAGATGACATGATTGTATATTTAGAAAACCCCATTGTCTCAGCCCAAAATCTCCTTAAGCTGATAAGCAACTTCAGCAAAGTCTCAGGATACAAAATTAATGTGCAAAAATCACAAGCATTCTTATACACCAGTAACAGACAAGCAGAGAGCCAAATCAGGAATGAACTTCCATTCACAATTGCTTCAAAGAGAATCAAATACCTAGGAATCCAGCTTACAAGGGATGTCAAGGACCTCTTCAAGGAGAACTACAAACCACTGCTCAGTGAAATCAAAGAGGACACAAACAAATGGAAGAACATACCATGCTCATGGATAGGAAGAATCAATATCGTGAAAATGGCCATACTGCCCAAGGTTATTTATAGACTCAATGCCATCCCCATCAAGCTACCAATGACTTTCTTCACAGAATTGGAAAAAACGGCTTTAAAGTTCATATGGAACCAAAAAAGAGCCCGCATTGCCAAGACAATCCTAAGTCAAAAGGACAAAGCTGGAGGCGTCACGCTACCTGACTTCAAACTATACTACAAGGCTACGGTAACCAAAACAGCATGGTACTGGTACCACAACAGAGATATAGACCAATGGAACAGAACAGAGTCCTCAGAAATAATACCACACATCTACAGCCATCTGATCTTTGACAAACCTGACAAAAACAAGAAATGGGGAAAGGATTCCCTATTTAATAAATGGTGCTGGGAAAATGGCTAGCCATAAGTAGAAAGCTGAAACTGGATCCTTTCCTTACCCCTTATACGAAAATTAATTCAAGATGGATCAGAGACTTAAATGTTAGACCTAATACCATAAAAACCCTAGAAGAAAATCTAGGTAGTACCATTCAGGACATAGGCATGGGCAAGGACTTCATGTCTAAAACACCAAAAGCAACGGCAGCAAAAGCAAAAATTGACACATGGGATCTAATTAAACTAAAGAGCTTTTGCACAGCAAAAGAAACTACCATCAGAGTGAACAGGCAACCTACAGAATGGGAGAAAAGTTTTGCAACCTACTCATCTGACAAAGGGCTAATATCCAGAATCTACAAAGAACTCAAACAAATATACAAGAAAAAAACAAACAACCCCATCAAAAAGTGGGCAAAGGATATGAACAGACATTTCTCAAAAGAAGACATCCATACAGCCAACAGACACATGAAAAAATGCTCGTCATCACTCGCCATCAGAGAAATGCAAATCAAAACCACAATGAGATACCATCTAACACCAGTTAGAATGGCAATCATTAAGAAGTCAGGAAACAACAGTTGTTGGAGAGGATGTGGAGAAATAGGAACACTTTTACACTGTTGGTGGGATTGTAAACTAGTTCAACCATTATGGAAAACAGTATGGCGATTCCTCAAGGATCTAGAACTAGATGTACCATATGACCCAGCCCTCCCACTACTGGGTATATACCCAAAGGATTATAAATTACTCTACTACAAAGACACATGCACACGTATGTTTATTGCGGCACTATTCACAATAGCAAAGACTTGGAATCAACCCAAATGTCCATCTGTGACAGACTGGATTAAGAAAATGTGGCACATATACACCATGGAATACTATGCAGCCATAAAAAAGGATGAGTTTGCGTCCTTTGTAGGGACATGGATGCAGCTGGAATCCATCATTCTTAGCAAACTATCACAAGAAGAGAAACCAAACACCGCATGTTCTCACTCATAGGTGGGAACTGAACAATGAGATCACTTGGACTCGGGAAGGGGAACATCACACACTGGGGCCTATCATGGGGAGGGGGGAGGAGGGAGGGATTGCATTGGGGAGTTATACATGATATAAACGTCATGCACATGTACCCTAGAACTTAAAGTATAATAAAATAAAAAAAAATAAAATAGTTAATATTAAGTTGTACTAAAAGCAAGTTTCTATTTACTTTTAGGATTCGATTTTTCTATAGGCATGTGTGGCAGAAAGAAACTTCTTCCATTACCATCTTCTCAATGTGTGCTAACAAACTCTTTATTTTGTTAAACTCTTCCATTTTAAGAATAAAAACAATTAATGATGAGCCATTCATTAAAAATAAACATACATTTAAAAAATAAAAATAAAAACACTCTAATGTAGGTTCTGAGCAATTAATTTGCTTCCTCCTGTCGTCCAAAAGAATTGCTAAAAATAGGGCAATGGGAAAAATTAATTTCAGTTTTAAATTATCTACCAGTAATAAGGCATTTCTTCAGGACCACTGTCCTATTAAATTGTATTCTTCCATTGGGAAAATTCACACTTTAAGTATAAACTTTTAAACATTTGACATAAAACCTACTCTCTCTCAAGAGTTACATCATCAGTGAAGGCGGGCAGAGTAGCACCAGATGACTGATCCTCTCTTTTCTTGGAACTGTGACACAGCTTCATGGCCCCAGTCATTCTGAATAAGACTTTTTCTTTATTGGTTTAAGTTAATCAGCCAGGCCACAATAAAATGCCTCTAGCTCTGGATGCCAATCAAAACAGAAGCATTCATGCAGATAAAGGAAGTTGCCATCCGTAGTTGTCATCATATATCTGTGCATCTGTCTTAAAAGTAACATGGTTAAGCAGGAAGACCGCAGGACTGGGGCATCACACACAATGGGCTTGCAACTCAGCGTGGCCTTCACTAACTAGGCGATCTTAAGAGAGTGACTTAGCCTCTTTGCATCCCCCACACCTTTCTCATCTATAAAACAGGTTTTATTATACCATCCTAACTGCAAGAATTAGTATAATAACATGAAATGCCTGGCCCCTGGGTGGCCCTCTAGAAATAGCCATACTCCAGGCTTTTGGAGAGTGGTTACATTTTTCCAATTAGCACTTCCCAGGCAGCATTGTCTAGGACTCGGGCTCCCAGAGTGAGAGCTCAGGATATGCTTTTTGTTAATTCTTTCATCCCTGTCCACTGTAGACTGCGAAGTCATGAAAATAGAAGTGGAGCAAGTGATGAAATGAAATAGCCAGAGGATCTGAGCACCAGCTCTAGTCTCGTTTCTCCACTAACCAGCAGTGGGACCTAAGCCTAGTCCCTTATCTTCTTGGTCTCTATTTTCTCCTTTGTAACATGAGAACATAGCTCTACAGGATCCCTACCATCTCCTTCCGTTCTTGAGGGTCATGATTCTAGGGGAAATTTTCATTCAAAATATGGGACTCTGCAAACCATCTCTAAAAAATATTACTGAATCTTTTTGTGTGTATGTGTTCTGGGTCATTGTGTGACGGTTATAATGATGGCAGTGGACAGGTTTGCTTTATTCCATTTTGCCAGTTGCTTGTGAAGTGCTTATGGAAAATTCATAGAAATCTTGTTATAATACTAAACAAACATAATTCTTTTATGTACTTACATTCTTTCTTCTATTTTCCATGTTTTAAATTTCTGTATTGCATTGGTCCAACTTCCCAATGGCCTTTTGACAATAAAATGAATCTTTAAGACTGCAATAATGCAAACGTTGACAACTGAGTAGAATAATAAAAAATTGTGCATAAGATGACGAATGAACTGCAAGTCATATCGTCCTGGAAGAGAGATATCACCGAACCTGCTGAGTGACATTGGCATCCTTTGGAACAAATGTGCAGTGCTTTCTCCAGCTGCTATTTTCATATCTGATGGCATTATAAAAAAAAAAAAAACTAAACCTTTGTCGGATGTTCCTGTTCTTTTCTGAACTCTGATTAACTAGTCCCAAAGTTTGGCAAACTGACTTATAAGGTACTAGGAGGATAAAAAGTAAACTTTCCAGCTTGTCTAAATGGATCCTGAAAATGGAATATTTCAATAGCTGTTCATTTGCTTTCTTATTTGCTACCGGAAAATTCATGGCTGTTACAAGAAATATGTATTTGGAGGAGGCTTGTTTTATGTGATTTCACCTATCCCCTGTCTATTAAATCAAATGGATGTAATTCATCGTGTGAGTGCTGGGAGCCTTCCCCTGCAGCATGCAGTGATGTGGCGCTGAGGGAGGGGGTGAGCACGCAGCCTGAAAGAGCAACAGGAAAAGATGGTTGGAAGTGCGCTCCTCATCACAAATATGTGTCTTCAATATTTAGTTGTTGTGGCAGGAAAACGCCAACAAATACATGAACTGTAAACCATCTGGCTTGAAATATGTTCAAATATGACTGTTCATCTTGAAAAATGAAATCTATGGAATTCTGGCATCCACTTTGACTTTTGAGAGATGAACAGCTTGGATATGCAAAGAAGGGATTTCTAGACTAGCCTTCTTAAACTTTAAATTTTCCTGAACTCAGAAGTTAAATGATTCATTGCCTAGAAAGGAAAACTTCCCTTTCACTTTTACACTTTCATGAAAACCACTGACTCTTTGAAAATCCCTGGGACTATATCTGTGTCTTGTGTGTCAAAAAGCAGAGAAGTAAATGTGGTTCTGTATGGATTATTAAATGTTTATTAAGTTCTAATATGTGCTAGATGCAATATAAAACACTTAAAGAGCATGATAATCCTGGCTTTCACCAAATTTCAAAATTGGACATTTAAAACTTGCAGAACTGGAGTCTGAATTGTGCCACTTAATTTGGGGTAAGAAATGAGGAATTAGCCACCCTGTTCTCTCATGAACTGGGATCCTCAGGTAACCTACTATCAATGCCCTACCAGAAGTGGCTATCCCATCAATTTTGAGAAAGATTTTAGGTAACTTGTTAAATAGAGAGAAGAAATGCATTGCAAACGTACGTGAGTGATGACGAAGATGAGGGCAGGAGAATGGGAAGGGAACCAAACACAGAAATTCTGGGCTTAGAAGACCAGACCAAAAGCAACCGCAAGAAGGGGAAAGGAGGCAGGGATATGTTTCCCCTGCTGCTTGATGTTTTAGGAGCATGAACAAGACTCTGAGAGAACATAGAGATTCAAACTTACTTTCCTCCTTCTCTTCTTCACACTATTTTCTTTTATAAAAGTCACCTCAATCCACCTTGTCCAAAGGATTCTCCCTGGAGGCTCTTAGCTAGGTCTCTTCATGTGTCAGGAGCCCCCAGCTGTGCAATTTCTACCACTTGAGGATAGCCTCACCTTTAAATGATTCTTCAGCCATTGTACATGGACCTGTGGCCTCCCCAGCTGCATTGTAAGCTTCGAAATAGAGAAGCTAGACCTCTAATACCCACTGTGCCTAGGATTGTGTGATGCAGGCAGTGGACTCAGAGAGTGTTTGTTTGAGATTGGGAGAGTTGGATCAAGGAAAGAACCATGCCGTAGATATGGGGGAAAGCTTCAGTGGTTAATGCAAACTAAGTGTGTGACACAAGCCGCTTTTAAATGGTATGAAGAGAATACAGTGTTTTCTGAAATAAAAACCTAATATACTTAATTCAGCAAAGGTAAAATATGAGTTTAAATTAATTAAATTTTATTTAAAAATCAGATGTATGTTAATGTATGGACTTTTTTCTTTTGTTCTTCTTTTCCTTTAAAAATGAAATTTATCCAACATATAATTTATCTAATATAATTACATAATTGTCACAATAAACACTCCTCAAAATAACCGTGTAAGGATCTGGGATTATATGCATTTGCATTTTTTCTTTTGTTGCCATTAATGTTCACCTTAGTACTTAGATGTTTATAAATGCTTTAGGAAAAGGCAAAAACATATTTAATCCATAAGAGAGAATAATTTTGCAATGCTATTTTTATACGTTGTGAATTCTGCTACATCCACAGGGAAACTAGATCACAGTAGACAGCAACAAAATATACTAGGCGATCAATCTTGCTCTTGAAGATCAAAGTATTTCTTTGTTAGGTCAACTGATCAACTAAGGAACTAAAAATAACTAAAATATAATAGAGCAAAACCAGTCGAGGAATGTAGCAATGTAGCATCATTAGTACAGAGTTTGCACTCACATACACAAGCAATTAACCTGCTTTTTGAAATGTATTTATTCTGTTTCCCTCCTACTTTTTCCATTATAGGTCTGTTACTGGTGAGATTCACAAGGGGAAAAGCCCACATCATCTTCTGTGGTGAGCTGGAAGAGTCAATGAATATACCCGTTTAATTAGAAAGCCAGTAGCCACCACAGAAACAAGGCAAATTTCACTTCATTTGTTTTGAGAAAATTCTGAGAAATGAAGTGAGCACTACCTACTAGTGATGAAAACAATTAGGTGAAAATAGATCAAATTCTGAACATTTATATTATTTCCGTAGATTTTGTACAATTCCCTTCCTCTTTAAATACAACCCCATTAGCTTGGGAATCATTTCTTAGAAAGTGATTGAGAGTCTTGATTTCAGCTGTGATCTGTACAGATTCCTTCAACAAAGTAAAAACTGAAGTTGACCTCTGGGCATGATATGCCTCCCAGAATTTTCAACAGGTAAATTAACAAATAATGAGAGCAACCTAACACCTTGCTTATAAAAACTGAGTGCTTGTGTAAAGGAGCCCACAGGTGGACCTAAGTTGGACTTCTGTGTGTGATAGAAGACATGGTATCATGAGTCTTATGAAGTCTGATCCCAGTATTGCAAAACAATCACTGGTGTCATCAGGTTACTCTTAAAAGTATTAATAAAAATAGAAAAGTTGAAAAATGTATATTCATAAATTATACAAAATTGTTGGGCTTTGAATGAATTTGAATATGATTTGAAGTCCACATATGATTATTCAATATGAATGAACCGAGCATCATTGCAAATTTTATAAAAATAAAATCTATGAGAAAATTCCCAAGTTAAATCATGAGCTATACTTCCGTCATACAACTGTGAACCTTCTTTGTGTACTGTAAAGGAATAATAGCTACACTTTAACATAATATTCTTCCCACATTCAAAATGAAGAATAAAGAAATCACATTTTGAAATAAGGATGGAGCATGTAAAGATTAATTTTTAAAACTAAACTTTAAGTTTTATTTTTACTGTAATACTAGAAATGCTCTAAGCAATTAACAAAAAAGTGTGACCACACTTTTTTTTATTTGAGACGGAGTCTCACTCTGTCACCCAGGCTGGATTGCAGTAGTGTGATCTCGGCTCACTGCAACCTCCACCTCCCAGGTTCAAGCGATTCTCCTGCTTCAGCCTCCCAAGTAGCTGGGATTACAGGCATGTGCCACCAAGCCCAGCTAATTTTTTTTTTTTTTTTGTATTTTTAGTAGAGACGGGGTTTCTCTATGTTAGCCAGGATGGTCTCAATCTCCTGACCTCGTGATCTGCCCGCCTCGACCTCCCAAAGTGCTGGGATTACAGGCTTGAGCCACCGCGCCTGGTTTACCATACAGCAATGTAAGTCTCTCCTTTGTAACACTGGGTAAAGAACACAGAAGGCAAGAACATTTCAACTCTTCCTCACGCTCATTGAATCTAAAATAGAAGAGATAGTATAAAATTCTAGATGTATTCTCTCTGAATTAATTTTTATAACCCAACTGAATAAGACCTCTAAGATATGTAAATCCTAAACACTTCAGAAATAACAAATCATTTTATCATGGAAGATTATTGGCTTAAAGAAATGAATATAAAGACTTTGCATCTTTATATTGCTCACGGTTAAAGAAGCTACTAAAGATATCTTACTAACTGCACTCTAATCGCAGGTCAATGCTGCCAAAAATGCCTGTGCTTTCATATATTTCTACAGCGAAAAAATCCCTAAAAAATGATGTCTTTTCCAAGAAGTAAATTTACTATACTTTTTATGGGCCAATTCAAAAGAAGCTTCTTCTCCAAAAGAAGAATCGTCTTAAGTGTGAGTGTGAGTGTGTTTATGAGTGTGTGTACGTATTAGGCAGATTAGGAGTGAAAGGGGAATGGGAATGACTCTGCAAGGTAGGTGTTGTTAGTCCCATTAAACTAATGTGGAAAATAAGACTCAAAAGAGGTAACACATCAGAGCTGGGCGACAAGTGGAAAACTCACCTGTTTGTCAAAATACTTAACCGAGATCAATGAGGAGGCAGAAGGATCAAGGGGAGAACACAAGGCAGAGCCTTTTTTGTGGTTTTCACGGGAAGAAAGGGGCAAGTTTGTATAATCAGGGGAGCAGGTTTAGGATTGGATCATTTGAATAGATTCTGCAGGCCCTGGGCTACCCGTGTGATTGGTCCCTTGTTGTCCAGTACCTGGTTCTGAGGTGAATGAGGGCAGGGGAGAGGTTGACTCTAATGGAAGAGAGGGTTAGGGGTTTGGACTATGTTTGGTTTGCACATCAGAAACATGCTCCCAAACCAGTTGTTTGCTATCACTAGGAATGAGTTAACCCTGATTTGAGCAGTTTCTCCCCAAGACAGCAAGACCCTGAGATGTCAATGCACCACAAAAATGCAGAAAATAAAAAACATGACTAATACAATAGAATAACTTATCCATTTTTCTGTAATTCATTGGCATTATGTAGAAATAGTGTACTTAATCACACACAGCAACATTTATTTGTAATTAAATTCCTACAAGTTTAAAGTCCTATTTATAGCACTGCAATTTATATCTGTATATTCAGTATGCTTTGGTGCACAGGTCCATATATTAGTATTTCATAAAAGAGACAGTATAAGGTAATGGTTAGAAATGAAGATGTTAAAGTCAAAGAGAGCTGAATTCAAATCCCAACCACCCCTACTGCAAGTTACTTCATTTCAGCTTGTTTCCACATTTCTGTAATGGTGCACATAATAATATCTGCCTGATAGAGTCCATGTATGATTTAACTGACAATACTTGAAAAGTCCTTAACCTAATAGTACCTGGTTAAATAAAGATCAATGAATATTCACAATTCTTACTCTTACCAGGTTTTTAACAGGAGAGATTTAATTTTCCAAAATTGATTCTCCTCCTATTTTCATCTTGTCTAAAAAATTTAAAGGAAATATTTCGGCCAAAACTAGTCAGAAAATTGCTTCAATTGGAACAATTTTGCCTACCAGAGTAGAATTATGGTCATTATATTGAACAACTATGACTTACACAAAATCAGAGACAGACGAGGCTCCCATGCAGCCATTCCTGGAGTGACTGGAGTATGAAAGGATATTTGCACTTAACGCATGGGTGCACCAAGTGTGATTAATGACATGTATTACCTCAGTCCCACAAAAAAGTTCATTATTTATAGTAACACTTTTAGATTTATATGAGAGTTTTCTATCTGATGTTTTTTAGAATCTTTTTTCATCGTCTTCTGAAAGATGGTTTAATTCATACTCATTTAGCCCATACTCTTTGTCTTCTATAGAGAGCTTTTTTGAAAGAGGGGGAAAGGAATTAAAGAAGTAGAAAAGCTATGGCTGGTCGCAGTGGCTCATGCCTATAATCCCAACACTTTGGAAGGCCAAGGCAGGTGGATCACCTGAGGTCAGGAGTTCGAGACCAGCTTGGCCAACATGGCAAAATCCGTCACTACTAAAATTACAAAAACTAGCCGGGCGTGGTGGTGCATGCCTGTGATCCCAACTACCCAGGAGACTGAGGCAGGAGAATCCCTTAAACCAAGGGGCAGAGGTTGCAGTGAGCCAAGATGGCACCACTTCACTCCAGCCTGGGTGAAACAGCAAAACTCTGTTTCCAAAAAAAAAAAAGGAAAAATAACAAATAGAGAAAGTTCTTTGCTATATGCAGCCTTCAGCAGTTAGGTTATTTCTCAAATTTACATAAAGACTTATTATCATCTTGACTGCAATCATGTAGAAAATGAACGGGTATAAAGTACATGAGGACAATTTAATAAAACCAGTTTTCTTTTCTTATAAAATCTCTGACGAAAGGAATCATTAGACAGAGACTTGCCTTGTATTTACCCAGGTCATGAGGCATGGCAGCTTGGTGATGTGCTCTTGGCAAGAAGTCCTTAATTAGAAATTCCTCGAGAGCTGCTCCCTGTAGGTGTTTCCTATGACAAAAAAGACAAAATAATTTACTAGGGAAGCCCTCACGAAGGACTCAACATCCAGACACAGGTGAGGGAAAGGGAATTTGCTGACAGCCGAAGAGCAACAAGCATCATGATGGGATGCTGGGTTTTGAATGAGGGTCTTTCCATCATATTAGTAGTAAGTATCAATTTCGTTATTCAACTTTACATATATAGATTGAATAGTCTTTGGTTTTTAGGAAAACTTGTATAGGAACACTAAATAGCTTGAAGTATTACTCTGGTTAAAAGACTAAAACTTGTTAGAAAACATTCAGTAGATATATTTAATTTACCCTTATAGAATCATGCAAAGTTGTTTTCCGATTGAGCTCATTTTTAATTATTTTTAAGTCAAGTAGTTTGTTTTTGCATAATGTATGAGTGTTTCTCTAAATCAAATGAAGTCTCTGAATTAGACTATGAAATTGGAATTTTTTCTAGAGAACTCTCAGAGTTGTTTTTAAAGATTTCCTCCTTCTTGACATCATTGTCAAGCAACATTGATTAAGAAGCTTTTGTAGTTTCATTAAATCACTTAAAGTTGACTCGTATGTGTTTAAAATCTTTTTTATAAAGGTAATAATTTCTTACCATTATAATCCTATTAAAAACTAATCTATGAGAAATAAATATGTGGAGTGATTCTGATTAATATTGAGAAGCTCTTCATTCCACGTTAAAAGAACCCCAAGTGATTTTGAATAGAGAAAAAGCTTGAAGGTAGTATTGATTGGTTGTCTTTCCTTTCTACTCTAGCTCTCATGGCTGGGAGTAAATTTGTATCTGTTTATTGACACGTTCTACTGGTATGAAGAGGAGGAGTCTTTCCATTACACACGAGTTATTTTGGGTGTAAGTATGGTTTATGATTAAACATTACTTTTTCAGAAAACAAAATGCATTTTATTTGCCCTGGATCCTTGTTTTCCCTGAATCTCTTTTTTATGTCTTTACATGTGGACAGTCAACACTGGCTTGGGCACGAGCGTCCGCACTGTGCCTGAATTTTAACTGCATGCTAATTCTAATACCTATCAGTCGAAACCTTATTTCATTCATAAGAGGAACAAGTATTGTAAGTACTAAAATATTTGAAATAATCTCAGTTGTTATGACTTCCTCATATAAGTGCCATTGAAAACAAAAATGTACTTTATTATGAAATTCTCAGTAATTCTGTTTAAACTTGGGTTTCTTTGTTAGAGATAATAGAAAGGCTAAAACTGAAAAACAGTAATCAGTACATCTATCTGATTTGGCTTTGGCTGTTGCCATTGATTTCCTACATGACACTCAACTCATTGCTCAACAGTTTCCTGATGTATTTGCACCATGAAGATGGAAGCATTATAATAGCTGGAATCATCATTGTTTCTGATTAAAAGACGACAAATAAGCTTTTGAGACAAGTGTCACAAGGAAACATCTCTCAGGGTTCTCACCCACAAAAGCATAATCACAGAACATAGATTTTATTATGTAGATTTTAACCTCTACCAAACATAATGGGATATTTCCCAATTATATTGATTTCACTGTGTTAGGAACTTACCTGTGCTTCCTATCAAACAAAATAGCATACAGAAAATGAGTCCTTCAAAAACTTTTACCAGGGAAAATGCTGTATTATGCAGGCATCCCTCATTTCGTTGCACTTCCCTTTATTGCACTTCTCAGATACTATGGTTTTTACAAACTGAAGACTTCTGGCAACCCTGTGTGGAGCGAGTATACTAGCGCCATTTTTTCCAATAGCATGTGCTCGCTTTGTGTCCCTGTGTCAGCATTTTTTAGCAATAAAGTATTTTTTAATTAAAGCATGTACTTTTTTTAGACGTAATGCTATTGCACACTTAATAGACTACAGTGTGGTATAAATATAACTTTTATATATACTGGAAAATCAAAATTTTTGTGTGACTTGCTTTATTGCAATATTTGCTTTATTGCAATGGTCTGAAATTAAACCCACAATATCTCCAAGGTATGCCTGTATAATCATCATCATGATTTTATGAATATTTATATATAGATGCATATTTGCCTTTGTATATGTAGGAATAATTTGTAGACTACCTAAAACATGAATGAGGATGATGGCTATCACCTTAAATTTTTAAACAAAGAAGCTGAGTGAGGCATGTATTTTGGCAGGCTTATTCAAGAGTTTTGAATTATAACCAGAGAACTAATAAGTCAATCATTTTTGAGTTGAGAGTTCAGCAAAGCAACTAATAACCTTTTGATTTGCCTGTTTGACTAATGGCCATTAACTTTTGTGTCACATTTAGAGGCAAAGCCTGATTCCTACTCTCTTAACTGTCATGACAGTGTTTTCATTGTAATTTTTCCATAAATCAGGCATTTTTTTTTTTTTTTTTTTTTTGTTACTCTAGTGCTGCAGAGGACCATGGAGGAGGCAATTAGACAAAAACCTCAAATTTCACAAACTGGTCGCCTATGGGATAGCCGTTAATGCAAGTAAGTACTTATTAATTGCTTCATGGATTTTACAATATCTGATGCCTAACTTCATAGTTTTGTTTTAACTCTGACTTCCTCAAGTCTCACCCTCAGGTAAAAGAACTCTTTGCCATTTATCTGACCCTGTAAACCTTACACAAATGGGTTTTTACATTTTCAATTTATACTTACATAAGAGTTTTCCGGCCGGGCGCGGTGGCTCAAGCCTGTAATCCCAGCACTTTGGGAGGCCGAGGCGGGTGGATCACGAGGTCAGGAGATCGAGACCCTCCTGGCTAACACGGTGAAACCCCGTCTCTACTAAAAATACAAAAAACTAGCCGGGCGAGGTGGCGGGCGCCTGTAGTCCCAGCTACTAGGAGGCTGAGGCGGGAGAATGGCGGGAACCCGGGAGGCGGAGCTTGCAGTGAGCCGAGATCGCGCAGCTGCACTCCAGCCTGGGCGACACAGCGAGACTCCGTCTCAAAAAAAAAAAAAAAAAAAAAGAGTTTTCCCCTACCAAGACCTCAATTTGTCAAAGAAAAGTTGGTGAAACTTCATTTGTGAATAGTTAAGCTTGTTAATAATACAATAATAAATACTTGAAAAAGGAACACTTTGTTATTCAGCATAATTCACTTTGGAAATAAAATTGACCTCTGTTCAAAATCTCATTCACAGTCATAGGAAAATGACTGTCAAATAGTATCGTGGGCAATAAAAAAGAAAAGAAAGATCATGTGAGCAAAGTTCTGAATCGTATTGAGGTAATGGACATAAAAGGGTCTTGAAAACACATGAAGCTTTATCGGCATATAAAGTGTTATTGTTATTATTATATTTCTAATTCAAGAGGAAGGCACTAGAAATTAGCATCCAAGGCCAAGGTTAAACTCTGATGAGGAAGAAAGGAGGAGGAGCAGTCATCAACCAGCTTGTGGTTTTGCTGGAAAACAAAGACACTGAAATAAAAGGCTATCTGAGCGATAAAGAGTTATGATTCAGGACTGTTTCTCTCAAACTAATTTAACTATAATATGTTTTCCTCATTTGTTTTTATCCTCTCATGCATAAAAAAAAAAAAAACAGAGTAAAAGAAACACTCAAAACAAATGTGAATTTAATTAAGCAGCAAGACATGACAGACGGTGCCCGAGTGCCAATTAACACAACTTTGGGTGTGCAGTGAGACATGAGGGGAAGATGCTCCCATTGATTGTCTTCGGCACTGGATTAAACCAACCCGAGAACTGCTTTGTAAAAGGTTTTTGTGGTTTGTGAGGAAATAAGAGTAAAAAGACATCGTGTTCTAGAGAAAACCAGCTCAGGGATAAAGGGGAAAAAATAACGCTGGTTCATCTTTGTATTCCAAGGCCCACAATAGTGCTGAGTATGCGTAGGCACCAATAACCTTTCATGAATGAGCGAATGCATGAAGGAATAAAGACTCAGGGAAACAGATTTTGGCTCAGGAATGGAAGTCTTTTCGGGACCTTGAAAATTATCTAAAATTAGAATGAAGTTCCCCTAAGAGTACTGAATTCCCCATCATGGGTGGTGTCCAAACAGAGACCAGATTGCTCCTTGATAGGCTCATCAGAGAAGGAATTCAAGGAATCTCTAGGCTTCCTTTAAAATCTTAAATAGCTTGATTTCTGCATAACAGTAAAATGGCAAGAATATTATCATAGTACAATAGCTTTAAGACACAATTGAACTCTAAGAGAAAGTTTTAAAGATATTACAGAGAGAAGGGGGGTAAAAAACAGCCAGCATCAAAATACATCAGAAAAGAGGCCAGGCATGGTGGTTCACGCCTGTAATCCCAGCACTTCGGGAGGCTGAGGTAGGTGAATTGCTTGAGTTCAGAAGTTCAGGACCAGCCTGGGCAATATGGTGACAGCCCGTCTCTAGCAAAAATACAAAAAAATTAGATGGGCATGGTGGTGCATGCCTATGGTACCAGCTACTTGGGAGGCTTTGGTGGGAGGATGACTTGAGCCCAGGAGGTGAACATTGCAGGGAGCTAAAATTGTGCCACTGCACTCCAGCCTGGACAACACAGTGAGACCCCCATCTCAAAAAAAAAAAAAAACAGAAAAGAAAGCAAAGAATAAGAAAAATGTGTGTTATGAAATAGTTTTCTCCTTAAACTTTTGAGCATGTACATTTCTTTATATGTAATCGTGTATCAATAATACCAATGCATTAGAAACATATAATGAATATCCCCCATGTTAAAGATACCCTGATAGCAGCTATATCTTTCTGAAACTAGTGTGGTCATGGCTGTTTTAGGATGGAGTATAATTTAGTATAAGCAGCAGTTGACTGAAATCAGGTGACCAAATTATTTTATACCTCTCTACTGATTGGTAGTGTGATATCAGATAAGTTCCTCATGCTCTTTCTTCTGTGGAGTTAAAAGAATACTAATACAGGCTCGGCGTGGTTGGCTCACGCCTGTAATCCCAGCACTTTGGGAGGTTGGGGAGGGTGGATCACCCGAGGTCAGGAGTTCGAGACCAGCTTGACCAACACGGTGAAACACCGTCTGCACTAAAAATGCAAAAATTAGCAGGCACGGTGCTGCACACCTGTAATTCCAGCTACTTGGGAGGTTAATGCAGGAGAATCGCCGGAACCCAGGAGATGGAGGTTGCAGTGAGCCGAGATTGCATCATTATACTCCAGCCTAGGCAACAAGAGCAAAACTCTGCCTCAAAAAAAATAAATAAATACATACATACATTTCAATGAGATGTGCAGATTATTGTCGGGACCAGAGTTAGTTGGAAATTTGGAGAATACAGGGTTATTCACTTGCTGCTATTGCAAATAAGATCAAATCCAAAGCCCTTAGCCTGGCCAAGGGGTCCAGTGACCTCACGTGTGCCCCCTGCCTGTGCCCCCTGCCACAGTCTTATCTCCTGCCTCACCCCCCTGGCTTTTCCCCTTGGGTACACCCAGCTCCTGGAAGTGCCTAAGCATTCTGTGCCTTTGCTCCAGGGATCCCCTTTGCCTGAAATGCTCTGCCCTCCTCGTGGTGCTAAATGGGTGAGACATGGCCATGCCCAGGACTCATATCCTGACCCACCTCCTCGGAGGCAGCCATTTCAGCGAGGGGTCTGAGGTCATACTTTCTACCACAGAGTGAAATTTGTTCCCCAGAAGCTGATCACCTCCGGGGCTGAGCCTGTGCCTTACACATCTTGGCTGCCCTGGTCCCTGGCACACAAGAGGTCCTCAAAAATTTGGTGAAAACAGGATGAGTAGGAGTCGGCCAGCAGGCAAGAGAGGTTGAAGGAAACACTGGGAATGGTACAGTACACAGACGCATGAGTTGTTCAGGGAGTTATGAGCAGTCTGGGGAGGACTGAACAGAGTGTGCGGAGGGAAAAGATTTAAACGATGCCAGTCGTCCAAGATAATACATTCACATTCTGCTGCAACCGGAGAAAGCAGGGTACTCTTTCTCCCCCTTTCCCTCACACATCCCTGGAGAGAATCAAATGTTCTCTCCGGCCCCCTTCCTCCTGAACCCCATTGCTTTGCCAGGTACCCAGATGTCACCTGGGGTTCCCCCAGCAGGGTCAGAACTGCCACCCACCACAAAGTGCCCCTCATCCTACTCCTCCATGGCAACCAGCAGCACTGCAGTGTTTCCACTCCCTGCAAACGGAGGGAGGAGGCTAGGGAGAAAGCTCTCTGCTTCTCCCAAACCCTGACAAAGCAATTATTACATTTCACACGAACGGAGAAATGCGTCTGGCAACTGCGCTTTTAGGAGGAAAAAAATGCTAAGCCTTGGTTTCATGGAAACACCTCTGCTTTTCACATTGTGTTCTTCTGGTAGATTCACTTGGGAGCAGCTGAAAATGTCCCTGCGCTTGTTTTATTAGCATCGCCCATTATGCTGCATTTCAAATAGCCGGCTGGCTTAACAGAGGTGTGTAACCTTGGAAAAAGTGCGACCACATCGAAGTTTGCATGCCAACCTCTAATTTCTCATCCGTTCCCCTATAAGCTGAGCTGCAGGCTTTAATTGGTCAAATCATTAAAGGATGTAATTAGAGACTGGTGGAAGAAGGCGAGGGAGGAGGAGGGAAGAGGCAAAACAATGGTATCTGTAATCAAGGACATCACGGAAAATGCAGTGACAGGAACTCTTCTTTTGGCTTCCTGCCTTCCTGCTTGCCTGCCTATGATAAGAGCTGCTGGAGCGTTCTTGAACCACTAATAAATCATTTTCAGGGACCTATAACCCCACGGGTATAAAAATCATAGTTTCACAGCCTCTTCGTTCTTATTAATGCAGATCTTTCTGGAGTCCCTGGTCCACAGCAGACCTTGAAGACCCTTCCAATTGAAAAGTAGTACTTTGAGCTCGAGCTTCCATCAAGGGGTGTCTAAATAGTGACCCAGGCGGCTCTCCCTGGCAGAGTCGGCAGCTTGCTTCTGCCAGGTTCCAGGAGTGAACAATTAGCCAAGTGCAGCTCCTGATGAGTTGCTAAAATTAGTCTACAAACATCAATAAACATAACAACGGCAGGGTGAGAGGAGAGAGCACAGAATAAGGGTGCCCAGAAAATAAAGATTTGGAGACCCAGGCTTGAGAATAGCCCTAAAGGTGCAAACTCTTCAGTCCTGACCCCTCAAGGATTGCTCCTAACCAGTTCCGCCTGGGGCTCTGGGAGCTTCAGGGAAGCTCCATTCCCAGTCCTGCCTGACAGGATTTAATGTGATTTACAAATGCATGGCACACACAGGGTGCCAGAGTCAACGAATCCTCCTACAGAAATCAGACCACAGGTTTAAAAGTTTGCAGCCAAATTCTGGCTGCAGAAGCACAGCCAGAATCTGTCCCTGGGTCCTTGTTTCTAAAGGCTGCTTAATTAGGAGGTGACTAACTCCAAAATGACTGTTATCACTGACAGGCAGGCAGAAAGACAGCAAGGACGGACCACGCTTCCAAGATTCCCCTCAATTATGCTCACTTTGATCTCCTGAAAAATGAAATGAAAGAAGGGAGGTAAAAGAACTTTTTCACAACTGGCTCTAATAGTAGCCTTTATGATTTTTTTTTTGTTCACTCTTCAATGTAAAGCTCCTTATTGGAACTCAGAAATTCACACACCAATTAAATGCACATGTGTAGTGTTTCCAAAATTGCTGCTCTCTTAAAAGTACCCGGGAAGAACACAAAATTGTAGAAAGATCCAGTTATAGCACCTTTCAGCCTGGCACAATTGGGTGGGTTATGGAAAGTGTGTCTTGTGGTCCTCCAAGGGCACAGCAGTGCATACTGTAGAAAGGCCACAGAGGCCCAGGGAGAGCTCACCCCATAGCTAATGGCATTGGATTTACTGCAAGACTGAAGAGCCCCATTTAAGCCAGAATTGGCTTTGGAAACATGAAAACATGAACTTCGTGTTTGCATTACTTCCATATTGCTCTACAAATCCCTTTTAGATGACAAATATGTTCCCGGTAAACTTCAGAGAAAGACACAGGAGCCACACAGCTGGAAGGGAGCTTAGATAACCTTGTTTAGTACAATCTACCCATTTCACAGATGGGAAAAAAGGGCCTGAAAGAAGTTAAGTGACTGAGAAGTATCCTCTTCAGTATTCTTTCTGTTACATACTAATATCAAATCTAATAACATGAAATGATATTGATGACTAAGAGAGAGAGAAATCAAACCATGTCACTGTTTTATACCATCTCTGTAGCCTTTGTCTCTGTAACATAAACAGCGTGGCTACTTATATTTTTAAGAACCTAAAATGTAGAAGGGAAGGAATAGAAAATATAATGTCTAAAAACGAACAAAAATAGTATCTCCCCTGGTGTCTATCAAGTCACAACAATTCTGAATTTAGCGGTTGGTGTATCTTTAGTTCCAAGCCAAGATTGCTGTAAAATTAGGATCAGATCTAAGGGGAAAATAAAATGTTTAGACAAATAAAATCAACATAAGCAGTTTTCTCTCTGAGAATTCCTGAGATAAATAAAATATTCCACTTTGTATGTTCTACCTTGTGAAGGGAAAACAAAATGGAGGTAGTGGGAGCAAGGGAACATGTAAGACATGAACTTTAAAATGCGTGACAAATACTGGAGAGAATAGTTTTTACACATTCCCTCAGAACCTGCCTCTTGAAAACCATCTGGGGCTTCCTCGTACTCCTTCATTAGTTTCTTCAGCTCTGTTATGGGAGACCTGGCAATAAGAATAAATAAGTAGTTCAATATCTTTGTTGATTCAATCAACATACTTAAATTTCATTTAACAATGTCAAATTCCTATGTGGAAATCAATCTAACAGAAAACAAATTGCAATCAACAACTCATTACAGGGGAAAAGAATGGTATAAAATATAAGGCCAGGCGTGGAGGCTCACGCCTGTAATCCCAGCACTTTGGGAGGCCAAGGAGGGTAGATTGCCTGAGCTTAGGAGTTTGAGACCAGCCTGGGCAGCATGATGAAACCCCATCTCTACTAAAAATTAGCTGGGCATGGTGGTGTATGCCTGTAATCCCAGCTACTCGGAGGCTGAGGCAGGAGAATTGCTTGAACCCGGGCAGCGGAGTTTGCAGTTAACTGAGATCATGCCATTGCACTCCAGCCTGGGTGACAGAGTGATACTCTGTCTCAACAACAACACAAAAAAGTTATAAAATATTAAAAACTTATCTTGCCTTCTCTTTCTGACTATCACATATGGATTATGCAATGGTAAACATATCAGTTAACTTGGTCCGAAGCTCAGTCTCTAGCTCTGTAAACTGGGAACAGCTTCACACCCTGTCTGGAGTGCCCTAGTCTGTGGAGAGAGAACTAAAGAAAGCTAGGAGGAGAGGAGGAGTAAGGGTCAAGGGGCAGAATGTAAAAGGAGCATTCACACCAACCTACAGTGAGGACTCCAAATGTTGTTATCAGTCAGAAGCCTTAGAAACAGTTGGACTCTAGATTAAAGACACCAAGTAAACCATTCAGTTTTATCCAAGCCCGTAGAAAAAAGCTAGTTTTCAATTAAAAATCAGGTATGATAATTGCTCATTAGTCAAATGAAGCAATACAGCTTAATGGTCAAAAGATGGAGCACTGAGTCACGCAAACCACTAAACCACTTTCATCACTAATGAGCCACACATTCCTTAACTCTTTGGATACTGGTCTGTGAAATGAGAAGAAGGCTGATACCTGAGGAGGGTTAAATCAGATAATACGCCTATAGCATTTATAACAGTGTCTGTTGTATAGTAAACATTCAATGTGTTTGCTATGAAACGTACTACCTGCTTTTTAAAGACTTTGAGATAATTATCAGAAAACAGCATTTAGGAATACTGGACAATGTTTGTGTTCAGGACTCCTGCTAGATAAGCCTTTCCAGCTTTGTGGATGCTGAGGCTAAACAAGGCAGCCCCTTCATCGACATGGCCGTATATGTTGACAAAGCACCCTGGGAGGAAATAGAGTACCTCGTGGGTGCTAACCTCTCTGAAGCCACAAGGAGGCAGTAAACATCATGATGCAGAAACAGTGTCATGTGCTTTGCCTTCTTGCGTGAGCCTCAACCTGAAGTATGTTTGGCTTGATTTTCAACTTAAAGGCTAAAGAAAAAATGTGCAATATACACTTATATATATATTATTGTTATATATGATATATATATATATATCTCAACAGAGAAAGCACTACTCCAACAAGTTTGCATCTATAGATTGATTTTCTGACCCTTTCTTTACCCCTTCTACCTTTCTGTAATCTCATTGTCACTAAGCAAATAATTGTCAAATGCAAACTGGTACTGAGGTTTCAAGGATGAATAAAGTCCATCCTTGAGGAATCAAAGTTCATCAGGGGTGTAGGGATAAACAGATACTGCAACAGTAATATCTGAGAAATGCTATGGTCATACTATCATTTGTGCTGGTGAAATTGAAGAATGTGTGATAGAAGTCAACTTTTGAAGTAAGCTGTAAGGCATGAGCAGAACATTTTGCAAATCAGAAAAGGGAGTGATAGCAGAAACTCAGGTGACAAAGAAAAGAGGTTGCATAGAAGATAGCATTTCTAAATAAATCTGCTCCTAGGACCATAGGGACCAAAATGACACCAATATTCTCAGAAGTTCCTGCTGTTTCTTTTTCCCCATCACATTTTCTTCCATACCTCAACCCACAAGGTATAGCCATGGAGGATCCTGTAACGCATTCACAACTTGTATAGACTGTATGATAGTCATAGCCCGCACTACTCCTCACTGTGGGTGCAGAAGAAAAGAAGATATCAACTGGGAAATTATCTATACCCTGGGCAATGAAGCCTCATTTCACACATGAATCTGATCGCAATGGCAGTTATCAACTGGCCACCCAGCGGGAGTTTCATTTGCAGGAAAAGCATCAGTATGTCATTGCCTAGCTGTGACTGCTGGCTTCCCAACAGATTTGGAAAGAGCAGCAACAGACACAGAATCCTCAGGCCAGACGATGCTGTGTTCTTAAACCTGTTCTCTTCTTTTAGAATTTAGACACCACCAAGTCCCAGAATTAGAAAGCTCCATTTATTTCTTCAGAATATACAGAAGGTATGTTTAGTTCCATAAATACTGGCTTATTTCAATCCACCAGGAATAACACATGCAAATGTATGTGTGAATGTGTATGTGCAGGGGTATATATACATAGAGAGTAGTCCCTCCTTGTCTGCAGGGGATACATTCCAAGACCCACAGCAGATGCCTGAAACGGTGGATAGTACTGACCCCGACTGCCATCTATTGGAACATGTTCCTTTTCATATCTTCCACCCACTAATGTAATGCCTTTTTCATCATAAATAAGCACTTATCATGCATTGTGGCTGTAACTTTTGCAGTATGAGGTGTGACAGCGAAACTAGCACAAGTGTCTTTTTTCTTCACAAATTTCAGATAGAAGATCTGTTCTTACCATAGATCTTAGCAACTTCCGCATACAGTTTTTTGCCTTTCCTTATTAAGTAGAGAACTTTCACCTTTTCACTTAAAGGAAGCATTTGATGGCTTCTCTTTGGCATAGCCAAATTGCCAGCATTACTACTTTTGCGCTTTGGGGCCATTTTTAAGCAAAATAAGGATGACTCACACACAAACACTGGGATACCGTGAGAGTTGGTCTGATAACCAAAAGGGCTACTGGATATGCTGGACAAAGGGATGATTCACATCCCAGGTAGGACAGAGCGGGATGGCATGAGATTTCATCATGCTACTCAGAATGGCATGCAATGTAAAACACAAATTGCTCACTCCTGGAATTTTCCATTCAATATTTTCTGATTGTGGTTGACCTCGGGTAACTTCAACTGGGGAAAGTGAAACTTTAGACTGGGGGGATGACTGTATACTAAAATGTGTAAAGGAATAAACAGAAAACAAAAGAGAACAAAAACAATATATCTCCTGGTATCTATCATTTGTATCATATACATCCATATCAGCATGTATAATGTACAGTATTCTAGAATAATGCTTTCCGATTTCTTAAGAAGTTATATATAATTATTTCTTTTAGAATATATCATATATAATTATGCTGAGCTATCATAACATTGATTCCATTTCCATGATAACTATACACTTTATGATGAACTGAGATTTACTTTATTAATATAATTTAAATAAATGTGGAGATTTTTGTACAATATGTTTGGAAGTATTCAATCCGCTTCACTCAAAGCACTGTGAAAGATGTGTAAATAAATCACTTTTCCTTGGAGATTACAAAAACCAGAACAGAGAAACTTGAGCACAGAGACACGGTATTTTTTAGTAACTAGGGAGGAAGCCACAGGGTACATGTTTGGTGTCGTCTCGTCCTAGCCATCCATGTCGTGGCGCATTTCTTCAACCTGGAACGCTACCGCTGGAGCCAGTCCAAGGAGGCCCAGGGACTTCTGGCTGCACTTTCCAAGTTGGGCAGCACCCCTAATGAGAGCTACCTCAACCCTATCCGGACCCTCCCCATGGTGAGTTCCTGCCTGCTAACGAGCTTCTCCCCTGAAAAATCCATCCTTTTCCAATCCTCTAATCAAGAATGCTATATTGAAAAGCTTTTAATAAAAGGGCTGGACAGTGAAAATTTACATGTGAATTTGTTCTTAATTTCACATTTTCTAAAAAAAAAACTTTTTTAATCATTAATGTTGCTGGGAAGTTATGAGCAAGGAGAAAAAGATATGTCACCTAATTAATTTTTATATACACACACACACACACTAGAAATGCAGTAACCTGTTAATTCCTAATATTTTAAAATTGAACGTTTTAAAAGCAGTCCATGATTAGATATTTTTTCACTGATGTTACACTCATAAAGAATGTGAAGTGCCATCTAAACCTAGAAATTATAAATCGGATGTCTTCATTTTCAATCTGCAGATTGTTTTCCGGATCTCTTCTCCAAATGCCTCATACATTGGCACATACGTGAATAGCTGCTTTGCCAAATCAGATACTGGGCAAAGCAGCTAATTTCACAATGAGACCTGCATGGCCAGTGACATCATTAATGCTAATTACCTGTGTGCACAGAGTGTCAGCAGCTATGGGGAACAAAAAGGAAACCAAAAATGTAGGCGCAGCAATCCGTGTTCCAAGATTAAGACAGTCATCTCCCTTAATTCACCCCTACCTCTTTCTTTGTGGTTGATCTCAATTTTTTTCCCATGTACCACCATATTGGCATATGTGTGCAGCATGTTGACCAGACTAAAAAGATCTCTATTGCCCAAGAAAAGCCCTAAGGCAATAGACTTTAGCAATGAAAATCCCTCCATTCTTATCCAGGCCATCTCTTTAAGTGACCATTTCCCCCATCCAGCCTTATTTAAAGAACAAAAATTCAAAATCTGGTTTTGGGACACTTATTCCATGTCATGTCCCCTAAGGTGATTTTCAGTATCAGGCCATTGATCAGGTTTAGTTGAGCTACGTTTTCTTTTATTCTTTTTCTTATTTTATTTTTATTTTTATTTATTTATTTATTTATTTTTTGAGACAGAATCTCACTCTGTCGCCCAGGCTGGAGTGCAGTGGCACAGTCTCAGCTCACTGCAAGCTCCACCTCCCAGGTTCACGCCATTCTCCTGCCTCAACGTCCCGAGTAGCTGAGACTACAGGCGCCCGCTGCCACGCCCAACTAATTTTTATATTTTTAGTAGAGAGGTTTCACCGTGTTAGCCAGGATGGTCTCGATCTCCTGACCTCATGATCGCCCGCCTTAGCCTCCCAAAGTGCTGGAATTACAGGCGTGAGCCACCCTGCCCAGACTGAGCTACCTTTTCTTAGCTGACAGCTATTGGAAGCAAAAATTTCACACCTGCAAATCAGAACTGCAGCTGCTCTAAGCGAGTGGGAATGCCTTTATGTTAGTCCATTGAATCATAGCATTTGTCTGGGCACCTACTGAGGTTACTGTTTTTCCCCACTAAGATGCTGGAAAATCCATTGCTACACACACTCAAGAATAAATCTCAACATTTTGCATAGTCTATGTAATAAATAGTATTTATTAAAAATACTTTTCAAGTGATATGATTATATATTTTAATAGCAAAATAATTAAACTACTACCTATACAGCAATTTCAAAATTTTAGAAGCAATATACTGTGTAAGTACTAATTAAGCTCAGGAAACTCTGTAATTTAAGGTATTTGGAGGGAGATGAGTATCAATAACATAGAGTGTACATTATAGAATATTTTTAGAGATGCAGTGGGATTGTTTTGGAGGATACATTGCAACTCTAACCAGTCTATAAATGTGTTGCAAGAACAGAGACATGGTGATTTGCCTTAATAGGCAAGGAAGAATGATGTGAAATTAGCACATCATATGATGTAAATGGATTTCTAAAATGCCTGAATGTACTTGAAAAGAAAATATTTTAAATGTTTGAGATATATCCCCTTCAATTTTATTTCCACTCTTTGCTCTATGAAGAAAAAATAAACAATGAAGAAGTCCCTGTCCAAATTACCTCCAGATCTCAAAGCAGCCCAAATTAATGAGATTTTACTGACAAAAGATATAGTGAGTTTATTGAGCTCGTGGCCGTCTCAGCGATAGTAACACAATGTATGAATACTAATGACTTGGCAAGAATATGGGAAACTCACAATAAAAACAAACTGCTGTGTGATGCATATTCCAAAAGGCTATTTAACTGTCCCTTGCACTCACAGGTCAGAATTCTGGCCGTTTAGCGGTGTCCACCAGATAAGAAGAGCTGTACCTTTATTGATCACCTAGGATTTACCAAGCCTTATTCCAGGCCCCCTGAGATGGCGTGAAAGAAATGCAAGTCATGGTCTTTCCAATTAAGAAGCAAGAGCAAGGAATAACTACCAGGGGAACTGAGTGTGCAGCTGCTTTATTAGGAACGCCCCAAGGGACCTCTCAAAAAAAGTGTTTATTAATGTTAAAATGCATTTAGGCATGGTGATCCACATAGTTATTTTAAAGACTAAGAACTTAAAACTCAGATTTATTTTGCAATATTTTATTTTAAAATGCTCTTTTCATGCTACCCTCATTTCGATTCAACATAATCACTTTGTTTTTTTATTTTTTATTTTTTATTTTTTCCCATTTTGTCATTGTTGTTGTTGTTTTAAAGACAGGGTCTCACTCTGTCTCCCAGGCTGGAGTGCAGAGGCAGCATCATGGCTCATTGCAGCCTCGAACTCCTGGGATCAAATGATCGTCCCATCTCAGCCTACTGAGTAGCTGGGACTATAGGCTCAAGCCACCATGCTCAGCTTTTTTGGGGGGGGGTGGGGGGAGGGGTTTCCAGTATAATAACTTTGATGTGAAATGATTTATACAAATAAAAAAATGTGATTGATGAAATGGTATTTTATGAAATTTTAGCAAAGCAAGTAGCCACCGTAAGCTGGTGGGAAGGGGAAGGAAGAAGAAGCTCCTTCTTGAGTTGCGCCTGTATCCTCATTGAGGCTAACATGCTTCTGCATGAAACTCTGTGAATGGCTCCCTGCTTGAAATCTCAAGTACTGGTCCTAAAAGTGGAAAAAAAAAATGTGCCAGGATATTTATTGTCACGGTGTTCTTTTGTTGTTGTTGTTGTTGTTTTTAGAACACAACCACTGAATTGCTAAGGACAATAGCGGGCGTCACGGGCCTGGTGATCTCTCTGGCTTTAGTCTTGATCATGACCTCATCAACCGAGTTCATCAGACAGGCCTCCTATGAGTTATTCTGGTGCACACACCATGTTTTCATCGTCTTCTTTCTCAGCCTGGCCATCCATGGGATGGGGTAAGTCCACACTGTGCTCCTCTGTAAGGATTTTATCTCTGAGAGTCCCAAAATAATCTTAGAAAGTCCTTTAGATGAAGGATCCCGGCATGCAGTGACTAAAGGACTTGTACAATGTGTGAAAAGCACATTGACTGTGGCAAATGCTTTTTCAGTAACACTGAAAGTAAGCTAATAGATGGTGAAGTATTATATTCATTTTTCCTCATTGACTCTGTTAGTGAGTCTTGGCATGTTTATAAAATTCAGGAATTCTAATGAATGCAGAATGACAGTAGATCTATGTTTCATTCAGCACCTGTTCTGCAATCCAATTTATGTGGGATTACTCAGGATATATATTTTTGACACCAAGATTTCACTTCTGCTTAACCAAAACCATCAACTAGGAAACCTGGTGTTTGGGCAGGGACAATGTGTGGCATGGGCAGTCTGGTGCGGGGTCCAGATCCAGCTCTGAGACCAGTTATCAGAGTGAGCCCTTCAGGTCCTCTGGGCCTCAGTTTCCCCATTTGACCTCTAGGACTCCATTTTGCTCAGACATCCCGTAAAACACTGCTCTGGCATTCAATACCCACCTGATATGGTTCATCTCTTCATCAGGAAGCTAGCATAGCCCCTGATGTGTTCAAAATCCCTCAAATATAATGTTTTTCAATCCTTTAAATATTAATAAATGGCCCTGGACTAATGAATCAATTGCTGTCTGTGAACTAGCTTGTCCCTTTTAATTATTTCAAAAACTGATTGCCATTTTTTCCATGTTACAATTTTCAAAGCACATTCATATGCATGATCAACTCGACCACCACAACAGTCCTGTCACGTAGAGAAGGTGCTATTGTCCCCATTTCATAAAAAGGAAAAAGGTGTTCTCAGGGTTAAGTGATGCCCTCAAGGTCCCATGATGAATAAACAACAGAGTCAGATCTAGGACACCAGTCTTTAGATCATCAAACCTTTACTCTGATTTAGCAAGCCCTGGAAGAACAAGTCTTCCGTTTTATGAATTAAACCTTCCTCAACACCAGCAAGAATGCGACCAGCAATGTTGCTAACGCCCTTTTTGGCTTGCCAGCAGCAACTCCTCTGTTCCTGCACAGCACAATGCCCTCTTCCGCCCCTCATTCTCCCACCATTGCCACTGCTGAGTGCGGAGGGTCCTGTCCCCCCTCTCTGCACGGACCTGGAAGAGCAAGTGCATAGCTGCAGAGTGGCATGGCCTAGGAAGTCACACATGCCTTTGTGACTCTGGGTCCCATGTAGAGCCCATGGGCAATGCTTTGGGATTTGCCCCTCTGCAAGTCAACGACCCCTCCAGTCTCCCTCCTCACCCTTAATGCTCCTGTCTTCTCAGCCCCCTACTTCTGGAAGGGGGTCACAGTTCTGCTGCAGCCACTGCCTGTACCTGAGACATCTCCCATTGTCCCTCAGCTGGCGGACAGAAACACATTCTCCAAGGAAGAAGTGCCCCTGAGGGCGCATTTTACCCTAAAAGACTGCCTGTGCCTCTGCTGAGCCTTAGCAACCGGATCAGTCCACGTTCACACGTACTCTACTGCCTGGCTAGAGGATTTCCATTTTCTTTCAGCTAGAACTCTCTGGGACTGGCTCTTCTGAATGTGAAAATCTCGGCCGGGCGCGGTGGCTCAAGCCTGTAATCCCAGCACTTTGGGAGGCCGAGGCGGGCGGATCACGAGGTCAGGAGATCGAGACCATCCTGGCTAACACAGTGAAACCCCGTCTCTATTAAAAAATACAAAAAACTAGCCGGGCGAGATGGAGGGCGCCTGTAGTCCCAGCTACTCAGGAGGCTGAGGCAGGAGAATGGTGTAAACCCGGGAGGCGGAGCTTGCAGTGAGCTGAGATCCGGCCACTGGACTCCAGCCTGGGCGACAGAGCGAGACTCCGTCTCAAAAAAATAAAAGAAAGAAAGAAAAAGAAAATCTCACCATTTATTTTTGTACTTGGGGTGGGCAAGGTGGATAGTGTGTCATCCTAGTGTGTTCCAACTCAGAGATTGTCAGTCCCCCCTTCCTACTGCTGATTCCGCTCACGACGCCGGGGTTGTGACCGCTGCAGCATATTTATGAGGCTACCTAGAACCCAGGGGAGTCTAGAAGCCCTCTTCACAGACACTATGTGCTTGCCCCACTAAACATACATCCCCCACATCCACACCCTGGTGCACTGTAGAAGCACAAGAGAATTTCAATGGGCAGTGTTTCATTGGAGATATTTTTGATATCCAAATAACATATCATAAGATGAAATTTTTTAGTCATTTTAACCTAGTTGAAAAGCTTATTTTAGGATAAGGGCCTCATTTAATCTTCTCAGTGTGAAGTATTCTACAGCTACTGTTTACAGCAAAAGCAATTTGCAAATTCTACACAAAGTGCCAAGTGAAAGTAGGATTATTGGAATGTGTTAAGGCCCACTAATCTTCCTATTATGGGATGGCATAGATGAAGCCATTTCAAAAGTTTAAAATTTTTAAAAGATACAGCATTTGTGGAATAAGATGAGGCTTCTTTTAGACACTACGGGGAATGCCGCCTACAGCCTGAGAATGAAAGTGTTAAATGTCTGGAATCCTTCCTCTGACTCTCACTTACTATTCACCCTGCCTATGTCTGGGCGTCACTTGTACATTGGAGATTTACAGATAGTTTTTCTTATCGAACTCAGAGGGATGTTATCAAGTTTGGATGGCTTCCATAAAACAGACTGGGACAAAGGCCAAGATGTCAGTTCTAGCTGACACCAGGCTGTTTCCAAGGGCATATTACTGCTCCCTCCTCTCATGCCCTGTGATATAACAGGGACCACACCACTCCACAGGCTGTCCAGGACATAAGTCTGTGTGATGCTAAGGTTTCTCAGTCTAGAGTACCATGATTCTCAAAACAGATCAATGCATTTTATTCACAAACACCTAGGAACCAAACAATTCCCAGATTCCCTGACCTTGGGAAAGTCTTGGGCTTTGCTGTCTGCACCAAGGAGGAACCCTAGGAGCTTGTACCAAAGCGACTTGTCAAAGGCCAGTCAGGAGTGCACTCATGGCAAATAAAACATAGAAGGATTATAGGACTCTTTGTCCAGTGCTCTATTCATTAAGACTACCTTCTCTTTCCATTCCTAATGTATCAATACCATCTTGAAGACACACTCCATTGTGACCTATTTTGACCAAGTCAAACGCTGGCTTGCTGGTGGTCACTAGGGGAAAAAATACCATTATTCTGGGCACTTCTTTTGACTTCTTCACTTGAAGACTTCTAAGCACTCAGAAACAACCCAATGAGGGTAGAAGTTAAATAAATCTGCAAAAGAACCAAATAGTACAAAGTTAGCCAATTAGCCCAAATCAGCAATCAGGACAAGATGAAACCTAATTAAATTCAACAGTCTACAAAAGGATGTGTTCAAACAATTTCCCTTCATTATGAATTCTCTAATATAGACACTTTCAATTTAACACAGGATACCACAGAGGGGCACTTCTTTTCTGGGATCTTCAAAGTTACTCGAAGCTTCTTAAATGCTTATTTTTAAAGAAGGTGAGGGAAATGAATGACAGCCTGAGTTTCAAGAACTGGAAGTGATATTTCCAAGCTCACTGTAGAATGTATATCTGTGGAATAACAAGACTGCTCAAAATCAGTTTGACGTTTTTGTTTCTTGTTTTGTTTTGCTTTTCTTAATTAACAAGTCGGATTGTTCGAGGCCAAACCCAAGACAGTCTCTCTCTGCACAACATCACCTTCTGTAGAGACCGCTATGCAGAATGGCAGACAGAGGCCCAATGCCCTGTGCCTCAATTTTCTGGCAAGGAACCCTCGGTAAGAATGAACCCAGGAGCTTTTAAAAATAAATGTCCCTGCAGTTAAAATATAGAGCTTTTATAGGCTTGAAAAAAAGAAAGCACATTTCACCACTAGACAAAGCCAACTCTATTAAGTGTGCTAATGGAGAAATCAAGTTACAGATAATTTTTAAAGAGGTTTACTGCCAAAAGCACTATGTTCAGCTTTGAAATGTATTCTTCTACTTACCTTTAAATACTAGTGTCTGATATTGTGGGAATTCATAACAGCACACTGATGTCCCTGGAGGGGTCAGCCTTAGGCCTCACCACCCTTCTCTGTGCTCCCTGCAACCTTGGCCACGTGTCCTCTGCCTAACTGCCCCTGCTCCCAGTCCAAGAATTACCAGCACCCCTGCTCAAACCTAGGTCCGTGAACAGCCAAATGAGGCTCAGGCCTTCTTTATAAGCTTGCTTCTTCCTTTCCACAACTTTGGGGATCAAAAACTTAGGGTGTCAAATGCATTTACTTCTTGTCCTAATTAAGCTTTTGTAACTGAAATAATGATGACGTTAGCCAAGAAGATACTTAATTGATTTGTGTAGATGATAATGTCCACAGATCTGAAAAGTCAGATTTCCTGGGTAGGTGGTAACCATTACAGTTGGTAGCGTAGGTAAAGAGAAATAATATTCCTATCTGGCCTCCTCTGGTATCTTAGAACAGTGCAAATCTTTGGGACAACCAAGTGATGCTTGCAAGAAAATAAATGCAACTGGCAGATAAAAAGTAGGAGGAAATAAGTGTCCAAAAATACGTAACTTAAAACACGGAATAACAGGGTATAATATATATAATTGATGAAGATTTGGGAAATTAAGTCATCAACATATGAAGAATATAAGTGATTGCATTGTTTTTAAAAAAACCTCAAATATATTAAATTAAGCACTGGATTTTAAGGGTGAAAGTACTAGGAGGAAGGTTTAAAACCAAGAGAACCGGAATAGATGTGCCCATTAGACTGTGGTTCTTTTAATGGCCGGTATAGATTGTCTCTGTCTTAAACTCAACTCTCAGTAGCCACTATCCAACCTGCATATTAATAAGGAACATGAATACCTCTCTAAAATTTTCAGCTACAGCGTCTCCATAAAAAAATCAATACTCCCCCACACCTCATGAATACAGACCAGGACCTGCTCCCAGCAGCGTTTGCTGGCATTAATTATCATTAAGAGGGGGCCTTATTCGTCTCTCTCTAACTCTCCCCTGCTCCACTTCCTTGCACACCCAAACTCAGGGTGTCACTCTCTCCCGTTGTTTGTAATAGATCCTGAGTCAAAGCGTGTGTGGGCTATGTAATTACCGCTTGGCTGAACCGTACGATATTCTCTCTGATGTCTTATAGACACTGAATCCGAAAGGCATCCCAAGGACAAGGAAGGGTTCCTGTGCTTCACTGCACCACACCTACTCGGTCTCTGCAAAGCTCCATTTCTCCTTCCTTGCCTCTCTTAACTCAGGGCGTTTTCACGGTGCTCTGATCAATAGAATATGTATCATTTCTCCTTCAGTGGTGCACTGTTCCCAATGTTAGGACAGAGAATGCTTTGTACCTCATCTTGCATAAACGGAACCGATTAAAGAAATCAACTATGCCCGGCAGTCCCCCCTCCCCTGCTTGTCTCAGTCTCCCTTTCCAGCCCAAATGCACTGATGCATACAGGACTCCAGATTCCTGGTTTGCTTCTGATGCAATCCAGTCTCAAAAGATGCCTGGTCGTCCTAGGCCAAAGAAGCACTTTATGTCATTTAACTACAGCATCAACTAATCGTAACCATAAGGTTGACACTTTGTAATTACTAGGGAAGGCTGTGAGTGGTAAAAGAGAAAGCCCTGACCGAGGTAGAGTCAATTCAGCGAACTTTCACTGAGTGCCTAAGTGCACTGCTTGGCAATGCAGTAGACAGGATTCACAGACGTGGGACCTGCCCCAGGAGATCTGATTGTCTAGAAAAAGAGGCTATTCATAAACACACACATAAAATAAAATCAAAGCCAGCATGTTCTTATTTTCTGGTAAGAATGAAAAACCAGGAGTGAAAGTGAAGGAAACAAGTTTCATTATTGCTGCTTTTGAATCAACATTGTTTTATTTCTATCATAAAATACTCACTGTAGCGTGACTTTTTGAGTATTTTTTGGAGAAGAAGAAAATAAATCCAAGAAGCCATGGAGTATTTTAGCATTAAGGAAATTTAGATACTAAATAGTTCTTCCCCATTATTTAATGGCTGAGGAAATTGAGGTCCAAGCAGTTTCAGTGTCTTACCTATGGTCACAAAAGGCATTCCCAGTAAAGCCACATCAAAGAACCAGAGCCCTTAACTCTGTGGCCATGAACTTTCTCCTCCACACCCCACAGCATTCACTGTAAATCTCCAGCTTCCTTAACCCCCATTTTGTCAGCACTCTGCTGCTAGCTACAAGTACATAGCCCCAACGTTCTATTTATCTCTGTGAATAAAGCCATAGTATTTAACAGCTTGGAGGGAACTTAAATAATAATTTTCTCCAGCTAGTTCCCATTTTACAAAACAGGAAATTGTGAACATAATAAATCCCAAGATGTGCCTCGTGGCACAGAATGAAGGGTGGTGGCCCCAAGGACAGAATCAGGTCTTCAGACACCCAGCCCAGCATCTACCTTGGCACACATCCCTCTTGCTCTGAATCAAGGCCTCCTTGTCTTGAGTCACTCTTGTCTGTCCCGGGTATCACTGCAAGGACAGTTCCCTAATATTCATCCCTGGCCATCTCTCCCTCAGGCCCTGACTTCCAGGGGCTCCAGGCACAACACAGGTAACTACACTGGCTACCTCCTCTTGGAGCAAGGGATATACTCAGGTTAAGATGGAGTCAGGGATTAATAGCTTACATTCTCCTACCTGAACCATGGAAAGAAAAATAATCCATTACATTTTATTACCGTGGAAAATATCAGAGACCATGTCTGATTTGACATCACCAAAATGAAGTGTGTGATACCCCCAAACTTTCTAAAATGGGTGGGGAAGATTATTTGTAAAAATATATGAAGACTGTGAGTGTCTTTGCAAATATCTCTTTTAGCCCACATAGAAAGAACTGCCAATTCTCACTCTCATTTCTGTAAACATCCAAAGCAATTCTCAAAAAGCTTTCTGGTTCATTCAAGCATAAGAGACCTAAGGATTCCTTTGCTTGGCCCAACCCCGTGCTTCCTAGGGACGCTTCCTAGTTTCCCCTTACTCGGATCATCGTCACCACGTCATCCACAGCATAGGGAGACAAAAGGTTTATTCTCTTTGCTGTTCCGAACACATTGCTGGGCCTCACTGAGGCAGAAAAAGTAAGTGGGTCAAATTGCCTTGTGTTGCCCCCATCAATCTAGCTTTTATGAGGCCAAGAGCCCCCCAGGAAAAAAAAAAAAAAAGCAAAGATGGTTGATATAGTTGAGAAGAGGGACCACGCAAAGAGACCCAGAAATCAACAAAAAGAAATAGACAAAATGAGAAAGTGGTGACTCAAAGGAAGTAAAACTAATGCTAAAACGCTTGTGACCCACCAACAGAAGAGACGGAGCCAGACGACTGGTCAGGGAGCACTGAGTAACGGGTCAGTCGGTGAGGGGTGGTGAATGTCTGAGTTCCGAAGACCGAGCCATCCTTCCTGCCTCCCTAGATACTATTCAAGGAGTAAGGCGGTGGATTTAGAAAACCTAGGAGGAAGTGTAGGGACACATGAAAAGGCTTGAGTTCTAGCTCTGGCTCTCTCTGGTCCGCTTCAGACTCTCCAGGCAACTCAGAATATCAGGATTTTCCTTCTTTTAATTCTAAAAGAATTAGAGGGTATTGAATGTTCCCAATACAAAGCAATAATCAGTGTTTGAGATGATGAATAGAGTAATTTACCCTGACCTTATCATGATACATTATGTATATCAAAACATCACTACGTACCTCGTGAATATATACAATTATTATTTGTCTATTTAAAACAATAAAAATTATAAAAAGAAAAAAAGAATTAGAGTAGATTTCCAAGATCGTTTAATATCCTAAAATTCAATAAGTTCATGAGTTTCTAATGTTTTGGAAAACAAGCCTCAATATCAATTTCAGGGCTGGACAGAAAGGACCACGATAATATGGCAATGCACGTGGGAGGTAGCCTGGGGTCCTGGAAAGAACTCAGGCTGGGTAGTCAGGCATATCTGAGTTCACATCTCTACCAGACACCTTCTTCCCTTTATGATCTTGGATAATTTGGTTGATCTGACTGAGTCTTAATTCCGTCTTCTGTAAAATCAAGACAATACATATGCCTCATGGGATTGTTCAGTACAAATAGAACTCTTCAAAATTTGTAACTTCCCATCCCTTCCCTTTTACTGAGGAAGACACCGTATGTTGTACAGAGCACCTGATACAATATCCTGCTGGTAAATTGATCATCAGTAATGCACATTATACTCACCAAAGGTTCACATAGCATCTGATTTAAAAAGGACATTTTCACCATCACAATTCTCTAGACAATTATTGAGTCTTTTGCTGTGATTAGATAAACTTAAATTTAAGGTATCAGGAAACTATATTTTACTCTATATAACTCTGTGTGTGTGTGTGTGTGTGTGTGTGTGTGTGTGTGTATTTCTGTGTTTATTCAGGCAGACCCTCTAGTTGTGATGCATTCTTGGCCCAAAAAGTACTATTTGAGATTTTAAAATGCAATTTCTTGTGTCCTGTGTTGGGCGAGTAATGTAGCTATGAATTTGGCTTGAGTTTGGGAGTATTTATGACCTTATCATATGTAACATAAACATCAATCTGCTTTTTTATTTCTTTGCAAATTCAATTATTTCTAATTACATAAAGGCATCATTGATCAAGTAAGCATAAAAACCAATATAGAAGAATTTAATCTCTTAAATAAGCTTGTAGACTTCAAGAAATAATTGAATGTTATAGTATATAATACAAGGAGACATCTTTGTTGTTGATAACTGGCCCAAAGTTAAAGGAAAAATGTTTAAACCCCGTCATGTTTTATATTGATTTGGTTCAAATTGAAAATATTTGGATTCTATTTTCATTCCTTTTTCTCTGTCTCTGCTACTCTCTGCAGGCTTGGAAATGGATTTTAGGCCCTGTGGTCTTGTATGCATGTGAAAGAATAATTAGATTCTGGCGATTTCAACAAGAAGTTGTCATTACCAAGGTATGCATGTAGCTTTATGTCTGAATAAAAGCCTGAGTGTAGATGAAAATTTTTTATTAGCCCAAGTTTTTAATTTGCCATTTTTATTGCAGAACTGTCTGTAATTTAGAGGCTCATCTTCTGTTCTAATAATTGCTTGTATCCTGAGCATCTTTTAGTGTGACTAATTTTGCTGAAGACAGGGATCAGGACTCCAGACGGTACACAGAATTCTGATAAAGGTTTATTGTACAGCACTGGAATGATCCGCTTTTTCTTTATTTTGGTTTCTCTCTAGGGTGAAATGCAAGGGGAGTGAGTGTGCTTTACATGGGTCATAGTGACTTGAAGGAGAATCACTTCCTTCACCAAGTAAAGACACAAATTTTGCAAACAAACAACATTTTCAAATCTATACACTCTCACTGGGGACTACCAAGCAGAGGAAGGGGAAACAGTCACCATAAGGTTCAGAGCAAGAGGGACCAATGTGGGGAAGAAAAATGGAGAGGAAGGATGATGACAGAGTTCTACCCTCATGAGCAGCATGAAGGATGAAGACAGAGTTCTACCCTCGTGAGCGGCGTGCTCCTGGTAGCATTTTTTAGGCTTGCTCCCCATTCTCGCATCTCTACATCCTCACAATGTTTACCTCTTGCTGGAGGAAGCTGGGAAGGGATAGACCAAGACCAAAAAAATGCATGCCTAGGAGAGTGAAAAGGTGCCAAATACTCTCCCCTAGTTTTTGAAATGTCCAAGAAGAAACTCTCCGTTAGCCAAGCCTATCCCACTTTGCTAACACAATTTTAACAGAATCCTGTATCTCTGTAGCCACCTTCATGAAAGCAGATGTATAGAAATTGCTTCCTATTTCTGCTTTAAGCTGTTTCTATGTTGCTGTTTTTAAGTTAAGCACCAAAGGATGTCAGGCTGTATCAAAAGCCAGACTGTAAAACTTCTGGAAACCTACTCGAGCTGTTACTAGGGAGACCATTTAACCGCAATGTCAGAACAGATACCAGTAGGAAGAGGGAAAACTTAGAACCAATGATTAAAATGCCGTGAAATTCTCTTTTGAATGGAAAAATACTGTCACAGTATCTAGATGCTAGATTTTGTTCCCTTATACCTCTTGTCACAAAAGAAGACGGGAGGGCCTGGAGAGATTTTTCAGGAAACAAGATAGAAATCTAAGAAGGGAAATTAGCTCTTTCCCTCTGATAAGCAGCAAGTCATAAAACTTTTATAAACACTACTAGAAACCTTGCACAATGCTTCCCTACATCTAAAACTCACAGTGGAGTCAGGACACGGGATAAGACTCAACTAAAAAGAAAAGAGTTTGAAGGTGGAGTCAACTAAAACAAGAAAAGAGTTTGAAGTGAGTTTGAAGATCCTTTTTCACTTAGCCTGAAGAAATAAGAGGGTTAATTCACAAGACATTGAGATAAGATGCAGATCATTGAAAAAGCTAAAAAAAATGTTCCTAGATGTAAAAACCCAGAGCTAATGTGGTGACTATTTTAATAACCCTAAGCATAATAATATGCAAGCTTCTACTCTCTTGGGTCTGGTTGACTGTGCTGTGGAAAGCCTGGCCATTTGACACATGAACTCACATGCTGGGCACCAACTGCACCTGGGTACAGCTATTTCAAACACTGCCCTCTGAAGCAAAGGAGCATGATTCTTGCTGGAGTTGCAAACACAGATGTGAAAGTGGTGGCAAATATCGTTGGGAGCTAATAGCAGATAGGATATATAAATTACACCTGAAACAAGCTCATCTAAAATTGTGAACACCTTTGAGGGAATGAAAGGTGTTTCTTTATTATTTTGAGGACAAAGGCAACCAACTCTCTTGCTCTCACGTAGGTGGTAAGCCACCCCTCTGGAGTCCTGGAACTTCACATGAAAAAGCGTGGCTTTAAAATGGCGCCAGGGCAGTACATCTTGGTGCAGTGCTCGGCCATATCCTCGCTGGAGTGGCACCCCTTCACCCTTACCTCTGCCCCCCAGGAAGACTTCTTTAGCGTGCACATCCGGGCAGCAGGAGACTGGACGGCAGCGCTACTGGAGGCCTTTGGGGCAGAGGGACAGGCCCTCCAGGAGCCCTGGAGACTGCCAAGGTTCGTGCCCCTTTCTCTCATGTATAAATCGCAACATTATAAAAAGTAAGGTATCTTAATGCATCAACATGCTACCAGATTCAGCAATACCTTTATTAGATGGTGAGTTTGAGCCCATGTTTTAAATTTGAGAATGTGTATAAAAAGCATAATCTTGTAGACTTCTAGGAGACACACATCTATTTCTGTAAAAACAAAAAAACAAAAAAAAAGAATGAACAGAAAAAAACTAGTGTTCAGCCAAGAGAAGGTGATCCAGGAAGGGGGTTTCTCTCCCAGGTCCTAAAGCATCACCTGGTTACTTCTATGTAGCCTGCAAAGAGTGAGACAACTCTAGGCATTTTTTTCTATCACATTCTGAGTTTTTTTGATTATATTTGTAAAGTTGGGTCTTCATAACAAGGATGCTATGTTTTTGTGTCCTCTTCTTATAAAGACCCTAGTCATATTGGATATAAGGGCCCATACCACTCCTGCATGGCCTCATCTTAGCTTTATTCATTATGTCTGCAACCCTATTTCTAAATAAGGTCATGTTCTAAGTACTGAGGTTAGGACTTTAACATGTCAATGGGGTTGACCACACTATCACTCTATTCAGAAAAGCCTGGGCTCACGCCTGCTATCCCAGCACTTTGGGAGGCCAAGGCGGGCAGATCACTTGAGGTCAGGAGTTTGAGACCAGCCTGGCCAACCTGATGAATCCCCATCTCTACTAAAAATACAAAATTTAGCCGGGTGTGGTGTCACGTGCCTGTAATCGCAGCTGTTTGGGTGGCTGAGGCAGGAGAATTACTTGAACCTGGGAGGCAGAGGTTGCAGTGAGCCGAGATCACGCCACTGCACTCCAGCCTGGGCGATAGAGTGAGACCTTGTCTCAAAAAAAGAAGGAGGAGGAGGAGGAGAAAGAGGAGGAGGAAGAGGAGGAGGAAGAGGAGGAGGAGGAGGAGGAAAGATAAAGAAAAAGCCTGGGCACATGACAGAAGTGCCAATGTAAATGACCACTCCTTGGCTCTGTTCAGTAAACAATGGCTTCAGGTCAATTCCCATTCTTCACGCAGGGTTACCCAAAAGCTTACAAAGCACACATTTGGGGCTCTGGAATAACAGGGACACCAAAAAAAATGATGAGAAAAACATTTTTGGAAGAATTTCCTATTTGAAAAGAAGCATCAAGAGATTCCTACTTCTGCCATCCCTGGAGGGTGTCAGGAACTACTAAGAAGCAGCCACTGCCGTGAGCACTTCGGTAGGGAGCTCGGCAGAGACACTTCGAACAGAAGTTCCTGAGGGCAGGACATTGTCTTTCCTCCTTGGAATCTCCGGTGCCTACAACAGTGTCTGATGTGCAGTGCATACAGAGGAAAGATTTGACAAAAGAATAAATGAAGCCCTGGAGCCAATATGGATTCGTTATCTCATTTAATTTGACAAATATTTATTGGTGACAAACAAGGTACCATAATAAATTTGAGACACAAAATTTAATCAGCTTATCGTCCTGCTTTCCCTCTTTTCATAGGCTACTGAGCCATGACTGCACCCCTGGGCTTGGTTGTATTTAGTGGGTAGGAAGAGTCACAGGCCTCCTTTCAAACCCTGGTCCTGAAGAATGGTATGATGCCAAGCCAAGTAGAAACATCATCTGCTCAAGCCAGAGCCCCAGATCAGACGACAACACCTGACTATTTTCTGTTTTATAGTGGAAATGAAGCAATGTAATAAAATTTTAAGGTTCAGAGTGCAGTGCAAATGCTTAAAATCAGACATAAAAGTAGAAGCACTGCACAGCACCCCACCCTCACCAACTCCCCCAGCACACACACACACACACACACACACACACATATGCAGGGCACAGTATCTAACTGCTTTCTCGGTCCCTGCTCTCCCCTTGGCAACGCCAAGGCAAAAGGCTTCATCCTTTTTGCTACCTGGCTTCTGCCTTGTGTGTATACACTTATCTCCTCTATCAACCACCCTTCCCCTTCACAAACCGGATAGCATTTCAGCCAGTCCCCCAAGAAGAACTCGGTACTGGTTACTCAATAGCTGATATGCTTTCTGCCTATGGAGTGCATTGCCAGCTGCAAGGCCCAACAGGATCCCCAGGGCCTCCTTGGGCTCATCTGTTCCACCTCCTGCTCCCTCCTGGGCTTAGCTCTTCCAGCTTTCTTGTTGTTCACACACACTGAAAATGTAGTCCTCAGTGCCTTTGCCATTGCTGTTCCCTCCACCTGGAATGCTGTTCCCCACATCTCTGCTGGGCAGCTTCCTCTCTTCCTTCAGGTCTCTGTTCAAATGTCTCCTTCTAGTGAGGCCTTTCCTTCCCACTTCACATGAAACAACTCCCAGCAGTCACTCAATCGCCATGATGCCACACGCTGACTTTATTTTTCTTTATAGTACATACCACCACCTGACATGCTAAATATTTGCTTGATTGTTTGTTTACTGTCTATCTCTCCACACTAGAATGGAAGTTCTATGAGAAAAGGGGCTTTGTTTGGTTCACTTTACCATTCCCGGGGCCTAGAACAGGCCCTGACCCTCAGTCACTCAGTAAGTAATTATGGGCTCGATAAAAGTGAGTTGTCATAAACAGAGCTGCTTCCCTCCATTCACTAATTTGTTTCGCCCTCTGCCTCTGTATGTGTGTAGGCATATGTATTAGTGGCAAAGCCTTCCAAAAAACTAGAATTTCTTTAAATCTTCAACATACAAAGAATCAGGATGTTGTTGGACTTCCTTGGATGATTTTACAGTTCCCCACTGTTTCCATTTTGAATTAAATGTACCATATTGGGGAGAGCAATATATCTTTTTACTGCTTTGGATCCCAGACAAATTTAATCCAGCCCCTGGAATTCATGAGTGAGAAGCCCAGGAGGAGAAGCAAGCCCAGAAAAAGAACAAGGAAACCTCTTCCTCTAAGCCCAAGAAAAAGGGAGAGAATGTGAGCTCTTTCAAAAGACTAGACCTTCTGAAGGAAAACAGAGGATAGCATTTTCAGCAAGTTATCCTGTGCCCAGAGCTGGGGGCTGCAGTGTGAGACGAGCTGGGTTCAAAGCCCAACTTTGTGTATGATCTTGGAGAATGTATGCAACACACTGCCTCAGTTTCCTCATCTGTATAATGAAGATGACAATAATGGTACTCATGGCTTTGTTTAGGATCAAATATAACAGTCCATAAAAACACTTAACATAATACTTCGCACACGGTAAGTGCTCAAAGAGTTAACTACTATTATTATTACCAAGATAAGAATGGTCACCTACCACAGAGATAGCAATGGAAGTGTTTATTAGAGGAGTAAATGCAGTCAGTTCAGAGAGATGAGATTGGAACTTAATGGGGTAGGGTGGGGTGCTGCTGAACTATCCAACAAGGACCCACAGGACATGGATGCAGGCAAGACGAATCATTTTCTGAGCAGCATTGTTAGGAACGCTGTGTCTGACTCAAGTCAGGGATAGCTGCATAAACTTGATAAACAAAAATTTGTGCAAAGGAAGTTGATTCAGATTGTTAAAAATCTGGAGAAATGGAGAAATTTGGGCCCAAAAAAGAACAACTGGGGTGTCGTGATAGCTATGATCAACTATTTAAAGGCCTGAGATGCAAAAAAGGAAAAAGATCTGGAATGTGCTTCTCAGAAAGGCAAAAGATGAGAGTTGTCAGAAGACAGATTTCAGTAAGACACGAGAAAAAATTGTCTAATACTTAGAATTGCCCCTAAGTGGAACAAGGTGCCCTGCAGTTTAACATTGGAATATGATCATCTCTCAGGGATGTGGCAGGAGGATTACTGTATTAGCAGGGAACTTAGACTAAATACTTTCTCCTGTAGCTTTGAGTTTCAATTCTAAAGATGTAGAAATTTGTTTATTGTATATTTCTGTGGATTAATTACAAAATTCTTGATACCTTTTTAAATCAGTGTCAAATAAATCCCCAATATGACTGATTCTTTTTAAAAAATGAACAATAAGACATTTTAATCTATGTACAGGGTTTTTTTCTCTCTTTCTCTCAATTTCCTTTATCTAATTATTTATGGAATAATCTACAGTGGGCTAAGATACTAACCATTTCTGGTTAATGACCTTTTATTTTTATTCTTCCATTTCCATATATCAATATGTAATAAAGCCTTATTAATTAAGATTAACTTGAGGAGAGTTCATTTGAATTATTAGGAAGTCTGGCATATAGAACAGTTTAAAATAAACCCAATTGAACTTTCATGAACACATAGTAAAGCCCAAATGGGCCAACCTCCGGTGTCCTCAACAGACACCCCTTAGGGAATGGTTATGAATAACTCAGAAACCTTTTAATTAGCATATCTTTGTTCATATGTAAATATGTGCTTTTGGAATAGTTGAGGTTATTTAATACATTCTGCTGACTGAAATATTTTAAACATTCCCTTTACAATTTATTCAACCAATTGTTATTGAACAACTTCATGTCAGAGAGCGCTGGTGTTACAGCAGTGAGCAAAGACAGCCCTGACTCCTACTTTCCTAGACCTCACAGCTCTACACAGACATCAATCAGATCATGCACACACACCAATAAATTGTAAAATTACAGCTGTGATGAGGACTATAGAGGAGGGGAACATGTAGCTATAAATTATATAAGAGGGGATTTAATCTAATCTGAGGGGTTCAAGAAGGCTTCCACAGGAAAAGAATGATTTGGATAAGACCTACCAGAGGAATAACTATTAACTAACTAAGGAGAGAGGGAAGAAACTGGAGAAGATGCCAGGTGCAGAGGCTCATGCCTATGATCCCAGCACATTGGGAGGCCGAGGTGGGTGGATCACGAGGTCAAGAGATCAAGAACCATCCTGGCCAACATGGTCAAACCCCGTCTCTACTAAAAATACAAAAAAATTAGCTGGGCATGGTGGCATGTACCTGTAGTCCCAGCTACTTGGGAGGCTGAGGCAGAAGAATCACTTGAACCCAGGAGGTGAAGGTTGCAGTGAGCCGAGATCGCATCGCTGCACTCCAGCCTGGAGATAGAGCAAGACTGCATCTCAAAAAAAAAAAAAAAGAAAAGAAACTGGGGAAGATTATTCCAAGGGAAAAGGGTATCATATGCAAAGGCCCGGTGGCAGTAGGGAGTATTGTGTATTTAATATTTTAGGAATATTAATATCTCACCAGAGTGAAAACCAGTGATAAGAGATGGAGAAGAACTCAGGGGCCAGTCTACATAGGACCATGCTAAGGACCCTCTTATTTATTCAGTGAATATACTTTATCCTTATTAAGAAAAATTCGCTAAGCAGAGAAAAATACCAGTGATACCCAAGGCCTAATTACCACAGATTTTAAGTCAGTATAATCTAAAATAATGGGTTTTAGAAGTTCCACATAACTGACAAATGACTTCAAAATTGTGTTTATTCCAAATGAATGGCTTCCATTAGACTAAAATTACATAAACCTACTAAGATGTGTGACCAAAAGTAAAAAGGGGAGAATGACACTAGGAAGAGGAAAGATAAGCCTGCTAAGCTATCTTGATGCTTCCAGATTTTTCCCTCTGATGGCAACTGGGGTGGAAAGGGAGATGGCTCTTCCAGCAGCCTCAATGATACTTGGAGCCAAAACAAGCTTCTAAGAACTGTAAGGAGAGCATGCCACATGGAAGAGGCCTGAGCTGTAGCGAGAGATGTCAGGCTTTGTCCTTCTATGAACAGTGCCTGGGCCAGGACAACCTGGTTGTCTCCCCATAAGGCAGAGCTGGAAATCCTCATGCTAACCCCAGGCTCTCCAAATAGGGCATTTTCAAGCACAGAGTCAACCTCTGCATGCACTGGCAAACACGTCCTATAAAAAGCACCAGCTCCAGGTGGTTTTGGGTTCACAAGCAAGGTGTTCTGAAGGTCAAATAGGCTGCGTTCCTCTGTGATTCCAGGCTGGCCGTGGACGGGCCCTTTGGAGCTGCCCTGACAGATGTATTTCTCTACCCAGTGAGTGTGTGCATTGCCGCGGGGATCGGAGTCACTCCCTTCGCTGCTCTTCTGAAATCTATATGGTACAAATGCAGTGAGGCGCAGACCCCGCTGAAGCTGAGCAAGGTATGGAAAAATCATTAGTTCACCCTTCCATGGATTAAAAGGTTCAGTGTCCTTATATCTATCATCTGCCAATTCTTGGGGAGGATTTTAATTAACTATGAGGGATAAACTCAAGGATCCTTAACTATACTTATGTTCTTAAAAATCTCCACTCAGTATGACATTTATGAGTAGGGTTATGTCTAATCTTGTTAAAGATGACAAGACATAAATTTTATTGCTTCATTGCCATTACAGGACATGTAATTGCTCATCTCAATAAAATATGGACAGGCTGCAAATGGCTATGTGACTGGGTGGCAGTTCGCAATATTAACAGGCAACCTCTCCTTAGTCTCTTTAGCTTCAGACTGTGGTTGCAAGTGCACAATTCAATGTCTTCCTCTCATGGACCCAGTCCTGACAAGAAGCCACAATTGGGACTTATTGGCCGCCTTGCTGTGGGGTGGCCATCCCGCTCTGAATCTGCCTTTTGTCATTTCTTGTATGTTTTACAACTAGATGCCTCTAGAATTTCTTTCTCTCCTTTGTCATATCTAGATACTCCATCTGACCTGCTGCTGGACCCACTTAGGACCAGCAGCAGGCACTAGAGGAATGGTAGGCAAGGAGCCCTAATAACCCAACGCCGTGTGAATGCAGGAGGAGTGAGGATAGCAGGCGAGCTTGGTGCTGGGCCCAGTCCTGCGTATCTTCTGTGCTTAACCCTTTGTACACAGTGTCCTCAGCTTTCAAAGGGAGATGCTTGACTTAACCACCAGGTCTCAATGTGTAAAACATGGGACATCTGTCACCTGACATGATCCACTAAAGAGAATTCTGTAGTCAAAGGAACTTAAGCAATGCTCCTGCAACATCGCACACTGGAAGACATCATCTACTAGCCATTAAATATGCTCTGTGGGGTTGGGGTGTGGTGACTCACACCTGTAATCCCAGCACTTTGGGAGACTGAAGTGAGAGGATCACTTGAGGCCAGGAGTTTGAGACTAGATCAGCCTGGGCTGCATAGTGAGACATCATCTCTACAAAAAAATTAAATATTAGGGAATTCAAGGCAGTGAGCCATGATCACACCACTGCACTCCAGCCTGGGCAACAGAGCGAGACTCTGTCTCTAAAAAACAGTTCCGCAGAAGAGAGCCTCATTCAGCTTTGTTTCATCTATCTTTCCCAAGGTTATTTAGCCACAGAACCTTTCCTCACCTAACGTCTGTCAAGAAATCGTATTCTGTGAAGCATCCCAGGCCATGCAGGCCAGAAGATCTCTAAATTCAGGTCTCTGCCAACTAAGAAACAGGAGTTAGCTATTTCCTGAGTTTTCAAGTGACAGGTTCTTGACATACATTTTTTCATCTGAATTTTTTAATCTCCCCAACAACCTTATAAAGTAAATAACACAAGGCCTGTTTTCCAGATAAGGAAACTGAAGCTTGGAGAGATTAAATTGATTTTCCTGAAAAGACATGGGTAATCAAAGGCAGAATCGGGATTCAAACTCAGGTTCATCTGGCTCTTTCCATGACAAAACCAACACATGGTAGATGTGACCCCAGCTCCTCCTGCAGCCCTAGTGCAATATTGTAGGAAGACCATGGGATTCTTGCTCATAGAATCGGCACCTGAATTTTGCTGTTATCAAAGAACATGCCTGATTCCACCCTGACTGAAGTACTGCGTGCAGTTCACCTCTCTGAGCTGGGTTTCCTGATCCACATAATGGAGAAATAAGAATCCATATCCAACAGAGAGTTTTAATGCTAAATAAGAGAAATAATATGGAAATATCACTATAGAAATGTGTGTACAGAAATATAAATGATTATCTAAATGCTGATTATATCTACCAAAGATATAAATAGGTTACCAGTACTACTACTACTACTAATGACCTAGATTTATCAAGCACTGACTACCTAACAGGAAGGAAACTGGGCATTTTACATGCACCATCTCATGCCATCTTTTCATCGTACCTATCATTTTCATTCCCATTTTACAGATGAGAAAACTGAAGCTAGATCACAAAGCTAATAGAAATGATAGAGTCATCTTACTGAATGCTCATAATAGCTCATTCAGATAGGTAATATTCTCAATACTGACGAGGACCCTGGCACACAGAGAGCTAAATAATACTAGAACTAGAGTCTGAATCTAGATCGTTCTGGCACCAAAGTTCATCTTCTTTCCTCTACACCATGATATATTTAACAAAGCAAGCAAAACAGTGACTGGGAGATTTGGACCTCACAGCAATGCTTTGTTTTGGTTCATGATGATTTCTCAGCCACCCTAAGTTCTTCCTTCCCTCTTGCTGCCTACCAAGTAAAACCCGCTTAGAGCCGTGGCTCACTGCTTCATGGTTTCCATGACGCTAAAAGTCACTTTGCGCTTCACAGGAAGATGGTGGTGGATAGCGTGTCTCACTTTCATTCACTCACTAATCCAGCTAATATTTCAAGTCCTGCTCAGAGGCATGCAAAGTCTCACTCTCATCGTACCCGACTCACAATCACCTCCTGCTTCTCTTAACCTCCACCACTCCTTTGCTGCCCTCCTGTTACGTCACATATCTTTCCTGCATTAAGATTCACAAAATAATCTTATTTTCTCTAACAGACTGTGAGTTCCTTGAGCATAGCTTCTCTAAATATCTTTATACTTTTATATATATATGTATATATACACACACACATATATTATGTGACAACTATATATATAGTTAAAATAGTGAATAAATCAATGAGTGAATGTCTCCATGTCCAAAAAGAATAAACACTGGCTTCTGTAGACAATTTTCTTTAAAATTCAAAGGTATTAAGATTTTATTTATGTAACCAAAAAGATTGTTCAATGATTTTTACTAAATTCCAATTATTTTACTAGGAACATAGAGGAAAAATCTTATAAGAACCCCCCAAAATCTTAAAATTCATACAGGAGCCTACAAAATCTTAATACCACCTCCTTTCTCAGCATTCCATTGTCATTCCTGGGCTCTGCTTGTGGGGTTTCTCAAGGCTTTCAGCACTGCAGTCACCACAGAACCATAAAATAGGGACATTGATTTCTATTCCAAGAAACAGAAACCGTAGAGTCAAAAATATAAAAGCAATGTTTTCATCGCTTATAAAAATGTGAGGGACTATTTGGACACGACTCAGCTGAAAATAAGGGCAGAAATAATGTCATGTGGGAGAAGGGAAGCTAAAGTGTGGGATCATAAACTAACTTAAAGGCCCTAATCTCCTAGCTTTGCATAGGACCATGAAAGTCAGTATCTGTACTTCGAGTGGTCCAAAGTCACCCAGCTGGTTCACCACTGAGTCAGGACCTGAGCGCGTGTTTCTGATTTTTGCTTCAAAGTTCTTTCATGGAAGAAGTGAGGTTTTCATGCTATTGAAAGTTTAGGCTGAAAATTACACTTCAGATCCAATTCCTTCACGTCTGCAGGCATGAGAACAGGCTTAGGAAGTTTCTCTCTTTTAAAGCAACTTTGTGTTGATTTGAGTATAGCTACCGTTAGGCTTATGTAACTAATATTTGTCAGGGCTACCCACATGCTTTTGAGATATAAAGACTACCCCTTCCACTAAACTGTCAGCATCTATATAATTTTTGAAGTGCAGCGCAGAGCAAAGCAGTATGTATTTATCTAACAGTGTCGTCACAATTTTAAGTATGGACTATAGTTTTCAGATTGTCCTCTTTTGTAATAAGGAAGGAAACAAAAACTCACATAGGCATTGAGAGCTGGAATTTTAAGCTTAAATGGTTAACTGCAATTAGGTGTGATTTTTTTTCCTCCATGTGTAAAAACACTGGTTGGCATAAGGTATAGATTTTTACACACAAAACTCAAGTTGCAAGTCTACAGTACAAAATGGGCACCAAAGTTTTCTCAATTGTCACCATTGCAAACTAGAACTTCTTTACCCTTCTCCTCTGCTGCATTATTCTAGAAAACTTCTAAGTAAAATGCAGGAGCATAACCAGTAAGATGCCTGCCACTTCCTTAGTGGGAAGCATCGTAAGTAGTACTTTCCATTTGAAGCTGATGTCTTAAAATCTCCATGTTTCTAAGTACCTTTTATTTTGAAAGATCTGGGAGAGGCAGAGAGTGGAAGGGTAGGGGGAAGAATGGGCAGGAGGGGATTTCCCAAGAAGGCAAAATAACAAGAAGTATAATGATGGCTTGCTGTGATGAAAATGGAAAAAAAGTTGCAATACATGAAAGAAATATTTTCAACAGAGAAGTAAGAGCCAAACTTCACTGAGTTGAAGGCAGCTACGAATGCTGTGCCCTTGTGGGATGAGGGAAGGCTGAGGGTGGTTGAGAATTCTCTGTGATGCAATATGGAGGAAGTTGAATGCTGGGGGCGAAAAATGCCCTCTAGCGATAAAGTCCTCCACCTCCTGCCTAACGGGTATGATTAATTCTACATCACACTCAATTTGTGAAAAGAGCTCTTGAAAAAAAATTAGGATGGTTTGCTTGTGCAAACTGTCAAAATGATGAATGAAATAGGTGTGTATGAATGGGGAGGGAGGGAGAGGATTGCTGACATAAATAGATTGGCTTACACATTTTAGTTCTCCCTGATATCACAGCTGTGCAGTCAGAACTGAGAGAACTGCCAACTGCAAGATGTGGTGCGTTTTCTTAACTGCATATGTAATCTTCAGACTACAATACAATAGATTATACAAAAACTGAGGTAATCTCATTTCTTCATAAATTGTCTTCCTTCATCAGCTCCATAATATATAACCATGATAATGGGTATTTACAGTGTGTCCCATGCAAAATGGCCTTTGGGTTCTTAACCTAATATAATAAACAGATAAATCAAATAAAAAGACAGCACGGGCCAGTGGGAACAAGGGAAAGAGGCCAAAAAAGACAAAAAAATCCATACTCTACTAAAATATATTAATAAAACAGAGGAGGGCCTGCTCTCTTTTCTAGTGAATGAAAAATGCATTTAATTTAATCTGTTTACTTTGAGAAATTATTTACTTTCCCTTTCCCTCACACTGGAGCTCTGGCTACTCCTGGAATTGATCACCTCCACTCACCACCAAGATTGCTGCCATCAGTTGGCCTCTTTAAGAGGGGCCATGCGCACCTCTCATAAAGAAACGTGTGCTTCTTGCCTTTCCTTGGAGGGCCTCAAAAGGCCTCAGTACCCCATCAGCCCTCACCGTTGCTCTGTACAGAAGTGACCAGTATTAATTTTTTTTTTTTTTTTTTTGAGACAGAGTCTCGCTCTGTCGCCCAGGCTAGAGTGCAGTGGCCGGATCTCAGCTCACTGCAAGCTCCGCCTCCCGGGTTTAAGCCATTCTCCTGCCTCAGCCTCCCGAGTAGCTGGCACTACAGGCGCCCGCCACCTCGCCCAGCTAGTTTTTTGTATTTTTTAGTAGAGACGGGGTTTCACCGTGTTAGCCAGGATGGTCTCGATCTCCTGACCTCGTGATCCGCCCGTCTCGGCCTCCCAAAGTGCTGGGAGTATTAATATTTTTAATATCTTAGTCTATTAACCACAGATTCCATGACTACGGTCTTCTTGTAAAAGAGGCCAATGAAATACACAAACATTTTAAAATCTCCCTTCACCTCCCTCCCCAAACTAAACACCTCCCCAACTTTGCTCCCTGAGAAACTCACCATTAAACAGTTGAACATGTCTCATTCCGTTCCTTTTCCATGCATTTATATGCATATACCTATACACATTTATGCATAAATGGGGGGGTGTGTGTAGAAGGAAGAGGAAGTGCAATTTGTTTTGTTTTTCATGAAAGCATAACTTGGGGCACCTTCAGTGTCAATACCTGATGATCTATTTCATTTCGTTTGGTGTCTTTAGAGTATCCCATAGTATGGAATATATATCCATAGTATGGTAGGCCACAATGTATGGAATCATTCTGCTATTAAAGAATGTTTCAGGCCAGGTGTGGTGGCTCACACCTGTAATCCCAGCACTTTGGGAGACCAAGGCAGGCGAATCACCTGAGGCCAGAAGTTCAAGACCAGCCTGACCAACATGGCAATACCCCATCACCACTAAAAATACAAAAATTAGCCAGGCGTGGTGGCAGGTGCCTGTAATCCCAGCTACTCAGGAGGTTGAAGCATGAGAATTGCTTGAACCTGAGAGGCGGAGGTTGCAGTGAACTGAGATCATGCCACTGCACTCCAGCCCCAGGGGATAGAGCGAGACTGTCTCCAAAAGAAAAGAAAAGAATGTTTCAGTTGTTCAATAAGGATTATTAACTATAATTAGACCAAACCGAGGCCCAAAAGAAATCAGTCCTCAGCCACAGGGCAAAGTAGCAATATAGTCATGAAATAGTTAACATCAAGGATAACGACATTCAGAAAATGTCTTAAGGATGAAAAATGATTCACAAAGCCTGGTCTTGGCCTTATAATGGTTCACCAGAAAAACAATTTTATAATTGCATCACTTTAAACTAGAAGTTTTACACATTAGGCAGGCTTATCATTAAGAAAAAATATTTCTTCTTTTATTTATTCTTATTTGTTCTTGTATTAATCCAGGATTCCCTTAACAAAAACAAAATAAAAACCGGGACAATAAGAGTGATCATTTATTGAGTAGGTAATATATTTTCTAAACACCAGTCTTTATCTTTTCACGGAGAGAAATTCTCCTTTTGGAAAACGGTCCTGATTCTCCCTCTACGCAGAGTTTCTGTCATCCTGCTGGTTTCAAGCTTCTGTCTGTTCTGTTCTTTCATTTGCCGTGTGGGATACAGAGGCATGCTGCCCAGTAGGAGGCAGGTGGCACTGCAAGCCACTGCCCTTCTCCTTGAGGAGGCGATGGTCAAGGTGGGCCCCTGGCTCCCTGTAAAATGCCTCTAGGCTGGTTTAGTACACACCGAACCTGGTGAGGGGCTTCCCCTTCATGGAGCACGTCTTCATGATGAATGCTGAGATTCTGGTTCTGTCACTGGTGCCAGAGGTCAAGTTTGGCTTCCCTTCTCAGTGACCAGGAGTGATCAGTGGGAACACATGCCAAGCAAGGCGCATGTCCCTCTTTGCTCTGTAATATATTGTCTCCATTCTTCATTCTCTAAGCTCCTCCAAATGACAAACAAGGATAGCAACAATAGCAGCAAACATCTGAGCACTTACTGTGTCTGCCAGACGTTGCGTTAAATGCTTCAGTAAAACATATCCTTTCATCCTCACAATAACCTCATGAGCTGTTGTTCTGTGTTTATTGCCATTTTACATATGCAGTAATCTAGGTTCGAGTTAAGAAACTTGTGCCCAGTTGTACAAGTTATTTGCAACTTCTCCCTGCATGGTGAAGCCGGCAGCAGTCTACAACAGCGGATGGATCTCATAGGCTCACAATGTTGAGTTGTTGTACCATGCTACACTGTATCCTAAATCTGTATTCTTGTGTTCACTTTCCTTGTTTAGAGGGGCTCTGGGCCATAAATAAATACATAAGTAAATAACTTTTTTTCTGTTTCATCCTCTGGAAATTGACTTTGGATATAAAGACATACAGATTGTGTTTATGAAAGGGCCCTCTGCCTGTGTTCATGGATATCTATTCAAGATATAGCACAAGCTTTGGAGATGCAATCGCCTAAAAGCATCCAACTTTGATTGGAGAGTCTGAGCTCTCGTAGTAACACAGACTGGTAGTGCTTCTCAATTCATTTTGTAAAACTGTTTATCAAAATTTAGCACAGTTGCATTTCCTACTGGCCCCAGACCTCTTTGACCTGGTCCCTATGTGCTGCTGAAGAATTCTTAAAGAGAAGCCTAGGCTTGGGAAAACATGAAAATGAGAAGGGACACACAGAGAGCCCAGCCTTGTGACTGTCACTCAGACCCAAGCCCTTTGCAAATGGACATGGCTGAGTTTGGGCTGATCGCCAGTGCTTGGAAACAATGTGACAGCTAAGGTCTGTGACAGGCCACATGCACACAGAACCCCTCAACCCCATGACACAGTCCCAGAGGGGTCTCCCAAAACATCTAGACATCCACTATATCTACAAGAATGTGGCTGGGCATGATGGTTCATGCTCGTAATCCCAGCACTTTGGGAGACTGAGGCAGGAGAATCACTTGAACCCGGGAGGTGGAGGTTGCAGTGAGCCAAGATCCCGCCATTACATTCCAGTCTGGGCAACAGAGAGAGACTCCCTCTCAAAAAAAAAAAAAAAAAAGTGTGGGATGAGTCCTGTAAAAAAAAAATAATAATTTCATTACTATGAAAGTTCAGAACTTTTGTTATTTTACTGATAATGACTTTCTGTTTAATAAAATCTTTTAAAGTATACTCAAGTATTTTTGGTCTCTGAGATCAGCTATGGAATTCTGAAAAGGCATGCTTTCTACAGGTAGCTGATTTCAGGGTTGTTTTATTTTTGGAGACTAAGGTGGAGTGAGCATTGAAAAGCACAGATCACAGAGTTGTAGCCTATTGTTTGGGATACTTGGTCTGTCATTGACCAGGTCCTTTCTCATGGGCGAAATGCAGAGGTGGAACTCTTATGTCCCTTCCCAGTGAGAGTCCCCCACCATTAGAAAGATGAAAGAAAGTCAAAGTAAATACCTTTTGCTTCTGTTCAAAGTCCCTTTCTTTCTTTTTCTGCCTGAAACACTTCTACTGAGCCTATCCATTTTTCCTCCATAGCCTCTTACACCAAAGCGGCCCAGTGTCACTTACGAGTCAATTACGGAGGGAAAAACACACAAAGCCATTACAAGGAAGCAAAAAGTATAAAAGGCTTAATAAACCCTAAGAACACTGACACACAGCTAGGCCACGAGAAAGTAAGGAAGGATTTCTATTTGAAAGGATAAAGTTTCATGTATGGAGGAAGCTAAGATGTGCATAGTTTTCAAGAAAGGATGACTGGGACTAGATTTGAAATTGGAGGATTTTTTAATAAAGCAAATGTTCTGGTTTATTATCCATCTATGAATCTGTTTTAAGCACGTTCCTTAAAAAGTGAGAAAGAGAGAAAATAAACCAATGATATTTGCTCTATGCCCAGTGCCATACTCTGAGATGAAACAGACTACTGAGGCCAGGGAGGAGAGGGTCGCGCGTAGGTGAGCACCTTGTTAATTCAGCCAGTAGATTTTTCGTTTCTACCCAGAGCAAAGCAAGGCAAAGTGAGAGCTAAGGTTTTCAAAGAGTAATTTGGATTAGGCACTACACAAAGTGAAAAGAAAGCAGATAGCAGTATTCATCACCAACCAAATCCGCCCCTAACTGGCCTCCTTTCCTCCTCCCTCACCCTCCAATCCCTGGTTCTGTTCTCAATACAGCAGCCAGAGAGGTCCTGCCACCTGCGGTGAACCATGGAACTCCCCTGCTCGCCAACTCCCTGTGCTTTCCTGCCTCAGAGTGAAAGTCAACGATGGCCCCAAAGCCCTACAACGCTATGGCTCCCCCAGCCCACCCCTCACCCATCTCCTTGCTCTCCCTGCCCTCCCTGGCCTCTAGCCACACGGGCCTCCAGGCTCTTCCTGGAAAGGTCTCACTCAGGACAACTTTCCCATCATCTGCAGAGCTCTTCCCCTAAGCATTTGACTCCCTCGCTTCTTACAGGTCTTTGCTCCAATGTCCCCTTCTCATGAAGAGGGGACATGAATCTCCACGAATTGAGGGTTCATGTCCATCCATTACTGATTCAACAAATATGTACTGAATGCTTCTTATGTCTCCAAACTGTTCTATGCCTTAGAACTATAAAAGTGAACACAAGAGGCCAAAAACAAGAAAGGGCTCAATGAGCCCTCATTTGACCATTCAACTTAATATTGCAACACTTCCTAGTCCACCTGGGGTTTCTGCATGCACTTCTCACCATCTGACATAGCCTATATTCTACTTACCTATCATCTTCCTTCTCCTGCTAAGATGCAAACTCTAAGTGGACATCAATTTTTTTTTTTTTTTTTTGGCCCTGTCTTGTTCACTTGTATAGTTCCAGAGCACAGAAAAGTCTGGACAGGTAGGAAGCATTCAATACATATTTGTTGAATCAGTGAACGAATGGATGAACCTGAGCCCCTTGCTCATGGGGATTCAGAGGGCGTCACCAAAGGGAATCCCCGCTTAGCTCTGCCTGGAGAGGCTGTGCACAGATCATCCCCAGGAAGAAAGAAGTGTCAGGAAAAGAAGGGCAACCCTCTCTCTTCCTGAGAAAAGAAGGTCTTTGTGCTTAGAGACTGAGGGATTATTTGTCCCGAAATTAATATCTTAAGTCCCCTTGTGAACAGGAGCTGTCCAACAAATATGTAGGCCTAATTCTTGAAAGAAGAGGCCTTATTCTCAGCATCTTTTACTCTTACAAATAATTAATATTATAAAGTCCTGCCTAAACATGAAGCAAATAGACAAGATGTTTAGCTTTGAAATAAACTCTTTGATTTTTGTCTCATGAATTTGATCTATTAATTAAATCTCATTTATATCTCTGATTATATGATTGTGAGCTTACAAGCTGGCTGGCAGAGAGGGAGAGAAGAGAACACTGAGCACCACATGAGGTATTTCCAGGTGGGGATTTACCAGGCAGCAGCTGGAATCAAGACCAGCCCTCATGGATATTGTTAAGCCATAGAGATATCTCTTTGGGGAGAAGGCACAAGAGAGAGGTGTGGGCAGCAAGGGGTGGGAGTGTGAGAAAAATTGGGAGAATTAATAGATTTCTCTCCTGTGGTTTCTTTTAGATGCAATTATTTGAAACTCGAAGCACAAAAACTAAGCTTTTATTTTAGCAAACCTGAACTACTTCTTGTCACATGTCGTTTGCTTAACACTGAGAGTTAAAAAAATAATTCTTCCTAGACATAATTTCATTATAGCAGTTGACACACAGGCACAGCCACCACCCACCGGCTTTCTTGGACACTGATATGTTTCACTGAGAGGAAATTTCTGGCCTGTGTGACTTGATTCTGAAATTACCATAATCTCCACTCTCCAGAGGCCGTAGCTAGTGAAGTGGATTAGTGCCCAAGCCTTTGGGGTCTCTGGAGAACAAAGTTCAAATCCAGAGCTTAGGTCATAAGTAAAGATGAAGGGGTTGGTCTAACGGTTTATCCCCCTTGGGAGCAGTGAAAGGCACAGCTAGTTATGATTATTAATCTTGTTCAGAAGCAGCACAGCCAGAAATGTGGTGAGTTGATCCTCATCCAGAGAAACTGGCACGGCCCACAGGCTCCTGACTCTCTGAATTCACTCTGGGCTTTTTCAAACACAATGTGAATTTTTTCAAAAGAAATCACAGTGTGACTGTTCACTGACAGGAAAAAAAAAAAAAAGAAAGCATGTTATTTTGCAGAAGTGCCCATTTGGGCTCAAATAATTTGAGGGAGATAAAGTAGTCTGTGATTATCAGCACATATGAAAAGAGGGATATATCCGTTCACTTGCCGTCTCTCTTGACAGGTGTATTTCTACTGGATTTGCCGGGATGCAAGAGCTTTTGAGTGGTTTGCTGATCTCTTACTCTCACTGGAAACACGGATGAGTGAGCAGGGGAAAACTCACTTTCTGAGTTATCATATATTTCTTACTGGCTGGGATGAAAATCAGGTACTGATAAGACTCTGAGAATAAGCAATATTGCTTAACTCATGTAATAGCAACGAGCAACAATTTCAATAATGAGCTATGTAGCACTCTGATAGGATGACATAATTATTTTTATGTTCTTAAAAAGGAAAGGAGAGTGAAATAAAATCAGATTAGCAAGAGTGATTCAAGTTGTAACAACCAAAGAACCAAAAAAAAGAAGCTATAGTTAATTTGCTGAGGAATAGAAAGGGTCAGACAATGGAAGACAATCCAGAGGTTGGAAATCCCAAATAAATTTGCATTTGTCCCTTTAAAAGTGACATCAAATGAATAGTACTGATTGGCTGTATCATCTTGTTGAGTTTCTGACTGGTTCTAATTCTGTGCCTTGAGCTGTTCAGAGTTAAGCAAAAAAGATTCCTAGGTGTTTACATTCAACATTTTGTATTGTAAAGTATGTGAGCATCTATAGAAAATAATTATTATGAATACATAATTTGTCCAGAGTTTGTTCTCTTAAGGTGTTCCTAGAAATTGTGTGCATATATGTTTATTTACCTAAGGTCAAGATGATCTTTTGTTTTGGCAGGTGTTCTGCAGTATATTGTATTAATGAAACATTAAGATTGAATTTACCAAAAATAATGTTTACCAAAATATTGACTATGATAGTATTTCCATGTTGATACTCTTGAATGATAACTATTACATTGTAATTCATTTTAACTCCTCAAATATGGGAATTAACAATGAAGTGATTACCAGGTTACATAATATATATTCTAATCAGCAGCTATTATTGATATATACTTTTAAGGAAAGTGTATTTGAGCCTGGGAGATTGGCATTAATCACTGCATTTGCAAGTGAATGCTCTGTGTATGTACATCACACATACACACACACACACACACACACACACACACACACACACACACACTGGCCCTAAGGAACATCACTGTAATTTGACTCTGTACATCTGCAAATGAATAAGACTCTGCTAGAAATTCAGTAGCTTAATGAATTTTTATGGTCTTATTTGCAGTCCTTCTTAAATATTTAATCCTTTGGGATAATTTAAAATGTAGGTTTCTTGGGAACTAGGCTTGAAACATCTTAATGAATTATATAGTGTTAATTATGTTTTCCAAACAAACACTTTCCTTATTCAAGTGGGATTTTTGACTGATGAACGGTTTGGTGAAGTAGAGACAGCTTCTGTCTTCTGCTTTCAAGTACTGTGCCTGCTATTCTACTTCTAAGGTGCACTGATCCCAGTGTGCACCTAGGTATTCCCTGCCAACTGGGAGCCATGGGACTGAGGTTCTCATAACCGAGAACTGAAGTTGATTTGGCGACAACACAATCCTGCCCCCTCCCATCTCTACTACTTCCAAGAATATGCTATAAAATACACATTTTTTTCTAAACACGAGTAAATTAAAATAGATGTCTTACATTTTTGCCATGACATGTTGAAAATTATTTCGACTCCCAAATTTCAGGCAGAAAAATCACTAATTTCAACATTTAAAGGAAAAATAATTGGTGCATTCTGTCGGGAAAGAATGAAGAGGCTGTTTTAGAAATACCCAATTGTTAAACTGAATTCAACAACCTCAAAGTGGCAAAATGACAAGAACAGAAGGGACAGATGGAAGAGGTATTATGAAGGGCAAATCAACAGAGTTTGGAGATTAATTGAACATTGGGCTGAGAAATATGGGACAAATATCATTCCAAATGTTTGAACATCAGTGATTGGCGGTACCACAAGCGTAAGTAGGGAAGGCCCTTTTTGTGTGTGAAATGGTGCCCAAACTTCTCAGCAGGGACTTTAAGGCCCTTCCCAGCCTGACTTCAACTCACTAGTTGTGTCCCACTCCCATCAGTTTCCTCTGGCACCAGAGCCACCAAAGGATGCGTGTTCACCCATCACACTGTGCACGCTCACACACCCATGGCTTTGCTCGTTCTCTTCCCGCACCTGACATATCACTTAACACCCTCTGCCACTGTTCCCCACCTCTTTTTGCACAGAGTCCTATAGTCCAACTCTTTTCCAGCAGTAGCCCTGCCATCTGGGGTCAGACTTGCCTGCTCACAACTTTCTACAACCTGGATTTCTTTTTATCTTTATATTTTCGATTCAGAGGGTGTGTGTGCCCATTTGTGAGATGGGTATAACACATACTGGTGGGGTTTGGGTTTTTAGTGTACCCATTACCCAAATAGTGGACATCGTACCCAGTAGATTATTTGTCAAAACTCACTCCCTTCTCACCATCCCCCCTTTTTGGAGCCCCCAGTGCCTGTTATTCCCATCTTTATGTCCATGTGTGCCCATTGATTAGCTGCTCCTAATAACTGAGAACACCGAGTATTTGGTTTTTTTGTTTCTGAGTTAGTTCACTTAGAATAATGGCCTCCAGCTCCATCCATGTTGCTGCAAAGAACATGATTTCATTCTTTTTATGGCTGCATAGTATTCCATAGTACGTATATAACACATTTTCTTTGTCCAGGCAACTGTTGATGGACACTTAGGTTAGTTCCATGATTTTGCTATTGTGAATACTGCTGTGATGAACATATGAATTCAGGTTTCTTTTATATATAATTGGCCTGGATTTCTGAGATCAACCTGCCATTGTCTCCTGACCTGTTGGGACACTTCCATTATTTTCAGCTGAACCTCCCTAGATTCAACTACTTTTTTAGACTGGAGCGAAAGTCAGCCAGGAAAGTCAGGCTTGCAATGGGGACCTGGGGCATGAGTTGCACCCAGCAGGGTTGTTACCCAAACTGGTCAGGGTCAGGATGAGTCAGAGGGTGAGGATGAATAGAGCACCACATAGGGGTCTAAGGGATGAGCACTGGTGACACAGTTCCCAGGAGGTGAGAAGCAAGGTAGCTACCAGAACGCAGAAGGTGCTAAAATAAATGACAGCAACTTAAAACATGATCATGACCAGGTGTGGTGGCTCACACCTGTAAACCCAGCACTTCAGGACGCCAAGGTGGGTGGATCATGAGGTCAGGAGATTGAGACGATTTTGGCTAACACAGTGAAACCCCGTCTCCACTAAAAATAAAAAATTTAAAAACAAAATTAGCCAGGTGTGGTGGCACGCACCTGTAGTCCCAGCTACTTGGGAGGCTGAGGCAGGAGAATTGCTTGAACTCAGGAGGCGGAGGTTGCAATGAGCTGAGATCGCGCCACTGCACTGCAGACTGGGCGACAAAGCAAGACTGTCTCAAAAAAAAACCAAAAACATACAAACAAACAAAAACAAACAAACAAAAAAATGATCACAAGAGATTACGCTGTGGGCTCTCACTTATTGACCACTAGCTACATGATGCCTGGATGGAGTCACTTAATTCCAAGGCAAATGATTAGGCACAGAGCTCTAGCCAAGCCACCTGCTAGGCTCTGGCCACCATGTTCTGCCTGCCGGGCTCCACGGCCTCCCGGCACTTGAAACCGGACCATATACATCACACTGTTTCAACACACTAGGCAGGTCTGATTGTAAGATGCTGTTTCTTCCCAGACATTTCATAGCACTGTAATCTGGCAATGCCCTTCTCAACTCCCCAGGGGCCAATGTTAAGTGAAAGGGGATAGCAGATAGAGATGAATTGTTGAAAAGTTTGGCAGGAAAAGAAGGAAGTCATTTAGTGCTTGCTTTTTCTTAACCACATTTACTATATTACTTTCATCCTTTTAAAGGAAAATATTCTTTCTAGGTTAACGTTATTGCACACCTACTATGTATAAAGAGGCACTTAGTTCCGACAAGGCCTGATTCAGACTTAAATGAGATATGATGCTTGCCCTAAAGTACAGCATTGGTGACATCTGCAAATAGTGATAAGCATTGCCAGCCCTGTACACATATTTTAATTAAATCTACAAATGAACATGATTAGTTTATTCTTTATTGATAGAAAGCTTATATATTTTTTTCTAAATGTCATCTAACGCCACACATTTACTTTAGGCTGTTCACATAGCTTTACATTGGGATGAAAATACTGATGTGATCACAGGCTTAAAACAGAAGACCTTCTATGGGAGACCCAACTGGAACAATGAGTTCAAGCAGATCGCCTACAGTCACCCCAGGTGAGGCAAGATCTTGCTCCTCTCCCTGCTGGGCTCTTCTCTGGAGAAATGCAAAGGTTGCTGGACTGAAAAGTTAATCTGCAGGACTGTGCATCTCCATTAGAGACAAAACGTCTACCTTAGAAAAGGTGGTCAATGGTATATTTCAGGGGCCACAAGCCTCTGCTGAACTGGCTTTTACAACCTCTGACAGTTATTGATTATGTTGCAATTTTTCACATTTAACCTCAATTTAAAGATGGTATTTCTTCAACTGCATATGCTTTCAAGACATCTTTGGTGGATACAGTTGATCTCTAATTACCCAACTGGAGAATTCACTCCTGTCCAACTGTACACTATCTAGCATGTCTAGCAAAAGAGAAAATGTTAGAAGACAAAGCAGGGATTTCGGGTGGTGGTTAAGGACCCAGCATCTGGCTGTAAATCCTGGCTCTGCCTTTACCACTGGTTGACCTTGGACAGGTTACCTACCCTGGTACTGACTCCGTCTCCGCCTCTGCAAACTGCAGATAATAATAGTGCTTTCCTCCTAAGAGTCTGCAAGGATAAAATTAATGAATGCATGTAAGAGGCTTAAAACAGTGCTTTGTATGGAGTACACAAGAAGCACTAGCTGCTATCACTGCTATTATCATTTCCATTATTACTGTTATTATTATTATCATTATATAACGAATTTCAATATAGAGAAGCAAGAGTACTTGTTCTGGGGTCACAAAACTGAAGTGAAGCCTGCACTTCCTGGTTCTAGAAGTTACTGGCTGTGTGACCTTGGACGAGGCAGCTTATTTGAGCTTTTGCACCCCATTGAAAAATATGAATGATAACATCCATTCACAGTGTTGTTTTCATAATGTAAATATACTTGTAGTATGGAGCACTAATGCAAACAGTTATCATTGTTGTGATGTCTCCTAAGTCAGTGTTTGCTTTGAACCTTCATTGTCTATGGCTCTTAAAAGTCAGCATGTCCTAATATTGTCTTCATTAAAGAACAGTTTCCATATTTGAGGAAAGATCTGAAGGCAGTGAAGGAGTGTGCCATAGGGGCAACTGGAGCATATGCCAAGACCCTGAGGCAGGAGACATCATTCCTGGCATGATCCTGGAACAGAGGAGGTGAGAGGGAGAGCAGCAAGAGCCAGACTGTAGGAGAAGTCACAGAGACAGCTGCGAGTCATCGTAAGACTTTGGATTTTATTCACAGAGGGGAAGGCACTTACAGGTTTGAGCAGTAGAGTGGCATGGGATCACGCTGCAAGAGAAGGGAATGTGAGGGGCCTGGGACAGAGGCCAGAGAGGATCAGCAGTGTGGTGGTTTGGATTAGGGAGCTGCAGAGGAGGTCATGAGAAATTGTTAGATTCTGGAGTTTTTTGCAGGTTGAGCTGAACTGACTATGGATGGGATGTGAGGTATGACTCAAGCTATTCAATAGAATGGAGTCCCCACTTACCATTTGGCAATGACATTAAGAGGAGCAGCTGGTTGGTAGACATGGGGTATCAGGAGTTCAGTTTTTGACATGTTTAGCTTATGATGCCTGTCATACATCCATGTGGAGTTATGGAGTGGGCAGATGAATATAAGAAGCAAACGTTCAGGGGAGAAGTTCAGCCAGAGGTGTGAGCACATGGACTGTTTGGAGCCATGAAACTGGATAAGATGACCAGACGGGCAGATACAGATGGACAAGAGTTCCAAGAACTGCACTGTTGGAGGGTCAGGAAATAGACTATTGACAGGTCACAGAGTTTAATACGTGACACTCATATCTGCCTTAATAATCATGCCCCTTGGGTCTTCTATACACTGACCTTCTTTCCATCCTCTTTCTCTGTATTGCACCAGTAAGAATACAGTAAAGCCCACCAGGGCTCCTCTGACTGCTTCCGTATTCCCAGCGATTTTTCCATTGTCTTGCATCCTTTAAAGCCTCAGTCCTTGCATTTCTGCCTCGTGGGCTTCCTGCAGAGACAGCATGCTTCATTAAACTCTTGGTACTTCCTTCGTATTTGTTCTGCTTCACAGAGTACTTCTCTGGTGAATATTATTTATCTTTTGGTGATTTTTGGCTGCTCCTTTTTTACATTTTGTTCACACTCTCTCTTTGCCAGAAAGATGCCATTTTCTTTTTTATCGGTTGTCATGGAATTTGTTAGACTCCCTGGACCAGATGTGGAAGGAGAGATCAGGTAGCCATCCAAGATTCATAACCATCTGATTCCAGTCACCTTATTCCCTGTGAAGTCACTCAGACCTCAACTGCCCTGTGCTCTGTGAGGCCCCTGCCAGACCTCTCTGCACCCTGCACCCAGCAACCTGCAGAGAAGCAGGAGTGTTTACACCCAGGGAAGAGAAGGTTTGAAGGCCTGCTTGTGGGGATTACTCCTGACTCGCATTGAGCCCAAGAGTACAGGCTTTCCAGCAGGAGACCCCAAGAAAAGCATGACTTCAAGCACACAGTTGGGGAGGGAGTGAGTGGACCAGCTGCGCAACCTTGCAATCTTGCTCTTGCCCCATGGAGCTCATTCTGATGCTCCATAAGCTGTGGCAGGGGCCTTGGAGACTTTTCCAGGTGCCACTTCCTGATACCTCCTTTCTCCATTTTGCTTCTTGCCCTGACCTCAGGTGACATATGGCCTAGAATCCAGTTCTGGTTCTACCTTCTCTCCAAATGCGTGCTTCCAACCCATCCTGGCTTCTGCAGCCACAGAATCCCGTTCCTCTGAGCTCCTGCTCCACACCTAACCCTTGCTCCCGGGCCCCCAGTGCTTCTGAGTCTAAATCACCACCCCTGCCTCACACCCACCCAGAGCAGAGATGAGATCATTTCATCTGCCATTTCCTTGAAAAGATTATAGGTAGAAGCTAACAAAATATTACACGCTGATATGAGAAAACTCAGGGGTTTTTTGTTGCTATTTTCTCCATTAGGGAAAAAATATATATATATTCATTGATAAATGTTTTACATTCAGTTTTCAGTCATCATGGAATAAATGTTCTCACTTCACAGGCTTTGACATGGACATCTATATCTTGGTTTTAAGTTCTTCTAGATAGTCTCAGTCTTTATTAGGATTGTTCCTTTTTGACATCTCACATGGCATTTATTTATGTATTTATTTATTTTTACACACAAAGCTTGTAGTCCAGTGGGGAAGGCCTTTAAAACCAAACTATTTAATTATCTCTCTTCCCTCCAAAAGGCATGAGCCAGGAACACGGAGCATCAAGAGACAAAGGATAAAACTGGGCTTGCACAAACTCTGCCCAGAAAATTATGTTACTCAGTGCTGAGAAGTGGGCCTGTCCAATTTTTTGCAGGGAGTAAAGAGTAATCAGTTTTAAGGTAGAAAAACTATATTACCATCACTTTCCCTGTTGCTAGTACCTTTCTAGAAGCTATAATCAAAGTTAAGTGCAGAAACGTACTTAATGCTCAGCTATATTTTGCAGCACAGTAGCTATGCAAACTCTCTCTCCTTGATGGATGACTTCATCTCTTCCAGAGTAGACGAGGCCCCCAAGGTTTGGAATCACTGAATCAAACCTCTACAGCATACTTCCTAGTCCCAAATTTTTTGATATCATATTTGTAATAGCCTTAGACTCTAGAACATGGTAACTTGTTATATAGCTTCAAACATCCATGTCATTAATCTTAGACACATGAAGGCAAAGTCAATCATTTTATCCCTGGAATGCCAGATCCCTGGGAAAAGACAAGCCTTTAGTCAAAAGCTTAGCACCACCCTTTCAAAAGACTTTTAAAATGACCTCCTTAAAATAATTTTGTTTTCTGCTGTGTAAAAGGAGATTTATGTTTAATGAAGCTTTTAATGAAGATATCTCGGAAAGAGAATGCCAATAAAATCTAATTTTTAAACAAGAAAATCTAATATTGAGAAGTATTTCAATATCCTGGCCTTTGTCCAGATATAAATGAAACACACAATCCAATTACTGTTCTGCACAAAGGACAAAGTAACATTAATTTTCCTCAGGATGGTTATTAAAGAGATAAACAGTATGTTTTCCCCTTATTATGTCAAGGATATGTTTGTTCCCAAGCCTGCTTGGCTACTCTTACAAGACAGTTCTGTCCTGTCGTTAGCTCATATCTTTTGGCAAAGATGGGTCAGAAGAAATTGGTGGATTTGTTAGTGGCCTCAGAAAGGGTTCTTTGTTCTTGAGGGCCTTTGAAGTAGGCTCTCAACCATTTCTATTCATCAGCGCGAAGCCGAGGATTCTCCGGACTCACTCTTTCAAAACTATTTACCTGTTCACTCAAAGCTGGAGTTTGTTCTTGTTCTAAGAAGGAGTTAAATCAAAAGAATAAAGTGAAGAGGGGCAAAAAGATTTTTTATAGAACATGAAAAACAGCACCAAAAATAAAGCTTGAAGGGAAGCAGATCAAAGAGAGTAGTACAAGCTATAAAGGAACCAGAAAATTGCAAAAATAACAGTAATAGAGAAACAAATTGATGGGCATCAAAATGAATACAAATAAGGAAGAGAGAAGAAAAATTAAAAATAGATCAAAGACTGACAGTAGAAAATAGAAAAGTGTGTTCTATTGTTTTTATTTGTAATTAATTTTGGTAATTATATTAGCTATATTACAAAAACACAAGTATAGTTTTGAAAGACAATCAACAAACATTAAGTGGATGCATTATAAGCCTTTTATTAATATATTCAAATTCACATATGTGAAAATTGTATCTTATTTCAGTTAGACAAAGCACAGATAAGTACTACAAAACAAAAACATTAAAAATTATTCTCCCAATTGAAATATAGTAGGCTAATTATATACATTGACATCTATGTCTTACTAGAGAAAGGTGTCTTTTTCAAAAATGGAAACTGTATTGCATTTTTTGTAAACATTGTCAATACGTTCCCAAGCTTTAGGTAAATGTTCAGAAAATCAGGAAAATATTTCCAAGAAGGTAGACAGAATGAAAATAAAAATACCCTTGTCACATTTAGTTACTTTTTTGATAAACACACATTGTACAGATACTTAGCTTTCTGAATTTGTGGATCAGTTGTTTTAAATTAATTGAATAAAATGATTTTCCATAGGCCTTAAATCTTCAATCTTACACTTCAGATAATATTTATAGTTTTCTACTTTCGACTTATCTGCTAGTAACTTCACCAGGCCTTTTAGGTGTAAATTTGATGTAATTAGTTACCATAAAAACTTTAAAGGTTTGGTCATTTTTTCTTTTTTTTTGTAACTTCAGTAGAAGTGTTTCTTTTAACTCTGAAGAAAAAAACAAAAAATAGAAGAGTACTACCATTTGTTAGAACAGTTTAACCCAACCTAATGATGAAGAAAGGTGTCAACTTACCATATGATTGGGGGCTTCTAATCCATATTGCAAGAATGTATTTTAGACCACCCATTGTTTTCAGAAACGTGAAAATACCTTTATACTAAATTGAGTAAATGTGTCCATCTGGATCCACATTTGCTTGTGTACGCACCCTTCAATTCTCATTTGTATGTGCATATGTGCAAAATGTTTTAAAATGATATTTTTGACAAATTAGCATTCTGATTATAGCATACAGGGCCCTTTATCTAACAGGATATCCTAAACATTCATTATATGACTAAAATGTTCAGAATACTCAAAGAAATAGACTTAAATGGAAATACAACACATGATAAATTATAGCTTCATGGGAAAAATAAAGACACCATAAACTTATGATGAGGAAATTGTCAGCATATTCCCATAGTTCCTTCCCACGAGAGGGCATCAATCTCTCTGGTTAGAGCCAAGTGAAGACTCAATGAAAATTGCTGAAATTACTCCATTTGTGGTAGGGGGAATTGGAGAGATGGGTGAGTACAGGGTGGATTTATCATTATGCTGCAAAGCTTCTTCGATGGTACTACCTATCTATCAAATTATTAGTTTGGCAAAATATTTGGTTACTTATGCACGAAGGCATATACATGTTAGTGTTTTATTGGGGTGGGGGAGGGTTGGCAAATGGCTCTACCATTCCCTGGGATCAGATGCTACAAGTCAGCTGCTTTCATTTTTCTTCCCCATTTGACCATAAGCTTCTCAAGGTTTTACAGCTACAAGCAACTTTATCTATGCACCTCAGAGCCCAGCAAAATGACCAGTATGTGCAAGTGGCAGCACCATGAGACCAATGAGGGAGCTGGGACAAGAGTCCTAACAGCACAGTTCTGGCTGCCAAAGAAAACAGAGCCTGTGGAGTGTGGGCAGGAGGAGAATCACCACAGTGAGCCTGGTTAGGGACATCTGCAGCAACTCATGAGCAACTGAGTAATTAGGACACAGAGAAAAGTAATGTCGTAGGCTGCTACAAACTAACTGGGAGATAGGTTTAAAAAAAAAAAAAAAAAAAAAGCTGGCCAGCACAATTATCATCTGTGGTTCTGAAAAAAGAAGGTGTTGTACAAAATATAATTATGTGATGAATCATTTGGAGGCATTTCTAATGAAAAACACTCACTAGAAAGGATTAACCAGAAGTTGTGTCCATTGTCTGATACAGAGTTTGTCGCTCTCATCTTCTTTCTAAGCCTCCATAAATCCACGGGAAGCTTCTGTTTATTGATTTTATTTGCAGAATGCACTCAGGGTATAAAGTAATTTGATTTTTTTTAAATGGGGTTTAGGGTCTGCCCCTACAGGGTTATAACTTACCAAGCATAAAAGCCAACACATAAAAACAAACATACAATTTAAGGAGAGAAGGGCTCACGGCAGCAGAACCTGTGAATTCAGCAAGGTGGTAGGATTACTCCTGGGCGCACCCACAAGCCCATTTATCTGCGGGGCTGAAATCTCCTGGTGGGTGATATTTTGGATGCCTTTCATGCATGGCATCACTGAACTGTTTTTGAAAAATGCACCAACCCCACAGAGAAGAGCACAACAGTTATTTAGCAGACATAGAGAGGGAAAGGAGAATTTTCTTTATTGTTTATCGGAGCTAAAAATAATACTGTGAATGTTAGCCATCTTTGCAGCTTGTGTAAAATTTGTCCTTTTCTCATCAAAGTCAGCAGCCCAGACTGATCAATGCCGTTAACGTTGTCCCTGATCCAGCTCCCCCATGCGTGTGCAAGCTCATGCAGACTGTAAACTGAAGAATAGCACCTTGTGTGTTTATACTTCTTTTGCAGAGAATCTCTTTTTAATTCCAAGCGATTGTGGGTAATTAAATTTTATAGAAGAATTTTTTCTGTACCAACCCCATTAGGGTTCTGTTGCACTTGTCCGTTGCCTCATAAAAGAAAAAAAAAGGGAAGCTGCCACATCTGTCCCTTAACTACTTTGCATGGATTCTCTGCCCTGTGATTCGCAGTATGCGTTTGTGACAAGAAATTCTCCATACTTGGAGTCATAAATGCCGAGAAGAGTAAGCCAGGCAAGCAGAAGAATGCTGTATGTGGGAACAGTGATTCACAGAGAGCCAGTGAAGGGCTGACCTTTCCACCTTAGCAGAAAGTAGATAATAAACAGCCTTTGTGAAACTTTTTGGTGATTACATCACCATGGCGGTTATGGCCCCTGAGTAAAGTATGGACTTAGCTGTGCAGTGTGATAGCCACAACTTCAAAAGAGGCAGGGGAGCTGTGAACTGCTGAGGACACCAGTAGAACACCGGGCAGCAGCAATCAGAATCCTTTGAAATGGAGTCTTAAAGGCAGAGCATCAAAGGGCACCATCAGGTTTGCAGTTACTGTCGCTGCAAACGAAAGGGCAGTCTTAGCCTGTTGGAGTGGGCCAGTGGGCAATCTCTTTGGTGACATCTACACTAATGGAAAAATATCACCACCCATAACAGCATCTTTGAAAATAGATGCAAGGATACCTCTGGGCATCAGACACAAAGCAAAGCTGTGACTCCTCACTGGGAAGGGTCTCACCTGACCCATCTACCATTCAAAATGTTTCAGTCCAGAGCTCAAAAATCTAGTGCTGATCTCAGTAAGTCCACATACTCACCTCTGTGTTAACACCCCGCACCACATCTTCTGTTCAGCTTCACGGAACAGGCAGACACCAATAGTCATCACATGGGAAAAAAACATTAGGAAGCTAGCAGTTCCTGAGAGCACACCGTGTGCCAGGCACAGGACCAGCGGCCAGACCTCCAATGTCTTGCTTAATCCTCACAGAGATTCTAGGAGATAGATTCTATAATTCTCCCCATTTTATAGATGAGAAACTGGGGGCTTTCTGAAGGTAATTAACATGCCCAAAGTTACCCAGCAACAAAGTGGTGGAGCCAAGAGCACTATTAACCATTGCCTTTTATTTCCATAAACACCTCAAAATCTCTTCATTAAGCCATAAACTCATACTTTTCTGTGGGAAATATTTTCTGAAAAATTACTTTCTCAAATTTAGCCATGGGAATGGTTTCTTTGAAAGCAGTACTGCTACATTTTAAACATATTGTCATTTGTAAATTAAGCCATTGATAAATTCCTTTGAAGCTGGAGTTTGAAATGCAGTGGAACCATCAATTTCTACTGTGGATGTGATGGTCCTGGAACACACAATTAAAATGTGGCTATGACACATGGTAGAGAACCATGTTAACATATAAGCTAAGAAAAAATAGGCTATATAGACACTTTTCAGCAAGATCCATGTCTGAAGAAACAGAGATGGTATAGTGAGCTGGTCCTGAAGCCCAAAGAATGTCTTGATGACAGCATTTCTCAAAGTGTGACTCACAGGGCGATCTGCCTCAACACCACCCGAGATCCTTACTAAACATGCATTCCTTGACTTCAAGCCTAGGAATCTACATTTTAACAATCTGCCTAGATGATTTTATGCACAGCAAAGCTTGAGAAGTTTTGATCTACACTAGAGTAACCAATTCAGCTTATGCTAGAGGTTGGAAAAAATGCTACAAAGAATAGTAATATTCAACACAAGAGAAAAAAGACACAGTCTCTGAAAATCTCTAGAGACTGATGCACCCCAACTTCCAAAAACAACTTTGAACCCCTGCATGGATGTGGTGTTTACATATAAACTAAGTCGCAAGGCATTTGAGCAGCTCTGGGATAGTCAATATATGCAGGAAGTATCTCTTTGACACAGTTTTCTGAAATGTCAAGATTAGGGGCAACAATGTTTGGGTGATTGTATTATCAGCAATGTCACAATTAGAGATGACAGTGTTTGGGTGACTGTATTCTCAGCAATGTCACGATTAGATACGACAATATTTGGGTGACTGTCTTATCAGCAGTGTTAAGATTAGAGATGACAATGTTTGGGTAACTGTATTATCAGCAATGTCAAGATTAGAGATGAGTGTTTGCGTGACTGTCTTATCAGCAATGTCAAGATTAGAGATGACAGTTTTTGGGTGACTGTCTTATCAGCAATGTCAAGATTAGAGATGACAATGTTTGGGTTACTGTATTATCAGCAATGTCAAGATTAGAGATGACAGTGTTTGGGTGACTGTCTTATCAGCAATGTCAAAATTAGAGACAATAATATTTGGGTGACTGTTATCAGCAATGTCAAGATTAGAGACAACAATGTTTGGGTGACTGTCTTATCAGCAATGTCAAGATTAGAGATGACAGTGTTTGGGTGACTGTCTTAGCAATGTCAAGATTAGAGATGACAGTGTTTGGGTGACTGTCTTATCAGCAATGTCAAGATTAGAGATGACAGTGTTTGGGTGACTGTATTATCAGCAATGTCAAGATTAGAGATGACAGTGTTTGGGTGACTGTCTTATCAGCAATGTCAAGATTAGAGATGACAGTGTTTGGGTGACTGTCTTATCAGCAATGTCAAGATTAGAGACAACAATATTTGGGTGACTGTTATCAGCAATGTCAAGATTAGAGACAACAATGTTTGGGTGACTGTATTCTCAGCAATGTCAAGATTAGAGATGACAGTGTTTGGGTGACTGTATTATCAGCAATGTCAAGATTAGAGATGACAGTGTTTGGGTGACTGTCTTATCAGCAATGTCAAGATTAGAGATGACAGTGTTTGGGTGACTGTATTATCAGCAATGTCAAGATTAGAGATGACAGTGTTTGGGTGACTGTCTTATCAGCAATGTCAAGATTAGAGACAACAATATTTGGGTGACTGTTATCAGCAATGTCAAGATTAGAGACAACAATGTTTGGGTGACTGTATTCTCAGCAATGTCAAGATTAGAGATGACAGTGTTTGGGTGACTGTATTATCAGCAATGTCAAGATTAGAGATGACAGTGTTTGGGTGACTGTCTTATCAGCAATGTCAAGATTAGAGATGACAGTGTTTGGGTGACTGTCTTATCAGCAATGTCAAGATTAGAGATGACAGTGTTTGGGTGACTGTCTTATCAGCAATGTCAAGATTAGAGATCACAGTGTTTGGGTGACTGTCTTATCAGCAATGTCTTTTTCTTTTCCAGCTCTCCCTTCTGGACTTCTTTGAAAATTAAAATAATTCCAACAGGAGAAATTAATTAAATTGCTATTACTGTAGCATAAATTTTATTATCTATAAAAAGGCAGGGCTGAACAGGATATTAGTAATAACTAACCTTTTTAAAACCCTTTTGAATGTATTATCTCATCTTGCTTTTGATAAAACATACAAAGTAGTCCTTATCATCTTTTACAGATGCAGAAACTGAGATATAGTGACTTGCCCAAGACCATGCAGATACTACTCAGCAAAGCCATTTAGCCACTCATTCAGCAAATGTGTGTTGATTGTCCACTGTATGCACTGTTCCAGGTGCTAGAATCAAACAGATCAAGTTTATGTTCTCAGGAAGTTTACATCTGGTCACGTATCCAAGAAGACATGAATCAAGGTCATCTGGCCAAAAAGCCTGGTCTATCAAAATCCCTCTGTATCAAAACCCCTCAACAGTCTCATGGCCGCTTTCATGCCTCAGTCTTCTCGGCTCCACCTCCCTGATTAGTTCAGGGGAGGATACTGAGAACCTGGGAAAACCTTTCAGAACCGTGCTACTTCAGCACGGTGCTGAAAGTAGGTAGAAAAAAAAAATCTAAGAAAAAAGGACATGGAGGGAGAAAAATAAATAAGTAACCTCACAGTCACAACCACTTCACTAATCTTATCATTGTCTTGGCTTCTGGCTGGCCTTGCCTCCAGGTGACATTTTCTTTCCTTTTCTTACCCCTACTGCAGCAGCAGCATTGGCGTGTTCTTCTGTGGACCTAAAGCTCTCTCAAAGACCCTTCAAAAGATGTGCCGCTTGTATTCATCAGCTGACCCCAGAGGTGTTCATTTCTATTACAACAAGGAGAGCTTCTAGATTTTGGAGGTCAAGATCAGGCATTGTGTAAGTGGCTGCAATCATATAGGTCAGGGATTGGGAAATTCTTCCCACAAGAGGCCAAATAGTAATCATTTGAGGCTCTGTGGACTGTATGGTCCCACTCTCAACTCCTGAACTCTGCCATTGTAAAGTGCCAACATTGCCACAAACAATAATGTCAATGAATGGGTATAGTTGTGTTCCAAAAATATTTTACTGATGGACACTGAAGTCACATTTCATATAATTTTCTTGTATCATGAAATTTTTACAAAGTGTAAAAATCACTTTTTGACCATCCACATAGTCAGGGGGTGGGCTGGATTTGGCCTGTGGGCCAGAGCTTGCTGACCCCTGGCATAGGCTGTCTTTCCCAAACTTGTTTCCATGCCCAACGTTACATCCAACATGGAGACTTATGCTGCTGCTTGGCTTGAAGTTTCCTTTAGAAATCATTTCAAATTTTCATTTCCCTGATGGCAGAGACAACTTATATCCAAACCTGATCTTTTCTGCTTTAAACTTAAGCTCCTTTTGTGCTTTTGTTCATCCTCTGTTGACCACAGAAATCACCAACGGAGGTTATCTTTCATAAAAGTCCTTTAATACTTGAAAATGATAATCAAATCATCGCTTTCTTATGCCTTTTCTGGTCCAAACAATACGAAATTCTTAACCTTTTGGCCTAGGATATATATCAAGCCCTTCCTTCACCTTGTTGCTCTTATTCAAATTCACTTCCATTTCTTCATATCCTTTTAAAATGCATTGAGAAGCATGACTAGTATTGAGCAGAAGAGGGACTTTCTCAGAGCTTATATGCCATATATTTACAAATAAATTCTATGTTTTCTTTTCTTCCTTCTTTCTGCCTTCCTTCCTTTCCTTCTTCCTTTCATATTTCTTTCTCTTTTAACAAATACTTTTTATTCTACCACATTTTGGTCTGTGGTCTTCTTAACTTACACTCCTACTCAACTTCTGCCCCACAAAATAACTGAAATTGTTTCTTTAATTCCCATTGTGCCAGTCTTTCTATACTATGCAGTTATTTTACTCCCAAGATGTTCACAAAGTATTCCTCACATCTTATAATTCTTGCTACTAATATTGATTAATTTTTTAGAATTTTTCTAATATTTCAAGATTGTTTTGAAGTTTAGCCCCAGACACTAATACTGGTATGTAGCTTGTAATATCAACATATTTCACTGATAATATCTCAAATCTTTTGTTTAGGTTTTCAATTAAGTTATTGACTCCAAAGAACTCCACCAGGAATTCCTGTGACGGCCTGTTGATATGAGCTCCCAGTTGGGAACTGGTGAACAATAATTAACTACTGCAAACAGTACACCATACCATACTTAGCTTATAAATAACATGTCATATACAACAGCACAAAAACTTTTACTGAAATTAAAATATATTATGTTTCTCAAAGGCTTCTTATCTTTGTGGACTGTCATTCTGCCATAAAAGAGAATTAAATTGATCTGGCATGATGTGTTTTGACAAAGGCAGCCTCTTAAGCTCTTCTAAGTATTTCTAAATTATAAATTGATCACTTCTTTTACTTTATCCTCAGATTTTTATGTTGACCTGATGCTTTCTATGATATTAATATTGATTTTATCAGTTAGGAATATTCCATTCATGTCTAAAAAAATTATTTCTACTATCTCTGCATTGGAATTTCTCAGTAACTTGAGGTATTACTTGATGCATATAATTCAAACTCTCCTAATTTGAATAGAACCAATCTTTCTGTGTAACTATTTCCCCATTTTAGTTTAATTCAGCCTTTGCAACCAGAAATTTCTATAGTCTAATCTAATCTTTACCTTAGTCATGTTTAATTATTACTTTTCTTTCTCTACTTGAAAATAAAAGTACTTTTCTTGGTCATCTAATTTTGTCTAGTAAATCAGAACATACCTGCCCTTAAACACAGATTTTGCCACTTTTTTTAATCTCCGGGGATGCTGGTTGCACCCCCTTTTGTGTTTTGACCTTTATGCTACTTCCCTGCAAACTATGTAGAATCAAACCTATCCAGACATAAGAAAATACAAAAGTCAATAGGTTTCTTTAATGCAGCAATGACCAAATAGAAAATGTGGAATTTAAAGTTGAAATCATCTCTTCAAAACAGAAACAAAAATCTGGCAAACTTGTAAGTTCATTTAACAAGAATTATACAACACAATTTGATAAATAAACATCCAATTCACAGGCAGACATTTTTAAATGGATAGAAATAGCACGTTTCTAAATAGGAATATTAAACATACTAAAGTTACAAATTTGTCCCAAATTAATTAATGGTCAAGTGAAATTCCAGTCAAATGTTAAATTCTCTTTAGATTTTTTGGAAGGGTAAATATCCTAAAGTTTATCTAGCCGGGCGCGGTGGCTCAAGCCTGTAATCCCAGCACTTTGGGAGGCCGAGACGGGCGGATCACGAGGTCAGGAGATCGAGACCATCCTGGCTAACATGGTGAAACCGTCTCTACTAAAAAAAAAAAATACAAAAAACTAGCCGGGCGAGGTGGCGGGCGCCTGTAGTCCCAGCTACTAGGGAGGCTGAGGCAGGAGAATGGCGTAAATCCTGGAGGCGGAGCTTGCAGTGAGCTGAGATCCGGCCACTGCACTCCAGCCTGGGCGACAGAGCGAGACTCCGTCTCAAAAAAAAAAAAAAAAAAAAAGTTTATCTAGAAGAATATATGAGAAAGAGAGGTGCCAAAAAATGTGGAAAAGAAAAGAAGAAGAAAAGAGAGGAGAGAAAGAAGAGAAAACAAAAAGAATAGAAAGGAAAAGACAGGAAGCAAGGCAGGTAGGGGGTGGGGAGGGTGAGGAAGGAAAATTTCATATCCAGAAGCATCATTGTTAAATAAAAGACCTTAAAGCAACCAGAGAGGAAAAGGTCAATTACCTGCAAATAAACAGAAGTACACCTGGCAGCTGCCTTCTCAAAAGCATCCACAGAAAACAGATGATAATGAAATAGTATCTTCAAAGTGCTGGGGGACCATAACTATCCATTGAGAATCTTGTCCATAGTGAAATTATTATTCAAAGGTGAAGGCAAAATACAGATATCTCCAAACAAAAGAAAACTGAAATGTAACTACCTCACCAAAATAATGACAAAAAGATATATTTAAGGAAGGAGGAAAGACAATTAATGGAATGCAATATGCAATGATGAGCAAAGAAATTGAAAAACGTTTTGGCAAAATCGCTAAGAAACTGTAAAAGAAAATTAATGAGTATTTCAGAGGGAATGTTCTTTTAAAAACAAAACTAAGGATACGGACAACAACAATATGAAAGATGGGGAGATGACACCGGAATTAAGTCATTCCAAGATCCATGGATTGTTCAGGAGGGTGAAAGCAATGTTGATTAAATGAAGCCTTTGTTAGGCTTTATAAGTAAACTAGGAGGGGTAACCTCACATGGATTCAATGCCCCCCACTATTTCTTTTAACATAATTTCTCTATTCTTGAGTTTGTATTGAGCCTAAGCTACTAGTTTGTTTGACTGTCAAGCAGTATGTTTTAAGAAGGACTAACGACTGTTACATTTCCTGATTTAATTCATACTGATATTTGACTAAATGTAGTGTTTTTAGACCATATTTTCTTCCCTTTAGAAGTTTGAAGATAGAACTCTAGCATTTTCTGTCATTGAATATTGCTGTGGTGAAGTAAGGGGCCAACTTCATCCCCTCCCCCTTTGTAAGTAAGTTGCTTTTTTGCCTGGATGCCTAAATAATTTTATCTTTGAAGTTCATAACAATTTGGTATTGATGTTTCACATGAATTTTTCCTGTATTGCAGTGGTTTTTTGTTTTTGTTTTTGTTTTCTTGTGACGCTCTCTCACCCAGGCTGGAGTGCAGTGGTGCAATCTCCCTCCACTGCAACCTCTGCCTCCCAGATTCAAGCAATTCTCCTGCCTCAGCCTCCCCAGTAGCTGGGACTACAGGTGCGCACCACCATGTCTGGCTAATTTTTTGTATTTTTATTAGAGACGAGGTTTCACCATGTTAGCCAGGATGGTCTCAATCTCCTGACCTCATGAGCCTCACCCACCTCAGCCTCACAAAGTGCTGGGATTATGTGCCCGGCCCAGTGTGTTTTTCAAACACTTTTTTCTTCACTTCAGAAATTTTTTTTATTAGGTCTTTAAATACACTTCTATTGCTTTTGTTTGTCTCATTTCAAAAGCATCAATTTTCCTCATATTAGATCTTTTTTCCTTTTTTCCATTCTTTTAGGGTTTCTAATTAATTTAATCCCTTTGTTTCTTTTATTTACAAATCATTTCCCCTATTTTATTACTGGTTTACCATCTCTTTCTGAAACCTTTGAAGCCAGATATGTTTTGGAATTTGAAATGATTTCATATTTTAGAAAATAATAAATGCATATCCCATATAGTGTATGATACTCCCAGTAGAGTCTGGGAAGCACCCAGTATTCAAAAGCATTAATGTTTTATTTTTTCAAATAAAACTATAAATATAGATACTCAACTTGCATAAAGGAAGATTATAAATAGCCTCACATCTGTTCAGGACACATTATGAAATTATGCTGCCAAGTGGGGTTACAAAAAAAATACTCTCACTTTTCATAATTTTTTGTATTTTTTTGAATTTCAGATTAGGGAGAGATTATAGTTTTGAAATTCAGCTTTCGATGTTATTTATTCTGTTCCTTAACTGTTTAAAAAAATACTTAATTAGTTCCATAAAGATGTTGCTTTGAGCCTTGATTTGTTACCTTAGACCTGCAATACCCCTTGTGATCTCATTCTTTTTTATAATTTTGTCTTTTATCTCTCTTATTAAATTAATATTCTCATTAAGTTCTCTATACATAAACAGATAGTGAAGAATTACCTGAGTTATGATTTCTACCAGACTGAGTTGTTTTTTCTTCTACTACATGGTATTTTCCCTTTTTGCCTGTAGTATCTCCATACTTGCTGTATACATCCTGTATTTTTTTCACCTTCTCATGTTAGTTGACTCTGCCTAGATTGTTTCTTCTATATTGTGATAAATTTTTGGTTGTTTCCCTCCACCCCACCATCTCTAAGACCATTTTTCTCCCCTCCCCCATAGCTTTATTGAGATATAATACACATACCATAAAATTAACCCATTTCAAATGCATCATTTCATCATTTTTAGTATATTTATAGAGTTGTGTAACCATTCCCACAGTACATTTTAGAACATTTTTATTTATGCATAATAGATGTACATAGTACCAGGGTACATGTGGTAATTTAATACATACATATAATTTGCAAAGATTAAATACGTGTGTTTGGGATATCCATCATCTTAAGTACTTGTCTTTTTCTTTTGATAGAACCAATCGAATTCTTCTACTCTATTTCAAAGTGTACAATACATTATTGTAAACTATAGTTACCCTACTGATCTAACAGTAGGTCTTATTTAGTGTATTAAACCATATATTTGTACCCATTAATCAACTTCTCTTCATTCCCCCTCCCCAATACCCTTCCCCAGCTTCTGGTTACCACCAGTCTACTCTCTACTTTCATTAGACCCACTTTTTTTATCTCCCCCATATGAGTGAGAACATGTGGCTTATTTCACTTACCATAATGACCTCCAATTCCGTTGATGTTGCTGCAAATGACAGGATCTCATTCATTTTTATGGTGAGTAAGATTCCATTGTGTATATGTACCACATTTTCTTTATCCAATCATCTGTTGATGAACACCTGGGTTGATTTCATATTTTCACTGTTGTGAAGAACTTTTTTTTTTTTTTTTTGAGATGGAGTCTGTCGCCCAGGCTGGAGTGCAGTGGCGCGATCTCGGTTCACTGCAACCTCTTCCTCCCAGGTTCAAGCGATTCTCCTGCCTCAGCCACCCGAGTAGCTGGGACTATAGGCACATGCCACCACGCCTGGCTAGTATTTTGTATTTTAGTGGAGACGGAGTTTCCCCGTATTGCCCAAGCTGGTCTCAAACTCTTGAACTCAGGCAATCCACCTGCCTCAGCCTCCCAAAGTGCTGGGATTACAGGTGTGAGCCATAAAGAACATTTTTATTATTCCAAAAAGAAAGCCCATATCCATTAGTCTCCATTTCTCCTCAACTGCCACCTGCCCTAGGCAACCACTAACCTTCTTTCTGTCTCTATGGATTTTACTATTCTGGATATTTTATGTAAATGAAAACATATAATAAGTGGTCTTTTGTGTTTGGCTTCTTTCACCTAGCATAATGTTTTCAATATTTATCCATGTTGCAGCAAGTATTAGTACTTCATTATTTTTGTCAAACTAATATATTTCATTGTATGGTTATGCCACACTGTATTCACTCATTCATCAATTGATGAACATTGAGTTGTTTCCACTTTGGGGCCATTAGAATAATGCTTTTATAAACACTCATGTACAGGTTTTCGTGAACCATGTTTTCTCTTCTAAAGCCAGGAATTTCGTTTTTTATCCACTTTTTTGTAGTCTGAGAGAACAGCAGCTGGCATGGAGTGCTGTGCAGAAGAGCACGGAAGCACAGCCTGAGTGGTGTGGACACTACATTCGATTTTTCGGTTCCTTTCTGTCTTCTGAGACTACATGGACTGTCCTGTATCTGAGTTCATTCCAACTAATGGAGTAGAGGAGAGAGGATATAATGTATTTCCACAATGAGATATTCCCAGGCTTCGAACCCTTTCCCCAGTTGAGTGTGAATTTTGGATTCTTCTCTTTCAACAGAGAAAATTGACTCTCTTGATTTATTTTCTTTATTCATCCATTTAATTCATGCTTTCCCAACATCATATCTTCTCTTTACATTCCACAAGCAAGAGTTTTAATGAAATTTCTTGGGACTTTTTGACCACCAGTGGGGCTTCAGAGGAGTAAATGAGGTAGAAGCCAAACCATGTAGCTGCTCTCCATTACCTTCCAGAATCCTGTGTTCCTTCTCTTCAGCACAAGTTTTTCAATGTATTAGATTACATTTTTCCTTTATCTTGTCTACTGGTGAATGTGTGTGTGTGTGTGTGTGTGCGCGTGCGCACATGTGTAGAGCAATAACTGTCCAGAGTTGAATGTCCACAACATTCTCTCTTACTACACTCAACTGGATTATCTCTACAACTATAACTATTTTCAAGGCTCACCATAACCTCCATGGTGTGAAATTCAACTTTGTTTTATTTTTAGCAGCAACTGAAATGGATGACCAATGCTTCTGTCTTGAAACACTTCCTTCTTTTGACTTCTGTCAAAACAATCTCTTTGTTTTTGTCTCAGACTCCTCCATCCAGTTTCACAATGTTGGCATGTCTTTGAATTGGTCCTAGTCCCTCTTCTCTTTTTCTGTCTATTCTCCTCCTTTGAATAATATTATACAATCCCGTGGCTTCAAACACCATCTGTTTGCTGATGAGCCCCAAAATTTAAACTTTAGTGTAGACTTCTCCCCTGGATTCCAGTCTGATATATCCAACTGCCTACTTCATCATTGGAAGTATAATAAGCATCTCAAATGTAACATATCCAAAGCCAAATTCTTTATTTTTTTCTCTTCATAATCCCGTTCTACCTCCAGCTTTTCTTATTTTAGTGAATGGCACCATCATCTACCAAAATGCCTAAACTAAAATCACTAAAAACCTCTGAGTCATATTTGGTTCCTCTTTCCTTTATCACTCACTCCAAACCCTATCCCAAACCACTGTTTTATAATCTTACTTGCTTCATCTTTTCCTATAAACCTTTCAGAAAAGTATAAATTGTACTTTTGTGGCCTCCAATATGTACAATGCAAATTTCCAAGTTAATACTATTGCTTAAGTCTAATCCCACTTTAGGCAAACTATACAAACTTACAGGCAAAGTTCCTGCATGCTACTGTCAAGAATAAAGCCCTGCTCACCATGCTTCATTAACCAGTCATTCCCTGGTTGGTAAATGAAGTGGAACATGTTTCTACCAACATAGGTGAACCTCATTACCAAATAATTTAAAGTGTCTTCTTATACATCTACTAGCTATTGTCACATTGGGATTTTTTCTCTTCTCTTTTTCTCTTCAATTTTTAAATTGTCTTTCCTATTAATTTTTATAGGAATATCTGCAGTCCTCTAAGTTACCTTCTCCCAGGCTCCTCTCAGAAGCTGAACAGAAGAAAAACTGTTTTAAGAATCCTTTATCAATTCCAAACACCTTCAAATTATTGTAAAAATTCCTTAAAAATATAAATAAATAAAAATTTAAAAATAAAAATTCCTGATTGGTCTTAAAGACAACAGCTCAATCATGATCAAATTTCCATTTAGTGATTCAATTAAGTAATCCCCTAAGGAAAGGAACATCACTATGACATATTTATATCATAATCTTTTGCCATACTCTTCAAATCTCCAATTAAATTACCTCAAAAGTCAAATTTACTTTTTAAAAATGTTTGGAAGTATAAGAACAGCATCAAACAATATAAGATACCAATAAATAATTCTAATGAAATATTTGAAACTTTTACCAAAAAAAGAAACTCTATTAATCAACCATATCTGCCCTGTGCTAACATGAAATATGACAGAAGTGTTACTCCTTCACCTTCACCTCAATTCCTACACCCTGCCTCCAACCCCAACCCGAGACTGTGTAAGGGGGAGATCTGTCAATCATTCCTGCCCTGCACTTAGTAAGTATCTAGCAGAGGCTACAGAGTGTGTGTTGGGAATGGGGGGATCACAGAGAGAAGGGAGCTGAAGGAAAGAGTTCTTAAATCTGTGCATGAAATCTTGGATGGTTTCCCAAGAGGCCAGTGTGTGAAACCAACCAGAATCAACACAGCCAATGAGCTGAGAATTGAACCCTGGTGAGGAATACTGCCCAGGTTTTAGATTGGCTTCTGGATTACACATAAGTGGGGCATACCAAAATAGCATGGCAACGCCTTTGAAAACTAAGTTGATATTTGAACCACAAACCACCAAAGTGGGCCAGGATGTGTGTTTCTGAACCTAAACCTGCTAACTGCCAACTAAAATAGAAGATCTAAATAAGAATCAGAGTGTCATAACATTATCCTCAAAATGTACAGGATGCAATCCAAAATTTTTGTCATACGAAGAACTAGGAAAACTCAACCCAAATGAGAAAAATCAACAGATGCCAACACCAAGATGACACAAATGTTGGAATTAGATATCTAACAAGAATTTTAAAGCAGCTATCATAAAAACATTCCAACAGGCAATTAAAATCACTCGTGAAACAAATGAAAAAATAGTCTCAGCAAGGAAATAAAAGATATAAAAAGAACCAAATGCAAGTTTTGGAATTTAAAAATATACTAACTGAAAGAAAAAACTCACTAGATAGGCTTCTGGTAGGTAGACTAATCCCTCCCCTCAGGCCAAAATGCCCACATCCTAATCCCTAGAACCTATGACATGTGAGATTATATGGCAAGGAAGAATTAAGGTTCCAGATGAAATTATGATTGCTTTGAGATGACTGCATTGAAATGGAAAGATTATCCTAGATTATCTGGCTGGGCTCAATGTTATCACAAGGATCTTAAAAAATGAAAGAAAGAGGCAGAAGAGTCTGACAGAGTCAGAGGAGATGCGGTAAGAGAAGCAAAGCTTGGAGTGATAGTTTCAATGGCTTTGAAGGTAAAAGATACCATAAGCCAAGGAACATGGGCAGCCCCTAGAAGCTGGGAAGGGCAGGGGAATGCATCCTCCCCTAGAGGCTCCCGAAAGGCCTATGGTCCTGCAAACATTTTTATTTTAGTCCAGTGAGATTCATGTTGGAAACTGATCTATAATAAATAGATATAAGATAATAAATTTGTACTGATTCAAGCTGACACATTTTTGGTAATTTGTTATAGCAGCAACAGACAACTAATACAGATCAAAAGGTCCAATGCCATATATATGTCAGTTCTCTTCAAAATGATCTATAAATTCAAAGTAATTTCAACAAAATCAAAAAGAGGCTTTCCATGAAACTTGACAGGCTAATTTTTTCAATGTCTATATAGAAGAATCAAGAGATAAGAATAACGCAACAGAAATAACAAAAAGGAGCCATTAAATTTTTTCCGTAAAGGGGCAGATTATAAATATTTTAGGTTGTTCTGGCCACATATGGCCTCTGCCATGTCTACTTCTTTGATTTTCTTTATTATTTAATTCTTTAAAAATGTAAACCATTCTTAGCTCGAGGGGTGTATAAAATCAAACAACCAGCTGAATTTGGCCCAGGGGCCAGTTTGCTGATCCCAGAATTTAGAACAACATTGATAAGCTTTACAATCATATTGAGAAAAAAAAGATTGTAGAAGAATACATGTTGAGTGGAACCACTAAATAAGATTGTAAATCCTGCAAAACAGTATTATTTATACACAAACATACACACATATAACCACACGCATTTTATAGGTTTAAATAATTGTACAGAAAATAAATTACATGCCCCAAATTCAGAACACTGTTTCTGATGAGAGGGAAGAGAGAATGGGAACAGATGGAATAAAAGAGGGCTTCAATAGTCTCAATAATATTTATTTCTCAAATTGGTTTTTTAATTTGTATTACATAAGCTGTAATTCTGTATACACCTGATATATCTCATAACAAGTAAAATATTCTTGGTAGATTTTTGCTCTGTTAGGCAAGAGATGATTCCCCAAATTATTGGGACATGGGTTTTCTTCAGTAGATGGTGTTTCTCACCCTTGCTGAGGCTCTGTACTCCTGTTTTACAAATTAAAGGTGAAAGTTTGGACATTTGGTTTTCAAGAATCAAGGAGAGCATGTCCAATTCATCATTTTATCTGTGACAGAGAAAGCCTGGCTTTTCTCTCAACAACACTTCTGGGTCTAGAAACTTCCCAGAAACCTGTAGTGAAAGAGACCTGGGCTCTCTTAGCCTCTCCCACAGCACACACACACACACGTGTCTCAATCGTTTGAGGATTCAGATTTTTAGGACTTTGCACCAAGATACTCCAATTCACTAAAATGTCCTTCGAGTGCCAGTTGTCTTTGCCACAGTCCCACTGTCTTGAGTTCCTGGAACCTCCACTCCACTTCTCCTCATTTATTTCCTTCCAACTTGAGAGTGAAGGTCAGAGGATGATAGAAACACAGTCAGAAAACACGACAGCAGTCTGCCACAAACCTCCCAAACTACAGCAGAATGGGGTTGGGAGGCAGGCCCAGTCTGGGGTGCAAAAGCAGCTGGGCATGCAGAGAGAGTGTAGTGACCAAGGAAGAGTCGTGGGCCAGGCCACAGTGGACACTAAGACTTCCTGGAGGAGCTAGGCCTTCCCAGGAAAAGGAAGGGCAGGATAGTGGATACCCCATGCGGGCAGCACGTTGGACTGAAGATGGCTGGTGTCATTATCAGGAAGATGAAACACACGGGGCAGGGTGCTAGCCACAGGCCTGGGTGTCAGGAACAGAGATTCCTGAACTCACGGGAGAACAACAAGGTAGTCAGAACCAAAGCAGAGCTCAGTCCTTAGAAACAGAGCACTCAGGAGCCCAGGGACATCACCCAGGTCATCAAAGGTGACCCAGGATCTGGGGAAGATCACAAGAGGAGAAAGGAGAAGGCAGCCATGGCCCCTCTTCTGCCCACACTTGTCTGTTTCCTCATGCTTCTCCCTCCCATCCCCAACCCGGGCATTAATTATTTGTACTAACATCTGCAGCACATTTTTCAGATTCACTGCTGGTACAAAGAAAGAATCACAAAATAAAGTTATGTTATTGTATTTGTAAAATGGTGCCTCTTTGTTTGAAAATTGCTTAAGTTTTTGAAATGTCTACCCATCCAGCATGATTAATGCGATACATACAGTGGAGCAGCAGAGTGAGTGGAGAATTAGAGTTGGTGCCAGTTCACCCAGAGGCATTTATCTTTTCTTTTTTCCCTGGTGCCTGCGCTGAGCCTGAGGGTAAGCTGACACTTTTTTTTTTTTTTTTAAATAAATTAAGCTTCATTTTCTGTTTTGCGTGTGTGCTAAGAACCTTGAAGGGAATGAGCAATGTCTGCAGCCTCCAATACCAGCTGCCATGGCAGGAAAGAAAGAGGTGACAATTTCCCGCAGATTCAGAATGATTGTTTTAATGGGGCTGTGGCGGAGGCAACGAGCACAAAGATATTGTGCTGCCAGGAAAAAGCAGGCTCTCTCTTCCCAGCCTTGCGCTACATGATGTAACATTTAGCTTCTGGGTTAACGTGGCATCTCTTCCCTGCGTTGATTTATTCTCACTTTTGCAAATCACAGAGGTATGTTACAGGAGATGCATTTACAGCCGTTGTTATAGCTCATTGAGGAGCAACGCTGTTATCCCCACCAGAGGACAATCTCATGCGTATCAGGGTGAGTGACCTAGAATAAAAGGAAAGAATTTTTTTGAAAAAAAGAGAGAGAGAGAGCAGGAATATAGATGTTATGCTAGGACGAAATTGTATTTACCTTGATTGAAAACTCTTTTATTATGAACATAATTTAGATCAGAATGGAAAAGAGAACTATTGGGCTCCCTGCCTGGCTGCAAGTGTTGCTGAGCACACAGCCGCTACAATAATGTAAGTGCATATGTAATGACTGTGTTATTGTGTTTATATACGAAAGCATTATGCTCCATCAAAGGAAATGAAAAATATCTTCATGGGTTTGCTCAGTCAGCTTCTTTAGCAGAAAATGCTTGGAGGTGTAGAATAGTAACGGGTGACCAAAATACAGAGTAATAAAAGAACTATGCAGGCTTCATCTTATGTGGAAGTTAGATACCATCTGAAAGAGTAAAATGCTGACCAGACTCTGGCATCCTCAGAATAGTTAATGTGGGGTCTTTATTGTGATTCTGGCATAAGTGTTCCTTGAGCACAAATTATGCCCACAGTACTGTGTTGAGTAAAATGTATAAAACAACGGGGCTGTCTGCAAGAAGCTTACAGTCCAAACTGGACAGACAAAACAAATACACATACAGAGATCATTAGAAATACAAAGGGGAAATTTCAAATGAGTTGCTGTAATTAATCAAATTCTAATGAGACTATTCTGAAAGTTTAGTCACTTTCTCTAGAATGTGTGTGTCAGTGTGTTTACAAATACATCATATATATATATATTGTTTTGTTTTGTTTTGTTTTGTTTTGTTTTTGAGACGGAGTCTCGCTCTGTCGCCCAGGCTGGAGTGCGGTGGCACGATCTCCACTCACTGCAAACTCCGCCTCCCGGGTTCATGCCATTCTCCTGCCTCAGCCTCCCGTGTAGCTGGGACTACAGGCGCCTGCCACCGCGCCCGGCTAATTTTTGTATTTTTAGTAGAGACGGGGTTTCACCGTGTTAGTCAGGATGGTCTCGATCTCCTGACCTCGTGATCCGCCCGTCTTGGCCTCCCAAAGTGCTGGGATTACAGGCGTGAGCCACTGCGCCTGGCCTATTTTTTTTTTTTTTAAGAGACAGGTCTCACTCTGTCACTCAGGCTGGAGTACAGTGGCCAGTGGCACGATCACAGCCCACTGCAGCCTCTAACTCCTAGGTTCAAGCAGTCCTCCTGCGTCTGCCTCCCAAAGCACTGGGATTACAGGTGTGAGCTGCAGCACCCAGCCTATACACATACACTTAGATATAAGCATTTTTATTTTTATACATGTTTTTACATTTCTAACATGCTTAATTAAGACGTTCCTGTTTCCTTATTTCTAAGACTTTCTCCATGTCAAAGCTACTCTAAGAACCAATAAACAAGACAGAGCAGAAGTATTTGTTTTGTGTTCTACTCATAGCCCATGTATATGAGCCTGCGGGCATTTTTGCTGTCAGTCCAAGTTGTTACAGACTTTCCACCACACAGTACAGACCAGTGCTGAACACTAATTGACGAGGAAAGAGCTCAAAGATTGACTCTTTGGCTCATGGTCACGTAATAAATATAATCAATTTCCCCTAAGTAGTCTTGAATAGGGATAATTGTATATATTTATCTTCTCACATAAACATTGTTTCTAAAAGACAAAAACTAAGCCTGCCTTAAGAGGACTTACAATCGTGTAGGGAAATAACACTTAGCATACAAAAAAATTAAATAAAATAAAAATAAAAAACAAGAATGAATGGTCCAAGGCAATATATGATTAAGAGAAAAAAGAATGTGCACAGTGGGTGTGGTGACATCTGGTTTTTCTGACCCACCTGACACTTTCCAAGTCTTTTACCAGCAGCAGCTACTCACTCCCACACCTACCTCACTAGGATAGAAATGTGGCTATTAATCCGCTTGGTTTTGTGTAACCATATTTTTTTGCAGGCCAAAATAGCCTAAGAGTAAAAATGTAAACAGAGAACATTTTTATTTATAATACCAGTTTACCAAAAAAAAAAAAAAGAAAGAAAAAGAAAAAAAGAAAAAACCTGACTCTGTCCTCATAAATTTATAGCTGGTGATTCTGAAAATACCCAGAACAGTTCTGTCATTCTCCTCTTTTCTTGTACCTGCTCGTGGTGGTGAAATGTATCACTTATTAAAGGTCAACCATGGACAGAGAACATTTTCATTTATAATACCAGTTACCAAAAAAAAAAAAAAAAAAGAAAGAAAAAGAAAAAAAGAAAAAACCTGACTCTGTCCTCATAAATTTATAGCTGGTGATTCTGAAAATACCCAGAACAGTTCTGTCATTCTCCTCTTTTCTTGTACCTGCTCATGGTGGTGAAATGTATCACTTATTAAAGGTCAACCATGGTTCTGACATGGATTAAAGACACTGCTGGCTGGGCGCGGTGGCTCAAGCCTGTAATCCCAGCACTTTGGGAGGCCGAGACGGGCGGATCACGAGGTCAGGAGATCGAGACCATCCTGGCTAACACGGTGAAACCCCGTCTCTACTAAAAATACAAAATCTAGCCGGGCGAGGTGGCAGGCGCCTGTAGTCCCAGCTACTCGGGAGGCTGAGGCAGGAGAATGGTGTGAACCCGGGAGGCGGAGCTTGCAGTGAGCTGAGATCCGGCCACTGCACTCCAGTCCGGGCAACAGAGCGAGACTCCGCCTCAAAAAAAAAAAAAAAAAAAAAAGACACTGCTAACAGGGGTCAGGAGAAGGAAGTGCTTAAGAATCTGGGGTCAGATGCTACAGTTCTAATCCCAGTCAAATGTGCATGATAGCCACAGCACTGAGGCTTGGGTGATCTAATGCCACAATGGGAGGTCAGGTTGTCACCACCTTAAGATCATGATCAATTTCAGTGTCATTAATGGTGAGACAACCAGAGAGTAGATACTTCTCCCAACGGGATGCTACTTAACACATACAGCAACACCTATGAAGGATTCTTGCTAAAAGGTTTTACTTGAATCTAATTGAGCCTTTAAATATAAAAGATAGAGGAATGGGTTAAATGACACCATAAGGAAACAATGAGACAAATACAGAAGGAGGAACATTACAAAGGACAACTATTCTGGTCCCTTCAAAAGCCAATGTAATGATTCTTTTTTTGAAAAAAAAAAAGAGGCTATATTGTACTATTTTAAAAAGAAAGGAAGGAGGACTTTTCTATATTAAAAGATAGTTAAGAGACATCATAATCAAATGCGACATTTAATTTGATTCTGGTTAAAGCAAATGAGCTATAAAAGACATTTGTGGTGGAGAACTGGGGAGATTTGAATATAGCTGAATATTAGATGATGTTGGAGAGCTGTTGTTAATTTTGACAAGGGTGATAACGATGGTATGATTATGTAGTAAGTGTCCTTATTTTTCAGAGGTGTATATTGAAATATTTAGGAGTGAACTGTCATCGTATCTGTAACTTAGTTTAAAATACTTCCACCAAAAAAACTACTCAAATACAGCAAAACGTATGTAATTATTGGTATATGGTATAATGGTAATTCTTATTCAGACACTTTACTTTTCAATGTGTAAATTTTCATAAGAAGAAAATTTAAAGGGATGATGTAATGCATGTGAATTGTTTAACAGAATTCCTGGCACACAATAAATGCTTATTAATATTGGCTTTTATCATAATTGTTGTTTTTGTTATGTCCAAGCTGTCAGGGCTGCTGTTGATGCCTGCTGACGTTACCATGAAGGCTGCTGCCACCCAAAGGTGAGAGAATAGATATAGATTCGGAGCATCATCTCTAGTTCCTGCCTAAGCTGCAAAAGCCAATGCTGGTGAGGCCTCGTGCTCTCAACAATCCGGCATTTCTGTTTTTCCTCTTTTTGCTTTTCATCACTCTTAATGTAATCTGTTCTACAGAAACTGGACCAGAATGATAGCACTGGACTCCACTCAGAACACAGGTCCTAAGATATTGACGAGCAAGCTGTGCCACGGTGGGGTGAGGGTTGGAAGAGGGAAGGCTCCAGAGCCCGGGCTTCATTCTCTCATGTGAAGAAACGACAGGGAGAGGACACTCTTGGAAACTCTTCACCTCCCTCACTCTTCTCTAAGAAAGAGGGTTGCTTTATCTCGTTGACAAATTAGAAGCAAACATTGGGCATGAGCAGCTCAATTCCTGCCCATGTAGGACTCAAGCTCTGGTGCATTCTCCACATCCAAAGCTTAATGGCACAGACTGTCCCTGCAACGGAAGCCTATGGCACTGCCTGTGATTGGGGGTGAGGTTGTCTATTCTGAGATTCAAGATGGAAGCCTCCATAGCCCCTCCTAAGCCATGATTTCCAGCATTGTAATAAAACTGGATTTTTTTCCCTCTATCTCCTTTATTCCACCTTATCATTTGGGTTAGCATTCGGATCGGGGGAAAGAGGCTATTATGTGTCAACCTTCTCAAACCCCAACATCCTGGACCAAATATGTGAACGTCTAATTTTTCTACTGAGAAAAATTCTTTTCCAGGTCCCTCATATAAATAGATACGCATTCTGCTTTGTGAGTCCTGTAGAAATGCCTAGATATGCCTGCATTTTAGAAAAACACAGTTAACTTGCGATTTCTGTTCTGTGTATGTGTTGCTGTTGTTGTTTTCATAGAGATGGAGTCTCACCGTGTTGCCCAGTTTGGTCTTGAAGTCCTGGGCTTAAGCAATTCTCCCACCTTGGCCTCCTAAAGTGCTGGGATTATAGGCATGAGCCACCACACCTGGCCTGTTCTCTGTGTTTTTAAAAAGCTCAGTAAACTAGCTGTCTACATATCAACCTCCTAGAACTGGGTAAATGGGTTGTATATCCATCTTATATTTAGGAAATGTTCAAATTGAACATTCTGAGTAAAGCTGAGCAAAGTATGAAATTGCCACCATCTTTCCAGCTATTCTAATTTTTCAAATTAAAAAGAGGAAAAGAACAAAGCTCTACGTGCTACAAGTGTGGAATTAGTTAGTAATCAATTTTTGCCATGGCTTGGGGGAATGCTAAAGTAAATCTTGGAGTTGAAATGGAAGCCCTCCCGGTAACCATCTTGACCTCTTCCTTCCCTAATAATTTCAACTATCAGCAGATATATTTACTATGAGGGTATGTCACCAAATTAATAATGCAAATCAACTAATACCCTGGATTTTTATGAGTGCAGAAAACACCTACACATGAACCAAAAAAACTAAAGACAATTATTTTTACATATATTTTACATTGTGGTAAAATATACATAACATAAAATTTACCATCTTAATCATTTTAAGGGTACAGCTGAGTGCCCATTAAGCACATTCACATTATTGTACAACGATCACTACCATCCAAATCCAGACCTCTTTTCATCTAACAAAATGAAATTTCATACCCATTAAACAACAACTCCTCATTCTCCTGCCCCTAGACCCTTATGGGTACCACCCTTTCTGTCTTTATGAATCTGACTAATCTAGGTTCCTCATACAAATGGAATCATACAGTATTTACCTTTTGGTAACTAAAGACAATTATTTTTAGGTGGCTTCTCTATATCCTCTGCATGTCACTTATATATGCCTTTTCATGGATTTATCTGCCTGATAATTCACCCAGGAATTGCATCAAAACATAAGCCAGGCTAGTTGACATTTAGAAGATCATCTTTCTATTTGATTTTTATATCTAGAAGTCACCATGTCAACACAAGTCAGCAAGTCAGACTGTTTTCTTTTTTGAAGTTAAATTCACAAAGTCAAAACACTCCCAAATTTGCCTTGTGCAAAGAGCTCCCTCTACACCAATTTCTGGAAACCTCCTACAAGTGGTATTACGCTAGGCTATCGGCAGTAGACAACAAGAAGAGAGGCCAAAAGCTAGACTCAGAGAGCCAAAATAAGCAGCCAGAAGTCTAGAGGGAAGGCTATCAAAAGAAGGTGAATATCAACAGGCAACATCACAGACAAAGAAGTCAAAACTGAAGTAACGCTCACTGTGAATGTTCAATAGTGCCACTGGAGTACAACTTACCACATATGACAGATGCTCACCCCCACCAGCAAAATGCATCTAGTATAGGAAAAACACAGTAGAAAAATACTCTATGTTATCCATTTTTATTATTTAATATTGAAATGAATTATTTTAATTCTCTCTCTCAATTCAGTCATCTCATTTCTACCCGCAGAGATATCAAATCCAAAATCTGAATGGGTATCTCACCACTTAATTCAATTTATTCTACATAAATAGCTTGCTTTATTTAAAAATTTTTTTTAAAGGCTTGGTCTGAGGACCCAGAGGAAAGAGAGATCTTTTGCCTTGGATAGTCATTACTCTTACAAAAAGTCATTTTGAGAATAAAAAATCAAAACTAGTTTAAACTTTCGAACTGAAAGAGCATACTAAATATCATGAAACTATGATTAGAAATAGTTTTGAGGAACCAATGATAATGTTTTGCTCTAACTGAAACTACTACAGGTTGAGTATCACTTATCCAAAATGCTTGGGACCAAGTGTTTGGATTTCATATTTTTTTTGAATATTTGCATTTTACTTACTGGTTTAGCATCCCTAATCCCAAAATTTGAAATTCTAAATGCTCCAATGAACCTTTCCTTTGATCATCATTTCTGTTCTCAAAAAGTTTCCAATTTTGGAGCATTTCAGATTCTCAGATTAGGGACATTCAATCAGTATTTATAAAACTTGGTAACTAATTCTGAGACTTGGTACTTTTTTCTCATTTTGAGCAAATTCCACCTTTCTGTGCCTTCAATTCTTCATATGAATAGTCAAGATAGTAATTTTCAAAGTTCTTTGAGGTCCTGACAAACAGGTATTTTCATCATCACTGAAACATATTAAAGAATTAAGCAATTAAAACTTAAGACTTACCTTAGTCCATTTTGAGCTACTGTAACAAAATACCACAGATTGCATAATTTATATTAAAGAGACATTCATTGTCTCTTTGGCTCATATTCATTGGCTCATAGTTCTGAAGGCTAGGAAGTCTGAGATCAAGGGACTGGCCTCTGGCAAGGGCCATCTTGCTGTGTCAAAAGCAGAAAGCAAAAGGATAAGAGAACAAGAGCAGGATGAACTTGCCCTTTTGTAATGGCACCAATCCCACACATTTGGGTGATGTCCTCGTGGGCCTAATCACCTCTTAAACTTTCCGCCTCTTAATACTGTTACAATGGCAATTAAATTTCAAAATGGGTCTTGGAGGAGATAAACATTCAAACTATAGCAAGACTTTAATTCACATGAAAGTGTCATGGCCCTAGAAATGGCATCTCTATATGCCAAATATCAGAGCACTTGGGCATATCATTTCTCCTAACATACAATCTACTATATAGTCTTAGACTGTTAGAGGTAGAGTCTGGGAAGCCAACTACAGAAAATTCTTCGTTTTTCATTAGAAGAAACTTAGGTCTAGACTGGTTTAACTTATTTGGTTAAGTCGTGTAAAAAGAATAAAAATCCAAACCTCTTGAATCTAATTTCAATGCTATCTACACTACACTAAAGAAAAATACCTAAACAGTGAATAAAGTAATGAATCTTAGTTTGGAATCCACCTCCTAGGAGATTCTCTGAGTCATCTCATCCTAACCAAACTTCTCCAAGACAAGGGATGCTACTGAACAGAAAAAAGCTAAGCCCATGAGGTTAGATAAACTGGCTCCTAAATAGACTGTGTTGGCCATGATCCATGTGCGTAATGGCCTGCTGTAACACCTACAGCAACCTTCATAAAACAGGCTGCTAATGTTGGGGAAAACAAATGGTTAACAATTGTAGGGGCTCAGTTTGAATCACTCCTGGGCCAATTTTAAGTTATAAGTGACTTCAGTCCAAGCTCCAAGTAAAGTAGACTCTATGAAGAATTTTAAAGATAAGCAGATTTCCAGTGTCTGAATATGTAGATGAGATAATGATATAAGGAAGAGAATTGTAGAACCAGCATATCTTTCAGGATAAGTAGAACCTATATAGAAAAAGTAGGCTGCCATCTGAGGTAAAATAGCACAAGGCTGTTAAGGTATTTTGCAAGTTTCAGAAAGTTTAAAACTAAGGAATGGGGAGGAAAATGGATGGAAACATATATCTGTGTCATCTAAGATTCAAATACAGCAATCAAGGAGAAGGTTAAGGGTACATCTGGAAAAAAAAAACAAGGATAATAAAATAAAGATGCCCTAATCTAAGAACTAATGGATGAGAGAGGTGGTGAAAGATCAATTCAGTATGCAAAACTGCTTCAAATAAACATTAAAGACTTACCAGACCAAATGGCCATATGGGAACACTTGGCAACAAATGAGGACTATGATATAATTAGCAGGTATGGAACCAGCTAGTCTCTTGCTGCCAAACAAAAACTCCGTATAGGAAGGATATGGCGTAGGCACACAGGAGAAGATGTGACTTTGTATTTTAAGACATTGTAAACCAGGGATGTCCAAACTTTTGGCTTCCCTGGGCCACACTGAAAGAAGAACTGTCTTTGGCCACACATAAAATACACTAACACCAATGATTAATGAGCTAAAAAAAAAATCACAAAAATATCTCATAATGTTTTAAGAAACTTTACAAATTTGTGTTGGGCTGCATTCAAAGCCATCCTGGGCCACATGCAGACCACACGCTGCGAGTTGGACAAACTTGTCTTCAACAAAAACAAGTTGCAAGACTTTATAAGAAAAGGAAATACAATAGAATCACTGTGGATAGAAATGCTATACTTAAATATCTAGATTAGGGGTTGGCAAACTACAGCCTACAGGTCAAATCCGGCCCCACTGCTTATCTCTCTATAATTTTCAAGTTCTCATTTTTAAATGGTTGAAACAATCAAAAGAATAACACTTGATGACACATCAAAATGGTGGGAAATTCTAATTTCAGTCCATAAACAAAGTTTTATTAGAACACAGCATGCTCATTTGTTTACATAGTGTCTATGGATGCATCTACACTACATCTGCAGATTTGAGTTGCTGCAACGGAGACCATATGGCCCACAAAGCCTAAAATGTTATGACCTGGCCTTTTACAGAAAAGTTTGCCAGGCCCAATCTAAATAATAAAACAGAGCCTGAAATACTAGAAGGTAGCAAATTTCAAATTTATCTCTAGTAGTCATAAATGAGGAACTTCAGTTATCTACACATTAATTTGTGGAAATGTAAAGTTAAGGTCTTGATTAAGACGACTACTTCCTATGACAGGCCATGTTAAAACTTACAGGGAAAGGACCCTCTATCCAAGGCTCCAGGTAATGGGTATGAGCTGAATAGAAAGTCTCTGTTGGAAACATCCATATAAGCATGATTCCAGACTGAGTCTGCCTAAAAAATAATCAATGACACAAGGCCCTAGTTTGAGACAGAAATTATTTTTTTAAAGTGATGTTAGTAAGAAAAGTTTAAAAGGTGAGATAACAACCCAAAGAAAATTTGAAAATTATTTTAAAATCTATTTTGGAGGGCCATGAAAAATATAAGCCATAGAGCAAAAGATGAGAATTTCAACAGTAAAAACAACAATAACAGAACTCCATATACTTTATCAGTGAAGTTTAGGAAGAAAACATACTGCTGAAAAATGCATCATATTAAAAATTAGTTCCCAAATGGAAAAAAAAATAAGGAATAGCATATATAGCAGAATATATACAAAAAAAAGTTTTAAAATCTAAAAAATAAGTAGCCAACATTTCTGAGGGACCAACCTCAGTAATAAAATCTTTGTTAGAAACATGGGCGGCAGAAATCGATGAAACCAATTGATTGATGACCACGATATGAAAAGTCCATTCAGGTCTGAAAAGGAGATAGCAGAATGAATAAGTGTATAAAGGAAGGCATTAGTGACATTCTCACTCCTAAATTAACTTTTGAAGCAGATCAGTCACAGGTACAAAAATCAAACAGCAATATATAAACTAGATGTTCTTGACTGAATCAATAATGCATTTGGTCACAATTTTCTCTCCTGAAATTGAGTAATCACTGGAACTAAATGGCTCCACCCAAGAGTTTAGAAGAAACTCAAGGGTGAAATTTTGGATCCATTGAAACTTGTGTAGACAAATCAATTTAATGGAGGACTGGCAAACTAGTAATGTGACAGGCATTCATGAGTAAAGACCAAAGAATATGGCTCCCTGTACACTTAAGTGTAACATAATCTACAGCTAGAAAAGCAAAAGAGTTTTTGAAAGTGGATTATACCTCCCCAATATTTCTAAGGAAGCATATGAAAAAAAAGAATCCTGTAGGTGTCTTCTATTTAAATACTTAGTAAAACTTTGATAAAAGTCCATGAAAAATCATGTAGATTTAATAATATGCCTTATTACAAAAGTAATATATGTTCTTTGTAAATGTGGAAAATACAGAGATGCAAAGAGAATAAAATTAAAATCATTCATAATCTAGCCAACTAGAGATGTCCATTGGTAATGTTTTGCCATACATTATTTGGGAGCAAACGTGGAATTTCATTAACTGTTTTATCTTGGAAGATAGCTGACGATGGCTCCAAAAAACGAGAGGAGGGCAAGAAAAAATGTTTTTTTAAATTGTTCCAATTCACAAATGGACATAACAAGAGACTATTTCCAATGAAATTCTCAGATTTGCACATGACGCTAAGTTCTTTTTAATAGTGAAATATTATGCCATTTATGCAGAGGAAACTGAAAACTTCACAATACTGCATATGGGCACAGAAAACTGGCAGATGAAATTCCTTATAGGCAAGCATAAGAGAATACATTCAGGGGAGTATAATGCCAATTATCCTGGAAAATGATAGATTCCCATCTACAATACTATGCAGCATGCCATCATTACAAACTATACCCTAAAGACAATATACCGATTTCACTAAAAGATCAAAATTGATGCAGAAACCTATATTCTACTCTCAGAAATAATGGCATATCCACAGCTAGAATACTCTGTGCATTTAAAGTCCTTCTACCTTAACAAGGGCCAAGATGTTTCAAAGAAACAATCAAAGAGATCAAAGAAGTGAAAACGCTTGCCTATGAGAATCAGTGTTAATAACTGGCATTCTCCAATCTATAAAACATAAACGTAATAGCTGAAATATAAATGAAATAAAGGCTATAAAACAGTGATATTTCTAGAGTAGGTGATGCCCCTCAACCCAGGGCCCGTGGGCCTTAGGTTTACAAATTTATTTAAAGGGCATGCACATTTTCTTCATATTTGTACATGTGTGTACATAAATATATACTTATGTTACATATATATATTTCTACTGTTCAGTGACTGTATAGTGATCATCAGATTCTTAATGAGGTTCATTAAAAAATCTCAAGAACTAGTGGTCTACATGGTAGGGGTGTGGCTTCGGTGAATAATTCCCAGCAGCACACCTTGAGGCTTGAATGAGAAAGTTTTAGTACCAATTTACCCCATGAAAAATAAACATATGGAACTCATTTCCCTGACGATTGCTATAGATAAGAAGGCACGAGTGTCTTGGAATGTTTGAGGGAGGTGTTTGTATCCGGGCTGCATGAGAGCAGAGACTGAGGTCTGCTTTGTTCACCACTGTATCCCTAGTGCTTAGAACAGGGCCTGGCACATAACAGACACTCAATAAATGCTTGTTGAATGGATTAATTTGTGTGCTGAAGGATAGCCATACCCCCACTTAAAAAAAAGAGAGAAAGAGAATGAAGAAAGACAGAGCCATGGAGGAAAGAATGGAGAGAGGGAGGGAGAAAAGGAGGGAGGATGGATACACTGGAGTAGAAGGGGAAGCATGGCTGTTCTTCAGCACATTAATTTATCAATTTAACAAGTATTCACTGAGTCCTGATATGTACCAGGCACTGTGTTTTTTTTTTGTTTGTTTGTTTTTTTTTTTTTTTTTGAGACGGAGTCTCGCTCTGTCGCCCAGGCTGGAGTGCAGTGGCCGGATCTCAGCTCACTGCAAGCTCCGCCTCCCGGGTTTACGCCATTCTCCTGCCTCAGCCTCCCGAGTAGCTGGGCGCCCGCCATCTCGCCCGGCTAGTTTTTTGTATTTTTTAGTAGAGACGGGGTTTCGCTGTGTTAGCCAGGATGGTCTCGATCTCCTGACCTCGTGATCCGCCCATCTCGGCCTCCCAAAGCGCTGGGATTACAGGCTTGAGCCACCGCGCCCGGCTAGGCACTGTGTTCTAAGGTTCTGTTTTTAAACACTCGATCTTGGTGGCATGTCAGAGGCAGTTCCTGCCCGAGCTCCAGGTCTGCCTCTGTGTGGCATTTCTGATATTTACAAGGATGAGGCTGTTTCCTTCCTGCCCTCTTTCCCATGTCCTCATCTCATTTTTTTGTTTGTACATCTACCACAGTGAAGACACCTAGATTGCGGAGGCAGGAGTGGCATCATGTCAGCAAAGAATTATGTGAATTTGGCCTACAGGGAAGGAATCAGGAATGAAATATCAAAGCAATAAAGAGTTTATAAGAGTTTATGAACATAAAACGTGCACAACTGTTAAATGGAAAACTGTCAAGCAGATTAGTTAACATTTGGAAAGTGCGTTAAAGATGAAAATTGCCAAATACGGGCTTCACATCTTGACCTAATATCTCATCCATTATAACTTGGTGGCATAAGAAACAAACCCACTAACAGGTGAGACAATTATTGTGCCCAAGATAGGATATAAAGGGTCTGTTGCCCTTGGGAGGCTGAGCCCAGCATAGCCTTCCTCCAGGATACGGGGTGAAGCATGTTTCCCCAGGCAGTCATATTTACAGCAGTGGAGTTCCACTTCCTCAAAGTTCTCTGCTTTTGTCGGCCAATTTCCCCACCCTCCAGGTCCTGAAGATGGCTAGAGAGCCCTTGTGGGATACCTCTTAGTTCCAAGTGAAGACATTACAAATAAGCCTTGTTAGAATCTTCCAACCCTAATTTAGACTTTGTTAAAATGGGTATTTTAGCTAACATTCCCTGGATAGAATGGTATTCCATTCCTTAACAATATTGAAATATTGAGCTATCCAGACATTCTTGAAATACAGCATGACAAGACCCAGAGCTACCTCCAGCCCAGCCAGAACAGAGATGCTCTCTCTGGAAGCAGCAGTCAATGATGAGAGAATTCTGAATCAGAAACCATCCAAACATCCAAAATGTAAAACCAGCATTTTTATTTTAACCAACATTTGTTTTGATTTCCAAGTTTTATGATCTCTTCTACCTCCAAAAGAAACTGAAGCAACTTACAGATTAAAACAAAGTATAAAGAACTAAAGCATTTAGAGATAAAATAGGACAAATACTGTATCCCTGTGCTGGAATTTATAAGACACAGTATGCTTCAGTAGAAAAAGTGTTAGAATTGAAGCACAAAAAATCCCGGGTTCTAGTCTTAAGTCTCTCTAACTGTGTGGTCTTGTGTAATCTTTATTCCACTGGCAAAACGAAGTCTCTAAAACATTTTCAATGTGATTTTTTAATATATTTAAAAAATAGGCCGGGTGCAGTGGCTCAAGCCTGTAATCCCAGCACTTTGGGAGGCCGAGACGGGCGGATCACGAGGTCAGGAGATCGAGACCATCCTGGCTAACACAGTGAAACCCCATCTCTACTAAAAAATACAAAAAACTAGCTGGGCGAGGTGGTGGGCGCCTGTAGTCCCAGCTACTCGGGAGGCTGAGGCAGGAGAATGGCATAAACCCAGGAGGCGGAGCTTGCAGTGAGCTGAGATCCGGCCACTGCACTCCAGCCTGGGTGACAGAGCGAGACTCCATCTCAAAAATAATAATAATAATAATAATATGCTAGCATTAGAATGTCAGGCAAAATGCGGTGGTTGAGGTTATAGAGGAACCAGTTAAGAGACTAAAGAGTGATTAGGTATGGAGGACTAACAGTAGGAATAGAAAGAAAAGGAGGGGGGAAACCTTTTAAAGAAACGTTTGACAGAACTTGGAAGTTGATTGGAAATGAGAATGAGCAAGATGTGTCCGAGATGATGTTCACTCTATGTGGTGGGGAGCATGTTATCACTGCAAACAGAAACAGGGAAATGTTTCTAGGAGAGGAACCTAAGCTAGGACGGAGTAGAGTGAGCTCAGCCTTGCCAGGTGGGGTTTGTCCTGATGGGAAAACATCCAAGTGAAAATATGGCATAGGCTTGTCTGGTATGAGCTGAACCTGAGGCAAGAAAATAAAGAGGGAGGTAAAAGCACAGAAGTCATTGGTATTTCAGTAAATGAGCAGAGGTGGACACATAGAAACACAGGAAGGGTAAGGAGGAAAGGAACTGAGGCTCAGTCTTGAGTTAACCGGGACCGGGTGGCCAAAAACAGCCCCCGAGACCAGGTTGTTCAGTACTAAGCATTTGTTTCTGTAATTACATGGTCTTCACTTCTGCTCTTCTCAGTTGTCTCTAATCCCATTTGAGCATTCTCAAAGAGAATGCCTGCTGGAGCGGACCACCACACAGGTGAGAGGCAGAGTTTCTGATGGGGGTACAGCTGAGCCTGTGGACTTCATTGCATCTTTCTACTATTCATTCTGTTTATTGGATGAATCCACTTAATAGCATGTCCTCTGCTGAATGTATGTTGATCACAGAGAACCTGGGATTTCTGGAACAAATTCATTTGACTCAGTATGTCTCATCCAACTGAGTTTTATTTACATTTCCCCAAACCTGTCCCTGTTCATTCTAAGTTTCCCACTTCTAAAGGTCATCTTCCTTGCCATGCTCACCGCCAACCTTCTCTGGAAACCTTGAACAAGTTAGTCATGAGTTTGCTAAGGTCTCTTTCCTAGTCTTCACCAAGAACAGTGGCACAGATCCTGTATTCAACTCCATGAATCCTCCTGATCCCTTTCCCTAGAATTGAACCCAACTTTGTTAATCCTCAGATGCAGGCAAATACACCTAGGGTTTCCCACTTTATCATAATTGCTACTTGCCACATAATTAATTATGGACTGATATACTAAGCTACCAAAATACTTATTTAAAAAGAAAAGCATTTTTCTTTTGGTTTTTGTCTTTCCCCTTCGAATCTCAGCACCAAAGATTCCTTAGTTGGTAAAACAGAGGTTAATGTGACTTAAGGAGAGAATTAGCTTCTGTGAAATATGAATTTGGATATCTTTTAGTATAACACATACATATATATTATATTATACAGCATAATATATTATAAATAAGAACATACTATGATCAAGTACTTTCTAGTGAAGTGTGTTGGAACACATAAGTCTTAGCAATTATAAGACTGGATGTCACTCAAACCTAAAACATCTTTTCCGTAACAGAGTTATAAATGATATTAGCAATGTAGTTTATGGCAAACCAGCTTTTCTAATGATATTCACTTATGGCACAAATACAGCAATAATAAGACCAGGTGCAGGAAGAAATGAGATATGAAAGATAAAGGAAAGGGGAAACAAAAGCTGTAAATTTTGATTCTGGCTTCCTTGGAGAACTACTGATGGAGAACGTTACTCCCTGGTAGCCCTGGTGCTCTGTGAGAAGAAGATTTTCTCTTCCCTTCCCCTCCACGGCTCCTGGCTACACTGAACTTAAGTAAGTGTCAGATTGAACTGAGGAAGCCCTCAGGCACAAATGAAGTACAGAACAGCCACAGCAAAATAGTTCTTCCCTCTGCACACAAGGAGGCCAAAATCAGATGTATGAGTCTGGGGACAGAAGAGGATGGTTGGAACGCCACAGGCAAGGTAAAAGTAAAATAAAGAAAGTATGTGTTTGAGAAGAGAAAAGAACAGTTGCAGAGGTGTCCCACAGGGGAAGTGCTAACCTAAGGAAGAATGAGATGCCTGTATTCCCCACTGCTAGAAATTATTTACACCATCTCTGCCCTGAGATATCACTAAATGCATATTTGGAAGGTAAGTGGAGAGGTCTGAAGGCATAATAGGAAAACTACCAGAATTAGAACCAAAGGGTTGTGTTATCACTATGCCACTTCCTAGCTGTGTGGCATTAAACAAGGAATTTGACCTCTCTGAGCGTTTTTTTAATCATTAAAATGGGAATGGTAATAATAATGTATTCCTCACAAAGCTGTTGTAGGGATTAATAAGAAAATGTAGCTAAAAAGAGTTTTGCGAAATTTTAGTGCTGTTCAAATGCCCATTATTAGCAATTCTCTAAGACCAATGCCATTATTTTACTATCTATTTTTTATTATTGAAATTGAGTTCAGTTCACTTAGAGGTAAGCAAGCTCGTAGGGCACTCTGGCAGATGTGGAGGTGATTTAAGAAGAGCTGTCCCAGAGTTTGGGAAGACAGAGCGTATGGAAGGTAGCAATGTGCTTGCAGGGGCCACCATGAGGGGGTCTCCTTCACAGAGACCAGCAGACGCTGCAGGCCACTGGCCTTCTTTCTCAGGGCCTTTTTGCCCTTCCATCTGTGTTTCTACTTATTAGAAGCTCTCTTCTTGCCTTTCTACTTCCCTCCTTCTTTCACCCTTTTATATCATCCTTTTCATTTTCTCTTTAAATGGTCATAATATCATTTAAGTGGAAAAAATAACATTTTGGATTTTTTACTTCTAAAAGCACATGTACAAAAATAATTTACAAGTCTATCTTAGAAAAAGAACAACAAAAATAAAATTAGGTTAGTTTATTTAATGTAATGGTAAATTTTATGCTTTTCTTTCTGAGACCTGATAGAAATTTGAATTTGAAGTAGTCTTAAGTGTAGGTAGTCTACAATGGTTGCAACAATGAGTTCTTGAGATACTCCATTATAAAATATATCATTGTAAAGCAGATTGTGTTTTCCCATAAGAATCAGTTCATAGTTAGGGGTTGTGTTCTTGGTCAAGGACTCAGAATCCAATAAATCATAGGTATCACCAACAATATGTCACAAAGGAAAAGAAACAACTATAAAATTTTATAGTCATTTGAAATGGCAAAATTAGACCCCAGGTCTTAAAAAATGAGCAAAACCAGAACACGCACAATAATTATGTAAGGGCCCTAACCTACTGTTAAATACATTGATCATATAAAAATACAACTCTACCTTATTGTAAGTTTGACTAAGAAGTAATATATTATCTATAATGAATATTAAACATTTAATGAATAATAACTTTATTTGCTGTCCTTGACTTTAGAAAAACTTTCTAGGGAGGCTCTGGGTGAGTTGAGCCTTCTTATGAATTCATCTGCTGAGCAGGGACCATAGCAGAGAGCCATGGTAAGCCCTGGACTGAGTTCTATTCAACATTTTTTATTAGCTACTTAGATACATGAATTGGAAACATGCTAAATAAATAGTGGTCCACAACTTTAAGTTCTTGGTTAAAATCAATAAGGATCACAAGTTGGAGAAGTGGGCAGACCTAAACACAACAAAACTTGATAGGGATTTATGATAAGAACACACAGCACCCAGATGGAAAAACTGTGTATCATTCTTTTTTTTTTTTTCTTTTTTTCAGAAGGAGTCTCGCTCTGTTGCCCAGGCTGGGGTGCAGTGGCCGGATCTCGGCTCACTGCAAGCTCCGCCTCCCGGATTTACGCCATTCTCCTGCCTCAGCCTCCCTAGTAGCTGGGACTACAGGCACCCGTCACCTCGCCCAGCTAGTTTTTTGTATTTTTTAGTAGAGACGGGGTTTCACCGTGTTAGCCAGGATGGTCTCGATCTCCTGACCTCGTGATCTGCCCGTTTCGGCCTCCCAAAGTGCTGGGATTACAGGCTTGAGCCACCTCGCCCGGCCTCCACTGTGTATCATTCTTATCAAAGCACACACACACACACACACACACACACACACACACACACACACACACACACACACACACACACATTTACTGAGTACCTGCCAAGCTAGGGGAGGTGTAACTGTGGTTTAAGAGGTCTAAAAGTGGAAGAAAGGTTGATCATCATAGAGGAATACAAGCTAAATTTAATACCTTAGGTTAAAAGCAAAAAAGATACCCATAAATAGACATAAAATACGCACATTCTGTAAGCATAGCAGATAGATGTAAAACAAATACTCAATAAAAGCAGAAACTGTAAAGTTTATGGGTTCCCATAACCCCTCTGCCCACTCCAGCAGCACGCATAGCACAAGTGATGGCAGTCTCTGCCGAGTGATTTTGCCAACTTCCTACTTGGCTGTGAGTTTCTTGTATCATCATCTCGTTTTCCATCTATCTGACCCATAATAGGCAACCAGTAAATGTTTGTTGAATGAAAGAATAAATTAATATTCTGTTTTCTAATGGGAAGCACTCAAGTAGGAGTCAAAAGTCCTGAGTTCTGGTTCCACATGAACCACTCCCTGCATTTGGACCCAGAGTGTGTTCTGATGAGGAGTCCCTTACCTTTTGAACACAAAGGGCCACATTTATTACTTCTCCTCCATGTTGAGCTCATCTCATCTTGGGAAAATTCTGGACTGCCAAATCACCTTCATTAGGCAATAATTTTTTTTTTATTTTTCCCTTAAGACAACACCATTGCTAACATACTACATTGATGTAATTATTGCTAGGAGCTGGAAAGTTACATTTTTATAATCTGCCACTTGTAAGCATTCTCCTTCTTAAAATGAAAATAGATCATTGCTACCCTTATATTACTACTTTCAGAGTCTGGCCTTCAGCTTGAAAGCAAGTCTTGATAGCATCTATGAGGGCTTTTTGTTCTAACACCCTTGAAATCTACATTATTTCAGGTTAAGACCTAGCAAAGAAAAGGCTGGCACTTCATAACAGCCTATATTCAAATATATGTGATTACAGATAGTTATTTGTGAAGTATAGGAAAAGTAAAAACAGGGCCAGAAAACATGAAATGAATTATCTATTTTAAAAAAAAATTGTTTAGAGATAGTGTCTTGCTCTGTCACTCAGGCTGGAGTGCAGTAGCTTGATCCTAGCTCACTGCAGCCTCCAACACTTGGCCTCAAATGATCCTCCTGCCTCAGTCTCCCAAAGCACTGGAATCACAGGCACAAGTCACCATGCCAAACCTGGAATTATCTACTTAAATAGAAGCAAGAGGAATGCAAGTTTTTCTTTTTGAAAACAACAAGCATTTCCATGTGCACCACAGATTTACCAAAGAGACACTGGTAATTCACATGGTGCTCTAGAAAGGGCTTCAAAAAGAATGGTCCTTCCTCACTAGCCTGAGCCAGGAATCCATTTATCAGTATTCCTAAGTGGGGAGTTAAGAAGGTGAGAAAAACCTAGTACAATGCCTCCCAAACCAAACGCTGTACAAATGGGACAGCTGGAGGACTTGTTAACCTTGTTTCCAGAGAATGAAGGGCAAAGGGGATGAGGAGGGGAAGAGGAGGGGAGAAGAGCTGAAAGGAGCAGAGCGTGAACACTGCCTCCCTGGGAGAGAGACAAGAGCCATCCTGAGAATGCCCTCTGACTCTGGAGGGAAAGGCCTAGGACAATGGTTTAAAAAAGAAAAAGAAAAAGAAAAAGAAAAAGAGTTTCCAAATCTTTCTTCCCCGTAAAGAGAATAAGAAGGAGAGAAAGGAAAAGATTAAGAGAAAAAAAGATTTATTGAGAAGAAAAGAGAGAGAAACTAAGTGCTGATACAGGCCAACTTGAAAAGAAATAATGGAATGTGTAAACAAAGAAAAACTGACTTCAACGAGCATGAGAATAAAAAGGAATATCAAATAAAAGGCAAAGGAAAAAAGCACTAAAGTGAAAGCACTTTCAGAAAAGAGAGAATGTCATGTAGAGATAAACAAGATTTTTTTTTTAATGGGGGAAAAATATCCTCCAAGCATTTTTATTTAGTTAGCCAAGGAAGAATATGAATTCAAGAGGAAAGAGGTGATTAAAAAAGGAAAGACACTCTATTTTTTATTTATTTATCAAAATTAAATGTTACTAAATAAGGAACAAAGGAGAAAAATGATTTTGGAAAAGGAAAAATACTCATATAGGAAATTTTCAGCAGCTAAATTAGGTTAAAAGCCTTGTAATAAACATCATTCTCAATGAAAAGCATGCATTGAACTTAGCCTGAGCCTGGAAAAACACAGGTAAGGGTGAACACAAAGCCGCTAGAAAGAGGAACCAAGACACACCAGAAAGCAGAGCTAGTTAACCTGGAATAAAAGCTCCAGGGCACACAAATGTCTTTCATCCTGCCACCCGACACAGAGGAGGCATTCTGAAAATACAAATATTCTGAAAAATATTTGTGGGATGAATGAATGAATGAATGAATGATTGAATGAACGAACAATTAAGTCTATGGAGTTTCAGCAGCCTCTGGTATACCTTCAGCTCCTAATGACACAGAAATCTTCTCTATTCCCCAATACCTGCTCCTACCCCATTGTGGAGTCGCCTCTTCCTTTTCTTGTTCTGCCAACAGAAATGACAAAATCCCTGTGGTCCTTGGTCTACTCACTAGGGAGTCATCCCAGCCTCATTTCTCATTAGCAAGAAAGGGGAATGGTGACAATTTTCAATTTTTCAAAGTATTTATAAAAAAAGAAAAAAAAACTTGTTTTACCCCTGACAAGTTAAATAAGGCAGCACAATTATCTTCAAGTAAAATCAGCATTGAGAAGTTCAGTGGTCATTGGAATGACCCCAAAAAAGGTGAACAATACAGGTCATGAGGAAGGATAATGCAATACTAAGATCCCTGACACCTAATTAAGAGAAATTATGGAACTACTGTGGATGGAGACAATTTAGTTTCCTTCATCCAGGATTTCTTTGAAGAAGTGAGACATTAGCTAGGTTTTAAAATTTGAAAATATAAGACTTGCGGAAATTAAACTAGGAAATGGGATACACACACACACATGCACGCACTACACTTAAAGCAGTCAAAATCAACATTGAGAATTCTAAGGCCCCCAATTTAAGCGGCCCTGAAGGAGGAACCAAAAATTCTTAATTCTTTCAAATTTTTTTTTTTTTTTTTTTTTTTTTTTTTTTTTTTTTTTTTTTTTGTGAGACGGAGTCTCGCTCTGTCGCCCAGGCTGGAGTGCAGTGGCGCGATCTCGGCTCACTGCAAGCTCCGCCTCCCGGGTTTACGCCATTCTCCTGCCTCAGCCTCCCGAGTAGCTGGGACTACAGGCGCCCGCCACCTCGCCCGGCTAGTTTTTTGTATTTTTTAGTAGAGACGGGGTTTCACCGTGTAGACCAGGATGGTCTCGATCTCCTGACCTCGTGATCCACCCGTCTCGGCCTCCCAAAGTGCTGGGATTACAGGCTTGAGCCACCGCGCCCGGCCTCAATTATTTTTATAATAAAACCTACTTATCTACCAAAGCCTATTGCTAAATTTAAGACATTTTTCCTTTAAGGGGTATCCCTTTTTAAGGTAAATATTGTGACAAACCTAAGGAGACACTGGGCAATAATTTTAAAAGATTAAAGGTGTATTAATCTCAGGCTTGAAAGTTTGCAACTACAAAGGATGGCCTCAGAATAGAGTTTGAATTACAGAAAGTGATCTTAAGACCTCAGAAATTTTTCAGCAGTTCCCTGAGAGCCAGAGAATCAAGACTAAGAAGTATGGCCAGGCTTCAGAAGAGCAAATCAGAGACAGACAAATATGTTTTCATGTCAGTCCCAAAATTTCAAGTTGCTTATTAAGTATGGCACATTTAAATAAATACATTTTAAATCATGGCATAGTAAGGCGTGCTTAATATCAAGTTGTCAAGAAACCCAGTATATAAATAACATACATTTGTCCTTTAAAAATACATAGTTAGCTGGAAAACATATTTTAGATAGGATTTTGAAGAGCCACTCAAATTAGTGGAATTCTTGAAAGTCACCAAGTGTAGTATCAAGTTTCATCTCTATTTGGGAATAACCAGATTTTCTTTCATGTCTTCTGTCTTTAACGCTGAGGTAATTCAAGAGTTAAAAGAGCTGGTAAGATATTATTACTACCTTTAACTTTAAAAAATCAAAATATTAATGTTTCTAAAGTGAATACAATTATTTAATTTACTTAATATGATTCATTGTTTTCTTAGCTTGTGCTACCAGAAATGGATATTATTATTCTCTTCAACTAAGCAGAGTTTAAACTCAGACTTAAATATAAATCAGGGTCACAGAATCAGAAATTAAGATGATTTATATATGAAAAGAATAATGAAATTTTCTCAAAATTAGAGGGAACCTTGGCAATCATTATAGGCATTTAATAAATACGTGTCAATTTGAAAATCTTGCCAATAATGAAATAACTGGATCTTGAAAAGCCGTGTCAGTTATATATGAATCCTAATAAGTAACTATTTTCAGCAATTTCTATTTAAATAGGAACATCTTTGTTTGCAGTAGAAAATAAAGAGGAACTGAATGATAACAATCATGCGCCAGAATTAACTTTTGCTGTTGAATTCATTGCCAGAAATCACTCCTTTGTTATTATATATTGACAAATTATAGTTGTATATATTTATGGGATACAGAGTGGATTATGGTTTTGTAATACAATGTGGATTGATTAAATTAAGCTAATTAACATATATATCACCTTAAATATTTAACATTTTTATGATGAGAACATTAGAAATTTACTCTTAGTGATACTGAAATGTACAGTACTCAATTATTATCTATATTCAGCATGCTGTGCTATTAAGAAAAAAAGCAATCAAACTTATTTCTCCTATGTGAGGCTTTTTTTACCCACCATCTCCCCATGCCCCTAACCCTCCAGTCTCTGGTAACCACCAGTCTATTTTTCTTCTGAGTTCAATTGCTTTAGATTCCACATAAAAGTGAGAACATGTAGTATTTGCCTTTCAGTGTTTGGCTTATTTCACTTAGCATAAGGTTTTCCAATTTTATCCATGTTGTCATAAACATGTTGTCCATGCTGTCACAAATGATAAAACTTCATCTTTTTAAGGCTGAATAGTATTCTAACATATACATATATCATATTTTCTTTATCCATTTATCCCTTGATAGAGACTTAGGTTGATTCCACAACTTGGCTATTGTGAATAGTACTTCATTGAACAAGGGAGTACAAGTATCTCTTTCATATACTGATTTCATATCATTCAGGTACTATCCAGAAGTGGGATTGTTAGATCTTATGTTAATTCTACTTTTAATTTTTCAAGGAACTGCCATACTTTTTTCCATAATGGTTGTATGAATTTACATTCCCACCAACAGCATAAAGGGTTCTCTTTTCTCTATATCCTTGCCAACACTTCTCATCTTTTTGATAATAGAAATTCTAACAGGTATGCGGTGATATTACATAGTAGTTTTAATTTATATCACTTGAATTATTAGCAATGTTGGACATTGTTTTCATTTATCTGTTAGCCATTTGTATGTCTTTGGTTGAGAAATTCAGGCCCCTTTCCCATTTCTTAACCAGATTATTTGTTTTGTTTCTATAGAGAGGAGTTTCTTATGTATTTTGCATATTAATCCCTTATCAGATATGTGGCTTGCAAATATTTTCTTCTAATCCATAGGTTGTCTCTTCACCCTAATGTTTCCTTTGATATGCAGAAGATTTTTATTTTGAGGTAATCCCACTTGTCTGTCTTTGCTTTTGTTGACTGCACTTTTGAGGTCAAATCTAAAAAAGTATTGCCCAGACCAATGTTGTATAGTTTTTCCTCTCTGTTTTTTTCTAGTAGTTTTAGAGTTTCAGGTCTTATGTTTAAGTCTTCAACCCGTTTTGAGTTGATTTTTTTAATATGGTGTGAGATAAGGGTCCGATTTCAGTCTTTTGCATATAGATATCCAGTTTTCCCAACACCATTTATTGAAAAGACTGTCCTTTTCACATTGTACATTGTGAATTGGAAGACCAATTAACAACAGATGTGTGGGTTCTTTTCTGAGTTCTCTATTCTATTCTATTGGTTGTTGTGTCTATTTTTATGCCAGTGACATGCTGTTTTCATTACTATCACTTCATAGTATAGTTTGAAATCTGGTAGTGTGCTGCCTCCAGCTTTGTTCTTTTTGCTCATGATTGCCTTGGCTATTTAGAGATTTTTGTGGTTCCATATGAATGTTAGAATTTTCTTATAAGAAATGAGATTGGAATTTTTATAGGTATTGCATCAAATCTTGAGATACCTTTGGGTAGTATGGAATTTTTAATATTAATTTTTCCAATCCACGAGCATGAAATACCTTTCCATTTATTTGTGTCTTCTTCAATTTATTCCTGTTCTATAGCTTTTAGTGTGTAGATCTTTGACCTCCTTGGTTAAATGTAGTCCTAAGAGTTGTTGTTTTTGTTTGTTTGTTTAGCTATTGTAAATGGGATGGTACTCAATTTCCTTTTTGGAAAGTTTATTGTTAGTGTAGAGAAACAATATTAATTTTTGCATGTTGATTTTGTACCCTGCAAATTTACCAAATTTATCAATTCTAACAGGTTTTTGGTGGAAATTTTAGGGTTTTCTATATATAAGCTCATGTTGTCTGCATACAGAGACAATTTAAATTCTTCCTTTCCAATTTATTTTTCCTTTCCTGTATTTATTTTTCCTGCCTAATTGCTCTGGCTAAGATCTCCAGTACTGCATTGAACAGAAGTGGCAAGAGCAAACATATCTGTCTGGTCCCAGATCTTGGAGAAAAAACTGTCAACTTTTCCCCATTTGGTATGATATTAGCTGTGGGTTTGTCATATGCAGCCTTTATTGTGTTGAGTTACATTTCTTCTACACCTGATTTATTTAGAGTTTTTATCACAAAGGGATATTGGATTTTGTCAAGTATTTTTTCTACATCTATCAAGATGATCATATGAACCTTATTCTTCATTCTATTAGTGTGGTGTATCACATTTATTGATTTCCTTGTGTTAAACTATCTTTGGATCCCAGGTATAAATTCCACTTGACTGTGGTAAATGATACTTTTAACGTGTTGTTGAATTCAGTTTGTTAGTATTTTGTTGAGGATTTTTGCATCTATGTTTATTAAGGATGTTGGTCTGTAGTTTGTTTTTTTCTTGTGATATTCTTGTCTGGTTTTGATATCAGGGTAATGCTAGCTTTGTAAAAAGAGGCTGGAAGTATTCCTTCCTCTTTGATTTTTTGGAATAGTTTGTAGAGAATTGGTATTGTGTTTCTTTAAATGCTTGGAAGAATTCAGCAGTGAATTCATCAGGTCCTGGGATTTTCTTTGATGGTAGATGTTTCATTATTCTTTTGATTTCCTCTCCCCTTATTGGTCTGTTCAGATTTTCTATTTCTTCCAAGTTCAGTCTTGGTAGGTTGTATATGTCTAGGATTTTGTTCATTTCTTCTAGAGTATCCAATTTGTTGATATATAATTATTCATAATGTTCTCTTATGATCCTTTGTGTTTTTCTGATGTCATTGTGATGTCTTCTCTTTCATTTCTGATTTCATTTATTGGAATCTTTTCTCTTTTTCTCTTAGTCTAGCTAAAGGTCTATCAATGGTGTTTATCACTTTAAAAAACCAACTTTCAGTTTTCTTCATCTTTTATATTTCATTTATTTCTACTCTGATCTTGGTTATTTCTTTCCTTTTGCTAATATTGGGCTTAGTTTCTTCTTTTCCTATTTTCTTAAGGTGGAACATTGTTTATTTGTGACTTTTCTTTTTTTGATTTGGCATTTATTGCTGTAAACTTTCCTCTTAGAATTGTTTTTTCAGTATCCTATACACTTTGATTTTTGTTTCCAATTGCGTTTGTCTCAAGATATTTTTAAATTTCCTTCTTTATTGATGCATAATAGATGTACATATTTTAGGGTCTCTGTGACCATTTAATACATTCATATAACTTGTAAAGATCAAATCAGTGTACTTGGGATATACATCACCTTAAATGTTTGTCGTTTCTTTATGCTAGGAACATTGAATCACCCTCTTGGTACTATTTTGAAATATATAATAGATTACTGTAAACTATAGTCACCCTGTTGATCTATCTAACACTAGGTCTTATTTACTCTCTCAAACTCTCACTACATAGATGGATGAGACAGGGTATCATCACTCTGTTGCTTAGGCTGGAGAGCAGTAGCATAATCATAGCTCACTGCAGCCTTGGTCTCCCAGGCTCAAGCAATCCTCCCACCTCAGCCTCCCAAGTAGCTAGGACTATAGGCACCTCCCACCATGCCGCACTGATTTTTTTTTTCAGAGACAAAGTCTCTATGTGTTGCCCAGGCTTGTCTTGAACTCCAGAGCTCAAGGAATCTTCCTGCCTTGGCCTTTCAAGTGCTAAGATTACAAGTTGACCACACCTGGCCCAAGCCACATATTTGGATCCAATAGTGAACTTCTCTTCATGCCTCTTCCCTACTTACCTTTCTGGCCTCTGGTAACCAGCAATCTACTCTATCTTCATGACATCCACAATTCACTTTTTTAGCTCCCACATGAATGAGAACATGCAATATTTGTCTTCCTGTGCTTGAATTCTTTTACTTAACCTCCAGTTCCATCTGTGTTGCTGCAAATGATATAATTTCATTCTTTTTTATAGCTGAATAATATTCCATTGTGTGTATTTGCCACATTTTCTTTATCCATTTATCTGTTGATGATAAATTAGGTTGATTCCATATTTTGACTATTGTGAATGGTGCTGCAATAAACATGATGTACACATGTCTTTTCAATATATTGATTTCCTTTCTTGTAGATATATATCCAAGAGTGGAATTGTTGGATCATATGGTGGTTCTATTTTTAGTTTTGTGAGGAGCCTCTATACTGCTTTCCATAGTAGCTGTACTTATAGTCTCACCAATGCTATACAATGGTTTCCCTTTTTCCACATCCTTGCCAGCATCCATTATTGCCTATCTTTTTTTTTTTTTTTTTTTTGAGGCGGAGTCTCGCTCTGTCGCCCGGACTGGAGTGCAGTGGCCAGATCTCAGCTCACTGCAAGCTCCGCCTCCCGGGTTTACGCCATTCTCCTGCCTCAGCCTCCCGAGTAGCTGGGACTACAGGCACCCGCCACCTCGCCCAGCTAGTTTTTGTATTTTTAGTAGAGACGGGGTTTCACCGTGTTAGCCAGGATGGTCTCGATCTCCTGACCTCGTGATCCGCCCGTCTCGGCCTCCCAAAGTGCTGGGATTACAGGCTTGAGCCACCGCGCCCGGCCCATTATTGCCTATCTTTTAGATGAAAGCCATTTTAACTGGAGTGAAATTATATTTCATTGTAGTTTTGACTTGCATTTCTCGAATGATTAGTGACGTTAGGCATTTTTTCATATATCTGTTGGCCCTTTGTATATCTTCTTTTGAGAAATGTCTATTCAGTTCTTGTGCCCATTATTAATCAGATTAGTGTTTTGCTATTGTGTTGAGCATTATATATAGACTAGTTATTAATCTCTTGTCACATGAGTAGTTTTCAAATATTTTCTCCTATTCTGTGGGTTATCCCTTCACTTTGTTGATTGTTTCCTTTGCTGTGCAGAAGCTTTTTAACTTGATGCAATCCCATTTGCCTATTTTTTCTTTGATTACCTGTACTTTTGAGGTCTTACACAAAATATCTTTGCCATACCAATGTCCTGGAGAATTTCCCCAGGTTTTCTTCCTGTAGTTTCAAGTATTAAAGTCTTTAATCCATTTTTATTTGATTTTTGTATATTGTGAGAGATAGAGTTCTAGTTTCACTCTTTATATAGTTATTAAGTTTCCCAGCACCATTTATTGAAAAGACTGTTCTTTCCCCTATTGTATATTCTTGGCACCTTTGTCCAAGATGAGTTGGCTGTAAATATGTGAATTTATGTTTGGGTTCTCTATTCTGTTTTCATTGGTGTATGTGCCTGTTTTTCCGCCAGTACAGTGCTGATTTGGTTACTATAGCTTTGTAGTAAACTATGAAGTCAGGTAGTGTGATGTCTTCAGCTTTGTTCTTTATCCTTGGCATTGCTTTGGTTCTTTGGGGTCTTTTGTGGTTCCATATGAATTTTAGGATTGTTTTTCCTCTTTCTGTGAAGAGCGTCATTTGTACTTCGATAGGGATTGCAGTGAACCTCTAAATAATATGTTTCGGTAGTACTGTCATTTTAACAATATTAATTCTTCTAATCCATGAGCATAAAATATCCATCTTTGTTTCCTATTCAATTTCTTTCATAAGTTTTTTACCATTTTCCTTGTATAAATCTTTCATTTCTTTGGTTAAATTGATTGCTGGGTATTTTATATTCTTTTACCTATTGTAAATAGGATTGCTTTATTGTAAATTGGCTGGGCATGGTGGCTCATGCCTGGAATTCCAGCACTTTGCGAGGCCAAGGCGGGTAGATCACCTGAGGTCAAAGGTTCAAGACCAGCCTGGTCAACATGGTGAAACCCTGTCTCTACTAAAAATACAAAAATTGGCCAGGTGTGGTGGCGTGCACCTGTAGTCCCAGCTACTAGGGAGGTTGAGGCGGATTGCTAGAACCTGGAAGGAGGAAGTTGCAGTAAGCTGAGATTGTGCCATTGCACTCCAGCCTGGGCAACAGAGTGAGGCTCCATCTCAAAAATAAAAAAAATTAAAAAAAAAAAGGATTACTTTCTTGATGTGCTTTTCAGATTGTTTGCTCTTGGTGTACATAAACCAATTTTAGTACATTGATTTTGTACCTCAGACTTTACTAAATTCATTTATCAGTTTTAACAATGTTTTGGTAGAATCCTTAGATTTTTCTATGTATAAGATCATGTCATCTGCAAACAAGACTAATTTGACTTTTTCCTTTCCAATTTGGATATCCTTCATTTCTCTCTTGCCCAATGGCTCTGGCCAGGACTTCCAGTACTATATTGAATAAAAGTGGAGAAACTGAGCATCCTTGTCTTCTTCCATTGAAGACCTTTCCTCTTAGAGGAAAGGTCTTCAATTGTTCTCTATTCAGATGTTAGCTCTGGGTTTGTCATATATGGCCTATGTTACTTTGAGGTATGTTTCTTCTATACCCAGTTTGATGACAGTTTTTGTCATAAAGAGATGTTGAATTTTATCCAGTGCCTTTTGGGCACCTATTGAAATAAACATACAGGTTTTGTTCTTGGTTCTCTTAATATGATGTATCACATTTATTACTTGTGTATATTGAACCATCCCTGCATCCCTGGAATGAATCCCACTTGATCATGGGATTCATTAAAATGCTGGTTTTGGTATTAGGTTAATACTGGCCTCATAAAATGAGTTTGAAAGTATTATCTTCTCTTCTTTTTTTTTTTTTTGTAGAATTTGAATAGAATTGGTATTAGTTTTCCTTAAATGTTTGGCAGAATACAGCAGTGAAGTCATCAGGTCCTGGAATTTTCTCTGATGGGAGACATTTTATTACAGGTTTGATCTTGTTATTCTTTATTGGCTTACTGAGGTTTTCTATTTTTTCTATTTTCTTCATTGTTCAATCTTGATAGGTTGTGTCTAGGAATTTATCCATTTCTTCTGGGTTTTCCAAATTGTTGGTGTATAGTTATTCATAACAATCTCTAGTGATTCTTTGCATTTCTGCGGTGTCAGTTGTTATGTCTTCTTTTTTGTTTCTGATGTTAGTTGGGTCTTCTCTTTTTTTCTTGAAAAAATAAATAAAACTGACAAGCCTTTGGCTGAACTAACTAATGTCCCTTTTAAATTCTTCATTGTCCCATTGGTTGTTCAGAAGCATGTTGTTTAATTTCCATGTATTCATGAATTTTCCAAAATTTCTTCTGTTACTGATTTCTAGTTTAATACCATTATAGTCAGAAAAGGTAAATGATATGATTTCAGACTTCTTAGATTTGCTAAGACTTGTCTTGTGGCCTAACATATAACTATTCTGGAGAATGTTCTTTGTGCTCTTGAAGAGAATACATATTTTGTTGCTATTAAGTGGAAAGTTCTGTATATGTATATTAGATCAGTTTTGTTTAAGTGTTGTTCAAGTCCAATGTTTCCTTATTTTCTGTCTAGATGATCCATACATTATTGAAAGTGATGTCTTGATATTCCCTAATTTTATTGTATTCCAGTATGTTTCTCCCTTCAGATCCTTTAACATTTGCTTTATATATTTAGGTACTCCACTGTTGGGAGCAAATATATTTGTAAATGTTATATCCTCTTGAGAAATCGACCTCTTTATCATTATATAATGACCTTATTTGTCTCTTTTTAGTTTTGTATTTAAAGTCTGCTTTGTCTAAGTATGATAACCTGCTCTTTTTTGGTTTCCATTGCATGGAATGTCTTTTTTCATTCCTTCCCTTTCAGTCTACGTGTGTCCTTAAAAGTGAAGTGAGTCTCTCGTAGACAACGTATAGTTGGGGCTTGTTTCTTTTTATCATTAATTTATTCTGTCTTTTTATTGGAGAATTTAACCCATTTACATTCAGGGTAATTATTAATAGCTTACAATTTGCTACTGCAATTTTGTTGTTTTCTGGTTTTCTGTAGATATGTTGTTTCTTCCTTTCTTGCTGCCTTCCTTTGTGGTCTGATGTTTTTTTTTATACTGATACATTTTGAATTATTTTAATTTTGGTTTTGTGCATCTTCTATATATTTTTGCATTTTTCTTACCATGAAGCTTACAAAGAATATATTACACTTATAATAGTGTATTTTGGCCGGGCATGGTGGCTCACACCTGTAATCCCAGCACTTTGGGAGGGCAAGGCAAGTGAATTGCTTGAGGTCAGGAATCCAAGACCAGCCTGACCAACATGGAAAAACCCCATCTCTACTAAAAATACAAAAATTAGCTGGGTATGGTCATGGGTGCTTGTAATCTCAGCTACTCAGGGGCCTGAGACAGAGAATTGCTTGAATCCGGGAGGCAGAGGTTGCATAGAACCAAGATTGCACCAGCGTACTCCAGCCTGGGTGACAGAGCAACACTCTGTCTCAAAAAAAAAAAAAAAAAATAGTGTTTTTCAAGCTGATAACAACTTAACTTTGATTGCATACAACTGTATACCTTTACTCCCCCTACCCCCACACATTTTATATTTTTGATGTCTGAATCTACATCATTTTGTAATATGTATCCCTTGACAGTTTACTTTAACTATAGTTGTTGTTAATAATTTTGTCCTTTAACCCTAGCACTAGAAATAAAATTACTTTACACATTACCATTACAGTCCTAGAGTATTTTGAATATAACTCAATATTAGTTATGCCACTGGGTTGTGTGCTTTTATAAGTATTATGTTATTAATTAACAGTCTTTTGTTTCAATTTAAAGAAATCCCTTTAGCAATTCCTGTAAGGCCAGCCTAATGGTAAGGAAATCCCTCAGCTTTTGTCCATCTGGGAAAGTTTTTATTTATTCCTCATTTCTGAAAAACAGCTTTGCTAGGTAAAGTGTTCTTGGTTGCAATTTTTTTCTTTAGCACTTTGAAAATAGTATCCCACTTCCTCCTGGCCTACAAGATTTATCCTGAGAAGCATGCTGATAGTTGCATTTGGACTCCTTTGTATGTCATGTATTTCTTACCTCATGCTGCTCTCAGAATTTTTCTTTGTCTTTGATTTTTGACAGTTTAATTGCTATATGTCATGGTGACCTCTTCTTTGGGTTGAATATACTTCAAGATCTCTTTCTTCCTGTACCTGGATGTTGGCTTCTTTCTTCAAATAAGGGAGGTTTTCATCAATTATTTCTTTAAATATGTTTTCTGGCCCCTTTTTTTCCCTTCTTCTCCTTTAATTCCTATATGCATAGCTTAGGTCTCTCAATGTTGTCACATAATCCCCATAGGCTTTCTTAGTTCTTTTTTTTTCTTTTTGTTCTTCTGATTCTATAATTTCAAATATTCTGCCTTGAGCTCGCTCATTTTTTTTCAGCTTGATCCAGCAGGTTGCTGAAGCTTTCTATTACATTTTTCAGTTCAGTCACTGTGTTGTTCATTTCTAGGATTTATTTGGGATTTTAAAAACTATTTGTACTTCTTTGTCAAACTTCTTAATTTGTTCATGTATTGTTTTCAAATTTTTAAAATTTTTATCCATATATTCTTAGAAGTCATGAACTTTTTAACATAATTGTTCTGAATTCTTTTTTGGTCATTTCATAGATCTCCCTTTCTCTAAGGTCCATTGTTGGAGCTTTGTTTCTTTTGGAGATGTCATGATTTTCTGAGTCTTTGTAATATTTGTGTCCTTGCATTGGTGTTTATGCATTTGTGGAGACTGCCACCTTTTCCAGCTTTCACAAGCGTTCTTTGGCAGGAATAGAGCTTCACTGTTTATTCTAGCCTATGTTTCTAGACTGGCCAGCTGGTAATGACTCTGGGCAGGCAGAGCTTGGTTTCAGGTTCTCTAGATGACTGGGCTGCTACCTTTGCTCTGAATTTGTGTGGGGCAACTGGATTGGTTCTGCTATCCAAAAAGACCACTGGCTTAATTCTGAAGTCAGGCTGAGCTGTGGAATCAGAACTGCAATTGCCTGTGATCTGGCTGAAACAGAAGGAGTATTCTCTGATCAGGTGGTATCACTCTTTGAATTCAGCAGTTGAACAGGGCTGCAGGAGGGCTCTTGAGGTAATACGGATTGGGACAGATGAACAAACTGCTATGCTCAGTACAAACACACAGTTGAGATTTGCCTCTCTATCTGAGAAGGGTCTGACGTGGGCTCTAAACTCCCTGATGTAGCAGAACTAGTGACTGCTTGTTGTCAAAATTCACTCAGGATCTGCTGTGGAACAGAGGCTGGCAAAACTGTCCTGGTGGTTCAGACTGGCTAGTAGTTCTGTGTAGACAGAATTACTCCTAGGCTGTGGCAGAGAGGGACTGGAGCCAAGAGAGGGCCCCTTCAGGATGTGCTGTGCAACACAGGCTGGCAAGCCTGTCCAAGTGGCTCAGATAGGTGTGTCTCCCAGCAGTTCCATGCAAAGGCAGGATCGTTTCCCGACTGCAGTGAGAGGAATTGGAGCTGAGACTGAACCCCTTCATGATTTTCTGTGGGACCGAGACTTAAAAACCTGTCACAAAGGCTTGGACAGGTAAATCTCCCAACATTTCTTTGTGTGGGAAGAATATCTCTCAGGCTAGGGCAGAGAAGTGCTGGCGCGAAGACTGGGCCCCTTCAAAATCTGTGAAGACAGAGGCCAGCAAGTCTGTCTCAGTAACTCAGATGGGTGGGTCTCCCTCTGCATTCTGTGTGAGCAGTACTAAGCTGGGAACACAGCTGAAAGGGGCTGGAGCCAAGTTGTAGGATAACTTTCAAGTCTGCTACTGAAACTCATGTCAGCAAGCAGATGAGCCTTTCTGCTGAGGCAATAGTGTGCAGGCTTCCTCCTGGACCCCTTGGAAAATTCTTCTGTTTGTAGGTTCAAGGCCAAGTGGAACTGTAGGCAAGCCTTTAGGGAATGGGGCTGGTTTGAGGTTTGAACTCAGAAGCACAATCAGACAGTCTGACACCTACATGCAGGTCTGCACTCTCAAAACCACCATCCTAGGTCGTGGGCTCCACCAGGTTTCACAACCTCCTACCTGAATCTCAGGCTCCCAGAAAGAGACTTTGGTCTGTGGATGGGATTCTTACTGTGGGAAGATAAAGAGCAAGTGAAGCCCAATCCTCCAACTGGCTCACATCACTCCATCCAGAAATAACTTTTTAGTGATCAGGGTCCCTTTGAGATGAAGCCCTTTAAGCTTAATGAAACCTAAAAGAAAAAGTGATCAGGAGATGACCATTTAAAAAACTATTTCAAATAGAATGCAGTTAGGCTGAAATGAACCAGAAACACTAATTCACTGACCTTCCTGAAATGTAAAACACTTTCTGGAACCAAGTGGATCTTTCTCACTGATTTTTTTAAAGCTCCTTAGGGCATCTTTAGTGCCACATGAAAAGTATTTGCCAAAGGAACTATGTAGTTTGTACTACAAGCTCATAAGTGAGGAGTTAATTCTCAAAATAGATTTTGGTTGTCTCAGATCGCCACAGGATCAAGTGACGAATCCCACAGATCTGGCTGGGTGCGGTGGCTCATGCCTATAATCCCAGCACTTTGGGAGGCCAACGCAGGCGGATAACCTGAGGTCAGGAGTTCAAGACCAGCTTGACCAACATGGAGAAACACCATTTCTATTAAAAATACAAAATTAGCCAGGCATGGTGGTGCATGGCTCTAATCCCAGCTACTCAGGAGGCTGAGGCAGGAGAATGACTTGAACCCAGGAGGCAGAGGTTGTGGTGAGCCAAGATTGCGCCATTGCACTCCAGTCTGGGCAACAAGAGTGAAACTCCATCTCAAAAACAAAAAAAAAGAAAGAAAGAAAAGAATCCCATAGATCTCAGTCTTTTTTCTGTCAAATTTTACTCATTTACTCATTCATTCAGCTAATGTAGCACATATTAATTGAAGCTCCAATCAACTTAGTAGGCAATACTTATGCCTTCATGAGTGTTCTATCGCTTTTTAAAATGTAAAGAGAAATAAGTGGATTAGAACAGGTATCCATTCATCCACATTATCCATGCTGAGATACTTTAAAGCCAAAATTGGTTTATTTTATTATTTATTTATTTATTTCGCCTACGTGGTCATGTCTGATACCTGTTTGGGTAGTGATTGGAACATACTGACAGATGTAGAAATATGACTCAAAACTAAACTGGGGCAGCTTTCCCAAAAAAGTAACTGAAGACTGTGTTCAAGCCTTGCATATACATAGACACCTGCTGTATTTGCATAGCCCAGGCTTGCAGGAAACTCTAATCAATCATTTTCTGTGTGTAGAATTATTCAACCAGAAAACCATTACTTATTTCACCAGAAAAATTTTGTTTTTCATTGCTGCTAGATTAGTTACAGCCCATCTCCCCCTTCCCTCTCTTCATCAGCAAACAAAGTTTATACCAAATTATATGGATCAATGTCTCAGCCTATAAGCAATTTTGGTTTATTTTTAAATCTTCAAAAAGGTGGATTCTTTCACTTCTTTTGTTAATGTGCAATAAAAATTCTATCTTCTCTTATATGCTTCTTTAATTATATTTATTGAGTGTTCTTCACTGGGCCAGGTGCTAGGAAATTTGTAAACAAAAGGAGAGAAATATTGATTACATAATCATTAAAAAGTAAGCAGCTACAAATCATGATGAGTGATAAGAAGAAAAAGTAGAAGTTGCTACCTGGAAAGATAAAAAGGGGGAACCTGATAGAGTTGTGGGATTGGGGTGGTGGTGGATCAATAGAGAAGCAATGATTGAGCTGAGATTTTAATGAATAGGCATTAACTTAGAGGAAGTTCAGAGAGGGGGATCAAGACAGAGATGAGAAAGCTGCAGGCAAGGAAAAATAAAGCATGTGCCAAGGCCCTGAAGCAGGAGGGAGACTGCTCACTGAAGGACTGAAAGGTTGAAGAGAATATAGGAAATACCTGAGAAAATGGTCAACTAGAAGTAGCTAGTGTGTGCTGCCCCCACAGAAAGGAATAGAAGGGGTGCATAAATACAGCACTTTCAACTGATACATCCAGGTAAATGCATTGGGTCTAATCAAAGAAACAACTCAACCCACAGAGAATCGAGAAAAGTAAGGCAGGATGATAGCACACCCATGAGTAACACAGAGTTAGGGGAATCTCCCCTACCCAGGGAGGTGGTGAGTCAATGTGTGACCCCAGGAACCCATGCTTCCTCCATGGATCTTTCCAACTCTGAGGTCAGGAGATCCCCTTGTAAACCCATGACACCAGGGCTTTCGGTCTGACACAGAGCTATGGAGTCTTGGCAGAGCAGCCACTCAGGCACATGCAGAGACATGGGAGCCTTAGATACCCAGGCTTTCTGGGCTTCCCAACAAAAGCAGCTGCAACTCCAACAAAGTGGGAGGTTAGACCCCTGAACATAACCCTAGGAAGGGGACTGAATCAAGGGGGCTGAGCAGTGACAGCCTGCAGGCCCCACTTCCATGGCACGGGATGAGACCCACTAGCTTGGAACTCCAGCCGGCCACGGGTAGCAGTGTTACACCTCCCTGAGATGGGGCTCCCAGGGGGATGGGCATGCCACCACCTTTGCTGTTTGGCCAACTGAGCCATTCAGGTTTCTAGCTTTGGAGAGTCTGAGGCAACCAGGGGCTGAAATGGGTCCCCAGCACAGCATAGCAGCTCTATGAAAACATGGCCAGACTGCTTTTTAAAGTGGGTCTCCGATCTCATTCCTCCTCACTGGGCAGGACCCCCCAACCACCATCTCTTGCTATCCCCACCAGTGTTCTCCAGCTGATAAGGGGTTTCAAACCTTCCTGCAATAGAGCTCCCAGAGGGAGGGGCAGGACACCATCTTTGCTGTTTGGCCAACTTAGCTGTCCTGGCCTTTGGGCTTTGGAGAGTTTGAGGCAACTAGGGGCTGAAGCAGACCCCCAGCATAGCACAGCTGCTCTGCAAAAATGTGGCCAGTTTGCTTTTTAAAGTGGGTCCCCAATCTCATTTCTCCTCACTGGGCAGGACCTTCCAACCAGGGCCTTCAGCTACCCCTACCAGTGTTCCCCAGCCGACAGAGGTTTTAAACTTCCCTGGGATGGAGCACTCATAGGGAGGCATAGGCTGCCATCTTTGTTGTTTGGATGACTTATCCATTCTGACCTTTGGGCTCTGAAAGTCGAAGGTGACCAGGGGCTAAAGCAGACCCCCAGCACATCACAACTGCTCTACAAACATGTAACCAGACTGCTTTAAGCAGGTCCCCAATACCATTCCTCCTCACCAGGCAGGACTTCCCAACCGGGGTCTTCAGCTATGCCCAGCAGTGTTCTCCAGCTGACAGCAGTTTCAAACCTACCTAGGACGGAGCTCCCAGTGGGAGGGGCAGTGGGATGCCCCAGTGGGAGGGGCATCTCTGCTATTTGGGTGACTCAGCCATTCCAGCCTTTGGGCTTTAGAGAGTCCAAGGCACCCAGTAGCTGGAGCAAATTCCCAGCACAGCACAGCTGCTCTATGAAAATGTGACCAGACTGTTTTTGTAAAGGATATCCCCAATACCATTTCTCCTCACTGGGCAGGACCTCCCAAATGGGGTCTCTGGGCACCTCCTATAGGTGCGTTCAGGCTGGCAACAGGTCTCTCCCTGGGACACAGCTCCCAGAGGGAGACGCAGGCCACCATCTTTGCTGTTTCACAGCCTTTACTGTTTATACCTCCAAATCTGAGAAAATTTGAGGTGTCTAGAAAGTGGAGCAGACCCTCAGCATACCACAGCAGCCCTATGGAAAAGTAGCCAGACTATCACATGATTGTCTGTTCCCATATCTCCTTACCAGGCAGGTCGTCCAGGCCTGGACCTCCAGCCACCCCCTTCTAGGGCTATTGAGCCAGTAGTAGCTCTGTAACTCAACTCACTGAACAGATTCCCCAGTAACAACTAAAAGCCTCTCTGCCACTGCCACTGCTGTGGAACTGCCTTTGTTACCCTTAGACTAATGAAGGAGCAAAGACCCTAAGGTCTTTGTGGATAAGGATAAAGACCCTTATCCACACCTCCAACAAGCTATGTCAACCCAAGAAGAGGAGGCCAGTCTCCCATGGGTCTCAAGTCTCCTGCTCATCATCAGACAGGAAACCCTGGGCTTGGGTCCACAGCACAGACCCTCCATTCTGGGCTGATTGCATTGAGCAATTGCTGACCTGCATCTGAGGTGGAGCCCCCAAGAGACAAGCAGAAGACCCTTGGCCACAACCACTACTAAGATCCCTTCCTCTGTTGCCTCCAAGTTGGAGAAGGAACATAAACCCTAAGATCATCCCAGAGCTGCAGTGGGCATCTCAGGAGTGCCAAGCTGTGATGTACAAGCACTCAAGGGGAAGAGGAGCCCACGCTTTCAGGGCATTGAGAGGGAATATGGCTGCATACAACCTACCAACTGACCAATACATCTAAGTACCATCTACTGGTCACGCCCCTATCAACCCAATACATCTGAGTACCACCTATTGGATCACATCCCTACCAACTGACCAATACATCTAAGCACCACCTACTGCATCACACCCCCACCAACTGACCAATACATCTAAGCACCACCTACTGGATCACACCCCTACCAACTGACCAATACATCTAAGCACCACCTACTGGATCACACCCCTACCAACTGACCAATACATCTAAGCACCACCTACTGGATCACACCCCTACCAACTGACCAATACATCTAAGCACCACCTACTGGATCACACCCCTACCAACTGACCAATACATCTAAGCACCACCTACTGGATCACACCCCTACCAACTGACCAATACATCTAAGCACCACCTACTGGATCACACCCCTACCAACTGACCAATACATCTAAGTACCATCTACTGGTCACGCCCCTATCAACCCAATACATCTGAGTACCACCTACTGGATCATACCCCTACCAACTGACCAATACATCTAAGTACCACCTACTGGATCACACCCCTACCAACTGACCAATACATCTAAGTACCACCTACTGGATCATACCCCTACCAACTGACCAATACATCTAAGTACCACCTACTGGATCATACCCCTACCAACTGACCAATACATCTAAGTACCACCTACTGGATCACACCCCTACCAACTGACCAATACATCTAAGCACCACCTACTGGTCATGCCCCTACCAACTGACCAATACATCTAAGCACCACCTGCTGGATCACACCCCAAAGCTTCGACACCAAAAATACCTTGCTAACATATCCCCCATGAAACCAAAGACAGGAAGTCAGCTTCAAATAAAAATTCTGCACAAATCCTTGACTCTGTGAAAACATCCAGAAAATAAGTCTAACAACTCTACTCAATTAAAACTGCAGTTACAGGAACACCTACACACAGAGATGAGAAAGAACCAACACAAAAACTTTGGTGACTCAAATGGCCAGGGTATCTCATGTCCTCCAAATGATACACCAGTTCTCCAACACTTCTTAACTAGGCTGAACTGCTTGAAATGACAGAAATAGAATTTAAGAATAAGAATAGGAATGAAGACTATTGAAATTCAGGAGAATGGCAAAACCCAATCCAAGGGAACTAAGAATCACAATAAAATAAGACAGGAGCTGAAGGACACAATAGCCAATATAAAAAGGAAGCTAACAGATCTGACAGAATTAAAAAACACAATGTAAGAATTTCACAATGCAATCACAAGTATTGACAGCAGAATAGACCAAGCTAAGGAAAGAATTTCAGAACTTAAAGACTGGCTCCCCCAACTAAGACAGTCAGAAAAAAAGGAATGAATAAATCTTCTGTGAAGTATGAGATTAGGTAAAGAGGCCAGATCTACAAATTGCTGGCATCCCCAAAAGGGAGGGGAAGAAAGAAAACAATTTAGAAAATATATTTCAGGAATCATTCATGAAAACTTCCCCAACCTTGCTAGAGAGGCCAATAGTCAAATTCAGGAAATACAGAGAACCCCTGCAAGATTCTACACAAGAAGATCACCCCCAAAACACGTACATAATCATCAGATTTTCCAAGGTTGAAATGAAAGAAAGAAGGTTAAGGGCAGCTAAAGAGAAAGGGCAGGTAACTTACCAAGGGAACCCCATCAGGCTAACAGTGGATCTCTAAGCTAAAACCCTATAAGCCAGAAAAGAGCATGAGGCATAAATTCAACATTCTTAAAGAAAAAAATCTTCAACCAAGAATTTCATATTCTTAGCCAAACTAAGCTTGTTAAGCAAAGGAGATAAAAAGATCCTTTTCAGACAAGCAAATGTTGACAGAGTTTGTTACCACTAGACCTGCCCTACAAGAAATGTTGAAAGGAGCACTAAAGGAAAGACTGCTACCAGCTAAGAGAAAAACACACTTAAATATACAGACCAGTGACACCACAAAGGAACCACAAAAACAAGCCAGCACAATAACCAGCTAACAACACAATGACAGGATGAAATCCACACATATCAATGCTAACATTAAATGCAAATGGACTAAATGTCCCCACTTAAAAGGCACAGAGTGGCAAGCTGAAAAAAAATTTAAAAAATAAAAAAAAGACGCACTCAATGGTATGCTGTCTTCAAGAGACTCATCTCACATGTGCTGACACCTATAGGCTCAAAATAAAGGGATGGAGAAAGAATCTACCAAACAAATGAAAATCAGAAAAAGCAGGAGTTGTAATCCTAATTTCAGACAAAAGAGACTTTAAAACAACAAAGATCAAAAAAGATAGGCCAGGCATGGTGGCTCACGCCTGTAATCCTAGCACTTTGGGAGGCCAGGGCAGGCAGATCACTTAAGGTCAGGAGTTCAAGACCAGTCTGGACAAATGGTGAAACCCCATCTCTACTAACAATATAAAAATTAGCCGGTGGTGGTGGTGCACATCTGTAATCCCAGCTACTCAGGAGGCTGAGGCAGGAGAATCACTTCAACCTGGGAGGCAGAGGTCACAATGAGCCAAAATCACAACACTGCACTCCAGCTAGGGTACAAGAATGAAATTCCATTAAAAAAAAAGACAAAGAGCCTTAATGATGATAAAGGCCTCCATTCAACAAGAAGACATAACTATCCAAAATAAATATGCACCCAATACAGGAGCATCCAGATTCAGAAAGCTAATTCTCAGAGATGTAGAGATCTAAACTCCCACACAGTAATAGTAGGGGACTTCAACACTTCACTGTCAATATTAGACATACCATCAAGGCAAAACATTAACAAAGATATTCAGGACCTAAACTCAATATTGGACCAAATGGATCTGATAGACCTCTATAGAATTCTCCACTCCAAAACAGCAGAGCATACATTCTCATCATCACATGGCACATGCTCTAAAATTGACCACATAATTGGACATAAAACAACCCTCAGCAAATGCAAAAGAACTGAAATCATACCAAACATACTCTCAGACCACAGCACAATAAAAATAAAAGTCAAGACTAAGAAAATCACTCAAAACCATGCAATTAAACAACATGCTCCTGAATGACATTTGGGTAAAAAAGAAATTAAGGCAGAAATGAGTAAGTTCTTTGAAACTAACAAGAACAAAGATACAATACACCAGAATCTCTGGGATACAACTTAGCCAGTGTTCAGAGTGAAATTCATAGCACTAAATGCCCACATCAAAAAGTTAGGAAGATCTCAAATTAACAACCCAACATCACACTGAAAGAATTAGAGAAGCATGAAAAAAATCAATCCCAAAGCTAGCAGAAAACAAGAAATAAGAAAAATCAGAGCTTAACTAAAGAATATTAAGACACAAAACATTCGAGAGATCAATGAATCCAGGAGTTGGCTTTTTGAAAAAATGAATAAGACAGGCCACTAGCTAGACTAATAAAAAAGAAAAGAGAGACAATCCAAATAAACACAATTAGAAATGATGAAAGGGATGTCACCACTGACCCCACAGAAATAAAAATAACCATCGGAAACTACTATGAACACCTCTATGCACATCAAATAGAAAACCTAGAAGAGACAGATAAATTCCTGAACACATACACCTTCAGAAGACTGAACCAGGAAGAAACTGATTCCCTGAATAGACAAATAACATGCTCTGAAATTGAATCAGTAATATTAATAAATAGGCTACCAACCAAAAAGCTCAGGACCAGATGGATTCACAGCTGAATTCTACCAAAGGCACAAAGAAGAGCTGACACCATTCCTCCTGAAACTATTCCCAAAACTTGAGGAGGAAGGACTCCTCCCCAATTCATTCTATGAGGCCAGCATCATCCTGATATCAAAACCTAGCAGAGACACAACAAAACAAGAAAATCTCAAGCCAATATCCGTGATGAACACTGATGCAAAAATCTTCAACAAAATACTTGCAAACCAAATCCAGCAGCACTTCAGAAAGCTAATCCACCGTGATCAAGTAGGCTTCATCCCCAGGATGCAAGGTTGGTTCAACATATGCAAATCAATACATGTAATTTATCACATAAACAGAACTAAAGACAAAAACCACAAGATTATCTCAATAGATGCAGAAAAGTCTTTCTGTAAAATTCGACATCTCTTCATGTTTAAAATTCCCAACAAACTAGGTATTGAAGGGACATACCTCAAAATAATAAGAGCCATCTACGACAAACCCACAGCCAATATCATACTGAATGGGCAAAAGCTGGAAGCATTCCCCTTGAAAACTGGCACAGGACAAGGATGCTCTTTCTAATACTATTGGAAATCTTGGCAAGAGAAAAACAGGCAAGAGAAAGAAATAAAGGGAATCCAAACAGGATGAGAGGAAGTCAACCTATCCCTGTTTGCAGGTGACATGATTCTGTATCTAGAAAACCCCACAGTCTCTAGGCACAAAAGCTACTTCAGCTGATAAACAACTTCAGCAAAGTTTCAGGACACAAAATCAATGTACAAAAATCACTAGCATTCCTATACACCAGCAACAGCCAAGCTGAGAGACAAATCAGGAAGGCAATCCCATTTACAAATGCTACAAAAATAATAAAATACCTAAGAATACAGCTAACCAGGGAAGTTAAATATCTCTACAATGAGAATTACAAAATACTGCTCAAGGAAATCAGAGAAAACACAAACAAACAGAAAAACATCCCATGCTTATGGATAGGAAGAATCAACATCATTAAAATGGCCATACTGCCCAAAGCAATTTACAGATTCAATGTTACTCCTATCAAACTATCAAACTACAAATGACATTCTCGACAGAACTAAAAAAAAAAAACTATTTTAAAATTCATATGGCACCAAAAAAGAGCCTGAATAACCAAGACAATCTTAAGCAAAAAGAACAAAGCTGGAGGCATAACATTACCTGACTTCAAACTATACTACAAAGCTACAGTAACCAAAATAGCATGGTACTGGTATGAAAACAGACACATAGGTCAATTGAACAGAAGAAAGAGCCCAGAAACAGAGGCACACACTATGACCATCTGATCTTTGACAAAGCTGACAAAAAACAAGAAAGGTGCTGGGATATCTGGCTAGTTATACACAGAAGATTGAAGCTGGATCCCTTCCTTATACCATATTTAAAAGTCAACTCAAGATGGGTTAAAGATTTAAATGTAAAACTCAAAACTACAAAAACCCTGTAAGACAGCCTATGCAATACAATCCTGGACCCAGGAACAGGTAAATACTTCATGACAAAGACATCAAAAGCAATCACGACAAAAGCAAAAATTGACAAATGGGATCTAATTAAACTTAAAAGCTTCTGCACCACAAAAGAAACTATCAACAGAGTAAACAGACAACCTACAAAATGAGAGAAAATACTTGCAAACTATGCATATGACAAAGGTCTACTATCCAGCATCTATAAGATGCAAACAAATTTACAAGAGAAAAACAAACAACCCCATTAAAAAGTGGACAAAGGACATGAACAGACACTTTTCAAAAGAAAACGACCTTGTGGCCAACAAGCACATTGAAAAAAAGTTTAATATCATGAATCATTAGAGAAATGCAAATCAAACCCACAATGAGATACCATTTCACAGCAGTCAAAATGGCTATTATAAAAAGTCAAAAAATAATGGATGCTGGTAAGGCTGCAGAGAAAGAGAAGACTTATACACTGTTTGTGGGAGTGTAAATTAGTTCAACCATTGTGAAAAGCAGTATGGCAATTCTTCAAAGACCTAAAGATCTACCATTCAACCCAGCAATCCCATTGCTAGGTATATACCCAGAGGAATATAAATTTTTTGACCATAAAGACACATGCATGAGAATGTTCACTGCAGCACTATTCACAATAGCAAAGACATAGAATCAACCTAAATGTCCATCAGTGACAGATTGGATAAAGAAAATGTGGTACATATATACTGAGGAGTACTATGCAGCCATAAAAAGAATGAGATCATGCCTTTTGTGGGAACATGGATGGAGCTGGAGGCAAACTAACACAGAAACAATCATAGATTCTTAGCAAACTTACACAGAAATCCAAATACCGCATGTTCTCACTTATAAGTGGGAGCTAAATGATGAGAACTCATGAACAAAAAGAAGGGAACAACAGACACTGAGGTCTACTTGAGAGTGGAAGAAATAACTATTGGGTGCTAGGCTTAATACCTGGGTGATGAAATAATCTGTACAACAAACACCTGTGACACAAGTTTACTTACATAACAAACCTTCACGTGAACCCTGAAACTAAAATAACAGTTTTATAATTAGATGAGGTTGGAGACAGAGATGGCCCAGATCACGTGAGGCGTTGCAGATATCATAAGGAGTTTGGTCTTTAAAAGCAATTGGAAGCCATTCCAAGCTTTCAAGAAACATGATCAGATTTTCATTTCTAAAAGCTCATCTGGATACAGTGTAAGAAATGTATCACAGTTGGGAGCTGCTTCAGTCAACTTGAGATAGATGACAATAGTGCCACTATAGGGAGGCAGTGAGTTAGAGGGGAGTGTATGCATACTAGGGATATTTATGAGGTAAAATCCATAGGACTTGGCTGTGTTAAAGAAATACATGAATATATTAGGGAATCAGTCTTCAAAATAGACCACATTTACTTATCTTTCCAATCACCATAATGACTAAATTTCAGAAAAGTTCTTTATGCAAATGGTAATTTTTTAAAAACAGAAAATATAAAGCTCCATCTGATATTAGTGTTTTACAAAAAAAGGCATATGAGCTTTTACACCTTATAGGCCTTATTCCAGATAGAAGATGAAGAGTCTTGAATTCAGTTATTTTTCCCTGTGAATATATTTGTATGAGACTCTTCTAGGTCTCTGATTTATTTCCTATATTTATTAATATGTGAATGTTAATAGCCTCCTTTAATTTACAGCCAAGCTACAGATCACCATTTCTCAAAGTGTGTTCCCCAGAACCAGCCCTTTTTTTCATCAATAATGGTTAAATATATAGCAATTTCCTTTAATGGAGGCTTTCAAAGCCTTTAATATGCTAACATGCATTGTGAATTTCCAAAGCAGAAATCTGAAGCACATCTCAACTCATGTGTCATGGAATGCATTCCACTGAACATATCAGTGGTCTGGTGTTCCATAAGATCCCTTAAGTAACAGGCCACGTGCATCTTGGCTTAGCTCCTTGAGCAAAGTTTTGCATATAACATGTCTTTATAATTTGTTAAATGAATGACGATACAGATTAAGAATTGCAAACTTTAACACCAAGTCTCTTAGCTACGTGACATGACAAAGGGCTGACAAATGCCCCATGCCTCTAATGAGGGCATCAATAGAAGGACAGCCAGCTAACTTGTTGATATGTAAAATATACCCATTTTTAAAGGGAAGACAAAAATCCATATTTCTGTATGAAATTTCATACTATTTCTTAGTGCCTCAGGCCAAACAGAACATATAGGCTACAAGTTTGAACTTCTAAGACATTCTAACACACATTAAATTTCACTACTTTAAAAAAAAAATGGTCAGGCCAAGTTGCTTAGTGGAGCAACCAAGAATCCTCCTGTGAGATCCATAAAAGCTTTTCTTCCTTTTAAGGAACTCACACTTTTAATTTTCCATTATGAAAATTTCCATTTCTACTTTTTAATTTTCTTCTTGAGGAAAAGTAACTCCTTCATTGCCTGGAGGCATCATTAGAAACCCTAAAAGAGATAACTTAGCAAATAATACTGTCAAACCTTGAAAGAAATCATTATTTCATTATAAAGCACATTTTCTCCCTGGTTCAGGAAAGATCAGGTCATTCAGGAATAAAGAGCAATAGAAAAGCAATCCTATTTGAGAAAGCACATTATTACACCAGAGGCAAATACTTAGATACAGCAATGCAATCAGACCAGAGTTTAATTACAGATGTGATCGTGTATCTGTTTTGCTAAAAACAAGTAATGTGACTGCTTAAACTACAGTAAACTCTCAGTTATTTAGAACCTTATTTATCAATTTATTGGTTACCCACCCCAATTTATTTCCTTTCTTGCTAAGCATATTTGTCTATTTCAATATTAACAGGTACAGGAAAATGTACACTTAGTAAGTTTGTATTTATTAAATTTCATTAAAACAACGCACAAACATACACACACCATACATACAGGGTTAGGTAGTTTATGTCTTGTTTCTTATTTATGCTATTTCTATAATGGGTGCTTTATTGTTTACTTTGTGATTAAAATTCTATTTATCTATCTTTTTCCCTTTTTTACCATTCAGAAGTCCAGCATGAATAGTGGGGAAAAAAAGTATGGTAGTAGTATGGTTCTATTTTGTAAAACTCAATTGTATTTTTAAATGAAGTGTTAACTTGAAAAAATGAGATTTTTTACTGCTAATGAAACCGTATATATAATAACACTTCTCAAATCTGAAGATAACTTGTCTCCTGACCTCAACAGTCTAAAAAATATCCAATAACCAAGAAAATGGAATTTGAACTAATACATCTACATGAGCCAAAATAGATAATAATAACAACAAATAATGCCATCACCTCATGCAGCCAGGGCAGGCTATCTTCAAATCCCTTTAAAAGACTTTCATAAACATAATCTCATTTGATCTGCTAAATAGCATTATAGTAGTTTCCCCTTATCCATGGGGGACATGCTCCAGAGCCCCAGTGTGTGCCTGAAACCATAAATAGTATAAAATCCAATACATACTACTTTTTCCATACATACATATGTGTAATTTATATATTAGGCACAATAAGGATTAACATTATCAAATAATAAAACAGAACAATTACAAAAATATACTACAATAAAAGTTACGTGGATGTGCTCTCATTCTCTCTCTCTAAATATCTTATTGTACTGTACTCATTGTTCTTCTGATAATGTGAGATGATACATGTCTACATGATACCTGAAATGAGGTGAATGAAGTAGGCATTGTGATGCAGCATTAGGCTACTATTTGACTTTCTGATGACACTTCAGAAGGAAGAGTGTCTGCTTTGGGTGATCCTGGATCATCGAGCCATGACTATGTCAATGGTTGGATGTCAGAAACACATGATGTCAGTGGCTAACCAGGTAGGTAGTGTAATGGGCAGGTGGATACACAGGACAAAGGGATGATTAAGGACCTGGGTGGGACAGAGCAGGATGGCATCAGATTTTATTGTGCTTCTCAAAATGGCATGTGATTTAAAATTTATGACTCGTTTATTTCTGACATTTTCCATTTACTATTTTTGGAATAGTTGACCATGGGTAACTGAAACCGCAGATAGCAAAACCACAGATAAGGAGGAACTGCTGTGTAATTTTAAAAAGGGTTGGCAATCTTATTCCCATTATTCAGATGAATATTGTAGGGTTACCATATTTCATCCAAATGAGGACAAGAGGACAATGGTTGGAGCACTATTAATAATTATGCCTAGAAAACAAACATAAACTTGGGATGGTCACAGTCTAACTGGAACATATAGTCACCCTAGAAATACTATGTCATAAAGTCATGCTTTTGCTTAGGCAAGCTCCTCAGGCCATCTCTAAAAGCCTATTTGCTCCTGCTAATAGGTGATGCACCTCTACCATGAGGCAAGATGCTATTTGTGGCTGAGGGGAGCAAAGTCAATCTAGAAGGGTAGCTTTGACCTGGGAGTCTAAAACAGATGAATTAGACTAATGGTACAAATCACAATGACCAGGGCACTTAGTGAACTTGTGGCTAACAACAGATCCCAAAGGAACCCAGCCTCAGCTCCAGTTCATACTGTTGTAACAAGGAAGAACCTTGCTTTTCAAAGACCTGCTGGGTGATGCATGCCTGTCTGAGTCAATGAGACTGGCCCACCAGTCTCCTTCTTACAGCAGCAGATCCCAAGGGGGCCCAGTCTCAAGTCCAGTCCCTCTAGTTGCAGTCAGGGACCTATATCACCTGTGCAGAGACCTGATGGAGGCATGCCCATCTGAGCCATCAGGACAGTCTTCTGGACTTACTGGCCAGTATTCCCACTCAGCCCCAGTTACCCTCCTTGGGTCTTCACCAGGTTAATCTGAGCCAGAAGGCCACAAGAACTTTGGAATCCTCACAAGATGTGGAGTAAGCCTGAGCTTATACTGTCCTCTAGTGCTGAGACAGCTGCAGTGATCACAGGCTCAGGAAAACCAAGATAGTCTGCTTAGAATCCCTAGAAGGCCCTCTGAAAGGGACAGGCACAAACAAAGACAATTTGTAAAGGTGAAAATAAATACCTAATCCTTCAATGTTCAGACATGGTCACATGTCACAGGCATCAAGAACATTCAAGGAAATATGACCTCACCAAACAGACAAAATAAGGTGCCAGAGGCTGATCCTAAAAGTGATGGAAATGTGTAATCTCTCGGACAAAGAATTTTAAAGAGCTGTTTTAAGGAAGCTCAACAAACTTCAAGAAAACACAGAGAATCAATTCAGAAATTTATCACAGAAATTTAAGAAAGAGATTGAAATAACTTATTAAAAATCAAACAAATCCTGGAGGTAAAAGATACAATTAATGAAATAAAAAAATGTATTAGAGAACATCAACAGCAGAATTTATCAGCTGGAAGAAAGAAACAGTAAGCTTAAAGACAGACTATTTGAAAGTACAGTCAGAGGGCTCACGCTTGTAATCCCAGCACTTTGGGAGGCTGAGGTGGGTGGATCACCTGAGGTTGGGAGTTCAAGACCAGCCTGACCAACATGGAGAAACGTCATCTCTATTAAAAATACAAAATTGGTTGGGCATGGTGGCACATACCTGTAATCCCAGCTACTCGGGAGGCTGAGGCAGGAGAATCACTTGAATCCAGGAGGCAGAGGTTGCGATGAGCTAAGATTACACTACTGCACTCCAGCCTGGGCAACAAAAGCGAAACTCTGTGGGAAAAAAAAAAAAAAAAAATCTTTGCCTAGACATTTTGTCATTAGGTTATCCAAAGTTAAGACGAAGGAAAGAATTTTAAGAGCTGTGAGATAGAAGCATCAGGTAACCTACAAAGGAAAACCTATCAGATTAACAGCAGATTTCTCAGCAGCAACCCTACAAGCTAGAAGGGACTATCTTCAGCCTCCTCAAACAAAACAATTATCAGCCAAGAATTTTGTATCCAAGCGAAACTAAGCATCATATCTGAAGAAAAGATAAAGTCATTTTCAGATAAACAAATGCTGAAAGAATTTGCCATTACCAAGCCAACCACTATAAGAACTGCCAAAAAGGAGCTCTAAATCTTGAAACAAATCTTGAAAACACATCAAAACAGAACCTCTTTAAAGTGTAAATCACACGGGACCTATAAAACAAAAATATGAGTTAAGCAAAAACAAAAACCAAAAACCAAAGTACACGAGCAACAAAGAGCATGATGAATGCAACAGTACCTTACATTTCAATACTAACATTGAATGTAAATGGCCTAAATGCTCCACTTAAAAGACACAGAACTGCAGAATGGATGAGAACTTACCAACCAACCATCTGGTGACTTCAGGAGACTCACCTAAGGATTCATATAAACTTAAAGGGGTGGAAAAAGGCATTTCATGCAAATGGAAACCAAAAGCAAGCAGGTGTAGCTGTTCTTATATCACACAAAGCAAACTTTAAAGCAACAGCACTTAAAACAGACAAAGAGGGACATTATATAATGGTAAAAGGCCTTGTTCAACAGGAAAATATCACAATCCTAAACATATATGCACCTAACACTGGAGCTCCCAAATTTATAAAACAGTTACTAACAGACTTAAGAAACGAGAGATACAGCAACACAATAATAGTGGGGACTTCAATACTCCACTGACAGCACTAGACAAGTCATCAAGACAGAAAGTCAACAAAGAAACAATAGACTTCAACTATACCTTGAAACAAATGGACTTCACAGACTTCCACCTAACAACCACAAAGTACACATTCTATTCAATACCACATGGAACTTTCTCTAAGATAGACTATATGATAGGCCATAAAACAAATCTCAATAAATTTAAGAAAATTGAAATTATATCAAGCACTGCCTCAGACTACAGTGGAATAAAACTGGAAGTCAACTCCAAAAGGAACCTTCAAAACAATGCAAATACATGGAAATTAAATAATCTGTTCCTGAATGAGCATTGGGTCAAAAACAAAATCAAGATGGAAATTTAAAAATTATTCATACTTAATGACAAAAATGACACAACCTATCAAAACCTCTGGGATACAGCTAAGGTGGTGCTAAGACAAAAGATCATAGCCCTAAATACCTATATCAAAAAGTCTGAAAGAGCACAAACAGATAATCTAAGGTCACACCTCAAGGAACTAGAGAAACAAAATCAAACCAAACCCAAACCTAGCAGAAGAAAGGAAGAAACCAAGATCAGAGCAGAACTAAATGAAATTGAAACAAAAAAAAAATACAAAAGATAAATGAAACAAAAAGCTGGTTCTTCGAAAAGACAAATAAAACAGACCATTAGCAAGATTAACCAAGAAAAGAAGACAGAAGATCCAAATAACCTCACATTATTACAACTGACACCACTGAAATAAAAAAGATCATTCAAGGCTACTATGAATACCTTTACACACACAAACTAGAAAACCCAGAAGAGATGGATAAATTCCTGGAAAAATACAACCCTCCTAGCTTAAATCAGGAAGAATTAGATACCCTGAACAGATTGAAATGGTAATTTAAAAATTACCAACAAAAAAAGTTGAGGAACAGACGGATTCACAGCAGAATTCTACCAGACATTCAAAGAAGAATTGGTACCAATCCTTTTAACAGAGATTATTTTCACAAGATACAGAAAGAAGGAACTCTCTCTAATTAGTTCTATGAAACAAGCATCACCCTAATACCAAAATTAGGAAAGGACATAACCAAAAAAGAAAACTACAGACCTATATTCTTGATGAACATGGATGCTAAAATCCTTAACAAAATACTAGCTAACTGAATCCAACAACATATCACAAAGATAGTTCACCATGATCAACTGGGTTTCACATCAGGGATGCAGGGATGGTCTAACATATACAAATCAATAAATGTAATACACTACATAAACAGAATTAAAAACAAAAATCACATGATCATCTCAATAGATGCAGAAAAGGCATTCGACAAAATCCAGCATCGCTTTATGATTAAAACTCTCAGCAAAATCAGTATACAAGGGACATATCTTAATGTAATAAAAGCCATCTATGACAAACCCACAGCCAACTAATGCTTAATGGGGAAAAGTTGAAAGCATTCCCTCTGAGAACAAGACAAGGATACCCACTCTTACCACTTCTCTTCAACATAGTACCGGAAGTCCTAGCCAGAGCAATCAAACAAGAGAAAGAAATAAAGGACATCCAAATTGGTAAAGAGGAAGTTAAACTGTCACTGTTTGCTGATTATATGATCGTTTACCTTGAAAACCCTAAGGGTTCCTCCAGAAAGCTCCTAGAACTGATAAGAGAATTCAGCGAAGTTTCCAGATACAAGATTAATGTACACAAATCAGTAGCTCTTCTATACAACAGCAACCAAGCAGAGAATCAAATCAAAAACTCAACCCCTTTTACAAGAGCTGCAAAAAAATAAAATGAAATACTTAGGAATATACCTAACAAAAGAGTCGAATGACCTCTACAAGGAAAACTACGAAACACTGCTGAAAGAAATCACAGACATCACAAACAAACGGAAACATATCCCACATTCATGGATGGGTAGAATCAATATTGTGAAACTGACCATACTGCCAAAAGCAATCTACAAATTCAATGCAATCCCCATCTCAAAATACCACCATCATTCTTCACAGAATTACAAAAAACAATTATAAAATTCATATGGCACCAAAAAAGAGCCCACATAGTCAAAGCAAGACTAAGCAAAAAGAACACATCTGGAGGTATCACACTATCTGATTCCAAACTATACTATAAGGCCGTAGTCACCAAAACAGCATGGTACTGATACAAAACACATAGACTAATGGAACAGAATAGAGAACCTAGAAATAAACCCAAATACTTACAGCTAACTGATCTTTGGCAAAGTAAACAAAAAACATACAGTGGGGGAAAGGATACCCTTATCAATAAATGGTGTTTGGATAACTGGCTACCCACGTGTAGAAGAATGAAACTGGATCCTCATCTCTCACCTTATACAAAAATCAACTCAAGATGGATTAAGGACTTAAACCTGAGACATGAAACTATAAAAATTCTAGAAGATAACATTGGAAAAACTCTTCTTAGGCAACAATTTCATGACCAAGAACCCAAAAGCAAATGCAATAAAAACAAAGATAAATAGCTGGGACCTAATTAAAGAGCATTTGCATGGCAAAAGGAACAGTCAGCAGAGTAAACAGACAACCCACAGAGTGGGAGAAAATCTTCAAAATCTATACATCTGACAAAGGACTAATATCCAGAATCTGCAACGAACTCAAACACATCAGTAAGAAAAAAACAATCCCATCAAAAAGTGGGCTAGGACTAGACATGAATAGAGAATTCTCAAAAGAAGATAAACAAATGGACAAAAAACATATGAAAAAATGCTCAACATTACTAATGACCAGGGAAATGCAAATCAACACCACAATGCAATACCACCTTACTCCTGCAAGAATGGCCATAATCAAAAAATCAAAAAACAGTACATGCTGACACGGATGTGGATAACAGGGAACACTTTTACACTGCTGGTGGGAATGTAAACTAGTATAGCCACTGTGGAAAACAATGTGGAGCTTCCTTAAAGAACTAAAAGTAGAACTACCATTTGATCCAGCAATCTCACTACTGGGTATCTACCCAGAGGAAGAGAAGTCATTATTCAAAAGAGATACTTGCACACACATGTTTATAGCAGCACAATTCATAACTGCAAAATCATGAAACGAATCCAAATGCCCATTAATCAATGAGTGAATAAAGAAACTGTGGTATATATCTACAATGGAATACTATGCAGCCATAAAAAGGAATGAACTAACAGCATTTGCAGTGACCTGGATGAGATTGGAGACTATTATTCTAAGTCAAGTAATTCAGAAATGGAAAAACAAACATCACATGTTCTCATTGACATGTGAGAGCTAAACTATGAGGATGCAAAGGCATAAGAATGATACAATGGACTTTGGGGACCTGGGGGGAAGAGTGGGAGGGGGGTGAGGGATAAAAGACTACATATAGGGTGCAGTGTGTACTGCTCGTGTGTTGGGTGCACCAAAATCTTACAAATCGCCACTGAAGAACTTACTAATGTAACCAAATACCATCTATACCCCAATGACTTATGGAAAAATAAAATAAATGTTATTAAATAAATGCTAAAAAAATAAAAGAATAAAATAAAAGGCATGACCATAGGTAATAGACCTTAGAAAGATGACCCATCGAAAGTAATTAACGTGGATGGCTTGGTTGCTTCATGAATAAGCCCCCTAAGCTACTCAGAAGCCTTGATTATCTAGAATGAAGCATTAAAAAGGTGTCTAAGAGCACAAATTACAGTTCGTGTTATTTTGCTTAAAAAGATCTGTTTCTCTCCAAGTTTAGAATGTATAACTAAACACATCTTATTCTCCAACTTGTACTTCCCACCACTGAGTTGTGAGGCTCTGGATAGCTTAATGAAATATTCTGGAACGCATATTTTCATCTGGAAATGAGAAGATTAGATCCCTTAGATCAGAAGTCAGCAAACTTATAACCTACATGCCTGCATCTGTTTTCATAAATAAAGTCGGATTGAAACACAGCTACCCTCATTCCTTTATACATTGTCCATGGCTGCTCTCACTGAACAATCGAAGAATTGAATCCTTGTGTCAAAGATAATCTAGACTTCAGGGCCTAAAATATTTACTACTTTTCAGGACAAGTTTGCTGATATCTGACTTAGATTATTCTTTATTTTTTAAGTGGAGAGAGATATAAATAAGAATGGAAATCCATATATATTGGCCAGGCACCAGTGGCTCATGCCTATAATGTCAGCACTTTGGGAGGCCAAGGCAGGCAGATCACCTGAGGTCAGAAGTTTGAGACCAGCTTGGCCAATATGGCGAAACCCCATCTTTACTAAAAATGCAAAAATTAGCCAGGTGTCGTGACATGCCCCTCTAATCCCAGCTACTCAGGAGGCTGAGGCAGGAGAAATGCTGAACCCTGGAGGTGGAGGTTGCAGTGAGCCGAGATCCAACCACAGCACTCCAGCCTGGGTGACAAGCAAGAATCCATAAATCTATATATATATATATGTGTGTGTGTGTTTGTGTGTGTGCATATATATACATAAATACTATATATATACACTATCTTCTCATCTCTGAAAATCTCTCTCATCCTCTCTCTTTTTCCTTCTAAATAACTTTAGAAGGAAACTTCTATTTCCTTCTAAAGAAGCACACAAACTTCTATTTTTACCTTTTCCTTAAATACACTTACCTCTGAGCATTAAATTATTTTCATTTCTTTCCCATGAATATCCCACTACTGAATACACGCTGGACTACATTATTTGTATTTAAGCAAGCAGCGTTGGGGCTCCTTTCCCAGGTTGTTATCATTAAAAGTACTAAAGCAAAACATCGAAACAAACAATAACATGAACTGTTCTCTATATTTACTTATTTATTTAGAGTTGGAGTCTCACTCTGCCACCCAGGCTGGAATGCAGTGGCATGGTTTTGGCTCACTGCAACCTCTGCCTTCCAAGTTCAAGTGATCCTCCTGCCTTAGCCTCCTGAGCAGCTGAAATTACAGGTGCCCACCACCATGCCAGGCTAATTTTTGTATTTTCAGTAGAGACGGGGTTTCATCATGTTGGCCAAGCTTGTCTTGAACTGCTGACCTCAAGTGATCCACCTGCCTTGGCCTCCCAAAGTGCTAGGATTACAGGCATGAGCCACCATGCCCAGCCAAGCATCTCCCTTTAAACTACTTTACCAACACTGACAATTTACATTCAGTACTAATCAAAAAGGAAACTAGAGGCTGGGCATGGTGGCTCACGCCTGTAAATCCAGCACTTTGGGAGGCCGAGGCGGGTGGACCACCGGAGGTCAGGAGTTTGAGACCAGCCTGGTCAACATAGTGAAACCCCATCTCTACCAAAAATACAAAAAATTAGCTGGTGTGTTGGTGGGTACCTGTAATCCCAGCTACTCAGGAGGGGGAGAATCACCTGAACCCAGGTGACAGAGGCTGCAATGAGCTGAGATCGTGCCATTGCGCTCCAGTCTGGGCAACAAGAGCAAACTTTTGTCTCAAAAAAAAAAAAAAAAGGAAACTAGGACTTAAGCTAGGGCATTTTAAAACACCACAATTGCACCATGGGTTTAATAATAAAAAACAAAACACTAACATCTTGTGATCACTCGGTGTATGACAGTCCTAATGCATGTAAAGTACTTTATAGAATTATCTCTTACAATCCTTCCCAGCACCAATGCATAGAATGGTTTAGGTTGGATATTGCATACGAGTAGCACAGCTAAAAAGACTGTCCTATCATAGCCCTCCTTATCATTTTGAAGATTGTTCATATTTTTATCATAACTTGGCTAACTTTAAAGATGAGGGAGCTATATATTTATCAAGATAGTTTTCTGACGGGTGGCAGTAAAATGTCTTAATATAATTGATATATATTACATTTTGCTTGAACTTACAAAGGAAGAATATATTTGATTATTAAAAGTCTTGATAATCTAACAACAATCAAAATAACCTACATTTCTAAATAAGTTTTTTTTTTTCTCACTTAAGTACTGATTACTATCTTAAATTTTTTTCAAATCTCATACAATCAATTCTCTCTAGTTCATATATTCTGGCACTTGTCTTTTCCTTTTTTTTTTTTGAGACGGAGTCTCGCTCTGTTGCCCAGGCTGGAGTGCAGGGGCTGGATCTCAGCTCACTGTAAGCTCCGCCTCCAGGGTCTACACCATTCTCCTGCCTCAGCCTCCCAAGTAGCTGGGACTACAGGCGCCCGCCACCTCGCCCGGCTAGTTTTTTTTTTTTTTTTTTTTTTTGTATTTTTTAGTAGAGACGGGGTTTCACTGTGTTAGCCAGGATGGTCTCGATCTCCTGACCTCGTGATCCGCCCGTCTCGGCCTCCCACAGTGCTGGGATTACAGGCTTAAGCCACCGCGCCCGGCCTGTCTTCTATACTCAAGTAAGATAGCAGAGTTCTATTTTAAGTACACAGGCATTTTTATTATGATACAAATAACTAGGTAATAGCTAATATTAATTTAGCATCAATAATATACAAAGTATGTATTAAATTGACATAAATTAGAGATTACTATGTAACAATCTGCTAATTATATTAGAGCACTTGTTTATTTGTTGCTATGGAAATTTTATAATTAACTGCTATTAAAATTTTTGGCTTGTTATCTATATTGTTTCTAAATTTGATTTTCTAATTATTGTAATTAAAAATTCAAATTGAATATTATATTGTTTAATCATTTGACGTATAGTATTTATTCAGAATGACTTTATGTTTGTATAATTGTGATTAATGATAATATATAATATACTAACTTCAAAGGTTCTTTTTTCACTTGAGGAATGAGAATCTTTCTCCAATTCACAGAAAGGTGTCCTGTGGGCTAGTAGCAGCCTTCATCTTTCAGCCAATTTCATGATGGAGAAGATACTGTTATTATCTCCCTTTTACAGAAAGGGAGGCTTAGAAATGTTAAACAATGTGCCCAACATCACATAGATAGCAAGTCATGGGGCAAGATTCAAACCCTAGCAGTTTGAGCCAGAGCTCAACACAGGCAGCATAACTCTCACAGCTGAATAGCAAGGTTTGAGGAATTACAGGTATCCCCTCCCAAAAAGGACCTCCCGTACCTTCCTGTCTGGATGGACATTTCTCTCACTGATCTCATTCATTGATTATGCAACAAAAGTGAATGCAGTTCTTTCAGAAGATCACAGTGGTGACAACAGAAGCTGATCAGAACTAGCAAGATGGAAGAGTCATCCAGCATGGATTTCCAAAAACATGTGTATGTTTCAGGAATTGAATGAGAAGCACATTTTGATGAAAAACAGACGCAGATTCAAATTATTCCTCTGCCACCTACTCAAGAACCCTTCCTCTCAAATTCCTGGTCCCCCTCCAGCATACAAAAGCACATCCTATATATATCTCCAACCATTCATCTGTCCAAGCCAGGAACCTGGGAATCAGCCTTGAGGACCTTCCTTTCCCTCCCCACCCCACCTATTCCCACCCATCACCAAGAACTGCCTTTGCAAATACCTCACAAACACATTTCTCATCATGTGTACCATTGCCACCCTGGCCTCACCATTATTTCACACCAGAATTACTATAATACCCTCTTAACCACTTTCCTTTCTCACACTCTGACTCCTCTCCCATTTGCTCTCCCCAGTACACCTAGATTGACTATTCACCTCATCAAGGAATGCATTCCCTTAAAACCTGTGAATGCAATGCCTATCATTTCTAAACATCAAACTCTATCCCAGCCTACACCATCTTACAAGAGGTGCCACCTCTCCTTCTCCAGTCATCTACTGTGTACAGCAGACCTGCTTGCAGATTCTCAGATACTCCCAGCTCCTACACCAGGGCCTTTGCACATGCTTTCTCTTTGGACTACTTAACACCCATGTATCTTTCATTACTCAGCTTCACCATCAGAACCTCCAGGTGTGCGCTCCCTGACCTTGACCTTTTCCTCATATCTCTTCTCACGTCTACTGGCCCACGGTCAGATCTGGTCACACTGTGCTAGCTTCTCCTATACTGAACGTTCTGTTTTTTCCTGCAGAGACTTTATTACAGGTTGTAATTATACATTGACATATGGTTATTACTGGTTAATGTCTGTCTTCTGCCATAGACTATAAGCTACATGTGGGGAGTGTCCACATTTGCTTTGCTCACCATTTGGATCTCAGTGCTTAGCACAAAGCACAGGTCACCAAATTCTTGTTCAATAGCATACAGAACTATGTAGCTGTGAGCAAATTACTTAAACTTTCCCAGTTTCTCTTTTTCTCAACTGTCAAAAAAAAGGGGGGGGGTAGTGGGGGGAACAATACTGCCTCAAAGGTTTTTGTCAGGCTTAACTAGAATCAGCTATGTAAAGCACTAAACAGAATAGGCTCATTTACTCGATACATGGTAGCTATTCCTGCTATTATTCCCTATAATATGCTGTGGGCCATCAGAATTTGTCCTCATTTTTAAATTGTTTCTAGTCCTGTAAAAAAGGAAAACATTCACACAAATAATTAAAACACTATAGGATAAGAGTCTATCACATTACCCAACAGGAGGCCCAACCTAACAGGCTTTGGCCTTTGCAAATTTGAAGTCGCCGACATTCAGGATACCTTCTATCATCTCTCCTTTAGGGACCATCAGGATCCTGCTGCTTGGATCACAAGCATGGCATTATCAAGAGACTGGCTCAAACTCCATCTCCTCAGCATAGACCCTCGTGATGCTGCCAAGAAGAATTAACACCTTTTTCATCCCATGTCCTCCAGCAGTGTGTGTCTGTGTGTGTGTGTGTTGTGTGTGTATCCCTATTAAGAAATTAAAGTTCCTCAAAGACAACAATCGTGTTTTTCATTTCTATATTCCTGACCAAATCAACTACAATAAATGCCCAATTAAGTTTCATTGAATGAATGAATGAATGAATGAATGAAAAGGGAATAAAATTAAACACACAACAGTGGATATGTAGAAAAGACAAGCACAGCAAGAGTAACTAGGCTGCCCAGGGAGGCAGTATGCAAGTCCAGAACCTCGCTAATGTTCAGAAGGCTTTCAAAAGACAGATCAAAGGAAGTGGAGTGTGGGCAAGAGGCAGCCCTAGTCTGTTTACTCTTCGATCACTTTGTAACTTACCTGCTGCCCCCACCCCTAGGTCTGCTTTGACATAAGATCTTTAAATGTTGAGGTGGGAAGGGGGGAATCACTTAACTGCTATCTGATTCCTCATCTGTAAAATAGAGCTACTGACACTGACCTTCCTCATAGAGCTATTGTGTGGGATAATCAATTAATAATTGCAGAATCCTTTGAGAGTATAAAGTGCAACATAAATGCTAAGCATAATTTCCATACAGTCTCTGCTGGCTCTTCTCAAGCACATTCCAGCCGACCTCGGTGCCTTTGATCTGCAGTTATCACCTGTAATAGAGCAAACAATGCCTTTGTATCATTAAGCAAATGCATAATGAATGGTATTCATTGTTAAAGGTTACTTAGCAATATAACCTTTTTTTTTTTTTTTGCCTTTTGAATGGGAACATCCACCGGTGACTGGATTATGTAAACTAATAGCTAATGTATCAAAGGAAAGGAGAGAAAAGAAACAGCCATGGCAACCAGGGCAATAGGACCCAGGCTTTGGCCTTCAGAAGAAATCTGTATCCACCTAGCAAAACTAGGATAAGGATTAACTCGGAGAAAACCAGAGGGGATGGTGAACAGAAAAGTCAACAATGGGAAATGGCAGACTGTGGCCTAGGCATCCTCCGGCTGTCAGATCTTGGCTGATTTTATGAGACATAATCTGCCATATTCAGGAGTGTGAACCTGGGCTGTTATTGTCCTCTTCCTCAAGTCTCTGGGTTCTTCCCTTCATGCTCACTGGTGCTTTGGTGAGAACATTGTGTTTTTCTTTGAATATAACCTTTTCTAAGGATAGAGGCGGGTGGCACTACGATCAGAGAACCTTTATCCTCCTCTGCATTCCTCCCGATGCCCGATGCTCAGCTCTTCCTAGAGAAATGGCCCTCAACCCAATGCAGGGGCAATCGCTAGCCTCAGGAACAATCACCCCAAGATTCTCAAGGTAAGTGAGACAGCCTGAGAAAGACCACCTCCTCCCATAAAATGCGAAAAAGCTCACAACTTGTTCATTGGTTCATTTGATTTAATACCAAAAGGTTGGAACAGTATTACAATTCCCTTAAGTGTTCCTTTGAGATTTAGACAAAAGAAATAACAAATGTTTGCTGCTTTGGTTTAGATTTTTTAAGTTTAGACTTCAGTACTCTAGCACAGTCTTAAGGTATTTGGTAATTCTACAAGTTTAATTTTTAAATGTTAGAGTTAACTTTTATGTCACGTTTCTCAAAAACTATATGAATTTACAAGGTACTCTTCTCCCTATATTCCTTTAAATAATACCCAAAACAACTCTCATATACCCTTCTATGTTTTACTGCCTTGACTACAGGGATTTTATGTCTCTTATTTGGCATTGCTGTTTATTGTCACTTCCCCCATAATTCTGGCTTTTGCTGGCCTGTTTTTTTATTTTATCCTTTTGAAAGTCTTTCTTCACCATGCTAAGTCAAACTTTGAAACTTGATAAACACCATAAAATGTTTCTTAACATGGTACAAGATCGCCACCCAGTGGCCATGCTGAGCTTCACTCTATGCATTTTTCCAGATTTCTTCCCCTCACATTTTTATTTATCTGGACAGCAGAACAGAGGTGTCCTTAAAGAATAGCCCAGCCCCTTCATTTTTCTGAGGAGAAAACTAAAGGTCAGAAAGGTTAACATCTGGTCAAGTCCACAATACCACAACAAGACCCCTGCCTGAGGACAGGCTTCAGTCCTCATGTTTTCAACGACTACCTCAGAACTGGAGGTGACCTTCAGGATCAGCCAATCCAAGCCCTCTATCGTACAGATGAGGAAACTGAGGCACAGAGAAGAAAAATGGCTTCTCAGGGGTTATGGAGCTGACTAAATGAGACAAAATCCAGCTTTATTAACACCTAGCCTAATGTTCATTCTCCTACTTAGACCAATCCCATTTTAAATATTTTATTTTCCCCTTTGGATTATCATAATTCCAGTCTTTAATAGATGACCACAGTAGATAAGCATAAAATGGTCAGCTCTTGCCTTCCTCAAAATGAATAGTTACGCAATGGGAACCCTCAGAAAGGTAAAATTCATTCTCATTAATGAACTGTTCACTGTTGGTATATCCAAAAATATTTCACCACTTTTGTTTATACTTAGGAGGTGATAGATTTAATTAAAGGTAATTAGAAATTCTAACTATGCCTTCTTTCCGTTTAAAGAGAACACTCGGCCAGGCGCGGTGGCTCACGCCTGTTATCCCAGCACTTTGGGAGGCTGAGGCGGCCGGATCATGAGGTCAGGAGATCGAGACCATCCTGGCTAATACGGTGAAACCCTGTCTCTACTTAAAAATATAAAAAACTAGCCAGGCGACGAGACAGGCGCCTGTAGTCCCAGCTACTCAGGAGGCTGAGGCAGGAGAATGGCGTAAACCCGGGAGGCGGAGCTTGCAGTGAGCTGAGATCCGGCCACTGCACTCCAGCCTGGGTGGCAGAGCAAGACTCCATCTCAAAAAAAAAAAGAAATACACATTTTAACTGAAATTTGGCAAGATGTTTCAGAACATTTCAGTAAAATAAATGTAAAATTACAGACTCCTGTTGGGAGAATATGGAGTATTCTTTCTGCTATCTTTAAATCAAGTATTTAAAGAAGTGAGAGAAAATGTCAATAAAAAAGTAGAGTAAGACACAAAAGCAACAGAGTGAGCAATACAATCAATAGAAATTATTTCAATATCAAGAAGTAAATTGCAACAAAAACATTCAGCATCTCAAAAGCAGTCAGAAGAATAGAGTAAAAATAATGATATGTTTATGGATTACTTGATAACCCAAATTAACAAACACAAGTGAATCATATGAATACACTGGAAAAAATTAAATACCCCAATTTTTTGACACCAAATATTGTTATCAATGAATAAAATATAAACTCACAATACATCACCACAATGAGTACACCTATGACAAATTGGTTAATGAGTGTCATTAATTCAAAGTACTCAACATAGGACAACGCACTAGAAAGCTTGAAACGCCTTGAAAACAAACAGATCATATGTGCAAAAAACTTAATAGAGGTTTTCCAAATTTGAGAGCAATCCTAACAGTTTATATGACATTGCCAGCTATGAGTTGTGAAAGCTATAAGAAATGTTTCTAAATTATCAAAAATAAAAACCAAACTGTAATCAATCATGGTAGAAGGAAGATTAAATTGTTTTTCTGTTCTCTCTATGGAATATATTCCTAAAACATTATCATATGAAGATGAAACTGAAGAGTTTGCTTTCAAAAATGGAAGGGAAAAATTATCAAAGAAGTCTGAAAACAGGAAATTCGATTAAATATTAGGCTAAATAAAATAAAATTTATTTGTTTACTTTTACAATAAAAAATAGTCTATTACTTTTCAGGATGTTGTTGTTTCTGCTCTTTGTCATTAAGTATCTGTCATTTCTTGTCAGTCCTTTTCTTATTCCAAATAAATGGCTTTGATAATTAATTTTACATTTATAATCTTGTATTCTTTTCTTAAGGAAAGCCTCCTAAATTATATAAGCTTCCAGGACCATTTCTTCTCAAAGTTTCCTCTAACAGTGAAGGGCCTTTTTCCTGTAACAAAAAAAAAAGAAGCAAAATGCTCTGTGTTCCACTTAATACACAAGAAAAAGACATGTACCACAAGACTCCCCAAAAATCAATGCATCTAAGAATGGGAAAATAGTATACAACCTTTCTCACAGGACACGAATCATTATATTTTACAATAAACTAAGTTGAGAGTATATACATTTAAATTACATGCCTACCACATTTCTTAGTGACCTGCACTGCTAGTGGTTCCCAAACTTAAAAAGCAAACAAAAAAAGCCTGTTATCTGAGTTACAAAGATAGTCATGGCAAGTGAATGAAGGAAAATTGACAGAGATAATGGATCAGTATACCATGTTACACTTCTCAGGCTTAGGGATTGATAAGAAAGTAAGACAGTGTTTTACAAATGGCAGGTCATAACCTATTATCAGGCAGTAATAATTATTATAATAAATTGTAACAATCACTTTTTTAAAGTCAAATACTTTAGAAAATAGTTTGTAAAAGATTGCATCACACATACAGAGTGTTTTTTTAAGTGTGTGTGGGTGGGTGTGTGTATATATAGGGTTACAATGTAAAAGGCATTTCTTACTGTGGGTCATGGTCTAAAAAGTTTAAAAAATACATATGAGAAATAAAGGGCTGGGGCCAGGCATGGTGGCTCACGCCTGTAATCCCAGCACTTCGGGAGGCTGAGATGGGTGGAACACTTGAGGTCAGGAGTTTTCGAGACCAGCCTGCCTGGCCAACATGGTAAAACCCCATCTCTACTAAAAATACAAAAATTAGCTGGGTGTGGTGGCACATGCCTGTAATCCCAGCTACTGGGGAGGCTGAGGCAGGAGAATTGCTTGAACCTGGGAGGCAGAGATTGCAGTAAGCCGAGATCTCACCATTGCACTCCAGACTGGGTGAAGAAGCAAGACTCTGTCTCAAAACCAAAAAACCAAAAAAAAAAAAAAAAAAAAAGATTGGCTGCAGATTGAAGCACAAGAGAATAGGAATAACACAGACAGTTATAAAAACTTGGTTTGGCAATCTGCAACAAATCATTTCTAAATTCATTGGAATTTGGGAGGCATTTTTCCTATTGAAATAGGAAGTCATTAAAATTTGCTTTTGTAGTTTCACCTAGGAATCCAATCATGATGGAAACATAATTTAAACAAAAAATAAACTAAATTTTAAACTAAAAACAGTTTAAGCCATAACTGGATTCCTAGGTGAAACTACAAAAGCCTATTTAACTCATAAGTAATATAGACATTATAATATGATACGCTATGATAGGGTGTGATGTTGATATATTATGACATGATATAATAAAGCATAATGCAAGATAAATGAACTATCGCAGTTATTATAGATTCCTAGGCCAGCACTCTTCTTTCCTTCCCAATATTCCCTACTATGTACAAGACTCTTAAGCAAATCATTTTGAAGATAATCTAAAATTACAGGATTTCCGTCACAACATAATGTATATAATTTCACAATACCATTTAACATTTTTATTATGATAATTCAAGATTTTATATTTTGCACCTCCACTTGATTTGGTATAATTGTTACCTAAACCTTTCTGCTGAATTAGAACCACTGACCCTTCCTTACTCCCATCCCCAAAAAGAACAAGAAAGGTGTCTAATAGGCCTAAAATGAATAGTTTTGAAATGGACAATGGTAAGATCAAATGATGCACTTGTGTTAAGGTATAATATTTGTAATTGTGTCCTGAAGATAACTCTCCAGTGTTAAAACTGTCAATGCCTCTAAATAATGAAGCAAAAGAATAAAGAGTTAATATGCAATGGCCAAGCTCAATAAAAATCTGCAGAAGGAAAAAATCATCTTTCATGAAAGCTACAGAATAATAAAGGAGCAGTAATCTTCTGAGCTTACTTTGTCATATGTTACAACAATAAGGGAACTATATCCTGATGGTTATTTCATTTCAATACCATAAGAACATTTATTTTAATACCATACAATTTGTATGTTGATTATATATAGCTAGATCTATGTCTATTAGATGAGCATGTTCACACAGGAAGAGGGAAGGAGAAGAGAATTCACGAATTTATGAAATAACTTCAGTGTTAGGCACTATATTTGGTCCATTACATGCATTGTCTTATGAGGTATAAGGAGACATAACACATATTTTGTAATGCTATAAAGCATCTGTTACTATTCTCATGCTGCAGTCAAAGTAGCTACATTGGTTTTCTGTGGCTGACGTAACAAATTACCATAGATTTAGTGGCTCAAAACAACACAAGTGTATTATCCTACCATTCAGTCATTTAGAAGTCTGAAATGGCTCTCACTGAGCTCATATCAAGATGTCAGCAGGGCTGCCTTCCTTTCTGGAGGCTCTAGGGAAGAATCAATTTTCTTGCCTTTTCCAGCTTCCGGAGGATGCTCAACCTTCTTGCCTCTTGAACCTCCTCCACCATCTTCCTCCATCTGCAAAGCCAGCAACATCAGGCCAAGTCCCTCTCACACTGTCATCTCTCTGGCTCTCTCTTCCAGTTCTCTTTTCCACTTTTAAGGACTCGTGATTGCAATGGGCTCACCTGCATAATCCAGGATCATTTCCCTGTCTTAAAGTTAGCTGACTGGCAACCTACACTTCATCTGCAACCTTAATTCCCCTTTGCCATGTAACTTCACATATTCACATTTTCCAGAGATTAGAATATGAACATCTTTGGGGGCCATTTTTCTGCTTACCACAAAAACTAAGTTCCAAAAAGATTAAGTAGCTTGCCCAAGGTCACAGAAGTAAAAGGAAGATGGAGCCTGGATTTTTACCCACGTTTTCTTAACTCCAGCCCCTCTGCTCTAGTCAATACAGTTTGCTGTGCAGTTTGTGTCTAAAACTGGCAACAATCTCCATGGTTTGGGTCTCATCAGGAAACATATCTTGGTGCCCCTTGTGTGTCAGGCACCCTGCTAGTGCTGCATACACAAAGACGAATAAAATACACTGTTTTATTTGAAGAGCTAAGAGTCTGACAAAGGAGGCACTGAAATTATATTATATTACAATGCAGTATGTGATGATGCAAGTTACTATATTGCAAAATGCAACATGGATTCTGCTGGGTTTATGAATGTAGCAGAACTGGACCTCAGAGTGGAAGGGATCAGGGCCAGAGTGGACAGCGTGACAAGAAGGTGGTCAGTAAATATCAAAAAGTTTCTCACAAGGAGTCACACTTGCGTTGGGCCCAGAAAATGAATAGGATTTCGCCCAACAAAGCAGAGAGAGTTGCGGAGGCATTCTTGTGGAGTAGCAGGTCTCAGAATATACTAAGGAATTAAAGGAAGGCATGACAGAAATGCAACTAGAAAGGAATTTAGACCTAGATTGTGTCAGACCTTGAGTGGCACCATAAGAGGTCTGAACATTCTCCCTGTAAGTGGTAAAAAAGGAACCAGGAAAAATTTTAAGCCAAAGAGGAGCATGAGCGGGAGAAAGAGATCCGATTTAGAAATATAAGCTTCTTAGAAAGGCTACTGTGATGGCTTCATGATAGGGGTTCTTGGGAAGAAATATAAGACGGTCTACAAAAAGATCTACCCAGGACTTTTAAAAGTTTGAAAACAGCTACAATTTTTAGAGTTTCATATTCTTATAGAAAATAAAATGTACCCTAACTAATCAGAGGAAGTCATTTTCATTCATTTATTTAGCAAATATGCATTAAATATCCATTGTGTATCAGAATTTTTCTAAGTGAACAATTGGTTCACTTTAGTGAACAAATAGATACTGCCCTGTTTTCATGGATCCTACATTTTAGTAGGGAAGATAGACATATACACAGAAAAACAAATAAGCAACATAAATAATAATGAAAATCAAGGGTAGTTGCACCAAAGGGGGCAAACAAGACTGAGATGAAGAGTAGCAGAGACCCCTGAGTAGAAACACGACTGACTGATACTTAGTCTGAATGTACCAGAATGGCCATATTATACTTGTTACAATATTGAATTAGGACACAGCCACACCTGCCAAAAATAGATGCTCCCAGGATCCCCAAAATAACTGCCACTGGTGCCTGAGCCACACTGGATTCTCCCTTAAGACTTCCTAGAAGTCCTCATAATCCACCAACCAAAGAGTTAATGCTTGGCCTGAGGATCTAGATCTACCTCCAGCTCTGTGACCTCTGGCATTTTTTCTGATTGTTAGACATTGGCTGTCACCTTTCAGTAGGTCAGTTAGCAGACATTGATAGAGAAAAAGAGGAGCCCTGTGTGCTCTGAACCTGAACCTGTTCTACTAAGATGGAACCTTTGGAAGAAATCTGTTGATGTGACACTTAAGACTATGCTTAAAAAAATTTTTTTTTGAGGAAGCAATAGAAGAGCAAAACCTCAAGGTGAGCTTGTCAAAGGTCAAATTAGGTCCTTCTCTTGTTAGAATTTGTCAAGAAAAGCTCCAGTTGAAAAGGTCACCTTGAAGTTGAGACGGAAAAAGAAAAGGCGATAGCCAGCTGAAGAGTGGGAGGTGATCATCCCAGGCAGAGAAAACTGCATATGCAAGGAAAGAGAGGAAGCAAGCACTTGGCATGTTTAAGGAACTGAAAGAGGACCGGCAGGGCCACAGCTTATCTTCAGGAAGGTGGATCTAAATGAGGTTGGACATAGGTTTTTTAGGCCATAGCGAGGGATTACATTTTTATTTTAAATGCAATTGGGAGTCCCCTGAAGGGTTGTATGCAGATAAGTGAAGTGATCCAGTTTCCACTTTTAAAGCTCATTTTGTTGCTTAATATAAATGTATTGTAGAACAAGACTGAAAGTGGTTGTGGGAATGAATGTGAAAGATGCTGGCAGCAGAACTGGAGAGAAGTCAATTGTGAGATCTGTTGTCGAGATACGATTTTGGGAATTGATGATGGTATGGGATATAGATGTTGAGGGGATGGAGAGATCATTGATGAAGGTGGTGATATCAAATAATAGATTTTCAATGTAGACAAAACAGCCTTATATTGGAAGAACACATGCCATTTAGGACTTTCATAGCTAGAAAGGACATTTCGATGCCTGACTTCAAAGCTGCAAACAACAGGCTAACACTTAATAGGGGCTAATGAAGTTGGTGACCTTAAATTGAAATCAATGCTTATTTATCATATTAAGAATTCTAGGGCAAGTAAGAATTACGCTAATCTACTCTACTTGTGCTCTAGAAATAAATGAAACAACAAAACCTGGATGATAGTACATCTGTTTACAGTATGGTTATTGAATATTTTAAGTCATTGTTGAGACCTACTGCTCAGGAAAAAAAATCTTTAAAATGTTGCTGTTCACTGAAAACACATCTGGCCACCCAAGAGCTCTGATGGAGATACACAAGGAGATTAATATTGTTTTCATGCTTGCTAGTATAACATCCATTCTGCAGCCCATGGATCAAAGAGTACTTTTTACTTTCAAGTCTTATTATTTAAGAAACACATTTTGTAAGGGTATGGCTACCCTAGATTGTAATTCCTTTGATGGATCTGGACAAAATAAATTGAAAACCTTCTACAAAGGATTTACCATTCTAGATGACATTAAGAACATTCATGATTCATGGAGGAGGCTACAATATCAACATTAACAGAAGTTTGGAAGAAGCAGTTTCTAACCCTCATGGATGACTTTGGGGGTCTCAAGACTTCAGTAGAGAAAGTAATGGCAGATGTGGTAGAAGTAGCAAAAGAAATGGAATTAGAAGTGAAGCCTAAATATATGACTGAATTTCTGCAATCTCATGTTAAAACTTGAATGAATGAGGAGTTGCTTCTTGGAATTAACAAAGAAAGTGGTTTCCTGAGATGGAATCTACTCCTGTAGAATACTGCTCCTGTGAAAATACTGTGAACATTGTTGAAATGCCAACAAAAGATTTGGAATATTACACAAACTTAGTCGACAAAGCAGTGGCAGAGTTTGAAAGGACTCATTCCAATTTTGAAAGAAGTTCTACCATGGGTAAAATGCATTGTCTGCCACAGAGAAATCTTTCACAAAAAGAGTTAAAAGATGTAGCAAACTTCACTGTCTTATTTTAAGAAACCACCACCCTGATCACTTAGCTCCATCAAGTCAAAGGCAAGATTCTCTACAAGCAAAAAGATTAACATTCACTGAAGCCTCAGATGACCGTTAGCATTTTTTTAGCTATAAGGTATTTTAAATAAAGGTATGTACATATTTTTTGTAGACATAATGCTATTGTACACTTAATAGACAACAATAGAATGTAAACATACCTTTCATATGCACTGCGAAACCAAAAACTTCATCTGTCTCACTTTATGGAGATACTCACTTTATTTTGGTGGTCTGGTACTGAATCCATAGTATCTCAAAGGTTTGCCTATATAATAAAGGCTAATTATTTTATAATGCTGTTAGCATATTTTCTTCATTCACAAAAAGGTTTGCTTACTGTATAGGAAAAAGCTCTACCCATAGCTCCCTGAGTCAAATGAGTTGCCCATCCTCAACACCTCATTAGAATACTTGACAGTAATTCACAGACCTTTGGGGACAATGAGCAGGCTTTCAAATACTGCTTGAAATAGGGATAAACACTATATTTTCAAAAATAGTGTAAGTGTTCCATGGTTCCCTCAGGCAATTAGCTGGTTTTGTTGCCATAAGTTGCCCTACTTCTATCCCCACAGAATAAGCATTTGGTCTGTCTGCTCAGAGTTATCACATTTTTCCTTCTTCCCTCTAGGTAGGTCACTAGATTCCTTTGTGAACAGTGGGCATCAAAGAGCCATTAAAACAAAAAAACCCTAAATTTGTGCGAAATGTAGCTCTTAATATTTCTCCGGAGCATTGAATCATAGTATATGTAATTATAAAATACTATCAGAAAAGGGCACTTTACATACCATAATAGTCATTTTATAAAGTTCAATTTGGCAATTCCAAACCACATTTAATTTTCTCTGAAAATTCCCACATGGCAGGAAGATACTGCTCTCTGAAGCTTTCAAGTCTCTTTCAGGGAACAGTGAAACGACAACCTTTTAGAATTAGCACTTTTTCTATAAATGGACACTAAATCACTTATGCCAAATACAGTCACATATGCATTTTTATTAAAATAAATACTAAAATAATAAGTAATTTTCCTATATAACCATTTTGGGATTTTATGCAAATTAGAATTCTGCAATATAGTTTAGTATGAATCATTTGTAGTTCTTCATCTTCACTGACAGGTGGGGCTAGTGATTTCTGTATTAATTATAATATTTTAGCATATTAAAATCTGTATCTAGATGAAGCAGACACTTCAAAGCTTCAAAACTGATGAAACTGCATACCTCTCTTAAGGGATAAAACCATTTGCATTAATATGTGAAATACACTACTAAAACACCCCCTGCTGATTTCTTAGGCTTTTGCAGGGAGTTATGCATAATTTTCTGAAAATTAAAAACCAAGGATTAGATATTTATGATGATAAAAATTGGATCTCAAGAACTATTAAAAACTTGGAAGATTCTCCTAAGCTAGAATTTTTAACTCAGTTAAAAATTATTTAACACGTATCAGAGGTTAATAAAAAGCACAGTATAGACGGAAGATCTAAACTCAGTTCCACCACTTACTAGCAAAGCACTGTGCTATGGTCTGAATGTCCTCCAAAATTCATGTGCTGAAACTAAATCACCAATGTGGTAGTATATTGACAGGGAGACCCTGAGGGGGTGATTAATTAATTGAGGTAGAGCTCTCATAAATGGGATTAGCAACCTGATAGAGCTGAAGGGAATTAGCTAATCCCTTTTTGCCCTTCTGCCTTCGGACATGTGAGGACATGACATTCCTCTTTTCTGGGGGATGCAGCAACAAGATGCTATCTTGAGGTAGAGAGAGCAGCCTTCACAAGGCACCAAACTTGCCAGCTCCTTGATCTTGGACTTTCAGCCTCCAGAACTGTGAGAAGTATATTTCTGTTCTTTATAAATTACCCAGTCTCAGATATTTTGTTATAGCAGCAGGAATGAACTAAGACACATCTTTGTGAACCTACATCACAGAACTGAAATGAGAATTAAGTAACATAGGAAGTTTCTTTATAAATAGTGGGTAATAATCTCACAAATGTCAGTTATTGAAAATGGCATAGCATAAGCCACCCATAAATTCATATTTAGATCTGGGGACAAATTATCAGGCATCTACAAATTCTCCATGCAAAGGTATTTTACTCATTTAGATTTTAGTTTGTTTTTATGTTGATGTTAATCTTTTAAAAAGCTTATGTGATTATATTTGGGGTCATCTGAATATCCTCTTTATACCTGTTAGGCAACGTGTGTGTTCATGGTAGCATTAGTGCCAAATAATTCAAATTCACTTGTTTCCAAGCTACTGAAAACAGATGCAGGCAGACTTAATATGTAGTTTCCATGCTCTTCCAAAAGAAAGACAAGCGACAATGCAAAAAATTTGAACAAAGATTTGGTAATAGTTTGACTCCAGAAACTAATGAGAACATCCAGTCATTAAATGGCATACCGTATCACTGGTAAGCTGAAACTTAAAAAAAAAAAAAAAAAGCAATCTTGCCAGTTAGCACTAAGTGTAATGATTTAACAGTGTTCATCACTGTCAATTAATAAGACTATTTATATTGGTTTTGTATATATTTATTGCAATTGTTTAAATAGTTACATGAAAACTGTAAGCTTATGTTTACACCTAGATTCGTATTTCTATATATTTAAATGTTAATAAATTAACATAACTTAACTTAAAAATAATAAGCTGACACTTGAGTGTGGCCAGTGAGATCAGAACTCAGAAAAGACACAACTCACGTTGTCTTCTCCCTGTACTTTGCTGTCTGACTCTGGGCAAGTCAAATGACCTCACCTCCCCTATTTCTTCACAGTAAACTAAGAATAATAATCTCATTCACACAGGACCATTGCGAGGAGTACGTGAAATAATGAATACAACCGTGAATGAATGCCTTCTCAGGTAGAATGTGTTGTGGACAATAAGATATCTGAATCAAGAGTCTGTACTTTCAGTCATCACTGTTTTTTAAAGTTAGGAGATTATCTCAGTTCCTTTTAAAATAGCTTTTATAGAAGGTGGTTGGGTTTTCCACTGCAATTTCAAAGTACTCCCCATTTTTGTATCATGCCCATAGTTATTTCGGTTTCCATTAGCTTTTTTAAAAACTTACTAACTGAGAGACAAAAACGTTAAGATTCATTTGTGATCAATGCAGCAATGTCCAAATATAAGCAGGGTTAAAAGAGCAAAATTATCCCATCTATCAGAGAAACTTTAATATTTTTCTTTGCTTCGTTGTTTTATCTGGTATAACGGAAGGGCAGAACTCATATTTGAGTCTTCTCTCTGTTCTTAGCTGTAACCCTAGCAAATTAAATGACCTCTTTACACTGGCTAATTATTCATCTGCCAAATAATTATAACAGCCACCATTGATCACGTACGAGCTTACCCAATGCCATGCGTGCACTGTGTTCTCAACGTGCACACCAGGCGAACTCTCATTTAGTGCTCACAATTTTGAGGTAGACATTAGGTCCATTTAATCGATGAAAAAACTGAGGCTGAACAAAGTTTAAAACCCGTCATGCAGCATCTGCAGAGCGGAGGTTCTAAAAACACCTCACCGTAAGAAAGAACTGCGAACAAACAATAGCTTTGCCTCTAAACACGAGCTTTTCCTCTAATATTCACAGATGGGCATTCGGAACGTCAAAGGGCCGGAAGCCCTTAGAAACTTCAGGGCTGGAGTAAAGCGGCTGCACCATATCTCAGAGCAACTCCCCCGAAAAACCCCACCCTGCCCAGGCCCCGCCTCGTCCCGCCCTCCGGGGTGCTCTCCCAACCGCCCGCTCCGGAGAAGCCTCTCCCACCCGGCTCCTCCGCCGCTCTCACTTGCGGAAGCCACGGCGCACCCAGCCTGCCCCTCTCGCAGCAGGACGCAGCGCATGCGCTCTCAGCACACCCGGATTTCCTGGCCGCCGCCATCGCTTCCGGTGGGGTGGGTCTGACCAATGGGGCTGGCTCCGAGGCGGGCCTTAGGTCTCGCAGATTAGGTCCCTGGGCGTTTCTTTCGGAGCGGCGGTGAAGGGCCTTGGTGAGGCAGGGGTAGCTGGTGCTTGACGAGTCTCATGGCTGCCTCCGGGAAGCTCAGTACTTCCCGTCTCCCGCCGTTGCCCACGATTCGAGAAATCATTAAGTTGTTCAGACTGCAAGCAACAAAGCAGCTATCACAGAATTTCCTCCTGGACTTGAGGCTGACAGGTGGATGGCTTAGCAGTGCTCCCCGGATGTCTCCCCAGTGTCCCTAGGGGCGTGGGCTGGGGGGTCTCGCACGTCCCCGCGGGCGGGTGTCCAGGCACTGGCGTGCGACGGGCTTTTGGTCAGGTCCTTCGACCTCTTTGTATCAAAAGAACTCCGGTTCCACAGCCCAGGAGACACGTGAAGTGCGTTGATTGCTCACAAAACTCCGCGTTCAGGGGGGTGTAGCCTGCAGGCAGGCTGCTTAGACGCCGAGCTCACTAGGGGAGGAAGAGTTCATGTGTCGTGAAAGGCGCTGGTGAATACTGGAATCTGGGTCACTTTGAAATCAATCACTCTGAAATGGTACAGCACATGCTGCTGGACTTGCTTTACATGCAGTTTAAAGTTACCAGAATTTAAATTGGTGCCAGGATTTTATCAATAAGTTGGTGAAAAGAGTATCCCTCGTAGGATTCGTTGTTTAAACGTTTACCTGTTGAGTCTAAGGAAGCCTCGGGGACGCTAATATTCATTCATAAGTATGTATTAGGCAAGCACCGTTGTGCTAGTGCTGGGATAGGATATGGGCGTGAACAAGGCGGTGTTTCCTCGAGGAGCTTACTTTTAGCAAGTTTACATTCCCACACCTAATTGTTTAAAGTCACTTTTTATGAGATACAATTTATATGCAGTAAAATTCAGCAGTTTGAAGTGCTCAGTTTGATGAGTTTTGACGAATGTATTAATATATGGTCGTTCAACTACCATCACCATTGCTTAGTGATGTTCTGTGAGATGAGATTGCAAGAATATATTACAAATATGGCTACTAAGTCACTGCTGGAGTACTTAGGTTTTGAGATGTTCATATTTCATTCTGTTTGGTCCCACTTCAGAAGTTGCAAAGAGCAGTAAATCACACCCAAAAAGTTCATTTTCACTTAAATGAAGCACACTCCAGAAAACATAAAATGTTTTATTTCTTGGACGTGTAGTCTTTATTCTGCCTGTAGCAATATGACTTTGGATAAAATAATTTAACTCTTAAGTGTTCTCATCTCTTTTTTTTTTTTTAAGATGGAGTTTCGCTCTTGTTGCCCAAGCTGGAGTGCAATGGCACGATCTCGGCTCACTGCAACCTCCGCTTCCCCGGTTCAAGTGATTCTTGTGCCTCAGCCTCCCAGGTAGCTAGGATTACAGGCTTGAGCCACCATGCCCAGCTAATTTTATATTTTTAGTAGAGACGGGGTTTCACTATTTTGGTCAGGCTGGTCTCAAACTCTTGACCTCAAGTGATCCACCTGCCTCGGCCTTCCAAAGTGTTGGGATTACAGGTGTGAGCCACTGCGCCCGGTAGTTTCCTAATCTTTTAATTGGAAGAAGGGCCTACTACTTTAAAAGATGACCCACTCTAAAATTCTTTGGTTCTAGTAATAGCTAGTGCCAGCCTTTTCTGCTTGTTATAGCCACATTCTAAATATAAATCATCATTCTCAGGGTAGAAGTTACAGGTCTGTCTATATTTTTAAAAATATATTTTATATATTTATATAATGTTATATTTTAAAAAATCCTTCAAATACATTTTCTCATGAGCCTTTATCTTCAGGAGTAAGTTTCAAATTCTAGGTATTATCCACTCTTTCTATGGGAACCAGAGTTAAGGGAGATGAGGGTATTTACCTGAGGTTAGAAGCTCAGGCAGAGGAGAGCAAGAATGAAATCCAAGCTCATTGATTTGATAGTGCTTCTTTAATATTCATTTGTATTTCAATGTGCCTGAAAAGTTTGAGAGCAGAGACCTGCCTACTGTTGTAGCTCTCCGTTTTCAAGAAGGAGAATATTAAATTTATTCCATAATGTGTCCTTCCTGTTCCCCCTCTGAGAGGCATTGACTTTAGAATTTATACCTGTGTTGAAGTCCATGACCTTGTACAAATGAAACAATAGACAAGGAAACTGAAAGGTTAAGAGAAACGAAATTGGGATAGGAGTCCTTGGTTAACATGTAAGGATTAGGTGAGAATGTGTGTAAATCGATCATAACAGGTAAGATGGTCTGTGGATGCTAATTCCCTCCCTGTTAAAAGACTAAACCATTTTTGGATGGTTAAGAAACTAGTTTCCTCATTTTAGCCAGCAAAGGTATGTTGTTGAAAACAAGCAAAAATAGGACTGTGAACACTTACAAGAAGTGCTGGTATGTTTTCAGTGACTAAATTTCCACTGTCCTAGGAAGACCAGTTCCTTGCATTTCCATATCTCAGAGTCATTAAGACCAGCCCATGTTTTTCCAGATGTGATGATTGGCTGCACTGAGTCAATACTCTACTCTTTTATGATGTCTTAAGGGCTGCTAAGTTGAATTTGATTAATTAAAAATTTTATTTTTCCATATTAACATGCATGTGTGCAAAGCTTTAAAAACTCTCAACTGCTCAATTTTTTTCCTGAAAATGACTAAGAATTCAAATTTCTGAAAATCTTGTGATCTAAGAACTTATTGCCGTTGCCATATTGACCACCACCAAGATGTGTCTAGATTAAAAGGAGAGACTTCAGCACTTTTTGCTTTTGGATTTCACTAGCAATACTAGCAATAGTGAAGATTCTGTACGTGAAACTAGTGTTGCTTATTCAGATATTCAGTGTTCAATAACTATAGAAAAGTGCTGCATGCTTATCCAATCTGTTCTTAGGAGGTGGTTGGTTTCAAATCAATTTGAAAAGAATTTGCATGGGGCAGATAGAAACTGCAATATTAGCTAAATTTAAGCTAAGAAACTTTGTCATGCTAATCCTGTTTTTGTTAAGGAACTGGTACAGTTCAACGGTGATGTGGTAGCATATTGAATTACCACTTCATGTTAATTTAAGTAGAGAGTTAGTCAAATAAATGTTGTACGTAAAGGATCAATTGATTGAGTAATGGCTGGATTTTTATAGAAGATTTTTCTCGCTAAATTTCATACGTTGAATTTGCCAAGTTAATCGAGATAACTAAAACTCTTTTTCCTCTAGATAAAATTGTAAGGAAAGCTGGCAATCTGGCAAATGCGTATGTTTACGAAGTGGGCCCTGGGCCAGGGGGAATCACAAGATCTATTCTCAATGCCGATGTCGCTGAACTTCTGGTGGTTGAAAAGGACACTCGATTTATTCCCGGATTACAGGTGAGAAACTCAAAGAGCCTTCTTTAGGAGGCAAAAGCTGAATTTAAATCTTTATGCCATGATGCTTAAACCCCAGGGTACACAAAGATTATGTATTTTTCCTCAACTATAGATCCCCAAGGCCCCATTCCAGAGATTTTGATTCCATAGTCTGGAGAAATCTGGAAGTCTCCATTTTTAACAAGGACTCCCAGATGGTCTGTTGACTACACCTTGAAAAAACCTGCTTTACCCATTTTTTGCTAAACTAATTGTTTTGTGTGGGTTTTTTTTTTTTTTTAAGTCTACTAATAGCTGTGCATGTTGTGGCCCGTTCCTTCAAAAATAAATAAAAATAAATAATGGCCAGTAATGACTAATTGGTGTGACTTTTGAGAACTTCATTTAGGTTCAAAAAGCATTTCCTTAAACAAAAGATGAGTAAGACATATGCACGCTTTTCATCATGAGAGACTTAATTATGAAGCTTAAGGATTCTTTTATAAAATAAATTTTTTAAGTGAAGGAAGGAAGTTGTACTTTCATAGATTTAGGATGAGGTTTAAATGAAATGATATATGCATCTTTTGAAGGAACTGGGCATGTTTCAGCTGGAGAAAAGAGGCCCTGGGTAGGAGCATACACAGCTGCACATCCAAGGTTGGTGGTAGATAGGATAAGCTTGTTTTGATCTTTTCTAAGAAAGAACTAAAACAAATAGATGGAAATTGAGGGAGACAGGATTGAGGATTTGAAATAAGGAGGAACTTACTTTTTTTAAAATGCTAGCAAACAGTGAAATAGATTGTATCAGGGATCTTGTAAAGGGATATCCTCATAAGGGAACACTTAATGACTTAAAGGCCTTTGTTTGATTCCTCCGTAATTTTAAAACTACAAAAGAGCCCTGAACCTTCGGCTCAGATGACAAGCAATTTATCATGTGACTTTAATAGAATAATATAGTTTTCTACGTTATTACTTCTATACAAAAGGATAAATTGATTTAAAATGAGTACATTCTAATACTAACTTGTGTATATATTGATGGAGAAATGTTAATTTCTGTCAGAACAGTTTGAGAAATTGTTTTTGAAAACCTAGAACTTTTTGTGCGTGTATCTGATTTTTTAAGAATTATGTATCAGTTAGAGGTGGAAATGGGAATATTATTGTTTTTGGTAAGATCATGAGATTATGAAAAGAAACTGAATAATTGTATAAACCCCTTCGGGCTTATTCATGTAGCCCTTTTTGGACATAGGAATACTCACGTGACTTTTTTGCTCTTAAAAAGACTTCTTGTCCCTCATATGTCACCATTTGTTGGGTTTATTCTTTCTTATTAGGCTAGCGGGTGAACCAGATTTCCATTCATTCCCACATATTCTCCTCAGTGATATGAACAAAAGATCTTTAAAGGCAGACTATTGAAAAGAGTGACTGCCACCCTTCTCTTCTCAGTTTCCCCAAACCCCTAAGTCACTGCGTTCCTAACTCCAGCCATGTTTTATCTCATTCGATGTATCATCATCTGATGTACTGTATATATGTTCTTCCCATTTGTTTGTTAACTGACTCACCTCTCTGGAGTGTAAGTACCTGAGGGTAGAGATTTGTGTCTGTTTTGTTCCCTGTTGTACCTCTATCTCACGTAACAGTACCTGGTACATAGAGGTGTTCAGTAAATGTCTCACATGAGAAACAAAAAGGTTGACCGACTATTTCTGTATCTGTGTATGTATGTGTATATGTATCTCTCATATTTGATAATTAAATGTATCATTAAATAGTGAAAGTAAATATTTGTGTAGCGTTGATAATGAAAAAGTTTTATGCTCTTTTTTTTCTAAATTTGAAGGCTGATTTCAAGTTAAATTACTCTACAGGAAATGTATATTTGACTTCTCATTTGTTTTCAGTAGAAACAAAATTAATTCTTAATATCTTATATGCAAGAAAGGAATTTGCCTTAAAAAGAAATTTGGGTACTAAAATATCAAATGGGCCTTTTTTTCCCCAGTAAGGAATGTTTCAATATGTAAAACTACTTTCTTTTAGAGGTACTAAATTAATCATAAAACTGAGTAAAAGCAGAAAGAAAGTGATCTATTTTAAGGATTCCATTTTAGTGATTTCTAAGCTAATATAATTACTTTTTAAAGAAATTGTAATAATTTATAAAATATCTTCTAGCTGAAAGCCTGTCATTTATAGCTTAATTCAATTCCTACAGTATTTTCATGAGGCAGTTTAGGGGAAAGAAAAACTGATGCTCATATAGGATTCATGCTCAGCATGTTCTAAAGGTAAGAAAAACATGTCTAGTATGTTTAGTATAGTATAGTTTTGTGGTAAAGACACAGACTTCAGCATCAGCCTGCCTGGGTTTAACTTCAGATTCTACTACTAGTTGGGTGACTTTGGATAGGTAATTTTGTCCTCTGTGCCTCAGTTTGCTCGTAGGACTCGTATGAGGATTAAGTGTATGCCTGATACTTAGAAAGCACTCAATAATACCTTAGTTATAAGTAATCAATTAAATTGTTATCCCTGTGCCTTGATTACCTCTGGTGATTAATGACTGATCAGGAGACCTCTGATCTGGAAAGAGGTATTGGAGGAAGTCATGTTATTCCATTGGAGCACTAGAAAATTCCCCAGTGCTATGGAAACATTGGGGCATTCTCCAACTCATCAAACTTGCATTGGACACCTAGGGTTTCTTTTCTTGATGTTGTCACATTCTGATTGTGCATTTCGAGGTTTTTAAGTTTTTCATTGTTTCTTGTTACGTTTTCATGACTGACTGGATTCTCTGTGCTGTGGAGAGGAGTGAGGAGATTTCCTGAATCTCAAGGAGCTTGAGGCCTTGATAGGTTTTTTTCCCATTTCTGAACTGGAAATAACTTAGATTTTCTGACATCTCAGGGAATTTGAAGCTTTGATAGGTTCTTCTGCATTTCTGAAGTGGAGATAAATTTTGTAAATCATTTGTACCCCTTCAGAGAAGTAGTACAGATTCGCCCTCATTTTATTTTATTTTTTTCTGTTTATTTTAAAGCAAACCTGTCCAAGCTATGGCCCACAGATTGCCTGCGGCCCAACACAAATTCTTAAACTTTCTTAAAACATTATGAGATTTGTTTTGCATTTTTTTTTCAAGCTCATTGGCTATCGTTAGTGCATTTTATGTGTGGCCCAGGACAGTTCGTCCAGTGTGACCGAGGGAAGCCAAAAGATTGCAGAGCACTGTTTTAAAGGCTTCATATATTAAAAATAATAATACCTAATATTTATGGAGAGTTAATCACACTAAATACTTTGTGATGTGGTTTGGCTCTGTGTCCTCACCCAGATCTCCTCTTGTAGCTCCCATAATTCCCATGTGTTGCGGGAGGGACTCAGTGGGAGATGATTGAATCATGGGGGTGGGTCTTTCCTGTGCTGTTCTCGTGATAGTGGATGAGTCTCACAAGATCTGATGGTTTTAAAAATGGGAGTTTACCTGCACAAGCTCTCTCTTTGCCTGTTGCCATCCATGTAGGATGTGACTTGCTCCTCCTTGCCTTCCACCATGATTGTGAGGCCTCCCCAGCCATGTGGAACTGTGACTCCAGTTAAACCTCTTTTGTAAATTGCCAGTCTCGGGAATGTCTTTATGAGCAGCATGAAAATGAACTAACACACTTTGTTTTACAGCTTTGTTGAGATACAATTGATGTTCAGTAAACTACACATATTTAAAGTGTACAAATTACTGAGGATTTGTGTGTGTGTGTGTGTGTGTGTGTGTGTGTGTGTGTGTGTTTGAGACGGTCTTACTCTGTCACCCAGGCTGGAGTGCAGTGACACGAGCACAACTCACTGCAACCTTGACGTCCTGGGCTCAAGCAATCCTCCCACCTCAGCCTCTTAAGTAGGTGGAACTACAGGTGCACACCACCATGCCTGGCTGATTTTTGAATTTTTTTGTAGAAATGGGATTTCACCATTTCTACATGGTGGTCTCAAACTCCCAGGCTCAAGCATTCTGCCCACCTCAGTCTCCCAAGATGCTGGGATTACAGGCAAGAGCCACCACACCCAGTTAACTGAGTTTTGACATGTGTGTGATTGTGTGAAACCATCATCACAATCAAGAAAATAAACACTCATCATCATCAGGATTCCTCATGTTTCTTTGTGCTCTATCCCTTCCTTCCCCCTTTACCTATCCCAGACAACCACTAATCTGCTGTCTCTATAGATCATTTTTTATGTCTCAGAATTTTATATAAATGGAATCATACAATATGTACTTTTATTTTGGTCTGATGTCTTTTACTTAGCGTAATTATTTTGCAATTCATCCGTGTTGAGGTGTTTGTCAGTAGTTTGCTCCTTTTTATTGCTGAATAGTATTCCATTTTATGAATATACCACATTTGTGAATCTACGCACCTGTTGAGAGACTTTGGGTTTTTCTATTTTTTGGCTCTTATACTGTAATAAAGGTTTTATGAACATTCATATGCAAGTGTTTGTGTGGATACACACTTCTGTTTCTCTTGAATAAAAACCTAGGAATAGAATATCCGGGTCCTGTGGTAGACGTATATTATACTTTTTACAGAACTACCAAATTGTTTTATAAGATGACTGTGCCATGTTACATTCCCACCGGTTGTACTTCAGAGTTCCCATTGCTCCACATGCTTGCTGAGACTTGACATGGTCAGTCTTTTTAATTTTAGCCATCCTAGTGAATATGTAACGGTATCCTCTTGTGGTTTTTATTTGCATTTCCTTAATAGATAATGATACTGGACATATGATGTGCTTATTTGCCATCTTTGTATCTTCTTTGGGGAGTTATTTGTTCAAATATTTTTAGTACTTTTACTTTTTTTGTCTTATTATTGAATTTTAAGAGATATTTATATAGTTCAGATCTGAGGCTTTGTCAGGTACAGATTTTGCAGATGTTTTCTCAGCTGTGGCTTACCTTTTTATTTTCATAACTGTCTTTTGAAGAGCAGAAATGTCATGTTTATGAAGTGCAATTTATCAGTTTTTTCTTCTAGATTTTATGCTTTTTATGTCTTACTTTTAAAATATTTGCCAAACCAAGATCACTAAAAATTTCTCCTATGTTTTCTTTGAGGTATTTTATAATTTTAGTTTTTACATTTAGGTCTTTGATACATTTTGAGCTAATTCTTGCATATTGTGTGAGGTAAGGTTTAGGTTCTTTTTTAATACCATTTGTTGAAAATACTATCTTTTCCTCATTGAATTGTCTTGGTATTATTATCAAAAATCAGTTGATTTTATGTGTCAGTTTATTTCTGAACTTCCAATTCTGTTCTATTTATCTATAGGTCTGTTGTTTCACCAACAACCACCTGTATTTATTACTATAGACTGAAGACAGAAAAAGCCTTCATTTTGCCTTCATTTTTGGAAAATATTTTGGCAGCTTTTTGTTTTGTTACTCTAAAGAAGTTGCTCCGCCATTTTCTCACTTGCATTGTTGCTGGCAAATCTTTTGTCATCCTTATCTTTGTTCTTTTTTCTCTGGTTGCTTTTGATATTTTCTACTGTTTTTGAGCAGTTTCATCATGATGTGCTCACTCTAATTTTCTTCATGTTTCTTGTGTGTAGAATTCATTGAGCTTCTTGGATCTGTAGGTTTTCCTGTGCTTTTTGCTGTCTAATGTCTGAAAATTGTTGTGTCTTCTGTTTTCTCCATTTTTTAAATTGGTTTAAGGCAGGAGAATGTGCCTGGTCCCTTAGACTCCATCTTTGTCAGAGTAGGAAGTTTCAGGATTCTTCTTAACCATTAAATGATGTGTTTGTTTTGAAGAATTTTTGGAGACAGAAAGTAAGTCATTGTATTGTTAGTATTGCCTTTGGTTGGTTGGTTGGTTGGTTTGCTTGTTTGTTTTGTGAGGCAGAGTTTTGCTCCTGTTGCCCAGGCTGGAGTGCAGTGGCACGATCTCGGCTCACTGCAAGCTCCACCTCCCAGGCTCAAGCGATTCTCCTACCTCAGCCTCCCGATTAGCTGGAGTTACAGGCGCCCACCACCACGCCCATCTAATTTTTTGTATTTTTAATAGAGACTGGATTTCGCCATGTTGGCCAGGCTGGTCTCAAACTCCTGAACTCAGGTGATTCACCTGCCTCGGACTCCTAACCTTTGGGTTTTTTTATAGGTAAACACTGATTATTTCCACTTCGTTGGCATAGTGGAAAGTTCATGGGTTTGAGCATCAAATAGTCTAGTGACCAAATCTCAGATATGCCACCTACTAGCTTCGTGACCTTAAGCTTGCTATTAAACCTTTTTTAGCTTCAACTTTCTCATCTGCAGCATGGGAATAATAGTTCTCTTCTGTGGATATTGCAAGGATGCGTAGAAATGGATGTAAAGAGCCTGGCATAATCCCAGTAGCCAGTAATAGTTGCTATTTTAATTATTCCCCTTCCAGCCATCTTATAAAGAGACATATGAGGTAATTTCAGCATCCAGGCAGAAAGAGCTATTTTTAATTAGAGATAATGAAGTTTTGAAATCTTTAATTTCTAACAAATTTTTTAAAAAGGAAGATTGCCTAGCTTGCTGTTGTGACATACTACTTACTTTACACATGTAACTTACTTGATGTTACCATAGTTAATCATAACATAGACAAAACTCAACAAATAAGCAAAAAGTGGCTTACAGCCAAAGTGACTTTTTAGTCCATACAAAGTAGAAGTACAGAGATCAGTGGTAGAAGCAGGTCCACTGACAACTGTAAGAAGTAACAGTTGTTACAGTGACAGAAAGCTATAAAGGACAAATATAAAGACAGAAGAAGCAATAATAATAATAGGGTAGCAAAAACACCTTCGTAACTGTTGAGGCCATTCTTCTAAAGACAACAATAACCCTAGGTTATCAAGAAAAGAGTGATATTTGGTTCCGTGTTCTTGGCCTAAGGAAGAGGATTCTGCAATATAGTTTAGAAAGATTTTCTTCTATATGTTTCTTGTTTAAAACTGTTAACACTTAAAGGAATAAACATTTATTGAATAGAAAATTTACTAAATCAAACATCTAATTCCTTGATGAGGCTAAGTAAATGAGTCTATACTATACCTAGGTGTTCAGATCCTGCTTAAAAAGCAAGCAAGGGAGGTGGGGATAGAGAGGTTGGTCAACAAGTACAAGATTATCGTTAGATGGGAGGAATAAGTTCTGCTGTGCAATACCATTCCATTGCACAGTAGGGTGACTAAGTTAATGACAATATACTGTGTATTTCAAAATAGCTAGAAGAGAGAATTTTAAATGTTCTCACCACAACGAAATGATAAAAGTTTGAAGTGGATATGCTAATTATCCTAATTTTATCATATTGTACACATGTGTAGAAGCATATCATAATTAGCATCTGTCATTATTCTAATGGCAACAGTGACCCCAGGTCATCAAGAAAAGGGTGAAATTTGGTTCAGTGTCCTTGGCCTAAGAAAGAGGATTGTGCAATATAGCATCCCTATACATTGGCCTAAGGAAGAAGGTTATGTAGTTAGCATACCTGTACATTGTGTACAATGTATAATGATAAAATTAGGATAATTAGCATATCCACCTCAAACATCATTTCTTTGTGGTGAGAACATACAATTACTGTGTGTCAATTAAAAATAAAACAAGCAAATAGAATAAAATCCAATATGGCTTGGCTGTGTCCCTACTCAAATCTCATCTTGAACTGTAGTTCCCATAATCCCCATGTGTTGTGGTAGGGACCCAGCAGGAGGTAATTGAATCATGGGGGCAGTTACTCCGATGCTGCTGTTTTTGTGATAGTGAGTGAGTTCTCATGAGATCTGATGGTTTTATAAGGGGTGTTTCTCCCTTTTGCTCGGCACTTCTCCTTGCTTCCTCCATGTGAAGAAGGACATGTTGGCCGGGCGCGGTGGCTCAAGCCTGTAATCCCAGCACTTTGGGAGGCCGAGACGGGCGGATCACGAGGTCAGGAGATCGAGACCATCCTGGCTAACACGGTGAAACCCCGTCTCTACTAAAAAATACAAAAAAAAAAAAAAAAAAAAAAAAGAAGGACATGTTTACTTCCCCTTCCACCATGAGTGTAAGTTTCCTGAGGCCTCCTCAGCCATGCTGAACTGCAAGTCAGTTAAACTTCTCTCCTTTGTAAATTACCCAGTCTCGGGTATGTCTTTATTCGCAGCATGAGAATGGACTAATACAAATCTAATGTCAAATTTAAAAAAGAGAGTGAAAGATTTGATAATGACATTGAAATGTCCAACAAACTTAAAATTCCTATAAAAATATTTTTAGATATCTGTAGTATCATTTAAGATATGAGTGGTTATGTGATTTCTGTTTGTTTTTGCTCTGTTCATAAATTTAAAATACTGAGAAAGTCTGAAAATGTACATTTTTAATATAATTCAAGTTATTTTCCATACTAAAATAAAGCAAGCTAATTGACATTTTGACATCATGCTGTAACTTTCTCTCTAAAAGTCTGAAAAGTCTATTGTAACATCTTTTTTTTTTATGAATAAATAGCAGTAGTCTTTTGTATGTGTTATATATAAGAATACAAATTTTGTCTTTCACCTACTATATTTTATACTATAGATTCTTTCCTTCTCATGCAGTTTGCTTAACAAGTTTTGCCCAGCCCTGTTTCCAATTTGGGCGCTACTATGTGGCAAATCAGGAAGAAGATAATTAACGTAACTACAGTGTTGGCTGCCATGAACCCCTTACATGAGAAGGTGACAAAATGTACAAAATAGCTATTCGGTGTAGTATTTCTTCTTTCTTAAGGAATTGATAATTTTGTGTAAGTTCTAAGAATTGCATAAATTATTTCCTTATCCAGTGAAATCAACAAAAAACTGCCTAGCCGAACCACAATTACTTGCCCCCTGCAGAGGAGCTTTCACTAAGACTTTGGTTAGAGGAGAGGTTTTTTTAAATGGCCACAGAACGATGCTTCTACATTTGTGTTTTAACTTTTATTAAAGGCATTGTTTATGACATTGTTTCATGTACCCTTTACAAAGCATAATACCAGGAAAAAAACTATCTCTTGGAGTCTTGGTACAACTACTATTGAAAAGCAAAAATTGTATATTTCATTATGTAAATCAGCTCTCATGATTGTCAGGATTGTTAGCTCTTGTGTTTTACGTGTATGCTTCCCTTTTTCCCTTCTTCATCGGTTTCTTCTTTTATAGCCTTATGTAATGATGCCTTTTACTCTAAACTGGCATACATCTCATTTTGGAAGAATATAGAATTGAACACTAAAATAAAAGTGAAAAGAACCATTTGAGAGTGTCTGTAAAAGTACTTATTTGGCTGTAATCTGGTGCCTGCATTTGTGATTGGCTGTGCCTTTAAGCACATTCTGTGATAACACCTCCAGGATTTTGAAGTGTAATGCTCCATTGTTATTCTTGAATGCATATAGTAGTGATTTTTCCCACTCCTCCACCATACCCCATGTATCATTATGGTAGTGAAAACATTTCTGTTACTGGTTGGCTAGAAAGTCTTTGTGTGTCATTGCTTAATATCATTTGAAGTGTTTAAAAGGGTAGTGTCTATAATCATAATATCTATTTAGTCTGTCTAGCACTTTTTACCCATACTTGCTTTAAGGACGTCACATAAATCTGTTAACACCAGCATTCATTCCTTCTGCAGTGGGGAGTTGCAAAGTAGATCAAGCTACAAATTGTCAAGAAGGAGGTGCACCTTTTAAAGTGTGGGGAGGATTTGGTTTGTCATTGACTGAGATTGAAAAGTGAATGGGAATCCAAAAGAAATGTAGTTTTAATAGGAAAGGAGCTGGGTATGGTGGCTCATCCTGTAATCCCAGCACTTTGGGAGGCCAAGGCAAGGTGGATCACTTGAAGTCAGGAGTTAGAGACCAGCCTGGCCAACACGGTGAAACCTCGTCTCTACTAAAAATACAAAAATTAGCCAGGCGTGGTAACGCACATCTGTAATCCCATCTCCTAGGGAGGCTAAGGCAAGAGAATTGCCTGAATCCCAGGAGCGGAGGTTGCAGTGAGCCAAGATTGCGCCACTGCACTCCAGCCTAGGCAACAGAGCAAGATTCCATCTCAAAAACCAGACAAAAAACAAAAACAAAACCTAGGAAAGGAAGGTAAATTTATTTATGTTCTATTAGCTTTTAGATATGCAGTTGTACCTGTCAGTGTGGGAAAAGTTAACGATTCAAATGTGATTATCAGAGCATATAAGTTAATGGCAAAGAGCCAATTTTACATTGTTTTGTTGTGTTTTAGTCCTAACTACTAATTATTAAGTACTTTCTATATATTGACATCATGAGATACAAGCTTTTAGTTTTGCCTCTTTGTTTTTGGCACGCTGATTTGTTTTGTTTTAACTTTGTGAAACATAATTATAGAAAAAATTTTAGCATTTTCCATTGATGGTAAGTGCTATGATTAAATATGTGGTTTTATACATTAAGAGCATGCCACAGAGAGCTGTCTCTTTTTAAATTTTTAGTTTATTGAAATTGTTATATTTTCCAAGATGTATTGCCTGGAAATCACCAGATCAAGTTTTAGTAATTAGTGGTAATTTAAAATAATCCATAAGTATATTAATATCAGAGGCATGCAATTATTTTTGCTAAGCTACCATGGCTAAACATATCAAACTAGATGATTTCCAGACTTAAAATATGTTTAGCCTCTTACCAGTAGAGGCACTTCAACTATTTATTTCTGAAAGATTATTTGTATAAATCTGCCTGATTGACTTGTGAAGTAAATCTTTGCAATTTTCTAGACCCTACAAAGTTTGATCTCCCAGGCTAAAAGAGAAAGTTTCCAGCTTTACAAAGACCTGAATGCCATTTGGTCATTCACTTATTCATGCACTTCTTAAATATGTATTAAACACTCACCATGCATTGCTGTAGCTACAGGGGCTATAAAGGTAGCTAGGAAGTGGGTCCTGACCTTAAAGAGCATATGTTGTTGCAGGGGAAATTGAGATACAGTTTGTAAGTGCTGTAAAGAAGCAGGTGCACAGCACAGTGTTGACCTCAAAGGTGGACTAATCCATAAGCCATGTTTCTTGGTCCAGTGTCTCCTCTCTGGCTTCTGTGATCATCTTGTTTATTCTCCCTCTTGGTTGTATGAGTTGGGCGATGAGAAGTGTTAGGAGAAAAAAAATCAACTTTAATGGACCCAGATAATTAGGACGAAGGTAAGCTCAGGGCAAATGTTCCCTTTGAGCCTGTTCACCATCCCTAACCAGTGCTAGGCACATTCTAGAATCTTGGCAACTGAGTTGAAGCCAAGGTTCTCTGAGCTCTGACTTAATGTGGGAAGAAAGTCACTTCTTCCCTTGAAATCTACCTTACAGTGATGTTTCTTCTCATTGATAAATTCACTCCTGCCTTTTAAAATTTATAAGCTCAGAGACTTTAATATGTAACGAAGGTCTTCAAGAATCAAGTTTTGTGTTGGGTATGGGGCATTTAACACAATATGAATTTATAGATGACTTAGCTATAAAGTTTTTTGAATTAAGTGCCAACTCTTCAGTACTGTGAGAGTGTGATGGTAGGGTAGGTGGAATGAAGAAGAAAAAGATTACAAAGGAAAAAGTGCTTTTTTTCCCCCTTTTTGCTCACAAAGACAGAAGGAAAAGGAAAGAAAGCAAACGGTTAGTAGGTGGAAATAGGTTGGGAAGTAGCTATTGTTAAAACATCCAGGGTAATTCATCAGGTCGATAAGGGCTGTGGATCAACAAATATTAAGATTAGGGATGCTCTGCTCAGAGGAGTATCTCGGAGTGCCAAGTGGAGACTGGCATCGACAGGTGACTTTCTACTTGGCTAAATCTACCCATCTATTAAGTTACAGATCTTGATGATATGTAGAATCCTTTGTATATATTTAGGCTATAAAGATTTAGTTAAATTAAGCTTCTCTTTCATATGGTTGACTCCTGATTAATTCTCCGTATTTCCTGATAATGTCCTTAGTCTCTAATTTAAAAACTTATTGTTAGGAGTGAGTTTATGCTAAATCTATGCAGAAATAATGTCATCCTGAGGGTCAAAATTACACTAATATATTTGTAAAACTGTAAGCTAGTGTTGTACTGTCTGTTACTATCCCTAATCATTCATATGTGTTAAAATGAAACACCACCATTGTCTTTTGCAATAGACATGATGTAGTATTTGTTCATTAATGATCACCCCTAGTCTCTGACTTTTTTAACTGATTTTTTAAATGCACAGGTTTAAAAAGTTTAGTTTTGTTACTTTCATAAGTATATGAGCTCATTTTACTGATCTTTTTATAAACTAGATGCTTTCTGAGGCAGCACCTGGGAAACTGAGAATTGTTCATGGAGATGTCTTGACATTTAAGGTAGAAAAGGCTTTTTCAGAAAGTCTTCAAAGACCCTGGGAAGATGGTAAGTGCTTTTGGGTAGTTATAAACATCTCTTTTATGGTTATTTGTATCACAAATGTTCATTGTATGATACATTTGTTACAGATGTCTTATGTTTATATTTAAAATTATCTGAACAGAATTAAATAATGTGTATTATAATTTTCTCTTGCTTCCTGCTTCCAAATTATAAAATCTAGTTACTTTTTCTTAATTCTAATTCATTTGTCTCAAATTTCTAAATGTTTTGGATTCTGTGCAAATAAACTTACCATTTTTTGTGATACCATATAAGGATAGGGTAAACTATGAATTGTTATTTGTTCCAAATAGTGGGAAAAAAGAAGTGCTTTAGTAAACTGAGCCATGCCCAAGCCTTTGTTTTAACTTTTTCTATTGTTTTTCACATTCAGTGAACAACCAAGGCAGTCTTCATTCACAGGCAGTGTTTATTGGGTACCTGCTGTGTGCAGCCCTTCAGAATGCATAGATAAATAGGGTATGTTTCTTCCTATAACAGACTCTCAGAACAAACAGAGGAGGGCTTAGGGTGCCTTCACATCTGGCCGCCCCCATGTCTCTGGCCTCCCCCGTGACCAGACTCCTTCAGATGGACTGCACTCGCAGTCTCCGCCAGCTAACAGGCCCTCCTATTCTTAGCATGCAGCCTTCAGGTTTCTGCCCCAGCCCAGCCACACTGGAACCACAGTGCCTTCCTCATTACCTGTTTCAAACCTTATCTGACTGAGTTCTCCCACATTCATTTGACTGTAATCCATAGTCTTCCGGAGGATTTCTCTGCTGTTTTTCTCCCCGATACCAGCCCCTTCTGTTTTTCCTTTTACATTCGTGAACTTTTTCTAACTATTCTTAGCTGGTGGTTATTTTTCTACCCACTTTGTACATATTGTTGTTTCTGGGGTTTTTCTTTTTGGGCAAATTTGCCAGATTACTCCATTCCTATGGTTTCACTTACCACCTATGTATCACAGACATTCACATCTTTATATGCTGCCTGTACCCCCTTCCTGGGCATCTGACCTGTGACAGCTTCATCTAGGTGTTCCATAGGCACTTCAATCTCATCATGTCCAAAATAAATTCTCTTTTTTCTCAAGCCAACTCTTTTTCATGTATTTCCTAAGCCAGCAATTCAAGGACTTTTTCTGAGTAACTGAGCAGTAATTAAGTATAATTTTTTCCTCAATAATGCAAAGCCAATTGTGAGAAAACATTGCTTTTGAATAATAAGTGAAATGAAAAATATTTAGCCATGTCTATTTATATATTTTTGTTTGATGCTATTAATATCCAGTCTGATTTTACTTGTCACTGAAATTGTATTCAGAATATATTGATGGAATCATTTCAGGTTGTTTTTTCCTCTGCCACCAGATCCTCCAAATGTACATATTATTGGAAATCTGCCTTTTAGTGTTTCAACTCCACTGATTATCAAGTGGCTTGAAAATATTTCCTGTAGAGATGGACCTTTTGTTTATGGCAGAACTCAGATGACTTTGACTTTTCAAAAGGAAGTGGCAGAGGTAAGTTTTAACTTTTTGTGACTATTTTATCACATGTTCAGATTTCAAAGCAAAATAATAATACTGCATTTTTACCACAGTCTGTGTTTTCTAAGTTAATATCTCATTACACACACAAAAACCCAGCAGCAGCTCAGCCAAAAGTTAAGACTGTGATGATGATCACAGATGTAACTGCTGTGAGCTTCTGGGAAAACATGAATGATGTGTGATAGCCAAGGAAGTAGTGTGGTAAACACAGGGATGCAATAGCCATCAATGCCATTGGAGAAAGACAAAAGCAATGCCCTGTTGACCATACCCAGGATTGGCACGTGATACCTCGAAATTGATCCTTTAGGCTTAATGGCATGGCAGTTAAAGAATATGATAATTGGCCGGGCATGCTGACTTATGCCTGAAATTCCAGCACTTTGGGAGGCTGAGGCAGGTGGATCGCGAGGTCTGGAGTTTGAGACCAGCCTGGCCAACATGGTGAAACCCCGTCTCTACTAAAAATACAAAAAAAAAAAAAAAAAAAAAAAAAAAAAAACGGGCATGGTGGTGGGCGCCTGTAATCCTAGCTACTCAGGAGGCTGAGCCAGGAGAATTGCTTGACCTGGGTGGCAGAGGTTGCAGTGAGCCAGAATTGCACCACTGCACTCCAGCTTGGGTGACAGAGCAAGACTCTGTCTCAAGGGGGAAAAAGAAAGAATGTGATAATCACTTTGGAGCTGAGAAAAAGAAGGGGATTGAGGGTCTCATTATTCAGTATATAAATTGCACTTCATCCCTCACCTCAGCGAAGCCTGCTATGCCTGCATTCCCATGGCAGAAGTGTTCTGGGTTCACTCTAGAAAGTAAACCCTCCAGAGCAGTCAAGGGTGGTTTTTGAGCTGCAGAGGTATAAGGAGGGATGTGCAGACTCTGAAGTGGTTTTTATAAAAAATGTTATTATGACATACAAGTACAAGAGTATACAGCCATCCGTTGGTATCCATAGGGAATTGATTCCAGAACCCCCGCAAATACCAAAATCTACAGGTGCGCAAGTCCCTAATGTCAAACAGTGTAGTATTTGCATATAACCTATGCATATCATCCCATTTACTTTAAATCATCTCTAGATTATTTGTAATACCTAAGACAGTATGAATGTTTTATACATAGTTGTTACACTGTATTATTTGGGGAATAATGATAAAGGAAAAATCTATACATGTTCAGTACAGATGCAACCATCCTTTTTTTATTCCCTGAATATTTTTGATCTGGGGTTGGTTGGATCCATGGATATGGAACCCACAGATACCGAGGGATGACTGTATAATGTACATAGATGGCTTAATAAAGCAAACTCCTGAATCCCCACCCCCTACATGGGTAATTGAATCACCGGTACCTTTGATACCCCATTGTATCCCTCACTCTGATTGCATCTCCTTTCCATCCCATGCTATTAAGGTGATCACTACTGTGAATTTTGGATTAATTCCCTTGCATAGTCTTATCACATAGATTTATATTCCTATGATGAATACACTTTAGTTTTGTCCACTTTTGACAACTGGGTTCATATAATATGTATTCTGTATGTATTCATATAGTATGTGTTCTTTTTATCCTGAACATTGTTTGTCAGATTCACTGGCATTGCTCATGACTATAGTTTATGTAGGTAGCTATATATACTACCCACTCTTTGACTGTGTAAGATCTCTTATCTCTTCATTCTCATGTTCCCGTACCTTGAATTAGTTTCAGTGTTCTGTTTTTACAAACAAAACTGTCATAAAAACTGTCATAAACATTCCATACTATGTCAGGTGGGACACATGGGCAACATTTCTCTAGGGTATTTACCTGGGAATGGAACTGCAAATCTTCGTCCCTGCATAGATAATGCTAAATTGAGCTCTGAAATCATCATGCCTGTTTATATTCCCACCAGCAGTGTGTATGAGTTCATTTTGTTCCATATTCTTGCCAGTACTCAATATTGCCAGACTTGTACATTTTTATTAATCTGAGGGTAATGGAATGTCTTTGTGTTTTATTTTGTCCTTGCTGATTTGTAGCAAAATTGGGCACTATTGTGTGTTTACTTGCCTTTTGGGTTACTTGTTTTTAGTGCTTGCTTTTTGCTCACCTTTCTTTTGGGTTGCTTATCTTTTTCTTATTGATTTGGAGGAGTTCTCACATACTCTTTAATACTCTTCATACTAGTCCTTAGTTAAATGTGTTGAGCATTTCTTCTACTCTAAGGCATGTTGTTATTTTCTTTTTATGGTGTCTTTTGAAGAGCAAGCATTCTTAATTTTAAATTTATGTCTAGTGCTTTTTGTGTTTTATTGAGGAAACCCTTTTATATCTTGAGTTCATGAAGATGTTCTTCTGTTATCTTCTAGAAGCTTTATGTTCACCTTTCACATTTATATCTATAGTCCCCTTGGGGTTGATCTCTCTGTATAGTGAAGTAGAAGCCATTTTTACTATTTTTAACATATGGGTCCCAATTAACCTAACTCCATTTACTCACATGATAGTCAGCCCTCATTGATCCCTGTCAGCACCTCTGTCAGCATTGGTCTGGTTAGAGACATCAAGAAAAAAATGACATGAAATCCAGGAAGGAGAGGGCCTCCCCTACAGGACAGAGAGAAAGGAGTCCTCAGGCAGAACAGCCAGTCCAGATTGGAGCCAATTAAAAGGTGAATTTGATAAAACTACTGTCAAGTTTGCATATAGTCAAAAAAAAGTTACAAAAACTCAGGAGAGTTTAAGATTGAATTCATGATAAAAAAAATAGAAAACTAAATATAACAGGGAGTGAATCAAGGGAAATATGCCATTATTGGAATGAGAAGTACAAAAATATTATTTGGAGATAAATAATTATTTTGAAAACCTAAGAAAAAATGAGAGACATATAAAAATAACTATAAAACCTAACCGAGAATCTCAAGGTCACTGAGATAAATCAGGAGAAATATCATAGCCCCAGAAGGAAAAATGATTATTGTAAAGATGGTAATTTTTTCCAAGAATTCTGTATATCTAATTATAATCCTCAAAGAATTTATCTTGAAATACGCAGTTCTAAGGATCATCTGGAGTAATAGACCTGCAAGAATACATAAGAAGTGTTGAAAAAGGAAAGTGCTGAGAGAAGACTTCCTTGTCATATGCTAAAATGTATGGTGAAGCTTTAATAATTAAAGCATTATGAGAAGCAGCACGTGACAGAGCAATTACTAGACTAGAAAGCCCGATGCAGACACCTTAGCAGTATCTGATAATGGTCAGATCAAAAATCAGCAGTGAAGGAAAGAAGTAAGTAAACGCATGGATATTTGGTTAACTATTATGAAAAAAAATTATCTCTATAAATTCTATTTGGGTCTTTGGATCTTCTCTTTCTGTCCTCATTATGTTCATGCCTTCCTTGGCATTTTTGTATGTAGGTATGATGTTTAAAGTAGATGTTTTGGCCAGGCGTGCTGGCTCATACCTGTAATCTCAACACTTTAGGAGGCTAAGGAGGGAGGATTGCTTGAACCCAGAGTTCGAGACCAGCCTGGGTAACATAGGGAGACCTTGTCTCTACAAAAAATACATAAAAAATTAGCCAGGTCCAGTGTTGCATGCCTGTGGTCTCGGCTACTCAGGAGGCTGAGGCGGGAGGATCACCTGAGCCCAGAAGATCAAATTGCAGTGAGCCTTGATCACGTCACTGCACTCCAGCCTGGGCGACAGAGCAAGACCCTGTCTCAACAAAATGAACAAATAAATAAAGTAGCTGTTTTAAGATCCTTGCCTGCTAATTTCATTATCTCTGTCATTTCTATACTCTTTTAGTAATTGATTTCCCCTTCCTTGTTATAGGTTCCATTTTTCTGTTTCTTTGAAAGCCTGATAATTTCTGACATAACATCAGGTATTGTGAGAGTTTTATCTTGTTTAATGCTGATGAGGGCTGGATTTTGTGGTATTGGGTTGAGTGCTGGGTTTGTTCTGACACATACATAAGATTGCTTGAGGCTTGTATTGTTCTGGTGAATCCAGGGTAGCTTTTAATTTGGGGCTCATTGAGCCCCAGTACCACGTCATGACCTTTCTGAGGAAGGCACCCAATGCCCTGCATGTTTCAGGGCCTCTTGAGCCATTTGAACCCCAGTTGCTCCTGCCTTCCCCTGGTTCTAGTTCAGGCTCCCAAGCCTCAGCCACCTGCAGATCAGTGCTCAGCAGGGGACTTGGGGGGCCCTTTTGCTACCTCAGGAGCTCTGCCTCACATTCTTTCTCCCTCTCCTGTTCCTGTCTCCCCCACCCCCTGCTCCTGCACATGTATGAGCACCGTGTGTGTGCGTTTTCCATATCTTTGGTAGTCCGCCCCACAAATTCTGCTGTTGAGGCCTCCCAGCTCTCCAGCTCTGGCTCCCCGAGCCCAGGAGACCTCTAGGCTCAGTTTGAGCTGCGCACTGCCTCTGCTGAAGCCTGAGAAGGGCCTCCAATCCTCTGCAGGCTGGGCATCTAAGGCTCATCTTTCCATTTCAGTGATGACAGTCCTGCTCTGCCTGTTGTCCTGTTTATGCAAACCGTTGTTTCCTATGACTTACTCAGCTTTATTGTTGTTTCCGAACAAAACTTTTTAATACCAGAATTTGTTTGAAATCGATAGATTCTACTACTACGTAAGTTTAATTCTTTAAATGCCTTCCTCTCAGATAATTTGAGTGTATCATAAGAATTTCATTTCTTAGATCTATCCCTCTCTTTTTACTGTTGTTCTCGTTTAGGGAAATCATTTCCAACGAGGGCACTTTAGCCTTATCCGCTCCTCAGGGGCATTTGGCAATGTCTGAGGTGTTTTTCGTTGTCACAACCCGGGAGGGGGCTTCTGGTCTCTAGTGGATAGAAGGTTTGGGATGCTGTGAAGCATTCTTCAGTGCACAGCAGAGCCTCCCACAGCGAAGAACCGCCCAACATTAATTAGCCCAAGATGTCAGTCATGCCATTGTTGAAAAACTTTCCTTTAGATTATTTGGCCATAAAATATTTCTCTCAGGAGTCTTGGAACTTCCTGTCATAAAAATGTAGGACCCTTTTGTGTTTGTTAGGAAGCCTGAGATGATGTCACCACTTTCCGTAAGGTCTTTGCCATTTCCTCTTCATGAACCTGCTAATTCTCTTGGATTGGTTTGAATTGGGCCCATGCTGAGTTTTCTTTGTCATTTTTCTCAACCTTTGGATATGTTGGTTCTGACAGAAACCATTCTTGTTTCCTCTGCACTTACACAACTTCTGACACCAGATGTGTGGGTTTTTTCCACACCAAGAAATCTCCCGATTCTCCAGACACCAGCAGGGCATCCTGCAGTTTCATTCAATTCCTATACTATCCACTTGTTTTTAGTGTTAGATCCCACAAGTTAAGGGCCAGGTCCCACAAAACTGCCCCTCACTTCAGATGACAGTCACAAATCTGGGCCTCTAGGAGTTTTGAGCGACCAGCTATAAAATAAATTACAGGTTCCTATGACCCCCTCCTCAGGTTGGATCACTTGTCAGAATGGCGCAAAAACTCAGGGAAACACGTTACCTGCACTTAAGTCATGGGTGATCAGTTGGTCTCTGTGGCCAGCCCCATCTTGAGCTACCTAGAGGCCTCATCCTAAGTTATCTCATTACTGTCAACTCTGGGGGACTTGTGAATTTAAAACAAGACATGCCTGTCACTCAGGAAATTTCAAGGGCTTTGGGAGGTGTATGCAAGGAACCAGGACAAAGTCCAAATATATTTCTTATTATACCACATCTGTGAATTTATTTTTCTCAGCTGACATGATTATTTTGGTATTTCTGCTCTTGAGTACATAATAGAGATACAAAATACTATGTACTCTATTTGTGTGGGGGGAAACACAAAGAAACAGAGGCTTAAGAAGAGGTGGAGTAATTTCAGTGACTCAGAATGTCAGTTGTGGTTATTAATAATAGGGTTACTTCGACTTCACCATATGCAATTCTTTTGAACAAAAAATGGTTGATTTTAGTGAAATTTTAGCATGAATATTGAGAAGAGTTTATATCAAGTCTAATTTATAGAATGCCTTAGAAGTCTGGGTAACACTGGTCCTCTGATTTTCACATTTTGCAAGTGAAAGTTTCAGTGGGAGAATTTATAGTATATTAGTCCATTCTGTGCACTACTATAAAGAGATACTGAGACTGGGTAATTTATTATTTTTTTTAAAAAAAAAAAGTTTAATTGGCTCATGTTTCTGCAACTCTACAGGAAGCACAGCTAGGGAGGCCTCAGGAAACTTACAGTCATAGCGGAACGTGAAGGGGAAGCAGGTACAGCTTATGTGGCTGGAGCAGGAGGAAAGCGGCAGGTGCTACACACTTTACAACAACCTGTTCTTCTAAGAACCAACTCACTGTCATGAGAACAGCAAGAGGGAAATCTGCCCCCTTGATCCAATCACCTCTCACCAGGCCCCTCTTCCAACGCTGGGGATTACAATTTGACATGAGATTTGGGCAGGGACACTAATTCAAACCTTTTCATATAGCAGCATTTTCTTACATGCCATTTGCTCTTGACATGGTTGTGTATGTAATTTTGTATTTTAGCCACAGAAAGCTCTTTTTAACATTTACTTTGTTTGGCTTTGTGAATTACAAAACAAATAAATGAGCACTGTCATCTTATTTGTCTCTAGGACTACAGGATCTAAATGTAAGAATTCAGCTCATACGCATTAAGGGACATATAGACAATATAAAGTTACATCTCGTAAAATATAGTCAGACTGTTAAACAGTAAGTGACAGCTAATCCCATCTAACCTCGTTTTATTAATATAAATGATGAACTGAGTCTCAAAAGGGTTCAGTGCCTTCCAGAAGGTCTTGGAGTAGTTACAGGGAAAGCTGAACTTGAGTACAAGTAGTGTGTTTTCTGCTAAAGTCATGATGTGCAAGTTCTCGATGTTACTGGCCCAGTGTTCTTTTCTTTCTGAGTCTACCATCAGCCTCTTTTTCTTCTACCATCTCCAGAGGACCCTGGCTGTTTCTGGGCACATCCCAAGCAGGGAGGGAGTCACCTCTCCATTAATTACATTACATAGTTCTCATTGTCCCTGATATATGGCTGTGTAGCTTCTCAAGTGTAAGCCTAATTTTTCTCCTTGTACTTAAAATTATTTTAGATTAATAAGAAAAAAAAAAAAACACTGTCCTTGTAAATTCTTTGACCCCTTGTTTTTCTCATACTCCATCAAAATGCTTTTTAAAAGCTCAAGGGTTAGAGGTTTCCTTTTAATGAAAAATTAACTGGTTTGGTTTCCTGACCTTTTTTTTGCTAAAATCATCTATCTTGTAATGGATGTTGAAATTTCCTAGCTTTCCCTATAGTATATCTCTCACAGAAACAGTAATGTATATTTGAGGTTGACAGACCATTTAAGTTTTATGCTAGATTTGAATGAAATCTTTTGTAGACCTTTCTGGTCTGTGGTTTGAATTCTTCCTTAATGAGTTAGGGACAGCTGTGTGTGCTGCTTTCTTCTAGATTGAAATACATGATTCACATGTTTTCATCTCTACAGCCTAGGGATATATGCTACAAAGATTGAACTGAATGGGTCAGGTTAATGGATTAGGACGCACATTCCCCTGACATTTCTGGATGTATACATAGCGTTCTAAGTGAAATATACTTAAATAAGATCTTTTTTGAATTGTGCCAGTTTCATATTAAAATTTGCAATGCATTTTGAATTTTCTGCCAGTTGTAAGATTAAGCTCCTTTTTTACTTAGGAAGAACTAGAAGTATTTTTGACCACTTGATCCATAAGCTTTATTCTTTAACTTAAATCTCTACTTCTGTCATTTTTTGTAGCTGCATGAGAGTGTATGTGTCTTAGTTTTACATTTTAGTAAGAAAGATTATATTTTGTCTTATATGCTATAGTAACTCATCACTTAATCTTAAATATGGCATCCCAGTAATTTCAACTCTCCAAACAGACAAGAGCCAGACAGTGTAAAATAAAAAGGTCAGGGGGAAGGGGTATGAAATGAAAGGCTGGCTTTGAGTACAATCGATAACTTTGCCTATAGGAAGTTTCTTCCATATCTCACACAGAACCTATATTTTAATCTTCCTTAAGGCGAAGCTCTAATAAGGTAAATTATTTGGTTTTCATGTCCACAGCAGGCTACAAGCAGCAGAGGAAAAGAAGTGATTAGACTATGTGGGTGCATTGCAGTGAAGCGGGAAAGAGCAAATCCGACAGCTGCAAACACAGCTCAAAAAGCACTGTGTCTTCTACTGTTGAGCAGTGGGGCCCCCTGCCTGTCTGCCTAGCCCCGGGATTATTCCAGTAATCGTTGCTGTTTGTAATGTTGCCCCCGAATCATTCAGAAGAGGGTTAGAATGTCCTTTGAACTCTTAAGAACACAGAGAAGCAAGATACATTTTAGAAAGATAAGCATCCCTAAGTTTTTTTACCCACCATTCAGCTCTGTTCAATTTTAACATATTGCCATATTGTTATATCTTTTTTAAAGAAATAAAATATTGTTGATATGTTTGGAGCCCTCTTCTATCCCCTTTCTTTCCCTCCTATGAGTTGTACTATCTTAAACTTCATCGTCATTATTTCCATGCATATTTTCTCCTTGTGCTGCAGATAAATACACCACACACACACACATACACACACACTCTCTCTCAGAGAAAAAGTAAATGATAGGAGTAATCTTTTCAAGATTTTATACAAATAGCATTATACTATATAAATGTTCTGTGACTTGGTTGTTTTTGATTCCATTTTGGGATTCAATCTATGTGGATAACTCTTGCTATTCATTTTAACTATTGTTTCATATTCCATTATCAAAATTATCACAGTTTATTTTTTCATTCACCTGTTGATGGATTTTTTTTTTCACTTTTTGACATTACACATAATGCCATAATGAACACTTTTATACCTATCGCCTATATACGCTGTGCTCTAGGATATGTTCTTAGAGACCTAGAGGGTCACGAGGTTTTTGTTTTGACGAACGGAGGCAGGATGGTGCATTTCCGGGTTTTTCATCACCAACTTTTTCCCGTGTGCACGAGGATGCATCTGGCGCCCGGGAAGGTGCAGACCAACCGGGCATGTGCCAGGTGATGTCAATCCGAAGAGATCAAGATTTACCTGGTGGCACCTGCGGCGCCTTCCCCCCCCCTCCCCTGACGCGTCCGTGCCCCGCCTATTGCCCTTCCACTCCTAGAAAAGCCACTCCTGGCAGATGCACGGGGCGGGCTTCCTCAGCCCCTACCTTTGTCGGGACTGCATTAGGAACTCTGCCCGAGAGCTCTACTGGGTGACTCTCTCGGCCTCCTTTGCCGGAGGCCAACAGACTTCACCCCCATACCTTTTTCTCTGGAGCTAGATGACCAAAGAATAAATTTGCAGTTTTGCTTTTAGCCTTGCCTACTCGCTGGTTCTTTTGTGCTCGCTCTGGTGGTCTTAGAAAAACAAATCAGTTGGCGCCGAAGACCGGGAGGAGACCCCTCCTCAGGCCTCTAAGGGTTGAGGAACCTCCTCCTGCTCCCACGCGGCAGACGGACCAGGACCTGAGACCCGCTTCCCTCACTCTCACGGCCTTTCTGGGGTAAGTGCCCTTGTCTCCTCTTTACCTCCCTCGGCCAGAAATCCTGCGCAGGTCCGAGGTCCATTTGGAGCCACCAAGTGGCTCGGGAGACCCGTTCAGGACGGAGACGTCCGCCTGAAGGTAATCTCCATTTTGGCTTCAAGAGCCTCCAGTTTGTCTCTGCTGGTTCCAAAGGACGCTTTGAAGCCAGGCAGGGATCCATTTCCATTGTGTCCATTGTGTAAGTAAAGAGGAAACAAATGGGAAACCCCCAGTCCAAATTTCCAAAGAGCACCCCCTTAGGGTGCCTCCTAGCCAATTTAAAAAACCTTACAGCTTGAACAAGACCTTAGGAGGAAGCGGTTAATTTTCCTTTCCACTGTGGCGTGATCAATCTCAGCAATTTCTGCCAGCGGCTAGGCAAGTGGTCCGAAATTAATTACGTACAAGGCTTTGGGCCTTATGCTGTCGTCCCGACCTGCCCTATATTCCTCCTTCTCTCCCCTCTCTCTCCAACCCCTCCCTTCCTGCCCAGACTCCTCCTTCCTCCTCCTTATCTACTAGTAATCCACTCGGTCCCGTGCCTCCTTCGGGGCCCCCAACTGGCTGTCTTGAGTCCCCTATCTCTGCCCACACCCTCCTACAGTGTTAGCACCTTTGTGAGAGGTGGCTGGGGCAGAGGGGGTAGTCAGAGTACATGTCCCTTTTTCATTGGCCGATCTTTTCAAAATTGAGAAGCGTTTAGGCGATTTCTCAGCTAATCCTACCATATACATAAAGGAATTTAGATACCTTTGTCAGGCCTATGACTTAACTTGGCATGACCTCCAGGTTATCCTAACCTCTACCCTAAACTGACTGAGGTTCTAACCCAGTATACCCGGTTAGATCTGGCCTCCCCCACAGGGGCCACTATTTTGGCGTCTTATTTCATTTCTCAATCAGCTCCTGACATGCGTAAGAAACTTCAAAAGGTAGAGGATGGTCCTCAGGCACCAATACAAGACCTGGTTAAATTAGCCTTTAAGGTCTATAACTCCAGAGAGGAGACGGCAAGCTCGCCTTGAACAGAAGTTACAGCTCCTAGCAGCGGCTTTACAGCCCAGTTGTAACCCCAGGCCAGAGAGTACACACTCCGCAGACTCCAAGGCTACAAAAGGAGCCTGCTATAAGTGCAGCAAAGCAGGACACTATGCCAACAGGTGTCCGCAAGGTCCCCGAGCCCCAACGCAGCCTTGCTATAAGTGCAAGGCATCAGGACATTGGACCAGTGAATGTCCTAACCCTCGTCCACCAGCACCCCCTGCCCTGCTTGCCAGCAGGGAGGACACTGGAAGTCTGATTGCCCCACCCTGAGAACAGGTGCTGCGTCTCCACGTGACCCCCTTTCCCAGGATCCTGGGAGCTCCTTCCAGCTCCTACATCTAGACGATGACAACTGAAGGTGCCGAGACTCGGGGACCCCCATCACCCTCGCCGAGCCGCGGGTAACTCTCCTGGTAGCGGGTAAGACAATCAATTTTTTAATCAACAGTGAGGCTACCTATTCTGTTTTGCCGTCCTTCTCTGGACCTAGCCTTCCATCCAATATCTCTGTAGTAGGAGTAAGCAGAAAGCCATCCACTCCACAAAAACTCCACTCCTTAATTGCTGCCTGGCCAACAACTACTCTGCGCACTCGTTCCTCATTCTCAGCTAAAAAGGGCCCCTACCGAAAGCGATCAGTGGAAATCAGTTTGGCTTTCCCCCACTCGCCTCAAACTTACTAAATTTTCTTAACTATCATACTCCTCAACTTTGCTGGGACCTTCCTTCTGGGTTTTGCCCCTATTCCAACAAATGCTTCCATTCCTCATTCCTATACTAATACTGTGCCTTATTTTATTCTTCATCCGTACGTCCAAATGCCAACCATGGGCCCCGACCTTGACGACGCCCCTTAACAGCAGGAAGTAGCCAGACAGACCACGGCGCCCCTTATCACTATTACCAATAAAAGGTTGGAATGTTTTGACGAACGGAGGCAGGATGGTGCATTTCCGGGTTTTTCATCACCAACTTTTTCCCGTGTGCACGAGGATGCATCTGGCGCCCGGGAAGGTGCAGACCAACCGGGCATGTGCCAGGTGATGTCAATCCGAAGAGATCAAAATTTACCTGGTGGCACCTGCGGCGCCTTCCCCCCCTCCCCTGACGCGTCCGTGCCCCGCCTATTGCCCTTCCACTCCTAGAAAAGCCACTCCTGGCAGATGCACGGGGCGGGCTTCCTCAGCCCCTACCTTTGTCGGGACTGCATTAGGAACTCTGCCTGAGAGCTCTACTGGGTGACTCTCTCGGCCTCCTTTGCTGGAGGCCAACAGACTTCACCCCCATACCTTTTTCTCTGGAGCTAGATGACCAAAGAATAAATTTGCAGTTTTGCTTTTAGCCTTGCCTACTCGCTGGTTCTTTTGTGCTCGCTCTGGTGGTCTTAGAAAAACAAATCAGTTTTACACAGCTTCAGCTCTACTGTATATTGCCAAATTATGCTACAAATGCTTGTACAGATTTCCTCTCTCACTAGCAGTATCTGAAACTTCCTGTAGCTGCAGATATTCTCCAATATCAGGTTCTATTAGCTTTTTTTAAATGTTCATTTCATATGTGTGAAATTATATCTAATGTTCTAATTTGCATATTCCTATTTTGTACTGTGGTAGAGCATAGTTTATATTATGGTTTATTTGGATTTCTCTTATGTGAGTTGCCTTATATATTCCATTAGCTGTTTACCTTATGATTATTGATGTATGGGAATTTCATCTGTACTCTGAACACTATAATAAAGTATGGTGGTGGTGGTGGTGGTGGTTATTGAGGAGGGCGTCTTGCTGTGTTGCCCAGGCTGGTCTTGAACTCCTGGCCTCTGGCAATCCTGCTTTGGCTTCCCAAAGCACTGGAATTATAGGCATGAGCCACTGTTCCCAGCCAAGAGCAAAATTCTTTTAAAAGGCATACATAAACATAAAATAAAATTTTTTAAAAAGACATACATTTACATATATGTATATCTTTTCTTATATAGCATATATATATATGTCTTTTCATATATAGCTCTGCCTTTGCATCTTTAGGAAATTCTTCCCTACCATGGAGGTCATAGATATTTACTTATAAAAATTTTAATGCCGGGCGCGGTGGCTCAAGCCTGTAATCCCAGCACTTTGGGAGGCCGAGACGGGCGGATCAGAAGGTCAGGAGATGGAGACAATCCTGGCTAACCTGGTGAAACCCCGTCTCTACTAAAAAATACAAAAAACTAGCCGGGCGAGATGGCATGCGCCTGTAGTCGCAGCTACTCGGGAGGTTGAGGCAGGAGAATGGCGTGAACCCGGGAGGCGGAGCTTGCAATGAGCTGAGATCCGGCCACTGTACTCCAGCCTGGGCGACAGAGCGAGAGTCCGTCTCAAAAAAAAAAAAAATTAAAATTTTGTTTTTCACTTATTGTTAATTTGTTTAGCGTTTATTTTTGGTTATGGTATGAGGTAGGGACCTGTTTTCTCCTATAGATATCTAATTATACCAGTGTCACTTATTGAAGGATCCTTCTTTTTCTGTTAGCAGTTGCTACATCAAATCTATCATGTGCTAGATACCTACATGTGCTTGGGTCTGTTTCTAAAGCATTTGTTTTATTGATCTGTCTGTGCCTGCATCAATTTTGATGTCTGGTAGGGGAGCTCTCCTATCATTGCTGGTATTCTTCAGGAGTATCCTGGCCATTCTTGGCCTTATATAAATTTTACATGGAATTCAATTTTAAATACATATATAATACATATGGAAGTTAATTTTTAAAATCCTGTTGGACTTTTAATTGAAATTGCATTGCATTTATGAATTAATTTAAATATACCTAAAAAATTGCAAAACAGAAATGTTTAAGTGCTTAAAACCATAAATTACTAGGTTTTTACATTGTTTGTCAAGAACAGCCAATTCCCCAAGAGTTCTGAATACTCACGGTTTTAGTATATTAAGTGAAGAAAAGCATACCATTTAAAATGTTCATTCATATGTTGGAGCAATTCAGAAAATTAAGTATTTAAGCATCTTTCATTTTTCATTATGCTTGCTAATTTCTTCAAGTATTTATTGATTGCTTGTTTTATGTAGGACCTTCTGCTATCGAATATAACAGTGGTTCGAAAATCGCAACAGCCAGTGGTAGAGCAAATGTTCTTATTTTTGTAGTTCATTATATATGACATAAATCACACTTCTTAGGTGTACCTCTGTTGATGTTGGAGGAAAATATTCCCCATGTTTGTTGTGTGTCATGTGTCACATAGCCTACCCTTTTCATATTTGCCTCAAAAAGTCCACCTAGTGTTCAGAAATAATGAAATGTTCACTCTTTTTCATCTAATCAGGCTGGACTAATTATTTGCTAAAATTCGTTTTTGTCTCTCTCTAGAGACTTGCAGCCAATACAGGAAGCAAACAACGTAGTCGCCTCTCTGTTATGGCTCAGTACCTCTGCAATGTTCGACACATCTTTACAATTCCAGGACGAGCTTTTGTCCCCAAACCAGAGGTAAGCTTCTGCTTATTTGTTGTAGTATATCAGAATTAGGACATTTGTTCCCCTGAGGATGTGTAATAGGAAATAACCTCTAGGATCTAACTTTTGTTTCTGTGCAAACTGACACCGTACTTTACTTCTCCTGAATAAGAACCACAAAAATCATAATATGAATGGCTAGTTCTTATTATAATTGTTCTCCTTAGGTAAGGTGACTAAATGTTTAGGTTCATGCATGTTACCCTGGTGGCACTGTCATTCATCATCTTCATCATCATGTTACTCTTAAAGTATCCCCGTATGGAAGATAAGTTATACGGTCACCTAATATTTGAGGAAAGAAAGAAATTCCTTCTGTGATTTCTGTTAGAGACCTCTAACTAAAGCTACATCAAACATGGTTTACTTAACACTTTTTTGGGAAACCTTATTATGGTCATGTTATTTGTGGTGAATCATCTGTGGATAAAATAGTTGGATATTAAACTAGGCTTTGACTATTATATATTAGTTATGTGAGTAAGTGCTAGTTACAGAAACAGAGTTTGTCTGCCAAATATTAAATTAAAAAAACTGGTGTCTCTTTTAGCAAAACCACTGCTTGGTTAGTTACTACAAGATGTGTACTATTAAAAACGCATCTTTTTCTTCAGTGAATGTATATTGAGCATTTACTGCTTGAAAATGGGTTGGGTAGCAAGGGGAGTCTGCCTTCAGGGAGTTCACAGCCTCATGAGGAACAGAAATTTCTCACTGGTCCCTAAAACTCTCAAATACAAGGTCTTGCACAGTTTCCCTTACATCATATATCCTTCATAAATAAAAAGAGATAGCATGGGAAAAAATACATTATTTGACTATAGATTTAGATATAGATTCTAGATTTAGAATAGGGACCCTAACCAATAGTGTTAGATCTACTTGTCTGTCTTGAAGCACACCTAAGCGATCTCCATGCTCTTTGCTGCCACCGTCATACTTTCTTTGCCATTTGGCCAGTTAGCTGAGCGTTCAGGTGACTAGGAAGTCAGGCCATCTTCCGATTACATAACAGACATAATTGTCAGCTTTTTCTTTTTTTTTTTTTTTTTTTTTTTTTTTTTTTTTTGAGAGGAACCCAGTCTTTATTTTGAAACAATAGGTGGCCTCCTGGTGGCTGGAACGTGCTTCCGCCTGCGGGGCCCAGTGTCCGGACTCCACTGGATCTGTAGCACTCAGACGCTTAGGATGTGTTTCAAGAAGGCCTCGTAGTTGATGCAGCCGTTGCTGTCCTCATGTCCTGCCAGAACAGTCTCCACCTCCTCCTCAGTCATCATCTCTCCAAGGGTGGTGAGAACATGTCTGAGCTCTGCTCCCATGACTTTGCCGTCCCCCTCCTTGTCAAACACACGAAGCCCCTCCAAGTAGTCCTCATATGTGCCTTGGTCCCGGTTCTTGGCCACTGCCTGGAGCATGGGCAGGAAAGTTTCAAAGTCCACACGCCGGGACTTCAGCTCATCACTCTTGGGGTTCCCCAGGACCTTGAGCACCTCGGCGTTGGTGGGGTTCTGGCCCAGGGCCCTCATCACGTCCCCACACTGGCTGTACAGGATCTTGCCATCCCCTACTCGGTCAAACAGCTCGAAGGCCTCCTTGAACTCCTCCAGCTGGTCCTTGTTAAACTCGATCACCACTTTGGAGAGATCGATTGGAGGCTCCTGGGTTTTCTGAGGGGCCTGGGGGACAGCTGGCTCAGCTTTGCTCTTGGCTGGAGGAGCCCCTGCTGCTGCTGCTGGCTTAGCAGCAGGTTTGGAGATGGAGGGCCCTGCCGGTTTCTTCACGGGAACATCCTTCTTGGGAGGCATGATGTCCGGTGGCCAAAGGACAGTGTGTGGATGGGGGCACCCATCTCCTGCGGGGTCCGCGTCTGGGGCTGGGGAGGGGGCGGGGCAATTGTCAGCTTTTTCTAAATCGAGCCCAGGGAGCTTGCTATCAGTGCCACCTCCCTTCAGCATCTCAGATTTCAGAGACATTGTGAATGACTTCTCCCAGAATAATTAGATCCAAGACAGAATCTGATGATTGGAGATACCTTATGGGTTATCTTCAAATTTAAAGCATTTGTGCTTTCAGGGACTTTCTCTCCCCTTATAATGGAAAAAAAAAAAAAAAAAAACAGTGACCATGTAGCTTGCTTTCTTGTCATGCACATGTGTATTCATATAACATTTTAAATAGTATAAGACTCGTTGTGTCAAAAACCAAGATTCTTACTCGTAGGCCTCTATAGTTATGGTTATTACCATTATCCAGAATCTCCAGGCTATTTAAATTTTACTAATGGGTTTTTAGAATAGATATTAGAATATTTTTAGTGGAAGCTTTCTAACTCTGTTTTAGTTACCTAGTTGAGATTATTTGATGGTATTTCAAAGTTATTATCCACTTTATCTTTGATTTAGGGGTAAGGTATATATGTAGTTTATCAATTAAAATTTATCTTCTCTGGGATTAAGGCCCCAAGAAAATATTTATTATTTGGAAAAAAGCTAGCTATGTCTTGGATTCCTTTTTTTATCAAGGGATGTTTACATTTTGGCAAATGAAACATTTTCATAGCAATTTACTTCACATTTTTTATTATGTTGTAACTATTACATACAGGAGATTTATTTGTAATCCAGAAAAGCACTTATCAAGGACTTATAGGTGTGCACCACCACACCCAACTAATTTTTGTATTTATTCATAGAGACAGGATTTTGCCATATTGGCCAGGCTGGTCTTGAACTCATGGTCTCAAGTGATCTGCCCGCTTCAGCCTCCCAAAGTGCTGGGATTACAGGCTACATTTTAGTTCTAAAATAATTCTCTGCTGCTCTGAAGTAATTTTACCATATTAGGGCAAAGCAGAAATGTTCTGAGGAAAGCCAGAAAATATTTTGCTGACTGTTAGATTGAGCAAATGTTTTAAAAATTCATTTTCTTAAATAAAGAGGAGGAGTTTTTACAGAGATGACAAAATAATTCAAGGCTAGTACTCTAAACCTTCTGCATGCAGGAAGAGAAAGTCCTAGACACACACAATTGCAACACAAGGTAAGATAAGCTAAGTGCTAAAAATAGAGGTTGGGCAGATTCCTGGGTGGTTGAGAGAGGGAGATTAATGCCCAGAAAAAATTTACTAACATTCATTACTTACTCTCAGTCAAAACTCCAAGAATCGGATATAGATAATTTCCTTTGCGATACAATGAGGGGCTTAACTTATAACCACTTTTGGGACATTTTCCTGTGAGAATCTGCTATCCCTTCTATTTCTCAATCTTTTAACTAGCTCAATCCAGCTTTAATGGCAGAACTTTCACTACCATTGAACTATCACAATCCTGTTCTGACTAGTTGAACTGAATTACTGCTGAACTTCACTCTTACTAAGCTCTCTAGTGTAGTTCCCAAAATTTGAACCCAATTACTTTCTGTCTACAAAACAGACAGCCTCTGAAGTTCTTAAAATTAGGCTAATTGGTCTACTTTAGTGTCTCTTAAACTACTAGAGTCTGTAGTATGTAGCTTTTAAGTTAGTTTTTTTGTGTGTGTGTGTTTCCATTTCACTGTTAATGAAATTATTTTACATTTATAAGACAGAATGTCTTTTGCAATGCAAATTCAGAACCAAAATTGTTTTCATGAGATAATACAACCTGTTAAGTTTCTCAAGCTAGCTTCTCTACTGGCCTCAGTAGATCCCTGAGAATCCACATATTTCTGGGGTTCCATGCTTAATCTTTTTTTTCAGCTAGTCTGCGCATTTCTCAAGTTTGGGAAATACTGAGCTATTCGCTAGCTCCTCAAAATTCTGTCTTTTTTTTTTTTTTTAATGAATTATGGTGATAGGCCTCGTAATCTAACACAGTTCCTAAGGAGTGGACAGGCTTTTTAGTTCTCAACACTATTCTTTTTTTTTTTTTTTTTTTTTTTTTTTTTTTTTTTTTGAGACAGAGTCTCACTCTGTCGTGCAGGCTGGAGCGCAATGAGGTGATCTCGGCTCACTGCAACCTCCACATTCTGGATTCAGGTGATTCTCCTGCCTCAGCCTTCCGAGTAGCTGGGATTACAGGCGCCCGCCACCACACCCGGCTAATTTTTGTATTTTTAGTAGAGACGAGGTTTCACCATGTTGGCCAAGCTGGTCTCGAACTCTTGACCTCAAGTAATCCACCCGCCTGAGCCTCCCAAAGTGCTGGGATTACAGGCATGAGCCACCATGCCCAGCCAGTTCTCAACACTATTCTCTACTCTGACCTAGTAGAAAAAATAATTTAGTTATATTATGTAGCAGGTTCTTGTTTATTGACACTAACAGAGGCAGTAGACTTCCAAGTAAGCTAGACCTACTGGAATTCCAGTACTGCTAGTTTTGAGAACCTGGTCATGTTAATAGGCTGAGTTTACTACATCCAGATTTGGCCAATAATACCGCCCTTGAAGGACATTCATGAGGAATAGAAATAATCAATGGAGAGTGCCTAATATGCATATCTCGCAGTAAATGCTGCCAGCCAAAGTAGTTGTTATTGTTATGATATAAACAAATATTTATGAACTAAGTTGTAGTATTCTAACAGTAGGGATTATACTTTTTAAGCTATATACAGAATTAATACTTAATTTTACCTATTTGGAAGTATGGTATATATAGAATAAGTTACCCTCAAACATGGTACAAATTTAAAGCATAAATGGTGTCCATTAAATTGTAGGTGAATTAATGATATATCCATGACATACAAAGAAAAGACTGGAACTTGAGGCATCCACTCTTGACCTTTGAAGAGCAATTTCAAGGCTTCCAACCCTGCTTATTCACAGCTATTGAGGCCTTGACCTCTGTGGGAGATTGTCTTGAGTTTGGTGGGTGGATGGGTCCAGAGAAGAGACAACTGTTTTTCATGCTTTTGTGTTTTTTGAAATCTGATATCAAGGATGTTGTTTCTGCTGTATATTTACCTTGTTTTCAAGAATCATTTTGGTATAAGGTCAGAACACTAGTATTTTCCTTCTTAAGACTCTTCTATCTTTGGTCTGTATTCTCTTCCTAGAATCAGATTGAGATGGGATTTTCACAAAGGCGATGTATTGAAAAGGGCCCTCAGGAGAAGGGGCATGAGGGTAGCGGGAAAGAGCAGGGGAAGAGCTAAATAAGAATATTGTTCCTCTGGGAGACCAGCTTCAGCCTGGAACCATGGCGGGAGAAGGAACTGTGTAGCACAAATTGCCCCACGTGTCTGTGTTCCCTTGAGGCAAGGGACCAGCTTGTTGGAACCTGTGCCAGCCAGTCTTTGCAGGGATCAGTGGGGCAGTCACTTCCCAGTAGAGGCAGCTCCATCTCTGGGAGCTGTTAGCACCCATCAGTGCCAGCAGCTGGGGGATGGCTGCCCTGGCCCAGTGGAAGGAGCTTGGCCAAGACACAGCATCCTGTCTGGCTTCCTACCAGTAGACAAAGCTGTAAGATGACTCATATGGCCACTTCTCTGCCTCGGTTGCTTGGAAGTTCTAAACCAAGTTTCATGTTTAATTGCTTTAGCATGCTTCAACCAGGAACATTGAGTAGCGTTTTTCCTCTCTTCTTTTTGTTTGTAACTTTAGTCTTTCATCTTTATCAGTTGTCTTAATACTTATTATAACTGCAATTTTATTATAAGTTGCCTCAAATTCTTTTTTAAAGCCCTGGAGTCCAAAATAAAAATAAAAATAAACCAAAAGCCATTTTTATGATTAGAGCAGTACCAGAGTCATCTTCCTTAAAAATCAGGTGAAATATGTGTTGAATAGAGATAAGAGTATTTGCTCTTACAATTTTAATTCAGTACTAGGCATGCTTTCATAAACTGCTCAAGAATAAAGTAAACGGTAAGTATTCTAAATCCAAGGAAGGAGAAAGCAAAATTGCATTTTTGCATACTTTTGCATACATACTTTTATGTATGTATAAAATGCAATGAAATTAATACAAAAGCTACTGGAGATAATGATAATAATGTGACAGTGTTCTGCAGAATTATAGGCTAGGCTAAAAATCCTCAAAAGTCAATTTAGTATTTGCTAAAGTAATGTAGCTGACAATATAGTGATGAAAGACATATGAGAAAACATTGTCCACGTCCAAAACTGAACTTCTACCTAACTACTCTAGACCTGCCCTCCCCCTGCCTCATATTCGCTATGCTGACTAATGACGTCATCCACCAATGTCATCCAAGCCTAAACCTTGGAGGTCATCTTAAGCACCACCTCCCCAGACCTTTACAACTGCTGACCCTCGCAACTAGGCAGTCGTTAACCAGCTTCTGACATTACCTAAATTGCTCCCAAACCCATCCCAATTTTATACCCAATTCTTCTGACTTAATTTAAGTCTATCATTTTTGTCAGAATTGCTAGATGAATTCTTCAGTCATATGTGTAGATACAGATATACACATGCTCCATAGGTTAAAAAAATTAAGTATGATATTTTTGGGCTTCTGGGTTTTGTTTTGGTAACTTTTGATCAAAGAAAAATGAATAAGTATATTCAATAAATTAGACTATGATTTCTCAAACTGTCGACACTTGGGGCCAGATAATTCTTTGTTGCCAGAGTTTGTCCTGTGCGTTGTAAGATACTTAACAGCATCCCTGGCCTCTTCCTACTAAATTCCAGTAGCACTACCTCAATTGAGACAACCAAAAATGTGTCCTGGCATTGCCAAATGTCCCCTGCAGGCTAAACTCACCCCAGAGGAAGCCGCTCGATTAGACTAAGAACGATCGAGTAGCACTAGTCATACGCTTTCTGTGCACCAACTGCTTTCTGTGTGTCATCTCATTTAATCCCCACAAGAACTCTATGGATAGATGCCATTCTTATTCTCATTTTCACATGAGCAAACCAAGACCTTAGTTAAGTAATGCATACTGTGTAACCATGCACCCACACCAGGGCTTGCACCCACGTGGTTTGACTCCAGAATCTGGTTCCCTCAGGTTGGAGCCGTCTCCCTACTTGCTAGTTATGTGACCTTGGGCAAGTTAGGGAACTTAGGTCATCTCTGTCTCCCTCAGTGTCCTGTAAGATCAGATCGTCAGAATAGTTCCCGCTTGGTAGAGTTGTTAGGTTTAAACCAGTAGACAAAGGATTTAGACCAGGACTGGCATGTGTTAGGAAGCACTTGCCATGACATGTCACTGAGAATGCACAGGTAAAAAGGACACCTCACCTCCCAGACTAGTTGGAGATGCAATCATGTAAACTTGTAATTTCATAATTTCTTAAATAGAGCATTTTTACACAGTACACATTACTTAAGTCTTGGTATGCTCATGGGAGCTATTGTAAGGATTAAATGAGAGAATTTATTAAATTCATAATTTGTTAAAAAGAACATTTTCTGAGAACACAGATGCAGGTTTGAACTTCTAGGCTGTCAGGATTGAGTTTACAGGAGAGGTCCCCTGTGAATCCTGAAGGGTGAGCAGGAGCTTTGGTAGCAAGGGAGCGAGGCTGGGAGGAGTGCAGGTGGAGAAATGAACGCAGCAGGATAGGAATTCCTGTAGGAATGGAGAGACTCCACATTTATGGCATGATTGCCACTTCCAAACAATACGTTGGGCCATTATTTCGTATAAAATGTCTGATTTTCTGACAGTTTGAAATATTCCTGTTTCTACTTAGAAAGAAAATATCCCAGAGCTAAATAAAAATTATTTTTTGAAGTATATATAGAATGATATAGCAGATACAAAGAGAAGTTTACTGTAGGACTAAAGGCTACATAGACTATATAAACCCCGCCACATTAAGCAAAGTGAGAGAACTACTAATGGGGTCAAAGCAGTTCTATCACATTAATTTGCATGAAAACCTTCTTTGTGTCAGAATTCTTTTTAATATGACACTTGTGTATAAAATAACATTTTGATCACTCAAAAGGAGTACATACTTTAAACAATCATTTAACCTTCTGCAAAATGATTCCCTTCCTAATTCCCATATGTGATAATACGTTTTCGTTTTAGCGATTTCATTAATAGCTAATAACAGTGTTGCAGAAGAGAATGTCCACCCAGTAAAATAGGCATAAGATATGTGAGTCTACTTCTGTATGCACAAATGAAAGTTATTTACTTACATAAAAGATGTTCTTCCCACTTCCTGAGTTATTCATGTACAAAGAAATAGTCTTTTTTCCCCCTTTACCATTGAATCACTGACAGTGACTAAGCTTCCATTAACAAATAAATTGTTAGAGACAATGGTGTGCAATGTTTCCTTCGCACCTACTGAAAACTCAGTTTTTATTTTCTTGCTAAAATATTTGAATCACATATCATAATTTATATTTTAAAAGCATTCTTTATTTAAAATATATCTTGACATTCATTAATTGAAACAGCTCATTTATAAGAAAACAACATTTTTGTTAGCATGAATGAAATTTGAGAGAAAAAGTGACAACTTAAAAGTAACTTTTATCATCCAAATACTAGTAAATGAGAGGGGAAGTGGGATGGTAGTAAATCCAGAATGTTATAGGATAAATGAACTTAACCTGTGGAGAGTACTCTTGCTAGAAGCAGAAGAAGGGAGTTCTTAAACATTTTGAAGCAAACTGTTGTTGTTATCACTTAGCTTGTACTTAATGCTTTAAGAGTCCTAGAGATTTTAGTTTGGTTTGGCTTTGCTTTATTGTGGTAGCATTTACCAATGTCTTCAGTTCTGCCTAAATCTTGGTTTGCATATAATATTGTCAGCTCTTACAAATATATGTAGATGGTTTTCTAAAATGAAAAAGAAACGGGCTGGTCACAGGAGGTGGGGACTTGGGATGGATGGTTTTGGCAGCATCTGAATGGAATAGGCAGCTCTTGTATTCCTAATGTACATTCACACACTGTAGCTTTAAAACAGAAGCAAGTTGCTATGTTGTTGCCAGCCACATAGCAAAGTGGAGAATATTCTTGGTTTACACCAGGGCAAGGTACTTTTTATACTTGGCAGTTTAGTTCTTTTATAAAATCCAGTTCGAAAGCTGTATCAGCAAATTATCTTAAAAAAGAAAAAGAGCTATCAATTAATTGCCTTATGAATGTAATCAGAACCTCTTTCAATTATAAATCTTTAAGTAAAACATGGAAACAATAATCGAAAAAATAAAGAACTCTTCAGACAGATATAATTGTGTATGATAGTTTTATTGGCATTTTAAACTACCTTGTAGTTGTTAAAGTATTTTACATTCTACTTTCTTTGTAGGGAAAGTTAAGCATAATCCTGATTTTTTAAAATCTAAAAGTCCCATTTGGCACCCAGAAATCCCATTTCATGTGTATCACTCAGTTATTTACACATAATCCTTCAGATTGTGTGTGGAATTGTTCTCGAGCTGTGTGTTAGAGATAGGCTGCTGCGTGGGTGGGTTGAGCCAAGCTTCTGGATTCCTTTTTATACAAGAGGTGCAGAAAATCATGCCAGAGATAAACAACAGCATTGCTGAAATGAATCCGATATAGATAGCTCCTCCAGGTTCGTGTTTGTTGCTTTCTGGAACTGTCAGATCCAGAAAGTTTGCGATGATCTCCTTTGTGTACCACACTGTCGGGATTAAACTAAAGATTCCTGCAGACATGAAACAGACTCCTCCAGCAAAGGAAGCATGGCTCTTGGTTTCTCTGTCCCCTCCTAAGCGAGTACATTTCATTCCTACTGTGGAAGTGCAGATCCCCAAAGCAGACAGAACACACGCCAGGACCATGGTGGCTCTCGCAGCCTGCACATGGATGGGGAGGGACAGAATGGAGTGTTTCAGGGCACAGCTGAACATCCCAGTGCTGTACCACGTACAGTCCATCCAGAGCCCGTGTAGCTGCACAATGGCTGTTAGGATGTTGGAGCCCACATCCACATTCACCTTCCAGTTGGGCAGCAGGGTGGCTGTGAGCACTCCAGAGACCCCAGATAAGGCCAGGATGAAAGCAAGGAGCTGAAGTCCTGCTGAGGCCATGATGTTACTGTTAAGTCTGTCCTCTTAGAAAATCCTGATGCTTAACAATGCTGGCTGTCGGATCTATTTCTGCGCAGTGGAAAACCAAATAACAAAGCCTAAGGAAAGAAGACAAAACCAGGATTGAGGGAAAGAAAGTGTAAGTAAACAAAAGGCTTCCCTTTTGAGTAGGAGCCAAGAACACACCTGAGTACCGCTCTTCTCCAGCCCCCAAGCAGATGAGGATGCTGTAGGCTGGAGGAGAAAAGCTCCCACTGGGCCTTGAAGACTGGTCTGAGTGATATGCATGGGTGGTGTTGATACAGGGCATAAAGAAAGCAGTTGCCCACTTAATTATTTTTAAAACTCAACATATGCTGAAACTGTAAAGTGGACATGTACCTTGTTAGATTTAGACATTTGAAATTCCAGCTATAGTATCTGATAAAGAATTTTTTTTTTTTTTTTTTTTTTTTTGAGACGGAGTCTCGTTCTGTCACCCAGGCTGGAGTGCAGTGGCCGGATCTCAGCTCACTGCAAGCTTCGCCTCCCAGGTTCACGCCATTCTCCTGCCTCAGCCTCTCGAGTAGCTGGGACTACAGGCGCCCGCCACCTCGCCCGGCTAGTTTTTTGTATTTTTTAGTAGAGACGGGGTTTCACCGTGTTAGCCAGGATGGTCTCGATCTCCTGACCTCGTGATCTGCCCGTCTCGGCCTGATAAAGAATTTTAATAGCGTTATAGGTTTTCCAAATGATTTTATTTTTAATGAAAATAGTAGGTAATAAGAAAATAAATTAAGGCCACCTTTTAAAGATGGTTTATAAATACATTTTAGAAAAGTATTTAAGAAATGGCTTTCATAAACAGATCTTTATGACACACCCACAGAGCCAGGCACATAGCCCAAGTGAACCATTTGAGGAGGAAGGAAAGCAGCAGAAAGAAGTCTAAGTTTCTGGCATGGTTATCCCTAAGTTCTAGCTAATACCTGTTTGCAAAATCCTGACTGAGGTTAGTACTTGTTTTACTTCAGGAACCTGGTACTCAAAACAATTAAGCCACTGTTTTTTGTATGTAAGAACATGAGGTCCTTTCTAACTGGGACTAGAATCATTTCCTGGCCAAAATGAAGCTGGCTATTCTAAACAATTCAGAAGTAGTGATGGCAGATCTCAAAAATACATACCAGAAATAACCGCACCATTAGTTGTATGTGAAAGGATACCCAAAATAATTTAACCCTTTATTTTCTTTGTTTATTTTTAAGAGCAAGGAAAAGACTACACCTACTTTGTGGCTTGGCTGTGTTTTAAGAAACAAAAAGACTTCCGATTCCATCTTTCTATTCCTGTTCCCCCATCTAGCCCATCTGGCACTGCTTACTGCCTTCTTTGAGAAAAATGTAATGGTTTCTGAAATACTGCAGTACTGACTTTCTTTGTTGTTCTGAATTAATTTTGACTGATATGATGAAGTGGCTGTATCGTGATTCATAGGTATTTCACAAAAGGCAATACAGGCTCTTGAGTAAAAAACACCTGGGCCAGTTCTTAGCTTTATACCTCTCTGTGCCTCAGTATCCTCTTCTGGAAAATGGGAAGGATTAGAATACTTCTTTCATAGGGTTAAATAAGTTAATACATTCTAAGGGCTTTGAACAATATTTAAGCCACAGAAAGTTCTCAGTAGTTTAAAATTGACATCATTATTAGTATTTGTATTTCTTGTGTATTGTGACATTTGATGTTTAAAATTATTTAGATCTTTTCCCTTTTTCTCTTCTTTCCTTGGGCTGATTTATTTTCATAGAATCTTAGAGCTGAAAGAACCTCAGACAGACAATCTCAAGCATCCTCGTTTTTTCAGATCAGGATGTTCAGCTAGGATATTACCCCATGCTATACAGTCTTCAGCAGCCAACCTGCAGTGTTCAGATCTCTGTCCACCCCTCCTACCTCACAGGATCATCCCGCATCATTTCCCCCATTTACCGCAACACTTCCTGCTAAAATCTCCCCCCGTGTGTTTCCCATGGGAACCAGGGAAAACACTACATCTGGAGGCAAAAAGCACCGTTAACTGTCTATTTCACCCACTCGCCTCCCCACCAGGGAAAAAAAGGACTGTAGAGGAAGTTAATAGGGCAAATGGCTCAGCTTCAGATGACTCAGCAAGGAGATTGATGCCTGGCTTTGGTTAAATATTTGAAATAGTACTAATCCATTGCCTATTTAAATTTAAAGTACAAACTTTGCATAGCTACAAACATTGATTCTCTAAGATGTTAGATCCTAGACTATCTGGATTGTGCTGTTCTGTTTTTGTACATAATCTGAAAATGTAAATCTTACCATTTTAGAAAAGAATTTCCCTAGGATTTTAAGTTCTTAAGAGTCAGACTTGTCTGTAAACATCAGTGTGCTTAGGATTCACCTGGTATCATTCAGTTAGTTTCTTTTCTGTTTTCCAAACTTAGACCAAAGTAGAACAAAGTTAAAGTTTCTAGAAAAAAATCAAGCACATGTTTACAGTTTTATAATAGCTGTTTTCAAGTTTAGGTTTTAGCATTTCGGACTCCAGCCAGCTTGCTAAATTACTGCCTCCGGACCATTTTCACCTTAGGGATTCTTCAAGTGTGGGGTTGCTGTAACATTTTCTAACAGCATCTGCTTGCTCACTGTTCTCTCTCCCTCTCTCTTTCTTTCTACTTTGAATGAATAACCTTTGTATGTTGTCAATCTATGTTCAGCTTACCAATTATAATCCTTTTCTTCCCATTAACCAGTACATTTTATAACTTTCAATATATTTCAGACATGAAGACAGTTTGTTCATCATAATTAACAAGTACTGGCAGTGATCAATTACAGACAGCCAAAATCAGTGTAAACAATATGACATTGCATTTAATTAGCATAGTGCTTGCTTACTATTGAATATTAGATTCAAATGCTTTTTTTCTTCATAGAGAACTTATGTAGAAAGAATTTGTTCTCCAAATGAAGGTCACTTTCTGCTCATACAAATATACTGGCATTTTGGCTATATTGCAGTTTACCCTCCAGCCACAAGCATAATACCATTTGCAGCCTGTTCTCTCAAAATTTCTATCTCATAGAGAATAAAGACACACTTTGTTCCAGTGGCTGTGGTGGAGGTAGAGAAATACTGTGAAGGCAAGCAGAAGCAGAGGGGAGGGGTCGCATGTAAAAACTTACATGATCTATAGTGAAAACTCTCTCATGGTCCCAAAACACAGTGCACACAGAACAGAACCAAGCACGTTCAGTTTTTGAACTATTTGCCAATAGAAAGTCTGTTGTAGATTTCACTAAAATGTAGTCAGCTTTCCAGACAAGATTTATTTATATCAAAAATAATATTTAAAAGCAGATTTACAACTTATAATTCAAACTAAATAATACTGAAATACCTATTCTTAGATCTCTAAGCCTTAAGACATGTTTTATTTACCATACCTTTCGTCCGTAGCCTTCACTGTCTTAACTGCTTCGGTCAGTTGTCTTCAAATTAACCTCAGCTAGTTATGTTGAAGAAAAACCATATACGTGAGGCTTATTTCAGAAATTCTGGATATGTTTATAAAGCTCCAATAAGTTAACTTGAAAAAAGCAAATAAAGGACAACATAGAAATCTGAGAAGTAAAAACTGCTGATGGTGTTAGAAGATAAATACCAGGTTCTCCATCTCATTTTTTGAGATGTGGGAGAATTAAGAAAGGAGAGGCGGGGAAGGGAGGGAATTGTTGTTACAGCAGGATTTGTTGAAACCTGAAAGCTAAAAATGCTTTTGTGTCACTGTACAGAGGAGGAATTATTTGGGTACTCACAAAAAGGCCTTCTTTTCTTTTAATACTATGTTTTAGTCACATAGTTATAATTTATTTTTGAAATTTTCTCTATGTTGAAAGATATAATGTATTACTTTATGTCCTCCGTTCAAGAATGTGGTCTGAAATATTTTTAACTGTGTCATGCTTTACAAATGAGAGTTGAGACTCCCTTTTTTCCCTGGTATTCTTGACTTGTCTGGAACCTGAATTCACAAAATTGTTAACTTTCAGAAATAATCATTCAGAAGAAAGTTTTTTAAAATATGTATTTTTTTTCAATAAAAGAAAACCCAGCAACAACTTTTGACTAGAATCTGATCACTGACCCTACCGGTATTTGTGTGTGTGTGGTGCCCTGAGTTTTCTTGTTATTCCTTCCACTTAGAAAGATCTGTGGAGTATAACTATAGAGATTCAGGAAATTTTATGAATAAATTACCCAAAGTGATGTGAGGAGACACAGCAGATAAGACTGTGATCAGATACTGAGGTTGTAGCCCATGAATAATGGTACACATGGATTTCACTGCCATCCTTTTGGGTTCTCATTTTTTTCTTCCTCAGTAAGTTTTATTCTACAAGCTATAAATTCATAGCCATTATACAGAAAGAAGATAATTTGATTATTGGATTTTTAAATTTAACAACTGTTAACCATGTTAGACTTTAATCATTTGTTTAAAAGTAGTAAATAAACAAACACGTGTTTCAGTTATCTGGATTTTTTGTTTTTGTTTGTTTTAACCCTAAATTTGACATTTAGCAAGATACTGTTTTCCTCTTTTCTAAATCTAACATCTGTGGGTTTGCTTTTTAGCCATAGTGTTGATTACATGTTAAGTCTTACCTCTCTAAGTCGTTATAAGCTTTATGTGTACTGGCTTTGTTCTTTTATTTTATTTCATGGGAAATACAAACAATTCAGTGCATAAATAAATACTGGAAGAAGTTGAGTTGAATTGCAGACACTAGTAGTCACAGCAGTGTCATTAGTGCTGCATCAGAAGAAACCTCACCAGGGCCCTCCAGCATCCTGGCTTGTTTTGCTAGTCACTGTGGTTGTTAGTGCAGACATAAGCTTTGTGAGGCTGACTGACAGCAGGTGGAGGGACCCAGCTGCTCCCCACTCTAACCTCTAGCATAAGGAAGCTCGCTGAAGGGTAAATGGGTTAAACATGATTTAATGTAAATTTCTATTCTCAAAACATTTTGATTTTTTTTTTGCCTTGATGCAAACAATAATCCTATAAAATATTAATTGCCTGCTTTAGAAAGAAAAACTGAAATGGAAGCAACTTTCTTTAGCTATAGACCTTTAATGAAGAAAGAATTTCTTATATAAAAAAGGAGCCAGGAAAGTAGAAGTGTAAACAGAAATGTAGTTTTATCAACATTCCTATCTACTTCTGACGTGGACATTAAAGGAATATTAATCTTTTAAGTCTAGAGACTCTCCTAGATGAGTCTTATGACCCCTCAGCTTAAATCTCTTGCCCGGCCCTCTCCCCTGAACTCCCAAGTTGTGTTTCTGTCTGCTGACTTGGCGTCACTGATGGATAACTCCGACCTGTCGTGGCACAAGACTGAACTCCTGACCATCCCCAAACTGTTCTCCCCACGGTTTTCCCGTGTTCATTAATGGCAAATCCTTCTTTCCATTTGGCCAGCCTGAGATCTTAAAAGTCATCCCTGATTCCATACCCAACATCCCTTCAGTCAACAAGTTGTTTTGTTTCTGAATTCAGACTAGAACAAGAACCTTCCACCTCTGAGCCCCTCTTCTGCTTCCACTGTAGCACAAGACCTCTGAGGTAGAAGGTCAGCCCTACAGGGCGGGGACCTCTCTCTGTTTTGTTCATCGCTGATTCCCCTGTGCCGGGAGCAGTGCCTGGTACATAGTAGGGATACAATAAATATTTGCTCAATGAATGAATTCAGAAACTGACTTTAAGTATATAATGTTAAACTATAAATTGCACTTGAATGTTTAAAAATATTTTATTTCTAAACAGGACTAGAATTTTAAGTAATTTTGGAACTCTAGTTTGTCATCTTGCTAATAATAATATCTACCATTTATAACCTGCTTTCCATATGCCAGGTACTGCTTAATGTGCTGTAATACTTAATTATCAAAACAAACCTATGAGATAAGAGGAATTTTATAAACTGGCCGGGCGCGGTGGCTCATGCCTGTAATCCCAACACTTTGGGAGGCTGAGGCAGGCAGATCACCTGAGGTCAGGAATTCAAGAACAGCCTGGCCAACATGGTGAAACCTTGTCTCTGCTAAAAATACAAAAATTAGCCAGGCATGGTGGCACACGCCAGTAGCCCCAGCTATTCGGGAGGCTGAAGCAAGAGAATTGCTTGAACCCAGCAGATGGAAAGATGGAAGTTGCAGTGAGCCAAGTCATGTCATAGCACTCCAACCTGGGTGATAGAGCGAGACTCTGTCTCAAGAAAAAAAAAAAAAAAAAAAAAAGGAAAAGAAAATTAAGCTGCAGAGAAGTAACTTTTGACTAAGGCTGTAAAATGAGTAAATTGCAGGAATGGGGTTGAGGCCCAAAACAGCGATTTCTGAACCCCTGACATACTACATAGCACTTCCCCACCTCTAATTAGAAAAGAATGTATTTGCAAGTCCTACCTCTCTATGATAGTTTATAAGCTGTGGAAACAAATTAACCCAGAAATCTCTGTAGCTTTACATATCAGCATTTACTTCTCAGTTCCCTGCCAAGTCTGCTGTGGGTTGAGTGATTGCAGTCCATCTTTCTTCTTTAGAATGTTTTCATTTATCTTCAAGCAGAAATTCCTTTAGCTTCTCTTAGTGTGTGGTGTTGCTTAGTGATGTTAATCTGGATGTTCAGGCAGGCTTTTATTGTCTTTCTGAAAGAATCAGTAATTTAACCGAGTATTTTGGAAATAACAATACCACATCTTCCTGTAGAGCTTAACAGTTTATAAAGCATTGCACTCCATCATCTCATCACTGGATCCCAGTAACAGGCTTGTGAGAGAGACCTCTACCCTAATCAAAGAAGCCTGGGGATCGGGGTTGAGGGGAAACACTTTGGTGGCTGACATTTTCTTCAAGAAAGAGTTTGAAGGCCACCAGTAGAGGCAGTGTGAACCATCAGAGTGTTTTTTCATGGTGGAATTTGTGGTTTACAGAGCACTTGGCTATGGTGTGGAGGATTTAAAGAGATCAAAATTGGAGACAGTTGGACTCTGGGAGGCTGTGGTAATGGGAGTGATTAAATAGAACTAACTAGATGAGTAGAGAGATTGCATAGGAAATGAATTCAAGATAAAGGGTGTTCATAAATTCTGCAAATATAATTAAATATATATATAATGTAGTCAAGGGCATCTTCAGTCTGTAAAAAGAACCCAAAATTTCCTGTCTACATTTTGAAAACAAATTTATAGAAGGGGCGTTAGGCTTGTATTGGTTACAGATGTTTCAGTGGACAAATTACAGAAAAATCTAACAGTAGACTAAACTATAAGGACTCATTGTTTGGAAGTCAATACTGTTCAAGGTTAGTTCTGCAGTTTAAAACTCTTCTTAAGGATTCCAGCTCATTCTGTTTTTCTGTTCCTTCAAACTGAACTTTTCTTGACTGTGTGAAAGTTGATGATACAGATTAGGTCATTCTTGTCTTACCCAACTAAATCAGAGTCAAGGGGCCAGGAGAAAAAAGCACTCAGGGCACATAGCACCATAGCACCTGCTCCAAAATTTATACTTTCTATCAGCCCAGCTGCTGAAACAGCCTGCTGTAACACCAAGACCAGTTTTACCGTAGCTGCTGGGACCACCTACTGTGACTCTAAGACTGGTTTTACCTGCTGTCGTCACTCACCAATCAGAGCTTGCCCATACCCAAAAGCTTCTCTAGAGCCAATGAGCTTTCTTTCAAAACAACACATAACACCCTTCTCTAATAAAAATCCCAGCCTTCCCTTTGTTCTTTGGACACTCCAAAGACCACCTGGTCTGTGTGTAGGCCCTGAATTACAATTCTTGCTTCCCAAATAAAACATTGAATTTGGAGATTTGTCTCTGTATTTTTACTTCAACAGCTATGAGATGGCTGCCTCAGCTGACCCTTTCATCAAGAAGCACCGTATTCTACGGCCAGGCGTGGTGGCTCACGCTCATAATCCCAACACTGGGAGGCCAAGGCAGGTGGATCACTTGAGGCCAGAAGTTTGAGACCAGCCTGGCCAACATGGTGAATCCCATCTCTACTAAAAATACAAAACTTGGCCGGGCGTAGTGCCACCCGCCTGTAGTCCCGGCTACTCGGGAGGAGGTGGAGGTTGCAGTGAGCCAAGATCACGCCACTGTGCTCCAGCCTGGACAATAGAGTGAGACTCCATCTCAAAAAAAAAAAAAAAAGAAAAGAAAAAAAGGCAGCAAAGTATTCTAGAGTTCTCTTCCCCTCTCCCACCCCCACCCCAGACTTTGCTTTAATGTCTGTTTCCAGAACTGGCTCATTTGGTCATTCTTAACTGTGAGCGAGACTGGGGAAGTTTGTGTCTGGCTTTTCATCCTCCCTGGTGAGCTGTACCCAGCAGGGACTCAGGCTGGCTTTGGCGGTATCACAGGGCTCTAGCTGCACTTCTAGCCTCCAGGATTTGAGTTGACTGTGTGATACTTTCCCAAGCAACTGGGATTGTTCCCCAAACCTGTGATTCTCACTTCTGCCCACACAAGGGCTTTGGAAAAGCCCCAAGAGGCTCAGGCCGAACCCAGTGGCTCTTATTTTTCTGGGATGGAGCCCCATCCTTGTGTTTTTCAAATGCTGTCAACTTAATTCTAATGAGAAATTGGGGTTCTGAATTTAAAAAACAACGTTGTGATGGTTAATACTGAGTGTCAGCTTGATTGGATTGAAGGATACAAAGTATTGATCTTAGGTGTGTCTGTGAGGATGCTGCCAAAGGAGATCCACATTTGAGTCAGTGGGCTGGGGAAGGCAGACCCACCCTCAGTCTGGGTGGGCACCATCTAATCAGCTGCCAGTTCGGCTAGAATATAAGCGGGCAGAAGAATGTGAAAAGAAACTCTGGCTTAGTCTCCCAGCCCACGTCTTTCTCCTGTACTGGACGCTTCCTGCCCTCAAACATCGGACTCCAAGTTCTTCAGTTTTGGAACTCGGACTGGTTCTCCTTGCTTCTCAGCCTATAGATGGCCTATTGTGGGACCTTGTGATCGAGTGAGTTAATACTTAATAAAGTCTTCTTTATATGTAATTCCATTAGTTCCATCCCTCTAGAGAACCCTGACTAGTACAAATGTTTTTTCTTGTTTGCTTTCCATTCAACCTTGAAAATAATGACAGTTCAGAGTAAGATAAAATAGTTACCTGTTCCAGCCCCACAGATTTAAAGTGATTTGACCTAATCCTAAAATAATGTTTTTCTCCTGGCCCAGCCTTAGGAAATTAACAGTATCAGCTATGAATATACGAATGTACTGACCAAGCATCTTCAGTGTGATGTCTAGTCCGTTTGACAATTATGGTTTATTATGAATTACTAGATTTGTATGCATGTTTTGTCTTTTAATAATATTAATAGCTTTACCAAGTACCATCTGAGTTGTTTAGATTGCAAGCCTCTCTGAGGTCCTGGCTTCGCTCTGAGGGACTGGAGTTGCTCAGGACCTGCAGCGCTAGGGTCCAGACCCTGGCAGTTGCCAATGGGCTGCCACACCCATGGCCGGGCTGGGCAGCCTCGAAGCTGCCTCAGGCAACTCCTGCCACATCCACAAACCAAGTGGGAGCACAGCCCGGGACAGAAACACAGGGCACCTCCAGGTGCTGCTGCTTCACAGACACCAAGGTCATGGCTTGTGGAAAAGGCCTGGTTTTAGGAAGGTCTTTTCCCTCTGATCATCTGGGAACTCCAGATTAAATATAACAGAAAATCTTTATACAACAATTGTCAGTTCTTGTTCCATTTTGCGCTTTCTTGAGGATACATGTGCATCTCCCTGAAATTGTTTAATCTGTTAGAACCAAGAGACACTGACTCATCTTGTTGTTGTTATTACTAATAGGTATAATTTACATACATACATATGTCCATTTACATAATTTACACAGTTAAAAAAACTCTTCATCCCCCTCACCACATTTCTTAGTCTTATTTCTCATTGTGATCTGCGTTCCCTGTCACTCTCTTGGCCTCAATTCTTCCTACCACATCTGCTCTGAGAGGAAACAGTGTGTGACTGTTTAAAATCTGTTCTTTTTTTATGATCTCAAGAAGAAAGAGAAAAAAACAAAGATCTGTAGGAAGAAAAAAGGGTGAGGACAGAACTTCTGCAGAAATAAATATTGTTACAATAACGCAAATTGTAAACTTTAGGATAGGTACTGACTGTGTAGTTATCTTTATTGAACCAGTTGGTTTGAAATACTTAGAATGCTGTCAGCTTTAAGGTTTTACAGTGGAAATTCTTTCCTTAAATTGGCTTTGGGACATGGATCGCAGGTAGAGTCAACCAATTCTAGGAAATTTGATCTACATTCACATTTGTCAGTATTTTCTTTTTCTATGACATGCATAATTATCATATAATAGGCATCAGTGACTTGCTGCCTCTACCTGGGATTCTCCTTACCTGGGAAGCTTGTAACCTTGAGACCTGTGATGTCCTAAAATGAACTGTCATTAGCTTGGGGGAGGTACTTGAAGAGCAAGCAGACCCTGGAGGTGGGGAAACCAAGCATCCAGAGGCACTCATCTTGCTCTGTTTTACCCAACACTGACGTGACTCTCCCAAGCCCCTGTCCTCCTGTGTTCCATCTTGTGGTGCCTATAGCCTGCAAGATGCCAAACACTTCCTGTTCCCAACTACCCAGGTCTGCCCGTGATCATCCCACTTTGGACTTTCAATCCTTCTTATATGTTGTTCTTTAAAGTCTTATTGATTATTCCCTGTGGTCTTTTTTTCTTTTTTTTCACTAGCCCTTCTGTTGTCTTAAGTTATGGCTGTGTCTTGGCTAATTACAGAATAACTTCCTCATCATTTTTCCTCTCCACTGTCTTGTCCTCTAATGGTCTTGAACACCATGAGAGTGCTGAATGAAGACCCTTTCGTGGACAGTGGCCAGTATTGTTTCTGCATCTGTGCATGTGGTCGTGACTTAGCTTTTGGGCATATGATAATCATCAGGAACTGAGTTGTACATTCTTCAGTGTCATCTGTATATCATGTTGATTACAGTTCTCAGTTGTAATATCTAATATCTAAGATTTAAGGTTTAATATCTCCTTAGCCCAGGTCCCTTGTGAGTTCCAAGTGCTGCTCTGAGCTGATAACCCGTCATGTCCTAGACACCCTGGAAACTAGGACATCTGCTTTGGGCCTGTTATGGCTAAAGCTGCTAACACTGAGAAACAGTCTTAGCTTGCTATGGTGTTGACGTATAGGGTTAGAAAGGCAAATATTTAAATTCATTTTAAATCCTTTCATTTGAAATGTTAGTAGGTCATTTTGGTATACTGATAGACTGAGTTTGGAAAAGGGCTGGCAGCATTGAACTAGAATATTTTAAGTACTTCTAATGCCTTTGTACTGATTTCTTTTTTGTAATCAAACCCATTAACAGACTTAAAACTCAAGGAAGAAAAAATAATAGTTGTAATTTTAAATAAGCATTCAGTTACAAGTAAAAAGCATTTTTGTATTCGTTACCATAGTTACCAAGCAGTTTTCCTATAGTTCTAGAAAAAATGGGCTCCATCATTGAGAGTAATTCTGAAAGGTGCCTTTGGGGGAAAGGGAGAGGAAGGGGTGGTACGGGAGAGGTCCTCGCCATCCCAGAAGCAGGAGACATAACTGGAAGAGCTTTGTTGACACTGAGTTCTACAGACTCTCCCACTAAATAGTAACTGCATTTCTGAGGGGAGTGCTGTTGTAGCTGGGACGTGATGTAAGCCAACTTAGCAGGGTATTGGAATTGTATTCAAACTTTAGAAGTCGACTGCTGTAGTTTACATGGGGTACTGCTCTATTTGTTCAGGATTTTAAAACCAAGTGAAAGTTAGACATTTCCTGTATTTACAAATACCAACTATATCTCAAAGGAATGAAATCAGGCAAATAAAGATGAGGCCAAAATTAAAAATATAAGGAAGCTGGAAGTGGCAGTTTCTGTACTGGAAGGAGAGTTCATCTATCTGTATTTGTGTTTTTGGTCTTAATAATTTTTAAGCCTTATGTAGAGTTTTGATAATACTTTATGGCTTTAGGCTTAGGCAGGGATTAGATTTTATTCAGATTTTGCTAAGAGTGTTTTTTCTGGAGACTAGCAGGCTGCTAGTAAGAATTGCTATAATTGGCTCTGTGTCACTGGGAGAACTGGAGTTGAAGGGTTACAGGAGATGAGTCCTGGATAATGGGAGGCAGGGATGAGGGCACCAGGGAGCTCAGGGGATGAAAGGGGAATGGAGAGTCCAGTGAGAGAAGTCTGGTGAGGTGTAGAGAGTGGTCAGACACATGCCTGACAGTTGGGGCCACTTCTCTGTACAAATCAGGAGGAGGTAAGGTAGGCAGGATAGTGCAGAGTTTGTGGGAAGGAACCTGACATCTGAAGTCAATGGAGTGTGTCTTGGGCTGCTGCCTGCACTCCGCCATTCATAGATCAGGTCTTCTTTTTCCTTCCCCAGAACTGCCCTGAGCTGAAACCACCTTTCTTCTCTCCCTATAGCAGTACCCCCACCCCACCTAAACCCTGCGTCCACTCCACAGCCCCTCATCTTCTTCAGTCCCTTTTTCCCTGATGACCACAGACCTCTCCAAGCTGGACAGACACTGTTCCATGGTGTGTTTTGTTAAAGTCTAAGGGAAGTCCTATAGGAAGAGGTAGTTGTTACTAAACTTGAGGAAACAGATGAAACAACATATAGCACACAATTCAACGCACTTACTAAAATGTATTAAGAGCATTTGGCATCTTAGTGAAGTCACTGCTCATAACTACTGTTCCACCATAGAATCTTCACGAGAACAGCCTGGTGGACTTCACCAGAAGGCTGATGGACGTTGTGGGTGGGCATTTGGGGTGTGGAAAGGCCGCTTGGCACGTTCTCAGCCTGCGTCAGCCCACACCGCCCCTTACCACCAAAGCCTTCTATTTCCCATTCCATCCAGTAGGAGCAGCTGTAGCTGACCTGAAACCTTCAGGGACAGGGTCATTGATTGTTTAAATAGGTAGGTGCAGGGTCTCGGGGGTCCGGGGCCTAGATAACATAGCTCAGGCACCACAGGCTCCCCCCACAGCACATCAGGATGCATGAGGCTCAGCACAGCTTATTTTCACTTTCTTGTCCATAAAGTCTCACATCATATTCAGTTGTTTTCCTTCTACCCTAAAATAAACACAACCAGAAAAGCCACTCTCTGATCTTCATCTTTTTAAGGAATTATGTGGCCACAAGGATCTTTAGAAGCAAGTCTTAAGAGAAAATGACAACCTCTATGGGATTTCCACAATAGAGTTCCTTTTGAAAAGCAGTGGTGCAGCCCACACATCCTAAATTGCCCTATTCTCTTTGCCTTTCTTTGAGTCTGTATGAGATTCTCATTAACAACTTTAACAATTCCTGGACACTGAGGCTTTTGTCAATTATGACGAGACTTCCCATTTCCTAGACCGTGGTCTCCGTCAGCATTTTTGTGTGTGTAGTTACTGTTTTGACTCCATTTCCGTCTTTAAATGTTTTTCCTTTGATATTTGAATGTGTCCTTGTGAATTACCATGAGTCCATTTTTGGAACAAATCAGGGTGTAAATCTCTTATGCCTGAGAAGTTTTATCTTCTGACAATTAAAGAATCTCCACAGCTGGCAGTAGCTTATACACTATCAAACCGTGACATTTTTTGATGGTTTCCATTTTTTCAGTCCTGCCTGTGCCTTTCGGGGCATTTAAAGTTGCTACTAGAAAGTTCTGTGGCTTTTCAGACTACACTCATGAATTCAGTCCAGTTGATTAATCAGTGTCTACCGAAAATAAGTGGTGTCTCTGTCTCAGAAGTTTAGCACTGAGTGGTCCCTGGGGGCCTGTCTGCCATCTCTCTGTCTTGAAGCTGCTGCTGCAGCTTATTTTTTTACTCATTCAAAAACTAAAATATTCTTAATGCCACCTGTTATCTGCTGACTGACTTTAATGATTTGGATTGATTTTTCAAGCCATTGTGAAACTGCGTTTTAAAATTAAGTGACCATCAAGCACAGGTCTGGTGGATGTCGTTGGAGAACAGGTGCAGCCAGCTGATTTCTCCATGTCATTTGCAAATCCAGAATGTACCATCTTCCATGCCTAGAGATGACACTGAAGTACATGGAAGAGTCGGTTTATGAAAACAGGCTGTCGACAGCCCATCCTCCTGTTTTACAAGGATGAGTTGATTGATCACTCTAGGCCACATATCATGCCACAGAATGATAATATGTTTGCTTACAATGAAGGTGGACGTGGGCGTGGTGCACTTCACTCCCTTGATACAGCCCAGGATAGAGCAGCCGTTCAAGCTGGTGGAAAAAGTGGTTCAGAATGTATTTCAGTTCCGAAGGAAATACTGCCATCGAGGGCTCGGGTAAGAATGCCTTTTCTTCTCTTCAGTCGCAGTCTTCTTCATAAAATCCTCAGGCACTTTTTAAGAGTAAGAAGCTTGTTTGCTGTGTTGTTAAAGCTCTGAGTATTACACTGAGTTCAGTCCTGTGACGGACAAGACTTCAGTGTCACTGAGGAGAGAGCAAAGACTTGCTAGACCTCAGGTGGCTGTCACAGGGTGGCTTTACCATACACACAGCCTGGAATTGGTGACTGCACAGCTCACAGTGGCTGTGTACTGGGGAGCTCGTGGTTCCCCAGTGAGGACTCGAGACAGATAATAATGGGTTTTTTAAGTGCTTGCTTTCTTCCGAGTTGCCCTGTCTCTTCTTTAAGGACATACTTGAGAACTAGGAAGCAAATGTGATTTCTGAGCAGCCAAAATCATCGCGAAGTCCTCACAAAAGCACGTTTCCATCTCACAGAAAGCTGCTGCTCCCAAGAGGCTCACAGGAACCACTGGGAAAACCCAACAGGGTGCGGTGGTCTAGAGGCCGCCCACCTTGATGGGCTCTGAAGGACCACAGCTATGTTGCAGATCCAGAAAGAGCCAAGAAGCTGTTTAATCAGGCCCAGTGATAGTCTGCTTAAGAAGGCAGGAAAGTGTGTGTTTGTCAAAGATTTCCGTCTATGATCATCTATCCATATTCAGCTGTTGAAAGGGGCTCAGCCGGAGAGGCACATATTTCTCAGTTTCTAAAACCTCCTCACATGGCTTCATTGTAATTCTCTCCTTCGCAGGGTCTGAAGTGTCCCTTCAGCACATGAAATGACAGCAGATTATTTTAGGGGCCGGCTGGGTATCAGCTCCTAAGAGCGCTGCAGTCCACAAAGCCCATTGCTGAGGATGCCAGATGGCAGAAGTTAGAGCCTCAGCCTACCACTTGTGGCCTCTAATTAAGCCAGGATTCCCACCTTACCAGATAGTTCCTGCTTCTCTAGCAGAGACTTAAGGTGCAGAGCTGGTGACAGAGATACCATTGGCCAGCCATTTTGGTGCTAATTAGAACAAAGACACCCCTGTGGCTGCAGCCCTCAGCTAAGGTGCGCTGCTGGTGAGTGAAACAGAAGCTGGATTTCGGCTCACACTTACCCCTCATGCAGAGCAGGACCCACACGGCTGTACCTGATAGCCCTGATTCATGGGGAGGGGAACACAAAACTATGTCCTTTTATGTGCTTTTGGAAATCCTGAAATTGGTCTGAGCCTAGAGCTGACACTAGCGTTTCCAAGGCAACTCCCTAGCTAAGTGAAGGGCCCTATTCATTTCAGATACACCATCCTCAGGACAGACATGGACCAGAAACTGTGCCATCTGGGGTAACAGGGCAAAGTTCTTTGACCTGTTGGTGTTCTTCAGATGTTAGAAACCGTCATCAGGTCCACTTTGCCATGAAACTAAACTCAAAGATCTGTCACCTCACCCTGAAACTGTGGGGACATGCAATTCCTTGTTGAAAGGACCATCAGCCTATAAGCAACATGCAATCTCCCCGACCATGACACCTTCCAAGCCCTTTGGGATGAGCTCTGTAAGAACCCTGAGACTTGAAGAAAAATGCAATCCAGACCTAACTCCACAGCATTTCAAGCAGTTCTGCTATTTATTTTAAAACAATGGTTCGATTCAGATAGGTGAAATTTAAAATATATCCTCTACTTCAAATCAGTTTTAAAGATGCCTGAAAAATAACAAGAGGGATAATTATTTATATTTTCCTATCAGCTATTTTCAAACTTTTAGCAAAAAAAGTAACTCTTTTAGCATGAAGAGTTCTAAAGGCTGATAAATTCAAATTCTAGAGAATCAAAACTGGGGATTTGTCACACAAGAAATAATACAACTTTCACATCGAAACGTGAGGCAAATCAAGCTTATATTTCTACAAGAACGCAACTGAGCAGATGTTAAACTTACCTTAAAAAGTACATATACTGATTGAGCTTTGGAGAATGCTTTCCCACTGTGGGCTTGCCTCGCGCATCAGGTTAGAGCTGCCTCAGTGGTGGGCCGTGCCTCTTACCTGGCGCTATACACTCCAAGAGGCTCCTGCCACTCCCTCCAGCTGTCAGTAGTCAGCAACTGTGGTGTTTTCAAATGAGGGTTGAAAAGTGTCATGATTTGTGGAATTTAAGTAAAATTCTGATATTTCTCTCTTCCCTTCAGAATGTTATTCCCTGAAGCACAGCGCTTGGAAAACACGGGCAGGCTGTTAGAGTTGGCAGACATAGACCCTACTCTTCGGCCTCGCCAGCTCTCCATCTCACACTTTAAGAGCCTCTGTGATGTATACAGAAAAATGTGTGATGAAGACCCACAACTCTTTGCATATAATTTCAGAGAAGAACTCAGGCAAAGAAAAAGCAAAAAGAAAGAGGATGACGCGAAGAGTTACAGACTCTAGCTGCTGCCTGGGGGCAAGCAGCCTACCAGATGTCGAGTTGCACTACGTGGAGCTTCTTATATGGGTACTCTTTTGTCTTTACAGAATGAGAATAAAAATGCCAATGACCAGAGGTGACTTACTTTCCTTTTACTATAGCTTGGCAGAGAAAATAAATATCAAATAAGATACAGTACAAGCTTTCTTTTAATATATACTGTATAGATAATAACAGGTTTAGTATAAACAGCATCTATTACAATCTTACAAAATGAAGTATCTGCACATTTTGCCCCCAAACCACATTAAAATAACTTAAATATGCTTTAAATAAAGCAAAAACTGACAGCTGAAAGAAAATGCCCAGAAGATTTTAAAAAATGACCCTTTGAAAACTATTAATCACAACTTCCCCAGCCTTACTTTTTCCACATAACTTAAAATAATTAGAAGGCAATTTTAAGGATTCTAAATCATTTGATACCTGCTCAAAGTGGATATAAACTAAGTAATTTACAGATTCTGACCAGTTTCATCTAGGTTTCTGATCCACAATAAATTAAAATAACTTAAATCTTTACAACCATTTTGTGGGAAAATGTATACTGCACAAAACCCAGGAATGAATAGTTTTTTTGCAATTTCCACTTTACCACCAGTTTAACAGTAAAATGAGGAATGTAACCCATATCTGGATTGAATCGTACTATGATTTTCCATGGCTCTCTGTTTCATAAAAACACTCGTCATTGACAACAGATGTTAAACTCTGGACACTGAATTCTCGCTCTAGAACAGAATTTAGATCGATGGTGGCATTTTCAGATTGACTGTCAAGGGACTGGTGACGGAGCTGTGCCTTGAGCAAAGTTCCTCTGTCCCTCTTGGTGCTGCTGGCTTTTCGTTTGATGGGGCAGAAGTGCCCCCGGACCAATTTGGGCTGCTCTCCGCCTTTCTGGCCCTCGCCCGACTCCGAGCCAGGCTGCTGCTCAGCCTCGGGGTGAACGTCTGGGTCCTCAGAAATCCTCAGTCTCTGGAACTGAATTTCGATGTCTTTAGTAGGGCTGCCCCGCTTCAGAGTTTGATGGTGGTCATCATCTTCATCACTCAGGATATCACTCTCTTTGATGAGATTGTCGGCAAGATCTGCCAAGCCAGGGTGTGGGTATTTCCCGGGAGAAGCAGTCTTGGAGTCCTGCCTGCCCTCGGCCGTGGGGCAGCCGCTGCTCTGGGTGCTGCTGCTCAAGCTGCCCTCGTCCGAGTCCAGCAAGGTTCCCTTGCCAGTCTCACTAGTCCACTCGCTGCTGGAAGAATTCTTCAGGACTTTTAAAGACCTGGATGAAGCTGCAGTGAGAAAAACACATTTCACTGTGATACAGAAACAGGTTACACAATGTGTAATGTTTGCCTCAAAGCCTGTGTAAGATTTAACATCTTAATTAAGATTTTATTTTATGATGCCAGGCGTGGTGGCTCAACCCTGTAATCCCAGCACTTTGGGAGGCCGAGGCGGGTGGATCACGAGGTCAGGAGATCGAGACCATCCTGGCTAACACGGTGAAACCCCGTCTCTACTAAAAATACAAAAAATTAGCCGGGGTGGTGGCGGGCGCCTGTAGTCCCAGCTACTCGGAGGCTGAGGCGGGAGAATGGCATGAACCCGGGAGGCGGAGCTTGCAGTGAGCCGAGATCGCGCCACTGCACTCCAGCCTGGGCCACAGAGCGAGACTCCCTCTCAAAAAAAAAAAAAAAAAGATTTTATTTTATGATATGACTTCAGTTAGCAACTATCCTGGTATTTAGGCAAAAACGTAGCTACTGAAAACATGGAAATTTTTGACTTAGGTTTACAGTTGTAAGTTGGGCAATTCAGCATTTTTAGATTATCAGAGCTCAATTATTTAAATAGAACTAGACACTAGAAACCACTATATGGGCTAAGATTTCCTATTTTGCCAATGAGTAAATTGAAAAGTTAACTGCTAATAAATCTAGGCTCCTTTCTTTCACTAAGGTGCTTTGTAATTTGATCATCAAGATCACACCATATTCCTATGCATCTTCTCACCTTGTGGATTTCCCTTGCTGCTCAATTAAAAGTAGAAAATACTCCTCCCCTCCCCCACCCCCTTTTTTTTAAAGACAGTGTCTTGCTCTGCCACCCAGGCTGGAGTGCAGTGGTGTGATTTCCACTCACTGCAACCTCCACCTCCTGGGCTCAAGTGATCCTCCCACCTCAGCCTCCTGAGTAGCTGGGACATAGGTGCGCACGACCATGCCCAGCTAATTTTTATATTTTTTTGTAGAGATGGGGTTTTGTCATGTTGCCCAGGTTGGTCTCAAACTCCTGTTCTTAAGAGCTCAAGGGATCCACCTGCCTTGGCCTCCCAAAGTGCTGGGATTACAGGCATGAGCCACTATGCCCAGCCTAGAAAACACTCTCTCTCTCTCATATGAGAACTGTCTCTGCTGGAATTTCAAACCAACTTTCTGAAATTTGATGTTTTAAGGGTATGTGTGGGTGGGTGGGTGTGTGTGTAGTTCTGTTCTCTTGGATTGAAAGAAGCAAGGGAGTTCTCAGTTTTGGTGTTTCTACAAATAATAACAGCATGTTACTTTGATGGCCAGTTTATTTTTACAATGGAGAAAATAGTAAATATGTGGTAAATCTGAAGAGGTCACATTGATTTGACATGAAAAAGAGAAGTTTTACATTTTCTAAGACTAAAAACAACAAAGACAATAACAAAATAGTTAATGTAGAAATAAGGTTCTGAAAACTGAAGCTGAAATTTTAGAAACAAGCAGAAAGAATAATGTGATTTGAAATGCTTACGTGGTGCCTTATCGATTAAGAACGAGTATAAGAGGCCCCTTAACTTAGACAGCATTACATCCCAATCAACCCACTGTTCAGTTGATAATATTGAAATTGAGAATGCATTTAATATACCTACTAACCACTGCGGCTTAGCCTAGCCTGCCTTCAGTGTGCTCAGAACACTTACAGTAGCCTACGGTTGGACAGAGCACAAGGTCTGTTTTATAATTAAGTGTTATGAAATGTATTGAATGCTGCACTAGAAACAAAAAACAGAATGGTTGTCTGGGTATTTGAAGAACGGTTTCTACTGAATGTGTGTCACTTTCACACTATGGTAAAGTCAAAAAATTATAGGTTGAACCGTCAGAAGGTGGAGACCCTCTGTGTAAGGTTCTTGATCTTCATTCAGCATTGACCTTCAGGATGCCTGGCACTGCTCTGAGCACTGGGAATGCAGCAGTGAGGAAAACAAAGTCCCTGGACCCATGCACATCTTAGTGGAAGAAACAAAATCGTACATTTGGACTATGTCAGCTGGTAGGAAGACAAGGGATTGGGGGTTGGGGGTGGCTGTATTTTCCAGTAGAATGTCTGGGAGCAAGAGGCATGTTTAGGTTTCTTCAAAGGAGATAAAGGTATCTTGATGACTTACAAAGTGAAAACTCACAGCTGTATTACAAGAGCATATATCCTTTTCAGAAGCTCATCATGTTTGCTTCAATAAACACAAGGCTAGCAAAATTCTCACCTAATTTAGCTGAAACAGGAACTCGGTTCTTAAGAGGTACCAGGCGATCCTTACATGTTTTCTCCAGTGGTAATTCACACTTTATGTGACGCCTGAAGTTTTCCCTCAGAATAGAACGAATCACCTTAACAATGTTGGTTTTGCTTTCACTGTCACTGGGTGGGGGGGGGAGAGAAAACAGCAGAAGTGTCCAGAGTGTTCATCGTGCTTCCATTCCACGCCCGCCTGTGTTCCTGCGCCTTGCACCTGCTGGACCAGGCTGCCAGCCAGCCACCCAACAGCAGTGCCATGTGGCCTCCCATACAAAAGGAGGTGAGAATTGATCACTCTTAAGACTTTGATATTTATTTAATCAACATATTCTCCTACTAGCGGCCTCAGTTGCCTTTTTCGGAGGGTGGGGAGTGTGACCCTGATGTCATCAAAATTCAGGAAGGCACTAAATATAAACTCCCTTCCTTAAGAGACATAATTCTATGTTATTTATGTTGGTTTTAATCTTTGGAAGTCAGTCATACCTGCAACACAACTGAAAGATGGTTTCTGGCCGTCCTTCTATTTCTGACTTCGTATGGATCAGTTCCCATATGGAATTATTTTCTGTCCCTGTGTAAAAGGAAATGGAAACAAGAGTCTACAACTTTGCCCAAAATGCTGTGGTTAAGAACACTTGTAAAGTTTAAATCTCATGAGTTAAGAAAGTCTAATATTCCCAGTCCTGGCTCATTTTCTTCTGTGGCTTGTTCTATGTATGATTTTCACAGTTACAAGAACTGAAATGCCTTTTGGTTACTCTTTACATTTCCTGCTGCAGATTTTCCTCCATCTGAACTGCCTTCGCCCTCTCTCTGGAGCCCCTGTCTGGGGAAGAGATTCGGTGGATCCTATTCTTCAACCCTCCTTTGCAGTTTTGCCCTTTCCTTGGATGGAACAGGAACTGGGATACTTGAGGTAAAAGAGGCCAACCCCAAATGCAGTCATGTTCTAGAAAACATAAGCACTTCTGACAAAAGTTAAACAGAAGCCCAGCAGGTCACTGCATGACTCAGCCTGCTGGCCTCTTCTGTCACCAGAGACCTGTCACCAAAACAAGGTTACTCTGGAAGAATCTCTGAACATTTTCCAGAGTTAAAGATTTTTTTCTTTTTATATCACCTAAAGTACTACCTAACCTTAAGGAATTTTCTGCTATATTCTAAATTTGTAAAAACATAAATTTGTGGATCTCTTTGTTTTTCTAATACACTTTAGGGTATCAAGGCAGAAAGGAAAATGTTGAAAACTATTGGTAGAGACAATAAGGAAACGATGAAAGGCATTTGGCAAAGAAAAAGCTATCCACCAGCATTTACTTTCTCCCAGAAGTCTGCTAAGGAACAGCAAAACAACCTCTCTTTGTCCTCATTTTCCTTGTCTATAAAATAAAAGGCACCAAAAATTATCCCCAAGGTCCTTTCTTACTTTTCATTCCACAGTTAAGTCTACTGAAACGCTTTTTCTGGCATCGTACTGCATGAAACAGTTACCTGCTGGATTCCCCAGTCTGACTTGAAGCGCGGAGATGGGGATCAACCAGCGGAATTTAAATGGGTCCAAGTCAGCAGAGTTGTGTGCAGGCCGGGAATTCGAGGGCTGTAACATGAAGGCCCACCAAGAAAAGTGTTAGGGAAGCTCTCTCACTGGGGGAGGATGTGTGCACGGTGAATAGGAGTTTATGTTCTCCCCGTGGGCGAGTCTCCGAGCAGCCATGTGGGTGTTCAGGGCACAGAAGTCAATCAGCTACGCACCCAATTCTCAAAGACCTCACATGCTGGGGAAGGTGCGGAGGCAGAGTTGTGGTTCAGAATCAGTTACAGGTCTCAAAGCGAGAACAGCAGCCAAGGCTTCCACGCCCTCACGCTATCTCTGAATGGTAAACCGATGGCATATAGTATCCACAGCTAAGCTTTGTTTTTGTTTTTCTGAGTCAAGGTAAAAGGCATTTGAAAATAAACCAAAGTTTCACAAACTGTGTGTGGAACAACCATGGGCCATTTTCAGGGATATAAAAGTTGATGTTCTATGCAGGCCCCCATATGAGTATTGATCTACTTCATTTACTTATTTATTTATTGACAGGGTCTCACTCTGTCGCACAAGCTGAAATGCAGTGGCATGATCAAGGCTCACTGCAGCTTCCACCTCCTGGGCTCAATTGATCCTCCTGCCTCAGCCTCCCAAGTCGCTGGGACTACAGGCACGTGCTACCACACCCAGCTACTTCTTGTATTTTTGGTAGAGGCAGGGTTTCACCTTGTTGGCCAGGCTGGTCTCAAATTCCTGGGCTCAAGCCTCAGCCTCCCAAAGTGCTGGGATTACAGGCATGAGCTACCATGCCCAGCTGTACATCTTCTTTTAAAACAGACATCTTTCACAGGGAGACTCAGAAACGCTCTCAGTATGTGATGGGGTTCGTTACCCTCAGAGTAAGGATCAGTCAGCACAGCCTTGGCGCTCAGTGGGCTTTTCAGTTCAACGTTAATAGGAGGATACAGCCATGAAAAGGTAGCTTAAATTAAAACGAAGTTTTGCCTTACCAATTTCTTTTTCAGTTTGCAGTTTTCTTTATAAACCAGTATGACGGCTCTCTTAAAAACTAAAGAAAGGAAAAGAGAAAGAAAGTCTTTATTTTATGCAAACTCTTCCAAGGTTAAACTAGAGCTGAATGTCTTAACAGAATAACGCTCTTCAAATGTATGGGTCTCTAAGACCTCACTCTGCCAACACATGAGTGAATAAAGTACTTCCCTTTCGCTCATATTTGAACTATGCAGAAGCACCTGCTTATTTACAAGCTACTATTGGAAGTTGATCTTGGCTTTTTAAAACTCTTTATTTTATTGAAAGCTGAGGACACTGTGTTCATCTCAGTGACAATATACCGTCACTTGCTCTCCCAACTCTCAGAGAGAATTAAAACATCTTGAAATGCAGCAGACTATTAAGATAGCAGGTTTCTGGCCAGGCGCGGTGGCTCATGCCTGTAATCTCAGCACTTTGGGAGGCTGAGGCAGGTGGATCACCTGAGGTCAGGAATTCGAGACCAGCCTGGCCAGCATGGTGAAACCCCATCTCTACTAAAAATACAAAAATCAGCCGGGCGTGGTGGCGGGCACCTATAATCCCAGCTACTCAGGAGGCTTAGGCAGGAGAATCGCTTGAACCTGGGAGGTGGAGGTTGCAGTGAGCAGAGATCACACCACTGCACTCCAGCCTGGGCAACAAGAGTGAAACCTTGTCTCAAAAAAAGAAAAAGGAAAAGAAAAGATAGCAGGTTTCAAAATAGCCCCAGGGATCTGTTCCTGTAACACTTGGCCTGAGCCAAGCATCAGAAGGGAGAACAAGATAATGAGGATGCAGAGAGATGCCGGAGTTTTAAATAGTTGGGGGCTGGCCCTGTTAAGTCCCCAACCATTATAGCAATTCTAACTCCTGGAGCTCAGGAGTGAATTGGACTGGTGTGGCCAGTGAAGTTCTTCATTAACCCCAGCCTCTTCAGTCTATATTCTTCTGAATGGAATACTAACCAAATATTGTGAGCTCAAGGTCCTTTCTAGCTTTTCCTAGAGATAGAAATGGATTCAACCAGGAAACCGCAGAGTGCATCAGAAGCTCTCCCATCGAAAGTTCTGTTACCTAGATTGTAAAAACAGGAAGTAAGGAAGATACAGAAATCCCATGCTAGATCATCTCATGTTAGATAGTGATGTACACACAGTCGTTGCTAAAATGCAAGCACAGCTGGTTTAATTTTTATGATACCTGTAAACATGGGGCGTTAAACAGTGGAGGTTTTGAAAATATGAGCTAAGCCCCAAAGTGTCTGATCAATAACATAAAGGTGAAGGCATTTTGCTCCCATGCACACACATGTAGGTGAGACATGCCTTGTGACCAACTCGATTTCCATAAGATGAACTCTACCACTGTCCGTGGTTCTTCTCAAGTGCCTTTGTAAGCTTTCCCCTGGGATCTAGTACATCCACCACCTCTGAGCTCCATTTGGGCTGCTGATAAAAGAGCACCAGCATTGAAACTGGCCAGAGTGAAGGACTGATCTCCAGCTCTTTCCTGTTCCTGCCATTTTCTGCCTAAACTCTGCTACTTCCAGCATGCCGGCTTTAGAAGCACAAGATTATAAATTAAGCAATCAGATAAAAAGGAAAAATACAGAAAATGTCAAATCCTGCTTGGACTAGTTTTATAAGTAAGCAGGCAACCACCAATATTTGATGTTAAAAATATATATATTTGACGTTAAAAAGATATATTTGATGTTTTTTTTAAAAAAAAAAAAAAAGCAAAATAAAAAAGGAAAAGCCCCAGACTCCACAATGCCAGTTCCCACGTCCTTTCTCCACCCCAGCCTCTGCCAGCTCACCCTCCACGGATGTTCCAGCCAATGTGAATGTGACATAAGGTTGTATTTTAAACCAGTGTAATGAAGTTTATGATATGTCTATACGTAAATTGTATAGTTCATTAGACACATTGTTATCAAGAAAATCTTAGGCATTTTCTCCTCCAGGAAAGTCCTAACAGGGCAGCCTATCTGGGAGGTACAGACCCCACATCACATGCGCTAGGCTCCCAGAGTGCAGGCGCCTCACAGACCTCCTTCTCTGTTCCGCTTTGCTCGGCTACTAGCTGGTCAAACACGGTCCCATAGTCCTCATAGATCTTCTGCATCTCGTTGATGTGGCTCGCTACTTTCTCCATTGCCTTTAGTGCTTCTGCAAGATATGAAATCATATTTATTTAAGAACTGTTATTTGTTTTAGATCCTATCCAACAGTAATAATGGAGTCAAGATTCAACTCAGGATTCCAGATCAGTACCCACTAGCAGGAGCATTACATTCAGAATAAGTCACAATAGCCCACTGTAACCCAGCCATTAGAATAAAGAACAGCAAAATTATCTTCTACTTCAAATTCTTTTTGAAATGAGGCAGAGTATCAGTGAAACGTATCACTAATAACAACAACTGACATGTATGGAGCACTTTCTACTTAGCAAGGATCACGACAGGTGATTTCTGTGAATCATCTCATTTAATGTACACAATAACTCAAAGACTAATCAATCCCATTTTACAGATGAGAAAAGTAAGTGCAGGATATTCTGCCGGAGTTCCAGAGAGGAAAACACGAGAATGGAGCCAGGCTTTAAACCCAAAACTGACTGGGCTTAAGGCACCAGCTCTCGAGTTTGGCTTCCCCTTCTGGGAACCGGGATCCAGGTTTAAATAGAACATAAAAACACCCCCGTACATGACTGACTGACAGAACAATTGTTTACATTTATATATGGTATATGTTCATAACTTTCCGTGAAGGAATATGAGGGATACATTATTTTATAAAAGCCAAAAAGCAAAATTTTAGGTCACTTCTAAATTCAGTATTCTGTATACTTTTTGTCTCCCAATGCAGCATTTTAATTCTATCTGGAGGGAAGTTTGGAAGGAAGTTTTTAAAATCAAACCCTTCTAAAGGTGATCTTAATACAAAATGAAGTTTTTACACAGTATGAATGCTGAACATAATTTATATTATTACAGAATTTAACTGTCATACAAAAATGCTTTCCTCTTGTTGATTTTGATACCAAAGTATGCTTGTCATGGAAAAAAGAGCCAGTTTAATTTATGATCTTCTCAGTATTTATTATTCAGTAATACTAAAGTGTTAATAAGTCTCTTTCTCACCCTAGAAATTTTATCACCTATGGTTTAACTGAACCTCCTAGTTTCAACATATGAACAAATCACTATCTCCAACCCAAATAAAGCCCCTCTTTAAGGATCTTCTATTTACTATCAAACTGCCAGGCTTTGTGTTTTTGACAAATTGTATCTCAGGCAATAATTTCAGAAGTTCAAACGGTAACACAACAACAGCGACTTGAAAGCACAACCCATCACTGCGAGTTTGGTTTCGGAGCCGAGCTCTGCTCACAGATCTCCACAAGGTGGAGCCTCACCCACAAATCCAACCAGCAGCTCGGGTGGCGAATACCACAAAACTTAACCAAGTGATAGGAAAAAAGGCCTGATTTTCAGTTCCAGCGGCACTGTTTCACAGCCAAGTGACCTGAGGTAATTTACTTATTTTGAGAGTGTAGACGGAATCATCCCTGCATAGGAGGAGAATGGTGATACCCTGATGGGTGATACTATAGGAGGAGAATGGTGATACCCATTTTTACCCAAGTATTTTGTAAGCTCTAAAGGAGTGACCAGACACCTAGCTACTTTCACATATTCACATGAAACCTAAGATGAACCATCGCAGAACTGAAAAGTGACACAGGACGTGCCACTGGGCGGGGAAGAGGTGAGCTGGCAGGCCCAGAGCACGGCAGGCAGCCCCTCGCCCGGGGATGCCCCTCGCCGCCCTGTCCGGCCCTCGCCCGGGGGTGCCCCTCGCCGCCCTGTGCGGGCCCTCGCCCGGGGGTGCCCCTCGCCGCCCTGTGCGGGCCCTCGCCCGGGGATGCCACTGCCTTCTCACCCGTCAGGTGGTAATGTTCCTCGCTCTCCTGGTCTGTCAGGGACACCAGCTCCTTGAGCAGCAGCGGGTACTTGAGCACTCTCTGAACCGGCTTGATGAGGTAGGACTCCAGCGTGGAGGAATGCTGCTTGGTGGGGTTCCGGGCGTCCAGGAAAGCCTTGAAGGCTTTGTCAGTTTTAGCTACAAGCAGATGGAAAAAAGACCTTAGAAGAGCACAGTGGGGTGAATTTAATTCTTCATTTATCTTTAACATTTATAGCTCATCCATTTCTATAGTCCTCCTAATGCCATTCTTTAATAAAAACCCCAACACATCAGCGGGTCAGGCACCCAGCTGTCAGCGTGGAATTCCGCCTCACAGCCCTGACAGCCCTGGAGTGCTGGGAGCCCTGGGAGCTTCCGAGGATGGAATGCAGGCTGCATGCCAAAGAGTAACACCGACTCAAAATGCTGGAATGTCTGACTTTAAAGACACATTTCATGCATACCCATGAGAAAAATTGTTATAGATGACCTAAAAAGTGAGTTTCAAACAATTCATTAAAAGTCATGAAGCGCAGCCAGGCGCGGTGGCTCACACCTGTAATCCCAGCACTTTGGGAGGCTGAGGGGGGCGGATCACCTGAGGTCAGGAGTTCGAGACTAGCCTGGCCAACATGGTGAAACCCGTCTCTACTAAAAATACAAAAATTAGCCAGGCGTGGTGGTGAGTGCCTGTAATCCCAGCTACTCGGGAGGCTGAGGCAGGAGAATCACCTCAACCCCTGAGGTGAAGGTTGCAGTGAGTCAAGATCGTGCCACTGCGCTCCAGCCTAGACAACAAGGTGAGACTCCCATCTCAAAAAAAAAAAAAAATCATCAAAAAAGCCATTAAGCAATGTTATCCAGACCCTATACCATACCCACAAAAATTCATAAAGAAAAATAAACCAGTGTTTTTCTCACTGGCCTCACTCTAATTATTGCTTATTCTTATTCTCTACACTTAAGGGCTATCTGAAAAGCAGTATCTTTTCTCCTGTAAAGTAAGGTGACAGGCACTGCAGCCTATAGCCTTCACTCCACAGCTCCAAGCAGATTCACTGTTCGCACACCCAGAGCCACAGCTCCCTTCCACCAGACATGGCAGTAGGACCCTCTCTGGCAGTGAAAACTGCCCCTCTGTTCAGTGTCTGAGTACCATGAAGGGTGTGTGTAGGAATCCAGGTGCATTTGGTTTGAGTACCAGCGGATACACCAGTGCTACTTGGATTCCACCAGTTGGCATTGGATGACCAGCTGCTTGGAATGTAGCTACTCTGAAGGAAGATAAAGCCTTATTTGGGATTGTGTTGTAAGATCAAATATTCCAGGAGATGCAATACCATTTTGAATGTGATTACCAGGCCAAGAAGGTGGTGACAGGACCCCTCTTCTTTATGACAAAGGAGGAACTGAGCAAGCCCTTGGTATGCTTTCATTGTACTGCATCGATTGTCAATACGTATTGACAAGTACATTGGTATGCTTTCATTGTGCTACAGACCATCAATACAAAGGTGCTTGTGGGCCAGGCATGGTGGCTCATGCCTGTAATTCCAGCACTTTGGGAGGCCTAGATAGGAGGATCACTTGAGGCCAGGAGTTCGAGACCAGCCTGGGCAACACAGTGAGACCCATCTCTATGAACATTTTTTAAAGTAATTAATTAATTAATTTAATTTAAAAGAGGGTGTTTGTGGAAGGAAATGGCAACAGAGGTCAGACAACTGTCTAAAGCAGCTGGAGAAGATGGATTTGGGCTGGGTCTTGTTCATCTGAAGCACTCTAAGACCCCACTGTTTAAACGTGGGGCTTTTCTTCTGGGATACCATGATGTTCTGGATTAAAATCCAGTGGCAGAGCTGCATCCGTGGACATGAATGAGCACTAAGGGTGTCAGGATAAACCTCCAGGTGCCCTCCAGGCCCACGCAGAGAGAAACACCGAAGAGCAACCTTTGGAAAATGTGAGCTCTTTCCAGGTGCACCAGAGAGACTTTACTTTCAGCTGGCAAACTTCTTGTGAGTTTGGAGGTAGTGGTTTGGTGGTAGGTTGTTGTGGCTTCTCAGGCTTAAGAAGGTTAACAAGGGAAAAAAAAAAAAAACATAGCATGCATTTCTTTCTACTCCCATCTAGGGTTTGGGGTTGCAAGTTTTTAGAGAAAGGAATTTGGCAAGAAAAGAATCCAGATGTAACTGACAGCAAAATGACACGTGGCAAAGCAACATCTCTGCTCTTAGGCACACTTGTTCCCGGCTACCAATAAACTGACAGAAACAGAAACCTTTCCCTTTAATATTTGTCACTGTCAAGGTCAAGGATGGACCTTAATACATCAAAATTGCACTTACTCTCTACCTGTTAAATACAGATTTACCCTTTACTAACAGTTAAAAATGAAAAAAAAAAAAAAAAAAAACCTATAAAAGGTATAAGCAACTTACCTCGCTCCAGAACCTTCTGTACTTTGATATGGTTAGCACAGAATCCACTGTACAGTTTAAAGTGGTCCGCGTAATAAAGGAAAGAGCCTCCGAGGGAAAATAGTAATTTCTAGAAGGGCAGAGGGGAAAGTCAAATCAGACATGGTTTAATCTATGCGTGCCGGCTTGTGGCATTTGACAGCCCCGTGGCTTCTGTCAGACTCCACAGCACTAATGCCTTAAAGAAGTTCAGGCCTGCTCCGTCCACACAGGAGGTGGGGAACAGCCCAGGTGCTGCCCTAGCAGGTCTCTAGCTTGACTGCAGAGCTTCCAGCAGCAGAGCCTACTGACAGTGTGCAATCCAAGGACAAGAAACAAAGAAAGTTCTATAAAAGTACAGCTGACAAGGTGGGATGTAAACAATCTGAGAGGTGCATTAGTAAAGCTGATTCTGCATTGCTTGGGTAGAGTGATGCTGTCGGTATGGTTCCAGGTCCCCTTGGAGGGCTTCCTACCACACTGCGGCCTACACGGACGCTATGGAGCACCGGTGCTTCACAGAAGAGAGGGCTCGAGCCCAGCAATTAGAAACCTATTCTCTTAATCCCAGATCCACATGACCACAGGGAAGAAGGATTGGGCGCAGGGTGTAGGAGCTCCGGTTTCAGAAGCAACCACCCTGGATATCCTTAAAAGCAGCTGAGAAAAGAGCACCTGCGTGCTCAGCAACCAGGCGGGAGGTGCTGCCGGACTTCTGACTACCAGAAGTATGTGCACCAGGAAAAAAAAAAAAAATACAGCCTTCCTTTACCACCCGCTAGAGGAAAATGGTGCAAGGAAATAGTCACAGGACAATAAACAGTCAATAGTCACAGGACAAGAAAATTCTTTCTCATGAGAGAATTTTGCACCTAGCCACTTATTTTCACTTTAAGCCTAAATCTGAGATACTTACTCTAAACTGTGAGGGGGTTTCTAGGGTATTAAAGTCAGATGATGCTGAAATCCCATCCTCCAGGGTCTCCAGAAACACCTTCTGAAACTCAAGCATCTCTGGCAAACTTCCAAAAAGTGACTCCATCTATGTGAAGATCAGGATTTGAAATGAGGGGATTAGCCATGAAGTTCGCGATACCACGCTAACTCTTAGGCCCACAAATAAATCACAAGGAAATTCTTCATGGAGAAGCAGACAGAAAGTAAATCCTTTAAGAAGACAGCGTTCATTATGGGATATGGCTTATACATAGAAAGTTTCACAGCTCCATCTCCTATAATTCTCTATTTCTACAGTAACTTTTTAAGTGGATGTAAAATTCTCAGAATTCAAATCAAGAAAAACGTGAGTCACTAGAAAAGAACTAATTATGTGGCTTAACATTACAAAGATATGTATTGAAAAGGAATTTCTGATCACACTCTCTTCTACCTCAAAAAGACCATAACCATCCCTCTGCCTTTGTAAATGCTCTGCCACTGAGTCATGCAGCCGAGGCCACAGCAGTGGCTTAGGAGGAGGCTATGCCTGGGACTCTCAGAAGACCCTTAAGTCTTGGGATGTTCTTTTGGGATCAATAGAGAGCATCTCGTAGGAGTTCTGCTAAAAGGCAAACAGAGACTAACCCGTGGATCACTGGACAGAAGGAAGGGGATTTTATTTACCTCATCTTGAGTAAGAAAGGTCTCATTCTGAAGTGGCTCCAAGTATAACTCAAAGAGGCAGCTCAGATCCTGAAAGAAAACACACGAAAGTGTCTTCAATGCTTTAGTCTCCAAAATACCCACAAGATTTGGGTAGCAGCAACCTGGCAGCAGCTCCCAAGGCTCCCATCAGGATAATGAAGTTTATGCCTTGTTGAAATTATTATTATTTTTTTTATTTTTTTTGAGACGGAGTCTTGCTCTGTCACCCAGGCTGGAGTGCAGCAGCGCAATCTCAGCTCACTGCAACCTCTGTCTCCTGGGTTCAAGAGATTCTCCTGCCTCAGCCTCCCAAGTATCTGGGACTACAGGTACACTCCACCATACTCAGCTAATTTTTGTATTTTTAGTAGGGGCCGAGTTTCACCGTGTTGGTCAGGCTGGTCTTGACTCCTGACCTCAGGTGATCCTCATGCCTCAGCCTCCCAAAGTGCTAGGATTACAGGTGTGAGCCACCACACCCAGCCTTTGTTGAAATTCCTTACCCTAAAAGTAGTGATTATTGCTCACCTAATTCAAAGAGGTTAATATCACAATACAGGCAACAGCTGGATTCCATACCTTTATGGATTCCATACCTCTGCCTCTCTTCGGGCCACTGCAGCAGGGGCACTCACTTCCCTGCAGAGGAAGGAGGTCTGTGTGGCACTAGTGTCAGATGCAAACCAGCTCCTGGCTTCTTCTGCCTCAGGGAGCAGAGTGAGGTCCAGCATGGAGCTGGGAGGGTCAAGATCTGGGGAGCCCTTCAACTTTGGGGCTGACTGATTTGCAGAATCTCAAACTCACATATTCAAAGTCAATAAAAAATTCCTACAGAGCTGCAGCTCTAATGGCTAAACTCTCAGCCATATTTGGGTCTCTTGTAAATGAGGCTCCAGCAGGACAGTATAGTGGCAGTAGACTGCAGTTACAAAACCCATGAGCGAAAGATTTTGTTTAATAATTTGAAACAAAAGCTGGGCACGGTCATGCCTATAATCCCAGCATTTTGGGGGGCAGAGGCAGGCAGGTGGATCACCTGAGGTCAGGAGTTTGAGACCAGCCTAGCCAACCTGGTGAAACCATTTCTACTAAAAAAAAAAAAAAAAAAAAAGCTGGATGTGGTGGCCCATGCCTGTAGTCCCAGCTACTCAGGCTGAGGCAGGAGAATCACTTGAACCCAGGAGATGGAGGCTACAGTGAGCCAAGATCATGCCACTGCACTCCAGCCTGGGTGACAGAGCGAGACTCCATCTCCAAAATAATAATAATAATAATTTGAAGCCAAGGCCAGGATATAGTTTAGTGATAGAAAAGATTTCTCTTTTATTCTGAAGAATTTTGAGCCCTAAAATACTAGAGGCAGTTGACTGCAAAGTCAGCTATAATAACTCCCTCACTTCCCAAGAGGGGAATCTAAGACCCAGAGCTTTATAAAGCCCAAAGTGCCCCACAGAACTTTCTGGCCTTAGTTCGGAGAGCAAGGCAAGGCCTGTGACACGGATGCTGTTTCACAATAAAAACCTCCCTGACCTTCCCTCACCATATTCCACACTGGACTGCTCAGAGAAGGGAGATGACAGAAGTTACTGAATCATACCTCAGGGAACACAGAGATGCCAGCAATTTCAAGGAGCATGCAGGGACCCAGGTTAAAAAACGACAAGATTCTGTGTTAAGCGTCAGCAACAAAAAAAGAAATTAAGAGACGGTGGTGTGTGTGTGAATCACAACAGGCGCCAAGTGCGGGTTACTTTGCCCGAGGGTGTTGGGGCCTGGCAGTCATTCCTCACAGGCTGGTACTGCCCGGGAGGACTTACTGGGCCGCAAGGTCAGGTCCGCTCAGAGCTGCGGGGGCAAAGGGCTGTGACCCGAGGAGCCCTGAGGAAACAAAGTGCAGGTTTCTTGCAGAGAGAAGGGAGAGTCAGTCCTTGTCTACTTCACCCATGACATCATCTGAGTTCTCCTCCAGCCTGTCACTGAAATGACCCTCCTGGGGCAGCATGGCCTAACAGGAAACTCTAACAACACTATTAACAAAAAGGGACATCAATTCTTCTCTCAGCTCTGCCCTTGACTCTGGGGGCGAGAGCTCCATGACGATTCTCAAGATGTCAGAAGGGCTCTGAAGCTTCCAAAATACCTACAGCTCCACACAGCGACATGGAAAAAGGTGACTGTGGAGACGGGATTATTCAGAACTCGAGTCTGAACAGCCCGGCTGTTCACTTCATCTCCACACCCTGGATGCAGGACAAGACATAATGGAAAATGAAACTAAATTGTCATCTCTCTAACTTTTCTTTCTCCCCTTTGAGACCAAAAGAAGGGGCTTTGGGAAGCTACGTGTGAATAAGGCCTTAGGTAAAGTCCAGGTAAAACAGTGACATCAACGAAAGGGGAAGCTCAGATCTGTCTTGCAGAGAAAGAAGGTAATAGCCGCATGTGTGTGCCAAGCCTTAATTCAAGGACTCAGCACCTCAGAATTGGAAGGCATTTAGAGAAGGGGGACCGAGTGTCTCAGACCCCAAATATGGGAGTTGAAGGGGGCTGTCCACCAGGCAGCAAGACGAAGGCAAAGCCGGGCCTGGACCCTCAGCCCACCGCACCACGCCACACTGCTCCAGTAACTGACAAATGAAGCAAGCTTCAAATGGTCCCAAAGCTCTAGGAAACACTTAAAGCAAAAGAACTCTGCTCCCCAGGCTCCTGTATTCTTCAAAAAATCTTTCTCAAACCACTGACTTGGGGCTTATGAGATGAATAAATGAATTCTTCGGGTACTCAAGATACTCGGCAACTGCCCCTTCATAATGGTGCAAGGATATTCCCACGTGCTGACCACTCCCCAGTGCATGCGCCCCAGTTCTACACGATGACAACCATCAGGCAGGGCTGGCCCGGGCCACCGCCGGGACTGTGGGCCCTGGATCAGCCGTCACGTACGTACAGATTGTTCCCAAGTTCCTCATCACCTAAAATGATCTCTCTCCCCTTTTACTAAACCAGTACAGACTCCCTTCCCACAGATTGCAAATGACAAACCAGAACATCTGTTTCCATAGTGAAAGCTACCTTGGTAACAAAATAAGTCAAGGATCTAATTTTTTTCTGAGTCTCCTCAGCTCTTCCACCCTCTCACTCGTCCCCTCCCTTCTTTGAGCAATTTACTGATTCAAGGAGCAGGCGTCCCCCTGGGGAGTGGCAGGTGTCCCGGGCAGAAGTGATCTGGGGACCTCTGCCAGCATACCACTCGCCATCAGCAAAGAGGTGCGAGTGCACGAATGCCCAGCGCTTCCCTTACCTTCACGTAGGACTTCTCTGTGTCCACAAGCTCCTGGATGACTTTGCGGAGGCGGTCTGCATCAGAGAGGTGGCGGGCCAGAGGCCTCGGAGGAGGATCCTGACTCTCCCGCGGTCCTTCCATGCCGTTGGCCTGAGTGTCGTTAAAACTCCTGCACAGTGCAGTGATCTGCTCAGCACTCTGAGAGAGGACAAGAGGTGGAAAATAATGCACGGGGCCCTCCCTGTTAGTATCCGCTGCCCCCAAGGGCACCAAGTGTCTCTGTCTGTGCTCGACAGGAATCTCAGAGGGGCCTCGGTGTAGGGCAAAGGGTTTCATTCCCCTCAGACCCCTCTGGCTATCATTTCAGATCTGAGTGAGGAAGATGTGCACCCACACTCATGTTCGGTGTTTACACACAAGGCTCTCCATTGTCACATCAGCTGTTACAAGGTGTGTCTTTGGACCTGAAATTACAGTCATTGCCTAGGGCTGACCCTCTGCAGTCAAGGTGAGGTAGCTCTGAAATCAAGAAGTTATGGCTTTCTAGGGAGCAACAAGAGCAGATGGCCTCAACAGGCCCACCCGGTCCCCTCAATGGTTAGCCTAATCCAGTTTTCCATGTCCCACACAGAACAGCCCGGAGAGACTCAGGAAAGATGCAGCCCAAGAGCAATTTCAGGATGACCTGGCCACAGTGAGCCTGGAGTTCTGCCCTCCAGTCTAACCGCTCAGCTCCACAGTTTTGTGGCAAGTAGAATTATGAGTGAAAAAGTCTTGAGCTGGTGCACATGCTAGTAATGGAGTAGAAGCAGATGAAGATGGTAACACCCTCGCCCTAAAGGGGTGCAGAGCCCTGCAGAGTGCACAGGCAGGGAGTAGAGGACACGGAAGGCCTGGCGAGGATGAGCAGCCAGGGTTCAACCAGCCCCAGGGAAAACCTCCGTGAGAAGGGAGCTAAGCTGGTCTTAGCAGGGAGCCAGGACCAGGCCTAGGGAATGTGGGCTCAGAGGAAATACTCGCTCCCAGTCATGGGAAAGGAATCACATAGATGAAGAGACAAAAAGGAACATGACCATCTGGGGGGACCGCTGGCCTTTGATGTAAGCTCCTATTCAGACAGAAGCACCATGTGCTGCTGCCTTCTCAAGGACAGCCTATCTGTATCCACCTGCCTTTGGCTGGAAAGCCTCACAGGTATCTACCCTGAAACGCTTCCACAGTTGCCGGGTCAGATTACAAAGGGTAATTGTAATTACCACAGTTGCCGGGTCAGATTACAAAGTGTCCTTTTACTTCTCATTCTTTCCATTCCACCCACACATCTCCACCCCACCTCACCACCTCCCCATCTGGAAGCCCGGTGAGGGCAGCGTGGCTTCTTCCTTTCACATCTCCACCAGCAGCCAGCTCACTGGTCGGCACAGGAAGTACTCAGCCCACCTCTGCTGCACTGAAATTCTTACTGAACAACGCAGCTGAGTCCCAACACAAATGACTGGCATCCATCAAGAGTCAGCAACTTTTTGACTGTCAACTAAAAAAAACTCTCCTTTTCTCAGCTTAAATGCCTTCATGCCTGACCTCTATCCATCTCTGTCTTGGGTAAGAAGCTGAACTTCTTAGAAGCATCTCTTAATATTTACATAATTCATTTTCTTTGCTTGGATATTGCAGAACACAGCTTACACAAGCATGTTGGTCACCTTGGTAGCCTGATGCATGCTTTTTATACAATCTGTCTCCTGACAAACTGAAGCACCCCAAAGACAAAACAGGCCACTCTCAACTGCCCTCTCTGTCCTATGCTCCAACCCCCGCCAACACAGTTGTCATATGATGTTAATATACAATCCACATTAAAACTCAGCATTGATCTCTGGCTGGTCTTTCAGTTCAATTCAGTGGGCATCAATTGAGGGCCTGCTCTGCCTCCAAAAAAGTAGAAGAAAGTTCCTACACAAAGAAGTAAGACTCGTCAAGGATGGAAACCCCAAAGCATAGCCTAAGGCAGTCTGGAATCAACAGACTTGTGTGGAACAAATGAAGAGTTATAATGCACATTAAATGAGTAGAGGCAGCATTTTGGAATCCATTGTCCAGGAAGGCTTCGGTGAAAGGGTTGTAACATGTCCTGGAGGGAGCATGCTCCAAGGGAGAACCAGAGAATGTGCCAAAGGTGCAGTGGGAAAAGGAGCCCAGTAACGTTCCAAGCCTACCTCAAGGGGCAGGTAAGTGTGAGACCCTAACAGATGTCTGCCGTGGGAACTCCCAGATGGCTGAGCGCCTTCAATAGAATCGCTTCTCTTTTGAGTGGGGCACTACTGAAAAGATAACTGAAAATGTGGAGGCAACTTCAGAGCTGGGTAACAGGCAGAGGCTGGAACAGTTTGGAGGGCTCAGAAGAAGACCGGAAAATGTGGAAAAGTTTGGAACTTCCTAGAGACTTGTTGAATGGCTTTGACAAAAATGCTAGTAGTGATATGAATTATAAGGTCCAGGCTGAGTGGTCTCAGATGGAGATGAGGAACTTGTTGGGAACTGGAGCAAAAGTGACTCTTGTTAAGTTTTAGCCAACAGATTGGCAGCATTTTGCCCCTGCCCTAGAGATCTGTGGAACTTTGAACTTGAGAGATGATTTAAGGTATTTGGCAGAAGAAATTTCTAAGCAGCAAAGAATTCAAGATGTGACTTGAGTGCTGGTAAAGGCATTCAGCCTTATAGAGGAGGCAGAGCATAAAACTTTGGAAAATGTGTAGCCTAACAATGCAATAGAAAAGAAAATTCCATTTTCTGAGGAGAAATCTAAGCTGGCTGCAGAAATTTGCATAAGTAAAGAGGAACTGAATGTTAATCCCCAAGACAATCACAAAAAATGTCTCCAGGGCATGTCAGAGGTCTTGACAGCCCTTCCTATCACAGGCCTGGAGGCCTAGGAGGAAAAAGTGGTTTCCTGAGCCAAGCCCAGGGTCCCCATGCTATGTGCAGCCTAGGGACTTGGTGCCCTAAGTCCCAGCCACTCCAACCATAGCTGAAAGGAGCAAACATAGAGCTTGGGCTGTGGCTTCAGAGAGTGCAAGTCTCAAGCCTTGACAGCTTCCATGTGGTATTGAGCCTGCCAGTGCACATAAGTCAATAATCAGGGTTTCAGAACCTCCACCTAGATTTCAGAGAATGTATGGAAATGCCTGGATGTCCAGGCAGAAGTTTGCAGCAGGGGCAGGGCTCTCATGGAGAACCTCCACTAGGGCAGTGCAGAAAGGAAATGTGGGGTTGGAGCCCCACACAGAGTCCCTACTGGGGCACTGCCTAGTGGAGCTGTGACAAGAGGGCCACCATTCTCCAGAGCCCAGATCCACTGACATCTTGCACCCAGTGCCTGGCAAAGCTGTAGACACTCAACACCAGCCTGTGAAGGTAGCCAGGTAGGAGTCTGTATCCTGTAAAGCCCCAGGGACAGAGCTACCCAAGACCATGGGAACCCATCTCTTGCATCTGGCGTGACCTGGATGTGAGACATGGAGTCAAAGGAGATCGTTTTGGAGCTTTAAGATTTCACTGTCCCACTGGATTTCGGAATTGCATGGGGCCTGTAGCCCCTTTGTTTGGGCCAATTTCTCCCATTTGGAATGGCTGTATTTACCCAATGCCTGTACCCCCATTGTATCTAAAAAGTAACTAACTTGCTTTCGATTTTACAGGCTTATAGGTGGAAGGGACTTGCCTTCTCTGGGATGAGATTTTAGACTGTAGACTTTTGGGTTAATGCTGAAATGAGTTGAGACTTTGGGGGACTGTTAGGAAGGCATGATTGGTTTTCAAATGTGAAGATAATGCGATTTGGGAGGGGCCAGGGCAAAATGATATGGTTTGGCTCTGTGTCCCCACTCAAATCTCATCTTGTAGCTCCCATAATTCTCATGTATTGTGGGAGGGGCCCAGTGGGAGATGATTGAATCACGGGGTGGATCTTTCCCATACTGTTCTTGTAATAGTGAATAGGTCTCACAAGATCTGATGATTTTAAAAACAGGAGTTTCTCTGCACAAGCTCTCTCTTTGCCTGCTGCCATCCACATAAGATGCGACTTGCGCTTTTATTTTTTTTATTTTTTTTTTGAGACAGAGTCTTGCTCTGATGCCCAGGCTGGAGTGCAGTGGCACAATCTCAGCTCACTGCAACCTCTGCCTCCTGGGTGCAAGCAATTCTCCTGCCTCAGCCTCCCAAGTAGCTGGGATTGCAGGTGCCCACCACCATGCCTGGCTAATTTTTGTATTTTTAATAGAGATGGGGTTTTGCCATGTTGGCCAGACTTGTCTTAATCTCCTGACCTCAGGTGATCCACCCACCTCAGCATACAAAGTGCTGGGATTACACACGTAAGCCACTGCACCCAGCTTCATGGGTGTTTCTTAAAAAACTCCCCCAAGTGTTGCTAATGTGTGGCATGCATGAGAACTGCTGGTCTGCTCTTCATACAGCTCACATTCTGCTTGGATTTCTGGGAGTGGTGCTGGCTCCAGTGGGATCACCTGTCCCAGTGTCCCCACTGAGGTATGTGGACTGAGCTCACAGGCTAGAGGAAATAGATGGAATCACAGCCATGACTCTGGTGTTCTGGGTGTGGCCTCCTATGAACTGAGCTAAAATGTTCATGATGATAATAATCAGACTCCAAGACTCACTGATTTGAAATCTCTATACTGGGATTTGCACCACCAGCTCAGACAATATAATTCTGCAGTCCTGAAAACTAACAGTTCCCAGGGCTATAGAATCTATATTAAGCTTGAATATACCGTATAAAATAAGATCTGATAAAATGCATCATAAGTTAAATGGCATCTGGTGAGATTATGGCTTTGCTTTACTGGGATGTCAAAAATCACACCTAACAATGCAGTGTTAAAGTAACGAGATCTTATAAATAAAGTATCTTGCCATTTTAGAAAACCAGAACTCATTTTATGAACTTTTCTGGTAAGATTAACTTCCAAAAAGTGAATGTTAGCTGAGATTTTTCAAAGCAAATCTACTTCTTAAAGTACCACAATTAAGTGCTCAAGTGCTAGAAAGCCACCTTTTACACATTTAACACTTTAGCTGTTGTCTAAGGGAGTTGGTGAGGATTACTTGGAACCAAGAGGAGGCAGGGCCCCCAGAAGGAGAAGAGTAATTATAAACGTGACTTTTCAGATTGTATCTGAAGGAGTCACTGGGGTGGTTACATTTCAGTTCATCTATCATTTGTGATGTTTATGAACATTAGAGGGACATTCTGGGTGGACCTGATCAGCACTTTATAGGAATAGTGATTATCTGGGCTGAGATGTCTTCACATACATATGTGGTGACAGGCCTGAAAAGCACAGATGAGACTCAGAAGGCCTGGGCTGCAGTCCAGGCTCAGCCCCTAGCCTTCCATGCACTCCTGGGCAAGTCTCGATTCTAAGTCTTCAGTGTCCTTCCTGATGAAGAGGCAGCAAGAATGCCTATTCCATCAAGTTACTGCTAAAATTGCCTCTTGGGTCAAGAAGAAAAGGAAACTCGTGTTTGCTGAGCAGTTGCTGTGCACCAGGCACAGGCAGGAGGTTTCTCATAGAACATGCCAGCATTGCAGTTTTACCATGACTCTCCAGGGCTTTCCAGCTGACGGGCGAGGAGACTTCAGCCAGACCTTAAATGGCATAGGGGGCCCATTCCCCTTTCTAGCTCTGCTCCTCTCTCTAGCTCCAGTCCCCTCTTTAGCTCTGCTCCATCTCTAGCTCTGTTCCCCTCTCTAGCTGTCCACACAGCCCCTGCCACTCCCAGGTATTTAGCAGAGCACAGGCAAAGCAATCTAGCTCCTCACTCCTCCTACTGCCTCTGCCTCCCATGTGGTCAAGGCTCTCCTGGCCCCAAGTGTTCTAGGATGCAGCCACCTGCCTCTGGAGACCACCTGTGCTTAGAGAGGCAAACACAGCTCATATGCAGACAACTGGGACATCTATTGAGCCTATTCCACCCCCACCCCAGGAATGCTGCTTCAAAAGCAAAAGACTGGCCTGGCACAGTGGCTCATGCCTGTAATCCCAACACTTTAGGAGAATGAGGCAGGTGGCTCACTTGAGCCCAGGAGTTCAAGACCAGCCTAAAAAACATAAGGGAAACCCATCGCTACAAAAGATTTAAAAAATTAGCTGGCCATGGTGGCACACACCTATGGTCCCAGCTACGCAGAAGGCTAAGGCAGGAGGATCGCTTGAACCCAGGTCAAGACCATCCTGGACAACACATAGGGTAACCCATCTTTACAAAAGATAAAAGATTAGCCGGCTGTGGTGGCACACGCCTGTGGTCCCAGCCACTCAGGATGCTGAGGCAGGAGTTCAAGGTTACAGTGAGTTATGAGGACACCACTGAGTGACAGAGCAAGGCCTTGTTTCTAAAAGTAAATAAATAAAAGCAAAAGACAGATGACCACAAGTTGGGGGTAGGAGTATGTGAGGATTCAGTTGCCTAACGGCATGTGCATATGCAGAATAAAAAACACGGGCACTTGAAGTGGGGGCCTCAGGTTGGTGTTTTCCAGTTCAAAGGAATCAATGCTACAAACTTGGATTCATCACGGGCCTCAGCTTTCATAAAAGAACATGAAACCAATATTTTCTTTTTTTTTTTTTTAATTTTTTTTTTTTTTTGCCAGGGGAAAGCGCGAACGCAGTCCCCCACTACCACAAATTATGCAGTCGAGTTCCCCACATTTGGGGAAATCGCAGGGGTCAGCACATCCGGAGTGCAATGGATAAGCCTCGCCCTGGGAAAACCACCTTCGTGATCATGGTATCTCCCCTGCCAGGTAAGTATGAAACCAATATTTTCTTTATGAAGTCATAAAAAGATTAAATGAAAACATTTTTTTCCAAAAACTATGCTATCTGGAAAAGCAATGATATTGAACCCCACCCCCCCCAAAAAAAAGTTTCTCTCAAATTGTTTTTGTTTTGTTTTTTTGAGACAGGGTCTCACTGTGCCACCCAGGCTGGAGTGCAGTGGTATAATCATAGCTCACTGCAGCCTCGAACTCCTGAAATTAAGCGACCCTCCCACCTCAGCCTCCCAAGTAGCTGGAACTCCAGGTGCATGCCACCACACCCAGCTAATTCTTCTGATTTCTAGTAGAGAAGGGGGGTCTCACTATGTTGCCCAGGCTGGCCTCAAACTCCTGAGCTTAAGCGGTCCTCCCACCAAACTGCTGGGATTATAGGCGTGAGCCACCACACCGGGCCTTTATTTCAGGTTTTTAAGGTTATACTAAGGTTAATGGTTGATCCCTGCTTGAAAATGATTTTATCTTATTTATAGACGAGGAGCAGCCCACTCAAGAGCTCTGAATTCAGGCAGACATCTAAGCAGTTATTTTTGTTTTAATGTTATGGTGGTAAGGACATCTTCTTGTCTATTTTCAAGGAGCCCATAAACCCATTTCTTAGGAGTGGCAAGAAAACTGCTTAGGATGATCAAGCAGCTCGCCTAGACCCTCTTTGAAGGGATGCAGGGACAGAGTCTTTGTCAAACTAAGCTCTGAGTCACTCAGATGAACCTTCTAATCTGGGCTCAGCGCAATACTTTTCATTAGAAAAATGCCAGGACAGCCTCCTCTTGATGAGAGTTTGTAAAATCTGTTCCCTTTATCACAACAACTTTGATATTTTGTCTTACTTAGAGACATCACAGCCTGAGGCCTTTCAACTTTCCTGTGAGTTTTGGAATCTAAAAAAAACTACTATGGGATAGGTACATCACATTATCCAGAACTATTTCAAGACGATGCCTGAAATTTCGTAGCTACTACATGAAATACGTGGCAGAACTCCACTGCATCAGAAGCTGAGCTATGGGTGCCTGCCTTTCCTGGCTCAAGGTGCAGCTGTGGCCTCATTTAGGGATTCTGGGTACTGCAAACTCTTGTCAATGGCACTTGTTTATATTGCTTGAGCTCAGAAAACACTTTCGGTCTAAGAAAAAAGGTTTAAAAGTGCTGCCTAATTTGGGGTAATGTTGCATACAGAAACAAGGATGAAGGACAGCATTTGCAGTGTGTACTATATTTCAACTCCTGGTTTAGAGGAAAAGCATGTTAACTTTGGGGGGAATCTGAAACAGACATAACCAACACAGAAAGCTACAAGGAAAGAGGCTGCCACGCTGTTTGGTGAGCTGGTCCCGTCACTTTGCAGTATGATCTTTTGGCAGATCCCTGGCTGCCCCTCACGGCCTCCTCTCCCTCCATATGCTGACCCACTCTGTGTTGAGCCATAGGCCTGGACTGAATCCTGACCCACTCTGTGCTGAGCCATCAGCCTGGACTCAATCCAAGTCTAATGTCCTCAGAGTTTCCCCAGGACATCAGTCAGAAGAACTAGGGTTCTACTGCTTCTCCTGCACCTAAATAGAAAGCTAGAAAAAATACAAAATACATTTAGGCCTGAGACAGTCAATTATCCTTAAGGAAAGATGTGTGATTTATATGGTTTGTGTTCTCATACACTGAGCACTTACAATATTCCCAGTTCATTGTCTAGAAGGCATGAGGAGGCTGCACTACGAAATAATCTCAGAGCGCAACGGCACTGTCAGCTGTCACACTGGAGCAAATTCATTAAGTCAAAAAGTTCCCTTTAGGAAAAGAGAAAAAAAAAAAAAAAAAAGACTGAAAATTGCACAAAGGACTTTTCTCAACTCACTCTGAACTTCGTGAAAGTCACTGTCTAACTTACAGAAAGATCTAATATTATCCTCAAATATCACTGGCAGGGATGGAATCTAGAAGGACCACAGAGGACTGAATGACTTCCCCAGTTTTTTTTTTTTTTTTTGGAGATGGAGTTTCACTCTGTTGCCCAGGCTGGAGTGCGGTGGCGCAATCTTGGCTCAGTGCAACCTCTGCCTCCTGGGTTCACGCCATTCTCCTGCCTCAACCTCCCACGTAGCTGGGATTACAGGTGCATGCCACCAAGTCTGGCTAATTTTTGTATTTTCAGTAGAGACAGGATTTCAGTTTCATCATGTTAGTCAGGCTGATCTCAAACTCCTGACCCCAGGTGATCCACGTGCCACGTCCTCCCAAAGTGCTGGGATTACAGGCGCGAGCCACCGTGCCCAACACAGACGATGCTCTTGAGTGGAGGTGGATCCTGCACACCTGGACTGCACATGGGAACAAGGGTCCCCTGGCCTGCACATCCAGCTGCAGCTACCCTGGGCCACCCCACTGCAGCCAGGTCAGGATTCTAGGGTTGAACTCTGTTAAGTGCGTGGGGGGAAGCTGGCAGGGCCCACAGGCCGATAGAGGGCAACACCACATCCAGTTTCTCCTGGACTGGCATGCTCAGTAGAGCCGAGGAGGAAAAGGGCAGCATGGCAGTCCCTTGGCAGGTATGGTGGGAGTTAAAAAAACAGGTTCAAGACCCTAGTGACGTTTACAGTTGAGGGACAAAACATTCATTTGATAGTGATACACTGAAAAGTCCAGGGAAATGGCATGAAAGTTTTACATTTATCAAAATGGTACAAAAAGGATGAAGAAATGCTGCTCCAAAGAGCCCCATATTATTTGTCTTCTAGACTAGACAGTTCCATTTCCAAAGGTTCTATTTCCTGGGCAGAATGAGAACATAAACTGAAAGTAAACAGTCACCTAAAGAAATTGCGGTATGAATAGGAGCGATATGCAGCAGCTGCCAGTGATGCCAGAGACCAACATCTGCTGACCAGAAGAGAAGGACGTGATTTACTGGTAAGGGAAGAAAGTAGGGCCGGGTGCCGTGGCTCACGCCTATAATCCCAGCACTCTGGGAGGCCAAGGTGGGCAGATCACTTGATGTCAGGAGTTTGAGACCAGCTTGGCCAACATGGTGAAACCCCATCTCTACTAAAAATACAAAAAAAAAAGCCAGGCTTGGTGGCACATGCCTGTAATCCCAGCTACTAAGGAGGCTGAGTTGCAAGGATTGCTTGAACCCGGGAGGCAGAGGTTGCAGTGAGCCAAGATCGTGCCACTGTACTCCAGCCTAGGTGACAGAGTGAGACTCTATCTCAAAAAAAAAAAAAGGTAGGTCTGCCACTTTAAAGTAATTTTTATGTATATTTACTATATATAAATATGTAGGCATAGATTTTTATAAAATTGAACTATATGTATAATAAATGCAGTGGTTAACACTGCCTTTCAAGTTATTTTAATCTTTTGGCTTATCTGAGCTATCTCATTTTTTTATAGCAGTTGAATTTTTACAACTTTTAATGGAATCTTTTCCTACCACTTAAAAAAAAAAGATTTGAGGCCGGGCGCGGTGGCTCAAGCCTGTAATCCCAGCACTTTGGGAGGCCGAGACGGGCGGATCACGAGGTCAGGAGATCGAGACCATCCTGGCTAACACTGTGAAACCCTGTCTCTACTAAAAAATACAAAAAACTAGCTGGGCGAGGTGGTGGGCGCCTGTAGTCCCAGCTACTCGGGAGGCTGAGGCAGGAGAATCGCCGGCGGTAAACCCGGGAGGCGGAGCTTGCAGTGAGCTGAGATCCGGCCACTGCACTCCAGCCCTGGCGACAGAGCGAGACTCCGTCTCAAAAAAAAAAGATTTGAGGCAGAAAAGGCCTGATAAGACATTCTGCTTCCATAAAGACACTAATGAACAAGAATGGCACCATCGCTCCTTGAGTCTGGCTGGGAAGACAAGCTTTGAGCAAGTCATTCACAGGTAACCAGTGCCTGAAGTGTGGGATCCTACGGAAACACAACAGAGAGCTACTCTGGTTGGAGCAAGGACAGGAACAGCTAACACTGGAGTCAGGGTTAAAGTCAGCTAAACTATGTACAGCTTGGGGCTGGGGGAAGCACAGAGTGTGTCAGGAACTGAAGGCTAGTGTAACTGTGGCCCAAGGCAGGAGAGACAGGCAGGGTCTGGCAGGTGCGAGTTAGGAACTACGGACACTGCAAAGACAAGAGGGGCATGAGGTGGTGAACTTTCTATGAAGGAGACGAGCTCAGGGGAGAGCAGGGGTGGGTGGAGGAGACCTACCTGGAAGTGAGTTCAGCAGCCCCTGCCACCTACTGGACACATAGCTTACAGGTGACAGCATGATGGGCTATGTGGTGGATTTGCACTCTCGGTGCTACAGGTGTCACCTGGTGATATGGTTTGGTTCTGTGTCCCCACCCAAATCTCACCTTGAATTGTAATAATCCCCATGTGTCGTGGGAGGGACCTGGTGGGAGGTAATTGAGTCATGGGGGTGGATTTCTCCCATGCTGTACTGGTAATAGTGAATAAGTCTCACAAGATCTGATGGTTTTATAAAGGGCAATTCCCCTGCACATGCTCTCTTGCCTGTTGCCATGTAAGATGTGACTTTGCTCCTCCTTCACCTTCTGCCATGATTGTGAGGCCTCCCCAGCCATGTGGAACTGTGAGTTCATTAAACTTCTTTTTCTTTATAAATTACCCGGTCTCAGGTATTTCTTCATAGTGGTATGAAAATGAACTAATACACCTGGGCTCTGCCCCCTTTCATGATCCAACTGCAAGCGTAAAACTCACACCAAGGGCCTTAGAGTATGCTTGGGATTAAGCTTTCCTTCAACAATTACTTTTTTCAAGACAGGAGACTTAGGCACACAGGTTCTGGCGTTAAAACCTTGGCCATGGCAATGACCAGTGGTGTGATCATGGCTAACTGCTCCCTAACTCAGTCTACTTGCCTGTAAAAGCAGGGATCACATTTAAAAGGCGGTCGAGAGCATTCAGTGAGATAAAATATGTAAAAATACTTAGCATAGTACAAGGATTCCACAAAGGCCAGGGCTCAATGAAAGTTATAATTTGCACAGGGCATTCAATGTCTGAAGTTCTTCTATTTTTACAAGTATGCAAGAATAAATTTTCTGAGTGCCTCAAAGGAAGGACAAGAACAGTCAAATTCATCCATCAGCAGTTTCTTACTGGACACCTCCTGTCTGCCAGGCTCTGTTCTGGGTGTGGGGATAAAAGGCAGAAAGAGACGACAGGCACAGTGACAACAAAACTCAGTATCTCAATAAAGTGGAGAGGGCTATGGGAAGAGTAACACAGAGGGGAGGCGTGCAGACGGCCAGGGCTGGAATGAGCAGCTTCAGTCATGTTCAGAGAGGGAGGAGGTGGGTGGCCACCGCTGTCTGGAGGAAATGTGGACTTACTTCCCTGAGAAGGCAGAGGGCATGTGCATGTCCCAAATGGCAAGTCCTTGGTGCCTAGAGGGCATGCCCCAGGAAGGCAGCAGAGCTGCATGCTGGAGAGAGGAAGCGCCATGGTCACTGCTGTGGGGCTTCCCAGACCAGAGTCACAGGCAGGGCCCCTGCTCCCCAGGAGGAAGCAACTGAGCAGCTGGTGGCAGAGCAGTGGGAACAGGAGGAGCGTCGGGCTTGTGTGTCCTCGCTGCCTGCCTTCTGCTTGGTTTCCTTATTTAACAGGAGTTTGGTCGGAATTCAGGAATGAATAAGATGTTCTCTCTGCCAAGGAAGTTTCAAGGGCCGGGGCAGCATTTCTACACAACCAGCCACTTCTTTCACATAAAATTCTGGGAGTTTCAATGTTACCCTTAAGGCTAATCTGTCTAATGTATGCCTCCTGTGCCAGGAACTGCATTTTTCTCTAACCCATTTTTCACCCGGAAAGAAAGATACAGCTTTGCTTCTGATTCACCTGTGCACCAAGAAAGAGGCACATGGACCAGAACTTTTTCTTGACTTCTGGATACAAAAACATGACACTTACAGTATAAAAAACTCTAATGACCCCACTCTGAAACAAACAGGTAAGTCAAGGTGGATCATCAGAGAAGGGGTCAGCAAACTAAAGTCTGCGGGCCAAATCCAGCCTGCCACTTGTTACTGGAAATAAAGTTTTATTAGAATTCTGCTACAGTCATTCCTGCTGTCTGCTCCTGTAAATAAAGTTTTATTAGAACTCTGCCATGCACACTCATCTCCATATTGGCTATGGCTGCTTTCACATTATAATGCAGAGTTGGCTAGTTTTGATGGGCTAAAATATTGCCTATCTGGCCCTTTACAGGAAAAGTTTGCCAACTCCTGTTATAGAGAGATGAACCCAGATCAAAAAAGATTCTTCTTTTGAATTAAAACTCAAAATAATTTATAAAAATTCATTCTGAAACTTTTCAGTATGTATAAATTTTTTAAATGACTTTTATTTGTTGTTATTTGTCTAGAGACTACAATGATACTTTAATTCACACAAGGTATAAAAACTTTTATATCGTATCCTTTTAACTATGTCAAAACAACAACAACAAAACACCTGCCTGCTTACCCAGCTCAGATCCAGGGCTCAGGAAAACAATGCCTAATTGCTCAACAATTTTTACTTTATTTTGTGCTGCTTTTTGATAAAAGGGATAATTCTTTTTGCTTTTCCTGTGTTGTGATTTGGGGCATTAAGACATACTTAAATTCTTTGTGATAACCTTATATCATTTTACATTCATTCCAAGTACACTTATCTAATTAAAGAAGCCTCTAAACCAATATCTTTCAACTTGATTTTGGGGGAAAACATGTGCTCAACTATGACTTTTCTTATCTTTTACTATTACCCTTCACCTACACTTTCTCGTCCAGAAGTATTTATCCCAGTTCATAGCTCTTTTCATTCTCTCCCTTCAATCTTCTCATAGCCTACTTTTATTCTGATAATCACATAAATTAGTTTAAACTTTCATATTTACAATATCTCTCTCTTCTGTGGTGTTTTCATTTAACATTTTCATTCTAGCTGGTTTCCATGATTACCCCAATTTTATCAAACACAACATTTCTATTCCAGGGTTATGTCTCTGACTTAATTCTTGGCAAGTGATAATACATTCTTGAGCAGTTTTTGCAAGAAAGGTCTTTATTTTATTTTATTTTTTAGAGACAGGTTTTTGCTCTGTTGCCCTGGCAAGCAGTGGTGTGATCATAGCTCACTGTAATCTCAAACTCTTGGGCTTATGTGATCCTCCTGCTTCAGCCTCCCCCACGTTTTGGGATAACAGACACGAGCCATCATGCCCAGCCAGGAAAGGTCTTTATTGTTACATACTCTGAGACTGTATTGAGTTGAGACTTTTTTCTTTTTATATATTCATGATTGGACACTAAAGCGCCAAAAAGATTATCACTTTATTTGAAGACAAAATGTGTCAATAACAGCAACTATAACCCAATTACTGACAGACTAGAGCTCTGACAAATCTTCGTTAGCCACCAATTTCCTGGGCAGGTAGAGTCTATCCTACAGAGGACTGAGGACAAAATTCAGTTGAACTCTGGAAGGGAGAGATCCCACACTCTTAGGCTTAACAGTTCAGGCTGTGTCCACCCAGCTTTGCTTAGGACAGCTCTGCCCAACTACCTGAGCCCAGACTGTCCCTTAACTAAGCCCTCCCTCCCTTTCTCTAGCTCCCTAGAAATTGATTTTCTTTCTAGTTGTAATCCATGTGGGTTCCCACCTGCCTTAATCTAGAAAACAAAACAAAAAACAGAGCAGCACCTGGCTCCCAGGTACAGACCAAGCTCTCTGCTCTGATAATAGTTTTAAGATGTTCAGAAAATAATTCGGCTACACCTATTCCAATTCCTTGCTGACAGTCCTCGGGCATCTTAGATGCGCTTCTAGACTGCTGACGAGGCTGCGTCCTCTGCTGGGTCTCTCCAGCTGTCACAGTCTACCTGCTTTTGGAACATAAGCCTGGGGTCTCTACATCCTTACTGATTCCTCTTGTCAACGGGGGGTAACCAACTTTGTAAATTAAGCTAAAGAACCAAAAAGTCGTGTCCAGATTTCTAACATCATACCTTGCAAGTTCACAAATACAGTCGTTCTACCTTTAAATCAATTCAAGAGTGAATACACCCATATGCCATTAGTCTGATATTTAAACACAGTTTTCTCCCCTTTCTTCTATACGCAGTGCCATATTCTCCTTACTAGGCAGTGTGGTGTCATGGGAAGAAGTGCTTTAGAAGCTGGCAGGGCTGGGTGCGATCTGTGGTACAGTCACTGCCTAGGACACACTGGTCTGCCAGTCAACATCTCTGCATTTGAGTTTTCTTATGCTAAATGGGGATGGTAATATCTGTTCAATATGGCTGTGGGGAAAACGGGTTTAAATGTAGTGATGTATTTAAAACACATTGTATTCTCCATGGGCTAAGTCTCCGCAGCCTGGCTCAGCATCCCCGCAGTTTATTTACAAAGCCATTCCGTGTGCCTCGTCTGTATTTCACCTCATAGCCAGGAAACAGTTGTGGAAATGGAATCCCACTTTCTTAACAAATAAGGATTCAGGGGAGTGAATGATTTTTCCAAAGCCCACTGTGAGTGCATGGAAAGCTCCAGCACTTCTGGTCCAAGTATCTTTTCACTTTCTGCAACAGCAAATTAAGAGACAAACATCTACTTTCCTTTCCAACTTAGTAGAGCAGGAGGGAAAATCCTTCCAGTTAACTCTCCTATTTCTTATGTATCCCACTCTTCGAGCAAATACTGCAAATGTGCTATTTGGGATGGCCTTTGCCACGGGACAGTCAGAGCTAACTCAAGGTGACAGCAACTTAGCAACAGAGACAGGGGCGTAAAACAAACAGCTTGACTTGCCCTGGATCATTCTTCTTCAGAAGAAACCAAGCCACAGTTTCATTGACGGGGACAGATGTACAGGGGCACAGGCTCTGACTTGGGGGAATGAAGGGGACTATGCTCCACCTGAATTTGTTGCAGGCAAATTATGAATTCTTAAAGATTTTTTTAAGCATTTAAATTTCACCATCTGCAATCTTATTTTCTTCCCTGCCCTCCCCCGGCCCCCACACCCGAGATGGAGTTTCACTCTTGTTGCTCAGGCTGGAGTGCAGTGGCATGATCTCTGCTCACTGCAACCTCCACCTCCTGGATTCAAGTGATTCTCCTGCCTCAGTCTCCCAAGTATCTGGGATTACAGGCATGCACCACCATGCCGAGCTGATTTTTTTTAGTAGAGACGGGGTTTCACCATGTTGATCAGGCTGATCTCCTGACCTCAAGTGATCCACCTGCCTCGGCCTCCCAAAGTGCTGGGATTACAGGCCTGAGCCACCGCGCCCAACCTACCACCTGCAATCTTTTGTTTCCACTTAAAAGCAGAGCCCACAAAGATGCTTAGCCAGACAAGGGGGCTACTGAGGCTGAGCAGCCTTGCTGGTACATTAGTATCTTATGACACCCTCAGCAGTCACACTTACCTCTACTGATGGCTGTTCCTTCCTCCTTCCGGTTTCATGGATCAAAGATGCCTTTCATCACTTATGAGGAATGGGATGGGGGCAGGGAGACAGGGTCCAGGAGCTAGGATTTTGTCTGAAATCACATCCTCTTCATGCTTAGAAAGCCCTACACTTTCTCTTCTAATATTGGCTTAAAATAATGCTTGGAATCTGGTTTCAAAAAAATTGGAGCTTCCAGAAGGAAAGTCGTAAGTATATAAAACATCGAATTATATGTTAATATCCTGGCAACCTTAATTAGGCAGGGGTACTGCCAAGGGCTACTTGCCTTAAAGTGAACACAGATACCCTGCGTGCCCCTTTAATTATGGTTTTTGTTCAACGTTTTTTGCTGGATTTGAGTAATACAATAGTCACGTCTGGCACCCTCATCAACAGGTTCTCAAAATAATGATAATCTCGTATGGAACAATACCTATCTTTATTTATATAAGTATTTATCTGAGACTTTACGACTCTATAATCTATACTGAGTTCTAACAGAAATGGAATAAGATTTAAACTAAGAACTATCATTTTCAATAAATAGCTTGACAGTTTTGATCAAACTTCTTAAAAATAGAAATCAATAAATACATGGGAACCAAAGCCAGGTATCCCTGGTGGTGAGAAGAAGAGCTGGAGATCTAGGGAAGACGGCAGAACCAGGACACTCCGGCAAGAAAAAGATGGAAGAGACAGAGTGAGGGTGACAGAATGTGAATGGAGACTTTCTTTAAAGCCCTACACCACACTTAGAAGTTATCTGTAAGCCTCAGGTTGGATTACTGCTTGATCGTGCACCTTTCCCCATCTTGGTAACTCACCTGTAAAAGCCCCAAATTCAAGACCTTGGTGCTCAAATGAGAGGAAGGCACAGCACCTGCCTGTCCTGATGTGCATGTCAACCAGGGCCCTCAGAGTGCCCTTTATCTATGCCTGAATGAACCAAGAAGGGACTAAATTCTTAAAAATCCCAGTTGGGTGCGGTGGCTCATGCCTGTAATCCCAGCACTTTGGGAGGCCAAGGTGGGTGTATCAACTGAGGTCAGGAGTTCGAGACCAGCCTGGACAACATGGGGAAACCCCCGTCTCTACCAAAAATACAAAAATTAGCTGGGTGTGGTGGTGCATGCCTGTAATCTGAGCTATGCTGGAGGCTGAGGTGGGAGAATTGCTTGAACCTGGGAGGCAGAGGTTGCAGTGAGCAAAGATTGCACCACTGCACTCCAGCCTGGGTGACAGAGCGAGACCCATCTCAAACAAACAAACAAATAAATAAATAAATAGAAAATCCCAAAACCAGCTGAGAGCGGCGTGCAAGGTAGGAAGATGGCAGGACTCCTCCAGGCATGCAGCATTGTGGTTTCTGAGCAGTTGGTGATGAAATCCCCGGTTCTGCAGATGCCAGGTCAGAACCTTCTAAGCAAGTGCACATCTCAGAGCCTCCTCCTCTGCCAGGTGTTTTCTAAAAACACCAGAGGACTCAGGTGGCAGCAAAGAATGAGAGAGCGCAAAGGCAGGTGAAAAGCAGAGGCGGCAGCATGCTCTGGAAGCTGAATAAACACAGTCGGGGTGTGGAAGGGGCAAGAACCAACAAAAGGATGAAAGAGGGAAAGGGAATTGGGGGTGCCTTTAAAACAAACCTCCATTCTCCTCCTTCATCCCATACTAATGACATATCCATGTTTTTCTTGCCCTTTTCTTCATGTTATTATCAAGACAGCAGGAGATGAATTTACAAAACGAATGATCCCATCTTTACCTTCAGCAGTTAGTAGCTGGTGTTTGAGATGGTGAAAATACCATCATGTGTACCTGGATGAAGTGTTCCCAGACAGAGTTTTTCCATGACCCCTCCTTCCTCAACTCCAGAGCGTGACACATACATCTACTCTTAGCTGAGTCTACAGAGGAAATTGCAAAATGACTCAGAACAATTTCTCACAACTTACTCTTTCAAAAGCAAAAGCAGCCATCACTGTGGAGCCAGGACTTTATCACAAGGTAAGAATCTGCTATGAGTCATCAAAGGCATAGAAAATGCCTCAAAACTCAAACACATCTTCATTTATTCAGTACAAGGTTTTCACCGGACTACAATCTCTACGCAACAATATTTACAGAAGGCATCAGGGTGACGATTTCAGAACTTTGAACGATGGCGAGCATCCGAGAAGGCCTCGGTGAAGGAGATTTAATGAGTGAATGAACAATGCGACACTACGCCCACCCCCTTGGTAAATATTAAAATATCAGATGAGATTCCAGGCACCCACACAGGGGCAAGCCAAAATTGGATAGTAATTGTGCCTATTACTTCTTTAAAGGAAAAAGGGCGAACGGCAACAAGGGCTTAGCTAATTTGCTGACAGGAAAAGGGGCAAGGGTGAAATTCACCAGCAACACCCGTGCCGGGGGGAACACAGGAGCCATGGCTACCTGAGCTTCCCTTAAGCTGGCATATGAAAAAGCCCTCCTAGTCCATCAGACAGCTATTTATTTTACTAAAGAGATCCATAAAAGTTTGGTTTGGGATCAAAATGTTAAAATTCTTACTCCAAAAAAAAAACCCCATTTTGTTCACTAATGACAGAAAATAAAACTTTCAAAATGCCGAAACACCCCAGCACATAATGTTGCAACTGGTTTTCAACAATCTGGGCTTGCATCCATTGAAGTGCAGAGTAAAAAAAAAAAGTAAAAAAAAATCCGGTGATATCTAACCACCATCATCAATATAATCTATTCTGCTCTCAACCTAATAATTTATTTGCCATCTAGGGGTTGTTATTTATTTAACATTCCTCAACATCTCTTAGCACATTAAAAAAATAAAGCATTAATAACTAATCTCACCCAAGCAATTAGACTAAGATAAAAACAAAGTTCAAAATACCACTTGTCTACATAAACACAGTGCTTTTCATATTGTAGGTACTTGATAACTGATTCTGCAATATCAGTAATGTTAAGTCAAGACAGAGGCTAGGCTATTCAGGTGTTTACTCAAAGTAAGGATCACGAACTGACAGTTCATAAATTCCTAAACGGGAAAGCTGTGAAAAAACATTGTAAGACTGGGGACCTCCCTGGAATTGTCTGCAATTTCTAACATATGTGCATAAGCACTTTTCGGGGGACCCATAGCTTTCATCAGATTCTCAAATGGTCTGCTTTCCTAAATAACATAAGTTCCTAAATAACATAAGTGCATAAAAGACTGGCGAGCATCTGGAAATATGGTGTCTAACCATCCTGACCTTCGCATACCATTACCTGAGAAGCCTCCAAAAATCTTAGCGGTTTTAGCTTCAATGAAATGCATGAAGGACAATAAATGACCGAAGCAAATTCTAATAGGGTTCTGCTAAGATTCTTCTTCTAAGCAGCTCTGCATATTCATGGGGATAAAAAGGGACATCCAGCAGAAAGCTGCTTCGGATCAGGCATTCAGGCAGAAAGACAGACAGGGAGACACACCAGGGCAAGACAGCTGGTCAGACGGACCCTTCAGTTTTACAGATAGGGAAGTTTGACGACTTACCCAAGGATGAGGAAATGGCTCCTCAGTGTAAGACTTAGGGCAAAAACCCCATGTGCTTTTTGGGGGGGGGGGGGGGGGGGGTTGTGTTTTCTAAGCAGAGTCTTGCTCTGTCGCCCATGCTGGAGTGTAGTGGTGCAATTTTGGCTCGCTGCAACCTCTGCCTCCCGGGCTTAAGCAGTTTTTGTGCCTCAGCCTCCCAAGTAGCTGGGATTACAGGCATGAGCCACCATGCCTATCTAATTTTTGTATTTTTAGTAGAGATGGGGTTATACCATGTTGGCCAGGCTGGTCTCGAGCTCCTGGCCTCAAGTGATCCACCCACCTCAACCTCCCAAAGTGCTAGTACTACAGGCGTGAGCCACCATGCCCAGCCACCCATGCGTTCTTACTCCAAGTGTACCCCATGTCGAGGTGGCTTCCCCTAAGAATAGGCAAGAACAGGCCGGGTGTGGTGGCTCACGCCTGTAATTCCAACACTTTGGGAGGCCGAAAAGTGTGGATCACTTGAGGTCAGGAGTTTCAGACCAGCCTGGCTAACATAATGAAACTCCGTCTCTCCTAAAAATATAAAAATTAGCTGGGCATGGTGGCATGCACCTGTGGTCCTAGGTACTGAGGAGGCTGAGGAATAAGAATTGCTTGAACCCAGGAGGCAGAGGCTACAGTGAACCAAGATTGTGCCACTGCACTGCAGCCTCAGTGACAAAGCGAGACTCCCTCTCAAATAAATAGAAGGAGAGGAGAGGAGAGGAGAGGAGAGAACAGGAGAGGAGAGGAGAGGAGAGGAAAGGAGAGGAAAGGAGAGGAAAGGAGAAAGGAATGGAAAGGAGAAAGGAAAGGAGAGGAAAGGAGAAAGGAATGGAAAGGAGAAAGGAAAGGAGAAAGGAAAGGAAAAAGGAAAGGAGAGGAAAGGGAAAGGAAAGGGAAAGGAAAGGAAAGGAAAGGAAAAAGGAAAAAGGAAAAAGAAAAGGAAAAGGAAAAGGAAAGGCAAGGTAAGGCAAGGCAAGGCAAGAACCTGCAAATGGTATTTACACTGAGGTTAGTTTGGCCTGATAAATCAAACTTCCTGCTTTCCTCTCCCACAGAAAGCAAAATGAGATCAAGGTCTCCATAGTTCCATCTCTAATCCAGAAGCCCAGAAAGGAAATAAAGATCTAGAAATAGAGGGCTGAGGGGCATGGAGATGGAGATGGAGATGGAGATGGAGATGGAGATGGAGATGGAGATGGAGATGGAGATGGAGATGGAAGATGGAAGATGGAAGAAAGAGGACGGACATGAGAAAACACTTGCCGTTCAACCCCATCTTCACTCTCATCCAGGTGGGCAAAATTAAAGGGGAGATCTCAAGCAGCTCTGGCAGGAGGTCCCTTGCTACCACCTAAGTTGCAGGGAGCTGGCTGATGACTCCTTGAACTTGGCTTTTTGTTTGCCTTGAAGAGGTGAAACAAATCCCACTTCAAGTGTCATCTCAGCTAGGATGAGAGCAAAACCATGGCACCTGCTGTTTCAATGGAGAGAAAAAGTAAGGAGAAGCCTATATCAGAAATAAACGTGGCAAATCAATCATTAGGTGAAGATCAGCATCTCTGCTCAGTCAAGGCCAAATCTTTGTGTGGCCTCAGCTCTGAGTAGTCTCCAAGTCACTTTCCTGTGCATCACTGTCCCAGCAGGATGAGGAAAGGGAGGGTAACTATCTCTTCAAGTTAATTTCAGAGCATTCTACCTGACAGGCCTTGATCTTCCGGCCCACCCCAGCGCAGTGATTCACACTGCAGCTCTCACAGCACTGCTCTCTACAACCTCTCTTTTTTATTTCTTGATTTTGTGATTCTGAAGATGACTCTTAACAATAACTTGTTTTTTTTTTTTTCCAAAAAAAGATGAAAGAGAAAAGTCTGGAGAAGAAGAAAGCAGGGACAGAGGAAGGCAGGTAGGAAAGTACTGTGGCACAGACAACAGGAGGAGAAAGAACCAAACACCACATGTTCTCACTCATAAGTGGAAGTTGAACAATGAGAACACATGGACACAGGGAGGGGAACATCACACACCGGGGCCTGTCGAGGGGTGGGGGGCTAGGGGAGGGATAGCGTTAGGAGAAATGCCTAATGTAGGTGATGGGTTGATGGGTGCAGCAAACCACCATGGCACATGTATACCTATGTAACAAACCTGCATGTTCTGCACTTGTACCCCAGAACTTAAAGTATAATAATAACTTTAAAAAGAGGTAAGATGGGCTTATTATCTGTAACTTCAAGTTTAAAATGATGTCTTCTTTTGGTCCCTAGTTTGTAATGCAATCCCTATTTTTTCATTAAACTCTTCTCTCAAAAAAAAAAAAAAAAAAAGAGGCTGGGAAGCCAGCTGTGCTGACGAAAGTACCACAGTGATCCAAGGACAGAAAGGAAAGAAGATGAAGGGCAATCAGTGACCTCCCTGCATCCTTCCAACCTCACCATGCGCCAGGTGCCGTCGTCCTTACTTTCCAGATCAGGAGACACAAGCACTGGTGGGACCAGGCTGACCCAGGGCTCCTGGGGTTCTTACTGTGCAGCCCGCCAGGGCACCAGACCAGTCTCGCCAGGTTCAAGTTCCCCTGCCTTGCATGATACTCTGCTCCTAGACATACGTGTATTCCATGTTTAACAGAGAAAACACAGGCCCTCTGCCACAGCTGAATGCAGACTCAGAGCTCCAGCCAAGGTTCATTCAACAACTGAACACCCCCATGTCTGAGTTCTAAAAGCCTCCCTGGCAAAGGCACAGCCAGCTGAGGACTCATCAGGCCACTTCCTGTTGCTGGCAATTTCTCTTTGGCCCCAGTTAGCCCACAGCACAGCCCACGCCAACAGCCCCACTGCCCACTTTTTAGTTTGCCTCTGTCCAAGGACCCATTTGGCAGGAGGAATCAGCCCAGCTGACAGGAAGGGCCAGTCGCAAGAAATGGCGAGAAAGGTCACCAGTAAGTTTCTCCCACTGCCTTCCTGCCACACTCTGTTGTTCGTCCTCTCTACAGGACAAGTTCTCCATGGCCAAATGGCCTTCCAGGCAGCCACTTGCTTGGAATGCTGTCTTTTGGATTCTCAATACCACTCACTTTTTTTTTTTTCCTGTTTTTCCTGCTGACACGTAAGTGACATTGCCAACCCTGTTGAACAGAGCGTGTAAGTTATCCCTGGCAAAGAAAAGGACAGGCCTCTGTGTGCTCTATGCCACAGTAAAGTCTTCTATAGCCACCCTCTTCCCGCCACACCCAGCAAGGGGTTGGCATCTGCCTGACACATCAACCCTAATGGCCAAGGATAGACCAAGAAGAGCGGGGCACAAATACTCTAGAGCATAGAAAATAGGAAATTAAACCAAAAAAAAAAAAAATCCAACTAACTACGAAGAGGCCAAATGGCCTTTTAGACTCCAACAAAAACTAAGCACAGTCATTTCAAACAAGTCCACAAACTTGCCTCCAAGTCTCTGCCAAGGAAGTGTGGCATTAGACAGGCAGAACAAGGCACATGGGCTGGCACCACACTCCACCCAACTCTGACCCCAGGCGATCTGTGTCCGTGCCACCTCTCTTCCAGGAGGGGCAAAGTCTGCGAGCCCTCCTCGGCTGGCAGAGCCTCTCAGGCTTCACTAAGCACCTCGGAGTTCACAGTCCACTCCTGCTAAAGAGAAAGGCAGATCTAACATACACTCATTGTATTTGGTCACTTGAAGCAACCCTTTGGAAAAGCTCATCCATTTATGACACATACATTAAAAAAGGCAGCTACACGGTGAGCAGACTTTGTCTCCATGCAGACAACAAAGAGGACCCAATTCTTACAGCTTTTGGTTTCCAGTTCGTGTTCATCTCATGGGACGGTTCGGGAGCAGCTGACCACTGACACTAACTTCAAGAACACGGGGTGGGCAGCTGAGATGGTCAAGAACACGGGTGGGCAGCGAAGATGCTCAAGAACATGGGTGGGCAGCTAAGATGGTCAAGAACACGGGGTGGGCAGCTAAGAGGGTCAAGAACACGGGGTGGGCAGCTAAGATGTTCAAGAACACGGGTGGGCAGCTAAGAGGGTCAAGAACACGGGGTGGGCAGCTAAGATGGTCAAGAACACGGGTGGGCAGCTAAGATGGTCAAGAACACAGGGTGGGCAGCTAAGATGGTCAAGAACACAGGTGGGCAGCTAAGATGGTCAAGAACACGGGTGGGCAGCTAAGAGGGTCAAGAACACAGGGTGGGCAGCTAAGAGGGTCAAGGCATGCACATGTCTTACTTTCAACAACATTTTATTGAGGTGCTCATGTATTTGTTCACAGTTTCCTACCTGCCATCGAATCTCAGATCAAGAGGAAATTAGGCGAGCAGCAGAGAAAAGCTTCAGACACACGTATACATGGGAGACGTACCAGGAAGGCGCATTTACAGCCTAATCCTCTCTCCCCTGCTTCTGCTGCTCCCAGTTGGACATAATCTCACGTGATCCCTTTGAGAACACCAGGTTGTTGGTGGTGTTATGTTTATTTATAGAGGATACACAGGCTTAGAAAGGTTGGGTAACTTGCCCCAGGTCACATAATGATAAAGCCTGGTGGATGGGAATACAAATTCAGGTTTCCAAGCACCAGGTTGAGTTCTTTCCAACATACCACTGCCTCTGAGAAAGAGCTACCTGGAATTAGGCCTTTGTGACAGATTATTGTCTTCCTGCTGGAGAGTGCCACACCCCAAACCATTTTTCAGGGACAAAGCGTTTGCCTTGAGGATGCTATCTCTCTGTGCACTAAAATAGGAATTTAGTCACATAACTTGCATTTAGAAATAGTCATGTTTGGTTTTAAGAAAAGGATCTTGATTCTATTCATCTATTGAATAGCAACCATGGAGAAAGACTACGGTTTATAAATAAGTTATCTTTTAGCTTGACTGCCTAACAAAAACATAACCAAAAAGATCTTGCAATAATGCAGGAAGTATACACCAAAGGAAGACGAATACTCCAAGAATGCTGGAAAGCAAATCATGCGGTCCAATAATTTTTGCTTTTCCTTCAGCTTCTTAGCTAGGCAAGCTCTTAAAAGCAATTCATGTGAAAAAAAAAAAAAAAAGAAAAACTCAAAAGGTTAAGCTAAGTGGGTGAGCAGAAATTAAATATTAAATGCAAGTCGTGTTCATGCTGTACACTAAAAACCATAGCCACTAGTGTACCTTTTTTTCTGCCTAGAAAAAATAAACAGGACAAAATATATCAATTATATCTTAAACATTATTAAATTGCAAAGAGCACAACACACAGTTGTCACGCTGTGTATCTCCAGATTCTCAGTGCTCTCTGTTCTATCAACACAACGCCTACAAACGGCAAAAATAATCCCTGCCAAAGCTACACTAGGTGATTACATAAAATTCTTCCACAAAGCCGAAAAATTATTTCATCAGGAATAACTAAATTAAAAACTCTGCTTACCTTGTAGAAAACGGGTTTCCTGTTTGTGAATTTTCTTTTACAGCCTTAAACCCAGTGTAAGTATTAATATGTGCTATACTCCAAGGAAATTTTACAAGCATACAATTAATTGCTATATTCAAATTATTCCTCTCTTTTCAAGCATATTTTGCAGAGTAAATATTTCCCTAGGCCTTTCCGATATCTTTATATTTCAAAAAGATAGAACTATTTCGGAGATGAAGTTAAAGATTTTGGAATGAGAAAGGAACAGTGACAGCGCCACAGAACAGATACCCAAAAGAAGTTCTCTTATCCTTAGCTGTAAAAAGCACGTAAAGATCGCTGTCAGAATCCCTTCTGGGGAGAAAGGCATCTCTTCTCATCTGCATATCAGTCTTTAGACATTTTTAGAGCAAAATCAACTTTCAATCAAGGAAAGGAAACCGTGCAAGCATGCCTACATTTGGATCAAAATCTTTACCCGTGAAAATCAAAGCTCTTGTTTACTTACATGCTGTACATAAAAAGGAAAAGTTCAAAGAAATCTGCTCCCTCTGGGAGAACGGATCACATCGAAGTCGGCTGTTGGGAGATGTGGAAGACACGCGTCGTCTCTCCCTCTCATCCCCAGGCAATGAAAAAAAATCCCAAACTGCTCTTCCAAGTCACATTCACAAGGACGTCCTAGCGCCACCAAGCTCGTCCTCCACAGCAGCACTGGTGATTGGGGGAAGCTGGCCCCCTGCTCTGTTTTCACCCATGCCGGGAGCCTACTCTAGAAAGGCACCAGGTTACCACGGACGTGGAGACAACGGGACCACAGAGGGCCACGTCTCCTGAGCCTCAGAGCCAGCTCAGCAGGTGGAGTGCAGGCAGCATGTCTGTGGGGACTGCTTAACACACCTCAAGTTCAGAACAAACTGAAAACTCTTTCAACCTCCTCACCCAAAGGGACATTGTATATTCCTTTCAAACTCCAAACTATTACAATAGCACATGCTAATTGCTAACAATACTGAGGGAAAAAATCCCCCCTACAGGAGAGGCTGACAGGGTCACACAAAGAGCTATGACAGTAATAGGCACCCTTACAGAGAAGAAGGCAATCAATTAGGAACCATTTGCAGAAATTGCAGGGCTGACAAAAGCCCTGGGTACAGCTGTGCTTCATCAAACCAGGCTTCATTTGATTTTCAAGGGAAATTATTCTTTATTCTAATGTCTAGAATAGTTGTTAGTAAAATATCCCCAACAGCCCAGGTTCAACCAGGGTCTAATCTGAAAAGAAGCTAATGACCCCTGAGAAGACCAGTTGGGCCAGGGCAGGAAGCCCAGAGACCAGAGGCAGGTCTTCTCCCTGAGGAGAGACCACTTTCTGAGGACACGGCACGGGGTGGGGGGATCCCGAAAAATCCACTCCCAGCACACACTGGGCATTCACCAGACACCTCCCACATCACCACTTCAAAAATAGAAGAGGGCTGGGCGTGGTGACTCACACCTGTAATCCCAGCATATTGGGAGGCTGAGGCAGGAGGATTGCTCAAGCCCAGGAGTTTGAGACCAGACTGGGCAACACAGTGATACCTAGTCTCTAAAAACAATAAACAAAATTATCTGGGCATGGTGGCAGGCACCTGTGGTCCCAGCTACTTAGGAGACTGAGGTGGAAGGATCACTTAAGCCTAGGAGATCAAAGTGGCAGTGAGTCAAGATCACGCCATTGTACTCCAGGCTGGACAGCAGGGTGAGACTTTGTCTCAAAAAATAAAATAAAATTTAAAACAACAACAACAAAAAATCCAGAAGAAGATGGCTTTAGATATAACATGATGTTTCCAAAAAAAAATTTTAATGTTTAAAAAAAAAAAAAACAGAATAGAAAAAAATGTAATTCTTAAATTTGAAATTTTCTTTTTCTTTTCACTAATGTCCACCACAATTTTTACTTTTGGTGACCACTAATTCTTCTTTCCCAAGAAACGAAGAACAGGGAAACTGAGTAACTGCTAGGTGTTTACCGAAGATTTTTTAAAATGTACTGAAATCCATCATTATACATGGAAATCTTAAAAAAGGTAAGGTGATAACTACGTTAGACTTGAGAGGAATTTTACAGCAAATGCTTAACACGCTCATATTCTTTCAACAAATTTTTTTCTTCTGTGTTATTTGGTGTTATTTGCTTTCTCCTTTCTCCACTTTTAACAATGAAAATTGAAGCTCAGATGGCCCCAATTTCAACCTGATTGCAGCTTTCTCTCCTCTTCTAAATTTCTGATGCTCCAATGTTCACTTTGTAAACGTTTTGCTTGGTTACTACAGGCACTGTTAAATAACAGAGTTGGCAATAGCCTTAGCGTGCTAACTTTTTGCATATCTATTTTGCTGAATCTTAAGATAAACTTTGGGAAAAAATTCAACTTCCTTCTTAAGAGTTCTGATGTGTAACTCAAGCAGATCATAAGAGAGGAGAAATCATTATCCCTCACGGTGTTGAGATTCCCCCCAAGCTGCCATCCTGTGCCAGTGCCCCCACAGGCACACTTAACTTTTAAATATATGGCCATGTTCCATCAGTGTTTGAGGAGGATTTGATTTTCCAAAAAATTTTAAGTCAGGCCAGGCACAGTGACTCACACCTGTAATCCCAGTACCTCAGGAGGCCAGGGCAGGAGGATCTCTAAAGCCTACGAGTTTGAGACCAGCCTCAGCAACATAGTAAGACCCCATATCTATTTTATTATTAAAATAAGATTTAAAATAATTTAAGACAAAGCCATCAAAACACATCTATTTGATGCTCTAAGATCCACTGCTTCATTAAAAAGCTAACGGACATTAGACATGATATTGGGTTCCCAAAATTAAATAACCCACTAGAGATAGAACAGAGTAGTAGGACTAAAAATGCTGATGAATTTCAGTTTCATAAAATAACTTGCATCCTGGGACATAACCAGGCCAGCGAAGGCAGCTGAGCATTTGCTTTGCATGAGGAATGAGGAGGAGAGGGAGGAGAAATTTGGAAGAAGGTACATGGAAAACGGGAGAAGAGTGCAGGGAGCAAGGAAGGGAAAGGGAGAAAAGAGGGGAGGCTGACAGCACATAGCTGTTTCATCAAACCAGCAACTTCAGAACCAGAAGTACCCGTTCTGAAGCTGGCAGGCTCTAACCTGGTCCCCTCACACACCGGGGATGTCACCAACCTCCAAAAGGTATGCCACATGGCTCCTCCCATGGGTATGCCATGCACCTGGCTCCTGGTGGTCTTGATGTCAGCAGTGGCCCATCTAGAGCAATCACTGCCGTGACACCGGCTGCAGTGGCGGAGGCACGGCCAGGCTTGTGCGTTCCAAGGAGCCAGCAGGAGCTGGGAATGTGGAAGCTCTGCCCAATTCTGAAGTGGCAGGGCTGGAGCCTCGTGCTCCTCAGGCACAGCTGCAGCTGCCCAGCTGTGCCTCTGGACCCAGACATCCCTGTGCTCTTGGGGGCCAGGAGCAGGAAGGAGCCCCACCATCCCAGGCACTGCTGCAGCTGCCTAGCCGAAACTGTGGACCCAGGCATCTCTGCACTCTCAGGGGCCTGGAAAGGACTCCCTGCTGCCACAGGCTCGAAAGTAGCCTGCTCCCACTGCCTGGCTTCTCCCTAGTCCTGGTGCCCACTCTGGTCTTAGAGCAAATTTGGGTCTGAGTCCAGGCACTGTTGCAACTCAGCCAGGTGTGGACGCGCTCAGGACAGCGCTGACATGCCAGCCCTCTGCTGTACTTTGGGTACCAACGGGCATGGGAGGCAGGCCAAGGAGGGGACTGAGGGCAGCTTGGCCCTGGCCTGCAGGCACCTTTGGCACAAACAGCCTGGGCACCATGAACAGCGGCAGGATGCAGACGGGCTCCTGGGTGGAAAGGGGTGGGTCCCCAGAAAAGCCCCACCTTCAAGCTGGGGAAGGCCTGAAGTCTGGGGGCCAGGCTGCCAGTCCCACAGACCAGAGTGGGAACTTATGGAGCTTTTTCTGGGCCTGCCCATGGCCACCATGGACCAATCAGTACACACTTCCTCCCCTCCAAAGCACATAAAAACCCTGGACTTAGCCAGACTCAAAGAGACAATGAGACAACTAGCTGAGGCAAGGAGCTACTCCAGGGTCTCCTCTCTGCTTAAAGCTAAGCAGACATCAGTACTACCAGCTGTGGAGCAGAGCTACCCACTCCAGGGTCTGCTCTCTGCTGAGAGGTGAACACTCTATGGGATGACCAGCCTGCAGAGAGAAGCTACCCACTGTGGGTTTCCTCTGAGCTGTTCTATAGCTCAGTAAAGCTCCTCTTCACCTTGCTCACCCTCCCCTTGTCTGCATACCTCATTCTTCCTGGTCACGGGACAAGAATTCAGGACCTACCTAATGGCAGGGCTGCAAGAGCTACAACACAAACAGGGCCAAAACATGCCCCTTGCTCGCCACATTACAGGTGACAAGGAGAGAGGAGAGGAGGAGAGAAGAGCTACAGCCCTTCAGGGAGCCCAGACCCAGGAGTTCCCAGAACCAGGGTTATGCCATCCTCTTTCGGGTTCAGCGGTTCCTGGCATCTCCAAGCTTTCAGGTACTGGTGCAGGCCATGGAAGCTGCTTGTAGTATGTGTAATCCAGCCGTAGCTTCACAGGGAACCAGCGCCCATGCTAGAGCCTGGAGCTGCTGCCTGCCCCACCACAGCCAGCGTCCCTGCCTGTGCATGGTGGCCAGACCCCACACATGCTCACTGACACACCCCTCACCACTGCGCTCACTGACATACCCCTCACTACTCTGCTGACTCTTGGCAGGCATGGGATGCCGGCCAGTAGTGTAAGTCGAGCACACAATCTGCCAAGTCGAGTAGGCCTAGTGGGCCCAAGCAAAAGTTGGGCAAAGGCACCCTTGGCCACAGAGGTTTCCGGCTGGTAAAGTGATACCCCAAAAATCTTGTGATAGTGTTAGTCTAAACCCAACTGAGGCATTGTTCCACTTTATAACTTTCATTTAAATGCCTATCATTGCTTCTATTTCTTCCATTCTTATTTTGTATTTAAGACAAATACAATACAGAAGATGTATAATTTCAAAATCAATTAAAAACTGGACTGGATATTAGCACAGATTATGTCAATCAGACCACTTCTGAAAGGGTAGCAGCTAATGAACAGTTAAAAATGCAGGAAAGGAATGGAATGTAACAAATGCTGCCAAGGATGTGGATAAAGTAGAAGCCTCCTACATTACTGCTGGGAATGTCAAATAGTGCAGCATTGTGGGAGACCATGGGCTGTTCCTCAAAAAGCTAAACAGAGAATCACCACATGGCCTGGCAATTCCACTCCTTGGCCTGAAAACAAGCGTTCATGCAGATAACTCTTACACCAACATTCACTCCAGCATTACCCACAATAGCAGCAATAATCCAAGTGTCTATTAACAGATGAATGAATAAACAAAATGTGGTGTATCTGTATAATGGAATATTATTTGGCCGTAAAAAAGAATGAAAGCCTGACACATGCTACAACCTGGATTAACCCAGAAGACATATGTTGAGTGAAATAAGCCAGAAACAAAACGACAAATGTTGTGCCTAGAAGTTGGCACCTAGAAATGTACATGAGGCACCTAGAAATTGGCAAATAAGACAGAAAGTAGAACTTTCCGTTAAAAGCGGGGGAAATAGAGAGTTATTGTTTAAGGGGTACAGAGTTTCTGTCTGGAATAATGAAAAAGTTCTAGATGGTGGTGGTGGTTGCAAACCAATGTGAATATACTTAATGCCAAAGAAGCATACACTTGAAAATAGTAAAAAAGGAATATTTTATGTTATATATGTTTTATCACACAAAATGACAACATTCCAAAAATAATTTATCTTCAGCCAAAAAAAAAAAATGTAAGAAAGAAAGAGAATACTAATTAACACCTTTTGACAAGGTTTTCCCTGTCAAAATCACTAAGCAAAGCCAGCACAATATATGAACAGCAGAGTGTGCACTGCTCTTTGATGGCATACCAGAAGTCATGGAGGAGTTCTGGCTAAAGTAAATGGTTCTGATTAGTACTTCACTTCAAAAAAATACAAAAATAAGGAAGCTGTATCCTTAAAATATATATATATATGTATATGTACGTATGTGTGTGTGTGTGTATATATATATGTTGAACTGCTGGACCTAGAGATAGGTAACTCCATCTCCTTTCCCCACCTTGGGTAAGAGCCTGCCTGGTTCTTGGTTTGCGACTTAGGTCAGTATCTTACCCTGAATGTCTGCTCCATTTTCTCCCTGTGGGAAACCTGATCCAGAGTGCCATCTGTCTGACTCCTTTTCAGACCTGTTGTGATATCAGGGACGTTGCTGAAATCTGCACGAAAAATGACAAAAACGTACATGAGTTTGGTCATTTGCAGAGAATAGTAACGCCTGGTTTAAAGGCTCAGATGGAGAAAGGAAAGAAGAAAACAACCTAGGAGGCAGTACAGAGCAGTCTTGAATAACACTGAGGTTACAATTATGCACACAGATGGTCTTCTGAAACAGATCTAGGCTCTTGCTAATTGAAAAGGCAACATCTGCCCGCTTTGGTCAAAAGAGACCAATCAAAATAATGACTTAAATGCCTTGTCACTCTTCTCATTGTTGTGTAAACTATACTTCCCTAAGTTCTGGTCTTGAGTAATTTATTTGGACCTACAATCAAACAGCAACAATTTTGTTGGTATTTCCCTATTTTTGGCTAAGGGAAGGCAAAATTTCCAGGGAATCTTGGAAACCAATGACGGAATATTATACTTATTACAATCTACAACTTGCTCATTTACAAGCATGTTTCTTTGGCTGGCATCAACCACAATTGCATCCTAACTTAAAGGTCCAAGAAGATCAGTAAACCCTTATTAACTTCCAGAGTAAAGGCTAAGAAATAATATGGGCCAGGTGTGGTGGCTCATGCCTGTAATCTCAGCCCTGTGGGAAGCCAAGGTGGGAGAATCACTTAAGACCAGGAGTTCGAGACCAACCTGGGCAACATAGTGAGACCTTGTCTTTACAAGAAATTAAAAAAAGAAAAAATCAGGCACAGTGGTATGCAGCTATAATCCTAGTTACTTGGAGGGCTGAGGCAGGAGGATTGCTTGAGCCCAGGAGTTCAAGGCTGCAGTGAGCAGTAATCATGCCACTGCACTCCAGTCTGGATGACAGAATGAGACCCTATCAAGAAAGGAAAGAAAAGGAAAGAGGATGGGAAGGAAGGAGAGGGAAGAGGTAGGGAAGGGAGGGGAGGGGGCAATAATTAAAATATAAAAATAATAAAAATAAAAATTTTAAATGTAAGTAAATTAAAAACTAAAACATTAAAAATTTTAAATAAATAATATGAAATAAGTAGAACACATAGTTTTCCAACCTACAACTGGAAGCACAAATCCCATCCTCAACACTCTTCTCCAACAGAGACAGAAAGACCAGCCTCTATCAAAACATAACACAAGTTTTCATTGTAATTCTTGTATTTGATAGAATGTCCCCTCAACTAGGTGAAACCAGATGATTTCTGATCCCATTCAGGTCCAAGAACTCAATCTGAGCTGATCTAGGCCCAAGAGGCTTGGATAGACTTGCAAACAAAGAAACTGCCCAGCATGATGGGGGCAGGGAAGATGGTTTCTAGAAAACCTTTAAAAGCTAGGGGAACCCCTGGAGGTTGGCACAGCTGAGACAGAAGAATGCCAGCAGCAGGTTCATGCTGATATTACCAACCACTACACAGGCACTCACATCTAAGACAGGGAAAGGCCTCCGGAAAACATATAATGATCTACAGAATTCTGCAGCTCTAATATTTTTCTTCCATTTCCTCTTCCAACACCCTAATCTCATCCAGATAAGGACTAGACAGATAATCTCGGTCATACCTCACTGCTGTTGGTTGCAAAGTTAGCCCAGGGAAAGCAGTGCTGACCTGAAAGGCATGAGGCTCCCTGGGGAAATTTTGAGTAGCAATGACAAGCAAGGATACTTGGGCCTGCCTCCCCTAGTTCTCTAATGCCACAACACAGAGGCAGTCCCCTCACCAACAAGCTGACTGCATGGAATTAAGACGAGACCCTCAACCCCAAGCAACGCACCGCTGTCTTCTAAGACTGCCCCCTTTCTCTGATGTGTATACCTTGGCTTAAGGGAGACCAATTTAGGTAAGTCACAAAAGAATAGCAGCCCTCACTCCTATTGCATCCAGCCTAAGTGCATCTCTCCATTCCTGCACTCAACACATACTTCTTGAGTAGCAGCTGTTTTCCAGGCACTGTGTGAGCATCTGGGGATCCAAAAATGAGTGAAATGCTTTCACGGGCTGCTTCTAGTCTGGGGAGAGGCAGTTGGTGAGGGAAGGGCGGACGGAGAGATGAGTGCAACCAAGTGTCACAGATGCTATGAGGGAAGTCTACAGGCTGCTGAGTGGGGACACTCAGGAAGCAAGTCAATTCTCCCTGGGCCCTTAAAACACTTCAGAGGAAAGCAGACACGTGAGCAAAGGCTTTATGTTGGCGGAGTATCTACTTGACTTTCAAGCTGAAGATGACAAGGCAGGGTGGGCAGCAGGGAGAGGGGATTCTGGGACCGGAAGCAGCCTGAGTAAAGACGAATGTTAGGAGGAGCCGGGCACCATCGGGGAACCTGCCGCGTGTGGCTACACAGAGTGGGGCAGAGATGGAAGACTGTCCTCGATGGACGGATGGATGGAGGACAAGAAAGTCATAGTGACATCACAAGTACAAGGTGTAAGGACCAGAACATCACAGAAGAGAGCAACAGAAAAAAGTAAGGGATGGTTGAGCATTTGAGGAGGTAGATTCCATGGGTCCCCTCTTTGTCATTTATTAGATATAAGAAAATACAGAAAAGAGGCATCGAGGAAGACTGGTTTCTACATTCTAGGTGACTGGGTAGATGGGAAACGCGACAAGGGGAGATCTGGCAATAACAAGCTTAGCTTCCGCAGCGCTGAGTCTGAGACATGTGCGGGCCCATGCAGTGGGAGATTTTCAGTGGTCGGGAGTCCAGAGTCTAGAGCTCAGAAAGGTCTTCACAGAGACATGGATTTGGAAGTCATCAGACTATCTCTCCATAGCAGTGAAGCCAAGGGAATGGAGGACATCAAGAGGACCGAGGAGAGAACCATAGAAACATCAGTGCATAAGGGTATGGGAGAGGGTAACCCTCAAGAGAGGTACCTTTCTTTTTATAAAGAAGTAAGCAAGACGTATAAGGCCATCAAAAAAGAGTCATGTCACAGAAGCCACACAATGTAAAAGTGCACTACCTAGGTTACAGAATCAAATTTGCACTAGTGCTGCCTTTACCTTGAAAATAAGGAGCCCTGGTATTTCCCAAGAGTTACCTCAAGTACAGGAAATAGGACACACGATCCACATGCACATTCATGGATGACAGGGATTTCACAGTGCCTACTGCACATCAGGCATGTACTAAGTACCAGGGATATACAAAGATGAAGAAGACCTTGAGTCCCACGAAGAACTCAGCTGTGGCAAAGGCATAAGGAGCTTTGGAGCCTGAGGTGCCAGATGGATGCTGGTGAAAATAGCACGGCTGATGTCAAAAGCGGGTGCCGAGTGAATCCTGAGTCATCTGAGTCAAACTCTTCACAAGATTTTGGAACTTAAACACTGAAAACTCCCCGAACCACTGTTCGCCTCTTATAAAGGAGACCAAGAGGTACTCATTCACTTAGCGAGAAAGAGACTCGTTTCAGGTAAGCATGAGAAACAGGCCAACGTGTACCTGGTAAGAGAATATTGACCCTTCCCATCAGAACCCTGCTCACTCCAGGATAAAGGCTTAGCTTTGAATCAGTGAGGCTCCCTTGGGCCCCCTAGAACGTTGGGTGCCACCAGGTTCTGAGGCACAGGCTTGGACAGGATGGCCCAAAGGAACCAGCTCCCACTGAGGCTGGCCCTGGGGATCTGAGAAGAGAAGGCAGCTGTGGGCAGTTCCTGAGATCCGCCAAGACAGGAAATCTCAGAGGTGTTCTACTGCTCAAGTTTCCCCCAGGTGGAATGTATCTGGGCATACACAGAGTCCCTGTGGCCACCAGCAATGTGCCAGCACTGTCCTGGACATGACAGAGCACTGGAGAATCCGAGCTGGACAGTGTTCACAGCTGCCATCCCCAGCTCTGGGAGCCTCCAATTTTACCAGGACCTGTATCACCATAAAAGGAGGGTGCCCTTAGTGTTCTTTAGAGAAGAGACATGAGATAAAAGTACATTCTGGAAGAATAGAAGACTGGCTTTAAAAAGAGTGGAGGCTGGTAAAATCCGAATGCTTATTTACAAAGCTGTTTGGAACAGGCACCCTGTCCTGGGTGCCAAATGCCTATACATAGCCCCCTTATATTCTGCCCACGTCCTGAGCACCAGCTGCTAAAGGGAGTAAATATATCCTGCCCCTCCCAGGAGAAAATCTGGCTTCCCACCTGGGAGAGCCTCATCAGGACATATACAGTGCAACATGTTTTAGGGGCTGTTTGTCCCTATCAGAGAGTAATAAGCACTTGCTTCCTGCCCGCCCTGCACTCAGCATTGTACAGTACAGATGTTCAGACATGCTCCAGAAAAAGCCTCTGGCCAATCTGACTGCAAATCATGAAAAAAACAAATTATAAATTCAAGTCAAGAGTTATCTATTTGTATCTGGTTAATACACCCTTTTGTCGTTCTCATCACATTCCTCATGGAAATTAACCGTTTGGGGCAGAGGTCTAACAATTTGAAAAAATCTAACATTTAGCACAGCCAACAAAAGCTTCTACTTAGCGGAAGAGCTTCTACTTAGCAGTTGAGCCGGCAGAGCTGCAACGTCCCAAGTTACAGTCTGGTCCCCTCAATTTGGATCTGTCATTTAATTTATTTATCCCCTAATTCCCATGGGTGCCAGACACTGTGCATCCACTGAGTACAAGGTCCCATGACCAGAGCAGTCACGAGACCAGACTCAGCCATCTTTCTCCTTTAATCAACATGCTGTGGGCTGGGCGCCATGGCTCACACCTGTAATCGCAGCACTTGAGGAGGTTAAGGGGGGCAGACCACGAGGTCAGGAGATCGAGACCATCCTGGCTAACATGGTGAAACCCCGTCTCTACTAAAAATACAAAAAATTAGCCAGACATGGTGGCAGGTGCCTGCAGTCCCAGCTACTCAGGAGGCTGAGGCAGGAGAATCACTTGAACCCGGGAGGCAGAGTTTGCAGTGAGCCGAGATCACACCACTGCACTCCAGCCTGGGCAACAGAGCGAGATTCCATCTCAAAACAAACAAACAAACAAAAAACGATGCTGTGGACAAGGATGACACTCCAGGCAAGCTACCACAGAAAATGCCTGCTTCCCTACTCTTCTGCACAGCCTATAGCTCCTTACAGACAACTGGGGAACATATGTGGCTTTAGGTTTGAGACACCTGGCCATTCAGCTTCCTCCTGAACTGTGCATCAGTAACCTGGCCCATTAGCACCACAGTCAGCCAAGCCACTGGCAACCCCAGATCCTTTTACAATGAAAGAGCAAAATTTGTTCAAGGAACATCCTGGGTACCAACTTAAAAACAGAAATATCAGAAAATGTTGAAGTTAAGGTTGCCTCACCCACACAGCTCGTAATCTGAATTCAAAATGTACAGTTACATCATTTCCAAATCCAACCTAGCACAGTTAATATGCAAATGTGTAGGTTTGCCATTTCTTTTTCCTGTTGCCCAGAAAGCACCAATAGATCTAGGTGCTCACTGTGATAGGCTCAAGGGGGAATTCTTTGGAAAGGGGCAGCAATGGGAAGCTTGGGAGAAGGCCTGGCATGCGTGATGGTGTCCCTGCCAGCACCCCACCTGCAGCTTAATCCTAAGGAAGCCTGACTCTCCTCAGGCAGCTACATATGGTTCATCTGGCTGATGCCATCCCATAACTCCAGTCTTGCTGGCAGCCTCCTCCCTACTCAACCAGGCAGCAAGAGACTAGGCAACAAAGTTCTCTGTAGTCCCTGGATACCCACCAGGTGGCCACCAGCAGACCCTGGAGTCACCAGGCAGCTCCTGATCTTAAGGAGAGGTAGGGAAGAGTTCCCCTGCCTTTCCAGCAGCCAGGATGGGGCCTCCTGAGGACAGACAACTGGTTCCTAGAAAAAGTGATCTAAGAACCACTCCACCCCAAAGTCTGAGAGTACCTCCCCAGTTCTCAGGAACAGCAATTAAAGAGAAATTAAATTAAAAATCTCAACATGGTATTAATCTGTAGCCAAAAGCAAGAAATGCAAAGTGACAAGAGAGTACTTGTTTTCTCTTCTTAGGTACAAGATGACTTTTTTTTCTAGAAATTAATAATGGTAGTTGCTATGGTTTGAATGTGTTCCCCAGAATTCACGTGTTGGAAGCTTAATCCTCAATGCAGCAGTGTTGGGAGGTAGACTTAGTGGGAGGTGTTGAGGTCATGAGGGCTCTACCCATGACTCATGAATATTAATGCCATGATAAAAAGGGTTCTCAGCAGTGGCTCTGTTCTCTTCTGATGTTTACTCTTCCACCTTCAGCCATGTGAGGATGCAGCAGCGTTCAAGGTGCCATCTTGACCTAATGGCACCTTGATACTGGACTTCCCGGCCTCTAGGACTACGAGCCCATAAATTTGTTTCAAAATTACCCAGTGTGTGGTATTCTTTACAGTAGCACAAATGAACTAAGACAGCAGTCACGGCATCGGAAAAAGCCGTGCTTCAATATGTGGACTAAGGAGTCATTTGAAATAGACTAAAAGTATCGGGCATGAGAATGAAACCTGTTTTTCAAATATGTTTTTCATGCTTCAAAGCATATATTATAGTACGCTGATTTTTAATACACTCATCTCCAAAGGGTCCTTTTTGACAATACATACTTTTACTATCCTGAAATAAAAATCATTCTTAATATAATCTACCTCCATACAGTCTTCAAAAGCAATATACTACCCTAAAAATAACACAAAAGAAAAATAAATGGAAAGTAATTTATAATTAAAAACCATGTGTTTGAATACTTTGTTTGAATCATACTCCATATGTAAATGGCAGCAGAACCTCTCCAGAAGCCGTGAGGAAGCTGTCAGCCACTGGCTCTATAGGCTTTGTCCCAAGCTTCACCACAGACCAATGCAGAGTGTGCCTTAGTGGTATGACCATCAGTGACATGATTTTCCAAAATGGCAAAACTCTTGGCAAAGTTCTGAGCAAAACAAAGGATGTACTTCCCTTTTTTATTGGGATGCCATCTTCCCAGAAAATCCAAGTACCCTATAGCTGCGGGGAAAAAATACTTTGCATTTCTTTGTAAAATGGAGGTAATTCCTAGCTCAGATAATTATATGCATGTTTTTTTCACCTCCACTAAGGTCCAGCTGAACAACGTGCAATATATGGGATTAACTTGATCACTGTAGGATGTCCAGCAACCATGTCCCCAACTACCAAATGTCACCATCCCTGGAATCATTATGATAACCAAAAACAGAATCACAAACTTCCAAAATGTCAGCACCACCACCTCTGAGAACTGCCTCTGAGTATTAGCCTCCCTCACTTCCCAAAGAAAGATAAAATATACTCACTAAAGCAATTAAAAATATAGCAGCCAGATAACGATGAAGTGTATTTCAGTGGGACTCTCATCTCAGGCTCAAAAAATGTTTTTAGTTGATTAAATCGTTAATCCTTAGAAACCCCTTCTGATGTGCAAACTATAGAAGAATAATTTTCTAAGAAGACTGAAAAAAATCTAAAAAATAATGTCAAAGTAGTTACAAGTGAATAATAAATGGTTTAATTAAGTTTTCGACTACATAATCCATTGTGGCATTAGAGTTACACATCTCTGACATTTAATACTTACATTCTACTATCTACTCACATCCAGATAAAATAACATACTTTGTTTGAATTATGCTATTAATCTATTTGATTTACTCAGTTTCTCTATTCAGTTTCTCAGAATTTATCCTATACAATTCCATAAACGAAACAGTTGTAGAGAATCAAAGAATTTTAGATCAGAAAAGAAACTCTGAAATTACCCCATTCAATTCCTTCATTTTATGTATTTTTTGTTTTTAAAAAAAGTACAAATGCAATTTTAAGAAGAGATTAAAATTTTGGTAAATCAAAGCTGCCAGCTGAGGCTTAATAGCATTATGTAAATAGAAAATTAAGACTTTTTTTCAGTTCTCCAAGCTTCACCCACTATTACAAAACTCTGCATTAATGCTCACAGCCAGTTATCTCAGTACAAAGAGCACATTGAACATTTGCAAAGAACATCTTTGCGAATCTCTCCTTTTATTTTATTTTATTTTATTTTTCTTTGAGACAGAGCCTTGCTCTGTTGCCCAGGCTGGAGTGCAGTGGTGCGAACTCAGCTCACTGCAACCTCTGCTTCCCAGGTGTGATTCTCGCGTCTCAGCCTCCCCGGGAGCTGGGACTATGGGTACACACCACCATACTTGGCTAATTATTATTATTATTATTTTTTTTTTTTTGTATTTTTAGTAGAGACAGGGTTGGCCATACTGACCAGGATGGTCTCAAACTCCTGACCTCAAGTGATCCACACACCTCAGCCTCCCAAAGTGCTGGGATTACAGACGTGAGCCACCGCACCCAGCCACAATCTCTCCTTTTAAATTTAACTTTGTGGCCAGTGGGGTGATTCATGCCTATAATCCCAGAACTCTGGGAGGCCAAGGCAGGAGGATTGCTTGTGGTCAGTAGTTCAAGACCAGCCTGGGAAACATGGAAAGACTCTACCTCTATTTTTTAAAAAAAGTTATCCAGTATAGTGTTGCACACCTGTAGTCCCAGCCACTCAGGAGGCTGAGGCAGGAGGATCACCAGGAGGTAGAGGCTGCAGTGGCTTGTGATTGTGCCATTGCACTCCAGCCTAGGCGACAGAGTGAGACCTTGCTTTTAAGACAATTTCTTCTAAATAAGTAAATTTAAATTTGTAAACTTTATATAGCAATGTATATTTTTAAGTAACACAGATAGTCCTAAATTTTACTCATACTTTTACTTTAAAGTGCAGTGGTTTGTGACGTCTTTCATTAATGACATCAGCTGTACTGTGCCATCCAGGCAAATATTTCTGATCATCAGTCAGTGAAAGAGAATGAAAACAAAGCATTTAAATAAAATAATAGAAATAACTGAGAGAAAAAAAAATAACTCTTGAGTGACCACATTCAAAGGTGAGTCAGGTCCCAAACTGCACCATTAACAAAGAGATCACCATTTATTATTACCTACTCTTAATATAGATAAAATCAGTCTTCTTTTCTGACCATATCTGGGGCTTTGCATTTTTTTATCATTATGACTCGTGTCAGGGAAATTCAAAGCAGCAATTTGAATGTTATTAAGCTTGCAAAGAAATAAATTCTATTATAGCATAAATACTGTGCTAGAAAGATAAATATTTCATAAATCTTCCAAGTCCATTTAACCTGAGGTCACATTCCAATTGGTGATGTTTTTGACAATGCAAGCTAACACCGGCAACAGAGAGTGGTAAAGTAAATGCTGGTGGTAAATGTTTCTTAATAGCAGGCTGCCAGGATCTGATTCAATTGTCTTGTGATAAATGTCCTTACAGTGGGAAAGAATACTTAAAGGAACAGGAACATGGCAGATGTTCTCACAGTAGAAAGGTGCTGCCACAGCCACCTCCACACTGATGGCAACACTCCTGAGAACAATGAAAAAGAGTGTTTAGATGTACCCACATCCTCCTTTGCCAAGTAGGCTACGGCAGTGACTGAGGCAGCGTGCTTAACCCAAAGAAAGAAGGTGCAGTGCCTCCCATGGGGTTTTATCAGAGCCCCAACGAAAAATACACCGTCAATGATGAGAGAGATCTTCAACCAAGGTTTTGGTACTGCAAGGAAACAGACACTCACTAGCACTGGCAGGACACCCAAAAGCCACACTCACTTACCTTCAGAGGCATGCAACAGACAATACTGTATTTCAAACACTCAAAGAATTTTAACAAAGTTGAATTTCAGTTCAAAGCCCTTAGGAACTACTTAGCTGGAGCTCTATTTAAAGACTTTGAGAAGAAACCTAGAAAAAAGTACACATGAGATTCTATTAGAGAAAGTTGCTACGGAAAAAAGAAAATTTGAGGAAACTTTTCAGTAAGTGCTATGGTTCTCTTGGATTAAAAGAAGGTGAAATTGAATATTATTCAGCCATAAAAAGGAATGAAGGATTGATTCATGCTACAACATGGATGAACCTTGAAAACATTATGCTAAGTGAAAGGAGCCAGACACGACAGGTTACACATTGTATTTTAATTTTTATATGAAACGCCCAGAATAGGGAAATCCATAGAAACAGAAAGTAGATTCATAGCTGCCAGGAGCTGGGGTTGGGGGATGGAGGATGAGGAGTGACTTCATTTGTTTTTTTTTATTATTTTTTTTTATTTTACTTTATTTTTGAGACAGAGTCTCGCTCTGTCACCAGGCTGGAGTGCAGTGGCATGATCTTGGCTCACTGCAACTTCTGCCTCCCGGGTTCAGGTGATTCTCCTGCCTCAGCCTCCCAAGTAGCTGGGACTACAGATGCACACCACCACGCCCAGCTAGTTTTTGTATTTTTAGTAGAGATGGGGTTTCACCATGTTGGCCAGGATGGTCTCTATCTCTTGACCTTGTGATCTGCCTGCCTCGGCCTCCCAAAGTGCTGGGATTACAGGCGTGAGCCACCGCGCCCGGCTTTGAGGAGTGACTTCTGATGGGTGTGAGTCTTCTTTTTTGAGGGGATAAAACTCTTGTGGAATTAGACAGCAGTGATGGTTGCACAATTTTGTGAATATACTAAAAACCACTTAATGGCACACTGTAAAAGGTAAATTGTATAGTATGTTAATTCTATTCAGTTTTTAAAAAAGAAGATAAGAAAGTCAGGGTAGATATTCCAGGGCAGAAGTCAGAATTAACAGCAAAACTCCACCATAAGAGGGTTGCAAAGAACTAAATCACAGGAAATATCTGGTCACATGACTGCAAGGTTAATGAAAAGCTGTAAGAACCATCAAAAAAGGAACAAGAACAGATAGTGAAGCTATGACCACAAACAACTGACCTTTCCCTGAACTGAGAAACTCCCAGATGATTACGAGAACTTTCTGATTGTCAGTCCCAACCCCCAGATAAGAATCCAGATAAGACAAGGGCTATCAGCAATCCGGTCACATCTAAATTTGCTTTACTGCAAGGTGAATTATAACTGGGTTTTACTCTATGAATATTAATAGATAAATCTTTAAAAGGAAAAAAAAAGCAGTTAAAATCTAAACATTTTTCCCTACATGAAAGGAAAAACAGGAAGACACAGTTCTATCTGTATGTGCCACTATGACCTCGTCCAAAGCACCAGAGGCTTGATGTGTCTCTATACCTTGATTTACCCAGCTGTGAAAGTAAAATGATAATAACACATCTCTGCTCCATCAGGGTGATGTGAGGGATAATTAATGTTTTTAAGGTTCTTTGTGATCTTTATATTGAGACAGCCTGCCATTATTATGAAGGCTTAACAAACACGTTCTCTACCGCAGTTAAGACCTGACTCTATTTAAGGAGGGAATGAGCCTGGCTGCAAAACCAAAATGGAATGTTTGATCCATTACTTTGCTTTTTTCAGTCCATAAAATTTTGGAGGAAATGTACACTCCTGTAGTCATTACATTGTCACTTCAATCACATTAAATACAAGAATTTTAGAGAGAGAAGGAAAACATTTTAAACTATTTTGCCTGATCTCTCATTTTAAGAGTCAAGAAAACAGTTACAGTAACCTGCCCAAGGTCACAGATGACAAAGCCAGGAACTAGAATCCATTTGAGACTTTATTTGACACCCATAGTCTTTTACAAATGTTACTATCCCCAAATTAAAACAACTCAGTGTCACTATTGGCCTATACTGGTGATATAAAAGTTACTGTTCTTAGGCTGGGCACGGTGGCTCACACCTGTAATCCCAGCACTTTGGGAGGACGAGGTGGGCAGATAACCTGAGGTCGAGTTCGAGACCAGCCTAGCCAACACGATGAAACCCTGTCTCTATTTTAAAAATACAAAAATTATCAGGGTGTGGTGGTACCTGCCTGTAGTCCCAGCTACATAGGAGGTTGAGCCAGAAGAATCACTTGAACCTGGGAGGCAGAGGTCGCAGTGAGCTGAGATCGCACCATTTGTCTGGGTGACAAAGCGAGACTCCATCTCAAAAAAATTTTTTTAATTAAAAAAAAAAAAAGAAGTTACTGTTCTTTGTTAGTTGTGGTTTTGGTTTAGCTGGCAAATTAACTGTCATGGACACCAATTAGCCCATTAAAACTGAAGAACGGCACAGACGTGGGCCAGCAGCTAGGCTCCATGGACTCCCAGGACATACAGCAGGACTCCAGAGCTGGGGCATGTGGTTCTCCACCACCACAGCTATGGGCCATCCCAGGGTGCCCTCCACACATGTGCCAGTGATGGAGACCTCGGCTCAAGAAAGTCTCGGCACCATTCCCTTGCCTCAGATTTATAAAGAAGAAATCTTGGAAGCCTCAAGATGTGTTCCAAGGATTCCTTTTACCCCCCATAATCCATTCTCAAGAACGTTGCCTTAACTTTCATTAAGAGATTTCTAACAACCTTCCTTTCACTCAATAGCTATTTACTCAATGCCTGCTATTTTTATCAAGAATTGTGCTGGCTGCTGTGTCTGAAACATCCTTTATACTCTTCAAAGTCCCTGTTTTCAAGGGATTGTCAGCAGTAGGTTAATTAGGACAGGCACACAGAGAGCTATATTGCAAGGCAACTTCCATATCAGGAATACAGACAAAATGTTTTCAGAGTTCAAAAGAGAAAGAGCCTACGATATCGCCAGTGCAACATGCAAGCAGCCCCATACTTCTCACAGACTACAATTGTAAAAGAGAAGCATGAAAGGTGAGTATTTAGGTTCTGTGAACTTCTACTCCCAAAGATCCCAAAAAATGATAAAACTTCTATTTATGCCACACCTTTTAAATATACCTAGCACATGCATTAATTTTCTCCTCTTTCCCCAGTGAACACATACTGACTTACTCAGTGATATGGTTTGGCTGTGTTCCCACCCAAATCTCATCTTGAATTGTAGTTCCCATAATCCCCACCTGTTCTGGGAGGGACCCACTGGGAGGTAATTTCATCATGGGCATGGTTACTTCCATGATGTTCTGGTGATAGTGAGTTCAAACGAGATCTGACGGTTTCATGAGGGGCTTTCCCCCTTTTGGTCGGCACTTCTGCTTGCTACTGCCATGTGAAGAAGGACGTGTTTGCTTCCCCTTCCACCGTGATTGTAAGTTTCCCGAGGCCTCCCCAGCCCGGTGGAACTGTGAGTCAATTAAACCTTTCTTACATAAATTACTCAGTCTCGGGTATGTCTTTATTAGCAGCATGAGAACAGACTAATACAGTCAAGGTCAAAGAACATCCACATGGAGCTAAAGTCTTACTGGCTGGACACACCTGGTGACTGGCATTTTGGAGTCATGGGTATTAAGGTTAGGAAAGCTAGGCTTCTTATCACCATTTTCAGTCCCCATTTTTCCTCAATCATTTGTATAAAATAATGACAAAATTCAACAAATGTTCAAATAATGTTGCTAATACTGCTATGCAAAGATGCCTACACTTCACAAAAGAATGACATGGCCATTCATCAACTGAAACATGAAAGACAGAATTAGATTCACAAATGGCAATTTAGGAGAAAATAACTAGTGTTTGGAAAGAAAAATGTTAAAATGTGGAGAATCACATGTCGTTTCATTCAGCAGTTTCCAAGTGCTTCACTGGGAAGTCTAGATTTGGTAGCAAGCCCACTGGGAGACTTCTGGAAGGAGGGGGCATCCTGCCACTCTAGAAAGTGTGGAACAGCACCTGCTCATCCCCCAGGGCAGCTGGCCAGAGCTCCTAGCAGAAGATACACAATAATTTTGCTAACAATTTCACATGCTTTTTTCCAAATAATCTTTTCCAGAGCTACCAACAAGTAACAAAATGGGATAATTTGAACTTTGTCACATTTTCCCATGACATGTTAAAGATGTTAACAGCCAAAAGCAAGAAAAGATAAAAGATAAATAGATTTATATGAGACTGGATAATTTATAAATAATCATAGCTGAGTATGGTAAGGCAGAAATAAATTTATGAGATACAACAGATCAGAACTAAATTGTCTGAAATGAAAGGAATTGATGTGCTACAATTTGTATTTCAAAGCCTATTGATTTCTTCTCCTATAAACAAATATGTGTTTTCCTTACCCTATGAGTCAACATCTTTAAATTACAGGTAACATGTCACTCAAATTTCCTCTCTTTCTCTTTATGTTGCTAATTTTGATGAATTTAATGGAATTTTCTAGATAGGTTTTCACTGTAAATTCATTTACCATTTAGAGCATCTTCTAGATAAGGTTATTAAGATTCCCAATCATAGAGTAACCCCCAACATCATCCAATCGAGAGAAAAGACCAATGCCTTTTAAAATTTCCCCCCTTTCTCTTTCTGTTGTTAATTTTGATGCCTCTTGTGGAATTTTATTGATGGGTTTTCATCTCAAAACGGTTTTGGAAGCAGGTGAAATATTCAACATGAACAGAGGTTAAATACAAGGAGTTCCTAAACCAATTCCTCATCTTTCCCCAAAGCTGCTCCACACTCATCTTCCTATTTTAACTGATGGAAACTCCAACCTTCCAGATGCTCAGGCCAAAACCTGGGGGTCACCCCTGATCCCTCTCCTTTCAGTCTCTGGCCGAGCTCTGTTGGCTCTACTGCCACTGCCACCACCCCAAGCAGACCCCACCCCCTCACCTCTCTCCAGGGTGATAGCAAAGCCTCTGTTCTACCACTGCCTCCCTTGAGTCTATTTTCAACAACACTGAGGGATCCTTACCAATCACTCGTTAGATCATGTCACTTCTCTGCTCAAACGTAGGCAACGGCTCTTCCCTTCCCTCCAATAAATGGACCTCACAATGCTCTTTGAGGCCAGCCTGATCTGGCCTGATTGGGCCTCACACTTCCTCTGGGCCTCACCTCTCACTGCTCTGCTCTTCCCTTGCCCTTCCAGGCACACCTGCCGAAAAACAGGCCACATCAAGGCACGTGTGATTGTTCCCTCAGCCTGGAAGGCTTTGCCCCCTGACGGCCACGTGGCCCCATCCTTGACCTCCCACAAGCCTATGCTTCTAGGTGCCCATTGTTCCGGCCTGCCCTGTGCACAACTGCAACCAGCCTGGTCCCTACTCCCCATCCCTCCCATCCTGATCAATTTTCATTCCATCACACTTATCATCTGTGAGTACATTACATAACTTATTAATTGTGAAGTTCCTGCTTACTCTGTATGTCCACACACTAAAATACAAGTAAGCTCCATGTGGGCAAGGAGGCTTTTTTACCTACTGTGTTCCTGTTTATCTCTAGCACTCCTAGATCAGCGCCTGATACAACAGGCAGTAACTAAATATTTGTTAAACCAAAGAAAAGTAAAATGAGAGAAAAATATTTTTCTCCAGAGATCACTGGTTTCTTAGCTTGGCCTCAGTGTGTTCTTCACAGGTGATGGGTACCTAACATGGGGTAAAAAAATTGCAAATCTCATGTCATGGACCTAATGTACGTGCCTGAATTCAGGATTAAGTATGGAAGTTCATTTCCCACCTTGAAGGCAAAAAATTCTCAAATTATTTGCACCCAGATTCAACCTCAAGGTATAAACAAAGCCACAGCTCCCTTCTTAGCTACAAGTTTTATTTTGCACACCTCAAATAAGCCACATTTTAGATATAACATAAGCCTTAGAATCTTGTTGAAAAATAAAGTTAATGTTTGTATTAATCCATTCTCAGGTTGCTAATAAAGATAAACCAGAGACTGGGTAATATATAAAATAAAGAGGTTTAAATGACTCACAGTTCCGCAGGGCTGGGGAGGCCTTAGGAAACTTACAATCATGGTGAAAGGAGATGCAAACATGTCTTTCTTCACATGGTGGCAGCAAGAAGAATCAGTGCTCAGCAAAGGGGGAAGCCCCTTATAAAATGATCAAATCTCATGAGAACTCACTCACTATCATGAGAACAGCATGGGGGAACCTGCCCCCATAATTCAATTACCTCTACCTGGTTCCTCCCATGACACGTGGGGATTAAGGGAACTATAATTCAAGATGAGATTTGGGTGGGAACACAGCCAAACCATGTCAATGTTGAAATGTTTAAAGTGGAAGACCTGGGGTTTTCTTCTTTTTCATACTCTGAGTCCTGTTGTTCCTATATCCTCTACTCATTTGTTCAAATGTTCAAGCAAACATTCTTGAATGACTCTACTTATGTGCCCAGTGATTTATTGGTGTCAAATACAAGACAGAGTCCCTGTAAAAAAAAAAAAAAAAAAAAAGGAGGACAGAGTATCGCCTGCTACCTATGTGCTCTGAGGGAGGGAAGGGCAGGGACTGCCTGCCACACTGTGCCACCCACCTCTCAGCCCATTGCTGCCTGGCCACCATTCATCATCTCTTAGGGGACTAGCAGCAGCTGCAGTGCGCTTCCCTGGCTGGCACTGGGGCTGCCTGTTTTTCTAACCTACGAATCTGACCCACCACACCCTGATCATCTTTTCCCTGTGGATCTTTACATCCAGGCTTCTCGCAGCTCCCTGGACCCTTTGTCAACCGGCCCCCTCACCTGTCTCACCCTACCTTCTCCTCTTCTCCATTTGCACCTGAGTCTCCAACCGTCTGGGTTACTCACACACCTCCCCAGAGCTAGACAGCCCCAGCCTCCTCCCAGCTTCTCTGCACCTGGAATGCTCTATGCCCCCTCATCTACCTTCTCATTCTCTAGGGGTTAACACAGGTGAGACCCTCCCTGGAGAGCAGCCCTCTGTGCTACTCTCGAGTTTTCTGCTCCTCTGTGTTGCTGCTCTGTATGTATCGGAACAGCCCTTCTCCAGGTGTGGTCTGTAGAGGGGTCACTGAGACCCTTCCAAGGAGTCCACAAGTTGAAAATTATTTTCTGAAAAATGTCAAATGGCATTTGCCTTTTCCTTTCTGAGGACACGTGCATTGATGGTGCAAAGGATCTGCTGCTGTCTCAGCACAAACAAGGCAGGAACACCAAACTGCGCTCAGCACTATCACGCTCTTCATTGCTACACTCTTACATTTAAAAATGCACCAGTTTCACTTAAGAATGTCCTCAATGGAGCAGCAAAAATTGGTAATTGTCCTAAATCTCCACCCTTGGAACCTGTTCAGGAAGCACACTTACAACTCACCAGCTGCATACCCAGGCACAATCGTAGCACTGAGGAAAAACATACGTACAACTGTGTTGGGAGCTGAACTAACTGCTTTTTTTCAAGAACCACAATTTTTATTTGGAAAATAAAGGTGAGAAAAAAACATTTTCTTTAAAAGGAACAAAATGAGCCTGACAGTATTGGTAGATATAATTCAAACTGTCCAACAAAAATCAGAACCTTGGAAAATTTGTATCTGACACCATGAGCTTCCCAATACTTTTCCAATAAGATCTGAGTGTAATTTTTTTTTTTTGAGACAAGGTCTCGCTCTGTCACCCAGGCTGAGTGGAGTGGCACAATCATAGCTCCCTGAAGACTCAACCTCCTAGGCTCAAGCAATCCTCCCACCTCAGCCTCCCGAGTAGCTGGGACTATAGGCACAAGCCACCATGCCCAGCTAATTTTTTATTTTTTGTAGAGATAGGATCTCCCTACATTGCCCAGGTTGGTCTCGATCTCCTGGCCTCAAGCCATCCTCCTGCCTCAGCCTCCCAAAATCCTGGGATTATAGGTGTGAGCCACTATGACTAGTCTGAAAGTGATTTTTAATACTGTGAAATGAAATGTCCACATTTGGAAGATCTACATAACTTAGTGATCCCATATTTCCAAATAAACAAGGCATGTTATGAAATCACGCCTGAGTAAAAGATCTATTCCAAGTGCAAGACAGGCCAATGAATTTTAATGACACCAAATAAGAAAACTCCACCAATAATGCCTCAGGTTCCACATGGCAACCAACGTTGAAGAAATGGCCACTTGTTGAGTTTTGGGGCACTATGAAAGAATATCCACAGTTGTCCGAAAGGAGTATCAAAATACTCCTCCCTTTTCCAACTACATTTATCTGTATAAGAATGAATTTTCTTTAAATAACTTCCACCAAAGCAATACACTGCAACAGACTGAATGCAGACGCTGATATGAGAATCTAGCTTTCTTCTATTAAGATGCACATTAAAGAAATTTGCAAAAATGTAAAATAAGGCTACTCTTCTAAGTTTTTTTTTATTTTTGGTTTGAGGAGACATTTCATTAAAAGTATGTTTATTGTGTTTACATAAAAATGGATCCACTATTGTTATGTTAAAATAAACAAACATTTTGGACATTTCTCAGTTTACATTTCTAATACAGTCATTATCAATAGATATAGATGTAGCCCGCATTAACTAAAGCTCTTTGGGGCCCTCAATAATTTGTAATAGTAAAGGGTCCAGAAAGAGATCGACATGTCCGAGAACTGTAAAACCAATGACAATGGTGGATTATGACTGCTGTCTGTACACACGTCTGCCTCCAGACCATAGCACCCCGAATACCAGAACTGTGGTTTTTTTCATGTTTGTATTTCTGCCATCAAACATGGTGCTTGACACATAAACTCAGTTTATTACCTTACAGTTCTGAAATCTGAAGACTAAGGCCACAGGGCTGTATTCTATCTGTAGGCTCTAAGGGAGGACCCTTTCCATCCCTTTTCCAAATTCTAGAGGCTGCCTGCTTTCCTTGGCTTGTGGCTGCCACCTCTCTCCCTCCCTCATCACATTTACCTCTCTGATTCTGACCCTCCTCCCTCCAATAAGGACCCCTGTGATTACACTGGGCCCCCTACATAATCCATGAAAATCCATCCCCCATCTCAAGATAATTAACTTATTCACATCTTCAAAGTATTTTGAAATTTAAAATCTCTTTTGCCATATTCACAGGTTCTGGGGATTCGAATGTGGACATGTTTGGGATGGGCCATTATTCTGTCCACCACAGCCATGTTCTAAGGCAATGGAGTAAAAACAAGGCAGAAAAATACCCCACTATTTTCCCCAATTTTTGTTGTTCTTGTTGTTGTTTTTTATGAGACAGAGTCTCGCTCTGTCATCCAGTCTGGAATGCAGTGGTACAATCTTGGCTCACTACAACATCCACCTCCTAGGTTCAAGCGATTCTCCTGCCTCAGCCTCCCAAGTGATAGCCTGAACTACAGGTGTGTGCCACCACACTCAGCTAATTTTTGTATCTTTAATAAAGACAGGATTTCACCATGTTGTGCAGGCAGGTCTTGAACTCCTGAGCTCAAATGATCAACCTGACTCAGCCTCCCAAAGTCCTGGGATTACAGACGTGAGCTATCACACCCAGCCAATTTTCCTCAATATTTAGAATTCTTCAGGCCAGGATGAGAAAGAAACTAAGAACAATGATGACCTCTGGAAGAGACACTGCACGGCTAAGAACTGGGTAGGAGGAATGTATCTATATATTCAACAAACATTTACATGGCCTTTACTATGTGCCAGGCAGTATCTAGTGCTTTCCAAATATTAGTCCGTTGCTCCCACAAAAATCCTAGACCATTTTACAGTTGCAAAAACTAAGCTTTCAGGTTAAGTGACTTGCCCAAGGTCATACAACTAGTGAGTAGGAGAGGCTAGAGCCAGGACCTGAACCAGGTCATCAGATGGTATCCATGCTCTTCACCACTGCCTGATGTAGCTTGGGGGAGTTAGCTGTCACTGTTTACCCTTCTACACTGCTGGCATTTCGTACCATGCACATGTATTACCAATCTGAAAAAGTGAAGATAATGTTACAATACAGTTATCTCTAAACATGAGAGTAGGAAGAAGATTATCACACTTGGTCCTTCCCAATGATCTCACTTCCTTCATAGGCAGGAATAAAGTGAGAAATACAATTCACTTTCAAGCCCCTTACAAAAGAAGGGGAAAAAAATAGAAACACAAACAAGCACCATTTGGCAGCCAGTACTCATAACACCGACAGGAAAGTGAGATCTTTTTTTTTTTCCTTATGTAACAGGCTGTAAAGTTTCCTCTTCTCAGCAGCCAATGGTTTCATAGAACTACTGCTTCAGAGAGAGTTGGCTCACTCTACCTTCATAGGAGACCTGCCTGGCATCCCAAACTCTCAAATGTCTATCAAGAGTGGCAGAGCTAACACATATTTCACACAGTGTGCTTCAGAGAACTTCTGTAGATTTTTATCTGAAAGATGTATTTATATTTAATGTTCAGAGAGAAAAGCCAAGATTGATTTTTCCTCAAAATGCTGGGAATGTTTATTTAACAGTTCTCCTCCTGACCCTCATACTGCCTGGTCCTCTTTGTCATGGGCTGTCCCCTCCCCACCAGCTGCCCCTGTCACAGGCCAGCAGGGTGTTATTCCATCTACCTCACCCTTAAAGGGGACCGGTGAGGACCACACTTTAGTGGAGATGGCTTCCCAATGCTGAGGAAGACTTAGGTTTTACAGAGAACATATGGGTGTTCCTTTATTCACTCTTTACTCTAAAACATTTGAGTATTTATTTTATAAGGGACTTCTGATCATTCAACACAACAATACTCTTAAGATCCAAAGGAATGAAGCCAGAGTGGTGGGATGAGAGAGGTGACAGGCAGGGGCAAGCTTTTCAAGTCACACACACTCCAGTGGCCATCAAATGAGCAGATAAGTTCTCCATATTTTATAGAAGGCAGGGGGAAGTAGTAACACAATACTCATTAGTTAGTTCATTAGCTAGTAGGTTTTTCAGATGCATGCAATGATATGTTATAAATTCCTGGAATTCAGTGTTTTCTACAATCTGGTCCCAATAGACTTTCCAACCTTTCTTCCCATGACCTCTACATGCAGCCTGTCTTCAAGCTTGCTTGCTCTATGTGAAATGCCCTTCACTCCACCACCACGACACACCTCCAGGTCCACGGCCTGTCCATCTGCAGTGCGGAGATCAAGCACAAACCCTTTCAGAAACTGTCCTCTGACGCTGCGAATGAGAGCCCTGTGCCTTGCTTCTGAGTGCCTTTGCTCTTGTAAAACAGAAAAATTAGTGGGAATCCCACCTCTGACCTCTAATTCTCTTCATTGCAAATGTTTGTTTTCTTTGGAGCCAGGAATTATTTACAAGTGTTTTCCAATTCAACTATGAGCTTCTTGAGAGTATGAAATAATGTGTAATTCACCTCTATGTACCTTTGACATTTCACAAAAGGTTATCTGTTCAACGTACAAGTGAATAAATAAATGACTGAGAATAAGAAAAAGAGAATCAAACAAAACTAAGTTTTATAAGGAAATTAGTATCCCAGGATCTTAATTTTTTCCACCACTAACAGAAAGCCACACGCTCACTTCCACACTGATGGAAATGAAACCAATCTTCAGCACAGACACAACAAACTCGTAATTCTGAGACCGAAGTTCTGTGTACTGGTAAAGCCAGTATTTCCCAATCAGATTGTTTTCTGATTTAAAAAAAAAAAAAAAAGTACCACTCATCTTTAGGAACACTAATATGTTTTTACATCTGGAAATCTGGGGTGTCAGCCAGCCAGACTCAGTAATAGCAGTTTTACACACAAACAGAGCATTCTCTGAGCTAAATGCTGTTAGTCATCCCAAACAGGCTACGGAAGCCAAAATGCCCTCACTCTCATCAACAGGAAATAAGTGGGTTTGCCACATCAGAGCTGGCTCTATAATTCTTTTCCCTGGTGAGAAGCTATATAATGGGCACATACATTCCCAAGAGCAATTCATTCCAAAGAGCAAATTTACATCTAAGTGGCTTCTGGTAGCTTGAGACTCTACACTACTCACAGCAATTTTTAAAAAGAATGATTCAAAGGGGGCGTGGAGGCTAAAAAAGAACCTCAGGCTGCAATTACCTTCATCATCTGGTAAGCATGTGTCGGATTTATATCGTCTAAATGGAAGGAAAACATAGGTCTTTTCTATTTTGTCCTCTACTAAATATACCTCCAATCCTAACAAGGTAGGATTAATGGCTGTTTATAGATGGAGAGTTCATTAATGCAACAAGTTCAATGTTTACATAAAGACTTTGTTCAGAAACTCTATGCCCAATGAGACTTTCTTAAAAGCTGCTGGAATGTTTCAAAAGATGGCAAACACTAGAAAAGGGATTTTCATACATAAATCACAAATACGGCATTAACAGGATCCCAGTATAAATAGGTCTGGCCCGCCCAATCCCTTCAATGGTCACCTTGTTGGCTCTAAAATAACACTGGCCTCTTTGGGGAATTCCAGTGGTAAAATTAATTCTCTCTATAAAGTTTTTACAGACGATATTTCCACTCAAGTCAAATACAGCCTATGGACATTTCCTCTCTCCACTGTGAATAACTAGAACAGAAATTTAAGCCCTTCAAGGCAAAATCAAACGGTCATTCATTTCTTAGGAAGCAGAGGAACTTCATACTGAACCCTCACCAATTCTCCATATATTCCTGTCTCTTCTGCTCCTCACAGAGCATCACAGGCATAGTGGAGTGAAGCTGGAAGATCTTTGCTTCCTAGTGTAAATGATTTGCCAAATGGAACATGGTGTCTTCCAAGCATGGACTGAGCAACAAATGAGGTGAGCTAAGAGTCAACTGCCTGCATGCTGAGCACACGAGGGAAGACAATGGTGGAGGTTTGGAACACACGATTCCTAAGAACACACATGCGCAACAGCAATCATGTACTGGGAACTTTACGCATATTATCTCATTCCATCCTCAAACCTCAGCATACAGGAAACAGTAAGTCCTACTGCTCCATTTCAGGCCACTCTTTTAGACTAATGGCCAACGGGCAGCGGGAGTGCTCACACCAGCCCCAGGGCTGCTCTCCAGGCAATGCAGGCTAGAGAGGCTGGCTCTCCAGAGCTGCTTTCCTCACCTGCACAGGTTAAAAATGGGGCTTGCGGCTGGGCGCGGTGGCTCACACACGTAATCCCAGCACTTTGGGAGGTGGAGGCTGGCAGATCACCTGAGGTCGGGAGTTCGAGGCCAGCCTGACCAACATAGAGAAACCTCATCTCTACTAAAAATATAAAATTAGCCAGGCATGGTGGTGCATAACTGTAATCCCAGCTACTCGGGAGGCTGAGGCAGGAGAATCGCTTGAACCAGGAAGTGGAGGTTGCAGTGACCCGAGACCACACCATTGCACTCCAGCCTGAGCAACAAGAGCAAAACTCCATCTCAAAAAAACAAAAGCGGGAGGAGCCGGAGCGGGGGTGGCGGGGGAAGAGGGCTTGCACTGTCCCAAGCCTCCTGCAGGAGATGCACCGACAGCAAAACCCTGGAGTCTACATTTTCTTTAAGCTCAGCAGGTTGAGTCCTGGGCACTAGGAAGTTTGAGAGCCATTTTCCTAAACATTATTTGTATCAATGAATGTCAAATACTGCAAGGATGCTTCTTTTCTAGAAAAGCAGAACCTTAATAGCAACCCACAAGCAACCCCCTAGCTTCCTGGGACCTGCCACTGTGACTAACACCTCTTTCAGTTAAAGATTGATTAGATACAGAGATACAGACAGAGACAGGGTTTCCCTCCCCCACTTGAAACTGATCAAGAGATAAAGGTTAACCAACATAAACTTCAGGACATGACTGAAAGCCCTGAACTCTTGTTCCCAGGGTCCCCTGCCCCCCAACATTTTAAGTGCTCAACAGGGGGCTATAAATATTCCGTTTGGGTGGTCAACATAAGCCCAAACAAGTACTTAAGGCTTTCCTTTTCATCTACCTTCTGATATTCTTATAATTTCTATTTTTAAAAAAACAGGTCTTTCCCAGAGAGCCAACCATTTGGTTTTTATAGCAAGGAAAGGATTGGCTTCTCTGGAAAAGCAAACAGAACTTTCCTTCTTTTCAAGTACATGGTTGCCTTCTAGCAATGCCAAGGGAACATGAAATTTAGGGAAAGGCAGGCTCTCAAATGGCTGGCCACTGCTAAGTTATATTTCAAAGTTGTATTAAAAACTGTTTTTCAAAGTCATTTAAATTTTTTATTTCTGTAAATTTTAACTTTTTTAGTTAAAAAATGGGATTACTGTTTTCTAATTCATTGCAAAAGCAAATCAAGGTAATTTTTAATAAAACAGGAAGCTGCAAAGGAGAGCGAGGAGGAGGAGAAGCACGTTTTCAGAATTCCTGCCAAGTAAAACACTGGGCTGAACATGCCACAGACAGGAACTCCCCCAAACTCACAGGGCCCACAGGGGCAGGGGAGAAACGTTATCCTCTGGATGAGAAAAGGGAGGCTCAGCATCTTCATTCGGACTCCCCCAAAAGCAGAGTCTGAGCCAAGGACTCGGGTACAGAAGTGTATTTGGAAGGTAACCCTAAGATTCCCAAAGGAGGGGGCAGGGACAGTGAGGCAGGAAGGGCAGGAAGCCCATGGAAGGTGTGAAAGCGAGGATGCTATGGGCAGCTGGGGCTCATTCCAGGGCCCATCTGCAGAGCTGTGTGGACTGCCCCTCAGGACTGTTTCCACCTGGGTAAAGAGGTAGTATCCAGGGGTAGTATCCACCAAAGCCCAGAACTCCCTGGGTGAGTCAAAAAACCCGTACAGGGCAGCCCAGGACCCAAACCCACGTCTGACTCAAAACCTGTATGCTTGTTACCATGCCACCTCTCAGAGTTTCCACAAACATAGGCTTCTCTTGCCATTCAGATGTTGCATATGAATGAGAGACCTGGCCTTTTTTCACTTTTACCTTTTAATTTACCCACCTACCCTTATTTTCTTGTCCCCTCAACCTTCAAAATGGAAGACTTCCTTCTGAGATGTTTGCCCACAGGCATTTAACTTCCTTCACAAGCAACGTAACTATCTCAAAAAGAAAAAGAAAAGTCTAAGTTTGTGGTGTCTGGGGAAGGAGTCTGCTGGGGCTGTTTTTTCCAGCACAAGCAACATCACTATGGAACAGCCACCTGGAGCTTAGGAGAGGGGAGGAATGGTAAAGCTCAGGGCAGAGGCGGGTGGGGCGCTGCCTGGGAGACTGTCACACGCAGACAGCAGAGTCTTGCCAGGACACCAGGAAAGGGTTAGTGGCTCCCACTAGGCTGATAGTGGAAGAACCTGCAAGGTTCCATCAGGAGGCATGATGTGGACAAGCACCGTGCCTGCCTGGCTAACTAAGCTCTTTGTCCACACAGACATAGGGTATAAAGGATTAGACAGTCCCAATGGCTGCCTAAGATGAGTAATAGAATAGCGGTTTAACAGATCCAGGACTGCCTCTTTATTCTGTTTCCCTGGTGAAAATAAATAAATAAATAAATAAAAGTGGCTTAACTCACCTGCTTGATCCTTACTTTAAAAAAAAAAAAAAAAAACTAAAAAGTAAAGAAAAACAGCCGGGCGCGGTTGCTTACACCTAGTAATCCCAGCACTTTGGGAGGCTGAGGGGGGTGGATCGCTTGAGGTCAGGAGTTCAAGACCAGCCTGGCCAACATGGTGAAAACCCGTCTCTACTAAAAATACAAAAATTAGCCAGGTGTGGTGGCACAGTCCTGTAGTCCCAGCTACTTCGGAGGCTGAGGCAAGGGAATCGCTTGAAACCAGGAGGTGGAGGTTGCAGTGAGCCAAGATTGCACCACTGCACTCCAGCCTGGGTGACAGAGAAGAAAGATTCTGTCTCAAAAAAAAAAAAAAAAAGGTAAACTTGCCCCTTTCTCTGCTTTCTATAGGAATTCATTCCCGCAAGTACCAAAAGTATAGCCTTTGTGGTAATTTCTTATTATGATAAAATACATAGAGACATAACACAGGTAGTGAATGTATCCCTCAAGAGTAATGAATCCAACAAATGGACACATGCATGTATTATATGGAATACTCAGACCCATAACAGAAGCCCAGGGTAGCTGAATGATGGCCCTAATATACCCAAGTAATTAATAAGTTCCATCATAATTTTTGTTTTATGACATTCACTTTTATATGCCAATAGTCCATTTAATGGCATTTTAAATTAGAGGAAGGCCCCAAGAGAGAAGGAAAAAGCACGCGATACCTTATTGAATCACAAATCTTACCATCTGATTTTTTAATTCCAAAAATGACCTAATAAACTTCCTTTATAATTAAATCAATCCTAACAACTTCTCTTTGGTGTTTTTCATTCATTTTTGGTAATCATGCAGAGATTTCAATTGGAAATCCATTATTATCGTAATTAAGTATAAAAATTGCTCTGTGCTCTCCCAGGAAAAAGACCCCACACTTGGTCTCCTGTGGAGCTTGACCCAGGCTCTCCAGAGGTATAAAGCAAAACTACTGGTTTTCAGTACCCTCATTTACTTGACTGCAGTGCATGAAATACACATAAATGATAAACTCAAAACTTCAGACCTTCAAATGATTTCCTCATATGGAAGTCTTATTGTGAGAAAAATATGCTGGCACACAGTTTTTCATTTTCACAAAGTTTTAAAATTCATGACCTACATTAAAAGTTTGCTATTTACTGGCCAGGCACAGTGGCTCATGCCTGTAATCCCAGCACTCTGGGAGACCGAGGCAGGTGGATCACCTGAGGTCAGGAGTTTGAGACCAGTCTGGGCAACATGATGAAGCCCCACCTCTACTAAAAATACCAAAATTAGCCAGGCATGGTGGTACACGCCTGTAATCTCAGCTACTCAGGAGGTTGAGGCACGAGAATCTCTTGAACCCAGGAGACAAAGGTTGCAGTGAGCCAAGATCAAGCCACTGCACTCCAGTCTGGGCGACAGAGTGACGCTCTGTCTCAAAAAAATAAAAATAAAAATAAATTTTAAAAAAGAAAGTTTGCTGTTTATTAAGAAAGTAGTACTTAACAAAAGATATAACTGAACTGAAATGCACAGGCTGTTCTAAGAGCCCAACAGATTACTGCAAAATGGCTATGCCTTGGATTCAATCAAATAAGAAAAATCTTTCCACTATGGCATTTACGCAGGATTTCATCTGCCTTCAATCACAGAGCAACTACAAGACTAAACATCATGGGTGATTTTTAAAGAGTCCGTGATGTTTTAAAAATGTTATTTTGTGCAAAAATAATTATTTTCTATTTTCATGAAAGCGCTATAATTACTAAAATGCATGAAATTTTGATAAAATCTACTCCAGTTGGCATCTGTGTTCTTCTAATAAATTAGAAAACATTCTTTGAACAGCTTAAATAATCTGAGTTTGCAAGCAAAATTACAGCCTAAAAATATTGGCTGTTGATACCAGCAGTTAAGATGGAAGTCAGAACAAAGCCTTACCATTGGCTGTATTCTTTTTAAAGTTATCCAGGAATTCCTCCAGCAGTTGAGACTGGTTAGGAGGGGGTAGCAGACTCTTCTGGTCCCTGGAGAACAGGTCACTGTCTGACCAGGATGTACACAGGGTGGCTTTTGTGTCCGGAGGCCGGGCAATCAGAGTGAGTCCGACGCTCTTCTCAGAAAATAGAGCCTCCATCTGCTTGAGGTCAAGATCAGACACAGCTTCCCCATTTAAGGTCATGATCTCATTGCCCTTTCTCAGCCCTGAGAAAAAGGAAGGAGAAACAGAAAAAAAGAGAGAGGGATTACTGTGAGAAATATTTTAAGATGAAAGAAGGCTGCAAACTCAAACCATGTACTCCTAGGGACTGTTTTGTTTGTCGCTTTCTTCAAAGAAAGTGCCAGCCGGGCACAGTGGCAGGTGCCTGCAGTCCCAGCTAATCAGGAGGCAGAGGTGGGAAGATCACTTGAGCCCAGGAGTTTGAGGCCAGTCTGGGGTGATATAGCAAGACTCCCTCTTTTAAATAAGAAAAACAGAAAAGAATTAAAGGGCCAAAATGTATAGTATTTAGATGCCACTAAGAGCAAAACAAATGTTAGCTGTCTCACAGCTACTATTAGAAAAAACAGTTTGAAAGAGAAACAACTTAAGAACCACTCATTCATTGTTTTTTCTAATATTTTTCTAGTGTTCCCATGTTAACTCTGTTCCATCAGTGTCTGCCTGTCTGTCTCACACTCTCTTCCTCCTTCCCTCTGTCTATATATATGTATACACTTTCTGTCTTTTAAACACACACACATGCTCTCTCTATTTATAGGCATATGCATTTCTTTCTTTTCTCTCTCTCTCTCTGTCTTTTTTTTTTTTTTTTTTTTTTTGAGACGGAGTCTCGCTCTGTTGCCCAGGCTGGAGTGCAGTGGTGCAATCTCGGCTCACTGCAAGCTCCGCCTCCCGGGTTCACGCCATTCTCCTGCCTCAACCTCCCGAGTAGCTGAGACTACAGGCGCCCACCACCACTCTCGGCTTTTTTTTTTTGTATTTTTAGTAGAGACAGGGTTTCACCATGTTAGCCAGAATGGTCTCGATCTCCCGACCTCGTGATCCGCCCGCCTCAGCCTCCCAGAGTGCTGGGATTAGAGCTGTCAGCCACTGCGCCCGGCTTCTCTCTGTCCTTTTTTATGGAGGCAGGAGTCTCACTGTATCTCCCAGGCTGGTCTTGGACTCCTGGGCTCAAACAATCCTCCCATATTCCCACCTCAGCCTCCTGAGCAGCAGGGTTTATGGGAGTGAGACGCTGTGTTTGGTCACATTTCCAATTAAATTCTTAGGTTTACTTTCTTTAAAATTTCAAGAGAAACCTTTTTCTGACAAAACTGTATGAAGAAACATTCACTAGCCAGGCTGTATTCCACAGTTGCAAATTAAGAGGGAACAGAGGCACGGTGTGCCACACGGACCTTCCCCATATGCCAGGCCATCGGGAAGAACGTCGCTTATAAATATCCGGCTGAGATGCTGATGCTCATCCACCTGCGCTGTAACTGCAAACCCTAGGAATGAAAATAAAAGGAAAAAGCAAGTCTCAACCCACCATACTCAGTTTCTCCAACCACATCGGCAGTATCTCCTTGAACATATTTTCTTGTAAGTACAGTATGTTGAGAAAGTCTAAATTACAACTATTTTGAAAGTACAAATATCTTGCAGGGTCTACCCTGCAAGAAAAATGTCAGACAAGAGGCTTAAGAAATATAAAAACAGGCCGGGCGCAGTGGCTCAAGCCTGTAATCCCAGCACTTTGGGAGGCCGAGACGGGCAGATCACGAGGTCAGGAGATCAAGACCATCCTGGCTAATACAATGAAACCCAGTCTCTACTAAAAACTACAAAAAACTAGCCGGGCGACGTGGCAGCGCCTGTAGTCCCAGCTACCTGGGAGGCTGAGGCAGGAGAATGGCGTGAACCCGGGAGGCGGAGCTTGCAGTGAGCTGAGATACGGCCACAGCACTCCAGTCTGGGTGACAGAGCAAGACTCCGTCTCAAAAAAAAAAAAAAAAGAAATATAAAAACATAACTTTTATTCAAAAGGTGAGACCATGCAGCCACGTGCATAACAGCATAATTCACAATAGCCAAGGGGTGGAAATAACCCAACTGTCTGTCAATGGACGAATGGATAAGCAAAATGTGATCTATGCATACAGTGGAATATCATTCAGTCTTACAAAGGAAAAAGATCTTGGCATATGCTACAATTTGGGTGAACTTTGAGGAGAATATGCTAAGTAAAATAAGCCAGTCACAAATAGACAACACAGTATAATACTATTTATATGAGTAGCTAGAGCAGTCAACTTCAGAGAGGTAGAAAGTATTAATAGAACGGTGGTTGCCAGGGGAATTCCGAGAGATACAAAGTATTAAACTGGTGGTTGCCAGGGGCCAGGGGGAGGACAGTATGAGCAGTTCGTGTTAAATAGGTACAGAGTTCAGTTTTACAAGCTGAAAAGATTTGTAGAGATAGATGATGGTAGCACAACATTGTGAATGTACTTAACATCACAAAACGGTACACCTAAAAGTGATCAAGACAATAAACTTTATGTTATGTGTCTATTACCACAATAAAAAATTTAGAAACAAATTTAACAGCAAAAAATACTCTTACTGAAATACATGAAATTCAGTTCAATACAACAAATAATTGTTGAGAAACAACTATGGGGTTGAGCATTTTAAGAAGGTGAAAAAAATGCTTGGATGAATACAGTGCTTGCCCTAAATATATAAGATTACGTGCAAATCCTAGGGAGACCTTCCCTCTTCTGAATGCATGGCTCCTGACTTAGTGTCGCCCTCTGTGACGCCACAGTGAGGAGCACAGGTTTCCATGTCTTAGTCCCCTAATACGGAGAGTTCTTTGAGGACAGCAAGAATGTCCTGTTCCCCAGGTCTCCTCTGTGACCCCAGCAGAGCCTGGCAGATTATGGTCTCACCAGAGAGTATCTTTGCAAGTGTCTTCATTCACTCATTCCAGTACAAAGATGAACACAAATGGCAACCACAAAAAGTACAGTGAAGGCCAAGAGGAGGAGAAAAAAGGCCAAGAGGGCTTCAAAGGAAAAACCAACATAACATGGGATCCGGGCGCAGTGGCCCACGCTTGTAATCCCAGCACTTTGGGAGGCTGAGGTGGACAGATCACTTGAGTCCAGGAGTTCAAGAGCAGCCTGGCCAACATGGTGAAACCCCGTCTCTACTAAAAATACAAAAATTAGCCAGGTGTAGTGGCAGGTGAGGCACCTGTAATCCCAGCTACTTGGAAGGCTGAGGCAGGGAGAATTGCTTGAACCCAGGAGGCAGAGGTAGCAGTGAGCCAAGATCGTGCCAATGCACTCCAGCCGGAGCGACAGAGCAAGACTCTGTCTCAAAAAAAATAAAAAATAAAAAAATAACATGGGGGTTAGAAAAGATTATACAAATTTTTAAAAAATGAAAGTATCCTAAAAACGACATTTTAACGTATTATAAACTTTAATTTATTATTAGTTTGAATCATTTTAAGGAAAATAATCATGTATCAACATATTTTAACAAGGTAAGAAATAGTGTTTCTATGGAGGTATTTACCAATCATTATCTAATCATTGTTTCTATGGATGTATTTACCAGTTATTATCTAATCAAAGAGAAATGTAGGAAATGATGCTATTAAGTGACTTCAGAAGTACTGACCCTTAATTGTTTTTTGTTTTGTTTAGTTTTGAGATGGAATTTCGCTCTTGTCGCCCAGGCTGGAGTGCAATGGTGCGATCTCGGCTTACGGCTCACTACAACCTCTGCCTCCCGGGTTCAAGCAATTCTCCTGCCTCAGCCTCCCAAGTAGCTGGGATTACAGGCATGTGCCATCACGCCTGGCTAATTTTGTATTTTCAGCAGAGACAGGGTTTCTCTATGTTGGTCAGGCTGGTCTCGAGCTCCCAAACTCAGGTGATCTGCCTGCCTTGGCCTCCCAAAGTGCTGGGATTACAGGCATGAGCCACCATGCCTGGCTGACTCTTAACTGTTAAACTCAGGGAAGAAAGAAGGAAGTAAAGCTAACGTAATCAGATACGGTTTCTTCAAGAAAGTTAGACCCTAAATTGATTCTTGAAGGACAGTAGGATTCATGTCATTAGAGAGGAGGGATGGGGGAAGAAAGAGGAAAGAAGGGGAGCATTCCAGGTGGGAAGAGAAAACCAAGAGCAAAGACACTAGAGATGAAAGCAACTTTCGTATGAATCATGAGTTGATCTGCTCAGAGCAGCACCAGCACACAGTACATGGTGTTATTAATCTATATTTTCAAATTCCCATCAATTTTATATTCATTCCATTTAATTACTTTGGCATTTCCCTCTAATACTGATATCTATCTGTGTCACCTGCTAATATCAATAAAGAGAAATGAAGGAAGAGAAAGGAAGTTCAGAAACTACTGTCATATATTCTGAAAACGTGAATGTAAGGGAAAAAAATTAAGTCTAAGGATACTGGGGCAAAGTAGGCAAAGACGAACAACACACCTCCCTGAAAGGGGCATTCCTTACACTTACCAAAGTCACACACACTCCCAGTCTTCGTGAGCTGCACATCATAAACATTTAGTGGAAAGACTTCTATTTCATCATAAACCTGCAAAAGGTGAAAACAACAAAATCAGAGGATTTCATGTTATGATACCTTGAAAAACTACTTTGACACTATTTTTCATAATAAAACAAGAAAGCTATTAAGTTACCGTTTATATAGAGACTGTTTCCAAACTAGGTGCCGAATTTAAACAAAATTTTTCCCAGAAATGACATTTTTCAAAATCAAAAGGCCATGGATGTGGTTCAGTTTCCCTTTCTAAAACTAGTGCACACTTACCTGTTCTTGCATATATTCATATGGTGCAGGGATGCAGTACTCAACATTGTCATCTACTAATTTTCGAAGTTGTAGGCCATAATGGCTGGGTTCCAATTGCCTCATCTATAAAGAAAAAGAAAGCCATTCAGATTTGAAATGCTCTTTCTAAATCCATCATTGGTTAGCAGGCTCATTAAAAATCAAAGTAGAAATCGCTAAAAGAATACCACAAAAAATTTGCTGAATTTAAACCTGTATAAGAGCTCTAATTTAAACATTTGTATGCAGGCCAGGAGCAGTGGTTCACACCTGTAATCGCAGCACTTTGTGAGGCCAAGGCGGGTGGATTACTTGAGGTCAGGAGTTGGAGACCAGCCTAGCCAATACAGCAAAACATTGACTATAGTAAAAATACAAAAATTAGCCAGGTTTAGTGGCACACACCTGTAATACCAGCTACTTGGGAGACTGAAGCAGAAGAAATGATTGAACCCAGGAGGTGGAGGTTGTAGTGAGCTGAGACAGCACCAGTGCACTCCAGTCTGGGTTACAGAGCAAGACTCCATCTCAAATAAATAAATACATGCATACTAGTATGCAAAAAAGTAAAGGGGGTCAACTATTTTATTTTTATTTTTTATTTTTTATTTTTTGAGACGGAGTCTCGCTCTGATGCCCAGGCTGGAGTGCAGAGGCGTGATCTCCACTCACTACAAGCTCCTCCTCCCGGGTTCACGCCATTCTCTTGCCTCAGACTCCTGAGTGGCTGGGACTACAGGCGCCCGCCACCACACCCGGTTGATTTTTTGTATTTTTAGTAGAGACGGGGTTTCACCGTGTTAGCCAGGATAGTCTTGATCTCCTGACCTCGTGATCCGCCCATCTCGGCCTCCCAAAGTGCTGGGATTACAGGCGTGAGCCACCGCGCCCGGCAGACAATTATTTTTAAGGTTTTCTCTGAACACTATTGCTTATGATTAAAGGCAAAAGGTGCATTTTTAAGAGATTACAGTAGAACATATCTGATAGTAGAAGAAATCTTACCAGCTCAGCAAATGTCATCTCTTTAGTTAGGTTGAGCCTAACCTTGTTTCTCATTACTAAAATACAGAAATTTGTAAAATGTGAACAAATCTACAGACTTCAGAATTAAGAATGTCCTACTCCAAAAACTTTTCAAAAGGAAAATGTGTACACACACACACACTCATATTTTCTCTCTCATGCATATTTTCAACAGTGAGAAATTTATCTCAGGCATATGCTCTAACTGGGTCAAACTGACCCACTACTTTTTTTTTTTTTTTTTTTTTTTTTTTTTTTTAATTTGAGACGGAGTCTCGCTCTGTCGCCCAGGCTGGAGTGCAGTGGAGCGATCTCGGCTCACTGCAAGCTCCGCCTCCCGGGTTCACGCCATTCTCCTGCCTCAGCCTCCCGAGTAGCTGGGACTACAGGCATCTCCACCACGTCTGGCTAATTTTTTGTATTTTTAGTAGAGACGGGGTTTCACTGTGTCAGCCAGGATGGTCTCGATCTCCTGACTTTGTGATCCGACACATCGGCCTCTCAAAGTGCTGGGATTATAGGCATGAGCCACCGCGCCTGGCCGACCCACTGCTTCTGATACCCTTTAATACTCAGAAAATTATCAGTTTAAAAGAGAGTAACACTGGTATAGAACATTGTTGGTTTTCTGAATAAAAACGTTACATATGGGAGCAAAAGGAAATTAAGTTCATAAGGATATAAACTACATATAAATGTACAGAATCCTAATGTTTCAAGTCAAAGTGACAAAGCGGGACTAAAATTAAACATTTTTCACATTTATTAAGTGCACATGATTAAGCATTACCAAACTCTATATGCCTTTTTCACCATGTCAACATATTTGATTGTATTTTCTCTGGAAACTTAAAACGATTTAAGCTCTACTACACCACCTGGTGGTCGAAAAGCTTCTGAGCTGATGTTGCTGAATACATTCTCTCTCAGAGGGCCCTCTTTAAGACTTACCATAAACTCCCTTTTCAGATCAGGAATGAAACCCAGTTTGAAAAATGAATAAAACATCATCTTATATTAATCTCCATAAAGCAACTGTGAATATATCAAGTTTCATGTTTAATCTGGAGAAATCCGATAAAACTATTTAGGATTAAATTAAATTACCTCAAAGTTTATGCCGCCTTCTTATAACACACCATCTCTAAGTAACTTAAATAGCAATGGATTTCATAATTATTCTAGATATCAAAGTATACATAGAATTTCAGTAGATTAGCTCAGGTTCTTCATGGAGGTGGGGGATCATGATCTAATAACTCATTCTTCTAAAGAGATGGAGGAATAGAATGCAAATTAATCAATATGCTAATAAATACGTTAACTAATAAATATGCTAATATGTTCCCTGGCATGGAAACTGGGCCCTTGAATACCACACGAATTTAGAAGGCATAAGATTGCAACATTACTGATTATTTCTATTCAGAAGTATATTTCTGCAGCAAAATCCATTACCTTGCATGCCAGAGTCAAAATATCTTCTACTCTGTGCTCTGGCTTGATCCCTACAGTAACTCCGTGATTATCCTGAAAGTGGACATAAGTCTGGATTTCCCAGGCATTGTCTCGGGGAACACTGTCTACTGTTGAACCATATATATGCAGAAGTTCGTCGACCTGTTTGTAGATGCCAAAAGAAAATGCAGACAAATTTGATTAACAAATGAAGGAAACCACCGGCCAAATGTCCTGTTCATTTATGGAGTATTTAGAGTAAACACTCACACGCTTTACATCACTGGCTTCTCACAGCCCTCTGAGGCCAACAATGTTTCCTCACTCATTTTATGCAGATGAAAAGGCAGCCACGGGAAGTGGAGTGAAAGTCAGTGACCGCCTGTCCTGTGTTCTTTCCACTGTGTCGATTGGCCGCTTATGCCGGGTTAGAACACCACAATCCATCTGGAAACGTTGGCTCACGCCTGTAATCCCAGCACTTTGGGAGGCCAAGGCGGGCAGATCACCTGAGGTCAGGAGTTCGAGACCAGCCTGGCCAACATGGTGAAACAGCGTCTCTACTAAAAATACAAAAATTAGCCAGGCATGGTGATATGCACCCGTAGTCCCAGCTACTTGGGAAGCTGAGGCAGGAGAATCGCTTGAACCTGGGAGGCAGAGGTTGCAGTGAGCCGAGATCGCGCCACTGCACTCCAGCCTGGGCAACAGAGTAAGAGTCTGTCTCAAAAAATAAAAAAAGAACACTGCAGTCCATGTAAGGACTGCTGATTATCCACGCTTACTACTCTGGAATCATGGTTGAGAACGGCCACTGTGAAGCCTGCATCTAAGCCATAATCCCTCTCCAACCTTCCACTAAATTCCAGACACACCTTGTCCATGGCCACTGACCATCCTAACCCTGAACTGCACTTAATCCAAGCATGAACTTTCTCTTCTAAGTCTACCTGGTTTTTTTGTCTTTGTGTCTTCTTTTTAATTTTAGCCTAACTCATCACTGACAGAAATCTATTTGTTCCTTAAAATTAACCTATAGTCCTGATAAATCTTTTCTCTATCCTTCAGCTATCTCACACACAGACACTGCTGGAAAATCATCTCAAAGAATACCGCCTTCAGGAAACCTTGCCCAAAAAAGTTTAGTTTGCCAAACTACATCATCACAACAATTGCTGACTTCATGCTAATACGTCCTTTTGTAATTCATAACAAAAATAGCTACATTTCTTAAGCAATGTAGACATGTTTCTCTCTGGCTAGGTTCTTATATTCACGTAGTAGTAAAGAAAAGATTTGGGGCTTTGAAATCAAAAGTCTCAGACGCTACCAGCAAAGTGTGGCCTAGGACAAGATTTACCTTGCTACGATTCAGCTATTTTGTAAAAGAGGACATTATTAATATAATTAATATTGAAAAAATTACTTGTTACTTAAGTTTTGTGAGCAAAAGAGGTCACTTACGTGAAACACCTTACATACCAGAAAATGTCACCGATAGATTCAATACTATCACATTATTATATATCATCATCATGCTTTAAAGTTATCATTAATGGGTGATTTTACTTTGAATCCCATGCATTTTTAAATACAAAGTAAAAGATCCTCCTATGTAGGATTTAAAAACTAGAAGAGACATCATAAAGAAATTTCAAAGAACAAAGCAAGACAAAAATCCATCTCTCTGTGTCATCTTTTTGAAAACATGGTGCTTAACTTTGAAGTGACATTTCTGGATCTGTCATGGATCTGTCGCTTTCAGCACATTTTTCCGGAAGGGTGATCACAGCCAGAATGAACATCCCCACACGTGCCAATGACAAAGGAAAAGACAGGACCAGATGCAAGGAGCCAGGGATGCCAGGAACCAACCCGGACACTCTCTCCTAAAGGCTCTTGTCTTACACAGGCACATTATTTTCTCTGGTTCATTCTCTGGGCAGTGATTTCAACCCGGTGCTTAGCAACAAACAGATGCTGCCTTAAAGGTGCAGGCCCCCACCTCTGAAACCAGGCTTGTTGAGAAGCAAACTAAAACCCAGCAGAGGTCACTGTGGAGTAAGAAACCTCACAAAGAACAAGGCCTGGAGGAAGTCACAGGCTCCCACTGAGGGTGGCAGAGCAATTTACTGCTGCACTTTAGGAGATCAGGAAAAACGTAATTATGGATAAACAGGTGGGGGAGGGACATGAGCAGTACAAATTAACACTGTGCCTTCACACCCTCTTGTTCCCACTGTTACTGACAATCTGAGAAAGGCCGTATCACCGGCCGGGTGCAGTAGCTCACGCCTGCAATCCCAGCACTTTGGGAGGCCGAGGCGGGTGGATCACCTAAAGTCACGAGTTCAGGACCAGCCTGGCCAACATGGCAAAACCCTATCTCTACTAAAAATAAAAATTATCCGGGCATGGTGGCACGCATCTGTAGTCCCAGCTCCTCAGGAGGCTGAGGCAGGAGAATCGCTTGAACCTGGGAGGCGGAGGTTGCAGTGAGCCAAGATCATGCCACTGCAATACAGCCTGGGCGACAGAGGGAGACTCCGCCTCAAAGAAAAAGAAAGATTGCATCTCATGAGGCCAAATGAAACAAGCTCTTGATGTGCCATCAGTTCACTAACCACTCACAACCAGCCCTCTCAGGGAGACACCATCATCACTTCTATCGAACAGGCCACACAAATATGGCTCAGGACATTCTAGAAACTTGCCCAAGTTTACACAACTAGTGCCTATGGTACTCCAGGGAACTGAAGGGTGGAAGTCTGGCTTGAGCTGGTTCACACCACCACTATATTACACAGAATGCCCGCCTGGCAGTTAACTCCCTTTATATAAAATGGGTACAACCTACATTTCCTGATTACTTTCCATTATTCTACGCTACACACCATGTTCCCACTGAACAGAATGGCTCAGGGAACATTCCCCAAAAGGGAGTGGCAAGCTCCTGCTCCATGCCGGGGCTCACTTCCATCTCCTCTCTCTGCTGTACCATCCTTACAGAGACAGTGCTGAAACCATATACACCCTCCAACCTGGTTTAAGATGCCCCTCTCTTATGAAGTCTCTCCTATCTCTCCTTTCTCTGCCCTCAAGTCCTCTCACTTAGGTGAGTTTACTCTCCTATGTCCCTGGTACAGCATTTGGCAAAGCCCAGCCCACAGTGGGGTCACTTCTAAGTCCCGCCCCAGGATAAGATGAATGCCAGCAGAGGCTTTGTCTTCTGTATCCTCATTCTCCCTCAGCTATTAACACAGTGCGTCCCGTACCCAGGACACACTCAAAACTTGAGTGCTGAGCTGGATACAACTAGAAATTCACAGTCATATACAGGCATGAGAGGCAAACGCTGTCCGTTTTCAGTATCTTACTCAACTCTGTTGACACAGTGTCAAGTTCTTAATGCTCTCTGGGAGCTGTGAGAAGAGAAATTAACAGATTATTGAAGGAGAACAAGTTCTGGACAACAGAAAAGTGTGCAGATAGATGGAAGGATGGAAGGACAAAAGAAATAATCCTATTAAAATCCATTAAACAAGGTGCTGTGCTACAATTGCTCTGAGTAATGGTTTTCTGAGTCTACACTGTTGACCCAAGATGTAGTGAACCATAGAAGAGAAGATGCCCATCAAAGCCAAGGCCGTCGAAGAGTTAGACCCTCTCAAGAGATCCCTCAATGAAAAGTTAAATGTAATTTTTGGTGTGTTAGGCAGACACACACACACACACACCCCCGTCACAAATGTATATACAGTTCAAGAAAAGTAAAACCTGGTTATTCAAAGGAAGCACCAAGAATTTAAATTTAATTCATTAGAACTAGAAAAAGAAAAAGCTACTTGGTGCTTACAGATCTCTTAGGTTGTTGTAAGCTTTGCCCATTTGGAGGGAAAGTTGGATTAATTCTCTCAAAGAGGGTCAATGCTATCCAAGTTGAAAATACACATGCTTTAGTTTCAGGAAGCCAGATAAAATATTCTCCAACATTCTTTTCATAAAAAGAACAGAGAATCCTGAAAATAAGCATTAAAAATTGAGCCATCTTTGGAAAACTCTTTCTCCAGGTTACCCATTTCAAAGATGCCACTATGTTAAATGAATCTTTTCAACCACCCAGAATTCCATGGTTGGCTACCTCTGTCAGGACTGTTACACACCTACCATGCCTCCTACTCTACTTCCTCCCCTCAAAGAAAAAAACTACACACATATATATATTATATATATATACACACACACACACACATATATATACACACACACATACATATATATATATATATTTCTACTTCCTCCCCTCAAAGAAAAAAAAAAATATATATATATATATATATGTTTCCAACTAGCCTCTTCAAGGTTTCCTGGTCCTGAGAATACAAATGGAGACAGAAAAAAATACAATAATAGAAAGACAATCCAGGTCAAATCTCAGCCTTGTTAGGGGCTGTTATCTAGTGCCTCTGCACTTCTGTTTCTTCACCTTCAAAAGAGGTTAAAAACAACAGCCTCGTGGGGTAGTTAGGAGACTGACGGGAGGAATTGCACTTGAAAGACAGAAATTGTAAAGATGTTTTGTACGTTGAGCCTGGATCAGGTCCTTTATACAGTAGTACTGGGCATAACTACTGTATTTCAGCGATGACCACTATAAAGAATTTCCTGAGAATCATCCTTTGTTCCAAAGCCCTGGGGCACTGTAGTGGCCATTGCTGCTCAGATCACCTTGCAGTCAGCTCCAGTTGGCCATCATGACACCGGAACATCACTGGGCTGCAGCCACAGCCACTCCAGACTGACTAGTGAATGTCTGCAAATCACTTTAGCTATCCTTGGAGGGCATTCCACAGAAGTATTTATTATTATTATTATTACATCAAGGGTCCTGAAACCACATGTCAAATTACTTATGCTCAGTATGCAGCAAGGAGAAAAAATTGAAACTCCATGTGTTCTCACAGCAGATGCTTTTGGATCAAATGGCTCGTAATTACTACTTGGATCACTGAAGAGAAGTGAGTAGCAAAATCACAATCTGGCTGTCACAAATGGGCCCACACCGCCACAGTGGCTGACAAAAGGAAAGTCTATTTGCAAGGGAGATGAGGGGAAAATACAAAAGGGAGTTGCATGCTCCCAGTTTTCTTAACAACAGTAAAATGTCATAGAAGAGAAAGTGTGTATTTCCTTCCTGGACTGATGCCCAAACATTGGTTGATATGAAAGAAAAACAACGATGGATCTAGCTAGCTCGCGAGCTGTATGCATATATGTATACGTATATATAGGGTTGTATAGGGTTGCGTATTAATATCCTGTCTAAACAGATTACCATACTGTGGAGTAAGCTGTTTCATTCATATTTTCCATTTAAGAAACCAATATTAGGGGTTTTGTTTTGGTTTCGGGGTTTTTTAGTTGTTGGTTTTTTTTTTTTTTTTTTTTTCCGGTTTGCAGCTCATGACTAACATGACAATACTGCATTCACTCACTGCCACAGAAAGTTGGGACAGCCCAAACCAATTTTCCAGGAGAAGGGGCCAAGGCCCAGGGGCTGTCACATTTCTGCAATGAAGCTTCCGGGGTTGCTGCCATCTGAGTCTTACTGGGGACTTTTGTTGTCACAATCTCCATGACAAACACCTCCCTTCAAAGGCCATATAAGACTCACTATTACTCATCCAGACGTTCGCCATGAAAAGCTTTCGTTTTTGGCTAGACAAAGTGTCCTCTAAAAAAATGCTCAAGAAAGACTGGCTTTATTCCAGCCTTAACAGATTTTGAATTAGGGTGACCCACTGTTGCACTGTTATATGATGCATCAATTAGAGTGAAATAGTTAAAATGCACATGGCCCCTCCCTCACAACAGCCTTTCTGTGTTATAGAAATGAGCATAATTGGCCGGGTGCGGTGGCTCAAGCCTGTAATCCCAGCACTTTGGGAGGCCGAGACGGGCGGATCACAAGGTCAGGAGATCGAGACGATCCTGGCTAATACGGTGAAACCCCGTCTCTACTAAAGATTACAAAAAACTAGCCGGGCGACGAGGCGGGCGCCTGTAGTCCCAGCTACTTGGGAGGCGGAGGCAGGAGAATGGCGTGAACTTAGGAGGCGGAGCTTGCAGTGAGCTGAGATCCAGCCATCGCACTCCAGCCTGGGCGACAGAGCCAGACTCCGTCTCAAAAAAAAAAAAAAAAAGAAATGAGCATAATTTACTTATTGTATAAAAATGGTTTGTGCAGGTTACAAGTATTCTACAAGAACGATTAGCAGATGAAAAGTAGCAAGATGAAATATTAATTATTTAGCCAGCTCAGGCAGAATTGTAAGTCCCAGAGATACTAAAAAAAAAAAAAAAAATTACACCCTTAGTTCTATCTGCCATTCAATCTGAATCTAGTTATCTGGGTACTATAGCACAGAAATTATAGAGGCTGCATTAAAATAGTCCTATAAATGAAAGGAATTTCTTCAGTATCCCTATATCACAAGTAATGCTTAGCTAAAATAAATAGGAGTAACTGTTTAGATACACATGCTTAAAAAAACAAATGCAGAAATCATAGTTTCTTCTCACTCCTTAGAGCATTCATGGGACCTGTTTATTTGAGCCCAACTTAAGCACTAAGCTTAATTCTCACTGTAAGTGGCTATATGAGCAAAATTTATTTTCAAAGTCCAACATACACTCTGTTAGTAGGAAGTGTACTGATGCTATAGTTTCATAACTTTCTTTTTTCGGGGACAGGGTCTTACTCTGTCACCCAGGTCGGAGTGCAGTGGCACAATCTTGGCTCACTGCAACCTCTGCCTCCTAGGCTCAAGCGATCCTCCCACCTCAGCCTCCCAGGAGCACGCCACTACACTTGGCTAAGTTTTTGCATTTTTGATAGAGACAGGGTTTCACTGTCCAGGTTGCCCAGGCCAGTCTCAAACGATCCACCTGACTCGGCCTCCCAAAATTCTGGGATTACAGGCACGAGCCACCCTGCCAGGCCTCTTAACTTTCAAAGTAAGAATTTTACATTGTTACACAGTGCTGGAAGAGATATGATCCTAAAATTATGGCCCTTTATTACAAATCAGTCATTCTCAGCCATTAAATGACTACAGTAGAAATAATTAATCATCAAACTTATTAAGCAAGTACTATATCCTTAGCAGTGTACTATAGATTGAGAATATACAGATAATCATAGGGCATATATAAACTATATCAATTACAAGCTTTCCTGGGAGCCATGACATATGCACTTGACAGAATGGCTAACAGTAAGAGATGTAAGTGCAGAGTAAGAACTGGCCGGGCACGGTGGCTCATGCCTGTAATCTCAGCACTTTGGGAGACTGAGGTAGGTGGATCGCGATGTCCAGAATTCAAGACCAGCCTGCCCAACATAGTGAAACCCCATCCCTACTAAAAATAAAAAAATTAGCCAGGCATGGTGGCAGGCACCTGTAATCCCAGCTACTTGGGAGGCTGAGGCAGGAGAACTGCTTCAATCTGGAAGCTGGAGGTTGCAGTGAGCCAAGATCACACCACTGCACTCCAGCCTGGGCAACAGAGCGAGACTCCATCTCAAAAAAAAAAAAAAATTATTTGGTGGAGGAGAAATTAGAGAACTAACACAGCTTCATGGGGATGTTGTTGGTTTGAAAAAGGCACTAGGAAGAGGCATAGGTACATTCAGGATTTCATACTCTAGTATTTCATTCAGAAATCATTCTGAGGATTTGTTTGGTCAGAAACAATTTTGGGGATGAGGAGACACTACTCAAGCCCCACTTGACAGTGCCTGGAGAGACACAGCAGAGAATGTACTATCTGTGTGAAGATCCCTGACAACCCTGAAAGGAAAATGCAATTTTGTATTCACTGAACTCTCAAATGAAGATAAGTACTGCTGAGGAATAGAGATGTATAAATGAAAGATGCTATTATGACTTCAGTCTAGTCATGTTGCTGATTTTAAAATGGAGTTATTGTGAGGTCAGATACCTCCAAAATGCTTGGCATTTAAGACCATCTCTTTAGAGAATACCTACTGGGACCATTTTAATTATAAATCTATTTTCAAGGAGTTCATGTAAAGATTCTGAACCAGCATTCCTCACTTAAGTTAGCATTTGTGTCATCCATGTAAAACAAGATGGCGGCCATCTACAGCAAAGTTTACCTCACTGGAGTTATTGGAGTTTTGAGGTAGCTGAGTTCCAGAAAATCCATGGCTGCCACTTAAATCAAATATCTGACAGACGGGATGAAAAGACTAATGAAATGGCCCTGTAATGTTCATTTGCCAGCTACCCTTTCTCATTATTTAAAAACTAAAGTTCTATAACATTTTAGAAGAGCTTCATATCACAATTTGTACTATTATTCTAATATGCTTAAAGTTTTAATTTCCCACATAGTTACATTTTACTTTTTATGTCATCTATCATTTAAGTCAGCCTGCAATCCCAGCACTTTGGGAGGCTGAGGTGGGCAGATCACCTGAGGTCAGGAGTTCAAGACCAACCTGGCCAAAATAGTGAAATGCCATCCCCATTAAAAACACAAAAATTAGCCGGGCCTGGTGGCACCCACCTGTGGTCCCAGCTACTCAGGAGGCTGAGGCAGAGAATTGCTTGAACCCGGGAGGCAGAGGTTGCAGTGAGCTGAGATCATGCCACTGCACTCTAGCCTGGGCAACAGCACGAGACTGTCTCGAATAAATAAATAAATAAATAAATTCATTCTTGATATCACTTTTAACCAAAGAGTACATGTTTCTGAAGGTATGAAACAGAACCACCAAAATCAAGCTCATACCTACTTTTTTTAATGTGCACAGAATAAATTTGGAAGAAAATACAGCTAAATGTTAAAAGTGGTTTGTTTGGGTAGAAGAACTAAAAACAATTGCTTTTTCCAAATTTCACCTTCTAAATTTTGTAGTGGCATAATTAACATTAAAAACAATATAAATATTTAGAAATACCTACTAAATCAACTTCATTCAGTTATATAAATACCGACACTGTAATTAGTTTCATATCTTTTTAAAACAAAAAATGTTCAACCAAATGCTTTCGTTTATCAAAAAATCTATGTTGAGAACAAATTACAACACATGCTGGGTAAAAACCATATTAGGCTCATATCTAATTAGCAGAATGTCTACATCTAAGAAAAGTAAGCAAGTTATTTATCAAGTTATTATTTAATTATATAGAATATACTGTCTTGATTAAAATACCTTAAGGACATTAGTTAACCATCAAAGAAGGTCAGTTCACAAAGCATAAGGGCTCGGTGTTATGGCTCAGGCCTATAATCCCAGCACTCTGGGAGGTTGAGATGGGAAGACAGATTGAGGCCAGAAGTTTGAGACTAGCCTGGGCAACATAGGGAGACCGCCCCCACTCCCATTTCTACAAAAATGATTTTTTTAAAATAAAGAAAGCATAGGCCCACTATTAGCAAAGGGTTTGCAATTGACTACAGTCAATAATGAGGAAATACATTTCCATTACAACCAACAAAAAAGATTACTCTTTACAATTAAATTAAATTACAGGCTGGTCATGGTGGCTCACACCTATAATCCCAGCACTTTGAGAGGTAGAGGCAGGTGGATCACATGAGGCCAGAAGTTTGAGACCAGCCTGACCAACATGGTGAAACCCTGACTCTACTAAAAATATAAAAATTGGCTGAGTGTGGTGGCTCAAGACTGTAGTCCCAGCTACTCGGGAGGCTGAGGTACAAGAATTGCTTGAACCTGGGATATGGAGGTTGCAGTGAGTCAAGATTACACCACTACACTCCAGCCTGGGTGACAGAGACTCTGCCTCAAAAAAGAAAAAAAAAAATTAATTACAAGTAGAACCACAATTTTAAAATCTGATATTATTTTTGTATATCAGTATACAAAAATGGTGGCCACATAAAAGAAGTTTCCTGTGATTCTGCTGTTAATGAACCAGCCCACTCCCCACCACCTCTAACTTTATTGTTTCAAGGTTTTAAACAGGTCAAGGAATTGATACTGGCCCTTTTACTTACCTAATTCACAAAAGCATTATCAAATAAATAGCCATACACAAATTAGAAAACAAAGATCCAATAAAATGTGACTCTCTTTCCAATGATATTGAAAACATAATCAGAAAAACAGCAGCTCATTGAAAATAAAAGCAAAAACTTCTTCAGATTTAATTACAAACCTTTTCCCTATTCACCTAAATGATCAGGTCATCATATAACTTATTTTTTCAACAGCTTTGAAACATAGTAAGCCTAAAACATATCAATCAGCAAGATAAAATCCATTATCATGCACCTGCATCATGAAATACAGGTGCACCATGAAATACACATATTCAAAATGTTCTGAAAACAATTTACAAAACTTGGGCCACATTTCACCAACATGTGCTTAGGCTACTTTTCCTTAATAAAAATGTTAGAAGAGGCCAGGCACGGTGGCTCACGCCTGTAATCAGCACTCTGGGAGGCCCAGATGGGTGGATCACCTGAGGTCAGGAGTTCATGACCAGCCTGGCCAACAGGTGAAACCCTGTCTCTACTAAAAATACAAAAATTAGCCAGGCGTGGTGGTGTGCACCTGTAGTCCCAGCTACTCAGGAGGCTGAGGCAGGAGAATCACTTGAACCCAGGAGGCAGAGGTTGCAGTGAGCCAAGATCGCACCACTACACTCCAGGGTGGGTGACAGAGCAAGACTCCATCTCAAAAAAAAAAAAAAAAAAGAAAAAGAAAGAAAAAGATAAACGTTACAAGAGCCACCCCTCCCCAAGGGAAAAATAAGCACCAGCAATCTTCCAGTGTTTAAAGACCATGGACTTACGCAGAAACTAGTCCCGGCTATGCCCTTTGGTGCTGGTGAACAGGGTAAGGTAAGTGATGTAACTAACCTCTTCAAGTGTCAGTCTCCTCATCTCTAAAATGGGATGACAAAACACCAAGGCCATGTTCTAAGGATTTAGTGAGCAAAATCCACAGCACTAGCAACGGAATTGAGCTGCCACTCCTCTGATTAATTTTCCATTTATTTTAATATAAAATCTATGAGAAAATAAATATTAGTACTAGAGGGAAGGAAAAGTGTGGATTATTTTCTGATTATTCTTATTTTTTCTGTTCTTAAGCGCTGCATGCAGTATGACTACCTCTTCGGGAGTGCCAGGATAGATACGGCAACTTGTGCACTTTCGTTGGGCAAAAAAAAAAAAAAGAGCATGCTAAGAAATGATTCCTTTGAATCAACTTTTATTTTCTTTCTTTTTTTTTTTTTTTTTTTTAATTGAGACGGAGTCTTGCTCTGTCGCCCAGGCTGGAGTGCAGTGGCCGGATCTCAGCTCACTGCAAGCTCCGCCTCCTGGGTTTACGCCATTTGAGACAGGGTCTCGCTCTGTCACTCAGGCTGGAGCGCAGTGGCAAAATCATGGCTCACTGCAGCCTTGACCTCCCAGGCTCAAGCGATCTTCCCAATTCAGCCTTCAGAGTAGCTGGGACTATAGGCGCACACCACCACACTCGGCTATTTGTAGAGATGGGGTCTCACTCTGTTGCCCAGGCTGCTCTTGAACTCCTGGGCTTAGCTGATCCTCCTGCCTTGTCCTCCCAATGTGCTAGAATTACGGCATGCGTCACCCCACCTGGCCTGATTTCATTCTTAACAGAGAATGAACATTGATGATTTATAGCAGGCGGAAAATTAGGGGTTTCAGGAATTTCACTCTAGTATGCTGTTCCCATGCTGAAGAGCTCACCTGAGTTATAGAAGTTCTCTTTTCCTTCCCTTTTCTGGCCAGTGTGTCCAGCCCTTTTAACGAAGAAAATATTCCCTTCTTGTTTCTCCCTCGCTGGGTCAGTGACAGTGTCCTTTTCCGGAGAGCAGAGTCATCTCTAGAACATACCTAATGTAAAACACAGTTTAAAAAATCTAAAGGCTTAGTATTTGAGTGGCAGAAAAAATTAACTGTTGCCCTAAGGAAGTGAGCTCTGCTTGCTATAAATGCATTCTGACCATCGCCAAAAGCTACTGCATGCCTGAAATGCCAGGAAAGCATCCACCACATAGACAGCTATCATCTGGATAACACAAGTCATGACATTCAGGTCTCTCCATGGTGGGCAGCAGTGTCAGCAAAACCACTACAGACCCCTAGGCTGAGTCAACACAACACACAGAAGCCACCAAAATAGAAGTGACTTCAAAAAAGCCGACGGGGTGCTCTGCAGGACAGAGAAAACAACCTTTAATCCACCCTTTAATCTTCACCCCACTGTTGTCCCTTCTCCAGGATCCCACTTTCCTGATGGTATGAGGTGGAACACACAGCAAGGCAGACAGAGATGAACATGCAGTAACTGTCCACTAGCTGCTGGACTGTAGAATAAGCAGTAGAGAAACTGGGGGCTCTACAGCACGATGTCTGGTCTCCTTCATCCCCAGGCCCGTGGCCTCTGGGTGACCTGGCCTCTAGGAGTCCGTTGTTTGGTCAAGTCTCACAAGCGCTGATGGCAACAAGCCGAAGAAAGGGGGAGCATCTGCAGCCCTCCCCGAATGCTGCAGAAACAGCCTTCCTTAGGAACTTACCAGAGCATGGAAAGAGGAAACAGACAAGATGCCCAGTCTGCCGAGGGCCAGCTTGGAGGGGCGGCTGGCGGCTGCAAGGAGACTCTTGGGGTTCGGTAACTCTCCACCTTGTAGGCTGGCCAGATAGCAGCGCATCCTGAACAGATCCATGTGAAATTTCTCAAGATTCTGCTCCCATTGCTGGATCTTAAAGCAAAAACAGAGGTGATTTAAATAAAAATTAAAAGTTTTCATGGGTTAAAATGAAAACGTGATCCCTTTCACAAACTTAAAGAAAAAATTAGTTTCAGCTGGTCTGCATGGTTTAAATTAGCCTTTCCTGCTGACCCCATCTCAATCCCTCCCATCCAAATGCATTGGGTCCTTTGGGAGGTGAGGAGGGCAGATCAGTGAAGGTCACGCATTCAAGACCAGCCTGACCAACATAGTGAAACCCCATCTCTACTAAAAAACAAACAAACAAAATATATATATGTGTGTGTGTGTGTATATATGTGTGTGTGTGTGCATGTATATATATATATATATATATATGCACACAAAAATTAGCCAGGTGTGGTGGCAGACACCTGTAATCTCAGCTACTCTGGAGGCTGAGCAGGAGAATCGATTGAACATAGGAGGCGGAGGTAACAGTGAGCCAAGATCATGCCACTGCACTCCAGTCTGAGCGACCAAGCAAGACTCTGTCTCAAAGAAAAAAAACAAAAAAAATGCACTGGATCATCTGGCACTTCATCAGGATAGCCAAACAAAAACAAAAAGCCAGTGGTCCCAATACAGCGACATGCCAAAAAGGCATGATGTTTGGAGAATGCCAACACTCTAATCATCCTGACTGAAAACAGGATGCAATTTGCAAGTCCGCTTTTTCACTTTGCTTCATTTCCCTTCACATCTACAGTCCCTGATCCTAAACTGGATTAAGTGAACTGCACACAAACAGATGCCAGATAAATGAAAGTAGTGACTTTATGTTTCTGTTCATTCTGAGTAAATGACTCAAAGCAGTAAGAAGCAAATGGACTTCAGGGATAAAGGCAAATAGAACTTTTACTTAGAACACTCCTAAGTATCTTGGAGAATAACCACCATCTGTACATCTAAATAAAACTAAAGTATATGCAGCTGTTTACACCACAGAAGTTCCTATGAACTTCTTCAAAACTTAAGTCATGATTTAGTAAAGAAATGCAGCCAAACTCTGGGAGCCACTCTCCTTTCTCCCAAGGATGTCAAAATGCATTACCTACAAGTATTACCTTCATGCAAAGATAAATTATTAAATAATAGGTGAAGAGAGGCTCTTGTGACTTGCCAACACAGGGACTCAGCAGAAGAACGAAAAGAACAGAAAGCTGTGATTCAAAAGGTCTTAAGAGCAATCTCAACACTCAAGAGAAGGTCTGTAAGTCAGTGCTTGCAATAAAGGATTCAGTGTGAAGAGTGAGATCATTTCAGGTGCAACAGTTGCAGCTTTAGTTCTGCCATGTTGCTGAGCACCAAAATGGACCTTAGTTTCACACTAAGCTTTCTAGGTGAATCCTTCATTCTGGATAAATGATACTTTGAAGGATTTCCAACACTGGACACTCTGCCCCCTCCAATCTCTCCCCATAGAAAAGTATTACAAATTCTGGGCATTTCCCAGACCTTCTCCAAGTTCTCTGTATCTACTTCTTAGGTTGGTCACTGCACAACTTTTCTGCATGAAAGAAAAACAGTCACAAGATCTAAACAAAGAATTTCTTGATCATCATCATTTGTCAGCAAAACAGTGATGTTCCAAGGTGCACTGAAACAATGTCAACATCCATAAAGAATTTAACCTCACTTAAGATCCTGTATACCCACATTAGCAACGTGGTGGCCTACTGGTATCAGCCTTGAATGGACAGAATGACCTGTTGGCTTTTAAAAATGCAGATGCCCAGGTCCTACACCTGAAGATTCTATCCATTAGGTCTGAGGTCTAGGAAAGTTTACATTTCATAAGCACCGCCTGGGATTCTGGTGCGCGGCCTTACTAATGACTCCTGTTCTAGACTAACAAGACAGTTCAAACTGAAACTGCAAGTCTCTTCCTGGTCCTGCCATATTAGAGAATTCCAGATTCCAGAGTGACGGATGGGTACAAACTGACACCTTACTTAAGGTTCAGTAAAAACTATAATCTCAGTTCTGTTTCTCAAACATCTTCTCTCCAGATGATTCCTGAAAATCCACAATTATAGATGGATTCCTTTGTCTTCTAATAATATGTAGACATTCGTAGATTGAATAATGCATTAAAGTTTATCACACTCATTTACGCCTCAGTGTAAAACACTTTATCAGATATTTTCTGAAGGTTGTATGGAGGGTGAAGATACAAGAGGAAAGAAAACGAATGAGTGGCCAGGCACGGTGGCTCACACCTGTAATCCCAGCACTTGGAGAGGCCAAGGCAGGCAGATTGCTTGAGCCCAGGAGTTTGAGACCAGCCTGGGCAACATGGCAAAATCCTGTCTCTACAAAATATACAGAAATTAGCCAGGCATGGTGGTGCATGCCTGTAGTCCCAGCTACTCGAGAGGCTGAGGTAGGAGGATCACTTGAGCCCAAGAGATGGAGGATTAAGAAAACTGACATCATGCCATTGCATTCCAGCCTGGGTGACAGAGTGAGACTATCTCTAAAAAGAAAAAAAGGAAAGAAAAAGAAAATGAACGAGTCCTTGGATACCAGAAGGTAAAGATGTCCATGCCATCCATGATGGATTAAAAAGACAAAAAAGGCCAGGAGCGGTGGCTCACACCTGTAATCCCAGAACTTTGGGAGGCTGAGGCAGGCAGATCATTTGAGTTCAGGAGTTCAAGACCAGACTGACCAACATGGTAAAACCCCATCTCTACTAAAAATACAAAAAAAAAAAAAAAAAATTAGCCATGTGTGGTGGCACATGCCTGTAATACCAGCTACTCAGGAGGTTGAGGCAAGAGAATCACTTGAACCCAGGAGGCAGAGGCTGCAGTGAGCCGAGGCCACACCACTGCACTCCAGCCTGGGCAACAGAGTGAGACTCCATCTCAGAAAAAAAAAAAAAAAAGACAAAATAAAATAAACTAAAATCCAGGTCTATGCCAAGCACCATAGATTGGGGAAGAAGACAATCTCTTGTATTTGCACTGAGTCCTGTAGTTTTAAAAGTATTTTTGAAAGCACTATTTAATGTATTTATGTGACTACACATCAAAGCAGCACTGAGAGGTAAAGACAGTTCCGTCCCAAACCATACACGGAGAATCATAAAGTTTTGTCAGAAACACTTAAATAATCTTCAGCACTCATAGACCTCTCCACCCAAAGCTTGGGACAAAATACAGGTGAATTCAGAGGAAGAACACAGACCCAGATGCTTAGGTTTGTTGGAAAGTCAACAGGGCTGCAACACCCCAATAGCCCAAAGGAGACCTTATAAAAATCAAGACATTTGTTGTTTTGATTATACCTTATTAAGTTTCAAGACAACCAGTATCTCAATAAACTGTACACTGTAGAGTTCATTTAAAATTTAATTTAGTAGAAAAAGCAAAGGAAAGGTAACCTTATGACTTCTCTATTTCAGCAATGTTCCTTATCTTCTTATCCTTATCCTGACTGGAGCGTTTTTTTGTTTGTTTGTTTTTGTTTTTGTTGTGAGACAGGGTCTCACTCTGATACCCCGGCTGCGGGTGCAGTGGCACTGTCGGCTCACTGCAACCTCTGCTTCCCGTGCTCAATTGATCTTCCCAACTCAGCCTCTCAAGACCACAAGTGCATGCCACCACGTCTGGCTAATTTTGCATCTTTTTGTAGAGACCGGGTTTTGCCATGTTGCCCAGCCTGGTCTCAAACTCCTGAGCTCAAAGCGATCCACCTGTGTAATGGTTAACATTACATACCAACTTGATTGGGCCATGGGGTACCCAGATATTTAGTCAAACATTATTCTGGGTGTGTCTCTGAGGATGTTTTGGGGGAGATTAACATTTAAGTGGGTAGACTGAGTAATGTGGATTGCCTTCCCTAATGTGGGTGGGCCTCATCCAATCTGTTGACCACCTGAAGAGAACAAAAAGGCTGACACCCCCTCAAGTAACAGAGAACTCCTCCCCACTGACAGCCTTCAAACTGGGACACTGGCTTTTTTCCCCCTTGGCTTCAGTCTTGAACGAAACATGGGCTCTTCCTCAATCTTGAGTCTGCCAGTCTTCAGCCCAGAACTACAACGTCAGCTCTCTTCATTCTCACGCCTTCAACTCAGACTGGAACTATACACCATTGGCTCTCCCAGGTCTCCAGCTTACTGATTTACCCTGCAGACCTTGGGACTTGCCCTTCTCCATAAATGCATGAGCCTATTTCTTTCTTTCTTTTTTTTTTTTTTTTGAGATGGAGTCTCGCTCTGTCACCCAGGCTGGAGTGCAGTGGCCGGATCTCAGCTCACTGCAACCTCCACCTCTCGGGTTTAGGCCATTGTCCTGCCTCAGCCTCCCAAGTAGCTGGGACTACAGGCGCCCACCACCTCGCCTGGCTAGTTTTTTTGTATTTTTTTAGTAGAGATGGGGTTTCACCGTGTTAGCCAGGATGGTCTCGATCTCCTGACCTCGTGATCCACCCGTCTCGGCCTCCCAAAGTGCTGGGATTACAGGCTTGAGCCACCGTGCCCGGCCGAGCCTATTTCTTAAAATAAATCTCTCTCTTTCTCTCCCTGCACAAACACATACACACACCTCTTCATGTATACACACATCCTACTGGTTCTGTTTCTCTGGAGACCCCTGACTTACACAGCCTTCATCCCTATAGATCTCTGTGGCAGAGTGAGTCATCTTTACTCACATATCTATTCCATATTGAAAGATCATAGTCATCTTATTTTTAAGGTCATGGTTCTTTATAGAAAGAATCAGTCACAGAGCTTAAATGAAGATTTGTGGTTAAATAAGAATCAATATGAAATATTTGACTTTTCTTCCCACAGACTCACCAAAGTTGTAGAGAGGAACTTGAAGGAGTATTCAAGTAAAAGTATGGTGAGGCCCCAGAGTCAGATGCTTGGGTTCCTTAGAAGGAAGGAAGAGGTACAAGTGCTGGACCCATAGGCTCACAACAGACCTTATAGTATTTAGAAAGGCTGTTAACATTTGCAATGAAATTGCAAAGGAGTTGATATTACCATACCTTCATTTCTCAGCAGGTGAAACTTAAGTCTAGAAGAGAAGCGATTTGACCAGAGTCACATAAAAAGTTCGCCCTACCAGACTAGCAGACCCAAAGCTGATTCTGATGTGAACAACATGTGGGGCACAGGGACACTCTCAAGTAGCTATGAAGGGGCCCCTGATTCCAGGTCTTCTGATTCATAGGCAGATACCTGTGCACTATCCTAACCGTGACCTCAGCAACTTTCATTTACATTTTTACCTGTCAACTTTATTTCTGCCCATATACCCCTAGGTATTCTACAGACAAAGAGATAAGACTACCACACTCTCATTTAGTCGCCCTATTCATATTGAACACTTTACATCATTTCAATATCCTACCAGCCTTGACATTCAAAGCCAGCCCAAATTTAAAGTAATGTTAACTTGAAAGAAAAACATTTTATAACAATTCCTCGGAAGGTGACATAAAAGAAAGACAAAGATACATATTTTAAAGGGTAAAGGAAGAAATAAAAGATAATCTTTTAGCTATTATGTATGTTAGTTTAGAGATTCAGTACAGTTCAATGATAATAATCACCAAAATAGTAATGTATGACCTGACCACATTTATCAAGATGTTTCCGGAGATATTTTTTTCTAACATCAAAAACATCAGTTCTTTTTAATCCAAGACACCCCACCCCCTTTTCCTAAATTCTGATAAGTTTCTAGATGTTTAAATACTGATAAGTTTCTTTAAATACTGATAAGTTTCTAGATTTTTCTTTATTTTTTAAAGATAAACATCAAGATATGATACAAAAATTTAAAAAAAAACCACTTCCAGCCTGGTCAACATGGTGAAACCCCATCTCTATAAAAAATACAAAACTCAGCCAGGTGTGGTTGGCACACGCCTATAGCCCCATCTATGTGGGAGGCAGAGGTGGGAGGATAGCTTGAGCCCAGGAGGTCGAGGCTGCAGTGAGCCGAGACAGGGCCACTGCATACTCCAGCCTGGGCAACAGAGTAAGACCCTGTCAAAAAAAAAAGTAAAAAACGTAACTTCGATAGAGATGAAGCTTTTGTTTCTTTCAATGCCCATGCTCAAAACATAAAAATGAAAATGAGAAGACTGAAAAAAACTCACTCTAAGGAGGTTTTCTTTATCTTTCATTGTGAAAGGAAGTTACTAATAAAATTACAGGGGAACACTCCCGTTTTAAACACTGGCACAAATTCAATGAAAAATTTTCCTCTTTACTGCTAACACAGCTTTATTGATTTAATGAACTCAGAAAGGTTATGGTCTCCTGTAGTAAAGTGGGAGGGAGACGGATGAAGCCTAATGCTAAAAATAACAAATGAATAATGTTTTTTTTTTAAAAAAGATGACAAGTACATTCCTGCCACACCCAGCAGTCCTAGAAAAATATTTTCTGCCATTTAGTCATTTAATCTCAGTAGTCATTTGCCTATTACTAGGTTTGTCCTGTAAAATAATTCATGTTTATTTCTTGGTGTAAGAAGCTAAAAATCTCCCATTCTATGCTTTCCAAATACTAAAACCCATCTTCACAGAAGAACCAGCTAGTGACATAGATTACACTCAAGTTTAGCAGTAGTTAGAACAACAGCTAAAGTTGAGAGATTTGGTTTTGTTCTATTTTCCTTTGAGATATAATTCCCATACCAAAAATTCACTCAGTATTATAATCAATGTAATTCCCATCAAATCAACCTGGAAAATCCACATTATAAAAACAAGTAAATCTAGGATTCTATTCCATACAAAACAATTCATCACCTGGTTTAGTTAGCAAGCAAAGCATCATCTGATTTACCCAAGTCTTATGGAACAGTAGCGCCTATGAATTAGGAGCACAGATTTGTGTCCAAATCCCAGTTCTGCCACTGACTAGCTGTGTGACATGAGCAAATGCACTTCTTGCCACTGCAGTGGCACAATCAGTTAGTGCGCGGTACTTATACAGAAAATGTACTTCTCATCTGGGCGCAATGGCTCACTCCTGTAATCCCAGGACTTTGAGAGGCTGAGATGGGAGGATCGCTTGAGCCCAGGAGTTCGAGACCAACCTGGGCAATGTAGAGAGACCTTCTGTCTATTTTTTTTTAAAAAATTTAATTATAAAAAAAAGAAGAAGAAAAAGAAAAGAAATACAATTCTCCTAAGGGTCTATTTACTTGTCCATCAAATGGGTGCTATATCTACATCTTTACCTTGTTGAGTTACTGTGAAATCACATATGATAGTGGCCTAAGGCAGAGGCTCTAATAAAACAGGGAGGGGAAGCATGAGAACAGAGCAGGGCAAAAGGAGGGGTTCTGTTAGCTGAGGGTGAAGGCCTAGAACACTGGGGAGTGGGGTGGGGGCTGACTCAGAGAAGAACTCTGTTTCCTGAAGTAAAGAAGACAGATCCTTGGACAGACGAGACAGAGGTGCGTCCACACATTCACTAACTCAAGCAAAGCATCAAGGGTTCAGAGAAAAAAAAAGTCACAGTTCCTCCAGGAGCACGTATTTTATAGCAGGAACAACCTTACACACGAAGAAATCATGACAAAGCCACAGATGAGAGCAGTGGCACAGACATGGAGAACTGTGGGAGGGGAGTGGGGTTCCCTGATGGAGTGGGCGAGAGGGCGATCAAGGACAGTGCCCCGGAGGAAGCGACCCCTGAACCCTTCATGACAGTTGAGAAGGGGTGAGCCAGATGAAGAGGGCAGAGGGGAGCAGGACACATTTGTGCACAGCACGGGAGTCCTCGCTGCCTGAGGAAAAACCTGAAGAAAGGAGCAGAAGGGTGGGCTCAGGGAGTTGCAGGTAAAGGTCAAGGTGGGGAGAGGTTATCAGGGACTTTATCTGGCAATCACAGGATCACATGTGCTTTTTATTGTTTTACTTTTATTTTATTTATTTATTTTAAGACATATCACTCTGTGGCTCAGGCTGGAGTGCAATGGTGTGGTCTCAGCTCACGGAAACCTCTGCTTCCTGGGTTCAAGCGATTCTCCTGCCTCAGTCTCCCAAGTAGCTGGGGTTACAGGCGTGTGCCATGACACCTGGCTAATTATTTTTGTATTTTCAGTAGAAATGGGGTTTCACCACATTGGCCAGGCTGGTCTCAAACTCCTGACCTCAAGTGTCCGCCCACCTCAGTCTCCCAAAGTGCTGGAATTACAAGCATGAGCCACTGTGCCTGACCCAGATGTGCTTTTCAGATGCAACCCAGTCTGGCTGTTGTACGGAAGATGCATCGGACGAAGGGTGAAACTGGAGGCTTCTGCAGTGGTACTGGGAGGAGAGAGTGACAAACAGTCCTACTTCCCCTGACTACCTCTCACCACCTATAACCACACTGCCTTTGCTCCCACTGTGCCTTGGCCTGGAAGCCCCCTCTCCATTCTCCTTACGGTAAACTCCTCGTTTTTTAAGAAGCAACTCGGCATCCCTCCTCCAGGGTCTTCCATGACTGCACATGAGGCTACATTTCCCGTTTCTGTCTTCCACAGCACTGGAATGATGACTGCACGTGAGGCTACACTTCCCGTTTCTGTCCTCCACAGCACTAGAATGCCATGTGCACTGAATCACTGCGTTATGTTGAAATTGTACGCTCAACCGTCTGTCACCTGCTAGACTGAGAGCACCCTGAGGGCAGAGACAGTGGCTTCTTTGAGTCTCCAATCTGTGCACATTTGCCTGACCCAGAGTATGCACTGAACAAACGCTCACCGAACTAAACCAAACATTCTTATTCTCCTGTCAAAAACACTTACAGGCAGGCCGCAGTGGCTCATGCCTATAATCCCAACACTTTGGGAGGCCAAGGCGGGCAGATTGCCTGAGGTCAGGAGTTTGAGACCAGCCTGGCCAACATGGCAAAACCCCATCTCTAGTAAAAATACAAAAATTAGCCGGCCGTGGTGGTGTACGCCTATAATCCCAGCTACCCAGGAGGCTAAGGCAGGAGAATTGCTGGAACCCAGGAGGCACAGGCTGCAGTGAGCCAAGATCACACTACTGTACTCCAGCCTGGGAGACAAAAGAGAAAGACTCCGTCTCAAAAAAAATAGAAAATAAAAACACTTCCAGCCGTGCACGTTGGCTCATGCCTGTAATCCCAGCACTTTGGGAGTCTGAGACAGGCAGATCACTTGAGGTCAGGAGTTGGAGACCAGCATGGCTAACATGGTGAAACCCCATCTCTACTAAAATACAAAAATTAGCAGGACGTAGTGGCACATGCCTGTGATCGCAGCTGCCCGGGAGGCTGAGGGACGAGAATCACTTGAACCCAGGAGGCAGAGGTTGCAGTGAGCCAGGACCATGCCACTGCACTCTAGCCTGGGCAACAGAGCAAAACTCTGCCTTAAAAAATAAAAATATAAAAAATAAAAAGTAACACTTTCACCATCTCCCTGTTGCCTACTGAATAAAGTTCACATCTTCACCCACCACCTCCACAATCTGGCTTTATCTCCCTCAAATCCCCTCACAAATATGCTACTCTCCAGTGGTTTGTTCCTCAAACTGCTTCCCCCTGCACACATCCAGAAATACACCCTAGTATCCTCGTATTTTCCTCAAAGTTTTGTTCTCATTGTTCTCACCAGTTTCCAGTTGTCTAAACGCAATCCATCCTCTTTACGATTTTAAAACTGTATTTAAGTAAATATTTAAACTGAAGCCCACGTTTCACAAAACCCAGAGCAGTCTCAACCCTACCAGCAAGCGCTTCCTCCTCCACAGTACCCCCTGGTAGTCCAATCACCTCCTCCCTCTCCAGCCTAATTAACCACAGAAGCAGGCCTGGCTCCCCTGGAAATCGCACAGAATGAGGCAGGATGGGGGACGCCATCTGGGAGAATGCCAAGACTGCCTAAGGGTGGTGAGGTTTTGTCCTTATTTACTTGTTTGAAATAATAAGCGGAAAGGAAAATAAAGTACTAACTGGACTTAATTTACAACTCTTCCTCCCTGGGAACTTCAAAGGCGATCTGGCATGTGGATGGCGGTGTGATCTGGTCCACATTGGACATGCTCAAATGAAAGCTGCATCATCCTGCCCCAGAAACACCCAAGAGGCCCAGGACACGGCCAGAGCATGTGACCACTGACAGTACGCAGCTCAGCTAGTACATTAACTGTGATAGGTGCCTTTTTATTTCAAAAAGGATCTTCTCCACCCACGTACTTCAAAGAAAACCTGTTCCAGAGAATTTCTCTTGCATGATGTCATCTACATTGTACATTCTATTTTTTGGCTAGAAATGACTACATCTGAGGTTCTCAGGGAAAATCGCTAGGGAGGAAGCTCCATAAATAAATGTATATTTATTGAGGTTTTAAAATGCTAAGTGGATAAAGCACTGCTCTTTTACAGACATTTTTTTTGGGGGGGTGGGGACGGAGTCTCGCTCTGTCGCCCAGGCTGGAGTGCAGTGGCCGGATCTCAGCTCACTGCAAGCTCCGCCTCCCGGGTTCACACCATTCTCCTGCCTCAGCCTCCCGAGTGGCTGGGACTACAGGCGCCCGCCACCTCGCCCGGCTAGTTTTTTGTATTTTTTAGTAGAGACGGGGTTTCACCGTGTTCGCCAGGATGGTCTCGATCTCCTGACCTTGTGATCCGCCCGTCTCGGCCTCCCAAAGTGCTAGGATTACAGGCTTGAGCCACCGCGCCCGGCCTACAGACATTTTTAAAAGGAAGTTTAGAGAAAGCTAAACGCTTAGGGAATATTTTGGAGACCCTGTCCTGATTGGTCTTGATCTGTAAATACCTTTGCCTTTGTAGCTTCACATTACATGTTTTTGTCAAATATCTCATAAAAGCAATTTTAAGCAAGTAGTTGTTCCTGCTTAATGTTTCCCAGTCTTTGTGTCTGAAGGTAAAAAGTAAGCAGCTCTTGGCTGGGCACGGTGGCTTCACGCCTGTAATCCCATCACTTTGGGAGGCCAAGGCGGGCAGATCACCTGAGGTCAGGAGTTCAAGAACAGCCTGGTCAACACGGTGAAACCCCATCTCTACTAAAAATACAAAAATTAGCTGGGCGTGGTGGTGGGTGCCTGTAGTCCCAGTTACTCGGGAGGTTGAGGCAGGAGAATCACTTGAACCCAGCAGGCGGAGGTTGCAGTGAGCCGAGACTGCGCCACTACACTCCAGCCTGGGTGACAGAGCCAGACTCTGTCAAAAAAAAAAAAAAAAGAGCAAACAGCTGTCTTCACAACCTGCTGACAAAGGATGCAAGGACAATGGGCACAGCAAACATAACTCAGGCTACATGCTGCAAAGCCCTTCAGGAACATGTGACTAAATCATAACCTCAAAGAGTGCAATACAGTGAGAATACTTTCAGGTAGAATTTCTTTTTTTTTTTTTTTTCTTTTTTCAGAAATAGTGTCTTGCTTATTGCCCCACCTGATCTTGAGCTCCTGGCCTCAAGTGAACCACCGGCCTCAGCCTCCCAAAGTACTGGGATTACAGGCATGAGTCACCACGCCTGGCCAAGAATTTCTAAGATCAATCCCAATTGTCTGTTACCAGAAACTCACAAGAATAACATGAGAAGGGGTGTGCATGTACGGCAGGGGTTGGGAGAAGGCTGTAGGGGAGAAAGGGGTGTGGGGAGGACACAGGAAGGGGTTAGGGCCTGGGCTATGGGTAGGGGAGAACCAAAAATTAGTAGCGTTAGAATAGTGCACTTAAAATAACTAAAGTGATGATTCTGTCAAAGAATGGATAATGGGCCACAGGTGATAATTACCCTCACTCTTTAAAACAGCTTCTCTTCAGGCCACCTGACCATCCAGACCCCTGGATTTATGTAAGGGTTTATGTTAAAGTAACCTCCCCTCTTAATCAGAGAATAGCACCAACTATGATGTCATCAATTAAACATTTACAAACTATGGACAAGGGAATACAATTACAGTTAATGAAAATTTAAATTTAAAAAAAAATGTTTGCTTAGACTCCTTGTGGCCACAAAGAAACCCCCACCCCCCCACCACCACACACACAACAGGCCAGGAGCCTCTCAGTGTTGTCAAATGTCCCTTTTCTCTCCTTAGTCCTAAACATCTGACCTATGCAAAGACCTGAAAACTCTAAGCTGGGCATCCCTTCGACAGGACTACAATTACGGTCAGGATGAGATTTTTGACTGGGGTGCTCTGAACACTCTGAGACACTCGAATCCACAAGTCTCATCTCAGGGTAGACTGGCTGTGGCTGCTGGATCCCGGAAAATCAGCACCATGGGTGAGACATGGTACAAAGAAAACTCTGGGATAACCGTGTCTCCTTCAGGCTCTTTGATCTGTCCCATCACCTCCACATGGCCTCCCACCCTACATTCCACGCAGAGAGCCACAGAGAGCCAGGAGGCACAGCTGCACTGCCTCAGGAGAGCTGAACGCCCCCTAGCTGTGAGCAGGGTGAGGCCCCTTAAGAGGGGCAGGCAGGGCCTGAGAGGATGCAAGCTGGGCTCACGGGGGCAGCTCTCCCTCAGCAATGTCAGCAGCTGTGTTCTTGTCGGATCCCAAAGCCTTCCACCTCCTGCATTCTTCTTGGCAGTTTTGGCTTCCTCGTTAAAACTGTTTTGTACTTTTGGAGTTTAAATGGCATATCCTGGTTGAGCAACAGTTCCACTCAGGGGCGTAAGTTACTGTCTTTAAGATTCTATAAAATCGGGCCGGGCGCGGTGGCTCAAGCCTGTAATCCCAGCACTTTGGGAGGCCGAGGTGGGTGGATCACAAGGTCAGGAGATCGAGACCATCCTGGCTAACACGGTGAAACCCCGTCTCTACTAAAAATATTAAAAAATTAGCCGGGCGTGGTGGCGGGCGCCTGTAGTCCCAGCTACTCGGGAGGCTGAGGCAGGAGAATGGCGTGAACCTGGGAGGTGGAGCTTGCAGTGAGCTGAGATCTGGCCACTGCACTCCAGCCTGGGCAACAGAGCGAGACTCTGCCTCAAAAAAAAAAAAAAAAAAAAAGATTCTATAAAATTGAGGCTGGGCGTGGTGGCTCACGTCTGTAATCCCAGCACTTTGGGAGGCTGAGGCAGGTGGATCACCTAAGGTCAGGAGTTCGAGACCAGCCTGACCAACATGGTGAAACCCCGTCTCTACTAAAAATACAAAATCGGGCTAGGCATGGTGGTGGGTGCCTGTAATCCCAGCTACTCGGGAGGCTGAGGCATGGGAATCGCTTGAACCCAGGAGACGGAGGTTGTGGTGAGCCGAGATCATACCATTGCAATCCAGCCTGGGCAACAAGAGCAAAACTCTGTCTCAAACAAAAAAAAAGAAAGAAAGAAAAAGAAAAAAAAAGATTCTATAGAATTACAGAAAATGATACACCCTGTTATACATTTTCCATGTAAACTGTTGAACTTGTGTCACTTGGGATCAAGCCCTTGTATCTACGTAGCCAGCACAGTGCCACTCCACTGCTTGACACCTTTTGCCCCACTCTGTCCTCCAAACTGCTGCCTGATTAATCTTCCAAAGACACTATGTCATCATCATGCTTTGTCCTCAGCTTAAAAACTTGTATTCCCCCCTTGAATGCAGAGTACAAAATACATCTTACCATCTGAGCCTTGCTTACAGGACCACTATGGGCTGAATGTGTCCCTCCAAAAAAAATACATACATTGAAATCCCAATGCTTTAGGTGATGGTATTAGGAAGTGGGGCCTTTTTAAAAGGGGCAGCGATTAGGTCATTGTTTGGAGTGCGATTTATGGGTGTAGCGTGAATATGTTATCATAGTTAGTGTGTGAGTGCAGATGTCTGACAAAATGCCCAGAATGCCCAAATCTGTTTAGACCAACTGTGTGGGGATATTCCAATTTGGGACGGCATCACATGCTAGGGCGCATCAACCTTCAAGATAACCAGACACAGATGGATCCCCGTACAGAGACTATAAAAAGAGAAGCCCTCAGGCAGCTCGACCTGCTCTGCTGAGACACAGACTCATGAGGATGAGACACTGCCACTCAGAAAGGGACCCGGAGTCAGGCTTGCCATCTCCTCGACTGAACACTTCAGCCTCAATGTTCCAGCCTTGACACCAGAGGAAGCTATTCCCAGATGCCTGAGGACTTCTGTGACCAATCCTGTGCCTATTCATGTAAGATCCCCGACCTGTTCCTAACAGGTGAAAAACGAGAGTTGTGTGTAGCGTGAATGGGGATAAAATACCTATATTTGTTAAGAATTGTCTGCGTGCCAATAAACCGTGTGATTCAAGCATTAAGTTACAGCGTCTTTCATCCTTTGCCGCTTAATCCACTGCGCAGGACAGTCATAAAGGCAGAACCCTCATGAATAGGATGAGTGGCCTTATAAAAGGCGGCCCGGAAAGACCCCTTGCCCCTCATGTCATGCTAGAATACGGTAAGAAGATGCTTCTAGAAACCAGAAAGCAGGGCCTCACCAGACACTGAATCTGCTGGCGTCTTGATCTTGGACTTCTCAGCCTTCAGAACTCTGAGAAATAAATTGCTCTTGTTTATAAACTACCCAATTTAAAGTATTTTCTTCCAGACTAAGACACAGACTGAAAAAGCTGCATTGCCTGTCCAACCTAACCGCCAACTCTCATCACTTCCCAAACCTTTAACTCCAGTGTGCTCCAGAGCCCCAAGCCACCACTCAGTCACTTTCAGTTGTCTCTCCATGTTTGCCCAACCCCCACTCAGCCTGGAAATCCTTCACATCTCTTAACAACTTTTTTTTGACGGAGTCTCTGTCTGTTGCCCAGGCTGGAGTGCAGTGGCACGATCTCAGCTCACTGCAAGCTCCACGTCCCGGGTTCACGCCATTCTCCTGCCTCAGCCTCCCGAGTAGCTGGGACTACAGGTACCCGCCACCACACCCGACTAATAATTTTTTTTTGATGGAAAAATTATTAGCCGGATGGAGTTTCACCGTGTTAGCCAGGATGGTCTCGATCTCCTGACCTCGTGATCCGCCCACCTCGGCCTCCCAAAGTGCTGGGATTACAGGCGTGAGTCACCGCGCCCGGCCTCTTAACAACTTTTTAACACCATATTCTTCCAGGGAGTCTTCATTTCCTGAAGATCACAATACAACCTCAACCCTCTCATCTCCCATAATATTTGATGACTGTACCAGCTGTCGCCTAACTTAGATCATTTTAGAATGTCCTTTAGTTTCATGTTCACAAGGTTTGCTCTCTAACTAAATTATAATTGCTTAGAAACGGGGTCCCTATTTTATAATTATTTTTATTTCTTTAAGCCAGATGCATCTATTAGGTACACCAGTATTTGCAGATGGGAAAATAAGCAAGAGAAAAAGAACTGAGATGGGAGAAAGGCAACATGAGATATGAGAAAAGGAGAAGCAAAGGTAGATAGAGTCAGAAGATTAATCAGGGGCAGAGGTCAGAATTATTGGGTTATTTTGCTATTGCCAATTGATACTTTATTCCAAATTCTCGGTGTATCAATGAATGCATGCCTTTAATCCGTTTCCTATTTTTAGCCAGAAATTTTTTCCTACTCATGCTGAATTCTTTTTTTTTTTTTAGACAGAGTCTCACTCTGCCCCCAGGTTAGAGTGCAGTGCACAGTCTCGGCTCACTGCAACCTCTCCCTCCCAGGTTCAAGCGATTCTCCTGCCTCAGCTTCCAGAGTAGCTGGAATTACAGGTGCCAGCCACCAAACCTAGATAATTTTTGTATTTTTAGTAGAGATGGGGTTTTGTCATGTTGGCCAGGCTGGGCTCAAACTCCTGACCTCAGGTGATCTGCCCACCTCGGCCTCCCAAAGTGCTGGGATTACAGGCGTCAGTCACTGCGCCCAGCTGGGATTATAGGTGTCTGCCACCACGTCCAGAATTCATGCTGAATTCTTCATATATACACAGATGAAAAAATTTCCAAACAAGGTTAAACATTCAGACATAAACAGAGGTATGATTTAATTTGCAATTTAAATAAAATACCATATGTAAAATTCCTTTCTAATAAGTCACCATATGTCTAAATTGTTGTGTTACCATGAAATTTTTTTTTCTAAAGAATCTGGTTTCTCTGTAATAACTTAACAAGTAACTAAAGGAAGAAAAATGCAAGAACCTGCTTATTATCTATCTTCATCCTATTCCTCATTCAAGTTCCCAGGTCATTTGACAACTGGTTTTGGAGGGCGCTGTAGTGGATTCTATAGCGACTCACCCAGATCCCCACTTCAAGATAGAGGGATTCCTTTCCTTCTCCCAGCTCACACACAGATCCCCTCGTGGTAACTGACCTCTACTGAAGAGAACTGCCTTGCCCTGCTGGCCTGAGGGGACAAAGGCCGGCCATCTTGCCTCCATACAGAACTCTGAATGGCCCTCCCAGCTCCACAGCTCACTGTAGGACAAGCTGCATCACAATGCAACTTGTCCCTCCCAGATCCTGCTCCCTCACTCCAGGTTGGCATTGTCCCTGAGGGCATTCCCAGTAAAACTTGTCACCTCTAAATCTCTATCAAAGTCTGTCTCCTAGGAAACCTGACTTAAGATAAGAATGCTCGAAATTCCACTAACACTTGTCTAAGTGTTGAGGTTGTCTGAGCAAATGGAAATAAAAATGTTCAAACTGCTTCCCCTTCTCTAAAATGCAAATGCCATAGGAACCAGCCATTTATTAAATGAATATGGAACCGGAGCAGAGAAAAGAAAGCATTTCGTTAGCTGCTTCTCTCTTATAAACAGAAAAATTACTGTTTTCTTGCAATCCACAGACACAGAAACAGCTGTTATACCAAATCACGTTTTCCAAAGCCATTGTATTAGACTCTTACTTACCTGTCTAATCTTCTAGTGGTTTTATTCTACGGATTTTGTTCAGAAAATGACAATATATGAGTGAATCATCAAGGCCAGAAGGCACTATTCAAATTAGGAATTAAGTTTGGGTCACAAAGTATTTCAGGATATGCACAGAGCCGCCAAAGGTTGTAAAGCATATCATATCACTCATGTCACAAAACAGCAAACATTAGGTACCTAAAATGAAAAGCCACAGAAACTATTTCCCCCAGGGTGTAAGAAATACCACCAAGATGTGAGCCAAGAAATACCACCAAGATGAGAACCTGCGTTCAGTCACTGCACAAGTGACGTGAGCAACAGAAGAAAACTCAGGTGTAGACAAACAGTACCTGGTTCTCTATGGCTTTCCTGTTCTTTGGGTCGCTCACCACGGAAAGCTGCAGCTCTGCCATCTTCTTCATCTTGCTGTCCATGTCTATCTTCTGAAGCAGGTTTTTGGTCTGGTTCTTCAGCAGCCGCAGTGTGTCCTCTTTCCCATGCTTCTTTGCAAAAAGGGATGCACAAGCAGAGTGTACGGCGGTGACCCAGTTTTCTAGATCTGTCTGGCTGGTGGCCTACACACAGGGAGGGAGAAAGCCTGTTTCAAATTATTTTACCACTATAAGTGCTCTCCAAAATGGCAGGCTGGGCTTAGATGTGCAAAATCCAAGAAGTACTTGCACTGCATACAAGTTGCTTAATTTCAAAAACACATTCAACCATTCCACTCAGGTTCAGAGGGACTCAGAGAACATTAGGAGCAGAGCAGAAAGCATCATGGAGCTCTGAATAGGACAGGAACTAAAACCAGAAACGAGCGCTAGCCAACCACACAGCAGTGATAAGAACAACAGGGTAGACACACTCATGACACATTATGCCACTCTCTAAAAGGATGCTTGGCTGGGTGCGGTGGCTCATGCCTGTAATCCCAGCACCTTGGGAGGCCAAGGTGGGTGGATCACCTGAGGTCAAGTGTTTGAGACCAGCCTGGCCAACAAGGTGAAACCACATCTCTACTAAAATACAAAAATTAGCTGGGTATGGTGGCGCATGCCTGTAATCCCAGCTACTTGGGAGGCTGAGACATGAGAATCACTTTGACATGGGAGGCAGCAGTTGCAGTGAGCAGAGATCATGCTACTGCACTCCAGCCTGGGTGATAGAGCGAGACTCTGTCTCAAAAATAAATAAATAAATAAATAAATAAAGTAGAAAAATTAGCCGGGTGTGGTGGTGCATGCCTGAAATCCCAGCTACTCGGGAGACTGAGATAGGAGAATCACTTGAGCCCAGGAGGTGGAGGCTGCAGTGAGCTGAGATTGTGCCACTGCACTCCAGACTGGGCGACAGAGTAAGACTCCATCTCGAAAATAAATAAATAAATAAATAAATAAATAAATAAATAAATGGATGCTTGTCTTCAAAATTTTAATAGAATGAGTAAGCATTAGGACTAGGATATGAAATTTTGAAAACTGGATATAAAATTACATCTACAGGATGGCCTCAATACAAAAAAAAAAAAAAGAACATAGATAAAAATATATTGGGAGGAAACAAAATAACACTATTGTCTTTGAATATATGAAGGTTTTTCCTTTCTGTACTTTTCAGTGACTTCTAACACAAAGACCATATACTATTTTTATAAGAGAAAAGTATTTTATTTTTGGCTGGGCACAGTGGCTCATGCCTGTAATCCCAGGACTTTTGAGCCCAGGAGTTCAAAACCAGCCTGGGGAACACAGTAAGTCCCCAAGTCAATTAAAAAATAATAATAGGACAGGCGTGGTGGCTCACACCTGTAATCCTAGCACTTTTTGGAAGGCCAAGGTTAGCAGGTCACTTGAGGTCAGGAGTTCGAAACCAGCCTGGCCAACATGGTGAAACACAGTCTCTACAAAAAAGACAAAAAAAAAAAAAAAAAATTAGCAAGGCATGGTGGCAGGCACCTGTAATCCCAGCTACTTGGGAAACTGAGGCAGGAATTCAGGAACTGCTTGAACCCGGGAGGCGGAGGTTGCAGTGAGCTGAGATCACACCACTGTACTCCAGCCTGGGCAACAGACCAAGACTCCATCTCAAATAATAATAATAATAATAATATATTTTTTAAAAGAAAAATATTTTTAAAACAATAAGCAAAGTTTGAATAAAGCACAGTGGGCAAATGGGTTTTATTCTAAGCAGGCTGAAAAGTACTTTCATTTCTCTTGATGTCCAGAAATAACCACACACATTCGAGTCACAGGGTCAAACCTCAAGTGGCCTCTGGGATCACAAAACAGAACACCTGGGAAAACTTTGTTGTTGTTGCTGCTAAGACAGGGTCTCTGTCGCCTGGGCTGGAGTGCAGTGGCACAATCATAGCTCCCTGCAACCTTGACCTCCTGAGCTCAAATGATCCGCAAGCCTCAGCCTCCCAAGTAGCTGGGACCACAGGCACACACCACCATGCCTGGCTAATTTTTTTATTTTTCTTTCATAGAGATGGGGTCTCACTATGTTGACCAAGCTGATTTCGAACTCCTGTCCTCAAGCCCTCCTCCTGCCTCAGCCTCCAAAGTGCTGGGATCACAGGTAGGAAAACTCTGAAAACTAAGGATGTTTTACCTGAATCACAAAATAAAACATTCATTTTGCACTTACCCCTAAGAAGTCCATGCAGATTTAACCTAAGGTTTCTTTGTTGTTGTTGTTTGTTTTTTTTACCTTCCCTACAATTCAGACGAACATAAATTCATTACTTTGCTTTAAAGCATCATAGAAGTTTTTTTTTTTTTTTTTTTTTTTTGAGACGGAGTCTCGCTCTGTAGCCCGGGCTGGAGTGCAGTGGCCGGATCTCAGCTCACTGCAAGCTCCGCCTCCGGGTTTACGCCATTCTCCTGCCTCAGCCTCCGGAGTAGCTGGGACTACAGGCGCCCGCCACCTCGCCCGGCTAGATTTTTGTATTTTTTTTTAGTAGAGACGGGGTTTCACCGTGTTAGCCAGGATGGTCTCGATCTCCTGACCTCGTGATCCACCCGTCTCGGCCTCCCAAAGTGCTGGGATTACAGGCTTGAGCCACCGCGCCCGGCCCACATCATAGAAGTTTTTAAGCAACCTTTCTGTTAAGAAAAGGAAAATCAAATCTCAGGCCCTGGCTCTAGGAAGTTAAGTCAAGTTGGAACAGCAGTACAACTAAAGGCCCAGGGAGCTTACCCAGTGCTGGTCCCAGCAGGGAGCACTTCAGAGCATTCTAGACTCCCAAGTCAGCCTAGAGAACACTGTTACACTGCAGGGCTTCTGAGGGCACCCAGGACCATCTTTATGAGAGATCTAAACCCAGGCTTTACGAGGTTTTCCATGAAACTTTCAGTCAGATGTAACCTACAGCCAACACTGTGTGTATGCCAAGTGCTAGGTTTAGACGGGGGGCATTTAAGAAACAGACTTCACTTCCCAGCTCTCACTCTCACCTCTTCTGAGTTAAATATTAATCACCAAGTTAGAATTTATTTAGCATTTAACACACACACGATGTTATTTACTCTTAAGGCAATCGTGTAAGCCACTGGTTGAAGGGCCCAAAGCTCAGAGAAGTCTGGTATGGGCACCAAGATCACTGACAAACTCAATGCTAACAAAGGTGCCAGGATTCAAACCCAAGCCTGACCCCAATACCGATGGCTCAGGACCACCATGTTCCCCAACATCTCATTGGCTAGAAAGTCACTGAAAATTCTAACGGTAGAAAACCTGAATCTTAAGATCCTAAAACCACTTCCACAGGGAAATGAGACCTCACAGCATTTGTCTATGAGAGTTTTCCTGAAAACCTCTGACATCCACTGAAATTCGTGGGAAGAACCCAAGCCTCTCCCATCAATATTCTCCCAGCTTCATTTTAAAAGCCCCAAGTCTGGGAATCTTCACCATTGCACTCACTAGATCGCAAGCTACTCCAGAACAGGGATCACGATTTTTTCTCTTTGTGTGCACAGCCTGGGACTTCAGAGGCACCTGAAAAGTGCCCTCTGGATGAATGACTGGATTGGTGATGGCCCAGGGCCCTTGGCAGTCAGGGGAGGCCAACAACTCTTGCTTAAGGCCAAATCCAAAACCTGACTAGGCATTTACTCAATTTCATTTCCAAGTCTTGCCTTTTCTGTTCCTTCTTCTTCTAGCAGTACATAAACTATTACCTCCACTTACAAAGTACCAGCAGTACCTGGAAAAGGTAGACGTCTCCAAAGGAGTTGCTGAGGCAGAACACGTTTTCTTTCTTAGGATGTTCTGGAACAGACTGCACTATGCTGTCTTCTGCAAACAGAGCACACCGAGGGGCACTGCTCTGATCCATGGAATTCTTCCCATAGGTCTCATAAAACAGCAGCGTGCATCCTGTGAAACAGAGAAGCAAAATAACATCCCGGTCATCTCTGGAGATGTAGGAAAGGACTGGGAAGGTAAGTGATACACTTTTAAAAACACCTGAGTGAGACAATCATGTGACAGAAACACGGTAAACAAGGAAAAGTGGCATCTGAAGTATACCTAGTTGTATCAGAATGAACTTCAATGAAAATGAGATGTCTTTGTAAATGTACTATCAGTAATAACAATACCAAATCATAAGTTGTTGCTTAACTCTGGTAAGTACTCCACATGCACTGGCTTATTTAATCCCCATAGAGGCCCGAAGGTGGGCAGGGTTATTTAGCCCATTTTACTGTAACCCAAAAAGTATCTAGGACAGGTCTGGATCCATTGAGAAGTTTATTTTGCCAAAGTTATGGACATGTCCGGAGGAAGAGAACACAGAATCACAGAAACAGTCTGTGGTCTGTGCCTTTCTCCAAAGATGATGTTGAGGGCTATTCAATGTTTAAAAATTAAAAGTGGGCTGGAGGGGAAAGAGGGAGAGCGTGGTAATCCACCTGCTGTAAGAGAAAAGGAGCAGGCAGGGAAACTGTCAATCACGTAATCATCCAGCACTTGGTGAATCAGCACTTCACATAAGATAAGGTGAACACAGAGTAGCTAGCTACCTGTGGGGATATTTAACCTTTTTATCTGTAGCTCCTGCTTAGAAAGAAATGGAAAGGTAGCTTCTCGCATGACTCAGCTTTCGGCTTAATTTTTTTTTTTCCTTCTGGCATCAAGAATCGGGGTCCCCAGGTTTTATTTTCCTTTCACACTAAAAATGAGAAAACCGAGAGATTGATTTACTTGCAAGGGTCCCACCGCTGCCCTGTGGAGCAGCAGGGATGTGAACTCAGGCCCTCTGGCCCCAAAGCTCTCATCCTTAAGCACAACACCACATCATTTAGGGAATCTCAATGTGAAAGGCCAAAGAAAATCCCAAACTCACTCACTCCAGTGACCATCAATGGAAACAGGAAACTGAACATACCTCGGGGACTTTGCCATTTATGAGAAAGTAGCCATTCTGTTCTCCAAATGCAATGTAAAATAACTTAATTTTTAGTATTGCCTTTTATCTCATAGTAATGGAAAACATTACTTAGACTAAGGGAGAAAAGTGAAACTAAATGTGCCTGAATTTTCAAACATTACTCTAAACATACTGCAACCTATGCTTTTAAGTACTTATTTCTCCCCTCATAAGCTTACAAAGTATTGCAGGTAGAAGTTATTATGAGTTTGTTTCATTAATTAGAAATTGCATCATTATTAGACACAATTTTTAAGCAAATTAATGCTTCTAAAATGCTCACAAATGTGTCCTCTTGTATAGGTTAACTCTCCCCTCAAATCTGTATCCAATAAACTTTTTTGACCACTTCTCATCTGCCAACCTCCAACATACAAATAACAATGACCACCATCTGGGTGCCTCGCAAGTGCCTTTCACATTGACAGGAAAGAAACACCAGCCTGCCTTCACTGTAAACAAATGCCTGGGGTGCACTTCATGGTACTTTATCCTACTGTGTTTGCATCCTCATTCATAGAAGGTCAGACGTTCTAAAAACTATTTCAGTCTTTCCAATTTCATTACTTCCTTTAAAAATAAGTCTTGATATGAACAAACAAGTTTATACAATAGAACTGATAATGGCACACAGAAGCCAAGAGAGAAAGATGCCTGCTCAAAGCTTGGACTTCGGAAACAGTACTTTCTCCCTCCATGGTACTTTATGATCTCAAGAAACTGCGCATTTACTCCTCCCCGCAAATAAAACTCATCCAAACTAACAGGCTGACGGAACTCAAATATTACAAACCAGGGAAAGCAGCAAGAGGTTTATAGCCAGAGCTGCTTCTTGCAGTCCTGGCCAGTATCTTTTTCCAGCCACTGATGCAGCAGTTAAACAATAAACCACATCTTCCCATCGAGTAAGGCCATCCGATGCTACCGTTGCACATGCTACAAACCATGACCTGGGGCCTCAGGACCAGGGCAAAGGGGCAGAGCAGCTCCAGTGGCATCCACGTCCAAATTCTTTCCGATGGGTTCACATTCACTTCCCAGCTTCCCTAACACTGGAATCCCAAGAGCCATGGTTTAAATCGTGGCATCTAGAGGAAATGAATGCAAACCTTGGGCCAATGCCAAAATGTCACCAAACCTAACAAGCCATGGATAACAGACTACAAACTTGGAGGCATGAAACCAAAACAGGACATTTCACATTAGAACCACGCCAGGAAGTAAAACAATAGGCAGAATTTTGTGGCTATCGAATTTAAAAATCAGGAAATCAATCTTCACTCTACGACACCAAGTTCAACTTCACGGGACTCTGCATCTCTAAGGGGGCACCGGGGCCAGTGGAAAGCTGCATCCACGTGAATGAAGCCTCTGCCGTTCACCCCGGTGCTGGGGGCCCCCAGCACTGCCCAGTCCCTCCCAAGGGGTCATTGACACTGGACATTCTTGCTATGGTAGCAGAAAGAGAAAACAGACTGGCATAGCAATGGCAGTACAGGAATCGAGAGGTAATATTAGTAGAAATCTCACCCAGGGGAAGGAGGGCAATTAGGCTTGGTTTTCCCTCAAATGCACCTTTTCTATGACACCCTCTTAACCTCCCCTCCCTGCTGCTGGCCTATCTCGGGGCAGAATTACCAGTATCCTAAAATTATTTTATGAACTCCTCTCCTGACACTGACACTCAGCCTGTTGCACATTTTGAGGGATATGTTTAATGACCTTGCCAACTCTTTAGCCCAGGAAGTCCCCAGTGAACTCCATGAAAACCCACTCATTGGAAAAGACAAATGGAAAGCAGAATTACCCTTGTTAAAAATTTATTACATCCCCTAAAGCCTTGAAAAACAGTTATGTCCCTAGCATACCTATACATTACAGGTAGGCAGGTAACCAGATGGTTTGTTAATAACAGCTCTCTCCAGAAAACTGTCTCCCATTTATTTACATGGATACTTTAAGGATAATTTTAAAATTAGGCTTAAATGTATGTTTGTGTGTGTATACATATATACGTGTTTTTAACTAAGATTAAATCAAACAGTTAAGTCCAAACATTACAACTTGTATTCTAAGCCAAGAAATTAGAATTCAACATACAGAATTCCCAGAGGAAAGAGGTGTAGAAAAAAACACATGGAAAAGGTTATGCTGGGGGAAAAACATCTTTATCGCATGTCTTGCCTTGGCTGCAAAGGAAAGGAAGAAATGTGTGCCTGATAACATTTATACTACAAAGCACCCTTTATCCATGGATCTTGAAGTGTTTTACAAGCAAACAACCAGGAAAGCAGGGCCAAGCCAAGACTACAAATCTAGCAATGCTCAGTGACAACTCAGGTCCATCACTACCCCTGAAGTTGGTAGCCAGAAGTTCCTGGTCTATCTTTTGGGAAAAAATACAGGAAGCTGCCAATCAGCTCTTCTAGACCTTAAGTGATATCTGCCTGAGTTTCCCTCAAGAAGCCTGCAACAGTTTGGCTCTGGGCAAATGTGGTCAGTAGCAGAGAAATCAAGAAGGGAGTATCTTTCCATGTGCCCATGGCTGTCACTGTTGTTACATTAATTTAGAATCAGCCTGTCTCCCATCTATTAGTTCCATTCTAACCTCTGCACACCCAGAATAAAGTCAATGTCTCTTCTACACACTGCTGTTCACTCTCACCCAGTTCTTATTTTCACCATGCTAAATATCCCTAGATCTTTATGCCCTCCTCCATGTGGCACAGCTCTAAATCTCCTTGTCGTCACCTATGGCCCTGCTTCTCAAAGCGGTATATTCTCTCTCTCTCTCTCTCTGTCTCACACACACACACACACAGTCACCCTGCCCCCCAGTCCAGCCCTCTACCACCGGGGTGATGTATACTGGGAATTTTCAAATCCATAGACAGGCAGGGAAGAAATTCTCAAAGAATTAATTTTAAGAAACAAATTTTACATTTAAAAAGTAGATACATGACACATGATGGGGTAACGTGCATCCATTCTAACTATTCATATCATGTGACTAGGAGGCAGCTTCCGACTATGATTCACAGACAGTCCCAGATGTTCACCCCTTAAGGGAACATGTTCACTCTCTCCCCATTTAGGGCTCCTCCGGGAAAACCTTTCAAGAATCAATTTCCCATTTCCTAACAAATCTCCTGCAATATTGCACAAGGAGGGAAACAACCAGCTCTGACCAGGGCAAAGAAAGAAGAGACTGTCATCTCCTTTGCAAGAGATATAGCATCTCTAAGGAGGCAGCTGATGATCATATGACATCTTTAACGAGGTAGCTGATGATCACGGTGCATCTCTAACAAGGTAGCTAAAGATCACATTTGCTCTTTGAAATCACATTCACTTTTTCAGCTACATCACCTTGGAAACACATGGCCTACACATTAAACCCCGACATCTTTTTCACTTATAATACTTGTTTTGGTTTTTTGTTTGTTTTTGAGATGGAGTTTCACTCTTGTCACCCAGGCTGGAGTACAGTGGCACGATCTCGGCTCTCTGCAACCTCTGCCTCCCAGGTTCAAGCGATTCTGCAGCCTCAGCCTCCTGAGTAGCTGGGATTACAGATACCTGCCATCATGCCAGGCTAATTATTGCATTTTTAGTAGAGATGGGGTTTCACCATGTTGGCCAGGCTGGTCTCAAACTCCTCACCTCAGGTGATCCACCCACTTCGGCCTCCCACAGTGCTGGGATTACAGGCGTGAGCCACCACGCCTGGCCTCACTCATAATAGTTTGCAGCCACATTTCCTTATCCTGTCCTTGGGTAGCTATCTGACTTCTAAACCTTAAAGCTGAACTTTCTTATCTCTTTAAATTTTAATCCTGCCAGATTCAATCCATTATTTCATCGTTCCAAATCGTTTCTGTCATTCAATACAGAAATCTGCCTGTCCAGTATGGAAAAATTGAGAACGTTCTTTACCTTCCTCAGCCAGCCACAATGTCTACAAGCATCCAAATCTAGGGATGGAAAAGAGGACTGCAGTATGTGAGGGATGCTGGGCCCCTGGGCTTTGTACACCTACCAGCCTGCTAGGAAAAGGTATCACTTGGACATGAAACACCTTTGCAATTGCCCCTTTTACCAGAGGTACCAGAGGGGCTTGTGGTAACCAAGGCATGATGCCTGCCCTCCACGGTTAGGGGAGCAGGACTCCAACTGTTCAATAAGGGGCAAAGAAAAGCTAGAAAGGGGTAATTGAGAGGGCACCGGGCATTGCACACGTAGTATTTGCAGATGTTTCTGCTCTCTCCTGTGACAGGGAAGGGCATCACTTGACGATGAGGTTTGGCTTTTGAACAACACACTCAGCTCCTCTGACAAAGAGTCCCAGGGGGCTGTGCAGAATGCCAGAGGCTGCGAGGCAGCTCTGTGTGCATCTGCATAAATCAGTGCTGTACAGATTTGGAGCTTCTTGCTTCCTCACAAGACATTTAGATTTCTTCAAATCTATACAAGGCAACTATAGTTTTTAAATGGCAATTCTTATAAAAAAAAGTTTCTCATCTCAACAAAACAAATTCTTACTCCTATTGTCTTTATGTTTAAAAAAAGACAGCTGGTTCATCAATGATAGACTGGATTAAGAAAACGTGGCATATATACAACATGTAATACTATGCAGCCATAAAAAAGGATGAGTTCATGTCTTTTGCAGGGACATAGACGAAGCTGGAAACCATCAATCTCAGCAAACTAACACAAGGACAGAAAACCAAACACCACATGTTCTCCCTCATAGGTGGGAACTGAACAAAGAGAACACTTGGACACAGGAAGGGGAACATCACACACCAGGGCCTGTCGGGAGGTGGGGGGCTGGGGTAGGGATAGCATTAGGAGAAATACCTAATGTAAATGACGAATTGATGCGTGCAGCAAACCAACATAGCACATGTATACCTATGTAACAAACCTGCATGCCCACTGTGCACATGTACCCTAGAACTTAAAGTATAATTAAAAAAAGACAGCTGCACTTGTTAGTGATGACAACAACTAGGCTTTGTTCATAAAGCTGGAATAACAAATCAACAATCCAGATGATATTCTTAGTTGCATAAGCTAGAAAGAAAACCTCTTTGGAGTTGTGAACATGTACAGAATGTGAAATTCAGAAGCTGCCTTCCAAATAACTAAACTACTTTTGGTTATTTACTTTTTTTTCTCCAAATCCAGCAAAAATATCACAGACAGTACAGGCATACGTATAAAATAAGCAATAAGTATTAAATCCAATCATTACATTAGGCCGGGTGCAGTGGCTCATGCCTATAATCCCAGCACTTTGGGAGGCCAAGGTGAACAAACTGCTTGAGGTCAGGAGTTACGAGAGTAGCCTGGTCAACATGATGAATCCCCGTCTCTACTAAAAATTAGACAAAAATTAGCCAGGTGTGGTGGCACACACCTGTAATTCCAGCTACTTGTAACAATCTGAGGCACGAGAATTGCTTCAGCCTGGGAGGCAGAGTTTGCAGTGAGCTGAGATCGCGCCATTGCACTCCAGCCTGGGCAACAAAGCAAGACTCTGTCTCAAAAAAATAAAAATAAGTAAAAAATCCAATAATTATTTATTGAACTGCATAATGCACGTGAATAGTAGGTAAAACCTATTTCACAGGTGTGAGAAAGTATCTGCAGTAAGGCAGGCCATGGATCCGGTGTCAAACCCCTCATGTGAACTCACATCAGTGCTAGACTCTCGGCACTTCCTGGGAAAGAACACGGCTGGAGGAAATGATTCCCAGTGACCTCAGCAGGTGACACTGCACTCACCTTTCAGCGTTACCCAGTACTGTTTCCATTTCCTTCTTGCCACCAGCTCGAGCTTCCTTTCCTTCTGCACAGTGACCAGGGGCTTGAAGAAGAGCCACCCGGCTTTCCGGACCACCCCCTGTTCCTTCTCAAAGAGCAGATCCAGCTGTTCCAGAGAGCTGAGCGACTCGCTGCTGGACTCGGCAGTTTCTGTAGACGTTTCTATGTTCTCAATGTTGGTCCTGCTCATTTCCAACTCTCGCATGAAATTCTCATAAATGTTCTGTCGGAGGGGATCGCTGCCAATTGCATGCGTGGATTCACTTCTCTGAGACAGGATCTGAGCAGAGCCCCCTGACCACAGAAAAGCAGACGCCTGGGAGGGCCCCTGCACATCTGTATTCAGTCCATCAGAGCGACTGTCAAAGTAGTCACTGCCCTCCTTGGACCTCGGCTCCTGTGAGAAACACACAAGATCACCCATCAGAGCTGACAGCTATCCAAAGCATCCCTTCTTGAACACAGCATAAGTGTAATATCGGTGGCTGCTAATAATGTAATGCAAAGCAAGATTCTGATAACAAAAATACATCTTTAACCATCAAGTCTTCATACCAGAAAGAATTTTTAAAATAGTGTTGCCTAAGCCAACTGATATCCAGTAGAGTTAGCGCCTAAAGAGGTAAATAAAACACCAAGGGCTCTCCTAAATCTAACCTATGCTTAGCATCGAGAAATTAGTATGTTTACAACACACTAGTGAAGATTACCAGAATGATATTTCCTTCTTCATTGCTAACCATGAATCAGTATCTTCCAGGAAAGAATTCATATTCTTGCAATTTATTTTTCCCCGGGATCATTTGAAAGGTAAATTAGAAAATTAGTAGTACCAGGGCAGGGTGGGGAAGATAGGGACTCAGTATTGTTACACAAAACCCAAAAACTTCTCTTCCTCTCCCTATAGTCCCCAGCTTCTGGCCAAGTGCCTAGGTCTAGACTTCTAGACTTTGAGATCTCTAGTATCTTATTTTCACAGTTCATATAGTAAAAATAATAGATGGTGAGGTGGCTCATGCCTGTAATTCTAGCACTTTGGGAGGTCGAGGCAGGTGGATCACCTGAGGCCAGGAGTTCGAGACCAGCCTGGCCAGCATGGTGAAACCTTGTCTCTACTAAAAATACAAAAATTAGCCGGGCATTGCGGTGAGCACCTGTAACCCCATCTACTTGGGAGGTTGAGGCAGGAGAATCACCTGAACCTGGGAGGCAGAGGTTGCTGTGAACCAAGATCACGCCATTGCACTCTAGCCTGGGCAACAAGAGCAAAACTCCATCTCAATAATAATGATAATAATAATAATAATAATAATAATACACTTAGGATTCCTTATCTATGAAGGGTACTGGCTAGTAACTATAGCTTTTTTTTTTTTTTCTTTTTTTTGTTTTTTTGAGATGGAGTTTCGCCCGGCTAATTTTGTATTTTTAGAAGAGACGGGGTTTCTCCATGTTGGTCAGGCTGGTCTCAAACTCCCAACCTCAGGTGATCCGCCCACCTCGGTCTCCCAAAGTGCTGGGATTACAGGCATGAGCCACCGAGCCCAGTCAGTTTTTTTCATAATTAATATTTCTTACTTAATTTGATAATTACTTTCATGAAAAAATATACTTATTTATTCATTCACATCCATTCATCTGAGTACCTATTTTATTCTAGGTACTGGAGATATCAAAGACATGATTCTTAACTGTGGTATTTATTCCAACACAAAAATCAAACACAGGCAGCTCTAAATACAATTCATACTTATATAATACTGTTGGTCCCTATGAAGACCGGGTGCATTGAACATCAAGCTGGCCATGCACAGAGCTGAAAACACAAAGACATTTCTCTAATATCTGGATTAGAAGTCTAGTCACTCAAGAAAAATAATTTGCATACAGGCTATTCACTGGTAAATGGCATTAATTAAAATTTTCAGCATAAAGTGAGCTTAACTTCTGACTCAAAAGGCACTGACATTCAACATTTACGGCTTAAATGAAGGTAATTCTGCAGAGACGCCAAGCACACTCAAGACTACTCAGCTGCTAGTGGGCTTTCAATTATATTTTCATATGCATTAAAATAAAAATAATGGAAAACTGGGTCAAGGACCATTGACTAAAGGTCTTATTTTGAATATTACATTGTGTAGAGAGGTTTCCTTTTCAGAAATTTCATCCAAAAATCAAGTTGCAATTACTTACTGTCTTGTAAGAGAATGATCACACAATTGGAGAGTACTTCCAAATACCCAGGAGCCATGAACAACTGCACCCCAAGCAGATATTACAAATGGAAATATGATTTGCCACCATTTACACTGCATCTCCAGTCATATTTATACACTGATGCTTATGTATAACAGAGCAAATAAACCAGCTACTGTGAGTCACGTGGACAGGAAGCTTTTGAAATACTTAGGAGTTTTTTTTTTTTTTTTTAATTCTCACTTTGTTGCTTTTCAAAAACTCCTGGCTGGGCTCGGTGGCTCATGCCTATAATCCCAGCAAGGGATTACTTGGGAAGCTGAGGTAAGTGGATCATGAGGTCAGGAGATCGAGACTATCCTGGCTAACATGGTAAAACCCCATCTCTACTGAAAATACAAAAAATTAGCCAGGTGTGGTGGCGGGCGCCTGGAGTCCCAGCTACTTGGGAGGCTGAGGCAGGAAAGGCGAAGAAACACTTCTCATCTAGCTAGTATGAACATTATCTCAGTGATAAATATGTCCCTCTGACTCATAACCCAAAAACATTGGAATTACCTCTGATACCCTGCCAGGGCCATGACGGAATGCTTCAAAACAAGCACAACTCTGCCAGAGAAAGGCACAAAAGTCCCAAAGTTAAGTGTGACCTACACACACTCTTGACACTGCTTCTCAAGTTACAGTGCCAACTTTTACATGTCTAACCACAGCAAAGCATGGATTTTACTTTGTCAGAAATGGTGGGGGTGGGGAGAATGCATTTTAGCATTTATAACTGATTCTTATACATAGTATGAACTCTCCTAGTCTCTAATAAATTTCTAAATCTTTTTATCTAGAATCCTAATAGCCAGTGACTAATTTTCAGGCTAACAAAAAAGAGCCTTTAAAAAATATAGAATGTCTTTAAATAGGTTCGGCTAGAATTCTTAATCACTGTGTTACGTGGATGAAACTAAGATGGCTGCTATATATATATATACACAAATCATATGATTTCCATTTCCATACAAATGACTTCACTTCCACCAAATCGAATAATCAGAAACAAGGGCTAATATAACTTGATGACCAGGGTAGTACAGCAGAGTGGAGATAAGTAAAGACTCAAGAGTAAAAACTTAGGCCAGGTGTGGTGACTCACACCAGTTATTCCAGCGCTTTGTGAGGCCGAGGCAGGCGGATCACCTGAGGTCGGGAGTTCAAGACCAGCCTGACCAACATGGAGAACCCTGTCTCTACGAAAAACACAAAATTAGCCGGGCGTGGTGACGCGCGCCTGTAATCCCAGCTACTCAGATGCTGAGGCAGGAGAATCGCTTGAGTGAGCCGACATGGCACCATTGCACTCCAGCCTGGGCAACAAGAGTGAGACTCCATCTCAAAAAAAAAAAAAAGAGTAAAAACTCAGAGATGTCACTCTACAGAAAGACATGTACTGCAAGATTCCACTTATACGTGCAATATCAAATAGTCCAACTCATCAAAGCAGAGAGTACAATGGTGGTTGCCAGGGGCAAGAGAGGGAAATGGCAAGGTGCTTCTTAAAGGGTACAAAGCTTCAGCTTTGCAGGAGGAATGAGTTCTGGAGCTCTAAGGTAAATTATGGTGACTACAGTTAATAATAACAAATTCTATGATTAAAATTTGCTAAGAAGGTACTTTTTTTTTAATAGAGCTAGACTCTGTCTCAAAAAATAAAATAAATAATAAAATTCTAATTATTTGATTCTAACCAGTTTGTTTGCTTGTTTGTTTGTTTGTTTGTTGTTGAGATGGAGTCTCACTCTGTTGCCTAGGCTGGAGTGCGCTGGTGTGATCTCAGCTCACTGCAACCTCTACCTCCCGGGTTCAAGCCATTCTCCTGCCTCTGCCTCCCAAGTAGCGGGACTAATAGGCACATGACAGCATGCCCAGTTAATTTTCATTAGAGATGGGATTTCGCCAAGTTGGCCAGGTTTGTCTCGAACTCCTGACTTCCAGTGATCCGCCTGCCTCAGCCTCCCAAAGTGCTGGGATGACAGGCGTGAGCCACCGCGCCCAGCCCTAACCAGTTTGTTTTTAACTCTACAGGCACACAGTTCAGAGTTAAGTTTTTGGACGATGCAGAATTGAAGGAGACCCAGTTCCCATGGGCAGGAGAGGCAAGGAGGGTCACTCTGCCCATGATAGAATGATTCCTACACAGCAGCAACTGGTCTACTTCTGAACCAAGTGGGAACTGACACTGCAGGAGGCTTCGCAGAGCCATGTGTAGCCAGGCCACATACACAGATGAGCAACACACTGAGTGCACATAAGAGATGCAGATCATTGGCTCGATGCCACCACCAATTAGGGGACACAGTGGATGACAGCTGAACACAGGTCGGCACCATAACACTTGAATGAAAAAGGCGTGGATGTTGTCCACCTGCGCAGCCCTCAAGTAAGCAGAAGCTGCGTCTCCCATGATGCTCAGCTGGGATCAGTTGTTTAGGAAATGAGAGCTGAGAGAAAAGAGTCAAGGAAATCTCTACTATTTCGTGGTTTAGTATGAAAAAGTGATGATCCAGGAGTAAAATCACTATACAAATTACTACGATGTTTTCAGGGACATGAAGAGGTCCTGAAAACAGGATGCTGATCGTCTGTTCTTCATCTTTGTGTGAAGGAGGAGGAGGGAGAACCCAAGCCCAGCACAGGAGGGGGTAGTGGAGGCAGACGCACTATGCATCAGAAGGAAGTAATGAATGTCAAACTTTTAAATCTGAAGCAATCTACTCAAAAAAGTTATATTATTTTCCACCCCAAATCTCCATATAATTAATATAATTTTATAATTTTCTGTCTATCTAGGATGCAATTTTGCTAGAGACTAATTGCCCACACAAATTCCCTTCCACTCCAGGACTTATACAGAGTAATTTAAAAAGAAGCTTCTCCCCTCTACAAATAAAAAATAAAAAATAAAAACATGTAACAAAACAACAACAAACTGAAAATCTAGCAATCGCCTCTAGTTACCTAAAAAGGTAAACTATCATTTTTCTTCCTGGTGGATAAGCCACTTTGCTCCCCCAGTCAAACTCTACACTCCATGATACCGAAGTATATACATGATATTTTATCAGTCTTATCAGTATATATATTTTTCTTTTTTTTTTTTTTTTCTTTTTTTGAGATGGAGTCTGGCTCTGTCGCCCAGGCTGGAGTGCAGTGGCCGGATCTCAGCTCACTGCAAGCTCCGCCTCCCGGGTTTACACCATTCTCCTGCCTCAGCCTCCGGAGTAGCTGGGACTACAGGCGCCCGCCACCTCGCCCGGCTAGTTTTTTGTATTTTTAGTAGAGACGGGGTTTCACCGTGTTAGCCAGGATGGTCTCGATCTCCAGACCTCGTGATCCGCCCGTCTCGGCCTCCCAAAGTGCTGGGATTACAGGCTTGAGCCACCGCGCCCGGCCAGTATATATATTTTTCTATTACACGCACTTAGGTACAAGATATTTTCAGGATGCCGTTAGCTATCTCCATGAGGAGGTTAAGTTAACACATATAGGCCGGACGTGGTGACTCATGCTTGTAATCCCAGCACGCTGGGAGGCCAAGGCAGGTGGATCACCTGAGGTCAAGAGTTTCAGACCAGCCTGGCCAACATGGTGAAACCCCGTATCTACTAAAAATACAAAAATTAGCCAGGCATGGTGGTGCACGCCTGTAATGCCAGCTACTTGGGAGCCTGAGGCAGCAGAATTGCTTGAACACAGGAAGCAGAGGTTGCAGTGAGCCAAGATCGCACCACTGCACTCCAGCCTGGGCAACAGAGCGATATTCTGTCTCAAAAAAAAAAAAAAAAGATTACACTGCAGATATATTATCAACTTTTTTTTTTGATGTACCAACTTAAGCAAAGAAATTTTAATTTCATCAAAGTAATATCAAATTTAACATGCCTACTCAACCAAAAATAATGACAATCTCGTCTGTTTTGTTTGGATTGTAAGAATGAGGTCTAGTAAAATTCTCAGATAACCAATTATTTCAGGAATTCTCTCCAACTCTACTTACTTTTTTTTTAAAGACAGTGTCTCTGTTGCCCAGGCGTGATCTCGGCTCACTGCAACCTCTGCCTCGCAGGTTCAAGTGGTTCTCCTGCCTCAACCTCCCAAGTAGCTGGGATTACAGGCACCCACGACCACCCCGGGCTAATTTGTGTATTTTGGGTAGAGACAGGGTTTTGCCATGTTGGCCAGGCTGGTCTCAAACTCCTGGCCTCAAGTGATCTGCCTGCTTTGGCATCCCCAAGTGCTGGGATGATAGGCATGAGCTGCTGTGCCCGGCTATGGCCAAGTCTTAAGATTAGGCCTGTGGAGTGCAGGCAAGAATGCGGGGACATACACAGAACCAGAATGCTATTGACTGAATATTTGTTTTCCCCCTCCCCAAAATCCATGTTGAGGCTTTAACTACCAGTGGACGGTATTTGACTGACACCTTTGAGAGGTAATTGGTTTAGAGGGGTCATGAGGGTAGAGTTCCCATAATGGGATTAGGGTCCTTATAAGAAGAAGACAGGAGCCTAGACCTCCCGCTCTCTCTGCTGCATGAGGACACAGCAAGAAGGCGGCCGTCTGCAGCCAGGAAGAGAGCCCTCCCCAGAACTGGACCACACTGGTACTCTGACCTCTGACTTCCAGAATTATGAGAAATAGATGTCTGTTGATTAAACCACCCAGTCTGTGGTATTTCGTTTGCAGCCCAAGCTGACTAAGACACAGGAAGATTAAAGTTGTAAGTAAAAGTGAAAATATCTGAAGCAAAAGAAAAAACAAACCCACACCTGAAAATGAGATAAGTCAGGCTTTCCACTGAACTCTTCACTTTTGCCAGATCATTTAAGCACCCCAACAACACTCTATGGTGGCTTCTACTAACCTTCCCCTTCTCCAGATGGGGAAACTGTGGGGACCCTTCCCTTTGCTCTAAGGTACACTCACCTGGAGTTTCCTTTTCTTCCTTGAGAGGCTTCCCGTCCAGTCACTGATCCGTCGCATCCTGGCTTTGAGGGAGTCCTTCTTTGCAGTATCCTCAACTAAGGCTTTGGGCTTCCGACAGGGGAGAGTGAAGGAACTGTACTGGACGGGGTCCCTGTGTGCCACCCTAGAGGGCACATCAATGTCAGAGGCAAAAGAGACGCGGTTGCTCAGGCTGGCGTGCGTGCCCATGTATTCATCAGAAAGACGGATACCTGAGGGGGACAGGCTCCCCAAGTTGGCATCTTTGTACAGTTCCCGAAGGGAGGAGAGGGAAGAGCTTTGGTTGAAAGGCTTTTTGGCATCACCAGGTGGGAAGCTGGCATGGAGGCTGGGGTCAGGCATGCCGGGGGCCAGGAAGGAGCCCTCAGCCTCGCTCAGCTCTCCAGCGTTGCCCCAAGGGGAGTCGTACCAGGATGACTCAGAACTCAGGGAGCTGCCTTTGCTGGACCGCAGGTGAGAGTCCGTGGGAGAGGGGCGATGGCTGGGCAGGGAATCGGCGCTGGACCCCCTCCTGGCTTCAGGCACTGGGGAGGTTTCTGATGCTAAGGTAGGTGAGTACCTCAGCAGCTGCACCGGCTCACTGGAGTCCTCTGCAGGCACTTTGCTGGGGTTGCCACCATTGTGGAACTCGACCCTTAAACACCCATCCAGCTTCCCCAGTGTTTTGATGAGCACTCTGGGGCTCTTGCGGTCTTCGCCTGGCGGGGTGGAGGCAATGCTCTCATTCCTCCCGTAGCAGTTGAGAAGGTGTCCGTTGCAGTCTCTGGAGGTGATGTGGTTATCTGCCGGCTCATGGCCAACAGAGTGGAAGCCATTCTCAGTTGAGAAAGCAGCACTGATGCCCTGGAAATCCTTCCCTGGGGCATTTGTCCTGTGCGTGGAGTAGGCAATGCCTCTGGAGACCTTGCACGTGGAGCTACCGAGTCTCGATGCGTAAGGCTGGTTACTCTTAAAGTGAGAAAGGCAGCTTCGGGCCAGGGACCTGGACTTGTAACCTGCTCCGCTACTTCCGTGACCCCATCCATGCAACGACTTTTCCTCTTTTGCATGAATCCCACGTATTTTCAGGGAGCAAGGAATTTGCTTAGCACCAGTGACAGTATTGCTATGATTTTTAGATCCTTGAAGGGTGTACTGACTCTCGGAGTTGCCCATTTTAACCTAAATTAAGAACAGCTGCATCAGTAAGACCATGGCCTAAATTACACTCCATTATGACAGAACTTTTAAAAAGAATGCGCTGCATATTACACAGCAACTTTAGTGCGTGGAAGGACTCAAAGGAGTAGGGACAAGAGTCAGTCAGTAGAACAGGCTCTCCTTATTTTGCGAGGCTGCTCATTAGCTAGACAGACAACACTGCACACCTGTCTGCTGGTTATTTTAAAGACATTATACATTATACAATATTAATTTAGAAGTTGAACAGGCATAAAAATCAGCTTATGAGAAAGATCGGCTTCAGGCTTGGTGTTGGGAGACTTTGAACTAATGGTTTTTTTTTTTTTTTTAAGACAGGGTCTCACTGTTATCATCCAGGCTGGAGTGCAGTGCTGCAGTCACAGCTCACAGCAGCCTCGACTTCCTAGGCTCAAGTGATCCTCCTGCCTTAGCTTCCCAACTACCTGGGGCTATAGGCACGTGCTACCACGCTCAAACTTGGACTTTTTTTTTTTTTTTTAAAGATACCGGGTCTCACTCTGTTGCCCTAGGCTGGTCTTGAACTCCTGGGCTCAAGAGATTCTCTTGCCTCGGCCTCCCAAAGTGCTTGCATCACAGGTGTGAGCCACCACACCAGACCAAATTAATGATTCTTGAAGAGAAAAATCAGGGAAAGTATCTTTATTCTGTCAGTCTAAATACATAGGTTTCAGTGATCAGAGAGATACATTTTCATTGCACATAAACTACTGGTAGAGCTAACATCTCTCCATAGCATTTTGAGAGATTTTTGCTCAAAAACTACCACATTTTTATAACATGACACCAAGTGCCAGGCTCTGTTGGGGCTCTAGGAATACCACAAAAGAAAAAGGCCTACAAGTCCTCAAAAATGAGGCTGAGATGAAAAATGGGGGAAAAAATAAGAGCTCTCATTTGGGAAAGAAAAACATTTTAATAAAACTAATCTCTAGAGCTTTTCTAAAGACTTCAGGTGTCTTCACTTTAGAATACGATGAGAGAAGTAAGTATGAAGCTGACTTAGAATAAGGGCATCAGAAAAACTTAATATTAGACTCTTACTTCCTTGTAAAAACCCCAGTTTGCTCAAGGAGTCTATTAGTTAAGCCAAACTCAAAGTGAAAAGGGGGAGAGGGAAGGAGGGAGGGAGGGAGGAAAGAAGAAACCATCTCTTTTGATTCTGAAATAATTTTTTTGAGGTGGGATCTTGCTGTGTTGCCCAGGCTGGTTTCAAACCCCTGGGCTCAAGGGATTCTCCTGCCTCAGCCTCCCAAGTAGCTGGAACTACAGGCACACGCCACCATGCCCAGCTAGTTTCTGACTCAAACCAGTATATCACTATTTTAAGTCAGTTGGAGGTGATGCTCTTCTGGTGAAGACTCCAGATATATTTAGTAGGCTTTTTATTTTTAATTCTTTTATATCTAAGAATGTGTGCCACAAAACAGAAGTTAAATGGATTGACTTTTCTTTGGTGGTAATTATCAAATATTTTAAAATCAAAATCACTAGCCCAAATAATTAAATCTTTACTTATTACCTTATTCACAGTCATGCAACTTGACATGACCCCAAGGGCACATGGGTTGGGTTTACCTGAAGTCTAGTTTCTGCTCTGAGGGAAATTAGTGGTCAGTAGGCTTTACATGGTCTTGGGAGCAACGCAGTACATTTAACAAGCACGCAAAGTGAGTCCATGAAGTGAGCCTGAAAAACAGAAATGCAAGAAAACTCTGTGAACCGTTTTACTCCAAGCTCCCACAAAGTCAAAAGGAAGGTTTAACACAAATTATAAGAAGAAACAACTGGTGTCCAGGGTCACTGTCAAGGTAATAAATGAAATGTCTGTGAACCGTGTGATTCATCAGGGTCATTTGAAGCCAGAACTGCCCATCCAGTCTTGCAAAGGCCACCAACTCAACACCCAGTCTGCAGTCAAATGCAAGCCTTTGTTTCAGGGGAGACCGCTCCAGTGAGTCATGCGTGGCTCATCTGTCACCACGACCAGGAAAACAACTCTCAGTCTCACAGGGCTGCAGGAGCGTCAGGCTGGTGTGACGAGAGGTGGCCCTTGTTCTCTATTTGACCAAGCAGTAAAAATACAGCCCAAAATGTAACATCACAGTGAATAGTCCTTGGCTAAAATAATTTAGCTTGTAGACACTGACCCCATAAATGAGATTAAAAGCTTTCTTAAGCACATGTTAGTAGGGGCAAGAGGTCCCCCCGAGGGATAAGGCAGGGCTTCTGAAAGGGAGGAGGACTGGCTGAGACGGGGAGGCTCCCTCTGGCCGTGCTCACTGCTGGATACGAAGCCACAGACACGGGAAGTAGAGGGGTGAGGGCTTAATAGTGAGTTTTTGTTCCTTTAAAAAAAAGAAATGTTTATTGGTAATTGTGGTCAAACATGGATAACATAACATTTTTCATCTTATCCTTTTATTTTATTTTATTTATTTATTTGTTTTTATTATTATTATTTTTTGAGACAGAGTTTTGCTCTTGTTGCCCAGGCTGGAGTGCAGTGGCGCGATCTCAGCTCACCGCAACCTCTGCCTCCTGGGTTCAAGCGATTCTCCTGCCTCAGCCTCCCGAATAGCTGGGATTACAAGCATGAGCCACCACGCCCAGCTAATTTTGTACTTTTAGTAGAGACGGGGTTTCTCCATGTCAGTCAGACTGGTCTCGAACTCCCGACCTCAGGTGATCTGCCCACCTCAGTCTCCCAAAGTACTGGGATTACAGGCATAAGCCACCGTTCCCAGCCCATCTTACCCATTTTTAAATGTACAGGGCAGCAGTAAGTACACTGTTGTACAACCATCACCAACATCCATCTTCAGAACTCTTTCCATCTTGCAGAACAGAAACTCTGTACCCATTAAACAGCAACTCCCCAGTCCCACAGCCCCTGGCAACTGTCACTCTACTTTCTGTCTCTATGAATTTGAGGACTCTAGATACCACATATAAGTGAAAGTATTTGTCTTTTTGCAACTGGTTTATTTCACTTAGTATAATGCCCTCAAGTTTCATCCCCGTGGTAGCAGGTGTCATACTTTTCTTCCTTGTTAAGGCTGAATAGCATTCTATTATATATATATGCCGCATTTTGTTTATTCATCCATCCTATGGAGAGACACTTGAGTTGCTTCCACCTCTTGGCTATTATGAATAATGCTGCTGTGAACATGGGCGTTTATCCCTTCCAGACCCTGCTTTCAATTTTTCGCGATATACACCCAGAAGTGTGGAAATGCAATAGCATTAGGTTATTCTATTTTTAAGTCTTCTTCTTTTTTTTTTTTTTTTGGAGACAAAGTCTTCTCTGTTGTCCAGGCTAGAGTGCAGTGGCACAATCTCGGCTCACTGCAACCTCTGCCTCCTGGGTTCAAGTGATTCTGTTGCCTCAGCCTCTCAGGTAGCTGTGATTACAGGCGTGCACCATTACGCCAGGTAATTTTTGTATTTTTAGTAGAGACAGGGCTTCACCGTGTTGGCCAGGCTGGTCTCGAACTTCCAGCCTCAAGTGATCCCCCCACCTCGGCCTCCCAAAGTGCTGGGATTACAGGCATGAGCCACCGCGCCCAGCCCTATTTTTAATTCTTTAAGGAACCGCCATACTGTTTTCCACAACAGCTGCACCATTTGACATGCTCACCAACAGTGCGGCAGAGTTCCAATTCCTCCACATCCTCACCCATGCTTGCTATTTTCTGTTTTTTGACAGCAGTCATCCTAATGGACATATCTCATTATGGGTTTCATTTTCGTTTCTCTAATGATAAGTGATACTGAACCATCTTTTTCATGTACTTATTGGTTATTGTATATCTTCTTAGGAGGGTTCAATGGCAACTTTTGTTTTATTTTGTTTTGTTTTTTGAGACAGAGTCTCACTCTATTACCCAGGCTGGAGTACAGCAGTGCAATCTCGACTCACTGCAACCTCTGCCTCCCAGGTTCAAGTGATTCCCCTGCCTCAGCCTCCCAAGTAGCTGGCATTACAGGTGCCCGCCACACACCCGGCTAATTTTTATATTTTTAGTAGAGACGGGGTTTACACCATGTTAACCAGGCTGGTCTCAAACTCCTGACCTCAGGTGATCCACCCGCCTCGGCCTCCCAAAGTGCTGGGATTACAGGCGTGAGGCACCACACCCAGCCTCAGTGGTGACTTTTACAGTTAGTGGGAGGAGAAGCAAGACACTGGAGCTAGGTTCCTCTAACGAAGCCAAAGACAAATCTCCTGCCTGAGTCTATCCACACAGATACATTTTAAAATAAAAAAATAAAAAAAAAAGTCAAATACATTTTCCACTTGGCCATCAGCAGGAAATCCAATAGCTCAGCCTCTAATTAATGAGGACTGAGAAGGTGCCTGCTATGCCGCCAACCCCCTACCTTTCAGTAGGCAGCTGTGCCACACATCTAAAAAGGGGATAGCAACCGCTAGACTTGCCACTAGAACCTGGCCCCATCTCACACATGGAGCTGGACCACAAGAAGCCCACCTTTTAAAAGTCCAAAACTGGCTGGGTGTGGTGGCTCATGCCTGTAATCCCAGCACTTTGGGAGGCCGAGGCAGGGCAGATCACCTGAGGTTGGGAGTTCGACACCAGCCTGACCAACATGGAGAAACCCCATCTCTACTAAAAATACAAAATTAGCCAGGCATGGTGGTGCACGCCTGTAATCCCTGCTACTCAGGAGGCTGAGGCAGGAGAATCGCTTAAACGCCAGAGGCAGAAGTTGCGGTGAGCCAAGATCGCACCATTGCACTCCAGCCTGGGCAACAAGAGCGAAACTCCGTCTCAAAAGAAAAAAAAAAGTTCCAAAAAAAAAAAAAAAAAGTTCAAAACCTGGCTGGGCATAGTGGCTCAAGCCTGTAATCCCAGCACTTTGGGAAGCCGAGACAGATGGATCACTTGAACCCAGGAGTTTGAGACCAGCCTGGCCAAAATGGTGAAACTCCATCTCTACTAAAACTACAAAAAAATTAGCCGAGTGTGGTGGCATACACCTGTAATCCCAGCTACTGGGGAGGCTGAGGTGGGAGAATTGCTTGAATCGGGAGGCAGAGGTTGCAGTGAGCTGAGATCAAGCCACTGGACTCAAGCCTGGGCAACAGACACAGCAAGACTGTCGACTCTCTCTCAAAAATGATGATGATAATAATAAACAAATAAAGTTCAAAACCTGAGCCACTGCTCTACCTCAGCTACCCTTTTATTTTTTTAACTGAGGGAACTACAAATGGCCAGAGAAGCTCCTGGCTGCTGCCACTCAGACTGTCACAGTGAGTGGATCAGAGTGAGCCTTCATTTGTTTCCTTTCGTAAAGACCAAGGTCCAGCGACGACACTGGAGGCGAAAGGCTCCGGTCTCTCGCTCCTCAGCCACCTCTCTTTGTCAGCCCTCCTGAGCTGCAGCACACACAGCACAGGACCCAAGCTCGCCAAAACCAGCGGACAAAACTGCGATTGAGTGGCCGACTGTGTCAGCTGCTCATGGACACACAAAGAGGTCAGAATTCAAAGTCGCAGAATCGCTCCCAGGTGGAAGTTTCCGCCCAGCCGCAGGTTAGAACCTAAGCTCATCTCACTACTTTTGCAATTAAATAGCTTAATTGTTTTATTTTGTGGGATATTTCTAAAAACACAGGAGACCCCATCCTCTACTGAACGCTGTGCACTCAAGGCCTAGCACCTGGAGGCTCATGTAAGCACTCAGCAGACACCTGTGACAGCAATTCATGTGCTACACAGTTGATGCAGACCCCAGACCAAGGGCGAGAATCCTCCTTACTGGGTATGACAGAAAGACTGGTGTATCAACTCACAAGGATACACTTCCATAATTAAGATAAAGAAAAGCAAACAGGGAGTGACAGAAGTATAGCACAACATGCATTTTCACATGTGCACAATGCTGACAACATGTGCAATGTTGGGTCAGTCCTGGCAGGGAAAAGACAAAAAACAAAAAAACAGCCTTAAACTGTAGGAGGAAGAATTTATCCAATATTTATGAGAAATTTATTGACAGGAAGGATAATCCCTGAGGGAAGCTAAGTAATTATTGTCCCTGAGGAGTTTGACAAGTTGAACAGATATTTATCTGTCATGCTTCAGCTATGATTTTTGTCTGGAAGCAAGGGAATATTTAGGCAAATGTTCAGTAACCTCTGGCCTCCGACTCCTTTATTAAAGGAATTTTATGATATTCCAGTTTAAAAACTATTTTAGTTAATAGAAAGGGGGCTGAAAAAATTAAAAAAAAAAAAAAACAGATTTCATGTAAACTCTTTTTTTAAAAAAGTATTTTAAAAGGGCCTGATGTTTACAAATAGCAAAAGTACGTACAGGTATAGTCACCCGCAGTAACCCTTGTGAAGGTATTCTAACCTGCAGGAATGGGTATGAGCTATAACCATATGTGGCGAGGCCCAGGGCTGGAAGAGACGTAATTTAAGTGAAGTTACTCCGGAATAATGTGGCACCAAGAGTGCGTATACTTAGCAAACATTTTATGCTGTGACATTTTATGCTGTGTACAAATTTTTTTATAATTATATTTTATTTTTTTACAGGACAATTATAATAAATATTGGAATTTTAAAAAACTGAATCACAGTGACATGGACCTAGAAAAAAAAAAATCCTACCTTTCATTCTGCATTCCTTCCCAATCCCCAAAATCCTACCACCTTCCATTCTCCATTCCCTCCCAGTCCCCCAAAATCCCACCTTCCATTCTCCATTCCCTCCAATCCCCCAAAATCCTACCTTCCATTCTCCATTCCCTCCCAATCGCCATTCACATGAGTATGCTCTGTAGCTTTTTAAGCTAAAATTACAAAGAGTGGAAGTTTTTCTTTTTTAAAAGTGCGATCAATAACCACACCAGAAGTGTGCAGCAATGTGGAGGAATGTCCTAAGTATGCCATCACAATCCCAACAGCCACTGTCATCTACTGAGTCCCAGGGAAAAACAGCTTTCAGGAGGAAATTCGAGATTTACCTTTCCTTCATTTGCCTTTAGCCTGGGCTTGATTGGATGAGTCAGATTCCCAAATTCTCTAGTTCCATGTAGTGTGGCATTTATAGCAAAGAAAACTAGAATCATCCGCCTCTGCTTTGTCTTTGGACTGAGGCCCTGAGCTGGCTGCCCAGATGGAGCAACTGAAGGGGAATAGGAGGAAACCCTCCGGGTGGGCAGATGGTGCTGAGCAGAGGCCTGCGAGGAGGGCGGGGGCCCGGATGCGGGACAGCAAACAGAACGGAGCCACTGCAAAAAAGCAGATCTACAGCTGGCTGAGACCGTGAGAGGAAGCACAAGTGCTTCTATCAGGAGATACCAACAGGCTTCATGTTGCTCCAGAGAGATTTTTATACTAAACTAGGACCCTCATCCTAGTCCCAGGCAAATACTTCAGATAGTGACAAGAGCCAGATAACAAAAGGGCTAGCTATCACTAACCATAACAATATCTACTTGGTTTTCTTTATTTGGGGAGGGTAGGGAACAGCTTTAACCACTAAGGAGAGGAGTCTCCAAATTCTACTCTGGTTTGTGTCAGTGAACTCAGGTTAAGCCCTGCTTCTGTCTCTCAAACAGCATGTGAGACTTTGGGCAAACTGCTCACGCTTTCTGAATTTCATTTTCCTCATTTGCAACTTGAGGATAAAAATATCTGCCCTACTACCTCACACACTGAGAATCAAGTGTGGAAATATATGTGAAACCATCTAAAATACTGTGAAATGCAACAGAGTACTATTATTAATTTGTAGTTATAAGTCTAATTTTGTATGTTATGATATCAGATCTTATTATAACTGCTGTTTCAGGTCTGTCATTACCTATTCATCATTCAATAATGCAACACAAAGTATTATTAAATTTTAAAGTCTGATTTTGTATATTATGACATTGGATCTTATTAAAACTGTCATTTCAGGTTTTTCATTACCTATTATTAAATTAAATATTACATATAGATATAGATATAAATTTAGAATCTTCTAGGTTTTAGCATTTGATTTTGATCAATTCCCCCAAATTATTACGGCATATAAAACTACCTAATTTGCAAGCAGTCTATCAAATATAAAGAAAACCAGTGACACAAACCACACACTCTCATTAGTAGATACTCATGGTAGAAAATGTAAGAAAATAACCCGAATGCACATTGAACTGGTACAACCTTAAAGTAGTCATTCTCAACTACGGTGATTTTGTCCCCCCAAGGGACATTTGGCATCTTTAGGAATATTTTTGGTTGTCACAACTGGGGTCTGCTACTGTCACCTAGTGGGTTAAGGCTGGGGGATGCTACTGAACTTCATACAACATACAGGACAGTTCGCCACAACAAATAATTAATTATCTGGCCTAATATGCCAATAGTTCCTATGCTGAGAAATCCTGCTCTAAAGTTTTATTATTGTCTCTATCACTAAAAATATTAAAGCACAGGACAAATGTGCCTAAAAATCTAAAACAAAAGCATTCAACACTGCCAGGGATCCAAACTGACTAATAAACTGTGTAAATCCTGCCAGAATCTGTTTCTCTCATCCTGAGTCAATGAACTACACTCAGAATGCATGAATTGCATACCAAGACCTGAAGGAGCTCACTTCTAATCACAAGAAAACTTGAACCCAATGTATATAAAGAGGCAGGCAAAAGGAACATCTGGTCTCCATAGGAATAATGCTTAGGAAGAGTAATCCTTATAAATAAAGTGAGCAGAAAGCAAGCTGCTGTGAAGGGCCTCAGAAGCTAAGCTTCCATTGTTGGGCCTCACTGGTCGTCTTTGAATTCAGCAGGACTCCTTCCAAATGCATATTAACAGATGAATAGATAGACCCATCTGCAGCAAGGAATGCCCTCCAAGCAGGATCTCAGCTGACAAGCATGGCTGGTATTCAACAAGGGGGAAAGTCATAAATTCCACAGAGACAATAGCTCAGCTTTTTGTCCAGTTCATCACCTTAGTAAGTCCATTTATCACAAGGAGGATCTCGGCACTCACACCTGTTTTAGAAAACATCCCAACATCTGCAGCATGGCTTACAGAAGGCTGATCAAGCCATGGGTCATGGCCCATTGTTGGGCCATGAAATCCATGCAATGAATTGATACCAGTATTTTTAAATGAATAGAAGAGAACAAAATAGAGCAGAAGAGAGAATAAGCAGAACAGAAAATAGACGAGTGAATCCCAGTAGGAGTAAAATTTGTTTCATGAAAGTAAATTCTTGTGGGTGCTTGTGTGTTTGTCAATATACTGGGTTGGGAAGTAAAATGATATCTTCTTGAGTCATGATTTTTTTAAAAAATGTTTTAAAACCTGACTTATAAGACCACAAGAGGTAGTTTTGTCAGAATAGGACATCCATTCTAATAAAATCCAAGGACAGCCAAGCTCTGAAAAGTCTCAAAACATTTGAAAAGTCATTGTTGGCCGGGTGTGGTGGCTCACGCCAGTAATCTCAACATTTTGGAAGGCCAAGGCAGGCAGATCACTTGAGGACAGGAGTTTGAGACCAGCCTGGCCAACATGGTGATACCCATCTCTACCAAAAATACAAAAATTAGCCGGTCATGGTGGCTCACGCCTGTAATCCCAGCTATTCGGGAGGCTGAGGCATGAGAATCACTTGAACCTGGGAGGCGGAGGTTACAGTGAGTGGAGGTTGCGCCACTGCACTCCAGCCTGGGCAACAAAGTGAGACTCTGACTCAAAAAGAAAGAAAGAAAACTCAGGGCCAGGTGCACTGGCTCACGCCTGTAATCCCAGCACTTTGGGAGGCCAAGGCCGGTGGATCACATGAGGTCAGGAGTCTGAGACCAGCCTGGCCAACATGGTAAAACCCCGTCTCTACTAAAAATACAAAAATTAGCCGGGCATAGTGGCAGGCACCTGTAATTCCAGCGCTTGGGAGGCTGAGGCAGGAGAATCTCTTAAACATAGGAGGCGGAAGTTGTAGTGAGCCAAGATTGTGCCACTGCACTCCGGCCTGAGCAACAGAGCAAGACATCGTCCAAAAAAAAGGGGGGGAAAGGGAAAGGAAGGGAAGTCACTGTCCAAGGCAAACACTTCGGATAGAGACAGTAAGTACCAGAATTTTTTTTATTTTAAGATGGCCCATCATTAATGTGCAATCTGGACACCACGGATTAGGCCCATGGGCTTCATCCTTTTGCACTGCACAAATTTAAAAAAAAAAACAAAAAAAAAAACACACATTCATTGGACATTCAACTTCTTTGCAGGAAATTTAGGAACAACCCAATAAGGAAGACAACCCAACAAGTGGGTCTTGGAGGATGAGTGGGATTCCATTAGATGAAGAAAGGAAAGAGAGGGCCATATGCAGTGGCTCACGCTTGCAATCGCAACACTGTGAGAGGCCAAGGCAGGCAGATCACCTGAGGTCAGGAGTTTGAGACCAGCCTGGCCAACATGGTGAAACCCATTCTCCACTAAAAAAAATACAAAAATTAGCTGGGTGTGGTAGCAGTTGCCTCTAATTCCAGCTACTTGGGAGGCTGAGGTAGGAGAATCACTTGAAAATGGGAGGCGAAGGTTGCAGTGAGTCAAGATCACGCCACTGCACTCCATCCTGGGCAACAGAGCAAGACTCTGTCTCAAGAAAAAAAAAGGAAAAGAAAGGAAAAGAAAGAAAGGAACTCCAGGGAACAGAAAATGGCTTGTGCAAAGACACGGTGCTCTATAACCACTTGCTGGATCCCTGAAGGACCGAACCCACGAGAGAATACATGGAGAAAGACCCCAGCTCCTTCAGGGAAAGGTGTGGAGTGGGTGCAGGTCCTGAGCACCAGAGTCAGGGACAAAGTTTGGAGAGAGGAAGAGGTGAGAGGGAAAAGGCAGGCTGAGGGAGGGGAAGCTAAGGGAACCTTGGACAGGCACCTGCCCATCCCCTTTACTCCCTCCCCTACCCACTGTTCCCAGAAACACCACGGCATGACCATCAACCTCAGGACACTTTGGAACACCCTCTGGGAAAGGAGTCCACAATAGCCAATAACTCAATGTCAGTATGGGAGGCAGTGTTGGCCCAGGAAGAAAATGTTCAAAGTACTGGCAGAAACTTGGGGAAAAGAAGTGAAATGTAAAAGTTCCACTCAACAATTCGACATGAATGTTTGGAGACTCTCCCACATACCAAGCACTGTGCTAGGTACCATGAGGGACATAAGTGTAAGAGAAGGCACCACCCTTCCCAAAGGGGCTCATCAGCTTGTGTGTAGAGGGAGAGAGATTATAAAACATGAAGCATTTGGAGAATCAGTAAGACAGAATATGAAAAGCCAGGCATGGTGGCTCACGCCTGTAATCCCAGCACTTTGGAAGGCCGAGGTGGGTGCATCACCTGAGGTCAGGAGTTCTAGACTAGCCTGATCAACATGGTGAAACCCCATCTTTACCATAAATGCAAAAATTAGCCAGGCATGGTGGCACATGCCTGTAGTTCCAGCTACTTGGGAGGCTGAGACAGGAGAATTGCTTGAGCCCAGGAGGCGGAGGTTGCAGCGAGCCGAAATGGCGCCACTGCATTCCAGCCTGGGCGACAAAGCAAGACTCTGTCTGCAGGGGGAAGAGAGAGAATATGACAACTTTAACAGCATTAAGTTTATGAGAGACATGGTGAAACCAGCAATCCCACAAATATTACTGGTATGTTTTTGGAATGCCAAGTAAATTCAGTGGCCCGGCTATATGTGAGCCATCGCAGAAACTGAAAATATTTCAGAGAATTTAAACACACACACACTTTCAAGCAAAATTACAAAACCAAGGAGCTTCTCTGAACCCATTCTGGTTCAGGGGCTGCCCAATAAAAATTTTGTTTTTTAATTTTTTAAATTACAGAATCAATATTGTCTAAAATAAAATAATCCTGGATAAAATATTTTCCTTATTTTTATTTTAGAAATTATTCAAATGCATTTTACACATTCTCACCACGGCTCTTTGAAGCACATTTTTTTTTTTAATATATCAAATGTTCAGTCCCACTCTGCCCTTTCTCACCCGTCTACTTCAAGTCTCAGCTAAAACTTGTCCAACATCCTGGCCTCTATAAACTTCGTGGTCCTGTTCTGGTGACTACCAGACCAAAGATTCGAAAGACCTAAAGCTGTTAGCATGTCTTTTAAATGGCCCTCTTTTATAACTTTTATAAACATGAGATTCAAAATGGTTGGCGTGACTTTTAAATAACCTGTCGTTTTTAACCTTTCTGAGCTTGAGCTACTCCACAAAGAGCAAGCTTAGGCCCAGGGATGCACTTCCCAAGGTTTCCATCAAAACTTCAACAGAATCATGCGCTGGAATCTCAGACTGCAACCACACAGCTTCTCGCTGACTACGGACACCTGCGTGGATGTAGAGTCCGAGCTTCAGTAAATCAGAAGCAGATATGGTCCTCCTAAACCCCAATCACATTCTGTAACCAAAATCTACCACGGTCATTGTACCAAGTTATTCTTGGCAAAACATTTCTTCATTACGCACTGTTCCATTTAAGTTAAAAACTGAACAGGGCTTAAACCACACATTTTTTCCCCTCATCTAAATAGGTGCTTCCCCCATCCTCACAAAATGTGTAACTATTCTACTTCAACGAGGGTTTTTGCCTTGTTGGAGAGTCATTTTTAGAAATGTATGTCTTAAGGCTACAATGTAGATTGTCCCTGAGGGCTGCAGGTAAATTAACCAATCATTGCTGAAATTTTCCTTAATTCATATGAGTATTCACAACAAACCTGATAAGATTTTTAGCTAACAACTTCACAGAAGCTTTCAGGGAAAAAAAACCATATATATATATATATATATATACACACACACATATATATATACACACATACACTAGTTGGTATAGTTTAAATTTCCTAATTTATAGAAATTTAACATTTTTTCATATCCAAAGTAGATGAAACATGGATGGAGGGGGAAGGGCCTAATCTGTTCTTTTTTTCTGAAACGGGAGCCTCGCTCTATCACCCAGGCTAGAGTGCACTGGCGCAATCTCAGCTCACTGCAACCTCTGCCTGCTCGGTTCAAGCAATTCTCAGGCCTCAGCCTCTGGGATTATGGGCACACACACCACCATGTCCAGCTAATTTTTGTATTTTTAGTAGAGAGAGAGTTTCACCTTGTTGGCTAGGCTGGTCTCAAACTCCTGATCTCAGGTGACCTGCCCGCCTCAGCCTCCCATAGATTACAGGCGTGAGCTACCACGCCTAACCAATCCGTTCTTAATGTTGCTGTGTGCTGGGGTACCCCGGCACAAGAATCCTCATAGGCTGTAATAATCATCCCTCTTTTACAGAAAATAACTTCAGCCTCCAGGGGATAAATAATTTGGCCAAGATCACTAAGAGGCAAAGGTAGGAATCAAACCTGGATATTTTCAATCATTTTTTAAATCGATCGATTGATCAATTGATTGCCAGGGTCTTACTGTATCACCCAGGCTGGAGTACAGTGGTGTAATCATGGCTCACTGTAACCCCAAATGCCAGGGCTCAAGTGATCCTCCTGCCTCAGCCTCCCAAGTAGCTGGGACTGTATAGGCTTGCACCACCATAACTGCTAATTGTTTTATTTTATTTTTTATAAAGACAGGGTCTCACTATGTTGCCCAGGCTGATTTTCAACTCCCGGGCTCAAGGGATCCTCCTGCCTTGGCCTCCCAAAGTGCTGGGATTATAAGTGTGAGCCACCACACCAGGCCATTTTAATGCAGTGGCTCATGCCTGTATTTGGAGCACACTGGGAGGCCAAGGTGGGAGGATCCCTTGAGCCCAGGAGTTTGAGACCAGCCTGGGCACAATATAGTACGATGCTGTCTCTTTAAAAAATAAAATAATAATTTTAAATTATTTTGTACTTCCTAATTCAAAATTATTCCTTTATTTCTTTCTTTTTTTTTTTTTTAGTACAATTTAACTTTCAGGATTCCCTTTTAAAAGAGTGGTTGTGGCCGGGCACGGTGACTTACACCTGTAATCCCAGAAATTTGGGAGGCCAAGGTAGGTGGATCACCTGAGGTCAGGAGTTTGAGACCAGCCTGGCCAACATGGTGAAACCTCGTCTCTACTAAAAATACAAAAATTAGCCAGGCATGGTGGCAGGCACCTGTAGTCCCAGCTACTTGGGAGGCTGAGACAGGAGAATTGCGTGAACCGGGAAGCTGGAGGTTGTAGTAAGCTGAGATCGTGCCACTGTATTCCAGCCTGGGTGACAGAGCGAGACTCAGTCTCAAAAAAATTAAAATTAAATAGATAAATAAATAAAAGAGTGGTTGTGGTTCTGATCAATCTATGCCCCTTTCACAATTCAAACATCTTAAACGTCCTTCTCTAAGGGTATTTTTTCCTCCAGGTAACAAAGGCTTCCATGGCTGGGGATGAAGAGGTAAGAATAAAATGAAAAACTAAACTTTTAAGTTAACCAAGGAGCTTTATGGTTACAATTTAGTTATCCCAGTCTACTGCCTTACAAAGAACATTATGCAAATGAGAATTTTGTTTTCTTGATACTATAAGCTTCATGGTAATTGTCTTCAGTAATAATTATAACTTAGAGTATGCCTCCCAATGGCTGTGGGGGTGGGGCATGGCCACCAAGAGAAAGGGAGAGCAGAGGAGACTCTCAAGACCACAGAATAACCAAGGCGCATCTTCCTAAAGCTCTGATTTCATTTAATGCTAAGTAATTTAAACATTATGTCCATAATAAAGAAATATGTATCATGGCAGGGCACAGTGGCTCACGCCTGTAATCCCAACACTTTGAGACGCTGAGGCAGGTGGATCACTTGAGATTAGGAGTTTGAGACCAGCCTGGCCAATACAGTGAAACCCTATCTCTACAAAGAAATGCAAAAATTAGCTGGGGTTGGTGGCAGGCACCTGTAATCCCAGGTACTCAGGAGCCTGAGGCACGAGAATCGCTTGAACCTGGGAGGCAGAGGTTGTAGAGAGCCAAGATGGCACCACTGCACTCCAGTCTGGGCGACAGAACAAGACTCCATTTCAAATATATATATATATATATATATGTAACGTATAAAATTTACATTTTTAAGATAAAGCATAGGAGTTCAACGATATTTAGCATTTACATTAGGTTGCTTCTGCTACATCAAAGGAAGCCTTTCCCAGGGAGGATACATTTTCACTGATTAAGGCAATAAATGTTTACTGAATAACAACTCTTTGCTAGACACTGTTCTAAGCCCTGGGGATACAGCAACAAACAAAACAGACCCCCATCCAAAGAAGTATCCCTGCTCTCATGGAGCTTATACTAAAGTGGAGAGAGATGAACAATAAACAGTAAAAATAATTTTTTTAAAGACGGAGTCTTGCTTTGTCGCCCAGCCTGGAGTGTAGTGGTGCGATCTTGGCTCACTACAACCTCCACCTCCTGGGTTCAGGCAATTCTCCTGCCGCAGCCTCCCAAGTAGCTGGGACTATAGGAGCCCACCATAACGTCCAGTTAATTTTTGTATTTTTTTAGTAGAGACAGGGTTTCACCGTGTTGGCCAGGCTGGTCTCGAACTCCTGACCTCAAGTGATCCGCCAGCCTTGGCCTCCCAAAGTGCTAAGATTATAGGTGTGAGCCACCACACCCGGCTGGAAAATAAATTTTCTTTTAGGAGGTGATAAGCACTTTGACAAAATAATAAAGAAGGAAATGGGGAGGAGGCAACGTGGAGGGGAAGGATGCTGTGATTTTTAAAAGGCGAGGAAGACTGGCTGAATGGTGACACTTCAGCAGAGACTTGCAAGGAGGAGACACCAAGTGAGTTCTGGGGAAAGGGCACTGTGGGCAGGGGCAGCAGACAGTACAAGTGCCCGAGAGGCAGGGACAGCGTGGCCGCAGCACAGCAAGCAAGGGGAAGAAGGGCAGGAGAGGTCAGAGAGGGGCTGCAGAGCCAGTGGAGGTAGCCTTGAGGGACCGTTTAAGGACTCTGGCTTTCACATTGAGAAAAAAAGTCATAATTAGAGGGTGTGATAGAGAAGCCTCATTGTGAGACATTTTAAAAGGATCTGTGTGGCTGCTGTGTGGATCTGGATTGTCAGTAACAAACTGGAAGCAGCAGGGGGACCTGCTAGGCTATCGGAACGATGCAGGGGAGAGGCAGTGCACCCCAGCTTGGGTGGGGGTGGTAAGGGAGGGGAGTGGTAGGGGAGGAGGCTTTCTCCAGACAGAGCTGAAGCTCCAGAGGGCTGAAGGGAGAGCCAGCAGGACTCGAGGGCAGGTGGAAGTAAGTGTGAGCGACACCAAGGATGACTCCACACTGTTCCATTAAAGCCATGGGAGAATGGGAACAGCAGAGCAGAGCAGGCTGTGGGGGGCAAGATGAGGAGTTCAGTTTTGGACACGCTGGGTTTGAGGTGTCTGCTGGATACTTAAGCGGTAATACCAGTCTGGAGTTCCGGAGAGAAGTGGGCTACTCCCCAACACAAAGATGGTATTTAAAATGCAAACTGGATGAGCTCTCCATAGGTAAACAAAGGAAAGACATGAGGTCCCAGGAGGCCCTGGAGCACCTTGACATTAAGAGGTCAAGGAAATGAGGAGAAGCCCATAAAGGAGATAAAATGGGCAGTTGGTGAACTGAATTAAGAGAAACCAAGAAACCGGGCACTGGCTCACACCTGTAATCCCAGCACTTTGAGAGGCTGAGGCAGGCAGATCACCTGAGGTCAGGAGTTCGAGACCAGCCTGGCCAACATGGTGGAAGGAACCACGTCTCTACTAAAAAAACTACAAAAATTAGCCGGGCTTGGTGGCCCATGCCTGTAATCTCAGCTGCTAGGGAGGCTGAGGCAGGAGAATCACTTGAACCTGGGAGGCAGAGGTTGCAGTGAGCCGAGATTGCATCACTATAGTCCAACCTGGGCAACAGAGCGAGACTCCGTCTCAGAAAAAAAAAAAGAGGAAACCAAGAGAGTGTGTGGCATCTAAAGACAACTGGGAAAAGGATTTCAGGGAGAAGACTGAGACACCATGTCAAATGTTCCTGATTCAAATAACAAAAACCAGAACAAGCGCTGCATTTAGTAGGTAGGTCTGGCATTATGCAGGTCCCTGTGAACAGGACAAGGGCAGAATGGTGTGAGTTTGAGGATGAGGCCAGTGAAACTGAAGGGAGTGAATACAGACAGCTCATTCTAAGAGTTTTACAGTAATGGGGAGCAGAGAGGAATCAGATGCTAGCGAGAAGGACAGAGAGATCAAGAGAGCTTCATTTGATGTCTATGTGTGTATCTTCAGGAAAAATTCCAGCACACTAATGAGAATTAAAGGGAAAATGTGATTTGGTGTAGAAAGAGGGACCATTCCTAAAATGTCCTAGAACGAGTCAAAGGGAGAGGAATCACATGCACAAGAGGAGGTGGCTCTATAGCAACTGCCCCTCCTATCACAGAAACTTCAGAAACGTTTGAGAGGCACCAACATCACATGCATGCAGTGCGGTGCCAGGATACAGGAGCTCAAGCTCCAGTGAGAAACTCCTTGATTACTTGCATGTCACCGTGTTGTCTTGTCATTTCTATTTTTCCCCCTGTGACATTTTTTAAAAAGGTAAGTGACGGTTACTGTTAGTTTCCTGTTATTTCAGGGGTCTTGTTATTGTTGTTGTTTTACAGTTAACTTGTCTGGCTGTTTGGGTACATTTGTGATCATCCTACCAATTTTCAATGGAGTGTGTGTGTGTGTGGTGTGTGTGTGTGTACGTATTCCAAGAATGTATGGACACTTCCCATGAAGTGCTTTACTCTCCAGTGCCTCCTCATGTCATGAGTTTCCTCAGTTCACTACTGTGTCTGTGTATAAAGCTTCCTTTCACTTGTCTTTAAGACGCCTTTTTCCACCTTCCAGGGGTGGCCAAGGGCAACTTGAAAACAAGTCTATCTTTATTCTCTCCACTTGGTTTCTTCTCATTGCCTTTAATCATATGGATTCTAGCTTTTGTGTTTAAAAGCTTGCAAACTCCATCTCTCCTTAGCCCTTCTTCACATCTCCATTTCAGAAATCCGACTCTAGCAATTCTGCGACTATAGAGACGGGTCAGGGACAAGTACAGAGGCAGGATAAGGATTATTCTCACTTGCCAGTGCTTGAACCATACCCAGGATTTTTTAACCTTTATTCAAGTCCTAGGAACACCCTGAATCAACTTCATCCCGACATTATCTGTGGGACCCACCGCATCCCTTTCCTTAAGTGTAAACGATAACTTGGTCTATCACTTTTTGTGTAAAGTTTACTTTTCCAAAAGTGCCTTACATCACCTTGGCACTAAAGCCAGGCCTCGTCTGCTGTGTTTCTGTTCCCGTCCAGGGCTTCTTTTCTGTAAGGCACAGAAGTAAGAAAACCTAAACAGTCTCCTATTGGAATGTGACTATAAACCAAACAAAACCAATCTAAGACTGAAACAGGAAGAGACTGGCAGATTAAGTCTAATCCAAGCTGCCTTATCACATAGGTTAGGGCAACAGTCAGAGAGCTGATGGTCACAGATTGAATGTACGGCTTTGAATTTGAGCAGGCTATGAGAAAAGCAAAGCCCTTTTCTCTACTAGACCTTTAAACAGTCAGGTAAACCAAACCAACAGACAGGTTACCAAGCACGTTTGGTAAACAGGTAAGTAAACAGATGAAAGAAAGAACCAAAAAAAAGAGGAAAGAAGAAGGAAGGATGGACAAGGGGAGGAAAGGAAATGTATGTGCATGTAGGCTGGGCGCGGTGACTTATGCCTGTAATCCTAACACTTTGGGAGTTCAAGGCGGGTGGATCAGAAGTTTGAGACCAGCCTGGTCAACATGGTGAAACCCCATCTCTACTAAAAATACAAAAAAAAAAAAAATTAGCCAGGCGTAGTGGCAGGTGCTTGCAATCCCAGCTACTGGGGAGGCTGAGGCAGGAGAATCGCTTGAACCCAGAGATGAAGGTTGCAGTGAGCCGAGATTACACCACTGCACTCCAGCCTGGGTGACAGAGTGAGACTCTGTCTCTTAAAAAAAAAAAGTATGTGCATTTGTCTGTAGATATATGCACACATATGTATGCATACACAAGTCTCTATTAATTATCTAAGATACATCAGGATGTGCCAAAGTTTCCTCAATTAAGGAACAGGTAGAGTAAGAAAATGACTAACAGGATACCTGGAATTTCTTTCCAAATGGGTAACTAACCATCTTTATGGCTTCAGACAAGTCGCTTCAGTCCTGTGCTTCTTCAATTGTCTCCTTTGAAAAATTGCCTAAGGTCCATTTTCAGCTCTAATGTTCTGTCTCTACAATACTATCGACTATAAAGACCTTAAAAATGAGTGTTCAATATGTTTCCTGAGACACTGATGTTGAAGCCTCCTGATATTTGTAAGCCTGTTTTGAGTAATAAAAAGATATTCCACCCTGTTATTAGAATTCAACAGTCAGACATTCAGGTTTATCTACTACCATTATTATTACTTTTTACTGTCTTTAATAGTGCTGCTATTTCTTTCTATTCCATACCTTTATCTTTTTTCTAGCCCTTCTAGTAAAGCTGTTATTAGCTTCACATAGAAGGTACACTTAATTTCAAAAAAAAGATGCGAATTATTCCTTTAAAAAATGTCCAAATATACATTGTTCTTCATGGCCCATATTTTTTTAAATCTAAAAGTTGAAGGCCAGGCACAGTGGCTGACGCCTGTAATCCCAGTACTTCGGGAGGCTGAAGTGGGCGAATCATGAGGTCAGGAGATCAAGACCATCCTGGCTAACATGGTGAAACCCCATCTCTACTAAAAACACAAAAAAAATTAGCCGGGTGTGGTGGCGGGCACCTGCAATCCCAGCTACTCGGGAGTCTGAGGCAGGAGAATGGCGTGAACCTGGGAGGCGGAGCTTGCAGTGAACAGAGATCATGCCAGTGCACTCCTGCCTGGGCGACACAGCAAGACTCCGTCTCAAAAAAAAAAAAAGAAAAGAAAAAGTTGAACTAAGGGATCTCACTAACCTGATTTATTATAATCACATAAGTGAATCTTACACAATGAAACCAAGAGGCACATACACATATAGTAAAGTGCCCCATCAGATATTTAAGCTCTGTGGTTTTTTATTCAATACTTCTGGTGGGAAGAAGCTGCAAAGACCTTTAACTAATTTTGCGAAAGAAAGCATGGCTCTGCTCAAACACAATCTCAGACCACCAAGACAGAATCATCTGTTTTACTTAGTGGGTAAGTGAAGGACCCACTTACCCACTGGAAAACTAATCTCTTCACAAGGAGCCTAAGCTTATCTTGCACTTCCAGGCATCCTTCCTGCAGGCCAGATCTAATGAGAGGGCTTTGCAAAGTCACTCCCTCTGCACTAAAGTATTGAAAAAAGGTGTTATCTACTTGCATTCAAAACACTATTTATGGTCTGGTCAGTATGAATTTGAGTCGTTAAGTTCTTCAACAGACTTCACTTTCTGTCCACAAGCTCTGGCAAAAATCAAAGTAGGTGACAAGTGTTAATGTGACCAGAGAAGGAGGAGGCCAGTGCTCTGTTCCTGCTCTCAATGCTTGCTGGCTCTGTCAGAGCAGCATTTCTTAGATTAAAAGGAAAAGTCATCAATAAAATGTGACCAATCTTTCTATGAACTGTAACCTGCCTGAACCACATTCACATTCCTCCATCCCTAAAGACGTGTCTGTAAAGGAAGTAAACACATGGGGGGTGCGCACTACACCGATGGAGATGACAGCCCTGACCTAACACAGCTGAAAATGAACCCACGTAGCCTGCCTGAAAATAATTCACAACCTCGTAATGCTGAAAGTATAAAATTTTAGAATCCCTAAGTGTGACGAAAGGCCACAACAAAATGTTTAAACATGTTAGGAGAAACTCCAGCAGCTGTTCACTCGTACCCTTACTTTCCAGAAATTCTATAAATAATCCTGTAAGTTACAATGACTTCAATAAAGCTTCCTATTTCTGTCTCTCTACCTACCAATTTTCTGTGAATTACATGCTTGGCCAAATTAATGTAAAGCCAAGGAAGAACTACACCAAAGCCAGGGATCCTCGGCCCCTGCCGATGAGCAAACACTAGACGTCCAGCAGTACTTGTGTTTCTGGGGTTTCAAACACCCTAATGAATGAGCAGCCTCTAATGGACTAGAAGATGAATCAATCACTCCTCTTAAACAAGTACCCCCCTCCCAAGATTACAAGGGATTCCATTTCTTTTTCATCAAGTTTAAGACAAAAAGACAAACGATACTAAACAGCGAACATCAAATTACAAGTTTGAAAAGAAACTCTTAAGCTAAATAGCCCACTCAGCTAAAAACTAAGCCCTGATGAGATTATATAATAACCCAAAAACTGCAAAATACAATCTCTGCCACATTTTAATTTCCCTTTCTACCCTGAAAAAATTAACTGGTAAAGTAATAGTCATCAATGCTTTAACACGATCAGACTGAGATGTGGTACTTTCTTGAGACCATCAAGAAAAATAAATCCATACAATACGTACAACTTTCGGAGAGTTAATTAATAAAACGGGGCAGGCAACTGCAATAAATCACCAATAGGTGTTTGAAAGCATATAGACACTCAAATTTAAAGGTAATGATTCCCTTATGCACAGCAACGTGTGCTGCCTAAGTACAAAATAATGTCAAACAAAAATAAGTCAGCACTTACATACTGCCGGTGGGAGGATTTTGAGAAACATTTTTATCTCACTTATAAAATTACATCTCAACTCCAGAAGAGGGAAAGTAAACATTTATAACCTTACCTTTGCCAGAACTTTGGATGTAGCCAGTATTTCTCAGGGTCTTTTCGTTAATAAGAAAAGTTTCACGAAGCTAGATTCTATATACACATCCACAAACTCACTCTTCCTTCTGCTCATGGTAAGCCAGGAAACAGTGTCTAACACTTCAAATGCTCAGCCGTTGAGAGCTAAAAACAGATCCTGTGCAATGCTGGATATATTTTTGTCTGCTAGCTACACACCCTCATCATGTTCAATTTTTTCCATTGGTGGAACAGTATGATGCAGACTTAACCAGAAAGTGGTTTTCCATGGGCTGCCTGAAGCCATTAGCTGGGACAGCCTGCCATCATGCCTCAGAGAGGCCAGGCTCGCCCATGACTGGGCTGTTGTTGGGCCTGCATTCCATAATTACCACTGAAGTTCCATAGGAACGCGGCTCCCAAGTCAGCCGAATAAAGGTTTACTCACTTGAAGGGAGCCTCAGCTTCTTTTTTAAGTCCTTTAGCAGTAAGAATACACACCTACCATCCTTGCATTTAGAGCAGTAGTAAACATTCTGCCTCCAAAACCACAGCTGGAATGTTATGATCATAAAAATCCTGCCTCAAGAGAGGCCCTTAAGAATAATATCATGATTTGCAAAATATCGGGTATAAACTTCCTTGTGTTCCTTGCTGGAGTTCTTTCATTTTTAAGTTAGCTGAACCACGGTCTTGTACATTGGAAGTCCTTGTTACCTCAATGTGGTGCTTTTTTATTAAAAAGGAACCATTAAATTATCTTAAATAAAAGTTATATACAGCAGAAATTCAGAGTGTTTTGGGATCTTGCTATATCCTTTGATGAAAGACCTTACATTTTAAAAATATCCCAAAAAGGCTGGGCATGGTGGCTTACGCCTGTAATCCCAGCACTTTGGGAGGCCTAGGAGGGTAGATCACCTGAGGTCAGGAGTTTGGAACCGGCCCGACCAATATGGTGAAACCTGTGTCTACTAAAACTACAAAAAGTAGCCAGGTGTGGTGGCACACGCCTGTAATTCTCAGCTACTCAGGAGGCTGAGACAGGAGAATTGCTTGAACCCGGGGGGTAAGGTTACAGTGAGCCGAGATCACACCACTGCACTTCAGCCTGGGAGACAGAGAGATTCCCTCTCAAAAAAAATAAAAATAAAATAAATAAAAATACCCAAAAGGTAAAGCAGCATTTTCAGATCTTTTATGTTATTGTGGAGGGGGGATGATGAATAGGAAAACAGGATCACAAACCTTTATTTTATAGAAGAAAACCACTTAATCAAAGATTTTCAAAATGTACATATTCTAAGTATGTGAATACACAAATTATCCTGGACAAACATGTGGCAAGAGATTTTTAAGGTAATATCTTCATCATTTTAAAAATAACAGAGGCTGGGCACGGTGGCTCATGTGTGATTCCAACACTTTGGAAGGCTGAGGTGGGAGGATCACTTGAGCCTGGGAGACCACCCTGGGCAACATAGGGAGACTGTCTCTACCAGAAAAAAATTAAACAATTAGCTACCAGGAAAAAATTTAAAAATTAGCCAAGCCTGGGAGTGCATACCTGTGGTTCAAGCTACAAGGGAGGCTGATGTGGGCAGATCACTTGAGCCCAGGAGTTCAAGACCACCCTGGACAACATAGGGAGACTCTGTCTCTACAAAAAATAAAAATAAAAAAATTATCCAAGGCTAGGGGCGATGGCTCACGCTTGTAATTCCAGCTTTTGGGAGGCCAAGGCAGGCGGATCACTTGAGGCCAGGAGTGTGAGATCAGCCCGGCCAACACGGTGAAACCTCGTCTCTACTAAAAATACAAAAATTAGCCAGGCGTGGTGGCGGGCACCTATAGTCTCAGCTACTCATGAGGCTGAGGTGGGAGAACTCGGGAGGCAGAGGCTGCAGTGAGCCAATATCGTGTCCACTGCACTACAGCCTGGGAGACACAGCAAGACACTATCTCAAAAAAAATTTTTTTTTTAATTAGCCAGGCGTGGTAGGGCATGCCAGTACTCCCAGTTACTTGGGAGCTGAGGTGGAAGGATCTCTTGAGCCTGGGGAGGTCAAGGCTGCAGTGAGCCATGACTGCACCACTGCACTCCAGCCTGGGTGACAGAGTGAGAACCTCTCTCAAAAGAAAAAGGATCTACATATCCAACAGAAAGATTTTTACCTAATATTATAGCCATAGACAGATAAGTCTTTAATTTCCTATCTGGATGAAAACTGTATCTTTACATACACATCCATCCATCTACCCATGTAGGCACACACACAATCTTTTTCCATATGAAGTTATTACACACTTGAAAGTATGCTTTCTAATCTTTTTTTTTTTTTGAGATGGAGTCTCTCTCTGTCACCCAGGCTGGAGTGCAGTGGCATGTTCTTGGCTAACTGAAACCTCTGCCTCCCGGGTTCAAGCGATTCTCCTGCCTCAGCCTCCCTAGTAGCTGGGACTACAGGCACCCGCCACCATGCCTGGCTAATTTTTTGTTTTTTAGTAGAGACGGCATTTCACTGTGTTAGCCAGGATGGTCTCGATCTCCTGACCTCGTGATCTGCCCACCTTGGCCTCCCAAAGTGCTGGGATTACAGGTGTGAGCCACCATGCCTGGTCATGCTTTCTAATCTTAATTGGCCAATAATAAGAGCCATTATTTAAGACCATCAGTGTAATAGTTATAAAAATTAGCCTGGCCACAAAACATTTAAGTCAGGGCAGGGGCAGGGGAGAATTCCAGAGGGAGGAAAAAAATGTTAACCTGAACACAGAACAGGGAATTTTTAGTGCCGGAGGGATAAACCTGCAAAATTCCCTATTCCAATCCTCTCAAATTACAGATAAACAGAGACCTTAAGTGACTTGCAAAAGGTCACAGAGCTGGCCAGCAACAGGCAGCAGCACAAGGACATACCACCCAAGTAACCACAAGCCCCGGGACTGAAGTCAGAGGTTGCCACGGAGGCCAAATCACATAACACAAAACATGGGAATCCCCAAAATGTTAATTTGGTGTGTGGGTGTGTGTGGGTGTGTGTGTGTTAGGTAAATACAGAAGAATGAATGAATACTATTAAATCATGAGCTCTGCTTCCGTCAGACCCAGCAGCCTCATTTCTGTTACTAAAATAGGGAAAATAAAATAAAATAACAGCCAGTGTAAAAGAACGCCTTCCACATTGACTTAAGACAGAAAGGGGACTCCATGATACAAACGGAAGAAAAATTATGCAGAAGGAAATTTAAAGAGACATGTATCAGAAAGCAAAAAAAAAAAAAAAAAAAAAAAAAAAAACAGAAGAACAATTAATTGCATGGAAATACTTGCATGCCCTACTCTAATTCCTTTCTTTCTTTCTTTCTTTTTTTTTTTTTTTTTTTTGCGATGGAGTCCCACTCTGTTGCCCAGGTTGGAGTGCAATGGCGTGATCTCGGCTCACTGCAACCTCCGCCTCCTGGGTTCAAGTGATTCTCCTGCCTCAGCGTCCTGAATAGCTGGGATTACAGGGTTGCACCAGCATACCTGGCTAATTTTTGTATTTTTAGAAGGGAGAGGGTTTCACCATGTTGGCCAGGCTGGTCCTGAACTCCTGATCTCAGGTGATCTGCTTGCCTCGGCCTCCCAAAGTGCTGGGATTACAGGCGTGAGCCACTGCGCCTGGCTAATAATTCCTGCTTCTAGGTGTTTTTAAAACAATTCTGACCTTTTGATACATTTTATATGTAGATCCCTCTCTGCCAGAACCGCCTGTACACATGAATTATCTCCAACATTCCTCAGATATTTCCAATGGGTTTGCATTGTCTGATTTCATTTTTTATTACTGAGGTCACCCAAATGACTTTAGTTCTATGATTTTACAAAGTCACTTGGGGTTTCAAACTATGTAAGGTTTCTCAAGTGCTTTAGACTGCCCAAGTACAGTCGAATACTGTCAATTTAGTTCTCCATCCTAAAATTACAAAAACCAGATAGTTCCAAATCATAAAACTAGACTTGATCTTTCTAATGCTTCGTTCTGAGATAATAACATAACAGGACATATGTGTTAACAGGCATCTAAAATTAAATTCCTTGGCAAAGATCTCTAAGAAAAATGTAAATTACTACTTACAAAGTATTCTATTCTGAAGCATACAATGCAAAATGACCCACGTAAAAGCAAAAATAGCAAACTATTAACAATTATAGAATCAAGTGGTGGGTTTATGGGTGTTCACTGTACAATTCTTTTGATTTTTCTCTATTCTTGCAAATTTTCTTAATAAAATGTTGGGAGGAAAATATATGTAAACACACACACACACACACACACACCCCCGCAATAAATCAATCCATAAAAAAACTACATGCCTAGTCCAAAACTATACAAAAATTGTCGCAAACCTGATTGTAAATAAAAAACCTGAATATCCTAGACAGTATGTGTACACATGCATGCAAAGATATGTTATTGAGGGTTTCTGTTCCTATCCAGAGAAGAGCTGGAGAATATAAAATAAGATGGGGCACAGGAACATCTCCAGAATGAAAAGTTTGAGAGCCACCATCACATGACAAGTTTGAGAGCCATTATCACATGACAAATTGTTATTAATAAAAATAAGGGAATAGTGGAAACATCTTAGGCTTCAAAACCAGTAGATCTGGGCTAGCAGTTCACCTCTTCATAACTTAGAGGCTTCCTGAATCCCTTTTCCTTCCTCATAAAGTGGGGTTGACAATCATAGTGCCTATCACAAATAAAAAATGTAAATAATATGTTCTAATCTATAAATAGTTATAAGAAAAACTGACACTAAAATATAAGTTCTAGGCCAGGTGCAGTGGTTCACATCTGTAATCCCAGCACTTTGGGAGGCCAACGCAGGCAGACCACTTGAGGTCAGGAGTTCAAGACCAGCCTCGCCAACACAGTGATACCCCATTTCTGCCCAAAAATTAGCCAGGCATGGTGGCATGCACCTGTACTCCTAGCTATTCGGGAGGCTGAGGTGGGAGAATCACTTGAACCCAGGAGGCAGAGGTTGCAATCAGCTGAGATTGCGCCACTGCACTTACTCCAGCCTGGGCGACAAAGTGAGACCGTGTCTCAAAAAAATAAAGGCTGGTGCAGTGGCTCATACCTGTAATCCCGGCACTTTGGGAGGCCAAGGCAGGCGGATCACGAGGTCAGGAGATCAAGACCATCCTAGCCAACATGGTGAAACCCCATCTCTACTAAAAAGTACAAAAAATAGCCAGGTGTGGCAGCATCCACCTGTAGTCTCAGCTACTCGGGAGGCTGAGGCAGGAGAATTGCTTGAACCCAGGAGGTGGAGGCTGCAGTGAGCCAAGATTGCACCACTGCACTCCAGCCTGGGCAACAGAGCGAGAGTCCATCTCTAAATAATAAAATAATGTTCTAAAGTAATGTGAGCTCTCAGAAATAACCTCTCTGCTTAGAATTCAAAGAAGAAAACAATAAAAACTCCTTCCACATTCTTTACTTTTCAGGTCAAACACAGAATGCTTCTGACAGAACATCCCACCTAAGCGCCACTCCTTACTGCTAATCTATATTCAAGAAAGAAAAAAGTAAAAATAAAAGAATAACAATAATAAGTAGAGATTAAAGATATAAATTACTTTTACCCAAACAGGATTACAAAAGATTAAATAATCCCTCACAAATGTAAACATGCACCTTGGATGTAATTACATTAATGGGTAAAAACCTCGGCTATACTCATGTGCTGAAGAGGGCTTCCCCACACTGTTTTTGATGAAAAAGTGATACTTTAAATAATGTAGGCTGAAGGAACCCAGACCTTGAGAAATGCGATGGCAAAAATGTCCCAGATGAAGGCAATACTAGAAGAAAATGACGTACACCAAGTATCTGCCCGAGAATCCTGCGATCCTCAGAAACATTACTGGGGGAGATGATTTTTCTCCCCATTTGATTGAAAAGCCCAAATTCAGGTAGTCTGTTTCTAAAACCAAAGGTTTCCAAATTTGCCCAGAGAATGCAGTGAGGGCAGATATGACTGGCCTTCATATCTAAACCAGGGGTGGTGTGAAAGTTTACCTCCCACGTGTCATGCTGAAAACCCAAGGAAATATACAACTGATGTGCAATTCATTGGCCACTCAGACATTGTTCCTAAAAAGCTGGCAAAACAGCTCAGGGCCCACTATTTAGAGTTCCTCTGGCTTGACATCAGATCCCGCTGTGTGACACTGGACACATCATTTAATTTCTCTGAGCCTCAGTTTCTTAATCTGCAAAATGGGGATAATTTTGTCTGCCTCCCAGGCTTATTGTAAGGATCACATAAAATAATAGATGTAAATTGTTTAACATAAGGCCTGCCTCTTAGAATGTTAATTCCACAAGGCAGGGATTTTGTTTAAATTGTTTACTGTTGAAAGTCCAGGACTTTAAGAAGTGCCTGGCACATGGTGAATACCCAATAAATATATGTTAAGTAACTGCATGCATGAATGAATGAATTAATGAATGGGAGGTGACAGTGATGGTGACAGTGGTGGTAAATGTGAAAGGAAGAACAGTGTTTGTTGCACTCTATGTCTCTGTGTCAGACGCCAAGCAATCCCTTTATTTAAAATAAGCCACTCCACATGCGATCACTGCCCATCAAGCAAAATTTTCAGAGTTTTTGCTTAAAGATCCCCCGCCATTCTCCATTAGCATTTCATATTCCAAGCCGGCATCTTCAACAAGGCAACACTGCAGTGCCGCTGTGCTGGCGGCTGGCCACGTGCTCCTGCCTCCTGCTCTATGCTCCGCACTATGGGAGAAGTGCCAGCACCTGCTGCTGTGAGTCAAGGTCTCACAGTCACAAAAATCAGACGACCCAAACTTCTGCTCTGCTTAATGATCATACGCAGTCAAACAACAGCATTTCTCACAAATGCTGATGAAGAGAACCCACCAGTCTTGGTTTAAAAACTTAATACAGTCATGTGCAGCATAGCAATGTCATAGCTGACGACAGACTGCATATATGGTGGTTCCATATGATTATAATACCATATTTTTAATGTATCTTTTCTCTGTTTAGATATGTTTAGACACACAAATACTTCCCATTGTGTTACAACTGCCTGCAGTATTGAATACAATCACATACCATATAGGTTTGCAGCCTAGAAACAATAGGTTATGCCATATAGCCTAGGTGTGCAGTAGGCTGTACCATCTAGGTTCATGTAAGTACACTCCATGATGTTCGCACAACGAGGAAATCACCTGACACTTTTCTCAGAACTTTCCCCACTGTCAAGTGATGCATGACTATACTGCATATTAACTGATTCAGACAAACCCAGACAAATCCTAACTATAACAAACAAATGAACAAAAAACACTGGTAAACATAGCGTTAATAACTTCAATGCTATTGCCTCACAACACTGTTATGAAGAAATGTTACTGGGCCTAAAAGTTCTGGTAATGTTCTCCTACAATTATTATGCATCATGTTTGTGAGCCTTATACCACACCATCATTAATTACTCAATGGCTATGTATTAAATGAAAGCAAAATGAAGAACAAAATAAATTTTTAACATTTTAAAAAGCAAACTGGAGATGTCTTCAAAATCAATGGTCAATTTTGAGAAAATTCAAAACGTAATACTAGCATGGTATGTATTGCTTTAAAACTATTACAAATCTAAATTCCCTAATGTAAACTTTTTCTAAGTGTTTCAAATGCATTAAATGCACAAATAAATTTTAATGCAGTCAATTATCTTGGAAATGAGATATTTTATGATATATACATCATACATGGAGATGATGTATAGATTATAGATTATATATAACATATAGATTATATGATATATATAACATATATAGATGATATATATATGAGATATATATAGAGAGAGAGAGAGACACAGAGTTTCGCTCGTTGCCCAGGCTGGAGTGCAGTGGTGCGATCTTGGCTCATCACCACCTCCACCTCCCAGGTTCAAGCAATCCTCCTGCCTCAGCCTCCCAAGTAGCTGGGATTACAGGCGTGTGCCACCATGCCTGACTAACTTTGCATTTTTAGTAGAGACGGGGTTTCTCCATATTGGTCAGGCTGGTCTCAAACTCCTGACCTCAGGTGATCAGCCTGCCTCAGCCTCCCAAAATGCTGGGATTACAGGTCTGAGCCACTGCGCCCGGCCTTATGGTATATTTATAAACTCCAAGTGTTACTTACATAACAAGCAAGCCCCAATAATATCACCAAATGATCAATTAATTCTTTCACAAGAATGTGCAAATATTAAGTGACATAAAAATGAGGATTTAAAACCAATTCTTCGGCCGGGCGTGGTGGCTCAAGCCTGTAATCCCAGCACTTTGAGAGGCCGAGACGGGCGGGTCACGAGGTCAGGAGATCGAGACCATCCTGGCTAACAAGGTGAAACCCCGTCTCTACTAAAAAAATACAAAAAACTAGCCGGGCGAGGTGGCGGGCGCCTGTAGTCCCAGCTACTCGGGAGACTGAGGCAGGAGAATGGCGTAAACCCTGGAGGCGGAGCTTGCAGTGAGCCGAGATCCGGCCACTGCACTCCAGCCTGGGCAGCAGAGCGAGACTCCGTCTCAAATAAATAAATAAATAAATAAAACCAATTCTTCATAAAAGTTGTTCTTTTCCATTTTTACCACTTTTATTCAACAAAGTACTGGAAATCCTGGCCAGGGCAATTAGGCAAGAGAAAGAAATAAAAAGCATCCAAATTGGAAAGGAAGAAGTCAAATTACCCTTTTGTTCAAAGTAGCCTTTGTTCACACATGACATGGTTTTATATTTAGAAAAACCTAGACTCCACCAAAAACTGTTGGAACTGATAAACGAATCCAGCAAAATTGCAGGATACAAAATAAACATACAAAATCAGTAGCATTTATATAAGCCAACAGCGAACAATATGAAAATGAAATCAAGTAGGCAATCCCATTTACAATAGCTACAACGAATGTAAAATATCTAGGAAGCAATTTAACCAAAGAAGTAAAAGATTCATGCAATAAAAACTATAACGCACTGATAAAATAGACTAAAGAGGACACATTAGAAAATGGAAAGATATTCCATGCTCATGGACTGGAAGAATTAATATTGTTAAAATGGCAATACTACCCAAAGCAATTTACAGATTCATTGCAATCCCTATCAAAATACCAATGACATTCCTCACAAAAATAGACAAAAAAAATTCTAAACTTTATGTAAAACCACAAAAGAACCTGAATAGCCAAAGGCATAGATCAATAAGAACAAAGTTGGAGGCATCAAACTATACCGGACTTCAAAATTTACTGCAAAGCTCTAATAACCAAATGAGCATGGTACTGGCTTAAGAAAGAAAGGAAAAAAAAAAAAAAAAACACATACACCAGTAGACCAGAACAGAGAATCCAGACATAAATCCACACATTTATAGCCAACTCATCTTTAACAAAGGCACCAAGAACATACAATGGGGAAAGGACAGTCTCTTCAATAAATTGTACTGGGAAGACTGTTATCTATAGGCAGAAGAATAAAATTAGACTCCATCTCTCACTATACACAATAAATCAAGTCAAAACGGATTAAAGACTTAAAGCTAAGACCTGAAAACATGAAATGTCCAGAAGAAAACATTTGGGAAATGCTCCAGGACATTGGCCTGGGCGATGATTTTCTGTCTAAGACCTCAAAAGCACAGGCATCAAAGCAGAAATCAACACATGGAATTACATCAAGCTAAAAAGCTCCTGCCAGCTAGGCACAGTGGCTCACGCCTATAATCCTAGCACTTTGGGAGGCCAAGGCAGGAGGATCACTTGAGGCCACGTGTGTGAGGCCAGCGTGGGCAACAGAGTGGGACCTCTCTCTACAAAATTTTAAAAAGTGGCCGGCTATGATGGTGAGCGCCTGTGTTCCCAGTTACTCGGGAGACTGAGATGTGAGGATGGCTTGAGCCCAGGGGTTTGAGGCTACAGTGAGCTGTGATCACACCAATGCACTCCAGTCAGGGTGACAGAAGAAGACCCTGTTTCAAAACAATAAAAATAAAAAGCTCTGCACAGAAAAGGGAACAATCAGCAAACTAAAGAGACGACCCACAAAATGGGAGAAAATATCTGCAAACTACCTATCGGACAAGGGATTAATAACCATGACACATAAAGAGCTCAAACAACTCAATAGCAAAAAACAAATAATTCGATTAAAAATGGGCAAAAGATCTGAACTGATATAATGGCCAACAGGTACATAAAAAAACACTCACCATCACTAATCATCAGAGAAATAAAATGGGATATCATCTCACCCCAGTTAAAATGGCTTTTATAAAAATGACAGGCAATGACAGATGCTAGAGAGGATGCAGAGAAAGGGAAACCCTTGTACACTCTTGGTGGGAATGTGAATTAGTACAATCACTATGGAGAACGGTTTGGAGTTTCCTGAAAAAACTAAAAATAGAATTACCATATGATCCCGCAATCCCACTAGTGGGTATAGATCCAAAAGAAAGAAAGCCAATATATCAAAGAGGTATTTGCACTCCCATGTTTATTACAGCACTATTCACAATAGCCAAAATATATCAACCTAAGTACCCATCAAGAGATGAATGGGTCAAGAAAATGTGGTATATATACATAATGGATTATTATTCAGCCATAAAAAGAATGAAATCCTGTCATTTGCAGCACTGTGGGCGAAACTGGAGGTCATTATGTTAAGTGAAATAAGCCAAGCACAGAAAGACAAATATCACATATTCTCACTTATATGTGGGAGATTTAAAACAAAAAGTAAGTCTGATGAAAGTAGAGAGTAGATTGGTGGTTGCCAGAGGCTGGGAAGGGTAGGAAGGAAAGGATGAAGACAGGTTGATTAATGGATTCAAATATACTGTTTGATACAAGAAATAAAACCTAGTGTTAGATCAGTAGAGTGACTCTAGTTTACAATAATCTATTGTAAGTTCCAAACTAGCTACAATAGAATAGTTCTAATGTTTCTAACATAAAGAAAATACAAATATTTAAGGTAATGGGTATCCCAATTACAGATTTGAGCTTTACAAATTATATGAATGTGCTAAATTACCATTCATACCCCGAAACTATGTACATCTATTATGCATAATTTAAAAATCATTTAAAAAAATTTTTTTCTTTAAAGTGACCTTTTTCTGTAGGTCATTATATCCAAATTAAATATATATACCTTAACAAACAACAATGGGTGATAATGTACACAATCCTAAGTTTTGAAATTAAATACAATGCTTTATAAAGGCTAACAGGTAATACTTTTGTGTAAATGATAACATCTGTATTATTATGCTACCCAAAAAGAACCCTACAAAATGAGTTTTGGCTAAGGTAAAACAAAGTTTTTGGTAGAAAAAAAAAATCCTTTAGGAAATATGCTTGTAAAATCCCGGCTTATAAATACTAGCTACTGGGTACATCTGTTTACAACATTTTTGAAGGGTTCTAGTGGAATATTGAAGAAAGTGCAAGTAATCTGCTCAGATCTAATTGTAGTTAAAGTTATAATGTTATATTCAGCCTCTCAGTCAACTCCTAATATTTTCTCTTTATAGACTGAAGTAAAATTTTTCAAGCTGGAAGTTTCCTAGTAAGTTTAATTAAGAGAATAATTGAATTTGAGTTCCAAAGAGACCAGACAGGTCATCTATCTAGCCCAACCTTCCCTCTAATTTAGGAACCTCCTACAGCATCCTGACAGATGGGGCCACTTTCATTTACCTAAATACATTGAGTGATGGAAAGTTCACAGATCCATTAGGGGGCACATTCCATCGGTAAATAACCAGTTGATAGATGAGAACTCCTTCCAGCAACTTTAAATCAGTCATTCTAAAAATTCCACTAATAAGTCTTTCCATCATTATCAACACACATCCTACTCCTCTCTTCCATCCAACCACCCTGCAAAAAACTGAAGTTAATTACCATGGATCTTCCCTGCTCTCTCTCTAGCCAAGCTCTTCTCTGCCTTCTGCCCTGTCTTCACGATGAAGCCAGAATCACCCTCATAAAGCAAAACAAAGTCAGATTCTGTTCGTACCTAAACATCAAAATGCACAAAGAACAGAGTCCTAAAACTTCAATCTGTGCCTTAATAGGCACTGAGCCCACTCTCTCAGTTATATCCACTCAGAGTCAACAAGGTTACAGGTTCCATCCATTTGGGTCCATGAAGTCTAGGGCGGACTGGGGATCCACTGGAAAAAGCAGAATGGAACTTAGTTCCATAGATCACAGACGTGTGCAAAGTACACACTGTCCCCATTTCACCAAGCCAGGAGGCCACAGTAGATGTTAGGAAAGGCAAAAAAGACATGCTGCCAGGCAACTCCTTCTCCATGCCCATGGAGAACTGAAGAAGAGGGAGGAAATGAGTCATGTCTGAAGACAGAGGGAACCTTTAACTGTCCAGATTAGGGGTTACACTCAGATACCTTCAGAGCTATTTAAATGTATGAGCGAAGCCAGGCACGGTGGCTCATGCCTGTAATCCCAGCACTTTGGGAGGCTGAGGCAGGAGGATTACTTGAGCTCAGGAATTCAAGACCAGCCTGGGCAACATCGCGAAACCTCATCTCTACAAAAAAAAAAAAAAAATAGATACAGATAGAGATAAATATATATAAGCTAGATATGGTGGGGCATGCCTGTAGTCCCAGCTGCTCAGGAGGCTGAGGCAGGCAGCTTGCTTGGATCCAGGAGGTTGAAGCTGCAGTGAGCTGAGACAGTACCACTGTACCACAGCCTGGGTAACAGAGTAAGACCCTGTCTCAAAAAAAAAAAAAGAAAAGAAAAGAAAAATAGTGTGAGCGAAGCAGGCCTGACTGAGTCATGTAGTCTTAAGACACAAAAACTACTTGTTTGCAAGTTAGGCTTCTACAAGTATACTTCCGCACACATACAAAAATACCCTCTTCTATTTTTTTTTGAAGTTTGAAACTATGAAAATATCTTTAGTTTCACCACTACTACTGTGGACATTGATAAAATAACTGTTTGTTTTCTCCTAATTCTACTAAAAGAAAACAACTTAAGTAAATGAAAAATGACAACTGACATTTGATGATGGCAGTACTGTGTGGAGTTGTGGGGACTGTGGCAAACCAGCCGATGCATGACCCAATCAAAAGGCCACCATCTACACAGCTTCAGCTATCCACTGCCAGCTGAGAAGGCAGAACCCAGTGTTGCCAGATAAACCTACATTTTGAAGAAACACTAAAAATTTGGCTTTTCTGTAAAATTCGTAGTTTTTAAATGCAGGCAATCAATTTAAATTTAGTTAACGCAGTGATCAGGGATACATTTTCTAGGCCAGACAAAGGTTATCCACAGCCCAGAACCAGCCCCAAACTCATCAGTTTGCAGCCTCTGCTGCAAATGACAAAATACAAACAGAAAAATTTTCAATCCTAAAAAAAATTTTAAATTAAAACAATAAGCAGTCCCAACTCCCTGACTTCAGAAGGCTAAATCCTAGGTTTCTGGGGGCATACAACCAACTTGGCCCAGGCAAGCAGATAATCAGGCATGAATCTGGAAATGGGGGCATCGACATACAAGCATTGAAAAGGACTGCAGAGGCCATGTTGTCCGCCTTCCTGGTGCCTGGAGGAATCGTCTCTATAGAGCTCTTGATCTGCAGTCGACAAGTCGCCAGATACCACATCTGGCCCTGAGACGCTCATTATTGCAAAGAGGCACCATCTCATCTTTCCACAGCGCTATAGGAAAGTCTTCCTCACGTGAAGCCCAAAGTGGCCTTTCCCTACTGATATCTGCGGGTCCTAGTGCTTCCTGCAGAGGCAGATCAGACACAGCATCCCTGCTTCCCCTTACACATGACATCTGCTCAGACACTCCAAGGTCGGAATTGGCTTCCCTGCTAAGCTTACCACTTGCTAAGCTAAACCCACTCCCTTCATCATTTCGTACAGGACGCCATTTCTACACCTTCCCCAATGGCAATCACCTTCCTCTGGCTATCAATGTGCCTCTGACATCTATGGTCTGGAGAAACAGAAAGAAGGACACTCAGGTTATTAAGCACCTACACTGTGAGGTAAGCACCGTGTCAGGAGTGTGACATACATTTTCACATCACAGCAATCCTCTTTGAACTGTATTATTATCATTATTTTACAGACGAGGAAACTGAGGCCAAGCAAAGTTTAGCAATTTACTGAAGGCCACAAAACAAGCACAACTGGAAAACTCAAACCAGGTGTCTGTCTGATACCAAAAAGACAACTATATTGTTATACACACAGAAAATGGCATGTTTGCAAACAGTTTTATTGTCATTGTTACTTATTAAAAGTATAACTAATTATAAGCAAGTCTATTCTTTCTGGTGATCTCAAGAATGGACTGTTGTTTTCAGTGCAAAACAAATTCTCCATGCAAACAAAACAAATTTCAAACTTGTGTTACCATTTAATGACCAGTACCCATATATAAATATATATATATATATATTTTTTTTTTTTTTTTTTTTTTTTTTTTGAGACAGACTTTTGTTCTTCTTGCCCAGGCTGGAGTGCAATGGCATGATCTTGGCTCACCACAACCTCCACCTCCCAGGTTCAAGTGATTCTCCTGCCTCAGCCTCCCAAGTAGCTGGGATTACAGAGATGTGCCACCACACCCAGCTAATTTTGTATTTTTAGTAGAGACTGGGTTTCTCCATGTTGGTCAGGCTGGTCTTGAACTCCTGACCTTAGGTGATCTGCCTGCCTCGGCCTCCCAAAGTGCTGGGATTATAGGCGTGAGCACTTATATTATTTTTAAACCTAATTTGTAAATTGAATATATAAATATCTGAGTATATACTAAGTAAAACAGCAGACTTTTATATAACCCATGTACTCACATACTTAATCATAATCATTCTACAAGGAAAATTGTATTATCCCCATTTTACATAAGAAGAAAGTGAAGCATCAAGAGGTTAATAACCTACCCAGCTTGCATGGTAGCTCACGGCTGTAATCCCAGCACTTTGGGAGGCTGAGATAGGCAGATCACTTGAGCCCAGGAGATCGAGACCAGCCTGAGCAACACAGCAAGACCTCGTCTCTACAAATTATAAAAAAAATTAGCTAGGCCCAGTGGCACGCCCTGTGGTCCCAACTACTCAGGAGGCTGAGGTGGGAGGATTGCTTGATCCCAGGTGGTGGAGGTTGCAGTGAGCCAAGGTCACATCACTGCACTCCAGCCTGGGCAACACAGCAAGACCCTGTCTCAAAAAAATAGCAATAATAACCTACTCCGGGTCACTAGCGAGAAAATGTCAGAGATAGGATTCAAAGAACTCAGGCAGTCTGACTCCAAATAACTGTAGATCTTAGGCTTTCCAAATAGTGTATTTCAGCAGTAGTTTCGAACATTGTTAACACATAAACATCTCTCCAAAGCTAATTAGATACTACTCTTGGATATTCCAATGTAGATGATAAAAAAAAAAAAAAAAGGTCAACAGAAGCAAAGCTTACCAATTAGGATCAAAATTTCTCGCTTTAATATGTATTATATTTATAAATAAACCCAGAGATATTAGACCACTTCCTGTTTACATGTAATCTAATGTTAAACTTGATCATAATATGAGGGAGGAATTCACATTTCAAAAAAATGTTTAAACAGACAAATTAAACCTTTTAAATATCCTCCAGTGTGAACAAATATCTCACCATGTGACAGTGAGCAATTTATACAATGAGACTCATTTAACTGTTCAACTCTTACATTCAGACAAAACATATCTGCTGTGCAACAGACCCTCTTGTGGGCTCTGGACACGGGTGAGGAACCGGGCAGAGAAGGTTCCTGCTCTTGTGGAGCTTCTGCTCTAAGGAAGGCAGAGACAAGACAACAAGCTGATACACAAATATGCAAAGGAGAAAATGATCATTGAGGGACAAGGACTTTGCAGCGAACTAAGAGGGAATGGCGTGGTAGCAGTGGCTCAGTGTCCTTTAGATTGGGTGGTTAGGGGTCCTTCCGAGGGAATACTTTGAGCTGAGACCCAAACAGCATGAAGCAGTCAGTCAAGGAGAGCTGGGGCAATCTAAATAAAACAGCAGAAGATTATGCCTGGGAAGCTTATGTTTATCTGAGTGTGCTTCAGCTAAGTACACGTGAACTCCAGACACGGCAAACAGTCCAGGGAACTACCTGCCACCATTTCAAATGCCGCTGGGGAACTGTTCAGCTTTCCTGCTTTAGTACTTAACCTGCAACACCAACACATCCAATTAGTAAAACACCTCTGTCGGAATGAAACAGCCTTAAGGTCACAGTTGGAATCTGACCTTTCCTCAGTGGCTTCCTAAAATCTACGTCCCCTGAGCTTACCTGATCTTACAACTCCAGTTAGAAATTACATGCTTTCTATGTTCTCAAGCAGGAGGTCCTATTTGGTTTGGAGTTTAAGTGTGTGCTCTATCAGTATGTGGCATATAAAAGGACGGAAACTAAAGCTTCCCAGGCTGCATCCTCTCCACCTAAGCTCCCACAGAGGCCTGGTATACCCGTTTTCCACATTGAGTGGGTCATCCAGCACATCCAATTAAAGTGCTTTTGTAATAATCTACTGAACTCTGAAACCCTGTTGCTTGCAGGAACCTCAATTATAAGCATTCGGCAAACCTACTTTGGCTTTCCCCACTCGACTTCTCATACAAAGTGCAATTAACAGAGCTACATGAGAATGTGGTGATTAAGCAAAGAAATATAGACTGACATATACTTTTAAAGCCTTTGAGATATATAAATGCCTCAAACTCACCCACAGAGGAAGTATGGAGGACACTTAGATTCATTCATCCAGAACGAGTTGGCTGAAGGTATCCTTGTCATTCATACACGCAGCTCTGGCAAAATAAAACAAAAACACAGAGGCGGTGAGAAATAATTTTTCAAATCAGATTTTTATAATTAAAGCTCAGTTTCTCAGCATTCTGTTGTATCTTGGTCTTGATACAAGAAGGGAGAATCTGAAAGAGAAATCAAGAGTTAAGTGATTAATTATAAAGGAAATAAGGTCTTCCCACATCCTAACTGGAGAAGCAGATTTACTGCTTCATTCCATAATGTCATGACTGAACCATTTGAAGATAGAATGGATGGAGGGAGGGGAGAGAGAAATAGATATAGATGATAAGTAAACAGACAGGAGCTGGATAGATGGATGGATGGACAGACGGATGGACAGATGGATGGACGGGTAGATGGATGATTGATTGTTAGACAGAGCAAGCCTACTGTGATCAAGCCACTACTTCAGATGCTAGAAATAAAGCAGTGAATAAGAGAGAAAATCTCACTCTCACTGAGCTTCATTCAGATAGAAATACACAGTTCAATAAATAAATAAGAAAAATATCCTAGAGTGATACAGGCAATGCAGAGTCAACAGGGCAACGAGATAGTCGGTGACAAGTGGCTAAATTAAACTGGAAGATTAGGAATTTGCTCTCTGAAATGACAACTAGCCTGAAATCCGAATGATATTTGAACTTAGGGAAATGAATCCCCAGGCAGAGGGATCGGCTAAGAAACACCATGTCTTGAACCATTATTATGGATTCAGAAGCAGAACCCAAGTGGGTAGTGCCAAAGGATCAGAATTTCATAACTTACTAAACAGATGAGGCCAGGCACGGTGGCTCATGTCTATAATCCCAGCACTTTGGGAGGCCGAGGTGGGCGGATCACTTGAGGTTAGGAGTTTGAGACCACTCTGGCCAATATGGTGAAACCCCGTCTCTACTAAAAATACAAAAGTTAGCCAGGTGTGGTGGCTCACGCCTGTAGTTCCCACTACTTGGGAGGCTGAGGCAGGAGAATTCCTTGAACCCAGGAGGCGGAGGTTGCAATGAGCTGAGATAGCGCCACTGCACTCCAGCCTGGGCAACAGAGAGACTCCATCCCCCCGCCCCCCAAAAAAAGTGATTTCTGAGTCGTCTCCTATTATAGAGAATAATAATACTTTCTTCTTGTATTTGATATGCTACTTGGTTATATATTAAAATTCATAGACCATTAGTCGACACATCAGAAAATACCTCTTTTTTTCATTGTTTAAAAATGTGAAACAGACTGCTTTTAGAGTGAGACTTATCTTTTTAGAAGGTATGATATTAACTCTGTGATGTACACAAGATACTTTATGATGGCAATAACCATGTGTCCTTAACCCAGAATGCAGTCCTTGAAAAAGAATGCAGACTTTAGGGCAGGGGTGTCCAATCTTTTGGCTTCCCTCAGTCACATGGGAAGAGAAATTGTCCTAGGTGCCACCTAAAATATATCAACACTAATGACAGCTGATGAGCTTTAAAAAAAAAAATCACAAAAAACGTCTAATAAGGTTTAAAGAAATTTTACGAATTTGTGTTGGGCTGCACTTAAAGCCAACCTGGGCTGCAGGTGGCCCACAGGCCATGGGTTGGACAAGCTGGCCTTAGAGCAAGGGGATTGAGATTGGAGTTCAAACCCCGCCACTCCATGACCATCTGAGTGAGCTGAGCCCAGTTATTTAGATTGTCTGAGCCTCTGATTTCTTCAACTATACAATGGAAATATGATCTACACTATAGGGGTATTCTAAGTATTTAATGAAATAATGCACATAAAGTACTTAATAAATTGCTTGAAACATGTGACATACTCAAAGTAGCAAAAAACCACAACTAGACTTTCACTGTAAATAGTCACTATAGAGAAAGGTTTGACTATCACAATGACTAATGCTATAGAAATACACCTATACGGGGCCGGGCATGGTGGCTCACGCCTGTAATCCCAGCACTTTGGGAGGCCAAGGCAGGCGGATCATCTGGGGTCAGGAGTTCAAGACCAGCCTGACCAACATGGAGAAACCCCGTCTCTACTGAAAATACAAAAAATTAGCCGGGCGTGGTGGTGCATGCCTGTAATCCCAGCTACTCAGGAGGCGGAGGTAGGAGAATCACTTGAACCTGGGATGCGGAGGTTGCAGTGAGTGAGATCATCCCATTGCACTCCAGCCTGGGCAACAAGAGCAAAAGTACGTCTCAAAAAAAAAAAAAAGACAGAAAAGAAAAAGAAATACACCTATATAACCTGGCATAGTAAAAAGAACAATTTTCACTTATAGGATACCAGGATTGTGGTGGACCTGTTAAAACCCACCCATTTCCTTCATTCTACAGGTGAGAATTTAAAGCTCAAAGAGGTAGCATGATTTGCCCAAGGTGACATGATTAGTTTGGAGAATATTTTCAGAAATTTGTTATATCTGGTCAAGAATGCCTACCTTATAGAATACATTCCATATTGATTTAAAACTTTTTAATTCACTTTGTCATTAACCCAGTATGGATACACTATTTATTTATTTTATTTTATTTTTTGAGACAGAGTCTCATTCTGTCACCCAGGCTGGAATATAATGGCGCAATCTCAGCTCGCTGCAACCTCCGCCTCGCAAGTTCAAGCGATTCTCCTGCCTCAGCTTCCCAAGTAGCTGGGATTACAGGCACCCACCACCACACCTGGCTAATTTTTGTATTTGTAGTAGAGATGGGATTTCACCATGTTGGCCAGGCTGGTCTCAAACTCCTAGGCTCAACTGATCCACCTGCCTTGGGCTCCCAAAGTGCTGGGATTACAGGCGTGAGCCACTGCACCCAGCCGAAAAAACTATTTTCAAATGATAAGAATAGAAAACTGAATCAAGCTGCACTGGACTCTGTCTAAATACATCATACTGACAATCTTTAAAAACCAAGAATTGTAATATTTTACTGATGGCCTCATAAATGATTATTTGCTAACTGAAAACTATAAAATATAAGATCTGCCATATTTTAATGTTTCCAATGATAATAATGTTGGATCTCAAGCATCTGTTACATGACAGAACTTTCCACATATTCATTCCAAATACCACCCTATTTCATGTTTTTTGGTTTCTATGCCTTTGCGTATACTGTTCCCTACAAGGAACACCTCCCTGGAGAACTTCTAATTACCCCTCAAGACCCAGCTTAAGTGTCTCTTCTTCTGATCACCTACTTTCCTACCCTAAAATTCACAGGGTTTTTGCTCCCTCCTTCACCTCAACACTCTTTCTGTTACAGTCAATTGCCTTACAATTACTTCTTTTTCACTCATCTGTCTCCTTTACTAGAATTCACTTATCTTTCCCCTTTACTAGAAATGCTTTAAAAGTGAAGTATTTTGTTTCCCTGGTGTCTGACACAATTCCTTACTCATGGCTGCTTGATAAATGTATTCATGAAATAACTGATTCATCAAATTGCTAATACAACATGATTAAGATGTGGCGTGGCTTGCTTTTCCATCATATCACCATAACTTGCGTTAAAGAGGAAGCTGCAGCTTAACTACTGGCCATTTTGATGTTTTTTGTTGTTTGGTTTTTTGATTTTTGTTGTTGTTGTTGTTGTTTTTGAGATGGAGCCTCGCTCTGTTGCCCAGGCTGGAGTGCAGTGGCACGATCTCAGCTCACTGCAACCTCTGCCTCCCAGGTTCAAGCAATTCTCCTGCCTCAGCCTCCCAAGTAGCTGGGATTACATTGCCCGCCACCACACTTGTCTAATTTTTGTATTTTTAGTAGAGATGGGGTTTTGCCATGTTGGTCAGGCTGGTCTCGAACTCCTGACCTCAGGTGACCCACCCACCTCAGCCTTCCAAAGTGCTGGGATTACAGGCGTGATCCACCATGCCCAGCCAACTACTGGTCATTTTGGATGGATATGATTTTAAGCAGGGTTATAGAATATTTAAGCTTAACTCACACTGACTTCATCCCTGTTCACTTTGCAGATGGAGAAAGTGAAGTCCAGTAAAGATCAAGTAGACCTCTCACGTAGACAGCGGGAAAGAGCTAAGACTACAACTCAGATCTCCAAACAGCTACATCAGCTCTGTTTCCAGCGTGACAAGTTACTGGTTCTGAGAATGCCCTTCCTTGGATCCCAGTACCTTCCTCACGACCCTCTCTACGTTCCCCATGTGCTCCGGTGCCACGGGAACAATGAACCTTCATCGAACTGGACTGCAATCCAGCAAGTGACTATTCTTTCAACAGTGGAGACTGGGCTTCGCTGCCAGGGAAGGTCCTGTTTTAAGGGAGAGTTCGCAGTGGGCCAGGACTGCAATATCCTGTGACCACAGAAAGATCAAACAGGGCACCTTGAGCATGTGAGTCTATGAGATCCAAGTTGGTGCTAGGTAAACTATATCCATAATAAAACTCAAGCAATGCTATGCTTTTGCTTACACAAAGAGTGCTTGTATCTCTCACAGCACATAGGTACCATGTGGGGACAGAGTCATCAATCAACAGATTGATGGCTCATGCTTTTATCAGCCAGTCCCGCAGCCTTGGAGCTGCCTGCTTGCACCATGACATCAGTGTAATTTTAATTTAACATGAACACACCTTACATTATTTTCCTTTGAGCTTTGTGATGAAAAGTGATTATATTTTTACAGTGCTAGGGATTCTGCCCCATGCCCTATTCAAAAGCTGAATATAATCAGGACCTTCAACTATATCACAAAGTTTGTTGTTTGTTTGTTTTTTTTAAGGCCACATCTCAGAAACACTACGTGATTAGTCAATCTAGAAGCCTATTGCCAAGGACTGAGTGAAGTTCAGAGTGCCCAGAGTTTATAAAACTTTCATTGCCAGGTGAACCACTGTGCAAGCCCACAGTACTCAGCACAACTGTCAATGCAGGGCAATGAGAAACAGTGGGGAAGGCAAGAGAAAGTTACTACTTACCCTGTACCCTTCAAACATGCCTCCCGCCTCCACCCAAACTACATAAGTGGAACACATTTGTTACTGAAAATTTTCCCTCAAATTCATGCCTTCTTCAAATAATATCTTCTTTGTAGCCACCATCTCCCTGAATTTAAAACATGTGTTAAAGTTGCTGGGTTTACTTTAGCCTCGTTATCAGCTAGGCAGCTTATCAATTCAGAGATTCAAGTCAATGTTTGTAAGAAAACAATACAGAAAGTGAGATGTTTTCCAGGACTGGGAGTGAGAAATGTAACTCCCATCTCCCTTAACCCCTCCTATGACCCAGGTTTGTAGGATCTAACTGGGCCCTCCAGAGTCTCCATTTACAGGTGGATTACTAATTATCTCATCACTCAGGGCCCGTAGAGATTTCAGACATAATGAATAAACCATTCTGTGACTCTTATTCCAAGGCATTAGGTAAGACTACATCATAATGTGGTATGCCTTAAATAACAATTTTCACCAGCTTCTCACGTCCACATTAATGCACTGTTCCTGCACAAAGAACTAATGGAATCAGATGCTGCACTCAACAAAGGAAAACTGTAGAGTTACCCAGTAGACTATAGAATGGGAGAGAAGCTGCCATTCATGACAAAGAGATGACTAATTACAATGAAAAGAGCAAGTTTCAGTCTATCCTCCCCAAAGGACAGACTTCTATACACATGGAACACAGTATTTACTGTGTACTGTAAGCCAAGTTACAAAAAGACCCTTGTTACTTATAAAACAGCCCATGTGAAATGCCAAAAAAAAAGAAAATGAATGACCGGCTAGAAGGAGAACAAGGTATATCCATTTTGTTCACTGCTCTACCTAGGTTGGTGGTCACATCAGCCAATCTGGCTTCTGTTTAGAGTAAGTCTTTCCTGGGAGTCCCACAAGGTTCACGTATCCAGTGACAAAACTCAAGGATACAAAAGTTAGCACCGTTTTTAAGCTAATGACATTCAATTCAAGAAGTATTTGTTGAATGTCTATTCTGTTCAAGTCACTATGCTAAGTGCTGGAAATACGATGGTGACACAGCTTGCTTCTGATCTTGCCTGTACATAAGCGAGCCACTAGTCCCAACACGTGTGGTGGACACATGGTTGGGGATGGGGGTAAGAGGCTGTGAAGTGGCCCCTACTCCACTGGAGTGGCCCCTATCCCTGTCTTCAAGTAAGACTGAAATACAAGAATAGTAACACTCCCACCACAAAAATTACCTCCATGCAGTGCCCCGGGTAGATCAGAATGGTTCATTCTCCACTAGGATCCTATTCATGTTTTAAAACAGGTCAGTAAGTTCTCTGACACTCCTCTTAGGAAGGGGAGATGGGCACCCCTTAGCCCCCTTCACCTCAATTCTGCTTCAATCTATATATTACAGCCGACGTGACACTAGGATTTCCACAGCTGGGCCAGAAAACGCCAGGAGGTTTACGCCTGGTTCTCTTGGTGCATTTGCCCTGAAGCTCTGAGGCTACATATATCTGGTTTCGTTTGTCACCTGTTGCCACACTGTCGCCACACTGTCCAGCACATAAGACTTTACTTCTAGAAATCCTATCCCATTCCTTGCCAAGACAAAATAAATTGACTTAGCACTGGTATCTAAAAGCTGCCACTGACTTCTGGCTTCCAGACAGAGGGATGATCCTCATCTGGTTGACAGACAAAACTCACTGGGCAAAGTGACATTCTTCATTAGGGAATAGCAATCTAATAATTCCTCATCACTTCCAAATGAACCACACCATCCATGCCCCAAGAATTACACATATTTAGTATCTGGGGAGGCTTGTGCAATAGTTACAACATGCACCGTGTTTATGTCAGCAGGCTAGTCCTGTGGACGACAGGGACAGGCAATCACGTTGCACATAAGAGATAAAGCTGCATGGGGTCAGGAGACCAGCTGCATGGCTGCAGCGGTAAACGCCTGCTTCCCTCTTCCTCCTTCCCATGAAATAAGTGTCTTGTCCATCTCTCTCTCTCTCTCTCTTTTTTTTTTTTGTTTTTTGTTTTGGAGATAAAGTCTCACTCTGTTGCCCAGACTGAAGTGCACTGGCACAATCTCGGCTGGCTGCAACCTCTGCCTCCAGTGTTCAAGTGATTCTCCTGCCTCAGCCTCCTGAGGAGCTGGGATTACAGGTATGCACCACCTCCCTCAGCTAATTTTTGTACTTTTAGTAGAGACGGGGGTTTCGCCATGTTCACCAAGCTGGTCTTGAACTCCTGACTTCAGGTGATCCACCTGTCTTGGCCTCCCAAAGTGCCAGGATTACAGGCATGAGCCACCGCGCCCGGCCCTATCTCTACTTCTTTTCCAGCCCTATCAATTAATACTCAGAACCATCTCATCACCAGTCCTGGCATCTGTTCAAAGAGAGATGAGGAGAGGGAAAAAAGAAGGAATAAGATTCATAAACAAACAGAAGAGAATGATTTTGGGGAGGGAGTGTTAAAAAGTAGCAGGGACTCTGGATTATCCCTTCCATATCCCTCACTATCTGTCAGAACCTCCCACCTAGTTAGCTTCACCAATACAAGCTCCAAGTATAATAAGGCTCTCTCTCTACAAGAGGCAAAATACCCCACTTTAATAGCTAAAGGAACTACCAAAAGACATGATAGCTATCCATTCATTAAAGGAACAGCTTGCGCTTCTATGATATTTTATTTTATGTTATTTTATTTATTTATTGGGTTGGCGGGGGTCATTGAGATGGAGTTTCACTCTTGTTGCCCAGGCTGGAGTGCAATGGTGCAATCTTGGCTCACTGCAACCTCCGCCTCCCAGGTTCAAGTGATTCTCCTGCCTCAGCCTCCCGAGTAGCTGGGATTACAAAGCGTGCGCCACCATGCCCGGCTAATTTTGTATTTTTAGTAGAGATGGAATTTCTCCATGTTGGTCAGGCTGGTCTCGAACTCCCAACCTCAGGTAATCCTCCCACCTCAGCCTCCCAAAGTGTTGAGATTACAGGCGTGAGCCACCATGCTGGGCCTATTTTATTTAGTTAGTTTTTAGAGACAGGGTCTTGCTCTGCTGCCCAGGCTGGAGTGCAGTGGCATGATCATGGCTCGCTGCAGCCTCTCCCTCCCAGACTTAAGTAATCCTCCTGCTTCAGCCTCCTGAGTAGCCAAGACCATAGGTATGCACCACCACGCCTGGCTAGTTTTTGATTTTGTGTAGGGACAAGGTCTCACTATGTCACCCAGGCTGGTCTCGAAGTTTTGATCTCAAGTGATCCTCCTATCTCGGCCTCCCAAAGTACTGGGATTACAGGTGTGAGCCACTGCACCTGGCCTATTTGTACAATATTATCTTTTTCTTTACCCCATCCTTAGATTGAGCAAAGTGCTTCTTTTCAGTACTGAGGCAGCATAGGGATGAAAGAGGTGAATAAATAAAATCAAAAGGGGGACCACTAAGTAACTACTGAGGCAGAAGACTGGCACAACAGCTGATGAAAAAGGTGGCTTGAGTGAGAACAAAAATGCAAGCAGCAGCTACCCTACAAGAGGGAAAGCTTGTAGGGTAAGGGACTTTAAGCTTTAAGGGAAAGTCAGGGGGAAAAAATGAGAGATTTACTGACCTGACAGCAGGAAAGAAACATTCATACATCACTTGAAAGGGCAAGCACCAAACAAATTCCTCAACCACTTTTGTATCAAGCAGAGTGTTCAAACCCTTCATGGAGACTGAGGCATCTCTATGGAACTGTGGGTTCAACAGCCCTCAACAAGTACCTGTGGAATGAGTGGCTTTCAGGGAGCCTCTGCCTGCCCGGGCTCTGTGTGAATGGTTCCCAGAAGTTAACCATGGCTTGACAGCGACTCCTAGCTTTATCTCAGGGCTCAGTCGACTGAGCCAAGTGCATTTTCCAAAGGGTAACTTTACTTCATTCCAGGACTAGACATAATTTCTGAAAAGTGGCATGTTATGGGAAAAACACATTGTGGCTATTTTTCTTTTTTTTATTTATTTATAATAAAGACAGTGTGACCACTGATCCCTTTCACAAGGGCTTGAAAGTAAATAACTGTTGAATGACTGTAAGTCCATGGGGGGCAATGAGTGAATCAATGAAGGAAGAAACAAACAAATACATGAGCAGATGGAGATGCCAATCATTTCTGTGGTCACAGAATCCCTGGACTTAAGCAGAATCTGGAAAGATCGGTTCTCAAAGGCTCTAATGCTACAGGCTGCCACAAATGACACTAAGGGTGGTTAAAATATTTTACCCTCCTGATTTTTCAAAACCTGTCACACTTTTCCTTCCTGTAGACAAAGCAAAAGCTAACGATTCACTGAACAAAGAAATATGTCCTGACTGGGCCCCTCACTGTGGACCTCCAGGAAACAATGATTTCAGAGGCATGAGCTTAGCTGTGAAAGTGAATGCTACAGACCTCACCAGAGAAGAATCGAGCTCACCCTAGGTAAGGTACACTTCAAGATCTGCTTCAACTGTCACCCTGCCCTCTGGGGACATCTTACAGGTTCATTCTAAGACTGCAGATGTTGGTCAGGATGGGAAGCACTATTTCCAAAGCTATTTTATAGCAACATACTAAGTGTACTTTCATCTTGGGTAACTTAAAAGGCGCCATCCTTGACCTGGCACTTGAAGATGCCACGTTATGGCTGGGCACGGTGGCTCACGTCTATAATCCCAGAACTTTGGGAGGCTGAGGTGGGGGGATCACAAGGTCAGGAGTTCGAGACCAGCCTTGCCAACATGGCGAAACCCTGTCTCCACTATAAATACAAAAATCAGCTGGGCATGGTGGCATATGCCTGTAATCCTAGCTACTCAGGAGGCTGAGGCAGGCGAATCACTTGAACCTGGGAGGCGGAGGTTGCAGTGAACAGAAATTGTGCCACTGCACTCCAGCCTGGGGGACAGAGCAAGACTCTGTCTCTCAAGAAAAAAAAAAAAAGAAAGGATGCCATGTTGATTTACCTAAACTTCTGTCTAAAGCCAAATATCTCAGAAAAAGAAAACCTGTGGTTATACACCTTGCCCACAAAATGTAGTTTTGTAATAAATTATCTCTTAAGCACTCTCCATAAGTGTTTTCATTTCCTCCCACTGACAAACAGTCCAAGGGAGATGAAGAGGCACCAGCCCACTGAGAAGGCCCTTATGATACCTGTGTCAGCGGTATGGACATCAGAGATAAGGTTTTGAACAATGCTAACAAGGATAAAACTGACAGCCTCAGGGCGGATAAAGCTGACAGCCTCAGGGCGGATAATGTGCCTCTCTGGAAAGTGAGAAAAACACTTGACAGAGGGCTACTTTGGGTTTTGATTCATCAATGAATTTTGTTGAAAGAAACACATGAGAGTTTCCAGGGGTCAGAGAGCTGTTCCTGTTTTATTCTACCATCATCAGAACGATCCAAGCAGCAAATCCACATAAGAAACTTTTGGGGGTTTTTTTTATGTTTTTTCGTTTTTTGTTTTTGAGACAAAGCCTCACACTGTTAACCAGGCTGGAGTGCAGTGGTATAATCTCGGCTCACTGCAACCTCTGCCTCCCAGTTTCAAGCGATTCTCCTGCCTCAGCCTCCTGACAAGCTGGGATTACAGACGCGTGCCACCACACCCAACTGATTTTTTGTATTTTTAATAGAAACAGGATTGCACCATGTTAGCTAGGCTGGTTTCAAACTCCTGACCCCAATTGATCCACCTAGGCCTAGGCCTCCCAAAGTGCTGGGTTTATAGGCATGAGCCATCGCACCCAGCCTCTATCAGAAATTTTTTTAACAAAGCAAATGCTAGGATCCATAAAGAAACAGCTCCAAGTTTCACAAGATGAACATCTGAACCCCCAGCTGTACTGACTATAGCTGACGAGTCACTCATTTCACATGCAGTAACATTTGTCCCAATTTCTAGCAAGGCTGGTGTGCTAGGCACTGTGCATTAATTACACAAGGAGGAATCAGGCACAGCACCAGTTATCAAAGGACCTAGAGCAAAAGGGGATAAAAGACAGCAAAGACATCTGACAAATTCCAGAAAGAGGCAAGATAAACTGGCCACCTGGGTCCAGGCGAGGTGGCTCATGCCTGTAATCCCAGTACTTTGGGAGGCCGAGGCAGGCGGTTCACCTGAGGTCAGGAGTTTGAGACCAGCCTGGTCAACATGGTGAAACCCAGTCTCTACTAAAAATACAAAAATTAGCTGGGCATGGTGGCAGGTGTCTGTAATCCCCGCTACTCGGGAGGCTGAGGCAGGAGAATCGCTTGAACCCAGGAGGTGGAGGTTGCAGTGAGCCGAGACTGAGCCACTGCACTCCAACCTGGGCGGCAGAACGAGACTCTGTCTCAAAAAGACAAAAACAAAAAAACAACGATAAACTGGTCATCCAGAATAAGGGAAAAGAACTATCCTTGGTTTATAGAAAAAAAGAAAAACACCAAAAAACACAAGAAAATCCATTAAATGTATCTGAAACAGGATTTCAGGCAGCAATAACCACTAAGATCATCGAGTTAAACTAGAGGAAGATATATTTTGGATCCAGCTTAAAGGGAGAAGCAAACAAAAGACACCTAACAGAAAACATCAACTACTGTAATGAAACAAACTCCAGAACTTTAAAAAGGATTTGGAGGGTGTGTGGAATCTACTTCCAGAGAGATAAAGGCAGATGCTGCACCCATTACATGAGAGCAGGCTGGGAACAGGAAAGATCGCCTGCCAGAGCCTGCTAGGATCATGGAGCATGACAGCACCTCTCCTGGGTCGGGGTTCAGACATAGGCAGGATGATGTCGGGGCAGAGCTGGAAAGCCTTGCTGGCTGGCCTGGCCTTAAAGAATGTGTCCGAGTTGGATGTGAGGAACCAGGGAGGCCCAGCATCCCCGTAAGCACGACAGCATGGGTAAAATGACAAAGAAACCAGGAAGCCTGAAACCACAAAAGACACAGAGAAGCACCGAGTCTGATGGTCCCATGCGTGACGTGAGTACAAGGAGAAAAACAGATCAGGATGCCTAATGCTGGCAGCTACTAAAGTCCAAGCTGTCACTTGTGCTTTATTCATTAAAGTGAACTCAAGGCTGGGCGCAGTGGCTCACACCTGTAATCCCAGCACTTTCGGAGGCCTGGGTGGACAGATCGCTTGAGTCCAGGAATTCATGACCAGCCTGAGCAACATGACAAAAGCCCATCTCCACAAAAAATTTAAAAATTAGCCAAACATGGTAGCATATGCCTGTAGTCCTAGCTACTTGGGAGGCTGAGGTGGGAAGATCACTTGAGCCCAGGAGGGGCCGTGACTGCACCACTGCACTCCAGCCTGAGTGACATGGTGAGACCCTGTCTCAAAAAAAAAAAAAAAGAAAGAAAAAAGTCAAGGTGGAAAGCAGAAGTCAGAGGTCAGCAATCAGTGAGCCCCTCCCACAGCACCAGACTGTCACCATTAATCAATACTGAGCAAGGATTAATTGCAAAGCAGTTACATGTTACATCATTACTTGTTAAATCCTAAAGTGTGTTTTCAAAGTAGAAAGAGCTCATTCATAAGAATGCCATAAGATCAACAGGCCAGTGAGGCGCTAGAGGCAAATCCCAGATCTGCCACTTGGTAGGGTTTGGGTCACTTACTTGTCTCTCCACAACTAATTTCCCCCATGCAAAATGAAAACAATTACGCCCACCCTCCAGGACTTCTGTGAAAACAAAATGAGAAAATATCTTTCAATTACCTGACACAGTGCCCTGTGACAAGTTAAGACAGTGAAATAATAAATGTTAGTTCTCTCCTCCCGTCCTGGTTTCTCTAATCGTTGCCATGAAATGCAGGCTTTCTTCCATAGTAAGCAGCACTAATAAAAACTTCAAAATATTTGTAACAAGCGCAAGGCTAACAAGATGACTCAGTAATACCAAGGCCAGGCCTAGATGTCCGTTACTAACAAATACTAAAACGCTTTTTAAAAAATATTTCTCTAGGAACTGAGTAAGTGAGTACATTATACGTCAAAGGTAAAATTGACAAGGCAGCACGATGAGGCTTGGAGGTTGTTGTGCTTCACTATCTATAGCAATATTCTAAAAATATTTTCACAATATTCTAAAATCAATAGCGATGACATTATTTAGGGCATTGATGCTTCCTCCAACCCCAAACTAGCATGGAAGCCTTCTGAATGGTCAAGTTATTACAGCTCCTTTTCTGAGCTGAGCCTAAGGCTAAGCCTATAGGGTTCCTGTTCTTTTTAAAAAAAAAAAAAAAAAAAAAAAATTACCTATCACTAAAAAGAGTAGTGAACATGCTTTAGGAGTTTATAGAATAAACAGCTTCCTGTTTCTCAAGCCCAGTATACAATAAACTATGGGAATTATTGATAAATTAGCATGAGTTATGACAAATGTATTCATAAAGTTTACATATGGGAAATAAAAAGAATTTGTAGAAAAGGATACGAATTTCAGCCAGGTACAATGGCTCATGCTTGTAATGCCAGCACTTTGGGGGGCCAAGGCGGGTGGATCACCTGAGGTCAAGAGTTCAAGACCAGCCTGGACAACATGGCAAAACTCCGTCTCTACTAAAAATACAAAAATTAGCCAGGCATGGTGGTGCACGCATGTAATCTCAGAAACTTGGCAGGCTAAAGCAGGAGAATCACGTGAACCTGGGAGGTGGAGGTTGCAGTGAGCTATGATCATGTGCCACTGCACTGTCAGCCTGGGTGACAGAGTGAGACTCTGTCTGAAAAAAAAGAAAAGGATGTGAATTTCAAACACTGAGTAGCAGGGATGTGATCAAGGGTTTTACCTACGTTATATTTTCAGGATTTTGCTGTTCTTGTAGTTGTCCACCCAGCATCCAATCCCCACCTCTCTCAGTAAACAAATTAGAAAGTCCATACCAATTAGCATCAAATTACAATTACTAGGCCTAAATTATTTGTACTTCTCCCTAAACCATAATTGCAGAATTTCCTTCTACTGAAAGCATTTCAGACCTTTAATTTTCATTACTTCAGCATGGAATTAGCAACATATTTCCCACAGGCATTTTATTACCTATTATTTCATGAGGATGAATAACCAAAACCTCAATGAGAAATGACTGTAGATGGTGCAGGGTGGGAAGAGGACGACACCCACATTTATTGATTTTTGGAATGCCACAGAGGAATATAATTTGAGCCGAGATGTCGGGTCCCTGAGCGAATGCTCCACCCACTCCCACCTCTCAAGCCACCCCAGGAAGCTCCATCCCCCATGCCTCACACCCCGACCCAATTATTATGAAGGATCTGAAACTTTTTGAGCACTGACATGACGCCACAAGTGGAAAATTCTGCACCTGACCTCGTGAGACAGGTCGCAGTCAAAACGTAGACGCTTCTAGTCAAAACACAGCATCGCAGGTGGAGACTGAAAACCTGCTCTGTCTGTTGTTGGCGTGGTTTAACAGCTGATGTGGGTATTCTGGGGGTGCTATGCTGTTGCTTCACTACATGTTATTGTCTCAGTGTACTGATAGTATGTCATATGAGTAAGTGTAAGAAAATGATCACTTATCAGTAATCATATGAATTAAGGAATAATGGTGATAGTAAACAACCACAGATCGTTCACATGGGTGGCTGAGACAGTGACACCTTTGCTTTCTGGCAGCAGTTCAATGTACATTAACTTTGTTTCATGCACAAAATTATTTCAAATATAAAATTACCCACAGGCTATGCATTTAAGGTATCTATGAAACATAAACAAATTTCATGTCTAGATTTGGGTAACATCCCCAAGCTATCTCATTATATATATGCAAATATTCAAAAATCTGAATAATTCAAAATCCAACACTTCTGGTCCCAAGCATTTCAGATCAGGAATCTTCAACCTTTATTATCTCCTTCTGTGTTATTACACACTAATTCTTTTTGTCGAATCTTGTTCTCACCTCATTCAAAATCCTAGGGACTCCCCAGTGGGATCAGGGGAGGAAAGCTACGGTAGAGTCACTGTGGCCCAACCCTTAAGAAAAGTAAAATAAAAACACAAGGATGACAGCTGTCTTGAAGAGATGGCTGTTGGGTTTCTTTTTTTTTCAATCCCAAGTAACGACACAAAAGGCCAATATTCCATTTAGCATATCGTCATCTAGCTAAAACAGACCATAGCTACGTTAAAAATGTTCCTATGATTATCAGCACAGTTTTGAAAACATTCTGTACTATTAATAATTATGCAGAGAATTTTTCTTTTTACTTTGTCCAACTTGAAGATTTAATCCAACCCAGCCTTCCCTCACCTCCTAAATTTAGTCCCTTCCCACCATGAGAGAGTAACCTGGAGTAGCCAGGATTGCATTCCCAGCCCACTGCCCTCTGGCCCTGTACCACGCCCTGCCACCCTGGTCCAGAGCCGTGGCTGCACCCACTGTCCTTTTCCAGAATTGCATTGAGACCCATTCGCTACTCACCATGTGACCAGCTGCCCCTCCACCCTCTGACTCCCCAACGCTGTGGTCAGAAGGCGCCATCTCCACCTCCACTGACAATCCTCAGAGGTTCTATTTTTTTTTTTTTTAAGATGGAGTCTCCACCCAGGCTGAATCCTCAGAGGTTCTAACGTTATTTCAAAGACCACTGGGATCAGCTCTGAAGACTAACGTGCATCAATGACTTTGGGAACAAATAGCCTCTTAGTCCCTTAGAAAGAACATAATAAACATACAAGAAAAGGCCTTCTTGATAATAATTTGGAAGAACATTTGAAATAAGCTTATCATTTCAGGCCAACTGAGTGGTTCACGCCTGTAATCCCAGCACTTTGGGAGGCCAAGGCAGGTGGATCACCTGAGGTCAGGGGTTCGAGACCCACCTGGCCAACATGGCGAAACCCTGACTCTACTAAAAATACAAAAATCAGCCAGGTGTGGTGACGAGCGTCTGTAGTCCCAGCCACTCAGGAAGCTGAGGCAAGAGAATTGCTTGAACCCGGGAGGCAGAGGTTGCAGTGAGCTGAGATCGTGCCACTGCACTCCAGCCTGGGCGACAGAGTAAGACTCCATCTCAAAAAAAAAAAACTTAACATTACTTTAAATAAATTACATAAAATTAATATTCTTAAACCTTACACAGATATTTTAAAGTCATGGTACACTATTTTACAAAGGACAACTTTAGAAGTTAATTCTGATATGGAAAGGAAGTCAAGATTAAGTTTGTCATTAGGAATTTTCTTTTCATTAGATCTCTTGTATCCATATCAACAAATCAATAATAATATCAGGTATTGCTGAGGCACGACAGTGCATGAGTGAAGTAGGGCCTGGTGTCATAATGGTGTCATCAATACAGCACCTGTGGTGCATCTGGGTTGAGATAACAAATCAGTATCTTGGCTCAAGTGCTGAGCTCCCAACGAGTTGCTCCAGGGCAGGCACTCTTATGTCTCTCTCCCCATCCACAACATTGCATTTGCCACCTACCAGCCTCAAAGGGATTTCTGGGGATTATCCATGTCTGAAAGATCTCTCATCTTTGAGATGAAAGGTCCTAATGAGTATTTTGTTGAGAAGCACTCCCACCCTACCCTATGGGAAGGTTCCAAACTCCTCTTCTAAAGGTGTCTACTACAGGTTGGAAAATGTTACGTTTGAAGTAGAAATCATAATAGACCTTTAATTACAAGCAAGTGGGGTAGCTCACTGTTAAGCAGAGACCAGAGACTCTTCAATCCTTTTTTTTTTTTTAATCAGCTGCTCTGGTGGGTGTGGCCTGGAGCCTCACTTTCTTGCTCCGTAAGTCCAGGTTGGGCAACCAAAGCCGCTATGAGAAGCAGGGTTTACAATGAAAGGAAACGGTAATGAAGTGGAAACATCTATATAATATCACAATTATATAAAGTAGGACTTGGGTATGGACGCGGGCCCTTCTATAAAAGTACTTAGTCAATCTGACCAGGCGTGGTGGCTCAAGCCTGTAATGCCAGCACTTTGGGCAGCCGAGGCGGGCGGATCACTTGAGGTCAGAAGTTCGAGACCAACCTGGTCAACATAGTGAAACCCCGTCTTTGCTAAAAATACAAACATTAGCCGGGTGTCGTGGCACACACCTGTAATCCCAGCTACTCAGGAGGCTGAGGCACCAGAATCGCATGAAACCAGGAGGCGGAGGTTCCAGAGAGCCGAGATCACACCAGTGCACTCCAGTCTGGGCAACAGAGCAAGACTCAGTTTCCAAAAAAAAAAAAGGACTTAATCAATCTGAAGCAAGAAAAGCATCATGCACAGCAAATAATGGATAATTCTTTATAAAGTCCTTTATCTCTAACCTTTAACAACAGATCCTAGGCATGATAAACACCAACTTACAAATGATCTCTAAAAGAAGTTAACTTGATTCTTAATAGTAAATGTGGATTTTAATTGTGCTAACTATAGACTACAGTTCTTCTTTAGTAACACTTTTCATTCATCACACAATCCAAAGTAAGGACAAACCCTCGATGCAACTTCTTGAGGTTCCGTCCTCTGTTGGCTTCCGCGGCTCCCTGACGACAGGTGATTCCCTGCCCCACAACTGACCCAGCCTCCTTCCTGAGCTCCTCCCTCTGCGCCCACCTCCTGGGATGGGCCAGCCTTTCTTAGTGCTCCAGGCTTGGTCCTCATCTCTGTGTCTTCAATATTCTCTTCCAGGGTGACTTCACAGTTTTTCACTATCATCGACAATAACCAAGACTCGATTTCTTCTGAGTTCCAGACCCACTTGCCCACCTACCAGATGTGCCACCTCAAAAATCAACATGACCCAATGTTGTTATTCTTTTTCAACCCTACCCTAACCCCTTATCACCTGGCCCCCCTTTCTGTGCACTCAAACCAGGATAATGTCCAGCCGCTCTGGAAAGACAGGAACCCATCAATCACCCTAGGCTTGCTTCTCCTTTCCCAGATCACGCACACCAAAATGGCCATCAAATCCTCTGGCAGGTACTTCCTAAGTAACTCTTCAATGTATGCTTCCCTCTCCTTTGCTGCAATGAGTTCATTCAGCCCTTATAGGCTGATCCTAGCCTGATGCCTCTGTTGTTTCCTGCTGGAGGATTTCCAGTCCTTTCTCCACAAATCTCTCCTCCACACAGCAGCCAGGGGAAAATTCTAAAACACCAATTTGATCCTGTTGTGCTCCAGTTTGAAACCTTTCAATGTCATCCATCTCTCACAATTAATACTTCTTTGCATGACATACAAAACTCTACTGACCTTTCCAGCTCCTGTCCTCCCAGCCACCAATGTAAATTCCTTGTAGCCCACATCATACCAGGTACTCCAAATGCCTCCAGGCCTTTGATCCTAGCTGACACACTCCCTTCTGTCTGCTTTAGCAGCTTGACAAATTTCTCCTCACTCTTAAGAGCAACTTAAGCAGTTCATTCTAAAACGTCTTCCCTAACAACACGAAACAGGGATAATAATTCTTTTATTTATTTATTTATTTATTTATTTATTGAGACAGAGTTTCCCTCTCTTGACCTGCCTGGAGTGCAGTGGTGCAATCTCGGCTCACTGCAACGTCCACCTCCCAGGTTCAAGCAATTCTCCTGCCTCAGCGTCCCAAGTAACTGGGATTACTGGCATCTGCCACCACATCCAGCTAATTTTTGTAGTTTTTAATAGAGACAGGGTTTCAGCATGTTGGCCAGGCTGGTCTCGAACTCCTGACCTCAGGTGATCGGCCTCCGAAAGTGCTGGGATTACAGGCGTGAGCCACCGCACCCAGCCAATAATTCTTTACTTTCAGATGTATCACTGCACCTTGCACAAATCTCTGTTCAAGCACTTACCATGCTATGCAGGAAGTATTCACTTCCGTGCCCATCTGTTTCATGAGGGCCCAAGCTCTGTTCAATGAGTCTTTGCTCAGCCCTGCCTGATGCAGGGCATAGTAAAGAATATATGAGCACTGAGTGTTCAATAACAACTTAATAAGCAAATACAAGTTCTGGCATATAGTCATCTTAATATTTCATAAATCCACTCTAAAACGCTGCTTCCACTTTCTTCCTATCATCCAGAAATCCCAAGTTATGTCAAGTTCAGGTGTTCTCTGGATCTTGAGGAAGATGGATGGAGACATGCTCCAAAGCTGTCTGGAAAGCCAATGCTTAACCATTCATTTCTATAACACATAAACACAACTGTCTATAAATGTTTATTATGTTTTCCTTTTTTTGACACAGTCTCATTTTTTTTTTTTTTGAGACGGAGTCTCGCTCTGTCGCCCAGGCCGGATTTCAGTGGCACGATCTCGGCTCACTGCAAGCTCCACCTCCCGGATTCACGCCATTCTCCTGCCTCAGCCTCCCGAGTAGCTGGGACTACAGGTGCCCGCCACCACGCCCAGCTCATTTTTTGTATTTTTAGTAGAGATGGACTTTCACCGTGTTAGCCAAGAAGGTCTCAATCTCCTGACCTCATTATCCACCCGCCTCGGCCTCCCAAAGTGCTGGGATTATAGGCATGAGCCACTGCTCCCGGCCAACACAGAGTCTCATTTCTGTTGCCTAAGCTGAAGTGCATTGGTGCAATCATAACTCACTGAAACCTCTGCCTTTCGGGCACAAGCCATCCTCCCCTCTCAGCCTCCCAAGCTGCTGGGACTACAGGCATGCACCACCATGTCCCATGAATTGTTTTCATTAGTAGTAGAGACAGGATTTTGCCATGTTGCTCAGGCTGGTCTCAACCTCTTGGGCTCAAGTGAACGACCCACCTTTACTTCCCAAAGAGCTGGGATTACAGGCATAAGCTACCATGCCTGCCCTGAGAAATATTTCTTACAGTACATTCAAAACCCAAGCTGAGCCACTAGGCTTAGTCACGGAGACACACAAAAATAAAGGAGCTTTTTGGGAACTAAGTCTCTACCACCACCTCAGGGTATCACCATCCTACTATAAATTTCCCCTTAAAGGACCAAGATGATCAGTTTACAGCAATGTTTTTAAGGCCTTTTGCCCTGAGGTATTAATCATTACTATGTTTAATTCATCATAAGGAAAATTCCTGAGGAACTGCCTTAAATTCAGGAAAGATATTTACTAGAAAAAAATTTGTAATGAATACTGACTACATGGTATAGGATTAAAAGAAAACAACCAAAGTAAGTCAAATTTCAGCTTTAAAAATAAATGTCTGGGCCGGGCGCGGTGGCTCACGCCTATAATCCCAGCACTCTCAGAGGCCAAGGTGGATGGATCACCTGAGGTCAGAAGTTTGAGACCAGCCTGGCCAACATGGTGAAACCCCATCTCTACTAAAAATACAAAAATTAGTTAGGTATGGTGGCATGTGCCTGTAATCCCAGCTACTCAGGAAGCTGAGGCAGGAGAATCATTTGAACCCGGGAGGCAGAGGTTGCAGTGAGCCGAGGTCACCACACTGCACTACAGCCTGGGCAACAAAGCAAGACTCCTTCTCAAAAAAAAAAAAAAAAAAAAATGTCTGGCCAGGCGCAGTGGCTCACACCTGCAATCTCAGCACTCTGGGAGGCCAAGGCAGCCAGATCACCTGAGGTCAGGAGTTCAAGACCAGCCTGGCCAACATAGTGAAACCCTGTCTCTCCTAAAAATACAAAAATTAGCCGGGCACAGTGGTAGGCACCTGTAATCCCAGCTACTTGGGATGATGAGGCACAGGAATTGCTTGACTGCCAGACATTGCAGTGAGCCAAGATCGGGCCACTGCACTCCAGGTTGGGTCACACAAAAAGACCCTGTCTCAAAAAAAAAAAAAGAAATGTCTGTCCAGATAGCATATTCCAAAGCTACACAATACACAGGGAGGCAGAACTCATGGCACAGTTAGAGAACAGCATGACAACTTATTTCTTCAATATCTCCACTGTTTCCATTTTCTTTACTTAAAGAACAGGATGCCACATACGGACTCAAATCTGATGACAAAGCAAATCATCTGAATTTGTTGTCATTTTTCTAACATATTTTAGCTGCTATGCAAAATATTAGTGTAATGTTAGATCCTATACTAAAATTACCATACACAACGATCAACCTTTTCCTATTATGTTACAGTGTAATTCCTTATGTCTACCTCTTATTTTGGTGCCCACCTTCAAACAGATACAGATGATTACATTTCACCAAGATTACATGCAAATGTATGCTGCTTTATGGAATCTTTATAGAATAACAGTTTCTCCAAAGGTGTGCCATGAATGAAACTCTGGTCGTTCTTTCATTCAGCTTGAATCAAACAATAGAAAATCAACTATAAAGTTTACTAACAGGCCAGGTGTGGTGGCTCACCCCTGTAATCTCAGTACTTCGGGAGGCTGAGGTGGGAGGATCGCTCAAGCCCTGGAGTTAAGACCAGCCTAGGAAACATGGCAAAACCTCATCTCTATTAAAATACAAAAATTAGCCGGGCGTGGTGGCACATACCTGTAATCCCAGCTACTTGGGCGGCTGAAGTAGGAGAATCACTAGAACCTGGGAGACAGAGGCTGTCGAGATTGCATCACTGCACTCCAGCCTGGGTGACAGATCAAGACTCTGTCTTAAATAAATTAATTAAAAATAAAAAAGCCAGTTGTGGTGGTACATACCTGTGGTCCTAGCTACATTAGAGGCTGAGGTGGGAGGATCAATTGAGCCCAGGAGGTCAAGGCTGCAGTGAGCTGTGATTTGCACCACTGCACTCCAGCCTGGGCGATGCAGCAAGACCCTGTCTCAACAACAAAATTGACTAACAGCTACCAGGGGCTGTAAAGGTTTCTAAGATACTAAGCAGTTTCTCCTCACTCAGAATTTCCTGAAGGAAATGGATCTAAAATAGAATACCTAGCCCGGGCAACATGGCGAGATCTCATCTCAAAAAAATAAAAAATAAACAATGGCAGCATGAAAAGTAAATGTTATTTAAAACCAAAACTACCAGCACTTTGGGAGGCCGAGGCAGGCACATGATCTGAGGTCAGGAGTTCAAGACCAGCCTGGCCAACACGGTGAAACTCCCATCTCTACAAAACTACAAAAATTAGCTGGGCATGATGGGGGGTGCCTGTAATCCCAGCTACTCGGGAGGCTGAGGTGGAAGAATCACTTGAACCAGGGAGGCAGAGCTTGCAGTGAGCCGGAGGTTGCAGTGGGACCAGATCGTGCCATTGCACTCTATCCTGGGCAACAGAGGAGACTCTGTCTCAAAAAAAAAAAAAAAAAAAAAAAAACAACTGTAACCACTTCTGTCTCCTGAAGAGGAAGCACAGTTTGCAATGTGGAGAGAGAATCTCTACACTTCTCCTTTTCATCTATAGAGATTGATAAAAGACAGAGAAAGGAAAAGGCAGAAATTTCAAAACCACTCCCAGATATTCCAGGCACATAAAGGGTGGGTAGAGAGTCTTTTGTCTTTAGCATTCATTGATGTGGAGGGGCTCCAGAAAGGCAGAAAGCCGGGAGACACACATGCCAAATGTGAAGGGAGGGAGGCCCAGCAATAGGGCAAGAGGCTGGAAACTCCAGCGCCCATGGCAGTGACATTCCCAGCACTGCAACAGCCACAGGTCTTTAACAACTGACGGGCGTAACTGTCTATACTAAGACGTTACATTGCTGCATATCACCCCTTCTCCCAATTCTTAGCCTGAAACTTGACTAAGTGTAATAAAAACAGCAACACTTGTATGTGTGGTTAGGTGGGGGAAAAAAACGTAAATTAAAAAACAAGGAAAAGGCTGGGCGTGGTCACGCATTCCTGTAGTCCCAGCATTTTGAGAGACCAAGACGGGTGGATCAATTGACCCCGAGAGTTTGAGACCAGCCTGGGCAACATGGGTAAAGCCCGTCCCTACAAAAAATACAAAAATTAGTAAGGCATGGTGGTGCATGCCTGTACTCCGAGTACTTGGGAGGCTAAGAGGTGGGAGGACCACCTGAGCCAGGGAGGTGGAGGCTGCAGTGAGCCATGATGATGCTACTGCATTCCAGCCTGGGCAACAAAGTGAGACCCTGCCTCAAAATCATCATCATCATCATCATCATCATCACCATCCCTCACCCTCATCTAACTAGGTTAGCACAGAGCAGACAACAGGGGCAAGGGAAGCTTAGGAGGGAGTGGAAATGAGAGTCAGGAGGGGCAAGAACTCAGAGCCAGAGCCGAATATAAGAACACGTGTCTCCCTGTGGGAACTTTCTAGATTTCTTGGAGACATGGACCTCTTCCAGAGAGAGGGACAGAGAGCTCAAGTGAATTTTATTTAAATATCAAAGGAGAAGGAGCCCTCAGCAGACATGTGAGTTCTGACTCTAATAAAAGGCTGAATGTGGTAACTTAAGTATAACCAACATATTATAGGAGTTGGGTGGAAAGAGAGGCTGCTTCGGGTGAGAAAGGTTCTAGGTAGGAGGGACAGTCACAAAAGCTTCCCCTCCATACCCCACCAATGACTAGAAAACGAATATGCTCTGTGCCATCCTAGAATGAGCTCCCCGACAGCCAGACTGGGTCTTCAGGGTCCTGCTGACTCTGGGATCCTACGATCTGCGGCTGTACCATAAAGACCCTCTTCAAGGTCTTTACTATAACCCTGCAAATCCAGCAGGGTGGGAAGATTGCAAATAGAAATATTTGTAAAGAACTTGTCATCATCCCAGCTCTCTGGAAGGCCAAAGCGGGCAGATCGCTAGAGGTCAGGAGTTTGAGACCAGTCTGGCCAATACGGCAAAAACCCTGTCTCTACTAAAAATATAAAAAATTTGCCAGGTGTGGTGATGGGTGCCTGTAATCCCAGCTACTCAGGAGTCTGAGGCAGGAGAATCGCTTGAACCAGGGAGGCAGACAGAGGTTGCAGTGAGCCAAGATCGCACCACTGCACTCCAGTCTGGGTGACAGAGAGAGACTCAGTCTCAAAAAAAAACTTGTAATCAACAAATCTTTCCTTCAACATAGCAGTTAGATATCAGGAAGGTATGCCAAAAAAAATTATACACACACACACACACACACACACACACCCCAAAAGAATTTAAAGTTTGTTGTTAAAATCTGGGCTTGCTTCCCAGTTTTAAGGATGAAAACTATAGGAAAGCGAGAGTCAAACAGGAAAGACACACCAGAAACATGATGCAGAAAGACCATAAAATTGTTGAAGTTCATCCACCAAAAGCGGCTTCCGGCTGGGCCCCTCTGAAAGTCTGCACGAACACACATAACCTCCACATGCCAGAAGCAATTCTTCCCAGCGGTGACACGGTACAGGCAGAATCACACAGATGTATGTCTGTCCACGCTCCAGGACTTCACAGACTCACATGTAATGTGATGTAAACAATGAGCAAGGAAACGAAATGTAAATACACAAGAGCCTGACAGAGATGAGCCAAGTTAGACATGGTGAAGAGTCTTCATTGTGAGGCTAAAAGTGGAGATGGAAGTGGAGGCTCCCACAGGGAATGGGAAAATTGAGAAGGGGACAAGAGTGGCCGTCCCAGTAGAGAAGGCCCAGGACCATTTTAGTTGGTGGAGAAACAGCCCATTTTTCCAGGAAAGCTTCAGAGTGGAGTTAGAGTTTCAAAAGTTAAATGCTACTCATTCTAACAAACAAAAGCAGGCCCCTCAGGTATGCATCAAATACCTTTATACCTCCAAATATCTCCAAATGCTAATACTGGATCAGAGTACAACTCAGGAGTTATTAACAGAAATCAGCAGCACAACCAGCTACCCAGCAGGCTTGAACAGCGCTCTTGCCCAGATTTCCAACCAGGGACACTATGTCAAAAAGGAGCAGTTTCTCCTGTGCAATGTCATTATTTTTATTTACACATAAAATCACTTTTTTTTGGTGAGGAGAGACAGTCTTATTCTGTTGCCCAAGCTGGAGTGCAGTAGCATGCTCTGGGCTCACTGCAACCTCCACTTCCCAGGTTCAAACTCATGCCTCAGCCTCCCATGTAGCTGGCACTACAGGCACCACCACACCTGGCTAATTTTCGTATTTTTAGTAGAGATGGGGTTTTGCCATGTTGGCCAGGCTGGTCTCAAACTCCTGAGCTCAGGCAATCCACCCACCTCAGACTCCCAAAGTGCTAGGATTACAAGCATGAGCCACTGCGCTGGGCCTAACATCATATTTTTTAAAACTTGAAATACTTGTATCTAAAAAAATCACACTTGAAATTACAAAAAGGAAGTTATCCTTTTGTATTAAGAAAAAGTTATTTTTCATTTAGAAATAAAATGATCATATGGGACAAGAAGAAAGGAAATGCACAATGACTTCCACAGGCTTATTTTTAGGCGAATTTGCATTGCTTAAATACAAGCACAACTAGAAATCAATGGTTTCACACTGTATATATGACTGGGTGCGGTGGCTCACGCCTGTAATCCCAACATTTTGGGAGGCCAAGGTGGGCGGATCACCTGAGGTCAGGAGTTTGAGACCAACCCGGCCAATATGGTGAAACCCCGTCTCTACTAAAAGTACAAAAATTAGCTGGGCGTGGTGCCGGGTGCCTGTAGTCCCAGCTACTCAGGAGGCTGAGGCAGGAGAACCTTGAACCCAGGAGGTGGAGGTTGCAGTGAGCCGAGATCACACCACTGCACTTCAGCCTGGGCGACAAGAGCAAGACTCTGTTTCAACAACAACAAAAAATACTGTATATATAGGAACAAACTTAATTTTGCCAATATCCTCCTCTGGGGAAGAGGGGAGGGGAGAACAGAGAAGGAGAAAGGAAGGGAAAAGGGTGGAAAGAAGGAGGGGGGAGAAAACTACATGGGGTGAGGAGGGAAGGGAAAGCGAGGGAGATGAGATGTTTATCCTCAATACAGCAGTAACTAGAGCAGGGAATAAATACGTGGCCTGAAAGAAGGATGCCTTGTTCTTTTCAATATGCAGCCACACAAGTTATTAGTCAAACAAGCCATGGAGCATAATTATGTAACCCAGCTTTAAAGTTCCAACCTTGTCAACCCTCCACCTGGAATTACTCAAAAGCATTTTATCCTCATTGAGAAACCAAGTCTCTGCCACAGCCATAAAATCCCAGAGCAAGACACCTCCCGTGGTGCCGGGCGGCTCTCACACTTCACATGCCTCTGGGCCAAACCAAAAAGTTCTGGGAAAGTCAAATTCCAGCTCAAACTATATTCACTATTCACCATTAAGGCACAGGCAAGCTGGATACATAAACCCAGATACACCAGGGTTTCAATTTTTAGCCACGTTTATGAGACTGTGTGCTTTTCTTTGAGTGATATCATTTCTCATGTTCTAGAGCTGTAAAAGCTAGGCTCTAAGTTTCACGTTTAGTTCTTAAATATAAGATACTGTATTATTTTATTCTAATGCTCACCAATAACATGCAAATTCCTACACTGGCATAGGAAATCTGGTAGGTAATCAACAAATCAGCAAAGGGTAAAAGGAAGCCGAACAGGAATTTACAGGTAAATGTGTAGATTGTCAATAAAACTCTAAAATCAACTTAAATCATTCAAAATTATCAAGAGAAAACTATCAGTTTTAGAAGCTGTAAGACATCTAGCCTTTCCATATGATGCATATGCTGGTCTATCCTCTGTCCTAAGCTTCCCTGTGGTCTTCCATGGGATAGTCATATGGGATTCCATATAAACATTTGGCTACATTTATCCATCCTTTCATGCTACATAGTTTCTTCTTTCTTCTATTTTTTTAATCCAAGGCTGTTATTGAGATTCACTATCTTACATCCACATGCACATTATTTTTTAATTCAGTTATAATATACATGGGATAAAGTACACAAGTCTTAACAGTTCCATAACCTTTCTTTTGAGACAGAGTCTCACTCTTGTCGCCCAGACTGGAGTACAGTGACGCGATCTCAGCTCACTTAAACCTCCGCCTCCTGGGTTCAAGGTGATTCTCTTGCCTCAGCCTCCCGAGTAGCTGGAACAGCAGGCATGCACCACCACGCTCAGCTAATTTTTGTATTTTTAGTAGAGATGGGGTTTCACCATGTTGGCCAGGATGGTCTTAATCTCTTGACCTCGTGATCCGCCCGCCTCAGCCTTCCACAGTGCTGGGATTACAGACATGAGCCACCGCACCCAGCCAACTTTTTACAAATGTGTATATACTCATGTAACTATCACCCAGATAAAGCTATATTGCAGGAAAGATACACATAATTGTGTATGTTCATATTTACATGGACACACATACCCACACATGCATACACATACCCACAAATGCACACACATACCCACAGACACACAACATGTACTCTCCATGCCAGGGACTGCATTAAAGCTGTGGTGTACAAACACACAGGGAAGAGTCTACCACAGTATGATCAACTGCTAAAACATTGCTTTTTAGTTGATTGTGGAAAAAAATAAAGTATTTAAAGTATCATTTAAAATTTGTTGCAGAGATCTTGTTACTGCATTTCTAAGTCTTGAATCACTACCCTGTTTATTAAATCATGCTGCCTTGCCACTAAATCTGAACCAGTTATTTTCTTGAAAAAAAAATTACAAGTCATACACTAGGAGAAAATATCTGCAAATCACATATCCAATAAAGAACTTATTTCCAAAACATATGTAAAGAATAGTTGTTAAACCTCAACAATAAGAAAACCAACAACCCAGCTTTTTAATTGGCAAAAGATCTGAACAGACACTTCACCAAAGAAGGCATACTGTTAGCAAATAAGCACATTAAAGGGTGCTCAACATCATTAGCCATTAAGGAAATGCAAATTAAAGGAGAGGCCAGGCATGGTGGTTCATGCCTGTAATCCCAGCAGTTTGGGAGGCTGAGGCGGGTGGATCACATGAGGTCAGGAGTTCAAGGCCAGCCTGGCCAACATAGTGAAAGCCCGTCTTTACTAAAAACACAAAATTAGCTGGGCATGGTGGGTTCCTGTAATCCCAGCTACTTGAGAGGCTGAGGCAGGAGAATCGCATGAACTCAGGAGGAGGAGGTTGTTGCAATGGGCCGAGATCACGCCACTGCATTCCAGCCTAGGCAACAACAGCCAGACCCAGTCACACAAAAAAAAAAAAAAAGAAAGAAAGAAAGAAAGAAAGAAACCACAAGGATATATTACTATACACTTACTAGAATAAAACAAAAATAATAAAATAAAATAAACTGGTAACTCCTGAGGCTGGTGAGGATATGGAGCAACAGATGGGAATACAAAATAATACATTCACTTTGGAAAACTGTTTAGCAGTGTCTTATAAAGTTAAAACATACACACCTACCATACAACCTAACAATTCTACTCCTAGGTATTTACCCAAGTGGATTAAAAACAGATTATACTTGTGTGAAAACTTGCACACAATTGTTTATAGCAGCTTTATTCATAGTTGCCAAGAATTGGAAGTAACCGAAATGACCTTCAGCAATCAAACGGTTAACAAAGAGTTCCATACCTACATGGAACACTATTCAGCAATAAAAGAGAACAATCTACTGATTCACCCAATAACCCAGATAAATCTTCATTCCCTTTTCCTAAGTGCAGGGGGGCGGGGGGAAACCAGACCAAAAAGTCTACATACTTTATAACTCCATTTAAGAGACATTCCAGAAAAGACAAAATTCTAGGGACAAAAGTCAGTGCTGGTGGGGGGTGAGGGAACCAGACAAGGGAATTTTTTGAAGGATGGGACTATTCAGTACAGCACTGTGGCGGTGGCTATACGACTCCATGCATTTGTGAAAAACCCATAAAACTGTACGCCACAAAAAGTGAACTAAACTGTCATGCAAATTTTTTTAAAAATCAGTCATACACTCTCTGGGATGTCAGGGACCCTCAGGATGGAATGCAGACTGTCAGCAAGGCAAGTAACTTCACTGGATATGATCCAGCTTCACTAGAGTGGGTGGGGGAAAAGGAGCTGATCTAAATAACTCTGGAACCCACTATTCAGACTGGACACTGTAAGCTAAAAATGAAAAAACAAAAACTACACAAACACTGCCCTGTAGATGGTAAATTGATTGCATCAGAGGTACAAGCTGGAAATTCCAAAACTGCTTTACATATATAGTAGGGATGAACACATTTATAATAAATCGTAGACAACATGACTCAAGATTTTCACTGTCAGAAGAAGAAGTTATAAATACAAAAAGGGGGAAGGCTAAACTAACTCTGGTCCTGGATTCAAGTTGGAGACATAAGTAGAAGCTCATGTTGGTTTTAATATATATATAGCTAAACAGATACAAAAAATACAGATACATGTGTGGATGTAGAGATAGCAGTATGAACTCATGTTTTATATATTATTATATATATACAGATAGATACAGAAATATAAAGTCTAGTCAGAGATATCATTATGAATATGTTGATTTTGACTGAGAGAGAGACACACAGATATAAATGTGTGTACACATAGATTAGTATGCATATAAATACTTCTTAGCTCAGCTCTATTCATTGAGAGGGCCTAGAAGAAGCAGTAACACTCCAATAGCAAGGGGCACACCTAGCACCCAGAACTTCATTTCTAAACATCATTCTCCAATGAAAGGAACCAGGGCTTCTTGGAGAAATAGCTGACTCTGGAACTGGAACAGAGAAAACTGAAGATGAACCAGGTACCTGTAGTACCGGGACACTAAAAGAACACAAGAGCTAGCCCAAAAGGGCTTTTGTGGGATTTTGTTTTGTTTTGGTTTGATTTTTGAGACAGAGTTTTGCTCTTGCTGCCCATGCTGGAGTGCAATGGCACGATCTCAGCTCACTGCAACCTCCTCCTCCTGGGCTCAAGTGATTCTCCTGCCTCAGCCTCCGAAGTAGCTGGGGTTACAGGCATGTGCCACCAAGCCCAGCTAATTTTGTATTTTTAGTAGAGACAGGGTTTCATCGTGTTGGTCAGGCTGGTCTTGAACTCCCGACCTTATGCGATCCACCCGCCTCGGCCTCCCAAAGTGCTGGGATTACAGGCATGAGACACCAAGCCTAGCCCCGCAAAAGGGCTTTCAATCACCAAAGCTGGAGCAACTGGAGCAACATAACAATGATAGTATTGAGTTCTAAGTCACAGAATAAAATAATGACTCCATACTTATATAAGTAAATAGCTGAATAAAAAAGTAATTGAAGGAGAAGAAACAATCTTTGTGGCAAAATAATTCCAATTGTTAAATTTTTTTTGTTTGTTTCTTTGTTCGTTTGTTTGTTTTGAGACAGAGTTTCGCTCTTGTTGCCCAGACTGGAGTGCAATGGCGCGATCTTGGCTCACCGCAACCTCTGCCTCCCGGGTTCAGGCAATTCTCCTGCCTCAGCCTCCTGAATAGCTGGAATTACAGGCATGTGCCACCACGCTGGCTAATTTTGTATTTTTAGTAGAGACGGGGTTTCTCCACGTTGGTCAGGCTGGTCTCGAACTCCTAACCTCAGGTGATTTGCCCACCTTGGCCTCCCAAAGTGCTGGGATTATAGGCATAAGCACCACACCCAGCCTATTAAATGTATTAATAGAAGGAATGGAGGAAAGAGAAAGCCATCATTAAAAGAACACAGCCATACTTGCCGCAGCCTACAGAATAATAAAGGTAGTAGGCAGCGGGTGAAACTTTAAGGAGAAACAAGATATTTACAATGCAGTATATCTGCTTATCTCCCAAAATCTGCTAGACACTATGTTAGTTTTCAGATATGACCACAAATTATTTCATACTGCTCCCTCCAGAATTTGGAGTTAAATCCTCTCCACTTGAGTGTGAGCTGGACTTGGCAACTTGCTTCTAATGAATAGAGAAAGCAAAAAATAGTGACTTGACTATGGCTGACACCAAGCAGGCTGACACCTCACTAACCAACTGATCAAGGTTAATGTCACCAGTAGTAAGTCGTGTTAATATCATGTGTACCTACCATGTGCAAGGAGAGGGGCTTATCAAACCTTTATGATATTCTGTCCAAAATCCATAATCTTAATTTAATCTAATAAAACATCAAACACAAATAGAGGCTGGGTGTGGTGGCTCCTGTCTGTAATCCCAACACTTTGGGAGGCCGAGGTGGGTGGATCACCTGAGGTTAGGAGTTCAAGACCAGCCTGGCCAACATGGTGAAATCTCCTCTCTGCTACAAATAAAAAATCTGCTGTGTGTGGTGGCACCTGTAATCCTAGCAACTTGGGAGGTTGAGGCAGGAGAATCGCTTGAACCTGGAAGGCGAGGGTACCAGTGAGCTGAGATCATGCCACTGCACTCCAGCCTGGGTGACAGAGTGAGACTCTGTCTCAAAAACATACACACACACACACACACACAAAGGGACATTCCACTAAATTCCCGATCATTACTTACCAAAAGTGTCAAGGTTGTGAAAGACAAAGAAGAAACAAGAAATGGTCATGGGAGGATACTAAGGAAATACAACTAACTGCAATGTAGAATCACAGACTGAATCTTAGAACAGAAAACCTACATTAGTGGAAAACCTGGGGAAAGTCCAAATAGTGTATGGCTTCATTAATATTATTGTATCAATGTTAATTTCCTAGTGTTGATGCCTGAAACATCTTCTCCCTTTCCATGTTGCATAGTTAATTCCTAATAATCTTTCAAATTACAGGGCAGATGCCTTCTCCTCTGGGAAGTCGTCCATGATCACCCTCTCCTCTCCAGTTGATGTTGGATACCATTCCTCTGTGCTTCTATCATAGCACTTATCACTCAGTATCGTATTGTATATTTCTGACTCTCACCCTACAGAGGCTTCTTGAACAAAATGTATCTCATCCTAACATAATTATCAATTGAGAGCCCTGAGAAAGACAGGAGAGTGGGTAATGATCATCATGAGCTTTGGAGACTCACAGATGTGAGTTCAAACCCCAGCTCCAAGGCTTAGTGATCGCAGGTAAGTTACTTAAATCTTTCAGAGCTTCAGTTTTGCTCACTGGCAAAACAGACTTAAGGTAAATAGTTGTTTGAGGATTTAATGAAATACTGTTACATAAAGTAATTAGCTCAGTGCTTACATATAGTACGTTTCATTTTTATTAACGTCAAGGACTCTTTTATTTTAGTGCTTTGTATAGCAACTGGCAAGTGACGGGGACTCAAGGAATGTTTGCCAAATTAATTAATTATTAAGATGAACACTGACAAACATTTATCCAATATTTACTTCCCTTTACCCTCAAGAGTTTTACAGGCTAGAAATGCTTCTCTGGATGCATGTTAAAATCACCTGGGAACTAACCGTCTACTAATGCCCAACCCCATTCTCTGAAATTCTGATTTAATTGGCCTGAGATGGAACAACTTGACACTCACATATCTAATTACAAGAATAGGAAATACACATTAAAATACATGTAATCAGAAATACCAACATCCCATTAGCAATGATTACACCTTACACCCAGATCTTGGTTTCTAACAGCATTCTAACACCAAGGAACCAGGGCTCCTTGGAGAAATGCCTTATTTTGGCGCTGGGGCAGGAAAAACCACAATGATAGGGGTATGTCAAAGAAATTCAAGAGCCACCTGAAAGAGCTCCGATGGTCAAAACAGGAACAACTGGAGCAGAAATAGTATTAGATTATAACCTAAAGTATAAAATAAATAGCCATGAATCCATCTTGATATAAAAGATTGAGCAGATAAATAAATGGAGAACAGACACTCTCCATGTAGGATTATAGATAACATATGTGGACTATGCGGAGTGACTTTCTTCCAAAGAGTACATTATGGGGCCGGGTGCGGTGGCTCACACCTGTAATCCCAGCATTTTGGGAGTCAGAGGCGGGTGGATCACTTGAGGCCAGGGGTTCCAGCCCAGCCTGGCGAACAAGGTGAAACCCCATCTCTACTAAAAATACAAAAGTTAGCCAGGCATGGTGGCATGCACCTGTAATCCCAGCTACTCAGGAGGCTGAGGCAGAAGGATCGCTTGAACCTGGGAAGCAGAGGTTGCAATGAGCAAGATCACGTCACTGCACTCCAGCCTGGGCAACAAAGGGAGACTCTGTCTCCAAAAAAAGAGAAAAAAAAAAAAAGTACATTATGGAAAGAAAAAGAGTAACTTTACAGTAGAAAACATGCGACAAATACTACCTTAAATCAAATGATCAAGATTAACATCAACAGTGACAAACCATATTAATAGTATGCACCTCTGATATCACATGAAAACAATGGCACTTTACCACTGTGGTCTTCTCAAAAACATATTAGCCCAGTTTAATCAGAAAATTGAGGTGGCCAACTGCAGTGGCTCATGCCTGTAATCCCAAAACTTTGGGAGGCTGAGGCAGGCAAATCGCTTAAGTTAGGGAGTTCAAAACCAGCCTGGGCAACATGGTGAAACCCAGTACTAATTTAAAAAATAATAATAATAAAAATTAGCTGGGTGTGGTGGCATGCACCTATAGTCCCAGCTACTCGGGAGGCTGAGTTAGGAGGGTTGCTTGAACCTGGGAAGCAGAGGATGCAGTGAGCCAAGACTGTGCCACTGCACTCCAGTCTGGATGACAAAGCAAGACTCTATCACAAAAAAAAAAAAAAAAGAAAGAAAGAAAAAAGAAAAAGAAAAGAAAACTGAGGAACATTCTACTAGCAAACCATCTAATACTCCTCAAAAACTGTCAAAGTCATCAAAAATAAGGAAAAGTCTGAGAAACTGTAACAGCTAAGAGGAAGCAAAGGAGATATGATGACTATATGTAATATGATATGCTGGATGGGCTCCTGGAACAGAAAAAGGACATTCGATGAGAATCGAATATGGGCTTTAGTTAATAATAAGGTATCAATATTGGTTAATTTATTATAATGAATATACTATAATAAGATGTTAATAATAGGGGAAGCTGGATATGGATTATACAGAAACTCTTTATACTATTTTTTGCAAGAACTCTGTAAATCTAAAATAGTTCTACAATAAAAAGTTTATTAAAAGAATAAGTTGGTCAAGAGATAAATGGATGGTATCATTATACTGTCATTGGTCAGAGTGCAAGAAAACGGCAGAAGAGTAAGACTCGGATACAGGAAACAAGCAGGTGCAAGCAAAAAAAATCTCTAAATTCCCAGGACCCAAAAGAAGAACAAAAAGGGCCGGGCCTGGTGGCTCAGGCCTGTAATCCCAGCATTTTGGGAGGCCGAGGCAGGTGGATCACTTGAGATCAGGAGTTCATGACCAGCCCGGCCAACACGGTGAAACCCAATCTCTACTAAAAATACAAAAATTAGCCAGGCATGGTGGTGGGCGCCTATAGTCCCAGCTACTTGGGAGGCTGAGGCAGAAGAATCGCTTGAACCCGGGAGGCAGAGGTTGCAGTGAGCCAAGATCGCACCATTGCACTCCAGACTGGATGACAGAGTGAGACTCTGTCTCAAAAAAAAAAAAAAAAAGACAGAAGAACAACAAGGAGTTCCATTAGAACCAATTAGACAGCATCATAGAGCATACAGAAAAAAAGTAAAAGGTAGTTTTAATAAACTATTTGTAAAGTAGAAACACTCTGGAAGAACATGGTTAATTCTGAATAGATTTTTCTGGCCATAAGAAGCTCAACTCTTTTTTTGTTGTTGTTTTGCTTTTTGAGTCAGGGTTTCTCTCTCTGTCATCCAGACTGGAGTACAGTGGCGTGATCACATCTCAATATAGTCTCAAACTCCTGGGCTCAAGGGATCCTCCCACTTCAGACTCCCAAGTACCTAGGACACAGGCGTGCACCAGTATGCCTGAAAATGTGTTTTATTTTTAGGAGAGACCAAGCTCTTGCTATGTTGCCCAGGTTGGTCTCAAACTCCTGACCTCCAGCGATCCTCCCACCTTGGTCTCCCAAAGCATTGAGATTACAGACATGAGCCACCACACCTGGCCTGATGCTCAACTTGTTATCAAACACTTCTTTCTCTCTAATACTTTCATTCATTAACATTCACCAGTTTTTGTCTCCTTATAGAAAAGATCTTTACGGTTTAAATATGTGCATTAAGGGAGCACAGGCACAAAAATCTCACGTACGAAACCAAAAGCCATTTCCTATTTCCAAAGATAAACCCTCAAACTTATACCAAGAAGCCAATATTTTAATTATATTGTTTTAGTTTCTGAAGACACAATATGATAATAAAATATATTTATTCAATCTTCTATAACCTTGCTTTCTAAAACGGATTCCTCACGGACTTCACAAGTAATCAGCATGTCCTTATTAGTTTTCTTTGGAAAACTTTTGTACAGCAACACGATAATATTTGTGACAAGTGAGAGGACGCTGGAATCTTTAAACTGCTGTCATAGTATGGTACTTTGATTTCAGCAAGTGCCACAAAAGGAATAACACAAAAGCTTCGAAAATATACAGGCCCAGAAAGACATACACGCTTCTTGTTTTAATGAATTACGTTCTGCAATGAACAGTGATCCAGACAAATCTCTTGTAACACAAAACACACCCAAACAATGACTCCCTAAGTGAAGGAAATGGCTCCAGATTGCAATTCCACAGCCAAAAATCATGTCCCAGGGCTTCCTGCAGCCACAGCATGTTCCCATCCATCACACACACAAACTAGGAAAAACAACATTCCAGATCATTTCCTCAATATGCGTGTCGACCACAGAAATTAACCCAGTGTCCATAATTCAATCATAGACCTTAAGCTGTGCATCCCTGCCTTCTCTTTCACCAATGTCATGAAAACTCAAACAAATATTCTATCCTCTCCTGGAACATTCCAAAATGACACTTTACAACAAACTGCCACAACCTTAAGTACTTTATTGACCAATATCACAGCAGATCCTTGATGTTATGATTCTATTACTGTAGTTTTTAAAACTCTGTACTTCTGGGAGGCTGAGGCAGCAGAATCACTTGAACCCAGGGGGCGGAGCTTGCAGTGAGCCAAGAACGCGCTGCTGCACTCCAGCCTGGCGACAGAGTAAGACTCCGCCTCAAAGAAAAAAACAAAAAACAAAAAAACAAAAAAAAACACTCTGTACTTCTACAGAATAGAAATCCCTTTCATATCTGCAAATACTCATGGCATGCCTCTACCAAATAATTTCCCAATTCTCTTTCTTCTTTCTCACACACTAATTTCCTTCTTCCCCCTCACCTAACTTCTATATCTGAGATTGTCGCTGAGTATTACTTGGTGCCAAGAGACAGTAATTGCTTTAAAAAGCAGCTTTCATCAAAGAGGCTTCACTGGATGCCATCATCCTAGTGAATTCCCCACCAACCAGAGCATGGCTGTCACCTGTAAGGTGAGAAGGATTAGAGGACAGATGACATCAGTGCACAGAGTACGAGTGCCTCTCAGGGGAGATGCACATAACCAGGCTCACAGAGCCCAACAGTGGTTTCTGTTTTGTTTTGTTTGTGAGATGCAGTTTCGCTCTGTCACCCAAGGCTGTAGTGCAGTGGTACCATCTCAGCTCACTGCCACTTCCACCTCTGAGGTTCAGAGGAGTCTCCAGCCTCAGCCTCCCAAGCAGCTGGGACTACAGGTGCCTGCCACCATGCCTGGCTAGATTTTGAATTTTTAGTAGAGACGAGGATTCACCATATTGGCCAGGCTGGTCTCAAACTCCTGATCTCAGGTGATCTGCCCGCCTCGGTCTCCCGAAGTGCTGGGATTACAGGCAAGAATCACCACACCTGACCCCAACAGTGTTTTACTGCTGACTATAAAAAGTGTAACCCTCCAGCAGGCGAGGTTATTTGCACCAGTGTGAGTTGCACAGCAGATAAACACGGATGACAAATCATAATCAAGAGGGTGTTTGCTAGGCCGGGCTCAATGGCTCACTCCTGTAATCCCAGTACTTTGGGAGGCTGAGGCAGGCAGATCACTTGAGGTCAGGAGTTTGAGACCAGCCTGGCCAACATGGCAAAACTCCGTCTCTACTAAAAATACAAAAATTAGCTGGGCGTGGTGGCACATGCCTGTAATCCCAGCTACTCGGGAGGCTGAGGCAGGAGAAACCCGGGAGAGGGAGGTTGAGTGAGCTGAGATTGTACCACTGCACTCCAGCCTGGGCGACAGGGCAAGATTGTCAAAAAAAAAAAAAAAAAAAAAAAGAAGTTGCAAGAATAGGCTGGGAGCAGTGGTTCATGCCTATAATCCCAAGTCTTTGGGAGGCCAAAGCAGGAGGATCGCATGAGATCAAGAGTTCGAGAGCAGCCTATGCAACATGACGAGACAAAAAAGAAAAGAGGTGGCAAGAACAGCTTAAAGAGCTCCCACATACCCCCTTATCCAGAAACCCAATTCCTCCAAATGCCACCATCTTACCTATCTGTTCCTTTCCTCCTTTGCTCTCTCTGCAAATACATACTTTACTATAATGTCTTGATAAATACTTGTATTCTTATCCACACTTTCTAAATATTAATATTTCCTTAATGTTTCAGTACTTTGGATGCTCAAAGTCACAATAATCCATTTTTATCCTATTATATCATAAAAAGTACAAAATATTGGAATGAACCTACAATACTAGGATATACCCTGCACATTGCTTTTAGAAACAAGTTTGATTTATTCATACACATTCATTCAACAAATACTCATTAATAACACAATTCTCCTAGATTCTAAATTAATAGCAGTCAGCAAAACAAACATGGTCCTAGCATTTATGGAACTTATGGAATATTTTCCTAAGATTTACTTCTACCATAAAACGTATGGCTAATCACATCACAGAGAAGAGAGATTTTCCTATGTTGCATATCAGGCTATCAATTTCTTTCTTTCTTTCTTTTTTTTTTTTTTTGAAATGGAGTTTTGCCCTCGTCTCCCAGGCTAGAGTGCACTGGTGCTGGCGCAGTCTTGGCTCACTATAACCTCCACCTGCTGGGTTCAAGTGATTCTCCTGCCTCAGTCTCCCAAGTTGCTGGGATTACAGGCATGCACCACCACGCCCAACTAATTTTTGTACTTTTAGTAGAGACAGGGTTTTACCACGTTGGTCAGGCTGGTCTCGAGCTCCTGACTTCAAATGATCAGCCCACCTTGGCCTCCCAAAGTGCTGGGATTACAGGCATGAGCCACTGTGACAGCCCAGGCTATCAATTTCTTAATCCTTTGGTTATTCAGAGTTTATTAAGCATAATCAGGAGACAATCAGGATATCAGAGTTCTGCCTATAACTAATAGATCAAGTAACTTGAATATAATTTCAAATTGTATGTTAATATGAAATATTATTTTGCCACCTAAAATACATCATTGATATTATGCTAACAGTACAAGTAAAAGTACAATCACAATAGATAACTCCTTGGTGGTTTTATTAGATTCTGCACTTTGGTTGTGCATCTTGATGAAGTATGTATAGCAGCACTAAATAGTTAACACATTCTTCTCCCACTGACCTTCTCTTCTCTTCCCACTTACCTCTTCATCCTTCCCACAGAGACTACAGGTAACAAGTACTAAAGGAGATCAACTTTCCATAATGGTAACTGCTAGGTGAGTTTTAGGAGCTACCTCTAAATAGAACAGGCTTGGGGAAACTGTTACCTCATTTTAAACGTTTGTTAAGGTCTTTAAAAGAGGGGAGATTTCAGAAATCATTTGTTAGAAAAGAGCCACAGCCGGCCAGGCGCAGTGGCTCACGCCTGTAATCCCAGCACTTTGGGAGGCCTAGACGGGCAGATTGCCTGAAGTCAGGAGTTCGAGACCATCCTGGCCAACATGGTGAAACCCCGTCTCTACTAAAAATAAAAAACTTAGCCTGGCATGGTGGCGGGCACCTGTAATCCCAGCTACTTAGGAGGGTGGGGCAAGAGAATTGCTTGAACCCAGGAGGCAGAGGTTGCAGCAAGCCGAGGTTGCGCCATTGCACTTCAGCCTGGGTGACAAGAGTGAAACTCCGTCTCAAAAAAAATAAGAGTCACAGCCAAACAAGAGGGCATTTTAGGCCAAAAACATCTTGCAAGTAGACTTACAGGAAACACGATGGCTTAGAAGAAAGAATGAAGGTTTTGGAACCAGGTGGATTTGGGTCTCCGTCCTGGCCTACTCATTATTAACAGCGCATTTTTACCCTTGGGCAAGTTACTCAGATTCTTTCCTTCTCTAAGGAAAATAAATGTGGAGAATAAAACCTACCTTGAAATGTTGAAAAGATTCAAAGTAACAAATGTATTGGGCCTGCTACTGCACCCAGAAGGTGTGATGCATGCAAATCACGGGCACCCACGGATGGGAGTAAGCAGGCTCTGCTCCCAGGGCACAAGCTCTGCACAAGGCTCTCCCTTTCCGTTATGCACTGTGCCTTCTGGACTTGGCCTCTGAGACCCACCCTCTCTGTTGTTCTTATTCTCCACTAGAGACTAAATGCTTCCATTTCCATGTTTGCTTTCCACCTACTCTCTTAGACTTGCCATGTCAAACCTTCCCCTACTTCCCAGCTTGTCCTCAATCGGAACCAAAAAACCAGCTTCTCGTTGCTCCAGGCCCACTAGGTACAGGTCAGGGCCACCTTCTTTCCACTCCCTTTGCTCTGTGTCAAACACTTTAATTATTTAACTCAGGATGCAGAAAAAGAAATGAAGAGAACCGAAGTTGATAAAATTCTGTTACATCTTGAGAACAACTATGGTGATTAAATAGACCAATGAATAAAACAATGCCCAAGAGAGGTGGGGGACGCTAAGGAATAGGTCCAGGCAGCAAGACTGACTAGAATGGGACATCTGGGTAAGGAATAAAATAGATGCCCACACTAATTCAAATAAGAGCCAAGTTGTACATTTAGAAAAAGACACCACTGTAAAAGCAGAAAGGCTCGCCCACAGACACTCACTCACTGAAGACCTAATCACGGACTGCGTGGAACAGTGTTTGAGGATCTCTGGCCAATGGGGCTGACCACGAAGCTTCTTAGGTCACTGCAAGGAAATCAGAGGCTAGGAAAGCACACAGCCTCCCAGGCTCTTGCTTGGCTGCAGGTGTGCCCCTCCCAGTAAGCAGACGGGAGCTCAGGCTCCTGATACCGTGTTTCTTTCTTTTCAAAAGGATTATCTCAGTCTATATCCAGACCATGACTAATTTTTTGAGATGGTGACATGATCCATAAATGAAAGAAGTCAGCAGAAGGATGTGGTTTGACACCTATAGCTTAGAATACTGTTCTTCACAAGACCTTCCCTCAAAAAGTTAGGCCAGCACCAGCTACAAAGTCAGTGTTTTGATTTTAAATATCTTGAGGCCAGGTGTGGTGGCTCACACCTGTAATCCCAGCACTTTGGGAGGCTGAGGCAGGTGGATCGCTTGAGGTCACGAGACCAGCCTGGCCAACATGGTGAAACCCTGTCTCTACTAAAAATACAAAAATTAGTCAGGCATGGTGGTGCACACCTGTAATCCCAGCTACTCAGGAGGCTGAGGCACAAGAATCACTTGAACCTGCGAGGCAGAAGCTGCAGTGAGATGAGATCGTGTCACTGCACTCCAGCCTGGGTGACAGAGCGAGACTCTGTCTCAAAAATAAATACAACAAAATAAATAAATATCTTGAAACCTCAAATATTAAAATCAGCAAAGGTCATCTTGCCAATACTGTCTAAATTCTAATGTCATAATCAATTACTGAAAAAACAAAAATAAATATTCAGATAAATTATTACCAGGAGGATCCATTTTATGTGATGAGAAAAAAATGAAATTTTTTACCTTCTGAGAATTTTAGTTTCAGCCTCACTTACTCTGAACCTAAAGCAATAATATTTGTACTCTCTTAACTTTCAGAGAGAGGGTGAGCTGGAAAAGTCCTGTTGCTAAGATTGTCAACAACTACTCACCTTTTATCCAACTCAAACTTTCATCATGGTGCTATTTCTCTTATCATGACATGTATTTCAGATACATTTTTGCCTATAACTACCACATTCTTTTTCTGGAAAAAAAAATTTTTGTAATTTAAAAGGAAAATTTTAAATGAAAGTATCTTGCTTGCCCTGAAGTCAACTACCCTATTTTCCTTTCTAACTAACCATTTACACCAAGTTTTTCTTAATTAAGGACTGCTATTATTTCAAATTAGAACCGTTTTAACAATTATGAAACAGAGGGTGAGAACAGGCTGGTAAAATGTATCCTCAGAATAAGGTTAGCCGCTGTTAATGCAACAGGCATGCCAAGACTTAGCTGCAAGTAAAGTTAGACAAACTTTCTAGAACCAGCCAAGTCACACAGTGACTACAGCACTAATGACCCATTGCTAATGAGCAAGCATGGCAACTCAGTGGGCAAAAATTAGGAAAACAGACTAAACAGAGCCAATTTCCATTATCTAATTTTATGTTAAGACTGCAATAAAGTCCAGGTATGAACAACCTGCAGAACCAGCTTTCTGTGAAGACACACTCCCTCCTGGCCTCCACGGAAGACATAGACCATCGAACCCTCTCACTCAGGAAGGTGACAAGCAGCAATGGCTCTCACTGTGCTCCACATCCATGGCAAGAGTTCCTGGAGGTCACATGATAAAAGGCCCCAGCCCACTTCCACATGTGCATTTGGCAGCCAGGTTTGAATCAAAGCACAGCCTCTGGTTTTGTGTTTAAACCGGGACCGTGCCCCCTTTCAAAGAGTGGATTACGGCTGGGCATGGTGGCTCACATCTGTAATCTCAGCACTTTGGGAGTCTGAGACGGGTGGATCACTTGAGGTCAGGAGTTCGAGGCCAGCCTGACCAATATGGTGAAACCCCGTCTCTACTAAAAATACAAAAATGGCATGCATCTGTAGTCCCAGCTACTCAGGAGGCTGAGACAGGAGAATTGCTTGAACCCAGGAGGCAAAGGTTGCAGTGAGCCGAGATTGCACCACTGCACTCCAGCCTGGGCAACAGAGTGAGACTCCATCTCAAAACAAAACAAAATAAAACAAAAAACAAAGAGTGGATTGAGGATTTCAAGATCTCCTTCTGTTCAGACATGCACTGAGTTTCTTTGTTGCACCATTGACCACACTATGAAAATATTATTCTGGAATATTTCAAACCAAATTCTCCCACAGTCCTAATGCTGCCTCCTGAGTCTCCTTCACGCCACCTTCCTCATCCTCGAGCCACCAGGCCTGCCACTCTGGGCCGAATCCTGACTTCTTCATCCCAGGACACCCCTGATCCCCATTTTCCCTTCTCTTGCTCTGTCCTCTTCCTCTCATGGCCACACTTGTCCTTTCAGCCTTGTTTACTCATTTGCTGTTTTCTTCTCTGTTTATGTTCTGCTCCAAACACTATCTTGTTAAAAAGGACAGTGGCAAAATATACAATCCAAATTTTAAAATGACCCTTGGCCAGGCATGGTGGCTCACGCCTGTAATTTCAACAGTTTGGGAGGCCAAGGCGGGAGGATTGCTGAAGACCAGCCTGGGCAACATAGTGAGATCTCATCTCTACAAAATAAAAATAATTTTTTAAAATTAAAAAAAATAGGGCAGGAACATTGGCTCACACCCATAGTCCCACCACTTTGGGAGTCCAAGTCGGGAGGATCACTTGAGGTTAGGCGTTTGAAACCCCAGCCTGGCCAATACAGTGAAACCCTGTCTCTACAAAAAATATAAGTATTAGGTGGCTGTGGTGGCGCACGCCTGTCATCCCAGCTACTTGGGAGGCTGAGGCAGGAGAATCACTTGAACCCGGGAGGTAGAGGTTACAGTGAGTAAAGATCACACCACTGCACTCCAGCCTGGGCGGCAGCAAGACTCTGTCTCCAAAAAATAAATAAATAAATAAAATAAAATGAAATAACCTTGCTGAGACCCACTGACATCAGTGCTTGCCATTGAGCTCTACAGGGCCCAACGGTTTGCATTGGCAGAGCCTATACCCTTTTGCATTCACTGGCAAGTTCCCCGTTTGTTCCTTGTTTCCCTCCCTGAAGTGAAGGGAGAGAAAGTAGTGGAAGCACCTGGGGGTCCTCACACAAGTCTTCTGTTCCCTCTCTCTCTGCCTTAGAAGGGAAAGTACTTCCTGTCCTCTTTAAACAGGGTGTTCCAAGACATCAATGGGCTTTTCTGAAGGTTTGTGAGAAGAAAGAAGAGGTGGTGTGGCAACAGGATTTCTCCTCCTCACTAGGTCAAGTTTAGGGCTTAAAGAACTTCAAGTGCGGCCAAGTACAGTGGCTCACACACATAATCCCAGCCCTTTGGGAGGCCAAGGCGGGCGGGTCACTTGAGGTCAGGAGTTTGAGACCAGCCTGGCCAACATGGTAAAACCCCATCTCTACTAAAAATATAAAAATTAGCTGGGTGTGGTGGCGTGTGCCTGTAATCTCAGCTACTTGGGAGGTTGAGGCAGGAGAAGTGCTTGAGCCGGGGAGGTGGAGGTTGCGGAGTGGAGGCTGCAGTGAACTAAGATCGCGCCACTGCACTACATACAGCCTGAGCGACAGTGAGACTCCATCTCAAAAAAGTAAAATTAAAAAAAAAAAAAGGAACTTCAGGTGCTGGACAATCAGGGGCTGCCGCCTTCTGGATGAGTCTGGGACAAGGAGATGCTGAGGGGAACAAACACTGCATAGAGGGGATTTAAAAAGCGCACGTGAAGATGTTTTCTGTCCTGACCCCAGACCAAACCTGAAACTTGGGAATTCTCCTCAACTCTTTCCCATTCGCTTCCTTACCCCAAATATACATCTTCACAAATCTGAATAAAAGGCATCTCCACAGATGTATCTGCAAACTTCTCCAATTCCTACCTGCATCTCTCATCTCACACCGAGCTTCCAACAAGAATAAACAACAGCAGCAAATCAAAACCCAAGAGGCAGCGGCAAGCCCGGGAGGGGCAGCTGCCACACAGACAGGTGGCCTCTCCTACAGGTAGTAACGTCTCTCTGTCCCCCCGAGAGAGGCACAGAGGGATCAGGAGAGAGTTCCCAGAGGAGCACAGAAGCTCCTGGAAGCCAAATCCCAGAATAGTATGTGAGCAGGCTCCTTGTGCTCCAATTCTCCCTGTCTGTTAAGATAGAGCAAAGGTAGGCCGGGCGCGGTGGCTCAAGCCTGTAATCCCAGCACTTTGGGAGGCCGAGACGGGCGGATCACGAGGTCAGGAGATCGAGACCATCCTGGCTAATACGGTGAAACCCCGTCTCTACTAAAAAAATACAAAAAACTAGCCGGGCGACGAGGCGGGCGCCTGTAGTCCCAGCTACTCGGGAGGCTGAGACAGGAGAATGGTGTGAACCCGGGAGGCGGAGCTTGCAGTGAGCTGAGAGCCGGCCACTGCACTCCAGCCTGGGCGGCAGAGCAAGACTCCGTCTCAAAAAAAAAAAAAAAAATAGAGCAAAGGGCCAGGCGCGGTAGCTCACGCCTGTAATCCCAGCATTTTGTGAGGCTGAGGTGGATGGATCACCTGAGGTCAGGAGTTCCAGATCAGTCTGGCCAACATGGTGAAACCCGACTCTACTAAAAAAGCAAAAATCAGCCAGGCGTGGTGGCACATGCCTGTAGTCCCAGCTACTCAGGAGGCTGAGATAGGAGAATCGCTTGAACCTGGGAGGCACAGGCTGCAGTGAGCCGAGATCACGCCACTGCACTCCATCTGAGTGCTAGAGTGAGACTCCATCTCAAAAACAAACAAACAAAAGACAGCAAAGAGTGCCCTTCCTCCCAGGCTAGCCATAAAATTACAAGGAAAACAATTACCTTAAAGAAAGAAAACAAAACAAACAGCAATGTTGGAAACAGGAAGAAAAGCCAGCAGTGAACCAGAAAGTTTGAGGAAATCTTAGAAAAGAGGGGGCAGATAAAATCATACCAACAGCAAAGACAAGACGGAAAACCACAGCCCTAACCTCAAGAGGTGAGAGACCTCCTTCTACGGGAGTGTTGGTGTCAAACTCTGAGTCAAAGGCAAGGGTGTGGGAGCAGGCAGTGGGGCAGTCACAGGGTGATGAACGGTAACTACAAACAGGAGGGCTGAGCCCTGCAATGCCCTTCCCTGATAGCTCCTCCCCGCCCCCCCCCACCACCTTAAAACAGAACCCCTAAAGCTGGGCGCCACAGCAGTGGGTTGTACCCACTGGCTATGGCTAAAACCAAAAAAAAAAAAAAGGGTACTATGCCCAAGAAAAACATGTAAGTGAGAAAGCTGGAGAAGAGTTAAGGGTAGTTCTGAACCTCCTCGCAAAGGGCGGCTCCCCACAGGGGTAAAAGCACTGTGGCACCACCCGCTGTCTTCAACCACCGCAGAGGCAAGAAGGGTCTGCCTGCTACTCACACAGCCCTATTTTGGAAAGTCTACAACTACAGAGAAAATCAAAGGGAACCCTCCCAGTTTATCTATGGAGTTCTTAATTCATTAAAACAGACCAACCACCTATAAAATCACAACTTATTTGAGGAAAACCCAGAATATGAAAGAAAATGGCCATAATGAACAAATAGAACAAAGGAAACCATTTATGGGACAAAAGACAACTTAGAAAGAAAGAAAAAGAAAAAAAAGAAAAAGGGCTTTCAATAAGAGAAAAAGAAAAAAAGAAATTTAAAATGATTGCTGAAAAGAAACACCAATGGATAGGAGAAATAAAAAAGGTACCATGCTAAATACCAAAGCTGTGATCTGAAAGATAACACTGAAAAAACAGAGACCAAAGCACAAAGTTAATAGAGAGGGATAATATATTCGGAGGTACAAGATGAGTTTCTTTTTTTTTTCTTTTTTCGAGATGGAGTCTTGCTCTGTCGCCCAGGCTGGAGTGTGGTGGTGCGATCTCAGCTCACTGCAATCTCTGCCTCCAGGATTCAAGCAATTCTGCCTCAGCCTCCAGAGTAGGTGGGATTACAGGCACCTGCCACCACACTCAGCTAATTTTTTTATTTTTAGTAGAGACAGAGTTTCACCATGTTGGCCAGGCTGGTCTGGAACTCCTGACCTCGTGATTTGCCTGCCTCTGCGTCCCAAAGTGCTGGGATTAGAGGCATGAGCCACTGCACCCGGCCACAAGATGAGTTTCAAAAGCAGCTAACTAAGACCACAATGGGAAGAGAAGAAAAACTATACATGAAGAAAGTCTCCCCAGCTGACCAAAGATGTTCAGACACGGTTCAGCTAAACGAATAAAAAACAGTCCAGTTGTATGAATGCAGCATCCTCAATGGTCGTCTCTACACTCAAAAGGGCTCTGCAGTATGGTCCTATTATGTGTCTTAAAATCAAAGATAGCTGTGTGGTCCCGTGCCAAGAGAACCAAATCATGAATGAGAACACCTGGCTTCTAGTCTTGGCTCCAGGAACAACCTGTGTGATTGGGCAGGACGAGTAACCTCTTGTACTTATCTTCTGTGAAAAACAGTGAAACTTTCCCCAGCTATGTTGATGATGACAGATATGTGAACAAACTAGCAAGCAGGAAGAGTCATACAAACTACTATTACATTTGTGAACATATATAGGGATACAAGATCATATTACAACCATCTGATTTTCTGCAATCCTTCAAAACTATGCCATGGCCCTCAGGTACCCAGTGGCATGTGCATACTATGGGGTAAGAAGCCTCTCGGATGAAGTTTCCTGTATCTAGACTTGATTGTCAGGAATAAGAAAAGACCAAGGGAGCTGTCAGAGATCTAGGGTCAAGTCCCTGCTTGTAACTGGAAGAAATTAATGGGCTTCAGATTCTTCTGAAAACTGAAAGATTGGAACCAGACCACCCTAGGTGCATGGCAGAATCACCTGGGGGACTCCTAAAACATAGCAGGGCCTGGATCCTTGCCTTAGAGTTTTTTTTTTTTTTTTTTTTGAGACAGAGTCTCACTCTGTCTCCCAGGCTGGAGTGCAGTGGCACAATCGCTGCTTAGTGCAGCCTCAAACTCCTGGGCTCAAGCAATCCTCCTGCCTCGGCCTCTTGAGTAGAGAGGACTACAGGTACGCACCACCATGCCTGGCTAAGTTTGTTTTGTTTCTGGTAGAGACAGGGACTCACTAGGTTGCCCAGGCTAGTCTCGAACTCCTGGACTCAAGTGATCTCGCCCACCTCAGCCTCCCAAAAGTGCTGGCATTACAGACATGAGCCACCACATCTGGCCCCTCTAGAGATTGATTAACTGACCTAGAAGGAGACCAAGGGCAACTTTGTTTTAAACTCCACAGACGATTCTCATGTGTAGCCAGTGCTGAGAGCCCCTGGATGAGATGATCTCTAAAAGCCCCTTGGCTCTGTGGAAGGCACAGAGGGCAGCAGGTGAGTGCAGAGTCAGCAGAACCTGATTTAAATCCACTTCTAGCTTCTTCCCATCTGTGTGACTCTGATTAAGTTTCTTATCCTTTTGGAATCTCATCTTCCTCACCTGCATCTCGGAGGTCATAATGCATTCCCCCCAGTGTCATAATAAAATTATGCAAATGAAGAACTTGAAAATAGCAACCGGCACTCAGCAGGGGCTCACAAAGAAGTAATTATCATGTTGATTACTACTACTATTCTAGAAAGTAACTGAGGGAGGCTGGAGGGTGGGAAGATTGAGGAGATGTCGCTCAAAGAACAGAAAAGTCCAATTAGACGGGAGGACGAGGTTCAAGAGCTCTACTGTACAACATGAAAACTACAGTTACTAACAATGTGTTGTATACATGAAAAATGCTAAGAGAGTAGATTTTAAGTGCTCTCACAGCAAAAAATAAGTATTTGAGGTAACGCATGTATTATTTAGCCACTCTACAATGTGTGTGTGTGTGTGTGTGTGTGTATACACAGTACATTGTACACCATAAAATGTTTACAATTTTCATCTCCTTAAATTTTCTGACAGAATGGATTGACCTATGGATCCTGCTTACTGTTATGTATTTGAGACGGGGTCTCGCTCTGTCACCCAGGCTGGACTGCAGCAGTGCAATCCCAGCTCACTGCAACCTCCGCCTCCAGGGTTCAAATGATTCTCCTGCCTCAGCCTCGCGAGTAAGCTGGGACTACAGGTCCCACCATGCCTGGCTAATTTTTGTATTTTTAGAAGAGATGGGGTTTCGCAATGTTGCCCAGGCTGGTCTCAAACTCCTGACCCCAGGTGATCTGCTTGCCTCAGCCTTACAGGCCAGAGCCACCGTGCCCAGCCCCTACTTGCAATTTAAACTAAGGGATGGACTTTGGAAGTTGCAGAAGCCAAACGCACCAAGTCCTGGAAGACAGGCTTCTAGTCTGGGCTCCAGGAAGAACCTGTGTTTTTCCTGGGGCGGGTCTGCAGTAGTATAACTGAATGAGGACAGTGATACCTGAGGCAACCGCCTGAAAGGGACTGGGTGCAACAGTCCACTACCCCTAAAATAGGACCAGAGCACACCAGCCAAGAGGCCACAGGAAAAGGCTTTCCTCTCCCATGAAGAACAAACAGTCAAAGATCTAAAAAAAAAAAAAAAAAAAAGTCTGGTTGGAGGCTGAGAAGTAGAGTAAAACTGACACTGGCTTTGGGCCAGCCTGCCCGAGTGAGAGAACAGATTCCAATACAAAAGGCCGGGCGCGGTGGCTCAAGCCTGTAATCCCAGCACTTTGGGAGGCCGAGATGGGCGGATCACGAGGTCAGGAGATCGAGACCATCCTGGCTAACACGGTGAAACCCCGTCTCTACTAAAAATACAAAAACTAGCCAGGCGAGATGGCGGGCGCCTGTAGTCCCAGCTACTCGGGAGGCTGAGGCAGGAGAATGGCGTAAACCCGGGAGGCGGAGCTTGCAGTGAGCTGAGATCCGGCCACTGCACTCCAGTCCGGGCAACAGAGCGAGACTCCGCCTCAAAAAAAAAAAAAAAAAAAAACTGTTTCAACTAAGGCTATTTGCTAATTTATCTGAAAGCAAGTAGGTGCCAGCAGACCACTTATTTTTCTCTCATGCTAAAAATAAAAATTTCCAAACTGACTTAATGGAGTCTACATCGCACTGGCACAATGAAGACCTCAAATGAAGAGGGAAAACCTACGGAGAAGCTCGTAAAACAAATCTTATTTTTCGTGTTTTAACTAAAGTGTTTTAAGAACTTAGGGCTAAAGATTGTTTACCAAGTATTCACGGGTAATAAAGTTCATGAATTTTAGGCATCTGTCTATAAACAGGTGTGATCAAATCAAAACTGACATGAACATGATAACTATCTTTTATAAGGCTTTCTTCTTTTTTTAATTCCTTTTTCTTTCGCTGATTACACTCAGAAATTCAGAACAATACAGAATTCCTCCTTGTTTTACTCGTTCTCAATATTGCTTTTTCCACCACACCCTTTGTCTTTGGAGTGAGTATGGAGCCAGCCAAAAATAATCTGGCAAAATTCAAACCCATGGAAATGACTGTCACACTTAGAAAAACACAGTTTGAACCCCCATTTAATCTCATTTCTCCAAGGACTAAAATAAGCAGAGGAGGCTTCAATTCACCACAAATATGAACAAGTTTTATAAAGTTTTCCCCCAACCCCTGGGGGAAAAAAAAAACCAAAGATTTTTCAATCATTTTCTGTAATTCAAGTGGTCAGAAACTGTATAAAAGCCCCACTTGAGGGCCGGGCGCGGTGGCTCAAGCCTGTAATCCCAGCACTTTGGGAGGCCGAGACGGGCGGATCACGAGGTCAGGAGATCGAGACCATCCTGGCTAACACGGTGAAACCCCGTCTCTACTAAAAATACAAAAACTAGCCGGGCGAGGTGGCGGGCGCCTGTAGTCCCAGCTACTCGGGAGGCTGAGGCAGGAGAATGGCGGGAACCCGGGAGGCGGAGCTTGCAGTGAGCTGAGATCTGGCCACTGCACTCCAGTCCGGGCGACAGAGCGAGACTCCGCCTCAAAAAAAAAAAAAAAAAAAAAAAAAGCCCCACTTGAATGGTAATGGAGCTTAATGAGTTTAGAGACTTGTTTTTCACTTTTAATTTAGGATTCAAATTCTGGCTTTGTCCAAGAAGCCAATGAGTTTGGCAAGCATATCCAAGAGCCCCACTGGCACTTAGAACAATGGGCAGTGTGGACACTGAAATCTACATCCAAAAAAATAGGGAACTTGCCTGAGCTGAAAACCCTGAATGGTGGCTGCCCTCGCTCCATCAGGCATTACAAGCACCCAGCTCCCTCATTATAAGAAATTCTGCTATGACAAACAATGACACTCATTCTTTGACTTTTGCCATCATTTTCATGATATGAAAACCTGTTATTTTACTTCCAATAGCTCTATTTTTCCTACCAAAACAAAGAACTGTGCTCTTGGCCGGGCGGGGTGGCTCACACCTGTAATCCCAACACTTTGGGAGGCCAAGACAGGTGGATCACCTGAGGCCAGGAGTTTGAGACCAGCCTGGTCAACATGGTAAAACCCCATTTCTACTAAAAATACAAACATTAGCCGGGTGTGGTGGCGCACACCTGTAGTCCCAGTTACGCGGGAGGCTGAGGCATGAGAATCGCACAAACCTGGGAGGCAGAGGTTGCAGTGAGCCGAGACCGTGCCACTGCACTCCAGCCTAGAAGACAGAGTGAGACTCCATCTCAAAAAAAAAAAAAAAAAAAAAAAGAATTGTGCTCTTGCTTCAGATAAAACAAAGCACCACCATCACCAAAACCAGGATTCCACTCTTGCCTACTCAGCTTGTGTTAGGCCATTAGACCTCATTAAATGTCTTCTTCCCTGACATTGGGCAAGTTTCTTCCAATGAGGCCATCTGGTCACTAAGTGGTGCTTTCAATGATAATGGCTCCCCTAACAGCTCCACTACAGCCCTGAGCCACACGGAAGAATTCCCATAGGTAATGAGATTATTCTAATCCCTGATTGATGAAGTATTTATCTGAATAGGGAAACAGATATGAAGACTAATCAGAGAGGGGGGAAAGATGAGAAAGTAATTGCCAAAGAAGAGAAGATTATGCATCTTCTTTGACACAAGGATACCTCAAGGTCCTGATTAACATGGAAATTTAATATAATTTCTCAGAAAATGCCTCTAAAACTTCGTAATGTAACAGTCTAGGCAAGAAATTCAAAGTTAATTGGTTTCAGTCAAGGGTCGCTTTGTAATAACAAATTACAGTACAAATTATTGCCAAATTGAAGTTTGGAAAAAATGGTTACATTGAACAGGAACTATAGTTGAGTTTCAACTGCATAAAGCATTTTCCACGCCTAGGCGCTTTCTAGCTACTTGTCAAGTCTTCTGAATGTAACACATTTTTCCAACTCTTTTTGCTTCTGAGCATAAAGCTTAGAGGAAGTATGCAGTTTGCCATAGGCACATCCTGCTTTATTCTGCCTCTTATTTAGGAAGAGACAAGTTACATTAAACTCACGAAGCTTAAGCTTCAGGGCCCCTCCTGTGGTTCTGGGAAGGGCCCCAACAATGCAGTCACAAATGTTCTTGTAGAAGTTACAGAAGAAAGATCTTTTTGTATTTTTTTTTAAAGAGCCCCTGACATGGCCGGACGCGGTGGCTCACGCTTGTAATCCCAGCACTTTGGGAGGCCGAGGTGAGCGGATCACAAGGTCAGGAGATCAAGACCATCCTGGCTAACATGGTGAAATCCCATCTCTACTAAAAATACAAAAAATTAGCCGGGCGTGGTGGCGGGTGCCTGTAGTCCCAGCTACTCGGGAGCCTGAGGCAGGAGAATGGCATGAACCTGGGAGGCAGAGCTTGCTTGCAGTAAGCCGAGAGTACGACACTGCACTCCAGCCTAGTGACAGAGCAAGACTCCGTCTCAAAAAAAAAACAAAAAACAAATAAAGAGCCCCCCACCATCCCCCAACCCCCAATGCCCATTCCCATTCAAATTGTATGAGCATGAGGTCCAACCAAACCTAATCCCCCTGGACCTATACCCCACTTCTAGCAACTTTTACCTAGCTATCCAAACTTCTGGGAAATTTCAGTGCAGACAAAGAACCTTCTCACGCTCCTCAGGAGGCGACCTCCTCCCCCCTCCATGGCCATCAGCATTTTGTCTTCCAGACAAGACCCATGCAAGATCTCAAGAAATTTCTTACATCTCAGACTCAGGGGAAGACAGAAAAAGGAGTGGAGTGAGCTTGATTACTGCTAAAGAGGGATGAAAGCACAGTTCTGGTCATCAAAACTTTCTCATAGGACCAAAACATATTTTTTTTTTTTCCTTTTTAAGAGACAGGTTCAGGCATACTGGCTCACATCTGTAATCCCAGCATTTTGAGAGGCCAAGGTGGGAGGATCACTTGAACCCAGGAGTTCAAGACTAGCCTTGACAACACGGCAAACCCTGTCTCCACAAAAAAATATGAAAGTTAGCCAGGTGTGGTGGCACACACCTGTAGTCCCAGCTACTCAGGAGACTGAGGTAGGAGGATCACCTGAGGCTGCTGGTTCAAGGCTGCAGTGAGCCGAAATCACGCCACTACACTCCAGCCTGGGTGACAGAGTCAGACCCAATCTCCAAAAAAAAGGCAGGCTCACAGACTCTCACTCTGTCACCCAGGCTGGAGCAGTGGTGTGCAGTGTGGTGGCACAATCACAGCTCACTGCAGCCTCAAACTCCTGGGCTCAAGGGATCTTCTCATCTCAGCCTCCTGAGTTGCTGGGACTATAGGTGTGCACCACTATACCTGGCTAATATTTTTATTTTTGTAGAGACAGGGTCTCACTATGTTGCCCTGGCTGATCTCAAACTTCTGACCTCAAGCAATTCTCCTACCTTGGCCTCCCAAAATACTGCATTTACAGGCATGAGCCACTGCACCTGGCCAGGCCTACTCTTCATTTTTAAAAGTCAAAGTCTAGTATTTTCATCTTAATCAAAAACACAGTGCTTTTTCATACCAGCTTCTGATATCAGCATTGTCTTAGTAGTTTCAATCCTTTGTTGAACAGAGACAGAAAGTAAAGGGAGCATGCACACAGTCAGTGTTTCGCACAGCATCTTCTCTGCATCATCTATCCCACCTCCAACTAGCCCAAAGGGAAGACTGTTTAAGGGAGAGTGGAAATACAGCATCCTATGCCTCTCTTCCTACTGTCTACTGAAATGCAGGCGGCACTGGGAACAAAGAACCAGTCTCTCTAACCCCAGGCATCCCATCTGGGGGAAGGGGTGGGGAGAGCAGGGCAGGCCAACCAGACCCTACAGAACTAGCTGGCAGATGGTGGGTCAGAGGGCACCAGGGGCTGAAATGCCTCTCACAACACGTGGGTCATCTGAAGGATAACAGGGGTGAGAAGGCTTAGGAAAGCTCGGGCCATCAGACTTTTCTTAAACTTATTACCATCCTCATTACATGGTGTGTTCACTTTGGGAAAATTCATCAAGTTCCACCCCAGGATTTGTGCCCTTCAATAAAAAGTTTGTTTTAATGCTCCTTATTTAACAACTCAGCCAGAAGGAAAATCTTAAACTGTCTTTTCTCCTACAACTGGAGAAAGAAACTGCCTCTTTTGATCCTAAAAGTGAAAACAGAGAAACAAAAGAATTCCTTAGGGTCGACCAGGTACTCCAAAAACAGAATGGAGAGTCAAGATCGGGCCAACAGCAACTTCAGATAAAGATGCAGAGCAGCAATGGACGCAGAAGAAGGAAGGACTCAGAAACAAGCTCCGAAGGCCAGACGTGGTGGCTCCCATCTGCAATCCCAGCACTTTGGGAGGTGGAGGTGGGCAGATCACTTGAGGTCAGGAGTTTAAGACCAGCCTGGCCTACATGTCAAAACCCCGTCTCTACTAAAAATACAAAACTTAGCCAGGCATGGTGGTGCACGCCTGTAATCCCAGCTACTCAGGAGGCTGAGGAGGGAGAATGGCGGGAACCCGGGAGGCGGAGGTTGCAGTGAGCCGAGATCACACCATTGCACTCCAGCGTGGGCGACAGAGACAGACGCTGTCTCAAAAAAAAAACAAACAAACAAGAAACAAGCCCAGAGGAGCACACTGAGAACTATTCATGCTGACCTGCAACTTTAAGGGAAAAGTGCATTTAGTTCCAGGTGATGAGAGGGAGTGGTGATTTTTTTTTTCAGAACAACAGAAATACAGAAAAACTTTAAAGTCTTAATCCTTTAAAACAGAAAACTGCAGAGCTATTGAACTCAAGGGAAAGGAAAGATGGTCACCTTCAGAGTTTACTGAGGACCTTCTATACGCTAATTATACTGCCAACTTCTTTATGTCATTGAAGCCTCACAACTCAATTCAAGGTTGGTATTTTACTGCCCCCATTTTACAGATGAGAAAACTGAAGCTCAGAAAATTTATCTACATTGAACATTTACAAGCAATGGTTCAAGAATAAAAGAACGGAATCAGATCTAACACCAAAGATGCTCGTCCTGGGACACGACAAGTTGCAAAGGCAGCTTGGAAGAATGTTCTTGAACTACTACAGGACAGGAAACTGTGATGTAACAATTAGGTGAAGAGAAACTGAAAAAGTTATAAAGAGTGGTGCCTAAGGACAAAAGCGAACTCCCTGGGCCCTAATTCCAACAATAATTTTAAATGTCTGAACTTTAAGAATTTCTCCAGGCCAGGCGTGGTGGCTCATGCCTATAATTCCAGCACTTTGGGAGGCCAAGGCGGGCGGATTACCTGAGGTCAGCAGTTCAAGACCAGCCTAACCAACATGGAGAAACCCTGTTTCTACTAAAAATACAAAAATTAGCCGGGCGAGGCGGTGCATGCCTGTAATCCCAGCTGCTCGGGAGGCTGAGGCAGGAGAATCACTTGAACCTGGGAGTTGGAGAGGCAGTGAACCAAGATCATGCCACCGCACGCCAGCCTGGGTGATAGAGCAAGACTCCGTCTCAAAAAATAATAATAATAGGAAGATACATTTAAGGCCAAGAATAAAAACACAGCAAAACTAAACTTACATCACTTGCACATCCATTCAGCAAATAAAGAATCAGTGCATACGATGGATTGAACAAGCTATAATAATCAGATCATTCCCACCAAACCATATTTCTACCTTTTCCTCTTTAACTGTGAAAGCTTCTTGGACCCATATAGGTTTTACTGAAATACAATTTTAAATTTCCTTAGATTTATTATGGTGGGTTTTGGTTTTTGTTGTTTTTAATAGGGATCCTGTAAACATTAAAAAAAACATTAATTCGTAATCAGCTAATGAAAAATATTTTTTAACTGTTTTTAAAAACTTCGTAATAAACAGCATCTTTGAAAACATTTGTGGCTAACATCATACTTAATGGTGAAAACTGAATGTGTTATATTAAGACCAGGAATAAGCCAACGTTGTCTTGGAGGTCTCAGCCAATGTGACAAGGCAGTAAAAAGAGGTTAACTAGCCTGGCCAAGAATCAAACATGGGCTCTCAGACTCCAAAGCACATGCTCTGAGGCAGGAGCTCCATGGAGAGATGCAATTCTGAGGTGAAAAGGCTTCATTCACTTCTGAAGCACTCAGTTGCAGGAGGGCAGCAAACATCTAGATGAAGACATCCAGTTGGAGGTTAAAACACTGGACCCAGCCAGGCATGGTGGCTCACGCCTGCAATCCCAGCACTTAGGGAGGCCAAGGTGGACAGATCACCTAAGGTCAGGACTTCGAGACCAGCCTGGCCAACATAGTGAAACTCCATCCCTATGCAAAATACGAAAATTAGTCAGGCGTGGTGGTGGGTGCCTGTAATCAATCCCAGCCACTTGGGGGGCTGAGGCAGTAGAATTACTTGAACCTGGGAGGCGGAGGTTGCAGTGAGCCGAGACCGCGCCATTGCACTCCAGCCTGGGCAATGGAACAAGACTGTCTCAAACAAAACAAACAAAACAAACAAACAAACAAACAAACAAAACCACGGGACTCCAGAAGAGAGGTCTCACCTAGAGTTATGTTGACTGGGCAGAAACTGGCACATATTCTGGTAGATGAAGGCGGGGCAAAGCAAAAAATTATCCACTGAAGAGAACCCAGGTTGGCACCCTAGGGAGAACCTCACTGTTTGACAGTCGCATAATGAAGGAGACTCCAAAGGGAGGCAGAAAGAAAAAAAAAGGGTGAGCAACAGAGAAGAAAGCCAAGAGAAGCCAGGCACAGTGACTCACGTCTGTAATCCCAACACCGTGGGAGGCTGAGGTAGGTGGATCACCTGAGGTCAAGGAGTTCAAGAAAAGCCTGGCTAACATACTGAAACCCCATCTCTACTAAAAATGCAAAAATTAGCTGGTCATGGGGGCAGGCACCTGTAATCCTGGCTACTCAGAAGGCTGAGGCAGGAGAATCATTTAAACCTGGGACAGGGAGGTTGTAGTGAGCCAAGATGGCATCACTGCACTCAGGCTGGGCGACACAGCAAGACTCTCAAAAAAAAAAAAAAAAAAGAAAAGAAAACAAAGCCAAGAGAAAGGAGCTGGCCCAGGAGCCAATGGCAGAAGCTACTTCAAGAAGGGGCCAAGAGTCTTCTAGGAAACAGACAGGGCGGCTCTGAAGAAGACACTGTGTGTGAAATATTTCTGGGGCAAACTTTTTTTTTCTGAGCATAACTCATACTTGGCATGGCTTCCTTTCTTAGCTAAGAAATTAAACCTTTCTATTCTTGAGTTTTATCTTTAAACCTGAGAAACCTGCTGTGCTTCTACTCTAAATTTCAGAGCCAAAGTGCTATATCAACTACAACATTAGGGTATTTCATAAAATAAAAACAAATATTGGAGACCACGGATAAAGTTGCTCAAAAGCAAAATAGGACTATGTCTTATCTTTCTAACAGTTGTTTTGAGGAGACAAGCCAGCTCCCTTAAGAAATTCATGTAACCTAAAACGTAACCATGCTCCTGAGAGATCACGGAAGTAGCCCAGTGATAACATCACCAAAGTGGGATCTTTGGGCCGCATTTAAGTAGGGCATAGGCAGGGCTGTAGAGGGCCTGGGGCCATCATGGCTACAGTGAATACATATGTACTCAGGATGAGATCCCGGTGTACTCTCATTCTCCAAATGTTCAGGAAGGCAACGAGAAGACCTGGGAACAAGGAAAATCTAGACCAGTTTGACCAGATGTGTTTAAGATACAATCTAACAGGCACACAGGCAAGAGCACCAACATGGACAACAGAAAGGATATGTAAATGGGCTGTGGTCGTAGAATTAACACATAGCTGTTTTCAACTAAAGACAGAAATCATTTAGGGGGAAATGATTCTTTTACATACCCCAAATTCCTTTGGAGTATTCCTTTGGTCGACATACAAAAAAATGTTCGAAAGAAGAGAAAAAGAGGCCAGGCATGGTGGCCCATGCCTGTAATTCCAGCACTTTGGGAGGCCGAGGTGAGTGGATCACCTGAGGTCAGGAATTCAAGAACAGCCTGGCCAACAGAGCGAAACCCATCTCTACCAAAAATACAAAAAGTTAGCTGGGCATGGTGGCGGGCACCCATAATCTCAGCTACTTGGGATACTGAGGCAGGAGAAATTCTTGAATCCAGGAGGTAGAGGTTGCAGTGAGCCGAGATCACGCCACTGCATTCCAGCAACAGAGCAAGACTCTGTCTTAAAAAAGAAAAAAACAAAAATCCCTGCAGCCTAAAGAGGGTTGGAGTGCAGCAGAAATGAAGAACACAACCCCTGCTCCTGCTCATCCTCAAACGATTCCCACTGCATTTTTTTTTTTTTTTTTTTTTTTGAGACGGAGTCTTGCTGTTGCCCAGGCTGAAGTACAGTGGCGCGATCTCGGCTCACTGCAAGCTCCACCTCCTGGATTCACGCCATTCTCCTGCCTCAGCCTCCCTAGTAGCTGGGACTACAGGCGCCCGCCACCATGCTCAGCTAATTTTTTGTATCTTTAGTACAGACAGGGTTTCACCGTGTTAGCCAGGATGGTCTCGATCTCCTGATCTCATGATCTGCCTGCCTCGGCCTCCCAAAGTGCTGGGATTATAGGCTTGAGCCACCGTGCCTGGCCCCCACTGCATTCTTTTGACAGATGCCTCAATTCCCCGTTTGATGATGCTTGTGTGCACAGGGATTTAAAATGCCACGCATGACACAGATGGCTATCAGCATCTTCACGCTCCAAATGTAAGCCCACTGAGTGGTGCATTCCATGAACCACACTGTGAGAGGCAAGTGGGGAAAGGATTACAATGGAAGCTTTCCAAACTTTAATTCCTGTTCACAGACAAGCAGGCAGGTTGGCACAGGCTTAAGACATGTGTATGCACCAGAAGAAAACATACAGGAACACTGAGGAGAACATTTTGGCAAATGGCTTAGCTTGTTCAACCTAAACATAATTTCCTTTCTCACAGTAGCATAACCTCTCCCACTGAGTCAAAACCTTTTTTCCCTCACAGATCTTCCATTGTATAGTCTATAAAGTATACACTATGCTTTGAGAGGTTCTTCTGCTATGCCAAAGCAGTACTTACAGGAACTGTAAATCTCTTACCTTTTCAAGCCCCTAGTCTCACTCGATATACATCTTCAAAATATGAATTAAAACAGCTTTCATAGATACTTCAAATTAAATAGACAATGTGCTTTTTGTTCCCAGGAATTTTCCTTTTGATTCTACCCTAAAGTAAGAAAAGCAAGTAAGATAATTCAAATTAATAATGTTACATTTTCTTCTTTAAGCCCATCATATGGACATATCTCCTAACATATTTAGTTCCTTTTATTTACATATAAGTTCTGCAATTTGTTTAGTCTTAAAAGACCACAGACGCTGTGCCCAGGCTGGAGTGCAATGCTGAGATCTCAGCTCACTGCAGCATCAACCTCCCCAGGTTCCGGTGATCCTCCTGAGAGGTGAAGCCAGCAGGACTTCCTAGGTCTAGTGCGGACTTGGAGAACTTTTCTGTCTAGCTAAAGGTTTGTAAATGCACCAATCAGCACTCTGTAAAAACGCACCAATCAGCACTCTGTGTCTAGCTAAAGGTTTGTAAACATACCAATCAGTACTCCGTAAAAACGCACCAATCAGTGCTCTGTGTCTAGCTAAAGGTTTGTAAACGCAACAATCAGCACTCTGTAAAATGGACCAATCAGCAGGACATGGGCGGGGCCAAATAAGGGAATAAAAGCCGGAGCCAGCAGTGGCAACAGGCTTGGGTCCCCTTGGACACTGTAAAAGCTTTGTTCTTTTGCTCTTCGCAATAAATCTTGCTGCTGCTCACTCTTTGGGTCCATACTACCTTTATGAACTGTAATACTCGCCAGGAAGGTCTGCAGCTTCACTCCTGAAGCCAGCCAGACCATGAACCCACCAGGAGTAATGAACAACTCTGGACACTCCACCTTTAGGAGTTGTAACACTCACTGCGAAGGTCTGCAGCTTCACTCCTGAAGCCAGCGAGACCACAAACCCACCGGGAGGAAACAACAACTCTGGATGCACCACCTTTAAGAGCTGTAACACTCACTGCGAAGGTCTGCAGCTTCACTCCTGAAGCCAGTGAGACCACAAACACACCGGGAGGAACAAACAACTCTGGATGCGCCGCCTTTAAGAACTGTAACACTCACTGTGAAGGTCTGCAGCTTCACTCCTGAAGTCAGCAAGACCACGAACCCACCAGGAGGAAGAAACTCCGGACACATCTGAACACCTGAAGGAACAAACTCCGGACACACCATCTTTAAGAACTGTAACACTCACCACAAGGGTCCGCAGCTTCATTCTTGAAGTCAGCGAGACCAAAAACCCACCGGAAGGAACCAGTTCCATACACACTCCCACCTTAGCCTCCCCTTAGCCTCCCAAGTAACTGGGACTATAGGTGCGTGCCACCACGCCCGGCTAATTTTTTGTATTTTTTGTACAGATGCGGTTTAGCCATGTTACCCAGGCTGCTCTCAAACTCCTGGGTTCAAGTAATCTGCCCGCCTTGGCCTTCCACAGTGCTGGGATTACAGGTGTGAGCCACCACTCCCAGCCTCATCTCTTCATTTTTAAAACAAAAACTCTTTTGCAATTTGAGACAGCTACTAAAAAATATTAGAGATAAATTATAAAATAATAGCAAAAATTATTTGAAGTATCAGCAACAGTGTCTGAGTCACTTAGAAAGACTCACCTGGATTTATATTGATTCATTCTAAAATATGCATAACACATACAAAGAGGCACATATGTATTTCATTTTTTAAAAACAAAGAAACTGACAAGAAGTGAATACGTGTTACACCTTTAAGCAGCTAATTTAACACTGAGAAGCATTTATGACCATGCGTGTTCACGCTGGAATTTTCAGCATACTGTCAAAGGGTTAAATAAGTCAGAAGGCATCTTGCGATTACCAGTTGCATAGAATTTCATAAAAACTCTTAGCCACACACAACAAAGACAACAGCAGTCAGGGAGGCCAAAGAGCCTCACAGGAACTTACCTCACCAAAACTATGAATGCATTCTCAAATTACTAAATCTTTTGACACCATTACTGTGCCAGAGGAATCCTTACCTTTTTATTTCCCCAAGTCTTCTAATGAGAGACAGTTGAGATCCTGATTTAAACACAGGAAGATCACTAAAATGAAAGATTTAATCTCATTGTCTAGAAGACTATGGAACCTCCCTGGTTGAGTTCAGGGCAACATTTACCAAAAAATTTCTATAGTGAAAAGCAGAATCCAAAATATAATTTCCATCATGATAGAACAGTAGCTTTCCTCCAAAATTTACCAGTTAGTATTATTCCACAGGAGCAAGATGGGGAAAGTAGCTAACATTCTTCCACAATCACATGAGAAAATCAGTCAAATCATGGATTGGCAAGCATTCCCCATAGAATGGAATTTCTAAGCAGACACCCCTTAAACAGTTGGGTGAACAATACCAGGAGGCTTGCGGTTTGGATGCAGGTTAAAAGCAGAGATCAACAGCTTGTTCCTCCTAACAACCAGACAGGCTCAAATACCTGGCTATTGCTCCTTCTCAACCTTAATCTCTTCAGGAGATCATAGTAACAAAATGTGAGCAGCTATCACAGGACTGTTAAAATCAACTTCTCACCAACAGAAGGCAGTTCAATTTTAACAACCTACATCATTTCCTTGTTTTCTAGGAAAAAGGCATCACGACTGATCACAACTTGGTTGTGAAGTTCTCTTTCCAAGATGTTCAACTCTCCACCTGCATCTGGCCTGCCTCATCCCATGCTCTATCTTGCCTCCCTCTCCTCCCTCCCCAAACTCCATAATTTCAGAAAGTTATCATAATATAAAAATCATTTCAAGCCCATTTGCTTTACAAGTGTTAACTATGAAACTTTCAAAGAACAAGAAAGGCACAGAGGCTCACACCTGTAATCCCAGCACTCTGGGAGGCCAAGGTGGGAGGATGGCTTGAGCCCAGGGTTCAAGACCAGCCTAGGCAACATGATGAGACCCCCCCCCATCTCTACAAAACATACAAAAATTAGCCAGGCATAGTGGCGCATGCCTGTGGTCCCAGCTACTCGGGAAGCTGAGACAGGAGGATGGCTTGTGTCTGGGATGCGGAGGTTGCAGTGAGCCGTGATCGCACCACTGCACTCTGCCTGGGCAACAGACTGAGACCCTGTCTCAAAAAAAAAGTCTTTAGATTACATATATATAGTTCCTGAGTATAGGAAAAGATGGAAAGTTTACCAATTCATTTTATGAACCTTCATACAGTAAGACAAGAAAAGAAATGAGGAACAAATATTGTTCTACTTTTATGGATGATATGACATCTGCTTAGAAAGTCAGATAGCTGAAAATTTACTAGAAGTATTAACTTCAGTAAGGAAACTGATAATGAATATACAAAATCAGTAAGCTCCTCTATATTAGTAATAACCAATTAAAAATTAATTGAGGGAAAAAATCCTGGGCTGGGTGCAGTGGCTCACATTTGTAATCTCAAAACTTTGGGAGGTCAAGATGGAAGGACTCCTTGAGCTTAAGATTTTAACACCAGCCTGAGCAATAAAGTGAGACCCCATCTTTACAAAAAAAAAAAAAAATCAAAAACTTAGCCAGGTGTGGCACACACCTGTAGTTCTAGCTCCTGCTGAGGCAGGAGAATCAGTTGAGCCCAGGAAGTTGAGGCTGCAGTGAGCCATGTTTGTGCCACTGCACACCAGATTGGGTGACAGAGCAAGACCCTGTTTGAAAAAAGAAAAATGAATCCTCTACCACCAGCAAATATTACTAAATAAGAAGAAATTAATAATAATGTGTAATATCAATGTTTTTAAAGGTATAAAAAAATTTACTAAAGGGCACAAATACCTAGGAATTTCTGAGACAGTCTACGTTGCTTGACAGGAAGATTCAAATCAATAAGAACAATTTTCCTTAAATTACTATACATTTGGTGAAACTCAAATAGATTCTTTTTTCCTTTTTTTTTTTTTCCAGACAGGGTTTCACTCTGTTGCCCAGGCTGGAGTGCAGTGGTGCGATCTCAGCTCACTGCAGCTTCCGTCTCCTGGGTTCAAGTGACTCTCATACCTCACCCTCCCGAGTAGCTGGGATTACAGGCACACGCCACCATGCCTAGCTAATTTCTGTATTTTTAGCAGAGATGGGGTTTAACCATGTTGGCCAGGCTGGTCTTAAACTCCTGACCTCAGGTGATCCGCCTGCCTCGGCCTCCCAAAGTGCTGGGATTACAGGCGTGAGCCACTGCACCCAGCCCCAAATAGATGTTAAAACAACATGCGGTCAGATAGAGACCATCCTGGCTAACGTGGTGAAACCCTGTCTCTACTAAAAATACAAAAAAATTAGCCAGGCGTGGTGGCGGGTGCCTGTAGTCCCAGCTACTTAGGAGGGTGAGGCAGGAGAATGACGTGAACCCGGGAGGCAGAGCTTGCAGTGAGGCGACAAAGCGAGACTCCATCTCAAAAATAAATAAATAAATAAAAAAGACAGGCAAATTCTAAAGTTCATCTGGAAGAATAACTTTGTGAACAATAGTCAAGAAAGAATATATTGAGGAAAAAGAGAATAACAAGGAGATACTTGCTTTATCAGATAGCAAAATCGTTTATACAATCAGTTATTTTAATTTTTTTTTGTTTTAATATTTAATAATTCGGGCCAGGCGTCAGACAAGTGGATCACCTGAAGTCAGGAGTAAGAGACCAGCCTGGCCAACATGGTGAAACACCATCTCTATTAAAAATAGAAAAATTAGCCGGGCATGGTGGCACATCCCAGCTACTCAGGAGGCCGAGGTAGGAGAATCGTTTGAACCCAGGAGATGGAGGTTGCAGTGAGCTGAGATCGCTCCACTGCACTCCATCTCAAAAAAACAAAAACAAAAACAAAAAAAATGTAAAACAAAAATATTTAATAGTTTGCTAATGAACAGAAATATTCAAAGTCCAGAAACTGACACAAATTATATGGACACGCAAAATATCGTAAAGGTAGCATTTCAAGTAGGTAAAGATGTGCACTATAACAAATGAACAGTTTTTCTCTTCCCAACCAGTTGCTCCGTTACACGGTCTCACCATGTGTAAAACCAGCAGTAGCCCAGTCTCCGCTAACTACATACAAAAGCCAAAAGGTGTGTGCATTTATTCTAGCTTCTCACCAAGTCCCTAACCAAAGGTGAGTCCCACTCCAATCAAACCAGAAGCCTCATCGTATATTTTAACTCTCAAGTTCTCGTGGGAGAGGTGAGCACCAGCTCCAAACTCCCAGAGGCTGGCACCAGGGCCAAGGGGCCACCCAGGCTGCCATGTGAGTCATGGATGAGTCAGTCCCTCAACGCCTGCCAGCCCCCACTGGGATGCATCTACCTCAAGCATGCAGCCTCTTTGTTACAAAAACATTTCCAGCCCTCCTCCAGTGTCCCATAGTTGTCTATGTCTATACCCTTCGAAACATGATGATAAACCACAGTGAGTTTTGCAAAGAAAATTAACTGCTTAGCATTGAAACAGTCTACCCCCACCGCGAGGGAAAAAAAAGTGAGAAACTCAATTCTCATTGCAAAAAGATGATTCTTAATGGAAACCTTGGGAAGAACCTGGGGGAAGCATTCAGAAAGAACGCCAAGATCATCTGTATTTGCTGCTGAGGAATCAACAGAGATTTTGAATATGTGAAATTCTGAACAGATCCCTAAGGAGAATACTGTTTAGCATTTTATGGTGTGACAGCTTACCCAGGTCTTAAATATTCCTCTCATTAGAAGTTCTTTTTTTATCTAGTACCTAGCCAAAGCTATGCAGCAATTTACGAAGACAAAGCTGAATGCCTGGATTTGAGCTGTTTTATGTTTCCACGTAGAAATCCAGCCTGTCATTATCCGAGCTCTGGTTGGGCTGCAAAGTACCTCTGAGCAAGAAAGAACCATTAAAGAAGCCTGTTCTATTTATGAGATCTACAGACCAGTGGATGTTCCATGGTTCTGAGACTCACAACTGCTCAAGGAGGCTTTTGTCCAACTGCTCAACAGCACCTTTCCGAAGCATCCAAATGTTTCCTTCCCTTCTTGCTTTTCTTTGTGTGTGTGTTGGGGGTGGGGGGGTGCTCACATGTGTTTTTATGTATCGGTATTACAAATCTATTTCTTTAATGTGATTGGCAAAATTGGCAGGTATTACCCAAACCTCAGCAGTCAAAGACACATTAATTTTCAAAGAAATTAATTTCAACTTGGATGAAAAAATATTACAATGTATATGAGCACACACTAAATAAAAATAACCTCCTCTTTGCCGGGCGCAGTGCCTCACACCTGTAATCCCAGCACTTTGGGAAGCAGAGGTGGGCGGATCACTTGAGGTCAGGGGTTCAAGACCAGGCTGGCCAACATGATGAAATCCCAACTCTACTAAAAAAAATACAAAAATTAGCCAGACGTGGTGCCTGTAATCCCAGCTACTCAGGAGACTGAGGCAGAAGAATCGCTTAAACCAGGGAGGCAGAGGTTGCAGTAAGCCAAGATCACGCCACTGTACACCAGCCCGGGTGCCAGAGACAGACTCTGTCTCTAAAAATAAAATTAAAATAAAAAATAACCTCCTTTTTAAATAAAGTTAAATAAAACCAGGTTCTATGGAATGCTAAAAAACTAAAATGACATTTAACAAATTACAAGCTGAGTGTCTGTTTTCTGGATTTCTCCCTTCTGGATCTGTCACTTCATCTATTGGACAAGTGCTGACAGGGACAAATGCCAACCCTCAACCACCTGTAAATAAAAGCTGTGATCCTGATTTCGAAACATTTGCATTCCCCACTCTGTCACTGCAGGACACAAAAGGGAAAAGAAAGTCAGGGACATTTGCTCAGTAAAATGAAATCCTTTCTTGGCTCTCCTATGATTTCATTTACTTTTTATAGCTTGGCTTTCAAACATAGTAATTGCTTTTTGTTTTTTTTTTAAGACATGGATTTATACCACATTTGAGTGTCCCTATATATAGATTTCAGTCTACAATAATAGCGAATTCACAAGATCCCACCGCTAAAGACCTAAATATAACAGTAATTTATGAAAAGGATCTTCTTCTTCTACAAAGAAAAAATATTAAAGAAGGCAAAAATAACTTACCCCATCTGCCACCAAATGGCAATTCTTAAACCCAGCTTTTATGACACTCTCAGGAAAAAGCAAAAAATGCACAATTTCTTCCAGGAAATTTGTTGTCTGAAAATCCTCTGAATTTTTTTAAATTGTGTTGTTTTATTTCTGTTAATACTTAAAATCTCTGGTTCATCCATGAGTAATTAAATCTTACAGTAAGAAAGGCAGTTATTCCAGCCTCTTTCAGTTCTCCTAAAGCAGATATAGAATTCATTTTTGTTCTTCAATTACCTGTTTCTTACCGAAGAAACGTGGCCATAAGTACTTTTCCCAGAATCATAAAGCTGTAGAAGCCAGCAAGACGCAGTCTGAAGAACAAGTGCTTTGGAGTCAGACAAGGTCAAAACCCAGCTCAGCCGCTTAATGCCTCACCCTCTCTAAGCCTGTGTCCTCTGCAGATTGGGAGGGAATCTGTCCTGGAGAGCCACATGCAGAGTATCGAGATGTTAATAAAGTGTCTGGTTCAGCCTCTGATCGACAAGTTCCTATGATGTCAAGAAAATGATGATGTTGCTGATGATAAAATAGAGTCTTGGAAATACTCTCTCCAATCTCTTCATTTTGCAGGCAAAGAACAGTAAGGACCCGAGAAATTAAGTAATGTATAAACCAACCATCTGCGGCTCAACAAGTGGTTTACAGAGTGCACAATTTAAGGTTTCAATTAGGACTTCTATATACGATGAACAAAAGCACAAAAATACTCAAGTTCTATGAGTATCTCCTTGGAGGCTCCGCCTGCAAGGAAGTCTGGCTAAATCTCATTATTGCTGACCTTTCCCCGCAAGAGAAGACCTCCAGAGGATAATGGGTAAAATCTGCCTTTATCCAACTGCAAATAACTCATCATTGCTTGGTTACTTGCAGCTGGTTCCAGGCCAGGATGCTACCCAAACTGTCAGGGCTGCAAAATCAAGAGCAAACACACAGACACGGTACAATTCGGTCGGGTACTAGATCCCATTCCCATTCACAGAACACAAATTTAGACGCAGCCGAAAAGGACCAGGGTTCAATATGCAAAGACAAACTCTGTTATTAAACTGCAAAGTTTCATAAGAACGCTTTTGCTCTGAATCACAAAGGTCTTTCACATTGACCCATCAACAACAGCCCTCATCGCAGAGTTTTGTCTGTCTAGACTTAACTTCATCCTGAGACCTGGCCTAAAGGGAGCCAGGTGTCAGGTACCTGCAGCTTCTAGAGCAGAGATTCCCACCTGGCTCAGATTTTTCTTTAAAGTCAATTTCCTGAAGTGGCTGTAAGTAAATCCAAGTCAAACTCAGATATCTTGAACAAAGAGGAAAGGACTGCAGATTTCAAAATGAAATAAATTCATTTGCCAAGAAAAAAGATGAAATTAATTCATTTGCCAAGGGAAAAAAAAAAACAGAACAAAAAATGAGTCCCTCCTCTCTCAGTGCCCTAGTTTTAAAAACCACTCTACAAAAACAGAAGCCGGAAAGGAGAAACCTAAGATGGTTACAAAAAGGAATTCACTTTATCCACGTCCATGGCTGCCAAGCCCAATGCCATGACACAAGCAAGCCCTCGAAACGCCTTACTAAGAAACCATCATTAGTCCTCTTCTCTACTAACCCGAACCTATATTTAAGTAGCAACCATATCGTAACTTCAGTAAGCTTTAACTTCTCATAACTCAAAGGACTTGTCAACAATAAGCATTGCCTTGTTTCTGCAAGGTGGCCACAGGCAATGTTCCCTATGCTGTGACAGTTGAACTAACACAACTCAGGCCCCCTATTGCTCGTGAGTTTCTCCTTAGCATTAAATACCCATTATCAGAGATGAGCTCTTCAAGTATCAGACAGGCGGGCCAGGCGCAATGGCTCACACCTGTAATCCCAGCAACTTATGAGGCCGAGGCAGCTGCATCACCTGGGGTCAGGAGTTCGAGACCAGCTCTCCAACATGATGAAACTCTGTCTCTACTAAAAATACAAAAAATTAGCCAGGCATGGTGGAGAACGCCTGTAGCCCCAGCTACTCGAGAGGCTGAGGCAGGAGAATCGCTTGAACCCAGGAGGTGGAGGTTGCAGTGGCCAAGACTGCGCCATTACACTCCAGCCTGGGCGACAGAGTGAGAGGGAAAAAAAAAAAAAAGAATCAGACAGCCACACGTGGACACAAGCAAGCCCAGCACTGGTTAATCACATTTAAATATGGCTCAACTTTCTACAGCTGTTGGTACAGAGCTCGACGTCTCTGTACTCTTCCCCTCTTATCCCATTTTTATTAATATTTTCTTCTCAAATGATTTTATAGAAATTATCAAGTTTTGAGAACTGTATCAGGACAAGCGAGTTCATTTTCCTAAGCTCCTTTGGACTGAAAACAGAGGAGGAGAGTAAAAAGCAAATTATTTAATACCAAGTATGATGCTGCAGATGCTACTAGGTGGCGATTAAACTGAGAGGTAAACTGAGAGGTAAACAGCACAAAGCAGCTTTGGGAAAGTGGCAGAAAGAAGCAGGAGGTCAGGACAGGGGCTTCACCTGAACCATCTGTGTAAACTCCTGCACCTCAAAAAGCACTGATGTGTGCCCTGTGTGTTGAGTAAAGAAATAAATGCATGACCAGACTGCATTGCACATGCAACAGGGAAAGCAGAGAGACTTGAGTTTTAGTCCTACCTGTGACAGTAACAAGCTAAGTGGTCATGTCACTTAACCTATTGGGAAAGAAGTTTCCTTATCTGTTTAAATGAGGCAACTGAGGAGATAGTCTCAAAAAACCCTAGCACTTTGTAGAGGTAAAGAAACTGGAACCCTTGTGCACTGATTGGAATGTAAAATGGTGCAGGAGCTGTGAAAAACAACACAATGGTTTTTCAAAGAATTAAAAATAGAATTCTGGCCGGGCGCAGTGGCTCACGCCTGTAATCCCAGCACTTTAGGAGGCCGAGGTAGGCAGATCACATGAAGTCAGGAGTTTGAGACCAGCCTGACCAACATGGTGAAACCCTGTCTCTACTAAAGACATAAAAACTAGCCGGGCACGGTGGCAGGCGTCTGTAATCCCAGCTATTCAGGAGGCTGAGGCAGGAGAATCAATTTAACCCGGGGGGCAGAGGTTGCGGTGAACTGAGATCATGCCATGGCATTCCAGTCTGGGGGACAAGAGCAAAACTCCGTCTCAAAAAAAAAAAAAAATAGAATTCTACTTCTCAGTTTATATCCCCAAAGACTTGAAAGCAGGGTCTTGAAGAGATATTTGTACAGCCATGTTCATAGTTACCATATTCACAGTAGCCAAAAAGTAGAAAACCCCAAATGTCTGTGGATCAATGAGCAGACAAACAAAAGAGGACATACAGAGACAAGAGAATATTATTTTGCTTTAAAAAGGAAAGATTCTGATACATGCTACAACATAGATAAACCTTGAGGACACACGCTAAGCAAAATAGGTCAGTTACAAAAGAACAAATACTGTGTGATTCCAATTAAATGAGGTACCTAGAACAGTCAAATTCATAGAGGCAGGAAGTAGGGTGGTTGCCAGGGGTGGAAGAGGAAGAAATGGGGAGGTATTGTTTAATGGGTACAGAATTTCCGTTCTGCAAGATGAAACAGGTTCTGGAGATGGACAGTGGTGAGAGTTGTACAACAACGTGAATGTACTACACTATAGACTTAAAAATGGCTACGATGGCCGGCACAGTGACTCGCGCCTGTAATCCCAGCATTTTGGGAGGCTGAGGCAGGCAGACCACTTGAGGTCAGGAGTTCGAGACCAACCTGGCCAACATGACAAAATTCCGTCTCTACTAAAAATACAAAAAATTAGCCTGGTGTGGTGGCGCACCCCTGTAATCCCAGTTACTCAGGAGGCTGAGGCAGGAGAATCACGTGAACCCAGGTGGCAGAGCTTGCAGTGAGCTGAGATCCGGCCACTGCACCCCAGCCTGGGCGACAGAGCCAGACTCCATCACAACAACAACAACAGAAGGCTAATACAGTAATTTTGCTGCAATAATTTTACCATATCTTTTAAAGTAGGTGAAAAATGGGGGACAATGTTTATAGCACATAAATTATACCTCAACATGCCTAGTTTTGGGGAAAAACATCTTTCAGAAGTTCCCCCTGACAGCTATCCTTTCATTCTTCAAGTCAACAGGTATTTATCAATCACTCTGTGATCTGGATCTAATTTCCACAAGTTTCTTTAGAGGGTCCTCTGGCAGGAACAGGAAACTCCTTCTTCACACCCACTCTGGGAAGTGTGGAAGAAGTTCGGGACTTAGGTAAGGCTGCACAGCCGGCAAGTGATGATAGCCGGGTGGAGAACCTGGAGAACCCAGTCTGACTCCCAGGGACATGTCTACTACCAAACTTGCTGCCTTTTTTTTTTTAGATGGAGTCTCACTCCATTGCCAGGCTGGAGTGCAGTGGCGCGATATCAGCTCACTGCAACCTCTGTCTTCCAGGTTCATGTGATTCTCCTGCCTCAGCCTCCCAAGTAGCTGGCACTACAGGCACCCACCACCATGCCTGGCTAATTTTTGTATTTTTAGTAGAGACAGGGTTTCACCATGTTGGCCAGGATGGTCTCAATCTCTTGACCTCCTGATCCGCCCACCTCGGCCCCCCTAAGTGCTGGGATTACAGGTGTGAGCCACTGTGCCCAGCACCTCACTGCCTTTTCTGATCTGCTCCACTAATTCTGCAAACAAGGAAGCAAAAGCCTCAGAAAGGTTAAGAAAATTCTCCAAGATTTGCTGGCTGGTCAGTGGGTCCACCAGCAAGAAGTCAGGTCCACCAACTATCAGTCCAGTGTTCCTTCCAATCTACCATAGAAAGCCATATCTGGTGAGAAAAGGAACCACAGGGGTCCCACTGGAATTTCCAAAGCAGCCCACCCCCACCACTTGCAACCTTCTTCCCAAAACTAAGAGTTTCATTTAATCACTCATTTAACAAATCATTTCAAATAGCTTAATTTTTCTTTTTAAAATAATCCTCTGGACATAAGTCTCCCCTTACAGTTACCCATTCGTTATTCGATCAACTGATATCTACTAATCACCTACTAATTTGGATTCTTTTTTTATTTTTTTTTTCGTTTCTTTTTTTTAGATGGAGTCTAGCTCTGTTGCCCAGGCTGGAGTGCAGTGGCTCAATCTTGGCTCACTATAGCCTCTACCTCCCCGGTTCAATTCTCCCGTCTCAGCCTCCCGAGTAGCTGGGATTACAAGCATCCGCCACCACGCCTGGCTAATTTTTCTGTATTTTTAGTAGAGACGAGGTTTCACCACATTGGCCAGGCTGGTCTCGAATTCCTGACCTCAAGTGATCTGCCTGCCTCAGCCTCCCAAAGTGCTGGGATTACAGGCGTGAGCCACTGTGCTCAGCCTATTTTTTCTTTTTTAATTTTTTAGACAGAGTCTCACTCTGTCACACAGGCTGCAGTATACTAGCATAATCTTGGCTCACTGTAACCTCTGCCTCCCAGGTTCAAGCGATTTTCCTGCCTCAGCCTCCCAAGTAGCTAGGATTACAGGCGCCTGCCACCACACCCAGCTAATTTTTTGTATTTTTAGTAGAGACGGGGTTTCACCATGCTGGCCAGGCTGATGTCGAACTCCTGACCTCAGGTGATCTGCCTGCCTTGGCCTCCCCATCAAAAAAAAAAAAAAAAAAAAAGTGACAGGCACCTTCAGGGAAGAAAAAGGAAGAGATGGGAAGGATGGGGAGGGAGGGGGAAATGTGAGTCGTGTATGCCATTTTTTTTTTCTTGAGACAGTCTCCCTCTGCCACCCAGGCTGCAGTACAGTGGCAAAACTTTGGCTCACTAAAAGTTCCGCCTCCCTGGTTCAAGCGATTCTCGTGCCTCAGCCTCCCAAGTAGCTGGGATTACAGGAGCTGGCCACCTCCTGGCTAATTTTTGAATTATTACTGACATGGGATTTCACTGTGTTGGTCAGGCTGGTCTCAAACTCCTGACCTCAAGTGCTCCACCTGGCCACTGTAATTCACAGTGAGCCACTGCACCTGGCCTGTAATTTAATTTTCTAGTGACCATATTGAAAAAAATAAGAAGCAAGTGAAATTAATTTATATACACATATACATATATATACACACACACATATATACACCTTTTTCTTTTTTCGAGACAGTCTCACTCTGTCACCCAGGCTGGAGTGCAGTGGCAGGAACACACCTCACTACAGCCTTGAACTCGTGGGCTCGAGTGATCCTCCCGCCTCAGCCCTCCAAAGTGCTAGGATTATAGGCGTGAGCCATTGTGCCTGGCCCATAATGTATTTTAATCCAGTACATCCAAAATATCTTTGTTTTAACATGTAAACAATATAAAAATCGTAATGGGATATTTTACATTTCATTTTTCATATTAAGTCAGCAAAGCCTGGTGTGTATGTTACACTCACAGCACACCTCAGTGGTGGTGACCACATTTCAAAGTGCTTGACAGCCCCGTGGAGCCGGTGGCTATAGATCTGGACACACGAGTCTTTCAGAGGGGTAGAGAAGACTTAAAACGTCAGGCTAAGTTTGGACTTTACAAAAAGACAAAAGGGAGGGTCAGGCGTGGTGGCTTACACCTGTAATCCCAGCACTTTGGGAGGCCGAGGCGGGCAGATCACGAAGTCAGAAGATCGAGACCATCCTGGCTAACACAGTGAAACCCCGTCTCTACCAAAAACACAAAAAATTAGCCGGGCGTGGTGGCGGGCACCTGTAGTCCCAGTTACTTGGGAGGCTGAGGCGGGAGAACAGCTTGAACCCAGGAGGCGGAGACTGTAATGAGCCAAGATCCTGCTACTGCACTCCAGCCTGGTGACAGAGCGAGACTCCATCTCAAAAAAAAAAAAGACAAAAGGCAGTAGGTGATGTTCTAGAAGCAGTAGTGACAGGAAGCAAGGTCTTATATCAACCACTGAAGCTGCTGTCCCATGCACGCTCTCAGCTCTCAGGGACCACAGTCTCTCAGGGATCCTAGACCCAGTGTCATCTACCCCTGTTCCCCCAGCCCCTTTCACAGGAGCCCTTGTGAGACAACATGTCTCCCTCTACAAGCTGCACCCTATTTATCCCCAGTCATTTCCACAATCATGTCATTACCAACCTGAAGCCCCTTGCCCCTCAGTTTTCCTGGATAAGCCTTATTAGCCTATAGAAAGTAAACTGCCAAAGTCCCATCATTCCATCCCTGCTCCTGGACCAGCCAGAACCCCCAGGCGACTGCCTTTCAGTATCACCAAATGGGGTGGACGAGGAGGGGAAACTAGGAATTCTAGTTCTCGAAACTTCCCACAGCCCTGCCTGTGAGTTTCTGCTCTTTTTACTGACATATTAATTCTCTGTCATCTACATCAGATCAACTTTTTGCATCTACTCAAGTATCCAAAGCCACCCCAAGGCCCCTTTATGCTCAGGTGATATTTCGGCCTCTCAAATTATTTTATTTATTTTTATTTATTTATTTATTTATTTTTGAGACAGGGAGTCTCGCTCTATCGCCCAGGCTGGAGTTCATTCAGTGGCATGATCTTGGCTCATAGCAACTTCAGCTTCCCAGGTTCAAGCGATTCTCCGGCCTCAGCTTCCCGAGTAGCTGGGACTACAGGCACGGATCACCACACTTGGCTAATTTTTTTTACTTTTAGAAGAGACAGGGTTTCGCCATGTTCGCCGGGCTGGTCTTGAACTCCTGACCTCAGGCGATCCACCCGCCTCGGCCTCCTAAAGTACTGGGATTATAGGCGTGAGCCACCGAACCCAGCCGAGCAGTCTGGTTTTTTAAATTTACCATTTAAATTTAAATTTAAATATAGTATTCTCATACTACCAACCTCTCTCCTCTCAAGCACCATTAACATCTACACAATAATTTTTTTATCCTTTTATCTTCTACTAAAATGGGATTATAGTATACATGGTTCCTGACTCTTCTTTTCTCGTGGGAATCCTTCCACGTCAAGTGCAGAAATCCAAGGCATGGACGTGTGACATCTTATCCAACCGTTCCTCTGTCAAAAGCATCCACTTAGTTTCTAATTCTTTGCCACTACAAACAATGCTGCAATAAATATTCTTGTGCAAACAAATTACATACAGCTGCTTTTATTTCTATGGGAGAGAGTCCCAGGGGAGGAACTGCTGGGTCAAAGGCTATGTGTGTTTGAAATTTTAATAGACTCTGCCAGAACTCTTTCCAGAATGGTTATTCCCACCAGCAATGCTTGAAGATCCCCTGCCAGCAAGTATTGTTGCCTTTTAAAATTTTTGCCAGTCTTAATGGTCTGATGTACATTACATAAAGGTTTTTTTGTTTGTTCGTTTGGTTGGTTGTTTTGCTTTTTTTGTTGTTGTTGTTGTTGTTTGTTTGTTTTTTTGAGATGGGGTCTTGCTCTGTCGCCAGGCTGGAGTGCAGTGGCATGATCTTGGCTCAATGCAACACCCGCCTCCTGGGTTCAAGCGATTCTCCTGCCTCAGCCTCCCAAGTATCTGCAACTACAGGTGTCCACAACCATACCCGGCTAATTTTTGTATTTTTAGTAGAGACAGGGTTTCGCCATGTTGACCAGGCTGGTCTCAAACTCCTGACCTCAAGTGATTCATCTGCCTAGGCCTCCCAAAGCACTGGGATTGCAAGCATGAGCCACCGTGCCCGGCCTAAAGTTTAAAAACTCTCCCTTACCTCCCATCCTGCTCAAGAAATTATTTAATAATTCTCTTTGTTGACAGTTGTTTCCGAGTCCCCTTCTCTGCCTCCTATTCTTCTTCCACCTCCAAAATTTAAGCAGAAAACAAGGCTCTTGCCTGTCTTTTTCGCCTTTCTTTGCACATCCTTCTTTGACAGTGTCATTATTTCTCAGGGGTTCAGTCATCCCCTCTAAGAGATGAATCTGAATCTACATACCCAGCCCAGACCTCTCTCTCTCGAGCTCCAGATTTCTAACTGCTCACGAGACACTTCCCATAGAGCCTGCTGACACCTCAAATAGGATCAAACCCAAACTCTCCTTGAGTTGCCCCAATTTAATCTTCCCCCAACTCTATTAGTAGAGTAGTATCATCCTTATCACAGGTACGCAGGCTTGAATGCCCAGTGTCATTGTTTTACCCCTCCCTATGCTTTGCCCCCATATCCAGCCAGCTACCTCGTCTGGACGGTTCTCTCTCCTCTCTCTTATCCACCCTGTGCGGACTCTCTGCACAGATCACCAAGACTCCTGCAGTAGCCCAGCTGGAACCCCCAGCTCCAGCATGCACACCCTACCCTGCCAGTCCAACCCTCCAACACCTCCCCAGTTGCAGACCAAGTTAAACCCAGACATCCTAACCACACTTTCAAGCCCTTCCCAGCTCTTATTCCAGTCTGCCTCTCTAGCCTCCTGATTGACACATACTGCAAACTCAACATGAGCCTGCCCGATTGCTTGTAGCCTAAAGGAGATTCTTTTCTCATAGGAGAAGAATTTGCAAAGAAGGAATAAGAAAGGTAAACAGATGCTTACTGCAATTCCCTCTGCTGCTCTGGCCCTATCTCTGCCAAGGAAATGTCTTTCTCTCTTTTACTTTTAAAAAGGAAAAATGTTTGGCAGAAAAAAGTTAAATAAGTAAATGAACCACATAATATAAAATGACAAGAACTCACAATTGGGTATATGTAGACACTCACGAAATGACCAAAACTAAAAACAAAAGAACAGGAAAACCATCAACCAGAGTCAAAAGCATCCTATATTGATACAAATAGCAAAGAATCATTTTACAATCACATGTGTCTTGTGATTGAGTTTCATGTATCAGATATTCATATATGACTGCATTAAAACTCAGCAAGATTTACATTATAATAGAAGAAAAAGAACTATAGTGAACTAAACAAAACCTAAAGAGATAAAACACAAAAACTACTTAACATAATACTGTAGTAATCTGAGAAGGAAACAATAAAAATGACTACTTCATAAACATTTATTTGATGCCTATGAATTAAACCCTATCCTGCATAATGAGAGAAGATAAAGACGTAAGAATAAGGTCAATGACCTCAAAGAGTATAAACACTAGCTAAACAGATGAAACAGTTCCACCAAATAAGAATAGACAAAGAAAAATATATTTTCAAGGACAAAGAGTTAATTAAAAATGCAATACAAATGAGTAGCATGAGATTAGACAAAACAGATTTACTGAAGTAAGGTACACAGAAAAGGTCCCTATATTTTTTGTGTCAAAGCAAAGAGAATAACAAAATGACTTTAAATTATGGAACATCTACTAAAAATACACGTCACCTTAGTTTTTCCTTCCTTTTCTTGCTGGTAGACACACAAATACAATGATCTACCCCATCTCGGGGGGTGTGTGTGTGTGTGTGTGTGTGTGTGGAGAGAGAGAGAGAGAGAGATCTGCCTAACAGTATCTTCAATGCTTTCTAACCCAGCATAATAATTAGAATCCAAGTTTCAATTATACTTACTCAGCACTTAGGAAAGACCCTGTGAGCGCTCCTCCACGGACTGGGACTTCAGCCTCTTCTGATGGAGACTGTCAACAATCCATCATCCCTGCTAATGGTGGGATGCAGTGTCACAGATAATTTAAACAGCTGTCAGAGCTGAGCAGCTCTTCAGACTTCCATATGGCTCATAAAACGCACATGTGCTCTGTGCCCTTCCCCCTCCCAAGAAAGTTGGGAGGAAGGATATGAAGTCAGACAAACTGGGATTCAATCCCAGCTCTATGCTTCAATATCCTCGTGTACAATATGGCTTTCCAATATCCCTTTTGTGTAGCAGAGGGGAGCAAGCACTTGGAAGTACCTAGCACAATGCCAGATGCAGAAAAGGTATGTAGTAAATGCTGGTAACCATGCCTTTCTTCTCTTCCCTTGAGTTCCCCCACTTCTCCCAGCAAGCCGTCTCCCAAATATCGAGTTCTCCAAAGCAAAAGAGACAAAACTCCACATGAAACTCTGAATACAGAGAATTTACAGATTATCAAACACAGAAATAAGCAGACATGGATTTTTTGACCTGCTTTCTGGATCATCTATGGCACACACACCTGCAGGAGCACAGACTAAGCCAGCTGTAGACCCCAAACCCCAGCTGTGCTACAGGAGCCACGGAGACTGGTAAGCATCTATGTACAGAGAAAGCCTGGGTCCCTCCAGCCCCAGTGAGGAGCAGCAACAATGTGCCACACGTAGGGGACAGGTGAGGAGCAGGAGAAGAAGGGAGAGGACACTCAGAAGGCCTAGCATAGCAGCCAGAGTTATGAGATGGAAGAGACTGGGCAGGTTACTTCAACTCTCTCACCTCCATCTTCTGACGTGAGTCTGAACTCACTCTAAGGTCTCTCCCAGTATTTTATGATTTTAATATGATTCTCTGCTAAACTGTAAGATTTTAAGATGTGTGTTTTTAGTATTTCTAAAATAACATCAGAGGATGGGGCATAGTGGCTTACGCCTGTAAACCCAGCACTCTGGGAGCCCAAGCGGGAGGATCACTGGAGGTCATGAGTTTCAGACCAGCCTGGTCAACGTGGTGAAACCCCGTCTCTACTAAAACTACAAAAATAAGCCAGGTGTGGTGGTGGGAGCCTGTAGTCCCAGCTACTGGGGAGGCTGAAGCAGGAGAATCGCTTGAACCCGAAAGGCAGAGGTTGCAGTGAGCCGAGATCACGCCACTGCACTCCAGCCTGGGCTACAGAGTGAGACTCTGTCTCAAAAAAAATAAATAAATTTAAAAAAATAAAATAGCATCAGAAATGGCCCTGTGATTAATTCTGTAAGATATCCTATATCTTACAGAATTAGGAATGAATGGGGTTTGGTAAGTTGGTTGGTTGGTTTTTGTTTTTAAACCTTACTCCACCCAACACAAAAGTAGCAAATGTGCTTTCTGTAAGACTACATTGAGTCAAAAGCTCAAAAGTGAGAAAAATCAAAATACTGTTAAGGATTATCGCTCCCTTCCTACTCTGTGGACTTACTTTTGCTCTGTGAACTCTCATAGTAAACAACAGGATAAGACATGTGCGCTGTACGGTACAAAATGAAATATGACAGTGCAAGGGGCGGAGGGAAACAGGGCTTGAACATAAAATGTTTATAATAAACTGGCCATAAGGAAAGATGAACTCTTCGAAATTGTGGGCTCGACTCAAACACTGTATGTTATTTATTAACCACTCCTTTTTTTCTTTCTATAAAGAAATTCAGTACAGTATCAGCTTTGATATATTTACAATACTTCTCTTGGAGGAAGTCCAGAGTCTACATTTGGTCTTAAAAGAAGGTTCTTCCTGCATGGAAGCTATCTCAAAAAGCCAAAACACACATTCAGAAAAGCTGAGCCTCTCGTTAACATTTTTCAAGCATACAGTAGCTATGCACCATTTGGCACTCACCAAAACCCCTCCAAAAGTATCAAAAGGCTGCCAACGTCTCTTTGCACTTACAAGAATAATTCCTGAAAAAGTGTCTGTTTGCAGAAGAATTTCACTCTAGTGATATGCTGATCAAAAGTTTACTGTCTCCCCATAGAGAGTTGACTGGTTTTAGTGACTTGGCCAAATATCAAAATAGCTGTAATTAAGTGGGATTGTGAGAGCCAGATGAGGTATAAAAACTGAGGGTGATCCCAAAGGAACTAAAATTATGCTTAGCACATGTTTAAATTATATACCAGTCACAGGACAAACCATTGTCAGACACTCCTCTCAGGAGAAAAATAGATCAATATGACTGAAGGAAGTGTGCATTGAGACAAGCTGTTTTGTTGTTCAAAACTAAAACTGACCGAAGTGATTGTCTAACTTTTTCAAAACAAATATCTCACACTCAGTTATTTTGCTATGATGTGAAAAATTGAGAAGCCACAAGATCTCAATGCTGTTCATTAGGATTATAAATGGAAACAAACTCATGGAAGGCGGCAGCTATGTAGGTCAGGTCCAAGGGAGAAATTTTTTAATTCACAAGATAAGCACAGATTAAATGATTGCCTGTTCAAAAGGTCTCCTAACCAGTGTCAATTCCATAACTACTCCTCCACTCCTGAAAATGAGGAGTTGTGAAGACCCCTAGAGTCTTATAAATTGCATAGTCACCTAATTGGTTCGGTTTGGTTTTTGGTCACTCCATATTACAGAGGACTCACTCAACATTACCAAGGACTGAAAAGAAGAGCTCCTAAATTTAATTTTTTTTTTTTTTTTTGAGACAGAGTTTCACTCTTGTCACCCAGGCTGGAGTGCAATGACTTGATCTCGGCTCACCACAACCTCCGCCTCCCAGGTTCAAGTGATTCTCCTGCCTCAGCCTCCCGAGTAGCCTCCTGAGTTCTGGGATTCTTCGGCTAATTTTTGTATTTTTAGTGGAGACAGGTTTCACCATGTTGGCTTGGTTGTCTGGGTAATCCCAGCACTTTGGGAGGCCGAGGTGAGCGGATCACTTGAAGTCAGGAGTTCAGGACCAGCCTGGCCAACATGGTGAAACCTGTCTCTACTAAAAATACAAAAATTAGCCGAATAATCCCAGAACTTTGGGAGGCCGAGGTGAGCAGATCACTTGAGGTCAGGAGTTCGAGACTGGCCTGGCCAACATGGTGAACCCTGTCTCTACTAAAAATACAAAAATTAGCTGAATAATCCCAGCACTTTGGGGGACCAAGGCGGGTGGATCACTTGAGGTCAGGAGTTCGAGACTGGCCTGGCCAACATGGTGAAACCTGTCTCTACTAAAAATACAAAAATTAGCCGAATAATCCCAGCACTTTGGGAGGCCGAGGCAGGCACATACTTGAGGTCAGGAGTTCGAGACTGGCCTGGCCAACATGAGCCACCGTGCCGGGTCTAAATTTAATTTTTACAGGCCGGGCACAGCGGCTCATGCCTGTAATCCCAGCACTTTGGGAGGCTGGGGCGGATGGATCACCTGTGGTCGGGAGGTGCCAGCTGACGAACATGGAGAAACCCTGTCTCTACTAAAAATACAAAATTAGCCAGGCGTGGTGGCACATGTCTGCAATCCCAGCTACTCAGGAGGCTGAGGTAGGAGAATCGCTTGAACCTAGGAGGCAGAGGTTGCAGTGAGCCAAGATCGTGCCACTGCACTTTGGCCTGGGTGACAAGAGCGAAACTCTGTCTCAAAAAAAAAAAAAAAACTAAAAATTATGGGAATCCCTTGAGCCTTTGGCACATTTTAATATAAGCTGTACATGTTACTGTCATACACATTTTCAGTCACTGACCATGAGCATTAGAGTCTGGGCAAAATATAGAGGACAGGTAAAGTCACACTGGTTTCCACAAGGTTGAAACCAAACCAAACATCAGAGAGGGTTTGGACTCAGGGGTATTAGGCACTAAGTCCAGCTGCAATCATTCATTAAAGTCTCAGGGACCTGTGGGCATGGTGGCTCATGCTGTAATCCCAGCATTTTGGGAGGCCCAGGCAGTCTGATCGGTTGAGCTCAGGAGTTCAAGACCAGCCTGGGCAACATAGCGAGACCCCGCCTCTACAAAAAGTTAAAAAATAAAATTTAAATTTAAAAAATCCTTGGCATCTGACTACACCTTGAAAAACAAATTACCTAGACACAGTGGCACACACCTGTAGGCCTAGCCACTTGGGAGGCTGAGGCAGGAGTATGTCTTGAGCCCAGGAGTTGAAGGCTACAGTGAGCTAGGAGCTCGCCTCTGTCCTCCAGCCTGGGTGACAGAGGGAGACCCTGTCTCAAGAATAAATAATTAAATTAAATTAAATTACATTAAAATGAGGGCCAGGCACGGTGGCTCACACCTGTAATGCCAGCACTTAGTGAGGCCGAGGTGGGCGGATCACCTGAGGTCAGGAGTTCAAGACCAGCCTGACCAACATGGGGAAACCCCGTCTCTACTAAAAATACAAAATTAGCCGGGCATGGTGGCGCATGCCTGTAATCCCAGCTACTCGGGAGGCTGAGGCAGGAGAATGGCTCGAACACAGGAGGTACAGGTTGCAGTGAGCCGAGATCATACTATTGCACTCCAGCCTGGGCAACAAGAGCAAAACTCCATCTCAAAAAAATAAATAAATGAAAATTAAAATGGGTTACATTATTTCAATTCAATTACACATACCAGCTGCACACAAAGATGGCAGGCACACAGTGTTACCCAAATCCTTTACCTCATTTCTTTTCTTACTAGAATTTCCTCAGTTCTACTAGAAATGAGCTGTGGATCTTTTACGAGCTGTTGCTACCATGAAAATCTCAAGCTGATTTATTGCCTACCTATTTATATATCCTTAACATAGCTTCTTATATCAAAAGGCACAACTTCATAGTCATAAGTCTCTCGCTTAGATTCTTTCCACTCTCTAACAGTCTACAGTTTCAAGAGTATACAGAATCTGGCCGGCCACGGTGGCTCACGCCTGTAGTCCTAGGACTTAGGGAGGCTGAGGCACGCAAATCACTTGAGGCCAGGAGTTCAAGACCAAAACCCCATCTCTACTAAAAATACAAAAATTAGCCAGGTGTAGTAGAGGGTGCCTGTAGTCCCAGCTACTCAGGAGGCTGAGACACGAGAATCACTTGAACCCAGGAGGCGGAGGTTGCAGTAAGCCGAGATCACGTCACTGCATTCCAGCCTGGGTGACAGAGTGAGACTCAGCCTGAAAAAAAAAAGGAAGAAAGAAAGAGTATATAGAATCAGAGAAAGCGACAGGTGCGAGGGACCTTAGAAATCCTCTCTTCCACTGGATTCACAACTGTATTAGGTTCTTTAGAGGGGCCCAAGGGGCCTTCTGTCCCTTACAACTGCATAATGAATATAATTTCCATTCCATCCATTTTGTATATTATATATTTGGGTCTTGGTTTCACATAGATGTAGTTTGGAACAAAGGATTCCTCTGATCTTCAAGAAAATCACTAATACTGCTTGGACCAAGCAGGTGTATACAAACCCAGACCCTGAGAAGCTGAATGATGTCCAGGGATCCACATCTCCACTCAGTACAGACCAACACTGAGCCTCCAGAACACAGTCTCTCCAAATGTGGCCCCAGATCAGCCACAGCAGCAGCATCACCTAGAAACATCATAGAGACACAAATTCTCAGGCCGAACTCAGATCTTCTGAGTTAGGGCCAGGCATGGTGGCTCACACCTGTAATCCCAGAACTTTGGGAGGCCAAGCCAGGTGGAACACCTGAGTTCAGGAGTTCAAGACCAGACTGGGCAACATGGTGAAACCCCGTCTCTACTAAAAATACAAAACCTAGCTGGGCATGGTGGCTCACACCTGTAGTCTCAGCTACTCAGGAGGCTGAGGCACAATAGCCCAAACCCTGGAGGTAGAGGCTGCAGTGAGCCGAGATTGCACCACTACACTCCAGCCTCGGTGACAGAGCGAGACCCTGTCTCAAAAAAAAAAAAAAGATCTTCTGAGTCAGAAACAGAGGACAGGACCCAGCGATTTGTGCGTTAGCAAGCCCTCCAGGTGATTCTGATGCCCTGAAGTTTGAGAACCTCTGTTCTGGAATAATACCCAACGTGCTTTCCATTATTCTCTTCCTCTTCCTATTTCAATCCTACAACTCCATGGAAGTACACACTAAGCAACTACCCCCAAAACACTGAACCTAACCATAGATTCACCCACTGAAAACGTGAGAACATCACAATTAGGTTTACAAACACTGCTGCAGTACAGTTAGTGCATTTTTCTTTTCTCACAATACAAACACCCACATCCAAAAAGGTCAAATAAAAGTTTGAGTTTCAAAGAATAATTCAAGAGAGTGGAATTGATGTACATTTCAGACACTGAGCCTCAGAAGAACTGAGTGATGCTAAGAAATTTATTTCCAGCTTCTCTGGGCACACTGCCTGGGGGTAGCCCTGCTCTGCAAGGAACAATTTTTAAAAAAACTTAAAAAAAAGATATTATTTCCAGAACAGTAAGGTCATGGTACCTTAGACTGTCAGTGAACAACAGTGAGTACCAAAGGGACAAAACATGGGAAGATTACTAAATGGAGACAGCTCCTTCCAGGAAAACCTGGTTCACAGACCTGGAAATAGGTAGTAATGTGACTGTGTTTCACCCCTAGCCTGAGGCAACTGATTTATCTGTACCTTATATTTCATGAGGTTTGAGGTATATGTTTGTCATCGGCACAGGTGATTTTGCTGACTTTCTGTAATATACACATAAGAGGCACTATCCGGACGAAGCACTAATTGTAAGCCACATCTCAGTGTCATGCTATTTCAACAAATTTTAGGGATGCCAAATGAGAAATTACAACAAACGTAGTTTTCAGAAGTTTGTCATATTATCATCTGCCACACACAGAAATATAAATGTACTTTTATATCTTGAAATTATTCAAGAATTTTCAATGCACTCGATAATGTTTAGAGATTTTCCTTTAGACAATGTATTATTTAAGGTTGACAATTACATATGTATGTGTCCATTTTTTTTGGAACAACCCATTTGTTGGTTTGCTGAAAATTCCAATCGTTGGCTGCCAACTCTGTACACTCCATGCCTTAGTGAATTTTCTAATGTGATTTATCAAGCTATCAAAATTTAGCTTCAGTGACAGACAGCTTTTCAGAAAATGCCACACTGCAATTGACATTCTCTTCTCAACATACACCAGGACTGCTGCAATGTCAACCATCCAATGGGCTCAATTTCCTCACACCTTTAGACTAATGGCCAGGGTGGAACTTATAACAGTCTGACTTAGTGATATCCCTAGATTTTTAAAGACAGGTCATTTTAAAATTCCAATTCCATGGTAAACTGAAATAGAACTAAGCAAAGTCCTGCCTGTTGGTATCCCTCAGGAAATGGCCTTTATTGAAGAGACAGAAGTGTTTTCTCACTAATATTCATCACAAAAGAGATGTTTTTCAGTAGCCTGACATTTTACCTAATCCTTTTCACTGTCAATATGCTTATAACTAAACTTTTTCTTTAGAAACCAGATGTTTTCCTTAAAAATGGTTCCTGTCAAGAACAGCGTGAACTTGGGAGGCGGAGCTTGCAGTGAGCCAAGATTGGGCCACTGTACTCCAGCCTGGGCGACAGAGCAAGACTCTGTCTCAAAAAAAAAAAAAAAAAGGTTCCTGTCAAACCATACATCATGGATCACCCCAAAATAAGAAAACCTGTGCTGCATTTGTATGTGAATGGCCTACAAATCTCTTGCCCATCTCTGGCAAATTCACTAACATGGTTAGATCCTCACAATCCTATGCAAAAGGGCATCACACAGGGAAAAGGCACAGGAAGAGAGACCTTGATTCTACTTCCCGACACCCTCCACACACGGAATGCCCTACAAGCACAAGTCTTGCCTCATTTAGGACAGTTTCTCAAAATACAATCAAAAAGCCAGTAGCAGACCAGGCGCAGTGGCTTACACCTGTAATCCTAGTAGACCAGCCTGAGCAACATGGCAAGACCCTTTCTCTAGAAAAAATACAAAAATTGCCTGGGCACAGTGGTTCATGCCTGTAATCCCAACACTTTGGGAGGCCAAGGCAGGTGGATCACTTGAGGTCAAGAGTTTGAGATCAGCCTGGTCAACATGGTGAAACTCCATCTCTACTAAAAATACAAAAAAATTAGCTGGGCGTGGTGGTGGGCACCTGTAATCCCAGCTACTCAGGAGGCTGAGGCAGGAGAATCGCTTGAACCCAGGAGGTGGAGGTTGCGGTGAGCCGAGATAATGCCACTGCACTCCAGCCTGGGCAACAGAGGAAGACTCTGTCTTTTTTTGTGTGTGCGGTGGGAGGGAGGGGGGACAGTCTGAAAAAATGTTGCCCAGGCTGATGTGTAATGGCATGATCTCAGCTCACTGCAACCTCCGCCTCCAGGGTTCAAGCAATTCTCCCACCTCAGCCTCCTGTGTAGTTGGGATTACAGGCACGCGCCACCACACCCGGTAATTTTTGTATTTTTAGTAGAGACAGGGTTTCACCATGTTGGCTAGGCAAGTCTCGAACTCCTGACCTTGTGATCCACCCACCTCGGCCTCCCAAAGTGCTAGGGTTACAGGCATGAGCCACCGTGCCCGGTCAAGACTCCGATTTGAAAAAAAAAAAAGTGCTTTGAGCCCTGGGTGTTACTCCAGCTCTGCCACTGGACTTATGTCCTCTGCTGCCCTGATTATAAACAGCTTCATTTACTTGTTTGTCCCTACCACTAGAGTGTGGACAGCATTAGAGTGTATCTGGTTCTCCACTGACCTCAACATTAGGCACTTGGTAGGCACTCGGTCACTGATCGCCAGATGTGCCCTGGGTCGGCCTCCCATCTATAAAATTAATCAGGCAGCACTGCCTCCAAGACCCCTGGGGGCTACACATGGCAGCCTCCCTGCACTCCACTCCTCGAGGCTCGAGGACCCAGAGGCAGGTGGCGCGATCCAAGAACTAGTCAGTCTGTGGCTCCTCCTCACCCACCCTTTTCTCTAGTGACTTTTTCAAATGATTCAAATTCCTTGAAAGTAAAGAACTCGGCCAAGCGTGGTGGCTTACGCCTGTAAGCCCAGCACTTTGGGATGCCGAGGCCAGCAGATCACCTGAGGTCAGGAGTTCCAGACCGGCCTGACCAACATGGTGAAACCCCGTTTCTAGTAAAAATAGAAAAATTAGCCGGGTATGGTGGTGCACACCTGCAATCCCTCAGAAGGCTGAGGCAAGAGAATCGCTTGAACTCGGGAGGCGGAGGTTGTGGTGAACCGAGATCACGCCATTGCAGTCCAGCCTAGGCAACAAAAGCAAAACTCCGTCTCAAGAAAAAAAAAAAAAGTAAAGAATTCTCATAGTGCTGGGTGGGGTGGCTCATGCCTGTAATCCCAGCACTTTGGGAGGCCAAGGTGGGTGGATCACTTGAGGTCAGGAGTTCAAGACCAGCCTGGCCAACGTGGTGAAACCCCGTCTCTAGTAAAAATACAAAAATTAGCTAGGCATGGTGGTGCACACCTGTAGTCCTAGCTACTCAGGAGGCTGAGGCAAGAGGATTGCTTTAACCCGAGAGGCAGAGGTTGCAGTGAGCCGAAATCGTATCACTGCACTCCAGCCTGGGCAATAGAGCTAGACTCCATCTCAAAACAAAAACAAAAACAAAAAAACTCTCTTGGGTCTCTCTAAGATTCCTAGCCCTCTGGCATAGCCTGTACTCAGGATGCCTGGCCAGCTTCCAGATGGAATTCCTCACTGTTATTGTGGAAAGACAGGCAGGCCTCCGGGGTGGAGGTGAAAGGGGAAATGAGGGATGAGCTGCTGATGAGCTACTCCTCCCTCCCCAGGCTGCCAGGCTAACTGGAGAGAGCCTTACCCTGGGCAACCTGACCTCCGTTACCATCCTCCCAGCCTTCTACTCTGGTGCAACAGACCATCCACTGGCTCATGATGAGTTACTCTATGACTGCCTTCTGCCTCTTCATGTGGGCAAACGGCTTAAGGTAAGTGAAGGCCTGCTTGGGAAGCTAGAGGGACTCGCTGCAACCTCTGGCTGTGAGGGATGCTCCAGGCTGTGTGTCTACCTCAGTGGCCTCTTCCCACTCTATAAATCCATCTATTTTCTTGGCCACATCTTCTTTTGGAGCCTACTATATTCACAAAGCAATGGTACCAAAGAAAGAGGAGTTAAAGATGATGCAGTAATCTATTTCCCTGGTAAGTAAATGTCCTACAGCTAAGCTCAAAATACCAGGTTACATAATAGAGCAACAGGCTTGGGGAAAAAGATGGTATTGGAGGCTGGGTGCAGTGGCTCATGCCTGTAATCCCAGCACTTTGGGAGACCGAGGCAGGCAGATCACGAGGTCAGGAGATTGAGGTCATCCTGGCTAACACGGTGAAACCCCATCTTTACTAAAAATACAAAAATTAGCTGGGTGTAGTGGCACATGCCTGTAACAAGTCCCAGCTACTCAGGAGGCTGAGGCAGGAGAATCGCTTGAACCCAGGAGGTGGGGGTTGCAGTGAGACAAGATCGTGTCGCTGCACTCCAGCCTGGGCGACAGAGCAAGACTCTGTCTAAAAAAAAAAACAAAAAAGGATGGTATTGGAAATTTGGGGTGAACTCCAAGGATTAGCCTGGCTACTACATACAGAGTATGGGCCCTGACTACTCTGACTTACTGAGGCACACTAGGAAGACTCTGGAAGGACTATAGACCAGGAGCTAGGAGTGACTCTGACCAGCCTTCCAATCAAACGTCTTGTCTTGCAGGTAGCCTACAGCAGGACTGGTGCAGAAATTACTTATCATAGCCAGGCACCGTGGCTCACGCCTGTAATCCCAGCACTTTCAGAAGCCGAGGCAGGCAGATCACCTGAGTTCAAGACAGCCTGGCCAGGAGGGCGAAACTCCATCTCTACTAAAAATACAAAAATTAGCCAGGTGTGGTGGAGCGCACCTGTAATCCAAGCTACTCGAGAGGCTGAGGCACAAGAATCACTTGAACCCAGGAGGCAGAGGTTGCGGTGAGCCGAGATCACGCCACTGCACTCCAGCCTGGGCGACAGAGTGAGACTCTGTCTCAAAAAAAAGAAAAGAAATGACTTGTCCCCCTTTTCACAGTCTCCCTGGCCCCAGAGAACAGAAAAGTCAGGGAAGTAGAAGACATGACACTCCCAGCTGTGCCTCTGCTGCCGGCCAAGTCTCCACTGGGGCCAAAGGGGAAACTCTTGCGGGAGGAGCAGAGGGGCCCACATCTCCCCTCTTGGCTCCCCCATGCACACTGCCTTATCTCTCCCCCTCTAGCCAAGAATCAGTTGTGTGTTTCCTCTGCCAATTTACTATGATTGTGTATTGGCTGCTACCACTGCGGCCGCCATGGTGGGGCAGGGAGGAGAGCAAGGCTCTGCCTGTTCTACTTTTTCTACCCTGGAACTGTAGCAGATAAAATCACTTCTGTTTGTTCAGTTTTTCACCACTAGCATTCATGACTGCTTTCTTTCCCAGTTCTTCTCCAGACCTGCCATGGCTGAAATAATCAGGTTTCTCTCCTTTAGAGCTGGAAGCTGGAAACGTGACGCTAAAGCCTGCCTTAAAGCCTGGAACCAAACTGCTAACTATAACCTCACATCTGACCCCGAGGTCCAAGCGGAACAAACAGTTTACACCAGCAAATACTGCTAAGTTTAGGAACCCCCAAAACAACCTGATGGGAGTATTCATAGGATAAACAAAAAGCAAATGTGTAGCCCTGGCTTCCCCAGACTCCACAGTCTCAGGGCAGGAAGGGTATCTTCCAGCAGTCGGCTCAGAACCATCGAGGGATGCAATGGCAACAGTTCCTGGTTTCAGAACAGGTTCTACTACTGTCAAATGACTCCCCCATAATTCTTCAAAGGCTGTGGTAAGTTCTGCATAGGGGAGGGCAGAAAGGGGATACAGCTGATGGACACCATCTTCTCTGTACATTCCACACTGGCATTGTTACAGGCAAAGACCCCTACCTCAAACAGTATCACTGCTGGGCACCAGCTCTCGCATATCGCTGGTGACTGGGATGGATTAAAAAGTGTCAATTTTTGGCTGGACACAGTGGCTCATGCCTGTAATCCCAGCACTTTGGGAGGCCGAGGCCAGCGGATCACTTGAGGTCAGGAGTTCAAGACCAGCCTAACCAACGTGGTGAAATCTCGTCTCTACTAAAAATACAAAAATTAGTTGGGCATGGTGGCAGGCACCTGTAGTCCCAGCTACTTGGGAGCTGAGGCTGGAGAATGTTTGAGCCCGGGAGGCAGAGATTGCAGTGAGCCGAGATCGTGCCACTGTATTCCAGCCTGGGCAACAGAGCAAGACTCTATCTCAAAGTGTCAATTTTCATACATCCAATTGGCCAGGCACAGTGGCTCATGCCTGTAATCCCAACACTTTGGGAGGCCAAGGCGGGCAGACCATCTGAGGTCAGGACTTCAAGACCAGCCTGACCAACGTGGTGAAACCCCATCTCTACTAAAAGTACAAAATTAAGGCCAGGCATGGTGGCTCATATCTGTAATTGCAGTACTTTGGGAGGCCAAGGCAGATGGATCACCTGAGGTCAGGAGTTCAAGACCAGCCTGGCCAACATGGTGAAACCCTGTCTCTACTAAAAATACAAAAATGAGGCATGGTGGTGTGTGCCTGTAATCCCAGCTACTCAGGAGGCTGAGGCAGTAGAATGGCTTGAACCTGGGAGGGGGAGGTTGCAATGAGCCGAGATTGTGCCACTGCACTCCAGCCTGGGCAACAGAACGAGACTCCATCAAAAAAATAAAATGAAACAGTAAAAACAAAAATATTTTATTTCCAACAATAATAATCCACTTTCCAACTAAAGTGATCTGACACTGATTCTTAATTACCTTCAAGAGCTTCTGGGGGCCATCAGCTGCTCCAACACTGAGCTTGTGTAAAAGCTGAACCATGAGGCCACAAAAGTGGTCAAAGGTTCTGGGAATTCAGGTCTGGGGGCTCACTTCAATCAGAACCTTCTCCTGCATGTGGACAGAAACCTGCAGCATGCCAGCTCGTCTCAGAGAACTATCCAGCAGCATCAGGGAATTCTGGTGGGCTGTGTCTGAGCGCACCTCCCCAGGGTCACATCCATTCTTCAACAACATAGACTTGTGCTTGTCACAGCTGAGCAGCTCTTATGTCTTCCCTACCGGGACTGTCTCCAGACTGGCCTCCTCCAGCACCACAAGGAGGCTATGGCCTCCGAAATGGTTTCCTGCCCCAGGTCAGGGCCTCTTGGGTGCCATAGCATCCCAGTCCTGTTCCTGCTCCCCATCACTCTGGTCACAAGGTTGGACTCCAACACTGAACGTGGCCACCTTGCAACCTTACTTTTTTTTTTTTTTTTGAGACAGAGTCTCGCTCTGTCGCCCAGGCTGGAGTGCAGTGGTGTGATCTCTGCTCACTGCAAGCTCTACCCCCCAGGTTCATGCCATTCACCTGCCTCAGCCTCCCGAGTAGCTGGGACTACAGGCGCCCGCCACCAGGCCTGGCTAATTTTTTTTGTATTTTTAGTAGAGAAGGGGTTTCACCATGTTAGGCAGGATGGTCTCAATCTCCTGCGATCAAGATCTGCCCGTCTCAGCCTCCCAAAGTGCTGGGATTATAAGCGTGGGCCACCGTGCCCGGCCCTTGCAACCCTACTTGTAAATGTTTATAAAATGTTTTCTTTTCCTTTCTCATACTGTGTAGCTACATAGAAACATTGAGTTGTATAGTTGAAAGGACCCCAAAAATTCATTGAGTCCAATGGAACTCCCAAAGTTACAAATAAAGAAATGGTAACCCAGAGAGAATATGCTGTTTCGTTCAAGATCATGCAGCTGTTTTTGGCAAAACTACCCAAAACCCAGGGATCCAGTCTTCTTTTCAGTAATATATGCTGACTGCCTGGATTATTACCTCTGACTGGACAAACACCAAGAACAATTCAATGAAACACATACAAGTTCTTTCAAACAGCTCATCTTCTGTCACCCACCAAAATGGAGACAAGCAAAGGCACTGATAAAAGTCACATGAGTCCCAAAACATGTCACACAACAGACTCAACAGAATGCACTTTTTTCTTGGGGGCGGTGGGGTGGAGATAGAGTCTCGCTCCGTCACCCAGGCTGGAGTTCAGTGGTGCAATCTTGGCTCACTGCAACCTCCACCTCCCAGGTTCAGGTGATTCTCCTGCCTCAGCCTCCTAAGTAGCTGGGATTACAGGCGGCCACCACTATACCCAGCTCATTTTTGTATTTTTAGTATAGATAGGGTTTCACCATGTTGGCCAGGCTGGTCTCAAATTCCTGATCTCAAGTGATCTGCCCACCTCAGCCTCCCAAGTGCTGGGATTATAAGCGTGGGCCACCGTGCCCGGCCCTTGCAACCCTACTTGTAAATGTTTATAAAATGTTTTCTTTTCCTTTCTCATACTGTGTAGCTACATAGAAACATTGAGTTGTATAGTTGAAAGGACCCCAAAAATTCATTGAGTCCAATGGAACTCCCAAAGTTACAAATAAAGAAATGGTAACCCAGAGAGAATATGCTGTTTCGTTCAAGATCATGCAGCTGTTTTTGGCAAAACTACCCAAAACCCAGGGATCCAGTCTTCTTTTCAGTAATATATGCTGACTGCCTGGATTATTACTCTGACTGGACAAACACCAAGAACAATTCAATGAAACACATACAAGTTCTTTCAAACAGCTCATCTTCTGTCACCCACCAAAATGGAGACAAGCAAAGGCACTGATAAAAGTCACATGAGTCCCAAAACATGTCACACAACAGACTCAACAGAATGCACTTTTTTCTTGGGGGCGGTGGGGTGGAGATAGAGTCTCGCTCCGTCACCCAGGCTGGAGTTCAGTGGTGCAATCTTGGCTCACTGCAACCTCCACCTCCCAGGTTCAGGTGATTCTCCTGCCTCAGCCTCCTAAGTAGCTGGGATTACAGGCGGCCACCACTATACCCAGCTCATTTTTGTATTTTTAGTATAGATAGGGTTTCACCATGTTGGCCAGGCTGGTCTCAAATTCCTGATCTCAAGTGATCTGCCCACCTCAGCCTCCCAAAGTGCTGGGATTACAGGCGTGAGCCACCGTGCCCGGCCAGAATGATCACTTGTATATCATCAATAAGGAATCCAATGGTGAGAGAAAATAGGACACAGAGACACATACAACCATCATACACACAAGGTTATAACCACCATACACGGAAGGTGGCCATGTGGAGGATGGACCCTGAGGGTGGTGAGAATGAAGTGATTACTTCTCAAGAGGAAATGAAGGTTCAGAAAATGAGCAAGGAAAGCTTTAGAAGGAATGCTTGAGATGAGCCTGGAAGGCCGGGGAAGCCAGTCCTCTCGAGTCATTAAGTTGATGCAAAAGTGATTGTGGTTTTTGCCATTACTTTCAATGGCAAAAACCACAGTCACTTTTGCACCAACCTAATACAACAACAAAATTCCAATACAGAAGAAGATGCAAGCAAGTAGGACCTGCTAGGAGGGAGTGAGTGTACCCACAACAAATGGATCCAATCAGTGAAGTTTCTGATTTTCTTTTAAATCTTGTGTAACTTCAAGGTATTTGCCCACATGACACACAGTGGCTTCCCATCAAGCAGTTCAGTAGATGATTGTCAAGGGAGGATTACTATGGCTAACTCCAGTTTCACAGAATGACTAAGATTTTCCAGAGGGAAAGTTCAAAATGGACATGTGAAATGGGAAAATATTTTGGTTTCTGATGCAGCAAACGTTCATTGAGCCTTCATGTATTCATGCAGTAGGTGTTGATCCCAGAGGTTTCAAATGCCACCAACACAAAAGATAACTTAATTCATTTTGATGGATTCCAGATGTGTTCTTCCTTCACTTCTGCTCATATGCACCAATGCGCTTTTGAGAGCCCTCATTTTCATCCAGCTTCATGGTTATGCAGAGTGATGAGAAGTATGACTATCATTCTGCCAATCACAACCTTAGTACAAGGCCTGAAGAAGAAGGTTAATGAGAAGGATTTAGTGGCTCCATTGCCAGGAGACACTGGGAATCATTAGAAAACAATTTTATGGCTGGGCACAGTGGCTCACACCTGTAATCCCAACATTTTGAGAGGCCAAGGCGGGTGGATCACCTGAGGTCAGGAGTTTGCAACCAGCCTGGCCAACATGGTAAAACCTTGTTTCTACTAAAAATACAAAAATTAGTTGGGCATTGTGGCATGTGCCTGTAATTCCAGCTACTTGGGAGGCAGAGACAGGAGAATTACTTGAACCTGGGACGCAGAGGTTGCAATGAGCCGAGAACACACCACTGCACTCCAGCTTGGGTGGCAGAGTGAGACTCCATCTCAAAAAAAAAAAAAAAAAAAAATGTATTCTCTCCCTGGGGAAGCTAAGTCCCTCAAATGTTTAGGTGACTTGCCAAATGGGTAAAAGGTGTATTCCACACCAGAATCTAGAGCTGTTACTATCCAATACAATAACCTTGCCACAACTCCACGCTTGGGGAAAAAAACGGATCAACCTTTATGTATTTTAACTTTCAGCACTTTATTACTGATAAAGTCCATTTAGAGAGTCAAATATTTGGCAAAGCGTGTCTCAATTTCATAATCATATTATAATACTTTTAAAAACAATTTCATTGAACACTTCACACATTCTGTCAACCACCATCTAAGAGTGTTCACTAAAGTACCAGGCTGGATATAAAAGCAGTACGAAAATAAAGCAAGCATGGCTGGGCGCAGTGGCTCACACCTATAATCCCAACACTTTGGGAGGCCAAGGAGGGCAGATCACCTGAAGTCAAGAATTTCAGACCAGCCTGGTCAACATGGTGAAACCCTGTCTCTACTAAAACACACACACACACACACACACACACACACACAAATTAGCCGAGTGTGGTGGTGGGTGCCAGTAATCCCAACTACTTGGGAAGCTAAACCAGGAAAATTGCTCGAACCCAGGAGGCAGAGTTTGCAGTCAGCTGAGATCACACCACTGCACTCCAGCCTGGGCAACAGAACGAAAGTCTGTCTCAGAAATAAATAAATAAATAAAACAAGCAAAGCACTCCCTGTGTGATGGAGAAGTCACCAAGAATTAAATATTATTTGGTGAATGCAACGACTGATATAGACCACGCAAGTGCCTAAGAAGCAACTCAGAGGGAAGGCTTCTCTGGGTCTCTGTACCCCTGTCTCTGTACCCACCAGACAGGCAATAATGCAAGGAAAAAACGACAGAAAGAAATACAAAACACTTAGTGAACTTTCTCATTGTGACAGGCCAGGTTCTAAGCATATTATGCTAATTTTATTTTATTTTGAGATGAGGTCTTGCTCTGTCACCCAGGCTGGAGTGCAGTGGCATGATCATGGCTCAAACAATTCTCCTGGGTTCAAACAATCCTCCCACCTCAGCCTCTTTAGTAGCTGGGACTACAGGCATATGCCACCATGCCCAGCTAATTTTTGTATTTTTTTTTTTGTAGAGACAGGGTCTTACTATGTTGCCCAGGTTGGTCTCAAATATCCGGCCTCAAGTGATCATCCAGCCTCAGCCTACCAAAGTGCTGGGCTTATGGGCATGAGCCTCCACACTCAGCCATATTATGTTAATTAATTTATCAATTCTCAAAGCAATATTCTAAGAAGGCACTGCTGTCATCCTTCTTTTAGAGATGAAAATCTTAAGGCACAGAATGCTCTTTACTAGACAACAACAATATAATTTTTTGAATTTTAAAATAACAAAATATTGCACTAAAATTCATCACTATATTTTAAAGGCAATGAGAATCCTTCACTTTCACCAGCAGAAGGAAAGATTTGCAAGCTTATTTATTATGCCATTTCCCAAACTACTGACAAAAGAAGCTTCAAAATTCAAGTTTTACATACTGTTCCCAATGCAAAGAAATCACTTAGTAATGGGAACTCATGAAGAACCTTGTCCAAAAGGCACATTCAGAAACCTAACCATGAATTTAAAAGAAAGCTTGTAATCCAACACCATGAAAACACAATGAACACGACAGTCCAGATTCTGTTACTCAATCTACAAACCTCATAAATGAAAACAAAGCAGACCAATTTCCAGCTAGATGGAATGCCTGGAGAGGAGTGCGCCAGAGCTCGGGCCATGTAACATCCAAGAGAGGAAATACATTATACATTTCTAGCAGGGAACCTTCTCAGGGCACCAGCCTATGTCTGCTGGCAGTAACCATCTGTGGGCATTTTTTTTTCCTTAATGTTATGAAAAAATATTTCATAAAAATAAAAGCTTTCAAATGCTAGATGATTTTTATTAAGATCCTGTATTTGTTTACAATTAAGGGCATGCTAACTGCTGGGTCAGTATAGAAGAGTGGAAGGATCATGTGGTCAGACAGACCTGGATTTAAATCTCAGCTGTGCAATTTCAAACTACATGAACTTGGGTAAGGGATCCCACAGGTCTCTAACCTTCTCCTTCTGGGTTGTCATATGGGTGAGCAGGCTGGACGTCATCCTTTACTGGATGTGATTCTCCCTGCCCTCCACTTTCTCAGTCACCAAGTCCATCACACCTCCTTTATATTTCTGGAATCCTCCTCCATGTCTGTCCCTACTGTTCTACTGCCACCGCTTTTGATGATCTACACTGTTACCACTGACCTTCTTCCTGTCAGGCTTGCTTCCCTAAATCTACTCACAACAATCTAAAAAGAAACTGATTTCTTTGTTTGTTTGTTTGAGATGGGATCTCGCTCGGTCACCCAGGCTGGAGTGCTGTGGTACAATCCTGGTTTACGGCAACCTCCAACTCTCGGATTCAAGCAATTCTCGTGCCCCAGCCTCGTGTAGCTGGGACTACAGATGTGCACCACCATGCCTGGCTAATTTTTGAATTTTTAGTAGAGATGGGGTTTCACCATGTTAGCCAGGCTGGTCTTGAACTCCCCACCTCAAGTGATCCCCGGCCTCAGCCTCCCAAAGTACTGGGATTACAGGAGTAAGCCAGGGTGCCTGAATGGAATTGGTTTCAAATGCAAATCTGACCTATCACTCCTCAACCTAAAACTTAAGGAATTTGCTTCTGTGTCACTTAATGTCACTTACTGTTCTCTACTTAAAGTAAGTTATCTTATTGACCATCATGTTCAGAGCATAACAGTTTTTTGGTTTTTTTGTTTTTTGTTTTGTTTTGTTTTTTTGCAACAGGGTTTCCCTCTTGTCACCCAGGCTGGAGTGCAGTGGCGCAATCTCGGCTCGCCGCAACCTCCACCTCCCAGGTTCAAGCAATTCTCCTGCCTCAGCTTCCCAAGTAGCTGGGATTACAGGCATGCGCCACCACGCCTACTAATTTTTGTATTTTTAGTACAGACGGGGTTTCTCCATGTTGGTCAGCTGGTCTTGAACTCCCGACCTCAGGTGTTCTGCCCCTTGGCCTCCCAAAGTGCTGGGATTACAGGCGTGAGCCACCACGCCCAGCCCAGTTTACCAGTTCTTATCACATCGTAGGGGGCTCACTCAACACATGTTTAACACTGAGGGAGTTGTTTAAGCATGAATTTCTTCCTTATTCCACAAAAGTCTTACTTTTTTTAAATTCAGAGGAATAAATGAGATGATGTATATAGATGGCCTAGCACAGGCCAAGTAGTTACTGCCATAGCTTCTATCTCCTCTTACTGTTCATTGTTCCAAAGTTTGCAAAGTGCTTTCGTGCACTTCAGCTCATTTGATCCTTGTAACAACTCTAAGATTTAAGGAGTTACAGGAGGCCGGGCGCGGTGGCTCATGCCTATAATCCCAGCACTTTGGGAGGCCGAGGCGGGTGGATCACAAGGCCAGGAGTTTAAGACCAGCCTGGCCAACATGAAGAAACCCTGTCTGTACTAAAAATGCAAAAATTAACTGCGCATGTTGGCACGCACCTGGAATCCCAGCCACTCGGGAGGCTAAGGCAGGAGAATCACTTGAACCAGGACCCAGGAGGCAGAGGCTGCAGAGAGCCGAGATGGCACCATAGCACTCCAGCCTGGGCTACAGAGTAAGACTCCGTCTCAAAAAAAAAAAAAAAGGAAGTTACAAGAAACTGAGGCTGGTGACATTTATGGTCTGCAGAAGCATAGCTAGTTTTCAGACAAACCTACTGATTCCAAATCCTGAGCTTTTTCATTATGCTTTTCTGTCAGGAGTTCTAGCTTCTCCTATAGAAATAAAGAAATAAAAATTATTTTTCCTGGCCGGGCGCGGTGGCTCACGTCTGTAATCCCAGCACTTTGGGAGTGCGAGGCAGGCGGATCACCTGAGGTCAGGAGTTCAAGACCAGCCTGGCCAACATGGCAAAACCCCATCTCAACTAAAAATACAAAAATTAGCCAGGTGTGGTGGTGGGTGCCTGCAATCCCAGCTACTCGGGAGGCTGAGGCAGGAGAATCACTTGAACCCAGGAGATGGAGATTGCAGTGAGCCAAGATCGCCACTGCACTCCAGCCTGGGTGACAGAGTGAGACTCTGTCTCAAAAAAAAAAAACAAAAAATTTCCCTATAGCATATCAAATGTCTTTGAATGTATGAGAGAGATGCCCATCTTATCCATAAAGTTTAACCAATACTTTTTATGGCATTTAAGAAATACAAACACATGGACCAAATTCCACTCCAAACGGACTTTGCATCATTTCTTATCAATTACTTTAAATAAGGAAGCTGTCATCTGGTTTGTTCATTCATTCCTCCATTCAGCAAATATTTATCACATGCCTACTTTACCCAGGGCATTGTGTTTGGCACTAAAAATCTTTTCTTTCCCTGAGGTCCTAAAATTTAGCCTATACCTTCAAGATTTCCCAAGTGAGGCCAATGATGGAACATACAGAAGGGGTGTTCTTATAGGTACTTGAATATGAAGTAGAAGCCAGGAAATCTGAAAGCTCGTCCTGGCTATGCCTCTACACAAGCTTAGTAACCCTCCATAAGTTCCTGGGACTCAGTTTCCTTACCCATAAAATGGGAGAATTGATCCATATTATCCTTTTTTTTTTTTTTTTTTGTGAGACGGAGTCTTGCTCTGCCGCCCAGGCTAGAGTGCAGTGGCCGGATCTCAGCTCACTGCAAGCTCCGCCTCCCGGGTTTTACGCCATTCTCCTGCCTCAGCCTCCTGAGTAGCTGGGACTACAGGCGCCCGCTACCTTGCCCGGCTAGTTTTTTGTGTTCTTTTAGTAGAGACGAGGTTTCACCGTGTTAGCCAGGATGGTCTCGATCTCCTGACCTCGTGATCCGCCCGTCTCGGCCTCCCAAAGTGCTGGGATTACAGGCTTGAGCCACCGGGCGCCCGGCCCTATTATCCTTAAAGTTATTCCAATGCTATGAATTCAAGAGATTCCAAGATTCCATATAACTAGCAAACACTTTCGACATCTACAGTATATAATTTTATATCACAATCTTATAAATGTTTGCATAATTCACATATTTATTGTAGCTTGAAAAATACCACCAGATCACCCCACAAATTGTTGATTTTAACTACATACAAAATTTGGAGCATTTTTACAACTCTTGCAGCCAACTCAGCTTGTAAATGGCCCCCTCCCAATGAAAACTGCATTTTTCATGCATAAACTGTGATATTAAATACTGATCTCATTGGAGATCCTAAATAAATCAGATTCAAACCCTTCTTACTTTCTTAGTTTAATTCTGTGACATCTCACTTTAGGATGACTTAAATTCTTATATACAAAATGGCACCTAATGCAACTTATTAGCACATGTTCCTGTGAGCAAAGCTCTTTAGGGCCTTACTTCCGAGTTTCTTGCCCCCTTATCTCTCTCGGCAAATCATGATTAGACATGTAAACCTGAGTGGCTTGAAAAGTCGTCAGCTGAGGAGACACCATATGTTGACACAAATCCCTGACGCCCACCCATGAATTCACATTCGCAGATTCTTCCCTGTAATCAAGGAAAAGACATCTGTCTAAGCATCATTTGAAGAGCCCAGACATAAGAGAGCAAACTGAAGCATATTTCTATATACTGACTTATACAAAAAAATCTGACCCCAAACTCTTACTTCTTTCTAGATTTCGTAGAAGTAATCTTTTCTGGCTGGACACGGTGGCTCATGCCTACAATCCCAGCACTTTGGGAGGCCAAGGAGGGTGGCTCACTTGAGCCCAGGTGTTCGAGACCAGCCTGGGCAACAAGGCGAAACCCCATCTCTACAAAATTTTTTTTTAATTAGCCAGGTGTGGTGGCACGTATCTGTAGTCCCAGCTACTTGGAAGGCTGAGAAGGGAAAATCAATTTAGCTGGGGAGGCTGAGACTGCGGTGAGCTGTGATCTTATCACTGCACTTCAGCCTGGGCAACGAAGGGAGACCACCTCAAAAAAAAAAGAAAGAAAGAAAGAAAAAGAAATAATCCTTTCTTTCTTTACTCATTCATGGAACCGCGGAACCTTAACTGAGCTCCTATTACATCAGTTGAAGTGATGGATGCTAAGTACAGTAGTGGGGATAGGTTTAGGGTCACTACTAACCCATACTGTACTTTTGGTTAAATTGCCAAATGTATCCTCTTCCAGTGGAGAGGAGTGCAGTAGAGGCTTGGCAAGTGGAGTGTGAATTGGATTTCAGCCTCCAATTGCCTGTTGGACAAGATGACCTTGTGTAGTGAACAGCCTGAACAACTGTGCAAGGTGGCACTGCCAGACGTATATACAAAAATGTGTTCTAGAAGAAGCACTGACTACTGGAGGAGGAGCTTAACTTTGCCTACGGATAAGGGGGAAGAAAAGCTTCCTAGAGAAGGTATTTGACTGACACATTAAGAATGTGTGGGTAACTGACAGATGGACAAGAGGAGTAAGAACAGTGTAAGCAGAATTTCATTCATTCCAAACAATGGTCTGGAAATGACAACTTGTGAGTAGTTTGATGTGTCTAGAGCAGGCAGTGTGAAAGCGGGGGAGAGCCAGGAGGCCTGGGGAAAGTCAGTAGATGGAACTGGAAAGGCAGGCAGGTGCCCCATTATGAAGCATCTTAGTATGGTATGTGAAGGTGTTGAAAGCTGATTCTGAGATCATTAGGGGCGTGTTTTGCCACTGTAAATAATAAACTCTTCTTCAGTTATACCTTGTCATGTTCTTTTACATTTACCCAACACAGAAACTTCTGACACCCTAAAGCAACAAATTTTATTTTCCTGTAAAGTGAGCAGGTAAAATCCGATGGAGCAAATTTTGCTTACAAATCTGCACCAATCATACTACATTTTTTTTTTTTTTTTTTTTTGAGACGGAGTCTGGCTCTGCCGCCCAGACTGGAGTGCAGTGGCCAGCTCTCAGCTCACTGCAAGCTCCGCCTCCCGGGTTCACGCCATTCTCCTGTCTCAGCCTCCCGAGTAGCTGGGACTACAGGCGCCCGCCTCGTCGCCCGGCTAGTTTTTTGTATTTTTTAGTAGAGACGGGGTTTCACCGTATTAGCCAGGATGGTCTCGATCTCCTGACCTCGTGATCCGCCCGTCTCGGCCTCCCAAAGTGCTGGGATTACAGGCTTGAGCCACCGCGCCCGGCCCATACTACATTTTTAAAACATAACAATCTTAAAGAATATCAGGAAATACTTCTAAGAGTATAAGAACACACAAGTTCTACTGGCTATGCCCAAATTATAAAACCAACCATGGACACTTTTTGATCCAGAACCTAGGACTGAAACATTTATAGCATATGACCTGCACCTGTACGAAACTTGGTAAGATTTTAGAGACACTCTGGCTTACATCTATTGGAAAGAGAACTGGAGATAGCCGGTGTTGTCTGTTAAAATAAGGTCGTCAGCATCATTGGGAGAGCAAAAGGTAGAATGTGTGAATAACCCTGAGAAGAGAATCCCAGGCCCTTCATCGCATTGGAAATCAAGGTCTCACCACCACCCAAGGAGGCTGAGGAGTGTCACCAAGTGGCCTCTTGCTTGAATTATGCAGAAAAAAGCAGAAAAACCTCCCCCTGAATGAAATTGTCTTTGGAATCAAGCAGCCTTCCCCCTCTTTAAATAAACTTAACCTATTTTTCTATTTTTTTTTTTTTTAAAAAGAGGCACGGAAGCTCATCAATATTAAATTTCACCGCTCCTTAAAGATACTAATACCTCCTGCAATCTTACTCCCGGACCTTTCCAGCGGCTGTCAGCAACGAATGGTTGGAAGAATGGACTCTTTTCTTTCTGAACTGTTTTTGGTAAATAGGATCCATTAGGAGCACAACGTGTCGGTTTTCACAGAAACTTGGCACCTCAGCCCCTCTAGGAGCCGCGCCCGTCCGGGATGGCTCCCGCGCTCGGAAAGGCCGGAGGGGCTGAGAAGGGACCGCACGGTCTACACTCGCTGAGCCGACCGCCTGCTCCGCCGCGGCGCCTTTCTGAGGCTCCGAGGTCGCCGGGCGGGCGTGGGCGCAGCAGGCGCTCCCCTCGGGGCACCCACGGCTCGGCTTTGAGCGAGACCCTCGGTATCTGGAGGTCCGGGTGCCGCCTCCTCCCATCCGGGATGGGACCGGGGCTGAAAGTGGGTCCTGGCCTGTCGCGCAGCGCGAGGGGACCAGGGTACCTGGTTTCAGATCCTTCTGGAAAGTGCTTCGTCCCCAGTGCCAGGCTGTGCCCGGACGCTGCCGCCCTCCGGGAAGAGGGTGCCAAGCCGCGCCCCGCAGCCGCCACCTTCCGCGGGACTCCCAGGAAAGCGGGGGCAGAGAGGGGCGGCCAACAAAGGGGAAGGGAGGGGAACGCCGGCTGCGCGCCGCCCCGCCCGCAGGGGACCCGGAGCCGCCGCCGACCAGCGCCGTCCTCGCCCTCCTGCGCCCTCACCCGGGCGCCCCTTACCTCGGGTCGCGCGCCGGGCTCCGCGGGGCAGGTCGCGCGCCGCCCTTCGCTACCCTCGGCGCGTGGCCCTCACGGGAACGCCGGGAGGAGTTGGAGAAGTTTTGGGGGTCACTTTGTTCTCCACTTGGACGCGCACTGTACGCTTGCGGCGGCGACCACGGTTACGGTTACAGCTGCCCCAGCCCTGCGCGCAGCGACTGCAAGGCCCGAGCCGCGACCGCACCTCCCGCCCCGCCCCGGACACGCCCCAGCCCCGCCCCGCGTCAGGCCCAGGACCCCCGCGCCAGCTCCCGGCTAGTCCCCGACGGTGTCCCTCGCGCTTTCTTTGGAACAACACAAATAATGAAAACAACAACTCAAGAAACATCGAGCACGCGCTCGCTGTGAGCTCTGCCCGCGACCGCGGATGCGATGCGCCAATGCGACCCCGGCCCTTCCCCAAAGAGCTTAAAGACGGCTCTTCCCGGGTCCCACCGAGGAAAGGCAGGCCAAGCTGAGGTCAGCGGCCGCAGAGACTTCCCATCTCCTTCCCCTTCTGAGAGGAGATGGCTTCGCAGCGGAGACGGCAATCGAGTTGGGACTCGAAGGCCCGGTGGAATTGTGACTTCCCAGGTGGAGAAGCTGCAATTTATTTATTTATTTGTTTGTTTATTTATTTATTCAGACGGAGTTTCGCTCTGTCGCCCAGGCTGGAGTGCAGTGGCGCGATCTCGGCTCACTGCAACCTCCACCTCCCAGGTTCAAGCGATTCTCCTGCCTCAGCCTCCCGAGGAGCTGGGATTACAGGCATGAGCCACCACTCCCGGCTAATTTTGTATTTTTAGTAGAGATGGGGTTTCATCATGTTGGTCAGGCTGGTCTCGAATTCCCGACCTCAGGTGATCCACCCGCCTCGGCCTCCCAAGGTGCTGGGATTACAGGCGTGAGCCACCGCGCCCGGCCGAAGCTGCGATTTTTATTAGAAAAGCCTGAGTGGCCCAATGGACCTGGACGCTGGGAAGAGCGAGGGAGCTAAGGAGACCCAGGAATGAAAGCTGCCTGGAACACCGAGTTCCTGGAATCACTCTCCTCGCCTTTAAAAAGGCTCCACCCTGGAGAGAAGAGGGAAGGGAAGGTAGATGCAGGCCATGTGTTAGGGTGGGTCCTCCGAGAAGAAGCACCCACTCAGGACTAGATGCGGAGGGTTTTCTTGGGGGAAATGGCCGTGGAACTAAATGAGGAGGGAGCTGTGAGAGCTGGAGAAGGCCCGGCATTCCGCAAATCCGAGCCCAGGTGAAGGAGGGAAGGAAGCAGCCATCCCGGCCTCCCTGCAGCCTAAGAAAAGCTCAGCAAGATCATCCGTGAGACCTTCAGCCAAAATTACCTACCGTGGGGATCCCGATTCTCCCCAGAACCTGCCTGCCTTCGTGTCCGTGCCGCCACCAGTCCTTGGCTGTGAGCGGCCAGATGGGAAGGGTGGCGTTGGGCACAATCCCAATGCTGGAGTTCACAGCACAGCAGCCAAGGCCCTGGTCAGTTAGGTGCAGTGCGTGAATACGGCCCAGTCTCCATAACTGGAGATCAGCGGAGAACTGTGAGTCAAACAGACAAATGGAATCAGCTTTCCCACAACACACCCACAGTTTCAAAATGAAGCCTCCAGGCTCTGTGGGGATCGGACAGACCTGCTCTCCACCCTCAACCACCACAGGCTCTGTACACACTGAACTAGTAGTGACTGGCCTCTGGCACTTCATAGGCCCTCCCCTGGTCCTATCTGCATCTTTGCGCACATGGCCCTGCCTAGGAAAATATCTTCCCACTCCACTCACCCTTCCATGCTCAATTCAAGCATCACCTCCAAGGACCTTTTCTTCCTTGACACTTATTTACTGTTTTGTGGGCGGGGTGCTTGTTTTGTTTTGAGATGGAGTGTCTGCCGCCCAGGCTGGAGTGCAGCAGCATGAACTCAGCTTACTCAACCTCCACCTCCCGGGTTCAAATGAGTCTCCTGCCTCAGCCTCCCAAGTAACTAGGACTACAGGCATGCACCACCACGCCCAGATCATTTTTGTACTGTTAGTATAGATGGAGTTTCACCATGTTGGCCAGGCTGGTCTCGAACCCCTGACCTCAAGTGATTCGCCCACCTTAGCCTCCCAAAGTGTTGGGATTATGAATGTGAGCCATGGCACCTGGCCAACACTTATTTACTTCTTACTTCTGACTCACACCTACCACACTGAAATGGGGATGGGGGGGTGGTATGCGTTTATTTATTTTTCTTGCTTCTTTTATTGCATTTTTCACACTGTTTTAAAATATTTTTCTGATTATAAAAGTAACATGTTTGTTGTACAAACTTGAAAAAATATATAGAACCCAGATGACTCTAACTCCTCTCCTCTTGTAAAGACACCATCCCTTGACAGCCAAGTAACCAGAGTCTGAGCTCCCATCCCACCCACATGTGTACATCTGGGTCCAACCAAGAGAGAGGCCACACAATGATTTCAACAGTGAAAGTTTAATACAAAGAATTATTAACTATAACGAGACTTGGAGTAGTGGGGGATTGACTAGGTTAGTAAGAAAGATGAAAGAAAATAGGAAAAGCAAGCCAGGCGTGGTGGCTCATGCCTATAATCCCAGCACTTTGGGAGGCCGAGGCGGGCAGATCACCTGAGTTCAGGAGTTCGAGACCAGCCTGACCAACATGGAGAAATCTTGTCTCTACCAAAAATACAAAATTAGCCGGACATAGTGCTATATGACAGTAATCCCAGCTACTCGGGAGGCTGAGGCAGGAGAACCGCTTGAACCCAGGAGGTGGAGGTTGTGGTGAGCCAAGGTCACACCATTGCCCTCCAATAGCGAAACTCCGTTGCAAAAAAAAAAAAAAAAAAGGAAAAAGACAAGAAAATAGGAACAGTAGATGGAAGGACTGAAGGAGCAGTCATTGCTCCAGGGCTGCGAGAGTGCACCCAAAAGGAAGCTTCTCCTTCCCCTGGGGTTGAGACCCTGACCCTGTTGGGGAGAGCACAGCTATAGTTCACTAAATAGCAGAGAGGTCACTGAGGTGTCATCCCAGTGGAACTTGCTAGTAATCCAACCTTTAGAAGTTGCTGGATATCTACCCTTTAGAGTATGAAGAAAGTTTTTCAAAGGGAGGCGTCTCATGGAGGCTTTTCACTGCAAAAGCACCTACAAAAGCAGGGTTCTGGAAGAAACAGGTGGCTGCTGGATGCTCCTGGAGAAGCCTCCCAAGCTGCTGAGCAGAAGCTTGGCAACCCGGAGGCAAAGCTCTGTCCTCCTGCAGTGCCTCTCCCATGCCCCATATCCACAATGCTTAACAACAAGCCAGCTGGCAAAGGCAGTTGTTTAAAAGGTCTAGATCTGGCTGGGCATGGCGGCTCACACCAGTAATCCCAGTACTTCAGGAGGCCAAGGCGGGTGGATTGCCTGAGGTCAGGAGTTCAAGACCAGCCTGGCCAACATAGCAAAACCCCATCTGTACTAAAAAAAAAAATTAGTCAGGCGTGGTGGTGCACACCTGTAATCCCAGCTACTCCGGAGGCTGAGGCAGGAGAATCCCTTGAACCCGGGGGTAGAGGTTGCAGTGAGCTGAGATAATGCCACTGTACTCCAGCCTGGGCAACACAGTGAGACTCAGTCTCAAAAAATAATAGTAATAATACCAGCCTGGCCAACATGGTGAGACCCCATCTCTACTAAAAATACAAAAATTAGCCAAGTGTGGTGGTGTGCACCTGTAATCCCAGCTACTCAGGGGGCTGAGGCAAGAGAAGCACTTGAACCTGGGAAACAGAGGCTGCAGTGAGCCGATATCATGCCACTGTACTCCACTCTGGGCAACAAAGTGAGACTCCATCTCAAATAATAAATAAATAAATAAAGCCTAGATTCATTTTTACAGAGAAGGTAAAAAGGATGAACCTGGAGCTAAGAGGCCATGATCCACTAACCAGCACATTCTACAGGCTCAGAAAGACCAGGCATCGTCCGGTTTCCCCTCCCAGACTCTTCCAGCACATTCCAGATGAATACTAACATTGCTACATGTCTCTCCCTACTGGCACGTGTCCTTCAGCCGGCAGTTTTGTTCCTGTCCTTGACTCCCTTGGCTGCTGCAATTGTCTCTATGCGTTCTTCCCCCAAGGGCTTTGCCTCATCTAGAGGCACAGGGTGCCTGCTCTCCTAGTTTTCAAAGGTACGACCAAGAGGTGAGAGTCAACAAAACTTGACAGAAGGCTAAGGAACCAGAAAGGAATTACAGAAGAATCTACTCCCAAAGACAAATTCAAATTTCTACCCCTTACAAAGAGAAAAAGAGCCGCATGTTTCAAAAGGTAGCCCCACTTTTGTCAACATCCACTCACTTGATAACCACCAAGGCTTCAAAACTACTCAGCTACAGTATCCTATTATGTCCTAAAAATGTAATAATAATAGGCTGGGTGTGGTGGCTCACGCTTGTAATCCCAGCACTTTGGGAGGCCGAGGTCAGGAGTTCGAGCCCAGCCTGGCCAAGAGGGTGAAACCTTGTTCCTACTAAAAACACAAAAAATTAGCCGGGTGTGGTGTATCGTGCCTGTATTCCCAGCTACTTTGGAGGCTGAGGCAGGAGAATCACTTGAACTCCAGGAAATGGAGGTTGCAGTGAGCCAAGATCGCACCACTGCGCTTCAGCCTGGGCAACAGAGTAAGACGCCGTCTCAAAAAAAAAATTTATTAATAATATTAGCTGTAATCTCACTATCAAGAGGTAAGCATTTTGTCATATTCTCTTGCAGAGTCTTCAGACTCGGACTACCCAGATCTAAACTCTCTGAGGGATGGGATCATGCCCAACTCATCTTTCTATCCCTGGTCACTTAGTACATTTCCTGACATATATAGAAGGTGCCTATCAGTGTTTGGGACATCGAATTTGTTTCCAAAAGCTTCTCAGGACCAGAAGGTATTCAAGTACTTGTCTCTTAGTTTCAATAGACAAGTTATCCTTCCTCTGAGATCTGCCTCAAAGAGAGGTTCCTTAACACACCACCGTCACTTTTGGACAATTCTTTGAAGCAGTATTAACTCTTGTTCACAACACCTGAAGGAAGAGAGTCTTCCTGCCATGTAAACTCTCTGCCTCAGCCTGGGCACCGCCGGCTACAGAAAGGACCTTCACCACATCCACACAATGGCAATACCAGCAAAAAATTATGGCATTCAGTGTCTGTCTCTAAGGAGCTCAAATACTGTCCTGTTTCTGTTTTTTTGAGACAGAGTTTCACTCTTGTTGCCCAGGCTGGAGTGCAATGGCACAATCTCAGCTCACTATGACCTTTGTCTTGCAGGTTCAAGCAATTCTCCTGCTTCAGCCTCCCCTGTAGCTGGGATTACAGGTGTGCACCACCATGCCTGGCTAATTTTTTATATTTTTAGTAGAGATGGGGTTTCACCATGTTGACCAAGCTGTTTTCAGACTGCTAACCTCAGGTGATCTACCTGCCTTGACCTCCCAAAGTGCCGGGATTACATGCGTGAGCCACCGTGCCCGGCCCCTCTCAAATACAGTCTTACAGCCTGTTTGTAGAAGAGAACTAGGATCCAGCAATGGTTACCTCTGACTGCATTTCTACTGCTTAATTCCCCATCATGGTAACAGGCTGATACACAGTCTCCCTCTCCCATGCCTCGAGATCTAGCCAATGGGCGAAGACCGCACAGGCTCAAGTCCAGCCCTCTCTCTAGCAGAGGCAGGCAGTTCTGCCAGTGGTCAGGCTACTTTTGTAGTTGAAATTCCTAGAGGACAGCCTCTTCGAGAAAGGCCACAGTTCTCCCTCCTGAAGATCACGTGGCCCGATACAAATGAGCCTCTCAGCTGGTGCTCAGGAGCCCGCTTGATTTCACTTCACCGCATTTTTCAAATCCCTGAAAGAAAGAGGTAGGTGTGACTGGAATTCCAAAAAGCTGCTTTTAGCCCAAAATTCGATCCACCCTCCATTGCCTTCAAACCATTTGCGTGTGCATATGGTGTGTGGTTGAAGGATACAGGCCTGTGGGTGCACACAAGTGTTTTCTTTCTTTCTCTTGGATTTATTTTACCAGCTGTCCTTCCCACTAACAAATTACTAGAGTCTAATGTATATATCTTTGAAGGAATACTAAAAAATGAAAGGCTACCTGGTAGGATTACTACACCATGATAAAAGATCTATGTTTTGTTTAGACAACTGCTCAAGATTCCAGATCTAAAAACCCTGGATGGGGCTACAGAGTCTCCTGGCCAGGACCAGTATTATCACTATCCCATTCCTGAGCTGGAAAGCATCTCCATGCATCTCCAAAGAGGAGACAGTGGTCCTCAGTGCTTCTTGCCATTCTTAAATTTGCGAGGGAGTTGTGGGTGCACAGCCCAAGTTGCTCATGCACGAGCCTGGCTCCTATGTACCCCACATGCAGATACCCTACAGGACATAGCAAAAGAAAGATTTTTCACCCTGGCCTTTACCCTCAAAACATAAATCCTTTTAAAAAGTTACCTGTGATATTGGTTATTTTAAGTTGATAAAAACTCTATTAAGTTTGCTTCGTTTTTCATAATTTATAAAGTTAGTCATGCAGTTTGGATCTGTGTCCTTCTCCAGATCTCATGTCAAATCATGATCCCCAGTGTTGGAGGTAGGGCCTGGTGAGAGGTGATTGGATCATGGGGCAGAGTTCTCATGAATGGTTTAGCACCATCCCACATTAGTACTGTATAGAGAGCGAGTTCTCACAAGATCTGGTTGTTTCAAAGCGTGTGCCACCTTTCCCCCGTATCTCTCTTTCTCCTGCTCCAGCCAAAGACTTGCCTGCTTCCCCTTCGCCTTCCGCCATGATTGTAAGTTCCCTGAGGCCTCCTCAGAAGCCAAGTAGAAGCCGCCATGTTTCTAGTACAGCCTGCAGAACCATGAGCCAATTAAACCTCTTTTCTTTATAAAGTACCCAGTCTCAGGTATTTCTGTATAGTAGTATGAGAACTAATCCATTTAACTGATAAACATATCTGAAAACACAAAAGTCAGTACTTCCTAAATCAAAATGAAGTACCTACTATGCTATATACCTTAAAGATATTACCTCTAGGCCAGGTGGGGTGGCTCACTTCTATAATCTGAGCACTTTGGGAGGCCAAGGTGGGAGGATCACCTGAGGTCAGGAGTTTGAGACCAGCCTGACCAACATGGAGAAACCCTGTCTCTACTAAAAATACAAAATTAGCTGGGCATGGTGGTGCATGCCTATAATCCCAGCTACTCGGGAGGCTGAGGCAGGAGAATCAATCGCTTGAACCTGGGAGGTGGAGGTTGCAGTGAGCCTAGATTGCACCATTGCACTCCAGCCTGGGAAACAGGAGCAAAACTCCATCTCAAAAAAAAAAAAAAAAAAAAAAGATATTACCTCTGTTCACCAAGTTATATCCTTGGTATTTATTTTCACAGGAGCCCTCTGTATAGGAAATGTGTTTGCTGAACTCATAAACTTACTGTGAAATGCAAAACTTACACCATATGAGTGCACCTTTTCTCTCAAATTTCCCTTTATGATGCTAAGTTCTAGTTTTCCAATTCCTTCACCCATTAAACTTGTTCTTGGACTTCGTGGAAGCTTTCTCCCGTTGGACTCGTCCTGAATTCCTTTGACTTCCTTCCAAGCCTCCACACTTCTACTCAGTCATTTCTTTTCCTTTTTTCTTTTTTTTTCTGAGATGAAGTCTCGCTCTGTTGCCCAGGCTGGAGTGCAGTGGCACGATCTCGGCTCACTGCAACCTCCTGGGTTCAAGAGATTCTCCTGCCTCAGTCTCCCGAGTAGCTGGGACTACAGGCGCCCACCACCACGCCTGGCTAATTTTTTGTATTTTTAGTAGAGACAGGGTTTCACCATGTTGGTCAGGCTGGTCTCAAACTTGACCTCGTGATCCGCCCACTTCGGCCTCCCAAAGTGCTGGGATTACAGGCATGAGCCACCGCACCCAGCCAACTCAGTCATTTCCACTCTGCCCTCAGCAGCACAGTCTTCCTAACTTTGTGTTCTGTAAATGCTTCTTGTTATCACAGAAAATAGTGGAATCTGGAGTTTGGACCCCAATACTTTCAGGGGTCACATTTCTAAGTGTGTAGGAAGGGAAAAAAAACAGTCAATACTTGTACTTGCAGACAAAGATAACTTAAGCCACATTTGAAGTTAAGGGTTGGCATAGAGCCATCTGGATTACAGATAGGATCTTTTGAAGGGAAGTAATTTTTGAAATTAAACTACCTAGACAATGGACTTCAGCCAGCTTTTACCTACTTATAAAAGAGCTATGAGGTCTGTTTAGGTGTAGTGGTGTGTGGCTGAATTGGGACACACGAACCATTGTGTACTTCCTCAAAAAGTGTTATGATCTGGCAATGATACAGAATTTGGGAGTTTTCATTTCAAAGCTGGGGTATTAAATGAGCTAAACCTGAACTTGAGCTCGTATTTATATAAAGGCCAATTTCTTCTGGGTTTAATATATCTTAAAAGGAAGAATAATAAAGTCTCAGGGTATTATGTAACAATTATGGTAAATATTCATCAAATGTATCATATATAGCTATTATGTGAAATAAATAATATTTGCATGTCAATACATACAGGCTTATGGGGTTCTCTTAATAGCCTTCTACTATTTCCTTTTTTTTTTTTTTTTCTTTGAGACCGAGTCACACTCTATTGCCCAGGCTGGAGTGCAGTGGCATGATCTCGACTCACTACAACCTCTGCCTCCTGGATTCAAGTGATTGTCGTGCCTCAGCCTCCTGAGTAACTGGGACTACAGGTAAGAGCCACCACACCTGGCTAATTTTGGTATTTTTAGTAGAGACGGGGTTTCACCATGTTGGCCAGGATGGTCTCAAACTCCTGACCTCAGGTGATCCACCCACCTCAGCCTCCCAAAGTGCTGGGATTACAGGCATGAGCTACCATGCCTGGCCTCATTTTTTTCTTAAAGGAATTTTACAAACTTTAGTGAAAAAAATGGAAAAATGGCATCATGCAGAAAACAAAAATCTGCTTTTTAAATTTTGTCTTACCAGGTAGTATAAATACTTTTGAATTAATGGACATATGAATTAATGAATCATTATTGTCTTCAGTTTGAGTAGCAATACCTTAAACTTGTAGCTATTGTTTGCTTTTTATCAAAACTTTCTAATTATAAGCTTTAAAGAGGTCACACATTCTAATATCCAAATTCAAGCTTTTAAATTAGATATAGTTTTCTATAGGACTGGCTCAAAGGTTAGACTTGTATCATAACAGTGTAAAGCACAGCGTTCCATAAAAAATAATTTTAAATCACTCAACATTAATACATACTCCTCAGCAGGGCGTGGTGGCTCACGCCTGTAATCCCAGCACTTTGGGAGGCCAAGGTGGGTGTATCACCTGAGGTCGGGAGTTCGAGGCCAGCCTGACCAACATGGAGAAACCCTGTCTCTACTAAAAACACAAAATTAGCTGGGTGTGGTGGCACAGGCTTGTAATCCCAGCTGCTCGGGAGGCTGAGGCAGGAGAATGACTTGAACCCGGGAGGCGGAGGTTGCGGTGAGCCAAGATCGAACCATTGCACTCTAGCCTGGGCAACAAGAGCGAAACTCCATCTCAAACAAAAAATAAAAAATGAAATAAATAAAATGTACTCCTCTAGATTCTTATAAAACTCCCCTTAGCACCTATAGTGGCTTCCTACTCTTTCCATATTTTGTAAGTTTTTCATGTCATTTAGAATGAGGCTCTCAGCAAACATCTATCACTTATGGAATTCCCCAGTAAAAACAGACAACCTGTTTTAAAGCAGCAGCCCTGAGAGGCAGAAGCTAACAGACACTTAGTGCAGAGAGCCCCTTTCCTCCCCTCCTCTCACCTCAGGCTGTCTTTTTCCATCATCTGCAAATACATACTCCTAGCAATGCCACAAAAGAAGGAAAAGGAATTTAGGATTTCGTTAAAGAATGTAACCCAGTCTATTGTACGTTTTAGAAAATTTATTTGTTAAACTGCAATTTTATTTTATTTTATTTTATTTTTTTGAGATGGAATCTCGCTCTGTCACCCAGGCTGATTGCAGTGGCACAATCTCGGCTCACTGCAAGCTCCCAGCTCACTACAAGCTCCACCTCCCACGTTCAAGTGGATTCTCCTGCCTCAGCCTCCCGAGCAGCTGGGACTACAGGCGCCTGCCATCATGCCCGTGTAATTTTTGTATTTTTTAGTAGAGACAGGGTTTCACCATATTGGCCAGGCTAGTCTCGAACTGCTGACCTCACAATCCACCCACCTCGGCCTCCCAAAGTGATGGGATTACAGGCATGAGCCACCACACCCGGCCTAAACTACAATTTTCTATGACAAGAAAGGGTATTATTGGCAGGGCACGGTGGCTCACACCTGTAATTCCCAGCACTTTGGGAGGCCAAGGCAGGTGGATCACTTGAAGTCAGGAGTTCAAGACCAGCCTGACCAACATGGTAAAACCCTGTCTCTACTAAAAATATAAAAATTAGCCAGGTGTGATGGCACATGCCTGTGATCCCAGCTACTCCAGAGACTGAGGCACAAGAATCCGCTTGTACCCTGGAGATGGAGATTGCAGTGAGCTGAAATCACACCACGGCACTCCAACCTGGGTGACAGAGGAAGACCCTGTCTCCAAAAAAAAAAAAAAAAAACCATATATATATATAATCCAATCCCGGCCAGGCATGATGACTCACGCCTATAATCCCACACTGTGGGAAGCCAAGGCAGGAGGATCCCTTGAACCCAGGAGGTTGAGGCTGCAGTGAGCTATGATGGCACCACTGCACTTCAGCCTGTGTGACAGAGCAAGACCCCATCTCAATAAAAACAAAAAAGCCCCTTTTTTCCTGGCCAGATGGCTCTCTATCATCCCATAGATGATTACGCTAAGAAATGTTTACAAAGCTCTGACCACCACACATTTGCAAGAACAGTGAAAGTCAGCATAATGAAAGGCGAAGCCTCCGTGTGTGCACATGAGCACACAGACCACAGCACAGTTAGTCCCAACTGGAGTCAGAAGGTCTGGTTTAAATGTTGGCTTTACTTTTTTCCTTAATTTTTAAAACTTGATATGTAATAGATGCACAGGTGATAATTTAATACATTCATATAATTTGTAAAGATCAAATCGGTGTACTTGGTAATATCCAGCACCTTTTTTTTTCTTTTTTTTTTTTTTTTTTTTTGAGACAGAGTCTCGCTCCGTCTCCCAGGCTGGAGTGCAGTGGCACAGTCTCGGCTCACTGCAAGCTCTGCCTCCTGGGTTCACACCATTCTCCTGCCTCAGCCTCCCGAATAGCTGGGACTACAGGCGCCCGCCACCATGCCTGGCTAATTTTTTGTATTTTTAGTAGAGACAGGGTTTCACTGTGTTAGCCAGGATGGTCTCGATCTCCTGACCTTGTGATCTGCCCGCCTCGGCCTCCCAAAGTGCTGGGATTGCAGGCGTGAGCCACCGCGCCCGGCCTCCAACATCTTTTCTTTATGCTAGAAACAGTCAAATGATTTTCTTCCAGTAATTCTGAAATATGCAATAGATTATTGTAAACTATAGCCACCCGAATGATCTATCAACCACTAGGTCTCATTTCTTCTATCAAACTGTATATTTACACCCATTCATCATCTTCTCTTCACTGACTTCCTTCTTATACTAGCTTTATGACCTCAGGAAATGGCTTAACTCTCAGTGCCTCAGTTTCCCCATGTGTGAAATGGGGATAATACAATTTACCTGATGGAATCACATGGGAATGAAATGAGTTAATATTTGTAAAGCATACAATAAGTAAGATCTGTTATGTAAGATAAAAACAATTTGCTGGGGCCGGGCGCGGTGGCTCACGCCTGTAATCCCAGCACTTTGGGAGGCCGAGGCGGGCGGATCACAAGGTCAGGAGATCGAGACCATGGTGAAACCCCGTCTCTACTAAAAATACAAAAAAATTAGCGGGGCGCGGTTGCGGGCGCCTGTAGTCCCAGTTACTCAGGAGGCTGAGGCAGGAGAATGGCGTGAACCCGGGAGGCGGAGCTTGCAGTGAGCCGAGATCGCACCACTGCACTCCAGCCTGGGCGGCAGAGCGAGATTCCGCCTCAAAAAAAAAAAAAAAAAAATTTTGCTGGGCATGGTGGCTACAGCCAGGCGCAGTGGCTCTTGCCTGTAATCCCAGCACTTTGGGAGGCCAAGGTAGGTGAATCACAAGGCAGGTCAGGAGTTCAAGACCATCCTGACCAACATGGTGAAACCCTGTCTCTACTAAAATTACAAAAATTAGCAAGGCACAGTGGCAGGTGCCTGTAATCCTGGCTACTCAGGAAGCTAAGGCAGGACAATGGCTTGAACCCGGGAGGCGGAGGTCGCAGTGAGCCAAAATCCCACCGCTGCACTCCAGCCTGGACGATGAGAGTGAAACTCCATGTCGATAAAAATAAAAACAGTTAAAGAGTTTCTGTCATTCTGATTCTTTATTTTACTTTGGCATATTTATTTGTTTATTTATTTTACTTTTTCTATAGAGATGGGGTCATGCTCCACTTCTGAGCTCAAGTGGTCCTCCCCTCTCAGCCTCCCAACATGCTGGGATTATAGATGTGAACCACTGCACCCAGCCTACTTTAGCATAGTTTCAAATGTGAAGAACACACACTATGTGGGAACTTGAATGCTTTTTTTTTTTTTTTTTTCTTCAGAGACAGAGTCTTGCTCTGTCACACAGGCTGGAGTGCATTGGCACAATCACAGCCCACTGCAACCTCGAACTCCTGGGCTCAAGCAATCCTCCCATTTTGGCTTCCCAAAGTGTTGGGATTACAGGTATGAGCCATCATGCCTGAAATGAATGCATTTTGATGAACTGATCCCTCAATTCATACTAACAACATAGCTCTGAACACTGTGGAAAAACACAATTGGCATGAAACTGCCACTACATGGAGAAGCTCACTATGTATTAACACAAGGAGAGAAAATTCGCTAACACTTATTGAGATGGAGTCTCACTCTGTCACCCAGGCTGGAGTGCAGTGGCACAATCTCAGCTCACTGCAAGCTCTGCCTCCTGGGTTCACGCCACTCTCCTGCCTCAGCCTCCCGAATAGCTGGGACTACAGGTGCCCGCCACCATGCCTGGCTAATTTTTTGTATTTTTAGTAGAGACAGGGTTTCGCCGTGTTAGCATTTGTTCCATGCCAAGCACTGGGCTCAATTCTTTAGATAATTTGTCTTGTTTGCATCTCATAACCTCCGAATGAGATAGGTAATATTATTATCCCATTTCACAGTGAGAAGTATTCCGAGGCTTGAAAAAGAGAAGCGTATATACAGAGACCACAGCTCATCACAGAGTAGATGGGCCTGACCTCCAGTCCTATGGGGAAGATAAGACTCTTCATTGTATTAATGAACTCCTTTCTATTTTGAAATTATAGCTGAAGATTTCCAAGTTAATTATTACTGTTGCTACATGGATGTTTATTAAATCTTGGCTGTTGATGATTACGATGGCCTAGTCCTAGGCCACGGTGGGAAGTTGGTGAGGTCTTCCTTTACATCTTCAGCATCTCCGCCAGGTCCCAGGATAGAACCTCCACAATAAACAACTGTTGGTTGTTGCTAAGAGCTTAAGCTGTGAACTTTCTCGGGGGATATTTGTGCTTTAATTGAAAAACTGACGATGCCTTTGAGAACCAAAGGAATGATGATACATGCTGTAATCTCAGACATTCTTAGAAGCAGAGAAGGCAAGTTAATCGAGGAGGAGGTCCCAGAGCCTTTCTATTGCCCTGAAGATCAGCACTGATGATACACATTTATAGTAGAAAATATTGTAATTGCATGAAGTACTTTCAGCAACTCCCTTCCTGGTGCCACCTTGGCCTGAGTTATTTTTCACTGCAAAGTACACATGGCTGTGAGCTATATCTAATTCCTTGGTCCTTGTAAATTCTGACTCCAGCCAGCTTCAGCTTGCTTAATGGAATAGAACCAGAAGACCAAATGCCTCCTAACTCTTCCTGTATGAATGTACACAAGGCAGCTGACACGTGTGCATATTGAAACTTGGGGAATTCCCAGGTGGAGAGAGGCAAGTCAACACACTGCAGACAAGGTCACCTGAATCCAAAGGTGATACGAAAAGAAAATATAGGTTCAAAGCCAGAGTTTAATAGGTGGGGACAGGCACAGAAGTGTGATTGTCTTTCTTTCTCCATAACTGAACTCAATTGAGTTCACCAGCCTCCATTTCCAGTTAGGAGTTGTATGAGTTTGCTAGGCATGCTGCAATAAATTATAGCAAACTGGGTGGCATAGAAAAACAGCGATGCACTGTCGCACAGTTCTGCAGGCCAGAAGTCTGAAATCAAAGTGTTGGTAGGGCCTCTTCTCTTCTTATAAGGACTCTGGTCATTTCGGATCAGGGCCCACCCTAATGATCTCAGCCTAATTTGATTATATCTTCAAAGACCCTATTTCCACATAAGGACACATTCACAGGTATGGAGGTTAGGGCTTCTGCTTATGTTTTGGGGTGACACAGTTCAACCTATCACCAATGGTAGAATACTAAATCTCACTCCCAAACAAACGCAGTCCCTTTCCCTTGAAAACTCTGGTCTTTTTTTTTTTTTTTGAGATGTAGTTTCACTCTGTTGCCCAGGCCAGAGTGCAGTGGGGCGATCTTGGCTCACAGCAACCTCTGCCTCCTGCCTCGGCCTCCCAAGTAGCTAGGATTACAAGCATGTGCCACCACACCTGGCTAATTTTTATATTTTTAGTAGAGGCGGGGTTTCACCATGTTGGCAGGCTTCTGGTCTCTTTTAGATACTCATCCTGTCAATTCAGGGTTCTCCCCAGTTCCTTGATCATTCTCCTCTTCTCTCTAGGAGGAGGTTGTGTATGGAATGGGTAAAAGTGTTCTTAAGAACCAGAGTGGCTGGGCACGGTGGCTCAAGCCTGTAATACCAGCACTTTGGGAGGCTGAGGCAGGTGGATCACCTAAGGTCAGGAGTTCAAGGCAGGCCTGACAAATATAATGAAACCCTGTCTCTACTAAAAAATGCAAAAATTAGCTGGGCGTGGTGATGTGCACCTGTAGTCCTAGCTACTCGGGAGGCTGAGACAAGAGAATCTCTTGAACCTGGGAGGCAGAGGTTGCAGTGAGCTGAGATGGTGCCACCACTGCACTCCAGCCTGGGTGACAGAGCAAGACTCTGTCTCAAAAAAAAAAAAAAAAAAAAGAAACAGGGCAAAGCTGGGCGCAATGGCTCACGCCTGTAATCCCAGCACTTTGGGAGGCCAAGGTAGGCAGATCACTTGAGGTCAGGAGTTCGAGACCAGCCTGGTCAACATGGCAAAACCCTGTCTCTACTAAAAATACAAAAAATAGTCGGGCATGGTGGCACGTGCCTGTGGTTCCAGCTACTCAGGAGGCTGAGGCAAAAGAATTGCTTGAACCTAGGAGGCGGAGGTTGCAGTGAGCCGAGATCATGCCACTGCACTCATGCCTGGGTGACAGAGTAAGACTCCGTCTTTTTGAAAAAAAGCTAGCTGGTCGTGGTGGCACATGCCTGTAATCCCAGCTACTCAGGAGGCTGAGGCACGAGAATTGCTTTAACCTGGGAGGTGGAAGTTGCAGTGAACGGAGATTGTGTCACTGCACTCCAGCCTGGGTGACAGAGTGAGACTCCGTCTCAAAAACAAACAAACAAACAAAGAACCAGGGCAAAGCCAGCCTGATGTGAGGGATATCTGATTGGCATATTTGGCTCACTCCTCCCTGTGGTCTGGACTGCCTGGACTTGGCATCTACTACCAGCCCACCATGGGCTCCCATCAGTAGGCCCCTAAAGGCTCAGTCCTCCTATCTCAACCTGGAGGCTTCTTCCAGGCTCCCAGGCCATTTTCAGCCTAGCTCTGTGGCTTGCTTTAGGGAAAAAACTGGTTCTGGAAGCTCCCCTTCCACAGGAACAAGATTTGAGAGGTAGCCTTTGGTTCTTAGTCTAGCACCAGCTTTTTTTCTTTTCTTTTTTTACTTCACCACTCTACTAGATGGGGCTTCCCAAAGAGGCCCACAGTCTCACAGGACTGACCTTGGGATATTGCTTTGGGATCTTCAAACTTTTCTCTAGTTACGTTATCTCCACCCCCTTGGACAAGGCCCAAGGTCATAGGACAGAACTCCGCATAGCGATTGTCTAAACTCTTCTTGTCCTCTCCTATTCCAGCTCCCATCCTTCAGTCCAGCCCAGAAAAAGAGTTTACCTCTGTGTGTGCCCAGCATACTCTTAGGATATCACACACGCTTCTCCATTCTATGACTTTGCTTTGAAATGCCCCTTCCATGAAATTATGCTTCATGAATTATGCTATTATGGAGATGGAGGAAACGCTTATATTAGACCAACTCTTATGATGCAAAAAACAAAGAGGAAATCTCGATAAAATATTAAGCATACACAATTCGGGCCAGGTGAAGTGACTCATGCCTGTAATCTCAGCACTTTGGGGGGCCAAGGTGGATGGATTACCTGAAGTCAGGAGCTTGAGACAAGCCTGGCCAACATGGTGAAACCCCGTCTCTACTAAAGATACAAAAATTAGCCGGGCATGGTGGTGGGCATCTGTAGTCCCAGCTACTCAGGAGGCTGAGGCAGGAGAATCACTTGAACCGGGGTGGTGGAGGTTGCAGTGAGCCGAGATCACACCACTGCACTCCAGCCTGGGTGACAGAGTGAGACCCTGTCTCAAAAAAAAAAAAAAAAATACACAATTCATATGATTGGGAGTCATTAAAGAACTTACTCAGACACTGTGATCTTGAACTAAAATCCCTGGGAAAAGGGAAGTCTGGCGAGGGGACCCCAGGTCTCAGCCTCTGTTTCCTCTGGAGGCTTTTCCCAACCACAAAGCTGCCAAGACAGCCAGAGAAAAGATATCTCAATAATTATACCCAGTAAAGCTCCGGCATCTAGAATATGTATAGAACTGAGACAAATCAATTAATTTAAAAATCCATCATTGCAATTTTAAGATTGGAACAGCTACTATTGAAAAGAAGATGCCACTAAACATGTTAAAAGATGCTCAATCAAAATAGCCACCAAGGAAATCAAAACTAAGATCACAGGTCAGGTGCAGTGGCTCACACCTGTAATCCCAGCAGTTTGGGAGCCAAAGTGAGAGGATTGCTTGGGGCTAGGAGTTTAATATCAGGCTGAACAATATCGTGAGACCCTGTCTCTACAACAAATATTAAAAAATTAAAAAACTAAGGCCACAAAGAGACCCCACAGCATGCTCTCCAAATGGCTAAAACTAAAAAAGGACAACATAAAGTGTTGTCAAGGGGCTAGGTGCAGTGGCTCATGCATGTAATCCAAACACTTTGGGAGGCCGAGGTAGGCAGATCACTTGAGGTCGGGAGTTCAAAACCAGCCTGGACAACATGGTGAAACCTTGTCTCTACTAAGAATACAAAAATTAGCAGGGCGTAGTGGCGCGCACATGTAATCCCAGCTACTTGGAAGGCTGAGGCAGAAGAATCGATTGAACGCTGAAGGGGGTGTGTTGCAGTGAGCTGAGATCGTGCCACTGCACTCCAGCCTGGGCGACAAAGTGAGGCTCTGTCTCAAAAAATAAATAAATAAATAAATAAATAAATAATAAATAAATAAATAAATAAAGTGTTGGAAAGGATGTGTGTAAGACTCATAAATTGCTGGTGGGAGTATAAATTTGTACAAGCAATTTGGGAAAACAGTAACTACTAAAATTGAACAAATGCACTCTCTATCACCCAGCAATTCTACTGCAGTGTACACACCCAACAGAAGCACACTGAGAACGTAGAAGGATGCTGGACAACGTAATTATTGGCAATAGCCCAAACAAGGAACAACCCAAATGGCCCTCAACAGTAGAATAAATGTATAAACTGGTATATTCACATCATGGATCAGTATACAGCATAGAAAATGGACAAACTCCTGTGTGACTCTTCCGAACATAATGGTGAGAGAATGAAGCTAGAGCTAAAATAGGACATACTAGGTGATTCCATTTAGGTAAGTTCAAAAACAAGTGAGATCCATCTATGCGGTAGGTGTCAGGATTGCCTTTGGCACAAGAGGGGGTTCTTGTAATGCTCTTTTTCTTGAACTGGAAAGTGGTCATGCAGGTGTATCCACCTGTGTCAATCCACAGAGCTATATTTGACCAGGGCACTTTTCTGTATTTGTAAGTGTAATAAAAATATTAAAACAAACATCTATCATACAGATTTTTTTTTTTTTTTGAGACAGTATCTTGCCCTGTTGCCCAGGCTGGAGTGCAGTGATGCTATCATGGCTCACTGGAGTCTCAACCTCCTGGGCTCAAGCAATCCTCCTGCCTTAGCCTGCTCAGTAGCGGGGACTACAGGCACACACCAACATGCCTGGCTAATTTTTGTATGTTTTTATTTTTGCAGAGACAGGGTCCAACTGTGTTGACCAGGCTGGTCTTGAACTCATGGGCTCAAGTGAGCCTCCCACCTTGGCCTCCCAAAGTGCTGGGATTACAGGTGTGAGCCACTATGCTCAGTTTAACACAGACTCTTGATATGGAAAGCTACAACTATGCTTTTACTGCATCTATTCTTTGTATAAAACAGGATATAAAAATCAGAAGAAGGAAATTGCTTTTTAGGTCTAATAATGAGATCAGATAATAGTTGCCTCCGGATCAGAAGGTCTTTGAGATACAATTTGTAAATCACCGCAGCTTCCTGAGTTAATCTCCCTCCAGGTGTTTCTCCTTTTACTTAGATATGAATCTTCTGTAATTCCTACTGTAGTCAATCAACAAAGGAATTACTCAAAACACACACACACATTAGAATTCAGTGTCCATACAAAACACAAAGCTGGCCAATTCGTCTTCAGTGCTCAAGGCCAAGGGTCATCACTCCCAGACCCTGACCCCTCCAGCCACCTTGATCTCTTCCTTCTCTTAATGCTATTTTCCTCTGTGCCACTCAGTTGCCACTTAGAAACGTCCTGGTGCTGTCAGCTGCCTTTTAATCCCTGCGTCCCATTTTAACAACCATGCAGAGTCCTTACAGGCAGGGATCATGCTTGGCTTTTTTTTTTTTTTTTTAGCACTTCTTTTTATTTGATTTATTTATTTATTATTTATTATTATTGCCCAGGCTGGAGTGCAGTAGTGTGATCTTGGCTCACTGCAACCTTCAACTCCAGGGTTCAAGCGATTCTTGTGCCTCAGCCTCCCAAGTAGCCAGGGCTACAAGCGCACCACCATGCCTGGCTAATTTTTGTATTTTTAGTAGACGGGATTTCACCATGTTGGCCAGGATAGTCTCGAACTCCTGACCTCAGGTGATCTGCCGGCCTCAGCGCCCCCAAGTGCCAAGTGCTGGGATTACAGGCGTGAGCCACCGTTCCCATACAACACTTCTTTTTAAATGATGCATCCTTGGCATAATATCTTGAGCAAAGTAATAGCTCATAAATATTTGCTGTTGGATGGTTGACACATTTTTCCTTCTTGGCTTCCTGAGAGGGTGAGGGTGGGGAAGGAATGAAAGGAGCAGCCTGAAGTTATAGTTTAATCTTTTTAATGTAAGAATTTGTCATGTTCAAGTTACTCAGTGGTTCTTTACACAAACCGATCAGTAAGTTACACTGGCTCCACAACGTGGAACAGCGACCAGGCAGCATTGCAGAATTTCTCCCTGCAAGGAAAAACGTAGGATCAAATCTCTGTCCCACTCAAGAGCATCATTCCTGATAATGTTAGACTTTATCTACTGTCACGGTGGGCCAGGCCCCATACTCAGGATTTGCCACGCGCTATCTCACTTGATCCTCAAATCAACCCAAGGAGGTACAAACTGTTATTCTTATTTTGCAATTAATGCTAAGGGAGGTAAAATAACTTGTCCAAGTTTTCATGGCTACCAGAAGTAGTAAAGCCAGGATTCAGATCCAAGTCTCCTGACCTCTAAAGCAAGGGTTCCGGGAAACACACACGTTAAGAATGAGCAAATATCAAACACGGTCTCAGATGATGAGCTGTGTATGCAAATGATTATTTTACCAGAGTCTGTGCTAAGTTCCATGGAAGAGAACAGGCAGAGTGGAGTGATCTCCACTGGCAGCAGGAGATTCTGCCAATAGTAATCAGGTAAAAAGTTCACCCCTACATCATAATGTTATGAAAGTCACTCAGAAATTTCAAATTGGAGACCTCCTCTATAACGACACAGTAGAGCTGGGCTGACAGTAAACACTTTCAGAATTCCTCCTTGAAAAGGAAAGATCTTGGACGTAGATGTCAATGGAACATAGTCTAAAAGTTGGAGCTGGCCCTAGGAAGTCCCCTCCTGACTCTGCCCTCATGGCGTGATCTTTTAAATGCCTCGTGGACCATGATAGGTTCTTTTTTTCTTCTCTTCTCTTCTCTTCTCTTTTTTAGATGGAGTCTGGCTCTGTTGCCGAGGCTAGAGTGCAGTGGCATGATCTTGGCTCACTGCAACCTCTGCCTCCCGAGTTCAAGCAATTCTCCTGTCTCAGCCTCCTGAGTAGCTGGGATTACAGGCACACACCACCATGCCCGGCTAATTTTTGTAGTTTTAGTAGAGATGGGGTTTCACCATGTTGGCCAGGATGGTCTTGAACTCCTGACCTCAGGTGATCCACCTCTCTTGGCCTCCCAAAGTGCTGGGATTACAATGGTGGTTTATTTCATTTTAGAGATGAGGTTTTGCTGTGGTGCGCAGGCTGGTCTCAAACTCCTCGGCCCAAGTGATCCTCCTGCCTCAACCTCCTGAGTAACTGGAACTGTAAGTGTGTGCCACTGCACCCTGCTTTTATAAATTTTCATCGCCAAAAAAAAAAACCCACAAACAAATTTTCATTGCAGCATAGACAATATCCATCATGCAAAGATCCATCACACCACTTACCCACTTACCATGTTTGAAAAACAAAATGACAGGGACCACTTTGACATGTGATTATGAGGTACGCTATTACTCACAGTAAAACAGTAATTTTCTTCTTAAACAAAAAAATGGCTTCAACGTTATTACCAACTGTATTGAGCAAATGCACTCTCTATCACCCAGCAATTCTACTGCAGTGTGCACGCCCAACAGAAGCACACTGAGAATGTAGAAGGATGTCGGACAACATCATTATTGGCAATAGTCCAAACAAGAAACAACCCAAATGGCCCTCGACAGTAGAATAAATGTATAAACTGTGGTATATTCACATCGTGGTTCAGTATACAGCATAGAAAATGGACAAACTCCTGTGTGAATCTTCCGAACATAATGGTGAGAGAATGAAGCTAGAGATAAAATAGGACATACTAGGTGAGTCCATTTAGGTAAGTTCAAAAACAAGTGAGATCCATGTATGCGGTAGGTGTCAGGATTGCCTTTGGCACACCATTTGTTGAAGTTGCCACACATTGTCCCAGTATATTTTGATATTTATTTCAGACATATTTATGTGCAGGTACTATGGTTTACTTAATTTGGCCCACACCTCCGCGTGGCTCTTGGGGTTGGAAATTCTACAGACTACAGTCCACTTAAAGTACCAGGAATTTGGTACTTGGCGGAACACAAGAAAGACTACTGTTCAAGCAATGTTTTCAATTTATTTGTGCAGAGAAATCTTTCTTGGAAACCTCCTAAGTTGCACATTCTTTCATTGAGGCTCTGTTTCAAAGTTTGGCTCATGAGTTCCAAACCTATGAGCTGAAACATTCTTCTACTGCAACATTTTCATGAAAATAGTGTGAAACTGAGAATCATGGCACCTGCCACATGCTTCAACAGCACACATTCCTTAATTCCTTCATGCACCAACTCCTAAGTGTGTACTCTGTATGGGGCACAGTGCATGTCCCTGAAAACACAAAGACACAGTTCCTGCCTTAAAGAAAGTTCCAGTCTAGGCCGGGCGCAGTGGCTCACGCCTGTAATCCCAGCACTTTGGGAGGCCAAGGCGGGCGGATCACAAGGTCAGGAGATCGAGCCCACGGTGAAACCCCGTCTCTACTAAAAATACAAAAAATTAGCCGGGCGCGGTAGTGGGTGCCTGTAGTCCCAGCTACTCAGGAGGTTGAGGCAGGAGAATGGCGTGAACCTGGGAGGCGAAGCTCGCAGTGAGCCAAGATCGCGCCACTGTACTCCAGCCTGGGGAACACAGCGAGACTCCGTCTCAAAAAAAAAAAAAAGAAAGTTCCAGTCTAAAGCATGATTCCTATGACGCTGATCCCACCACAGACATTGCAGGGGCCAGGCTGAGGAGTGGCTAAACCTGATAGCACCCTATCATCCAAGAGGAAAGCAAACAAGCCCAGCCTAGGGGTTTGGAGTCATCCAGTCCCTTTTCCGTCAGCCCGGTGGCTCTCAGACAGCTACAGCCATTAGGAAAGACTTATGGATACTTTGTAAAATATCACCTTGCATCAGGGTCTCCATTGAAAGGAAAACAGAAAATTATTTTGAATTTGAAAGCTTAACTCTGCAATGCAATTTCCATCATAGTGCCTTCTTTAGCCAGGCAAGGTGCCTCACACCTGTAATCCCAGCACTTTGGGAGGCTGAGGCGGGTGGATCACCTGAGGTCAGGAGATCAAGACCAGCCTGACCAATATGGTGAAACCCGTCTCTACTAAAAATACAAAAATTAGCCCAGCATGGTGGCGCATGCCTGTAATAGCAGCTACTCGGGAGGCTGAGGTAGAAGAATCGCATGAACCCGGGAGGCAGAGGCTGCAGTGAGCCGAGATTGTACCATTGCACTCCAGCTTGGGCAACAAGGTTGAAACTCTGTCTCAAAATAATAATAATAATGATGATGATAATAATAATAATACCTTCTTTATGTTCTCTTACTTCATGCAGCTTTGTTTTCTGATTACTCCAAAAATGTATAGCCATTATTTAAACGAAAGGGATAAACGTGGCTGTTGATTCAGTGGTGGTGGGAAGGCAGTCACAAGGAAATTAGATGCCAGGGACCAACATGAGGAGCAGAGAGTTCCAGAGAATAACAGGACAAACAAACAGCCAGCCTTTAGCTTCTCTGCAAATGTCCTGCTAAGGAAACTCCAGAGTGTGTGGGTAAGGTTCCATATAAGCGCTAATCAAAATAAGTACATGGATCCTATTATGAGAAACCCTGTCCTCAGGTGCATAGTCCATCGTTAATTAAGGTAGCTGTTTTTATAATTTATAGTGAGGCCACACAGCACAAGCTCAGTGAGATTACGAGCTCTGGAATCACAATGAAAATATGGGAATCCTGCTTCCATTACTTTCTAGCTGTTTGATTTTGGACAACTATTAGCATTCTGGTGGCCACAGCTTCCTTATGTGTAAAGTGGGGATAGTAGCTACCTCATGGGGTTGCTGTGAAGAGGTATTGGTCTGACACAGCAGCTTATGCTGTAATCCTAGCACTTGGGAGGCCAAGGTAGGTGGATTACTTTAGCCCAGGAGTTCAAGACCAGCCTGGGCAACACAGTGAGACCCAGTCTGTATATAAAATTAATTAATTAATTAATTTTTATTTATTTATTTATTTTGAGATGGAGTCTCACTCTGTCGCCCAGGCTGGAGTGCAGTGGCATGATCTCAGCTCAGTGTAACCTCCGCCTACCAGGTTCAAGTGATTCTCCTGCCTCAGCCTCCCAAGTAGCTGGGATTACAGGTGTGTGCCACCACACCCGGATAATTTTTTTTTTTTTTTTTTTTTTTTGAGACGGAGTCTCGCTCTGTCACCCAGGCTGGAGTGCAGTGGCCGGATCTCAGCTCACTGCAAGCTCCGCCTCCCGGGTTCACGCCATTCTCCTGCCTCAGCCTCCCGAGTAGCTGGGACTACAGGCGCCCGCCACCTCGCCGGCTAGTTTTTTTTTTTTGTATTTTTTTTTAGTAGAGACGGGGTTTTGCCATGTTAGCCAGGATGGTCTCGATCTCCTGACCTCGTGATCCACCCGTATCAGCCTCCCAAAGTGCTGGGATTACAGGCTTGAGCCACCGTGCCCGGCCCCGGATAATTTTTTATATTTTTAGTAGAGATAGGGTTTTACCATGTTGGCCAGGCTGGTCTTGAACTCCTGACCTCAAGTGATTTGCCCGTCTCAGCCTCCCAAAGTGCTAGGATCACAGGTGTGAGCCGCCATGCCCGGATGTATAAAAATTTAAAATATGCTTATCCAGGCATGGTGGCACATGACTGTAGTCACAGCTACTCGGGAGGCTGAGGTGGGAGGATCACCTGAGCCCAGGTTAAGGCTGCAGTAAGCTGTGATCACAGCACTGCACTCCAGTCTGGGTGACAGATGGATGACAGAGGGAGACCCTGTCTCAAAAAAAAAAAAAAACAGAGTTACTAAGATAACACATGTAAGGCACTTACTAGATTCCCCAGGCCTATAACAAGCACATCTTTTAAAAATGTTAACATCATTAATGTTTAAGTATCAAATTTTTCAAATTTTCCAAAATTATAAGTAGACTTTATATGTAATTTACTATATATATAAAACTCTGAGAATTCACGAGGGTTTTGAAAGGAGGTGATTTTTCAATTTTAAAATAAACTGGCCTGTATGGGCTTTCAAAAATTGCACTGCATATTAAAAATAAATAAAGTCCTTAAAATGGCCTATTAAAAAAGTTGCACTGTATCGTGCTGTGTCCTGGAATTCCCGAATTTCTCTGTGGAAATTGGAACCATTTATAAAAATTAAATGCAACTGTGTCCTGAATACCAATATATCTCCCACACATCGGTTTTTATACTTTCTCAGCCGTCTAGTTAGTCTCTTTGTGAAAAGCTTTGATAATTACGTGAAATTAGCCATTTACCATGTAAAGAATGCACCAGAAAAAAGCAGTCAGGATTTCCATTTCACAGGAAACTTTCTGAAAGGTCTGAGATCAGAAACAGGAAATAAGTGCAATAAGGAAAGCCAAGGCGTACCATAAGAAGGCTCTTGTGTTGCTCGTACAGTCTCCACAGCCGGAGAGGCTGCACGTTGCATCGCGTTCTAGCACTGGTATTTCCTCCTCACGGACACAACAGTTTGTCTTATGAAGTAATTATTAGTTCACATTTCTGCCAACCGTCTGTGAAAAATGTTTCAAGCTGCCCCTTTGGACAGGAGATATTCCCTCCTTCTCCTAGAGTCACACGTGTTGGTTTAGCTCACTGTTAAACTTGCACTCCAAATTCTTTGGGTGGTACTCTATGCAAATAATGAAATAAAAAACAGTTTTGTTCCATGTTGTTCTAACTTAGTGATGACCACATGGAAGGTTCTAGTGATGGAGAAATGCATGTAGAAGACCAGATGGATCCTTTTAGACATAAGGAAGAGAAACAGCTGGGTGTGGTGGCTCACGCCCGTAATCCCAGTCACTGGGGAGGCTGAGGCAGGAGAATCGCTTGAACCTGGGAGGTGGAGGTTGCAGAGAGCTGAGAATGCGCCACTGCACTCCAGCCTGGGTGACAGAGAGATACTTTGTTTAAAAAAACAAAAAACAAGCATTCCCCCCTGTCATTATAGTACAAAATAAAGTTTAAGAACATTATTTTCAGAGCGTTCTTGTCAAAATCAGTGCAAAGACAATCCATCAGTTGGTCAAAACAACCAAACCCGATTCAGTGTTTGGGGCTGGGAGGCTGATATCAGGCAGGTCTATGATTAATTTTACTTAGCAACATATAGTCTCTGCCCCTAAAAGGCAATAAACAATGATATGATACACCTGTTCAATGTTCAGCTAGCTGTGCCAAGGACCTTCCTCAGGTCACTGGACTGTTCTAATTTCTGCTTTCCTCATCCGCAAAATGAAGGGCTTGTCTCAATGATCTGTAAGTAGCTTTTCAGCTTAAAAAAATCATGCAACTTGACTGGCACAGTGGCTCGTGCCTGTACTCCCAGCACTTTGGCAGGCTGAGGCAGGTGGATCACCTTAGGTCAGGAGTTCGAGACCAGCCTGGCCAACATGGTGAAAACCTGTCTATACTAAAAATACAAAGATTAGCTGGGCGTGGTGGCGGGCGCCTGTAATCCGAGCTACTCAGGAGGCTAAGGCAGGGGAATCACTTGAACCCAGGAGGCAGAGGTTACAGTGAGCCAAGATTAGGCCATTTCACTCCAGCCTGGGTGATGGGAGTGAAACTCCGTCTCAAAAAAAAAAAAACAAAAAACAAAAAAAAAACATGCAACTCATACCACCTAACTTTGTTGACATAGACATGTTAAGCAGGTACCTGCAATGCAGGCCAGTACTTTTATTCTTTCTTGTCTGTGCCACCCTCCCAAATATTACACAAACATTGTCTACCAGTTTAGAGGCAGAAGGAAAGAAGAAATAAGAGTAGCAAAACAGAAACATGTCTTAGGTAAATTATGTCTTTAAATTATAGTTTTAATTATTTTTTCTTATCTTCTTCCTTCTGTTGAATAATGTTCTTCTTCTGTTACACAGTGATTGAGTCCATCATCTTTAAGGCATTTATTTATTTTTATGTATTTATTTATTTTGAGATGGACTTCTCACTCTGTCACCCAGGGGGAGTGCACTGGTGTGATCTCAGCTTATGGCAACCTCTGTCTCCTGGGTTCAAGTGATTCTCTTGCCTCAGCCTCCCAAGTAGCTGGGACTACAGGTGCATACCACCATGCCCATTTAACTTTTGTATTTTTGGTAGAGACAGGGTTTCACCGTGTTGGCTGGCCAGGCTAGTCTCGAACTACTGACCTCAGGTGATCTGCCCACCTCAGCCTCCCAAAGTGCTGGGATTACAGGTGTGAGCCACTGCACTCGGCCATTTGTTTATTTATTAATTCATTTATTCAACACTTAGGAGTGTGCAGTATATTTCAGGACAGGGCTGGGTGTTGAGAATGTGGAAATGTACCAACACCCTGACCTCATGTGGTTTTCCCTCTACTAAAATCTACATTTTCTCCGAAATAGTTCATTCACAGCATTTTCTAGGCTCCTCCTCCTGAAAGGATGATGTAGAAAACATTTTAAAAACATAAAAGCCAAAAAAAAAAAAAAAAAGCCATATCTGATTGCTACATCTCAAACCTAAATTTTTGAAGGGCAAATCTTACCCAAAGAGTATTTCAGGCCGGGCGCGGTGGCTTATGCCTGTAATCCCAGCACTTTGGGAGGCTGAGATGGGTGGATCGCCTGAGGACAGGAGTTCGAGACCAGCCTGGCCAACATGGTGAAATCCCGTCTCTACTAAAAAAACAAAATACAAAAAAATTAGCCAGGCATGGTGGCGTGCGCCTGTAATCCCAGCTACTCGGGAGGCTGAGGCAGGGGAATTGCTTGAAGCAGGGAGGTGGAGGTTGCAGTAAGCTGAGATTGAGCCACTGCACTCCAGCCTGGGTGACAGAGCGAGACTCCATCTCGATCTCCTGACCTCTTGATCCGCCCGTCTCGGCCTCCCAAAGTGCTGGGATTACAGGCTTGAGCCACCGCGCCTGGCCGAGACTCCATCTCAAAAAAAAAAAAAAAAAAAAAAAAGATTATTTCAGGCTATGCTCAGTGGCTCACACTTACAATGCCAACACTTTAGGAAGAGTAGGCAGGAGGATCACTTGAGCCCAAGAGCTTGAGACCAGCCTAGGCAACATAGCGAGACCTTGTTTCTACAATTTTTTTTTTTTTTTTTGAGATGGAGTCTCACTCTGTTGTTCAGGCTGGAGTGCAGTGGCGTGATCTCGGCTCACTGCAACCTCTGCCTCCTGGGCTCAAGCGATTCTCCTGCCTCAGCCTCCCTAGTAGCTAGAATTACAGACACGCACCACCATGCCCAGCTAATTTTTATACTCTTTTTAAGTACAGACGGGGTTTCACCATGTTGGCCAGGCTGGTTTCAAACTCCTGACCTCAAATGATCGGCCTGCCTTAGCCTCCCAAAGTGCTGGGATTACAGGCATGAGCCACCGCGCCCAGCCTTCGTTTCTACAAAATATTCTTTTAAATAAAAAATAAAATTTTTAAAAAGAACATTTCAAATTAATTTTCCCCCTAATCATACTGGAGGGTTTTTAATAACAAAATTCATGAAAAGGTTATTATATTTTCAAAAATTCTTCTTGTTCCATTGATATGGCTTAAATATTTTAAAGCGATTACCTGGATGTGTCAGCTTCCACCTCTATCTTGGATTTTAGCATTTGGATTTATCTTCATGATCAAATCTATATTCAGGAAAGAGCTCAACATAAGGTTGCTTTGCCAAACAATTGTTCATCTCACATGATTTGAATGGATTTTTAGTTAAGATTTGAAGATGAAGCTCCACAAAAATGATGCAGACATTTTTCCCCCCAAAGAAGAGCTCATCAGACTCTGCGCTTGTTTAACATGGTGAGACCTTTAGTTAGTATTGGAAGGCCTCCCATACTAGGTGTGAGACAGGCTTTCTATGCTGTTTCTCTTCCTTATGTCTTTTTTTTTTTTTTTTTTTAACAGAGTCTCACTCTGTGGGCCAGGCTAGAGTGCAGTGGCACGATCTTGGCTCACTGCAACCTCTGCCTCTTGGGTTCAAGAGATTTTCCTGCCTCAGCCTCCCAAGTAGCTGGGATTACAGGCATCTGCTACCACGCCCAGCTAATTTTTGTATTTTTAGTAGAGTTGGGGTTTCACCATATTGGCCAGGCTGGTCTCGAACTCCTGACCTCAAGTGATCCGCCTGCCTTGGCCTCCCAAAGTGCTGGGATTACAGGTGTGAGCCACCATGCCCAGCCGGAATGCTTGTTAAAAATGCATAATTCTGGCCGGGTGTGGTGGTGGGCGCATGCAATCCCAGTTACTCAGGATGCTGAGGCACAAAAATTGCTTAAACCCAGGAGGCAGAGGTTGCAGTGAGCCCAGATTGCACCACTGCACTCTAGCCTGGGCGACAGAGCGAGACTTTGTCTCAAACAAACAGAAAATGCAAATTTCTGGCCCCACCTCCTGAGACTCTAATTCTGTGGTTCTGAAGTAAGGTTAAAGAATCTGGGCCGGGCGCGCTGGCTCAAGCCTGTAATCCCAGCATTTTGGGAGGCCGAGACGGGCGGATCACGAGGTCAGGAGATCGAGACCATCCTGGCTAACACGGTGAAACCCCGTCTCTACTAAAAATACAAAAACTAGCCGGGCGAGGTGGCGGGCGCCTGTAGTCCCAGCTACTCGGGAGGCTGAGGTAGGAGAATGGCGTAAACCCGGGAGGCGGAGCTTGCAGTGAGCTGAGATCTGGCCACTGCACTCCAGTCCGGGCGACAGAGCGAGACTCCGTCTCAAAAAAAAAAAAAAAAAAAAGAATCTGAATTTTAACAAACACATCCAGGTGATTTGGATGCAGAAAGTGAATGTTGAGAAACAGGATCTTAAAGCGTCTCTCTTCCACCCAGACCCACCTCCCAGGAACAGGAGTGGAAAGCACTACTGACCGGACAGGTGGAGCTGCTGAAATAAAGTCTGACATGTGTGAGTATCATGTGTGTATTATGCTTTGAAGAATACTTCTGCATCGTTGCTACTAGAATAATACATACATGATTATAAATAATGGCATGCAGGTGACAAGTGCTGTATTCAAATCATTTATTTTTCTTAAATATATCATGCTTTGTTAAAGTCAGGTTCATTTCTCAAGACCAAGCTAAATGCCAAACTCTTAACATGACACTAGAGGCTGGGCGCAATGGCTCACGCCTGTAATCCCAGCACTTTGGGAGGCTGAGGCAGGCAGATCACTTGAGGTCAGGAGTTCGAGAACATATCAAAACCCCATTTCTACTAAAAATAAAAAATTAGCAGGGTGTAGTGGTGCGCACCTGTCATCCCAGCTACTCAGGAGGCTGAGACAGGTGAATCGCTTGAACCCGGACAGCAGAGGTTTCAGTGAGCAGAGATTGAGCCACTGCACTCCAGCCTGGGTGACAGAGTGAGACTTGTCTCAAAAAAAAAAAAAAAAGGGGGGGGGCTGGGCGCGGTGGCTCACATCTGTAATCCCAGCACTTTGAGAGGCCAAGGCAGGCGGATCACGAGGTCAGGAATTGAGACCATACTGGCCAACACGGTGAAACTCCCTCTCTACTAAAAATACAAAAAGTTATCTGGGCATGGTGGCAGGCGCCTGTAGTCCCAGCTACTTGGGAGACTGAGGCAGGGAAATCACTTGAACCCAGGCGGCAGAGGTTGCAGGTGGTCTAGTTTTGCTCACAACTGTATCCCTAGCACCCACACTTGCTTTGTGCGTAATTGGTCTAGGATAAATGTTTATAAATGAATGAAATACAAATAAAATGAAATAGTGTGAACATTTGGATAATCCTTCTGTGGAGGTAAATGTCAAATTCTTGCCATTATAACATTGATCAATCCTTTATTGGAAAAGTGATCATTTGTATGTTTAAGAATGAGTCAACTACAAGTCTACACAGAAATGCAAGGCAAGAAGTCCAATGCTTTAGAGGAAATTTGGCCTTTCTGCCTAGGATCAGTCTATACTTCTGAATTCCCAATTTTTCATTACTCAAAACCACAAGTTTCTGTAAGGCTCGGTGTATTTTAATTAAACTCCAATGACAAGCATAGGCTTTCCAAACTTCTTACTGGTTTACACCATTATGCTTCAAAGCAGGCTATGAAGAAAACAGGGAGGAGGGAATAATATTAACCCACTCATTAGAAGTTCACATTATACTTATGCAAAAAGAACCACAGAAGAGTGAGGTTGAGAGTCATCCTAAGTTCATTCAATGGCTCTTAGCAATGATCATGTCATTGCCCTTCAGGATTGGTGTTTTGTTCCTTTATTTCCCTGTTTTGCATTCACAAAGTAAAGCTCTGTCTATGTGACTCAGCCTATGAAACTGCTTAGCTTGGCAACCAATAGGGGTATTCCCCATACAGGCCTTAGCAAAAGTCCAAGAGAAAAAAGAAGGCCAGCACTTGCACCCCCTTCCCTATGTGCCCTCTGTGGTGGTCCCAACAGCCCCTGCCAATGGCCACAGTGGGAGGTGGGGGCTGGAAGGGAAGGTTGTGCTGAGCTAAGCCTTGCTTAGAGAAGCCACTAGAAAACCAGATGGGATTTTCTGGGAAACTGACTTTTCTTCCCTTCCTTTCTCCCCTTTCTCCTCTCTTTCTTTCTTTCTTTCTTTCTTTCTTTCTTTCTTTCTTTCTTTCTTTCTTTCTTTCTTTCTTTCTTTCTTTCTTTCTTTCTTTCTTTCTCTTCTTTCTTTCTTTCTTTCTTTCTTTCTTTCTTTCTCTTTCTTTCTTTCTTTTTGTGTGGTTTTTTGTTTGTTTGTTTTGTTTTGTTTTGTTTTGAGTCAGAGTCTTGCTCTGTCACCCAAGCTGGAGTGCAATGGCTTCATCTTGACTCACTGCAACTTCTACCTCCCTGGTTCAAGTGATTCTCCTGCCTCAGCCCCCCAAGTAACTGGGATTACAGGTGTGTGCCACCACGCCTGGCTAAGTTTTATATTTTTAGTAGAGATGGGGTTTCACCATGTTGACCAGGCTGGTCTCAAACCCCTGACCTCGTGATCTGCCCACCTCGGCCTCCCAAAGTGCTGGGACTACAGGTGTGAGCCACCATGCCCGGCCCTCTTTCTTTCTTCCTCCCTCTCTCCTTCTACCCTTCCATCCCTCCTCCTTTCTTTCTTTTCTTTCCTTCTTTCTTCCTTTTTCTGTGGGCCTCTTGTAAGAATAACAGGATCGACAATCTCAAAGACATATTTAGCTAGCAAAGCTTTTTGTGGATAGCTTGGGCCTTTTCTCAAGTCTGTCACTGTCTCAAACTTGGCCCTTTGCAATCAGTGTAAGAGATGCAGGTAAGTTATTTTAAAAAGCATAAAGAAACAAAGAGAAACTTCAACAATGAACCCTCACTAAGATAGTTGCACTTAACCATTAATCTGAAAAGCATCACCTGACCCAATGTGAACCTGCAGAGAGTGTGACCTGCTACCCACAGTATCAGGTATCACCCTCAGCCACCAAGATAATCTTGGTTCAGGACATTGAACCATCATTATACCTGAAATATATGCTATGGAATGACTTTTGGACTCTGAACACAATTATAACATTCACCAAGTCTGCCAAGTTTACCGCAAGAAAAACATGTAGTTTAAATATTAAACAACTCAGGCCACGCACTGTGGCTCATGCCTGTAATCCCAGCACTTTGGGAGGCCAAGGGAGGCGGATCATCTGAGGTCAGGAGTTCAAGACCAGCCTGACAAACATGGTGAAACCCCATCTCTACTAAAAATACAAAACTTAGCCAGTCGTGTTGGCTAACACCTGTAATCCCAGCTACTCAGGAGGCTGAGGCAGGAGAATCACTTGAACCTGGGAGGTAGAGGTTGCAGTGAGCCGAGATGGTGCCATTGCACTCCAGCTTGGGCGAAAAGAGCCAAACTCCGTCTCAAAAAAATAAATAAATAATAAACAACTCAATTTCTTGGATAATCCCCTCCTAAAGAATACCAAGAAATTCATTTGCAATCTGCAACCATTCATTTCACAAACAAGAGTGTGTTCCCGCTAAGGGGTCTCAAAGGTTATTCACCCCAGTAATGGTATGGTCCCTGTGGGAGCACCTTGAAGAACTGAATGGCTGCATTCCAGCCACAGAGTCATAAAGTTTAAAGTCCAAGAAGTGAGTTGATATCTTCATTTTAGTGTGCTGTTTTCAAATTCCCAGGTCAGCACTTGCTGGTGAGTTTTAAAGGAGAATTCAAGAAGATCTGGAAGAAGCTCCAGGCTTGCTGCCTCTTGACTGTTTCAGAGTCATTCTGCTCGCGAGTGTCCAACATCTCCAATCATCCTCAGTGTCCCCATGCTGCCATCTGTGAATAAGCGCATTGATTTGTGGTAGGTAAATGCCAAGCACTCAATCCAGGAAACTGTCATCTGAATGATTGACACACATGCCCTGAGCCCCATCGGGCACTAAAGAGATGGATGCTTTGAGCAAATCTTGCACGCATTAACATTAATTTAAAATAATCCGAGTTGGCAGTCAAAAGCATACTTTTCAATAAGTAGCCAACTTTTCTTCTATTAAATCTTTAGGAGAATATATTACCAACTTCTGGGAAATTGTATTTGCAAGAAGCTGAGCTTGAGTAGGTTTAAGAATTTAGCAGTGTTAAGCTGCCACAAACGTGTAAAAAAGTCCACGTGTACATGTGTGATCAGCACATCGGACTGTGTCAGAGCTTCTGTGGCCCCCACAGCTATCTCCGTTCAAACACAGCCACCAAGAGGGCTCAGGCCGCTCTCGTGATGGCGCCGTCCTGAGAGGGGGACTGAGGAGCGTGTCAGGAACAGAGGGCAGGTTCAAAGTCTATGCAGAAGGAACCTGGACTGTGTGCTCTTGGAGATCGGAATCCAGTCAGGTGATTAGATGGCTTGAGTGAGAGTGTCAAGTAACAGTGGGTGGCCAGGTGCCAAAAGATTGGACAGAGCTGTGAGGAAGGAGAGAGCAACGTGATGGCGTGAACAGGGAAGGTGGGGCAGAAGTGAGCTAGGCTTACCCTGAGCCAGGCAGAGGTCCAGGACCTGAAGAGGACAGGCGGGGTGCTGAAGGGAGCAAAGGCTGGAGCAGAAGTCGTGATGGGATGTGGAGTTCCCTGAAGGTCAGCTGGGACTGCCTGTTCTCTACTGGAAAGCCCAGAGATCAGAGGTCTCAGAAGAAGGGAGGAGAAGAAGCCACTGTTTTATAGGGATGAGCACAGAGGCTGTGCTCTGTAGGAAGGAGGAGCGCCAGCCTGGCAGTGGACAAAGCCTTCAGGATGCTGCTGACCTCTGGGTCCCTGGGCTCACTGATGGGTGTGTCCTTCCAGCTCTGCTCAAGGTCACCCACTGGGATATGGGAAGAATATATCAGAATTTTGATTTGGGCCAGGTGCGGTGGCTAGTGCCTCTAATCCCAGCACTTTGGGAGGCCGAGGTGGGCAGATCACTTGAGGTCAGGAGTTCGAGACCAGCCTGGCCAACATGGTAAAACCCTGTCTCTTCTAAAAATACAAAAATTAGCCAGGTGTAGTGGCATGTGCCTGTAGTCCCAGCTACTCGGGAGGCTGAGGCAGGAGAATCACTTGAGTCTGAGAGGCGGAGATTGCAGTGAGCCAAGATTGCACCATTGTACTCTAGCCTGGGCAACTGAGAGAAGCTCCTTCTCAAAAAAAAAAAAAAGGTTTTGATTTGTTTTTACTTTTAAAAATCTCAACTTTTTGAGTTTTTATTTTACATATTTATTAGGTGGATGTAAAAGTGATTGCTGTTTTTGCCATTCCTTTATTGGTAAAAACCGCAATTACTCTTGGAGCAACTTAATAAATGAACACATTAGTTTAACAGAAAGAGTATATGAGACTGGGTACGGTGGCTCACGGTGGCTGGGATTATAGGTAATCCCAGCACTTTGTGGGGCCGAGGTGGGCAGATCACTTGAGGTCAGGAGTTTGAGACCAGCCTAGCCAACATAGTGAAACCCTGTCTCTACTAAAAATACAAACGAACAAATAAAAAAATTAGCTGGGCGTGGTGGTGTGTGCTTGTAGTCCCAGCTCCTCAGGAGGCTGAGGCTGGAGGATCGCTTGAACCCAGGAGGCAGAGGTTGCAGTGAGCTGAGATCATGCCACTGCACTCTAGCCTGGGCGATAGAACTAGATTCCGTCTCAAAAAAAAGAGTATATAATATGTAAACAATCAAAAATTGGGAGAGTGGAATATGTCTCAAATAAACACACTTTAAAACCTGGGGGAGCACATGCAAACATACTTAGTTAATGCGCATGAACAGAAGAATTTGGGGGAAAATACTCTGCTTGTAGGGGCCTGAACTAACAATGCTGGCCGGTGAAGGGGTGAGAGCTACAAGAGGAAAAAGAAACTCCATGAGCTCGGGGGTGCAGAAAGTGGAAGGAAGCGTGGGATGAACCCCATCTCTTGGGCGTTTCATCTGGGAAATCAGGAGGGATACCTCTACCCCTGTCAGAGATAAGGATGGCGGGAGTTGATCCCACAAGATGGGTCGGAGACCCCAGGACCGATGGCCCCTGTGGAAAGTCCTCCAAACCAGAAGGGAAAGTGTCAGAGAGGTGAAAGAAAAATGGGAAATTCAGCATCCCAGACATCGAGGGAAAAGAGACCTTCGAGGGGACAGGGTGGGCAGCAGGATGAAGGAGCTCAGATGGAATGACCCCGAGAAATGCCTCTTGGAATTCCACGACAAAGTCACTGAAGACTTTTCATAAATGGCTTCAGCAGAGGGGAGAGTATGGAGGCTGGACTGCAGGGGCTTAAGAAGGGAACGAGTGGAGAGGAAATGAAGGCACCAGGTCGTGTTTAATTTTCAACTATTAAAATGTCAGTGTCAAAATCAGAACTGTAGGGGTGGGAGGGTATAATGTGAAGCTTTTTCTTTCATCTGGGACCCCAGAGGAATTCCCCATTACTATTTTAACAGTGGTAAGTGGTAGCTGTGGCTAGGGCAGTGGGACGCGATGTGGGAAATGGTGAGGCCATAAAGTGCCCCGTCCTGTCCCAGAACCCTCCAGGCGGCTCAGGTTTGGTCTGTGAGTTTGTGTGTAGTAGAGAATATAAGAGAGCTTGGGCCAGGCACAGTGGCTTACGCCCATAATCCCAGCATTTTGGGAAGCCAAGGCAGGTGGATCACGAGGTCAGGAGTTCAAGACCAGCCTGGTCAACATGATGAAACCCCGTCTCTACCAAAAATATAAAAAATTAGCCGGGTGTGGTGGCATCCACCTGTAATCCTACCTACTAGGGAGGCTGAGGCTGGAGAATTGCTCGAACCCAGGAGGCGGAGGTTGCAGTGAGCCGAGATCAAGCCACTGTACTCCAGCCTGGGCAACAGAGTGAGACTTAATCTAAAAAAAAAATAATAATATAAGAAGAGCTCTAATTTTATAAAGGCAGAAGGGATACTTAATTCTCAAATCCATACATGATTAGAGGTCTGAAAACTTTTCCCAAATATCACATCCTATTTGATACTTTAATGTCAGAAGATCTGAATAGAAATAAGTGGTAGGAAGAAGTGTTAACTATTTGACGTCAGTATCAGACTCTCATCCACAAGCAGTTGGACATCTGGTACCTCTCAGTGAGATGTCTGCAGAGGTGACAGAGGTTTTTGACTCTTCCGATGAGTCTCTGGAAGCCTGAGAGAAACCACTCCAGTATTTTGGCTTTTCCCAGGTACGAAATTGTTTACTATCCATTTGACAAGTGTGAAAATAGGTTCAAAGCCACATGTGAGAATTAATTACTACTTATAAAATTCTTTGAGCGCTACAGATGAAAGGAGTGATTTAAGTGCAGAATATTATCATCTGCTAACGATGGAGTGCATTGAACTAACCAGTTTCTCCCAGAGAATAACCTATATCCTAGGGATAAAATCAGGAATTTGTTTGGTTGGGTGTTTTTTGTCGTTCTTTTTTTTTTCAGATAGGATCTCGCTCTGTCGCCTAGATTGGAATGCAGTGGCATGATCACGGCTTGCTGTAGTCTCTGCCTCTTGGACTTACAAGATCCTCCTGCCTCAGCTTTCCAAGCAGCTGGGACTACAGGTACGTGCCACCATGTTTGGCTAATTTTTGTATTCTTTGTAGAGACAAGTTCCCACTATGATGCCCAGGCTGGTCTCAAACTCCTGAGCTCAAACGACCTGCCCATCTCAGCTTCCTAAAGTGCTGGGATTACAGGTGCGAGCCACTGTGCTCTGCCAAAAGTCAGTAATTTTGGAAGCTGCATTACATATTTTAGGTGAAAAGCAATAATTACTGATAATTATTCAGTAGCTGTTCTTTCCATTTCTAGAACTATCTTAATAGTTCACATCCTTGGACACCTATGGGCCTCATAGACTCACAGCCTCTCAGGGTTGGAAAGCTCCTGGTACTTTGCTCCTTAAACTCCCTTCATGAGTCTTCCTCCACAGCTGCCCAGGCATGTGTGATACCTCTAGCAGAGGTCTCGTTACCACCCATTCCCCTTTAACTCTGTCTAAATCAGCTTTAAAATTCTCATTTACCCTCTTCTGCATCTCTGCAAGCACAGGCACATTTTAGGCTACCGCTGTCCTAAATCTCTCATATCCATCCCTGGTCATTCACGCCTCTTTTCCTATATTTTTTGCACATCCTTTAAAAATCTTATTCCACTGGCAAGCCTCCAGATTTTCTACAATAATAACTTAAACATTTTTTTTCCACTGAGTGCTAGACTGACAAGGTCCTCTTTTGATCAATGGAATCTGATGTTATAGTATCATTATTGACTCAGGTAAATCATGAACTGCTAGTACCAGTAAGTGCAGCTGGTAAGAATAAAGTAATGATGGGGCCGAGTGTGGTGGCTCAGGTCTGTAATCCCAGTACTTTGCGAGGCTTGGGCTGGTGGATCACCTGAGGTCAGGAGTTTGAGACCAGACTGGCCAACATGGAAAACCCCATCTCTACTAAAAATACAAAAATTAGCCAGGCATGGTAGCGGGCACCTATAGTCCCAGCTACTCAGGAGGCTGAGGCAGGAGAATCACTTGTACCCAGGAAGGGGAGGTTGCAGTGAGCCAAGATTGCGACACTGCACTCCAGCCTGGGCAACAGAGTGAGACCCTGTATCAAAAAAAAAAAAAAATGATGGGGCCCAGGCTGCTTGTACAGACCTTGGCTCTCTCCTGCCCAATGATCCTATAGACGTGCCTTTGTCTTGGGTTATGAGGAGAGGGGCATAGTGTGGTTAGCTCAGTGTAATCACAACATGGACTCCTGGAAAAACAGGAGCATCCACCAGAGGGACACCTGAGGCTGGAGCTCTGTCAGGGAGAAAAGGTGATGACAAAGAAATATAGGAGAGCTGGGCGTGGTGGTTCATGCCTGTAATCCTAAGGCAGAGGCAGGAGGATCGCTTCAGCCCAGGAGTTCAAGACCAGCCTGGGCAACATAGCGAGACCTCATCTCCAAAAAAAATAAAAAAATAGCCAGGCATGGTGGCTCATGCCCGTAGTCTCAGCCACTTGGGAAGCTGAGGCTGCAATGAGCGACTGCACTCCAGCTTGGGTGACAGAGCAAGACCCTGTCTCAACAACAACAAAAGAAGAAAGGTGCCATAAGAAATAGGGCTTCATGGAAATATGTCTCGCCAGAGGGAGAAGAGGGAGAGAAAAGTGCAAAGATGAAGGAGAGAGGCCGGCGCGGCTGCTCACGCCTGTAATCCCAGCACTTTGGGAGGCCGAGGCGGGTGGATCACCTGAGGTCGGGAGTTTGAAATCAGCCTGACCAACATGGAGAAACCCCGTCTCTACTAAAAATACAAAATTAGCTGGGCGTGGTGGCACATGCCTGTAATCCCAGCTACTCGGGAGGCGGAGGCAGGATAATCATTTGAACCCAGGAGGCGGAGGTTGCAGTGAGCCATTGCACTCCAGTGTGGGTGACAAGAGCAAAACTACATTTCAAAAAAAAACAAAAACAAAACAAAACAAAAAAACGAAGGAGAGAATGTCATCTGGGAATTACTCAAGGCAGCTCTTTCCCATCCTTTTTTTTTTTTTTTTTTTTTGAGACCAGTTCTTGTTCTGTCACCCACCCAGGCTGGAGTGCAGTGGTGTAATCATGGCTCACTGCTGCCTCAACCTCCCCAGGCTCAAGTGATCCTCCCCTCTCAACCTCCCAAGAAGCTAGAACTACAGGCATGCACTACCACACCCAGCTAATTTTTGTATTTTTTGCATAGACGGGTTTTGCCATGCTGCCCAGGCTGGTCTTTAATTCCTGGGCTCAAGTGATCCTCCCACCTCGACCTCCCGAAGTGCTGGGATAATAGGCATGAGCCACTGCTCCCAGCACTCCTCCCATCCTTGATCTCTCCATGTGGATCCTCAATGTGCTTTGAGGGGAGCCTCAATGTGCTCTGCAAACCCTTAAGTCTGTGAGTGCACGTGTGGCTATGGAGTAGGGGTTGCAGGCGAGTTTGCATGCCTCAGGGCAGGAAGGGGCTGGAACTTACACTTATTCTCCCTGGGTCAGATGCTCAGGTGAGGGAGAAAGCCAGGGCAGGCTGCTCTGGGGTTTGTACCTAATACTAAGGGATCTACCCCAGGTGCACACTCAGAAAATCTCATTCAGAGCTCAAAGAGGTAACAAAAGGAATGTGTGTGTGTACTGCATGCGCGCCCACAGTGTGAGTTTGGCACACATGAAGACATATACCCACATGTTTACTCTCTCAAATTTTACAGTGCAAATTAGGAGGCTGGTTCTAATAACATGGCAATAAAACATCAAGCGTTTGTACTACAGTCTCTCGCCAGGCATGGGAAAATAGTTTATCTTGGATTCTGGGGCAAACACTAATATAATGAGAAAGTAATAGATGGAGGAACCATCCAGAAACAGTTCCAGGGCCACAGAATTTTTCTTCTTATCTACAACAAAGTCTCAAGAATGCAAGACCACAGGCACAGGCTGGAAAATTGCACAGAAGTGCAGTTTTCCTGATGGGAGAGATTCACATGGCAGCCTCGGTTCACAGAGGTCTCACCTGGAATTTCTCTGTTGAGGTTTGTACAGGAAGCAGCTGAGTGGAGCTCTTGAAATGAGAGAACGTCACAGAAATACTCCAAACCTATGACTCTCATCTCACCTGAAGACAACCAGTCCTTTTTCATGCATTTGACAAGACCATTTTCATATCAGTCAGGTATTTAACTTTGATGTTCATATAAAAATTCAGCACTTTTACCAATAACAAGAAGTTTTGGTTTCGGGGTTGTTTTTGGTATAGTTTGGGGTTTTGCTGTGTCGTCCAGACTGGTCTCAAACTCTTGACTTCACACGATCTTCTAACCTTGACCTCCCAAAGTGCTGTGATCACAGGTGGGAGCCACCACATCTATCCTAACAAGAAGTGTTTTCGTGGGGTTTTTTTGTTTGTTTTTTAAGACAGAATCTTGCTCTGTTGCCCACCGCCAGAGTGCAGGGGCGCTATCATAGCTCACTCCAACCTCGATCTCCTGGGCTCAAGTGATCCTCTCATCCTCAGCCTCCAAGTAGCTGGGACCACAGGCACACACTGTCATGCCCAGCTAATTTTTCTTATTTTTAGCAGAGACAAGGTCTTTGTTGCACAGGCTGTTCTTGAACTCCTGAGCTCAAGCAGTCCTCCTGCGTTGGCCTCCCAAAGTGTTGTGATTACAGGCATGAGTCATAGTGCCCGGTCTAACAGGATGTTTGAAAAGAGTTTTTTCAAAAATAGAAATATAGGCAAATTGTTACCCCCCCTCCAAATTAATGAAAAGGAGGCACCCTTTTCAACTTACCTCAAAAATCAAACTGTTTTGAGGCTGGGTACGGTGGCTAATGCCTGTAATCCCAGCACTTTGGGAGGCTGAGGCGGGTGCCAGTCTGGCCAGCATGGTGAAACCCTGTCTGTATTAAAAATACAAAAATTAGCCAGGTGTGGTGGCAAGTGCCTGTAATCCCAGCTACTCAGGTGACTGAGGCAAGAGAATCGCTTGAACCTGGGAGGCAGAGATTGCAGTGAGCTGAGATCACACCACTGCACTCCAGCCTGGGAAACAGCGAGACTCCATCTCAAAAAAAAAAAAAAACTGTTTTGAGGGAAATAGTTATTTTTTTTTTTTTACTAAAAAATTTGTTTTGAATAATTTGGTACATTCTCACAAGAATTCATTGGATGTGTTGTAAGCAAAATGGCTTAAGAAACAGTTATGTTTCACGTTGATAGGATGTCACATCAAGCCACACGTATGATATGTCTGAACTAATTGTACTCTTCTCTGTGCTCCCGTGTCACATGACCTGCCTGTGACAATGCCACTTACATTGTCATTAGAGTTCCTGTGCCTGGCTACATGCCCCACCTCCAGCTTCCATCTCACTGAAAAGGTCTTGAAGGAGAAGACCAGACTTCCTCCTCCTTGATTCCCTTAGAACCTGGGCCAGTGCCTTGAAGAGAAGAGGTGTTCCATGAGTATCTGGGGACGGTGTGGGAAATATGGTTGGACATGGGTAGGTTGGAGCCAGGTTACACAGGGCTTTAGAACCTGGACTTGACCCATCCTGGGTCAGAAGGAGCCACTTAAGGTTTTTGAGCAGAGGGTGATATGAAAACAAATTGTAGGCTGGGCGTGGTGGCACATGCCTGTAATCTCAGCACTTTGGGAGGCTGAGGTGGGTGGATCACGAGGTCAGGAGTTTGGGACCAGCCTGGCCAATATGGTGAAACCCCATCTCTACTAAAAGATACAAAAATTAGCCGGGCGTGGTAGCACAAGGCTATAGTCCCAGCTCCTCGGGAGACTGAGGCAAGAGAATCACTTAAACCCAGGAGGCGGAGGTTGCAATGAGCCGAGATCACACCACTGCACTCCAGCCTGAGTGACAGAGTGAGACGAAGTAAAAATAAAATAAAATAAAACAAATTGTGTTGAAGTCCAGAAATGAGGCACTGGAGTGGGAGCCCAGGGCAGAAGCTATTGCCAGAGGTCACAAGGACAGAGATTAGAGGAAAATCTAAAGGATTTTCAAAGAAAAGCAGAACTTGGTGTCCCTTTCCAGGGCAAGAAGGATATGGAAGTGTCAAAGTTGGCTCTCGAGGTTGGATGGCTGAAAGGGGTGCCCTCCTCACAGAGAACTAGGGCGAGGATTTGGGGCAGGGCAGAAGGTGGGGGAAATAAGTTCATTGTGGTTCATGTTCAGTGTGAATTGATCCCCCAGGGCGCAATGTCCAGGCAGTAATTATAACTCAGAAGAGGAGTCAGGGCTGAAGATTGAAATCAGCAAGTCACCCTTGCTTGCAGTGACTCCTCTGAAAAGACAAAACACTTCATCAGAAGAATACATTTCTGAAAAGAAGACATTCATACAGCCAACAGACACATGAAAAATGCTCATTATCACTGGCCATCAGAGAAATGCAAATCAAAACCACAATGAGATACCATCTCACACCAGTTAGAATGGCAATCATTAAAAAGTCAGGCAACAACAGGTGCTGGAGAGGATGTGGAGAAATAGGAACACTTTTACACTGTTGGTGGGATTGTAAACTAGTTCAACCATTATGGAAAACAGTATGGCAATTCCTCAAGGATCTAGAACTACATGTACTATATGACCCAGCCATCCCACTACTGGGTATATACCCAAAGGATTATAAATCATGCTGCTATAAAGACACATGCACACGTATGTTTATTGCAGCACTATTCACAATAGCAAAGACTTGGAATCAACCCAAATGTCCATCTGTGACAGACTGGATTAAGAAAATGTGGCACATATACACCATGGAATATTATGCAGCCATAAAAAAGGATGAGTTTGTGTCCTTTGTAGGGACATGGATGCAGCTGGAAACCATCATTCTTAGCAAACTATCACAAGAACAGAAAACCAAACACCACATGTTCTCACTCATAGGTGGGAACTGAACAATGAGATCACTTGGACTCGGGAAGGGGAACATCACACACCGGGCCTATCATGGGGAGGGGGGAGGGGGGAGGGATTGCATTGGGAGTTATACCTGATATAAATGATGAATTGAGGGGTGCTGACGAGTTGATGGGTGCAGCACACCAACATGGCACAAGTATACATATGTAACAAACCTGCATGTTATGCACATGTACCCTAGAACTTAAAGTATAATTAAAAAAAAAAAAAAGAATAGGGGAGAGCTCTTAGGTATGTCCCCAAAATCTGCTTGCTAGGGTGGGATGAGTCACCTGCCCAGGTGCTAAGGAAACTGGGAAGGGCTAGGTCAGGTGAGCCTGAGGGAACAGTTTCCTGATGGGGGGTGGAGGAGGAGACAGTAGGATGTCCACAGTGACAACTTTAGAAGGAAGGAAAAGGAGAAGGACCAAGGAAAGACAAGGCGGTGTTTTTAAAGGAAGTCATTCATTCATGGATGGTAGACAAGACTGCAGCAGAGCAGTTGGGGCAGATGCCAAACCACAGAGCACAGATGAAGAAGAAAGAAAATGTGAAAGAGCGGGAAGCAGTGGTTGGAGGTGACACATCTGAGGAGGTGGTTTGGAAGCTACAGGAAGCAGTGGCTGGAGGTGACACTTCTGAGGTGGCGGTTTGGAAGCTACAGGAAGCAGTGGGATAAAGGAGGGGGTGATCTTCATCCTGAGCATGCTCACCAAACACACTCATGCCCATTGCACACCCTGAGATGTGCATCCAGCTCTCTTCTCCAGAGGGAGGTCCATATGGCACACATCTGAATGGCCCAGACTTCTGGACATGCGGTCCTCTGTGCCCAAAGCCCCTGGGGTACCTGGGGAAATACGCTGGCTGCCTTATGAGCGTGTGAAAGAAGCCTGGATGCCAGGCCTGAGCACTGAGCATTTCTTGGCACACGTGCTGCTCATGGCGATTGTGTACAGAGAGCAGACTGGGCTGGAGGATCAGCAGGTGCACACAGAGGCCACCTCAAAGGGACATGGCAGCAGTACTGTGAGTCCCTCACTCTCCCTATGAGTGAATGCAGCTTTGGGCAGCATGACTGAGTCCACCCAAATTTAAGCACATCTGTGGAGACTGCTGGGGAGCTAGTCATGGAACACAGACTCTGACATCCTGAGTTGGAAGAGATTCGGGCTCAGAAGCTCCATCCTCAGCACCTCCTTCACACACTGGAGGAAGCTGAGGGAATCCTCTCCCACCGCTATCTTCAGGTGGCATGGATATTATAGAGGAGTAGGAAGGGGACTCCCTGAAGGAACCTGTTCTATAGCCCGAGCTTTGGAAGTCTTCAAATGGCCTACAAGCTTAGCGGCATCTGGAATCAAAGCAGTAGTGACACCTTCCTGCCCTGGTGATTCTATTTAATGAAGAATAACTATAAAGAGAGCAAGATGGCCAAATAGAACCCTCCAGCTATCATCCCTCCCTGTCCCCTCCAATCCCACCCCCCAAGAACACCAAATTGAACAATTATCCACACAAGACAGCACCTTCATAAGAACCAAAAAATAAGGTGAGCAATCACAGTACCTGGTTTTAACATCATATCAAGGAAGAGGCACTGAAGAGGGTGGGAAAGACACCCTTGAATTGCTTACACGACCCCTCCCCCTTCCCCTAGGAGCACAGCATGATGCAGGGAATCTGTGTCCCTGGAAAAGGGATAGGGAAGTGATTATAGAGCTTTGCATTGCAGCTCAGTGCTGCCCTGATACAGTGGAAAGAAACACAGGGCAGAATTAGGCTGGTGCCCATGGAGGGAGCATTCAGACCAGTCCTAGCTGGAGGAGAAGTGTTCATCTCGGTAGTCAGAACCGGAGTTCCAGCAAGCCCTGCCACTGCAGGCTCAAGTGCTCTGGGGTACTAAATAAACTTGGAAGACAGTTTAGGCCACAAGGACTGCAATTCCTGGGCAAGTCCTGGTACTGGGCCGACGTTGGAGCCAGCAGGCTTGGTGTGCATGCAACACAGTAAAACACTAGCTGAGGTGGCCAAGGCCTGTCCCCCAACCTCAGGCAGCACAGCTCACAGTTCCAAGAGGAGAGGAAAGAGGAAAGAGGACTCTATCTTGCAACTTGGATGCCAGCTTAGCCACAGTAAAATAAAGCACTAAAGTCCTGAAGCCCCCATTCGAAGCCATAGCTCCCGGGTGACATTTCTAGACCCCCTCTGGAACCCACTGCCCTGAGGCAAAAGACAGCCCAAGAAGAATTCACCACCAGCCAACTAAAAAGCTCTTGGGCCTTGAATAAAATATCAGGTCACCACAGGCCTTGGGTGAGACTCAGTACTGTGCTGGCTTCAGGTGTGACCCAGCACACTCTCAGCAGTGATGGCCATGGAAGTGCTTGTGCCACCCCTCCCCCAAATCTAGACAGCTCAGCATGCAGAGTGTGATTCCATTTGTTTGGTGGAAAGTAAGAGAAGGGTACAAGAGACTCTGCCTGGTAATCCAGGGAATTCTCTTGGATCTTATCCAAGATCACCAAGGCAACAGGTCTGCAAAAGTTATACTGTCACCGGGCTTGGGTTGCCTTGTACTGCACATATGATTGCAATGACCAAAGACTTAGATCACAACCCTCAATTCCCTTTGAATATTCGGAAAGCCTTCTCAAGAAAGACGGGTACAAAGAAGTCCAAATTGTGAAGATTAGAATAAATACCTAAGTCTTTAATATCTAGACATCAACAAACATCCACAAGCATCAAGACCATCCAGAAAAACATGACCTCACTAAATAAACTAAATAAGACACCAGTGACTAATTCCAGAATGATAGCGATATATGACCTTTCAGACAGAATTCAAAATAGCTGTTTTGAGGAAACAGCAAAATCCAAGATAACACAGAGAAGGAATTCAGAATCCTATCAGATAAGTTTAACAAAGAGATTGAAATAATTACAAAGAATCAAGCAGGAATTCTGGAGCTAGAAAATTCAATTGATAAACTGAAGAATGCATCAGTCTCTCGACAGCAGAATGGATCAAGCAGAAGAAAGAATTGGTGAGCTTGAAAACAGGCTATTTGAAAATACACAGAGGAGTCAAAAGAAAAAAGAATAAACAATAATGAAGCACACCTACAGGGGTTAGAAAATAGCCTCAAATAGGCAAATCAAAGAGTTATTGGCCTTAAAGAGGAGGTAGAGGAGATAGAGAGACTGGGGTAGAAAGTTTACTTAGCAGGGTGTGGTGGCTCATGCCTGTAATCCCAAGACTTTGGGAGGACAAGGTAGGTAGATCATCTGAGGTTAGGAGTTCAAGACCAGCCTGACCAACATGGTGAAACCTCATCTCTACAAAAATACAAAAATTAGCCAGGCATGATGGCGTGTGTCTGTAATCCCAGCTACTCAGGAGGCTGAGGTGGAAGAATCTCTTGAACCCGGGAGGCAGAGGTTGCGGTGAGCCGAGTTCGCGCCATTGCACTCCAGCCTGTGTGCCTGAGTGACAGAGTGAGACTCCATCTCCAAAAAAAAAAAAAATTAAAAAAAAAAAAAAAAAGGAAAGTGGGGCCGGGTGCGGTGGCTCACGCCTGTAATCCCAGCACTTTGGGAGGCTGAGGTGGCAGGATCACCTGAGGTCAGAAGTTCAAGAACAGCCTGACCAACATAGAGAAACCCCATCTCTACTAAAAATATAAAATTAGCCAGGTGTGGTGGCGCACGCCTGTAATCCCAGCTACTCGGGAGGCTGAGGCAGGAGAATCACTTGAACCCAGGAGGCAGAGGTTGTGGTGAGCCGAGATTGCACCACTGCACTCCAGACTGGGCAACAAGAGTGAAACTCTGTCCCCCACCAAAAAAAAAAAAAAAAAAGAAAGAAAAAAGAAAGAGAAAAAGAAAGTTTATTCAAAGAGATAATAACAGAGAACTTTACAAACCCGGAGAAAGATATCAATATTCAAGTGCAAGATTACAGAACACCAAGCAGATTTAACCCAAAAAAGACTACCTGAAGACACTTAATAATCAAACTCCTAAAGGTCAAAGATAAAGCAAAGATCCTAAAAACAGCAAAAACAAACAAACAAAAAAGAACTATAAGGGAACTCTAACATGTCTGGCAGCAGATTTCTTGGTGGAAACCTTATGAGCCAGGAGAGAGTGGCATGACATATTTAAAGTACTGAAGGAGAAAACTTTTATCCTAGAATATTATATCCAGTGAAAATATCTTTCTTTTTTTAATTTTTCTATTATTATTATTATTTTGAGACAGAGTCTCACTCTATTGTAAAAACTGGAGTGCAGTGGCGCGATCTCAGCTCACTGCAACCTACACCTCCCAGGCTCAAGTGATTCTCCTGCCTCAGCCTCCTGAGTAGCTGTGATTATAGGCTTGCGCCTCTACTACCCGGCTAATTTTTGTATTTTTAGTAGAGACAGGATTCACCATGTTGGCCAGGCTGGTCTTGAACTCCTGACCTCAAATGATCCACCTGCCTCGGCCTCCCAAAGTGTTGGGATTACAGGTGTGAGCCACTGTGCCCTGTCAAAAATATCTTTCAAACATGAAGGAGAAATAAAGACTTTGCAAACAAAAGCAGAGAGATTTCGTCAATGCCAGATCTGTCCTGCAAAAAATGCTACGGTGAGTTCTTCAATTTAAAGGGGGTGTTAATAAGCAATAAGAAATCATCTGAAGTTACAAAACTCACTGGTAACCGTAAGTACACAGACAAATACAGAATATTATAACACGATTATAGTTGTGATATGTAAACTTTTCATATCTTGAAAAGGAAGACTAAAAGATGAACCTATCAAAAATAACAACTACAACAGCTTTTTAAGACACAGACAGTACAATAAAATATAAATAGAAACAACAAAAAGTTGGCTGGGCATGATGGCTCATGCCTGTAATCCCAGCACTTTGGGAGGCCAAGGCGGGCAGATCACTTGAGGTCAGGAGTTTGAGACCAGCCTGGCCAACATGGTGAAACCCTATCTCTACTAATAAAATGCAAAAATTAGTGGGGTGTGGTGGCATGAACCCGTAATCCCAGCTACTTGGGAGGCTGAGGCACAAGAATTGCTTGAACCCAGAAGGGGGAGGTTGCAGCAAGCCCAGATCATGCCACTGCACTCCAGCCTGGGTCATAGATTCAGTCTCCAAAAAAAAAAAAAAAAAAAAAAAAAACAACAAAAAATTTAAAAGTTGGGGAGAAAAAGTGTAGAGTTTGTATTGCTCTTCTCTTTACTTGCTTGTTTTTGCAATCAGAGTTAAGTTGTCATGAGTCTAAAATAATGGGTTATAAGATGTTATTTGCAATCCCCTTGGTGACCTCAAATCAAAAATCCTACAATAGGTATGCAAAGCAAGAAATTAAAATATGCTTCCAGAGAAAAACACTTTCAAAAAAAAATAAATAAGAGACAGGTTTGGGTGGCTGAGGTAGGCAGATCAACTTAAGGCCAGGAGTTCAAGACCAGGCTAACTAACATGGTGAAACCTTGTCTCTATGAAAAATACAAAAAATTAGCCACATGTGGTGGCACATGCCAGCTACTCAGGAGGCTGACATACAAGAATTGCTTGAGCCTAGGCACTGGAGGTTGCAGTGAGCCGAGATTGCACCACTGCACTCCAGCCTGGGGGACAGAGCAAAATGGTCTCAAAAAAAAAAAAAAAAAAAAAAAAAAAGAAAGAAAGAAAGAAAGAAGAAGAAGACAGGAAAGAAGGAAGGAAGAAAGAGAAGATCCCAACACAACCAGAAAACAAATGACAAAATGGTAGTACTAAGTCCCTGTAAATGGATGAAACTCTCCAATCAAAAAAAAAGAAAGAAAGAAAGAGAAAGAAATAAAAACAAAAACAGAAAGAGAGTAGAATGTTGCTTACCAGAGGCTGGGAGTGGGGAAGGGGACGGTGGAAGGATTTGGGGATGGTTAATGGGTACAAAAATAGAGTTAGATACAATGAATAAGATCTAGTATTTGACAGCACAATAGGGAGATTACAGTCAGCAACAGCTTGTACATTTTAGAATAACTGAGGAGTACAATTGGAATATTCGTAACACGAAATGATGAATGCTTGAGGTGATATTCCATTTACCCTGATGTGCTCATTATTGTATGCCTCTACCAAAATATCTCACGTGCCTTGTAAACATCTACACCTACTACGTACGCATTTAAATTTAAACTATTTTAAATTAAAAAAAAATAAGCATAGAAACACTTAATATGTCACAAAATAGTACAGTTGCATTCAACTTCCTTCAGCAAAACTGTCTAAAAGTTCGAGAAGATGTCCATGAGAACAATCATTGTTGCAATTTGCATGGCTCTGATCTTCAAGGAAAAAATGCACAGTTGCATTCAACTTAATCTTCAGTATGACGAGCACTAATGAGACAATAGTTACATAGCCTTTTCCTGGCACTGGCCCTAGGGCTCTATACACATCACTTAACAGGCATGGAACCCAACATTAGAGGTATTTTCTTTACCTCCATTTTATAGATGAGGAAAGCAAGCTAGGAAAAGATAGAGTCCAAGAGCTGACGGTCAGTAAGTCGTAGAGTCAGGGTTTGAACCTTGCCCCAAGGATGAGGAAGTCCCTGACCTAGAAGGGTGCCCAGTGCAGTGAAAGGGAGGAGAAAGCAAAAATGTCAGTCGCCATGGTGAGTGTGGGGACCAGGTGTGTTCAGGCACTCTGGGTACAGGGAGGCATGCAGCCCGGGGCAATGAGTCCCAGAAAGGCTGCCTGGAGGGGCTGACACAAGAGCTGGGTCCTGCGTGGTAGACCGGGATGGAGGGGCTGGTGGTTGTGCCAGACAGAAAGGACAGCAAGAGCAAAGACACAGAGGGGCCCAATATGAGTCCAAGGATGACGAAGGGGCGTCAAGCAATGGGGCCGAGGGGACTGTGGGGTTGGAGCCTGGGCTGGGACACCAGATTTTTTCCCTGAGGGAGACGGAGGCCCATTCAGAGGATTCCCAGGGAGTGACATGGTTGGACATGAGTTTTATTTTAGGTGGAAGATGGTGAAACTGGAGAAGGGAAAGGAGACCTCAAACAAGGTCAACGCAATGGGCAAAGATGAGCAACGGGAAATAAGTTAGAAGGTGGTTTCTTTATTTTTTTATTTTTTATTTTGAGATGGAGTCTCACTTTGTCACCCACGCTGGAGTGCAGTGGCGCTATCTCGGTTCACTGCAACCTCCGCCTCCCGGGGTCAAGCAATTCTCCTGCCTCAGCCTGCCGAGTAGCTGGAATTACAGGCACGCACCACCACACCCAGCTAATTTTTGTATTTTTAGTAAAGATGGGATTTCGCCATGGTGAACAGACTGGTCTTGAAAACCATGACCTCAGGTGATCCACCTGCCTTGGCCTCCCAAAGTGCTGGGATTACAAGCAGGAGCCATCGCACCCAGCCTAGAAGGCAGTTTCTTATACTGAACTTATTTTCTCTCTATACAAGCAATGATGTGAGAGCCCCTGCATTGTACAGAAGCTGTGAACATTCATTTTGAAAACAACAGAGGGAAGAGAGTCCCTTTTGAAATTTTTTTGAGGGAGCTTAGCCTTTCAAGTTAAACCACTTATTATCTAATTTTCTTTTCCATAGAATCTCTGCGGGGGCAACGCCGAGAAGGAGCAGATGAGCAGCTTCCATGTCATGAAGCTGGCGGTGGAAAACTGCACTGTGAACCTCACCACACCAAGCATCTCACTTCTCGCATCTGAGAAAACCTCAGCTATAAGGCCAAGGTAGCTAGAGGAGCCCGACACAGGTGAGACATTCCCGATCTCCCTGCTAACCTCAGGACAGCCTGCCCATTAGGAACTTCCAAAGACACATGGAACTCACCACTGACCTGCTTAAACTTAACCCAGATAGCTGAAGACGAAAGACTTCATATTCTGCTAGAAGCTTCGAAGCTCCATTATCTTCCGAGTCATTCTGTCCTAGAAGAAAACAACAAATAGTCTCGTTAAATTACCCACAGGTGAGTGATCAATCGGCAACATTAAATGAAAAGTTCCCATTGCATGGATAAGACGAGGTGTAATTCAGAGCAAACTACTATGATAGTTCACGCAAAACCTTGTTTTCTGAGATTTTATGTACACAAGTAACAGCTAACCTGACTCTCCACTGGCTCTAAGGCCGGCTGAAGCATCATCTAATCTTTCTATATGATAGTAGCAAGAAATGATTATAGAGAAAATGTTGTAGGCATTGCATTTGATTAGACTCTGCAACTGAGATGTGTTCATTGAAATACTATCTCCTCATTTGTTAATACATGCCAGTGAATGTAAAACAAAGGACTCCAAGGTTCATATCTGGGGTCACAGAACTTTGGAGATGAATGGGATACTCCTCCTCAAAGATGAAGAAATGAGATCCAGGGAGGCTGTCCCACCCGCAATCTAGCAGCCAGTTAATGACCAAGTCAGAAGTTCATCAACCAGGGCTCTGTCTGCTACATCAGACTTAACTTAGGGTCACAATTTTGAAATAACAGCTCTTATGAAGGCTTTTGATTCAGAAAACATTCCAAATTTCATGTTGGCTTTACACTTTTTTTTATTTTTTATTTTTATTTTTTTGAGACGGAGTCTCACCTTGTTGCCCAGGCTAGAGTGCAGTGGTGCAATCTCAGCTCACTGCAACCTCCGCCTCCTGGGTTCAAGCAATTCTCCTGCCTTAGCCTCCCAAGTAGCTTGAATTACAGGTGCCCGTCACCACACACAGCTATTTTTTTTTTGTATTTTTAGTAGAGATGGGGTTTCACCATGTTGGCTAGGCTAGTCTCGAACTCCTGACCTCAAGTGATGTGCCCACCTTGGCCTCCCAAAGTGCTCAGATTACAGGCGTAAGCCACTGCGCCTGGCCTAAACTTACTTTGTAATCTTTCTAGATGTGGAAGTAATTTACATTTTTGCAATAAAATGCTAATAATCAGCTCAAGACACACTTTTTCATGGAAAAATGAGTCCCACAAGGACTCTGCCCCGTGACCGCTCACATTTTCAGCCAATGCCTGACCTGTATGTGCTGAGTTTCAGGAAGAAATTGCTGTCCCTGAAGCGCAATTTGCCTCCAGGCTCCATAGAATCTTGGAAAACCTTAGCATGCCTAAGCGGGTTGGGATCTGAGGCTAATAGAGTTCAACCTCTCATTACACTTAAAAAAAATGCAGGGGAGTCAAGTGGTCAATCCAAGAAAGAGCTAGGTGCAGAAATCCAGAAAGAAACGCAGGTTCATCGAGCAGCTATTAGCGCTGGGCTCTGTGCCTGCTGCTACAGGTGAATGATCTCATTCTTCTCACAACTGCCCCCCAAATGCACATGGGCACTTCTCCATTTTACAAATGGGGGCACGAAGAACCCCCCCCTCGAACCAAAGAGAGGCCGAGTTCTTTGGTTCAGTTAATATTTATCTGCACATCTCCTTATATAAAGGAGAAACAGACAAACTGTCTGCCCTCAGTGAGCTCACAATCTAACAGGGAGGAGAGAAGCAGATTCAGGCATTTTAATCCAAACTCAGTTTTCTTTTCTTTTCTCTTTTTTTTTTTTTTTGAGCAAATTCTTCTAGATCTTGAATCAGAACTAGAACTACGTTGTTCAAAGTGTAGCTTTCAACGTATTAAAAGGTCATGAGATTCATCTAGTGGGTCTTGATTACCATTAAAAAAAAATATATATATGTATGTATGTATTTTTTGTTGTTGTTGTTGTTTGAGACAGAGTCTGCTCTGTTGGCCAGGTCACACCACACCCGGCTAATTTTTGTGTGTTTAGTAGAAATGGGGTTTCACCACGTTGGCCAGGCTGGTCTCAAACTCCTGACTTCAGGTGATTCGCCCACCTCGGCCTCCCAAAGTGCTGGGATTATAGGCGTGAGCCACCGTGCCCAGCCTGATTAGCATTAAAAATACATAAATGAACAAATAAAGCAGAACACAATAGCATAGACTAGAAAATAGTGTGTATATAGTAAAGGTAAGGAAACTCAAAAGGGCATATGTCTATGTATCTCTATGAATCACATAAACCTCTGTGTGTACTGGTTTGCGATGTAAACTATATTTCCTTTTGTAGGCCACGGTGGGAAAAAAGTGTGAAAGCTCTTGAGTTATAGAATAAAGTGACCAGTGCTGTATTAGAGGCTCATACAAAATGGTGAGGGCCAAGAGGAGCAAGTGTCTGCCTAGGGACCAACTAGCATCTAGCTGGAGTGAACTGGTACAATTTTGGTTTGTCACCAAGAGAAGTCTTTTAAAGGTGAGATGCCCAAATCCAATGCCCAGAGATAGGAAGAACTGGAGAAGGAGTGTTAGGCAGTTCTAGGGATGAGAGATGAAAACAGAGTCAGGACTCATTTCCCTTAATAGCCTGGGACAGGGGATGGGCACCTGTCAGGCCATGACACCAGTTCTGCATTTGCATGAGAGCCCCAGACTCAAGAAGATGGACCCCCAATTCTAGCCCTAATTGCTAGAACTGTGGGAGCTGATAGAAGTCTACAAACACTGGTTAGCTCTGGACGGAACTTCCTACCATTCCACTGCCAAAAGAGTACAGGAGAGCATCAGAGTCCGAAAGGCCAGGAGGTTAAGGAGTCAGACTCAGGACCCTTAAAACTTTTTTTTTTTTTTTTTTTTGAGACAGAGTCTCTCTCTGTTGCCCAGGCTGGAGTGGCGTGATCTCGGCTCACTGCAACCTCCGCCTCCCAGACTCAAGCAATTCTCCTGCCTCAGCCTCCCGAGTAGCTGGGATTACAGGCATCTGCCACCGCACCTGGCTAATTTTTGTAGTTTTTTTAGTAGAGACGGGGTTTCACCATCTTGGCCAGGCTGGTCTTGAACTCCTGACCTTGTGGTCCACCCACCGCGGCCTCCCAAAACGCTGGGATTACAGGCATGAGCCACTGCACCCGGCCCCTTCATACTATCTTAATCCCCAGAACGGAGGCTCCTTTGGGATGGCAGGTTACTGTGATCTCCCTTATCAGGATATAGTTATTAAATTTTCTGTTACTTTAATAAAACTTCCTTCAGACATCTTCTAGGTACCATGTTGGTAAGTTGAAGGTTCAGGGCAATCCACTACACTGTCACGTAGACATATTATCTCAGGTTTCTGAGAACGGATTTGAGGCAAGAGAAAAAAGGTCCACCCACAGAACAACCTGTGGCACTCATTCACACTGTAAGGCTCTCTGACGTGCAGTATGCAATGACGTGGCCATGACAGGCAGCTCAGGGGCAGTCATATTTTGGTGTCTTTGTTATTGAATATTTATCTGTTAACAAGCAGTAATATGAGATGACATCAAGATAAATTATCTTATCTATGATTTCGTCCATATTTTCCCCATACAGGATTATGATGATGACAAGAACTGGATACTATACAAAATAATCAACCCCAGAAACATATAGAAAAGTAACAACCAGATATTTATGTTTTACGTTTCTTCGCCCATCATGTGTGTCAGACTGTACAAATATCAGGGACTTTAACAAGTTCTCTTTCACTGTAGGTTATGGCTAAAGAGAGAACACTAGTGTATGTTGAAATAGACAGAATAATTAGGCTGGGCGCGGTGGCTCACACCTGTAATCTCAGCACTTTGGGAAGCCGAGGAGAGCAGATCACGAGGTCAGGAGATGGAGATCATCCTGACCAACATGGTGAAACCCCGTCTCTACTAAAATACAAAAAATTAGCCGGGCATGGTGGTATGCACCTGTAGCCCCAGCTACTCAGGAGGCTGAGGCAGGGGAATCGTTTGAACCTAGGAGGCAGAGGTTGCAGTGAGCCGAGATCATGCCACTGCACTCCAGCCTGGGCAACAGAGCAAGAATGGAGTGGAGTAGTTCAATAATGGCTCACTGCAGCCTCTATCTCCTGGGTTCCAGTGATCCTCCTACCTCAGCCTCCGGAGTAGTTGGGACTACAGGCATGTGCCACCATGCCTGGCTATTTTGTGTAATTTTTTGTAGAGACAGGATTTTGCCATGTTTCCTGGGCTGGCTTGAAACTCCTGAACTCAAGCAATCCACCTACCTTGGCCTCCCGAAGTGTTAGGATTACATGTGTGAGCCACGGTACCTGGCCAGGGCATGATCTTTTATCTTATTTAGGAACAAATGTAATAGTTCATGTGAAACTGCTTCATGAACCAAAAGGTATCCTGTAAGTATTCACCACTGTCATTATTATCAATGCTAATAAATTATTTTCAAGTAAAATACTAAAAGTAAAACACCTGTAACCCTAGCACTTTGGGAGGCCGAGGTCAGAGGATTGCTTGAGTCCAGGAGTTTGAGACCAGCCTGGGCAACACAGCAAGACCCCATCTCTATAACTTTTACAAAAAAATAAAAAATTAAAATAAAAAGTAAATGAAATTGTATTCAATGTTTCCTGATTATGTGGTTTTGCATACATCTAAATTCCAAACCAAGGACTCAGGTTTAACTAACATGTTCAAGGATTAACATTCATAATAAGGCAGAGAGTTTAATCACAATTGTTCTTCATAACAGAAGGGTAAGTGGACTCTGGTTACTAAGTAGTCCTATTGTCTTCATCTGATGGATGAAATCAGAGGAGCAGAGAAGCTAATGAAATGCCCAGGGGCACACAGTAGCAGAACCAGAGCAGAAAATCAGACACCCTGGCCACTAGAGCCCCTGCTTTTTCTTCTAATCTTGCTCGCAGTTTGGGTTGTTGGTTTGCTCTTTCTTACAAAGTCAGAAGCTGGGCCGAGTGTGGTGGCTCGTGCCTGTAATCCTAGCACTTTGGGAGGCCGAGGCGGGTGGATCACCTGAGGCCAGGAGTTCGAGACCAGCCTGGCCAACATAGTGAAACCCCATCTCTACAAAAATTAGGCATGGTGGCAGGCACCTATAATCCCAGCTACTCAGGAGGCTGAGGCAGGAGAATTGCTTGAACCCGGGAGGCGGAAGTTGTACTGAGCCGAGATCGTGCCACTGCACTCCGACCTGGGAGAGAGAGCCAGACTCCATCTCAAATAAATAAATAAATAAATAAAAATAGGCCCTGTGCAGTGGCTCACACCTGTAATCCCAGCACTTTGGGAATTTGGGAGGCCAAGGCAGGCTGGATCACCTGAGGTCGGGAATTTGAGACCAGCCTGACCAACATGGAGAAACCCCGTCTTTACTACAAATACAAAATTAGCCAGACGTGGTGGCGCATACCTCTAATCACAGCTACTCAGGAGGCTGAGGCAGCAGAATCATTTGAACCCGCGAGGTGGAGGTTGCGGTGAGCCGAGATCGCTCCATTACTCCAGCCTGGGCAACAAGAGCGAAACTCTGTCTCAAAAATAAATAAATAAATAAATAAAAATAAAATGTTTCATATTCAAAATGCACAAGTTTTTCAGCTTTGTTTCTTACTTTTAGGTTTTAATGATGTTCAGAGCAACTCAAAATGTCCTTTTCCCGCAGGAGTAGTCAAGATAAACCCCAGGTAAATTCTACCAAATGGCAAAGCAGAGCCAGCAGTGCCATTCACTGCAGAATACCTGAGTCTGGGCTCCCGGCCAGCACCGGCGAAGGCCCCTACTGTACCTTCTGGCTTCACTCCAGAGGCAAGAAAAGAAAGCACACCGCAGAGCACACAAGCCAGGGTTATGCGATTCCAGCTCTCCAGAGTCTAACTTCACTCCTTCTGTAGCTGAATTTAAAAAGTTGCCCTTTTCTGTTTATTTGCACAGAGGGCCGTTTAACATAAGAGCACAAAGAGTGGGGGAACACTACAGCCATGTGGACTAGAATGATTTCCAATCACAATAAACACTCCCAAAGAGGGAGGAAGATGGTACGCAATATATTTCCTCTCTAACATTCTTTAAAATAAATGCACAGCCTTGGAGGAGGCAGCCTGACATGTTTCCACTAGACGAATGTGTGGGAAGAAAAACAGATCTTTGTACACTACCTGCACTGTGCCCAGGCCCCATTCCAGACCACAGTTTGGCAACTGGATCCCAAGGGGCTGAGTATCTGGAGATTGTCTACAATGCAGTTTGTCTGGGCTGCTCTGAAATCAACAAGGCTTCATTCCTTTCCGTTAGCTCTCAGCAGAGTAACATCCAGGAGGGTGCTGTGCTCTGACACATTGCGCAGAGCCTTCTGCATCCTCCAGGCTGAGTCTCGGGCCGCTGAGAACTGCTGTGATGGTTTGGAAACCCCAGTCACAGCGGGCCACAGCCAGGAGCCAGCCAAACCTAAATTCTGGGCTGTCACATTTTGGAGCTGTTTCCCCTGAAGCATGTGAGCAAAATCCACAAAAATTTTAAAGCAACATATGATTGCTGTGAAAGAATATCAGGGATCCTATTTTCTTCATCCACTTCTGTGAATCCATTCCTTCTAATGGCTGAGTCCACGTGTCATTTTGCATTACTCACTTTGAACAAGACACAGAAACACCAAGCATCGTGGCATGGGGCAAACTACATACTAGGAAGCCTTAAAACATCACCACCAACAAAAACGCTTGATTCGGCCGCTGTTACCAGAAGAGGGTAGAAGAGGCCAGGTACAGTGGCTCATGCCTGTAATCCCAGCACTTTGAGGCCAAGGCAGGGAGATCACCTGAGGTCAGGAGTTCAAGACCAGCCTGGTCAACATGGCAAAACTCCATTTCTACTAAAAAATTAGCGAGGCGTCATGGCGCATGCCTGTAGTCCCATGTATTCAGGAGGTTGAGACACCAGAATTGCTTGAACCCGGAAGACAGAGGTTGCAGTCAGCTAGGATTGCATCACTTTACTCCAACTTGGGCAACAGAGCAAGAGTCCGTCCTTTACGGCCACGCACGGTGGCTCAAGCCTGTAATCCCAGCACTTTGGGAGGCCAAGGCGGGCGGATCACCTGAGGTCAGGAGTTCAAGACCAGCCTGGCCAACATGGTAAAAACCTGTCTCTACTAAAAATACAAAAATTAGCCAGGAGTGGTGGTGGGCTCCTGTAATCCCAGCTACTTGGGAGGCTGAGGCAGAAGAATTGCTAGAACCCAGGAGATGGAGGTTACAGTGAGCCAAGATCACACCACTGCACTCTAGTCTGGAAGACAGAGTAAGACTCTACTTTTTTTTTTTTTTAAGTCTTTTACTCTCTCAGTTTTTAAAGACATCCTTTACTCCTACTCAACATACACCTAACACTAATGACCTGACCATAGAAAGTTTCTATCAGATGATTAATCCTCACAAGGCTATCAAATTCCATCCTAAACATCTTTACTATTACTCAAAGCAGCAGTCCATGAACTTGTTAAGCTGAAGGATAAAACGGACATATGGGGTGCAGGTGACCTATTGTTATTATTAGTGCTGTCCCCTAGAGTTGTGCAGTGCACAACCTGTGAGAGCACATGCAGCAGCCCTGATAATACTTATTATACCAGTATATACTTTTCACTCATGTATTTATAAAGCATGTATATTATAAAAGCAACATGCATATTCTGTTTCCTGTAAAGATCAGTTCTTTCGCATGTCCGTGTAAATCTTATTGGTCACCCAATGCTTATTTACTCAGTGTCATTATTCTAAATGAACATCAATCAGTTTAGTGTCCAATTGCTAGGATCTCTTTTCCTTTTCCTCTTTGAATATAAATATACTTGAAAATCATACTTAGTTTCACTTGAGGCATCAGTGACCTTTTTTTTTTTCTTTTGAGACAGGTCTCACTATCACCAAGGTGGGAGTACAGTGGCATGATCATGGCTCACTGAAGCCTCAACTTCTTGGGCTCAGATGATCCTCCTACCTCAACCTCCCGAGTAGCTAGAACTACAAGTACACATCACCACACCCAGCTAATTTTTTTTTTTTTTCGTATTTTTTTCTAGAGACAGGGTTTTGCCATGTTGCCCAGAGTGGTCTCAAGCTCCTTGGCTTCAAGCAATCCTCTCACCTTGACCTCCCAAAATGTTGGGATTACAAGCATGAGCCACCACACCCAGCCAACAATGATCTTTGATTTCACCAAAAATTGGGGCTGGATTCTAATACTGCCTTATACATTTTATTTTTATTTTATTTTATTTTATTTTTGAGACAGAGTCTCACTTGGTTGCCCAGGCTGGAGTGCAGTGGCCCCATCTCGGCTCACTGCAACCTCCACTTCCTGGGTTCAAGCGATTCTCGTGCCTCAACTTCCTGAGTGGCTGGGACTACACGTGCGTGCCACCACGCCTGGCTAATTTTTGTATTTTTAGTAGAGATGGGGTTTCGCCTTGATGGCCAGGCTGGTCTCAAACTCCTGACCTCAAGTGATCCGCCTGCCTCAGCCTCCCAAAGTGCTGGGCTGACAGGCCTGAGCCACCGTGCCCGGCCACATTCTGCCTTATAAATGTCTCTTTGAAGTCCCTATTCTCTTGGGCCTTCTCATATCTCCTTTGAGCCATTATATTAGTTTCTTAACTGTTGTTACAACTTCTAGTCTCTCGCAAAACAATCTGTCCCATTATAGCCAGAATTACTTCCTAAAACACGGATAGGTTTAGGTCCCTCCTCTGTTTTAGAAACTTTAATGAATATATATTGCCTAGGAGATAAAGTCCAAACCAATCACCATGGTAGATGACCCATTTATAATCCACTCAGCTTGTCAGTCTGAGCTAATTTGACTTCCAGTACTAATCGATATCCACTCAGGTATCCATTCAAGAAAAATCTATCGGGCCCTTGTAAAAACACAATGGAATGGAGGAATTACTGGAAAAAGTCAGTAAGACCCATTCCTAGATATCAGGGTGCAAACAAACGGGAGATACAGACACATAACTATATCATGAAAATTGACCATGGTGAGTGCAAATTGGCCCCCATCTGGCGTACCAGCCTTATAGCCAGTAAATTCCCACTCACCCCTTTTTCCTATATTCCAACAATGGTAAACTTTTTGTTATCCAAAACTGTGCCATGTTCTTAGACACCTGCACACGTTTACTTCCTCTCCAGTGCTTAGAATGCCCCTTCCCTATGTTACTGTCTGGTGTTCTCTTGGCACATGAGTGGGTTAAGAACCCAATGGCAAAGCGGTAAAGGTCAGCAAGAGGGAAGTCAGACCCTGGAGCAAGAGGCCCGAGCCACACCGCATATAAAGCAGCCAGCCTCTTCATGCTGATGAAGCCCCGTCTCAGCCCCGTGCACCTGTCCCCTTTCCCAATGTGGGGGAAGATGGTCTTTGTGTGGCTGAGTTTAGCCAAGACCCCAGAAAACTGTGGTCTCAATAGAGGAGGTGGCAGATGGCAAAGTGGGCACAGGACGGTGGCACTCTATGTATAACATGATTTCTTTGGGGTGCCTTGCACAGCAAAAGATCCCCTGCAGCTAAATCCAGTATCTCTTGCTTCTTTAGGGCTTGATAACTGAGTACTGGGGCTCTGTAAAAGTGGTTTCTAGAAGTATTTAATTTTGCTTGGGATCAATATGTTAAGGCCACTGGTGTAAATACCAAAGAAGAAATGAGGAATTTCTATTTGAAATGAAGCATAAATTACTTTCCTCCTTCTCTTTGTTTTGTCCTTCCATCCTTCCTTTCTTTTGAAACAGGGAGAAACTGACTTGTATGACTGGTAGATGTCATTTTTGTATATATCTGAACACATTAAACAATCCATTGAAAAAATCAATTTCAACAAAGTGAAATTAACTTTAGAGTTACCAGCAAAAGAGGGTAAAATGTGGAAGCTGCCCTCAAGAAATTCATAACTAGAGGTTACATTTTAGCTAGTTAGTCCTGCCATCTCCCTCAAAGTAAGATATTCCAACCTATAGATATTTATTAGGGAGAAATGTAAATAAATAACTCAATGATTTAAGTAAATAGATCATAAGTCCACAACTCCCTCTAGGCTAAAACTGGTGACTTTCTCAAGCAAAAATAACTTAGCCGAAGCCCAAACAACAGAGAAGTAGACTAGAGTGTGTATGTCTGCAGATTCATTTCTGTATGTGAATATTCACCAAGAGAGGTGGATGAGCATGGATATAGACGCTTGTCACTGCTGTAGCCACATCCAGGTGAGCCAAGAGGCTGCAGAGCAGGTAGAAACTGCTGATGCTCGCCCTGGCCAAAGATGATGTTGGGGTGGGTCTGTTGTCTTCCCCCACACCTGGGATCCACTGGCTCACCCACTCTGTGACTGGGGCTCCCAGGAGGCCCAGTTCCCTTCTTCCTGGAGCCCCTGCTGGTCCCTACACTAAGCTTCCCAGCACACCCATCCCCATCCCGGAGATGGCCTGCTGTGATGACAGGACTGGCTCTAGAAAGCAGGGCTCGTTCCACATCCTTCTTACACTAACTCCATCTTTTCCCTGGGAGATGCTCTCAGGCTCTGCAGTTCTGTCAGGTTTTGTGTCTTGAAGTCTTCAAACTTCTTCGGGCAAAAACCTCATGAAATCAGCACTGGGGGATGTTATCTTCATTTCACAAAAGAGAAAGCTGAGATGCAGGGCAGCTCACCAAAAAGATATTTAGTCAGTAAAAGCCATTCCAGTAAGTTATGAGAAAAACCAAAGATATGCCATGGAAGTTTGAGGAAAGCACATTCCGGAGTGGCGGTTTCCCCCTCTGCAAAAGGCAAAGGCCCATCCACGCTCCCACAACGGCCATCACCATTTCAGAATCCGAAACAAAATGTGCTTCCTGACTCTTTTCTTGCATAAAATAAACAGCACCACTTTTGAAATCATTATGTAAAATTAACTTCAAAGAAACAAGAAACATAGCCAAATAAAGGGCGGCAGGGGGAGTTTCAGAAGTACCATTCTCCCATATCCAACCCCCACCACTTTTCCAGCTGAATGCAATTTTTGCCCAGAGAGCAACTTTGTCTGCAGAGACTACCCTATACTTGGGAAGGAAGAATGTAAGTAACAAGGTGCAAGCATCAGCATAAGTTTCAACTTCAAAAGGAATATAATCACCGTTTCGGTAAACTCGCCCCTTCCAGATAAACAACTGTGTTCCCAGGTTGAAGATGAGTCATGTCCCATCCCCAGAGTCCTCCAAACCACACATTCCTCTTCCTGTCCCTGGCAGTCATTTGCATACATCCTAACCTAAACCAGGGCCGCTTATAAAAGGGCTTGTGTGGAACTTTCTTCTATTTAATTCCAGTGCTTTCTTCCAGCTACCCAATCTGTATGTAATTAAAATCGTATTGCAGCAAATGTTGAATGGTATGAAAAGTTTTACCATATGTATACAATTGACTAGTTGTAGAATTTGGCATGTCTGCAATGATCCCATTAACGAGGAGCGAGCCTGGCTTATTTTGGAGTGTATGTTATATGCTTTGGATAGGTTCTGTTTTTAACTTGTACTAACGCTGTCTGTGATGTTTAACCCTTTGTCAGCGGTCACCAAGAAGTGTTCCTGCATTTCAACAATGAGGACCACTGTACCCTAATCAAAACCTCAGGTCAAAAACTATTTGTCTAGTGCAGGAAGTTTCCTTTGAAAAATTTCCATTTTCTAAACCAAAATTAGCCTGCTCTGTCTTAACAAAGGCTGAGTAGATACCATCAGAGCCTCTGGGATCAAGCTGAACCAAATGGAGAAAATACAGATGCAATCATCACTTCCAAATACTGAGACCCAGGATGCTCCTTGAAGCTTGAAAGAAACGATTTTAGGACAAAAAGAGGAAGTACTGTACTACTGCAGATAATAAAAATGTGAAACTTATGTCCCAAGAGGTAGCAGATAAAATATAAATAAATTCAAGAAGGAGTTAGCAAAGGTCATGCTGACAGATCTACCTTTGAGGAACATTCCTGACATTCTGTGACTGACACAAGGGAGGGAAAGCATCTTCCCGCCTCACCACCCTCCCCACCACACCCACCTTTCCCACACAACAACTGAAAAAACTGGGGCCTTTGTCAGAGGAAGAATACAAGGTCAGATAAGCCTTTGGTCTGACTCTCTGGGTCAAGACTTGATATAATTTGTAGATAATAGAGCTGACCAGTTGCAATTTTGCTTTAAAGACATTCTTCAGTAAAGACTGCAGAATGAGTTGAAGTCTTTCTCAACATGTGCCATGAAGAAACATATGGTCTTAATCTGTGGGTTTAAAATTGTTTTAGAATTACATCAATGAGACATATCCTCAAAAGAAAAAGCAGGCCACCAACCCCAAACACGGGAGTATAAGAGCAGTGTAGGATAATACTTCTTTCTAGCTTAATGTCTTACAACAAATCTGTTGTAAAAGTTCTTTAAAAAGGAACGTTCATCTGGAGCTTTAAAATATGCATATAGGAGCTTTGGCAGAGGGTATTAGTTTCTCGCTAGAGGCAGGAGCCCCGCTAAGCTGATCTGAGGATAGAGTGAAGGCAAAGGTACCCAGCACCTCCAGGAAAGGGAGGTGGAGAAAGAAATGCTCTCATTTCATTCATCAGATCAAGTTCTCAAATCAGAATTCAAATCCTCAGTTCTCAGTGCTGAATGTTAAGCCACAGAATGTTAAGATTAGAAAACCACCAAATGAACCTAAACAATTCATCCCTTAAAAAGGAGATGGATATTGTGACAAAAATTTCTTCTTTAAAGTTGGGTACCTAGGTCAGGTATGGTGACTCATGCCTGTAATCCTAGCACTTTGGGAGGTTGAGGCAGTGGATCACTTGAGGTCAGGAGTTTGAAACCAGCCTGGTCAACATGGTGAAATCCCAACCCTACTAAAAATACCAAAATTAAAGGGAAAAAAAATTAGCCTGGTGTGGCAGCACATGTCTGTGATCCTAGCTACTTGGGAGGTTGAGGCAGAAGAATGGCTTGTATCCAGGAGGCAGAGGTTGCAGTGAGTCGAGATCATCCCACTGTACTTCGGCCTGGGCAACAGAGCGAGACCCTGTCTCAAAAAAAAAAAGGAATTGCTCTGAGACCAGTCTAGACGGTGCTGCCTCCATCACCACGCATGGCTTAACTGACACAGAAACACAAGATGCTTTCACCTAAACAAGGCCTCTGTGTTACCCGGTCAGAGTGTTCACAATGTTCGAATCCCCCATTTTCTCAGCCCTGGAAAACTGTTAAATCCTATCAGTGTAGGAAATTGAAAAATTCGCTTCTCAGGAGATGGTTAGGCTGAGAACTGATAAGTGGTGGGGTGAGGGGAATCTGCCTGGAGCTAGGAGGATGAGGCTGGTCCTTGTGGTTCCCATAATCCTATTAAGCAGTTCCTAGCCGAACTTAATCTGGTCCCGAAGTGGATGGCTGGAAGATAATAGCTCTTGGACTTTAAGTGTCACTTAACTATATAGGTAAAACTCTAATCTCTGCGCTCAAGGGCCCATCAGTGTAATCAAACTGAGGACTCTCAGAGGAACCTGCTTCCCTGGCAGCCTGGGGTTGTAGCAAACGGTAGTTACAAAGTGCTCCTTGGAGATAGGTGCCTTATTTGGGTGGAAGCAATTTACTCTGTTCACTAGAAACTCATCCTGTCTAGACGACAGGGTTGATCTCAAGTGTTGGAGTAAAGAGGAAATCCTCCATAACTTGCCTGCCAAGGTAAAGACTCAGGTTCACCCTTGGAACAACTGTAATCAATCTCAAGACGTCCTCTGGGTAACAAAGGATGCTAAGACAGCTGCTTCTTCATTAGCCAGGAACACTAAATAGAAACCATCGTGAGTGGAACACCCATTGGCTGACTGCAGCTCAGCCCCCGCTGTGGATGGCCAATTTAGATGAATAAATGTGCTTTTGTCTAGTTGTTCCATCAATTACTAACAGAGGGAAGTTAAAATCGCCAACTGTGATGGCGGATTTGTCTATTACTCCTGTAAATTCTGTCAATCTTTTGTTTTCTTTCCTTTTTTTTTTTGAGACAGGCTCTCACTCTGCTGCCCAGGCTGGAGTGCAGTGGCACAGTCATAGCTCACTACAGTCTCAACCTCCTGGGCTCAAGAGATCCTCCTGCCCCAGCCTTCTGAAGAGCTGGGACTACCGGAACATGTTGCCACATCCAGCTAGTTTTTAGTTTTTTGTAGCAACAGAGTCTCACTATGTTGCCCAGGCTGATCTTAAACTCCTAGCCTTAAGCGATCCTCCCACCTTCGCTTCTCAAAGTGTCAGGATTATAGATGTGAACCATGGTGCCTGGCCTGTCTATATTTCTTCATGTATTTTAAGCTCTATTGCTGGACATATACAGTTTTATGACTTACATGTTCCTGGAGAATTGTCCCTTTTACCTCTGGTAATATCATCCTGAAGTCTGTTTTCTTGTGTATTAATATGGCCATTCCAGCTTTCTAAAGCATACTGTTTCTGTGACATAGTCCATCTTTTTTCTTTCAACTTATCTGTATTTATATTTAAAGGCATCATATAGTTGGGCTTTTATTTCTGCAGCTAACAATGTATATCTTTAAATTGGACGGTTTGGTCAATTTATATTTAATGTTAACTACTGATGTGATTGCATTTAAGTCTGCTGCTCAAATTTACTTTTGGTTTGTCCCATATGTTTTTTAAATTCTTCTGCTCCTTACCTCCTTCTGGATTAATTAAACATTATTCAGAATTCCATTCTTATTTCTCTATTGTCTTTTAGCTGTGCCTCTTTGCATTTTTTTAGAAGAGTTAATATGATATTTATTTATTTATTTATTTATTGGAGATAGAGTTTTGCTCTTATCGCCCAGGCTGGAGTGCAATGGCGTGATCTCAGCTCACTGCAACCTCCACATCCCAGGTTCAAGCAATTCTCCTACCTTCAACCTCCCAAGGAGCTGGGATTACAGGCGTGTACCACCACACCCGGCTAATTTTTGTATTATTAGTAGACATGGTGTTTCACCATGTTGGTCAGGCTGGTCTTGAACTCCTGACTTCAGGTGATCCACTCGCCTCGGTCTCTCAAAGTGCTGGGATTACAGGCATGAGCCACCTCACCTGACCCTAATATGATTTTATAAGAACAAAAACAAATACCCTAATACCATCTGCCTCAGGATATCAAATCAATGTATTAAATGATGTAATTGGTTATCTAGAAGAGCTGAGAATTCTCGCACCGTCACTTCTGCCAAGTCCTTAAAAACAGGGAAAAGCAATTCTTCTAGCTCTTCTATGATTCTATACAGGAAAAGAATTTAGAGGTTTTTCTTCAAGCAATCTTTATAAAAATCGAACTCCCTGGACCTTCACAACTTGCATCCTAAAAACTCAGATTTCGGCACTTCTGTTATGTTTCCTCATGGCTCTTCCATGAATTTCCTCTGTACTCATGCAGGATTGCAACGCATTCTCTGAAAATACTCTCCAAAATCAAGTGTCAGGCCTGAAGAGAACTAAACAAGTCTACGGCTTGCAAGGAGCGCCCTCTTGAGGGAGCCTTTATACAAATGTTGAAATCCGTATGCTTTGTCTGAACTCACGGTTCCAGCATCAGGGGGTAATAAAATCAGTCAATCCAGGAGATACACTGGCTAAATTACGGATGTAAATATCTTCTTATTAGAAGAGAGTTCTAACTCCTGAAAGTCAAGATAATCTCTAGCAGAAAAAAAGTAAAAGCAAAAACAAAAAACAAAACACAGTACCTCACTAAATGTATTCCTTAAATATAAAGTAATACAAAGCTACAAATACACTAACAATCAGAAAGACAATATGACTCCAGCATTCCAGTGCTCCTGTTCATTTTAGATATTGTTCCTTTTCTTGAACACGGAAAGGTAAACTTTCTCCAGAGACACAGCTGGTGGGTGTGGATGCGTCACACAGTGGTCAAGAGAAAGACTCCTGATCAGAGGCACCAGAGCTTAGAGACTGATTCTGACACTTCGCAGTTTGCGTGAACTTGGGGAAGGTTTTTGTTTGTTTGTTTTGAGAGTGCTGTGGCACAATCATAGCTCACTGCAGCCTTGACCTCCTGGGCTCAAGTGATCCTCCCACCTCAGCCTCCCAAGTAGCTGGGACCACAGGCACACACCACTACACCAAGCTAATTTTGCAATTTTTTTGTATGGAGATGGAGGTTTCCGCCACATTGCCCAGGCTGGTCTTGAACTCCTGGGCTCCAGTGATTCACCTGCCTAAGCCTCCCAAAGTGCTGGGATTATAGGTAGAAGCCACCATGCCCAGCCTTGGGGAAGTTTTTTAATCCCTTTAAGTTTAAGCCATGTGCAAAATTAGGGTGATAAGAGAATCTACTTCAGAGGGTTGTGAAGATAATTAAGTAATAAAATGCACATAGAGCCGTGAGCACAGGATCCAGTGCAGAGGGAGCCGTTGTGGGTGCTGGTGCTACTGATACTATCCATGATTATAAGATTCTAATGGGGCCAGGCACTGTGGCTCACACTTGTAATTCCAGCTCTTTGGGAGGCCAAGCCGGCAGATCAAGAGATCAGCCTGGCCAACATGGTGAACCCTTTTCTCTATCAAGAACACAAAAATTAGCTGGGCATGGGGTTGTGCACCTGTAATCCCAGCTACAGGGCTGAGGCAGGAGAATCGCTAGAACCCGGGAGGCGGAGCTTGCAGTGAGCCAAGATTGAGCCACTGCACTCCAGCCTGGGAAACAGAGCAAGACTCCGTCTCAAAAAAAAAAAAAGACTCTAATGAGCAGGACACCACCAAACAAAACAAAACAAAACAAAACAAAACAAATCACTAAAGCTGCTTTTTGTGTCCCTGATTATTACATTCTTTCAACTTTAGTTTAGAAAAAAATATTTTTTTTTTTCTGATTTTTTTTTTTTAAACCATCATTCAGGACATTGTCTGCTAACTTAGAACAACAGCAGATTTAAGGTGTTGTGCATATGATACTTGAACGAGCACAGCCAGTTCAGAGGATGAGCTGATTAAGTCACTTGCCCGAGTTTCACGGTTCAACCAAAGCTACCAGCACAGTTCCCACGGCCACTCTCCGCCCTAAGCTATGGTGAGGCTGCCTCTCTGACTTGATGCTGGAAATGTGGAAGGACCACATTCTGTTGAGATTGGTGACCTTGTTCCAAACTTCCCCTAACTACCAGCCTCGCAGCAGAACAGAAGTCATGCTTACTCCTTTGCACCTGTAGCCTCCGAGGTAATGCTGTCCCCGAGGTAATGCTGTCCCCGAGGTAATGCTGTTGCAAACCTCTTTGGTCAGCTCTGAGTCTTCTATTTGTTTTTGTTTGTTTACTTGTTGGGCTTAGGTCTCCACCTCTGCCCAGAACACTGAAATGGCAAACAAAGCTGGGAAACTGGCAGGACAGTCTGCAAGACTTGAACAATATTGGAGAAACACGAAGGAACAAGAGGCAGAGAGGTGACGACCTCATTTTCCAACAGATGCAATGGTGCTATTAGGAAAACACCCAAAAGGAAGCGCCCACATGGGAGGATGGAGATAATGACAAGACCAGAGAAAGTCTCGGAAGCTCAAACACCACCGTGCAGTCAGGAGTTGTCTGGAAGTTCCAGCAGGGCATGGCAGAAATAACTTTGCCCAGTACCCTGTGCAATTGGGCAGGGCAGGCCCAGGGACAGCTCAGGGCCACCACTGATGCGTCTTCCCGAAGTGTGAGCTGGGGAACATCAGGTCACATGTTAGCTGTAGGACAAACCCCAAGCATCCTCCCATAGACTCGATTTTATTTAAAAATTCCTAGGCGGTGCGGTCGGAGAGTTAAGTAGTTTGACAGAGTACAAATCATGACTTGTATATGAAAACAAATCTATACGCAGGAATAAAGGGTAAAGTTCACACATAGTTTTATGGCCACACAGGAGTTTGTGATAAAACAAGCTATTTCATGCTTTTGGCAAATCTCTGCTGTGCCTCTGGCCCGGAGGACAGGGGATTTATTTTTCTCCTTTGCCAGTAAGAGTAACTGGGTGAGGGCCGGGTGCACTGGCTCACGCCCAGTGACTCACGCCTGTAATCCTAACACTTTGAGAAGTCAAGGTGGGAGGATCACTTGAGGCCAGGAGTTCAAGGGTAGCTGGGCAACATAGGGAGACCCAGTATCTACACAAAATTTTAAAATGTAAAAATTGTAAAACTTAGCCAGGCATGGTGGCACGCACCTGTGGTCCTAGCTGCCACGAGCTCAGGACTGCCTGAGTTTGAAGCTGCAGGAAGCTATAACCGAGCCACTGCACTCCAGCCTGGGTGACAGAGTGAGACCCTGTCTCAAAAAAGAAAGAGAAGAGAAGAGGAGAAGAAAAAGTTCCTGGGTGGGGAAAAAGTCAGAACTGCTGCTCGAAAACATCAGCAAGCCCCCCATCTTAGAAGTGTGGTTTTGTGAAACCTCTTTGAGGCCTTACCTATTGACCACTCCAAGTGCTTCTGTAACCCGAACCAGTTCAACTGATTAACCATTCCAGGTGTAACGTTAACCGTGTTACAGTGCTGCAGAACCAGAATTGCCCGGGCATGGGCAAAGGGAAAAGCTTTAACCCCCTGACTGTTCCCACCACAAGCCTGGCAGACCCGCTGCCATGGCATCACCTGGGACTAGTTAGAAAGGCCACAAAGGCTCGTGCCACCCCAGATCGGGGAACAGACTTGAGCACTGTTTGCTGTCCCCTGGCCAGTCGGTTCACAATACACTTTTATCTTTTCTTATCATCTGGTACCATCGCATTGGCTTCCGTGCGAGAAGCAAGCTCTGTGCTGGGTAACACTTCTGACCCAGAAGTCTTCACCTACATAGCAAGGATGCTTGGGGGACATGTAGAAGCTTCCAGAGAGTACCAGATGTTGTCCCATGTGGGGAATCCAGACTCCCCCCATGTCCTTGCTACAGAGCAGGCCACCAATCCCTCTACTGAGAGTGGCTCAGCCGGCTTTAAAGGTGAGCCAACTTGGAGGCACAGCGGGCTTACAGGGTAGAGAGGAGCAGTGTGCTGGTGACCAGCTGGACTTCTCTCTCCTGCTGAGGCTGAACTACAGCAGGAGACTGCATCATCCCACCCTCCTCTTGGGACCTGGGAAGGCCTGGGAAGATCCCAGAGGTGAAAACAGAAGCTATGCATAGCATTTCCCAGCGGTCTCACCACGACATCTTTTCAGATCTTGATCGGCCCTGGATAGGAAACTTAAAAGGGAAGGTGATAAGCCAGAAGCTTTTAAAATTAGGAATGTGTTACTCAAAGCCCCCCTTGGCTTTTATATCACAGCTACCTTGAGGCGTTTTCATTAGGATTGCTCGTGAGGCTTGTGGAAATGCTGTCTGTGGCCTCCTGAGGAAAGGAAGGGTATGCGTGTGTGTGTGTGTGTGTGTGTCTGTGTGTGTGTGAGAGAGAGAGAGAGAAGAGATAGTCTGAGGTTTAAAAGCACTGGCAGGAAATATCAAGTTCTATTTTTAAAAAATTAACTTTCAATAATTACAGCTGACATCCTATGAAATAGGTAAATATAATTATCCCTTTTCTGATCAGAAAACAGGCACTGCAAAGTTCTTTTTCTTTTCTTTTCTTTTCCTTTCTTTCTTTCTTTCTTTTTTTTTTTTTTGAGACAGAGTCCCACTATGTTGCCCAGGCTGGAGTGCAATAGCATGATCTCAGCTCACTGCAACCTCCACTCCCAGGTTCCAGCGATTCTCCTGCCTCAGCCTCCTGAGAAGCTGGGATTACAGGTATACGCCACTACCCCCAGCTAATTTTTGTATTTTTAGTAGAGACAGGGTTTCACCATGTTGGACAGGCTGGTCTCAAACTCCTGACCTCAGGTGATCCATCTGCCTCGGCCTCCCAAAGTGCTGGGATTATATGCATGAGCCACCGCGCCCAGTCTCAGATTTCTAATATTAGTGCTCTTCCCCATGATAAAGTGTTTGACTCCATAGAGCTCATCTGGGTCTGACTCCAATTTAAAGTCAGTAGAAATCTATTTTGAGAGCAAAGATTTTAGATCAACGTCCTCTTTCAACTTATAAGTTTTAAAAAGCAAATGCTTTTAAATTGCATGTGTATTCTGATACAGGAATAATTGGAATGACAGAAAACCTTATGGCCTCGGCAGGTCACATTGTGTGCTGTGTTGTCACTGTCCTGTGTCTGAGAGGTCGGGGGAGCTGAGCAAAGGGAGGGGGAACGGGGATCAAACAGGACGGGAAACAGCAGATGCCCCTGGGGAAGGAATCTTCTAGAGAAAATCTCCTCCATGGGAAAGAGCTTAACAGTGTGAGGGGAACTGCTCCCTGGCTTGCTAATGCTGAGGACAGCAAGACCCAGCCCCCTACTGTGCTCAAATGCTGCTGGAGCAGCTGCAGCTGAGAGTCAGATCCAGAAGCTTTCAGCCTATGCCTCCAGCCTGGAGAACACATGTGCCTCCCAGCGCAGAGGGATGCCTAGGCCCCACTGCAGGTGCTCAGGGAGGGAAACCCCACTCCATCCTGACCCGCTTTCTAGTTTTCCCTTGGTGATCCTCAGAGGACACACAGCACTTATCAGAGAGACCCAGGTTGCCTGGCATGCCTCATCCTGTCCTTTCCTATTCTGTCTATTCCATCCTGGCTCTTATCAGGAGTCTGGCCCGTTCCTAACAGAAGAGCAGCTACCATGTGTTGAGTCATCACCATGCTCCTAGCACTGTGCTGAGGGCTTTATCTAACAAACCTCATTGGATTAATTATTGGCAGAGCTTCCATCTCTGTGTTTCCCTTTATCACCCCTGACCAGGGCATCCAAAGGATACCATGCGCTCATCCCCCTGGCTCTTCAAGACCCCCCAGATGACCACACAGGGCCCCTTTGCTTTGATGAATGCTTCCTTGTCTCAGAAAACGGCGCCATGCCCAGCCCGCAGGAAATCGGGGAGTCATCTTTGACTCTTCCCTCCTCGCAACCTCCGTACCTGGCCCTCCAGGAAGTCCTATTGAGGCTAAAGACATCCTTCTCTCTCTTAAAATTCCTCAGGCCTTCAGCCTCTTGTTTGTTTTCATCATTGCACTTATTAAAACTTGAAATTATTTTATCATTCTGTTTTTTTTTTTTTTGAGACAGTTTCACTCTTGTCATCCAGGCAGGAGTACAATGGCACAATCTTGGCTCACTGCCTGGCTCCACCTCCCAGGTTCGAGTGATTCTCCTGCCTCGGCCCCCAGAGTAGCTGGGTTTACAGGCACCTGCCACTACACCGAGTGAATTTTTGTATTTTTGTAAAGACAGGGTTTCACCATGTTAGCCAGGCTGGTCTCGACCTCCTGACCTCAGGTGATCCACCTGCCTTGGCCTCCCAAAGTGCTGGGATTACAGGCGTGAGCCACTGTGCCCAGCCAATCATTCTTGGTTTTTTTTTTTTTTTTTTTTTGAGACAGGGTCGTGCTCTGTGGCCCAGGCTAGAGTGCAGTGGTACAATCTAGGTTCACTGCAATGTCCACTTCCTAGGCTCTGATGATCCTCCTGCCTCAGCCTCCTGAGTAGCTGGGATTACAGGCATGCACTACCACACTCAGCTAATTTTTTAAAACAAATTTTCATAGAGACAAGGTTTTGCTATGTTGCTCATGCTAGTCTTGAAGTCCTGAACTCAAGCAATCTACCTGCCATGGCCTCCCAAAATGCCGAGATTATAGGCATAAGCCACTGTGCCTGGCCCCATTTTATCCATTTCTTGGTCACTTTTCCTATTAGAATATACAAGACATGCATGTTGCTCATGCATTAGAACATATGTCCCATGAGTAACAGTCTCTGCTTGTTCATGATCTATATTCCAGTGCCTCATCAATATTTGTTGAAGGTTGAATAAATGACCCACCTGGTACTCAGATTTTGTTCTGTCCTCTCTTCCCATTCCACCTCATCAACTCTCAGCTCTTCAGCTCTCTTGGTTTTAGTGGAAACACTCCCACCAATGGCCTTCCTACCAGAGGAGAGATCAGACATCCTACAGAGACCTTTGGTCTGGTCCCCAGTTCCCCAACGCCTCCCTGAGAACTGCAGCACCTGGAGCCCGAGGTGGAATTCCTGGGCTACATTTTTGTCTAGTCGATGCAGCCCAAGAATGAGAAAGGGCATCTGAGATTCCCTGGGTTTGACCATTTTTTATCAACAACTCATTCGTCATTTCCTCTTCCAGACTACCCAGATATCTGGCCTCTCAGAAGAGGAAGTGGGTTAGTCTTGGCTGGGAACTTCCTCCAGCATGTGAAGGCCTTCCCCCTTTACCCAGCTCCTGGCCTATTCTGGCTCTGAGCCTCGGGTACTCACACCTCAAGCTGTTGACCTGTCCTTCCCTCAGGTTGTGCCTGGGTGATCCCAGGGTGGAAGGTCCGTAGGTGCACAGACATGGGGCTCAGCTCCAGTCCCCCAGCTTCCACTAGCCGAGACACAGGACAAGTTACTCTCCCTTTCTAAATCCCACCAGCCTATGAGAGAGAACCCTCCCAGACCTGTTTTAAGGAGTAAGTGAGGAAACATATCTAAAATGCTATTAATATCTAAAAGGAATAAGAGCTATTCTTTTGTGTGTTTGTGCCACTGGCTGAGTTTGTGTGAGGAGGGGGTGAGACACAGTGCCTTCTCTCACAGAAAAAGCCCCAGTCCTGGTGCCCTCCATCCTGAGCCTACTTTTGTAGAAGGCTGGTCTCTGTTGGGGTCAGTTACCCCAAAGTGGCCCACATCCCCCACTCGCCAGTTACTTTCCCCATTCTCTTCCCTAGTGGGGAGGGGATGAGGAATTGTTTCAGGGACCAATCATTGGCACTTAACCCAAGAACTTCCATTCTGTTTTTGTGGGCACATTTTAAAAATGAGTCAAGGCCATTTGCATTTTTATTGAGGTCTTCTGAGGGATCGGCCAGCTCCCTGAGCCAGGGACCCTGTGAATTTCATGAGTAAGTCATGCTTGCCATACCCAGACTGTTGATAAGGACAGAGAGGAGGGCTGGTCCTGGGTTTTGGGTGAGTGACGTTGTGAGCAGATGACTTCCATAAAAATAAAAATTGAATTGAATTCCATTAAATTAGCATGCATCTTTCTTCAGATCTGATGTGGTAACTGCACCATCTTTCCCACACAAGCATGTGGATTCTCTAAAGATGGTGGAAATCCCAAACCTAAAGTCATCAGGAAGCAAGCACGGGTAGTACAGCCGATGCGAAGGAGGAGCTGCGGACACAGCGGATCTGATTACTCCCAGGTGTGTGGCCCAGGACCCTCTATTTCCCCTTCTCTCGTCCCACTTTCCACTTTCCAAACATTTCTCTGCACTAGGATGAGTAGATACAAGAGGAAAATGTGACATGTAAATCAGTAAAAAAAAAAAAAAAAAAAAATTATATTGACTCAAGGCAAGCTTTTCAGCATCCTCTAAGGATTTGAAATCCCTGTGCCCTCTCTGGGTCCCTAATATATAAGGAGGCTTTGTCCTGTGAAAGGAAAGGAAAAACCAGGGCTTCTTGAGGGTAAGAAGAGCTCCCTAGATGCAAACTGCTGCCAGGTGCCTCCTGACAGCCATGCCGAGAAAAGGAAGCCCACTGCAGAAACGGCAAGAAAGTGCAGAACGCTGCCTTTGTGCCACGCTTCGTGCAAACATGCCAATGGCTGGGTCTAAAATGGGCATTCGTTCCCTCACCATCAGTCCAAGACTTGTCACAGTCCTGGTAACGAATGCCTGAAATGGATCTGGCTTGAATGCCACCTTTTCACTGGCATGATCCTGAGACAGTCAGGCAGTGGCTTGCAGTCCCTCAGGTTCCCTGCAGGCTGTCCTTGACAGGCACCCTGGGCCTCCCGTCTGGGAAATCAGGGTCCCCTCCCCACCGTGCTTCAAGCCAGAGGTCCTTGTAATGCTGGGAAGCTTCTGTCCCCTTAAGGCCAATCTCCTCTGGGGCTTTTAAAAATCGTAACAAGGTACTTGGAGTTCCCACACCACTTTCCATCTCAGCATCTGAAAGTTCCTTGAATGTGGCTCACGCCTGTAATCCCAGCACTTTGGGAGGCTGAGGCAGGAAGATGGCTTGGGCCCAATAGTTCAAGGCCAATCTGGGCAACAAAGGGAGACTCTGTCTCTACAAAAAGTAAAAAAATTAGCGGGCCATGGTGGTGCACACCTTTAGTCCCTGTTGCTTGGGAGGCTGAGGTGGGAGGACTGCTCAAGGCCAGGAGGTCGAGGCTACAGTGAGCTGTGTTTGCGCCACTGCACTCCAGCCTGGGCAACAGAGTGAGACCCTGTCTCAAAAAAAAAAAAAAAATTAAAAAAATTTTTTCAAAAATTCCTTGTAAGTGGAAATTATTAAAACCAAGCCTCAGTAACTTAATTAACCTTGGTTGTCATTTAGGAGGAGGCAGTTTGTCACTCACCTCTGTGATTCTGCCACAAGGTGTATTTTGGTTAAACATAAGGCCCAGCTAATTATTTTGTATTTTTTGTAGAGATGAGGTCTCGCTTTTCATCCAAGTTGGTCTCAAACTCCTGGCTTCAAGCAATCCCCCTGACTCGGGAGACTGAGGCAAGACGGTTGCTTGAGCCCAGGAGGTGAAGGCTACAGTGAGCTGTGATTGCACCACTGCACTCAGGTCCGTGCAACAGAGTGAGACCCTGTCTCAAAATATAGACATATATTAGGGACCACTATATATGTGCCTATACCAAGCACATTTTACCTCTGAAATTCAAAACTACTATAATAAAAGGGCTGTTACTGATCCTTCCTTTAAAAATTTTTTTACTTCATTTTTATTTTCTTGTTTTTCAACTTTTTAATTTGAGACAGGGTTTCACTCTGTCACCCAGGCTGGAGTGTAGTGGCACAATCATGGCTCACCATAGCCTCGACCTCCTAGGCTCAGGATCCCCCGACTTCAGCCTCTTGAGTAGCTAGAACTACAGGCGTCTACCACCACACCTGACTAATTTTTGCATTTTTTATACTGGCGGGGTTTTGACATATTGCCCAGGCTGGTCTTGAACTCCTGGGCTCAAGTGATCTGCTCACCTCGGCCTCCCAAAATGCGAGGATTACAGGCATGAGCCACCGTGCTCGGCCCTTACTTCTTTTTAATGCGACTCTCATTATTGTAAAAATGGAATTTGAAACAATCATTAAAAAACATTAGGGAAGCCAGGCATGCTGACTCACGCCTGTAATCCCAGCACTTTGGAAGGCCAAGGGCAGGTGGATCACTTGAGGTCAGGAGTTCGAGACCAGCCTGGCCAACATGGTGAAACCCTGTCTCTACTAAAAAAATTCAAATTCAAAATTAGCCAGGCGTTGTGGCCCCCGCTGGTAGTCCCAGCTACTCAGGAGACTAAGGCACAAGAATCGCTTGAACCCAGGAAGCAGAGGTTGCAGTAAGCTGAGATCATGACACCACACTCTAGCCTGCGTGACAAGAGCAAAACTCTGCCTCAAAAAAAAAAGAAAAAACAAAACAAAACAAAAACAAAAAAAACTTTAAGGAAATATTAAATAAAAAGCAATTCATTTCCTGACACTTTAATAAGACATTTTCCTCTATTGGAAAACTTTCTCTACTTTGTCTCTTCTCCAGATGAATCTTAGTCAATAATTCACTTCTCCATCAAATGCTTCTCTATCCCTTACCACGTGTAAAGAGCACTGCACGGAACACAATGATCAAACTCATCTTTTGTCCCTACGAGTATCACAGTCGTGGACTCTCCAGTGGCCATAGATGGACTGCAGGAGGTGAGTGAGTTCTGAACACAACCCAAGAGCTGGACACACCTTTGGGTCACACCCTCACTGCACTGTTCCCGCTGCCGCTGCACTGACTATTGACATTTACTGAAGACGCCTTTTGTCACAGGCAATGAGCTGAGACTTCAAACGTATCCATCTGATATAATTCTCCCAACAAGGCTATGAGGGAGGCATTATCATTCTCTTCATTTTAGAGATGTGTAAAGAATTAAAATAACATGCGAGCCGGGCACGGTGGTTCACGCCTGTAATCTCACCATCTAGGGAGGCTGAGGCGGGCAGGTCATCTGAACTCAGGACTTCGAGACCAGCCTGGGCAACATGGTGAGACCCCATCTCAACTAAAAATACAAAAATTAGCTGGGCATGGTGGTGGGTGCCTGTAGTCCCAGCTACTTGGGACTCTGAGGCACAGAATGGTTTGAACCTAGGAGGCAGGGGTTGCAGTGAGCCGAGATGGCACCACTACACTCTGGCCTGGGCGACAGAGCCAGACTCCATCTGAAATAAATAAAATAAATAAAATAACATGCCATGGTCACAGAGCTCATGATGGGAGAGGTGGATGTGAGACACAGTTTCATGTGGTGACTCCAAAGCCAGTCCTCTTCCTGCTTACAGACACCCACATAGTACCAGCCCTCCCAGCAATGCATGGAACTCACAATAGTGCTGCTCCCACCAACTCAGCACAGCCTCCTTGCAAAGCTGAACTCTAAGTGGTCTTTAAAATGTTCCTGGGGCCAGGCGCGGTGGCTCATGCGTGTAATTGCAGCACTTTGGGAGGTCGAGGGGGGCGGATCACCTGAGGTCAGGAGTTCGAGACCAGCCTGACCAACGTGGTGAAACCCCCATCTCTACTAAAAATACAAAAAAATTAGCCAGGCATGGTGGTGGGGGCGTGGTGGTGGGTGCCTGTAATTCCAACTACTCAGGAGGCTGAGGCAGGAGAATCGCTTGAACGTGGGAGGTGGAGGTTGCAGTGAGCTGAGATCGTGCCATTGCACTCCAGCCTGGCCAACAAGAGTGAAACTCTGTCTCAAAAAACAAAAACAAAACAAAACCCACAAATGTTCTTGGGCCAATGAGGAAGAAAACCAGTATACCATAAACCACTGAAACTGACCCAGTCGTGCCAAACAGCTGACTGAACTCATACACCCTTTCATTTTTTCAGTGATCAACCATGGCTTCCTTCCTATATCCTTCTGAACTCGATGCAAACAGACCTCCTCAGTGAGGTCTTCCCTCACCATCACATATAAAATATTAGCCATGGCACCCCCACTGCTGTCCATTTCATCCTCCCTGCCCGGCTCTGTTCTTTATGGCACTCACGTTCAACCAAAATATTACATGAATGTCACTGTCCTTCTCTTCCCACAAGATGAAAACCCCTATTAAAGTAGAGGCTTTGTTTTGTACGTTGCTGTATTTCTGGTGCTAGACAGTCTCTGGCACAAATTAGATGTGATCTATTAAAAAAAAGGATACATTTTAAATGAACACAATTAAAACACCACGGATCCCAAAAATGTTGTAGAGCTCAGGGTTTAGTAGAGTCCTGAGGATGGTTGTAAAGTTCCTTCATTCTGCCAAAACTTTACGTACCTCTTGAGCCTACATGAAAATTACAGTAAAGAAAGAAACAGGACATACAAACTATCTTTGTTATTTTTTAGGCCTTTGCCTACTTTGCACTTATGGGTTTTTTGTTGTTGTTGATTTTTTTTTTTTTTTGAGACGGATTTTTGCTCTTGTTGCCCAGGCTGAAGTGCAATGGCACACTCTCGGCTCACCGCAACCTCCGCCTCTGGGGTTCAAGCGATCCTCCTGCCTCAGCCTCCCGAGTAGCTGGGATTACAGGTATGTGCCACCCACGTCCGGCTAATTTTGTATTTTCAGTAGAGACGGGGTTTCTCTATGTTGGTCAGGCTGGTCTCGAACTTCTGACCTCAGATGATCTGCCTGCCTCGGCCTCCCAAAGTGCTGGGATTACAAGCATGAGCAACCACACGCAGACTGCACTTGTGGTTTAAATTCCTTTATGTCTGTCCAGATTCCTGTTAGCCCCCAAAATCCTGACGTTTCACTGTAGATTAAAATAATGAGAATTTCCAAACAGCAACAGAAGTTCTACCTTCTTCCTAGTACCTTCAGGAGACATAATGTCCTTAGCTAAAGAAAAATGGAAACCTCATTTGGTAGCATGCCAGCACCATCTGCTTGGGGCTGTGATTATCCAGTGAATTAGTTGAACCTGTGGCTTAAACAGTCCCTTGCCACAGTTAATCCTTAAGACTTGCTATAAAAATGGGGGAGTAGAGGTTGGGGAAAACTGTGGTCACCTGAGTTCTAGTCCTGTTTTGCTTCTAACTGCCCATGTGGCTTTAAACAGTTCCTTTGACTGTTTCCTTATTCATAAACTCGATTCTTTGGTATTGGAGGGCTAGCAAGCTCCTATGGAATCAGACAAGAAGCCATGGCCCTCATCAAAGAAAATGTTAAAGATGTTGAAGGTGTTTCCTATCATCTCAGAGTGTTCACTGTTAAGAACTCCTGGGGCTGAGCTGATGATCTGAGTTTCTTTCAGCTCTGACATTCTCTCTCTCTCTAATACACCACCAACCTCCCCTTATTATGCCGCCATAAGAGACCACTCACCAAGAACAAAATGAGATAGACTTTCTACCCTTCCCCAAGTCTGAGTATAGGAATCACATTCACCCCAGTGACGTGTGATCAGCCATGTACCCACCAAACTCATGAAATCAATCAGCCCTTGCCAAAGAGTCCACTTCCCAATACTCCTCGGATTTATCTACCAGGCAGATCCTGTTCACAAAGCCCTGGGCAGACCCACCCCACCCTGGAAAAACAGATGAACACAATAGCCTTATCTCTGAGTATAAGGTGGTAACATTCTTTCCAGCAAGCTAGAAATAGATGAACAATTCAATTGTCTCAGGGAAAGAAACCACATCCCATGTGACAGTGAGTCTGGCTGTCACCTACTTGTTTTCGTTTCCATTAAACTGACCTCACTTAATCATCCGCAGTGTTTCCTTGCGTTTATTTTACCTCAGGGATGCATGATGGCTATCATTTCCCGAGTGCCCAGCCTGGGCCAAACCCATTACATGTGGTATTACTAATCACCTCATGTAAACATGGTTTTCATTATGCAGATGGGAAAACTGCCGGCGCAACTGTCTTGATCACACAGAGAAACCAAGGCTGGGCGGGGTTAGATGACTTGCTCCAAATCACACAACCCACAGGAGGCCCAGGACTTCGAAACCTTTCCTTTCTTCCCTGTAGCCCAGGGATTCCCAAACTTGTCTGCATATTAGAATCCACCTGGAGAGCCTCTAAAACTCCCAATGCCCAGGGCACACTCTAGCAGTCATAATCTTTGCGGAAGGGACACAGGATTCAGGATTGTTGAAGCTTCCCAGGTGATTCTAATATGCAGACACGTTTGGGACCAACCCTGGAAGCCACGGCAAGCATCTTCAGCAACACACATTTACCAAATAATCCAAGTGGAAACCAAGGGCAAGGAATAAAAAAGAAGCAAACTGAAGACTGAGCTAAGAGGAGCCGAGGAGACACACCTGAGTGAAGGAATGTGCTTTCTTTACGGGTGATGGAAGGAATCTGGTAAGAGAAGAAACTTCCTTGATGTAAGCACAGACAAATCCAATGGGATGCCGGTGTTTAGTGACTGTTTAAGGGATGAGCTAAAATACACTAACCACATCTGTTCTATTCAGTGGGTTTCCTTTTTGCTCTGTCCTTGGGAGGAGAGTGACTGTCATTAATGTCCATTTATGTTAGAAGCTGGTGCTTTATGAACTGAGCTTTGTGCCTGGTGCTGCTGCGGCCCCCAGTCCAGCATGGTGAACCCCATGGGCATTAACCCAGACCGGGAGCATCTCAAGGTCCTGGTGGCCTTTGCAACAGCAAAGACTGTTAGGATTATATCCAGTAGAGCATTTATGTTAGTGCATTTAAAAAATGTATTCAAATTCCTGAAAAACTGGAGATCCATTGGAAAAACCTTAAGCCCCAACTATGCTAGAAAATAGTCTGTTGCTGTAATATCTTGGGGATCCTCAGCTCGAAGGTTTTGATGGTCTGGTTGAGCATAGTGAGGAATTATTATGTTTACTTGGAATGTAAGTAGGATTTTAGTTGAATGGAAGGAACATTATTGCTTGTGTCTTGGCTGAAATCAAAGAAACAATGATTAGCAAATGATTTGGGGGTGGTCATGCTTGTACTTATTCAAGTTAATAATCTGCTTTAAACAACATGTATTCATCTGGACAGAGATGTCTGGATTTCCAAAGGAAACCTACATATCGTAAGTCTTACATTCCATTTAGTTCAATTCCTGTACTTAGATCTGATGTATCCTTCTGCCTGAGAAAAAGATAGCAGCTAATGCTGAATTAAATCCACAATTCTCCGATTATCTATTGGCTTTAGTTTCTCCTTTTGTATTTAATGATAACATCTTTCTAAGTCAGATACAACTAGACTGAAAACATTCAATCAACCCTACTTCTATGCAACTGTTCACTGTGATGGGGATCTGGGAAAACTAACCTTATTTCTGTGTACTGCTAAGATGGCCCCAGGAAAATCAAACCAAGTTCAGAAAAGAATAACTTTCTTTCTATCCCACTCTCTTGCCATAGTCTCTCATTCCATGAAATACATTTTTTTTTTAATAAGAGAGATCTCTTGAGAAACACTGAATTCTTTTGGTTTGATATAGTTTCTTGTGTTCTGTCTGTAATTTTCCAAACGTTGTAAAGCCAAAGTCCTTGTGTTTGAAAGTATTTTGAGTTCCCCCACCCCGTTTACAGGTGAAACGGGTCACTTCTCATGTTGAATTCAAAGGCAGCATTCATGGATGGTGGGACCTATATCCTTGCTAGAGTTTCAGGGTTTAGAAAAGAGGCGTTCACTAGTATAAGTCAATATAATCTCTTGGTTCTCCAATCCAAATAAAACTATAAATGTGTTACTGGCTAGTAAACAGCAAAAGACTAAACAGTAAGAACTGTTTTCTTTTTTATGATAGTGGCAAGTTGAGCTAATAAAGAACAAGTCATTTTTAGGGAAACTACTGATTTGCATCTGCCTCTGTGAGCTTCCTTTGCATTCATCTTGTGCTTAAGCTGCAATACACACCCGTATTCCCATTGAACATGCACGTCCTACTGACATGCTCAAGAATAATTTTAATGCATTGTTCCATTTCTGATCTCAAGCACCGCACTGTGTATTTAGTAAGCACTAGATACATATGTGTTGGATGAATGAAGGAATATTGGTATTTGGAGACAAATTTGCAAGATTCTAATAAAAAAAACAAGCACAGGACCTGGAGTCAGTGTGAAGAAGGTGGGGCTTTGGTTGTGGCCACACCTGCCGTACATGAGGTGAGAACCTGGGAATCCCTTTCTGGGGTACTGGAGCCCCAGCTCTTGTTGCAGAACCCAGAGCTGGCCTCTTGGTCCCTGCGCTCTCCTGGCAGTCCCCAGCCAGGCCTCACCTTTGAGAGTTTTGCTTTTTTGTGGCCTAAGAGGATTCTAGTCACTCTGCTTATGGCCTTCAGTCCTATGCTATGTGTACTTGTGAGTGCACTCACATCACACAGGATAAAGAAAGCCCTTGGGCTGAGTGCGGTGGTTCATGTCTGTAATCCCAGCACTTTGGGAGGCCAAGGCGGGTGGACCACCTGCGGTCAGGAGTTCAAGACCAGCCTGGCCAACATGGTGAAACTCCATCTCTACTAAAAATACAAAAATTAGCCAGGCATGGTGGCAGGTGCCTGTAATCCCAGCTACTTGGGAGACTGAGGCAGGAGAATTGCTTGAACCTGGGAGGTGGAGGTTGCAGTGAGCCGAGATCACGCCATTGCACTCCAGCCTGGGCCACAGAGTGGGACTCCATCTAAAGGTAAACAAACAAAAAACAAAAAAAGAAAACCCTCTAGTGCATGGACATTTCTGCACTCACATTACACAGGGAAAAGAAAGCCCGCAATTTCATGGACATTTCTGGCAAAAGTTACTTCCTTTTCCTCGTTAGCTTTTTCCTTTTCTGTTGTAATGAAAGGGTGGGAATGATGCTGTAAGAAGCAGGGAGGTCCCCCTTGCATTTCTGACTGCTGTGGCTCTTGGCCTGTGTGACACCGTGTGCGAACTTCTAAATATCAGTGCAACTCTCCACACAAGGTCCCTTGAGATACAAGATAACATTTGCCACAGTCTTCATAAAGTTTTGCAAAACATCTTTGCAATAGCAATTGCTTCCACTCAGTAATATTCTTCCCATCCCATGATCAAGCAGACAAAATTAAAAAGAGGCATATTCGGGCTTTTCCCCAATTGTGCAAGCTGAGAGTCACGGCCAACTGAAAGCCACATTTATTTCTAGCACTATGGATCCTTTAGTGGATTTTAAAATTTGCATCAATTTTATGAATGATATCTTTTTAGAAAATATATCTGAATACAGTGCTTGAACTTGTAGTTTTAAAAGTCTGGACTAAAAATGCATGTATATTTTTTCTAGTTTACAATCTTCTTTCCTAAGTCATCTACAATAATAGGCAATTGATTTGTATCTTATAGGATTGAGAAATGATTTAGTTTTGTAATAATATAAGAATGAATGAAAATGAGCATCATTTTATTTCCTTATAGCTCACAGATAGAATATATTTCTATGATATTAAAAAAAGTTTTTGAAAGAGATGTGTGCCTCAGAAGAAATAAAAGGAGTAAATATAGTATTTTTCACAGATACTAAAAGGTACAGAAAACATCTATAAAACTGTAACTATGAGCCAGTCTACACACTGTGCCAGTCTACACACTGCGCCAAGCTGCCTCTCTCTGTAACCTTTAAAGAGTCCTCCAAGAGAAAGCTCAGTTATAACAATGATTGGATTTGATGCCACCACCAATGTCTGGAATGTTCTTCAGTTTTCATACATAGATGCAGAAATAGTGGATTTGGGGAAATCATTAATAATGAATGAAAGGAGGCATTCTTCTAAAGCGTCAAACTTCATGACTTTCTTAACTGCTTATACTTTAAAATCATTTAAAACACAAATTACTCTGGATAAAAGTAATCATCTATGGGTAATTCCTTTGTGGAGGCCATTCTGAAATAGTTTTTTCCCCCCTCTATGAGGAATTTATTAACCACAAAGAAATTGCCTAAGACCACCCATCTCATTTGAATTGAGATCTCTGTATTGGAATTCAAGTGAGAGGCCAGCATTTACTTACAAAGCCAAACAACCCCCATGGGGGATTCTTTCTAATTGTTCAAATACCAAATAGCTTCAGTTTGTCAAAGTCACTTAATACTGTTTTAAAAACCAGCTCGAAATGCTTCGAGTCCCTGGAGAACCGTGACTTTTGAAAGCTTTCCTTTGCAATGGACTGAAGCAGGGATGGAGTGCGGACTGTTCAATATTCTTGCCGATTTACACAGAGAGCCTGTCCAGATGCTCAGGTCGAGGGGAGCGGGAGCTTCTGAAAAGGGAATTCATCCAGGGAACAAAAGCATCAACCTCTGCCCCTATTATGCTGCCTTGGGATTTTAAAAAGATTATACTCTTCCAACAGATGGGCCTTCGTGTGCACCTGGTCATTGGAAAAGCACCTCCAGCTAAGTGCTGACTGCATATGCACCCAGTGCTGAAGGAATGATCCTCTTTTAACTTCATTTGCTATTCTGTTTCTCCTCTCACCCTATCCACCGAAAAGAACCTCAGAAACTTCTATTTTTTTCCCCATTTAATTTCCCAAATCATTTGCTCATATGTGCACAAGAATGGTGAGGTTAGTCACAAATCCATACTGTTCCTTTGTGGGAGGTGGGGGCTTGACGGGGTGGGAAGTGGGAGCTAGATGGATGTTTGCCAATTGCAAGTTTAGTTACAAAAGAATAGAAGGAAAGGGATCTTTTCTCATTGCCATATCAAATTTGGTACAGGTGCCAAGCAAGATCTAAGTTTCTACATAGGCTCACATGTCTGTGTTTCTTTGGAGCTGTTTTATTTCTTACTGCAATATGATGGAATACATAAAACAATATTCCAACACTACCGGGCAGAGAATCAAACAAATAAAGATCCTATTGAAAAGCCTATAATTGCCACTATATTACCTATAGCCTTCTCTAGTTTTCTACTTACTACTTGTAAAAGAAAATATAATTATAATCAATTTAATAGAAAATCTGCTGTAAGGAGAAACTCAAGAAAGCTTAGGTATAATCCTCAGGAATTGATTTTAATCGGTGTTATAGAATGCATATTCAAAAAGGCCTTGGCATTCAAAAATCTCTTGGCCTTTCAATAAATAAAGAGAGTGGTTATTCAAATATAGAAAACAACAGTGAAAGCCTTCAACTATGAATGTATCTCTACATCTCTATACATACAAACTGCTCAGTTACTAGGCACAGACAGACCACAAAAGATGCACTAAGCTACACAGCAAAATAAATGACTAACAACCAAAATTAGTTTCAATTTTTATTATGAATGTCCAAAGTGACAGCATACTGTGAAAATGCTAGGTTCTCATTGATTAAATTTCAAGAGACCACAGACTACAGCATTCCAAGCACTTTAATTTTTGACAGAGCCAAAAACAAAGAAAAGAATGATAAAAATGTTCTTTTGGGTGTAAACAGTATTCATATTTGAGTTTTTATATTTTTTTCTTCCCTGCAGGTATTGTGAACACTGATAATTTCCAAAACACAAATCCTGGTCCGGATACTTGCAGCAAACTTTTATAATCTCTGCCCGAATAAGAAGCTAATAAGAAATGTACTTATAAAGTATGTTTATGATACCATGTGATATGTTTGTTCATCCTCATTTCCTTATCTATCCTGCAAGGCTTCTTGTCTACCACCTGGGTACCTGCTGTTGGTAATTACAGGACAGGGAGGCTGAAGTCAAACACTTGGAAGTCTGTACTGAATCCTGGATTTTCTGAAAGCTGCATTTACTTTTTTTTTTAATGAAAGCTTAAGATTTTCAGTGTTTGAGAATGTTCAAGGAGATACCTAATGACAATGGATTAAAGCCACCAATCAAGAACTACACAGTCTACACAGATTGTGTTCAAGAAAAAAAGCCTTGGTTTACTAAAGCTATGGTTCTAGTAATCTGTAGGTCCAACACAATATGACTTTTTCTCTCCCCGCCTGAAGGGTTTCCTTGCCATCTGTCCTTCCCATCACTGGTACTGGATGATGCTACAGATGGAGTCTGTTGCCACTGATATTGCAATCAAATCTGGTCCTGTGGAAGTGGGTATCTCTTACAGATGCAATACTGTTCATCTGAGTGGATCCCCAAAAAGAACAATTATGAACTAGAAACTCATAGAGTTTGTGTTTAAAATTTATAAAATTAAACCTGCTCCAACAGGTAATACAGGGAGGCATGCTTGCAACCTCTGGATTCAATCAGAAACAATGCCTGACAGCACAGAGCCTTCTCAATAGGTAACGGTGGGTTCCTTTTAACGCTTCCTTAAACAAGATCCGATGTGATGCACATTAGAACTTTGAAGCACGTCTGTCTCATTTATTTCTACAAGGCCTGGGACACAGGAAGCTGCCAGGACTTCATTCATCATCATCTTGCCTGTTGACAAAAGGAACAATAACTGGTCATCACTGGTCCATGGAATAACTTTTCCTAGTTTTTTCCAAGATCATTCCTAAAGAAAAGATGGTGTCAATACAACAGCAAATGTTTCAATGTTTGATGAATTTCTGTGCTCTAAAATGCCATGCCTTCTTCTAACAGAGCAGGAAGAACCACGTCATGCAGTGTTCATTGCTCTCCAAATGCTGGGATGGTTCAGGAGACAGCCCTGTCCTGGAAGTCAGCTGACCCAGGCTCCACACATGAATCTGCCAATAACTAACACAGTCACCTAAACTTGTTGGGCCTTGGTTCCTTCCCATGTAGATGAAAAGGCTTCAGTGGAGCATGTCTAAAAAGAAGGCCATCCAGTGCTACCTTTTAACAGGATCGTGTGGTCCTGCCTTCTTAGCTCCTTACAGAGCATCACCAGGTACGACCATCTCAAGTTGTGGCTTACAAAATACCTACACCTGGGTGCCCGTGGTCCTTGTTCAGCTTGGAACTGAGAACCAAGTGAATTTCCAGAGAAATTTCAAAATATCTATTAGCATCTTGAAGTCCATTAAAATCTTAAATGTGTGATGGATACAAAATTCTGAAAATACACATCCCCATGTTTTCACATCTTTTGCTGTCTTAAGGTCAAAAAAGTGTCTTTTTTTGGTCCCTGTTGGCTTTCTTAAATTAAGAAATAATCATATAAAAGTTGAAAAATACATTCATAAGCATAACGACATAGAAGCATTCTGTAGGAGCCTACTATCTAGTTATATAATTCAACTAGTTGGACTAGTTTAAGTAACTATGCCAAGTAACTTTACCAAGACACATGTCTGGTAGCAGAGATGGGACCTAAACATAGTCTCACCCTAAAATGAATGCTTTTTTTTTGAGATGGAGCCTTGCTCTGTCACCCAGGCCGGAGTGCAGGGGCACAATCTCAGCTCACTGCAACCTCCGCCTCCTGGGTTGAAGCGATTCTCTTGACTCAGCCCCGTGAGTAGCCGGGACTACAGGCACGCGCCACCATGCCCGTCTAGTTTTTTTGTATTTTTAATAGAAACGGGGTTTCACCATTTTGGCCAGGCTGATCTCGAACTCCTGACCTCAGGTGATCCACCCACCTTGGCCTTCCAAACTTCTGGGATTACGGGTGTAAGCCATTGCGCCCAGCATCATATATTTTAAGGCATCCTGTTGTCATGTGTGACAAGAAAGGTGGCTGAAATATTTTTCATCTTTCTACCGTGCTTTTGGCATAGAGGGAAATGTGTGAACGATCCACACAAAACTGGTGCCAAAACATCATCTATTACTTGGATTATTCTAAGTGTTTTGAGAATGAGTTTATTCTTCAAACTTAAAAGCTGACTTAAACAAGCTGACTTAAAAGCTACCTAGGAAAGAAAAAGGCAGTGAAGATAAACTCGGTCATTTGACTCTCAATAGCAACAAGACTAAAGTTACACAGTCATTTTCTTAAATCTGGATAAGAGTTGCCAGGTTGTAACCGGATCGGGCAGTTGTCCACAGCAAATTGGTATTCATGTGGTAAAGGCACAGAGACCACAATGGTGAACAAAAAGAAAATGATACAAATTCACTCAAATTATGGAGTGGGGACCTATAAAATGACGTGTAAACACAGGCACATACACTAACACAGATTAAATGTGTGTTTCTTTGTTGCCAAGTAAGAGAAATAAATGTTTCTGTTTCAACAAATGAACTTAAAATGTAAGTAAAATTTATTATGGGATTCTGGCAAGTATTTTTATGACCATGGCTTTCTGGGATGATTTTGTTGCTGTTGTTGTTGGTTTTGAGACAGGATCTCACTTTGACGCCCAGGCTGGAGTGCAGTAGTGCGATCTCGGCTCACTGCAACTTCGGCCCCCTGGGTTCAAGTGATTTTTCTGCCTCAGCCTCCTGAGTAGCTGGGATTACAGGCGCGCACCACCATGCCTGGCTACTTTTTGTAGTTTTAGTAGAGATGGGGTTTCACCATGTTGGCCAGGCTAGTCTTAAACTCCTGACCTCAAGTGATCTGCCCGTCTCGGCCTCCCAAAGTGCTGGGATTACAGGTGTGAGACACCACACCAGGCCTCTGGGATGATTTAGTATGTATTGTAAGTGCCTGATGGCATCGCTACAAGTACGCGTGAAATGATTCCTCGCTGAAGACGGTGGGTATTGAAAAGTAGAAATGCAAGCAACAGTACAGAGGCATGGAAATGATGGGCTTGACAGTGTCTCTTGGAGAGTGCTTTAGTTTGCAAAGGCTTCTCATGTTTGTGCTCTGGTCCTTACAACAAGGGAGCCAGCTTCCGCTTGGGGAGGCAGCTGAGATGAGTGAGCTCAGGCGACCTGCCCAAGGTCGGTGCTCACTGTTTTCTTTTTTTTAAAAAAATAAAACAAAACAAAACAACACACACACTGTCTCTTGCTCCCAACACTGAATATTGATGAATTTATATTTCCTATGTTCTTCATCTCTTCTGCATAGTGTTATTACTACTATTGGCACTCATATATTAAGGGCTTTATAAAGAATTCTTGCAAAATGGATATAACAGAACATAACGACTGGATCTTGTGTGATATGTGATTAATGTCTCTGCATAATCAGGACTTGCAAAATAGATATAACTATCTCCACAAAGAAAGAAACTGAGCATCAGAGATGTGCTTTGCCCAGTGTCTCATGGCAAACAGCAGAGCTAGAATTCTGAGCCTATCAGCTTTCGATCCCCAGTTCCTGCTTTCTCCATTGTGCATGGTGTTTTGGCGTATGCTGAGCCACTAAGCAGACACCCACTATATATGCTCTGCAGCTCCATTTTTAGGTGTCAAACCCAGCATGAGCTGCTGCATTCAAAGCCTACTCAAGTGGCTCATGCCTATAATCCCAGCACTTTGGGAAGCCGAAACAGAAGGACTGCTTGAGGCCAGGAGTTCAAGACCAACCTGGCAACATAGCGGGAGCCTATCTCTACAAATAAATAAGTAAATAAAGCCTAGTCTCTCACACACACTCATTTACCTACTCCAGAGATCTGTGAAGTATCTGGATCAGAGATCCATGCTGAGGGGACATGACAAACAGGTGGGCTTACTTCAAACTCCATACACAGCTATAGTTCTTGTGAAGAAGTGCATTCTCACAGAGTCAGGGATCACCTTTTGTAAACAGTTACCAGTGTGCACTGAGCTCCCATAATACTAGCTCTAATTTCATAGTAAATAAACAGTAGGAGGGCCAAATCCCTACTTTTCAAAGGGAATATGGTGCAAAGGATAAAACGTCTTTGAAATAAATTTGAGAAGTGGTAGTGTAGAGGCAGAATACCTGGAGGAAAATGAAACATTTTAGAACCAGTTTTCTGCAGCACAAATTGCCATAAACGATGCATTTGCTATAACTGTCCTTGGTTTCTAAATGCATAGTACAGTGATTCTTTCATAAAATGGATGACAATGAAGGCAAATGGAAATGAAGGTGCTGCTCAAACAGATGTCACTGGCTGGGAGTCCCCTGCTGTCAGGTAACTTACATCGCTTGTTTAATCCAGCCAAACAGACCTGAAAAGTATTAGGTTGGTGCAAGTGTAATTGCGGTTTTTGCCATTTAAAGTAATGGCGGCTGGGCACTGTGGCTTACGCCTGTAATCTCAGCACTTTGGGAGGCTGAAGTGGACAGATCATGAGGTAAGGAGTTTGAGACCAGCCTGGCCAACATGGTGAAACGCCGCCTCTACTAAAAATACAAAAATTAGCTGGGTGTGGTGGCACATGCCTGTAATCCCACTACTCGGGAGGCTGAGGCAGAAGAATCGCTTGAACCCAGGAGGCAGAGGTTGCAGTGAGCCGAAATGGTGCCACTATGCTCCAGCCTGGGCGATAGAGCAAGACTCTGTCTCAAAAAAAAAAGTGGGGGAGTAATGGCAAAACCGCGATTACTTTTGCACCAACCTAGATGTATTCATTAAACTCACACTGCAAATGAAAAAACTGAGGTTCAAAGGGGTTAAATAACTTAGCCAAGATGACACACCTAGAAAGTGACAGAGACTGGATTTCAAGCTAAGTACACCTGACCCCAAAATTATATGCCTTTTCTTTCAAAGGCTGCTTCCCCTACATACCTCAACAACCAGACATCTGGGCAGTCACCCTACACTGCAGCCCACGAGACTGTTTCTTTTTTTTGAGATGGAGTCTCACTCTGTCACCCAGGCAGGAGTGCAGCAGCGTGATCTCACCTCACTGCAACCTCCACCTCCTGGGTTTGAGTGATTCTTGTGCCTCAGCCTCCCAAGTAGCTGGGATTACAGATGTGCACCACCACGCCCAGCTAATTTTTGTATTTTTAGAAGACATGAGGTTTCACCATGTTGGCCAGGCTGGTCTTGAACTCCTGACCTCAGGTGATCTGCTCACCTTGGCCCCCCAGAGTGCTGGTATTACAGGCGTGAGCCCCATGCCCAGTTGAGACTGTGTCTTGATGAGGGCCCAGCAGTGCTCAGCATTGCAGGGAGGCCCAGCTGCTTCGAAAACAGTGACATCCCCTCTCACCTACAGAAATCCAACTAAGGGATGGTGACCAGGCTTCCAGGTCAATTTTATGAGGTCACAGAAGAGGGACAGAGGGAAAGGACCTGGCAGAGTGGCTCCTCAGAGAAACAACCACAAGGGGCCAACTGCATGAAGAAAGAGACATTGAGTTACCTTCAGTTTTTATTTTTTAGAGTCAGGGTCTTGCTCTGTCACTCAGGATGCAGCGGAGTGGTACAATCACAGCTCACTGCACCCTGGAACTCCTGGGCTCAAGTGATCCTCCCACCCCAGCCTCTTGAGTAGCTGGGACTATAATAGTGCACCACCACACACTGCTAATTTTTTTTTTTTTGGGAGACAGAGTCTTTTGTCACCCAGGCTGGAGTGCAGTGGCACAATCTCGGCTCACTACAACCTCTGCCTCCCAGGTTCAAGCGATTCTCCTGCCTCAGCCTCCCAAGTAGCTGCAATTACAGGTGCATGCCACCATGCCTGGGTAATTTTTGTATTGTTAGTAGAGACGGGGTTTCACCATGTTGGCCAGGCAGGTGTGGAACTCCTGACCTCAGGTGATCCGCTGGCCTCAGCCTCCCAAAGTGCTGGGATTACAGGTGTGAGCCACTGAGCCCAGCCAACTTCAGTTACAATGTAGAGGCTCCTGTGATCTAGTTATCATTTGCCCCTCTTAGCTGATTTCCAAATGACCTATTAGCAGGGTGTAAACTGCGTACAGCCTGAAGAATCATCTATAAATTATAGCTGAGAAAGAGAAGGCTAGGAGGACAATATGGAGATACCATCTATAGAGAGGCTCTGACCCTTTTAAAATTAATCTCCAATTTCCCCCGGTGAAGCTCTTATGAGAGCTGCCAGTAATCAGCAAAGCTGGCAACTGGCATCCTGACGTCCTCCTCTCCCTTTGTGCTCCACAAAAGATGAAGGCATGTGATTAAGACGCCAGGAGACAGAATTTCAACATGAGCGATTTGTCCCAGCACTAGTGACACGGGATTAATAACCAGTGGGCTAAAAACAAGATGGAGCAGTACCAAGGAAACTCGGTTTGAATGAGGGCCTCTCCCAACCACGTTCAGCTCCAAGCCTCAGCCAGCCTGCCCTGCCATGTGGAAGGGAAGGTGCCAGAGTTGCTCATGGATGCCAGAACCCAAGCTGCCTCATCCAGCTGATCCATTTGGTCAGCCCAGATGGGAGCAGAACGGCTGGCACCGAGCTGAAAGTATCAGTGTGTGCAGACACGTTTGAACATAATTTGCTAAATGTTTTATTGTTCTGTAGTTAAAAATCTACTTAAAATGTGTGGAGCTATGTTCCATTAGATTAGAACAATATGAAGTCATGTCTTTTCAAGTATCCAGTGTTAAGAATAATTACAATAACATCACGGCAATCATTTCCTATTAGGGAAGTTTATTCCTGTGATGGGGGATACCCAGGGCTCCTCTGTTAACTGAGATCGTGTTTCCTGCATCCTATCCACAAGTGCATCACTCGCATGATCCTTGAGAGTCCCCAAAGAAGCAACTTAAGTCTACCACCATGGAAAGAGGGATTCTATGAGCCCTAAATCAGGAATTAGGAATTGCCAGGCACAAGGCTCTCATTTTAACACCAGAAAACAAGCTCAGAGGTTCTACACTTGCCCAGGAACATACGATTGAGAATCCAAGTGATGCTCTGACTCTCGGTCCTACAATGCCCCTTGTTCATTTTATTCAAATATCTCAGATATTATATCCTGAAAAATTACGTCATTTGGTGCGAATAATCCAAATATTATGTGAACTTTGGGACCATGATGGATTGAGCCATTTCCATAAGTGTTTTCTGTTTTTGTTTTTAGACACTTATGGCAGCAAGTTGTGAGCTGCTGAGAGGGAGGCACGAGGTCCCAGAGCATAGGGTCTCAGGGCATGGCAGAACCCCTTAAGCAGGCCCATGGGGAGGCAGGTGAGCACACAGGGGAGAAGCATGCACTGGGGATCTGAATCAGATGCACTGGGTTTGCATCTTTGGTTTTGTTCTTTATTAGGCGTGCACTCCTTGGGCAAGTTCCTTAGCTACTCTGACTTTCCTTAGTTGTCAAGTGGAGATTAACACCGCCCCTGAGGCTAACTGTGGGGACTGAGTGAGAGGCTGGAAGGGTACCTGTTCTTCCTTCTGCCAGCCGCATTCTCAGGCAGCCCTGGGGACCAAGGGGACGGCAGAGATGTCTATTGACACCTGCAGTTACAGGAGCAAGGCCGGGGTTTCCCATTTCCTCCGCCTGGGATGCTCTGCCCTTTCTGCTCAACTTGAGGGGGCTCAGTCAGCCACACCTCTCTACCTAAGGCTGCCTCCTCTGCAAGGCCTTCCCAGTAGGTAAGGCTGCCCAGTCACCAGCCTCCCTTGGCCATGTCTCCGGGAGAGCCCTGTTCACATCCTCATCTTCCCCCTCCTTTCCTTGACTGGGAGCTCCTCTGTTATTGATTTAAAAGGTGATGAAAGAGACCACCACCTTCTCATAGGTCCGGTGGCAGTGAGCATGCTGACCACACATTCTCCACCTCACTAGACAGTAGGGAATCAGGATATGCCCTTTCTCCACCCTGCTCCCCAGCCCCAGAAACTAAATGGGCCGCCTCTTTCCCCCTCCACCTCCCAACACTCTCCCCTCCATCTCTGGGCCATTCCTACTTGGATCAGAGAATCACCACAAATAACTAGGAATCAAGACACCTGTGTTCAAAAAGAAAGTCAATGCTCATGCTCCTGTTGAGGTACAAGAAAAAAATCCAAGGAATTTCTGCTAACAGCTCACAGAGAACCACACCTGATTGTTTTTGACTATATATGACCTGACAATTCTGCACTTTGACACCCTGACACACTGGCCTTTATGGCGGAGGTTGGGAGATGGGACAAGAAGCTGCAAGAGAAAGAGGACAAACACAGGTTGTTCAAGGCACCAACCACTCTGTCACCTGATAGCAGACTGCCATGTTGATAGGCTAGGAAAGTAAGAATGCAGACTCCCCACAGCCAGGGCCAACATCTGAATTCATCTTGGTAAGATTTAGACTCCCGGACATGGGGCTTAACGGCCATTCAACATTCAATGAAATGGAATAATACTAAATAGCTATCCTGGAAGAGGAAAGTCTACCTGCTCAGCACATAATCATTTTAGGCCATGTGTATAAGCAGCTTCATGACACTGATTCCATGGGCAGTACAATCACCTCGACTGCTTGGAGGCCTTCAGACTGCAGGTTGATGCTGAGAGCTGATGCATTTTACATGAGAGCTGGCTTCAGATCCTTCTTCTTCTAGCTTAAAGGTAAAAAGGTGTCACTTTAAGTTTCCAAGAACAATACTGTAAGATTAACGTATGGCAGGTCACATGATGTGCTGCTCTCACTTTAAAATCTGGCATGTTCAAACTATTTTTTAAATTTAATTTAATTTAATTTGAGATACAGTCTCATTCTGTCACCCAGGCTGGAATGCAGTGGCACGATCTCAGCTCACTACAACCTCCCCCTCCTGGGTTCCAGCGATTCTCCTGCCTCAGCCTCCCGAGTAGCTGGGACTACAGGCACATAACCACCACGCCCAGCTAATTTTTGTATTTTAGTAGAGACAGTGTTTCACCATATTGACTAGGCTGGTCTCGAACTCCTGACCTCAGCTGATCCTCCTGCCTTGGCCTCCCGAAGTGCTGGGAATGAGTCAAAGTGGTGGCATGAGCCACCACACCCAGCCTCAACTATCATTTAGTAGGATGTATTCTTCCCCTTGAAGACTAGAGTGAAAACTATCAAGATTGTTTTTTAGTAGAATTGAACCCATCAGATGAAAATTTTTAATAATTTTAAATGTTAACTTTAAAAAACTTTCAATATTTCTTACAGGCGTGCCACCTTTATGCATAAAGTATGCTCTAAAAACTCAAGGCATTAATTACATCTTATTTTTAGTGTGCTGTAAGAAGTAAATATTCAAAGAAATCCTATTGTTAATCTTTTTGTAGGCAAAGAAACCTTTCAAAAAGTGAACAATCACCCATTTAAAAAAATCTTCAATTTTCATATATCCAGTTTGCTGAAATAAAATCAATCTGGTGTCCTCAGCTGTCTCCACAACTGAATTGGAGAGACTATATGGCTGCCCATTTGAGCAGATGCTTTTTTTTTTTTTTTTTTTTAAATAGCTGAAGAAACTCATTTGCAAACTGAATTAGTGGCAAAGAACTGACATGACGTAGTCAAGGAAATGACAAGTCACTCACTCTTCTGGGATGCCAGAAAATGAAGCCCAAGGGACAAGCGACCCCTGGAATACCTAGGACAGGAATACCTACCCACAGCCCTGGGTGGTGCAAGGTTAGGAGGGGACGAACGGCCAGAAAAAGTTCTTGCAGGGACCATGCCCAGCTGCCCTTGATGGGAGGACTCAGCTATACCTTCACTAGATCTTTGCTTGTATGCATATACTTATAGAAACCAGAGCTTCATGTCTGTAAAGTGGGCACAATGTAGCAAATACCATAATTAGGGTTATTTTTACACTTGAAACCACAGAGCAAGGACGACTCAGCTAAGGTTCCTACTATCTCTAACCTAAGACTATACTTGAACTGCTTGTCTCTCTCTCTGTTTTTTCTTTAGTGGAATTACAGTTTTTAGAAAGGCACAGTGTCGGCCGGGCGCAGTGGCTCACGCCTGTAATCCCAGCACTTTGGGAGGCAAAGGCGGGTGGATCACCTGAGGTCAGGAGTTCAAGACCAGCCTGACCAAACATCAAAACCCCATTTCTACTAAAAATACAAAATTAGCCGGGTGTGGTGGCACATGCCTGTAATTGCAGCTACTCAGGAGGCTGAGGCAGGAGAATAGCCTCAACAGAGGGAGGCGGAGGTTGCAGTGAGCCGAGATCATGCCATCCATTGCACTCCAGCCTGGGCAACAAGAGTGAAACTAATTCTGAAAAAAAAAAAAAAAAAAAAAAAAAGGAACAGTGTCTTATTTTAACGAGCTCACTGAGAACTAAAAACATGACCCAAATTAATGAACCACTAATAGATACTCTTTTTCTACAAACACAGCAGATTCACGAACAGTTTTCTTGGGCAGATCCAAAAGGATAGAACACAACAAGACATGATTTTTTTAAAAAAATGGGTGACTTTCCATAATCATATTCCTCAGAAGCCTCCGCTAGGATTTGGGGCAAGAAAATCGAGGCCCGGGAGCAGTGGCTCATGCCTGTCATCCCAACACTTTGGGAGGATGAGGTGGGCAGATTGCCTGAGGTCAAGAGTTCCAGACCAGCCTGGCCAACATGGTGAATTCTAGTCTCGACTAAAAATACAAAAAATTAGCTGGGCGTGGTGGCAGGCGCCTGTAATTCCAGCTACTCGGAAGGCTGAGGAAGGAGAATCGCTTGAATCCAGGAGGTGGAGGTTGCAGTGAGCCAAGACTGTATACCATTGCACTCCAGCCTGGACAACAAGAGCAAAAATCTGTCTTTAAAAAAAAAAAAAAAAAAAAAAAAAGAAAGAAAAGAAAATCTCTTCCTTTCCTTTGCAGTATTTGAGAGCTGAAGTATGCTGAATCAGCAACCCACAGAGAATTCCCTCACATGCTCAGAGGTGAACAGCGTGCAACATCTGCAAACACACCTCACACACAACACCCCCGACAAGGCACGTGCACTCCATCACTGTCCGGGCCTGTACCTCTTCACAGAAGACCCTGACATTTGTGAGGGACACATCTCAGATATTAGCAAATCCCCAAATTACAAATCACATCATAGTATGTAATCCCCCCTCTTAAAATAGGTATGCAATGATGAGTAAAAAAGGCTGTGGTGGCCGGGCACAGTGGCTCAGGCATGTAATCCCAGCATTCTGGGAGGCCGAGGCAGGCAGATCACTTGAGGTCAGGAGCTCGAGACCAGCTTGGCCAACATGGTGAAACCCCGTCTCTACTAAAAATACAAGTTAGTTGGGCATGGTGGTAGCACCTGTAATCCCAGCTACTCAGGAGGCTCAGGAAGGAGAGTCGCTTGAGCCCAGGAGGCAGAGGTTTCAGTGAGTTGAGATCGCGCCACTGCACTCCAACCTGGCAACAGAGCAAGACTTCATCTCAAAAAAAAAAAAAAAAAAAAAAAAAAAAAAAAAAAAAAAGGCTGCGTGGGGTATGGATGGCAGCAATCAATGAGGCTGATTCACCCACCTGAGTGACACATGGCCACCCACCTGCCTTGTAGTCAATGCTATTCACATTTTGTGCCTTAGTAAAATTATAGTATTACATTACGTGTTGGTTTGTAATAGCTGAAACCCTAAATGTTAGCACCAGGAATGCCAAGGTGCTCAGGCATTAGTTTGCAATTAGTTTCCTATTTTTCAAGCTGAGTCCAACATGTAAAACATGAGTGTCCAGCAGCTTGGATGGAAACTGAGTTGACCCAGTCCCTTAGGGGGCCCTATATATTCCTGTGTCACAGCCTCTGTGATACGGGTTGAAAGCCACTCATCTAATATATAACGTATAATTGTTTGGAAAGGCTAGTTCTGAAATGATTTTAAGCACTACCAATGAATCTGTTCAAATTAGGGACCACTACAGATGCAACATACTCCTGGATCCACACAAGAAAGCCCAGAGATTCCCTAGGATGACACTCTCTTCTTGTGAACTATGGGACATTTTCTTGATTGAAGTGTGCCCTTCATGACTGCTTGTTGCCTTTTGGAGCCAGATCCTTGTCAACATCAGGCACCACATTCTGGGAGACTGAAATGTTTCCCTGGGCATGAAATCGTAATGTGTATCGTAGGAGAGCTCAATCCACTTTACAAACAGTAAGTCAGGATTGATGACCGCCTCCATTCAGTGTCAGGTGTTGTAAAAATGTCAGAAACACAAGTTGGCTCTAAATAATCTTTTTTTCTCTTTCTTTCTCTCCCTTCATCATATATACAATGAGAAATGGGCCACAAAAAAATCTTAATAAGTACAGTTATTATTTGTATGTAAGTGCTAAACAAACTGTATAGTAAATGGACTCCTTTGTGTGCCAGTGGAAAGGCCGACTCTTTACCTGGCACTCCATCCACCACAAGGGACTGCAAAACTGGGTGACACTGGATTGCAAGGAAGGACAGGGTTTGGCCAGGCATGGTGGCTCATGCTTGTAATCTCAGCACTTTGGGAGGCTGAGGTGGGCAGATCACCCGAAGTCAGGAGTTCAAGACCAGCCTGGTCAATCTGACGAAACCCCGTCTCTACTAAAACTACAAAAAAATTAGCTGGGCATGGTAGTACAGCTACTCGGGAGGCTGAGGCAGGAGAATCGCTTGAATCTGGGAGGTGGAGGTTGCAGTGAGCTGACATCGTGCCCTTGCACTCCAGTCTGGGCAACAAAGTGAGACACCATCTCAAGGGAAAAAAAAAAAATTACAGGATTAGGTGTTCTTCCCTTAAGTGGCTTGGCTGGGAGACAGGAGAACTAACAAAATATTCCAACAGGTCCCAGGACAACTTCAGCACAGCCCTGACTGCAAACTGTTTGTAAGAAAGTATTACACAACCAGAAAATTATGGCCATTTTCTTTTTTGTGACGTTTCCTTAACAGAGAACTGCTCATCCCTCAATAAGGGGCTCCATCCTATTGCGGCTGTAGCTGTTTGTGGTCTTCTCATTGCAGGTCAAATGGGAGGAACCGTCTGCAAGGGCGTAAGATGAACTCAGCCCGGCAAAGGGCTTCTTTGCATCCATGACCCACAGCTGGATTTGAGCTGTCAGCAAAGCTCACGTGGGGAAATCATCTTGGAAGGGCCTGATGGCCAAAAGCTTTGTCAAAACTGTTGGCTGTCTTTCTCTTCAGAATTATGGTAAGCTAGAATTTTCTCCCCTTCTGTAGCTCACGCTTTGGAACACCTCCCAGGACGCTCAGTAGGTATCGCTCTGGAGAAGGTGGACATAGCAGGAGCTGGGCTTCGGCAGACACAATGCAGGGCAACAAGGGTACGCAAAGCGATGAGACAGCAAAGAGGAAGCCCACTGCTAGGAGTCACAGAATAAAACAAGGAAGGCCCAGGGGACAGGAAGTGGGCATTCGTGTGCCACAATTTCATGTGCATTATTTATCTATTTATTTATTGAGACAGAGTCTCACTCTATCACCAGTCGGGAGTGTAGTGGTGCACTCTCGGCTCACTGCAACCTCCACCTCCCGGGTTCAAGGGATTCTTCTGCCTCAGCCTCCCAAGTAGCTGGGACTACAGGAGCATGCCACCACACCCGACTAATTTTTGTATTTTTAGTAGAGATAGGGTTTCACTATGTTGGCCAGGCTGGTCTTGAACTCCTGACCTCGGGTGATCCACCTACCTTGGCCTCCCAAAGTGCTGTGATTATAGGCATGAGCCACTATGCCCGGAGTTATTTATTTTTTGAGACAGAGTCTCACTCTGTTACCGAGGCTGGAGCGCAGTGGCATGATCTTGGCTCATTGTAGCCTCCGCCTCCCAGGTTTAAGCGATTCTCCTGCCTCAGCTTCCCTAGCAGCTGGGATTACAGGCACGCACCACCACATCTGGCTAATTTTTGTATTTTTCTGTAGAGATGGGGTTTCACCATGTTGGCCAGGCTGGTCTCAAACTCCTGGCCTCAGGTGATCCACACACCTCAGCCTCCCAAAGTGCTGGGATTACAGGCATGAGACACTGCACCCAGCCTCGTCTGCATTATTCTTAACATCATGTGTAACCATGCTTCAGGAGTCTCAAAACTGTTGGCAATAGGTTCTTGAGTGGAACCAAGGGATTCATATAAATATTATGCCTACTCATTTATTTCTTATTTAAGAAAAGGAAATTAAACTCGAGGTATAATTTAGATGGGGCACTATGTTAGCGTTTGTCTTTAAAAAATTTATATCAAATCGTCAATTACATTTCAAAGTAATCATTTAAAGATTATCTCAGTGGATTTATTTTTGGTTTATTCTGTGACTCAGGCCTCTAATGTCTCTGGTATTTCTTAAACTGCCTAGGCAATTTTTTTTTTTTTTAGACAGAGTCTTGCTCTGTTGCCCAGGCTGCAGTGCATTGGCCGGATCTCAGCTCACTGCAAGCTCCGCCTCCCAGGTTTACGCCATTCTCCTGCCTCAGCCTCCCGAGTAGCTGGGACTACAGGCGCCCGCCATCTTGCCCGGCTAGTTTTTTGTATTTTTTTTAGTAGAGACAGGGTTTCACCGTGTAGGCCAGGATGGTCTCAATCTCCTGACCTCGTGATCCACCCGTCTCGGCCTCCCAAAGTGCTGGGATTACAGGCTTGAGCCACTGCGCCCGGCCCTGCCTAGGCATTTTTATAGCAAAGTAAAAATAAAAACGTGGTGGTGAATATTAACTCTGAAAAGATAGACTCATTTCTCATTTTGCACTTTCAAAAAAACTCTCACTACAACTATTTTTTTTTTCACTACAACTTTTTTTTTTTTTGGTAATCCAGGACATGTTCTCATCTGGTCACTACAACCACTTAAATGGCTCTGTCAGTGGAGTTAAATTTTGCTTTCACTTTGTTACATGTAAAAATGAGACTGTTAACCCACTCTTAATAACATACATGTTTCGGGTTGTTTTTCTCGTAATGAGGCGGGCTTTTACTGAGCCATCTCTATCTCTTTAGAAAAGTCTTCTTTGGGTCCAAGATATGTTTTCTCTCGCAAAGAAAGCAACACATCTCTTATGTAAAATAAAATCCACAATCCTCATTTTCTAGCACTAAAATCTAAGCCATCCACCCTCAACTTCTACATGCATCTGCAGGGTAATGCCAGACCATCTGAGAGGGGTGTCTCGAGTCATTTGCTAAGCTTGGTTGCAATGATAAAGTCTGAACCTGCAAATGATTCGTTTCAAATAATAAATCAGAAGGGCTCAAGGTTATTCTTGTAATAGTCATTCTTACTTATATTTAATGTTTCCTTGGGAGGGAGAAAAAGAGGTGGAGTTTAGGGGACAGTTGTATATACAAATCCAACTCTCCCCTAAAGAGTTCATGATATGAATTTCATGATATATATTTCAGTCCAAAAAAAGTTCTGAATGAACCTCGGCTCTAATCAGCGGTATTACCAGGGGCAAGGCTGACATTAGAGCTCAGATTTCTTTTAGGAAAACTGTAGAGAATGTTGAAAGGTCCTTGCATATGGCCAATGCATACCAGGAAACTAGGGGGTACGGTTGCCAAATGTAGCAAATTAAAAATATGAGAAGTAATTTTCAGCATACATGTATTCCAAATATTGCATGGGACATACTTATACTAAAAATTGTCTGTTTCGTATCTGCAATTTAAACTTAACTGGGCATCCTGCATATTATCTAGCACTCTACTAGGGAGTCAAGGGGCCAGATACCTCAAGGACACTGAACTAGCATAATATGTTGTGTTCATTTCTACAGCAAGATGGGGGTGCTCCAGAACTGAAGACGGTTTTCAGATGTTTATCCTTTCCTATTTACCCCTGACTCTAAAAATACACCTTTACATGTTCTCTCCTTTTTTTCACCAGGTAATAATTGTGAGCTTACGACACGCTTGCCTGGGACTGTCCTAGAAGCTGGAAACAAAAGGTGAATAAACCCCCACCTCTGACCTCTGGAGTGGACACACGGGTGGACAGAGTGATGCCAAGTGAGCAGAACCACGCTGTAAGAAAAAACTGATCGGGGAAAAGAAGGGATGGGGACGTGGGATGGGCCTGATTTGAGACAGGATGCTCTTTAGGGCTTTCTCTAAGACAGAGAGAAAATGTGCAAGTGCTTGAGGAGTGTGAAAAAGTGAGAGGAGAGGAGAGAGAAGGGAGGAGAAGAAGAGGAAGAAGGAGAAGTGGTGGCTGACCTGTGCAAAGTGAAACACTCTGGAGTCATCTAGTATCGAAAACTAAGGGCCTTCAGGCCAATGCCGTAACACATAAAATGAGCATCCTAGGCAACGGAGATGGCCGCCTCCATTTAGGAAAGAAAGCCTGGCCTTCTAGAGTGTAGTTTTGGAAAGTCAGTAGTTAACATTGCTTTCAAATTGTGTTAAGAAGGTAAACCTGTGACCTGGAAAAATATTCCCTGATTTCCTATAAGCATTCCCATTTTGGGTGGGAAGGAATGTGTGTACAATGACTAGTCCAACATGTCCCCATCAGAGTAATCAGCGGATCCCTGTCTATTCCTGAGAATATGTCAGAAACAAAGTTCCCATGGCTCTTGAATCCCTTCTCCTGTTCAAAAGGACAAGGACAAATACCTGACCTTAGGTTCTGGTCACAGCAGCACTGACCAGAACCAGGAAGGCTGCCATCATTTATCAGTTATAGTTAATGACACTGCACCTCTGGCTTGTACCAAAGTTCTAAGGGAGGACTTTGATATTTATAATAATTGGCTGGGCACAGTGGCTCATGCCTGTAATCCCAGCACTCTGGGAGGCTGAGGCGGGTGGATCACTCGAGGCCAGGAGCTCCAGACCAGCCTGGCCAACATGGTGAAACCCAGTCTCTACCAAAAATAAAAATAAAAAAATAAAAATAAAATAGCTAGGCACAGTGGTGGATGCCTGTAGTCCCAGCTACTCGGGAGGCTGAGGCACAAGAACTGTTTGTACCCGGGGGGCAGAGGTTGCTGTGAGCCAAGATCAAGCCACTGTACTCCAGCCTGGGTAACAGAGCAAGACTCTGTCACAAACAATCAATATTTACAACAATAAACAAATCCTTAAAAACTTAAAAAATATTAAAATGTCTATCCTTATCACCTAATCTGAAAAGAAAAAAAAATTAAAAGCTTTAAGGAAAAAATACAGTTCACTTTAACCTACAAAAACGTGCTCTGGGCCGGGTGTGGTGGCTCACGCCTGTAATCCCAGTACTTTGGGAGGCTGAGGCAGGCAGATCACAATGTCAGCAGATCAAGACCATTCTCAACATGGTGAAACTCCGTCTCTACTAAAATACTAAAAAATTAGTCAGGCATGGTGGTGAGCGCCTGTAGTCCCAGCTACTCAGGAGGTTAAGGCAGGGGAATCGCTTGAGCCCGGGAGAAGGAGGTTGCAGTAAGCTGAGATCGAGCCACTGCCAGCTTGGTGACGGGGCAAGACTTTGTCTCAAAACAAATAAACAAAAAAATGTGCTCTGCTCTCTGGCACCCAGGAGTGTGGGCATGCAAATTAGGCCTACAATCTCCCTGTGGTCTCCTTGTGGTCTCCTTGTGCTGCCTGTCTTCCCAGGACCTCTCATTTCAATCGAGTTCCTCCCTGAAGGATTAGAATGGGTCTCATGGAAGAAACTAGGTTGAAATGGATACCTTTGCCATACAAGATAACCCAAACTTTCCAGTTCAAATCATACTCCTAACAAGGAGACAATCTCAAATAGCACAGCTTTTTACACCACCAATGCGGAGGGAGCATGCGATGATTTGAGTACCCACACTACACGAACATATAAATGATAGAATGAGGACCACATAACCTCAGGTCCAAAGGGGCCTAGACATCTTCAGACCGATGTCTCTTCAGATCCCTGAGTTGTCTCTCTAACTTCCCCGAAGGTGACCTTTGTCCAGGGGGTCTCTCCAGGGTCAGGGTCTGTCTCCCAAGGCCTCCATTTTCTTTTTCTTTTTCTTTTTTTTTGAGACAGAGACTCACTCTGTTGCCCCAGGCTGGAATGCAGTGGTGCTATCTCAGTTCACTGCAACCTCCGCCTCCCAGGTTCAAGTGATTCTCCTGCCTTAGCCTCCTGAGTATCTGGGACTACAGGCATGAGCCACCACGTCTGGCTAATTTTTATATTTTTAGTAGAGATGGGGTTTCACCATGTTGGCCAGGTTGGTCTTGAACTCCTGAGCTCAAGTGATCTGCCTGCCTTGGCCTCCCAAAGTGCTGGAATTATAGGAGTAAGCCACTACACCCAGCCTGAGGCCTCTATTTTCTTTTCAGACAGTGCCAAAGGCTAAGAAGCTCAAACCTATGACCTCTGGTGTTACCAAACATACATCCAATCCCTCAGGTGCACGTCACTCATTTCAAGCCAGTGGCCTTAAAATCCCTCAAATGCTCTTCAGGGTGAGCACATTAATCCAAATGTATGTGTGTGTGTGTGTATGTATATATATACACACACACATATATATGTATGTGTGTGCACATATATATACACACACACATATATATGAATGAAATCTCAAAGTATCTACAGCATTCTCCAATGGACACATTCAAGATTTGCCCTTCAATGTATGGAAACTGGAGCTGATTTTAAAATTTCAGATGTGGTCTGATTTGTGTGGGTCAGAGTAATATTGTTAAGGTAAGGCTTGTCACCCATCTCAGCTTGAACCATATTCTTCTGCTACAGAGGTCCAAGCCTTCCTTAGGCTTTTGTAGCCATGTTAATCTGCACTGACTCTCCAGCCTCTACCTCTTCCTCATGGGTCCGGACGAAATAGCATTTTATCACACACTCAGAACAAGTGAGTTTTTTGGACCCAAGTACAGAAGTCATCCAACGTTTTAGCTCCCTCTTCTGCCTTCACATCACCTGTAGGTTTAATGAACATGTCTTATATCCATGTCCTCATTCACATTGGTAATAATTAAGTTGAAGAGGGCAGGTCTGAGGTTACAAATCTCTGTCTGTCTCCTTTCAGCCCTTTTAAATGGATCTGTGACAATCTTAAGAGTGCACTGAGAATGACAAACCTGCACAGGCGATGGCGCCTTGCCTTTGAAACCCACCTGCCTGCCTCCCCAGGGCAGACCTGCAGCCCCTGGTTCTCAGCTGTCCTCAGCATCCCTTGCTCCCCACCCCCCATTTTGTCTCCATGCTCCTTTTTTTTCATCCAGCTGGGCTTTTTTCCCTCCCTCTGACCAAGGCTGTGGCTTCTGATCTCTGCTTTACAACTCTTAAGCCACAGCCAGGAAAGGGGGTATCTCACCTCATTCTCTACTTCATTATGAGATTGGGGTCTGAGGTCCACCCTTGCAGCCCTCCATCCCAGGTTGACTGCAAGGGTCCATTAATTGGCAGTTTGAGTACCATGGCAGGTATGAGCCAGTGGGGCTGCACTGCCGTCCAAGCCCTGTTTCTCCTGCCTTTTTACAAAGAAATGTAGTGCCTTTCTCAAATACCTTGCCAAAATCCTGATATAGCATCTACAACACTTTCTCATTCATCACTGAAGTAACCGTCTTTTTCAAAGCTGCAATCATGTTTTTGGCAGCAACTATTATTAGTGAACCTCTGCCAGTTCCGCTGGGGCAGAGAATCCCTTTTTAACAGCTGAAAAATCATTTAATTAATTCTTTTCAGCACTCTGCTGGGAATGATGACAAGTTCACTGGCCTGTAATTCTAGGAACCTAGCTTTTTCTTTGCTTGAAAATCAGAACATTCGCCCACTTCCAAGCATCAGAATCCTCTCCTGCTTGCCACAGTTCCTGGTTGGCAGCAAGTCTGAGGCCAACCTGGATGCCCTGGTTCCCAGGGAAGTCATTTTCAAGGCAACAGCAACTTTGAGAACAACTAGGGACAATCTCATCATCTTCCCAACTATTTTAGGCTTTAAATCCTTCTGACATGGAGTTCTGGCTTTTTTATTAACAAAATGCCACAGGCACTTGTTTTTACATAAGCCTCATCCTCAAACCAACTTCCAGCCTCCTGATTTGCCTTTACAGTTCTGTACCTCTCTTCCACATTCATCTTGAATTAGGTAGGAGTCTGCCTCTCCTGTGCTGGTCCTTTCAGATTTGGCCCATCAGAGACAAAGAACCTCCTTTCTTTTTCATCAGGATTATATGTCACCTTACACATATTAGCAAGATTATACTGTGAGTTTATCATCCCTCTTGTGTCAGCTTTTGCAATGACTGGAATGTCCACCCATCTGAAACTCATGCTGAAACTCAATCCCCAATGTGGTACCACTGAGAGGCTGGGCCTTCAAGAGGTGATTTGGTCATGAAGGCTCTGCCCTCATGAATGGGCTAATCCATTCATGGATGACTGGATTAATAGGTAATCATGGGAATGGGACTAGTAGTTTTACAAAAGGAGGAAGAGAGACCTGCGCTAACACACTCAGCCCCCTTGCCTTGTGATGCTCTGGACCACCTTAGGACTGTGCAGAGGTCCCATCAGCAAGAAGGCCCTCACCAGATGCAGCCCCTTGACCTTGGACTTCTCAGCCTCCATAACTGTAGGAAAGAAATTCCTTTTATTTATAAATAGCTGTTTTAGGTATTCTATTAAAAGCAACAGTAAGCAAACTAAAACAGCTTTCCTCTTCAAAACTCTGTCCATTAATTCATCTCAGAACCCTTTGAAATCTCTCTTACAAAAAAATGTTCTAGTAAGAGCAGCACTTCAGATATATGTGATCAATGACATGTATTATGCACAGCCGTATACTTAATAATGATAACACCCACCCATCTGCTTTACACTCTGCCTCTGCAATGGATTCCCATCAGCACCCTGGACAGACGGGCATCATTATCCCCATTTTTGAAGAGTGTAGGCCTGTGGCTCAAGGCAAGCTATTGTGCAAGTGGCAAAACCAGGTTGAAAGCCCAGTTCTGGGGACTCCAGAACGCATGACGCCTCCTCTACCCTACACTGTCTGGTACTCTTTAAAATAATTTTCTTTTTGCAGTGTTGTATTATATGGCAAACAGAATTCTCCTATATTTTAAGAATAAAAAAATGCTCGGATTTAGAATCATGTGATTTATTTTTTCCATACTTACCTCTATCTTACACTATTTTCTACAGTGTGCATTGTTCGTATGATTTAAAAAATAGAACCATAATGATAAAAATAAATAGGAATATTCTGAGACCCAATTTTATCTATATAAAGGGACAGATAAAAACTCTTAACATTTAACAAAAGTTTAAATAATTACAAAAGGAAAGTTTTGCCAAATTGAGAAGCTTCGCAGGTGGAATTTTATTATAAAAATGGGAGAGAGATAGACTTGCTTATTTTTTAAAGAGGCATCTAGTTGGGTGCATTGGGTGGGTGTGTGGACAGGCCTGGCTAAACTTAGGTCTCCGTCTCATACCACACGGCCACAGGTCCAGGGAGCCTGGGCTGACAACTCTCTTGTGTGCATCCATTTTAAACAAACTCCCAAATAGATGGGACTTAGAGTTGACAGGCAGATATGTCCATGACAGGAGTCTAGTTCCTAAAGTGAACAGGAGGGATGTTCTGTTTACCACTCCTGTGCTATTCAACTCCTTCATGGCAGCAAGTATGACTAATATATGTGGGCACACAGTGGACCTGGGCCCATGTGCTTTTGTAAATTCATTACCTAATTAATTTGAACACGTGGGGAGTTTTTCTAAATATATTCTAACAACACCGGGCGCGGTGGCTCACGCCTGTTATCCCAGCACTTTGGGAGGCCGAGATGGGCGGATCTCGAGGTCAGGAGATCAAGACCATCCTGGCTATCACGGTGAAACCCTGTCTCTACTAAAAATACGAAAAATTAGCCGGGCGAGGTGTCGGGCGCCTGTAGTCCCAGCTACTCGGGAGGCTGAGCAGAAGAACGGCATGAACCCAGGAGGCAGAGCTTGCAGTGAGCCGAGATCGCGCCACTGCACTCCAGCCTGGGCAACAGAGCGAGACTCTGTCTCAAACAAACAAACAAACAAATATATATATTCTAACAACATACATTGATTATATGTGCATTGTATAAATCTCATATGTACAAACTGGAAACACGGTTTTAAAGGAACATGGAAAATTCTCAGGCATGCTAAGAGACCCGTCCAAAGTTAGTTAAAGGAGAGAATTAGGACTAAAACCTAAAACTACTCTAAAAAACTTAATCTAAATTGTTTTTAGACTAGTGAGTTAATTTAAGTAGCTTAGTTCTAGTCCAGGCAAGTCTCAGTTTGGGAATCAAGTGTTTATGGTATACACTACAAATAGGGACATTTGTCAATTGAACCATTACATAGATTCAGATGTATATTTCATATTTTAAAAAAGTTATATAGATCGATGATTTGGCAGCTGGCTGAAATAATTTTGTATTTGAAAATCTGTTGGGTGCATCTGTTAGCAGTTTTGAGTTTCTAATGCAGACTAACAATTTGGTGATAGCAAGCTGTCTTCTAATTAATGTTCCAGAAAACATTGTATTTCAAGATTTTTAGAAGGGGAGCCAAGTTTTTCTGGGATTTAGTTAAGTGAAGCATCATCATATTTTTTGCCTTTCATAAGTCTCTCACGTCTAGGATTAATAAGCAGTATGTCTTGAAAAGTGTTATCTGACTTTCTAAAAAAGACGAACTGGGGCTCATAAATAGATGGGTGACCTCCATTTACTCTTTCCCAGCTTAAAAGAGAAAGTCATTTAAAAGATGTAAAACTACCATCACGTTGTATTTATATCATTCCCTTTCTCAAAATTATGGGATTTCCCTTGTCCTTTGCCTTTCGCAAAGTTTGAATCAAAGACTTTGGAAACATTCATCCCCCCAAAGAGGTCCATTTAGTTTTCTTGGCTGCTTCCCCACCCCTCACAGCCATCTTTTGTAAAATCACATCCTCCACCGTCTTCAAAAGCCTTGAGACTAACCTTCCTGATGAAGCTTTTTAGCTGGATCCCTCTTAGCCACCAGACGGGGCCCAGGGAGTCACAGAGAGTATAACACACAACATGCGGTTTCCATGCCTTCCCACCTCCTTGATCACTGCACCCGAGCTTCTAACTGGAGGAGGGCAAGGTCTTTTCCTTAACTTCTCAAGTATCCAATACAATGCCTGGCCACTCAATTATTTGCTGGATTAACAAATAAATGGGCCAGGCGCGGTGGCTCAAGCCTGTAATCCCAGCACTTTGGGAGGCCGAGACGAGCGGATCACGAGGTCAGGAGATCGAGACCATCCTGGCTAATACGGTGAAACCCCGTCTCTACTAAAAAATACAAAAAAAACTAGCCAGGCGATGAGGCGGGCGCCTGTAGTCCCAGCTACTCGGGAGGCTGAGGCAGGAGAATGGCGTAAACCCGGGAGGCGGAGCTTGCAGTGAGCTGAGATCTGGCCACTGCACTCCAGCCTGGGCGGCAGAGCAAGACTCCGTCTCAAAAAAAAAAAAAAGAAAAAAAAAAACACAAATAAATGAACAAAGCCTACAGCCCAACTGATGACCAACATGGGCTCATTTTTTAGTTTCAACATTTCCTTTTCCTACATTATATCAAATAATAATGGAGAACATCTGAAATTCCACATGAATGCATTTTTAATTTGAAAATGAAAAAAGGGGTAGAAAAAGTCTCTTATAACCTGACACATTTTCTACTTTATCTTACCATTTTTAGTGTATAAACTGTCACGTCTGTGAGAGTACAAGCTTTATGAATGTAGAACTAATGCCATATCCAAACCTTATTGCTATAAAACTAGTGTAGTGTCATGCATAGGCACCCAAAAATTATTGAAGGAATGCCTAGAAGGCTGGGCAGGATGTTCTTTGCCTTCCTTTGGTGAGAAAGAAAGAAGAGCAGATAATTGAAGAGAATATATATATATGCAAAAGGCTATCCTTGGGTGAGAAAGAAGATGCAGATAGTTAAAGAGATTATGTGTATGTACAAAAGGCTATTACTAGAATTATCATCAGAACAAGCAGTGAAAAAGAGGAAATGAAGAGCGTGAAGTGGGCATTAACCTCGTGGGAAGAAAACACGGGAACTGAAGTTATCTTTTTACATGCTGATCTAGGCAGGTCCCCCACACAGGCCACCGTATGGCAGCACAGTGGCTTTAGGGAGGACCGGGTGAAGGAACAGCAGTAGGTCAGTGATCATTCGGTCTCTAGGAGAGTCAATGGACAGACGTTTACAGCTCTGAGTGCTAAACTGCTACTGTGTGAAGCCAAATATAGGCAGTTCAAAAAACGAATCATTTTTGCCAGTTTTGCTGATGTTAAAATTGTTGTCTAATACCATCCATGCCAGTACAGAAAGAGCATTAGGTGAATTTTACTTTTTTCTGTATGTTTTTGTCACTTGAGTAGAACTAGAATCTCTACGGAAATACTTTATTTTTTGAGACAGTCTCACTCTGTGGTCCAGGCTGGAGTGTAGTGGCACGATCTCAGGTCACTGCAACCTCCACCTCCCAGGTTCAAGCCATCCTCCTCTGCCTCAGTCTCTCAAGTAGATGGGATTACAAGCGTGCGCCACCATGCCTGGCTCATTTTTCCTGTTTTTAGTAGAGACAGGGTTTCACCATGTTGGCCAGGCTGGTCTCAAGCCCCTGGCCCCAAGTGATCCACCCTCCCTGGCCTTCCAAAGTGCTGGGATTATAGGCATAAGCCACTGTGCCTGGCCTCATCTACTGAAATACTTTTAAGTATATAGTGGGTACCCAAGACCTATTTGCTGAATGAATGAATGGTTTCTCACCAAGTCCTTAATATTTAGAATACTCTAGAACTATGTCAGGTTGCCACAGTGGAAATATTCTTGCATTCTGCTGCCAAAGATGTTCTGCCCTTTTACACGAATTATAAAAAGCAGAGTTTAGTGCTGACACACTGGCTATAATTCAAAACTGTGTGAGAGTGGTCTTGTCACAAGTAATACTATTGATCAAACATTTATAGAGCATATGTTAGAACTGTCTCCAGAACAAGGTCTCCCTTCATCTTCCCATTTTTGCAAGCCAGATATTAAGGCTGCCTTGAGTATGAGAAACTGATTCAGGGGTGACAACAGTCTAAGGCAATATGGCACAGCTAGGATCTGATCCCCAATTTTCCAATTCCAGCTTCCTTTGAAACCCAGCTGTGACATCTTTATAGAAGAATGCTACTTCCACTTCCTCATTTTTAACTGTTAAGTAACGATGCATTCAAAATTATACACTACCGCTTTGCTCCAAACTAGAGAAATCATGACTAAAATGCTTTTTCTTTTTTTTTTTTTCGAGACAGAGTTTTGCTCTTATTCCCCTGACTGGAGTACAGTGGAGCGATCTCGGCTCACTGCAACCTCTGCCTCCTGGGTTCAAGCAATTCTCCTGCCTCAGCCTCCCAAGTAGCTGGGATTACAGGCATGTGCCAAGAGGCCCAGCTAATTTTTGTATTTTTAGTAGAGACGGGGTTTCTCCATATTGGTCAGGCTGGTGATCCGCCCGCCTTGGCCTCCCAAAGTGTTGGGATTACAGGTGTGAGCCACCATGCCCGGCCTGAAATGCTATTATTGAGAAAGCAGACAGAGTACTGAGAATCCCACAGTCAGTTCATTACCTTACCTCCCTCCTCCTCGAGTGGCTCTTTCCCTCTAGAAGATTATAAAGGTAATACTGCCATCAACATTAAACGAACCCATAACCTGTGTCCCAGTCATTCTTCAAGCCCTCACTCTCAAGGCTTTACTTACTGTGTGTTCACACTCAATCCACACATCTACACCTTGGTCAGTCTTCACCCGCGTGGATCCTCACCTTCCCCTGAGGGTGCACTAGGAGTGGCTGAGCCAAGTCTTCTCTTTTGGCCCCACTTACTGCTACCTGCCCTTTGCTTAATCACACTCATTAGTATCCCCAGCTGAGTCTTGCTTCCAGCCCCACTGACCTCTGGTTTCTGCATTCTACAAAGGCATGCAATATCCTTAAACAAAAAAAAAAAAAAAAGAAAGAAAGACAAAATTTCCCACTCCAAACACAAACATACATAATTCTTCCAGCATTTTCCTTGCACCATCGAGTGGTTTTCCTTGTGAAGACAAGAGTACAATTACTAAGTGCTCCCTTATACTTAACGCAAATGTCTGTGCCTAAGTTTTACTGTATACAAATATTCAACCTAATTGAACACTTAAGATTACATGTGATGAATATTTTCAGCTTAGTACAATAAAGAGTGGTAATTACAAACAGGATTTCCTTGCGGAATATCGGGAATGTTCCGGACTTTCCCCAAAAGTAGTTTTTATAACCTGCTTGCTGCCAAGTGTTTTTGCTGTGAAAGGAACACCGTGGCAGCTGCACAGAAGGGTGCTGGTGACCACAAGCAGCCTGCTTAACAGAGCACAGATACCTGGACTTTGGAAATAAGTCAGAACACAGCCACATGCATTCCTCTTTCAGATTCTTGCAGAATCTTCAAGTCTAACATACAGAAGATGCTTTCCGTTTGTTCCTCAGATAGGAATATCAATACTATATATACACACACTATAAAGCTGATATAAAATGAAAAATGAAATATCCACCCAAATAATTGTGGTCTAGAGTTGTGTGAGACCTACTGTAGGAAAACAGGTTGCTTCCATACAGGGCTACTGGAGGTCAGCAGTGATCTTTTATTATTTTTAATTTTTTGAGACAGGGTCTTGCTCTGTGACCCAGGCTGGAGTGCAGTGGTGTGATCACAGCTCACTGCAACTTCAAACTCCTGGGCTCAAGTGATCCTCCCACGTCAGTCTCCCAAAGTGCTGGGATTACAGGCATAAGGCAAGGTGCCTGGCCACCTGTGATCTTTTAAGGAAAATTAAAGCTTGCAATGGTGTATGTCATTATTCAAAGTAAAATCTAAGCCCTTTTCCTTTAATAGCTACTGTTGAGTGTACATTTTCCCTATCACCCACTCATCTCTCCTGAATACTCTGTGGCATTTCCCTATAGGCCCAGATCCCTATGTCCTCGGGCAGCACAGTGATCCTCCTCCTTTCCTCCCTCAAGTCCAGATCAGCTTGTGGATTGGCAACAGCTGTGGACTGGCAGGCGTGCAGGGTCAGGGAGCGCACAGTGGCTCATAAGACAATCTTTAAAGAGATGACTAAGCCTAGAGCATACCTGGTCCTTCGAAACAAATACAATAATGACAGTCATGACTACTACATAGCAGGTGCTATGCTGGGAATTGACGTGAATTACTTTATGCAATCCCCAAACAGCCCTATGAGGGATGCACTGGTATTAGCATTCCTGTTTTACAACAGGGAGTTTAAGTTTAGACAATTTAAGTAAGTAACTCCCCTGAAGTCTCATGCTGTTGTGTGGCAGAAAGTGGATTTTAATCAGATCAACCTGCCTCTTTCTTATCTTTTTTCTTTTTTTTTTTTTTTGAGACGGAGTCTCACTCTGTCACCCAAGCTGGAGTGCAGTGGCGCAATCTCGGCTCACTGCAACCTCTGCCTCCGGGGTTCAAGTGATTCTCCTGCCTCAGTCTCCCATTTAGCTGGGACTACAAGCATGCACCACCATGCCCAGCTAATTTTTTTGTATTTTGAGTAGAGATGGGGTTTCACCATGTTGACCAGACTGGTCTTGAACTCCTGACCTTAGATTATCCGCCCACCTTGGCCTCCCAAAGTGCTGGGATTACAGGTGTGAGCCACCGCTCCTAGCCTGCCTCTTTCTTTTTTTATTTGAGAGAGTCTCACTCTGTTCAGCGTGGGTTGGTATGCAGTGGTACAATCTTGGCTCACCGCAACCTCCACTTCCTGGGTTCAAATGATTCTCATGTCTCAGCCTCCCAAGTAGCTGGGACCACAGGCGCATGCCACCACGCCTGGCTAATTTTTGTATTTTTAGTAGAGACAGGGTTTTACCATGTTGGCCAGGCTAGTCTTGAACTCCTGACCTCAAGTGATCCACCAACCTTGGCCTCCAAAAGTGCTGGGGTTACAGGCATGAGCCACCGTGCCCAGCCCATACTGCTTTTACATGAAAGAATCTTTGCACTTATTTCAATTAAAACAGACTTGCTACTGTTTTTATTCAACAAAAAATAAACTTTCTTAATCACACTGGAAAAACTCCAAAGTATTTTTAAATGAAAAGATAAGTAGTGTACATTCAGAAGGCCATTTGGTGTTGAAAGGAAAAAAAATGGTACTCAATGTTCTATTAGGTTGGTGCAAAAGTAATTGTGGTTTTTGTCATTACTTTTAAATGGCTAAAGCTGCGATTACCTTTGCACCAACTTAATATGTTTGCAACAAAAAAGTCAGGGCCATAGCCATATCCCTCATATTCCTAAAACATAAAAAAGATAAGTTGGTTCCTTGAAAATCAACCAGAAAAAAAAGTCAGGCTTCAGCATTCAAAGTGAATTTCTGGTTATGTCTACACATAAAAACTAACTTGGAAATTAGATAATTTGTCTACAATAAGCATTAAATTTCAGTTTTTGGCAATGTTGAGTAATAAGATATTCCACATAAGATAATTTTTCAGAACTTCAATTACAACTGCAATACAAATCTAACAGTCTGCAGTGGCAAATTTGGACATAGTAGGACACCAGGCCTTGGCCTGTCCTTGGTCTTTATTTGTTACATGTTTTTGGTCTTACTTCATAATGTAAAGCTGTTACTGCTTGCTGCTGTCAGCTCTGCACTAGATGCTGGTGTAGTCACTGGACTAGACGGTGGAGTTTCTTGCTCTACGGGACACACTGTCAGGCTCATCTCTGTGATTACTGTGAACGAGAAAATCAAATGGGCTGGGTGTAGTGGCTCAGCCTGTAATCCCACCACTTTGGGAGGCTGAGGTGGGAGGATCACTTGCGCCCAGGAAATCGAGACCAGCCTGGGCAACACGGTGAGACCTTGTCTCTATTAAAAATAATAAATATCGGCCGGGCACAGTGGCTCAAGCCTGTAATCCCAGCACTTTGGGAGGCCGAGACGGGCGGATCACGAGGTCAGGAGATCAAGACCACCCTGGCTAACACGGTGAAACCCCGTCTCTACTAAAAAAACTACAAAAAACTAGCCGGGCGAGGTGGCGGCACCTGTAGTCCCAGCTACCCGGGAGACTGAGGCAGGAGAATGGCGTGAACCCAGGAGGCGGAGCTTGCAGTGAGCTGAGATCCGGCCATAGCACTCCAGCCTGGGTGACAGAGCGAGACTCCGTCTCAAAAAAAAAAAAAAAAAAAAAATAATAATAATAATAAAAAATATCGGGAGGCTGAGGCAGGAGAATTGCTTGAACCCAGGAGGCGGAGGTTGTAGTGAGCTGAGATTGCACCACTGCACTCCAGCCTGGCAACAGAATGAGACTCTGTCTCAAAAATAATAATAATAATAAAAATAATAAATAATAAATAAATAGGTAGGGCACGGTGGCTCACGCTGTAATCACAGCACTTTAGGAAGCCGAGGCGGGTGGCTCACCTGAGGTCAGGAGTTCGAGACCAGCCTGGCCAATATAGCGAAACCCCATCTCTACTAAAAATACAAAAATTAGCTGGGCATGGTGGTGCATGCCTGTAATCCCAGCTATTCAGGAGGCTGACGCAGGAGAATCGCTTGAACCTGAAAGGTGGAGGTTGCAGTGAGCTGAGATCGTGCCACTGCACTCGAGCCTGGATGACAAAGTGAGACTCTGTCCCCCCAAAAAATAAATAAATAAAAAATAAATACAAATTTTAAAAAACGACTAAGACTCCTAAAACGGTGTGTGAGAGATAAAGCTGAGTTCATTCTCGAGTGCATACATTGCACTGGACTTCACACGTGGGCTTCGGAAGAAACCTGTCTGCAATCATGCTGACCAGGAGGAAGCCGGCCCGGCTGACCCTGTCCATTTATCTGCCTGTCAACACCTGGGAGCTCTTGCCCATTCTCACACACATCCCACTAACACCCAGAAGGTCTGACACACCCTAACCAGCCCTGGACCTGGTTGCTCACACACCTCCTCACCCCAGGCCATGATCGCCTGGCTTCCCCAAAAGGCCTGTCTCTTTTAATCCTCCATTTGCTCCTCCAAAACCGATCTTGTCACAACAACTTGGCTGTGTGGGAGTCTCTGGTACTCACTTTCTGGTTTTTACCAGCTGTATTTAGGAATAAAGGAAGGTCCTGGGCTAGTAACTTTAAATAAGTACCTGACTGTTTGAACGGTTTTGGAACTAAACCATCGGTTTGTTTTGTTCTCAAGTGCTCATCACAATGAACATTCTGATGGTCTCTTTGAAGGCTACGGTACTAGCAGAGTAGGCATCAGCCCTTCAAAATGCATAACTGATCACAGTGGATCACAACTCCCAAGCTGCTTCCTCACACAGAAGCACCACACTGAATTTAATGGTCCAATAAAGAGGTGTGTTAAGGGTATGAGGTTGGAGAGAATTCTAGTTTGCACACTGTACACGTGCAGCCTATGCCTTTAGTTTAAAAGCAAAATTAAAGTTTTACAGTGACCTGTTTATGTAGTTTGGACAAGGTCGATCAACTCCATGAGGGCAAGGCCACATCTCCCCTGTTCACTATTGTATCTACTGCTCCCCATGGCACCAGGGACCTACAGGCACTCAACAAATGTTTGTTGAAATAGATGTCTAACCCAAGGTTAAGAACCATTCTGGGGCATCAGCTACCTAGCAATCCTCCTCAAAGAAACCAGAAAGTTGCTACATCTGACTTCCACTTTAGAGTTGGTTGATACCCATGCCACACTTGTGTATATAGGGACACAACATGTCTGCCAAATTCTGACAACTCCTGTCTCCTTTCTAAACGGTTCAAATCTCATAGGTTGTTGTATGACTTGTGACTACTGTATTGTATTCATCTGATTTCACTAGTTAAGTGTGATGACCACACAATGTATTGTGCATGGAAGAGTAAGAGGCATGCTAGAGTGACAGGCATGCTAGAGTGAGACAACCTGGGACATTCAGTCATGCTAATTTTAAGTAATGTGATAAAGAATCTCTGCTTGACCAAAGTGAATTTTACCTACATATCTTGGGCCTAAAATAATAAAAATAATTTTGAGTAAATAATTCTGAGTAAAAGTTCAACGTGACAAAGGCACAGCAGTGACCCTGTTCTATTTCAGGTTATACCATCAGAGGCACAAATGCTAATGGGAGGAAGGGTTGCAGATTCCAAAGGCGCCACTACAAGATTGCTTAAAGATAAAACAATTTACCTTCATTGGAAGCAGAAAATGTGGGTTGGAGAATTACAAGATTTTTTCCATATAATTTTAAACTTTTCTCAGTAACCAGGCAAGATTCCCGAGCCAGAATCTTTAAGCCAAAAATGTCCCTGTACAGTACCTTCATGGAAGTCAAATTAACAGAAAGATAAAAAGCCAGGACAACCGGACTCAACACTGTTAGTTACTGTAAAAAAAAGTCTATACCCATGTAACAAACCTGAGCATGCACCCCATGAACCTAAAAGCTGAAATTTTTAATGGTAATAACAGACACTCAATAAATAGTTATTAAACAAACTACAGAGTATAAACACATTTTCCAAAATGCTTTGCTGTTTATATTCAGTGGGTTTGTTCTTTGAGACACTTTGCTCTGTAGATATAACTCTTACTGTAAGGGAATATATTCTAGTAAAATTCATTATACCTCAAATTTCATTTTATTTTTTTCTCACTGATTTCAATTATAAAAGTGGGATTTCCCCTATTGGAAAAACACAGTGGAAGAAGATGACTGTGCCAAAATATCTCTCTAATATTGAGATGGATGTAAAGTTTTATTATGTCATTTTATAGAAACAGGATCTCACTATGTCGCCCACGCTGCTCTCAAAACTCCTGGCCTCAACCTATCTTCTTACCTAGGCCTCCTAAAGGGCTGAGATTACAAATGTGAGACACTGTGCCTGGCCCCACTGAAATATTTCAGAATCTCACATTTTCTATTCCTACATTCCTTAAGGAGGACATGTAAGGTGAAGATAAATACCTTTTTATTTCCCTGTTAAATTATATGGAATATGAACACTCCAACCAGGCCATTTAATTTCAATTCAACAATATTCACTGAGAGCTAGACATGGTCAGGCATTTTGCTAAGCACTGGGGATATCAAGTTGCTACCAGTAATATCTAAAAATTAGTTCATGGATATACACAGCCAAACTGGCAACACTGGCTTCACAGGTTCCCAAATTGATAAAGGACTCTACAATAATCCGTGAATAAAAATTATCTAGCAAAGCAACAGCAAATACCTCTGACCATGACAATAGTTTCAAACATTAAGACAAAATTATTTACACATGTAGAATTCCTTCACTTGCTCTGCTGTCATTAATTTGCAAACTTTCTCTCCCGAACATTCTCCAATGAACGATTTATTATTACTACTATTACTTAATATAATTCTACTTAAGAACCTACATATAAAAGGGTTCTGCAAAAATGGTACCAAACATGTATCTTTAATTTTCTAGATTTTGCAATTTAGCTAATTCAAATTTACAGCTGTCACTGTTTATATTTCGAGTTTATATTGGAGAATTGTACTGAACTGCATTAGAATATTTCCAATGCCCCTTAACCAAAATGTTATCAAAAGATACTGAACAAAATTGGATCCTTTTGTCCTTGCTCATTCACTTTATTCCTTGTTTAAAAGATACTGAATGCAAATGCTTTCAACTGAAAAATTTTTAAAAGATATGGTTTTCTCATATATTTAAATTAGCTACTAAACCCCAAATGCCAGATTTTGAAAGCAATTTCCCAAATGTCACATGCAGCTGTCAAGTGTAGATTTAAAAATGAGCAAGATGACAAAGACAAAGCCTTGTAGGACACAGAGCACACAGGAACTCTAAGGAGCTTTGAACTTGGTCTAAAAGACACAATTATTTGGGGAGAAGTGGGCCTACATGGGGAAAGCTGGTCAAGGTACATATGAGTTTTAACATGAGTTTTAGTTATACTAAAAATCTCTCTAGAAATTCAATCCAGCTGAAATCTAAGCTATAATCACTAGGAAAACTAAAAATGTTCCAGACTAAAAGAACTTACTGGGTAGACATTGGCCATACAAATGAGTAGAATATTACATTCTTTTAGTTTGTCAAACTTAAATCGATGATCTTGAATACAAATAGATTCTGTGTTTTATAGTCAACCAACTGTCCCCTTTTTAAAAAATCTTTGAGAACATGGCAGAAGTGAAATCAGATGGAGAAGTTGGTTACATGTCAGCAAGCTGAAAGAACATAAAAATAGCTTTAAACATAATTTGGTTGATAAAATATTTTTCAACAAGGATTTCCATTCTTTAATTTGATATAACTCATTATAAAATCTGTGTATAGTCAATAGATAAATGCTGGATCCAGACCCACATAGGATTTTGTAGGTCCCTATACACGTTTCCAGGTTATTAAGAATTCATCTCATGGTGAAATCTACAGACTTCATTAGCAAGATGAAGTATTATTTTAGGCAAACAAAGTGAAATAACTCAAAATCTGAAAAGACAAATGGCAGAGCCTGGGATCTGAACACAGAGTCTGTGGTTATGAAGAGAAATTCATATCACAGATTGTGAAGAAAAAGGACACAAGCCCTCAATAAATTTCTATCATAGGGTCAGCTACAAACTGTCTTAATCCAAATCATGTAGAATGGATGCTAAGAACAAGGGAGTTGCCATCACACTCCTCAGTTAGAACCCACCTTTTGCCCAAATTAGCTGTATAACTTGGGCTAAACTGTTCGTTTCCTCACCTGTGAAGTGAAATAGGGCCTATTCTCATGTGGTTGTTATAAGGATAAATTAATTTATGTAAAGCATCCAGTGTAGCAAGTACTCAATGCGTAGAAATTATTACAATTACTATACAGTATCACTGACACCACCACATGATCAGTAACGCCTTCAAACCTTTTGTAGCCACACGCACAATACTGGGATGAGGAGAAAGAGAGCATGCCGCCACTTGTAGATATCTAGAAAAGTCCAGCGAGGCCCAGGGCACAGGTGAAATCCATACACATTCTAGGCCATCGAGCCATCAGTTCGTGTCCTGGCTCTGCTGTGATTTTAGGTTTCTAATTAGGGATGCAAGATAAAATACAGGATGCCCGGTTAAGATGAAATTTCAGACATATTTACATTTTTAAAATTATTCATTATTTATCTGAAATTCCAAAGTAACTGGGTGTCCTGTATTTCCATTTGTGAAACCTGGCAACCCAATCTCTAATGCCCCTTTTCTCCCGCTCATTCACTTATGAAGAACCCGAGGGAATCCTGTTTTATCTTCAACTCCCCGACACCGAGAATGTGATTTCTAGCAACAAAACAAACAGCACCATTCATTTGCAAAAGCTGTATTAAGTTTCCCCAAATTTCCAAGGAATTTTTGCCCTATCATGTCATTTGACGCTTACTGTAAATAGCTATCTTCAATCCTGCTTTATAGATGATGAAACCATGCAGAAAGGTGAGCTGTCATCATTTCAAAACTGTTGCTAACCTAAGTCCCCTACAATCATTTGCCACATTATCAGATTCCACATCTTCCCTCAACCATGAGGATTTTAAAAAGGTTTATTTTGTATTATGAAACAAAGCACGTTAAAGGTGCTTTGCAAATTCCCCCCTCTTCTCCCCAGTTTGACATACTGAGTTCTTACTCATGGGCTGGAAAGTCTTTCAACTGCCTTCTGGCTTTAATTTTCTTTGATCTATGACCCACAAAGTTGCTAAATCCCAAGGCCAATTCGTTCAAGAATCTCCGACAGAGTTTGTGCCTCCAGACTCAGCCTCACAGCCTGCTATTATTTGCCCTTCCTCTTGCAAGACAAATTCTACTATACTAAAAGAATGTGAAGGTTCCACGGAGCTTGGAGCCTCTCACTACAACCATGTTGCACATCACCTGCAGCACATGGTTGCATTCAGCATCACGCTCAAGGGTGTCCACGGCTGCACTCAGCATCACGTTCAAGGGTGTCCACGGCTGCACTCAGCATCACGCGCAAGGGTGTCCACAGCTGCATTCAGCATCACGCGCAAGGGTGTTCACGGCTGCACTCAGCATCACACTCAAGGGTGTCCATGGCTGCATTCAGCATCATGCGCAAGGGTATCCAGGGCTATGGGGAGCTGCTTCAGCTCATTTACCTCCAAGTCACCTCCCTCCCTAGCACAACTCACTTCTTCGACGGCAATCTTGGCTTCTCTCTGCACAAGGCACCCTCCTTTTCCTCCACAGAGACATGTCTCTACCTCTGCCTCTTTCAGCACAGTAAAAAGAGCACGTGAACTCTTAAGTAGTAACACCCTCAAATAATATCCCTACACAGATATGTTTACCCAGCCCTTGCTACTGGGTTATTTCTTGAATGGCTACTTTTTTTTCCCTCCTTACTTTTCTACATGTTTATGCACAACAATGCTATCTGGATTTTTTTCTTTCTTTTTTTGAAACAGAGTCTCACTTTGTCACCCACGCTGGAGTGCAGTGGTGCAACCTCAGCTCACTGCAACCTCCACCTCCCGGGTCCAAGTGATTCTTGTGCCTCAGCTTCCCAAGAAGCTGGGATCACAGGCATGTGCCACCATGGCCCGCTAATTTTTGTATTTTTAGTAGAGACAGGGTTTCGCTATGTTGGCCAGGTTGGTCCCAAACTCCTGGTCTCAGGTGATCTGCCCGCCTCAGCCTCCCAAAGTGCTGGGATTACAGGCGTGAGTCACAGCGCCTAGACAGAAAATTAGAACCATGTTTCTACCTGGTTTTGGACTAGTTATTTTGTTTATTTTTCTTAGAGATGGAGTCTTGCTCTGTCACTGGGCTGGAGTGCAGTGGGGCAATCATAGCTCACTGCAGCCTCAAACTCCTGAGCTCCAGAGATCCTCCCATCTCACCCAACTGAGTAGCTGGAACTACAGGTGTGCGCCACCGCGCCCAGCTAATTTTTATATATATTTTTTAAAAATGGGGTCTTGCTATGTTACCCATGTTGGTCTTGGATTCCTGGCTTCAAGCAATCCTCCTACCTCAGCCTCCCAAAATGCTGGAATAACATGCATGAGCTACTGCACCCAGCTGCTGTCTGGTTTTGAATAAATAATACAAGATGGCAAAGGCATGGCTTTCATCAGTTTTATCCCATATCCAGCCCATTAGCAATACATATATATTGTGAAATGTATGCTTTCCTGAAATTCAAGCACTGCTAAAAAGAAAGGGAGACTTTAAATCTAAAGCTGCCCTCCCCAATTCCATTTCCATATATCTTCTAGAATACTTAAATCTTAAGAATGAATATTAACAAGGGTCTGATACTTCTAAAGTCTGTAGTCTTAATTTTTCTCTAGAATCTAGATCATGAAAAAAATAATAGTTACCATGTATTAAAATGCTTACCATGTGCCAGTTCTATTCTAAGTATCATTACACTATTACGTGATGTTATAAACTTTCTGAAACAGATGTAAAACTGAGGCAAAGGGCAACTGAGTAACTTGCCTGATGCTGTAAGACCAGGTAGAGACAGAAGTTAGGTTCCAAACATATGCTCTTTACCCATGTAGCATCCGAATGCCCTAAATTAACATGCTGCAGCTAAAATTTTACATGTGGAACAGGTCTGGGCAGAAGGAAGGGGATGTTCGTATAAAATAACAAAGGTAAGGTAAAATCATACTTTCTCCCTCTGACCTTGCATATGATCCTTTCTGATCAAGGCTGGGGAGGTAAGAAAGGTTCTGGTGGTTAAGGAGATGATGTTCCAAATAGCAGAAAGGGGTATGCTGGGACCCAAAATAGAGGGTGAATTGAGACAATTTCTGGCTTTCTCAGCCTTTTTCCTGAGACCACTCCTGTTTCACAAGACTCCACTAGTTAAAGAGGTAAGAATGTATCCATAATCTGAACCAGGGCACCTGCTGCTGACAGACTCCTATTGCCTGCAAGAGAAACTGCAAGCTCTTAGCTGGGCAGTGAGGGCCCCTCACAACCAGAGGGGCCAAGCAGAGCCACTCCCTGCTCTGCATTCACTCCATACTCTTTCATGCCTTCAAGTAACCCCTGCAAATGCACTTCACTTCCAGCAAGCTGCAGGACACTGGTCAAGTGCCAATTTCACTAATCGCCTTCCCCACTCCACCCCTTTCCATGGTTCATGGATGCATTGCCACAGCACGCTGCTCACGTCTCTGCCACAGAGCCAATCACTGTCCAGTAATTACCTTCCTGACTGCACTGTGGATTCCTCAAGGGTAGAGACCTTCCTTCCTTTTAGTGTGTGCCTGGTGCTTATGTGTTTGCTGAATAAATGAATGAATGCATTCAATGTAGGCATGATACATTCATTCAAGTCTTAATCAGGTTAAAAGTTTAGAATTTTAAAATTATACAGAGTATTTTCCAAGCTTAGAGCTTCCATATACCCAGAAGAAATGCCAGTCATCCACAAGCATAAATTCAAGAAATAAATTTTTGCCCTCAAATACTTCTACTAATATGCAAAAAAATTACTGTATTATTTAAGCATTTTAAAGAAGGAAAATATTGAGTAAAAATATTCCAGCCAGGCATAGTGGCTCAAACCTGTAATCCCACCACTTTGGGAGGACGAAGCAGGTGGATCACTTGAGGTCAGGAGTTCGAGACCAGCATGGCCAACATGGTAAAACCCCGACTCTACCAAAAACACAAAAATTAGTCGGGCGTGGTGGTGCATGCCTGTAATCCTAGCTACTCGGGAGGCAGAGGCAGAAGAATCACTTGAAGCCGGGAGGTGGAGGTTGCAGTGATCCGAGATTGTGCCACTGCATTTCCTCCTGGGCGACAGAGAAAGACACCCTGTCTAAAACAACAACAACAACAAAAAACCCTTAATATTCCAAAAGTTACAAGAGTTTATCATAGTGGAAAAAGTTACTGAAAAGTGACCTAAATAGTATTCTATTTCCTGAGCCTCCATAAACAAATTATTTGCAAAATATATCTTAATATAATGTCACTCTGGTAACTAAAATAAGTTCAGAAACTGATGTTTTCTCTCCAATAGTCTTATTTATTAAACTTATAAAATACCTGGAAAGCAGTGAAAAGTATTCTTTTTTTGTGGGGGATGGAGTCTCAGTCTGTAGCCCAGGCTGGAGTACAGGGCACGATTTTGGTTTACTGCAACCGCTGCTTACCAGGTTTGAGCGATTCTCCTGCCTCAGCCTCCGGTGTAGCTGGGATTACAGGCGCGTGCCACCACACCCGGCTAATGTTTTGTATTTTTAGTAGAGACGGGGTTTCGCCGTGTTGCCCAAGCTGGTTTCAAACTCTCGAGCTCAGGCAATCCACCCACCTCGGCCTCCCAAAGTGTTGGGATTACAGGATGAGTCACCTGCCCGGTCGATTTTTTTTATCTTGTAAAAAAACCAACCTGTAACTTAGACTTATAAAATAGGTGGTGATGCCGTATATTCCAGGAGAAGTTCCCTCTCTCCTAGCCATTAGACCACCTGGATTATTGGACATAATTCAGCATTCTGGACTCACTACACGTAACACACCCTAATACAGCTGCAGGAAACATATAAAAAAGAGGCCTACTTTTGTCTTTGATAGCTGATTTATAGAAATTAAAATACAATCATGTTTAAGAAATAGCTGGTATCGTATCGCACTATGGAATGCTCTATTCCAGGCGGCTTCACCTTCGTGTGTGTGTGTTTTGGGGTGGGGGGGTGAGAGGGAGTATTCACACATGAAACTCATTTAAAAATCTGAGCACAGGCCAGGTGTGGTGGCTCACACCTGTAATCCCGGCACTTTGGGAGGCCGAGGCAGGTGGATCACCTAAGGTCAGGAGTTTGAGACCAGCCTGGCCAACATGGTACAACCCCATCTCTACTAAAAATACAAAAATTAGCCGGGCATGGTGGCACATGCCTGAATCCCAGCTACTCAGGAAGCTGAGACAGAATTATTTGAATCCAGGAGGCAGAGGTTGCAGTGAGCCAGGATTGTGCCGCTGCACTCCAGCTGGGCAACAGAGTAAGACTCCATCTTTAAAAAAATAAAAAAATATAAGCATGGAGTTTTGGGTATTATGGTAATAAGGCATATAATGTCAAGGAATATCATGGTCAACCTTATTATTAACACCCTTCGCCTAAGAAATATATGGCTCTTAAGTTAATCAGAAAGGTGGTGTAGTTCATGGCCTTCCATCTAGTCTAGGGAACCCCTACCATCCCTAAAGAAAGGCCAGATGTTTATGAGACATCATGTTTGGGTAATTCTTCTGCCAGTTCACTTACCTATAACAGATGATAGCAAGTTGGAACCAAAATGTCTCACTACAGTTGGTTTATCCCAGCTACACAGAGGCAGTGACTACGTAGATAGTTGCTTAGGGATACGGGTTTTAAAAGCATATAGTGAACATAAACATTTTAACTATTACCAGTCTCACCTTTCAAGACCAAATTTATACCTATAAAAATGTGTCTATATATTTCTGTGCCACATATTGGTTTCCCTCACTCTGAATTGGTATGTGGGTAATAAACTTTGATTACATAGAATTTGAAAGTTAAGCCGGGCGTGATGGCTCACGCCTGTAATCCTAGCACTTTGGGAGGCAGAGGTGGGTAAATTGTCTGAGCTCAGGAGTTCGAGACCAGCCTGGGCAACGTGGTGAAACCCCGTCTCTACTAAAAAAAATACAAAAAATTAGCCAGGCATAGTGGCACACGCTTGTAGTCCCAGGTACTCAGGAGGCTGAGGCACAATAATCGCTTGAACCTGGGAGGCGGAGGTTGCAGTGAGCTGAGAGAGCGCACTGCACTCCAACTTGGGTGACAGAGCAAGACTCTGTCTCCCCAGCACCCCCACCAAAAAAAAAAAAAAAAAAAGAAAGTTAATAAAGTTAATAGAGAGTCCAAATACAAATAATCAAATTACTGCTTTAAAATTTTTAATTGGGTCTGTTGAAGACAAATGCACAAATGCCTTATAAATGACATAACAGATTTCAAATGTGAAAAAATACTATAAAAATTGGAATGCTATAGAGAAATACTGAAAAAAAAATGTATTTTATAACTTTCACTGAAACTAGGACATTTAATCGCAAAAAAAAAGCATCAATATGAGTCACTAAAAACAGCAACTAAAAATGTGATTATGTACTCCATAGAAAAAATTCCAGATTAAAAAAAACAAAAAACAAAACTCATTGTACAAGAATGAGCACAGGAAGAGCTTTAAAGAAAAAAAAGCAGAGAAAATTTAAATTATCAAAGATTCTATACACAACTGTTTCTTGACATAGATGTTATTCATTAAGAGTTAGTGAAAACACAGAGGCCGGGCGCGGTGGCTCAAGCCTGTAATCCCAGCACTTTGGGAGGCCAAGACGGACGGATCACGAGGTCAGGAGATCGAGACCATCCTGGCTAACACGGTGAAACCCCATCTCTAAAAATACAAAAACTAGCCAGGCGAGGTGGCGGGCGCCTGTAGTCCCAGCTACTCGGGAGGCTGAGGCAGGAGAATGGCATAAACCCGGGAGGCGGAGCTTGCAGTGAGATCTGGCCACTGCACTCCAGTCCGGGCGGCAGAGCAAGACTCGGCCTCAAAAAAAAAAAAAAAAAGAAAACACAGAATAAACCTGTTTTGATCCTCAGAAAGCAGTCAACAGAGTGAAGTCTAAGAATTCAGCTACCATATCCCAGCATGAGTTACTTAGGAAAAAAAATGGGTATGTAATTATAGCAGATTAAGTATTTACTACACTCTATGTACTATTCTAAGTACTTTACCTATATAACTCAATGACTGCATACCACAATGCTATGAGGCAGGTACTAGTATCAAGCCCATTTTACAGATGTGGAAACAGGTGCAGAAAGGATAACTGTAAGATAATCTCATGACCAGTAAGTGGCAGAGTCATAATTCAAATCCAGGCACTCTCTCCAGGACCCACATTCCTAACCACTGCAATGTGCCCTCTGCACTGACGATTAGAGTGTTAGAGCTGAAGGGACCCATGAAAGCAACTACATTGTATTCTCCTTCTGTAAACCGAGGCGCAATTACAATGGTCTATGATTCCCCACTGCTTGCTCCATTCATGACATTCCTTTATCACCTTTTATAGCCATCTTCACAGTAACTTGGGTCACTGCACAAGGCTGACTGGAGATTTACACATTTGCTTTGACTATCTGGTAAGGACACTATTGCAGTTTTATAACAAACCAACATTTAGTTCAGTTCTCACTCTTATCAGAAACCTCCGTGGCGATAATCATATAAAACAATATTCTATGAATATTTTGTTGGTACACTCAGAGAATCAAACACTATGTAACGTGGACACTATAATAGTGTAAAGGTCTAAACAGTTTTAATAAGTAAAATCTCATTCTTAAATAGACGACAGTACTGAAAAGAATACCTTTGAAATGATTTTGGATTTGCAAATTAAATGTTAAGAATAGATGAAAAAGTCTCCAGCCCCACCTCAGATGCTGAATCTAATGAATGTTAAAGTTCTTTCAAACTCTGAAACTGAGAGTTTGAATGGTTATTTCTGTGAAATCATAGTTTCTGGCACTTTGGCTGATTCACCTAAGTATACTACGGGACAGTGTGCCAGGGCCCTACTCAACCTCATCAGAATACACTCCCATTATGGGAACAGACAATAACAGGGACTCTCAGAAGATGACAGGCAAGTGATTTTGTTAAGAGGTGAGGCGGGAGTGGGGTGGGAATTTGGTTAAGTCCCCAGAAAGATCAATGATGTTATTAGTTATAACATTCTAGGATAACTAGCTCATCCCTAGAAGCAAGCACTGCGTTTCCTTTTATAGGTGCACAGTGACCTCTACTGGTACAAGTATAGAATCTCAAAGTGCAATTTTCTCCATAAGTGATTTTCGGAGGCACAACTAAGAATATTTATTCTTTTAAAATGACACCAAAAAGAAAATACATAATTTTAAAAATACTATTTTTTGAAACCTTTTATAATTTTGAATTAATGAGATCTCCTCCGCTACCAGAATTAGACATTTCAATTAAAGTTGTCCATACACATAATATCACAGAATGAAAAGAACTAAACAGTACTTTAATTTAAAAATCCTGCTGCTAAGTGTCACGGTGTCAAAACTGCTATAAAATATAACTATTTTGGAATAACTCCAATTTACCCAAAAAGTGCCAAAGGTACCAATTATAGAAGAATTACAGAGTATATTTAAAATTTACAAAATGCTTTGAAACTTTCCATTGTTGAATGCTAAAGTGGCTCACTTTCTCATGGATATTTTGCTTCCTTGATTTTAAAACAGTTAAAACATTGGTTTTCTCTCTTAAATCCCAAAGGCTATCAGAAATTGACTGCAGGTAGGTTTTATAGAAACTTTCAATAGGCGAGTTCAACCTACACGTGAAACAATGCCAAGTGAGATGCTGATGTCAAAGACAGCCTCCATATGTGTCATTATTTGTCATGCACAACAAAATACTGTGCATGGGTTCAAAGGAAAATGAGTTTTTAAGAATCCAAAGCAATATTTTTAATTACTGCAAGCTGAAATTATTTCCTTCAAACTCTATTTCCGTAACTTTCCACTGCAGAAAATGAAGTAGAAAAGAATTTAAAATGATACTTTTCAGTGAGGAACACTCAAACCAAATTTCATTCCAATAGCGGGAGAATACAGCTTCCTTCATCTTGCCCATTTGTTTTTTCATTAACAAAGTATAATAAAAATAGTTGCGAACTAGTGAGCCAGACAGTTTTTGCCTACAATACATACAACAGAGTTCCTTTTCAAGAAATTATTCATTGTTTAGATAAGAGTAATGAATTAGGAAAAATGAAGACATTTTTATTTAACTTTGATAACCAGGATTTGCGTATCTGTATGGCACATTTCTCTTTCACTATTTCTATTTATTAATCAGTCCATATTTGCTGTACTACATGGGAGGCACTGCTGGGGACACCAGGGTGACATGGCATTGTCCTTGCTCCTGAGGAACCAGCACTTAGGGAAAATATGATTGCTATACAAGTAACTATAAGAACATATTTTATTTTATTATTTTATTTTGAGATGGAGTCTTGCTCTGGCACCCAGGCAGGAGTGCAGTGGCATGATCTCGGCTCACTGCAACCTCCGCCTCCCAGGTTCAAGCGATTCTCATACCTCAGCCTCCTGAGTAGCTGGGATTACTGGTGTGCGCCATCACGCCTGGCTAATTTTTGTATTTTTAGTAGAGACAGGGTTTCGCCACGTTGGCCAGGCTGCTCTCGAACTCCTGACCTCAGGTGATCTGCCCACCTTGGCCTCCCAACCCAAAGTGCTGGAATTACAGGCATAAGCCACTGTGCCTAGCCTATAAGGACATATTTTAAATAATTAACCTTTAATAGATAGTTTTTACTAAAAAATGATCTAAACTTTTCATACAACTCCCTACCACCTCCCCTACCCCTGCCCCACATAACAATATCTGTAACCACCTTGTGGGGCCCTGCTTCTGCAGACCTGTTAATGTCTTCTCTCTTTTCATATTCTGGGCATCAGATGGGGAAAATTATGCTTCTGGCTCAAGGAATATCCATATTAACCACTGTTAAAGCAATTACTGGGCCAGGCGCAGTGGCCTATACCTGTAACCTCAGCAGTTTGGGAGGCCAAGGTGGGAGGATCACTTGGGCCAGGAATTTGAGACCAGCCCGGGCAATACAGCAAGACCTCCCCTCTACAAATAATTTTTAAAATTAGCCGGGCATGGTGGTTCCTTTCTGTGGTCCCAGCTACTCGGGAGGCTGAGGCAAGAGAATTGCTCGAGCTCAGGCAGTCAAAGCTGCAGTGAGCTGAGATCATGCCACTGCACTCCAGACCCTGCCTCAAAACCACCCCCATCACCGAAAAAAAACAACTCACTATTGCCACCACACAACTCCTACTCAAATAATCCTATCAGTAAAATATGCCCTAGGATCATATAGTGAATAGACACACACTAACAGCTTTCAGTAGTGAAAGGTGAAGAGAAAGAGTGAAGCCCCATGGTGAATCCATCAGGGCCTGGCCTCTGTTTTGTACTCTCTATTCCCAGCCTACAGGTAATGCTTTACTCACATAAGGATGACACGGGACACAACAAAAGCAATTTTCTGAAAGTTAACTCTAATTCCCTGAAAACACTCATGGGTTTTTAAATTATTAACATTAAATCACAGCCGGGCATGCTGGCTCACACCTGTAATCCCAGCACTTTGGGAGGCCGAGGTGAGTGGATCACTTGAGGTCAGGAGTTCGAGACCAGCCTGGCCAACATGGCGAAACCCCCTCTCTACTAAAAATATAAAATTAGCCAGGTGTAGTGGTGGGCACCTGTGATCCCAGCTACCTGGGAAGCTGAGGCAGGAGAATCGCTTGAACCCAGGAGGCAGAGGTTGCAGTAAGCTGAGATTACGCCACTGCAATCCAGCCTGGGTGACAAGAATGAAACTTTTATCTCAAAACAAAACATTACATCAAGAAATTCCATGTAACTACTGAATCCCTGAGTGCTCTAAAATAACATGTCTAAGAAAAGAAAAACATCCTACCAAACTCTGTCAAGACTGGGTAGGATAGGGAGGAGAACAGGAAACAGCTGAAATCCTCCTCAGTAGAGGACTGGAGCACCATGGGAAACTGCAGATACTGGGCACAACAGAAAAACAGGAAACGTGTTCCTCAGGAGAAAACTGGTTAACTAAATTATGGTTAAGCACATGGCAGAATATTATGCAGGCGTTACAAATGATGTGCGGCTTATATGCTCGGGAAGCATCTAGAAGAACACATGAGGAACTAACAGTGGTTGCCTCTGCAGAAGAAGAATTAGGCTGGCTGGCTAATTATGAATTTTTTACTTCATCTCCTTTGTTACCAGTTGAATGAGTTATGATAAACATGTATTATTTTTAAAACAAAACATACGAAATAAACACCATTTTGAATGACAAGAAGAAAAAGGAAAAATGACTGTGCTGTGGATGGTAGAAAGAAAACAGGTATTATGAGATCAGCGTGAGAGATGTTCATGACAAAAAAATAGGACAGAGTACCGAACTTTAAAAAATGTTGGTCAGATGAAGCAATCTGATAAACTCACTTGTCAAAACAAACTAATATTAATTTGAAAAAATAAAAAATCACTGAATTAAGTGACAACATTCCTGAAAGGAAATAAACCTTTACGTGAAAGTCACTCAGTGTGAGAATGTTAAAATGTTTATATTTTCTATTTCCACAGTTATCCTCACATATTTTCTTGTCTGCTTTAATCAAAGTATCACCCCAAATGTTAACCACTCCAAGAATCAGCAGTGAACAAAACTACACTGTCCTTCACCCGTGGAAGCTTTTGTTGTACAAATTTCAAAAGCCTTGTCAAAGGCAGAAACTAGTTAGCACAAAGAATTGATGTCACAGGATAAACAATTTGTACAAATCCTCAAGATACTCGAATGACAAGTTCTGTGCTTAGGACAACATTCTCCATGAGGACAAAGAAGGCAGTAAAAAAGTTTCAAGAACCACCACAATTCAAACATGTAACACTGCCTTTTAAATGCTGATCAAATGTTAAGGCTCCAAAATGCTATAATTAAGAGATTCATTTTTTCCTTTATTTTTTGAAAGCATTGTTCAAAAAACAAGAAAAGCAACTATGTTATCCAATATGAAATTCCACAATATGAATTTTCAGCTTAGCAACTAGTCTAGGTAATGATTAACTGGAATAAGGCAATGACAGGAAGAAAACCCAAACCAGGAGGAGCTGTCCCTACAAACTACAGAATGCTCACCTGCCTGAGAGGGACAAAGGAGGGAGAGTCTGGGACCGAAGAGCAAGAATTCCATGTGGACTTGGAGTTCCTGATCATTCAGCAGTCATTCATTTCAGTTAAGGGTAGACTTTGCTCTCGTGAAAATGTGCGTGTGATAGAAAGTATATGAGGAACCTCAAGAAAGAGAGAAGGATAACTTTTTAAAAATTCCCTGGAAGATATTGGGGTAGGCTAATTTCAAAATCAATAAAAACAAGCAGAAAAGAAAGCCGGGACAATGAAAACTCCACTTATTTTACAGTATCATCTAAGACTGGCAACATACTTTACAGATTACATTCCCAGTGTGTGTGTGTGTGTGTGTGTGTGCGCGCGCGTGCGCACACGCATTCATACATGTATGCAATTATGCATTTAAAGACTCAATTTTATCAGCAATGAGAACAATTTCACAATTCTGCTGGTTTTGTGGCTGTAACCTTTACTGAGTCAACTCTCTTGTCCATTTTCAAAGACTTATCATCTTGGGAAACTAAAATAGTAATATTCCTAATCTTCTGGCAAAGCTAACCATCAAATGATCAGTAAAGAATTTGCCCCTCATGAGTATATAACAAAGTCAAATTCCTGCACTAGTTAAATTATCTGGCAATGGCAAAATTCTGTTGGGGATTGCAAAATGAGAGGAATGTTAATAACATTCCAAGTAAGTCCTTTAAAATTAAAGCTACAAGGAACTTTAAATTAACAATTAAGAGTATGCTCCAAGGGAGATGCATCTAGTACCACATAACTAATAAAATTAGTTGACAGTCCTGAAGGTATTGAGCGTTTATCCTTTAAAGGTGTTGAAATGTTTTATATTCAGCTAAAAGATTTCATGCTACTATGACCAAATTTAATGGAGACATCTTCATTTCTGAGTTTTATAGCAGAGTCTCCAGATGCTCTATTTAAAAGCACAATGCAATCTAACAGCAGATTTGAAAATCAAATGATTTTCAGAAAACTGGTAACCAGAAAAACTGAAAACTGATTTTTGCTATAGCTAATGAATTTTTAAATCTTTTCACTTGGTAGTAAAGCTGTGTCAGGAACATTTTGTCTTTTGGCAGGTAGTAGGAATTTCAAAATCCCACTTTCTCCTTGGAAACGTATTGATTAGGCCTTTTTTCTTTTCTTTTTTTTTTTTAGAGGGAGTTTCGTCCTTGTTGCCCAGGCTGGAGTGCAATGGCGTGATCTTGGATCACTGCAACCTCGTCTCCTGGTTCAAGTGAGTCTCCTGCCTCAGCTGGGATTACAGGCATGCACCACCACGCTTGGCAAATTTTGTATTTTTAGTAGAGATGGGGTTTCTCCATGTTGGTCAGGCTGGTCTCGAACTCCCGACCTCAGGTGATCCACCTGCCTCGGCCTCCCAAAGTGCTGGGATTATAGGCATGAGCCACCACACCCGGCCTGTTTAAGTCTTATGGCTGAGGCTGTACCTAACACCCACCTTGATGGGATCCAGTTAGTCACTTGTTTCTCATTTAAATAAACAACTAAGTTGCACACTACAAAGCTACACAGTCTACATCAAGCTAACTACACTATATATAGTTTGATGTATAATCAATGTACTTTATGATGCTACAAAATGCTTTCTCTTTTGAGAAAGGCTTACATTTTTAAAGCCAGTGGAAAACAATCCAAATTAAAAATCAACACAACAGATACATAGAAAAAAAAGAAGAGCTGGGAACAAATCTGCCTTATTAAAATGCTTTTCTTAGAAAGATGATAACCTGCACATTTGCATCTAATCCACCGGATGCAAAGAGCATTACTGCTACTTCTGTCTTCTTGAACAAATACAGGCCTTGGGCTTTACAGACTAATTCAAATGTGTATAAATCAATTGCTTCCTTCCTGCTGTTGCTCTTTTCAGATAGCAGACAAGAGGCTCTAGTTTAAGGATGGCAGTCAGGATGGACACATTAGAAAGAAACATTTTAGTTTCAATGTTACCATAAAACCAGAACAAAAAGCGGCATGCTATATTATATATTACAGTTTAGGTTCCATTTCTAACTCCACCTAAAATGAATATGAACAAACTCATTTTTAAGTGTTTGTCAAATAAAATAATAGTCTAAATTTATTCACATATGTACCAACCAAAGGCCAATAAAGTTAAAAGGAAGCCAAGTGTAATAAAAAGGCAGCTATAAGGTCTCCTGTTTCAATTTTTACCCAGTAAGAAATGATACTTAATAATCCATCTTCCCCCCCACCCCCCCGCACTGCCATCCCTTCACACATCTAAAACAGGCTAACTTCACCTACTCTAACTTCTGAGATTGTTTTGGAGTTCCTGTTTTAATTTTTTGTTTTTAAGACTGGATGGTTAAGTTACTAGAATTTTTAGATACAGGTTCAATGGTCATTATAATATACTCTAAGGAGGGCTCTAATTATTATAGGGGATTTCAATTTTGCAGTTCAACAGGCAGAGCAGAAATCATTCAATTCTAGAAATTGGTATCATTAGCATTCTTATAGAAGAAAAATGGAATGAGATTTGACAGATTAAACACATACACTACAGGCTGGGCTGCTATGTGAATAGTATTCAACCCTTCAAAGGGGGAACCGTTTTACAAGGTAACAAGAATTGCTTGCACTGTAAGAAATAGTGCAAAACTAACCCCCAAACACCAGCAGATTATTTAATGTTCTTTTGGCTTCCACCTAGTAAGATACCATAAATAATATGGTCTACTGGGAAATGTCCCATGTAGAAATAACCTAATATATATGAAATGAGAAGGTTCCTTGCTAGAGTAACTATAGAAAACTGGAATTCTTTCATCAGTGGGTCTCAAAATGTAGTATGCATATAAATTAACTGGATTGCTGGGTAAAGATGCAGGTTTCCTCCACCTACTCCCAAAGCTTTTAGCTCTATTAGGTCTTGGGAGGGGCTCAGCCTGAATTTTAAACAAATCCTTTAGGTATTCTAATAGTTATCCATGGTCCACACATTGAGAAACACTGATCTTAAAGGTGTAAGACATCCTTTATAGCTGGCCTCTTCTGTAGGGTGATTCCACAGGGGCGGTGTGCTCTGTCCAAAGTGTGAATTACCTGCCATTTCATCATTAACCTATAATGAAAATTTGACAAGGAAAGCTCTTGGTTTACAAAAGTCACTTATTAAAGTGAGAATTTGTGTTTTTTAAAAAAGAGATTATCCCCCAAATCACAAACTCACTGAATAACAGCTGATTGTCTAGAATCTATTATTATAGCTAGACAATCTATTGTAATATTAGGGTCTATGGGGACAATGAAGAGAGAAACGGGGGAAAACAGTGGGGGAAAAAAGGCAAAAGGCAATAATCTACTTATAATTTTGCCTAGACCCAGCCTTATGTGTCATATAAAAGTGTACACTAGGCCAGGTGCAGAGGCTGACACCTGTAATCCCAGCACTTTGGGAGGCCGAGGTGGGCAGATCACTCGAGGTCAGGAGTTTGAGACCAGCCTGGCCAACATGGAGAAACCCCATCTCTACTAAAACTGCAAAAAATTGGTGGAGTGTGGTGGCAGGCGCCTGTAGTCCCAGCTACTCGGGAGTCTGAGGCAGAATCGCTTGACCCTGGGAGGCCGAGGTTGCAGTGAGCTGGGATTGCGCCACAGAACTGTGCCTCAAAAAAAAAAAAAAAAAAAAACAGTGTATACCCCACACAAGGGCACTCTGGAGCAAACTCATTAATTAGTCTGTCCAACCCCATTTTCACACCATACACAAAACTACCAAATTAATCTCTCCTTAAACACCAATTTTTTTCAGTTAGAGAACCTATACTAAGTCCCCTGACTCCTCCTCTGGAGTCTATGTGAACCATGAACTACTCCGCTTCTGATGATGAAGATTCTGTATAACGCCATCTCACTTAACCAATCCAACCATAAGTCTGTCACCTTCTCCTAAAGTGGACTTCCCAGCTCCAGTCAGATGGAACTCACATTTCATTAACTTTCGAGGGGTTGACTCTTAGGCTTTACACCTTTGCTCTAGTTGGTCTCATAACTGATCAGTATCCCTAAATGCAAATACCTTTCACCCTTTCTCAGCCTTTAAGATAGTCCTTCGAGGCCTACCCCAAATCCCACTCCCACCATAAATCTAGTCACCACTACATTTTCTCTTCATATGGAGCATTTCGCACCTTCACCAAGTACTGAAGCACTTGGCTATATTCAACCTTGGGTTTTTTACACCATTCTTTAGTATCTTCCCCATCGCCCACCACCTTTCCAAGTTCCTTGAAGGCGGTAACACTTACAGAATTTCCTGGTATCTCCATCCCCACCCAATCTCTCACTCAAACAAAATGCTAGCATATAAAACTGGCTTGATAAATAGCTATCACAATTTATGCATTTAATTATCATCAAATTGCATCCCAATGAATACCTGTAAATTGATTTATTAAACAAATATCTGAGCAACCATCATACATCAAGAGCCATTCGGAGGCACTGGGGCTATCCTTAGTGCATTCTTTGTCCTCAACTATCTTATGTAAGCCCTTAAAACAAAAACTCTTTTTTCTGCTACTAGTATCACACGAAGATCTACAATAGCTCTTCATTACAGATTCTGAGCGTTAACCAGAGCATTTTCTACTCTGTAAGTTACTGGCACCACTATGACAGCTGAGAAGAGAAGCTAAAACATCAGTTTCCCCCAGACCAACAACGCTGAGTCTTCTATTTTATCACATTAACAACATGAGATTAATTTAAGGTATGGAATTTACTTCCTGTGGGTGCCCTATTCAGTACCTAGTAGATACATATATTAGATGTCAGCTGTAATAATTTTCATTTTAAAAGCCACAAACTAAAGATACATATAAACTGCCATCATTAAAGATTTCTATCACTATGACTACCTTTTTCTGAAATAATAAAAAGGGCAGGACCATACACATAGAAAAAAGGCTTCTGAAGGATTAAGAGCTCTGGTGAGACTTAGTATTTATTACTTTAAAAAATCATGGTAAAATGTATACAACATAAAATTTGCCATTTTAATGGCTTATATATTAAGAAAAATATTTAAATAGTACTGTACTACTAAAACATGGGATTCTTTATTGGAAAAAACTTGCTATGAATTTGGAAACTAGTGTTAGTAAATATCTTTTTTACATTCTACTGCTGAAAAAGTAATTAAAATATGCCATTAGTGGTTAAATCATTTGTATTTCAGGCAGTAAAATAAAATACAATACTAAATATTATACTTCCTAGTTTTTCTTTTTTCTTTTTTTTTTTGAGACGGAGTCTTACTCTTCATTCCCAGGCTGGAGTGAAATGGCGCGATCTCCGGTCACCACAACCTCCACCTCCTGGGTTCAAGCAATTCTTCTCCCTCACACTCCCAAGTAGCTGGGATTATAAGGCGCCCGCCACCACACCCAGCTAATTTTTGTATTTTTAGTAGAGATGGGGTTTCATCATGTTGGTCAGGCTGGTCTCAAACTCCTGACGTTAGGTGATCCACCTGCCTCGGCCTCCCATAGTGCTGGGATCCCAAAGTGCGGGGCTGGGTGAGCCACCCCGCCCAGCCTATACTTCCTAGTTTTTCTGCATTATTTTCTTAAAATTCACAAATGATTCCTAATAACAGTAGCCAAAAATCTTTATAAAGACAGCTTATTGAGAAAGCCTGGCCAACATGGTTAAAGCCTGTCTCTACTAAAAATGCAAAAATTAGCTGGGTATGGTGGCGCATGCCTATAGTCCCAGCTACTTGGGAGGCTGAGGCGGGAAGATCATTTGAACCTGGGAGGCAGAGGTTGCAGTGAGCTGAGATCGTGCCACCACACTCCAGCCTGGTGACAGAGCGAGACTCCATCTCAAAAAAAAAAAAAAAAAGCTTATTATGTAATAGGTACCTGCTAAGTACTTTACATGCATTACTCCTTTTTTTCTTAGTGAGGGATCAATTCACATATGATAAATTTCACCTTTTTCAAGTGTACAACTCAGTAGTTCTAAGTATATTGACAAAGATGTGTAACCACCACCAATTTCAGAACATCTTCATCATGCTGAAAGGAAACTGTAACCATCGGCAGTCACTGTCCATTCTTTCCCACCCCCTTACCCCTAAGCCGCTGGTAACCACTTATCTATTTTCTGTCTCTACTGATTTGGCTTCTCTGGACATTTCATATAAATAAATCATAATATGTGATCTTTTGTGTCTGGCTTTTGTGTGTGTGTGTGTGTGTGTGTGATGGAGTTTTGCTCTTGTCACCCAGGCTGCAGTGCAATAGCATGATCTCGGCTCACTGTGACCTCTGCCTCCTGGGTTCAAGCAATTCTCCTGTTTCAGCCTCCTGAGTAGCCGGGATTACAGGTGCACACCACCACGCCCAGCTAATTTTTTTGTAGTTTTAGTAGAGACGGGGTTTCACCACGTTGGTCAGGCTGGTCACCAACTCCTCACCTCAGGTGATTCACCCACTTTGGCCTCCCAAATTGCTAGGATTATAGGCATGAGCCACCGCATCCGGCCTGTGTCTGGCTTCTTTTACTTAGCAAAGTATCGTCAAGATTCAACCATGCCATGGCATGTGTTAGTACCACGCATTACTCTTTAGGTCTTCAAAACAAACACTTAAGCTCAATACAATAATTGGCCCATTTTACATTAACAAAAAAAACTGAGACAATGAGACATGAAGTCACTTGCCCTCCTTAAGTCTCTCTGAATTCAAATTTGTTCATTGCATTTCTATAGAGATGTGCAAATTGTAAACATTTAATTATATACAAACTTATATGGAATACAGTATATATTAAAAAAGAACACTGCTACCTAGGCTCATGACTATAAGTCACAATCTCTTTTAAATTTTTTATTTCCTAAAAAATACAGTAAGTGATCTCTATGGTGTTTTCAAACTCCAAGATATTGTTAAAACATTAAAGGTTTATTCACTTTCTCTTCAACTCTGATCTGGTGCCCAATCTTTCAGAATAAAAGACTAATTACTAACCATCATTGATATCGTGATATATTGTTGAGAATACGGCTTTATACAGTATACAGTGAACTGAACAGGTCAACATGGCAATAACGTAGTTCACAGTATGAAAATGAACTATTTACTTATATTGTCTGTAAATAATATGTTTATATTGCAACAAATCAGAAAGTAGCAAACATCATTTTTAGGGCTGCAGAATTTTTTTAAAAGTCTCTCTGGAAAGATCCTGACAGCTACACGAGGACACTTCCAGGAAGAATTATGGATGAGTTCTAGATGAACTGATCCAGAATGTTATATATAACTGAACACTTCAAACTCAGTGTAAAATCTGCCCAGCAGCAGTTAGTAGATAATCTTTCTGGTCTTCTGGCAATCTTAAGGATGGACTGACTGACTTAAAATCATCTGTCAGCATGTGTATGTGTCTGTCATAGGTAATAACATAGATGTAAATGGCAGCTGGTATATGAAGCACCCTAACTGAATACTATCTGGAAAAAACAAGCTGAGTTGCTCAGAAAAGGCAAATACAATACATAAAAGACTGAAGAAGAAGGGATTAAAGCAGTCTATATATTTATTGTAAAGCAGAATACATATTTATCGCAACATTATGTTACGTTATCTTTAATGAGAAATAGCATTTTAAAGATGTGGCTTAAAAGAGTCTGAAAACTTCACTGAATTATATTTGAAAAAAAACACCCCAAGACATTTTAATAAGTCTTAAAACACAAATTAAAATACCAATGTAGAGTTTATATTTATAAAAATAAGATTCAGCATTGCCAAGCATGGTAACTCCTTAATGGAAACTAACCAGAAGTGAGAATTAAAAAAATATTTTTTTAATATAGTTCGGGACAGAGAATTCTGAATCATATAATTTTAATTAAGGTAAACAGCCTATGTTATCAGCAATTGCTCTTCTAGAGTAACACTATAAAATAGGACTTCCTGGAAATGTTCTGTATTTGTGCTGCTCAATTTGGTAGCCACTAGCTAATGTGACTGTTGAACATTGAAGGTGACTGGTGTGACTGAGGAACTGAATTTTTAATTTTTTATAAATTTAAATAGCACTATGTGACTGAAGGCTACCATATCTGACAGTACAAGACTTGAATAACACGTGACATCATGCTGTAAAAGGACCCTACCATTACTGTTCTGGAAACTTTCAAAAGTTAAAGAGGAGACTAGGGTTACTTATGTTGGGTGGGCAGGGAGGGGACAACAGGAGAAAAGAAATGTCCAAAGAAACCTAAATTTGACCTCCACGATTTTAGCAATGCTTCCTTTAAATCCATGGACTAGGGCTACGAATATTTAAAAAAAAAAAAAAAAAGGAAGGAAGAGAGAAAGGGAAGCAGAAATCACAAAGACAGAAGGAAAGATTCCCTAAGTAATTGCCACTAAGTATTAGTAGCAGTCAACATTATGCAGTCTGTTTTATGTATTGTACTAAGCACTGCACATGTATTTTCATTTGACCCTCAAAATGAGCCGTCTAGGTACTTTTTATTTCCATTTTTATAGATGAGGTTATTGAGACTTAGGAAGTTAATTTGCTGAAACAAAAATGCATCTTCTAACGAAAATCTAGCAACTAGTGTCCTTTCTCTATGTTCTAGCTGTATCTTACAAACCCGTCTCTTACATCAATTCATACATTACATTGAAATAGTTTACTGGCTGTCTCTCACCTTTTAAAAGGTAAACTCCTTAAAGGCAGGGACTGTGCTCTGTCAATACCATAATATCTTTCTCAGTTACCTACTGTCACCAACTTTTATCAATCAAGGCATCTGAAATATATTCTTCAATAAGTATTTGCTGAATTGAGTATGAATTTGTTTCTACATTCCAATGATAAACATGTGGTAACATACTCTCTTTCTCTCTCACCCCTCAGGCGTCTACATTTGAATTTTGAAACGAGTTTAAAGTCTGTTTAAACTATTTTGTAAACTATTCCAAATAATCTAGAAACTTGGAACTCTCATAATCTGATAAAAACATTTAACTGGGCCGGGCGCAGTGGCTCAAGCCTGTAATCCCAGCACTTTGGGAGGCCGAGAAGGGCGGATCACAAGGTCAGGAGATCGAGACCATCCTGGCTAACACGGTGAAACCCCATCTCTACTAAAAAAAACACAAAAAACTAGCCGGGCGAGGTGGCGGGCGTCTGTAGTCCCAGCTACTCGGGAGGCTGAGGCAGGAGAATGGTGTAAACCTGGGAGGCGGAGCTTGCAGTGAGCTGAGATCCGGCCAATGCACTCCAGCCTGGGCAACAGAGCGAGACTCCGTCTCAAAAACAAAACAAAACAAAACAAAAACATTTAACTGTAAGCTATTTTTTTCAGGCCCATTTAAAATATCACATTTCCCATATTTTTAGAAATATTTTAATAGAAACTTTAATACTGTGACTGAAACATGTACTACACAAAAGCTGTGCCATATAATAACATTCACCTCTGTATGCTGATGTGTAAGAACGGAAGACATACCTCTTAAGGTGCTTGAGCTGAACACAGTGCTTACATTAACTTTTAAATAATAAAGTTTTGATGGTTTCCAATCTTTTCATCTTATTTACCAATGACACTTTTTAAAGACCTTTCACATTTTACTAAATTCTATTCTCTCCTAATGGGCACATTGCCAGTATCTACTAAGGTAGAATGAGGCCTAGGACAAACTTAGGGAAGCCTGTCAAAAAATCAGAAAGAACCAAAGAAGTCTAAGAAGGTATTCCCTCAGTCCTAATCCACAGACTTCCACCTCAACATTTCATGAAATTCAACCTATAGGTAAAACAAAAATATTCATATGAGACATGCTCTCAAGGCTCTAATATTATCAGAGATGGTATCAAATAAAACTCTTAAATACACCATGGAGCAGCTCTAGTTAAAAAATGATCTCGCCTTCAGAAACAACTGTACATATGTCTTCTGCTAACTGTTGTCTAGGAGGAAAAAAAAACATTATTCAGTTTAACTATTTTTAAATTTGTTTTACTTTTCCTGTCACTAAGCTTATTTACAAAATTCTTTTAATCTGTAGTAACATCAAAACATAAGACTTCAAATATATGAAAACCCATGTTTGTTGGGGAAACGATAAATGAACTACAACTAAATTTTATCACACCTATCAATCACTTGAGGATCTTTTAAAAATGCAGACCCTGATTCGGTGACTGGGATGAAGCCTGCATCACAAGCTTCCAAAAGTGATGCTTGTTGTTGGTGCAAGGCTTTGTGTAACAAATAACTAATTTTTCCAGATATCAGTGGTCTGACTCTTCTAGGTTTTGTTTTGAAGCCAGGGTCTTGGCTGGGTGCAGTGGCTCACGCCTGTAATCCCCACACTTCGGGAGGTCAAGGCAGGTGGATTACCTGAGGTCAGGAATTCAAGACCAGCCTGGCCAACATGGTGAAACCCCGTGGTGGCAGGTGCCTGTGGTCCCAGCTACTTGGTACTGAGGCAGAGACTGCAGTGAGGTGAGATCGTGCCACTGCACTCCAGCTTGGGCAACAGAGCGAGACTGTCTCAAAAAAAAAAAAAAAAAAAAAAAAAAAAGGGTCTCATTTTCTCCCCCAGGCTGCAGTGCAGCAGCATGAACACAGCTCACTGAAGCCTTGACCTTCTGGGCTCAAGTGATGTGCTTACCTCAGCCTCCCAAGTAGCTGGAATGACAGGCGCACACCACCATACCTGGCTAATATTTTTAGGTTTTTTGTAGCGATGGAGTCTTACTTTGTTGCTCAGGCTAGTCTCGATCTCCTGGGTTCAAGCAATCCTCCTACCTCAGCCTACCAAAGTGCTGGAATTGTACCATGCCAAGTCTCTTCTTGTTTTTTAAATGTTCATTTATGCTTTCAACAAATTTTTACTAAATGTGTACTATGAGTCAGACATTATAAGCATGAATAAGATCTCTGTCCTCAAAGAGTTCATTTGTTTAAAATAGAAAAAGTAAACAGGTCAACTAAGTAGGAGTCTACATGGTGGAGATGGGGACAGCATTTCAGGGAGAAGAAACAGTCAAGCAGTAAAAGCACTCTGGAGGAACTTCTAAGAGTATCAGATTGCTGAAACACATGGTATTTACAGCAGAGACCAGAGAAGAAACTGGAAAAGTAAACAGGTTATGATGAGTCCAGCAAGTCAGAATAAGCAGTTTATTTGGTAGGTTATCACAGAAATGAAGAACTTTTGGTAGGTATGTGTGTTCAGATGTGTATTACAACATTAATGATTGTATAAAGTAACAGCAGCTATCATTATGTATACCCACAACTGTTCCAAGTGCTTTACATGTACTCAGTCGCTTAACCCTACATCAACCTTATAAAATTGGTACTAACATGTTCATTACCACTGAGAATTTTGAAGCACCCAAAACAAAAATGATTCGCCCTCAATTCAAACTCCGGTAATGTAGCTCCAGATGCTCTCTTTTTACCTAGGAAAATTCTGGAAAAAAATACTCTGGTAAGCACTGCAGAAGATGTGTTTGTCAGTATTGAGCCTGGAAGATAGTTTTGAAGCCACTGGAACCATCAATGAAGGACTGAATCAAGGCCAGTGCAGTGGCTCACGCCTGTAATCCAACACTTTGGGAGCCCGAGGTGGGCGGATCATGAGGTCAGGAGTTCGAGACCAGGCTGGCCAACATGGTGAAACCCCATTTCTACTAAAAATACAAAAATTAGCCGGGCGTGGTGGCAGGCTCCTGTAATCTCAGCTACTTGGGAGGCTGAGGCAGGAGAATCGTTTGAAACTGGGAAGGTGAAGGTTGCAGTGAGCCAAGATCGTGCCACTGCACTCTAGCCTGGGCAACAAGAGTGAAATTCCGTCTCAAAAAAAAAGGACTGAATCAAGGCCATGGAAATGCAAATTTCAGTTATATTTAGTAAGTAAAAATCCTAACCACTCTGTTACTAAGGGATGTTATGAGAGCAAAAGAGAATAGTTTCCTAGTCTCTAACTTGGGAGATGGAAAGAATGGGAATGTCAACCACAGGGAAGAGAGAAAACATTTTTGGTGGGAATTTGGAAGAGAAAATATAGAGATTAAGCTTGAGATGCTTATAGGGTATCTAGGTAGAAAGTCAGGCAGACCTGGGTATCAAAGGTGTACTCACTGGTATGTTGGTCCTAAGTGAGCTCATGTGGGCAAGAACATGTGTGAATAGATGGAACCACATGGGAAGTTGTAGAATTCAGAGAAGAAACACTGATGATGGGCACAGGAGAGTGGTTTGTAAAGTCAAGGGAGTAGTTTCAAGAAAGTAGTCACTAACATTAAATGTTGTGGTGCTATCAAGTAAGACAAGCAATGAAAATGGCTGCTAAATTTGGTCAACAGATCACTGGTGACTTTGGAAAGAAATTTCAATGGATTGGTGGGGTCAAAACCCAACGACAGTGCACTAAGGAATAAAAGATGAAGAAATTGAAATAAATGAAAACACTCTTCCCAAAGATCATTCTACAAAAGAATAAACAGACCAGTAACTAGAAAAGAGACAGGTTTTATTCTTTTTTATAAGTGAGAGATTTGAGCACATTAATAGGAACACTTGGTGTCAGTGAAGAGGGAGAGGTTAAAAAAAAAATACAGGAAGGCTGGGTGCAGTGGCTCATGCCTATAATCCCAGCACTTTGGAAGGCTGAGGCAGGCGGATTACCTGAGGTCAGGAGTTCAAGATCAGCCTGACCAACATGGAGAAACCCTGTCTCTCCCAAAAATACAAAATTAGCCAGGCGTGGTGGTGCATGCCTGTAATCCCAGCTACTTGGGAGGCTGAGGCAGGAGAATCACTTGAACCCGCGAGGCAGAGGCTGCGGTGAGCTGAGATAGCACCATTGCACTCCAGCCTGGGCAACAAGAGTGAAACTCCATCTCAAAAAATAAAAAATAAAAAATAAAACACCGGAAAGAGAAGATATTTGATGAAGCAGTGTTCTGAGTGAACTAGGATAATGAAAAAGTTGCTTAGAACCTACAGCATGATATGTCTAAAACTAGAGCAAGGTTTCCCAGCCTGGGCACTCCAGACATGTGGAGACAGTTCTTTGTTATGGGGTGGTGCTGCCCTATGCGCTATAGAATATTTAGCAGCACCCTAATCTAATATTCACTGGATGCCAGCAGCACCCCACACCAAGCTGTGATAACCAAAAGTGTCTCCAAAAACTGCTAACTGCCCCCCGGCTGGAGAAAAAGCAAAATCAACTCTAACTGAGAACCACTGGTCTTGAGGCAGAGACCAGATTATTTAAATGAGCTGAGAGGTTACTAAAACAAAGTACTATAGTCCCATCTACTAGTTACATAAGGAAAAGAGGCAAGTTTCTCTGCTGGGAGGGAAGTAAGGTGGTAAAGGTGGCATGTGTTGTGGTGAGTAGAAAAGTTTTGGAATAACTTGGTGAAATTCACCTATGGGAAGGCAAAACTGGGTATCAGAAATACTTTTACTCCTCCTAGACTTAAAAGGCAAGTGTATGTCTCGTCCCTTTATGGGCTCTCCAGAAAACAGTACACAAAAGGAACTTGAGGCATGAAGAAGGAACTGAAGGACCTTATCAAAATATTATTTCCAACAACTTAAGAAATAGGGTCATCCTGAAAAGTGTTCTGACCCTTAGAGGACCCACCTTTTTGTTTGCCCAAACAAGAGTTTTAAGGTTAGAAATTGAATGTATCTTTTTTTAACCAGAGTAACTATTTTATCATAATTTTGTAAAGTCTTCAATAGGATGGCTTCTATATTTTATTTATCCCAAACCCTATCCATTACAATCAACACTTTGATTTTTAAGACACAAAAATAATTCAGCTATGATTGTACCACTGCACTCCAGACTGGGTGATAGCAGAATCATTAAAAACAACAACAACAAACCAAAAACCTCCCAAGATACAAAACTATAAAACCGTGCCCTAGAAAGTTCTCTTTTTCCTACAATCACAAAGTGACTGAAGCACCTTTATGTGCAGCTCACAGAACTGAATTTGCACTTAGCAATATTTTCCTTAAGAGAGCTAATGCATCTCAACATGAGTATCACTCTAAAATATGCTGAAACAACAATCTCAGATATGACAGATTCTCACCTGTGATAAACCTCAAAATCTGCACATTTTCAAAAATATAACATTTTCTATTAGAAGCCAACTCTGGTCATAATCAGTTTCACTATGGCTAAATAAAACCCCTGGAGGCTCTACAACCATTTGAAGTTAACTTGAGTATGAAACGAGAAGTGCTTTGGATACATGACCAATTATCTTCCAAAGAGAGAAAATTCAAGCTGAATTCTCTTTCAGATCTGCTACATGTACTAATGAAAGGACAAAAAAAAAAAAAGATTCCATATTCCAAAGACCAATGTGGGTGACATCATTCAAATGTATCTCTAACTGCAACCTGACCTGCACACTTGATGCCTCATTTGATGGTCTAAGGGAGCATTTAGAAAAATCCCATGAGATTTACCCAAAATCTGACTACAAAAATAATATGCAGGCCTATATCCAAGTAGGCAAACACATTTACTGAAGGCAATCATGTTCACACAGCAATCATGGTCATCTCTACAGCTGTTATGTCTCTATTCTCCCAAAGGAAATAAAAATGATTTGGAAACATGCCAAAGAGCAGTCTAGACACAAATAATTCAATTACAGTTAGCAAATCTAAGGCTTTCAATACCCAGCTCACATCTTAAGCTACAGACAGAAAAACAACTCTGTATCTATTGTTACAAGTTATTAAGTCAAATTACTTCAGAGCCAACATTAAGCAAATCAGATTTTATTACACTAGACACGTCAATTAATTAAAAATACTAGATTTGAACTCACTGACTGGGTCAAGTTCCAAAGTGAAAATATTTATGAGACTGTTTTTATGTTTTATTTCATTGTTTTGAGACAGAGTCTCGCTCTGTCACCCAGGTTGGAGCCCAGTGGTGCCATCACAGCTCACTGCAGCCTTGAACTCCTGTGCTCAAGCAATCCACCCACCTCAGCCTCCCAAACAGCTGGTACTATAGGTGCACACTACCACTCCTGGCTAATTTTAAAGTTGCTTTTAGTAGACAGGGTCTCACTATATTGCCTAACCTGGTCTTGAACTCCTGGCCTCAAATGATCTGCCTGCCTTGGCCTCTCAAAAGTGTTAGGATTACAGGCGTGAGCCGCAGTGTCCAGGCTGTCTTTACATTTCTTAACAATATGGATCTAATCTTTTAAAAAGTCAGAAAGGCCATATGTAATGATTTCCATGTTCACAGGATATTTTAGTCTAATACATTTGGAACACATTAGATATTCATCTCTGGGCCCATTATTTCATAAACACGAAAACTTGATTTCAAAAAAAGTCTGGATATATTAAGGTGGTAAACAACGCTTGTGCTTTTCTAAAACAATCTTTGTACTGGGTTCTCACTAGTTTTGTTTTCTTTTGAAAATAACACAAATATATGACTCCTTTTCTGACTTCTTTTCAATTCTGTTCCCTTATAAAATTTCTTCTTTCAAAGCAGTTCAATAAAAATAAATTGCCCCTTTAACATTTTTTTAAAAATAAAGTTTTAACATCTGAAAAAAATTAGCTGGGTTTAAAGGCCATGTATTAGTATGTTTTTAACAATGATTTAAAACAATTTTGACAAGGTCAAACCTAAAACAATTGGCAAAAGTTGCAGTTATTCCATTAACATCTCCATTAAGGATTCCTTTCCCTATAGAGGTAAAAAGGCTAAAAGATCATTAGGGCATTATGACATCTATAAAATTTAGAGCTAATAAATGTTTTCTATATTCCTCCCCAAAATACTAACTCAGGAACATAAACATGTGAATGATTAAATTGTGCAAGATATGATTTTTGCATCTCAAGGCAAGTGAAGACAAAGAATGGTATTGGTATGGTGTTAATCAAGGGGCAGTAACATGTAACAATTCACAAATCATCCTAAGTACTAAATTGTACAGTATAAACTAAAAGGACACTGCAAACTAAATTAACGACTGTTAATAAAGGCATACAATTTGATGTGGTACATTGCTCCATGATCAGCGATGAAGAATAGGTTTCAGATCTAATGCTAAAACTGTGACTTACAGTGGCTGCCTGGAGAAATGTGAAAAATATTGGCTAAGCAGTAGAGTTCTGGGATAGATTAATGGTATATGCCACAGCCGTGAGATAGAGCATATCTGTCTCTTGGGAGAGGGAGAGAAATGTTGGTGCACCTTTTACGTTTTTTTTTCCAAGGATCTAGACAAAAACTAGAGTGTGGTAGCACAAGAAGGTAAGTTCCAATACTGATGGACATTACAATGTTAACTTTCCCCAGGCTCAGGGTTTTTTCTGTTGTTCAAGTTGTGGGAAAGGAAGTATGTGAGTCCGTCCTCTGGGGCTTGAAAGCCTCTTAATTACAGATGAAAACTAAGAGCAGAAGGATTTGGGAAAGCCAGAAGCAAAGGTGTTAGGGTCTCAATAGTCCTGTTACAGAGGTAAATTACAGATTGTACTGTCTTTTGAAAGCAGAAGGGTAGACCAATCATTAGGGCGGCATGAAGGCACTGAGAGTGCTATGCATTCTCATTTACTCAGTAAGTTGTAATATTAAAGAGGGCCCAAGGGTGTGCATCAGGCTGTACGGGCAGGAGTATCCTAGAGGTTTTTCTTTCCTGGGCTTAATTCCCCAACCAGATAAATACTTGATTTTTAAGATTTTGGTTTTTAAAAGAATCACCCCAAGAAATCTTCTGTTTAACATGCCCTATGTGTACTCTTAATATACAACTAGCAGAACGTTATTTTTATTCCCATGAATCAATCCTGAACATGCGCACTGACTCATTGAAAAAAAGTACTTCACTTTGCATTCATCGGCATGATACAAAGGAGTTGAGAATAGTGGTTAACAAACCATCATATCCAATAGTAAGTCCATAAAACAGCTTTCTTTAAAAAGTCACAAAAAAGCGCAATAGAAGAAAGGTTTCTCCTTGCTTGAAACATTGACTCAAAAAGGTCGAAGGCCAATAGCAGACACACGCCTGTCCACTGCTTTTTCATTCTCAGCCATGGGTACGTCTGCTCTCTCTCAGAAGCCTTGTACAGTCTCAATTAACTTTTGGCAGCTGATCCAAACAAAGCAGATAAAGCAAATCCACAAAATGAACCACAGTACCCAAGCAACTAAGAGCACTGGGTACTAATTTGAAAGAGCACTGTTAGGCTATAATAAATCAGAGTACGAATCAATGACTCAAAAATGACTGAAGGCTAGTATATTTTTTAGCCAGCTCTCAGTAGCATTACTGCTTTGAAAATTACAGGTGGTTCTCTTGCTTACTCTCCTCTACACTGAGTATACATTTAGTACTAATCTCTGGTTACTGGAGAATTTACAGATATCATTGTTCTATATTTTACTTATTGAGACAGGGTGTCCCTCTGTTGCCTAGGCTCGAGTGCACAAACATGGCTCACTGCAGCCTCACCTCCTGCGCTCAAGTGATCCTCCCACCTCAGCCTCCCGAGTAGTTGAGATTACAGGTGCACATCACGACTGGCTAATTTTTGTATTTTTTGTAGAGACAGGGTTTCATCACGTTGCCTAGGCTGGTCTCAAACTCGTAAGCTCAAGTGATCTACCCACTTCAGCCTCCCAAAGTCCTGGGATTACAGGCGTGAGCCACCACCCCACCCAGATGTCATTATACTAATGAAGACTGAGTTGTTCCTGATGAGAAAACGTTATCAGGCTTCAGCGATCTAGTTCTTGCTTTCCCTGTAAGTGGACTGAAGTGAAAATGGTTTGATAGTCTTTTGACCCGGAAAATGCCACAAAACCATCCAAATCAAGAGGTTCAAGTTGTTATGTTCACTCAAGAACACTCATGAAAATGCCCCGGTCATTAAAGGCAGGCATATGCAAAAAGATCACCAAGTTATCTGAAAGATGTCACTTTACAGAAACAATGTGTACCATTTTGACATTACAGGGTGGAGTTGGTAGGCGTGCCCAGGCCAAACAGTGGGCTAGACACAGGGTTGGTGGCCCCCCCAAAAATGTTAATTCTTCCTGCACATGTTTAAATACACAGGGAATAATGCTGAACTCAAGGGTTTAGATGTAAATACTCCAGTCACTGAGCACACCCAGGTGAATGAAACACCCAAGATGTGCCAGCCACTGTCCTTTCAGAGCGCATGGTCAGATTAATTTGTATGTAAGCCCCCTCGGCTACATGGAGATGATCCTCACGGGAAAGAAATTATTCCTAAACCACAATTGTTCCGTGGCTACACAGAAAAAAAAGACATCCCAGAAGAAACTGACGAAACAAAACTTACGACATGGGCATACATTCAGAATAAAATGTATGCATATATAAGTAAAAAAAAAAACCAAAATGCTGAGAATTTGGTAAACAGATGTGAGACTTACGTAGAGAATGATACTGGTTTTTAAGTTGTCTAATTCCTGAGAGAATACTCAAGGCACCGTAATACAAAACAGATCAAAAGAAAATCTACAAGGCTTACTTGAAGGTTAAGGATAAGGTATAGAATGTGCATATGCACGCATGCATATATGTGTATGTGTCTACAGACACATGTATTAGAATATTAGAAACTAATTTGAAATGTTAAGCTAAAAATGTAAATAGCCAAGGGAGAAACAAAAGTAAAGTCAGATTACTCGTTGAGCAATTAAAAGTCCTTATCATGAAAAATTAACCTGGCTCAGGCCAGGCGTGGTGGTTCACACCTGTAATCCCAGCACTTTGGGACACCGAGGTAGGCAGATCGCTTGAGGTCCGGAGTTCGAGACCAGCCTGGCCAACATGCTGAAACTCCGTCTCTACTAAAAATACAAAAATTAGCTGGGCGTGGTGGTGCATGCTTGTAATCCCAGCTACTCAAGAGGCTGAGGCATGAGAATCTCTTGAACCTGGGAGGCGGAGGTTGCAGTGAGCCAAAATCATGCCACTGCACTCCAGCCTAGGCGACAGTGTGAGACTCCATCTCAAAAACAAAAAAACAAAAAACCCTGCTCACCCATTCCCAGCTGGAATAGATGCTCTTGTTCAGTGTGCCTAGGTAGGTATTTTACAAACAACTAGACAAAAGACAGTGTTCCACAATTACTTTCTTTTTCCACCAGGTCACCAGCCACTTGAAGCTACAAAAAAGGAATGAAGAGCAATTGTAACTGCTTAGAATAAAGGGAAAAGTGGCAAAATATTCCTCTGGAAAAGCAAAAACAAAAATACCCACAAAATACCTGAAAGGACTTAATGACTAACCACAAAGTGTTAGCCTCATTCAATTATATGAATGTAGATATCATGACTGTGCAAGATATGGCAATACTATTCCTACACATCCTCTTAAAATCACTTCCATCTGATGCTTGGTGGCTTAGAAAAATACTAAGGTCATACTCTTGTTTACAGTCATTGGATAACTAGAATACTAACACAGCTAAAGAGGTTGGTTGGGACAAAAAAACCTAGTGTCTTTATTTCCATAACTTGTAATGAACCCTCCCCCACATCAGAATTTCTCCTTCATCCATTAACACACACACCCTTACTATTAAGTGAAATATGAGGGCAACAATATTATCCCCGAAAAAGTCCACCTGTTATGTTTTTAAGCTCTGATAAGAAATTAAATGACTGCTTTACATTTGAAAGTACAGATAAGTATCATCGTTGGGGCTCCGTGGTTCCCACTGGGGCCAAGATCCCTACTGTTTTCCTAAATCGTCTATTACGAATGACTCGATTCCGGTATTAGAATATACATATCTAGAATCCCTACATTTCTTAACTGCACAGATTTTGCTATCAGTGCTAGTTAAATAAGTTCATTTCTCTCCCCAAATAGATACCTCTTTGAAGGTCTCAAATTTTGACAGACTTTGGGATAAAATGGCTCTCAACATGCTTTGCAAATTCTCTGTATTATATGGAGAAGTATAACAACCTTTAAAAACTGTCTAAATATGGTGTTTCATACAATGGACTGAGTCAGACACAATTTAAGGAAATGGTTAATTTATTTCAGTGATAATTTTTTTATCATGAATATTTTCATGGGAAAAAGATATCTAACTCTTTTTTCCATTTCAAAAGAATCGGCCTCTTTCAAGTCCCATGGAAAAAATTTACTCTTAAAACTTTCCAGGCCGGGCGCAGTGGCTCAAGCCTATAATCCCAGCACTTTGGGAGGCTGAGATGGGTGGATCACGAGGTCAGGAGATCGAGACCATCCTGGCTAACACGGTGAAACCCCGTCTCTACTAAAAAATACAAAAAAAAAACTAGCCGGGCGAGGTGGCAGGCGCCTGTAGTCCCAGCTACTCGGGAGGCTGAGGCAGAAGAATGGCGTAAACCAGGGAGGCGGAGCTTGCAGTGAGCTGAGATTCGGCCACTACACTCCAGCCTGGGCGACACAGCCAGACTCCGTCTCAAAAAAAAAAAAAAAAAACTTTCCTACTTAATTAAGAAAATCAACTACACTGTCTTTAACCAGTAAATTATTACTATCTTGACATATTTAGACAATTAACAAAAGGAAGGAAACTTTCTAATCATTTTGCCTGAAATTACATCACAGTCATCTCTCCGTGATAGACCCACCACCTGGGATGACAGGAAGCAGGTCAATAGCCTAGTGAATTAGACAGCTGTGTTGAAAGGTTGGTACTAAGGACCAGAAACACAAATAGAGCTCAAAAAGTTGAGGCTTTGGAGATAGAACTATACAACTCCATTTTTCCCCAAACTTTGGGTTGTATACTCAAATTTGCATACCTAATTCCTTAACTGGCTGCAATTAATCTACAACACTTAGATGTCCCAGTCTCCAATAGCCATTACTGACAATTAAAGCAACAGTGAATACCTACATAGTACCATGTGCCAAGCAGTGTTTTAATTGCTTTGGTGCTCTTCAAAAACAAAACAAAACAAAAACCAGAATTCTCCATTCAGATTTCTATATAAGTTATAGGGGGCCGGATGCGGTGGCTCACACCTATAATCCCAGCACTTTGGGGGGCTGAGGTGGGCGGATCACAAGGTCAGGAGTTTGAGACCAGCCTGGCCATATGGTGAAACTTCGTCTCTACTAAAAATACAAAAATTAGCAGGGCATGGTGGCGCGTGCCTGTAGTCCCAGCTACTTGGGAGGCTAAGGCAGAAGAATTACTTGAATCCAGGAGGCGGAGGCTGCAGTGAACCAAGATCGTGCCACTGCACTCCAGCCTGGGTGACGGAGCGAGACCATCTCAAAAAAAAAAACCAAAAAACAAAAAACACCTTATAGCGGTCCTTGTTAAAAGGCACCTACTAAGTAAGGACCTATATACTTACATAAGTTGGATTTCAGTCAGACCCAAAGCTGTTTTTCACTTAAATAAATTTTGCTAGCTAAACTGAGAAAATATAAAAAAGTATTAACCTTCTAATAATATACAAAATATTGAACAAATGGTTAATTTATTTGATAAATAAAACAACCATTTCTAATATGACACTGAAATGGCAAAATGATAGCCACATCACACTAGGGAGAAAATTTTAATAAGCAGACAAAACAAAATGCTAACATCGTCCATTCTTTCAAAGCACTGACATACAGAAGTGAAAAGATACAACTTACTGCACATTTTCAGGGTAGCTATGTTTACTGAAGTCTAAAAACTCCACCTTTAAAAGTATTATTTCTTGATGGAAGAAAAACCCACAGTAACTAGTTTTTTTTATGTAATACTAATATTATTGGGTTTTCTTTGCAAATTCCTTTAGTTCAAGTATTACTAAAGAAACAAAGACGTATGGACATTACAAATTCAGCTAAAAAATTAGGTAGTGCTGACTATTCTGTTTAATGGTAATATATGTATTAGGTATTTAAATTTCATTATAAACACAAAATAATTTTAAAATGGAATTTCTAGAAAGATGCATTTTGTCACTCTACAGTGTGCCTGCCTCTTCCACTGTGTTGTGTGTTTAAGATTTTTGTCAATTTACCCAATTTTGTCATAGGCTGTTATCAACTGAACTGTGTCCTCTCACCCCCAAAATATGTTAAAATCTTAACTACCATGTCTGAAAATGTAACCTTATTTGGAAATAAGGTCATGGTAGATGTAATTAAGATGAGACCACACTGGAATACGGTAGGCTCCTAAACGAATATAACTGATGTCCTCATAAGCAAAGGAAAACTCGAACACAGACATGCAGAGGTAAGATGAAGCAAAAACATACGAGGAAAGGCAGCTGCCGGGTGATGGAGGCAGATACTGGAGTAATGCATCCACAAGCCAAGAACACCAAGGATTGCTGAGAAATGCCACAAGTTTGGAAGAAGTAAGGAAGGATTCTCCTCTAGAGCCTTCAGAGAGCATGACCCTGACGACACCTTGATTTTGGACTTCTGGCCTCTGGAACTGTGAGAGAATAAATGTTGTGTTAAGTTACCCAGTTTTTTCTATGTTGTTGGAGAAGGCCCAGGAAACTAATTACACACACCATCTATTAAAATCTACCATTCTAAAAAAGCATCTTTTATGGTAAAGCACTGAAGTCAGCAAAACCTGGGTTCAAATACCTATGCAAATCAAAAGCTGTGTAACCAACCACAGGCATCTTTTGAATTCACCTCTTTACTTGTAAAGAAAAGATAACAAAGCCTACCAAATAGAGTATTTCTGCAATATATTTTGTAGAATGCTTGCCACACTTCAAGTCTCTCCACTCTCAAAACCCTCTCTCCTTGTAGGGAGAGTGCATTAAACCTATGGTTATAGACTATTTCGCTAGCAAAAATGTATGAAAACAGAGGGCTGTAATTAAAATATTCAATAAATTTTACTGAAACCCTTGCTAACGTATAAACTTAGTTCAGTAATAAAGACTCGTTATTAAAAAATGCTTGTTCATGTGCAAGAACATTTATTTCATGTAATAAGCAAGATAATTACTTTTACAAAGATTAGTGGAAATATAACTCATAAACTTGATAAACACATTCTCCAATGTGGGAATTAGGTAAGAATATGGCCACAATGGTCAAGAGTCATCTGTCCAAGGACTCTTGAAAAAAGTTATCAAAGGCCAGCATCATGACATGCTGTGGATTAAACCTTATATGAAGATAAAGTTTAGTGACTTGAATAGAAGACTTGAAAAAAAAATAAAACAAAATCAGGTTATATATTCTAATAAGGTAAAAGAACTGTAAATTATCCACTGCCACCAAGGACAAAGACTAGTTTCTAAACTCTTCATATGAATGCAAGTGGTGAATAAACACTAACACTAAACGCTTACTATGTGTAAAAATGACACATTTTGTTTAATTCAAGCCGTGGAATGTTCCTAAAATAGGAGTTTTATGCACAAGAAAATGGTACTAAGTTTTAGTTATATATGCAGTGTATAAATGTTAAATTTTGGAGAGAAGCTGCCAAAACCAAATCCTAAAATATAGATTTGTAAGCAGTCACTGGCTCTGCTTTACCAAGCATTTTAAAAGATATAAGGAGTTTTAAATTTTATTTAATTTGCAGGAAAAAAGTGTATTCAAAAAGAAATCTTAACATAAATGCCTGCCTCCAAAATAGCCAGTTATTAAGAAATTTAAAAATATTATGCCATGGTATAACTTTAAGGGGAAAAAAAAAAAAACTATCATGAAAATAGGGACCAGGTGCCTATAGGGGCTCATGCCTATAATCCCAGCATGTTGGGAGGCGGAGGCAGAGGCAGAAGGGATCACTTGAGCCTGGGAAGAGTTCAAGGCTGCAGTGAGCGATGATCGCACCACTGCACTCCAGCCTGGATGACAGAGCGAGATCCCATCTCAAGAAAGAAAACAAAAAAGAAACAGAAAAAGAAAAATGAAAAAGAAGGAAGGGAGATCTAAGAACATCAAACTTAAGTAATTAGCTATAGGAAAACGAGATAGCCCCACCTATGTTTGTAACAATGAAAACAATTTAGTAGTTAATTGTGGCTGTAAACATACAGCTGGTTGGGTCATGTTTTTCTGCATACACACTGCCTAATATGTGGTGAGCCTCTATCATGTCAGGCACTTTACCAGATGGTACACACTAATTTTTGAATCTGGTACACAGTGTTTAAATCTTCACTACAATACTTAAAAACTGTGAGTCTGCAAAGTAACTTAAATCTGTGACTCGGGTTTCTTTTCAGAAAAACAGTGAAGTAATAACTACCTTACAGGATTGTCATAAGGATTATATTGTGCAGGTAATACAATTATTCCAGTTCCTGTCACATAGCATGTGCGCGTTTAGTATTAGCTAATATTATCTTTAATAATGAAAATAGCCCCTCAAATTAGCTAATAACAAATCATGTTTAGAGGCTCAGTAACTTGTCCAAAGCCACACATCTAGCTATTGTTAAAGGCAGTTTTAAAAACCCAAGGGCAATAAAATTTGTGCTATTTTAAAAAGTGTTCCAATAATGTTAAGTCTTTCCATTCCTCTTAGTTTTCTTCCTCAGCTGGTCATTTACAGAACAGAAAGATTATTTCATAGACTTGAGGTAATTAAATGCTAGAAATGATGTCAGAAATAATCACTGAGTGAAGGGGCAGTAAATGACTTTCAATGCAAACAACAAATCCAACTGATAGTCCTTGCCTGGAATGATGGGGTCAAAAAGGAGCCTGGAGTGCTCTATGAGAAGGATTTGGAGGCTAATTCTGAGAAAGGCAGAAAAATAAAACAAAACAATGATAGCTGCCCACAGGGGTGGGGATGGAAGTGGCGGGAGAGGGTAGGGAACAAAGAACACAGGACGACCAGGTGCTGTATTTCCACCATTGCTGTTCAAATACAATATACTTCAACTATCTATTGAGCTCCATGCAAAAACACTCTCAATAACTGAAGCATCTAACATCTTCCATACAATATGAAATTAGCCCATTAGCACAATTCTATCCCTTGATATACAATATATATTTTACAAATTAATTAGAATATTTGTTCTGTATCGTGAATAAACTTGACAAGAAGTCCAAGTCATTCTAAGTGTATATATGGGAGCAAAAGAGCCTGATGAAAAAGGAGGAACGTAAGTGGAGGGGATTAAAAATGCCTAAGCAAAGCTCATGCCCAAATAAATCACTGATTTGCATTAGTTTTGGCATGCACATCTAAGTAGTCTTACTAATAACATTACTGCTAGACCCTGAACACTTAAAATATTGTTCCGAAGAGATTCTTTCTATAATCAAAACATTTAATTACATGTATCAAGTAAATTTTCCTTGAGGTATTCCATTAAAAAGTTTCACTTGCATAACAAAAAAATACTTCCCTACAAAACCATCTCATATGCTTCCTTCCATCCCTTTCTTGCTATAACTCATCTTTAGATTAATGCTTAAATTTAAGCTATGATAATTGACTTCTCTACTTTTGACTCATCCTACAACACCAACTGCCAGTTAACAGTATGCTTTGTTGAAACACTAAACATACTTTCATGTAACTAAAATATCTGGATTTTTAAAAATGTTAAGAATCTCAAGTGCACGGTATAATAAAGATGTACATATTTTAATATATCTAAAATGGTGGTATGTGGGGATTTAAAAAACCATATATACACAGGAAGGTGCGTGTATGCATTATATATGTGTGTGTGTGTGTGTGTGTGTATATATCACCCTCAGGAGATCCTGAATTAGTAAGTCTGTGGTGATCATCCTCTACTCCCCATCCCCCCACCAAAATATTTTCAGAGAGCTCCACATGTGATTCTGTTATGTATTTCCTGCCTGAGGACCACAGAGCGAGGACATCTCAAATTGCTTTCAATATTTATGTGTCCGTATTTAAAGTATGCCTTTCCACCAAAAGAAAACAATTTGGGTTCTTAAGTTCTAGTTTTAGAAAGTTTTGCTGGATATCGGCCGGGCGCGGTGGATCAAGCCTGTAATCCCAGCACTTTGGGAGGCCGAGACGGGCGGATCATGAGGTCAGGAGATCGAGACCATCCTGGCTAACACGGTGAAACCCCGTCTCTACTAAAAACTACAAAAAACTAGCCGGGCGAGGTGGCGGGCGCCTGTAGTCCCAGCTACCCGGGAGGCTGAGGCAGGAGAATGGCGTGAACCCGGGAGGCGGAGCTTGCAGTGAGCTGAGATCCGGCCACAGCACTCCAGCCTGGGTGACAGAGCCAGACTCCATCTCAAAAAAAAAAAAAAAAAAAAAAAAAAAAGTTTTGCTGGATATCAAGACATTTCTTTTTTAAACCTTCCATTAAAAATTATACTAATATTTTTCTTCAGAAGTAACAATTTTCAGTGTCTACAATTTGTTAGTTTAAAAGATATCATATATAAAACCACAGCATGAACAATATTAAAGATTTATAATTCTGCGCCACACTGTAGTATGATCACTTCAAATAATTTAGACCTTTATTTTGCCTAACTTAAAAATGAATATAAAGATACTTGCCTTTCTATATATTATGTAAGTAAAATATTTTTAAAGAGAATTATGTTAAAGTTTTCTTTGTAAGTTAAAAGCCAAGTATTTTATTAATATAGCACCCAATAAAGTAATGATGATGAAGGCACATAAGGTATAACGAAGTTTTAATATTAGAATCTTCTTGTTCATTACAGGTTGTGCCCATCTAACATATATATATTATGTTGGATATATATTTATGTTAGATAGCTAATATATATACAGAACAGAAAGCTTAATATATATATATATATATATATATATAAAAGATATAATAGTGAGGAAAAACAAAATATTCTCTAAATCACTTGTGGTGAGGGGTGTGTGTGTGTGTGTGTGTATCGAAGTTTAGACTGGGCTGGGTGCGGTGGCTCACACCTGTAATCCCAGTACTTTGGGAGACCGAGGCGGGTGGATCACGAGGTCAGGAGATCGAGACTATCCTGACCAACACAGTGAAACTCTGTCTCTACTAAAAATACAAAAAAAATTAGCCGGGGCATGGTGCCAGGTGCCTGTAGTCCCAGCTACTTGGAAGGCTGAGGCAGGAGAAAGGCCTGAACCCGGGAGGCAGAGCTTACAGTGAGCGGAGATCACAGCACTGCACTCCAGCCTGGGTGACAGAGCGAGACTCCATCTCAAAAAAAGAAAAATTTTATTAGATTGGTAGAAAATTTATTCAAATTAACTGAGTAACAGTAATGTTCATATACTCTCACTAAACTGAAAGTCCATTTCAATAATACTGTACTTATTTGATACTAAGAAACTTCACATTTATCTCTGAATTAGGAATGTATCTATAATCACTAGCATGTCATATTAGAAGCACTGCCTACTTCTGAATGGTGTTTCTTACAATCAATGGCACCTTATATCCCATGAAATACAGTGTTTATTTAAAAAGTACTTTTTCAAATTAAAAAGATGACTTCTCCTTTTTAAATTTACAAAACACCCCCTAACCCCCAAACAACCCTAAATGTGTAGCTCCTTAAACTATAATATTTCATATGAGTGAAAAATGGCAAATAAATTTAATGAAGCAACTAAACTCTCAGGACAAAAGGAACTGCTCTGGTAAGAACGCAATAGCTTAAGTAATGAATGCATTTTTATCAATTAAATACTATATGGCGCTACTTTCAGAGTTTTAAATAATTTAACACTTCTAGTATTTTCATCTTCCGGTATTTTCAAATTATTTGTCTACCCTTTATTGAAGTAAAATTAAAGGAACATTCTACCTATAATATGATGCAAAATAAGTTTCTATCGGTGTATGCATTTATGCTAAGAACACAAGCTAATGTTTAAATACAGATAAAAATGTAAAAATCAGGGGTTCTGTCTGCTAATACTGCAGAAAGGCATAACATTCTAACATGTCACAAATTAAAACACTACGTGATTTGGTGTCTAGTTATCACTACTTGCAACACTTCAAACCAATGTATTAAAGTGGTTAGGTTACTCCTTGCACATTTCTAATTGCTAGTATTCTAGTGACAGAATTGTGACCAAAGGCATAAAAAATGTGATAGGTCCTATGCCAAATGTATCAAAGTAAGATAATTAACTTTTCTCTCCATCATTTAAAAAATGGCAAATGCAATTATGAGTTTTGAAAATTCTGAATGAGGATAATCTCCTTTCACTTAAATTCTATACAACAAAAAACAAGGACATAAGAACAAGCACATGATAACTTCTTTCAACTATTTTAAAAGAGTGTCACCACACATTTCCAAGATTGGTTTCTAGACACGGTAAGGGTAACTGGTTAGGTAACTTTCACCACTAGAATCTTCAAACCAGTGCAATGCTTGTACATTTTTTTTTTTTTTTTTAAGTACACACATGAAGGCCCAACAGTGATAAAAAGCTTGGTATCAAAAATCACCAGAAAGTCTTATGCTTTTTATTGCTACTTAATCCAAGTGACTGTCACTTAATTTTAATACTGGTAAACACAACTAAACTAGTTTGAGAGAAATCTCAGCCAATACAATTTCCTTAAGGGCAAAGCCAGTATTTCCTGAATATTAAAACTTTGCATCCATGTAAAAGGTTTTCCTCATTACCCTAAGGAAAAAAAGAGCTGAAACCAACTCAAATTGTTGATTGAACTACCTTGGAAATAAATGCCATTTAAATATTTTTACTCTTTACTTTTCTAAATAACAAAATAAATACTGTACTATCTCTGTTCAGAACTTGTAAGTCATCTTTTATTTTTGGCCAGGAACCTTAAAGTTTTTATAGCTCTCTAGGTCATCAGAGCTAGGCAAGACCAATCCAATTTTAAATGACTGGTGTGTTCTATCATTTCTTGGAGCTATCTTTGCTTAGAAATTTTGGATAAACAGAGCAAATGATGAATTGCTGGGAAGGCACTGGAAACAAAATGACTATTCATAGAACCAAATAAAAGCCTTCCGCTGGGCACCATGGCTCAAGCCTGTAATCCCAGCACTTTGGGAGGCCGAGGCGGGTGGATCACGAGGTCAGGAGATCAAGACCATCCTGGCTAACACGGTGAAACCCCGTCTCTACTAAAAATACAAGAAAATTAGCTGGGCGTGGTGGCAGGCGCCTGTAGTCCCAGCTACTCCGGAGGCTGAGGCAGGAGAATGGCGTGAACGGGGGGGCGCGGAGCTTGCAGTGAGCCAAGATCATGCCACTGCACTCCAGCCTGGGGCACAGAGCAAGATTCCGTCTCAAAAAAAAAAAAAAAAAAAGCCTTCCATTAGAAACTAAAAAACACCAATGGTTTTATATCTGTGTATGTAAGTAAAACCTAAACGAGAACAAACAGAAAATAAAAATTAAAAGCAAAAACAAACAGGAAGCCAACCCCCAATTTTTTCCTACTCAGTTTACCTTGGAGGCTACAGTGTTATCCAGAGTCCTACAAAACACATGATGGGTATTTTGTTCCTGGTATACATACTAATGTCTTTAAGTCCACCAGTACCACTACACATTTTGTGCAATTAAGAAATTAACTTCAGGCACATGACCAGTGAGTACTTTAGTTTCAGTACTATCTATGCAGAATAGCAAATAGAGTGTGAAACAAAGCAATGCAAGCATTTATGTGAAATTTGGCTCCATGCTAAAACTGGCTTCCTGCTTACCTATATTAAAAATAGAACTGCCAAACTACCAAGGTATCTCTTTATAATACCTCTTATTTTACCTTCATCAAGACTAAGAGCTTTAACTATAACCCATGTTAATTACCCACATTTCTCCAATTTTCTACCAGATTTCAAAGAATATTTTATTATCTAAACTTTTTCAACTTTCTATTTTCTCTGTATGTGCATGAAGACAGACATACAGAGAAACAGAAAAAAGCTACACGACTTCCACAATAAACATACACAGATATTATACACATACTGAGGAGGCTGCATGATTTTTATATCAAAGTACATGCTTTTTCCACCACAGAGTTCTTCACTGTTGTTACGATAGAAAGCTTTTGCAAAATATAAGCACATGCTAGTAATAATTCAAGGTTTTAAGAATTTATAGGTTAAAAAAATACAATTCCTAGAACACTGTTATCAAACAAATAAGTTTTATTGGCATCTAAAAACAAAAATCACCCAACATTGAAAGGTACTTTAATATTTACGTTGTTTTCTTGTGTCTTTTTTACTCACTGCAGTATGAGGAACAAATCACAAACACTTACTTTGGAGAAACAGAGACCATAGTGTAGATTTTACAAAATCACTTTTTAAAATCTCTGTATTGTGCTCCTCAAATACCTAGAGCCAGTCTTTGCATAAAATATCACAGCTTTATCTATAATCTTAAAATTCTGCAGCAGCCTAAAGATATGGATAAGATATACCACCACTTGCTATTCTGAAATATATCTATTACCATATCCAACCTAATGATAGTTATCTAAAAAATTCTTTCTTCCATAGGAAGTCTCTGACAAGCTGTTATTCATTTCCTTGACGTTAAAAGAATCTGGGGCCAACATTTATATTTTATCAGAAAAATAAAAAAAAGTTTACCTACCATGTTCATATTAAGAACAATGCCTATACAAGTCAGTTGTACAATTATTTTAAGAGAAAGGTGAACATGAACATCAGATTAACTTAATTCTGGCAGACAAAAGTGAACAACTATGGTCCAGTCAGCCATTATCTATTACAGAGAGATGACAACTTTACAAAAGGTATCTTTTACCTACTGAGTGATGATTATGTCCCCTCAGTTTCTGTGCTTTCTACCACTGGTTCACTTTCTATATCAGCAACTGTGTCACTCTTCTCCTTGTTTATTTCATTTGAAGATGTCAGTTTTTCATAAAGTTCAGGATCATTCTGTACTGGTATAGGTGGTGGCTGAGCATGTCTCTCTGTATTTTCACCATTAACCTGAGGCACATTATCACCTTTTCGTTGAGAAGTGGCCCCTTCAAAATAATCAAAAACCCGAGCATGAGGAGGGGGAACCCAAGTGTTTTGAATTCTGTCTCGTCCAAGACGATTTCCGTTCATTTCTCTGCAGAAATCAAAATCTCTGTCATCCCTATCCCTTTGCCTCTCCCAGGGTCTTCTGCGGTCATCAAAATCTCTGTGAACTTCTTGTCCAAATCCTCGGTTCCAAGGACCACTTCTAGGATCAAATCGATAGTTTCCAGACCGAAATCTACCTCTTTCTTCATGTAAGCCTTTTGGACCACCGTAGACTGGTAGAACCCGATGCTCTCTCTCATCAAAATCTCCTCTATGCCCCCAGGGCTTCTCTGGATTAAAGCCAAAGTGGTCTCTTCGACCAAGATGATCTATACCTGGCCTCACAAGACTCTCTCTTATATCTACAGGAGGTCTTCCAAAATGATCCCTACCATCTAGTGGTGGCCGCCCAGGACCTTCTCTTGGATCTATAGGCCGCCCAACCACATCTCTAACATCCACAGGGGGAGGTCTACTAATGCTTTCCCTAGTTTCTATAGGAGGAAACCGGTAATCTCTGTCTCCTTCCTGTTGAATGTTCTCATTCCCAAGTGGTATCCTTTTTTCTGGGTTAGCAACATTGTCTATGCTTTGTCTTCCAGGAGCTAAAAAAGGTCTTTCTGGCTGACTAAAAATATCTCCTGGAGGAAAAGGTCCACGGGGTGGTGGATGAAGAGCTGAATCAAGTACCGATGGGGGTGGGATTCCCCGTTGGGGTGGAATTCCAGGCTGTATTAAAGGGAATCTTGGCCCAGGTGCCTGTGGTATTAGTCCTGGACGAATGTCTAACATTGGCATTGTGGGCATCCTTTGATTAGGGATACTTAAAGGGGGTAAGTTTTGAGGTCCAGCTGGTGGCTGTGTTCCCAGAAGTCCAGAAGTATTTGGAACATTTGGTGGCTGTACTCCTACAAGTCCAGAATTGTTAGGTATATTTGGGGGTAGCACTCCCAAAAGTCCAGAACCACTTGACACACTGGGTGGCTGTATTCCCAATATTCCAGAGTTATTTAGAATATTTGGTGGTTGGGCTCCAATAATCCCAGAACTACTGGAAACATTAGATGGCCGGACCCCAAGAATTTCAGAATTACTTGATACATTTGGTCTTTGGACTCCCAGAATTCCAGAATTGCTTGTCACATTTGGTGGCTGTCCTCCTAAAATTGCAGCATTACTTGAAATATCATTTGGAATCACTAAAAAAAAAAAAAAGAAAGAAAAGAAAAAACTCAAAATAACAGTCAAAAGTTTCCAATAATTTTAGCTTAATCAGCTACTTGTATCCCCCAGTAATCAAGGTACATTAGCTACTACATGAAATCTTTTTAAGTTAAACAAAAATGTCAGGTATTATACTGATTTTCCACCTTTAATAAAAAACCTTTCTAAACCATAAATTTTTTTTTTTTTTTTAAGAACACAAGTGGAGATTTAAAAGGCTTTAGGACAGGAAAGAAAAGAAAGGAAAGCACACTTGAAAGAGACTCAAACAGGCATCAAGGTCAAGTGCCTCTAAACCATAATTCTTAATGTACCAACAGTGGGACTACAGAAAAAGGACTTACTGTTTTCAAACACCATATTTATCTTCTAGAGTTAGCTGGATAATACCTATTAGAAGTAAGTTTCTGGTAGAAGTTATTCACACTCAATACTTGTTCATTTTTATCTTTCTGTAAGTATACAGATTTTGTGTAATATTATTTTGACAACACATTGAAGTAGTCTCAATAGGACGAAAAAAAGGGGTGGTGGTGTGAGGGTCTTAATGGAAACGTACTGAAATCTAGATTATCCTGAACAGAAGGCCACTTTTTTCAAATAGAAATTTTAGGACATAGTGATCTCTTTTTAAAAAGTGCATATTTCAGCATTTGTAGATTGAAGTGGTTACAAATGCACGCTACCCCAGAATTAAACAACAAATACAGAGAGGTAACCTAGCTTAGACTTAACTTTTTTTTAATTTTATTATTATTTACCTGATCTGGTGTTTTCACCAGAAGAAATCTGGTGGTCTATCAGATGAGGTACTTTATCTTCAGGCTCTGCCTGTTTAGTTGGAGCATTAAAAACATTTCCAGCTGGCAGAGCGGAAGTAGCAAGATTGCTGGCAACAGAGCCACCCGGTATAACAAGGCTACCAAATCCAACATCTTTCACAGTTTCCGGGGTCATGGATAATGACGGCTGCACTAAAGCTGTTTAAAGAGGAGAAAAACGTATTTCAGATTTAATGAGTCAATTCATGTGCTAAGTTTTCTGGCAGTTTGAGTATTTAATTTATAATGGCATCTCTGTATTACTAAGCACACTATATATAACAACCAATGCTCAAATGACAAAATGAGTCATCATGAAGAGGCTAAATTACATTTAGAAAGCTTTATCCAAAAATAGTGAAAACTAACAATATTCAGAAATATTTCACCAAAAATGTTAAGATCAGCACTCAAAAAAAGTAAATTCTAGTAACAAAAAAATTAATAATTTTCCAGGAATGCCAGATAAGTGAATGTCTAAACATACAGAAATGACTAGTGCAGACTGAAATGTACAAGTATGAAAATCTGCCCAATCCCCCTGCAATTACAATGTACTAAGGTCCTAACATTCATTTAACATTACCTTTTGTCAAAAGAAGTTAGAAACTCATCAGATGAGAATACATAAGGTGGACTACAAATATGAAGCTATAAACTTTCCATCTTAAAGAATGGGTAGAAATATCCCTAAGTGTATTTGTCACACATATTAAAAAACACAACCAGAGGAATACAAAATTAATTACACAATTAAAATTTTTAGTACAATTTATGTCACTTAGAATACTGTAAAATCATACTTGTAGAACTTAGGAAATGCTTTATCTTCATATGTAACTCTAGATTACCCGGGAAAAACTGTTAGCATACAAGAGCTACAAAAATAAAACCATCTATGGTCATGTACGAGAATTAAGAGAATTAAATGAGACAGGCAAAGGCAATTGGGAAAGCATCTGGCACACAACTATTTCTCTTTTTCCATTAATTGACTACAGATTTTCCAAAATTAGTGAACTAGGAAAAAATTGGGAGGTGGGCTCTAGTTACCCTCTGTGAATAGTGAATTCAGAAATGACTTCTGAACACTTTGTCTAATTTTCAGAAAGAATAAACAATTCTTTCTAATGAACCAATAATAACAAAAAGAAAGGCTTTTAAACCTATCTTTTTTTTTGAGATGGAGTCTCGCTGGGTTGGCCAGGTTAGAGTGCAGTAGTGTGATCTCAGCAAGCGATTCTCCTGCCTTGGCCTCCCGAGTAGCTGGGATTACAGGCGTGAGCCACCACACCCAGCTAATTTTTGTATTTTTAGTGGAGACGGGGTTTCACGATGATGGCCAGGTTGGTCTTGAACTCCTGATCTCAGGTGATCTACCTGCCTAGGCCTCCCAAAATGCTGGGATTACAGGCTTGAGCCACCACGCCCGGCCACTAATTCCTGCTTCTAGGTTTTCTTAAAACAATTCTGACACACCTCGGCCTCCCAAGGTATTGAGATTACAGGGGTGAGCCACCATGCCCGGCCAAATTTTAAAGCTATGTAAACATTGAAAGGGAGACAAAATTTAAGAATACAAGGAAAATGAATTAGATAATCAAGAGTTAAAATCTTTATATATCACATACACTCTTTAAGTCTAATTTTTGAGGTAGTCTTCCCTGAATTACTAAAGGTTTTTTCAGAAGCTTGGAGAATTAATGTACATAAAGAGTAGACTAGAATGAAAAAAATATTAAAAGGGTATATTAAGCATTTCTGTAATGTCCAATGATAGGAAAAAGGAAATGAATAAATGTCTATATTTACTGTTGCGTTGCATTACTTTTGAAATGTCTACTCTAAAGAAAATACAGATATCAAAACCAAGTAGGCTAGAGTGTATATCCCATAAAAATGTAAAAAAAAAAAAAAAAAAAAAAAAAATCACATATGAAACTGGCACCACAACTACAAATGAAAGATTTATTTCAGGTAACCCTGATGAAGAGTAATTTGATTATACATTTTTTAATTAAACTTTTAGGTTCAGGGGTACATGTACAGGTTTGTTATATAGGTTACTCATGTAACAAACAAATATTTATAGATACACGCACATGTACCCCTAGTTATGATTATACACCTTTGGGATAAAAAAAAGCGGCAGAAAAATCTTAGCTTCATCCAGTAGCCTTGCAATAACACTACTTTCAAACTACTATGTGTATGTCTGTATTGTACAATAATGAAAAGCAATTATGTTACTGTTTTCAGTATATGAGAACACAGGCAAATATCAAAATCAAACTAGCTAATTTGTTAATAATGCATATTCATTTTTTTCTGTTCAAAATGCACATTTTCTAGTTCTGTCCACTAAAAATTCCTAGACTCAATGAAAACCCAAGAGCAAAATGAGAATCTAGTACCCAGAGTGAATTCTCTAGATACCGTACGTACCCCAATTGGAAAAACGGCCGATTCTCAGATTGGAGGGAGGAAAACACAAGATTTGTCTGGGATATACTGGGCCAAAAAGCTAAGCAGCTCTCAAAACTAATGTGACAGGGAAGCAACACAGGTCTCCCACCGTCCAAAGATGAAACAATTTGCACTTCAAAAAAAAAAAACGCAACTGACTAGAAGTAAAAAAAATCCATTAATCCATAAATACTAAAGAAACTGAAGGAGAAAAGAAAGGGAGGACTGGGGCAGGACTGCACTAACATTAAGACATTTAATACACATAGCAAAATAAAAAACACAAAGAGGATGAGAGGACCTTCTCTGAATTTTGACTAAAATAAAACCAATCATAAGACAGTTTAAGACAATCAAGCAAATTTAAATAAGAACTATCATTTACCGTATTTCAGAAATTATCTAACATGCACTTGTCTTAAAGCTTTCATAATAAAAATATTAACAATAATTCACAAGAATGAGAACTGACACACTGAAACTAACACTACCATGAGTAAAGAAAACTCTAAAAGCAGAAAACTTACATGTTGGTACTACTGGTGGAATTGCAGGGGGTGGCACAACAGGTGGGGGAACTGGAGGCGGCATGAAACCTACATGGAAAAAAAAGAACCCAAAAAACAGCACAAGAAAAATTACTTATTTTAAATCAAAGATTCAAATAGCTACAAATGAAACTTCATATTCTTAAAATGGACTACAACCTCATATTTATATATATTTTTTCTATTTTAAAAATGGCTTTTATATATGCTGCCTTATTTGATCCCTAATAAGGTACGTAAAGCAAAGAGATCCTGATTTATGAGAACATCCTATTTATTTACTCATTCAAGTCCTGTAGCATGCTCTATGGTGCTGTAAAATCAAAGATTAACAGGAGCCAGATAAACTGTTTATATATGCCATTTTATTTATTTGATACGTGTGTTTACTCACTAGATCAAAATGTTTCTGTTTCTTTGGATAACACTACATTATGTTTTAAGCATTGAAGTAAATCTTCTATTTAATACTGACTTTTTAATGATTTCAATTACATTATTAATTTTAGATACCGAGTCTATGTTTCCCAGGCTGGTCTCAAACTCCTGACTTAAACAATCCTGCTACTTCAGCCTCCTGAGTAGCTGGGACCAAAGGCACACACCATGGCGCTCAGCTTTTTAATCATTTTAAGTATCACACTGTAAATTTGCTTCTTTGCACTTTTTGAAATATAAAGCTACCATTACATTCAACTAGAAAATAATGACTAAAATAATTTTAAACTATAAAATCTACTTTGGTATTCAAGGTTTGTTCCTCCTCTCACAATCCTGATTGTAACTAAGTTTTGTGGTAAATTATATGATACACATATTTAATATTTTTAATAAGTATACCTTTTGTACGTTTAAAAAAGTGGCTAAAAATAAGAATAAAAATACATGATTTTTCAACAAATTAATAAGGAACGACTTTATAAAGCCTATATGATTATGATTTTTGAAATAATCACTTAAAAATTTCTGAAATATTTAATTTTGAAATCACAAATAGAGAAAATGAACAGTTTTCAATATTTAAAATAAAGTTATTAAAATTTGTATCAATTTCCTATTACACATTAAACTGTAATTTAAAACATTTACAATTGCATGACCTGTAAATTACAACCATTCTCAGACAACAAATTTATTTTTTAGTCTTGCTAAAAACTCTACCCAACATCTAAGAACTTAAGTTACGGCCGGGCGCGGTGGCTCAAGCCTGTAATCCCAGCACTTTGGGAGGCCGAGACGGGCGGATCACGAGGTCAGGAGATCCAGACCATCCTGGCTAACATGGTGAAACCCCATCTCTACTAAAAAAATACAAAAAACTAGCCGGGCGAGGTGGCAGGCGCCTGTAGTCCCAGCCACTCAGGAGGCTGAGGCAGGAGAATGGCGTAAACCTGGGAGGTGAAGCTTGCAGTGAGCTGAGGTCTGGCCACTGCACAATAGCCTGGGCAACAGAGTGAGACTCCGCCTCAAAAAAAAAAAAAAAAAAAAAAAAAAAAAGAACTTAAGTTACAGAAGTCAACATAATGTATTTCTTCTCTTATAATATGCAAATAATTCATGAATTCAAATACATTTTAATTTGGAAAAACAATATATATATTGTTTTGACCTAATAAACTTGATAACAAAATTCCTGAATTAGAGTTTCTAGGTAAAAACTATAACTTAAATGGGTATCTCATAAAGTAAATATATATAACTGCTTACATAGTTTAAGGTGGAGCTTTTAGGCTGGGCACGGTGGCTCATACCTGTAATCCCAGCACTTTGGGAGCATCGCTTGCTTCCAGAAGTTCACAAGTATCTCTCCATCATTCTTCTAACCTAATCTCCCATGGTCTAATAAAAGCTCTTTTTTTTTTTTTGAGACAGGGTCTCACTCTGTCACACAGGCTGCAGTGTAGTGGTACGAACACAGTTCATTGTGGCCTCCACCTCCTGGGCTCAAGCCTCCTGAGTAACTGGGACTATAGGTGTGTACCACCTCGCCTGGTTACTTTCTTATTTTTTGTACAGACAGGGTGTCACTCTGTCTGGGCTGGTCTTGCACTCCTGCACCCAAGCAATCCTCTCACCTCAACCTCCCATGGTGCTGGGATTATAGGTGTGAGCTACCATGCCCAGCCTAAACGCTCTATCTTAAACTATATATTTAGTTGTGTTTAAGTAATCTATAGTTTTTACCTGGAAAATCTAATTCAAGAAACTTTTTTTTGGTTTATCAGTAATTTATTAGGTCAGTACTTGCTTTGGCAGCACATACCCTAAAATTGGGATGATATAGAGATTAGCATGGGTCTTGTACAAGGATAACACACAAATTTCTGAAGTGTTCCATATTTAAAGAATAAAAATAATTTATTAGGTCAAAATGAAGTATTACAAATTCAATTAGCCTTTTAAATATAATTTCTAATGTTTAAATGGAGCCTACTGATTCTTAGGAGGGACAATGCAAATTTTCTGATGAAATGCTGATAATTATTAGAGAACTTTATACAAAAACTGCAACAGAAATTTTACATTAAGAGTAGTCTTTTTTTTTTTTGCCTTTTTTTTCTTTTTGAAACAAAGTATTGCTCTGTTACCCAGGCTGGAGCGCAGTGGTGTGATCTTGGCTCACCGCAACCTCTGCCTACCAGGTTCAAACCATTCTCCTGCCTCAGACTCCCGAGTAGCTGAAATTACAGATCTGAGCCACCACGCCTGGCTAATTTTTGTATTTTTAGTACAGATGGGATTTCACCATGTTGGTGAGGCTGGTCTCAAACTCCTGACCTCAAGTGATCTGCCCACTTTGGCCTCCCTAAGTGCTGGGATTACAGATGTGAGCCACCATGCCTGGCCATGGTTTTCAATTATTCTAAAAAAATTCCATTATTCTGTGCCAGTGCTTCTTCTCCCACCAATCTGCATCCTGAGAACAAGTTAGAAAAGAAAACTCTCTGGCCCCTACCACAAACCGAGTAAAGCAAAAACAGTGGAGGCTGGGCCCAGCAATCTGTGCTGTAACAAGCCTATGCATGCTAAGGTCTCAGAACCACTGCTCTATGGTATTTAAATCTGAAAGAACAACAACTTAAATGATAATCTAAATAGAGGTGAAATATTAAAACAAAAATTCCTTACCAGGTGGTGGTTGTGAAGGGTTAAAACTTGCTCGTAAAAAAGGAGGTGGAGGAATTGGACTAAATCCAGGAGGAGGAACCGGCATCGACACAGGAAACGCTGGTGGGACTAAACTAACTGTAGGCACGGCTGGCGCCACTGGAATCTTTTGTGGACAGACAAAAAAGTTCAGTCATCAGTTTATTCACCTGCATCTTGGAACAACTAAAGGCAAATTATTCTATTTCTCTTTCAGGATGGTAACAAATACTATTAAAAAGGGTTTTATGCCCCCTTTTTGTATACTTGCAAGTGAACCGACTTAGGGTAAAAACAAGGCCATGTTATTCAACAGATAGTTTTTACTTGGAGATTATGAATTTGATCTTACATTCAAGCGATGTAAACTAATGGTCACCTAGTTCAAAACTGAGTATTATGCTCCATTTTAAACTGCCATCTCCCACTCAGTAACACCTATGTTATGCAACCTAACCACCATTAGGAAGCATGTCAATAACAGCTTTAGAATGGCTTAAATTTCTCATAAATTTATTTTCTAATCCTAGCATAAGTACCTTTTACTCACTCTAGGTACAAGTCGCAAGTATTCATCTGCACCACAGCTTTAGCTCTCTTCTAAATTTCACATTACATCAAGTGTCTATTCAACATCCCAAGGGTGCTGACAAAAAGATACTTCTACCTAACACGTATGAAACAACTGATTTTCCAGTCATCCTTCCCAAAAGAACTCTTCTCACAGTCTTTCCCAGTCTCAGTTAATGGTAACTCTATCTTTCCAATTTCTTGGACTAAAAACCTTGCCTCTGCTTTTGCTCATAATAATCCCAAATCCAATCACACTAGGAAAAGTCCTGTTGGTTACAACACCTTCAAAATACACCTACTATCTGACCATTTCTCATTACCTCCACTATTTTCTCATTACCTCCAGTGCAACAGACATTCCAGAAGTCTATTTTGAGCCACCACCAGCTCTCATCTGGATTGCTACAACTGTCTTTTAACTGGTCTCCCTACTCAAAGCTCACTACAGCCTATTCTCAAAGTAGTAACCAGTGCAATTCTTTAAAACTGTAAGCCAGATCAAGTCACTCCTCTGCTCAGAATCCTCCAATGGCTCCTTACCTCTCTCTCTTTCTGTCACATGTAAAGACCCACCATCCTCATCTCATTCCAAGTGAAAGCCAAAGTCCTTGGAGGGGTTTATCTTCAACTAACTTGCCTTTCACTGGCTTTATTCTAGCCCACTTAACACTCCTGGACCACACCAACCATATTCCTGGTGTGGGACCTCTGCACTGGTTGTTGCCTCTGAACAGAATGTTCTTCATCAGATATCCACATGGTTAATTCCCTTACTGCTTTTAAGTCATTGCTCAAATTTCTCATTCTCAATTAGGTCTATCCTCACCATTCTATTTAAAATAGATCAGCCTTATGCTACCTTTTTCCTTCCATAGGATCTCATTATCATATTTATTTTACATTTTCTGTCACCACTATTGAGAATAAAAGCTCCAAAAGGGCAGAGATTTGTGGGGGTTTTTCACTGATACCTAGAAAAGTGAGTGTCACAGAGCCAGTACTCAATAAATATTTGTTCAATAAACATATTTAAATATGAATGACATCATTTCTAAAAATAATTTTTCAAAAAGTATTTGATTAAACTCATTAAAATAACTTACTGTTCTATCAATTTGACTCCTCAGAAAAACATGAACATAAAAAAATCCTGTGAGTTCTCAGAAACAATATTTCCATATTTATCTTTATTTTAATGTGTTTAGCACAATGATACCACAGCATTAGCAGACTTTTTTTTTTTAAGAGATTTAAAAGAAATATTCTTTTCCCTAACACTACTGACATTTCCCTAACACTAAGCATTTATTCTGATATGGAGATTTTCGTTCCGGTTTGATAAAGTAAATACAGGATTAAAAACAGAAATGTAAAAGAACACATTAAGGGAAAAAAAAAAAAAGACCCACTTCAACACTAACCTGCAACATAGCAACAGGAGGAGGGAAAACCTCTGCCTGGGTTGTGACCACTGTCTCCTTTTCAACTGGAGTTGGGCTCTGAGTTGTCTGGACCGTCTCTTTAACAGGTTCTGCGCTTTTCACAGTTTCCCACTCTAAACAAAATATTTGAAATTGATTTCCTTTGGATAGGTGAAACTTTTCATTTTCTTCTTTGTATTCATTTATTTCACATCTAAATTCTTCATCTACCTTGGCACATCTTTAAGATATATCCACAACTGTAGATTCCACTCTAGACTTCTGCCCAGATTAATCTGATTAGGATACTATAGAGTTCAAAAACCCATGACACATGAGACACAAAGGAAAGACACTAAAATATTTCATCTAAAGAAAACACTTAGAAGGGATATAATAGATATATATATCTCAATGGCTGGCTGATATAAAAGGAACTAACTGTACTCAATTTTTTAATCACAAAATACAACAAAGGAAGACCAACTAGAAGAGTATTAATCCAATACAATAAAATCCTTCTGAAAATACAGCTATGCAAAAAGAGAACAAAGAAGCTCTAATGGTTCCTCTCTCATGCTTCTCCATCTCAAAGTAAAGATCAAGTAAGATAAGTAAAATTTATATGACTTTGCCTCTCTGTACCTATCTGCCTTGATCTCCTACTACTCCTTCCTCACTCACTCTGCACAAACCATACTGGTCTCCTTATTTTTGAATACAAACATGGCACTTGCTGTTCCCTCCGTATAGAATGTTCTTTCCCCAGATGGCTGCATGCCTTACCCTTTCAGATATCTCATTGTTCATTAGATCTTCTACAACCACATAAAAACTGCAACACCTCCACACCCACATTGCCCATCTCCCTTCCCTGATTTTTTTTCTTAGAACTTACTGACACTAAAGTACTATATTGTTTATATATTTTGTTTATTATCTGTTTTCTTCACAGATAATGTGTGAAACATGCGCTAGTAAGCTTTATAGCATTTGAGGCTTTATGGGCCATGTGTTCTCTGCTGCAAGTGTTGAACTGTTATTGAAAAAAAAAAAAAAAAAGTAATATAAAATAGGTAAACAAGTGAGCATGGCTGTGCTTCAATAAAACTTTACAGAACAGGCTACCAACAGGATTTGGACCATGGATAGTAGGTTGCTGACCTCTGCGCTACATTCCACAAGAGGAAGAATTTTTGTCTATTTATCTCACTGCTCTAATTCCAGTTCCTAAAATTAGGCCTGATACACAGTACAAAGTAAAATATTTACTAAGTGAAGATACTGGAATAAGCAGCCATTGGCGCGGGTGGGGTAAAAAGTAGGCCTGACAGGAAGAGTTTAATAGAAACAAAAATGGTTCAAAATTTTGCATTGGTCTGAGAAACAAATATTCGGAAAATTAGCTAATTCTGATAAACGAGCTAAGGTGTGAAGAAAAAAGGTGTGTATATCATTTCAGTTCTTTTTCAAATGTTTAGATTTCCTATTGGTTATAACTGCAAATCATTTTGTCAATTTTTAACTGAAATCTTTTAAAATAAAAAGACAATTTTGGGAGAAAAAAAAAGCTGGCTAGATGATCATTTAGTATTGTAAAAGGCATCCCGGAAAGTATTTAACATTATATGAATCTGAACCTCCCTAAACTAAGATTCTATTCCTGCTATTTTCAACATGGATACTACTCAAAATAATCTGCAAAGTGTTTCAAAGAAACTTCCCAAGTTCCCACTTAAACTGAAGCAATCACAAATATTCAGTTTTAAAAATCCCTTCTACACATTACTCTCAAGTATGAGAATGAAAAAAAAAAATCATACATTTAAAAATGCTACATTTATAAAGACTTCCACACTTTCTAATCTATACTTTGACATCTATGAAATAGGTCCCATTAAGCATGTACACTAGGGCACAGGAATGTATCTTTTCTCTTTTTTGGGAGATGAATCCAGGATACACAGTTAATGCTATCACCCCAAATTCATTTCAGCTACAACCTTCTAACCATACTTTTTTTTAACAATAAAAAGACCTTAAATTTCTTACCAGTATTTACAGTCTCCTGATCAATCATGCCTCCTTCTGCAAAACCTTCCAAGTCATCCACTTTAACTTTTTCCCATGGTATATATGTAACTCCAAGATCCACATCCCAGAATTGTTTGTATTCTGTTTTTACACCTTTGTTTAAAGCCCAAGCAATCTATTGTAAATGGGAAGAGGAACAAAGAAAGCTTATACATACACACTATAAAAACAAGGTAAAAAGTTTGAAATTTTATTTAAACAATGTAAACACAATAAAATTGGTTTTAGAAAACAGTTGGAAAAGCTAAGCTGGAAAACTAATTGTAGCCAAAAAAATTTTTTTCCAGTAGTTTTTCTTTGTCTGAGACAGGGTCTCACTCAGTCGCCCAGGCTGGAGTGCAGTAGCACGATCATGGTTCACTGCCTTGACCTTGCGGGCTCAAGCGATATTCCTGCCTTAGCTCTGCAGTAGCTGGGACTGTAGGCAGGCAACATCATGCCCAACTAATTTTTTTGTTTTTTAGTAGAGTTAGGGGTTTCATCATGTTGCCTAGGCTGTCGCAAACCCTGGGTTCAAGCGACCCACCCACCTCGGCCTCCAAAAGTGCTGAGCAGGTGTGAGCCACTGCGCCTCACCAGTTTTGTTTTTTCAAATGAAACTTACATTAGACATAGTATTTATAATAAAGGATTCCCACTTCTTATTGTAACTCTAATAGTGCAATGCACTTTCAAAGAAAATCCAAATCCACTTTTCACCATAAAAATGTCAAACTACATCAGGGGTGATTAGAACAGCATTTTTCTCCACTTTTTGAGACAGGGTTTCACTCTGTTGCCCAGGCTGCAGTGTAGTGGCATGACCATGGCTCACTACAGCCTTAACTTCCTGGGCTCAAAAGATCCTCCCACCTCAGCCTCCCAAGCAGCTGGGACCATAGATGCATACCATCACACTCAGCTAATTTTTAAGTTGTTTTGTAGAGATGAGGTCTCATGTTGCCCAGGCTGTTCTTAGACTCCTGGGCTCAAGTGATCCTCCCACCTCAGCCTCCCAAAGTGCTGGGACTGAAGGTGTGAGCTGCCACACCTGGCCCGTTATTTTAGAAAAAATTTTTTATTCCAGAGGGGACTAGGGACACTTTAGTTTACACAAGAAACTTAGCCATGAATGAAAACAGATGAGCATTTATTGACTTTAATGAAAATAGTTACTCTAAAGTTTTTAATTCAGTTGTAGAAACTGATGAGATAAACTTCAAATAACAGAAAGCAAATTGTGAGTTAATCATAGAAAGTATTGGAAAGATATTCAAAACATTCTCAGTATAAAGACTAGGAAGAAAAGAAAAATATTCTGATAATCTCTTCACAAGGGCCTGGTTTATATTTTTAAAAACATGTCAAGAAAAAAGAAATCAATAATATAATTAGAAGGTATAGTTAAGGAATACTGGGAGGAAAAGTGAATGAAAGACAATACTATAAAATGAACACGTTCGGCTCATAGAATTGTGCCCCAGTTGACTCAGAAAGCTGTGCAAGTGTAATTTCAAGGAAGTAACTGACTGAAGTTCTCGTTATTGGACTTACTCTTACCTACATCTAATTCTGTAACTCAATGAACTGAAACAATAAGTTTCTGATGAGGTTTGTCCATAACATTTAAAAAGAATTTAATACAGAGACATTCTAATAATCCAATAAAAGAGCTTGTGACCCTTTCGTGAAAAACTCAGACTTTAACATAACAGACATTAAAAATACTGCCCCCCAACCCCAAGTTCCACTCCACCAAATCTCACCTTAATGACCTTGGACCCAATTTTATACGATCCAGAACTGAGTTTCTGAAGAGCTCGAAATGCATCCTGTCGATGAACCATGCAGACATAAGCACAGCCCCTGGGAGGAATCATCTAATAAAAAAAAATTTTTTTTAAGAAAGGGTATAAGAACAGAAATTCATTCTGGTATTTTATGGTTTAAATGACACAAAACATTGACTACTTACTAATACTTCAATTTTGATAGATTACTGACTTATTTTCCCCTTTCTTCCTCCAGCTGTTTATTAGTAGGTACAATTCATGTACAATTAATAACTCAACTTTTAAAATCCCAAAATTCAAAACTCAATGAGGTATCATAAACCATGATATATGAAATCTTAAATATATCGCAATATTTTTTGAATACAGAAAAAGAACTATTAAAAACAAAACAAAATAAAATGTATAACTTCATATATATAATGCCACCAGATAAAAGGAAAGTAGTAGTATATGGTCAAAATATTTGAAGGCAACAATTTATTCCCAATATTACCTAAATTTTTCCAAATGTTATACTGAGTAATGCAAAGAGGATTTTTCTTTTGGGGAATTATCTTATCCTTAATATAAAATTCATAATCTGAAAGAATTGATAAAAATTTTCAGTCTTATAAAACTTTATTTTGTTCAAGTGCTTCTGGCAAAGGTTTTAATAAGAGGAAAACAGCCTCAGTGTTAAGATTTGAGACTGATTTATAAAGCATTTAACTATTCTACAACTACCAGACCATAAAATTATCCTTAATATATTAACTCAGAAAACTATGCACAGCATTTCTTTCTCAGAAACTCAAAAGGCATTCTATCATTTTATTTTCACTCAATACCTAATAAGCCGTATCTGTTATTAAAGCTTACACAGAAACCTTTCCCTCGGCCTTGCTAACACTTCAAGCTACCATCTCTTTAATATTAATATCAAACTTCTTAAAAGAGAAGTCTATCTAAACCTTGACATTCCTCTTTATCTACTGCAATCTAACTAATTCCTCACCAACCCACTGGAAAATACTCTACTCTCTTCAAGCTCACCAGTGACCTACTAAATGCCAAACTGAATGGACCTTTTTGTCTTTGACGTCCCCAAAATTAAATGAGTGGATTATGAATCATTTCACAAAATAACTTAGTGCTTATTATTTATAAGTACTATGCTCTCAAAAAGTAATACAATAGAGGAGAGGGATAAGGCAAACAGATGCTCAAGGGACCACGATACAATAAAGACTACAAACATGATCAACAAACAGGAAAATACAAAATGTTACTTGGACACAAGCTGTGTTCAGAGCAATGATTCCTGCTGTGTGTCAGAATCACCTATGCAGCTGTGCACTTTGCTAGCATGGGCATCCCTAATTTTTCAAATGTCAAGACACATTACTGATATGCAGCTAGAACTGAGAATCACTAGTTTAAGGATGGGGTAATCCAGAAAGAAACTTCAGAGAAAGTCTATGATTACAGACTCTGAAAGATAGTGATGTTTTAACAGGTAAAATCTAAAAAGACAAAAGAATAAGAGAAGTCGACAGCACTCTTGTGGTATATAGACAGAAATCTGAAGTACCCAAGTTGAAATCCTTAACCAATCACCTTTTCATCACCTGTGTAACTTAAGCAAATCACTTAGTTTCTTCATTAGAAAATAATCACATTTGAATTACTTAACCAGCTTCTTACAAGGCTCCAAAGAGATCATACACAGTCAAAAGTAAGATGCAAAATGGTTCAATTCAACTCAAATAAAGAATTCTGTTACTATTACAGAAAAGTCAAGTTTGGCCATTTAAGGAAGACTGGAATGTAAGACTAGAAAGGAAAACTGGGCAATTTTCTGATACATAATGATAAAAAGATCCCACAGACATAAAATTGTAACCACAGGGAATGAAATCAGAAGCCTGATGAATTCAGTCTCCTCATACTTCCTGCTTACCAGTATGGATGGATGGATGGATGGATGAATGTCTCCCCAAACAAATGACTACAAAACATTTCATCACACAGCAGGAAGAAGGAAGATAGAGAGTACATAATTTTTAAATAAAAGAACAATTAAAATAGCAAACCAAGGTGTCTGACCTTCAGGGAAAAGCATCAGGCCTCATGAAGAATAAAACAGACTCAAAGGAGGAGACTGAGTGGTGTAAAACTAGTGCAAGAATCCAGAGTGAAAGAGTTATGCTCAACTTACTAGCAATTCGCTGGCCATACTAATTTTCTTACCTGACATTTGCTCTGTTTGATAAAAAAAAAGAGAGTAAAAGAGCACAAGACAGTGAGAAGAAAAACACAAAAGAAACTGGGATCCCAAGCCCAGCTGTGTCTCCACGACTGCTTATGTGGTCATGTGCAAGAGACTACAATTCTGTGGAACTCTCCATTTCCTTAGACGCATTTTTTTAAAAAAGGAATTAAACTAGACCACACATAGGGTTCCTGCTAACTCAAACATTTGATGATGTTAGCAATCAAGCATGCCACACTGCTATAAAACTCAAGAATATTTTGTTAGAATTCCACTAAAAAATAAAAATAATTAAGGAGAGAAACAGCACCAAAATAAACACAGACATTATCAAAGTACAACAATCCTTTTAAAGATGTGTATTATTTAAGGCAGACATTACTGGGCTAATTAGGAACAGAAGTGATTCTTTGTATTAATAAAAACCTCCTTTTTTTTAAACCTTAAATTATTAAGAACTGATACTTGCATTAATGGATTCAATTTGTCCAAACTCTTCAAACAGGTTGGTTAAGTCTTGTTGTGTTGCCTTCTTGTCCACTTGCCCAACCCAGAGAGTAGTACTACATACTGTCAAGACATAAGAGACAAATGACCTAAATCATATAGACACAGTTACTTCTTTCAAAAGTAGCTGAGGGAAAAGCAGTAATAAACATAATAATGAAATTTAAGAGAATATATTTTTAAATAATTGTCAATGAACACTTGCATCTGTTATGTTTAAAATCAACTAAAATCACAAGTATTAATTCACATCTCTGCCAAGTCAATCACTTGCATGTCACCTGTTTTCAAGCTTGGCTGCACGCTTGAACCATCTGTGGATGCCAGGGTCCCACTCTAAGAGGATGAGTGGCATGCAGTACCAAAGACGGGGAACTGAGAGTTGTAAAATTCCCTAGGTGATTCTAATGTGCAACAAAGTTTCAAAACTACTTCTCACCATAATCCCATTTGTGAACCTTTCCTTTTTTTTTTTTTTTTTGAGATGGAGTCTTGGAGTCTCGGAGTCTCACTCTGTCACCCAGGCTGGAGTGCAGTGGTTCGATCTTGGCTCACTGCCAGCTCTGCCTTCCATGTTCACACTATTCTCCTGCCTTGGCCTCCTGAGTAGCTGGGACTATAGGCGCCCGCCACCACGCCCGGCTGATTTTTTGTATTTTTAGTAGAGACAGGGTTTCACCACGTTAGCCAGGATGGTCTCGATCTCCTGACCTCATGATCCGCCGGCCTCGGCCTCCCAAAGTGCTGGGATTACAGGCGTGAACCACCGCGCCCGGCCTGTGAACCTTTTAAGTGTCTTTCTGTGCTGGAAGGATTAAGTGAATGTGTCTCCCTAGTCAAGAGACAAATCTGAAAACAGCATCTTATCCTTAAGGAAACAATCCTTTGTGTAAAGATACAAAGGAAAAATGGCCAAATCAGAACCATCCCTTAACCCCTTGAAAGACTTAAAGATACTTAACTGTTGAAAGTCACATCCCCTTAACAAATATTAAACATGAGACATCTTGCCTACTTTCAGCTGTACTGTTCATGCCTCCATGAATGCCTCCTTTTACAGAAGACATTTATTTTAAAAATATTTATAGCTGACACCTTTGCAGAATTTTCATACATTGTATTTGGATTTATGTCAGTGTCCACATTTCTGGCTACCTTTGATCTAAAATAAGACAGGTTTAAGGCAGGTTTTACTCTATGGCTAATTTAGTCCCTTGGCAAGATCACTACTCAGTGCCCTAGACTTTTCAACCAGGTCTCTCCACTGTGGCTAGTCAGAACGCTAACATCTTCTAGACCTCTGTAAGCTTTAGGAATCACTTAGTGAACACAGGGTCCCTGGTCATTGTTCTTTCCCTGCAAGCTGTTTATCTCCTGTAAGTCTTACCCTATGTATATTCAATTTAATCTTCCACTAAAGTCTCAAGGAGCTCTGCATTAAGTTTATAGTTGTTGTTTTTTTTTCCTGAGACAGGGTCTCACTCTGTTGCCCAGGCTAGAGTGCAGTGATGCGATCTCGGCTCTCTGCAACCTCCACCTCCCGGGCTCAAGTGATCCTCCATCCTCAGCCTCCCGAGTAACTGGGACTACAGGTATGCATCATCACACTCAGCTAATTTTTGTCGTATCTTTAGCAGAGATACAATTTCACCATGTTGACCAGGCTGGTCTCAAACTCTTGGTCTCAAGTGATTTCAAAGTTCTGGAATTAGAGGTAAGCCACCATGTCTAGCTTTGTAACAGTTTTTTATTGCTGCTACAACAAAATAACATGAACTTAGAATAAAACAAGTATCTTATAGTTCTGAATATCTACAATGGGTCAGCAGGCTGCATTCCCTCTGTGGGGCTCCAGGGGAGAATCTGTTTACTTACCTTTGCTAGGTTCTACAAGTTGCCTGCCTTCCTTGGCTCATGGTCCCATCCTCTGTCTTCAAAACCACCTCCACAACATTTCCCAAATTCTCTCTCCTTTCATTATCACATCTCCTTTTCTCTTCAACGTACTTGCTTCCCCCTTATGTACCTGGGCCTTCTGGATAATCCAGGTTCATCTCCCCACCTCATGATACCTAATTTAAAAGGGTCTGAAAAGTCCCTTTTACCATATGATGTAACGTATTTAAAAATCCCAATGATTTAAATGTAGGTACCTTTTAGGGGGCCATTATTCAATCTACCACAAACCCTTAACAGAAGTCTGGAGCTCTGTCATGGAATAAATTCCCCTGCCCCTTTATTTTTGGAGACAAGGTCTTGCTCTGTCACCCAGGCTGAAGCTGGAGTGCAATGTCACAATTATAGCTTACTGCAGCCTCCAACTCCTGGCTTTAAGGCATCCTCCCTGTCTCAGCCTCCACAGAAGCTGAGACTATAGGCACACATCACCATGCTTGGCTAAGTTTTTATTTTTAGTACAGACATGGTCTTGCTCTTTCCCAGGCTAGTCTCAAATTCCTGGCCTCAAGCAATCCTCCTGCCTTGGCCTTCCAAAGTGCTGTGATTATAGGTTTGAGCCACTATACTCAGCCTTAAGGATTATTTTAGCTTTTTTGTTTGTTTGTTTTGTTTTGAGACAGGATCTTGCTCTGTTCCTCAGGCTGGAGTGCAAGTGGCACAATCATATCCCACTGCAGCTTCTCGACCTCCTAGGCACAAGTGATCCTCCCACCTCTTGCTTGAGTAGCTGGGACTACAGGTGTGAACCACCTTGCCCAACTAATTTTTTTTTTTGGGGGGTAGAGATGGGATCTCACTTTGTTGCAGGCTGGTCTTAAACTCCTGGCCTCAAGCAATCTGCTGGCCTGTGCCTCCCAAAGTAGCTTGGATTACAGGTGTGAGCTGCTGCACCTGGCATTCCCTTTTTTCTCTTTATTACTGTTTCTGCATATTCCAGCTGCCCTAATCTCCCTGAACTCTGTTCCGTATTTCCCATCTCTTTCAATATTATCTCTCTACACATTTTTTTCCATAGGGAACTCCATTTTTTTCCCCAGAAAGCACTAATGATTCTTGCCATCCCATGCAGAAGGGACACTTGATTCCTGGAATGTTATTATTCATTGGTGCTTTATATCCCCTAAACTATTCAAGAAGAAAAACCATGTATTCTAAAATCCATGCTAAGGATCAATAAATAGTATGAAACACTACCATATCTTTAAAATGTGTTAAGAAAGAATACAAACCACAGGAAATTGATACTGCTTTTGAATAAGGAGTGTTATGAGTTAAACAGTCAGATTATTTTTCACTGTACAGGCATACCTTGGGGCTACTGCAACTCTGGTTCTGGACCATCACAATAAAAGCAGATATCGCAATAAGGTGAGTCACATAAATTGTTCTTCCCAGTACATATAAAAGTTATGTTTATACTACACTATAACCTATTAAGTGTTCAATAGCATTATATCTTAAAAAAAAAGTACATACCCTAATTTTAAAATACTTTATCGCTTAAAAAAAAACAAACAAAAAAAACTAATGCTGACATAGAGACAAAGTGGGCACCTGCTATTGGAAAAATAGTGCCAGTAGATGTACTCAACACAGGGTGGTCACAACCCTTCAATCTATTTAAAGAAAAAAAAAAAGCAGTCTCTTCAAAGTACAATGGAGTGAACTGCAATAAAACGAGGCAGGCCTGAATTTGGTTATGCGCTTTTTATTCATGTGCTTTTTATTTTCTTTCTTGCTGTTTGTTGTATCCATGAAAATAAAGCAGAAATAAAAAATAAATTCCACAGTAAAAAACTATGTAAACAGTACACGTATGTTTATTGAAGCACTATTCACAATAGCAAAGACTTGAACCAACCCAAATGTCCACCAATGATAGACTGGATTAAGAAAATGTGGCACATATACACTATGGAATACTATGCAGCCATAAAAAAGGATGAGTTCGTGTCCTTTGCAGGGACATGGATGAAGCTGGAAACCATCATTCTCAGCAAACTATGAAAAGGACAGAAAACTAAACACTGCATGTTCTCACTCATAGGTGGGAACTGAACAATGAGAACACTTGGACACAGGGTGGGGAACATCACACACTGGGGTCTGTTGGGGGTTGGGGGGCTAGGGGAGGGATAGCATTAGGAGAAATATCTAATGTAGCTGACAGGTTGATGGGTGCAGCAAACCAACATGGTACATGTATACCTATGTAACAAATCTGCATGTTGTACACAAGTAGCCTAGAACTTAGAGTATAATTTATAAAAAAAGAAAAAACTTAGATGATGGGTTGATGGGTGCAGCAAACCACCATGGCACCTGTGTACCTATGTAACAAACCTGTATGTTCAGCGCATGTATCCCAGAACTTAAAGGAAAATAGAAACTTAAATAAATGGTTTAAAAAAAAAAAAAAAAACTACGTAAACAGTGACATCAAGAACATGACAAATTAAGTGAGAAACTAAATGAGAGCCTCCACATAAAATCCTTACTCTAATATTGGCAAATAAATAGATGATTCTCAACGTCTTAATGGTAGTCATACGAGAAAGCACAGTAGAGATTTTTATGGTCAGACCTTTGATATTATTTATTTTATCAGCCAGCACTAAAATGTTTAGATGTATAACCTCACCCTATGGGATAAACAAACTTCCAGAGCAAGAATAATCATTTTCAGGTTGACACTAGCTCTCACAACCAGATAAAATTCAGGCAAGATAGCCAAGGCCTATAAAACTGCCAAAACTTAGTAAGAAGATGGCTATTGCCTTTTATTACAGGTCTGGGTTTCCAAGATGCTCTAGTAGCATAAATTATACCAATTATTTTTCTAACTCCCTGGCAGAGGGAATTTATGTGGAAGTCTTCAGAAATTAGATAACACAAACAATGGTTAGCTCTTCGGAAAGAATGACAATTTGCTCGATTTTATGTACTTCTTTGCCCATATGTAAACTCTTAGTTCATCTTAAAAGTCATAACCCACCAAGAACACCCTAGGCAGAATTTGGCACTAATTAAAACTTATTTTGCTGTGCTTAACATTCCTACCAAGTGAAACCTCCCCACGCCTAATCCAAAACCAAACCCCACTACTACCAAATCTGTTCTAACCATACGTAAATGACTAACATGTAACCGTGCCAAGTTTGTACAGTAGGAATTATCCTGTACTGCTAACCTATAATGTTATAATTACTTTAAAAATTAGATATAGCTAAGTATATGCTTCCTTTAATAATTACTCCTACAGACCTGGTGGCCGTAATTGGTTAGAATACTACAGACAGAAGCCACTGTGTCCATGCTACAGATACCAGCCTAGTCTGCTTTTTGTATCATTAGTCATGTATTTTCTAACTTGCATTTGAAAAACAAACAATCAACCCTCAATGACCTTGGTATTTGAATGCAATCTGTTCTCCCTTTTTCTTCTCTTCTCTACCATGTTACAAAAACCAGAGACAAAGTACTAATTTACCAAACCACTTTTAAACTTCTTAATCTGAAAATAAAATTTGGCTGAGAGACTTTGTAGCAGATAACTATTTTTAAAGTATTAATTGAAACCAAAGCGTTGTAAACATACGTTACTTACCACTCAGTGTTTTAGATCTAATTGGAGGTAATCCCTTTTTCTGTCTTTCTTTTTCCCTTTCTCTGGCTCTCCTTTCACTTGAATACGACCGTGATGATTTCCTCTTTCTTTCTCTTGAGCGGGAGCGTGATCGCTTTCTGTGTTTACGCTTTCTAGAGCCAGACCGTGACCTAGACCTTCGTTTTCTTGGTGATCTACAAAAAATTTTTATTTTACTTCTAATGACAATGTTTTCTTTCTATCAAATCTCTCACTTCTAAGTGAGGGAAAAAAAACCCAACAAACAACAACAAAAAAGTTGTCTTATATTTAGTGACAGTATCTTAAAATATTCTGAAGTACAATCAAGTCTCAAAAATGTATTTTACTTAAATCCGTGTACTGCTTAGATCCATATTAGTTGGTAGTGATTCTGACTATGGGTGACTATTCACAATGAAGAAGAAAAAGATCCTAGAAAGGGCCTTTCTCTTAGTGTACTGCAACTCAGTTTTTCAAACAGAACAGGAATGAGACCAAAGAAAACTGAAAGACCATTTAAGTGATAGAGCATTAGGCCACTACATAATTCTGCTTAGTAGTTTCCAACCTACAAAATTTTATGGTGCTTGTAGAAGGTGACACTGAAACACTTTCTTTTTTGCCTGTCAACATGCCATTGAGCTCTCTCCAAAATGCTTAGTAAGATGCTGCTAATGACAAATAAAGATATCTTCAGCATTAAGATTGTTACTGCTTCAGGAAAATAATTTAGTGATACGAGGTGGGTCTAGAGAAAGGTGAACTGACAGGCTCTCATTTGCAGTAGTAAATATAAAGAACTTTGTGACAAGAACAAGAAATGACTGAAAAACTCATCAAATGTACTGTCCCTCTCCCAGCATTTACTGTTCAGATTTTCAGGGGCATTCATATGCAAAAAAATAGGATACAAAAATGTTCAAGACTGATGCCTTTAAGTTAAGCTCATGAAGAAAACTATGTTTTATAACGGTTTGGTATTATAATGTTTATAAAAATAAATTTTGTAGTTTTATTTTTATAACCATATTGGGTATCATTGTGAGATGAAATGGAATCCAGGAAATACGGCCTGATTTAACTGTTGTTCAGGGGCAACAATATTCTCAGTTGGGTGTCATCATAATATTAACTAAAATAAAATATAACTCAAAATCCCAATCTCATGATATGGCTGCCAATCTTATGTAAATTACTGAAGTAAATGGCCAGATATACCAATTAAAACAGAACAAAGATTATCTTGTCTTTGGAATAACTTTTTTTCTGTGAGACTGTGAAAAAATACGTCATCCCAAGGAAAACATTTCCTTTCATCCTGATGCAAAGAAATAAAGCCAACATTTTAAAGTTCATACAGAGCTATTATTAAATATCATTGTAGAACCTTGAACGAGATCGTGAATGTGTTCTTGATCTTGAGCGAACCGCCACTTTCTTAGCTTCTTGTTCAAAGACCTCCTCTTCCACTCCATCTTGCCCTTCATCTATATCCATATCCTTGAAAGTCAAAAGAACAGCAAACAAACAGGAAGGCTGGTTGAGACAGAGTTATACACTGACAATTCTGTTTTTAAAAATATTCACAATAAAAGCATTCATGCCTAATACAGGGGTGTCCAATCTTTTGGTTTCCCTGGGCCCCATTAGAAGAAGTAATGTCTTTGGCCATACGTAAAATATACTAACACTAACGACAGCTGACGCGCTTTAAAAAACAAACAAACAAAATCTCGCATGTTTTAAGAAACTTTAATTTGTGTTGGGCTGCATTCGAAGCAATTCTGGGCCATGTGCTTGGCCTAGTGGCCATGCTTAGGCCTTGGACAAGCTTGGACTAATAAGTGAAACAATTACAAAGTGGAGCTTAAGCATGGGAAAAATATATTCAGGACACTGCTAGTATAAAATATTTTATATGATTTATTTAGCTACTTTTAGAAATTTATGACCCAGAAAAGCATTTACTTTTACCTGCTGCTGAATATCTATGGAATCATCCAAATTGACTTCAGGTTCAAGAAAATGCTGCTGACTACTCCCTTGTGATGGTGACGCTGAATGCTCTGACCCAAATGTTCCTTCCTGACTATCCTGAGGAGTGGCCTATTGAGAACATATACAAACACACAAAGATTGGGAGATACTTTTTGTTATGAAAGAAAATGTAAACACAGCAAATATCACAATTACATGTTTAAAAAGAAGCACCATACATACAAGAAATTCCATGTTAAATCATTTATAAAGTAATCAATCCAAAATTAAACATTTGTATAAACTCAAATTTATGTAAAAGCAGGGAACAGCTCCATAAAAGGGCCTAAATATTAAAATGGTAAAATCAAATAAATTTTTAATTGTGAAAATATAAACTACAGAGGACTAATAAAGAAATTATAGCATGAAAAATATATAATGGCAGTCAGTTAAATGAATCTAGATTTTCACTGATAATTGGCATTAATAAAAAATGCTATAAAGAAAAAACAGGCTGGGCACGGTGGCTCAAACCAGTAATCCCAGTACTTTGGGAGGAGGCTGAGGTGGGTGGATCACGAGGTCAGGAGTTCAAGACCAGCCTAGCCAAGATGGTGAAACCTGTCTCCACTAAAAATACAGAAAAATTAGCAGGGCATGGTGGTGGGCGCCTGTAACGCCAGCTGCTTGGAAGGCTGAGGCAGATAACTGCTTGAACCTGGGAGGCGGAGGTAGCAGTAAGCCGAGATCTGCATTCTAAATCTGTCATAGGTTTTATACTATCTACCTTAAGAAAACAGTTATAGTTTTCTTGTTACTACTCTCTTTTCTTCATTAGATTCATTTTTGAACAATGAGGTTTTTCAGAACTTCTATTCCTTTCAAAGGCATCTTATTACTGTAAGCTGTGAAATTTTGGAACAACATATAGAGTAATTAAGCCCAGAGTTCTCTTTCGGTAGGTGAGATTCTTAAGACAAACTTGCTCTCTCTCAAGTTTATTTTTACCTCAATAACATGGTGTTAATTACAAGCTAGTCAAGATACTTGATTCTGCTAAAAGAGATACCATTACAAAAAAAAATACTATCATGATTTCAGTGCTTCTGCTAAATCTTCTAAAATAAAACTATGACTAAAGCAATTCAAAAACTGTTACATTTATAGCTCAACAAATCTGTTGTTTGGATAAGTTCTTCCATCACGACTATCCCCTGCCTCTCTTAACAGTTCTGTGATTTTTGTATTATTATATCACTGATGACCTGTTTGTTTTGAGTTACAACTTTGCTCTTTCTTTAAACAACAGCTAAATGTTCTTAATTGTGTTCTATCTTCAACTTCTGGGTTCTCAGGCAGATATATTTGCTTGACATAAAATACCGCCCCTACTCTGGCCACTTATACCAGAATTGTTTCCTCAAAAAAAGGTATGAAATTCCATTCTCCTAATTCTAGGCATGAGTTCCAACGCAGCAAATATCATTAACATCCATTTTATATTACTGTTTGCATTAAAAGGTCAAGTTCAGGCCCCAATGTCTCAAGTTTGCTCTCTCTTCCATCTAAAATAACTGTTCCCTCCTCCATGCTCCCAGAATCCTTCACTTGTCCCATGACAAAAATAAAGAATTCTGCCAGGTGTTCACACAGATGTATGTGCTCCATTAGAGAAGAGGTTACCTGATGCCACAACCTCATTTCTGTTCATCTTCGTATGTATCACTTGCCTAACGAGTGACATACACTTAAAAAAATTCTGTGATATTTTTGTTAAACTCATTCATGCCAAAATTTTTTTAATATTAGGAAGAAGTATGCTGGGGAGGGAGAGGGGGTTTCCTAATACTTTTATTCTGAACAGTTTACATGCGTAACTATTTCTCACGTACAGCAGAAAAAGGATTTGTAATAAATTTAATACTGGCTCTACAACTTAACATATTTTATCAATTCTAAAATACAACATTTTGTCAATGATTATCAAATTTGTAAGATAAACTTACAGGATCCTTACAACTCAAAAGGATGTTACATTTAGTTATCGATGTCTTAAAATTCTTAGCTATGCATAAAATAACAGCACGTTTTAAGTCAGATAATATATAACATTAGCTGTACACTGCTGCATGAGATGTTTAATCTCACCCAGCTTCAACTTCCTCTGGAATAAAATGGGAGTCATAATGCCCATCTCCTGAGGGTTAAATGTATCCAAGCCTACCTACCACATACCTAATAAAGCTCCTGCTACATGCTAACAGCAATTACGTTTTAAAAATTAAAGATAACAATCTACATGGCCATCATCATTGTCACCAATAACATAACCATCAACTTGCTTGATAGGGAACAGAGAGAAAAACACGTTAAGTTTTAAGTGGTAATTCTGAAACCCCGTCCATCCTATTCTCTACTTCCAGTATACTGAAATTAATTTCTACAATGTGGATTCATAAGTTACCAGAACATAATTTGATTATAGAAAAAACCATAAAGGTCCTGAAAAAAATAGATCTTACTAACAATAGCTGAAAAAATATCACCATAACAAACTTTAGAAAGAAATAAAGTAGCTGGTGAAAGCTAAATAGCTGAGAAAATATTCTATTAAGACCAATTTAAAAAAAAAAAGCCAACCAACAAAAATGCCAATTTATAGAATATAAATAGCAATAACTCTAAAGACCACAAGATGGGGTTATAAACCTTTTGAGGCTGTTGCTGCTCCAAGAGCTGCTGTCTGAGATGTTCTAGGTTTTGCTGTTGTAGTTGTTCTGCTATCTGATGAAAAATGGAATTGTTCACAGATTCTGAAACGTGAGAACTAAAAGGAAAAACAGGTAGAAACATATTTTGAAACCCACTAAAGATACTATGAAAATAACTGAGTATTCAAAGAAAACAAAAAAGTCAATTCAATAAAACATATTCTACTGCATGTTTTCTTTTGTAATTTTAATACTAAAAGTACAATACTTGAGAACATTAATACATTAAAAGAAAAATACATTCTTCAATTGTATATCAATAGATGGATAACGTGTCAGAGATGCTCTGCTGAAGATCTGATATTACCATCTCATGCTATTAAATACATGTAAATTACTGCTTTTTCATAGAGCATATTAAGAAAACCTCAATAAAATATTTATAAAGTTTAAACATTTAAACACTGTTACTTTAACTCCTTCTCTTACTATGAGATAGAAAAATAGTCTATCAATCAGTATGTGTGAAATCTACCATTGTAATTGACCATAAAATTTATAAAACTAATATTCTTCCTTTAGAAAATCATATACATTATTAGGTATGTTAACAGAGGTTGACACTGTTTAAATAAGAAAAAATAATAGTTTAACTATATTCTCGGAAATTCACACCTGGAATACACCTGGGATTCTGGGTGCCACAAGGTAAGACATTAATAATAAAGAGGGCATCCCAAAAGAGCCAAACAGGATGGTGAGAAGTCTTGAAACAGTTGGAAAAAAGGGTACTTCATCAGGAGCAAATAAACCTAAGGGGAAGAATGATACCTATCTTCAAATAATGAAAAGCTACATCTCTAAAGATAGCAGAGTAAATTTGTTTCCTTGCTTCAGAGAGCAAAACGTGGGTCAGTGTGTATTAATAGAAAATAAAGGAAACAGGATTCAGTTCGACAAAAGAATACACAATAACAATTAGTTAACTTCTCATCACAGAAAGCATTAAAATACTGGATAAATAAACTGTATCATCAGGACTGTTAAAGGAGATTCTTACATTGTTTAGGACACTGATCAACATGATTTCAAATACTGCTTCCAACCTTGCAATTCATAATCTAAAATCTAGTTTTTAAATTTTGTCAAGGGGAATCATTTTACTAAAACGATACATTTGTATTTAACATATTCTAAAATTGTATGTTTTGTATACTACCCCAATATATACAACTAAGAATTTCTGTTTAAAACAACAGACCCACAGACTTTCACCATTCATCCTTCCTCCATTCTCCCAACTTCTACCCCTGCCCCCTCCAACATCTCCCCGTTACTAGTCCATTCACATACCCTCACAGAACCCTGGGCACTGCAGAATTGTTTAGGGAAAAAAAGTAACTGATTTAACAAAAACATACAACACATTTCTTTACAAAAAAAAAAATCCTTATAACTCCAATCCTTAATTCTGATTAGGTTGATGTGTTCCCACAATTTCATATGCTTTCTAGAAGTGGCCTTTGGCACTAGAAGCAAGCTTCATTCCTAGTATTCCAACCACTCTTACAATTAAGTTAAATAACTTAAAGCCTAATATAGAAAATATTACAACCAGATTTACCAATATGTATCAATGTTCTTATAGGGAACTTTGATATAGTCTATTTGCAAAGATCTGAGAAAAGACTCAAAATAATACAAAGAGACAACAAGACATACCTCAACCACCGTTGTATAATGTTAGAGGTTCAACAGCTTGAAATAATAACCCCCAACTTACTAAGTATACTTAGTAATTCAGATGGCAACATCCCACTCAATATAAAACCTATGGCTATAAAGGAAAAAATTCTTACAGTTGTGAAGTTGGAATTTCTTTTTTGGGTTCTTCACTATGCTCAGAATCTTCCCCAAAATCAAACCTATCCATCAACTTCTGGGGAAAGAAGGAGAAACAGGAGTATTAAAAAGTGCTTCACACAAATCTAAGTTATAAATGCTATTTTAAACGTCAATGACATTCCATTATCTCTATCCTTTAATATGTAAATACAAGTTTTGTATCACTCTATACTATTATAAACTGTTTTGAGATCTTTTCTTTAAAACATTTTGATATGCATTAGCTTATGCAACAAAACAAATTATAATAGAGGTAGGATAAACACTAATACTCAAATTTTACAGAAGACCAAGGATTAAAATAATTAGGTGGTTTTCCCACAGTAATAAGCTTGATAAAACATCTAGGGCCATAATCAATGGATCTATTCTTAGTATGGTTCTCATCTTAGAATGCTGTTATTCTTCTGAATGTTCAATTTAAAGGCTTTTTATCTGGTCTAGCTATTTAGTGTTAGACTAAATTAGACGTGGAAGCTGCTGGCCATAAAAGTCTAAGTAATAATCCAATAAATCAGTATTTACTTTCCTATAAAAATAACCATACGAATTTTAAAAATATGAACACCACTTCCAAGTAGTATGATACTCCCATAATTAATAAGCATACTAAGAATATCACACACTAAATTATACATGAAAGATTTTAAGTTTTAGAAACACTATCTTTTACATTTAGGCATCAATTTATTATAGTTATAGTATAGTGACTAACTGTAGAGAAGTTTTCCTTTAAACATTTTACATATTGATTACAGAATTTTAACTTTTGCAGGTCCAAATTACAGAACACAGAGCATCACAGTAAAATGTGGCATCCATGAAAGAAATCAGACAAGTTCAGAAAATAATCACTTGCCTCAACGGTGAATACAAGATTTTACTGACTAGTTATTTTTAGTCAAATGAAAATATTTTAAATATTTCAAGAAAAAAAAACAAACAATTTTTTTTTTTTTAATTTAAGTCAAGAGTCTTGCTCTGTCACCCAAGCTGGAGTACACTGGCTCAATCTCGGCTCACTGCAACCTCTACCTCCCAGGTTCAAGCAATTCTCCTGCCTCAGCCTCCCCAGTAGCTGGGATTACAGGCATGCACCACCTGGCTAATTTTTGTGTTTTCAGTAGAGACGGGGTTTCACCATGCTTGCCAGGCTGGTCTCAAACTCCAGGCCTTAAATGATCCACCTGCCTTGCCCTCCTAAAGGGCTGGGATTACAGGTGTGAGCCACTGTGCCTGGCCTAAAAAAATTTTTTTAATTACTTAATTTTTTTCAGAAGTTTGAACCTTTTGTAAAATTCAGACTGTCTTACACAGTGTACAGGGGATATTAAAAGTCTACAATAAAATTTATTTATAGAATTAAAATTCATACGCTAGTATATATTTAATAATTCATATAGACTTGATCTGATATTTTAATTTCTACCTTGTTAAAGGAGACTCCCTGTTCTAAGGGAGTAAGAGTGTTGGCAGCCGCAGCTGCAGCTGTAAGTTGTGCCGTAAGAGCTTGCAGCTGAACAACAAGACCAGCATCTAGGGCCTGCAGAATGGAAGGCTGGGGCTTCTGTTGTTGTATCTGTAAGGTTTGTATTAATTGTTGAAGCTGGAGAGAAAAAAAAGTATATTACAAAACAGGTGCTGGGTTTTTTCTGTAAGAGTGACCACCTAAAAGTTTTAGTCAGTAAAATTAATCATTCCACACTCTCTTTGAAAAAAACACATACTATTAATAAGTTAATTTTTTTGAAGTTTTTTTGTGTACCTTATATAACACAGTTCTTAATAAAGTTTGTCTTACTTCTGGAAAGTCAGCGAATTTTAAACAAAATAAGGGATCTTGTGATAAAGAACTCATCACAAGCTGACACATTTTTCACTAAACTTCTCAACCTTGTTCAATCAACTCTTTAAACTCAGTAAAAGGATGAGTACTGAAAATAGCAGCAGCTTTTGCTGTTATTCAGAACTACCATCTGAGCATGTATTTCCTGAAAGCTGGAGAGTTATTAAGAAATCTGTTTCTCAGAGTAGAGTCTGGCAACTAGTTATTAATAATAAAGCGTCACCGAGAGTTGAAGGCAACTCTTGTTCCCACTATGTACCCAACCCTGTTAAAAAACAGACACAACAGTAAGATCTTTAAGAGATTCCCTAAGTAAGAAAATCCTGGCCGGGCGCGGTGGCTCAAGCCTGTAATCCCAGCACTTTGGGAGGCCGAGACGGGCGGATCACGAGGTCAGGAGATCGATACCATCCTGGCTAATACGGTGAAACCCCGTCTCTACTTAAAAATACAAAAAACTAGCCGGGCGACGAGGCGGGCGCCTGTAGTCCCAGCTACTCGGGAGGCTGAGGCAGGAGAATGGCGTAAACCCGGAGGCGGAGCTTGCAGTGAGCTGAGATCCGGCCACTGCACTCCAGCCTGGGTGGCAGAGCAAGACTCCATCTCAAAAAAAAAAAAAAAAAAAAAAAAAAAAAAAAAAAAAAAAAAAAAAAGAAAATCCTATATACATCCCAGAAGTAAATGATAATCAATCTGGTTATAAGCCTGAGTTAAATCCAAAAATTATTAGTTTAAAAGAGAAAAATAAAGACAGCAAAGCTACCGATAACCAAGACAACTGTACTCTTGAAGTTCAATTTCTAGGAGGAGAGGACACAAAAACTATGTAAGATGACACTGAAGTACTTTCATGCCCACTTAGTAACATTAGGAAACAAACTAGTCACTTCACTATCTACTAAACATTTTCTTTTTTTTAATTTGTATTGTAAGATTTATTGCACTTTCTGCACTGTTTGGGGTGTGTGTAGAGTTTTTCTGTAGCTTAATAGGGTGAGATTATTCCTTGAGGACTGTTTCGCACATCCATGTGAAGAGATCACCAAACAGGCTTTATGTGAGCAACATGGTTGTTTATTTCACCTGGGTGCAGGCGGGCTGAGTCGGAAAAAGGAGTCAGCAAAAGGTGGTGGGATTATCATTGGTTCTTATAGATTTTGGGATAGGCGGTGAAGTTAAGAGCCATGTATTGGGGGCAGGGGGTGAAACATGTACTCACCAAGTACATTCTCAAGGGTGGGGAGAATTAGAAACTTTAAAAAAAAAATATATATATATATATATACACACTTTAAGTTCTAGGGTACATGTGCACAATGTGCAGGTCTGTTACATATGTATACATGTGGCATGTTGCACCCATTAACTCGTCATTTACATTAGGTATATCTTCTAATGCTATCCTTCCCCCCTCCTCCCTCCCCACAATAGGCCCCGGTGTGTGATGTTTCCCTTCCTGTGTCCAAGTGATCTCACTGTTCAATTCCCACCTATGAGTGAGAACATGTGGTGTTTGGTTTTCTGTTCTTGCGATAGTTTGCTAAGAATGGTTTCCAACTGCATCCATGTCCCTACAAAGAACATGAACTCATCCTTTTTATGGCTGCATAGTATTCCATGGTGTATATGTGCCACATTTTCTTAATCCAGTCTGTCACTGATGGACATTTGGGTTAATTCCAAGTCTTTGCTATTGTGAATAGTGCCACAATAAACGTATGTGTGCATGTGTCTTTATAGCAGCATGATTTATAATCCTTTGGGTATATACCCAGTAATGGGATGGCTGGGTCAAATGGTATTTCTAGTTCTAGATCTTTGAGGAATCGCCACGCTGTTTTCCACAATGGTTGAACTATTTTACAGTCCCACCAACAGTGTAAAAGTGTTCCTATTTCTCCACATCCTCTCCAGCACCTGTTGTTTCCTGATTTTTTAATGATTGCCATTCTAACTGGTGTGAGATGGTAACTCACTGGGGTTTGATTTGCATTTCTCTGATGGCCAGTAATGACGAGCATTTTTTTCACGTGTCTGTTGGCTGTATGAACGTCTTCTTTTGAGAAGTGTCTGTTCATATCCTTTGCCCACTTTTTGATGGGGTCGTTTGCTTTTTTCTTGTGAATTTGTTTGAGTTCTTTGTAGGTTCCGGATATTAGCCCTTTGTCAGATGAGTAGATTGCAAAAATGTTCTCCCATTCTGCAGGCTGCCTGTTCACTCTGATGGTGGTTTCTTTTGGTGTGCAGAAGTTCTTTAGTTTAATTAGATCCCATTTGTCAATTTTGGCTTCTGCTGCCGTTGCTTTTGGTGTTTTAGACATGAAGTCCTTGCCCATGCCTATGTCCTGAATGGTATTACCTAGGTTTTCTTCTAGGGTTTTTATGGTTTTAGGTCTAACATTTAAGTGTCTAATCCATCTTGAATTAATTTTCGTATAAGGAGTAAGGAAGTGATCCAGTTTCAGCTTTCTACTTATGGCTAGCCAATTTTTCCAGCACCATTTATTAAATAGGGAATCCTTTCCCCATTTCTTGTTTTTGTCAGGTTTGTCAAAGATCAGATGGCTGTAGATGTGTTGTATTATTTCTGAGGGCTCTGTTCTGTGCCATTGGTCCACATCTCTGTTTTGGTAGCAGTACCATGCTGTTTTGGTTACTGTAGCCTTGTAGCATAGTTTGAAGTCAGGTAGCGTGATGCCTCCAGCTTTGGTCTTTTGGCTTAGCATTGTCTTGGCAATGCGGGGTCTCTTTTAGTTCCATATGAACTTTAAAGCAGTTTTTTCCAATTCTGTGAAGAGAGTCATTGGTAGCTTAATGGGGATGGCACTGAATCTATAAATTACCTTGGGCAGTATGGCCATTTTCACGATATTGATTCTTCCTATCCATGAGCATGGTATGTTCTTCCATTTGTTTGTGTCCTCTTTTATTTCACTGAGCAGTGGTTTGTAGTTCTCCTTGAAGAGGTCCTTTATATCCCTTGTAAGTTGGATTCCTAGATATTTTATTCTCTTTGAAGCTATTGTGAATGGGAGTTCATTCATGATTTGGCTCTCTGTCTGTTACTGGTGTATAAGAACGCTTGTGATTTTTGCACATTGATTTTGTATCCTGAGACTTTGCTGAAGTTGCTTATTAGCTTAAGGAGATTTTGGGCTGAGACGATGGGGTTTTCTAAATATACAATCGTGTCATTTGCAAACAGGGACAATTTGACTTCTTCTTTTCCTAACTGAATACCCTTTATTTCTTTCTCTTGCCTGACTGCTCTGGCCAGAACTTCCAACACTATGTTGAATAGGAGTGATGAGACAGGGCATCCCTGTCTTGTGCCAGTTTCCAAAGGGAATGCTTCCAGGTTTTGCACATTCAGTATGATACTGGCTGTGGGTTTGTCATAAATAGCTTTTATTATTTTGAGATATGTTCCAACAATACCGAATTTATTGAGAGTTTTTAGCATGAAGTGCTGTTGAATTTTGTCAAAGGCCTTTTCTGCATCTAAAACTACTAAAATGACAGAAACACTGTATTTCCCCTTTACACTTTTTAACTGCTCCTTTTCATATCCCTATTTTTCCCAATGGCACGGTTATTCTTTTGGTTACCCAGGTAAGAAACCACTGCAGTACCCAATTTTCTTTCTCTGACTTCGCAGTCTATCAATTACTGTCTTACTGACTCTCTTTGTACTATTCCTTTCAAAGCTTCTCCTTTCAAAAATATTTATTTTAATAGGCATCTTTTAAAATAAGAACACTTGCTTTATGAATTGTTTCCAAAATATTACCACAAAATAAAATTACTAATTCTATAATTTCATCAAATATCCAGTTAATATTCAGTTTCCCAATTGTCTCAAAAATGTAGAAAACAGATACAGCCTAAGAGTTCACATTGGTTTTTTAAAATAGTTTTAAGTCTAGAATGGCCCCACATTTTTGAGATGTATTTTCAGAAAGTATACAACCTTACTATTTTGCATAATCATTACCCTCCTTTACAAAACCACTACTACCAAAAGAAAGATATTGTCTCTAGACTTCTCCTCTCTCTAATCCATATGAGGTACTGTTAAGATCATGTGACTTCAACATAAAAAGTCCCTGGTGATTCCCCATTGCTTAGCAAATGAATCCTTTATTTTTGAGCCCACCATGTATAGTTTTCACAACCCAAGTCACACTTAAGTCTGCCATTAATAGCTTACACAGACTATCTTTTCTTTCAAACAACTCAACTCTACAATATCCTTTGTATATCCAACACTGTAATGCTTCTGTACATCATTCATTCATTCCACAAAATACATACTGAACACCATCTACAACCTAGATACTGGAGAGGCAGCAGTCAACAACCGCAAAAAATTCTTGCCCTAGTTTAGCATACATTCCAGTGGGAAGAGATAGAAAAAAACCCAAGTAATTATATAACATAACAGAAGGTAGTAAGTGCTAAGGAAAGAAGCAAGCAGAGGCGGGAGTGAACAGGAGCGTAAAGAATGAGAGGTAGAGTTTTCCAGTTTTAAATAGCAGTCACCGCCGGGTAGGGTGGCTCACGTCTATAATCCCAGCACTTTGGGAGGCTGAGGAGGGTGGATCACTTGAGGTCAGGAGTTCGAGACCAGCCTGGCCAACAATGTGAAACCTCGTCTCTACTAAAAAGACAGAAATTAGCTGGGTGTGGTAGCAGGTGCCTGTAATCCCAGCTACTCAGGAGGCTGAGGCAAAAGAACTGTCTGAACCCGGGAGGCAGAGGTTGCAATGAGCCGAAATTGCTCCATTACACTCCAGCCTGGGTGCCAGAGCAAGACCTTGTCTGTAAAATAAATAATAAATAAATAGCAGTCACTGAAGGCCTTACTAAAGTGACATTTAAACAAAGACTTACAAGAGACGAAAGCATATGAATAGATGAGGAAAGTGGGTTTTCAGTATCAAAGACATCAAATGCAGAGATCTTGGGGCAGGATTACAGGTAGCTGATATAAGAAATAACAAAAAGGATAGAACAGGTCACAGGAGAAAGAGGTGAGAAAGCGAAGCAAAGGATAATATAAAACCAGGGTAGGGATGGGCAACATAAGCAAGTCTTACTATTAGAGAAGTCTATGAACTGGTGACAGAAAATGTTGGGAAGGGAACAACAGATCAAACTGAGAACATACAAGCACCAATGAAGTGATTGCTGAAATTTGTGCTTTTAGTGCATGCACGATGGCTCCTGCTTGTAATTCCATTGACTTGGGAGGCACAGGTGAGAGGACTGCTTGAGGCCAGGAGTCTGAGATCAGCCTGGGCAACATAGTCACATCCTGTCTCTATATAAAAATAAAAAATTGGCTGGGCGCAGTGGCTCATGCCTGTAATTCCAGCACTTTGGGAGGCTGAGGTGGGCGGATCACCTGAGGTCAGGAGTTTGACACCAGCCTGGCCAACACGGTGAAACCCCATCCCTACTAAAATATACAAAAATTAGCTAGGTGTGGTGGTGGATGCCTGTAATCTCAGCTACTTGGGAGGTTGAGGCAGGAGAATCACTGTGGGAGGCGGAGGTTGCAGTGAGCCAAGACAGCGCCATTGCACTCCTGCCTGGATGACAGGGTAAGACTCCGTCTCAAAAAATAATAAAATAAAAATAAAAAATTAACCAGGCTTGGTGGCTACAGGTGTAGTCCCAGCTACTTGGGAGGCTGAGGTGGGAGGATCGCTTCAGCCCAGAAGTTCAAAGATGCAGTGAAATACAACTGTACCACTGCACTCCGGTCTGAGTAACAAAGCAAAATCCTGTCTCAAAAACAAACAAAACAACTTGGGCTTTTACTCTGAGTGAGACAGGGAGCCACTGGAGGATTCTGAGCAGAGGAGTTGCATGAGCTCTCAGGTATGAAAAAGGTCATGCTACCGGCAATATTGAGAATAGACTGTTGTGGGGTAAGGGTGGAAGCCCCATTAAAAGGTTTCTGCAATGAATTGGTAAGAAATGATGGTGGCTTGATTCTAGGAACTAGTGATAGAGGTGGTGAGTTAGTGATTCAGAATGTATTCTGAAGGCAGAGGATTTCTTAACAGATTAGATCTGAAGAACAAAGGGAAGAAAGGAATCAAGGATGACTCTTAAGCTTTTGGGTATGAGCAAATGGAAAAATCGCATTTCCATTAACTGAGATGAAGATGCAGGTGGAGCAGGTTTTGTTTGAAAGACTGAGAGTTCATTGTTTACTCTCAATTGTCTCTGTTTATGTAGCTCATCCTCAGTATCCAGTTCTTACTCACCCTTTAAAAAACAAATTCAATTGTCATCTGTACAACAGAGCTTTCCTGAACCAATTGTTCAAGTCAAAGTATTATCTCTAGTTCTGAATTTCCAAAGCCCTTCTTTTCTAAACTTCTCCCATGATTCTTATTAATTTTAAATTTAATTACATTTATGTATTCCAATTAGCCTTGATTACTAAACTTTAGGCTTCCAGAGGCCAGAGAATGTTTCTTGCTTATCTTGTATACTCTGGAACAAGGTACAGTTCCTCAAACACTGCAGGTCACAGTTAATGTTTGCTGAAGGTTGAGGGAATGAAAAACCACCACTGAAGTGATACAGTATCACTGGACTTCAGAGACCAAACAAACTCTAAAAAATTGTAGTTTGATTTGAATAGTGAAGGAAGGATGAGACGTACGAAAATTGGAGAAGTAGATGATAAAGTAAAAGGGAGTGCAACACAAGCCAAGAGAATACTTCCATTAATTTAGAGAAATCTATGAAACTTTGTAATCTAAATAATGAAAAGTGTTAGAAAAAAATAACAGGTTACATTGAGAATAACTCTAAATACCACAAAGTTGGATTTTCTTCTATATATGATAATGTAATTATTGCATGTTCCTGAGCATAAGTTTAAGACATACAAGATCATTGATAGGCTGGGCACAGTGACTCACGACTGTAATCCCAGCACTTTGGGAGACAGAAGCGGGCAGATCACAAGGTCAGGAGATTGAGACCATCCTGGCTAACACGGTGAAACCCCATCTCTACTAAAAATACAAAAATTAGCCGAGCATGGTGGCAGGCACCTGTAGTCCCAGCTACTCGGGAGGCTGAGGCAGGAGAATCACTTGAACCTGGGAGGTAGAGGCTGCAGTGAGTCAAGATCACGCCACTGTATTACAGTCTGGGCGACAGAGCAAGACTCCGTCTCAAAAGGAGGAAAAAAAAACCAAAAACCATCATTGATAAAGATTAATCCTGCAAAGAATTAAAATGACAGATCAAAAAAGGATCAAAAGCTATTTAGAAGAGCACATCAACAGTCCAAAAATGAAGAAGCAGGGTAGTAATAGAAAAATAAAAAGTAAGCATAAACTTCAATAAACCTAAATCTAAAATGAGCAAAAATACAACACAAAGTCAGATGTGCATGCCAAAGTTATTTTTTAAAAAATTACGTACAGCTATGAAAAATAGATGGTTTCTAATAATAAATATTTATAATAAAGTTTATTCAGGAAAGGTAGGATAAATGAATACAAATAACCAAAAAAGAACTGAAAAATGTTATCAAAAATTAATCTCCCAGAACACACCAAACCCTAGAGGGATTTGTGGGTTTGGTTTTGTTTTGTTTTTTTGGAGATTTTTTTTTTTTTTTTTTTTTGAGTCTCACTCTGTCACCCAGGCTAGAGTGCAGTGGCATGATCTTGGCTCTCTGCAACCTCCACTTCTCAGGTTCAAGTGATTCTCCTGCCTCAGCCTCCTAAGTAGCTGGGATTACAGGCATGTGCCAACATGCCCAGCTAATTTTTGTGTTTTTAGGAAACAGAGGTTTCACCATGCTGGCCCGGTTAGTCTTGAACTCCTGGCCTCAAGTGATCCACCCATATGGGCCTCCCAAAGTACTGGGATTATGAGTGTGAGCTACCGGGCCTGGCCCCTAGAGGCTTTTTGATTAAGTTCATCCAAACCTTCCAGAGGCAGGGAGCACTCAGGTTGTACTGCACAGAAGACAGACAAAGGTAACCATTTCTAAATTGATCTCAGAAAGCAAGTAATAATCCTGATTTAAAAATAGAATAAGGTGATAAAAACTAGGGACCCATCTCAGTAGGGCTGCAAAATTGTTGCAAATAGAAACTAGTTGTGAAATAGTTTACACTTCAAAGCAAAACAAAAATTACAGAATATCTAAATGTACTGCCTCAAAGGATAGTGTGAATTTGAAAGCGAGAAAGAGAGAGAGAGAGACAGAGAGAGGGAAAATGCGTCTGTGTGTATGTGTATATGTGTGTGTGTGTGTGTGTGTGTGTGTGTGTACAGGACTGCAATGCTGAATCATTATAATAAAGTCTAGTAATCGAAAAACCATACTATTATATCCACTAATAAAATGTTAAATCAAAGGCCCATAAAACACTATCACGTAGAAAAAGCAGAATATGTCCCTCATAAAGAACACATATCTCGAAACAAAACCAACATCATAGTGGGACAAAAATGGGGTGTTTTTATTTGAGTCTGAAAAAAGTAACAATGAGTATACTATCATTATTTCTATTATGATCTCTTCCAGAACTTAGTGCAATACATTAAGAAAACTATATATAAGTACTTAAACTGAGGACACAGAATTATTATTAGTTACAAATAATATAACTGGAAAATGAAAGAAAATCAGCTGAAAACTAAGAGAAACTGGTATTGACTATAAAAATCCAATCTATTCAACTATATTAATAGAAATAAATCTAAGAAGTGTGAAGAATCTACATTTAAAGAGCTACAAAGCTTAAGAGACATAAAAGATTTAAACAATAAAAGTATTACGTATAGATACAATAGAAAAACTTGATATTATAAAGACAACAATCTTTCCCATTCCTCAAATCAATTCGTACATGTTGTGTGATTCTCCTCTATTCCAGAAGTTTTAGCCACAGAAGCGTTCTTCTCTTCCTACAATACACCACATTGCTTCCCATCTGAGGACCTCTATACTTGCAATTCTATTTCCTACCCTCCTGTCCTGCCATGACTAGTCCATTTGAAGTCTTGATTCAAATGTCACTTCCTCAAATACACCTCCTGTTGGCTACCTTCTCTACTCCTGACCCCTTCCCCCAAATCCAGTCACTACAGATTTACCTTTTCTTAATGTCACTAATCACTACCTATGATAATTTTGTCATACTTTTTTTTACCATCTGTCCCCCTTAAGATAGGAGGTCTTCTCTAAGACAGGACTCCTGTCTTGTTACTGGAGTGTGATAGCACCTAATAATATTTGGCAAAACTATGTGCTAATTCCGTATTTTGGTACAGAATAAATTTTTTATAAAGTAATTTTTAATGACATCAAAGCATTCATGATGCACCATTAAATGACTTAAGCAAGTAACAAAGTATACATAATGGTCCCATTTTTATAAAACCAAAAAAAACACATATGCTCTAGGTGATACGTTACAAAGTAATACATCAGGAAAGTACTAAATTCTAAATCATTCTTGACATAACAGAAAAACTGCTCACCTGCTGGCCTTGAGGACTTTGCAAGATCTGAGCCACAGCTGCGAGTGTATCTGTATTTGTTATCTGAGATACCCATGGATCAGGTAAGCCTTGGACCACATTGGCTGGAGTAACAGGTGTCACAGGAGTTCCTTTAAAAAAGAACATCACACTCCCCAAATAAATACATAAGTAAAAAACTAAGACCTGAAAAAGCAGAGTTTGTTTTATTACTTTTATAAAATACATGCACACATATTAAGTTTTTATTTTATTGTGTCCACTTTGAAAAATCACTTAAAATCCTTTACAGAATTAGGTAGGTTAAACACACACGCGCGCGCGCACACACACACACACACCCCCTCGAAAGGATGTGTCCAAATTTGTCCTCCTCAATTAACTCAGTTACTACAGTGTCCCCACTTATGCTTGGAAGATAGTGTTCCAGGAACTCCAGTGGATGCTTGAAACCAGAGCTAGCACCAAACCCTATATATGCTATGTTTTTTCTGTATGTTCACATATACCTATGATAAATGTTAACTTATAAATTAGGTACAGTAAGCAACAAAAGATTAGCAACAACAGTAACTAATAAACTATACTGTGAAAAAAGTTATGTGAATATATTGTCTCTCCCTCTTTTTCTCTACCTGTCAAAGTATCTTATTGTATTATACTCACCTATTTTCGGACTGTGGTTGACTGCAAGTAATTGAAATCATGGAAAGCAAAACTGTGGATGTGGGGAGACTACTGTACTTTTAAAAAGCCTACAATACTTAACAGCCATTAAAAATCTTACTTTAGAGACAAAAATTCAGTAACATGAGGAAATACTCAAAATACAATCTTCAATAAAAAATTTTTATAAGTATACATAATATAAAACCATGTTTGGGCCAGGTACAGTGGTTCACGCCTGTAATCCCAACACTTTCAGAGCCCAAGGCAAGAGGACTGCTTGAGCCCTGGAGTTCGAGACCAGCCTGGGCAACACACCAAGACTCCATCTCCAACAACAACAACAAAAAATTAGCCAGGCATGGTAGTGCATGCCTGTAGTCCTACCTACTTAGGAGGCTGAGGTGGGAGGATCACTAGAGCCCAGGAGGTTGAAGCTGCAGTGAGCTATGATCAAACTACTGCACACCAGCCTGGGTGACAGCACAAGGTCTCAATAAACAATACATCAATTTTTGTTCACACACACACACAAAATATATACGAAATGCTAACCAATTTAATTCCTGGAACTATGATTTAAAAAAAAAAATTTTTTTTTTTTTGAGTCAGTGTTTCACTCTTGTTGCCCAGGCTGGAGTACAATGGCGCAATCTCGCCTCGCTGCAACCTCCGCCTCCTGGGTTCAAGTGATGCTCCTGCCTCAGCCTCCCCAGTAGTTTGGATTACAGGCGCCTGCTACCACACCAAGCTAATTTTTTTAATTTTTAATAGAGACAGGGTTTCACCATATTGGCCAGGCTAGTCTCCAACTCCTGACCTGAGGCCATCTGCCTGCCTCGGCCTCCCAAAGTGCTAGGATTACAGGTGTTAGTCACTGCGCAGGGCTGGAACTATGATAAAAACTTTTATCATAGTCATTTAAATGCCTCAAGAGAACATGATTTTGAAATTTTGGTTTTGTTAAATAATTATTTCAGGGTTTCTTAAAAAATATTAAATTCCCCTAGTATCCTATAAATACCAAGTTGATACAAAATCCAAGGATAAGAAGTTACAGACAACCTAAATCAGGAAAAACCTAATTGACACACCAAATTTCTAAGGTTCATTGTATTTATGTTTCTGTGAATTAAAAGAAAATTAGTTTTCTACATTTTAGAAATAATTACATACAAATATATATTTAATTTTATTTTTCTCTACAAATATTTTCTTTCAATTATCTAATGCTGGACAAATTTTCCTGCACTGTCGAATTATTTTTTATATGAACAGTCATCCAAAAAGTATGAGTAAAATATTTAGACAACAAATCTATATTAAAGCAACATACCTGGAGTATTGCTCATAGCAGTGGTAGTGCTGGCCAAAACAGGTGTGACAACAGGAGGCGGAATCCCGGCTGCCATATCCAAAAGAGGCTGAATAATCTCACTCTTAAATACATTATTCTTCTGCCATAAGTTTAGTACTCTCACTATTTTACTCTAGAGAAAAAAAGAAACATGACATTTTGTTTTTTGCTCTCAAAATCTTAGTACAGACATTTCATAGGGGCTATCTGGGCCCTGGATGGAAAGGAGAAATTAAAATACCTCAATTGTACTTTCTAGCCCTAAAATTCTACGTTTCTATCATTTTGCATTTGCTACCTTAAGGTGCTTAAAAACATGTTACTTCTGACAGACATGCAAATTAAATGAAAGCTTCATTTAGTTGAAGGCAGAGATAACATCTAGGCTTCCTCTCTTATGTCACTTCTAATGATATGGATGGTAACACTGGCTGGAGACCTGTCTTAAGTATTCTGAGGGTGAGCCAGGATTCATCTCAGTACTAACATTATATTTATAGTTGATTTTAACTTTGTCTTATACAATGTCTATCTTTTGAACAAACAGGTAACTTGTAGGACAAAGTCCTTATCTAATGTGACTTAAAAAGTTTCATTTTACAAACTACTTGAGGAGAGGGCATTTCCTCACGGAAGAATTTAATCAAATTACTTCCTTTTTTGAGCATCCTGCCATGAATGCTAATTCCCTACTGACACTTTGAACCAGAGATGGACAAACTTCTGTACAGACAAAATCTGAAGCTTAACCATTTCTTCTCTCTTCATTCCCTCTTTTCTTTATTCTTTCCTATTCCCTTTCCCCTTGTAGAATGTCAGTGTCATACTGGCATTACTTAATCTGGCCCTCAGAATGATGAATCATGCTCCGTATGAATAATGTTCTACATTATTTCATTTCCTAATATTTGAGTCCTTTACCATTTTGTAAATTAAAAAACAAAAAACAAAAAAAACCATAAAAAACATGCTTGCTACTGGCAAGCAGACTTTGACATCTTGAACCATCTCATTTTTTCTTCTTGATATGCCCCTGAACTACAGCACTGCACCCTATTTTATATTCCTCATAAAGAGTCTCAGCATTGCCCATCCCAACCCACACTCTAATCATTTTACCACCAAATAAATCACATTTTTGTTTTAGTGTCAACCTCTTTCTGGATTACTCAAATAGTCAGAGTTCTTCGTATTTTTTGTAAGGTTCCAGTCAGTCATATAGTATTTATGCAGCTGCCATAAAATTCATGAAATATTTACGATCTATATAACGTTGCTGCTGATCTTGGTCTCAACCAACATTAAAAAAAAAAAAAAACAGCAAAAACTTTAGTATCCTCATTTATAAAATAAGACAGTATACCAGAAGGATTCTCAGGTCCCTTTTCTCAATCTCCAAACTGTATTAGACTGTTTAAGCTGGCTAGTATTTTAAATGTCTAGCCACTCTCAAATTTTGAGCATCTTGGGAGGGAGATATACGCTTTGTTAGTTACAGCTCCTCTTATAGCAATACTATAACGTACTTCTATTTAATTACTTATACCCAATCTCAGTCATTTCATATGAAAATCTATTTCGTTGGGAAATTCTATATAACTACTGCCTGTCTCTTGTTATACTCTGCGTATCATAAACTTGAAAAGACTAGTTTTTAGTGACTTATATTTCTTGGGTAATTCTGAAATCTAGTAACACAATTAGCAGTATTTAGAGAAAACTTGGTAACTAGAAAAATTCCTACTTATATATCTCCCTTGGTTGTATTAAAGTTTTACATATCCTGAAAGTTTCAAACTTACAGGCAGAAAAATATGCCCAATGAAAAATAATGTCTCAAGATGTTCTACAGTATTTTGTAAGAAGGTTCCATCTATTATACCTTGCTTCTGAAAATAAACATTTCACCCAGAGCACACACATATCAGAGATAACAATATCCTGAATTCGTATTATCACTAATAAAAGCATAATAGTTATTATGTAATAACTATTTTCTTGATACTATCACCAAACAATCTGATTCACAACTATATACTATTACGTAATAACTATTTTCTTGATACTATCACCAAACAATCTGATTCACAACTGTTTAGCACATAACTCTTCTGCAAACAAGTACTAAGTCCTAGTTACTACTATTGTGATGCCACTTACTCCATTAGGAAAAAAAAAAAAAAATGACAGAGGCTAAAATCAAGTACAAAAAAAGAACATTCTGTTAAATGTATATGTTTTACAAAGTAAAATAGCAATTTTCAGAATAAAGATCTCGTTCATCTTTAAATCCCTCATAATATTACAGTGACATATTTTAAAACTATGTCCAAACTATATTAATGTGCAAATGTGTGTATTTCAAATGAGGCACAAGAAAATTACAGAGACTGCTTCACACTTTCTGATTTGACTATTTCTCTGCTCTAAAACATGAGCACTTGGAAAATGCCTTATATTCTTCTGCTTTATATAAAAATCTTTCAGGTTCCAAGCCACCCATCATATACTTTAAAATTGGCCAGCACCTAACCACTATCATTCTATATATCTACATACAATGTCCCTCATTTATGATTGAGATTACAATGTTAATCTATACTCTCCTCCTATGGTTTAAAAGAAAGCCCTAGTATGAGATATTGTATTATGAAATCTACACATTCAAGAAAGATTTAATCATCAGAGCTGACTGAAATCCAAGTCCAAACTAGTGAAATTTCTAAATCAAAGTAAAGTGACTTCTAAAAAATGTTATGTATAAAATTTCAGATTAGTACATTACTTCAAGTGGGAGTCTAAGGTACCTATTTTAAAAATCAATTATGACAGGTCACTTAAAATTGGAAGCATTCTAGGTCGGGCGTGGTGGCTCACACCTGTAATCCCAGCACTTTTGGAGGCCAAGGCGGGTGGATCATGAGGTCAGGAGATCGAGACTATCCTGGCTAACAAGGTGAAACCCCATCTCCACTAAAAATACAAAAAATTAGCTGGGTGTGGTGGCGGACGCTTATAGTCCCAGCTACTCGGGAGGCTGAGGCAGGAGAACAGCGTGAACCCGGGAGACGGAGCTTGCAGTGAGCCGAGATCACGCAACTGCATTCCAGCCTGGGTGACAGAGTAAGGCTCCATCTCAAAACAAATAAAATTTTAAAAAGTAGAAGCATTCTTTTGTCTGCACAGAATTATTAAAGTACTAAGGTAATTAAAAAGAAAAATCGAAAACTTTCTGTCTCAAGGAGTATATCCAAGAATAGTTCACAAAGAATATAGCATAATAAATTTATCTTCAGCCGGGCGCAGTGGCTCACACCTGTAATACCAACATTTTGGGAGGACATGGTGGGCGGATCACAAGGTCAGGAGTTTGACACCAGCCTGGCCAACATGGTGAAATCCCATCTCTACTAAAAATACAAAAAACAACTAGCAGGGTGTGGTGGCGGGCACCTGTAATCCCAGTTACTCAGGAGGCTGAGGCAGGAGAATCACTTGAACCCAGGAGGTAGAGGTTGCAGTGAGCCAAGATCGTGCCATTGCACTCCAGCCTGGGTGATAAGAGCAAGACTCCGTCTCAAAAAAATAAATAAATAAATTTATCTCCATAGCTATCCATTATAACAAGATTTTTTTTCTGATTCAAGACTACATAATAGTTATGAAAAATAACTACTTAATCTTGTTATACTCAATATAAAGGTGAACCATTTGTGGCGAACTTTGAAGTTCTGTGGTTCTTCCATAAAACAAACACGAATCTTCATCTATTCTCATCTTTCCATACTTAATCAACACTGCAATCAACCCTGTCAGAAAAAGCACACCTCAAATTCCAAATCAACATCCAAAATAAATAAGCTAACCTCTCAGAGCAAGTAAAAGGATAAGCAACTCCTTTTCATGCTTGCTCATGATCCAAAGCTTTCTTTTTACTTGCTATTTATAGAATATTTACACATTTAGATCTTACACATACCAGGCTTAGTAGTATGATTAATAAAATTCTACCATAAGAGAAGAATTTTAATATGCAGTTAAATATCAACTCATGTCAAATAATAATTCTGAATTGACTGTGTGTGTGAGTAAGTTTCATGTAATTCCAAAAGCTTATTTTAGCCATTTTATTTAACACCAATTGCTTCAATAAATTAAAAAGCAGCAAATCTGCTACATCTTTCTGTACTCTCTGTTTAAGAAATTCAAAGAACAAAATGGAACATGAATACCGTAATAATTAAATATTCACATCTGAAATAACTAAGAGCAAATGAGAACATAAAGATATATACAGTCCTGTTCCACTTAATGACAAGGATATGTTCTGAGAAATGGTATCATTAGCAGATTTCATCATTGTGTGATGTGTACTTACACAAACCTAAACGGTACAGCCTACTACACACCTAGACTATATGTCACATTCTATTTCTCCTAGACTACAAACATGTACAGCATGTCACTGTACTGCACACTGCAGGCATTTTTAACACAATGGTATTTGTGCACATAAATGAGAAATGGTAAAATTAAAATACGGTATTATCATCTTAGGAGACCACCACTGTATATGCGGTCTGTCACTGAAACATCATTATGTGGCACACGACTGTACTAAGATAATATGAAGACTAATTAAGACCAAGAGGGTACTGTTATCTATTTTAAAACAAACAAAAAATCAGCAGCATACCTTGTCATCCCCAGGGCAACGATATAAATTCTGGAAAGTGCTAATGATGTTATTACTAAATCTGGGTGCAAACACATCCTTTTCTTGACCAAACTGATGTCTGGATTGTCGCACAATGGAGTCAATAACATAAAGTCCAGGTACTTTGTATTCTGGTTTACACTGATGAAAAAAGAAGAATGAAAAGGGAAGGAAACGAAAAGGTAAAATTCTTGATAGACAAAAATCATCATAAATCCTGTGTAAATACAAAGACACTGCCTATGCTGAGGTAATGAATATTCACACATTGACTACTCCAGTATCGTCAGTTTCTGGAATGGCATTGTAAAGAATCTACTTTGACTACTCTATACATTCAGAAGTTCTAAAATAGTACTACATAACTGGATTCAATGACATAAAACAAAATGATAAATAAGGTACCACTATAATTTTTAAAATTTGTTTAATCATTGTGAAAAGCTACACGGAAGAAAGAAGCAAATTCAGGAAAAGAAGGGCTCTAGCAAACACACTGCCAACATGCCTCAACTCAGACTTCATCTGGAACACACAACAAAAGGGTTCCTATACAAATGAAAAGAACAATGCCAAATGGCAAATTATAAAATTGTAAATACAGAGGCCAAAGTTTCCATTTATTTCCCAAACATAACATCTATAATTCTGGGGATCTATCACGTGTCATCCAGCCTGGAATGCAGTGGTGCCATCATGGCTCACTGCAACCCCGACCTCCCAGGCTCAAATGAACTTCCATCTCAGCCTTCCAAATAGCTGCGACAACAGGTGCACAGCGCTAATTCCTGTATGTTTTTTTGGAAGAGACTTGGTTTCACCATGTTGTCCAGGCTAGTCTCAAACTCCTGGGCTCAAGCAATCCTCCTCACCCGATCTCCCAAAGTGCTAGGAATACAGGCACGAGCCACCGTCCCCTGCCTCCCCTACTTTCTGAACATAAGCTTTTTTAGCCTATGTAGTTAGGCAAGCACAATGAAGAATCCTTTTACTTGCAAGCTTTCTGTGCAGTATCTTTAGATATACAGACACTAACATTTTGTGGGACAGAATTTCCTTCATTGGTAGATTAGGCATTTTTGCTACATAAAACGGCAAAAAAATTATTTAGTATGATTTAATGTTTTAAATAATTTTAATACTTGGAAAACCTGGCTAAGTCATCAACTAGAAACCTGAGAGAGGAATCAAAACAAAGAAATCTGCAATACTTTAAAATGTTCCTCTTTAAGTACCATTAGACTCAAAACAAGAATTCCTAAGACTCTAATTGAAACAGCCTTTGCAAAAATTTTAACTGAGGAAGTTACAACAGTGAAAGCGAGCAGACCTAACCAACTCCATCTTGCTTTTAACTTTTAAGCTGTCCTTGTCATTCCTGGGCCTGGGCCGAAATAACATTGGGAGGGGATTTAGTTTATGGTTTGATTCAGAAACAAAATTAACATTTAATAATAGTCCTTTCCCAAAAAGACACTCTTCTTGCCTGGGTACCAGTCTGCCTTTGTAAGACTAACAAATTAGCTACAAGATTAGAAATTACAGTTTAGGGTCATGCAGCGTCTGAACCTCCCCAAATTGCTCCTGAGTATAACATCACCATCATAAAACCTAAGATCAGTGCTTGAGACATTTTGCAGACCTTTCACTGGATGGATCAGCTGACATCACCCAGGCTGGTAATCTGGTTCAAGCAGTTCTGCGATCCCACCCAGGAAGAGAAGACAGCAAGAAAACCTCACTTCGACCTCCCTATGATTCCATCTGCAACCTGACCAACAGCACTCCCCACTTCCTGAGCCCCTACCCACCAAATTATCTTTAAAAACTCCAATCCCTATCCCAGAATGCTCTTGGAGACTGATTTGAATAATAATAAAACTCCAGTCTCCTGCATAGCTGGCTTTGCGTGAATTGCTCTTTCTCCACTGCAATTCTCCTGTCTTGATGAATTGGCTCTGTCTAGGCAGCAGACAAGGTGAACCCACTGGGCAGTTACACAATGGCATAAGGTATTTTTACTGTAAATAACTTTCTAAAGCATATCATATTAAGTTTTTATGGATATACCATTTTTCAACTATATTCTAGTAATTTCCAATTTCTTCTTTTATAGAGAAATAGCCTTTTTAGGGGGAGAAAGGTAAGAACGAATAGGGACAATGCACCTTTAAGTATATTTCCATGATTTTTCATTTTGTCATCCAAGTTGTCATCTGCAGGTTAACATCTGTTATGGTTATTTGTCAAAGAACCTTCTAAGTAAGTTGGACCATACACTTTGCAATATACAAATATACCTTAAATAATTATCCTATTTTTAGAATTTATGCTCCCACCTGCAGGTACTAAAAGGCGGTATTAATTTAAAGACAACAAAGCTAGAGTGGTAGAAACAGAAGCATGTGGCTGTACCTGCAAAGCACTGAATAATACTAATGGTGTGGCATGTAAGAAAGATGGCTCGATAGATTAGAAAAATTTAAACCTAACAATACCAAGTGCTGACAAAAATGGGGAGCAACACACCCCCATGCATTGTGAGGAGGAGTGTAAATCAGCACAATCATAGTAAAACTAATTTAGTATTATCTAGCCACGGTGAAGAAATGCATATCCTGTAACCAGCAATTCCACTCCTACAGAAATGCAAGCTGTATCAGGATACTTATTATCTTACATATGTAAATATTACACTGCTCACAGCAATACCGTACAGAATTGCAAAAACCAGAAAACACACACACAGTGTCAACAGGAGAAGTGGGAAAGCTGCTGTCTATTCACATAATGGAAAATATACAGCAAAAGATAGTAATAAATACTGCTACACACAAGGATGAATCCTAGACACATGATGTTGACTAGGAGAACTGTATAAAATGAATACATACCATAGGATTACATTTAAGAATTTAAAATACATTAAACCACTTTAAGAATTCATTTTATACAAAGTAAAACTATAATGTCAAGCAAGGACGTGACACAAAAGTCAAACTGTGGTTACCTGGGTAGGGGGTGTGCAAGACATGATTAGGAAGACGCACTTGGGGCTTGTGGGCTTCAAAGTTCTACTTCTTGAAATGAGTGGGAGTTACATAGGTTTTCTCTTTATAAAAATTTGGCTGTATATACTGTTTTCTGTACTTTTCTACAGATGTACAGAGAAATTTCACAATAAAAAGAGATAGTTGCCCCTCAGTAGCCTTGGGGGACTGGTTCCAAGACCCCTGCAGATACCAAAATCCAAGGATGCTCAAGTCCCTTATATAAAATGGGCAGTATTTGCATATAACCTACGGACATCATCCCATATACTTTAAATCAACTCTAGATTACTTTGAATACCTAATACAACGCCTACACATCGCGTCATTTACATTGTACTCAGTGTACAGGAAATTCAAGTTTTGCTTTCTGGAATTTCGTGGACTATTTTTTCCCCAAATTTTGATCCCAATAGGCTGAACCCATGGGTTGGAACCCACAGATACGGAGGAGTGACTGTAATTATATAAACATCCCTGGTTTCTTAAATAAAGCAAGAGGCAAAAGTTTCTCTAATCATAATGATTAAGAATGATAAGCTTAAGATATATTTGAAATGTAAATTTAAGAAGTGTGGAACTTACGTTGATCTAAAATATCCTAGGGAAGAGGAGCTTTAATAAAATTACATATGAAAAAGTGAGAATCTGGAAATATACTCCTTTCAAACTATTTGTGCCCATGTACAAAAATCTTTTTGTATCCTACCGCCAAGGGTAAAGGTATACTTTAAGTCCAGTTACAGAATACTGCACCCTACATGAAAAAAATATATATATATATCTCAAGACACCAGAGGTAAGTAAATATAACAGCCATCTTTCTTTTTCTTTTATTTTTTTGAGACAGAGTCTCACTCTGTCACCCAGGCTGGAGTGCAGTGGCACGATCTCAGCTCACTGCAACCTCTGCTTCGTGGGTTCAAGCAATTCTCCTGCCTCAGCCTCCTGAGAAGATGGGATTACAGGCGTGTACTACCACGCCTGCCAACCTTTTGTATTAGTAGAGACGGGATTTCACCATTTTAGCCAGGTTGGTCTCAAACTCCTGGCCTCTCAGGTGATCTGCCCACCTTGACCTCCCAAAGTGCTGGGATTATAGGCGTGAGCCACCGCGCCTAGCTAACAGCCATCTTTCAATGTGGACTCAATCCTTCCTCTGGAAAAATATCAAAGAGCAGAAGCATAAATGTTTGGCTTCATTGAAAAATACATATCTACTGCAAAATATCAACCACCATAACAACCATGTACATAAAGCTACCAGATCAAGTTTCTGGAAAACAAAAAACTTTCATGATGATAATCTTTATATGGTTTAGCACCATCTTTTCATTTATTATTTACAAAGTAAATGTAACCTGAAAATCACCACAAATAAGCCACATTTCTTGCTCTTAAGTATGCAGCAGGAAATTTGAAGAAGGTAATGATAGCCAAAAACTTACAGATTAAGGCAACAGTAACTCATCTACAGACCATTTTCAGAGCCAGAAAGATGAAATTTATTTTCAACTTCACCATATCTAAGAGTAGCCACAGTACCATAGAATGTATTTCACTATAACAAAGCATCTAGATTTTTTTCAGAATAAATAGTTCTGAATGATAATATTGAATCTTATTCTGAATCTAGTGGACAGATTTGTTTGTAGTACTCATGCAAAAAAGGCAGGGGATTTCATACAGACAAAAAGAGTTGGGTAAACTCTACATATTTTTGGAACAGAGCTAAGGATTTCATTTTCGCATTTCAAACTAGCAAATGAGAACAGAATGGTTAGCTATGGATGGTAGAAAAGTCACCAAATCATGAGGTCTCTGGTTCAAAATAAAATTTATTGCCTTTAGGAGTCAGGATAACTAAGGTAAGTTAGTTATTTATAATGCAAATATAGGGATCTATGATGGTTAACACTGAGTGTCAATTTGACTGGATTGAAGGATACAAAGTATTGATCCTGGGTGTGTCTGTGAGGGTGCTGCCAAAGGAGATTAACATTCGAGTTAAATGTTCCCAGTGAGCCGGGGAAGGCAAACCAACTTTTAATCTGGATGGGCACCATCTAATCAGCTGCCATCAAGTATAGAGCAGGCAGAAAAATATGAAAAGGAGAGAATGGCCTAGCCTCCGAGCCTACATCTTTCTCTCGTGCTGGATGCTTCCTGCCCTCGAACACTGGACTCCAAGTTTTTCAGTTTTGAGATTCAGACTGTCCTTGCTCCTTAAGCTTACAGACAGCCTGCTGTGGGACCTTGCGATCGTGTAAGTTAATACTTAATACTTAAACTTCCCTGTGTGTATATGCATATATACATACACGCACACACATATTCTATTAGTTAGAAGATATCTAAACGTACTCTGTATACGTGTGTATAAACATATCCTACTAGTTCTGTCCCTCTAGAGAACACAGCATCAAAATAGAAGTTCTAAAACGTGTCTTCTAAAGTTTCCTTATCTGTTTGTAACTCCAGCCTTTGCTGCTGCTGTCGTCCCCGTTTTGTTTTTCTATTTCTTGCTTTTTTGTTTTGTTTTGTTTTTTTGAGACAAGCTTTGTTGCCCAGGCTAGAGTGCAGTGGCACAATGATGGTTCACTACAGCCTCAACCTCCTCCTGAACTCAAGACTCAAGCAATCCTTCCACCTTACCCACATAAGCAGCTAGGAACACGGGCACTTGCCACTTTGCCCAAATAATTTTTGTGGTTTTTAGGCTGGGACAGGGTTTTACCATGTTTGCCCAGGCTGGTCTCAAACGCCTGAGCTCAAGCAATCCACCAGCCTTGGCCTCTCCCAAACTGCTAGATTGCAGGCATGAGCCAGAGTGCCCAGGTGTTTGTCTTATAAAGCTAAGACACAATCAGCATATGAACTGATTTTTGGCAAAATCAATTAGGACAAGGCCAGAGGCCAGAGTATTCTTTAGAGTAGTTTTCTTGGCCTAAAGGAGGTAATATTTACTGTTAATTTTTCATTTACCGTCATCTATTACTGCATAAATCTTTCATGACTAAAACATGGGTTCATGGATAATATATGACTAAACTGCAGCCACACTTCTCCCTTATACAATTTATGGTATATGAAGAGAATATAAAATGGTACAGCCATCTTGGAAAACAGTTTGGTAGTTTCTTATAAAATGGAGACATGTACTTACTATCCCAAAGAAATGAAACTTACATTCACACACAAAAAAACTCTGGGTATACAAGTGTTCCTAGCAGCTTTATTCGTAATAACCAAAAACTAGAAACAACCCAGATGAACCCCAATAAGTGAATGATTAAACTGTGGTAAATTCATACCCTGAAATACTACTTAGAAATAAAAAGGAAGGAACTATATGTCTCTTCTGGTTACTGCAGCCTTGTAGTATAGTTTGAAGTCAGGTAGCACAATGCCTCCAGCTCTGTTCTTTTTGCTTAGGATTGTCTTGACTATATGGGCCCTTTTCCTATTCCATGTGAAATTTAAAGTAGTTTTTTCTAATTCTGTGAAAAATGTCAATGGTAGTTTGTGGGAATAGCATTTAATCTATAAATTACTTTGGGCAGTATAGTCATGTTCACGATATTGATTCTTCCTATCCATGAGGATAGAATGTTTTTCCATTTGTGTCCTCTCTGATTTCCTTGGGCAGTGGTTTGTAGATCTCCTTGAAGAGGTCCTTCACACTCCTTGTTAGCTATATTCCTAGGTATTTTATTCTCTTTGTAGCAACTGTGAATGGGAGTTCATTCATAATTTGGCTCTCTGCTTGGTGCATATTATTGATGTATAGGAATACTTGTGATTTTTGCATCCTGAGACTCTGCTGAGGTTGCTTATCAGTTTAAGGAGTTTCGGAGGCAAAACCACAATGAGATATAGTCTCATGCCAGTCAAAATGGTGATTACTTAAAAGTCAAGAAACAACCGATGCTGGTGAGGCTGTGGAGAAACAGAACACTTCTATACTCTTGGTGGGAATGCAAATTAGTTCAACCATTGTGGAAGACAGTGTGGCAATTCCTCAAGGATCTAGAACCAGAAATACCATTTGACCCAGCAATCCCATTACTGAGTATATACCCAAAGGAATAGAAATTATTCTACCATGAAGACGCATGCACACATATGTTTACCGCAGCACTATCCACAGTAGCAAAGACATGGAATCACCCCAAATGCCCATCAATGATACACTGGATAAAGAAAATGCGGTACATATACACCATGGAATACTATGCAGACATAAAAAGGAATGAGATCATGTACTTTGCAGGGACATGGATGAAGCTGGAAGCCATCATCCTCAGCAAACTAACACAGAACAGAAAACCAAAGATCCCATGTTCTCACTCATAAGTGGGAGATGAACCATGAGAACACGTGGACACAGGGAGGGGAACAAAACACATCAGGGCCAGCTGGGGGTGGGGGGTGAGGGGAGGGACAGCATTAGGACAAACAGCTAATATATGTGGGGATTAAAACCTAGATGATGAGTTAATAGGTACAGCAAACCACCAAGGCACAGGCATACCTATATAACAAACCTACATGTTTTGCACTTGTATACCAGAACTTAAAGTAAAATTTTTAAATAAAAAAGGAAGGAACTATTCGATACATGCAACAATAGATTTCAAAAGAATTACGTGGGCAAAACCAGCCAATCTCAAAAGGTTACATTTTGTATGATTCCATTTATATAACATTGTGAAACACAAAATAGAGAAAGAGAACAGGTTAATGACTGCCAGGCCTTAGGGATTAGGGATGGTGGGGAGGAGGAGGTGAGTCGAGTGTGACTATAGAGTATATAAAAGGGAAACACAAGGCATCCTAGTGGTGAAGAAACTGTTCTGTATCTTGACTATGGTGATGTTTGTATGAATCTATATATACGATTAAATGCATACATATACAAATGAGTGCAGGTAAGACAATTAAAATCTGAATAAGGTTAGTGTCAACAGGTGACTGTATCATGTTCTGATTGCAATATTTTACAATTCTACAGAACGTCACCATAGTGGGAAACTGAGCGAGGGGCACATGGAATCTCTACATGATTTATTCCTTATGATTTAATGACATGTGAATCTATAATTAGTTCAGAAATAAAAGTTTAAATATTTATATATATATTTTTATATATATATACACACACACACACAACTTATTTTAACCATTAAACAAATCTGTTGCTGGATCCCTGATTTAAACAGGGTAGTAGCAAGCATTTAAGTTTTTCCCCGTAGACTAACTGGCTTCTTCACAATGACTGTAATTATCTCATGATGGAATAACTTTGCTCATTCCAGGTCTTCCTAAGATTCTAACACGTTTGATTCAAAGTACCCTACCCCAAATGAAATCAGTTAACAAGCATTTATCCATAAATTCACTTTTACCTTTTAAACTTTTATAACTCAAATTGTGGCTTGTGAAGAAACATCATCTAGGAGCTGCTACAAATGCAGAATCTCAGGTTCCTCTCCACACTCAGTGAATTAGAATCCACATTTTTAACAAGATTCCTAGGTAAATTCCTACTCATAAAGTTTATGAGGCACAGTGTAAGACATTAAAACTTTTCGGCTGGGCACTGTGATTCACGCCTGTAATCCCAGCACTTCTGAGAGGCCGAGACTGATGGATCATTTGAGGTCAGGAGTTCAAGACCAGCCTGGCCAACATGGGGAAACTCCATCTCTACTAAAAATACAAAAACAATTAGCTAGGCGTGGTGGCGCATGTCTGTAATCCCAGCTACAGAGGAGGCTGAGGCAAGACAATAGCTTGAACTCGCAAGACAGAGGTTGCAGTGAGCCGAGATCATGCTACTGCACTTCAGCCTGGGTGACAGAGTGAGACTCCGTTCAAAAAACAAAACAAAACAAACAAAACAAAACCAACAACAAAACAAAACCAAAAACAAACCAGACATTAAAACTTTTAAAGAAAGATCTTTTATCAGAACAACAATCTCTGAGAAATGCTTTTAAAAGCGTTAGACCAAATAAAATGTTCCAATCACTAACACTTTTCAACTTTAAGTGAAACAGACAGCATACTTGTTATTCAACCCTTTATCTTAGCTTCAAGTTACCTAAACCACTTAATCCCCAAATATGTTTTATCAATACTACATACACACACACATTTTTTGAGACAGGGTCTCACTCCGTTCCCCACACTGGAGTGCAGTGGTGTGATCTCAGCTCACTACAACCTCTGCCTCCTGGGTTCAAGCAATTCTTGTGCCTCAGCCTCTCAAGTAGCTGGGATTACAGGCATGCACCACCATGTCAGCTAATTTTTGTACTTTTAGTAAAGACAGGGTTTTGTCATCTTGGTCAGGCTGGTCTTGAACTCCTGGCCTCAAGTGATCCACCCACCTTGGCCTCCCAAAGTGCTGGGATTACAGGTGCGGGCCATTGTGCACAGCCTATCAATACTGTATTTTAAATATTGAGAAAATAAGAATTTTAAAAAAGAAAAAGGAACTGAATCACGTAACGGCTGACTTATTCAAAGTTACCTAGCCAGCTGAATGACTGAAATCTCACTTCAATTCCCGCACCTTTCTCCCAGGTGAAGAACATAAACACACTGTAACCTTGCTGAATCCTTAATGCCACATGACACTGATTCTCAAACTGGCTCTGCTTACATTTAGGCACATGAACATAGGCAGAACACAAATCTAAGTAAAATTATATGAAAGGCACTTTCATTTTATTTCTTAATTAGAAAATAAAATAACTGGAATCACTTTTTAACAGTCCTTCAAAACAATTTAAACTTGGGTATTTGATCTAAAGGAGAAGAGTACAGGCATTAATCTACAATTATAGCACATGTATGGAAAATTATATACTTACTTTCTGAATAAACTTCTCAACACTCTGTACCACATGTTTATAGAACTAAAAGAGGAAAAAAATGAAGTATGGTTTTAAAATCAGTTTGAGGAGATTGAAATTTCCTGATAACCACAGGTTTTACATGCTCCAAAGGTCTATCAAAACAATTATCTTAACCAAGAATTCTGAGACATTCTTGTCACTCACCTTTACATGCAACTAGCTGTGCTATATAATTAGTAAAGGGCTTCTCTGAAGTAGATGTATGATCAGTATGTTCAAAGTGCATTACCTTACCATAGACATAAAACAATGCTATTGAAGACCTTCTGAAAGCACACTTAACAAACAGTTGTGTTGACAGCAAAATACTTGTAATAAATACTGGTGCGTGTATGTTCTTACATCCATGAAAGGAAAAGTACAGATTTCATATAATTCTATCAGTTAAATCAAGGGAAATTCAAAAAATCAAATAACTACAAGTAACATTAATAAATGTATGTAAGGTAGTTGTTTTCAACTTCATTTATCTCCTGCTTCTCCTGGAAAATGAACTATAAGAATATAAAATAAAACATAGAAATGTATAATATCCTAATGCATCAGACAAAATGAATCAGCAGAAGTGAACATGTAGATTAAAAATTAGTAATGGGCCACTATCACTTTTAAGAAAACTTAGAAGATTTAAGTTTCATAAAATATAAACTATGAGTAAACTTGAAATAAATTATTAATGTAGCATAAAGAATTTGTGCCTAATAAATTTTAACGCCACAATAACAATACCATCTTGGCGTATTATTTCTGTTTAAAGAACCTGAATTGTGCTTCTCTTTATACTTTTTTTTTTTGTTTTGGAGACACAGTCTCACTCTATCCCACTGGTGTGCAGTGGCACAATCTCAGCTCGCTGCAACCCCCGCCTCCCGGGTTCAAGCGATTCTCCTGCCTCAGCCTCCCAAGTAGCTGGGACTACAGAAGCATGCCACCACGCCTAATTTTTGTATTTTTAGTAGAGATGGGGTTTCGTCATGTTGGCCAGGCTGGTCTCCAACTCTTGACCTCAAGTGATCCGCCTACCTCGGCCTCCCAAAGTGCTGGGAGTACAGGAGTGAGCCACTGTGCCCGGCCCTCTTTATATTTTTCTTCTCATGAATTATGGATTTTAAGGACATTCCCTTAGACTGAAGAAATATGAACATTCAACTAAACCTCAGCACTAAATCCAGTATTTATAATAACAAAAATAAAGGAAAACATCATGAACTCATATGCACCAAATCAAAACCTACAAGTTTAAGTTTGGCTAAAGTTACTTACAATAAAGTAAGTTTACTCAATGGTTTAAGTTACTTAAGTAAAAAAGCTAAAACAACTACTTAAAGTTATTAGGCTCTTTATAGGCCCCTAAACATTTAAAAATCAATATGCAAAATATTAAATAACTACACAATGAAGGAACAATTCTTCTGGAAGACACCTTGACAGTGTTCTTTGCTTCTAGTTACTATACACAATTAGAATAAAACTGCTTCCTAAATCTTTTTTTTTTTTTTTTTTGAGACGGAGTCTTGCTCTGTCGCCCAGGCTGGAGTGCAGTGGCCGGCTCTCAGCTCACTGCAAGTTCCGCCTCCCAGGTTCACGCCATTCTCCTGTCTCAGCCTCCCGAGTAGCTGGGACTACAGGCGCCCGCCTCGTCGCCCGGCTAGTTTTTTGTATTTTTTTAGTAGAGACGGGGTTTCACCGTATTAGCCAGGATGGTCTTGATCTCCTGACCTCATGATCCGCCTGTCTCAGCCTCCCAAAGTGCTGGGATTACAGGCTTGAGCCACCGCGCCCGGCCTGCTTCCTAAATCTTAACTGAAAGTTTATTCTCATAGGCCTTCTTCCACAGTAGGTTTTCTGGGAGGTTTTGTTGACAGTGCAATGTTAACCATCACTCATTAATCATTTCCATATAAAAAACAATGACTTACCTCAATATGAAACACAGTATCATTTAAATCTGATTAATAAAATGCAGTGTTATATACACACACACACACACACACACACACACAATGCAATTTAAAGTAATAAAGTAGTGAAAAACAGCTGGTCTAGAGTCTTCAAAAATGTCAAGTCACAAAAAAACAAAACGGCTGGGTGATAGGACAAATAAGTATAATGTGTGATCTTGACTGGATTCTGAAAGAGCAGGGTTGACGGGAACAGCTACTAGTCAACAATACAACAACATTAAAATGTAACGATGAACTGTATATTGGATAATTATATCAAAGTGAAATTTTTTGCATGTGATTGGTATATAATGGTTCCCTAGCAAAATGTCTTTATTCTCAGGAGTTTCAAATTCAAGTATGTATCAAAGATTGTTATTACGAATGAAGTTTGAAACTAACTTCCACATGTAGCAAAATGTTAACAATCAGCAAATCTAAGGGAAGAATATGTCCTGCTCACCAAAATAATTTGCAACTTACGTTTAAATTTTTTCAAAATTCAAAACATTAAAAACAATAAGTCAAAACAGTAAAATATATCATAATAATAAAGATTAGACTCTTTTTAAAAAACACTACTTCTTTTTTTTTTTTGAGGCGGAGTCTTGCTCTGTCGCCCAGACTGGAGTGCAGTGGCGCAATCTCGGCTCACTGCAAGCTCCGCCTCCCGGGTTCACGCCACTCTCCTGCCTCAGCCTCCCAAGTAGCTGGGACTACAGGCGCCCGCCACGTCGCCCGGCTAGTTTTTTGTATTTTTAGTAGAGACGGGGTTTCACCATGTTAGCCAGGATGGTCTCGATCTCCTGACCTCGTGATCCGCCCGTCTCAGCCTCCCAAAGTGCTGGGTTTACAGGCTTGAGCCACCGCGCCCGGCAAAAAAACATTACTTCTTTAAAAAAAAAAAACTAAGAGCCAAGATCTCACTATGTTGCCCAGGCTGGCCTCAAATTCCTGGGTTCAAGCGATCATCCTGCCTCAGCCTACCCAGTAGCTAGGACTAACAATGTGTGCCACTGTGTCCAGAGTTAGACTCTTGACTGATAGAATTCTGGATTAAAATTCTAGCTATATTTACTCCTACTACTGCAAATTACTTAATTTCTCTCAGACCCGTCTGACATCTGAAAATAGAAAACACTGTTTGCACCTATGCCTCATTAACTCTATTAAGAAAGTGCTCTGCTCAACAAGCTATGAAAAGTGCATCAATTACTAATTGTCACAGAAAAAAATACATGTTTGCATAGTTTCAAATGATCATGGCCATAAAAATCAGATAATGTACAATAAAGTATAAGACAATAACATTATTCCATAGTAAGCCTACCAAATACTCTAAAAAATCATGTCTTTGAAAGATTTTCTGGCTTCAATGTGCTTATAGCTACTATCATTCTCTCTCATTTTCTGTCATGTAAGATACTAACAAGTCTGAAAACTAAGCTTTAGCCACTAGAAAACTGCAAAATCAACTAATCATCTGAATTTTCTCCTGCTAGTAATTACTAGTAAATGGAAATTTGTTAAATCTAACACATTGCTGTTATTTAAAAGATAATTTAAATAGTTGGTGCTTTTGGTTATGGTTAATATTTTAATTCAGGGCAGGAAAACATACCACTGAATATTCATAGGTTAGTGCCTACTTAATTAGAAATAAGTACTCATTTATTCTCAATTTTAAGAGGCCTACTAATTCAGGGACTCTTAGCCCCGGGCACAAGAACTTCTTGGGGAAAAATCTATGGCTGAGCTTGAAAAGATCCTTTTGCCAAAAAGTTCCTATAAAATTGTGTGCATACGTGTATTTCTCTAGAGAGGATCCAACCTTTTCCTAAGATTTTCAGAAGTATTCATGAGTTAACATAGGTTCAAAACCTACTTTACGACAGCAAAGTTTAAATGTTTATGGCCATTTCCCACAGTTCAAATCCCTGATACAAAGAGTCACAATTGTTTTCCTTAATGGCCTATCTTCAAATCTACATTAATAGAATCAGTAAGACAAAATGAACATATCAATATATAGAAACCTTTTACCACTCAAATTTCAAGGTTCTGTCAAGTCAGTGTGGCAAAAGACACTGTTAAACACATTCTCCATAATGTGGATATATGCAAAATATTATCTAAGAAAGCTGAGAAAAAATGCTTCAAAAAATTTATGGAAGAATGCTTAAGGAAGAACATTTATCAAAATGTTAAATGTTCAGGAGGCTGAGGCAAGAGGATCACTTGAGTCCAGGAGGTCGAGGCCACAGTGAGCTATGATCGTGGCACTGCAGTCCAGCCTGGGTGACAGAATAAGACACTGTCTCTTAAAAAGCGTAATAATAAACAAATGTTTATTTATCTCTAGGTGGGAAAGTCTACAGGTGACAGATTTTCTTTTTTGTGTTTTTCCACAATTAACACGTGTTAACTCTGTAAAGTGAAAGAGAACATACAATCCATAAAAATTATCCCCCATCAAACTATTAATATAGTTTTTTCTTTTGAAAATAGAAGAGTCAAATTTATTACTCACCTTAATAGCTTTGATGGCTGCCTTAGTAATTTGGGTCATTTTTGCTTTCGAAATGGGTGGTTTATAGTCATTCAGGGAATACAACTGATGAAAAAAGAACAAATTTACATACAGCAAAACTCTCCAAGCAATTGCATGAAACTACCGAACATGTTCATTTTTATATTCTCAATGAAACCAACTTACTGTTTTTCTTTTACAAATCAAGCTCAACATCATTACCCATCAGGCAAATGCAAATCAAAACTATAACAAGCTACCACTTCACACTTACTTGCTTATAAATCAAAAAGACAGTAACAAGTGTAAGCAAGGATGTGGAGAAACTGGAACCCTCATACAATACTGGTGGGAATATAAAATGTTGCAGCAGCTTTGGAAAACAGCTTGATAGTTCCTCAAAAGATTAAACACAAGTCAACATATGACCCAGCCAATTCCACTTCTAGGTATGTGCCCAAGAGAACTGAGAACATGTATTCGCAAAGAACTTGTACATGATACTTTTTACTGTCTGAGGGTTAAAAAAGAAAGAAAGAAAGAAAAAAAACCTGTACACATGTGGTCATTGTAGCCTTATTCATATAAAATTCATTTAAAATTCATAAAAAAGCAGACACCCAAGTATCTGTCAGTTAATGAGTAAACAAATGTATCTATTCAAAGAAATATGAGCCATAAAAAGAAAAAAAAAGTACTGATACATGTTACAACCTGAATGAACCTTGAAAACATTATGCTAAAGAAGCCAGGTGAAAAAGGCAACATAGTATATAATCCCTTTTATACGCACTATCCAGAAAGGGCAAATCTACTGGTGGTTGCCTAGGGCTGAAAGAGTTGGAGATAAATGAGGAATCACTGCTGATGAGTGTTTCTTGTTGGGATGATAAAAATGGTTTAAAATGGAATATGTGACAATGGTTGCACAGAATCACTGAATTGTATACTTTAAGTTGACTGATTTTATGGTATGCACCTCAATGAAACTTTTTAAAAATCAAGGGCTCCAGCCGGGCAAGGTGGCTCATGCCTGTAATTCCAGCACTTTGGGAGGCCTAGGCAGGTAGATCACTGGAGATCAGGAGTTCAAGACCAGCCTGGACAACATGGTCAAACTCTGTCGCTACTAAAAATACAAAACTTAGCTTGACGTGGTGGCAGGCACCTGTAATTTCAGCTACTCAGGAGGCTGAGGCAGGAGAATTGCTTGAATCCAAGAGGCAGAGGCTGAGTGAGCAAAGATTGCGCCACTGCACTTCAGCCTGGAAGCCTCCAGAGAGAGACTCCATCTCAAAAAGAACAAACAAAAAAAGGGCTCTAATGTTTAACAATAATCCCACCCCATCTCCCAATTGATTGATTGATTGATTGAGACAGGGTCTCACTGTGCCACCCAGGCTGGAGTTTAAGGGCATGATCACTGCTCACTGTAGCCTCTACCTCCTGGGTTCAAACTATACTCTCACCTCAGCCTCCCAAGTAGCTAGGACTATAGGCGCATGCCACCACACGGGCTAATTTTTCTATATTTTGTAGAGGTGGGGTTTCACCATGTCGCCTGGGCTGGTCTTGAACTCCTGGGCTCAAGCAATCTGCCTACTTCGGTCTCTCAAAGTGGTGAGGTTACAAGCATGAGCCACAGTGCCTGGGCTACCTCTAAATCTTTGTTTTGAAATTTCTCATATACGCAAAGGGAAAGAATCCTACTTCAGTGTGAAGAAATCAGGCAACAGACAACTAAGCTTAAATGAATACTGATTAAAACTTCTATTGTATGCATAGATGCTGATTTTTAAGTATAATACTGTAAGATATTAATTAGAAGTTTGGAAACTAAACTTTGGCCATGTTGGCTAGGCTGGTCTCAAACTCCTGGGCTCAAGTGATCCGCCTGCCTTGGTTTCCCAAAGTGCTGGGATTACAGGCATGAGCCACTGCGCCTGGCTTACTTATATGTGAATTTTTCCAATAAACATTAGAAAATTTTTGAGAGATTTTTGACAATTTAAAAATACATGCAGAGGAACTGTGTAGCCTAGCAATATTGAAAAAACAAAAAAGGCATGTCACGAATGCATAAAATATATGCAGATACTAGTTTATTTTAGTTTAACATTTACTACCATAACATACATAGCGTCATTCACAGGAGAAACATAAACAATGTTAAAGATGTAATATTAATCATAACCGCAAAAACCTCTAGTATAATAATTTCATAGCCACTTTCTGTTGCTATTGCAGTGAGCTCAAGTGTGAGTATCCACTTAAAATGCCATGTGATGTTAGCCATTTCTGCATAAGCAGTTCATCTCTCTAATAAATTGCTATCATAGTAAAAAATGGTATCTTGCAGTTCTCGAAGATTTTTCATTGTGTTTCGTGCAATAACATAAACCTTGAATACCACCACAGACCCATGGGAAGTGGCACTAGTGATGCTGAAGGCGTTCTCAAGAAGCAAATTATGACATTAAAAGAAAAGCGCTGACTTGCTTGATATGTACAGTAGGTTGAGGTCTTCCGCTGCAGTTGCCCACCTTTTCAAAATAAATAAATGTGGCATATGAGGACTATTGTCAAAAAAGAAAAGGAAATTCGTGAAGCTGTCACTGCAGCTATCCCAAAAGGCCAAAAACCTCGAACTTTTTGTGAAATACCTTTTTATCTTGTATTGAAAATGCAGCCTCTGTGTGGGTACACAATTGTTATAAGAAAGGCACACCTACAGACTCTAGTATGATTAGAGAAAAAGCTAAGTCATTATATGATACCTTAAAGCAAAAGGGGGGTGACAGATCTAAAGTTGGAGAATTTAATGCCAGCAAAGCATCATCTGATCATTTTAGAAAGAGGTATGACTTTAAAAATGTCAAGATACCAGAAGGTCAGGCATGGTGGCTCATGCCTATAATTCCAGCACTTTGGGAGGCCAAGGCAGGCAGCTCACTTAATTCCAGGAGTTCAGGACCAGCCTGGACAACATGGCAAGACCCCGTTTCTCTAAAACATACAAAAAAAAAATTAGACAGGTGTGGTGGCCTGCGCCTGTAGTCCCAACTACCAGCTGAGGTGCACCGCACTCCAGCCTGGGTGACACAGTGAAACTCCCACCTCAAGAAAAAAAAAAGAAAAAGATAACAGAAGAAGCAGCTTCTGCCAAACAAGAGGCAACACATGATTTCCCAGATATCATTAAGAATTTAAGAATATCATTGAGGAGAATGAGTATCTTCCTGAACAGGTTTTTGCAGATGAAAGTAACTTATTCTGGGGGAAAAAAAAAATACCACAAAGAACAATTATTGGTAAGGAAGAAAGGCAAACACCAGGATTTAAAGCAGGAAAGTATAGGCTAACTCTACTGTTTTGTGCAAATGCAGTCAGGCTTATAATCAGGACTGCCCTTTCTATCAAGCTGCTAACCTGAGCCTTGATAGGAAAAGATAGAAGACATTGGCTGGCTACCAGTCTTTTGGTTATACAGAAGGAAGACCTGGGCAAGAAGAACACTTTTTCTGGACTGGTTCCATCAATGCTTTGTTCCTGAAGTCAGGAAGTATCTTGCCAGTAAGTATTGCCTTTTAAAATTCTTCTCATACTGTACAATGCCCCTGGCCACCCAGACTCCATGAAGGCGTCAAAGTAGTCTACATGTCCCCAAACGAGACATCTCTAATTCAGCCTCTAGATGAGGGGGTCATAAGGACCTTTACAGTACACTGTAGTCTACAAAAAGGATCATCAATGCTGTGGAAGAGAACCCCAATAAAACATCACAGAAGTCTGGAAGTATTATACCACTGAAGATGCCACCACTGCCACAAAAAAAGCTGTGAAAGCCGTGAAGCACAAAACAATAAATTCCTGCTGGGCAAAACTGTGTCCAGATATTGCACATGACTTCATAGGATTTATAACAGAACCAATGAAGGAATCATAAAATTGTGGATATAGCAAAAAAAGGGGGGGGGGGGCGGGCGCGGTGGCTCAAGCCTGTAATCCCAGCACTTTGGGAGGCTGAGACGGGCGGATCACGAGGTCAGGAGATCCAGACCATCCTGGCTAACATGGTGAAACCCTGTCTCTACTAAAAATACAAAAAACTAGCCGGGCGAGGTGGCAGGCGCCTGTAGACCCAGCTACTCCGGAGGCTGAGGCAGGAGAATGGTGTAAACCTGGGAGGCGGAACTTGCAGTGAGCTGAGAGCCGGCCACTGCACTCCAGCCTGGGCGACAGAGCCAGACTCCGTCTGAAAAAAAAAAAGGGGGGGAGGAGGGGGCGCTGGAGGGAGGTGAAGGGTTTCAGGATACGAATCTTGGAGAAATTCAAGAGCTAATGGACACCACATCAGATGAATTAACAGAAGACAACTTGATGAAGAAGAGTGCTTCCAAACCAGTGCCAGACGGTCAGGAAGAAGCAGAAGAAGCAGTGCCAGAAAACAAATCTACTTTAGACAATCTGGCAGAAGGGTTACAATTATTCAAGACTGCTTTTGATTTATTTTTAGAACACAAACCCTCCTATGACACAGGCACTAAAATTAAAGCCAACAGTGGAAGAAGAATTGGTGCCATGGTATAGAAACATTTTTAGAGAAATGAAAAAGCAAAAAAGTTGGACAGAAATTATGATTTCTGTAAAGTTACACTGAGTGTGCCTGCCTCTCCTGCCTACCCTTCCATCTCCTCCACATCTTCTGCCTCTGCCACCCCTGAGACAGCAAGACCAATCACTCCTCTTTCCCTTCCTCAGCCTACTCAACATGAAGACAACAAGCGTAAAGATTTTTATGATGATCTACTTCTACTTAATGAATAGTAAATATATTTCCTCTTCCTGGTAATTTTCTTAGTAACATTTTCTTTTCTCTTACTTTAAGAATACAGTATATAACATACATAATATATAAAATATGTGTTAATCAACTCTTTATGTTATTGGTGAGGTTTCTGGTCAACACTATGCTATTATTAGTTGGGGAAGAGTCAAAAGTTACATGATTTTCAGCTACACAGGGGGTTGGTGCCCCTAAACCTCCCCTTGTTCAAGGGTCAACTGTACATACGCTTCCAACTAATTATTTATCCAGAGTCTCTAAAATCTACTTTGTTAAATCTGATCATCAGAAAACATCGTTTCATCTCATTCTTCACTGAATGCCTTTACTAAAATTTAATACTAAGTTCTCAACTTTAAAGAAGGTTGATAAAAATTTCCAATAGAACAGTGTCTTTTACTGATCCTATTAAAGAAATAATTAACCTACTTAAATTCAGAAATTAGAGAGTGACTCCGTTAGCTTGGTGCTTACTTTTTATCAAAGATGGGTGACTTAACAAATTTCCTGCTTCTTTCCTTGGCTTCTAGGGATCTTGCCGATATGTTTATTCTACCAAGCTGAACACACATTTCAAATGTCTACTGATATCTATTACTCTGCTGTATTTAACTAGTTCCATTGGATACAAAAATAAACTGTTTTCTATTGTGTTTAATTTTGTTAACTAAGCTGTTTCATGGTTCTTTATAAATCGGTTGGAGTATAAGTTTACTCAACATTTAATGAACTAATGTGAATCCAGCAACATGACTTCAGAAGCACTCTGCCACCACGTAGTTTCCAAGTAAATTTGTCCAAAATTTAGGTGTTCTATACAGTTCACTACTGCTCAATCCCAAGCATCAAACTTAATCCTCAAAAAGACCTCCATCTGACAGCGCTGGTGGTATAGTGGTAAGCACAGCTGCCTTCCAAGGACCTCCATCAAAGACCATTTGTTGAGAATTTTATGAATGACACTATAACTAACAATCAGTACTTTAGAAAAAGAATATGATGATGCTGCTGGCCCATTAGAAGCTTTTCATAAATGTCCTTAAATAATGTACATAAAGAGACTATATTTAATTTAACTTCTTTACATCTACAAGACATGACAATGCCTGGTACACAGCAAGCATTCAATAATAAACCTTCATTATCCAACTGATAATTTATTAATATTGCTGTAACACACTATTAGGAACTACAAAGCTTCATTCCAATTCTCATTCTAATCAGATAATGTTAACCTGCCTCCAAGAATTGGGAATGTTATTTTCTTCATATTCTCAAAATCTGATCCAGGATAGAAAATCATGGTTTTACACTGAAAAATGCTGAAAAAGAATGAAAGCTGATTCTGGGACCTTTCTTTTCCTTTGCCTGCTGATTCCATCTCTATGCTTGGGTGAGAAGACCATGGCTACATGCTCTGTAGGCTTGGGCTCTCCAGCTACCCAGTGTTCTCTACAGGTTTCCATCTTACCACTCTACTTCTTAGGATCTGGCTCCCTGCTGCCATGTTTTTCAAAGTCTTAAGTGGCTGCTGATCCCCGTTAGTTTGTTCCATCAAATTCTACCTTTTCTAGGGCTACTGGTGCCTGCTGTGCTATTACTCTCTCTGAACTCTGCTTCCTAAATGAAAAGTTTATTCCCCACCTATGCCATGTTCTAATATTATCTAATGTCAAATGACCAAACCCTTTACTTGTGCAAACTCTCTATGCTCATCTGACCTCAGGGATTGAAATAACTTACCAGTCTTCACCTGTCCGTTCCTTTGGCCACTCAAGACTTATCATTTCAATGAAAATATACTAAACAACAGAGCGAGACTCTGTCTCAAAAAAAAGAAAAGAAAATACACTAAAGAAGAGCCTTGGTTTTCAGTCTAATTCATTATTTATGTTTCAACTCCCAACATGTATATTAAAGAACGTTCCTTAAACTTGTAAAATTTTAAGTTTCTATACTACCACTTGTAGGCACCACAGCAAATGTGTATTTTTAATCTGAAGACTTATATAAGTCAAACCAATTTCTAATTCCTCAAGGTTTGAGGAATCTTTTACCTAAACTGAGATGGCTACTCCATCACAAAACTTATCTCTAATCAAGATCTTAAAAGCACTCATCAATTAGGTACAGCATCAGCAAACTTTTTCTGCAAAGGGCCAGATAGTAACCACTTTAGCCTTTGCAGGTCATACTGTCTCTATCACAACTCCTCAGCTCTGCCCTTTGTAACAGGAAAACAGCCATAAACAATTTATATATGAATCAGCACAGTGTGTTCCAATAGAACTTACAAAACCAGGCTAACTCCTGGATTCAGGGAGCATTCTCCATCCTACAGATGTGGGTTTTGTTTTTTGTTTTTGCTTTTCTGATAAACACTGCAATCTCACACCCCTGGAGAATATATCTATGTCCTCCCCTCCTCTATGCATTAAATGAAACTTATTACCCAAAATCCAACATTTAACAAAATGCTGTACCTTCATGCTTGTTATTTTAAGTAAATGTCTTCACTTCAAAAATTTTTGTGCCTTTCCCAATTTTAGCAATATTAAATGAATTCTACTATGACCTTAAAGGGCCCAACAAACAGCTTATTATCCGTTATATCCCAGAGAACCATCAACAATTTGCTCATGCACAAAGTTGCTGGTTCTATGGTCAAAGGAATTAACCTTAAGAGTGAACCTAAAATAACTAAATGTAAGCAATCCAGTCCATCTTTCTTAACAATCGTCCTTTAAGCCCTTGACAGTACTGATTAGAATCCCCCGAATCTCCAAAGAAATCAGAAACTTCATAAAAGTTTCTGCAGCCAAGACAATCTTGATACTTTGAATTCAAGACAGCATGTGAACCAGATATTTCCCTTTTCTTCCTCTTACTGGGAGGATAATAAAGAACTCAAGAAAGAAAAAGGTATAAAAATTCACAATGAAAAGCAGAATGAGGAGGGGAGAACAATCAGCAGAGATGTCACAAACTTCCAGAAAATGGAAATGTGATAAAAAGATTGGTAAATGATGACATGAGAAGGAAACCATAAGCTATAATACACATAAGGAAATATAACCAAGGAGGAAAATACTTTGTCATGGAGAATTCCAAAGTTTCACCACTCCAAATCAAGGTATTAGAGGGCAGGAATGACACAAGCGAACTAGTGCATCATCTGCTGCTGCACAAAATCAATAAATAATGTCTAAAACTGACCACCCCAGAAACAGCATTATAAAATTATTATTTTGTGATACAAAGGTAACCACCAGAACTAAAATGTTAAGAATTAAAACTACACTACAGATACTTGAACTGTCAAATAAAATCCCTTATTTTATAATCAGAAATAATATGGCTATATTTATAAGTGACAGTAATGTAACTTCCAAAGCCTCAAGGTGAAATATTTGTATTATAAATAAAAATGTAGCTCACAAAAAATCTTAAAAGGAAATAACTACAAAATGATAATTGGTTTTGTCAGAATAACTTTGGTAGGCAGAATTCTAAGATGGCCCCCAAGACTTCTACCCTGTACACGCCCTATATAATCCCCTCTATATAATGACCATCCTTCAGTGTGGATGGGACCTATGAACACGATCGGACAGTCACTCCTATGGTAACTACTGTAGTAGACCAGAGATGGGACCAATGGCTACTAGGACATGAGGGTAGCCCCTAGAAACTGAGAGTAACCCCTAGCCCACAACCAGTAAAACAAAAAAGAGACCTCAGTCCTACAACCATAAGGACCTGAATTTAGCCAAAAGCCTGAATGAATTTGGAAGAAGGCCCGAAGTTTCAAATGGGAGCCCAGCTCTGGATAACACCTCCATCACCCAAGTGAGACCATTAGCAAAAGACCCGGCTAACCAATGCCTAGATCCTAACCTGCGGAAATTATGAAACAAATATATGCTGTTTCTAGCCACAAGCTAAGTTTGTGACAATTTGTTACACAGCAATAGAAAACCAACACAGTAGAAAAAATATGTGAATGCTTTTTTAAAATTTTCTAATATGTGTATGTACTTAAAAGTTTTCATATTTTTGTGAAACTTTTTATTAATAATTCATAGTAGAAATTAAATTTAAAAACAATATTTCTCGGGTTTTTCCTAAGTTTACAAGAGAAAATAGAAATTCAGAATTTTGCATATAGGAGTAAAAAGTAAATAACAGATTTGTTTCACTAATAAACTGATTTCACTGATAAAATGGGACCAAAGAACAGAAACTGTAGAAATAACAGCAGCAAATTCCATATTAAGAAAAGCATGTTCTAAAACAATATGACAAATAGTGACTTTTATAGTCCCTTAAAATAAAAACTCCTTTCCAAACTTTTTCTTCCTAAGGTTTTCAAATTTATTTTTAAAAAATATTTAAAATAAAACTTTAAATATAAGCTTTGGTTAACTTTTGACATAGCAATATTCCTGAGTGGTCGGAATTTTTAAAGATAAAGAGCAAAGGCCAAAAGAAGATGTTACAGACATATTGAGGGAATCCTCCCAGATCAGGTTTTTGATAAAGGCAAAGCTCCTCCCTTTTATACTGAAAAAAGGGCCAGTCTGAAAACTTCCAAAATGGTTGTTTGTTTGTAGAAGCAGTTTTTCTCCATTGCCGAGGCTGGAGTATGGAGGGCACTGGCGCAATCTCAGCTCACTGTAACCTCTGCCTCCAGGGTTCAAGCAATTCTCCTGCCTCAGCCTCCCGAGCAGCTGGGATTACGGGTGCCCACTGCCATGCCTAGCAAATTTTTGTATTTTTAGTAGAGATGGGGTTTCATCATGTTGCTCAGGCGGTCTCAAACTCCCAACCTCAGGTGATCTGCCTCCCTCAGCCTCCCAAAGTGTTTCAAAAGCATCTTTGAAAAAAACAGAACACATGTAACTGCAAACAAAGCACAAAAAATCTGAAATGTTACAACTAATAACCCACTATCAAATGTAAGAAATAATCTTTTCTTTTAAGAAAAATGCTTAGAGCCAAGCACAATGGCTCACACCTAAAAATCCCAAAACCACTCTGGGAGGCAAAGGTGAGAGGATCGCTTGAGGCCAGGAGTTCAAGACCAGCCTGCACAATACAGTAAGACTCTGTCTCTATAAATATTAAAAAAAAAAAAAAAAAAAAAATCAATGGGACATGTGGGTGCATGCCTGTAGTCCCAGCTACCTGGGAGGCTGAGGCAGGAGGATCATTAGAGCCCAAGAGTCCAAGGATGCAGTGAGGCTTTATCACGCCACTGCACTCCAGCCTGGGTGACAGAGCAAGACGGTCTCTAAAAAAATTTTTCATAAATAAATTCTTAGAACTTTTTTGTGGTATATTTTAATATGAAAAAATTGGAAAATACAAAAAAACACGAAGAAAACATGTAAACTATCTATAATCCCACAATTCATCACTCATTCAAAGTATGTTCATGAGCACTAGGCCTCTGTCATGAAACTTAGTCTGCTTTTAGAGATAGACAATATTCTAATAAACTAATAGACACAGCAGAGTGTAGTTAAGTATACAATAAAGATAATGTGGTGAAGAGTGTGAAATACTGTATGTATTTCTCAGAATTTCAAATCCAGAACTTAAAAAAAAAGTATAAGACATTACAAAGGGAAGTGATGTTTATTTTCCTAATATTGTAAGCCTGAAATATGCAAACATCTAGCAAGATTAAATCTATCTAATCTTTGTAAAGGAGAAAAAAGAAATCCTGTAGCTAATTAATAAAAAAAAGAAAAGAAAAGAAAATGAACCAGAATTTTATTTTATTTATTCAGAGACAGAGTCTTGCTCTGTTGCCCAGGTTGGAGTGCAGTGGCACCATCCTGGCTCACTGTAGTCTCCACCAGCCAGGTTAAAGTGATTTTCTCACCTCAGCCTCCCAAGTAGCTGGGATTACAGGCATGCAGCAACACATGTGAATAGTTTTTTAAATTTTTGGTAAAGACTGGTTTTTCACCATGTTGGCCAGGTTGAACTCCTGACTTGAAGTGATCTGCCCACCTCAGCCTCCCCAAGTATTGGGATTACAGGCGTGAGCCACTATGCCCAGCCCAGAATCTGATTTTCTGAAGTACTTATAAATTTATTATGATGGCCAGGCGTGGTGGCTCACACCTGTAATCCCAACACTTTGGGAGGCTGAGGCGAGCAGATCACAAGTTCAGGAGATCAAGACCATTCTGGCTAACATGGTGAAACCCCATCTCTACTAAAAAACTCAAAAAAATCAGCCAGGCGTGGTGGCGGGCGCCTGTAGTTCCAGCTACTCAGGAGGCTGAGGCAGGAGAATGGCGTGAACCTGGGAGATGGAGCCTGCAGTGAGCCAAGATCGCGCCACTTCACTCTAGCCTGTGCGACAGAGCGAAGACTCCATCTCAAAAAAAATATATATATATTATGACATCTGGAGATTCTAATATCCAGATGTCATATTAGTATGAATAAAAATACATTTTTAAAGATTATGATGACAAATCCAAATGCTCATACGCTTTCAAATTATCTTTCCCTATGGGCTACAACTGTTTTCACATAAATAATTAACATTTGTATTATTAAGCAGGATATGCCATTTTTCAAGCATGTCAACTGTCTAGGATTAACATTACAGTTTTGAATACTGTTAAAAAAAAGAGATCTATTTTTGAAACTAAATTAGTTTAAAACTACTTTGAAACAAAGAAAAATTGTAATCAACTCTCCCCAAAACCAAAAACTCATCTGAGTAAGTCCTTTAATTCAACACACAAATGTGCATGTCCTTTCTAAACCCTTGGAATAAAGGGAACCAAAAAATACTCTAAAAAAGGTATATATGCTTTACAGTGCCAGCCAAGACAGAGTAAACCAAACTACAAGGCCTTGCTTTCTCACTGATGACAACTCAAAATCCCCACCTCAAGACAAAAAGCAACTACCTGAGTAATCTGGAAGCAAAACAGCAGGCAAACTGGAAACCAGAGTCAAACCTAAAAAATGACCAGTGAAAGCTAAGGTGGCGGGGTGGGTGGCTGTGTGTAGGAGCTGAGGTAACTTCATAGTGTTTGGTATGATCTATGATCTCCCAGCTTTGATCTCAGTGCTAGAATACAGAAAGGTGCAGCCAACACTAGTGGGAAAAACCTAGGAGAAACCCCATTCAGCCAGAATACTAGGAAAAAGGACTCCTCCATGCTGTAGAGGAGGAGGAGGGAAGGAGAAAACAAAAATGTTTCCCCTTCTTCCTTTTTACTTCTGGCCTTGCCAAGGGTTTGAAGGCAGACTCTGTTACCATACTAGCACCTAAAATCTCGAGAAGATCCATCTGTAGCTAATGGAAGAGGAAACAGGGGTCTCTATTATCCAAAGAACAGTGACAGTTCCTATTTTTCTTTTTCACTACTTCACTCTGAAGGCTGAGCTTGGAAAGAAACATGACTTTTTGGCCAGAGAAACAGGGAAAAAAGAACACTGGCATCTGGAGAACGAATGGGAATCCTACAAAGAGACAGAGAAGAGGATCCCCTAGTTTTGTGTATGAACTACATTCTGGGCTCATCTTAGAATTATGCCTGCATGAAACAGACCCAAAGCAGCACAGCTCTTTGAACTACAATCCACTTAAACCACTGCCCAATTCCTAAACTAACTGGAGTGGAAAGTATGCTGCGCACACCTCAAGAGAAGAAATGCTTTGAGAACTGAACTGACACTGGAACCACCACAAAAAGGCAAGACAGAACTCGCATCCTGAAGTTAACCAAACTGACTGCCTGATAAACAAAAATCAACATCCTTCAGAGGATTCTGATGAAGTCTTACAACATAGTATTAAAAATGTCGCCAGCATATAAGTGAAACTTGGCCGGGCACAGTGGCTCACACCTGTATTCACAGCACTTTGGGAGGTCAAGGCAGGCGGACTGCTTGAGACCAGGATTACAAGACCAGCCTGGGTAACATGGTGAAACCCTGTCTTTACCAAAAATACGAAAACTTAGCTGGGAGTGGTGGCACACACCTGTGGTCCTAGCTACTGAGGAGGCTGAGGTGGGAGAATCACTTGAGCCTGGGAGGCAGAGGTTGCAGTGAGCCAAGACTATGCCACTGTACTCCAGCCTGGGTGACAGAGTGAGACTCCATCTCCAAAAAAAAAAAAAAAAAAAGTGAAAGTTACTTCACACAAACCAGGGAATCTGTCCACTGCTTGAGGGAAAAAACAATCAACAAATGCCAATCCCAAGATAACACAGATGATGGAGTTATCAAACATTTTAAAGCAGTTATAATCATCCAGTGGCATATGTACATGTGTATGTCTGTGTGTGCACACATATGCAGATACACAGATCTATCTATCTTTCCATCTATCCATCCAATCTTTCCATCAATCCACCCATTTTGGAAAACTTTAACTGATAAACCTCAATAAGTAGCAGCCAATAAAAGTTTTTAAAAATATCTTCCACAATGTGTTACATATTAGGTATTCAAGTATGTGATGATTTGACTTTGATACAGTAGTTTAATATAAAGTTTCAAAGGTAACCAGGCAACCAAATACAAGCTAGCAAAAGACATTTATCCAGCTTTCTTACACTTAAGTTCACTTGAACAGAGCAGATTAATTTTACTCAAAAAAGTAGAATGCCAAAGCCATGGCTGATGATATAAATTTATCTTAATTTTTCCCTCAGAACTTTGTGACAAGTTTTGCAATCCTGTACCTATAATCCTATGCCAATATTCATAGGTATAAAAAATATACTTATTGGCCGGGCACGGTGGCTCATGCCTAAAATTCCAGCACTTTGGGAGGCCAAGGCAAGCAGATCACTTGAGGACAGGAGTTTGAGACCAGACTGGCAAACATGGTAAAACCCCATCTCTAGTAAAAATAAAAATTAGCTGGGCATAGTGGCGTGCAACTGTAGTCCTAGCTGCTCAGGAGGACCGCTTGAACCCAGAAGACAGAGGTTGCACCACTGCACTTCAGCCTGGGCAACAGACAGAGACTCCGTCTTCAAAAAAAAAAAAAACCAGAACTTAATTATTTATTGAGACAGGGCCTCACTCTGTCACCTAGGCTGGAGTGCTGTAGTGCAACCTCAGCTCACTGCAACCTCCGTCTTCCAGGCTCAAGAGATCCACCTCAGCCTCCCGAGTAGCTGGGACTACAGGAATGCACCAACATGTTCAGCTAATTTTTGTATTTCTTGTAGAGATGAGTTTCGCTATGTTGCCCAGGCTGGTCTTAAACTCCTGAGGCTCAAGCGATCTGCCCTCCTCCGCTTTCCAAAATGCTGGGATTACAGGCGTGAGCCACAGCACCCAGCCTAAAGAACATATTTCAATGCAACAGAATGTTTCCACTCTGATATAATCCCCAATATCATTTGTTATAGTATAAAATAATCAACCTTGTATACAACGTATAAATTTTAGAGTTAATCATCCATGTTCTAACTCAAATAGTTTATTATCAAGGTATAATCAACTAAAAACAACTAAACAATTGGGGAATACAAAACCAAATTCAGCTGATTAACAGGCGAAGTCAACATTCGTCTAACTACTGAACAACAGCACTATATTCTGCCCTTTAGAAAACAAAAAATAACATGAAGACCCTCACCTCCATTTATCTAACAATCTACTGAGGTAGAGGGGGAGAGTGATATACATATCATTATAATAATATAGTGAGTTCTCAGCCTTTCGAGATTTTTGACAATTCAATAATGATCTCAAAGATCTCTAAAATGTAATCACAAGTAATTCTGCAGAGACACTAATTCAAAATATATGTATTAAACTTAACTATTAGTGACACAGCATCTTTGTTATTCTCTCCTCACACTCCCATATGCATTTAACAGAGAAATAATACTGTATACACAAGTGCTATTTAGGACCTCAAACATTTTCCTCATTAACACAAGATCTGATGACATAATTTAATGTCAAAATAAAAATACCAGGGAGGGATATATAAGTTAAATAAACATCCAGTTAGAAACCACAAGCACAAAGTTTAACAAGAAAATGTAAGTGAAATAGACTGACTGGGAAAACAGCATTCCAGTTACAGCTATTATTCCGCTTCCACACTATTTACATTTATAACATACTCATCAATAAATCTTTCTTTACAGCGATTTACAAAAAAGGTAAGAGGTGGCTATTTCCTAATGGAAATGTATTAGAATCTCAACAGAACTCTGTGCTTTCCTACTACAAAATCACTGAGTTCCTACACCAACAAGACACACAAGTGGGAATATATAATGCATAGCTTTGCATACAGTAAATCTTCCTGTTTTGCAGCATCATTTATAAGCACTGTATATAATAAGCATATTCCTATTTATAGTCTTATAAAATAATCTTATGTAAAGTCTCAAATCCATAGCTCAGGAACCTGTACAGTTGAAGGCAAGGGGAAACTGAAAGGTTTTTAGAAATACAAAGTGATTCAAGCAAAATCACTATTACAACTAATAATAATAAAAATTAATCTAATAATCTGGGCCAGGCATCCCAGCACTTTGGAAGGCCAAGGTGGGAGTGTCACTTGAGGTCAGGAGTTCGAGACCAGACTGGACATGACAAAAACCCATCTCTACTAAAAATAAAAAAATTAGCCGGGCACGGAGGTGTACATCTGTAATCCCTGCTACTCGGGAGGCTGAGGCGCGAGAATCACTTGAACCCAGGAGGTGGAGGTTGCAGTGAGCCAAGATTACACCACTGCATTCCAGCCTAGGTGACAGAGCGAGACTCTGTCTCAAAAAAATAATAATAATAATAATAACCTAATAATCTAAAATATCTAGTTCTACAGGAACTAGAGAAAAAGAGCATAGTACATTAGGAGCCAACTAAAAACTGACTGCAACAAACCAAAGGAGAAGTGATGAGGATAAGAGCTCAAGTGTTAACACTGAGAATAAAAACAATGAGAAGGATGCAAAATATACATTAAAAAAAAAAATTCATTAGATTTCATGACTTACAAAGATATGGATGAAAGAGTGGCATTTAAAATAATTCCAAGTTTTCAACTCTGAGTATTTATGAACATGATTTTACTAATGATAAAAACAAAAGTCTAAAAGTAAGAAATTTGTGGAGGAAAGGCAAGTTTAGACATGAGGTGACAACAAAGATTTCAAATGCACATGTAAACAAAATACCTTGAAGATATGAAACTGAATCCCAAAAGAGAAAATTTAAAAATACAAGTAATTTCTGAAGAGATAATAGTTGAAAAGATAAGGAATAAATACTGAAAACTAAATAACAAAGGGAGAATAAGCAGAAGAAAAGCCTACAAGGCCTAAGGGTAAAACCATTTCAGAAATGAGACTAACCAACACAAAAATTTGAAAGAAAGAGCTGCATGAGAAAAATGATAAAGACAGTAATATACTTTTCATCTGTGAAGTCCACTGTCAATTATTAAACACTATCCCAACTGTTTTTGCTTTCAGAATGGCCTGGTAAGATTATTTACTATTCTCATTCTATAAATGTATAAAATTAGGTTAAGTGACTTAACTAAAATCAACAAGGTTGTAAGTTATGGAACTGTGTCTCAAACCCAGTTCTTCTAACTACCTAGGCACTCAGATGTAGTCTAGTTTCCAAAAACAACACAAAAAGTCTACTAGCTAGCAACGCCACCGAATCAGATGATGGATGACTGTGGTGACACACCATTTAATAGCACCAACCTAAAAACTAAGAAGACTTTAAAAACAAAACATTATAAAGCTTTTGAGTCTTCTGATCAAATAACAGCTAAATAAACTGCATTTAAACATGAATTTGAAGCAGACCTCAACAGGGCTTAAGGACCTTCAAACTCTTAACATGAAAGCTACCTTTCTCTAAGTGATTTAATTCAAGCAGTATTAAAATAGACTCACTCCACCTTTCTCCTAATGGCTAAGATACGTACTGTTTGGGTTTGGAGAAAATATTACAAAAACAATATGGAGACCAGGCACAGTGGCTCATGCCTATAATTCCAACACTTCGGAAGGCTGAGGGGGGAAGATCACTTGAGCCCAGGAGTTCAAGGCTACGGTGAGCTATGATCATGCCATTGCACTCCAGCCTGTGTGACAGAGTGAGAGTTCGACTCGAACTAATAATAATAATAAGGTAATAAATGCTCACTGTGAAAAAAATCAAACTATTCAAAGGTCTCATTCACTGCACCCTATCCACCTACTGCTTTCTTCAGAAATAACCGCTGTTAAACGGCTGGTAGGCCACCTTTCAGAGTTGTCTATATCCATCTTTCTTTATAAATATGTGTAAATATTACAAGTATGTACATTGTATACATGTATATATGCAAAATAGACACTTCATACATTTATTTATTTATTTTTGAGGCAGAGTTGCAATCTTGGCTCACTGCAACCTCTGACCCCCAGGTTCAAGTGACTCTCCTGCGTCAGCCTCCTGAGTAGCTGGAATTACAGGTGCCCACCACTACACCCAGCTAATTTTTTTAAATTTATTTTTTGAGATGAAGTTTTGCTCTGTCGCCCAGGCTGGAGTGCAATGGCACGATCTTGGCTCACTGCAACCTCCGCCTCCCAGGTTCAAGCGATTCTCCTGCCTCAGCCTCCAAAGTAACTGGGATTACAGGCATGCGCCACTACACTTAGCTAATTTTTGTATTTTTTAGTAGAGACGGAGTTTCACCGTATTGGCCAGGCTGGTCCCAAACTCCCAATCTCGGGTGATTCACATGCTTCGGCTTCCCAAAGTGCTGGGATTACAAGCATGAGCCACCGCACCGGGCCTTAATTTTTGTATTTTTAGTGAAGACAGGGTTTCACCATGTTGGCCAGGCTGGTCTCGAACTCCTGACCTCAGGTGATCCGCCTACTTCAGCCTCCCAAAGTGCTAGGATTATAGGAATGAGCCACTGTGCCCGGCCCACTTTATACTTTCTGGTTTAAAAAAAAAAAAAAACTGTACTCCTTTTTACTGCTTAAAACTGATGTTCTTAAAAGCCTTGCTGGGTTTCTTAATAAAACAATGAAATTCTTTTAACTGATGACCAGTAATAATATTAGTCTAACACACTGGCCAGGCACGGTGGCAAGTGCCTATAATCCCAGCTACTCTGCATGCTGAGGCAGGAGAATCGCTTGAACCTAGGAGGTGGAGGATGCAGCAAGCCACGACTGCGCCACTGCATGCTAGCCTGGGCGACAGAGTGAGACTCCATCTCAAAAAAACAAACAAGCAAAATACATTACAGTCTGTATTTTGTAACTGTCTGCTGTTCAAAAGTCTTGTTCAATTATTTCCCCAACTTGAAACATATGCTGAACATAATCTAGCACATTCTTTACAACTCATAGTCTCTGTAACTTTTACCCACTATTAAATTATGTTGTAATATGAAGATACTTTCCGGGGCAACTGAGATATCCACAATGACACTACATGTTCCCCAATTGCAGCCTCTTAAAAAAAAAAAAAAAATTAAAATTCCTAGTATTCCCTAATAGAATAAAAGTTGTTTAGCTTTCCAAATACTTTATAAAATTACTAGATTTTTAAATATTCAAACCAACTGAAAGGTAGTCAGGAAATACACCATTAACTCTATTTTTAAATGAGGCTAAGAAAAGATTAATTAGAAAACTTGCTTATCGGGATTAGTACATAAGGGATCCTAAAGGTCATCTTATCTAATCCCATTTTATAAATGATAAAACCACCATCTCCTTCCTGGCAACCAACTGTCATCTGTCACATGTTACTTTACAGCAACCATATTAATTTTGAAGACTTTTCAGGCTTTAAAAGGCCTCTACTAGGAACCTTCTAAACAGTAGTTTGCAAAAATCTAAATGAAGTAGTCACGAAGTAGCCATCATTGTTAAATGTGAAAATTAGAAATATACTACAGATACATTAAGGATATAGACTTAAAGAATAACCACACACCTCTCTTTAAAAGGAGGTACAAAATACATGAGCTTTGGACTCAAAGGCTTTTTAGTTTTCTGCAGAGTGAGTTGCTGGCCAAGTGGGTGTTACTGTAAAATACTTCCTTGCCAAGGAAAGCGTATTTTCTCTGGAATCCTATTCTATGAGCAGGAGAGGAGGAGCACAGTAGTATGCTCCTTATTCTGTCCCAGAGTTAACAAGAAATATTAATAATCTATTAAGAATCACCAATTCCCACTCCTCTCCTCCCTCCACCAAACATAAATACTACCAAGATCACACTCAAAAAATCCATAGTGAAAATAAAACAGCAGTAAACAAAGAGGATATAAATGTGTTCTAATTAGGCCACTATGTGCACCTAGTAAAGGTATGACTGAACAAGTTTAATCATTTCTGAATCTTGATTCCTCATCTATAAAAAGAGTCTTTCTGATATGTCTTTCAGGTCTAAAATTTGTAGTTTTGGCCAGACGCAGTGGCTCATGCCTGTAATCTCAGCACTTTGGCAGGCCGAGGCGGGTGGATCACCTGAGGTCGGGCGTTCGAGACCAGCCTGACCAACGTGGAGAAACCTGTCTCTACAAAAAAAAATACAAAATTGGCCGGGCACGGTGGCTCAAGCCTGTAATCCCAGCACTTTGGGAGGCCGAGACGGGCGGATCACGAGGTCAGGAGATCGAGACCATCCTGGCTAACACGGTGAAACCCCGTCTCTACTAAAAATACAAAAACTAGCCGGGCGAGGTGGCGGGCGCCTGTAGTCCCAGCTACTCCGGAGGCTGAGGCAGGAGAATGGCGTAAACCCGGGAGGCGGAGCTTGCAGTGAGCTGAGATCCGGCCACTGCACTCCAGTCCGGGCGACAGAGCGAGACTCCGCCTCAGAAAAAAAAAAAAACAAAAAAACAAAAAACTAGCCAGGCGAGGTGGCGGGCGCCTGTAGTCCCAGCTACTCGGGAGGCTGAGACAGGAGAATGGCGGGAACCCGGGAGGCGGAGCTTGCAGTGAGCTGAGATCCGGCCACTACACTCCAGCCTGGGCAACAGAGCAAGACTCTGTCTCAAAAAAAACAAAAAAAAAAAACAAAAAAATACAAAATTAGCCAGGCAGGGTGATGCATGCCTGTGAAATCCCAGCTACTCGGGAGTCTGAGGCAGGAGAATTAATTGAACTCGGGAGGTGGAGGTCACAGTGAGCGGAGATGACGCCATTGTACTCCAGCAACAAGAGCAAAACTCCGTCTCCAAAAAAAAAAAAATTGTGGTTTTTAGATATCAGGTTTAAGCAAGAAAGTTAACAGGGAACCCAATTATAAAACCATAACCAACTATTCCTATAGCTACAAATGCAGAATATGTTTGTGATGGCCTTCAGCCACCCTATTCTAAAATCAAAGAAAACAGAAACAATTCTCCATAGGAGAAACCAAAATACAAAAACACACTGGTGTATATATGAAAATAATTTCATTTTAATTTTCCTGGGATCCACACAGTCCACCTTCCTTTAATTTCAATTCATTCCCATGTCTTTTGTAAACATCAAAATGAAAACGTAAGTTTCACCTCCTTTTAATTTAGTACTATTAACAATGAAATGGCCAAAATGAGGACAAGAAAAAGAATAATTCATTTATAAAGCTTTTTGCAAAAAAATGCCAAAATTGTATTAGCTGGAATTTCCCAAATGAACATAAGTTCTATATCTAATGATACAGTCTTTAAATGCACAATTCCACGTGCACAAATGCTTACAGTAGACTTAAAGCAAAGAATTATGTAACTAAGAGTAAATAAAATGCTGAATAATATGAGTGGGCTTAATGTTTTTTTTTTTTTTTTTTTTTTTTTTTTTTTTTTTTGAGACGGAGTCTCGCCCTGCTGCCCAGGCTGGAGTGCTGTGGCCGGATCTCAGCTCACTGCAAGCTCCGCCTCCCGGGTTCACGCCATTCTCCTGCCTCAGCCTCCCGAGTAGCTGGGACTACAGGCGCCCGCCACCTCGCCCGGCTAATTTTTTGTATTTTTTAGTAGAGACGGGGTTTCACGTGTTAGCCAGGATGGTCTCGATCTCCTGACCTCGTGATCCGCCCGTCTCGGCCTCCCAAAGTGCTGGGATTACAGGCTTGAGCCACCGCGCCCGGCCGAGTGGGCTTAATGTTAAGAAATTCTAATAAAATCTCATTAAACAAAATTTGAATCCTTAATTTTATTCACAGGTCATTCAATTTACTACTTAAGTTTTAATTACATACAAGAACATCTGGTTGTATAGGCAGAATTTAAAATCAAGCATACTTCACGCAGAGTTGCTTTTAAATGTCTTACACTCACAAACCCAACATAATAGGGATAGGGGAAAGGGAGAGAGGGAGGACAAACCTGAGGATGAAAAGATTCTACAAGATTTTTCCTCTAGGCTAGATTTTCTTCTTTTCCTATATTATCACCCTAAACAACTATACTGTCCCCTCAATCTTCATTTCTAGCCTGTTCTCTCCAGGTGCCCAACCCATATATCTAGCTAGGTATCTCCACCTTGATGTTCCACAGACAACAAATATTCAAGATGCACAAACTACTGTACCTAACAAAACAGTAACCATAATAGTCTTTGGGTGGTTGAGATAAAGGTGATTTTAAGCTTCTTTCCATAGTGAGGATCTTTCTTTTATTCTTGGTGGGATATTAAAAAAAAGAAAAATTCCCCATCTACCCTATCCCCCCCAAATTATCTCTCTCCTCAATCTTCTTTCTCTCCCTGATTTGGCCATCTTAGTGACTGGTACCATACCCTTAAATCAACCTAGTCACTTAAACAAAAGCCCTGGCAACACCCATCTTCCTCATATCCATCTTCCTGTTATTACTAAACTTCTATTGCAGTCATCCCTTCCTCTTCTCCCTATTAGTATTACTTTAGTTGACCCCCTCATCTTCTCTAGACTAATTTAACCTTCCTATCCCAAACTCATCCCGCCATTGCCCTTCCCTGCTCCACAAAGATGCTAATAATTTTTCTAAAACAAATTTAAAACTTATGCTTTCATTTAAAGCCCTTCAGACTCTCAATTCCCTTTTGATTTAGAAGGCGGTCCTATGCATGCTATATAAAGGCCCTTCATCAGAAAACCCAGGCTTAATTCTCCAATCACTTCTCCCTACCCTATGCCCTACCCAAAGTTGCAATTTCCTTGAATATGAGCTTCTATGTTTTGCACACAATGCCTCCACCCTTTCTACTGTATACATCACAGTGTACACAGAATGTACACAACGTATACACAGCATTACTCTTCTATTACATTATACAACGTATAGACACCATTACTCTTCATATCACAATGCTCATCACATTACTTTTCATCATATTCCCAGTCCCATCCCATCAGAAAGAGCTTTCTAAGGAAAAGGCTGTGTAGGTATACAATGTTGCAGACTACCCTGCAGAATGTCTGACAGATGGCAAGTAAGTAACAAAGCTCAAATAATCAGCAACTTTCCATGCACTCTTTCCAACCACCAGATGCTATTACTATTAAAACCTTCATAGGCTCTTACTGTATTACAGCAATCTGAAAACTGTTTTGTAATTAAAATGAAAACATTGACAATTCTGTAGGACTAGTAAAGTAAGAGATTTTAGGCTGGGTGCAGGGGCTCATGCCTGTAATCCCAGCACTTTGGGAGGCTGAGGCGGGCAGATTGCTGAGGTCAGGAGTTCGAGGCCAGCCTGATCAACCAGGAGAAACCTCATCTCTACTAAAAATACAAAATTAGCCAGGCACGGTGGCACATGCCTGTAATCCCAGCTACTCAGGAGGCTGAGGCAGGAGAATCGCTTGAACCCAGAAGGCAGAGGTTGCAGTGAGCCAAAATGGAGCCATTGCATTCCAGTCTGGGCAACACAGCTAAACTCTGTCTCAAAAAAAAAGAGATTTTATTCATAGGCCTTCACCCATAGGATTATTTGGAATTAATAAACTGTTACAGCTCTAAGGGGACTGAGACATCTAATTCTTTGCTTTTGCAAATAAATCAAAGTACTGATTAGGGAATTTTGCACAATGATGCTGCAGCCTCTAACCAACTCCTTTACTACTCTTTGGCTAAGTTGCTCACAACTTTCATTGTTGAAATTACCACCAAAACAGAGACAGGCTTCTAAAAACTTCTGAGTTGTCTCATAAAATGAGAATAAGAATTTGGAATTTCTTGTTCAACAGAAATTACTATAAAAATTGAAACCTTATTTCTTGATGTTAAAAAAAAACCAAAGATATTAATTATCCTTACAAAGGCTAATTTAAAAACTACTCATAGAAATTATCTCAGAAAAAAAAAAAGTAACATGGTAAAAATTCATCTTGACAATTTTTATTCAAAGGTGCTGATACTCAGCCAGAGGCAAGATGGATAATCTGCAAACAGTTCTTGAGCTTTTATTAACATTTAGTAAGTAAATACTAATCCTATTAGTAAACTTTGTCCCTATTTTAAGAAAATAACATAAGCAACTATATCCACAGTGGCTCTCAACGTTGGATAGTAATCATTCTCGTTATCATTTATTAATTAAAGCCTTTTTATGTATGTAATATTTTTTAAAAGGTCTATAATGCACATGTACTTATCACTAAATTAGGTATGGGTTGTTTGTGCCAATTAGTGCAGTTTTATTTTATTGTCTTCCTTTAGTGAGTTAGCGCAGCAACACGTTGAAATCATAATGACTAAGAATCAGTTTCAAATAAATATTATACTTGACAAAAAAGGATGGAAAGCAATGAGCTAGCCTTTCAAAATGTTGCCCCCTTTGCTGAATTTTTTAAATCAACTTTCGCAACAAGAATCCTCTCTGCAATTAAAATGTAAACAACTTTCAGTAAATAAAATGGCACTAAATGAGGAAAAACAAGAAACATGTATTTCTAGTACACGTACACAGACACACAGACACACACACACAGACACACACACAAATGAATGTAAACTCCACGAAGGCAGAGGCTTGTTTTGGTTTTTCATTTGGTCTGTTTTGTACACTGTTGAATCCTAGTGCCTAAAATAGTATCTGCACGTGGTCAATGCAAAAAAAAAGTGCTGAATATTTCCATCAGGCAGCTTTTCAAGTGGTTTTGCTCTGTTTTTGATTTAAGATAAGCACTATAAGGCCTTTATGAGCTATACTGTGCTGCTCACTTATAATTCTCGTTTACAAGTAGCATGTTATTAACCAATTTCTCAAGTTTCTAAGTTTACTGCTGGGCCCAGCAAAGTATAGCCTTTGGCCTGTTTTGGTAGGCCCTCAAACTAAGGATGGCATATGTATATATATATATATGGGTTTTTGTTTTGTTTTGTTTTGAGACAGGGTCTTGCTCTGTCACCCACGCTGGAGTAAAGTGGCACAATCTCAACTCACTGCAAACCTCCACCTCCCTGGATTAAGTAATCCTCCCAAGTAGCTAGGACTATAGACATGGATCACCATGCCTAGCTAATGTTTTTGTATTAGTATTTTTTGTAGAGACATACTGTTTCACAATATTGCCCAGGCTGGTATGGAACTCCTAAGCTCAAGCGATCAGACTGCCTCAGCCTCCCAAAGTGGTGGGATTACAGGCCTAAACTATCACACTCAGCCGAACAGTTCTCTATTTTAAGCTTTGTAAAAGACAAAGAAGAATACACAAAGAGACCTACAACACCTAAGATATTTACTAATGCTCTACAGACAAATTTTGCTGCCCCCTGGACTGGAGATTCCACTCATAAAGAATAAATTTTCTCTAAATATATACTTTCTTTCACCCATCAGTAGAATCTGCACTATTGGATCGTTTACCTAAATCCTTCTCCACATCTAAGTCCCTGAATTTCAGAATGTTATCTGAAGAATGTTAAATAAATGCTTTGCTGTTTTGGTTTTTTATCAGAGTGTAAGTAGTTATGACGTTGAAGCTAGGAAAAAGTAAATGATTAAAGTTAATTTATCTTTAATGTTTCACATACTAAAAAAATAGCAAACAAGGACAAGGATGAAAGAGGAAAAAAGCCAAAATGGAATACAAACAGAAAAACTTGAACCTAACTGTATTTCAAATTAATAGCAAAACCACTTTAAGTGGGGGAGAAAACTAACCAAGTAATGTTTGTACATAGTATTTTAACTATATAACCGTAGGCAAAAACAAAAAATGAATTACAAACAAATATTAAACTCTAATTAATAGGTTTGTTTTCAGATATATGCTTTAGCAATTCTGAAACTACTTTCTATGTATTTCAGGAATGAACAAATAATAAGTAAATATATTGTAGATAACAAAAGCCAGGTTTCTTGCTGTCAAAGAAAGAAATTACAGATTTGGAAAGAAGTAAAGCTAGAATGAACTCTACTGTATTTGACTGGAATTGAAGATATTATGATGAATTCATGGCTTTTTAGATAAACAGATACAAAAGAGATGAGAAAGAATGTATGTATATATATAAAATTTACAGTTCTATCTAGTGATAGATATACATAAACTAAAAGAAACTAGAGAAATGGCTGATTTCCCAGGCTGGGGCGGGAGTATTTTATTACACTAGAGAATAAGACAACTCAAAAAATAATGAGGACTTGTCTAAAGGACAAAGGAGCCAGCTTGCCTAGTCAAAACTGAGACAATCAAAGTAGAAAGATACCTCAATCAATTAAAAAAAAAAAAATGCATGAGTTTAGCTGGGTGTGGTGGCTCACGCCTGTAATCCCAGCACTTTGGGAGGCCGAGGCGGGTGGATCACTTGAGGCCAGGAGTTCAAAATCAGTCTGGTCAACATGGCAAAACCTGGACTCTACTAAAAATACAAAAATTAGCCAGGCATGGTGTTGTGTGCCTGTAGCCCCAGCTAGTCAGGAGGCTGAGGCAGAAGAATCGCTTGAACCTGGGAGGTGGAGGCTGCACTGAGCTGAGATCACGCCACTGCACTCTAGCCCAGGTGACAGAGTGAGACTCTGTAGCAAAAAACAAAAAACAAAAAACAACAACAAAAAAAACCACCATGAGTTCATACTAATATACACCTACATATATAAATGGGAAAGCCTGTAGAGAATGCAAACTAATAAATACAAACATGATAGACTCAGAAAACCACCACTGGGCAATCACCATTAGTTCTGATTCATTTAAGAACAGAGAAGATGCTAAAACAAATGGTGAAAATTTGACGAGTAGCGAGATATTTGCATCTAAGTATCTCCCCAGAAGATACTATTAATAGTTACAAAGGAAACACAGTAACTATACAGTAGGGAAACCCTGCAGATAAAAATTAGCACTCCAGCCTGAGCAACACAGCCAGACCTCCTCTCTACCAAAAATCTAAAAAATTAGGCAGGCATGTTGGAGTGCACCTGTAGTCCCAGCTACTCGGAAGGCTGAGGTCAAAGGACTGCTTAAGCCCAAAAGTTCGAGGCTGCAGTGAGCCATGATCACAGCACTGCACTCAAACCTGAGCAAGAGAGCAACATCCCTGTCTCTTTAAAAAATAATAATAAACAAAAGCTCAACATCCCTATTAATGGAATATATGGATAACATGATTCCTGATATCGTACACTGAGAGGAATACAATATTACTCCTGGAGTGTTCCTGCCAAAAATATAGAACCCAAACCTAATCATGAAGCAGCAGCAAATCAATAGTAAAGCAATTCTAAAAATACTGGCCTATTTTTATCAAATATCATCTCAAAGGTCATACAAGAAAAGAGGAGTAACCAATCAATTCACATTAAGGGAGACTAAGACAAGAGAACGTAAGGTGTGATGTAGAATTTACTCCAGTAAGGACATTACTGGTATGATTAGTGAAACCTGAATATGATCTACAGACAACAGTACTGTATCAAAGTTAATTTCTTGATTTTGATCATTGTACTACAGTTAAATAAAATGTGCTTGTTTTTAAAATATACACAGAGTTATTTAGAGGTAAGGGGTACCATGAATTGGAATTTACTCTCAAAATGTTCAGAAATTATATTTTCATTTGCATGTGAAGAGAGAGAAAGAAAGCAAATATGGTTACAGGAGGTAGAGACATCTGGATGAAGTATACACAAAACTTCTTCATCATTCTTACTATTTTTCTATGAATGTGAAGTTATAAAAATTAAAAATGAGAAAATAAATTTGTATTTGGACATTACACCAGTAAAAACAAAACCACCAACCAAAAAAACCTATGAAAAATTGAATGATGGTTCTCCTTTACACCTAGCACCAGGGACTGAGAACTAAGTCCTTCTAATCCCTGCTCTAATGCTTACAGAACTGCATTTCCTTGGAAAAATCACAACTGTTTGGCCTCAGTTTCCTTATCTGTAAAATGGGATAACCCCTATCTAACCATTATCACAAAGTTAAACTAAAGATCCACGGAAACATAATGGCTGCAGAAAAGAGCGCAGAGTATAAAACACTGTATATTATAAAGTGGTTCACTTTTTTCTAATATCTACTTTTTTCTTTTTATTTTTTTAAGTATACAGTAGGCACACACACTTGTGTACATGAGATGTTTTGAAAAAGTGGTTAACTTCCCTCCCCCAATCCCCACCCAGCCAATCTTGCTCTGTCGCCCAGGCTGGAGTGCAGTGATGTGATCTCAGCTCCCTGCAACCTCTCCCTCCCTGGTTCAAGAAATTCTCCTGCCTCAGCCTCCTGAGTAGCTGGGATTACAGGCGCACATCACCACACCTGGCTAATTTTTATATTTTTAGTAGAGACGGGGTTTCAACATGTTGGCCAGGCTGGTCTCAAACTCCTGACCTCGTGATCCACCCACCGTGGCCTCCCAAACTGCTGGGATTACAGGCAAGAGCCACTGTGCCCAGCAAAGTGGTAACTTCTAATAAATGTTTGGCAAATTAAAAGCACTTCAAAAATATGTAAGACAGATTTTTGTCATCATAGTGAGCAGTTGTTACAGAAACTAGACATTTGCTACATCATGTTTTGATTTGTAAAAAACAAAATTCAAAACTCAAAGGGCAAAAAAGATTAAAAAAATTTTTTTTACTCCAGAAGATTTTACTCATATATTTAAAATATTTCAACAAATTCAAACACTTATGTCTATTTTTTCTTAACCATAAAACTTTATGGTATCAAAAACATTGCTAGATCAAAGAAAGCCATTAACTAGGACTTGGTCAACCTTTGAGACATTGATCACTGTACAGAAATCTTTATATTATTTCCCAAGTTCTACACACTAAAGTACATGGCAAAGTATTTTGTCTTTCTTTGATAAGCTACTCAAATAAACCCTGAGGAATCACACCAAATTCAGAAAATATTTATAAAAGGGACATCAATTTTCTCAGATACTTAAACGTTTGCTTTAAAAATGAAAATAGTTATTAGTTTATTCTTCTAAATTCATAAGGCTTTGGTCTCCACTTAACAATAGTTGCTTTTTAAAATCATATGCATGTGGAGACTAATGATTCTCGCTGACAAAACATCCTTAAATCTGTGTAAGAAATAGTTGATTCCAAAATATCAAATGGAGATTTTAAAACATATATAACAGACAATTTTGTATAAAACTTAATGTAGCTAGTCATATTTTCCCATTGTTTGAAAAATCATTTAACTAAGTCTACCTGCTCAGTCTCTATTTTGAGTAGTGGACAGGCAATCTGAACTCTAAGAGGCAAAATGCTAAGAACAGATCAGGCTGCAACCAACATAGTCCTTAGCAAAGAAGCAATGCTGGAGTCAGTAGTGCCTGCACAGCGTCTCCAGCTCTGCAGCAAGTTCAATACACAAACTGGTAACAAGACAAAAGGAAAAGGATCACAACAACACAGGCTCCAAAAGGGCATGATTTTTGCTTGTCTGGTTTGCCACTATAACCCAGGAGATGGAAAAAAAATCCCTAGGCCACAATACATGTTCATTAAATATTAGTTACATGCATAAACAAATTAAAGAATGAAATCCTAGGTCTTTCAAGTCAATCAATATAAATTACATTAAGTTGCAGAATTATTTTAAAAACAAATTTGGCATACATCAACTTAATAGTCAAAATTGTCTTTAGAGAACATGAGCAACCTAGTCCCCATTCTGACTAAATAAATAAATGTCAAAGTTCCTGAGATTTTTCCTGACCTATAGTAGGTATTTTAATACATTTACATAGCATTCCTTAAGTTTAAAGGATGGCTGTATCAGAAACTCTTATAAAACAAAATTAGAAAGATGAAACAAATGCATATAATCAAAATCAGAAAAAGCAAATGCATCATGTTTACCATCAAATATGAGACAGAATCCATTTAGGTAAGAAATCACAAGCTATAAAAACAGTTCTCATCAGCATTTATTTCTCATAACCAATAGTACCTCTACCACAATCTGCTGCCTCTATAATTAGAAAATCAAAATTTCGATTTAGTCTGTTTATTCCTATAGCATATACGTCAATAATCTGTCATTTTATAGTTCAAAGAAATTCTTCAAAAGGTACATTATTAAATTAAGAGGTCTGCAATTCACTCAAATAGTTCTATTTCTTTTGTAAAATCACATGGAGCAGAATAGAAGTAAACACAACAAAAGTTTACACATGACTTATGCTCACTATTGAGCATAAAACTTTTTTCTCCAATTAACCTATTTTTTGTGAAGCAATTCAACTTATTCCCTAGACGCTCTCTTTTAAGACTACCAATCTATTCCAAGTGACAAATTTCATTCTGCTTCCCAAGTACTAACCATATAATCAAATATACTATTCCACTACCAATTGAAACCTAACATATTCCAAAGGGCCTGCCTTATGTGGGTTATCATCATCTTACTATGCTTCTTGTGTCCATGCTGCTGGAAAAGCAGTCTGTACAAGCAGGAGTAGAGGCACAATCCTGAGAGAGAGGAGTAGAGAAAGATGTTGAGAAAACAAAACCAGACAAAATGAGCTCACTTAAAAGTTCAGGAGCTCAGCCAGTGTTCAAGGTCAAGGTTGATTACGTTCTTTCACACCATTATGAGTTAGAAGTTGTCCAAAACAGCATAACTGGCCTTAGAAACAGTTATCTGAAATTGTACATACAAGTAGTAATATTATCACTAATTCTAAGCCACCTATACCCCTTCTGAAAAAGAAACAAACAGGCCAGGCACGGTGGCTCACACCTGTAATCCCAGCACTTTGGCATGCCGAGGCGGGTGGATCACTTGAGGTCAGGAGTTCGAGATCAGCCTGGTCAACCTGGCTGGTGAAACCCCGGCTCTACTAAAAATACAAAAATTAGCCAGGTGTGGTGACACATGCCTGTAATTCCAGCTACTGGGGAGGCTAAGGCAGGAGAATTGCTTGAACCCAGGAGGCGGAGGTTGCAGTGAACCGAGATCACGCCTCTGCACTCCAGCCTGGGCGAAGAAGCAAGACTCTGTCTCAAAAAAACAGCAAGCAAATGATCACAGAATATGACTCTTTAGGACACTGGGGCTATAAAGTCCCCTAAATGTTAATCAAAATTACTGTAACAAACTCAATGCTAGTCTAGAATGAAATAACTGAACTCCACGAAACATGCATTTCCATCGTGCCCAAAATTTTTTATATTTAATGATGCGTATTTAACACTCTCAAATCATGCAGTCTCTCAAAACCATTATCAGTTTCAATTATCCTTGTATTCTATTTTTAATGTAAGAAAAAACTTCTACATGTCATTTCAAATAGAAAAACAGCAAAATCAGACATGAAAATAACATAATTACTAGACAACATAAAACTCACAATGGATTTAAACTAACTGGAATTTTCAATGGACTAGTCCCCTCCCCAATTCTCCTCCCCAAAGTAATAACCAGATGTTCAGAAATGTTAACTACCTTGGCCAAGGTCATTTAGCTACCTAGGATTGCATCCATTCATTCAAAAAATCTTTACTTAGCGGCCGGGCACGGCGGCACACACCTATAATTCCAGCACTTTGAGAGGTCAAGGTGGGTGGATCTCGAGACCAGTTCTACACCAGCCTACCAGCCTGGGCAACATGGCAAGACCCCATCTCTATTCAAAACACAAAAATTACCCAGGCATGGAGGTGAATGCCTGTGGTCCCAGCTACTCAGGAGGCTGAGGTGGGAGAAATGCCTGAGGCAGAGAGGCAGAGGTTGCAGTGGGCCCTGATGGCACCACTGCCCTCGAGCCTGGATGACAGAGCGAAGCCCAGTCTCAAAAAAAAAAAAAAAAAATCTTTACTTTACATATATACTGTGTATTAGGATACTGTGCTATGAACCAAGGACATCAAACAAAGGAAATATAGTCACTGTCCTCATAGAGCTTATCGTCTAGTGGTAAAGACTACTAAAATTACTTAAAATTGCTATGATCACTGAAGAAAAAGCACAGTGTTTTCAGACAGTTTAACAGGAGACCTAAATCAGGGATTCTGAACCAGGGTCACCATGCCCCACAAGAAAAATTCAGCAACATCTAGAAACATTTTTGGCTGTCATAATTGTGGAGGGTGCTAGTGGCATCTAATGCATAGAGTCCAGGGATGCTATAAACATCCTGGAATGCATCGGACTGCTCCCCAAGCAAACAATTATCCAGCCCAAAATATCAATAGTTCCCAAGATATTTAGATCTTGGGTTCTCATATGAGCAGAAACAGGTTAGTGAAAGACTTTCTTCCTTTATAACACTAAGTATGCTACATCTTTAAAGGACTTTCACAAGGTAAAAAGAAAAAAATACAGCCTGACTGACAGAATTAACCAGAACACCCACTAGAAAATGATAATGGGAAAGGAAAAGCAGAGACACATTCCCTGGCAGATGAAAATAAAAGACAAATGCAGTGTTTTATAGCTGCTTCCCACAAATTCCCTATCCTGAACTATCGACAAAGGAAAAATATACAAACTAAAACCAAATTTCACATGTTTGTATTATGCCCTCTGCCTTTTCTACTTTTCTCTACTAACCCATGTCTACTACCAGATGTTGGTGAAATTATAAAAAGTCCTGTAGTTAGACAAACTACCCACACTGAATACAAAATTGGAAGTAAAATAAAATGGAGATGGGAGTTCACTTTATAGAACAGAAAAATGTAGTGGATATTAAACTGGTTCTGGAAAGCCTGCATCCTGGAACAGTTTAAAGATTCATCTATCCAAAAGGATCCCAAAGACAAAAAATACTAAGAATTTAGGTATCCTAAATACAATTAAAGGTAACAGAATCCTCTAAATTTATGAACTAAGGTAAATCCAGAAATTAAACTGAAATTACTCTTCTGACATATCTCAAACCTACATATTCGGTCCTACATCTTCCCACTCAGCCTATTCAGAGCAGCAAGAGAAACAGATCATGGGGGAAAGGCTACATTGTAATACACTAGCAATACAAAGGACCTGAAAAAAATAGATCACTGACTGGTATTTTATTGTTAAAGATTTACTGTTAACTTTTTTGAAGTGTGATTAATGGTAAAGGGACTGTGTTTGTTTGTTTGAAGTACTTAAAATTTAAAAGAATGTGGCCAGGACAGTGGCCCACACCTGTAATCCCAGTACTTTGGGAGGTCAACGCAGCAGGATCATTAAAGGCTGGGAGTTCAAGAACAGCCTGGACAACATATTGACACCCCCCACCCACCCCTACCAAAAATTTAAATGGGTGTGCATAGTGGCACATGCCTGTAGTCCTGGTTACTCAGGAGGCTGAAGCAGGAAGATCACTTGAGCCCACCAGTTCGAGGTTACAGTAAGCTATGATCCTGCCCTTGCACTCTCTAGCCTGGGCAAGACAGACTCAGTCTTAAACAACAACAGTCTGCTATGTTTTAAAATGCCCTCTCGAACTAAAGGAAAGAATGGGTCATGCACTTGCCACTGTCTCACGACCCCTTTTCAAAGAAACAAAAAAGGAAACAAAAAAATAGAACAAGATCCTACCAGAAAGACCTCCAAACAGTGATCATTCTTAAACACTGAGTATAGATATGCAGCTCACATAAAACTGCTGCATTCCAGCAATCAATGCAGTCCCAAAGTAATCCACAGATTTAGGCAGTTCAATCTGCAACCCTTTTCACTAGGAAGAAATGCTAAATCATTACAAGTGCCACCATCTTAGAGCAGCAGCAACTGCAATAGCTTGCACTGGTAATTCTCTTACGGTTAACTGCTCACCCACTGACTCTGAGGAAATCCTGTATTCTAACCTGAACTTCAGTCTTTCATCATTTCAGAATTGAAAGTAGTGGTCATGGGATTAAACTTTCATCACAGGGATGATGTTTAAATAGAAATTATTTTTCTCCCACAAAATTAGCACAGGGGGCACTTAAAAAAAATAAATTCTTGAGCCTAAATATCATTTAACTCGTGATAAGAGAAATTTACCACATAATTCCTGCACAGTTAAAGGATCTTCTGACACACTAATTTTTAACATAGAAGTGAAAGGTCAATTCCTTTGAGAAATTATGGTAGGGTGGGTAGACATGACAAAAACAACTCATACATGTCTTGCATAAAGTCTGGGATTTTCATAGCTGAAACTCATCCACAGTTTGCAGATTAAAAATCTATATTATCAGGGTTTTCTGTTTTTGTTTGTTTGTTTTTGAAGCAGAATCTCACACTGTTGCCCAGGCTAGAGTGCAGTGGCTATTCACAGGTGCAGTAATTGCACTCTGCAGCCTCAAACTCCTGAGCTCAACAGCTCCTCCCGCCTCAGCCTTCCAAGTAGCTAGGACTACAGACACACACCCACAATTCACAAACATCTATATTCCTAAAGTCTCTGGCATCTTCTGTTTTCAAACCAATGATCTCCACAAAATTAAAAGATGGGGGTGATAAAATTCAGTCTGGAAAAACCTGAGCCTTAGCAAGCCATAAAAGGTCAGTATTTCATATTGTAAACATTTAATTTGGGGCAGGCACCATGGCTTAGGCCTGTAATCCCAGCACTTTGAGAGGGGAGGTGGGCAGACCACCTGAGCTGAGGAGTTCAAGACCAGCCGGGGCAACATGGCAAAACCCTGTCTCTACAAACAAAACAAAACAAAACAATTAGCTCAGCGTGGTGACCTGCTGACAGCAAGTACCTGTCTCAATTTTTTTGATTCAGGGTTGCACTGTTGCCTGGGCCAGAGTGTAGTGGTGCAGCTCAGTGCAGCCTCCTCGTTCCTGGCTCATGAGATCCTCCCACCTCAGCACCTGCCCCTCCTTTACACCCCTTCACCCAAGTTGGGACTACAGGCATGTGCCACCATGACCAGCTAATTTGTGTTGTTATTGTTTTGTAGAGATAGGAGTTTCGTCATGTTGGCCAGGCTAATGTGGAACTCCTGAGCTCAAGTCATCTGCCCACCTTGGCCTCCCAAAGTGCTGGGATTACAGGCATGACCCATGGAGTCCAGCCTATTTTAAATATTTTAAGGTGAAGTATCAAAATATCTTATTGACAAACATTCCTGATTATTCTTAGAGCTAAATTTTGATTCCTTACAAAGCAAATGGAATTAACAATTCAATGTTTCAAAGATACCTTTAAATTTAGCAGAGAAAGTTGTGATGGATTAAGCCCAAAGATAAACACCTTTAAAAGCCAAATTGACCATAAGCATCGAAAACATCCTTTTCTCCTAATCCTGTTAACTAGAATTCCTTTTTAATTTTTGTAATTTGTAACACATAATTTAATGGAAAACAATCATTATTGAACTACTCAGCATATGCTTATTTGCAATAACAAAATGTTTACTACACATTACCAAATATTACAACATTCACAGAAACTGCATTCAAAATAAAAAACAGTATTATGTATTGTTTGTGTTTAAACAAAAAAAAGTATTTTTCTGAATCTTCTTCAAATATATTTCCCTTCCTCAACTCTCTGACTCCGTACTGCTATTTTTAAGCTAACCCCACTTTGAAACATGGTGAAGCTAGAGCATATAAATAAGGAAGTTACAAGACTTAAGTTCTTTGAAATCCATAAGGGGAAAGGGGAGAGTGCTACATACACTAAAATGCGACTACCAAAAACCTCAAATTCCTGTAAAATGAGAAAACAGGTGAAACACCTATCTAAACATGTAAATGTTAGGCCCTCTTATCCTTAATTAATACTAAAACGAAAAACTGGCATTAACATTTCTTCCCTACTGTGACCAACCACAGTGCACTAAACACTTGTTCACATCTAATATTTGGGAGCTACTGTTTAAAACGTCATGGATGGGCCGGGCACTGTGGCTCATGCCTGTAATCCCAGCACTTTGGGAGGCCGAGGCGGGTGCATGACCTGAGGTCAGGAGTTCAAGACCAGCCTGGCCAACATGATGAAACCTCATCTCCACTAAAAATAGAAAAAATTGGCTCGGCGTGGTGGCGGGCGTCTGTAATCCCAGCTACTCCAGAGGCTGAAGAAGGAGAATCGCTTGAACCCAGGAGGTGGAGGCTTCAGGGAGCCAAGATCTCACCACTGTACTCCAGTCTGGGCAACAAGAGCAAAACTCCGTCTCAAAAAAAAAAAATGTCTTGGATGGCCCTTTGAGGGGTAGGACTACATTACTAGGAACCCCCTCAAAGACAGACACCCATCAAAGTGTGTGGGGGGAGGGGGGTGGCGGGAGGAATTAAATCCAATGATGGCAACAAAAAAATAAAATAGTAACACTCCAGGCATGGTGGCTCACATCTATCATCCCAGCACTTTGGGAAGCCAAGGTGAAAGGATCGCTTGGGCCCAGGAGTTCAAGACAAGCCTGGGCAACATAACAAGTCCTCCTCTCTATAAAAAAATAAAATCGGTGGGCGTGGTGGCTCTGGCCTGTAATCTCAGCTACTTGGGGGGCTGAGGTGAGAGGAGGACCCCTTGGGCCCTGGAGGCAAATGTTGCAGTGAGCCAAGATCACATCAGTGCACTCCAGCCTGGGTGACAGAATGAGACTCCTTCTCAAAAAAAGAAAGATAGCTATGAAAAAATGAAGCGCCAGGCACGGTGGCTCACGCCCATAATCCCAGCACTTGGGGGAGGACGAGGCGGGCCCATCACTTGAGGTCAGGAATTTGAGAACAGCCTGGCCAACATGGTGAAATCCTGTCTCTACCAAAAATACAAAAATTAGTCGGGCGTGGTGATGCACGCCTGTAATCGCAGCTACTCGGGAGGCTGAGACAGGAGAATCGCTTGAAACTGGGAGGTGGAGGCTACAGTGAGCTGAGATGGTGCCACTCCAGCGTGGGTAACAAGAGCGAGACTCCATCTCAAAAAAAAAAAGAAGATTCCCAAGTGCATTGCTCTAATTTATCAATGTTAAAAATAAAAAATGTAGTATTAAAAAAGAAAATGCTTTCCAAAAAAAGTTATATATCACTGTTTTCTAAAATAGCCCAAATATTATCTACCGTTTAGCCTCTCTGCTAAGATTTCTTTTAAAGAAATTGAAACAACATAAAATTACGCAATGGCATTTAAAAGTACTGTCCTATTTGGGCTGCCACAACAAAAAGCTAGTACTTTAAGACGTAAATATTAAAGATACTCTTTAACAATCATAGTATTTAATAAAGTATTTGCATTTCAAGAGTTCGTAAAATTTATGCTAATTTAGTTAGCAGCATAATTACACTTTTTCTTTTCTTTTTGTTTTGTAGACAGAGTCTCACTCTGTCACCGGGCTGGATTGCAGTGGCGCCGATCTCGCCTCACTGCAACCTCCGCCTCCCAGGTTCAAGCGCTTCTCCTGCCTCAGCCTCCTAAGTAACTGGGATTACAGGCGCCCGCCACTACGCCCAGCTAATTTTTTGTTTTTAGTAGAGACAGGGTTTCACCATGTTAGCCAGGCTGGTCTTGAACTCCTGACCTTGTGGCTGGCCTGCCTCGGCCTCCCAAAGTGCTGGAATTACAGCCGTGAGCCACTGTTCCCGGCCATAATTGCACTTTCTAAGGTTTACGGGTTTACTAATGCTGACTGTGCAGATGTGTACTTGCTATGTTTAATGTTTACATTAAGGCACATTGAAGTCGGAGTTTAAAAAGAAATTGAATACATCTTATCAAAACCTGTCTTCTTCCAGACTAGTAAATTCAACTACACTGTGAAAACTGGAATATGCTTTTTAAAATCTCATTTGACACGTGAATGAGCCAGCAAGAAATGTTTCCCCCAGAATCTTCCATCTCTCGATGCACAGATCTCTCCCTACCATTTGTCCTTATGTTGTGATGGATTAGAAGAGGAGGGAGTAAAAATAGAAGATACCGCAGAATAACCTTTGCCTGTCTACAAATCATCCAATTAGCTCAAGTCCCTAGCTGGGAGGTTACCTAGTCAACAACGTCTCAATTATAAACATTACGTGTAACGTGACCACAGATCAACACCCCGTAGGTTCATTTCCCCCACCGCCCCCAATCGGTGTCAGCCTCAATGAGGACCCGGGAAGGTCTGGAGAGTGATGTCCAGCGTCCTCTTATATCCTCAAAGGCCCAGGAAGGAGGTGGGCGGGCCAGGCCTCGGAGGAACTGACCTCGAGGGACCTGTCGGGAGTCTCTGGGGGAGGGCCCAACCGGGTCTTTCCCTCCAAGCCCGCAGCCATTCCATAGGGCGCCGGAGACGCCAGAACCTCCCTCCGCCCAGGGCGGCCCTCCCCCAACCCTCCTCCCGGACCCGGGGGAGGGGCACCCAGAGGAGAAACACCCCTCCCCCACGGGCACTGCTAGGCCACCGCTCACCCCACCCTTAAAAACCCGCAGGCCCGCGCCCACCCTGCGGGCCCCGGCCAAGACCAGGGGTGGGGGCGGTGCGGGCAGGAGCAGGGGAGCCGGGCTGCCATACCAACCTCGCTATTGAAGGTCTTCACGGCCTCCATGTTGTCGCTGCGGAGGCCCCGAGCCCGGCGGCGGAAGAGGCGGCGGCCACTGGGTGGGGAGAGCGAGACGCGGGCTGCTGCGTGGCCGCGAGGAGGGGGCGCTGGCGGGAGAGCGGGCCGCTGCGACCTCGGGGCGGAGTGGAAGGGCAAGCGCTGGCGGGGAAGGGCTCCTTCAGCGGCAGCGCGGCCCCGGCATGGCCGCTAGGGCGGGGGGGAGCGCCGTTCTAGGGAACAGAGGCGCTGCCGGGGCGGGTCGGCGGCGGGCGGGGGGAGGGGCTGGGCCGCGGCGCCTTCTCTTCTCCGCCCCGCTCCGTCTCGGTCCCCCTCCCTCTAGCCCCGTCCCCTACACTCTCCACCCCCTTCTTCCCCTTCCTCGGACGGGCTCCTGTTTCACCTCCCTGCCGCTCGGGCCGCAGGAACCAGCCCCGTTCGGCGAAGACAGAGGAGGAAGCGCTGGCAGCAGCGGCTGCGGCATCCAATATGGCGGACTCGAGTCGGGCCGCGCAGCTCGGGGATCCGCGACGCCGGCCAGCGCGCCCCCTGGCGACTGGACCGTGCGAGCCCCGGCGGCCGCGCGGAAACCATCGAGCGGGCTGGGGCCAGAGCGTCGCCGCCCGGAGGTCGGGCTGGGCTCCGCTGCGTTCGCCTTGCCCCCTGGGCCGCCCGCGCCTCGCCACCTCCCCGCGCCCCTCGGACGCGGGAACGAGCGCTGCGGCATCTCGGGGAACGCCGTGGCGGATTTGTACCGCGGGAGGAGGCAGCACCAAAGCGCGGCTCTAAGAAGAGCCTAAACGTGCCCAAGAAGCGGCAAGTTTAGGAAATGTGCGCATTTCCCTTGTTTCCCGGTGGATTGGTCCTTTTGCACGAGCGGCAGGGTTTAGTTGCTTTTCAGAACTTTACTGGACAGTGCCCCTGAATAACCGCAGCCCCCGCCAAGAAAAAGTTCCTGGTCATGTATTTAGTGACTGAACTCAAGCGTTTTAATTGCACAGGGAGGGAACATTAGAAACCAAAATGTTGGATCCGGGTTGGGGGCAGAAGGCGAGGGAAGCAGGCATGCAGCAGCTCCTTGCAGGAAATGCTCGCTGCATAGGATCCAGGGACTGGAGTGGCACAATAAGTGCATTTGTCTGCAAGGCGGGAAGGGGACCCTAGAATGCAGAACACTTGAATAGGTGAAAAGGGAACCCGTCTGTTTCGGAAGATGAATTGTTCTAAAGGAATTTTGCCCTAGGATACTTGGAGTAACGGTAAATACGGTATTTCTTAAATGGATTAGGAGATGCTGCTAGTAAAAAGCCTTCTCTCGTGCAGCGCAAAATAAGGTACCAATTTAAAAATATTTATTGATGTTAAAAGATAACGAATGTATCATGGAATCCCGAACACTGCTGTCCTCTTGTTGAAAGTCATTTTCAACAATCACTCCCAAATTCACTCGGAGAGAGGAACATGAGGGCAGAATCGTACTTTTGGAGAGTTTAGGAATCAAGGTAGTTCCTAAGAGCTATGCCCAGAACTCCGTGAAATTGAGAAAGTAAGGCCCTTCTTGAGGTTTCAGAGCCTTCACTCTACTTCATTGGCAGCTTTAATATAGGGGCTGGCTACTGAGAATTTAACAGGGATAACTCACTAAGTGCTTGTATTTTTACTTTCAAAATCTCAAATTCTGTCACAGATTTCTCTACCGCCTCCAATCTTCAGGCCTAGCCATGATCTTTTACCGACACTTGCAGTAGCCTCCTAACTGCTCCCTTGCTTGTCTTCCTACAGTTCATTTCTAGACAGTAGCCGAGGGATGTTTTTCTTAGATAAATCAGATCAGGTCACTCCCTTACTTAAGTCCCTTTGCCCATCTGATATCCTCATAACCTCTCACCATGGCCTGAAGGCCCAGCCCAGCCTGCCACAGCTCACACCTCCTTCCCTTGCTCCCTGGCTCTCCTCCTGCTACACTGGCCTTTCTGTTACCTGACAACAAGCAGTGTTTTCCTAGGTAGGACGATTGTGTCCCTTCCCACAGGGTGCTGTTGCTTTTGTCCTTTCCATAGTTGACTCCTCCTCCTTCAGTCTTCCTGAAAGAGGTCTCCTAATCACACGGTCTAACGGAGCATTTTCTGTGGCTTGAGAAAGTACTGCACTCAGTTCTGTGCGTGCAAGGTTCTCGCTATCAAAAGTCACTGCTTTGAAGCCGGGTGTGGTGGCTCTCACCTGTAATCTCAGTACTTTGGGAGGCCAAGGCGGGTGGATCACCTGAGGTTAGGAGTTCGAGACCAGCCTGGAAAACATAGTGAAACCCCGTCTATACTAAAAATACAAAAAAAAAAAAAAAAAAAAGCCAGGTGTGGGGGCACGCGCCTGTAGTCTCAGCTACTCGGGAGGCCGAGGCAGGAGATTCGCTTGAACCCAGCAGATGGAGGTTGCAGCCTGCCGAGATCGCGTGACTGCACTCCAGCCTGGGCAACAAGAGTGAAGCTCTGTCTCAAAAAGAGAAACAAAAAGAAAAGAAAGAAAGAAAAAAAAGGCGCTGCTTTGGCCTGTGAGGGATTATTTATTCGGTCATACATGAAATGAATGTTGATGGAATTACTTAGGCCTGAGAAATTAAAATGCAATACAAGCTAAAGGATAAAATCAGTGGTTAACATACTTCACAATTTGATTTAATAAAGCTTCCACATTCAGAATGGTAACAGAGGGCATAGTTTGATCAGGGGAAGCAGGGGGGTAAGATCCAGAGAGCAACCTAAACACAATTTTTTTTTTTTTTGAGACGGAGTGTCTCTCTGTCTCCAGGCTGGAGTGCAGTGGCGCGATCTTGGTTCACTGCAACCTCCGCCTTCTGGGTTCAAGCGATTCTCATGCCTCAGCCTCCCAAGTAGCTGGGATTACAGGCTTGTGCCACCACACCCAGCTAATTTTTGTATTTTTAGTAGAGACAGGGTTTCACCGTGTTGGCCAGGATGGTCTTGATCTCCTGACCTTGTGATCCCCCTGCTTTGGCCTCCCAAAGTGCTGGGATTACAGCCGTGCCCAGCGTTTTGTTTTGTTTTTTTTTTTTTTTTTGAGACAGAGTTTTGCTCTTGTCGCCCAGGCTGGAGTGCAATGACATGATCTCGGCTCACTGTAACCTCTGTCTTCCGGGTTCAAGCGATTCTCCTGCCTTAGCCTCCGGAGTAGCTAGGACTACAGGCAACTGACTTCACGCCTGGCTAATTTTTGTATTTTTAGTAGAGACAGGGTTTCACCATGTTGGCCAGGCTGATCTGAAACTCCTGACCTCCGGTGATTCACCCTCCTCAGCCTCCCAAAGTGCTGGGATTACAGGCGTGAGCCACCTCACCCAGCCTAAACACAGTCTTAATATAAGAAGGCGATAAAGCAAGAGAAGGGTTAGAGGGGAGCCCGGGGAACCAATGCAATGACTATATACAAAATTTATACACAACTACATATTTACAGAGTGTGAAAACAATACCTGTGTATGTGTGTGTGTGTGTGTGTGTGTATGTATGTTAGGATTCTGAATGCCAGTATAACCAGCCAATTTGAGCTAGTTTAAGCATAAAAGAATAATTCATTATTACGATACAGGTTTTTCTCATGTGGTTCAAAAGTCAGAAATGTAGCTGAGTCCAAGGGAGGGACTTGAACCAAAATAGAAAACCTAAGAGGCAATGTAATCTCTGCTTATCTGTTTAATTTTTCTATTGCTTTACCCAATTCTCTGTTTTATCTAGTGGAATCTATTACTTTTGGTTTTATAGTTCTAGACAACTAGAGGACCTGAATGAAGACCTCTTCCTTGCCAGGTCCAAATTCCCAAGGGAAGAAATAAGGAATTTCATTGACCCAGCTTGGATTAGGTGACCATCACCAGGAAACTGAAGACCACTAATTTGGTTCTGAAAAGACTGATAGATTGAAATCATGGTCAGGAGTACTCCAGTCATTGGAAGAGATATTTCGTAATCTAAAGTTTCTGATGTTCTCCTGTAAATGTTATCATCAGACTGTCCCTGAGGACTAAATAGTTTTTGGTAGTAGCTTATAGAAATTAATTCAGTCATGGCCAAGAGGTCTGAGTCAAAAATAGTCTAGAGCAGTAGTCACCATAGAACTTTCTGGGGTCATGGAAATGTTCTGAATCTGTGCTGCCCAATTCAGTAGCACTAGCCTTGTGTGGCTATTGTGCACTTGAAATATGGCTAGGGCAGCTGAGGAAGATAATTTCCAATTTAATTTTACTTTAATTGACTCATGTTTAAGTATGTGGCTAGTGGCTACCATATTGGAAAGCATAGGTCTAGCTAGAGGGTACTCACTCCCATGGATAGGGCACTTCTTAGATAAGGGATAATTGTGAGGTAGCACTAAACAAACAAACAAAAAACTTGTGAATTATTAGCTGTTAGAAGAAATAATATATGTTTATGAGGTACTTTTAAAATGGGGCAAAAACCTGGAGCATTGTCTAAATTAAAACTAGTTCCCATCCAATTGGAAAAAAGAAAACTTAGGAAGCAAACATTCCAGAATGCTTAGTAAATTCGGGTATAAAGACAAAGGAATTATTATACTACCAACAAAATGATTTTTGAAAGATTGTGGGAAACTATTTGGCCGTTCCTCAAAAAATTAATCATAGAATTGCCGTATGATCTAGCAAGTTCACGTATGTGTATGTAGCCAAAAGAACTGAAAGCAGAGACTTGGACATGCATGTTCAGAACAGTGTTACTCACAATCGTTAAAAGGTGGCAGCAACCCAAGTGTCCATTGATGGATGAATGGATAAACAAAATGTGGTACAATGGAATATTCAGCCTTAAAAATGAAGGAAATTCAAGGCCAGCACGGTGGCTCACACCTGTTATCCCAACACTTTGGGAGGCCAAGATAGGCAGATCAACTGAGGTCAGGAGTTCGAGATCAGGCTAGCCAACATGGTGAAACCCCATCTCTACTAAAAATACAAAAATTAGCCAGACGTGATGGTGCGCTCCTGTAATCCCAGCTACTCGGGAGGCTGAGGCAGGAGAATTGCTTGAACCTGGGAGGCGAAGGTTGCAATGAGTCAAGATCATGCCATTGCACTCCAGCCTGGGCGACAAGAGCAAAACTCCATCTCAAAAAAAAAAAAGGAAATTCTTTTTTTTTTTTTTTTTTGTATTTTTTAGTAGAGAGGGGGTTTCACCGTGTTAGCCAGGATGGTCTCGATCTCCTGACCTCGTGATCCACCCGTCTCGGCCTCCCAAAGTGCTGGGATTACAGGCTTGAGCCACCGCACCCGGCCTTTTTTTTTTTTTTTTTTTGAGGTGGAGTCTCGCTCTGTCGCCCAGGCTAGAGTGCTGTGGCCGGATCTCAGCTCACTGCAAGCTCCGCCTCCCGGGTTCACGCCATTCTCCTGCCTCAGCCTCCCGAGTAGCTGGGACTACAGGCGCCCGCCACCTCGCCCGGCTAATTTTTTATATTTTTTAGTAGAGACGGGGTTTCACCGTGTTAGCCAGGATGGTCTCGATCTCCTGACCTCGTGATCCGCCCGTCTCGGCCTCCCAAAGTGCTGGGATTACAGGCTTGAGCCACCGTGCCCGGCCAAAAAAAGGAAATTCTGATACATACAATAACACAGTTTAACCTTGAAGACATTGTGCTAAGACAAAAAAAGCCAGTTACAAAAGAACAAGTACTGTATGATTCCACTTATGTCAGGTACCTAGAATAGTCAAACTCAGAGAGACAGAAAGCAGAATGGTAGTTGCCAGGGGATGGGGGAGAGAGAAACCAGGAGTTGTTATTTAATCGGTACAGAACTTCAGGTTGGGAAAATGAAAATTTCTGGAGGTGACTGGTGGTAATGGTTGAACGACAGTGTGAATGTACTTAATGCCATAGGGCTGTACACTTAAAAGTGGTTAAAAATAAGTTTTATGTGTATTTAATCACAATTTTTCAAATTTAAAGAAATGGTTAGAATAGGACTAGAAATATAAGAGAAACGTATATGATAGACTACATACAAAGGCGTAGAAAACAATGTATTTAGTTCTAAAAGTATGTATGTAAGGCCTGAAAGTTATATGAAAAATAAAAATTAATATACTGTGATTATGAGATTTTAAAAAATATTTTGTCCCTTTCTAATTTTTCAGTAATTTTCTTTTTTTTTTCTTTTTTTTTTTTTTGGGACGGAGTCTCGCTGTGTTGCCTAGGCTGGAGTGCAGTGGCCCGATCTTGGCTCACTGCAAGCTCCGCCTCCCGGGTTCATGCCATTCTCCCGCCTCAGCCTCCGAGTAGCTGGGACTACAGGCGCCCGCCACCACGCCCGGCTAATTTTTTGTATTTTTAGTAGAGATGGGGTTTCACCGTGTTAGCCGGGATGGTCTCGATCTCCTGACCTCGTGATTCGCCCACCTCGGCCTCCCAAAGTGCTGGGATTACAGGCTTGACCCACCGCGCCTGGCAGTAATTTTCTATCTCATTTTTTTAATGGGCACCATATAATTCACAAAGTCACCAAACTTGATACTGAAACCAGGCATCCTGAGAGAAGCATAAGATATTAAAAGTAAACATTTTACTTTTACCAACTTCATTTAAAGTAAGTAGGAATTTGGGGTTTGATAAGTCTTTTGTTGCCTGATAAAAGAGGGAGTTCTTGCTGGGTGCGGAGGCTCACGCCTGTAATCCCAGCACTTTGGGAGGCCGAGGCGGATGGATCATTTGAGGTCAGGAGTTTGAGGCCAGCCTGGCCAACATGGTGAAACCCCATCTCTACTAAAAATACAAAAATTAGCCGGGTGGTAGTGGCATGCACCTGTAATCCCAGCTACTCAGGAGGCTGAGACAGGAGAATCGCTTGAGCCTGATAGGTGGAAGTTAAGGTGAGCCGAGATTGCACCACTGCACTCCAGTCTGAGTGAGGGAGCAAGACTCTGACTCAGAAAAAAAAAAAAGAGGTAGTTCTTCAAATGGCCAGAGGTAAAACAGCACACATCACTAGTAGTAGTTGTCAGAGAGAGATCAAGAAAATTTAAATTTATAGGCTTTATAGTTTAAGTACTGATTTAATGTTAAATTTAAATAGTGATTTAATATTAAATACTGATTTAGGTTTAACATTTGTTCCCCAAGGAGTACACTAGCCGATTAATGACTTTCTCTTTATGATGAATCTTTTTTTTTTTTCTTTTTTTTGAGACAGGGTCTCACTGTCACCCAGGCTGGAGTGCGGTGGTGTGATCTCAGCTCACTACAACCTCCGCCTCCTGGGTTCAAGCGATCCTACCACCTCAGCCTCCCATGTAGCGGGGACCACAGGCGTGTGCCACCATGCCCAGCTACTTTTTGTATTTTTCTTTTTTTGGTAGAGACAGGGTTTTGCCATGTTGGCCAGGCTGGTGTTGAACTCTAGAGCTCAAGCGACCTGCCCACCTCAGCCTCCCAAAGTGCTAGGATTACAGGCCTCAGGCACTGCACCCACCAATGAATCTTTTCTTACTTCTAACACATGTGTTCCTGACCCACTCTACAAACACGATTTCTTCCCGGGCTTTCCAAATCACACTACTACAAGTTGCTTGTGAGAAGGTGATATTTTGCATACGTTAAAGTCTCATGCTGCTTTTGTGAGGTAACAAATTATGCTTAGTATAAAAATTTGGAGGCTGGGCACGCACAGTGGCTCACACCTGTAACTGCATTGTTTTGGGAGGTCCAAGTGGGTCACTTGAGGCCAGGAGTTCAAGACCAGCTTTAGCAACATAGTGAGACTCCCATCTATATATAAAAATTTAAAATTAGCTGGTCGTGGTGGTACACACCTGTAGTAGTAGCTACTCAGGAGGCTAAGGCAAGAGGATCACTTGAGCCCAGGAATTTGAGGCTACAGTGAGCCATGATAGTTGATATGGTTGAAGGTTTAGGAGTTTGCATTAGATTTAGTAAAGGGGCTTCATTGGTGACTTTAGTGATAACAGCATCAGTGTAATAATAGGGGAATCAAATTGCTTTGGGATGAGAGTGATTTAAAGTTTTTTCAAGAGTTGTAGAGAGGAGATTTTAAAAAAAAAGTTGTAGAGAAGAGAAAGAGAAAATAGTAGTTAAAAGGGCTAAAGGGTTAAGAGCATGGTTGCTAAACTATGCTCCAGTGCATCCTGAGGCACAGCAACAAATTCAAAGGAATGAACCATAGAAGGAGCAGAGAAGATGTCCAGGGAAACATACCAGTGCTTCAGTCACCACAGGAACTACTCAAGGGAATTCACAATTTCAACATCAGATTGTATTACGTTCCCTTCAGTGAGGTCTTATCTTTGTGAAGTTGGGTTTCTGACACTTGTTGGGATAAAAGGGAAATATTGAGTGAAAATTGATGTGTGCAGAAAACAGTGGAATTTGTCCAATCTGATTTCAAGGCTTTGAGAGTTGTGAAGTGCTGGACAGGCATACACACTCCATTGTTATGTCATTGTGCTTATTTAAAAATGAAGAAATAGGCCGGATGTGGTGTAATGCCTGTAATCCCAGCACTTTGGGAGGCTGAGGCAGGCAGATCACGAGGTCAGGAGTTCAAGACCAGGCTGGCCAATATGGTGAAACCCCATCTCTACAAAAAAATACACACACACACACACAATTAGCTGGGCATGGTGGTGTGTGCCTGTAGTCCCAGCTACTGGAGAGGCTGAGGCAGGACAATCGCTGGAACCCAGGAGGTGGAAGTTGCAGTGAGCTGAGATGGCACCACTCCACTCCAGCCCGGGTGACAGAGCAAGACTCTCAAAAAAAAAATTTATTCTATTTATGTGTATTACTTTTTTCAAGTGGTTACTAAGTTGCTAGGACATAAGTACTTGTTAAATTGTTTGGCTCTTGGCAGGCATCATGAAAAAAAATGGTTTGGGACCAGCCACGGTGGCTCACGTCTGTAATCCCAGCATTTTGGGAGGCTGAGGTGCCCGGATCACAAGGTCAGGAGTTCGACACCAGCCTGGCCAACATAGTGAAACCCCCATCTCTACTAAAAAATACAAAAAATAAGCCAGGTGTGGTGGCAGGCACCTGGAATCCCAGCTATTTGGGAGGCTGAGGTAGGAGAACTGCTTGAACCCAGGAGGCGTAGGCTGCAGTGACCTGAGATCGTGCCATTGCACTCCAGCCCGGGCAAGTGTGAAACTCTGTCTCAAAAAAAAAAAAAAAATGGTTTGGACTGGCCAGGTGCAGTGGCTCATGCCTGTAATCCCAACACGTTGGGAGGCCAAGGCGGGTGGATCACCTGAGCTCAGGAGTTCAAGACCAGCCTGGCCAACATGACGAAACCCCATCTCTACTAAAAATACAAAAATTAGCCGGGCATGGTGACACATGCTTGTAATCCCAGCTACTCGGGAGGCTGAGGCAGGAGAATCACTTGAACCTGGTAGGTGGAGGTTGCAGTGAGCCAGGGTTGTGCCATTTTACTCCAGCCTGGGCAACAGAGCGAGACTCCATCTCAAAAAAAAAAAAAGGTCTGGACCTAATAATTTGATAACAGAACTATTAAGTATTGAGACCAGCCATGGCAAAAACTGAGATACTAAGGGCACTGTTACCCAGAAAGTTTGAGAACCTCTGGGTTAAGATTTTGTATTATTGGGTTTTTGTTTGTTTGTTTGTTTCTGCTTTTAATATGAAGACACTACAGAGCTACATAAAGTTTTTTTTTTTTTTTTTTTGAGACGGAGTCTCGCTCTGTAGCCCAGGCTGGAGTGCAGTGGCGCGATCTTGGCTCACTGCAAGCTCCGCCTCCCGGGTTCCTGCCATTCTCCTGCCTCAGCCTCCTGAGTAGCTGGGACTACAGGCGCCCGCCATCTCGCCCGGCTAGTTTTTTGTATTTTTTAGTAGAGGCGGGGTTTCACCGTGTAGACCAGTATGGTCTCAATCTCCTGACCTCGTGATCCACCCGTCTCGGCCTCCCAAAGTGCTGGGATTACAGGCTTGAGCCACCGCGCCCGGCCAAAGCTACATAAAGTTTTTAAAAGCAGCTGTTAAAAAGCACATACAGGGCCGACATGGTGCTCACACCTGTAGTCCCAGTACTTGGGGAGGATGAGGCAAGAGAATTGCTTGAGTTCCGGAGTTTGAAACCAGCCTGGGCAACACGGTGAAACCCCATCTCTACAAAAAATACGGAAATTAGCCGAGCATGGTGGCACACACCTATAATCCTAGCTACTCAGGAAGCTGAGGCAGGAGGATTACTTGAGCCCAGGAGTTTGAGGCTGCAGTGAGCTGTGATCACACCACTGCAATCCAGCCCAGCCGACAACTGAGACACTGCTTTTTAAAAAAGCATATACCAGCCGGCGCGGTGGCTCACACCTACAACCCAGCACTTTGGGAGGCCGAGGTGGGCGGATCACCTGAGGTCAGGAGTTCGAGACCAGCCTGGCCAACATGGTAAAACCTTGTCTCCACTAAACGTTCAAAAAGTAGCTGGGCAGGGTGGCGGGTGCCTGTAATCCCAGGTACTCAGGAGACTGAGGCAGGAGAATCACTTGAACCCAGGAGGCGGAGGTTGCAGTGAGACGAGATGGCGCCATTGCACTCCATTCCAGCCTGGGCAACAAGAGCGAGACTCCATGTCAAAAAGAAACATATACCTTACCACCTTGCCATTTTTGTTTTGATTTATTTTAAAAGATTTGTAGACAAGAATGGATTAGTAATCACCAAGAGTTATAAAAGAGAATTGAGTGTGGTCATTGAAAGAATTAGGATTTGAAGCACAAAATGATGGTGAAATGGAGCCTAATCTTATCTGCAGGGTCAGGACACCCCGCATAGTCTTTAGGATCTACAATCATGGCCCTCTTAACTCGCGGGGACAGTTGACACCGTAAAATGATAGATTTCTGGAAGAATGGCAGACCAGAGTTCCTAAATACTTGTGTTGTATAACTATCAATACTAATTAAAATAGTTACCTTTTTTGTACTTTTTCTTGTTTGTTTGGCTTTTGTTTTGTTTTGTTTTTTTCGTTTTCATGTCCATCCTAGTGGATGAAAAAAGGCATCTCATTGAGTTTTGTTTTGCTTTGAGACAGGGTCTTGCCCTGTCACCCAGTTGGAGTGCAGTGGTGCAATCATGGCTTACCGCAGCCTTAACCTCCTGGGATCAAGTGATCCTCCTGCCTCGGCCTCCTGAGTAGCTGAGACTACAGGTTTGTGCCACTATACCTGGCTAATTTATTATTATTATTATTATTTTATTTTATGTTTTGTAGAGACAAGGTCTCACTGTGTTGCTCAGGCTGGTCTTGAACTCCTGGGCTCAAGCGATTCTCCCTGTTTGGCCTCTCAAAGTGCTGAGATTACAGGCATAAGCCACTGCACTTGGCCAAATTTTCTTTTGTTAGAGACACGGTCTGACTCTCAAACAGGCTAGAACGTAGTAGCATGATCATATCTCACTGCAGCCCCAAACTCCTAGGCTCAAGCAGTCCTTTCCCTTGACTTCTGGAAGTGCTGGGATTACAGACGTCACCACCATGCCTGGCCAAATTTTCTTTTTAAATTCATCTTTCATTTGATAGAAATGAAAAAGAATCCTCAAAGGCCAAGCAAGTGGAAGCAGGAATCCAGAGAAATAAGGAGCATCTGAAACAGCAGAATACTGTGAACATCTACCAGTCCCTGATGTCACCAAGCTTTGATTTTGATAGCCATCCAACACAAGTATACAGGATATGAGATGACCAAGTTATGGCGGTCAGTTATGGAGGTCAAAGCTTGTCTGTAGGTGTGGGTGGGGAGCAGCAAAGAAACGTACCTTTCTCAACATTGGAACTAATGAAGAGAGAGGGAAAAAATTCCTCTGAACCACAAGTCAGACCCCATGGAAGTTTGTGGTCCAATTCATAATTCTTGGATGAAGTGAAAAACCTCAAGCAAAGAAATTATGCTAAGTTGGTACTGGGTTGGCATGCCTCTAGGCAATTGACAGAGGAACTGCGAATTCGTTTAGAGGAAAGCACCTTTAGGTGGGGTGCGGTAGCTCACACCTATAATCCCAGAGCTTTGGGAGGCCAAGGAGGGCAGATCATCTGAGGTCAGGAGTTCGAGACCAGCCTGACCAACATGGCGAAACCCCGTCTCTACTAAAAATACAAAAATTAGCTGGGCATGGTGATGCACACCTGTAATCCCAGCTACTTGGGAGGCTGAGGCAAGAGAATTGCTTGAATCTGGGAGACAGAAGTTGCAGTGAGCTGGGATCATACCACTGCACTTCAGTCTGGGCGACAGAGTGAGATTCTGTCTCAAAAAAAAAGAAGGAAAGCAAATAAGATCACAATTATCCATTTAACAAGAAAACAAAGCATCATGAATAAAACCCGACAGAAGCAAAAGACAGCAAAATCAGACCAGCAAGAAGTTTAGCTGGTGGAACTGACAGATTCGGAATATAAAATTTTCAGTAGATTTTCTGGAATATGATGGACTAGGTTATTCAGACCAGCCCCATTACTGAAAAAAAAAAAAACAAAAAAAACCAACAAATGCAGGCTAAAAGAAACAAATCTGGCCAGGCAGGGTGGCTCACACATATAATCCCAGTGCTCTGGGAGTCCCAGGCAGGAGGATCACTGAAGCCCAGGAGTCTGAGGCACCGTGAGCACTGATCACATCACTGCACTCCAGCATGGGTGACAGAGCAAGACTCTATGTCTAAAACAAAAACAGAAAGAAAGAAAAAAGGCCATATGCAGTGGCTCACGCCTGTAATCCCAGTACTTTGGGAGGACAAGGTGGGTGGATCACCTGAGGTCAGGAGTTCATGACCAGCCTGACCAACATGGTGAAACCCCATCCCTGCTAAAAATATAAAAATTAGCCAGGAGTGGTGGCTCACGCCTGTAATCCCAGCTACTTGGGAGGCTGAGGCAGGAGAATCACTTAAACCTAGGAGGCAGAGGTTGCAGTAAGCTGAGATCACCCCACTGCACTCCAGCCTGGGTAACAAGAGGGAAACTCGGAAGAGAGAGAGAGAGAGACGGAGGGAAGGAGGAAAGAAGGAAGAAAGGTCTTAAAAGCTTTGAAATCACTAAAAGCAGGACAAATCCTAAAAGTAACAACTCAGGCAAGTAGAATCCTGAAACTGATTTTTCCTTGAGAGCAGCTTCCATTTTAGACAAACTTGAACTTTGTGTTTGATAGTCTCCTGGGGTAAAGGGGGCAAGAGTCAAAGCCTAGGGGCCATGCATGTTGGGAAGGCTAATCTGGGAGTCTTCTCCCATCAAGCTGGGCCCTCAAAGGGCTACAACCCAGGATTAGGGCAAAACAGAAGTAAATTCATTCCTTTCTCTACCCCAGGGGACTCTGAGAAAAATTCCTTTGTCTAAGAGAGCAAAGAGGGGACAGTGCTGAGACGTGTAACACAACCTAGCCTCGGCGTGGGTTTGCAGCTCAAAAGTGTATTACCTGGCCAGGTGTGGTGGCTCATGTATGTAATCCCAGTACTTTGGGAGGCCAAACAGGAGGATCACTTGAGCCCCAGAGTTCAAGATTAGCCCGGGCAATACAGGGGGACCTCGTCTCCACAAAAAATACAGAAAATAGCCGGGCCTGGTGGACCCCATCTGTGGTCCCAGCTGCTGGGCAGGCTGAGGTGGAAGGACAGCTTGAGACCAGCGGGTGGAAGTGGCAGTGAGCTGAGATTGCACCACCGCACTCAACTTGGGTGCAGAGCAAGACCCTGCCTCAAAAAAAAAAAAAAGAAAGAAAGAAAGAAAGTACATTACCTTAAGCCCTAAATGTAGTTTAAAGTGTTCCCAGAATAGTGCCCATAGACACCTAGGATAAGTCAATGCAAGGCCTCTTTGCAGGACTGCACCTTCATCTAAGGCTATAAGGAAATCCTGCAAATAAATTCTCAAGGATAATGAGTGTATTAATTTCCCATTGTTGCTGTAACAACTTACCATAAACTTCATGACTTAAAATAACACACATTTATTATCTTACAGCTCTTTTTTTTTTTTTTAAACAGAGTTTCACTCTTGTCACCCAGGCTGGAGTGCAATGGTATGATCTTGGCTCACTGCAACCTCCGCTTCCCAGGTTCAGGTGATTCTCCTGCCTCAGCCTCCCGATTAGCCGGAATTACGGGTGCCCATCACTACACCCAGCTAATTTTTTTGTATTTTTATTGGAGACAGGGTTTCACCATGTTGGCCAAGCTGGTCTCAAACTTCTGAAATAAGGCAATCCACCTGCCTCGGCCTCCCAAAGTGCTGGAATTACAGGCGTGAGCTGCTAATTATCTGGCCTATTATCTTACAGCTCTTGAAGTCAGGAGTCCATACTTGTCTCATTGGACTAAAATCCAGATGTCATCAGGGCTGCTTTTCTTCTGACAGGAGCTTCTAGGGCAGAATCCACTACCTTGCCCTTTTCCAGTTTCTAAGAGCCGCTTGCATTTCTTGGCTAGTGGTCCCTTACTGAATATTTAAAGCCAGTAAGGATGGCTCAAGTCCTTCTCACATCAAGTCTCTCTGCCATAACTTCCCTAGACACACTTCTTTCTCTTACATCTCCTGCCTCCCTCTTTCATTTATAAGGACTTATTTATGTGATTACACTGGGTTCACACAGGTAATCCAGGATAATCTCTGCAACTCAGGACCCTGAGTTTAATTACATCTGCAAATTCTCTTTTGCCATTCATGCAGATTAGGATGTGGGCGTCTTGTAGGGAGGGCATTATTCTGCCTACCAAAATTAGTATTACATATTACATAGTAAAAAATAATTAAGCTGATGAGGAAGCCGTGTACCATGAATGAAAATCAGCAGAAAAGACAGATGAAACATACGTACATACACATATAGATCATGAGCCAGTTGGACTTAATGTAGGAATGTAGAATTGCTTTGACATTAGAAAAATCCATTGATATAATTCACATTAAGAAATTAAAAGAGAAAAATCATATTATGTCAGTAGATGCAAAAAATGCATCTGATGTTGTATTAGTCCATTCTCACACTGCTAATAAAGATATACCTTTCCTGTTTGGCCGGGCGCAGTGGCTTATGCCTGTAATCCCAGCACTTTGGGAGGCCAAGGTGGGTGGATCACTTGAGGTCGGGAGTTTGAGACCAGCCTGACCAACATCTCTACTAAAAATACAAAATTAGCCGGGCGTGGTGGCACATGCCTGTAATTCCAGCTACTCGGGAAGGCTGAGGCAGGAGAACTGCTTGAACCCGGGAGGTGGAGGTTGTGGTGAGCTGAGATCGCACCACTGCACTCCAGCCTGGGCAATGAGCGAAACTCCGTCTCAAAAAAAAAAAGACATACCAAGACTGGGTAATTTATGAAAGGTTTAATTGACTTACAGTTCTGCAGGGTTGGGGAGGCCTCAGGAAACTTATAATCATTGCAGAAGGAGAAGCAAACATGTCCTTCTTCACGTAGCAGGAGGAAGGAGAATTGCTGAGCAAAAGAGGGAAAAAGCCCCTGATAAAACTGTCAGATCTTGGGAGAACTCACTCACTATGAAGAGAACAGCATGAGAGTAACCACTCCTGCGATTAAATTACCTCCTGCTATGTCCCTCCCATGACACACAGGGATTACAGGAACTACAATTTAAGGTGATATTTGGGTGGAGATACAGAGCCAAACCATATCAGATGTGATTAAGCATCATTTATTAAATCAAAATATTAGTTGTCAGTGGCTGCTATTACAAATTACTACAAATTTGGCAATTAGACAGAATTTATTTTCTCAAAGTTCTGAAGGCTAGAAGTCCAAAATCAAGGTGTTGGCAGGGTCAGCCTCCCTTCAGAAGCTCTATGGGAGAATCTGTTCCTTGCCTTTCTCAGCTTCTGGAACATTCCTTGGCTTGTGGCTGCATCACTCCAATCTCTAACTCTGTCTTCACATGGCCTTCTCCTCTGTATCTGTCTGTGTAAAATCTTGCTCTGCCTGTCTCTTAAAAGAATTTGTGGCTGGGCTCACATCTGTAATTTCAGCACTTTGGGAGGCCAAGGCAGGTGCATCACCTGAGGCCAGGAGTTTGAGACCAGCCTGGCCAACATGGTGAAACCCTGCCTCTACTAAAAATACAAAAATTAACTGGGCTTGGTGGTGCATGCCTGTAATTCCAGCTACTCGGGAGGCTGAGGCACAAGAAATGCTTGAACCCAGGAAACTGAGGTTTTGGTGAGCTGAGATCAGGCACTGCACTCCAGCCTGGGCAATAGAGTGAGACTCCATCTCAAAAAAAAAAAAAAAGAAAAGAAAATAATTTGTGTGACCATATTTAGGGCCCACCCAAATAATCCAGGATAAACTCTTCCTCTGAAAACCCTTAACTTAGTCATATCTTTTACCACATAAAGCAATATTATAGGGTTTTTGTTTTGTTTTGTTTGTGAGACAGAGTCTCACTCTGTCACCCAGGCTGGAGTGCAGTGGCACGATCTCGGCTCACTGCAATCTCTGCCCCCTGGGTTCAAGTGATTCTTCTGCCTCAGCCTCCCGAGTAGCCAGGATTACAGGCACATGGCACCACACCTGGCTAATTTTTGTATTTTTAGTAAAGACAGGGTTTTACCATGTTGGCCAGGCTGGTCTTGAACTCCTGACCTCAGGTGATCTGCCGCCTCAGCCTCCCAAAATGGTAAGATTACAGGCTTGAGCCACTGCATCTGGCCAACAATGCTGTAGTTTGAATGTGACTTTCCAAACCTCATGTTGAAATTTGATCCCTAATGTTGGAGGTGGGGCCTAGTGGGAGGTGTTCGGTCATGGGGACCGATCTTTCATGAATAGGTTAATGTCCTCCCTGAAGGGGAGGGGAGGAAGTGAGTGAGTTCTTGCTCTACTAGTTCCCGTAGGAGCCGGTTGTTAAAAAGAGCCTGGCACCTCCTGCCTTGCTCTTTTTTTTTTTTTTTTAATTGAGACAGAGTCTCACTCTGTGGCCCAGGCTGAAGTACAGTGTCACAATCTTGGCTTACTGCAACCTCCAAGTCCTGGATTCAAGTGATTCTCTTGCCTCAGCCTTCCCAGCAGCTGGGATTACAGGCGCCTGTCACTACACCTGGCTAGTTTTTTTGTATTTTTAGTAGAGACAGGGTTTCACCATGTTGGCCAGGCTGGTCTCAAACTCCTGACCTCAGGTGATCCACCTGCCTTGGCCTCCCAAAGTGCTGGGATTACAGGCATGAGCCACCATGCCCAGCCCCAACTTGCTCTCTTGCTTCCTCTCTCACCATGTGATCTCTGCACATGAGGCTCCCCTGTGCCTTCTCTACTAAAACATTCCTTTATAAAGCAGGAATAAGAAAGAATATACACTATTACCACTTCTATTCTACATTCTTGTGGAAACCCAAGTCAATACAGCAAGAAAAAAATTAAAATTCCAAAGCCAAAAAGAAAAAAATATTATTTTTGACACAAATGTCTATATAGAAAACTTACAAAATGCCTACAGATAAATTATAGAATTAATAAGAATTTCAGACGATTACATTTCCATATGCCCACATATGGAAGTTATATTTGAAAATGTAATTAATTTTGGAAAATACCACGTGAAATAGCAACCAAAACAGTAGAGGATGTTATACTTCCCACCGTGACAGAATACCTGGAACTGTATTTGCCCTTGGTTTTAATCTATTTTCTTTTGCTACAACAGACCATAAGTTAGGTAATTTATAAAGAAAAGAAGTTTATTTGGCTCATGGTTCTAGAGGCTGGGAAGTCCAAGAACATGGCACTGGCATCTGATGAGGGCCTTCTTGCTGTGTCAGAACATGGCAGAGAACATCATATGAGGAGAGAGCAAGAGTGTGTATATCAGCTCAAGTCTTGCTTCCTCTTTTTTTTTTTTTTTGAGATGGAGTCTCATTCTGTCACCCAGGCTGGAGTGCAGTGGCGCGATCTCGGCTCACTGAAACCTCTGCCTCCCAAGTTCAAGTGATTCTCCTGTCTCAGCCTCCTGAGTAGCTGGGACTACAGGCATGCACCACCATACCCAGCTAACATTTGTATTTTTAGTAGAGATGGGGCTAGTGGGAACCTAAAGGACCATCTCATGGAGACCACAACCATTGCCACTTCTGACTGCAGTGGTTGCCCCTTATCTGCAGTTTCTCTTACCTGCCATCAAGTGGAGTCAGAAAACACTAAATGGAAAATTCCAAAAATAATTAACAAATTTTAAATTGTGCATTACTCTGTTGTAGTATAATGAAATTTCATGCCCCTCCAACTCTGCTCTGCCAACCCCACCACAGTGAATCATCCCTTTGTCCAGCTATCCACACTGTATACGCTACCTGCCTGTCAGTTAACTTAGGTAGCTATCTCAGTTAACAGATTGACTGTGAAGGTATTGCAGTGCTTGTGTTCAAGGAAACCTTTTGTTTCATTTTGTTTTGTTTTATTTTATTTTTTTGAGATGAAGTTTCGCTCTTGTTGCCCAGGCTAGCAGTGCAGTGGCACAATCTTGGCTCACCGCCACCTCTGCCTGCCGGGTTCAAGCAATTCTCCTGCCTCAGCCTCCTGAGTAGCTGGGGTTACAGGCATGCACCACTACGCCAGGCTAATTTTGTATTTTTATTTTTTATTTTTTTAGTAGAGACAGGGTTTCTCCATATTGGTCAGGCTGGTCTCAAACTCCTGACCTCAGGTGATCTGCCTGTTTCAGCCTCCCCAAGTGCTGAGATTACAGGCGTTAAGCCACCACATCCGGCCAAGGAACCCTTATTTGACTTAATTATAGACCCAAAGCACAGGAGTAGTGATTCTGGCATATTGCTATAATTGTTCTATTTTATTATTGTTGTTAATCTCTTACTGTGCCTAATTTGTAATTTTTTTTTTTTTTTTTTTTTTGACAGAGAGTTTTGCTCTTGTTGCCCAAGCTGGAGCGCAATGGCACAATCTTGGCTCACCACGACCTTCAACTCCTGGGTTTGAGCAATTCTCCTGCTTCAGCCTCCCAAGTAGCTGGGGTTACAGGCATGCACCACCATGCCTGGCTAGTTTTTTGTATTTTTAGTAGAGATGGGGTTTCTCCATGTTGATCAGACTGGTCTCGAACTCCCGACCTCAGGTGGATCCACCCGCCTCGGCCTCCCAGAGTGTTGGGATTACAGGCGTGAGCCACCGCACCTGGCCTATAAATTATAATTTATCATAGGTATGTATGTATAGGGAGAAAATGTAGCATATATGGGTACTATCTGAAGTTTCAGGCATCCACTGGGGGTCTTGGAAAGTATCCCCTGTGAGTAACAGGGGACTACTGTACTTCTCCGGTTTCATCATTCCTTCTCATTCCCCTGTTCATTTTCAGTTTTAATGTGATTTTCTTTGGCTTGACTCTAGACATTGCTATACTATTTCTTTTTGCGGTTGTTGTTCACAGAACTTCAATTCTCTATTAATCACAGCTTGCTCACAAGAACATACAGGAAAATTGCACTAACAAAGAGTAAATATGCAGGTGGCTACCTTCAGGAGTTGGCAGTTGGGTACTTTTAGTGGGTAACTTGTCCTGCCTAGCCCCTTAACTGCTCAGCCCTCACAGATAATTTTTTTAAACACTTCCTGTTTGCTCTGAGAATACTCACTGGCAGCGCTTGGTGCTCCAACATTTATCCTGAGATAACTTTGCCAGGAAATGTCTCATTTTTATTATTTTCACATCATCCTTTGGAAACAAAAGCCATCATTCTATTTATAGCATTCTGTTTTTAGTAGTAGTATTTCCATTTACAAAACATAGTAATTCGCCATCACTGAAAATGTCAAATCCTAGAAAACATAGCATTCCTATGAGTGAGGTTCACATCTCTGCAACAGTTGTTGGACAAAGGTTCATTTAGTGAATCCAGTTTTTCTGAAATAGATGATTTTGATGGTTCAGACAATTCTAATGTTAGTTCTGCTTAGAAATAACTCCAAGAACAGTTTTTATATTTTATTTTTACATTGAACATCAGTTAGATTTGCTCCAGCCTCAAAGAGCATGTTTATGTAAAATTAAATGACGACTGGCAGCGAGCTGCACTTTTTTCTCTTAACGGGAAAAGGGTTAAAAGGCAGGACTGCTTCACACTGGGGAAGAAAGACCAGCCTGAGTAAAAGTTTGCAGTTTTTTTTAATCTTGTTTGTGTGTGTATTTAATGCAACAACCAGCTCAGTTTCCAAGTGGGAAAATATTCAGTTGTGTCATGTACTTGTACTATTGGTAAGGACTTAAAATGAACATCATCAATCATGGAATCCACAAATAAGCTACCTGACACCATAAGTAATTCATTCCATCAGAAGAATGTAGACAAGAGAATGAAGCCCAGTTGATAAACAGATTTCACAGATGCTTGAAACATTGAGATTTGATTTGTGTTCAGCACTTTAAACGTTCAACTCTTTGCTTCTACCCAGACTGATCTAAGATCAGTCTTTTTGTCCTTTCCTTTCTAAAGCCAAAGCACAATCGTTGCACACAATCCAGTAGAAGTATATGGTTGGTGGTTTTTCTGGTTTTTTTTTTTTTTTTTGAGACAGAGTTTTGCTCTTATCGCCTGGGCTTTAATGCAGTGGCACGATCTTGGCTCACTGCAACCTCCACCTCCTGAGTTCAAGCGATTCTCCTGCCTCAGCCTCCCAAGTAGCTGGGACTACAGGTGTGTGCTACCATGCCCAGCTAATTTTTGTATTTTTAGGAGAGACGGGGTTTCACATATTGGCCAGGATGGCCTCGATCTCTTGACCTCGTGATTCGCCCACCTCAGCCTCCCAAAGTGCTGGGATTACAGGTGTGAGCCACAGCATCCAGCCTTTTTTTTTTTTTTTTTTTTTTAAGATAGTCTTGCTCTGTTGCTGAGGTTGGAGTGCAGTGGCATGATCTCTGCTCACTGATACTCTGCTTTCTGGGTTCAAGTGATTCTCGTGCCTCAGCCTCCTGGGTAGCTAGGATTACAGGTGTGCACCACTATGACTGGCTAATTTTTGTATTTATAGTAGATATGGGTTTTCACCATATTGCCCCGGCTGGTCTCAAACTCCTGACCTCACATGATCCGCCTACTTCGGTCTCACAAAGTGCTAGGATTACAGGTGTGAGCCACTGCATCTGGCCCTGCATTATTATTTTTTTAAATTTTAATTCTGTTTTTTTAATGAGTCCTTTTGAAACTATGTCATACATTTCCCATACGGCTATTGCATGACTCATTATAATATAGGCAGTGGGGTTTACTGACAGTGCAGCATGCCGTACCCTCCTCCACTTCAGCCAGACTGTTGAACCTGCACGTCCTTGTTCCTGCGCACCTCGCAGCATGCCTCCTTTTCCTTCAGACATAGTAGCAGCTAGATTAGCCTCCTCATTTTCCTTAATTTTTTCCACTTCCAGGATCAGCTTTTCCTCCACCATCCTGCTGAAAGTATCCTTTTCCAGTGCCTTCTCAAAGACTTCTTGCTTGTGTTCCCTCCTCTCTGGCAATGGTTTCAGCACCTGGACCTCCTCAGACTGCCTTCTTTCCTCTGCAGCCTCCAGTTTCCTCTCTCCTTCAGGGACAGGTCTTTCTCCTTAGCATAAGCTAAAATTCAAGGGGCTTCCCAGAATGGAGGTGGTGGCCTTAAAATCAGCTTAAAAGCCTGGCCAAAGGCACGTTTGTTGATTTGCTTCACTTTCTTTCTTTTTTTTAAATGGAGTCTCGCTCTGTCACCCATGCTGGAGTGCAGTAGTCTGATCTCAGCTCACTGCAATCTCTGCCTCCCAGGTTCAAGCGACGCTCCTGCCTGTGCCTCCCAAGTAGCTGGAATTACAGGTGTGTGCCAACACGCTTGGCTAATTTTTGTATTTTTAGTAGAGATGGGAGTTTCATCATGTTGGCCAGGCTGGTCTTGAACTCCTGACCTCAAGTGATCTGCCCACCTCGGCCTCCCAAAGTGCTGGGATTACAGGCATGAGCCACCGTGCCCGGCCTGATTTGCTTCACTTTCGTTTCATCTTAAGTATAGATGTTGATGTTGCAAGATTCCAGGTAAAAACAAGAGCAGGGCCAGACCTGGTGGCTCACACCTATAATTCTAGTACATTGAGAGGCTGAGGTGGGAGGATCACTTCAGGCCAAGAGTTTGCAACCAGCCTGGGCCACATAGTGAGACCTTGTCTCTACAAAACATTTTTTAAAAATTAGCTAGACATGGTGGCACACGTCTGTCATCCTAGCTACTCAAGAGGCTGAAGCAGAAGGATTATTTGAGCCAAGGAGTTAGATGCCGCAGTGAGCTATGATCATGCCACTGCATTCCAGCTTGGGCAACAGAGCAAGACCCTGTCTCTTAAATAAATAGAAATAAAAGTGGATCACTGATAAGATGGACAGCTTCTTTAGTTTGCTTTGTAGGTTAGACCTCATCTTACTCTTCATTCCAGTTAAAGCCCCTGCTGTGTTTAATGAGAATTCCACTATATCATGCAGATCATGTCCTTATTTTCTTTCCCTTCTTGCTGTTTTAGCCATTGTAGGGATGTGCAGATGCTGGTGGTGCAGATGGTGGTGAAGGCAACAGATTTGCCTTTAGCAGCCGTTGCTATGTCCACATTCTACTGGACTACATTTCTACACAACTATGTCCTGTCTTTATTTGGATACCTCCTATTCATTTTTCCTTTTGTCTTCTTTTTGGTTAACTGGTAAATACATACAATAAAGAATTTACCAGATATATATAATAGGTATAATTTTTTTCTTTTTTTTTTTTTTTGAGATGGGGTCTCATTCTGTCACTGAAGCTGGAGTCCAGTGCTGTGATCTCGGCTCACTGCAACCTCTGCCTCCTGGGTTCAAGCGATTTTCTTGCCTCGGCCTCACAAGTAGCTGGGATTATAGGAGCCTACCACCATGTGTGGCTAATTTTTGTATTTTTAGTGGAGACGGGGTTTCACTATGTTGGCCAGGCTGATCTCGAACTCCTGACCTCAGGTGATCCACCCACCTTGGCCTCCCAAAGTGCTGGGATTACAGGTGTGAGCCACCGTGCCTAGCAAACATTTTTGAAAGAACACCTATATAACCCACTTGAAGGGGATCCCTAAGATCCACCTCTTAGGTTCAATACAGTCTTCACTAGGAGGACTCGCAGGACTCAGCAACTGAGCACATGGCTGTATTCACAGATCGGATTGATAACAGTGAAAGGATACAGAGCAAAATTAGCAAGGGAAAAGGCACACGGGCAAAGTTTGGAGGAATCTAGGCACACACTTCCAAAATTCCTGTCCCAGCGGAGTTACAGGGAATGCACCTAATTCCCCCAATACCGAGTTTTGAAAATACATGTGAAATGTTGCCTATCAGGGAAGCTCATTAGGAATTCAGTGTCCATCGTTTTTAGATGGGGCTGGTCACATAGCACCCACTGCCTTATACATAAAAATTTAAGACTCTCAGGACAGAAATTCAGCATCAGCCACAGTGCCTGTACATCAGGCGTAGTGAGTCACTCTTATTAGGCAATGGTGGAAATCCTCCCAAAATTCAATTTCCCAGACACTAGCCAAGATCCAACCTTGAGAGCAAGGCTTTCTAAGGATAGCAGTCTCAGGCCTTCTGTTAATTTGTTCTGCTACCCAGTTAACATTTCTGTCCCTCCCAAATCCTATCACCCTCCATCCTAAACACCTCCCTTGTATCTCCCAAGGAACCACAATATTAAATACATACTTATTATTCTCTTGCTTTTTTCTACAGACTTATTACACACATACACATATTTTCACACATGTATACTGTATGTATGCCTGTTCAATTTATGTTTGGTTTTGCAATGTTTTTAATCACATAACTGAAATAATTAACATAATGCTTACAGGTTAATCCATGTTGATACCTGTGTATTCAGGTGCACATGTATATATAGTATGTGTATTTATATATTAAAAATAGGATATAATATTTAACTCAGAAAAGTATTACTTAAAATTTACTCAATGAAGTATTATTTATGTAAGTGAAAAGGATCTGAATTCCATCAGTAAAATATTCAACAATTAAGTTCTAAGTCAGAATATAAATATTATGCTTTATTGAATTGAAGATAATATTCTATCTTCGACATACATGTATAGGGAACCCATGATGTTCTAGGGAGGGATGAACATGAATGTAGATAAATTTGCCTGTTCACATGTTAAGTCTACAGTTTTTGATTACCATAGATTTACATTAAGTTTTAATATCTGATAGTATTAGTTTCTTCCATTAGTAGTATATTTTTCCAAATTTCTTGGCAATTCTAACTCATCTAATTTTCTATCTGGAATTTAGGAGCATACTGGATAGCTCAAATCCAATGAAATCGTCCTTTGGGAATTTCATTGGAATTGTCATAAATTTACATATTGCCTTGGAATTGACTCTACTTTTTTTTCCAGATGGCTACTGAATTGTCTCTGAATCATGCATTGAAAAGTTTACATTTTTCTCCCCAAAGATTTGAGATATAACTTTCTCACATGCAAAATTCCCATATGTTGTTCTATTCTGTGCCACTGATTTGTCTACTAATATTCCTATATAATAATACTATTTTAATGATTGGGTTTTTTTTTTTTTTTTTTTTGAGACAGGGTCTTGCTCTGTTGCCCGGGCTGGAGTGTAGTGGTGTGATCATGGCTCACTGCAGCCTCAAACCCCTAGGCTCAAGAGATCTTTCCACCTCAGTCAGCCTCCCGAGTGGCTGGGACCACAGGTGTCCACCACTATGCCCAGCTAATTTAAAACAATTTTTTGTAGAGACAGGGTCTCACCATGTTGCCCAGGCTGATCTCAAACTCCTGGGCTCAAGCAATCATCCCACCTTGGCCTCCCAAGTACTGAGATTACAGGTATGAGCCACTACACCCAGCCACGACTGAGGATTTTAAAATATTTTATTATATGGTATGGTTGGTTCCACCATATTGCTCTTCTATTTCAGAGATTTCCTGGCTATTATTTTCTTGATTATTTTTTCGTATGAAACTTCGGAATCCACTTGCCAACCACCAGAAATATCTGTAGACATAGATGGAGTTATGTCCAGATAAGCCTATTGTAGCTTGAGGAGCAACTGATTGTGTATCACTTTTTCACCTTCATAAAGCTCAAAAACCTTAAGTCCACAAAGAAAGAATGGCAAGGACAAAGGCCCTCAAGGGTGGGCCTTTGCTAGGAGCACAAAGAGTTCATCCACGTAGCAGGAGAATAGGCAGAGTGGATGGCAGAGACGCAGGTCAATGGGGAGATATGAAGATAATCAGTGTAAATGGTCCCCTGCTTTCTCAGTGCCACAGGAAGCCAAGCAAGGATCTGGCAGGGAGTGTTAAGAAGAAAAGCCATGCATTGGTTTCAATGAGAATACGAGAATGGATGTGCTAGGGGACTGTGGTATTTAAAGTAGGCAGTATTAAGGGTCTATTCAAGATGAGTGCCTGGGAATTCAAAGTGAGAACAGTCAGCATGCTGTGTGCTTTTCTCTCATCCCATTTAGTCACGTGGGGAGAGGCAGAGAGAAGGTAGGGAGTTGGATGAACTTGGTGTTATAAGCTGAATCGTGTCCCCAGCAAATTCATACCTAACCCCTGGGACCTCAGACTGGGACTGTATTTTGAGAAAGGGCCTCTAAAGAGGTAATTAAGGTTAAGTGAGGTAATTGGGGTAGATCCCTACTGAACACATTGATGTCTTTTAAGAAAAGGAGATTAGGAGGCCAGGCTCAGTGGCTCACGCCTGTAATCCCAGCAGTTTGGGAGGCTGAAGACGACGGATCACCTGAGGGCAGGAGTTTGAGACCACCCTCACCAACATGGTGAAACCCCATCTCTACTAAAAATACAAAAATTAGCCAGGCGTGGTGGTGGGTGCCTGTAATCCCCACTACTCGGGAGGCTGAGGCAGGAGAATCGCTTGAACCCAAGAGGTAGAGATTGCAGTGAACTGAGATCACGCCACGCCATTGCATTCCAGCTTGGGAAGCAGAGCAAGACTCTGTCAAAAAAAAAAAAAAAAAAAAAAAAAAAGGAAAGAAAAGAAAAGGAGATTAGGACACAGACATACACAGAGGGAAGACCACCAGCAGGTAAGAAACAAACAAACTAGAAGACAAAGTAGGACAGAAGTGTGCTGATGGCTGAAATGGAGCTCAAACTGCAATGATACGATGGGGTAGCAGCGTCGTCAGGAGACCAGCAGAGTTTACAAATCAAAGGCAGCGGGAGTACAAAGTGGCTGAGAATTCAGGATAGTTGTGCTAGTCTCCTCCTAACCTTCCTACCTGCCTAACTGCATCACAAAAAAGCACAAATAAAAAAGCCTAATTTTGAAAGAAATTAAACAGTTTGAAGACATGTTCTCCAAGGTGGGTTTGACTCCTCGCTTCTAACGATGAAGCTCACCATGCCGATTACTGTTCCTCCCACATATAAAGACTTCCCATTTAGGAAAAGAGGCTCCTCTAGGGGCAAGTGTGCTTCTGTAGTAGGAGAAACCCATCCTATCCATCAGGTCTGTTATTTTCAAAAATGAAGGTGCACAGTAGAGAAATTACAGTTAACAATAATTTTTTGTATGTTTCAAAATAGCTAGAAGAAAAGAATTGTAATGTTCCCAACACAAAGATAAATGTTTGAGGTGATGGATATCCTAATTATCCTGACTTGATCATTACACATTGTATACATGTGTCAAAATATCACACGTGCCCCCAACATATGTACAACAATGACATATAAATTTTTTAAAATAAAGATACTATCAAGGACCAGCAGATGTATAAGAAAAAAAGAAGGAACATGAGAGAGCTAGACCAAGATACAAACACACAAGAATAATCCAGAGGGGGAAAAGAAGAATTCAAGAAACAGAAGCGAGCTTAAAATAACTCTAATTAGTCTAAAAAAATACAGCACATGAAGAAATAAAATTTTCTGAAAAAGAAACAGTACAAGAATGGGCTACTAGAAACTAAAAATACGAATGCCACAACAAGATTTCAATAGAACTGGAAAGTGAAGTTGAAAAAAATCCGTAGTACCTCTTAGACCTTAACGTATATAAGAATCCTGGGGAGTCTTGATCTCGTTAAACTGAGGATTCTAATCCAGTAGAGGTTTGAGGTGAGGGCTAAAGTTCTACATTTCTAACAACAAGCTACCAGGTGATGCCAATGCTGACAGTCCACAGACACTTTGTGTGGAAAGGCCATGGAGACAGGAGAAATAAAAGAGAATCCAGAAGTACAAAACATAAAATAGGAGAGAAAGACCATCCAGGAAAACCAACATGTGCAACTAACTGGATTCTCAAGAAGAGAAAACAAAAAACGTGGAGACAATATTGCCAAAGAAACAACAGGAAAAAATGTCCTAGAATTGGAAAGGGATTCAAACCTTCAGATTCAAAGAGCTCATTGAGTGCTGAGTAGGATGAATGCAAAAAAAGACCCGTAAACCCGGGAGGCGGAGCTTGCAGTGAGCTGAGATCTGGCCACTGCACTCCAGTCCGGGCGACAGAGCGAGACTCCGCCTCAAAAAAAAAAAAAAAAAAAAAAAAAGACCCACTCCTAGACACATTCAACATGCAACTTCAGAACATAAAAACAAATGGAAGATCTTAAAAGCTTCCAAGAGTAAACATTAGGACAACTACAAGGTAACTTGGAAGAGGCTAGCATAAAACTTCTTAGAGGCAAGGAAGGCAATGCCTTCCAAATTTCGAGTGTAAAAAACTGGAGCTTGAACTCTTAGATCCAGTTGTTCTTGGCCGTTCAAGTAAGGACATGACAAAGACATATCCATGATGTGGCAGACACTGGAGGTTGGCGAATCCAAAATCAATCCCAGCATCCCTTTCCCTTGCTTGTCTCTGAAATAGGGGCTGGTAAATTAAAATATTTACAAGCTTTTTGCAGCTACTAGTGGCCGTTAGATACACTTCTGATTAGTGAGATGAAGGCAAAAGCCAGCCGAAAAGTGTTTCTAGGAAGTTTTTGTTCAAGTTCCATGAATGCTTCATAAGAATATGTGGTTTGGGGGCTGGGCGCGGTGGCTCATGCCTATAATTCCAGCACTTTGGGAGGTCGAGAGGGGTGGATCACCAGGTCAGGCATTCTAGGCCAGCCTGGCCAACATAGTGAAACCCTGTCTCTACTAAAAATAGAAAAAATTAGCCGGGCATGGTGGCGGGCACCTGTAATCCCACCTACTCAGGAGGTTGAAGCAGGAGAATTACCTGAACCTGAACCTGGAAGGAGGAGGTTGCAGTGAGCCGAGATTGCACCACTGCACTCCAGCCTGGGCAAAAGTGTGAGACTGTCTCAAAAGAAGAAGAAGAAGAAGAAGAAGAAGAAGAAGAGAAGAAGAAGAAGAAGAAGAAAGAAGAAAGAAGAAGGAGGAGGAAGAGGGAGGAGGAAGAAGAAGAAGGAAGAAGAAGAAGAAGGAGGAGGAGGAAGGAAGAAGAAGAAGGAGGAGGAGGAAGGAAGAAGAAAAAGGAAGAAGAGAAGAAGAAGAAGAAGAAGAAGAAGAAGAAGAAGAAGAAGAAGAAAGAAGGAAGAAGAAGAAGGAAGAAGAAGAAAGAAAATAAAAGACGAAGAAGGAAGGAGAAGAAGGAAGAAGAAGAAGAAGAAAGAAGAAGAGGAGGAAGAAGAAGAGGAGGGAGGAGGAAGAAGAGGAAGAAAGAAGAAGAAGGAAGAAGAAGAAGTAGAAGGAGGAGGAGGAAGAAGGAAGAAGAAGAAGAAAGAAGAAGAAGAAAGAAGAAGAAGAAAGAAGAAAGAAGAAGGAGGAGGAAGAAGAAAGAAGAAGAGAAAGGAGGAGGAGGAGAAGGAGGAGAAGGAGCAGAAGGAGAAGGAGGAGGAGAAGAAGAAGAAGGAGAAGAAGAAGAAGAGGAGGAGGAGGAGGAGGAGGAGGAAGAGGTTTGTTGGTTGTGTAGCTACATATTCGAGTTTGTTAATCATGCTACTTAAAGCATCCATATCTGTGCTTAATTTTAGTAGGTTACATCAATACATTTCTGAGAGGGTCTGCTATAACAATCTCCAGCTGGACTTGTCAGTTAATCTCTCCTTGCAATTTTACTAGTTATTGCTTTATATTGCTTAAGTCATTAGGTTGCATCTTGATTATATTGTTACTCCTAGTGCTCTCCTTTCTTTTTGAATTCAAGGTGAAAAATACTATATTTTGTCATATTAAAATTACTCTCAGCCAGGCACGGTGACTCACACCTGTAATCCCAACACTTTGGGAGACTGAAGCAGGTGGATCGCCTGAGGTCAGGAGTTTGAGACCAGCCTAGCCAACATGGTGAAACCCTGTCTCTATTAAAAATACAAAAATTAGCTGGGCATGGTGGTGCACACCTGTAATCCCAGCTACTCGGGAGGCTGAGGTAAGAAATTTGCTTGAATCCGGGAGGTGGAGGTTGCGGTGAGCTGAGAACGTGACAATGCACTCCAGCATGGGTGACAGGAGGAGACTCCCTCTCCAAAAAAAAAAAATTACTCTCCTGGCTTTACTTTGTTTCTTTATTGTCCAATGTGTATCTACTTCTATCTCCTTATTTTCAAACTTTCTGCACATGTCTTTTTTTGTGGGCAGCTTACTTTTTTATCCAATCTTAGAAATGTTTTAATTTGAGGCTTTAAACTCGTTTACATTTAATTCAATATAATAACATTTTGGGAGTTTATAACATTTTATAGGTAGTATTTATTTTCCTTTTCTGCTTTTATTAAATAGATCCAGATTATTTTTTGCCAGATTGAGAGATATTTATGCTAATTTTATTTTTTAGGTAGTTGCCACTAAATTAGTAACACCAATACTTATATTATTTTCTCTATTAATTTCTTAACCTTATCAACATGTAACATACTGTCATCTTGCACTGCACCAATTCCTCCTGCCTCACCCCACCCTTCCCTTACTATTTTAAGAATTTATGTTTTGGATTATTATGGATACACTTATGATTTCTTTCTATTTATTATTATTATTATTTTTTTTAGAAGGAATCTTGCTCTGTTGTCCAGGCTGGAGGGCAGTGGTGTGATCTCAGCTCACTGCAAGCTCTGCCTCCTGGGTTCAAGCAATTCTCCTGCCTCAGCCTCCCAAGTAGCTGGAACTACAGGCACGTGCCACCGCTCCCGGCTAATTTTTGTATTTTTAGTAGAGAAGGGGTTTCGCCATGTTGGCCAGGCTAGTCTCCAACTCCTGACCTCAGGTGATTCGCCCGCCTCAGCCTCCCAAAGTGCTGGGATTATCTTTCTCTTTCAGAATACAGAATATATTACTAAGTTATTTGCTCACCTGTACTTCCGTATGTGTTCTGGCATTGTCCCGTATTTATTTTTCTCCTTGCTGAAACACTTCCTCCAAGAGTGTGTTGAGAGAGGCTTTTTTTTTTTTGTAACAAAGTTCCTGAGACTTTCTATACCTGAGTGTATCTTTATTGTACACTTACACATCCATGACAGTTTAGCAGAATACAAAATTACAGGTTTATAGTTTGTTTCTTTGTAATACTTTGACAATATTTGCCCACTGTGTTTTCTGTATCCTGTGTTGCTTTTGAGAAACTTGATAGTAATCTAATGCCTGTTCCTTTGTAGGCCTTTACTCACTGACTGGATGCTTTTATAATTTTCTCTCTGTCTTGGGTGATTAAATAAACGTGTTATCCTCTATGGCAGTTTAGGAGCCTTTCAATCTTGCATCTTCCAACTTTAATTCTGGAAAAATTATACAGTTATATATTTAATATATATTATGTCATATATATATATATATATATACAGGGCCTTGCCCTGTCACCTAGGCTGGAGTGCCATGGTGCAATCTTAGTTCACTGTAGCCTCCAATTCCTAAGCTCAAGTGATCCTCCTGCCTTAGCCTCCTGAGTAGCTGGGACTACAAGTTCACACCATCGTATGTGGCTACTTTTCTTTTCTTTTTTTTTAAGAGACGTTGTCTTGCTAGGCTAGTCTCAAACTCCTGGCTTCAAGTGATCCTCCTGCCTCAAATTCCTAAAACGTTGATATTACAGGTGTGAGTCACCATGTCCAGCGCCCAGCTTCAGTTATTATTTCCTAACATATTTCCTCCGCCTGCGTCTATTATATGAGTATTGACAGTTTTACTTCTAGCTTTTGTAACTTCAAAACATTTCTAACTTATTTCTTCCCAATGCTTTCTCAGAGATTTCTTATCTTCTTGATAGGGTGACTTTCAAGTCTGAGTTTACCCGGCCTTCCTGGTTTTAGCACAGAAAGTCTTGCATTCCAGGAAACTCAGCCCAAGGCAGAACAAGATGGTCGCTCATCTTCCTTCCAAGATGGGCTGAACCCATTCTGTGTCTTTGCCACATATTGAGTTCCTGAATCCAATTATTATTATGTTTCATATCCTATATTTCTATGACTGTTTTTGCATCATCTTGCTAAAATTTCTTCATTTTCTATTTGACAGAGGCTTATTTGGAAACAGTGATGGCTGTTTTCTGTTCATTCTACTTTAAGGGGTTATGCCTTTAATGGCTGTTGTGCCTCTCTCCTCATGTGTTTAGCAATAGATCTGAGGACGGCAGCTACTTTGATGGGGGATGTCATCTAGAGAAACTCACACTCTACTTCCTGCCCCCAGCGTGACTTTAAAATATGTGTGTGGATGGGCACAGTGGCTGATGCCTGTAGTCCCAGCACTTTGGGAGGCCAAGGCAAGTGGACCACGGGGCCTGGAGTTCGAGACCATCCTGGCCAACATGGTGAAACCCCGTCTCTAATAAAAATACAAAAATTAGCTCAGTGTGATGGTGCATGCCTGTAATCCCAGCTACTCGGGAGGCTGAGGCATGAGAATTGCTTGAACCTAGAAGGTGGAGGTTGCAGTGACAGCCGACTTCCACCTTCCTAAGGGTTTCTTACAATTCAACTTCATTTTCAGACCCAGCAATTCTTTCTTCCTTCTGAGTTATGTTTTGGGTCGAGTTTGAGAAGATAAATTAGTGGCCCACACTAGGCTGCCATCTTTCTGGAACTGGAATTTTGGTTTACACAGTGAGGGTCTTTTTTTTTTTTTTAACACCAGCACATCGATCATTTGAGAGTTTCTTTACATATAATATAGAACTTTTTTTTCTTTAAGAGACAGGATCTCACTCTGTCACCCAGGCTGTAATGCAGTAGTGCGACCTTGGATCACTGCAACCTCAAATGTCTCAGGCCCAAGCCATCCTCCCACCTCAGTCTCTCGAGTAGCTGAGGCCACAGGCTTGTGCCACTATACCCAGCTAATCTTTACATTTTTTTTGTAGAGAGAGGGTCTCACTATGTTACTCAGGCTGGTCTCAAACTCCTGAGCTCAAGGGATCCTCCTGCCTCAGCCTCCCAAAGTGCTGGGATTACAGGCATGAGCAACCAGGCCAGAACATTTTAGATTAATAAATATTTCAAAGATTTTCAAATTTGCTGTTGGAGGGTAATTGCTCTTTTAAATTCATCTATATGCTTCTTTCCAGATGTCCTTTATCCTTGTTTATTTTTCGCCCATCAGTTACTGGAGAGAGCAGTTTGCATGTGCCAGCTTTTACAGCTTTTGTAGTCATTATTGTGATAAGTATTCTGGTTCAATGCTACTTATAAAGGTTCATGAAAATTATGAAATATACTTTAAGGCTGGGCGCGGTGGCTCAAGCCTGTAATCCCAGCACTTTGGGAGGCTGAGACGGGCGGATCACGAGGTCAGGAGATCGAGACCATCCTGGCTAACATGGTGAAACCCTGTCTCTACTCAAAAGAATACAAAAAACTAGCTGGGCGAGGTGGCGGGCGCCTGTAGTCCCAGCTACTCGGGAGGCTGAGGCAGGAGAATGGCGTGAATCCGGGAGGCGGAGCTTGCAATGAGCCGAGATCGCGCCACTGCACTCCAGCCTGGGCGACAGAGCGAGACTCCGTCTCAAAAAAAAAAAAAAAAAAAAAAGAATATACTTTTACTGGTCTAACATTTCTTGTTTTTTTTTTTTCTTTTTTCTTTTTTGGTCTGAAGTCTATATTTCATGATATAACTTACTAAAATAATATCACTTAATAATATATCCATTTAGAAAACAATTGTTATTTATGTTGTCTCATATTAATGTAATGGTAACAACTTTTCTTTTGTTTATGTTTTTTTCCTTATTAAATGAGACGGAGTCTCGCTCTGTCGCCCAGGCTGGAGTGCAATGGCCGGACCTCAGCTCACTGCAAGCTCCACCTCCCGGGTTTACGCCATTCTCCTGCCTCAGCCTCCCGAGTAGCTGGGACTACAGGCGCCCGCCACCTCGCCCGGCTAGTTTTTTGTATTTTTTAGTAGAGACGGGGGTTTCACCGTGTTAGCTAGGATGGTCTCGATCTCCTGACCTCGTGATCCGCCCATCTCGGCCTCCCAAAGTGCTGGGATTACACGCTTGAGCCACCGCGCCCGGCCGAGAATAATCTTTAATATTTTGTTTTATAATACACTTGAAGTTTATATTTTTGTGTATTTCAACTCATTGCAGTTCTCGTAACTTATTATTGACTCCTTAAGTCTATCTTGTCTGGGCATGTAGCAGAAAACAACTTTATAACTTACTGAGGGAGGTAAGAACTACAGGCTGAGATTAAAGGAATTTGGTGTAGATTTGTGTGTTTCTTATGTATTCCACTTTACTTTATTTATTTTTAATTTTTTTTTTTTTTTTGAGACAGTCTCGCTCTGTGGCCCAGGCTGGGGTATTATGTATGTAATGTTATGCATTATTCCACTTTGACCTTAATCAATTAAGAGCAAAATTAGGAGTGTCCTCTTATTTACCCTTGGATATTTTTATATCCCTACCATACAAGATGGGAGTTCACTGTCTACCCACTACTTTTTATTATTTTAAAGACAGAGTCTTACTCTGTCACCTAGGCCAGAGTGCAATGGTGTGATCTCAGTTCACTGCAACCTCCGCCTCCCAGGTTCAAGCAATTCTCCTTCCTCAGCCTCCCAAGTAGCAGGGATTACAGGCTCGGGCCACCATGCCCGGCTAATATTTTTAACAGAAATAGGGTTTCACCATGTTGGCCAGGCTGGCCTCGAACTCCTGACCTCAGGTGATCCACCTGCCTCGGCATCCCCAAGTGCTGGGATTACAGGTGTAAGCCACTGTGCCTGGCCATTATTTGTGACTTCTGACAAATGGCTCCAAATAATATCAACTATAGATCCTATAATTTTTGATTCTTGACATAGCTGAAAAGTTGGGGGTGAAAAACCTCCTTGGGTTTCAATTTAGGGTCCAGGTAATGATCTTCCTAGTCTTTAGCACTGAAAAACTGTTGACGGGCCACGTGCCCCATCCCCATTTAATTAAAAATATAAAAACCTCCACACCGTAAGATAGATGTTAGACAATCCAGTACAGTGCTGGCATTTCTCCTGGTTCCTTCGATGTTTTAACAGCACACAGATTTCACAAACAATCTCCATGGTTTGATGTCCCTGTTTTCAGGGCCCTTAGACATATGCCTAGGTGGCCGGTTGGGTTACTGAGCTCTGGTCACATTTCTCCCTCAAAACCCTTGGGTTGGAGTGGGAAAAATCAAATGCCTACAGGGACAAGGACCAAATCACTGGTTGAAGCACTTAGGTTTAAGATTATAAATAAGGTCGGGGACTGTGGCAAGCTACAAGAAGATACCCCTTCGAAAGGGACAGAGGCTATTCAGCTCAAGCCAATTGCTGCTAAGAATCAATGTGGGCCTGGTCAGGCATGGTGGCTCATGTCTGTAATCCCAGCACTTTGGGAAGCCAGGGTGAGCGGATGGATCACTTGAGGTCAGGAGTTTGAGACCAGCCTGGCCAATATGGTAAAACCCTGTCTCTACCAAAAATACAAAAATTAGGGCCAGGTGTGGTGGCTTACACCTGTAATCCCAGCACTTTGGGAGGCCAAGGCAGGCGGATCACAAGGTCATGGGTTTGAGACCAGCCTGGCCAACGTGGTGAAACCCCACCTCTACTAAAAATACAAAAAAAAATTAGCCGGGCGTGGTGGCGCACCCCTGTAGTCCCAGCTACTTGGGAGGCTGAGGCAGGAGACGTACTTGAACCTGGGAGGCAGAGGTTGCAGTGAGCTGAGACTGTGCCACTGCAATCCAGCCTGGGTGACAGAGTGAGACTTCATCTCAAAAAAAAAAAAAAAAAAAAAATTAGCTGGGCAGGGTGGTGGGCACCTGTAATCCTAGTTACTTGGGAGGCTGAAGCATGAGAATCACATGAACCCCAGAGGTGGAGGTTGCAGTGAGCCAAGATCATACCACTATACTCCAGCCTGGGCAACAGAGTGAAATTGTCTCAAAAAAAAAAAAAAAAAAATCAGCATAAGCCAAATAATGCCAGATCTTCTGATTTTGTAATAATAGAAGCTTCAGATAAGTTTTATGTGAAAGCTTCCCATACTAATTCTGGCAACTACTTACAAACTTTTTAGTAGTTAATAAATTCTATTTATTTGCAATATATACTTTGTGGGCCAATAAAACACACATAGGAATTAAACCTAAGCTGACGGGCCCTAATTTGTGACCCCTGTTACATACATGGGTCTAATGTTTTTTGATATTTAACATGATGACAATTCAGATTAAATTTCTTTTTTTTTTTTTTTTTGAGACAGAGTTTTGCTCTTGTTGCCCAGGCTGGAGTGCGATGGCACGATCCCAGCTCACCGCAACCTCTGCCTCTCGGGTTCAAGCGATTCTCTTGCCTCAGGCTCCCGGGTTGCTGGGATTACAGGCATGCGCCACCACACCCAGCTAATTTTGTATTTTTAGTAGAGACAGGGTTTCTCCATGTTGGTCAGGCTGGTCTCAAACTCCCCTCCTCAGGTGATCCGCCCGCCTTGGCCTCCCAAAGTGCTGGGATTACAGGCAGGAGCCACCGAGCCCGGCTGACAATTCAGATTAAATTTCTTATCATTTGGTGAGATGAGGTTCTCAGAAAGAGATTTAAGGAAAGTTGGGAAATTTACTAGTTTTTACAAGCTGGGATGTGTTCTACTCACAATAACTCCTACACAGATAATAGTTTAGTATCTGGCTGTGCCTCCTTTTATTAAGAGTTCAAAGTTCTGCAGTGAAATATATGATGCATACCAAGCACCATCCCAGGGACCAAGCCTCCAATCAGGATATGATTAACCATACTTCTGACTTTAAATCTTTTGCAGTATTTATTATTAAGTATACTGATTGATTCCTCTTGGTACTGACATAGGCATTAATATGAAGCCAATTTCCTTAACTATTTTATTTCAAGATCTAGTTAGTGTATGTGTGTGTGTGTATATATATATATATATATATATTTTTTTTTTTTTTTTTTTTTCTTTTTTGACATGAAGTCTTGCTCTGTTGCCCAGGCTGGAGTGCAGTGGCGTGATCTCGGCATACTGCAACTTCTGCCTCCTGGGTTCAAGCGATTCTCCTGCTTCAGCCTCCCGAGTAGCTGAGATTACAGGCTCCCACCGCCATGCCCAGCTAATTTTTGTATTTTTAGTAGAGATGGGGTTTCGCCACGTTGGTCAGGCTGGTCTCAAACTTTTGACCTCGGGCGATCCATCCTCCTCGGCCTCCCGAAGTGCTGAGATTACAGGCATGAGCCACTGCGCCCGGGCTTGTTAGCATATTTTGGAGAGAACAAAATTGTTTTTCATCTCACAGAGTAGTTTTCTAACAATTACATAGAACATTTTAATTGCAAATGCAGTGACTCCAAATAGCTAGGCAAATTAGCATAAATACAGAACTGAAAGGTGCTAGGATAGTCCTAAATTAAGTCAGGCTACAAGAAGAAATTTTAGGTAACAAAAAATATTAAACATAACTCACAAAATTGGCGTTACAGTTCTTCTGGTCGTTGGTACTTACAACTGTGCATTCTTCTTAGCACAAGGCATTTCTGAGAATTTGAGTGCTCAATATATACTTGCTAAGTGAATGAATGAGTGCATGCATGGATGCTTGAATAAATGAATGAGTAGCCTTGGCCTCCTGGTTTTTACAATACATATATCCTAAATGCCTCTGCTTGATTAATGTTGCTAAAAAGCTGACTTCATCCCTTCATTTCTCGACTCAAATATCTTTGCCCTGTCTACAAAATAAAAATGTTCTTGGCCTGAATAAAAGCTTGATTAAATTTTGTTTCACTTTTAACTCTTGCTATGTCTAAGATGAATTCTACAGCTCCAGCCAAACACATCATTTAGCTTTCCTCTTTTAAAAATGCACACACATCACTTCCTTTTGCCTCTCAAACCTAGTTAAATCCTTTTCATGGTATTAGGTTCAGCTGGTTGGTCATTTCTTTAATGACACACACCTTGGGCAAACCAGCTCATTTTGCTTTTGCTTTTATCTTAGTAACACCTGGCTCTTATAAATTCAGATTCCTGGCTCCTCCTCAGATCTCATCAATAAACTCTCAAGAGGAGTCTGGGAATCTCCTCCAGGGCCTACTTTTGATAGGAAAGTATAGCAAACAGACGTAATGACCTCTCCTTTGTCATGGATCATTGATAGCCTTATATTATCACTTGCCTGTTTCCTCTATATTCTTCCTCATTAAGATACTATGTTCCTCAGGTATGGGGACTATATTTATATTTATTCTGTTTGCTACTTCATGCCTAATGTTATGCTGATAGTAGATGCTTTACAAATTCCTACTACATGTATGGATCACCAGGTAAACATTTTGCTTAGACAAAATTTTTGTCTAAATGCTATTTGCAATGTTGGTCCCTAATAGAAGTACTTGTGAAGAACAAATGCTTTTTAGTTTAAAATGCTCTTGTTTATTTCATTAGGAAAGTAATAGAAAAGTAAATTAACAACTTCAATGTTACAAGTGAAAAAGGGCATGAAGCATTGTTTAGGAGTAAATTCTGGTTAAGTGTTTACTCCTCCAAGCGCTTCTATATTTAAACACTGGTGTTGGAACCAATTCAAGAAAAAAAAAATCCTTCATGAATATTTAAATAAGGCAAGAATAGGAAATGAAAAAGTGAGGTCTATGAAACAGGAGCCCAATATCTTAAATTCCATTATCAATTGTGATTTTTTAAGAAGTTGAGTGGATGAGACCTTGATTTGATGCTAAAATGTCTCTTCAATTTCAGTTCTACCAGCAACTCATTTGATCTTGAAAGTTTTTACTCTTAAGTGTCTTTTAGCAAATTTGTTAATCTCCAGAATGCATAGAAGATAATGAGAAAACAGAAGCTACCTCTGGTTTCTTAAAATGGGAAAGGAGTGAATAACTCCTATATTTCCACTTGAAATTGAATGGAATGATCTGTTTTACTACCCTATAATCTATTAACCTGATCAAAGTAATAAATTGCCATTTAGAGTTTTATAAAAACATAGCCATGACGGTCTGACAAAGGATGGAGTGTGTGACAAGTTCGTTTGACCTTCCATCTATCTCCTAAGGGAAGGAGAAAACCCAACCAAAGCAACTTATTAAAAGAAACTGAGAGACAATCTAGCCAGAGTTCAAAGAGGCTGAAATATGAATTTGGCTTAGAAGAAAAGTTTTCTGTACCATTTTAAAAGTGTTTTTGCAGGTTGATAACAACCTTCTTTATAATATTTCTGTCACAGCAACTGTCCATGTCACACTAATTTGCATTCGCTGTATGTGGTGCCAACTTATAATTATTCTCTTGTGATACTTCATGCTCCAGAAATATCAAGCCACTTGTAAGTTCTCAATTGTACCATGCTCTCTGAACACTGTGTTTTTTACATGCTGTTTACCCAACTTGTATAGGTTCCAAACTCTTACTCTACTAAGTTGAGGCGAAAACATCACTGCTTCTATAATTATTTCCCTGTCTCAAGATAAACTTGAGTTCCCTCTTTCCATGGTCTCATGGTATCCCATGTAGTACCTGTATCTATTTATGTCTCCTCTTCACCATTAGACTGTAAACAATTTCAGGTCAAGAATATGAAAATTGACTGGGCGTGGTGGCTCACACCTACAATCCCAGCACTTTGGGAGGCCGAGGCAGGTGAATCACCTGAGGTCAAGAGTTTGAGACCAGCATGGCCAATATGGCAAAACCTTATCTCTAGTGAAAATACAAAAATTAGCTGGGCGTGGTGGCGTGGACTTGTAATCCCAGCTACTACAGAGGGTGAGGCAGGCAAATTGCTTGAACATGGGAGGCGGAGGTTGCAGTGAGCCAAGATCACATCACTGCACTCCAGCCTGGTCAACATAGCGAGACTCTGTCTCAAAAAAAAAAAAAAAAAAAGAATATGAGAATTTTTGGAGGAGTCTCACTTTTTTTTTTTAAGTCAGAGTCTCTGTCACCCAGGCTAGAGTACAGTGGCATGATCATAGGTCATTGCAGCATCAGCCTCCTGTATTCAAGAGATCTTCCATCTCAGCCTCCTAAGTAGCTGGGACTACCAGCGTGCCCAGCTAATTTTTTATTTTTATTTTTTATTTTTGTATTAATTCCAGCATGCCACCGTGCTCAGCTAATTTTTTAAATTTTTTGTATTAACAGGGGTCTCACTATGTTGCCCAGGCTGGTCTCGAACTCCTGGCCTCAGGCAATCTGCCCTTGTGACCTCCCAAAGTGCTGGGATTACGTTTGTGAGCCATTGTGCCCAGCCAGTCTCATGTCTTTCAGTGCTTTGAGAAATTGTACTTGCTATATGGTAAGAAGTCGGTGGTAAATATATAGTGAATGAGTGAAAATCAATCGACAGTGATCAGTAAATCCTCTACTAATTCAGAGCCTCTGTCATATCTTCCATATTAAAAAAAGAGGCGAGGCATAGTGGCTCATGCCTATAATTCCAGCACTTTGGGAGACCAAGGTGGGAGGATCGCTTGAGGCCAGGAATTTGAGACCAGCCTGGACAGCATAATGAGATACTGTAGCTACAAAAAATAAAAAATAACCAGCTGGGTGTGGTAGCATAGGCCTGGAGTCCCAGCTACTTGGGAGGCTGAGGTGGGAGGATTGCTTGAGCCCAGGAGGTCGAGGCTGCAGTGAGCTGAGATCACACCACTGTACTCCAGCCTGGGCAATAAGCGTACTGCTAAGAGAGAACCAATCCACTCTGCAGTACCTTGGAGAGACTCAAAATTTGCAGATATCAAGTATAGTGGATGATGATTAACAAATAAGTTAATGTAAGGAATAATAGACGGTTTTTTTCATCTTCAAAGGGATGTTTCCCCCTCATATTAAAACTCTATATATGCCCACCAACTGGTCTAAGGGAGTAAATTGAGTAAATCAGGTGTATAAAAATGACCTAAGTAAATAACTATTCGTGGCTTGGCATGGTGGCTCATGCCTGTAATTTCAGCACTTTGGGAGGCTGAGGCAGGTGGATCACCTGAGGTCAGGAGTTTGAGACCAGCCTGGCTAACATGGCGAAAACCCTTTGCTACTAAAAATGTAAAAATTAGCTGGCTGTGGTGGTGTGCACCTGTGATCCCAGCTACTTGGGAGGCTGAGGCAGGAGAATTGCTTGAACCCAGGAGACAGATGTTGCAGCGAACCAAGACAGTGCCACTGCACTCCAGCCTGGGTGACAGTGCAAGACTCCATCTCACCAAAAAAAAACAAAAAAACAACAACAACAAAAAAGAGAACTATTTCTAATAAACTGAAGTAGACTAGTATATGATTGTGGCTGTTGCTGGCAATGAAACAAAGTCCCGCCCTTTCCCATCCCCATGTGTGCCTTGTTATATGCTTCTTCATTCTTTCCACAATCACCAGCCAGAGATAGAAACTGACACTTCCTTTTTTGAAAGTGAAACAGATGTATCAAGTGAAACTCTTTCTACTTTCACTCTTCAATGCCTTTTTGCCTTCCACTTAAGTATGATCTACCAGAATCTAAATTTGATGAGTGTGATTTCCCTGTAGTTAATACAGGGAGGAATTTTAGAGTTGGGGGTAGAGAGCACATTGATATATTTACACAGTAGTCATCTTATCAATTTTTTTTTTTTTTTTTTACATATATCCTAATTGAATGCTGCTGTCCTCACTTGCTTTAGTAATTTACTGCTTGGGGAGGCCCCTGTCTGCTCTCTACTAGTGATGCATGAGCTCTTCATTCAGTCTCAGGTTTAAATTGTACTTAACAACCACACACCTCGCCACTCTTGAGATCTGGGTGTGTACAAACTTCTCAAATCCTTCCTGTGGCCATGAGCTAGGTTTAATGTATACTATATTTTCTCTTTTTTATTTTTTTCTGCGAGCAAATCTAGGAGACTCTCATTTCCTTGTCCCTGGAATCCCTTTTATATGTGGTTCAGCCTTCTTTTTCCATTTCTAATTGTCTTAACCTTATCTGTCTCTTCTTTTTTCTCTGCTTTTCTTATGAGCTATAACTCAATTGTAATTGAGCAAATAAAAAGTCAAATGTATTTGAATCTATTTGTGACCACTTATAATAATCAACTCACGAAGTATTGATATGAAGTATTGACATTTTCGTTTACGCTAGTAGTCTTCAAACACACGCATACATACACACACACGGCAGTAAGGAAAGCTCGGTCCTTTCAATAAATGATGCGAGGTCAGTTGTATAGCCATATGGAAAAATAAAATTTTTCCTATACCTCCCATACTTCCCAACATTCAAAAAAGCTAATTCCAGGTGAATTATAATTTATGAAAGAGAAAGCAGTAAAGCTCCTGGAAGATAAAATAGAAAAATATTCATGACTTTGGAATGTGGAAATACCTCTTAAACAGGACATAGAAGGCACTCTCAATAAAGAAAGTAACTGAGAAATTGTTAAATAAAAAATAAAAAAATAAAAACAAATAAATATTGGAGAGGAGACTGAGGCCAGAAATAAGGAAAAACTAAAAAGAAAACTAATTGAGAAATTGTACTTCATTAACTTTCTGCTTGTCAACAAAACACAATTAAAATTATGAAAAGGCAAACCAGGCAGTAGGAGAGGGTGTTTGCAATTGGTGTAACTGAGTAAATACTTGTATTTATAATATATGAAGAACCTCTACAAATTAGACAGACAACCTCATAGACAGTGACGAAGAGACTTGAATGATAACTTAAGGACCAATACACATTTGAAAGGGGGTCCAAATTCATTAGTCAAATTATAATGCAAATTATAATGGCAATGAGATACCACAACCTGCCCAAGGGACAAAGTTTAAAGAGTGAACAATACCATTCTGGGTAAGGACAAGAAGAAATGAGAAATCTCATACACTGTGAGTGTAAACTGGTAGAATTATATTGGGAAACTTTGGCATTATCTGCTAAAGTTGAGTGTATGCATACTCCACAACCCAACAGTTTAACTCCCTCTACATATGTATCTAACGGAAACGCATGCTCGCATACACAAAAGACATATACGACAGCAGTCCCCAATACTTTTAGCACCAGGGACCAGTTTAGTGGAAGACAATTTTACCATGGACCTGGGAGGCAGTGTGGCAGGGGATGGTTTCGGGATAAAACTATTCCACCTCAGATCATCATTCTTATAAGGAGCATGCCACCTAGATCTCTTGCATGTGCAGTTCACAATAGGGTTCACGGTCCTGTAAGAAAGAATTCAATGCCTCCGCTGATCTGACAGGAGGCTGAGCTCAGGCAGTAATGCTCGTGTGCCTGCCACTCACCTCCTCCTGTGAAGCCTGGTTCTTCCTTTTCTTTTCTTTTTTTTTTTTTTTTTTGAGATGGAGTCTTGCTCTGTTGCCCAGGCTGGAGTGCAGTGGCACAATCTCAGCTCACCACAACTTCTGCCTCCCGGGTTCAAGTGATTCTTTTGCCTCAGCCTCCCGAGTAACTGGGATTACAGGTGCGTGCCACTACGCCCAGCTGATTTTTAAATTTTCAGTAGAGATGGTTTTTCACTATGTTGGCCAGGCTGGTCTTGAACTCCTGATCTTGTGGTCTGCCACCTCAACCTCCCAAAGTGTGGGGATTACAGCCTTAAGCCACCGCTCCCGGCCGTGAAACCCAGTTTCTAACAGGCCATGGACAGGTACCAGTCCACAGCCTGGGTGTTGGGGACCCCTGAGAATGTTCAGAACAGCATTACTCACAAGATCCAAAATCTGGGGACAAATGCACATCACCAGGAGAATCAGTAAACAAATTGCAATATATTTGTACTTTGGAACTCTATACAATGAAGAGTCAACTACTGCTATAGCAAAACTCGGCTGGATCGCACAAACACGATGCATAGCATAAATACCAGGCATGAGATAACAGGTACCATATGATTCTCTGTAAAAAAAATCAGAAACAGATAATATTAAAACAGAGTAGTAGAATGTTTGGAGGAAGGGAGCAGAGCATGATTGGTGGGGAGCACAGAGCAGGCTTCTGGGGTGCTGTTTGTGTTCTACGTCTTAAGTAGGTGATGGTGATTGAGGTTGTTCACGTTGAGACAATAGATTGAGCATTTACGATTTGTGCACTTTTCTCTATGGATGTCATACCATGTACGTTATAGGAAAAAAACTGTCTCAGAAAAAAAGTAAATGTATAAATATTGAAATAGGCATAAGGTGAGAGCTGGTAGCAAGTTAAGGAAGACTCCATTGAGTTCCATACTGCTAGACTACCTAACATGCTTTAATAGATCCTACTTAAGGACAGGATTGGTCCTAAGGGTAGTGATATGAGCTTGAGATAAGGTTCAAATAGTCATAGCTGGTTGGGAGCAGTGGCTTAAATCTGTAATTCCAGAACTTTGGGAGGCTGAGGTGGGAGGATTGCTTGAGCCCAGGAGTTTGAGACCAGCCTGGGCAACATAGTAAGACCTTGTCTGTACAAAACTTTTTAAAAATAGCCAGGCATGGTGGCACATGCTTGTAGTTCCAGCACTTTGGGAGGCCAAGGTGGATCACCTGAGGTCAGGAGTTCTAGACTAGCTTGGCCAACACGGCGAAACCCTGTCTCTACTAAAAATACAAAAATTAGCCAGGCATGGTGGTATGCACCTGTAATCCCAGCTACTCAGAGGCTGAGGCAGAGGTTGCAGTGAGCTGAGATCGCCCCACTGCACTCCAGCCTAGGTAACAGAGTGAGATTCCGTCTCAAAAGAAACAAAAAACTGAGCTCTATTGAATTGGGATGGCAAGGTGAAAGAACACTCAAGAATAACAAAGTGTTGGCTGAGTGCGGTGGCTCATGCCTGTAATCCCAGCACTTTGGGAGGCCAAGGCGGGCGGATCACTTGAGGTCAGGAGTTCAAGACCAGCTTGGCCAACATGGTGAAACCTTGTCTCTGCCAAAAAATACACAAAAATATTAGCTGACAGTGGTGGTGCACAACCATAGTCCCAGCTACTTGGGAGGCTGAGGTGGGAGAATTACCTGAACCCGGGAGGCAGAGGCTGCAGTGAACCAAGATCGCACCATTGCACTCCAGCCTGGGTGACAGAGTGAGACCATGTCTCAACCAAACAAAACGAAACAAGGTACTTCAAAATGTTATCCCCTTTGCGGTTTGTGCTTTACATTGCAAAAGAGACACACACACAAAGAATAATAGCTTCTAATTTCAGGAATCCAAACCTTTCTATTTTCTGTTTACACACTTCACAACAACCAGCCTTTCTAAAGTAATAAAAAAATTCTCCTATGCTCTCTCATAGTTCTAACAGCCTCTAGATTCTTAAGGGAAAATTCCTGGTTACTTTGTTTGTAACTTCTAAAATCTATGTCCTTTATCCTTCAGAGGTCTTTGATGGTTCAACATTTTCCCATCAAGCTAGTTAGGTTTTATCAGGCACCGGGTGTCTTGGTGTAGCAAATTTCGCATCTTCAGAGAAATGCCAATGCTGACAGGACTCAGGAGATTCCTGGTGAACAGTGTTTGAGACTGGACAGTGCTATCAAACAGGAATTGAAGATATTTTCTCAATCCCCCCCAATGAGGCTTTAGCTTAATGTTATAATTTTTGCTGCTCTATTGTTACAGGAAACGGGTCCCAATCCAGACCCCAAGAGAGGGTTCTTGGCTCTGAAAAGATTCAGGGTGAGTCTGTAAAGTGAAAGCAAGTTTATTAGGAAAGTGAAGGAATTAAGAATGGCTACTCCATAGACAGAGCATCCTCGATGGCTGCTGGTTGCCCATTTTTATAGCTATTTCTTTTTTCTTTTCCTTTTTTTTCTTTTTGGTTGAGACAGAGTCTTGCTCTGTCGCCCAGGCTGCAGTCAGTGGCACATTCTCACCTTACTGCAACCTCCGCCTCCCGGGTTCAAGCATTTCTCCTGCCTCAGCCTCCTGGGTAGCTAGGACTATAGGCACGTGTCATCACACCCAACTAATTCTTGTATTTTTAGTAGAGACAGGGTTTCCCCATGTTGGCCAGGCTGGTCTCGAACTCCTGACCTCCTCATGTTGGCCAGGCTGGTCTCGAACTCCTGATCTGCCCACCTCGGCCTCCCAAAGTGCTGGGATTTCAGGCGTGAGCCACCACGCCTGGCCAAGTTATTTCTTGATGATATGCTAAACAAGAGGTGGATTATTCATGCCTCTTCTTTTTAGGGCAACTTCCTGACATTGCCGTGGTATTTGTAAACTGTCATGGCGCTGGTGGGAGTGTAGCAGTGAGGACAACCAGAGGTCACTCTCATCGCCATCTTGTTTTTTGTGGGATCTGGCCGGTTTCTTTATTGCAAACTGTTTTATCAGCAAGGTCTTTATGACTTGTATTTTGTTCTGACTTCCTATCTCATTCTGTGACTTAGGATGCCTAACCATCTGGGAATGCAGCCCAGTAGGTCTCAGCCTCATTTTACCCAGCTCCTATTCAAGATGGAGTTACTCTGGTTCAAATACCTCTGACATTATCAGTATGACTTCAGAGTTTCTGTGAAAAATTTTGCAGTTGACCAATGTTCTTCTCCCATCCTTTAGTCCCCAAGTGTCCTTAATGGTACTCAGGTAAGCCTCCTCTCCAAGGCACAAGGTATAATGATGGAAAATAGTTACATCTAAAGCCATAGCTGGGTCTTAGGAGATGCTTTGAGGATACACATGGATTTTACATCCTTCTAGATCTTCTCAGATCCTCTGTTCCGTGCAACAGATGTAACTAAATTCACACATGTCTGAGATGGTAACCCATGTGCTGGTGATGCAAAGACGAGTAGTTCCTGTTGTCAAAGGGGTCACAATCCAACACAGTGGTCCCCAACCCTGGAGCATGCTACTTACCAGGGGAGAGATTTGAAACATGAATACCTGAAGCCACCTCAACAGCTCCCCCCCTTTTTTTTTAGGTGGAGTCTCGCTCTGTCACCCAGGATGGAGTACAGTGGCACGATCTCAGCTCGCTGCAGCCTCTGCCTCCTGGGTTCAAGCAATTCTCCTGTCTCAGCCTCCCAAGTAGCTGGGACTACAGGCACATGCCACCACACCCAGCTAATTTTTGTATTTTTGGTAGAGATGGGGTTTTACCATATTGGTCAGGTTGACTGCAAGTGATCTACCTGCCTTGGCCTCCCAAAGTGCTGGGATAACAGGTGTGAGCCACTGCACCCAGCCTCAACAATCTTTTAAAATAGGTCTTGGGTAGGGTCTGGGTATCAGTTTTTTTGTTTGTTTTTAAATCTCCCTGGCGATTCTGATATATAGTAAGCAACAACCCATCTAGTAGGTAAACTAATGCAAAATTAACATTTTATGGAGGACTGTTTTATGCCAGGCACTGTTCTGTTCTCATATTTTATATTATTTAATCATCCCAACAACACATTAAGATAATATCATTACTTCCTTTTTTCCCTTTTTTTTTTTTTTTGAGACAGGGTCACTCTGCCACCCAGGCTGGAGTGCAGTGGCACGATCACAGCTTGCTGCAGCCTTGACCTCCCAGGCTCAAGCAATCCTCCGGCCTCAGCCTCTTGAGCAGCTGGGACCACAGTCATATACCACCATGCCTGGCTAATTTTTAAACATTTTTGTGGAGACATGGTCTCACTATGTTGCCCGGACTGGAATTGAACTCCTGGGCTCAAGTGGTCCTCCAGCCTCAGCCTCTCAAAATGCTGGAGTTACAGGCCTGAGCCACCAAGCCTGGACCTGTTACCTCCGTTTTATGGATGAGGAGATGAGGCAGGGTAAAGTTTAATGATGTACCCGAGACCACACAGCTAGTATGTGAGAGAACCAAGAATTAACGCCAAGGTCTGCTGCTAGAGCCTGTGTTCTTAACCCCTATGCCCACTGCCTCAAGTCACCTGCCTGACAATAACTTAATTGGTAAACTCTTTAATAATGGCAGTTTGTTTGCTTTTATTACTATGGGATAGATTTTTACAAATGAGGGCAGCTTGTAAAACATACTGAGTGGTGAGAGGTCGGAGCTGTTGATTCTGACTGTGGTTGAGGAGGTTGGAGAATATTTTGCAGGGGAGGAACTATTAAAATTTAACTTTAGGCCGGGCGCGGTGGCTCATGCCTGTAATCCCAGCATTTTGGAAGGCCAAGGAGGGGGTGGATCACTTGAGACCGGGAGTTCAAGACCAGTCTGGCCAACATGGCAAAAGCCTATCTCTACTAAAAATAGAAAAATTAACCAGGCATGGTGGTGTGTACCTGTGATCCCAGCTACTCAGGAGGCTGAGGCAGGAGAATTGCTTGAACCTGGGAGGCAAAGGTTGCAGGGAGCTGAGATTGTGCCATTGTACTCCAGCCTGGACAACTGAGTGAGACTCTGTCTCAAAAAAAAAAAAAAAAAAAAATTAACTTTAAATAATGAGTAGGATTTATAGGCAGAACAAGGAGTTAGAGAGAACAGTTCAAGGAGAAGGGATGTCCTCTACAAAGGCACTCAGAAGATGTGTACTCAGAAGATGGAACAATTCCAGAAATGTGTTCTGTCTTTTGAGTTGAACTCTCTGGTTCCTTTAAATCTTTCATCTATGAATGATCTATTCTAAGTATCCCAGCCTGCCTAAAAAGTAGTTTTCTTTAGTGCTTTCACCTTTCTTGGTTTATATCTCAAGATATAAAAGTATATGTTTAAAAAGATATACTTTAAATATATATATCTTCAAAAAAACGTACTTTTTAAACTAAAATGAGTAAAAATTTTTCAAACTAAAATCAGTACAAGTAGAAGTACTTGTTGCTGGTCTTGGTCATCATTTAAGATATGACTGTTGTTCTCAGTACTTGGCCCTTCTAGGGAAGTGCCACTTATCAACAGTCCCTACAGTGCTGATAAAGCGGGGTAGGTTTTACTCAGAGTAAAATAGAATCTTCAGGTCGGGCACAGTGGCTCACACCTGTAATCTTACCACCAAGGCAGAAGGATTGCCTGAGCCCAGAAATTCGAGACCAGCCTGGGCAACATGGAGAGACTCGATCTCTATTAAAAAAAACAAAAAGCAGAGTCTTCATAAGTGGAAATATAAGTTTTAATTATTCCAGCTAAATCATCGCAGTAAAAATATGTTATTATTTATCTCCATACTCATAGATAGCCTTGTGCTCTTGGAATGTCGTATTTATGAAGTGAGCAAGCAGTACATAGAATAGCATAAGACAGATCAGTCACCGAAGGTTGTTGACTTCTAGGAATGTCTCATGCCGGTTGCATCTGTGTGTGAACTGGGAAGTTGAGATCGCTTTCCACAGAAATTAAGCAAAATCCTGGAGGTAAGTTGTGGGTAGGGCTGCTGTAGATTCCCTGACAGGGTAGGAACTAGAACTCTGAAGTAAGCCACTGGTGCCTAACAAATTTATAAAGTTGTAGAGTGGATCCTTGGGGACCGACGTGGCCTCCAACGCCTAACATGGTTGAAAAGGCCATGGACTTGTGTTCTGGGTTCCTCTAGCATAGCCAAGTGCTCACGTAACCTAGTCTATATTGACCACCCCTCTTGACCACGAAACTTGGGGAGCACTTTGCTGAGGGCCAATGGAAAATGCTGGAAACCATGAGCCCTCCTTGTATCCCTGATCTTAGATGGGTCTGTGGTTGTTGGTGAAAGCCATCCAGAAACAACTTCTAAACCCAGTCTGAGCTGTCATTCCTGTGAATCAATCTTCTTATTTTTTTTCCTTCATTACCTTATTTCTAGCAACGTATCTTACTTATTTTGTTCTCCTAGAAGATGAGTTGTGTATGAGTTTTGGGCATACTATCTTGACAACCAAATAGCGTTATATTTAAACATGTATGAAAATAATAAGCTTAGCATAACCTGCCTTGACAGATATGGTATGCCTAGTGAAGTTGTTTAGCTAAGGCCCAATCTCAGGATCTGTGGGACTCTAATGCCATCTGCTGGTCACATTGATGGCTGCTGCCATCACTTTCTTGGCCAACTCTGCTGTCTTACTCTATAAGACTAACAGGACCCCACAGTTAGGAGAGCGACCTCTAGTGAGCAGGCCTTGGAATTTTTCTTTTTAATTGAGTTCATATAGGCTCAGAATGCCATGTAGACAATTTGTAATGGTGGGGGGAGGTAAGAGTATAAATATTGAATGTATTCAAACCTGTCAATGATGTTCAACTCTTTTCACTGTGCACAAAGATCTTCTAGATGCAATAGAATTAGATTTTGGCGATTACATCCTATTTTACGGGTGTATCGTTTTGCATTCACGGGCTGTTTGATATTGAAATACTATACAATTTTAGTAGTAAGAGCACAGGATCTGGAGTCGAAGCAGGGTTAAAACAAAGGCTTTGTGGATAGGCATGATGGCTCATGCCTGTAATCACAACACTTTGGGAAGCTAAGGCAGGGGGCTCGCTTGAGCTCAGGAGTTGGAGGCCAGCCTGGCAAAATGGCGAAACCCCAACTCTACAAGTACCACAAAAAAAAAAAAAAAAAAGAAAATTAACCAGGCATGGTGGTGCCTGCTTGTCATCCAAGCTACTTAGGAGGCTGAGGTAGGAGAATTGCTTGAGCTCGGGAAGGCTGGGGCTGCAACGAGCCGTGATCACACCATTGTACTCCAGCCTGGGTGACAGAGTAAGACCCTGTCTCAAACAACAACAGTAGCAACAACAAAAACAACACAAATGCTTTGCCACCTACTAAGTCTTTGCTTTGAGCAGGTTACTTCACTTTTCTGCGTCTCAGTTTCCTTGGCTTAAAATAAAGATAAATGTACCTAAACTACAGAGATGAGAACAATACCCAGCATGAAGTAAAACACTCAACTGTTAGCTATTTTATTTTATTTCCTTGAGATGGAGTCTTGCTCTGTCACCCAGGCTGGAGTGCAGTGATACAATCTCGGCTCACTGCAGCCTCTGTCTCCCAGGTTCAAGCAATTCTCCCTGTCTCAGCCTCCCAAGTAGCTGGGATTATAGGCGCCCACCACCACACTTGGCTAATTTTTGTATTTTCAGTAGAGACAAGGTTTCACCATGCTGGCCAGGCTGATCTCGAATTCCTGACGTCAAGTGATCCACCCACCTCGGCCTTGCAAAGTGTGGGGATTACAGGCGTGAGCCACGGTGCCCAGCCAGCTATTTTTATTAAAACAAAAATCTTATAGTTTATATCATTCTGGGATAGGAGTAATCTCTGGACCATCTTTCTGGGCCATCTTTTTGTTGGAAGAGAGCTGAGGACAAATGACTCTTGTTCCAAGCATCACGGAGAGGTTCTGCAAGAGGGAGGATACAAACTTGTACTCGTGTAATCCGGATGGAGAACCCACGGAGACAAAGGTATTCTAGGTGTGTGAATGTGGATGGTTGTGGCTATCTCAGAGGGTTTTGTGAGCAGAGATGTAGCTGCAAGGATGGTGTTAGATTAATGAGGTGGGAGCAGTGGGAGGTGATAGAAAGCTCAGTGATAAAATCCCATGTAGTCATTGGATATTGGCTGGGGCTGGAGGAGGCCTTCAGGCTGCTCCATGTGGTCCTTGAGTTGGGGACATGCTCTGCAAGTCCTCAGATATGGTCAACGCCCTCTCTGAGGAGCAGAAAGAATTAGTTATGTGCGAAGAACAAGACATTGAGCAATCCAGTGTGGGACAGGAGGATACAGACACAGAAGCTGGGAACAGAACTTGATGAACCCTTGCACAGTTATTGTTTCTGCAAAGCTGGTGGAGTTGCTGTTACGGCCTTGGTGCAGCAGGGATGCAGTGGTTTCTGTTGTCTGATAATAGAAATACATGTTACTGCTAAGGAAGTCAAATAAGAGTTGGGTTTTTGTGGAGGGATTTTTTGATTCCTCTTTAATTTTTTTCTTAAAATAATAAGGACAAAATTTAAACAACAAAAAATAGTATAAATAATAAAAACTATAGTCTTTTTTATGCTGTTCTTAAAGATAACCACTCTTAACTCATTCAGCTTTTTGTTCTTTCGGTTTTCTTCACACGTCTAACTACTGTCTAAAATCATTATCTGTAAAGGAATCAATTTAAAGAAATATTTACTGACTTTCTGCTTGGATTCATGAGTTTTCAGCTCACTATTTTAGTGTCTCTCTTGTAGAGGGTACAAATGGGTAGTGTTCTTTGGGCTGCATGCTGTTGAAAAAAACATTTGAGCCAATGTTCAAAGGATCAAGTTAAATATAAAAATACAGATTTTTCTACTTCTCTTGGAAAATCATCAAATATTTAAATGAGATTTGCATTCTTTTAGGGCAGCTGTTGACCTGAGCCGAATAATGACTCAGTCACTCAGATTTCCAGTTTCCCCAGATGCCCCCACTCCTTACTGCTCTTTAGTGCTGAGGCTGAGGGTAAACTGCCATTTCTTATCATTGGTCTCTTTCTTTTCTTATAGCAAACAAAATATTTCCCCGTGCCCATGTGGGAAAATTACAAATTAATAAAGCAAGTCCAATAGTCTTTCTCACATCAAAGGGTGTTTCATGCATGGGTTTAGCTGCCTGCCATGGTATGCATTTGCATTTGAGACCCTTGGTTGTTCTATTTGCCATAATCATAACCTGAAGCAATGTACTTGTAACAGCAGGTAGGATGCTTCCTCTCCTCATTTTGACGGAGGCGCCGATAAGATACATGCCAAAATGGATGTGAAGCCAAGTCCTGTATGCAGATTACAAAAGAAACGGTCAACATCCGGTTTAATGACTCTCAAGCTCCTCTTTACCCACTACTTCATGGAGAATATAGAAGCGCTGGGGTGGAGAGGATGAGAGCATGTTCGAGGAAGGTTTCTTTGGAGAAGGTTGACTGTGAGCCTCATCCACATATCCCACCAAGGGACTGAGACAGAGATCGCCTGCCTCATTTCCTCAAAAAAAGCATGGACTTTCCCTGGACCAAACGGGGGGGTCTCCCAAAGTATCCCTGGGGATTTGAGGGACAGAGAGGACTAGTATCGAATTCTTTTCTAGCAAGTCTGAAGGGTAACAAAGGTTAGATGGTGAGCCAGGAAGCAGCTTGGATGATGGAATCTGAGAGGGTGGCTGTTCCACTCAGGAATAACTGCATTCTCCTCCAGTGGCTGCTCAATAGGAGCACAAGTGTTTCCAATGGACCAGATGTGGCCCACATGGCAGAGTGAACCCTGGAGCCACTTAAAGTCCTGCCTAAAAGGACAGACTGGGAAGGTGATGGATGCAAATAATCAGTCTTGTTGTTAAGTGGGTTGCTAGAGGACCAAGGGTTGAGTGGAGAGAGGTCAGCTGAAGGTGATGCACCACTCACATCCCAGGTACTTCACCCAGGGAGACCCTCCTGGGTCAGCTTCTGCAAGCACCATGAAAGAGAGAGACAGTTTTAGGCATCTACCGGAACCTGTTGGGCAGTTATAACAATGGTGTCTTTGTTGTTGTTGTTGAGACAGGGTCTCACTCTGTCACCCAGGCTGGAGGGCAGTGGTGTGATCATGGCTCACTGCAGCCTTTACCTCCTGGGCTCAAGCAATCCTCCCACCTCAGCCTCCTGAGGAGCTGGTGTGCCCAGGCAATTTTTGTATTTTTTTGTAGAGACAGGGTTTCATTATGTTGCCCAGGCTGGTTTCTAACTCCTAGGCTCAAGTGATTCACCCGCCTCGGCCTCCCAAAGTGCTGGGATTACAGGTGTCAGCCACTGTGCCTGGCCAATTTTTGTATTTTTGTATTTTTTTTTTTATAGAGACAGGGTTTCATTATGTTGCCCAGACTGGTCTCTAACTCCTAGGCTCAAGTGATTCGCCTGCCTCAGCCTCCCAAAGTGGTGAGATTACAGATGTGAGACACTGTGCCCAGCCTAATGTTTATACTTTAATAAAAATATTTCTGATTATGGCTAGAGGGGTATAGTTTGTAGCAGACCATGCTCCCATCAAGGAAATCTAGAAAAACCAGATACAATTCCAAAAACATTTGCTGGAAGGCATTGAGGCAGTAAGGACTCAGGGAAGAATATTGGAGATAAGGGTGGGTCACTGAGATGAGCTTCACCCTCTGCTTGCAGTTTGATTCCTGAGGCAATGCCAGTTCTTGGCACTGAACAGAGGTTTCGAAGTTGATTAGAAGGTGAATGCTAAGAGGCATCAAAGTGGTAGAACTTTTGTCAATCTCACGAGGCACAGGCGATGAACATTGGAGTTTTGGGGCTGCCAGAACAGTTGAGACTTGAGGGTACAAACTCCAGGGAGTACAGAGAAGTAAGCCCAGAAAAGGGTACATACCCATTTTCTTCCTGGGGCTGAACAAGGTTCTTGTTCAGCCTGGGGCTGAACAAGAATCAACTGATTCTTAAGCTGAACAAGGTTAGAGTTGGAGAAATTGAACAGAAAAGGCTGAAAAGCAGAGTGGAAGCCTCATGGCACTGAGGTAAGAAGTAAAAATTTGGAGCCAAGGAGGAAGTGTTCTAGTAAACACCCCAGGCTTCATTTGCAGGGCTAACTCCTAGGAGTGGGTTCAATTTAGAGGAAGGCTAAATCTTAAAAAGATTGCAAGCTAGCTTCAAATCTCTATGCACTGAATGTACTGAGGTGATCTGCACCCACTCCTGCTGCCTGCCAGAGAATAAGGAGAAGCCTCTTCTTAGAAGATGACGTCATCCACAGCCTCTGCAGCTTTTCTATAAAATGTCTGACATTCAATAAAATGTTGCTGACTGGGCGTGGTGGCTCACACCTGTAATTCCAGCACTTTGGGAGGCCCAGGTGGGAGGACCACTTACACCCAGGAGTTCAAAACCAGCCTGTGCAAGGTGGGGAGACCCAGTCTCCACACAAAAACAAAAAAAGTTAGCCAGGTATGGTGGTGTGTGCCTGTGGTCCCAGCTACATGGGATTCTGAGGTGGGAGGAGGATGACTTGAGCCCAGGAGTTCAAGGCTGCAGTGAGCCATGCTCATGCCACTACATTTCGCCCTGGGTGACAGAGCAAGACCCTGTCTCAAAAAAAAAAAAGGTTGTTATTAATACGTAGAAAATAGGGAATTGAATGGTTGCTTTTAAGTTGGAAGTATAACTTACATAGAGAAAGGGGCACAAATCTTGTGTGAATTTTGCATATAATAAAATTTCATAAATGCATGCACCTTTCTAACCAGTGTGAAGATCAAAATCTGGAACATGTCTAGGACCTCAGAGGGCTTCTTTCCTGCCTCTCTTATTTAGTATTCCACCAATGGAGCCATTATTCTCACGCTTATCACCTTGCATTAGTTTTGCCTGCTCCTAAGCTTTATTGAAGTAGAATCACACAGTATGCACTCTCTTACTTTTGACTTCTTTCATTCAACATTATGTCTGTGAGATTCACAGTTCTTTCTCCTGACAGTGCAGAATATACCACAAATTCTTTGTATTAATATTTCACAATGTATCATTTTTACTCTTGGTAGACATTTGAGTTGTTTCCAATTTTAGGCCATTTTAAATAAAGCTTCCATGAGCTTTCTTGTACGTGCCTTCTGGTGAACAGAAGCACTCCTTGCTGCTCAGTATATATTTGGAAGTGAAATTGTAGGGTCAGAAGGGATATATAGATTTAGCTCTAGAAAGTACTGCCAAGCATTTTCCAAACTGGTTGTACCGACTTATGCTTCCAAGAGCCATTTAAGAGAGCCCCAGATGCCTAATTTTCTTACCAAAATTTGTTATTGTCAATCTCTTTTTTTTGGGGGGGGGATGGAGTTTTACTCTCGTTGCCTAGGCTGGAGTGCAGTGGCACAATCTCAGCTCACTGCTACCTCCGCCTTCCGGGTTCAAGGGATTCTCCTGCCTCAGCCTCCCCAGTAGCTGGGATTACAGGCACATACCACCACACCCAGTTAATTTTTGTATTTTTAGTAGAGACGGGGTTTCACCGTGTTGGCCAGGCTGGTCTCAAACTCCTGACCTCAGGTGATCCACCTGCCTTGGCCTCCCAAAGTGCTGGGATTACAGATGTGAGCCCCTGTGCCCAGCCAACTGTCACTCTTTAAAAATTGTAACCGTCCTGTTAGTAGATAAAAGGTACTGAGTTGTAGTTTTACTTTGAATTTCTGTGGTGACTAATGAGTGTTGGCACCTTTTCATATGTGTGTTATTTTAACATCCTCTTTGGTTAAAGTGTCTGTTTAAGTCTCTTAAGCATTTAAAAAATGTGATTAACCATCTTTTTATTATTTATTTATAGGAGTTCTTAACATATTCTGGATATGAATCCATTGTCAGTTGTATATAGTGCAAATATCTATTCTTTCAGTCTATGTCTTGCTATTTCATTCTTGGTTTTAATGAAGTTCAATTTATCAATCTCTTTTCCCCCTTTTCCCACATGTTCTCACAATATATCGATCTTGACGGCTAATTCTTTTTGTGTCCTGTTTAAGAAATATTTTCCTATCTTAAGGTCACAAAAATACTCTACTCACTTATGTTTCCTTCTACAAATTTGATTAAGTCTATGATCTATCACTATATAATTTTTGTGTGTGACATGAGACAGAGGCAAGGTTATTTTTGTTTGAATATCCAAATGCCTCAGCTTCATTTATTCCAAGATCATCCTTCTTCAGTGAATTGCAGAGGAGTCAGGTGGCCATTTAGGTTTGGATCTGTTTCTTCACTCTGTTTAATTCCACTGGTCTAGGGACCCATTCTTGTGCTAACACCACACTGTATTTTGACCTGTAAGATGTGTACTTCCCTTAGTTTTCTTCTTCTTCTTTCTCCTTCCTCCTCCTCTTTCTTTTTCCTTCTTCCTCTTTCCTCCTTCCTCCCCCTCCCCCCTCTCCCCCTCCCCTCCCCCTTCTCCCCTCCTCTCCCTCCCCTCTCCCCTCCCTCTTCTCCTCTTCTCCTCCTTCTCCTTCTTCCTCTTCCACTGTTGCTGCTGCTTCTCCTCCTCCTGTTCTTCTTCTTCCTCCTCCTCTTCTTCTTTTTCCATCCATAGTTCTGGTCCTTCTCCTTTCTTACTTCTTCTGCCCTTCCTCCTCACCCTTATCCCCCTCTTCTTCTTTCCTCCTCCTCCTCCCCCATCCTCCTCCTTCTTCTTCTTCCCTTCCTCCTCCTCCTTCCCTCTCTCTCCTCCCCATCCCCCCTTCCTCTTCTTCCTCCTCCCCCTTCTCTTTCCCCTCCTCCTCCTCCTCCTTCTTCTTCTCCTTCTTTCCCTCCTTCTGGTCCTTCTCCTTTCCTCCTTTTTTTTTTTTTCCAAGATGGAGTCTCACGCTGTCACCCAGGGTGGAGTGCAATGGCATGATCTCAGCTCACTGCAACCTCTGCCTCCCACGTTCAAGCAATTCACCTGCCTCAGCCTCTTGAGTAGCTGGGATTACAGGTGCCCACCACTATGGCTGGCTAATCTCTGTGTTTTTAGTAGAGACGGGGTTTCGCCGTGTTGGTCAGGCTGGTCTTGAACTCCTGACCTCAAGTGAACTCCTGAACGCCTGCCCCGACCTCCTACAGTGTTGGGATTACAGGCGTGAGCCACCGTGCCTGGCCTTGTGATTGTGTTTAATGCCACTGCACTATACATTTAAAATAGTAAGTTTTGCATTATGTGTATTTTACCACAATAAAAAGAGTGAAGAACTGAATAATAATCAGGGGTGGAAAAAAATGAACAAATTAGTAGCAAGTCTTGTAATAGAGACTAAATGAATATAATCAGATTTTACGTTATTATAACAATATTTTCAACATGATCTTGTTTTTTTCACATCCAACAATCTAAATCCATTATTAAGTACACTACCATGGGGTGGTAGTAGTCACAGAATGGGTTTTGGGGTCAGGAGGGCATCCTCAAATCACATTGCAAAGTGGGAGAGGAAGGCTAACCTTTAAGGGAAACCTACCATCTTTTCTAGGAACTTTATCTTTGAGATGAGGTTATTACCAATCCTCATTTTATATATGAAGCCAGCAGAGGTTTGGTATTGCCAAAGGGCATATGGCATGTAATTTAACTCCTAAAGGGAAAGATCTGCTCTACTTTAGTTTTTATTTATTTTATTTTATTTATTGATTGATTTTTTGGGACGGTCACCAGGCTGGAGTGCAGTGGTGCCAGCTTGGCTCACTGCAACCTCCACCTCTTGGGTTCAAGTGATTCTCCTGCCTCAGCCTCCTGAGTAGCTGGGACATGAGGCACGCACCACCATGCTCAGCTAATTTGTGTATTTTTTGTAGAGACATGGTTTCACCATGTTGGCCAGGATGGTCTTGATCTCTTGACCTTGTGATCCACCTGCCTCAGCCTCCCAAAGTGCTGGGCTTACAGGTGTGAGCCACTGCGCCCAGCCTAGTTTTTATTTAAGAAACTTTTTTTAAATTTGTAAAACTTTTTTTTTTTTTTTTTTGAGACAGAGTCTGGCTCTGTCGCCCAGGCTGGAGTGCAGTGGCCGGATCTTAGCTCACTGCAAGCTCCGCCTCCTGGGTTCCCGCCATTCTCCTGCCTCAGCCTCCTGAGTAGCTGGGACTACAGGCGCCCGCCATCTCGCCCGGCTAGTTTTGTGTATTTTTTAGTAGAGACGGGGTTTCATCGTGTTAGCCAGGATGGTCTCGATCTCCTGACCTCGTGATTCGCCCGTCTCAGCCTCCCAAAGTGCTGGGATTACAGGCTTGAGCCACCGCGCCCTGCCAAACTTTTTTTTTTTTGAGACTGGGTCTCACTTCGTCACCCAGGCTGGAGTGCACTGCTATAATCACAGCTCATTGTAACCTCTGCCTCCCAGGTTCATGTGATCCTTCCACCTCAGCCTCCCAAGTAGTTGGGACCACAGGCACATGAGCCACTGCACCCGGCCTATTTTTATTACTTTATTTATTTATTATTATTTTTTGAGACAGGGTCTCACTCTGTCTCCCAGGCTGGAGTGCAGTGGCTTGATCATGGCTCGCTGTAGCCTCCAACTCCTGGGATCAAGCAATCCTGCTGCCTCCACTTTCCAAATTGCTGGGATTACAGGCATGAGCTACCCTGCTGGCTGAGTTTTGATTTTTAGAGTCTGGTGTATAGGTGGTGTTTAATGACTTTCCTTTCAGACCTTATAATTACGATTAGCTCCATATAACTGAATTTGGGGCTGGACACTCTCAATACAGAGTCCTGGTTCTTTCTGCCGAGTCCTGGTTAAAGCCTCACAAGGAGACTCTTTGGTTACCATGGGGTTTATTCTCCAAGAGAATCAGAAATAGCATCAGACTCCAGGGCTTCTAATTTGCGGTATCTCCCACTCCATCTCCTCTTCCTCTTTTACCTATGCCTTTCTTTTATGATAATTTTGTTTTAATCCTAAACTTTTGGGATCATAAACCATTTAATCTATGAAATATCAAATCTTTTGGGAAATAGTGGGTAAATTTATTACCTCCCCACCCTGCCCTGGGAGGGTGGATATTTCCGTTATTTCAGAAAATAACTGAAGGTGTAGGTTGTAGGAGGTCTGGCCATGGATGTGTTGTTTTAGAAATGCAGGTATGGGCCTGGCGTGATGGTTCATGCCTGTAATCCCAGCACTTTGGGAAGCCGAGGTGGGCGGATCAGGGTCAGGAATTCGAGACCAGCCTGACCAACACGGTGAAATCCCGTCTCCACTAAAAATACAAAAATTAGCCGGGTGTGGTGGCAGGTGCCTGTAATCCCAGCTACTGAGGAGGCTGAGGCAGGAGAATCACTTGAACGCGGGAGGTAGAGGTTCAGTGAGCCAAGACTGCACCACTGCACTCCAGCCTGGGTAACAGAGCGAGACTCAATCTCAATTAAAAAAAAAAAAAAAAAAAAAAGCAGGTGTGGCGTGTTTCTCCTTTTGGATTTTTAATAGCTGAAATGGAAGGCACACTGTTTCTTTAGGTCTTAAATGCGTTTGAAGTATAATAAAACGATCACTTTAATACTCCTGTGAACAATGCCCTCCTTTTAAAAAAATACTGGATTTTATACCACATGCAGCATATTTCTGAAATCTCATTTTCTTTCTTGACAGGTTTATTAATAGCAAGTTATCTCTCTCTCTTATTTATTTTTTTGCCTTTTCCCAAATCTCCACTTCCACCCTTGTCTCTTATAAAAGCTCATTTAAATCTACTTTCAATAAACTAAAATATGTACCTACAAAGGGAAACAATTAACCGTAAGAAAAGTTTGTACCATAAACAATTTTATTTTATTGAATAATCCAATCCATATACATCAGAATCTGATTCCCAATGTTCTGATAGTCACTGTGAAAAAGAATTTACACATATATAGATTATGTATATGTATAAATGTACAAATATATGTGTATGTCTCATAAATAATTATTAACAGTCATCTCAGGTCAGTGGCCTGAGTGATACAAACTAAGCCATCCATATTTTATATTCTCTCTGGGCAGGGTCATCCTTTTCTTTTAAACAAGAACCCCAGCTTCTTTCCTTCAAATACTGCCAACTCCGGGCGCAGTGGCTCATGTCTGTAATCCCAGCACTTTGTGAGGCTGAGGGGTGCGTATCACTTGAGGTTAGGAGTTCGAGACCAGCCTCGCCAACATGGTGAAATCCTGTCTCTAATAAAAATGTATATGTATAAAAAAAATTAGCCAGGTGTGGTGGGGCAGCCTGTAATCCCAGTTACTTGGGAGGCTGAGGCAGGAGAACCACTTGAACCCGGGAGGCAGAGGCTGCAGTGAGCTGAGATAGCGCCATTGCACTCCAGCTTAGGTGACAAGAGCTAAATTCTGTCTTTAAATAAATAAATAGGTAAATACTGCCAACAATACCTCACTTGAGCATTTGCAATATTGCTCCCAGTGCCACCTCATTCTGCTGTACAGGTTGTGCACTGAATAACCCTAGGAGACCCCTTTTACACTGGAGTAGGGCCCTGCAATCCAGTAGGACCTCATTTTAACTTGATTATATCTGCAATCTAAATAAGTTCATGTTTGTATGTGCTGGAAGTTAGAGTTTCAATGTATCTTTTTGAGGAGACACAATTTAACCCTCAACAGCAGCCTTGATACGGAGTCCACACAGGGGAATCCAAACAAAGAGGTCAAATTCTCCCCAAAATACAGAGCAACTCCCACTTTTATGTGTATGGCCCTGTGATTTAAAGTTCACCCTCAATCTCTCAGTCTAGACTAACAATAGTCAAAATATTCTTGTTTAACCCTTTCTCCATTAACATTTTGGATCTCTTCTGTCTCCCTTCTACATAAATACCAGTCAGGGCCTACTTATCTCTATCCAAATCATCTTTCAATTTACTCACAGTAATCCCTTTCTTCATCATCTTTATTAATTTGGTTCTTCACATGACTCACAGAAATCTATCAATAGAGCAATAAATTGGCTGGGCACGATGGTGCATGCCTGTAATCCCAGCACTTTGGAGGCAGAGGCAGGAGGATCACTTGAGCCCAGGAGCTGGAGACCAGGCTGGGCAACATGGTGAGACCCCATCTGTACAAAAAACAAAAAAATATTAGACAGGCATGGTGGTGCACACCTGTAGTCTCAGCTACTCGGGAGGCTGAGGTGGGAAAATCACTTGAGCCTGGGAGTTTGGGGCCACAATGAACTATGACAATGCCACTGCACTCCACTCCAGCCTAGGTCACACAGGAAGACCCCATTGATAAAAAATTTTTTTTAAAGTTTAAAAGCAGTAAATTAAAATTGTTATTGAAACTATCCAATTTTCCTTTAAAAATGTCCCAAGCAGAAATAATCCTAGATGAGTGGTATAATTTTTTTGCAGTATTGGGAAGACTGTTGTCTGATTACTTCCTCTACTTTTGCCTGCTTCCCTGATAATCTGAAATTGTTTTAAGAGGTAGTACATCTTATTTTGCTATTAGAGAAAAGGCAAATATGTCTCAGAATGGTAACACATTGATTTAATTTTATTGAGTGTAAAAGATGGATTTGAGACTAGGGTTGATGAGGTGAGGAGAGAATAGCACAGCACTGGGATTCTGCAGGGAGAGAAAAAGGTCCTGGAAAGGATAGAACATTCCCTTATCGAAAAAATCTGTCCTCTCTCATTATTACTTACTCATTGACTTATTCTCCACATTGTAAAAAAGAATTCAAGGCTGCTTCTAAAGATGCACCCAAAAGCCAGGCATGGTGGCTCATGCCTGTAATCCCAGTACTCTGGGAGGCCAAGGCGGGTGGATCACGAGGTCAGGAGATCCAGACCATCCTGACTAGCATGGTGAAATCTCCTCTCTACTAAAAATACAAAAAAATTACGCCTGTAGTCCCAGCTACTCGGGAGGCTGAGGCAGGAGAATGGCTTGAATCTGGGAGGTGGAGCTTGCAGTGAGCCGAGATTGTGCCCCTGCACTCCAGCCTGGGTGAAAGAGCGAGACTCTGTCAAAAAATAAAAAATAAAAAATAAAAAAAAAAAAACAAAAAAATGCAATCAATTTAGCAAGATAAACTGAAAATAAGTAAGAAAATAGACAAAAGGAAAATATGGGAAGGAAAGTTAGGTGACCCAGGAGTGATGTTAGCATACGAGCCACACGCTGGGCCACCGCTTGTACACACCTGACTCAGGGAGGGGTAGCAAACCTGGCCCCCAGTGTTCTGACAGCCACTGTGAAAAAGAAGCACATGACCACCAATAACATTTCTAGGGAATTAAAATCTTGAGAGATGAGCCCCAGACCTATTGTGGAAGCCAAGGTAACTTCATCTTGGAAGCTAATCCGCCATGTTGGCTTCTGATGAACTCTGTTCTAGGAATGCTTCTAATATTTCCAATTTATCTATTGTTTTTTGTTGAAGAACATGTATTTTGCATAAATCCTACCCTTAGATAGGAACTCACACTTACTATGAATCCAGCTCTTAAGCAAATTCCTGTACATTCCCTCTGAAACTGAGAGGTGACAATGTGCTAGCAGCGCTCACTCTCAGAGTGCCTCTTCGGTCTAGGCGTCCACTCTGGCTGCACTTGAGGAGCCCTTCAGCCTGCCATGGCACCGTGGGAGCCCCTCTCTGGGCTGCTTGCGGGGAGGTGTGGAGCGAGAAGCGGATGGGAACCTGTGCTATGCACGGCGCTCGCGGGCCAGTGTGAGTTCTGGGGGGCACGTGCGGGCTCAGCGGGCCCCATACGGGGCGGCCAGTCGGCGCCACAGACCCAGGGCACTGAGGGGCTTAGCACCCAGGCCAGCAGCTGCGGAGGTTGTGCCGGGTCTCCCAGCAGTGCCGGCCGGCGGGCGCCCCACTCAAATTCTCGCCGGGCCTTACCTGCCTCCCCCTGGGACAGGGCTCCAGGCCTGCAGCCTGCCATGTCTGACTTCCCCCACCGTGGTGGCCTCCCGCGAGGCCTGAGCCTCCCCGACCGGCGCTGCCCCCTGCTCCCTGACACCTGGTCCCATGGACAGCCCAAGGGCTGAGAAGTGCAGGCCCGGCTTGGGACTGGCAGGCAACTCTGCCTGTAGCCCCAGTGCAGGATCCACTGGGTGAAGCCAGCTGGGCTCCTGAACTGGATGGGGACCTTCCAGAACTTTTATATCTAGCTGGAGGATTGTATGTGCACCAATCAGCACTCTGTATCTAGCTAACCTAGTGGGGACTTGGAGAACTTTTCCGTCTAGCACTCTGTGTGAGCTCAAGGATTGTAAATGCACCAATCAGCACTCCGTGTCTAGCTCAGGGTTTGTAAATACACCAATCAGCACTCTGTGTGTAGCTCAGGGTTTGTGAATACACCAATAGGTACTCTGTATCTAGCTAACCTAGTGGAGACTTGGAGGACTAGCACTCTGTGACTCTGTCTAGCTCAAGGATTGTAAATACACCAATCAGCACTCTCTGTCTAGCTCAGGGTTTGTGAATACACCAATTGGTACTCTGTATCTAGCCACCTCTGTATCTAGCTAACCTAGTGGGGACTTGGAGAACTTTTCTGTCTAGCACTCTGTGTCTAGCTCAAGGATTGTAAATGCACCAATCAGCACCCTGTCAAAACGGTCTACTCAGCTCTCTGTAAAATGGACCAATTTGCAGGATGTGGGTGGAGTCAGATAAGGGAATAAAAGCAGTGGCAACCCAATCTGGTCCTCTTCCACAGTCTGGAAGCTTTGTTCTTTGGCTCTTTGCAATAAATCTTGCTGCTGCTCACTCTTTGGGTCCCTGCTGCCTTTATGAGCTGCCTTTATGAGCTGTAATACTTACCGCAAAGGTCTGCAGCTTCACTCCTGAAGTCAAGGAGACCACGAACCCACCGGGAAGAACGAACAACTCCAGACTCGCTGACCTTTAAGAGCTGTAACACTCACCACGGAGGTCTACAGCTTCACTCCTGACAGCGAGACCACGAACCCAGCAGAAGGAAGAAGCTCAGACACATCTGAATGTCGGAAGGAACAAACTCTGGGCACACCATCTTTAATAACTGTAACACTCACTGCGAGGGTCCATGGCTTCATTCTTTAAGTCAGTGAGACCAAGCATCCACCAATTCTGGACACAAAACATTGTTTCTTTTCCCAATGGTACACAGCCCTTGGGTTGGAGGGTAACAGTGCAGAGATCTACCTATCTTGTGGTTACTCAAGACCATGCATTTGTGTGTAAATTCCCCAATAAAATCACTCTATAATGACAAACTGAATTTGTTGCCTCATTCTTTGGTTTCTTGGCTCCTCCTGCATGGGGAATTGCTTTGCATATGTGACTCTTCCGTGGAACACCTATATTTTGAAATGGCTTTTCGTGTTATTCTGATGTGCGTTCCTCGTTAAGGCCCAAGTTCCTAAAACATTTACTTTCTCTTTTCTAGAAAAGAAGCCTTGCCCGCCAGCAATTCCCACGTGGGTACTGGGGCAACACCATGATACATATTCAAGATAAAGTACAGGAAAAGCTTTTTGCAGTGGAATAAAACGTTGAAGGAAATTGCTTTCCTTGATAGCAATCAGGTCACCAAAGTGAGATGAATAAAACTTTTTTTCTGAGAATGCAGGGTAGAATAATATTATTTCCCCTATTTCTAAGAGTTAAACAATTTAGGATGAAAAATTTCAAATATACTAGAGGAGTCCATGAATTTTAACAGTAATAAAAAGGTTATTTAATATTGCAAAATTCTCAGCTTTTAAGGAGAAACATGTTTGATTTGTTAATTTAGGACAAATTTTGGTGAAGTTATTCCAACTTGTATGGGTTAGGAATGCCAGTTTGGGGACTTACATTTCCTAACTGCCTAATGAAGTCTGCTCTTTCCTTCCCTAGACTGTATATATGTGCTGGTGCTCTTAATACAACATTTTATACAGCAAATTAGATCACAAGGGCATATGCATTTTTTCTCCGTGTGTGCCTGTGTGTAGCATTTCTGAGTATGTATGAATATGAAGTATGCTTTGATTTTTATGCATTGATTTACATGAATAAGAAAATGTTTGAATTTATAGTAAATGGTTTTGGTCACTTGTCTGATGTTACTGTAACTGAAATAGCTCAAAAGCACAAAAGGTCATGGGAGGCATAAAGGGACCTTGTGTTTTATTACTTTGTTAATGTACCTTTCAGGAAATCCAGTCAGGCCATCATTTCCTTCCATATTTCATCTGTTCCTCATTATAAATGAAAGTGTTTATTGCTAACGCTTTCTCTGAGCCATGTGGGGGTGATAGGGGCAGGATAGACCTCTGTTGCATGTCATTTATTCTTTGGTGTGATAGGCTCACTCAATCTTGAGTGTATTATGTGTGGTAAGAGTGGGATGAATTTTACGTTCATTATTTTGCCGTGCTCTGAATGTAAGGTGTCATTACGTTGTAAGGAATGACAGCCTTCCGAAGAAAAGATTTTACATACTGAGTCACAACTGTATCCACTCACCTATTGTTATTCTGCCTCTCCATGGGTACCACATCTAAACTCTACTCTTGCTTGGGCATGGTGGCTCATGCCTGTAATCCTAGCACTTTGGGAGGCCAAGGCAGATTGCTTGAGCTCAGGAGTTCAAGACAAACCTGGGCAACATGGCGAAACTCTGTCTCTGCAAAATATACAAAAAATTAGCTAAGCATAGTGGCATGTGCCTGTAGTCCCAGCTACTTGGGAGGCTGAGGCAGGAGGGTTGCTTGAACCCTGGGGGTTATGCCACTGCACTCCAGCCTGGGTGACAAAGTGAGACCCTGTTTCAAAAAAGCAAAAACAAACCCTTTACTCTTTATGTGAGAATGGTCATTTATCCAGAAATTTGTTACATAGACCTTTAATAAAGGCCTCAGTTATTAAAAAATCTTCCCACTTCTCATAGAATTCTCTTTATCTCCATTCCACATCAACAACCTGTAGATGTGGTTATACTTGATAAAATCTTGAACTCTGTAATTCCTTTCTCTGACCACCACTTCACTTATAAGCCTCAAGTATGAGGCAAGACTGGATAGACTATGTTGTGGAAATCAATTAAACACTGAAATCTATTTCTCACTCATGTCGTGCTCTGGTGGTGGCCAGGCAGCTCTTCCCCAAGTGGGGAGTCAAGAACATATATAGTTAATATAAATGAGTGGTTTCAAGATGTTTCACACTCATGTTTCTTTTTTTTTTTTATTTTTTATTTTATGAGACGGAGTCTCGCTCTGTCGCCCAGGCTGGAGTGCAGTGGCCGGATCTCAGCTCACTGCAAGCTCCGCCTCCCGGGTTCCCGCCATTCTCCTGTCTCAGCCTCCTGAGTAGCTGGGACTACAGGCGCCCACCACCTCGCCCGGCTAGTTTTTTGTATTTTTAGTAGAGACGGGGTTTCACCGTGTTAGCCAGGATGGTCTCGATCTCCTGACCTCGTGATTCGCCCGTCTCGGCCTCCCAAAGTGCTGGGATTACAGGCTTGAGCCACCGCACCCGGCCCACACTCATGTTTCTACACACAATTTTGCATTTTGCAAGCGGGGAAGGAGGCAACATGAGAGGAAGAAGAGGATGGAAGCCAATGTTTCTGGGTAATCACAAGAAACCACAGCTGGTGGCTCGTTAAGAAGTTGGGAATGGTTTGCTCCAGAGAAAGTCTATTCCTTGAGGTTCCTTAAGAAATAAATAAAGCTGAGGAATAAGTTTATTTTTATTTTTTTAAGTGGACAGGAAGTAGGATTTATTGGTGGGTATTAGGAGGGGGCGGCACAGTGGAAGCCCTCACGATTAATAATATCAAATTAAACATGAAGTAAACATGAGTTGCTTTTGTTTGTATAATAAACTATAAAAATAATAAATATAATAATAAATAGTTTTAAAGTTCCAAAGGGCCTTCACATTTCGATTTTTATCCTCACTATAGCCCTGTGAAGTAAGCAGCAGGCATTTTTAACCTTTGTTTTACAGATAAGGAAACTGAGGCTCAATGAAAAAGTCAACTCAACAATTTCTAAGTGAGATGTTGGGATTAGAGTTTATCTCCTTGGCTTTCACAACTCCATCTTTCCTCCCTACATTCCTTTCACTTTACTGGATTTACCGGTGGTGCAGAGATCGACCCTGGGACTGTTGTACATTCTTTTTTTATCATACAAAGTCAGCCAGACTGATGTCGAGCTCAGCCTGTGCTTTGCAATTCTTCCATCAGACTGAGGCCCTGCAGCCATAGGATGGAGGGGGCATGTCATTCACTCTATTACTATAATTATTATTTTTTCTTTGAGATGGAGTTTCGTTCTTGTTGCTCGGGCCGGAGTGCAAAGGCGCCATCTCGGCTCACCAGAAACTCCGCCTCCTGGGTTCAAGCGATTCTCCTGCCTCAGCCTCTCAAGTAACTGGGATTATAGACGTGTGCCACCACACCCGGCTAATTTTGTGTTTTCAGTAGAGATGGGGTTTCCCCATGTTGGTCAGCCTGGTCTCTAACTCCCGACCTCAGGTGATCCGCCCGCCTTAGCCTCCCAAAGTGCTGGGACTAGGAGTGTGAGCCCAGCCCATTTACTCCGTTATTGCATTCATGTCCAGCTAGGTCGGTATGGACTTTAAAGTCTCAGTGTCTCCAACACTGGCAGAATCATGTCAATTTCTCTGGAACCTCTTTAGTAGAGAATTACGATTGTGTGTGTGTGTTCTCTAATATTCCTTCCCATGAACATGATCTGCCTTTCTATTTGTAATCTGTTCTCAAATATCTTAGTGTTTTAAGATTTTCTTCAAATAGATGTTACACATTTCATCTTTAATTCCTAAGTGTTTTATTTTTGTTCATTTTAAGTAAAACAACTTTTTTATTTCATCTTCTAAATGATTATTGCTTAAATAAAGACTTGATTTCTGCATATTAATTTTTATATCTAGTCAACCCTATTGACTTCTCTTATTTGAAATAACTTTTTAGTTAATTTACTTGGGTTTTATGGGCCAAGAATCTTCAAATAGTGATACTTTTACGTCTGCCATTCAAATTTTTATAACCATTATGTTTTTTCTCTTGTCTAGTTATACTATCTAGCACCTCGAATACTGTACTAAATAAAAATGGTGGTATGACCAGGTGCAGTGGCTCACAACTGTAATCCCAGCAATCTGGGAGGCCAAGGCAGGTGGATCACAAGGTCAGGAGTTTGAGACCAGCTTGACTAACCTGGTAAAACCCCATCTGTACTAAAAATACAAAAATTAGCCGGGCATGGTGGTGTGTGCCTGTGATCCCAGCTACTCAGGAGGCTGAGGCAGGAGAATCACTTGAACTCGGGAGATGGAACGTTGCAGTGAGCCAAGATCAGGCCGCTGGACTCCAGCCTGGGTGATAGAGCGAAACTCTATCTCACCAAAAAAAAAAAAAAAAAAAAAAAATGGTGGTAAAGGACAACCTTGTCTTTTTTCCTGTTTTTAGCGGAAATTCTTTTACTGTTTCCCTATGAAGTTTGATCTTGGTTTTTTGGTTGAGCTGGACAGTGTCTTGTTGAGGAAGCATCCACCTAGCCATGTTTATTTTCTACTTTATTAGAATTATGTGTTTCGTGCAGGCAACAAAAGTAAAAATAGACAAGTGGGACTACATCAAACTGAAAAGCTGCTTCTGTACAGCAAAGGGTGTGCAGAAGAGTGAATCAGCAGAGTGAAAAGACAACCTACAGAATGAGAGATAATATTTGCAAGGTATATATATAACTGATATGAGGTTAATATATAAAATATGTAAAGGACTCCTACAATTCAATGGGGGAAAACAACAACAATAACAACAACAACAAACAAATAACCTGACTGAAAAATGAGCAAAGGACCTGAATAGACATTTCTAAAAGGAAGATGTTCAAATGGCGAACGGGTGTATAAAATAATGCTCAACATTACTAGTCATCAGGAAAATGCAAATAAAAACCACAATGAGATATCACTTCACATTTGTTAGGGAGACTATTATTGAAAAAGAATAAAAGGGACTCAAGTGAAGATGGCCGAATAGGAACAGCTCCAGTCTCCAACTCCCAGCGCGGGCGACACAGAAGACCGGTGATTTCTGCATTTTCAACTGAGGTACTGGGGTCATCTCTCTAGGGAGTGCCGGACAATCGGTGCTGGTCAGCTGCTGCAGCCTGACCAGCGTGAGCTGAAGCAGGGCGAGGCATCGCCTCACCTGGAAGCGCAAGGGGGAAGGAAATCCCTTTTCCTAGCCAGGGGAACTGAGACACACAACACCTGGAAAATCGGGTAACTCCCACCCCAACTGCGCTTTAAGGAAACAGGCACACCAGGAGAATATATCCCACACCTGGCCGGGAGGGTCCCACGCCCACGGAGCCTCCCTCACTGCTAACACAGCCGTCTGCCGCGATCTATCCGCAAGGCAGCAGCGAGGCTGGGGGAGGGGCGCCCGCCATTGCTGAGGCTTAAGTAGGTAAACAAAGCCGCTGGGAAGCTGGAACTGGGTGGAGCTCACAGCAGCTCAAGGAAGCCTGCCTGTCTCTGTAGACTCTACCTCTGCGGACAGCGCACAGCTGCAGTCCATTAGGGGAAAGAGCGGGGGCCGCTGCAGACGTGAACGACTCTGTCTGACAGCTTTGGGGAGAGCCGTGGATCTCCTAACGCGGAGGTTGAGATCTGAGAACGGACAGACTGCCTGCTCAGGTGGGTCCCTGACCCCTGAGTAGCCTAGCTGGGAGACATCCCCCACTAGGGGCAGTCTGATACCCCACACCTCACAGGGTGGCGTCACCCCTGAGAGGAAACTTCCAAAGAAAGAATCAGACAGCTACACTCGCTGTTCAGCAATATTCTATCTTCGGCAACCTCTGCTGCTGATACCCAGGCAAACAGGGTCTGGAGTGGACCTCAAGCAATCTCTAACAGACCAACAGACAGTCCTTCTGACTGTCAGACGGAAAACTATCAAACAGGAAGGACACCTATACCAAAACCCCATCAGTACGTCACCATCATCAAAGACCAGAGACAGATAAAACCACAAAGATGGGGAAGAAGCAGGGCAGAAAAGCTGGAAATTCAAAAAATAAGAGCGCATCTCCCCCTGCAAAGGAGCGCAGCCCATCGCCAGCAACGGATCAAAGCTGGTCAGAGAATGACTTTGACGAGATGAGAGAAGAAGGCTTCAGTCCATCAAACCTCTCAGAGCTAAAGGAGGAATTACGTACCCAGCGCAAAGAAACTAAAAATCTTGAAAAAAAAGTGGAAGAATTGACAGCTAGACTAATTAATGCAGAGAAGATCATAAACGAAATGACAGAGATGAAAACCATGACACGAGAAATACATGACAAATGCACAAGCTTCGGTAACAGACTCGATCAACTGGAAGAAAGAGTATCAGCGATTGAGGATCAAATGAATGAAATGAAGCGAGAAGAGAAACCAAAAGAAAAAAGAAGAAAAAGAAATGAACAAAGCCTGCAAGAAGTATGGGATTATGTAAAAAGACCAAATCTACGTCTGATTGGGGTGCCTGAAAGTGAGGGGGAAAATGGAACCAAGTTGGAAAACACTCTTCAGGATATCATCCAGGAGAACTTCCCCAACCTAGTAGGGCAGGCCAACATTCAAATTCAGGAAATACAGAGAACGCCACAAAGATACTCCTCCAGAAGAGCAACTCCAAGACACATAATTGCCAGATTCACCAAAGTTGAAATGAAGGAAAAAATCTTAAGGGCAGCCAGAGAGAAAGGTCGGGTTACCCACAAAGGGAAGCCCATCAGAATAACAGCAGACCTCTCGGCAGAAACTCTACAAGCCAGAAGAGAGTGGGGGCCAATATTCAACGTTCTTAAAGAAAAGAATTTTCAACCGAGAATTCATATCCAGCCAAACTAAGCTTCATCAGTGAAGGAGAAATAAAATCCTTTACAGATAAGCAAATGCTTAGAGATTTTGTCACCACCAGGCCTGCCTTACAAGAGACCCTGAAGGAAGCCCTAAACATGGAAAGGAACAACCGGTACCAGCCATTGCAAAAACATGCCAAAATGTAAAGACCATCGAGGCTAGGAAGAAACTGCATCAACTAACGAGCAAAATAACCAGTTAATATCATAATGACAGGATCAAGTTCACACATAACAATATTAACCTTAAATGTCAATGGACTAAATGCTCCAATTAAAAGACACAGACTGGCAAACTGGATAAAGAGTCAAGACCCATCAGTCTGCTGTATTCAGGAGACCCATCTCACATGCAGAGACATACATAGGCTCAAAATAAAGGGATGGAGGAAGATCTACCAAGCAAATGGAGAACAAAAAAAAGCAGGGGTTGCAATCCTAGTCTCTGATAAAACAGACTTTAAACCATCAAAGATCAAAAGAGACAAAGAAGGCCATTACATAATGGTAAAGGGATCAATTCAACAGGAAGAGCTAACTCTCCTAAATATATATGCACCCAATACAGGAGCACCCAGATTCATAAAGCAAGTCCTTAGAGACCTACAAAGAGACTTAGACTCCCATACAATAATAATGGGAGACTTCAACACTCCACTGTCAACATTAGACAGATCAACGAGACAGAAAGTTAACAAGGATATCCAGGAATTGAACTCATCTCTGCACCAAGCGGACCTAATAGACATCTATAGAACTCTCCACCCCAAATCAACAGAATATACATTCTTCTCAGCACCACATCGCACTTATTCCAAAATTGACCACATAATTGGAAGTAAAGCACTCCTCAGCAAATGTACAAGAACAGAAATTATAACAAACTCTCTCTCAGACCACAGTGCAATCAAACTAGAACTCAGGACTAAGAAACTCAATCAAAACCGCTCAACTACATGGAAACTGAACAACCTGCTCCTGAATGACTACTGGGTACATAACGAAATGAAAGCAGAAATAAAGATGTTCTTTGAAACCAACGAGAACAAAGATACAACATACCAGAATCTCTGGGACACATTTAAAGCAGTGTGTAGAGGGAAATTTATAGCACTAAATGCCCACAAGAGAAAGCAGGAGAGATCTAAAATTGACACTCTAACATCACAATTAAAAGAACTAGAGAGGCAAGAGCAAACACATTCAAAAGCTAGCAGAAGGCAAGAAATAACTAAGATCAGAGCAGAACTGAAGGAGATAGAGACACAAAAAACCCTCCAAAAAATCAATGAATCCAGGAGTTGGTTTTTTGAAAAGATCAACAAAATTGACAGACCGCTAGCTAGACTAATAAAGAAGAAAAGAGAGAGGAATCAAATAGACGCAATAAAAAATGATAAAGGGGATATCACCACCGACCCCACAGAAATACAAACAACCATCAGAGAATACTATAAATGCCTCTATGCAAATCAACTAGAAAATCTAGAAGAAATGGATAATTTCCTGGACACTTACAGTCTCCCAAGACTAAACAGGAAGAAGTTGAATCCCTGAATAGACCAATAGCAGGCTCTGAAATTGAGGCAACAATTAATAGCCTACCCACCAAAAAAAGTCCAGGACCAGATGGATTCACAGCTGAATTCTACCAGAGGTACAAGGAGGAGCTGGTACCATTCCTTCTGAAACTATTTCAATCAATAGAAAAAGAGGGAATCCTCCCTAACTCTTTTTATGAGGCCAACATCATCCTGATACCAAAGCCTGGCAGAGATACAACAAAAAAGAGAATTTTAGACCAATATCCCTGATGAACATCGATGCAAAAATCCTCAATAAAATACTGGCAAACCGGATTCAGCAGCACATCAAAAAGCTTATCCACCATGATCAAGTGGGCTTCATCCCTGGGATGCAAGGCTGGTTCAACATTCGCAAATCAATAAACGTAATCCAGCATATAAACAGAACCAAAGACAAGAACCACATAATTATCTCAATAGATGCAGAAAAGGCTTTTGACAAAATTCAACAGCCCTTTATGCTAAAAACGCTCAATAAATTTGGTATTGATGGAACGTACCTCAAAATAATAAGAGCTATTTATGACAAACCCACAGCTAATATCATACTGAATGGGCAAAAACTGGAAAAATTCCCTTTGAAAACTGGCACAAGACAGGGATGCCCTCTCTCACCACTCCTATTCAACATAGTGTTGGAAGTTCTGGCTAGGGCAATCAGGCAAGAGAAAGAAATCAAGGGTATCCAGTTAGGAAAAGAAGAAGTCAAATTGTCCCTGTTTGCAGATGACATGATTGTATATTTAGAAAACCCCATCGTCTCAGCCCAAAATCTCCTTAAGCTGATAAGCAACTTCAGCAAAGTCTCAGGATACAAAATTAATGTGCAAAAATCCCAAGCATTCTTATACACCAGCAACAGACAAGCAGAGAGCCAAATCAGGAATCAACTTCCAGTCACAATTGCTTCAAAGAGAATCAAATACCTAGGAATCCAGCTTACAAGGGATGTAAAGGACCTCTTCAAGGAGAACTACAAACCACTGCTCAGTGAAATCAAAGAGGACACAAACAAATGGAAGAACATACCATGCTCATGGATAGGAAGAATCAATATCGTGAAAATGGCCATACTGCCCAAGTGATTTATAGATTCAATGCCATCCCCATCAAGCTACCAATGACTTTCTTCACAGAATTGGAAAAAACGGCTTTAAAGTTCATATGGAACCAAAAAAGAGCCCGCATTGCCAAGACAATCCTAAGTCAAAAGGACAAAGCTGGAGGCGTCACGCTACCTGACTTCAAACTATACTACAAGGCTACAGTAACCAAAACAGCATGGTACTGGTACCAAAACAGAGATATAGACCAATGGAACAGAACAGAGTCCTCAGAAATAATACCACACATCTACAGCCATCTGATCTTTGACAAACCTGAGAGAAACAAGAAATGGGGAAAGGATTCCCTATTTAATAAATGGTGCTGGGAAAATTGGCTAGCCATAAGTAGAAAGCTGAAACTGGATCCTTTCCTTACCCCTTATACGAAAATTAATTCAAGATGGATTAGAGACTTAAATGTTAGACCTAATACCATAAAAACCCTAGAAGAAAATCTAGGTAGTACCATTCAGGACATAGGCATGGGCAAGGACTTCATGTCTAAAACACCAAAAGCAACGGCAGCAAAAGCAAAAATTGACACATGGGATCTAATTAAACTAAAGAGCTTTTGCACAGCAAAAGAAACTACCATCAGAGTGAACAGGCAACCTACAGAATGGGAAAAAATTTTTGCAACCTACTCATCTGACAAAGGGCTAATATCCAGAATCTACAAAGAACTCAAACAAATATACAAGAAAAAAACAAACAATCCCATCAAAAAGTGGGGAAAGGATATGAACAGACATTTCTCAAAAGAAGACATCCATACAGCCAACAGACACATGAAAAAATGCTCATCATCACTCGCCATCAGAGAAATGCAAATCAAAACCACAATGAGATACCATCTCACACCAGTTAGAATGGCAATCATTAAGAAGTCAGGAAACAACAGGTGTTGGAGAGGATGTGGAGAAATAGGAACACTTTTACACTGTTGGTGGATTGTAAACTAGTTCAACCATTATGGAAAACAGTATGGCGATTCCTCAAGGATCTAGAACTAAATGTACCATATGATCCAGCCATCCCACTACTGGGTATATACCCAAAGGATTATAAATTACTCTACTACAAAGACACATGCACACGTATGTTTATTGCGGCACTATTCACAATAGCAAAGACTTGGAATCAACCCAAATGTCCATCTGTGACAGACTGGATTAAGAAAATGTGGCACATATACACCATGGAATACTATGCAGCCATCAAAAAGGATGAGTTTGCGTCCTTTGTAGGGACATGGATGCAGCTGGAAACCATCATTCTTAGCAAACTATCACAAGAAGAGAAAACCAAACACCGCATGTTCTCACTCATAGGTGGGAACTGAACAATGAGATCACTTGGACTCGGGAAGGGGAACATCACACACTGGGGCCTATCATGGGGTGGGGGGAGGAGGGAGGGATTGCATTGGGGAGTTATACATGATATAAACGTCATGCACATGTACCCTAGAACTTAAAGTATAATAAAAAAAAAAAAAGAAAAAATAAAAATAAAAATAAAAATAAAAATAAAAGGGGAAAAAAAAAAAAAGAAAAAGAATAAAAGGAACACACGTGTTGGTGAGGATGTGGAGAAACAGGCACCCTTTCACACTGTTGGCAGGAATGTAAAATAGTGAATCTGCTATGAAAACCGTATAGAAGTTCTTCAAAAAATTAAAAATAGAAGTATTATATGATCTAGCAACCCTACCACTGGGTTTTTATCCAAAAGAATTAAAATCAGGATCTTGAAGAGATATTAGCTCTACCAAGTTTATTGCAGCACTATTTACAACAACGAAGATGTACAAACGACCTTAATGTCTGGTGACGTATGAGTGGATTAAGAAAATGTGGTATGTGCATACAGGGGAGTATTATTCAGCCTTAAAAAAGAAGAAAATCCTGCCGTATGTGACAACACGGATGAACTTTGAGGACATTGTGCCGAGTGAAAGAAGCCAGTCACAGAGGGACAAATACTGCATGATTCCACTTATCTGAGGTATCTACAATAGTCGAATTCATGGAAGCAGAAAGTAGAATGGTCATTGCCAGTTGCCAGCGGGAAGGGGAAAGGGAAAATGGGAGACTTGCTGTTCAACAGGTATAAATTTCAGTTATGCCAGATGAATGCATTCTAGAGATCTGAACAACATTGTGCCTCTGCTTAACAATATCGTGCACTTAAAGTTTTGTTAGGAGGGTAGACATCGTGTTAAGTTTTCTTACTAATGTAAAAAAAAGTAATAGAACAAAGTGTAGGCACTGAACGTAGAGTACCACTCAGGCTGGATAGTTGTACGGAGCAGCACAGCACTCCAGGGGCATTTAGGGAGTTCATGGAGACACAGAAGTACCCTGCACACCCCCTCCAGGCCCTCGTCCCAGTTTTTCATGAGGCAATATTTGTGTGAAAATCATATCTGTGACATACTTAATGTAGTCAAGAGACTGAAAAAAATCATAGCTGCCTTCCTAAACGTAGTAGAAAGATAGTTGCAAAAAGGGCTATAGCCACTTTAAGAAAAGGTAGTTTTCTAATACTATTCCATAGAATTATCATCATCATCATCCTTATGGTCATCATTACTGTGCCTGTGCCCGTGCCTGTGGGGGATGAGGAATATTTATCTAGTTTTTACATTTTTTTTTTTTTTGGAGACGGGGTCTCGCTGTCGTGCCCAGGCTGGAGTGAATGATAGCTCACTGCAGCTTCAACCTGCTGGTCTCAAGAGATTGCATGCCTCAGCCTCCTGAGTAGCTGGGACTACAGGCACACACCACCATGCCTGGTTAATTTTTCAATTTTTTGATGGGATCTCACTGTGCTGCTTAGACTGGTCTTGGACTCCTGGGCTCAAGTGATCCTCCCACCTCAGCCTCCCAAAGTGTTGGGATTATAGGTGCATATTAGTCAGGGTTCTCTAGGGTGATGCCACTAATAGGATCTATCTATATATATATAAAGGGGAGTCTGTTAAGTATTAACTTACAGGATCACATGATCCCACAATAGACTGTCTGCAAGCTTCAGGAGTAAGGGGAGCCAGTTTGAGTCCCAAAACTGAAGAACTTGGAGTCTGATGTTCAAGGGCAGGAAGCATCCAGCACGGGAGAAAGATGTAGGCTGGGAGGCTAGGCCAGTCTCCCCTTTTTACTTTATATTTGCTGGCAGCTGACAAGATGGTGCCCACCAGATTAAGGATGGGTCTGCCTTTCTCAGCCCACTGACCCAAATGTTAATCTCCTTTGGCCACACTCTCACAGACACACCCAGGATCAATATTTTGCATCCTTCAGTCCAATCAGGTTGACACTCAGTATTAACCCTCACAAGGTGTGAGCCACCAGGCCTAGACAGTTTATCTACTTTCTAAAGCAGCAGCAGAAGCAGCAGTTCTGATTCTGGATAAAGTTACAAATTAGGCAAAAAATTGTTTTGTTTTGCTTTGGGGCCCTCTTACCTTCCCTCTTCTTAATCTCAAGGTACTTTCTCCTTCTACCCATCATCACCTCTCTTGTTCTGCTCTCCCTGGAGAATTTGTTTATTTCTTTGTTCATTCATGTAACAGACATTTATTGATTACCTTATATGCCAGGCATAAGAAATACAAAAATAAATAAGATACAGTCCTTACTTTCTGGGATGGTCTAAAGAAGTGAGATTATGAGAGCAAGCAAAAAATCTTAAGAGAGAAACCTTTACCAAAAGCTTGAGTGGTTAAAGACCACCAGTATTCTGGATAAAAGTTGAAAATAAATTAATTAATTTCACCACAGAGGCATCCAATTTGCCAGATGGTAAGAGCTGAGGCTGTTAACTCTGGAGTATTTACACTATTACACTCTGAAAAGTAAGGAGGGAAAATAATATGTAACGAATTCTTATTGTCTCACTGATTTCACATATATCCACCCCTGTCCCCCATCCTTTTTCTTTAGACAGAGTCTCACTCTGTCACCCAGGCTGGAGTGCAGTGGCTCCATCTCGGCTCACTGCAACCTCCATCTCCTGGGTTCAAGTGATTCTCATGCCTCAGTCTCCTGAGTAGCCGGGATTATGGCACCTGCCATCACGCCCAGCTAACTTTTGGGGTTTCGCCATGTTGGCCAGGCTGGTCTCGAACACCTGTCTCAGCCTCTCAATGTGCTGGGATTAGAGGTGTGAGCCACCGCACCCAGCCGTATATCCACTTTTAACTCCTGTGGAGGCAGAGGTTTGCAAATGAAGTGACACGGTCAGCAGAAGAGCTGAGATTCGAACTCAAGTCTGCTGACATCTGAGTCCAAGCTTTTTCTGCTTCATCACGCTGCATATGCAGGAAGAATTCTCTAATTGTAGTGCCTTAAACCCTGAACAGGTCAAGGGCCAACATTTTTGGACAAGAAGCCCTGCCAGCATCATTTTGTCATCAAGGCAGGCAAATGCATATAAGGCTGACTATGTGTAGTGATGGCTGAACTATCATGTCCTACTCTGCTAAGGAAGCAAACTGGAGGACCAGCCAGTTGAGTGGACAGGCTGAGGGGCATGGCTTTGCATAGACCCTCATTCAACGGGGCTGCAAAGAGGAAGTTAGATGCAGTGACTTTCAATGGTGTCTGCTCGAGTCATCAAACCTTAGTTCTCTATCAGCTCCCACACAACCCATCAGAAGGTCTAAGCTCTTTCAGGGCAGCAGAGATGCTTTGTATTTGGTGTGTACCTGCTTTTGTACCTAACATACTGGTATTTGTGTAATATAGCTCTACAAGAGATTAATAAGTGGGCTTTGTTTTTACAAAAGGCAGGAATTATTTGAATATCAAATTTTAAAACTTCTCAAAAGTCTTTTGGCCAACTCTGGACACGCTATATTCTGTATTCTTCCAGAATGTTCTTTGCTGTACTAAACAGTTGGAACTGTTCTTTCATGATTAAGCTGGGTTCTCTCATGTACAGGACCTGGCTCTTCAACTCCACCCTGAATGTACTGTTGCCGCTGACAGGAAGGGTTGTTGTGATAACAAGGAAATACGTGATTCACAGGAAAATCTCCCTTCATTCCTCACCTACCAATCCTCCGTGGTCATGTGCTTTGAGATCCTTGAACATTAGGGGAGTTTCCAGGATTGTTTTGATTTCTTTTCCCTGAATCTCCCTCCTACCCAGGCTCTCCTCCACTTTTTCCACCTATTAAAAATCAAAACCAAACAAAAATGACAATAGGACCACACATCACAAAACCGGAAGTCTTAACGAGCCCACAGTTATCATCTTGAAACCAAACACGCACATGCACTCAATCCATGTAACATTCTTTGAGACTTCACACATCCTTTGAGACTTCAAAACTTGAGACTAGGAGCGTAAATTCCAAAAGCTTCTTTTGGCAGGCAGACACCAAACATGCATTTTCTAGCTCTGAGAGAAAGAAATGAGAAACAGTGTTTTTCTTTTCTGCATTCAGAGTTGCTGAGGCTATTGTTCTGACCCTGACTCCGGTTCCCAGGGCTGGGCCGGGCTTCCAGCTCCTGTGTTGCACTGGCCTGGCCAGGGCTTTTGGCTATTGTTACAGTCACCTGCTTCTGGACTGTGAAGGTAGTAGTTTGCAGAATGTGATTCAGGCTCCCCCTTCCCAAAGTACTATTCTTCCTTCTTATCTGTTCCCAAATCAAAACCATTTGATTCTTGATTAGTGACACAGGTGGAGGCAGAAGGCCCCACAGGTGACAGGTCACGCTTTAATTAGCATACATGATTTTATCAGGCCAGTTGACTGGCAAGTTGATAAATACAGAAAGCAACATCCTGAGGTGTAAAGATAAAAGGGACCATAGAGAAAGTAACAGCAAATGTCAGTTGACTGCAGGCACCTCAATTTGAATCAAAGAAAAGGAAGGGGCCAGACACGGTGGCTCACTCACGCCTGTAATACCAGCAGTTTGGGAGGCCAGCGGGATTGCTCAAGCCCAGGAGAAGTTTGAGGTCAGCCTGGACAACATAGTGAGACTCCATCTCTTAAAAAAAAAAAAAAAAGCCAGGTGCAGAGGCACCTGCCTGTAGTCTCAGCTACTCTGGAGGCTGAGGTGGGAGGATTGCTTGGCCACATGAGATCAAGGCTGTAGTGATTTACAACTGTGCCGTTGAACTCTAGCCTACATGACAGAGACCCTGTCTCACAAAAAAAAAAAAAAAAAGGCACCCAGAGGAAGAGAGAGATGTCTGGAGGAGAGAGACTGAAGCTTACAATTTTGCCTTGGCCTGACCCTCTCCTATAAGTCGTATTGACTAGTGTCTGATTCTCTAAATAGACATGAGGAAAATTAAAAAGAAGAAATAAAAATCAGAAACTGTAGACTAGTGTCAAAAACAATCTGACTTAAAAAACTGTAAGATACTATAATCTGTGTTGCCTCACAACAAATATCCATAAACAAGTGATCCCTCTAATAAAGTCACTCAACTGTTTAACTGCTTTTTTTTTTTTAAGCCGTAATGTCACTTTAGAAACTGACAAGCCTCAGAGCGAGGCAAAGCAACTGTTATTAACATTTCCTAATCCGCACATTTATGGTCAATTGATTTTTGACAAAGGTGACAAGAACACACAATGGGGAAAGGATAGTCTGTTCAACAAATGGTGTTGGAATTACTGGATATTCAGAAGCAGAAAAACTAAATTAGACCTTTGTCTCACACCACATACAAAAATTAACTCAAAATGGATTAAAGGCCTAACTGTAAGACCTGAAACTGTAAAACTAGTAGAAGAAACACAGGAGAAAAGTTCCATGACATTGGTCTGGCCAATAATATTTTCGGGTATGACTCCCCAGAAGCACAGGTAACAAAACCAAACGTAGACCACTGGGATTGTAATTTAGCTTGTCATCAAACTAAAAAGCTTCTGCACAGCCAAGGAAACAATTAAGAATGAAGAGACAACCTACAGAATGGTCGAAAATATTTGAAAAGCATACATGTGATGAGGGGTCAATATGCAAACTATATAAGGAACTCAAACAACTCAATGGTAAGAAAACAAATAACCCAATTAAAAGATGGGCAAAACATCCGAATAGACATTTCTTAAAAGAAGATGAACTACCAATACGTGTATAGAAAAATGCTCAACATCACTAATCATCAGAGCAATGTGAATTGAAACCACAATGAGATATCACCTCTTACCTGTTAGAACAGGTGTGATCAAAAAGACAAAAGATAACAAGGGTTAGAGAGGCTGTGGAGAAAAGGGAACCCTTGTATACTGTTAGTGGGGAGGTAACTTAGTATAGCCATTATAGAAAACAGTATGGAGATTCCTCAAAATTATAATTGCCTTAAAAATAGAATGATGATCCAGTAATCCCTCTACTGAGTATGTATGCAAAATAAATGAAATCAGTGTGTTGAAGTGATATCTGTATTCCCATGTTCATTGCAGCACTATTCACAATAGCCAAGATATGGGATCAATCTAAGTGCTCATCAAGGAATAAATCAAATTTTAAAATGTGGTATATATAGTTGGTATGGTTTGGCTGTGTCCCCACCCAAATCTTGTCTTGAATTGTAGCTCCCACAATTCCCACATGTTAGGGGAAGGACCCGGTGGGAGGTAATTGAATCATGGGGGTGGGTCTTTCCCATGCTGTTCTCATGATAGTGAATAAGTCTCATGAGATCTGACGTTTTTATAAAGGGGAGTTCCCCTGCACCAGTTCTCTTTTGCCTGCCGCCATGGAAGACGTGCCTTACCCTTCCGCCATAGTTGTGAGGCCTCCCCAGTCATGTGGAACTGTGAGTCCATTAAATGTCTTTTTCTTTATAAATTACCCAGTCTCAGGTATGTCTTTATCAGCAGTATGAAAATGGTCTAGTACAATACTACACAATGGAGTACTATTTAGCCTTAAAAAAGAAGGAAATTCTGTTTTTTGCAACAACATGGATGAAACTGGAAGGCATTAAGTGAAATAAACCAGGCACAGAAAGGCAAATATCACACAACCTCACATACACAACACACCTGTTTTTATTGTGTTTTGCTGTATTTTGCTTCACAAATATTGTGGTTTTTACAAATTGATGGTTTGTGGTAACCCTGTGTCAAGCCAGTTTATCAGTGCCATTGTTCCAACAGCCTGTGCTTACTTTGCATCTCTGTGTCGTGTTTTGGTGATTCTTGCAATATTTCCAATGTTTTCATCATTATTATATCTGTTCTATGGATCTGTGATCAGTGATCTTTAATGTTTTTACTATTGTAATTATTTTGGGGCTCCATGAACTGCATCCATATAAGACAGTGGATTTAGCTGATAAACGTGTGTGTTCAGCTCCATCAACTAGCATTTCCTCATCTCTCTCTCTCTCCTCAGACCTCCCTGTTCCCCAGGATAACAATATTGAAATTAGACCAATTAATAACCCTCCAGTGGCCTCTGAGTGTTCAAGTAAAAGGAAGGGTCACATGCCTCTCACTTTAAATCAAAAGCTTAAAACGATTAAGTTTAGTGAGGAAGGCATGTCCAAAGCCGAGATAGGCTGAAAGCTAGGTCTCTTGGTGCCAAACAGTGAGCCAAGTCGTGAATGCAAAGGAAAAGCTCTTGAAGGAAATGAAAAGTGCTACTCCAGTGAACACACTAATGATAAGAAAACAAAGCAGGCTTATTGCTGTTATGAGAAAAGTTTGAGTGGTCTGGATGGAAGATCAAATCAGCCACCACATTCCCTTACGCCAAGTAACTTTTCCATTGATTCTTTCAAATGGGTTCTTCCTGAGTTGGACAGACTGAGTGAATAATAGGACAGAAGAATCAATACTGAATCTGAAAGTTTATAACTCCAGGCGTTAGATGATGGTTAATGAGTTGGTGTCAGAAATTACAGAGAGAATTTTGGGAGGATTTCCTATGGTATGTTTGTTTAATATGAAAGATGCCTGAACTTTTTTGTAGTATGTGTACATTGACTCTTTCAGAACATTTTCTTTCAAAACTAAGTATAAATTTAGGGCTCATACATTTAAAGGACAGGAATTTCCACCTTTCAAAAGACTACGTGTTACTCAGAGTTTTAAAAATACAGGCTTTGCGTAATAGCTGTTACTTTCCAGGAAAAGACTGGAGAACTTTCTGTGCTCATGGTTGGAACTACCCATTTTATCTATTTTTAGCACAGAAAATGATTTAAAAAACATTGTTTTTAGGAACTTGAAATGTCGGGGAAGAAAATTTGGATTTAAAGGACTGACTTCTGGATAATTGCGAGTAGTGGTAATGCCATTTTTCACCTCTTGTACTTCTTGAGCTCAGGTAGGAAGTTGAGGCATTTTGGCATTTGGATGCTTACAAATTGTAACAGTCTAGAAATTTTGTCAAAATACAAAACAAACATATCATCTTTTCCAAGTGTTGACATTGCCATAGGAATGTCTATTTATTTGTGTTTTTGGAAGAGGGTTTTAATATCCTGTACAACACTTACTGACAGTCCTATCAGACTTGGTAGCAGTTACCAGGAGTAGAATAACTACCAAGATTAGAAATTTGCAGGAAGACAGAGGAACGTATTCTGCATGGCTATAAGTAGTTGTTTCAGAGTTTAAAACAGTGAAACGAAGTAAAGGCGGTGGTATTTCACAGACATTTCAGACATTAAATGACTTGTAGATTTTTTTCGTGTGTGTGTGTGTGTGTGTGTGTGTGTGTGTGTAACAATCCAGGCTACACAAATAGATTGTTTCTGGGGGTAATGTGATGTATAAACACAGCCACTGAACTTGTGGCTTCTAATTCTAACAAGATTCTTTATCAGACCCTTTAGAAAGACTTAAGATTTTTCTTTTTTTTTTTTTTTTTTTTGAGACGGAGTCTTGCTCTGTCGCCCAGGCTGGAGTACAGTGGCCGGATCTCAGCTCACTGCAAGCTCCGCCTCCCGGGTTTACGCCATTCTCCTGCCTCAGCCTCCCCAGTAGCTGGGACTACAGGCACCCGCCACCTCGCCCGGCTAGTTTTTTGTATTTTTTTAGTAGAGACGGGGTTTCACCGTGTTAGCCAGGATGGTCTCGATCTCCTGACCTCGTGATCTGCCCGTCTCGGCCTCCCAAAGTGCTGGGATTACAGGCTTGAGCCACCGCGCCCGGCCTAAGATTTTTCTCATAGATCAAACACACTTGACTGCTGATTGACATTTCTTCTTTCTAACAGATGGTGCTATCTTGCTGCCAACGATTCCATGGCAAACTCTCCAGATAAGTCCCTTCCTCTAGTTATCAACTTTGCCTGTTCAGTACGTCTGGCCCACAAGCCAATTTGATATCATGATGTCTTCAACAAAGTCTCTTTAAAAACTCTCTAATAATGCATGTATTTAATTCCTCAATAATTTTCTTTAATTAGCTTTTTCTCTTTATTAAAAGTCAGACATATCATAGGTATATCACTCGCTTCTGGCTTCTGAATATATTTTGTTTGACTTGGCTGTTGTTGGGTTAAATGAAGGTATTCATTAACACAGCCAGATTATGTTGACCTAAAATACCAAAGGAATTTTGAATAATTCTGCTATGTAAAGCTCTAAATATTTAAAATGGAAAGGATAGCTTTATTGCGTGAGACACTTTCAGGAGCTGAGGCCATCTGGTGACCCCTCCAGGTCTCTTTTAGCTTTGTGATTTCTTGACACCATGATTTTTGAGTTGCATTAGGCCTACTTAAGTTGTCGGACACAACATGTAAATATAGATCTAGCTAACAGCAGTCATTTGCATCTCTGTGGCCAATTTTCTGTTGAATACTGCCACCTTTAATGGAATGGCTTAAAAATTAAATGTACATATAATAATTATACTGGATTATATTAAATAGTTAACCAAGTGTATCTTTATAAAGCAATTTTAATTTCCTAACTCATCTTTTAACTTTTTACTATGAAAAATTTCGAACATATATAAAAATAGAAGGAATAGTATAATAGTATATAGGCACTTTGGGTAGGTACCTAGTTGTCAAATTGCTCCACAATTTCATCACCCATTTCAATAATTATGAATCTATTGCCATTTTGTTTTATCTATGCCTCCCTACCTCTGACCCCACATTGGTTGTTTTTTATGGCTTTATTAAAGTATAATTTTATTTTATTATTATATTTTTAATAGAGATGGAAGTCTCACTATGTTGCCCAGGCTGGTCTTGAACTCCTGAGTTCAAGTCATTTGCCTGCCTTGGTCTCCCAAAGTTCTGGGACTACAGATGTGAGTCACTACACCCAGCCTATAATTTTACCTTCCATAAAATTAATCCATTGTGAGTGTGTAAGTCAGTTATTTTAGGTTAATTTCTAGAGTTGTGAAATGATCACCACAATCTAGCTTTGGAATATTTCCATCACCCCCACAAGTTCCCCTGTGTCTGTTTACAGTCAATCCCTACTCCCACACCCAGCTCCAAATAACCACTAATCTACAAATGTATAGATTGCCCCTTTCTGGGCATTTCATGTAAATGTAATCACACAGTTTGCAGTCTTTTGCATCTGGCTTCTTTTACTTAGTATAATGTTTTTGGTATGATGCTTACCCATGCTACAACATGTAGTATTAGCTCATTCCTTTTTATTGTTGAATTGTATTTCATTATATGGATATATTACATTTTCATTATCCATTCATCAGTTGATTGAATTAGCATTGTTTCCAGTCTGGGGCTGTTATTGTTATGTATAATGCTGCTGTAACCATTCATGTGAAAGTTCTTTTGTGAACATGTATTTTCATCTCTCTTGGGTAGGTACCTAGTTGTGGAATTGCTGAATTGCTTGGTAAAATTCTATTTATCCTTTTAGGAAGCTGCCAAACTGTTCCCCAAATGGCTGTACCATTTGTATTCCCAGCGGGAAACATGTTCTTACCACCATTTGGTATTATCTGTCTTTTTTAGATAACCATGCTAATCGGTGCATAGTGCTATCTCGTAGTTTCTAATCATCTTTTTAAAACATCTATTAAGTTTGTTGAATGAGGCTAGTTTATTCTCTGTCCCATATGATTTTTCTAATTTCTAGGTATTACAAAAAATCCTGATTTAGTAATTAATGTGCTCACCCCCATGCATTAATGAAAACTTTCAAACTGATTTAAATTTGAGGCATCTCTGTCTTCTCCCTCCACTCCCTGCCCCCACACACAGCTAAGGCAGGAACCTGGGGGAAGGCCCGCAGGTGGCTAGGTGTGGCTGGCTTTCCTTCTTTTCCTCCTTCCTCATTTGTTTTTTTTTGTTTGTTTGTTTTTTGTTTTTGTTTTTTTTGAGACGGAGTCTCACTCTGTCGCCCAGGCTGGAGTGCAGTGGTGCGATCTTGGCTCCCTGCAACCTCCGCTTCCTGGGGTCAAGCAGGAAGGGGTCAACCTGCCTCAACCTCCCAAGTAGCTGGGATAACAGGTGCTTGCCACCATGCCCGGCTAATTTTTGTACTTTTAGTAGAAATAGGGTTTCACTATGTTGGCCAGGCTGGTCTCAAACTCCTGACCTCAGGTGATCTGCCTCCCTCGGCCATCCAAAATGCTGGGATAACAGGCGTGAGCCACCGTACCCAGCCCCCTCCTTACTCTTAACCTCTCCCCTTAATTTGCTACTATGAAGGTGAGATAGGGAAGAGGCAGGGAGCAAACAAGTCCTTTCTCATCAGGGACTGTCATGAGGGACACAGCGTTTCCAGGGCTGTTGGGTTTTAAGGTTGACTCTATGTTTACCCTCATTCCATTCTCCTCGCACAAGGCTAGCTGCTTGCTTATTCCCTTGGGGGCTAGAAATCTGACAATTACTTCTTTTCTTTGTGGAGCTATTTTTTGCCCCTGTAGTTTACCCTTCTGGGTAGGACCTAAAATAACCCCCTCATATGAGGCCCACATCTATGCCTTAGAAAACGTGAACTCATCTTTGCCCTCTAAATTCTGTAACCACTGGTGACCCAACCCCACCATCACTTCTTTAGCTCTTCCATCTTAGCCAGCCATCTCTTCTCTCTCTCTTGAGATTTCCCAGCAGAGATCAGGAAACAGTCACTGACAACCTAAATCGGGAGATCCCAAGGGTCTTGGGGTGAAGGATGGGCATCTCCAGTGCTGCCACTTGGCAGCTAGGCGGGGGTAGGGGTGGGCACAGGGAACACCCACATCTGAAATATTCCAGTCTCCTTTCTTTATATCCTTAGTGAGGTGAGGGATTCAGAGTTATATGCCTGTTTTTGTGAGAAATTCTTTAGGAATTTGCATCTTATTTGATACTTCACTCTGGCGTATCTATTATATCTTGAGATAGGTCTGGGTGATAAGATAAGTCACTCTGGCATATCTATTATATCTTGAGATAGGTCTGGCTGACCTAGCCAAAGATAGGTCCTCTGTGTGTGTGTGTAAAAAAAAAAATATATATATATATGTGTGTGTGTGTATATATATATATGTATAACTATTCCTATTCTATCTTCCTACAGTTGTAAAACACAATTATTCTGACGGCATAGTAACAATTATTTTTTCTATGTTGAATGTATATTTGCATGTATGGGTATATATACTTGCATGTATGTTACATATATTAATATATATGATATATATGCATATACATATATAAATTCCCCAACAGAGAAAGAATGTTCTTTTTCAGTCAAATAAAGGGCAGTGACTGAAGTCAGAATAACTGTGTTGGGCACTTCTAGAAAGATAGAATAGGAAAGAGCGGGTCATGAGCTTTGAGTTTGCTGTCTAGTTCTATGTGACTTAGACACACTTCTTAACCTCTCAGGGTCTAGCTTTTTGTTTGTAAAATTGAGGAAACCGTACATTTCTTTTTGGATATTGTAAGGAATTTTTTAAAAAGCACATGAGGCCGGGTGCAGTGGCTCATGCCTATAATTCCAGCACTTTGAGAGCCTGGGATGAGTGGAGCACCTGAAATCGGGAGTTGGAGACCAGCCTGGCCAACATGGCAAAACCCAAACCCATCTCTACTAAAAATATAAAAATTAGCTGAGTGTGGTGGTGCACACCTGTAATCCCAGCTACTTGGGAGGCTGAGGCAGGAGAATCACTTGAACCCAGGAGACAGGTTGCCGTGAGCCAAGATTGTGCCACTGCACTCCAGCACACGACTCCGTCTCAAAAAAAAAAATAAAAAAGATAAAAAAATAGCACGTAAAGACTACTCAGCCCAGTGCCTGGCATGTAGTATCTGCTTCAATTACTATGAGTTACAAAGTGTGAAGACTGCATTAGTCGGCCAGGGCTGCCATATGAAGGACTAAAGTCTGAATGGCTGAAACAACCAAAATTTATTTCCTCAGAGTCCTGGAGGCTAGAAGCCCCCACCTCACTAAGGATATAAAAGGATAGGAAGAAAGCAGACTCAATGATCTTAGATATGGATATTCCATGTGCCTCCCCACACCCCGCTGAGTGGAAGCCTTGGAGATGCCTGTCCCTCTCGCCAAGCCTCCTAATGTGGGGCCTCAGTGGGGTCTCTCAGTTTGGGGTGTCAGCCGACTGCTTGTTCTGTGATTCTCAGTTGAGAAATCTAAAGTCTAAAGAGAGAGAAGAGATGCCTGGCTTATGGATGGAAGAGCCAGAACAAATGAATTTTGGGGGAACACAATTCAGCCCATAGCAACGATTAAAAAGGAAGAAACAAATCTGTCGTTGTTCATGGACTACATGGTTGTTTAATAACAGAGCAAAAGGCTCTGTGGTTAAGCTATTAGGATTAATAAACAAATGTATTGAGTTGCTGTATATAAAGTCAATATACAAAAATCGTTTATATTTCTATAAAACAGCAAAAAACACAACTAGAAAATAGAAATAAAAAATATGATTTACATTAGCATAGAAACCACCAAATGCCTTGTAATACATTTAATAAATGAAATACAAGGCTTTCTCACCAAAAGAAAATTTATTCATAGAATTGAGAGAAATGAAAGAAGATCTAATACATCCTGTTAATGGATGAGAAGACTCAAAATTGCTGAAATATCAGTTCTTCCAAATAGACTTAGAGAGCAAATAACATCCTAATAAAAATCCCTGCAGGTTTAATTTTGTGGAAATTGAGTTGATCTTAAAATTGATACAAAAGTTCAAGGGGGAAAAATAGCCAGGGCCATCTTAAAGAAGAACAAAGTTGCAAACTTCCACTGCCAGATATCATGACTGTAAAGTTATAGTAACTAAGGCAGTATGGTATTGATACTGTGTTAAGATTTCCTAAGGCGAAGACCGGGATTCCTCAGGTTGGGTAATTCACTAGGAATACTCACTATTTAGTTGTATTGGTGGTTATGACTTACCACAGCAAAAGGACACAAAGCAAAAGTTTGTATTCCAGTGAAGGGATACAAAATAAAAGGACACCAAGAGCAAAGGGAAAATGTGCATGGGGTGCTGTTTGCAGGAAACTATGAAAAACTTCCAAGAATTCTCTTCAGTGGATGCGCTGGGGGTCACACAGGATGTGTTTAATTCTCCCGGCAAGTTACCACAACGAATGTGAAATGATGTTGCCTATCAGGGAGGCTCATCAGAGACTCAGTGCCCAGGGTTGTTGTTATTGTTGTTTGTTGTTCTTTTTGTTTGTTTGTTTGTTTGTTTGTTTGAGACGGAGTCTCGCTCTGTCGCCCAGGCTGGAGTGCAGTGGCTGGATCTCAGCTCACTGCAAATTCCACCTCCTGGGTTTACGCCATTCTCCTGGCTCAGCCTCCCGAGTAGCTGGGACTACAGGCGCCCGCCACGTCGCCCGGCTAGTTTTTTTTTTTTTTTTTTCTGTATTTTTTAGTAGAGACGGGGTTTCACCATGTTAGCCAGGATGGTCTCGATCTCCTGACCTCGTGATCCGCCCGTCTCGGCCTCCCAAAGTGCTGGGATTACAGGCTTGAGTCACCGCGCCCGGCCTTGTTTTTGTTTTTGAGACAGAGTCTTCTTCTGTCGCCCAGGCTGGAGTGCAGTGGCACGATCTCGACTCACTGCAATCTCTGTCTCCTGGGTACAAGCGATTCTCCTGCCTCAGCCTCCCGAGTAGCTGGAACTACAGGCGCCCACCACTATGTCCAGCTAATTTTTGTATTTTTAGTAGAGACAGGGTTTCGCCATGTTGGCCAGGCTGGTCTCAAACTTTTGGCCTTAAGTGATCCTCCCACCTCGGCTTCCCAAAGTGCCGGGATTACAGGCATGAGTCACCACGCCTGGACCCAGGATTCTTCTTAAGGACTTTTCATGCACCTAAGTTCCAGACTCTCAGAAGGAAAGCAAGTGTTCGGCAAAAACTGTATTGTTTGTAAAAACACTTCAGGCGGAGTGAGAATGGGGGGAACCCTCCGCAAATACAAGTTCCCAGATTCTAGCCAAAGGCCAACCTTCCATGCAGGCCTATCAAAGGGTAGCTTTCTCAGGCCAGCTTTGTTAACTCTTTTATGAGCAGGTGCAAAGATGGAAAAGTAGAGCAATAAAACAAAGAGTCCAGAAACAGTTCTATACATATATGGTCAACTGATGTATGACAAAGGTCACTCTGATACAGTGAGGAAAATACGCTATTTTAAGTAAATGATGCTGGATCATTTGAGGATCTACATGAAAAAAGGAAATCTTGCCACTTACTTTGAATGAGATCCAAATATTAACTTCAGATGGGTTAAGAAAATAAAGTTTGAAGAAAACAACATGCAAATATCTTTACGACTTTGTAGGAAGGTGTGCTTAAAAGTGCAGAAAAAGCTCTAACCATAAAGGAAAAGATAGATACATTGGACATGATTAGAGTTGAGAACTTATCAAAACATACCATTATGAGAATAAAAGAAATCAGTGGTGGAATGGGAGAATATAAGCATCATCTATAAAAGATTGAATGTAGAATATGTAAAGAACTCCCATAAAGCAAAAGCAAAAGAAAGACAATGTAATTTTTTAAGGTGGACAAAAGACTTAACCAGGCAAGCCTCTAACAAAAGAGGATATCCATGTGGTCAACAAACATACGGAAAAGTGATTCTATTGCATTTCCTATGCGGTTGTAACAAGTTACCACAAAATTAGTAACCTATGGCTGACTCCTTAGAATATTCCCAATAGAAATGTGCACCAGCGTTCACCAAGGGGCATGTTCTAGAGTATACACCGTGGCCCTATGTAAAATAACTCCCAACTAGAAACTGTCCAAATGAATACATTGTCAGTACAGTAAATAAATAAATAATACATAAATTGTGGCACATTCATACAATGGAATCCTAAGCAGTAATAAGAATTAAGGAATGGCCACTATTACATGGATAAATCTCCCGGATACAGTCATGTGTCAATAAATGATGAGACTGTTTTCTTTTCCTTTTTTTTTTTTTTTTTGGAGATGGCGTCTCACTCTGTCACTCAGGCTGGAGTGCAGTGGCACGATTTCGGCTCACTACAACCTCTGCCTTCCGGGTTCAAGCGATTCTCCTGCCTCAGTCTCCTGAGTGGCTGGGATTACAGATGCCCACCACTACGCCTGGTTAATTTTTGTATTTTTAGTAGAGACAGGGTTTCACCATGTTGGTCAGGCTGGTCTCGAACTCCTGAGCTCATGATCCACCTGCGATGAGGCTATATTCTGAAAAATGCATTGTTAGGCAATTTAATCATATGAAAATCCTGGAGTGTACTTAAACCTAGATCATATAGCCTACTATACATCTCAGCTATATAGTAGAGCCTAGTGCTCCTAGGTGCAAATCTGTACATCAGATTACTGTAGTGAATACTGTAGGTAAGTATAACACAATGGTAAGTATTTGTGTTTCTAAACATAGAAAAATACAACAAAAATATGGTATAAAAGATTTAAAAAATGGTACATTTGTATAGAGGACCTACCATGAATGGAGCTTGCAGGATTGGGCGTTGCTCTGAGTGAATCAGGGAGTGAGCAGTGAGTGAATGTGAAGGCCCATGATGTGACTGCAGGTTTGGACTATAGACTTTATGAACCCTGTACACTTAGGGTCCACTAAATTTATACAATTTTTCTCCCTTCAATCATAAATTAATTCTAACTTACTGTAACTTTTTTACTTTATAAATATTTAAATAAAAAATATTTTGATGCTTTTTGTTTGCTTGTTTTGAGATGGAGTCTCGCTCTGTGCAGTGGCATGATCTTGGCTCACTGCAATCTCCACCTCCCCGGTTCAAGCGATTCTCATGCCTCAGTCTCCCGAGTAGCTGGGGCTAGAAGCTTGCACCACCACGCCGGGCTAATTTTTATATTTTAGTAGAGACGGGGATTCGCCATGTTGGCCAGGCTGGTCTCAAACTCCTGGCTTCAAGTGAACCACCTGCCCAGGGCTCCCACAGTGCTGGGATTACAGGTGCAAGCCAGTGCACCTGGCCAACTCTTTTGTAACAACGCTTAGCTTAAAACACAAACACATTGTACAGCTGTACAAAATATTTTCTTTCTTTATATTTGTACTCTATAAGCTTTTTCTATTTAATTTTTAAAAATTTTTGGTTTTTTACTTTTTAAACATTTCTGTTTTAAAAACTAAGCCACAAACACACACATTAGATTAGGCCTACGTAGGGTCAGGATCATCCACATCATTGTCTTCTACTTCCACATCTGGTCCCACTGGAGGGTCTTCAGGGGAGCTGTCATTTCCTGTGATCACAATGCCTTCTTCTGGAAGCCTCCTGAAGGACTTGCCTGAGGTTGTTGTACAGTCACCTTCTCTTTTCTTTTCTTTTTTTCTAAATACGTAGAAGGAGTGCAGTCTAAAACAACAATAAAAAGTATAGTCTAGGCCAGGCGCAGTGGCTCGGGCCTGTAATCCCAGCACTTTGGGAGGCCGATGCGGGCAGATCATGAGATCAGAAGATCGAGACTATCTTGACTAACACGGTGAAACCCCATCTCTACTAAAAATACAAAAAACTAGCCAGACATAGTGGCATGCGCCTGTAGTTCCAGCTACTTGGGGGACTGAGGCAGGAGAATCGCTTGAACCTGGGATGTGGAGGTTGCAGTGAGCTGAGATTGCACCACTGTACTCCAACCTGGGCGACAGAGTGAGACTCCATCTCAAAAAAAATGAAAAAAAAGTATAGTAAGTACATAAACTAGTCACATGGTCATTTATTATCATTATAAAGTACTCTGTACTGTTGTATGTGCTATCCTTTATACAACTGGCAGCAGAGTAAGTTTGTTTATACCAGTGTCACCACAAACATGTGAGTAACTTTTTGCATTATGATATTATGATGTCACAAGGTGATAGAAAATTTTCAGCTCAATTATAATCTTATGGGACCATGGTCATACATGTCATCTGTTGCTGACCAAAATGTTGTTATGTGGTGCATGACTGAAGCATGAAGCAAAAGCATTCAGACACACAAAAGAATATACTGCAGTTACATAACTTTCAAAAGCAGGCAAATTTAGTATATGGTATCAGAGGTCAGAAAAGTGGAGCCTTGGGAGGCAGTGATGAAAAGGAGGGAGCAAAGAAAATGTGTCACATATACACCATGGAATAGTATGCAGACATAAAAAAGGATGAGTTCATGTCCTTTGCAGGGACATGGATGACACTGGAAACCATCATTCTCAGCAAACAAACACAGGAACAGAAAACCAAACACTGCATATTCTCACTCATAAGTGGGAGTTGATCAATGAGAACACATGGACACAGGGAGGAGAACATCACACACCGGGGCCTGTTGGGGGGTGGGGGACTAGGGGAGGGAGAGCATTAGGAGAAATAACTAATGTAGATGACGGGTTGATGGGTGCAGCAAACCACCATGGCATGCGTATGCCCATGTAACAAACCTGCATGTTGTGCACTTATACCCCAGAACTTAAAGTATAATAAAAATATAAAAAAGAAAAAGAAAAGGAGGGAGCAATGGGGAGTTTTGGCAGCGCTGGTGATGTCCTACATCTTGATTTGGGTCTGGTTACACAAGTGTGTTCATTCTAAAGAATTCATCAAGTTCGCTCAGGAATTGTGCAGTTTTTACATGGATGCAATACTTCAGTAAGAAGATGTTTACTTACAAAACACATCATAAGGAATTAAATATGCATAAAGTCTTTTTGAGAAATCTTTGAAAGGGAAGCAAGTCGTTATCAAGTAAACTTTTCCCCTTCCAACCCCACCCTGAAGTTTTTTACTTGAAGAAAAAAGATGATTTCCTTTTCGGAATCCTCATACCCTCCAGTTGAAGGCTGAGTCCAATTTTAAGTTTGCAGAGTAGCTGGAAAGTTGAGAATATCCTTTCAGGAAATGGATCCTGAATTGTTTGAATGTGTTTCACAGGTTATGAAAACAGTCTTGGTGGGAATTTTAGCTTCCGCATTTAGTCTACTGCCAATTGCACTTGACTTAGAAACTCCAGTGACTAATCATCTCAGGTCCTGACAATGAGAATTAAGATGAGTTTGGAAGTTCAGACAGAAAAGGGATCAGTTACTAGTAAGCCAATTTCTCTTTGTTGTGGCTTTTCAATAATGCAGACATGCCCAGTAGTTTCCCCCCATGTGTGAATGAAGATATTCTCTAATTACAAGGTTCCACACAACACTTGAAAGTTCCTTTTCATCTCACTGCACTTATTTGTTTTCTTGTTTATTTATTTATAAATATACCTTAAGAAATCCTGTGGTGAAAGATAGGAAAAAAAAAAAAAAAGGCCAAGTTCCTTTCTTTTGGAATCACAGAATCTAAATTTATGGAAACATTAAGAATCATTTAGCTGGCCGGGCGCGGTGGCTCACGCCTGTAATCCCAGCACTTTGGGAGGCCGAGGTGGGCAGATCATGAGGTCAGGAGATTGAGACCATCCTGGCTAACACGGTGAAACCTCGTCTCTACTAAAAAATACAAAAAAAAAAAAAAAAAAAAAAAAGTAGCCGAGCATGATGGTGGGCGCCTATAGTCCCAGCTACTCAGGAGTCTGAGGCAAGAGAATGGTGTGAACCTGGGAGGCAGAGCTTTCAGTGAGCCGAGATTGTGCCACTGCACTCCAGCCTGGGCAACAGAGCAAGACTTGAAAAAAAAAAAAAATCATTTAGCCAGCCATGTCCATGCCTCCAGAGTGTTGGGGGAACTATATTTCTTTCTTTTCTTTTCTTTTTGACACAGGGTCTTGCCCTGTTGCCCAGGCTAGAGTGCAGTGGTGCAATCAGAGCTTACTACAGCCTTGGCCTCTAGAGCCCAAGTAGTTCTCCCACCTCAGCTTCCCGAGTAGCTGGGACTCTGGGTGTGCACTACTATGCTCGGCTATTTTATTTTTTGTAGAGATGGGGTCTCACTATGTTGCCCAGGCTGGTCTCGAACTCCTGGGCTGAAGCAATCCTACCTCTCGGCTTCCCAAAGTGCTGGGATTACAGCCATGAGCCACGCACTTGGCCTGGACCCATATTTCTAAATCTTCGTGTTTACAATATAAGAAAACTTCCATTTCAGTTTCTTAAAGGAAAGATTAGAAACATTAGGAGGATAACGTGTGCCCTTCTCTCATTCACCTTCACCTGGTGCCTTATCTGTTTGGTGAGACTGGGAGAAGCACTGAGTGCTCAACAGCGTGGTTCTCTGTCTCTGGAAGCAGCGTATGCCGAGGCCGCATGCCTTGGCCACTGGTGTGGTGAAGCGCTTCCTGACAAGGGTGCTGTCTCTGCAGGGAGGTGGGTTTACAAGTGTGTGAACGGAAACTCATGGCCATAGGTACTTGAAGATGGACTGGGGCTACAGATCCAAGCTGCCTTCTCCAATCTGCTGTTGTCTGTAATACAGCATCCATTTTAATCTCTTTCCTCCTGATTTTGTGTCTCATTCTCGACTGGGCTCATTCCACTTCGATTTCAGATGGCCATACAATGCCCAGCCACTGGAATACTCTGCTCCTTGTATGAGGCTCAGGAAGTGTGTATGTATTGCCCTGCACAGTGAACAGTTTACACTGCTAGAAAGAGAAAACTAGCTAAGTATTAGGGAGGAGAAAAAGGAGAGCGAAAAATATACAAAGAAAACCAAGAAAAATAAAGGAGTTTGTCTCAGTTCCAGCTGCTATAACAAAGCACCATAGCCTGGGTGGTTTTCAACAACGAACTTTATTCTCTTACAGTTCTGGAGGCTGGGAAGTCTGAGATCAGGGTGTCAGCACGGATGAGTTCTGATGAGCGTCTTATTCTGGATTATAGACTGCCAACTGCTCATTAGATCACCTTTTATAAGGGAACTAATTCCATTTATGAGGCTCCACTCTTATGACCTAATCACTTCCTTTTCTTTTCTTTCTTTTTCTTTTTTTTTTTTTTGAGATGGAGTCTCACTCTGTCACCCAGGCTGGAGTGCAGTGGTGCAATCTCGGCTCACTGTGACCTCTGCCTCCTGGGTTCAAGCGATTCTCCTGCCTCAGCCTCCCGAGTAGCTGGGACTCCAGGCACCCACCACCAGGACTGGCTAATTTTTCTATTTTTAGTAGAGACAGGGTTTTACCATGTTGGCCAGGCTGGTCTCGAACTCCTGACCTCAGGTGATCTGCCCGCGTCGGCCTCCCAATGTGCTGGGATTACAGGTGTGAGCCACCACACCCGGCCTGATTTAATAATTTTCTAAAGGGCCCACTCCTAATGCCATCACACTGGCAGCTGCGGTTTCAACATACGAATCTCCAGGGGTGGACACAACATTCAGACCAGAATAAACATTGAAATGCTGGATTCAGGCATTCAGCTGCCTGAAGTTCTCATTAGTAGTACTGCTGTCCAAAAAGTCTACAAGAAAGGTGGCTTTATTATTTTTTTCTGATGATACAAGTAATACAAAGAAAACTTGAGCAAGAGAACAGTATAAAGAAACAACTGAAAATGCACCTCAAATCTCCTCAATAGAGTGCCCACTAAATGTTTTGTGAAGGATTCTTCAGAGAAGGGACTTGAGAAAGTCTTCCAGAGTCCTGGAAATATACTATATTTTTATCTTGTTGGCAATCACATGGGCATATACAAAGTAAAATGTATCAAGCTGAACACTTCAGATTGGTGCGCTTTACTGCATTTATTTTAGTATTAATTTAAAAAGACCAGATATTTCACTCTCTATGTACAGGAATATAATTAAATTATCCTAACTGTTTTGTTAAGTGTTTCCCAAGGAATCATACATTACGGAACTTTTCCTTAGTAGTACCTTTACTCATACATCTTTGCCTTAGATAGGGATATTTGGTGGCAAGTTTCAGAATCTTACGGCAGCTATGCTATATGGTCTGAATTTTTGTGTCTCCCCATCCCCCAAAAATTCATATTGAAGTCCCACACCCCAAGGTGATGATATTAAGAGGTGGGGCCTTTAGAGAGGTAATTAGATCAAGGGGCCAGAGACCTCACAAATGGGAGTTTTTAGGGTCCTTAAAAAAGAAACTCAGGTGGCCAGGCGCGGTGGCTCATGCCTATAATCCAAGCACTTTGGGAGGCCGAAGCAGGTGGATCACCTGAGGTCAGGAGTTTGAGACCAGCCTGGTTGGCATGGTGAAACCCCATCCCTGCTTAAAATACAAGAAAGTAGCTGGGCTTGGTGGTGGGTGCCTGTAATTCCAGCTACTCGGGAGGCTGAGGCAGGAGAACTGCTTGAACCTGGGAGGTGGAGGGTGCAGTGAGCCGAGGTTGCGCTGTTGTACTCCAGTCTGGGCAACAAGAATGAAACTCTGTCTCAAAAAACAAACAAAAAAGAAAACTGAAGGAACCTGTGTGCCCCTTCCACCATGTGAGGACTCAGTGAGAAGGCACCATTTTATTTATTTATTTGAGACAGAGTCTGGCTCAGTCGCCCAGGCTGGAGTGCAATGGTACCAGCTTAGCTCACTGCAACCTCCACCTCCCCGATTCAAGCAATTCTCCTGCCTCAGCCTCCCGCATAGCTGAGATTACAGGTGCTCGCCACCACTCCCAGCTAATTTTTTTGTATTTTTAGTAGAGACAGGGTTTCACCATGTTAGCCAGGCAGGTCTCGAACTCCTGACCTCAAGTGATCCGTCCAGCTCAGCCTCCCAAAGTGCTGGGATTACAGGCGTGAGCCACTGCGCTGGGCCGAGAAGGCACCATTTATGAGAAAGTCGGCCCTCACCAACACCAAGTCTGCTGGTGCATTGATCTTCAACTCACCAGCCTCCAGAACTGTAAGAAATAAATTTGTGTTGTTTTTTGTATATACCCACTCTATAGTATTTTGTTGTAATGGCCCCAACAAACTAATACGAGCTAGTTTAAGCAAACAGAGGAATTAATCTAACAGGCATTCTCACAGCATGTTAGCCTAATTTTATTTCTTATTTTTCAATTTCTTTATTATCTTTTAACAGATCTTCTGAGCCTTCTCCAATTTATTTTTGAGGAAAGTTAGGATTTCTTGATGATCTCAGGGTAGCTTCATGGTTTCCATCAGGCTGTTTTCTCACTGAAGGGGTCATTTAATGAAGTTTCAATTAACCCATGGTGTTCACTGTGTGCACAGTCTCTACTGCACAATATGGCTATGCCTGCAAAGTGCAAAGCAGGAGGATAAATATCAGAGAAGGTGACTTGTGTCTTACCAACACATCAGAATTGTTTGTCTAATTATGTGGGCAAATGGCAAAAATACCTTTTGTTTCTGTCATTGAAATTCATCCAGTGAATATTGGATTGAAAATCTAATATGTGTGACATTGTGTTGGATTCTGGGGATACAACAATGAATGTGTCGTTTACACTGATCCTCAGTGAGCAGTGGAAAGTGGAATGCAGAGTCTAGTGTAAAGTGGAATGCCCCTGTTGAAATAAGTCCCCAAGTTGGCTATTTCTTGAGTTTCTACTTGGCCATGGGTGAGGGCTGCATCAGTGTAATCTCACTGACCATAGTGGTAGATGTCAAAAAGGAGGGACATGAGTGGAGGTAGAACGAGCGCAGGAAGGTAGAGGTCTGGAAACCAAGGGAGACATTTGGAGGTTGACATAAGGTGACATGGGCCAGTAGCAGATAATGAAACCAAGCATTGATGCCAGAAATCTGAGACTTGGGTAAGAAAAAGAAGTGAATCTGGGGTATAAGGTGATAGGGAATTAAAGTTCTAAAAGAGAGTATGAAGGGTATAGAGGAGTAGGAATGAAGCCAAGGTAACTGCTGGCATCTGAGATAAGAGTGTCAGCATGGCTGGGCTCTGGTGAGGGCCCTCTTCTGGTTTACAGACTGCAACTGCTCATTAAATGATCTTTTATAAGGGCACTAATCCCATTCATGAGGGTTCAACCCTTATCACCTCATCACTTCCAAAAACTCCACCTGCTAGTGCCATTACATTGGGGGTTAGTATTTCAATATATGATATTGAGGCTGAATACATTAGGCTTAATGGCCAGGGGAATAAAAGAGAGAATGGACACTAAAGATGATAAAAGTATGCATAGTAAATGTGGTGGTACTTCTGGAACCAACAAGAACCTGGTTAGGCCTAGCTGCATCATAACAGCAGACCAAGATAAACTGTATTTGATTGTTTTAGGTACCACATCTATTGAGATGAAAAAAAGATAGAAGGTTTAGTTGCTGGGTACTGGGTACATAAACAAGGTTAGTCATCCCTTCCAAACAAAATATTGTATCTTCTGGTATTTTCCCAGGCACCCACTCCTGTCCACTTAGGTTACTTCTTGAATAGAAATGACAAGAAACTTGAGTTTTTTCATGATCAGGGTATAATTGTTACTGAAGATGCATTAAATATGCAACATAAGGCCGGGCGGGGTGGCTCACACCTATAATCCTAGCACTTTGGGAGGCCGAGGTGGGGGGATGACTTGAGGTCAGGAGTTCGAGACCAGCCTGGCCAAGATGGTGAAACCCCATCTCTACAAAAAATACAAAAATTAGCTGGGTACGGTAGAAGGTGCCTATGATCCCAGCTACTTGGGAGGCTGAGGTTTGAGAATCACTTGAACTTGGGAGGCGGAGGTTGCAGTGAGCCAAGATTGTGCCACTGCACTGCACTCCAACCTGGGCTACAGAGTAAGACTCTGACTCAAAACAAACAAACAAACAAAAACCGTAAAATACATCCAAGTATAACTCAGAGTTAATGGCAGTTGGTGGGTGGTCTGGTTTGTTAATTGTTGTAGAATAAGTCTGTTACTGTCAACATGAAAAATGTGAAAACCAAACAAAAACTGTGGTCCAAAATAGGATACTAAATGCTGCTCATTAAGAATGAGAAAGAGCATTTGAAGAAGTAAAACACAGGTTGATTACTCTCTGGTGATCATTCATGTTTAGTATAATGGTCATGGACTCTCTTCTCCTAACCCCTAAGCTGACATCTAAGCCAAATACCTAGCATGAAAGAGATGCTAATAAGCTGTGTTGAGCTTGATCCCAGTGGAAATTTCATTTCTATTGTTTCTTAGAATAAGTAGATTTATCTTGGCTTCCATTGTTCAAGGAAATGCTTTGATTCCTGCATTCTTTCCAGCCAAAGGCACAGGGAAGAATTCCAGAGTAGGAAGCAAGCTGTGTGTGTGTCTCTGCTGCAGACTTGGACACGTGTTAGGAATTTTCAATTCAGAACTGATGTGGGAAAGTGGAAGACATCTTACTATGAAACAAGCAAGTAAAACCCAGAAGCCCGCTTCTCTAGCCGGTTCAGTAAGGGCCAGTGATACTGAAGTTTTAACTCTGTTGCTTTCAGTGTGTTCCATAGATGAAACACATGCATTTTAATTAAATTTCTCATTCACAATATCTTATCAGAGAGAGATACAGAGAAAGAGATAAAGAATGATTGATAGATAATTGGATAGACAGAAATAGAAAGGTTTCTATTGTATTTCTATTACTGTACTTCTGATGAAATAATTTTGATATTATTAAACATGGATACTTCCTAATACTTGCTTTGTAGTCAATTTGTTATCACCATATATATAGTAGGTGGCCGTATCCAGTGCTTTAGGTACATAAGAATGAAATCATACTCACTGGAAAAATACTTGACCAAAACACAGGAAAAATAAAGACTTCATTCTATACTTGGGAACATGCTGGAAGATTACTGGTGGTTGGGGTGTCCTTGCCTGCCGTTAAAGTGCTTGAAAGATCCATGGTCATGAAATATGCATGTTAAGAACCCCAGTTGCAAAGAAGTAGAAAAAGAAGACAAAGTGAGCTGCACATGGTGGCTTGCTCCTGTAATCCCAGCACTTTGGGAGGCTGAGGCAAGAGGACTGCTTGAGGCTAGCAGTTTTGAGACTAGCCTGGGCAACACAGTGAGGTCCTGTTTCTACAAACAAATACAAAAAATTAGCTGAGCATGGTGATGTGTGCCTGTGGTCCTTCCTAGCTACCAGGGAAGCTGAGGCAGGAGGATCATAGGAGCCCAGGAGTTGGAGGTTTCAGTGAGCTGTGATCATGCCACTGCACTCCAGCCTGGGCAACAGATCCTGTCTCAAAAAAGAAAAACAAAAACATTAAAAGGAAAGGAAGAGGCTGAGCGCGGTGGCTCACGCCTTTAATCCCAGCACTTTGGGAGACCAAGGTGGTCAGATCACCTGAGGTCAGGAGTTCGAGACCAGCCTGCCCAACACGGTGAAACCCCGTTTCTACTAAAAATACAAAAAACTAGCTGGGCGTGGTGGTACACTCCTGTAATCCCAGCTACTTGGGAGGCTGAGGCTGGATAATCACTTAAACCCAGGACGCAGAGGTTGCAGTGAGCTAAGATCATGCCACTGCACTCCAGCTTGGGCAACAAGAGCAAAACTCCATCTCAAAAAACAAACAAAAACAAAACAAAACAAAACAAAACAAAAAAAAAAAGAAAAGAAAAGAAAAGAAAAGAAGAAAAGGAAGAAAGAGAAAGAGAAAGAAATAATTAATTCCCATTAGCGGAATTCCTGACACAGACACCTCTGGGCTTTTCAACGCCAACTCAGATGTCGCCTTCCCCACCAGGCTTTCTACCCTTTCTCTAGCTCCTTTGTGTGTCTGCTGCATTTACAGTTAGGGCCAAGAAAATTAACAGGTCGGGTGTAGTGGCTCATGCCTGTAATCCCAGCACTTTGGGAGGCCGAGGCAGGCAGATTACTTGAGCCCAGGAGATCGAGACTAGCCTGGGCAACATGAGAAAACCCCATTTCTACAAAAAAATACCAAAGAGTTAGCTGGGTGTGGTAGAGCGTGCCTGTGGTCCCAGCTTCTTGGGAGGCTGAGGTGGTAGGATTGCTTGAGCTCAGGAGGCTGAGGCTGCAGTGAACTGTGATCCCACCACTGCACTCCACCTGGGTGACAGAGTGAGACCCTGTCTCCAGAAAAAAGAAAAGAAAAGAAAATTAACATATGGTGGGCTTCTAATGTATAATATCTGGTACCTTCTATGTCTCATAGACTGTCGCTTCATAATGGCAAAGAATTCTTCTTGTTTATCACAGTGCCTGATAATAATAAGTCAGCAATAAGTACTTAAATGATCTACAACTTTTGAAAAGTGACACTTTATTTTTCTTGTTCCCCAGTCATGCAGTTCCCCTCTTCAGAGGCAACTATGACCAGTTTCTTGTGTATCCCTCCAGAGATATGGTTGGCATTTTCAAATAATCACATATGTAATTCTTCTCCGTTATTTCAACTTAAATAATGGTGTTTGGCATTTTACTTTTTTTCCTTCTGAAAATATTCCTTCTTTTTTTTTTTTTTTGAGATGGAGTCTTGCTCTGTCACCCAGGCTGGAGTGCAGTGGCTGGATCTCAGCTCACTGCAAGCTCCGCCTCCCGAGTTTATGCCATTCTCCTGCCTCAGCCTCCCGAGTAGCTGGGACTACAGGTGCCCGCCACCTCGCCCGGCTAGTTTTTTTGTATTTTTTAGTAGAGACGGGGTTTCACCGTGTTAGCCAGGATGGTCTCGATCTCCTGACCTCGTGATCTGCCCGTCTCGGCCTCCCAAAGTGCTGGGATTACAGGCTTGAGCCACCATACCCGGCCTCTTTTTTCTTTTTCTTTCTGTTTTTGAGACAAGGTCTAGTTTTGTCACCCAGGCTGGAGAGTAGTAGTGTGATCACAGCTCACTGCAGCCTCAACTTCCTGGGGTCAGGTGATCCTCCCACCTCCGCCTCCAGAGTAGCTTGGACTACAGGTACATGCCACCAAGACTGGCTAATTTTTAAATTTTTTGTAGAGACAGGCTCTCACTATGTTGCCCAGGCTGGTCTCAAACTAGGCTCAGGGGATCCTCCCACCTCAGCCTCCCAAAGTGCTGGGATTACAGGTGTGAGCCACTGTGCCTGGCCTATGTTAATTTCTGCTGCACATTAGAACATAAGGAGTCTCCTTAATTTTGTTTTCGTTTGTTTAAACAGCTCTTTTGCATTCCATTCCATTATATGGAGTGCCATAATTTATTCAACCAACCTACTCGTGATTGACTTTTAAGGTACTCCTGCCATTTTCCTACTTTATATCATAATGTAATTAATGAATAGTCCTAAACTTATCACTTTATAAATGTGTGGATATAAATGTGGGCTGTGTGTGTGTGTATGTGTGTATAGTTGGTCAGGTTCAAAGGTATGCACATTTTAAATGTAGTAGTTATTATTAAGTTGCTTCTCTATGGGCATTGATTACATTTCAATCAGCGATATACAAGAATGTACCGATATGCTACATTATTACACTTTTTGTCTTTTTTTTTTTTTTTTTGAGACGGAGTCTAGCTCTGTCGCCCAGGCTGGAGTGCAGTGGCCAGATCTCAGCTCACTGCAAGCTCCGCCTCCCGGGTTTATGCCATTCTGCCTCAGCCTCCCGAGTAGCTGGGACTACAGGTGCCCGCCACCTCGCCCGGCTAGTTTTTTGTATTTTTTAGTAGAGACAGGGTTTCACCGTGTTAGCCAGGGTGGTCTCGATCTCCTGACCTCGTGATCCGCCCGTCTCGGCCTCCCAAAGTGCTGGGATTACACGCTTGAGCCACCGCGCCCGGCTACACTTTTTATCTTTACAAATTTGACATTTGGGAAAAAGTATCTCAGTAAAGTTTGAATGAGTATTTCCTTCAACTCAAGCGAGTCTGAACATCTTTTCATATGTTAGAAAGCTATCTGTGTTTCCCTTTCTGTGAACTGTCTGGTAGCATTTTTTATCCATTTTTCTGCTGACTTGTTCTTTTGCCTACTCATTTCTAGGATAGTCTTATATATGAAAAAAATTAACCTTTTGTCATTGATAGGAATTACAAATATTTTCCAATTAATCAGTTTTTATGCAGTCAAGTTTTTTTCCTTTTTTCCCCCAACTTTATGGAGATATTATTGACAAATAGAAAAATGTAATATTTAAGGTGTGCAATGTGGTGATTTGACATAAGTATGCCTGTGTAATGACTCCCACAATCAAGCTGACTAACATATCTATCATCTCAATAGTTACTTTTTTTTTTTTTTTTTTTTGTGATGAGAGCACTTTCCTTGTGTGAAGATCTACTCTCTCGGCAAATTTCAAGTATATGATACAGTATTAACTCTAGTCGCCGTGCTGTACATTAGATGTCTGGAACTTAGTCACTCTATCAGCAAACGTTTGTACCCTTTGACCAACATCTCCCAATTTTTAGTCAAGTTTAGCAGCTCTTTATTGCATGATTTCTAGATTTTGAGTCACATTTGAAAACGTTTTCTTCTTTTCCCCAGAAACCCATTGCTTGCTTGCTAAAAAAAAAAAAAAAAGCCTTCTTATCTAGAGATCCAATGAGCAACAGGAAGACTATAATTATAATATTGTGCTGTGTACGGGAAACTGGCTAAGAACCTAGATTTTAGGGGCTCTTACGCACACAAACACACACACACAGAATATGTGATATAATGGCTATGCTAATTTGCTTGACTATAATAACTATTTCACTATGTGTATCAAAACATCATGTACATCTTAAGTATATATGATAAAAATTAAAAAATAAAAAGGCCTTCTCCACTATGAATTTTATTTTTTAATTCTTTCACATTTAAAATCTCTCCCTCTTACAGTATTAATTACCTTGCCATTGTGTCTATTGTCATAAAGCTAGTTGCTATATAAGTGATATGTATGGACCCAGTATGGCTCTTCGAAGGAACAGAAAATTAAATCTAATAACAGAAACAAATCAGTGTGCGCAAGAAGGTCACAAAACATTTAAAGTACTACCTAGTAGACTGTTAACTGTGTAAATGTTGTTTTACATAGTACAAGGTCTCCATTAGTTACTTTAAAATAAATCTTTATGGCCGGGCGCGGTGGCTCAAGCCTGTAATCCCAGCACTTTGGGAGGCCGAGACGGGTGGATCGCGAGGTCAGGAGATCGAGACCATCCTGGCTAACACGGCGAAACCCCGTCTCTACTAAAAAATACAAAAAAACTAGCCGGGCGAGTTGGCAGGCGCCTGTAGTCCCAGCTACTCGGGAGGCTGAGGCAGGAGAATGGCGTAAACCCGGGAGGCGGAGCTTGCCGTGAGCTGAGATCCGGCCACTGCACTCCAGCCTGGGCGACTGCGAGACTCCGTTTCAAAAAAAAAAAAAAAAAAAATCTTTATATTACCACTTGAAAAATCTATTCTGCATAATTTAAAGCTGAATTTAATTACACCTCTCAAAAGTAAACACGTTTGCAAAATCTCAGTGTTCAACATATTGGGTAAAGTGATTCCTTTTTTTTTTTGAGACAGAGTCTCACTCTGTTGCCCAGGCTGGAGTGCAGTGGCGCAATCTCAGTGCAACCTCTGCCTCCCAGGTTCAAGTGATTCTCATGCCTCAGCCACCTGAGTAGCTGGGATTATAGGCATGCACCACGACATCTGGCTAACTTTTTGTATTTTTAGTAGGGACAGGGTTTCACCATGTTGGCCAGGCTGGTCTTGAACTCTTGGCTTCAAGTGATCCTCCTGCCTTGGCCTCCCAAAGTGCTGGGATTACAGGTGTGAGCACTGCGCCCAGCCAAAATAATTCTTATTAATGTATTTTAGGATGCTTTTCCAAGTGAAGGAGGTCATTTTATAAGTTCAGATAATACAGAAGTTTTTTGGAACTTTTAAGTCCACCAGCGTGGGAACGTGGAAAGGATTCCACAGAGGAAAGATGGAAAAGCTCGAAGATTTGGGGGCCAAATTCAGAATGAAAATTGTTAATTTTCTCTGGCATTTTGATTACTTTTACAGAAACAAATTAAGGACTTTGAAGTAATAGCAGATAATTCAACTGAGTAAAAAATTTTGCTGTGTGTCCACTGAAGAGTTGACATCTACTGTGTCTTTCATTAAAGTGCAGTGTAGGACAGACATGCAGTACTTATGGTAAGGAAGTTTACGTTTTGTTAAGTAGGATTTCCACTGAAAATTCAGTTTAACTACAGAAAGTTAACTTAGAGATCATCTTTAGTCAATCTTCTCATTTTGTTGATTAAAAACTCAATTATCAAAAAATCAGATAACATGCAGACAATATTACTAGTGAATATCTTCTAAATGAAATATTTATGGATTCATAGAAGTGCATAAAATACATAAAATAAAAAGAAAAAATAAAAATGATTTAATCCATCATTCTTCCTAAGGGAAGGTAAAATGGGTTACCTTATAAAGAAAACATTTGAAGGCAGGGCATGGTGACTCATGCCTGTGATCCCAGCACTTTGGGAGGCAGGGGTGGGTGAATCACTTGAGGTCAAGATTTTGAGACCAGCCTGGCCAACATCATGAAACCCCATCGCTACCAAAAAATACTGGGGTTGGGGGTGGGGTGGTGTGCACCTGTAGTTCCAGCTACTTGGAAAGTAGAGATGGGAGAATTGCTTGAACCCAGGAGGCAGAGGCTGCAGTGAGCCAAGATCATGCCACTGCACTCTAGCCTGGGCGACAGAGTGAGACTGTTTCAAAAAAACAAAAATAAATAAACATTTGAAATAAAATTTCAATATAAAAAATGTAAAGGCATCCTTGAAAGCTCAACTGAGTTATTTTAGAACAAACAAGAATGATTTTACTAGGTGAAGAGTAAGTACATGGAACATATTTTTTCCAAAAGTGCTCTTTGTTAAGTTTCAAAGAGATCAAGTTTATGAAGGATTATAATTTTCAAGAAAACCTAGGGCTTTCTGAGTACATTTTTGAGTTTTGAGTTTGACTTCATGGAAGTCAACCATGGCTTTCCAGATAACATTCTTGTCAGGAGAGCATAAGAGGCTGGTTTAATACAGTACGAGGTTTCCTAATGAAAGTCAGTTTCAACAGAAATAACATTATATCCTTTCCAGTTACCAAAAACTGCCTTCCAGAATATTTACCCTTAGAAATGAAAAACAAGTATCGGGAACAGTCAGAGATGAATGGAATTCTTTTGGCCCAGTGTCCAGATTATTAGAAAACCAATAAAGTCAATTGCCCATTTTGACTACTGGAATGCTGTCAAGAAGCAAATTCAGGAAAATTCATCTTTGTGGGATTATTAAAAAAATAAAGTTTTGAGAGCCAGGGTGCTGTGGTGAGAACTAAAACTGATGAAAATATTTAAACACAAAAAAGACTGTTTAGAATTTGTCACTAAGTTTCGTTATTTATGTTGGTTGCTTTTCTTCTTAATAAGAAAAAAAAAAAAGGAAACTTCTCCAAAAGTCATTCGCTCTAAGCTTTAAATTAAAGTGGCCCTTGGAGCTAACTAAGGGGTTTTTAAAAACTCAAGCGAAGATTATTGAGCCACTGATTTCATGACTTGGGTTTTCTCTTTATCATTTGTTTATTAAATGGAGAGCAATGACAATTCAGGAAATTGAGGATAGATTGTGTGCCAAATATGAAAAAGGAAATAAGAGAGCAGAATTCTTCTGGGATGCATTCCTAGTGTTGTTGTTTTTTTTTTTTTTTCATCTCTTGTTTCTAACAGAGTTGAACCAGCTCTTGTGGCATGAATCCCTTTAAATTCAAATTCTGGATTTTACTAAGCCAGACTTCCTTCTGTGAGAAAGATACTGTGTATTTAAATAGACTTTTATATACCTATTTATATACTTAATCAAAGAAAACATTAAATTTTCTTTCAAAATTTTGTTCTAATGAATTGAAGTCTGCAGTAAATGAAATAGGTCTTCATTTAAAAAATAACTTAAAATTTCCTTTTGCCCCTACTTGCATTCCTGTCTCTGCTACCAAAATACATTAATATTGTATATATTGTATTCTAAATTGTATATTGGATACATACATTCAAAAAGCAATTTGGGAATAACATAATTTCTCTTTCTCCATGTTTGGGAACAAAATAAGAAATTCTAGCCACCATTTTTTAGGGTGGAGCAACGTGAGCTTTGGTAATTGGGTCTTCTCTGTTTACCAACTAGTGCTACTATTGGAATATAAACTCAAATAGCCTATACAGTCAAGAAAATGCTGAGGGAAGAGACAAAGACAGGAGTTCTCTGGTTGCAGTTGTATCTCTATATCCCTTAGAAAGAAAAGATAACCTCAATTTGGCTGGCTTAACAATGCATCCATAATATAGTCATTCTTTCCTTCTCCTCCAAGCTAGAGATATAGAGAAGAATAAAAATACAAGTTTGCTTCATTTTGTTTTTCCTTCTTGTGTGTTTCATAAAACCATCTCTGAGTTAATGCTTGAGTATAACATCTCTTGAAAATCATTCAAATATTTGAGAAGTAGAATGGAGTAAGGACGTTTTATTAGTCTGTTTTCATACAGCTGATAAAGACAAACTGAGACTGGGTAATTTATAAAGGAAAGAGGTTTAATGGGACCATAGTTCCGCATGGCTGGGGAGGCCTCACAATTATGGCAGAAGGTGAGGGAGGAGCAAAGGCATGTCTTACATGGCAGCAGGCAAGAAGAGAATGTGAACCAAGCAAAAGGGGCTTCCCCTTACAAAACCATCAGATCTTGTGAGACTTACTCACTACCACAAGAACAGTATGAGGGAAACTGCCTGCATGATTCAATGATCTCCCATCACGTCCCTCCCACAGCTCATGGAAATTATGGCAGCTATAATTCAAAATGAGATTTGGGTGGGGACACAGCCAAATCATATCAGACGTTTTTATTTTCATTGATTGAGGACTGAAACCAGACAGCTATCTTTCACCAGCATTACCTTGGTACAGTTTAAAAAGAGAGAAAAGGAAAAATATAATCCTTGATTTTAATTTGTCTTCCCACAAACTAGAGCAAAATAGTGAGGTATTTCTAGGCTGAAACAAGTATTCAGAATATAGCTGAATATAGGAAATCATAATATACCTTGAGAATAATTAGATTATTTCTTCTCAAATTTGGATCTTTCACTTATTTTACTTCCTCCCTGTCTCTCTCTGTAGTCTTTGGAGTGATATTTGTAAATAGTTCCTTGCCAGCATTTCAAGTCCCTTGGCATGTCGGAGAGTTAGGCACATGTGAGTTTTGGACACTGCAAAGGTCACGTTTGTGCTTTTTGTTGACTCCTGGCAGTTAGAGAACAGGCCATCAGCTCAGGAATTCAGAGGCTCCTGGACTTGGAGAGGCAGATGATGAGGTGGAGTCTGGCTGCCTGGGCTTGCATATCAGCTTCCCCACTTACCAGCTCTATGGCCTCAGGCAAGGTACCCGGTCTCTGAGAACCTCAGTATCCTAACCTGTCAAACGGGATAACTACTTTCTTTCTTTTTTCTTTCTTCTTCTTTTTTTTTTTTTGAGATAGAGTCTTGCTCTGTTACCCAGGCTGGAGTGCAGTGGCGCAATCTCTGCTCACTGCAACCTCCGCCTTCCAGGTTCAAGTGATTCTCTCATCTCAGTCTCCTGAGTAGCTGGGATTACAGGAACCTGCCACCACGCCCAGCTAATTTTTGTGATTTTAGTAGAGACAGGGTTTCACCATGTTGGCCAGGCTGATCTTGAACTCCTGACCTCAAGTGATCTGCCCACCTTGGCCTCCCAAACTGCTGGGATTACAGGTATAAGCCACTGTGCCTGGTCAAGGGACAATTAGCTTCGTCAGAGGGTTATCATATGATAGAGTTTGGGTGTCCCCTCCAACTCTCATGTTGAGATGTAATTCCTAGTTTTGGAGGTGGGGCCTGGTGGGAGATGTTTGGGTCATAGGGGTGGATCTCTTATGGCTTGGTGCTGCCCTCACGATACTGAGTGAGTTCTCACGAGATATGGTGGTTTAGAAGTGTGTAGCAGCCCCAACCCCCACCACTCTCTTGTTTCTGCTCTGGCCATATGATGTGCCTCCTCTCACTTCACCTTCCACCCTGAGGAGAAGCTCCCTGAGGCCTCCCTGCAAGTGGAACAGAGGCAGGTGCCATGCTTGTACAGCCTGCAGAACCCTGAGCCAATTGGACCTCTTTTCTTTATAAATTACCCAGTCTCAGGTATTCCTTTATAGCAATGCAGGAACAGCCTAACACATCATAAGTATGAACTGAGATAAAGGTAGCTTGCTTAGAACTAGGCTTCATAGGCAGTAAGCTCACAGTAGGTGTAAGCTCTTGGTGCTGAGGTAGGCAATGCCACAAAAGAAGGACGCTGTAAAATTCATCCAGATCTTGGCAATGTCTTGTACCTGATATCTGGTGGTGACTTTGCACCCAAGCAGTTCCTTGGATGTGACCCTGGTTGTGAAAACCTTGGGTTTTGTGTTGTTTTCCAAATGTAGTCCTTCAGCCTTCCAGTTAGTTTTGTGAGCTACTCAGTAACTTTCCAGAACATTCCCTTTCTGCTTTACGCTTGCCACTATCCATTCAGATGTGTACAATGTGTGACAATCAAATAAATGCCTGACTATAGTGTCAGACTGTTTTATTTCATGTATATATAAGCCTTTTCCTGATAAAAAGCGAGTTAGCTTCTCAATAACAAAGACTTTATCTTACCTTTTGCTTGTATCAGCCATAGAGCCTTGGGCTGTGCTAGGTCCCAAGCCAGCACTGTGCCATGGTCTCCTAGCACCTGGGCTGGCACAGAGGAAGCCCAAGGGCATATCTAAAGACATGTTGAATGAAGAATGAATAAAGTATTCACTGCATATTACCTGACTCAGAGCTGACACTGCTGAGCTACCGTATCAGCCCTATACCATCCTACCTTGTAACCGGCTTCTGGTTATAGGTGAAATAGAAATTCCTATGTTACTTGTTATTTTTGATTGAGTATTCTGTAATTGTAGCCAACACATCCCGACATTAAGGTGAAACATCGTTTCCCTAGGCTCTAACCTTTCTTTCTTGTTATCCATCTACTGCCAAAGAAGTACTTCTTTCCTTTTTTTTTTTTTTTTTTTTTTGAGAAGGGATATATTTACTGAGTGTGCTCTACAATGTTATCTTGGAAACAAATATTAACTTGCAAAGATTTTGTGTAGTTCATCAAAACGAACTCCATCTCCTTTAATTCAGGAGAATCTCTTTTCTGTGTGATGGACAAACATCACAACACGCGGAAAAAAGATGAGAAACAAGATGGAGGCCAATGCTTTTATTTTGGAATAGAACTTTTTATAATGTTTTTGCATTAGGTTTTGCACTAGTTAATTATCCCATTCATTAAGGGCTAATAAAGTGATCTGAATTATACATTGTCAGAAAGTGAAAATAAATGAAAAAAATTTTTCTATTTCTGAACTGCCTCAATGGCCTGTTTTTACAGAGGTACTTTAGCTTGAAATAACAACTTGAATCAACACAGAAGAAGAAATTTGAGCACGCACAGAAAATCCTTAGAAAGAGTTCTCTCAGAGCTTTTATCTGACCACCAACCTGAAATACTGATCACAAGCCAGATCATCTCTCTATGTTGTCTCTCTTCAAGGGGTGTTAAACTGCGGAGCAGCCAGGATGGAAAAAATTCAGATTTTAATAATATCCAGCTTTAGATGCCATCAGCAAGATGATATTTCCTGGAAAGAACTATGTTATTAAAGTATTATTATGTGGAGTGATTTGCGTGATATGATCAACAAAGAAAAAGTAAATTATCCAAATGGGACTTCTGGCAAGGAACTGCATTCTCATTAAAGGGGAAGTATTAGTGGGCCAGACACATTTGAGTAAACACTGAAGATGAACTTTTTTTTTTTTTCCAGACCAAGTGTTGCTCTGTTGCCCAGGCTGGAGTGCAAGTGTCACAATCTTGGCTTACTGCAACCTCTGCCTCCTGGGTTTAAGTGATTCTTCTGCCTTAGCCTCCTCAGTAGCTGTGATTATGGGCAAGTGACACCACGCCCAGCTAAGTTTTGTATTTTTAGTACAGACAGGGTTCCACCATGTTGGCCAGGCTTGTCTTGAACTCCTGACCTCAAGTGATCTGCCTGCCTTGGCCTCCCAAAGTGCTGGAATTACAGGTGTGAGCCACTGTGCCTGGCCAGAAGATGAACTTAATGTTAGAAAGGAGGAACTGCTCATGGAGACCAAAATAATTTGTAAGGCCAATAATTCTGGTTTCGCCCACTTAGAGAGAATCAAACCACGCTGACCATTGCCAAACTTCTTGGCAGCCTTAGCCAGGATTTATATTTAAGGAGAATTTAAAAGTCAAAATAACAGAGTGTATATGATGTCATGTGCTTTATCATCACATCTTTTAGATACTCAGACGTAATGGCATAGACTCTGGAGCTCTGGCATTTCAGAAAAATACCAGAAAGTGTGTGTGTATGTGGTGGAAGGGAAGGCAGATAATTTCAAATTCATTACCAGGATGTCATCAAGATTCAAATATACTAAGTTAGAGCTGATAGGCTTTGAATATATTACCAACTCTCATTTTGCCAATAAGAAAAATACAATACAAAAACTTTAACAATGACATTGTTGGGTTAGTTTTAAAAGAGGCTATAGATAATTTAACAAAATGTATTCATTTTCATTTTTATAGTTTGGACAATTACTTTTGAAAAATATATAGATGAAAAAACAAGGAAAATTTAAGTTAAGTAAATGAAGTTCTGATACAGTTTCTTGACAAATTTCTGCCAATTGCTGCTGTATTAAATGCCAATATTATTTCCTTAATTATTGTATAAGCACAAGATTTCTAAGTCTTAGATGTTCAGTGATCTAACTTCAGTAGTATTTGATCCAAATTATAAGTGAAAGACATTAAACCATTTAGAATTACTTGAAGTAGGGTATGAACAGTATTACTGAATAACTATGAAAGTACTGAGATACAACTATTATTTTTTTCTAAAAAAATTATTTTTAGTAGATAAGATAAAATACATTTTATAATCTAATTTTAAAAATATTGATAAATTATATGGCTGCTCATCTTCCAGGTTTTTGTGTTTTTAATTTTTTTATCCCTTTTTTGTTTTTTTGAGATGGAGTCTCGCACTGTTGCCCAGGCTGGAGTGCAGTGGCATGATCTTGGCTCACTGAAAGCTCCTCCTCCTGGGTTCAAGCAATTCTCCCGTCTCTGCTTCCCGAGTAGCTGGGACTACAGGCGCACACCACCACAACCAGCTAAATTTTTGTATTTTTAGTAGAGACGGGATTTCACCATGTTGGTCAGGCTGGTCTTGAACTACTGACCTCAGGTGATCCACCTGCCTCAATCTCCCAAAGTGCTGGGATTAGAGGCATGAGCCATTGCTCCAGGCCTATCTTTCCAGGTTTTATACTAAAAAAAATGAATGTCTTGAATTATATTCTTCATCTGCAAAAAAGTGGTAGTTTCACTCAGGAACTTGCCCAAAAAATTAAACTTTATGCCAAAATGCCCCCAAATCTAGCTGAAGAGATGGATCCAAGAGTCACATTTTAACAGAAGAGATGTGTTATGAATTTACCAATTGGCCATAGGCTGCAGGTGGTGATGGTTGAGTACATGTGAGACGCAAAGGACCTTTGGCCAATCTTCGAAGTTTCTTTCAAATTTGTGGTGAATAGATTCCAATGGATTATCAGAAGACAGCCTTTCCTACACTTCTGTGTAAAATTCTTTTTAGAGCAGTCCAAGACACTAAGAAAATTGAATTATGTTCACAGATGTCAACCTCCCTCTCCCTCTCTCTTTCTCTCTTCCCGGCTCCCTGCCCTGCCCTCCTCTGTCACATTCCCTTCATCCCCCTGCACAGGATGCAGTGCCAGGTAATGCTAATTCTGAGTCTCTTTTTTAGCCCTTGGCGCAAAACTCTCTGGGTTAATTTTTCTTTTAAACAATAACCTACACATAGTCCAGAGTCTTTGACTAATATTTGTTGAATTGAAATATAAAAACAAATTGTTAAAAATGGGATCTGAGCCTTTAGGGCTGATTCGTTTGCATTTGTTAATGCTGTTTGCAGCGAGTCTTGGCTCCGGTATCATTAGGTGAAGAGCAGCCTGTTCAGGTTTCAGTAACTGGGGTTGTAGTCCAAGACTGGAGCTCCCAGAAAATCAAAAGGCAGCATGGAAAAGAGAGGTCTGGAAGTTATTTTTTGCCTGGTGGTTTCGCTTTTGACTGGAACAATGTGTTCTTTCCATAGACGGAAAAAGATTCTGAATTTCAGAATTCACTTGGGGAGTTTTTTAACACCTGCATTAGGAAACATTTATGCACACTCAAAAATTTCTACATTCTTCTGCATTTTCTTCACCTCCTATATAAAATATGGTCTCCCACTGGGGCTTTCCCTGCTTGCTGTGCTAAACTCAAAGCTCAGTTGTTACCTTTATAATGGAATCTTGGGAAAGTTTCCCTTTTCAGGAGTGAGGCTCCACCTAGAAGCCAAAAGAATTCACCAAAGCTAGCTGGATGTCCCCTTGTAAACTTCTGTGACCATATTTCATTGATTCTGAGGCACACACTTTTTCAAATTATTATTTCCCAAGCTGGGATGTTTGTTTCAATTGGTGGCATCTTACGTTCTATAAAATACGGTATAACAGCCAACAATTTCTGTTAACAGCGATAATTTCATCTCTTTGGAGGTTTCCAAAATCACACTGCGACCCACAGTTATAGGACTCTAAAACGCCTCACAGTAGCTATCTTTGTCCTATATACTTAGAGCCCTGTGAATCACTATATGGCTTCCAATCCTCTTAAGATTCTGTGACTTGGCTGAGTGCAGTGGCTCACTCCTGTAATCCCAGCATTCTGGGAGGCTGAGGCGAGCGGATCACAAGGTCAGGAGTTCGAGACCAGCCTGACCAACATGGTGAAACCCCGTCTCTACTAAAAATACAAAAAATTAGCCTGGCGTGGTGGCATGCGGCTGTAATCCCAGCTACTCAGGAGACTGAGCCAGGAGAATCCCTTGAACCTGGGAGGCAGAGGTTGCAGTGAGCCAAGATGGTGCCACTACACTCCAACCTGGGCAACAGAGCAAGACTCCATGTCAAAAAAAAAAAAAAAATTCCTGAGACTTGGGTTAGGACGGTGATATATCATTTGACTCAATGAAGGCTGGTTTTTGTTTTGTTGTTTTTTGTTTATTTTTGAAGACTAGCTCCTCATTCTTTACCTGTTACACACAAAACCCACACAAAATAATTACGGTTAATACTTACTTAGTGTGGACTATATAGCAGGCAGTGTTCTAAATATTTGAAATATATTGTTACTGACTCTGTGCAACAACATGAGAAAGGTCCAATTATTATCTCTGTTTAACAGATGCTGAAATGGAAACCTAGAGAGTTTAAGTAATCATGTTTAATAATAAGTATAGGAGCAGGGGTTTCAGGCCAAGCAGGCTGGCTTAAGGGCCCATGCTCTTATCATGCATCTATGGTAATGTAACTGATAAGCACATAGGCTACAGGGAGACAAACCTCAAGCTAATACTGCCAAGAGAGACTACTGTTGTATTATTATCATGTTATGTGATTTAGTTCTGAGCTCTGAACTTCAGGGATACAATGAAAACTCAATAGAGTTTACTATCCAGCTGAAAAAAAGCCAACATGGAGACGCTCAGAGATAGACAACTGGGCCAGGATGTGGAAGGCAGGATATAGTGACCACCTTTGTTTTAACTTCTCTATGCTTGAGTATTTTTATAAATTACCTCACATGTGTCATTGCCTTAAGTATCCAACCCTATCATTCAGTTCTCCTCAGGCTTGTCTGAAAATAGGTGTTGGCTGTTTTTGAAGGTCGAAGCCAACCTCAAAGAGTAAAGATTTCTCACCACTGAAAAATTTCAAAAGAATATGCTGTGGTCTGTGCAGGTAATTCTAAAAGAAGCTCTCCTACATTTTTAAACAATGGAAAGCTCCCTGGAAAAAGCGGATGTTCTCCTGGACTGACCCCTTTAAATGTAGACATGCTCTTTAGATGCTCTAGTCATGGATATTTATTTTTAAATATGGTGTGTTTTATGGTTAGAGTTCATAGATTACTTAAAACAGGATTAACCTCTTAAAACACTGAAGAGATGATTAAACTACATTCCTATCCTTTGCTTGCATTCTTCAAGAAAAGTAATGCAATATATTTTCCTTTTGGTTTTGAAACCACAGTTGGTAAGGATATCATTTGATTTTCTGTCCTAAAATTCTATTTATATGTAATTATTCTAGATCAAGATTGTGCTGTAGAATACAGTCTCCTGACAAAAGGAAAACTCCAACTTATCCCATGAATAAAAAATAGATTCTATTTGAATAATTGAACAACATGCCAATATTTTCCCTTTATTTCTCATTTTACTTGATTAATCTATTAATCAATCAACTAGACTTCTAAAAGCTCAAGTAGAATGTCAATATATTTTTGTGTATTATTGTCATTATTATTTCTTTCTTTCTTTCTTTTTTTTTTTTTTTCTTGAGACACGGTCTCACTCTGTCCTGCAAGCTGGAGCGCAGTGGCACGATCTCAACTCACTGCAATCTCTGCCTCCCAGTTCAAGCGATTCTCCTGTTTCTCCTGAGTAGCTCAGAATATAGACACACACCACCACGCCCAGCTAATTTTTGTATTTTTAGTAGAGAGGGGGGTTTTGCCATGTTGGCCAGGCTGGTCTCGAACTCCTGACCTCAGGTGATCCGCCAGCTTCAGCTTCCCAAAGTGCTGGGATTACAGGCGTGAGTCACCGCACCTGGCTGTCATTATTATTTTATACAAATGTTAATCTTGCCCTCTAGGAACATTCAGAGATGCCAAGTATCCTTTTGGTACCCAGTGAGGCTCCGCTCTTTCCTGTGGGCCACAGGACAGGATTATGGAGATGGAGCCGTTGTGGAATTTTCAGTGACTGGTTGAAGACTGGAGTGTGGCCCCAGCTCCTTTCTTCCTATTCCATAAACTTATGTTTTACTCCTACATGTTAAGTGGGTATTCTGGTTCCAAAAAAAATTACACAAAAGTCACAGAAACATTTTTAAACATTCAACGATCAGCCACTTTGATTTTTGAATTGGGCATTATTTCCGATCAAGTGAATTTTGGCAAAATTGTTTTAGTTGTGAAATGCTTATTAAATACCCACTATGTAGGCCAGGCATAATAATTGCATTTTATCCTTATTTCTCTGCCTTGGAGCTTGGATATTGCTGTGAATCTGAACAACATTTTAGATTTCCTCATACCTGAACTGGAGGGTAGGGTGGGATGGGTAGTGAGCTGTTTTTTTGTTTTGTTTTGTTTTTTTATATTAATTTTTAAGTTTTAAAGAATTTAAATTTTAATCAACTATAAATTTATATGAAACCGCTCCTCATTAGGGTAACCAAAGGCCCAGCTGTTTCAGGCCTGAAGCGAGTGATTTTCTTATCTTATGCTAGTGATTTATTGAGCGAGAAGCCTGTACCGAAGTGAGGAAACAGCAAGAGAATAAGCAAAGACGCAGCTTTTACGGAAGCCCAAGGGTGGCTCTGCAACGTGCGGGGCGCCCCTTACGGGGGCCGCCATCCAGTAGCGGGGTTGTGCTCTGCAGCTCCGCCGGGGCCTTGCCGCAGGCACATCACGTCCTGGAGGCAGCAACCTCCCAGGAGGTGAGCACCGTTCTTCCGAGAAGGAGGCAGCTGTGAGCCACCAGCAGCCGCCACTCACCACAGCAGTGGGGTGAAGGCACTGCCTGGTGAAGGAACTGGGCAAGGCGCCAACAGTGTCCACAACAGGCTCCAAGGAAGCCGGATCAGCAGTCATCTCAAAGAAATGAGAAACTGCCATTTGGCTGCCTGTTGACTTTTGGAATTATCCAGTTTAGGTAATAAAGAGACATGAATTGTCTATTGATTGGGAAAAATGAATCTGCACATAACTGTGTTTAAACATCAAGAGGCAAAGGGGACTTGAATAGTCTCACCATAGACTTTTGAGAAGTTGAAGTTTATTGCTGATTTTGTGAACCTGAGAACAAGTTGTCCATCTTCTCCTAAACTGCTTTTGGTAGTTTTCTGGGGGAAGTGGAGGCTAGTTGAAGATAAAAAACAATTACCAGCAACCAACATCTGTTTTATTAGCAACTAAAAGAAAGCTTTTTTTTAAATAAAAAGTAATGATTTGATTTATTTGATAAAATACCAGAACAACTGCATGCTCATTGGTATAATTCAGAGTTATAAGAGGTAAAGAAAGACAATCATTTCATCTCTACACACCCTCCTGAGGTTACCAGCATTAAGGGTTTAGTATTATTTTACCGATTTCACAATGTGAATATAAACACAGAAAGCATGCAACCTTCTTAGGGCTTCCTTTTCTATTTTTTAATAAAACAGAGTACTTTTTAAAAAAAAGTAGATATATAACATGGTCTGACCCAGGGTTCAGTGAGTGGGCTTTGTGCTTACTCTGCTTTCAAATGATTAAAAATAAAATTCCATGCATAGGGACACAGAGGTAAGGGTCGCAGGATATCACATCTGGTCAAGAGGAAATGTGGCCCTTGGTCAGGGGAAGAAGACTGAAACAGCGGCACTGTGAGGTTGATGCCCTTGACCACAAGGTCAGTTTTAAGGTTTTGAACTACTTAAGATCCTGACTATTTTGAAGTCACTTTGGCAGAGAGCTGACATGTTTTATTTTTATGTTTTGGACCATATCTTTGGAAGGCTATCTGTTTTTCTTCCCTATGACTCTATGCAGAGGCAGCATAAACATTTCCCTTCTTGAAAACAAGCTGGTATTTTACTTTAGTAGACATTATCCTGAATCCCTGAGTCAAGGAACTGTTTAGAACTGAAAGGGGACCACACAGATATGGCCACCCCACTGTAGGCCAGTGAGTGTGAGACATGTGCCCTTGTCCACGCAGCACGTTGTTTTGCGGTTCTGATGGCTTGTCCAACTTCCTGGCACTTCATTGGTCCCACTTAAGTTTTACTACTTTACTGATGAGGAAATAGAGGCTCAGAAGTTTACGTAACTCTCCCCAGGTCACACAGTTAGAATGTGGGTTGCTCTTGAGTCTGGGTTTGTTTAACTCCAGATGCCATGTGTCTTTCACTGCATCACATCCACCCATAATCTTGTGCCCGGATGTTTTACCATCTGGTGGAAATGATGCAACTATCCACGTGAAACAACTCTATCCAGATACAGAGCTGAGAGAAACAAAGTGAGTCAAGATTGAAGTGGATATGATTAAAAGAAGGTAGGATTGCAAGCCACGAGATTTGAATTCCAGCGCAGCTTTGTGGTCTTAGACAAGTCGCCTAACTTCACTGGCCTCAGTCCCTCATTTGGTAATTAAGGGTGTGAGCAATAGAGTAGAAGTTCCAGTGCTAACATTTCTGATTCTGGTTGAGGAAGCTGGAAGGAAAGCCATATGAACTTGGTCTTAAAGGGAGAAGTGAAGGAATGGCTGAAGGACAGTCCAGATTGAGGGAGTAACTTAAGCAAAGGCTCAGAGATGAGTTCAGACACACTATAATCCTGGAACTGTGATAGATGTTCTAGCATTTGTTCACAAAGTAAGTTAGTGCACTTGGACAAAGGGCTAGACATATGCCAAGTAGGAAGTATCTGGAGACATGTACTTACCTCACTCATTGCTGTGAATCTCATAACTCACCCTGCCACCCCACCATAAAAGCTTTCTTATTATCCACTCTGAGAAGGTGAATTGGAAGCTTAATAATTCTTAAGAGAAGATTTTTCTTATTGACAAGGAAAAAGATCTAATGTGGACTAGGGATTTGGGAAACTTGTGCACATGTGCTGAGTTAGGAGGTTTGAGCTTATCTCTCCTACTATCTGGTTGGGTGTCAGTTCCATTGAAGCAATAATTATGAAGGGCTGATTATACACATGACGTTATGGCTAAAAGCAGCCCACGGCCTAATGAGTCATGGGCTAAAGGACTGTGAATCTCCTAAGAGCTGTGAGCAGGAGCTATGGGAAGTGAGTGGCTAAACCAGGCCAGAGGCACCGGAGAAGATTTCCCATAGCAAGCATCATTTGAACTGTACCTTGAAAGAAGGAAAGAGGAAGGAGGGAAAAACAAACCAGGTGAACGGAAGGGCATGAGGAAAAGCACAAAAGCATGACGTACACAAGGTGATCAGGAAATGACAAGCCCTCTCTGACACCGCAGGATCTGCCACATGGAGGGTTGGAGAAGGGACGTCATTGAACATGGGCTAAGGTCTCATCGTGGCTCTTCGTGTTCAGAACAAATGTTTCTGAACTGCTAAGGCATGTGGATGACCACACCATGTCCTGTGGCGTAGTGTGGGATTCTGGGATTGTACCTAGACTTGTGGTCACATTATGGTTATAGGACAGAAAAAATGGAATAAGGCATCTGACTGAAATTAAATGGCAAACTGAGCAGGTTTATTGAGGTTAATGGGCTAAAACACAGAAGGGTGTGGAACTGAGTAGGGAAAGAACTAGAATGTGGTTTTCATAAACACTTTGGAATAAAATTGTTTTGTACAAATAAATTGAGATCCAGTCTGAATCATCAGAGATGATTCAGTAGTTCAGGAAATACAAAAATCAATTTTTATCATGTTGTTCTATGTTGAAACCTTGTTAATTGGTCTTTAAATTAAAACTAATTAAATGGACACACCCCACTTCAAAAAAGGCAGAGTTAAGTGATGGATGTTTCTTAAAGTGGGTTTAGCACTATTCTTGGACTGGAGGGTTAGGGGTGCCCTCTTATGAAAATAATTTCAATAAATACTTAGAAGGTGATTCACTGTTTAAGAGTAGAAGTTTACACATTTATATTTTTCATCTGAGGGCTCGGAAAATTATGTATTATACATATCTAGGTTAGTGCTCATTCATTCATCGACCATTTATACCAAGTCCTTACTATCCTTGGTACTTTGCTGGTAGGAGGAAGAAAATTTCTGGGTAGAATGCCATGGGGTTGCTTAAGAATCTCAGTATGAAGACCAAACATCTAAGCCACACTTTAAAAGTATTATGTGAGCATATGCAAATTTTAATTGTACTAAATATTTCCATATATAAATATTGGAGAAGCTGGGGCAAAAAATCGTAAAGTTCCCCGAAATAAAACTCTGAGAGCTATTTTTAGCTCTCCTTTCTTCCTTTATCTGCTCACAAACCACCCCACCCAACCCCACACGAATTCAGTCTGTCACCAATTCCTACCAAGGCTACCTCTGAAGTGTAATTGATTGGTTGTTTTTCTTCTCTTCTATCTCTGCTTTGGGCCTATTGTCTAATGGGAATTTGTTTACCTGATGAGACATATAAAGTCATTAATCTCCTTATTTGTAGATATTTCTGGATTTGTATAAAATAGCATTGCTCTGCACAATTTTACTCACTTTGTTCATCAAAGTCGGTACTAAATGGCTTTTGATCTTTTTCAGTCACATATCCAGATCAATGGTTCTCAAAGTGTTTCCAAGATCCCTGACATCCATGAAACCTTTTCAGGGGGTCTGTGATGTGAAAATATTTTCATAGTAATAGTAAAACATTATTTTCCTCATTTACTTTCATTCTTTAAGAAGTAGAAAGTGGAGTGTTTTAAAGCTACAGGACGTGGGATGTCCTATCTCTGATGGCTAAAGGAAAGTGTCCTTAGGCAATCTTGTGTTTTAAATTGGTCTCAAGTTTTACTTATAATATATTAAAAATAGATATAACCCACATCAGTGAAAATTCTCCAGGTTCCCAGTAGTTTTTAAGAGTGTAAAGGGGTTATGAGAGAACCTGTGAGGACCGCGGGCCTACGTGAATGCCTTCCATAACTGGGTTTCCTTCTTCTCATGCTTCTCTGATCTCACCTTTATTCTGATCATCCTCTACATGCCCTCCACACTGATAACAGAGTCATCTTCCTGAAACCCAGGTCTGGTAGTTGCTATGAATTTAGAAACTTCCAACAGCTTCATGTTTTTTTTTTTTTTTCTTCTTTACAGAATGACGCCTTAGACCAGCACTGAGATGCTGTCACAGTCTGGCCTAAACCGTTTTTTCCAGTTTCAACTTTCGCTACACATCATCTACACTATTCCCTAGACATATACAGCTGAGGTTGGCCAAAGACAGCAATTCAATGAGTATCCTTTCTTATACCTTTCCAGTTAAGATGAACAATTCCAGAACCTATAGTCCCAAAGTATAGCGTTCACACCTTTATTTGTCACTTACTACAGTTTGACTAGTGTGATAACTGTGTAGCTCTTCCTCCACTCCTCGAATGTGAGTTCCTTAGGGACAGGACCTTGTCTTTTTATTCTTGAAATACCTCAGACCTAGACAGTGCTAGGCTTATCACATTTAAGAAAAACAACTTTGTTGAATACATGATTGAATAAATTATTGCAATAACCAGATTCTGTTGTCTATATATGTAAGCATTTTGTAATAGGTGTGAATTTAGTTATACAATATTAAGACTGATTTTTGAACCTATTTCCCTGATGAGACATATAAGGTCATTCATCTCCTTAGTGGTAGACATTTCTGGACTTGTATAAAATAGCATTGCTCAGTGCATTTTTACCCACTTTGTTCATCAAAGTAGGTACTAAATGACTTCGATCTTTTCCAATCACATATCCAGTCTCAAAGCATTGAGATTTGCTAGCACTGAGATTATTAAAAGGAATATGTCTTATGACTTTGGACTTAATTACAGTTCTGTTCCATCCCATTCAATTCAACAGGCACTTATTGAGCTAGCAGCTCTGTAGGCAGCTGCAGATATGGAGATGAACGATACAAGGCTCCCGCCTTTAAGAAGCTCGCAGGCTAATCTAGAGAACAGCGAGATACACTCGTAGACACAGCTCATCATGATAAGGGTAAAAATAGGGAACAAATGTGGACCAAAAAATGATACATTCTCTCTCAGGGAGGTGGTGATATGACAGTAAGAAAAGGGTTTTCAGGGAACATGTCTCTGAAGCTAGGATTTTATGGAGGAATTGGAATTTCTTAGATGGATGAGGAGTGGGAGTATAAGGAGGAAGGTTTCCAGCAAGAAGACATTTGTGTTGACGAAAGTGGTTTAGAGGAAACAGTTGGAGGCCTCGTCATGAAAGTCTCATTTTACATGTCTGGACCTGATCCTCTAAGTGCTAAAAAATTTTAAGTGAACAATTCTAAAATTATCTGGAGTAGTAACATCAGGGTTGAATGAAGTGTGCCTGCCAGGAGTACTAATTTGGAGGGCTTACACGCATTTGAGTAGACGAGCTTTGACATATTTATTTTGAAAATCAATTTATTTTTTATTTTCTTCATTTTTAATGGACCCTTCATAATTGTGCAGTTACAGCATTTTAGACCACATTTCATACAACGGACATCTTTTTAAAAGCTAATTTCTTACTTAAGGCTTTCACTTATTTTACAGATATTTATTGATCATCTGCTATGTGTCAGACACTTTTTCCGTGAACTTGGGAAACACCAGTGAACAAACCAGACAAAAATCCCTGCCCCCATGCATCACACATTCTAGTTTCCTTACTCTATAGTCCCTTCTTGAGAGTTTGTGTGAACAAACTGCCCAGATATTAGAATGGGAAAGATGCTAGTGAAGTTAAAGCATAGTGGCTTCCCTTCCCTTTCTTATTAAGAAAACCTTGAGAGGTGCATTTGCAGGTGGATAGGTGGGGAAAAGAACATATTGTGGCAAGCCAGTAGGTCAACGGGTTACAACAGAAAATGCTTGCTTTTTCTCTTGACCCATTTACCAGTGATTTAAAAAAACATAGTCTTTAGGCCAGGCACAGTAGCTCATACCTGTAATCCCAGTATTTTGGGAGGTCAAGGCAGGTGGATCACTTGGGGTCAGGAGTCCGAGACCAGCCTGGCCAACATGGTAAAACCCCATCTCTACTAGAAATACAAAAGAAAATTTAGCCGAATGTGGTGGTGCACGCCTGTAGTCCCAGCTACTCGGGAGGCTGAGATGAAAGGATTGCTTGAATCCAGGAGGCAGAAGTTGCAGTGAGTCAAGATCATGCCATTGCACTCCACCCTGGGTGACAGAGCGAGACTCCATCCCCCCCCCACCCACCTAAAAATAGTGTATATATTTTAGAACAATTTGAGATTCACAGGAAAATTGAGAAAAAGTACAGAGAATTCCTATTTACCCTCAATGGGTTTTCCCTATTATTAACATCTTACATTGGTATGCATATTTGTCATAATTAATAAACCAATATCCATTACATTAGTTAAAGTCTATACTTCATTTAGATTTCATAAGTTTTCCTCGATGTCCTTTTTCTGTCCCAGGATCCCACATTACACTTGATTGTGTCTCTTTAGCTCCTTTTGGCTGTGACAGTTTCTCAGGCTTTCCTTATTTGGGGGAGTTTTGAGTAGAACTGATGAAGTATATTGTAGAATGTCCTTCAGTTGAGATTTTCCTGATGTTTTTCTTATGACTGTACTGGGGTTATGGGTTTTTGGGAGGAAGACCACAGATGTGGAGTACCATTCTCATCAAATCATATCCACGGTACAGACTACCAAATGACTTAGCACTGTTGGTATTAACCTTGATCACTTGGCAGAGGGGCCGTTGGTCAGGTTTCTCCACTGTGGAGTGACCCCACACCCCCTTTCCATACTCTGCTCTTTGGAAAGAAGTCACTATGGGCAGCCCACATTTAGGTAAGGAGTTTGCTTCACCTCCTTGATAGTAGAGTATCTATATAAATTACTTTGAATTCATTTGCATGGGAGATTTGTCTCTTCTCCTTCATTTATTTATTTATCACTGGTGATTTTTTACAGTTTCCATGAATCATGTACTCAAAAGGCATATTCACTGAGGGCTTACTATAAGAAGGCATTAGTAGTACATTGTTACTGAGCAATATTTTGTTTTATGTTTTTCAGAGACAATTCACTTAAAACTGAAGAACTTGGATTTCTTGTCCCACCTCTGACACTACTCTACTAGGAGGCTTCAGACAATTAATTTCACACCCAAGCCTCAGTTACCTCTTCTGGGAAATTAGATGATGGAAAGGAATGAATTCTGACATTTTTTCCAGGATTGAAATTGTAGGGTTATATAATATATTCATAGAATAGGCTTCAAATTGTCTACAAAAGGAAATTATTAATATCTGTAGTGGGCAGGCCCAACTCAGTGAAATCTGCGTTTCAAATCTTCCTTCTCATTGCCTTAGGAAATGTATATTTTGTCTGCCATATTATTTTCTTATGACTCAGAGTTAAAATATATATATACCCAGTGAAAATATCAAGTGGATGAAGTTAACCTTGTTAGTAGCATATAACATTTTATGACAAAGAAAAAAATGCCAGACCATCTGCAAATGACTGTTTTATGGATTTAATAGAAACCACTACTTATGGAAAAAGCACCATGGAACAAAAACAAAACAAAAGAATTCGAAATCTGTTCTAACACCAAATGGAGGTGATATGGTCATGAGAAGGCTCACATGGACTCTTCCTCACTGCCATCTCTGTTGGGAAAAAGAAATATGAAAAAAGTGAAAAAAGCTGAGGAAACCTGAGGGATGAAGAGCTTGTTTAAACTCAAGAGAAAAACGTAGAAACATTCATTTCTTGCTTCTTCTGATGCTCCTCTTTGGCCTAAAGGAAGGAGGCCCCGAGGAGGAGGTCTCAGTGTCGAGTGCCAGTTGGCACTTAGCTTTACTTTACGGAAAAGGCAAAGTAACTTTTTTTCTACTCTTACCCTTTGCAAACTTCATCAGGCTTTTCTGGGCAGCTGGAGTCTCTCTTTTCACTGATGAATGTCTTTTAATGCATTTCTTGCAAATAGCATTTAGTGGATGTTCTTGCCAGTGGTTTCTGGGAAGATTTAATCTAGTCAACTCGATAGCTGTCAAGGCAAATTATAGTTCAATATAATTCAAAGAAAGAGCACCATGACAGTCCCTGCCTCCACGCCCCCTTTCCATTGCCAGCTGTCCCACCTTGGGCAGGTCAGTTACCCTCCCTTGGCTGCGGTTGCCTCTGTGGTAACATTTTTCCTGCCTGTTCTGTAAAGAACGACACAGATGACCTCTTGAGGTCTCTTCCCTGCCTGTGTTTCCTGGGGAACAGGTCCAAAGTAGCAAAAGTCAGGGCCGGGGTGATGCAGCCAGTGTCAAATTGTCACAAAGTGCCTGTGACATGTAAAGTGCTTTACTATGCATTATTGAGGAGAGGTAAATAAAATAGAGTCTCCAGGAACTTACACCTTGGTAAAAAATAAACAGTAAATCAGAGCAGCCTAGAAGAGGGCTGTGGTAGAAGGACAGGCACTCAGGGAGCTCAGAAAGCCTTTCTGACCCCTCCCCTGAAGGCCCAGCCTCTCTGCTCTGGCTGGAAGGGGATTGGAATGGGAGGAAGGATGGGGGAGAAGGCGAGGAAGGAGATCAAGCTGGGAGGAGCACTGAAGGGTGCGTATTTTTTCCATCTAGCAACGATTGTGGGGGCCCAGAAAAGTGACTCCAATGCCCTACAGCAGGGTAGAAACTGGAGGTCAGGCTTTTCTCAGCCTTGTTTTTGGCTCAGAACTGAAGTTGCAGGAGGAAGGCTGAAGACAAGGGGCTGCTACCATCAGACCAGGGAAAGTCCCTGCACGTCAGGCTTTGTCACGATCACCAGCCTCTCCCAGACACAGCCAGCAAATGGGTGGTTCCCCAACATGTGGGCAAGAGAAGAAAAGACCTTCTGTGCTAATGTGGACCAAATTCCCCCACGAGTCTGTGTGGGAGGCGGGCGGGTGTGAATGACAGAGAGAAAAGAGGCTGTCACTGCTGGGGGCTGTAAGGCAGGGCGCATGTCCTCTCTAGGTGGAGTAGGAGGTGAGTGAATGGGGAGGACCCCAATACTAAGGCATCTGCTCAGGGCTGGGTGATTCACATGACAACCAATACATGTAATTCTCATGAGATAACATTCCCATTGGACTGATGAAGAAACACGAGCTTCTTGGACCCTAAATAATTTAGTTCCCAGAGTTAATGGCAAAACCAGGAATTAAAACAAGATCAGTCCAAACCCACAGCCCAAGCCTTTTCTACTGCTCTCCATTGCCTTCTGTGATGGTCGCCTCCATGTTGTTGGAGGGACGCGTCAGCTCTCTCACTCGTGCAAGGGATGGGGCGGTGTGTTTCTCCCGTCTATCCACCTGATGTGCAGTCGGAAATTCCATTATGTGACATTCATTTTTCAGGGGTGGCAGAAATAATCTCTCTTTAACTAGTCCCTTTTTAAACGTGCAAAGACCCCCCTGCCCCCGCCCCTACTTTTCCTGCCTCCAGCTGATGCAGAAGTTGTACTTGCAATCTCTGCTCTCCCTCTCACCCAGTCCCCTGCAATCTTCCTTTCTATCTGGACCTGGCGAAAATGATTTCTGAATAGCAGGGTAGCAAGAAGGGCCACCTGCCATCAATGAAGTGGTGACTAGAGACTAAACCATCGATATTCACAAGCTCATTCACAGAGTGGCTTCAAGAAGCAGGCCCCTTGGGGCACTCAGAGAGGGCCAGAAATTCGTCCTGAAGGAGAGGGGAGCTCCCATTATGCACATTCATACTAAGCTCAGCAAAGCTTTCCAGACCAAAGGAATGAGGAATGTCCCATGCCATGTGTGGTTCAGAAATGAGCCAAACAAGTTCTGTACATTGGTTACCTATGCACCTGTTGCCACTTTCAGAAATCTACAGTCAGTGTGAATAAGAACTGAGTGCTGATTGTCAAATAAGTTATACAGCTTCAAAAAAAAAATAAAAAGAAAAGAAAGAAAGAAAAGAAATAATCCTAAGGGAATGACGCGTCAATGTGATCACTCATTTTGCTGAACGTCATCTGTTTCCTCCCACCCCTTCCTGGACCCTGTATTAAGAACTGTGATTGTTCTGAGGTTTTGCCTTTCCTACAAGTTAATGAGTTAGACTGTTACAGTTGTGTGGTTAATGGCAGAAGACATGAAACTTCAGGGTGAGAGACAGAAGACTGTATTACTCATTGCACAGTAAATAGTGTAAGCATCATTATGCTTGTGTGAGTTCCCTTGTCCCCAAGTCCCAGGAGGGTAATGTGCAGGGTCCAGATAGATGCTACACAGATAATGGGTTTGTGTTCAATTGAGCAATAGTGAGGACCCCATGATTTTGTAGCAAGCAGTAAGTAAGAAAAACGCTTTCACTTAGATTGAGACTTTACTTCACTCCTCAAAGTCGCTTACTGAAATACACCCCTCAGAAAGGATTTGGGTAGGCTAGGTGCGGTGGCTCATGCCTATAATCCCAGCACTGAGAAGGCTGAGGCGGGCAGATGGCTTGAGGTCAGGAGTTCGAGACCAGCCTGGCCAAAATGGTGAAACCCCGTCTCTACTAAAAATACAATAATTAACTGGGCTTGATGGCACACGCCTGTAATTCCAGCTACTTAGGAGGCTGAGGCAGGAGAATTGCATGAATGGGAAGGCGGAAGTTGCAGTGAGCTGAGATCACGCCACTACACTGCAGCCAGGGCGACAGAGCGAGCGAGACTCCATCTCACAAAAACAAAACAAAACAAAAATGGAAAGATCTGGGTCAAGACAATTTAGGACCTTTCTGTATTCTTGACTAGATCCTTTTCACTTCGGAAGGGAGGCTTGTTGGACCCTTCCCATCTTGTTAGTTACTGAGTCTGAGTTGACCCAGTGCCAAATGGTAAGACCTCCAGCTTCAATAAGTGCTCAGTAGGATGTTAATAGCTACTTTTTGTTTTTAAAAAGCCATGTTCTTAGTGACTACCCTTCTCCCTTCTTCTGACCATCTGGGAGGGGACAGTGAGGCAGGTGTCCAGGTGGTGGTGGGGTAATGTCCCATTGGCACCTTTCTATATGCTGCCAACTCTGAAAGGGAGAACCCCTCTGACACTTTTGAGGGATGGAGAACTGCAAGCAGGTAACATATCCATTCCCTATACATTCAGATGTGGAAGCCACAACAATACATTGAATCGACCCAAGGGACCTCACACACAGTCACTTTAATTTCACTTCCCCACTGCAAGCCCTGTCCAGACTCTATGAGTTGAAATTGGTACTATTTTCCCCTGCAGGAGTATGGCCAAAGGAGCATGTGAGTTAGTGGCTACAGCTACAGTGGCTGGGAGATCAGTGCTATCCCGTCTGGGAGAACAAGGAGTGCAGGGTGGAGGGGAGGCTGGGTGGCCTCCCTAATGGGGTTGCTTTTTTCTCCCATGAGTCCTTGCTCCAAGATTAGTGCCTGCGGACTGGCTCTGCTTCCTCCCTCAAGCACCTCTGAGCATTTGATGGGTGCTTGGGGTCACAGGTCCCAGTTTTTCTGTGCCCCTGCATGTTGCCACAGTTCTTAGTATCTTTGGCCTCCACTGTACCCTGTACACTATTCCTGTCCCTGGCCAAGCTGGGCTGTGGCAGAGGCCAGGCACGTGAGCATGGCTAGCTTTGCTCTGTCTGGCAAGGCCGTGCATCCACTTTTCTTCTTGATCAGCTGCTTGCCTGTGGCTCAGAAAACAAACTTCCACTGTTTTTTATTTACCTAGGGGTCTATAATGAGTGGCAATGTCCTCATTGTCTTTTTTGTTTTCACATTGAGGACTCCTTGACACAGCTGTCTCAGCCACATTGCCCTTCACGGGGCCGTGGGGCTTGCTGTCTCATTGTCATGATATCATCTCTTCCACTATCTGCCTGGAAGAGAGTGAGTGAGCCATGGGGTCATGTGGGGGGTTTGTTTCAATCTCACTTCTCACCCTATCTTCAGTTACATGGTGATCATGGGAGACTCTTACTCCCTCACCTGCCTACTGCTTGGATGGAAGTATCCACACTATCAAGCCCTATGGAGTCCTCTCATACCCCTGAATCCAGCTCCTGGGGTTTGGATTGTCCTCTTCTAGAAAGTCATGACTCTGTCAGTATCTCATCCTCATTGCCATCCAGCTGAGATTAGGGCCGTGTGTGGATGCGGATTGTCAATGGGGGAAAATAAAGAGAAGAAGCCAAGTCAGGAAGGGCAGGCACTTTGGAGGGGGTATAACTGCTGGCCCTACTTTGAGCTGCACAGAGACATTGATATACGGGAATAGAATTGAAACATTGAAGATGAAGGTGAGAATCAGGAGTAGTCATTTGTCTAAACGCAATTCTCTTTCATCTTCCCTTGATCAACATTTACCTTATTCCTGTAAGAGGATGTCCTAAATTAACTGTCTTATTAGGTTCTTTCATTGACAAACACAGTAGATGATATCCTCATTTGGAGATCATTTATTGAATCATTAACTTAAAAGTAAACCATGGTCTCACTATGTACTAGAGGCTATGGTAGGCCCTAAGGATACAAGGAGCTTAGAGTCTATGAGGAGAGAGAACCAAGAAAAGATGAAGAGATGAGTCAGGCTACTGCAGGCTTCATCCCCACCCAATCCATACTCCTGGAAAGTAGCCACAGTCAGACCAACCTCTGTGATGGAGATGGGGTTGAAGCTGGAGTGTCAGGCAAATGATTATTCTCCTAATCACATCTTATTCCGCTTGGGGTATATTACACAGTGCTTACAATGAACTTAAAAACACAGTTCCTTATAATGAAATTTGTAGGAGTCATTCTTATTTATCTTCCTATTCAGGAAGTCCGGGGAGTCAAAGGCAGTGTTTATTGTTTGACGGAAAAATAAGGAGGTATCTTTAACCACAGGCAAAATAAAAAGCAATTATAGAAATTCCGAGGCTCATGAAGTAAAAACATTCCACAACATTGCTTCTCCTCCACACCGAGAAATCAAGTTTGAAAACTGACGTAAATGTTGGGAATGCTGCTTTGATGGGCCCGAGTTCTTCGCAGTGAGGTTAATGAGTGAGAGGCAGTGATGACAAATAAACATATCTAAGCTGACAGTAAAGAGAGGGTGACAGAATCCCTCTGGCTGGCAACTGACACATTTGCAAACTCAGACTGGTCATGGAGGATAAGATGGCAGATTTGGTCCACAATAATAACTTCCAAAAGAAATCAGGAAACCTAGGGAAGCTCTCCCCGTGAAACGCGTTCTTCTCTCTTACCATTTTCCTTTGTTCAGCGACACAGACCTACTTGCCGTTTCTTAACTGTACCTCCTCTGTGGAGCCACCAGATATTCTGGTCCAATTGCCCAGAGTGCCCTCTCCCCCAAACACTCATTCTGTTTGGTAAAGGACTTTTAATCTTTCAATACTTACATTTTCATCTCCTTAATGAAGCCACGCCCTAACGCTCCAGCCAAAGACAACTAGATTTAAATCCCGATTCTGCTCCTTGCTACTGTGTGACTTGGAACAAAACTTAAACTCCTCAGGCTTGCTTTTTTAAATGTGGAAATGGCTATAATATCTATTTCCCAGGACTGTTACAAGAATAAGTGAGATACTCACTAAAAAGCATCCTGCACAAAGCAGCCATTGGATAAAAGTGAGTTCCTGCCCCAGAACTTTCTCAACATCTCTATTTTACATGGATCCCACTCCACAGTGATTTTTGATGGTTTCATCAATGGATTGTAGGCTCCATAAAGATAACAAATATGTTTTTATTTATTAATTTACTTACTTGAGACAGGGTCTCCCTCTGTTGCCTAGGCTGCAGTGCAGTGGTACAATCTCTACTCACTGCAGCCTTGACCTCTTGGGCTCAAGTGATCACTCTTCAAGTGATCCAGCTCCCCAAGTAGACGGGACCACAGACCTGTGTCACCAAGCCTGGATAATTGTTTTAAATTTAACTTCTTTTTTGTAGGGACAGGGTCCCACCATGTTCCCCAGGCTGGTCTTAAACTCTTGACTTCAAGCAATCCTCCTGCCTTGGCCTCCCAAAGTGCTGGGATTACAGGCGTAAGCCACTGTGCTTGGCCTATTTTTAATCTCTGAATCACGTGTACTACCTAAACAAGCACTTGGCAGGACTAGGGACTCAATAAATGTTTAATAAAGAATAAATAAGTCAATAAACTAATAAAATAAATGAGTAATTAACTGAGATACCCTAATTCAGTAGGTGGTTTTTTTTTTTTTTGAGATGGAATCTTGTTCTGTCACCCAGGCTGGAGTGCGGTGGCACCATCTTGGGCACTGCAACCTCTGCCTCCTTGGTTCAAGGACTATAGGTATGTGCCACCACGCCTGGCTAATTTTTGTATTTTTAGTAGAGACAGGGTTTCGCCATGTTGGCCAGGCTGGTCTTGCACTCCTGACCTCAAATGATCTGGCCACCTCGGCCTCCTGAAGTGCTGGGATTGCAGGCATGAACCACTGCACGCAGCCTAATTCAATAATCTTTAAGGTGTGGTTTTTCAAGGGACTGCTTGTTGAGCCACATTGGTGTGCATGTGTATGTGTGTGCACGCTCATGCATGCATGTGCACACATGTAGGTATATGTGTGCTTGAATGCACATGCACAAACATGTGTGCTGAAGACTCAGCCTTTAGAAGGTGAGGTCAAAGGCTTGTCTATGTCAAGGTATAAACTGGATTGGAAGGCCGGGCGCGGTGGCTCAAGCCTGTAATCCCAGCACTTTGGGAGGCCGAGACGGGTGGATCACGAGGTCAGGAGATCAAGACCATCCTGGCTAACATGGTGAAACCCCGTCTCTACTAAAAAATACAAAAAACTAGCCGGGTGAGGTGGCAGGCACCTGTAGTCCCAGCTGCTCAGGAGGCTGAGGCAGGAGAATGGCATAAACCCGGGAGGTGGAGCTTGCAGTGAGCTGAGATCCGGCCACTGCACTCCCGCCTGGGCGACAGAGCAAGACTCCGTCTCAAAAAAAAAAAAAAAAAAAAAACTGGATTGGAGAATTAACTTCCACTTGTGACACAGATGTAAAGAAAGGCATATATGTTTTTACGAATGGGCAGAGGACATATAAGGGTGGTGATGATGAGATTTTTATGGTATCTGTTTGCTACTAAGAGATGTATTTTGTTCCCAAAAATATTGGGGAGTGACAATGACAATGACAACTGAGCTATGACAATAAACCCAGACTGTCTATGACTAAAATATGAATGTTCTATATATTAAGTAAGACTGTCTTAGACTGTTAATGTCTGCTATGGGCTGTTGTTAGACTGTTAATGTCTGCTATGGGCTGTATAATCTTTTATTTAATGTTTTATAGCACTAGATCTAGATAACCTGGGGGCATTTGGTCTCAGATGGCCCTATGGTTATCTCTTCCACACTCACTGCCTGTGGAGCCTGACAATGAATAAAATATACAACAATAATTTAATCCCTTTAACCTACCAGAGAGAAAGCTCATGTTCCCCAGTACCAAAGGTGGGTCTGGCACATTGGCCTTGCATTGGCATTCATGCATTCATTCCTGTTCATTAAGCAAATATATTTTGAGTCTATAACGTGTCAGGCACTGTTTTGGCTGCTGAGCATATACCTGTGAACCCGGCAGCTAAGATTAGAGGTTAGAGTTAAATATATTATTACTAAGCACCTACTAGGTTCCAGGCAGCATACTGCACTCTGCAGATATATCAAAAAAAAAAAAAAAAAAGAGAGAGAGAGAGAGAGACAGAGAGAGCGAGAGAGAGAGAGAGTTCTTGTTCTCCAGAAGTTACAGTCTAGTGAGAGGAGACAAAAATAGGCATAGAAAATTATTTTTACTGCTGGGAATCGTGGCTCACACCTGTAATCCCAGCACTTTGGGAGGCCAAGGCAAGTAGATCACTTGAGATCAGGAGTTCGAGACCAGCCCGGCCAACATGGCGAAACCCTGTTTCTACTAAAAATACAAAAATTAGCTGGGTGTGGTGGCACATGCCTGTAATCTCAGCTACTCAGGAGTCTGAGGCAGGAGAATGGCTTGAACCCAGGAGGCAGAGGTTATAGTGAGCTGAGATGGCACCATTGCACTCTAGCCTGGGTGACAGAGCAAGACTCCATCTCAAAAAAAAAAAAAAGAAAATTGTTTTAAAAATAGTTAATGCAATGATTAAAGACACGTGCAGGGAGTAAGTGAAGGATGGAACATACTGACCATTGGAGGGAAGGTGGGTATCTTTAGAAGAGAATGCTCTGGTATCTTGAGTGTTAATACTTAACAATCACTGTTCTTTCTTGTGTGGTTACTTCAAGCCTCTGCTTTTACCCCTAGGTCCCCAGGCATCACATAAAAGTTTCTGCTGGATTTTCCAACTGTTCACAACTTTAATTTTGAAATACTTGCCTTGACTTGTTCTACGCATTGCATTCTTTCCCCTTTTTGGTCTTTCAGTTTCTAGAGTAGCTTTAAATCTCAAACTTGATGTTCACATCCTGGGTTCTTCTGGACCACAGTCAGTTTTCCCTCCATCTGCATTTAGATTGCTTTAGTTTAACTCCTGCCCCAGTTCAGCCAGGCCCAGGATTGGGGATGGGCCAGCCCACAGCCATTTTCTGAGGCCACCCCAAATCCATGAGTAGGATTTGAACAAACCCAACTGATGTCAAATTTTATTTCTCAAAATCTTTCCAAAACATATATTTCCATTTTAGACTTATGAATATGGATATACAATATATTGAATTGCATCTTTAATAATTAAGGCTCTCATATTCTCTTTGGGCTTTATCAGTTTAAACACTTGTTCTTATTATTACAGTAAATCTATATAAAATGTTTATTATATTTAGAAACCAGCCTATACACCATCAAAATATTTATTAATACTCTAATTTAATGAATCAAAGTGAATTTATTAAATGCCACTGTCAACGAACTAAGGGGGTGGCTGTAAATGACATCAGAGTTCCAAGTAGGTTAAAAAGAGTAAGAAAGTTGATTTCACAAGAAAATCAGCAAACAAAAACAACACACGCTAGATACCAAATAAATGACATGAACAGCAAGCACTCTCAGAATTCAGAGCTGTGAGAAAGATCCCCACCAGATGGGGTGGAATTTGAGCTGGGCCTCAAAGAAGAGCCGGGATTTCAATAGGAAGAGAGGAGAGGCGAAGCCACTGGGCAGACAGACTTGATGGTATGAACAAAGATGGAGGGGTCAGGAGGTACCTGTGGCTGGAAAACATCAAAGAGCTCCAGTTTTATTGATATGGCAAGAGCCTGTATTGCTTTCAGGTCATCATTGTGTTACAGTAAAATTTGAGTTCCCAGATAAGAATGACTGGCACTTTCTGAAGACCTATGTTGAAAAGCGGAAAGAAATATAGTGGCACTGGGAGGTAGTTTGTTTAGCTACACAAAGCTTTAATCACTTTTTCACCGTGAAGGAGAGGTATGGCTTTGGGATTGGACTTTTTATGTTTAGCTTCTCTACCAGGAAAAAAAAAAGATCTCTTTGGTTGCCTTACTCAGGTCACTAGAGGTCTTCTCTGGAGAATTACTTTGTGGATAATTTCACTCACTGCCTAGTCAGATTAAGACCTTAAACTGAAGATAATGACATTTTCCCTGGCATGTTGCTTCTGTCAACTCCATTGTGACAGCTTATATTTAAAAGGTGAATTTCATAAACTATGTGTCTGATGAGTTTGGTGTGAAATGTGTTCTGTACAGCGTGACTCAGAGGGTTTTGATTCTCTACAATTTAGCAGCCAAATGATTTCCAGTTTTGTATCGAGGGAACTCTGGAAAGCCACATGACATAGATAATCTGGCTTTGAGGGCAGGTGATAGCCTGGAAGTCTAGACTTTTGGGCGGGTGCTATAGACACAAGGTCAGGGCCAAGAACACAGGTAGTGCTCCTCCACCGCAGCCCCTCCCTTATCTTCCCCCTGCTCTGTCCTTTACACAGGAGTGCAGACCCTCTAGCCACATGCTCTCCCTGAAAAACAGTCACCCACTGACCATTGCTCAGTTTTCAGAGTGTGCCCCCCAATAATACCATTTTGGCTCCCTTAGGAAAAGGCCTGTATTGACCCTGGAAGTAGGCTCAGGATCATTTGGGCAGGCAATTAATTCTGGTGCATAGGCTAGAAAGAGTGTATGGTGTGGGCTGAGAGTGGGGCCATCCCGTTTGTCCCCTGGTGTCCTCACCTGGTGAGGATGGGTGTGGTCAGAGAAGGGCCCTGTCTTAGTCCGTTTGTGTTGCTCTACAGTAGTACCTGAGACTGGGTAAAGTATAAAGTGAAAAGGTTGATTTGACTCATGATTCTGCTACCTGGAAGACGAGGCATCTGATGAAAGCCTCAGGGGCTTCATGGAAGGTGGAGGGCAGCCAGTGCATGCTGAGACCACATGGTGGGGGTAGGGGAGGCCAGGCTCTTTTTAACCACCAGCTCTCAGGGGAACTAACTGAGCGAGAGCTCACTCATGACCACAAGGCCAGCACCAGGGTATTCAGGAAGGCTTTGCTCCCATGACCCTAACACCTCCCACTAGGACCATCTCCAACACTGGAGGCCAAATTTCACCATGAGATTTGGAGGAGACAAACTTGAAAACTGTAGCAGGCCGGAATAGGACCCTCTAAAGCAGGGGCCTCAGAGCCAGGTTCTGTGGAAATACATGAAATTATAACCTTGAAGGAAAGGGGTCATTGAATCTAGCATTGCTACTTTGAGTGGCTGCAGGGAGGTAGCAGATCTTATGCTCATGAGGTATCAGGCCCTCTTGAAATCATGTCTTATCCAAAATAGAGTTCTTGCTGTCACACGGCAGAAGTGGTTTTGGCAAGGTCCACGGTAACAGCTGTGCATACAGGCATATGCTCTTAGACACTCTTCCCTCCCTACCTCCACTGTCCTGCATCTGTTTGGGGAATTACCCAATTTATAGAAATCTGCAACCCCCCTTTATTATAGAAGTAGAAAGTAAAAAATGGTATGTGTTTTCCCTGCTCCCACTGCAAACAGGGCACCAAGTAACGCAACTGTTCAGGGCAGAGCTTCTTAACCAGTGTGCTGTGGCCATGAATGGGTGAGAGGAATATTGAGATATGGAATTCTGCAGCCGTTGGAGAGGCCTGATTAGGGCTTGGGGTGGCCAGTGCTCCTGGATTATATGTCAAAATATAATTCTCTATAGTGCCATGGCATCAAAAAGGCTGGAAAGTGTTTGACTAGGGCCCTGAACTCGGAGCTGCTGACATGTAAAAATAGAGACTGGGAAGATTCTCTCTCGAGCATGCTAGTGGTTGCTGCAAACGATGCATCACAAGTTACTCCAGGCTAAATTGTGGCATCTAGGACCAGCAGTATTTTCTCACAGGAGCAGTTCTGTGGCATGGTTCTCCATACTTTCTGGCAATATTTTAAAATTTCAATAGATTTGTTTTCTGTTTACATCATCTGGAATTGAATAATAGCTCTACAACAATAGCTATTGTAATACACAGCCTTCCGCAGGGAAAGGCTATGGGAAGGGAAGCTTTCTTAGGGTGAATGCTTTTCTTCTTTGCACTCCTGGGTAAATCTTAACCAGCTGAGCCCCTTTGTTGGACAAAGATATCCTTGACAAGGTCCCAGCCTATAAAATGCAGAGCTTGAAGAACTGTGAGGATTCCTCTAGTTCAGTCTTCTCATTATACCAAGAAGAGAAGCTGAAATGAAATGACTTGTATGTGGGCCCATGCAGTTAGCTCATGGAATAATCTCTGGACACTCAGAAACGTGCTTTTCCAAACGTTTCCCATCACTTACAAAAATGGATTCCCTCCCTACTCCCTGCCCTAGAGGATGCAATCCAAACCAAGAATAAACTTTGAGCATTGTTTTCAAAGCTGAAGTTTCCAGTTAGTTAAAGTACTGCTGGAGAAGCTGCTCTATAATTGATAGCTTTGTGGAAACAGAAGGCATTCCACTCAGGTGAAACAGGATTTATTTCTATTATCTAAGAAGGCATTTCCTTTAGCAATGCCGTCTCTCACTTTTTAATAAAAACTTGGACTATTTTAATGTCTAGTTGTTCCTGGCATTCTCTTTTCCATAGGAAAGAATGCTCTCGATGGCTTTAAGCTAAAGCAAATACTTCTTTTCCTTATGCTTGTTAAATAAGCCAAATACACTCTTTGCTTCCTTGGAATTTTCTTGTATTTTATTTATTCTTTTTTTTTTTTTTAATGTGAAAAGTGTGCCAGACAACTAAGCAGATTGCTGGGTGTGTTTCATATGGATTAGCAAGAAACCTTACAGCTTCAGAAGGTTTCAATTAGGCAATTAAAAAAGAATTTGAAAAGAAGAACTTTTAAAAAAGTTTCTTGTTTGTTTTATTTGTTTCAAGCCAAAAGAAAGATGGCTGGGGATGGGAGCTGGGGAGCATGAGTGGGGAAAGGGAGGAGTTACCAGCGGGCAGGAAAAGACTTTAGGGGTGATGGATATGTTCATTATCTTGATTTTGGTGAGACTTCATAGAAATAAACATGCCTCGGCCGGGCGCGGTGGCTCAAGCCTGTAATCCCAGCACTTTGGGAGGCCGAGACGGGCGGATCACGAGGTCAGGAGATCGAGACCATCCTGGCTAATACGGTGAAACCCCGTCTCTACTAAAAAATACAAAAACCTAGCCGGGCGAGGTGGCAGGCGCCTGTAGTCCCAGCTACTCGGGAGGCTGAGGCAGGAGAATGGCGTGAACCCGGGGGGCGGAGCTTGCAGTGAGCTGAGATCTGGCCACTGCACTCCAGCCTGGGCGGCAGAGCAAGACTCCGTCTCAAAAAAAAAAAAAAAAAAAAGAAATAAACATGCCTCAAAACCAATTAAACTCTAATTTAAAAAATATGTGCTATTTGTTCTATGTCCATTATACTCAGTAAGGTTGTTCTTAAAAAATAAAACCAGGCTTGGGGTGTGGTGGCTCATGCCTGCAATCCTAGCACTTTGGGAGGCCAAGGTGGGAGGACTGCTTGAGGCCAGGTGTTGGAGACCAGTCTGGGCAACACAGCGAGATCCCATCTTGCCAAAAAAAAAAGAATTATCCAGGTGTGGTGGTGCATGCCTGCAGTTCCAATTACTCCAGAGGCTGAGGAGGATCGCTTGAACCCAGGAGTTGAAGGCTACAGTGAGCTATGATCATGCCACTGCATTCCAGCCTAGGCAGCAGAGTGAGACCCCCATCTCCAATACATACGTAAATACATACAAAATAAAACCAGTGAACATCAGTTCAGAGTCTTCTGTAAAAGACTCAGGGAAGGAGAAAGGGCCAAAGGACCAGAAACTGCTGAATATGCTGTTCAAAGGCCAGAGACGATGGAGAAATCATTATTAGTAACATGCTGTCCATTCAGCTTATAGGTAGGAGCCAGATCAGATGACTGATAGCGTGGCCAAACGCTTTTTTTTTTTTTTTTTGAGACAGAGTCTTGCTCTGTCATTCAGGCTGGAGTGCAGTGGCACGATCTCTACTCACTGCAACCTCCGCCTCCCAGGTTCAAGCAGTTCTCCTGCCTCATCCTCCCGAGTAGCTGGGACTGCAGGCTTGCAGCATCACGCCAGGTTTTTTTTTTTTTTTTTTTTTTTTTGAGACGGAGTCTTGTTCTGTTGCCAGGCTGGAGTGCAGTGGCGCGATCTGGACTCACTGCAACCTCCACCTCCCGGGTTCAAGCGATTCTCCTGCCTTAGTCTCCCAAGTAGCTGGGGCTACAGGCACGTGCCACCAAGCCCAGCTCATTTTTTGCATTTTTAGTAGAGATGGGGTTTCACCCTGTTGGCCTGGCTGGTTTTGAACTCCTGACATCAGGTGATCCATCCGCCTGCCTCAGCCTCCCAAAGTACTGGGATTATAGGAGCCACTGAGAACCTCTGGAACTGGTTTCAAATGCAAATCTGACCTATCACTCAGCCTCTGCCTCCTGGGTTCCAGCGATTATCTTGCCTCAGCCTCCTGAGTAGCTGGGATTACAGGAACATGCCATCGCACCCGGCTAATTTTTGTATTTTTAGTACAGACAGGGGTTCACTATGTTGTCCAGGCTGGTCTTGAACTCCTAACCTCAGGTGATCCCCCCACCCCCACCTCGGCCTCCCAAAGTGTTGGGATTACAGGTGTGAGACCCCGCACCAGGCCCCAAACACCATTTTCTCATGAATGGTGCTTCACATGGCTTCTTCCCAGATCTGCTTTCACTCAACACTTAGCCCTAGGTTTTCTGAGTTCCTTGATTACCTTTGCTTGGGATGGGAGGTGGGCCTTCCTTATGCTTTAAAAAATTACCTATTTATTTTTTGGAGGAGTGCAACAAAGATTTATTAAATGTAATTATATAATTCATCTGAAGGTTCCTGGAACACATAAAATTTAGGCCAAACTTGCAACCATAATCTCTAGAGTGTTTCTCAAATTCTTATGTTTTACTGCAATTTACGGGAGTTCCATTGTATAAGCTGCTCTGTGAAATAAATGGGAGAGAGGCTTGCAAGCAGAGGTAGAACTCCTGCTGATGGTGGTTAGAAATTGGGATTTATATTGACAGCACAGACACCACCTGGGACTGTGCCTGGTCCCCTAGGAGATCTGGTCACCCTAGCAATAAGAGTCTGTGACCTTCATAAAAGTAGAAAGCAATGTGCCCAGTTCACCGTCTGTGTGTGTGTTAGAGGCATAAGCAACGTTCTCAAGGGTAAAGAGAGCCAGATCTGAGTTTGCTTGCTGAACTTACCTTACATGGTGCTGGGGAGAGTGCTGGGGGAGAGAAGGCAGGCAGGGATTACTCACAAGGATTTAGAGTCCTCCCCGTGACACAGATTGATAGCTCCCTATGGGGCTTTGGTGAGCCCTACACCTCTTAAATTTTCACATAAAGCTTCGACTGGAGAAGCATCCGAACCACATACCAGCAAATCTCTGGACACAGCAACACATTCAGACTCTTCTGTTTGAGGAAAACATTGGGCAAAACAAGTAGGGCTTTTCTTCAATTCAGCTTCCTAATGGTCATGATCTTTGCAGCCCAGAAAGCAAAATTTAAGCAGACTTTTTTTGGTGACTTGTTTTGTTTTGTTTTAAAAATGGTATACTTATTTTTTATAGCTTGTACTTCCTTTTTGGCACTCTTACAGAATTGCCACTAGGCCTAAGAGCTAGAATGGGAAAATGAAATAGTAGATGACAGTGTCACAGAGACGCGAATTAGGGAAAGGTTTTCAGTATGGAAATATCTTTAATATCCTGCCAGGGTATGAAAGCGACAGGACCTTTCTTGGATAAGCGCTCATGAACCTACAATAATTAGGTTTTATTATATCATATCGAACAGCCTTTCCTAATACGGCAGCCTTTTCCTAATGTGATGGTGCTCAAGGCTCTCTCTGATTTTATTCCTGTTTATCCCTCTAGCCTCGTCTCTCAACCTCACTTCAGTCATAGTGTATGTTCTAGATATATTCAACCTCTTCTAGTGCTCTTCTCCCAACGACCCACATAGAAGACAGTAAAGACATTAAGAAGAGTTATTTTAGTTCTCCAGTTCCTTTTTATTGCTCTGTTCTCTGTAGAGAATGTTCTTCCTTTGACCTCACTCCTCTTCTGGTTTTAACTCTCAGTGGTCACTGCTTCCAGGAAGCCCTCCCAAACTCCCTCTCTTACTCCTCCCCAGGCTGGGTTAGGATTCCTTCTCTTTGCCTCCTTAATATCTATGTAGGTAGAACTTTGTGCTGTATTATTTTATAACTACATATACATTCATGAGTGGATGAATCAATATTTGTCACCATTGGACTAAAAGCAAATTAATTTTTTTTTAGACCACATCTGGCTCTATCACCCTGGATGGAGTGCAGTGCTATAATCTTGGATCACTGCAAGCTCCACCTCCCAGTCTCAAGCCATCCTCCCACCTCAGCCTCCCGAGTAGCTAGGACTACAGGCATGTGCCACCACGCCTGGCTAGTTTTTTGTATTTTTAGTATAGATGGGGTTTTGCCATGTTGCCCAGGCTGATCTTGAACTGGTAAGCTCAAGCGCTCTCCCTGCCTCAACCTCCCAAAGTGCTGGGATTACCGGTGTAAGTCACAGTGCCTGGCCTAGCAATTAAATTTCTTAATGTATGAATTTCATCCAAACTTTATGTTTACTTTTTTAAAAATTAAAAAAATTTATCCCTATCACGGCTCACTGCAACTTCTGTCTCTCTGGCTCAAGTGATCCTCCCACCTCAGCCTCCCAAGTAGTTGGAACTACAGGTGTGAGCCACCATGCTTGGCTAATTTTTGTATTATTTGTAGAGACGTGGTTCCACCATCTTGGCCAGGATGGTCTCGAACTCCTGAGCTCAAGTCATCTTCCTGCCTCGACCTCCCAAAGTGCTGAGATTACAGGTGTGAGCAACCATGCCCAGCCTAAACTTTATGTTTACGTTAGATTACAAAATAATAACTGTATGCTATTTAAAAATTTTAAAAATTATGTTATTTGAAGAGTCACCCACTAAACAAAAGCGTTCCAGATTCTCCATTTTATTACCACACTCTTTAGAGACTTTGCTCCAAGTCTGCAGTAAACTTAAGCCAATTTATTGCTTAGAAGTCGAAGTAGAAAGTTGTTTACTGCTCTGTCTTTAAAGACTAACACAGGCCTGACATACAGTGGGTGCTGAATAAATGAAGCTTTATCCTAGTTTTTCTGTATGTGGTCCCATTTCTCTATTTCCTTTTTTTTTTCCTCTTCATTTTTAAAAATCAAAATGACAGTCTGTAAGGATGAGGGAAGGGCCTTCAGAGAGTACTATTTCAAAGGTGGTAAAAATCAACCTTTGGGAGACCATCGGTGCATTTGAAACAGTCACAGACTTGGTTTCCACACCAGCCCTTTCCCACCTCCTCACTCAGAAACAAACTGGACTCTCATGGTTGGCACCATGAATGTGGAGGAGGTGTTTCCAGGGCCCGATGAAATTGCACATGAACCTGAGAAAACAACTGGTTGACACCTTTCCAAGAAAGACAGGTGTGCAAACGATTCCTGCTGAGCGTAGGTGCGATGCTGTTTACATTACTACTCTTGAGCCCAGCTTTGCTTTCCCATTTCCTCAGAGTAAATATGTGCACATATTAGATAGAAGCAGATGCATGGAATTTATGTGCAACTGTGTTATCAGATCTGAGTAACATAGGCTTTGTTGGCCCCACAATAATGGATGTGTATTTAACTCTCAGTTTATTACATGTCAGCTTTAGTTTTCTTGGAACTGACAAATCCATGTATTTGAATGATTATTTTGAAGGAAAATGGTGATGATATAATGAATAGGAAGTGTCGCTTCCAAACTGCTATTAGTGGGCATACAAGGACATTTTTTCCAATGTCCTTTTTAATTAAGCAAACACTGAAAGTATTTGAACAGCATCTTTATTTTTGAAGAAGTGCGTCATCTCAATTAGTGGAGGTCTGTAAATACTGAGGGAGAAAGCGGTTAGCAAAGTTCAAATACATTTCATTTTTCAATCTTCTGAAATATTGGTGATTATTATATGTTCAAATGGTAAACTTAAAAAAATCATAATTCCAAAAGCTGGGCATTAGAACTTAAAGTTTATAGAATCTGTCCCCAAATTATATCACTAGAAATTTAGCAAAAAGCAGGGTAACCTACCTTTTGATTTTCTGAATGCAGGCAAGAATGCGAAGCAGTCTGATCTGTTCATTAACAGTACATGAGTGTAATTATTTTTAGCTGTACAGATAAACCAGTGGAATTTGACATGGCTAGAATATTCAGGCTAGATTTTCTGCTTAATTATTCAAAACACAAATGAATACTCGAACAAAGGAAGATGGTTGTGAATATATCATTCAAAGTACAATAGGGTTGAGTTTTGTCAAAGTTTTCTTCTGTAGAAGCCCAAAACTTGGGAATTACTAATTCAATGTACAATAAGGAGATATCATTGGATAAAATCCTTTCGTAGCTATCCAAGGCTGAGGCACGTTTGACTTCTGATTATATATATATTGGACATGTTAATTACAGTGCCTCCTGTCATTTTTTTAAAAAACAGTAGAAAACACACTGGCCATAGCCCCCTGCTTAGTGAGGCAGTATCTGACTTAGCTGTGCAGGCATGGCTTCTGATGGGACCAACTTAGAGCATGAAACCCAAGGTCAGATGTGAAGGTTTTGCCCTATAGGAGGTTAGTAATTAGCTAAGCCAATCTCATTAATTTCCTTCAAAACTATTTCTCCTTCTCCTCCTCCTCCTCCTTCTCCTCCTCCTCCTCCTCCTCCTCTCTTCTTCTTCTTCTTCTTTTTCTTCTTCTTCTTCTTCTGCTTCTCCTCTTCCTCCTCCTCCTCCACCTCCTCCTCCTCCTCCTCCTTCTTCTTCTTCTTCTTCTTCTTCTTCTTTTTTTTTGAGACAGAGTCTCACTCTATCGTCCAGGCTGGAGTGCAGTGGCACGACCTCGGCTCACTGCAACCTTTGCCTCCCTGGTTCAAGTGATTCTCCTGCCTCAGCCTCCAAGGAGCTGGGATTACAGGCGCCTGCCACTGCACCCATTTAATTTTTGTATTTTTAGTAGAGACGGGGTTTCACCATCTTGACCAGGCTGGTCTTGAACTCCTGACCTCTTGATCCACCCTCCTCGGCTTCCCAAAGTGCTGGGATTACAGGCATGAGCCACTGCACCCAGCCCCAAAACTGTTTCTTGGGGTGTAAGTCCCAAAATTCCTGGGGAATACAGAGTAGCTTCACAGAAAGATGGGGCAGACATAGAGAGCAAAGCAGTGGTACTCTGAAAGAGAGACCACATGGGCTGTAAGAGAGGTGGAGAGGAGAGTTGTCTCAAGAATTACTTAATAGTCACATAGCATTTAAGCTCTGGTACCCACCTATATTTATAATATATCCCCATTTTTATTAAGGTGGCCTGAGCAAATCTCCGCTCTTGGTAATCAAGGGTCTAATGACTGTAGTCAAGGGACAAAAATTAGCTGCATAGAACCCTACAGCCACTGAAGAGAGAGCAGTTGCTAACTAGAGGCTCTTAGTAGAAGGATAAATGGAGAAAAGAGATAGGTTGGAAGTGCTAACTCCTTAAAAGCTCCAAACAAATGCCAGAGACTCTCCCCAGCCAATTCATGGAGGCCTCATGAGACAATAACCATATTGAGATCAACAATCATTGAAGAGGAGTTTCCTAAGATAATGAAATAAAAATTCTAGCAATTATTTGTTTCTGTAGGAATTCCCTTCCACATAATAATACATTTGGTCAAAAAGCTTTTGATTTTTTTGGAACTGCTATTTAAAATTTCAAGTACCTGAGTATAAATTAGAGGTACTAAAGATTTGGCTCACATCTACAGTTTCAAACAGATAATTAACATATATTCCTTTTAAATTACTATTTTCTGGAAGGCAGTAAATATGCACTTGTAAAACCTTTCTTTGTGAAATGTACAAAGAAATATTTAATCAATGCTTTGCATGGTAACAGTGGTTGTAGATGAGGATTACAATGAGAGTGTAGATAATTATGAAGAAGAGCATAATTTCTGTCTTTTAAGTGCAGAACCAATTTGGCTCTCTCAACTAGAGCTATTGCCTAATCTGTCAAATCAAGAGCCAGAATGACAAGGGGATGGATATTTTATTAAGGGTGTCATAGATGTGTGCTAATCTAAAAATGCTCTTAGTAATAGGTTTTTGGAATTCACAGAACTTAGAGAAGTAATGCATTGTAAAAAGAGATCAAAAAGATCACACAAAATTAATTGTGTACAGATTTATAAATTATATAGTAAGGCCATGTGCTTCAATTACATTGGTAACGTTAATTACACATAATTGCATTTCTAGTTCATGTGCTTATGTAATTTTACTAAAGCTTTACTACAGTGGAACAAGTTTCAGCACATGGAAATAATTTAAAAGTAAATCTCTAATAATATTATATAATAAAAAATTTAAAAATCCTCTTGCATTTTGATACCACTCCATCCACTTCCAAACAGTAAACATATTCAACCAATTTTCTAGTCTACAAATCTGGTACGTTTTTCCTAAAACCAACCAGAAATGGTGTTTTTAATCGTACGTAAGTCATGCATCAGGATGAAAACTATATTGGTTTTTCTGACTTAGTTCCTAAAATCATCTTTACACAAAAATTATTAGCTCTTCTCCCAAATATGAATATGGCAAAATATACACATGAATACAAGTATCCAGACATGACATATAACCTCATTATCTTGTGTTTTCAATTAAAAAATTTGTATCCCCTTTTATATAACTTGAATCCTTCTGGCCAGGTTTGAATGTGAATTCCTTCAGACTTGGGACCTGTAAAACTCTGTGACCCCATGAGCCTTGATCATCACAGTCTCTGTTGTAGGTGGACTCACCACTCATCAGCTGTGTGGCCTTGGGCAGCTCTCTGTATCTATTTCTCAGTTTCCTATCTATGATATAAAATGATGGGTTAAGTAGATCAGATGTTCTCAAATAATGCTCCATAAGGCCTTGATGTGTCTGTGAATACTCCCTGAGGACCACTGGGTCGGGTGGGGGCAGTGGGGCACTAGTTGCTTGGGCTCTGGACTTTCTGAGGTACCTGCTCAAATGGAGTAGCTCTACTCATGCCTACTGGATTTATTGGACTTCTATATGAACTTTCATTTGATGAAAGAGCTAGAAGGCCAAAAAGAGGTTTGTAAACCACTAGTCTGGATAAAAGTTCAGACTCCTGCTTTGTCCTAGAATTAAATCATTCAACTTTGAGTTGAAGTAATATAAACCACCTGAATGAGTCTAGCATGAAATAATGTTCAACAAACACCTATGGGATGAATGGAGTTCCTGCCCTTCAGGGATTTATAGTCAAATGGAAAACCTTCCTCATCCTAGAAAATACTATAGTTAAAATACTACTTCTTTTATCCTATGGCCATTATACTTTTAATTGTTTCTTAATATTTTAATTTTGTATGTAGCAATTTTGTATGTCTAGGGATTCTAGGAAGATGGCAGAGGAGAAGGCACCAGGAATTTCTCTCCCCATCTAAGCAAGCATTGTAATGGCAGAATCTGTCTGATGTAACTATTTTGGAACTCAGGAATCTATAGAAGATTGCAAATTCCAGGGGAAGGCTTAGGCAGTAAATTGCATTTAACGTTGGTCAGTTTCAGCTCTTAGCAGGTAGCAGCAGTACTCATCCTCCACCCCAGCTACATGATAGGCACCTGTTCATGAGTTCCTGGAGTTCCTGGAGTGACTTGTAGGCAGCTTATAGGCGCTGGGGTGGGCAAAAAGGATCCTGTCCTCCAAACATCAGGGATCTGTATTTGGATCACTGATTGCTTCTTCTGATCACAGACATACGGACAAAGAGGCTAATGGCCATTGTGTTTGCACCTCCCCCCCATTTTTGCAAGCCCTTCCCCTCTAGCAGAAGTGATTTCCAGGAGATTTAAAAGGCTGGTGCCCTTTTCTGTCTCCCTTCATTTTTCTTTTTTCTCCCTTTTGGGTGCCAGACGTTGAAGACTATAACATTTGAAAACAACTGCATATATGGGGAGCATTAGAAAGTGACTGCACATACCCAGGAAAAGACCCAGGTTCAGAAAAGGCCTGCAAAGACCTAAAGTTTACAACTGACACTAATCTTTGGCACAGAGACAACCTAAAACATCAGAAACACAAACAATAAAACATAAACACAAACAACAGAAAATCCTGGGAAAGGGGGAGAACCTGAGTTCCAGAGTTAGCATACTATTAGATTCAAATGCCTGGTTTTCAACAAAAAATTGCAAAGCGTGCAAAGAAGCAGGAAAATATGGCTTATTCAAAGGAAAAACGAAAAAATAGAAACTGTCTCTGAAAAAGACCTGATGGCATAGCAACTTGACAAAGACTTTAAAATAACCATCTTAAAGATGTTCAACAAACTAAAAGATGTAGAGAATGTCAAGAATAATAAGAATAATATGTATGAACAAAATGGCAATACCAACAAATAGAAAACATAAAAAGAAACCAAAAAGAAATTCTGGAGCGGAAAATACAATAACCAAAATGAAAAACTCAGTAGAGGAATTCAAATGTAGATTTGAGCAGGCAGAAGAAAGAACCAGCAAACTTGAAGGTAGGATAATAGAAATCAAGTCTGAGGAACAGCGAAAAAGAAAAAAAAGTGACGAAAATTGCACAGAGCCTAAAGGATCTGTGGGATACCATCTAATGGACCAATATACACATTGTGGAAGTCTCAGAAGAAAAGAGAGACAGAAAGGGACAGAGAGAATGTCTGTAGGAGATAATGGCTAGAAACATCCCAAATTTGATGAAAGACATAAATGTAAACTTTCAAGAAGCTCAAAGAACTCTAAGTAAGTTAAACTCAGAGACCCACAGGGTCATTATAATCAAACTTTCAAAAGCCAAACACAAAGAGAGAAGCAACTCATATACAAGGATCCATGATAAGATTATCCACAGATAATCATTGGGAACTTTAGAGGCAGATGACAGTGGGCCAATATATTCAAGGTGCTAGAAAAAAACCCAAACAAATTGTCATTCAAGAATCCTACATCTGGCAAAGCTGTCTTTCAAAAGTGAGGAAGAAATTAGGACATTCCCAGATAAACGAGGAGGAAGTTTGTCATCACTAGACTTGCCTTGCAAGATCAAGGGAGTCCTGGAGGTTGAAATGGAAAGACACCAGATAATCACTTGAAGCTATATGGAGAAATAAAGTTATAAATACAGGTAAATATACTGCAATTATAAAAGCTAGCATTATTGTAATAATGATTTGTAACTGCACTTTTTGTTTTCTACATGATTTAAGAGACTAAAACATTAAAAGAAACAATGACTAGTCTAAAAGCTACTATTATTGTAAACTGATTTGTAAACTCACATTTTGTTTTTCATATGATTTAGGAGGTTAATGCATTCTGAAGAATTATTAGTTTATGTTTTGGACACACAACATATAAAGATGTAATTTTGTGACACCAAAAACCAAAAGAGGTGGGAATGGAACTGTTAAAGGAGGAAAGTTTTTGTATGTTATTGAACTTAAGCATGTTAAGTATGTTATTGAATTTAAACTATAAATTCAAGTTAGAGTGTTACAACTTTAGGATGTTAAATATAATCCCCATGTTAACCACAAAGAAAATAGCTATAGAATACATATAAGACGAAATGAGAAAGAAATTTAAATAATTCACTATAAAAAATCAACTAAACACAAAAGAAGACAGCAATGCAGGAAGTGAGGGACCACAAAAAAGTATAAGACATACAGAAAACAAATAGCAAAATGACAGAAGTAAGTCGCTCCTTATCAGTCATTACTTTAAATGTAAATGAGTTCAATTCTCCAATCAAATGTCAGAGATCAGCAGAATGTATTAAAAAACAAAATTCAACTGTGTACTGTCTATAAGAGACTTACTTTACATCTAAAGACACAATAGATTGAAAGTGGAAGAGTGAAAAAGATATTCCATGCAAATAGTGTCCAAAAAGGAGCAGGAGTAGCTATACTAATATCAGACAAAATAAACTTTAAATCAAAAATGTTTGCAAGAAACAAGGACATTATTTATTAATAAAAGGTTCACTTCAGTAAGAAGACATAATAATTATAAATATTAATATTTACACACCTAATGACCGACCATCGTATATGAAGCAAAACTTCACAGAAACAAAGAGAGAAATAGTTGTATGATACCAATTGGAGACATTAATACCCCACTCTCAAAAATGGACAGAACAAGACAGAAGCTAAATACGGAAACCAAGCACTTAAACAACACAATAAATCGACTAGCTTTAACAGACATATAGAACATTGTATACCCAACAATAGTATACACATTCTTCTCAAGTGCACGTAGGACATTTTCCAGGATAGACCATATGTTAGGCCACAAATTAAGTCTCAATAGATTCAATAAGACAGTTATATAAAATATCTTCACTGACCGCAATGACAAGAGAGTTTGGAGAATGTAGTTTGCAGAATTCCAGTTTCAAGGGTACAGAGGGCTGGGTGTAGAGCTGAGAGACAAAGATCACTAAGGGACTTTTAGTGTGCTGCTCCTAGAAACTCCCAGTTTTGGAATCTATAGTGCTAAATATATTAGAGGTTTTTTTTTTTTTTTTCACAAAACAATAATGATTGACTAAAAGGCATAAATGTATCAAAGACTTTTTTTTGAAATATCAAAGATATTTCACATCCTGCTAAAGGCATGCTAATCAAATTTATCCCTGACCCCAAACCAGAGGATAGGAGGCAACGATATAAAGTTCATCAGAATTGATATTCAAAATTATCTCAGTGGAAGAATTACGATTCACAAATCACCACGATAAAACCTAACAAGAATAGCTAAATGTGGGGTTTTCATTTGGTTTAAAAGAATTTTGCCTGTTCACCTGTTTTACATATAGAAAACGTATGAACCATAAATATGATATGGACCATATGATGGGGCTCCTAGAAAAATTAACTGCAACTGTCAGCTGTATTAATAAGAACATACTTTCTCTATCTAGGATGGTCATGCCACTACTGTACTCAATTTTATTTGTAATACTAATAATTCCTTTGCAACTGTGAGATCTCTGCATACAAAGTTCAAATTTATAGAGGCCTACCTTAGCATATCATGTGGACAAGTGGAGGAATTTGTAGTATGTAGATATGTGAAAAATCCTACTTCACCTGTTTTCCATCAGAGTATTGGTAAAGATAACAGGAACATCAAAACATTCCTTTGTGTTCCAGACAAGTGATTTCGTACTCCATCAGATCCAAAGCCCTTTTTATAACTAGCTTATAATAATCTTTTCTCTGCCATGAAAAAAATTTATTGATAAGGTCACTTAAACAGAAATTGTTATACAATTAAATATGATGTTATATATAATATGAAAGAAAAATAAAAGGTATTTCAGTGTAGAAATTCTCAGTTGCTATATAAGAAAATGTTATCAAGTATTAATAGTTAGATGCCTGCTCCTTGTTACAATGAATAATTTCAGATTTGTAATAAGTAAGAACAATATTCTACTAAATATTTCCTACACTCTGTCCTTACATTTGAAATTTAAAAATAAGGGTTAAATAAGTATATTTCTCTTATGATCCAGAATATAATTTATCTTCATGAATGTTCTATAGTTGGGTGGAGTGTTCCATAAATGATGGTCAACTTTTCTTATAGTGTTGTTCAAATCTATTTTCTTATTGACTTTCTACTTGTATTAATTACTGATAGAGGAGTGTTGAAATTGCAAAATATTTTACTTCTCCTTTTTGGTTCTATCAAGTTTTTCTGTCCCTGGTACATAAACATTTAAGATTATTATGTCTTTTAGTAGGTGCATAAACATCTAAGACTGTTATGTCTTCTTGATGAACTGACATCTTTACCATTAAGAACTTCCTGATTTTGGATGGCCATGGTGGCTCACGCCTGTAATCTCAGCAATTTGGGAGGCTGAGGCAGGCGGATCACCTGAGGTCGGGAGTTTGAGACCAACCTGACCAACAAGGAGAAACCCCATCTCTACTAAAAAAAAATTAGCTGGGCGTGATGCCATGTGCTTGCAATCCCAGCTACTCGGGTGGCTGAGGCGGAAGAATCACTTGAACCCGGGAGGCGGAGCTTGCAGTGAGCAGAGATAGTGCCACTGCACTCCAGCCTGGGCGACAGAGTAAGACTGTGCCTCAAAAAAAAAAAAAAAAAAAAAAAAGAAATGCCTGATTTTTACTTCTAGGAATATTTCTTGTTCTGAAATTACTTTATATGATATAATATAGCTCCTTCAACTTTGTTTTGTTTTGTGTATTCATTGTATGTCTTTTTCCATCATTTTATTTTTAATTTTTCTGTTTCTTTATATTTAAAATGTTTTTCTCACAGACAGCACAGTAGTTAGGCCTTGCTTTTTTATCTGACAATCTCCATCCTTTAACTGGAGTGTCTTTGTTTTATTTTTTAGTTTTTGCTCTAAGGTTTATAATACACATCTAACTTATAGTTTACCTTCAAATTATATACATATAGTATGGCACCTTACAATAGTATGTGTTCATTTTCTTCCTTCTGTCCTTGTGCTGTTGTTTCTTACATGTTATTGTCATACATTATGCTGTTTTGTCATACATGTCTCCACAATACATGCTATTATTGTCACTTTAAATAATCTGTATCTTTTAAAGAGATTAAATTTGGAAGAAAAAGTATTTTATATGTTCCTACACACTCATCATTTCCACACTCTTCACTCCCTGGTATAAATGCAAATTTCCATTTAGTATTATTTTTCTTCTGTCTGAAAGACTTTTTTTCATGTAGCTTGTAATGCATTCTTCTGGTGATGAATTCTTTCAGCTTTTGTGTATCTAAATAAGACTCTTTTATTTTTACTTTCATAAACTGTTTTATCTGGGTATAGAATTCAACTTTTTTTTTTTTTTAGTAGTTTAAAGATGTTGCTTCATTGCCTTCTGGCTTGCAAACTTTCTGATGAGAAGTCTGCTGTCATTTTTATCTTTGTTCCTCTATGTGTAACGTGTCCCAACATCCCTCTCCTGGAAATTTTAAGATTTTTTTCTTTATGACTGATTTTATGATCTTTCTTAGTTTGAATTTCTTCATGTTTATTTTTCTTGAAGTTGTTTGAGCATCTGAATCTGAGAGTTTAGCGCTTTCATCAAATTTTGACAATTTCAGCCATGATTTCTTTAAAGGTTTTTTCTGTCCTTCTTACCCATTCTATTTGCTATTCCAGTTTTACATGGTTTAGACCACTTACCTTCTGCTATTCCTCCATACATCACTGATGCTCTGTTAATTTTTTCTAGTCTTTTTCTCTTTGTGCTTTATTTTGTTGAGATACTATTGCTATGTCATCAAGAATACTGATCTTCTCTTCTACAGTGTGTAAATTGCTATCTATCCTATCTACTGGTTTTTCTTCCCTACGAGATATCGTATTTATTAGTATTTAGTCAAAGATTTGAGAGAACCCTTTGCAAATCTTGAGAGTGAGCTCTCTTTCTCCCTCTTTCTCTCTGTGTAGTTTTCTCCTTTCCAGTACTTTGTCCCACAAATCTAGCCACCTTGCCTTCCTTAACTTTGATCTCTGTTTCCTTAACTCAGTGAGACTGCTGGCTGCATGCTGTGGCTTGAAAACTGCCTCCAGGCAGGAAGCTGGGGCAATCATAGCATTCAGCTCAATTGATTCTCTTCTTTCAGGGTTCACAGTCCAGCATTACCAGTTGTTTAATGTCTGAAAACTGTTGTTTCATATATTTTATCTCATTTTCAATTTGTGCATGGAAGAAGGATAATTCCTGTAGCCATTAATTTTTCATGAATGGAAGTGAAAGTCTAAATAAGTAAATTTGAAAGTTAATATGTTATCTTCGTAAATGCAATAGTTACAAAAACTGAGATAGCTGCTCTTTTATTGGTGTCTCCAATACCATAAGCATTTGTTGATGGTGATTTTCTTCAATAGTCCATTACTTTTGGTAAATTTCCAAACAAAACAAGTCTCAATCTTTCCTCAATTTACATGATATTTGCATTCCTGGAAATTCCATATATATAAACATGGAGCAAAAATGCTTTGTGTTCATATGTAAAATGGAGTTAAGTTCTGGGCTCAGATAATATAAACAGGCTTTTCCTTATAGAAAAGTCACATAGAATGTGGAACCATAACCCCCTGGGTAAGACTGTGATATGGGATCCTTGACCCTTATTGAAAACTACCACCTACATAATTCGTACCTTTCACACGTAACATATTTTATCTGTTGTATGCATAACCGTGGAGTAGTCTTGAGGCCTACATGCTCTTGGAAAAGCAATAAATAAGGTATGTCTTCATTCATCAGGGAAAGGGGGAAGATACATGATGTTTTGCCAAGATAATTACTGTATTTTATAATAAGGGAATCTATTTTTAGTTAAGATTTAAAAGAAGTACCTCTTTTTGCCAAAAGGCAATGTAAAATGTCCCCACTATTCATACAACAGATAAAAATATTTATTGAGTTCTGTTATGTGTTAGGTATTGAGGATTGACGAGTGACTCAGAGAAGAATCCCTGTCCTCATGGAGCCTACGTTTACTATGGTTTGTGGAGAAAAACTGGCAATCAAAGGAAATGCCCACACGTCCCTCAAATTCTAAGAGTTGTAACATCAAACATTTCTGTTAACTAGTAAAACAAGTTATGAGAATTTTAGAGAGTATAATACAAAAGCAAAAGCCTCTATCAAAATCTTTCGGTCAGGGTTCCATACTTAAGGACTTTGAGGAAATGCATAAACAAAGCTGCAGATGATTTATTTCAACTCTATTAATGGATTTGAAGACACTTTCAACTAATCCTGTTCAACCCACACTTTGTACTTCACTGAAACTGAGGAAAAAAGCCTCTCTCTTACTTTTGCCTAGTAAGAGAACACAGTCACCCAGGATCACCTTGGCTTTTGAGACATTATTGTTTTGGCTGAGATCCCACTTTCAGACCTCATGTCCTTAGATTTAGCAACTTGACTGATTCTCTGAGCTACCTACTCTCTATGTGGTGATGTGGCTTCAGCCCAGAGCCACAGGTAGAATGCATTTTGTCCCACTCCCACCAGGCAGCTGCAATGCCAATGTGGGACTACATTTGTCAATTAAAGATCCACAACAATATGAAATGTGTAGCCACAAAAATAAAACTTGGTGTCAGGAGCCCAGGGTCCAAATCTCTGCTCCCAAATCTATTTCATGTGAATCCTGGTGTAAATCAATTAATTTTTTTCTTCTGAGTCTCAGTGGCGTCACTCCTAAAATGAGGACAATAATAACCTTGTTCATCAGATTGCTATGAGGATTGTAACAAAACCACGTGTTCCAGAATGCTTTGCAAGCCACACAGCACTATAGTAACCTACACTGCTGTTGTGGTAAGTGATGAGGAGGAGGGTAAGTGGCTGGTTGAAAGGACCCAAAGCCTGAAAAGTCTATAGACTACTGACCTGCACATCTGAATGCAATGTACGTTTTGCTGCTTTTCCTGCTTAGACAACAACAAGCTTTTGCTCTTAATACTATTTCCACTTTTTACTTTTCTTTTGGATTTGTTGTCATTGATTCCAGTCTATCTAAACATAATTCAGTTTGGTGCCCAGGAGATAGTGAAAAAGCTGGTGCCCAGCTTTTTCTTCTTTGGTGTGGGAGCTTCTGCCTGGGGCTGACCTCCTTCTCCGGGTTAAGGTCCTGTGTAGCTGTCTTAAACTGACCGACCTGAAGTAGACCCAGACACACCTGTAAACTACTTACCTTGCATGGGTGGTGCCAGGCCTGGGGCTAAGAGGGCATGCCTGCTCCTGTAATCTGTAAGGCCTAGTAAAACATGATTAAGGCTCTGCTTGCAGTGTGGGAGTCAACAATGCCATTATAGCCTCCCTTGGCAGATGGTGGGCAAGAGTTCCTGCACTAATAAGAATTTCTTGCTGGATCATCAAAATGCATGATCCTTTTGGGGTTTGGACCTTGTAGAACCTTATTCCTATGTTTGAGGCTTCAGCCTCTGTGTCTCATGGTCAGTCTGACCTCTCTCGAAACAAGAGATCTGGAAAGAAACACTTTTCCAGGAAATCATCCACAGGCAGCTGACTGACCTTCCGCCATACCCCTTTCATTCCACTCCCAGCAGTTTCTCATGGATACGAAATTTGTGCCTCGGGATAATTGGACTAAACAGGTTTGTCCGATTATTTACAAGCTCCTTTCAGTTTACTTGTTTCAATTTTGCATGGGCCATTTTAATATTTTTTTGTGGTTCAGACAGAAACCACATATATCACAGTGTTTTAGATTAGTTAAGATTCTGTATGATGTGATTAATATAATAATCCATTTTCGGCCTCTGTTGTGAATCAGATGCTTTATATATACAATCTGATTTCATCTTCATAATGCTCCAGAGTAGGCATTATTATCCCCCTTTTAAAGATGAGGCTTAGAGGGCTAAACTCATCTGTTTAAAGCTATGTAGTTGATCATTATCAGAGCTGGAACTGGAGCCTACCTGGATTTCAGTCCAAGTCTATGCTGTTTCCACTATACCATACTGGCTCTTGACTCTTTACTTCCTCTTTGGCATGGCAGTGGAAATCAGTACTATTAATATTTGAGTTTCAGGTTAAGTTCCCTTCAACTTTTCTGAGCAGGGATAGAGGATAGGGTACAAATAGTTCCAGTTTTTTTTTTTAGACGGAGTTTCGCTCTTGTTGCCCAGGCTGGAGTACAATGGAGCAATCTCGGCTCACTGCAACCTCTGCCCTCTGGGTTCAAACAATTCTCCTGCCTCAGACTCCCAAGTAGCTGGGATTACAGGCATGTGCAATCACGCTCAGTTAATTTTGTATTTTTAGTAGAGATGGGGTTTCTCCATGTTGGTGAGGTTGGTCTCAAACTCCCAACCTCAGGTGATTCGCCTGCCTTGGCCTCCCAAAGTGCTGGGATTACAGGTGTGAGCCACCATGCTCAGCTTTTGTTTTCTTTTTTCTTTCTTTTTTTTTTTTTTTATCATGCCACGTTATTTTTAATTACATACAAAGATCTAACATGTCACCCAGGGACCATTTCACCCACTGCTGCTTGGCCGCCGGTCTTTGTCTCTTTCTTCAGCAATGGTGAGGAGGGTACCCTTTCCTCGGGGAAGAGAAATCCATGGTCTGTTGCTCTTGCCAATAACAAAAATGTGGGAAAGTCGAGTGGCAAAGCTGTTGCCATTGGCATCTTTCACATGAACCACGTCAAAAGATCCTGGGTGCTTCTCTCTGTTGATGATCACACCAATTCTTCCCAGGTTAGCACCTCCAGTCACCATACCCAGGTTACCAGTGCTGAACTTGATGAAATCAATATTCTTGCCAGTCTCCAAATCAATCTGAATGGCATCATTCACCTCGATGAGGGGTCAGGGTAGTGGATGGTGTGAGCCTCATGAGTCACAAGATGAGGGATTACTTTTGTGCCCACAAAGATTGTTCTCACTTTGCACAACTTGTACTTGGCCTCCTAAGGTGTAATACGATGTACAGCAAAGCAACCCTTGGTGTCGTAGATCAGATGGAAATTCTCTCTTGTCTTATCAATGTTGATGACATCCATGAATCCAGCAGGGTAGGTTACATCAGTTCAGACCTTGCCATCGATCTTAATGAACTGCTGCATGCAAATCTTCTTTACTCCATCTCCTGTCAGGGCATACTTAAGTCTGTTCCTTAGGAAAATGATGAGGGGGAGACACTGTCTTAACTTGTAGGGACTGCTGAATGGACGAGGAGCAAACATACCAGTCAATTTATCCAGCATCCAATGCTTTGAAGGTGCTACCAGCTTCAGATGCTTCTTGGAACCACGAACCATGGCTGCGTTAGGCAAGGAAAGAGGACCTCTGTCTTCCGGTGCGCATAGAAATTTCGTAGTTACAGTTTTTATAAATCAATATGTTTCTTGAAAACATGCCAGCAAGCAGATTGTCATGAAGCAGGCTGAGCATCCAGGGCTATGTCCAGTTATTGATAGTGAGAAGTAAAGGAGAAAGCAATGAACAGTGTTGAATGGTAGACAGACACCAAGCATAGACCCTCTTCAGTCCCTCTCCTCATAGTAGACGTGTAATCATTAAGAAACACAAATTCAATTATGCCTTTACCACACTGTATACATTTGCTTTGATCTGTGTGATTGTTTATGAAGTTAATGACAGTTGCCCCAGTAGGCTACGCTCTAAAGGGCAGGGAGCATGTCTCTTTCACTTGCCACTGGATCTCTGTGCTTAACTGTGTCTGGCCCTGATCCTTGAACACAGCAGGGTTGTTCCTGACTCCAGATCTTTGTATAGATTTGCCCTGGGTCTGGAAAGCAGTACTGCTGACCCCGCCACTATCCGCCTACCTGCCCCTCTCGCTCACTTCATGCAAGATTGTGCTCAAATGGCCCCTCATCCAAGCAGCCCTCACTGACTACTCTTTCTAAAATAAGACTCTTTCTCTGTCCCTACCCCACATTCATCACCTCCTAATCCTTTGCCTTTCTTATTTAAATATTTTTTCTACCACAAATCACCTACCAACATTATATTATTATTGATTTTTAAGAATCTGTCTTCTACTAGAATATGAGTTCATTGAAGGAAGAGACTTTACTGCTGTGTCCTTAGTACCTACAATAGTGTCTGGATATAACACGTTTAGTAAATGTTTCATCTAATTGGTTAATACATAAATCCTTATTGAGTTAATGAACATCTCCTAAAATTCATCCCTCAGTTCTGTCCATAGCAGATGTTACGATGCCCTGAGCCACCCCCTCTCAGCCCGCCTCTGCTTCAGCTATGGCTGTGGTGGACAATTTCAGTGCATGTCAATGTTGGTTCATCTCAAGTGCAGACAGAGTCCCTGGCTTTTCTCCACCAGCTTTCTCAGATGATCCCCGGGAAGTTGCCTCGCTGCCTAGAAATGCAAGGAGTTACTGTTCTCAGGGGCAACACTCACCAGGAGGGACGGTGCAGGATCTCCACTTCAGAGGGGCAGGTGTGCACCATCTACAGAGGGGCTCAGAGTCCCCATCAGCATTGACCCGCAGGGATGAGGACAATAAGCTCTACGAGGTACCCTTCATGACCTTTCCCTTCTTCCCTCACCACTCCACCTGCGCCGTTGCTCCGGCTTCCTTGGGTCATCTTTTAAATTAACCGTCTACCTCCAAGTCCGCATGGAAAAAATCCAATCCAAGAGACTGTCCTTTACAACACTATGATCAATAACACAGCTGTGAATAATCATGGCATATTTGTCAAATTTGTTTAAAAATATTAGCAAAAGAGTTTGTGTTTTTTTCTTTCCTCTTTTTATATTTTCTTTCTTTCTTTTTTTTTTTTTTTTTTTTTTGAGACAGTGTCTTGCTCTGTCGCCCAGGCTGGAGTGCAGTGGCACGATCTTGGCTCACTGCAACCTCTGCCCCGGGTTCCAGCAATTCTCATCCCTCAGCCTCCCGAGTAGCTGGGATTACAGGCATGTGCCACCTTCCCCAGCTAACTTTTTTTTTTGTTTGTATTTTTAGTAGAGATGGGGTTTCGCCAGGTTGGCCAGGATAGTCTCAATTTCCCGGCCTCAAGTGATCCACTTACCTCAGCCTCCCAAAGTGCTGGGATTACAGGCGTGAGCCACCATAGTCAGTGAGTTTATGGTTAAAAAAAAAAATTTTTTTTTTTTACTTTTGTAGAGATGACAAAGTCTCACTATGTTGACCAGGCTAGTCTCGAACTCTTGGCCTCAAACAATCCTTCTGCCTTGACTTCCCAAAGTGCTGGGATAGCAGGCATGAGCCGCCGTATCTGGCAAATAGGTAATAGGGTTTATGGTTTACCAAGTGCTTTCACTCAGGTTGATTAATAGATTGCCTAACAGAATCACGATTCAAATGAGAATTGAAAATATCTGGAAAAGGAGTTGAATTCAAGAAATAAAATCTAGTAGGAAAAAGTATAAAAGCCAAGCCTTAGGTTAAAAAAAAAACAACCCACATACATAAAGGAAAGAAATAACCCAAACCTCACCCTGGTAGTTTTTCTTCATTAGGCAGCCCTTGGCACTTTAACTCTTAAGTCTTGGCGGTTTCTACATTCCAAGTGGTTCTTGAATCTTTACATAGAACTTGTTGCAGCAGAAAAGTCCAGCGTGGGTCCAGGCTGTCCAGAAAGCCCCACTGTGGCAAACATGCACCAAATGACATCAGCTTTCCAAGGGAGTCCTAGACCAGGGGGTGCCTGTGAATGCTCCACATGCAGCTGCCTGGGAAAATTAATCCCTGATTTGTAGCAAATGCCTATTCCCATGGTGTAAACTTCCACTGTAGCTGATTTTAAGCTACCAACATGACAACACCAAATGTGGAGTTGGGAAGCAATACACACAATTGGCTCTCGTGAACCTGTAAGGGCCAGCTCCAGCATTTTAAAAGTAGAGAGCGTCATTTTGCTTCTTTATCCGGCTCCAGCATTTTAAAAGTAGAGAGCGTCATTTTGCTTCTTTATCAAGTACCGCCCCCATTTATTAGGGAGTAAAGTTTTGACCAACTAATTCAATGAATGACCAACAACATGCATACATGTAGAAATAGCTAATGAGGCCAGTCGCGGTGGCACGTGCCCGTAATCCCAGCATGTTGGGAGGCCAAGGCAGGCAGATCACAAGCTCAGGAGTTCAAGACCAGCATGGCCAACATAGTGAAACACCGTCTCTACTAAAAATACAAAAAATTAGCTGGGCGTGGTGGCACACACCTGTAATCCCAGCTACTCGGGAGGCTGAGGCAGGAGAATCACTTGAACCTAGGAGGTGGAGGTTGTAGTGAGCCGAGATTGCACTGCACCCCAGCCTGGGTGACAGAGCAAGACTGTCACCCAGAAAAAGAAAAAAGAAATAGCTAATGAGTATGAGTTTGGGCAAAATTTGGCGAGTGAGCGTGAGTTTCCCAAAGTTAGGTGGCAAACTTTCCAAAAGTTTGCCTGGTTTTAGGAACAGACGTCTTTATAGTTTTTCTTTTGTCTAAAATCCATGGCCTCTGTGCAATACCCTAGATCTTTAAAAGTAGATTTACTAGTTCGATATGTGAAGTCTGGGGTTATGCAAACGAAACAGGGAATTCTCACACAGGAATTCCAGGAAAATGAGACATGTTAATGGAAAGTTAATATTTCAATTCATTGGAACTTTCCATAGTACATATTCCTCAAAGGAGCTGAGCTCGCGTTTCGTAAGAGCACACAGCACTACAATGTCCTTTAAGTATTGAAGGCTCTGTCCTAGCAACAACTGTGCCTCTTGTCACTAATAGACACATTCTTTGGAACCTCTGGACACATTTTCACATGAACCACACCTCTGTGTGTTTTCTGCAAATGAGCACATGAGCATGTACCCGGGGATATAGCTGTGGCTGTCACTGTGAACACGTGTTCCTGGGCCTGCCCATGTTGGAGAGTTATCTCTGAGCACCCAGACATGCCATGCCCTGTAGTAAACTGCCTCACGGTGATGAAAATCCCAAAGACAGATGTTTCCTCCCGAACAGGGCATATCACAGAAAGTTCCACGAGAAACGTAAATAAGCAGATTTAAAAATAATACTCAGTTTACGAAAGATTTCTCCAGAATATTACTGCCTCATTACTAAAGCCAGAACATGAAAGAAGGACAACTGTTGGAGCAAATGTTTTAATTTAGAAGTTTTCCTCATTTATCCCAGATTGAGAATGCAAGAGATACGTAAAACAACAAAAGCAGCTCATTGTAAGACGACCCAGATATAAAATCAATGATTAAAAGGAGCCTTCGGAAGAAGGCTGTGAATATTCTTAATTATTATCAGGTCTCTAGGACTTTGTGCACTTTTTATTGAACTTGATGATGAACAAGAAGCTGATTGTTTAAAATGCAGAACTCTCTTGACAAAGGTAACATTGATTTCTTCCCCTCTTTTAACAAAACACTTTTCTTGAAACTTTGAAAACCACGACTCTTTCACAATACCCTATTTAAACTTTTTTCCTGAAAAAAAAAAAAAAAAAAAATCCCCAGTACAAAGCCTGTTAGCAAATGCAAGAGCAATATAATAATAATTTTTGACAGGGTGCAGTGGCTCACACCTGTAATCCCAGCACTTTGGGAGGCCGAGGAGGGTGGATCATTTGAGGTCAGGAGTTTGAGACTAGCCTGACCAGCATGATGACACACTGTCTCTACTAAAAATGCCAAATTAGTCAGGCGTGGTGGCACACGCCTGTAAGCCCAGCTACTCAGGATGCTGAGGCAGGAGAATTGCTTGAACCCGGGAGGTGGATGTTGCAGTGAGCCGAGATTGTGCCACTGCACTCCAGCCTGGGCAACAGAGTGAAACTCCATCTCAAAATAAAAGAAAATAAAATAATCCTTAACATGTTTGAGGTACTTGCCTTATGCATTATTCATTATTTCATTTAAAGTTCACATACAATTTCTAAGATGAATACTGTTGTTTGTAGACTCCTGTTTGTTGCTGAGGAAGGTAAAGCTTAGGGAGGTTAAATGACTTGCTTAAGATCAACCAGGTAATAAGTGGAAATGAGGAAGGTCAGATTTGAAAGCGTGAAGTTCTTTTCTCAACTACTACACAAAGTCTCCCTAAGAGGTTTAAGGAGCCCCCCAAAATAACATCATGTGGGAGATCCCTTGTCCCTGTTTGTGACATTTTGCCCTGCTGAAATCTTGTTCAAATCAAAGGTAGCAATAGTGGGAGAAAGTAGCAGACAGAAGACAACAGAGTTTGAGTTGTCAGTGAGATTGGAAGAATTTGAATTCAGACACCTCTAGTTGCTATTACTTTGGTGTAAAAGTAATTGCGATTTTTGTCATTAAAAGTAATGGCAAAACATCGTATTTGAATGAGATGTTGAAAATGCCGGCCGGGCTCGGTGACTCAAGCCTGTAATCCCAGCACTTTGGGAGGCCGAGACGGGCGGATCACGAGGTCAGGAAATCGAGACCATCCTGGCTAACACGGTGAAACCCCGTCTCTACTAAAAAATACAAAAAACCACCTGGACCAGGTGGCGGGTGGCTGTAGTCCCAGCCACTCCGGAGGCTGAGGCAGGAGAATGACGTAAACCCGGGAGGCGGAGCTTGCAGTGAGCTGAGATCCGGCCACTGCACTCCAGCCTGGGCGACAGAGCAAGACTCCGTCTCAAAAAAAAAAAAAAAAAAAAAAGTCTTAGATATCTTATATTTGAATAAGTATGTTATTGAAATAAGGATGTTTTGACACTAAAAGTAATGGCAAAAAATGCAATTACTTTTGCACGTACCTAATATTAACATTTTATTCTATTAATTTTTTTCTTTTTTTGAGATGGAATCTCGCTCTTTCGCCGTGGCTGGCATGCAGTGGCACCATCTCAGCTCACTGCAACCTTGGCCTCCCGGGTTCAAGCAATTCTCCTGCCTCAGCCTCCTGAGTAGCTGGGATTATAGGTGCGCACCACCATACCTGGCTAATTTTTGTATTCTTAGTAGAGATGGGGTTTCACCATGTGGGCCAGGCTGGTCTTGAACTCCTGACCTCAAGTGATCTGCCTGGCTCGGCCTCCCAAAGTGCTAGGATTACACGCATGATCCACTGTGCCTGGCCAATTTTGTCATCTTCTGATCTTCTCCCATCCCATATAGCTGAGTTATACCTTTGGCTACCGGGTTTTCTCAGGAGAGCGTGAGTCCTTTGCATCCAAGGGTCACTGGCATTTTCCTTGGCTGGCTGTACCCTGGGGCCAGCCCTCCCATCTGTAGTGTGACTAACTCACCCTTGGCTCCAGCAGCAGACACAGACCTTCACCATGCCATTATTTTCTTCTGTTTGCTGAAGGATATTATCCAGGGGCCATTTGGCCAATTAAACAATTCCACCATTGTTGAAGTCATCGAAGTTTCATTACCTAGAGACAGATGAGAATTAAATATAATTCTTGTTTGATAATGATAGTAATTAATAAATCCATTTTTTTTCTGTGTCTCTGCAAAATTTGAGGTAAGTTCTCTAGCACTTAATTTGAAACGGGGTAGCCATGTCTCCAAGGCCTAGGAAACTCCTCACTTGATATCCTGTTCACTGTGCCAATTATTGACCAAAGTAACATTTTCTCACACTGTTGAGATGTCTCAACTCTTGGCAGACAGGAATCACCTCAGTTTTTTAGCAGGTCTTTGGAAAGGTACCACACAGAACAGTGCAAGGCAGTTCAGAACTGGGTAAGTAGAATTATTTTCTACTGTATATTCTATAAATGGACTTAGTTATTGTGGCTGTGATTGAATTATCTTCACAGAGTAGTATTTGAGGGGGGGATTATGAAGCAACATAGATTTTGGGAACTGTGTGTGTGTGTGTGTGAGAGAGAGAGAGAGAGAGAGAGAGAGGAACAGGATGGGCGAGGCAATGTCAGCAGATATTTAACACAGAAACCATGCATCAAAAGATTTCCTAGTATGCACTACTTAAGCATCCCTTTTATCTTGAAATTGTTAGAATTAGAGGTGAGGTAAGAATGTCTTTCCTTGGGAAGGTCCCACTTCTTATTTCTCCTCTTTTTTTTTTCCTTTTTCTCCTATGTATCCCTGCCACTTGGAATGCTAATTTACTTCTAATAATTTGTAGTTGATAAATCACAGCCACACTCATTATCTTATTGCTCTTTGCCCTGACACTGTGAGTCAGGATAGACTGGCACCCTTGTACCCTCTTAATAAATAAGGAAACTAAAGGTCAGAGATCTTGTGATGGGATTAAGCTCACATACACAGCAAATATGCCACCCACTGGAAGTCAGGTCATGTGAGTCTATCTCAGTCCGCTTTCTGTTAGACACAGGGCAAGCTGGTCTGTTAATTGCTGGGTTTGGGGGATTTTGTTTTTGTTTCTTGAGGGATGAGGTTTTGGCCTAAAAAGTAAGAGCACAATATCAGTCAGCCATAGAAACACAATATGAAAAACAAGTATTACTTTCCAGGATGTTAGGAGAACAAATGTTCCATGCCACACAGAATTATACTGTTTGCAACTCTGTTTGGCACTTAAACGGAAATGTATTTTAAAATGATGGTGTCATCACTCTCATGACATTAAAACTGACCAGATATGGAGTAATGCATTTGGGTAGCTCCAGATGTTGTTCGTCTAGTGGGTCATTTCCCCTCATTGTATCTACAAAGTGGTTGCTGAACAACACTATCCTTGTGGATTTCTGGTACCTGATTGAAATTTTCCTGGACACTTTTCTACTTCCTGGCTGCAATTTAATTGATGCAGAAATATAAACTGAATGCAGCTTCCGGCTTTGACGTGTCCCCAAATTACAAGATGCTTTCCCCCTAAACCTAACAGCTGGCATCCACAGAAATATCTGAAAACATCCTTCAATAAAGTTTGCCAAAAAATGTCCACCACAAAATGCTATTTTGACAGCTGTTCAAGTGACAAACATCTAAAGTGAACTTACTTAAGCCCTCTAAATTTTGTATTTTTAAAAAGATGGATTGCATGAAATTGCCTCACCTGAATTGATTTATCTTTTATGACTTCACACATTCAAACCTAAATATTTGTCCTGAATTACATCACAAAAACCTATAGAAATGCTTAATTGTTCTTTTCTTGGGAATTAGGATGAATTTTAAAACGTATATTGAATACTTATTTTCTTACAGATTCATTCATCTACCTCCCCATTCATGATTCATATGTGAACTTATATATAGCTTCAGTCCTTGATACTGTCAAAGACTACAGCTCCATGAAGTCTTTTTAAAAAAATAACAGGTTTATAGATATGTAACTTATATATCATACAATATGTAACTTATATATCATACAATATGTAACTTATATATCATACAATTCACTTATTTAAAGCGCACAATTCAATGGTTTTCAGTATGCACATCCATAACCACAATCAATTTTAGAATATTTCATCACCCCCAAAAGAGACCTCACGCCCATAAGTCGTCCATGAGATAGTCTTTTTTTTTTTTGAGATGGAGTCTGGCTCTGGCGCCCAGGCTGGAGTGCAGGGCGTGATCTCCTCTCACTGCAACCTCAGCCTCCTGGGTTCAAGTGATTCTCCTGCCTCAGCCTCCTGAGTAGCTGCAATTACAGGTGTATGCCACCACACCTGGCTAATTTTTCTATTTTTAGTAGAGATGAGGTTTTACCAGGTTGGCCAGGCTCCTCTCAAAACCTCAGGTGATGCACCCACCTCAACCTCCCAAAGTGCTGAGTTTATAGGCGTGAGCTACTGCGCCTGGCCCCAGAAGATTAATACATGTGTTTATCTTATAGAAATACTCAGAATAATGTTTCATCAAATATCTGTGCACCTGTGGCCCAGGCAAGTCAACAAATAAAGTTAACCATCACGAGTCCATCCTTTGTTAACTTGATTCCTATGTGCATCTCATTAAGCCATATTTAACCTCCAAACGAAGACAATAACAAGGTCATAATTCTGTTTAACATAATACAACTATGACATGTACAACTCAGTATGCACCAATCTCTTCCCAGAGAGGAGATAAAGTCCTTGAGTGATGTTTACTCTTCTCCTTCATATAACTTAAACTCGATGATGTAAAATCAACAATACATAAACGCTGTGACAGGAAGTCAATATGTCTTATGTTACATGACAAGGAAATAAGAGAGGGAAGGAAATAAGAGAGGGAAGAAAACAAAGGTATTTGCTTTATTGTATACACACACATTCATAACAAAATAAGGAGGAAATACTCATGGCAATTACAGTCCTTGTTTTTGTAGCTGGTCATGTGATCCTAGCTGGTATTTATAACAACCCTCTTTCAGTACTCACATTTTGTATTTCCTTTTACCTTCAGCAAGCACCTTAGCTGGTCATGGTACGTTACCTGGTGGGTGGCCAGGACCTTTCTTCCTGAAGGGTCTGAACCATTAGAAAAACTGCCTGGATTGGGTCGTTGTATCTTCCTGTTGACCTTAATCACAGGATATGTGATGAAGAGGCATCACCTTAAACACTAAGAGATGCCCTAAGGAATCTGCTATATTCCAGACATACTCTTCCTTACATTCATTGTGGAGTAGCAGTCCAATTTCCTTGTGGTTGTCAGGATTATTCACTGTAACCAAAACAGTAACTCCCTGTTTGCTTGTTGATTCAGAGGCATGAGGAGCTCAAAGTGGCTGGGTGGGCACCTTAATTTCCAGTTCAGTGGAATTGTTGTGTCTTCTGCTGGAAGCATTCCCTCCTTTGGAATCAAGACCTCTAGACCTTTAGATCATATGGTCTCTGGAATTGGAAACAAAAACTTTGCTAGTAGGTTACTAGGGGTAATAGTGAGTGGTGCCACTCCCATCTCCATCCCTTGATTCGTGGACCCATGAAACCTGGCTATGGAAGAAATAGCAACATATATTGGATGCTGATTCAGAACATATATAGCCTTCTGGAGAACCTTGCCCCTGGCCTGCAGAGTATTGCCACCAACTGGCACAGGACCTGAGTCTTCAAAAGGCCATTCTACTGTTCTGGCAAGGGAGCTGCCTCAGAATGCTGAATTCCATGAGCTTGGGTCCACTGCATACTTCATTTGCTGAGAAGTGAGTTCCTTGATGAGAAGTAATGCTGTGTGGAGTACCATGATGGTGGATAAGTCATTCCGTAAGTTCATGGAGTGAAGTCGTGGCAGAAGCATTCCATGCAGGAAGGCAAATCTGTATCCAGAGTAAGCTTCTGTCTAGTAAGAATAAAACCCTCAGCCAGGTAAGGTGGCTTATGCCTGTAATCCCAGCACTTTTGGAGGCTGAGGTGGAAGGATCCCTTGAGTCTAGGAGTTCAAGATCAGCCTGGGCAACAGAGGAAGACCCTACCTCTATTTTTTTGAAAAAGAATAAAACTCTGCCCCTTCCATGATGGAAGGGGTACAATGTAACCAATCTGCCACCAACCTGCTGGCTGATTACCTGGGGATTGATGTCGTATTGGGGGCTCAGTATTAGTCTCTGCTGCTAGAAAATGGAGCACTCAGCAGTCGCCTGCAGCCACGCTGCCCTTGGTAAGTGGAAGTTCATGTTGCGGATCCCATGTGTTACCCCCCATCCTTACCATCACGGACACTTTGTTCAAGAGCCCACTGGGCTAGGGAAAGTGACTGACTGGTATCCACAGAATGGGTCATCCTATCTACCTTATTATTACCCTCTGCTGAGGTCACCCTTTGGTGAACATTCATATGGGACATAAATATCTTTACATTCTTTGCTCATTCAGAGAGATCTGTCCACATATCTCTTCCCCAAATTTCCTTGACACGAATTTTCCAATCATGTTCCTACCAATTTCCTGGCCATTCAGCCAAACCGTTGGCCACAACCCATGAATAGATATATAATCACAAGTCTGGCTCTTTCTCCTTCCAAGCAAAGTGCACAGCCAAGTACACTGCCCAAAGTTATGCTTCCTGGGAGGGCTTTCCTTCACCACTGTCCTTCCAGGGATGTCTCATGGAAGGGCTATGGTGTTGCAGCTATCTGTTTTCAGGCAATGCCTGGCTATCAGGAGAACCACCTGTAAACAGTAGGTCAAAGTTTTCTCTTCCTCTGTCAACTAGTCATTGGATACTCTATGAGGTCATAGGTGCAGGCTGAGAGAGAAAGACAGTATCTTATAGTAGGAAGGGGGACCACAGGCATTTGGGCCCCTTTTTCATGTAATTTACTTGTGCCTTCAGGACTTGCAAGGACTTAGTTACATATATACCACTCTCATTTGATGGTGGTATGTACGTGACTTCAGGTGGTCCTTATTGGCAGGTATGGAGAAAAAAGCATTCGTTGGATCAATAGCTGTATAGCAGGTTCCAAGATATGTGTTAATTTATGCAAGCAATGAAACCACATCAGCAGCACACCCAACTTTATGGCCTGATGTATTAGATAACACCCAGTTCATGATGGTAGCTCAGGTCACATGGTAACTTGGTGGCCCATGGTTAATAATTCAGTCTCTACTAGGGCTCATGGGCAGGTTAAGAGTTGTTTTTCAAAAGGAGGGTAATTATCGGCAGAGAATGGCAGGGCATTGCTTCAAATCCCAAGGGCCTGCACTGCGATTCACTGGCAGAGGCCTGCCAAAGGCTCCAAACAGCACCCATATCTGCTGCAGACACTCCAGGCACCATCACATCTGCTGGGTCACATGGCCTGATCCAGTGGCAGAACAGCTGGTACAGCAGCCTGTTGCAGAACCTCCCCTTGTTCTGGATCCCACTCAAAACCAGCAGCTTTTTGGGCCACTTGGTAAATGGGCTGGAGCAATAAACCAAATGAGGAATACGTTGCCTTCAAAATTTAAAGAAACCCATTGGGCACTGTGCCTCTTTTTGGGTTGTAGGCTGGGCCTACAACAACTTACCAGGTACAATAAGTTAACCTTCATTTAGAAAGGATATCTAGACATGCCCCCACGCCTCTGGACCCCTAGAAATTTCACTGACATAGAAGCCTCCTGAATTTTTGTCAAATTTATTTCCCAATCTCTGACACACAGCTGTCTTAATAATAAGTCTAGGGTAGTTGCAACTTTTTGGCTGGTAGTCCAATCAGCATAATGTCTTCACAGCTGTCTTAATAATAAGTCTAGGGTAGTAGGCCGGGCGCGGTGGCTCAAGCCTGTAATCCCAGCACTTTGGGAGGCCGAGACGGGCGGATCACGAGGTCAGGAGATCGAGACCATCCTGGCTAATACGGTGAAACCCCGTCTCTACTAAAAAATACAAAAAACTAGCCGGGCGACGAGGCGGGCGCCTGTAGTCCCAGCTACTCGGGAGGCTGAGACAGGAGAATGGCGTGAACCCGGGAGGCGGAGCTTGCAGTGAGCTGAGAGCCGGCCACTGCACTCCAGCCTGGGTGGCAGAGCAAGACTCCGTCTCAAAAAAAAAAAAAAAAAAAAAAAAAAAAAAAAAAAAATAAGTCTAGGGTAGTTGCAACTTTTTGGCTGGTAGTCCAATCAGCATAATGTCTTCAATGCCTGAAAGTGTTGTTGACTGTTTGCACACCCCACAAATTCACATATTGCACCCTAATCAGCACCCCAATGTGATGATATTTGGAGATGGGGCCTTTGGAAGTTAATTAGGGTTAGGAGAGGTCATGAGGGTTAGGCTCTCATGATGGGATTAACACCCTAATAAGAAGAGGAAGATGAGCTATCCTCTCTCTGTCTTCATGAATGCACCAAGGAAAGGCCATGTGAGGCCATAGTGAGACCCTGCTGGGAGTCAAATCAGCCGGCATCTTGATCTTGTATTACCCTGACTCCAGAAGAGTGAGAAATAAATTTCCCCTACTTGAGTCACCCAGTCTACGGTATTTTGTTATGGCAGCCTGAGCTGTCTAAAGCAAGTATGGTATCTTGCAGAAGGGAAAGAAGATCATGATCCCTGCAAACAAAATTATGACAGAGCTGGAGAGTCTTGATATAC